>NC_088910.1:90220806-100220806 GCF_963576675.1 Euphorbia lathyris
ATATAGAGAAACCATTGTAGTTCACATGTTGTGAGTGCTAATGCTCTATATTCTGCTTCGCTAGAGCTTCTGGCCACAGTTGGCTGCTTTTTACTTTTCCAGGAGACAAGTGAATCTCCAAAAAATACAGCAAAAGCAGTAACTGATCTCCTAGTGTCGACACAGCTTGCCCAATCAGAATCACTGAATGCCTTCAAGTGAATGCTGCCTTTACTGGGGTAGAAGATACCTTGAGCTGGTGTTTTCTTGAGGTATCTCAAGATCCTATGTGCTGCTTGCAAGTGGATGTCTGTAGGATAGTCAAGGAATTGACTCAGAAAACTGACACAAAAGGATATGGCTGGTCGTGTGTTAGCTAAATATATTAGCTTGCCAATTAACCTCATGTATTGCTGTTTATCTTCCAGGGGAGTTCCATTTTTCTTGGACAATTTGAGAGTAGAATCCATTAGTGTATCTGCTGGCTTGCATGCTAGGAATCCTGTTTCCGAAAGTAAACCCAGCACATATTTGCGTTGACAAATGTATAATCCCTCCATATTCCTAGCAATTTCTAAGCCTAAGAAAAATTTAAGACTGCCTAGGTCTTTAATCTTAAATTTGTTGTCCAAAACAGTCTTAATATAATCTATCTCTTTAGTATCATTACCTATCATAATGATGTCATCAACATAAACAAGTAACAAAGTAATTTTATCTTGCTGCCTTTTTATGTATAATGAATGATCAAATGGACACTTTTGATATTGATGAGCTAATAAAGTATCAGACAGTTTGGATGCCCATTGTCTACTGGCTTGTTTCAAGCCATAAAAGGACTTAGTAAGTTTACAAACTAAATTTGGTCCAGTTTTCTCAATGCCTAAAGGCAAATCCAAATAAACTTCTTCCTTTAAGTCCCCATGCAGGAATGCATTATTGACATCTAATTGAAACAACCCCCAATTGTACATACTAGCTAATGCTAAAATTAATCTGACAGTTGTCATTTTCACAACAGGGGCGAATGTATCTAAGTAATCAATGCCCTCTGTTTGTGTGTATCCTTTCGCAACTAAACGGGCCTTATACCTCTCCATAGTCCTTTATATTTAATTTTAAACAACCATTTACATCCTACAGTTGGTTTTCCAAGTGGCAACTCAGTCAATTGCCAAGTATTTGTTTGCTGTAAAACTTTCAATTCAACATCCATGACATCTCGCCAACACTGATGTTGAATTGCTTCAGCATATGTCTTTGATTCAGTGGTGACAACAATATTCATTGCAAAAGCTCTATGAGAATTAGACAAATGACTATAAGAAAGAACAGAAGATAATGGATATCTAACCTTAGACTACTTGGTAATTAGCTTAGATTGGACATTATTACAATGAAACTCTTTAAGATATTCAGGTGCTTTCCTAATCCTATCAGACTTTCTAGTTCTTTGAATAGGACCAACATCATTAACAACTTGCTGCTCAACATTATCCACAATATCACTAGGCACAACATTATCCACAATATCACTAGGCACAACATTATGAGGCATATGAAAAACAAAATCATCATCACTGGTAGCATGCAAACCAAGTGTTTGAGTATCATTAGAGGTATTTAGAGTAGAAGCAGGACTGTCAACATGCCTTGATATGTTATGATAAAGCAATTGTGCTTGAAAATCAATATTGAGAACAATGGAAGAATTGAGAATTTTGAATCTTATCAAAATATGGGAAAGAAGTTTCATAAAATGAAACTTCCCTAGAAATAACATACTTTTTATCAATCAAATCATATAATCTATATCATTTTGTATTCAAAGGGAAACCTAAGAATATACAAGGATGAGCTTTGGCATCAAATTTAGTAAATTTAGGACTAAGAATGGTCCTAAGACATCCAAAGACTCTTAAGTCATTATATGCAGGCTGCTGCTGATATAATGCAACATATGGTGAAATATTGTCTAATAGAGGTGTTGGAGTAATATTAATAAGATGAACTGCATGCACAATGCAATCAGACCAGAAATGTAAAGGAATGCCAGCTTGTAATCTTAACTTCGTGCAACATTTAAAATGTATTGATGTTTTCTCTCAACTACATTGTTTTGTTGTGGGGCATAAGGGCAACTAGTTTGATGAACTATGCCCTTTTCTTGATAAAAGTCATGCAAATGGAGTTCATAAGAATTATCAGACCTTAAAGTTTTAATGCAACAGCTAAAATGATTAAATACATAATTGCAAAAGCTTTTAATTGCATTTGAAGCTTCTGATTTATTCTTAAGCATGTACACCCAAGTATATCTACTGTAGTCATCCACTATAGTGAGAAAATATTTATAACCAGCAATTGAAACAGTTTTAATAGGTCCCCAGACATCAACATGTATAAGGTCAAAACAACTTCCTGTTACAGTTTCACTAATAGGAAAGGGTAACCTATTTTGCTTAGCAAGGGGACAAATTGTACAAGCTAGAGTATCACACGCCTCAAAATTATCTAAGTATGTTGACAAGAATTTCAATAATGTGCAAGATGTCCTAACCTATAATGCCATAAAGGAAAATTGCTAAGTTTATTATCACTCTTTACAGTATTTAAAGAACCATGCAAATAATCAACTTTATGCTTCTGAGTGAAGACATACAAGCCATCTGCCATATCAGCTATACCAATCTTCTTCAATTTCATAATGTCCTGAAAATGACAATTATTATGGGTAAACGATACCACACAACTCTTGTCCTGTAACAGTTTACTGATTGAGATAAGGTTGAAATGAAACTCAGGCATGAACAGAACATGATGCAAACAGATTTGATCATTCAATTGAACTGATCCTATTTTATGAACTAACACAGAATTACCATTAGGCAAAGACACTTTAATACCAAAGACATGTTTAACATTAAACAATAAACCAATATTAGTTGCAACATGATCTGTTGCTCCCTAGTCAACAATCCATGTCATGGCATCATGTTTGGCAATATTAATATAAGAATTGTAAGGGCATTTAGGAATACCTGTGTAGTTTGCATTACCAAAATCTGTCTGTATAGTTGGCCCATCTGTTTTGTTATTTCTTTGTACCATCGGAGCTGCTGAAAAAGCATTAACACTAGGCTGTGGCAGCATGTGAGCAGTAGTTGTGGCATGAGAATTTGCAAATTTGGCTTGCATCTGTCCAGTCTAAAAAAGATACAACATATTCATAAGAGTTGCTAACTTCTCAAAAGGAATGGAAACAATGTCCTGCAATCCTGCTTCAGAATCATCCTCTTTAGCTATTGTATTTGCCACAAACTTCTTTTTTCCTTTAAAATTCGGTGGAAACCCATGCTTCTTATAGCACTAGTCCACAGTGTGCCAATCCTTACCACAGTAGCTACACTTTTTAATAGCCCCCTTCTTAAAACCAGAGTTATTTCCTTGTGCAAAATTAACACTATTCAAAGACTGATTTCCTGCATTTGCATTTGTAACGCCTAGAGAACCTAGTAGGCTCAAATCAATAGCTTCATAAGCTTGTCTTTCGTGTTGAATGACCAGATTGAAGGTTTTCTCTATGCTAGGCAATGGTTCCATCATAAGCACTTGAGTTTTAATCATACTAAAATTTATATTCAATCCCCTAACAAGGATTTGCTGCAAATATTGCAGAATGGTTGGTTGAATTCTGGAAGCTTCGAATACTCATATTATTAGTCGATTTCTGATGCATTTATGGAGTATATGGCGAGCTAGGAATGAATGGTTGAGGAAACACACGATTACTGCACGGGAGCAGATCTTCTTCACTGCACAAAATACTCTCTATAACTGGGCTTGCGCTAAACAATTGCGAAGGAAATCTGCTATTGATTCAGAGGCGAGACAGGTTGTTATTCTTCATTGCCTAGTCTGGCATGCTCCAAATGTGGGGCTCATTTCCTGTTGCACGTATGATGCGCTGTTTACTGAGGAAGACTGTTCGGGTCTGGGCGTTCCGGTGCGTGACTCATGTGGAAGGTTCATTTTCGATCGATCAGAGAAAATGCACTGTTGTCCGTTGGTGCAAGAGTGCAAAGCAAAGGCGTTGTTGCGTGCAATGGTATGGCTTCACAATCAAAATGTCAGGGGATTGTCTTTGAATCGGATGCCAAACAAGTGGTGGATGCAATTAACTCCACATCATTGGATGATTCAGAACTTGGAGACTTAATCACTCAGTGCAGAGTAATGTTAGTAATAAATGACTCTTACTAAACCAGATAAATTCGGTGGCAAGCTAACGGGAAGGCTCATGCAATATCCCAGTCGTCTTGTTTCAATACTTATCCTTCATTCTTTAATTCTTAACCGAGTTTTATTTCATCTATTATGTTGCATTCTTGTCAATTAAGGGTCATTAATTCATTTCATTGATTAAAGAAGGGCAAATAGAAAAAAAAACTAATAAATCCCATAATCCAAAACAAAATAATTAAATTAAAAGAATCGATATGGAATTAAACATATCATCACATCAAAAATCCAAATAGGCCACAACCTAAGCTGATTGTGGTGAACCCGACTGTTTGGTTGGCTTCTTCCCCATAATTGGTTCTATCCGAACCTTGTGACTCGAGACTGGTTATGGAACTAGGTCTGGGTGCTAAAACCACTCCTTGACTAGCCCGGTTAGTCAAGATTGGTTTAAGACGGATAATGTTGTTATGTTGTAACGATTTGGATCATGTTTTAACTTTGAAAGACCCTCTTTTAATGTGGTTTTCGTATTCCAATTTCGTACAATTCAAGAATCATAAACTTGTTTCATTTTGAACTTGCACGCTTCGTAGAATTATCGAACAAATAATTAAATTCACTCATTTTAACTATGCATGTTTCATTGCATTGTCAAATAAAAATACTAAAGTTCATAATCATGATCCAATTCTCGTCATAGATCCGATGTTCATCAAAAGGACTCTATAATGGTGGTATCAAGTCAAAATTCACCACAACTAATACTTAGTTTCATTAATTTCTTGATAGTTTGGATTATGATGTTACATAAGAGAAACTTAGCATTACAGATGTAGTTTCAAACTTTCTGCACGGCCGTGGTTATAGGTTTGCCAGAAGGTGGACTGAAATGGATGAAGTTTTAATTCCTATTAATATTGCGGATTTTCATTTTATAATAGTTAGGTTTGTGATTGGTGAGAGAAACTGTATATTGCACACTCATATAATGCAATCTTTAATAATTACACTAAAAATGTGTAATAAAGTATGTCAAAATTATGACAATATATCTTCATGGTTTTTTCATTTTGAGAGACAGACCGTCCAATGTTGTTGGAATCTGAAACACACATCTATAAATATAACACCCATTTTTACAAACCGCAAATTTCTAGAGCAATAATAAATTCCTTTTAATATACTATCAAAACCCAAACGCAAAGTCCCATTAAGTTTTATAAAAGGTTAATTATAGATAGATGTCATGTGGTTTTACCGATTTGCAACATGTGGTATTTTTTTTAGAAACGCAAACCTATGGTTTGCAAAATTTTGCATTTGAATTCACTTTGTCAGGATTTGACCTATAATGACCTTGAAATGAAAATTTTCAAAATGATATTTTAAGTAACTTTAATTTTTCAACTTTTTAGATTTGAAGTCATTTATGTGTTGTTTTTTATGAGAGAGAAAACTCCAAAAATGATGATTTTGAAAAATTAAAAATATGGTTCTATAGTAAATATGATATTAAACAACTTTAATTCTTGAAAATTTTCATTTTGAGATCGTTACCGGCAAAATTTGGCAAAATAAAAAAAAAACTGCAAAATTTCGTAAACCATAGGATTACGTTTGTAAAAAAAATATATCACAGGTACCCATCTACAAATCCGTGTAACCACGTGGAAGCTACTTGTAATTAACCCTTTTATAAATGTAAACCAACAAGTTTAAATAATAAAAAAAATGGAATGTTTAAAATTTCTCAAAAGTGCAGATAAACTAAACTATTAAAAATAAAATTTTAATAATGACGACTCCACATACTGGTCTATCTGAATGAGCGTCGCTAATCTTTTATTACTGAAAAATGGTGGTGGCAAAGGGTGAGCTGCTAACTCAATATGATAGTTAATTAAATACAGAGTGTAACCACATGCGCATATAATAATTCCGTGCATTTGCTTTATATGTTATTAAGTAAACGTTCAATAACTGAATATTATTATGCATATTATCAAAGGGTCATGCTTATCCTAGTCTAGTAATACCCAATGATTACATGACTATAGTATTTATATCATGGGATTACCCTATCGTAACAAATACCTGGTACCCCAATGATATATCTCTAGCCTAGGTACCTCATTGTAACAAATACTCGATGCCAATATTTCACGTGATCACAATATTCATTTTTCTCATTTCAATCGCAACCACTGAATATATTATTCTAGTTAAGCTTTTATTCTCATATCTGTGACATTTTCTATAATCAAGTTTATATATACCATATATATTTCTCATTCTCATGTCATCATCATCAATGTCATTCTCAAATATTTTCATGCCAACATAACCCTCATCAACGTATTATAATTACATGTCAAACACATAGATCAAATCAATAAATTAGTCTTTGAAACCAAAAATAATCTAATAATTATATATTTTTTAATCAATTCGAATTAAGTGTATAAATGTTTTCAATCTCAAATATGTAGTCAATAATTAGAAACTCAAGAAAAAGGAACGACCAAATTAATATACATTACATACCTGGCTTTGATTGGATGAGAGATTTTAAAGGGTAATTAAAGGGAGGGTATGGAGGAGTTAGTGAAAACTCTTGTTTGGAAGATTAAAAAATACGAGGATAAGGGTTTTGAAGGGTTGATGAAAGGTTTTGAAGGGTTCAAAATCAATAAGTTTTTAATAGATTTTCAACCCACCAAAATAGTAGGTTTGGAAGGGTTTTAACGAACCCTTACCTTTCTTCCAAACAAGGATAAAGGTAATACCCTCTCTCCCTCTCCGAAGATTAACCCAAAAGAGAAAGCACTTCAAAACTCCAAACTTCCCTTCGGCTTTTGCGACACATTCTAGAGAAATAAACTACCCTTTTTCTTTTCATAACTCTTTTCCTTTTGTATTAAATTAGTAACAATTTATTTACTACATTAATAACTATTTCAAAAATTTAATTTTTAAAGGTAACAATAAAAATAGGATTTTCATTTATGACTAAAATAAATGCTCATAAAAATTATTTTACATACACGTCGATGGATCCGTTGGATTTTAAGTGTGAAATGTATTTCCTTATATAGCATTTATATACTATTTGGTATTTTAGAAATGTTTGAAGAACAACATTTTATCGATTTTAATTTGGCTTAATACATCATCAACTCCCTGAATTTGTCCCCACCAGACCCGGATGTGATTCGAACTCATGACCTCCAAAAGCATAGGTAAGCTCTTAACCACTAGGCTAAGAGCTTCACCACTATCTCACCAGCTCCTTAAACTTGCTTATTTAGGCCTTGTTTGATAAACCACTTATTTGCTTAAATTAAAATGTTAAACACTTATTTAATTTAAGTGCGTTTGATAACCTTATTTCTCTACCACTTAAATTAGTTAATTAAGTTAAAAACCACTTATTTTGATAAGTCAAAATATTTAACTTAACATTTTAAGTTAACATTATCAACTAATATTTTTATATAAATTAAATCATTCAATATTTTCAGCACTTATAATATTCAGTACTTAAAATTCAGTACTTATTTTTTCAGCACTTAATTTTCAGTTTTATCAAACAGCACCTTAGTATCACTAGCTCCCTAAACTTGTCCATAAAAATTGATTAGCTCTATGAACTTTGCAAGTGTCTCACTAACTCCTTAAATTTGCTTATTCTGTAACAACTAAATACAAAAACCATAATATTAACTCGGATTAAGGTTCAAAAATACCCTAACGTTTTGGATCAAGAGTAATTTTACCCCTACCATTGATAAATTGGGTTAATTTGAGAAATAATTCATCAAACTGTCTTCTCGGTCATGAATCTTGTCATCTACACTTCACACATGCGTCATTTTATCAGTAACAAATCGCAAACATATATTGGGATGTGAAAAAAAATAAAAAATATATACTGACTTTTGTACGATTTGGACAAAAAAAAAATTCAAAAAATTCACCAAATTTATAAATTTGTTCTTGGCTACTAATATTATGGGTAAAATTGCATCATTTTAGACGTTAGAGGTAAAAATACTCATGACCCAAAACGTTAGGGGTATTTTGCACCTTAATCCGAGTTAGTATTATGATTTTTGTATTCAGTTGTTACAAAATAAGCAAGTTTAGGGAGCAGGTGAGACACTTGCAAAATTCAGGAAGCTAATCAATTTTTATGGACAAGATTAGGGAGCTAGTAATACCAAATAAGCAAGTTTAAGGAGCGGATGAGACAATTGCAAAATTTAAGGAGACAATCTACTATTATGGACAAGTTCAGGGAGCTGGTGATGTATTAAGCCTTTTAGAAATAAAAATATAGTTTGATGGTGTTTCAAAGTGAATTCCCTGGAAAATAAATACTCATTTATTTGGAAAGTAAAAGAAAGACGCTATTGAGCTAGGAGAAAGTAGACCCAATTCTTTCATGTTTCTTCATTGGGTTAATACACATATTTGCCCCTGTGTTTTTGCGGAAAAACAGATTTATCCTTAAATCAAATAAACCCACAAAACTATCCCTAAATTTTCCATAAACCTGCAATTATACCCTAATCTGACGGAGCTGCTAAATGGCGATGACATCAAACCTTCTTGTCTCCAAAAAAAATTGGATGACGACAATCAAAATTCATTTGGTTTCTTATTGTTTTCTATTGCTGTTGCTATTGCTATTGCTTTTGGATTAATTAGGAGGTTTAGACGCCATTTTATTAGGTTGATTGAGCTTTTATGAAAATGAATTTTGACCAATCTGTTCTTCTAACTTGCTTTTAATCGAAATTGAATGTGCATATTTTTTTCTGTTTGTGATTGGTTGTTCTTTTTTGAAGTTTTTCTAGAGATAAGAATGTTTGATGTCATCGCCGTTTAGCAGCTCCGTGAGATTAGAGTATAATTGCAGGTTTATGGAAAATTCAGGGATAGTTTTGTGGGTTTATTTGATTTAAGGGCAAATCTGTTTTTCCGAGAAAACACAAGAGCAAATATGTGTATTAACCCTTTTTCCTTTTATAGTTTATACTCGTCGGACACTTTTTAGATGGATCATCTCTTAATTAAAGCTTTCTGTATACTCAAACTCAAAATTCTAACTTAAAACTTGAGACCATTAACTACTCAAACCTATACCAATAGGTTTAAACAATAATAAGGAATAAGGATACATGAATATTATATAAGAATGTTGAGATTATTTTTGTATGAGGACCTTCTAACCTACATGGTACGCCATATTTATTCATATTGAACTAGCATTCTAAATTGGCTTAATACATCAAAACCGTATGAACTTGTTTAAAAAGATTGATTGGGCCTCCTAAACTTATATGATGTCTTATTAGCCCCTCAACTTACTTAAAATAACTTATTGGCTATCTGAATTTGTTTAAAGTGACCCATTGATCCCCTAAACTTGCTTACATTGATCAATTTGTCCCCTGAACTTGTTTAAAGTAATATAAATTGCAATTTGTCTAAATCTGTAAAAAAAAATCAAAACTTAAAATAAGCCAAATTGATGATTTTAAGTCCTTAAAACAAAATTAACTTTCAGTTTCGTATATTTTTATGGCGTTTTTTTATAGATTTAGGGACTTAATCAAGACACCTTAAGCAAATTTAGGGAGCTAACGAGACACCATGTAAGTTTATGGGGCCGATCAAAGCTTTTTGGACAAGTTTAGGGACCTTCCAAGTTTAAAGGTTAAATTATGTTCAAAATAAACCCAACAAACTTAATTGCATCATTTATAACACTAGGGGGCAAAATTGCCCTTTTCTGTCCATGTTATCCCTTGATGTAATGCAGAATTTAATCTACATTCTAAATGTTCCTTTGAATTTCTAAAATCTGATGTATAAATAAGTTATAAAAAATACTAAGAAATTCATTTGCATGAAACAAAGTTCAATATCTACTGCTGTATCAACCTGTAATTTATTGAACAATTCAGAATTACATATAAAGTACGTGATATACGTGATGCACGATAACAAGCATGTTCTTACAGGGTCTAATCTAAGCAGTTTTAGCAAAAATGCAATAAAAAACGGATTAGCAAGATGCGATAAAAACCTAGCCGAAAAATCACCTTGAATGTTGAAGCCACTTTTTTAATGTCCCATCTACTCTCAACTGGATAATTTGAAGGCATTCAACAGTGTCTCTACTTCAAATGATGTTCAAACAGGGAAGCCATCTCAATCTGCAATAAAAGCCAAATTAACAAAGCATGACGAAAATTATCTGAGTACAAAACATAAATAAATAACGGAAAAAGGCATCTAATAAGCTCAACTTACAGCTGTCAATGCTCCCTCAGCACCCTTATTCCCAGATTTCCCACCAGCTCGATTTATGGCCTGCAGTTGTTATATGTAATATTCTCAGATTATGCTTTCGAACATAACTCCTCTATATGCAATGGCTTTTACTGTTACTTTACCTGGTCCATGTCGTCGCATGTCAGAACACCAAATATGCATGGAACTCCTGCTTTGTCAAGAGACAGGATCAGAAACTATTACAATACCCGTGGACAAATTGAGACATAGGCATTACATTGATTAACAAATTGTTGGAAAAAGATGTATCACATCTTATTTTTTAGATCAAATGCTATGTGCACTAGCTCCACAAAGGTCAAGAGATCGCAAAAAGATATTTACAAGCTGATCCAGCCAATCACATTTTGTTGGAAGAAGAGCTTGGCATGATATCACATCTATGCCATTTGATGCATTTGGAAGAAAGCTTTTTTACAAGCAAAAATCAAGAGTTAACTTAATGCATTTGGGAGATGGTAACATTGCTTTCTTTCATAAGCAGTTTAAGATTAGGAAGGAAATGAATAAGATAGCCAGTCTGTCTCTTGAAGATGGGAGAGTTGTCATTGATAAAAAAACAAATTAGCTAGGCCATGGTGGAGTTCTATCAAAAGTTAATTGGCACTAGGAGACCTAGTAGGCAACATATTACTACTGAGATTCTTCTTAAAAGGTCTTGTTATTTTAAGAAGTGATGAGGATCTTTTATGCTCCTTGATTACTGATTAAGTTAAGAAAGCCTTGTGGAGTATTGGTGTTAATAAGGCTTCTCTAATTGATGGTTGTTATCAGAATCTTACCGATTCGCGATTCGCGTCGTACAATTCGATTCGATTAAGCACTATTTCGAGCCGGATCTACAAAGCGAATCTAAATTATAACAAAATCAGATGTGAATCGTTGGAATCGGTGGTGAATCAGTCGAGTCGGCCGATTACACCAAGTCATGAAATATGCTAAAAAAGTCGTGATAATATTAATAACTACTGTAGCAGATTCCAAATTGTAGTTTGGGAAAACTTGAAGTCTCTAATGAAGGAGGGAAACAAATTTGTGGAAAATAATCAATTAGAAATTTAAAAAATAAGAAATAAATTAACTATAATTAATCCTTGAAAAATCAACACACAGTAACATATATGGCTTTCCAATTTCAAATCCATACGCAAGTCCCATCCCACCCCATTCAAAAAATGTCTTTGGCACTTTGCTTTGTCGTGGTGCAACAACAGATGATCAGAAGCAAATTATCTCCATCACCGTTCATCAGAAACTTCAACAACACTAACTAGATTTTGAGCTCTCAATGCAATAGATAACTTAGACATATGCCATCTAGAACAGTTGTCAGAAATTGAAACCCTAGGCATGAAAGCTAAAAGGTTGAGGCATATGATCTAAATGAAAGCATGTCTTGAATAGGAGGCTACATATTAGAACACTCATATGAATAGTAAACTTCGACCAAATGAAGTGCGTGAGCAAATGAGTATGTTTATATGAATTAATTGCATCACCAAGTGAGCTAAATATTTTCAACAAGTCAAATAAGTAAACAAACAACTATGAGCTAAGATGTGCTTGAAATTCGTGTGTATAAGATTGTTTACTAATGGTAGTATATCTGAGAGAAAGACAATGATATTATCAAAATAACAACTCGAATAGCAAAAATGACCAACCTGAATTTAAACCAGCTGAAAGTACTCCGGATGCTGCTGAATTAGCAACTGCATCATAGTGCGTAGTATCACCTCTTACCTACTAACCAAAAAGGAATTCATAAGATAAGTCCAACAAGTGTGGCTGTACATAAGAACCTAATTGTCATAACTACTACTTAACCATATGTTTCTGACCTCACTAGTAACTATAGAGTACAAGAAGATATCATACCACAGCTCCAATGCATAAAATTGCATGATACTTTCGTGACTTTCCAAGCTTTTCGGCAACAACGCCTATTTCAAAACTGCCAGGAACCCAGACAACCTGTGATGAGAAAATCAAAAGTAACTATGGATGCCAACATTTGCCTGGTGAAATAAAAGGATATCATAGCTCGCCTTAAGCATTTTCCTACATCAATATCTTCTTCATTAACTGAGTATCTCTTGAAAGTTTCCAGAGCTCCCTCCAAAAGCGGCTTCGTCACAATCTCATTGAACCGGGCTACGACCTTTCATGTTATTCCCAGTCAAATTCAGCAATCAAATAAAATCTGATAAGATTATGACACAAATAAAACAACATATGCCTGAAATGTATTCACTACTTAGTAGTATCACTGCATCTAGAACCCAAAAACATAAGGACTTATTGTAACTCAAAACAAGGATGGTTCAGCAAATATTTATTCACATTGTAATCTGCGGAAGTATGACACTGCATAATAACTAGTTTCTTCTTGCAATTTCCAATTGATCTAGAGCTCAACCCGTGGTGAGGTCAATCACTTATTGGGGACGCAGAAATGGGATTAATGAAGAAAAGCAAAGTATAGAGGTTTAAATTGTTCAAAAATATGAATTTCAACAGAACTTCGAAGCATAAAAAATTCAGCAATAAGAAAAAGAAAAGGTACTAACCACAGCGAAGCGAAGGCCCTCTGTTCTGGTGAGGGATCCGACCAAATTTCTAACAGCCGCCGTTTCCACAAACGACGAACGCTCCTTCCCCCTCTCGAATGAAACAGATGTACCCAACCCTGCACATCGAAAATTAAAAGCTTAACAATGATCTTACATAGTGTAATTATAATTGGGAATCGAACAGGTTGCAACCTGTCATAGAAGTAGAAGAGGAGAAGGAGAGGTTCGCCGGTCTGTGAGGAAGAAAGCCATGGTGGACATGGTTACTATGAATATGAGTAGAGGACGAAGATGCAAGACGGAGACGCGAAGCAGCAATTGGAGCCATACTGATTCAGGATAGAGATGCAGAGCGAGAGCTGAGGATTTACTTGGAACAAGTAGAAGAGAAGAGGAGCTGAAATGGAAACTATCACCGTCTGAATCACAAAAAAAAAAAAAAAAAAAAAAAAAAAAACACTAAGTTCCGTTATTTATTTTTTGGGTTTATGGGAAAACCTAAAATCACACTTTCAGCACTATATGCCCCTAGAGGGTTTTTTTTTTTTTTTACATACAAAATGCTAAAAAAAATTATGTCTAATATTTCCAAACAAGACCCTTATCTAATTAAAAATTTGAGGTATTGATTAAATTAGTTTGATTGTTATTTGATTCATTAAGTACTTTCTAAATTAAGGGGGTGTTTGGTTGCTCCTTTTCATACTGCTTTTTGCTTTTTCACTTCAAAATTGAGGGTTTTAGGTGTTTGGTTAGTGACCTCCTTGCCTTTTACATCTGAAAAGCAGCATTAGGTGTTTGGTTAGTGATCTCCTGTGATGCACTGCCACATAGGCCACGGTCAACAAGGGTGTCAAAGCCAAATTCAAAATATATGATCTGAGTGGGATTGTGTTGCTGATATTTTGGAGTCAAAGTAACGTTGCTGATATTTGGGGATCTAAACAGATTAGCTTGCTTTAAATGATTTACCTATTTTCTTGCTTTCAGTTGTTATTTGTCAGTAGTGTAATCCTTGTTTTTAGCTAAAGTTTGTTGCGGCAATTTGTATTTAAATTGAGTCAGTATTCAATAAAGAAGCAATCTTATTCCAACAATTAAACTCTTTGGTTTATTCTCACCACAAGTAGAATTAATTCAATTCAGATTTCTAAACTTCCTTGAGTTCTGATTGGGACCAGCTATCAATTGGTATCAGAGCATGGCTACGAACAAGGAACGTATCGAAAATTTGGAGGCAGGTTTGGGAGCTGTACAGGATACACTCTCAAAAATGGAGATCGGTTTAGCAGAAAAATTCCGTTTGCTGGAAGAATCAGTTAGTAAAATGGCTGAGACTTTCTCTTCAGCAAGGAAGTCTGATTCAAGGTCAGGAGCTTTCAATTCACATCAGTTCAACATGAATTCCTTTAAGGATTCTTCGGAGGGAGAACGCCCCACGTTTTCTTCAAAATTAGCAAAGCTCGAGTTTCCTAGATACTCAGGAAATGATCCTACAGAATGGCTGACAAGAGTGGAGCAATTCTTTGATTACCAAGGAACTGCTGAGGCACAGAAGGTGCAATTGGCTTCTTTTCATCTTGAAGATGAAGCTAACCAATGGTGGCAGTGGTTGAAGAGGGCATTGAAGGAAGAGGACCGAATCCTAACATGGGAACTATTTGTTGAGGAACTGTGGGCTCGGTTTGGCCCTACAGAATGCGAAGATTTTGACGAAGCTTTGTCAAAAATCAAACAACAAGGATCCTTAAGAGAGTATCAGAAAGAGTTCGAGAGGCTAGGCAATCGGGTTTAGGGGTGGTCTCAAAAAGCTTTGGTGGGTACCTTCATGGGCGGACTAAAGGCTGAAATTTCTGACGGGATTAGAATGTTCAGACCAAAAACATTGAAGGACGCAATCAGTTTAGCTCGGATGAGAGATGGGCAGTTGGGAAGGCAAAGAAGGATGACCAGAACGCCAACACGAGGTGTGGAAGGGAGTTCTTTGCCATCAACAACTAAAAATGGGACACCAATCAAACGCCTCACTTGGGATGAAATGCAAAGGCGGCGAAATCAGGGGCTCTGTTTTAATTGTGATGAAAAATTTACACCGGGACATCGATGTCGTGGTCCCCAACTGCTACTGATGGACGGTGAGGCAGAATTATCTGACGAGGAGCTTGAAATATCCTTGAATGCCATTTCTGGATGGTCAGCTTACAAGACTATGCGGGTTCGGGCAAGCATTGGATCTCATGAATTTGTAGTCCTCATTGACAGCGGTTCCACTCATAATTTTATCAGCGAACGGGCTGCAAATATCCTACAACTACCTGTCACCCCGATGAAGCCCTTCAATGTTAAGGTTGTTAATGGAGGAACTTTGATGTGCCATGGAAAGTTTGAAGATGTTCCTGTCCAAATTCAAGGTATTCCATTTAAAATTCAATTTTATATGTTACCTTTACGTGGAGTGGATTTGGTGTTAGGAGTCAGCTGGCTGGAACAATTAGGCACAGTAGCTTGTAACTGGAGAACTCTAACTATGGAGTTTACTTGGAAGAATCAAGTCTGCAAATTGCAAGGGCTGGACAACTCTTCTATTCAGTGCTCGAGTATCAATACCATTGCTAAAGACCTCAAATTAGGCGCTGCCATTTTTTCCCTTAGTATCCACAAGGTTAGCAATTCAACAGAACAACAATAACAACCTGATATGCAGCACCTGGTCCAGCAATTTGATGATATCTTTCAAGAGCCAAAGGAAGTACCACCAATCCGAGAGATCGACCACCATATCAACTTAAAAGATGGAGCTGAACCAGTAAATGTCAGGCCCTATCGATATGCCTACTTCCAGAAAGGTGAAATTGAACGGCAAGTGAACGAAATGTTGAAGAATGGGCTGATCCGACCTAGCATTAGTCCATTCTCATCACCAGTATTGTTGGTTAAAAAGAAAGACGGATCTTGGCGACTTTGTACCGATTATAGAGCCCTCAATGCGGTAACTGTCAAGGATCGATTTCCCATTCCTACAGTGGAAGATATGATCGATGAGCTGTTTGGTGCCACCTATTTCACGAAATTAGACTTT
This sequence comes from Euphorbia lathyris, assembly GCF_963576675.1. Classification (NCBI taxonomy): domain Eukaryota; kingdom Viridiplantae; phylum Streptophyta; class Magnoliopsida; order Malpighiales; family Euphorbiaceae; genus Euphorbia; species Euphorbia lathyris. The sequence continues at coordinate 90,237,046 of NC_088910.1, forward strand.
CGGGCTGGATTCCATCAGGTACGAGTACACCCACCACATATTCATAAAACTGCTTTTCGTACTCACAATGGACATTATGAATATCTCGTTATGCCGTTCGGTCTTTGCAATGCTCCATCTACATTTCAGGCACTAATGAATACAATTTTCCGCCCTTATCTTCGTAAATTTGTGCTTGTGTTTTTTGACGACATCTTGATATACAGTCCCAATTGGAAGGATCATTTATCCCATGTAGCAACCATTTTTGACATCATTCGACAACATAAATTCTTCCTCAAGCTCAGTAAATGTGTGTTTGGAAGTCAAGAGTTGGAGTATTTGGGTCATATCATCACACCAGAAGGGGTCAAGGTGGATCAGCAGAAAATTAAGGCAATGGTGGAGTGGCCTAAACCCACTAACATTTCTGAACTACGTGGTTTTTTAGGTCTTACAGGTTACTATCGGAAGTTTGTTCGAGACTATGGCTCCATGGCTCGTCCCCTCACCAATTTATTGAAGAAAGGACAGTTTGGGTGGCCCGAAGAAGCGGATGGTGCTTTTTGTCAGCTGAAGGAAGCCATGACTACTACACCAACTCTTGCACTACCCAATTTTAATCAACCATTTACAATCGAGTCTGATGCATCCGGCGAAGGGATTGGAGCTGTTCTTACTCAAAATGATCGCCCTATTGCTTACATGAGCAAAGCTCTTGGTGCTTCTAAGCGAACGTGGTCCACTTATGCGCGAGAAATGCTTGCCATTATCCACGCAATTCAACTATGGTGTCCTTATTTGCTCGGTAGAAAGTTCATCATTCAAACTGATCAAAAAAGCCTCAAATTCCTGCTTGACCAGCGAATAGCTACTCCAGAACAGCAAAAATGGGTCTCTAAGTTGTTGGGGTATGATTATGAGATTAAATATAAACCCGGAAAAACTAATCATGCAGCTGATTCTCTTTCCCGCGTACCTCATAGCCCTATTCTCAATACTCTTACCATGCTTAATTCATCTATATGGGATACCATCAAAACTGAACTTCTTACAAATCCTTATACCCAAAAAATCACCAAACAAGCACAAGAGCAGCCTGGCCTTCCATATTTATGGCGTGACAACCTGCTCTATTTCAAAAATCGTGTTGTTGTACCTCCAACTTCAACGGTCATCCCTCAATTACTACGAGAATTTCATGATTCTCCACTTGGCGGACATTCAGGAGTGTTACGAACATATAAAAGGCTTGCACAACAGTTTTACTGGCCTTCCATGTTTCAGACAGTGAAAAACTATATTGCTTCATGTCTCACCTGTCAAAAAACAAAATCTGAAACTTTATCGCCAGCAGGGCTATTACAACCTCTTCCAGTCCCATGTCAAGTTTGGGAAGATATTACGATGGATTTCATTGATGGGCTCCCCCCATCTCATGGTAAAACATCTATATTTGTCGTTGTGGACCGACTAAGCAAATCAGCTCACTTCATGGCATTGTCTCATCCATATACTGCTAAAATCATAGCAGAAAAATTTGTGGAAGGTGTGGTGAAGCTTCATGGCCTGCCAAAAACAATCATTAGTGACCGTGACCCCGTATTTCTAAGTTTGTTTTGGCAGGAATTTTTTAAACTTTCTGGTACAGAATTGAAGATGAGTTCTTCCTACCATCCTCAAACGGACGGCCAATCTGAAGTCGTCAATCGTTGCCTGGAGCAATACCTTCGAAGCTTTGTTCATCAACACCCCCGCAAGTGGCTTCCATTCCTTCCTTGGGCTGAATTTTGGTATAATACCACTTATCACTCCTCTATCCGAATGACTCCATTTCAAGCTTTATATGGCAGGCCCCCTCTAGTAATTCCAATTTACTCCGAAGGCACTAGCACAGTTCATGAAGTTGATAGACAGCTTGCTGATCGAGACGAGTTGTTGAAATGCCTCAAACAAAACTTGTCTGCTGCCTCAAATAGAATGAAGCAACAGGCAGATTCAAAGCGCAGAGAAGTATCTTTTGAAGTAGGCGATCATGTCTTGTTAAAACTCCAGCCATACCGTCAACATTCGGTTTTTCGAAGGACGTCCCAAAAACTTGCAAGCCGCTTTTATGGACCATATGAAATTGAGGAGAAGATTGGACCAGTTGCCTATAAATTAAAGTTCCCTCCGGGGTCAAAAATCCATCCCACATTTCATGTCTCCTTGTTGAAGAACCATATTGGTTCTGCTCAATCGACTTCTCCAACACTTCCCCCAATTTCTGACGATGGTGCTCTTGTTATTGAACCGGAAGCTATATTGGATAAACGTTGGGTGCATCGCGGATCTAAAATCATTGAAGAGAGTCTGATTAAATGGAAGCATCTATCCATTGAAGATTCAACTTGGGAAGACTTTGCTGATATTCAAAATCGTTTCCTGAACCTTGAGGACAAGGTTCCACGAAAAGGGGAGGGTATTGATGCACTGCCACATAGGCCACGGTCAACAAGGGTGTCAAAGCCAAATTCAAAATATCTGATCTGAGTGGGATTGTGTTGTTGCTGATATTTTGGAGTCAAAGTAACGTTGCTGATATTTGGGGATCTAAACAGATTAGCTTGCTTTAAATGATTTACCTATTTTCTTGCTTTCAGTTGTTATTTGTCAGTAGTGTAATCCTTGTTTTTAGCTAAAGTTTGTTGCGGCAATTTGTATTTAAATTGAGTCAGTATTCAATAAAGAGGCAAGCTTATTCCAACAATTAAACTCTTTGGTTTATTCTCACCACAAGTAGAATTAATTCAATTCAGATTTCTAAACTTCCTTGAGTTCTGATTGGGACCAGCTATCATCCTGTTTGCCTTTTACACTCGAAAAGCAGTCTTTTATAAAAGCAGAGAATCTCTGCTTTTTGGAAAAAGCAGCTTTTTCCAACCGCAAACAGCAAACCGTAACAGCAACAACAAACCATAACAGGAAACAACAAACCGCAACAGCAAACAGTAAGTAAAACAAACGGGCCCTAATTTTTCTTAATAAACGGAAACAATTTTTGTAGATTTTAATAGATTGTAACTTTGTGTAGTACAATATATTTTGGGTGTTGTTAAACTCAGCCCCAATTTCCCACCCCTAGCCCCGTGGAAGGACGAAATTACCCTTTCATAGGTTTTGGGGTGGAAAAAGCTATTTTTTTCTCTCTCGATGCACAGGCGTATGGACATCACGCCTCACCTCATGGTGGGGCGTGTGAAGATCACGCCTCCCCGTGTGGTCGGGCGTGATAGCCCCACACCACACCGTGTGGTCGGACGTGGAACTATCACGTCCGACCACACGGTGAGGCATAGGGCTATCACGCCCGACCACACGGGGAGGCGTGATCTTCACACGCCCGTGTATCGAGAGAGCAAAAAAAAAAGCTTATGAATCCCGTAAATAGGCCGTTAAACCCGTAAATAGTCCGTTAAGCCCGTAACTACATAAATGTACTGAACAAAAAAAATTTAAAAACATAAAAATTAAAATAAACATTAATAAACATAAACATTTATAAACGTAATAGAGTAAATTTAAGATCTACAACAAAAAGTGTTTAAATGTATGAATGTCTACAATAAAAAATCAGCTCGCCCGACGCCACGCATCCATAAACTCATCCATCTCCCTCTTAATGCGTGGAACATCCTCGTCAGATCGGTGGGTAGCCGATAGTTGGGTGACACGCCACAACCAGCTAACCCACTGCAAAAAAAAAGTAATAAATAAATATTAAAAATTAAACACATATAAACTAATACTAAATAATAATATTAAATAATAATAAACCTACAAATTCGCTGTTGGCGCGAGCATGCTGTACCGGTCCAGCCTGTGGTGCATGAAGGAGATGGGGATGCGAATATTGTCTATACCAATCCATATAAGCAGGATCACAGGCAGTGGGATCGTATCCAACTGGTCGGCATCTCCTCCGATCAATGCCCCGAGCCGATGGAAATCTCCGCCAGGTGTCCTCAACTGTGACTAAGGAATGTGTGAGCCTGTACGATAATGACTTCCATGGTCGTACTGCTTTCCCTCGTATATTTTACATTTAGTAGCATCAAATATAACTTTTCTCCCATTGTCACATAGCTGAGCTACACTGAGTAAGTTATATTTGAGTCCGCTGACTAGGGAGACTGACTCAATAGTAGGATTACCTCCGATGGTTCCTGACCCTACTATCTTACCCTTTTGTTGTCTCCAAAACTTACGCTTCCTCCTCGTTTACGCTCAAACGTGATGAACTGAGTTTCATCACCAGTCATATGCCTTGAGCATGCGCTGTCAATATACCACATCTTTGACTTCTTAGCACACCTCAGGCTTACCTGCATTGTAACTAATTACTTTTAGGTACCCAATTCTTTTTGGGTCCTTGCTTGTTAGGTTCAACAGGTAAAGCATCATATTTTATTTTATGGCGGCATACATGGACTGTATGGCCATTCTTTCCACAGAAGTCACAGCTGACCTTCCGTTTAGGATTTTTCACTGACTGGTCAGCACCCCAGTGCTGAGCATGCCAGCACACCTTTGTGGTGTGTCCTTTCTTCCCACAGAAGTCACACTGGACATTCCGCTGGGGATTCCATCTCTGCTGGCCAGTACTTCGGTACTGAGCATTCAGAGGAATATTTCTTTTGTTTTGAACCTTTAGTTGGTTCTGGATATTTGTGACGTCCATTCTCAGTTTCTTTGAATCTGATTGGACTTCAGAGACAGACTTATGTATGATCTCCATGTTATCATGCAAAGTTGAGTTGTCCTGAAGAAGGTATCTGAGGTCACTTAGCTTAACCTCTTCAACCTCGTCACAGCGCCTGTTGAGTGCTCTAATTTTCTTATTACACGTTTTGACAATTGTATAGAGGGCACTCAGGGCATTACCCATTTCGTTTCTGAACTGGGAAAGTGATATTACCTCATTTGATTGCTCCTCATCGTCAGATGCAATGGAGGGGTCATCATGCTCAGAGACGCATGGCTCAGCAAGTTCGTCAGCCATGAAGCATATCTTCGCTGACTCGGTGGCCTCAGCTTCTGTTGATAAAGACTCATCATTGTCGCTCCATGTAGCCACCATTGCCTTTTTGCCGTTCTTCTTATCTTTCCTCAGTGTGGGACAGTTTGTCTTGATATGGCCAGTTTGATGACATTCAAAGCATGTAATGGGCTTTGAGTTATCTTTCTTGTATTTGCTGTCGCTGGACTCAGCTTTATACTTATCAAACTTTCTGTAAGGCTTCTTAGAATATTTGTCATTCTTCCTGAACAGCCTTTTCATCTTCCTTGTGAATATAGCCATCTCTTCATCATCTGTTGAGCTCCCATCAGTGGAGTCAGCTTTCATGACAAGAGACTTCTGCTTCTTGTCTTCAGACTTTTCCTTCACCTCGAAGTTTTTCATTGATATCTCATGGGTCAACAGCGAGCCGATGAGTTCGTCATATTTGTAGGTGGTTAAGTCCTGAGCTTCCTCAACAACGGTCTTCTTTGCTTGCCAGTCTTTAGGAAGACTCCTGAGTATATTTTTGACTTGTTCTTCCTCAGTGAAGATCTTCCCAAGTCTCTTGAGCTCATTGATGATGTTGGTAAACCTTGCATTCATGTCAGATATTCCCTCATCATTGTTCATTTCGAACAGCTCGTACAGTCTCATCTGCTGGTTCACCTTGGACTCCTTTACTTTATTGGTTCCTTCGTAGGTGACCTCCAGCTTCTTCCAGATCTCTTGTGCCGACTCACAACCTGAGATTTTATTATATTCTGCAGCATCGAGCGCACAGTGAAGCATATTTATAGCCGAAGCATGATTTTGTAGCTTCTTGAGATCATCCTCTGTCCATTTTGTAGCTTTAACAACTGTTAGGCCAGCCACAACTTCGACATGTACAAATGGACCTTGGACTATGGATAGCCAGGCACTCATATTTGTAGCCTGAATGAAATTTTTCATCCTATTCTTCCAGAAGGTATAGTTAGACCCGAAGAATAGGGGAGGCCGAGTAATGGACAGCCCCTCAGGTAAGATCTGAGTTGTTTGGTTTCCTGGAAGAAACCGAGTACTATTTTCGCCCATAGTGGGGATCAGTTCAAGGTTGTTAAACCTTTTACAGTGAGCTTTTAGGCTCTGATACCACTTGTTGGTCCCTTATAACGTTACAAGTATAGTTCCAAGGGGGGGTTAGGAACTATTTAAAAAAATTTAAGTTAGGGCAGACGTCTTTTTCGTGAGAAAAAGGTTTTAACAGCGGCGTTGAGTGAATAGTAAGATGCTGGCTTAGTCAGCTGGTGACTAGGTCAGTTTCTTTACTTGAGTCAGGAGATAGCACTTAGAGTCTATTCCTGAGCTCAGATATTCAATGCGCACAACTCAGCTTGACCTCTTTACTTGGTCAGTTTTTGTTTAAGCAAGCAATAAATATATAAAGGAGTTTAAGGTTAGAAATATGTTACTCAGCAGATTTATCCAGGTTCAGCCTCCAAGCCTACGTCCTGTCCCCGGAACACGTTCCGAGATTTCGAATTATCTACTGAGCTGGTAGAGCATCAAACCTTTTACAATCTTAGCAACTGAGTATAACAAGAGTACCTTCCTCTATACCTCTACTCAATCCTAATCTCCCGCTGAGTACTATAACCGAGTACTCAGCCTCTCCTTTCTAATCTCTAGAAATGATAAGTGTTTGTCCTAAACAATGATTGCTAAGACACCTTAGATGATTGAATAATCACTCTAGACTTTTACACAAAAGATATGAAATTTAGTGTAAGATTGTTTTGCTTTTTCTTGCAGAACTTTGCGTAGAGATTTGGTCAGCGTAATGGCTTGATCAAGTTCTGTGTAGAATGAAGCAACTGAAGGGCTCTATTTATAGAGACGTCTGAGGCATCAGTCATTTCAAATTTCGAAATAACCGTTGGAGGGAAACGGCTTCCTATCGTTGTCATCCTGACTTGCTCAGAGCTCTCGGCCAATCAGATTTGAGTATCTTCTGTCCTCGGTCAGCTTTTGGTCAGCTCGGCAGAACGTCTCTTCATTTATGGTAAGGTCAACTAGACAGCATTCTGTGTCGTCTGAACTTTACCCAAAGTGGAAACACTTTGTCTAGAAGTTGTTCTTAGCCAGCTGCTGTCTTGTACTCTTTGTCGAATCAACTCAGCAGCTTCGTCCCGAAGTTGTTCCATGAAGGTCTTCTAGATCCTTCTTCCGCTGAGTTGCGTTTTGTACATAACGACAGCGTTTTGACATACGCGGGCCGAGTTGCCTTAAACTGTTTGACTTGGGCTTTGACTTCCGTATTGGGCTTTGGGCCTTTTAATCTTTGTGTCTTATAAACAATTTAACTCAACATTGAACAAACACATTAGTAGAATAAATCAAAGCATTTAAACTTAGTGTGTTTAGAATATGTTTTTAATTATACTTAAACAATTTTGTCAAATCAAAATTATGTGGAAAGGTGTTTCAACACATACGTCTTTATTTACATCCTGCATTTCCAGTGCCTCCCATTGCCACCCAATGACGTATATTTCATGATCCGAGTGTTCGTCACTTGGACAATCTATACGCTGAAAGGAGAGAGGCTTGGACTAGATTATATTAGTCTTATATATTGTAATTAATAATATTTATTCATTAACTTATATTATTGTTACTGATTTTAGTTAAAATTGTATGGTACTTTTAGGTTTTAAGTACAATTCTGTAGTTACGGGTTTAACGGCCTATTTACGGGTTTTGGGGAGGAAAAAAACTATTTTTTTGCCAATCTGACACGCGGACGTGTGGATATCACGCCTCACTGCGTGGTCGGGCGTGATAGCCACACGCCCGCGTGTCGGGAGAGAAAAAAAAGCCTTTTCCCACCCTTAATCCATGAAATGGCATTTTCGTCCTTTCACGGGACTAGGGGTGGGAATTTGAGGCTGGGTATAACAACACCCTATTAGAACCACATACCTTGACCGTGATTGTTTTACTTTTTCTAAAGACGTATGCAATACACCTTCCGCATTAAACTTACTTTATTTTTTATTTTTGCAACCGAGTAATTAATTGATTACATTTTTCACAAGTTCAAGAGGCTAACTGAACACTTTATGCAAATTTAGGAGGCTGTCGAGGCACTTCGAAAGTTTAGGGACCAATCAAGTGTTTTGGACAAATTCAAAGAGCAAAATGATGTATAACCAGGGGTGGAGCCGGGGGGTAGGGGAGGTCTCCCGACCCTCCGGCCCATCGAAAACCGTCACCAGGGGTGTTTTCCAGCCCTGGTTCAGAGGTTGACTGCCATGGTAGACGTTGAAGAAGAGGGGCTGCGGCCCCTCTTCTTCATTCAGTTTTAATTTCTTTTTGTTTTACTTAAGTCCACAACGACGTCGTTTTGGACTTTAATTAAACGACGTCGTTTTATTAAAGTCCAAAACCACGTTGTTTTGGACTTAAAGTAAAAAAAAAAATCAGCAGGTAGCATGCGAATTAATTGATTTGATCCCTTTTCTTTCTTCAACAACCCACGTCAATCTCCCCCTCTGACTTTCCTATTTCCAATACTAATACAGGTCTACTCAAGTTTTTTTATATATTATTTTAATCTCTTCAGATATATACTACTAACTAAATAAGAAATTGTTACTTTCTAACTTTTTCATTTAGTTTTATATCCAAAACTAACTTTTTAATTCCTTAATTTTTTTAATTACTTAAACCTATACACAAAATCGTAAATTAATGCTAATTCATAAAAAAATTTAATTTTTCAATTATCATGTCTTGAAGTATAATTAATTAAAGAAAAAAATCTTAATATTCCTTATTTTAATTAATTAATTTTTGTATGTTTCAATTGATAAATTGAAAATTTTGATTAAGGTTGAAATTTAAAATATTTATTAAATATTTATTTTCAACTTAATATTTTTCAACTACTTTTCTGAAATGTGTCATCTCGTACAAAATGCAGTATATTTTTTTCTCGTTTAATCAATATGTTTGTGGAGGGCGAGCCTTGGCGCAACGGTAAACGTTGTTGTCGTGTGACCAAGAGGTCACGGGTTTGTGGAGGGCGAGCCTTGACGCAACGGTAAACGTCAGTGATATTTTTACACTTTATCATTTTCTTTTAGTAACTTGTTTAATTTTATTTTCTGCATACAGTGGAGCCCCTCCGAGCTTTCCCTCCTAGCTCCGCCACTGTGTATAACTATAAAAAAGTATGTTTATATACCATCTGCATTTGGAAGCTTCTCAAACCTTAAAAAAACTATTCAAGGTAAACTTATAATTTACATTTTCGAGTCAGTTCGGATTGACCCAAACATGATACAAAAAATTTCATGTCATTTCGGGTGATCTGAAAATGACACATTACCTGTTAAGCCAAATCCCAATACTAAAACTCTGAGTCGTGTTCATCTCGTGTGTAATTTTGCCACCACTAGTTGAGAGTCTATTTAAAATTGAAATGTTTTAATCTAGTGGTTGAGAGTCTATTTAAAATAGGAGAAGATATGAGTCTGAATCACATCATATGATACGGATATTTTTTTTCTTTATCATTTACATAAGCACATTATGCAAATTAAAAAAAATATATAATTTTATCAATTAAAGCTGACTTGAATGATAAAGGCTTCAAGTATCTCAAGCTAGATCTTGAGTTCGATTCCAGTTTTAATTGGGAGAAGATTCATCTAGAGGGTGTCCGACGAACTTCGAACCAAAAAATCGAATAAACTATAAAAAAAGAGAGTATAATTTTACTATTAATATTAGTTTTTTTTATGCTTTTATTAGTAATATAATAAAAAATATTAAAAAATATAATTAAATATATATGAAATTATGGATGAGTAGTAAGTAATAAATTTTATTGAAAAAAATCAAGGGTGTTTTGAAGGAAATTAAGGCTAAGGTATAGCAGCGGAAATATAAATTTTTTAGCCTACTTCCTTTTAACCATAGGATCCGTTAATCGTTATTTCATATAAAGAGGGATAAGAAGGAATACCTTTTGAAGAACAATCTACCGTTGTTAAAGAAGCGCCCACAATTCTTCTCCGAGTTCCCAAGCACGAAGTATAACACGGTGAGGTTAAATTAGAATCAACCCTTATGAGATGCAACCACAATAGATTGCCTCTAATTAACCAACACAAGATCAAAGAGAAAAGGAGATGAATGAAAATTAATCAATCGACGGAAGCCGTATGAATTCTTGTCCACGAACTAGGGGATCCGAATTCACTTTCTCTCTCTATTGTATGTTTCGAAAATCACAATAAGGGGAGGGGTTAGGCTTAGTCGAAATTCACTTATTAGGGGGTATATATAATAACTTGTATCTATACCCTAGTTAGATAGGAATAGGTTACTTAATAGGAATTCAATTTGGAATGGGATTCCCAATTATTATCTTATAATATATCTAATATATTTAGGATAATAATAAATAACCTAATTGGATAATAATAGGAGTATATTAATCTAATTAAAACTCCTAACTTAATTATCTCTTAATTAATTTAATTCACAAACCTAATCAAATTAGGATTAATGGAATTAAAATATTTCCTAACTTATTATATATAAATTTCGGCCTCCCCTAATTAAATGGGCCTTACTGGGCTTATTTGGACTTCCATCTATTAATGACATTCATCTCTCTTTTGGTTCCAAGTCTTATGTGTGATCCATTAGGTTCTTACTACTTCTGGCCGTATGCAACTATTAAATTAATTTCTTCAAGAATTATATTTAATCCTTGCATAACGGAATGATGTACTGAGTATGTTATTGGCAAGTCTGTAATCATTCCCCCAGAGTCCGTTAAGAAGATAGGTTGATTCTGTCGTTAACCCTTCCGTATTAGTTACAGTATAATTCGATCCTTTATCAACTACATCCTTGAACTGAATCTTATGACTATGGGTGATGTCAAGTCACATATAGCGAGACGTTCGTTTTACTTGTATAGGCCGAGTCAACTCAAATAGATGGGTTAAGTGAAATCTGTATTTCTTACTCTTAAGCTATCACCTTGCAAGGATTTAGAGTCGAGTCTTCCACAAGCGATCCTTGGATGTATCTCCCATTAATCGGGAGTGATAAATGCTCAATCCAATGTATAACTACCCTAACATTACCTCCTGTGACACCCAACCTTTGCAGTTCACACCCTAGAGTCATCTCTGTTAAGGATCGTGGGACCGCAGGATCAAAGTCTCACATTCAGTAATTCAGGATGACCAATTAACATTTCTTTGAGTCTGAGGATTAGTTATACCTATTAATACCAATGAGATGAACAGGTGACAAGGATGAATCTACCCATCCTGTTATCTCAAATCGGATCCCCAATCCTAATGAACGACGTTTCATCGGATCTATGTAACTGTCCAGATATTTATATATATGAAGCTTGTGAGATCAGCTTTCTGTCGGACAGAAGACATTGTTACATACAAGTCTCAACAGTGATATATCAATCCTAAACATATCACTTGACTTGGGGTGGTTTTAAGTTTATTAGTTTATTATAAAGTTTTGTCTCACTTCATGATTGTATAAACACTTTATAATCACTTTAAACAAACTTACGGATTTCCTTTTATTTAGACTTTATTTAGTGCTTAAAAGAGATTGCCTTTATATAGTTATAAAACATATATCTTATTAAAACAAATGATATAAAGAACAATTCATTTACATTAAGTTTGTATCCTGCAACAATTGTCTATAGGACACTAAACCCCAACATACTCCCACTTGGACTAAAGCCAATTGTTTCTAAAACTTATCCTAGTAGAAGTTAAATGACGATCATGTACTTTCTGGGTTAAAGGCTTTTTCAACGGATCTGCAACGTTGTCCTCTGTAGGTACTCTTTCTATTCTCACATCTCCTCTAGCCACAATCTCTCTTATAATGTGGTATCGCTTTAGGTAGTGCTTGGATGCATTATGAGACCGTGGTTCCTTTGCTTGCGCAATGGCTCTATTGTTATCACAGTACAGAGTAATGGGATTGACAATTTCAGGCACCACACCTAGTTCTGTAATGAACTTTCTAATCTAAACTGCTTCCTTTGCTGCTTCCGCAGCAGCGATGTACTCTGACTCGGTCGTAGAGAAAGCTACGCTTCCCTGCTTGGAACTTTTCCAACTGACCGCGCCCCCATTCAAGATAAACAGGTATCCTGATTGGGATTTAAAATCATTCTCATCTGTGAGATGACTAGCGTCTGAAAATCCTTCAATTTTCAGATCTCCTTCTCCGTACATTAGGAACATGTCTTTAGTCATTTTCAAGTACTTAAGAATGTTCTTGATGGTAATCCAATGCTCGTCTCCCGGATTCCCTTGGTAACGACTCGTTACAGATAACGCGAACGCTACGTCAGGTCTAGTGCATAGCATAGCATATATAATCGAACTGATCGCGCTGGCGTACGGGACTACAGCCATGCGTCGTTTGTCATCATCAGTTTTAGGACATTGATGATTGTTTAACTTTACTCCATGTAGCATGGGTAAGTTACCTCGTTTCGATTCAAGCATGCTAAACCGATTTAGCACCTTTTCAATGTATGTAGCCTGTGAAAGACCAAGCAGTCTTCTCGATCTATCTCTATAGATCTTTATACCAAGTATATAAGCTGCTTCACCAAGGTCTTTCATTGAGAAGTTACCGGATAACCATACTTTTACCGACTGTAATAGAGCAATGTCATTTCCCATTAACAGTATATCGTCCACATATATTATGAGAAATGCTATAGAGCTCCCACTTGCTTTCTTGTAAATGCAAGCTTCTTCGCAATTTTGTTCGAAACCAAATTGTTTTATGGTTTCGTCAAAACGCTTATTCCAGCTTCTAGATGCTTGCTTGAGTCCATAAATGGATCTCTGAAATTTGCAAACTTTATTTGCATCCTTTGATATGAAACCTTCAGGCTGCATCATGTATACATCCTCAAGCAGGTTTCCATTTAGGAAAGCTGTTTTCACATCCATTTGCCAAATCTCATAATCGTAGTGAGCGGCAATAGCAAGCATGATTCTGATTGATTTGGACATAGCAACAGGAGAGAAGGTTTCGTCATAATCAACACCTTGTTTCTGACGATATCCTTTCGCTACCAGCCTAGCCTTGTAGGTGCTAACCTTTCCATCCATGTCAGTCTTGTTGAAACACCTTTCCACATAATTTTGATTTGACAAAATTGTTTAAGTATAATTGAAATACATATTCTAAAACCCACTAAGTTTAAATGCTTTGATTTATTCTACTAATGTGTTTGTTCAATGTTGAGTTAAAATTGTTTATAAGACACAAGAATTAAAAGGCCCAAGACGGAAGTCAAGGCCCAAGTCCAACAATTCAGTACAACTCGGCCCGCGTTTGTTAAAACGTTGTCGCTTTGGACAAAACGCAACTCAGTAAGAGAAGGATCTAGAAGACCTTCGGGAACAACTTCAAGATGAAGCTGCTGAGTAGTCTCGACAAAGCGTACAAGGCAGCAGCTGGCTAATGAAAACTTCCAGACAAAGTATTTCTACTTTGGGTAAAGTTCAGACGACACAGTATGCTGTCTAGTTGACTTTACCATAAAAGGAGAGACAGTCTGCTGAGCTGACCGAGGACAAAAGATACACAAATTTGATTGGCCGAGAGCTCTGAGCAAGTCAGGATGACAACAACAGGAAGCCGTTTCCCTCCAACGGTTATTTCGAAATTCGAAATGACCGATGCCCAGACGTCTCTATAAATAGGGCCATCAGAAGCTTCATTCAACACATAACTTGATCAAGCCATTACGCTGACCAAATTTCTACACAAGTTCTGCAAGAAAGAAGCAAAGCAAATCTTACACTACAATTCATACATTTGTGTAAAAGTCTAGAGTGATTATTTCAATCGTCTAAAGTGTCTTAGCAAATCATTGTATAGGACAAAACACTTATCATTTCTAGAGATAGAAAGGAGAGGCTGAGTACTCGGTTATAGTACCCAGCAAGAGATTAGGATTGAGTAGAGGTATAGAGGAAGGTACTCTTGTCATACTCAGTTGCTAAAATTGTAAAAGGTTTGAGGCTCTACCTTTAAAGAGCTCAGTAGAGGATTCGAAATCTCGGAACGTGTTCCGGGGATAGGACGTAGGCTTAGAAGAAGCCGAACCTGGATAAATCTGTTGAGTAAAGTATTTCTTACCTTTAACTCCTTATATATATTGCTTGCTTAAAATAACCAAAAACTGACCAAGTAAAGAGGTCAAGTTGAGTTGTGCGTGTTGAATATCTGAGCTCAGGAATAGACTCTAAGTGCTATCTCCTGACTCAAGCTAAGAAACTGACCTAGTCACCAGTTGACTAAGCCAGTATCTTGTTGTTTACTCAGCGCCGCTGTTAAAACCTTTTTCCTTAGAAAAAGAAGTCTGCCCTAATTGCGAAAAAAGTTTAAATAGTTCATAACCCCCCTTTGGAACTATACTTGCAACCTTATAAGGGACCAACAAGTGGTATCAGAGCTTAAAAGCTCATTGTAAAAGGTCTAACAACATTGAGCTGATCCCTACCATGGGCGAAAACAGCACTCGGTTTCTCCCTGGAAACCAAACAACTCAGATATTGCCTGAGGGGTTGTCCATTACTAGGCCTCCACTATTCTTCGGGTCAAACTATACCTTTTGGAAGAATAGGATGAAAAATTTCATTCAGGCTACAAACATGAGTGCCTGGCTATCTATAGTCCAAGGCCCATTTGTACCTGTCGAAGTTGTGGCTGGCCAAACAGTTGTAAAAGCTGAGACCAAATGTACAGAGGGTGATCTTAAGAAGCTTCAAAATCACGCTTCGGCTATCAATATGCTTCACTGTGCGCTCGATGCTGCAGAATATAATAAAATCTCAGGTTGTGAGTCGGCACAAGAGATCTGGAAAAAGCTGGAAGTCACCTACGAGGGAACCAATAAAGTAAAGGAGTCCAAGGTGAATCAGCAGATGAGACTGTACGAGCTGTTCAAGATGAACAATGATGAGGGCATCTCAGACATGAATGCAAGGTTTACCAACATCATTAATGAGCTCAAGAGACTTGGGAAAATCTTCACTGAGGAAGAACAAGTCAAAAAGATACTCAGGAGTCTTCCTAAAGACTGGCAAGCAAAGAAGACAGCTGTTGAGGAAGCTCAGGATTTAACCACCTACAAATATGACGAACTCATCGGCTCGTTGCTGACCCATGAGATATCTATGGAGAACTTCGAGGTGAAGGAAAAATCTGAAGACAAGAAGCAGAAATCCCTTGTCATGAAAGCTGACTCCACTGATGGGAGCTCAACTGATGATGAGGAGATGGCTATGTTCACAAGGAAGATGAAAAGGCTATTCAGGAAAAATGACAAATATTCTAAGAAGCCTTACAGAAAGTTTGATAAGTATAAAGCTGACTCAAGTGACAGCAAATACAAAAAGGACAGCTCAAAGCCCATTACATGCTTTGAGTGCCATCAAACCGGCCATATTAAGTCAAGCTACCCCACACCGAGGAAAGACAAGAAGAACGGCAAAAAGGCAATGGTGGCTACATGGAGCGACAGTGATGAGTCTTCATCTACAGAAACTGAGGCCACCGAGTCAGCGAAGATATGCTTCATGGCTGACGAACTTGCTGAGCCGTGCGTCTCTGAGCATGCTGACCTATCCGTCGCATCAGATGACGAAGAACAATCAAATGAGGTAATTACTCTTCCCCAGCTCAGAAACGATATGGTTAATGCCCTGAGTGATCTCTACACACTTGTCAAGAAGTGTAATAAGAAAGTTAGAGCACTCAGCAGGCGCTGTGACGAAGTGGAAGAGGTCACACTGAGTGACCTCATATTCCTTGTTCAAGACAATTCAACTCTGCATGATAACATGAAGATCATACATGAGTCTGTCTCTGAAGTCCAATCAGTTTCATTGAAACTGAGAAAGGACGTCACAACTATCCAGAACCAACTAAGGTTTCCAAATAAAAGAAACATTCCTCTGAGAACTCAGTACCAAGGTACTCAGCAGAGATGGAATCCCCAGCGAAAATTCCAGTGTGACTTTTGTGGGAAGAAAGGACACACCACTAAGGTGTGCTGGCACGCTCAGCACTGGGGTGCTGACAAGTCAGTGAAACATCCTAAACAGAAGGTCAGTTGTGACTTCTATGGAAAGAATGGCCATACTGTCCATGTATGCCGCCATAAAATAAAATATGATGCTTTACCTGTTGCACCTAACAAGCAAGGACCCAAAAATAATTGGGTACCTAAAAGTAACTAGTTACAATGCAGGTAAGCCTGAGATGTGCTGAGAAGTCAAAGATGTGGTATGTTGACAGCGCATGCTCAAGGCATATGACGGGTGATGAAACTCAGTTCATCACGTTTGAGCGTAAACAAATAGGGAGCGTAAGTTTTGGAGACAACAAGAAGGGTAAGATAGTAGGGTCAGGAACCATCGGAGGTAATCCTACTATTGAATCTGTCTCCCTAGTCAGCGGACTCAAATATAACTTACTCAGCGTAGCTCAGCTATGTGACAATGGGATAAAAGTTATATTTGATGCTACTAGATGTAAAATATACGAGGGTAAAACAAATGAGTTAATCTTAACTGCCCCTCACATAGATAATGTCTTTATGCTAGACTTAGAGAAAAAGTTTTCAAAAACTGTGTGCTTAGTATCACATGGACCTCCTGGCCAAACTAGCAAGAAAGCAATTGGTTGAGGGACTGTCTGAACTTAAATTTGAAAAAGATCAATTATGCCACACTTGCCAAGCTGGAAAACAAACCAAACAATCTTTTCACAGCAAAAATATTGTCTCAACTAAGCGTCCGTTAGAGTTACTACACTTGGATCTCTTCGGTCCAGTCCAGCCGCTGAGTCTGGGTGGAAGAAGATTTTCCTTGGTCATTGTAGATGACTTCTCTCGGTACACGTGGGTCATCTTGCTGACCAGCAAGGATGAGACCTTTGAGACATTTTCAAATTTGGTTAGAAAAATTGAAAATGATAAAGACCTAAAATTAGCTCACATCCGTAGCGATAATGGTGGAGAATTCAAAAACCAAAAGTTTGTTGAATTCTGTGAAGCCAGCGGCATTGACCACAATTTTTCTGCTCCTAGAACACCTCAACAAAATGGGGTTGTTGAAAAGAAGAACATAACTCTGGTTGAAGTAGCCAGGACAATGCTGGATGAGCATAGGCTTCCAAAGTATTTTTGGGGAGAGGCTGTTAACACAACGTGCTATATTCTTAATAGGGCTCTAGTTAGACCTATACTCAAGAAAACCCCCTATGAACTTTGGAAAGGACGAAAGCCCAATATTGGATACTTTCGTGCCTTTGGTTGTACATGTTTTATTTTA
Organism: Euphorbia lathyris; assembly: GCF_963576675.1. Taxonomy (NCBI): domain Eukaryota; kingdom Viridiplantae; phylum Streptophyta; class Magnoliopsida; order Malpighiales; family Euphorbiaceae; genus Euphorbia; species Euphorbia lathyris. The sequence goes on from NC_088910.1 coordinate 90,254,479, forward strand.
AATACCAAAGATAGCTTAGCAAAGTTTGACTCAAAAGCTGATGAGGCTATCTTTTTGGGCTACTCAACAAACAACAAAGCATACAGAGTTTTTAATAAGCGAACTCAAGTTTTAGAAGAGTCAGTACATGTAGAGTTCGACGAAACTAACCCTGCAGGTAGATACCAGCCGCTGACCGAAGATGATCCACACTCAGTAACCACCGCTGACCAAGAACCAGCTACTGAGTCATTCACTAAAAGGCTGACCAAGAGTAAGAGTGAACCTAAGATTACTTTTACTGACCCATCTACTTCTGCAGAGATTGTTGAAACACAGACAGCACAAGACATGAATCTGTCTAAAGAGATAAGGATTCCAAGAGGGCACTCAGAAAGTGCAATCCTTGATTCTGCTGGGAATACCCTGATGACGAGGAATCAACTCAGGAAGTACCTCAGCAATGTTGCTTTCGTCTCAGTTCAAGAACCGAAGAATTTCGCTGAGGCTGAGTACGATGAATTTTGGATGAACGCAATGCAAGAGGAGCTCGATCAATTCAGAAGAAACGATGTATGGGAGTTAGTGCCTCATCTAAAGAGTCAAAAGACCATTGGAACAAGATGGGTCTTCAGGAACAAGATGGATGAATAAGGGAATGTAGTCAGGAACAAAGCAAGGCTTGTAGCTCAGGGCTATAGTCAGCAAGAAGGTATTGACTACGGTGAGACCTTTGCCCCAGTGGCAAGGCTAGAGGCAATTAGAATTCTATGTGCATATGCATCTTACATGAACTTTAAATTATTCCAAATGGATGTCAAAAGTGCATTTCTTAATGGAGTTATAAACGAGGAGGTTTATGTTAATCAACCTCCTGGCTTTGAGGACCCTAAATTCCCAAACCATGTTTACAAACTCAAAAAGGCTCTATACGGCCTCAAGCAAGCACCACGTGCTTGGTATGAGAGGCTGACCAGTTTCCTGCTGACTAGAAATTACGTCAGAGGCAAAGCTGATACAACCTTATTCATTAAGAAAAAGGGTAAAGATACCCTGCTGGCCCAAATTTATGTTGATGATATAATATTTGGTGCAACTAACGAATCAATGTGCAAGGAGTTTAGCAAACAAATGCAGACTGAGTTTGAAATGTCCATGATGGGAGAACTCAACTTCTTCCTCGGTCTTCAAATTAAACAAGGAAAGAATGGCATCTTCATCAGTCAAGCCAAATATGCCAAGGAGATATTAAAGAAATATGACTTGGAGAATTGCAAGCCAATATCCACTCCTATGGGCACTGACACTGTTCTTTGCGCTGATGAGAATGGTAAGTCAGTGGACAACAAATTATATCGAGGTATGATAGGCTCTCTACTTTACTTAACAGCCAGTAGACCAGACATTCAGTTTTCAGTATGCTACTGTGCTAGATATCAATCTAACCCTAAGGAATCTCATTACATTGCTGTAAAAAGAATCCTTAGATATTTGCAAATCTCAGTAAACGCAGGTTTATGGTATCCCAATACTCATGATTTCACACTCATTGGATACACTGACGCTGACTATGGATGGGATAAGCTGGAACGTAAAAGCACCTCTGGAGGATGTCACTTCTTAGGAAGTTGTCTTGTATCCTGGTTCAGCAAAAAGCAGGCGTCAGTAGCCTTATCTACCACTGAAGCTGAGTACATTGCTGCTGGTCATTGTGTTGCTCAAGTCCTATGGATTAAGCAACAGCTTGAAGACTATGGTGTTCAAACGAAGACAATTGAAGTCAAATGTGACAACAAAAGTGCAATTGATCTTTCAAAGAACCCAATTCAACACAGCAGAATGAAGCATGTCAGCATCAGACATCACTTCATTAGAGACCATATACTCAAAGGTGAGATCAAGCTGACCTTTGTCCCAACGGACGAACAGCTTGCGGATATCTTCACGAAGCCACTAGCTCGTGAGCAGTTCAGCATACTGAGAGAAGCTATTGGTATGTTTAATCCTCTTCAGTAAATTCCTGAACTAAATGAATATGCATGCTGAGTGAATTACTATGCTAAATGATTGTTTTTGCTGTGTACTCATTGAAATTAATTAAACAGCAAATACTGAGTAAACTTGCACACTGAGTAAGTTAGTTTAAACTTAAACTTCGAAATCATCTCATTATGCAATACTGGCCACTCAGAATATCAAACGATTAGTATTCTAGAATAATTGCAAAAGCACGCGTATAGCCACCTAGGATGACGTACGCGCCGAATGTGTCATAAATGCCAGGATTATTGTTGGTTCACAATCCCGAGGCAAAACTGACACATGGATTCGATAAGATCCATTTCTCACCTCTATAAATAATGGGTAATTCCCCATTTTTATTCTTTACGCTTATCGAACTCTCTGGCAAAGAAATTCTTTCTCTCTAAAAACCCCTCTAAGCTCTCAAATCTTCAACAATGACTAGGATTTCTCTCAACATCTCCGGCGCTGGTCACTCTAAACCTAGCTCCGATGAACCTACAAAAAATCCTCCAACACCCAGCAAAGGAAAAGCTGGTCAGGGAAAGCCTGAAAAAGTTAGGACCTATACCAAGGTTTTCGAAAACGTCAGCGAATGGAAAGTTGAGCCCTCAAGATGGGTATCTGAAACTTTCGTACAAAACGAACAACCCTTCTGCGAGTGGATTTCACAAAATGGCTGGACGGAGCTATTTTCGATTAGGGATGACACCTACCCTGACCTGGTAAGGGAGTTTTACCACAACCTCCGCGTTGCAAATGACAACACTGACTATCTGTGTACAGTGGTGAAAGAGAAAACCATCTTCATCAACCCTCTATACTTAGGAAATCTGCTCAAATTAAAAACTGAGGGAGCAAGGCTGAGAAGATCTAGAGATCAGGATGGTACTGGGTACGAGGTCAACTTCTGCAAACCTGAGGGTCACTCAGGAGAAGTCTCAGCTTCATCAATGGGTCAGCACCAGAAGATGGCTCATTATCTGCTGACCTATTTCATCTACCCAAAAATCAACTGTACTACCTCAGCAACGAACTTCGAACAATGCTTCATCTGGCATATGCTGACGTATAAACCAATCAATATGCCAGTTTTTCTTGTCGCTGGCTTCCTACGTAGCTCTGGTATGCTGAGGCTAGGATCGATCATCACCAGAATCCTAATTGACCACAAAGTTGATCTTGAAGGTGAGGAGAAGACTCGAGGATCTGATATCACAGCGGCTTCGCTGAGAGCATTAAAATTCGGACAGCCTTTGAAGAAAGGTAAAGCTGCTGCTGCTGAACAGCAAGCCGAGGGAACTGCTGTGACAAAGAAAGGGAAAAGGACTAAGGCCCCAGCTTCCCGAAAAAGAAAAAATGCTGAGACTCCTTCCAAAAATGTTGAGTCTCCAGCTAAAAGGCAGAAGTCAGCAGAGAAATGAAGCAGGCAAGGTGAGCCTGGAACTGAGGAAACTACTGAACAACCTCAGAAGAAGCAGAAATCTTCTACACTGACTCCCCTCAACGCCATACCTACTGACTTTGTTGTACCTGGTGACTCTCACTTCACCCAGTGTCAAGGTACAGTAGCTGAGCATGACGAACATGAGGTACAACTGGATGATCATTTCATCTCACAAGTTGAGGACGAACTCGATGGTGATAGTACAGAAGAAGAAGAAGAAGAGGCCAGCGGTCAGGATGACGCTGAGGACTCTGAGGAGACAGCCAGCGAACATGAGACTGAGCATGCTGCTGGAGAAAAGCAAGTACTTGACCAACACAATGTTGATCAAGTCCAAGTGCAAACTGACCAACCTAATGATGAGCAACACACATCTTCTCCTTCCCACTCAGGAGATGCTATTCATGGTAACACTCCACCACGAAGAAGAAGAAAATTGGTTAAGGCCAGTGAGAAGACTGTCAGTGAACCTCCTGTGCCACCACCAACTCTTCCTGAGTTTATTATTTCAAAGCCAACTAAGGACCCCTCTATAGTCAAGCTGAAATTTTTCAAACGACAACAAACCTCTACTGCTTCAGCGTCCTTAGAAAAGCAAGCCTCTGTTTCTTCCCAACAGGAACATGCCGACCAAAATGCTTCTGCCACCTCAACCAGTCAGGTTGAGCCGATTACTGTGAATGCTATTTCTTCAAGCATGGTGCTGACTCCACACACTTCTGCCCCCATCAGCACAGACAGTATTCGTATTAGTACTTCTCCAACTCATCTATCTGCCGATCAATCAACTATACCTGAAACTCAAGTGCAGATTGAAAACACTATTCCAGTCACTGACCAGGTCACTCCTTTCATTCCTCTTCCTTTCGGTCACACTGATGTCCCTGAAGGCTCTCAAAGCTATCTGAATGCCACTGAGTCCGGTAAAAAGCTCATTGACTCAGTGCAAGCGTTGATCAGAGACCTTCAACATTCCACTCCTCCTGCTGCTGGGTCTTCATCTATTGAGACTACTCAGCTCTCCCAGGTCACTCGGCTTCTCAACGAAGTTAAGGGACTCAAGGACTTGCTGAATGTCATCATTTCTTTTCAACCACAGCAAGCTAAGCAGGATTCAATCGCCAAGCTGGCTGAGATCCAGCTGACAAATGTGCAACACTTGAACTCTTTACAACAACAAGTTCAGAAATTGTCAGCTGTGAACATCGACTATGCCACTTCATCTGAAATCAAGATGCTCTTTGCTCAGCTTCACACCGAGTAACTCAAGACAAATGAGCAAATGGTTTCTTACAATCAGTGCTCAGTGGAGCAAATTGGTGAGGCTATTCGCTTGCTAAATTTGAATAAGCAAGAGATGGATACTGACGCAATGAAACAGAATGAGATGTTGTCTATCACATGCCAAACCTTCAATCACATTCGTCATACCAATATTCAACGTCAGTATTACGACACCGCCCTTTTAAAGACCTTTCACCAAGTCTTTGCTGCTCTTACTGAAGCACTCATCTGGCAAGGCAAAGCTCAGGCGTTTAACGTCAACATGATCAGTGCTGCTGAACTCAACATACCCGAAGAGGTATCCACTGATGGAGTTGCAATTTTTGACGGCGTCAATGAAAGCGTTGAGAAACTCAAGGCGCTGTCTCAAAAACTGACTCGAGCTGTCTTAACTGATGCCTTCAGACTTCCTCCTCTTGATGCTGACAAAACGGGGGAGAAAGAACAAGCAGCTAGAGCTCAGCATGAGCGAAGTCAGTCTCAACACAAGAAAAAGAAATAGATAGGCTAGCTCAGTATAGACTAAGTCAGATGCAATCTATATGCCTTATCTATAAGTTTTGTTGTGTAAACACTGACTACTATCAATATATCATATCTGCATCTTTAATTCTATTCCTGAGTTATGATATATGTTATACTATGTATTGAGTCATTATGTATCTTCAATTAAATCAGCTATGTTTAATACTTATAAATCTTATTGACTGAATCAAATGCTGATAACATGTTTGACATTGACCTATGTGTTTATAAAACATTGTATGTTAAGAACTCATTGAACCAACAAATTACTCAGCGCACTCTAAATGATTAAACCTTCCGCTTAATACTGAGTAAATAGAATATGTTGAATAAGCTGACCTATATCTGAAAACTGACCTTAGACTTACTCGATTAAACCTTTAAATGTTTTGAGTAAAACTAAGTCAGTAGCTCAACCCTTATGGGGGAGCTCAATACTGAGTTCCTCGCTGAATAGTTTTGCCAACATCAAAATGGGGGAGTTTGTTGAAACACCTTTCCACATAATTTTGATTTGACAAAATTGTTTAAGTATAATTGAAATACATATTCTAAAACCCACTAAGTTTAAATGCTTTGATTTATTCTACTAATGTGTTTGTTCAATGTTGAGTTAAAATTGTTTATAAGACACAAGAATTAAAAGGCCCAAGACGGAAGTCAAGGCCCAAGTCAAACAACTCAGTACAACTCGGCCCGCGTTTGTTAAAACGTTGTCGCTTTGGACAAAACGCAACTCAGCAAGAGAAGGATCTAGAAGACCTTCGGGAACAACTTCAAGATGAAGCTGCTGAGTAGTCTCGACAAAGCGTACAAGGCAGCAGCTGGCTAATGAAAACTTCCAGACAAAGTATTTCTACTTTGGGTAAAGTTCAGACGACATAGTATGCTGTCTAGTTGACTTTACCATAAAAGGAGAGACAGTCTGCTGAGCTGACCGAGGACAGAAGATACACAAATCTGATTGCGAGAGCTCTGAGCAAGTCAGGATGACAACGACAGGAAGCCGTTTCCCTCCAACGGTTATTTCGAAATTCGAAATGACCGATGCCCAGACGTCTCTATAAATAGGGCCATCAGAAGCTTCATTCAACACAGAACTTGATCAAGCCATTACACTGACCAAATTTCTACACAAGTTCTGCAAGCAAGAAGCAAAGCAAATCTTACACTACAATTCATACATTTGTGTAAAAGTCTAGAGTGATTATTTCAATCGTCTAAAGTGTCTTAGCAAATCATTGTATAGGACAAAACACTTATCATTTCTAGAGATAGAAAGGAGAGGCTGAGTACTCGGTTATAGTACTCAGCAAGAGATTAGGATTGAGTAGAGGTATAGAGGAAGGTACTCTTGTCATACTCAGTTGCTAAGATTGTAAAAGGTTTGAGGCTCTACCTTTAAAGAGCTCAGTAGAGGATTTGAAATCTCGGAACGTGTTCCGGGGACAAGACGTAGGCTTAGAAGAAGCCGAACCTGGATAAATCTGCTGAGTAAAGTATTTCTTACCTTTAACTCCTTATATATATTGCTTGCTTAAAATAACCAAAAACTGACCAAGTAAAGAGGTCAAGTTGAGTTGTGCGTGTTGAACATCTGAGCTCAGGAATAGACTCTAAGTGTTATCTCCTGACTCAAGCTAAGAAACTGACCTAGTCACCAGTTGACTAAGCCAGTATCTTGCTGTTTACTCAGCGCCGCTGTTAAAACCTTTTTCCTTAGAAAAAGAAGTCTGCCCTAATTGCGAAAAAAGTTTAAATAGTTCCTAACCCCCCCTTGGAACTATACTTGCAACCTTATAAGGGACCAACAAGTCTTCTTTTTGAAGATCCACCTGCACCCAATGTGAATTATCCCTTCGGATGGATCAACCAAAGTCCACACTTGGTTAGTATACATGGAATCCATTTCAGAATCCATGGCCTCAAGCCATGCTTTAGAATCTGGACTAGTAAGAGCCTCTTCGTAGTTTTCGGGTTCGTCGTCTAACACGGGAACCTCGTTATCATCTCCCACTAAAAAACCATATCTAACTGGGAGTTCACGAACTCTTCGTGATCTACGAATAGGTGCCACTGGAGTCTCATCTAATGGGACTTCTTCGGGTACCTCAGCCGCTTCTGTTGTTTCAGTCGGTGTTTCTTCCTCTTGAACTTCGTCGAGTTCAATCATGCTTCCCTTTTGTGTTTCTTCGAGAAACTCTTTCTCTAAGAAGGTTGCGTGCTTGGATACGATTACTTTCTGATCATCTGGATGATAGAAGTAATTGTTGAAACACCTTTCCACATAATTTTGATTTGACAAAATTGTTTAAGTATAAATTAGAATACATATTCTAAACACACTAAGTTTAAATGCTTTGATTTATTCTACTAATGTGTTTGTTCAATGTTGAGTATAAATGTTATAAGTCATAAGGATTGGAAGGCCCAAGCCCAATACGGAAGCCAAGGCCCAAGTCAAACAACTCAGTACACTCGGCCCGCGTATGTCAAGACGTTGTCGTTTTGGACAAAAACGCAACTCAGCAAACGGAAGGATCTAGAAGACCTTCGGGAACAACTTCACAATGAAGCTGCTGAGTAGTCTCGACAAAGCGTACAAGACAGCAGACTGGCAAAGGAAAACTTCCAGACAAAGTGTTTCCTCTTTTGGCAAAGTTCAGACGACACAGTATGCTGTCCAGTTGACTTTACCATAAAAGGAGAGACCATCTGCTGTGCTGACCGAGGACAGAAGATACACGATTGTGATTGGCCGAGAGCTCTGTGCAAGTCAGGATGACAACGACACATAGCCGTTTCCCTCCAACGGTTATTTCGAAATTCGAAATGACCGAATGACCAGACGTCTCTATAAATAGTGCCATCACAAGCTTCACAAAACACAGAACTTGATCAAGCCATTACGCTGTCCAAATCTCTACAAGTTCTGCAAGCAAGAAGCAAAGCAAAATTCTTACACTACATTTTCATATCTGTGTAAAAGTCTAGAGTGATTGTAAATCATCTAAAGTGTCTTAGCACATCTTTGTATTAGGACAAAAACACTTATCATTTCTAGAGATAGAAAGGAGAGGCTGAGTACTCGGTTTTAAGTACTCAGCGGAGAGATTAGGATTGAGTAGAAGTATAGAGGAAGGTACTCTTGTCATACTCAATTGCTGATATTGTAAAAGGTTTGAGGCTCTACCTTTAAAGAGCTCAGTAGAGGATTTGAAATCTCGGAAGTGTTCCGGGGACAGGACGTAGGCTTAGAAGAAGCCGAACCTGGATAAATCTGCTGAGTGAAGTATTTCTAAACCTTAACTCCTTATTTATATTGCTTGCTTAAAACAAACTAAAACTGACCAAGTAAAAGAGGTCAAGCTGAGTTGTGCGCTGCCGATGAATTAGTTCAAGAATAGACTTTAAGTGCTACTTCCTGACCTAAGCAACGAAACTGACCTAGTCACTAGTTGACTAAGCCAGTGTGTTGTCGATTGATCAGCGCCGCTGTCATATAATCTTTTCTTAAGAAAAGAGAAATTTGCCCTAATCGTTTTAAAAGGTAGAATAGTTCCTAACCCCCCCTTGGAACTATACTTGCAACCTTACAAGGGACTAATAGTAATATCCCATAGTTTCCTTAGGGTATCCAATGAAGAAACATTTATCAGATTTCGAATCTAGTTTGTCGGACGCAATGCGTTTGACAAACACTGAACAACCCCATATTCTCATGAATGAGAACACGGGTTTCCTACCAACGAACAATTCATATGGTGTGGAACCAGCGGATTTAGTTGGTACTCGATTTAGGGTGAAGAGGGCAGTTTCTAAGGCATAGCCCCAGAATGACTTTGGAAGTAAGGCCATGCTCATCATGGATCGTACCATATCTAGTAGGGTACGGTTTCTCCTCTCGGATACACCATTGTGTTGTGGTGTATAGGGAGGTGTCCATTGTGAGCATATCCCACATTCAGTTAGATAATTCAGGAAATCATCTGAAAGATATTCGCCACCTCGATCAGATCGAAGCGTCTTTATTTTCCTTTCTAATTGATTTTCCACTTCATTCTTGAAGCATTTGAATTTCTCAAAAGCTTCTGATTTGTGCTTCATCAAATAGACGTAACCATATCGGGTATGGTCATCTATGAAGCTTATGAAGTATCTGAATCCTCCTCTTGCTTGGACTGACATAGGACCGCATACATCTGAATGAATAAGTCCTAGAGTGTCTGATACACGCTCACCTTTATTGCTAAAGGGTGTCTTTGTCATTTTACCTTTTAAACATGATTCGCATGTTTCCAATGATTCATGATCGATTGGATCTATAAGCCCATCTGAATGTAGCTTTAGCATGCGTCTCTTGTTTATATGGCCTAAACGACAATGCCACAAGTAAGTTGAATTATCTATCTTATGTCTTTTGGTATCAATTGCAAAAACAAGAGTTTTATCATCTAACACATAAATCCCATTTTGTGATATTCCTGAAAAATAAAAGATCGAATCTTTATAAAAATTGCAACTATTGTTCTTTATTGAAATATGAAAACCGTCGTCAACAAGACGGCTAATAGAAATAATGTTACGAGACATCTCAGGAACGTCTAAACAATTCCTTAATTCTATTACAAGCCCAGAGGGCAAAGGTAAAACATAATCTCCAATTGCGAGGGCGGCAACTCTTGCTCCATTTCCAACTCGCAAGTTTATGTTTCCTTTCTTTAGTTCCTTAGTCTGATTTAGCTCCTGCATATTTGTACAAATATGAGATCCACATCCGGTATCAAGTACCCAAGATTCAGACAGCGAAACTGTATTTATTTCAATATAAAACATACCAGATGCTGAAGCACCATTATTTTCCTTCTCGTGGAAGGTTAGGTACTCCATGCAATCCCTCTTCCAATGCCCTAAGTCACCACAATAGTAGCACTTTCCTTTGGGCTTCTTTGGTTCCTTTCCCTTCATTTCGGTGAGCACAGCCCCCTTGCATTTATCAAGATGGTTTGAATTGGGAGCGACCCCTTTCCTTTTTCTCGATCCTTCAATAGCAAGGGCTAGTATCTCCTCGTTTTCTTTTATAATGGGCTCGACTGACTCAAGCATATGCGCAAGCTCTACAAGAGAGGTTTGCAAGCCACTCATTTGGTAGTTCATTATGAACTGTGAGTAACTCTCGGGGAGGGACTGAAGAAGTAAGTTTTCACTTAGTTCACGGTCCATCGCATCTCCAATACTAGAAAACTTGGTGATAAGGCTGATCATCTTTGCACAATGTGCCATTATAGATGTGCCCACCTGCATCTTGCTTTTATATAACTCCTTGGTTATTTCGAAGCGTTCGCACCGAGTTTCATTCACAAATAACTCTTTGAGGTGCTTGACCATGGAATAGGCATCCATATCTGAATGTAGTTGCCTTTTGACTTTCGGTGTCAGAGATGCAAGTATGATGTCCCCCGTTTGATCATCATCAAATTTATGCTTCAAGTAAGCATAAAATTCTTGGTAGGGAGCATCATCAGTTGGGTAAGGGGGTATCGGTGTATCAAGTACATACCCTTTCCTTTCAAACTTCAAAACAATTTTGAGGTTAGGAAACCAGTCGGTGAAGTTTGAACCATTCAATTTGTTATCGGTAATGATGTAACGCAGATCGGTGTTAGTCATGATTTTAAGAGTGTGTGTTTAAACAAAACCTGAGAGTGAGAAAGAGTAAACGTAAGTCATTCATTTGCCAAATTAATAGCCCTCCATATTAATTCGAAGAATTTCACAAATCCTTTAGTGAGCTAGGATCCTAACTCCTGAGATTTCGCCTTGAGTTTACTCAACAAGCTAGTCTCATTCATTAGGTAGATACATATGATCAATCACATCTCTAATGTGATTCCTAGGTTATTGGGTTACTAACCACATTAGTAACTAATATGCTATTCATATTAATCCCAACCATCTTGCCCATTAGTTTATGATAACATGAGTTTACTCATCCAATTATCATAATCTAATTTAAGTATTACCCCATATTCATGAAAGAACGATTTTCGATAATTCAGGTGTTACCATAAGACCCCGAGCTTGAGTTTACTCAACAACCCAAAGGCCCCCAGTACTGCCGGCTGAATTATAATATTAGGGAGGGGCAACCGATTTTAATAACTTGCTTATTTACTTAACTTTTTAACGAGGGATTTTATTTTAGGTCTCATAATCTAACTTAGTCTTGATTTGCTTTAGCATACATCAGACACATACATTGGCGTTATGGACATATCATCTAAATTATTCCGTCGAGCCAGAGACGGAATAAAAGGGCCAACCTAAGGAAGTACTAACTATTACATATTTCTCTTTAGGTCCTCCGTCTTCTCCATGGCGCCTTGAAATTACATATTAATTTCTATACTACTAAAGAAAACTTCAACTGAATTGAAGGGAATTAGATGAGAGGAGAAATTACAATAGATAGTAGATAGGCAGGACTCGCAGGCCCTATTTCAAAAATACCAAAAGACTAAAAGAGGGTCCAAATATGTCCATAACTCCAAACATGCATAGACTCAATTAAATAAATTTAATTGGTTGATTACATAACTATCTTATGTAATATTTATGTTAATCACATTAACTTAACAAATTAACTTTCATCCAATTTTACTTCTAATAGTTTCGTATCCTTTTATATTAAACTTTTAGGTTAATATAACTATACAAAACTTTAATTATGCATGTTCCAATTATTTAGATTTTAATTCATTTAACATTTTGATTTACAAATTGGTACAACAAACTTTTAAACAAATTTTCATTCGATAATCAAGAACAGAAAACTATCAATTTCTGAAATATATATATATATTCAAATATAAAACGATTTTAAACCATTTAAAATCAAGTGGGTATCGGGCCAGGCCCGAGAGTGGGCCGCTGCCGATTGGCAGCGGCCCTCAGGGCGTGCGGGACGCCGCTACCTTGCGGCAGTGGCGCCCCAGCGCCGCACGCAGCTGCTGCCGCGAGGCAGCAGCCGCGCGCGACAGTGGCCAGTCGCGCCGCGAGGCGCGACTTGGGCTGCTGTCGCGTTTTTTTTTATATAAATATATATATATATCAGGTTTTTAAAACGGTTTTAAAAACGATTTTCAGAAATAGGAAAAACTACAATAGGCTTCCGTTTTATCTTTAGTATTAATAAAACTGATTTTATTAACCTAACTATAAAACTAATAGATTTTGTTATAATGATTATCAACCGAAATAATTAGGAACATACGCATAATCAATTTTAATTAACAATTAATTAAAACTTATTTATCCTTAGGATTAATTAATCAAAACTATTTGTTAATTAATCCTAACCATAAATATTTATTCAATCTTATTGAAAAACTTCTAAATTTTCATATATGAAATAACGGATTTAACGATGGCTCTGATACCACTGAAGGAAATTAAGGCTAAGGTATAGCAGCGGAAATATAAAAATTTTAGCCTACTTCCTTTTAACCATAGGATCTGTTAATCGTTATTTCATATAAAGAGGGATAAGAAGGAATACCTTTTGAAGAACAATCTACCGTTGTTAAAGAAGCGCCCACAATTCTTCTCCGAGTTCCCAAGCACGAAGTATAACACGGTGAGGTTAAGTTAGAATTAACCCTTATGAGATGCAACCAAAATAGATTGCCTCTAATTAACCAACACAAGGTCAAAGAGAAAAGGAGATGAATGAAAATTAATCAATCGACGGAAGCCGTATGAATTCTTGTCCACGAACTAGGGGATCCGAATTCACTTTCTCTCTCTATTGTATGTTTCGAAAATCACAATAAGGGGAAGGGTTAGGCTTAGTCGAAATTCACTTATTAGGGGGGTATATATAATAACTTGTATCTAAACCCTAGTTAGATAGGAATAGGTTACTTAATAGGAATTCAATTCGGAATAGGATTCCCAATTATTATCTTATAATATATCTAATATATTTAGGATAATAATAAATAACCTAATTGGATAATAATAGGAGTATATTAATCTAATTAAAACTCCTAACTTAATTATCTCTTAATTAATTTAATTCACAAACCTAATCAAATTAGGATTAATGGAATTAAAATATTTCCTAACTTATTATATATAAATTTCGGCCTACCCTAATTAAATGGGCCTTACTGGGCTTATTTGGAGTTCCATCTATTAATGACATCCATCTCTCTTTTGGTTCCAAGTCTTATGTGTGATCCATTAGGTTCTTACTACTTCTGGCCGTATGCAACTATTAAATTAATTTCTTCAAGAATTATATTTAATCATTGCATAACGGAATGATGTACTGAGTATGTTATTGGCAAGTCTGTAATCATTCCCCCAGAGTCCGTTAAGAAGATAGGTTGATTCTGTCGTTAACCCTTCCGTATTAGTTACAGTATAATTCGATCCTTTATCAACTACATCCTTGAACTGAATCTTATGACTATGGGTGATGTCAAGTCACATATAGCGAGACGTTCGTTTTACTTGTATAGGCCGAGTCAACTCAAATAGATGGGTTAAGTGAAATCTGTATTTCTTACTCTTAAGCTATCACCTTGCAAGGATTTAGAGTCGAGTCTTCCACAAGCGATCCTTGGATGTATCTCCCATTAATCGGGAGTGATAAATGCTCAATCCAATGTATAACTACCCTGACATTACCTCCTGTGACACCCAACCTTTGCAGTTCACACCCCAGAGTCATCTCTGTTAAGGATCGTGGGACCGCAGGATCAAAGTCTCACATTCAGTAATTCAGGATGACCAATTAACATTCCTTTGAGTCTGAGGATTAGTTATACCTATTAATACCAATGAACAGGTGACAAGGATGAATCTACCCATCCTGTTATCTCAAATCGGATCCCCAATCCTAATGAACGACGTTTCATCGGATCTATGTAACTGTCCAGATATCTATATATATGAAGCTTGTGAGATCAGCTTTCTGTCGGACAGAAGACATTGTTACATACAAGTCTCAACAGTGATATATCAATCCTAAACATATCACTTGACTTGGGGTGGTTTTAAGTTTATTAGTTTATTATAAAGTTTTGTCTCACTTCATGCTTGTATGAACACTTTATAATCACTTTAAACAAACTTACGGATTTCCTTTTATTTAGACTTTATTTAGTGCTTAAAAGGGATTGCCTTTATATAGTTATAAAACATACATCTTATTAAAACAAATGATATAAATAACAATTCATTTACATTAAGTTTGTATCCTGCAACAATTGTCTATAGGACACTAAACCCCAACATGTTTGTTTACTCAATTTCCAACGATTGTTTGCCGTTTTATATTGAAACAAAAGAGAGTTTTAGGTGTTTGGTTAGAAGCTATTGTTTGTTTTTTCATATATAAAAAGTAACATTTTACAGAAGCATCAAACAGCATACCAAAACAGCAAACAACAAGTAAACCAAACAGACCCTTATAGTATATTTTTAAAAAGGATAAGGTATCAAAATATTTGTTTAAGAGTTTGGAGGTTAATGAATGTTAGAGTTAAATGAGGTAATGGAAATGAGAGAGAAATGATGGAAAGAAAAGTTAAAAAATTAAACTTATTTGAGAGTTATAAAATGTAATTGAGGTTAAAAGTTTAATTTCGTTCTAGAATTTAAATATGGAGGGGAATGAAAGTTAATTTTACTCTGCATAGGTAAACTTTTTTAATGAAGTTTACAGCTTCCATTAACCAACAATTTGGAGGTTAGAGTTTGAAAGTTAAAGGAAGTAAACATTTAACTTACATTAACCTTCGTTTACTCTCTAAAAACAACTCCCAAACAACACAACAAACAACAACGATAACAAAGCCTTAGTCCTGAAATGATTCGGGGTCGGCTAACATGAATCATCGTATAAAACCGTGAAATCAAGTCGTGTCAGCGACACAGATTCTCTCCCTCCACTATTTCCTATCCACTACCATATTTTCCGCAATCCCCAATAAACTCATATCACTCTCGATCACCCTCCTCCAAGTTTGCTTAGGTCTTCCCCCACCCCTCACCACTACATCCCTTTGCCACTCTTCAGTCCTCCTAACCGGCGCATCAAACGCTCTTCGTCTTACATGGCCAAACCACCTTAGTCGGGTTTCCCTCATTTTATTCTCAATTGATGTAACCCCTACTTGTGTCCTAATTATTTCATTACTCACCCGATCCTTTCTCGTATGACCACACATCCATCTCAACATACGCATCTCCGCCACCGACATCTTATGAGTGTGATAGTGTTTCACTGCCCAACACTCCGTACCATATAATAGTGCTGGTCTGATTGCCGTGCGGTAGAATTTTCCCTTCAATCTATTTGGCATGCCGGGGTCACAAAGGAAACCCGTAGCACTCTTCCACTTCGCCCAACCAGATTTAATCCTATAAGCAACATCTCCATCTACTTCTCCATCCGTTTGGATAATAGATCCTAAATACCGAAAGCAATTCGATGCTTGAACAACTCTCCCATCTAGTGTGATTGTCCCTGCCTCCCTACTCCTATCGCTGCTAACTTACACTCCAAATATTCTGTCTTACTTCGGCTCAGCTTAAAGCCTCTAGATTCTAAAGTTTGTCTCCATAGTTCCAACTTCCTCTCCATGCCTTCTTTCGTCTCATCGACCAACACAATATCATCTGCAAACAACATGCACCATGGTATGCCATCTTGAAGTGAACTCGTTAGTTCATCCATAACGATGGCAAAAAGAAAAGGGCTTAGTGCAGAACCTTGATGCACTCCAATCGTAATAGGGAACTCTTCAGTCTTCCCAACGCTGGTGCGTACACTCGTGCATGCTCCCTCATACATGTCCTTTATGATGTCAACATATTTCCGCGAAATGCCTTTCCTTATTAGGGCCCACCAAAGTACTTCCCTTGGTACCTTATCATATGCCTTCTCCAAGTCAATAAAAACCATATGCAAGTCTTTCTTCTTATTTCGATAGTGCTCCATTAATTGTTTCATTAGGTGGATGGCTTCCATAGTTGATCTTCCCGGCATAAAGCCAAACTGGTTTTCCGAGATCTTCACCGTCCTCCTTAGCCTTTGTTCGATCACTCGCTATTACAGTTTCATAGTGTGACTCATTAATTTGATTCCTCGATAGTTGGCACAATCTTGGACATCGCCTTTGTTCTTCTACAACGGGATTAGAATACTTTTCCTCCATTCGGATGTCATCTTATTGTTTCTCCAAATTTTGTTGAAGAACGTCATCAACCATTCGATTCCTCTATCTCCCAAACATCTCCAAATCTCAATAGGGATGCCATCAGGTCCTATTGCTTTCTTCAATCTCATCTTATTTAATGCCATTTTGACTTCACCCTTTTGAATTCTCCTTATGCATTCACGATTTATCATATCGTGAGGGATACTTATATCTCCAACCTCTTGTCCGCGATCTCCATTAAATAAGTTATCAAAATAGGACCTCCATCGTTCCTTGATATCCTTATCTCCGACTAGGACTTTTTGGTCCACATCCTTCACACATTTAACTTTTCCGAGATCTCGCGTCTTCCTATCTCTCATCCGAGCAATTCTATATATGTCTCTTTCTCCTTCTTTCGTGTCCAATCTTGTGTACAGATCCCGATTCACCTTTGCTCTAGCATCTCGTATGACCTTCTTTACTTCCCTTTTAGCCTCTTTGTACTTTTCTTAGTTCTCATCACTCCTGCACTTCCCTAATATTTTATAGGATTCTCGCTTACTCTTTACTGTTTGTCGTACTTCTTCTGTCCACCAAGATGTGTCCTTACCCGGTGGCATGCTACATTTAGATTCCCTTAGAACTTCCTTCGCTACTTCCCTTATACTATGTTCCATCTTAGTCCATATCGAATCTATATCTAAATCCATATTACAAGTCCAAATATATTTTTTGGCCATCTCATCCACAAATTTTTGTTGATTCTCCCCTTGCAGTTTCCACCACTTAATCTTAGTCTCCACTTGTGGTGTTCGTTTTCTCATACATCTCTTACTTCGAAAATCAAGCACCACTACTCTATGTTGGGTTGTCGTACTCTCACCAGGGATCACCTTACAATAAATATAACTCTTTCTCCAAGCACTCCTTACTATGAAGAAGTCAATTTGGCTCGCATTACCGCCACTCCGATAAGTCACTATGTGGGATGTTCTTTTTATAAACCATATGTTCATGATACTCAAGTCATAGGCTGATGCGAATTCCAAGATATCATTTCCTGCTTCATTTTTATCTCCAAAACCATACCCTCCATGAACACTCTCAAACCCATCTCGCCTAGAACCTACGTGTCCATTGAGATCACCACCTAGTACCATCTTTTCATCGCTAGGAATCTGTTGCACCACTTCCTCCAAGTCCTCCCAAAAAGCTTGTCTTATAGAGACATCTAATCCTATTTGTGGCGCATATGCACTTATGACATTCACAACCTCATCTCCTATCACAAGCTTAACACTCATAATTCTATTGCTCTTCCTAGACACCGCTACTACATCATCAATATACTCCCTATCAATAAGAATACCTACTCCATTTCTACCCTTATCCTTTCCTGAGTACCACAGTTTATAACCCCAAGGAGCTATCTCTCTAGCATTGGCTCCAACCCACTTGGTTTCTTGTAGGCATATTATATTTATTCTCCTCCTCTTCATAACATCTACAATTTCAGCTAATTTTCCTGTCAAAGAGCCTATACTCCATGTCCCAAAGCATAACATATTACCCCTACCCCTACCCTTACCATGGACTAGCTTATTTACCCGCAATCCTTGCATATTTGACACCACCCCCGGGTCCTGGGGTGGCGCGCCGCTTCGGGACGACGACCTAGCAACCCTTGCATATTTTTCACTACACTCGGGCCTAGGAAGTACAACGCGTCGCTGAGTAGGGAACGCCCCCACGATATTCATAGTATGGTTCATGTCATAAGATGTGGCTAAGTTTTACGGTAGCCGCCACAAACCTACCGCAACCCTCCTCCTTTGTCCGGGCTTGGGACCAGCTGTAAATGCCACCAAGTGACCCTCACAGGCGGAGTTAAAAACAACTCCCAAACAATGTTATGTGATATTTATCCTTCCATTACCCTCCTTTACTTCCATTAACCTCATCCCAAACTAAGGGTTAAGGTTTTTGTGAATACGAATTTAAGCTCTATGTATAAAGTATAATCAATATAGGATTATAGTTTATAAAAGAGTACAAATTTAAGCATCGATAACTTAATGTGACACATTATTTATATTACTTTGTTAACCTCTCCCAACTGTACGCGGGAGAGAAATCAAAACTTAACGAAATAATAGAATGACGTGTCCCGTTTTGTTATCGAGATCTAAATTAATACGGTTTTGTAAAGGTTAAGCCCTATTTAAAAGATTGATTAGTGTAAAAAAAAAAAAAATACTAGTTACCCAATAAATATTGGTAATAGATTTTATAGAAAAAGAATAAAAATAACAGAGATGTGCCTTCTGCGGGAGAATCCGTATCCGGTAGTTCAGTTTATTCAGTTCTCTGTTGCTTCTATCACTCAGAAGAATCCGAGTTCATATCGTTCTGTTCGAGTTCAACTTTACTTTGATAAGTAGTATCAGAAGGTAGCAATTTTATGGGCGCTTCAGAATCCGCTCTCTCTAATTCACAGGTTTTAATTTAATAATTGATTACAATTTTCGTAAATATTAATTACTTGTTCGTTAATCCTATTAACACTTCTCTTAATTTCTCTATCCCCGGCGTTAAGGGTGTGGCAGATGAGATCACCACCGTCTCCGAGCGGTCATATAGCACCGATCCCATTTTGGAGAGGCTCAAATCCCTTAGGATTGTATGTCCATTCCTTGTAACTCATGATTACCTTTTATGGAATTCTTCATTTTGACTGTTTTAACTGTCTGTAGTCAAGGCCAATTCTGACATCCGCTCCGCCGGAGGAGAGTAGCCTGACTGACATTTTGGTTAGGAAGCGAACATCTTCATCTGCAACGTGTAAGTCAAACGTCTATTTCGTTTCCTTTAGTTGGAATTTAGGGTTCTGAAATTAGAGGTCTGCTTCTCTTCTGATACGATGCTGGTTTTTAAAGGCAAATTGTTTTGTTGGGCTGAATACTGCTTCACATGATTATCATATTAATTTGGAATTCATCAATCCCTGGATTTTTTGTTTTGTTTTTGGCAACTTTGAAATGACGTCGCTTTTTCAACCAGCTGTTTCCTTGTTTATAGTCAAATGTAGAAACTTTTATAATCAAAGTAAAGTCGGCTGTTTTGAATATGCTTTATAGACATAGTTATTCGCCTCTATTTACTGGGAGATTCTCAAAATCCTTTTCAGGATTTCTACTGCTACAGTATTATACACTCTCCATCGGTATGATATGGTTATTTAAAACTTCCCAAGTAATCAATATTGAAAAAAGTTAGGAAGTACAAGCATATCTAGGAGCTAGATTAATGAGATTGTTTTCTTGCAAAAATTCTTGGGGTCAATGTAATTTTGTGCTTATATTTGAGCATGCTTTCATTGTTTTCTATTTGTTTCTGCACAAGTCACTCTAGTGGAGATGTGGTTAGCATAGCTGCCCTTGTACATTCATAGAGCAGTAAAATCTCTAAGGCAGAATTGAATAAGGCTAAATGCAAACTCAAGGGAAAAGCTCTCCTTCATCTCAATGAAGTTAGCTTTAAATGCTTTTTGTGTGAGTGTGTGTCATGTGGTAAGAGCTAGAAAATGAGGTAATTCATGTGTACCTAGATGCTGATTAAGGGCTCTCATGAGTTTTTATTTTTGGTATAATTGTGCGATTATCTTTTTGCACTCTTTCTACTACCTATGGAATTCTTCTATTTCCAGATATCAATTAGCTCATAGTAGGGAGTGCCTCTCTTGCAGTCTTGCTTGGTGTTATCTTGGAATAAATCTTAAGTTGACATATTTTTCATTATTTTTGAATCAATTATGAAAAAGAATTTTTCAGCAAGGGAGGGGATGAATCGAAATATAGCTGCTACACCAAAACTAGGAGAAAAAAACCAACCAGACTGCCCTAGTGGATAAATCAGGAATACAGAAACAAAAACAGCAATTAGACCAGAGAATGCAATTTCATTCAACCAGAGTAAAAAAAAAAAAAAAAGACTTAGCCACTATATGATGGAGTTCAAAAAATCCTTGGTATTCCATTATTCAGTATAGAACCAATAGTTCATTATCTAATGGATTTTTCCGCTCTAATACTCTATTCAATGTAATTGGAGTTTTCATACCTATAACAGTATCAGATGTTAGTGGCTTGTCATCTGTTACACTTCAATAGAAGACTTTCTCCCTCTCTATTGGTATTGGGATTTTCCTAAATATTTTAGTTTTTTGTAAATGGTTTTCTGGTTAATAATTCACTGTCCTTCAACATATCATTGATTGCATTTGTTATTTGTATGTTTGCATGGTATATTGCTATACCAGCAATATTCTAGATACAAGGAGCTTAACATATAAGATTTTCCATTATGCCCTTTTAGTACCCCCTTTCTTTTGTTACCAAAATTATACATGATGTCCAGTTTCTCCCTGAAAGGAAAATTCCTGTCCACAATGGCTTTGAAAATTGCACAACATCCTAAATGGCTCTTCTCCTCTAGCACAGGGAATCCAGCCGATTAGGAGGACATTGTGGGAGTACTAACTCATCTTTTTCAGGGATTTTAACCACTAACTCTGAAGGAGTTTTAGGTTTATCTACTTTCCTGAATTGGACATTATGATAGAGAGGAACTAAAAGCTAGGTGGCAGTTCATCTTGCTGGAACACATTTAATTTATCATCGATTCTGTGCTTGGGAAAGAAAAATAACCAAATATTATTGTTGTTTCATATGTTATCATCCATCAAGATGCATTTCCCAGCAAGTTGAAAATAGGTAACAGAAAATGGTTTTGATTCATTGTTGACCTAGTTCTGATATTATATTACTTTCTCTTCATTCAAGGCATATGTTGTGAACTTCTATCTCCTTTCAGAGACACATCGATTTTCTTACCTGATTTTCTCATTTGTTTTTCTCGTGTATTCTGAACTATCTATGTCCTTATTCTTAATCGTTAATGAAGCTACTGTAGATGCAAAGGTGTTATTGGAGCTCTTCACAACATATCGTGAGTGGCAGGAGGAGAAGGCTCAACAAATAGGCAATAAACAGGTAGGCCTTTCCTGTCATTAATGCGATGAACTCAATAACACAGCTTATTAAACATAATTATGCTTATCTACTGAAAAGTTGTTGGTTTATATTGAAATTGAATCACAATTATTTTCCAACAAGAGTATAATTTTGACATGGATTTAAGATTCAGGCTGGATTCTGATAATGGGAAATACCTGAATATTTTAACTTGAGCCTATCCTGATGACTGTATTAGAACTCTGATATGAACCGAGATATGCTCCAAACGCCTGTTGCGAGTGTTCTGTAACTATTCAACTCTGGCATTTATACTGTATGGATGAACAAGTGAAATAATCAGAGGTTATGATTGTATACAACAACAACAACAAAGCCTTAGTCCCGAAATGATTCGGGATCGGCTAACATGAACCATCATATAAAACCGTGAAATCAAGTCGTGTCAGCAACACAAATTCTCTCCCTCCACTCTTTCCTATCCACTACCATATTTTCCTCAATCCCCAATACACTCATATCACTCTCGATCACCCTCCTCCAAGTTTGCTTAGGTCTTCCCATACCCCTCACCACTACATCCCTTTGCCACTCTTCAGTCTTCCTAATCGGCGCATCAAGCGCTCTTCGTCTTACATGGCCAAACCACCTTAGTCGGTTTTCCCTCATTTTGTTCTCAATAGATGTAACCCTTACTTTTGTCCTAATTATTTCATTACTCACCCGATCCTTTCTCGTATGACCACACATCCATCTCAACATACGCATCTCCGCCACCGACATCTTATGAGTGTGACAGTGTTTCACTGCCCAACACTCCGTACCATATAACAGTGGCCTGATTGCCGTGCGGTAGAATTTTCCCTTCAATCTATTTGGCATGTCGGGGTCACAAAGGAAACCCGTAGCACTCTTCCACTTCGCCCAACCAGATTTAATCCTATGAGCAACATCTCCATCTACTTCTCCATCCGTTTGGATAATAGATCCTAAATACTGAAAGCAATCTGATGCCTGAACAACTCTCCCATCTAGGGTGATTGTCCCTGCCTCCCTACTCCTATCGCCGCTAAACTTACACTCCAAATATTCTGTCTTACTCCGACTCAGCTTAAAGCCTCTAGATTCTAAAGTTTGCCTCCATAGTTCCAACTTTCTCTCCACGCCTTCTTTCGTCTCATCAACCAACACAATATCATCTGCAAACAACATGCACCATGGTATACCATCTTGAAGTGAACTCGTTAGTTCATCCATAACGATGGCAAAAAGAAATGGGCTTAGTGCAGAACCTTGATGCACTCCAATCGTAATAGGGAACTCTTCAGTCTTCCCAACACTGGTGCGTACACTCGTGCATGCTCTCTCATACATGTCCTTTATGATGTCAACATATTTCCGCGAAATGCCTTTCCTTATTAGGGCCCACCAAAGTACTTCCCTTGGTACCTTATCATATGCCTTCTCCAAGTCAATGAAAACCATATGCAAGTCTTTCTTCTTATTTCGATAGTGCTCCATTAATTGTTTCATTAGGTGGATGGCTTCCATAGTTGATCTTCCCGACATAAAGCCAAACTGGTTTTCCGAGATCTTCACTGTCCTCCTTAGCCTTTGTTCGATCACTCGCTCCCACAGTTTCATAGTGTGACTCATTAATTTGATTCCTCGATAGTTGGCACAATCTTGGACATCGCCTTTGTTCTTATACAACGGGATTAGGATACTTTTCCTCCATTCGGATGGCATCTTATTGTTTCTCCAAATTTTGTTGAAGAACATCGTCAACCATTCGATTCCTCTCTCTCCCAAACATCTCCAAATCTCAATAGGGATGCCATCAGGTCCTACTGCTTTCTTCAATCTCATCTTATTTAATGCCATTTTGACTTCACCCTTTTGAATTCTCCGTATGCATTCACGATTTATTATATCGTGAGGGATACTTATATCTCCAATCTCTTGTCCGCGATCTCCATTAAATAAGTTATCAAAATAGGACCTCTATCGTTCCTTGATATCCTTATCTCCAACTAGGACTTTTTGGTCCACATCCTTCACACATTTAACTTTTCCGAGATCTCGCGTCTTCCTATCTCTCATCCGAGCAATTCTATATATGTCTCTTTCCCCTTCCTTCGTATCCAATCTTGTGTACAGATCCCGATTCACCTTTGCTCTAGCATCTCGTATGACCTTCTTTACTTCCCTTTTAGCCTCTTTGTACTTTTCGTAGTTCTCATCACTCCTGCACTTCCCTAATATTTTATAAGATTCTTGCTTACTCTTTACTGCTTGTCGTACTTCTTCTGTCCACCAAGATGTGTCCTTACCCGGTGGCATGCTACCTTTAGATTCCCCTAGAACTTCCTTCGCTACTTCCCTTATACTATGCTCCATCTTAGTCCATATCGAATCTATATCTAAATCCATATTACAAGTCCAAATATCTTTTTTGGCCATCTCATCTACAAATTTTTGTTGATTCTCCCCTTGCAGTTTCCACCACTTAATCTTAGTCTCCACTTGTGGTGTTCGTTTTCTCATACATCTCCTACTTCGAAAATCAAGCACCACTACTCTATGTTGGGTTGTCGTACTCTCACCAGGAATCACCTTACAATCAATATAACTCTTTCTCCAAGCACTCCTTACTAGGAAGAAGTTGATTTGGCTCGCATTACCGCCACTCCGATAAGTCACTAAGTGGGATGTTCTTTTCATAAACCATGTGTTCATGATACTCAAGTCATAGGCTGATGCGAATTCCAAGATATCATTTCCTGCTTCATTTTTATCTCCAAAACCATACCCTCCATGAACACTCTCAAACCCCTCTCGCCTAGAACCTATGTGTCCATTGAGATCACCACCTAGTACCATCTTTTCATTGCTAGGAACATGTTGCACCACTTCCTCCAAGTCCTCCCAAAAAGCTTGTCTTATAGAGACATCTAATCCTATTTGTGGCGCATATGCACTTATAACATTCACAACCCAGAGGTTATGATTGTATATTAGAATAAAATTGTACTCATTAAATAGGTATTGTTTTATATTCTAGTACAACTTGTTTTATCTTCCACTGCATTCACGCCTTTGTAGGCTGTCTGTATAACTGGTCAATATCTCTTTCTTAAAATTACCTGATTCTGTCAAACATGTATGAGAAGCTGACAAAACTCTTTAATTGATCCACGCTATCAATACCTCAATGGATTATAAATTTCTAATTTTGGTTTGAGCACATGAAGATTGGTAGTCTTTCTTTTAGTAGATTATAATAGGATGCATGTTTTGTCTTCCACTGCCTTCACACCTGAGTAGTCTGTTTGTATAACTGTTTAAGATTCCATGCGTAGAATCACCTGATCCTGTACCAAAGTATGAGAAGCTGATAAAACTCTCCAATTAATCCCTGAATGAATTGATTAATGGATTATAATTTTCTAATTTTCTTTGAGCACGTGAAAGTTAGTAGTCTAAGTTTTTTTTTTTTTTTTGGTTAAAGTTAGTAGTCTAAGTTTGCAATATCTTTTCAGTGGTTTGCTCTTGTTTGATATCAGTAATGATAATCAAACTAAGTACCTTCTGAGCCTGATTTATATACTGTAGGAGCTAGGAGATCTGAGGTGCTTGCATTATGAACATGGATTTTTTTTTTTTTTGCAGGAAGAGATTGAAAATAAGATTGAAGTTGCAGATGCTTTGGCGACAAAACTTCTTCAACGGTTTAATTACTCAGTCTCAGCAACGAAGACTACTTCACAACATTTATCAGGAGGTATTGCAATGGTGAAAATTCTTGAATGTTGCAGGTCCAATTGGACCTGGACAGTAGAATTTCTCTTGCAACCGATATACAAATTGCTTTAAAAAGTCATTGGCTTGCCGCACTTTTAAGCTGCTAAACAATCATTAGCTTGTTTATGAAGATTCTGATTGTGATTTCATGTTGGAAACACATACAGTTCATGCACTGCAGGTAGAGATCGGGGAGCTGAAAGGGCGGTTGACTGAGGTAATTAGCAACTGTGATGCAATATGCAAGAGAATTGTTGCGGAGGGGCCGGAATGTCTTGGCTCATCTATCAAGCCATTTACATTTTCCACTGCCGACTCAGATGTAAGCTGTAACTCATCTTCTCAGCTACATTTAACAACAAATCACTTGTCAAATGAAAAAAAGTCGGACTTGGACTGATGTTTTCTTTTCTTCTTGTATATATCATTCTTTATCCCAATTGACAAGCAAATCTGATAAACATAAGAGCCTTCATTTCTTCTAGCAGTATATCGTCATGTTGGATTGTATTTTAATTTTTTTTCTTTTTTTATTGTTTGTGCACATTGAATCAACTGCCATTGATTTTGCTGGACATAACTCTTTTCTGACCTTCCTTAAGTAGAGGTTATATCAGTTAGGTAATATCTTAGTTTGAGTTAAAAGGAGTTTGAGTGTGATATGACTTCAAAAGGCACCTCTGTTATGCACTTGGGTAATCTTTTTTGGCTTGTTATGCACTTTGGTAATCTTTGACTTGATCAGAAATGAGTTTGAGTGTCATATGGGTACCTCATATTATTGCACATATCATGCACATGAGCCCACTTAGAATTACCATGCAGTCTCGGAAAAAACAAAAGTATAGATGCAATCAAGAAATGTGGACACAAATAAACAAACCTACTGTTGCAACTTCAACCGACCAGGTCATGTGCTTAAGTTTCCTTCGTATATAAGCCTCACTAGCACTGTACTTAAGTTAATTTGTTTATTATTCCTTCTTTTATCTTTTCATATTGAAACATGAAAGTTTTAGCTGTTTGTTTAGTTAGGTAATACCTTTATATATGAAAAGTAGCATTTTCTAAAAGCAGTGAATCTCTACCTTTTCAAGGGCAAATAACAAAGTAAACAAATGAGGAGTGAGATGAAATTCTCCAATAGTTGAAACTAACAGCACCTCCAGCCGTCCACTAGCGGTTTAGCATTTAGTTCGATAAAAGCTCGGTAATATTCAATTCAATTTATAAACAAGTCGAGTTTAAGCTCTATTATAGATTCGTGAACAATATCATAAATAAGCTCTATTATAATGTTTATAAATAGTCTCGTGAGTAAATTCAGTTCCATTATTATTTTAATAATAGTATTTATATAAAGGGCAAAATTGAAAACTATAGGGAATGTGGGAAAATGTTTCTAATGTTGACAACTAGGAACAGTTTTAACCATAAAGATACAATTTTATCCTAAAAGTTGACAAGTTTAATCAATTTCAGATATCATTAAAAAAGAATACAATATTTTGTTCGTGTTTTCGGCATCAACTGCATATCATCGGTTATAAAAAAAATTTAATTTTTTTATATGTATTTTATAATTTTATAATAGAATTGAAAATTATCATATTTTTAAATTTCACGAGATATTTGAATTTTTAAATTTCCTAGTCCAATTCTTATAAGACATAATATAATTTTTTTTTTATTCTTTTTAAGTGTATAAAAATACATATGAGATATTTGAACAACGATGAGTAAAAAAATGACTTACATATGCAATGTCGATAATGAGATTTATGATTGAGAAGATATGAATTATTTTTGTATAGCATTTTAATTTTGTAGATTTCAAAACTATGTAGTTTGTGAAAATAATCAATAAATTATTCACGAGCAAAAATCTTAAACAGAATTAACAAGCTACTTGTCAACGAAATGAGCCGAGCTCGGCTCGGTAACAATCCTAACAGCATCTAAACCTGCCAACACAGATCAACCAAGCACCCTAGCCTAGAGCAGTAAGTAAGGGGGCGTTTGGTTTGGGGCCTTTAGGAATGGAAATGGGAATGGAAGGGTTTCATTCCCTTTGTTCTTGTTTGTTTATAAAAAAAAACTAATTCCCTTTACCCACTTTAAGTTAAGCCATTACCCCACTTTAGGTTAAGCCATTACCCCATGCCCTCTAGGGAATTGAATTCCCTTTATCTCATTCCATTTCTTAACCATATCCAAACACATAGGGGAATTAATGGTTATTCATTTCCTTTCCTTTAGTTTCCCTTTCTTGATTCCTTTTCCCTTACCCGTTGTGAACCAAACGCCCCCTAAAGGTCTGAAACATTAGTTTTAGTTAGGAGAAACAAACTGCAAGTAGATATCTTGATTTTGAGTGTACCACATTGTTAATGTTTAGCTAACAACGAACCCAAAAGGATGAGAAAGAGACTGAATTGATTCCATTCCAGATTTCATATCATAAACAACGAATGAACATTAACGAAATACAATTAAATTAAATGAACAACTTAAAATTTTAAATACTCTCCACTGCAACATAAAACCAAACTATTTTAATTAACTGTGATGTAATGTAATGAGATGATCCAATAAACTTAATTTGGTATTTGATTCAAACCAGAAAAACGAATTCAGGGCTGCTGTTGTGCATCCAAGTAACCAGCATCGACAAGGACTTTCTCCCTCTTGGCTAATTCAACATCTTCATCAACCATCATCTTCACCAACTGCTGAAATCCAACCTTAGGCTTCCATCCAAGAACTTTCCTAGCCTTGCTTGAATCCCCTTTCAAATTATCCACTTCTGACGGCCTAAAATACCTCTTATCAATCTCAACATGATTTTTCCAATTCAATCCCACATAACCAAATGCCACTTCCAAGAATTCCTCCACCGTATGTGACTCCTCCGTCGCCACCACATAATCATCCGCCTTCTCCTGTTGCAGCATCATCCACATTGCTTCAACATAATCCCCTGCAAATCCCCAATCTCTTGACGCCTGCAAATTCCCCAAAAACAGTTTACTCTGTAATCCGATCTTAATTCTCCCCACTGCTCTTGTAATCTTCCTTGTCACGAAATTTTCCCCACGCCGAGGGGATTCGTGGTTAAATAAGATTCCGTTACACGCATACAACCCATAAGCTTCACGGTAATTCACAGTGTACCAATGAGCTGCGCATTTCGATGCTGCGTATGGAGATCTGGGATGAAATGGAGTTGTTTCAGATTGGGGAGGCGGAGTGGCTCCAAACATCTCCGACGATCCGGCCTGATAATACCGCATATGACTTCTCCCGGTAGCAGCAATATGAGATCTGAGAGCTTCGAGGAGGCGGAGAGCACCGGTGGCCACCACATCAGCAGTGTAATCGGGAATTTCGAAGGAAACAGCAACGTGAGATTGAGCAGCAAGATTGTAGACCTCGTCGGGAAGAATGGTGTCGAGCCACCGGCGAAGGGAGGAAGCATCGGAGAGATCAGCATAGTGTAGCTTCATAAGGGCCTTATGGGCATTATGCGGATCGATGTAGATGTGATTAATACGCTGCGTATTAAAATTAGACGACCGACGGATCAGACCGTGAACTTCATACCCCTTATCGAGGAGAAACTCCGTGAGGTAGGAGCCGTCTTGTCCAGTTATTCCGGTGATCAATGCTATCTTGCGCTTCTGTGGAGCAGTGGAGTCACCATTGACGGTGGGATTGGTGGATCCGGATCCAGGAGCATCGTTCTCGGTTGCCATTGGATATGGATTCGTTTGATCAGGGGACCGGAAATTGAAGGTAAATTGATTGATGTTTGATTGGAGAAAATGGAGAAACTGGAAGCAGCTATACGGTATTTGTTAATGGAGTGAGGGGTTTAATAGAGGGATTGCCTTGGCAAAGAGAAGGTTAGTTTGGTCAATGTGGATACTAAAATGCCCACTCAATTGACAATTCTATCCTTGATTAGTGGAGATTTCCATGAATGTTTTTTTTTTTTTGAAAGCATGATTTTTTATTTTTTTTGGTAGAAAAGGAAAGAAAAAATAAGCAAACAAGACAGCTCAACCCGGGACCAGTCTAGGAAAACTGACCCCCATAGCATCTTCCAAGCTCAAGGAAGAAATGAAGACCGGTGGAGAAGAAAGGGTAGAAAGACCCAATAAGCCAGAGTGCCCTTCCAAAGCAAGACGGTCCGCGACGCGGTTCTGCTCCCTATAAATATGAGTGAACTTGATAGACTCAAAGGAGGATCCAATCCTTTTAATGCCTCTAATGATGTTTAAGCTATTCCGGCAAACAAACTTGCCCTCAGAAATCATCTTCACCGCTTCTTGGTTATCTGACTCAACCAGAAGCTTCTTCACCCTAAGATCCTTAGCCATCTTCAGGCCAGAGAAAATCCCCCACAGCTCCGCAGAAAAGGAAGAACCAATACCCAAATTCTGATAGAAGCCACAAATCCACCTGCCTCCATCGTCTCTTAGGACCCCTCCTGCGGCGATTCTCCCATCTCTCAGACAAGAACCATCAGTGTTAAGCTTAATTACACCATCGCTTGGTCTACACCAGCCTAACAGATTGACCTCCTTCCTCTGAACCATCCTAACTAAGAGATCTTCCCCAAAACTCTCCACCAAGGTACTAACCTTTTTAGAAAAGAAATCCAGGACATTTGGCACAGAAACAATTTTTCCTCCAAAGATCTCCTCATTCCGCCACCTCCAAATCTGATGGCACACCACCACAAAAAGAAGAACACCTTGATACAGGCAAAAGATTCCCGTTAATACCATCAATGAACCAGTCTTTCTCAGAATGGGATAAAAAGGAATGGAGCACATCCCTAGGGAGAATTCTTCTCCAAACCTCTAAACTCTTCTCACAATCCCTGAGAGCATGGCACACAGTCTCCTCAAATCCTCTGCATCTGCCACAGGCTCCAGAGTCCACCAGGTGCCTCATTTTCCTATCCGAGTTGGTAAGCAACCTATTCCTAGCCCCAAGCCAAAGGAAACTCCTAATGCGGTACGGCACTTTTAAGCCCCAAATCGTCTTCCACACACCTGGGGAAGAAGAATCCAAGCCCTGATAGAACGCCTGATAAGCCGATTTACACGAATAAGCCCCATTGTTTGTCAGCGCCCAACAATAACTATCCTTATCCTCACTATGATTACTAATGTGAATACCTCTAATAGACAGGAGTGAATCCAGACTGAGATAAGATTCAAACTTATCCCAAACCCACTCGCCCTCAGAGTTAACAACATCAGCAATCCTCCAGTCTTGAACGTCCAGCGGAGGTAAGGAAATACAAACTTCCAATAACGGCTTCTCACCAACCCAAATATCCTTCCAGAACCTGATGGACCTGCCATTACCCACATTCCACCCAATCCTAGAACAAAATTCTGCAAACACTACACTTATGCCTTTCCAAAGAAAGGAACAATTAACCACTCTTTCCTTAGGCCCCCCAAACACCTTATCCTTCTGGTACTTCCCGCAAAGGAGCTGGACCCACAGAGCAGAAGGGTTCTGCCACATACGCCACATGAGTTTCATTAATAAGACTTTATTATTGTCTTTAGCTTTCCTAATACCCAGACCTCCAGAATCTTTAGGCTGGCAAACCTCACTCTAGGGCACATGATGGATCTTTTTTCCCTCCTCAGTTTCCCCCCACAGGAACCTACGGTTGATTTTATCAAGATCTTTCAGCACAGGCTCCGGAAGCTTACAAGCTTGCATAATGTGATTGGGAGTCGCACAGTTAACTGATTGAATTAACGTAAGACGACCAGCGAGAGAGAGAGTATTGGCTTTCCACGTTGCACACTTCATATTAGCTTTATCCAAAGTATCTTTAAAAGACACTTTAGACACTCTCTCACTGTGGAAGGGAATCCCCAGATACTTCCCGAGGGAGCCAGTCAGAGGAATACCCGACAGATCACTTAACCTTTTACAAACTCTCTGCTTCATGTTTTTAGAGCACATCATCCTAGATTTCTGGACATTAAGCTTTTGTCCGGAGGCCGAACAGAAACAGTCAAGAATATCCATAATAATGCTCAACTGCTCCTCATTACCTTCCAAAAAGATTAGGACATCATCTGCAAAGAACAAGTGAGACACCTGGGGACAGAAACTATTGATAGCCACCGGATGGAAACTCCCATTATCAATAGCATCTTGAATCAGGTGAGACAACCTCTCCATAGCAATAACGAAGAGGAAAGGGCTCATGGGGTCACCCTGACGGATACCCCTGCTCGGCGAAAACTCCTCCGACATATCCCCATTAATCAAAACCTGAAAAACAGGAGAAGAGATACAAACCTTGATTAACCTTCTCCAACTGTTAGGGATCCTAGCTCTCTCCAGACTCTCCATCAGGAAACTCCAGTTGATGCGATCATAGGCCTTCTCCAAATCCAACTTAAGAGCAACAATGCCTTTCTTCCCCTTCCTGATCTTCATAGTGTGGACCATCTCTTGGGCAATCACCACATTATCCATCATTTGTCTACCAGGCACAAAACTACCCTGATTCTGACAAATGATCTCAGGAAGAATGCAACGGATTCTATTGGCCACAATCTTTGTAATAGTTTTATAAAGAACATTACAAAGACTGATAGGTCTCATATGCAAAAAGGAAGTAGGTTTTTCAATTTTGGGAATCAGAATTAGAAGGGTTCTATTAACCAGCTCTATATCCTGAGAACCATTAAAAACACCTATGATAAAATTATAGATACATTCCTTAACGACCTCCCAGTGCTTATGGTCAAAACCAGCAGGCAGACCATCAATCCCAGGAGCTTTAGTAGCCCCAATACTAAAAATGGCTTGGTCAATTTCCTTCAGGGAGATAGGGTGAAAGGCATCCTGAATGCTATCCTCCATGATCATAGGAAATGTAGCAACAGAGTGAGCCTTCTCCAGATGAACAGGCTCTTCTTTAAACAGATCTTTATAGAACTCCAGGGCCAAATTCCGAATCTCCTCATCTTCATACACCCACTCACCATTAGAGTCTTTGATGGCATCAATTCTGTTCCTCTGCCTTCTAATGATGGTAGAAAGATGGAAATACCTGGTATTGCGATCCCCATCTCTAATCCAGGACTTTCTAGACTTTTGAAACCAAAGAAGCTCCTCCTGCCTGAGAACAGCTTCCAGCTCCTTCTGAAGGGTTTTGAGGAGGCCATCCAAGCTGTGATCAAACCTCACCTCCAACCTACGCTGAATGCCCTCCATCCTATTTAATAACTTATTTTTCCTTCTAATAATGTGCCCAAAGACATTTCTATTCCACCCTAGCACATTATTCCTAAACCCTTCAGTCGCTTGAAGGACATTCGAGTGAGGTTTCCAATTATCATGAACAAAATCCTTAAACTTAGGATGAGACTCCCAAGCCAATTGATAACGGAACGGTCTCTCACCCCTAGGACGATTGCCTC
The DNA here is from genome assembly GCF_963576675.1 of Euphorbia lathyris. Lineage (NCBI taxonomy): Eukaryota > Viridiplantae > Streptophyta > Magnoliopsida > Malpighiales > Euphorbiaceae > Euphorbia > Euphorbia lathyris. The sequence goes on from NC_088910.1 coordinate 90,287,258, forward strand.
TCAAAAGCCTAAATAAAATAGGACAGTGATACGAATGACGGAAAGGGAGATTTAACACAGAACACTCAGGAAAAGAAGTCTGAGCTAAAACATTAGCGTATACCTTATCCAAACGGACAAAGGTACTGTTACGCTTCCAAGTGAACTTATGCCCAGAAGCCCCCAGATCAGAAAGCCCACATAAATCCATACTATTTTTATGGTGAAGGCAACGATTAACATAATGATGCGATCCCCCTCTCTGATCACTCAGAAAAGCAATATCATTAAAGTCACCCGCCACAAACCAGGCCTCAGATATACTGACACTCATAGAATAAAGAACCTCCCAAAGCCGTTTCCGATTAGCTAAAATAGGGTCAGCATAAACCAGGGTAATTAAAAAAAGGATTACTACCGGAAACACTCACTTTCCGATTAGCTATTTTTAGAGATATGTCTTCGACAACGCTCGGACTGGGTTAAGAGTTTATTATGAACTGTTGTCCATAGGAAGAATTTTATTCTCTGCGGGATTTCCAAGCGCCAGATGAACTCCCATTTCCAGTTAGGAAGGTCCCAATGATCCTTTGCAATCATCCGATATGCTATATTGGTAGAAAACTTTCCATTACTTGTCTCCTTCCAAATCAATTCGTTTCTACACCGTCCAGTTGTGTCGATTTTAATAGCTGCTATGTGTAAACATAATTCCATGGGAACCCACTTCTCAATTTCCCTCCAGTTCCATTCCCCTTCATTGTTCGTATATTGTTTGATAGTGTAGCCGATTTGATTTTCCGGGATCAATTGTACGATATCACAGAGCTTGAAATTTCCTAGCCACTCCTCATTCCAGAAGCATATATTGTCCCCATCCCCGAGACTCCAAGTGATTCCCCATTTGAATTCTGAGATAACCGCATTTATGCTTCTCCACACATGGGAGCACTGTCGAGGTTATGAAACTAATAAGTTCTGCTATATTTGAATAACACTTTCTACTATATATATATATAAAGAAGAGATTCGGTGTGCCAGATTTATTTTGGTGTGACAAGGACCAATTTTGTAATTAACTAAAGGGTGGTGACAAAATTATAAATAAAATGAAAGAGAAAATTATTTTATTTCTTTTCTTTAAAATACATTTTCCCAACTTTCGTAATCTCGTTTTTCAAAAACTTTTATACTGTTGGAATCGTCTTAATTAGACGATCATTTTAAGATCCCAGAAACTCAAGTAAAAAAAATTCCAGTGAACAGAATTCGGCGATCTGTTTTTCTGTGAGAAAAAAATACCCAGAATTTTTTTAAAAAAATTCTAGAAAATGTAAAACATCATTCTGAAAAGCTTTAATTCTTGACTCAAAGTGAGATTCCTTACGGTTTAGTCTCGAATCAACGGAATCTGGCGATTAGGTGGACGTTTTCTGGCGAGAAAACAGAAAGTTTCCAGAAAATTCTCAAAACATTCCAGAAAATGTAAAACATTTTTTTGAGAAGCTTTAATTCTTGGATCGAAGTAGGATTTCTTACGGTTTAGTCCCAATAAAAAAATTCCTTAATTTTATCCATTTTACATGTTTCAACAATTTATTGGGTCAAAACCGTAAGGAATCTCATTTTGAGCCAAGAATTAAAGTTTCTTAAAATTTTGTTTTACATTTTTTGATAATTTTTTGGGCACTTTTTGATCCTAACTTTCGCACTATGTGTTCAAATATTCTGTTGGAACAATATAACAATTTTGTTAGAACAATATAAGTATTATGTTGGAACAATATAACAATTCTTTTGGAACAATATAAGTATTCTGTTGGAACAATGTAACAATTCTTTTGGAACAATATAAGTATTTTGTTGGAACAATATAACTATTCTGTTGGAAAATTGGTACACTGATTTGAAACAATTGGTACACAGATTTATTTTATTGGAAGAATATAAGAATTAGAATTATTTTCTAAATAATATAACTAACGTAAATTTGATCAGATCAGCTTTGGAGGTTTTATCCGATTGGAAGCAGATGCGGTTCAAACGCAGAAACGATGGTCAACAGACGCATCAACAAAATACAAACAGTATATGCAGACTTTGGTATGTTCTGCCCAGGGACTTCCTCAAGTGTAACGTGGATGCAGCGCTTTTCGAAAATGAAGGAAAAGGAGGTATCATCGCAGTAATTCGGGACGAAAGCGGAAGTTTTGTTGCTGCTCGAATTCGTGGTCTGGATGGAATCCCCCCTCCCCCCCCCCCCCACCGATCAGAGAAATAGAAGCACAGGCGGTACTGGATGCTTTACAGTGGGCGGAGGAACAAAATCACATAAAGGTTATATTTGAATCCGATGCCAAGGTAGTGGTGGATGCAATTAACTCCTCGAACGAGGACCTCACTTAGTTTGGAGATTTAGTTCAACAATGTCGGTTTATTCTTTCTAATGACTATTACTCAGTCACATTTGTTCGGCGACAGGCTAACGGAATAGCTCATGCTAGTTTTTGATCGTGTTTCAAGTTTTTTTTATTTTCTGTAATTAACATTCTTTGCCCGTTAGTGGGTCATTAATTCAATTCTCTTTCAAAAAAAAAACTACACACATATTTTCACCGAAAAAAGATTAATACTCTCGAAAGCATAATGATAATACCTTCTAGGTTTTTTTTAAATCAGTTTTTTTTTTTTTGAAAAATCAATTTTTAATTTATAATAAAGAGTTAATGTCTCATATCAATAGTATTTGTTCATCGATCCAAGAACTTAGTTCAATAATTAAAAATAAAAATACAAATCATAAAATATTCAGTCTCCCTCCAAAAAAAAAATATTTTTGGCTAAAAAAGGAATAAATAAAAATAAAAATTACATGAGAATAATACAAACAAACTAAATCATAGTTGTTCAAACTTACCTCCTGCCATGCATACTAATACATGAACAACGTAATTTTATTTGGAATGGAAAGATAAAACTGAACAGGAAATTGATTATAAAAAAGAAAAAATCAGAATCAAATCAATTCTGGGTGTTTATATAACCAGCATCAACAAGAACTTTCTCCCTCTTAGCTAATTCCATATCTTCATCAATCATCATCTTCACCAATTGCTGAAATCCAACCTTAGGCTTCCATCCAAGAACTTCCTTAGCCTTGCTTGAATCTCCTTTCAAATTATCCACTTCCGTCGGCCTAAAATACTTATTATCAATCTCAACATAATCTTTCCAATTCAATCCCACATACCCAAACGCCACCCCCAAAAATTCCTCCACCTTATGCGACTCCTCCGTCGCCACCACATAATCGTCCGGCTTCTCCTGTTGCAACATCATCCACATTGCTTCAACATAATCCCCTGCAAATCCCCAATCTCTAGACGCCTGTAAATTCCCCAAATACAGCTTACTCTGTAATCCCATCTTAATCCTCCCTACTGCTCTCGTTATCTTCCTCGTCACGAAATTCTCCCCTCGCCGCGGCGATTCATGGTTGAATAAAATTCCGTTACACGCATACAACCCGTACGCTTCACGGTAGTTCACAGTGTACCAATGTGCTGCGCATTTTGATACAGCGTATGGAGATCTCGGGTGAAACGGAGTCGTTTCAGATTGAGGAGGCGGTGTAGCTCCGTACATCTCCGATGATCCAGCTTGATAGTACCGGATTTGCTTTCTCCCTGTGGCGGCGACATGTGACCGGACAGCTTCGAGGAGGTGGAGAGCACCAGTGGCCACCACATCGGCGGTGTAATCGGGTGTTTCGAAGGAGACGGCAACGTGGGATTGAGCAGCAAGATTGTAGACTTCGTCGGGGGCAATGGTGTCGACCCAACGGCGGAGGGAAGAAGCGTCGGTGAGATCAGCGTAGTGCAGCTTCATTCGGGCCTTGTGAGTATTATGTGGATCGACGTAGATGTGGTTGATACGCTGCGTATTGAAATTAGAGGAGCGGCGGATCAGACCGTGAACTTCGTAGCCCTTATTGAGTAGAAACTCCGTGAGGTAGGAGCCGTCTTGTCCAGTTATTCCGGTGACTAATGCTATCTTGCGCTTTAGTGGAGTAGCAGAGTCGCCATTGACGGTGGGATTGGCAGATTCCGATAGAACAGCGGCCATGGAAATGTGTTTGCTGTGAAATTGAAATGGGAGAATTGGAAGCTGAAGTTGAAGCTGTGGTGATTAGATTAATGGAGGAGGGTTTTAATAGAGAGGATTTTGATGGCAGAGAGAAGGATTTCAACTTTATTCAAACTTACTTAAAGTGGATTAACAATAAGATATTCATTTATGTTCTTTATCTTTTTTTTAATCTCTTTTCATTCATGTTATTAAATTGAACAAATGGGAGTATACAGTATTAAATAACATGAATATTATAAAAACTTTTCTTGAGCAGTCATTTTGGAACCATCATATCTCACTTAATACGATTCCGCTATTCTTTCGTTTCATTTCGAGTAATAAATGTAAGATTCCACGTTTTTTTACAAGATTCGACGGTTGGTATCCCAAAAAATAGGTTTTTGAGAGATGACATGATACTGAAAAATTGAAGCGGAAATTAGCTTTTTATTTTATTTTATTTTCTTCTTATCACTAATTTTGTCTTTTATATTTATTTTCATTATTTTATTTTTATTTCTATAATAAACTTTTTATTAATAAAAATTGAAAGTTTATTTTTATCCCAACAAACAATTTATAATTGGCCTAATACACAAATAACTCCATGAACTTGTCCAAATGTTGCTATTGCCCCCTTCAACTTTCAATTGTAACAACTTACCCATCAAACTTGTCCAATTGTAACAACTTACCCCTTAAACTTGTCCGATTGTAAAACACAACCCCAAATTACTGACATGGACTGCAATTGAAGAAACACGTGAAATACAAATTCTGCAACGCTCGTGGAGTATGATAATCAGATCTTTGGCGTGATACGAATCCGGAGAAACTTTTTTACGGTTACTTCAAATACGGGGTAAAAAAAATTCTAATTTGGGGTTATGTTTTACAATTGAACAAGTTTAAGGGGTAAGTTGTTACAACTGAAAGTTGAGAGGTGCAGTTGCAACATTTGGACAAGTTCAAGTAGTTATTTATGTATTAAGCCTTTATAATTTGAAGCTCGACAGTCCTAGTTGATGTTAACGAAAGTTGTTTAAATTCAAGTTTGTCCTCTAAAAACCCACAAAAATAAAGAAGTTTTTCAAAATTAATATTATGATTAGTGCATGTGGCCTCATGCAATATTACTTTGCATGTACTCAACGAGAAACCTTTCTTCTTCTGACTTTGTACGCATTAATTTAAGAATGAATTAAATTGGTCATTGCATGAATATAAGTAGAAAGGAGCTTTTCTTGATTTTTAAGCTATTTACTTTGTATAAATAAATTTTACATTCAACGCTATTTAATTAATTCATATATTCTACCAAAAACAAAATAAAATAATTCATCCATTAATGTTATTGTATATATAAAAAACTGCTGCAATATATAGAGTTATTGATTTTTCTTTTTGTCTGATTCATGTATGTATATGAGATTATTTGTTGATTAAAAATGAACCAGTAAATTAGCGGTTTAAAATAATAATTAACATATTATTTTTGGGGTGCCTTACTTTATTGTAAGGCCACGAATCTCCCACCGTTATATGCAGACGACATTCCTCCTTAAGATGGGGACGACAGTTGTCACTATGAACGACGACAATGTCGTCTCTAAGAAGGGGACGATAGTCGTTTCTAGGAATGAGGACAACCCTTTCAATGGCGACAACATTTGTTCCTAAAGAATGAGGATGATAATTGTCCTTTATAGAGACGATATCATATTTTTCGTCCTCCATAGAATATTAGAATCAGGGATAGAGGAATCGAGAACGACAAATTTTTATAATTTTGAGGATGATTTTTCTCCGCTTTGAAAGTTTTTTGTTTTTTTTTGTTTTAAGTGTTAGGTGATTTACATCTCCTACATACCTCCTAGAACAGAACCCCAATTACAAAACACATTAGCTCTTTATATAATTAATGCTTCAAACAATTATTTAATGTATGAACACATCTAATGGACAACCATTTAATTAGGATCTCACATTACCAATACATAATCTTTACTTATCCCATAGATTATGGTATATTAAACAACAAACAGGGAATTATGAAACTTAATATTTGATTCCTTCTCTTTTCTTAAGAACTCTACTAACATCTCTACCAATTGGAAAAAAAAATCATTATTAGTCTCCAATTTTAAAATAAGTAAAAAAAAGCTATTTGATTGCAACTTCACAATTATAAATATAAGGCTAATGACTGTAAAAAAAAAAAATAAATAAAAAAGAAAGTTGAACACTAAATGAATGAGACATCGAACTGCAAATCGTAAAAGATCACATTTATTTTAGGATCTCGTTTTCCATAAACACTTTTGGGCTGCCTATATCCCACCTAGAATTCGACACTCTGTTCCGATTTGTTCTGAATAGTTACTCTTGTCTTTTTTGTAGCTTCCTAAGCATTTTTTTAACCGTATAGGCTTCATCTAGACCGCCTGACTCAATTTTTAATAGGGATTGATCCACAAAAATAATATGAACGATATTCACTTAAAAGCGGATAATAGATGCCTCTAGATTGAATGTGGGCTTCGACCTTGCTTTCCGGGAACAATGTCTTGCCTTCAGATTAAAAAAAACCTCTGACATTAAAGTGCGAGTCTATGAACTAGCTAAATTTATTATTTTTCTATAAAACAAATAAAAACTAGTTAGATTCGTTCTTAAATGTAAAAGCAATTGTATTATCACTATATGACATCAAATAAAATTTCCTATTTTTTTTTATCAATTGTCATTTATTTGTGCTTTTCTATCTTTAGAATAATTCTATAATTATATATAAAAAGTTGTTTTAATGATATTCGTGTCACGAAAGGATATCGATCGTTGAAACACGGTTACAAAACATGATAAACAATAAGGATAATATATATGTAATAATAATACTCATGCATAAACAAAAGAAGTTAATAAATGTATAAAATTGGAATGATTTTATATATATATCACGAATGAAAGTATTTAGTAAAAATAGGTGAATAGAAATGCTTTAGGATAATTGATGGATTTTATCAGTAATCTCTCGAGTATATGTAATAAACTCAGATCTATCAATTAATATTCAACAGATATATTATAATGCAAATCCGTTGGGAGGCAACCGAAGAAATGAATTGTGGCTCTATGTCACTGATCTAGAGGGCGGCAGCGGCAAGGGAGAGCAGGAGGACAAGGATTGTCTTTTGCAGTTATTCGCAATATCTCTATGTGTGTACTGTCTTGTGTATTAGGTTTAGCCTCCAGGGCCGGTCCTAGGAATAGGCCAAGAGTGTGAACCCAAGGTCAAAAGGGGCCCAATTTTTTTCTAATATAAATGTATTTATAATACCAATTCAGACCTAAAAATGGACCAAATAATATGAGATTAATATAGGTCTAAATTTCTATTTTAAACTTTTAAGTATAACTTTTATTATTATTAAGGGTCATTATCTCTTATTTCGCCTAGAACCTATAAATTTTTTTTTTTTGAAGTAAGAACCTATAAAATATTAGGGCCAGCCCTGTTAGCATCCTTAGCTATTTATTTATAGCAAGGCTAAACCCTAGAACCTTAACCCATAAGGTTATGAACAGACTTAATGGATCAATAAATGGGTCAATGCCTGTTTAATCTATTAATTCCCATAGCTCCCGCTCAAACTCAATAGAAACATACTCAATTACTCTGTCTCGCTCATACTCGCAAATAGTAGCGTTTTCAGGAATAACAAGCTTATCATTGGTAGAATAGAAGCAACATTCTTCATAGTAAGGTAGAACAACATCTTTTGCTTCCACCGTCGGAAAGGAGCCCCCTCGAATCGAAATGGTTTGTTGATATCAAACAGTCCATTGGTTTGTTCGGTAGCCATAGTAGTAGAGAAACGTCTCAAAATTATTGAAGCACGAACAGAAAAAATGCAAATTTACCGAACACAGTAATGAGATGAGTCGCGGATGAGGTTGCACTCTTTAAGATATTCGCGGAATTGCCTTCAAATATTGCAAGCAGTCATATAATCCGCTCGCCTCCAGGATAAAACAACTCACTTAAAGAAAATACGAGTGAATACGAGTTTGTATTACACAGTTGAAACTCAGTCAAAAATAGACTTAAGAATTTTGCTCAATTTCGTTTGTAAAGGAAAAAAGATTTTGAAAAAGGAAGTGTGAAAATTTCAATACTGAAGAATGTGAATCCCAAAGCTAGTTACTAGTCTAGTGCAAAATGAGAGAGAAAAAATGATAACGGTGAACAGTTTAGACTAAATCTGGTGGACTAAACCAATTTAATAAAATAGCTATAAAACATTTTCGAAATTTTTAATTAAATCAATAATAAAAAGAATTCCGCAAAATATATAGTGTCCACACCACACTAACCAAACCTCGCCGGATCGATTGGACAGCAACGTATATGGTGATCAAATATCATGTAGGTCCTCATCCTTTCTCAAAAGCATATATCCAAGAGTGTAAAAACTTTCTTTATATATTGCACTTCCAAGTGATATTTGGATAATACTAAAAGTAGTCCCTTTGAGGGCAAACTTTAAAGTTTTGACAAATTCAATTATGGACCTAGCCCAACGCAAACAAACATCAAGCACATAAGTTCACAATAGTCTGGCTGGGTAGGATGAGACCAGGTTTCTTTCCTACACATAACCAAAAAGCAAACCCAGATTATAACAAATGACAAGTTCACAAGTATTGGAAAACAGGATATATATAATATATCTGACAAATAATGCATAGAATATGAACTGAGATTAGAATAAAAACACTTATTATAGTCGGTCTAGTGATTATCCAAAACCACAACCAGAAATTTTCAATAAGCAACGTAATCCCCATAAGAGTTGGGAACAATTGATCAATCAGTCAAAAACATGACATAAGAATAAAAACATAAATTAAGTATCTGAATATGGTGATTTTACACTAACATAACATCAAAAGCAATCTTGTCATTCTCGAGTCCATTTGCCAGTACACTGCAAAATCATTCGTACAACTCCATACTCCACACTAGGATTATCCAGTCCTCAAGATAATGTGCACCCCACTGTCGGTATCGACAATTTCGCTTATCTCACCAACCGCAAGAGCAAATGTTGCGTCTTCAAAAGGTTTCTGCATCTGGCCCCGACCAAATGGACCTACATAAATGTTTAAAATAGCTGCTTAGCTCAGACCAAAGTATGTAAACACCAATACTTTATCATATAAACAAGACAGGGAATCACATGATTGTTCAAAATCTGTGCAACTAATTGGGAACAAATGTCAAAATTTAAGAATAACCACATAATCGATATGTACACACACAATCACCCTGCAGTTACAGCAGTGGTTTTCATTTTGGAGGTCTCAGGTTCACTAACTAACACTAGGGTGCGCCATTAATTTTAAGAAAACGGCGTCTCTCAGTAAAGTACCTTCATATTTTTTCCTGCATTTCATTGGACTTGCACAAGGTTATCAAAACATTGTGAAAAACACGCAACAAAAAAGGACATACAGAACTACAGACAGTTCCTAAACTATGAGGCTCCAAGTCTACTTTCTAATTCTGTATCCTTTCCCTCATTGAATCTATGCCATAGAATCCATCAAACTACAGATTAAAGAGCGAGTTAGTTCCTGTATCTGTGATTTACAAATATTTTGCCCAACAGTCTGATAAGTCTTCAACTTGCATACTTCTGCAATAATGCTCTATGAATTTGTGTCAATTTGATGAGTTACTGATTTATGCATCCTGTCTCTTGGAGCTTTGGGCAAAATTTTCTAGTCTGGGGGATCTGGTTTAGGTCTCAGCTCTAAAAACAAGGCAATTGTTGGAACACCTTAATCGAGTCTGCAACTTTAAGATCCTTTAGTATACAAACATATTGCCTCTGTTATAGAAGGCATTTCAATTGCATATTGTTAGGTAACACAAAAGTACAGCAATTTTTGTTCTCTAATTATGTTTATCTCTTCTACCATGATGTTTTATTTATTTGATATTCTTATTTCCAGCATAAGATCTTTTTTCACAACTTAGAAATACAAACCAGAAAGATATTGTAAAAAGTCAGCAGATATTCTATTTCAGTTCAACTTCGAACTTCATCTTTTATTCCCTTCTGAAATGCCCAACTGTTTCAAAACAATAATTATGTTGACAATAAGCTTAAATTGATAAGTATAGGCTCAACAAACTTTAACTTTATATACAAAATAAGTCAATGGAAGAGGTTTTAACGCAATTTCTGAGCCAGCACAAGCATTAAACACAACTTATGCGTTCATTGCCTATGACATGAACTAGTAAATTCCTCTTTCTTTCTTCACATTGATTAATTTTACAAGTTAATTTGAACTCATTATCCTCTATGGTATAGAATGCACCAATCCGAAATTAACAAGTTCACTACAAGTTAAATTCCACTGATGTATACAAATTACAAAATTTTTTGTTCTTACTCAATCAGACATCATCTGTAGAAGACCAAACTATTAACTTTAACTTTCTGTCTTAATAGTTGTAAAAAATTGAATAACATTCCCCACAATATTGGAGCAATACATCAACCAATTTGACAACCATACATATGCATCTCAGACAACCAACATCCTCTAGCTGTATAACCAAATAGAAAAGTGTCCTATGCATAATTTCCTCAATCGAGACATACTTTGTGCACAGATTGATTTGCAAATAATAATGTGGACATCAATAAATGATGAATCTAAGTAGCAAGTTTAGTAGGATAAAGTTGCAATGCGGATCGAAACATTAGGATAAAAGCCCAATTACAACATATTGAAGAATCATCATATCAATACTATATCGAAATCCAGAATTGCTCAAGAAGCAGAGTGTATTGGTAAATAGCTAAAGAAAAGAGAAGTAACTAACCGAGATCGCCGCCGCGTTTAGCGGAGCTACAATCGGAGGAGCGAGAAGCAATATCCTCAAACTTGGCCTTGCCGGCAATAATATCTTCACGGAAAACTTTGAGCTGAGAGACGGCGCTGTCTCTGGTGGTGTTCTTAATTACTCGACCTTCAGGATCTTTCCAGGAAGCCTTCCTTCGAGATCCCTCATGCTTTATGAGTATATGAGAAGCCCTAACCTGATTGGCGGAAGACATTTTGGTCCTTTTCTTGTTCTTTTCTCTCTCTTTTTCTTTTTCTCTTTCTTTCAGCTTTGATGTTCGATCTGCAGAGGAGATCGAGTCCTTCTTTCTCTTCCGATCGGAATCTATTTTTACTCTGAAGTTGTTCTTCTTCCTCCTCCACTGCTTCTATCTACGTCCAAAGAGTCCAATTTCAAGTGCTCTTTCTATGCCAAAATGGAGGAGAAAACCAAATATATGGGATGAGGTTGGTTGCTTGTGTTTGATTTTCGTTTTTTTGGGGGATAGTACAGTTTTACCATAATTATTTTTGGGAACTTAACCCCATTTAGGAAATAGTACAATTTTACCATAATTTTTTTTTATCACCTTTTCTATTAAGGTTAATTTTATTTCTAACATTACCGAATAAGATTAATTTTATTGCGTAAAGTAAAATTCAAAGCAACTTATTTAATTGTTATTCAACTGTAAAATTCAACCTTTTAAATGGTTTATTTTAAATGTATAACTTAATAATGCAAATGAACATTGGTTAATACAATGAAATATAACCTAATAATACAAATAGAATAAAATTAGAGGGAATAAAGATCTAATAATGGAAGAAAATTTGTTGTCTTCCCTTCTATATTTCTCTCACAAAAAGTTGTACCTTTTTATTGTGTGATCTTGCTTGGCTCACAAAATATATTATTTTAATTTAATGGAGACCACTTTTTGTGAAAGGTACGTAAAAAGTCACACTCAAATGGAAACATTAGATTTTCTTCCATAATATAAGCATTGGTTAAAAAATATTTAATGTTTCCTTTTCAAAATAGAGAAAATCCAGTCATTTTCAATGATTGAGTCTGGTCCTCTTACAAGTTTCGTTTGTCTTATATTATGACAAGTTCATTTTGATGCGTCTATTTTCTTGTTTCTTTGTGGTTTTCTTGATATCTTCTTCCGATATTGCCACCTTGGGTCTGTTTGGTTCAGCTGTTGGCTCACAGCTGTTGCAGTTAGCAATTGCTGTAAGTTGTTTGCAGCTAGCTAGTAGTTGTTTGATGTTAGCTAATTGGTAATTAGTGTTTGGTAAATTTACAAAATGTTGTTACTGTTAATATATGAAAAGATGAAAATATCCATTATTTAACAATATAATATAGAGAAAAGTACAAAAAAAAACCTTGTGGTTACACCTGTTTTCGATCGGAATTCTTGTGGTTTAAAAGTTTACAAAATGGTACATTGAGGTTCATTCCGTTAGCAAACACATATCAAATTGACTAATGATGTTAAAAGTCAAAGGAAAAAGAGTTAATTTGGTCATTATATTTATTAATTTTATAAATTAAACCCTCTTATTATCTAATTATCACAAACAAACCCTAAAATTAAAAATAAAACCCAATTATACCATCTTCTAATCTCTTTAATTTCTTATTTTTTTTATTTCTCTTTTCTCTCTCATATTTCTTAAATTTTCTCTCTCTAAAATCAATTTGGGGTATAATTAAAGAGAGATAAACTATCAACAAAATCATGTGGAAGTTCTTTTATAGAGAAATTAATTTGGGGTATTTTTCTCTCTCCGATATGATTAACCTTATTTTTCTTTTCCTCTACAAAGTTCTAAGTAATCTCCTCAAACAATAATATATCCGTTGGTCTTTGCCTAGTCTAAATGGATAAAGAATCATAAGCAAAAACGTAAATGCAGTACCTTAGAGCCAAAAAAAATGCACATCTATTCAAATGGTTCAAGAATGCCCCCGAGTCAAATGAATCCTTAGCCTTCTTCCTAGTGGGATCTTTCTGTTTTTTTAGGAGATTTTTTTTGTTGGAAATGTTTGTTCACATTTTTTACACTTGAACCGACCTCCCAACCTGCTTTCTCTCATGCGGCCTGTGTTTGCATTGTCTAGTCTTTCTTTGACAAATGAGCGGGATAACGTTCCAATGAGGAACTGCTATGAATTTTAGTAACCCTTTTTCTTTATCGATGTTGATTAACCACCAGCAGATGTGCATTTTCTTCTAAAACAATTTGGAATTGTTTTAAGCATATACTGATGCCATTAACATTATCCAAATCACGTTTAAAACAATCTGGCATTTTGCTTATACACTGCTCCTCCTCATATTTCCTTTGTGTCAAACTCATAGCATTGTGCGCCATGGCATTGACTGGAGAGATTTGCCCTATGTTAACATGTGCTTTTTTTTTTGCATCTTGAGACACATCAAAACTTGGATTCACCCTTGAATCTGTGTTTTTCTGATGGCATCGTTTCTTGTCCCACCGAGCGTGCTAATTTATGTTTCGCCTTTTTTGAATTGGATTGCGAGCGTGCCTGTAATTTGTAGAAAAATTACAAAATTATGAAATCTGAAGTCTGACTTCTAATCAAGGATTGTGAAAAGCTTAAAGGACGAAAAGGAGTAAAGGTTCGCAATTAAATCTACGGGATTAAGATTAATTGAAGAAAACGATACCAAATTAAGATTGAAGGAAATGCTTGAAAGCTTGAAATTGAATGATTACAAATATAGGAATTGAAAATGTGAAATTAGGCATTGAAAAAGAAAGATTGAAAATTGAAAGAAATTGATAAAAATTGAGTCTGATTGTAGTTGAGATTTTTTCTGGGATTGTTGAGTCCTTTTTTCTACTGCCAAAACATGTATTTATGCGGTAAAAAATAAGTAGGTAACTGCCTAGTAAGGAAGTTCTAATAAGTTTCGTAATTGCTCTCATTCACTAACTATTTTTTTTGCTGCTGAATTATATTTTTCTACTGTAACTTTCCAGAAATAAAGTTCCATGTTTCAGCAAGGAAGATACATGTTTCAGTAAGGAAGTTCTGTAATTGCGAACCAAGGTTGCTCCTAACTGCTCTCCCTACTAACACATGTTTCAGTTCCACTATTTCCACTACTTAACCTCCTCGATTTTGCTACTGAATTTATTTGTATATTTGATTTGGATAATTACACATTTTAGTCAGAATAATTGGTAAAATACCAAATCGGTCCAAAACTTCAAGTGTTACACAATTTTTGACGGAAAGAGTAATTAATAAAAATAATTACAAATTCAAGCGAGAATAATTAGTAAAATTATTCGGCCCGAATCTCATCAATAATTTAGACCGAATTGAATAATTAATTATGAAATTGCCCAAATTAAAATATGGGTGAACATCTAATTCATTACAAAATGCTTTATCCATTTTATATATATGAAATTATATTTCTTAAAGTTTAAAATAAGATTTTTACAATTTTTCTATACATATATCAAAATCCGCTTTTAAAAAAATGAAAAATATAAATTTCCACCACATATGAAATGAATAATATTCCGATAAACCAATTTTATTTTAAAGTGCAATGTTTTTGGTTATGAGGAGCTGAATGTGATAAAAAAAATAATCAAGGATCCACTATATTTAAAAAACCAAGAACTTGGAGCATCTCCAAGAGATTTTTTGTTCGGTTCTTAAGTTAAATTTTGAAAAGTTCGTGGCAAAATCCAACTCCATTAGTCTCTTGGTTCCTCATCAAATTAATAAGAGTATATATATTTTTATTATTATTATTGAGAAGTATCTATCCCCTTCTAGACCCCTCCTTATTTCATTTTATTAATTAATAATTCATACTTCAAGAGTCTCTATTTTCTAACTATTGATAAATATAACAATAAATGATAACTTTAATAATAAAAAAAATAAATAAGGAGTGAATACGCAAAGTATCGTTGAAGATGACATGTATTTTAATGTCTTAAATCACTGAGACCTCGTTTGGTACGTTGTAGTGAGTGTTATAATGGAATGTCAATTACAATGAAGACTCATTACCATTTTTGGTTAGTCACATCATTTTTTTTTTCATAATGTAATCATAAATACATCATTCAATTTTCCTTTATAAATTTATGTAATAACCATTACAAACAAAATAGGTATGAATCCTTATTATGATTGACTCTTGTATTTTTATTAGTAATGGCGAAATACGGAAAAAACATAAAAACCGACAAAATTCAAAAAGGAGAAAAACGTGAAAAACCGAAAACGAGAAAAAAATGCAAACAACAAAAAACGAGAAAAAATACAAAAAAAATGAAAAAACGCAAAAATCGGAAAACGTGAAAAAAAAAAAATGAAAACGAGAAAAACGTGAAAACACGAAAAAGAAAAAAGGAGAAAAAACATGAAAAATATGAAAATGAGAAAACGAGAAAAATGGAAACGACCAAAAATGAGAAAAAATAACGAAAAAAACGGGAAAAACCGAAAAAGTAAAAAAATTATGGGTAAAACATGAAAACACGAAGAAAAAGAAAACGGAAAATTGCAAAACGAAAAAAAATGAGAAAAACGTAAAAATGAAAACATGAAAAATGCATTTAACTAATCAATTTTGTTAAATTCTGCAAACCAAACATTTCCATTATATTACACATTTGATTACATTACAATTTTAATTACATTATAACGTACTAAACAGACTTTAAGAATCAATTATTTATATTAGGTTCAATAAATCATCTACCCCTGAACTTGTTTGAAAAACTGGATTGGCCCTTGAAGTTTCAAAGCAATGTTGTCATGCTCGGATTGGGAACCGGCTAGAAAACCTGTTCGAGCCACTCTAGTTTGTTGAATCCTCAACAATTCAGAGAGACCCAGGGTAAACCCGGGACCCAGCGGTCCGCCTGGGAACCGGATTGACCTTGGGTTTTCAAACTTTTTGTATTTTTTTAATTTAGATTTATTATTATTTTTTTTCTAAAAATGTAATTAAAAAAACAAAAAATGGTTATAAAACCCTAAAATTAAAGGCTTAAAGCACTATTTCGCTATTCATCTATCCAAAATTTTGTCATTTGGCCCCTGACCTATTAATCGATCACATTTGACCTTTGATCTATTCCAATTGATGAAATTTCATCCAATTTATATTAAAGCTTAACCGAATCATTATTTCATTGATAAGTAATGATATTTTGACACTTGAACTTAATAGATTTTAGTTTTTTTTTTTTTTTGAACCTAATAGATTTTAGTTTAGGATTTGTTTTTTTATTTTTTTTCTTTTGTTAATCTAATTAATTATTTCCACATAATGTGGCAAAAAAACTTTAATGAAGTTCAAGTGTCAAATATCGTTTTTTATCAATGAGATAACGATTCCGTTAAGTATTAATACAAATTGGGTAGAATTTCACCAATTGTGATAGATCGAGAGCTAAATGTGAATTGATCAGAACCAAATGATAAAATTTTGGATAAAACAGGGACAAAATAGTGTTTTAAGCGAAAATTAAATTGGTATTACTGTCTCTTTCTTTCTCCCCCAAAATCAATCGCATCCCGCCTCCTTCCTTCCCACCCATCCACCGCCAGGACCTCCGCCTCCTTCCCACCCACCCAGCGCCTCCGCCTCCGCCTCCCCTCCGCCACCCAGCGCCTCCGACTGCATCGACTTCACAGGTTTGTCGAAATTCATTCCTAATTAAATGATATGGTGATTTACTGCTTTGATTTGTGGTGATTTATGGCGATTTAGTGCTGATTTATGGTGATTTATCTGATACTTTTCTTTTAGATTTCTTCAATTCTTTGAAAGTTGAAAGCCATGCTTGTTGATTTACTTACTGCTTTGATACGGTGATTTATGCTTGTTGATTGATTTAATGCTTTGATATGGTGATGTTATTATTAACTGATACATAAATTTGATACTTCGATTAATCTACTGCCAAAATGTATTCCTTTCATTTACTGCCAAAATGCTCAACAGGTGCTGAAAAGTCAAGGATATAATCTATTAAATCTTTATATTATTTTTAGAGGACTGATTAAGCTTATAGATGAGCAGCTCATGATGTTTTTTTGCTTTGATATATGTTCTACATTTTATAAGAATCTGGCGAAGATTGGTCGAGTGGGCAAGCAAAGCAAGTACCTCATTCAAAATCTTATTTCTACTGCAGTGCCGTGGACGGCACTCGGGTTATTCGATTCGACCCGACGACTCCCTCTGATGGCTTCCTTTCTCCTTGCGCTCTCCATTTTCGCCTTATTCACGATTTCATTGACCACTCAATCTTTCGGCATTCGGGTCCCCTCAGATCACCTCTCTGTACTCTCCACGCTTCCCTCGGATTCGCCCCTCAAAACAGCGGTCTTTGCTCTCGGTAGCTTCTGGAGATCTGAAGCGGTTTTCGGATGCTTAAACGGCGTCGTGCGTACCACCGCAGGTTATGCCGGTGGTTCCAAATCCAACCCGGAATACAGAAGCCTTGGTAATCATGCCGAGTCTGTACAGGTCCTCATTTTCTTCTATCCTTGTAATTGATTTTTTTTTCTTCAATTGCTATTGTGATGATATGATCATGATTGAAATGAATTTTCCTATACATGAGGTGCAGGTTGAGTATGATCCAAGGCTTGTCAGTTTTAGGCATCTTTTAGAGGTTTTTTGGTCTAGTCATGATTCAAGGCAAATATTTGGCCAGGGTCCTGATGTGGGTGACCAGTACAGGTATTGATAAATTAAATTACAAAAGCTAGACAGTTTGTCTTGATTTCTTTGCTTCACACTTATTCATGAACAATGATGTATATGCAGGTCTATTATCTTTGTAAATGGAACTGAAGAGTCAAGATTAGCAGCTGTTAGTAAAGAAAAAGAGCAATTGAGATCAAGGAGCAGTGTTGTCACTACTCAAATACAAGAGCTCGGGTCATTTTATCCTGCAGAAGCTGAACATCAGGTGCTTTTATTCATTTATTTTCTTGTTTGTTTACAGTTTCTTGCTTACTGATCAAATGCTCGAAATAGTTTTGTTATGATTGCACTGTTAATTTGCTTAACTATATAAGTTTGCACTTGCTACTTAACTTTATTTTAGTTTGGTACATTGTGCTTTTTACTTCTTATACTCAAGTTCTCATTTGTTACTGAACTTTATTTTAGTTTGGTAGATTGCAATTTTTTTACTTCATTTCTCATATATAGGTGAATGGGAAGTTAACATGGTATCCATTCATTTTCACCTAGCTTCATATAATGTTTCTGTCCAATCTTGTTCATCGTACAAATATTCTGGCATGAGTTACTGCATTCTCTGTTAAATATGAACTAAGTTTAGTGTAAAAGGGTGTCAGAGTATGAGAAGAAAGTTGGGTAGCAAATAAAGCAATAAACTTAGAGGTTCTAAGTATAAATTACATGAATTGACAAAATTTGTGGTCACTATGCACATAGAACCTGAGCATGTTTAGTATTTCTGCAATCCAAAGAACCACAAATTTTTTGGTTTACTTCATTGTTTCATATGCGCGTATTGTTGGATGGACGATATTATGTTGAGTCAGCAATATTTTGTCGTAGTGGTAGTATGCTTTCTGTTTTATTGAAATCTTTAAATTTTAATCGAGGCATTACTTAATTAGTAATTTATGATAGTAAAGGACATGATTATCCTATTAGAAAAATTGTTTTTGCCGGTAAATCTGATTGACTATAAGAATTTCCTGTTCTATCATGAATATTTAAGCTATTATTATGTAGGATGTGGAAATCCTGAGTTTAATAGAAGGGGAAAGAGACATATATAGAATTGTTCGGATGAGAGATAGGAAGACGCGAGATCTCGGAAAAGTTAAATGTGTGAAGGATGTGGACCAAAAAGTCCTAGTTGGAGATAAGGATATCAAGAAACGATGGAGGTCTTATTTTGATAACTTATTTAATGGAGATCGCAGACAAGATGTTGGAGATATAAGTATCCATCACGATATGATAAATCGTGAATGCATACGGAAAATTCAAAAGGGTGAAGTCAAAATGGCATTAAATAAGATGAGATTGAAGAAAGCAGTAGGACCTGATGGCATCCCTATTGAGATTTGGAGATGTTTGGGAGAGAGAGGAATTGAATGGTTGACGACGTTCTTCAACAAAATTTGGAGAAACAATAAGATGCCATCAGAATGGATGAAAAGTATCCTAATCCCTTTGTATAAGAACAAAGGCGATGTCCAAGATTGTGCCAACTATCGAGGAATCAAATTAATGAGTCACACTATGAAACTTTGGGAGCGAGTGATCGAACAAAGACTAAGGAGGACGGTGAATATCTCAGAGAACCAGTTTGGCTTTATGCCAGGAAGATCAACTATGGAAGCCATCCATCTAATGAGACAATTAATGGAGCACTATCGAAATAAGAAAGACTTGCATATGGTTTTCATTGACTTGGAGAAGGCATATGATAAGGTACCAAGGGAAGTATTTTGGTGTGCCTTAATAAGGAAAGGCATTTCGCGGAAATATATTGACATCATAAAGGACATGTATGAGGGAGCATGCACGAGTGCACGTACCAGTGTTGGGAAGACTGAAGAGTTCCCTATTATGATTGGAGTGCATCAAGGTTCTGCACTAAGCTCATTTTTTTTTTTGCCGTCGTTATGGATGAACTAACAAGTTCACTTCAAGATGGTATACCATGGTGCATGTTGTTTGCAGATGATATTGTGTTGGTTGATGAGACGAAAGAAGGCGTGGAGAGGAAGTTGGAACTATGGAGACAAACTTTAGAATCTAGAGGCTTTAAGTTGAGCCGACGTAAGACGGAATATTTGGAGTGTAAGTTTAGCGGCGATAGGAGTAGGGAGGCAGGGACAATCACCCTAGATGGGAGAGTTGTTCAGGCATCAGATTGCTTCCGGTTTTTAGGATCTATTATCCAAACGGATGGAGAAGTAGATGGAGATGTTGCTCATAGGATTAAATCTGGGTGGGCGAAGTGGAAGAGTGCTACAAGTTTCCTTTGTGACCCCGACATGCCTAATAGATTGAAGGGAAAATTCTACCGCACGGCAATCAGATCAGCATTGTTATATGGTATAGAGTGTTGGGCAGGGAAACACTGATCGGCTGAGTAATGAAATAATTAGGACAAAAGTAGGGGTTACATCTATTGAGAATAAAATGAGGGAAAACCGACTAAGGTGGTTTGGCCATGTAAGACGAAGAACGTTTGATGCGCCGGTTAGGAGGATTGAAGAGTGGCAAGGGATGTAGTGGTGAGGGGTAGGGGAAGACCTAAGCAAACTTGGAGGAGGGTGATCGAGAGTAATATGAGTTTATTGGGGATTGAGGAAAATATGGTAGTGGATAGGATAGAGTGGAGGGAGAGAATTTTTGTCGCTGACACGACTTGATTTCACAGTTTTATATGATGGTTCATGTTAGCCGATCCCGAATCATTTCGGGACTAAGGCTTTGTTGTTGCTGTATGTTACAATGCATCTTTGCTTCTTCTTACAGAAAATCAGTTAGAGGCGACCATTTTTTCACTTTTCGATAAACTGCCTAACTTGTACAGTTCCAATTATGATTTGGACTCGTAATTGTATTGGTCTACTTGGATTTTTTTTTTCTTTTTGTATGTTGTGTGATAAAGATCTCTAGAAGTTCAATAGCTTTTCCCTTCTAACAAAGTTAAATATATTTACTTTTTCACCATAAAATAGCCACTTGAAACAAAAATTACGTGTAGTGGCAAACCAAGCTCTCCATTCCTAAAGAAAAATTTGCTGGAAAAGAAAACTAAAATTAGTAAGTTCTATTCATACAATACTGAAGTACATAAATCTCAGAATGAACCTAAGGGTCTGTCCAACAAAATAATTTGCGCTTTTATGGAGAGGGAGACAGAAATTTCCTTCCATGATCTGGGCTGTGGTAACATAGGAGACGTAATAGAAATTTCATAGCAGCCTTCAAGCATGTAATCTTAAGTCAATTTTCAGTGATCTTTGTCATGGAACCATTTGAACTAAAAGCTCGAGTTAATAGTTAAGGCCGAATCATAGATCTTATATTAATCTCCGACACACCCCACACACAAATGTCCCTTGGGCTTGCAGCACGTGCACAACACAGGCCCAACCCACCATGTATTTTAATTCCACAAATTAATGAGGTTGCCAGGACTTGAACCCTCGATCGTTTGGTCCTAGAGGCTCTGATACCTTGTCATGGCACCGTTTTAACCAACTGCTCAAGCTCATAGTTAAGTCCCAATCATAGATCTTATATTAATATCTGACATGTAATCCTCTAGTAAGTGCCTCACCTTTTTCGATTGATTGACAAATTAATTTATAAACTTGACATCCATGATTCGTTCTCCTCTTTTGTGAAGTTTTCCATACCAGTTAGCATCTGTTGGCTAGCCAAATGGATTCCAGATGGTGAACTAACCTAGATGGCTGATGACCTGTAGGTGCAAGAAATGAGTTCATGAGTTCATATCGTAGTGCAAGTTGTACTGAGTTTCGATCTTAAGATAATTAAACATGTTTTACCATCTAGTCAAATTAGTAATTTAACAGTTTTTCTGAACATAACAATAGCTATGGCTATATTACAACTAATGATCGGCTGTGGTTTAATTTAATGACTACAACGTAAACTGATGTAATACTAAATCCCTGAAGCCAAAATCTGATGTTTGCATATATACATGTATATAGTCAAAGGCGCTCACTTAGGTGCAAATCAGCTCCAATGTCTTTTGATTTTCAGGCGGGTTGGCTTTGAGGATGCGATGGCCTTTTGCGACTAGGTGTGGCCTTATAGATAAGGCGAGAGATTTTAAAGGCCATGAATAGTGTAGGTTGATTTAATTAAGATTGACTTGAATGGTTAAAAACCTCAAGCTGCTTAAGTTAGAGATCATGAGTTCCAGTCTTAGTGTACACAGTAGACTTTAATTGGAGTGGAACTACCTAAGGGAATCTGACTAGCCTTGAACTGATTAATCTGATTTACTAAGAAAAAAAGGCCATGAACATTGTAGTTTGTCACAACAAATTTTAGTTAATATTAGGGTGTCTAATTGATTTTAGTAAGATATATAAGGAAATTTAGAAGTACTAGTCTCTTGGGGTCTTAGAACTCTATAGATGTTAAAGTCATTAGCAAACCAATCGATTTATAGCACTCTTATCATTATGCTATTAAACAAATAATTTACAAAATTACTCCAGTAAAAAAAGTAAAGAAAGGATCAAAGTTCTCTTTCATTCATAACTCTTCATCAGTCTTCCCATCCCCAAACCATGAATCACAAAGACAATGGCAAGTTATTTTTACTACTCCAAATGCTTTTCCCCCCTTCAAATTAGCATTGAGTTGAACATCTCTAATAACATGATGTTTTTTTTTTGTTTTTTTCCCTTATAGAAAAGTATGTGATGATTTTGAATAACTTGGTAAGTGCAGAAATTTGAACTGAAGAGAAAGCCATTCCTTCTTCTGTTGATGGGAAACTTGGCTGAAGAGGAACTTGAGAGGTCGAGTTTGGCAGCAAAACTAAATGGTTATGCAGCAGAATTATGTCCCCAAAAGATTCAAAACCAAATTGAAGCAAAAATCAATGATATTGTTAGGAAAGGTTGGCCTGTTCTGAAATATGTGTAGCTCTGCTTGCTTTCTCCTACAAACTGCTTCAATTGCCAGAGGCCGTCTCTCAATTTTGATGTCATTGTTATTGCCATGCTGAAGAAGCAGACGGATTTTGGGAACCCTTACAATGAATTCAGGGGTTCTTGTATCACAAAGTTAATCTTAATCTCATTTTTCAATATGGGAATTGAAAGATACTAGGTGTTGAACTTATGACCTCACTCCACTTTGTGGAGATGTACCAGTTGAGTTGCAATCAATTTTAGTAATTCACAATTTGTACTGATTCGTTTGTTCATAACTACTAAACAAAAAGAGTTGTATATACAAGTGATATTTGATTATATTTATGGTATGTATTTGAGACTATCATATTACATTATTAGTATGACATTTGAAGCAGCTGGCATCTTACTGCGTCAAGTTCACTTGGTACAATTTTTACAATTGTGATTCCTTTCAGGCCTTGCCTTGATTATTAGGAGATGAACACGTGAGGAAAGAAGCTCAATTATCAGTGAAGGTTTCAATTTGCATTGTTGGAAAATAAATCTCCATTTGCATAACAATTTCCCATCCAAACAATGGATGATCGAAGAAGATGAAGGAAGAAATGAAGAGAAAAATGGGGCATCGAAGAAGATGAATGAAGAAATGAAGAGAGAAATGGGGAAGAGAGAAGAGGACAGTAGAGAGTTGTAGAAGAGAGGGGAGGGGGTGAGGAAGATGAAAATACTCTTACATTTCGAACGGGGTTACACAGTTGTTTTTCTATTTGCTAAATGGAATGTAACACGAAGTATTGATTTATAAACTTTTTTAAATTATATAGATTTATAAACTTTTAAATTACATGATTGATTTTGTAAATTGACTAGATGACAAAATATTTTTTCTAAGTTTAAAATAGATTCCTTTCAAATAAAATATTGTGTCCTCTGAAAAAATAATCACCCTCTGTTCTTCTCTTCCGATCTTTTTCTTCTCTAAACTTTCTTCTCCTGTGGTTCTACCTTGAGGAGGAGGAGGAAGTAAGTTTGTCTTATTTCTTCATTCTCACACCGGGTTAAGTATTTTTTTGTTATTATTTTTTAGTTGGTGTTTATACATTTTTTCGAATATTTTTATTTGTCTGAATTGTATCTTCTATCTATTATTCTTTTATTTGTATTTTTTTCGGATTTAGCAAGTGCGGAAATGATTTATTTTATCCATAGGTCAATATATCTATGTGGTTGCATCACGCCCTAATGTTTGGAAGGGCTTAACGGATGAAAATTGGATTGCAGATACTCTTTTGCGGATTTGGATTTCCAAGAAGTACATGTTTTATTATTTTTTAGTGTTATTTATACATTTTATGGTTTGTTTTGCTCATTGTAGTTGTTCTTGTCCCTTTGTGGATCTTGTGTGGTGTTATTCCTTACTATTTTCTTATTGTACTTGGTTCTTTTTTTCATCTAATGGAAATATAAGTATTATCATAAAAAAAAAGTTTAAAATAGATTCCAATAGAAGATAAATAAAACATTTCATTAAAAATTGTACCGGAATATATATATTATTACATTAACAAATGACAGTCTTACCTAATATGAGAAACATACTTCTTAATTTTTTTCTATTCAAATCAATCTTATGGTATCGTCTATCATCAAAAGTATTTATCTCATTAATAAATCCTTGTCTCTTATGGTTTCATCTACAATATAAGATACATGATTTTTTGCAAGAAGTAATTTCTTCTAATATTTTTTTTTTTGTAAGAACATTAATAATGTAAATTGTATATTGTATTAAGTTCTTATAATAAGGAATGTATAGAAAATGAGTATAAAACAATTAGCACAAGAGGTTAGGATAGAATTAGGGATGTAAACTGGACAATCCGTTCGTTGGTCTAACTTGTTACTCGTCTGAAAAAACTTGTAAATAGGAAAGATTCCACATAAAATTGTGTGCTCACTAACTTATATCTACTCATGAAGAGTTTGATCATTATATCAAAATGAAATGAAAAGAAAAAACCTTCAATAATAATAAAGGAAAAAAGAGAGTCTGATACATACATCTAAAATTACTAATTAAGTTACAGAATGCTCAGGAAGTGATGATAGCTGTAAGAGATTGAAATACAACTTCTTCACAAGGAATAGTAATACCCATTTCATGTTTAAATCCAAACTCTTCTTCAGCTCTATGAAGCAACCTCTTAAATTCTGGATGATCTAACCATGCTATTGGTACTATATATCTTCTTCTCTTCTCCCCAACATACACTGGGAAATGCCCTTTTGGTACATCTTCTTTCTTCCCAAAACTTGAACATCTTTTCACTATCTCTTTCAAACCTGCTGCCTTGTTTGATTTCCTTATTATCCCCATCAGATTATAATTCAAGGACTGTAAACAACTGAATATATATATATGGATTCAAGTTGAAACAAAAGCATGTGGGATGCTGAAATTGTTCAATTAGACCAATTAACCAGTTCCTAACCCTATTCACTCTTAGGCTTGTCCTATACCTTACCTTGTTGCCTTGTTGCCTTCTATTAAGACATTATGGGTCCATCTCATCAGCTAATTTTGTGCTTCCTATTATAGGTCTTTTAGTTCCCCTTTCTTTAGAGAAGTCTTTTTTTAATACAAAGTGTTCATTTTGATAAGATTGATAAGTCATTTCTATACTTTATTAATTGGATAAGGTACATCATATCATGCTAAATGATGTCATACGCATGGTCTCATCACCATCCTCGTTAAGACCCAAGTCCATACAACGTCTAAAACGGCCCATGACCCACTTCAGCAACCCGACTCTGTCTATTGTGGCCCAAGCCCACTGAATAGCAGTCCAACGTGACTAGCAGGATTCGGACCTCAAGGAATAAAGGACTGTTCCGGAATCCTATGCGACAAAGGATTCCTCCCACAATTCAGACTCCTTAACTAGCTCCATAAGGATTTCTAAGGAGGTGGTAACCGTAAATCTAATCAAACACTATAAATAGGCAGGTATAAGCACAAAGTTTGGTACGTTAACTACTATCTCAAACTAGTTCATACCTTTCAATTCGGTCCTAATCATAAACTAACTTAGGTATCAAAACGGGTTTTCCGGACTCCAGTCCGTCTGATCTGCATATTGTTTTGTAAGATTATTACGATGTCGGATCATCATCACGACTTAGACACGTAAACCAAATCAGTTAACAAGTTATCAGTACACAAACATGTATAACACATAGACATAATAAGATTCGTGATTGAAGAAAGGGTTTTATTAATGATGTCTGTAATACGTGATAAAATGTGTTTTGAGTAACTTCGAACTGATTAATCCGACCTTAGGAACAAAACAATAATAATAGGTATTGTTGTCCTTGTGATTTGCCTAACATTTCATCACTATGAAGCCATGGTGATACCCTCCACTCCACATATTGAACTTGACCCTAGTCTATTGGATTTGATAAGGGTGACAATAATGGCAGGGTATATTGAAGCCACCAGTTACAATATAAATATAAATAGGACCACCAGACATTAGAGTCCTGAATGGTACGAGAGGAGATTATTAATTGCAATCAAATTGTCCCCTTTTGTTTGCTTGTTTATATTTGTTTATCAAGGGACATGTTTTTGGTAATATGTGGACAACTCACCCAACTCCAGGAGAACCACAACCTAATAACTTTAGTTTCCTTATTTTTCGAATGCTAATCAGAGACAATTTTAATGTCGGGTTAATAAATTAATATCATATTAGATATTTATTAACAAAATATTAATCTTGTGGAATTAGGCAAAATTTACATCTTGTTAAATAAGGTATGGTAAGTGTACGGGAGTTGACTTGTTTGTTTTGAAGTATAACTGAAAAGTAAAATAATCGAAGAATTCCCTTGTGTTTGCTAAACCCCATTTGGAGGGTAAAGAAGGGTAAGTAAAAAAAAATTCAATAATACCCTCATTTTTAGTAATGGCCGGGACATTTTCTTTTTATTGCACGCAAAGTAAAGCTCACTTCTACAATTTGAAACCTAACAATGTATATGGGGTATATTATTATCTTTTCATATAATTGTTTACTTTATTCAAATATTTTTTAAAAGATTAAAAGATTAAAAGAAAAAGAAACACTCCTACCCAACACCTAGAATTTTATTTTGATTGTTAGCAAGTGCGGATTTAATTTTCCATATTTAGCAAAATTAGTATATAATAAGTTAATTAACTTTGATTAAAATTTAATTAGTTTAGAGAGAAATAGAAGTTATGATTAAAAATGATATAAAAGTAATTTTATATAGAACTTTGTCTTACTTTACATTCAAACCAAACACAATTATATTATTAAATCATCATTTACCATACATTCTATCCAAACACAACAAGTTATTCATAAATTTTACTTACTTTAGCTTGCCTAACCTTACTTTAAATAACCCTCATCCAAACAAGCCATTAGGAAAGATTTTCAGGAACATTATTTGAGGTAAGAATACTGTGCAATAAGACAGAAAAGGGTAAAAAAAGAATTAAGATCCGACGACATCACTTCGATATTTAAGTTAGCAGACTTTATAAGGAAGAAGATAGGAGAATAGTAAAATTCTAGGGTTATACTTTGGTTGCACAACTTCATTTTCTACTTACAAGGTTCTAGGGGCATTTTTAGAAAGTATTGATTTATGTGCCCCATCTAACGCTTGGGACATGTGTAATAAGATGATGTTGAAAGCATATTGCCTAGTGGGACCACCTCAATTCGGCTGGTGCTAACTGTAAGTCACACAACTTAGTGTGCTTACCCCATAGATCCACGTGTTCGAGGAAGTTTTCATTCCATCGTTGTTTTTGGTCGATATGTGTGATTGATTCATGTGATGCTTATAATCAAATCTCTCCCTCTGGTTTGCTAAAGCTCTTTAGGGCTTCAGTTGTGTCTTCTTCCTGTGGTGGTTTGGTGAGCCGAAGTTTCATTTCAAATGCAGTTATTTCCTAGAGGTCCATAGGGTCTATGCTTCAATTGAAGAGATGCAATACAATACATCACTCATTAGTGGACGTGAATCTTACTACCTAGAAAATGTGCATTAGGATCAATAAATGAAGAATGGGAAATGGAGAGGTTTGGTCTAGCTTGTGTTTTCTTGACACAAGCTTTCAAATAAACAGAGCTTTTCGTGAATGAACAACATGTGTGTCCTTAATTTTTGAATTTAATAGGCCTTTTAATTGGCGTTTGTTTGGCATCGAGTTTGATTAATGATATCCTTAGTTGTCAGTTCATATTTCTAGACCCATCGATATATAAAAAAGGCGAGAAACATCTTCAATGATTCATACCCACAACCATTCAATATACATGACATATCATCATTGTAAGACTTTTCTTTAAATAAACTTCATTTTATTAAACTATTAACTCCAATGGTTAAACTCTATAACCACTCAATCATAAAGGATCCACCAATTACAAGAGTTTCACCAATTAATTATCGGGTAAATTTTTAAAAAAAGCCCATGGTTTCACTTTTTTTTTTTTTTTTTTTTGCAGAAAAAGAACTGATTTTTTTTCTTTTCAAATACAGGACTATGGTTTATTCCTTACACTACTTACGGATTTGGTGAATATGTCATTTATTTTCTGACGTGCTGAAGGGCAAATATGAGTTTTTAAAAAATTGGGGTAAATTTAAAAAAAAAAAACCGTGGTTTCATTTTTTTTTTGAGAAAAAGGACTGTGGTTTTTTTCTTTTCAAATATAGGACTGTGGTTTATTCCATTACACTATTTACGAATTTGGTGAAGACGTCGTTTATCTGCTGACGTGGCTGAAGGGCAAATATGAGTTTTTAAAAAAATTGACTGTAAAAGGCCTTCAACAACCATGTGAAATTTGCGCTCATGTGAGATTTTATAATCAAAGCCACAACATAGTTATAAAAAATCCATTGGTCAATATTGTAGACCCAAAATAGTTATAAAAAATTCATTGGTCATTTTTTTTAAAAACTCATATTTGCCCTTCAGCCACGTCAGCAAATAAACGACATATTCACCAAATCCATAAATAGTGTAACAGAATAAACCGCAATCCTATATTTGAAAAGAAAAAAACCACAGTCATTTTTCTGCAAAAAAAAAAGTGAAACCACATTTTTTTTTAAATTTACCTCAATTTTTTTAAAAACTCATATTTGCCATTCAGCCACGCCAGCAAATAAACGATATCTACACCAAATTCGTAAATAGTGTAACGGAATAAACCATAGTCTTGTATTTGAAAAGGAAAAAATCACAGTCTTTTTTCTGCAAAAAGGTGAAACCACAAGGTTTTTTTTTTTTTGAAATTTACCCTTAATTAAACTCTATCATACTATTTTAAAAATTAAAAATATACTATAAAAATACTCAAAAGCTTAATAAACTATTGAAGTGCTCAATATAAAAAATTAAAGATTAAACGATATATTATATTATAAAAATTAAAGATTAAATAATATATTATTAAAATACGAGGACTAAACAATGTGTTAGGTAAAACAGTAGGGACTAATAAATCATTTATCCATAAAATAATTTTTTTGTAGTATAATAGTGTCGTGGAGAAAAAATAGAGATTGGTGGAGAAAAATAATGATTGGTGTTAAGGGTACAAGATGTTACATGTCTCCTACTCAAATTATGACATGTGACATACTTAGAGCAACTTTAGTGGTATATTGCAAAGTTCGTAACAAAGTAGATGCCACATGAGATTAGTAAGAAACTAAACTAACATATCATTAGGATTAGTTGTTATTTCAAAATTTTATACGGTAAATAAAGATATTATTTACTAAAGAAGGGTTGAAACAACATTTTACAAACAACTTTATCCGATTTTATTTCTACTTTATCTCAAGCTTCCACTTGCTGCCAAGTGGAGTGTTTTTCACCAGCTTTATTTCAACAGATGCGTGTCTCTCACTTTAGTGTCCAATGATAGAAATTAAATTGGATAAGGAGAGAGAAAGAGTTGTTACAAAATAAGTAACAAACTAAAATCAGTAATAACCCCCACAATGGTTGGTTACAACTAAATTTGTTAAGTAACATCAAAATATTATCCACTAGAGATGGTCCTACTTTAACCTATTAACTTTGTTTAAAGCAGTGTTGCGAGTTAGAGTTATAAGGCTACAGAAGCTAAATAAGCCATGTGTCATAAATTGAATGAGAAACATGTAAGAGGATATAGAATTGTGGACAATATATTTTCTTCCATTAATCTGACGTATGGATAACATGGTACGTTAGATTTATTGTATGATTTTTCTCATTATTTATACAAGTGTATCACATTTTATGCGTATCAAGTCAATTATTTAATGTCACTTCACACACTTTAATTAATAATATTTATTATTGTACTATGTTATCAAGTAATTAAATTTTTAGTTATTTATTTATTTAAATAGAATAGAATATAAAATCTAAACTTTAAAATATGAATTCTAAATTAAAAACTCTAGATAACGTGATATTAAGTTATTAATCTAAAAGTATTTCTTTTATCATATATAAATATATATATATAATATTCGTATGTTGAATTTCTTTTTCTTATATTAGGTAGTAATCAATTAATATTACGTTTCATTAGTTGACTTGTTTGTTTTGAAGTATAATTGAAAAGTAAAATAATCGAAGAATTCCCTTGTTTTTGCTAAACCCCATTTGGAGGGTAAAGAAGGATAAGTAAAAAAAAATTCAATAATACCCTCATTTTTAGTAATTGCTGGGACATTTTCTTTTTATTGCAAGCAAAGTAAGGCACACTTCTACAATTTGAAACCTAACAATGTATATCGGGTATATTATTATCTTTTCATATAATTGTTTACTTTATTCAAATATTTTTTAAAAGATTAAAAGATTAAAAGAAAAAGAAACACTCCTACTCAATATCTAGAATTTTATTTTGATTGTTAGCAAGTGCGGATTTAATTTTCCATATTTAGCAAAATTAATATATAATAATTTAATTAACTTTGATTAAAATTTAATTAGTTTAGAGAGAAATAGAAGTTATGATTAAGAATGATATAAAAGTAATTTTATATAGAACTTTGTCTTACTTTACATTCAAACCAAACACAATTACATTATTAAATCATCATTTATC
The DNA here is from genome assembly GCF_963576675.1 of Euphorbia lathyris. Taxonomy (NCBI): domain Eukaryota; kingdom Viridiplantae; phylum Streptophyta; class Magnoliopsida; order Malpighiales; family Euphorbiaceae; genus Euphorbia; species Euphorbia lathyris. The sequence continues at coordinate 90,318,158 of NC_088910.1, forward strand.
ATACATTCTATCCAAACACAACAAGTTATTCATAAATCTCACTTACTTTACCTTGCCTAACCTTACTTTAAATAACCCCCATCCAAACAAGCCATTAGGAAAGATTTTTAGGAACATTATTTGAGGTAAGAATACTGTGCAACAAGACAGAAAAGGGTAAAAAAAGAATTAAGATCCGACGACATCACTTCGATATTTAAGTTAGCAGACTTTATAAGGAAGAAGATAGGAGAATAGTAAAATTCTAGGGTTATACTTTGGTTGCACAACTTCATTTTCTACTTACAAGGTTCTAGGGGCATTTTTAGAAAGTATTGATTTATGTGCCCCAGCTAACGCTTGGGACGTGTAATAAGATGATGTTGAAAGCATATTGCCTAGTGGGACCACCTCAATTCGGCTGGTGCTAACTGTAAGTCACACAACTTAGTGTGCTTACCCCATAGATCCACGTGTTCGAGGAAGTTTTCATTCCATCGTTGTTTTTGGTCGATATGTGTGATTGATTCATGTGATGCTTATAATCAAATCTCTCCCTCTGGTTTGCTAAAGCTCTTTAGGGTTTCAGTTGTGTCTTCTTCCTGTGGTGGTTTGGTGAGCCGAAGTTTCATTTCAAATGCAGTTATTTCCTAGAGGTCCATAGGGTCTATGCTTCAATGGTGTAGAGGATGCTTCAATTGAAGAGATGCAATACAATACATCACTCATTAGTGGACGTGAATCTTACTACCTATAAAATGTGCATTAGGATCAATAAATAAAGAATGGGAAATGGAGAGGTTTGGTCTAGCTTGTGTTTTCTTGACACAAGCTTTCAAATAAACAGAGCTTTTCGTGAATGAACAACATGTGTGTCCTTAATTTTTGAATTTAATAGGCCTTTTAATTGGCGTTTCTTTGGCAGCGAGTTTGATTAATGATATCCTTAGTCCTCAGTTCATATTTCTAGACCCATCCATATATAAAAAAGGCGAGAAACATCTTCAATGATTCATACCCACAACCATTCAATATACATGACATATCATTATTGTAATACTTTTCTTTAAATAAACTTCATTTTATTAAACTATTAACTCTAATGGTTAAACTCATCCACCAATTACAAGAGTTTCACCAATTAATTAAAGGGTAAATTTAAAAAAAAAATTCCGTGGTTTCACTTTTTTTTTTTTTCAAAAAAATGATTGGTTTTTTTCTTTTCAAATACAGGACTATGGTTTATTTCGTTACACTACTTATGGATTTGGTGAAGATGTCGTTTATCTGCTGACGTGGCTGAAGGGCAAATATGAGTTTTTTAAAAAATTGACTATAAAAGGCCTTGAACAACCATATGAGATTTGCGCTCATGTGAGATTTTATAGTCAAAGCCACGACATAGTTATAAAAAATCCATTGGTCAATATTGTAGACCCAAAATAGTTATTGTAATAGACCATGTAATACACTAGAATACATGGGATACCATGTAGATTAAGAGTCTACATTGATATATTAAACTTAAGATGAATACACATATTTATACAAGGTTTTCCCTACAATAAAGAAAACATAGTGGTCCTACTAGCAGCCTAAGCATGCTATACATTTATTACATTGACTTTCTGTAACACTCCCCCTCAAGCTGAAACATGGATTTTAATCATGCCCAGCTTGCTACAAATACAAATAACATAGTCCTAAAAACAATACACTCAAGATACTTTAGAATATAAAATATAATCCGGGGCACGCGGCCTAGAAGAACAAATCAGCGGAAGAACATCAAGCTTTGTTCCGAAACAGAGAAGCAAAACTCAGTTGTAGCCACATGCAAGAGGCTGCCAGCAACATCAGTGCACAAAGGAGATTCACCGAAAAACTAACGGGACAGACAAATCGGAAACAGAGAGTCGACGACGGCGGAAGAAGAACCGAGAAATTCTGCTCACAAGGCAGACAACAATGCTGAAAGAAACAGCCCAGAAATGTAAACCCAGAAATGTAAACCCAGAAATTCTGCTCATAAAGCCGAAGACAAATTCTGGAATCTCAATCCAGAAACCCAAAACAGAGACCAAATAAGGCTCTAATCCCATGTAAGGAGGACTTTTCTTACAGCGACGACGATACAGGTTGGCCGGAATGTGAGGAAATGCCGATCAGAGGCGGAGAGGATGAACCAGAGGGGTGGTGAGATTAAGAGTCTACATTGATATATTAAACTTAAGATGAATACACATATTTATACAAGGTTTTCCCTACAATAAAGAAAACATAGTGGTCCTACTAGCAGCCTAAGCATGCTATACATTTATTACATTGACTTTCTGTAACAGTTATAAAAAATCCATTGGTCATTTTAAAAAAAAAACTCATATTTGCCCTTTAGCCACGTCAGCAAATAAACGACATCTTCACCAAATCCATAAATAGTGTAACGAAATAAACCACAGTCATATATTTGAAAAGAAAAAAGCTACAGTCATTTTTCTGCAAAAAAAAAAAGTGAAATCACATGTTTTTTTAAAACTCATATTTGCCCTTCAGCCAAGTCAGCAAATAAACGACATCTTCACCAAATCCGTAAATAGTGTAACGGAATAAATCATACTCTTGTATTTGAAAAAACCACAGTCTTTTTTCTTCAAAAAACTGAAACCACAAGGTTTTTTTTTTTTTTTTAAATTTACCCTTAATTAAACTCTATCATATTATTTTAAAAATTAAAAATATATTATAAAACTACTCAAAAGCTTAATAAACTATTGAAGTGCTCAATATAAAAACTAAAGATTAAACAATATATTACTTAAAATACAAAGACTAAACAATGTGTTAGGTAAAACAGTAGGGACTAATAAATTATTTATTCATAAAATAATTTTTTTAATATAATATAGTGCCGTGGAGAAAAAATAGAGATTGGTGGAGAAAAATTATGATTGGTATTAAGGGTACAAGATGTCATTACATGTCTCTTACTCAAATTATGACATGTGACATACTTAGAGCAACTTTAGTGGTATATTGCAAAGTTTCGTAAGAGCATCTCCAAAAGACTCTTAGTGCACTCTCTAAAAATAATATAAATAATTGACTTTTAGTGATTTAAGAGTGACTAAGACATATTATCTCCAATAATACTTTTTATATTCACTCCTTATTTATTATTTTATCATTAAAATTATTAATTGTTGTTATATTTACCAATAGTGTAAGGAGAGAGAGTCTTCAATAATAAATTATTAATAAAAAATGAAGTTAAGAGGCACTAAGAGGTGGAGAGAGGCTCTCTATTAATAGAGAGGATGAGGATGCTCTTAGTGATTTGAGGAGCCACTAAGAGGCTGTTGGAGCTGATTTTTCATTCTCCCTCCTCAAATTTTAACTTAAGAGCCAACTTAAAAGGCTGTTGAAGATGCTCTAAAAAAGTAGGTGCCACATGGGATTAGTAAGAAACTAAACTAACATATCACTAGGATTAGTTGTTATTTCAAAATTTTATGGGGTAAAAAAAGATATTATTTACTAAAGAAGGGCTGAAACAATATTTTACAAACAACTTTATCAGATTTTATTTCTACTTTATCTCAAGCTTCCACTTGATGCCAAGTGGAGTGTTTCCCACCAGCTTTATTTCAACTTATTTCAACAGATGTGTGTCTCTCACTTTAATGTCCAATGTCAGAAATTAAAATGGATAAGGAGAGAGAAAGAGTTGTTACAAAATAAAATAACAAACTAAAATCAGTAATAACTCCCACAATGGTTGGTTACAACTAAATTTGTTAAGTAACATCAAAATATTGCCCACTAGAGATGTTCCTACTTTAACCTATTAACTTTGTTTAAAGCAGTGTTGCGAGTTATAGGGGTGCACATGGTCGGTTAACCAGTCTATTAACAAAAACCATTAACCAGTCCATTTAATTCGGTTAATATAAACTTCGTTCGGTTAACCTATATTTCGGTCGGTTAACCATTAGTGACTTTTCGTAGCAAATACCGCTTTACATCTATAATTATTCACTTTAAAATAAATATATAATTATTTAAATATTAAATAAAAATATGTAACTTCAAATTTAATTAACAAAATTGTCAAAGCAAATAAGTTTTAAGTTATTTTGATATTTTTAACTTAAAAATTAAATACAAATATGTATATTTATAGATTGATAATTAAATTTCTACATATATTTATACTAGTTTTATGTGTATTAATACATAATCGGTTTCGGTTAACCATCGGTTTTTAAAATAAAAACTGTAAACTAGTCCATCGGTTACGGTTAACCTATTTTTCGGTTTGGTTTCGGTTTTAGAATCTAACTCGCCATCTTTTTATCCATATTCCTTATAAATTGTCTTATCTGTGCAGCTTGTTCTCAAATGTCGTCTCATTGTCCCCATTTAGGAATCAAGAACAGTCAAACCAGAGAGAGAAGGAGGTCACGGGAGGAAAACGCATGGGGAGCAGAAATCTTTTTTTTCAAGGTTGAATGTAATGAGTTAAAACAATGTGTTGTCACATATTGTCCATTTGTGGTACATGAAAAGTTAAACATTTGTATTTTGTGAGCATACTGTTTTGTTTGCTTGTGCTTTTGTCTACATGTGGACATACTATTTTGTTTTTATTAGATAGACTGTTCTCCAACTGCTGAGTTTTAGATAGTTGTTTTTATTATGCTTATTTTTTTATTTCTGCATATGCTATTTATAGCTCATTATTAAGATACTAAGTATCAATCGATTACCCAACTCTTGAATCTGAATTCCTTTGGATTCAAGAGGCTTTACCTATAAAAAATTATTATTTTCCAAGTGTTTTTCTCTATTTCTTAGCAAGTTCGAATATGAGGGCTGAAGTCAGCCTTAGGCTGGTGAATGTAAGTGTTCTTCCCTAATGTCAATGAACATATGGTTAGATGATTTCTATATGGTTCATAATTCATTATAGCCCTATCTAGCGTATATGTTAGTCGAATAATTGCGAGGATTAGTCGAATAATTGCGAGGAGACTCAGGTTAGGAGATGGAAATACCATTTAGCACATATTGATTAAGAATGGAGACATGATTAACAGTATGCCAAGGGTTTTTAGCTAATGCTAAAATGCTTTCTTAACCTTAATGCCTAGAATTCGTGTAAACCAAATGAGACTTTGTTTGCATCTTCTAGAGAATCATGGGGACATGGGAGATTTGACTCAAGTGAGAATAGTGAAAGATACCTTGGATCAATGCTCTTAATATCATGTATTTGGGAGAGCTTTGCTTGTTCATGATCCGTTTGGCTATGCTTCCAGCCTGTTCTTCATCATCTTGATTCGCCCTTAAATTACTTGCATGTTTATCATTAACTCTGATTTATATATTATCTTCCTCGCGGTTAATTTAGTTATCCAAATACCAACTTTAAGTTAATCAACTTTCTATTCCACGGATCTGACTATTCTATATCAATATCATAGACTTTTGCTTGTTGTATACTATCACTTTATTACTTGTGTCCATTGCACTTGCTAGTGTCACACCTTTTAGGGACAATAACTTCTATGATGGAGGAGCAGTGGAAGTAGTTGGACAAGAATGCACTCTCAACGTTGTTTATATGTCTCTGAAATGAGGTTATGAGTGATGCTGCTAATGAGAGCATCTCAGTTGGGTTTGGGCTATAACCATCTAAGGGCACACCATAACATCAGATTTTTACATCCTCCTAGTGGCAGCGTGTCCTCTAGTTTTAGGTGTTCAATGGCTGCAAACTCTTGGTCCCATTGAGATAGATTACAAAAGGTTGACTATGAGCTTCGAAGTTGGAGGGAATTCTCACATTTTTAGTGGGTTGAAGCAACGAGCCATGACCCATTTATCCAATGAAGAATGTTGTAATCTCTGCCATATACATGGTATGGGGTTCTTTTTTCAAATTGTTCCCTCTTTCGATGACCATATATCATAAGCACACCCACTTGAAATTGACCAAATTCTAACCAATTTTTCCCATGTTTTTGAACCTCCCAATTCCTTACCTCCAAAACGTTCACGTGATCACCATATACCACTATTACCCAAAATGGGGCCGGTAAGTGTGTGCCCTTACCATTACCCTTATTACCAAAAAACTAAAATTGAAAAATTGGTCAAAGAGTTTCTCGATTCTGGATTAATATGGCCTAGCTCAAGCCATTTCTCTTCCCAAGTTCTTCTTGTGAAAAAAACTGATGGGAGTTGGAGAATTTGTGTAGACTATCGGGCCTTAAACAATATTACTGTGAAAGACAAGTCTCAGATTCCAGTTACCGATGAGCTCCTTGATGAGCTACATGGAGCCAAATATTTTTCCAAATTGGGTTTAAGGACAGGCTATCACCAAATCAGGGTACATGATGAAGACATTCCAAAGACCAGTTTCAAAACACATGAAGGGCATTACGAGTTTATTATGATGCCATTTGGTTTTACAAACGCACCAACAACGTTCCAAAGTCTCCTGAATGATCTTTTTCGACCTTATCTCCAAAAATTTATATTGATTTTCTTCGATGATATTTTGACATATTCACAATCTTGGGATGAACATTTAGAACATTTGCAGGTTGTTTTAACTATATTTTCAACCAACAGCTTATATCCCAATGAGTCAAAATGCAAATTTGGGGTCTCACAAATTGATTACTTAGGTCATGTAATTTTAGAGCAGGGGATATGTGTTGATCCAACTAAAATCAAGTATGTTCTTGAATGGTCAACACCAACCATAATAAAAGCAGTTCACGAATTTCTTCTTGCCCCTTTGAACCAGCTCCTAACCAAAGACGGATTCCAATGGAATGAAAAAGCGGAAACAACCTTCAGATAACTTAAAGTTGCTCTAACTTTAGCACTTATCCTCCCCCTTCCTGATTTTACACAACGGTTTGTAGTAGAATGCGATGCGGACGGGATCAAAATTGGAGCAATTTTGATGCAAAATGACAGGTCAATAACATACTTCAGTGAAGCATTAAAGGGGCCAGCTCTAACCTTGTCCACGTATGAGAAAAAGATGATTGCAATTCTTAAAGCAATTAAAAAATGGCATCCCTATCTGCTGGGTCGGGCATTCACTATTCGCACATACCAAAAGAGCTTAAAGTTTCTATTGGAGCGGCACATCACTACTCCTGTTCAAACTAGGTGGCTTCCAAAAATTCTTGGATATAACTATGAGATTGAATACAAGAAAGGATATGAAAATCAAGGTGCAGACTCCTTTTCCCGTGTAGTCGAATTTCAATTTCTATCTACATCCATGCTAAATGCAGATTGGTGGTCTGAACTATAGAAATAGGTCAAAGACGTCATTTTTTTTATAAAAACTCAATGGAAAAGTCTACGAACCATTTCGCTTCCAAATTGGTTCAAAAGAACGAAGTATGGTTCAAAGATGGCAAGGTTTATCTTAGCACTTCATCTACTTTGATTGCAAAAATTATTGCTGATAGTCATTCTTCACCAGCGGGCGGCAATTTTGGCTTCCATAAGACTCTTGCTTGCATCCGACGCAGTTTCAAATATAAGGCAAGATATGAAGGAATTTTTGAAACAGTGTGACACATGTCAATACTGTAAATCAGATGTATGCGACTAGCGGGATTAATACAGCCCTTGCCAATCCCTAAACAAGTTTAAACATATGTTTCAATGGATTTTGTGGAAGGGCTATCGACATCGAAGAAATGGACCGCGATCATGGTAGTGGTTGACAGGCTAACCAAATATGCCCATTTTATGACCCTCAAACATCCCTTTACTATTGTTGATGTTGTTAAGGCCTTCATTGACAACATAGTCCAACTTTATGGCATACTCAGTTCAATTGTCAGTGACCATCACAAGGTATTTGTTAGTTCCTTTTAGAAGACACTCTTTCAACTCTAAGGAACACAACTTTGCATAAGTTCCAGCTGCCATCCACAACCTGACGGGCAAATTGAGGTAGTTAATCAAACATTTGGACAATATTTGTGATGATTTATAGGTGATCGGCCACAAAAATGGGTGGAATGGCTTGCTTAGGCTGAATATAGTTACAATACTTCTATTTGCTCTTCCACAAAGATGACCCCCTTTGAAGTGGTGTATGTCGTTGCACCTCCAAGTGTATTAAACTATGTTCCAGGGACAACATGTATCCAAGTTGTTGATGAGTACCTTCGACATCGCAATACCATTTTGAAAGAGCTGCAATATAGTTTGGCTCTAACTCATAATCAAAAGAAGATTCAAGCAGATCAGAAATGAAAGGAAGTCACATTTGAAGTTGGAGATTATGTTTACCTCAAACTACAACCGTATTGACAAACTTCAGTGGCATTCTGCAAATCTCTAAAGCTTGCCCCTTAGTTTTTTTGGATCGTACCAAGTAGTAAAAAAGGTGGGAGAGGTTGCATACAAGTTAAAGCTTCCTCCAGGCTCTAAAATTCACAATTTTTTCCATGTGAGCATGTTATGTAAGCATATTAGCACATTAGCTCTGATTTCCAGCCAATTTCCTTCTGTCACTGATGATTCTTCCATCTTTCCTCAACCTGCGACTATACTTGATCGTCGGGTCATTACTAAGGGAAAGTATCGGCATAAGTGGGAAATCTTAGTTCAATGGAAAAATTCCCCAAAAGAAGATGCAACTTGGAAAAATGAATGTTGATTCTCCAAATCTTATCTAGACTTCATCCTTGAGGACAAGGATCAATTAAAAAGGGGGGAGGAATGATACGTGCTAGTTGAGTGGGTCAATTGATGGTGCAGATTGTGTGAAGATTGTTTGAGATTCTTAGTGGTTAAATTATTCAAATAATTTGTTCCTATTTTCTAGTTGAATTTTATTTGTTACCGTTGTTTGGCCGCTATATAAAGCCTTTTGTTTTATCATAAAAGGATATAAATAAAAAAATCCAAAAAACACTTGCTTCTTCTGGAATTTCTTCTCACTTCTCTTATTTCTTATAATCTCAGCTTGTGCTATTAAATTCACTCTTATCGTCTACCAAGGCATTATGATTACCCAATTCATATGAAGGATATGATCCAATGTAACTTATTGCATAGAATGTCATAATCCATTTGTCTCATGATATCTTAAATTAAACATATGACATGGTTTTTGTCATCCTTATCTGATAACATCCGAAAATTACTCTTGGGGTCCGAACATAATAAAGAGAAAAGAAGGTGCTTATTGGTATAATAACCAGCCATATGGCGTGGTCCAAGACCCGCCAAACAGCATGGCGCCAGAATGAATACGGGCATAGATCTACCCATTTGGCACGGATCCGCCTCTAGCAGTCATCTAAAAGCATCTAAAGGAAAAACGAAGGGTTAACGCCGTTAAAGGCCATAATGGCATAAAACGGAAAAAACCAGAGAATAAGCCATTAATGCATTAAAAAAACATTTATCACAAGGCTGTTCATATCTCTTTCCATTAAATGAACATAAGTTGCAGAATTCTATATAAATACCTCAATCTCAAGGTATTGGAGATATGCATTCTCAGTATCGAAAGTGCTTTTGATTATCATTGTTATTTTTATTCTTCATTTACTGACTTTGGCATCAATTTGTTCCCCGCCGACCCCAACAACACCTCACAGGGACAACCTCCGGTGGAAATTAAATTTAGCAATTATTCAAATAAGTTGTTCCTATTTTCTAGTTAAATTTTATTTGTTACCGTTGTTTGGCTACTGGAGGGCGAGCCTTGGCACAACGGTAAACGTTGTTGTCGTGTGACCAAGAGGTCACGGGTTCGAGTCTTAGGAGCGGCCTCTTGCCAAATAAATTGGCAAGGGAAGGCTTGCCCCCAGTACACCCTTGTGGTGGGACCCCTCCCCGGACCCTCGCTCAGCGGGGACGCGTAGTGCGACCGGGCCGCCCCACTGTTGTTTGGCTACTATATAAAGCCTTTTGTTTTATCATAAGAGGATATGAATAAGAAATCAAAAAAACACTTGCTTCTTCTGCAATTTCTTCTCACTTTTCTTGTTTCTTATAATCTCAGCTTATGGTATTAAATTCAGTCTTATCATCTAGCAAGACATTGTGATTACCCAATTCATATAAAGGATATCATCCAATATAACCTATTGTATAAAAATATGTCATAATCTCTTTTATGATATCTTAAATTGAACATATGATATGGTTTTTGTCATCTTTATCATATTCAATCATATAGTTTCTCGATCTCCAAGTACATTGTAAAACCAATTAATTGATACCCTTATCAATTTATTTAAGCATGGTCATGCATTTCTCAGTCTCACTTATTGAGAGGTCTAGTTGATATCTTTCTTATAATGTGATGGATTAATTCCATATCTATAACTCATATTCATCTGCATGAATCATATTGTGTCGAATCACAACCTTCATAGTTGTTCAATTAAAGACAATGCTAGATTATATCAAAACACACTACTTTTCATGTAGGAATCCATAGTGACATCGGGTTTAAGGAATTAATGACACTGCTATAATTAAGATCACTTATGACACTAACTCATGTAATGATCTCATCGTGAGTCTGTCTACTACCATGTTCCCCGACATGTACCCGTGAGTTTGAATTGTATCTTCATATGCTATGTTCATCGCATGAACATCAATCAACCCTCATAATAATCTTAATTTAGTATTATTCCCACAATAATAATTGACCAGAGACATTTAGAATAATAAACTATTATTCAATAATATTATTATAAAGCTAACATGCAAAAACTTTAATAATAATGATAGTAATCTTTATTAGATTAAGATAACCGTAATAACATGATCCTTATTGGCCTAGGGCACAATTGCTAACAATTGCATATCATGGCGTAAATCCATTCTCATTGCTTTATGTATTAAGCAATGAACTAAGCTTGTGCTTAAATATGATCTGGCCCCATATCCAAATGAAAATTCACCTGAATATGAAAACTGGTTGTAGATCGACAATCTAGTTTTTCATGGCTTATAAACTCCATGTCCGATGAGTTAAAAGAGACTTTTCTATTTGCTCCAATAGCTAGAGCTTTGTGGAAAGAGCTAAAGTATAGGTATGCAGAAATAATTGGCCACTTGTATTTTTATTTGAGAAAAGAATTGAACATTATAATGCAATGGAGAATGATAGTGACAATGTTCTTTAACAAGCTAAAATGGTTGTGGGATGAAATCATAGTACTTAAACCTACTCATAATTGTAAGTGTGTTAAAGCATGATCTATAGTGAAAAATCTATATGATGAGGATAAGTTGATAAAATTTCTCTATGGCCTGAATGTTGAGTATGAACATGTGAGTAATCAAATTGTCTTAATGGATCATCTTCCCAATGTTATTAAGAATTTTAAAAAAAAAAAACAAAAGGAAGTACCCATTGTTGAAGTCACAAATGAATTTGCTAATCTTACTATTGGTGCAAAATCTTCAAATAATGCATCAAGTAACATGAATCCTAACAATGATAGATTCAACAAGAAAAAGAAGATAAAAATAGCAAGTATAGTTGACATCAGGCAAATATAACTCTATTACGTGGCTCCGCAGAAGCCCGAACCTACTCTTAAAAGAAAAAGAATACGTAACATCTCCTCAACTAAATACAGTAAAACGACTACGTACCAGAAGCTTGACTCTAGAAGTCTCACTAGACCTAGTCGGGGATCCAGTCGTTACCATAATCACACCTGATCATGAGAATCACTAATCAAGTGGCCTTAAGGAATATCAGGCCCCAATATATAGGCACACATCCTCTTATCATGGAAAACTGCAGGCAACTCATTACCGAACTGGAAAAATTGGTGACTCTAGGAAAGCTATACCATTTCTTGAAAAAGTGAGGCCAGGTTTGACATCAGAAGAAAGGTGGAGAAAATATAAAGCCCATGTGACGTTATCAAAGTCATCACTAGAGGTCCTGATCTGAAAGCATCACCAAAAAGAAGGCCCACTAAGAACAAAAAACCAGATACACTAGCATCAAACTTCTCGTTTGGTGGATCGAGGCGCACCCCTATGATAGCACACAATGACGCACTAGTGATTGAAACCCAAATCGAGAACTTCAATGTCCGTAGGGTGTTGGTAGACACTGGGAGCTCAGCCAATATTATCATGAGGAAAGCCTACGAGGCACTTAGCCACGAATCAACGGACACTCAATCGCTCTATTGGGCAGTGTTGTCATGAGAATTGAGGTCGGGCACTCCCAAACCATTTGGCAGCCAGAAGCAGAGTTCCTGGTGATGGACGTTTGGTTGTCGTACAACATGGTCTTTGGACGACCCGTGTTGTCAGATTCTGGAGATGCACTGTCCATTCGACACCTAGGATGACAAATCCCCACAGCTAGGGGAATGGACATAACCCAATGAGACCAATCAACATCCCAATAGATATATATGCATTCACTCAAAATGAAGTTAATCGAGGACGAGTTGGCGGAAGCAGGGGAAAAAGAGGTAAAGCTGATCGAAGCGCGAAAGTCTGTTTGGCTAACAGAGCACAAAACAGCATGGACTTCAACAAGGAGTCCTCCCTTCACGAAGGGGAAACAACGCATAAGCGTCGAACCAAAGGAATCCTACTCACTCCTCCGCATCGACAGTCTCATGAACCCCGTGATAGAATACACCATTTATTCATGACTTCATGGTAAATCAGACCACCAATACATCTACCTCTCCTTTTGAATACTATAGTCCTCATCTTACTTTTATCGCAAATATTTCTAGAATACAAGAACCAAAAACATTTACAGAAGCTAATACTAACCCTCTTGGCAAGCATCTATAGTTGCAAGCTCTTGAAAATAATGAAACATGGACCCTGGTCAAATTGCCATCAAACAAAAAGGCAATTATATCTAAATGGGGTTTTTCCAGATAAAATGCAAAGTCAATGGCACTGTAGAAAGACACAAGACTGGGTTGGTAGCCAAAGGCTACACATAACTATGGGGTTTACTATACTTAGTGTTTTTCATAAGTTAACAAAGTTACCACCGTTAGGATGTTCATTGCTATAGAAGCAGCCAAAAATTGGAATATACATCAAGCAGATATAAATAATGCTTATCTATAATGTCACATAGAAGATGAGTTGTATATGCTACGTCTTGACGAATATCAAAAAGAAAAAGAAAGGACAGTGTGCAAGTTAAACAAGTCTCTATATGGATTGAGGAAGGTTCGGAGAAAGTGGAACTTAGAATTTACAATAAGATACATTTGATGGGTTTTGTCAAATCCATACACAATTACTGCTTATTTATTATGAAAGCTGGATGAGGGTTCTTGGCATTAATTGTTTATGGACTATTTACTCATCACATGAACTTGAAATTCCTTATTCAATCATTTAATGAGGAACTCGACATAACAATTACTATTAAAGATCTTAGCATTGCAAAGTATTTCTTGGGTGCTGAACCCGCAAGATCACCAACATGTATATCTCTTCCACAATAGAAGTATATAAATGATTTGATTATTGATGCTGGTCTACAATCACAGCAAGGAGTCAATAGTCCATTTCCTACTGGTGTTAATTCCAACCCGGAGTATAATACTTATGAATCTCATAAGACATAAAAGATTAGTGGGGAGATTGCGTTATCTTGGTTTTACTAAACCATATATAAGCTACGTCACCGAACAACTTAGTCAACACATGAATTCCCCATCAAAGGGTCATATGCCAATAAATGTTCATGTTTTGCACTACTTGAAACCATAGGCCTATTTTGCTCTTCAAAGAATGATTTTAGTCTTTACCGCTATCGTGACTTTGATTAGGGACGTTGCAAGATCACTGGAAGATCTATTAATGGGTATTGTGTGCTTTTAGGCAATTCTTTGAAGTCTAAGAAGCAAGGCACAAGGCACAGTAACCAAATCATCTCCTAAAACAGAGTATAGATCCATGACAACAACATTATTTGAATTGAAGTGGCCAGTGTATTGCTTCAAGAGTTTGACATCAAACCATCCACACATATTCCATTGTATTATGATAACCAATCAGTTATATACATAGCTTCTAATCTCGTCTTTCATGAACAAACCAAGCACATAACAATTGACTGTCATATTGTGCAAGAGTGTCTCATTGATTGGTTTATTTCAACTCCTTATGTTGCTTCCAAATTTCAATTGGTAGATGTATTCACAAAGCCCTTAAGCTCAGTTCAAATATGGCTAAGCTTATGCAAGTTGGAATTGGTATCTATACCATCCACGCAGGGGGATGTGTAAAGAGTACATAATAGTATTATGGTTATGTATATTAGAGATTATATTGTTTATTTGTAGATTATATCTTATCTGTATATTCAACATAGTTAGTTCCCTATTTCTAGCCTAGAATATAGAATTAGACTTTCACTGCAACGTGAATTGTATTCTGTATATATATTGAATTATACATCCATATCAGAGACCAAACCTTAATCTATCTCCCTCTAACCGAAATATCTTTCTCTCTCCTCCCACGACCGCTGGCCTCCATCACCGCCGCCATGACCACCACCTCCACAACCTCCAACACCGAAACTCCTAATACCGAAAATTCCAACACCATGACAGCTAATAACGACATCACTTCTACCACCCATCCGTCCCTCACCGTATCAAACATCTCCACTTTTATCAAAATTACCCTAGACATCGAAAAAGGACACTACCCAACCTGGGCTGCCCTGTTTAAACTTCATGTCAAAGCCTTCCAGGTCCTCGATCACATTATTCCTCCTCAAACCACAAACACTTCCGCTAACTCCCTGCAGCACAAAAACCCTGAAGTCTGGTCCCGTATCGATGTTGTTGTCCTCCAATGGATATATAGCACTATCTCTCTTGACTTGCTTCATACCATCATTGAAGCAGATTTCACCGCCGCCAAAGCCTGGAGCCGTCTACAGGATATATTTTCAGACAACAAGCACTCTCGTGCTCTTTTTCTTCAACAAGAATTCTCAAAAATCAAGCTAGATGACTTTTCTGATATCTCTTCCTACTGTCAACATCTCAAATCTCTCTCCGATCAATTATCGAATGTGGACTGTCCTGTTACCAATGATCAAATGGTCTTACAACTTATATCTGGTTTAACTGATGCTTATGATACTGTTGGCACTTAGATCTGACATGGGAATCCTCTCCCTCCCTTTCACAAAGCCAGGTCCATGCTCATCCTCGAAGAGATAGGCTGGGAATGTAACTAACTACCACAACTGCTATATAAGCAACTCAACTGTATCTCTGTAATTTACATTGAATGAGTGTTAAGTGTTCTTTCTCTCAATTCACCTTATTTCACAGCAAGTACACATGTATTTCTTCTAAACCTGAGCACCACCAATATTTTCAACCTTCGCTGGGACGATATTATTTATTTCATGTTCTAAGGTTCATAAAGTAAACTTCAGTTTTACCTCTCTAGTCTAAGCTGTTAATCTTTTTCGTTTCTGAAATGGAATGCGAAAAATGAAATCTATGTTGTTCTATTCTGTTCAGTGTATCACAAGTGTCACATTTCAATGTAAATGGTAGACTCAGTTAATCTGCTAAAGTTACTCGGCTGACTAAGTTTTTCTTTATCACTGTGATAAAGTTCAGAGACGAATAAAAAAAACCCACATAGGAAGACATTCTAATGGCAAAAAGTCAGTAAGTCCCATCTTATTCGCAACAAAATAACAAGGCATGTGAGACAGAAAAAATGGGACCATGGCCTGTCTTAGAGGCCTAAACAGTTGTACAGATGAATCACAAGACAACTCCTTTTGATGGATGGTGACCTTATCAAATGATTACCATGTGAAGGCCATGTTACCCTTGTCTTCACACTCGTACTTGAAAACATTATTCAACTCCGACAAAACCTTAGGAGAGTTCCGACCGATAAAATGGTCTACAGTCTACTTCTTTCATTATATTCACAAGGTAAAAGTTTAAATTCGTAAAAATCCACTTCAATGAGCTATAATTCCCCAACTGTAAGACTATTTAAAAGGGCTAAAAATATGCTGAGCAACAAATCAGAAAACATTTCACCTGAATGTCCTCATTGAAAGGAATGTGGATGCCAAGCAGCCAATTTTCTCTGAATAAGAGACCAGAAAAGAAAATGCCCATCAAATCTTTCTCTAGAGATGCTATACAAAGATATATCCTCGGAGCAATTAACCCTTAACAAAATCCGAAATTTGATAACCTAGAGTAAGCACTACAATGGAGTGTTCCACATGTTTTAAATCTCATTACCATGAGCAGATGTCTTCTGTGATTTAAATTTGATAATGCAACTCCCTAAACAATCTAGCATGATCATACGTTCATAAGTCATAAGAAGTGACACCTATAGGTGGTTGAGGAAGCCCATCTATCATACTCAGTTGTCTTCTCAGCTTAACAATATGAGCCTGCACCTATTACATTTTATTTATTATAATTAGGTATATACATCATGAAAAGTTCTAAATTATGTGCCAAAAACAGTATAAGCAAGCATACGAGATGGGAAAAAAAAAATTAAATGATACTCAAGTGTGTTAAAAATTAATACAAAAGAAAACGTTCACCACTGTAAACCTACAATCAAGATGGGACTATAAAGCACCGATTCGGGTACGGTTTTCGGTGGCAAATGAAATTTTTAAAAAATACGACAATTCTCTATATAATTAATTATATATATTACATGTAAAAATATATAAAAAAGACATAAATAAAATTTAAAAGTGTTAAATGTACATAAATTACAGTCCAATTATTTCTCTACTTACAGAGGGTAAATGTGTTATTTTTCAGTCCAATTGTTTTCCTGCTTAATCATATTTATTTAAGCAAGACTATTTTGGAGACAAACTTTAGAAATATTTATAAGTGTAAATGTGTCATTTTTAAGCATATAGAGGGTAAATTCCTATGAAGCACCGACTTGTGTGGCAAACGACATTTTTCAAAAATACTAGATACATGTGTAGTAGGACACAGAAAATTTCTATATAATTATATATATATATATATATAAGAAAAACATAAATTAGATTTAAATTTACAGTCTCATTATTTCCCAGCATATAAAGCGTAAATGTGTCATTCTCAGTGCAATTATTTCCCTGCATACTCATATTTGCATATTTGTTTAAGAAATACTATTTTGGAGACTAACTTTTTAGGAAGATTTATAAGTGTAAATATGTCTTTTTTTTTTAAGCATAAAAAGGGCGGCCCGGTCGCATTACGCGTCCCCGCTGAGCGAGGGTCCGGGGAGGGGTCCCACCACAAGGGTGTATTGGGGGCAAGCCTTCCCTTACCAATTTGATTGGCAAGAGGCCGCTCCTAAGACTCGAACCCGTGACCTCTGGTCACACGGCAACAACGTTTTACCGTTGCGCCAAGGCTCGCCCTCTTTAAGCATAAACGGGTAAATTCTGCTTGGTTTACTCAAGAGGGATAACCTCTTGTTTTTTTCTTTTTAAAAAACTAGACACGACAAGGACACAGCGGGACACGTTTTTTTCCGTGTAGGGTCCGAGTCCGGCGAGTCCACTCTGATCTCCCGGAAGAATCAATGCTTCTTAGGTAAATTCAGTTTGACTCCTTACTCGAGATGGATAACTTTTTGGTTTTTTCTTTTTAAAAAACTGGACAAGGCAGGACACGTTTTATCCGTATCGGGTGCGAGTCTGCCCATGTCCCCGGTGAGTCCTTATGCCCGGAGAATCCGACGCCACCACTCCGACCCCTAGAAGAGTCGGCACTTCATAGAGATGGGATATTATCAAACTATGAGTGCTTTCTCTATGTCGCACGGAAATGAAAACGGAAACAAAACAGTAATTTCTAAAAAAACATAAAAAATGAAAACGTGGAGAAATATATTGTGTAAATATTAAAAATATCGGAATATATTTATAAATATTAAAAATATAATAATATATTTAAAAAACTGCAAGAATTTTTAATTACACGTACAATGGTTTACTGACTCACCCACCCACCCATTATCTATAAATTATAATATATTCCATCACCAGTTATTTGTGATGATAGGTGTTATTATGCATTTACAAATTAACTAAAATCCAATATATATATATTTTTTTTTATTCTATTTTGATTTAAGAATAAAATTAACTAGAAGATGAAAATCATACAAGAACGAAGAACGTGACAAGGATAAAACTCTTCGATCAGAGATGAGAACTCAATTTGATGATAAAAAAGAAAACAGAGATGAGAATTGATTCATAGTTGTACTTTGTAAAATTATACTAAATTACTTTTACCTTGTAAAACTATACTTCAGTCTCTGGTTTTGAATTAATATTTTTTTTATCCTAGTAACAACCATTCATTGTCATTTGTGACTAGATGGTGTTATTAACACCACTATGATACTGAGATAATGATTTTTAAGTCATGAAGGGTTATAACCTCAAAAGTCCAAGGTTTTAAGGAAAAAGAATATAATATTTCCCAGCCAAAGTAGCATTATCGCTTAATAATTATAATCGTCTGACCATATTATTTAAAAAAAGACATGCTAACCTCCTCGCGAGCAGCTGCAAGTTTCAAAAGCTCATCTGCTTCTGAAAAATTCAAAAACCATCGGCTTAAGGGATGATCTTTCGTGTCTCCTCTCTTTTTGTCACTTATATTTCCAGCAGGAACTGCAAAAATTCGAAACAGCAAATATAACAATGAAACAGTCATGAGGGGAAGTTTTTTAAAAAGTGCAACCATGTTACTTGGATAAGAACTATCTCAGGAAGATGCTTTGACACATAAAACAGTGGGACTGTAATAGTGGGACAGAAGTTCTGTAATAAAGGGTATTTATATATGAAATGTTACCAGGAATAGGTAAATGAAATCCAGCAGGTAGTCTGGGCACAACTACAGCAGGATGATTAAGCACACGAGCCAAAAACATTTCTGTAGGATCAGGAAAGACAATGTCATTGTAAGATTCCACAACAACTGGTTTTTTTATTGATTGAGGAGAGGTTTCATCTTCAGGATACAGCTTCAACTGGTGATACCTGCAGAAATTGAACTGTTACTAGTCTCCTCCTGAAGTAAATCAATGCATCAACATGTGTAACTACTCACAACTCTAACTGTTTATCACAAACATCGCTGTGAAAGTAAAGAGTGATTGCAATTTCAAATTCACCCCAGCCACATTCTGATATCTCAAAAGGAGGTGACTCCACCACTCTTGTGGGATTATTGAAACTGGGATGCAAGTGGAACACCACTCGCTTTATCACTACTCCAAGATCTTCATTTGTTGCCCCACGCACATAGACAGTCCACTTATGTGACTGAGACCTAATGAATGAAGAAGCTTTATTTAAAAACCATATACCATACTGCAGGGATTTCAAAAAATTAAATAAACAGGTTAAGGCACAGAATTATCCTATCAGAAATACACTTACTCACTAGCCTTTCGTCCAAGGTAAAATGCAATTGTTCCATGTACCACAGGAACGCTTACTTCCATGTCATTGATTCTCCTGTTTGTAACCTACATGGTGAGGGGAACAAAGTATAATTTCACCATTTTAGTAAGAAATTACAATGTATGTTTTTTCTTTGCCGAAAATTGAAGTTTAACACAGCTATCAGAAAATGCAGCTTCATAGCCTTAAAGTTGAGACTAAATATAGCTCGGACAAAAAGTATGCTGCTTGAACAGCTAAAAAATTCCCAATATCTGACTATGCCTCTATTCTTGACAAAATTGCCAAAGTAATATGCAATGGAGAAGAAAACATTATTCAAAACTAACAATTCATGCATATCGATATTAGCTTTACTCAAAATTTAAGAGCAAAATGGCCGTCAGAACAATCAGCAAGCAAAAGATTACGCAGAGATATCTTGTAAGCAAAAAAAATTCCAGACGTTCAAAGATGAAAAATAATGCAATTCAATCCAAAATTGAGAAGATAATTAAATGATGAGCAAACAATTTTAGTTTTCAGATCGCAACGTGAGGACAAAAGAGATTACCTTATTCTCGCTCTCTTCAGTATCGTTCCCACATCTGATGCGCTGCGATTTCGCAGCAGAGAAAAATCCTTCGGGCTGAGATTCAACCGGCGGTGGTCTAGCCGGTAATGAGGATGCATTAACCATTTCACGATCAGGGGTTTCCCGCTTGAAATTTCAGGCTTCTCGGTTTTATGATGGGTTTAAAGTTTACAGTAGATAGTCTCCTCAAAAAAAAAAAAAAAAAGTTTACAGTAGATAGGTACGTTTGTACTTTTTTTTTTTTTGAATGAAATAATGAATTGAATAAATGAATCAAATCAATGCCAGTAGGCTTACAAGTGAAGGGGAGTGGAAGTTGTTACAGTAAAACCCGAAGAAAAAAGTCCTAATCTGGCTGTTTCATCTGCTAGCCGGTTGCCTTCCCTGCGAACAAAACGAAACATGCAATTTGGGATAGCCTGAGCAATTGATCTGCAGTCTGCTAAAATCATCCCCATACTAGAAAAGTCTTCTACCGAATCACTTCGTAACGCATTAATAACAATCTGAGAGTCTCCCTCGACACAAACTGACACTTCTCCTCTATCTTTTATCCACGTAAGGGCCTCTTTGCACGAAATAGCCTCAGCCACAGCAGGGGGAAAGCGGCCTAGAACTGATCCAAACCTTGCTGCAAACGCGCCTTCGCTGTTGCAAATTACAGCACCAATACCCGTCCGAGGGCTGTTTAGCGGGATCGATGCATCAAAGCTTATTCTCACCCTTCCTTCTTGATCCCTCCCAACACCCCAGTTACCTTGATCGACTGCTCTGGCCGTCGGTCCTTCTGCTTCACTATTTGCTGCAAGCCACGATTTGTAGAAAACTTCCGCATTTGCAGCAGCCGCCTCGGGGTTTATTACTTTCTGTTGCCACACCTTTTGGTTTCGACAAAACCAAAGGTACCATAGCAGAGTAGCGACTTGACCTGCTTGATCCGGATTGGTGCTGTTTATAGTCTCCTCCCACCAGGTTTCAAACTCAACCAGACCCGATCCACGCATCTGCGACAAGGAAGACAAATTCCAGACCGCAATAGAAAAGGGGCAGCGAAGCATGATGTGAGAAATAGTCTCATTCGATGCTGAACAGAATGGGCACTGTGGACTTATATCGACTCGTCGTGAAAGGAGAGATACTCTTGTTAGGATTATGTTCCATGCGGCTCGCCAGATGAAGTTTTTTACCTTCGGAGGGCAAAGCATATTCCATAGCTTATTCCAAGGTGCGTTTCGCACCGTCTCAGGGGGATTGGGGTCATCTTCCATGAGTGCGTAATAAGCCGATTTAACGCTGTATATTCCTTTTTTCTCCCTCCGCCAACTGACCTGGTCTTCATGATTGAAAGAAGATAGAGGGATTTGCAGAATGAAATTTATATCTTCCTCCGAGAAAACTGACTCAAGCATCTCTACGTTCCATTCACTGTTTTCAATAAACCTGTCCACCGTCCAATTACTATCCACCATGATATCCTGTGTTTGCGGCTATCCCGGAATACCCGAGATTGAAGGAAGCCACCTGTCCTGCCATACACGAGTCCGCTTACCATTACCAATCCTCATGAACACCTCTCTGCAGATCAATTGCTGAGCCTGTAGTATACTAACCCAGACAGCACTTGGGCATGAACCCCTTATCGCATCACGGAAGTCCGTTCGCGGGAAATATCTTGCTTTAAATAATCTGCTGATAAGGGAGGTAGGATTTGACAGAAACCTCCAAGCTTGCTTACCTAGTAGAGCTATGTTAAACTCGTGGAAATGCCGGAAGTTCAGTCCGCCCCACTCTTTACGCACACATAAGGATTTCCACCTTTTCCATTTTATTCCCCGACCCCACCAGTACGCATTTAGCATCGTCTGGATCTTTTCACAGATGATTTTTGGTACTAAGAAGACCTGAAAAACATAGGACGGGATTGCTTGAGCTACCGCCTTAATTAAGATCTCTTTTCCCCCTTGAGATAACCGCTTAAGATTCCAGCCCCGGATCCGCTTTTGGACTCTATCAACGACATACCAGAATTCTGTTGTTTTACTTCTTCCTACCGACGCCGGCAGCCCCAGGTAACGGTCATTGCTATCCGCTTGCTGCACCTGCAAAATGCTCGCCAAATATTCTCGCCTTTCCGCGGGGACTTTTGCGCTAAAGGTAACCTTGGATTTAGAGTAGTTGATCTTCTGGCCAGAAGCAGCTTCGTATTGGGAGAAGATAGCTTTGATGTTCACACATTCTTGTACTGAAGCTTTGAAAAAAAAGTAGCTATCGTCTGCAAATAGCAGATGTGAA
Organism: Euphorbia lathyris; assembly: GCF_963576675.1. NCBI lineage: Eukaryota > Viridiplantae > Streptophyta > Magnoliopsida > Malpighiales > Euphorbiaceae > Euphorbia > Euphorbia lathyris. Next base: position 90,340,534 of record NC_088910.1, read on the forward strand.
ACTGACGGAGCTCCCCGACTAATTCGGCAACCATGAACCGCTCCACTACACTCGGCTTGACGTAACAAGGCAGATAGGCCTTCAGTACAGAGAATGAAGAGGTAGGGGGAGAGCGGATCTCCTTGGCGAAGTCCTCTAGACGGTTTAAAAGCCTGGAAAACTGCATTTTTGTTTGTTATCTGATACTCAACCGAGGAAACACTGCTCATGATAAGCTCTATAAACTGAACCGGGAAATTCATACGCACCATAACTGCCTTCAGATAATCCCACTCGATCCTGTCGTACGCCTTAGACATATCCACTTTTAGTGCTGCGTACCCTTGTTTGCCACCTCTTCCCAGTTTGAGAGCCTGACCGACCTCGTAAGCTATCATGACATTATCTGTAATAGACCTTTTTGGAACAAAAGCACTTTGGGATGCTGAAATAAGGTAGTGGAGGATACGTTTAAGTCTGTTTGCAATGGTCTTTGTCATTATTTTCCCCAGGACGTTGCAGAGAGCAATAGGCCGAAGGTCTGTTGTTGAGACCAATGGGAACTTCTTTGGGATGAGGATTAAATTTGTTCGATTCACAGAGGTTGGGATTGAGCCAGAGTTTAGACAGCTAGAACAATACCTTGTAACATCATCTCCAATTGTTGCCCAATGTTGTTGAAAGAACCCCAGGTTCAGACCGTCCAGACCGGCGGATTTGGTGCATATCGAACAAGGCATCCTTTATTTCCCTCGCACTATAATCTCTTATCAGCGAACTTCTGTGCTCATCTGATACCCTCGATTGAACTGCATCGAGCCACTCTGCTGTCGAGCTGTCTTGTGAGCTGAACAATTGGACAAATTGTTCCTGAATTGACTCAGCTAGCCCCTCCTTCCATGTGCATCTAACTCCTGCTTCATTAATTAACCCGTCAAAGTCATTTTTCTGCCTCCTGGACTTGACAGATTTATGAAAGAAGCTTGAATTGTGATCTCCCTCTCGCAACCACTGTATCTTCGACCTCTGCTGCCAATAAACTTCCTGCTCTCGTCTAACCAGCTCCAATTCCCTCCTGGTTCTATCCGCTTCCTCGACATCACCCGGGCCTCTTAATTGCTCTAACCGATTTTTTATTTGCCTTACGCGACCCTGAAAACGAAGCCTGAAGTTTCTACCCCAATCCGCAATATTTGATCGGCACTGCTCAAACCTTTCAGGAAACGAAACGCTTGTCGAGTTGTTCCAGGAATTCTGGACTGACTGTTTACACGACTCCTCAAGCCCCCAGGCATTTTCATAGCGAAAAACATGTCCGATCCCATTGGAGATAGTATCTGTAACTAGGATAAGCGCCGAGTGGTCAGATTGAATGGTTACTACATTCTTTACAACTGCCGAACTGAACCTTGCGAGCCATCCGGGGTTAGCCAAACCCCTATCTAATTTCTCCTCTAGCAACGGCTGATCACGTCTTCGTCTATTCCAGGTGAACTGGTAACCTTGCATCGTGATCTCAGATAAGGAACAGGACTCAAGAGTTTCTTGGAATCCTGTTAGTAGGTGTTCTGGATGGCGCCTGCCTCCTCTCTTCTCAAAATCAAACAGCAGGTCGTTAAAGTCCCCGATAACTGTCCATGCAATATCTGATATACTGCTCATATCTTTTAGAATTTGCCAAGACGAAGCCCGTCGACCCCTTTTCGGAAACCCATAGAATCCCATGAGTCTCCAATCTTCAGCCTGGGGTACAGATATCCTAACATCAATGAAATTAGCACCAAATTTCAGGAGATTTACATTCAAGGTTGAGTTCCATATTAGTGCCACTCCTCCACCTCCACGCACACTTGGTACCATAAAATGACTGTCGAACCCAATTTTATTTCTCAATACAACTATCGCTTCACTTCCAACCATTGTTTCCATAAGAAAAACAATATCGGGTTTGTGGGTCTGAACGAGCTCTTTCAGCTCCCTTACTGTCTCGGGGTTACCCACGCCCCGGCAGTTCCAACTGATGGTAATCATAGCATCCGGCTGGCCCCCTCACTGGAACCTGCCGATATCTCTATTTCACTGTTAGGACCTTCTGGTTTCTTTTGGGCGTTTGTTTCATATCTCATCCGCTTAGGGTCAGACATTAGGTGTAACTCTTCTTCATCACGTTTTGTGTCACCCATATTCTTCAGCGCTGTTTCACCTACAACTCCCATATTGATTTGCTCCACCTCAATTTATGGGGTTTGGATTAACGTTGGGGTGGATTTTAGCCATGTCGAAGTATTCTGACTGAACCTTCTTGGACCCATCCTCAGGAACGAGCCATATAGGGTTACCATCTCCGGATCATTGATGGCTCTGAAACCCTCGCAATCTCTGTCTGCATGACCTATCAGACCGCAGAAGAAACAAAAGTGGAGGAGTCTCTCGTACTTAAAGTTCACCCAAGTCCAGCTTGTAGCCGAGGTACCCAGTTTCATTCGTCGTTTCAGCGGCTTAGTTATCTCCAACATTACTTGAACACGAAGGTATCCAGCAAAATTCACCCAATAATCATGGGGATCAGTTTTCAGCACTGTACCTACAAACTTTCCGCAGGAAACCGGGACTTTTTCTGACCGAAACCCAGTTGGGAGGTCGTGTAACTGAATCCAAAAAGCAACCTCTTGTAGTTGGACACTATATATCTCCTCCGGTCGAAGAACTCGCTTCAGCACCAGAAGTTTATTCTCAAACAACCATGGTCCTCCATTCAAGACAGCATTAATATCAAAAGTATGATTGAATTGGAACAGGTACCTATTGTTTTCGAGAGAGATAATAGCCATACCTCCCGCAGGGCGCCATAGTTTTGAGAGAGTAACCTTCATACCCTCTTCGTTAATCTCTTTCTTCGTAACAAACCGACCAACACAAGCCCATCGAAGATCATATGCCTGGACCGGCTCCTGTTCAGGAATAATAACTGGTGCCACCTCTTCTTCTTCCAGCGACAGGTTGAGACAATTTTGGGTTATAGTATCCATCGTTAAGGCAATTGCAGGAAAGCAATATGGTTTTGAAGGGACAAGGGAAGGGAGAGCAATATGCAGATTACTCACACAAGCAGGTAAGCTCGGCGATGATAAAAACAGGGAAGGCGGAGCTCGAAAGCTTAAACCCCAAGTTAGGGTATCGGAGAAAAAAACCCTAGCTCAGGGTAACGGGAGCGTATTAGATGAATGTATTAGGTACGTTTGTACATAAATGATAAGCCATTTCGTTAATATTTATATATTTTGTTTTCAAAATTTTAGCTAAAAATACCTATGTGCATAAAAAGAATTTCACTATAATTTTTAATGAAGAATATAATTATTTTAAATTATTTATATTAAGCTTTTTTTTAGGGATTTATATTAAGGTCCGGTTTGATAACGGCTTTCGGCACTTAAAATTAATACATTACGCGTTTATTGATTTTAAGCGTGTTAGAAAACACAACTTAAATATTTCAATTAAGTCACATAATCACTTATTTTGATAAGTAAAAAAATTTAATTTAAAATTTTAAATTGAAAATTATTAACTAATATTTTTAAATTCAGTATTTATTTTTCATATTTATTTATTTTTTTTTTGAAGTAATTTTTCGTATTTATCAAACAGTTATATCATTTAATACTTTCAGCGTTTATAATATTCAACATTGGCTATTTTTGCAGTACTTAATTTTAAGTTTTATCAAACATCACCTAAGCTTTAAAGAAAACTATTTATATCAAGAAAAGTTATATGATATTTTAGAAAAATGAAATATGAATAAGAATTAATCAAAAGTCAATTTTTTTTATACAAAAAATATAAAATACATTAATGAAAGATAATAGAAAATCTAAAATCTAAAAATAAATTAAACAATATCAATATAAAAAGGAAAAGTGAAAAAAAATATAAAGTTGTTATAATATAAAGCATTATAAGATAATTATTAATAATTATGTGGAAAGTAGTAAATAGGAAAAAAAAAAAAAGAAGCTAAGTGAAAAAATGTCTTAAAATAATGTATCTCTAAATGAGAGATAATTATACTAGGTTACCTAAATAAACGAGAGAGATAATTTTGGGGTTAGTTACATGAATATCAAAATTAATTATAAAATTACAACTATATTAGTTTATGAAATTTAATTCTGAATATGTCATTATTTTCTATATATAATACTTTTACACTCTAATTTAAAAATTCCGAAATCCAATTCATAAATTCTAAACCCTATATAATATATTCTAGATCCTAGTTTATAAACTCTATTTTTTAAAATAGATTAAAAGTAATGATTTTAATAGTTTGATATAATTCAAAATTATGACTTGATATAATTGTAAATACTTTTTCAAAGTGAATTTTGATGTAAATTTATGAGGTTTGTTTCCTAATCATAGGACAAAATCGTCCGTTAATAAAAAAAATATAAAAATAAACCATGTGGTTTAAATCATTTTCAAACATAAACTACGTAGTTTAAAAGTTTGCAAATTGATACTTTGTGGTTTATTCCGTTAGTAAAGACAGTCCAAATTGACTAATGGTATTAAAAAAAAAAGTCAAAAATCAAATGGTAAAGAGCTATTTTGATATTTGTATTTATTTATTTTATAAATTAACCCTTTTATTATCTAATTATCACAAATAGACCTCAAAACATCAAATTCATCAAATAAACTACATGTTATCATCTCGTCAAGGCAAATGCTCAACCCCCAAAGAAGGCAAAATCCCAAGATGAGGGAACTTGCCAAGGCTGAAGTCATCAAGCTTCTAAATGTTGGTATCATTTATGTAAAATTGTTTGTGTAATAAAAAACCTGATCATGAAAGTAGCATATACTTATTAAGTTGCAAGGCATGATTATTATTATTATCTATAAGACTATATATAAAAGAGTCTTTGTTATTGAATTCAATTGCATCAATGAAATCTATTAGATTGCTGTGAACTTGCTATTCTTTTCTCTAAAAAGCTAACATATTCTAAGAAAATTAAAATTAAGTAATTTTAGAAAAGAAAAATAGAAATATAAACTAAATCTTGGGAGAGAGAGAGCAAGTAGAAAATGTCTAATTACCAAAATAAAAGCTGAAAAGAAATGAACAAAAATGTTATATGAATTGAAAGCAAAATGAAGGTGAAATGAAAAGAAATGAAAAATCTCAAGTCTTTTTGTTGGGCTCAAAAACATACTTAATAATAGAATCTCTAATAGACAATAATTGAGGAAACTCCTTGTTTAACTTGGAAGCATCAAGCTCATTATTACTCCTTGGTGCAATGATGACTTTGGCTTGTTCTTCCAAGCTGAAATTAGCCCACTTGAATCCAGGATCAATATACTTCTTGTACAATTCTAAGATTTCATTGTGTGAAATGACTCCTGGATTAGTGAAGTTCCATATCCCTCTGCAATTCCTCTTTGCCATCTCAATTGAAATTGGTAGTAGCTCATCCAACACTGTCATGCTATTTGGTATGTTCACTACCTTGTTATAACGGCTAATTTTTGTGATGAAGTTTCTTGGGTTACTAAGATCAGATGATATTGGCATTCTTACCCTCAATGTGCACACATTTTCATACTCTTTCAACAATTCTTCCACCTACAAAATAACATTACATTAGATGAAAATAGAGTTGTAATCGAGACTAGCCGACCTTAGCTTTGACATGTTAATGCTCGTCTCGGCAGAAAATGGACGAGTTCAAGATCGTATCAGCTCAACATCCTATTCGAACTCGGTTCATTAAGAAAATTATCTATTCGCGAGCTGCTCGTTTATTTGTTAACGCGTTTTAATTGCTCACTAGCAACTCGTTAATTCTGTTCATGAACTTTGCTTACGAACAACTTATGTTCATAAGCAAGGTCGTGAACAACTCAATAATACGTTTAAAATAAAGAATTTAAGTCGAAGATGGGTTTCAATATCACTTGAAATTTCTTTAATACAAAACTATGTAGTTTTGAAACCTATAAAACTGAAGTTTCACACATAATTACTTAGTTTTACATTTCTCCTTTTGTATATAAATACTATTACTAAAAAAATAACGTAACTGAGCTTGCTCACGAGCATGAACATGAACATCATAATTTCATTATCTTGTTCACAAACCTACAAACGAGTCTGCTCGAGCTTACGAGCCGAGTATCATCGTGCTCAAGCTTGGCTTAACGAGCCTCAAAATCATGCTCAAGTTCAGTTCGTTTATAAATTGAGCCGAACATGGTCGAGTTTTTATCGAAATGAACAAGCGGCTCGACTCATTTACAACTGTAGATGAAAGCAATTAAGTAAAACATTAGATGTATATAGTTATTGTACGTACCATAGCCTTTGTTTTGGAGTAGAAAGAAGCTACGAAATTAGGTTTATCATCTTCCTTGAATCCAATCCCAGAGCCTTGTTGATGTTCCTTATCATACTCAAAAATGCAACCAGTAGCAAAATTCATAAGCAAAACATTTTGTTGTCTGCAAACATCAGCCAAAGTTAGTGTACCCACCACATTACTCCTAATAGTTTCCACCTTATGAGATTCACACCAATCAACATTAGGCCTACCAGTAACCCCAGCAGCATTGAAAACATGGGTTGGCTTTATTTTTCTCAGATCTTCAGTAATTGACTTTCTATCTTCTAATCTTCCTACCCCATATTCATATTTTATACCTTTTTTTTCACATATCTTCCCTAACAATCCCCCTATCCATCCTGTTCTACCATATATCAAAAACTTAACATCATCATTCTCATCTTTTGATTTTGAATTATTATCTAGTACCCAAACATCATCATTTGATTCAACAACAAATGAAATACGAGGATGTGGATGAAGTGCAGCAGAAACATCTCCCCACCAATCAGGGTTTTTTTTGTACCATTCAATTGTTGTCTTCAACCCTTGTTCCCAAGTAATCCTCTCTTGCCAACCAAGCTTTTTCAGCTTTTGATCATCTAAGAAGTATCTTTGATCATTAAAAGGTCTATCTTGCACAAAGTTTATAGCTTTTTCAGGATCTTTACCAAACAAGCCACAAACATCATTAGCCACATCCAAAACACTTCTCTCTCTTTTTGTACCAATGTTGTAAACATGTCCTATGGCTCCTTTATGAAGAATAACATCAAATGCTTCCGCGACGTCGTCGCAATGTAGATAGCTTCTAACATTGGATCCATTTCCATGGATAGGCAATTGCTCTCCTTTCATCAACAGAAGAATGAACTTTGGAATAAGCTTTTCTGGGTATTGATTTGGTCCATACACATTATTTCCTCTAGTAGTAATTGTAGGAAGACCATAAGATCTATGATAAGCCATCACAAGCATTTCAGCTCCAGCTTTTGTTGCAGAATAAGGATTTGTAGGAAGAAGTTGAGAAGCCTCAGGATTACCTATGTCAGTTTCCATATCCGTTTCGCCGTAAACTTCATCTGTGCTAACATGGATGAATCTTCTGATTCTTTTAGTAACTTTGCAGGCTTCAAGAAGAACATGTGTGCCATAGATATTATTGGTTGTGAATTCAAAAGAATTGCCAAATGAATTGTCCACATGGGTTTGAGCAGCAAAGTGCATAATGGTATCAATATCTTCATCTATCAAGAGATGATTAATAAGATCTGCACTAGCAATATCTCCTTTCACAAATTTGAAATTTGGAGCAGATCTAGATGGGTTCAGATTCTTGAGGTTTGAGCAATAGTCTAGCTTGTCAAGGGCAACAATTTTGTAATTTGGGTAGTCTTTTATCAGTCTATTGGTTACATGAGAGGCTATAAAACCAGCAGCTCCTGTTATAAGGATCTTTTTTGGTGAGTAAGTAGACATGTTTTTCTTCTTTGTGTCTGTCACTGCACCACATGATATATTCCAACAAATATACAGTAATTAATGTTCAATTTATATATAATAATCATAGATATTGAATTAATTTATCAAATTATATGCATAAGAAAAAGATGGCGATCAAAGATCAATCAAAACAAAGCATGATCATGTATGTAAATGAGAAATGAGGAGGATAACAAACTTACAATTAGTGAGGAAAAGGCTTCAGAAAAAGTACTCATAGAAAGTATACTCATAAAGGGAGAAAATGTGAAAATTATTTAGTTTAAGGTTAAAGGAAAAATAAGGTAGCAGATGGTAAAGGATATATGAGAGCTCATATTTTAGTTAGAGAATAAAGAGATCTCTGACTATTTTTGTCTCTATTTTTAGTTGTTATATTTTCCCTTTTATTTGGAATTTACAGTTGAGAGCTCCTATTTTGTTGCCTTTTGATCAAGCTACTTTCTACACCTTTGATTTTATATATATAAGAAATTCTTTTACAAATTAAAATACAACTATATGCTCAAGTTGTTGAGGAATAGGTTTATGTTACAATAATACATATTTCAAATCATTTTACTACAAATCAGAATGAACTTGTACAACTAATTCAACCTATGCTTTATGAGTTAAGGCCAATCACATGGTAAAAAAAAAATTTATAAATCCATTAATTTAGTGTCAATTTGGTTGAGTTAAATAATTTTCGTTTGACTATGCATAAAAATCCTATTAATTAGGTGAAATGTAAATCTTACACCTATTAAAAAAACATTTTATTTTAAAGGCTTTAATTGTTTAAAATAACTAGGAAATTTTATGTAAATGATGTGAGATAATCGCAGGTGAGCATGTGGAGACCTGACATGTAAGATAAAAGATGATTAATGAGGGCCGGGGATCGGCGATTCTACTTTTGATGCTGAAGCCAGTAAAGTTAAGAGAGAATGATACCGTAAAATTTCTCAAGAAGAGTATGAAGTTTGGGTGAGCAAGAATAATGAATGGATACCGAAGAGATGACTCAAGTCATGTAAACTAGTAATTTAATATATTGTGTTATTGTTATAATTTTATTTATTTTATTTTTAATATGATATTGTTTGAGTTATTGTTATATTCTTTTAATTATTCGTAATAAATAAATTATTTTTATATATTATTATTATGGTATGAATTGCTATAATTTAATGTTTTTTTAGGATTTTATCTCCTTTTACCATTTTATAGATATTTTTACATTTGAATTAAATAATTATTATATATAAAAATGAAATAATAAGAGAATTATTACTATTGTTCAAACTTTGTCAATAAACTATGGGATTTGATATATTTGTGATTTACTTCATTAACAAAAAAAAAATTATAAAAATCTTTTCCTAAAAATAACCATTATAAATCTTAACACAATTTTGAAAAATCTTAACAAAATTTTTAAAATGAGTATTTTTGTCTTTTACATTTAATTTTATAATTTTAGTTTTCATTTAATTAGAATTTTTCTCTCATTTGGCCATTTGACTATTTGGATGTTGATTTAAGCTATAATATAGTAGTTATAGCTTAAATCTTGTAGTTATTACACGTTCTTAACGGTTGGAAAATAAAATTTTATCCCACGTTAAGATGGGAAGACAGAGTGTGCACTTGTGTGGCTTATTTTACAAAACCTATTAAGGGTGTTAAAACTAAGGATGCCAAGGCAATCTTGCCTTAAAAAGTTAAATACCCTTCCAATACAAGTCACTCTTCCAAGCACCATCCACCTTATTAAACCCTTCTAAACATCACATTGGAGATGCTTTTATTAGAACACAATACACGGGCTTGTTTATAAAGTCGTCCATCTCAATGTAAACTTTAAACAAGATGTTAATTTTCCTATATGGCATAAAATGAGATAAAAAGCACAAGCCAAAAATCAGTAAGGCAACAAGCCATTAAACTAACAACTTCTAGAAAACAAACTCATAGGAAAAGAACCTGCTGACATAGAGGCATAATTTTGAGAGGAGGATTTTGCTCCTTTATTGACATATTTTAGCGTTTACCATTTTATGTGGATTAGGTACTGTATAAGATTAATTAAACTTGTATTAATCAACAATAGTTATACATATTTATAGGGAGAGAGTCGATTCCCCTAGGCAGAGTCCTAAAAGTATTCTACTAGCTTATAACGAGGAACACAAGTAGAATAAGACATATTAGAACAATAATAACTTGTATTTCAAGTAAACTATACTATCTTATACTTATCAGAGTGGATTCATACATGAATCGTGCAGGTGTTGCTACCTTTGTACCTTGTGTCACGGACCAAATATTGTGACATGCATACTCGATGAGATGCTTTCTCGTTGAGCTTGAATGTGGGACTCATGAAGCCTATAATTAAGAGTATGTGTCATAGATGTGCTTTACCATGAGTTAGGCATGCCGATCAATTGAGTTTGGGGTGCTTGTTGTTGGTCTTGGATTTGACTATGACGAATGGACGTGCTGTCTAAACGCTAAACTGGTTTGAAAGCTATTCTCGCTCCCTTGATGAGCCAATGAGAGGACGAAAACCAGTGAACATCCAAAATGAAAAAGGATGAACCTCGGGAATGCAAGTGTCCCAGGATGCCGCATGGGTGTTGCCTCTATGCGAAAAAACTCTAACCCCGTGACAAATGATATTAGAGCCTGTAATGTGCTAGTTGTATGTGAACGCAGAGCGCTCGTTACCGATGGTGAATCCAATAAGTAGATCGTTCAACTTGGATCCTCTATAAGAGATTGAGACGAGGACGAGTATGCAGAAATTCGCAGTGAAAAGTTCGCTAAACGCTCCAGTAGCGATGCTGGTGGATCCAAAGAAGGAAGTCCACAAGTGGATGCTCTAGAAAGAGATTGACATGAGCACGAGTAGGCAGGGAATCCCGCACTGATGGGACAACAAAATGAAAGAAAAAAAGGAGAATATCACGGACCAAATGTTGTGACACACAAACCGGTTTACTGCTAAGATAGCACGTTTATCTGTTATAGTTAAATTCAAGACCATCGACATCTTTGGCACGTACTCTCAATTGTAGCCATCCCACATCTTACATTTAAACTTAACCATCGACAAGATGCGGGATGGCTACAATTGAGAGTACGTGCCAAAGATGTCTTATCTTGAATTATGCATATTGATCCAATCGAGTTTGAGGAGCTTGTCGATGGTTAAGTTTAAATGTAAGATGTGGGATGGCTACAATTGAGAGTACGTGCCAAACATGTCGATGGTCTTGAATTTAACTATAACAGATAAACGTGCTATCTTAGCAGTAAACCGGTTTGGAAGTTTGTTCCCGCTCTCCTGATGAGCCCATGAGAAGGCAAAAATCAGTGAGCATCGAAAACGGAAAAAGCCGAACCTCAAAAATGCACAAATCATGTTGTTCTACATGAATATTTCCTCTCCACGAAAACTTTGATCCCATGATACTAGTTTATGATTCACTGATAGTTTATTACTGTTCTTACAGCTGAGTTAATGAGTACTAGTTATGTTAATCATGGAGAAACTTAAACCCCGATGGTTATTTAGTTTGAAGAAGGTCTGTACTTTTCAAGGTTTACAGCTTTTGAAACAAAATCTGATTATAAAATAGCCATATGAATGATGAATAAGGGGTTAAATGCACTATCGATCACTATCTAATATTGTTGTTTTAAAATAGCCACTCAATTTCAATTTGTGTTAATAAAATCACCGATTTCAGTAGTTAAAAAGTATCAAAATGATGACATAAATTACACATCAGTATTAGTCAACTAAGATTTCTGATCAAAGTATTTATTGAGACAAATTGAAATTGAATAATTATTTTAAAAGAACTATGTAAATTCAGTGATCAATTATACATTTAATCCTCAGAGGAAAATAAGTTTTCACTCCATAATTATTAATTCCCCAGTTTCCCTTCCAGCCAAAGGTAGTGAAAAGAAGAAAAAGCCATCTATCACGAAAAACCCCAGCGGCAGATAGCAGCTTTATTACCAACCAACCTGCACAACAATCTTCAACTCCTAAGAGTCAAAAGTCGATATCTTACTTTTATATTGAAATGTAGATCAATCATTTTCGGAAAACATAATTTTGTTCTCAAAGAATTACAGAAAAGATGCAAAATCCGATTAATAACAAGAATTTGCATTCACACATCACTACTGTTTCATTAATATTTTCCGGCTTGGGTTCGGGTTTTCCAACACCACAAGAATAGGAACAGTAAACATGTTCACCGCGCTCTTCACAATGTTACAGTTAACGAAAAGGATCCAAGATGCCTCAAAATAAAGCATTACAATTCAATTTCGCACTCTTCTCTGGCATACCAGCAATTGCACCATAAGCCGCCACAAGGTAGAAGAACCGAGTCATATATGAGAAGCACTCAAAGCCATTACCTTGCACTGTTCATTCATAGCCAGAAGTTGAGCCTCTTTCTTGTCAAGAAGAGAAGTCAACCTCACATTCTCTTCCACAAGTTTCTGCACCTCAGCTTCTTTCTGCATTTTCTCACCTTCTAATTGGGTTGTTTTTGCAACTAGCCTGCCATAAAAAGTATGAAAGATCAACATGTATTTACTGATATTGACAGGATTACTATTCCAACAAGACTAAACTGCTACCCGTCGCCTATATTTTTTGTTGATTCGGGAACTACAAGGTTCAAAACCATATTAAGACCTAACAGAAACATAAGATCTAAACTAAACCAAACCATATCATATAACTTTATGAGTTAAATGACACCACAAGGAAAATGAGTATGCGAAGACTAGCAGAATGGCTAATTGGGAATTCACTGACCGTTCAAAAAGCCTTTCAATAGTTTGAAATTGTTTTTCTGATGAAAGAAGTGTTTCTCTCACACTAATGAGACTGCTAACATAGGATTTCAGTGACTCAAAGTCCCTTTTAACTCGGCATAGTTCTTGTTCATTTTCAGCAGCTCTTTGCCTCTGCCTAGATGTCTCGTCTACCAAATCTTCAACCCTCTGCCGCATCTCATTCAAAATACTATTTGTACCAAGAGCAAATTTTTCCATCTCCTCTAACTTTGAAGACATGCTCTCAATTTGAACCGCCTTCTTCCTAATTTCTTCCTTACCTAAAGTTACCTTCTCTTTCTCAAATTCAGTTTCAGATTCTGCCATTATAATCCTTTTAACAAGAGCTTCCATCACATCTGTTACCATCTGCACAGACTTGAGTAACTCACCAATATAAATTTCATCCTGTTCATCATAGCTACCGTGCTGCTCACTAAGTCGAATCCATGTTTCATCATCCGGACTCTCAAATGAAGAAAGATCAACATTCCTAGACCAACTTGACAATGGTGTACCTTCCTTGTCGACCAGTCCCACTCCTTCTAATTGTTTAATGCCACATGAGGTATGAGCTAAATCAGGAACAGCCATAATCCTTGCTTTTGATTTTAAGTAGGTCAATAATGTTGCAGTGGTTTTCACCCTCCGCCAAAGAACATCCAATTCCTTCTTTGCATCTTCATCGGAACCCTGTATACAAGCCTTTACCTCCATAAGCTTTGCCTGTAATACATCTACTTGCAATTGATGCCGACCCATCTCCTGCTTCCAGACTTCATGGGTTTCGTTTAGCTGGGACTTCAAATTTGACAAATCAACATCTTCTCCGGATGCCATGCCCTATCTTGGATTAAGAAAGACATGTGAGAGCTCTAAACTTAGACCCCCAAAACCATTTTACAATCTTGTAAAATCCAAATACAGGATGCATAAAACCATTCTAGTTCATGAAACATAAAGCATAAGTGTTACAACTTAATGGTTGAATTCATGAAATCCTTAGAAAATAGGAAAGACAACAGAAGTTTTGAAGTTGAACAACAATCATACTACCCGAGATAATGTCTTAACAAGTACATCCTCATTACAAACGGTCCCTGAGAGTAACATATTTATATGTAGAGGTTAAGATTTCACAGCATTGGTTTGAAGTATACATTTAGGCTCCATTCCAAGACTAAAGCTTTATCCATATGAATAACATAATTCATCACATATAACTAAAAATACAATGGCAAAAGCTTTAATATACCGCAGAATTAAATTGCCTAATTTTACACGGCCAAAGAGCAAGATTCACATAATCTCAAAACAGATTAAAAACTGTTTCAGGAAAACCTACAACATTGATATGTAAAAGACAATTAAACATTTGTATTATCAGGAAGTTCCTCTCCTGAGACGCCCCAACCCCAAAAATCACAAGAAGGGGAAAACATCTCCGTTAGGTAAAAGCTGATTGGAGTTCAACGTTCCAGTTATAGCGTTTATCGATTATGTAAAAAGACACGACCTTCTTCAAGAAAGGGAAAAAATCCTAAGCTTGATCAAAGATATGAAAGCTCAACTTGACGACCTGAACTTAGAAAAAGGCCCAAAAAAGAATAATGAACATGAATAAAACCCTAATTGTAGATTTAAATTAGCTAATTGAAGCACAAAAACAAACAGCGTTCATAATCAGACAGCAAAAATATCCATGAGAAAGGAAATAATCGACAAAAAGGGTAGCCTTACATGCATCAGACGACAAACAATGTATGTAAATGAATAGGGACAAAAGAAAAAACTAAGATCTTTGGAAGGTAAAAACAAAAACGAAAAATAAAATTGAGATATAAAAATTAGGAGAAGTGAAGGGGAAGAGAAATTAAACCTGGAATTTGTGATTGAATCAGTAGGAAACGGAAGTTCTTTGGATTCCTGGAGAATGAAAGCGTAACACAAAGAGAAGAGAGGAGAAGGTAAGGGAGAGAACAGAAAGATTTAGTTGGACAGGACAGGTTTGTTCCTGTCTCCTCTTTTTCTCTTTGCTTTTTCTTACCTAATGGATAATCTCAATCTTACTAATATTGCTTTACCATATATAATAGTAGTAACAATAATTTTATTTACCTAACTTTAAATTAACTTTACACCAATTAAAAAATAAAAATAGAATAATGCAATTAAAATAGCTAAATTGTTTTTTTTAAAGAATAGCTAAATTGTTTAAAACATGAATTACAGATAACTACAATTAGAATTTTAAAATGTATTAAATTTGAATGTATTGATTTCTGTAAAAAAAAAATTGATAATACTCTCTCAATTTCATATTACATGTCTTTTTTTTTTTTGAAAGATTGTAAAAAAAATAAGGAATAGATTAAATACTTTAGAAAAAAGACTTTACTATCCCTATTTATTGAGTCCATTATTTAATTTATTTATATATATATATAATAGTCTACTATTTTAATTACTCTCAACAAAATCATATTTATTCAACTTTTGGCAGGTAAACGGTAGATTAGCGTTCCCCATCTGGAAAAACAAAGTCCACCTTTCTCTGCTCAACAGCTTCTCCATGCTCAAAACTCACGTTTCTTCAACTTTGGCAGCTTAAAACCTTCTCTCAACTCTAGACCTTTTTTTCATCTTCTGAAAATTGTTCTCTAAAAATACCTAGAAGGATGTCTCTCACAAAAATTGATTTGGATGTCCAAATTTGATGTTAGGCAACCAATAAATTTTGACCTCAATATGATTCCAAATTCGCCATTTTCAGATGCAATCAATGGTTCAACTCCTATGCAAAAAGAAGATAAATTTAGATTTTGGTACATTGTTTTCCATTTTTATTGTTGTCATTCCTAATTATTTTAATTCTTCCATGGTAGGAAATCTGCAAAATCTCAGAAATTAAATATTGTAGGATCAAAATAATTGAAATACTCATTTGTAGCTGAAGTTTTTTTTATAGCTCTATTTCTTTTTGTCTTTTATCTTTGTTGTTTCCCTTAGACAAATGAGCAAATACTTTATCTGGTAGAAAAAAAAGGCTTCAGACCTTGTGAATCTGCTCTCCACTCAACATTAACAAGTGCTCTGTATAGCTTTGAATTATTGAATAATAAGCTAAGGACCTTCTTTTAACATGAGTTTTTCTTTTGCATACCAAGTTTATATATGCTTTACAATGATTGAATTAGGTTTATAATCATTGATTAAAAACGTAGCTAAATTGTTAATTGAATTGGGACTATAATGTATTTCATATTTTTTTTGTTTAATAGCCATGAATGAAAGTGATGAGATATGGACACACCTTCAACACATAATAGAACAAGAATGATGTTGAGTAATGAAAAACGTTAAGGTGTTTATGAAATGCTACTACAAAAGAGTGTCGATGAAAAATTGTTGAGACATATAACAGCGATGGTTGCATAATCTTTTGGCATCTTACATATTGTTCAACGTATATGGAAACAAGCAAAAAATTGTGATACAAATATTGATTTCTTGTATCAGAAGATAAAAAAATTATAGTTGCAAGAGAATACAAATTGATTTTTATCAGATCCAGAGTGTTACTTTTGGATAAACGAACAACTCTTCGATCTTTGTCTTCTTCTATCAACATAAGCACATCTACATAGGCTAGGCGTCTGAAATCCGGGGAGATACGATGTCATTCGAATGCTATAAAGCTCATTCCTAAGGAAGAAAACAAAAGATCGAGATTACAATTTTATTTATCGATGCTTGAAGCAAATACCATACCATATGAACCAGTTTTCAAGGCTATGTACAATATGGTTCATATAAATGAAAAATGGCTTTATATGACAAAAACATCAGAAAAATATTACTTGTTGCCGCATGAAGAAGATATATTGCATACATGTAAAAGTAAGAACTTCATTAGAAAGGTTATACTTCATTAGAAAGGTTATGTTTTTAGTAGCTTTAGCTCGACCAAAGTTTGATACAGAAAGAAATGAGATTTTCTCAGGGAAAATTGGGGTGTTCCCTTTTGTCAATCAAATGCCTGCTAAAAAAAGCAATGTTAATAGAGTTGTTGGGACTATGGAAATAAAGCCAATGACTTCAATTAACAGACAAGTTATAAAGTCATTTTTTCTTGTAAAGGTACTTACAACCATCAAGGAAAAATGGCCCAGCGAGCATTTGAATTATCCAATTTATATTCAGCAAGGTAATGCAAAAACTCACATTAGTAATGATGATGTCGATTTTTGTCGATTATCTATAGAAGATGGGCTTAACAGTCATTTGATCAAGCAACATGTAAATTCTCCTGATTTGAATGTATTAGATCTTGGATTTTTCGCTGCCATTCATTCATTGAAAGATAAAGAAGCACAAAAAATTATTGATGAGCTTATTAGTGTTGTTGTGAAGCCATTTGAAGCATGTTCTTGTATAATATCATATTACATATTTTTGACCTTGCAGCTATGCATGGTAGAAATCATAAAGGAAAAAGGTTCCTAACGGTATAAAATTCTACATATAAACAAATTGATGTTAGAAAGCAGAGGTGAACTCTCATCTTAAATCAAATTCGATGTTGCCTTGGTACAAAAAGTAATTCAATGTTTACAACAAGAAGTTTAATGGTGATACTGCTATGAAGTTTAATGTTAATACTTCTATGTAGGTTAATTTATGTTTGTTTATTGTAATGACTTTTTGTTCCTGCAAGTTTTTAGATGTTGTAATGACTTTTTGTTATTTCTATCAATTTGGAATTGCATCAAAGTTATCGTTGTTGTGTTACCATTAAAATTCTTGTTGTAACCAAGGTTGGGAATGGTCCTTTGTTGTCTGTATTTTAGTTGTCTTATTTGCTATCTTCTTTTTATGTATGGAAAGTCCTTGTACCGTCATGACTAGCCTCAAGGAAGCCATGTCACTCGCTTTGCATAGGTATACTCAATATTAAGGAATAAGGTGTAAATTTACTTTGCAACTTCATTAATGTTCTTGGTTTTGTTCATAATTGAAGGTATTCATGGCTGCAATACGAAATTGGAACCTTCTAATCTTGGAGTCATCACATGAATTTTATGAAATTTGTGATAAAAAGGCATGATGCATTGTGAGTTGTCATATTTAACTGCACCATTCCAGAATTTCACTGCCTTCTACAAATTTGGCTAAGCCACCACACTATTAAACCAAATCTTCTGATTTCTTGAGTTGTCATATTTAATAGCTGGAATTGGAACTCATTGTTTTTGCTTCATTTATTAGGAGGCATGTGTCATTTTATTTCAAAGAAGAACCTCTATTTAAACTCTGGAATTTAAATGAAACTATATATTGCATATAAAGTTTCTTCCTCATTCGAACGATGAGCTATGTTATGCACTATGAAGAAAATTCACATGTAGCATAGTGAGCAATATCCAATAAAGACATCTGTAATTCTTAGTACAGTTTGTCTAATCCTATAAAGACATTAGCACCACAAGTGTCTATGTTGAAGCGCAAACCTATAAAGACACCATGTCATTAATTTCATCTAAATTAAAATTAAAATTGCATCTGCATCCCATTTTTATTTAAATTAGACATACTATTGAAGATATTATATGATGAGATGGTTGTACTCCTTCTTTCTTCTTACTCTTCATTGCATTCACACCTTATTTCCATACAAATGAACTACATAACTAATTTCTCTACTACTAGTGTAACATCCATAATTTTATAGTGGGTATTTCACAATTTTTATTATATTATATCCATATATTATACCATTAGAAACAAAATTTTAATAATAAAGTAGGATCTATCAACTGTTTTTTTTAAGTTTTATATTATTATTATTATATCATTATTTATTATTAGTATTGGGATTAGGAGTGGCAATGGGGCGGAGAAAAACTAAAAACCGTGGGGATCCAAACCGACAGGGTCGGGGAAAAATCGAAAATTTTGGGTATAGGGCTGGGGGCGGGGGAAATTTTAGCCCCGAACATTAAAATTGGGTGGGGGTAGGTATTGCTATCCCCGAACCGCGGAGAACCGCAAACTGCCCCCGAAAAACTGACCGTAAAATCTCCAAACAATAAAATAAAATATTATATATATCTAAGATAATTAGTATTTAAATGTGATTAAAAAATAATCAGTATTGTGATAAATTAACTAATACTATTATCTACATCTACAACAATTTAATTTAGTTTTATTGCTCCTCTTGGTATGTCACATGTATTTAGATATATCAGTACTGAGTGCTGAGTTTTTTATTATATCAGTACTAATATTGAATGCTATTTTTTTTATTATATCAGTACTTTAATTTTATTTTATTGCTACTCTAAAGTTATATATTATAATTTCGTTTTAGTGCTGCTCTAAATTGATATTTTATACCAGTAACACGTGGTGAATTTTAAATTTGGGGATTGAGTAATTTTTTAATTTGGGAAATTTTTTAAATTTTATTTGAGGATTGGGGATTCCCTGAAACCCTTGCAGAACCGTGCGGGCGGGTGTGGGTGTCAAAAAATCCCCGAACATTTTTTTGGGGATTTTCCGAAACCGCCCCCGAAAATATTGGGGGCGGAATGGGGGATGCAAAACCGTCCCCGCCCCGCCCCGCCCCGTTGCCACCCCTAATTGGGATTAAGGGTGGATTGGTTTTGATGGAGAGTTTTTTTGGCAGAACAAACATTTTACACAATTATGCACCTTTTTAATTTCTTTTCCTTTCTACTCTAATTTCCTTTATAACTCCTTATTTCGGTCACCTTTTAAAACGAAAATTATACTATTAAATTCTTTGTTTCATGAGGAAGATTTTGAGACCAATATTGATATTTTTCTGATAAAAGAATATGGTGACCGGACCGAGTATTTTTCACCAGAAAAGTGTTTGATTCCGACCTTTTAGGCGATTTTAGTAGTGAAATGAGTGTATTTTGGACTCTCTTGAACGTTGGCATCTCATGGTAGTCTCAGTTCACTCTTTCGACAACTCCGGTGAAATTCCGATTACCACTGCGTTCCGGTGAAACTCCGGTGAGGAAGAAATGGGTGAACAAGAATCCGAACAATTTAATTATTGTTAGATTCCGACCTTTTAGGCGATTTTAGTAGTGAAAGAAGTGTATTTTGGACTCCCTTGAACGTTGGCATCTCATGGTAGTCTCGGTTCACGCTTTCGACAACTCCGATGAAATTCCGATTACCACTGCGTTTCGGTGAAACTCCGGTGAGGAAGAAATGGGTGAACAAGAATACGAACAATTTAATTATCATTTTGGGACGAGACGTAAATTTAATTGCTTATGTTTATATATATATATATATATATATATATATATATAGTAGGTAGATACCTTCGCTTCGCTTCGGGGCTAAAATTAGACTGAAAATTTAGTCATAACTACAATCAATAAATTGTAGAACGAAAGCTAAGTGCATAAGGATAGTAAAACTAGTTATGGTAAACATAAGTTACAATATGAATTATAGAATGAAAGCTAACATCTTAAAGTGCTCAAGGATAGTAAAATTAATTATGGTAAACATAAGTTAAATATGTAGCATTATATATGGTTCGTAAAGGCTCACATAACTGAATAGCTATATAATATTTTTACACAAAATTGCTTAAGTTTTAGAGAGAAATATCATTTTCCCTATAGCATTACCTAAAATTTCTATACAAATTGTTCTCATTTCTATAACATGAGGATAAAATTTGAAAAAACACAAATATGCTTATGGAGAAATGTAAAACCTCAAATAATTTGAAACAATATTTAGTCTTAAAGTGTAAATTATAATGAAATAAACATTTTTTTAATATCAAAAGTACAACTAATACTACAAAATGCAAAACGGTGGTCTGAAAGTTGCAATCAATTGTTTTTTCAAGTTTTGCCATACATAATAAACCTGAGTCTTATATCCAAGCTTAAGCCTTCAATAACTGAAACTAAGTATAAATTATCTAAAATTGCTTAATCTGTAACTCTTCCCTAAGCTTAAGTTGGAAGATGTCATTCACTATTTAATTGAAGCTAAAATGAGAAAAGCAAAGACCGGTTAAAAGTATTAAATTGTCCAGTCACCATTACAGAACATCAAAATAAATTGCAACGGCATGTGTTGTTGTAGAAAGTTAAAACATATAGCAAAGTTAAGTATGTTGTGAACGCAATCCAAATTTGGCAACAACTAAAGTTTTGCAACAAGAGTGTTGTTGCCAAATATATAATATTTTGCAACAAGAGAAAGTCATTGCGGAAACCTTTAGTAACAGAATGTTTCATAACAAGCTCTAAATTGTTGCCAAAAAATGCAATTTCGTTGCTAAAAATATTTTTGCAACAATTTGCTTCGTTGCAAAAAAAATCAATTTTCTTGTAGTGCATTTTTCTTTTTTTGATACCACAGTTCAATTTTTTTATGTTTATTTATGTGTTTTGTTTATTTTTTGTAAAAAAATTTATGTTATTTTGTGATTTTTTACTTAAATTTGGAAGAAATGTTATTTATTGTACTAATAACTTTTTTATGGTTCAAAATATGTTTGCAATAAAGATTTTATCAAATGAAAATCCGTATTATAAAATGGTGCTTGTTTGAATTTGCAATATATATTTGTATGTTTATATTTCATTGAATTTTCTCTTTCTTTTCCCATTTTTTGTTTGATTTCCATTCTTTTATTGTTTATTGAAGATGTTTAACATATAAGAACTTTTGTTGATATATTATACTTGGCATAATACATCCTCAGTCTCCTAAGTTGTCTGAAAACTAGAATTGACCCCCTCAACTTCAAAACTTACAACTAACCCCTCAACTTTAAAAATGACAACTAACCCCCCAACTTGCTTATTTGGAACAAATGATCCCTTAAATGCCATGTAACAGCTCGTGATTGGAACTTCAAAATGTTACAACTAACTCTCTACTATTTTTTTTAACTAAATCACATTTTAATACTTTTACTTTTGCACAAAAATATATATCTGAACTTACTGGTAATCTCCCATTCTAGTGTATATGAGATGTGATAGCAGGTAGACTATTAAAAAACATGATGTGGCACAATTTGACTTAAATATTTAATTTTTCGATGGTTTCACTAATATTGAAAATACAATTTTATGCTTAATAATACATTGACACAAACAAAAAATCTAAATCCACACATTAATCAAATATTTTTCTTTCACTCATTCTAGAGAGAGAAAGAGAAATATATATTTTTGAATATAATAATAAAAAAACTAGAGAGAAAGTGAGGATCGTACTCAAATCCTCTACAATGACATCATTTCTCAATTTCATCCAACCAATTTTATATATAGCCTACGAGTTTCAGGAATCAGATGTCATCTTTTGTGACAACTACTTCCTCGTCTACTAAATGTTGACATGCAAATGTGTATACTCCCATCATGTTCCCTTCTTTTGTTCTTCTTAGGCCTCTTAGACATCTTCTTGATAATAGGTGGTTCAATTGGTTCTTTATTTGATTCTGGCCACATCTTTAGGCTTGTTATAAGATAGATGAAGTGTAAGTATGCCTTCAAATGTGTGTCCTTATGATACCAATAGGCAACATGATCAATTTTTTTGAGATTCATTGCACATATGACATGTGCATAAGGTATACCCTTCATCTCTTATGCCATACAACTGCATCTTTCCCATCTGAGATCATTAATATTATCACGCCCGTGCCCGCGGATCGCGAACTGTTTTTCTTCCATGTGGCTTCCGCTCTACTGGTTTATTAACGGTGATGGGCAATCCCTCTAGGGAGACTATTCGAGGGTTTTTGAGTCGCCACCAATCAGTTTGACGGTCTGATTGGACACCGATTTGATTCCGAATTGACCCATTCGGGTAAGTTCGGATAAGGCAATGGTCTGCGATGATTCTAAGTTTGGTTTCCGATTACGTGTAGGGAAGAGACATAATCTCACCCTACCCCGCCCGGTAAATCGGTACTGTTGTACTTCTGCATGCTTGTTTTACGTGTTCGTGTTTGATATTGCTTTGATTATTGACTGGGTTCCAAGCCTTTCATCGTTGTTTATGAAGTATCATGAATTTGGGAATGGATATGGGTCATAACATGGATGAGGAGTTTTCAATGCACGATGACATTGGCTATCTCGCTCGAATTTTAATTGCGTACGAATTATCACATAACCTTACGCTTCGCTTTTAATTCCGAGATGACTCTTTGAGTTCGTTTAACACTATAACAAATCATCACTTGGGCCACAGTTAGAATCGTGGCACAAGTATAGTATTTCCGTGGCGATACTATTTAGCCACGGAAATTCAAGGTAGGTACTCTCGTGGCGCAAGTGAGCATGGCTAGATAGTTGCCACGGAAAAATAATGGTTGTGGCATAAATGAGTGTTTATGCCACAGGGAAATCCGTGTCTAATCATATCCCATTGCCACGGGTAAAATTGTGGCAAGCACAAAATACTCGTGGCAAGACATAGCAACCCATGATAATCAATCCCACTTAGTCACGAACATAACTGTGGCTAATATCGTATAACTTGTGGCTAGAAACCGTGCACAACCACGAGTAACATTGTTCCAAGCTTGATCAAATTTCTTCAAATATTATAATAATTTAAAATATTCTTTTACATTAGTTTAATTAAAAATAAAATAAAACAAAATATATGTAATCAAAAGTATTTTATTAATGAAACTTTTAATAAGTACATCAATTTAATTTAAGCCATTAATGGATTTGTACATTAGCATATCTAACTATCCTTGATGTTCTAGGGCTTCAAATATCACATGTCTTTGAGCCTAAATTTTTTTACTTCACATGTACTTTTTCAAATACGGAGACAGAGTTCCTTGTAAATTACTTCGACCAAGCTCTTTAATTAGTGCAAGTTGTATCCTGAAAAATACAGAAAAACTTGGAAGGTAAGTATCACACAATTAATACCAAATTTTTATAGAGATATAACAAGAAAAAAAAACATTTCAGATTATCGTTTCAATATAGAGCAGAAAAAAATAGTTAGCACAACTTGTGCTAGAAAATGTCACATAGATAATTAGTAAAACATAAAGATGAACTTGGGTTGTCTAATTAAGTATCTAGTCAATCTTAACCATGTGTAATTGACAATATAGCATATAAGCATAATGACTAAATTTCAGAACAAATATAACATGTATGAAGATTAAACACATGTTTTAACTGAATCAATAACAAGTAACAACTCAACAAACAAGTTTGTGTTGGTTATAAATATATTGTAATGGATCAAAAGTATATATATCATTGAAAACAAGTATAATGATATTCAGAGATGAAAAAAGCCTAAAAAGTAATTAGAATTATGAATACATTTTTTTAATATTGATCAAGCTGCTTAATATTGAAAAATAATTTACTCATTTTATTAAAAAAAAACTCATCAAAGAATTGGCAGAATTAACAAAGCTCAGAATCAGTTATGTACAGTTGAGTTGGGTGCATTATATTATCATTGAAAACAAAAGTGAAAAGCTACCATCTTTTCCCTTCCTATAAAATCCTCTCCAAAACATATTCTATTTCACTAAAGTTAGTTGGATTCTATGGCATATATGTTCACATTCATATACATTATACATCAGTATAGAATTAAATTTTAACTAACTTTATAAAGGCTCCCAGGACCCAAAAATAACAAATGAAGGGTTAAATTCTATAATAAGTAAGACTGATATTTGTCCCTTATATGCACTCTCTACCAAACGAGAGATTATCATTGTCTATTGTCGATTGTCATACAAAGTAAATTGATCATCATAAGCATAGCTCAAACAAAACAAATGGTCTAAAATTCAACTTACATGTCCAGTTTTCATTTGTTGCAAATCTGCCAGTGTCTTTTGCCTAGATTGCAATGGGAAAAGAGAAGCCCAAACATATGAAACTATATATATATAAAACATAAGAATTGGAAATCATTTGTGATATCATATTCGCACCCTATGGATGCAATTGCAATTTCAGATGCATCTAGAGCAGGACATCTAAGTATCATATCTCTGCATTTCATGGAGCCAATGTTACAAGTTTCTATTGTGAACATACTCGTAATCAAGCACCCTAATACAGGACAACAAAATTAGAAATGCTTGGAAAATTAATTACTTCGAGGATTCACAGATTCAAAGCACTAAAGGTGAAAACTTTAAATCGCAGTATAATCAAAATAAGAAATTTGAATAGCTCCTTCAGTACAATAAGAAAGAAATCTCACCAAATTTTTGAAGAGCGTCCAATTGGTTCACTTTTACCTTAAAGTTCATCCATGATTGTCCTCTACATCAAAGCAACAAAATTTAACCAGATTTTTAAAACCACTAATGAAAGAAGCAGAAATACAATTAAGAAATTATACCTATCACATTTTCATCAGCGAAACCATTAGTAGAGACCTCAAGCTCTTTGAGGGTATATCGTTGGCCCCAAACACAAAAGCGAAACCTCTGGTACCTAATCACTAATGCCACCTGATCTCCTGAATGAGAAATGGACCAACTCTCTCTACTTCCATGACTCGAGATCCAACTCGCTCCGGATAAGATATTCTATGGTCCTTTCCAATCTCAACTTTAAATTCTGTTTCGTGCACCAACACGACTACTCTCTTCTTCAAACTATAGTAGGAAAACATACGACTCTAGTACCGGGTTTAGACTCGATTGTTTCTAGTCTACCTCGGGTCTAGAGAAAGCTCCTTATTTTCCTTGGACACCATAGGAATAGTGTGATTACTGCGGTAAGACTAGAGTGAGAAGTTTTCTTCGTAGTTCTGCTGCGTTAGAGGTGAACCAGAGAAAAACAAATTTGGGATCTAGAATCCCTACTTTTTCTTGTTTGGGGGGAAACGAAATATTGGGGGGAAAGAGATATAAGTTACTTTTTAATTAAAAAATGAGGAGATTTTGAGTAAAATTTATGGTATTAATGTATGTTTGCCACCAAAAACGTTTTCCCGTGGCATAAATATAACATCTGATCATAAGTTTGGAGTGAAATTTATTTTCCCGTGGCTAAATGAAAATACGCCACAAATTTTGAATTCTCAAGGCATGATTCGTGGCACAAGTGATCATTTGTTGTAGTGTAACAATTTCCATCGCATTTTAAGTTTCGTAACCTTATACACGGTTATCACATAACCTTGTACAGCGAGCTTAAAAGTGAAATTATCGCAATGGTATATTTTGTGAATATCATCGGCGGGAATAATACTCGTGAACCATTCACGTAATTATCACATAACCACATGTAGCAGATTCATTAATCGAAAGATATCAAGAACACAATGTCGTATTATAATATTTATAAATTGTAAAAAATGACTTTGATAACCGTGTATACAATTATAACATAACCTTATACATTGGATTAGAAATAAGTCAATGAATAATTTATATGACCTAAGTTAATTTATTAAAAAGCATTTATTAATTATAAAAGAAATTTATTAGTATTAAAAGGGAACTCTAATTAGTCTAACAATAAAAGGTTAATAGAAATTAAGTTAAACCAATGAGAATTAGATTAAGCTAACTAACCCATTTTAATCGGACTTGGCCCAAAATTGATTTTAAAAAAAGCAAGGCCTTTCCTGATCCTAATTCAGGAATATCAAAATTAAACAGATGACCACGATTTACCCTACATTAACTTCCCATATAAATACATTTTAAACCTAATTTAACACTTAAACAGCCACCATCTTCTTTCTCTACTGCGACTTTCTTTTTCTCAAAAGGTTTATGGCAACAGCTTCTCACCTGACCGACCGCCGTTTGCGACCTCCATCTGCTCCATCTATTCACCCTCCGCTCTGCTCTGTCTTGTTCATGAACCGCCATTCGTTCGCCTTGCTCGTCTATCTGTCGTCACGGTCTCATCGGCGGTTATGGCTTCTGTTTCTTGGTCCGCCGTCTAACGAATGCCCTTGGTCCGCTGTTCGAGTTGTCTAACTCCATCTCGTCTCGTCGGAGCAGACCGCCGTCTTCGTCGTGTTCCGCTAGTGTTGGTGGTTGTTGCCGTCGTCTGCTTATGACCGATTTTGAGGTGAGATCCGTCACCTTCTTATTTCGTGCAAGTTTTCCCTTTTTTTAGATGTTTTTATGTAAATCAGATTCTCCATTTTCGGTTCTTGCATTTAAACTAAAACTTAGTTTTTTCATTTTTATTAACATCAGAAGATTTATTCACTTGCTTCTTTCCATTTTGTAAGTCTAGGAAACTTCCCAACAATTGATAAGTAGAAGAAGACGATGGCCGATCTGGTGAGGGTAAAAATGGGTAGAAAGAGAAAGAGTTAATTAGTTTGATTCTAATTTTATTTACTTATGTTAATTTATAATTTTTGGTTTTATGGATGTAACTTGTAATATAAATACAGAAAGAGTTAGTAAAGATTAAATATAAATGTTAGTAGTTAGTAAATAATATAAAATGTTAATAGTTAGTAGCATATAAACATAAATGTTAGTAGATATAAATGTTAATAGTTAGTATAGTAGAGAATTTGTAAATGTTAGTGGTTAGTGAATGATGAATATAAACAATTATATACTTCGTGCTTGGGAACTCGGAGAAGAATTTGTAAATGTTGGGGTTTAGTGTCCTATAGACAATTGTTGCAGGATACAAACTTAATGTAAATGAATTGTTCTTTATATCATTTGTTTTAATGAGATATATGTTTTATAACTATATATAAAGGCAATCCCTTTTAAGCACTAAATAAAGTCTAATAAAAGGAAATCCGTAAGTTTGTTTAAAGTGATTATAAAGTGTTCATACAAGCATGAAGTGAGACAAAACTTTATAATAAACTTAAAACCACCCCAAGTCAAGTGATATGTTTAGGATTGATATATCACTGTTGAGACTTGTATGTAACAATGTCTTCTGTCCGACAGAAAGCTGATCTTACAAGCTTCATATATATAGATATCTGGACAGTTACATAGATCCGATGAAACGTCGTTCATTAGGATTGGGGATCCAATTTGAGATAACAGGATGGGTAGATTCATCCTTGTCTCCTGTTCATCTCATTGGTATTAATAGGTATAACTAATCCTCAGACTCAAAGGAATGTTAATTGGTCATCCTGAATTACTGAATGTGAGACTTTGATCCTGCGGTCCCACGATCCTTAACAGAGATGACTCTGGGGTGTGAACTGCAAAGGTTGGGTGTCACAGGAGGTAATGTTAGGGTAGTTATACATTGGATTGAGCATTTATCACTCCCGATTAATGGGAGATACATCCAAGGATCGCTTGTGGAAGACTCGACTCTAAATCCTTGCAAGGTGATAGCTTAAGAGTAAGAAATACAGATTTCACTTAACCTATCTATTTGAGTTGACTCGGCCTATACAAGTAAAATGAACGTCTCGCTATATGTGACTTGACATCACCCATAGTCATAAGATTCAGTTCAAGGATGTAGTTGATAAAGGATCGAATTATACTGTAACTAATACGGAAGGGTTAACGACAGAATCAACTTGTCTTCTTAACGGACTCTGGGGGAATGATTACAGACTTGCCAATAACATACTCAGTACATCATTCCGTTATGCAAGGATTAAATTGTTAGGGATTATAGCCAGTTAATCAACTGTAGCGCAGCGGAATTGCGGTTTAAAATTTATTTCTAATCCCTTTAGTTTGTTCTTTGTCCGTTAACCATTGATTGAATAAAACCTTTTAGATCCTTTTTAGGGATAAAAACTTACCCGGACTGTCTCTTCTAGAGACGGCTGAAGAATCCACAAAGTAGTAAGATCTCTGTAGTCAGGTGCACGAACAGCTATTGAGCCAGAACCGGTGCTAGCCGAAGAACGAAGAAGAACTGGAGAGAAAAGGAACTTTGCAAAAAAAAACCCACTATCTCATTTGTATGAATTCTGGCGAAAATCCTTGCTGAATGTATGGTGGCCGAAATTGTATCTTGGTTAATTAGGGTTTTGTGTTTTAATTTATATATATAGTGTATTCCTAAATCTAATTGGTTTAGGGTTAATTGGTTAATTACAAAACTAATCTAATCCTAATCTAATTACATAAATAAATATCAATAATATTTATTCTATGCAATTAATTATAATTAGATTAAATTTAATTACCCCAATTAAATGAATAACACTAATTAATAAATTAATGTATTGATCTAATTAATTATTCACCGAACGCAATTTCATTAATTTACAAATTAACTAATTACATCGCGCAAACTAATTAATCAATTAAATACTCAACACTTAAGACCATTAATTAATTACCTTGATACACAGTATCAATTAATCAATTAATTAACCACCAATTAATTATCTTGACATTTTACTGTCAATCAATTAATTAATTCTATCTCTCCAATGTACCGTTCTATAAGTTCTAACTCAGATGTTCGATGTGCACGATCCTATGGGACTGTCCTTAGCTAGCAGTGGGCTTATGGCTCACAGACAGTAAGTGGGTTCTAGCAAACCATTACTGCCCCTAACTAAGACAGAGTTTCAGCAGTCTAAAGATGCAGAGACCCTGTAGTTATCTCTTAACGTCTTTTACCATTTGATATCGATATTATAAACTAGAGGCATGGCGGCTGTCATCCTCTCTGATGTTTATGATATTTCTTGATCTTAAGTAGATTAATGAATCAGATAAGTAAACTACTTATCAGGGTGTGGCCACACACTTATCAATCTCACTTATCAAGTGGCCTGTGATATCATCTCACTATTATGTGAGTGGTAATTCCATCACTTCACTATCAATACTAATGTGTTCACCTATTCACCCAATCATACCCGTATTTGGCATCCTGTTACAGACCTGTTAGGCATATGTCAAAGTGAACCGGCTCCCATATTGATATTATAATGAAATCTAGTCTGAAGACAGTTAGAGACCTACTTGAGAAAACTAATGATACAACCACCATGTAGTTTTCTCGGGCGGATCGATCCAGTCACATGTATACAACATGTACCCATATTCACAACTGACTTATCAAGTGCTATGGCTAGTATCAATTGCTACCATACAGTCGTCGAATATACAAGTCTGTGGTCCTAATCATTCCCATGATAGAATAGACTTGGGATATGGTTTTATGATTATCAATCAATGGATTCTCTATTCATATTATAGCACAAGATATAAATGAACTAGATTAATGCCTTTATTAATGTGACACAAATACATTTTATAAGAACCAATGCCTATGAACTAGGGCACACCAACAGTCTCCCACTTGAACTAGTTCCAAGCGGGTATTGCCCTAAACACTATAGATCTAGTACTACCAATTGCCTTGGTAAACTGACCAACAACATTGTTCTCAGTGTCAACCCTCTACAATGTAATGTCACCGGGTAAGGTGTTACTATCTAAGTACGCGTTTGGATCTCTTGTGTGACATGGGATCCAGCGCTTGTGCTATGACCCTATTATTGTCACAGAAAACATCAACTGATCTTAGGAGAGTTTGACCTACTCCTAAATCAGTTATGAACTTCTTAATCCAAACTACTTCCTCTGCATCGTCGCATGCAGCTATGTACTCAGCTTCCGTTGTAGAATCGGCAATGGTAGGCTGGTTTAAGGATCTCCAACTAATAGCACCGCCATTCAGGAGAAAAACATAACCAGACTGTGATTGTTTCTGGTCCTCATCAGTCTCAAAACTTGCATCAGTGTAACCTGATACTGCCAGCTCCTCTTGCCCACCAAAAACTAAAAAAAGATCCTTAGTACGTTTAAGGTACTTCAGGATAGCCTTAACTGCCTTCCAGTGCTCCTCGCCGGGATCTGACTGGTACCGGCTAGTCATGCTAAGTGCAAATGCAACATCTGGCCTTGTACACGACATAGAGTACATGATGGATCCTATAGCTGACGCATATGGGACCTTTTCATGTTCTCTCTGTCCTGCTTTGTCTGAGGACAATCTTTCTTACCAAGTTTCAACCCATGGCGCATAGGCATGAATCCTTTCTTAGCCTGGTCCATGCTGAATCTTCTAAGAACTTTATCTATGTACGTTGCCTGACTCAAGCCTAGAAGTCTGTTGGATCTATCTCTGTAGATCCTGATCCCTAAGATCGTTTCGGCTTCTCCTAAGTCTTTCATTGCGAAGCATTTACTCAACCACTGCTTCACGCCTTGCAGTGTTGGTATATCGCCTCCAATGAGCAGTATGACATCGACATACAATATTAGGAAAGTGGATATGCTCCCACTGAATTTCATATACACACAGGGTTCATCAGGATTCTGCACGAAACCATATTCAGTTATGGCTTCATTGAATCTCTGATTCCAAGACCTAGATGCTTGCTTCAATCCATAAATGGATCTTTAAAGCTTACATACTCGGTTAGGATACTTCGGATCGATAAAACCCTCTGGTTGTGTCATGTAGACATCTTCGAGTAACTTCCCATTCAGGAAAGTGGTTTTAACATCCATTTGCCATATCTCATAGTTATACCATGCAGCTATGGCTAGTACTATCCTAATGGATTTGAACATAGCAACTGGTGAAAAGGTTTCATCATAGTTAATTCCTTGGATTTGTCTATAACCTTTTGCCACCAGTCGCCCCTTGAAGGTGTTATCGGCTTTTAATTTGAAACACCACCTGCAGCCAATCGTTTTAGCACCCGGAGGTGGATCCACCAAGTTCCATACTTGGTTATCACGTATGGACTGCATTTCAGCCTCCATAGCTTTACGCCATTGATCTGATTATGGGCTTTCAATAGCCTCTTGATAAGTCTTGGGCTCATCCTGGTCATCGACCATTATGTCCCCATCATCAGTCACGACAAAACCGTACCTTTCGGGTTGATGACGTGTCCTATCAGACCTTTTAGGTTCCTGTGTAACTGGTTCAGCCTCCTCAATTTCTTGAGGACCTAAATCAGTTACCTGAGCATCCTCAGCATCTGGTGTAGGAGTCGGTGAGTCCTGAATCTCAGCGAGATCAATATTGCTCCCACTGTCTACTTTGGAAAGGAATTCCTTTTCCAAAAAGACTGCAAACCTAGCCACGAATGTTTTATTCTCAGCTGGGTTGTAGAAGTAATAACCCTTAGTTTCCTTAGGGTAACCCACGAACTGGCATTTGACAGATTTGGACTCTAGTTTGCCACTCATCAATTTCTTGACATGTGCATCACAACCCCAAATCTTCATGAAGGAAACGTTGGGCTTTCGGCCTGTCCATAATTCATATGGTGTTCCTTCAACTGCCTTGCTCGGTGTATTGTTAATTATATGAGCAGCAGTTTCCAAAGCAAATCCCCAAAAGGAGATAGGGAGAGAAGCTTGACTCATCATTGAGCGGACCATGTCGAGCAGGGTCCTATTCCTCCTTTCTGACACTCCATTCCATTGGGGTGTACCAGGAGGAGTGAGTTGGGATACAATCCCACACTCTCTCAAGAATGAGACAAACTCTTGGCTCAAGTATTCGCCCCCTCTATCAGACCGGAGCGCTTTTACTTTCTTGCCAAGTTGATTTTCTACTTCATTTTTAAAATCTTTGCATCTCAGAAGAGTTTCAGATTTATGTTTCATCAGATACACATACCCATATCGGCTATAGTCATCTGTGAAGGTAACAAAGTACAGAAAACCAGATCTAGCACTATTGCTCATTGGACCGCATGCATCTGAGTGTATCAGTTCCAATAGCTCCGTGGCCCTTACACCAGTTTTGGTGAAAGGCGCCTTTGTCATCTTCCCTCTTAAACAAGATTCACACGTGTCATAAGACTGCATGTCGAATGACCCTAGCGCTCCACTAGAGTAAAGCCTAGTTATGCGTTTCTCATTTATGTGGCCAAGACGGCAGTGCCAGATATATGTAGGATTTAGTTCATTAGTCTTAATCCTTTTAGCATTTATGTTATAGATTGATTCACTACGTTTTAGATCAAGGATATACAAACCATTTTCTAAAAATGCGGTTCCATAAACAATATTGCCACGATGTATAGAAATCCTACCACGTCCAATATTAAAATTAAAATCGGAAATATCCAACATAGAAACTGAGATAATATTCCTGCGCATTGCAGGTACAAAACAACAATCTCTAAGTTCTAAAACTAAACCAGTAGGCATCTCTAAAGTGTAATCTCCGATCTCCAAGGCCTCTACACGAGCACCATTGCCGACTCGAAGATCCACTTCACCAGATCCTAGCAACCTCCTATTTCTCAGTCCCTGCACATTTGAACAAATGTGAGTACCACATCCAGTGTCTAAAACCCAAGATGTAGAAATAGCCAGATTTATCTCAACAACATAAATGCCAGAACCAGAAGCTTTAGCCTTCTGTTTCTCCCTTAGCTTTGGACACGTGTTCTTCCAGTGTCCCTTCTCATTACACTCGTGACAGATATCATCTGCCAATGCCAACCTACCTTTAGGAGATGCCGCCTTCCTTGTCTTTGACTTGGCCTTTTGGGCGTTCGCCTTAGACTTGGACTTGGCCTTTCCCTTAGGTGTGTTCCCTTTGTTGGCTGGTAAGGTAGCAATCAGTACAGATCCCTTCCACTCGTGTCTACAAACCTTTTGTGAGTTCATAGGACAGTCAAGGAAATCAGTCCCCTAAAAGTTTTTCCTTTTCCAGGAGTGGTCTGAGTGAGTTGTTGCTTGTTGCATTCATTATTTCTTTTATGTAACTTGGTGATTTTTATCTACGTGGAAAAATTACATTAGAGTTAGAATAAAGGGCTTAAGCCAAAGATCAAATTAATAATCCATTTTAATTTGTTATTGGTGATATTTATTTGGCTGTCTTGACCAAGATCCACAATCCATCAATAATAGACCGAGCTAGGGCTCCGCCGTCGACCATTGACGATTTGGTAGGATAAACTATCCAATCCTCCGCAAGGACTCTTGGTTTGATGGGCTTTGTGACACTTAGCCTATCTGTGCTTAGGGCCCGCTCTGAGCTAATGCTACCCATGTTGAGTCCAACCACCATACACGTGTTAGCCATACCGAAGTATCCTAACCCTCGACGGCCCACTAATTACTACAGCATACCTGCTAGGGCACGTCATACACTGTAGCACTACCTGGGAGGAAGAGGTGTGAATCTGGAAAGCACTTTTAAGCGACTCAATATTTCATTATCCGGATTAATTAAGTGATACGGCTTTAACATATAATTATCGCGGGTGATGATCTGGTGATCGTTGCTACTTATATTTCATGTTATACTAAGCAATTGTATAATCAAAATAAACATAGAGACTCTATGGGCCTTATAATACATCCTAGTGAAACTAGATATACTATCTAATCTTCACGGGCTTGCTTCAAGTCTCCTTGGACTCCCACCATGGGCTTGGACCATCTGGGCTTCTTCACGACCAATTACAATTTTATGAATAGAACCTATTCTAAAATTACATTAATGAAAGAATGGCACACAGGCCATATTTCCCAAAATAAATTAAATTACAAACCGACTTTAATTTAGGGCCCATAGAACTCTATAACACATTGCTGCACGGTAAGACATACAAATATAATGCATGATCATGGCATTCCAAAATCATCTAATAAAGTTAAGCCGAGTTACTTAGGGTGAAATCGCCAATTTTACCATATGTGACTAAGGCCCATAAAGGCCCAAACGGTTAACATCCATTTGTATGCAAAATTATAATTTTGTTCCCTCTGAATTTTAGGATCGTCACATATCCAAAATTTAGCCCTCCCAATTTAAACCGGTGTCACGGTTTATTGGGCCAATTTCACAAATTAACCATATTCAATTTTACACAAATTATCAATTCGATTAAAAAATTAAATATGCATGCCAATCAAAAACGTTTTAATACCAATTAATTTTCATTCAAAACACGTTTAATAAATTAAACGGTATTAGGGCCCTGATTTTATTAAAATACCCGTGAAATTTTTAAAGATTAAAATCAGTCCCGTTAAATCCAAAATTAGACTAATTCTGAATTTTTAACGGACCCGGGACAGCGACGGGGCTGCTGTCCGCATACAGCAGCCCCGTGGCTGCTGCCTGGCGGACAACATTAGTGCTGCTGTCTGTCCAACAGCAGCCGCGGGACTGCTGTTCGCGGACAGCAGTCCCGCGACTGCTATTCCGTGTCCGAAACTATTTTTTTTATCACTGTTTAATGAAAAATTGCTGCTGTAATTCTTTATTTAATTTTCAATTATTTCAAAAATAATTTCAGAACCAAATAATACAAAATACAGACCGCAATAATAAATAGAAAACTTCCTAGAACAATTTCTACACGAGGAATTAATAGGAATTCTCAAAACTGATTTGGAAAAATAATAAAAACCAAATCTTATTAATTTTCAATCAATCAAAACGGACTAAACCATGGCTCTGATACCACTGTTAGGGATTATAGCCAGTTAATCAACTGTAGCGCAGCGGAATTGCGGTTTAAAATTTATTTCTAATCCCTTTAGTTTGATCTTTGTCCGTTAACCATTGATTGAATAAAACCTTTTAGATCCTTTTTAGGGATAAAAACTTACCCGGA
The DNA here is from genome assembly GCF_963576675.1 of Euphorbia lathyris. Classification (NCBI taxonomy): domain Eukaryota; kingdom Viridiplantae; phylum Streptophyta; class Magnoliopsida; order Malpighiales; family Euphorbiaceae; genus Euphorbia; species Euphorbia lathyris. Next base: position 90,375,903 of record NC_088910.1, read on the forward strand.
CTGTCTCTTCTAGAGACGGCTGAAGAATCCACAAAGTAGTAAGACCTCCGTAGTCAGGTGCACGAACAACTATTGAGCCAGAACCGGTGCTAGCCGAAGAACGAAGAAGAACTGGAGAGAAAAGGAACTTTGCAAAAAAAACCCTGTAACGACCCGGTCCGGAGTGGGTGGCGCCGGGGTAGAAGGCCTGAGCAAGGAGCGGCCCTAAGGGATGGCGATGGGGGCAGGAATGAACTGAATCCCACATCGGAAATGGAGAGGGAGTGATTGGGGCTTATTAGTAAGATGTGAATCCAATATATGTAGACGCGTTTTAAAAGCCGTGAGACCCAATGTGTTGGAATTGGGCCAGAGCGGACAATATCTACATGGTATTGGACCAGGGTGTTACAATTGGTATCAGAGCCGACTCTCCACGTACGATGTGTGGTTCGGGGACGAACCAGGCGGAAGCTGGTGGGCCTGTAACGACCCGGTCCGGAGTGGGTGGCGCCGGGGTAAGAAGGCCTGAGCAAGGAGCGGCCCTAAGGGATGGCGATGGGGGCAGGAATGAACTGAATCCCACATCGGAAATGGAGAGGGAGTGATTGGGGCTTATTAGTAAGATGTGAATCCAATACATGCAGACGCGTTTTAAAACCGTGCGGCCCAAGGTGTTGGATTTGGGCCAGAGCGGACAATATCTACATGGTATTGGATCAGGGTGTTACAATTGGTATTAGAGCCGACTCTCCACGCACGATGTGTGGTTCGGGGATGAACCAGGCGGAAGCTGGTGGGCCTGTAACGACCCGGTCCGGAGTGGGTGGCGCCGGGGTAGAAGGCCTGAGCAAGGAGCGGCCCTAAGGGATGGCGATGGGGGCAGGAATGAACTGAATCCCACATCGAAAATGGAGAGGGAGTGATTGGGGCTTATTAGTAAGATGTGAATCCAATACATGTAGACGCGTTTTAAAAGCCGTGAGGCCCAATGTGTTGGAATTGGGCCAGAGCGGACAATATCTACATGGTATTGGACCAGGGTGTTACAAACCCACTATCTCATTTGTATGAATTCTGGCGAAAATCATTGTTGAATGTATGGTGGCCGAAATTGTATCTTGGTTAATTAGGGTTTTGTGTTTTAATTTATATATATAGTGTATTCCTAAACCTAATTGGTTTAGGGTTAATTGGTTAATTACAAAACTAATCTAATCCTAATCTAATTACATAAATAAATATCAATAATATTTATTCTATGCAATTAATTATAATTAGATTAAATTTAATTACCCCAATTAAATGAATAACACTAATTAATAAATTAACGTATTGATCTAATTAATTATTCACCGAATGCAATTTCATTAATTTACAAATTAACTAATTACATCGCGCAAACTAATTAATCAATTAAATACTCAACACTTAAGACCATTAATTAATTACCTTGATACACAGTATCAATTAATCAATTAATTAACCACCAATTAATTATCTTGACATTTTACTGTCAATCAATTAATTAATTCTATCTCTCCAATGTACCGTTCTATAAGTTCTAACTCAAATGTTCGATGTGCACGATCCTATGGGACTGTCCTTAGCTAGCAGTGGGTTTATGGCTCACAGACAGTAAGTGGGTTCTAGCAAACCATTACTGCCCCTAACTAAGACAGAGTTTCAGCAGTCTAAAGATGCAGAGACCATGTAGTTATCTCTTAACGTCTTTTACCATTTGATATCGATATTATAAACTAGAGGCATGGCGGCTGTCATCCTCTCTGATGTTTATGATATTTCTTGATCTTAAGTAGATTAATAAATCAGATAAGTAAACTACTTATCAGGGTGTGGCCACACACTTATCAATCTCACTTATCAAGTGGCCTGTGATATCATCTCACTGTTATGTGAGTGGTAATTCCATCACTTCACTATCAATACTAATGTGTTCACCTATTCACCCAATCATACCCGTATTTGGCATCCTGTTACAGACCTGTTAGGCGTATGTCAAAGTGAACCGGCTCCCATATTGATATTATAATGAAATCTAGTCTGAAGACAGTTAGAGACCTACTTGAGAAAACTAATGACACAACCACCATGTAGTTTTCTCGGGCGGATCGATCCAGTCACATGTATACAACATGTACCCATATTCACAACTGACTTATCAAGTGCTATGGCTAGTATCAATTGCTACCATACAGTCATCGAATATACAAGTCTGTGGTCCTAATCATTCCCATGATAGAATAGACTTGGGATATGGTTTTATGATTATCAATCAATGGATTCTCTATTCATATTATAGCACAAGATATAAATGAACTAGATTAATGCCTTTATTAATGTGACATAAATACATTTTATAAGAACCAATGCCTATGAACTAGGGCACACCAACATAAATATAATTCTTGAAGAAATTAATTTAATAGTTGCATACGGCCAGAAGTAGTAAGAACCTAATGGATCACACATAAGACTTGGAACAAAAAGAGAGATGGATGTCATTAATAGATGGAAGCCCAATTGAGCCCAGTAAGGCCCATTTAAATAGAGGGGGCCGAAATTTATATATAATAAATAAGGAATTATTTTAATTCCATTAATCCTAATTTGATTAGGTTTATGAATTAAATTAATTAAGAGATAATTAAGTTAGGAGTTTTAATTAGATTAATATACTCCTATTATTATCCAATTAGGTTATTTATTATTATCCTAGATATATTAGATGTATTATAAGATAATAATTGGGAATCCTATTCCGAATTGAATTCCTATTAAGTAACCTATTCCTATCTAACTAGGGTTTAGATACAAGTTATTATATATACCCCCCTACTACATGAATTTCGACTAAGTCTAACCCCTCCCCTCATTGTGATTTTCGAAACATACAATTAGAGAGAGAAAGTGAATTCGCATCCCCTAGTTCGTGGACAAGAATTCATACGGCTTCCATCGATCGATTAATTTCATCTATCTTTCTTTCTCTTTGATCTTGTATTGGTTAATTAGAGGCAATCTATTTTGGTTGCATCTCATACGGTTGATTCTAACTTAACCTCACCGTGTTATACTTCGTGCTTGGGAACTCGGAGAAGAATTGTGGGCGCTTCTTTAACAACGGTAGATTGTTCTTCAAAAGGTATTTCTTCTTATCCCTCTTTATATGAAATAACGATTAACGGATCCTATGGTTAAAAGGAAGTAGGCTAAAATTTTATATTTCCGCTGCTATACCTTAGCCTTAATTTCCTTCAGTGGTATCAGAGCCATCGTTAAATCCGTTATTTCATATATGAAAATTTAGAAGTTTTTCAATAGAATTGAATAAATATTTATGGTTAGAATTAATTAACAAATAGTTTGATTAATTAATTCTAAAGATAAATAAATTTTAGTTAATTGTTAATTAAAATAGATTACGCATATGTTCCTAATTAATTCGGTTGATAATCATTATAACAAAATCTATTAGTTTTATAGTTAGGTTAATAAAATTAGTTTTATTAATTCTAAAAGATAAAACGGAAATCTATTGTAGTTTTTCCTATTTCTGAAAATCGTTTTTAAAACCGTTTTAAAATCTGATATATATATATATATATATGTTAAAAAAAAATATGACAGCGGCTTGGGTCGCGCCTCACGACGCGACCAGCCGCTGTCGCGCGGCCCCGGCCCGAATCCCACTTGATTTTAATTGTTAAAATCGGCTTGAAAACAATTTGTATATATATATATATATATATATGTTTCAGAAATTAATAGTTTTCTGTTTTGATTATCGAATGAAAATTCATTTAAAAGTTTGTTTTTACCAAGTTGTAAATCAAAGTGTTAAATGAATTGAAATCAAAATAATTGGGACATGCATAATCGACGTTTTATATGGTTATATTAATCTAAGGATTAATATAAAGATACAAAACGATTAGAAGTAAAATTGGATGAAAGTTAATTTGACAAGTTGATGTGATTAACCTAAATATTACATAAGCCGGTTATGTAATCAACCAATTAAATTTATTTAATTGAGTCTATGCATGTTTGGAGTTATGGACATATTTGGACCCTCTTTTAGTCTTTTGGTATTTTTGAAATAGGGCCTGCGCGTCCTGCCTTTCTACTATCTATTGTAATTTCTCCTCTCATCCGATTCCCTTCAATTCAATTGAAGTTTTCTTATAGTAGTATAGAAATTAATATGTAATTTCGAGGCGCCATGGAGAAGACGGAGGACCTAAAGAGAAATATGTAATAGTTAGTATTTTCTTAGGTTTGCCCTTTTATTCCGTCTCTGGCTCGACGGAATAATTTAGATGATATGTCCATAACGCCAATGTATGTGAATGTATGTGTGTCTGATGTATGCTAAAGCAAATCAAGACTAAGTTAGATTATGAGACCTAAATAAAATCCCTCATTAAAAAGTTAAGTAAATAAGCAAGTTATTAAAATCGGTTGCCCCTCCCTAATATTATAATTCAGCCGGCAGTACTGGGGGCCTTTGGGTTGTTGAGCAAACTCAAGCTCGGGGTCTTATGGTAACACCTGAATTATCGAAAGTCATTCTTTCATGAATATGGGGTAATACTTAAATTAGATTATGATAATTGGATGAGCAAACTCATGTTGTCATAAACTAATGGGCAATATGGTTGGGATTAATGTGAATATCATATTAGTTACTAATGTGGTTAGTAACCCAATATTCTAGGAGTCACATTCAAGATGTGATTGATTACATGAATCTACCTAACAAATGAGACTAGCTTGTTGAGCAAACTCAAGGCGAAATCTCAGGAGTTAGGATCCTAGCTCACTAAAGGATTTGTGAAATTCTTCGAATTAATATGGAGGGCTATTAATTTGGCAAAATAGTGGGAGCAATCTGAAATAAACTAAAAGACCTATAATTTTAGATTGATATACTTTAAAGCAAATGAATGACATACGTTTACTCTTTCTCACATCTCAAGTTTTAAATTAAAACACTCTTAAAATCATGACTAACACCAATCTGCAAAACATTCTTACCGATAACAAATTGAATTGTTCAAACTTCACCGACTGGTTTCGTAACCTCAAAATCGTATTGAAGTTCGATAAAATAGGGTATGTACTTGATACATCGATACCCCCTATCCCTGAGGATGATGCTCCCATCGAGGAAATCGATGCTTACCAGAAGCACAAGGCTGATGACGATCATGCCTGATGCATCATACTTGCATCGATGACATCGGAATTACAAAGGCAACTATGCCTGTTCCATCATCATGCACCTAAAGGAACTGTTTGGGAAACAGACCAGGTGCGAACGCTACGAGATATCTAAGTTGCTATATCGCAGTAGGATGCAAGAGGGCACATCTATCATGACACATTGTGTCAAGATGATTGGCTACATTACCAAACTTTCTAGTATTGGATTTGCGATGGATAACGAATTAAGCATAGACTTAATTCTTCAATCCCTCCCAGAGAGTTATTCACATTTCATTATGAACTATCAGATGAATGACTTGCAAACCTCTTTTGAAGAGCTTGCAAATATGCTCAAGTCAGTTGAGCCCAATATGAAGAAAGGTAAGCCGTGCCCAACAAAACTAAGGGAAAGGAAGTGAAGAAGCCCAAAGGAGAGTGCCACTTCTGTGGTGAAGACGGGCATTGGAAAAGAAACTGTTGGTGTACCTAGCCTTCCTCAAAAGGGGAAGAAGTCGGGACTTCAACATCTGGTATGTTTTATATTGAAATTTCACAGTCTGAATCTTTTGGTATTTGATACCGGATGCAGCCTAAGGATATTCTAGGAATATCTAGAAATATTATTTCTATTAGCCGTCTTGTTGACGACGGTTTTCATATTTCAATAAAAGACAAGAGTTGCAATATTTATAAAGATTCGATCTTTTACTTTTCAGGAATTTTCCAAAATGGGATTTATGTGTTAGATAACAAAATTATTGCTTTTGCAATTGATACCAAAAGACATAAGCTAGATAATTCAACTTACTTGTGGCATTGTCGTTTAGGCCATATAAACAAGAGACGCATGCTAAATCTACATTCAGATGGGCTTATAGATCCAATCGATTCCGAATCATTGGAAACATGCGAATCATGTTTAAAAGGTAAAATGACAAAGACACCCTTTAGCAATAAAGGTGAGCGTGTATCAGACACTCTAGGACTCATTCATTCAGATGTATGCGGTCCTATATCAGTCCAAGCAAGAGGAGGATTCAGATACTTCATTAGCTTCATAGATGACCATACTCGATATGGTTACATCTACTTGATGAGGCACAAATCAGAAGCTTTTGACAAGTTCAAATGCTTCAAGAATGAAGTAGAAAATCAATTAGGAAAGAAAATAAAGACGCTTCGATCCGATCGAGGTGGCGAATATCTTTCTGATGATTTTCTGAATTATCTAACTGAATGTGGGATATGCTCACAATGGACACCTCCCTATACACCACAACACAATGGTGTATCCGAGAGGAGAAACCGTACCCTATTAGATATGGTACGATCCATGATGAGCATGGCCTTACTTCCAAAGACGTTCTGGGGCTATGCCTTAGAAACTGCCCTCTTCACCCTGAACCGAGTACCAACTAAATCCGCTAGTTCCACACCATATGAATTGTTCGTTGGTAGGAAACCCGTGTTCTCATTTATGAGAGTATGGGGTTGTTCAGCGTATGTCAAACGCATAGCGTCCGACAAACTAGATTCTAAATCTGATAAATGTTTCTTCATTGGATATCACAAGGAAACCGTAGGGTATTACTTCTATCATCCAGATGATCAGAAAGTAATAGTATCCAAGCACGCAACCTTCTTAGAGAAAGAGTTTCTCGAAGAAACACGAAAGGGAAGCGTGATTGAACTCGACGAAGTTCAAGAGGAAGAAACACCGACTGAAACAACAGAAGCGGTTGAGGTACCCGAAGAAGTCCCATTAGATGAGACTCCAGTTGCACCTATTCGTAGATCACGAAGAGTTCGTGAACTCCCAGTTAAATATGGTTTTCTAGTGGGAGATGATAACGAGGTTTCCGTGTTGGGCGACGAACCCGAAAACTACGAAGAGGCTCTTACTAGTCCAGATTCTAAAGCATGGCTTGAGGCCATGGATTCTGAAATGGATTCCATGTATACTAACCAAGTTTGGACTTTGGTTGATCCACCCGAAGGGATAATTCCCATTGGGTGCAGGTGGATCTTCAAAAAGAAGACTGACATGGATGGAAAGGTTAGCACCTACAAGGCTAGGCTGGTAGCGAAAGGATATCGTCAGAAACAAGGTGTTGATTATGACGAAACCTTCTCTCCTGTTGCTATGTCCAAATCAATCAGAATCATGCTTGCTATTGCCGCTCACTACGATTATGAGATTTGGCAAATGGATGTGAAAACAGCTTTCCTAAATGGAAACCTGCTTGAGGATGTATACATGATACAGCCTGAAGGTTTCATATCAAAGGATGCAAATAAAGTTTGCAAACTTCAGAGATCCATTTATGGACTCAAGCAAGCATCTAGAAGCTGGAACAAGCGTTTTGACGAAACCATAAAACAATTTGGTTTCGAACAAAATTGCGAAGAAGCTTGCATTTACAAGAAAGCAAGTGGGAGCTCTATAGCATTTCTCATACTATTTGTGGATGATATACTGTTGATGGGAAATGACATTGCTCTATTACAGTCGGTAAAAGTATGGTTATCCGGTAACTTCTCAATGAAAGACCTTGGTGAAGCAGCTTATATACTTAGTATAAAGATCTATAGAGATAGTTCGAGAAGACTGCTTGGTCTTTCACAGGCTACATACATTGAAAAGGTGCTAAATCGGTTTAGCATGCTTGAATCGAAACGAGGTAACTTACCCTTGCTACATGGAGTAAAGTTAAACAATCATCAATGTCCTAAAACTGATGATGACAAACGACACATGGCTGTAGTCCCGTACGCCAGCGTGATCGGTTCGATTATGTATGCTATGCTATGCACTAGACCTGACGTAGCGTTCGCATTATCTGTAACGAGTCGTTACCAAGGGAATCCGGGAGACGAGCATTGGATTGCCATCAAGAACATTCTTAAGTACTTGAGAAGGACTAAAGATATGTTCCTAGTGTACGGAGAAGGAGATCTGAAAATTGAAGGATTTTCAGACGCTAGTCATCTCACAAATGAGAATGATTTTAAATCCCAATCAGGATACCTGTTTATCTTGAATGGGGCCGCGGTCAGTTGGAAAAGTTCCAAGCAGGGAAGCGTAGCTTTCTCTACGACCGAGTCAGAGTACATCGCTGCTGCGGAAGCAGCAAAGGAAGCAGTTTGGATTAGAAAGTTCATTACAGAACTAGGTGTGGTGCCTGACATTGTCAATCCCATTACTTTGTATTGTGATAACAATGGAGCCATTGCGCAAGCAAAGGAACCACGGTCTCATAATGCATCCAAGCACTACCTAAAGCGATACCACATCATAAGAGAGATTGTGCCTAGAGGAGATGTGAGAATAGAAAGAGTACCTACAGAGGACAACGTTGCAGATCCGTTGACAAAGCCTTTAAGCCAGAAAGTACATGATCGTCATTTAACTTCTACTGGGATAAGTTTGAGAAACAATTGGCTTTAGTCCAAGTGGGAGTATGTTGGGGTTTAGTGTCCTATAGACAATTGTTGCAGGATACAAACTTAATGTAAATGAATTGTTCTTTATATCATTTGTTTTAATGAGATATATGTTTTATAACTATATATAAAGGCAATCCCTTTTAAGCACTAAATAAAGTCTAATAAAAGGAAATCCGTAAGTTTGTTTAAAGTGATTATAAAGTGTTCATACAAGCATGAAGTGAGACAAAACTTTATAATAAACTTAAAACCACCCCAAGTCAAGTGATATGTTTAGGATTGATATATCACTGTTGAGACTTGTATGTAACAATGTCTTCTGTCCGACAGAAAGCTGATCTCACAAGCTTCATATATATAGATATCTGGACAGTTACATAGATCCGATGAAACGTCGTTCATTAGGATTGGGGATCCAATTTGAGATAACAGGATGGGTAGATTCATCCTTGTCTCCTGTTCATCTCATTGGTATTAATAGGTATAACTAATCCTCAGACTCAAAGGAATGTTAATTGGTCATCCTGAATTACTGAATGTGAGACTTTGATCCTGCGGTCCCACGATCCTTAACAGAGATGACTCTGGGGTGTGAACTGCAAAGGTTGGGTGTCACAGGAGGTAATGTTAGGGTAGTTATACATTGGATTGAGCATTTATCACTCCCGATTAATGGGAGATACATCCAAGGATCGCTTGTGGAAGACTCGACTCTAAATCCTTGCAAGGTGATAGCTTAAGAGTAAGAAATACAGATTTCACTTAACCTATCTATTTGAGTTGACTCGGCCTATACAAGTAAAATGAACGTCTCGCTATATGTGACTTGACATCACCCATAGTCATAAGATTCAGTTCAAGGATGTAGTTGATAAAGGATCGAATTATACTGTAACTAATACGGAAGGGTTAACGACAGAATCAACATGTCTTCTTAACGGACTCTGGGGGAATGATTACAGACTTGTCAATAACATACTCAGTACATCATTCCGTTATGCAAGGATTAAATATAATTCTTGAAGAAATTAATTTAATAGTTGCATACGGCCAGAAGTAGTAAGAACCTAATGGATCACACATAAGACTTGGAACAAAAAGAGAGATGGATGTCATTAATAGATGGAAGCCCAATTGAGCCCAGTAAGGCCCATTTAAATAGAGGGGGCCGAAATTTATATATAATAAATAAGGAATTATTTTAATTCCATTAATCCTAATTTGATTAGGTTTATGAATTAAATTAATTAAGAGATAATTAAGTTAGGAGTTTTAATTAGATTAATATACTCCTATTATTATCCAATTAGGTTATTTATTATTATCCTAGATATATTAGATGTATTATAAGATAATAATTGGGAATCCTATTCCGAATTGAATTCCTATTAAGTAACCTATTCCTATCTAACTAGGGTTTAGATACAAGTTATTATATATACCCCCCTACTACATGAATTTCGACTAAGCCTAACCCCTCCCCTCATTGTGATTTTCGAAACATACAATTAGAGAGAGAAAGTGAATTCGCATCCCCTAGTTCGTGGACAAGAATTTATACGGCTTCCATCGATCGATTAATTTCATCTATCTTTCTTTATCTTTGATCTTGTGTTGGTTAATTAGAGGCAATCTATTTTGGTTGCATCTCATACGGTTGATTCTAACTTAACCTCACCGTGTTATACTTCGTGCTTGGGAACTCGGAGAAGAATTATGGGCGCTTCTTTAACAACGGTAGATTGTTCTTCAAAAGGTATTTCTTCTTATCCCTCTTTATATGAAATAACGATTAACGGATCCTATGGTTAAAAGGAAGTAGGCTAAAATTTTATATTTCCGCTGCTATACCTTAGCCTTAATTTCCTTCATGTTTTGAATGACGTTTACGGGCATCCTCTGTTTGTTTGGAATGACTTTTACGGGCATCCTCCGTTGGTTTTGAACTGGATTTGTAGACTCTTCTGCCATTGATATTAAAATGATGTGAATAGGTGATTCTCCAAACGGGCATTCCCTATCCACTTTTTTGCATTTGCTCTTGGCTGAGACGATATTGTTGATCGCTCTTCAGGATTTTTATTGCTTTCCTGCAAAATAACTCGATGGCTATGCAGGACAAAATGTATTTACACACATGAAAGACACATGTAATGATTTATGAATGCATGCTTTTAATGATGCGTAAATGTGATATGTCTTGCTACTATAAGTTTAGTGAGAACTTTCGCAAATGAACTTTGAGAAAATTGGAGCTTTCAGTGCAGAAAAGGGTATCATGATTTTTTGGGTGGTTTAAAAACCTTTATTGAAAACACCATGAAAGATGTTATGTATTTTTAAGAATGGCTTTCTTGTCTGTTTGGCTCATTTAAAATGCACAATCCAAAAGAGATCATCGCTACTCCTTGGGATCTTGACTTCATGTGGTTAAAGGTCTCGATTGCTTCAGGTTTCCTTTGACTTATTCTCGAGTTTGTTCCTCTAACTCCTTGTTGTTTTTGAGGATGCTCTGAATCTCCCTGCTCTTGAAGATTATGGTTCCTTATAACATGTGTGTATCGAACCATTTCATCTCTTCGAACATATCACGTGAAGGTATCCTACCCCCAATGTTGTTTTTTCAATTTAGGCACTACTGGTACCTTTGTTTGATGGATCTGGTGCCAAGGAAATTAGCCATGTTTCCTCCTAGCAAGATTCCAGATGAAGAATGATTTGAAGTGGTGCATCAATGTCCCATTTTTTTGTGAGGGACTGTGATTCCAGAAAAGTCAACCATTCATTTCACACATTTTCGAAGATCATGACTCTTTAACAAATGCATAAAACCGTTTTCAAAGCAAGGTTTATGAGGGAAAGATGAATGTTGGTATGAATTGTGTTTTTCATTTTTTTGTTCAATTTTTTTTTGGGAAGAATGGTTTAGATAATGAAACCATCAAAAAGTTTAAATGATCAAGAAGATTTCTATTGCTCCATGTGTCTCGACGTGATATTCTTCCAACTCTCGTCTTTATTGGTGACATCGTCTCGATTGCCCCGACTCATGTTTGATGAATTCACTATCTTCTATTAGCGGCATTTCTGTGATTGCCCCCAGTTTCACTTTTTCTGTAATTGTCTACTTATTCCAGCTCGACATGAATGAGTTTTTGTTGGTGCTAAGGAGATCAATCTTGTTGCCTCTAATGCTTCTGATATTTTGCTTGTGAAGTGCTATTGTTGAAGTTTTTGCACAAAGTCTTGAGGGTTTTTTTTTCTATTTTCTGTTTTTTTTTTCATTTTTTCCAAACTCTTATTTGAATAAGGAGATGAGCTACTTTTGATCGTCTAATGAGAAGATGTTGCTTGTCACAACTCCATATATATGCTTGAATCATAGCTCCCTATTCTGGGTAGATTGTCCAGATCAAGTCAAATTTGAAATGCAAATTGTCATATGCATAATTTTCTTATTCCTCTCTGCTAATATAGACTAACATCATGACTAAGGATCGAAAGGTCTTTTTAGGTTTTCAAGGGTTGAAGGTAATAATGATGGAAAAGGGTTTAGAAGAATCAGCAAACTAATTGATTTTGAGAATTCCTTTGTTTGTCAAAAGGAAACTACTATCTTGGATGATTTTTCCCTCAATCGACTTTCAGTTTCACGCGATTGACTTTTATTGCTTGCCTTTTCCTTTGCCTAGATTTCTTTTTGAGAATGTTAATCTAGCAGACTCTTTTTTCTTTTTATTTGCCCTAACTTTTGCCTAGATTGCCCTTGCGGGTTTTCAATCTAGCGGGCTCTTTTCTTTTTATTTGCCTAGATCGCCCTTGCGGGTTGCAATCCAGCGAGCTCTTTTTCTTTTTATTTGCCCCAACTTTTACCTAGATCGCCCTTACGGGTTATCAATCTAGCAGGTACTTTTTTTTAAAGAGTTCAACTGCTTTCTTCATGTTGTAACATCTTGACAAATTGAGGGAACATTGACGCTTTGTTGAATTTTGATCATTCTTCAATCAATTGGTTTCTTTTTCATGGAAAAAGGGAAAATTGGTGATATGAAAGAAAATGTCTATGGCTCAAAGGGGTGAACAAAGGAGTATATTGAAAAAGGTAGGTTAAAGGCTGAATGTACGATCCAAAGAAGGCCTTAATCATTTCCTTAATCATGAGTAGTCTGATATTTCGCTTCGAGGAATAATCAAATGATTTTAAATTTTGACTTAATCAAGACAATTTTCCTAGAAAATGACAAATTAATTGCAAGACATCTATCATGTGGTCTTCATTGATCTCATTGATGATAGGATCAAACTTCTATTTCTTTTTCTTTTCTCTCATTTTTTCTTTTTTTTCAAACCTCAACTCAAACATCTCTCAAGTGCGTGAAGATCAATGGAAATTCTACCTTTATCATTATCACATTTCAAAATGGTTTCATTACCTATTGATGAACGATATGTTTGAGAGTGAATGAAAGGAAGAATTTAGTATGGGGTATGAATATAATGAAAATGATAACATGCATTTTATTAAATAATCATGATCCTAATGATATTTGAAATGAATGCGCCTTTCTTAAACCTTCGACAGGATTTAAGATGATGCTCCGTGATACATCCTTTGTTCAATCAAAGTTCAACTTTCTTGAATGTCCAATAACTCGTGAATGGTATGCGCATCGGGCATTTAGGATTATACCGCTTCGAGCAAGGTAGTCCTAGAGGTTCAGAATGTTCTGATAATTCTGAAGCAATTTATTGAATAATTTTGCGTGAGGCACCAAAGTAGGATCCCCTGACTTTTTTTTGATGATTCATGATCTCTAATTATTTTTCCTTTTTTCTTTTTTTTTTTGGATTATTTCTTGAATAAGCCAAACAGACAATTTTTTTTATTTTTTTTAAATGTGCTTTTTATTTTTTATTTTCGTTTTAGAAAAACAATGCAAATGCATGAGATGTTGAAAGCTTTTTTTTAAAGGTCCCTAGCATTTTGCTCTCATTAAAACGAAGAATGAAATGTAACACACGAAATGCATGTTGTGTGAAACTAGGTCACATTTGACCATGTCATGTATGAAAATGTTACGGTTATGAAAAAAATCATTATAAAAGCTTATGCATGATAATGAATGACACTAACTGACATGTGAAAAAAGGAGGTCGCACAACCATAGTGGTGTACAGACTAAAAAAACTATGGTAATGTTGAATGATTGTTTTCATGATATAAAATGATTGACACGGGGGTGTTCATATATGTGTGGTGACACAAATCATGATATATGATGTCATGTGGCCTAGACATACATTGACATAATGATATGACATGCAACAAGAATGTACATGGAAGAATGGCATAAAATGAGAAGACGTATCTTGCGGCATGGAGCGTGCGAGAATACATGATGCTACAAGATGCATGATAAACACATATGGTGGACACACACATACTGATGACATGATACAATGTATGTAATGACGTGATATGATGCTATCAAAATACAATCTCACTAGGCAAGAAATGCTTTCTTAGACACTCTTCGTACACAGTATCGAAACAAAATATAAATATAAGTCTTCAATAATTATCTCTTTCTTCAAGCATATTCATCGTATTATCTTATCCCATTGATGAGTTAATCAATCTATTTTTGCGAAATCAACTTTTCATTGTTGTTGTTTTTTTATTCAAGATTTCTATTTTGCTTGAAGAAGACACCGTGAGAAAATATCGAATATCCATATTTATATTTTTATTCGATAATGGGTATAAGAGAGAAAACAAAGCATTAGTGCCAAGAAATCATATTCCATTTTAAAGCTTTTTATTTTTATTTTTTAGTGGCAAATAAATGACAAAATCTTCATATTTAAATTATGATTATAACAACTGAATTATCCTTAGAAGGTTCATTCCATTTCGAAGAATATCTTTCGACAAAAGAGGAATCACTTCTGGCATCTGAAAGGTGATTCATTTCATGCTTAAAACAAAGTCTTCAATAAAATAGACATTCTTTAACGTCCTAGACTTTTCAAGGATAACCTATTTATTATTTTCATAATCTTTCATGAGAAAATCATGTTATGTTAGACAACAACACAAGTATAAACTGTTAGGTGTAATCACATATACATTAATCAGATTACAAAGCAACTTTTTATTATAATGCACGCCTTAAAGGGTTAACCTGCACAAAAAGGGCTAGCTTCTATTGGGTAGCTCTTGGATCTATTTCTAAAGGTAGGAAAGTCATGGTTCGGGTCACAAATCCTTAACCCCATCATTGCTGAATAGGGAAGTCCAATTTGAGTTGAGTGCGTTTCAGGACCCCAACCTCGGCAACACCGAGAGGCGGACCATACTTTGCCTCTACCTAGATCCTAGAAAGAGTAGATCATAACATGACCTTTGGGTGCGAGTGTGATAGTGTGGCTCGCATGACATGTGAGGAACAAGCAAATGTAATAAAGCAATGTAAACACATAGTACAAGCAGTTAGAAATACATACACAGCCGGGAGAGCAATGTCCCCAGCAGAGTAGCCAGCTGTCGTGCCCGTGCCCGCGGATCGCGAACTGTTTTTCTTCCATGTGGCTTCCGCTCTACTGGTTTATTAACGGTGATGGACAATCCCTCTAGGGAGACTATTCAAGGGTTTTTGAGTCGCCACCAATCAGTTTGGCGGTCTGATTGGACACCGATTTGATTCCGAATTGACCCATTCGGGTAAGTTCGGATAAGGCAATGGTCTGCGATGATTCTAAGTTCGGTTTCCGATTACGTGTAGGGAAGAGAAATAATCTCACCCTACCCCGCCCGATAAATCGGTACTGTTGTACTTCTGCATGCTTGTTTTACGTGTTCGTGTTTGATATTGCTTTGATTGTTGACTAGGTTCCAAGCCTTTCATCGTTGTTTATGAAGTATCATGGATTTGGGAATGGATATGGGTCATAACATGGATGAGGAGTTTTCAATGCACGATGACATTGGCTATCTCGCTCGAATTTTAATTGCGTACGAATTATCATATAACCTTACGCGTCGCTTTTAATTCTGAGATGACTCTTTGAGTTCGTTTAACAATTTCCATCGCGTTTTAAGTTTCGTAACTTTATACACGGTTATCACATAACCTTGTACAGAGAGCTTAAAAATGAAATTATCGCAAGGGTATATTTTGTGAATATCATCAGCGGGAATAATACTCGTGAACCATTCACGTAATTATCACATAACCACATGTAGCGGATTCATTAATCGAAAGATATCAAGAACATAATGTCGTATTATAATATTTATAAATTGTAAAAATGACTTTGATAACCGTGTATACGATTATAACATAACCTTATACATTGGATTAGAAATAAGTCAATGAATAATTTATATGACCTAAGTTAATTTATTAAAAAGCATTTATTAATTATAAAAGAAATTTATTAGTATTAAAAGGGAACTATAATTAGTCTAACAATAAAAGGTTAATAGAAATTAAGTTAAACCAATGAGAATTAGATTAAGCTAACTAACCATTTTAATCGGACTTGGCCCAAAATTGATTTTAAAAAAAGCAAGACCTTTCCTGATCCTAATTCAGGAATATCAAAATTAAACAGATGACCACAATTTACCCTACCTTAACTTCCCATATAAATACATTTTAAACCTAATTTAACACTTAAACAGCCACCATCTTCTTTCTCTACTGCGACTTTCTTATTCTCAAAAGGTTTACGGCAACAGCTTCTCACCTGACCGGCCGCCGTTTGCGACCTCCATCTGCTCCATCTATTCACCCTCCGCTCTGCTTTGTCTTGTTCATGAACCGTCGTTCGTTCTCCTTGCTAAGTGAACCGTCGTTTGTTGGTCTTGCTCGTCTGCCTGTCGTCACGGTCTCATCGGCAGTTATGGCTTTTGTTCCTTGGTCCGCCGTCTAACGGCTGCCCTTGGTCCACTGTTCGAGTTGTCTAACTCCATCTCGTCTCGCCGGAGCAGACCGCCGTCTTCATCGTGTTCCGCTAGTGTTGGTGGTTGTTGCCGTCGTCTTCGTCGTCGTCTGGTTGTTTCCCTTTTTTTAGATGTTTTTATGTAAATTAGATTCCCCATTTTCGGTTCTTGCATTTAAACTAAAACTTAGTTTTTTCATTTTTATTAACATCAGAACATTGATTCACTTGCTTCTTTTCATTTTGTAAGTCCAGGAAACTTCCCAACAATTGATAAGTAGAAGAAGACGATGGCCGATCTGGTGAGGGTAAAAATGGGTAGAAAAAGAAAAAGTTAATTAGTTTGATTCTAATTTTATTTACTTATGTTAGTTTATAATTTTTGATTTTATGGATGTAACTTGTAATATAAATACAGAAAGAGTTAGTAAAGATTAAATATAAATGTTAGTAGTTAGTAAATAATATAAAATGTTAATAGTTAGTAGCATATAAACATAAATGTTAGTAGATATAAATGTTAGTAGTTAGTATAGTAGAGAATTTGTAAATGTTAGTGGTTAGTGAATGATGAATATAAACAGTCATATACAAATAAAGATATAAAGTTAGTATGATAACTAAATGTTAGTAGCAAAAATTTAAAATGCATTAAATAATAACATGTATTTAAAGTGGCTGAAAACTAATAGATTTTCATTTAAAGTTTACAAAATGAGTTCATTTCAAAAGCAAAATATATGCTTTTAATCACTGTTTTTATAAACTAGGAATAAAAACCTTTAGCTTAAAGCCTTGAAGACTACATTTAAAAAAATATGGGTTTATATTGAGTTTGATGGAGAGTAAAAGATTAAGCTCACAATGAAAATACTACAGAAATCAATCTCCTAATTTCTGTCAAAAAAACACTCTAAAATATGCTCTCTCTATAAAAATCCCCTTTCTCAAAAATTGGTTTCCTCCTCCAAAAATTAGCTCCCCCCCCCCTTGAGCAAAAGAAAGCTCTATTTATAACTTGATTTGAGCATGGGCTTCTCTTTCAGCATGGCTCCTTTTCAATGAATATTTTTGTTTCTTCTGCCTTGAAAATGGAATTTCTGTATGGTTTGTGTCTTTAGTTTTCAGATTTCCCATGTCAATTTGTCTCTTTAGTCTTGAGAGTGGGTTTTTCTCTTGGATTGAGGACCAATGGTGCTACCCATTTTGAATTTTGGTTAGAAAGTTGAAATTTGAGTTTTGGACTCTTGCCTTGAAGCTTGATTTAGGAATCTTGAGACAAAATGTTTAGCTGCAAAATAAAGAATTGTAAATGGATTAATTTTGTTAATACAAATTTTAATTCCCTCACAACAACACTCTATTTTATTTATGTTTTATTATTTTTTAATAGTAGAATTTATTTTTTGAATATTAATTCATCCCTAACTAATTAGTTCTAAGAATAAATTATGATTTAAATATGACTTAGGTAAAACTTTATCAAAAATCACATTTAAAACCATATCCATTTCTTGAACATAACTTTTTTTTATTGAAAGAGATAATTTCATTAAAACTTAAACAGCATAATCTTTATACATAGCATAGGAACAAGATGGTGGGACACTCCCCACAAATATTCTGGGATTAATAATAGATTTGGCAAATTTAGCAAGTTCATGTGCTGTGATATTATTTTCTCTGCTAACAAACTTGAAGGATACAGCAGCAAAAGACTTAGCAAGGGCATGAATATCATCACACAGCAAACCAAGCTCGCATAGGTTAGGCTCAATACTGTTGATTGCAGAAATAAAAATAAGGGAGTCACTCTCCACCATGACATGATGCAGCGGGCAATTCAGCGCTAGACGGATGCCTCGTAACACAACTAAACCTTTTGCAACAGCGAAGGTTTAAAATTATATTTAGAAAACAACACATTAAATCTCATATATGGCAAGATGGAAGATACATTTGTTCTAAAGAATTATATCTTGAATGTGACTTGGTAATTATATTTAGATATAACAAATTGGTATACAAAGGCCTCATTTCTTGGGTAAATCGTACGTGAGAATGCAATGTTGTATTTCTGATATAATTTATAAACTTGTTGAAATTTCAAATATTGTCAATTAAAGCATAAAAATGTCCCGGACAAAAATGGGTATCTACAAATATGTCCATATTCCCCTTCAACCAAGCCTAAATCTCCATTTCATTCAATGTTGTAACATGTCATTGCAACCTTAACCTTCATTTGATATATATTGCATGTTCATGTATATGAAAACTCCCTTAATTGGTGAGTTTTGTTTATCATTTGAACGATATTTCTTTAAGCATTGTAATAATTGTCTCGTCTCTCACAAATAAAATCTATCCATTAAATGTCTCTAACATGTTGCTGCCAACAACATCACACTTTGAGTGTGTCTTGAAATACATTCTACACGAGGTCTCTTTATTATAGTGTAACATATCCTCTACTATACGTATGCCAAAAAAAATTAGCTTGTTCAAATTGTCTTTCAATGCAACTTTAAATGTTGATCTTGCATAAGCCCAAAATTTCTCCCTTTCTTTCAACTCTCCATCTTTTTTACCAATTAAAAGGGATGTGTCTTACACATATATTATGCTCTATTTTTGGCAATAGCTCTTTAATAACATTTATCAATCCCTTGAACTAAACAATATAATAAAAAAAAATCAAAGCCAAACTGAAGCAAAAGAATGAGATATAAATGAACCAACTAAAATATTACCTTTTGCATATAATAAATTATGGTCCAATTTTCTCCATCGTCCATGTCTAAATCTTCCTTTAACATTATCAATAACCAACATCATGTCATTGTGTTCTCATAATGAACAATAGCCCATGTTATTGGGTACATTTGATGGTTTCCATCTTTGGCAACAACAAGATATTTGGCCTTTGACAACACCTCTTAAAAAATACCATCTACCCCAATACACTTCCAACATCCCTCTAGAATCCTATCTTTAACAAATCAATTCATAGATAGGAAAAAGTAGCTTACCAGGCTGATCGTCTTTATTCACCTGTATGATACAAGTGCTACACGAGTTAGTGCTTAGCAGTTGGTCTCTGTAATTAAACAATCTAGAAAAAATTCTTCCTTATAGTCACCTATATGCTCTTTAATCATCTTCCTTTTACCCCGTATACAAATTGTCTTGCCAACATGGATTGTAAAACCATCTTTAACCATTTATTGTATCTGCCATATTCTAAGAGCATGGTACATACTGGTAGTTTTTTCTTTATAATGCTTAGTAATAAAACTAGATTTTATTGTCTTTTTCCTACTACTCCCATCACGACGGTGAACTAGGTGGTATCTTTTCACAATAAAATTAGTTTTTCTTTTCTGCCTACAAGCAAACAAATGCCTGCCACCCTTCCGATTCTTGCATTTTGATCTTTTTTGTTTGGTCTAAATGACAGTTTCACTCCCTTTTATATTGCATATTTCCTAACAATATCTCTAAACTGAACAACATTTTCAAATGCTAACCCAAGTTGCCAGCTTACAATTTGATAGTTAGGATTATAACATACATTTTTTCTCTACATTCTTCTACTTCGGACATCTTGTTGTTCAGTACCATGACCTGAATCTCCACTACTGAAACTCTGTAGATCAAAACTTTCATATTAGTCCACATCCCCACCAATCAATGTTTCATATATTTAGACTTTCCTTTATTCAGATCTTCAAATCTAGGATCAATACTTACATGGCCTAGTGGTATATGTGACGGGTGTGGAACTTGGTTCCTCATACTATGTCTTGACTTTTTTCTAATTGATTAACACATGCTCTAACTTTCTAACAACTCTTCATCTACATCACTTGGTTGGTTGTCAATGGCTTCTTGCATTGTCGCATAAACCTCTCAAAATTCTTCATCATCTTTATATTGTCGTCTCCATCCTCTTTAATTGATATTTCATTTGTAACTGCACCATCTTCCTTTACATCTAGATATACTAGATATGCAACCATTGGATCTACTTCGGCAGCCATTAGATTTACATTTGCACCATTTGTACACACTTCTTCATGTACAAAAGAACGTTGAGGTTCAACATGATTCTCTAATTCATAGTTAAGTCTTGAATTTCTTCATTATGTTTCCCCCTACTTTACATTCTCCTTACGTATATCATCTAGGTTTGGGAATAATTATTGGTCTCGCATAACTTCTTGGATTGCATCATCATTTTCATCATTATTGGGCTTAGACTCTACATTGGGCTCTACAAATATGGGCTCAACTATAATATGAGTTACATAAAATATGGACATTTCCCCCATCCTCTAAACCCTTTGCCAAATCCAATAAAAAGTAATCACTGAATATTTCTTGAAACAAATCACTCACTTATGCGTTGTCGAACAAATTGGTTATCTCAATATAACCACAGTCTTTTGTGAAACAACTCAGCTCAAGTATCGATAACTTACTAATATCCACCATAAGGATAACTTCTATATCTTCACTAATGTTACGAGGGATTGGATTAGTAATTAACTTACTCATATGGTGGAGGAGTATATTGATAAAGGTTGACTCCATAAGTTATTGTCAACATAGAAAATTAAGCAAATGAACCATTTTTTTAACTATATCTAAACACACGTATAATAGAATAAATTGATAACAAACAAATTAAAGACAAATTGTAAAACTAATTAAATTTACCATTATGCATTAATCCCCATGTAACAACTAATCTCTTAGCCAAACCCTGATGCATAAATTTCATTTGTCAAACTATGAGTACGATTATACAAAAACTCTAATTTTTTGATATTATAACCAAAATACCCTTTTCACTATCAGATATGATTTTGAAATTTTCTAAACATGCAACAAAAAAATATGAAAATCTTACTTGTTTTCCAAAACTTGGATTATATTGTTTGCTATACTAAAATCAAAATCGCAATCACAAATGTCTTTCTCTAGACCATCTAACAACTATTCATCCATATTCTTCCATCCTTTCTTTTTCTCTCTTCGATTTTGGTCTTGCTTTTGAGGTTAAAAAATGAAACCAATCTTATTAATACGATTTTTTATTGAGAGAAATTGTTCAGAATAGATAAAGCGTGAGCGAAAGAACAATGAGAGAGATGAGAGATGAATAAAAGAAAGAGAGAGATTAATCTCAGCAACTTTTAAAGAGAGTGAGAAAGAGAGCTTAGACGATCAAAACCAATTTTTAGTGGAATTTCAATGTGGCGTCAAAGTGGCATTTGTGTCAAGCGCGTGTTCCCACGCTTTTCCTTAAGATTGGTCATTTTGTGAGGGAGTGTTAAAAGATACAACTTTTAATCACTTCAGAAAGCAATTTGAAATTTTTAATAGTTTAGAGGGTTAAGCAGCGATTTTATTAGGGACATGATAATCACAAATAGACTCAATATTTACAAGTCTTGTATGCTGGTAAAAAAATTTCTAACAATGTCAAATAAACAGTTTTTATATAAATAGACACATCCCTGTAAGAAAGAATGAAATAATTGTTTGACAAAACAATGATTAAAAACGTGAATTTCTGATATTTTAAATTGAAAATATCATATATGATAAAAGCCATAAATAGATGATGGTTAATTGTAAAAAAAAAAAAAAATTCAAATATGATTTTCTTTGTGATTTCCTCATTTTATTATAGTTCAAGGCCCATGGATACATTAAGCCTTTCTAATATTACGGTGAATTCCCTATTAGAATTAGGCATGTTCATGAGTGCGCTGGTCCACCCAAATGGATTAGGTTTGGACATGCATATTTGAGAATTTGTCCGATCCAATCTGAATCTGTTCAAGCCCGCACATAAAATGAATTGAGCTTGATTTGTCACAGAAACCCGAGCTCCACTTGACCCGGCCTGCCCTAATATAATATATATTTTATATTTTCTTATTACCTTCATTTTATTTTTATTACTTTGTTAAATATATTTTTTTTGTTATACAAAATTATCGGTGTTGAATTTTATTGAATTAATTAATTAAAATTTAATTTGTTGTATTTTTGTTATTCATATTTATAGTTTAATATAATTTTAATTAATTTTTTAATATAAATATATATTAGTTAGGTAGATTTGACTAGTTTAAGAATCAGTTTTTTTTATCTTGTTTCTGTCCGACCCGAAATACTGTAGATATAATACGAATTGGATTGAACTTGAACAAGATAATTTAGTGTTAAATCCGATTAGACCCAGTCGAATAACAGGTCTAATTAGAACTAGGAAATCTTGAAAGTCATCCGAAAAGGCCAAGACGGTGGACTTTGGGCTGGCCCGTAGGCCTCCTGGACAATTCCAGATTTGTGCCTATTTCACAGACAGTAAGCCGTGATATGTTTTCCTCTCTGGTTCAAGAAATTCTTCATTGCGTAAAGCAACGCAACTCAACTCAGCTAGAATCTCCGCCATGAGACCGTCGTCGACGCCTTCCGTCACTCCTACTGCCGCTGCCACCTCATCCGCCACCCTCACCGTTGAAACCCCTTCCCGGCAACAGCAACAACAAACCCTAACGTTGCGACTTAAGCGCAAGGAGAAAAAAGTTACCTGGAAAGAAGGCACCGTAGATAATGAGTTTATGCAGAAGAAAAGCTCTAAAAAATGCTGCATCTTTCACAAGGAAAAATCTTTCGACGAGGACTGCAGCGATGATGACGACGATCATCATAATCATGATCATAAATCCGACGGTGCTTGTTCTTCGAAGGATAATGGTGGTTGCGATTTGAATTCAGGAGCTGATTGATCGATTTCTTTTCAATTTGTAAGTCTATAAACTAAAATCTTATGTAGGCTTGCTGGATTAGAGCTTTCTGATCTCTAATTGTTTTACTATTTGTATATTTGATTTCACCTAATTGCTTAAGGTCTAGTTTTTTGGGTGAAAATGATTCTGTATTATCCTTGATTGAAATTTCTAACCATGGAATTTGCTTTCTTATGTATATTTGTTCGCCTTAACTTTCAAAGGCCTTAATGAATAGAATTCACATAAAAAGTGCAAATTGGTGGGTGAATTTGTGGGAAATGAAACCATTAATCATATCTGAATTGTGGATAAAATCATTAATATATTGAGAAACATGTCAAGTTTAACTTCAATTATAATTTTATATGTGTAGCTTATGTACATGATCTCAATAACAGCCATTTTCTCAAAAAGCATTCTTTTACAGGTTGAGTCTTATGTTTCCATACTCTGTATCTTGTGGTTCTTGATTATGTCTTGTTTGTGTCTCTATAATATTGTGTTTTGATGCCGAATTTCTGCATTTCCAGTTTGAAACTCAACAAATGGAGGCAAGCTATGCCTAGTATGGCTTTGTAAGGTGAGTTTATTTTATGGTTCCGTCTATGAAAGTATGGCTACAATATGCCTGCAGATTGAGTTCCTACCATCGACTTAACTTTTTGCTTCTTGGGTATTTAGGTTGAGTATAACTACTGTTTAAGCTATAATGCTTGAGAACATTAGTTTTATATATGAAATGCAAGAGATAGAAAATTCAACCAGACAAACATATTTGTAATTTGTCTTTTATAGCTCTTTTTTATACCTTCTTCTCTCTTAAATGGTTGTTTTGGATTTTAATATTGTCACAGCTGGGATGAAGGTTGTTGAGGATTGAGTTGAATTATGTCATTGCCGTTTCTCACCTCTCACCGAGGTTATCCTGTTATCAAGAACTAATAGTGATTATATGAATTTTGGAAGACTATGTTCTACCTGTAAATATATATTGAATGGTTTGTCTTTCTTTTTTCTTTTTTCTTTTTTCTTTTTCCTTTTCCCCCTTTGCATTTAGGTATCTTTTTGCCAAAATATTAGATTTTGTCATTCTGTATTTTTGGTGTTTTTGATAGTAACTAAAGTTCTATTCTTATTACCAATGACATTGTCTTGGTTTTAATCTGCTTTTGAAAAAGAGAACAGAGTTGCTGCTTTTTCTGACTTTTGGCTAAACTTTCATATCAATAGAAACATGGTTGAACATGGAAAGGACCCTGTTCTGCATTTTTTGTAATGAGCATGTATTTAATTTATGATATATGATTTTTTCCTTGACAGGAAAATAAATTGAATGGTGTTTTAAACAAAATTAGGAATGGTTTATTTGGTTGGGTATACAGTTGTTGATGATGATTTTGTCCTTCCTGTGCAGTACTCAGCTTATTTGGGCCTTTGCATTGGATGTCACTCTGAAATTTGCATTAGTAGGTTATGGAGGTCATTGTGATGTTTTTTGTGTTCCAAATTTAGATTATATTTATGACTTCAAATGAATATTTCAGTAAATACTAAATAGATCTGAGAAAGTTATCAAATCAATAGTGACAGAGTGCTGTAAAACTTTTCAGTCTTGTAAACTTTAAATTTCTTATACTCAGCTCTGAACTCGAGGGATATGTGGAGTTATAATGGTTATTAAGTTGTAGATAGTGTTTTTTTTTTTTTTTGAAGAAAAGTTGTAGATAGTGTTAAAGAGCCATATATGCATTATATGCGAATGTGAGACAAATCTTCTTCTTTTTTCATTAAAATCTTACTAGGAGAAACGTAATATGATAAAAAGAAAAGGAAAAAGCAAAAGACAACATAATATTTATGATATATATATATATATGGCGAACTGTTTCATTAAAAACCTTCAGTAAAATTTAATAGGATAAAATCATGGCTAAATCATATCATTGTACATAATTAAGTCTGTACATTCCAATACTGTATCTAAAATTTTTAAATATTGTAGTGAGTAATGATTTTGGTGAACGAATTTTATGATATCTATTTGACCTTTCTTTTGAAGATCACGAGTGAATAAATATTTTGGTGAATTATGTTTCGTGCGATCATTTTTGATGTACAATCTTTTTTTTTTATATAAGCAAAGGTGCGGTACAAGGCTACAAGACACAAAAATAGGGCATGGAGATGCCCATGCGCTTTTGCTCCAAAGTCTTTATTAAGTTTTGAGGCGGCTTTATTTCTTTTTCTATAGGTGTGGTGAAGAGAGATCTTCCACTCCCTACCAATAAGTTATATAATGGCTGCCAGTAAAGAAGCGATCTCGTTAGGAGGAATAAGGTGCCGAGAAATAAGATCGATAGAGATTTTGCTATCAACTTCCAAAAGGACTTTTTTGTAATCCAGATACAAAACAAGTCTCAGGCCTTCCAGATGACCTCATAACCTCGCCTTAATCACTAATTAGACTTCCATATTCTCATAAAAACCTTGAACCGGTCACCTTTGCAATCGTAGATAGGCCGCCAGTTGCAAATAAGAAAGAGCTCATTTTAACAGCACCAATTGTATTGAGCTTGATCTAAAGGGAACTTGGAGGACTCCACCCAACTAAAACCTCTTTTTCTAATGGGTTTATGCGTAGCTAGATCTCTCGAAAAAGCCTGATTAATAATAATCACTTTAATGCTCTGCACAATCTCCATAATAGATCTCTTAGACTGTTGGAACACAAAAAGATTCTTATTTTTCCATAAGTGCCAATAAGTAATCGCAAAACAAGATACCATTATAGGAGAACCGCTTTCCTGGCCTCAGGTTGTCATAAAAGTAATTAGCCTCATTCAATGCAATAAAGACCCCAAGATCATTCTAGGAAAGGGTTTGAAGCCAAATTGGATGCTCCAAAGGAAATTCCTCAAAACGGAGCAAATAGGGTAGAGTCCCACCATATCAAGATGTCTCATCTTTCTCTCCAGGTTTGTAAGGAGCTTACCTTTCATAACCAGTCAAAGGAAGCTACAGATTCTCTGAGACCCATGCCATTTCCAAATACGCTCCTAACCTCTAAGCACATAAGCAAGACCTTCCTCACGAATAAGAACATAGACATACTTGACTGAAAAGCGGCTATAACTAGTTCCAATTCAATAACATTGATCAGTGTGTTGCGAAGGGTTACAAGGAAGAGTTGCCACCAACAAATTAATGCAATATTGAGGTAGTAAATGTTGGACAAGATCCCACCTCTATTAACCCCCTGTCATTGACCATGTCGCGGACCTTCATCCAGATAAGATGCTCACTGAAAGGGCTCATCTCTAGGATCTTAAGAGACTCGAGTTCTCCTAGCCAATGGCCAAACCAGAAGCTAACTCGTTTACCATCCTCAAGCGATCACTTAACTTCGAGGATGAAGTCCTCTCTAATCTTCAAAAAGCTATCCAAAAAGGGGAAGAGAGACACTTGGAGTTGACCGAGTACTCAAAACGAGAGTGAATATTGTATTTACCAACCAAAGTATAGACCTAAAGAAGATAAGGTTGTGAAATAAAGGTGAAGCCAAACTTCATAAGAAAAGCATTATTCATCGTTTTAGCGGTTCTTAAGCCAAAGTCGCTATTTTTTAAAGGGTTACACAGCTCCTCCCAATTGACTAGGCTAATCTTCTTCTTGCCGCTTGTAGAACCCCACATAAACCTCCTAACCAATGTTATCATAACCGGATCAGACGTCGAACCGGATTGGTTACTGGATCACGGGTCACTTGGTCAGACCGGATGGCTCGGATTGGTCGAACCGGATGACGTAATAAATAAATAAATAATATTTATATATATTAAATATATATAACTAATTTAAAATTATTTTTATACATTATATATATCCAAAATAAATTATAAATAACATTTGGTTTGTTTTTTTTTTTTGTTAATTTGAGTCTTAAATATATGACGAATAAATTAAGTTCAGAATAAATTAAAATATATCAACGTATTCTATGTCATGAGATCTTTTTAAAAATATATCATAAACTCAAAACGGATAAGTGGTGAATGAGAAGTTGATGCTCAAAGTGAACGACTTAAAATGATTTGGAGGAAGATAAAGGAAAATTAAACATTCACATCCCACATAGGAAATAAATGAGAAACTTAACTAGTTTATAAGTAAATGGGCTTTCAAGCCTTTAACTAATTACTAGGGAAAATGTTCTCTCACGCGCAGGGGGTGCGATCGATTAACAGTTGGGTTAGGGGCGCACCCGCACGACGTGGGCGATGCGAATGCCGCATCGTAACAAGGTCCCTTGACTTGACCACTTCAAACCCACCGTAAATTTTTGCCCACAGCCCGCCATACATTCAATTTTTTGCCCAGCCCGCCTAAAATTTCTACCCAAACCGTTCCAGAATCCCGCTTCATTGTAGAGACCCGGGGTTACACCGGTTCTCGGTTGGGTCCCGGTTCAAACCCCGGTCTCTTCGGTTTTTTACCCATTCAAATAACCGTCCAGGCTCGGACTGGCTTCCTCGCCGGTTCCCGATCGGACCGGCCGATCCGGTCCGAGCCTGATAACATTGCTCCTAACCATCTCATCAATCTTAGTGCATATATGAACATGAAAAAGGGTAGTTTGCATCTAACCATGGAGAACATGTTGCTTATCCCATGGAGAAGAATCTTCTTGATTTTAGGAATTTTTTTGGAATAACTCACATTTTTCCTCGCCTTAAAAGGATACATATGGCTTGTAAAAGGAATTTTTGATAAAATGCCAAATGTTATAATTTGATTTGTCTTGATGATATGCGCCGAACCTTTTTAATTGAGCCGAATAAGTGAGACTCCATAAGCTTTTTTTTCCTGGGTACCTCAATCATTTAGGAGATTAGAAGCACAATGATTTATTTCTAAATTAAAAAATTATATTCTATTCAGTGTTTTTTGTTAAATAGTTAAAAACATGATCAATTCTACCATTATTAAAGCTACTTTTTCTCTATATAAAACATTTAGTGCCTTCGAGATATATCTACTTTGCATTACTTTTTTACTTGCTACTCTACGGTTGGATGAACACATCCCTTATGTTGCAGATCAAGCCAGATTTTCCAAATATAACATCCAGTTAACTATATAAAAACTTCACAAATTTATCGGATTATATATATAAATTTTTTTAATTTTTTATAAGATTATTTTTAATAGAAAAAATTCCATTTAATTAAATTGTTTAGCTTAATAAATTAGTATTACTTTATTTTAGAATGAGTTTTATCTTTGCTAATTAGTTTTAGACTTAGAAGGTCCCTTACCCCTGATGCACTAATCTACTTATTTAACAAAGCTTGTAATTTTTATATTTACAAAATATACTTATTTTCGTACAATGAAATGGAAAAAAAAAAAAATTTTGAGTCTTGAAATATTTTCCAAAATTTACTTACGAAGATTTATGTTTATATTTAATCCAAATAACAAAAGAAAAAACTTGATTAAAAAAAAAACTATATATTTTATAAATTAATTAATTTGTGATTAGGATTATTCATAACAAATAATGATTAATGAAAAGTTGAGTTGTATCGATATGAATTAAGAGTAACAAAAGTAAAAGAAAAAAAATAACATCTTAATAACCCACATCAGAGCTCTCTCTCGTGAAAACCTAGCGTAGCTCCCACGGTACCCGAGCCTCCATGGCCGCCGTCCCGCCTTCCTCCCTTACTCTCCCGCCACAGGCTCCACCGGACAGCTCGATGGAGTCTGGTTCCCACCCTGATCCGTCTTCTAGCCGCCGGTCTTGGAGAGACCTCCTGCTAGATAAAGAATCACCGTGCAATACTGGTATTCACAAGAACCTACGTGATCTTGGGCAAGTGGCGATAGCAATTGACGAGGATAATCCTTTGTACCCTAGGGTGTCGCTCACGCCTAAATTGAGGAAGAAGCTCGACATTCCTTGGGAGAATGCTCTCATTATCAAGATGATGGACCTAGGATACATGGCTCTTCATAAGCGTGTAATGGATCTTTGGAAACTGATAGCGGGCTTTAAGATGATGAACATTGGACACGATTTCTTCGTGGTGAAATTCGATGACCCCTTGGATCGAGAAAATGCGATAAAAGATGGCCCTTGGCTTATCCAGGGACACTATTTGACGGTCCGCACCTAGTCTTCATCCTTCTCCCCGGCTGACTCACTTATTGAATCAACTCTGGTTTGGATTCGCTTACCACAACTCCCTCTCTATTATTTCAATTAAGACGTCCTACTCGCTATTGGGGAAGCCATTGGCAAACCAATCAAGGTGGATGATAACACTGCTTTTGCAGACCGAGGCCGCTTTGCGAGAATCTGTGTCGAAGTTAACCTCATGACCCCCCTGATCGCAAGGTTTGAGCTAGACGGTTTAGAGCAAAGAGTTGAGTATGAAGGCCTCCATACTGCTTGCATAAACTGTGGAAGGTACAAGCACTCCCGATAGTCATGTAGCTGGCCTAGCATTAATAAACCGGAAGCCGTGATGCGTTATGATATGGATACTGATGCGACTAAGGTAGTAGATGAAGAGGGGGAGAGAATAGGGAGGATGTACCGGAACGGCAGTAGCTGTAGGCTCATACCCTGCCATTGAATACGGGCCCTGGATGATTCTTGCAAGGCGGAAGCAAGGTACTAGAGGGAAAAGTGTGCGGGTAACTGTTGTTGACCCAGGGGATGTGCTGGGAAATCCCTTTGAGAGCCCGGGTGGTGATTGGGAGAGTAACTACGTGTTCAAAGGCCCGAACCCTAAATTTGCAAGCTCCCGTGGCTCTGTTGGTCCGAGTTCCAAGAGCAGGCGGACCCTCTTAAGGATAAGACAAACATAGAGAATGCTCGGAGGCCGAGTACCAAAATGATGAAACATAACTTGAGTACGGGAAACTCTTTTGCCAATTTGTCCCTAATGGGGGAGGAGAACATGGATTATGAGACTAGGCCCCCACAAGGGTTCAATTCAAGCACCGGTAGAGGAAAACGATCAAGACTAAGCATAGACCATCATGAGTTTGGCGGCCCATCCTCGGCTGCAGATTTGCAAGTCCATATTCTTCAAAAACCTAATGAGGCTAGTAATTCAAATTCGACAAGTGGTGACACGTTTGGTATGGATGAAGGGGTCTCGTGCGACCTCGCTTGACCGGCTAGTCTGTTCTCTCCTCTCTTTAGTCTTCTTTTTGATGCATTTTATTATCTGGAACTGTTTTGGTGCCGGTTGCAGAGCCTTTCAACGCTTATTGCTCCACTTAACGAAGGTGCAGAGTCCTGCTCTTGTTGCCTTACTCGAGCCTCGACTTCTTGGCAGTAGGGCGGATAAGCTTCGGGTCTTTTTGGGCTTCACCTCAATGGAGATTATTGAAACCGACGGATTTAGAGGCGGAATTTGGGTGTTTTGGGATGAGGATCGATTGAATATCAAGCCTTTGATCAGGGATGAACAGTTCCTCCATGTGGAAGTTACTTTAAAAAGCGGGGCTATGAGGGGCTCGGCTTTTGTTCTTTCCATAGTGTATGTCCGCCCTCAATGGCCTAAGAAAAAACTTTTCATGGAAACGCTAAAAACCCTTCAGTCCACTTTCAGGCTGCCTTGGATTATCGCGGTGACTTCAACTCTATTAAATCTGCCGAGGAGAAACTGGGAGGGTCCAGGATGGTTTCTGCTCGGTGTAATACGTTTTATAACTAGATTCAGGAGCTCAGCCTAATTACTCTTGGTTTCATCATCCCCCCGTTTAACTGGTTCCGCGGTCGCACGCCTAGGACCCGTGTGGCCTGTCGCCTTGACAAAGCCCTCTGTGACATCGATTGGCGGTATGTTTTCCCAAATGCGATGTTCCGCCACTTACGTCGGCATCATTCGGACCACTCTCCAATCCTGATTGATCTAAAAGACTCCGCTTCGCATCACAGGACTTCTCCATTCAGGTTTCAAGCAGCCTGGTTAGAGCACCCCGGCTTCCTCGATTTTGTTGGGGGCCGGAATATGACGGAAGATTTGGCTATTTTTGCTGTAAAATTAAAGGGTTGGAATCAAGAAGTTTTTGGGAATATTTTTTGCGGAAGAAAAGAATTCTGGCTCGGCTTGATGGAGTTCAACGTTTGCTCTGTCGTGTGAATCATGGGGGGCTTTTCAAATTAGAACGGAAGTTGTCAAATGAACTGTCTGCAGTGCTTCGACAAGAGGAGTTACTTTGGTATCAGAAGTCGCGGGTGAAATGGATTAAGTGTGGGGATTAGAACACACGCCTCTTCCACACCTCTGCTATTATTAGACGATGAAAAAACAAGATTGACGGGATTCAGGACGGTAGTGGATGCTAGATTTGGGAGCCTGGAGATGTTAAAGCCCTGACGCTGAACCATTTTCAAACCGTTTACAGAGAAGTTTGCAGCAGTCGCCCCAAGCACAGTTCGAGATGCAGGTTCCCCGATAGGGAGGAGTCGGATCTCGATTCGCTAAGGCTGCCATTCGAAGCCAAAGAAGTTAAGTCTGCCATGTTCAGTATGGCAGCGCTAAAGGCGCTAGGGAAGGATGGTTTCTAGGCTAGATTCTATTGGTCCCTTGTAAGGTTGCAAGTATAGTTCCAAGGGGGGGTTAGGAACTATTTAAACTTTTTTGCAATTAGGGCGGACTTCTTTTTCTAAGGAAAAAGGTTTTAACAGCGGCGCTGAGTAAACAGCAAGATACTGGCTTAGTCAACTGGTGACTAGGTCAGTTTCTTAGCTTGAGTCAAGAGATAGCATTTAGAGTCTATTCCTGAGCTCAGATGTTCAACGCGCACAACTCTACTTGACCTCTTTACTTGGTCAGTTTTTGGTTATTTGAAGCAAGCAATATATATAAGGAGTTAAAGGTAAGAAATACTTCACTCAGCAGATTTATCCAGGTTCGGCTTCTTCTAAGCCTACGTCCTGTCCCCGGAACACGTTCCGAGATTTCGAATCCTCTACTGAGCTCTTTAAAGGTAGAGCCTCAAACCTTTTACAATCTTAGCAACTGAGTATAACAAGAGTACCTTCCTCTATACCTCTACTCAATCCTAATCTCTCGCTGAGTACTATAACCGAGTACTCAGCCTCTCCTTTCTATCTTCTAGAAATGATAAGTGTTTTGTCCTATACAATGATTTGCTAAGACACTTTAGATGATTGAAATAATCACTCTAGACTTTTACACAAATGTATGAATTGTAGTGTAAGATTTGCTTTGCTTCTTGCTTGCAGAACTTGTGTAGAAATTTGGTCAGCGTAATGGCTTGATCAAGTTCTATGTGGAATGAAGCTTGTGATGGCACTATTTATAGAGACGTCTGGGCATCGGTCATTTCGAATTTCGAAATAACCGTTGGAGGGAAACAGCTTCCTGTCGTTGTCATCCTGACTTGCTCAGAGCTCTCGGCCAATCAGATTTGTGTATCTTCTGTCCTCGGTCAGCTCAGCAGACTGTCTCTCCTTTTATGGTAAAGTCAACTGGACAGCATACTGTGTCGTCTGATCTTTACCCAAAGAGAAAATACTTTGTCTGGAAGTTTTCCTTAGCCAGCTGCTGTCTTGTACGTTTGTCGAGTCTACTCAGCAGCTTCATCTTGAAGTTGTTCCCGAAGGTCTTCTAGATCCTTCTTTTGCTGAGTTGCGTTTTGTCCAAAGCGACAACGTTTTAACAAACGCGGGCCGAGTTGTATTGAGTTATTTGACTTGGGCCTTGACTTCCGTATTGGGCTTGGGCCTTTAAATTCTTGTGTCTTATAAACAATTTTAACTCAACATTGAACAACCATATTAGTATAATAAATCAAAGCATTTAAACTTAGTGTGTTTAGAATATGTATTACAATTATACTTAAACAATTTTGTCAAATCAAAATTATGTGGAAAGGTGTTTCAACAAACTCCCCCATTTTGATGTTGGCAAAACTATTCAGCGAGGAACTCAGTATGAGCTCCCCCATGATAGTTGAACTAGTATAATTTAGCAAACTCCCCCGTAAGGGTTGAGCTACTGACTTAGTTTTACTCTAAAACATTTAAGGTTTTAATTGAGTAAGTCTAAGGTCAGTTTTTAGATATAGGTCAGCTTATTAAACATATTCTATTTACTCAGTATAAGCGGAAGGTTTAATCATATAGAGTGCGCTGAGTAATTTGTTGTTCAATGGATTCTTAACAAACAATGTTTTATAAGCACATAGGACAATGTCAAACATGTTATCAGCATTTGATTCAGTCAATAAGATTTATAAGTATAAAACATAGCTGATTTAATTGAAGATACATAATGACTCAGTACACAGTAACATATATTAACATATATCATAACTCAGGAATAGGAATAAAAGATGCAGATATGATATATTGATGGAAGTCAGTGTTTACACAGCAAAACTTATAGATAAGGCATAAAGATTACATCTGACTTAGTCTATACTGAGCTAGCCTATCTATTTCTTTTTCTTGTATTGCGACTGACTTCGATCATGCTGAGCTCTAGCTGCTTGTTCTTTCTCCCTCGTTTTGTCAGCATCAAGAGGAGGAAGTCTGAAGGTATCAGTTAAGGCAGCTCGAGTCAGTTCTTGGGACAGCTCCTTAAGTTTCTCAGCGCTTTCATTGATGCCGTCAAAAATTGCAACTCCATCAGTTGATACCTCTTCGGGTATGTTGAGTTCAGCAGCACTGAGCATGTTGACGCTAAACGCTTGAGCTTTGCCTTGCCAGATTAGAGCTTCAGTAAGACCAGCAAACATTTGGTGAAAGGTCTTTAAAAGAGCTGTGTCGTAATACTGACGTTGAATATTGTTATGACGAATGTGGTTGAAGGTTTGTTGTATGATAGACTGCATCTCGTTCTGCTTCATTGCGTCAGTATCCATCTCTTGCTTATTCAGATTAAGCAAGCGAACAGCCTCACCAATTTGCTCTATGGAGCATTGATTGTAAGAAACCATTTGCTCGTTGGTCTTGAGTTGCTCAGTGTGTAGTTGAGCAAAGAGCATTTTGACTTCAGACGAAGTGGCATAGTCGGTGTTCACAGCTGACAATTTCTGAACTTGTTGTTGTAAAGAGTTCAAGTGTTGCACAGTTGTCGGCTGGATCTCAGCCAGCTTGGCGATTGAATCCTGTTTAGCTTGCTGTGCTTGAAAAGAGATGATGACGTTCAGCAAGTCCTTGAGTCCCTTAACTTCGTTGAGAAGCTGAGTGACCTGGGAGAGCTGAGTAGTCTCAATAGATGAAGACCCAGCAGCAGGAGGAGTGGAATGTTGAAGGTCTCTGATCAGCGCTTGAACTGAGTCAAGGAGCTTTTTGCCGAACTCAGTGGCATTCACATAGTTTTGAGAGCCTTCAGGGACATCAGTGTGACCGGAAGGAAGAGGAGTGAAAGGAGTAACCTGGTCAGTGACTGGAATAGCATTTTCAATCTGCACTTGAGTTTTAGGTATAGTTGATTGATCGGCAGAGAGTTGAGTTGGAGAAGTGGTAATCCGAATACTGTCTGTGCTGACGGCAGAAGTGTGTGGAGTCAGCACCATGCTTGAAGAAATGGTGATAACAACCCAAATTATTCTTGAATAAGGAATAAGGGAAAATTAATAGAAATAATGGCAAACCATTATTCATTCTAAAAGAGATATTTATACATGATTAATGTGGAATTAATGATAATTAATGCAGGGGAGAATATGCAAATAATGAGGAAAAGGAAGGAGTCTCTAGCATTATGCCACGCCACGTGGACCATGACGAGATACGCCATAACGAGATACGCCCGATGAGAGCGAGTAGCGGAGACCCGCCATAGCTTTCAAGGAGAGCGTACATACGCCTTGACGGATCAAAGAATACGAAAAGGGATATTCATCTTACTGACAGAATATTATCCCAAGGACCAAAAGGGATATTCACCTTGAGAATGCCGCAAGAAGAACCGGATGGCGGATCTCCACGGTTCAGCTCAGTGAGATCCGCTGGCGAACCTATGAGGCGAATCTCCTCTTTCACCTGATTCATCACAGTAACGGCTAACCGCCGACTCGGCCATAAAGACCATTAATGAGCTATCAATTAGCTAACCGCCAGGTTAAAGGTAACCAGTAACTGCCAGCTTAAAGGTAACCAGTAACCGCCATTAATGGAGCATTAATGGAGACCTTCTAGTTGCTGAAGGTTACGACTTCCTAGCTATATATAGCCTACATCCCTAGGCTATCAAGGTACACTTTTACTTACCTTTTGTCAATTCAGTTTGCTCTCTTGATCTTCCTTACTGACTTTGGCATCAGAGTGTCCCCGGCCGATCCCAACGGCGCCTCACAGGGAAGTGCTCCGATCAAGGATTTTTCCCCAAGTTATCAATTGGTGCGGTGAGCGTGGATCTCTAACAAACAGAAGATCACAAAATCTGGATTGTATAGAGTTTCACAAAGAACAAAACAATGGAGTCAACGGAATAGAAATCACAATCTCAAACTTTGGCTCAATCAGTACAACAAATCTATCCAAATATACAGTTCTCCATATATTGGTGGGAAAGAGTTTTCTACATTGAATCTGGAATTTTATGATGAAAAAGATAAGTTTCCTCCCCTTTCTTATTCCATTTTTAATTAAAGAAAATTGAGATCCCCCACTCTTATAAAGTGCTATGAATATTATTACATGTTATTATGATAAATCTAATAAATTCTGAAAGATAAAGTAATAGACACAAATCTTTCATTAAATCTTGCATGCTCAATATGCCTCATATTTTTATGCATGACAAGTGTAATATGATATTATCATTGAATTAGTACAAACGCATGTATAAGACCCGTAATCTTGGGATTTACAAAAAAAATCATCCATTCAATGTGATTTTGTCATTTGATATTAAAATATCATAAAAGGGCTCATGTAATTACAAATGATTTAAATCTGGTCGGTCTTTTGGATGAACATGCATATAACTATTAGAAGAAATTACAAAAAAATCATATTTGGTTTTTCCTTGTACTATTCACCATCTATATATGGCTTTTCTCCTATATAGTACTTTTAATATCAAAAATTCATATTTTTGAATATTGTTTTGTCAAACAGTTATTTCATTCCCTTTTTTACAAGGATATGTCTATTCATATAAAAACTGTTTATTTGACATTGTTAGAATTTCTGTTACCAACACAAGAGACTTGAAAATATTGAGTCTATTTGTAATTATCCTGTAATTGTCCCTAACTATTAAGGCCATTATGGGCTGATGAATTACCAAATTGGATAAACAAAACTTTCATGTCCTGAGCTAACTACAAAATAGTGCAAGTGTCGGTTTCGGATCAGAACATTAATTTATGCGAAATTCTTAAGATATACATGAGAATTCCTTAAAAATTGGAGGATTGTATGTGAAGGTAGGTGAGAGTGAATTTTGAGTAATTTTCCTTACACTCCAAATTAGAGGAGAATCATGGTACATGTATTTTTCTTCCAAAATTACCCTTTCTCTTTTATTTTATTCGTACAAATGAAATGATATAAGAGTAATTATATATATAACTATATTATTAAATCATCACTTACATTTCTTTAATTACACCTCATTCAAATGAGGCTTTAATGATCTCTGAATGCCATTAATGTATGGATGCACAATATTAATTGCAAGTAAATAGCAACTATGTAAGATATCTTACCCAATATAGAATGTCATAACTTTTATGACGTTTAAAATAAATATGATATCTTGGATATTAATGCGCATTGAAATACAAAAGGACATTATTCTTAAACCATTCTCATTATGGTTATTTATTAAGAATTCATTATGATATTCATGTGCAGTAGCAATCTTTATGGTTATGACCGTTATACGTGATATTATTATTAAAACAAGCACGATTAAAATTCTATTATGAATTTGTTTGACATATAATATTTACTCGGTTTTATCCTTTGACTAAGTTCATTCTAAAGTCAGGGACCAACGTGAAGGAATTATTAAGTTGATTCCAAGATGAACTAAAAATTCCATAAAGAGACATTGCATCGTACATGATATTTGCCAACAAAGGTCAATGCAAATAGTCTTTCACTATGAAGTCAGTTCCATGGATCAAGCCATTGATCCCCAAGGTAAGTGAATATAGCTTTTATGCCTTACCACAATCTTTTAATAATGGACATGGTATGCCCCACTTCTGGAGTTCTTTCAGTGCTAACCCACAGGTACAAGGGAATTGCTAATACTACAACCAGTGCAAACACTGATATGAAAAATAAAGCTCAATCCAAAGAAGTGTATATGCAGAGTCACTTCAGAAAAATTCCTTGACTATGTCATTGGCCAAAAAGGAGTTAGAGCAAATCCAGATAAAATAAAAGCCTTGCGAGGAAAAAGGTGAAAAGAGCGCCTAAATAAAAGCCATGTGAGGAAAAAGGTGAAAAGAGCGCCTAAATGAAAACCCCACAATGGGTGAGAAAGATCCAGAGGTTGAACGGGCGGATCATCGTACTAGAAAGATTGTCAATAAGCATATCAAGGTATAAAGCAATTCCTAGCAGAACCACCCTTGATGAGCAGACCAATCTGAAGGGGAGACCTGCATTTGTATCAATCTGTCATGGATAAAGCTATATGCACCGTGGTTATTCAAGAAGAAGAAGGTCAGCAGTTCTCCATCTATTATGTTAGCAAAATGTTGAAGGATGCGGAGACAAGATATCAGAAGTTAGATAAAATGGCTCCCACGGTTGTGACAACATCCATCCGCGTTAAACCATATCTCCAAACATAACCTCAACATGATCGAGATCAAGATCAAGAACCGGCTTCACCATCATGATTCAATATTGAACACACGAATGATGAGATTGAAAGGCGAGTGCATGCCGCTCTATATAGACAAGAGAACAATGCAGAAAGGTACGCCATCAAGGTAACATGAATTCGCCATTCACAGCATGGATCCTGGGGTACGAAGCGGACAGAATGTTTAAAGCTTCCAACTTGCCACAATATAAAAGAAAAGATTCAATATAAGCGGGACATTACATATCCCGAACCCAAAGGAGGGGAACATGTAACCGTTGGAAGAAACGCCAAAGCGTACTACAGGTTGGCCACCACACTGAAGCTTGCTGGGAACTGGCAAACTAGATAGCTTTGTCCAGAATAACAAATAACAAGATGACAAGCAGAAGACAGATCATAAAAATAAATTCAAAAGTGTCATTAATGTCATAGCAGATGGACCAGTGTATCAGCCACCCGTGGAAAAAGCAAAAATATCCGCTCTGGATAAAACATCCCTCCATTGCTCCTTTTGCAGAAACAGGTCCAGTAATCTCTCCACATGCAGATGCATTGGTAGTAACAATGGCGATTCAAGGATGGAGATAAAATAAAGCGAGTAAAGACACGGGCAGGTGCATTCGCCAAACTAAAGGTTGATCCGATCCAAATAGAAACAACCATTGTTGACATCATTGGAGTGACGGGTCACACTATCCAGACCAAGAGCCAGAGGTTGCAGCCCTAATTTCCATCTGTCGTCTGACAATGTACATTCCCACCAGCAAAGGAGGAGTAATGATTAGCGGGAACCAAAAGGTGGCTAAAGAGACTTATACTCGGCGTCACTATCAATCCGCCCACAATCCAAAGAGGATGAAGGTGAGAAATATTAACTTGTCACTACAACTTTGGGCGACACAGAAACGCTCCTTATTGCTGATGGAAAGCGGATGCGGATCACCAAAGGATTAAAACTTGAGATCAAAGAGGATGTTAAAGAAGTTCTCATTGAGTCTGAAAGCGTATTTACGTAGGAGAATGAGATCCCCACAGGAGTAAGCCCAGATGTGATTACTCATAAGTTAAACATCATTGAGGATGCGGTTCTAGTTGCTCAGAAAAGACGGAACCATGGGCCTAAAAATCAGTATTTTTACATATTCTTATATGTGCATTAAACTATTATAGTATCCTATATTTTATAATTTATTCTTTCTCGCCATACTTCTTATATTCATTTGCCTAGCTTTTAGTGCTGATATACGCCCAGTGGCTGGCGAATGAAAAGTTCCACAGGTGGATCAATTACCTCAAAGATAGGACAATTGATCCCATCACGGGCGGATCCCCTTTCCATAAAGATAAGAAGCACAGACCCTCAGGAGCTTTCAAATGAGCTCAACTCTCTCCTCAAAGACAGGAAAAGGATTGACCACCATCAAAAGCGGGTTAAAATCGTCTCAAACATGAGATCATTACACCCTCAACTTTCTCCTCAAAGATAGGAGAACACTCTCATGGGCGGATCCATCTTTAGATGATCACCATTCGAGAAAGAGTTAAAACATTCCTTGGACGCAAGGACTTTACACTCTCTCACTCCCTTCCCAAAGAAGGGTTCACAAGTCCTACGGGCGGATCGCTTCACCTCAAAGATAGGTAGCAAGTTGATCCCCTAGGCAGCTTTACTTCCTCCAGAAGGAATAGAACAGCTTCAAACCTTCACAAAGGTTCACACATTGGGGTACGGCTGGCCACCTACCCTAAACAATTAGAGAAATCCTAAACCAGATTCTAAAAAATTACTTGCTAAAAGATATAATGCATTAGTAAAAATAGTTCTGGAAAGCAAAGGGTTCATCTCCAAATAATGAAGCCTCGTCTTCATCTCCAAATAATGAAGCCTCGTCTTCATCTCTAAGTAATGAAGCCTCGTCTTCATCTCCAAGTAATGAAGCCTCGTCTTCATCTCCAAGTAATGAAGCCTCGTCTTCATCTCTAAGTAATGAAGCCTCGTCTTCATCTCCAAGTAATGAAGCCTCGTCTTCATCTCCAAGTAATGAAGCCTCGTCTTCATCTCCAAATAATGAAGCCTCGTCTTCATCTCCAAATAATGAAGCCTCGTCTTCATCTCCAAATAATGAAGCCTCGTCTTCATCTCCAAATAATGAAGCCTCGTCTTCATCCAATCAATGAAGCCTCGTCTTCATCCAATCAATGAAGCCTCGTCTTCATCCAATCAATGAAGCCTCGTCTTCATCCAAACAATGAAGTCTCGTTTTCATCAAAGTAATGAATCCTCATCTTCATCATAGAAATAACAAAGTCTCGCCTCCACAAAATGCATAAAAGTCCCTAAATGGCTGATCATTCTTACTGATCCCTAAGGACGGGTCATTCTCCTCAATATGGCAGAACTGAAGAAAATAAGTCCCTAAAGGCGAATCATAATCCTATGGGGTAGGAACAAATGGTCCCATAAAGGGCAGGTTATTCCTTTCTAAAGGAAATATAACTCTCAAGAAGCCCCTAGAGGCTAACAATGGATACGGTTGGCCACCTATCCACGAAGAAGCAAAATCCCCTAAAAGCGTATCATATCCATATATGATCCCACATAGGGCGGATCTTGTTCATAAGATCCCGCATAAGGAAGCACCAAAAGGCGCATCATTTCCATATATGATCCCCCATCTAGGGCGGGTCCACTTTCCTCCAAGATAGAAAAATAAAACACCATTTAGACAGCCCTAAAGAGCTTTTTATACCTTTAGGGGGGGCTTCTGATAACAACCCAAATTATTCTTGAATAAGGAATAAGGGAAAATTAATAGAAATAATGGCAAACCATTATTCC
This sequence comes from Euphorbia lathyris, assembly GCF_963576675.1. Lineage (NCBI taxonomy): Eukaryota > Viridiplantae > Streptophyta > Magnoliopsida > Malpighiales > Euphorbiaceae > Euphorbia > Euphorbia lathyris. The sequence goes on from NC_088910.1 coordinate 90,416,990, forward strand.
TTCTAAAAGATATATTTATACATGATTAATGTGGAATTAATGATAATTAATGCAGGGGAGAATATGCAAATAATGAGGAAAAGGAAGGAGTCTCTAGCATTATGCCACGCCACGTGGACCATGGCGAGATACGCCATAACGAGATACGCCCGATGGGAGCGAGTAGCGGAGACCCGCCATAGCTCTCAAGGAGAGCGTACATACGCCTTAACGGATCAAAGAATACGAAAAGGGATATTCATCTTACTGACAGAATATTATCCCAAGGACCAAAAGGGATATTCACCTTGAGAACGCCGCAAGAAGAACCGGATGGCGGATCTCCACGGTTCAGCTCAGTGAGATCCGCTGGCGAACCTATGAGGCGAATCTCCTCTTTCACCTGATTCATCACAGTAACGGCTAACCGCCGACTCGGCCATAAAGACCATTAATGAGCTATCAATTAGCTAACCGCCAGGTTAAAGGTAACCAGTAACCGCCAGCTTAAAGGTAACCAGTAACCGCCATTAATGGAGCATTAATGGAGACCTTCTAGTTGCTGAAGGTTACGACTTCCTAGCTATATATAGCCTATATCCCTAGGCTATCAATGTACACTTTTACTTACCCTTTGTCAATTCAGTTTGCTCTCTTGATCTTCCTTACTGACTTTGGCATCGGAGTGTCCCCGGCCGATCCCAACGGTGCCTCACAGGGAAGTGCTCCGATCAAGGATTTTTCCCCAAGTTATCAAATGGCATGAACAGTAATTGGCTCAACCTGACTGGTTGAGGTGGCGGAAGCATTTTGGTCGGTATGTTCCTGTTGAGAAGAAACAGAGGCTTGCTTTTCTAATGGCGCCGATGTAGTGGAAGTGGATTGCCGTTTGAAGAATTTTAGCTTTATTAAGGAGGGGTCCTTAGTTGTCTTTGAAATGACAAAGTCAGGAAGAGTTGGTGGTGGCACAAAATCTTCACTGACAGGCTTCTCACTGGCCTTAACCAACTTTCTTCTTCTACGAGGTGGAGTGACAGTTTGAGTAGGATCTCCTGAGTGAGAAGGAGAAGATTCGTGTTGCTCATCATGAGGCTGGTCAGCTTGTTCTTGGACTGGATCAACATTGTGTTGATCAAGTACTTGCTCATCTCCAACAGCAAACCCAGCATTGGCCTGCTCAGTTTCATGCTCACTGGCTGTCTCCTCAGAGTCCTCAGCGTCATCCTGACCGCTGGCCTCTTCTTCTTCTTCCTCTGTACTGTCACCATCAAGTTCTTCCTCAACTTGTGAGATGAAGTGATCATCTAGTTGTACCTCATGTTCTTCAGACTCAGCTACACTACCTTGACATTGGGTGAAGTGAGAGTCACCCGGTACTACAAAGTCTGTAGGTATGGCGTTGAGGGGAGTCAGTGTAGAAGGTTTCTGCTTCTTCTGAGGTTGCTCAGCAGTTTCCTCAGTTCCAGGCTCACCTTGCCTGCTTCGTTTTTCAGCTGACTTACCAGCTGACTTCTGTCTTTTTGCTGGAGACTCAACATTTTTGGAAGGAGTCTCAGCAGTTTTCCTTTTGCGGGAAGCTGGGGCCTTAGTCCTTCTTCCTTTCTTTGGCTCAGCAGTTCCCTCAGCTTGTCCAGCAGCAGCAGCAGCTTTACCTTTCTTCAAAGGCTGTCCAAATTTTAATGCTCTCAGCGAGGCAGCTGTTATCTCAGATCCTCGAGTCTTCTCCTCACCTTCGAGATCAACTTTATGGTCAATGAGGATTCTGGTGATGAGTGATCCTAGCCGCATCGTGCCAGTACTTCGAAGGAAACCAGCAACAAGAAAGACTGGCATATTGATGGGAGTGTACGTCAGCATATGCCATATAAAGCATTGCTCGAAGTTAGTTGCTGATGTGGTGCAGTTGATCTTTGGGTAGATAAAGTAGGTCAGCAAATAATGAGCCATCTTCTGGTGCTGACCCATTGATGAAGCTGAGACTTCTCCTGAGTGGCCCTCAGGTTTGCAGAAGTTGTGTTCATACCCAGTGCCATCCTGATCTCTAGATCTTCTCAGCCTTGCTCCCTCAGTTTTCAACTTGAGCAGATTTCCTAAGTAGAGAGGGTTGATGAATATGGTTTTCTCTTTAACCACAGTATACAGATAGTCAGTGTTGTCATTTGCAACGCGGAGGTTGTGGTAAAACTCCCTTACCAGGTCAGGATAGGTGTCATCCCTAACCGAAAACAGCTCCGTCCAGCCATTTTGTGAAATCCACTCTCAGAAGGGTTGTTCGTTTTGTACGAAGTTTTCTGATACCCATCTTGAGGGCTCAATGTTCCATTCGCAGATGTTCTCAAAAACCTTGGAGTATGTCCTAACTTTTACAGTCTTTCCCTGACCAGAGGTTTGGCCAGCTTTTCCTTTGCTCGGCGAGGTGACTTTGGTAGGTTCCGGCACAGAGGTTTGCCTGGAAGTGTCATCGGAGCTGGGCTTGGAGTGGCCAGCACCGGAGATGTTGTAGGAAACCTTAGTCATTGTTGAGGATGGGAAAGCTTAGATGGGTTTTTAGAGAGAGATAATTTCTTTGCTTGAGAGTTCGATAAGCGTAAAGAATAAAAATGTGGAATTACCCATTATTTATAGAGGGGATGTGTGGTGTGGATTTAATCGAATCCATGTGTCAGTTTTGCCTCGGGATTTTGAACCGACAATAATCCTGGCATTTATGACACATACGGCGTATACGTCATCCTAGGGCTATACGCATGCTATTGCATTTATTCTAACGGATCTAACACTCAGTGTTTGAGAATACTAAGCATTTGATATTCTGAGTGGTCAGTATTGCATAAGCGGATGATTTCTAAGTTTAAGTTTAAACTAACTTACTCAGTGTGCAAGTTTACTCAGTATTTGCTGTTTAATTAATTTCAATGAGTACACAGCAAAAACAATCAGTCAGCATTCATATTCATTTAGCACAGGAATTTACTGAAGAGGATTAAACATACCAATTGCTTCTCTCAGTATGCTGAACTGCTCACGAGCCAGTGGCTTTGTGAAGATATCAGCAAGCTGTTCGTCCGTTGGGACAAAGGTCAGCTTGATCTCACCCTTGAGTACATGGTCTCTAATGAAGTGATGTCTGATGCTGACATGCTTCATTCTGCTGTGTTGAATTGGGTTCTTTGAAAGATCAATTGCACTTTTGTTGTCACATTTGACTTCAATTGTCTTCGTTTGAACACCATAGTCTTCAAGCTGTTGCTTAATCCATAGGACTTGAGCAACACAATGACCAGCAGCAATATGCTCAGCTTCAGTGGTAGGCAAGGCTACTGACGCCTGCTTTTTGCTGAACCAGGATACAAGACAGCTTCCTAAGAAGTGACATCCTCTAGAGGTGCTTTTACGTTCTAGCTTATCCCATCCATAGTCAGCGTCAGTGTATCCTATGAGTGTAAAGTCATGAGTATTTGGATACCATAAACCTGCGTTCACTGAGCTTTGCAAGTATCTAAGGATTCTTTTTACAGCAATGTAATGAGATTCCTTAGGGTTAGATTGATATCTAGCACAGTAGCATACTGAAAACTGAATGTCCGGTCTACTGGCTGTTAAGTAAAGTAGAGAGCCTATCATACCTCGATATAATTTGCTATCTACTGACTTACCATTCTCGTCAGCGCATAGGACAGTGTCAGTGCCCATAGGAGTGGATATTGGCTTGCAATTTTCCAAGTCATATTTCTTTAATATCTCCTTGGCATATTTGGCTTGACTGGTAAAGATGCCATTCTTTCCTTGTTTAATTTGAAGACCGAGGAAGAAGTTGAGTTCTCCCATCATGGACATTTCAAACTCAGTCTGCATTTGTTTGCTAAACTCCTTGCACACTGATTCGTTAGTTGCACCAAATATTATATCATCAACATGAATTTGGGCCAGCAGGGTATCTTTACCCTTTCTCTTAATGAATAAGGTTGTATCAGCTTTGCCCCTGATGTAATTTCTGGTCAGCAGGAAACTGGTCAGCCTCTCATACCAAGCACATGGTGCTTGTTTGAGGCCGTACAGAGCCTTTTTGAGTTTATAAACGTGGTTAGGGAATTTATGGTCCTCAAAACCTGGAGGTTGATTAACATAAACCTCCTCGTTTATAACTCCATTAAGAAATGCACTTTTGACATCCATTTGGAATAATTTAAAGTTCATGTAAGATGCATATGCACATAGAATTCTAATTGCCTCTAGCCTTGCCACTGGGGCAAAGGTCTCACCGTAGTAAATACCTTCTTGCTGACTGTAGCCCTGAGCTACAAGCCTTGCTTTGTTCCTGACTACATTTCCTTGTTCATCCATCTTGTTCCTGAAGACCCATCTTGTTCCAATGGTCTTTTGACTCTTTGGATGAGGCACTAGCTCCCATACATCGTTTCTTCTGAATTGATCGAGCTCCTCTTGCATTGCGCTCATCCAGAATTCATCGTACTCAGCTTCAGCGAAATTCTTCGGTTCTTGAACTGAGATGAAAGCAACATTGCTGAGGTACTTCCTAAGTTGATTCCTCGTCATCAGGGTATTTCCAGCAGAATCAAGGATTGCACTTTCTGAGTGCCCTCTTGGAATCCTTATCTCTTTAGGTAGATTTATGTCTTGTGTTGTCTGTGTTTCAACAATCTCTGCAGAAGTAGATGGGTCAGTAAAAGTAATCTTAGGTTCACTCTTACTCTTGGTCAGCCTTTTCGTGAAAGACTCAGTAGCTGGTTTTTGGTCAGTGGTGGTTACTGAGTGTGGATCATCTTCGGTCAGCGGCTGGTATCTACCTGTAGGGTTAGTTTCGTCGAACTCTACATATACTGACTCTTCTAAAACTTGAGTTCGCTTATTAAAAACTCTGTATGCTTTGCTGTTTGTTGAGTAGCCCAAAAAGATAGTCTCATCAACTTTTGAGTCAAACTTTGCTAAGCTATCTTTGGTATTTAAAATAAAACATTTACAGCCAAAGGCACGAAAGTATCCAATATTGGGCTTTCGTCCTTTCCAAAGTTCATAGGGGGTTTTCTTGAGTATAGGTCTAACTAGAGCCCTATTAAGAATATAGCACGCTGTGTTAACAGCCTCTCCCCAAAAATACTTTGGAAGCCTATGCTCATCCAGCATTGTCCTGGCTATTTCAACCAGAGTTCTGTTCTTCCTTTCTACAACCCCATTTTGCTGAGGTGTTCTAGGAGTAGAAAAATTGTGGTCAATGCCGCTGGCTTCACAAAATTCAACAAACTTTTGGTTTTTGAATTCTCCACCGTTATCACTACGGATGTGAGCTAATTTTAGGTCTTTATCATTTTCAATTTTTCTAACCAAATTTGAAAATGTCTCAAAGGTTTCATCCTTGCTGGTCAGCAAGATGACCCACGTATACCGAGAGAAGTCATCTACAATGACCAAGGAAAATCTTCTTCCACCCAGACTCAGCGGCTGGACTGGACCAAAGAGATCCAAGTGCAGTAACTCTAACGGACGCTTAGTTGAAACAATATTTTTGCTGTGAAAAGATTGTTTGGTTTGTTTTCCAGCTTGGCAAGCGTGGCATAATTGATCTTTTTCAAATTTAAGTTCAGGCAGTCCCTCAACCAATTGCTTTCTTGCTAGTTTGGCCAGGAGGTCCATGCTTACATGACCAAGTCTCCTGTGCCATAGCCAGGAATTTTCTTCCTTTGATACTAAGCACACAGTTTTTGAAAACTTTTTCTCTAAGTCTAGCATAAAGACATTATCTATGCGAGGGGCAGTTAAAATTAACTCATTTGTTTTACCCTCGTATATTTTACATCCAGTAGCATCAAATATAACTTTTCTCCCATTGTCACATAGCTGAGCTACGCTGAGTAAGTTATATTTGAGTCCGCTGACTAGGGAGACAGATTCAATAGTAGGATTACCTCCGATGGTTCCTGACCCTACTATCTTACCCTTCTTGTTGTCTCCAAAACTTACACTTCCTCCTCGTTTACGCTCAAACGTGATGAACTGAGTTTCATCACCCGTCATATGCCTTGAGCATGCGCTGTCAATATACCACATCTTTGACTTCTCGGCACATTTCAGGCTTACCTGCATTGTAACTAGTTACTTTTAGGTACCCAATTCTTTTTGGGTCCTTGCTTGTTAGGTGCAACAAGTAAAGCATCATATTTTATTTTATGGCGACATACATGGACAGTATGGCCATTCTTTCCACAAAAGTCACAGCTGGCCTTCTGTTTAGGATGTTTCACTGACTTGTCAGCACCCCAGTGCTGAGCGTGCCAGCACACCTTAGTGGTGTGTCCTAACTTCCCACAAAAGTCACACTGGACTTTTCGTTGGGGATTCCATCTCTGCTGAGTACCTTGGTACTGAGTTCTCAGAGGACTGTTTCTTTTATTTGGAACCTTTAGTTGGTTCTGGATAGTTGTGACGTCCTTTCTCAGTTTCTTTGAAACTGACTGGACTTCAGAGACAGACTCATGTATGATCTTCATGTTATCATGCAGAGTTGAATTGTCCTAAAGAAGGAATCTGAGGTCACTCAGTTTGACCTCTTCCATTTCGTCACAGCGCCTGCTGAGTGCTCTAACTTTCTTATTACACTTCTTGACAAGTGTGTAGAGATCACTTAGGGCATTAACCATATCGTTTCTGAGCTGGGGAAGAGAAATTACCTCATTTGATTGCTCCTCATAATCTGATGCGACGGATAGGTCAGCATGCTCAGAGACACATGGCTCAGCAAGTTCGTCAGCCATGAAGCATATCTTCGCTGACTCGGTGGCCTCAGTTTCTGTAGATGAAGACTCATCACTGTCGCTCCATGTAGCCACCATTGCCTTTTTGCCGCTCTTCTTGTCTTTCCTCAGTGTGGGACAGCTTGACTTAATATGGCCAGTTTGATGGCACTCAAAGCATGTAATGGGCTTTGAGCTTTCCTTTTTGTATTTGCTGTCGCTTGAGTCAGCTTTATACTTATCAAACTTTCTGTAAGGCTTCTTAGAGTATTTATCATTTTTCCTGAATAGCCTTTTCATCTTCCTTGTGAACATAGCCATCTCCTCATCATCATTTGAGCTCCCGTCAGTGGAGTCAGCTTTCATGACAAGAGATTTCTGCTTCTTGTCTTCAGATTTTTCCTTCACCTCAAAGTTTTTCATGGATATCTCATGGGTCAGCAACGAACCGATGAGTTCATCATATTTGTAGGTGGTTAAATCCTGAGCTTCCTCAACCGCTGTCTTCTTCGCTTGCCAGTCTTTAGGAAGACTCCTGAGTATCTTTTTGACTTGTTCTTCCTCAGTGAAGATTTTCCCAAGTCTCTTGAGCTCATTAATGATGTTGGTAAACCTTGCATTCATGTCTGAAATGCCCTCATCATTGTTCATCTCGAACAGCTCGTACTGTCTCATCTGCTGATTCACCTTGGACTCTTTTACTTTATTGGTTCCCTTGTAGGTGACTTCCAGCTTTTTCCAGATCTCTTGTGCCGACTCATAACCAGAGATTTTATTATATTCTGCAGCATCGAGCGCACAGTGAAGCATATTGATAGCCGAAGCGTGATTTTGAAGCTTCTTAAAATCATCTTCTGTCCATTTGGCCTCAGCTTTTACAACTGTTAGGCCAGCCACAACTTCGACAGGTACAAATAGGCATTGGACTATAGATAGCCAGGCACTCATGTTTGTAGCCTGAATGAAATTTTTCATCCTATTCTTCAAGAAGGTATAGTTTGACCCGAAGAATAGGGGAGGCCTAGTAATGGACAGCCCCTCAGGCAGTATCTGAGTTGTTTGGTTTCCAGGGAGAAACCGAGTGCTGTTTTCGCCCATGGTAGGGATCAGCTCAAGGTTGTTAGACCTTTTACAGTGAGCTTTTAGGCTCTGATACCACTTGTTGGTCCCTTGTAAGGTTGCAAGTATAGTTCCAAGGGGGGGTTAGGAACTATTTAAACTTTTTTGCAATTAGGGCAGACTTCTTTTTCTAAGGAAAAAGGTTTTAACAACGACGCTGAGTAAACAACAAGATACTGGCTTAGTCAACTAGTGACTAGGTCAGTTTCTTAGCTTGAGTCAGGAGATAGCACTTAGAGTCTATTCCTGAGCTCAGATGTTCAACTCGCACAACTCTACTTGACCTCTTTACTTGGTCAGTTTTTGGTTATTTGAAGCAAGCAATATATATAAGGAGTTAAAGGTAAGAAATACTTCACTCAGCAGATTTATCCAGGTTCGGCTTCTTCTAAGCCTACGTCCTGTCCCCGGAACACGTTCCGAGATTTCGAATCCTCTACTGAGCTCTTTAAAGGTAGAGCCTCAAACCTTTTACAATCTTAGCAACTGAGTATAACAAGAGTACCTTCCTCTATACCTCTACTCAATCCTAATCTCTCGCTGAGTACTATAACCGAGTACTCAGCCTCTCCTTTCTATCTTCTAGAAATGATAAGTGTTTTGTCCTATACAATGATTTGCTAAGACACTTTATATGATTGAAATAATCACTCTAGACTTTTACACAAATGTATGAATTGTAGTGTAAGATTTGCTTTGCTTCTTGCTTGCAGAACTTGTGTAGAAATTTGGTCAGCGTAATGGCTTGATCAAGTTCTATGTGGAATGAAGCTTGTGATGGCACTATTTATAGAGACGTCTGGGCATCGGTCATTTCGAATTTCGAAATAACCGTTGGAGGGAAACGGCTTCCTGTCATTGTCATCCTGACTTGCTCAGAGCTCTCGGCCAATCAGATTTGTGTATCTTCTGTCCTCGGTCAGCTCAGCAGACTGTCTCTCCTTTTATGGTAAAGTCAACTAGACAACATACTGTGTCGTCTGATCTTTACCCAAAGAGGAAATACTTTGTCTGGAAGTTTTCCTTAGCCAGCTGATGTCTTGTACGTTTGTCGAGTCTACTCAGCAGCTTCATCTTGAAGTTCGAAGGTCTTCTAGATCCTTCTTTTGCTGAGTTGCGTTTTGTCCAAAGCGACAACGTTTTAACAAACGCGGGCCGAGTTGTACTGAGTTGTTTGACTTGGGCCTTGACTTCCGTATTGGGCTTGGCCCTTTAAATTCTTGTGTCTTATAAACAATTTTAACTCAACATTGAACAACCACATTAGTAGAATAAATCAAAGCATTTAAACTTAGTGTGTTTAGAATATGTATTACAATTATACTTAAACAATTTTGTCAAATCAAAATTATGTGAAAAGGTGTTTCAATGGATTCTACCAGCGCTTATGGCAGGTTATGGGTTAGGGAACGTCGGATTGCGCTCTCCGCGCTTTGAATGAAGGGATTCTCGAGTGGAATTTGAATGATACACTCATCACCCTTATCCCAAAAATCCCTGCACCTCTGACCTTTTCGGACTTTCACCCGATTAGCCTTTGCAACGTTCTCTACAAGGCAATAACCAAATGCATTGTTAACAGGTTAAAGCCTCACCTAAAGTCTCTGGTTGGGCCTCTTCAGTGCAGCTTTGTTCCGGGCCGGCAAATAACGGAAACGTGATTCTAATGCAGGAGGTTATGTGTTTCATGAAAAGGAAAAAGGGAAGAGAGGTGCCATGGTCCTAAAATTGGATCTTGGGAAAGCCTACGACAGAGTTAGTTGGGGATTCTTTGAAGAAACGTTAGTAAGTGTGGGTCTCCCTGCTCATTGGGTTCGACTTATCATGAACTGTGTCACTTCGTCAAAAATGGCGTTGCTCTAGAACGGGGAAGAATCTCTTGAGTTTTCTCCTTCCCGCAGCGTCCAACAGAGGGACCCGCTCTCCTCGTACTTATTCGTGTTGTGCATTGAGAGGCTAAGTCATATTATACTTGACGAGATTGGGCAAAGAAACTAGAAACCTGTCTCTTTGACCAGGGGGGCTACCGCTCTCACATATTTTCTTCGCTGATGATATTATTCTCATATCGGAAGCGTCAATTGATCAAGCTAGGGTGATTAAAAGGACGCTGGACTGTTTTTGTGCCGCCTCAGGTCAGAAAGTTAGCTTGCCTAAGTCTCAGGTGCTCTTCTCAGCGAATGTGGCTAGTCGAACGAGGGAGGAAATCAGTTCTGAGTTTAATATTGCTCAAACCACCAATCTGGGAAAGTAATTGGGGGTAAACCTGATCCAGGAAAGAGTCTCCAAGGAAAACTTCCAATATGTTGTCGACAAGGTCCAGGCGCGTATGAGTGGGTGGAAAGCTTGGTGCATGTCCATTGCCGGTAGAACCACGTTGATTAGAGCTGTCACCTGCGCAACTCCGTCGTATATTATGCAAACGGCTCTCCTTCCTGCCTCAACTTGCCGCAAGCTTCATACTCTAAACCGCCGTTTTTTGTGGGGAGGCTCGAAAAACCAAAGGAAAGTCCATCTCATTAACTGGAAGCGGGTTTGCAAACCCCGTGAGGAAGGTGGGCTTGGCATTTGCAATGCCCGTGAAACTAATTTAGCTTTTATGGTGAAGCTATGCTGGCGGCTCCTCACGGAGGTGGATACGGTTTGGGTCGATATCCTCAAGCAGAAATATGCGAAGGGGTTATCTAGGCTGAACATATTTCAGAAGAATTCTCAGGCTAGTTTCCTTTGGAGGTGCATCGTAAGGGGTTCGCTGATTCTGAAAGCGGGAGTGGAGAGACTTGTGGTGAATGGCAAGGATATTAATTTCTGGACGGATAGCTGGGTTGGGGGTCGTCCGCTAAGGACTGAGATGGTCTGTAGGCTATCACCAGAATCGATCAATCACACCGTGCAGTCCTATTGGCTGGATGAGGGGGGATGGAAGTGGGACGAGCTGGCTATCTACCTCCCTAATGCTACTCTGTTACGTCTAGCCTCTATGGCTATTTTCCTCGATAACTCGGAAGCCAACACCTGGAGATGGGGATTGACGTCATCGGGGATTTTCAGCGTCAAGTCGGCACACCAGTTAACTCGGATACACGATGAGGAGGTGGGGAACAGCATCCCATGGAGCAAAGTCTGGCGTCTATAAGTACCAGAAAGAATCCACTTTTTCATATGGCTTACTCTTCAAAATGGGTTAATGTCAAATGAGATGTGTGTAAAGAGAAAATTAAGCGAGAATGATACCTATATTGAGTGTGGTGGCCTGGAGTCCACAATTTATATTCTCCGCGATTGTAGAGCAGCGAAATCGGTGTGGAAAGAGTGGGTAGACGTTGGGAACATGGATGTGTTCTTCAGTAATTCCCTCGCGGCCTAGGTTCAATGAAATGCCTTCGCCAGCGATTCGGTAAGGAGCGAGTGGTCTGTGAGGTTCGCCACCGTTTTAATGTGGATTTGGTGGTGGAGGTGCGGCCGAGTCTTTGATCTGAATGGTTCCTACGGCCAGAACAACAAGAAGAATTTCCTCCTCAGTCAAATCACCGAATTTAGGCGTGCCTTTGATTTCGAACAGAAGATGAGGTGCAACATTCCAAAGGAAATCATAGTAGGATGGAAACCTCCTGATTATGGGTGGGTAAAGTTTAACAGCGATGGTGTGAGTAAGGGGAACCCTGGTCCTGCTGCGGCTGGGGGGTCTTACGGAATGAGATTGGAGGTTGGCTCCACGGCTTTGCAGTAAATCTAGGAATTTGCTCAGCATTCCTTGCAGAACTGTGGGGTCTTTATTTTGGTATCCGTACGGCCTGGTGCAAGGGTTTTAGACAGGTAATCTTTGAAATGGATTCTCTGGTGGCCGTTCAGATGGTCCAGGAGAGCACGGGGAATAGACACCATTTCTATTGGATTGTTAATGAATGTCTGAAGCTGCTGGCACAGGATTGGAACGTCAGGCTAGTTCACGTTCTGAGGGAAGGCAACCAAGTTGCGGATTGGATGACTAACTACGCGGGACAACTGTCTTTGGGTATTCACGAGTGTGATACGCCTCCTGCAGGCATCTAGGATTTACTTTTTTCTGACCTTTGTGGCTCTGGTCATCTTAGGATGACACGGGTCTAGGTCCTGTTTTGTCGTGTTCGGGGCATAGCCCCTCCTTACCAAAAAAAAAATAATTAATTTGTTTTGTAAATATATTTAGAATTTATGAAATATGATAAAAGTGTAATATTTTTAAGAAATAAAAATGATTAATTTTCTATTAATAAAAATGAGAACATATGTATTGTGCTTAAAATGATGCACAAATATAGGTGATATGATACAACAAACATACTAAAATTAAAAACGGAGAAAGAAAGGCAGCCAAAATAAAGTCAACAAGTCAAATTACAACCGCGTTTATGAACAGCAGCCTATAAGAACCCGCAGGCGGTACAGTTCAATTTCCAAACCTTCAGATCCAAGGGGCTGGTCGGTTTGGCACCTTTCTAAAGCTTAGCTTCGTCATTCCCGAACCTCTCAGGCTCGGGTAGACCGCCCTATAAATACCCACTTATCTCGGATTTCTACTTTCACGTACGGATTAGTCTGGTCCTAACCAAAACTTCTCTAATCAACAAACCTATACCCAAGAGATATTTTCTTCGCTCAAGGTACTATCCATTTCATGTCTGCTTTTTTTTTTCTTCTGTTGAATCGGATGGGACGGGTAATCTTTCCTGTGTCTTGTTTTGGTATATTTTTTTTTAGATCCGTGTGTTTCTTCAATTCGGAAAGGATTCCTTTTGCTGTTGTTGAGATGTTGTATGATTGCGTTGAAAGTTGTTGACGATGGTAGACAGAATTCCAAAATGAAGTGAATTGTGTAAAGTTGAGAATTGAGTTCTAGAAATCGAATTGAAGCTACAGAGTCACGAGATCGGAGTCAATTTTCTCTTTTCTTTCTTTTTCGAGCTTATTTTTGTTTGTTTTGTTTTCTCTGGAAACTTCATGATCTTGATCGGTTTAAATTTAAACGATCTGCGGCTAGATCGTGATCATATTTGGTTTTCCTGTAGCGAATTGTTTTGTCCTGTGTAGCTATTGAAACTTGAGCCTTTGTAACTTTTTATGGAACTTCGTTTTTTCCGATGGCGTGCCTGTGGTTATATCTCTTACAACTAGTAATTTCATCAACTTGCATATTGAGCTTTGTTTCTAAGATCTGATCATTTCATGTTGCATGATCGATCGAATAAATGCAGCTTTGGATGTTGTTCTTGATTATCAGAATTTTTGAATTATGATGTTTGATTTGGTTCCGATCCAAGTAAGAGATTGTTTGGAATCACATACTGATCAAGCCTTTTAAATAAAGATGTTAGATTAAAGATTATCTCTAGGCCTATTATCAATTGATTTGTGGTAGAATGAGTAAATCGGGCCCATCTATTCCTTAGCGTGCCAATATTGATCCCTTGATGTTTGTGAAGTTGATAATCTTTCTGAAAATCAGTCAGTTTTTGGAGGCAATGAATATTTAATGCAGTTTTTGATTTTGGGTGCAGATTAAGAAAAGGGAATTAGAGTCTCGATTGGCAGAGATGGCACTTGTCTCAGGAGGAAGGTCAACACTAAACCCAGATGCCCCTCTCTTTATTCCTGCTGCTTACCGGCAAGTGGAAGATTTCTCCCCTGAATGGTGGCAACTGGTTACCACTTCAACATGGTACAGGGATTACTGGCTCAGTCAGCATCAGGACGCAGAAGGTTTCTATGATAATGCTGAGGATAATATCAGTTTCGATGGTCACGATGTAGCTGATTTACTGCCTGATACATTTGATCTTGATGCTGGTGAATATTTCTCTAGTTTGGATGTTCAATTTGACTCTTGTGAAAGCGGGGTAGAAAATAAATCAGCTCCTTACAATGGTGTGCAGAAAAACGGTATGGTTCAATATTTTCTATGATCTTTAAACTATTAGAAATGCCTATATTGAAATGCTCTATTGAAGATTTGGAGACACTAAATCAGTTAAATGTTTTGGTGTTATAGGCTTTGATCTTGGAGTTGAGGCACCCAAAAAAGATGCAAGCTTGTTGAAGTCTTTGGATTAAATTCAGCAAGGAGTGCAAGTTAAATCCTGAATGGAGTAGTATAGTTCCTGCTTTCTGTAATTTCTGTATAGAGCAAGGTGGCAATTTTTTTGTTATTCCTTGTTCATTCTCATGTATTTTCAATTAACCAACTTTCTTTTCTAGATGTAAAAAAATTTTAAAAATGTAAAATTTTAGCCAGCAAAGAAAATTATAGTATCTCATTTTCAGTCTCTCTGTCTTTAATTTTAGCAAGCAGTGAAAATTCTCTGTATGTCAGCCAAGGATATACAAATAAAGAATGTTCTATCATCTACTGGAAACAAGAGGTTAATCTCTGTTTCTTTTGCCCTTAAGATGACATCCATATAATCTCTTTAAATTGACACGCTACACGGTAAAAGACGTGTAAAACTGATTCTTTAAAACTGATTCTTTCATCTTCAAGCGAGGCAGCTCAATTTTGAATTTGAACATGGAACGGAAGCTGTTGAGTTTTTCTTTCTTTCAAGCAGAAGCTGAAGGAAGAAACACTAAGCACCTAAATTAGACACTTGTGAAAGAGAATCCTAGTTTTCCTCTTCAAGCTCTTTCCTCTTTTGGGATTCAAGTTTAGTTTGTTTTCCAAGGGCATCAGATATAGCCTTTGGTAGCCAGAAACCGGGTCTCTCAAGGAACGGTGCTCGGTCAAGGACCAACGGTTCTCTCAAACTGATTTCAATGCCATCGTAGCTCCACAATGTCAGGGTTGCTTCACCCTTGAGACCCAAAGAAATCCAACCTAATCCAGCAACTGCAATATCAATGCTTTTTACATCCCAGCTTGTGCCTGTCACTTTGATTTCCCTCTCTTCCCATTCCCCCAACTCAGCTGCTCTGTCTTTGCCAACTGGAGGCTGCAGGAGAGAGCATATATGTGATAAAGGGCATATAAAATTTAATACTGAGATTATCTAGGAAAAACTTGGTTTATTTCATTCCATATGCAAATGTCTTAAAGGGTTTATGTTTTGGTCACTTTGTGGTTCTTTTTTACCAGAATATGTTTACATGCCTTAATCTTATCAACTAAACCTAGACATTTATGCTCCTTTTTCTTTTCTGGGTGGAGTAAACAAAAACATAGGATTGAATTTCGTGGAATTGAGACAATGATGTTCTTTGGAAATTGGGAATGAACAGGCTATGAGATTAGAAATTTTAACTTTAATTCAGGTCATATTTTTGTAATTTAAGAAAATCATAAGTTACCTGCAACCTAACACCAACATGGTTTCTCCAGAATTCGTCGGCATTTTCTATTTTGCCCAAGTGCAGGGAAACACTCGCCGATGCCCAAACTGTGATGTAAATAGTGGTGACAGAAGCCTGATTAAGGTCCAACCGCACCAAGCCACCAACATGAACAGCTTGTCCACTCTGCAGGTAGTCTAGTTTTATAAGGATACAATATGTGTTTCCATATAAATAAAAATTACGAAAGCCACAATACCAAAATAAATCAGAATGTCCAAAATATGAAGGTAGAACATTTCACATGTAAAGGGAAGATGAATAACAACAACAACAAAGCCTTAGTCCCGAAATGATTCGGGGTCGGCTAACATGAACCATCATATAAAACCGTGAAAATCAAGTCGTGTCAGCGACACAGATTCGCTCCCTCCACTCCGTCCTATCCACTACCATATTTTCCTCAATTCCCAATAAACTCATATCACTCTCGATCACCCTCCTCCAAGTTTGCTTAGGTCTTCCCCTACCTCTCACCACTACATCCCTTTGCCACTCTTCGGTTCTCCTAACCGGCGCATCAAGCGCTCTACGTCTCACATGGCCAAACCACCTTAGTCGGTTTTCTCTCATTTTATTCTCAATAGATGTGACCCCTACTTTTGTCCTAATTATTTCATTACGCACCCGGTCCTTTCTCGTGTGACCACACATCCATCTCAACATACGCATATCCGCCACCGACATCTTATGGATGTGGCAGTGTTTCACTGCCCAACACTCCGTACCATATAACAATGCTGGTCTAATTGCCGTCCGGTAGAATTTTCCCTTCAATCTATTAGGCATGCCGGGATCACAAAGGAAACCCGTAGCACTCTTCCACTTCGACCAACCAGCTTTAATCCTATGAGCAACATCTCCATCTACTTCTCCATCCGTTTGGATAATAGATCCTAAATACCGGAAGCAATCCGAGGCCTGAACAACTCTCCCATCTAGGATGATTGTCCCTGCCTCCCTACTCCTACGGCCGCTAAACTTACACTCCAAATATTCTGTCTTACTTCGACTCAACTTAAAGCCTCTAGATTCTAGAGTTTGCCTCCATAGTTCCAACTTCATCTCCACTCCTTCTTTCGTCTCCTCAACCAACACAATATCATCTGCAAACAGCATGCACCATGGTATACCATCTTGAAGTGAACTTGTTAGTTCATCCATAACGATGGCAAAAAGAAATGGGCTTAGTGCGGAACCTTGATGCACTCCAATCGTAATAGGAAACTCTTCAGTTTTCCCAACACTAGTACGTACACTCGTGCATACTCCCTCATACATGTCCTTTATGATGTCAATATATTTCCGCGAAATGCCTTTCCTTATCAAGGCCCACCAAAGTACTTCCCTTGGTACCTTATCATATGCTTTCTCCAAGTCAATGAAAACCATATGCAAGTCTTTCTTCTTATTTCGATAGTGCTCCATTAATTGTCTCATTAGATGGATGGCTTCCATAGTTGATCTTCCCGGCATAAAGCCAAACTGGTTTTCCGAGATCTTCACCGTCCTCCTTAGCCTTTGTTCAATCACTCGCTCCCAAAGTTTCATAGTGTGACTCATTAATTTGATTCCCCGATAGTTGGCACAATCTTGGACATCGCCTTTGTTCTTATACAAAGGGATTAAGGTACTTTTCCTCCATTCTGATGGCATCTTATTGTTTCTCCAAATTTTGTTGAAGAACGTCGTCAACCATTCGATTCCTCTTTCTCCCAAACATCTCCAAATCTCAATAGGGATGCCATCAGGTCCTACTGCTTTCTTCAACTTCATCTTACTTAATGCCATTTTGACTTCACCCTTTTGAATTCTCCGCAGGCATTCATGATTTATCATATCGTGATGGATACTTATATCTCCAACATCTTGTTGGCGATTTCCATTAAATAAGTCATCAAAATAGGACCTCCATCGTTCCTTGATATCCTTATCTCCAACTAGAACTTTCTGGTCCACATCCTTCACACATTTAACTTTTCCGAGATCTCGCGTCTTCCTATCTCTCATCCGAGCAATTCTATATATGTCTCTTTCCCCTTCTTTCGTATCCAATCTTGTATACAGATCCCGATTCACCTTTGCTCTAGCATCTCGTATGACCTTCTTTACTTCCCTTTTAGCCTCTTTGTATTTTTCGTAGTTCTCGTCACTCCTACATTTCCCCAATAGTTTATAGGATTCTCTCTTACTCTTTACTGCTTGTCGTACTTCTTCTGTCCACCAAGATGTGTCCTTACCCGGTGGCATGCTACCTTTAGATTCCCCTAGAACTTCCTTCGCTACTTCCCTTATACTATGCTCCATCTTATTCCATATCGAATCTATATCTGAATCCATATTGCAAGTCCAAATATCTTTTTTGGTCATCTCATCCACAAATTTTTGTTGATTCTTTGGTCATCTCATCCACAAAGGGAAGATGAATAAATATTAAAATTAAGTTCATGCAATAGACGAATTACAACAGAACAGAACGATTATATACATATTTGACAACACTACAGATATCCTTTAATTCCATTTCCTGCCTCATGTTCTGCCATATTTCCGATTAAGGGAGTGTGAATTAATAAGCAAAGAGGAAAAACTGTTTTATCATTCAACAATCTGGCATAGAAATGAAAATGGATGTGTACATACATGCATAATTTGAGAAATGAGATTCAGAAGAAAGAATCAATAATCACTCAAGTATGTATCTACAGACACTTGAAAATTGTTATGTGTTCATCACTAAATCAGCAAAGAAGATGCACGACTAGATTCTAATTCTTCATAACTTACTGGAAACAATTCAACTAAACTGCGTTGATGTCTTACTATCTGTAACTGAATATAAACGACCACAGTGTACTGAGGTAAGAATGTATATACAACTGTGCCAACACACAAAAAGATGAGCATATTCATTCCATAGGTACAAAAAATCAATTTACCTTCACCCTATATGTTCGTGGCTTTAGCTCCTTCCGTATTTCAACCAATTTTTGCTCTTCTCGATTCAATCTCATGGACATTAGATACGGGTGCAGAAGCCCTGGAGTATCATACATCTTTGCCTTGGCAGATAAAATTCCTCCAATCCTTAGAATTCCGAGAGTTGTTCCAGGAACTGGAGCTTCGGTGAGCTTTGATACTTTGACCCCTTCTTTCTTTGCCAATGCATTTATTAGAGTAGACTTGCCTGCATTTTGAGCTCCAATAACCCATACATGCCCTCGAGGACCAGCCAATTCCTTGACAAATGACAACAAATTCTTCACACCCAAATCCTTATAAGAACTAACCAAATAAACACCACTTAGCTTGGGTGCTCCTCCTGCTCTAGCTCGATGCCTAACCCATCTATCTAATCTAGTAGGAGAAATTTGAGATGGAAGGAGATCAACTTTTGTCGCTACGAGAACCAGCTTAGGCAACTTTTTGCTAGCTTTAGGATCATTCTTGGTTCCTTCAAGTGCCTTGAACAATGACATCGCCGCTCGTTTAGGAAACGAGCCATCAAAATCAACACAATCAACAACCATGATAACAACAGTTGCATTTGCATTACCACTAGGTTTGATCAACCTAGTTGCTACCAATCTATCAAAATCGAAATCCGGTATCAGATTTTCAGCTGTTTGGTTCTTAACCTGACCATAGTTCCGCAGTGAATGACACCGAGCACAAACTGTAACTTGATCCTTGTCCTTTCTAGCCTCCCTAGCTTTCCTTTTCCTTTCTGCTTTTGATATTTTCCTTTCTTCCTTTTTCCTCCTTTGTTTCTCTATTATCTCCTCTGTAATGTTACCGTACCCAACACCAGCAGGAGTAAAGCCATCTAAATCATCTCCATCATCATCTTTATTCTCTAACATTGCTTCAATTTCATCCGAGTCCCAATCGAATTCATCACCCTCTTCCACATCATCCTTGTCACTAGCACTTCCCTCAATTCCATTCTCAAAATCATCTTCATCTTTGCCTTGGAATGTAACCTCAAACCCTTCAATGTCATCTTCAATTTCCTCCTCCTCCTCGTCCTTATCCTCTCCTAATTCATCTCCTTCAAAGGTAACTCTTTTTTCCTGATAATACCCAGGAAGGTTTGGGTCATTATCTTGCATAAAGATCCCACAACCAGGGCAAATTTGGCCATAATCCCCATCTTCCTCTCTTCCCTCACTCAAAACTAGGTCTCTTCTTCGAGCAATTTTAGCATAATTTCCTTCTTTTAATTCAACCGCTGATTGATTCTTAACAGCTAAAGGAACAAATGAAAATCTATTGTTGTTCAGTTTGTTGGTCTGTATACTCAAGCCTGAACATAAATATAGAAAGTTTGAGAGACTGGGTCTACCTGCCTCTTTAGTTTATGGAAGTAAATACAAGATTTCAAACAAGTAAAAAGGAATACAGAAATTCACCTGTGAAAATACAGTTTGCAGCTGATACTTGATTATTGTTAAGAAGATTGAAGCTCGAACTGGCTGCTGTAGCTGTAGATAACAAAACTGACATTTCTGTTTCTATTAAACCCCCAACCATTACTGGGTCTGAGAGGTAAAGGGTAAGATTTAACTTAATTTAATTTTGAAACCTTGTTTGGACGAAAATAACCTCCATAATTTCCTTGGATTTTCTCGGCACCCAAACAAAACCAAATTGAATATTAGATACCTAGGTCGATCATATGGTATTCGTTTGGCTGTGTTTTAGCCTCTAGATTTCCGAACGGCTGCGGCGAAGGGAGCGATACGAGCAATTGCTGCAGATCATACAGTGATTTAAAAACCTTCAACCCGTGTCATGTTTTTCTTTTCTGCTACAAAATACTCTGTCCAATAACTTGGGAAACTAAAAATGCGAATCTACCATAAGTTCTAGGATAAATTACAAACAAAAAATTAACATGGTTACACCTTTTTTGCAATAATGTTTGTGCTATTTTTCGTTACGTTTGCGCCCTTAGCGATTCTTAGAAATATGGGATCCTAAATCTTTTATTCCAATACTGATTTTATTTTTGGTTTTTAAATTCATGATCGTCAAATTAGTTATTTATCTCCAGTCCGTCTAAATCCGCTTCTTATTGGCTGGCTTGAACATATATATATTTAGAAATTGACGTGGTCTGTCTCAAATCTGATCAAATCCGCAGATAAATTAAACTGAGCTTAAGATTTATCGCAAAAGTCAGAGCCCAAATCCGTCCGACCTTATATTATATGTATTTTATTTATCATAATTTTTTTTATTACTTTATTAAATATTTTTAGTTATATAAAATTATTTTTGTTGAGTTTTATTGAATTATTAAAAAAAATTTACTTTGTTGCATTTTTGTTGTTTACGATAATATTTACATATATCTCGAATGACCAAATGAATTTGATCATTCACCATTAGATTTAGGTTTATTAAATCTAAAATTTAAAATATTTTGAATTTCCACTTTAGAATTCTAATAAATTTAAATCTAACAGTGTATGATTCAGAGTTCATATAAACACTATAATTATTGTTTATATTTATAGTTTAGTTTTATTTTTAATTAAGTTTTTAATATAAATATTTATTAGTTTGACGAGTTGGGTTTGGGAATCAGTTTTTTACCTTGGTCTAGTCCGATCCGACCCGATGTAAATATAATGTGGACTGGATGGGACTTGAATAAGATAATTTAGTATAAAATACAAGTAGGTTCGGTACAGTCCATAAACATGTCTAATCATATTGTACATTGTATTCATTTGGATGTAGTTGAAATAAATAACGTTATTTTATTCGAATTTTATATTAAACGCTATCTTTTCTGGTCATAAGTAGGGATGACAACGGATAAGTGTACCCGCGCAATTCAGTATTATCCAACCCTAATGGGAGTATCAATCCCCGTGTAAAAAGGTTTGAGACAGGTATGTGATCTAAAAAATTACTCATGATGGGTATAAGATTATCTGTTTTATGTGTTTATCCTTAATGGTTACTGGTATTCACACCTATCTATGAATTAAATGAGATGAGATGAGTAATTCAAAATATAAAAAGGTAAATGTATGAGATTAACATTATCTGCATGTATCCTATATGCTGTCATCCATAATCATAAAGAGTTTAATGTTACAAAAAACAATCAACGACTTAATGCGTTCAAATGAAAGATTAGGATCTCAATGCACCAAAATCAAAATAATAAGTGACCTCACGATTTTTTTTTTGCTAATTTTATTATTTTATTTAAAATAACACATCATCTCCTATTTCTATTCTTTTTCTTCCTTCCTCTCTCTATTCCTTATCAATTCTCTCTCCTCTCTCTTCTCATCTCTCATCTCCCTGTTATTTGAGAAGTTTTGGAATCAATACCGGCATCTAACATAACATTCTGAAATTCCCTTAGATGATATTGTACATCTCCCCTTTAACAAGAGGGGGCTCACCATCTCATGCTTTCTCATCTGATTTAGATTTCCGTCCATCGTTAGATCTTGAACTCAAAGCTTTGATGTAGTTTTCATCATGGTCTCTGTAATGAGATTCGACTGAGTTTTGACAAGTGGTTTTCTTACGTTTAGGGGATCTGGATTCGTCAGAATGGTGACAATATGTGTGAGGTGGTGTTTTGGAATGATGGCACCTTCGGTCGCAAGTGCTATGGTCTCTTCCTCTCGATCTACCCTGAGTTGGTGAGAGTCCGAGCATAGATCTCTCTTTCTCGGGTAAGTACGGAATTTAAGGTGTCTCATAGAACATGCAATAAAGTTTTTCCTATTAAGGTGTCCGTTTGCTTCTCTTACCTCCCTCAACTCTACCCTAGCAACCTTCATTTTTGTAGCATGTTCGGCTTCGAGGATATTCATCGACTCTTAGACCGAACCTAGGTTGTAGATAAGATGTTTGGTTATCCCATTCATGAAATTGTGTTGCTTTGGATCTAAAGAGCCCAAACGGGCCTCTATTTGTTGGTCAAACTATGGAGTAACTATGCGACATTCTATTACATTATCATTTGTATCCACCAGGACTCTATTCCTTATTGGCCGAGCCAACGTCGAAGGAATGTTAGAAAATGGTGGGATCACAAAACTGTTCAACTGATTTATGCCATAAATTTCTCAAATTCACGCTCACTACGCCCATTTTATATGAGGAAATCTAAGCTAACCTTGAGGAATCATTTGAATGCCTGAGATAGAAAAAAAAAGAGGTCAAAGACAGGAGATCGAGGACCTCACTCTGATGCTTAGGTTAGTGATGGGCATGACTATTGAGTATCGTATTAAGCTTAGGCGAGCAATGTGAGTGAATACAATATACTTTTTTTTTTGTACCATGTACCTTGTATTTATAAGGGAATTATGTTGTGTGCCCTAAATGTGAGCAGGAACTCACATGACATTCGATCGATGGTGAAAGCTTGCTGTCAACCATAATCAGTTGTAACAGTAGCACATGTGATTCTATGAATCATGTCGACAAATGCAAGTAAGAACGTGTGTGACATTGAGGTCCCATTTGTCCACATGCCTACGACGGTTACTGTTGAAGATAGAGCGACTGATGGGTCTATGTGTATCATGGTAAATTGTATAATATCTAACATATGTTTATGATCTGTTACTATAATAAGTGATAAAATGATGTATATGTGAAGGATAGATGCTAATATTTATGACTGAGAAGACAATTCCATGAATTATTTCTCAAATTGACTCAACTTGTCAATGTTATGAGTAAATTTAGTAATTGTTGCCAACATTAGGGATAAAATTGTTCTTGACTATCAACGTTGAGAGTGTTTTTGCACCGTATCTCATATTAATAAAAAAATATATTATACACACTAATATTAAAACTCAAATATGAGTTGATAAAATCCAATATTAGAATAAAATTATTTGGTTTTTGTTGGAAATGTGCCTTAGTTAATTTATTAGCAGATAATGTTTTATTTAATTATTTGAATTTAGGAGAAGTTATGTTTAGGAGAAGTTATGGAAGTCAGTTGTAACTGATGTTTGTAATTCTGTATAAATTTCCTGAAGTTCAATAGAAGTTTAGTGTTGGTTCCAAACTCTTTGAGTTGGTTCCAAACTCTTTAGGGTTGGTTCCAAACTCCTAAATGTTAATTACTACAAATTGGTATCAGAGCAAATTATCTTGAGGGATCTGTGAGAATGGAAGCAGATGCAGTATCTTTTAATCAGGTTGTTGCACCAGTTTTTTTGATGGCCAGAATTAGCAAGCTTAGGATACTTTGAAGGGTCTCTATCATGACAATGATAGAATAAGAAGAAAAGGAGACTCTACAAGAGTTTTCTCATAAACGATGATAAATAAAAGGTTTGGGCATATTCAAAAGAATTGTAGAACCAAGTCTGAAGAAAGTGTCAAGTTGACACATGTTGCCGAAGAAGAAGAAACATTGTTTTGAAATTGGTGAGACGTGCACCAATATGAAGCATTTGGAGAGAAGTGCTCCAATTCTAATATGAAGCATTTGGAGAGAAGTGCTCCAATTCTAGAATGGTGATGGGAAAGTACATCATCAAAACAAACTTTGAAACAAGTTGGGTGTTTGTAAATACTAAGGCAAGAAGAAGTTTGTTGGAAATGTGCCTTAGTTAATTTATTCCTTTCTTCAAAAAGTCTTGACCCCTTTTCGTTCCTGATCCCTCTAGTCGGGTGGGCGTCGGCCGGTCTTTCGACCAGATCCCCCTAAAAACCGTACGTGCGGGTCTCCCCGCATGCGGCTCACGCCATTCGAGGTGGCCCAGCCCTAGGAATCCGCAGCTTTCCTTCCCTCTCTATCGCCTTTTCCACCCTTGCTTAGGCGCCTTCTTTCGCTGTTGAACCCCGGAACCCAGCTGCTTTCTTAGCCCGGCTTTAGGCCTCATTTACCCGTGCAAACTTAGAACGAGCGTAAAAGAACCTCTTTGTACCGAGACCAAAGGCCAAGAATTTATGGGGGCACTAGCACGAGCCTACCTAAGATTATCTTTTGATGAACAATCGCTAACTAAAAGAGGAACTGCATAATGAGAAAGCACCGCTCGCTCAAAGCTTGAATCTATGTCTCCTAATCCAGTTTTGGAATCCTCCATTTATTCCTCTGGCCTCTGGGATCTACAAAGATGAGAAAAAAAGTTTTTTTTATATTGAATATAGGGAAAATCATTCTTTAGTTCGTGAGTTACCCATTTCTGGGATAATGTTTTATTTAATTATTTGAATTTAGGAGAAGTTATGTTTAGGAGAAGTTATGGAAGTCAGTTGTAACTGATGTTTGTAATTCTATATAAATTTCCTGAAGTTCAATAGAAGTTTAGTGTTGGTTCCAAACTCTTTGAGTTGGTTCCAAACTCCTAAATGTTAATTACTACAGTTTTACTGTAAAATTGGGTTTCACTGTAAAGATTAATAAGAACTCTAAAAGTAAAAGGAATTAAAAATAGGGTAAAATTTTAGATACAAAATATACAAGATTAAATTTGGCCATATACAAAAATCATCAAGAACATCGCTTTCTCCTGCTCAGTATTTCTCCTTCGGATGCTTGCAGCAAGAGGCTCTCTGCACCAATTTTAGGTGAAGTTTTAGGCTATTTCACTGTCAGGCAATACACATATCTGTATGAGCACTTTACCAAACTTCAACATGGATAGCCAACCTATATTTAATCCAATTATGAGAATGAACTTGGATGTGAATGCAGATTTTTAATTTCTTTCATTCTGTAACATTCAACACAACAACACAGCTGGACTCTTTTCGTTCCATCCCCGATTTCAAATCGAAAAGGAGTTGTAGGATTCAGTTCATTGAGTTGTTCCCAACCTTGACCATCTATGCTCTTATCGGAATACATAGACAGCCAACAAACATTTGATCCCATTATGAAAACAGAAGTGGATGTGAAGTAGCAGCACACAGATTGATCACAGCTTGCCTGCTTTGGTTCCATCCCTGATTTCAAATTGAAAAGGAGTTTCAGGATTCAATTCATTAAGTTTTTCAGCAGCCCATTTCCCCAAAGTTGACCATCTATGCTCTTTACACACATCAAAAACTCTTGTGAGCATTGGAACAGTGGGATCAAATGGCATCCTTTTAATAAAATTCTTTAGTTCTTTCTTGCACCTATACCTACTGAAGAGTTCTATCATACATTCGTAGTGTTCTAACCGGGGTATTATACAATACTCATCAACCATTGAATTGAAATACTTCTTTGCCAACCGAACCTGTCCTTCATACATACAAGCAAGCAAAATACCCTGAAAAGTGACATGGTCTGGTTTAACTCCTTCCTCGTTCATCAGTCGAAACAATTTAAGTACCTCTTCAGCCCTTTTATTATGACAACACCCCAAAATCATGGAGTTCCAAAGAACCAAATTCCGTGAAGCTGCCTCTCTGAAGACACTAAGAGCATATGCAAGACAATTGCATTTAGAATACATATCAAGTAGAACTCCTCTTATCACCATATCTAAATCATAGCCATTTCTGATCATGAACCCATGTATTTGTTTTCCTTGATCAAGTGCAAAAACATTAGCACAAGCTCCCAAGAGAGTTCCAAATGTATATTTACTTGGTTTTGTTTCCCATTGCATATCTCCGAAAATCAATATAGCTTGTTCACTTTGGTGGTGACGTGCATAGCTTGTCAAAAGAGCGTTCCAGGAAATGCTATCCCGGGATCGACTCATTTGAGAAAACCAAAGTCTGGCACTTTTCATGTTCCCACACTTGCCATACATGTCAATAAGGGAATTACCAACAAGAATGTTGGAATTGAAACCGTGTCGATAAATGAATCCGTGAACTTGCTTTCCCTTTTCAATATCTGAAAGTCCAGCACAAACATTCAACAGCAGTCCCAGTGTGACATGGTCAATCTCTTCTGTTGTCCTGAACATTAAATGAACAAATTCCAGGGCCTCTTCCCATTGGAGAGAATGAGTATACCCTGCTAACATAGCGTTCCACGAGATCACATTCTGTTCAGGCATGTCTTCAAAAAGTTCCCTTGCCTCTCTTGTCCTCCCATTCATTGCATAAGCTGACACAATAGATGTCCAAGATATCAAATCTCTTGAACCCGGTAGGTCAAAAATCATACGAGCACTCTCAATTTTCCCACACTTAGCATACATATTACAAAGACTACTTGAAACTGCTTTGTCCTCCTCCAAATTCAGCTTTACTGCAACTCCATGAATCTGCATCCCCTCTTTCAATGCATATATAGCTGTACAAGCACTAAGAGCATTAGAAAAGGTAAAATTGAATGGTCTTATATCTGTTTTGAACATCTTAAAAAACATAATCACTGCCTCAATTTCATTTCCTGCCTCAAGATAACGCCTAATGATTACATTCCAAGTAACATCATTACAATTCTCAATCTCATCAAACATAGACAATGCTTCATTCATAGCATTACACTTCCCGTACACATCAACAAGAGCACTGCCTAAAATCACATTCCTATTAAACCCATATTTCACAACAAGCCCGTGAATTTGCCTTGCAAAAGAAAATTCCAAAACATCACCACATGATCCCAAAACACTGGCAAATGTGATCTCATTCGGCTGAAACCCTTTCCAATTCATGTCCTTGAACAAATACAAAGCTCTATCCGGACTCCCACATTTTGTGTAAGCTGTAATCATTGCATTCCAAGTCCCACCGTCTTTTTGGGGCATTTTGTCAAACAGTTCCTTCGCATAGGCCAAGCACCCACATTTTCCATAAGTTTCAATCGCACGATTGAGGAGAAAGGTAGGTGGTGTTTGGGAGAAGGTTACCAAATGCGATTCAACTTTTCGAGCCTCCACAACAGCAAGAGAAGAAGAGCAAAGCTGGAAGAGACGGGCATATAGGGAATAGGGTACAGGGAAAGGGGATGCAAACAAAATTGAAACAGCTTTTTGGAGGCGATTGGCTTTGAGGTGAGTAAAGATTGTGTTGGTTAATGCATTGACAGTGGACTGTTGGGACTGCGAATTGGGGGTTCTGTTGGAGAGGAGACGATCAAGTATTGAAGCTGCACTCATGTCTAACTTATAAAATTCAAAGTCTTCATGGTTCTAGAAATATATAGATAATTACATATTTAAATCAAATATTTTTACTGACTGGTTTGGCGAATTTGCAAAACATTAGCGCTGTTTAAAAGTTGCAAATATAATTTGTGAATTTTACAACTAAAATAATTGTGAAACCATTTTTCAATTAAATATTTGTGACTTAATTAATTTGCCACGTTAGATAGATAGTGTAGTCTAATAACTTACAAAGTTAGTTTTTTTTAATTGCTCTATTTTTTAAGGTAAATAATAACTATAACAATTTTTAAAAGAATGACTGAGTTTGTAAATTGCAAAAGGCACGTGTCTTTATTTGTAAACTTTTAAATCACGAGAATTATCTTTTGTAAATTGGTCAAACCATAAGATTTATTTTTATATTTTTTTTCAATTATTTATTTGATATTTTTTTCCCTAATTAAGGAATGGTTTTCGGAGATCCTATACATTTTAAGATACCTATCATTTTTAAAAACAAGTGTCGTAAAATATTTGGGGAAATCCGTATAAGGATCACTTCTCTTTCTACATCTCAGATTATTAATTTCAATTTACTATTATCAAACATGTCATCTAACATGGATTTAGATACCATCCTTACTCATAACAAACTAGTTGGAACAAATTTTATCTATTGGCATAAAAATCTTAGAATTATTCTAATGGTAAAAAATTTTACCTATATGCTAAATACATGATACAGATCGGTTTCGGATGAATTGATTTTAATTTTAAATCAACAAAGAAAGTTTTTCTCTAGCTAAACCAGAATGAGTTAATCCTAGGTTTTACGAACTAAACTGTAGGAAATCACAAATTCCCCATTATTGAAAGTTGAAACCTTAACAAAAGCTTCACAAAGAAGATAATAGTTTTTTTTATTAATTAAAGTTGAATATCCTTGCAAAGAAATAAGCTTATATAGCTCTCCAAAGTAAAATGTAAAAGACTAAAAATTCTAACTAGGACTCTCAAAAAAAAAAAAAAAAATTCTAACTAGGGTTACACATAATAGAGAGTGATAAGGGTAGAATGGGGAGGGAATACACAAATAACATTCAGGTTATTAAACCTAAATGGCAAAAGAGTAACTATATGAGTGCCAAAACAGTAATTTCCGGAATGGGATAAAATCTGGCAACTGTATTACAAGACTCATTTTAGATGCAGAAATCACCCCACACGTCGTGCCACTTAACCCACACGTCGTGTGGGTTAGTTTCTGCCAACTTCTGTGCGCGAATTCATAGTGCAGCTCTTCGTGCCAACTTCCCTCGGGCCAGAACCTAATCCACACGGCGTGTGGAAGGGTCGGCATGCCGTGTGGGGGGCTATTTTGCCCATTTTCCTCGCGTGCTCACACGTGCTTCGTTCCTCCTCCGACTCTCTCACCCAGACTCGAACCCTTGAAGAAATGCCCCGCATAACCTTATATGTCATTGATGATTATAGGAGACAAAAGAAGATGACAACATGGTAACTTATAGCATGTTCGCATCCATGTTTCCTGAGCTGCAAAAACAATATGAAAACATTAACGAAATAAATGATATGACATATCAAAAAGACATAAAATGAGGGTACCTCGTATTTGTCATGGACAATGAACTAAGAATTGACTTGGTTCTTTATTCTTTTCGTAATAGTTATTCCCAGTTCACCGTGAATTATCAAATGTACAAACTTGAAACCTCCTTAATTGAGCTTTTAAGCATGGTAAAGTCAATGGAACCAACTGTTAAAAAATAAATGTGGCACTGGTTGCTGACGTCTCTAGGAAGAGGAATGGTAGGTTGCCTAGAAAGGGAGCTTCCAAGAAGCCCAACTTGACTGTGAACAAGGATAAAAGTGTCGAGCCCAACAGTTCCAAAGGCATATGCCACCACTGTGGCGTAAAAGACCATTGGAGGAGAAATTATCAGGACTACTTGGATTTTCTCAAGAAGGAGAAGCTTAATGAAGCTTCTACTTTATTGGAATGAACACAATTTAATCTATTAATTTTTGCATATTAGATACCTGATTTGGATCTCATATTTGTTTAAATAAGCAAAAAAGATTAGAAACTTGAAGAAACGAGAGATTATCATATGGGTTGGAAATGGAGCAAAGGTTCAAAGAGATTATTATCTTAGTTTACCATCTGGACTTCTATTAGAACTTAAACAATGTTTATATGTTTCTCACATGTCTAAGAATATCATTTCAACTAATTGTTGGATATTGATGGTTTTTCAATTTCAATAAAGAACAATCATTGTTCAGTTGATAAAGATAAAATTCACTACTTTTCTAGAATTGCAAATAATGATATTTATGTTCTAGAAAATAAAAACTCTAATTATACCGTGGATACCAAAAGACCAAGAAACAGTACTGTCGTTTAGGTCACATAAATGAGAACTACATATCTAAATTCTATACAAATGGTTACTTAGAATCTTTTGATGATGAATTACTAGATGGATGTGAGTCTTGATTGAAAGGAAAAATGAGTCCTTTTAAAGGAACATGTGCACATGAAACATAAGTTTTAGGACTAATACATAGTGATGGATGTGAAGCAATGTTTGTTTCTACAGGGGGTTATAGCTACTTTATTACTTCCACCGATGATCATTCCAGATATGGTCACATATATTTGACAAAATATAAATTAAAGCTTTTGAAAAGTTTAAAGAATATAAGAATGAAGTAGAGACAAACCAATAAGAGTAGCAAAATACTATGATATGATATTGGTAGAGAGCTAAAAGAGAACTAGATTATCTCACAATGGACTCTATCATACAAACCATAACATAACAATGTATCAGAAAGGAGAAACCATACTTTACTAGATATGGTACGTTTAATGACAGGCTTGCAACACAACCCAAATCCTTTTGGGAATATTCTCTAGAAAGTGTCATATATTACCGTTAATTAATCATGTTCCGTTTAAATCTGTAATATCTAGTCCTTTAAAATTATTCAAAAGAAAGAAGTCTATATTCTCCCATATGAGAACTTGGGGTTGTCTTGCTTGTGTGAATAAGCATGTGTTAGCCAAATTAGATTCAAGGTCTAATAAATGTGTGTTTGTATGATATCAAAGGAAACAATTGGATATTATTTCTATAATACAATGTATAAAAAGGTATTTGTATCCAAATATGAAACTTTTTTAGAGAGAGAGTTTCTCAATGGAAGTGGCAATATAAACATTATTGTACTTGATTAAGTTCAAAAGAAAAACACAGCATACACGGAACAACTAATGTAATTAGAGGAATCTGAGCTTGCAACTCAAAAGAGGCACATAGTACACTAAAAACCACGTAGGTCGAGTAGGATACAATACGAAATAAAATAATAAAATATAGCAAATTATGTTTACACATTAATAAAAATAGGGTTTTTAGGTGGAATTATCAGACATGAGTGACCTGAATAAGTTAGAACAATTAGACTATTCCAACAAGGTCCTTTTTCTTTTCTGAATCTCGGTTCCAAAATTAATTTTTGTTTATCAATAATATTAACTTAATAATATTATCAATAAATACATGATGTCATTTTGAGATGCGACTTTTTCTTAATTAAAACCACTTTTTTCTTAATTTAAAACACTTAACATCTTATTCCCACTCAAGAGTTAATAAGGGAAAATAGGTTAGATTTTGGGTGAAAAGGCACCCCAAATCAGTAAGAAGGCTCATAAACTTAACTCGGTTTGGATAAGGGAGCCAAAATTCGAAAAATATAACTTTATATCCGGTAAGACTGTGTATACACGGTCCCGATTGGCTCCCCTACTTAGTCCACGGGACCATGTATACACGGTCCTGATCGAGCCTCAGATCGAGCTTCTGTAACATTGTATATGCGGTCCCAATCGAGCCTGAGATTGGACTTACTAGATCAACCCTGATTGGCCCTTCTATGAGACTACACATAAACAGTTCTCTAGGTAACCGGGATTGTGTATATACGGTCCTAGGGCCAGAGGACAACTCAAAATGGGCTACTTGTAGCCCATTGACTTCTAAGGATCGTATTTCCGAAATTGGGACTCTGCTTTGGGCCCATTCAGCTACATTAGACTCGTAAGAAGACATTATATGACTTTATAATGACTTTTGAGATAAACTTCATTTCTAAAAACAATTAACACCCTTGTGAGGGCTTGAGACTATCCTGAATTTTAAAGAAACAAACTTGCTCATTACGCCACATTGGAACGCTAATCCTGAGTATTACACATGTCATAGATCCTCGGGACTCGATTAAATCCTGATAAAAAAGGTTGATCGACCTCTAGACTTTTAGAACTTTTCTTCCCCCAAATGCTATCTTAGACATTTGTAGTGATTGATATAAGGTTTTTGTCATTGGGACCTCGACTATAGTGTTTATAGATACATTAACAAGCATGTCCAGATAAAGAATAATAAAAATAGACAAAACCTATTATAATTTTTGTTTCCATTCCACATGTCGCCATATATTGCAAGTGTGAATTTGACATGACAAATAACCAAAGATTTGAAGAAACGGCAACGATAAACATTAGATGATAAAAATAAACTAAAGTAGAACCTTTTAATAGTAGCAGAACCACAGGGCACGACGACCCCTTTACATCAACCACTAGGGTTCAAGATATTTACTAAAAGACTAGAAAAGGCTTTAATACAATACAAATTTAGTGGAGAATTAGAGTATATATTATCTCTAAACAGTGTCCAACAACCAGTTAAATTAAAAATTTAAGTTAATAGTTAAAATTCAAAAATAACTTTTATTATTATTTCTAACATAGAGTCTACAACAACAATAAAATTTATCGCGTCTAATGAATCCATTCCCTTTGAAAAAAAAAATTATAATACTCCTCGATTAATACATTGCATCAATCAATTAGTTTTTTTTTTGAAAGAATAAAAGAATATACTAGATATTTGCGCTCACATCATTACAAACTAATTGAAATATTAGAGTCGGACATTCCTCAATAAGAACAAGTGGAATATTTGTATCCCTTGCCCATATCGCGAGAGCATGCGCTACCCTATTACCCTCCCGGTACACAAATTGAAAAGAAACGCTGCCAAAGCACGAGGCCCGTGCAATGGCGTCTTCATATTGGAAGCGCAAGGAAGAGTCCGTGATACTCACTGATTGCAATACATGTGCTACTGTTTGTGAATCTGTTTCAATTATGATGTCGTTGAAGCAATAGTCTCGTCCCAACATGATCCTTGCCAGTACCGCTTGTAGTTCTGCCTCCTCTGGCGTAACACAGTAGCCAATTGGGATACCTACACTAGCCATTATTTCTCCAAGCGAGTTCCTCGCGATCAGACATGCCCTACATGCATGGCCATTATCCCCGAAATTAGCGTCGCAATTGATTTTTACCACGCCGTTCGGGGGAGGATACCATACTTTTGTAGGGGCTTGGTTTGACCGCTCCGGAGGCTGCGCTTGTGGATGGTTGGAGGGTCTCATGGCTGCTGTTTCGTCAATCTCATGCAAATAGTTCATGGCTTTTGAAATGATCCTCTCGGCTTCCATCCATTTTTTCTCGTGTATAAATTTGTTGCGTCTATACCAAGTCATCCACATTATGAGAACCGCCTTCCTTGTATCAGTTGGAGAAATTTTATCAAGGCATAGTTTTAACCAGCTTCCAATACGATTTGCTGGGAGCTTATCCAACCGGATCGGCAGGTCCGCTTTCTTCCATATCGTCTTCGCCGCCTGACATTCCACAAAAATGTGAAGTAAAGTCTCAGTGTGATAGTTACATACTTGGCAGTTTTCAGCGATAGCCACCCCATACCTCGCAATTTCAGCCAAGCTTGGTAGGATTCCTCGAAGGAGTTTCCATAGAAAATGAAGTACTTTTGAGGGTAGTTGCAGTCGCCATAATTCTTGAAATCGCAGACACGGTCCGCTAGATTGTTCTTGGTTGTCCTCCAACATTTTTCTCCTTTCCTCTGCCAAATAATATGTATTGGTCCCGTGTAACGTGTTAGTATTAGCTCCAAGGGGGGGGGGGTTAGAAACTAATTAAACTTTTTCACTTTAAAGGCTGACTAATTTTAATTTTAATACTTTTACTCAGTTTTTAGGTCAGCACCGTTGAATATGTTTTGAGACAGCTTTAGTTAATTTACTAACTAGAGCTGTTTCAGTTGTGAGTTGGGAAGCAACACTTAAGTCGGTTTCTAACTCAGCACTCAGATTACTCAACTTCAGTGTGTACAGATTATTCTACTGAGCAATGTTAAGCAAGCAACACATACATATATATATATCAATAGAAAGGGTTAGAAGTTACTCAGCAGACTTATCCTGGTTCGGCCTCTCCGCCTACGTCCAGTCCCCGGAATCCTTCCGAGCTTTTTCAATCCTCTACCGAGCTCTTTAAAGGTAGAGCATAAACCTTTTAAAATAGCAACTAAGTATGCAAGAGTACCATCCTCTATTACTCAATCCTATCACTACCACTGAGCACTATAACCGAGTACTCAGCCTCTCTCTACCACTGAGTACTATAACCGAGTACTCAACTTCTCTAACCTTTTACAGATGATACAAGATTTTGTTCTCACTTAGTGAAGAACACTTTAGATGAATAAAATCACTCTAGACTTTTACACAAAGATAGGAGTTGGTGTAAGAGCTTGCTTTTTCTTTTTAGACAGCTTCTATTTTGGATTTTGCAAGTGAAATGACTTGATCAAGATTTGCTTGTCTGTCTTATGTGTTGTTGTATATGTCTGTGATCCAAGTGATGAATTGGCCTTTTTATAGTGATCTTTGAGGCGCCAATGATTTGAATTCCGACATAGCCGTTGTGGGAAAACGGTCTTAATTCGTCACCACTTGGTCAGCACTCAGTGCTGCAGGCCAATCTTGTCTTCTGTTTTCGCCAGGAGCCAGGTTTGCCAGATTCGTCTTCTTGCACCAGGTTTTTCTTCTAGTAAATATCAGATGGTCCATGCTTCTCGAAAAGGTCCTTCCGACAAATTTTTGAATCTTATGAATTTTTCTTAGAATACGACAGATTTTGTCTTCAACACTGATCACTATCAAAGCTGACCTAACGATCACTCAGCTGGATATCGCGGCTTCGCCTTCAAGCTCTTCTAAAGAAGACATTTCTTTTCTTAAAGCTGAGTTACATTCTTACTCAGCTTCTGCTGTGTGATTTGCGTCTCCTGAATTTTGGCTTTTCTTTCATAGATGTTCAATTCATGTTCTTATTATTTAACTTACTCAACATTGAACAAACACATTAGTACAATTAAATCAAAGCACTTAAATTTAATTGTTTAATCATGGGATTATCTTAAATAATTTTATCAAATCAAAATCATGTGGAAATGTGTTTCAACAATATGCACTTCGTACTGAGAATACACCAGTTCTCTCTAGACTCCAGTAAATCGCATCCATAGGCCGCCAGGGGTTCAAACGTATACGCTTGATTTCCTCCAAATCTGATTGTGTCAATGTTTGGTCTAGCTTCCCCAAATTCCATTCGCTCGTATCCTGATCAATTAGTTCGATTACGAATTCTGGTTTCGAGTTGATCTTTGACATTAGCGGCTTTTTGCAGTTCAAACCCGGAATCCAGTTATCCTACCATATTCTAATCAATTAGTTATTTAATGTCACTAGAATACATTATTTTTCATCAGCAAATTATCTTCCATAAAATGGTACTCCATCTAGTCTGAAATAAATATTTTTTAAATTTTACATCAAGACCAATAAAATATTAATTAAACTATTAAAATAACTAATTTATCCTTAGTAATTTTCTTTTAGAACTCTACTTTCAATGTAAAATTTATCTTTCTTTTTAATCATGGTGGCTTAATTAGAATTATTTGCATTAATTTTTAAACTTCTTTTTTTTTTGATAGAAATAGGAAAGGAAAACAAACAAACAAAGAACAACTATCTTGGGATTAGCCTAGGAAAGCTAACCCCAATCTTATCCTCTAAAAGAAGAGAAGATAGAAAGATAGGGGGCTCGGAAAGGGTAGTAACACCTAACATCCCCTCATGGCCCGCCGCAGCCAAGCGATCCGCAACTCGATTCTGCTCTCTGAAAATGTGACTGAATTTTAAGAGATCAAAAGAAGAGCAAAGCATTTTAATGGCTTTGATAAGGTTGCGACTATTAAGACAAATAGCATGATTATCAGAAATCATTTTGATGGCTTCCATGTTATCAGATTCCACAGAGAGCCTCTTCACACCCAGGCTTTTAGCAAGCTTGATACCAGAGAGAATACCTCAAAGCTCTGCAGAAAAGGAAGAGCCCAACCCCAGATTCTGGGTGAACCTAGAAAGCCAGGCGCCCCCCGCATCTCTAAGAACACCTCCGGCAGCAATCTTACCATTGATAAGGCAGGAGCCATCTGAATTCAACTTCACAACCCCATCTCTCGGCCTGCTCCAAATAAGAGTAAATTTTGAAAAAGATTATAAAAATGCATTATTAATACAAAAGCACATATGAAGAAGGTCTAATTTCAAATAAAACCCCAATGGTTTAACATTTCTACAGATCGGTGTCTGTGGTTTTTTTTTTTTTACAAAACAAACCATGTGGTAGGCGTCGTTAGCCATTTTGGATTGAATTTGCCAAATTTAGCTGATAACAACCTCAAAATGAAAATTCTCAAAAATTAAAGTTGTTTAGTATCATATTTACTATTGAACCACTTTTTTTATTTTTCAAAGCTATCATATTTGTAATTTTCTCTCTCTAAATATTATCTCTCTTCCTTCTAAAAAAACAACCTCCAAATAACTTTAAAGCTGAAAAGTTGAAAAATTAAAATTGCATAAAAAATTATTTAATTCTTAAAGATTTTCATTTTAAGGTTGTTATAGTCAAATTTATTAAAGTCAATCCAAAATAGCTAACGATGTCAATCACATGGCTTGTTTTATAACATAAAAAAACCATAAGTACCGATATGAAAAAACGTAAAACTACATGCATATGCATATGTTATTTGAAATTAACCCTATGAAAAATAAGAAATTAAAACGCCTATAAAAAAAAAAAAAAAATTTAAATGCATCTTCTTTTCTTTTCTTGCAAAGAAAAGCAACAAATCCTAAGCTTTTGACTCTCTCCCATCCCATGTGTTGACTTGCCTCTTCTTCAAATTCCTAGGCTTGGCTGAAAAGCCTTCTTTCTTTCTCAACAAACACCCAAAAAGGTTTCTCCATATCATATCATAACATAACCACAAAAAGAAAGGAAAACCCCCAAAACCCCCAAACCCCGAAACTCTATTCCTGAAAGATAGACAAAACCAGGTTTATTGTATTCTATGCCATGAATTGGGATTCAAATCCAAGAAGAAAAAACAAGATGCCTTGCTATTCTCTTCTTCTTCTTCTTCTTATTGTCTTGACAATATCAGAATTACAAACTCCATGTTTTGCTGTTGGCTATGCAAAGCTCAGCAGATTCAAATATGCTAATCAAGTAATTGGGTCTCATTCTCATTCTCATTCTCCCAACTCTAAAAGGTCAAATCAAGATGAAGTTTTTGGTGCAGAAAAGAGAAAAGTGTACACTGGTCCAAACCCTCTCCACAACAGATAAGTTTCAATTAAATTCTACTGTTACTGTAATGTTAGAAGCAACAACATATAGCTTCTTCAATTTTCATACTTTCAAGAAAATGTTTGTCTATTTTCTTTCAATTTTCCTTGCTTGATGCTTGGTTCAAGATGTAAATGAGATCAGTTTAGGTTTTCATCATAATTAATTATTTGTTTTTTCTTTTTTACTTTATTTATTATAAAAATAATATATAAAAATATATATATTTGTTTTTATTTACTGTAGAAAAGTTAATGCCATTAATGCAGTTGTTGGTGTTATAATTCTGCTCCTGCTTTAGTCTTGGTGGGTGGGTTGGGTTTAATTCTTTGCTGTTCTTTCTTCTGTTGCTCAATAGGAATGCTTTTCTTTCCCTACATCAGTATAGGATTACTTTATTCCCATTGAGGATTACTATGTGTACTCCACTCCTATCCTAGGTTTTATTATCAGATATCTTTTCAATTTAATAAAATAGATTTACTTTTTTAGTAATTAACAATTAAATCAAAATTTATTACTTTCAAATAATATCATGTATATATTCTTTATTCCACAGAATAATAAGTAAATACATTGTCAAGCAAATGTAAATAACAATACACTTAAATACCTCATTATTATATAACTAAGTAATTACTGAAGTTTGTTTTTAAAAGATATTAATTAGTATTGCTAATCATGAGGAAAATGATACACACTAGTCTAATTTTTTAATTAACCATATATACACATTAGTCTAATTATCATTATGTTTAATTGAAAATATATAGCTCTAGGCTTTAGGGAGGTGTTGATGAGTGTTAAGAATTAGAATCTGATAAAATCTTATTAACTTTTACCCTTACAAACCCTTATTCCTAAACATAATAATAATTTCATCATTAAATTTTACTTTATTAACCCTCCCCCAAACAAACTGTTAGTAAAATAATAATAATATATTTTTTAAGTAACAATTAATTAATATCATCTCAAATCAATTTATTATATTTCTTGTAGAAAATAATAAAAACAAATTGAAATTATATAATTTAAATTTAGTGGGAGGTATTTAGATAGTGCTTATTTGATTTGATGATAACGTGTGGATCCTCATTAGCAAAAATGTATGTTTAGAATATGAAGGTTATAATTAAAAAGAAAATTAAGATTGAAATGATTTCATTTTGGCTGGAAAAAACTGAGACTGAGAAGTATTAAATAAGTTTGGAATTTTATCAGAAAATTATAGTGAAAAAGGTAGGGTACTACCATCCAATCATCTTAATTTTCTTTGTCTTAAATGATTATATATGTGGATGTCCCCACTTCATGGATTTTTTATTATCTCTCTGCCAACAATATTTCCACTCCACATTTTTCAAATTTCTTTAATGTCATGTTTTCCACACTATGTCTTTATTAATTACTAACATTTTTTGCTTAAATGATATGTTATGTTTTGCCATTATTCATGTATTCAATTGTACATTGTGGACTATGCTATGCATGTTCATTTTTAATTTCAACTCTAAAATAATTAATTTGCAATCATGAGATGCTGAAACAAACAAAGGAAATTAAAATGTGAACTCCAACCTAAAATATTAATAACAAGACACGAATTCTTTGTTAACCCTAAATAATTGATAACTTTCTAAAATGACAAAAAAAATAAAAGAAAATAAAATAAAATTCTAATATATTAGAATGTAACTAAATAACCATAAATTATACATGATTTCCTAAAATTGTAAAATTGAAAGAAAAGGAATAAAATATCCTTATCAAGCCACTACATATTTCACTTGGGTATATAAGAGAAACTAAGTTAGTATATAAATGGGTTGAATGGTTGTATGATGGGTGTGACTTCGGTAAAATACACTATTACACATGGACAGTGGCGGAACCAGGACCCCGGATGATCCGAGGTTCAAACATATCAGTAAAAAAAATTCAAAACGTCAAAAATTTTTTAGCCTCCAACGCATTAAAACTGTAAAAATATTATCATTTTTTTAAAAAACTAGCATTGAACTAATAGAAAATTAAATATTTTTTATTTTTTTAATGGTAAAGACATTAAAAATGAATTCAAAAGTGTTATCAAAATAAAAATAAAGAGTCCATTTAAATTAATTAATAATGGTAACATGTTTTTATAATTATTGAAAAATAAAATTAAAATAAATAAAAACATTTTAAAAGAAAATGAGGTTGAAGGGAGTTGAACATAGACCTCTCAAATAGAAGTAAGGGTACTTAACCATCTCAAATAAAATTATTTTTTTCTCAATTCTCCGGCGGCCTGTCGGGGCTTGAGCCCCCCAACCCCCCTGGTTCCGCCCCTGCACATGGAGGCATGGAAATTGGACCTATCATACCATCCAGGGGATCCACTGTCCACTTTTCTTTTCCTTATCTGTGCTGAAAGTCTGTCAATCCTTCTATCTATATAGGAGAATTTTGGGAGAATTCATGGTTGTCATATTGCACGAGCTGCCCCACGAGTAATGCACCTCTTCTTTGCTGATGACAGTATGATGTTCTTCAGGGATAATTGTTCAGAGGCATTGACAATTCAAACTTGCTTGAGATTTTATGAGATGGCCTCAGGGAAGTAAGTGAATTTTCAGAAATCGACAGTCCTATTTAGCAAACATACTACTGAATTTAACCGGAATCAAGTGTTAGGAGTCCTGCGCATAAAGGAAGTTAATAAGCATGGGCTTTACCTTGGTGCCCCAATTGAGGTGGGGAGAAGCAAGATGCACACTTTTGGGTACCTTAAGGATAGAATCAGACAATGTATCACTAACTGGAAGGAAATCCTCATCAAAGCGGTATTGCAATCTATCCCTACCTTTATCATGAGTGTTTTTATTATGCATGAAAAATTCTATACAAAGGTCACCATCATGCTTAGTCGGATCTGGTGGAAAAATCCAAGTAGCACTAGATGGGCATCTTCTAGATTAATTGGAAGTAGCTTTCTACGGAAAAAGCTCATGGTGTCATGGGCTTTCGGGATCTAAGGGAATTCAATCTTGCGCTCCTCGCTAAGCAGGGTTAGCGAATAATCCAACAACCACAATCATTAGTGGCTCGAATCCTCAAGGCAAGATATTTTCCAACCTCTCAGTTTCTATCAGTAAAAGTGGGATATAACCCTTCGTACATAGGGTGGAAACGGATATCTGGCACGATCCATGGTTACTCGATGAAAGAAATCCTTTTCTTGATAGTATATCGGATCTGACAATAGGCGACAGTACGGTTCAATCCTTGTTGTCTATAGATGAGCGCTGGAATACTGTTATTCTGAATTCTAATTTTTTCTCAGCGGGATCAGTGTCTTATCGGTTCTATTCCATGACGGGAAATGTCTCAAAAGGATGGGTGGATTTGGCGAATGGAGAGAAATGGTAACTATATTGTTCGTAGTGGTTACCACATGTCAATGGCAACATTTACTCCTACCATGCCTTCGAGTCTAATTAAGTGGCAGAAGCTATGGGAGTTATGGGTTGCACCAAAGATGAAAAACTTTCTTTGGAGGTTATTATCTCGGTGTTTACCTATGATGTCCAATCTTTAATAAAGGCATAATTCACTAGCCAACTTTTGTCCGATTTGCAAACTTTTTGGGGAAGATAAAAATCACGCTTTCTTGTTATGTGAAGTTGCTAAACATACATGGTTGAAGTTTTCGGGCATAGAAGAATGGAGCAGATTGGTTCGTGTATTGAATGGTTAATCTCATACCTAGAAGGGATTGGTGGCTCGAATATGACTGAAACTGCTAGTATTTTATGGTCACTTTGACGGAATCAGAATCAGAATCAAGTCATATTGAATGGCAACTCGAAAAGGGCTGATCGTATCATTGGAGTAGCACGCAAGAACGTGAAAGTTAAGAGGCTACCCATGTCAGTCAGATTACGGGGAACTCTGTTGGTCTACAACCTGACACGAGTTGGAGAAGGCCAGCAGAAGGTATTCTTGCCTGCGACGTGGATGCTGGTGTTTTCACCAAAGAGGGT
Source organism: Euphorbia lathyris (assembly GCF_963576675.1). Taxonomy (NCBI): domain Eukaryota; kingdom Viridiplantae; phylum Streptophyta; class Magnoliopsida; order Malpighiales; family Euphorbiaceae; genus Euphorbia; species Euphorbia lathyris. The sequence goes on from NC_088910.1 coordinate 90,457,944, forward strand.
TATTGCTCTTTTGGTTTTCTTATCAGAAACGTAGATGGTTACTATACATTCGCCTCACGCGGTCCACTTGACGGTCTATACGAACCTATTATAGCGGAAGCATTCACAATCTGTGAGGTACTTTCATGGCTAAAGAATCGTAATTATAAGGATGTGAAGGTGAGATCAGATTGTCTTTTAGTAATTCAAACAATCAATAATTCGTTGGTTCAATTTTCATATTTATGCAGTGTGATTTTTGAGTGTATTTCTTTATTGCGATCATTACACTACGCCAAAACCCTCTTCAGATGACGGTTCAAAACCGTCGTCCCGCACGATATAAATCTGTTACAGGGCTCGCTGCCGTCTGATAAGGCATCAGACGACGGTCGAGTTCTGTCATCTTTCGACGTGACAGACGACACGCGCTTCCTAAGCGTCTGTCATCTTTTCCATGTTACAACGACGTTCGACTTTGTCAAAACCGTAGTATTGGATAATTTCTAATGACAGCTTTTTATATAAACCGTCATTGTAGTATGTAAAACCATAGACCTTTTTCTTATCATACGATATTTTTTTATTATTGTTTGTGTCATTGTAGATAAGTTACGACGATAGTTTTCGTCTTTGTTGCTGTCGTTCAAAGATGTTTCAGTTGACGTTGCCTTTAATTTTTTTGTCTTGTGTGTGGATTTCACATGACATTTTCATTTAATCAAATGTCATAAAAGTCAATGAAATTTTACTACGTTAATTGTAAGACGACAATCCTATTTTTTATTAATGTCATCTTAGCGTTTTAGTCATGACAGTATTTCATTAACCTGGTATCGTGTCACGCGTCATAATATGACAATTTTTTTTAATTTTGCGCTCATTCATTAATGCATTAGACGCCATATTTTTTATCCCAACTGTGTCGCATAACCTGTAACCCTTTAATGCACCTGTACATACTGCAATTGAAATTACATGATACTAATACTCCAATTACAACCATGCTATGAACTTCATATATATAACTTAACTATCCATTATTTACATAACATGTACACCAGTTGTGCACAATATATACACAGAACCAGTGGGATATCATTGTACAACAAAAAAGACCCAAAATATGCACAACAACAGTGTACCACAAACTGATTATCATATTGTACGAAAACAGGATTACATACACAATCACTTCAAGTAAAGCACATGATCTGCCCATTCCGTGCGGAGATGATCCAAATCCGAATGGCTGTAAGTCAATCCACACTTGTTTATCCACTACAAAACATAAATGCTTTACTATTAGGAATTTGCTCTATATCACTTATAACAACTGCATATATCTGAACATAATATTATGGTAATGAATTATGGTACCTTTGCAACAAAGTTTAATTCCTTATCCATGACGATCTCCCGCATATACAGCATTATCCAAAAACCACATGTTTTATCATCTTGTTGCTCAGGTATCCCATGTGGCACGAAATATAATGGTTAGACCCCAAAAAAGATAATATACACTTGCTTGTGTAACTGTAAAACTCACTAGAAGCGGTGTCATCTTCAGCTTGGTCTTCGTCACCTTCTTTGGGTCTTTCTGAGCATAATAGAACTTCATCGCACTGCAACAAGCGTAACAACATGATAGCTTATGTGAGTAACTATTTGAATGGCGTACACATTAGAGGCATTTGGTAACTTACTTGCTCACAACATCCGTCCATTCTGTGGAATTTGGCAATCTCCTTTTCAATGGATCTAACCAATATGATTTTTTCTTCTCAATGTCAACGATAGTGAGAGTCCAATGTGATCTGCAAACATTATCCATTTCAGCTGTATCAATGTCAGTTAATCAACTGATAAACACACAGTACAAAAGATTCATAGTTACCCTGAGTTGTAAGGAATAAGGAATATAGAATTAGCACCACCATGTTTGAATCGATCCATCAACTCCTTCGAGCGGTCCGTTGGAGTTTTCTTAGTTCCAAGAGCAAAAGTGGTACATGGATCAACAAATAACACCCTTTCTTCCATTCGTGCTTTTTTCAATACATGGTATAGATGACTGGGCAAATACATGTATAAGTGTTGATGAAATAGATATCCAAATTAATAAATTTGTGTATTGCATTCATGTACCTCATGTAAAATGTAATTGTGCCTGCGGTCATCTCATGAAAGTGTACCATTGCATATAAATCGCTAGGCATCAATAATTGCTTTCGTTCTGCTCCGAACAACTCAGGTCCAAAAGTTTTGATTATAGATTTGATTCCATCCATCATATTGGTTCTCGCCCAGTTGCACAACTTCTGCAATGGTTGTGGTAAATTTGTTGGCAACTTAATGAAATCAATCGCCTCAGCCTCACTATTAACTTTCTTCAAGGCCTTTGCAAAAACTTTTGCTGCCTTGTTTGCCTCCTGATTGCAATAATTAAACACGCATTATACAACCAAAGAAATAATCGAAACACATAATACATAAGAAATAAATGAATATTACCTCAACAGATTTAACACTACATAGCACCTTTGGCCATGCTACAATAGACCCCATTGCCTCCCTAACAACTTCCAGTTCACCTTTTATCGGGTATGGCAGACATGCATCTCCATCATCAAATGACACAATCTCCACTCTATAATTGTCCTTTCCCAGTGGTCGCCCATGGATTGTCTGCTCTTCTTGGTCAATGTCTGATTGTATCAATCTGCTATGGGCAACAATCTTCCCACTCTCTTCCACTGATAGTGCAACCTCAATGTCAAGTTCATTGTCCTGATTTAACAATTTCAAATACAACTAATTAACTAAGTATATATAAGTGATAAATTCAACAAGCTGACAATCATAATAACCGTTTACCTCTGAGATCGTTGGAATCTCATATCTTGGGCCTTCACCAACAACTTCCTCTTCTATGGTATTAGAGACCTCTAATACCAACTTCTTCTTCGCCACATCTTCATATTTCCCTAATATCTCCTCTCTATCGATATCATCTCAATTACAACTACCTTCTCCTGATTTGCCATTGTAAGTTGTTGGTGCAGCTGCTGGGGATTCCTCAGTCGTAACCCCCTTGGACACAAGTTTCTCCATTCAATCTAGTTTTTGGACCATTTTTGCTTCAGACTTCTTTAACTCATCTTGATACATCTCATGTATCTTCTTCAATTCTTCTTCATGTTTCCTTGTTGACTCTTCCTCCCACTTTCCCCTTTCTATTTCAAGCAATGCTTGCAACTCCTCAGCTCGCTTCTTTCTTCCCCTCTTCTGACCCCGTAGCTTGAAGAATACTACCGTCTTTACAGCACCCACTCCTCTAACCCTGCCACTGTGTTCTAGATTCTCTAATACCTCAGTTAGCACATCATTACTACCTTTGGCTTTAAACACACCTTCAGCCTCCTCCTTTTCCAGTTTCAACTTTGGAAATAAACATATATAAATTAGTTATACATATGCGTTTTATCAATCACATTGTGTATTTGAATAAATGCTACTTACAATTCTTTTAACCGCCTCCTCTACTTCAGTGTCCTTAAAATTGCCCAGTTTGTCTTGTCTTCCCTTTATCCAATATGTGTGCCTGCTGATTTTTTCCACTTCCTCTTTTGATAGCTCTAAGGTCTGCCACATAGTACGAATAATATCAAAAATCATGCAAATCTGAAGTATGAAAATAGACAATAAACAACCATACCATTTCAACCCGGATTCCTCTGTACCCCTTGCGAGACATCCAGTGGTTGTACTTGTTCTTTTGCTGCTTGGATATCTGCACTTGGCAGATTTCCTAAACAATAAAGCCATATATATATATATATATATATATATATATATATATATGTATTTGTTAGCACGGCACATACAAACTAACAAATTAAGAGTACATCATATACGTAAATCAAATGGCAAACCATGTGCTGATTTGTAAGCCGATCGGATACAAACTGATGCCAGTCGTCCTTATTCATGAACCGGTAGTCATCAGGAACCTTTTGCAAGACTTCAACATCTTCCTTGTGGGGCATGATATACTTAGACGTAAGTAAAGACTTAAAGTTCCTCCATTTGGTTGCAGCAGATACCAGAACTTCCTTCTTTTGACTCGGTGATAGCACAAACAAAGACTAAAGAACAGTATACAAGTATAGTCTAAAGAACATCATACAAATAACGTCTAAAGAATAGCATACAAATAACATCTAAAGAACAGCATACAAATATGTGTATACCGTAACAGATTCCCAAAGCTGTTCCTTTGCATCAGCTGGCACTTGTCTCCAGTCTTTGTACGCGATGGATATCCTCGTGCGTGCCAACACTCCTATATAAGATTGCATCCACCCAAACTCCTTGCCAATAGGATCTCCATGGCGATTATACTTAATGTGCATCTTCTTCATCCGAATCATGGCTTGGATCATCCACGCCATAGTCACGGTCTCACGTTTTAGCAGTTTTAACCCACCAGTCACATTTGTGATTTCAGGTTCGTCGACAACAGGTGGCGATTCAGAGGGAGGTGAACTCGATTGACGTTTACTGAGGGTTGTGATCGCTGTCTCGTTATTGTTGGGCGACTCTTTACGTTTTCTCTTGCGTTCCAATGACTTCATAGCAGCTTGCTTTATTTTTTTTGCAAGTTGTCGTGCATGCGTTTTTTCTGGTGCTCCTCTCGTATTAGAGCTGGGTGCCATGATGATATTCCTGAAGTTGCATCAATAAAAACATAGATGAAGGAAACTTGTAGGTACATGACATTAGGAGTATGCACAATAACTCACAATCAATCACATTATAACCAAAGCAAGTTCACACACAATAACTCAAGCAAATCACATCGATTTCATCAAACATTAATTATTCCAAAGTGTACAAGTAAATCCAGATTGACATACATTGTATAAGAACAAGCAAACAGACAATTTCATCATAATTTCACTTATCAATCCAGATTGCTTCTTCTCCTAGTCTAGCATATAAAATTGTACAATCGGTGTCAACATCATCGAAGGTAGGCACATTCAGGGGATGTTCATCGAATATCCTGCTATTATCATCATCATAATAATCATCATCAACCACATCAGCTTTAACTTCGTCATCACATTTGAAATATTTATCTGGGCACGTCACGACAACCGACCATTCAGGATCCAAGGGGTCCTCAATGTAAAATATTTGCTTTACATGGGTAGCCAACACGAATGGATCGTTCAAATGACCTATTCTATCTAGTTTGACCAAAGTAAAGCCTAGATCGTCTACTTTCACCCCTCTAGCTGACTCAACCCAATCACACATGAATACTGGAATCCTAAAGTGGTAGTAGTCCACTTCCCAAATCTCACTGATACGGCCATAAAAATTCATGTCCATAGTCTTAGGCCTTTTATCCTTCGCGCTTGCAAACTGCATAGCATCAGCAACTAAGAAGACACCACTGTTTTGAACTGATCTGGTAACGTCCCGTGCTTTTGTGTTGAAATCAATGTCGTTGACATGATAACCCTGATATGTAGGAACGTGACTATTCGGTCCAGAAGCAAGCCACCTCAAGGTCTCTGAAACGACAGACTTGTCAACTCTTATTTCATTTGAAACCTGACAAATGAAATCATTTATAGTTAATACACAACAACCCATTACTTCAACCGGATATGCATAATTACCCTAACAAATAAATTCATGTAAAAATTACCCTGTTTTTAAGCCAATCGGGAAATGTCTTGTTTTGTCTATCTCTCATCCACTTAGGATTCTTTTTTTGGCCGGGATAACTCAACTCTAAGAACTTCATATGCTCCCTGCAATTCATACATATTTCATAGATAAACAATAATTACTTATTCTACAAACAAACAAAAAATAAAGCAAAATCACAAGGTATACACGATAATACTTACAGAAAATAAGGTTGTACATCTTCACAGTTTTGCAAAACTGTTAAATGAGCCTTATGCAGTTGTTCTGAGTCCACCTGTACAATTGTAGGGGCAGATAAAGACTTGCATCCATTTACTAGTCCCTTCACGTTCCTTCTAGGAAGCTCCACAGTTGCAACATCTCCATTACTCATATGCTCTTGAACAAATTCTACGGCTTCTTCAACAATGTAGCACTCCGCAATGCAACCCTCAGGAAATTGTCGATTATGAACCATTCCTTTAAACACTTTCATATACCTCTCAAAGGGGTACATCCATCTATAAAATACCGGACCGCACAACTCGACTTCTCTTACAAGGTGTAGGGTTAAGTGAATCATTATGTCAAAGAAAGAGGGTGGGAAAAACTTTTCAAGCAAACAAAGGGTATTGACAAGCTCACTTTGGATTTTGTGAAGGACTGATATGTCGATTACTTTAGTGCAAACAGATTTAAAGAATAAGCAGAATCGAATGATGGCAATTCTAACAGGTTTGTCCAACACTGAACGCAATGCAATGGGCATTAGCAATTGCATTATAACATGGCAATCATGAGACTTTAAATTACCTATTCTGGAATCTTTTAACGAAACAAGGTTCCGTACATTAGATGAAAAGCGAGATGGAGTCTTCATATTGAAAAATGAATTGTGGACAATCTTTCGTTCTTCCGCATACAAGTTGATCTGACTCATAGGCAACTTGTCTCTCTTCTCACCAGATGTGGGTTTCAAGTCAGTACGGATCCCCATATCAATCATATCATTTCTAGCTGCAACTCCATCCTTTGTTTTACCCGGTATGTTCAATAGTGTCCCAAGAATAGACTCACAACAATTCTTTTCAATATGCATTACATCTAGATTATGCTCCCTGATAAGTTCCCATAAGCGGGAAAATCGTTAATAGTCCACAATAAGACCCCTCTCAACCTAAAGTATTCTCCTCTCACTGCATCATACACCCGATCAATTCCATCATCCCACAAAACTTTTAGGTCATCTATTAAAGGCTGCAAGTACACATCAATATCATTTCCAGGCTGCTTGGGTCCGGAAATTAACAAAGTTAACATCATGTACTTTCGTGTCATACATAGCCATGGCGGAAGGTTATAAACAACCATTATGACTGGCCAATACGAGTAGGTGCTGCTAAGATTGCCAAATGGGTTAAAACCATCTGAAGATAGTCCTATCCTAAGGTTCCTAGGTTCACTACCAAAATCTGGCCACTTAGTGTCAATCATTTGCCAAGTTGGGGAATCAGCTAGATGTCTCATCAATCCATCCTTTTTCCTACCAGTCGAGTGCCAAGTAAGTTCCTGATCGGTAACTGTGGACTGAAACATTCTTCTAAACCTTGGGATTGGTGGAAAATACCATAAAGTCTTAGCAGCTACCCCTACCTTCTCTGTATTATCCCTAGCTAGTTTCCACCTAGAGACATTACATGATGGACATCGAGTAGCACCCTCATTAACATCTATATACAAAATGCAGTCATTTGGACATGCATCAATCTTCTCATATTTCATCCCTAAATCATGAAGAGTTTTTTTGGCCTCATTGGCAGACATTGGCATTTCATTCCCATCAGGAAGTAGGGTGTGAAACAACAATAAAATGTCAGTATAACAAGACTCGGTCAGACCATGTTTAGCTTTTAGATTAAAGGTTTGTAGTAAACCATTCATCTTGGTGGATTTAGTACAACTAGGATACAAAGGCTTGTCTCCATCATGAACAAAATGCATAAATTCATCTGACTCTACTGAGCACCCATCTTCTTCTAAGTCTCTCCCTAAGTCATGGTTCATTTCAACTGTTTCAGAACTCTCACCTATATGATTTGAGTCTGCAATAGAACACTCACCGTGCCATACCCAAGTTGTATATGTTTTCATAATTCCATTACAGATTAAATGATCCTTAATAAAGTCAATACTACCACCTCTAAGGTTACAACATTTGACACAAGGATAGAAAATATAGTTTGAGTTTGTAGCATTAGCAGTTGCAAACTTCAGAAACTCTTGTAAGCCTATTCTAAACTGTAGTGATCTCCTATCAGCCACCATCCATGATTTATCCATCTTGAACAAACATAATCTATAATCAGTTGTATTTTAACTAATAATTAACAATAAGCACATACATTGACAAACATAAAACAGCAGAGAAACCCAAAATGTATATGAAAATGTATCTGCAAGACTATAAACCCAGCATCAAAAGTACATTAAAGAATCATCTCCAAAGTAAACACAACATCAAAAGTACATGAAAGAATCATCCAAAGTAAACCCAGCATCAAAAGTACATGAAAGAACCATCCAAAGTAAACCCAGCATCAAAAGTACATGAAAGAATCATCCAAATAGAACAGCATTGCCAAAAAAACCAGATAAACACAAAAAATAACTAGATATACTAAAACCACATAAAACCCTTATTTCAGAATGTCAATACCCAATTTTAAGCAAACAAACTTCGAATTATAGAAATAATATGTAGTAGATTAAGTCAAAACTAACATGCAGATAGTCTAATAATTTCAAGAACAATCGTCATAAACATAGCGTAATGTGTTAAATAAACCCTAAAACGAACCTTACCGAGATGAAGAATTAACGAGTTAGAAGACGATTCACCCGATTGAGAGAGATAAACCAAGCAGGAGAAGAGAAGGATCGAAAGACTGGGTTTAGGCTAAATTGGCCTTATATACCCCGTTCTTTTTTTAAGCGCGCAAACTAAAAGTTAGAGTTTTTGCTCCCCCGCTTTTCTAAGTTTTGGTTGCCGCTTTTTTATTTTCGTACAATAATGACAGTCATTTATTCGAAGTGTCGTTTGATGCTTAAGTGACTTTTCCATTAAAATCGCATTCTTTTGGGATGACAGCATACTATAATCGTAACGTCATCTGAGACGCGAGCGCATTTTTTATTTCGCCTTCCGATGACATAGAATTAAAATACTTTCACGAAACATATTCAGACGACACGAAAACAAATGTCTGTCATGTATCTTGTGTCATGTGAAAGGGAAAATGGCATAGTGTTACTTAATGTCTCAATTTCATTTGTTAAACGTTCAGTGAATTTTGCAGCTCATAGTCTAGCAATGGCTGTAGTTTCTAAGTTTGTTCATGGAGAATAGGTTGGCCCTCCTCCATTTCTTTCAGATATTCTTTTAGCTAATTCTAATTAATAAAGATATTCATTGATTAGAAAAAAGTTAGTATATAAATATAGATTTATCATTAAATGTATATTTAGCAAAAGGCTTAATATATCTGTGGCCACTTGAATTTTATTAAAATCGTTGTTTCGCCTCCAAAATTAATAAAACCTTTGAATTGACCCCTAAATATATTAAAAGTGGCATCATTAACCTTTCATCACAAATGTCCGGGGAATTTCATTTCCTTCCATATCAGCTAATTTGAAGGTGGCGGGTCCTATTTTAACATTGATTCGATAGGGACATGTCCAAATGACTCCCAATTTGCCTTTTCCCTCTGCTAATTGGATTTTACCTACTTTGCATATCACTAGATCCCCCTCATTCAGATTTACCTATCTCGTATATTTATCATGGTACGTGGCAATTCGTTACTTGTAAGTCGCCATGCGGATATAAGCTTTGTCTCTCATTCCCTCTAAGTTGTCCAATCCTTGTCTCAAATTTGCTTCATTCTACTCTTCACATTAATATAAGGTTCGGTCGCTAGACGAACCAATTTCCACAAGGATGACGACCTCTACTCCATAAGTAAGAGCAAACGGAGTTTCGCCAGTTGCAATTTTAGGAGATGTACGATATGCCCACAATATGTTCATCAGCTCGTCTACCCAATTTTTCTTTTTATTACCCAGTCTCTTTTTTATCCCTTTGACGATATAGTTCAGTTAGTGACTTCCATCATTACGTTTGACTGAGGGTAATAGACGGATGCGAACTTATTCTTGATGCCCCAGCCTTTATAAAAGTTTTTGAATTCAGCACAATTGAATTGGGTTCCATTGTCAGTGATAATAGTGTGGGGTACCCGAAATGTGATATAATGCCTTCCATTATGAAGTCAATGATTCTATCCATCGTGATGGTGGATACAGCTTCTGCCTCGATCCATTTCGTAAAATGATCCATTACTACAATCATAAATTTCATTTATTTCGCCGTGGTTGGGAAGGGTCCCACAATATCTATCCCTAGGTGCCGAACGACCATCCCTCTAGGATAGGCCTCTAAAGGGATTTGGGCTTATGGTTGTTGTTTGTATGGAGTTTGTAGTTATGGCATGTTTTGATGATTTTTTGTGCGAGCTACTCTACATTTGGCTAGAAATATCCCATCAACCGCGCCTTTCTAAAGATGGTGGCGGATGCTTCATGTGCTCCATAGACCCCATCATGTAATTCTTGCAACACATTGTGACCTTCCTCTTTAGAGACGCATTTTAGCCATGGCCGACTAAAGAATTTTCTGTACAGAAGGTCATTTATAATTGCATATTGGGCAACTTTTTTCACTAACCTTCAAACGTCCTCCTTATTTGCAAGTGAAATGTTAGCCTTTAGATATTGGAGGATAGGGGTATGCCAATCCGCTTCACCTACCATCGCATTAGCCTTATCGGCTTCACCAACCTTTATCTCAATACCTTCACCCACCTTCACCTTCCTTGCTTCATTGGCTTTCTCCTTTTTTCTGGGCTTGAGTTTCTTTTAAAGGCCCTTCCTTGGTAGCCTTCCTTTTTATAACCTCCAACTCTAAAAATAACCCCAGGGGCAGGATCATCAAAAGTTTCAATTGACTTATGCCTAGACTTGTGTTCAATACCTTTAATAGACTCGACAATAGGTGCGAAAGAAAGATGCTTAATTCAAAGAGGATCTTCCTTCAAAGATGTAAGTGGAAAAGTAGAATTAGTATCCTTCTTAATGAATTCTAAGATTTGAACTCTAGAAAGTATGGCAGAGGGAGGAGTCACCATAATTATTGCAAAAACCTGCTCCTAAGACATAAAAACTTGTTCTCGAGTCTAGAAGGTTGTGTTAGCACCATTTTATATAGAGTCTTAGGTATATTTTAGGCCTTATTTATGTGCTTTTATCACCTTTATGCCCCGGTTTATGATGTCTTCTCTCTATTATCTGTGTGATGTATGTTTTGAGTTATTTTAGGAATAATCAAGCAAGAAATGGAATGAAACGAAGCAAAAAGAGGTCAAAGCTACATACTACTCGGTGAGTAATCCACCTATGCTCAGCGAGTAACATACTATTCGTTGATACCTCTCACCGTACGACTAGTCAACTTCCACCTTTTTTCCTTACTGGTTTCCCCCTTTACTCTGTTTTTATAGAGGCATATTTTTAGTGTCGCTAGAGGAGGTTGGATCAATTTCTTCTAAAGTCGAAAGCTTGCGAGAATTCTTCCTCTTCAACAATTCCATGCAATAAAAAAGAAAAAATAGGAGAGAAAGAAGACTTACACTTTACTGAGGGGAAAACGGAAGCTTTGAGCACAGTACGAAATGCCAAAATCTTGAAAGGAAAATTCATCGTCAAAGAGTCCGCTTATATAACCATTTTTCAAAAAAAGTAGGTGAGAGGTCATCATCAATGAAGAGACTATTAACTTCAGCACTTCTTGGAAATCATGAACCCTTTCTACATACATTTACCTAGGTTAATAAGTTAAAATCATGTGTCAAACGTTTCGTGGAATAAAACATCGACCATAATGATGCCTGCTAAGGAACACTGCATACCTACTTAGGGCAATGGCATCACACAACGCAATGATCCACCCACTCTAAAAGGTAATAAATCACATGTGAGGCAACACCCACTTCCTCATTCTAAACAGAAATGTCCAAAAGGACCAAATATCTACATATTATCGAACCATTCTTGAAATGACACTGCCTCATGAGGCCTCCGACAACCGAAATCCTAAAGAACTTTTGGAGTCAAGGAGGGACATCTAATATCATAAAAATAATATCAATATACACGTATCCTCGTCTAAGACTAGCATGGACGTTCGAATGAATGAGAGTCGTCATATTAGACAAAACAAGAATATTGGCCCTCATCAGACACTTGGACCAACGGGAATACATCTGAATCTGACTAGAACAAGAACTTGTCAATCTTGCTTAGGATTAAGGAATCCCAAGTCGGGTATAATGCAAAGTGCCTAAAATACATCCATAAGCTGTCTTTTGAAGAATCTATAGAGAACATTAAATTATGGATTTACCCTTGAGCATCCTATAAATACGACCTAATACCTGAATCAATGTAGATATACATATATATTGCAATTACTGCCAATTGATTGATACTTTGTCAAAAACATGAAAGTGAAGCTATCGATGAAAGGTCTCGTGCTGATCATCTTTTGTCTCATTTCAAATACTAGAGATATTACTTTAGGCAACAGAATATTAACCCATAGATTTTCTTGGATCATACACTAAGAATTTTTATGTGGTATACTTTTTTTTTTATTTTAAATATACTTTTTCCGTTAATGATTATTGTTGACCAAATTATGAATAAAAAGATAACTCAACTAAAGTTTATATGATTTATAATTTCTTCAAATTACACTTATATCTTCTAAAGCAAATACTTACATTGAATTTTTTTTTTCTTTCCAAATCAATTGTTGAAAGAGACGATCAATTAAATTGGTCCACAGAAATAAAATTAAAATTTCCAAACAAAGAATAATGTTGTATCTTCCTTATTTTGAATCATCAACCATCCATAAATATATATATATATATATTATAAAGATTATAATCAGATAGTGAAAATGCTCTATTATTATTATAAAAATATAAAGAAGTAAAAGAAATGAAAGGAAATTAGATTATGATGAGGAATAAAAAGGGTGGGAGGGACATAAGAAGGTAGGAGATGATATGAGAATGTTTTATTGTGATGACTTTCCTATAAGAAATGATGATGTTGCTGCCTACCTTTATTTCAATTGAAAGTCATATGTAGACACTTTCTTTTCACACCCAATCTTTTAGGAACCTATTCTATTCATGTATTTATATTCATGTGTATTGATTGAGTATAAATACAATTGCAATTTAGAATTAAACAAAGACTAGAAATCTAGGAGATAATTACAATAGTAATCTAATAATAATATGTGAAAGGATATTAACAAAATAATTAGCAGGATATTAACAAGATAAACTCATAGGATAATTCAAAGATAATAGGAATATTATCTCTAACACTCCTGCAAGCCGATGGTGAGAATGAATTGACAGATGTGAGCAAAGAAGCTGAAACCAGGCGCTTGCTAGAGCCTTGGTAAGAATATCAGCAAGTTGATCATCTGTAGGAATGAAGCAAACTATAATGAAACCGACGGTGACTTGCTTTCTAACAAAGTGATAATCGAGTTCAATATACTTAGTTCGAGCATGAAAGACTGGATTGTTGGATTGCTAGTGAGATAGATAGCCTCAATGTTGTCACATCAAAGTTGTAGAGGAGTAGGAATAGGGCAACCAAGATCGTTGAGTAGAGAGCACAGTCAAAGTAATTCTACAGTGGCATTTGCAACTGCTTTATACTCGCTTTCTTTAGAGGATCATGATATAGTCGGTTGTTTCCTTATATGCCAGAAGACAACACTATTGCCAAGAAAACCACAAAATGCTCGAGTCGAGTGTCAATCAATGGCATCCCTCCAATCACTGTTAGAGTAACAATGAATATGTTGAATCTTGTTGGTGGAGAGAAGTACACCATAGTCCGAAGTACACTGAACATAGTGAAGTATCCTTTTGACACACTTCAAGTGCTCATCAGTAGGACTATGCAAAAATTGACAGAGCTTGTTAACAGCAAATGAAATATCAGGGCATGTCAAAATTAAATACTGAAGGGAACCAACGACACTCCTATATTCATCACCATACGCGAGACGAGTGCCCAGTTCTTTTGATAATGTGGGCATGGTTGCCATAAGAATTTGAGTCGGTTTGGAGTCAATCAATTTAACCTGATCAAGAATGTCAGTAACATATTTTTCCTGACACAGATGAACACTTTGTTTCGTATATTTGAGTTCCAAAAAATATATTCAACACGACCCAAGTTCTGAATGGGAAACTCTTTTTTAATATGCGCAATGGTGGCAAGAATCAGAGTAGAGGAAGTGCCACTTACCAATATGTCATCAATAGCAAAGTATGTAGAGTTTGTGCTCACCTTGAGTCTTGACAAATAAAGAGTGGTTGACATGAGACATTGTGAAACCAAGATGTAGAAGAAAGTTTTTTTAAGACGAGTAAACCATTCCCAAAGTGCCTATTTTAGACCATATAAACTCTTCTTAGTTAAACACACATGATTAGGATTATTAGTGTCAACAAATCCCTGGGATTGCTCCATAAAGATTTGTTCAGAGAGGTTACCATGCAGAAATGTATGGGACACATCCAATTGATTGACGAACCAACTGTGTGATGCAGCAAGTGTAAGGACTGTACGAATGGTAGTAGCTTTGGCAACGGGGCTAAATGTCTCCTTATAGTCAATACTAGATTGTTGGATAAAGCCACGTGCCACTAGACGAGCCTTGTGGCATTCAATAAAGCCATCAGACTTTCGTTTGATACGAAACAACCAACGAGACGTAATGATATTGTGATTGGAAGGTTCAGGATCCAGAATCCATTTACCATTGTCCATGAGAGCCTTTATTTCATCTAAAACATATGGGATCAACATTACCATTTGGGTGAGACGCAGTAAGGCCCTCAAACTTTCCACGGAACTTAAGTGTGGAGCTTCGGAGCATTGGATGAGCATACATAATCATAGTTGTAGGAGAAGCGATATATGTCGGACTAGTAGAAGTGGAGCTGAATCTGAGCCATCAATAGCAGCAATGGTCTGCGGTATTGATGAGGAGAATAATTCCGATGAAGGTTGTAAGGAAGTGAAGTAAGAGAAAACTTACCGAACGGTCGCCGGTGCTAAAGTCATCTGTTACTGATTGTGTTTCCTCGATCGATGCCCGTGTTAAACAAAACAGCATTGCGATTGCACAATTGTAAAAGGTGAAAAGGCTAAGAATTTAGTTGGGGAGGTTTGGTGGATGCTAGGGTTCAGAAAATAAAAGGGTTAGATTTTGGTAAAACATTAATTAGTTAAATGAGTTTATCCTTTTAATTAGCAACTCAAATCATTTATTAAATGAGTTAGATGATATTTATCACCCAACACATAAATGGGTCATCCTAATTCATTGAAGTGTAAGTTATATGAGTTGTTAAATGGATTGTGATGCATTTTGATATCCCTGGTATTATGGTATCATAGAGAAAAAAAAATTAAATATGTTAAAGCGGTTGAACCGAAGATGTTATTTAATCCCTGAAACATGGTTGTTAAAGTCATCGATGTTAAAAAAAAAACTTAGAAGCAAAGGAAAAGAAAAATTACTGGACGATGGCATGTGGTACAGTCGTTGGATGCTGGTTGGCTTTCCTTGGTCCACGCCGGTGTTAAAGAAAACTGGGTTACGATTGCACGATTGCAAAAGGGAAAAAGATGAGAATTTAATTTGAGAGATTTGGTGTAGGTTAAAGTTTTAATGGGAATAAAAGTAAAAGGATTGGGTTTTGGCAACATATTAATGGATTAAATGAGTTGATTTTTTAAGTGGGTTACTAAACCCAGCCACTAATTTATACTTCTAGCCCCGTGAATAGACCGAACTACCCTTTGCACTAAATTTGAAAAAACTCAAAACCTCTCAAGAACCCTATACGATTTTTGCTCAAATCCGGACAAATTAGTGAACTGAATCATGGATGGTGACAAAAGCCGTAAAGGGAAAGCTAAAGTGGTAAGATTTACCGTTTTATTTCGTTGATTTTTACATCGAACTGAAATCTGTGGGGCTTTTTTTGAATTCACTGGAATCGCAGTCTGGCGTATGAGCATCACGCCCGACCTGTGGTTCCAGCGTGAGACAATCACGCCCGACCAGTGGTGCGGGCGTGATAGGCACAGGCCCGCACCACTGGTCGGACGTGATGCTCATACACCCGAACCGCAGGTCGGACGTGATGCTCATACACCCGAACCGCAGGTCGGGCGTGATGCGCTTACGCCCGCACCACTGGTCGGGCGTAATGTTCATACGCCCGACCAGTGGTCTTGGCGTGATTCCCTTACGCCCAAGGTTTTTTTTTATAAAAATTTACATTATTTAGTGTAATTTAGTGTAATTTTATTAATTTAGTGTAATTTTATTAATTTAGTTTAACTTTAGTATAAATTTAGCATAATTTTTACAATTTTATTAATTTAGTGTAATTTTATAAATTTAGTATAAATTTAGTATAATTTTAATATAAATTTAGTATAAATTTAGTATAATTTTAATATAAATTTAGTATAATTTTATAATTTTAGTATAATTATAATTATTTACAATTTTATTAATTTAGTAGTATTTTAGCATAATTTTATAACTTTAGTATAATTTACATTATTTACAATTTTATTAATTTTGTGTAATTTATAATTTATATGTTACCATTTTTTATTAACTATATGTAATTTTTTTTTGTAGACGGAGCGGCCTACTAGGGGTGGCAAATCCATCCCGTCATCTGCTCGTCGTCTAGATATGGACGGCGAGGATGATACACCACGCCATACGAGATTGCGTGGTATTGATATATCCGGTCGTAGGCGTAGAGGGGCTGCGACAGACCAGTTGAGGAGGGGACCGATTGTGGAGCAGCCCGATATTGATGGATCGGAGGGGGCGATAGATTTTGATGACAGAGAGCCTGATAGCGATACTTTTGAGGACTACCTGGATGTAGCAGCCCGGGCAGTGCGAAAGTCTGCAGTTGCACGTGATCGCGAGGTTGAGGATAGCGATGAGCAGCCGACCCAGCGCGTAGGAGGTCATTTTGCGAGTACATGTATTTTTTATAATTTTAGTATAATTTTAGTATATTTTAGTATAATTTTAGTATATTAGTATAATTTTAGTATTTTAGTATAATTTTAGTATATTTTAGTATAATTTTAGTATAATTTAGTATAATTTTAGTATTTTAGTATAATTTTAGTATTTTAGTATATTTTAGTATAATTTTATAACTTTCAGGGACAAGCAAACGTCCCAAAGCTAGTGAGGACGAGAGCTGACTAGTTACTGGACCGGTGGATGGTGGCCCCGTTGATGGTTCCGTGATTCCTAGTTTTCTAGGACATGTTGCCTCACGGATGTTGGGAGGAGAGATTCGGTCGTTTCTGACATGCTACAACAGATCATCAGCATGTCGAGATTTGTGTCAGTGGTTTTCTGGTGCGTCATCCAAGGTAAGAATAATATAGTGTGTCAACATTTATTGTAATTCGTATTTTTAACTATAAACATAAAAAACATTCAGTAATTGTATAAATTGTATATGTGTCATTTTACAGCTGCAGGAGATGATCGAGAAGACTGGTTTGTCTCACCTTCCACATGCCATGTTTAAGAACCTCGACACTCCGCTGTTGACTGCGTTCGTGGAGCGGTGGCAGCCCGATACGAACTCCTTCCACATGCCGTTCGGGGAGATGACTATCCAGCTACATGATGTGTGGCAGATTCTTCGGATCCCGATCGACGGTCCGATGGTGTCCGAGTCTCCCACTACTGAAGGGCTTCATGCCATGTGCATGATGATGTTTGGGGTGAATCAGGATCAGCTTCTGTTGCCGGGCTGACATTTATGGGGTGGTGGAGGTGTATTTGTTCAGGCTGTACACGGGCTTGTCACCCAGGGTAGGGATGACGCTACTCGGGCCACAGCGTGGATGTGGCTTATGCTTGGATCCACTATGTTTGTTGACAATAGTGGAGATAGGATTAGACCGGCCCATCTTGTTGAGGTTTACGACGGTGTCAGCGGGGCAACTGGACTATCATGGGGGTCTGCTACACTTGCCATGTTGTACCGGCAGCAGAGGATAGCGAGCAGAGGAGACTGTTCATGTATATGCGGATGTTTGACCCTACTGCAGGCATGGATATACGAGTATTTTTCGGTGTTCCGGCCGCATAGAGGAGCTCACTTGATCCCAGCTGACCATGCCCATGCACTGAGATGGGAGGTCGGGGTACCAGGCAAGACGACCACCCGACTAGATACCATACGCGGGCAGCTGGACCGTATGACGGCGGCAGAGGTATTTTATAAAATTTTAGAATTAATTTAAGTATTATTTATAGTATATTATTATTTTTTATTGAGTATTATTTTTTTCAGGTGACGTGGTTGCCTTATGGTCTTGTCCCCGATGATGATCGGCTTCGAGTGTCCTACGCCGGTTGGATACGGTGTAGAGACATCGTCGAGCCGTATATGCCCGATCGAGCGCTGCGACAGGTCGGATATACTCAGCCTATCCCAGCTGAGCGTATTAGACCTGATAAAGCAGTACGACCATGGAGATCTATAGCGTATAAGCTCACGCATTCCTTAGTCACAGTTGAGGATACCTGGCGGAGATTTCCATCGGCTCGGGGGCATTAATCGGAGGAGATGCCGACCAGTTGGATACGATCCCACTGCCTGTGATCCTGCTTATATGGACTGGTATATGCGATATTCGCATCCTCATCTCCTTCATGCACCACAGGCTGGACCGGTACAGCATGCTCGCGCCAACAACGAATTTGTAAGTTTATTATTATTTAGTATTAGTTTATATGTGTTTAATTTTTAATATTTATTTATTAATTTTTTTGCAGTGGGTTAGCTGGTTGTGGCGTGTCACCCAACTAGCGGCTACCCACCGATCTAACGAGGATGCTCCACGCATTAAAAGGAAGATGGATGAGTTTATGGATGCGTGGCGTCGGACGAACTAGATTATTAACCGTAGTTCATTTAAGTGTGAATTATATGAATTGTTAAATGAATTGTGACCCATTTTAACACCCCTAGAATTATGGTATTAAAATAATCTTTTCTAAGTCTCTTAAATGGTTAAACCGAAGATGTTGTCAGTTATTAGTTGTCTTTCCTTGATCGATGTCGGTGTTAAAGAAAGCAGGGTCATGATAAATTGGGTTGCGATTGCACAATTCTAAAGGCTGGGAAAGTTGAGAAGTTAATTCGGGAGGTTTGATAGAGGCTGAGGTTCAGATAGAATAAAAGTAAAAAGAGTTGGGCTTTGACAAAATATTTAATTAGTCAAATACATCCATTTATTTTTTAAATGAGTTAAATGTGTAAACATATTTATCACCCCACGTATAAATGGGTGATCCTAATTTATTTAAGTGCGGGTTAAATTGGTTGTGATCCATTTTAACACCTCTATAATAATTATATTTACATAAAAAATATATATTTTTCTAAATCTGTTAACAGAGTTGAACCAAAGATGTTATTTAATCCCTGAAAATAGGGTTGTTAGAATCTCCGGTATTAAAAAAACAAACTCAGAACTGGATAGTCCGTTGTTTAATAGATTGATCCTTTTAATTAGCAATCTCATTAGTTTATTATATAAGTAAGATAAATCAACTTATTTACTATCGAATTATAATAGGTCATTCTAATTTATTTAAGTGTGCATTATATGAGTTGTTTAATAGATTGTGACACATTTTGACATCCCTTTATATCCCCTCTCCATGTTGAACTTAAGGCGATTCTGGTTAGTGTCCCCTTAGCACGAGAAGTTGATTCCCCAAACATTCGGGTTGGTTCTGAGTTTTACAGACAATAAAACTTCTTACAGAAGATGTCAAATTGCTCCAACTGGATTGGTATTCTTCTGGAGGGCTTTTTACATGAATATCAAGAAGATGCAAATAACTTCATAAACCTCAATGGATGTATTACATGATAAGGATTAACCTCTTTAAATTAATATCTTGTATATATCTCTAATATTTATTTGTAATTATCTATCAGTTATTAGTTGTAATTATCTATTAGTTATTTGTTGTAGATCTTTCTATTACAACAAACTTATCTCTGTCTTTTCTAGGTTTGTATTCCTATTTATATTGCTGCTCTTTATCAATAATATTCACTTCAACTCATATTCTCTATATTACAAGTGTCAGGCCAATACCTAGGCCCACCAACAAACTTCATGGGCTTCTCCTGATGTAAATGCTCTTCTTTTTTTAAGAGAGAAATGCTCTTCTTTCTTAATACTAGTACTTTATTTGTTTATTTTTCAAAATATATATATATATAAACAAACTGTATGTGTAGATATAAATTTCTTTTCAAAAAAAAAAGTGTAGATATAAATTTTAAAATACTATTATATAAAAATCTCACAAGGTTAAAATTAATTAAGAAAGTTATTGGAATTCATAATATATGAAATAAAATCGCTAATTAGTTTACTAATGGAGAATGAAGAAAATGTGGCATGAGGTATGTATAATAGATGTATGAATTAATTATGTAATTAAATTTGTTGAGGCATTTCCTTTCCTCCTAAAAAAGCAGCGAAAAGCACAAGAGACCTTTCTGGCTGTGAAAATGGAGCTTCATGAGACGCCCCTCTAATCGTAGCATAAGATAACATCATATCACCATATACTTGTGTCCATCCACCAACCTGAACATATATAATATATACAATATGCTTAATTTTCGACTTAAATCATTCAATTTCATCTAATATTTCAAGTTGTATCAATAAAATAATTCAATTTTAATTTTATTTCGGCATTCTTAACCCCTAAAGATTGACTAGATACGTACCTGCTTTCCCTGAAACCATGTCCTATATGGAACAGTTATGTTAAGCCCGTGTTCCTTTGCCAA
Organism: Euphorbia lathyris; assembly: GCF_963576675.1. Classification (NCBI taxonomy): domain Eukaryota; kingdom Viridiplantae; phylum Streptophyta; class Magnoliopsida; order Malpighiales; family Euphorbiaceae; genus Euphorbia; species Euphorbia lathyris. The sequence continues at coordinate 90,478,742 of NC_088910.1, forward strand.
TCTATCCACAAGTGTCCTTGTTCCTGTCAGCGGCAGCACTGAATCTTGGTCCCCGCTGCACAAGTTTTTAAACATAAAATACTTTGAAAAATATCAAATAAATTATTAATTTAACCCTTAGAGATAACCAGTGTTTGTGTTTTATACCTGTAAACCAGAACCCGAATACCAGAACTGATAAGGTCTCCAAGTACAGGAATCATTGGTATCTCCAGATTTTGCATATTGTATCTCACCACACTATCATCAAAACATACAAATAAATTATTATTATTAACTCAAAAGTTCCTTATAATTCTGAATCTTTTTCCTTAGATATTTGATTATTTCTCCAAGTCTGCCCACAGCCGCAGCCTCATGAAATTATAAGAAAACTGCAAGTTTTGATTGTATTGGAAGGAGGAAATGAATTACTTGCTGCATATAGTCCATTGATTGACACCATGAAGCCGAGCATGTAAAGCATTTTGTACATCTTTTCTGTTTAAATAGGTGCTTGTTTCATCTTCAACACAGACATTAATTTCACCCATGTATTCCTGCTCACTTTTGCTACATCAACATATATGTAATTCTAATTCAAACAAATATGAAACTTGAGAATTGGGGAAATCACTTACCAAATGATTTAACTTGTGGGATTGTGATTGAATCGATGATAAGCAAACATCAAGAGTAATATCATAAGTGTCAATGAATTTACTAATTTCTCTAGAGACTTGGCGGTTAACTCTAGAACAATCAAGTGAAAGAGAGCCAGTAGCTGCATATTGTCTCCTGATTTGAGAAAAGTTGCAAACGGTGGTAAAAATATCATATGTTGCATCTGATATTAACCCATGAGACCATAAATATTCTGCTCTTGAGTTGAAGTCTGTATTGAATTCTAATAGAGGATTTCCTAGCTGCATTACATAGTAAATGTAAGAAGAAGCAAAATGACAAATCAAAATAAAAGTTGTTATTTTTATTTCACTCACTGCTATTCCTTTGAGGTTGATTTTTGCTTTGGATTGGACAATTTTATGTGCAAGCTGAGGGACATAGTGACCTGATGAAAATAATGAGATGAGATTCAGAATTCGATATGTTGTATTTGACAATGACATTGTTGTTAATTAAGGATTGGATTGAACATGCCTGCATAGCTCTCCCCAGTGATGAAGAAATCTCTGTCTTTATACTCAGGGAATTGGGTAAACCAGGCTTCGAGGAATGAAAGATTATCTTGTGCTATTATTGCAAGAATTAGACCCTTTTTCATCAGTTCAACATAAAGCAAAAAAGTGTAGCAGTGAGTAAATGGTGGTGATGCAATAAATAATTTATAAGTTATAGAATTAGAAACCTGTAATCTCATCATTAACAGAAGTGTAAAAGGAGTGATTAGCAGAGTAGGAGAAGCCAACTCCTGCAGGTGATTCTAGGTACAGCATATTTGCTTCTGTAAAACGAAAATTAAAATGAATGAAAATCGTAACAAATTAAGAACAATGACTCACATCAATTAAGGTTGACAGGCAGAAAATTTTAATTTGAAAAGGCATCGTTTAAAGTAATCAACTACTCTAATATCCTTTAGATATTGTAGGCAACTTAACGTATCTATGTATATTAGAAATCAACCTTACTGATAGGGCCAGTCACTCTCCCTCCCTATTTCCCATGTGAGATTTGGTTCATTTACGTCATCATCGTCATTTCTTAGAGGTGTTCCCTTGCTCAGACCTACTCTAACGCCCCACTCCGGACTAGGTCGTTATAGTCCTCTACCAGCTTCCATCGGATTCGTCCCCCGAACCTAACATTGTACGTGGAGAGTCGGCTCTGATACCAATTGTAACAAGTTAGTCAAATACCACATAGGTATTGTCCGCTTTAACCCAAATTTAACATGTTGGGCCTCATGACTTTAAAACGTATCTGCATGTATTAGAAATCAAGCTTAGTAATAAGTTCTAATCACTCTCTCCATTTCTGATATGGGATTCAGATCATTCCTTCCACAACATTCATCCCTTAGGGTTGCTCGTTGTTCAGGCTTTCTACCCTAACACGACCCACAACAAGATTGTTATTGTAACAATGTAACAATCTCATTTAACATCATGTAGATATTGTCCGTTTTTGCCTAAATCCAACACCTTGGAAGTCACAATTTTAAAATGTGTCTACATGTATTAAAAATTCACCTTACTGATATGCTTCAGTCATTCTCTCTCCATCTTCGATATGCGATTCAGTTCATTCATGTCTCTATCGTCATCCCTTGGGATCGCTCTAGTTCATTCATGTCCCTCTCCCCATCCCTTGGGATCGTTCCTTTTTTAGGCTAGTACGGTCAATGAGCGGAGAAGCTCATGACTGGCTTGTTGTTCGACTCGATAAAAGCTCGACCGTGTTTGGCTTGATTTATAAACGAGCCGAGCTTGAACACGATTTTGAAGCTGGATTCATAAACGGGCGAGATTGAACGTGATTTTGAGGCTCGATTCATAAACAAGCGAGCTTGAGCATGATGAAACTCAGCTCGAAAGCTTACGAGTAGGCTCGATTATTTTTTTCAATAGCAGTATTTCTTAGGTGGGACAAACTTAGGATTTTGTCGAAATTTAAAATTTTGATATCATTGATGAATTAAACCATTTATGTTTTTTTTATGTATTAAATATTTAAATTTGAGATTGTTTCATTTGCTAAACTTGATATTATTTCATTTCTAGAAGGTGAGTTTGTCTGTGAATACAATAAACGAGCAATAAACCAACTGTTAGCGAGTATATTGTTTATTTGTTGACGCACGTTGCTCATAAACTTACCTATGAACATAATTAATAAGTTATTATTGAGCAAATTTCATAAACAAAACTAAGGAAGTGCACATAAGCAAATTTCATAAACATTATTAACGAGTTATCCCCGAGAAGCTCATGAATGGATAATTTCCTTAATGAACTGAGGATTTTAGGTTCGAACAGAACTTGTTAATCTTTTATCGAGCCGAACATGAGCAGTCTAAAATTCGATTTAGAGTCCTGGTTAGGCTGTCTATCGAAGGGCCACCCACTCCGGAGGGGTAGTTAGTGATTGATTAACTTGGAACCCATTAATCAGATATACACTTAAAAACAACAAGAAAGCAAGGTATAGCAATAAAAGCATGAAGTTAGTATAATGAAAGATGTACCTTTATTCCAGCTATAATCATTCTTGAGAAGTAGGTCTGGAGTTGGTTTAAAAGGTCCATGTTCACAGAAGGCTCCTGCTCCGATCGATGAACAACCAGGTCCTACAAAATAAGACAGATTTGATAACTTCCTTCCTTCCTTGAGGGAGGACCATTTAATTGAATCTTATAAACAAAAAATACCTCCATTTAACCAGAGGACAAGAGGCTTGGAAGATGGGTCAGTTTCTGCTTCAACAAAGTAGTAGAAAAGAGCTCTCTGCTTCTGTTTATCTACACTTATATACCCTCCATATTGCCTGAAACTGCTCTCCGGTTGACCAGGCAATGAAAGGATATGGTTATCATGACCCTTTGAAACTGATTCTCTTATTAGAAACACTAAAACTACTGTACAGATTATTGTAATCCACTTCTCTGCTTTCATTTTTGCAACTGCCGGAGAAGGTGGAGATATGGATTTGCCTTCTCCCTCTACACTACAAAACTATGTTTCTTTTATCCCAATATATTTCACAATTGTCCCTGATTTATTGAAAATGTTGGTTTTTCCCCTCTAACATATTATTTAGCACATCAAAATTGGTAAAATGTTAATCAGTACACTGAGATTTCACCAATTTTAATAAGTAAAAGGCAAATGTTACATGTGGCAAAAGACAAGATTAAAAGACAAATAGTTGCGTAAGCTTTTGTATCTCACACTTAAATTTTAATTATGGTTTATTCTTTTGAAAAGCAAATATAATCATTAAGAGTGTTTTTTATTGTGATTAATAAAAATAATGTTTAACATTTTGTAAGGTGAAAATCTGGTTATTTATTTACAGAAAATGTAAAATGTGAGTTTCTTGTGACTTTGAAGTTTGAACAAGAAGACATGGGTAAAAAGCTGCGTATAAATATTTATATTATCATGAAATCATGAATAGGAATGGAAATGTTATGCATAAAGAAAGAGAGAGAGAATGTGTGCCCGTGATTCCTCACTATGGACAAAAAAGAAAGGTGGAGGAGCATGTGGGCATTTTCTTGAAAATATCTATCTTTCTACTTCCCACCATTTCATGTTTTGGTTCACATGCACTTCATGTGAATTACCATTCCATCCATTTCCCTACACTTCACTATCACCTTTCTACGCATCAAACCAATGTTTTAAAAACCATATCAGATATCGAATCGGTATATTAAAGGATTCAAAGGTCAATGGATTCAACTGGTTAACTTGGACTAGTTGAACCGAATGACATTATATATAATAAAATTCTTTTTAATTAAACATGAAATTAATAAATTAAAATTAAAAACCAAAATATTGAATTTATATTAAAATGAATTTAGGTAGGTTAGAGTTAGAAATGTATATACCGTTTGTATACAATGTAATATAAAAATTATAAATTAAACATAGAGAAACTATAATTTATTAAATGCTATTTGTTTTTAAATTTTAACCTAAAAAAAGAAAATCTAAGCCATTTTGAAATTTGAAACTAGGGATAGGGATATATATCTCTACCACATAATCAATATATTAAAAAAAAAATATTAGGATAGGCACACAGATGAAAAAAGTTTAAATTTATGAATCTCACATCTGTGAGGAACAAAAGCAAAAAAGAAAGTGCACTATAAAAAGAGTAGGGGTATAATTTTAACTTAATAAAATATTATATCTTTTTTAACTCAAATCGGGGTGAAACCGGTACGCCAGTTTCACCCGGTTTCTATGAGGTCACTAGTAGTACATTAACCGGATCGAATGTTTGGCCGGTTCGCGTTCAACCGGTTTGACCGGCCGATCCGGTCCGGCTTTTAAAATCATGCATCAAACCCTTCAAGTATTCCAATACTAATCCAATGTCTTTTATTTATTTAATAATACCCAAATCTTTTTTTTTTGTGCAAATATAATCTAAAATAAAGTGTTTCTATTTTACTAAATTTTATACATTATTAATTACTTAAGTATGATTCGTTAAGAGTGTCGTTTCCAAATCCTACAAGTCAAACAAGAAGGTGTTTGCTTAATCATAGAGGAAGGCTATCCAATCGTTTAAGTCAATTCTAAAGATAGAGAAAACAATAGCATTAGGACAAGTATTGCATTGAGAAGAGTTCCATAAATTGTGTAATGCGTAAAGCATATTTTTTCAAGGGACTGAGATCCTTTAAATATGAGTAGAGGATTGCTAGTCTAATTGGGAATAAAATGAGTTTTTATCTAAATAGAAAAGAAGCCTAAGTGAGTCAGGTCTACGTAAAAGTAGGAGAAAAACGTGCCTGCTCATAAACTTCCTAAATAGACCATGAATGTGGTATCTCGTTTAGAAATGAATCGTGTAATCTTACTGAGATTTTTGAGATACTCCACATTTAAGGAACCATGGTTCCACTTCAAAATAGGGGTTTTAGCTGATTAAGGTTGTTGAAAGAGATTAGTTCCCGAATGAACGTGTCTTTAATTACTCTATGTATATCTGTTAGTAAAATGTTTGTTTCTCTTTCAATACTACTTCATTTTATATCCATAATTATTCCCTAAACTTATAAAGTCCCAAGGAATCAAGATTCCATCATAAACCCGTATCCTTCTTATGATTTGTACTCCAAAAAATTGGTTTTCTAAATCAAATGAATTTGATGAAAAATAGTATTCTTAGATTGATTCCTGCATCTCTCCAACTCTTGAAAATATCGATTTATCTCTATGATTTGTGGATGAGTAAAACATTTTCTTTAATGAAAATAAATAAGTAATTGCTCAATTTGATAAATAATTGTAAATAGTGACTATTTGAATGAAAAAAGAGGAAGCAATTTGTTATTTCTTTTGAATTATTTATTTTCTCTCTTTTTCCTTGCATTTTCCTTTTATATTAATATTTTTAAATTTTAAATTATGCACCAACAATAGATTTCCTTTTAAAATTTTTAGGAAGTTACTAAGTATATGACTTCACGTAATGTCTAAATAATAATGAAGCAAGAGCAAACCAACAAACTCAAACATAAACAGTTAGTTGGAAAGATAGCGACATTTTTTATAAGTCAACATGTGCTCGAGCAAGCAATGGAGGTAAGTTCGATGCAAGAGTCGCTTACGTACATCAACCGTATGTGTATGGTACGTTAGAAGGTGAAGGAAACATTGATTTTCCCACTCTCTATTAGCAGCGAGCCTACTCTACTGGATTATCGGGTCGGATTAAGACAGCTTACGGGGCTTGCATGGCACAATGGTCTTACCCCAATCCCATATAAGAACTCTTTGGATTCAGTCACTAAGGTTGGTAAACTTTGGCTGCCTATCGTACTTGTTCCTTTATCCATCCCATATCTTTGTAGGGCTAAGGGTAGAATTATGTCTTTCGGCAGGAGGACAACCAGACAACGAAGAGTTGGCTGACAGAGCTTACTCATCCAAGGGGGAGGAGAAGGAAAAATTCTTATATAGTTTCCCTTGCATCATTAATTTCTCCTATTTACTTGCAACTATCATCATACTTCTCTTGCAATGGAAAGATAAATATCAAGCTATTAGATGTTTACCCTGAAGGTCCGCTTTGATCCAACGTGTCTTGTAACTGTCATCCGGTTCACTACGTTGACGACCTTTGAGACTTGGGGTCGGATGTACTCTCGCTAAGCTAATGCGTATTGGTTAATCTTGGGGGCGGGTCTACTTTTTAGGGAAGCTTTAATGAGTATTGGTTAATCTTGCACCTGTAATAGTCTAACGTGCTAAAAAAGAGTTCCATTTGCATTCTCGTTCAAATCAATATTGATACCCATCTAGAGGAAATACAAGACCATACATGGTTTCTTATTTTCTTATTCCCCTATTTCGTGGATTAGTTCCAATATCAAGATCAATAGAGGAGAACTCAAATCAATGCTCTTACCAATTATTTATCGGCCTTCAAAACTTCTATCTAGACAGAATAAAATTCATCATCAAAATAAGAAAATGAATTCACATACAAACTCTTTATTATTGTTAGAATTGTTATTTTATTTTTACATTTTTATTGTTTGTATTTTTTTATGTGTTTATGTCTTTTTGTTTTATTTTATTTTGTGGAATGATGTGGCTTTTTTGTAATTAATTTTACTGAATATTTAGTAGAAATGAGACCTATTCCAAAATCTATGGGTTCAAGGATGTATAGGATAAGATTTACAACTTTGTTCTATCATTATGGGATATGAAGACCGTTGAAAATTATGAGAATGAGGATGAGTATACTGGCTCAGGATGTTTTATTTGTTGATATTAATATTGATAATGATAAAGTATATGGTAAAATTTGATGGATAGTACTTTCATATAAATTTTTTTATTACTTGTACAAAGTAATAAAGTAGAGTTTGAGAAGCATTTTTATATTGTAATTTCATAAAGATGTTATTGATGAATTTTGTTTTATTCTATTACACGTCTTTTTATTGTGTCATGTCTTGTCACAGCTGCTGCATTTTATTGTCATATTTGTCTTCTTTTCTCAAGTTGCTTTAATTCTAAGTTTTGGTTTTTTCAATGGTGATAGAAGTATGTTTTCAACAATGTCCTGAGATATGAGCCAGTTTATCTTGATGGCAATGGAGTATTTTCCCTTGATATGATGATAACATATTCTAGCTTATGTAGTACTCAAAGAAGTATTCGTACGTGTCAATGTGAAACTTTTTTATGCATTCCAATGCATGTTGTTATGGGAGTTCATCAATTTGGAATCTATAATAGTTTTGTGTTTTCTCCTTGTAAACTGTGTAAATTTTTCCTTTGGATGTTACTAATGCGAGATTTACTTTTAATGGTTTAGCCTGCATTTTAAAGAAAGATATTGCATGTCAATACATTTATTTGATGTGAACAATATGTAAACCGGGTTGGAGTTACTATTAGTGATTTTTTAGTTCCTTTCATTCGCTTTCAAGAACTGCAAGTCACTTGCGTGTACTTTCAATCACAGTTAGTCTAGTGAATGAGGTTGAAAGTTTGTTTTGAATTTTTAACGAGTTAAACTTGACTTTCTTCCAATTTCATTCATTTTTAACATAATGTGAAATTTATTGAAGTTGGTTGTAAGTCATATATAATTCATTAGACCCCTCAAATGATTTCAAAACATTTCATTCACTTATACTGAATTTAAGCCAATTTCAAGAAATGTCAAATACTATTATTTATTTTTTATAACTGAAAGTGGATGTAGGTCATGTGTAAATATATTTATAGTTTCAAAGAAATTTCAGTTTGTTAATATTTAATGTGATTTTATAGATGTTGATGTTTCTCAATCATATTTTACCTCCATTGTCAATGTCTCTATGTCATTTTCATGTTTTCATCTATAAAACCATTGTCAAATTTTGCATAATAAAATCATATTATATACATATTTTATCTTTTGTTATCTCTTAATAGAATTTAACAATGTTTTCTATTATTATTTTGTTTTAGTCATACTTTGTTTCTACTTTGTATTTATCACCATTGCAATAATTTCATATCAATTATCCAATAGTGAAAATAGTAGAGAGAAAAAGAACCTAGCCTCCCCCAATAAATATGCAGTTAAGTTGTCTAACCTAATAGAGAGAAATAACATAAGGATGACGAAAGGCTGCCTCACAAACTCTCTCTCTCTCTCTCTCTCTCTCTCTCTCTCTCTCCGATCGATTTAGCCGCTATTAGTTCGTATGTAACCCCCTCACTAAGATCACATGATATCTCACACAACATCAGTTATAGACATGCTTTCAAGTCTCAATCATATAAATTTCAATCTCATATAAACTTTACATATTATACATAAGAGAAAGCGTTTACAATTTACAATACATGTTTAAGTCATTATCTTATATAGAGGATTTACAAAACAAAGTACATCAAAATACTCCAAAATGCCTAGGCGAGAATGGACTGATACTGCCGGTGCAACCTTAAACAAGAAGAACTCCACCTAACCTGTAAAATCTATTGGCAAGGGGTGAGCTTCCTACTCAATAAACATATTACACATATATGTATACAAAAGTAATGTAAAGAACACATATCAAAATATATCATCAGTACCAAGTTAGAATTTTCAATAGAAAGATATTCACTTGTTTCACTTATTATAGTAATACTTATTTTAATAAGTAAGGCCTTGATGTGCTACGGAGGAGTTAAACTCAACTCACGTACTTATATATCTCAACACATGTGCTTCCGGCTCACAATATTCGGATAGCACTCTCAACTAGGACCATTTCACATATCCATCTAACCAAGCTCATATTCATTTATAATTCAACCATTATTCAGTTCCAGTATGTGCACAAGGCTCAACATGCCACATTTACTCATAACACTGCAACGTACTTAATCATATCACTTTCTTATCTATCACAATGTATCACAAACACTCAAACATTATTCACATAATTCACATCAGATTCAACCACAACTCACACTCAACAAGTCACAAGCCACAATACATTCATACACATATATAAGCAATATGCTTACCGTCGCACTCAGTTCGATCTATTCTACACGATCGGGTGTGCGTTCAATTGCACATTGTCCTCTTAATGTCATATAACATTTATACAATTAGTCTTAACATAAACTTAATGAAGATGTAAACTAATTCATGCTATATGATTTACAAGACACTAACTCCACAAATTTCATGTAATCTAGTCCTTTTGTCTTAGATCATCACATGACCTACTTGCACACATTCTGCCATAACTTTCTCTATATGAATCCAAATGCCCTGTTTCTTGAACCTACTGAAACTAGACATATATGGGTATAACATATCCAAAATTCACATTAATATCACTTCTACACAATATATGGGATGCAAAATGATTCTGTCCTGTTTCCAGCCAAGAAACAAACTATCCAGCTTTGCATCTACCATAATTCATTCAACCTAGTTCACACTAAACACAATGGATTTCCAAATCCTTTTACAGAAATATACTTAAAGTAGTTAGGAACATTTTTGTATCAATAAAATTTCCCAAATTATAACTCTAAGGTCCTCAAAATGCTACATCAACATGGCTGCCTCACATTACATTCAATTTCGAGGCAGTCATGATCCATCTAGGTTTTCTTCATCTATATATTTAAATAAAGTCTCATATTTTACAGAGAGTTTCTTAACATATATATGAACATAGTTTATTCTTTATGTATTTCCAAATTCGAATAATATCAAGATGAAAAACATGTTCCAAGATGATTGAAAGCAGTACCCTATATTTCTGTTTAGGGCACTTGATACATATCTTTCATTTAGACATCCTATAACCACTTTAAACAACACCAAAACTCAACAAACTCAATCATAACTCATCTACAACAAATCCTATCATCATTCCTAGGTATTTCACAATCTCAAACTCATAGAAAACAAGCTAAAACCGCATACTAACCTTCAATTTGTGTCTATCACCTAGTATGCTTCCTAACTTGACTTGTTTGGCTTGAAAATTGAAGAAATTGGAAGACTTTTTTTTTTTTTTAGGATGTTAGGATATTGAAAATGAAGGTTTGTTGAAGCTATGATCGAAATTGTGGCTGAAAATAATAATAATTGAGTTATGTACATCTTTTTAAAAGTGAAGAGACATATTTTGTCTTACTATTGGGTGACACCTCATGCTTAGTGAGGTGTTTGCTCACAAACCTCAAATTCAGCCCTCCAAAAGTGTAATTTAATCAATTAAGGACATGTTTGTTCATTGATTTAAATCCTAACTCAATTAACCAATCGTTACATCTTAATGAGACACTAATCACCTACTAATCGCACGATAATCGCATTATGCATACGAAACTTCTAATGACAATGAGATGAATCTAAAATGTATGTATTCAATCATGAAAACATATATGAATGTGGGAAGACTCATATTTTGAGGTTTTAGGGATGTTACATCATAGATCAATCGTGTTTTCTCCTAATTAACCCCGTCGTAGTGAAAATGTGACCAGTAATACAAAATTCATGGTGATCCGTACTTCCGTTACAAATCACATCAAAGATTATCTGGGCTACAAAAGGTAATTTGATACACAAAGTAATGGTTACTTTATAAACAAAAAAACAAAAAACCATAAAATCTACCACAATTTAACATAATTTTTCAAAAAGGGTTAAGGTGCAAAAATACCCCTAACGTTTTGGACCAGGAGCAATTTTACCCCTAACGTTGGAAGCCAAGAGCAATTTTACCCCTAACGTTCATAAATTGGATCAATTTCAGACACTATTATAAAACACAGATATTTCCGTCCCTTATTTTGTACCAATTGCATAACAATTCGTTCAAAAAAAAAAAAGATTTCATGTTTTTTATAATTTAATAATAGAATTTGAGATTAATATTTATAAATTTGGTGAAGTTTTTGATTTTTTTTTTTTGTCTAATTCGTACAAAAAGACAATATATTTTTTATTTTTTTTATTTTTTTTCACATCTCAACGTATGTTTGTGATTTGTTACTGATAAAATCATACACGTGTAAAATATAGATGACAAGATTCATGACCGAGAAGACAGTTTGATGAATTATTTCTCAAATTGACCCAATTTATGAACGTTAGGGGTAAAATTGTTTTTGACTTCTAACGTTAGGGGTAAAATTGCACCATTTTAGACGTTAGGGGTAAAATTGCTCCTGGCCCAAAACATTAGGGGTATTTTTACACTTTAACCCTTTCAAAAATAAATAAAAGAATTAATTTAATGCTAATATAGAGATACTTGGTAAAACTTTATAAAATATTGTCGATGAAACTCTATAATACTTTTGTGAAACATTAACTCTCTTATATTTTTTTGAAACTTCATGAAATTTTGATGATAATTCATCCGTTCTTTTTTATATGTTGTTTAAGGTTTTTCATCAAGATCGATGTAATATTAATTAAGCTATTAGAATGACTAATATAAGCTTAATACTTCTCTCCCAAATCTCTACTTTCTATGCAAAAAAATCTCTCTTATTAATTTTTTATGCTTTAATTAAAATAATTTGCATTAATAACTATACATCTCTCTCTTACCATAAATAGGAACAAATTAGAAAAAACATGGTAAAAACTGCATTAATAATACAAAACAACATATAAAAATGAACAAATTGAAAAGTCCAAAATATCATATAATAAAAAACGGAAAGAATACTATTTAAAAATTATTAATTATGTATTAATTAAATAAATGTATACACAAAAATTAGTAGTAAACATTATAGTAATATATTATCTGTAGAATGTGTTTTTTTTACATGTTACAATTGAAATTAACAAACTTTGTGAATCTCACAAAAAGTAGTAGAACACTATAGTGATATATTATCTGTAGATTATAGTTGTTTACATGTGACAAGTGGAATTAACAAACTTTGTTACTTCCTCTCTAACTCACTTGTATTGAAAAAGGCACCGGAGATATTAAAAATTAATGGGGAATAAACCTTGGGATGTGAACAAATATATGGACCAAGACAAAATTTAATGTTTGAATAAAAAAAAATTAAACTAAAAATTCTTGAAATACTATAATGACTTATACTTGTAAGAAAAACTAATTTGCTATAATGACTTATATATAAGGAAATGAAGGGAGTAATTTCTATTTCATCACTATTTCGATAAAATCCCATCTAGGATCTAATTCTGTAAAAACCCCAATAAGAAAACGTATTCTTGTATGCGTACTGTAAGCCACAGAAGCAGGCACAATATATAGACAACCTAGTATTAATATGATTCACATCCAAATGCAATTTTCATCTGCTAAAAAACGGGCATCCAGTCATAAATACTTTTTTAAAGTAAAATTTGGATCAAACAATCATCCAGTCATTAAGAGATAACAGATTGATAAAGTACAACTAGAAAAACTGCTTCAAAAACAGAGGGCTTGATGTATCTATTTAACTAAGATGCTGCCTTACCCTCCTCTGCAGCAGCTTCAAATGTCTCACCCGCCACAAGCTCTGGAACCTCATCATCATCATCATCTTCAGCAGCCGTTGCTGCAGCACCAGCATTGGGTGCCTGCTTCTGGATCTGCTCTGCCAACTTCTTCAGGTTGTCCAAATTATCCGGGCCTACACAACATAATTTTAAGGGCGAAACATGTTAGCAGAAGGAATTCAACTTGGCAAAAAATATCATATAGCAAAAATTTGAAAATGCATACCCAATTGGGAGAGAACATGAGGTAGGATATCCTGTAATTCTGCAGAGAGAAAAAAAAAATGAGAACGTATTAACAATGTGTCTGAAAGGAATTCCAGCAAACCGTCGGGTGCATGGTTCCGGAAAAACCAAAATCACCATTTGTTCCATTTAACAGATATAATTGTTATTAGCAGTATGAAGATTATCATCATTGCAACTACTAAACACATACTCTTATTTTGTGGAGTGCCACTAACAACCCATGTATTGGCTGCAATAGATGCTTGAACTGCAACAGAAAAGATTATTAGTTTAACAAGCAAGATGTAATAAAATCCAATCATGTAGTGGAATCAGGCTTCACCTTTGGGGTTCACAAACTGGATAACTACGTCATCCTTGAATATGTTGACTTCTTCAATTGCAGGAATAGCATTCACTCCTATTCTCTTAAGGGTGCTCTGGAGCCTTTTATCATCTGTAGTTGTAGTCTTGTGGACAGCCTTCTTCTTTCTGCAGTTTTAGCAATTTTGAATGATAAATTACGACCATGATGATTGTCAAGAGTTGTCAATATCTATAACTGAAATCCAATATAAATGCAACAATTAACATGCGTTGTAAAACATGTATCAATGGTCAATCATAACACCAGCAAAAACATAAATGAGATCAACTACATCAGAGAAACATGCTACCCAATTCCAATTCCAATTCCAAATTAATTGGGATTCTCCAGTAAGGAGTCACCAAAATCGGAATGACACTTTGAGTAAGTATCAGAAGTTTAAATGGAACTGGGAAGAAAAAAAAAATAGAATGTCCATGGAATCCATTCATCATAATTTTAAGCAAGAGTTGATGCAATGGATCGTGATTCTAGAGAATTCTTCCCTTGTCAATTTAAAAGCCATAAATTTCATATTGAACAAGGTATTAGGAAAAATTAATATTAGAAAAGACTGATGACAGCCTATCTTTGGTGTTCAATACAATATGCTTCCCACCTTCTCACGCTGCCCTTTCCACCAGTGCGAACTGCACCAGCCATCTTCATAAGCCTTTCCCTATTCATCTGTATAACAGAAAAAAGGACCAAATATAAAAATGGCTGCAGCACCATGTTTGGCAAATCACACATCATAATGAAATTGAATATTGAGAACAGCAAGGAAAATACAGAAAAGAAGTAGCTAATGCCAGAATAAACAACAATTACTAATGAAGCCCAAGAAAAGATGAATAATAGAATCACACATCATAAAGTTTATAATTGACATAATATAACAATTGTAAGAAGAAAAGGAATGAAGATTCAAGGCCAAAAGTATGGACTGATGATGCTATCTACAGCTAGCTATACAAAAAAAAACCCAAAAAAATGTTCTTCGCACCACCTGCTGCTGCTGTAAAAAAAAAAAAAAAACAAAACAAAAAAAAATTTATGGCACCTGCATGCCTTTCCATCACTTACAAATCCAACTATTTTTTGTATACTTAGTAAATCAAAAGAGGAGCAAGAAAGTAATCTGCAAACAATACTTTATAAAAGCTTGTTACATATAAGAATTAACATGGGAAATTATTAGGGAATTCCATCTGCATCTTCCTTTGAACTAATTTGACAAAAAAAAGGACAAGTTATTAACTAAATTGATACCCAAAATTCTTGTTTTCTTAGTGAAGTTTAATATGAAATTGATTCGGATGAAAGTTCAAATTAGCAGTTCAATTTTGTAATAATTTTTCCATGCTAAAAGCTGAGACTAAACTTTGTTTATGTATGTTGGCATTGCAGCATGCCACTTGGTGCATATTGTCCCCTTTTTGCATTATATATGACCTATGAGGTTATCCTTGTTTTCCTTCTCTATGCGGTGTAAAAAAATACAGAGAAAATGCAGTTCCAAAACAAACAAACCCACCATATAAAGAAAATATTTAACTAATCTAACACACAACAACACAAGGAACCAAAACCCTATGTAAGATTGAATCAGCATCTAAGTAAACCCTACAGAAAACAAAATCTTTTCAATAGACTTTGTATTTTGAGAAAAACTCAGAGAAATTACAAATTAATTTCAAAGAAACAGAAAACAATTCTATCAAAAAAAAATAAAAAACAACACCTTATCGGCACCTTAACTCCTGGCAGCACAGATGATTCAGATGACAAAAGAAGACTAATTCGGCGGACAGTAAGTATATATACTAGGTTTGAGAGTGAGTTTTGGACAGAGACTACTAACATGGGCTGTAAAGATACGTGGGCTTGAGTTTAATTTACATGGGCTTTAGTTATTTACATATACTTACTTTTTTATATGTGTAATTTCAGTTCGGTTTCGGTTAAACGATTTTTTAAACGGAATAACCGAACCGATAACCGAATACCAATTAAGTCAGAATTGAGAAATGAAAGGATTTCGGTTCAGTTATCGATTCGATTTTCAGTTTCCGGACTTTTTGCTCAGCCTTATATATATTGAATAAAGGTTCAAATTGGCTCTCAAATTTTTGAATTTAGCCAAATCAATTTTCATGTATTAACTCAGTCTTAAAATTGGCAAGAAGGGTCAAATTAACCAATGATCAAATCACTCCTGAAAATATAATATATTTTTGATACCCGAACTTTATTATGTTTTATTTGATATCTGAAATCTATTTAAAAGCTATTATATTCTACATAACTGCATAACGTTTTGGTATCGGCGCATTACTTTATGTGTCGTTGTAGAATACAAATGTACTAACACGCTTTGTAATCACGAACGTTGCATGAAGTTTATTTCTTAAAATTAAAAAATTCTAAATTTTTAACTAATGAAATTTTATTTATAAATAGAATGTACAAGATAAGAATTAATTAAATTTAAAAGTTTTAATTCTACTGAATTTAAAAAAAAATAATTTACTAATGAAATAATTATATTAAGTGATAAAATGTGACAAAGATAAATAGAGGCTAAAACCGCATTAACAAAAGAAATCTCTAAAAATCTTTTGAAATAGGAGTATGTGTCACAAACAACAATTAATTCTGATGGAAACTTCTTGAAACAGAGACAAAATAGTATTAGCGCATTGATATTCTGCACTAACACATAAAGTAACGCACCCACACTAAAGCATTCTGCTGCTACGAGGAATATAATAATTTTTAAGTATAAAAATAGATTTCAGGTGTCAAAATATAAACATAATAAAATTCGGATTTCAAAAATATATTATACTTTCATGGATGATTTGATCATGGGTTAATTTGACCCTTCTCGTCAACTTTAAGGACCGAGTTGATAACCAAAAATTGATTTGGAATTGACCATTCATGCCAACTTTGAAAACCAATTTAAACCTTTATTCATTATATATCGGACGGTCAACGTATGTTTTTTTTTTGCACGTGTCAACAGACTAATAGCTTCATATTACAACGATTATTTGTTTTTGAACTTATGTGGAGACCCTTACACTATACTAAATATACAACTATGCTCTAACTTTCTATTTTTTTAAATTTGGCACGAAACTTAATAGTTTTGTGTTGAATAATGGGTACTCATTAGGGGTGTTAATTCATTATATTCGAGCTCGGTTAGGTCAAAGTTCGGTCATAGCTCGATTTGAGTGACCTCAGTTAGAATTGGGATCGGCTTGAGAAATTAATGAGTCGGTTTTGAGCTTCCTTAAATTCGATTCAAATATTCGCGAATAGACTCGATTGTTTATATATATATATATTGCATTAATCTTTAATTCAAAATAAAATAATTAATCGTCATGTATAAAAAAATTGAAATTAGTTCTCGATTATAACTCTCAACTTGTCACAACTCACAATGTTCGTAAAAAAAAACACTTAACAGCACCTTTAGGTATTAGGCTATTCCAAAAATTAGGAATTCAAAATACAAGCTCTAAAGACCAATTAGCTTCTCCTTCCCCCAAGTTGTCTCTCAACTCTCCAATTGATACTCGTAGCACCAACAACTACCATCCATACGTAACCACACCAACAATAACAAGGTCAGTTGTGATATATGAGTTCGCCTTCTCCGACCACTAGGAGCAGCTACTATTCTTAGAGTTTGCTCATGGTTAATGATTACTTTTTTTAATCTTTTTTACCCATGTGGAGTATGTTATATGGGTTTTATTTTTTATTTTTTTAATCTTACATGTTACATATTCTATGCATGTATAACGAATCTAGTTAAAACTCAGCTCGATAAAAACACGATCAAAGCTTGGTCAAATCTCAATCGAGCCCGGCTCGATCAAAGATCAGTCAAACTTGGAGCAATCAAAGTTCAATTAAGCTCGGCTTGCTCAAAGTTTGGTCAAGCTCGGATTAGTCAAAGCTCAGCTCGAGAGGAATCGACTTAGGATAGTAACGAGGCAATATCAAGCCTACATGTGTTTGGTATCGATTCAGCTCGTTAACACCTCTAGTACTAATAAGGTTGGGATGCAGATTATTCATCCCTAATCCGTCCTAACATGGGTTCATTAGAAATTTTAGAGGTGCCTAATGTTCTCTCTCTAGAGAATATTAGCCTTCCCTAAAGTGTACCAAATTTTCCGAACTCACTTTCTTCATGCAAGGATAACATTTCCTAAACCTAGTTTGGATGGAGGCTCTTATTCTCCAACACCGACCCTATCGAAACCATTGTGGTCTCAATTGGGTCCCGAGCCCAAAATAGTCGTGTCGTCAATGGCTCTCCATTTTGGTGTCACCGATGCGGCGTTGAACCTATAGACAACCCTTTACTATAGTCACCTGAACAGAATAAACAAACTGTTAAAGAAGGGTTGGAGTCCGGTGTCCCTTCTCTGATGCTTAAGTCGGAATGTTACTAAAGAGAGTAAGTAGATTTGAAAACAGAGGTTTGGTAGCGCGACGCCTAGTGGTAGAGTTTCTGCGACGGAATGTATATATTATGAGTGCGGACTCTAAATCTATGGATGTGATCTTTATAAATTACTCTTAACTCTACTAGACGCTACGACTACTTAGGGGCAAGTGTACCCCGTCGTATCAAGTAATAATCCGGTTAAGACCGGGTATCAAATCCACGGGATTTATAATTACAAGTATTAGACGACTCGGTTTCGTATGTTATTTAAGCGGCGATTACTTTGGGGTAAAGTAAGACACAACTCCACACTATCCCTAACTATTGGCAACTCAGATTTGTGTAGCTAAAACCCTATGAAGTGGGATGAATATCAGTAAGTTATAACCACGATAAATAACGACTCTAAATGTATACGGATAATAATTTACTCTTGCAAAGACGACTAAGTGTAGTAGGACCGACCCGTGAAGCACTTAGACTACGTGATTCCTAGTCAAGGCGTGTCTAATGCGGGGGAATTAGAAACTAGGGCCTATAAGTTCCGTGGCTTGTCAATTCCTACGGTTTCCGGTTTGTCACTTCCGGTAGGGCAAGACCTATATAACTCCCTAAGGATAGCCCGAATGGCGTCGGAAATCGCGTTCTCCTACACAATAATCAATTATCAATATCAAAACAAGTAGCAAACATTAACACGTAAAGGGAAATAGAGATTATAAATCATGAAATTATAAATATGAAATATATATAAATGGAATACAACCAAGCCTAGTACATAGGAAGAGTACAAGCTAATTAGCACGTAAAAGGGGAGAATCCGCCCTTGAAACTAGCTAACCGGACTTAAAGTCGTCTCCTAGGTCGTGGAGGTGGAACTCTCGAGCTTGGTGACGAATGGTGGAGCGGAACTTCGATGGAATGCCGAAACAACCGAACAAGCTCTCGAGGTGGAGAGTTTAGCTACAAAAACTGAATCTGTACTACAACAATAATCAAAATAAGTATAGTTAGCTCTCTAGTGTGTAATTATTTCTTGGTGTCAAATGAAGTTCAAGAGCTTCCTATTTATAGACATCAAGCAAGGGCAATGTTGTAACTTCACAAAGTACAAGTATGGAGCAACATTATTTGGTGCAGAAATCCCATGATACGCCCCGCGTGAGGTGGTCTACGCCCCGCGTAAGTGCCCATTCCGTCAGAAATCTCCTGCATGTGGACCAATTCCGTGTCTTGTTGTCTCAAGCACGCCCTGCGTAGCTAAAGTACGCCCCGCGTGTTTGAGTCTCTGAAGTTTTTATCATTGAGGAATTGCCTGGTACGCCTCGCATGTATGGTTATACGCCCCGCGTACGAAGAGTTGACTCAGGGAGACAGTGCAGTCTGACTTTCAGGATTAGGCCAATTATTTCCGACATGTGGCATACGCCCCGCGTAGGGTGGCATACGCCCCGCGTATGCTGAGTCAATTCCACATGGTGCCTGCGGATAAGGCAATTATTGCTGACAACATGTTTCACGCCCCGCGTAGAGGATGATACGCCCCGTGTATTTGAGTAGATTTTTGCTCCATGCTCGTACCTGAAATACAAATCTTGCGAGCCGAGTTAGCTTGACGTTTTTATTTCCTAAACTAATCAAAAGCACGGAAAATTAACTAAAAGTACGAGATTTATTTTTATTTCTTTATTTTATCAAAACACTTTATTTTTGTAATTAAACTTATTTATTTTATCCAAAATCAACCCGTAAATCACGCTGAAAGATAGGGGTAAAATACCCCTATCAAACCTCCTCGGACTTTAAAGTTTTACTTGTCCTCAAGTAAAAGAAATCGAAAGACAAGGGATTGAGAAAATTAAGAAATAAACCGAAGGTTGGTTTTGCCAAGTGCGTGATTTCAAAGTTATGGTTTTATGCAAAGGTTTCGGTAAGTACCTACGCAAACAATTTAGTACGAAACTTGTTTGAAACCTCCATGATCAAGATTAATAGGCAATATTAACGGGGGTTGATTATCTTTTGAGAACCCGATAGTACCTCACCAAGGGATTTCGCTCTTACGCTCAATTTTAGGTGGGTCGGTGTTTTAGCACTCTTCTTTGCACTTACCCGAGATCATGTTGAATTTGCATTTTCATCCGGGTTTTTCCTCCTAAAATATGGTTAGACAACATTAAAAATGAA
This sequence comes from Euphorbia lathyris, assembly GCF_963576675.1. Taxonomy (NCBI): domain Eukaryota; kingdom Viridiplantae; phylum Streptophyta; class Magnoliopsida; order Malpighiales; family Euphorbiaceae; genus Euphorbia; species Euphorbia lathyris. The sequence goes on from NC_088910.1 coordinate 90,499,189, forward strand.
CCCGGAGGGGGGTTGTAATGTGGGTGGCTTCTTTAGTGGTTAGTTTAAAGAGACTCGAGCTCAAAAATACCGTTTTGTGATTGCACCGTATTTTTGTTTATTTCGGCCTTGGCGAATTTTACAAAATATACTTCAAAATTGCTCGGGTGGAGCTTGAGAATGCCTTTTTATTTTTATCGTATCCTTTGTTTTGATAGAGGCACAAAAACAATATTTTGAAAACTTATGGTGCTCATTTGCTAAGGCCGTGACTTATTTCGGGTAATTCGGGTGCAACTTGATTATGTCGGTATTTGAACAAGAGGAAAAAGGGTTAAATGTTTAAAAGGGTGTTAACAAAAGGATTGGTTAATAGGCTCGAAGGGGTTTCCTAATGTTCAATGAAAACGAGAAAAATAAATTAAGAAAAATTAGCCTAAGTGGGTTCGGTTTATCATCTATTGCCTTTTTACCAAAAATAAGTGTACTTAACCCGGTATTGGATGCAAATTCTATGAGTCGAGTGAAGTTAAAGCTCTCGAAAAATTGTGAAAGAATTAGAGTTCTCGTACGAACTCTTTTAGGCTCAAAAATACCTCACAAAGATTCAGGTTTAAATTGTGTACTATCAAGTCTTCGCTAAATTCTCAACTATCCCGTTTTTATTGCCTTTTTAAAGTTTATTATGGAGATAACATTTGGGTTAAGCCTCAATGCCTTAGTTTAGTACTAACCTAAGTTTTGCACAAATTCCCTAACTTTAAGATCAAGACTAAAATCTCTTAATTGAATCATTCCTTTATGTTCCGATGCTTTTATTTTTGACGACAAATAACGGAACTTTAGTTAATTTCCGAAGGAGGGATAGCGTGTCGGGAAAATTTTAAAGAGTAATAAGTGAGTTTAATTATTTTGTTGTTATTAAATTTTTATTTTTGTTTTTGGTAGTGCAAACCAAACTAAAAGTGCGGGGTTGCACAGCCCTCCGCGTTATTTAAAATGTCGCCTATTCCAAGGGCGTCGCAAAAAGAAGTCAAAACAAAAACAAAAATAAAGGTGAGGAAGGAAAAGAAGACCCTTAGTGGTCAGGGGCCCTACGCGAGGCGTACCCAGTCGGGGCGCCCCGCGTAGGGCGGCGTTTTTATTGCTTTTGGAGTCAGAAACTCAAATACGCGGGGCGCAGTAACAGGGCGCCCCGCGTGTTTGAGTTTTTGAACTTTTTTAAGCATAAAAATGGTGGGTACGCGGGGCGTACCAGGGGGTACGCCCTGCGTGGTGTTCTTCTAAAAAATAAAAACGAAAATAACGAAAGCACAAAACACAAACGGAACTTAACGATTTAATTAAAAACAACATCGTACATTAAAAACATAAAAACAACATAGGAAATAATAAAAACAACATCAAAAGGAAAATACATAAAGAAAACATGAAAAGAAAAGAAATGGAAACTATGATTGTGGTGGAGGCGGATTGCCATGGACGTTAAAGTAAGAGGCGAAGGAGTTGGTGAGGGCATCGAAACGAGCATCGAGATGAACCCGATCCTCCCGTTGTTGTGCTTCGATGGAGTCGAAGCGGGTGTTGAGGGTGGCGAATTGGGAGTCATAATGAACCCGGTCCCGGCGTTGGTTATCCTCCAAGATATCTAACCAAGCATAGATGGAATTAAAGTCATGGTTAGGCGGAGGACTGAAATTGAGGCCCATGTCCGAATCCGAACCCTCCTCCTCGTGAGATTGAGCCGCCCCCGAGGTTTCACCCGGGCCCGAGGTGGAGCGCCTAAGGGATTTGAAGGCATTTTTCTCCACGGGCCGAGGCAAAAAGCTTGGGAGGCGAGCAAGGGCAGCCTCGCCAAGAGCGGAAGTGGCGAAGAGAGTGACTAGATGGCCCAACCCGATCTTGCCCCGCTTTCGGGTGGAAATATGGTGGATTTGGACGGCCACAAGATAGGAGAGGTCATAGGCACGGTTGTTGGCACAATAATAGAGTGCCAAAAGTTCGTCCTTGTTGACCTTGGTGGATTCTGACTTCCCCGAAAAGTAGACGGGGATGAAGCGGTGGAGAAGTTGGAGGATTGGATCACGGATGAGAGAGGGGCGGAGGTTGGAGACATCATAATCCTCGGACCCGGTGATGGAGGTCTAAAAATCACGAGCGGAAACATCCTCGGGCCAATGGGAGATACCAACTTCCACTTGTTTGGTGAAGTGATTGCGGAGCCATTGGGTATCAATGGTGAAGGGGTGGTTGTGAAGGCGGAAGTTGAAGAGGGCGGCACCAGGGACGTTGTTAGAGGTAAGGGTGGTGTAGAACTCCAAAACTAAGGAGGGGTAGACGTGGGGCCGTGCAAGAAAGTGATCGTGCCAAGAGAGGGCACGGAGGCGCTCCACGAAAGCCCCGCCAAGGCCGAAACGGTCAAGAGTGTTCCGCTCAATGTATGGGAGCTCCATAAAGTGGGCGGCAGAAAGTGTTTGGTAGTGCTCGGCCTCCCCCTCGGTTAGGAGATGAAAAGGAGCCCGGTGTAGGCGGGTAAGTGGTGGTGTCCCCTCCCGCTCGGGTGATGGTAGTGGTTGTTGATTTTGTGCGGAACGGGAAGAACGGGCCCTAGTGGACCGTGGGGGACGCATGTCGGCGGTGTGTTTTCGCCTAACCATGGTGTGAGTGAGGGGTTTTAGAGAGTGTGGAGGAAGGTTGTGGGATGGTTGAGTGAGTTGTGAGGGAGAAGAAGAAGAAAATGAGGGGTTTATATAAGGGGAGAGTGGGGAATCCAAGTAACACTCGGATTCCCAGAGGGGTACGCGGGGCGTGAAGGGGCCACGCCACGCGTATCCCTCCCCCTGAGCTTATTTTTCGCAAAAATGGTGCGGTACGCGGGGCGTGAAAGGGGGCACGCCTCGCGTATCGCACCTCCTGCCCCTTTTTGATGGAAAAAAGGGGAAGGATGCGGGGCGTACATGGGGATACGCCCCGCATAAGAGGGGGAAGTTGAAGAATTTTTTCGGTTTTTTTGATCAGTTTTCTGATTTTTAATTTTATGGTTTATGAGTTTTTATGATTTTTATGTTCAATTATTAATTGTTTTTATATTTTTATTTTTTAGATTGTAATTAAGGAGGTAGTTAATATAAAATTTATTGTGGAGGGAGTTTTGAATTTGAAAGGGTGGAAGTTGATTGGATGGAAAGGAAGGTGAAGTGTGGAAGTGGAAAAGGTGTATAGGGAAGAGGAGTGATGGGAAGTTTGAGGGAAGGAAAGTTGCCATGGGGAGTTGTAATTCACAACTCCCCGAGGATACGTGAGGCATGCCCTGGGGCACGTCCCGCGTGTCCTCCCACGTGGCTCTTATTCGAAAGAGGTTTTACTCACCGATGGGTACGCGGGGCGTGATAGGAGATACGCCCCGCGTGGTGTGTCTTTTATTGAGTAAAATGGGCAGACACACAACTACGCGGGGCGCATAGGGTTGTACGTCCCGCGTAGCTCAAAAAATGTTTTGGATTAATATGGGATTTGTTTTTCTTATTTTTATTTATGCAAGAGGATACAAAGGAAAATAAAATGAGGGTAAAAAATAAAATGATAGCTGAAAGGGAAGATGATGAGATGGTGGAAACTGACAATGACATACGTAAAAATACTAGAAGTAAAGACAAACAAAAATAAAAATAAGTTGAAAAACGTTTATAATATATATAAACAAGTGGTTCGAGAAACTCAAACCGGTGCTACGTTTTGAGTCGAAGTAGCTCGACTTTGAATTTCCTCCTAGGTGTATGCTTCCATTCGCGTTAGGAATTCAAATTCTTGAATAAACAACCCATACCTGCAAAACAGATTGTTCGCTTCAAAAGAATTTAACAAAAACCAAAAACAATATGTACAGAAATTATCGAAGAGTTTAGTTTGCTCCCTTTTTTACTCCTTTGGTAGTTCAAAAGGAGCGAAATGTTCTGATGTGGAAGGAACCTCCGACTCCTCTAGCTTTGGATTTATTTCCATGGGTCCGCACACAACCGGCTCATCGATGTCCGTTTCCTCACAACTGAGACGACTTTTATTCTTTGGGGAATCCTTTTGAGAAAACTCAATTAACTCGAGCTTCCCATTTTGACAAACCGAATTGGACTCTCGAATTGATTCGTCCGCGGCGGAATCACGAGGAGACTTCAATCTGGCCCATAGATTTCCCAATTCCCTGAAATATGTCTCAGTGTTAGATAATCCTTCATGAATATCTTTAAGCATAGAGTTTATCACATCGAATTGCGAAGTTGAGTGTGGGCATTCGTCATCCATGCGGTCGTCCCACCGATGACGACTATGAAGCATCATACCATGAAACAAATCATTAGTAACAATATAAAACGAAATACATTATTCACAAAAAGAGAAAATAATATTTACAAATGCTTAAACTAACAATAAAACGTTTTTGTCTAATATTGCAAGAAATTATAAATCCCCGGCAACGGCGCCAAAAACTTGGTAGCGCGAGGCCTAGTGGTAGAGTTTCTGCGACGGAATGTATATATTATGAGTGCGGACTCTAAATCTATGGATATGATCTTTATAAATTACTCTTAACTCTACTAGACGCTACGACTACTTAGGGGCAAGTGTACCCCGTCGTATCAAGTAATAATCCGGTTAAGACCGGGTATCGAATCCACGGGATTTATAATTACAAGTATTAGACGACTCGGTTTCGTATGTTATTTAAGCGGCGATTACTTTGGGGTAAAGTAAGACACAACTACACATTATCCCTAACTATTGGCGACTCGGATTTGTGTAGCTAAAACCCTATGAAGTGGGATGAATATCGGTAAGTTATAACCACGATAAATAACGACTCTAAATGTATATGGATAATAATTTACTCTTGCAAAGACGACTAAGTGTAGTAGGACCGACCCGTGAAGCACTTAGACTACGTGATTCCTAGTCAAGGCGTGTCTAATGCGGGGGAATTAGAAACTAGGGCCCGTAAGTTCCGTGGCTTGTCAATTCCTACGGTTTCCGGTTTGTCACTTCCGGTAGGGCAACACCTATATAACTCCCTAAGGATAGCCCGAATTGCATCGAAAATCGCGTTCTCCTACACAATAATCAATTATCAATATCAAAACAAGTAGCAAACATTAACACGTAAAGGGAAATAGAGATTATAAATCATGAAATTATAAATATGAAATATATATAAATGGAATACAACCAAGCCTAGTACATAGGAAGAGTACAAGCTAATTAGCATGTAAAAGGGGAGAATCCGCCCTTGAAACTAGCTAACCGGACTTAAAGCCGTCTCCTAGGTCGTGGAGGTGGAACTCTCGAGCTTGGTGACGAATGGTGGAGCGGAACTTCGATGGAATGCCGAAACAACCGAACAAGCTCTCGAGGTGGAGAGTTTAGCTACAAAAACTGAATCTGTACTACAACAATAATCAAAATAAGTATAGTTAGCTCTCTAGTGTGTAATTATTTCTTGGTGTCAAATGAAGTTCAAGAGCTTCCTATTTATAGACATCAAGCAAGGGCAATGTTGTAACTTCACAAAGTACAAGTATGGAGCAACATTATTTGGTGCAGAAATCCCATGATACGCCCCGCGTGAGGTGGTCTACGCCCCGCGTAAGTGCCCATTCCGTCAGAAATCTCCTGCATGTGGACCAATTCCGTGTCTTGTTGTCTCAAGCACGTCCTGCGTAGCTAAAGTACGCCCCGCATGTTTGAGTCTCTGAAGTTTTTATCATTGAGGAATTGCCTGGTACGCCTCGCGTGTATGGTTATACGCCCCGCGTACGAAGAGTTGACTCAGGGAGACAGTGCAGTCTGACTTTCAGGATTAGGCCAATTATTTCCGACATGTGGCATACGCCCCGCGTAGGGTGGCATACGCCCCGCGTATGCTGAGTCAATTCCACATGGTGCCTGCGGATAAGGCAATTATTGCTGACAACATGTTTCACGCCCCGCGTAGAGGATGATATGCCCCGCGTATTTGAGTAGATTTTTGCTCCATGCTCGTACCTGAAATACAAATCTTGCGAGCCGAGTTAGCTTGACGTTTTTATTTCCTAAACTAATCAAAAGCACGGAAAATTAACTAAAAGTACGAGATTTATTTTTATTTCTTTATTTTATCAAAACACTTTATTTTTGTAATTAAACTTATTTATTTTATCCAAAATCAACCCGTAAATCACGCTGAAAGATAGGGGTAAAATACCCCTATCAAGTTTAGATGAATGTGATTACATACATTGTGTTCTTTCATGAATGAATATTTATAGATAACTGAAATGTATCTGCTATTGAGTAGCTTTCCACGTATAGACAATTGATTGACTTTCATTCCATGAACCTTCCCCTTTACTGTTATTTACGACTGACTTAGGGATTAGGAGCATATTTTTGGAATTCAGTCTCGTGATTGACCCACGTATACTGATAGTTATGCTTTATGTCTAAAGCTCCTTATTCGTCCATGTGTCCAGGCCTTAATTCCATACGATATCAGTTGTCCCTCTAGATTTTTTCAAAGCTCTTTAAAGCTTTTCTTATCTTTTTTTTTGCAACGATGGGCTCATTTTATTAATTAGAAGCCCATTTTTCTCCATTGGCATTTTATTTTCCCATAAATTGTCTAACCACTGGCATTTCGGTAGGTGTACTTATTACCTACCACTTGTTTCTTGAGAAGACCTAAAGAAATAGGCCATAATTATGAAACATGCCGCCCTTTGGGATCCATCTAGCCTACCTTTATAAACTGTAAAGGCATTGATTTCTGCTTGCACCCTTTTGCTTCATCTTATTCTCTGCAATTTTTGTATGTTCTTTGCTTCTTCTTTCTACTTTTCTACATTTGTTGTTAACTTTGTGAAACTTTTATAGAAGATTTTGCTTTTATTTTTCATCATTGCTCCCAAACTACAAAAAGCTACCTCTTCTAAATCTCAAAAAAGTTCTACCTATGCTCTTGCTCCAAACCTTAAAAAGGTTCATGCTAAAGCCAAAAAAAGTGAATTACGTGTTCTCTCAACCTTCGACCTTATCTAAAGATACTCTAGTTGAGACTGTAGTTCTCTATCCATGGCTGAATAGATGTTTGTTAGCCTTCATTCTGAAAGTGAAAAAACATTGAATCCTCCTTTAGACACTTTGGGAAATTTTACCTTTTATCTTGAATGGGATATGCGCTTTCTATTACCTTTAGGAGTTGTTGTTGCCTTAAGGGAATTCAACATGACTTCTTGCCAAATCATTATGAATGCCAATCGAATATATATATCATAAATTAAATTTAATTATATTCTTATATTTATTTATAAAAAATTTATTTTATTCGTATTATATTTCAGAGTTCTACAAAATTTAGATTGATCTCTAAAATCTTTCTTAAAATCTCTCTAATTATCTACATATCTATTTATATATGATATAAAACAGTAATGATGGAGCTGATGTGCCACTTCTTTTTTTACTGATAAAAATATAATATAATATATTAACTTTAATTATATTATTATATTTATCTATAAAATGATTATTTAAAGTAAATATAAAAATAAAATTATGTCATTAATTGTAATTATTAAATTATATTTTAATATTTATATGTTAAGATGAAGGGTTATATATACATAGCAAACGGTCCAAAAACTAGTACTCCCTCTCATCTTTTTTGTAATATAAAGTTTTTCTAGTTTTTCAAGAACTTTTAATATATTTTGGAATGGAGTGAGTATATATATGATTGAATTTTTCTTAGTCCTTTTTGGGAGGAGGTTAATGGAAGTAATTGAAGGTTACTTCCTCTAACCTCCAAATTGGGGCTTAACGGAAGTAACTTCCTTTAACCTTCCTTTCCCTCCATATTTAAACTCCAAAACGAAGTTGAACATTTAACATGTTTACATCTGTAAACTCTCAAACAAGGTTAAAATTTTAACTTTTCTTTCCATCATTTTCCTTCCCTTTCCATTATCTCTTTTAACTATCACCTCCGTTTACCTACAAACTCCCAAAACAAAGGCTTAATTCTTGGTTAAAGGTTAATAATAAAACGGCAATGGTTTCGTTCTGGGGATCATTTACTGTCGTTTCAATTCTGCGTCAATCTATCTTCAAAGAAGAAGGGGAACGAGTCATGTCTGGCAGCATCTCCTACATAACGGGCTCTGAGCTTCTCACCCTCAAACGCCGTCCAAATCTTGCCGTCGTCGATGTGAGGTGCAATTCGCAATTATTTTTTTTCCTTTTTCGATTGATTGAATTTGTGTTAATTTTGACTCTGAATTGATCGTTTTAGCTTTTCATTTATGCTTTTGTGTTTATATTTAGGGATGATGAGAGAAGTTATGATGGGCATATAGCAGGGTCTCTGCACTTCGCCAGTGATTCCTTTGCTGATAGGATCTCTAATCTCATTCAGCAAGTTAAAGGGAAAGATACACTTGTTTTTCATTGCGCTTTGAGCCAGGTTCGTGCCTTACTTATATAATCCTTCTGTCTTTCTAAACTTGATCCAGTTTGAGAAGTGAATTTGATGTTAATCCATGAGGCAGAATGCACTGATCTCTACTTAGTGTTAAAAATTTGCCATTAAAATTAGAGATGCAATTTTTTTACAAATTCTTCTGTTAAGCAGGCCCTTTATGATGCGGATAGATGTTGATATTAATAGTTTTAATTGTAAATTATCACAGATTCTCAAAGCTAAACTTAAAAGGAGTTGTAAACCCCAAATTCACAAGCTACTTTGTAAGAATTTTAGAAATCTTTGATAGATGGGATGCACCCTAATTCTTAAAGAGTCATTTCATTGATGAAAAAAAATTCTTTACAATATGAAATTGGGGTGTATATAATCCCAAAACCCTAAAACTAAAAATACAAGGAAGCCCCTCAAAACAAGCTACATTAATAGAAATTTAAAAGGGTAAAAAGGACAAGTAATATCTCAATAACTTAGCAAATACTGGTGGAAGAATTGGCAAAAGTGTAAATAACCAGTGGCATAGTTGTAAATAGGAGGCAGCTGAGGAGAAAAGGGCAATGCTGATTCGAAGGTTCAAACGGCGTGTCAAAATAGTCAAATGTCGTGGGGATTAAAATTTGAGAAGTAGAATCACCCAATTTCGAGCCACACGACGTGTGGTTGTTTGACACGCCGTGTGGACTCCTCACACGGTGTGTTGGTAACTCCACACACAGTGTGAATTCTGTTTTCCACACGGTTTGTCATCTCTTCCGCTCGGCGTGTCGTCCCTTTGACCAACTTCTTCCAACTACATGCTTTCACACATTTGGTCAACTTGATGCCCTCATTATACACTCTCTCTTAAAAAGAACTTGACCATAAGTTGTGTGTTGAGTATGGAAGAAGCTCGTCGATCGTGAATGGACTCCAAGCTTTCACATCAAAGAAAAGTGTTATTCGTAATGAATTCGTGAAGACCACCCCATGACCTTCTTCCTCATCAAATGGAATATCTCGGCGACACTTGTCAACCGACTTCATAGTGATCTCACGAACACCTTTAGAAGCTCATTCCTTGTGTTGAGTTGATAATCTCGAGATTTCTAGATTCTTCTCTTCACTAAATCGGACACTATTCCGCAACTCTTGGATTTTTCCCATCTTCTCTATACCCGCGATGCCATCCACTTTCACCACACCATGAACTCCACTATCAAACCCGCTCTTCCACTTCTCAACTTCATTCTTCTCTTTGGAGCTCACTCTATCATGAGGAAGACTAGGTAAATGATTTCCGGGATCTAAGTCAATGTGATGTGATATCTTTTCCAAAGGTGGAAGCTCTTGAAGTCTCTGTTGTAAGGTAGCATCCTTAACATATTCGGGCATTGGTTCAACTTCCATTGGATTAGTTCCCTCCGTAATAGGAATTTGTTGTTTCTCTATAATTGAAAATTGATTTCCAAGTTGGACAAGCAGTCAAGGTGGCCTTCTTTTTCTCAACAAGGAACTCTTCAAGGGTGTAAAGACGGATTTGATGCCGTCTTTGAAGATGGTGTAGGTGTTTCTTCGTCTCGCATGTAAGGCATGACAGTCAAATTGCCATGACCTTCCTAGGAGCAAGTGACAAGTTTCCATGTCTACTACATCGCACATAACTTCATCTTGATGAGCCCTAATAGCGAATGAAACCTTACACCGGTAGGTAACTTGAAGCTTCTCCACATCTTTGATGCAACCAATTCGATAAGGTTTATGATGTGGTTCGGGTATCAAAACAAACTTGCTCAAGACGACTTGGCTAATGATATTCTCTTGCCTTCCTCCGCCGACTATCACCTCACATTTCTTCCTAAGAACCAAACATCGAGTTTTAAATAATTGATGTCTCGGTCTTCCTCACTAGACATTAGCACCCTCATCACCAAATGAACAACACGCTCATCCCCAAAAGTACCACTCTCAAACGAGTCACACATAACACCCTCCTCGTCTCTTCATCATCATCATCACAAGTAGCCCCATTGCGGTTCCACTCAACGTTCCCAAATTCATCCTCATCATAGTTAAATTCATCATCACTATCTAACTCATTCTCGAAATCATTCTTTTCTTTATCAATCCATCCTCAAACTCATCCTCATTCTCATTTTCAAATCCGTTCTTCTCTTCCTCAACCCAATCTCGATTCCCATGATCTATCTCTTTAAGCTCGTCACTATCCTCATTCAACATTAACAAATTAGTCATAGGGCATTCCACATTTACAACTTCCATTTGCTTCTCTCCATAGCTAAAGTCGATTACTCCATTTTCCAAGTTTTCCGATCAAAGTAACATGCTACATCCTAACATAGTTGATCCACCAACATCTCTCTCATCACCATACCCTCCCACTTTACATAATAAGTGATTTCATTTTTCTCCTCAAAGAGAATATCAAGCCTAAAGTCACTCTCCACGTCTTTAAGATCAATGCTCTCACCTTCCTGAAGCATACAAGTGAAGTTGTGTTTAATGGGCATTATATCAAACACATAGGGGTATAATTTTTAACATGAGCTTCCCCAATATTACAACACAAAATCAGCCTTTCTATTGTCCTCACCTACTAGCACTCCTTCCCCATCCTTTATTAAAGAATTCAAATTCTCATTTACAATCTCATTACCCACAAACTCAACATGAGATTTAAATCATCATCAACAACATAAACATCCAATTTCTTGCTAGCAATTTCATTACTCATAACTTCAACATGAGAAATTAAAAAATTAGGATTTACCTCTTAAGTGTGTAATGGAGGAAAGATTAGTGATGATTATTTAACGGGTACCATTGGGTCTTCTTGGTATAACGAGATATCTTTATCTCCTTCTCCATATAGTTCCCTCAAGAATTGCTCCCAATCTCTTGTCATCTCTCGTCTAAAGCTTTCCAAGTACTCCATAGATGTTCTTCCAACGGTGATGAAATTAAGTGCTCGAAGAAGTTCCATATTAGGAGACGATCAAGGCTCTAAGACCAACTAATACGGATTAGTATTGGTAGTAATAGTTTTAATCGTAAACTATCAAAGAGATTCTCAAGCTAAACTTGAAGGAGTTGTAAAACCTCCAAATTCACAAGGTAATTTTGTAGGAATTTTAGAAATTCCCAATAGATGGGATTGAACCCTAACTCTAAAAGAGAAATTATAATTTGATTTATAAAAAGATTGTCATTACAATATGTATAATATCAGGATAAAGACCAAATTTAACCCTAACGATTTAAGGGAAGTGCTGATTTAGTCTTAACATATGAAATGGTGCAAATTTAACACTAATGTTTCCAAGCAAGATCAATTTTAGCCCTACATTATCGAAAATTAGAAAAAACTGGTTTGAGTGTCACTTCAGACCTTTTAAATATCAATTATGTCTAAGATATTTAATGTATTACTAACAAAATTACAAAAATTCTGTTAAAATGCTAAAAATTAACTTTTACATATAAGTTAAATACATTTTTTTTTTGTCAAACTGTCTAAAATATTTACCGTGTCATTAATATAGTTACAAAAAACCAACAAAAATGTACGAAACTGCTTCAATTTATCGACAAACTTGTTTGGAAGGTCCGATGTGACTTGTTAAATAATAGTCAAACCTGTGTTTTCAAATTTTCGATAGCGCAGTGCTAAAATTGATCTTGCTTGGAAATGTTAGGGTTAAATTTGCACCATTTCATACGTTAGAGCTAAATGTGCACTTCACTTGAAACGTTAGGGTTAAATTTGACACTTATCCCTATAATCCCAAAACCCTAAAGATAAAATACAAGAAAGCCCCTAAGAACAAGCTACATTGATATAAATTTCAAAGGGCAAAAATGACAAGTAATATATCAATGGTAACTTAGTAAATACTGGGTGGTAGGACCGTAATTAAGCTGATGGTAGAAGTGTAAATAATCATGGCATAGTTGTAAATAGGAGGACTCTAAGGATAAAAGGGCAATGCTGATTCGAAGGTTCGCACGTCATGTCAGAATAGCCACATACCGTGTGAATTAAAATTTGAGAAGCAGAATTGCCCAATTTCGAGCCACACAACATGGGGTTGTTTGACACGCCGTGTGAGCTCCTCACATGGCATGTTGGTAACTCCACACACAGTGTGAACTCTGTTTGTCATCTCTTCCACTCGGCGCGTCGCCCCTTTGACTCGACTTCTTCCAACTAGCCGTTTTCACACATTCGGTTAGTTCCACCTGACCAAAAACCAATTCCAAATACAAGCATAGTCAAAAGAGCTCCTGGCACTTGTTGGAAATGTCATGAGAGATACTTTCCGGACCACCAATGCACTACCAAAAAGTTGAATGCACTGCACTTGTGAGATGAAATAGAGGAGATAGATGAGGAACCAGGTGAGGGAATTGAAGAACTTCCCAAGAGGAGCCACCTGAGCAAAATGAACCTATTAACTTGTCTGATAATGCCTTAGATGGAGGAAATGTAGATGGCACCTTCAAGTTGAAAGGAGTCATGAACAAAAGGGTCATCATGATCCTAATTGACAGCGGAAGTACCCACAGTTCGTGGATACAAACTCGGCTCTAACAGCCAAATTACCCTGCAGCTGCGACAGTGGCTGATGGAACACAACTCATTGTTAATTCGAAATGTGAGGAGTTCACTTGGTCAATGCACAATTCAAGGTTTACATTTGCAGTCAGGACTTTGGAGTTGGGTGATTATGACCTCATTTTCCATCAGCCACTGTCGCATCTACAGGTTTTGACCCTAACCAAGGGTAATTTGGCTGTTAGAGCCAGGTTTGCATCCACAAAATCGTGGGTACTGCCGCTGTCAATTAGGATCATGATAAGCTTTTTGTTCAAGACTCCTTTCAACTTGAAGGTGCCATCTGCATTTCCTCCATCTAAGGCATTAATAGACAAGTTAATAGGTTCATTTTGCTCAGGTGGCTCCTCTTGAGGTGGTTCTTCAATTCTCTCACCTGGTTCCTAATCTATTTCACCTTACAAGTTGAGTGCATTCAACTTTTTGGTAGTGCATTGGCAGCCTGGAAAGTATCTTTCATGACATTTCCAACAAGTGCCAGGAGCTCTTTTGAATATGTTTGGAATTGGTTTTTGGTCAGATGGTTTTGGTTATAGGGTTTCTGCACAGAAACAGGACTACAACTCCAGGGTTTAGTATAATTTTGGGGTCTCAATCCAGTTTTTGGTTTGAGTGCCTCCATGAGGTCTTGAATGTGGGTTTCTTCCAGTTTGGCTAACTTAATAGCTGAGTAGATATCTTGAGGTGCATATGTCCTTACTGCAGATCTAATCTCAGATTTGAGACCTGAAATGAAACTGCGGACATGAAAGGAAGGAGTCATAGTAGGGAATACCTTCTCCATGCGGAGTTTGAGATCCTAAAAGAGTCTTTGATAGTGAAGAACGGTAGTTTGCCTCAGGTTGGCCATTTCTTCCACCACATCTTGAATGTCTGTGTCCTGGAACCTCTTATGATGTCCTCCACAAATTCTTCCCAGCTAGCACCCTGTTTCTCCTAGGTCCAATTCTTAAACCATTTGCCAGCCTTGCCTTGCAAGTACAACCCAACCAGTTCAACCTTCTGTTCTTGAGCAACTTCGAAAAGCTTGAAGTATTTCTGGCATTTGCTTGCCGAACTGTCAACCTCAGAGCCATCAATATGAGGAAGATCACACTTAGGAAGCATTTTGTTGAAGAATGGAGGTTTGGGTGCGATTTCCCCTGGAATATTTTGATTCGGAGACTGGCCAAGGATTCCCTTATGGTTGGTATTGATGGAAACCCCAGGACTGAGTGAAGAAGGGGGTTCAGGGGAAGGTGGAATGAGTTTAGCAATAGATCTATTAAGCTCTTCCAGGGTGTGTTGAGGGTTGCGCTGCTCCTTGAGTAGCTGAGCATGTTCCAAACAGATGGAATACATGCGCTGCTGAGGAGCCTTCTGAGAATCCAGAAGTTGAACCCTCATCACTTCCACCTGATGTGCAGTGCTTTCAGCCCTCTCCAACATCTTGGCTGATAGATTGTGACATTGTTGTTTGAATGACGCCATAGTTGTTTTCTGTGCTTTAGTGGCAGCTCTGGTTTGAGGATATGGTGTACTTAACATACAAGAAGGACGCCCGAGGAAGGAACGTTTCTAATACCAATGTCAGAACTGGAATTCTGACATTTAAGAATTTAGAGAAGAGAATAGAAGAAGAGAGAAAAGTTAGAGAATAGGAAGAGAGCAGGAAGAAGATATGACTTCATTAATTTTCAGGAGAAGAGAATGAGGGAAACCGTTACACAGCTGTCCTACGTCAGCTGTCCTACGTAACAAACTGGGACCACTAGCTATACTCGCTCCCAGGCCACTTTTTAGGGAAAACACTAAAATACCCTTTCAGGTATAACAACAACTAATAATAGCAAAACAATTCAAGTAACAGACTTAACGATACTAAGGAGCAATTACACAATTGATCCTTTAAGTTTTCTTCTTTCTCGCGTATGTGACAATCACGTGTCAATCATACGGGTAATTCATAAATGTAGTGCAGATATTTTAGTTGAGCACTTGAGCTTATGATCCGCTGGTATTTCATATTCTTATGTCTAAGTTGAGCACAATGGGATTTGCATTTCCTGTTCATCTGAATCTGATGTCATAAATGGTTGGTGAAGATTCAAGGTCTTGTAGCTTCAGTTCTCACCAGAATTTGTCGAAGTTAGACTTCTTTGGAAACTAAGTATTTGCTTTACCAGTTTGAGTAATTCTGTTATTTTCTTCATATAGGATTATAGGATTAAGGAGTAAGTGGAACATTTCACTCTTTCAACATCAGGGTGATCATGATTCATGTGCCTTGTTTATGTCAAAAGAAAAGTTTACGAGAAGGATAAAAGAAATTGTTAGAAAGATATACAATATGTGAGTTAGAAAAGTGCAGAAATGAGGTGAGGCTCTGGATTATAGAACAACCGTGAAAGCTTTTATTTTCCAGCTATTATTCCCTTAGTAGGGTCCTTTTGGTGGAGGAATGTTGCTGTTCCTTGTTAGGCAAATTCCTTTGTAGGCCTGGTTTATCTTGTGTTATCCTTTGAGAATTATGCTACATAAAAAGTGGCGAGTTATCTTGTATTGGTGACATATTTCTCTTTTTATTGAAAATGAAAAGCTGTCATTTAGGAAAATTTGTTGAAGAAAGGCAGATCCAAAAACTTTTGTAATTTTTATATTTTCAAGCGTATGAAAGTCTAATTACATAAAGCTTGAAGTATGTTAGAGTATAAGTC
This sequence comes from Euphorbia lathyris, assembly GCF_963576675.1. Taxonomy (NCBI): domain Eukaryota; kingdom Viridiplantae; phylum Streptophyta; class Magnoliopsida; order Malpighiales; family Euphorbiaceae; genus Euphorbia; species Euphorbia lathyris. Next base: position 90,514,982 of record NC_088910.1, read on the forward strand.
AATGTAATTAATGAATAACATGCCTAAGGCTGCTGAAGGGCTGTTGGGGCATGCTTAGGCTGCTAGTAGGGTCAGTATGTCTTCTTGACTTTAGGAGTAATATTAGGAGCTACTACTTGTATATATATCTGTATATTGTTCTTAAGTAAAATATATCAATGTAGCATCTTACTCTACATGATATCCCATGTATTCCTAGTGTATTTACATGGTAAGTTACATGGTATCAGAGCCTAAGGTCTAAGGTTTCTGAATTCTTTTTTTCTGGGTAGTATTTCCAGAGTTGTGAAGTATTTCCAGAGTTGTGTTTCTGACAGGGTTCAATATTTTCTGGGTAGCATTTCCCAGGGTTCAATATTTTCTGGGTAGTATTTCCCAGGGTTCAATATTTTCTGGGTAGTATTTCCCAGGGTTCCATTTCTGTCAAGAGCTTGGGTCTCTTGAATACTCATTGTTGGGACGTCATTCTATCTCACCACCCCTCTAGTTCATCATCCTCTACGCTTCCGATCGGCGTTGCCTCACACCTGTGTCGTCGTCGCTGTAAGAAAAGTTCTCCTTACATGGGATCATAGCCTTGTTTCGGCTTCTCTCTTGGGTTTCTGGATTAAGATTCCAAAATTTGTTTTCTGCCTTGTGGGTTTGTAATTTTGGGCTGTTTCTTTCAGTATTTATGTCTGCCTTGTGAGCAGAGTCTGATTTCACCTCAACGGATTTGTCGTTGTTCCTCTTCTGCTACTGTCGCCTCTCTGTTTCTGACCTGTCTGTCCGGTTAGTTTGCCGGTGAATCTCCTTTTATGCAATTACGTTGCTGGCAGCCTCTTAGGTGTTGCTTCAACTGAGTTTTGCTTGTCTATTTCCTACGAAGTTTGATGTTCCTCTGGTGTCTCTCCCGTTCGATGTGTTCTTCTAGGTTGCATCTCCCGAATTATGTTTTTATATTCCAAAGTATCTTGAGTTTCTTGTTGAGTTGTATTGTCTTAAGATTATATTATAAGTATCTATAACAAGCTGAGCATGATTAAAATCCATGCTTCAGCTTGAGGGGGAGTGTTAGAGTATAAGTCAATGTAATTGTTAGAGTATAAGTCAATGTAATTAATGAATAACATGCCTAAGGCTGCTGAAGGGCTGTTGGGGCATGCTTAGGCTGCTAGTAGGGTCAGTATGTCTCCTTGACTTTAGGAGTAATATCAGGAGCTACTACTTGTATATATATCCGTGTATTGTTCCCAAGCTCTGATGCACGGACACGCCATAGACCCAGCGTATCCCGTGTCGGATACGTATTCGATACGGACACGGCCGGAAACGCCAGGGACACGGTGTCGGGGCCGTGTCCGTAATATCGGAAAGTTGGACACACGTATCAGTGAAGGATACGCGTGTCCCAGGAAAAAAAAACCTACTTCAAATGTCAAATTAAAACCTGCGATTCTTCAAATTCAAATTACAGCCGTTCAACTTCACCGATCGTGGTTATAGTTGATAGATTTGGAGAGCCAGAAACTCCAAAGGACTGGGGGAATTAATGCCAGAAGAAACTCCTAATTAATACAAAAACTCTCAAACTTCTCCATCCATCTATATAAATAGGGCTCCTAATTATTTAGTTATATTACAAAAAATCATATATATAAATATATTTTTAATATTTATAAATGTGCCCCAATATTTTTAATATTTACACGTGTCCCCCACGTATCCGTGTCCAGTGTTTTATAGAAATGACGTTTCCCGTATCCGTGTCCGTGTCGGATACCGTATCCGTGTCCGTGTCCGGGCAACATAGAGTAAAATATATCAATGTAGCATCTTACTCTACATGGTATCCCATGTATTCCTAGTGTATTTACATGGTAAGTTACATCAGAAATATTTAGTAATTCTCTTTGATTGGGTAGTAATTCAACTGCTTTTACACATGCAGTCTCTTCAACCAGGGATTGCATGGTTATTTTAGATTCTTGTTGCCCATGTATCAAGCTCAATTTCAGTTTAAATACCTATCTAGTGTACAAGATTTGGCTAAGAAATACGTTCAAATCTTTTGTGATGTTATGGTTGACTTATGGTTTTGTTACTTAGGTTCGAGGCCCAACTTGTGCTAGGAGGTTAGCCAATTATCTGGAGCAGATGAAGGAAGATACAGGAATTAAGAACATCATGGTTCTGGAACGAGGCTTCAATGGGTGGGAAGCATCTGGTAGACCTGTTTGTCGATGCACTGATATCCCGTGCAAGGCAGAGACAACTCAGTAACTTGATTAAACTACACTAAATCTGAACATATATATATATATATATAAGTGATATTACATCTGTATCAGTATCAACTTTTATATGTTATACTTGATACTGTTTACGGTACCATACCATACCAAAGCTAAGAACGCGCCATTTGGTCTATAATTAATGATTCATGTTGAACATGCGATTCCATTGTGATGGTCTGTATGTATGTATGTTGCTTTTTTAACATGGAGGTTGAACGATGATTATATGCTTCAAGCAATACACATGACTGCTTGTTGCAGGATTTCATTTTTAGATTTGGCAAAACACTAGAGCCGTTGAATTTTGTACAAGTATTCTATTGAGTTATTATCCCCTATTACTCCATACTGTCACGTATGCAACGCGTAAGAACTAGTTATGATATTATGCTATTTTAATTAAAAATATTGTTATATACTTTCTGTTATCTGTTATTGCCTTTATCGAGTTTGTTAGCCTTTGTTGTTGTTAGGACAACTGTCACTTTACAGCTGTAAAATGTAGCCGCTTGGCAGACCTCTGCTCTAGTCAGCTGCTATATGACTCTCATGGATTAGCTCATACAATTTATCAATGAAAATTACTGAAGCTATTCTCTCTTTCAGCTTTCTTTTTTCTTTCCTTAGCAATCTAATCTCAATTTATTGCTAAAAGTCTCCAATCAGGATGCTAACATACATTGGTATTAGAGAATCCTTCCTCTGACCATTCTGTGAATGGTAAGCAACTCCTATAAGAAAACTAGAGTCGTTAAACGACGAAGCCAAGGCAGCCATGGAAACATTAGAACAACAACTTAAGGAGCTTATTGCTCAGTGCTACGATGGATCTGAGGCAACCACTCAACAGCTGGAGATGATGCAAGCTCAACTCCAAGATGTTCAAACTACTCATAGAATCCATTCTCATGGAGAAAAACCAAGTCCGAAAAGAACAAATCAACTCCTACCAAGCCTTAGAGGGTTTAGTTCACAAATCTATAACCACCCTAGTTGAAATCATTCAACCCGGTTCTGACTTCAACCAAGTACCAGCACTGCCAATTTGAAGAAAACACCAGGTGACTGTTGGAAGTATGGTGATAGATACTATCCAGGGCACCAATGCAACACCTAGACAATGTTGGCAATTTCTGCTGAGTAGGGAATGTAAGACATATGGAGAAAACCTTAGAAGGTTGTGAGTTGGAACCGGTAGAAAACAAATCTGAGGAAGAATAGATCTTGGTCTCCGTCAACGCTTTAGATGTGGATATGAAACTTAAAGGTACTCTTAAAAAAAAAAAAAAACTATTATGATATTAATTGATAGTGTAAGTACAACTATTGAGATGAAAAAATAAAAAAAAATGATTAAAAATAATTTTTGGGCAAACAATATAAATAAAATAACATATAGGGATCTCAAGTGAAATTGGTATATGGGTAAACAAAGTAAAAATAAACAAATACAGAAATCAAAAGTGAAAATAGTCGAATGATAAAAAAAAAAAAAGTATAAAAAACAAAATGAAAACTAAAAAATAAATAGGATAAAGTAGAGTTTTAAGAAGATGATATAAGTGTAAAGTAGTATGAGACATGAATGGAAATAGAAATCTTTAAGTAAAATAAGTGCATACATAATAGGTATCATTGAACCACTCATTATACGTCTCTTTTAAACTCTCTCAGCGGAGAGAGTTCAACCGCTGAATAGGTATCAAGCAATTGATTCAAAGACATCCAAACTTTTGGCAGGCTTTACATTTAACAAAAACATATGTTATATTATTAAATTAATTAGTTGAAGAACTATGTTTTGTCAAAGGTGCTGATACAATCTGATTGTTTGGAGGTTGTTTCTGCGATTAGACCTTAAACCAGATCTTTCCTGTGTCCAAGATGTTATTGATAATTGTATTTGTTTACTTCAAGAGTTAGAAGATTGTACTGCTTTTTTTGTTCGTGGTTCAACAACTCATATACTAGCAAGAGCTGTTAGTTCTAAGTCGGTTCGTGGAAAGTGAGCATATCCACTTCATTTTATTTCTGATATTCTTTTTGTCGATTTGGTTTTATTTAAGTTTCTTTGTTCCTAAAAAAAATTAATGGATCAATAGAGTTTAAATCATTGAAATGGTTTAATAAAATTAAGTTTACTAAGTTGCTCTCACAATGATAATGTGTCGCTAATATGTCATATGTATTAAATGATTGCAGGTCTGAAGCATCAAAGATAATTTCCCAAAAATAGGAAAGAAAGAAAAAAAGTAAAAATAAATAAGTTAAAACAACATTGTTTAGTCTCCCTTTACCTTTTTTGAATCCCCGGTAAAGGTTAAAATGGTTATTAGCCCAAATCAAAGTTTATGTATCAATTTAGTTTCTAAGTTGGTAAAATATGATAACTTCGCCCGAAATTTTTATAATTTTTTTATTATTAAAACTGATTATATTCGGATTAGTTTGTCAAAATTTACCAACTTAAGAGATGTTTGTTTCAGCTTTTCGGAGTAGAGTTTAATGTTTCATTCCAAACCGCATGAAATATAGTGTTTGGTTAGATTATATAACAACATCATTTAACATTTTTGTTTAGAAACAACATCTTTTTGAAACTTTTCACGAAAACTTCCAAAAAGGAGCTTGTCGCGAAAAACTGTTTGTATATATTTGACTTTGATAAAATTATCTTTTTTTTGGACTCTTGATAAAACTACCTTTTAATTTTCAATAAGATTTTTTTAATATTATTCTTATACTATAATATTATTGTCGAAAGAGCAAGTTGTTTTAATTATTATTTAGATTATTTTTAATTTGAATTGTATTTTTATTGGCAAATTCCAAATATAATAATATGTTTTCACCAATGACAAATGGAGACTTGTGATTCTTTTTTTCATTAAAAGAGGATTAAAGTCTTCGCCGTTAATAAAACTAAAAACTTGTACTTTTTACCGTTAATAAACTCAAATTAGAAAATTTGAAGAATTAAATTTGTTTAGTACTACATTTACCATGAAACTATATTTTCGATTTTCCAAAAATCTAAACTTTCAGAGCTTTCTTTCTCTAAACATGCAATTTCTCTCTTCTAATAAAAAAACCTAAATAACCTCAAATTTAAAAAGTTCATTAACAGTTTGACAACCTAGAAATCCCTAGTTAGGTTAACGATGAGGACCTCAAACTCTTTTTACAACAAAAAAAAACAATAGTTACTAATTTGCAAATCGGCAAAACTACGTAGGTATATTTGGAATTTGTTTTTTTTTATATAATTTATTTATTTATTAATTGAAATATTGGACATTTTACATACTAACAATAATTAATCAATTAATAACAAATAATTATTGAGGATTAACTAGCAGTGAAACAATAATGTAATAAAAACAAAACTGTTGATATTTAACTTGGATTTGGTTTAAACTTATATCAGTTTGACCTTAATTCCTCAATCCCGTCTTAAACACTTCGGAAGAGTGGGTCAGGAAATTGAGAAGGGTGATTTGGTAAATTCACAACAGTTGCTGGACTTTTCTTTTGTTATTGAACCCGTGCTCGCAGAATAATAGATTTACAAAGAACGTCTTCTGAATTCCCAAGAGATCGAATTAATCGCTCATCAAAATTCAGCAACAACCAAATCGATACTTGATAAGAATGGTAAATTCTGATCTTCTTTATGTTAATTACTGGAGTGAATCGCAATTAATTTCATATTTAATTTTCTGGTATGTCTTTCATCAGGTTTGCGTAGCTTGCTTGTTACCTCTTTTCCTTGTTCCGATCGTCAACATATTGCCTCTGCTCTTTTATTATATAATGGTAAAATTTCTCGAACTTGTATTTGTCTTTTGTTTCATTTCCAACTGTGGAATTCAAAATTGATTTTTGGGAAGTTATTGTTTTGTTTTTAGGGAAAGGTTTATGCCCTTTTGGGATGGGAATACAGGAAGCCGGAGAGAGCTCCTCCGGCTTGTCCATTCAAACCCTCGGTAAAACAAGAAAGCTCCGGGAAGGTAATTGAATTTTTTCTGTTTTGAATGTAGGAGATGTTTTTTTTTTAATCTTTTTATTATTATTTTGAGATTAAGCGATTCCATGTTCGTTAAATTAAACATTCTAGAGAAATGACCTCTTTCAGAACTTACTGATTTTGACCGCATTTGTGTTCCGTCTCTACATTTTCAATTGTTTATATGTTCTTGAATTGTATTGTTTGTACTTTTAGTAATTTAGAATTTGACTTTTTGTTGAAATAGGAATAGCTGGAAATTTCACAGTTTTTTATAATTGAAAAAAAAGAGATGCGGCCTAGTTGTGTTAGGCAATAGTTTTGATCTTTGCAGTATTCTAATGGTGTATATTCCTTTCGAAAACAGACTGGAAATTCATACTTCTGCAAACAATTTTATGTGAAGTAATCTGCAGGAGATGAGTTTCAAAATTTCCAACTTTTGTTTATTGACAAAATACAATTTCAAACCCTTGAACTTGACACGTCTATATGCTATTTAGCCTTTTGTTCTCTCAAGTCCCCAAACACAATGGATTTGTGTTATTGAGTCCTTTAACTTTGTTTTGCTCTATTGAGCCCTTGAACTTTGTAACTGAAAAATCTATTGAAGAGTCAAAACTATAGATTGCTCCCAAATGTTGAGAAGAGTTTCACTATGGCCACACTTTAAATCAGATTTCAAAAGAACTAATTATTAACAATGCTTTGCCTGATTATTTACTTGGTGTCCTAAATATGGACATTGATACTTGACACATGAGAATGACCAAATCAAAATTTCCTGGAGTTCGTTAAATGGACAGATTTCACTTCTTTGAAATATAATTAGAGCTCAGTTTTTATTTCTTTCATGAATTCAAGTTCTGTAGCCATAGTGAAACTACCCTCACAGTTTGGGTATGGTTGATGCTTTTAACCTATCCATTGAACCAACTTTTTCTTTTCTCTTAAAAACAATTCAGCTTTATCACTTGCCTTAATGTACATGCATTTTGTGTGTGAAAAGTAGTTGTACATGTTCCAATTATTAACTTCCTACTTAATAGAAGAAAATTGAAGTTGAGGATTGCAATAACACAAAATTTATAGTTTACGGGCTTAAATTACGGGTTGCCTTGTGTATTAAGGGGTTTTAGAAAAAAAAGAGAAGAATGGTAGCTTAGAAATGACAATGGAGAAGAAATAAATAAGGATTGCTGGAAGCACATCCTTAAGGTTTCTTCTCAAATTGGGGAATGCTGAAAATTTGAAGTTGTAGAACAATGTAGTAATTATGTTGTGTATTGCTTTTCCAATAAATACCTTGCTGTCAGTTACTTTTTCTCCTTTGACTGTAAAAACTGATATAGCTTTCCTTACCTTTATAAATCATAAGAGGGTAAATTTTGCATTGCTTGCATATACTTAAATGTTTTTACTTATTGGCCTGTCTGGGTTTGCATTTGTGGTGGTCCTGGTTGTTGTTTGTGTTTAAACTGCAGCTTGTAGTTTATGCAAATTGCTTTTTCTTGTTAGTTAGTGGGAGCAGAAGGTGAACTTGGTATGCAGGTACCCAACTCAGGATCAGTTAAAGGAGGAGATGACAAACAAGATTGAAGTGATATATAACATCATATCTGAAAGGATCATGAGGTTGCTTAATGTATATCCTTTTCGAGTCATTGCTTTTAACATCTATCTTAAGATAATGTTTTATGATTGAAGATATCACACTAACACTTCCAGCTATAGATCTTTGCATTGTAAAAGCATGCTTTTCCTTTTCTTTATTAGCTGGTCATATTCCCATGAGCAGCATACTTCTTTGTTTTCATCATCCAGTGGTTATGAACATGTGATGTTTATTTATTTTTCTTTTCCATTTTAAAAAGTTTAGTTACTTTCACAAGATTAGGACAAACTAGAAACCTCAATAAGAGTTTTACAGAGATTACTATAAAAAAGGTTTAAATTGAATGTAGGAACTAAATCACAAACTTAACGTGCAATTGGATTTAAAGCTTGTTCATAAGTTATGTGATAGCAGTTGTTTGTTTTTCGAATTAAGGGTCAATTTGGCTCTTGAAGTTGGCAGACATGTCAGTTTACCTAAATCGAAGTTTAGGTAAATTAGTCCAAATATGATCTCAGTACCTGAAAATTTATGAAATTTAGGCTAATTTGTCAAAATATTGTCAACCTAAAATTCGATTTCAGCTAAAATGATCATGTTTGCCGATTTTAAATTGACCCTTAATTCTTTGGTTTTCTGTGATAAAATATAATGAATGCTTTTCCAGCACAAGAAAAGAAACATGGTGGTCCACAGAAGCCATTGGGAAAGTGAGCGGCTAAATACCGCACTCAAATTACTATCACCGCCTTCATTTGGACTTTTTTGCCCTTCTCATAATTTTGATCAAAAACTAAAAATTCTCTCTCCAAAATCATAAACCCGAAAAACAATAATTGAAATTATGAAAATAATTGATGTGTAACAACCTGAACCACGAAAATGGACGATTACGAGTCGGAAACATTAAAATTTATGTTTTTTTTATCAAAGAACTCATGAAAATAATACATATTTTTCATGACGATTTTGTATTTTTTGTCACAAAAAATTGGGAAATTTTGCATTTTTCGTCATAAAAAATTGAACGATTTAGTATTTTTCGTCACTAAAAATTTTACGATTTTGCACATTCAAAATTTGGCCTAAACGGATGCGGCATCCGTTCGGCCCATGGTGGGGGCGGACGTGGCACTCCGCCCCACCAATGGTGAGAACGGATGGCGCATCCGCCCGGCCCATGGTGGGGGCGGATGCGCCGTCCGTTCTTGCCATGGGTCGGTCGGAGTGCCGCGTCCGCCTCCACCATGGGCCGAACGGATGCCGCATCCGTTTAGGCCAAATTTTAAATTTTTCTCTCAAATTTTTTTTCTCAAATTTTTGAATCAAAAATTATGCAAAGGGTAAAATTGTCAAAAGATGGCGGTAGTAAGGAATTTAAGGACGGTAAATAGCAATACCCGTGGGAAATTGATATCTGCACTTAGGAAATTGATATGAGCAATACCCGTGGGAAATTGATATCTGCACTTAGGAAATTGATATGAGCAGACACAGGAGTGGTACTTGAGTGGGGGCAGAGACTGGGTGGTTTAAGACTATTTGCCCCACTTTCTCTCCTTTTCAAATAATCCTGTCTATTAATGGCATCTCCAACCCAAAATATTTTCCAATCCTTATAAGGTATCAACATGAACAAGAGTCAATTTAGCTCTCGGTACAAAATTATATAATTTCAATACTTATGTTTATACTTATCAAATGGTATAAGTAAAGCTGCCTGTTAATAAAAATTGACATATCATATGAAATAACACTTCTCAATTTGTAATTTTATCTTAAAAGTGATATTGGGAATTAAATGTGGCATTTAGTACAATCATTTGATGTGTTATGTTAGAGCATCCCTAGTGTGATGCCACCTAGAAACAAATTGCATCCAAAAGTAACATCACGTTAGAGAGCTTTTGTTACTTTCTAATTTATAGAGGTCAAAAGAAAAATTTAATAACTGAAAAAGGACTGAAAAGGAGAAATGTATGTATAAATTATTTGAAATAATAGAAAATGACAAATAAGTGGGCCCATTTGGTTGTTGCTAATTTTGATAATAAACTAATATTAGACACAAGCTCTCTAATGATTGGTAACAACCTTTGAACCTAAAGTAATAACCAAGTGACATCCACCAGAGATGCTAGTGATGATTTTAATTGTACTGTTTGATACATGTTGAAACAAATTGCTGATGATGACTAAATTACTAAATTGATTTCTTTTTTTATGATGTTATTTTGATACTTTTATTTTTTTTTCTTCAACTGGCTGCTTATTGTTACCAAATTAATTATTTGTGAATTTTTAATTCAATTAAAAGACTTTATTTCATGTTTAAAATTATACTTTTAGTTTTGAGATAAAAAAAATTATAGTTTCTCGATGGTTATATTATACACATCAAAAACTGATTTTTAAATTGTGTAAAATACAAATTTTGAATACGCATGAAATGAATAGTACTCTGTTTTTGTGTGCAAGGCTGACTCTCTTTTTTATAATCAGAGTTTTTTTTTTTTAAACCAAACAAAATGGTATTTAAGCACTCAAATCAGAATCATTACAAATGATAGAAACCGAGAAAATTGGGATAGAAAAATCACTAAAGAAACTAGCATTGGACCGAGCATGTCTAGCCATAGCGTGAGCCATTCCGTTCGCTAATCTTGAAACAAAGGTCACAGTATAATTTGGACGCCTGAACTGAAAAATAAAATTAGCGATCTTGTAATGCTTTTTCCTTTTTTCTACCTGAAAATAATATTTTTAGCTTATTTCATCTGCTACCTTTATGAATACTATAATTTGTTTTACATGTTATTCATTATCATTATGTTTATCAATTTATAATAAATTTAATGTAAATCAATAATTTTCTTAATATGTGATTTGATCAAATGTGACAATTATTTTGAAATTGAATGAGTAGTATACAATATCTTAGATTTTAAAGAAAAAGATACAATATTTTAATTTTTAAGAATGTAGAACTAATATTACATTAATTAATTTATATAAAATTATTTAGAATTATAAGTATTGAAAATATGATACAACATATTAAAACATCAATATCAAATATAAATAAATCCCCAAATAAAACACATTTATTTTTACTTAAAATTCATTTTAATTAAAATTTATTATATTCATTCCCCAAATTTAGAGTGTGAATAGTACCTCCACAATTTTTGAAACTTGGGAGGGTTGGAGGAGCAATTGTCCCCAAATTTGGAGAGCTTTGGAGATGTATAATGGATACGAATATTTCTTCCTTTTTGTAGCAAGGAATCCAATGTATAATTAGCTTAGACAAATATATTGAAAATATTGATTACCAAAGGTGAAGCAGAAAAAGGATACAACAACTTAAATGAAACTTGGGAAAAAGTAAAAGTTGAAGAGTTAGTTTCAAAGGGAAGAAAAAATGGGAACACCAGGCAGGGTAGCCCCAGCATCAACAATGAAAATATTGCCAGTAACATATCCTGAAGAATCATGGATTAAGTACCGGACAAGTGAAGTCAGTGCTGGATCTGATGTTCCATATTCTTTCAATGGTACTGTTTTAGATGCAACATTGTTTAGCCAGTCTTTCTGCATTAATGTCTCTGTTATCTCTGATCTGAACAATCCTGGTGATATTGAATTCACCCTTATTTTGTGTACCCCCATTTCCAGAGCCATTACCTGTTTGTTTTTCATGTTTCTCTATATTAAACCACACCCCTACTTTTCTACTAAAAAAGACTCAATTTTAGATCAAAACTATGTTTGGAACTTTAAATTAAACAATAACAGAATTCATTTCTCTTACTATACATCATTTAGCATTTTCAACTTGTAATGAGAACCTAATTAACAATTTTAAATTTAAGGAACTAATTGACTTTCTTTCAAAATATAAATGAAGTACATAATTAATGATTTTAGAAGCTCAAAAAACTAATTGACTAGTTGATATATGTTAGTATCTTTAGTCTTCTGTAAAGTATTCGTAAATACCTTTGAACTTGCTTAAACTAGACTATTAAATCTCTTTAACTTTCTTAAACATCAAACTTATGCAAAACATTCTCTTCCTCTACCAATTAGGAGATCAATATGTGAAAAAGAATAGCACCAAAAAGTAACTTTGATACGAAAAATGAGAGGAGTACCTTAGTGATGGCGTTTAAGGCTGCCTTAGAAGCAGCATAAGCAACACCTCCAGGTAATTGTCCACGATTAATTCCAGCTATGGAAGAAATATTAATGATGGATCCTCCTTGTTTAGCTTTACGCATTCTTATGCACACGTATTTCGACACCAACCACGATCCTTTCGCATTCGTTTTGAATACGTGATCCCATTCCTCCTCCGTCAAATCCACCGGAGTCTTCACGCTCCCTGAAACTCACAGATTTGACAAAATTCAACCTAAATTAACTTTTCTCCGAATCCAAACAGCAAATTCAAATACTACCTCTAACTCCAGCATTATTAATAAGAGCATCAATTCTCCCAAACGCATCCCAGCCCCTCTGGATTGACCTATCAATGGTCTGCTCATCAGCGCAGACATCAAGCTCAACAGCGACGGCTCTGGGGCCTGTATTTTGCTTATCGTCCATGGTCGATGACGGAGATGGAAGATTATTTATTTCGTCGCAGAGAGACTTCAGACGATCAACACGGCGAGCAGCAGCGACGATTCTGCAGCCGGCTTTGGCCAGGTCCAGACAGAAGTCTAAGCCTAGACCGGAGGAGGCGCCGGTGACTAACACGACCTTGTTTTGAAGGTGACTCCATGGCTCGAGCTCGCCTGGGACGCTGTTAGCCATTGGGTTTGATTAATTGTGAGAATAAATGAGAATAGGGGAAGTGAATTTAAGAGAGAAATGGTGCGATGCGAGGTTGTGTTGTGACTTGTGAGTTGGTTGTTGAATGAGAAAGAAAGAATCACTCCCAGGTCCAACTTTGACCAAATTTATTTTATTCCTCAGACTTAAGCTTTATTTGGAATAGTTTTAGCTGATTATATTACCGGTTAGTCGATTATTTTTTGTTAATCGATTTGATTAGTTAACTGTGTAGTAAAACTTAGCTGATTGATAATAAATGTTTGTGTAAAATGATAAAAAAGGTTTTTCTATCATGTGCCCTTTGGACACATGATAGTAAAAGATTTTGCACATATTAAGTCTTTATTAGCCTTTTTATTTTCAAGATCCTACCTAATTAGTGGGATTATCAATAAATATTTAATTAAAGAATATATATTCTCTCTCCTCTCTTTTCTCCTTACCAAAATACTATCAAACTCCTAAAAAAGAGGTAGTAGTAGCTAAAATAAACTGCCACTTTTTCCAAGTTAGGTTTTGTAGAGAGAGAGGCTCCTCCATCTCTCTACCTTTTTTCTTCCCTTTGCTCCTTTTCTTTTCAAGCTTCCACCACTGTCACCGTCTCGTCTCCGCCACCGTCACCGTCTCGCCTCCTTTTTGTTCAGGTTCTCTTAGAGGAGGAAGGAGGAAGCTTGTCTTCCTTCTTCCTCCTCCCATTTATGTTTTAGTTTTTATTTTTTTAGCTTCAGTTTTATCTTTTCTTTCTAGTTTGAAGTCTATATACTTTCTCGAATCTCTTTTCCATCAGATCTACACTTGTTAGCTATACTTTTATCGTTTATTCCTTTTTCGGTTTTAGCAAGAGCGGAAAAGGTTCATCTTGTCCGCAGATCTATAAATCTGCGTGGTTGCAGAAAAAGAAAGGACTCAGATCCGAATGTCCGGAAGAGGCTAGATGATGAAGAATGGATTACAGCTGTTTTTCAATGGGATTCGACTTCCGAGAAGTATATGATTTCTATTTCGTTGTATTTGTACCCTTTGTGGTTTTTTATTGCTCTTTGTAGTCTTTATCTTGCTCTTTGTAGTCTATTTTCTTCCCTTTGTGGATCTTATACTGGCTATAGCCTGTATGGGTGGGAAGTTTTATTGTGTTGTATTTGTACTTTATGATTGTATGAAATGAAATATGGCACTTTTATCAAAAAAAAAAAAAAAAACTCCTAAAAATTCTACGCCTACAATTTTATTTTTTTCCTTTTTACCATAAAAATCATAAAAAAAATTATTTAATGAAAAAAGGAGTTAAAATAGAAAATTCCAAACAAAATACATGGATTTAATTTGTTTAAACTAAATAATAATGAAATTACATTCAAAACAATCCAAGAATTGTTTAACAAAACAGTACAATAAAAATGAAGTTCTAATTTTTTACATAAAAAATAGGATTCAAGTCTTCATGTGTTTGAACCATTTGGAATTTTCTATTTTAACTCATTTTTTCATTACATGATTTTTTTTTATGATTTTTATGGTAAAAAGGAAAAAAATAAAATTGTAGGCGTAGAATTTTTAGGAGTTTGATAGTATTTTGGTAAGGAGAAAAGAGAGGAGAGAGAATATATATTCTTTAATTAAACATTTATTGATAATCTCACTAATTAAGTAGGATCTTGAAAATAGGAAGGCTAATAAAGGCTTAATGTGTGCAAAATCTTTTACTATCATGTGCCCAAAGGGCACATGATAGAAAAACCCATAAAAATATAAGAGAGCTTTTATTTAGGATAAAAATGTTCTTAAAAAGAAATCGAACAATAAGCTAATTGAAAAACTTCTAAAACCAATTTTATGGATCCAATAAACTTTTTCAAACTTCTCCTTACTAAATATCACTCTTAGAAATTTGATTAGTTAAAACATGTAAAGTGGTTCAAAACTCTAATTTTATCCAAAAAGCTTTTTACCTAATATATATATATTTTTTTAAACGAGCCTTAAATTATAATTACTCGATGTTTCATATTATGTGTTTTTAGAGATTTCTTTTGTTTCATAATATATGTCATTTTGATATGACCAATACATATTAAGTCATTTTCTTTCTGCTATAAAACATAATTAAATTTATGAATGAGAGTAATTAGAATAATGGACTTATTGTATAATAAATAAATAGTGGAATCAACAAATAAAGAGTAGCAAAGTCTTTTTTCTAATATCTTTAATTTATGCGTAATTTTATGGAAAAACATGTAATATCAAACGGATAGAGTAGTTACTAATCTATATCTTAAAAATTAATTATATTCCTTACATTTTAAAATTATAAATTATATCTTTAGGTCTTTACACTTATAAAATCCTCAACTAGGTCTTTATTGTTGAAATTGTTAATAAAATCTTTCTCATAATTGAATAAAATTTCATTCAATTATTTTATATTCTCGATCTCGACTTAATTAATATTTTCTAATATTTTAAGTTTATCGGTTTGTTTTTAGAAAAATATTTAGTTAAATCAAACCAAAATTAATATACTATACCAAAATCATTTTTATACAGATAATTCAAAAGTGGAACAACGAAAAAAATCTCTCTTCTGCGATTGCGAAAGGGAAAACCTTTATCTGATGGCGATGGCGATGGCGATGCAGCCTCCTTGCCATCGCTTCTCCCACCGTCCGACTACAACATCGCATGCCTCCATCGACCCCCTGTCGATGGAGCCCAATTTACCCCTCTTCTCTCATGGAAAGATATTGCTGAAGCTAGGGGAAATACAACTCCTATGAAGCATTGAATGGATCTCAGAGCAAACGGGAAAATTGTAATTGACTTCATCGATAATGACCCCTTGAATCCCCGTGTTAGAATTGATCATGAATTTAAGCAAGGTTTGACCTGCCTCTGGGAGAAAACTCTTATCATCAAGCTCCTATGTCGAAATTTGGGTTATATTGCCCTCCAGCGACGAACTATTGAGTTATGGAAGACTATAGCAGGTTTTGACATGATGGATCTTGGACGCAGGTTCCATCTTGTGAAATTTGAGAATAAACTCGACTAGGTCAGTTGTCCAATTTATCAAATACCTAATCAAACTTTAATCAAATCACCAATTTGGTACCATAATCGTTAAATTTTGTGGAGATAGAAAGATCGGAACTACCCCTAGTCATGGTGATTCCGATGATCGGAGGGAGTTTCTTTGCCCTCTTTTCTTGCTTGCTTTATGGCTTTAAACGACTTCTTTATCTCACTGGCTGACTCCTACTCCTACTCGTACTCATAAAAGAAAAAGGCTAGCTTACGGGATAGCTTTCTCTAGCTTACTTTGAATCACCTTACTCTACTTCCGAAAAAAGATGACCATAGAAAGATGGACTAGCGGGCTAGGGATATTTCTTTTTTGGCCTGGACCTCGAATCCATGTATATACCCATGCTGTCAAACTTCACCTTGTGCCATAATATTTATCTTTTAAAACATGAATGCTTTTTTTTTATGAAAATGAACCACTTAAAGCCCAATTAGGTTTTTCATCCAAATCTTAAAAATCAATTAAATCTATAAATTTTTAAACTTATCAATTATAGATTAGATTCTCAATGTATAATTTGAAAATTAATTCCATCCTAACATTTTGAAATAGCTAAGTACTTAATATACATATGTTGAAATCCTTCTACGCCTCCCAAAATTAAAACAAAATCTCTTTCAATTATTTTATATTTTCAGTTGAACAATATTTTCTAATATTTATATTTCGGTTATTGATTCAGTTTTAATAAAAAAAATTGGTTAAGTGGACACAAATATATTACACCAAAATACTTTTTATATGTATATCTAATATATATTTCGGTTAGATTTAGCTTTTTTTATTAAAAATAAATTGAAAATATTATAAAATAACAATCAAATTGAATCGAAAATATAAAATTACCGAACTGATAATAATAATCAGAACTAAAAATGTCATAAAATGTTAATAAAAATTGAACTGAAAATATATATAAAAAGAAAAGGACGAATTTTTTTATTTCAATTAAAGGATGGATTCAATTGGTATTTTCAACATATAATGGGTGCTTAATTGATAATTTTAGAAAATTATACTTCTAATTAACTTTTTAAAATATAGATTGAGAATTATGATTCTAGAAGGTTAACTAACTAATAGCTTTTAGATATAGGTATTACGGACGTAATTAAATTTTAAGATTAATTTTGGCTGCATTTTCTGAAAAATAACAAAGTTATTTTAGTTTTTGCTAGATTTTCAACATTGATGTGGTGTGGGTTCGGAAAATTATTAAAATAAATATCAAGTGGAGAAAAGAGTTAAAGGTTGGTAGCCCATTACGAGGTTGGAGATTGGACCAATTGATTTCTAACTTTAAAGTTAGGGTTTAGAGCATCTCCAACAGCTTCTTAAGTTGGTTCTTAAGTTAAAATTTGAGGAGAGAGAATGAAAATTTATCTCCAACAGCCTCTTAGTGGCTCCTCAAATCACTAAGAGCTTCTCCATCCTCTCTATTAATAGAGAGGATCTCTCCACCTCTTAGTGCCTCCTAACTTCATTTTTTATTAATAATTTATTATTGACGTGTCTCTCTCCTCACTATATTGGTAATGTAACAATAAAGAATATTTTTAATAATAAAATAATAAATAAGGAGTGAATATAAGGAGCATTGTTGGAGATCATACATCTTAGCCACTCTTAAATCAGTAAGAGTTAATTATTTATATTATTTTTAGAGAGATCATTAAGAGTCTCTTGGAGATGCTCTTAAGCCCTTAATTTTTAAGATATAGGTTAGAGATTTAAATATCTTTCAAGTTATAGATTAGCCACCCAATTAGACTTTATGGTTGATATTTAAAATAACAAATGTCAAATTATTAACTGAATTGATGTTAAAAGAAAAAGTACTGACTTAAGTTGCGTAAATTAATTTCGACACAAGCGCGAAGTTATAATAATAATGCAATTGAGTTTTAGAATTAATTTTTTTTGTGACGGGAAATTCCAACTTAAAATACTGTCACGAAAAATATTCAGACGATACAAAAACAAATGTCTGTCATGTATCTTTTGTCATGTGAAAGGGAAAATGGTATAGTGCTCTCCGCGAAACTTATTTCATTTGTGCTTTTTTGTTTTCATACAATAACGTCAGTTATATCACTACAAGAAAAACTGTAATTAGAGACCGATGTTTGCAACCAAATTGAAATTGGTTGCAAAGCACATCATGCGGTTGCAAAGTTGAGAATCTCATTTGTGAAATACATTTGAGACTTGAACACGGTTTCAAAGTTCTTGTAGTTGCAAACTTTGCAACCGAACGGTCTCAAAATATATTTTGTGGTTGCAAATTTTTTGGGCCATTTAGGGCCATTTATATATAATATATACTTGGATATTTGAATTATATTTTGACTAAAATTAAATAGGAAAGAAACGAGAAAGAAAGAGATTCCGGTAAAATATTTTTAAACAAAAGAAAAATATAAAATGTATTTTAATATTTAAAATAATAGTTTTTAAGTGAAAAAATAAATTTGAGGGGGTAATGTGTAAAAATACGTCTAACGTTTACATCCATGAGCAATTTTACCTCTAAATTGGCAATGAAAAGCAATTTTACTCCTAAAGTTGACAATTTGGGTTAATTTGATAAATAATTCATGAAACTGTCTTATCGGTC
Organism: Euphorbia lathyris; assembly: GCF_963576675.1. Classification (NCBI taxonomy): domain Eukaryota; kingdom Viridiplantae; phylum Streptophyta; class Magnoliopsida; order Malpighiales; family Euphorbiaceae; genus Euphorbia; species Euphorbia lathyris. The sequence goes on from NC_088910.1 coordinate 90,533,423, forward strand.
ATAAATTTTGTTATATATACACTTCATATGTGCGTAATTTTATCATTTATCAGTAACAATTCATAAACATATGATTAGACGTGGAAAAATTTAAAAAATATTCTGTCTTTTGTATGAGATGGATAAAGATAAATATTTCACCGAATTTATAAATATTAAACTCGAAGTCTATTATTAAAACACACAAAATATGAAATCTTTTTTTAGAACCAGCTGATATGCAATTAGTGTAAAATAATGAACAAAACATTTATATTTTATAATAATGTCTAAAATTAATACAATTTGCAAATTTTAGGGATAAAATTGCTCTTGACTACTAACATTAGGCGTCTCACCATTTTAGAATTTAGAGATATTTTTACACCTTATCTCTAAGTTTGAGATATCAAAGTGTAAACTTATTAAAGTTCAAGTATAAAAAATGTAATTTATATAATAGAAAAAGGGGCAAAATGATCTTTTCACTAACATGATTAAATCTTAACCATTGATCAGATCGGACGGTTTGAGATTGAAACCTAAATCATCTAATATTGAAACATAACTTCTTCTCTCTCCCACTTATTTCCGCCGCTCTCTCTTTTTCCAGATCGGCTTCTTCCCCTTCTCAAATTTGAAAACCTAACTTTGGGTTGCTGCCTCTTATTCTTCCCATTTGCAATCGCGATTTGTACCTTCAACAATGGTGATTCTGCAAGTCGTTGATGATGGCTTCCGCTTTTTAAGCTTCTTCTCCCTTCGATGGGTTTCGAACTATCCAGCTCTCTCCCATTTATCCCCTTTTTGCCGTAAATTAGCTGATTCAGATAGTCAATCGTTTTTTCGGAGTTCTAGAGCTTCTCATTCTCTTTAATGGAGGCTGTGAGGGAGGTCAGTCTCAGTCTTACTCTTAAATCCCATGGGGCAAGTCCCAGCTATGGTTCATGGAGGTTTTAAGCTATTTGAAAGGTATGATATCAACCTCTTTCTCTAATTCTCCTTCCTCCATAAACGAAGCAGGTGTTAGGAGTGGGTTAGAAAATCATCTTTTAATTACATGTTTGATGAGGACAAGAAGTGAAATTTAATAATTATTCTCTTTCAATTGAAATTTTGCTATCAACTAATATGCTTTCCCTCACTTTTCAGCCATGCAATCCTTATCTATCTTGCCTCTGCATTCCCCAAAGTTGCAGATCATTGGTAAGCTGAGTTTCTTATTGATGCAAGCAATTTCTTTACAATGTCTTCTACGAAATGAAACTTCTTCAGATGTCTGAAGTTGTTGAGCCTAGATAAAACAGGATTAAAATTAGAAACCCGGACAAATTTCAGAACATACTTATAATCAGATTCCTATAATATAAATTTTGATGGCTAGACAGATACATGTGAACACATCAACATATTTGCAATTGCACATCTTGTTCTAATGCTATTCAAACTATATGTTTTCTGTAACACTATGAAATGGCATGAAACTACTAAATATTTTAACCCAATTTTTCATTTTATGCACTCATTTCTTACGATTCTTCCCTTACACTAAAGGTATCCAAGTGATCTTATCCAAAGAGCAAAGGTTCAATCTGTGCTGGACTGGCATCACTCCAACTTACGCCGTGGCTCAGGTGATTCATTAGATTTCGTAGCAATGCATTAGCTTCTGTCCTCGTGATCCTAAAATAGGAAAAAGCTTAATCTTCCAAGACCTATTTCTTTCTTTCTCGGTTACTAAGAAGATGAATTCATTGCCTGTATGATGCTGTTCAGTTTCAGCATAATTTTGGTCTAGCTTCATTCTTGCTTGTTCCTTATATGGCAATTAAGCATTGCCTTGATCAGCCTTATCTTTTCAATTGTCTGCGTGTGTTATGTTTGGGAGATTATTATAAGATTAGCAATGCAAAGTTCAGATTCGTTTTCATTTGCTGAACTCTCTGAAACTATATTTCTCTTGCAAGATTCCTGTCAAAACCCTTATAATGACGTCCTAAAGGAGATTATTTGCTTCTCTTTTTTTCCAGTTACCTATACATTTAAGGTGAAAAGGTTTTGTCTGAATCGCTATCGAAACTAGAGTCATTTTGGCTTAGCGAAAGTGGTAAGTTTTTAGTTGGAGCAGATAAGCCATCAATAGCAGATCTCAGCCTTGCCTGTGAAATTATGCAACTTGATGTAAGTAATTGTATTCTTTCCTAAATCATTTTCCTCCTCATTTCAGTTATGAGATATACTTTCTTGTTTGCATTATTTTTGCTGTGATAATTCATAATTGCTTGTTTGCATTATTTATCAAATTAACCCAATTTTTCAGTATATTAGATAAGCTGTATTAGCGCTTGAAGTGTTTAATGTTGGCATTGAAGCATTCATTTTGTTTGAAGTGTTTTTAGCTTCGTCAATGGTAAGTGGTATTCATTGTGCTTCTACTGTTACCTTTTTCCAGTTGTGCAAGGTTGAGAAGAGCTAATAACTTACTGGTTAGGCCGTTTCCATTGTGGTGTTACTTATGGTGGAGTCTCTCGTTTATTTTAAATGCTAAAATGTTGGCTAGAGTCCTGAATGAAGTCTTGGACTTAGCTTTTGATATTATAGTTTTAAATGATAATTACAGTTGTCTTTTCGGTTATCATCACTTACCTGCAAATTAGTTATGCCTTTTGGGTTAATAGATAATTGTTTCTGATTGTGGTGTTAGTGTAGATAATTGGTTCTGTTTTTGGGTTTAAAAGGCTAGGTAACGATGCCCTGTCTTGTGCTTTAAGTTCAATATTTAAGGATCGATATAGAAGTTCATAGAACATCTGTTCAGACAACTTTGAGGTGTAAAGTATAATTTATGCCATATTTTTATAAATAGTTCTTTGAGACAATTCATGTTATTGATATGTAATGTTACTAGTTAAGTGAACCTAAGGTGTATTGTATTGTGGTTCTTGGACATGAGTAGGATTTCTGCTTGAAGTGGCAATATGTAGGATTGCTTACTCCCGATCAATTTCTTTTGAGGCAGCCATTGATTTTCATGTTTAGGATTAGGCTTTATAAGATGGTCACATGTTTGTAACGATTTTCTTAACAACACCTTCTGCTATTTAAAAGTGGAGCAAGTGATGATATTTAAATTCATATGAATGACTAAACTTGAGTACATTGAACACTAAATAAGGTGCAGAGGGCTTTTTGTAGTTTTTAAATTCATGTTTGGAATGTTCCTAATGTTACTTATTATACTGTTTTGCAGGCCATCCTTGGGTTAAGGTCAGTTCAGGTAGATCCTCTTGAAGTTGAATACAGCTGCTCAGATCCTCTAATTTTACTGGTCCTTTGAAGATTGTTGATAAGGTTTATGATGTAAGTATTGCTAAAAAATTTCATTCAATTTTATAGTTTGGAAAACTGTCTAATTATAAATCCTATAAAACACACTCTGGATTCTCGTGATTAAAGAAAATTGAATGTAATTGTGATTATGTTTAGATTGATTTATCATGTTTTCTTTTTTGTTCATTTGGTTTCCCCTTCAGGTTAGAAAATGTCAACCGTGATGCTTCCCACATCATGCATGATGAATGTGCATCCTCAGGCAGATCATGTGCCTTACCCAAGAGACCGATGTCAACATTTACCTTGTATGGATACAAGCAAAAATTATTTATATTTAGTTTAGTTTATATATAACTTTAATTTTTTTTGGATCAATGTTTGACTTTAATTTTTTTGAACGAATGTGTAACTTGAATTATTACTTATTAATAAGTTATTTAATTTATATTCTGTTTTATTATGGAATTTCTGAAATAGTTATATAATGTTAGTTTATTAGAATTGTAGAACTAATATTTTAAGAAATATATATATTCAAATTCGCCCATAAATTTGGTGACCATAAAATCATCTGCATGTTTTTTTGGTAGGCAATTGATCCGTCACAAAATTTAACAACTGGATTATTTGTGACCAAAAGTTAGTTTGCAATCATAATAGATCTGCAAAATTGTTTATTGATTTGTAACCGACAAATGGTTGCAAGTAATTGGTTTCTAATTTTGCCACCATATTAGCTACCAAAATGGTGGTTGCAAACGTTGCAACCGAGAAGCCTAATATGGTATCAAAGTCTTAGCAACCTTGTAATTACCAACCGATCCATTTTGGTTGCTAAATATGCAATTCTGGTTGCTAAACAGTGTTAGCTACCGATTTAGCAACCAGATTTTTGGTTGCTAATTACCATTTTTCTTGTAGTGTATATACGCAGTGCCATCTTATGATTATGTATGTTTTCAGTTAAAATATAGTTTTCTTAAGATGACACATGTGTGTCGTCGTAAAGCCACATGCGACTCGAGCTTCTTTACGCTTGACCTTTTAGATAACAAAAATTTAAAATACCGTCACAAAAAACAATCAGATACAGAAAAATAAATGTCTGTCATATATTTTGTGTCATGTAAAAGGAAAAATGAGAGTAACTTCCCACTATTTTATAGAACACATAAAAATCGAAGAGAGAAAAGAGAAACTTATAGCTCTGATACCATATTCAGATAGATAAAAACATTGGTTAATTCATCAATAGAAACCATAAGCTTGATTACATATAAATCAACATCTTATAGTTGATTATTACAAATGGAATTACAACAATCAAAATCACAATTTACTACTAACTAATTTTGCCACATCATTTAAAGTATGGTTAAGGTGTAAAAATACCCATAACGTTTTGGGTTAGGAGCAATTTTACCCCGAACATCTAAAATTGTGCAATTTTATCCCTAACGTTGAAAGTTAAGAGCAATTTTACCCCTAACGTTGATAAATTGGATCAATTTGAGAAATAATTCATCAAACTGTCTTCTCGGTCATGAATCTTGTCATCTACACTTAACATGTGCGTCATTTTATAAGTAACAAATCACAAACATATGTTGGGATGTGAAAAAAATAAAAAAATAATACCGTCTTTTGTACGAATTAAACAAAAAAAAATCAAAAAATTCACCGAATTTCTTCAATTTTATTATTAAATTACAAAAAAAAACATGAAATCCTTTTTTTAAATATGAATTGATATGTAATTGGTGCAAAATAAAGAACAAAAATATATGTGTTTTATAATAGTATCTGAAATTGACCCAAATTATCAACGTTAGGGGTAAAATTGCTCTTGGCTACAAACGTTAAGGGTAAAATTGCACCATTTTAGACGTTAGGGGTAAAATTGCTCCTAGTTCAAAACGTTAGGGGTATTTTTGCACCTTAACCCTTTAAAGTATAACAAACTATCCCACCAATCTTGTAACTAATCTTTACAAGGTAAAAAAACTCGGGAAAATTACAAAACTGGGTCAAATGGGAGGCCCATTTACATATTAAACCCATTTACTAATTCTACTACATATCTAGACTGATTTTGTGTGACTTTCCAAAAATACCCTCAATATTTACGCGGAGCTCGCCCCATCCCGTCTAACTTCGCATATTCACCCATATGCGAAGCCTGCGAAGTTAATGTTTTAATTTACTTAATGAATTTAGTTCGCATATGCGAAGCCTGCGAAGCTGAAGTTGGTTTTGCTTGATGAATTTAGTTCGCATATGCGAATGCTGGATATGATTTGAAGCTAATACGCGAAGTGGTATATAACAAAAATTGGCAAACAACAACGGGTTCGAACATTAAAATCATAACATTATCAAAATTTACAACAAGATTGCCACAATGAACTCTACTAACCAATCATTTTAAAGTGAAACTAACTAATCCGGTACCAATTTTGAAACGAATGAGTAATCTTGGCACCGGATTAAGTTAGGTCCACTTTGAAGATTGGCACCATGGGATGGACGTGTCCCATGGTGCACCCCGAGATTGACACAACCTCTCCTAACGAATCATTTCAGGAGTGAATGTGTCAATCTTGGGGAAGTTCATCCCTATACAGGAAGGAAAATCATCTCCCCTGCAGCCTAGTACGCCGCCTTCCAGAAAGGGATGTTACGTATTCAACCATCTACAGAAAAAATTAAACGTGTTAGTTATGAAAAAGAACGATTTTGGCTTCGCGAAATGACAATTAGCGAAGCATGCGAATGTAAATGTGCAGGGGAAGAGGTGATTTTACTTCGCATATCGATGCTTTCGCGAAGTCTGCGAGGTCTGAAACGTGAGGATCTATTCGCAGACTTCGCGAGCTAATCGATTTGCGAGGTAGATCCATACGTTTCAAACTCTTTCTCTTCGCAGAACTTCGCGAAATCATCAATTCACGAAGTAGATCATCACTTTCCAGGCTCGTTCTCTTCGCAAAGCTTAGCAAAACCATCGATTGTGAAGTGAATTTATGAAAAAACGCAGAAAAAAAAACAGATACTTACATTTTTCGCCCCTTTCACCCCCAAAAGCGACAATAACAATATGATAACATGGGAAGAACGAAGGAAATAACGTAGAAAAACCATTTCTTTGATGGTAACAAGAAGAAAGAAACCAAGCAACGAACATGAAGATGAAAAATCATTTACTCGTTTTCTAGGGTTGGGAAGTTGCAGAATCAAGAGATGAAGAGATGAAAAAGAGAAATTCATTATGATTTTGACTAAATGGTGCAGATTTCGTGCAATTTAAAGGAAGAAAGGAAGATCAAAAGTCTTGAAATCATTAATGCTGGAGCAACTTTTCGCATAACCAAGGAGATAGAGGGAGCGACGATTCGCAAGTGGTGGAAGTGGGAAGGTCAGAGGTATTTTTGGAAAGTCACACAAAATCAGTCTAGATATGTAATAGAATTAGTAAATGGGTTTAATATGTAAATGGACTTCCTATTTGATCCAGTTTTGTAATTTTCCCAAAAAAAACTAACGAAACTTATCACACATCTAGGCACTCTTTTCTTCTTATGTATTCCAACAAAATATCAAACAAAAAAAAGGAATCTAAAGAGATATATGGATTTCAAACAAAATCAAAACATGAATTCCTAGTATGATTTTATTCCCCCAAATTTTACTATAAGTTGAAAAATTACAAATTAGATGATATGATCAAATTCTCCATCTCTATTGGGATACATCCCTATGCAAAACGGATAACCCCCTACCGTTTGGAATCCAACCCTTTCTTTATATTACATGAGATTTATTTAAACAAAATCATATAAACATATTTTATAAAGAAATTATTGTGGAGAAGAGAGATCCAACCTGAAGAAATTCCTTCTTCTTTCCAGCGGACAAGGAGAAACAAAATGCCAGAATGTCAAGCAAAATAAAAAGAAAAAAGAAAGAATCTTTTGAAAGCTCTCTAGTTTTCTCCTTTTCTTTTTTGCTCTGATGTATGCTGTTTGGTCATTTCTCTCTCACTCCACAGTCCCAACACAACTATTTCAATCCCTCTCTCTTTACTTTTTCTGTTCGTCTAGTTATATAATCTCTCTGTCCATAAATAAATAAATAAATATAACAAAAGCAACTCAAAAGCCTTCACCTTTTGTTTTCTTTGTCTGCCATTAAAATGCTTAAATATAATCCTCTCCCCTTCTTCTTTCCCACACTCTCTTCCCTCAACGCTATCTCTCTCTTTCTTTCTTCCTCCATATTCTTGCTTCCTCTTTTCCTTGATTTATTTTTCTAATTCTTCATCCATGATGATCTCTTCTGGGTTTAGATGAAATGGGTTGATATTTCATACTTTAGTACTTGTTAAAAATCCATCCTTTTCATCTCTCACCCCTTTCACACTACAGAAAAAAAGGGCAAGTGATAAAAATATAATCTTTCCTGCATTATCTGCAATAACTCGTCTGGGTTTACACTATTCTCTCCATTTTCTTCCTGAAGTTTAATTAAAAGCTTAAACCCCCAAACCCACTATGATTAGTCTCACAGACCTCTACCATGTTCTAACAGCAGTTGTACCACTTTATGTGGCTATGATCTTAGCTTATGGTTCAGTGAAATGGTGGAAAATCTTTAGCCCGGATCAATGTTCAGGAATCAACAGATTTGTTGCTCTATTTGCTGTTCCTTTACTTTCTTTCCATTTCATATCTACTAACAATCCTTATGCAATGAACTACCGGTTCATTGCAGCAGACACGCTGCAAAAAGTGATAGTTTTAATGGTTTTAGTTGTCTGGTCCAGAATCAGTTCAAGAGGGTCCCTTGAATGGTCCATCACTCTGTTTTCACTTTCCACTCTTCCTAACACTCTTGTTATGGGCATCCCTTTGTTAAAGGGTATGTACGGAGATGCTTCTGGGAGCCTTATGGTTCAAATTGTTGTCCTTCAATGCATAATATGGTACACTTTGATGCTCTTTCTGTTTGAATATAGAGGAGCTAGAATCTTGATTGGTGAACAATTTCCTGATACTGCTGGCTCTATTATCTCCTTCAGAGTTGATTCTGATATCCTTTCTTTAGATGGTAGAGAGCCATTGCAGACCGATGCAGAGGTAGGAGAAGATGGAAAACTTCATGTTACAGTAAGGAAATCAACTAGCTCAAGATCAGAAATCTTTTCAAGGAGATCCCATGGTCCCAATTCAGGTCTTTCATTGACTCCTAGACCCTCTAATCTCACTAATGCTGAGATTTATTCTCTACAATCTTCAAGAAATCCTACTCCTAGAGGTTCTAGCTTTAACCATACTGATTTTTACTCAATGGTAAATGGCAAGAATGCGAACAATCTAAGTCCAAGGCATTCAAACTTTGGAAACTTGCCATTTGAGGAGGAAAATGGAGGGATTGGAGTATATGGAAATGTTCCTAGAACAAATGGAAGTGCTTATCCTGCTCCACCTAATGCTGGGATATTCTCTCCTGGAGCAAAGAAGAAGCCAAATGGGGGTGAAAATGGCAAGGATTTACATATGTTTGTATGGAGTTCAAGTGCTTCACCTGTTTCAGAAGGTGGCCTTCATGTTTTCAGGGGAGCTGATCATGCCATTGACCTTGGTGTTAATAGTGTACCTCATCAGAAAGGTATATAAAATTAATTAAAATTAGGCCATATTGTTTGTATGCTTAAAATGTCATCACATGATTTAATATGTTACTATGTATTGTTTTTTGTTTTTGTTTTTTTCTCATAATGTCTTGTCTGTTGGGTTGGGATTAACAGTATTTTGTCTAGTTGAATATGAAGTGTTTTTGGATTTTGTTTATAGAATGTTTCTAATTTTATTTGCATCTTGTTGGAAGGTTTGGTATAAATTCCTTGGTAATGTGGGTTTGTTTGTTTGTTGTTTTATTTATAGAAAGTCTTCTGTTTGAGTGTATGGTATTACAAGTAATGTAGTGTTGTGTTCAAAGTTGCAGAATATGATGAGTTTGGGAGGGATGAGTTCAGCTTTGGAAACAGAGGGGTGGAACGGGAGGGTCAGGGTCCGGTCCTTTCGAAACTCGGTTCTAGCTCAACAGCTGAGCTCCACCCAAAGACTGGTATAGATGGTGAACCCAAGCCAACTGCCATGCCACCTGCAAGTGTTATGACTAGACTCATTCTCATAATGGTTTGGAGAAAACTCATAAGGAATCCAAATACTTATTCAAGTCTCATTGGCCTCACATGGTCTCTTGTTTCTTACAAGTATGAAAATAACATGATCAACAAATTTTTTATCCAAATCTTTTCTTTCTTTCTGTTGTGTCTAATATTTTCGATAAACGTTTGCAGATGGCACCTCGAAATGCCTGCAATTGTTGCTCGTTCCATAGCAATCCTGTCCGACGCTGGTCTTGGAATGGCCATGTTTAGTCTTGGTAAGTTGATTCTAAGACTAGATAGATAGATACATTGGAGAAATTTTGCATATTGGCTAAAAGATTTTGTTATCTTTATAGGTTTGTTCATGGCATTACAGCCAAGAATCATTGCTTGTGGAAACTCCATTGCTACATTTGCAATGGCTGTTAGATTCCTCACTGGTCCAGCAGTCATGGCTGCTGCTTCAATTGCAGTAGGACTACGCGGAGTTTTGCTGCATATCGCCATAGTGCAGGTTCGAACAAAGTTAAAAGAAAAGTTTCTAAATACCAAAATCAACTTGAGCTTGTTTTCTGATAGTTGATGACATTTTGAATTTTCAGGCAGCTCTTCCACAAGGAATTGTCCCTTTTGTGTTTGCAAAGGAATATAATGTCCATCCTGATATACTCAGCACTGGGTTTGAACTCTAAAACTCTTTCTTTAATTAAAGAAATATAACAATAAAGCCATGAATCATGGCTTTGCATATGCTAGTGGTCCTAAAAAAGATGTTCCACCTTTTATGTAAGCAATGATGAATGTTTATGCAAAGTATATTTTCATGATATCAACCTTGATCTGTAGCTATCATCATATCATCCATGTCAATTTGAACAACTTCTTGTTCTTTCTTTATTGTAATGTATATCCAAGCATGCTTGTACTAAGATTCTTTTATCTTTTCCTTTTTCAAATATGTGATGGTTTTACCTGAATTTTGATGATGATTGCAGGGTTATATTTGGGATGTTAATAGCTCTTCCAATCACACTTGTTTACTATATCTTGCTTGGACTTTGAAGATGAAGCCTGCCTGCCGGCCCGGCTCGGCCTTGCCTAGATTAGTTTTATATTAATGTAGTAGCATATACCCATTTGGACATGGGAATTTTGGGCATTATGTCTAACACAACTTGAATCTGAAGAGCATTGCAATTAGAAAGATTGAAGCAAAGCAACTAGGAGAAGAGTGAGAAGAAAGAGCATGTTTTTCAAAGAAAAGGGTTGACAAAAAGAGGGAACATTGGTGGATAAAGTATTTATTGCTGGTGTTCACTTTTTTCTTTTTTCCATGTTTACTTTTTACTCTGAGCATTGTGCCTTTTGCTTTTGTTCTTTTTGTGAGCAAAAGTAAAGCTTGTTTTGTGTATCTTTTCTTTCATTTTTTAAGCTTACCAAACATTAACCCCATTGGAAATGGAATCTCTATGCAACTCAATGCCTAAAGGTTTTCTTTTTTAATGTAGAATTTGGAAAACTATAATATGGGAAAGCAAACAATTTATATCATTTATTTGCCTCTATCACACTTGTGGTTCCTAATCTTTGTCATTTTTACATTTAGTACTCTATCTCATTTTTTGATCACTGAAAGAATGACTGGTTAGTGCAAGTCAATATAACACCTCATTGTATTGTGTGTTTGATAATTTGGATGGATATTTTAGGTTAATTAATGCCTTGATGAGGTACCTGATAAGGATTAACATAATTCTAGTACGTATCTGTTTGTTAAGATATTTTATTCTACTATTTATATTTGTATTTATCTTCTTATTTTTCAGTTGTATATCTGTTTGTTGCAACTAACCCTAGATTATCTCAGATACAATCTTTAGGACTGTATTGCCTATCTCAGATACAATCTTTAGGACTGTATTGTCTATTTATATGTTTGATTACAATCAATGAATATTACTTCTTCCATATTCCTCTATATGGTATCAGAGCCCTTCGATCCTCTCTCTCTTCTTAATTCCTCTTCCTCTAATCAAAATTCTATCATAGCCGACCCTAAGTCTTATTCCCAAATTCACAATCTCAATGATCCAACTAAACCTTTTATCTACATCAATATTCAACGTACCATTCAACACACTCCCACAAATTATCTCTCATGGAAGATGCAAATCCAAGCCATATTGATTGGGCACGATCTATATAAATTTGTTGATGGCACAAATCCTTCTCCCAACCCTACTGTCACTGTAAACAATGTTGAAAAACCTAATCCAGAACTGCAAAACTGGAATCGTCAAGATCAACTTCTCTTTGTTGCTTTAGTTGGCACTCTTTCTCCATCTTTTATTCCGCTGATATCTCAAGCAAAAACCACTAAGGATATCTGGGATATTCTAGCCAAAACTTATGCAAAACCGAGCCGAGGCCATATAAAACAATTGAAAGATCAGTTCAATCGCATTTCTAAGGGTAACCATTCTGTTACTGAATTTATGCAAGCCATTAAAGCCTGTGCAAATCAACTTGCAGCTTTAGGCAAACCTGTTGACCATGAAGATCCTATTGATCGAGTCCTAAATGGTCTTGACACACCATATAACTCTGTAATTGAATCTATCAATGCTCGGGATATCCCAATTTCATTTGAAGAATTACATGAAAAGTTGATAAATCGCGAGCTCACCTTACAGCAAAATTAGCATGACTCATCTCTTGCTGCTTCTGCTTTTGTGGCTTCTACTCGTCCACAAAATCGCCACTATGGTCGTTCAAATACTCCGGACATTCTCCCAACCCATGGAAACAATCTTAACATGCCATCTCGTCCTTTTTTAGGCAAGTGTCAGTGGTGCCGTGAACAAGGACATGTTGTATCACATTGTCCCAAATTTAATCAGCGTTTTCCCAATGTTACACCACCTGTTGTTTCTCAATTTTCCAACAACAAAGTTTTCTCTCCTAGTCCAAGGTTTTCTGCTCCACAAGCTCACACTTCTCATATGCTTGGATCAACTTCCCCCTACACATGGCTGCTTGACAGTGGTGCCTCCCACCATGTCACAAATGATCTCCAAAACTTAGCTCTTCATGCTCCTTATGATGGTATTGAGGAACTTATAATTGGTGATGGCACAGGTTTACATATTTCTCACACTGGCTCTCTAACTTTCCTTCTTCCCTCCTCTACTCTTAAGCTAAATAATGTTCTTCATGTGCCCTCTATATCAAGAAATATTATTTCTATCTCTCAATTTTGTATCGATAATAATGCTTCCATTGAATTCTTACCCAATTCTTTTTGTGTGAAGGATCTCCAAACGGGGACGTCTCTCTTTCAGGGTCCAATTAGGTCAGGAGTCTATGAAATTCATCCCTCTCTACCTCGTGTTTTCGCAAGCACTATGGTCAATTCTCTCGATTGGCACAATCGTTTAGGTCACCCGTCTCTTAAAGTTTTTAGACATCTTATTTCTGCAAATAATTTGAATGTTTCTAGTATTTCTACATTAGATTGTAATTCATGTGCCTGCAATAAAAGTCATCAGCTTCCTTTTTCTATTTCCTCTATCTCCTCCACTGCTCCTCTCCAATATATTTATACTGATCTGTGGACAGCCCCTATATATTTACATGAGGGATACAAATATTATTTGATTTTCGTAGATCACTACACTAAATATATATGGTTCTATCCTCTCAAACGCAAATCAGACACACACAGTGTTTTTATTAGATACAAAGCACTAGTTGAAAAATATTTCCAACTTCCTCTCCTTACCCTATATTCTGATAATGGTGGTGAGTATGAATCTCTTAAAGAATATCTAGCTATTAATGGCATAAGTAGACTCACTACCCCTCCTATACCCCTCAACATAATGGCTATTCTGAAAGACGTCATCGATACATTATTGAAACATGTCTTACACTCTTAACACATGCTTCTATGCCATTAAAATTTTGGACAAATGCGTGTGCCATAGCTGTTTACCTTATTAATCGCATTCCCACCCCAACTTTAAAAAATGATTCTCCCTATCTCCGTCTGTTTGGTAAACTGCCAAATTACCAAAAACTCTGAAGTTTCGGTTGTCTATGTTATCCTTGGTTACATCCTTATACTAAACATAAATTGGAATCTAAGTCTACTCCATGTGTCTTCATTGCCTATTCCTCCAATCAAAGTGCATATTATTGTCTAAATCCCAGGTCCAACAAAATATATACCTCAAGGCATGTACACTTTGTTGAAACTAAATTTCCATATTCTGATCTTGCCACCACACATCACTCCCTCCCAACCTTGCTAGAAGAATGATGTCCTATTTCTATTTCCATTCCAGTACCAACAAATCCTTCTTCCCCTCTCATCACCTCACATTCCACTTTCGCTGCCTCTCCCATTTTACATACTCCAGATTCACCATCAAATTCTATTATTAATGAAAACATTTCACCTCTTCCCTCTAATACATCTCATTCTCCTTCTCCAACTTCATCAGCCACCTCATCTCCATCTCCACCTTCCTCTCCAATTCCACCTTCCTCTCCCATTCCACCCTCATCTCCATCCCCCTCTCCCTCTCCGCTCCAATCCAACCCTCTCATAAAATGACAACTCGACTTCGTAATAACATTACCAAACCTATTAACAAACTTAACCTGCTTGCTCAAATTAGTGATTCTGAAACTCTTCCAAAAACCATTGCTCAAGCCCTTAAAAGCCCAGTGTGGAGAAAGGCCATGGATGAGGAATTTAATGCTCTCATTCAAAACTAAACTTGGACTCTTGTTCCACCTTCAATCTCTCAAAATGTTGTTGGTTGTAAATGGATTTTTCGTATAAAACGAGACTCAAGTGGAAAGATAATTCAGTACAAGGCTCGACTTGTAGCAAGGGGTTTCAATCAAAGACCGGGTCTTGATTACAATGAGACATTTAGTCCCGTTGTTAAACCAGCCACTATCCGTTTGGTCCTCTCTCTTGCTGTGAGTCATGGTTGGCCCTTACGCCAACTTGATATTAACAATGCTTTTTTGCAGGGAACTCTATCAGAAGAAGTTTTCATAACACAGCCGCATGGTTACAGTGATTCGATTCATCCAAATTTCGTGTGCAAATTGAATAAGGCTTTGTACGGCCTCAAACAAGCTCCGCGGGCTTGGTACAAAGAGTTGCGCCAATTTCTACTTGATACGGGATTCAACAACTCAATTTCAAATTCTTCTTTATTTATTCTAAACTCCTATGGCTCCATTATCTACTTATTGGTCTATGTTGATGATATTATAGTCACTAGTAATGCTGCACCATTTCTTGAAGCTTTCGTCAACACCATCTTAGCTCGTTTTTCACTTAAGGATTTGGGAACTCTTTCCTACTTTCTTGGTGTTGAAGTTCTACCTCATCCCAATGGTTTATTTTTAAGTCAGAAAAAATATATCTCTGACATTCTGTGCAGGGCAAATATGGAGGATGCTAAATCTGTTCCCACAACTTAAGCAACCCATCCTCCGCTTACCCTCACAAGAAAGGCTATTCAGGATCCAAGCGAATATCGTGCCTTGATTGGTAGCCTTCAGTATCTCAGTCTTACTCGGCCTGATGTTGCATTCTCCGTCAACAAATTAGCTTAATACATGCACCGTCCCACCGAAGACCATATGCAAGCCTTAAAACGCCTACTTCGATACTTAAGTGGAACTTCAACTACATGTCTAATACTCCATAAGAAATCTCCACTCACAATTCATGTATTCTCCGATGCGGATTGGGCTCGTGATAAAGATGACTACATCTCAACTTCTGCCTACATTGTGTATCTTGGCAAGAATCCGATTTCTTAGACCTCTCGAAAACAGCGAACTCGAGCTCGCTCCTCAACTAAAGCAGAATACAGAGCTGTCGCAAGTGCAACGGCTGAGGTGTTGTGGCTCCGCAATCTTTTTCAAGAGCTGGGATTAACCTTTATTGCTGCTCCAGTTATTTATTGTGACAATGCAGGAGCAACTTATGTTAGTGTCAATCCCGTTTTTCATTCAAAGATGAAACATCTTGCTTTGGACTATCATTTTGTCCTTGAAAATGTTCAATCTGGACACCTGCGAGTTGCTTATATTTCCACTGCTGATCAGCTTGCTGATGCCCTTACAAAATTTTTGCCACGTTCCACCTTTGCCTCTTTAATTCGCAAAATCGGTCTCTCTCCTTAGCCGACCATTTTGAGGGGGCATGATAAGGATTAACATAATCCTAGTACATATCTGTTTGTTAAGATATTTTATTCTACTATTTTTATTTGTATTTATCTTCTGATTTTTCAGCTGTATATCTGTTTGTTGCAACTAACCCTAGATTATCTCAGATACAATCTTTAGGGCTGTATTGTCTATTTATGCGTTTGATTACAATCAATGAATATTACTTCTTCCATATTCCTCTATAGTACCATTCAAATATAGTTCGGTAAGTAAATTAAGTGAAGCATGATAATAATATATGAAATATCTTAAGCTGAAAGTAAATTAACTCAATTATGGTAATAAATGTGAAATAACTATGTTTATAAAGAAGGTAAAATATGCCGTCAAAATGACCAATGATGATATCAAAATGAAAAAATTGTAAGAATTAAAGTTGTTTTGAAGCATATTTTTGAAATGGTTTTATTTTCCAATTCACATTTTTTTTAATATTTCTCTCTAAATACCCATTACATGTTCTAATAAAAGAACTCAAAACTAAAAAATTGAAAAATTAGAGTGATCATATTAATCAATGTTCAAATATGTCATTATATTGCAAAATGCAGGGTCATAATATTTGGTTTTGAAGTTCAGAAATCATAGCAAAATTCAGGGTCATAATATTTGGTTTTGATGTTCAGAAATCATAATGAAAGTTAGTGCAAAATTTAATGGCCACGAGTATAATATTGTACTTGTTCAGAGATGACAACATGGAAATTATAGGAATATTAGAGCCAATTTAGATGTTGAGTATTTAAGACTAAATTATTTATTAGTCTTCATTTGTTTATCTAGTACACTGTTCAGTCATCTTATTTTGAAAAACATATTATATAGTTCCTATCTTTTGTGACCGTTAATCATTTAGTCATTTTATTTATTGATTTTTAGATTTTTAACCAAACATATTTTAGCTTACAGGACAATTATACAAACTGACCATGTTACTCTGTTATTTTCAATTTGTTTATGCAGAATATAATGCTTAAAAAGTACTGAATGAACAAAAAAGTTAACAATGACAAGGATAGAGACCTTCTAATATATTTTTCAAAATGGGAGATATAAACAGTACATTAAGCAAAAAAGACTAATAAATTTTTTTTTTTTTTTTTTTTAATAATGTCTAAATTTTCTCCTGTCATTTTTTAGAAGCACAAATTTATAGCTAATGTATGAATTGACAAAATTAGATCTTTAACATTAAGTAACATCAATTTTACTTATACTTAATGGAAAATTTTAATGGACTGGTTTGACCGTTATTTGACTGTCATGTTGGATATTTTACACAAGTTTATCACTAAATTGAACTAGTTTCATGCATCTAACGGGTAAATGGCTAAATTTTAGTCATTAACTTCAACATTCCTGACACTCCAAATAATGATATGACTCTTTAAAATATTCAGCCACATATTTTAACTAGTTAAATTTGTTTAGCTATTTGTGTTTTTTATTCATTATTTATCCTCCTCCTTTATTTCACTTTTTTTTATTTAATTTAAGTTACTTTTAGTAATAAAATAATCAACTAAAGGGTTAAATAGATAGCAGGAAAATATAAATTTGGCTACCTAGATTTTGGCTAACTAATATTTTATATTATTAATTTAAAAAAATTATATTATTTTAGAGAGTCACATAACTAGTTGTTTTAGCTTTTTTGAGCTGTTTTTTTATTCCGAACAATAAAAATATAATATTTAGTTAGATTTA
Organism: Euphorbia lathyris; assembly: GCF_963576675.1. NCBI lineage: Eukaryota > Viridiplantae > Streptophyta > Magnoliopsida > Malpighiales > Euphorbiaceae > Euphorbia > Euphorbia lathyris. Next base: position 90,550,878 of record NC_088910.1, read on the forward strand.
TAAATAATAATTTTTAAATTGATAGAGACATGATTTTTTGGAGTTTTTCGTGCAAAAATATTTATATTTATTTGATTTTAATAAAATTATTATTTTATTTCCATAAAAAATGTTTATTCTTATCTTATAAAATTTATGTTGAAAGGATAAATTTTGTTCCATTTAATAAATTATTTGTATTTAGTTAGTTGGGTTATTTTTATTATAATTAATTTGTTGATTGATTTAAACATTTACCTTTCATTATATTTTTGTAAAAAAATAATTATTAATCAGCTAATAAAAATTAAATAATATATATAAAAAAAAAACAACAACAAACATCTAAATGCAACATTAAATAGTTAACCATAACATTTGCATTACAACATCTAACGAGTTAAACCAAACATTTTAAAATGCTATAAGTAATTACTTTTTTCATGACCCATAAACTCACATTGTATTTCTAAAATTAAGGGATAAAGACCAAATTTAACCCTAACGTTTTAAGCAAAGTGCATATTTATGATAAGGACCAAATTTAATCCTAACGTTTTAAGCAAAGTTCATATTTAATTTTAACATATGAATTGTACAAATTTAATCATAATGTTTCCAAGCAAGGTCAATTTTAGCCCTGAGCTATTGAAAATTTGAAAAAACTGGTTTGACTGTTAGTTAACAATCACATCAGACATTTCAAACAAATTTGTCGATAAATTGAAACAATTTGACACATTTTTTTTTATTGGTGTAACTATATTAACAACACAATAAATTTTTTAAACAATTTGACAAAAAAAATTGATTAACTTATATGTAGCAAATTTAGTTTTTAGTATTTTAACAAAAATTTTGTAATTTTATTAGTAATACACTAAATATCTTAGACATAATTGATATTTGAAAGGTCTGAAGCGACAGTTAAATACCAGTTAAACCGGGTTTTTTTTTCTAGAGCTGAAATTGGAAACTTTTTGATTAAATTTTTGATATTTCTACATTAAGTCTAAATATACACTTTTCTTAAAACGTTAGGACTAAATTCAGTTTTTATTCTTACAATTAAAGACTGGCTGATATATTAAACCCATAAAATAATAAATTATTTGTACCCTAACTATACATTAATTTTCTACACTTAGAACATCTCCAAAAAACTCTTAGTCCATTATCTAAACATAATATAAATAATTGACTCTTAGTGATTAAGACATATATCCCCAATAATACTTCGCATATTCACTCCTTATTTATTATTTTATTATTAAAATTATTAATTATTGTTATATTTACCAATAGTGGGTGAGAGAAGTGGTGAAATCCCTCAATAATAAATTATTATTAAAAAATGAATCAAGGAAGCAATAAGAATGGGGAGACTCTCTCTGTTAATAGAGAGAATGTAAAAGCTCTTAGAGATGTTTGGTTGCTCATTTTCATTTTCATGTTTGCATTTTCATTTCAAAAAAAAAATAGTTTTAGGTGTTTGGTTAGTAACCTCATATTTGTCTTGTACACCTTAAAAGTAGCATTTTACAAAAGCAGGAAATCCATACTTTCTGGAAAAACAGTTTTTTTCAACATCAAACAGTAAATAAAACAAACGAACCCTTAATAATTTGAGAAGTTAAGAGACTGTTGGAGTTGATTTTTATTTCTTCTTCTCAAATTTTAACTTTAGAACCAAATTAAAAAGTTGTTGAATATCTCTTAATCTAAATTTTGGCGTGTGAAGAGAGTAAAGTATGCAAGTTTTTAGAAATAGAGGGTCAATTTGACTCTAAAAGTTGGTTCAATTTTTATCCCAAATCAATTGTTAGGTGGGTAAATTATATACGTGATGTACGACTTTTACCCATGATCACACTTTAGTGTACAACTAAAATTTTATCACACTATACTGTACATTTTTTAGTGACCTCCCACTAAAATGTACAACTGGTAATTGTGACTGGTCAACGCTGATCAAACCGTCATGTCATCAATTTTCATTAACATAATGGGCCCATGACATGTGCAATTACTAAGTTACCCTTTTATAAATTCAATCCAAAAGCCATCAGATATTGATAATTACTTTTACACCATTCAATTAATTATTCTTTTTCTCCTGCACATACTTCTCTCTCTTCACTTGTTCTTCTATCTCTTCAACACAAAGGAACCTAGATTTTTCAAAGCCTCCAAAATCAAGATTTTTTCAAACTGGGTTTTTAATTCAAAGATTTTTCCAAGCTTCCAAAACCAAAATTTCGAAATCGACAAGATAATCGATAGCTTTTTCGCTTCTCTACTGTAAAACCTCGGTTTCTTTTTGAAAGAGTGGCAAATCATGCTTCATGCTTCAACAATTCTGTCATTCCTTCCTAAACTTCCATTGCTATGTCGCATCTCCTTTTCTCATTTGATTGGACATAGAATGTGATTTGGAAGTTGGTTAGAGATTTGAGTGCTTTAAATTTAAACTCTATATCACGATAAATAGAGAGAGAAATGGGAGAGAGGGGTTGAAAGAAGAGAAAAGAAAAGGTTAAGAATGTGATAGTGCAGAGAAGACTGGGTAGGGAATTCATACATTCTGGGTAAATTGGAGAGAGATAGGAGAGAGAAAAGATGGAATTAATATGAAAGAAAAATAAAAAATAAAAGAAAATATAATTAAAGGTAAATTAGTCATTTAACATTAGGTGAGATCCACTTTTATTTGTTAGAAGGTTAAAAGTGATGAGGTGGCGCGTTGACCGGTCAAAATTACTGGTTGTACACTTTAGTGAGAAATTACTAGAATGTTGTACAGTTTAGTGTGATAAGATTTTGGTTGTCCACCAAAGTATGATTATGAGTAAAAGTTGTACACAACATATGTAATTTAACCGTTGTTAGGTATCAATTTAGTTATTAATAAATTAGCCCATGATAAAATCAATTTAAAAGTATAATATATTTTTTATATCAAAATTTTACATGTTTATATTTTGATACATTAAATCTATTTTATATTTAAAAATTGTTATGCTCTGCGTAGTCGCAAAACGCTTTGGCATCAGCATATTACTTTATGCGCTAATGCAGAATATCGATGCACTAATACTATTTTAAGGGGTTTTATCTTTGTTTCGAGGAGTTTCTATGAGAATTAATTGTTCATAGCCCTTATTCCCATTTCAAATGATTGTTTAGTGTAGTTTTGACCTTTATTTATTTTCTTATATTTTATTTATGAATATAATTATTTCCTCAGCAAAAATATTTAAAAAAAATAGTAGAACTAAAATTCTAAACCCAATTAATTTTTATCTAAAAAGTGAATTCTCTTTAAAAATAAAATATATCTTAAATTTATTTTTGTCATATTTTATTATTTAATATTATTATTTCAATAGTAAAAAATTTAGAAATTTTTTATTTAAAAGAAATAAAAGAATACATTTCTTACACACATTCCGTGATTTCAAAAGAGTTATGTATGAGTGCATAATATTGATGATTGATATTATTTTGAAGGGTTTAATGGAATTTTTATCTCTAATTTGAGAAGTTTTATAATAATATTCGTAGCTTATATTACTTGGAAATTTAGCTGATTAGCTGATTTGATCATTTTATTCCATGTTTTATTGTAAACTTTTTCTTCGGACTAAAAATAATGTTATTTCCATTAAAATAAATAAATAATGTTATTTAATTTTTTTTAATAAAGAAATGAAAATTAATAGTATTTAATAAGTTAAAATTATTAAAATAAGTAGTATTTATAATATGATAAAAGTAAATGTAATAATTATGTAAATAGGTGAAAAGGAGTAGGGGAGTTGGAGGAATTGGGTAAGGTAATAATGAGGAGAAGATGAAAAGGCAACTTCTTGTCATAAAATTATTATAAGAGAAGAGGTAGCTAGCCTAGCCTTTGCAGTTTTCAGTTTTTGTTTGTGTATTGGAAACCTTAATCTGAATTCCCCACACTTTATTAAATGTTCTCTTCTACTCCTATTATTTTATATCATTAATCACTCTCAATTAATTCCTTCTATCAACTTATACAACCCCAATACTTAATTCCACAAAAAAAAAAAAAAAAAAAAACCCAATACTTTTTTATATAAAAAAGTATTATTATTATTGGATAATTGATAAAAAGAAAATTATGGAAAGTTTTTTTTTTAATGAAAATAGAGCAGTGTGTCAAACTGAGCTCGGACATCCCAACTATGTTGGCACCTCCATGACAGCCAAAACAAAGCCTAAAAGAATTAATAAATGAAAAAATGATTACAAACTAGGAGAGAGAGTCATCTAAAACGCAAATGTGCTAAATTATAAAGGTCATAAAAAATAAACGACGAACAAAAGCTTGGAGCCGAGCTCCAACATCTAATATCAGTGGAAGAGGTACCGAACCTGGCTAAAAGCATCCGCCGCTCGGTTTCCCTCGAGATAAATGTGTGACGCAATTATCTCCATTGAGGTACATTGTTGTAAACATCTAAACCATTTCTGTCTGATCACCCATAGGACGTCTGCGGAGCGAGTATTCAGCAAGGTTATTACGTAGGCGGAGTCTGCCTCTACCCAGAGCTTGGACCAGCCGTGTTCCCAAGCTATGTCAATTGCAAAGATCGTTGCTCTTAGTTCCGCGAGGTGGGCATAAGAATTAGGAATATGAAGGGCAAAACACCATGTCGCAAAACCTCTACTGTTCCGGAAAAGACCTCCAGCGCCTCCGTCCCCTGGTGAGCCCAACGTCAATCCGTCAGTGTTAACCTAACCTTTAACCATCCACGGGGCGATGCAATCCATCTGACCTGTGTAATATTCGGAGTTGGCGGCGAGCGCGGGGATATCCCAAGGGAGCCAAAGATCGGCGATTCTGCTCTCGAGAAGCCACCTCTTAACCTTGAGCTAGATTCCTTGATATACATACGAAGCTGACGCTTTATGATTTGGATTGAAGGGAGATCATTGTTGAATATAGCGGCATTTCTAGAATTCCAGATTATCCACAAGCAAGAGCTAACCGCGAGCTTCCAGATATCTGTGGTGAACTTCCCAAAATTGAAATTTATCAAATGTTGAAAGAAATCATCGGTATTACCTGTTGTGGTAATAACGATCCGGAAGATCAGTCCTAATTCTTTCCATAGTGGCAATTAAATTATGGAAAGTTATTAAACAAATTTTAAAAGACTTTTCGTAGATGTTTGTTTCTATTTTTCAAAACTGTTTTTTTGTCTTTTAAAACTAAAGATGAGATAGAAAGTGTATAGTAAAATTCTAAAACAGTTTTTTTTACAGAAAAACAACTAATATTTACTGTCTATCAATAACATCAAACAACTACCAGAAACAACAATTAACAAACATGAACAATTGAAACAAATGGACCATTAATCCACTTTCTAAAAATAATAAAACAATTGGCTCTTAGTGATTTGAGTAATAACTAATACATATTATCTCCAACAATACACTCATATTCACTCATTATTTATTATTTTATCATTAAAGTTATTAAATGTTATTAGTATAAAGACTCTCTAATAATCAATTATTAATAAAAAATAAATAAAAAGGAAAGGATTAGAAGTGGAGAAAGACTCCTTAATAATAGAAAAGGTGTAAAAGCTATTAGAGCAACTCTAATGGTTGGAGGGTTGCACACCCTCCAACCATTCCAACTCACCAATTTCTAATAACTCTCTTCTCAAAACACATTTTTACCAAAAATCACCTCTAGTGGTTAGTCACATCATACTATTTAATGAGTCTCACACGTCATATAATACTATTATTTATTTACTTTTAATCAATTAACCTATTTTATAATAATAAATATTTGGAAATTATAAATATTTGGGATTGAGATTTATGAGTTGTATTTTCGGTGTTTTGAGAATTTACAACGTACAATAATATTGACGGTATTTATCATGAGGATCTATTTGAAAATAAATATTAAGAATAGAAAAATATTGAAATTTATTATTTTTTACATATTATTACAGTTAATTTTTTTATGTATTTTATATTTTATCAGTAATTTAAAAATAAATATTTTTCATATATTGTATCAGTAATTTTTTTTGTTTGCATAATATTAATGTTAACTTTTTTATATAAAACAATACCAAATTGTACCAAATTTTTGCATCCAAATATTTTAAATGCTTCCTATATTTACAAAACAAATAAAAAGAAATTATCAAAAGAAAATCAACCACTGCAATAATAAGGATCCACCACAGAATCAGCTTTTCTATTCTAATTTGAGACAACACTCCCAAAACCTCATAGATTGAATGTCACGCACCAATCACAATTCAGCATGCCTACCAACCTCCTTACCTCGCGTGAATATCAATTTTAAAAATTTTGAGCTAGAGAGTCGTCCGTTTCAGCGACTCGCTGGAAGTTGGCGATTCCCATTTTTGGTTCTTTAATGGTTGGGAGTGATTAGAAAATTACAAATTGGTCATTTTCCTAACCATTAGAGATGGTCTAACCATTAGAGATGGTCTTAGTGATTTGAGGAGTTAGAAATAGACTATTTGAATTAGTTTCTGACATTTTCTCCTCAAATTTTAATTTACGACAACTAAAAAACTGTTAAAGACCTTTTTACATAATTTGGATTTTTTTTTAATTTCATTTGTAAATTATTATTTTTAAAAAGCAATGTAACAAAGACCCTGTTTGGTAAAGAGCGTTTTGGGATAAAAAGAGCGGTTTTGACCAACTTTAGAGGTTTGACCACTGAAACCGCTAATTGGAGTGTTTATTGGAGAGAGGTTTGGGAGAAAGTTTTGGGATGAAAACGCTAATTTAGAAAAAGCTCTTAAAATGAGCTTTTTCAATTAGCGTTTTGCAATATTAAAATTAATGGACTTCTTTTACCCTAATAGATAGACTCCCTCTTCTCCTGCGCCAAAATTAATACCCTTATTTGTCTTTTTGCACAAACCGTTATTATCAATCAACTAATTTTTACCAAACAAATCTACACAAACAGCTAATCAAATCAGCTAGTCAAATCAGTTAATGTAATCAGCTAACAGCTAATGTAATCAGCTAACAGCTAATTCCCAAACAGGGCCAAAGTAAGAGAAGGTTCAACTTTTAAATCATAGTAACTTTGTTCAAATTAACACTTTATTTGGATGGTGTTATGTTGAAGAATTAACCTGTCATTTTAATCATTTTAATTTAACCTGTCATTTTAATTTGCATTTTATTCAATTAAAATTGTCATTTTGTAAGGGGTATATATCCTCTTTGTTTTTATTATTGTTTCTTTTTCTGTTAAAGGGTGTTAGTTTAAACTTCGAAATCGGAAACGGAATCTGTCGGAATCAGAATAACTATTTATTTATTATGTTTGGTTCAGGGGCGAAGACAAAGAGGGGCTCGAGGGGCCCGGGCCCCTCCAGCCGACGAAAACACCATAGTTAGTTTCGGCTCCTTTAATATTAATCCTTTTTTTAATACCTCTAATATTAATCTATATACATTCTATGTTGTAATACTTCATTGTTTAAAGATGGTTAAAAATATTTGCTCTTTTTAAAAGGTCCTAGGTTCAATTCCTCCCAACCTCAATTTATTTTAAAAAGTGTTTATTTATTTTTATTATGTTTTTTTATTAAAAAAATTAATTTATTATTGGCCTAAACCATACGCAGCCCCCTGAACTTGTCACTTACTTGTCACTTTTAGTCATTTTGCCCTCTGAACTTACGGGACAACCCATTTGCCCCTTCAACTATTTAAAAGTGGTATTAGCAATCCCCTATTTTCATTATAACGGAAACAATTATGACATTTCTCATTGCAAGCACCAAAGTCATAATAAAAAAGGTTATGCACTACTAAAATAAGTAGTAAATAAGGTTAGTATAGACATTATGACATTTCTCATTGCAAGCACCAAAGTCATAATAAAAAAGGTTATGCACTACTAAAATAAGCTGTAAATAAGGTTAGTATAGACAATACACAAGTTCTCCTGTAAATATTACATATATAGTTATGCACTACTAAAACAAGCTGCAAATGAGGTTATATATATGCAGACTGGTTCCAATACTTCCATGAACACTTGTACTAATGTTGGAATTTCATTTTGTTTCCGTTATAATAAAAATAGGAGGTTGCTAATACCACTTTTAAATAGTTAAGGGGGTAAATAAATCGTCCCGTAAATTCAGGAGGTAAAATAACCAAAATTGACAAATTCAGGGAGTTACATATGGTTTAGGTCTTTATTATTTTTAGACTCAAACAACTTAATTTCTAAATTAGATTTTAAAATTCTAAAAATAAAAAAAATATAAAAATATTATAATTTTGTTAGAAACTAGAATTGAACTAATAAAAAAAAATTAAATATATCCCATTATGTGTTAGGTTTGTTCAAAATTCAAAATTTCAATATTTTGAACCTATTAGTTACTTTTGAAATCCAAATTTCTAATTTTTTTGACATATTAGGACTCGATAGACATATTAGGACTCGATAAATCCAAATTTTTAATTTTTTTTACCTGTTAGGTCTCCATAAATCCAAATTTATATTTTTTTTTGACCTTTTAAGCCTTCTTAAATCCAAATTATTAAATTTTTTTGATCTGGTAGGCCATCTGAAATCCTTTTTTTAGTTTTTTTTTAAATGTTCAACCCTCTCTAAATCCAATTTTCTTTACATGTTAGGACTATTAAACAAAATCTAAATTAATTTTGAGAAATTGTACATTAATACTTAAAATTGGTCATTGACCATTCAAATTATAATACGCATATATAAAAAAAAAAAAAAATTAAGCAAATTCAATTTAACAAAAAAAAAAAAAAATCCAAACGCACGTGTAAAATCGGCTCCCCAACTTAGTAATCCTATATTCGCCATGACTGCAACTCGAGCTCAAGAGTTGAAGAAAATCGAGGAAACCCTCGAATCCCTATTAAAGAGCATGTTTGTGGAGAACAAGAAGAGGCATGAGAAAATGATAATTGGACTTATGAGCAGACAACACTCTATTAAGGGGCTCCATTGTTGACGAGCTCTGTCACACCCGAGCCAAAATTTCGTTACCGAAATGTCGTCGTCGGTCACCAAAAATTCATCGGTGTGATCCATTGACAGCTGATCCAAAACGTCATCCTCGATCACCGAGGATTAATCGATATGCCGTTGACAATCAAAAACGTTTTTCAAAACCCCTTTTTTTTTTCTTACCATCTTTATGTATCTTCCATTAAGATCAAAATGATTTTTTCCTCTTTTTATATATAAATATATGTAATCCTATGTATGTATAACCCCTTTTCATACCTTCCCCCAAATTCGCCTCCCCCCTTTTCTTATCTCCATATATATATATGAATGTTTTTAAATCAAAAGAAAAAGATAATATATTATGTGTCATTAGTTATCATTAGGTGGATAATTGTTAAGTTAACATGTGTATAAGGATGAGCATTAGATTAACATGTGTTTTTATTAATTCCACTTTCATGCCACGTTTTTCTTTCTCATTTTATTTATTTAATTTTTTTTTTTTTATCATAATCCTAAATATCAATTTATAGTTTAGTGGAGGAAATGAGGTTTACATACAAAACATTATTTAAGATCCTTTAATTTATAATTTTTATAAAAATTACCTAAAACATTTTATTTATACCTAAACCATTAAATTAAACTCAATAGTATAAATAATATCCAAAAATCTATATCAAAATAACTTCAAAATAACTTTTAGACACGGATGTGATAAGCTCTATCACTCGCAATGTTAATGCAGGTGGGTCAAATAATTATGCTATGCGAGTAAATTTCTTCGTGAATCTCAACTTGTCCGATTCAGAGCAACAATACAAGCTATCCATGTGATTCACTAAGTGGAATTTCCCAAGTTCGATGGCTCAAATCTGGAGGGATGGCTCTTCCGTTGTGACATGTTTGTCCAAATTTATGCAACCCTTGTTGGTTTGAAGGTGAAGTTAGCTTCTCTACATTTAGATGGGAAGGTTGTTGAATGACATCAATCCTATTTGAGAAGCATGGAATGATTGGCAAATCCACCATGGGAGGAGTATGTCAATGCGGTTATTGGAAGATTTGGTGAAAGGATATATAAGGATCACATGGCAGACCTCAAACGGTAGAATCAAATTGGTTCTCTACTGGATTATATTGAATCCCTCAATATATATGCATATAAGGTTTCACTTTCAGATGCAAATATACTCAATTGCTTCTTGAGTGGCTTGGAGGATGTAATCGAGTTTCCACTGTAAATATTCGATCCTAAGACACTTCAGCAAGCTTATGCTTTGACCAGGATGCAAGATGCCTACCTAACAACAACTAGAGGAGGGAAAATTCAACAAAAACGTGCAACTACTTCCCATTTCCAAACTTCTAACCATTCCTAAATTGAGACACTGGTTTATCTTCCAACCCTCACAAACCTCCACTACTACCCACCCCAGATGTTCCCAAATTGCTCACTGATTATTCACACTTTAACACAAAATCCTAGATCAAATATCCAAACTACTAAACCAAATGTTCCAGCTAGAACCATGAGGTTTAGTGATGCAGAACTCGTTGATACAAAAGCCAAAAACCTCTGCTTCTGGTGTGACAATATCAACCATAATACTAAAAACATGCTAAATGTATATATCAATCACAATATCGACCACAATAGTCAAAATGTTAATGTATATATAACAATCACAATGCTACATGTTCACTTTTCTGATCACAATACAAAATATTCATTATTCCAATTCCAACAAATATAGTTTCTCGTGAAACACCTCAAGCGCAATACAATATCATAAAAAAGATCCATCCATTAGGGTAATTGTAAACAGACTTTGTGTGAAAACACAAGTGAATACTAATCGTTTGAGCATGTCAACTATTGTGGAACATCTGAGAGCCTACTCCATGTGATGGGTCAAATATCCTTTAGGTTTAGCCAATATTCAGATTTCGCAATGGCCCTAGAAATGACCAAGAGGTGCCTGGATAGGAAGTCATATAGTGATGCATCACTTTCATTTGCAATCAGAATATCGTATATGTATAGATGCATCACTTCCAAATCAAAAGCCTCTAGTATCCAATGATTTGCCTTCACGTTGATATGCATGTATACCTTCTTTACTTCCTTCCACGATCTCACGTATTCATATTCTTTGTCGTTGATGATTCCCACAAAATATTTAATTAATTTTTTTTAAGCATCCATCCAGTGAATTGGCTATCAGTCGTAGTCCAATTCATAGCTAAATCAGTATCAGCAGATTGGCGCCTCAATAGCCAAAGAAACGCATCAATGTGTTGATTCAATCAAAACAATATATAGTCAATTATAAGAACATACAATCAATCATAACAACATATAAGATAAGGAAATTAATAAAAATAACATATATAATATTATATGTACTTACCTCCCTTTCCTGATAGGTACCAAGACTTTCAAGGGCCTCAAACCAGTTTAAGTACGGATGTAGCAATGGTAACCCTCTTACAACTTTGACTGTGTTTTTGTCAACTTTGATTTTATAGTTCTCATATACCACAATATCTTCTACATTAAGTCGATCAATCCATTCTTCGTGCTTCTTTTTTAATCTAATAAGCACACTCTCTTGAACCTTCTTCACACACTTAGTTCTCTTGCCCGTGAAAGGTGTACACATATAATGCGAAGCCTTATTTCTCGAGCCCCTACATTAATACCACCTATAGGTATGGCCTTGCCACCTCTACCTCTGATATGGTCTTGTAAAGTCTCATCTTGTCAAAACAGAATCAATAGAAACAGTTTAAGGGATAAATTTTTAACATAATATTAAATTGGAAAAATGTCATAAACCTGTAAGTAAAGTAGATGTACCTAAACAACCGTGGCTTTACAATCATCAAGAATACTCAGAGTCTTTAGTTGCTCCTCTTTATTATCCTATCAAACCAAAATTAACCAAAACAGTTTAAGGGATAAATTTTTAACATAATGTTCAACAAACAAAATATCATAAACCTATGAGTAAAGTATATGTACTTGAACAACTATGGCTTTACAATCATAAGCACTGTTCGAGGTCTTTTGTTGCTCTGAGGTATCATCCCGTCAAAACATAATCAACAAAAACAATTTTTGGTATAAATTTTTAACTTAATATTCAACAGACAAAATGTAAAGTAAAGCATATATACCTGAACATATTCTTGTTCTACATCATATACCTTATAGTCACTATTGTGAGTCTTCTTTTGCTCATCAGTGTCATCGTCAATATGATATACCATACAATCCTAGTACTAAGCATCTTCTTATTCTACAGTATCTTCCCTCCGCACTTTCGTCATCTTCTTCCTCATCTCTGCCATCACTATTTTGTGCTTTTCCCTCAACTATACCATAAATCTCATATGCTCTTCCTTCGACTCTGCCATCTCTCTCCATACCCTTTCCTCATGTTTGCCATTTTTCTTTTGTTCTATTCCTTCATATTTTCCACCAACTCTGGCACAAACTCCGCCTTAACCTCTAACTTCAACTTCAGTAGATGAAGCCATAACTTTGCACTCTTATCTTGTTGTAGTTTTGCCCTCTTATCTTCTTACAGCCTTGGTTGTACATTTTATTCTTCCTCCTCATCTACATCTTCATTATTCTTTCACCTTTTCTCATTTCTTATTTCCCCCTCTTATTATTCTTCCTCTTCTCCCCCTCATCCTCCACCTACATCTTCTTCTTCTTCCACGGTCTCACACTGCTCAAATAAAATACTAAGATCTATCGCATGACCGTCGATATAGTCCTGGAGTGGCTTATACTAGACAAAAGTTGTTTCATTTTCCTCCACCATAACTTGAGATTCTGGAGTTTCAAATGACTGTAAAACAAACTATCCAACTATAACCAAAACCACAATCAACCAAAAAGCACATGTACAATTTTTTTTACTTATACTAAAAACTTCCGCTGCTTCTTTAAATGTCTGTTTTTTTATAGTTCTATCCATCTACTTAAGCATGAGAGGATGTCGCTATCTCTTTTGAGATAGAATGTATGCGGCGTTTTCCATACATCGAGTATCCAAACTTGTATAAAGGTTCAATTTAATTTGAATATGTTGATACAAATCTAAAATGAATCAAATCAAATATATATATATATATATATATATATATATATAGAGGAGAGATCATGTGTGACACGTCTCTTATGGTGTGACAAGCCTTATTGTGTGACAAGGACCAATTTTGTCACGTCCGTGTCTAAATTTCTAGAATTTATATCTAGATATTAATATATATTATAATTATTGGGTATGTGATTTTTATTTGGTGGTATAGGAAAAATTTGGAGTTAATTCGATGGTTTTATATGTAAATTAAAAGTTTAGGGTAATTTTTAAAAGATTATATAAAGATTGAGGACCAAACTGGATATTTTCCAGATTTGGGATATGTATCCCAAATCTTATGCAGAGATGCGCATCTTCTCATCCTTTCTTTCTTTTTCTTTTTCTTTCTTCTGCTTCTTCTGAACCTTCGTCGTTCTTCGACCGTTTCTCCACCGTTTCTTTGATTTACGGAGATTCGACCGTCCGAATCACTCGAAATTAGAACCATAGTATCCTTATGCATAGATCTAAGTCCTAACCAAAGAGTTTTTGAGTTTCGGCAGTGTTTGAAGGGAAATATCTTAGACAGAATTTAGAGGAGAATTGAACGGTTCAATTAGTAGCCAAGGTAAGTAACTATCAACTATATTTTGAGTTTTATGTATATAGATATATATATAATCAAAGAAGTTTCAGAAATTGATATTTTAGGGTTATGCAGGAATTTTATAAAATTGAGGTTTTTCACGATTTTGCTTTTTATTGTGAACTTATGGTTCAAATGAAGCTATTGATTATGCTTCTATGTGAATTTCAGATTTTACTTGATTATGTTGATTTAAGGTTTAATTTGGTTGATTTACATATATACATATGTTTTTGGTTTCAATATATATCTATATTGAACAAAATGAATTTGATGATTTCTTACGAATTGTTTTTTTGATTGAAAAATCTGTTGCGGTTATTGTTGTTATTATTTTGGGTTGAAGTCCAAATATGATTTTTATGATACAAAAGGGCTAATTGAAGCCAAATGATTTATGATTATGAAATAGTTTGGAATTTGATTGTGAAAAGAAATTTGAGCACGTTATGATTTTATGATTTTATATCCATCGAGAGTTATCCGGATCGGTGGTTTTATATTTGAAGACCATGTTCAGTGAGGGACATGGCCTGTGTACACAGTGTGAAGACCTATTGGGTATGGCAGCGAAGTGTTGGGTAAGACCATATGGGATAGGCAATGTTAAGAGACGTCTCGACTATATATGTGGTTATGGATTAATACTTAAGGGGAGAAACTCGAGGATGGATACAATGTTTTAAGGTCATTTGGATTATGTTTTCCGTTATGATTGATTTTGATATAAGGTTTTACGTTTTATTGATTACGATTTGGGTTTGATAAAACACTTATTTGATTATACTATTTAATAAGGTTTTGAACTCAAAAGTCGATACAAGATTATATATAAATGGTTTTTGGTTTACTACTTTGACTATATTATGAACTTTGGTTTTGAGTATATTTAATAATGTTTTGATTAAATCCTTTTCTAAAGGTATATATGTAGCTATGTTAAAGTAAAGTTGGTTTTTATAGCGGATAGTTTCTTACTGAGATTTTTGTCTCACGTTTTTAAATGTTTTACTGTTTTTAGGTGATAAAGTACAGGATATAGAGAAGGTTACCGGCCGATTAGGCGAGGTTGGAGACTCATAAGTGTTGATTGTGATCTTTCTATTTCACGCCCGATGCCGATTGAGGTCGTTTAGGGTCAGGTGTGACAGTTTGGTATCAGAGCTCTAGGTTAAATTCTTCGGACCTAAGGTTGATAGTAATTGAGGAATATGGATATTTGGTGATAGCTAAAAAAATAATTGATAGTACTTGAGGACTATGGATATTTGGTGAAAGCTAAGAAATAATCGATTGAAATTTTTCGAGGATTGAGTAACTAGCTAATGAAGGGTAGACATGAGATTTGATGGTTAGTAAAATATTGGGTGTATGAACATCTAGAGATAATAGAGAATTGTCTATATAGGTGTTGCGGGAGAATTAGATCCGTATCTTAATCTTCTGATGCATTTTTCTACCAGATATAGGCCGAATCTGTCAAGAGTCCTAAATGAAAGTTCTTTATTATTATCTTACGTTTCCAAGGGTTTTTGAATCGCCTTAATCGGACTCCATATGAAAAAGTTATGCTGAAAACGACATATGTTGGTCATTTTAGCGTTAAACCAGAATTTGGTTTTTGCTTTGGCTTTTGCTCTTTATTTGAGAGACATTGCTACTAGTTTACATGATAAGTTGGTCTTCTTAGGAATATAGGAAATTGAGGAAATGATAAAGTGATCAATTGAAGATAATAGATATGGGATTGAGAAAGATAAAATATGGAGGTTTCATTAAATGGGTTTGGAAGTTGATTCATGATTGGGAGATTATAACATGAATTTAGTGTATTATAGAATCTTAAGTTGAACAAATGAGATCTGAAATTTAAATTACTGTTTTATTGGTGAACTTCATTGGGTTGAGGTTTAGAATTATTGAGAGTTATATACATAATGTTTAGAGAGATACCGATGTTAGTGATCAATGAGAAGTAAAGTGGGAGAATATGTTAGATGTTTGAGGAAATAATTAAGATATGAATTTTGAGGACGAATTTTTCTGATCTTAAGCACAGTTTGAGGTAGGAAATTAAGAGATAAATATGAAGAAAATCGAATGATATTATATATTAATTGATTTTGAGGAGTTAAATAGAGAATTACAAGAGTAATGTTGATATTAAGAGTTTATGAAATGACCCTTATTGATAGGAAATTGTATCATCATAATGAGGTTTATATTGGTGATGTTGATGTTGATGTTTATGAAATGACTCTTGTAAGAGTGATGGTGATATTGATGATAATGATTGGAGATTATAATATAAAGAATGTTTGGAGTGAAAAAATATAGATATAAGTATTATTATTATGATGCAGTAAGATTATATGCTGATGCAAATCATTGATTCGGAGTATTTAAAGTTTAAGAAAAATATAATATCGTACATATTAGCGGTTCAAAAGTGATTTTTTTGAAGTCTATAGAACTTGGAGATAGGTGAAATATATTTGATATATATGCAATTGCTGGAATCAATTGTGATTTAAATTTATTAAAGTGAGATTTGGTGTATGTTAGAAAGATATGAATGATATTTGAAGTTTTAATGTGGATTATGGTTATGGAATTAACTAGGTTGAAATTGAGAGTTACTAACAGTTATGTATGAATAATTGTTACAATAATGTGGATATGGATAAATGATGAAGTTTATGGAGAAATGATGAAGTTAATAGAAGGAAATATTAGAATTTGTGGTCTCATGATGATTATGAGGAATCTTGATAATGTGAAATAATTTTGTGATCTTGGAAAATATTTGAGGAAGAAAATTTAGATTAGAGAACGTGAATTTCGAGGACGAAATTTTTTAAGGTGGGGAGAATTGTCACGTCCGTGTTTAAATTTCTAGAATTTATATCTAGATATTAATATATATTATAATTATTGGGTATGTGATTTTCATTTGGTGGTATAGGAAAAATTTGGAGTTAATTCGATGGTTTTATATGTAAATTAAAAGTTTATGGTAATTTTTAAAAGATTATATAAAGATTGAGGACCAAACTGGATATTTTCCAGATTTGGGGATATATATCCCAAATCTTATGCAGAGGTGCGCATCTTCTCATCCTTTCTTTCTTTTTCTTTTTCTTTCTTCTGCTTCTTTTGAACCTTCGTCGTTCTTCGACCGTTTCTCCACCGTTTCTTTGATTTACAGAGATTCGACCGTCCGAATCACTCGAAATTAGAACCATAGTATCCTTATGCATAGATCTAAGTCCTAATCAAAGAGTTTTTGAGTTTCGGCAGTGTTTGAAGGGAAATGTCTTAGACAGAATTTAGAGGAGAATTGAACGGTTCAATTAGTAGCCAAGGTAAGTAACTATCAACTATATTTTGAGTTTTATGTATATAGATATATATATAATCAAAGAAGTTTCAGAAATTGATATTTTAGGGTTATGTAGGAATTTTATAAAATTGAGGTTTTTCACGATTTTGCTTTTTATTGTGAACTTATGGTTCAAATGAAGCTATTGATTATGCTTCTATGTGAATTTCAGATTTTACTTGATTATGTTGATTTAAGGTTTAATTTGGTTGATTTACATATATACATATATGTTTTTGGTTTCAATATATATCTATATTGAACAAAATGAATTTGATGATTTCTTACGAATTATTTTTTTGATTGAAAAATCTGTTGCGGTTATTGTTGTTATTATTTTGGGTTGAAGTCCAAATATGATTTTTATGATACAAAAGGACTAATTGAAGCCAAATGATTTATGATTATGAAATAGTTTGGAATTTAATTGTGAAAGGAAATTTGAGCAAGTTATGATTTTATGATTTTATATCCATCGAGAGTTATCCGGATCGGTGGTTTTATATTTGAAGACCATGTTCAGTGAGGGACATGGCCTGTGTACACAGTGTGAAGACCTATTGGGTATGGCAGCGAAGTGTTGGGTAAGACCATATGGGATAGGCAATGTTAAGAGACGTCTCGACTATATATGTGGTTATGGATTAATACTTAAGGGGAGAAACTCGAGGATGGATACAATGTTTTAAGGTCATTTGGATTATGTTTTCCGTTAAAATTGATTTTGATATAAGGTTTTACGTTTTATTGATTATGATTTGGGTTTGATAAAACGCTTATTTGATTATACTATTTAATAAGGTTTTGAACTCAAGAGTCGATACAAGATTATATATAAATGGTTTTTGGTTTACTACTTTGACTATATTATGAACTTTGGTTTTGAGTATATTTAATAATGTTTTGATTAAATCCTTTTCTAAAAGTATATATGTAGCTATGTTAAAGTAAAGTTGGTTTTTATAGCGGCTAGTTTCTTAGTGAGATTTTTGTCTCACGTTTTTAAATGTTTTACTGTTTTTAGGTGATAAAGTACAGGATATAGAGAAGGTTACCGGCCGATTAGGCGAGGTTGGAGACTCATAAGTGTTGATTGTGATCTTTCTATTTCACGCCCGATGCCGATTGAGGTCGTTTAGGGTCAGGTGTGACAAATTTTGTAATTAACCAGTGGAAGGTGGCAAATTTGTAAATAAAATGAAAGAGAAAATTGTTTTATTTTTTTCTTTAAAATGCATTTTCCCAACTTTTCCAACCTCGTTTTTCAAAAAATTTTATACTGTTAGACTCGTCTTAATTAAATGGTCATTTTAAGATCCATGAAGTTCAAGTAAAAAAAATTCCGGTGAACGGAATCCGGGTGGGCGTTTTCTGGCGAGCCAAAATGTGTCCAGAAAATTCTCAAAAAATTCCAGAAAATGTAAAACATTATTCTAAGAAACTTTAATTCTTGGGTCGAAATGATATTTCTTACGGTTTAGTTCCAATAAACTGTTTTCTTTAATTTTATCAATTTTACACGCTTCAATAATTTGTTGGGTAAAAAATGTAAGGAATCTCGCTTTAAGCCAAGAATTAAAGTTTTTTAAATAATGTTTTACATATTTTGGAATTTTATGATAATTTTCTGGACACGTTTTTTTATCATACTTACGTTGTTCCAAATCAGTGTACCATTTGTTCCAACATAATACTTATATTGTTCCAACATAAAATTGTTTTATTTCTTTTCTTTAAATACATTTTTCTGATATTTCTAAACTTGTTTTTCGAAATTTTTTATACTATTAGACTCGTCTAAATTGGACAGTCATTTTAAGATTCTTGAAGCTCAAGTAAAAAAAATTCCGGTGAACGGAATCCGGATGGACGTTTTCTGGCGAGAAAAAAAGTGCCCAGAAATTCTTAAAAAATTCCAAAAAAATATAAAACATTATTCTAAGAAACTTTAATTCTTGGGTCGAAGCGGGATTTCTTACGGTTTAGTCCCAATAAAACTTGTTCCTTAATTTTATCCATTTTACATGCTTCAACAATTTATTGGGTCAAAACTGTAAGGAATTTTGCTTTGAGTCAAGAATTAAAGTTTCTTAAAATGATGTTTTACATGTTTTTGAATTTTTTGATAATTTTCTGGACACGTTTTTTTGTCCTACTTACATTGTTCCAAATCAGTGTACCATTTGTTCCAACATAATACTTGTATTGTTCCAACAGAAAAATGTTTTATTTCTTTTCTTTAAAATACATTTTCCTGACATTTCTAACCTTGGTTTTCAATTTTTTTTATACTATTAGACTCGTCTAAATTAGACGGTTATTTTAAGATCCCTGAAGTTCAAGTAAAAAAAATTCCGGTGAACGGAATCCGGATGAGCGTTTTCTGTCGAGAAATAAAGTGCCCAGAAAATTTTCAAAAAATTCCAGAACATGTAAAACATTATTCTAAGAAACTTTAATTCTTGGGTCGAAGCGGGATTTCTTACGATAAAGTCCCAACAAATTGTTGAAGCATGTAAAATGGATAAAATTAAGGAAAACGTTTTATTGGGACTAAACCGTAAGAAATCCCATTTCGATCCAAGAATTAAAGTTTCTTATAATAAGGTTTTACATTTTATGGAAGTTTTTGAGAATTTTTTGGGTACTTTTTTTCTCACCGGAAAACGCCCACCCGGATTCCGTTCACCGGAATTTTTTTTACTTGAGTTTCATGGATCTTAAAATGACCGTTTAATTAAGACGAGTCCAATGGTATAAATTTTTTTGAAAAACCAGATTGGAAAAGTTGAAAAAATGCATTTTAAAGAAAAAAATAAAACAATTTTCTCTATCCTATCTTTTATTTTATTTACCAATTTGCCACCTTGCCCTTTTTAATTATCACCAAAACTACGTAGTTTTGTTATGTCACACAATAAGTTCATTGTCATAACTTAAGCCATTGTCACGCTGGATATATATATATAGATATACACTTGGAATGCTTGTACCAACCTAATTAGTTGATATGGCATAATGCTATCGATCTTCCCTTTAATGATTTTCTCAAACTTTTCTTTTCCAGACGAACCAGTCATAGCCCTTTGCATGATCTTATAAGTCTCCTCCCAAGCAATTACTCCTTTGCAAGGTCGATGATATTGTTATCCTTTAATAGACTCATCCTTTACAAAATTACCTTTGAATCACCAAATCTCAACTCTGTGATCATTTCGAACTCAAATCTCCAAATTTAAGTTTAACTCCTTTGATGTTAAACCGCATCTCTCTATGTTTTAAGTTCGGTGGAGTAACATGCCTAGTTATTACACCATGGCATATGAGAGTAGATAATGTGCACACTTCCATATCTGCAAAATGTCCGAAAGAAGTCTTCCTAAACATTTTCATTTGGTGTTTTGACAACTTGCTCTTCATTTTCTTCATTACCTCAGTGTTAGCCCTCATTATGATTGATGCCTTCGTATTAATGAAGCTGGAGGCATACTTGAATTTGATGCCTTTAATACTATCATCAAGATGCTCCTCTCTTTCTTTTCTTAGAATCCTTCTTAGAAGCATTAACTTTCGCAAGAAAACCAAAAAATGGAGTGTAAGGAAAACAAGAAAATGAAACTACTTTGCAGTTATAAACTACTACGCACGGCGAAACTAAATATGTTATATTATACTCCATAGTTGACGTAAATGCAAAGTAGACGTCAAACTGCGATTCTACAGTTTATGCAGTTTCAAATTGTGAAGGCACTCATCTACTCAATTCGACCTTCGCAGTAGAAACAACTGCGATGGAAATTCAAATGAATGTTATGAATTTCAATTGCAGTTTTTCTTCGATTGTGAAAGAGATTCATGACTGCGAAGGTGATTGTTTGATGAAATAAGAGCATTTCTAATATTCAATATGCAAAATACATCACAAGTAACATTCCAATAAGTTTCTAATTAACTTGCAACAAGAAATGATGCCAAAATCGTAATAAAACCCTAAACCAGTAAACCTTAAACGACAACAAAACTGTCACACCCGACCCTAAATGACCTCAATCGGCATCGGACGTGAAATAGAAAGATCATAATCAATACCTAGGAGTCTCCAATTTATCCCAATATTCGAGGACCTCAACATATATTTACCAACTCCATTATATTACAAATTGAAATATCAAAGGTCTAACCATAATTCTAACAATAAGCAGCCAACTTCCACACCTCGCCTAAACGGTCGGTAACCTTCTCTATATCCCGTACTTTCTCACCTAAAAACATTAAAACATTTAAAAACGTGAGACAAAAATCTCAGTAAGAAACTATCAGCTATAAAAACCAACTTTACTTAACATAGCTACATATATACATTTAGAAAGGGATTTAATTGGATTGAGAAATTTGTTGCGGTTCTTGTTGTTATTATTTTGGATTAAAGTCCAAATATGATTTTTATGATACAAAAGGGCTAATTGAAGCCAAATGATTTATGGTTATGAAATAGTTTGGAATTTGATTGTGAAAGTAAATTTGAGTATGTTATGATTTTATGATTTTATATCCATCGAGAGTTATCCGGATCGGTGGTTTTATATTTGAAGACCATGTTCAGTGAGGGACATAGTCTGTATACACAGTCTGAAGACCTATTGTGACAAAAACCCTAGACTAAACCATAAACATGCAAGAAGATTATCACTTACCTTCTTTCCGACCTTTTCCATTGAATCATAGTAAGAAATTGCACCAAAATCACATGAGAAATCGCAAGCCTATCACACAAACATCATAGTTCGTCTTCGCACAAGCGATGTTAGGCAATAATTGTTAAGTCATAATATATATATACTACGGGTATTTTGGAAAAGATACAATTGAGAATGTCTAGTCTAATAAGAGGTACTATAATGCGTTTAAATATATAATTTATCCATAAAAAAAAGTATAAGCATTATTTTAACTTACTATCTATTATAATTTCTTATGTTTAGGCATTAAAAATGAAGGGGACGTTTGCTTTGGGGCTTTAGGAAAGGGTAAGCAAAAGATGAGGTTTCATTGTTTTTGTTAGTGTTTGTTTTCTTAATTCAATCATTGAGTTTACCCTCTTTTAGTTTTGTGTTTACCCGTAACTCCTGTCATCTCATTCCTCAAACCCCTGTAAGGTTTTCCATTCACTTTCTCCCTCTTACTAATTTGAATATCTATCATCCTTATCAAATTCTATTTGTCTCTATTTTTTTTTAATTTTTATTTTGGTCCATATATTTATTTATTTTTACTTTTTTAATCTTTGGATTAATTTCACTTTTGATCTTTATATTTATATATTTTATTATTTTTCCTTCAAAAAATATTTTTGACTAAATTTTACTTTTTGATATTTGTTTTGATCCTTTTATTTATTTTTTTATATTTTTTTATATTTTTTTATTCCTAGACTAATTTCACTTTTGATCCTAATACTTATTTGTTTTTACTTTTTTACCCCGAAAAACAAATTTGAGAAATATTTTTCTTTTATCATAATATTCAGTTTTAGTATTTATTTTTAATTATTTTAAAATGATTATTTTCTTTTTAAAATAGAATGTCTATGCATTTTTCTTGATTTATTTTATTTCTGTTTTCTCTGTTTCATCGTATTTTGATTTTAATGGTTGAATAAATTGATTTTTATTCTTACATTTACATGTAATTAATCTATTAATACAGACACATGTATTATTGTTAAAAACAAAACTCTGATTTATTATCTCATTTGAACCAAACAGTTACAAAGGGCATCAGAGTATATCATCCATTTATAGAACTGAAACAAATAGACAATAGAATTAAGGGTTATTCTATTACTTTCTCATTGTTTCTCTTTCTTGATTCCATTCCGTTACTTCTGCGCGAACCAAACGCCCTCTAAATTACTTCTCCGATTCTTATGATTTCTGATTTACAAACATAATTTTAAATTTATATATATATATATATATATATATATATATTTATCTATTTAGTCGTTCACGTAACATGAACATGATTAAACCAAGTGATCTTATTGTGCTCTTCTACAATTTATGATGGGTTAATTAAGGTTTTTGTATAATTGAAGGGTCTTTTGACTATATAATCTAACTATAAATTAGCATGATGTCTAGTCGGGCGAATTTTAAGTTTGTTATTTTGAAATTTATGGCGTGAATCCTTGATGTTGATGTTGATGTAAAAAATGAAAGAAAACTTCAATTTTATCTTGAGTTAGATAAATAACAAAATGTTTTTCTTTTTAAAAGAATCAGTAGTAAAATATAATAAAAAAGATTTAGTAAATTGTAGTAATGATTTTGATTGTAGTATATAAGAAAAGATTGAAAAATGAAATGAACTGAAATGATGTGTGATCATTTGAATCCAAGAAAAGCCGCATTTTCAGAGGAAGCATGCTGAGGCTGAATATATTAAATAAAGAAAGAAAATGATTACCTTTGCACACACAAAATCTGAGAAAAAGGGAATAAAGACAAAGACAGATGTGAAATCTCCATCAAACCAGACAATTACTGTTTCTTCCACTCAACTGTTTTTCTCCTTTTTCTCCTCTTTTCAATTTCACATAATACGTATACTCGTGTGTGGACTAATTTTTACGTAAGTAAATTTAGTCAAATCACCATTAAATTTAAACTTATAAAATTACATGATTGAGATTAAAATCATTGTAAAACTTAGATTTACATTTTAATAGTAACTAATCAAATTCATCTAATCAAACATTACAGCTGTCAATTAGTTGGAGATTCCCATTCCGTTGGAGACCCAGCCTATTAGAGATCGGAAATCCCCGTTTGTGATCTCATGGGACGGGAATGGTTTTTATTTTGTCCCCGATAGTCGGGGATGGGGCGGGTATGGTTATAAGTGTTCCATCCCCGTCCCCGTCCCCGTCCCCATCCCCATCCCTGTTCTCGAATGTTCCCAACGGGGATCTCCGACTACATACCTGAATATAAAAAAAAATAAACTAAAAAGATTAAGTTGTAACCTGATTGCTTTAAAATAGAATATATTCTAAAAATAAATTAAGATAGATTAAGTAAGAGCTCTAAATAGGTTGGTTTAAAATTAAAACGGAACCTATGCAATTAGGAGTAGAAATTATAAAATAAAAAAATTTGAAAGTTAATAAGTAATGCATGCCAGGGATAGGGATTCCTGCAATGATGAAAATCTTAGACAATCAAAACCTTAAAAAAAAGTAAAGAAATTAAAAAGTTAAACGAGACGGGGATTCCCCGCGGGGATGGTAGCCAAATTTTTTTCCATATGTTATTCGAGGCGGGGACGGGGAATCCCCGATAGACCAATGGTCGGGGATGGTTAATGCAATCCCTGCCCCGATCCATCCTGTTTACAGCCCTATCAGTCACTGACCAAGTCAAAACCACTGTACTCGTGTGTATTCGGACCCCTATTACATATTTAACCCTTTGTTATAACTAGACCTGTCCACGGGCCTGGTAGCTCGACTTGTCTCCATGAACTGGTTTTGGACAATGAAAATTGATCATAGGTTCAGTCTGACCCAGGTCCGTCAAAGTCCGTCTATTTTTTGGGCAGGTTTGGAATTGATAAAAATAGCACGGGCAGCCAAGCCAAGCCCAACCCATCTATTAATATTAATTATTAATTTATATATTTAATATTTAATTCTAAATAGAAGTTTTCTTTTTTATAAGTAAAAATTTTATATATATTTTTTGGTGGATTTATATGAGTTGCGTTTGTGATTTGATTTTTAAATCCAAATGAGTCTAAATTAATAGTGGACTGGACTGAGCTTAGACTGGGCATTTTTACATAAAAACTCAATAAATCCATCTCGTACCCAACCCAACCCGACCCATAGACAGATCTAGTGGATGATACGATTATTCAAAAAAAAAAAACAGAAAAAGAAAAGAAAAGGATGATACGATAACATATATAAAGTAGTGCTCCACCTGCTAACAGAGTTTTCCCCAATGCTTTAAATATGATATAAAAAGGACCAGGGCGATTGCATCTGTCATACGATTTTTTTCATGGATCCTTCTAGCTCTCCTGGCCCTGACGGTTTCACCAGTCATTTCTTTCAGTCCTATTGGAGCATTGTGGGTAGTGACGTGTGTAAAATGGTTCAGTGGTTCTTTCAGCATGGAAAAATCTCTGGTGGGCTGAATTCAAGCTTGATGGCACTTATCCCCAAAATCCCTGGTGCCTCGACAATTGAACAGTATAGGCCGATTGTTATGAGCAATTTCACATTCAAAATCATCTCAAAGATCTTAGCTGATAGGCTCGCCATTATTGCTAGCCGAATTATTACAGAGAATCAATTTGGATTCATAAAAGGGCGCCAAATCCATCAGTGCATTGCAATCGCTTCTGAAGGTGTCAATCTCTTGAATAAAAAATGTTTTGGTGGTAACATGTGCCAGAAGGTGGACATTAGGAAAGCCTTTGATATGTTAAACTGGCAGTTTCTGCTTGAAGTTCTTAAGTCGTTTGGTTTTTCCTCTCAATTCATTGATTGGATTCATGCGATACTCTCTTCGGCTCATATCTCGATTCTCACTACTAATGGATCTGCTGGGTATTTCTCTTGCTCTCGAGGAGTAAGATAAGGAGATCCACTTTCTCCTCTTCTATTTGGTTTAGCGGAGGATTTCCTTAGCCGTTTTATCAATGCTCATACCCTGCGTGGGTCGCTGTCTCCGATGGATTATTCTACTTCTTCTGTAATGCCTCCGCACTTGTTTTATGCAGATGATATTTTAGTTTTCTGCAGGGCAAACATCTCGAACATACATGCTCCCATGGATATTTTTGATTTATATGGCTCTATATCTGGACAATTAGTGAATTGGCAAAAGTCTGAGATTTTCTTCGGGGATTCGATCTTACTCAGACGTCGGAACAGATTGGCGGGTCTAATTGGAATAAAAATTGGATCTCTCCCATTTAATTACTTGGGCGTTCCTCTTTTTCAAGGGATCCCAAGAGCTAAATACCTTGCGACGACTGCGGATAGAATTATTCTCTCTTTCTCGCACTGGGCGGGGATGTCTCTCTCTATGGTTGGTAGGCTGACACTTGTTAATTCAGTTATCACTAGCTCTCTGATCCACACCTTCATGGTTTACAAATGGCCTGTGAGTTTGCTAAATAGGCTCAATAGACACATGAGGAATTTCATTTGGACGGGTTCAGTTTTGTCCAAAAAGCTTGTTACTATTCCCTAGAAGGTTTGCTTAAAGTCCTTAAAGGAATGAGGGTTGGGTATTAAACACCTCTCGACCCTTAACTTGGCTATGATTGGTAAATTAGCGCGGGGCTTTCTGTTGGTCCCTTATAACGTTACAAGTATAGTTCCAAGGGGGGGTTAGGAACTATTTAAAATTTTTTGTTAGGGCAGACTTCTTTTTCGTGAGAAAAAGGTTTTAACAGCGGCGCTGAGTGAATAGCAAGATACTGGCTTAGTCAACTAGTGACTAGGTCAGTTTCTTTACTTGAGTCAGGAGATAGCACTTAGAGTCTATTTCTGAGCTTAGATATTCAATGCGCACAACTCAGCTTGACCTCTTTACTTGGTCAGTTTTTGTTTAAGCAAGCAATAGATATATAAAGGAGTTTAAGGTTAGAAATATGTTACTCAGCAGATTTATCCAGGTTCGGCCTCTAAGCTTACGTCCTGTCCCCGGAACACGTTCCGAGCTTTCGAATTCTCTACTGAGCTCTTTAACGGTAGAGCGTCAAACCTTTTACAATCTTAGAAACTGAGTATAACAAGAGTACCTTCCTCTATACCTCTACTCAATCCTAATCTCTCACTGAGTACTATAACCGAGTACTCAGCCTCTCCTTTCTAATTCTAGAAATGATAAGTGTTTGTCATAAACAACGATTGCTAAGACACCTTAGATGATTGAATAATCACTCTAGACTTTTACACAAAAGATATGAAATTTAGTGTAAGATTGCTTTGCTTTTTCTTGCAGAACTTTGAGTAGAATTTTGGTCAGCGTAATGGCTTGATCAAGTTCTGTGTGGAATGAAGCAACTGAAGGGATCTATTTATAGAGACGTCTGAAGCATCAGTCATTTTGAATTTCGAAATAACTGTTGGAGGGAAACGGCTTCCTGTCGTTGTCACCCAGTCTTGCTCAGAGCTCTCGGCCAATCAGATTTGAGTATCTTCTGTCCTCGGTCAGCTTTTGGTCAGCTCGGCAGAATGTCTCTCCATTTATGGTAAGGTCAACTAGACAGCATTCTGTGTCTTCTGAACTTTACCCAAAGTGGAAACACTTTGTCTGGAAGTTGTTCTTGCACAGCTGCTGTCTTGTACTCTTTGTCGAATCAACTCAGCAGCTTCGTCCCGAAGTTGCTCAACGAAGGTCTTCTAGATCCTTCTTCCGCTGAGCTGCGTTTTGTAGATAACGACAACGTTTTGATATATGCGAGCCGAGTTGCCTTAAACTGTTTGACTTGGGCTTTGACTTCCCTATTGGGCTTTGGGCCTTTTAATCTTTGTGTCTTATAAACAATTTAACTCAACATTGAACAAACACATTAGTAGAATAAATCAAATCATTTAAACTTAGTGTGTTTAGAATATTTTTTAATTACTCTTAAACAATTTTGTCAAATCAAAATTATGTGGAAATGTGTTTCAACAAACTCCCCCATTTTGATGTTGGCAAAACTATTCAGCGAAGAACTCAGTATTGAGCTCCCCCATGATAGTTGACCTAATATAACTTAGCAAACTCCCCCATCAGGGTTGAGCTACTGACTTAGTTTTACTCTAAACATTTAAAGGTTTAATCGAGTAAGTCTAAGGTCAGTTTTCAGATATAGGTCAGCTCATGAAACATATTCTATTTTACTCAGTGTTTAAGCGGAAGTTTTAACATTAAGAGTGCGCTGAGTAATTTGTTGTTCAATGAGTCTTATAAGACAATGTTTTATAAACATACAAGTCAATTTCAAACATATTATCAGCATTGGGTACGATCAATAAGTTTTTATAAGCATTAAACATAGTTGATGTAATTGAAGATACATAATAACTTAATACTCAGCATCGTATAAAATAACTCAGGTTTTGGATAAAAAGATGCAAGTATTGATAATAATAGAAGTAGTCAGCGTATACAACAAAAGATAAGTAAAAACATAGAGACTACAAAACTTAGCATAACTGAGCTAAACTAATTTCTATTTCTTTTTCTTAGGCTCAGGCTGTGTTCTAGCTTGTTCTTTCTCCCCCGTTTTGTCAGCATCGGGAGGAGGAAGCCTAAAGGCGTCGGTTAAGACGGCTCTGGTCAGTTCCGTGGACAGCACCTTAAGTCTATCGGCGCTTTCATTGATGCTGTCAAAGACAGCAACTCCATCATCTGAGACCTCTTTGGGTATATTGAGTTCAGCAGCGCTGAGCATGCTTACTAAGAAAGCTTGAGATTTACCTATCCAGGTAATTGTATCTGACAGACCAGCAACTACTTGATGAAATGTCTTCAGCAAGGCTGAGTCGTAGTATTGACGCTGAATGTTGCTGTGACGTACATGGTTGAAGGTTTGTTTGGTGACAGACAATATCTCATTTTGCTTCATGGCGTCAGTGTCCATCTCTTGTTTGTTCAAGTTTAGCAATCGAACAGCCTCTCCAATTTGCTCCACTGAGCATTGAGAATAGGAGACCATTTGCTCGTTGGTTTTGATTTGCTCAGTGTGAAGCTGAGCAAAGAGCATTTTGACTTCATCAGAAGTTTCATATCGCGTGTTCGCAGCTGACAAGGTCTGAACTTGACCTTGAAGAGTGTTGAGATGTTGAACTATTGTCAACTAGAGCTCAGCCAGCTTTGTGATGGAATCCTGCTTAGGTTGCTGTGCTTGAATGGAGACTATGACACTTAGCAAATCCTTGAATCCCTTAACTTCATTGAGAAGCTGAGTTACATGGGAGAGCTGAGTTGTCTCAACAGTAGAAGACCCAGCAGCAGGTGGAGTGGTTTGATGAAGGTCTTTAATTAATGTTTGCACCGAGTCGATGATTCTTTTACCAGACTCGGTGGCATGCAAGTAGCTAAGAGAGCCTTCATTAACTTGCCTAGTTTCCTCAGTGTGACCGGTTGGAAGAGGAGTCAGAGGAATAACATGGTCAATGACTGGAAGTGTGTTTTCAATCTGCACTTGAGTCTCGGGTAGAGCTGATTGATCGGCAGAAGTGTTGATTGGAGAAGAAGTAATCCGAATGCTGTCTATGCTGACTGGAGCAGGAATGTCCTGAGTCAGCACAATGCTTGGAGTAACAGCATTGATGGGAATTTGCTCCATTTGGCTTGTAGAGTTAGCGGAAGCATTCAAGTCGGCGTGTTCCTTTGGTGAAGAAACAGAGGCTTGCTTTTCAAGAGAATCCGGTGGAGTAGAAGATGTTTGTTTTCTGAAAAATTTCAACTTGAGTGTAGAAGGATCCTTGGTCGGCTTCTGGATAACAAGGTCAGTGACAGTTGGTTTTTGAACAGGAAGGTCAATGACAGACTTCTGACTTGCCTTAACTAATCTTCTTCTGCGAGGAGGAGTGTCAGCTTGGATAGACTCTCCTGAGTGAGAGGGAGAAGTTTCTTCTTGATCAGCAGTAAGCTGGTCAGCTTGTTCTTGTTCTTTATCTGTACCCAGCTCAGTATTAGTTGGGTCAGCAGCTTCTTCTTCACTAGCTGTCTCCTCAGCGTCCTCAGCGTCATCCTGACCATTTGCTTCTTCTTCTGCTTCCTGATCATCCTGATCATCGTTATCTAGTTCTTCTTCCACCTGTGTGATGAAGTGATCATCCAATTCCACATCATCTTCTTGATGCTCAGCTTTAGTTCCTTGACACTGAGTGTAGTGAGAATCACCAGGAACGATGATGTCAGTGGGGATAGCATCAATAGGGGTCAGCGTAGAAGACTTCTGCTTCTTTTGAGGTTGCTCATCAGCATCTATTCTTTCCTCTATTTCAGGCTCATCTTGCCTGCTCCTCTTCTCAGCTGACTTAGGTCTCTCCTGACCTTTTTCAGCAGCTGACTGATGCTTCTTGGCCTAAGGCTCAGCCTTCTTTGAAGGAGTCCCAACAGCTTTCCTCTTTCGGGCAGCTGGAGCCTTTGTCATTTTGCCCTTCTTTGGGACAGTTGACTCCTCATCAGCCTCATCAGTAATTTTCCTTTTCTTAATTGGCTGATTGTACTTTAAAGCCCTCAGCGAAGCAGCGGTTATCTCAGATCCTCTAGCCTTAGTTTCCTCAGATAGATCAATTTGATGATCTAAGAGGATTCTGGTGATGAGCGAGCCCAGCCTGAGAGTTCCAGTGCTCCTTTGGAAACCAGCAATCAAGAATACTGGCATGTTGATCGGCTTGTATGTCAGCATATGCCATATGAAGCATTGCTCAAAATTCGTTGCTGAGGTGGTGCAGTTGATCTTGGGATAAATGTAGTAGGTCAGCAGATAGTGGGCCATATTTTGGTGCTGACCCATTGAGGTGCTGGAGATTTTGCCAGAGTGGCCAGCGGGCTTGCAGAAGGTGGTATTGTACCCAGTTCCTTCGTGATCCCCAGACCGCCTCAGTTTTGTTCCCTCATTCTTTAACTTCAGCAAGTTAGCAAGATAGGTAGGGTTTATAAAAATGGTCTTTTCCTTTACCACAGTTACCAGATAGTCCTGGTTATCATTGGCAACTCGGAGGTTGTGGTAGAACTCCCTTACTAGGTCAGGGTAGGTGTGATCTCTAATGGAGAACATCTCGGTCCAGCCATTCTTCGATATCCATTCGCAGAAGGGTTGCTTAGTTTTTACGAAGGCTTCTGAGACCTATCTAGAGAAGTCTATCTTCCATTCTCTAACGTCTGCGAAAACTTTGGTGTAGGTTCTGACCTTGGTCGGCTTTCCCTTAGATGAGGTGGCTTGGCCAGCTTTGCCTTTGCTCGGCGTAATGACCTTTGTAGTTTCAGGCGAAGTAGCTTGCCTGGAAGGTTCATCGGAACTGGTCTTGGGGTGACCGGCACCGGAGATGTTAACGGAAACCTTAGTCATAGTTTCAGAAAAAGATTGGGAAGCTTTGAGAGTTTTTTAGAGAGCGAGTGCTTTGCCAGAGAATTCGGTAAGTGTAAAGAAAATAAAAAATGGGGATTTACCCATTATTTATAGCGGTGAAGAGTGGATCTTATCGAATCCATGTGTCGGTTTTGCCTTGGGATTGTCAACTGACAAAGATCCTGGCTTTTATGACACATTCGGCGCATACGTCATCCTAGGTGGCTATTCGCGTGCTTTTGCATTTAATGCAACGGATCTAACACTCAGCGTTTAGAATACTAAGTGTTTTATATTCTGAGTGGTCAGTAGTATATAAAAGGATGATTTCTCTGTTTGAGATTACTACTCGGTGTGCATATTTACTCAGTATTGATATATATTTTGCGTTAAGTACTCAGCTAACAATCACTCAACATGCATTTGCATAAATCATTCAGCGTAGTAATTCACTCAGCATAAATTTACATTTAGAACAGGAATTTACTGGAAAGGATTAAACATACCAATGGCTTCTCTCAGTATGCTGAACTGCTCACGAGCCAGTGGCTTCGTGAAGATATCCGCAAGCTGCTCATCCGTTGGGACATAGGTCAGCTTTATCTCACCCTTGAGTATATGGTCTCTAATGAAGTGATGTCTTATGCTGACATGCTTCATCCTGCTGTGTTGAATTGGGTTCTTTGATAGATCAATTGCACTTTTGTTGTCACATTTGACCTCAATTGTCTTTGGTTGAACACCATAGTCTTCAAGCTGTTGCTTAATCCATAGGACTTGAGCAACACAGTGTCCAGCAGCAATGTACTCAGCTTCAGTGGTAGACAAGGCTACTGACGTCTGCTTCTTGCTGAACCAGGATACAAGACAGCTTCCTAAGAAGTGACATCCTCCAGAGGTGCTTTTCCGTTCAAGCTTATCTCATCTATAGTCAGCGTTAGTGTATCCAACGAGTGTAAAGCCATGAGTGTTGGGATACCATAAACCTGTGTTCACTGAGGTTTGCAAATATCTAAGGATTCTTTTTACAGCTATGTAATGAGATTCCTTAGGGTTAGATTGATATCTAGCACAGTAGCATACTGAGAACTGAATGTCCGGTCTACTTGCTGTTAAGTAAAGTAGAGAGCCTTTCATACCTCGATATAATTTGCTGTCTATCGACTTACCATTCTCGTCAGCACAGAGGACAGTGTCAGTGCCCATAGGAGTGGATATTGGCTTACAATTTTCAAGTTCATATTTCTTCAATATCTCCTTGGCATATTTAGCTTGACTGATGAAGATGCCATTTTTGCCTTGTTTGATTTGAAGTCCAAGGAAGAAGTTGAGTTCTCCCATCATTGACATTTCAAACTCAGTCTGCATTTGCTTGCTAAATTCCTTGCACATTGACTCATTAGTAGCACCGAAAATAATATCATCAACATATATTTGAGCCAGCAGGGTATCTTTACCCTTTCTCTTAATGAATAAGGTTGTATCAGCTTTGCCTCTGACATAATTTCTAGTCAGTAGGAAACTGGTCAGCCTCTCATACCAAGCACGTGGTGCTTGCTTGAGGCCGTACAGAGCCTTTTTGAGTTTATAAACGTGGTTTGGGAATTTTGAATCCTCAAACCCTGGAGGTTGATTTACATAAACTTCCTCGTTTATAACTCCATTAAGGAATGCACTCTTAACATCCATTTGAAACAGCTTAAAGTTCATATAACTTGCATAAGCACATAAGATTCTAATAGCCTCTAGCCTTGCCACTGGGGCAAAGGTCTCACCGTAGTCAATACCTTCTTGCTGACTATAGCCTTGAGCTACAAGCCTTGCTTTGTTCCTGACTACATTCCCTTGTTCATCCAGCTTGTTGCGGAAGACCCATCTTGTTCCAATGGTCTTCTGACTTCTTGGATGCGGCACTAACTCCCCTACATCATTTCTTCTGAATTGGTCAAGTTCCTCTTGCATTGCACTCATCCAGAATTCATCGTGCTCAGCATCAGCGAAGTTCTTTGGTTCCTGAACTGAGATGAAAGCTACGTTGCTGAGGTATCTCCTGAGTTGATTTCTTGTCATCAGGGTATTCTCAGCGGCATCAAGGATTGCACTCTCTGAGTGTCCTCTTGGAATCCTTATCTCCTTGGGTAGATTGATGTCTTGTGCTGTCTGTGTTTCAACAATCTCTGTAGGTGTAGACTGGTCAGTGAAAACAATTTAAGGTTCACTTTTACCTTTGGTCAGCCCTTGAGGGAATGACTCAGCGGCTGTATCTTGATCAGCAGATACTGAGTGTGGATCATCCTCGGTCAGCGGCAGATATCTTCCTGCAGGGTTAGTTTCGTCGAACTCAACATGTACTGATTCTTCTAAAACTTGAGTTCGTTTATTGAAAACTCTGTATGCTTTGCTGTTTGTTGAGTAGCCTAAAAAGATAGCTTCATCAGCTTTTGAGTCAAACTTAGCTAAGCTATCTTTGGTATTTAAAATAAAACATTTAGAGCCAAAGGCACGAAAATATCCAATGTTGGGCTTTTGTCCTTTCCAAAGTTCGTAGGGGGTTTTCTTTAGTATAGGTCTAACAAGAGCCCTATTAAGAATATAGCACGCTGTGTTAACAGCCTCTCCCCAAAAATAGTTTGGAAGCCTATGCTCACTCAGCATTGTCCTAGCTATTTCAACCAGTGTTCTGTTTTTCCTTTCAATAACCCCATTTTGTTGAGGCGTTCTAGGAGCAGAAAAGTTATGGTCAATGTCGCTGGCTTCACAGAATTCAACAAACTGTTGGTTTTTGAATTCTCCACCATTATCACTTCGGATGTGAGCCAGTTTTAGGTCTTTACCATTTTCAAGTTTTCTAACCAAATTTGAAAATGTCTCAAAGGTCTCATCCTTGCTACTCAGCAAGATGACCCAAGTGTACCGAGAGAAGTCATCTACAATGACCAAGGAAAATCTTCTTCCACCCAGACTCAGCGGCTAGACTGGACCGAAGAGATCCAAGTGTAGTAATTCTAACGGACGCTTAGTTGAGACAATGTTTTTGCTATGAAAAGATTGTTTGGTTTGTTTTCCAGCTTGGCAAGCGTGGCATAATTGATCTTTTTCAAATCTAAGTTCAGGCAGTCCTTCAACCAATTGCTTTCTTGCTAATTTGGCCTGGAGGTCCATGCTTACATGACCAAGTCTCCTGTGCCATAGCCAGGAATTTTCTTCCTTTGAAACTAAGCATACAGTTTTTGAAAACTTTTTCTCTAAGTCTAGCATAAAGACATTATCAATCCGAGGGGCAGTTAAAATTAACTCACTTGTTTTTCCCTCGTATATTTTACATCCAGTAGCATCAAATATAACTTTTCTCCCATTGTCACATAGCTGAGCTACGCTGAGTAAGTTATATTTGAGTCCGCTGACTAGGGAGACTGACTCAATAGTAGGATTACCTCCGATGGTTCCTGACCCTACTATCTTACCCTTTTTGTTGTCTCCAAAACTTACGCTTCCTCCTCGTTTACGCTCAAACGTGATGAACTGAGTTTCATCACCAGTCATGTGCCTCGAGCATGCGCTGTCAATATACCACATATTTGACTTCTCAGCACACCTTAGGCTTACCTGCATTGTAACTAGTTACTTTTAGGTACCCAATTCTTTTTGGGTCCTTGCTTGTTAGTTTCAACAGGTAAAGCATCATATTTTATTTTATGGCGACATACTTGGACAGTATGGCCATTCTTTCCACAGAAGTCACAGCTGACTTTCCGTTTAGGATTTCTCACTGACTGGTCAGCACCCCAGTGCTGAGCGTGCCAGCACACCTTTGTGGTGTGTCCTTTCTTCCCACAGAAGTCACACTGGAAATTCCGCTGAGGATTCCATCTCTGCTGACCAGTACTTCGGTACTGAGTATTCAGAGGAATATTTCTTTTGTTTGGAACCTTTAGTTGGTTCTGAATGGATGTGACATCCTTCATCAGTTTCTTAGAATCTGATTGGACCTCAGAGACAAGCTTTTCATAATTCCAATGTTACTATGCAAATCTGAGTTGTCCTGAAGAAGATATCGAAGGTCACTTAGTTTGACCTCCTCAACCTCGTCACATCGCCTGCTGAGTGCTCTAACCTTTTTATTACACTTTTTGACAAGTGTATAGAGATCACTCAGGGCATTAACCATTTCAGTTCTGAGCAAGGGTAGTGATATTACCTCATTTGATTGCTCCTCATCGTCAGATGCACGGATAGGTCAGCATGCTCAGAGACGCACGGCTCAGCAAGTTCATCAGCCATGAAGCATATCTTTGCTGACTCGGTGGCCTCAGCTTCTGTTGATGAAGACTCATCACTGTCGCTCCATGTTGCCACCATTGCCTTTTTGCCGTTCTTCTTTTCTTTCCTCAGCGTGGGGCAGCTTGACTTGATATGGCCAGTTTGATGACATTCAAAGCATGTAATAGGCTTTGAGCTGTCCTTTTTGTATTTGTTGTCGCTTGAGTCAGCTTTATACTTATCAAACTTTTTGTAAGGCTTCTTAGAATATTTGTCATTCTTTCTGAATAGCCTTTTCATTTTTCTGGTAAACATAACCATCTCTTCATCGTCTGTTGAGTTTCCATCAGTGGAGTCAGCTTTCATGACAAGGGACTTCTGCTTCTTGTCCTCAGACTTTTCCTTCACCTCGAAGTTTTTCATTGATATCTCATGGGTCAGCAGCGAGCCGATGAGTTCGTCATATTTGTAGGTGGTTAAGTCCTGAGCTTCCTCAACAGCGGTCTTCTTTGCTTGCCAGTCTTTAGGAAGACTCCTGAGTATCTTCTTGACTTGTTCTTCCTCAGTGAAGATCTTCCCAAGTCTCTTGAGCTCATTGATGATGTTTGTAAACCTTGCATTCATGTCAGATATTCCCTCATCATTGTTCATTTTGAACAGCTTGTACAGTCTCATTTGCTGGTTCACCTTGGACTCCTTTACTTTATTGGTTCATTCGTAGGTGACCTCCAGCTTCTTCCAGATCTCTTGCGCTGACTCACAACCTGAAATTTTATTATATTCTGCATCATCGAGCGCACAGTGAAGCATGTTTATAGTCGAAGCATGATTTTGTAGCTTCTTGAGATCATCCTCTGTCCATTTGGCCTCAGCTTTAATAACTGTTTGGCCAGCCACAACTTCGACAGGTACAAATGGACCTTGGACTATGGATAGCCAGGCACTCATATTTGTAGCCTGAATGAAATTTTTCATCCTATTCTTCCAGAAGGTATAGTTAGACCCGAAGAATAGGGGAGGCCGAGTAATGGACAGCCCCTCAGGTAAGATCTGAGTTGTTTGGTTTCCTGGGAGAAACCGAGTGCTGTTTTCGCCCATAGTGGGGGATCAGCTCAAGGTGGTTAAACCTTTTACAGTGAGCTTTTAAGCTCTGATACCACTTGTTGGTCCCTTATAACGTTACAAGTATAGTTCCAAGGGGGGGGGGTTAGGAACTATTTAATTTTTTTTGTTAGGGCAGACTTCTTTTTCGTGAGAAAAAGGTTTTAACAGCGGCGCTGAGTGAATAGCAAGATACTGGCTTAGTCAACTGGTGACTAGGTTAGTTTCTTTACTTGAGTTAGGAGATAGCACTTAGAGTCTATTCCTGAGCTCAGATATTCAATGCGCACAACTCAGCTTGACCTCTTTACTTGGTCAGTTTTTGTTTATGCAAGCAATAGATATATAAAGGAGTTTAAGGTTAGAAATATGTTACTCAGCAGATTTATCCAGGTTCGGCCTCTAAGCCTATGTCCTGTCGCCGGAACACGTTCCGAGCTTTCGAATTCTCTACTGAGCTCTTTAACGGTAGAGCATCAAACCTTTTGCAATCTTAGAAACTGAGTATAACAAGAGTACATTCCTCTATACCTCTACTCAATCCTAATCTCTCGCTGAGTACTATAACCGAGTACTCAGCCTCTCCTTTCTAATTCTAGAAATGATAAGTGTTTGTCCTAAACAACGATTGCTAAGACACCTTAGATGATTGAATAATCACTCTAGACTTTTACACAAAAGATATAAAATTTAGTGTAAGATTGCTTTGCTTTTTCTTGCAGAA
This sequence comes from Euphorbia lathyris, assembly GCF_963576675.1. NCBI lineage: Eukaryota > Viridiplantae > Streptophyta > Magnoliopsida > Malpighiales > Euphorbiaceae > Euphorbia > Euphorbia lathyris. The sequence goes on from NC_088910.1 coordinate 90,588,219, forward strand.
CTTTGAGTAGAATTTTGTTCAGCGTAATGGCTTGATCAAGTTCTGTGTGGAATGAAGCAACCGAAGGGCTCTATTTATAGAGACGTCTGAGGCATCAGTCATTTCGAATTTCGAAATAACCGTTGGAGGGAAACGGCTTCCTGTCATTGTCACCCAGTCTTGCTCAGAGCTCCCGGCCAATCAGATTTGAGTATCTTCTGTCCTCGGTCAGTTTTTGGTCAGCTCGGCAGAATGTCTCTCCATTTATGGTAAGGTCAACTAGACAGCATTCTGTGTCTTCTGAACTTTACCCAAAGTGGAAACACTTTGTCTGGAAGTTGTTCTTGCACAGCTGCTGTCTTGTACTCTTTGTCGAATCAACTCAGCAGCTTCGTCCCGAAGTTGCTCAACGAAGGTCTTCTAGATCCTTCTTCCGCTGAGCTGCATTTTGTACATAACGACATCGTTTTGACATATGCGGGCCAAGTTGCCTTAAACTATTTGACTTGGGCTTTGACTTCCGTATTGGGCTTTGGGCTTTGGGCCTTTTAATCTTTGTGTCTTATAAACAATTTAACTCAACATTGAACAAACACATTAGTAGAATAAATCAAAGCATTTAAACTTAGTGTGTTTAGAATATTTTTTAATTACTCTTAAACAATTTTGTCAAATCAAAATTATGTGGAAAGGTGTTTCAACACTTTCTTTCCTCTAATTCTTTATGCTTTAATTTGTTGAGGACGCGCTTTCTAAACATGGCTGGTTTGCCAAAGTTTCGGTTGCAGCGATCGTCTGTTTGGTGGTCTGTCAAGGCCACCTATCTCAAGTTACGGGAGAATTGATTTTGGTCATTTGGATCATCTTCTGAGTTGTCATTCTGGAATTCGGAATGGATTTTGTCGCCCCTAGCTGAATAGCTTGGGATTTCTATGTCGGACCGTTTGAAGCTCACTGATAGAAGCTCAGATTTTTATGAAAATGGCAACTGGCGGGATCTTTCGATGCTGGCTAGTCCGTTGCACTAGTGCATCCGGAATATGCATGGAAATGGCTCTGAACATGATTTATGTTTTTGGAGACCTGTGAGCAATGGCCTCTCCATGGTAAAGTTATTCTATCACTGGCTACGTGCTCCTCTGACTTTGCCTTTGGTTTTTCAGTCAATTTGGAAACCTTTTATTCAGCCGTCACACTCCATGGTTTGCTGGCGTGCATACTGGGGCGCTTTACCAACTCATGATGCGCTCCGTGCTAGAGGTCTGCCTCTAATATCTTGTTGTCCAGTCTGTTTAATGGATTATGAGACGAGTGCCCATTTGCTTGTTTATTGCCCATTTGCTTCCCAAATGTGGTTTAGCATATCAGCTTTATTTGGTAGAAGACTTGTACTTGATTCTTCTCTACAGACCCTCTTGCAACACGCCTTCTCACACAAGTTTAGTTCGCAAGTCCTTTCCCTCCGGCAGGTCACGCTTGTCAACGCTGTTTGGTTGATCTGGTCTGTAAGAAATGCTGCTATTTTTGAGAGCAAGCCGCCAAACATTCATGAGGAATTACGTTATCTTTGGTCTGCAATTCGTAGCTCTGATAGAATCAGCAACGGATTGGTATGGAATTCTGTTGTGGAGTTATCTATTCTCCATAATCTTGGGTTAAACGCTCATCGTCATAGGGCCCCTCGAATCATTGAAGTTAGATGGCAGCCCCCTCCGTCTGATTGGATTAAAGCTAACACTGATGCCTCCGTGATCTCGGGTAGAGCTGGTTGCGTTGTGGTTTTTCGAAATAGTCAGGGGCATCCTCTTGGGTCATTTGCCTTCCCCCTTGATTGTGCTTTGGTACACATGGCAGAATTGCAAGCTGCTATTTTTGCAGTTTCGATTGTGAGGTCACGTGGATGGGCTCGTCTCTGGATTAAAAGTGACTCGACTTACGTTATTCATATTTCCCGTGCCCGTGCGCAGATCATTCCCTGGACAATGCATGTGGATTGGTTAAATTGTTTAGATTCAATGACGTATATTCAGGTGGTTGTCTCCCATGTGTTCCGTGAGGAAAATCAAGTGGCGGACGCTCTTGCTAATTACGGACGTCTGGCCTCAGATTTACAAACGTGGAATACCCTTCCAGACTTCTGCTCCCTTCTTGCTAGAGATAATAATGCCCTTGGTAGGGATATGTTTAGATTTTCTTAAAACATTATTTGTACTGGTTTCATACTTTTTTCATCTCTACATTTATATATTTCGTTCTTTGCCTTTTCGGGGGTGCCAACCTGGTTGGGATTCCCATTGGGCTAGGTCCGTATTTCAATAAAAGAAAAGGACCAGGGCGAGTCCAACTCCATTGATCCGAAATTTCATTTCATTTTTAAATTAGGAGAGTATATAATTAAAATACTAAACCATTAATGGTAGATTGCATATATATATATACTATCAAATCACTTTTTATTTATAGAAGCCGAGTCAGTATCAAAACGTACCTTAGGTTTTTCAGAAGACATGTGCTAGTTTCGGAATAGCTAATGTATTTTAGGTAGTTGGTAATATATTTGAATTGAGATTTTTTAATCTTAGACATAATTAAAGGGTCCCGGTCTGAATATGGTTTAGAGAGTATCTCATTGGTCCACTGTCTTGAAGATGTTTTATTCCTGTTTAGCTTGATCTGACGGTCTCCCTTGCTACGAATGTTCTTGTGGGTTTAGGATGAGGACACGCGTATTCTGATATTTTTCAAACAACATCATATATCCCCCCGCCTTTGGTTCTCGAAGCTCTTTAGTGTTTCAGTTGCTGGACGTTCTACGAGGCCCTACCGCGGTCTGTTAAGAATGGTTCGATGTTTTGTAGACACTTATTAGCCCGAACGTTCCATTCAAAAGGGTCTGCCATTTGTTGCATCATACATGATATTTTATCTTCTAGGTAGGTGGGAAATCACATTGCATGGCCTCACAATGACATTATCCCTAGAAGGCATGCAATCATTCATGCAGTTAACTCCACATATTGAGCAACACATGTCCCTATGCGCTTAACCTATACAAAAATTGTCGAAAATGCATTGTGATTGACAATAAGCACCGACGCCAACAATTTTTCATTGATGGCGAATTTTCACAATTTGTTTTTCAAAAAAATGTGTAAAAGGTGACCCAAGGCCACCGATTTTCCTTTTTGATCTTCTACATTTCTATCCGAATGTTGAGCTTCCATCTCTTCCCTAGAAATTTATATTGTTCTTTCTCTCTTGGATTTTTCTTTGTGTTATATGGGATTTTTAAGGCGGGAGAATTGTCGCAAACCTCAAACGCTTGTCATCCTTAACTAGGGCTGTCAATTAGTTGGGGATTCCCCATCTCCGTTGGAGACCCGACCCGTTGGGGACGGGGAATCCCCATTTGTGATCCCCATGGGGCGGAGATGGTTTTTGTTTTGTCCCCGATAGTCGGAGACGGGGCGGGTATGGTTATAAGTGTTCCATCCCCGTCCCCATCCCCGAATGTCCCAACGGGGATCCCCGACTAAATACCCGAATATCAAAAAAATAAACTAAAAAAATATATAGGTGATTTAGATAAACTAAAAAAAAGATTGAGTTGTAACCTGGTTGCTTTAAAACGAAATATATTCTAAAAATAAATTAAGATAAGCTCTAACTAGGTTGGATTAAAATTAAAACGGAACTTATGCAATTAGGAGTAGAAATTATAAAATAAAAAAATTGAAAGCTAATAAGTAATGCATGCACCCGGGATGGGGATTCCCCGCGAGGATGAGAATTTTAGATAATCAAAACCTTCGAAACCTTAAAAAAAGTAAAGAAATTAAAACGTTAAACGGGGATGGGGATTCCCCGCGGGGATCCGAATTCCTCGCGGGGCGGGGATGGTAGCCAAAATTTTCCCCATATGTTATTCGGGGTGGGGACGGGGAATCCCCAATAGACTAGTGGTCGGGGATGGTTAATACAATCCCCGCCCCGACCCGCCCCGTTTACAGCCCTATCCTTAACCCAACTTCCATTGATTCTAAAATTACGCCTCCTCGAAAACAGACTAAAAAATGCATCGATAAAGATAAGAAGTGGCCACCGATAAGAAGTAGAAGCTAAAGGCATAGGCACAAGGTTCTATTTTGAAGGCCAGCCAATCGGTAGAGTTTTCGATCAAATTCCCAAAACTTGATAAAATAGAGATGCACCTTCTTGATTCTGGACAACTTATTGACGACACTCAAAGGAAAGATGGTGAGGACTTCGTCGGTGTTTACGTTCAACTCTTGACCTACAACATGAGATGTCCCTTTCAATGTCCCCATTGTGGCAATTTTGGAGGAGTTTCACTTGTGTCCTTGCCGAACTATCACTGGATGCTTGTTTAGAGCTGCTTGAACGCCAAGTGAAACATTTTACACTTACCATGTATCTATTTGAACGTCAAGTGAACCCATCAGGTTTCTACTTAACATTCTAAGCACAACTGGGCTAATCATATTTTTATCGGTCCCTTGTGAGATAAAATCTAGTTTCAAAGGGGTGAATGGAACTATTGGATAAATTTAATCTTTTAATAATTTTCTCATAAAATTTTGTTGAATAGCACAAGGCAATCTCGGAATCAGAGACAAACCTTGTTTGATGCGTTAGGTAGGAACAAAGCTTGATTCTACTTCTAAACGTTTTAAACACTAGGCCACTTAACTAGAAGGGCCTCTATGTGACTTAGTTAAACACGCTATTGAGTACAATAGTCAGAAGCACAAGTTATAAATTTAGACACAAAAGTAAGCAGTATAAATATGTCAGAAGGAAAAGGTTAGATAAATAGTTACGCAATGATTTATACTGGTTCGGCCTCCTGCCTACATCTAGTCCCCAGAATACCTTCTTATAGGTTTTAATTCACTAGTGAACTCTTTCCAACAGGTAGAGCACAAACCCTTACAATAGATACAGAGGCTCTGTAAAGCACCGTCCTTTACAATCAACACTCAACTATCTATCTACCTCTCTTGCTATTCACTTATAACCAAAGTGAACGTAAGAGCTTCTGATCTTTCTTAAGATATTGATAAGTTTGTTCTTACTCAGAACATAATGAAAAACTATAAGCTATTACACGAATGAAAGCAGTAAATGTGTATGAGCTTTTGCTTTGCTTTTGGAACTTCAAGAATGATTCTCTCTAAATTTCAGCATTGATGATGAAGTCCAAAATGAGCAAATGATGAGGCTTTTATAGTGACACTTTGAAGTAGGTCATTTCGAATTTCAAAATAACCATTGGAGGGAAAGGCTCTCTTCTGTCGCTTTCATCCTTAATACTTAGTGCCCTCAGCCAATCATTGAACTTCTCTTTTTTGTTTTGTCCAGGAGACATCACGCTTCTGAATCTTTAATAGAGGCAGTGTGACTGTCTACACATATAAGGTAAAGATTCCAAGTTGACTAGAGGACAAGCCATCTGCTTCTTGTACTTCTTTCTTTATATGGAGATGCAGTGTTAGTGGTCCAGAGTCAACGTTAATCTTGTCTTATCTGCCTTGATCTCTTTCTTCCGGAATAAGTATTCATTGTGGCATTAGCTTTGCTTCTGGATCCTTCCAGCTACTGGGCTGAATTTTGGTCCTTGCGGCCGTAGCCATCAGCACGCAAAGCTCCTTGCAGATCGACACGGCCGATGCAGCAACAAACGGTTGGAGAAGTCATATAATCAGGTACCTAGAAGATGGAGCCCTGCCAGAAGATAGGACTCAAGCATCCCTTGTGGTTCGGTGATCCTGGCGATATGCAATGCATGACGGCATCCTTTATCGGAAGTCGTTCGGCCAGCCTTGGTTACGTTGCATATCCGAGGAAGAGGGAGATGACTGTCTAAAAGAAATACACCAGGGTGTATGCAGCTCTCATCAAGGTGCTCGGTCGATTGCGAAAAAGGCCCGGCTTCAGGGACTTTATTCGCAGACCATGGACTCCGATGCGATCCGAATGGTGCGCAACTGCCAGGCATGTCAAGTACACGCAAATACTCATCACACGCCGGAGGCTTCTCTCAAAAGTATCATCACACCCTGGCCTTTCGCCGTATGGGGAGTTGATCTGCTCGGCCCCTTTCCGATAGCCTTAGCACAGAAGCGTTTCGTGGTAGTCGCAGTCGATCACTTCATAAAATGGATTGAGGCGGAAGCCATCGCCAAGATAACCACCGACAATGTTATAAGCTTCCTCAAACGAGCAATAATATACCGATTCGGAGTCCCTCATTCTTTCATCACGGATAACGGGCGACAGTTTGACTGCAATCAATTCCGCGAATTCTGCTTCGAATGGGGCATCAGAGGTCGCTACACCTCAGTTGCACATCCTCAGAGTAACGGACTAACTGAAGTAAGCAACCAAACGATCATGCGAGGAATAAAAGCACGCCTTTTTGACAAAGGACAAGCATGGCTCGACCATATCCCAGCGGTATTATGGTCATATCGCACAACCCCGCACTCCGGCACGGGACGAACTCCTTTCTTCCTAACCTATGGAGCAGAAGCAATGGCACCCTCCGAAGTCATCCTTCGTTCTCCTCGCCAAATCACTTTCGAGCAGGCAAGCAACAACGAGGAACTTGCTAAGGTCGGCGAGCGGCTGGAGGAGGAACGCCTTAATGCCCTGCTCCACATCACGGCCCATAAGAAAAGCTTGGCACGATATCACAACAAACGGGTGCGACCCCGCACGTTCCAAGTAGGGGACCTTATGCTCCAGGATGCGGTCGCCGCTCAATCCCCACTCGCCAAGGGAAAGCATGGACAAACATAGGAAGGGCCTTACAAGGTTGACACGGTCCTACATAACGGGGCCTACAGAATCGCCTCCTTTGACGGGATGGTTTTCGACAACAGTTGGAACGTCTAAAAATTGAAGAAATATTATCAATAGCTCATGTAACCTATCAATGATAAATCAAATCGATTGCTTATTAATAACAACCCCATGTTGTTACCGATTGCCCAAACCGCGAGCTACCCGATGAGGTCCTCGCTCAAATAATTCCGAATGTTATTCTAAGGACTCTCGAGCATCTCGAACGCCTCTTAACAATCGCGTAAACAACCCCATGTTGTTACCGATTGCGCAAACCGCGAACTACCCAATGAGGTCCTCGCTCAAATAACTCCGAATGTTATTCTAAGGCTTCTCGAGCATCTCGAACGCCTCTTAACAATCGCGTAAACAACCCCATGTTGTTACCGATTGCGCAAACCGCGAGCTACCCGATGAGCTCCTCGCTCAAATAACTCCGAATGTTATTCCAAGGCTTCTCGAGCATCTCGAACGCCTCTTAACAATCGCGTAAACAACCCCATGTCGTTACCGATTGTGCAAACCGCGAGCTACCCGATGAGGTCCTCGCTCAAATAACTCCGAATGTTATTCTAAGGCTTCTCAAGCATCTCGAACGCCTCTTAACAATCGCGTAAACAACCCCATGTTACCGATTGACCAAACCGCGAGCTACCCGATGAGGTCCTCGCTCAAATAACTCTGAATGTTATTCCAAGGCTTCTCGAGCATCTCGAACGCCTCTTACCAATCGCGTCAACGACCCCATGTCGTTGTCGATTGACCAAAACGCGAGCTACCCGCTAAAGATCCTCGCTCAGAAAACGCCAAAAAGTTTTTTCAAAAATCCTCGAATGACAAAACATTAACCAGAATACAAATTTTGAAGAACGATAAAAGCGCCACAAAGTCCATTAAACAAAGGATGGTACATTACACATACATCAAAAGCCCTTAAACAGAAATTTAGCAAACATTCACTAAGGCTGCACGTTGGCACGATCATATGACCATTTTGCCTATGGTACAAACATGCCTTACCAACGTGAGTCACACGGTGATTTGGGTTCGCCAGAACGGGCCCAAGGTAACCTTTCCTGGTAAACTCAAGAAAAACTACGCTTCGAGGCTTCAAAGGATCGACAAACGTCGGGTCATACGGGCGAGACGGTGAAGCATGGCGTCCCACTCGACGATACTCCGTCTCGCAAGGAAGGTTCATTACCCTCTCCAACTAATCGGCAAGGAGCCTTTTAATCCAGGAAGGACGAGGATCAACACAGGAGCAACTGTCTCATCAGGGTTAAGGAAGCCAATACCATCTTGCGACCAAATCTTCTTCTCCGTCGAAGAAAACGCACTAACAGCCACTTCGCAGGAATCCGTCACCGGCCCAGTATAGGGCGCAAAACTCTCACTCTCCATATTTCTTTTTTGGGACTTAGCACCTCGCTTCATCCACACCGGGGAGGCATATCGGGCTTTCCGCTCCACATCATGATCCTCATTCAGCGGATAGTACACATAGGGGTGTGGCATCGCCGATATCGCATTTTGCACTTCAAGCACTCTGGCAAGATCGATGATATCCCGAAGAGACATGAGGAAAGAAGGATAAGTCACAAAATATCCAAGACTAAATTCCAGCAGAAAGAAGCACCCCAAACTAAACGCAAATTTGGCTCCATTTTATAGCCCAGGAAGACAAGACATGAAAGACAGTTCGATAAAAGTAAACATCAGATCAATTTCAGAAATGTAATGATAGAATTCAAAAAGATCTTCCAAGATCCAAAAGAGTACGATTACATCATTAAGGAAACAAATAACGGGATAAACTATCTTTGTTTATTTTTTCTTCTTAAAACGCCCGCAAAATTCAACAGCTTTGGCCTGGGCCTCCTTGTCGAAGACATCCGGCGAGAATATCACCTCGGGAGGAATCGCATATCCAGCAGCATGAGCGGCAACAATCAGCATCATCCGGTCCATCTTGACAAGTTTCTCTTCGTGCTGCCTAGCAAAGGCGCGCAGATCAGCCACCTCTTTCCGCGCCAACTCAAGTTCCCGATGGAGTCTCTCGTTCTCCGTTTGAGCACCCATCTTCTCCTCGGCTGACGTAGCAAGCTGACGGGTCTTATCCGCCAAATTCTCTTTAAGGCGGCGAGTCTAGAGCACGGCCAACCTCAACAACAACTTACGATGGCGCAGCTCTTCGGCATCGCACGACAGCCCCTGCAGCAGCTCGGCATTGTTCTTCTTTTCCTACGCCAACTGGCTGGACAGGCTGGCAATCTTGGCTTCACGACGCTCGAGCAACTCCCCAGCATTATCCAACTTCCCATTCGCCGTCTCCAGCTCGGCCACAACACCTCAAAGACCCTGCTCCATCTCCCGAAACACTTTTTCATCATTTACGCACATGTCAAACACCATGTTAGCATTCACGGTGGCCTGCACACAAAACAACACAGTGGGACTCTAATTTTCTAAATAAGTTAATATATTAAGGAAAACTTACCACACCAAGCGCCGACAAAGTCTCTATCCCCAGATTCATCTTCGATACCCCATCCATCCGAAATGACTCCCCAGTGGGACTCTGATCTTTCTTAAGCTACTGATAAGTTTATTCTTACTCAGAACATAATGAAAAACTATAAGCTATTACACGAATGAAAACAACAAATGTGTATGAGCTTTTGCTTTGCTTTTGGAACTTCAAGAATGATTCTCTCTAAATTTCAGCGTTGATGATCAAGTCCAAAATGAGCAAATGATGAGGCTTTTATAGTGACACTTTGAAGCAGGTCATTTTGAATTTCAAAATAACCGTTGGAGGGAAAGGCTCTCTTCGGTCGCTTTCATCCTCAGTACTTAGTGCACTCAGCCAATCATTGAATTTCTCTTTTTTGTTTTGTCCAGGAGACATCACGCTTCTGAATCTTTAATAGAGGTAGTGTGACTGTCTACACATATAAGGTAAATATTCCAAGTTGACCAGAGGACAAGCCATCTGCTTCTTGTACTTCTTTCCTTATATGGAGATGCAGTGTTAGTGGTCCAGAGTCAACGTTAATCTTGTCTTCTCTGCCTTGATCTCTTTCTTTCGGAATAAGTATTCATTGTGGCATTAGCTTTGCTTCTGGATCCTTCCAGCTACTGGGCTGAATTTTGGTTCTTGGGCCTTTGATCCAATTTCAAGGCCTTTGTGTATATTCCTTTCTTAATCTCATTACCGATAGTCTAGTATTGCAGTTTTCTTCCAAAAAATACCCTTTCCGGCTTTTGATTTTGATGATTTTGGTATCGATGGACTTGTTTTGACGACCCAAATAACGTTTTTGCACAAATATTTTGCTAAAAATGAATCTATGTAAGGTTATTGTTCGATTTCGTCTTGAATTTCACCTAAAAACTTCACCAAGTCATAAGTTATTACCCCAACGCCCAAATTGAGCACGATGAGTCTCGTTAGACTCGTATTGGGATCCTTATTGATATGCAATGAATCTTATGATTTAAATTAGACTATAAAAAGTCAACATTCTAGTCAAAGCTTAAGTTTGATCGAAATTTGCACAAAGTATAACTTGCTCGTTACACCTCCAAATTAGGCACCGTCGATTATGTTGGAATGCTTGAGACAAACATTACCATTTAGAGGATGTCTAAATATCCAATTCGGATCTAATTATTGGAAGAAGGTTCTAATTTGAGATCATTGACTCATCTTCTAGACCTCTACGACTTTTTTATCACAACACCATAAAAGAATTTTTAGGTTTTCCCGTTTACATAGGTTTTCATCCAACTCTTTAATATATATTCCATTTGTTTCATTATATAAGTCATTCTAGGCTGTTTCACACAAATTAAGAAATACAATTAATATAGAGTCAAATTAATGAATTTACATTGGTTGACTTTAAAAAAAGCTCTCTCATGTAATGGTTGAGGAATAAGCATTGTAATGTTAAAAAAACACATAGATACATTGAAAACCAAGACAAAAATTCAATGTTTGGAACAAAAAACTAAACTACAAATTCTTGTAAAATTAGAACAACTTATATTTTAGAAAAAAAAAATCCACTTTCTAAAATGACTTATATAATGGAACATAGAGAGTATCTATTAATTCTTATCAAAATTAATCCAACTAAACGTATAACGAAGTGAGTGTCTCGACCTAAGAAGGAGGTGTCCCACTCCTCTAAAAGCCATAAGAAGTCAAGTTGATTTTGACCTTTTACCTTTTCATGAATAACTGCAGTATAATACGATCATTCATCAACTATATCCAAAACGAATCGTGACTACGGGAACTATCAAGTCACATATATAGAGACGTTTATTTAATCTGCCACCTTGCAAGTGTTTAGATTAATTCTACCATAAGTGGCCTAAGATATATCTCTCATCTATCGAGAGTGATGAATGCCAAATCTATCATACAAGTACCCTGTGATTGCTTCATGTGATACTCAGAATCAGCCCGAGGCACATTCGAATGGATCGTGCGTGATAACTGAACCAAAACATCACACTGCATAATTTAGAATACTTTTGATGGTTCTTTGAGTTTGAGGATTAGTTATACGTACTATCACAAATGAGATAAGACAAGTAACATCTCACAGATTTATCCATCATGTTATCTCATGGAAGATCTTCAATGTATATAAACCATTCATACACATCAAAGTAATTGCCTAGATATCTCCATATCTAAAGCTTGTGAGATCAGATCCATCTTTCACAAATAAAAGACATTGTTACATGCAAACGTTATATCAATTCTATAACATAATGCTTGACTTGAGATTATTAAGTTTATTAACATGTAATAAGATTCATAAAATGCAGTCTTACTTCATGTTGTATGAACACTTTATGTTAGGATTATAAACTATGGCTTTCTTTTATCTCGTTAATTATGGAATAAAAGATAAAATGCTTTTATATAGTTAACTGCTATATTGAATGAATCAAATAACTCAAATAAACAATTCATTTATTTCAACAAAAGTTTTCAAAACTATTGTCATTAGGATACAACACTAACACGAACCTTGAACAGCTCGTACATGGATTGAAAGGGGGAGAAGGGAAGAGAGATATGATACCCTAAGGAATATTCCATGAAAACATTCCTTACATGTGTATTAATGTCATCACGCTTGCTGCATGGTAGGTTTTGAGATATGTAGGTTAAACATATTTTATGCTAGAAATGAAGGCGACAGCAGCACAGTAGTACACATATTATCGCAAAAACAGAGTGGAATAAGTTAAGCTTCATGTAAATAATAAAACCACAAAAATAAAAGAAGAATAAAAGAGGATTGTCCACTATACAAAATAAATAAGAAATGAAATGAGGGTTAGTGACTATAATCATGTGCCACTAACATTAGTACGGTACTATGATCCCTTCAAGTGTTTTTAAGGATTATTGCTTATTTAAAATGAAACATATTGATTGGATATAATAATAATAGAGTATGATGTTAATTGGGGGTTGTAAAGTCACTTAAATTACTTATATGTGGAAACCATCAACAACTTAACTCCATTATATATGTTTGTTGACTTTGTTTTTCTATATATATATGCATCGACATAGAAATGCATCTTATGTCTGTACTACAAGTTTATATGTTGCTTATGTTACTTCAACTTTATTTGTTTAGATGGATTGTTAAGGTTTAATATAGTTTTTATCATAATGTATATAATAAAAACTCATCTTGCTATATGTTAAAAATTTATTGAAGAATTCACCTCAATACTATACAACTTTCTTTTTATTCTAAAAACATCAAACACATGGATTATATTATAGATATCATAAAATCAAAACCAACATTTATAAAATGTGTTTTCTAGCATTTACGAAAATATCCACTATATAAGCATTTACTAATTAAATCAATCTCATATTCCTTCCATGATAAAATTCATGCTCCATACAAACTCTCGATAAAAATCGTGCAAGAAAAAAAAAACTTTCCACGGCAATCTCTCCATTCCAACTCTAATCTCTATAGTTTGATAACAATCTATATTCTTCAATTTGTTTCGATTTCGAATACGAATGTTCAACGCAATTTCAAACAAAAAAAAATGCCACAAAAAAAACCAGCATACATAAACATGTTAGAAGAAATCACAATCTTGACCCATCATAGAGGTACCGCACCAGAACAAAATCAAATCGTGAACTGAAAAATCATCACAATTTTGATTTCGATGGTTCCAGTAAGGCTAGAATATATCCTAAAGGGGTGAACAAGATATATGTATAAATAAAATTTATTTTAATTGAAATAAAAATATTATTAAGAATAATCTTTTTCATACCAAAAGTATTAAATCCTTAAAAAACAAATTTTACAAAAGATATGAAAAAAATGGTTGTAAAACTTACGAAGAGTTTAAGTATAGTTGTCTAGAAATAGCAACAATTCTCTAACCGATAAATAATAACAGGCTTCCTTAAATAATATAAAGAGAATGAATATAGAAATTGTAACACATAAAAGTTTATAGTGGTCTAGAAAAAATAGTCATACTCTTCAAGACCACGTCTTGAGATTTATATTACAATCATTTTGTAGCTAATCAAACCTCTCTTAAGTTTACAAGTGCTTAAGAAACCTGAGTTAAACTTACGGGTGCTTAACAAACTTGAGTTAAACTTACTAGGGCTTAACAAATCTGTATTAAGCTTACAAGTGCTTAATAAACTTGGCAATACTTTTTATAAGTTTTAGTACAAAACTTATTAAAACTTGCGGGTGCTTGAATGACCATTACAATTCTTTTCTCCAATAAGAATTACACCACTGGTCACTTTTCTAGTTTAAGTGATTAAACTATCATAAACACAACTTATTGTGTTTACAATCTTACTTTTAAAGATTAAGTAAGAAACTTTACAAGAATGATTGAATTGGATTTGAATTACACAAATTATGAACACTCAAGCTTTTGATACCAATGAATAATGTTGGAAAGAATCTTTTATAATCTTGTTGTAGCAAAAACGTAGCAAGTCTTCCAAAAGAGTGAAGTGAAGAGTTGATCTATTTTATAGTTGAAGAAAATCGGTGTGTTGTAAAGTGTATGTTATTTCGTCTTCTAGTGAACATAACCCTTTTTTTTTTGAGTAAATGTTATGGATAAGCCTTTTGACAAGGGTTTTGTTTCACGACAGTTGATAAAGTCTTAGCCAAGTATATTCACTTTTAGGTAATTCCATTCAATTTCACAACTCATGTAAGTGATGAAAATTGAAAAAAAAAACATAAAACTCCTTTAGAACAGATTGAAATTGATAACAAAATGAATAAAAAGATTTAAAAAATATCTTAAATAAGCACAAATATATTCTTAATATTATTTTTGGATAAATATGAGCACAAGATTTCATGATGACTTTGCCATTTTTGGATTTTTGCATTTTCGGACCCTATTTTGATTAGAAACGAACCAAAGGTAAAAAACAAAAAAAAATCAGAGATATCTTATAACTTCCATCACTTTTTGGTCAAATTCCATCATTTAGAACATCAAAAATGCAAATTACTGTTTTTTTTTTTTTGCTTTTTATGTAATTTTTTTTTATTTTCTTTCCTTTTATTTTTAAGATTAGGTTTTAGGGTTTTACTATATAAAACCCTAATTTAGATGCATGATTCAACCATTCGGAATAAGTCTGTTTATTCCTATTGCGTGAGTAAGGCCTTATTTGATAAACCACTTAATTGTTTAAATTAAAATGTTAAGCACTTATTTAATTTAAGTGCGTTTGAAAATGGTTGTTTCTCCACCACTTAAATTAGTTAATTAAGTTAAAAACCACTTATTTTGATAAGTCAAATTTTTTTAACTTAACATTTTAAGCTAAACATTGTCAACTAATATTATCATAAAAATTAAATCATTCAATATTTTCAGCACTTATAATATTCAGTACTTCAAATTCAGTATTTGTTTTTCAGCACTTAATTTTCAGTTTTATCAAACAGCACCTAACTCTAATAATATAAAAAGCCTTAACTCCTAAGCAAAATATGTCACAAAATGCATCATGCATCAATTACCAAAACATATTAATATAATTTGATGTCCCTTCATGAGTGTAAAATACCTGTTGAAATACAATTATATATAAAATTAAATAGTTATAAGAATGAATATGCACATAAAAGAATCACTTTGCTGAAGATTTAATACCACATTAAGAGCTTGTTTGTTTTAATTGTTCATGTTTGCTATTGCAGTTAGCTGTTAGCTGTTGCTGATTGACAATAGATATTAATTGTTTTTTCTGTAAAAAACAGCTGTTTCGGAAATTTAACAAACACTTTCTATCTCATGTTTAGTATTGAAAGGCAAAAGACAGTTTCAAAAAATTGAAACAAACAAGCATTGAACCTGATTTTTTTATCTTGAATTTTACAACGTAATTGTTTCATATTTTAGCTTATCTTGAACTTTTACTCGAAACTGAGGGCCGTTTGGTTTACCTGTTATTACTTTAAAAAAAAAACAAAGATTCTTTGTTGTTATAAAAAGCTATTTTTGAGCGACAAAAGGTAAAAATGATGTGTCTAATCAAACATCTAAAACTCTCATTTTTAATATAAAAAGACAAACATAAGGTAAAAAAAAAAGTAACCAACAACCCCCTAATTCCATTTGATAGCAATTGGAGTCACGACTCACGGAATCTAATAAAGTGCAAGATTATATAATGTGTAGCTCTACTCGTCTTCATTCAGGTTTTAGAATTTTCTTTGAACTTTTAATCGGAAAATAAACCTCTCATTTACTTTATTTTAATTTTTCTTTATTAAATAATTTTTTATTGATCTACCATGGTAGATCGGGTAGATTTGATATTTTCTTGTTTATTTGCAATTTTTTTATTCTTTGGTTATGTATGTGATTGTCGTCCGTCTTCCTATACGAGTATTATCATGTTTTCTTTTATGAAAAAATATAAGAGTTTTGTCTATCATCACATAAATCTAGCTCATTGAAAGATCATGAATTCTTGGAGAAAAAGACAATGAAGTTGATTCAGGGTGGAGTATCTTTTTCGTCGTTGTGGCAAAAACAGTTTCAAACACTATCCACTTACTCTATCACGATAAATGATACTCCCCCGTTCCATAATATTTGTTTTTCTAGAGAATTTTTTTGTTTCATAATGTTTGGCATTTTGATTCAATCAATGTACATTAATTGATGTTTTACCAAATATCTTATTTAAGTTTATTTTATTTTATTTTAGGAATAGATAAAAATTAAGTAATGGATGCAATTAATATAAGGTAACAAAGTCTTTTGGTTAACATTAATTACATTTCTTTATTTTTTTTTTTTTTTTGACAACAATACATTTTTTTATTCTTATGTCTTAACCTTAAAGACAAATATTATAGAACAGAGAGTATTAAAAATGCAGATTCAAACTTTTGTGATATACTTATGTATTGTTTTTAATTATTTATATCAAAATCTATATTTTTTAAGCATAATACCAATTTGGCTCCCTAAACTAAGACTTCAAAGTCAATTAGGACATTAAACCATCAAAATCATCAATAAGGTTTCTGAACTAACCAAAAATCATCAGTTGAGTCCTCATTCTAAACAAAAATCATCAATTTAGGCCTCATCGAAAAGCATTTGATTGAACAGTTTCAGACTCTCTTTCTCAAACTCATTTTGAACCAACACACAGATTATTATAGTTTATATCAAGTAGTCACAGTTTCTGATTTTAAGATATGATGGAGACTCAATCGATAATTTTTGCTTAGTTCAGGGATCCGATTGGTGATTTTGATAGTTTAGGATTCTAATTGACTTTGAAACTTTAGTTTAGGGACCAAATTGGTATAATATTTTTTTTTTCTATAAATGAATATTTCTTAAAAAAAAACAATAATTATGCGTGTACACAAGAACAGTTAAATTGCCTTTTTGTATCTAATGGATTGGTTGTAAAAGAGCATAACTGACACTCGAATTCCCAAAAATAAAGATGATCCAATCTCATACGAAACTGGGTCACAGTGGAAGGGCCCAACGTCACATAACTTAAGTTTAATTATAAGACCACTGCTCTCATCGATTTCCTAAATTCTGGCCTATCTTATTGTTTTTTTTTATTGTTTTTTTTTTTTGAAATGCATACGCCTTCATTAGATACGAAAAGAACAAGTACAACAAGAAATAAGAAAGGTAAAAAACTTTACAAAATTCACAATGGGACGAAAATAACTACAAAGAGCATAAAAACTCATAAAAGGTACAAAACCAACAAAAAAACATATACTTCATTGAAATCCAAATCCGCAGAAAAACAAGTGCAATCGAATCTTCATCATTTAGACCCTTCCGAACATTCGGATCTGAGTCCTTTCGTTTGTTGCATCCACGTAGATATATTGATTCACGTATAAAATAAATCGTTTCCGCTCTTGCTAAATCCGAAAAAGGTATAAACATTAGAATAATGGAGAACAGATACAATTCAAACGGATAAAGAGTTCCAATAAAATATATAAACACTGACCGAAAAAAAAATACAATAAAAAAATTTCCAATAAACCTAACCCGTTGAGAGGAGGAAGAAGGTTCTTCCTCCTTAGTGTACATCCATATAAGAGAGAAAAAACTTGAAGACACGGAGAAGAAAGCAAGGAGAAGCGACAAATTTTTTTTTTTCCCCAGAGAGAGCAGTTCTCTCTGTTTTCCCGTAATATTATTGTTTTTATTAAATTCTTATTTAGCAGTGTTAAAATGTACTGTTGGTAATTTATTTCAATAAAATCTGGTTTTTATTTTAATAAAGCGACTCCGGTAATGACTGTTGGAATCACTTTAACGGTATTTTAATGTGTTTGATTATTTGTCTACAAATTTTACTACTATGTTTGTTATGCAAATTTCACTAACAATTTATTCCGACTAGCAAACTTCTCTTGATCATAGATGCAATATACAATGATTTTGGTGTCTCTAAGATTCCATCATCGGTAAACTGTGTGTAATTATATATTTCTTTTGATTTTTTAAGTTTTAATCTAGTTGGTAAATCTATACTATGGACGCAACATTAGGATTCTGGTAATCTTTTTCGTTTATTAAGATAAATTGAAGTTTAGTGACCAACAATGTTTTTTTTACCCTTAATTGCACATTGCTACAAGTTGTTTTCTTTTAAAACTAGTAATTGATAACATAGTAGTTTAAATGAAAAAAAAATTATGGTAACAAACACCCTTAACATTCATAATCAAGAGTAATTTTATTTTATCCAATTTTACTTTAATGGCTATCTTTCTGTTAGCCCAGAAAAATAAAATAATTATTTTTATGTATATAAATACTTAGGTTATGTTTTTAGGATATAGTTTATATTTTCTAGAAATAATACACCTATAAGCTAAGTTTCAACCCGTGGGAAAATCCGGCACCACGCGGGGCGTGTCCTCAATACGCAGCGCGTAAACAAGGCGTCCGGAGAAATCAACGTCAAAACGCAAACACGCAGCGCGCCCTTCACCTTACGCGGGGCGTACTCTCTCACGCGGGACGTATTTGCCAATACACCGTCCGTAAGACGCATTCGCGGAGCATGCCAAGATCAGAGGCTTGAAGACGCGGGGCGTATCTACAAGACGCGGGGCGTAATCCTTCACGCAGGACGCGACACCAGAGACGCCACGCGTGAAAACCATCAATGAAACGCACTAGGCCTAATGTCCGCCAACACGCAGGGCGTAGCAGAGCATACACGGGGCGTGTCGTCTCGTCCATAAGCAGTTAACGGCAGTTTGAGGAGGTTAAGTTAGTTAATTAGAGTTAGTTGGGTTTGGTTAAGATAGTTGGTGACTATTTACCAAAATACCACTGATTATTTACCAAAATGCCACTCTAAAAAACTATAAATAGACCCCCTCTCCTTCCTTATTTTTCACACTCAACATAAACACAATCCCCTTCCTAAGGTCCCTTTCAATTTTCTCTAGTTTCTAGTTCTTAGTTTTCAAGTTCTTAGCTCATAAGTTCTTTAATTTCTTCAAGTTCTTCAAGTTTTTCCTTTTCGTTCTTCGCTTTTTCTTAGCTTTGATCCCTTTTTTTAAGCTCTCTTTAGCTCCAATTCAAGTTCCAATAGTCTTTCTTTTAAGTTTCTCAATTCAATTTAGCATTCCTAAGCTGTTACTCTGCTCAATTTTCAATTAGAATTTCATTTCCGAATTAATTTTCCAGATTCATCCAATTGTTTTCGAAGCTCGATTCCGTCCATTTTAAATCATTATTTGCTTTCAATCCCTTCGTCAAAGTTGTTCCTGACGTTTTGAATTTCAATCTAGTGTTTTTAATTTCCCGATTCCGTACCCAGAAACTATAGTTACACGCTGACCTTTCCAGCCCAAATTCTTTTAGTTACTCTGCCCAGATTTTTCCAGATTCGTCCAGTCATTTTCAATTCTCAATTTCGTCCATTTCCAATTCGTTTTAGCTTTCGATCCCTTATACAAAGTTGTTCCTGACATTCTGAAGTTCAATTTACACTATTTACTCGTCCAATTCCGCATTCTTAAGCACTCAAACCAAGCTCCCGAAATTAAGGTCTAAATCTGCCCCATTTGCCTACCAACGTTTTGCCATTGCACCAAGCACATATCGTACGGGCCCGACCGATTGCAGCTCTCCAAAGACCTCACGCCGACGCCAAGATTCAACATCAATCTGAGATAGCTATTGTGGCTCCGAGTTTGTTGTTGAATTCCAATTTATTCTTATTGCATTTCAATTCCTTGTATTTGATTTGCTATTCCTTTTCAATTGAATCAGCTATATGTTTAGTATAGAAGTTTTTCAATTGTAATTCATTTCCAATTTCATATTTCAAACAATTATTCAATTAATAAAATATCGATTTTTCACCAAATCTTGTGTCAATTTCGCACCTTAAATTCCTTTATTTTCTCGTCCTCAATTTAGCCGCATTAGCTTAAATAAAACAATTTATCTAGCAAAGTTTCTATAACGGCGCTAGAGACCCAAGAGGGACTTTTTCAATCCTTGCGTCCCTCGCCAATCGCTTCGTTTAGAATTTAAGTTTTGGCGCGCAAATCCATAAACTTAACCCACTTTAATAATTGAGAAATAATTTCTCTGGCACGCCCGCACCCTAACCACACGTGACAAGGTTGAAATTAGCATATTCGCAAAATAAAGCTAACAATTTTTGGCACGCCCAGTGGGACATTTTGTTTTCTTTTAGACTACCAAAAATTGCATATAGAACCTAAAACTTTCTTTTTTACACAATTTATTATTATTTTTTTTTGGACCTCGTATTGCACTTTTCTCGCCCCACTTTACCATACCAAAATTTATTAGCTAACGCTAACAATTTTTGGCACGCCCAGTGGGACATGTTTTTAAGTTTTGCCAAAATTTTTTTTAAGACTTGTTTTTCATACCACGTATATATTCTTCACGCTCATTTTTTTTATCGCTTGTTTTTCATGCTTTGTTTTTATCCCATTAATAACTATTTAATTATTTTCTTATTCTTTCTTTGTTCAATATTAGATTACTAATTTGATTTCATCGTTTTTTCCTATAAGTATTCACGAAGAATGCCTCCTAGGAAGAACACGGGGAAAGATCCCATCCCATCGGACTCCGAAGAGAGTCAAAATCAGAACCGGGACCAGAGCAACGAACCCGCCATGCCTGAAGGTTGTGCGGTGGAAACCGCGAACAATAGCGGAGGTGCAAACCAACAACCACCTCAAGGCTCACCCTCATTCGACCTAACACCCTTTTTTACGAAACTAGAAAACCAAATCGACCAATTCCTACGCGGATTTTCACAATCCATGAAGGAAAGTCATGAGGACATATGCTAGGCAATGCAAGCCAACAACGAGGTGGCAAACAATTCCAATAAGGGATCGGCTCTCGAGGAAAGGATCGTTGATTTAACCGGAGAGATCAGTAAAATCCCGGAGAAGTGCGCCGAGTTGTTCACACAAAGGTCGACATCTCAAGGACCGGGAGATTGCGGGAAGAAAACACTGACATCAGGAGCTGGGGAAAGGTATACCCCGCCACCAGCTCGAGAAGAGAATCTCAGGTTCAATGAGCGCGGTGACAGGATCAGCCCAGAACCTACTCAAGTCCCGCCACCTCAACAACAATTTAGGTCTCATACAGGACCTAGCAACCATGCCGAACATTACGAGGAAAGCTATGCTCGTAATGTGGGGGGAAATGTGAGACAAGCCAACTTTCACCCACAATGGACGACGAATACACGCATGGAGCCCACCACCGCCAACAACTTGGGAGAGGCCCAACGCATAAGAAACATCGTCCAAGAGATCTATGGGCCAGCCGTGAGGGAAGTACACCGACCCGAATTCCAGAAACCCTATCCACGACACTATGATCAGTTATACCCGTTTCCCCACAATTTTAGAGTGCCTGATTTCACTTTATTTTTAGGGGAAGAAGGGCAATCCACCATGGAGCATGTGGCACGCTTCACCTTTCAGTGCAGTGGTTTAAGCATGGACACGAACTTCGACATGTTACGCTTGCGGTTATTCCCAGGTTCACTAACGGGACCAGCTTTCTCTTGGTACACCACCTTACCATCCGGATCCATTCTTGGGTGGGAGCAAATGGAAAGACTGTTCCACAACTAGTTTTATCGGACAGAGCCCGAGGTCTGTGTTGCGGAGCTGTCCCGAATGACACAGCGGCATGGAGAACCGGTTGAAAATTTTATCAACCGATTCAAAAAGATGCGACATCATTGTCGAATCAACATCCCCGAGGTCGAGTTCGTGAAGATTGCCCAACGTGGGTTGGAATTCGAAAACCGGAAGAAGTTTCAGGGGATAGATTTCCGCGATTACTACGAGTTGGTGGCCAAGGTTTCCGAGTACGAGGAGTTGATGAGGGAAGATCATCGACGCAAGAAGAACTCTGTGGGAAGCTACCAAGGGGAGGTACAAACGCATGAGGTAGCCATTACCGACTTAACAAACACCGGGTCTCGAACGTGTCCTGTGTTGTTAAAGAATCCCAAAGCACCGGAGGTGGTCAAGAGGATCCCAACCACCCAATATACGTTTGACGTCTCGAAGACAGAAGAGATCTTCGACTACCTGCTAAAGGAACCATTCATCACGGTGCCTCCTAGACATGTGATCCCATCCAAAGAGGAAATACGCGGACGAGACTACTGTAAGTATCATGACAACTGGAGCCACAACACTCAAGCATGTTTTAGTTTTAGAAATGTCGTGCAGGATAGGATTAACCGCGGGATACTCCAATTCTCGGAAAAGAAAGAAAGCATGCTGATCGACGAGGACCCATTCCCAGTAGCCAACATGGTCAATGCCACTTCACTAGTGTGGGGGGGCAAAGGAAAGCAACAGGGCGACGTGAAAACTCGACAAGTATGGGTACCAAAAGCGACACCATCTAAGTCGGAGAACAGCTCAAAGCAGTCACAAAACACGAAGAAAAGAGACATGCAACAACAACGGCCACGTTTTGTGACACCCGCGAGCACGTCACCCCTCAATCAATGGCAATTAAATTGCCACAAGAAATTCCCAAGGCCTCTCTCCAGGAATGCAAAGAGAAGATTAAGGAAGAGAGAGGCAGAAAAGAGAAATAGTCAAAAGGAGTCATCCAGCGTCAACTCCAACGATGCAAAAAGAGGAGGAAAAAAACAAGAGAAGAACCTCCAGATCCGGGTTGGAGATTTTATCATACGGGTAGATTGTGCAGCTACCTCTTTAATCTTACCTTCAGACTTTAGAAGCGACGGCATTAAGAAGGAAATCCCCAAGCCTAAGCACAAGGAACAAGAAGACAGTACACCAAAAAATCAGGTGAAGTGGGCATGAAGAGGGTTTACTTTGACAAACCCACTCCGAGGATGACTCACCATATCAAACCTCTATACGTCAAGGCTCATGTGGATGGCAAACCAATTTCCAGGGTGCTCATCGACAATGGATCAGCCGTTAACATCATGCCAATGAAGATGGTCCTAGCCTTAGGGAAATCAGAGGAAGACATAATCTCATCAGAGGTGTCAGTTTCGGCCTTCACGGGAGAAATTGCAAAGACATACGACGTCCTACCATTGGAACTCACCGTTGGCTCTCATACCGCCATGGCCGCTTTCTTCGTGGTAAATTCAACCGCGAGTTATCAAGCACTGTTAGGGAGGGATTGGATCCACTCCAACTCATGCATCCCGTCATCTTTGCACCAACTTCTTCTGCTTTGGAAGGGAGACGAGGTGGAAGTCATCCGGGCAAACGAGAAGCCATTCGAAACCTACTCAGATGTGGTCGAGGCAAGACTATTGATGGGTGCCAAATCCACCAAAAATAATCCCAACTTTCTCTAAACGAATAAATTGTAATAGAGCAAGTAGAGGTCGAACCCAAGGGAATAATATTGATTTAACTAAATTAACGACCAAGCAAATAACAGAATTAAATAAAGGGGGATTTGAAATTGTGAAGCTTGTTGAACTTAAATGCAATAAGTAAAAGAATGTAACAAAAACAAAACAGAATATGAATCGGGTTTTGTGAATAATATTTAGAAAGGTTCAGTTAAGGGGGGTTCTGGGATAAATCTTTCGTTAACGATCATTGATAGACAAGGTTACGTTCTCATGTTTACGCCGGACCGGTTTGAATGTTCTTCCTTAATAATGAACTAATTAAGCACGGCAAATAACTTGTCCCTAATCAGTAAACAATCCTATCTCAGCGCCTAGGATTTAATTTACTGACAGCCTTAAGAAATAGAAGAACCCGCTCTTAGTTAATCGTCTCTCAGCGTCGGCGATTATAAACTAACTTATCTGTTCGTTTGACTTAGATAAACCCAACTTGATTTGTGTTAATGTCACGTGGAATATGAATTCCGGTTTGTCAGACTCGAATCCGTTCTTCCGACACAAACCTAGCTTGGTTTAAATAGTCGGTGGCTACTTAGCTCGGTTGTCCTAGGTGAAACTCTAATAAACCGAGTCAGCCTTATGATTATTCAATCTAATAAACGACCCTGCAGTAATCATTCACGGATCAAATAATCAATTGAGAATAATTCCGAACATAATGAACAAATAAACGACTTAATAAATGAGAAGAGTGAAATACAACGATCTCACGATAACGGAGAAGAATCCCTTGAATTATCCCTTAACTGAATTTAAAGAAATTAGCTATCAATAGCCATGAAAAGTATGTGTTTTCTGCTGGAAAGAAATAAAAAATGTAAAACTCTGATGATCCTTCTTTTGAAAATCTGCCGTCCTTATGTTAATTACGGCTCCTCCAAATTAGGGAATTAAATCCCTTCAAAATGCTTCAAAATCTCCTTTCAAATTTGAAATTGGTTGCTTCCTCCTTTTTCTCCTACAATATCGTGCTTCTAGTGAAAGTCTTGTTCTCTATCTGCTCTATTCGGATCAGGACAGCAATCCTATTCGAACTAGGGAACTGTCAGCCCGCGACTGCCTTAGTCTTGTGCAAGACTAACTCTGACTCGAACCAATATCTGTTCAATCAGCTCTGGATCATGGCCCGTCATCAGCTCGGCCCAAATTAAGCCCAATTTGTCTCCTTTTGGTCATCAGTGGCCTGTTGAGGTGAAAATACCAAAAACAAACAATAAAACCCGCAAAAATAACAAAACATGGCAATTATGAAGCACAAAAGTGGGGTTATTTATTGTTGAATTATGCACTTATCAAACACCTCACACTTGCCCAATGCTTGCCCTCAAGCATACCAGATCATGGCATTAACTCCGGTACTTTTAGGCTGTCTTGCCATTCGTTCCTAATTCCCCTGAGCGTTATAAAGACATTGACTACCAATCATCCAAGTCAAGAATCTTTCAAATTTTAGAGTACTTCTAACTCCCAAAAACGTCTCAACAACACTGCAGTACTGTGTAAAACAAGAAACTAGAAGCAACAACACCCTCACGTGATCACTCTATGCACTCTTGTGTTTAGGCTTATAATTCATTTTTAGAGGATTCACTCAAGTCACAATCATAGAATGTAGTTACCATAGGCTTGCCAATCAATCGAATCTCCACCACATAGTATGAATTCAAACAGAAAATCAAAGGGACTTAACAGGGGTGTAACATAGGTTAGGCTCATGGGTTGGATAAGAGAGAGGGGAAGGAAAATTTAGGGGATCTGAGAGTAGTAAAATAGTACAAACTACTCCAAACTAGGCCAAAACAAAAGTAAAATTGCATTATTTACAAGGCGACAAACTCATAATCTCACATGAACATCTAGAAAACAATTCGAGATAATCATGGAAACTAATGAGAACATAAACAAAGGAAACTAAAACAGTAAATGAACTGGGACAGGTAATTGACTGTACCCTATTTATTTATTTTCCTTCCTTTTTTTTTCTTTGAGGCTTTTTCTTTTCTTTTCTTTTTTTTCTCTGCCTCTATCTTCTTCTTTTTTTTTTTTTTTTTTTTTTTGAACAAATAACCACAATAGGTAATTATAGAGCACAACAGTTTGTTGTCTCTTCTTTAAAGAACGTGTGGTGCAAAATATGACAAGAAACACAAAATCAAACGACCCAACACTTTGTACAAACTTCAACTGGACTCTGAAGGCTTAAAACTTATCCTTGGCCAAAGGAATAAACAAGGTGTCAAGAATGGGAAAAAGGCTCAAACTGGCAATCTAAAGGCTGGTTAAATTTTTGGTGAATTTTTCTTTTTCAGGGTTCAAAAGTGTGGAAGGTTAACAACAAAAGAAACCTAATGCCCTTATCATTTTAACAGTTCGAATTCATCAATCGGGTCTTGAAACGTATATCATGGCAAGTTCTAGAACTAACATACTATGTGGACGCACTCAGAAAAGAAAATAGAGCAAATGCGTAATGTGTTTGCTCTTTCCATTAGGCTCAAATGCTTACCAGAAATGGGGTGTAAAATGGTGCTGCTGCTTCTAAGTCAACTTATTAAAACGGGTTTTCATGCAATGTTGGAAACAATTGAGTTTGTTAGCGTGTAAGCAAAGCATTTACTTGACGCCGACTATTCAGAAAGGTGGTCGCAAGACTCGATAACACTTCAGGGGACTCAGTACTAAAACAACAGGCAACTTCATCAAGCATTTGAAAGATAATGAGCTAGCAATGGTAGAATCTCAAAGGGGCAAGACAAAGGGTAGCCACCTCACACTGTTCTAGACTTATACCAGCAGTTGCATAAATTTTCCAGTTTAAAGAATATGTTGATCATGCGCAGAACTACTAGCAAAGTAGACATGGACATCAAAATATCTATAGAAAACAACAACAGAGAAAAAAAAAGAAAACAAACAGCAAAAACAACCATATCAACAGCAAAAACAACCATATCACATGTAAGCACTTCTCAAATATCATCCCTCCCCCTCTTTCTCCTCGCACCGTCCTCGGTGCGGAATTCAATCAAATAGGGGCAAGGGCAGCAATCTCAACAACCAACTAAATAAAAAGGTAAAATATTAACGAGTGATTGAGAAGCTTACTGTCCTTTTTAGGGGAGGGGACCCCGAGCCTCAATCTTTCCGAGGGAAGGGTGGGTCAAAATTGACCGACTTGAAATAAGCTTCTTGGTTGGCACGCATCTCTTGGATTTCTTGCAGTATACGCTCCTGGGTGCATTGAGATGCTTCCACGGCAGTTGTAGAATCTTGAACGAGTCCTCCTAAGGATTGTAATTGCCTTTGCAGAAACTGAAGTTCCGGAGGGGGCAGCTCAGTTGTGGCTTTCCTTGCTGCTGTTGCCTTGGTGAAACGAGGACGTTGGCTTGCTGTCCCGTTAGTACCGTCATCTGGCAGTAGCTCCTTATCTGTTGCCAATCTCCCTGCATCCACAAACACAAAGTTTTGCCCTTCTCGGCGTAATAATTGCATGTTCTGTAGGACTTTTAAGTTAAGGGGTGGTGTAGAGCATGCAATATGTTTGTCAGTGTGTGCAACATCAAATCCACATAGGTGTACAGCCAGTGATGTTATCAAATGTCCTAAATAGATGCACTTGGGTTTTTGGACTAGCCTTTGGAATTTGTCGGCTAGCCAATAACCCAAGTTCACCTTTTGACTTGTTACCATACACCATAAGAAAAACAGTTCAGCTTTTGAGACTTTGGTTGAATCCCTATTTCTGGCCGAGTAATTAACCGCCAAAAACCGATGCATAACCCTAACAACAGGATTGCGAAAGTAGTGGGCCGAAGTTTTAGACGGGGAAAATTCTGGTGCATACTCAATCGTGTATTCATTATAAACATGTGTGTCATCAAAGTTGGAGGGATAGTCACATAGCAGGTCAAGGTAATCGTCAGAGGCAGCATAGGTGGCATTCATTAGTCCTAATGCAACATTAAACTCAGTTATAGATAAATGATGATCCTTATCTAACAACCTAAAACGAATGCACTTAGAGTGTAAATCTAACTTCCTCGTGTCACAATGAAATGCATATGTACTATAGAACTCATGAACCAAATCGACAAACACAGGAAATTTCATGGCAAATAGTTCCCTCCAACCAATCCCATCTACTAATCCATAAAAATTATCATGCATTTTCAAATGAGTCAAAGCATTCACATCAACACTATGGGCATGGACAATTCGTAGGGGTTTTAGAAATTTATACCTCACTGTGTGTTCAGGGTTGGAGAATTTCAGGTCACTTACGTAAGGAGTGGTAAGCGAACCATATTTGCTCTTCCCGTGCCCGAGCCGAGCACGTTTCTTTGATGGAGCTTTTGGTTCTGGACTTGAGTTGTCCGAACTGTCAGACTCGTTCGAACAGTCCGGGCTAATTGAAACCTCCGTGTCTTCGGTATCTGAACTTGTGTTCGAACTGGAAATGGGAGTTGGGGTTTTTGCCTTTGGGGTTTTTGGCTTGCTCGTGGTTGTTGGCTTGCTAGGTTGAGACCGAGTGGATCTCCTAGTGGTTGTGGGAGGGGTGGGGTTCGGTTTCCGCTTCCTGGAAGTTGTTGCGGCTTTGGCAGGAGGTGGTGGACTGGTCGGTATTGGAGGAGGACTCTTCTTCTGCTTTTTCAGGGATGTCGCGGCTTTGGCAGGGGGTTTCCTTCGTGTTTTGGCCTTCTCCATTGGAGTTGGTAAATCGGCCGGCACTGGAGGAACGGTTGGAACAGGCTCGCGATACGCCACCATGCTCAAGCTCGCCGGTGATGAGTGCTCAGGTGACGGTGGCACTATTGACAGAGGTGGCGGCTGCTCCTCCATTTGGTGTCTACGGCGGTGATTTTAGGAGTGAAGTGGAGATGGCGGTGTTTTATCGACGGAGGAAGAAAGATTGGCGGTGGTGTCTTGGTGATGGAGGCGTCGAATGAATCTTGGGGTAATGAAGCGTGATTTTCGAATGGAAGGTGAAGGGGTGAAGGTTTGCGTGTTCTTCGAATGGAAGATGAAGGGGGGTTTAAGAGGGTTTTATCTGGTTTGGTCCTAAAGGTCAAATGAGCCACTGACCCCTTTAGCCCTTTTTTTTCAATGTTGGGCCCCCCTTTTTTTTCATTAAACTTAAACCACCTCTTAGCCCATACATTTAAATCACCATTTTTATCCTGCAAAAAGAAGTTACAAAAAGAAAGACAGAGCCCATTGAAGAAGAAGATGTCAGTTAAGTTAGTTAGTCCAAAATAAATAAATAAAAGGATATAAAAATAAATTGTAAACATAAATAAGAACAAAGGATAGGTGTTAGTCTTGAGCAAGACTAACTCTGGGCTGCCTCCCAGAAGCGCCTTTAGTTAACGTCTTCGGCCAGACGCACCCGAGCACTAAGGCTCATCTCCTGGGTCAAGGTACTGCACCGTTTCAGGGGCTTCAATGGTGATGTTCTCGTAAAACAACTTGAGTCTTTGACCATTCACTTTCTGTACTTTACCGTTCTCCAAACTCTGAATTTCCACAGCTCCATGTGAATAGACTTGGACAACTATGAAAGGCCCTATCCATTTTGATATTAATTTTCCGGGAAATAGTCTTAATCGAGAATGGTATAGTAATACCTTCTGTCCTACCTGAAACTGTTTCCGGACAATCATGTCGTCGTGGAACTTTTTAGTCTTTGTCTTGTATATCCTTGAGCTCTCATAAGCATCATTCCTCAGCTCTTCAAGCTCTTGAATCTGAAGTTTCCGGGCTTCCCCCGCTTCATCAAGGTTCATATTACAGCGCTTTATTGCCCAGAATGCTTTGTGTTCGAGCTCGACTGGGAGATGACAAGCCTTCCCGTATACTAGTCGAAATGGGGTGGTCCCGATGGGCGTCTTGTATGCTGTCCGGTAAGCCCATAAAGCTGCTTCTAGTCTAGTACTCCAATCCTTCCTAGTGAAATTCACTGTCTTTTCCAGGATGGACTTCAATTCTCTGTTCGACACTTCCGCTTGGCCATTAGCTTGGGGGTGGTAGGCCGTTGACGTCCTGTGTTGTACTCCGTATTTCTTCAAGAGGGCTGTCATAATCCGATTACAGAAATGGGTTCCTCTATCGCTTATGAGTACTCGAGGTGTGCCAAATCTACAAAAAATGTTAGTTTGAACGAATTGGATCACCGTTTGAGCATCATCGGCTCTGGTGGCCTTGGCCTCGACCCACTTAGACACGTAGTCCACAGCTAGCAATATATAGAGGTTACCAAATGAAATGGGGAAAGGACCCATGAAGTCTATTCCCCAAACGTCAAAAATTTCACAAGAGTAAACCGGTGTAAGTGGCATTTGATCCCGTCGTCCTATATTTCCTGTTTTTTGACAACGAAAACAAGACTTGCAAAATAGGTAAGCATCACGGAATAAATTAGGCCAAAACAAACCACTATCCAGTATTTTGCGAGCTGTTCTTTTTGGTCCAAAATGGCCTCCACAAGCTTCTGTATGACAGAATTTCAATACTGACTCCACCTCGCTCTCGGGAATGCATCGCCTTAACAACTGGTCTGAGCAGTGTTTCCATAGGTATGGGTCGTCCCAAATGTAATATTTGGCTTCAGCTTTAAGTTTAGTTTTTGCGTGCCTGCTGAGATCGTCCGGTACAGCACCTGTAGCCAAATAATTCACTAAGTCAGCATACCATGGGGTTATTTCACTTACGCTGAATAAGTTCTCATCCGGAAATTCTTCACTCATGGGTGTTGTTGCTTCTTCGCTGTTGGGTAGACGACTTAGGTGATCCGCCACGAGATTCTCGGACCCCTTTTTGTCTCTAATCTCAATGTCGAACTCCTGGAGGAGTAAAATACACCGTATCAGCCGAGGTTTGGACTCTTTTTTCTGCATTAGGTACCTAAGTGCTGCATGATCAGAATAAATTATGACTTTAGTACCCAATAAATATGAACGAAATTTTTCTAGAGCAAAAACCACGGCTAAGAGTTCTTTTTCCGTTGTTGAGTAATTGCATTGAGCATGATCCAAGGTTCTCGAAGCATAGTAAATCACGTGCGGACTCTTGTCGACTCGCTGACCTAAGACGGCTCCTACCGCATAATTACTGGCATCGCACATGATCTCAAAAGGACGATTCCAATCGGGTGGTTGGATAATCGGTGCTGAAACCAACTTGCCTTTCAACAAATCAAAAGAATCCTTACATTCTTGGTTGAAATCGAATGGTACGTCGTTTTGAAGCAACTTACACATCGGTTGAGTGATCTTCGAGAAGTCCTTTATAAATCGCCGGTAGAAACCTGCATGGCCAAGAAAAGAACGGACTTCCCGAACACTAACGGGGTAAGGTAAAGTATGGATAACATCTATTTTCGCCTTATCTACCTCAATCCCTCTTGCTGAAACAATATGGCCCAAAATTATCCCCTGATCAACCATAAAATGGCATTTCTCATAGTTCAAAACCAGATTAGACTCCAAACATCGTTTTAAAATTTTAACAAGGTTAGACAAACAGTGATTAAACGAGTCTCCATATACCGTGAAATCGTCCATGAACACTTCAATTATTTGTTCAACATACTCAGAGAAAATACTTACCATACATCGCTGGAACGTCGCTGGTGCATTGCAAAGTCCGAACGGCATCCTCCGATACGCGAAAGTGCCAACGGGACAGGTAAAGGTGGTTTTTTCTTGATCTTCCGGTGCTACTGGAATCTGATAAAAACCCGAATAACCGTCAAGACAGCAATAAAAACATTTTCCAGCTAAACGTTCTAACATTTGGTCGATGAATGGAAGCGGAAAATGGTATTTTCTAGTTGAAGTATTCAACTTCCTGTAATCGATACAAACCCTCCACCCATTATGAACTCGGGTGGGAACCAATTCTCCTTTTTCATTAGCAACCACAGTGATCCCGGTCTTCTTTGGCACGACATGTACTGGGCTTACCCACTTACTGTCGGATATCGGAAAAATTACACCGGCGTCATACATTTTCTGAACCTCCTTCTTAACAACTTCCATCATAGGCGGATTCAATCTTCTTTGTGCTTCCCGTTTAGGCTTTGCATCTTCTTCGATGTGAATTTTGTGCATGCACGTTGCGGGGCTGATTCCTTTAATATATGCTATGGTCCACCCTATAGCCTCTTTGTATTCTTTTAAAACTTCAATCAGTCGCTCCTCTTCGTCTGGTTCTAGTTTGTTGGAGACGATGATTGGAAGAGTATTCTCGCTGCCCAAAAATGCATATTTAAAATGGCTGGGCAGCAGCTTTAATTCCAGATTCGGTGCCTGCAAAATAGAAGGTAAAGGCTTCTCGTTAGAGGCTGTTAATTTATTAATTTCACAAATCTTACCATCTTGTTTCAAGGCTGCCAACTCGTGCAATACATCGCATATGTCCTCTCCCATCTCAAAACTTGTTTCACCCTCGATTCCAATGCTTTCTTCGACGACCACCTGCAACTCATCTCTACTAAAAATCTCGAAAGCTCGCTGGGTTATTGGTTCGAGTATATCTATGCCACACACTGAAGATACTTCGCTAGGAAATTTCATAGCATCATAGACATTGAATTGAACCACCTTACCATCGAATTCCATAGTGAGGGTCCCTTTCTTAACATCAATCTTTGTGTTAGATGTCTGCAGGAATGGCCTTCCTAATAGGATTTCTGACGATTCTGACGAGCAACTGTCATCTTCCATATCGAGAACGAAGAAGTCAGCTGGAAAAATTAACCCGTTAACCTGCACCAAAACATCCTCTAACAGCCCTTCAGGGTAAACAACAGATCTGTTAGCAAGTTGAATAACTACTCCAGTTTTTTCAAGAGGACCAGCATTTAAGGAAGAATAAACAGATTTAGGCATGACATTTATAGACGCCCCTAAATCACACATCGCCCTTTTTATACTAGTATTCCCTATCTGACACGGAACAGCAAACATGCCTCTATCCTTACTTTTTTGGGGCATTTTCCTTTGAAGTACAGCTGATACATTGGCACCCATAGTAATCTTTTCATACCCAACCCTTTTAGTTTTATTAATGCACAAATCTTTAAGGAATTTAACATATCGAGGAACTTGTTTGACAATATCAATTAACGGAATGTTTACCTCAACCTTGCGAAATACCTCAAAGATTCCTTCTCTTCCTTTTCCTTCTTTGATTTGTCGAACCGATTTGGGAAAGGTGTTGGAGTAACTAAAGAAGAGACCTTGTCTCGCTTTTGCCCTTCTTCTTCAAGAGTTTTGTCTTCCTCAACAATGTTCTTCTTGCTGACCGGTTTGTTTAAAACGGGCTGCTCAATTTCTCTTCCGTTACGAAGGGTGATTGCGCTCACGTTTGGGTTTGGCTTTGGATTGTCTACCGGTTGAGAAGGCATCTTACCTTGGGACTGAATTTCGCTTAGTGCAGTGGCTATTTGAGTCATCTGTTTCTGAAGTTCTTGCACGTTAGTTGCGAGATTATGGACAACATCAGTTAAAGGCATACCTAAGTTTTGGGTGGATTGGTGAGACCGTGGCTGATAGTTCTGTTGCGGCTGATAATTTTGCTGTCTCGGTCCATAGCTGAGGTTTGGATTGTCACGCCACCCTGGGTTGTACGTATTAGAGTATGGATCGTATTTCCTTTGATTCTGCCCTTGGTACCCATTAATTGCATTGGCTTGTTCAGCATTATCTTCATACAAAATAGGGCATTCATCAGTGGCATGTTCAGTGGCAGTACAGATCCCGCACTTTTTTACCTGAGCCGCCTTCCCCATGGCTAAGTTCTGCACAAGACTAGTCAGTTTATTCAATTTTTCTTCAATGTTAGAGCTGCTTGCCTCATACGCCCTCTTTGGACCTTCCTGAGATTTCCCAAACTGTTGGGAAGTTGCTGCAATTACTCTGATCAATTCCTTAGCCGCGGTTGGCGTTTTGTCGAGGAAGCATCCCCCACTTGCCGCGTCCACCATTTTTCTTTCCATACAAAGCATTCCTTCATAGAAATATTGAATCAGAGAATTTTCCGCAATCCCGTGTTGAGGGCAATTTTCACATAGCTTTTTGAACCTCTCCCAATACTCATGGAGCGATTCCACGTCTTTTTGCTTGATCCCACTGATCTCTCTCCGAATTAATGCCGCTCGGGAGGCTGGAAAATATTTGTCCAGGAAAGATTGTACCATCTGATTCCATGTAGTAATGGTTCCTGATGGCAAATTTAAAAGCCAATCCTTGCCTGCATCTTCTAGTGAGAATGGGAATGCTCTCAGCTTCACTTGTTCTTCCGTTACTCCTTGCGGTCTCATGCTGGAGCACACCACATGGAATTGCTTAAGATGCTTATGAGGACTTTCACTCTCCATGCCGTGAAACTTGGGCAACAAATGAATCAACCCTGATTTCAGCTCAAACGACACATCCAAGTTGGGATATGTGATGCATAGGGGCTGATTATTAACCTCCTGCGCCTGAAGTTGTCTTAGAGTTCTGTCTGCCATTGTCTCTTATGCAGACTGTTCACTTTCGTCACTGGAGATTGTGTCTTCTTCACTAGAACTCGAATTTCTGGCACTTTGTAACTTCTGTAACCTCACTTCCTTGCGGAACTTCCGAGCTAGTAATTCAATTTCTGATTCAAAGAGCAATTGTTCTGAATTGTTGGACCTGGTCATAAAAGAAATAAAATCAGATTAGATTATTCCCCGGCAACGGCGCCAAAATTTGATGGGTGCCGAATCCACCAAAAATAATCCCAACTTTCTCTAAACGAATAAATTGTAATAGAGCAAGTAGAGGTCGAACCCAAGGGAATAATATTGATTTAACTAAATTAACGACCAAGTAAATAACAGAATTAAATAAAGGGGGATTTGAAATTGTGAAGCTTGTTGAACTTAAATGCAATAAGTAAAAGATTGTAACAAAAACAAAACAGAATATGAATCGGGTTTTGTGAATAATATTTAGAAAGGTTCAGTTAAGGGGGGTTCTGGGATAAATCTTTCGTTAACGATCATTGATAGACAAGGTTACATTCTCATGTTTACGCCGGACCGGTTTGAATGTTATTCCTTAATAATGAACTAATTAAGCACGGTAAATAACTTGTCCCTAATCAGTAAACAATCCTATCTCAGCGCCTAGGATTTAATTTACTGACAGCCTTAAGAAATAGAAGAACCCGCTCTTAGTTAATCGTCTCTCAGCGTCGGCGATTATAAACTAACTTATCTGTTCGTTTGACTTAGATAAACCCAACTTGATTTGTGTTAATGTCACGTGGAATATGAATTCCGGTTTGTCAGACTCGAATCCGTTCTTCCGAACACAAACCTAGCTTGGTTTAAATAGTCGGTGGCTACTTAGCTCGGTTGTCCTAGGTGAAACTCTAATAAACCGAGTCTGCCTTATGATTATTCAATCTAATAAACGACCCTGCAGTAATCATTCATGGATCAAATAATCAATTGAGAATAATTCCGAACATAATGAACAAATAAACGACTTAATAAATGAGAAGAGTGAAATACAACGATCTCACGATAACGGAGAAGAATCCCTTGAATTATCCCTTAACTGAATTTAAAGAAATTAGCTATCAATAGCCATGAAAAGTATGTGTTTTCTGCTGGAAAGAAACAAAAAATGTAAAACTCTGATGATCCTTCTTTTGAAAATCTGCCGTCCTTATGTTAATTACGGCTCCTCCAAATTAGGGAATTAAATCCCTTCAAAATGCTTCAAAATCTCCTTTCAAATTTGAAATTGGTTGCTTCCTCCTTTTTCTCCTACAATCTCGTGCTTCTAGTGAAAGTCTTGTTCTCTATCTGCTCTATTCGGATCAGGACAGCAATCCTATTCGAACTAGGGAACTGTCAGCCCGCGACTGCCTTAGTCTTGTGCAAGACTAACTCTGACTCGAACCAATATCTGTTCAATCAGCTCTGGATCACGGCCCGTCATCAGCTCGGCCCAAATTAAGCCCAATTTGTCTCCTTTTGGTCATCAGTGGCCTGTAGAGGTGAAAATACCAAAAACAAACAATAAAACCCGCAAAAATAACAAAACATGGCAATTATGAAGCACAAAAGAGGGGTTATTTATTGTTGAATTATGCACTTATCAACTATACGAGGAATCTGTAGGCCCAATCCGAGTGAGATCCAAGTACGAAGAGCAATCATGTGGCGAAGAAATTAAGAACATCCTAAGGCCAACGGCAATCGTGCCCCGCCGAAGGCCATTCCGTGATGAACCCATAATTGAAGAGATTCCATGATCAAGACAACATCCGGAAAAGAAGCGGTGGCTTCAGCCGCTTTATCAAAACTGAAAGCACAACAACTAGCGGAGAAACTATACCAGGAGAACGACATGAGGGTCTCAGAAATCGAAGCACCCGAAGGAGTAGTAGAACTAGATCCTCAAGGAGAAGAAATCCAGTTACAAGATTTGAAAAGGGCGAACCCGAAGTTAGAAGATGAAGGTTCCATGGCAGTCGATCCTCTGGACGAAGTGAACCTAGGGACAGAAGAGGAACCTCGGGTTACATTTGTCAGCAGCCTGCTACGCCCAACGTTAAAAGAAGCTATCATCGTTTTGCTACGAGAGTTCAAAGACTGTTTCGCTTGGAATTACGACGAAATGCCCGGATTAAGCAAAGACGTGGTGGAACATAGGTTGCCAATCAAACCGGAGTTCAAACCTTTCAAACAACCAACAAGAAGGATGAGCAAAGAGGTTGAAGGTAAGGTGAAGGAAGAAATAGAAAAGCTGTTCAAAGCCAAGTTCATTAGATCGGCAAAATACGCGGTGTGGCTATCGAACGTCGTACCTGTAGTAAAAAAGAACGGTAAGTTACGCGTATGCGTAGATTTCCGCGATCTAAATCTAGCTACGCCAAAAGACATCTACGTGATGCCTATCGCCGATATGCTAGTAGACGATGTGTCCAAAAATGAATTAATATCTCTTTGCGATTGATATGCGGGGTATAACCAAATCCCCATTGCCGAAGAAGACATTGCAAAAACTGCGTTTCGATGTCCAGGGTCAATCGGCACGTTTGAATGGGTCGTCATGCCATTCGGCTTAAAGAATGCCACCGCCACATACCAAAGAGCAATGAATGCCATCTTTCACGATTTACTCGGTACCTCCATGGAAGTATACGTAGACGACATCGTTATCAAATCCAAGCGAGAAACAGAACACGTCGGCCATTTAAGGAAGAGTTTCGAGCGGATGCGTAAGTACAATTTAAAACTCAATCCTCTAAAGTGCGCCTTCGGGGTCAAAGCAGGAAACTTCCTTGGATTTTTGGTCCATCAAAGAGGGATCGAGATTGACGACAATAAGGCGAAAGCAATCAAAGAAGCTCAACCTCCGAAGAATAAGAAGGAGTTGCAACGGTTCTTGGGCCAAGTAAATTACTTGAGACGATTCATATCAAACTTGGCTGGAAAGTCCAGGGCATTCTCAGATCTGGTAAGACTCAAAGACGAAGAAAGCTTCAAGTGGGACGACAAGCATCAAGTGGCGTTCGAAGAGATCAAAACTTACTTGAGTAATCCACCTGTGTTGATGCCACCAAGGGAGGATACTCCACTCAAGCTCTATATATCAGCGACCGACGAGTCAATTGGATGCTTGCTTGCCCAAGACAATGCAAACCGTCATGAACAAGCCATCTACTATCTAAGTCGAACTTTGCTATCGGCGGAGACGAGATACAGCCCAGTCGAGAAGACATGTTTGGCCCTTTACTTCGCTTGCACAAAGTTGAGGCATTACTTGCTCAAAGCGAGGGTTTACGTGATTGCTAGCACCGACTTGGTCAAATACATGCTAAACCAGCCGATCCTCTCAGGAAGAATAGGAAAATGGTCACTAGCATTGGCCGAGTTCACTTTGGTGTACCTCCCGCAATCCTCGATAAAAGGGAAAGCAATTGCAGATTTTGTGGCCGACCACCCACCCAACTTTCAATATCCCGAAGAAGCAGAACTGCCAATTTATCTCACGCACAAAGAACCGTGGCAGTTGAAGTTCGATGGTTCAAGCACAGATAGTTCCAACGGAGCAGGAGTAATCATCACAACCCCATCCGGAACTAAGACAATATTAGCGGTAAACTTGGATTTTGAGTGCATGAACAACCAGGCTGAGTATGAAGCTCTAATCATCGGCTTAGAAATCTTGAGAGACCTAGGAGCGAAAGAGGTCAAAATTTTTTCGGCGATTCACAGTTGGTCATACGGCACCTAACAGGAGAATATAAATGCTCAAGTTTATCCTTGCTACCTTATTTCGCGTTTGCAATTCAACTTCTGGAAATGTTTGATGAGGTCAGTTTGGAGCATATTCCAAGAAATGACAATTGGGAAGCCGACGAGTTAGCCCAAATCGCTTCTGGAATGAAGATCTCTAAAGAAATAGCGTACAAGGTCATCATCATTAGAAGACAAGGTCATCCATCCGTGGCAGACAGAGGTGTCCAGTTTGAATCGTTCGACATCGACATCAACTTAGCTCAGGATTGGAGGAAACCCTTTACCGACTACCTCAACGACCCATCTAAAAAAGTAAAATATTCATTGAGCATTCAATCTCGAAATTACATGTTGATGGCAGGTGATTTATACCGCAAGAGCTACGACGGAATGCTACTCAAATGTCTCAGCTTCCCAAAAGCAATGGAAGTCATGAAGCAAGTCCATGAAGGCATATGCGGAGCGCACCAATCCGGAAGGAGAATGCGATGGCTTATCAATCGCCACGGATACTTCTGGCCAACGATCCTGCGCGATTGCATCACATATGCGAAGGGTTGCAAAAAGTGTCAAATGTATGGCCAAATCCAATGAGTCCCGTCAGAAGAATTACACTCAGTAGTGAAGCCGTGGCCATTTAGAGGATGGGCTATTGATCTAATAGGGAAAATATTCCCAGCTTCATCAAAAGGTCATTGTTTCATCATAGTTGCCACAGATTACTTTTCCAAATGGGTGGAAGCAGCACCAATGAAACAAGTCGGCCAAACACAAGTGATACAATTCATCAAAGAGAACTTGATTCATAGATTCGGAATCCCAGAATCCATCACCACGGATCAGGGGACCATGTTCACAGGCAAAGATATGAACGAGTTCGGAGAAGAGTACGGGATTAAGTTGATTCACTCTACCCCATTTTATGCACAAGCGAATGGTCAAGCTGAGGTGTCCAACAAGATCCTGATCCAAATCTTGGAAAAGATGCTAGAAGACAATCTTAGAGAATGGCACAAAGTTCTCTCAGAAACACTGTGGGCCATGCGAACGTCTAAGACACGAGCGACCGGAGTTAGTCCATTTTTTCAAACATTTGGTCATGATGCAGTAATACCATTAGAAGTCATCGTGCCTTCATTACGAGTAATGCATCAGAATAACTTGGAGCCAAACAATTACGTACAAGCCATGACCATGGAACTAGAAGATTTGGACTACGAAAGGCAGAAAGCGCTCGATTGTATGATAATCCAAAAGAAGAAAGTGGAAGATGTGTACAACAGGAAAGTCAAAAAGAAAAGCTTCAGAGAAGGCGAACTAGTGTGGAAGTTAATCCTACCAATTGGGACGAAAGACCGTGAGCTTGGAAAGTGGTCACCCAACTGGGAAGGACCATTCCAAATCCACAAAGTGCTTCCCGGGAACGCGTATTGGTTAAAGAGCTTGGGCGGAGAACCACACAGGAGATACATCAACGGCAAATACTTGAAGAAATATTTCCAAAGTATGTGGGACGTAATTGATGTAGCAACCAGCCCGCAAGACATAGAAGAGGCTCGGCTACGCGGGGCGTGACACCAAAGACGCCACGCGTGAAATACACCGATAAAACATTTCAAGTTCAGAAGCACCAATACGCGGGGCGTATTTACTTCACGCGTGGCGTAAACCAATAATGTATAAAAAACAGATCCAGGAGCATGCATACGCGGGGCGTGTACTCCTATACGCGGGGCGTATGCCAAACACGCAGGACGTGTACGAAGACATACATAGAAGATACACTCTAGGGGCTCGACTACGCGGGGCGTAACACCAAAGACGCCACGTGTAGTCATCAACGACGATACACACCAGAGCCAGGAACATGAATATGCGGGGCGTGACCAGGTACACGCAGGGCGTAAGCACTCTTTTTCTGGGCATTTACAATTTTACTGGTCATTCGTACATTGTCTTTTCAAGTACTATAAAGGGTCATCAATAAAAGAATAAATATGCCATAACCAAAAAGAATATATGGAGGACTTAGCAAATGTTCAAATGGCAATCAACTCACAAAACAATGCCCATTCGTTCTACACAAATGAATGAAAGAATCAAAATGAAGATGGAAAGTACGGGCAACCTATGAACATGCCTCACGGAAACAAACAAAAGTCAGGCTTCGGGTATTTTGCCCAAGATTCGCAAAGTTTGGAGGCAGCCTCTTTGTGTTGCTCACTCTGCCGGTGCCATGCCAACATTTCATCGTAATGATTGGCCAATCGATCTTTCTCACGTCCCAACTCTTCCTCCATCCACGGGAAACAAGCCCTAA
Source organism: Euphorbia lathyris (assembly GCF_963576675.1). NCBI lineage: Eukaryota > Viridiplantae > Streptophyta > Magnoliopsida > Malpighiales > Euphorbiaceae > Euphorbia > Euphorbia lathyris. The sequence goes on from NC_088910.1 coordinate 90,628,197, forward strand.
ACCCGGAGCTAGCTCTAACCATATCCTCCTTAAACGCTCGAGCCTCAGCCACCTCCTTCTCCAATGCCGTAAGCCGCTCCTCTACAGCTGCAATTTTGACTAACCGTTGCCGATCCGCTTCTTCAGCATCAACCAAAGCATTAAACTTCTTGCTGTAGGCCTCTAACTCTGCCATATTCGATCTAACTCGAGCTGCGAGACCTGCTGCCACGTTTTTCTCAGTAACATAGGACTGATAGCAAAATAATACGTGGTTCTTGGCGGATTTTAACGGCTCAGTCTTGAAGGGATGAACACACACACCCATCATGAGGTCAAAATCAATCATGGCTCTTTCAACACGAGTCGGAGTCCAAGAGTCAAGAGGAGAGGCGACAAGCTTACTGAGATTGGCACGAGCATCACTCAAAGAATCGTCGATAGGCAGGGATGAGTCAGCTACGGTGTTAGGCGGTCCTTTCAGAAATGAAAAATCCAAACCAGCAAAAGGATTATCAGCCTTAAGGCCAACAGGAACCAATGGAGGACGCACTAGAGCTGATTCCTGTCATTTTCACAAAGGACATTTCAAGCAATCAATATGACTCAAGCATCCCACACATAGTTCATAAAATCATGGAGTCACAAATCTTACAAACCTGAGACAATGGTGCAGCAATCAATCGATTTAAAGAAGAGGCAGAAGGAAGATGTGTTCGTGCTGGAAGTTTCAATGGAGTCATGTCCACCTCAGCTGAGCTATCATCAAGAGATAGGGTTCTAATCGAAGAAGTCACGTTCCAACGTGCCCCTAGTTGACCCAACGCTCCATCCTCAAAACCAAAGTACAGGTCTTCGTCAGAATCAATTCTCTCACCTGGTCTCACCGAAGGGCCTGCCGTGGTAGGTACCTGCCCTTCCCCATCCAACATGATTGCTTTGCCTTTGCCTTTTTCGTTTGTCTCAAGAGCATTCGGAACCAGAAGAGTCAGATTGTTATCCTTCCCCGAGCTACCGCTCGAATCTAAAAAAAAAAAAAAATGAATAAGTATATATGTATACAAAATATACATACAAAATAAAAAAAAAGAGCTTACCAACGGGTGGAACGCACTGCTGAAAAACGGTATCCCACCAAGCATCAAACGAAGGTCGATCCGACCCAAGCAAAAGTGGTACCTGATCATATCCCGCGTCCAGAACCGCATCGGCTATATCTTCGTCACTAGCTCCGTGCCGCTGAGAAGAGGTAGGAAATGGGAGTGGCCCTGGAATAGCTTGGAAAAATCCTAATTGACGTGCCCAAAGGCAAGGTGCATACAAAGTCAGACCAGGATTCGATGACCTTGAGGTTCTAGTTCGGTTCACCCCATGGTGTAACCGACGTGTTGCACACACCGTCATCCACCACTCAGTACCTTCATGGGGGCAGCAGACAAGTAAGAAAGCGCCCAGGATGGTAGACATGAATTACTCTTATTCCAAAAGAGAAACAGCTCATTGTGAGGAGATGGCACTAAAGTACGAAGAAATCTCACGACCACACCAACAGCCAAACTCGAAGAGCTGTAGCAAAGGTCTACACCAAGATGATCTGAAACCCCCACTGATGAAACAGTAGCCAAATGAGGGAAGTAGACGAAGACCCACAGTTGTAATCACCACAAGCCACCCCGAGGTTTTACAAATGGTCTGCCCTCAACTGTAAGAGCTAGACGGTGGAAGGTCGAGGCTAACAACATAGTACCAAGAGCTAAACGACGGCCTGAAGCCAAAGCCTTAGCAATAATCAATATTTCAGCGGTAGGCCTAAGACCCAACGGCTCAAAAATGTAATTGCTAAGCATCATCCACAGGAAATGCACGTGATCCTCATCATCCAACTCCGCCTTATCCAATTTCTTCTTAATTATTTTGGCATACGTCCCAGCCTCTTTAGATAAGATGGCTTGCACTCCAGGGAATGCATGGGTATCTATACAACTTGGGACTTCCTCTCCAATGATAGGCAACCCCGTCAAAGCAACCACATCACGTAAAGTGATAGACATCGGACCCAGCGGGAGAATCAATGAATTGCATAACGGTGACCAAAAATTCAAAACTCCTTCAAGCACATTCACACAAGGAGTAATTTCATGACGAGTTAAACGAACGAAATTCCTGATGCCAACCTGATCCCAAACACTTGCATACCTCAGTTCTGAGCGATCCACAAGATCATTCCACCCAGTGTAGCAATGAGGGAATACTAGACCTTTCCTATTCGGAGGAAATTGATAAGTTTCCCTATGGAGGGCCAATTCGGTAGCGCTACTCATGGGATAAGGGGGCAAAGGTGAGCTATTCATAGCAACAGGGCTGAGGGTAAGGACACTATCCTGAAAACGAAGTGCAGACACAATCAATCAAAACCTAGGGATACTACCTTCAAATACATGATCATGAAATTATGAAAATTACCTCCTGCAAGCCAAGGGTTATGCCTAGGCGAGAATCAGCGCGAATGGTGTCAGAATATGAGTTCGCAGCTGTGACAGACAGATGCAAATTTCAGCAATACAATTCCATCTCCGTGTAATAATTCTAAAATTCTTATGTTTTTATTCCAATTCAATCTATTTTCTCATAAAAGCAAAAAAAAAAAAAAATCAAAAAGAAAGAAATAAAGAAGAAAATAGATTGCATACCCATGCTTGACAGACTGAGGGCTTGATTCTGAGTGTTCTTGAGCTTGGGGAAAAGAAAATGGCAGAAACAAAGATAGCAAAAAAAAAAGAGTTGTAAATGGTTTAAGATAGAGAGTTCCAATTCAAATTTAAAAAAAAAAAAAATCCTGCAGGATTATTTTATCCATTATCTTTAAAAAGAAAAAAGTAGTTAATAAAAACTTCTTTTGTACATAAAATTTTACTAATTCATTTATGCACAAAAGAGGGGGGCAATTGTTAGCCCAGAAAAATAAAATAATTATTTTTATGTATATAAATGCTTAGGTTATGTTTTTAGGATATAGTTTATATTTTCTAGAAATAATACACCTATAAGCTAAGCTTCAATCCGTGGGAAAATACGGCACCACGCGGGGCGTGTCCTCAATACGCAGCGTGTAAACAAGGCATCCGGAGAAATCAACGTCAAAACGCAAACACGCAGCGCGCCCTTCACCTTACGCGGGGCGTACTCTCTCACGCGGGACGTATTTGCCAATACACCATGCGTAAGACGCATTCGCGGAGCATGCCAAGATCAGAGGCTTGAAGACGCGGGGCGTATCTACAAGACGCGGGGCGTAATCCTTCACGCAGGACGCGACACCAGAGACGCCACGCGTGAAAACCATCAATGAAACGCACTAGGCCTAATGTCCGCCAACACGCAGGGCGTAGCAGAGCATACACGGGCGTGTCGTCTTGTCCAGAAGCAGTTAACGGCAGTTTGAGGAGGTTAAGTTAGTTAATTAGAGTTAGTTGGGTTTGGTTAAGATAGTTGGTGACTATTTACCAAAATACCACTGATTATTTATCAAAATGCCACTCTAAAAAACTATAAATAGACCCCCTCCCCTTCCTTATTTTTCACACTCAACATAAACACAATCCCCTTCCTAAGGTCCCTTTCAATTTTCTCTAGTTTCTAGTTCTTAGTTTTCAAGTTCTTAGCTCCTAAGTTCTTTAATTTCTTCAAGTTCTTCAAGTTTTTCCTTTTCGTTCTTCGCTTTTTCTTAGCTTTGATCCATTTTTTTAAGCTCTCTTTAGCTCCAATTTAAGTTCCAATAGTCTTTCTTTTAAGTTTCTCAATTCAATTTAGCATTCCTAGGTTGTTACTCTGCTCAATTTTCAATTAGAATTTCATTTCCGAATTAATTTTCCAGATTCATCCAATTGTTTTCGAAACCCGATTCCGTCCATTTTAAATCATTATTTGCTTTCAATCCCTTCGACAAAGTTGTTCCTGACGTTTTGAATTTCAATCTAGTGTTTTTAATTTCCCGATTCCGTACCCAGAAACTATAGTTACATGCTGACCTTTCCAGCCCAAATTCTTTTAGTTACTCTGCCCAGATTTTTCCAGATTCGTCCAGTCATTTTCAATTCTCAATTTCGTTCATTTCCAATTCGTTTTAGCTTTCGATCCCTTATACAAAGTTGTTCCTGACATTCTGAAGTTCAATTTACACTATTTACTCGTCCAATTCCGCATTCTTAAGCACTCAAACCAAGCTCCCGAAATTAAGGTCTAAATCTGCCCCATTTGCCTACCAACGTTTTGCCATTGCACCAAGCACATATCGTACGGGCCCGACCGATTGCAGCTCTCCAAAGACCTCACGCCGACGCCAAGATTCAACATCAATCCGAGATAGCTATTGTGGCTCTGAGTTTGTTGTTGAATTCCAATTTATTCTTATTGCATTTCAATTCCTTGTATTTGATTTGCTATTCCTTTTCAATTGAATCAGCTATATGTTTAGTATAGAAGTTTTTCAATTGTAATTCATTTCCAATTTCATGTTTGAAACAATTATTCAATCAATAAAATATCGATTTTTCACCAAATCTTGTGTCAATTTCGCACCTTAAATTCCTTTATTTTCTCGTCCTCAATTTACCCGCATTAGCTTAAATAAAACAATTTATCTAGCAAAGTTTCTATAACGGCGCTAGAGACCCAAGAGGGACTTTTTCAATCCTTGCGTCCCTCGCCAATCGCTTCGTTTAGAATTTAAGTTTTGGCGCGCAAATCCATAAACTTAACCCACTTTAATAATTGAGAAATAATTTCTCTGGCACGCCCGCACCCTAACCACACGTGACAAGGTTGAAATTAGCATATTCGCAAAATAAAGCTAACACTTTCTTATCTTCAGGTTTGATCAATATTTTAAAAATCGAACCGAAAGCCGAATTGAATTGGTAATTGGATCAACTGATTAACTCAGATTAGTTGAACCAGATTACATCACTGAAGGGATTAACGAAAATTAATCCATTTGAAATGTACGAGTTTGGGTGTACCTTATTGAATAGCAGAACCTATATATCTTTCAGAATAGCGGAAGCGGTAGCGGATTTAAGTACTACGATCTTGTACCACCGGTAACAGGCAACCATACAACGTTAACCAGACTGAATAATCCACAGACTAAAGAAGAAGAATGAGAAAGAGAGAGAGGAGGCAACCTTTTTTTCTCCTTTTTTTCTTCTTCTTATGTTGTGATTAAGGTTAAGTCTATACGGATTGGACTAATTAGACCTATACCCAATTAATCCTAACAATCACAATATATATATATAAAAATTTAATTTAAATTATGAAATATACCAGATTCTTTAACCCACATGTCTCTCTCTTTCATTCAACTATCTCGGCTAGTTTTTAATTTTCTTTATTTGAAATTATACAAATTAATTGATAAAATTAAGGATTGCTTTTATCTTTTATTAATTTACTATTAATCATTTGATTGTTTAATGTAATTTAATGTTGATACTTTTGATTTTGATTGATTGAAATTTTGATTAATTTAGGCTGGAGTTGATAAATTGGGGATTTGATTTGATTTGAATTTTTTCCAACTTAATGAGTTTGTTAGTATGATTATTTGTTTGATTGTTTTATTTAACTTAGTGTTGATAGATTTTATTTATTGACATTGATAATCTATGGTTATATATTTATCATTACTTGTTTAATATTAACCAGTGTTTGTATTTTGATAAATTAATGGAATTGAGTGAAAATATTCATTTGAAACTAAATCTTACCTATTTATAGATTTAAAGTCTAAGAAACTAAATCTTATGCTACAACGAGGAGGGAGGAGGAAGATTCTTTCATCTATTGTTTTATCTCTATTTTTTTTTTTAGATTTTTATAAGTAGTTTCCTTTCTTTCAATTAGAAACTATATTTTTCATCGGGTTTTTTTGGTTTGATTTGCATTTGTTTACTATAACCCTTTCATTTACACTTTTTTTAGGTTTAGCAATAGCATAAACATATTATCTTATACGTAGATCTATGGATCTATGTGGTTACACCATTAGAAATGACTTAAATCCGAATGACCGGAAGAAATTAAATGATGACAATTGGTTTGCGGCTGCTTTCATACGGATTTGGATTCAAAAGAAATATGAGATTTGTTGTGTTTTTATTTTAGTTGTACCTTTTATATTCTTTTTTCTTGTTTGTAGTCTGTTTATTCTCTTTGTGGTTTTTATATTAGACTTAAGTCTGTACTTGCATGAAATTTTATTTTATTGTCTCTTTGTACTCCCTTAGGTGAAAATACTTATATATTGCATTAAGTTTAGGTGGAGGGATCAAGTGAGAACCCTCCCTTAGGTGAAAATGCTCCTTAGGTGAGAACCACTCAAAACTACGTAGTTTTGAGTGTAAAAATTAATTAAAAAACGTTTATGTTGCTGTTGGGGTTCGAACCCTAACCTCCTCACTTACACTCAACACTACTTACCACTGAGCCATTTGTTTCTCTTATGTATTTTGCCGCGCGCTGATTAATATACCAATGCCCATGTAGCTTCTATTGTTTAATATTTAATGCATGCACTTATTAATATTGATTAAATTCACATAATAATTATTAATAGAAAAAAATAAATGTGCATAATAATTAATTATTAATAGAAACAAAAACCAAGAACATGCTCTAATTTCTTATTTATTTAATTCCTCTATATTTTTGTAATTTATGTTTTAAATTGTTAAGGACGATGTTCTAAATATTGTTACATATGTTCTAAACTTTATAATTTGTATTCTAAAAATTAAGATACTGTTTTAAAAAAATAGTAAATATATGGGCCATTTTTTTTTGTTAAAAAAAAAAAACTCACATTCTAAATAACATAACGTATGTTCTAAAAAACATAACATATGTTCTAAAGTTTATAGTTTGTGTTCTAAAAATTAAGTATAATTTTCTAAAAAAAGCAGTAGATATCTGGATCGTTTTTTCACTTGTTCTATAATATAATTTATAACTCATGTTCGAAAAAACATAACACGTGTTCTAAAAAAACATAACGTATGTTCTAAAAAATATGTCGTACGTTCTAACTTCATAGTTCGTGTTTTAAAAGTTAAAATATATGTTATAACGTATGTTTTAAAAAATATATAGTTTGTGTTCTAAAAATTAAGTATAATTTTCTAAAAAATCAGTAGATATCTGGATCGTTTTTTCATTTGTTCTATAATATAATTTATAACTCATGTTCGAATAAACATAACACATGTTCTAAAAAACATAATGTATGTTCTAAAAAATATGTCGTACGTTCTAAACTTCATAGTTCGTGTTTTAAAAGTTAAAATATATGTTCTAACGTATGTTTTAAAAAATATATTTTCTTATATAACATAAATTACAAAAATATAAAGGAATTAAATAAATAAGAAATTGGAGCATGTTTTTGGATTTTTTTCTATTAATAATTCATTATTATGGACATTTTCTTTCTATTAATAATTCATTATTATGCAAATTTCTTTTTTTTCTATTAATAATTTATTATTATGCAAATTTAATCAATATTAATAAGTGCATGCATCAAATATTAAACAATAGAAGCTACAAGGGCATTGGTATATTAAGCAGTGCGCAACATAATACACAAGAAAAGTAAATGGCTCAGTGGTAAAGAGTGTGAAGTCTAAGATAGAAGACCAGAGTTCGAATCCCAGCAGCAACATCAGTGTTTTTTAATTAATTTTATAAAATATTAGTTCCAATGTTACCTATAGCTTGTTGCCTATATTAACAAGAAACAATTATTAGTACATATAAGAAAAACGTGAACATTTTTAAATTTGTCTTTTATTGGAATAAGTGTAAAACTGACACCCAATGAAGCATTTTTGTATTCGTCCACATAAATAGGAAAAGCATCACCTACTATAATACATTGATAGTTTTATTTCTTTTATACTCTGTTATTTTTGGTTCGGACACTGTTTTTTTTCCGAGTCTCGTTAGACAGTATGATAAAATTCAAATTCGAGGTGTAACGTACTGATAATACCATGTGATGAATTATTATTAATTAATAAATCAAATACTAAGTGATATTAAGTAACATGACATTTCGTAAGTAACGTCAGCAAAGTCACGTGCAGAAAAGCTTATATAAAGACAGCGATAAGATCTCTGCCCTCCTTAGTCGAAGGAACCTCTTAGAATCCCACGCGATAAACGATTCCTTCCAGGATTCAGATTCCTTGAGGGATACGGAATCTGAAGTCAAAAGGATTCCTAAAGAGGTGATGAGCTTACCCTCAAAAAAAAAAAAAACTTTATAAATAAACAAGTATTAACATAAGGTATGGTAAATTGACTACCACCTCACAATTAGTTTATACCCTTCAATTCGGTCCAAATCATAAACCGACTTAGACATCGGAATGAATTCGCCGAACTCCGGTCTCATCTGATTTACGCTACTATTTTATAGATTATCAACAACATCGGATTACTATGACGACTTGAACACGTATGCAAAATCAGATAACGAGTTATAACTATCGAAAATGAAACTCGTTGTAGCATGTTGGATAGAATAACCAAATCATAATCAGCTGAAATCCAAAATGTAACGGTCACTTTGGTAATATTCATTTGAGCTTGAATGTCAGAAACTAATTTCAAATACCTTAGACAAAAATCATTGTTAAGCCCATTAATTATTTGATTTGGTTCTATTGAATTCTCGAATTTCTACTGTATTATTCTATTGAGCCCTTCAACTTATATTTCAGCACATTATTGAATCTTCAGATTTCCATTTTATGCCAATTTGAAATTCCTCAGCATGACAAAGAAATAAAAATAAGGCCCAATGTGAATTAAATTTAAAGTTTTCAATAAAATATAACCGAATGGTTCAGGGCTTAATTGTTTTATTGGAAAACTGAAGATTTGGTCAAGCCAAAAGTGGAATCTTAGTTAAATATATGAAGCAAAAGGAAAATTGAACTAAATGATTTACTTATCTTATTTCAAAATGAAATTCTCTCTATATATTAGTTTATTCTTTATTTTAGAAGTGTTGGCTGCATAGCAATGTTATCAGGCTCGGACTGGACCAGTGAGGAAACCGGTCAGTCCGAGCCATGGGATCTAATTTTAGTGCGGCATTCGCTTCACCCACGTCGTGCGGGTGCGCTCCTAACCCGATGGTTAAACGATTGCACCCCTGCACGTGAGAAAGCATTTTCCCTAGTAATTGGTTAAAGGCTTGTAAAGCCCATTTACTTATAAACTAGTTAAGTTTCTCATTTCTTTTCTATGCGGGATGTAAATGTTTAATTTCATTTTATTTTCTTCCAAACCATTTCAAATGGTTCACTTTGAGCATCAATTTCTCACTCATCATTTGTCCATTTTGAGTTTATAATATATTTTTAAAAAGATTTTATGGCATAGAATACGTTGATATATTTCAATTTATTCTAAATTTAATTTATTCGTTATATATTTAAGACTCAAATTAACAAAAAAAAAATAACAAACCAAAATTGTTTATAATTTATTTTGGATATATATATAATGTATAAAAATAATTTTAAATTAATTATATATTTAATGTATATAAATATTATTTATTTATTTATTACGTCATCCGGTTCGACCAATCCGAACTATCCGGTCCGACCACGGTTCTGATAACATTCCTGCATAGAACCCTCTATATCATAGGAGATTCCACTCCTGATAATTTTGTAGTATGTGTATACATTCATCTTTTATGAATGATGCGCCAAATTATAAAATCAGTTTTCTAGTACGAAACATAGAATCTATTCATTAAAATACGAAAAGACCACTAGCCAACTGTTTGTCATACTGGAAATATGCTTCATAATCTCACTTATGATTGAAAGTTAACGTCTAGGATTACACAATTAAAAGTTTAAAATTTTATTTTGCAGTTTTTATCTCTTGAATCCTTTGAGAAGACTTTTTTTTAATAGTAATATGATTAAGATGTTAAATATTTGGTTTAAATCATGCTTGTCAAAACCGTAATAACAGAGAGTTAAAGGTTTAAGCACTACGTCATTTTCCTTTTCACATGACATAAAATATATAGATATATGACAGACATTTATTTTCATGTTATCTGAATGTTTTTCGCAACATTAAATTAAAATTATGTCATCTGAATGTTTATGTGAAACGAACCTCAAAGCACATGTGACCTTACGATTACACACATCTTACATCTAAAAAAACACGCTTTTAATTCAAAAATTACTTAACCATCAGATGACAGTAATTATATATGACTATCATAGTTGTCTGAAAACAAAAAAAAATAAGCGGCAAATAAAATTAAGTTACGCAGCCAACCAAAACGCATCTCAAATTTAAGGCGCTCAAAACGTTTGACTGATATTTCAGCTGTTATATAAACCACAACCTAGAGAGTAAATTAGGTTTCTCCATGAGCTCGATGATTCAGGCTTCAGCTCTCCATTCCTCTCTTTGGCTATCTCCATGGTAGCTTTCTACATGCAAATCTCTGCTTCTGAGATCGAAATATGGAAATGGTAAGCCATATTTACTATGTTCCTCGATGTATTAGAGTTTCATTGTTCCTTAATGCAAAAAGCATCATTAGGCCCCTGATCTTTCATTTTTTTGGTTCTTTAAGCCCTTGATCTTTTATTTGGATACATTAAACCCTTGATCATTTATTTATTTTTATCTCATTAAGCCCTTTATGACAAGAAAAAAAGTAATTTTGAACATAAAATTCAGTTAACAGACTGTTATTCATTGCACTTGTATTCGAAATTTGTATTTTTTCACTGTTTGAATACAGTTTTGGATATGTAATGTGGTTGTAGGAAAACTGTAAAAATCTTAATTCAAACTGTAAAAAATATTATTTTTAATATTTCAAATACATATGAAGTTAATAACATATTTTTAACAGAATTAAAAGTTCATAACTTACTAATTTGGTCATAAAAGACTTAATGAGACAAAAAAAAAATGATCAGGGGTTTAATATATCCAAATAAATGGTTAAGGGCTTAATGAACCAAAAAATAAAAGATCAGGGGCCTAATGATGCTTTTTACCTTCCTTAATCTATCTTTTCATCATCAAACCTATAATAATCATCAGATTTACTATTGCGGATGTGGATTTCAGCTGTTGGAATAAGAATGTATTAATTGTCAGACTTAAAAATAAAAAAGTTAGATCTTTCGCTTATATACATTGATTTTTTTGTATTAATTGTAAGACTCACTAATGAAAAAAGTACGTTTTTATCTTACCTACATGATTTTGCCATTTCAATTCATGTTACAGGTGGGCAATATGCTTCATGATGCTATTGTGGTTGATGCCGAGATAGGTAGATCTTGCTCTTTTTATTTGCAAATATCATTAACATTAGGGATTATGAAATTGATATCTGACAGAATTTCCTTCACCAGAATGCTTCCATATGAGGCGCCGTTGGGTTCGCTGGGGACACTCTGATGCTTAAGTTATAGTAATAATTCTAGAGAGAATAAACTATAAGCATAAAGTAGGGATATAGAAAGTGTACCTTGAATACCTCGGGATTGAGGTATTTATATACATTTCTGTAACCATCGAAGTAGTTAATAAAATCACAATCCACTCTAGGTCTGAAGAATGTAACCTTCACTTTGATACCAAAATGTCACACCCGACCCTAAACGGTATCGGGTATGAAGAGAAGACAAGATAACGAGCGTTCGTAAATCTAAAAGGCGAACCAATTTTCTATTAAATAAAAATTTATTCGGAGTACCTAGAGTTTATTTAATTATTTGGCTTGGACTTGATAACTCTATCAAGCTTCCTACATATCTCGAACGTCTTTAAATCTTTAAATCAGGAATCAAAGCCACGTAGTTCTACATATTTTAGGTAATAAATGCCTCTTAAATACCTCTGTTTTCTAGGAAAACAATGATATGGCGGTACATGCATATCCATCTTAGGTGGCGGATCTGTATCCTTGCATCATATCGGATCCTTGCTGGCGTATCCATAAGATAACATATATAGTCCCTGAGTTGTGGTTTTATACTGTTAGGTCCCTGTATCCATCGGTTATTTAGGTTTTGCCCCAGGGGTAACTTTCAGATGTTATCAGAAGCCCCCCTTAGAGGGTAATTAGGTCCTTTAGGACCTTCTAGCTTATCGTCATTTCGCAGAGCATTTATTGCCTGTTGGGGGCTTTTCCCCAAACCATTACAAGGTTGCCACATCGGTTTCAAGGTCTCGTTTTGAGAGCTTTTTGGTGGCGTTTGGTTTATAAGGGCCTTTTCCCATTCTTCTTTTTCTTTATGCTCTCTTTCTTTTGCGAAAAAAGCTTTTCCTCCATTTCCTTGCTTGCTTCTGTGCCAACTGCTTCTTCATCATCTTCTCCGAGCAACTACTTTTTCATGTAAGTGTCGTTTGTCTTTACTTTTCGTTCCTGCATCCTTTCATGTTTTTAATGAGATTTTGTTTCTGGGTTTTTATAATGAGCAACGAACTCACTCATGAGTTAGGGCCTATTTCTCCATGTTCTTCTTCAACTGAATCGGACAATCCTTTAATTGAACCAAAAAATGCACTTGTTATACCCAGAAATCTTCCTGTTTCTGAGGAAGGGGAAAAGGTCAATTCCTCAGTACCCAGGGATCAAAGTATAAAAATCCCAAAAATGGAAATGACTCCTTCCATCGTTACCAGGCAATGATTGATTTCCTGAAAGGGACTCATCCTTGGCTGAAGAAATTAGAACGTATGGTCCCTGGAACAGAAAAATGTGCCTCTCGCCCGCCTAGGGGTTACTTCACCATATACATTAGCCATGTAGATTAAGGTTTTGAGTATCGAATTCTGGATGTTGTTGGGGATATCCTTAGGTCATTCAATATCCCCATTGGATAGCTTCACCCAAATGGGTGGATGGATGCCCTCTGTGATGCGTATCTTGTGCACAATCTTGGGGTATTCATCACTCCGCGGGTCTTCCGTGCCCTTCACTCATTGACCATCCGCAAGTCTGAGGACTGCGTGACTTTTATGCTGAAACCTGGATATGGATACGCCCATTTCCATTCCAAAATCTCCAACTTCCATAATTGGGGGAGCGCCTTTTTTTTATCAAGGTGAACTACCGTGGCGAGTCTTATCTTCGGTCTCGCCCTCTGTAGTTGTCATGTTGGGGTTCTGACATGCGTCTCGGAAGGGAACGAGACCGTTCCCTATTTCGATGTTGTTATTGGTTGTGCTCTGGCGAATACCTCGGATGTGATCGTGGTCTCTTATGATTTTAATGATGCTCAATATCCATCACATCGCCATCCGCCACTTGCCTATGGGGACCTTCTAGATATTGAAACAATCGTTTTGCCATAATGACAGGTCCTATAATGGTGAAAGTGGCATTTATCCTGCTACGTTGAACTCGAGAGCTTCCCCATGGTTCCAAAAAAGGAAGAAAGCTGAGCTCCTGTTCCCAATATGAATCCTTGGGACCCTGGATTTATTAGGTCATCCCAATGACTTTGATAATTTCCGGTTTTCGAATTACCCTCTATGGCATGGGCAGGGGTCTGCCACTTGTGTTTCCTCCTACGAGTGGATTTGCCAACATAAACCTTACACGCTCGGAGGCAGAATTGCCCAAACCTCGTGCTACCGATTCTACAACTAGTTCGACTACTACATCTTGTGGGAGGGTATTATGCCATATGAAAGTCGTATTATTCTCAATAGAGGGTGGAACAGAAGTTCCTCCAGTGGAAGGGGTTGGTCCTTCCGATGTCATTTTGTGTTCGTGGTGTAAACTCTATTTAACTTAGAATTCCATGATCACCGCACCAATTGATTTCTGACAGAATTTCCTTCACCAGAATGCTTCCCTATGAGATGCCGTTGGGTTCGACCGGGGACACTCCGATGCTTAAGTTAGTAATAATTCTAGAGAGAATAAACTATTTACATTTTAGAATGTTGTATTGGAATTGTGGCTAGTCGTTGTTGGTCTATTGCCTATGGATAGTAGTGTTGGTCCCGTGTGATTAGTTCAAAGGGGGGATGGTTAGGAACTAATATAACTTTTTCTTTTTAATTGAGCTGACTTAATATAGTTTCTTGACTTTGTTAACTCAGCTTTGGTCAGCACGGCCGATTGTAGCGTAAGACAGCTTTAGTCAGAAGTTGACTAGAGCTATTTTACATATGAGTTGGGAATTGACACTTTTGTGGTCAGCTTCCAACTTAGCTCTCTTATTTACTCAGTGTCAGTTTAAACAATTTATATGCCGAGTAAATATGACAAGCAACACATACAGATATATATATATATATATATATATATATATATATATATATATATATATATATATATACATATACATATATACATACATATATACATACATATATATATATATTGAGAGAGAGTTAGAGATTACTCAGTACGACTTATCCTGGTTCGGCCTCTCCGCCTACGTCCAGTCCCCAGAATCCCTCCGGGCTTTTTAAATCCAATACTGAGCTCTTTAAAGGTAGAGCACAAACCATTTACAAGGCAGTTGAATATGCAAGAGTACCGTCCTCTATTCGTTTACTCAACTCCTACTAAGTGCTATAACCGAACACCTAGATTTCTCTACCACTGAGCACTTAACACCAAGTACTCAGCACAACACTCTCAATTTTACAATTGATATAAATTGCTCTTTTCGGATGAAGAACACTTTAGATGATTACAAAAAATCAATCTAGCTTTTACACAAGAATAGAAGTTTGGTGTAAGATCTCTTTTGGTTTTTGTGTGCTTTGTATGTATGCTCTTTTTTTCTTGTTGTATTCGGCTTATGATCCAAGAATGATCATGTCCTTTTATAGTTGAGGTCTGAAGCAGAAATGATTTGTATCTTGGATTTGTCCGTTGATCCAAACGGCTTCTTTTTAAGACAAGTTCTGGTCAGCTTCAGTTTTGCAGGACAATCCTGTCGTCTGAATTCAGCAGTCGTCAGGTTTGTCTTCTTCCCGCAGGTTTCGTCTTTTTTGTACCAGTTTGTCTTTTAGCAAAAGAACAGTTGACCCATGCATCTTGAGATTGGCTTTTGCGTAATTCCAATGTTTCTATTATTGGTGCAGACAGTTGTCGGATCTTGTCATTTAGCAAACGGATCATTCGTGCTGTCCTGAAGATCACCCAGCTTGACTTTGATAACCGCTGTCTTCGATTGTTGCTAATACAAATACTGAGTTCTCTTTTACTTAGCTTCCATGGTCAGCTTCGTTCTGCAAGACAGTTCTCAAGAAGACTTTTCTACTTTTGATACTGAGTTGCGTTCCACTCAGCTTCGTTGATTTGTTTGATCTTTAGGCTTTTATTCTGAAGATCTTCTATCATGCCGAGTTACACTCCACTCAGCTTGTGCTGTATTCTCATGCTGACTTCGTCTTGTCTTACTTTTTATTTCCATTTGTATTTATATTTATACTCAACATTGAACAAACATATTAGTACAATTAAATCAAAACACTTAAATTTAATTGTTCCTTAATCATGGATTAAAGCACATGCCAAACATTGCATAGATGACATTTAACCCATGTTGTATTATTTGGTAACATTTTCCCTTTGAAGTATTTCCACAAGTGAAATTTAACCCATTTTGAATAGAAAATTAATCGATTTGTTAAATTTTTTTGCCACATGACACAATTTTTAACACGTGATATATATACGTGACAATTGATTTAATTTTTACCATATAGATTTAATATGTAGATAGATAAGGAGTTAGATTTTTTCTTATTTATCCACGTATTAAGTCTATATAGACAAAAAATAATAATAAAAATTATTGGCAAATAATTTAATAAATCGGTTAGTTTATAATCCAAAATGAGTTAAATGTCACCTATGGAAATACTCCAATTGACAAATGTTATCAAATAATACCAAATTAGCCAATTGACAAAATTTTGGATACAAATAGGGGTTTAATCCTTAATTTTTTAAAAAATGTAAAACATATTTTTCATTTTAAATAAACAATGATATTTAGTTAACGTAATAATACGTACCGTGTAATTATTAATGAATACTTTTTTGTTTACCATGTATTGAAATATATTTTAATTTTTTTTTACATACAATGTTTTTTTTATTAAATGGGCTCTTATTTATTATTCCGCCTAAGGCCCGTGAATTATCAAGACCGGCCATGTTAGTGAGGGGGAATCTTATAACGCAGAGTAGCAATTGAACATAAACTCTGACGAAGTCATCATTGTCATTGTTGTATCCATTATAAATATGTTGGCCATGATTGGGCAAGTGCATCTCTATCTTGCCAAGTTTCGGATATTTGCAAGACAAATTTACTAGTTTGGACATTGTTAAGATGGAACCATGCGTCTAGAATTTAGGGTTCCACTTCTTCACTGTCACCACTTTCTTGCCATTGTTAGAGCTATTTTGGCATGTTTTTTGGGAGGCATGATTTCAGAGTCACTGGAAGAAGATGAATCAACGATGATGAACGTATTTGGATTCCAAGAGTTCTTCCCCCTCAAAACTTCTCTAAAACAAAATAAAAACCAGGAGAAAAGTAAACTTACAAATCTCTAGAGAATTGGAAGAAATGCAGGAGTCAAGAAGAACTGCAAGAGTCGAAAAACGAAATTCGATGTCTTGATTCTCCTTTTATAGAGTTCACTGGAGGAAGGGTAAAACGTCGCCTTCAATGAAATACCTCTGGTCGTGGCTCTCCATGGAACTCACAATTCATTTTTGCCTATCTACATCTAGGTTAAGTGCCTAAGGGTACGTGTTGCATATCCCATGAAGTTTAATTAGTAACAGTATAAATGATGCCTACAAGAAAGACCACATGCCTACTAGGGATGGTGCCTATCAAATGGGACGTTCATACGGAATGTCAAACCATTTCTAAGAAGTTGCAACAAGGCCTTACAAGACATACGACAACTGAAGCCTTAAAGAGCAGTAAGAATCGAAGGTGGGGGACACCTAATATCATACAATACTATGAGGATACACGTGTCCTCATCTCAAGCTAACAAGAACGTGCAAAGCAAAGATGACCTTCATATCAGACTGTATTGGAATAAATAACCTTGAGGACACGTGGACTAGTGAGACGCACTTCGAATCCTCTTCGGATCAGAATCCCTAATTCACGGTTAGGATTAATGAATCTTAATTCGGGTATATTCCTAATTATCTAAAATACGTTCATTACATTAGAGTCGACACATGTCCTCCAAGAAGTTAAAGTGAATATCTTCACCGACTGTCGGATTACCCTTTGCCACTATACACATAATGCAACTTCATAGCCAATTTACATACACACATCTAATTGTTACTTAATTTTTTAGTACTCTCATCGTAAACTTTGCTAGTTTAAGCATCGAAATAAGGTCATCGTCTTGATCATTTTTCTATTTTACTTCAGACTTAAAAGAAGTTGCTACAATCATCGGAGCACTATCACACATTGAGTCATATGACATAAAATTGATGTTGATTGAAACTTTAGAAGTAAACAAATAAAGAGTAAAGAGACCGTCCAAATAATTACGAAGAATGATGAATTTGACCAAATGTCATGAAAATTGAGAGAGAAATAAGCAGCGTGCAAAAAGAAGCCTGACAAAAGTTAAAAAGAAAGGGAACCAAAGGGGTTTGAATTCAATGATTTAAATTGTAGTTTTGTATGCTTTCATAGATGAAGGAGACAAATAGAGTAAGTTTGTCGGAAATACGTGCTCTTTTTTTCTCTAACTTTCCTGTCACTGCCGCCAAAGCGTGCTGCATTTTCTCATACCTTTGATTCCAGCAATCATTTCTCCACTACTTTTTGAGTATATAATTTCTTCCCATTTTCACTTGAAATTACAAATAAATAAATACTCTCATAAATAAACAAACAATATGTATCCCCAAAACTCCCCGGACAATTCTCAATTGCTTCGATTTCTGGCCGAAAATGGAGTCTTCAACGTCGCTCCTTATGCTTTCCCGGCGATGCAAAGCTTATCTTCTTCGTCGTACCCGGTGGAGGGTGGTTCGGTAGTTACGGATCATATGACTCCACAAGATAAAGCTCTTGCTGCTTTGAACAATCATAAGGAAGCTGAAAAACGTCGCAGAGAGAGAATCAACTCTCATCTTGATAAGCTTAGGAACCTTCTTCCTTGCAATTCTAAGGTAAGCTTTTTCCTTGCAATTTTTTGAATATTCAAACCTTCAATTGATTACCTGCAAAAAGGAAAAGCAACAAAGAGTTCCTTTTTTTTTTCTCATTGGTTCTAGGGTTTATTTTAGAGAAAGTTGATTTACTTTTTATTCAAATATTTTAGGGTTTATTCAAATTACCATGTGTTTAAGATAGATTCGCAGTTGCTTTTGCTGTAATTTAATTTAATAAATAGAGATGTCTTAAACTATTGAATAAATCAAATGATTTGGATAATGCTCATTGGAGCATTATTCCATTGCAGTTGTCCAATTAGATATGATTGCATGATGCTTTGATAATCGAGGCGAAGTCGAACGATTTTCATCCAATTTCAGAATTGTAATCATTTGATTTCTTCACCACCTATATAATCCGAGCAATAATGTTCGGAGTAGATTTTTTTCCTTATTCCCACAAGGAAATCGGATAATTTTTATCTGATTTTCTGTTGCAAGGAAGTCGGACAAAGATTGTCCACATGGGACCACACCTTTCTGACTGTTGGAACCATCCTGACCTAGGATGATTCTGGCCCCTATCTCTAAGAAAGGTTGCTGGAGGTGCTGAATTAGCATCCTCGAGATAGAGGCAGCTCAGTTTGCCTGGGTTGCCTCAGTTCTAAAATTGTTAATAGTTCGTTACTTCTATTAACCAGAACTAATTATCGATCTATTATTAGTAGCTACTACTTATTGAACTTTTTTTGTTAGCTTCCACTAAAATTGGGCCCTCGGTTTGGTGTAAATTGGCCTCCCAAACCGAACAATTCTGTATTCGCTACCGATTGTCCTACTTCCCTTTAGACCTTGTTTGGATGATATTATTTGGAGGTAGGTGAGGCTAAGTGTAATTAGCTAACCTTGTTTGTTTTTAGGTGTAATTAAAAAGCACAGTAAGTGAGTGTAGGTGAGGTGAATTTTGGCTAATTTTCTTTACACCCAAAATTGGAGTAGAATCATGGTTATGATCTTTTTATTCCAAAATTACCCTTTACCTCCTGTTTTATTTATACAAATAAAAGGATATGAAAATAATTTTATGTATAATTACATTATTAAACTATCACTTACCTTACTTTCCATCCAAATACAAGGAGTTATTTTATACACCTCATTTTCTTTACTTACATTAGCTTACTTTAATTACAGAACAACTTCCAATAAGGAAATGGGAAATCTTCGTGTGACTTTCTTACGACAAAACGTCTGACAATTTTTGTCCGGCTTTCTTATTGGATGTTAGGAAAACCGAGGATTTGAAGAAGTTGGATAATTTTTTATCCAGACTTCTTTTCAGTTTTAAAATCGGATAATCTTTATCTAAGCCTACAGAGAGTACAATCACCTGCATTATTTTTAGCTGGATAATCAACCTGCAATAATGGGCATTTATTCTAAACTATTTAATGGATAACGAACTAATATTTACTAGGTTTGACATGTTTTTTTGTTTTCAATTTAAGCAGACAGACAAAGCTTCACTTCTAGCAAAAGTAGTAGAAAGAGTGAGAGAATTGAAGGAACAGACAGAACAAATTCCAGGCCTGGAATCATTCCCATCGAAGACTGACGAGATAAATGTATACTCCGGGGAGTATTCAAGCGACGGACAGTTGATATTCAAGGCATCATTATGTTGCGAAGATCGTTCCGATCTGTTAGCAGACATAATAGAGATATTAAAATCACTCCATCTGAAGACAGTAAAAGCTGAAATGGTAACACTAGGTGGAAGAATGAAGAATGTTCTGATAGTTGCAGCTGAGAAAGATCATAGTATTGAGTCAGTTAATTTCCTGCAAACAGCTCTGAAATCTTTGGTTGAACGTAATTCTAATTCTGCAGGTGATAGATCAAAAAGACGAAGGGCATTAGATAATAACAAGTATTATTAGCTTTCTAATTTTGTAAAAATAATTAATTTCCAAAGAGGGAAATGTGTGTTTGTGTGGTATTAGTCTGATTAATTTAGATTGTGAAATCTCCAAGTAAGCATCATTGCTTTTATTTAGGGTATATACAAATTGCTTTAGAGTCCAAGAAAGAAAGAAAGAATCAGAGAGAAAGATCTTCATGATGCATATGTAGAAAGCAAATAATTATATATGTTTTTTTTTTGGTTAAAGATTATTGGAGATTTGGTTTTTCTACTTTTGTCCATGTGTAATGTTATATTTTAATCCATATATATCTTTTTTTTTTTTCTCTCTATGGATTGGAAACAATCATAAGTCTTAAATATAAGGGATAGATAAGGTTTGGAATAACAAGTAGAGTGTTTTTGTATAGTAGAGTGTTTTTGTAGAGTGTTTTTTTTTAGTTATTTTGACTCAGTGGTACTCCTGAATTGTTGCAATTTATAGCTCTAGCATATGGGTATACCACTTCGTAGTTCATGCATCTGTGAAGTTAATTGTGCTTTACAGATGTATCAACTACGAAGGGAAACTCATATCTTTGAAGTGGTTTCACTTTGCAGATAAACATCTATTTCACAGTTGGTATTTGCGAATTCGCAGGTTATGGAACTGTGAACGTCGCGAAACTTTATTTCAACACTTCAAAGTTTTAACGAAAACACTTTTAAAGTTCGAAATTCTAACAAAACACTCAATAAGTTCAAAATTCTAACAAAAACACTTTATAAGATCAAAATTCTAACAAAAAAAAGCACTTCAAAATTCTAACAAAAACACTTCTAAAGTTCAAAATTCTAACAAAAACACTTCACAAGTTCAAATTTCTAACAAAAAACACTTTAAAGTTCTAACAAAAACACTTTTAAAGTTCAAAATTCCAACAAAAACACTTCATAAGTTTAATATTCTTAAAATAAGATCAATATTCTTATAATAAGTTCAATATTCTGAGAAATTTATTACAAAATCATGTCCTCGAACTTAGAGAACTTGCAACTGTACTTAGAGGATTACTTGTATTTGGTAGCGGTTAATGACAATTCAACCTAGTGTGGCCAGTATTCCAGCATCAGCTACATATTCTTGGAATTGGATCTTCACCTTGTGATGGTCTTCTGTTCTAACTTCTTGGTCGACCAACAAGTGTAGAACCTTTTAGAGGGGGAGAACTTTCATTGGAGGATCATCAGTGGCGAATCCAGGATTTGAGGGAGCGGGTGACAAAATTCTACGTAAAAAAATTTTAGACAAAAAATATAAAATTGTTCAATTTTTTATGTCAAAAAATGCAAAATTGTTCAATTTTTGGTGACGAAAAATGAAAAATCGTTCAATTGTCATGCATTATTTTCATGATTTTTTTTGATAAAAACGTAAATTATAATGTTTCCGACTCGTAATCATCCATTTCCGGGATTCTCGGGTTGTTACGCATCAAATATCCCCAACGTTTTGGGTCAGGTGCAATTTTACCCCTAACATCTAAAATGGTGCAATTTTACCTCTAATGTTTGTAGCCAAAAGCAATTTTATCCCTAACGTTGATAAATTGGATCAATTTCAGACACTATTATAAAATACAGTCATTGTTTTCTTTATTTTGCACCAATTGCATATCAATTTTATAATTTTGCACCAATTTTACCTCTAACGTTGATAAATTGGATCAATTTCAGACACTATTATTCATGACTGAGAAGACAGTTTGATGAATTATTTCTCAAATTGACCCAAATTTATCAACGTTAGGGGTAAAATTTCTCTTGGCTTCCAACATTAGGGATAAAATTGTACCATTTTAGACGTTAGGGATAAAATTGCTCCTGACCTAAAACATTAGGGGTATTTTTGCACTTTAACCCTTATTTTTGGATTTAATTTTTTTTTTATTTTAATGGGATGAAGGGGGGGGGGGGCTTACATCTGCCCCTGAGGATCATAGTTTGTCCATAACTAGGGTCCGACTGGGTATATAAACTCAATGTAGGCTAATTTAACCATGTTGTTGGTGTAGTAACTATCCACTCATTGGTATGCATTACTTAGACGATGCTCACACGCAACTTTAGATCTATTTTTACAAGGAAATTGTGAAATTTTCCATTACCTACACGTGCAAGTTCTTGCATTTAAGTCAATAACTCCCCTTTTGTTCGATCTTCAATCTGAAATGTGTGTGTTTATTCTAGAAAACTTACAAGGGATAGCTTTGTCAACATGACTCATCTTCTTCTTCTCAGCCTACTGCGAAAAATGTGTTTATCGTGATCCTGAAAGTCAAAGTTGCTACATTAATATATTTATATAGCATCCAAGCTTTAAAAAGTAGAATATCTGAAATGTTTACCAGCCAATTGCTGTCTCTCATAAAACCATCGTTGGAGAGTATCTCTAATTTACTCTACCTTTATTGTGATAGGTAAACGTCTTCCTACCACCATAACCAGGTTCCATTATTCTTAAATGTTTGTGGTAATAATGTTATATCGACGGGTATGAAAGTATGCATGTGACCATTTCTGCATACCGGCTTGCTTTAGATATTCTGGTACGGGGCCATATAGTTGCCGAAGTCGAGAAAATGCGTCGTTAAACGCAGAAACTCTATAAGCTTTAGCAGCTCGCCAGTACACCTCATCTATCTTTCTAATTTTCCAGAATTTAGCTTTCATATTCATTCTCAGATATTGACAACAACATCCACGTATCACATTTGGAAACACTAAATTCATGGCATAATCAATTCCCTTCTGCCTATCCAAGAGTATGGCAAAATTCTCTACATCCCCAATACATTCTTTAAGCTTGGTCATAAACCAAGTTCATGCCTCTCATTCGGGTGCCAAGTTCGACTAAGAAATGTCTGATTGGTTCATTCGGGTGTGTCCACACGCCTCTCATCTTCAAGTGGCCATTGATATCTGCTCTCCCCCTAGGAGAGTAGCAATCACCACACTTCACCCATGATTCCTCATCATGATTCAGATTATATCTAACTAACCCATACTTGGCACCCAATCATCAACATGTTAGGCGATAATTAAAGCATGTTGTGTCTCATCTAGGTCCCATAGTGACTTTGGGTCTAAGGAATCATCTATAAGCATTACATGAGAACAACCTATAACATTGTTACCATGTGGTTTTCTCATAGTGGATCGTTCAGAGCTTAATATTTTATAAGCCTCTATTCCCTTGGTTTGACATCCAACGTCTATAACTGGTGAAACACCATTAGAACCAATGTACATACTAGTTTTTAGTTCCTTATCGTTCCCACGATAACAACAAACTCGGGATATTTAGATTAGTATCTTATTGCCTCACGTTTTCACTTGCCCAGGTGATCCTCAACTCATCAAATGTGATCATATCACTATTCAATGGTATTCTATTAAGTTAGTTCGTATAAATGAACTAACAGAACATATTATTGCCTTGAAATTAAGGGTACTGTCTAGATATACTCTAACAAGATAAATTAAGGATTTCTTCTATCTTATTAATTATATGATAAAAGATTAATTGCCTTTTAATGGTAGATCACGACTATGTATAATAAATGACATATAAGTAAATGCGCATTTGGTGAATTGCCTTGTTAATTATATGATAAAAGATTAATTGTCTTTAGGACATAACACTAACATGGGAAAGATCCATGGAAGATAACCAGGTCAAATTTGGTGAATCCAGTCAAAATAGGCTTTTAATTTTGCGCAAAATCAAGCTAGGGGTCGCTGACACCCTAGATAGTCTTCCCAACAGTCTCTATTTATTTGTTTTAGCTTTGAAATTTCCTATTTTCATTGCTAAAAATACCTAAAAACAAAGGAAAACACGAATGAGTTCCAAAAACAAAATATAACCCATAATAAATTTAAATAATGAAAAATAATCTAAAATTCATGATTTAATTACTAAAAAGAGACGAAAATATGCATGAAAATGCAACCTTATACTTGTGGGAGTCTTTCATCTCTTCCATTTTTATGCATTCTTTGGCCCTTTTCCCTAAAGAGTAAGTAATTCTACTTTTTCTTCTTTCTTTCTTATTTTATCCATTGAATCGTCACGATGAAAAAGTGTATGCGACCCTCAACCTTCTTAGAATCAAGATAAGAGCTCTAACCCACAACATTGTGCGAGAACCACTAGGCCCACTACAAACTGAAAGTAAATCCTAAAATTTGGGATCAACCCTCTCTGATTCATGAAGATGAGGGTGTGGGTTTGTGGGAGACGTACCTAAGGATCCAAAAGTTAGAGGTTTTCTTGCCAGTGAAAAAGCATTATGCTCATACCAATAAATGTGACCGTTTAAGTGTTTTTGAGCCTATATTAAGTGGGGCATGAGGTTTCCCTTGCCTGAGCCATTGTTGGCATATGTTAGGATTTTAACTTGTGCCCACACCCAAATTTCCCCATATTCATGGCTAAGATTGATGGCTTGTCTCGAATTATGTTAGGACTCGAGTTTACAACTAACAAGGACAATACTTAATCCTTTTGGCACCACTTCAAAATGACTACTGACGAATTTTGT
This sequence comes from Euphorbia lathyris, assembly GCF_963576675.1. NCBI lineage: Eukaryota > Viridiplantae > Streptophyta > Magnoliopsida > Malpighiales > Euphorbiaceae > Euphorbia > Euphorbia lathyris. The sequence continues at coordinate 90,652,939 of NC_088910.1, forward strand.
TACTGGGGACTAGATCACACGAGAGGAAGAACTTTCTAAACAACAAAAAAGAGTTAGTGATGTTATCCTTTGAGTGATCTTTTTGAAATGGAAAATCCTTTGGTAGATCATGATGTGGATTTTCTTCTAGTAGAATTATAATATATCTTGATCCTCAATATTTTCGACAACATCTCATTCTGTATGATCAGAAGATATGTTAGTTTCATCAAATACTACATGCATAATTTCCTTAACGAAGAGTGTTCTTTTGTGTAAGACTTTATGTGCTTTACTATGCAATGAATGTCGAAGAAAAATTCCTTTATTAAATTTTGCATCAAATTTAGCAAGATATTATTTATTGTTGAAAATATGACATATGCACCCAAATGGATGAAAATGATTGGTGTTGGGTTTTCTCTCATTCCATATTTCATATAGAGTCTTTTTCAGAATGAGTTTGATTAAAACTCTATTTAAGATATATCATACCGCCCATTAAAAAAAAGATATAACATAACATATTAGCTTCAGCTTAACAATACTTAAGAAGATTATTTTTATGTAGCATGGTTCTTCTTATCTCTTCGATAGTTCTATTCTTTCTCTCAAGAATACCATTTTGTTGTGGAGTCTTTGGTGTAGAGAAATGATATGATATGAGATCATTGCATAATGATTCAAAAAGATGAGAACAAATGCTTCATTTTTTTAGTTTTAAAAATAATGTCTATGTAAAGCATGAACAATCATTAATGACAACTAATGCATATTTCATGCCTTCTAGAGTAGTTGGTTAAATAGGGCCGAATAGATCGAGATGTATTAGTAAGGACTAGATGTCGAAACAACTTCTTTAATATATAAGAACTTCTAGTTTGTTTACCTCCTTGGCATGCAATATAAATATGACCTTTAATAAATATTATTTTTTATATACCATTTTAAGATCTGTTTGGCTCTTTCGTGGAAAATTACGGGCGTGCCAGATAATTATAGTATTATCAAACTATGGAATGAAATTGAGTGCGCTTTCTAACTTCTAATTATCAAAACGATTGTATGGAATAAAAGAGACCGTAAAATTCCAAAGATTCGATTATCAAAACGATACCGACCTTACAGAAACGATTGAACAACAAATAAAATAAAAAATGTACTGGGAAATGAATGAACTTTAGATCTAAAAATTGAAATTAAGGGAAGAAACTGAGAAATCTAAAGATGCTGAAGTCTAAGGATAATTTGCTAGAGTTTTTACTTGGGTTTGCTGAGTTGGTTGATTGGGTTTTGTTCATCGTGATTTCTTCCTTTTATAGACGTTGGAGGTAACTTCCTGCTTCTTTCCACTAATCCACGTTCTCCATCACATTGAGTAATCGCTCCACTTTGACTTCCACGATGAAATTGATTATGACGCTTTCTAACTTCCCTGCATTCTAATTGGCTCACAAAAATACACGTTAAAATATTAAATGACCTTATAATTTCCCTTTTGATTTTCCTTAAGTTTCCTCTGAGGTTCACCTTAGGAAATTGGTTTTCTCCGATATTCACTATTGAAAAATCTACTTAGACATAAGCTAGGCCAATTAATATATTAAAAGTATATAAAAGCCAAAAAATTAAATTATGGTGCAAATAAGATCGTTTCTCGTAAGCTTTGGAATTAAATGCATGCGTGAATGACCTAATGTGCAATGTCATAACTAAATTTATTCTTCTTACGAGATAAGATATTTATTATAGGTAAAAGACTTTGGATTAAGCATATAAATATTACATATTCACTAAAAAATTTAAGAAGGTGATAAAAAATTCTCCTTAAATCTCAATAATTTGAATGAAGATCGTGTTTTAATATAATAACAAAACAATTTATTTATTTTATTTTATTCTTATTAATAATTATTTTTCATAATTGATTTCTCGTTATTTTATTTTACTATAGTATCAATAAAATATTTTATCCTAATTGAATCTCCAAATAATTTTTCCAAAATAATTGAGTTTACCACGTAACTTACCCCAATATATTTTGGCTTCCCCCCCCCCCCCAATAATTGGGGTTACCGCAAAGAAATTTTCCCTAAATTCTAGGAAATCCAGTTTTAGACATCCGAAATTCCATTCGTAAACCCTTATCATAGATTTCATTCGACAATCCCTATTCCTACTCAACTCAATTTTGCACATTTTGAATTTCAAGCTTCCTCAACCCAAATTTTGAAACCCCTAAATCTTCTCAAACTCTACGACCTAAATCACGCCATAACATCTTTTGTGATTATCGAACCTCATTACTAGAACATCTTCTTTGACATTTTCTTGAATCTGTGCCCTAAAATTCGAATCGACATCTTTTGGGAATAGGACGAAACTAACCTATTAGTTAAATATAAATAATATCAATTTGAAACTAAAGTAACAACTAATTATTAAAGAAATATTAACAGAAAAGAAACAAGAAAAAGGAAAGCCTAATTAAAACCAGAACTCCGTCTAAGTACATAGGTAAATAAAATAAAATAAAACGAATTTTTAAATGAAAGAATTTCAAAACAAACCCAACTAAACTACCTTATCTATACGGAACAGAATCATATACAAAGACAAATAAGACGAATTCACAACCTAACCTAGATCTTTAAATACCATGATTTAAAAATTGATTTTGGTTTGACTTACCTGGAGTTTTAGGTTGCTCTTCTTTATTGTATGCAGCGGCGTCAAACTTTCTCTGTATTTTTTAGCAGATTTCAATCTTTGGCTTTTGCACACGCAACCTTCTTCTGTCAGCAGTGGAAGTCGTGACCTTCTGCTCAACCTTCAATCCATTATTCTTCAATATCCCAACGATTGGTGTAGCCATTCTAAGCGTAGACAGTTCCACTTCATTGGGTTGTTGAAAAGAACGGGAAGCAAAAGCACAGAAACCAAATCATGCTGCAACAATTGTGAAATTGCTCATTCACACTTTTCTTCCCCGTTATGACCAGTTCTGTCTTTTTCTGTGGTTCCTTGACTATTGGTGGTGATTTATACGAATTCTTTTTTTTTGTAGCCATCTCGAATTTCCTTGAGAATAATAATTTCTTTTCCTTTGTTGAATTGCAGATTCTTCCCTCGCAGACTCTTCTCAATCGAATCAGTTCCTGTTGTGACGATACGCTTACCGGTAGCAAGGATTAAATCCCGGATCAATCATTGATCAGTTTCCTTTAATCACGGTGCTAATACGTTCTTCGTGATTGCACTACCAACTCTTTGCTCGCTTGTACCTTTGATAGAAGTCTCCGAACATAAGTGCACAACCGATTCCTATTTTGATGAAGGATTTGAAGGCCTCAAGGATTAAAGGCCGGATCAATCACTGATCGATTTCTTTTAATCAAGGTGTTACCAAACTTGAGATTGAGTCATACCTGAAGTGCAACTCCTTTACTCAAAATCACCACTAAGATGTCTTCCAAAGGTAAACTTGCCATCAAACTTGTGAATAAAAATTAATGGACTTCAAATGTGTTTGATGATTGATATTTGGTGAATGGATGACAATCGTGAAAGAGCAATTTTGTGTTGACATGATTTTTGGGACTTTAGAATTTATCGACTCGTTTCCTTCATGTCGGTGCTACCTTTAAGCCAAATAACACAGGGATGGGTGCCTGTTTCGAGTTGTATTGGCCAGCATTGTGTGCACGTCAATTTGGACTTACTCAGGTTATTCCAACTTCTCCTTCGTTCCCCTTGGGTGAATGTTACAAAGCATCTGATACTCGCGTACGTCAGCTTCTCAAGGATGGTTTTCATTTCAAATTGACAAAAGTGGGCAAGATCTCTTCGATTGTTACTGCTGAGTTTGACAAGTGGTGGTCTTTGCGCCTTCCTTACCTTCAACAACAAATGGAAGCATCATGTATATTCCTTGATCTACTTCTTTCTACTTCCTCTCATCTCTGATTGAAACAACTCATTCACACATATTTCATGCAGGGAAGGTGGTTGATAAGGAAGAAGTCAATGGAGACGAAGATAGCGATGTTGTTGAAGCCGATGTTGCTCCTGATGAATCTGAATCTGCTGACCTCGACGACTTCCCTGAAGTAGATTTTTCTTTCCTTGATCAAGTTAACTTTGAAGATTTAGATTTAGATTCAGATGAGAGACTCTTAGAAGATGAATCTCCTCCTTTAAAAAGGCAAAGAATGGGCAAGTCCCCTGATATTCCGGCTGACACCGTTGACCTAGGTGATGAAGGCACTCAGGCAGGGCATGATGGCGTACTCTTTGTAGCACAAGTTGATTGTACTTCGCCATCAGTAGGTGAGATTCTTGCTTCAGCCATGGTCAATATCCCTCAATCTCAATCTTCATCTAATCTAGCCATCATAGACCATGTAGGGGAACTTCCATCAAAGAATGATTCTCACATTGTTTCTAGATCTGAGGTAAATGAAACCAACTTCCAACTTCAGGATTTTTTATTTTTTTTCTAATAAATTTCTTTACTTTTGATCAGGCACTCCTAGATAGAATTGCCAGAGTGAAAGCTTCTCCCCTTGAGGATCTTTCTTGGAACATCGACTTCTCCTTTCTTGAGGATGACCCTCATAGTGATGCGCCTGATAAAGACCATACTTCTGCCTCTAAGAATATGATACGATCGATACTTGATCTTGATATATCCTCAATTTCTGCTCAACATTTGACGATGCTCTTTTCGACTATTGATGATCTTATTCACCGCTCCTCTTCTGCTGAGTTTAAGAAACGCCTGACTAGATTCAAGACTCAAGTTCACTCATGTCATTCTGATTACTCTGCTGTGGAACCTCAGTTGGCACTTTTAAGTGACAAGTTAGATTCGTATGCCTCCGATCACCTCCTTTACCAGAAGTTGTGTGAAAGTAACTCTATTGCTGACCAAGAAGTTGAGTCTTCCATTGAATTGATCGATCAAAGGTATAAAAAGATGGAAGAAGTCAAAAAAATGTTGAAGAAAATTGAAGATGAACTGATGAGCTCGATAGTCCAAGGTGAAAAGTTGCGCCAACTCCAAAAAGATAGGTGGGAGAGTAAGGGACTCATGGCAAACTCTTTGAGATCAAACTATGACCAAGCTAAAGCATGGGCTGCCGAACGTCAAAAACTTCAATCTACTTCTCGGGTTTGTTGGGAAGATCTGATGACCATAGATTTAGAGGATGTTTGATTTGATTCCCTTCTAGATAGATTTCTTTGTTAAACATATTTGATAGACATTGAATGATGAATAAATTGCGGCCTTGCGGCCTGCTATTATTTTATTGCAAACAGAATAGCAGTTGTATAAGCCAGCTTTACAATTTTCAAATTGAAATTGCTTTGCATTACATCAAATACATATTGCTTATATTCTATGGCTGATGCTCCCTTAGTTCCCAAAGGGTGGGATAGAATTTCTTGAGGTACTTTCCATTGATGAACCTCTTATGTGGCTCCCCTTGCAAGCTGGCTAACCAATAAGAGTTTCCTTTTAGAACTTGGAAGACTTTGAATGGTCCTTCCCAATTTGGAGACCATTTTCCATATGCTCTATCTTTACTTCCAACTGGTAAGATGAGTTTCCAAACCATGTCTCCTTCTTCAAAGGTCTTTTCTTCACTCTCTTATTGTATGCTTTGGTTACTTTCTTTTTCTGGGCGATCATTCAATCAAATGCTTGCATTCTAGCTTCATCAGACTCTTCAAGTTCCATCATCATAGCTTCTATATATTCTGCTGGAGTGAGTTCATTTTTTCTGGCTACTCTGAGGGATGGCACTACTACCTCCATAGGAAGCATGACATCATGTCCATATGTTAATGAGAAAGGACTGATGCCTGTGGCACTCCTTTTTGATGTTCTGTATGCCCATAAAGTTTCTTAAAGTAAGATGTGCCATTCCCTAGGGTTATCTTCGATCATCTTTTCAAGGATGTTGATGAGAACTTTGTTGGAGGCCTCAGCTTGACCATTAGCTTGTGGATAATGAGGAGTAGAGTGCAACAACTTGATTCCATAATCTTCCATGAAGTCCTTCATGTCATCTCCGGTGAACATGGTTCCTTGGTCTGTGGTAATTGACTGAGGGATCCGGTACCTGTGAATGATGTTTTCCTTGATGAACTTCACAACATCTCTCTGGTCCACTTTCTTCATTGGTAAGGCCTCTACCCATTTTGTGAAGTAGTCTATTGCCACGATCATAAAGTTGTGCCCTTTTGATAATGCAGGATAAATTTTCCCTATCAAATCAATTGCCCATCCTCTGAAGGGCCACGGCTTGACGACTGTGTGCATCTCATCTGCAGGAACTCTTTGAATCTGCCCATATCTTTGGCATTGGCGGCATCCTTTTGCATAAGACATACAATCCTTCAGCATAGATGGCCAGAAGTACCCATGTCTCCTTATGAGCCACTTCATCTTGATGCCTGCCTGATGAGCTCCACATACTCCTTCGTGGACTTGTTTCATAACTTCCATGCTGTCTGGAAATCCTAAGCATTTCAGCAAAAGTCCATCTACATTTTTGCGGTACAAGTCACTGATAGGGGTCAAAAACCCCTATCTTTGGGTATGGTTTTAGAATGGGTTTTAGCGTTATTTTGTTAATAAGCGAGCAATTCTCCCATTTAAATGCTTTTGTGTGAGTTAGTTAGAAATTGGAAACGTTTTATTTACTTTTCGTTGTTTAGGCTCGTTTTATGATCAATTTAGGCAAATACGGCCAAAATGGCATGCATATTATAATTCCGTTATCCTTTGAAGCTAATTGATCCATCAAATGTCGCACCAAACGAAGCGTTTGCTCAAATAAGCGATTGGCGGGTCAATTTAGCCCTTGGACTAATGTTGTTTGGAGTTTATGTGCGTGCGCAGGTCAAAACATGATCAATTTCAGGCAAAAATCGTGTCTCGGAGACCCCCGGCAGTCGCTCGGCGAATTGAGCATCGGCGCGCAGCCCGGGCGCTGCTCGGCGAGCAGCCTAGGCACTGCCCAGGCACCGCCCAAGCACTGCCCAGGCACTGCCCAGGCACTGTGCCTGCTCGCCGAGCAGGCCGCCAGGCGCCTGCTCGGCGAGCAGGGGGCTGCTCGTCGCGAGTAGCCCTGTTCGCCGAGCAGCTCGCCCTGCTCGACGAGCAGACCTGCGGGAATTGGTTAAAAAGACCAATTTCGCCCCCACGATGCCACGATGGACCCCACGACTTCCTACATCAATAAGGACATGAATTAGGTCAAGAAAAGGGCCCGAGCCGCGTCTATAAATAGAGTTTTTCCAATGTAAATTAGATATCTTTTTCCTTTGTAATTTTCTTAGCTTTTCACCTTGAGAAATCCTCTCCACCTCCTCCATATCCTTCAAACCTCCATTGAAGACACCTCCGAAGCTCCATTCACCGAGGATTGCTCAAGCTTCATCCTTAAATCCTAGAAAGACGCCTGCATTGGTAGACAGGTTCCCTGAAAGGGATTTTTCTTCTTTTACATTCTGTCTAGCCTCTGATACATGCTATGAATTCTAGGTTTATTGTAACTTCGTGACAATGTTTCCATCTTTGATATATATTATAGTTCTTGTTTATTCAATTGTTTTGATGTTTTAATCTTTGTCTTATGCTTTGTTTGATTGGTTTAACTCATTCGATAATCCCAAAATTAGGTTGGCACATATTGCGAGTTGAATTTGACCTAGTCAGTGCCTATAGGATTGATGACCCTATAGAAGATTAAGCCCAAATTACTGAGCCTTAGAGCTAGTTTCGGCCTTACAAGGGAATCACAAACTAGGGACTTTAGGAGGATAGGTCGGGTTAATCGCCTTGGACACAAGTGACTTAGGTTTCAAATCAATTGTTTAAACATTCTATTTTCATTATCATCGTATCCCTTCATGTTCCTTCGGTTAATTGCATTGGTAAAAGATCACTTAGGAGTAGTTTAACTCAATTAGGGGTAGAGTAACTTAGTTAGGCGTAGAATAACCTAGCTAGAATTAGATAATTTAGTTAGAATTAGATAACTTAGCTAGGATTAGTATAATTCAACCTACGAGTAGATTAATTCAAACAAACCAACTCAAAACCCCCTAAGCCTAGATAACATCCGAGATCGAGTAGCTCGGTACTTGCAGAAATAAATCCCGTGGACGATAACCTGGACTTAAACCAGAAATTTATTACTTGATAACGACGGGGTACACTTATCCCTTAGTGAGTCCTCATCTAACCTTAGGTCGGGTTCTTCACGGAATCCGCATCAAGTTTTTGACGCCGTTGCCGGGGATTTATTTCTTCTGCAATATCGAACCAAAGGTCGATTTGTTAGTTTAGGCATTCATTGTGAATATCCTTTGTTTATAATCGTTTATACTTGTTTATATATAATCCTTTATACTTTTCTTTTTGTGAATATTTGCTTCTAATTTTTATTGTTATTTCTAATGATTCTTCTTTTTTTGAGAAAATGGCTAGAAACAATGGAAATAAGGAGTCTATTACGCATTTGCTTAACTTTCTATCTACTCACGAAGATCAAACTGACGATTTGTATGCCTCAATTAAAAATTTATGCATACAAAAAGGGATCCTAGTTGATTCAACCGCGGACGAATCAATTAAAGAACCCAATTTGGTAGGTCAGGTTGATAAGGTAATATCTTTTCCCATTAACAATGAAGAACTGATCCCTAATTATGAGAAACCGAAAGTTTCAATATTAATTGAGGAATCAGTTGAAATTGAGCCTCTAGAGAAGAATCCAAAAATAGAAGAGTTCGATTTTGCTCCAAGTCCAGAAATTTCCATTCTCTTTGATTTACCAAGAGAATCAAAAAGGGAGCAAACTAAATTTTTTCATAACTTATTTAAATTTTATCCGTTGTTTTTATTAAAATTCTTTGAAACTGATAATCCGTTTTGCAGGTACGGATTATTTATTCAGGAATTTGAATTCCTAACGCGAGTAGAAGCATACACCTAGGCGGGAATTCTATGTCGAGCTCACCGACTATAACGTAGCGCTTCTTGGGAGGCAACCCAAGTTGTAATAAAACTTTTCAGGTTTGTTTTATTTAGATTATACATTGATCTTTTAGTTTAGTTTTTTTAGTTTTCTTTTACGTTTTTTTTTAAAAGTGTTCGTTAAAAAAAAAAAAATAAATAAATTTTTTTTATTTGTTTAGTTTTATTTTATTTTATTTTATTTTTATTTTTTATTTTAAAGTTTTCAGGTTTAAAATAAAATTTAAAAAAAAAGAAAAAAAAATTTTTTTTGGCCCCAGGAGGCCCAGCCCGCTGCTCGACCGAGATAAGCAGCGGTTCGGGATTTTTTCCCGAACGAAGCTGAAATAAATAAATAAATAAATAATAATAATAATAATAAAAAAAAATTTTCCACCGCAAATCGTCAAGCTTTTGGCGATTGCGCTAAAATCAGTAATTTGTCTTCTCCACCCTAACTTTTTGCACTTGTACTCTATGGTTTGTGATGCAATGTTGGAACTTATTGCATATTTTTAGTGTGAGGAGGAGGGGTAGACAAACTTACAAAAATTGTATAATTTTTAAATTTTTATTGCGTCGTGTCTAGTTTAGTTTTGCGTTTTCCGGGTTTTATTTAGGTTTTGCATGTTTAGGACCTAAAACCGTGAACCTCCTTCGAATCTAAACTTCGTTATTTGTCTTTGAGGGCTGAGAACCGAATCTAAAATTGCATGACAACTAGTTTAGGTGTGGGACACAACTCTTGTATCTGTAAAAGCATGAGCTAAGGTTTGCATTTAGACCCTACTTTTGAAGAAATGCTAAAATCATTACTTAGGTAGATAACTTAAGAATCGAAGGCATGTGACATTAAACTTGAGTTTGGGGAAAACTAGTAAACACAAAATTGAAACCCAAAGAATTGTGAGTTGAATTTGAGCCTAAGAGCGAACATCAAAAAGCTCTTTTTCTTGACATTTTTGTGTGAAAGCTTTGACTTGTGGAAGATTACAGATTTTGCACCTAATACTGTGTTGAACCTACATGCGATGGTTTGAGATGATAAACGGTGAATCAGCCTCATTAGAATTAACCATTTTCTTTACCTTATTTTTTCTTTTTCATCCACTCTAGGAAGCCCATTTGAGCCTATATTTTTGTAGTTTATAGATTTTTCTTTCGTTCTAACCTGTTTTTGCAAACCACAACTTGGTTTGCTACTTAACCCAATTTCTTGTGCAAAGCTCAAATAGAGCCTTTGTTTTCTTCTAGCGCTTTATCTTTGTTTATGGCATTACAGTAGCAAGTCAAAAGGCTAAGAAGTGAATGAGCATCACTATCCCAAAAAAAAAAGAAGAGAAAAACAGAAAAAAAGAAAGAAAAAGAAAAGAAAAGAGACGAACAAAAGGGAAGAACTTCATTCCCCAGTTCTTAAAAATAAAAAACGTCTCAAGAAAACATCCCAAAAAGAAAATAATAAGGGATGAATAAAAAGCTCAGTCACTTCATATTTGCTAAAGCCATTTAAACTTAGTTTTTGTAGCGCTAGAACTATTAACCCTTGTTGTACCTTTAACCCTCTAACCAAATCACAACCCTGATTAGAGGCTGTTTTTGATATCATCGGAATCATATAGCATAGTAGAGGAACGCGGATGAACGTGCAAAATCAACGTAATCCTAAGCAAGAACATAAGCCGAGAGTAAACACTTTAGCCACCAAAATTGTGTGAAATGAGTGAACTACCTATGGTGAGGTGTTTTACTTAGCGATCCCCTCAAGCTCGTTTAATTGAACATGTGTCCTTTTGCTTAAAACTATGACCTATGATAATTGAAATGCGGGTTTTTGATATCGTGTCTCTACTTTGTATTTCCGAATGCATGTAATTACAGATGCTCGAAATTGTGTCAAGCACCTAGTCAAACCGGGAGGTTTTCTAGCTTGCTTGTGATTGCGGGTTTAGTTTTTTTAGTTTACTTGGGACAAGTAAAGTTTTAAGTGCGAGGAGGTTTGATAGGGGTCAAAAACCCCTATCTTTGGGTACGGTTTTAGGACGGGTTTTAGCGTTATTTTGTTAATAAGCGAGCAATTCTCGCATTTAAATGCTTTTGTGTGAGTTAGTTAGAAATTGGAAACGTTTTATATACTTTTCGTTGTTTAGGCTCGTTTTATGATCAATTTAGGCAAATACGGCCAAAATGGCATGCATATTATAATTCCGTTATCTTTTGAAGCTAATTGATCCGTCAAAAGTCGCACCAAACGAAGCGTTTGCTCAAATAAGCGATTGGCGGGTCAATTTAGCCCTTGGACTAATGTTGTTTGGAGTTTATGTGCGTGTGCAGGTTAAAACATGATCAATTTCAGGCAAAAATCGTGTCTCGGGGACCCCCGACAGTCGCTCGGCGAATTGAGCATCGGCGCGTAGCCCGGGCGCTGCTCGGCGAGCAGCCCAGGCACCACCCAGGCACCGCCCAGGCACTGCCCAGGCACTGTGCCTGCTCGGCGAGTAGGAGCCTGCTTGGCGAGCAGGGGGCTGCTCATCGCGAGTAGCCCTGCTCGCCGAGCAGCTCGCCCTGCTCGACGAGCAGACCTGCGGGAATTGGTCAAAAAGACCAATTTTGCCCCCACGATGCCACGAGGGACCCCACGACTTCCTACATCAATAAGGACACGAATTAGGTCAAGAAAAGGGCCCGAGCCGCGTCTATAAATAGAGTTTTTCCAATGTAAATTAGATATGTTTTTCCTTTGTAATTTTCTTAGCTTTTCACCTTGAGAAATCCTCTCCACCTCCTCCATATCCTTCAAACCTCCATTGAAGACACCTCCGAAACTCCATTCACCGAGGATTGCTCAAGCTTCATCCTTAAATCCTAGAAAGACGTCTGCATTGGTAGACAGGTTCCCTGAAAGGGATTTTTCTTCTTTTACATTCTGTCTAGCCTCTGATACATGCTATGAATTCTAGGTTTATTGTAACTTCGTGACAATGTTTCCATCTTTGATATATATTATAGTTCTTGTTTATTCAATTGTTTTGATGTTTTAATCTTTGTCTTACGCTTTGTCTGATTGGTTTAACTCATTCGATAATCCGAAAATTAGGTTGGCACATATTGCGAGCTGAATCTGACCTAGTCAGTGCCTATAGGATTGACGACCCTATAGAAGATTAAGCCCAAATTACTGAGCCTTAGAGCTAGTTTCGGCCTTACAAGGGAATCACGAACTAGGGACTTTAGGAGGATAGGTCAGGTTAATCGCCTTGGACACAAGTGACTTAGGTTTCAAATCAATTGTTTAAACATTCTATTTTCATTATCATCGTATCCCTTCATGTTCCTTCGGTTAATTGCATTGGTAAAAGATCACTTAGGAGTAGTTTAACTCAATTAGGGGTAGAGTAACTTAGTTAGGCGTAGAATAACCTAGCTAGAATTAGATAATTTAGTTAGAATTAGATAACTTAGCTAGGATTAGTATAATTCAACCTAGGAGTAGATTAATTCAAACAAACCAACTCAAAACCCCCTAAGCCTAGATAACATCCGAGATCGAGTAGCTCGGTACTTGCAGAAATAAATCCTGTGGACGATAACCTGGACTTAAACCAGAAATTTATTACTTGATAATGACGGGGTACACTTATCCCTTAGTGAGTCCTCATCTAACCTTAGGTGGGGCCGCATCAGTCACCTTCCATCAATATGAAGTTCAATGCTCTAATCTTGAGGGAATAAGGTACTTGTCTTCCTGGGTTCGACAAATACTCCTTGATGGGACTCCTCCAGTCACTAGCTAGATTGACATCTGTATTGAATGTCTCCACTTGAATTCCTCTCTCCATGATGGAAGGATGTCTGAGGTTCTTGATCATTATCAACTTATGGGTGAGTTCTTCTGACATTTTCAAACCAGAGGCTATTTGAGCTAGCTCATTAGCCTCCCAGTTCATCTCTCTTGGAACATGAAGAAAGGAGAAGTCATTGAATTCCTGCAGTAGTTGAACAGCGGCTGTATAATATGGAGCCAAGCTGAGACTAGTGCATTTGTATTCTCCTGATAGTTGCCTCTGCACGAGTTGGGAATCCCCTTGGATCAAGACTTCATCTGCTCCTAACTCCCTCAAGATCTCTAGGCCAATGACCGCAGCTTCATATTCAGCCTGATTGTTCGTACATTTGAAATCCAGGTTGAAAGACATTGTTGTTTTGGTTCCCACGGGGGATATAATGACTACTCCTGCTCCTGCAGATGTCTCGGTGCTAGATCCATCAAATTTCAAAATCCAGCAGGATTTTTCAACACTGAAGATTGGTAGATCTCGATCTATTTCATCCTTCACATCAAGACAAGGGTGATCTGCAAGGAAATCTGCAAGTGCTTGTCCCTTCACTGATTTTTGAGGATAGTACACCAGAGTAAACTCTGCCAAAGCCAACGACCACTTTCCAATCCTCATAGTTATGAGCGGCTTATTCAAAATGTACTTGATCAAGTCAGTCTGAGATACCACCAACACCCTTGCCCCAATCATATAATGCAACAGTTTGGTACAAGAAAAATACAATGTAAGACAGAGTTTCTCGATTGGTGAATATTTTACCTCAGTTGCATTCAAGAATCTACTTAGATAATATATTGCCTGCTCATATCCTTTGGAATTGTTTTGTGCTAACAAGCATCCAATGGAATCATGAGGGTCAGATAGATAAAGTTTCAGAGGTACACCTGGCCTTGGAGGCATAAGTACAAGAGGTTTGCATAGATACTCTTTGATACTCTGGAAGGCTTGCTGATGGCATTCCTTGTTGAAACACCTTTCCACGGGACCAACATTCCTCCCATTTGAATTCATCTTCCTTCTTTAACCGCAGCAAATCAGAAAATGTCTTAGACTTTCCAGCCAAGTTGGAGATGAACCTCCTGAGATAATTTACTTGCCCCAAGAACCGCCGAAGCTCCTTTTTTGTTTGAGGGGATTTGGACTCCATGATCGCCTTGGCTTTGTTCTGATCTATCTCCACGCATCTTTGGTGCACCAGGAATCCGAGCAAGTTTCCAGCTTTCACCCCAAAAGCACACTTGAGGGGATTAAGTTTCAGTTGATGCTCCCTCATCCTTTGAAAACCACATCTCAAGTGATCTATGTGCTCCATTTCTTTTTTGGACTTTATGACGATGTCATCAATGTAAACCTCAAGATTATTTCCAATCATATCATGGAAAATGGCATTCTTGGCTCTTTGGTAGGTAGCACCTGCATTCTTCAAGCCAAAAGGCATGACCAGCCACTCAAATGTCCCAATAGCACCTGGACATCGAAAGGAGGTCTTTGAAGTATCTTCTTCAGCAATGGCAATTTGATTATATCCTGCCATACAATCTAAAAAAGATAAAAGCTCATTGTTAGCTACTGCATCCACCAACATGTCTGCCATGGGCATCACATACACATCCTTCGGAGGTGCTGTATTAAGGTCTCTGAAGTCCACACAAACTCGTAGCTTGCCATTCTTCTTTACCACCGGTACAACATTAGATAACCATTGAGCATACCTGATGGGTCTTATGAATCCAGCTTTTAGCAACTTTTCAATTTCTTCCTTCACCTTCAATTCTACCTCTTTGGACATTCTTCTGGGAGGTTGTTTATAAGGTTTGAATTCTGGCTTCATTGGCAGACGATGCTCCACCAACTTTCTACTGAGTCCAGGCATCTCATGATACTCCCATGCAAAGCAATCCTTATACTCTTGCAATAATGCAATGAGTCTCTCTTTGATGTGTGGATCCAAAGACTACTGATGTATGTACATCTTGGGTTCTCAGAAGTTCCCAAGTTCACTTCCTCCAATGGATCTCTGGCCAATGATCTGTCATCCTCTAGTGGTGAAGGAGCTGGTTTCAATTCATCTATCTGGATGACGTTTTCACTTTCTTCTTCCAGAGGCTCTTCTTCATAGATTATTTTAGCACCCAGAGCCTCCAGACCTTCTTCCTTCTGCAATTCCTCCAACACCTGCTGCACTTGGGCTTTTTCTATGGCAGCGGAAGCTACTGCCATTTCTTTCTCATTATGCTTACTAATCATTGATTTCTTCGATGATCGGTTCTCCCAACGCTCCCCAAGCTTTGGATGGAACGATGGCTGATGGTTGGAGGATAGCTTTCCCTTTGTTTTGACATTGCTTCTTCCAGGTGATACTTTTGGGTCCTCCTCTCTTGCTTTCACCTCTGAACTCTATTGGACCCACAGCTCCATCATAGTACATTGCCTCCACGGAATCAGCTTGAGTTGTAAATGGTTTCCCATCTGCCCAGACAACTTCTACTTCATTTCCTTTCCAAAAAAGCAAGAATTAATGGAGTGAGGATGGTACACACCAATTGGCATGAATCCAGTCTCTCCCTAGTAAGATTTGATAGCTTGCTGTTGAATCAACAACGAAGAATGCTGCCATAGATGTGTTGCTTCCCACAGTAATATCTACTGGCAGAACTCCTAAGGTTTTGGTGGTTTCCCCTATGAAAGCTGACACCATAACCTCTGTGGCAATTAGATCTTCTATTGACTTCCCCAAGGTCTTCATCATCCTAAATGGCATGATATTCACTGCAGAGCCATTATCGATCCGCACTTTTGATACTGGCTTGCCATTCAGATGTGCCTTGATGTAAAGAGGCCTGATATGTTTGGTCATGCTATCTGCAGGTTTCTCAAAAGCCACTCTTTTTGGTTCTCCTGGGCCACTCGATTGAATTGAGACCCCACTGGTGAATGAATCTCTCTTCTCAGGAATAGGTGAACTCTTCTCCTCTTCAACATGATGATCCCTTGAATTTCCTAGGAAATCTGCTGGCAATGTCACTGAAGCTGTTGCACACCTGATAGATATCACCATGTCACTTATTCGCACGTTTTGAATGATTTCCTTTGGCTCCTCCTCTGAAACTATTGGTTCTGGCTCACCAACTTTCACTTCTTCTTTTTCCACCGGTTCCCCTACTTCATCTTTCTCATCATGGTGTCTTTCAACTGCCCTCTTATGTTGCATCCTTCTCTTCTGTGTTCTTGTAAGAGGTTGGGGGAACTTTTTATGGCGTACCACGCGCCACTTACCAAAATTTTCTGCTTGAGGCACCACAAAACGAGGTCTCCTCTGATTGGCAGTTGGGGAATATTTCTCTCGGTGAAATTCACTTCTTAGAGGTTTTTGATTCCTCTCAGTCTGAACTCTTCTTTCATAATGATTCCCTCCAATGCTCTTCACTTTTACTCGAATTTTTGACTTCTGCCCCCCTTGCTCCTTGATGTTAGCCTGAAGTTCATCATGACCTCGGAGATACTCCTTAGGGATCCAAGTATGGTAACTTCTGCCTTTCTCCTTCTTGGACTCTGTAAGTCTCAAACGAAGGTCTCCCTTCTTCCTATTGAGGACATCTCGTATATCTACTGCCACCATGTTCATAGTCACCACCGGTGGAAAATGATCTTCATCAACCAACATTGCTTCTTTCTTCTCTGGGAACTTAAGAATTCCATTGTTGATTCTTTCCTGAACTGCATTCTTGAAGCCCCAACAATTGTTGGTTGCATGATTCCAGGAATCATGATACTTGCAATATGTCTTCCCTTTGGTTTCTTCTTTTGTTGGCAATTTATGACCTGCAGGCAAAGTAATAAACTTCTCCTTTAAGAGAAAATCAAAGAGAGGATCACTCTTGGACACATCAAAGCTGAATTGCGGAGGTTTATCATTGAAAGATTTCTTTGCTGCATCATGTCCTCCGGTGGACTGGAGTAAGGGGCAAACATGAGTCCCTGTACTTTTAAGATCTGCCACTACAACCTCGTGGTATATTTCTTGGCAATAAGTTCCCATGGCACTCTTCTTTCTATGACTCTCTTCCCTCAACAGATCTTCGTACTCTGTCACCTTGGCAGCTAACTCATAAAAGTCTCTGAACTCCATTCCTTGGAACTTCTTCCTCAGCTCGATGTCAAGTACCCTATGGGCCATCTTCACGTACTCCACCTCTGGGAGATAGACATTGCATCTGTTCCTCATCTTTTTGAAACGAGCAATGAACTGGTCTGCTCTTTCACCTCCCTTTTGAGTAAGCCTAGAAAGTTCTGCAACACACACTTCTGGCTCTGCTCGGAAGAATTGAGTGTGAAATTGCCTCTCCATATCTTGCCAACCATGGATGGAGTCTCTAGGGAGAGTAGCATACCAAGTGAAGGTTGGTCTCGTCAGAGAATATGGGAAGAGCCTCAACTTGAGATGGTTGAAGTTAGGGTAGTTGGCAAGTTCTCCACACTGGATCGTGAACCTTGCTACGTGCTCCAAAGTTGACAAGCCATCTTCCCCAGGGTAGAAGTCAGGTACTCTGTATCCCCTTGGGTAAGGATTCTCCATGTCAATCACATGAGGGTAAGGCTTGTGGAACTTAGGGCGGCCAACTTGACGAAGGCCAAGCCCATACAGCTCTTGGACAACTTCTCTCACTGCCTCCATATTGAATGCTGGAATATGTTGAGGAATGCCATTCTACTGGTGACCATAAGGCATATGAGAAAATCTAGTGTTCCTTCCATTGCCTCTATAGTTGCCCCCCATGTCCCCAATAATATGGTGGCGTCCTGCCTCCTCATGATAGGAAACTGTGTGGGAGGTAGGACTAGTGTTTCCAAAATATTGAGAAACGGGTGACGTACCAGTATGGGATTTGATACTTCTCAGTGCCGGACACCCCACGTCCCCCATTGGAAGCTGGGGAACCTTGAGGGACATGGTTTTCTCCATTCTTGATTACCCCTGATTTTGACAGCTTCTGAAGTATTTTATCCATCTTTGAATCCATGTCACTCCGTAGAGCTTCCATATTCTTCTCGATGGACCTGAAACGCCTTTCCAAGAATGGTGAATTTTGGATCTCTGTAGAGATCCATGATTCTCCTCTGGGGCTAGCAACCTTTTCCCCTTCGATTCGTCCCACCATCTTTGGAACATTGCCTATTGTCATGACCTCCTTTTCTTAAGAACTTGCAACTACAGGATCTTTGTTGCTCTTATCGCTTTTCTTCGGCGACATTGTGATTTCAGTCCCACTGCGCGTGCCAATTTTTGTTTGGCTCTTTCGTGGGAAATTGTGGGCGTGCCAGATAATTATAGTATTATCAAACTATGGAATGAAATTGAGTGCGCTTTCTAACTTCTAATTATCAAAACGATTGTATGGAATAAAAGAGACCGTAAAATTCCAAAGATTCGATTATCAAAACGATACCGACCTTACAGAAACGAATGAACAACAAATAAAATAAAAAAATGTACTCAGAAATGAATGAACTTTAGATCTGAAAATTGAAACTAAGGGAACAAACTGAGAAATCTAAAGATGCTGAAGTCTAAGGATAATTTGCTAGAGTTTTTGCTTGGGTTTGCTGAGTTGGTTGATTGGGTTTTGAGGTAACTTCCTGCTTCTTTCCACTAATCCACGTTCTCCATCACATTGAGTAACCGCTCCACTTTGACTTCCACGATGAAATTGATTATGACGGTTTCTAACTTCCCTGCATTCTAATTGGCTCACAAAAATACACGTTAAAATATTAAATGACCTTATGATTTCCCTTTTGATTTTCCTTAAGTTTCCTCTGAGGTTCACCTTAGGAAATTGGTTTTCTCTGATATTCACTTTTGAAAAATCTACTTAGACATAAGCTAGGCCAATTAATATATTAAAAGTATATAAAAGCCAAAAAATTAAATTATGGTGCAAACAAGATCGTTTCTCATAAGCTTTGGAATTAAATGCATGCGTGAATGACCTAATGTGCAATGTCATAACTAAATTTATTCTTCTTACGAGATAAGATATTTATTATAGGTAAAAGACTTTGGATTAAGCATATAAATATTATATATTCACTAAAAAAATTTAAGAAGGTGATAAAAAATTCTCCTTAAATCTCAATAATTTGAATGAAGATCGTGTTTTAATATAATAACAAAACAATTTATTTATTTCATTTTATTCTTATTAATAATTATTTTTCATAATTGATTTCTCGTTATTTTATTTTACTATAGTATCAATAAAATATTTTATCCTAATTGAATCTCCAAATAATTTTTCCAAAATAATTGAGTTTACCACGTAACTTACCCCAATATATTTTGGCTCCCCCCCCAAATAATTGGGGTTACCGCAAAGAAATTTTCCCTAAATTCTAGGAAATCCAGTTTTAGACATCCGAAATTCCATTCGTAAACCCTTATCATAGATTTCATTCGACAATCCCTATTCCTACTCAACTCAATTTTGCACATTTTGAATTTCAGGCTTCCTCAACCCAAATTTTGAAACCCCTAAATCTTCTCAAACTCTACGACCTAAATCACTCCATAACATCTTTTGTGATTATCGAACCTCATTACTAGAACATCTTCTTTGACATTTTCTTGAATCTGTGCCCTAAAATTCGAATCGACATCTTTTGGGAGGTAATTCTTCCTTCGTTTTTAGTTTTGTTAATGGAATCGATTACTAGAACATCTTATTGTCTTAAATCTATGACCTAAATTTTGAATTGACAGCTTCTACAGAGGTAGTTCTTCCTTTGCTTTTAGTTTTCTTAAGTGATTCGATTTAGGCTCAAAATCTTTAATTAAACTGTTAATATGCCTTCAGATTAAAACATAAGTGGTAGATTGAATGCCTAGTTATAGATTTCTTTCTTCTTTCTAGTCCAAAACTTAAATTTTCTTGGGAATTTCTTTCTATAATTGCAATTTTGTTAAGCAGCAGAGCAATTAAAGAAGAGGTCGTAGCATAGCAATTGAAATTGGGAGATGAATTTGTGTTAAGATGTTTAGAGATTGAAGGATACTGCTTGCAAGGAAATAATGTCAATTGAGGTATAAATCTGGCATTGCTTCAATAATTGGATCTTTTTATCATTTTAAATGTTCATAAGGGTGGTTATACTGTTTATTGTGCATCTCTTTATTTTATCCTCAACTCATCAAACGTGATCATATCACTATTCAATGGTACTCTATTAAGTTAGTTCGCATAAATAAACTAATAGAACATATTATTGCCTTGAAGCTAAGGGTACTGTCTAGATATACTCTAACAAGATAAATTAAGGACTTCTTCTATCTTATTAATTATATGATAAAAGATTAATTTCCTTTTAATAGTAGATCACGACTATGTATAATAAATGAAATATAAGTAAAAACGCATTTGGTGAATTCCCTTATTAATTATATAATAAAAGATTAATTATCTTTAGGACATAAAACTAACATGGAAAAGATCCATGGAAGATAATTGGGTCAAATTTGGTGAATCTAGTCAAAATATGCTTTTAATTTTGCGCAAAATCAAGCTAGGGGTCGCTGACCCCCTGGGTAGTCTTCCCAACAGTCTCTATTTATTTGTTTTAGCTTTGAAATTTCCCTTTTTAATTGCTAAAAATACCTAAAAACAAAGGAAAACAGGAATGAGTTCCAAAAACAAAATATAACCCATAATGAATTTAAATAATGAAAAATAATCTAAAATGCATGATTTAATTACTAAAAAGAGATTAAAATATGCATGAAAATACAAACTTATACTTGTGGGCGTCTTTCATCTCTTGCATTTTTTGCCCTTTTCCTTAAAGAGTAAGTAATTCTACTTTTTCTTCTTTCTTTATTATTTTATCCATTGAATCGCCACGATGAAAAAGTATATCGACCCTTAACATTTTTAGAATCAAGATAAGAGTTCTAACACACAAAATTTGGGATCAACCCTCTCTGATTCATGAAGATGAGGGTGTGGGTTTGTGGGAGACGTACCTAAAGATCCAAAAGTTAGAGGTTTTCTTGCCAGTGAAAAAGCATTATGCTCATACCAATAAATGTGACCATTTAAGTATTTTTGAGCCTATATTAAGTGGGGCATGAGGTTTCCCTTGCCCGAGCCGTTGTTGGCATATGTTAGGATTTTAACTTGTGCCCACACCCAAATTTCCCCATATTTATGGCTAAGATTGATGGCTTGTCTCGATTTATGTTAGGACTCGAGTTTACAACTAACAAGGACAATACTTAATCCTTTTGGCACCACTTCAAAATGACTACTGCCGAATTTTGTTACCGGGAACTAGATCACACGAGAGGAAGAAATTTCTAAACAACAAAAAAGAGTTAGTGATATTATCCTTTGAGTGATCTTTTTGAAATGGAAAATCCTTTGGTAGATCATGATGTTGATTTTCTTCTTGTAGAATTATAATATATCTTGATCCTCAATATTTTCGACAATATCTCATTCTGTATCATCAGAAGATATGTTAGTTTCATCCAATACTACATACATAATTTCCTTAACAAAGAGTGTTCTTTTGTGTAAGACTTTATGTGCTTTACTATGCAATGAATGTCAAAGAAAAATACCTTCATTAAATTTTGCATCAAATTTAGCAAGATATTATTTATTGTTTAAAATATGACATGTGCACCCAAATGGATGAAAATAATTGGTGTTGGGTTTTCTCTCATTCCATATTTCATATAAAGTCTTTTTCAGAAGGAGTCTGATTAAAACTCTATTTAAGATATATCATACCGCCCATTAGAAAAAAAGATATAACATAACATATTAGCTTCAGCTTAACAATACCTAAGAAGATTATTTTTATGTAGCATGGTTCTTCTTATCTCTTCGATAGTTCTATTCTTTCTCTCAAGAACACCATTTTGTTGTGGAGTCTTTGGTTTAGAGAAATGATATGATATGCGATTATTGCATAATGATTCAAAAAGATGAGAACAAATGCTTCATTTTTTAGTTTTAAAAACAATGTCTATGTAAAGCATGAGCAATCATTAATGACAACTAATGCATATTTCATACCTTTTAGAGCAGTTGGTTAAATAGGGGCGAATAGATCGAGATGTATTAGTTTTAAAGGACTAGATGTGGAAACAATTTCTATAAGAACTTCTAGTTTGTTTACCTCTTTGGCATGCACTATAAATATAACCGTTAATAAATATTATTTTTTATATATCAAGATCGTTTCTTGTAAGTTTTGGAAATGCATGTGTGAATGACCTAATGTAAAATATCATGATTAAATTTATTCTTCTTACGAGATAAGATATTTATTATAGGTAAAAGACTTTGGATTAAGCATATAAATATTATATATTCACTAAAAAATTTAAGAAGGTAATAAAAAATTCTCCTTAAATCTCAATAATTTTAATGAAGATCGTGTTTTAATATAATAACAAAAAGAATAATTATTTATTTTATTTTATTTTATTTTATTCTTATTAATAATTATTTTTCAGGATTGATTTCTCATTATTTTATTTTATTTTACTCATTTTTATTATGTCTTTTCCATTAAAAAAAATTAATTTCTTATTTTTGAAACACAAACAACTTAATGTCTAAATTAAATTTTAAAATTTTAAAATTAAAAATATAAAAATATAAAAATGTTATAATTTTTTTAGAAACTAGTATTGAACTAATAAAAAAAATTAAATATATCCTATTACGTGTTAGGCTTGTCCAAAATCCAAAATTTCAATATTTTAGACCTATTAGGTACTCTCCCTAAATCCAAATTTCTAATTTTTTTGGCTTGTTAGGTCTCTATAAATCCAAATTTCTAATTTTTTTGGCCTCTTAGGTTTCCTTAAATCTAAATTATTAATTTTTTTTGGCCTAGTAGGCCATCTCAAATCAATTTTTATAATTTTTTTACATGTTCAGCTCTCCCTAAATCCAATTTTTTTTACATGTTAGGACTATAAACGAAATCTAGCTTAATTTTGAAAAAGTGTACATTAATACTTAAAATTGATTCTGGACTATTCAAATTATAACACGCATATATACAAAAATAAATAAGCAAGTTTGATTTAGCAAATTTTTTTTTTCCCGAACGCACGTGTAAAATCGGCCCCTCCAACCAAGTAATCATGTATTCGCTGTTGAAACACCTTTCCACTGGATTTTGATTTGACAAAATTAATTAAGTGAAATTAAATATTCTATAACACATCAAGTTTAAATGCTTTGATTTATTGTTACTAATGTGTTTGTTCAATGTTGAGTTCATAATTGTTATAAGGCATAAAGATCATAAGGCCCAAGCCCTATATGGAAGTCAAGGCCCAAGTCAAACAAGCCCAAGATTGCTCAGCCCGCGTATCTCCAAAACGCTGCCGTTGAAGTAATGAAACGCATGTTGAGCAAAGAAGGATCGAGAAGATCCACGTAGACAACTTCGGTATGAAGCTGCTGAGCTGTCTCGATAAAACGTACAAGTCAGCCGCTGACCACAAGACAGCTTCCAGACAAAGTATTTCCTCTTCGAGTAAAGATCAGAAGACACAACAAGCTGTCTGGTTGACGTTACCCAAAATGGAGGAACATACTGTCACACTGACCGAAGAACAGAAGATGCTGGAATCTGATTGGCTAAGAGAACTGCTGACAGACTGAGTGAAAACGACCTGTAGCCGTTTCCCTCCAATGGTTATTTCGCTCCCACAGCTCTCTATAAATAGAGCATTCAGAATCCACATTCCATAGAGAACTTTGAGCAAAAGCCGTTACGCTGATCAAACGTGTACAAAAGTTCTCCATCAAAAGCAAAGCAAATTCTTACACTACAAGCTTATTCATTTGTGTAAAGTCTAGAGTGATTGATTCTCAATCATCTAAGGTGTTCTAGCAATTGTTGTTTAGGACAAATCTTAATCATTTCTAGGAATAGAAAGGAGAGACTGAGTACTCGATTTTAAGTACTCAGCGGAGAGATTAGGATTGAGTAGAAGTATAGAGGACGGTACTCTTGTCATACTCAATTGCTGATATTGTAAAAGGTTTGAGGCTCTACCTTTAAAGAGTTCAGTAGAGGATTTGAAATCTCGGAAGTGTTCCGGGGACAGGACGTAGGCTTAGAAGAAGCCGAACCTGGATAAATCTGCTGAGTGAAGTATTTCTAAACCTTAACTCCTTATTTATATTGCTTGCTTAAAACAAACTAAAACTGACCAAGTAAAAGAGGTCAAGCTGAGTTGTGCGCTGCCAACGAATTAAGTCAGGAATAGACTCTAAGTGCTATTTCCTGATCTAAGCAACGAAACTGACCTAGTCACTAGTTGACTAAGCCAGTGTCTTATCGATTGATCAACGCTGCTGTCATATAATCTTTTCTAAAAGAAAAGAAATCTGCCCTAATCGTTTTAAAAGGTAAAATAGTTCCTAACCCCCCCCCCCATTGGAACTATACTTGCAACCTTACAAGGGACCAACATTCGCCACTACCTAATGCCGCTTTTCAGATTTAAAAAGCAAACAAGAGGTCACTAACAAACGCACCCTTAGTTGAGATAAGAAATGCATGCCTTCTCTTGTGTATTTTGAGAGGGATCTTAAGCCTCTATTTATAGCCTTAAAATGATGGGATAATTACTAATCTGACCCAATCAAGGACCCCAATTTATATATCTAACCCACCTTGCCTCAAAGTTACCAAATTAGACACTTTCACCCATTTTGGATAAAACTAACCTTAGTTCTATTCGATCAATCGATCGATCTACTCCTTCTCTTCTTCTTCTTCTTCTTCCGCTTCATACGCTTCTTCTTCTTCTTCTCCGTTTCAACTTCTTCTTCGGTTCATCTTCTTCAATTTCTGATACCAATCGATAGCGATTTTTGAGATTTTTGACATATTATGTTCAATTTCCCGTACAAATGGTATATTTTTAGCTTATACGCTTGCTTTTCTCGTTGGTTTTGCATCTTTCTTCACCTGTAATGGTATCGTTTCAATTTCCTCAATTTTCATAATTTTTTTCCATTTTCCTCCATTGTTGTCGCATTTGTGACGAAATTGTCGCATTTCGTCACAAATGCAACAAGAATTGTCGCATTTTGTCGCAAATGCGACAAGAATTATCGCATTCGTCGCAAATGCGACAAGAGTTGTCGCATTTGCTACGAAATGCGACAACTCTTGTCGCATTTGCGACGAAATGCGACAATTTCGTCACAAATGCGACAATAATGGAGAAAAATGGAAAAAAATTTATGGAAAATAGAGGAAATTGAAACGATACCATTACAGATGAAGAAAGAGGCAAAACCAACGAGAAAAGCAAGCGTATAAGCTAAAAATATACCATTTGTACGGAAAATTGAACATAATATGTCAAAAATCTCAAAAATCGCTAACGATTGGTATCAAAAATTTGAAGAAGATGAACCGAAGAAGAAGTTGAAATGGAGAAGAAGAAGAACAACAAGCGGAAGAAGAAGAAGAAGAAGAAGAAGAAGAAGATCGATCGATTGATCGAATAGAACTAAGGTTAGTTTTGTCCAAAATGGGTGAAAGTGTCTAATTTGGTAACTTTGAGGCAATGTGGGCTAGATATGTAAATTGGGGTCCTTCATTGGGTCAGATTAGTAATTATCCCTAAAATGATAACCCTTAATCTTTTTGTTAGATTTGGTTAGGATACGGTGTTACTTTTCACCACAAATCCTAATTACAAAAAATAGATTAGGTATGGTAGTCTTTATTAAAATACCTTAATTCTTTACACGATCTCTAGTTTGATTAGTGTTAAGAGTGGATACCAATTCTGACCCAATTATTAATTCCAAAGAAAAGGTAACATGGGAAGACATACATACGGATGCATTAGTTCTGACACTGA
This sequence comes from Euphorbia lathyris, assembly GCF_963576675.1. Classification (NCBI taxonomy): domain Eukaryota; kingdom Viridiplantae; phylum Streptophyta; class Magnoliopsida; order Malpighiales; family Euphorbiaceae; genus Euphorbia; species Euphorbia lathyris. Next base: position 90,678,695 of record NC_088910.1, read on the forward strand.
ATGTGTCTTTGGTTATAGCCTATAGGAAGATATATATGATGCTTGGCTATGTTGCATCAGTTTTAATCAGTTTTCTACTCAACTAAGCTTATGGGATCACCTGATATATCCCACTCCTTGCAATAACTAGAATAAAACATTATTAAGAAACAAGGCACATTAAGATTTGAAATACAATATAACTCTATATACCAATTTCATTTGTATCATGACAGCCTCTTAGACTAAGGGATGGAGGTTCAAATCCTAGCAATTTTATTTATTGATTAAATTTCAACTTACGGTAAAATGAGTTTGTATTGTACCGTCTAAAGTGCATTCACATGCGGAAAATTATCAGGAATTAATATAAAAAATATTATTAGACCACGACTTTTAGTTTAAAGGTTTAGTTGAATTGGTTTATTTACGCATTCAACAGTAAGCTGCAATGAACATGAATTTAAAGTATTTGAATAGGTCTACCAACTGCTGCTATATAGTTGATAATTTTAAGAGAGCCGATTAACACCGATTCCAAAAACTTTATGAATATAAAAATCACTTAACTTTATACTTTTTAACATTATAATCATTAAACTTTAACTAATGTTTCAAAATGACCGATAATTCGAAACAAAACATTCTAAGAATTATTGATATTCTAAGCATTAATTCTTCAAAATTTTCGTTTTGAGATAATCTAAGTGTTGTTTGCTTAGGAGAGAGATTGAATTTTTAGAGAGAAAAAGTTACAAAAATGATGATTTTGTAAAATAAAAAATTCGATTTCATAGTAAGAGTCGTTCTAAACAACTTTAATTCTTAAACATTTCCATTTTGAGGTTGTTAACGGTCATTTTGAAGCGTTAACTAAATCAGTGGTTATAATGTTAGAAAGTGTAAAGTTAAATGATTTTTATGTTATGTTTTGAAGTTTAGTGACTATAATGTAAAAATGAGTAAAGTTGACTATTGGTGTGATTTACCCATAAAATAAGTGTTGAGTTGAGAGTATAATATCTAAGAAAAAGTATAAAAATATACTTTGTGGTTACACTGTTTTCGATTGGCACCTTATGGTTTAAAAATTTACAAACTGAGGTTAATTTCGTTAGCAAACACATGCCAAATTGACTAACGGGGTTAAACGTTAAAGGAAAAAGAGTTAATTTTATCCTTATATTTATTTATTTTATAAATTAACTCCCTTATTAACTAATTATCACAAACAAACTCCAAAATAAAAAATAAAAATCAATTACACCATCTTCTTCCTCTCTCTTTAATTTCTTATATTTTTTTCATCTTTCTCTCTTCTCTCTCAAATCAATTGAATTCCCGGGATCCAAACTGGTAAGTACTTTCCCAAATTCCTCCAACTTTTGAGGGTCACGCTTCCTTTCATACTCAGCTGATAGTTCATAACAGTCTTGAACCTACACCATGAAAGTGAAAAATCACAAAATTCCGTCCAATTAGACTGTAGCAAATAATAAGCAACTTAATTATGCATATTGTATTAAGGTAATTAATTTAAACCATCTAAATTACTTAAGCATGAAACAAGATAATCCAAATGCAGAAAGAAAAAAGAAAAGCTTAATCGAAGTAGAAATCAAATAGAAAGTGATAAAAGTGGAGCATTGGTTAAATAAAAGGGAGGCATACCGTTTCTGGAATATCCTCTTCATGTAAATCCTGCAACATATCAAGAAATCGATCGAGTAAAACAGCATCATACTCAACTAACTTGTTATCCTCAGAAACTGTACGAGGAGCCAATAGCCTCAATTGAGCATCAATGGATGCCATCTTCTCCAAATTTTTGGCAGCCATTTCTTCTATATTTATCTAGGGTATGGATAGAGACAAGTGTGTAGAGAGAAAAATTAACAAAAATGTGAGAGAACAGAAAGGAAAAAAAATAAAAAGATGAAAAAGATGGTATAATTGATTTTTATTTTTTGTTTTGGAGTTTGTTTGTGATAATTAGATAATAAATGTGTTAATTTATAAAATAAATAAATATAAAGATAAAATTAACTCTTTTCTCTTTGACTTTTAACACCGTTAGTCAATTTGATCTATGTTTGCTACCAGATATATTTGTATATTTGTGATGTTTATTCTGGCTAATGCCGCTAGCTACTAGAAAAAAAAAACAAAAAAATTTATTAGCAATGCCCCAGTTATAAAGGACTTATATATTGGAGTACCGTTAGAGTTACATTTTTCTTTATTGAACATTAGTCTCAAACAGTAGCGTTCACCTGAACACTGAATGACCAAATGAATTTGGTCATTCGTCGTCAGACATAGACTCATTAAATCTAAATCTTATGATGTTTTGAATCTCCACCATATGATTTTAATAAACCTAGATCTAACGACGAATTTGGTCATTCAGGGTCCATATGAACGCTATTATAGTACCAAATAATGTTACAAATAGTCTCACTACAAAAAAAACATTTTGTCTATTATGACACTTATTTAGCAATGGTTTTCGGTATATCTTTATATTTTCAAATTTACCTACATGTTTGTGTTGGCTTTTACCAATAGTTATAAAAAGTTTAGATAATGTCTCTAAAATATCACAAAAATTTAATTTATATCAGTAAAATCACTTAACTTTGTTTTTATCCCAATAAAATCATTTTGAACATTTTCCGATTACATGACATCTAATCAAATGTCTCAATGTCACGTGCCATAATAAAAAAATTCAACTACAAATTAATCCAAGTAAATAAAGATTGTCAATTAAAATTTAAATCATAATTAACACATGTGACATATCGATTGTCAATTAAAATGCGTAGTTACATTTTTTTAATATGTCAGGTGGTGTTGACGTGACGTTGAGATGTCATGTCCCTAATTTTCACGAAAAGATGATTAAAAAACGTTCAAAGTGAATTTATCAAGATAAAAACAAACTTAAGTGATTTTATTGAGACAAATTGAGCTTTTATGACATTTTGATACTATTATCCAAACTTTAGTAACCCCAATACCAATTACCCCGTTTTTATTATTTGAAAAAATGCTGATCCCTTAAAAGATGAACAACACTTTCGTAAAAAAGCATCACCATTTTTTTAAGTTAAAGATGTTTTAAAATTTTCCTTGGAGAAAACTGTCTCGATATTGAAAAAAAATTAACCACATATTTTTATTTTTATCACTATTTTATAAAAACTTGAAGACACTTTTAGTTTTTTGGTTGCATTTGTTAAAATGTAACTACATATTTAGAAAAAAAATCCATCGTTGTTTTTTTAAGTTAAAGAAGGTTTATAGAAAGTGTCTCAATCTATACTATATATAATTACGGAAGCAGAGAGAAATGAGAAGAAGTGTTTTAGAGGTCTTTTTGATGAGTTGTCAACGTAGTAAAAAATCAGATTAAAAATATTTAATTAATTAAAAATAAATATTTAATTAATTAAAAATAACAAATTTATATTTATAATATATTAAATAATTAATAGCCTATTAATTAAAATAATAAAAGAAAGCAAGAGTTACGGGAAGATGAAAAAACACAAAGCAAATGAAATCCAAAAGTCACAAATAAACTTCTATATAAAGCATGATAGATAGTATTTCACCAATATATTCATTGGTCACGATAGATAGTATTATATTTCTGAAGGTAAATATTCGATTTTTTTTCATGTTGTAGTTATTTTGTTCTCAATCATGTTGTTGTTTTATTTTTATTAAATAATAGTTGTTATAGTTTCATCTTTCAGATTCATTTCTGTCGTTACCAGGTTCTATAACTCTCGCTATCTTATCCATGTTTTCTTTTTTATTTGTCTTTTTTTTCCAAACTGATAGCTTCAATTGAAGAAATCCGACAGAAATAGAAGATGCATGAACAACTAAAACCGGAAAACACAAAAGTGTCAAAAATTACAAGAAATTCTTATGTTTCTCAAGGTAATTATTCGATTTTTTCATATGTTGTAATTATTTTTGTTCTCAATTATGTTGTTGTTTTCTTTTTATTAAACAATAGTTGTTATAGTTTCATTTTTCAGAGATGAAATTTCATTTCTGTCGTTACCCAGGTTCCACACCTCTCGGTACCTTATCCATGTTTTCTTTTTTATTTGTCTTTTTTTCAAAATGACTAAAATAAAGATTTTGTAAATTTGCATTATTTTTTAGTATATATTCCTAGGTGTTATCGTTTCGATTGCTAACTCTTAACTAAAATTTAGATTTTCGGCTTTATATAAACTCAATTTATGAACTCAATTTTTAGTTTTAATTGAAGTTAGATTAATTTTTCTAATTCGGAACATGTTGAAATCCACTCATTTTTTTAGTTTAAGTTTAGCTAATTGATATGGATTGTATTTTTTATTTTTATGCATTTTGGTACAAATAGATATAAAGTTTCACACGATAGTTGTTCATTGAAGTTTGAGACATATTAAATAAAATATTAAAGAGATATTGGAATATTATCCTTACAATGAAGTTTATTTCAATATAAATTATGTTATATTATTATTATTATTATTATTATCAAGAAGTTATTTTTTTTCTCAATTTTCTAGACAAGGAGATTGTAAGCGTCTAATACGCTTGATAAGATGTTTATTCTTGAAGAATGTGGATTATGCTAGATACAAATTCAAAATCAAGGTAAATAAAAATAAATTTTGATGCTCAAAATCCTAAAAATGTACATTAATTATGGATATTGAGATAATTGTTTTTGCAACATTGGCTTATATAATTTTTAACTATTATATTATGGTTCGTACAAAATTGTTAGTATTTCAATAGTTTTTAACAGATGAAAATGAAATATGATCATACGACAAATTATTGAAAAATATTAATTAAGAAAATATTATTATTTGAATCTCTTCGAATTCTCAAATGTTGAGCATAATGATTCTAATTAATATAATTAATTTCACATATTAATTCTAAAACGTTTTTTTTGTACTGAGTGGTTACAATTGCGATTTAATTCTATTTAACTAAAATTAATTTATGGACTTAATACTTCATTAAGAAAAAATAAAATGTTTAATTAATGGGCAAAAAATATTTTCACTCTCCTCTTTATACTCTTATGTCTCGACATTCTCTCTTATTTTCAAAAAAAAAAACCCCGAGAGGAAGATGGTTCTCTCCTAATTATCTTTTTCGTCCCTTCATTTTTTTTCAGTTCTTTTGTTTGTTTTTCTTACTTACAAAATTCAATAATATATAATTATTAGAAAATATTAATGAAGTCAAATAAGTGATATCTGCGAGTATGGCTGATATTCTATATAGTAAAAGAATGAAGAACAAATTGATCGAATGTCTTGATGAGATATTACGAGATGAAAATAGAAGAAATCGTCATCTTAAACTGATTCAATTAGATATATTGGGTTATTGTAGCAGAATGAATAATTGAATTCGAATACTTTGTGATCATGAAATTCCATCAACCAAAATAATTATCATCAAGATGAATTTGTGACTAATTCTTACGAATTTTATTTTTTTATATGTAACATATTGAATTGATAAAGTTTCTTCATATGCAACATTAGAAAAGTATTGATTGTAATAGTTTATAGAATAATATATTGATGTTGCTTCCATTTTAACATAGATTGTAATTCTTTTGTATCGTAGATATAATATTTAATTTTAGTTTTAGTTTAATTCAATTTTTGTTTAACCCATATTGTAATTCTTTTGTATCGTAAATATAATATTTAATTTTAATTATAGTTTAATTCAATTTTTGGCTTTTTATTATATTCTAATATATTTCTTAATTAATCTGCTATTTTATTATTATTGTTTCACGGAATATTTGGAATATGAAAATGTATTAAAATTCCTAAAAAGTACAAATCATTGAATTTTGTAAAAATAAATAAATCATTCATCTTTAGTTAAAATTCTATAAAAAAAGTAGTCAATTATTTTTAAAATTAATTTAATTTGAATTATCATTAAAAAATATATATTAATTTCAAATATACATGATATAATTTTTTTTTCATAGCATGATATAAAATTATTTAAAAGTAAATATGTCAATTTATTTATTTATCTAAATTATATAAAAGTTTCATACCCCGTGCATCGTACGGGTTTTCGACTAGTATTTTTTTAATTTGAAGACGTTTTTTTAGTTTTGTCTCTGTATTAAAAAAATCACTTAATGAGGTTTTTGATATTTTAAATATTTAACTAAATATTTTGAAAGAAACATCCACATTTATTTTTTTGGTGACTATTAAGACCACCAAATAAATTATATTTGTTGTCCTTTGTTGTAGTGAAAAGTTCATAATTTGATTACTTGTTCAGGCCTTTCTCTACTTTATGCTTTTTCTAAGTTATTTTGGTTGGTTTAGTGTTTGAGTTGTATTGCAACCGACTTCTACTTCACTCTTTGTTAGTAAATTGATTTATCTTGTTTTTTTTTTACTTGTAGATGAATGATGTGACTCTCTATCTTTCAAATGGATCATTATTAATGTTAACTTCTTGCTTTGGTGCTAGTTGTGTTTTGGAAATTTTAATGAGTTTGATGAGGTGATGTCCCTTCCCCAAAACCCGTAGTTAAAATTCCTTAAACTCAAACAAAGAACAAACTACAGGGACACTGAATTGAGATGTTATGGAAGTGGACTAAATCTATTATTGCGTTGAAATGATTATGTTACTGATTTATGGTGATTTAGGACTGAGTTGGGTTGGATTGGCTTATGAATCTTACTCTTTCTCTCTCTTTATCTCATTAGAATTTAAGAAGAAGAGAGATGAAATTCATAATTCTACTGTAATTCCTCACAATTTGTCCAATCAAGTCTGAAATTCCCCTTTCCGCTAATTGGCCAAAGCCTATTTATCATGAAAAGAAAGGATTTGACCTTCAATAAGTGAAAGCATGGCGGCAAGCGACTATTCTCTGTACATTAGAGCCGATCGGCTATTTTTTAGAGAAATGTAAGGCTAATCATGCTTATCGTGTGAGAGTTGGTGATGATGTGTCGCATGTAATGGACGCACCATGAGATATTTCTTAATTTTAGTGAATGGCCAATTGGTCTTGAATTTAAAGAAACCAAGGTCCATCGACCTTAGGTAGAAAAATTCCCAATTTTTCCTTTGTTCATTTTCGTGGAACTTCGACATGTTGTTTCGAGGCAGATTCTCACCGGATCAAACCTACAACTCAAGGGTAACAATATTACATCATTGAAGTCGAAAAAATTTGTGCTCACAATGAGCAAAAACCTGGATAATTATAACGAACACACCCATTACAATTACATATGTATTACAAATAACTTTATAATTGGCCCACGTCCATTACAAGTACATAGTTATTGTAAATGGCCTTTATATTTGCCGTAACAAATAACTTGTATTTTGTGTCGAAGAATATCAGTCAGTTGTAACACTCTTTTTGGTTTCTTATTATAAATATACAATATTTTCGTTATAAAATAAACTGATATAACAAAAAATTTAATACCTAAACACTTAAAGAACATGCGAACAATTATATTTGTCACAAAGTACAAAAAGAAAAGTAAAGAAAAATAACAATTCATAAATTTAAACAAACTCCCAAAAGACTGTAGCAATTTGAAAAAGAACTTGACAATAACATGTCTAACATGTATTTAGTATTAAAAAAAATTAAGCAATAACAACAAAAAGAATAAGCACAAGGTGAAAATCCAATTGCATGTATAGAAGATAGAATACAAGATTGGCAAGGAGCATTAAAAATTTGAAATAATATTTTTAAACAATTACAAATCAATGTATGTCCCTTCAATACCATCATACTCTTCATCATCAATAAGGTCTTCTCATCCTTTTAGAGGTTGCACAATAATTGATAAAATCAAGGTGTCATCAAATTGATCATACTCTTCTTCATCAACAACATCATCATCAACATTAATAATTATTCTTATGCATTGAACAACAACATGCCAATGGTCATCAATTTGATCTACAACACAAAATACATATTTAGTCTGCGATTTTAAGATAAATGGCTCCTTGCTATCAGTGAAACATCTTGAGTTGACCAAAATGAAACCCAATTCATCTTTTTTTTACCATGTAGGTTATCTTCCCACTTACACTGAAATATAAGAATAGTAAAATACACATAGTATAGCTAACATTTCTCTTGAATGACCCTATAGTATGCCTATTTTGAATCAACTGGTTTGATATCCTTTATGCTAAAGCATTCTACAGAAGATGCAACTATCATAACATAATTATTTTGATGTACACCTTTCTCATCCTAACCAATAGTGTTGAAAGAATATCCATCGATGTTGCAGCCTTCATACTTATAAACAAATGATTGACAATGACCACATATATTTGAATGAATTAACTGCAAAGGATATTCAACTTTAGTACCATTTTAAAATGGTTTTCTATGAATTTTCCCCTTAAGGTGTGACTCATAAGAAGGTAATTCAACATTACTTAAACTACCTAGTTAACCTTCCTTTGCTAATTGACTAATTCGATCTTGGAAAATGTGGTTTAACCTAGCTTACCATAACTTAACATCTTTATCATTCATATAAGAAGAAGTAATATAATGGAAAAATGAACTATTATTGTAATTACTCAAATAAATATCCAAAATAGTTAAACCGTTTAAAAACATAACCAGAACCAAAATAAGTATCCCTGAGAAACAATGTTAAGTTATTCTTATGAGCAAAAGTTGAATCATAGGTTCAATATAGGTGTTACAGAAATCAGATTCCTTCGAACCTTAAGAGCATATACACATTATGTAGGAAAAGAGTTCATCCACCTCATAGAGTTAAACTACAAATGTCGATCTCTCACACTTCAACCTTTGATTTTTTTTCCTACGTAGATCCACTTTGTCCGATAGGGATTCGTCAGAAACCAATAAAGGCAGCTTTATCCTTTGTCACGTGGTCTGTTGCACTTGAATCAACAACCTTATAAAGGATTGGATTTGGTTAGAAGAACAGTACTAGATACATGTATTTCGCTCACTCATGAGTTAGTTTAATATACTTTAGGGCTAGTGTAGTCTTTTGAATGATGCCCTTTAAGTTGGCAATTGAAGCACTTCACATGTGAGATGTTCACTTTATTCTTGTTCTTATGCCTTTTATTCCTTTTATATTCCATATTTTTTGGTTCCTTAGCCTGCTTTTTGCCTTTGCCATTGAAACACTTACTCTTCTTGTTTCAAAAAGTTAGAATTGTTTCCAACTAAGTGTTCATAGTTGGCCTCAGTATTGATCTTAATTGATGCATGGCAGTCCTCCTCAAGTTTCAGGTGGCGAACAACAACATCGAAGGTTGTAACCCCTTCAAAGTGAGTTAGGTACATCTGCGTATGCTCTTAACTATTTGGTAGAGAGTAGATAACATCTTGGACTTTTTGCTCATTTGTCAAATATTGACCTACATCACTGAGCTCACTAATCATGTTGGAAATATTTTTTAGATGCTTCCTCATAATATGATCAGATTATTTCTTGGAAGTGCCGAACTTGATCGTGAGAGAATGAAGCCTTGTTAGAGACACTCCTTCGAACTTGTCCTTAAAAACGGTCCATATATCTTTTCAGTTCTTAACCTTACATAATTTATTAATAAGGTCATTGTCCACTTCATTGAGCAAGATGATGTGTGCATCATAATCCTGTTGAAACATGATTTCTTACTTAGTTTTTTGAAAGTGACAAAAATAAGTTAATCAGAATCCCAAATAAACAAACTAAGGCTAAAATTGATTTATTCACTAATCTTGTATGTTGAGTGTTTTGATCTAAATTATAGTAAAGAATAACATAAGGGGCTTAAGAAACATTGAATGCTTATTTTTATACCGGAGGATCAAATCGCCAAACAGAAGCCTGGTCATTAATTCGGAAGACTCTACTCGTTTCCAGAATCCACAAGATAAAAGAAATCAAACAGTTGGCATGCTTATTCCCAAGGTTTGATCTAAAATATAAGTGACATAGTGGGCACGCCAGATCAACATACCTATGTCAGAGTACGAGACGAAAAGGTGGCAGAATTACACGACCCAAGACTAAAGTTGTGGACGTATGGCAGACCTTTTCACCTACCAGACAAAAAGGTGTCAGGGGCGAATGGGACAACCTCCGTTTTATCCGAACGGTAACTTCAAGTTCAAACGGATCTTTTGATGTCAACTGCCTATAAATAAAAACTCACAAGCTTCACTTCAATTCGACGAAATCCAAAAGCTCTCAAGCAAAATCAATCTTCAAAAGCAATATTCAAACACTCAAGCATTGTTCTTATTTTAGTTCGTCTAAGGATATTGTTTAGATCTTCATTGTATTTCTTGGTTGAGTGATTTTAAAGGAGGGTACTTTACAGAGGCTCTGTCTATTTGTATAAGGTTTGTGCTCTACCTCTGAAAGAGTGCTCTACTGGATTAAAGCCCGGAAGAAGGTATTCTAGGGACTAGATGTAGGCCGAACAAGGATAAATCTGCTGAGTAACTATTTTCTAACCTCTGACCTACTGCTTCTGATTATTTACATGTTATAATTGTCATTGCATCAAGGTTCTTGTCCATTTATGTTTCATCACTTACTACTTAAGCGCATTATATCTCTTCAATTGTTAAAGCTTAACACCTAGCCCAGAACGTCATAATTGTAATCAGAACCGTAAAGATAGTCAAGTTCCTCTGTCTATCTTAAGGAAGTCTCTGATTCCAACTGTTGTGCATTCTTGAGTCTTATGTTAACCAAGTGAAAATTTATAAAACTCCAAAATTACTTATCAGTTCCATTCACCCTCCCCCTTTGGAACTAATACTGTTTTATAAGGGACCAACAAATCCTTCTTCTTCCAAGCCAGATAAGCTTCTTTGTCCCTTCTTTGATAAACACTCCATTTTCGGATTCAACAATAAAAGTTTACAAAGTTTTGATGGTTTATTGGTCCCCTAACATATGTTTGGCCTTAACACTCCATACCTCATATTTATCTCTGTTTAGTTTTAGGTCTTTGTTGAATTAAGCTACTATAGATTTTCTAACCGAGGCCATTGTTGACATCTTATCTATAATAATTATTTTAGTTGCATGTCATAGTAAAAAGTTAGGTTTAATATACACTAGTTCTCTATGAAACATATATCTAATCAATAGAGTCCTTACAATGGAATTTTAGTTGCTACGATAGATTTTCTAGCCGAAGCCATTATTGGCGTCTGATCTATAATGGAATTTTTGTTGCACGTCATAGTAAAACGTTAGGTTTAATACAACTAGTTCTCTATGCAACTTATATCTAATCAATATAGTCCCTACATTAGATTTTGATTAAAAAAATAGACATAAGTAGGCTCTAGTACAATCCTTAGCATCATAAAATTTATTGACTAAAAAAATGAATAAAAAATATTTCAAAAATTATCAAAATATGAGTAGAACTGTATAAAATTACAAAAAAAAAACGATTCTTTTATCTATTATAAATTTTATGAATGCTGGACATCTAAAAAATTATCAAAAATTCGTAATTATATTTAATGTTAGTTTAAAGATATTATATTGAAAAATATAGAAAAAGATAATAAAAATTTAAGAGAATAAATAAATTTTTTTTTATTAGTATACACAAGTATATGAATTTAATTGTATATATATTTTAATTATTTAAATTAAATTTGAAACTAAAGGATACATTTTTTTATCTATATAACTTGGGGTAATTTTGTACTTTCATCTAAAAAAATGGAAGGACTAAAAAATTAATTAAAACAAACTTTAAGAACCATATAATAATATTATGGACCAACTAATATGTTAAGTAAAAATATAAGGATTGAATAATTGTTTACCCAAAACAATCCTAAAGTTTCCAAAAACATGGAAAACAACATAAAAAAACTGAACAAACGAAATTGTCCAAAAATGTTCATTTTAAAAATGTCATTCAAGCAATAATTTGAACTCTGACCATAATGGATTTTATAACTCCATAATACCCCTTTATCCAACAACCATTAGACTCTTTTACATATCACGGTGCATTGAGATGTTTCGTGGATCTTAGCCATATAGGAATGGGCAACGAGAGTTGTACCACATAACTTGCTCAATTGTTCCATAAAAAGTGTTTCTCTTATCTTTAGTCATTGCTACTTTCAATCCAATACATGACCAACATACGTGTCACCTTTTGTGAGTGACTTGAACTTGATCCACTTGTTGAAGATAAGAATGTGGTCATGCTCTCGAGCTAGACCACCGATCTAGATTCATTCTTCTATGGACCTTTTAGTTTTACCGTGTGAAACATAATTTCCTCCGCATTAACTTGACTCTCTTGTTCATTTTGCGATTCTTAATTTTCTTCCTTTAAGTTTTATAACTTAAGCAAGATGTGGAAAACGAGCAATAATGAGAGTTGTAATCATGTCTACCTATGAGATTCATAAACATGAAAAAGTTAATTATACATATACAAACAATAATTGGCTTCAGATGTTTCCTATGGCAGATCCGACATAACGCTGTGCTGTGTAACTCGAATCGGGTCAGGCGTCATTTGGCTTCAGACAGCCGCTGCTGCCATTGTGGCCAATGCGAAACTGAACTCCACATCCTCCGTGACTGTCATATGGTACATCAGTTCTGGTTGTCTGTGATTCCGGCTCGCCATCGGTAGGCGTTTTTTACAGCTCCCCTAAGCGTCTGGATGCGGATTAATATTTCAAATCGGGATGGCATTAGGGAGATCCCTTGGCCGACTTCCTTCGGGTTCTCGGTTTGGTGGCTTTGGAAGTGGAGGAATGAATTTGTCTTTCGAAAGGCGAACATTGAGAATAATCTCACTAATATAGTCCTCAAATTCTGTAAAGAGTTTATTAAAGCAAAACAGCTCGACTCCTCAGCGGTTACTCACTTCCCTCGTACTGTCTAGATCGCTTGGAAACCACCAGATACGGGCTGGGTGAAAATTAATACCGACGGGGCCTGTAAAGGAAATCCGGGGATGGCCACTGCGGGAGGACTAATTCGGGACGAACATGGTCAGTGGATGGGGGACTTTGGAGCGAATATTGGTTACAGTACTTCATCGGCCGTTGAGATCTGGGGCTTGTATTTTGGGCTACAGATTGCTTGGGACAAGGGTTTCAGAAAAGTGATTGTTGAAGTGGATTCTACTTTGGTTCTGAAGTTAATGACAACTCTTGTTGAAGTGCATCACCCTTTCTCTTGGCTTATCATTTGATGCACCGAACTAAGAGACAGAGATTGGACTATTGTCTTTAACCACACTTATCGGGAAGGAAATATAGTAGCTGACTGGCTGGCGAACTTCGCAGGTTCTTATTCTCTGGGTCACCATGAGTTTGGTGTGCCTCCTGCAGGCCTCCAGGAAATTCTTGCAGCTGATCGTAGAGGCTCTGTTTCTAGCAGAGTCGTGCACTCTTAGTTTTGTTCTTTTTTAGTTTCTCCTTCCTGTTCCTGGGCTTTATGCCTTCCTTAATACAACAACAACAACAACAAAGCCTTAGTCCCGAAATGATTCGGGGTCGGCTAACATGAACCATCATATAAAACCGTGAAAATCAAGTCGTGTCAGCGACACAGATTCGCTCCCTCCACTCCGTCCTATCCACTACCATATTTTCCTCAATTCCCAATAAACTCATATCACTCTCGATCACCCTCCTCCAAGTTTGCTTAGGTCTTCCCCTACCCCTCACCACTACATCCCTTTGCCACTCTTCGGTTCTCCTAACCGGCGTATCAAGCGCTCTACGTCTCACATGGCCAAACCACCTTAGTCGGTTTTCTCTCATTTTATTCTCAATAGATGTGACCCCTACTTTTGTCCTAATTATTTCATTACGCACCCGGTCCTTTCTCGTGTGACCACACATCCATCTCAACATACGCATCTCCGCCACCGACATCTTATGGATGTGGCAGTGTTTCACTGCCCAACACTCCGTACCATATAACAATGCTGGTCTAATTGCCGTCCGGTAGAATTTTCCCTTCAATCTATTAGGCATGCCGGGATCACAAAGGAAACCCGTAGCACTCTTCCACTTCGACCAACCAGCTTTAATCCTATGGGCAACATCTCCATCTACTTCTCCATCCATTTGGATAATAGATCCTAAATACCGGAAGCAATCCGAGGCCTAAACAACTCTCCCATCTAGGGTGATTGTCCCTGCCTCCCTACTCCTACGGCCGCTAAACTTACACTCCAAATATTCTGTCTTACTTCGACTCAACTTAAAGCCTCTAGATTCTAGAGTTTGCCTCCATAGTTCCAACTTCATCTCCACTCCTTCTTTCGTCTCATCAACCAACACAATATCATCTGCAAACAACATTCACCATGGTATACCATCTTGAAGTGAACTTGTTAGTTCATCCATAACGATGGCAAAAAGAAATGGGCTTAGTGCGGAACCTTGATGCACTCCAATCGTAATAGGAAACTATTCAGTCTTCCCAACACTAGTACGTACACTAGTACGTACACTCGTGCATACTCCCTCATACATGTCCTTTATGATGTCAATATATTTCCGCGAAATGCCTTTCCTTATCAAGGCCCACCAAAGTACTTCCCTTGGTACCTTATCATATGCTTTCTCCAAGTCAATGAAAACCATATGCAAGTCTTTCTTCTTATTTCGATAGTGCTCCATTAATTGTCTCATTAGATGGATGGCTTCCATAGTTGATCTTCCCGGCATAAAGCCAAACTGGTTTTCCGAGATCTTCACCGTCCTCCTTAGCCTTTGTTCAATCACTCGCTCCCAAAGTTTCATAGTGTGACTCATTAATTTGATTCCCCGATAGTTGGCACAATCTTGGACATCGCCTTTGTTCTTATACAAAGGGATTAAGGTACTTTTCCTCCATTCTGATGGCATCTTATTGTTTCTCCAAATTTTTTTGAAGAACGTCGTCAACCATTCGATTCCTCTTTCTCCCAAACATCTCCAAATCTCAATAGGGATGCCATCAGGTCCTACTGCTTTCTTCAACTTCATCTTACTTAATGCCATTTTGACTTCACCCTTTTGAATTCTCCGCAGGCATTCATGATTTATCATATCGTGATGGATACTTATATCTCCAACATCTTGTTGGCGATCTCCATTAAATAAGTCATCAAAATAGGACCTCCATCGTTCCTTGATATCCTTATCTCCAACTAGGACTTTCTGGTCCACATCCTTCACACATTTAACTTTTTCGAGATCTCGCGTCTTCCTATCTCTCATCCGAGCAATTCTATATATGTCTCTTTCCCCTTCTTTCGTATCCAATCTTGTATACAGATCCCGATTCACCTTTGCTCTAGCATCTCGTATGACCTTCTTTACTTCCCTTTTAGCCTCTTTGTATTTTTCGTAGTTCTCGTCACTCCTACATTTCCCCAATAGTTTATAGGATTCTCTCTTACTCTTTACTGCTTGTCGTACTTCTTCTGCCCACCAAGATGTGTCCTTACCCGGTGGCATGCTACCTTTAGATTCCCCTAGAACTTCCTTTGCTACTTCCCTTATACTATGCTCCATCTTATTCCATATCGAATCTATATCTGAATCCATATTGCAAGTCCAAATATCTTTTTTGGTCATCTCATCCACAAATTTTTGTTGATTCTCCCCTTGCAATTTCCACCACTTAATCTTAGTCTCTACTTGAGGTGTTTGTTTTCTTATACATTTCCTACTTCGAAAATCTAGCACCACTACTCTATGTTGGGTTGCCGTACTCTCACCAGGGATCACCTTACAATCAATATAACTCTTTCTCCAAGCACTCCTTACTAAGAAGAAGTCAATTTGGCTCGCATTACCGCCACTCCGATAAGTCACTAAGTGGGATGTTCTCTTCATAAACCATGTGTTCATGATACTCAAGTCATAGGCTGATGCGAATTCCAAAATATCATTTCCTGCTTCATTCTTATCTCCAAAACCATACCCTCCATGAACACTCTCAAACCCATCTCTCCTAGAACCCACGTGTCCATTGAGATCACCCCCTAGTACCATTTTTTCATCCCTAGGAATCTGTTGCACCACTTCCTCTAAGTCATCCCAAAAAGCTTGTCTTATAGACACATCTAATCCTATTTGTGGCGCATATGCACTAATGACATTCACAACCTCATCCCCTATCACTAGCTTAACACTCATAATTCTATCGCTCTTCCTAGACACTGCTACTACCTCATCAATATACTCCCTATCAATAAGAATACCTACTCCATTTCTACCCTTATCCTTTCCTGAGTACCAAAGCTTATAACCCCAAGGAGCTATCTCTCTAGCCTTGGCTCCAACCCACTTGGTTTCTTGTAGGGATAATATATTTATTCTCCTCCTTTTCATAACATCTACAATTTCAGCTAATCTTCCTGTCAAAGAACCTATGTTCCATGTCCCAAAGCGTAACCTACTACCCTTACCCCTACCCCTACCATTACCGTGGACTAGCTTATTTACCCGCAACCCTTGCATATTTGACACCACCCCCGGGTCCTGGGGTGGCGCGCCGCTTCGGGGCGACGACCTAGCAACCCTTGCACATTTATCACTACACCCGGGTCTAGGAAGTGCAGCGCGTCGCTGAGTAGGGAACGCCCCAACGGTATTTATATTATGGTTCATGTCATAAGATGTGGCTAAGTTTTATGCCTTCCTTAATCTACCAAAAAAAAACAATAATAATTAACCAAAATTCAATTTCATTAATTAAAAAACATCCCAAAATTGACATCAATTAAAAAACATACCAAAATTGAATTTTAATGAAATTTGTTATATTTTTTTTGTAATTAAAAACATCCTTTTGTAATTTAAAATATATTTAGACTTTTTTGAAAATCAAAGATCAAATATTCTATTTACCCAAATATCAAATAAAACACATCCAAAAATCAAAAGAATCACAAAATAGGCTCTCGAATAAAACGATAGTCCAACGATGCTAGCAACAAGCCATGCACACTTGGTGCGTGCAGACAACGTGTGACATGTGTCATGTGCTGATTGCAGTGCGCATGTCGCGCTCCTCCAAGTGGAGAAATTTTACAGCGCTCCGGGAGTCATACGCCCGATGGGATCTCCCCCTCCAGCGGGATCAAATAAGGTTGTATTAAAATTTCGATCCCAATGAAAATCATTTTGAATACCACTACATATAGACATGATTGGTGAAAAGAAAAAATATTAAATGTATCGGTCGGAAGTATTACTCGAGGAGTACCCTAAAAAATTTAAATGTTAAAAGAGAAAGGGAACAAACTTTTGTTTTTTTCTCAATGTGAAGGTTAAACCTCTCTTAACTTAAGATAAAGAATTTTATGCTTATATAAATGGATTAGTTAAGGTAATCTAATAATCCATTAACTCATTCTAATTATATCCGATCTATTTTTTTTTTTTTTTGTTACGGGTGGATTATTTGGGTAATGCATATGCACCAAATTTTCATATATACAGTAAAGTCTCGATAAATACATATCATTGGGACCGGAAAAAATATTCATTAAGCGAGATTATTTATTTATTGATTAATGAATAAATTATTCATTTATCGATAAATCAATATTTACTATTTTATAGATAATTTTTCATTGTAAAATGCATGCAGACGAAGAAATTATCCAGTAAATAATGAACAATGATTCTGGAAATGATCCAGAACCAGATGATAGTTGCATTGTCGCAAATGTATCGTCAAAATAGGTCTTTCAAACAATGGTCACCTTAAACAACTACTTGCTACAACATGAGCAAAATATACCAGAAGTTGTGTTTGCACTACAAAAAGTTAAGGATAATGTTCATTTTGGTTTAGGTGGAAAGAAAAAACAATCAACTATAGATGCATTTTTTCAGAAGAAATGACTTCTAGTTGATTGATTGAAAGATTTTGGTCTATATATATATATATATATAATATAATTCAATAATTATTAATTTATATTTTCATTGGCCCTTAAAGATTTAAATATTTTTATTACTTAATACATTTAGCGAGGTTATTACTTTAGTCCATTGGCCCAAGTCGGGACCGAAAGAATTTATTATATAAACAAGGTTATTACTTTATCGAATATTCATTTAATGTATAATTTGATTAAATATTAAGGGCATTTGTGGAATTGCAATAGTTTAGTGTTTGGATAGTGATTAGTATAAACAAACATTTGACTAAATGTGTCTAACCCATATTTTGTGTTTGGAAACATCTGTAACCCATGTTCTTGCATGTTTGGTTTGCATGCAAAGTTTTTTTTATATGTATATATATTTATTTGTGTGTCTTTAATATAAAAATGAAATTATTCCCTGCCAACTTTATTCTATTTTAAATGGTGGGAGGAAGAAGGGTATAATGGAATAAGAATATATCTTCTATAATTTTTAACAAAGTATTTCCACTAACTGGACAAAAGAAGAAGCATACACCTTCTTCTATTATCTGTTCTTTTTCACAATTATTTAATTACTCCAAAATAGGCTGACCAAATCTAATTATTATATTTTTCCTTTTTCTTTATTTTAAGTAAATTGGTGAAAGGGGTTTCTTTCTGTTTACAGGTATTAATTTGTGTTTGACAAATGTCCTTTACTTTTATTTTAAGTAAATTGGTGAAAGGGGTTTCTTTCTGTTTACAGGTATCCCTCCCACGACCGCCTCATCATCAAAACTCACACCGATGGACCGGATGCTATAAGGTTCACCAGACAGAATTTTTAAAGAGAAAATGAAAAAGAAAGATAAACGGGGAGATGCTGGAATGAAAGTGAGTATATATTATATGTTTTTTTATTTAACAGTTTTTTTTAACTGAACTGAACTAAAATGACTAATATTAAACATAATTAGGGTTGCGAATGGAATGAGGTGGTATTGAAGACTGCATTCTCCATCCACGTCTCAGTTTACATAGGGAATCCTCTTCTTTATTACCGTTTATGAAATGGAGAAAAAAATATCACTGTATCCATATTCGTGGAGATCTCCACTCGTGACTCAAGTTTTAAATAACATTTTCTTTAGTGAAATTTAAAATCTTCAATATAATATAATTAGGTAAATATAATTTATAAAACATTAACATCAATAATATTCATAGTAATAATAATATATAAAAAATAAATAAGAATTATTCAAATATAAAAATAAATATCTAAAAATCTATATATATTATTTTAGAAATCTCCATAGAGAAACCTCGTGGAGATCCTCGTGGGATGGGGATAGAGGTCCACGTCTCTCCCCATCCATACATGTGGAAAAAAATTTCTTTCATCCTCACCCAATAGGCAAAATAAATGGGACTCTCCGTCCTCGTCCTCGTGAGGTGAATCTCAATCACGAATGAAATTTTTTACCCATTTATAACCGTAGAGATAATTAACTTTTATGGTAAAGGTCATAGAAATATAATTGGCCTTAAGCCTTCTTTATTTAAATATACTTTTTTTTTTGTTCATTTTCAAGTTTTATAATTTTTAGGGATAATGTACAAATAAATACATCTAGTTTTGTCTTAAAGAGAGAAAGTAAATAAAAAAACTTAGAGTAAGAAGCTATGTGAATTAATGTATACCTTTTGTAAAGAGAGTGATACACCTTTATATAGGAGTATGAATTCTAGTCTAATTAGGAGATAATAACTATGCATTGGATTAGGGAAGGAGCTAAGAAATCAGTTTTCCTTATTAGAGATGTGTTCCCCGTGCGCTTAAGGATTCTTGTTTAGGGAAGGAATCCTATAACCAACCTTATATGGAGAAGATTCTAGAAACACGTTCTGAGGCATCTAGTAAGCATAAGTTAGGGATCAAGGTCTGCTCAAGACTGGATCAAATATTCATTTATATTATCAGAAGCCTTCCTCATAAGTTGAGTCTAGTCTTTTAAGGCTAGAGCACACATTTTTCCTTCCCAAGGTTACATGTTGTTTCATTCCCTTTGAGGTCTATCTCGCTAGTTGAAATGCGACGTATGACCCTTTGAGGGTTCAGGAATGCGAAACGCTACCTTCGTCCTTTATAAAAAAACAAAAGTTAGGTTAATCTTATCTCACAATTGTTAGCAATTCACGAATACTCTTCTACAATCGCTGATTTCCTTCCTTTTTCTATGGAAATAAGTAAGTCTTTTTTTCTTCCCTTTCTACTTTCTTCAATCCTTTTCCATGGCTCTTGAAACAAAAGATTCTAACCTCTAAACCCAAGAAGATGGCTTTGAGGATCGAAGAAATGATTTCGTCTATAACTTAGGAAAGAATATAAGAATGGAAAGAATCATATCCCTCACTTAAAGAATGCGAATGCAGCGTACCCACGACCACTAAAAGGGTTCACCAGCCGCTGGTGAACTTCTTCGTTGTGTTCTTCATCGATAAATCGATATCTCGTGTATTAATAACGAGAACTTAACCGTAATCTCAAAGTGATCCTTTGTTACACGATATCAAGTCAAGTATGAGGCACGATCATGTCACTCATCTGATGCTTGGACATTATTTGATCTCCTAGTGAAGTGATAAGTCTAAATTAGCAATATCATATTACTTTATTCGGTGTGGCCACATGCTTCTCAGCTTCACTAATCAAGTGGTCAATGATATTTGCTCTCTCGTAGGAGAGTCGGGATCTTCGCACTTCACTCATGGTCCCTCAACATGATTCGAAACATACCTGGCTAACCCAGACTTAGCACTGATTTACTGTCATGTATCGCGATAACAAAAGTATGATGTGTCTCACCTAGGTCCCATCGTGATTTTGGGTCTAAGGACTCATGTATGAGCATTACATGAGAATCACATATGACATCGATACCATGTGGAATTCTCATAGCGGATCATCCAAAGCTTACTGTTTCATAAACCTCAGGCCCTTCGTCTAACATCCAATTATGTAACTGGTGCAACACCATCGCAACCAATGCACATACTAGTATTTTGTTTGTTATAATTCCCATGATAACAATAGACTAGGGATGTCTAGATTAGTATCTTATTGCCTCACAAATTCACTTGTCCGTGTCATAAACCCATCAAATGTGAGTAGATCACTAATCAAGGATACTTTGTTAAGTTAGTTTACACACATGAATTAACAAATTATTGCCTTACAATTAAGGGCAATGTCTAGATATAATGTCTTGGGACTAGGGCATACTCCAACAAGTGCCCTAGCTCTAATGGTGTATCTTGGATCCTTGGGGTAGGATTCTTAGTTACACATTTTTTTCTTAGAGTCTTGGCTTTACTAGGTTTGATTTGCTTTTGGGAAATAGAATTTTCCTCTTCAGAAGAGAAATCTCTTAGTTTGAAGATTCGCGAGGATCAGAATGAGTCTCAAATGAATCAATAGTCACAATTAGAGGGACAATTATCTTTGGGGAGTAATGATCCACATCATGGCTCATACTATGGCCTTTAAAGTAGAAGGAAGAGTGCAAGAATAGAGAAAATTCAATTGCAAAATTAAGAAACAAAATTGGTTCTGAAAGCTTAGTAGAAGAAGAAGAAAGACTTGGTTGATAACAAAGAGGAAAGGCGCCAAACAAAGGATTTTAGAAAAGAAAAAGATATAAAAAGGAGTAGGAGGATATGGAAGTTGAAAGTGAAAGCGTCAATTCCCACTTATAGAGAGAACATTTGAAAAACGGTAAATTGTAGAGATTTTGGATTGTCTATGCATCAAAACCATTCACATGCCATGCATCAGCATAATCTAAGGGTATTGTCGTCAAATCACAGCCTAGGTGGTTAAGTGCAAGAATTGAAGTGTTGCCATAACCTTGAAAGACATTTTTCTCTTTTGAATGAAGGCTTCTGATAACAAGCAAATGTTATCATTGGCACTTCATTGGTAGGTTTTGGCTGGATGTGCTGGAATAACATGATAGAGATTCAGATAAAGTTTGTGAATGGGATGACCATGTATAGCTAGACTGTGTGTCAAGAATATGGACAACAACCAGCATACAACCCACCAAATGTCCCATAGTCGCATGTTTAGGATTCAGATGATTAACTAACGAATGGAGTTCAGTGTGAACGCAACCAAAGAAAGGTATAATACATGTGAAGATTTCCTATTTGGTTCACAATCATCCAATAGAAAGATAACCCCTTAAAACCCTAATAAGACTATGGAGAGACTATAAATGGAGGATAAACAGAATCCTCCAAGCATGCTCAAAACCCTAGCCTTCATCGTTTCTCTCTTTTTTTAAGAATGATAACTTTAGCATTGGAGTGCCAACACCGGGTATCTGACACCTCATGTTTTGCAGAAAAATATTTGAACGACAATGAGCCTTGAAGATCTGTACATATGAAATTTACACAAAATATCAATAAGCTATTTAGATTTTTGTGTTTGAAACCATATAAATATGAATTGAATTTAAGATAAAGTCTGAAAAATAATCTCTTGTTTCTAAAATCATGTCTTCACTTTGCCCATCACATAAATTTTTTTCCTAACTTCTTGTAAGAGTCTTTCTTTTTTTGGTAGGGAAAAGAAAGTAAAGACAAAACAAACACCACAACAAATTAATCTGGGATTAGCCTAGGAAAGCTAACCCCACAATATCTTCAGAAAGCAAAGATAATAGAAAATCAGGAGGAGAAGAGAAAATAGAGACGCCCAAAACCCTCTAATGGCCCTCAGCAGCAAGCCGATCTGCCACCCGATTCTGCTCCCTGAAAACATGGTAAAAGTTGATAGAATCGAAAGAAGAGCAAATCCTTCTAATTGTTTTAACTAAATTCTGGCTTCCTAAACATAGAGCTATTGTAAGAGTCTTTCTAGACACACGTGATATTATTTTTAATTAATGTGAATTTTTTTTATACATGTGAGTAACATATCCTTTATAACTTTATTATTTTTCTATAATTTTGGTAACTTACCAAACAATAATTTAAGAGGAGATAAATACATAAATAGGGTATTGAAATAAGTATATAAGATGGTTGAAATATATGTTTATTGGTTAATGTGAAACAAAAGCTTTAGTTATTTTAAGCTTTATGTTTAAGTTAGGAAAAGATGTTCAGGTATGAAAGCAATAACAATATCAACAAACAATAAATGTAAGTTGGGGAAATAATATCAAAACATATTTCAACAAATTAGGTTGGCAAAATCAACGGTTTGAATCCTGAATCATATACATATGTTATGCTAATTAAATTAACTGACCAAACAAAATAAATTAAAATTAAATGAAATTGAATTTAATAGATAATAAAACTACCCTATTAATTATTTTCATATTTTTTCTTTTATATATATTTGATGATAGGATAAAGATAGTGTCTTAAATCACTTTCACAATAAAATTCTAAAGTTGTGGAAGGGATAGTGTGACATTTAAACAATATTGGAAGAAATTATATATTTTAAATTGGTTAGGAAAAATACAAGAAATATATATTATTAATTAATGCAAATATATATACATGTGGAAAATAAAAAAAATAAAAGATGGTGGTCAAACATAGGATTGGATGAATAAAGACAGGCTGGCAGTTCTATTCTATGAGTGAAAAACAAAATCACTTAATCCATTTCTTCTTCCTCTTCTTCTTTCTTGTTTTCTTGTTTCTAAATCTCTACTGTTCCCACTTGAAGAAGAAACCATTTTTTTAATTTCAATGGTAAGAGAATAAAGAAGGTTGGGTTGCATAAAGTAAGAAAATAAAAAAGAAAGCACAAGCTAGCATTGTTATTCTCTCTTTTCTTTCTTTCTTCTTTTAATTTTAATCTTGATTGATGCCTATTGTATTGTGAGCATCTTTTCCCTACTTTTCTCTGTGCTTTTTCCCCCTCTTTCATTCTTTCCTTGTTGGAATAATACTTGCTCTGTTTTTTTGTGTTCTTCTGATCAAACTTCACCTCTAATTTAGACCCTCTTCTTTTTCTGGGTTTCCTTTCCTTCCTCTCCTCTGGGTTGGAATTTGATTAAAATCTTTGAAATCAATTAATCATCTTCTTTCAAGTTGCTGACTTGGTTGTTCTTGAAGTTTTCTTTCCCTATTTAATTCACTCATAATGGTCTGAAAATTGCTTTCTTTTCCTCCAAATTGCTTTGTTTTTCTTCAAATTTAGTGTTAGTTTAGTTGGGGTTTTGTTGAAATGGGGCTTTGTCATGGAAAACCTATTCAAACCCAGGAAAATGAATCAAACAGCCATAATCTGTCAATTGAAACTGAAGCAACACCTGCAAATTCGAGGACAAGCAGGGCTTCTAATTACTTCAAGAAGTCACCTTTTTACAGTCCAAGTCCATTCAGGAACTCGCCTATATCAACCCCTTTGCGTATATTCAAGAGGCCATTTCCTCCTCCTTCTCCGGCAAAGCATATCCGGGCATTGCTTGCACGCAGGCATGGTTCTGTTAAGCCCAATGAAGCTTCAATCCCTGAGGATAATGAGAGTGATATTGGTTTAGACAAGAATTTCGGATATTCTAACCAATTCCCTAACCATTATGAGATTGGAGAGGAATTGGGTCGTGGTCATTTTGGGTATACTTGCTCTGCCATAGCCATGAAAGGAAGCATCAAAGGCCAAGATGTGGCTGTCAAAGTTATCCCCAAATCTAAGGTTTCATTCTTAAATCTTCAATCTGAAGCTCAATTAATTGTTACAGTTATTTACCTTTTGATATGATCAGGAAAGCAAGGGTCTCTATTGATTGTTCTTAGTAGTCTATTATAATTTTGACTCAACTTCTACATAATCATAGATTTTTATTAGGTATATGTGAATTTGTTCCTTCACCTTAGCTTGCAAAATTTTGCTTCAAACTAAACTTTGGGCATTAATTTAGTTCTTTATCTTGGCATTTTTGTTCAAATTAGTCTAAATTACATGATATCAGCATTCGAATTTGACATGTGTGAAAACAACCACGAATCATGTCATGAAAGTTATCACTTTTGAAGTAATTTGACCAAAAATACTAAGTGGCGGATTATTGATAGTCAAAGCTCATTTTGGAGCTCAATGATCATGTAGACTAAGCTAAGTTGAAAGGCCAACTGTTTATCCGTTATTGATTAATAAACATTCTTTCTCATACAAGGCACTAAGTAGTATCGGATGATCGATGTCATGTGCTGGCAATTTTATTTCTAGTTAGTTTTTGATTGATATGCTCTCAGTTGGTTGTGTCCATTTAGTTTGTTTAAATGGAAAGTATGTGTAGATTATAAGAGATTATACCTGAACTTTCTCCAACGCAGTTAAAGTAATTTTGTTCCGAATCATCTCTGTGAAACATTCTACTTTTTGTTCTCTTCTCATGAAATCAGCAATGTTTTGCAGATGAGCACTGCAATTTCTATTGAGGATGTAAGACGGGAAGTACAAATATTACGAGCTCTAACTGGACATAAGAACTTAATACAGTTCTATGAGGCCTATGAAGATGAGAACAACGTCTACATTGTAATGGAGTAAGTTTCTCTTGCCCTTCTCTATTAAGAATCCAACATACTAAGATATCTTTAACGGCATACATGAAGTTATTTCGATTATCCGATTGTCGTTACGGTTTCTCTAGTTTCCTTGTTACCTATCAATCACAAAACAATTAAAAGTTCAATCACTCTTTACCTAGGTTTCTAAATCTATCATTAGCACAAATAGATCAAAACGATGAAGCATTTGGAACTTATATCCTTCTGCTATATATTTTTTAGGTTGTGTAAAGGTGGCGAACTATTGGATAGGATACTTACAAGGTAATTTACACGTAAATACTTGCATATTGCTGGCTTTGTTCAATGACGTTCTAGTTGAGTATCTCCAATTGATGTTATGTAGAGGTGGAAAATACTCTGAGGAAGAAGCAAAGGCTGTTATGGTTCAGATCTTAAGTGTAGTTGCCTATTTTCATCTCCAAGGTGTTGTTCATCGTGATCTCAAGCCAGAGGTAATAAATACAAGAACATAAATGCTTTAAATATGACTTTGACTAAGAAAAATCAAATTTGCAGAATCTGACCGCTAATCATCTGCATGTAGTTGGTGTTTCTTATGTAGTGTGTAGCCGTTATTTCAGCGCATAGTTCTGAACCATTTTTGTCCTAAATTCTTTTTTCTTGTATAATGGACATGGATGTTCCTGTTTTTCTAATCACCGGTTGTTGTGTTTTGCTTCAGAATTTTCTGTTTAGTACTAAGGAGGATAATTCCCAATTGAAGGCCATTGATTTTGGACTCTCTGACTATGTAAAGCCTGGTAAGTGCATTACACTACCTTTTTTTCTTATCTTTGGGCACAAATGGATTTGAGTTTGACTATAAGTTTCTGCTGCAGACGAAAGGTTGAATGACATCGTAGGAAGTGCGTACTATGTAGCTCCTGAAGTTCTACATCGATCATATGGAACTGAAGCAGACATGTGGAGTATTGGTGTAATTGCTTATATTCTTCTATGTGGCAGCCGACCATTTTGGGCCCGGACAGAGTCTGGCATCTTTAGAGCTGTTCTCAAAGCAGATCCAATCTTTAATGAAGCTCCTTGGCCTTCTTTATCCTCTGATGCAGCAGATTTCGTAAAGCGTTTGTTGAACAAGGACTACCGAAAGAGACTGACTGCTGCTCAGGCCCTGAGTAAGTACCTGAAGCCATTTATGTTAAAGTTCCGGTTTCATCATTGGTTGAGTGGATTTTTGTGTGCCAGGTCATCCATGGTTAGCCACACATCAAGATGTAAAGATCCCACTGGATATGATAGTATATAAGCTTGTGAAAGCTTATATCTCCTCAACTTCTCTTAGGAAATCTGCGCTGGCGGTATGTTATATAGAGTATACAGTTTATGGTCGAATTTTCGTTGTTTAATTAGCTTAGGAAGTGTTGAAAGGATTTGTCCATAGTAAACATATTAGATACATAGTGTTGATGCATACCTTTTGACCCTTTTTTTCCCGACGAAATGATTGTAACGAGTATTGTTACCATGGCAGGCTTTAGTAAAGACATTAACCGTGCCTCAGCTATCTTACCTCCGGGAACAATTTACATTATTAGGACCAAGCAAAAATGGGTTCATTTCCATATCAAACTTCAAGACGGTGAGCTCTTTTGCTTACCATCTATTCCATTTTTTTCTTCTTCAAAATGTATTTTCTACATTTCCTCATGTTATTCTGAATGGTTTCGAATTGACAGGCATTAGTGAAGAATTCCACGGATGCTACGAAGGATTCAAGGGTCCTTGATTATGTGAACTTGGTAATGCTTTAAATATATTAATTTCATCATCGGAAGCTCCCTATCGAATCTAATTACATGGAAGATATTATGGATATCCTTTTCAGGTGAGCGGTCTTCAGTACAGAAAACTAGATTTTGCAGAATTTTGTGCAGCTGCTGTTAGTGTGCATCAGCTAGAAGCAATGGATTGTTGGGAGCAACAGGCAAAGAGTGCCTATGATTTCTTCGATAAGGACGGGAACAGAGCTATTATGATAGAGGAACTTGCCTCGGTATGATCTCTCTCTGAAATGTGAATCATATGCTTACAAGTTACAACCCTTCCTTTTCCTACATGAACTGAACATCAAAAAAGTATCTTATTTTCCATTTGTATATTCAGGAGCTGGGACTTAGCCCATCGATACCAGTTCACGCAGTAATCCAAGACTGGATACGACCTTCAGATGGGAAGCTAAGTTACATGGGTTTTGTGAGGCTTCTCCATGGCGTTTCATCGCGAGCATTCCAAAAATCATGAAAGGAGCTGTGACATATGCTTTGTCCATGGTTTTGGGTCTCCTTGAACACAAGTAAGACGGCATGGCGTGCCAAGTAAGTTGTAGGGGGGAAAGAAGAAAGTGTGGTGAAGGTATTTAGGAGGTGTGCTGATTGGAGAGTGTGAAGCATGTTTTTGTTATATAAAAAAGGTTTTACAATTGGGATTAGAGGACTTGTACATAGTGAGGGGGTAGATTAAAATGTATAACTAGGATGGATGGATGAGCATACAGATACAGCTTTTTAAACTTTTGACTCCTTTTTTATTTTTGGGTTTATCCCTCCTGGTGTAGCAGTTGCACTATGTTCTGAAATAAAATGAATTTCTGTATGGTTCATCATGATGAGGATGTTCTTTAATGATATTCAATTTATGGCCACTTTAATTCAGTGTGTCAGTCTCTGTTTATTGCCTGCCATTTTTTCTTCTTTATAGTACATAGGTAAATAATGGATGTGTGGTCACACGAGAAAGGACCGGGTGCGTAAAGAAATAATTAGGACAAAAGTAGGGGTCACATCTATTGAGAATAAAATGAGAGAAAACCGACTAAGGTGGTTTGGCCATGTGAGACGTAGAGCGCTTGATGCGCCGGTTAGGAGAACCGAAGAGTGGCAAAGGGATGTAGTGGTGAGGGGTAGGGGAAGACCTAAGCAAACTTGGAGGAGGGTGATCGAGAGTGATATGAGTTTATTGGGAATTGAGGAAAATATGGTAGTGGATAGGACGGAGTGGAGGGAGCGAATCTGTGTCGCTGACACGACTTGATTTTCACGGTTTTATATGATGGTTCATGTTAGCCGACCCCGAATCATTTCGGGACTAAGGCTTTGTTGTTGTTGTTGTTGTATAGTACATAGGTAAATAATTTACTAATCTTTATATTATTATTTAATACACTTTTTAGTCCTTAATACTTAAAATAATAGCTTTTAAGTATAAATAAATTTCAGGTATCCAAGTGTAAATATGTTAAAATTTAGGTATCAAAAATGTAATTTGCCCCCTAACAAGTGAAGGACAACTCAGTCATTTAAATGGATATGGGCACTAAACTGTTGAATATAGTAAAAGTTAATAACATCGTATTATTAAAAATACCCGGATTAAATAGTGAATTAGATAACACTATATAGATTAATAAATAACAATATATATACTAATAAGAAGAAGAATTAGGCCAAAATTTAGGATACATTGTGGGAAAATAAAACTTCCATAGGCTTTTAGAAAAATTCTCGTAGAATTGAGAACGAAGTTTTCATTCTATACATGTCACACATCGTGAATTGGTGACTGCATCCAATCTCCAAAAAAAAAAAATACCAATGGTTTCAAACTTTCTCTTTTTTATAATGGAATATTTACAAAATTCCCATGAATAGGATCAAAGTTTATTTTATGTATTTACCTCTTTCTTATTCTCAAGCAAGTCTCCGAGAGGTCCAAATGATGATCATTTTACGATCTTCTGCTAATTGGATTAATGGGTCCTCAAATTGGAAATAATAAGAGAATACATAAGTTATTAAAAGGAGCTTCATTATATATATATATATATAAATAAAGTATACCACCTAATTAGCTTATTTCCTCTATGAGGGTGGCTATTGCTACAACTACAAATATTGAGGGAAAAAAATTTGTGGTAAAGACTAGAAAAACTCGTGCTAGAAAACATAAGATAATATATATTTCTTTTTTTCAAGTACAGGTTTTTGTCGGCAAACAAAAAAAATCAAATGTGTTCAAGTGGAGTTTTCTGGAAAGTATCAATAAGCTAGAACCATGCTTCGAGTTGTTTCATGCCATAAATAAACACTCAAGAAAGAAATCTGAAGAGATTACTTATTCCATTTCAATCTCACTTATGATATATCTAATAACTTGGTTATCCATTTCAAATGCATATCCCATTTTTGCACTACAGGGTTATGAAAATCCACGCAAAGAAACCAGCCGTATTGTATGTGCCAATTGTCATTTAGCCAATAAACCGATAGATATTGAGGTTCCACAAGCGGTACTTCCTGATACTGTATTTGAAGTAGTTGTTCGAATTCCTTATGATATGCAACTGAAACAAGTTCTTGCTAATGGAAGAAAATGAGGCTTTGAATGTGGGGGTTGTTCTTATTTTACTTGAGAGTTTTGAATTAGCCCATTTGAATTGTATTTCACTAGAGATTAAAGAAAAGATAGGAAATCTGTCTTTTCAGAGTTATCGCCCCACTAGAAAAATATATTCTTGTGATCAGTCCCATTCCTGGTTAGAAATATAGTGAAATTACCTTTCCAATTCTTTCTCCAGACTCCGTCACTAAAAAAGATGTTCACTTTTTAAAATATCTCATATATGTAGGTGGAAACAGATGAAGGGGTCATATTTATCCCGATAGGAGCAAGAGTAACAATACAATTTATAATGCTACAACCACAAGGATAGTAAGTAAAATAATATGAAAGGAATAAAGGAGGTACATAATAACCATAACAGATGCATTGGAAGGACATCAAGTGATTGACATTATACCTATATGATTGAAACTTCTTGTTCTAGAAGACGAATCCATCAAAGTGGATCAACCACTAACGAGTAATCCTAATGTAGGCGAATTTAGTAAGAGGGATGTAGAAATAGCTTCAGGTCCCAATATGTGTCCAAGGCCATTTGTTCTTCTTGGCATCTCGTTATTTTGGCACAAATATTTTTTGTTATTCATCATTCAAAGGGAAGTAGATTACTCAAGAATTTCACATTTCATTTAGGTCATATGTGAGAATTGAATAAGGTGTGAGAGTTGAATTAAAAAATTCAGAAATTCTAAAAAAATGTAAAAGAAGAATGAATTAATGAAAGCTTGCTTGGTACTAATTGGGAACTTAAGTAAGGGGTAGCTCTTTGATGACTAGTGGAGAATTTTCGATAGGCTTCCGTCTCTGTGGGGGCATCGTTGGGTTCGACGAGGGGAAGCTCCGATGCCAAAGTCAGTATAGAAGAACAAGAGAGCAAACTGAATTGACAAAGGGTAAGTGAATGTGTACCTTGATAGCCTGAGATACCAGCTATATATAGTCATGAAGTCGTAACTTTTAGTAACTAGAAAGTCTCCATTAATGCTCCATTAATGGCGGTTACTGGTTTCCCTTAAGTATGCCAGTTAGCTTATTGATAGCTTATTAATGGTCTTTATTGCGGGATCGACTCAGCTGTTTCAATAGCGGATTGAATGGTTATGGCGATTCGCCTCCCAGGTTCGCCCGCGGGTCTCGGGTGGTGAGGTGTTGGTGATCCGCCTGTCGGATCTCTTTGCTCAATACGTTGTGATACTCCGCTATCAGGCGATCAACACGTGGCGTTCTAGGCAAATATCCCTTTTGATCCTCGGGATAATATCACAATGTTATCAGAAGCCCCCCTAAAGTTCCTTTAAAGTCCTTTAGGGCTTTTGAGCTTCTTCGCGCCGTCATGATTACTTGCATTAATGGTCACTCTGTTCGATGCCAATCGATGGGTGACACGTGTTGTGGGCGCGTCGCTCGAGAAAAGAGAAAATGCCTTCTTCCTTCCTCTCTTTCCCTTTCTTCCTCATTTGTTCTTCCATTTTTCTTTGCGCTTTCTTTGCCCAGAGTTTTTCCCGGAGTTTCAGAGTCCTCCAAGCTTTCACTTTCATGTAAGTTTATCTTTTTCATTCTATTTTTTCTGAATGTTTAGGAGCTCTTCTTCATCCTCTGAATCGACCTTCAAACTTTTTAACTTGACCTCTTCTTCTGAAATCGTAGTTGGCTGGACTACTTCTTCATCGGAAAATTCTTATTCCTCGGAAGATACAGTTAGCTCTAATTTAGCTGAGTTGCGTAACTCGGCGCGTAATAGTGATCGAACTCGCTCAAGTAGAATTCAAAACCTTTCCGTCCCCGTTACTGGTACTGCTCCGGTAATAGATTTTAGGCGATTTTCCGGGATGGTGGCTTCTTCTTCTGCCCCGTCTAGGAAAAAGGCGCCTCGTGTGGAGCGCCGCGGATCTGGCGAGTCGCTTTCCATGAATAAATAACTATGAGACCCAGTTGGCGGCCGCCCATCAACGACCTGCCTGTCCGCCAAGCGGATATCTGACTGTATATAGTAGTCATGTGGAAAGAGGGTTCCGACTTCCTCTTCCAAAGATGATGGCGGACATCCTTGCTTACTTTGACATCACTGCCAGCCAATTACATCCAAATGGCTGGTTAGATCTGGCTTTAGATTGTTACTTAGCTTCAAACTTAGGGGTAGTGTGCACCCCTCGTGTCTTTCGATCGTTTCATAAACCGTCAAAGCGAAAGTCTGAGTCTTTCCTCACTTTTGCAAAGTTTGGAGTATATTCGCCGTTTAGCGGCAAGATGTCCAACGTCCATCTTTGGGACGAAAAATTATTCTATGTAAAGATAAAAGAGGGCGAGTCTTTAGGCTTTCCATCGTTCTGGAATGCCAAACCTCTGCATATGGATGGAGACATGCGCATATTGACAGATAGTGATGAGGTAGTGGCGGAACTCATGAAGAATGTCAAGGCGGATGCTTGGACATATGCTGACGCCTTGGACTTCATGATGAATGACATTCCTTTGATTCGCCAAGAAGGGGACAAGTTCATTTACTCAAAGTTTGCACAATTTGATCAAGGTAACTTTGTTTTTTTCTTTGAACCTTGATTACCTTATTGTTCTCTTTGTCAGGGGTTTATCTAAGGCCAATCACGCTCTTGTAGAGATGCACAAGAAACTGAAGGAGGATGAGGCTCGAAAGAAAGGGCAGGCAGTGGATCCCCAAAAGAGTGCAGGGAAACGTCCTGCTGATACAATGGCCGACCCGCCTCTGAAGAAGAGGAAGCCTGCAGCTTCCGGCGGACAAAAGTTTATGGCGAATGCTATGAAATCCGCAATGCCCTTGGTGGAGAAGGAACAAGTAAGCTGTTTTTATCTTTTCTCTTTTTCCATATTTTGAATCTAAGTTCTGACCTTCCCATCTTTGTGCAGATGGCGAAGCCTGACCTGGGCGGTTACTGGTCCGCCAAACATGGTATCAAGGGATCTTTGGAGAATGAATCTGTCCTTAATGACATGGACGAGGCTCTTGGTCAGTTGGGCGAGGTGCAAAAGAGCCAGAACCAGATCCCAGGATCAGCTCATGTCCAAATGGGAAAAACGGAGCTTCTAGCGGTAAGTTCCCTCTGTCCTTTTGCTATTATTTTTTTTTTGGATGAATGAGTGATCTCCTTTGGGGAGAGTTTTACTATTGTTCTTTCATTTGAATGGATTGTTTGCATTGACAGATGTGTACTCGTTTGCGTGCCATGGAGGCGGAGCTCCTTCAAGGTGTGGCGGATAAGGCCACTATAGAAAAGATGGAGAAAGAAGTTGCTGATGCTAATACGAATGCCGCGTCCGCCATTGCCCTCAAGGATGCCGAAATCCAGAAGCTGAAGGAAAAGATCGAAACAGATGCTAAGGAGCATGAGGATGCCTTAGCAGACGCTGAATTCATGGCAGGGGAGCAATCTTTCTTTTATGGCGAATGGATCATGGCGTATGTCCAACTGGCGTATGCTAAGATTGATTTTACTAATCCGGAGTTCGTCGTTCCCGACCCGGATGTCGTCCTCAAATATCGCAAAATCCTGGACGTCAAGGATTACATCCGTGACCACGTTCGGAAATGGATGAAGGGATCCGTCGAAGAAAGCAAACCTCTCGCCAACCTTAAACCCGTGGACCTCGATGAAATGCCCTCGAAGATAAGTGACCAGAGTGAGGAGCTAGTAACCAATAGCACTATTCCTCTAGGAGGAATTATCTCTGTTGAGCAGGAAGCCCCACTGGAGGGCGTATCTGGTGTTGTTGAGAAGGAAGCCCCTTTGGAGGGCGCATCGGGGAAAACAAATGTTAAGGAGGATGCTCCTATTAATGTGTAGCTTTGTTTGTAAAACTTAAGTACAGTTTGTTAATCCTTGCTATTATTTATTTTACTTTTACGTTTGCGTAAGTAAATTTATAGGCTTTCAGGATTTGTTTTGAAGCAGGTGGCCATCCATACTCCATTGTACGAACCTTTGTGAAGGTTTGAAGCTGTTTTATTCCTTTAGAGGAAGTTAAGCTGGCTTAGGAATCGTCTTGCTACCTATCTTTGAGGTGAATCGATCCGCCCTTAGGACTTGTGAACCCTTCTTTGGGAAGGATGTAAGAGAGTGTAAAGGTCTCACGTCCGAGAGATGTTTTAACTCTATCTCTAATGGTGGTCATTTAAGAATTGATCCGCCCATGAGATTGATCTTCCATCTTTGAGGAGAAAAAGTAGCTATGTGATAGCAGTACTTTTTGGTGTGGGAAGCGTGGGGTGCCCCCCTTCTTTTTTAGACTGGAATATTTATATTGCTGCAAGAAAATACTTAAAAAGAATATTGACAATAGAACAATTGCTTTTTATTGATTGGAGATACGCTTTATTACAGCAAGCGGGTCTTATATGTGAGCCTCATTAAAACCTTTAATAAGAAAAACCTCATAGGAAAAAAGCTTACTAAAGGGAAAAGAGTACCCAAGACCTTTTTTACATTCTATTTTCTGGCGAAATATTTGCGGAGATTTTGGAGATTCCATGTACGCGGCAGTGTATTTCCCTCCATGTCTTGAATTTTAAATGTGCCGAACTCAATCTTGTCCACTATTCGATACGGACCTGTCCAGGTGAGTCCTAGCTTTCCCTTCCCTTCTTTAGATTGGATTTTGTCCGCCTTGCGGAGCACGAGGTCTCCCATATTCAAGTCTACAAGCTTGGCATTTTTGTCATGATAAGCTGCGATCCGCTGCTTGTATGCCGCCATGTGTACATATGCCTTTTCTCGCCTTTCTTCCACTTGATCAAGACTTTCTTTCAGTCTTTAACTGTTTTCATCCTTGCAATAGAATGCAACTCTGTCACTTGGGACCTATATTTCGACTGGAATTACAGCTTCGACTCCATGACAAAGGGCGAACGGCGTCTCGCCCGTGGCCGTTCTAGGAGTAGTGCGATACGCCCATAGGACGCTCGTTAACTGATCCGCCCATTTCTTGTCATGCTCTCCCAATCTTTTCTTTATTCCTTTAACAATCGTCCGGTTTGTAACTTCGGTCATACCGTTTGACTGAGGATAATAAACTGAGGCGAATCTGTT
This sequence comes from Euphorbia lathyris, assembly GCF_963576675.1. Lineage (NCBI taxonomy): Eukaryota > Viridiplantae > Streptophyta > Magnoliopsida > Malpighiales > Euphorbiaceae > Euphorbia > Euphorbia lathyris. The sequence continues at coordinate 90,713,737 of NC_088910.1, forward strand.
CAGAATGCCCAATTCTTCACAGAAAGTTTTGAACTCTGCACAGTTGAATTGCGTTCCATTGTCAGTGATAATCATATGAGGAAATCCATACCTTCCTACGATGTTATCTTTAACGAACTCCACCATTCGTTCAGCATTGATAGAGGAGATAGCCTCAGCCTCTACCCATTTGGTGAAATGATCCACAGCCACTACAACATACTTCCTCTGTCTCCTGGTAGGAGGAAATGGTCCAACTATGTCAATACCCCAGACCGCAAAGGGTCGACCTTCGATGATGGGCCTTTGAAGGTGTTTAGCGGTGTGTGATTCATTTGCATGAATCTGACAATTATGGCAAGACTCCACAAACTTTTGATCATCAAGTTCAACTGTAGGCCAATAAAATCCTGCTAACCTAGATTTCTTTACAATGGAGGCAGATGCCTCATGAGCCCCACACGTGCCTTCATGCAACTCTTTGAGGATCTGTTGTCCTTCTTCCGGCACGATGCACTTCAGCCAGGCGTGGCTAATAGACTTTATGTATAGGCAAACGTTTATCACGGAGAAATACGCCGCCTTTCTTACGATCCGTCGAGCTTCTTCCTTGTCCAAAGGCAATGTTCCATCTGTTAGATACTGGCGGATTGGCGATCGCCAATCGTTCTCCACAGGCATGAGTAAGGATACCATCTCCGAGGTGAATGTCGGGGCTGTTTTAACCTCAAACGGGCATTGCAGATCCGCCCAATGCTCTTTGCTTGAAGCCATTTTGGCCAGGTGATCAGCCTCTGTGTTGGATCCTCGAGGTACATGGATTAATTCTCATTTGGTATCATTGGCTTCGAGGTGATTTAGCAGTTTCTTAACCTCTTCAACATATTTGGCAAGAATGTCATCTTTAACCTCAAAATTTTTTTATCACCTGGTTGACCATCAGTTTGGAATCATTGTAGATCACGATCCGCTCAGGAGTGATCTCCTTTAGCAGGCGTAGTCCCAATATCAAGGCCTCATATTCAGCTGCATTGTTGGTTGCGAGGAAATCCAATTTTGCGGCATAGTGTAGTTTTATATATTGGGGACCTTTGATCACGATACCTATACCTGCACCTTCTGCCGAAGAAGCCCTATCTGTGTACATTGTCCATTCCTCGACTTTAGCCTTGGGAAGATTTACTCCCTTTTCGGTGAATTCATTCACAAAGTCTGCCAAGACTTGGCTTTTCAGGGCTGATCGGCTTTCATAACGAACATCGAACTCGCCTAGGCGGATTGCCCATTCCATCAACCTTCCCGATGTTTCTGGCTTTTGCAAAACTTTCCTCATTGGTATACTTGTACGAACTATAATTGTATGAGCTTGAAAGTAAGGCCTGAGGCGTATGGAGGTGGTGACGACGGCCAGTGCCATTTTATCCAGCTTGGAATATCGGGTTTCAGCATCTTTTAATACTTTGCTCACGTAATAGATAGGATATTGCTGGCCCTCTTCTTCCCTTATCATGACCGTGCAAACAGCCTTATCTGTAATTGAAACATACATGTAGAGATTCTCACCTTTCAAGGGGCGACTCATAAGGGGTTGTTCCGTGAGAAACCGTTTGATCCCCTGGAAGGCTTTCTCGCAGTCCTCGCTCCATTCAAACGCCTTTTGCTTCTTGATTACTTCATAAAAGGGTTGGCATCGTCGGGCTGAACATGAGATGAACCTGCCTAAGGCTACGATACGCCCATTAAGACGTTGCACTTCCCTAATATTCTGTGGCGCTTTCATCTCCAAAACTGCTTTGATTTTATCAGGGTTCGAGCTCACTCCCTTCTGGCTAATCATGAATCCCAAGAATTTTCCATATGTTGCCCCAAAGGTACATTTCTCCGGGTTCAATTTAATGTTGTGATGTCGGAGTACGCCCAGTATCTCCCTTATATCATCCGCATGCTTTTCTACAGTGGTACTTTTAATGATCATATCATCCACATAAACAGAAAAGTTATCACATTTGCTTTCCTCGAATATTTTGTTCATCATCCGCTGATAGGTTTCACCCGCGTTCTTGAGTCCAAAGGGCATGACTTTGAAGCAATAGGTGGCTTGGTGAGTCACGAACGAAGTTTTGATTCTATCCGAAGGCTCCATTGGGATCTGGTGATAACTCGACTTTACGTCAGTGAAAGAGTACATAGCGTGCCCTGCGGTCCCATCTACTAGGATGTCAATACATGGTAGGGGATAGTTGTCTTTGGGACAAGCTTTGTTGAGATCTATGAAGTCAATACACATGCGGTATGATCCGCCTGCTTTTTTGACTAGAACCACATTCGCCAGCCACTGTGTATAAAGTACCTCTTCGATGGCATCCACCCGTTTAAGCTTGACGATCTCTTCTTCTATCACCTTCTGCCTTTCAGGGCCATGGTTTCTCCGTTTTTGCGCTACCGGTACCGCGTCCTTGTCGATGTTGAGTTTGTGAGTGATCACATCTGGACTAATCCCGGGGAGAATCTCATCTTTCCACGCAAAGACATCTTCTGACTCATGGAGAACTTTGGTGATGGCTTCCTTAATTTCTCCCTTTAGCCCTTTAACCATCCGTACCTGCTTTTCATCCGTCATGAGGTACATCTCTGTTTCACCTAAGGCCATTGTGACAAGCTCTTCCTCGTCCTCATCCTTAGACTGTGGGCGAATCATTAACGATGCTGAATACGTCTCCTGAGCCACTTTTTGGCTTCCTCTGATCATTACACCTCCCTTGGCCGTGGGGATGTAAAGAGTTAAGTGGCGTATAGAGATAAGAGCTGCTGCCTTGGAGATAAAGGGTCGCCCAAGGATGATATTGTAAGCTAACTGGCCATCTAGAATGGAAAATTCCAGATCTCCTTTCCAAATTTGATCTTCATCCGCTAACTCACAATCTAATGTTACCTGGGCTTTTGTTTGGATGGTGTGTCCTGTTACTCCCAGAATGTCCACTATGGTGGTTTCCACTTGGATTGGGTCAACCATAAGCTTAGCAAATGCTCCTCTTGTGATGACATTGCACGAACTCCCGGTATCGATCATCACTCTTTTCATTTCCCAGCCTTCCACCATCATAGTAACGACCAGGGCATCCGCATGAGGAGAGATCTCCGGGCCGACATCTGCAAAAGGGCGATTAAGTGATGCCCTATCTAGAGCAGTGGTTTTTGCCTTTTTCAACACAGGTTGGTACCCAGGTCCGCCTGCTATGACATTGATGGTTCCTTTTGCCTTCTTCTTCTGGTCATCTCTGGGTCTATCACCATCTCCATTCTTGCCATCATTTTGGACGAACCGGTCCAACTTTCCTCTCTCGATAAGCCTTTCTATCTCTCTGGCTAACTCCCAGCATGCGTCTGTGTCATGGCCATTTTTCCTGTGGTATTTGCAATAATTTTTGGGATTTTTCCCGGTGTTGGTGTATTCCCCCCCCCCCCCCCCTTTTGGTTCGGGGTATGAAATGCTCCGCTTGTGCTGGCTGTTCTCAATCCACATTAGCACTTCGCTTTTAGAGGCATTGAGTGGTGTAAAGGACGACACAAATGCCGATTTGTTCTTAGAGCCCCTTCGTCGGCTTCTAGAGGATGAATCCTGGTGCTTGTCCTTCTCTTTATCTCGATGGTGAGATTCGCCTTTGTCCTTCTTAGGTGGAGACAGTGACTCTCGGCGAATGTCATCTACCTCCATAAAGTCCTTACATCTTTCGATTAACTCTGCCATATCTCGAGGCTTCTTCCGAATTAAATCTTCTTGTAAGCTTTTGCACGTGGTGTTTTTCACTAGAGCTTCTACTGCCATGGAGACATCCACATCGACAATTCATATACACAATTTGTTGAAACTGTCTACATATTCTCGGAGGGTTTCATTCGTCTTCTGCTTCAATTCAAAAAGCTTTCGTGATTTGACCACTGGAGGAATACATCCGACGAATTTAGCACAAAACTCCCTACTCAATTGATCCCAGCTATCGATTGATCCGGGAGGTAAAGATTGGAACCAATCATAAGCGGGGCCTCCTAAGGTGGTGATAAACATCCGACATAAGACCGCCTCACTTGCACGGTTAAGGCCGAGCAACATTTGGTACTTTCTTGCATGGGCCTTCGGGTTGTCCGCACCCATGTAAACGGGTATATTAGGTATTTTAAAATGCCTCTCCGTTTCTTCAGCTTCTATCCATGCTGTAAAGGGCGAATCACGATTAGCGAATGGATTATGTCGGGCATTCTCTTTATTAATGCGGAGCACTGCAGCTCTAACACGATCATCAAAAATTTTCGGACCCGCCCTGGGGCGTCCTCTTCGTGGCGATCTACTCGGAGGTCTCCTATGGGGAGATCTACTCGGAGAGGATGAAGAGCTGGAGCCGGACGACGGATCTGATGGTGAACGCCCACCTCCACCACCCTGCCATCTAGGAGGAGCTTGTCCATTATTACCTCCATGGTCTCCTGGAGTGATAACAACCCAAATTATTCTTGAATAAGGAATAAGGGAAAATTAATATAAATAATGGCAAACCATTATTCCTTCTAAAAGAGATATTTATGCATGATTAATGTGGAATTAATGATAATTAATGCAGGGGTGAATATGCAAATAAATGAGGAAAAGGAAGGAGTCTCTAGCATTATACCACACCACGTGGACCATGGCGAGATACGCCCGATGAGAGCGAGTAGTGGAGACCCGCCATAGCTCTCAAGGAGAGCGTACATATGCCTTGACAGATCTAAGAATACCAAAAGACGCCTTTATTACCATCCATGAATGGAAATAAATACAATTAAATGGCAATTAATAGCCATTAAAGGGTAATAAAGACTTGACTATTCGAATACCTCAACTCTAAGGGTTTCGATGCTAAATGCTGGGATTAATGGAGAATTGATAGCAATCAAAGATGAGTAATGACACGACTCTTCACCTGCTTCCCCATTAATGCTAAAGGTTACAGAAACCTATATAAATACCCCAGCTTCCTAGGATCAAAGGTACACTTACTGATTCTCTATTTTTGTGCTTACAGTTTATTCTCAGAAATATTACTGACTTTGGCATCGGAGTGTCCCTGGCCGATCCCAACGGCGCCTCACAGGGAAGTGCTCCGATCAATGATTTTTTCCACAAGTTATCAATTGGTGCGGTGATCGTGGATCTCTAACAAACAGAAGATCGTAAAATCTTGAGTGTATAGAGTTTCACAAAGAACAAAACAATAGAGTCAACGGAATAGAAATCACAATCTCAAACCTTGGCTCAATCAGTACAACAAATCTATCCAAAGATACAGTTCTCCATATATTGGTGGGAAAGAGTTTTCTACACTAAATCTGGAACTTTATGATGAAAAAGATAAATTTCCCTCCCTTTCTTATTCCATTTTTAATTAAAGAAAATTGAGATCCCTCACTCTTATAAAGTGCTATGAATATCATTACATGTTATTATGATAAATCTAATAAATTGTAAAAGATAAAGTAATAGACACAAATCTTTCATTAAATCTTGCATGCTCAATATGCCTTATATTTTTATGCACGACGAGTATAATATGTCATTATCATTGAATTAGTACAAGATGCATGTATAAGATCCGTAATCTTGGAATTTTATAAAAAATTCATCCATTCAAGGTGATTTTATCACTTAATATTAAGATATCATAAAAGGCTCGTGTAATTACAGATAATTTAGGTCTGACCAGTCTTTTGGATGAACATGCATATAACTATTAGAAGAAATTGCAAAAAATCATATTTGGTTTTTCCTTGTACAATTCACCATCTATATATGGCTTTTCTCCTATATAGTACTTTTAATATCAGAAATTCATATTTTTGAATATTGTTTTGTCAAACAGTTATTTCATTCCCTTTTTTACAAGGATGTGTCTATTCATATAAAAACTGTTTATTTGACATTGTTAGAATTTCTGTTACCAACACAAGAGACTTGAAAATATTGAGTCTATTTGTAATTATCCTGTAATTGTCCCTAACTATTAAGACCATTATGGGCTGATGAATTACCAAATGGGATAAACAAAACTTTCATGTCCTGAGCTAACTACAAAATAGTGCAAGTATCAATTTCGAATGAGAACATTATTTTATGCAAAGTTCTTTGGCTATACATGAGCGTTCTTTAAAGATTATTTGGATGATGGCAGTTGAAGGTATGTGAGGGTGAATTTTAGGTAATTTTCCTTACATCCCAAATTGGAGGAGAATCATGGTACATGTATTTTTCTTCCAAAATTACCCTTTCTCTTTTATTTTATTTATACAAATGAAATGGTATAAGAGTAATTTTATATATAACTACATTATTAAATCATCACTTACCTTACTTTAATTACACCTCATTCAAATGAGGCCTTAATGATCTCTGAATGTCATTAATGCATGGATGCACAATATTGATTGCAAGTAAATAGCAACTATGTAAGATATCTTACCCAATATGGAATGTCATAACTTTTATGACGTTTAAAATAAATATGCTATCTTGGATATTAATGCGCATTGAAATACAAAAGGACATTATTCTTAAACCATTCTCATTATGGTTATTTATTAATGAGGTGATATTCATGTGCAGTAGCAATCTTTATGGTTATGACCGTTATACATGATATTATTATTAAAACAAGCACGATTAAAATTCTATTATGAATTTGTTTGACATATAATATTTACTCGGTTTTCTCCTTTGACTAAGTTCATTCTAGAGTCAGGGACCAACGTGAAGGAATTATTAAGTTGATTCCAAGATGAACTAAAAATTCCATAAAGAGACATTGCATTATACATGATATTTGCCAACAAGGCCAATGCAAACAGTCTTTTGCTATGAAGTATGTTCCGTGGATCAAGCCACTGATCCCCAAGGTAAGTGAATATAGCTTTTATGCCTTACCACAGTCTTTTAATAATGGACAGGGTATGCCCCACTTCTGGAGTTCTTTCAGTACTAACCCACAAGTACAAGGGAATTGCCAACTAGTGAACGTTTCTATCCTCTCATTGGTTTGGTGGCGGCGGTGGCCTATCCGGACGCGGCGTCTCTACTGGCCTCTTGCTTTGTCTACGACCAGTAGATGGGGGTGATCTATCCCTACGGGAAGATCTCTGTCTCTGGGGCGAAGGTGATTTCGACCGCCTACTTTTCCCCTTTCTCCGCTTTTTGTGCCTTCGACCTTCTGATCCGCCCTCGGGGAGACTCGACCGCGGGCGACTTGGGATACCTGATCCGCCCAGATTTAGCCCTTGGCCTGCGGATCCTCCAGGGAGAGTTTGGTTATCCCTTCGACTTCCTCCTGCGCCATCAGGAAATAATTCCCGATTGAGTGGCCGTTCACCAAGCGGTAATGTAGTGGGAACCAAGGAGTCCGTAGTGTGAACTTGGAGAAATGAAGAGTTATGGGCATTCGATCCTATAACCGCCTGCGGCCACTGAGATACCGTAGACGTGGGTGCCATGCTCCAAAGCGGAGGAATGATCATGAATGACCGTAGGCGATTACCCATCTCAGGTCCAAACTCTCTTCCTATTGCTTCCGCACACATGTCAATGAATGCGTCCGGCGCCACACTTCCTTCAGCTTGCGTCGTAGGAGCACTTGAATCAGCGCGACCAGCACTGGTTACAGGTTGGCTTGATGGTGTTACCAATGGTGTCTCAACCCCCGAGGTGGGGTTCTGTTCTCCATTCGTCATATCTTTTTTAACGTGAATGCAAACCCTTTATTTGATTAAGGGTTCCACGTTCACCGCACCAATTGATGACTAGTGGAGAATTTCCGATAGGCTTCCGTCTCTGTGGGGGCGTCGTTGGGTTCGACGGGGGGAAACTCCGATGCCAAAGTCAGTATAGAAGAACAAGAGAGCAAACTGAATTGACAAAGGGTAAGTGAATGTGTACCTTGATAGCCTGAGATACCAGCTATATATAGTCATGAAGTCGTAACTTTTACTAACTAGAAAGTCTCCATTAATGCTCCATTAATGGCGGTTACTGGTTTTCCTTAAGTATGCCGGTTAGCTTATTGATAGCTTATTAATGGTCTTTATTGCGGGATCGGCTCAGCTGTTTCAATAGCGGATTGAATGGTTATGGCGATTCGCCTCCCAGGTTCGCCCGCGGGTCTCGGGTGGTGAGGTGTTGGTGATCCGTCTGTCAGATCTCTTTGCTCAATACGCTGTGATACTCCGGTATCAGGCGATCAACACGTGGCGTTCTAGGCGAATATCCCTTTTGATCATCGGGATAATATCACAATGTTATCACTCTTTTTTAGGGTTCTATCGAATTTTTTCGAAATCAATATTATAATTTAGCAATCATTTCTTTCGAATGTCAATTTCCAATTTTCAATCAACAACATGTACATCTATAGGATATGCACGAACGCATACTTCACAAGCAATGCATTTATCAAATTGAAAATGGATTCGATCGCAAAAACGATATGATATTGAATAGTTACAGGTAAACAATTTGCATGGAATAAGGTAATCATGAAACTTTGACCAATGTACTTTACAGCTCATATGGTTTGTTGCTCATATTCATAAATCCAGATACCACATGAAACTTAGTGTGAATTTTTATGAATAAGTTTATCTTTGTTAGGGGCTTAGAGACTATTTTATTTTGTTATACAATATTTAACTAAATTGTTTTTATTATTTATTACGTCAAAAAAAAAAGTAATTATTTGACTAACATTAGGACTACATAGCACAATCTAATAAGCATAGAGCTAATTTTGGTAATTATCCATCTTCTGTTTTGTTGGCTAAACCAAATACATAATTCTTCGAAACGATCTGCGTTTCGGCCATCACTACACTCCCCTGCTTCGAAATCCGCATACTGCTCTACCAAATCCTCAATCGGATTCCAAACACCGCCTACTGCTGATGTGCGCTTCGGGCACTACAATGCCATTTCCTTCATAATCTCTGATATCGTTTTCGTCATTCTTTTTATGTTTTCTTGCTATGGAAGAGTGTGCTGATGATCTGATCTCTCTTCCAACTAGAAAGCTCAAAACTGGAAGCGACTGAAGTACTATTTAATTCCTCATCATCTTACCTTCAATTTCTCCTCTCTCTCTCTCTCTACTATGGCTACTATACACAAACCCCTTAGACCCAAACTAAAACTCAGGTCTACATTTCTCACTATTGTGATCTCTATAGCTGCAATTGCATCGTTGTTCCTTTTTTCTTCTCTAATTTCCACCAATGGCTTTTCTTTCTCCTCTTCAATATTCCAAACGAACTTGCTCAGATCCTACAAACGCCAGAGGCTGCATACTATCCACGACAAGTACTTGTATTGGGGCAATAGAATTGACTGTCCTGGCAAGCATTGCGAGTCTTGTGAGGGTTTGGGTCACCAAGAATCCAGCCTCAGGTGTGCCCTTGAAGAAGCTTTATTCTTAAACAGGTACATATCATTTCGTTTTCCTCAGGTTTCTATATATTTTAGTGATTTGATTTTATTCCTTTCATCAGATGTTATTTTGAGTTCTGCCCAATCTTTAGATGCTGGGGAAGTTTGGGAACTGCTAATTTGAATTTTTGTTTCACTGGTTTTTAGTACTACTACTTGTTTAGTTGGGTTGGATTTGAGAAAGGAAAATTGTATTGGGATAAGTGGACTGGAATTTGACAATTTTAATTTCTGCAACTATGTTTGTCATCTTATATACTTATTTTGCTGAGAACTGAACGATTTTCCTTCAGAAAACATGCTTCATTCCTCTGTCAGTCTTTTTTGGCTTTCTGGTACTGGTATTATTTTATGAGGTTTACTAAGTGCTGCAGTTTTTAAACCTAGACAACTAAGGATAACCTGAATCTTGAGATAACATAGGACTTACTTTCTATTGTAATTCAATGTGCATCCGTTGTAGCTCTGTTTATAGTTTGATGAATATCCCATCTCCCTAGTCTGAATGAATGCCAATTCAACCTCCTTTGATAGACTTAACTCAGTCAACTGAACCTTAATGTTATGTATTTTATGGATCTTTATACATCTAATTTGTTCAGTGATACACCATGTAGAGAAGTTCAGTCTTTTTCAACCTATGTTGTACTTCTGTTACAACTTTTCTTGTTGCAGGACCTTTGTGATGCCTTCTGAAATTTGCATTAATCCAATACATAATAAGAAAGGGATCCTTCATCACTCTAACAACGCAAGCTCAGAGGAAAGGTATGCTTGCTTATGATGCTCTTTCTTGCAGATTTTCTGTTAGAACACAAAATACACCCTTAAACTTTGCGCACTCTATCTTCGAACTATGTTTCACCGGAAGACTTTGATTTTGACCATAAAGTTACCTTCGCTTCTGTCTTTATTCAATACAATGCATTTTGTTACCTACTTACAAATTATTTGAATAATGATCATGTGAATTTTGGATGTGGTCTCATATACACTGATGTGCACCAATAGCAAAAGTCAACTGTATGATCTCAACTTCATTTTACATGTCAGGTGGGCTGCAAGCTCTTGCGCTATGGACTTTTTGTATGATATTGACCTCATGTCTGAAACTATACCTGTAATTCTCGACAATTCAAAAGTTTGGCATCATGTGCTGTCAACAAGTATGAAGTTGGGAGCTAGAGGAGTTGCCCATGTTAAAGGAGTTAGTCGGGAATCTCTAAAAGAAAATAGTCACTACTCAAATCTCCTGCTTATAAATCGAACGGCAAGCCCTCTTTCATGGTATTTAGTGTTATTTACGTGTTGGTTTATTCTTGCACTTTTTTTTAGAGCTTGGGACAGAGAGCAGCAGCAGGAGTTCTTTAGGAATTTCTTGCAGAGATTGTGGGCTAATGTTGATGTAAAATTAAAGCAAAAGTTTGACGCCATCTTGTTCTGTACCCTTGGATATATGTGTTTTGTGAAGTCTTGAAATGAACTTGTTGGCATAGTCTTAACTTAAGAATGATTGGGCATGCGTTTTCTGAATGCTTTTTAAAGCCTTTATGTTTGTAGCTGTTCTTTTCATCGGTATTACATATTGATTCTCTTGTTGATATGATCACGTGCTTGAAATCATTCCAATCAACTGGCTTTGTATCTATCAATTTAGAATTAATTTTGAGATGCAATATTCTCCATTGAGAATAGAATAAAAGGGGCAGGACATAAAGAAAAAGAAAAAGAGATGTAAATCTTGTTAATGCAACTGTCATGAGATACTTTTCCTTAGTTCAAGTTGAAGTTTGGATCTTGCAAGTCTCTAATAAATAGTAATCATGGGGTCATTCAGGTTCATGGAATGCAAGGATCGAAACAACCGTAGTGCTATACTATTGCCATACTCATTTCTTCCCTCAATGGCAGCAGAGAAATTAAGAGATGCAGCGGAGAAGGTCTGTAACATATGATATTATTAATAGTTTTTCTCTTTTACTTCAAAGAAAAACTTATCGAGTTGTTTTGCATGGACACAGGTTAATGGGTTGTTTAACATGTGTTTTCCTTTATGCTGAAACCTGATACCAAAATATGGTCTTTTTTAGATTAAAGTTGTAGCTGCAAATATTAATATTAATTTTATCCAAGCAGTTGCATAGTGTAGTACTAAGTGGATGCATGTTTGGAATATTTTTTTCTTCCCACAACTTCTAGGTGTATTCATGCTTAAATAGTATTTTTTTTTTTTTACTCATAAACTGGATATAAATGACTGAGTATCATCGATGAGGAGTTTCTATTGCACCTGTCTTTATTGCATATTATATTATTATGCATACTGCACTTCTAAACTGTTTTGGTAACTTAAGATGGAAAAGAAACGTGGCATTATATGCATCAACTGTTTCATTCTTTTTTGTTTAATTTGCACATTTTTCTGCTCAGACATGTTCCTTACAGTTTTGAAAATTGTAGGCTGCTCTGCATTGATTGTGAATTGTATGTACTCCCAAATTCTGCAACGTGCATACTGCCAAGTGTCATTTACCACCTGAACCTTGTTTTTCTCTTCGAGTCGTCAAAGCTTAATGCTTTTGAAACAAAGGCTAATTTTATAATTTGCTGGCCATTCATTTGAGAACTGTTAATTCTTTTCTGTACAACCTTCTAGCTTGCTAGGTAAAGCTACTAGTAAAAATGCTCTGATATTTTTTCATTAAATGATGATGGGAAGTATTAGTTCTGATTTAATCTAAACTGTTGCTCTTTTTAGTTCAAAGCATCTCTTTTGGTGGGTTCTGGGCTGTCAATGGGGGTGGGGTGGCGTTGCTAGAGTGTTATATAGAGAGTTTTTACATGATAATCTCATTCTTTGGTGATATCTACTTCTAATTAATGTTGTTAACACAGATTAAGGCACTCCTTGGTGATTATGATGCGATTCATGTTCGTCGCGGTGATAAGATAAAAACTAGGAAGGACCGGCATGGTGTTGCACGTAGCCTGCATCCTCATTTGGACAGGGATACAAGACCAGAGTTTATGCTGCACAGGATTGAAAAGTGGGTCCCTGCTGGACGGACTCTCTTTATTGCTTCAAATGAGAAGGCACCTGGATTTTTTTCAGTTCTTTCTGTCAGGTAACCTTATTAAGCTTGCATAAGATCGCGAGTCTACTGAACTGAAGGTGTTTTATCTGAATCAAGACTAAAATAGAGGTCATTCCAATTACAGTAACCATAATTATATAGCAAGAAATAAATGTGCGTCTGAATACCAAGTTACCAATAGGTGTAGCCCAATTGGTACATTTCCACAAGATGAATGTGTGAAAAACCTAGCCTATCCAATCCCCAATTATATTAAAATTCTTTATTTCTGAATGTTCAAATTAACTTCATCATCCAAAACTCTAGTATTGTCACCTTATCATACTATATCTTGATTGCATGTTGGAATCGTTTTAATATCAAAAGAATTTCTTGCAGAGATTATAAATTTTTTTAAGCACCACTAAACTTAAATACACTATTAAAATTAAACTAATTTTTATCAGATCCTTTCTCTCATTTCTTGAGTACCTGAGGTTTAGTTTGATAGATAATAAATCATCCTACTCTTTTTTGTTTTTAAGACATGATGATTATCACATTGCCTTGAATTATTTATTAGTGGGAAGCCTTTTTGCCGTGTCCTTAGAATTGGTGAATTTAAGTTTCTGATTAGTTGGATACGTCTTACAAATCAGTATCTTTGTTTTAGTGGGCTATGTTTATTTTGTACTTAACATGAAGGAATTTCCATTAGTTAGTCTTTGCTACTCATTCCAAATTTATTCTAATATATTTGGGTATTACTTTTCTTTCTTCTCAAAATTTCAAATATATTTAGCATCGAAATTATCAATTATTTTTGCTTTATTGTTTTGTTGCTTGCTTATATAAATCCATAATTTCTTTTGAATGGTCACCTAAAATATGATGTGGTGCATGGAGTGAGCTTATGTCAGCAGTCTTTAGGCCTGAGTGATAAGCTTCACTCCTTCCATATCTTCCCCCTTAATCTTTATATGCATGTAAGTTGAGTTGTTGCTTCAATTGGGTTTAAAGATACAGCACTTAAGTACATCAAATTAAAACCATTAATTCAATAATGTATTTTATGGATGTTGACAGTTCACTGATAATTATTTGCAGTCGTCAAACACTTGAAATCTGGACTAGAAAACAAATCTTATTGTGCTGTTTTTTCTACATCCTTTTTTATCTGTCTGAATTGTCAAGCAAGACTAGTAGCAATGTGTAGATATCTAGGGCTTCATTGGCGTGAGGTGGCTTGGAGCTGGGAAGTGCTTCATAAAATAAAAGATTTTTTTTTTTCTCTGTGGACAGGCATTTCTAAGGTGGTTTGGCCATGTGAGACTAGAGCGCTTGATGCGCCGGTTAGGAGAACCGAAGAGTGGCAAAGGGATGTAGTGGTGAGGGGTAGGGGAAGACCTAAGCAAACTTGGAGGAGGGTGATCGAGAGTGATATGAGTTTATTGGGAATTGAGGAAAATATGGTAGTGGATAGGACGGAGTGGAGGGAGCGAATCTGTGTCGCTGACACGACTTGATTTTCACGGTTTTATATGATGGTTCATGTTAGCCGACCCCGAATCATTTCGGGACTAAGGCTTTGTTGTTGTTGTTGTTGTTGACAGGCATTTCTAGTGAAAATTAAGCCTGCTGGATCTCTGTCCATTGTGATAGTGAGTTGAACGTGTCTAGGAATGTATTCACCTTCAAATTTGGTAGTTTGACATGTATCTAATTCCTTGACCTTGTAGTGCGGACTGTTGAAAGATTTTGATTGTACTTATTCTGGATGAATTACATTTTTCTGATACAAGAACTAAACAAGTATCTTCCTCAAGTCAATTAGCTTTTCCTGTCTTCAGCTTCACCCACTAGGATTCTCCTGGTGTTGTTCTCAAGTAGGTCTCTTAGATATTCAGAACTACTCGAACGACTTACATTAAGAGCTTATAATCACCATCCTTCATACATCTAACTTGCTTTACATCTCCCTTTTTCTTTTCTTTTCTTTTAATTTACAGATTTGTATAATGTGGTTGAAATTTTTGGCTGCAGATATAAATTGGCATATGCATCTAACTACAGCGAGATATTGGATCCATTGATTGAGAACAATTACCAGTTATTCATGATTGAGAGGCTTATCCTGATGGGTGCAAAAACATTCATTAGAACATTCAAAGAAGATGATACAGATCTCAGCCTTACAGATGATCCAAAGAAGAACACCAAGAGTTGGCAAATACCTGTTTATACAATGGATGGGTAGGGCAGCTGATTGCTTTTCCTTCAAATTAGCCCTGTCACCCTCTCATTTAATACCATTCTGGTATCGATGAATCCTCCTGTCCTGTCTAATTGCATCAGTTTGAATGTCAGAATCATTTTGCGCCATGCGTTGCTGATCGGTAAATACACATGCGATTCTTTTTCTGAAAACAGCTTTTTATCTGTTTCTTATATTTTTTACCCCCTGATGGTGTGTTGATTACTGTAATAGACATCTCATATTAGACAGGACAGGATAGAAGTTACACTTGTTGCTCTCAAAACTTAATGTTGTATGCAAATCGACATCGAGACTATCATAGCTTTGTATATATAAGTTTTTCTTAGTTTGATTAGCCATTCTCTCAATGTGATCTGAGTTTACAATGCCAAATTGCTCAAAAGGAAGTAAGAACTTGTATTATTCATATAGGAGTAACCCATGGATTACATTAATGTGTCAAGTTGAAAGATTAGAAGTTCTGTATATTTATTTTCCTTTGAATTACATAAATGTTGTTTAATATGTATGTTAGACCAGAGGAGTCCCAGCAAGAAATGCTGTAAATAAAGTTAAAGATCTGCTGGGTGATGAAAAGGGTGCCATATGGGAGGCTCCTCTAATAGTTGCATATGTTAATATGTCTCCATAAACTTGTGTCCATCCACCAACCTGCCAACAATAAACATTTTACAATTCAGAAAAATTATGGTTTTGCTTGAGTACATTAATTGTGTAAGCCAGGGATAGTTTAACCTGTTTATCTTGTAACCAAGCTTTATAAGTTGAAGTTGTATTCATTTTGAGCTTATTTGCCAGACCATCCACCAATGTCCTTGTGCTAATAAATGGAATCACTGAATCTTGATCTCCACTGCAATTTAAGTTAATTACTATGTTAAAAAATGCAGCAAATATATATGAATTTCAGTAAGAGATTGAAGTTGAATGATATTACCTGTACACTAAAACCCGGATGCCAGAACTCACAATTGAACCAACAACATCAATAGTAGGCATCTCTAGGTTTCGTTCGTCGTAATTCATAACTCTGTATCAACCAATATCTTTTTTTATTAGTATTTTCATCAATTTTTTTTTTTTTGATGATATTTTATATCAAAATTTAGTTATATATAAAGTTGCAAACAGAGCTGGGATTATCCGTGCCCTACGGAAATTTACCCCAACAAGGACAGGAATCCCCATTTAATTTCACTATGGTGTGAGGACTGAGGATGGGGGAAAACATATCCCCAGAGATGGGGACGGATATCTAGGACCATATTTTCCCCATTTTATAAACGGAGATGAAGATTCATCATCTAGACGGGGACAAGAACGAAGATGAAGAAGCAGTTTTCATCTCCATCCCGTCCCATTTGCAACCGTAGTTATATAAGATGTAACATAAAGTGAAGAATGAATGAATAATTACTGGCTGCAGAAACTCCAGTGACTGATGCCTATAAGCTTGGCATGAAGAGCTGCTTGCACTTGTTTCATGTTTAAGTAAGTACCAGTCTTTTCCTGAACACAAACATCTATATTCTCTCCACCTTCCTGCGCATACAATCAAAATGCAACCACCTTCAGTTTATTACTATTAAGTTACTGGCATTTCGAGTTTCGAGAACTTACAAATCGAGATCGACTGGATGACAAAATCTTAAACCTAGCTCTCAATGGATGCTTTTGTGCTGTTGTGCTACTGTCATCTGATAGACAGACATCGGCAGTGACATCATAGTTGTCGATTTCATAAGGAATTTCAGCTGAGATCTCGGAATTTACGAGTTTACAACCATCTGATAGAGAGCCGGTAATGAAGGATTCTCTCCAGAGTTGTGACATGTTGCAAACTGAATTGACTAGTCCATAACATTCATCTGATATCAACCCATGAGTCCAGTAGTATTCACCCTGTGAGTTTATGTCTGAATTGAACTCCACTAGAGGATTTCCAATCTGCATTTCATATGACATATCAAAATTATGTTTTCAGTTTATTAGTTAAGTTATTTGTTATTACTTACAGCTATTCCCTTGAGGTTGAATTGGAGTCCTGATTCAATAATGAGTTGTGCAAGTTGTGGAACGTAATGACCTGTAAAATATTAGTTCAACACTATAATCAACCAAGTGAGATAATAAAATTCCATATTTTAAAATGTATTTGGAAACATTAATTTTTAGGGAAAGGCTACAATTTGGCCCTATAATTGCTGGAGAGGGAGGATTTAGCATCTGTACTAAACAATACAATATCAAGCCTAACTTTTATAAAAAAAATTGCAATTCAAGCCTCATTAATAAAAAAAATGAGTTCTTTTTTACAAATATAGTTAATGTTTGGGCGTTCAATACTCCTTAAAATTCAGCATCTTCTGTTAATAAAAAAAACTAATATTCTGTTATTCAAATTTGAAATTGCACCATCTAATAAACTTTAAGCTTAAGATTACATTGCTTTATAAGTGTACACTAAATCTTCTTACCTCCCAATAACTACAATACTAAAATTATACCTTATTTCTTATTCTTACGGGTATTTGAGGAATGTGAACAAGTGACACAACCAAAACAAAACATATAGAGTTAATGGATAAAAATGTGTTAAAATTTACAAATTTTTTTAAGGAATAAGCACCATGACAGATAATTATTACAAAATCCGTTGCAAATTCTAAAGACACTATAATTACAAACCGAAATTTCTGGCAGTGATTATAATTTTTCTTTATTTCTTCTTAAGTAGAGTCAAACAGACCCTATAAATAAGATGATTACGATGGAATTCTAATTTAATTGTAAGAATTTGATTTAAAACGACGCATTAATGAAAATACCTGCATAGCTTTCTCCGGTGATAAAGAAACTTCTATTTTGGTATTCTGGAAATTTGAGGAACCACTTCTCCAAAAATACCACATTGTCTTGTGCTACAAACAAAACCAATCATAACATCAGCTAATCAAAATCCAAACTAAATAATGCATATGAAAAGGGTTAACATGTAAGAACCTGTAATGGTGTCGTTAACAAGGTCATAGAAAGATTCGTTAGCAGAATAAGAGAATCCAACACCTGCCGGAGATTCCAAATACAACATATTAGCTTCTTTATTCCAACTATATTCATTAACAGTCAGATTAGCTCCACCAGATGGCCTGAAAGGACCATGTTCTGAGAAAGCTCCGGCTCCGAGAGAAGAACAACCAGGTCCTCCATTTAACCACAGAACTAAAGGCTTCGAAGCTGCTTCTGTTTCTGCTTCTACAAAGTAGTAAAAAAGAGCTCTGTTTTGGTATTCATCAATGGTAATGTATCCTCCATATTGATTGAAACTCACTTGTGGCTGTCCTGGTAAACTTGTTATTTTATCATCTTCTTTTGAGGTTGATCCAACGGCTATGCTCATTTGAATCAAACTTATGCAGATTGCAGCTATTGACAGCCATTTCTGAGTTTCCATTGTTTTGAGAAATATAGAGAGGGAGACAGGAAATTGAGTTGAGTTATATGGGGTTTTATAAGGTCAATTTGGTTTGAATTTTTTAAGTTTGGAGCATAGTGATTTACGACAATATGAGAATGAGAATGAATTCATCGCCAGGGTTGTATCCATTCTCATAAGTCAAATGGAAAAAGCGAAAAAGAGCATAAAAGTTTATTTAAATTCAATTGAAAATTATATGTTGCCGGCTTAATTGACTGATATAAAGAAAAGGGGTATTATTAGAAACATTAATAATGTTGTGAGCAAATTGTTATAATAGACAAAAGATTGAAGCTTTGTTCGGTGAATAAAACAAATTTCAACAACTCATCCCAATATCTACAATAATTGATACAAAATCTTTTAATTGGTTGCATTTCCAGTTTTGTAATTAATTATAGCCCTTTTTGCTCAATGATGCTGGTGGGAGAATTTTTTCATAGTAAGTTGCACACAAATTATAAAAATATTTTTTAGTTGTCCAATAGGGTGATTTTGGGTGGTTTTAAATTAAAGCCTTGGAGGAGAAACATGGAGAGTTCGGGCGCATGTTTGATATATGTATTTGCCAATTGGATTAATAGTACGGATTTACGACGATAATGAAAGTTTTGATCTTAAACCAATAAAGAATAATCTCTTCACTAGTTAAAACTAGTAGGAAATAATCTTAAAGGTTGAAACCTTGCTTTTAAAAAGAAACTTTGAATTTGATTGATAAAAATTGTCCATCCTTCTCCTTAAACTAAGTAAAAAAAGATCTAAAAGCCCTATTAGGATTACAAGTTTGAACTACATAATATAAGCAAAACGGAAGGAACTAGACTAATGGCAAATTAGTAAATAAATTTAAATGGCAAAACAGCAAATATGAGGTGGCAAAACAGTAATTAAGTTATGGCAGACTTGTGAAGGAATTCATAGAACTTGGTGGCCAAGTCAGTCCACATAACGTGTGGCCTATCTGACACACCATGTGATCCCACCTTCACTTTTGAGTTGGTTGACTCAAAGAGATGTCCTCATCAATTAACAAGATGAATTTTACCAAGTAATGGATATACATGGCATCCTGTTACATAGTTCGGGAATCCTCTCCCAGAACATGTGTAGCTTGTCGCCTGGATTGAACGTTATGTTACATGATTGGCATTTATCGTTTCCCGAGGCCGTGGTCAGACACCTTCCTAGAAACAAATTTGGATATTGTACGATTGCAATAGATTTTCACCTTAACAGTTGTAGCTTGGTTAATGTTCCCTTCTGTTTTCAGGCAGCTTGGTTTAATCATCCTAATTTTATGATTTTTTTTAATACGGTTTGGCGTCGTAGTGGTAATATTCTTACTTATCTTAGTAGTGTTATTCATCCGTTGAAAGATTGGAATTTCAATACTTTTGATCATATCACTAAGACGAAGAATCACCTTTACTGTCCTCTTGAGGGGGTGAAAAATATTTTATCCACGATTCTGAATAATGGCTTGCTCTGGTTAGAGGCGAAGTTGAACAACGAGTTAAATGATATTTTGGGAAAATACAAGCTCCTTCATATCCATCTTATTCACCAAACAAAGAGGAGACATCTTCACCACATTACTTGTGTATGTAGATGATGTCATAGTTGAGGGAAATCATATTGAAGACATAAATGCAATTAAGTAATATCTTCATCACTCATGCATTACTTTTTCAATCTAATAAGTACCTTGTGTCAGAATTGAGAAATTCTATGGCTTGAATCTTTAGTATTCTCTTATTTATTACCTGTCGCTACTCTTTAGGCAGAATAGGATTTGAATTCGCAAAAGTACATCGTAGAGCTTTAAAATGACTGTGGTGTTTTGGGCTGCAAAGATGTTTCCATGCTAGCCATACCAAACTTCAAACCCAATCCAAATACAGAACCTTTAATAGATAGCACAACATATCGAAAACCTATTGGTATGATATTGTACATCACTCACACAAGGCGAGAACTGCCTTACATTGTCAATAACCTATCTCAAAACCTTTGTAATCCTACAATAGATGATTTATCTCGAGCATATAAAGTCCTAAGATACTTTAAAAGGACATATAGACTAGGCATTTATTTCTCACCACCAACAAACTGCAACTCCAAACCTTTTCTGACTCTAACTGAGCATCTTGCATATAGTCTAGAAAATCAATCACATGTTATGTTCTCTTCGTTGAAACCTCACTTATTTCCTAGCATTAAAAAAAATAAAGCAGAATGTCTCAATAGCAATGGCCTCCATTACTTCTTGTGAACTTCATTGGTTATTGCACCTCTTAAAAGATGTGAACCTTCCCCAATATGTTCCTATGTCTCAACCCTCCATATTGCTCAGAACCCATTGTTTCATGATATAACTAAGCACATTGATTTTCATATGATAAGAGAGAATAAGTCACTGAACTTTGATATTTTTTACGATATGACCACTATGACCGTTAATCCAACTTTAAGACTTTTGACTCTTAATTCAACATGTTAATTAACTTACCTCTCTTCCTATTTTACCCATCCGTTCCTTCTTCTTCCATTATAAATTTGGGTCAACGGTCATAGTGGTCATATCGTGAAAAAAATCAAAGTTCAGTGGCTTATATTATGTTTTGAAGTTGAGTGACCATATCGTGAAAATAAGCAAAATTAAGTGGCCATATATGTAATTTACCCCAAAAGCACATCATTCTCCACCATTAAAGTTTCTTCTTTCCAAACTTAGTTTGTTTGATCCCTGCCTGAAAAATTTTAAGGTGGCGGGGTAATAACTAGTTTTTGGTACTATGTAGGTGGAATCAACTGAAACTAATTGAAGGCAATTATAGGGATCCTTATTCATTCCTAGATTCTGGTCACTACTGATTGATTGCCCCTACCTAACTACATGGTAGTGGTGAAGGAAAAATAGGCTAACGTTTGGCAGCGGAAATATAAAAATTTTAACCTTTTTCCATTAAACCAAGATCCGTTAATCGTTATTTCATATAAAGAGGGATAGAAGGAAATACATTTTGATGAACTATCTGTCACGTCCGTGTCTAAATTTCTAAAATTTATATTTTGATATTAGTATATATTATAATTATTGGGTGTATGATTTTTATTTGGTGTTATAGAAAAAGTTTGGGGTTAACTCGATGGTTTTAGGTGTAAATTAAAAGTTTAGGGTTAATTAGATTATTGGGTGTATGATTTTATCATCAGTTTTCTCTGAACCGTTTCTCCACCGTTTCTTTGATTTACGAAGATTCGACCGTCCGAATCACTCGAAATTGGAACCATAGCATCCTTATGTATAGTTCTAAGTCCTAACCGAAGAGTTTTTGAGTTTCGAAAGTGTTTGGAGGGAAACGTCTTAGATAGAATTTAGCGGCGATTCGATCAGGTGTATTTTGTTCAATTAGTGACCAAGGTAAGTAAGTATCAACTATATTTTGAGTTTTATGTAAATAGATATATATCTAATCAAAGAATTTTCAGAAATTGACGTCTTAAGGTTTATACATGTATTTTGTAAAATTGGGGTTTTTCTGGATTTTGCTTTTTATTGTGAAATTATGGTTCAAATGAAGCTATTGACTATGCTTCTATGTGAATTTCAGATTTTACTTGATTATGTTGATTTAAGGTTTAATTCGGTTGATTTACATATATACATATATGTTTTTGGTTTCAATATATATCTATATTGAACAAAATGAATTTGATGATTTCTTACTAATTGTTTTTGGATTGAGAAATCTGTTGCGGTTATTGTTGTTATTATTTTGGATTGAAGTCCAAATATGATTTTTATGATACAAAAGGGCTAATTGAAGCCAAATGATTTATGGTTGTGAAATAGTTTGGAATTTGATTGTGAAAGGAAATTTGAGTACGTTATGATTTTATGATTTTATATCCATAGAGAGTTATCCGGATCGGTGGTTTTATATTTGAAGACCATGTTCAGTGAGGGACATGGCATGTGTACACAGTATGAAGACCTATTGGGTATGGCAGCGAAGTGTTGGGTAAGACCATATGGGAGAGGCAATGTTAAGAGACGTCTCGACTATATATGTGGTTATGGATTGATACTTAAGGGGAGAAACTCGAGGATGGATACAATGTTTTAAGTTCATTTGGATTATGTTTTCGGTTATGATTGATTTTGATATACGTTTGATTGAATACGAGTTGGTTTGATAAAACACTTATTTGATTACAAGTTGGTTTGATAAAACATTTATTTGATTATGAATTGGTTCGATGAAACGTTTATTTGTTTTGATTCGTTTTAAGGTTTTGATTAAATCCTTTATAAATGTATATATGTAGCTATGTTAAGTAAAGTTGGTTTTTATAGCTGATAGTTTCTTACTGAGATTTTTGTCTCACGTTTTTAAATGTTTTAATGTTTTTAGGCGAGAAAGAGCAAGGTATAGGAGAAGTCACTGGTTGATAAACAAGGTTCAGGTCATTGGGTTTGTCTTTAGTCATGACATTTGCATTTGTAGTAATTTGGAGATTTGGTTATGTTGGGTAGGATTTGACACTTAAATGTAATAGAACTATGGATATAGTCTAAAGGTATCTAAGAGGAATACTTGAAAAGTTTGAAATTTATGATATTTGGATAATTTGGAGACTCCTAAGTATTGATTGTGATCTTTCTATTTCACGCCCGATGCCGATTGAGGTCGTCTAGGGTCGGGTGTGACACTATCTACCGTTGCAAGTGAAGTGCCCTCAATTCTTATTCCGAGTTCACGAGCACAAAACAAAACACAAGATCAAATCAAGTTAGAACTCAACCGTATAAAATCAATCAAGAATAGATTGCCTCTAATTAATCAACACAAGATCAAGGAATAAGAGAAAGAGATGAAAATCAATTGAATGGAAGGAAGCGGTGGATGATCTCGTCCTCAACAAGGGGTGTCGAAATTCTCTCTCCAGGAATTACTAGGGGTGGCCGAAATTTGCTAATAGGAGGGGTATAAATAACCTCTTATATCTAAACCCTAGTTAGATAGAATTAGGTTACTTAATAAGAGTTATATTCGGAATAATACTCTTGTTATTATTATCTATAACTATATCTAAATATAAAGACAATATTAACTTATTTAATAGGATAACAATTAGAAGTAATTTAATCATAATAAACCTTCTAATTGAATTATCCTATAATTAATTTAATCCACAATTATAATCTAATTAAAATTATTAAAATCAAATTAATTATTTATGTATTTTATATACATAAAATCGCCCCCTATATTCTGGGCCTTAGTGGACTGAGTTGGGCTTCCATCAATTAATTAACATCTGTTTCTCTTTTGGGCTCCAAGTCTTATGTGTGGCCCATTAGGTTCTTATTGCTTCTAGCCGTATACAACTATTAAATTAATTTTCTCAGAATTATATTTAATCTTTGTATAACAGAATGAGTACGCGAACTGTGATTGGCAGATCCGAAACATTCCCCCAGAGCTATAAGAAGACAGGTTGATTCCGTCGTTGACCTTTCCGTATTAGTTACAGTATAATTCGATCCTTCATCAATTACATCCTTGAACATAATCTTATGACTATGGATAATGTCAAGTCACATATAGCGAGATGTTCGTTTTACTTGTACAGGCCGAGTTAACTCCAATTAGATAGGTTAAGTGAAATCTGCATTTCAAGTCTTAAGTTATCACCTTGCAAGGATTTAGAGTTAAGTCTTCCACAAGCGATCCTTGGACGTATCTCCCATTTATCAGGAGTGACAAATGCTCAATCCAATGTATAACTATCCTGCAATTACTTCCTGTGACACCCAACGTCTGTCATTCACACCCCAGAGTCATCTCTGTTATGGATCGTGTTACAACAGGATCAAAGCATCACATTCCATAATCCAGAATCACTAATTAACATTCCTTTGAGTCTTAGGATTACTTATACCTATTAATACCAATGAGATGAACAGGTGACAAAGATAAATCTACCCATCCTGTTATCTCAAGTCGGGTCCCCAATCTTAATGAACCCCTTTCATTAGATCCATATAACTGTCCAGATATCTGCATATCTGAAGCTTGTGAGATCAGCTCTCTATCTCGACAGAAGACATTGTTACATGCAAGTCTCAACAGTGATATGTCAATCCCTATTCAAAACATATTACTTAACTTGGGGTGGTTTTAAGTTTATTAGTTTATTATAATGTTTCGTCTCACTTCATGCTTGTATGAACACTTTATAATCACTTTAAATAAACTTAGGGATTTCCTTTTATTAGACCTATTTAGTTCTTTAAAAGATGTTGCCTTTATATAGTTATAAAATCATATCTTATTAAAACAAATGATATAAAGAACAATTCATTTATATTAGGTTTATATCCTGAAACAATTGTCTATAGGACACTAAACCCCAACATACTCCCACTTGGACTAAAGCCAATTGTTTCTACAACTTATCCCAGTAGAACTTAAATGACGATCATGGCCCTCTTGCCTTTCTTAGGATGTTTAGGATTGGGAAAATTCCCCTTCCTCTTCTTTGATCCCTCTATGACAAGAGCCGGTATTGCATTGTCTTTCTGCATATTGGGCTCAACTGTCTTGAACATGTTTGCAAGCTCTTCAAGAGAGGTTTGCAAGTCATTCATCTGGTAGTTCATGACGAACTGTGAATAACTCTCTAGGAGGGATTGAAGGAGTAAGTCCACACTTATCTCGTGATCCATCGCGAATCCAATACTAGAAAGTTTGGTAATAAAGCCTATCATCTTGACACAATGTGTCATCACAGATGTGCCCTCTTGCATCCTGCAACGATATAACAGTTTTGATATTTCGTAGCGTTCGCACCGAGTTTGTTTCCCAAACAACTCTTTCAGGTGCACGATGATGGAATAGGCATCCATCTCCTCATGTTGCCTTTGCAATTCTGGTGTCATCGATGCAAGTATGATGCATCCCGCATGATCGTCATCAGCCTTATGCTTCTGGTAAGCATCGATCTCTTCGATGTGAGCATCATCAGCCGGGGTAGGGGGTATCAATGTATCAAGTACATACCCTATCTTATCGAA
Organism: Euphorbia lathyris; assembly: GCF_963576675.1. NCBI lineage: Eukaryota > Viridiplantae > Streptophyta > Magnoliopsida > Malpighiales > Euphorbiaceae > Euphorbia > Euphorbia lathyris. The sequence continues at coordinate 90,739,129 of NC_088910.1, forward strand.
CTTCAAAACGATTTTGAGGTTGCGATACCAATCGGTGAAGTTTGAACCGTTCAACTTGTTATCAGTAAGTATATTTTGCAGATTGGTTTTAGTCATGATTTTACGAGTATTTTAATTTAACCTGAGAGTGAGAAAGAGTAAACGTATGTTATTCATTTGCCTTAACGTGTATCAATCTAAAATTATAGGTCTTTAATTTATTTTAAATTGCTCCCACTATTTTGCCAAATTAATAGCCCTCCAAATTAATTCGAAGAATTTCATAAATACTGTAGTGAGATAGGATCCTAACTCCTGAAATTTTACCTTGAGTTTACTCAACAAGCTAGTCTCATTTGTTAGGTAGATTCATACAATCAATCACATCAACAATGTGATTTCTAGGTTATTGGGTTACTAATCACATTAGTAACTAATATGCTATTCATATTAATCTCAACTATATTGCCCATTAGTTTATGACAACATGAGTTTACCCATCCAATTATCATAATCTAATTTAAGTATTACCCCATATTCATGAAAACGATTTTTGATAATTCAGGTGTTACCATAAGACCCCGAGCTTGAGTTTACTCAACAACCCAAAGGCCTCCAATACTGCCGACTGAATTATAATATTAGGGAGGGGCAACCGATTTTAATAACTTGCTTATTTACTTAACTTTTAATTAGTGAGGGATTTTTATTTTAAGTCTCATAATCTAACCTAGTCTTGATTTGATTTAGCATACATCAGACACATACATTGGCGTTATGGACATATTATCTAAATTATTCTGTTGAGCCAGAAACGGAATAAAAGGCCAAACCTAGGGAAATACTAACTATTATATATTTCTCTTTAGGTCCTCCGTCTTCTCCATGGTGCCTCGAAATTACATCAATATTAATTTCTATACTACTAAAGAAAACTTCAATTGACTTGAAGGGAATTAGATGAGAGGAGAAATTACAATAGATAGTAGATAGGCAAGACACGCATGCTCTATTTCAAAAATACCAAAAGACTAAATAGAGGGTCCAAATATGTCCATAACTCCAAACATACATAAACTCTATTAAATAAATTTAATTGGTTGATTACATAAAGTATTTATATAATATTTAGGTTAATCACATTAACTTATCAAATTAACTTTCATCCAATTTTAATTCTATCAGTTTCGTATCTTCTATATTTAATCTAATTAAAATGTAACAATTACATATTAGATTAATACAACTATACAAAAACCTTTTGTTATGCATATCCTTGTTATTTTGTTTTAATTCATTTAACATCTTTGATTTACAAATAAGTAAAACAAATTTCCAAATAAATTCTTTTATTCGATAATCAAAACAGAAAACTATTTATTTCTGAAACCTATATATATATATATATATATTTAAAACTGATTTTATTTTAAAATTTTTTTTTAAAAAACAAATAGACACAACCTAGGCCGGGCCCGTAAGGCCCGACCTAAATTATTGTTGCCGTTTGGCAGCAGCATTGCGGCTGGGCCGCCGCTGCCCCACGACAGCGACGCCCAGTCGCTACTGGTTGCTCCCGTGAGGCAGCAACCACGAACAGTAGTTCGAGTTGCTGCCTCACGGCGCAACTGATGCGTGTCACCTAGTAGCGTCGTTTTCTACGACAAAATATGTATATTGCGATGATTGTGCTATGACTATGGATATGGTCTTTCTAAGTGCTTTGTATCTACTAGATACCACTACGTAGGGGCAAGTGTACCCCGTCGTATCAAGTAATAATCCGGTTAAGACCGGGTATCGAATCCACGAGATTTATAACTGCAAGTATTAAACGACTCGGTTTTATACGTTATTTAAGCGGTGAATACTTTAAGGTTGGTGTGAGACACAACTACAAGCTACTACTAACTATATGTGAGGCGAATTTATATAACGAAACTCTATGGGGTGATGTGAATGCGATAAGTTATGACTATGACAAATAATGACTTCTAATGTTTATACGGTTGAAGGTTTGCTCGTGCAAAGGCGACTACGTGTAGTATAACCGACCCGTGAAGTACTTAGACTACGTGGTTCCTAGTCAAGGCGTGTCTAATGCTTGGGACCAGAAATTGGGGCCCGTAAGTTCCGTGGCTTGTCAATTCCTACGGTTTCCGGTTTGTCACTTCCGGTAAGGCAACACCTATATGAATCCCTAAGGATAGCCCGAATGGCGTCGAAAATCGCGTTCTCCTACACAATAGTCAATTATGAATGTCAAAACAAGTAACAAACATCAACACATATATAGAAAAGAAGATTATGAATCATAAATTATAAATATGGAAAGTGTAAATATGAATTACAAACAAGCCTAGTACATAGGATGAGATCAAGCTAATTAGCAAGTGTAAAGGGAAGAATCCACCCTCGGAACTAGCTAACCGGACTCAAAAGCCGTCTCTAAGGTCTTGAATGGTGGAGCTCTCGAGCTTGGTGTGCGGAGATGGAGCGGAACTTTAGTGAAATGCCGGTAGCAACGGGCAAGCTCTCGAGATGGAAGAGTTTAGTTACACAAAGCCTAAAACAAACCTAAACTACAATAATCAAAACAAGTATAGTTTTTCTCTCCCTAGTTGTGTATTGAATGGGGTTCAAGAGCTTCCTATTTATAAACATTAAGCAAAGGGCAAAGTTGTAACTTCACAAGGAACAAGTATGGAGCAATATTATTTGGTGCAGAAATCCCATGATACGCCCCGCTTAAGGTTGCCTACACTCCGCGTAAATGCCCATTCCATCAGAAATCTCCTGCATGTGGACCAATTCCATGTCTAATTGTCTCAAACACGCCCTGCGTAGCTGGAGTACGCCCCGCGTGTTTGAGTCTCTGAAGTTTTATTGCTTGAATTGGAGCTTTTACGCCGTGCGTAGTTGAAACACGCCCCGCGTAAATGAATCTCTGAGCTTTTATCATTGAAGAACTGCCTGATACGCCTCGCGTATATGGTGGTACGCCTCGCGTACCAAGAGTTGACTCAAGGAGACAATGCAGTCTGACTTTCAGGATTAGGCCAATCATTTCCGACATGTGTCATACGCCTCGCGTAGGGTGGCATACGCCCCGCGTATGCTGAGTCAATTCCACATGGCGTCCATGGATAAGGCAATTATTGCTGACACCATGTTTCACGCCCCGCGTAAGGGGTGATACGCCCTGCGTATATGAGTGGATTTTCGCTCCTTGCTCGTACCTGAAATACAAATCTTGCGAGCCGAGTTAGCTTGACGTTTTTATTTCTTAAACTAATAAAAAACACGGAAAATTAACTGAAAGTACGAAATTTATTTTTATTTCTTTATTTTATTAAAACGCTTTATTTTTGTAGTTAAACTTATTTATTTTATCCAAAATCAACCCGTAAATCACGCTAGAAGCCACATTGTAGAACCTTTACCTCATCTTCCGGTATACACCTACGAATGACATTATCAGCGCAAGATTTAAACAAGTAGGGCTCTTCCCAAAGATAGTTCTTAGCGTCATGAAAGAATTTTCTACGCTGCTCGTAAGTAAGATGTGGGGGAAGAATATTACCGGCTTTGTAGTTTGCCATATCGGCATACCAAGGTAAAGGTGTTACCGCATAAAGAGTTTCATCGGGCAAGGTCTCCTTAATCTCCACAACATCCGGAGATGCGGCTTGCTCGCTTTGTAACCGGGAAAGATGGTCGGCTACAACATTCTCCACTCCTTTTTTATCCCTGATTTCAATATCAAACTCTTGTAGGAGTAGAATCCACCGTATTAATCGTGGCTTGGCGTCCTGCTTAGTCATTAGGTACTTGAGAGCTGCGTGGTCAGTGTATACGACAATTTTGGATAAAACGAGATATGATCTAAATTTATCGAAGGCAAAGACTACAGCAAGCATCTCTTTTTCCGTAATGGAGTAATTTTGTTGGGCCTCATTGAGCGTTTTGCTCGCATAATAAACGGGGCGGAAAATTTTATCCACCCGTTGGCCCAAACAAGCACCTACAGCTAAGTCACTGGCATCACACATGAGTTCAAAGGGAAGACTCCAATCGGGTTTTACCATGATGGGTGCATTAACTAGTTTTTCCTTTGGCGTATTAAATGCAAGCAGACATTCGGAGGAAAAACTAAATTCCACATCCTTTGCAAGGAGTTGGGTCAAGGGGGTTGCTATCTTAGAGAAATCTTTGATGAATCTCCTATAGAATCCCGCATGACCTAAAAAACTCCGGATTCCTTTAACATTAATTGGAGGAGGTAATTTCTCAATCACCTCAATCTTGGCCGGATCGACCGCGATTCCTTCCCCGGACACCTTGTGTCCCAAAACAATACAATCTTGAACCATAAACTGACACTTTTCCCAACTTAGAGCGAGATTAGTGTCCACGCAACGTTGAAGGACTTTATCAAGATTGTCCAAACAGATTTCAAAGGACGATCCAAAAATAGAAAAATCGTCCATGAAGACTTCCATGAAGTCCTCAATCATTTCGGAGAATATAGCCGTCATGCACCTTTGAAAGGTGGTGGGGGCGTTACAAAGCCCAAACGGCATCCGCCTATATGCAAAAGTCCCATACGGATATGTGAATGTCGTCTTTTCTTGATCCGAAGGATCAACGGGAATTTGTATATAACCGGATAGGCCATCGAGGGTGCAAAAGAATTTATGACCCGCCATTCTTTCCAACATTTGGTCAATGAACGGCAAGGGAAAATGATCCTTTCGGGTGGCTTCATTAAGTTTGCTATAGTCAATGCATACTCGCCACCCGGTTACTTTCTGTGTGGGGATTAATTCCCCTTGATCATTTTCCGTCACCGTAGTGCCCCCCTTTTTGGGAACACATTGGACCGGACTAACCCATGGACTATCGGAGATAGGAAAGATTATACATGCGTCGAGGAGTTTGATTACCTCGGTCTTTACTACCTCTTTCATATTAGGGTTAAGTCGTCATTGCGGCTGCACGGAGGGTTTGACTTTATCCTCCATAAAGATGCGGTGTGTGCAGATGGTGGGGCTGATCCCCTTAATATCGTGAATAGTCCATCCAAATGCACCTTTATGTTTTTGTAATACCGCAATTAATGCTCCCTCCATTTCCGCTGTCAAAAGCGAAGAAATAACAACTGGTAAGAAATTAGGAGGTTGTAAAAATACGTATTTTAAATTAGGAGGCAAGGGTTTAAGTTCCAAAGTTGGAGGATCCTCGAGAGAGGTCTTCGGCTTTGATTTGCTATCCCAGTCTAAACCCTCGAACCTGCTCCTTGCCAACAGACATTGTTCTATTTCGGAGGAGTATTCAAATGGCTTGTTCAATGGCTCCTCATCCAAGTGCTCAATATCATCTAATTCCGAAGAGGTTCCCGCAGAAGACCTATCACAAAAATCTTCAACAAAAAGGTCAATAGAGTCTACGGAATTTAAAAAATTGCAATCCTCCATGGTGTTAGACGGGAATTTCATGGAGTTGTATACGTTAAACTCTACCTCTTTGTCTTGCAACCGCAGGATAAGTTTACCTTCGTGGACATCAATGAGAGTTCTACCCGTTGCAAGAAATGGTCGTCCTAGGAGGATCGGCACCGTATCGTCTTCCGCCATATCAAGCACTACAAAATCGGCGGGGAAAATGAACTTGTCCACTTTCACCAAGAGATCCTCCACAATCCCTTTTGGCCGGGCAATGGATCTATCGGCCAGCTGGAGCGTCATATTGGTAGGCTTTGGTTCTCCCAAGCCGAGCTTTCTAAACACAGATAAAGGCATTAGATTGATACTAGCACCCAAATCACATAGAGCTCTTCTAAACTCAACATTACCAATTGTACAAGGGATAGAAAAACTACCTAAATCCTTGAGTTTAGGTGGGAGTTTGTTTGTTATAATTGCGGAGCATTCCTCCGTGAGCGCTACCGTTTCATTATAATCCAACATCCTCTTTTTGGCGAGGATTTCTTTAAGAAACTTCGCATATGTAGGCATTTGTTCCAATGCCTCCGCAAGTGGGATGTTAATGTGAAGTTTCTTAAAAACCTCCAAAAACTTGCCGTATTGGTGGTCCAATTTTTCCTTTTTAAGTCGTTGTGGAAAAGGGAGCTTCGGTACGTAAGCTCCAATTGTATTACACACATTGTTATTTTTATCCGAGGAAGTTGTGGGTTTCAGATTCGAACCGGGGTTGCTTACCATTTCCGGTTCATCACTTACCTGTGGAACGGGTGGAGTCGCCCTTAGAACCGGTGGTTCCAAACCCTTACCACTTCGGAGAGTTATGGCTTGCGCGGTCTCCGGATTCTTTGGTCTCGGGTTTTGTTCGGTGTTAATTGGGAGGGACTCATGTCGTCTCTCATGTCGTTGGCGACTTAGTTGGGCCACTTGCTGTCCTAAATCCCTACAAAATGCTTCATTGTTAGCAAGACGTGAAGATATTTCTTTAAGAAGATCAATTACCATTGCGTCTTACGCATTGCTAGGAGGTTGCGATTTTTGCCCTCCTTGGGTATGAGGGAGTTGGCCCAAACCGCGTTCCACGATTTTACCATGGGGTTCGGATGGGGGTTTCAACACATAAGATAGAGTCGGGTGTTGGTGTTGAGACCTCCATCCGTTATTATCATTGCTATGGTGGTGATAAGCATGTGTGTTAGGATAGGAGTTATAATGAGAATTATACCTTTGTTGTCCCCCTACATAACTTACGCTTTCGGTGTCGCCGGCAAAAGGGCTTCCGGCTTGACAATCCTTACCTTGGTTGTCACCACCACAATGAGGGCACATTAGGACTTGTGCTGAATTCTTGAGGCTCAGCTGCGCCATTAAGGCGTCCAGCTTCTTATTCATTTCGATCATGAAGATTGTGGGAGCCTCATCTTCTACGGTAAAGGTTTGATGTTGCGAGGGTTCGGCAAGCCGATCTTCTTGCCATTGGACGCTTTTCCTAGCTAATTCGTGAATGAGCTCGTACGCCTCGCTTGCCGATTTGCGAAACAAATCCCCACCTACGGCAGAATCAACGGTTACACGATTAGTAGGTGATAAACCATGATAAAAGGTACTTACTAGATCATGCTTAGGGATATCGTGATGGGGACAGCTTCAGAGCAATTTTCGGAACCTAGCCCAAGCTGAATGGAGGGCCTCGTGTCCAAATTGCCGAAAGGAGGTGATATCTTTTCTCAACTTAGCCGTTTTAGCGGGGGGAAATAGTAAGATAGGAACTCCTTCTCAAGTTCCTCCCAAGATGTGATCGATCCCGCCTCCAACGAGTGCAACCATTCCAACGCTTGCCCTGTCAAAGAGAAAGGAAAAAGTTTTAGTTGGACGGCCTCAACTGGAACACCGTCTTACCGCGAAGTTTCGGCACACATAAGAAATTTATCAAGGTGTTCGTTAGGGTTTTCATAGGGTTCCCCTCCGAATTGACCGAGTTGTTGGATTAATTGGATCATGTTAGTCTTTATTTCAAATGCGTCGGCCGTAATGGTGGGGGCGACGATTCCGTAGCGGATTTGAGGGCGATGTGGAGCAAGAATTTCCAACATCGAACGCGTATCATTGCCTCCACCATTACGGTTGTTATTCACGGGTTGTTCTGGCACCCTTTGGTTGACCTCGGGCTGGTTAGCTTCATTGTTGAGATTTTCCATTCTCTCTTTTCGAATCCTACAAAGAGTACGTTCAATTTCGAGATCAATAGGAATAAGAGGATCACTCCGAGATCGGGTATGCATAAAATGGGTGAAATAAAATATAATATTAACAAGAAAAGAATGTTGTTAGTAAAAGTATATATAAACAATTTATACAAAAAGAATGCTTAAACTAACAATAAAACATTTTTCTCTAATATTGCAAGATGTTATAAATCCCCGGCAACGGCGCCAAAAACTTGATGCGTGTCACCTAGTAGCGTCATTTTCTACGACAAAATATGTATATTGCGATGATTGTGCTATGACTATGGATATGGTCTTTCTAAGTGCTTTGTATCTACTAGATACCACTACGTAGGGGCAAGTGTACCCCGTCGTATCAAGTAATAATCCGGTTAAGACCGGGTATCGAATCCACGAGATTTATAACTGCAAGTATTAAACGACTCGGTTTTATACGTTATTTAAGCGGTGAATACTTTAAGGTTGGTGTGAGACACAACTACAAGCTACTACTAACTATATGTGAGGCGAATTTATATAACGAAACTCTATGGGGTGATGTGAATGCGATAAGTTATGACTATGACAAATAATGACTTCTAATGTTTATACGGTTGAAGGTTTGCTCGTGCAAAGGCGACTACGTGTAGTATAACCGACCCGTGAAGTACTTAGACTACGTGGTTCCTAGTCAAGGCGTGTCTAATGCTTGGGACCAGAAATTGGGGCTCGTAAGTTCCGTGGCTTGTCAATTCCTACGGTTTTCGGTTTGTCACTTCCGGTAAGGCAACACCTATATGAATCCCTAAGGATAGCCCGAATGGCGTCGGAAATCGCGTTCTCCTACACAATAGTCAATTATGAATGTTCAAACAAGTAACAAACATCAACACATATATAGAAAAGAAGATTATGAATCATAAATTATAAATATGGAAAGTGTAAATATGAATTACAAACAAGCCTAGTACATAGGATGAGATCAAGCTAATTAGCAAGTGTAAAGGGAAGAATCCACCCTCGGAACTAGCTAACCGGACTCAAAAGCCGTCTCTAAGGTCTTGAATGGTGGAGCTCTCGAGCTTGGTGTGCGGAGATGGAGCGGAACTTTGGTGAAATGCCGGTAGCAACGGGCAAGCTCTCGAGATGGAAGAGTTTAGTTACACAAAGCCTAAAACAAACCTAAACTACAATAATCAAAACAAGTATAGTTTTTCTCTCCCTAGTTGTGTATTGAATGGGGTTCAAGAGCTTCCTATTTATAAACATTAAGCAAAGGGCAAAGTTGTAACTTCACAAGGAACAAGTATGGAGCAACATTATTTGGTGCAGAAATCCCATGATACGCCCCGCGTAAGGTTGCCTACGCTCCGCGTAAATGCCCATTCCGTCAGAAATCTCCTGCATATGGACCAATTTCATGTCTAATTGTCTCAAACACGCCCTGCGTAGCTGGAGTACGCCCCGCGTGTTTGAGTCTCTGAATTTTTATTGCTTGAATTGGAGCTTTTACGCCGTGCGTAGTTGAAACACGCCCCGCGTAAATGAATCTCTGAGCTTTTATCATTGAAGAACTGCCTGATACGCCTCGCGTATATGGACGCCTCGCGTACCAAGAGTTGACTCAAGGAGACAATGCAGTCTGACTTTCAGGATTAGGCCAATCATTTCCGACATGTGTCATACGCCTCGCGTAGGGTGGCATACGCCCCGCGTATGCTGAGTCAATTCCACATGGCGTCCGTGGATAAGGCAATTATTGCTGACACCATGTTTCACGCCCCGCGTAAGGGGTGATACGCCCTGCGTATATGAGTGGATTTTCGCTCCTTGCTCGTACCTGAAATACAAATCTTGCGAGCCGAGTTAGCTTGACGTTTTTATTTCTTAAACTAATAAAAAACACGGAAAATTAACTGAAAGTACGAAATTTATTTTTATTTCTTTATTTTATTAAAATGCTTTATTTTTGTAGTTAAACTTATTTATTTTATCCAAAATCAACCCGTAAATCACGCTAAAAGATAGGGGTAAAATACTCCTATCAGCAACCCGGACTGATGTTCGGTATATTTTTTTTTATTATATATATATATATATGTTTTAAAACGATTTTCAGAAAATAAGAAAACCTTTTAAAGATTTTCTATTTTATCTTTAGAATTAATAAAAGTAACTTTTATCAATCTAAGTATAAAACTAATAGATTTTGTTATAATGATTATCAACCAAAATAGTTAGGAATATATGCATAATTAATTTTAATTTTCAATTAATTAAAAACTTATTTATCTTTAGAATTAATTAATCAAAACAGTTTTGTTAATTAACCTAACAATAAATATTTATTCAATCTGATTGAAAAACCTTTTAATTTTCATATATGAAATAACGGATTTAACGCATGCTCTGATACCACTGAAGGAAAAATAGGCTAACGTTTGGCAACGGAAATATAAAATTTTTAACCTTTTTCCATTAAACCAAGATCTGTTAATCGTTATTTCATATAAAAAGGGATAGAAGGAAATACATTTTGATGAACTATCTACCGTTGCAAGCGAAGTGCCCTCAACTCTTATTCCGAGTTCACGAGCACAAAACAAAACACAAGATCAAATCAAGTTAGAACTCAACCGTATAAAAGCAATCAAGAATAGATTGCCTCTAATTAATCAACACAAGATCAAGGAATAAGAGAAAGAGATGAAAATCAATTGAACGGAAGGAAGCGGTGGATGATCTCGTCCTCAACAAGGGGTGTCGAAATTCTCTCTCTAGGAATTACTAGGGGTGGCCGAAATTTGCTAATAGGAGGGGTATAAATAACCTCTTGTATCTAAACCCTAGTTAGATAGAATTGGGTTACTTAATAAGAGTTATATTCGGAATAATACTCTTGTTATTATTATCTATAACTATATCTAAATATAAAGATAATATTAACTTATTTAATAGGATAACAATTAGAAGTAATTTAATCATAATAAACCTTCTAATTGAATTATCCTATAATTAATTTAATCCACAATTATAATCTAATTAAAATTGTTAAAATCAAATTAATTATTTATGTATTTTATATACATAAAATCGCCCCCTATATACTAGGCCTTAGTGTACTCAGTTGGGTTTACATCAATTAATTAACATCTGTTTCTCTTTTGGGCTCCAAGTCTTATGTGTAACCCATTAGGTTCTTATTGCTTCTAGCCGTATACATCTATTAAATTAATTTTCTCAGAATTATATTTAATCTTTGTATAACGGAATGAGTACGCGAACTGTGATTGGCAGATCCGAAACATTCCCCTAGAGCTATAAGAAGACATGTTGATTCCGTCATTGACCTTTCCGTATTAGTTACATTATAATTCGATCCTTCATCAACTACATCCTTGAACAGAATCTTATGACTATGGATAATGTCAAGTCACATATAGCGAGACGTTCGTTTTACTTGTACATGCCGAGTTAACTTCAATTAGATAGGTTAAGTGAAATCTGCATTTCAAGTCTTAAGCTATCACCTTGCAAGGATTTAGAGTTAAGTCTTCCACAAGCGATCCTTGGACGTATTTCCCATTTATCAGGAGTGACAAATGCTCAATCCAATGTATAACTATCCTGCAATTACTTCCTGTGACACCCAACGTCTGCCGTTCACACCCCAGAGTCATCTCTGTTATGGATTGTGTTACAACAGGATCAAAGCATCACATTCCATAATCCAGAATCACTAATTAACATTCCTTTGAGTCTTAGGATTACTTATACCTATTAATACCAATGAGATGAACAGCTGACAAGGATAAATCTACCCATCCTGTTATCTCAAGTCGGGTCCTCAATCCTAATGAACCCCTTTCATTGGATCCATGTAACTGTCCAGATATCTGCATATATGAAGCTTGTGAGATCAGCTCTCTGTTTCGACAGAAGACATTGTTACATGCAAGTCTCAACAGTGATATATCAATCCCTATTCAAAACATATTACTTGACTTGGGGTGGTTTTAAGTTTATTAGTTTATTATAATGTTTCGTCTCACTTCATGCTTGTATGAACACTTTATAATCACTTTAAATAAACTTAGAGATTTCCTTTTATTAGACTTATTTAGTTCTTTAAAAGAGGTTGCCTTTATATAGTTATAAAACCATATCTTATTAAAACAAATGACATAAAGAACAATTCATTTATATTAGATTTATATCCTGGAACAATTGTCTATAGGACACTAAAACCCAACAAGTGGTCTAGGGAGCGCAATTGCTAGAGCACGGGAGAATGAAGAGTAATGATTTTAGCAAGAGCAGCCAGATGGACTACTATAGTGAGTTTAGTGACTACTAGAGTAGAGTCAAAAGGTATGGTATAGCAGCCTTCCGAACGAGCCTCTATGATCTCCTGTGAACCCCCATGATGTGGTAAAGGGAGGATATTAGGAGAAGCAGTGAGTGGAGATTCCCATGTGGAGAGCCGGATGAGGGGAGACCTTCACGTCCGGTTCGGAGGGCGGGGATATCCCGACCCTACTATCATAATCGACCGTCTTTCATTTTGATAGTGAGTACTTTTTATAATAATGCGGCAAGTCAAGAATAATAATAGAACTATAGGAGCTTTTAAGTGACTGTAAGGAGAGAAGCGAAAAGGCAGGATCGCTTGGTAAGCAAGCAGGCCCCAACTCCAAGTTTAGCAAGCAACAAGCGAAATCCATTCCAAAGCAATGATAACTAGCTGAAAGCAAGCAACAAATACTCTTCTAGAAGATCTTTCACCATGTCATTAAGTTAATTTGCAGTGGAGATCTTTCACCATTCAAAAGCAAGCAACAAGCGCAATCAACTGAAACTAGCCGAGAGCAATGATAACTACCACTGACGAATTTTCAAACAGAAACAAATACTCTTCTAGAAGATCTTTCACCATGTCATTAATCCATTCCAAAGCTAAAGTAACCAATAGCCAGAGTCGTAGATGAGGGTGTGCAATGAGCCCTTTCACACAAGCCCTCAAAATTATAAATTCCCAAAATTTAAGACATGCTTAGATAAATACATATATTAGCTTAAATTGGAGAAAAAACATTAATATAATGTAATAAGATCCATTTGCACCTTTTCAAACATTGCGTGTGATTTATATATTCAACCATTCAAAATTTACACCATTACGATCCATTCGTTTATTTTTATATTTTCTTAATATAAAATTCTAATAAATATTAAGGGTGTCATAAAATTTAGTACATACTCCCAAAAAGTTTAATACATCCCTACCAATAACAGTCAAGACAATCATCACATCATCTAAACCAATCATAAACATCATCATAAGCCATTAGGTTCTTTTGTAGTTTTTTGTTTTTGTGTAGCTAAAAGCATGTATAAATTTATAGCTTTCTCTCCCCTAGTTGGTATACATTACTCTTCACTATGTATATATGTAACCTTCGTATTAGCTTCAATTCAATCAGAAAGTTGAAGATTTCCAAATTATTCATTCTTACCATATATGAAAATAATTAATATATGCATCCATTTTAAGAAATAAAATTGGTATTTTTATCATTAAAATAGAAATTGTAACAGTTTCCCATGGATTACATAATTATATCAATGGAGTCCCAGTAAGAAAAGACTTAAACAAAGCTAATGCTCTCTTTGGTGATGAAAGTGGCACAAAGTGGGATCCTCCTCTTATTGTTGCATATGTTAACATCTCACCATATACTTGTGTCCATCCACCAATTTGCTTATCTTGTAACCAAGCTTTATAACTTGAAGTTGTATTCATTTTCAGCTTATTTGCTAAACCATCCACCAAAGCCCTTGAGCTAATAAATGGAATCACCGAATCTTGATCGCCACTGCAAATAAATTTAATTGTAAGCACAGGCCGAGACAGTCTAGGACCCGGGGGCCGCAGCCCCCGGTCTCCAGCACCACCCCTAAGTAGGGTGGTGCGGTCCTGGGCAGCCCCTTAAATGTGAATGTGAAATAAACAAAAGAATAACTTAGCACATTTGGTTTAACGATGAGTTAAAAGCCTCTTCATGTTTAAGGATCTTCGATTTCAGTAAGAGATTAAAGTTGAATTATATTACTTACCTGTAAACCAAAACTCGGATGCCTGAACTCACAAGTTCACCCACAACATCAATGGTAGGTATCTCTAGGTTTCGCCGGTCGTAATGCATTACTCTGTATCGAACAATATGTACGTGTTTATTAATATGAATGTTTTACACGACACCAATATAAAAAGTAATTAAGAGTGAAGAACGATTAATTACTGGGTGCACGAACTCCAACTTGTGACGCCGATAAGTTTGGCATGAAGAGCTGCTTGCACTTGTTTCATGTTTAAGTAAGTATCAGTCTTTTCCTGAACACAAACATCTACATTCTCTGAAGTTTTCTGCACAATTTAAATATAAATACAATGGTGACTTTACTAAAAAAGAGAAGAAATTGACCATATGGGATTGATTAATTCATTTAGAGACTTACAAATTGTGATTGACTGGATTGCAAAATTTCAAACCTTGCTCTAGATGGATGATTTTGTGTTGTAGCGGAAGTCGAAGCCGAGTATGATACACATACGTCTGCGGTGACATCATAGTAGTCGATGCTTTCGTCGGGAATTTCAGCTATTAACCGGGCATCTACAATTTCACAACCGTTTGATAGGGAGCCTTGTAAGGATTGTCTCCACAGTTGTGACATGTTACAAACCGAATTCATGAGTTGATAACACGAATCTGATATTAATCCGTGAGACCAGTAGTACTCCGTCTGCGAGTTTATATCTCCATTGAACTCCATCAGAGGATTTCCAATCTGCAATTCACATTAAAATGAATCGCATTATTAATTTCTGTTGGAAAAGTTAGTTATATAATTGTGATTATTTTAACGAGTTAAGATTTAAATATATAATGAATAGATGAAGTTTTGAATAACAAGAAATATACGTTGTACTTGACTCACCGCTATACCCTTAAAATTGAATTGCAATCCTGAATCAACAATGAGTTTCCCTAGTTGTGGAACATAATGACCTGCATAGCTCTCTCCGGTGATAAAGAACGCTCTATTTTTGTACTCGGGAAATTTGAGGAACCACTTCTCCAAAAATACCACATTGTCTTGTGCTATAGTACACAAAACCAATCTTAACATCAGCTAATCAAAATCAACAATAAATAACAGGGGCGGACTTAGAGGGGGATCACAGAGAGTCAGTAGACCCCTACCCCTCGAAGAAATAACAAAAATTACATTCACCGACGGATATTTTCTTCACGAAATATAAATATACTGTCGTCAAAATTGACATCATGACTAAATTGGCGACGGATAATTATCCATGTATTTCTTGCTTAATTTTTATACATTTATTCCTAAAAATTTTGGTTCTGTTTCCGCCACTGTATATGAAAAATGGTTAATACGAACCTGTAATGGTGTCGTTAACAAGGTTGTAGAAAGATTTGTTAGCAGAATACGAGAATCCAACCCCTGCCGGAGACTCCAAGTACAACATATTAGCTTCTTTATTCCAACTATATTCATTAATGGTGAGATTAGCTCCACCAGATGGCCTAAAAGGACCATGTTCGGAGAAAGCTCCAGCTCCGACGGAAGAACAACCAGGACCTCCATTTAACCAGAGAACAAGAGGCTTTGAAGCTGCTTCAGTTTCTGCTTCAACAAAGTAGTAGAAAAGAGCTCTATTTTGGTATTCATCAATGGTAATGTATCCTCCATATTGATTGAAACTCACTTGAGGCTGTCCTGGTAAACTTGTTATTTTATCATCTTCTTTTGAGGTTGATCCAACGGCTCTGCACATTTGCATCAAACTCATGCAAATTGCAGCCATTGTTAGCCATTTCTGAGTTTCCATTGTTTTCAGGAATATGGAGAAAGAGAGAGTGGTAAGGAGGAGAGCTCTCTGACTGTTTAGGGAGTTCAATTCATTGGTTTTATAAGCATTCTGCTCAATTGTTTAAATGAAATTATGAATTATTTTATTTTATCATCTTTTTTCACAATTAATAATTTTATTATTCATATCAAATAGGGATATTGTTCTAATTTACTCTTAATACATATGCCAAAAGTGCCGGATACACCTAACATATGAAATGAAACTTTTCTTTTTTGGCTTTAAATTTTTATTTTGGACTTAAAATGTTAAAAAATAAGTATAGAATAAAAAATACTAGTTGATATCGTTCAACTTATAATCTTAAGTTAAATATTTGGGATTATCAAACTAATTGATTTTTTTACTTAATTATAACATTTAAGCAGTGTTATCATACAATCTGAAAATCAATAAACATTTAATATATTGATTTTATATATTAAAATTAGTTATCAAACATGTCATTACAACAATCTTGAGCCCATTTAGCGACACATAGAACAATTTTGGATTCAGTAGATAAAAATGATGAAACAACTCTTATCTAGACGAAGACATGAGGATTCGACACAACATCAACTATCGTGAACCACCCCCTTATAGGGATACTAAGCCCTTGTCACCGCTCCATTTTCATCGGTGGGGGTATTGAGAGCATCCAAACAAATAAAGGGTCATTTTTATTTTGGCCCCAACCGAAGTAGAAATGGAGTCATTTTGGTTTCGGTAGGAGCATTTTAAACCAACTGATATGGAGTGGATTTATATTTTTTGCATTTTAAATAGTCAAACGTTGATTACTCTATTGTTTGGATCTAAAATTGCTTAATTTTAGAAACTTTGAGAATAGAATTTTATCATTTTTTATTTTATTTTAAGAATACATCCACATATTGAAAAAACAAACATTAGGAAAAAAATTGAACATTAGTCCTATAAAATAATAATTTGAAAAGTATTTGTATGGGTAGAAGGTGTCAACATGATAAATATGAGAATGAGAATCTACATTAAAGGACAGTAGTATAAAATGTCAAGTAAAATGAAGAAGTTTGACAATCACAACAATTTCATGTAATCAAATTAATAATTCTATCATTGCCGCCTTAATTAGCTCATCAATTTTTTCCCCCGACTCCGATCGACCCAGTTCACCATGTGGATACAAAAATCAAATACAAATGAAAAATACCTATTATACATATCAATTACTTTTAGGCTATCAAATACTGTTTTAAGTGGAAAAAATATTACATAGATGAGAAAAAAATAAATACAAAAATGATGGAAGAGAAAAAATTTATAATTTTTTTAAATAAATTGAGTGTTCTATGTTGATAGAGAAATCGACTTCATATGTGTAATTTTTTTCGTTCTTTTCTCTCGGAGCTAATTCGTGTCTTAATGCTAACATATCCCAGTTTTGATGAAGAAAAATGGTAGGAAAAATCTTGTGAAATCCAAGGAAGCACAACTCAAATTGCAATAAAAGCAAGTTATTTCGGTAATTCTTGATAAAGAGTGATAGAGAGTTATTTATATTAGGAACTTGTATTAAGGTTTATATATTTTCCACGTTAGATTTTTACCTTGCTTGTATATATTTATATATATATACACTTAATGTTAATGATAATACTAAATTGCCTCATATTCTTTATGGTATCAGAGCCTAGATAAAATTCTAACCTAACCGCCAACTCATTTGTTTCCCATGTCTCTTAATTCCACCACCATTATTGATTCGGCAACCTCCAGTCCCGCCACCACAGTTGATTTTAATCCCTCCATACAACAACCCTTTGTTTTTGTAAATCCCTTCAATAGCTCTGCTCTCACCACATCGCAATCTGCCATAGCCACCCTCAATCAAGCTCAGTCTGTCCTCTCTCGTATTCAGGCCTCTCTATCTTTTCCAATCTCATCGGACAATTAACATTTCAATTGTCCTCCAATAACCGAGGCTCCTTGCCTCAATGACCGAGGCTCTCGTACCACAAATTGTGGATGCTCGTACTGCCTTTGAGGCATGGGATAAACTAATTAGGGCTTTTTCATCGGGCTTTCGCTCTTATATTCGTAATGTACGTGCTCAATTGCAAGGATTGACTTGTGGTAATGATGATATTGCGACATGTATTTTAAAAGTTAAGAGGATTTTTTTATCAACTAACATCCTTTTAACATTTTGTGAGCGAGGATGACCTTGTGGATGTCGTTCTCATGGGTCTTAGACCATCTTATCAATCCTTGTTCAGGATATTGAAGCTCGCCTTGATCCTATTAAATTTGATGACCTTTATAGGCTTTTCGAGTGAAAAAAGACAATTGGCCATATATGTTATTATTAAGCTCATTCTTCCCACTGCACTCTATTCCTCTCGGTCTAACCATGGACAGTACTTCCACCGCATGTTGGTGTATGCCTTAGTCCTAAGACATTGTTTCTGAAATTTTACCAATAATAAGAGGAAATAATCTATTATATTGTTTACTTGTGCAAATCAACTTAATAGGGTGTCCAAGAATAAGATGTTTGCTCATGTTTGTCAGATGCGTGATCTATGCAGTAAGACCTTAAGCATACAAGAACATTATTATGAATATCTCTAGTCTGTTGACATCATGGGAATGATGATGAACTAAAGACTAGTATGTGTCTTGGGTTATGTCAATCAATGACATGGGTACTCGTAAAGGTTATGGAGTACTTGATCAATCCGATAATGAGAACACTATATGGTCATGGATCATAAGTGTATCTCATGTAATATTTATATGTGAATCCTAAGACCGGAAATTATTATGGCTCCTACATGAGACACGGTATCCTTTGATGTATGCCTAATGGGCCCGTAAAAATTGTCATGTATGGGTATGCTTGGGTATGCTCTTAATCATGCTAAGAACTATGAGTAAAGTGAGGGAATTACTACTCGTCTTTAGGGAGAAAAGATATCACGAGCCACTTCATTAGTGAGACTAAGAATTGTGTAGTCACACCCAAATAAAGAAATAAGAGTTATTGCTCATTTGTACTAATCAGTTCACTTAGACATCAAGGAACGTCCGAGCATAGATGAGGGTGACAATATCATGCCTCGTGTAAGATTATAATAGACATATTTTAACTTGTATATGACATTAATGTAATTTGGGTAGATAATGATTTGTTAAAGTCAGCTTACGACTGATGAGCTGAAAACCAACTTCGGACTCATTGCCAACATTAAACCTGCAGGATCGCAGGCAAAAAAGTTTGATTAGATTAATTCACATTTTATTAGTTTTTAGGGAAGATTTATATATATATTATACCCAAGATGCTAAACACACGGGCAATTGGATATTTGTCTCTAAAAAGTAAATAAAGGGTCAAATTGGTCCTTTAAATCCACATGGAAAGTCAATTTATCCCAAATCAATCTTTGGATATAAAGTAATGGGAAAATTACACAGAAGTTCATCTTTCAAAAACTATTTATAACTATGTCAAGTTATAATTTTATATTATGTCAAACTAGTAAAATCAGTACTTTTAATATATTTTAAGGATTGGAATTTATAAATTAGAAGTCTAGAATATATTTTCTAGGGTTTATGATTTATGAATTGGAGTCTAGAATTTTTAAATAAAGGTGTAAAATCATAATATATAGAGAATAATGACATATTAAGAATTAAGTTTGGTGATATGACTTAGTTGTAATTTTATACGTAATTATGATATTCATGTATTTGACCCTAAAGTAATTTCGAAATTTAGGGCCTGTTTGGTTGCTACTTTTCATGCTCCTTTTTGCATTTTCATTTCAAAAGATAGAGTTTTAGGTGTTTGGTTAGTGATCTCCTGTTTGCCTTTCACACCTGAAAAGCAGCCTTTTACAAAAGCAGAGAATCTCTGCTTTTTGGAAAATCAGCTTTTTCAAAAAGCAAACAGCAAACCATAACAGTAAACAACAAACCGTAACAGCAAACAGCAACAGCATGTAAAACAAACGGGCCCTTAGTTATTTTAACAAATTAGCCTAAGATCAAACGAACCATATCATGTTTACATTTTAATATCTAAAATTTATTTTTAAACTTAAAAACTATTATTCTAGATATTAAAATGCACATTTATATTTTTAATTTTATATTTTTTTAATTTTGTTATCAACATCACTTTCTCTCTTTATCTCCTCTTTATGCTATCTACATTTTTAACAAACAATCTTGATGTATAATGAAAATATGAGAATTTTACATCAAAATATCAATACCTATATGACGTTTTTTATATTTGAGAAATGAAATGCAAAATGCCCCTCAACTTATCAGAGTCAATGGATTAAGTCTTATATTATCTTCAAATTGGTGCTTGAACTATAAAGGTGCATTTTGATATTAAAAGTAATAGTTTTTAAGTGTAAAAATAAATTTCATGTATCAAAATATAAATATAATAAAGTTTAAATACCAAAAAAAATTACTTTTTGAGAGCTCATTTAGAAAAAAGTTTAATGCATATTTACACTCTTAAACTTAGCAAGTTTTACCTATCACACACTTAGGTGCTGTTTGATAAAACTGAAAATTAAGTGCTGAAAAAATAAGTACTGAATTTTAAGTGCCGAATATTATAAGTGCTGAAAATATTGAATGATTTAATTTTTTAAAAAATATTAGCTGATAATGTTTAACTTAAAATGATAAGTTAAATATTTTGACTTATCAAAATAAGTGGTTTTTAACTTAATTAACTAATTTAAGTGGTGGAAAAACAACCGTTAGCAAACGCACTTAAATAAAATAAGTGCTTAATATTTTAATTTAAGCAATTAAGTGGTTTATCAAACAAGGCCTTACACGCACTTAAAGTTGTGTCATTCAGACCTCTTGCACACAAAATCGTTGATCTGTCATCTTTGACGGACAAGGTCGTTGTGCATACGTATTAGTTTGTTATATATGTCACCTCATACGTCAAGATGACATATCAATAATTTTGTGTGCAGGGTCCGAATGAGCCAACTTTTAAAAATGACCAAGGATTGATATCCAAAAATTGATTTGAACTAAATTGACTTGTGATACCAACTTAAAATTTGACCATTTATTCTCAAAGTTGTTCTTCCATAGGTATGGGATGTCTAGTTTTCTAACAATAAAAAGAATGTAGCTGTTGATCATATAGTTAAAAAAATTAAATTGGCAAGAATGAAAATTGTAAATACAACTGAATGATATCACCAAAAAGCTTTTCATTAAGCCACTAATATGCACATCCCCCACAGCACATTACAAGGAAGAAAGGAACTCACAAGGACACAAGTGCTCGAAGATCATCCAGACCAACCTTGCGTGATTTTGCACCGCTCTGTCCAAAAGCTTCCTTTGCCAGTTTCTTTTTCCGTTCTTGCATCTCTAATACCCTTTCCTCTATGCTATTTCGAGCAATCAACCTCACAATTCTTACATCCTCCTTCTGTCCAATTCGATGCACCCGATCCATAGCCTGTTCCTCAACTGCTGGGTTCCACCATGGTTCCATCAAATACACTGTAGATGCCATTGCAAGATTTATACCAGCTCCTGAAGCCCTAAGGCTTGCAAGCAGAAGCATTGGCCCCTCCGGTGCAGCTACAACAAATTCCTTTATCACTTGAGCCCTCTTTTTCGCATTCATTGATCCATCTAACCGCAATATCTTAAAACCAGCTGCTTTTAGAGGCTCCTCAAGTAATATCAACATCTTCTGAAATTGCGAAAATATCACCGACTTCTTATTTGGATTTCTATCTCTAGCTTCAGTGAGAAGTTTTAATAGATGAGTGACCTTGGAAGATATATTTCTTGAGGAAAATGTTTCCTTGTTATCGCTCTGAGAAGACTCAGGAGGGGCGGAAAACAAGTCAGATGTTGATAAAGTACGGCGACAAAGTGGGCAACATGATTTCACACGCTGAATGGTCTTCAAGATGCATTGTCTGCAAAAGATGTGAGCGCAGCTTGTAATTACTGTATCAGTTGGGACACACATGCAGATTGGACAGTCCAAATCTTCGCCATCTTGTAGCACAGCAACCATCTTTTCAAGCAACTCCGGGTTCTTAGATAGATCTGTTTTGGAAGCAATCTCTAAGTGGTTAGTAACAGTTGAATAACAAACTTACCGAGTCGAAGAAGCTATTGCATCAAAAGCTTTAGCAATTCAGAAAACATTATCAACAACAAATTCTTTGTGGATGCCTTTCAGAATATATAAAATATTCCATACAACAACACGCAAAAGATAATCTTTTTTTACATCTGCCAAAATAACTTTTATGGACATGATTGGTCAGCTTCAGAAGGGAATAGGACCCTGTTCCAAATTCTCATTCCACATACAAAATAAATA
The DNA here is from genome assembly GCF_963576675.1 of Euphorbia lathyris. Classification (NCBI taxonomy): domain Eukaryota; kingdom Viridiplantae; phylum Streptophyta; class Magnoliopsida; order Malpighiales; family Euphorbiaceae; genus Euphorbia; species Euphorbia lathyris. The sequence continues at coordinate 90,761,128 of NC_088910.1, forward strand.
TAGATTTTTTTGAATGCCTTGTAAGCTGATCAATCCCTTGGTTTCTATTCCAAGAGCAAACCAAAAATGAAACTACCTCAAATTGAAAAACCAGCCAAATTAACAGCAAGGCAATATTCATTTCAACTAGTTATCGATGAAAACTATGCAACGAAACGAAGAAAATTGCAAGTTGCAAGAAGATTGAACAAAATAAATTCCAATAACTAGAACAGTAAATAATTAAGAGTTTTCAATACCTTCAATGCTGTTTGAAGGGAGTAAATTTCTCAGATCTGAAGGACACAAGGCTAGACCATTACAAACTTGGCGAAGTCGTAAAATTACACAGAGCAAAGTGGAATAGTTTAGACTTCCCGCACCAATAAAGCCTTGAAGGACACCCTTAGCTTCCTCTTCCATTTGATCATACAACTCACGCTCTTCTTCAGAAAGGTCAACAAAATATGTTTCTACAGTTTTTGAAGGCAATCCAATTACACCCTTGTCTTTTGTTCTCCGCAAGGAAATGGTTGCCATTAAAACCTGTTATATCATGTTATACATGTTATACCTTATAGCAAATAAGCAAAGTAACAGAAAAAACTAATCAATTACATAAAAAGAAAGAAGATCTGCTGACAACAATGACATGTTTAAATTTTATTGCTAAGTACTGTGCAAAAAGAATCTGTTGCTTCTAAAAGATACACGAAATGGTACTCACATGTACAGAGGTTTCAAGGTTTTCATTGCCTAGTGAAAAATCTACAATACCCCAAAAGCCTGAAAGGGAGAAAAGGGGTGTTGATGTTGTCTTGGATGAATGAAGAAGGTAAGTGTAAACAGATGTTCATTCACAATCAGGCTTAGGAGTAAATCAAATGAAGGGCTGGATCGGAAGCTACATCTCCAGAAGATCATTTCGCTTTGAAAGTAAACCCAACTTCTAGGCCTGCATTTTCTCGCAAATAGAGAAACATTACAAGGACAGATTAGTTATTCCTGCAAATTCTCCATGGATTCCCATTCCCTTAGAAGAATTTCATCTTATTGAAGTGGAAGACCAAAGTTATCGGTAGGGTGTTCAATAGTACTGGCTATGTTTTGATGCTGATCAACCTAAGTCTTGGTCCTACTGGCTTCCTTGGATGAGTTACTGCTGATCAATAGAACTGGCTTCCTTGGATGAGTCTTGGTCCTACTTATCGACTGGTACAACCTTATTTGAGATTGTTTATGGTAGGAAGCCCCATTAGTGTTCTAATATATACTAGAGGAAATCAAAGTGGAAGTTGTAGGCTTGTAGCACTGAAAATGCAAGACAAAGACGAAGCTATCAAACAACACAAGGTTCATTTGTCGAAAGCACAGCCTTAGATGAAAGAAGTGGCTGATAAATATTGACGTGATGTATCATTTGAGGTGAGTTGGGTATTTGCTTCAACCTCATCGACAACAATTTGTCTCCAAAAGTTCATCCCAAGTTGGCAGCAAGGTTTTATGATTCCTTTCAGATTATCAGTAAGATAGGACCAGTAGATAGTAGCTTCAAACATATAAAAGTTCTATATTCATCTAGGATTTCATGCATCTCTCTCTTAAAGAAGGCTACTGGGAACAAAGGTCTAGAATTAACTCTTCCTACTGAATTAGAGCTAGATGATTCTTCTTTAAGCTTTCCAACAACAAAGATTTTTTGCTTTTGACGAAGTGATAAAGCAGGATGACGAGATTAACCAATAGCTGATCAATGTCAAACAAAAGGAATTGAAGAAGTAAAGTGGGGACGAATTTATTACAGTCAATTTCCAAATATTAATCTTGAAAACAAGACTATTCAAAAAAAGTAGTGATAAAGATAGTGGGGTTAAAGCCAGAGTATAAGGCAGGGAGAGAAGCATGTAGACAAGGCAAAGGAGGACTAAGTTATGCCTAGGGAGTTGGACATAAGGCATATGGGGAGTGCCAGCAAATTTAGGGTAGCTTAGGACAGATAACTTTTCTGTTTATTTTATTTTCTCTAATTTCTTGTTCGTGTTTATCTATCTTTTCAAAGGTGCAGTGCAACTAAGTAACAATTATCTCCTATAAGAAAAAATTAATGATAAAAATGAGAATAGTTACTTCAGAAAAAAATGAGTGTAAAAGGAGCAACTTCGGAAATGATTGGCGTAATTCAAATTTCATAGCCATGTAGAGAGGACTATTAGCTACATCCAATGAATCAACCTCTAATCTTATAAGTTATATGTTGAATAGGCATCAATGCAGCAGCAAAATTCTAATTTATGTAAAAACAAGTTTAAGAATAACCTGTAATCGTGAGAGCCCCTTCTTATCTCTCTGAGAAAGTGGACGTTGAACTAGGCTTTGCCAATAATTTTTAATGGAGAACGGTTCAAACCGCAAGAAAGCCATTAATGAAAACAAATCAAAGGATCCGTTCTGTATAGGAGTTCCTGTAACAACCCATCTACGCTTAGCCTTCAAATTGGTAACTGCTCGACTTTGTTGTGCAATTGAATTCTTGATAATATGTGCCTCATCCAAAATGACTCTCCACCACTCAATCATCTTGATAGGAGAGTCTTCCTGAGAGTCTTCACTAGCCAAAGTACTATAAGTTGTCAACACTATATCTTGCTTCCTAAGCTCTTCAGCTTCTTTAGTTCTTGCCCCATAGTACAAGTAAACCTTAAATGATCCAAGTTTGCTATGTTCTTCTAGTTGAGATATCCACGTTGAAATGACTGAGGGAGGGCATACAATCAATGTAGTTTTGTTAACCAAAACATCAGAAGACTTATCAGTTCTTTCATCCAATAAACTAACTATTGTTTTCTGCTTTTTTCTTCCTGCAGTTCCCTTTCCACCCTTCGCTCTCTTACCCTTCTTACCATCAAAAGTAGAAACCTGTTCCACTTCCCCCACAACTCGATCACTAATGCTACTGCAATCTACTTTATCAAAAGCAATCAAAGAGAGGAAAGTTAGAGTCTTACCCAACCCCATATCATCAGCAAAAATTCCACCCCGCAATGGCTCAGGTCTCTGATTCACATGAAAATTTGTTAAAACATTTACATATTCACCGTCTTTCTCGTCCCAAAAGGGTGGCAATTCGTTTGAATTTTCTCTCTGTATCAACCACCACAATCCCTCCTTTTGATGTAAAAACAACTCAGACACAATCAGGTCCTTGGGAGGCTCTAGAGTCCCTAATTCCCCTTTCTTGTTCACAGTAGCATTCACTAGCTTAAATATTTGATCTAAATTTTTAGATTTGCCCTTCTTATTCTGTTCTTTGACTACCACAGCCTCAGAAAGTCCAAAACTTTCATTTGTTTCCGATATCAAAATCAAGCCACCACGCGAAATGGCAGATTTAACAACATCAAAATCAGGATGCCTAGCGAAAATATGAATTTGACAAGGAATCTTGAACTTGTTACCAGCACTACGTGAATTAACCACAATACCTTCGACAATGATCTGGTGAGAATCAATTAAAGGGGATAAGACCGAAGCAACAGACCTTTCAATGTGGCCAACTTGAAAAGAACGAGTATTAAATACTTTGATTGCATTTGAATCGTAAGGATTGAGGGGTTCTCGGACCAAACCGACCATTTCGCGGCCGGTGATTGTTCCAGAGTAGTGTTGAATACCAACTATATTGGCGAATACGAAACCCAGCAGGTAAGTGGTAGAGTCAGTGTTAGAGTTAGAGTCAGAGGAGCGCTGAGAAGGAGACTCTTGCCAATTATCGAGAGACATGAAGACTACAACTGGGTCTTGGGCTTCATCGGAATCCATATTGTTCGGCGTCGGTCGGCGGTGGGGTGGGTTTATAAAGAGAGGTTTTTGTGTTTGAGAATTAGCGTCGATTTTGAAATTGACTGCAATTGAAAGGGCGGGGCAGCGGTGGGGTGGTGTTTCATTTGACAGACAAATAAATCGTACGTGTCAACTTGGTTAACAAGGATTCTAAAACGCCACTAATATTGCCGTATCCTATTTCATGTCATCCGACGCTTTTTTAAATATATATATTTGAAATTTGAACGTCTATGAAAGAAAAAAAAAACTAAAATGTTTGACATTTTTTAGTGTGAACAAAAACGGTAACAACATTAATTGCAATTAAAATGAATCTAATTAGAATTTTTATTTTTATTTTTTCTTGATAGAAAATGAAAGCAAAGCAAAGCAAAACAAGCAACTACATCGGGATTAGCCTAGGAAAGCTAACCCCAATCCTATCCTCTAAAAGAAGAGGAGAAAGAGCGATAGAGGGAACGGTAAGGGTAGAAACACCTAACACCCCCTCATGGCCTGCCGCCGCCAAGTGATCTGCAACACGGTTCTGCTCCCGAAAAATGTGGCTGAATTCAAGGATATCAAATGAGGGGCTAAGCCTCTTAATAGCTTTAATAAGGTTGCGGCTATGAAGACCCATGGCATGACTATCCAAAATCATATTGATGGCCTCCAAGTTATCTGACTCCACAGAAAGCCTCTTAACACCCAGCCTAATCGCCAGCTGGATCCCAGAGAGAATGCCCCAGAGCTCCGCAGAGAAGGAAGAACCCAAACCCAAATTCTGGGTAAACCTAGAAAGCCAGGCGCCTCCCGCATCCCTAAGAACACCTCCGGCAGCAATCTTACCATTACTGAGGCAGGAACCATCAGTATTCAGCTTCACAACCCCCTCTCTCGGCCTGCTCCAGCTCACGAGGTGGACATCACTACTCGGGGAAGATCTGGCAAGAGACTCACCTTTGAAACTATCAATAATAGAGGAGAGTTTCTTCAAGAAGAACTCAGCTAAGTTAGGCAAAAGCACAGCTTTATTATCAAAAATCTCCTCGTTCCTCCATTTCCACACTTGATGACAGATAATGGCAAAGAAAATGTCCCCATGCTCCATATAAGACAATAACTTTCCCCTAATACCATCTGAGAACCAGTCGTTCACAGAACGGGACATGAAGGAAGAGAAAGTATGATGAGGGAGAATTTTCTTCCAAACCTCTTCACTCTTAGGGCAATCCCTAAGAGCGTGGCACAACGATTCAACATGGCCTCTACATCTACCGCAAGCTCCAGAGGTCGCCAAATGCCTTCTGTATCTATCTGAGTTAGTAAGTAATCTGTCTTTAACGCCCAGCCACAGGAAGCTCCTCATGCGGTAGGGGATTTTAAGGGACCAAATGGTCTTCCAAATATCCGAGGGATTATCAGTCATGTTAAGGGAAAAAGCTTCAAAGGCAGATTTGCAAGAATAGACTCCATTGTTAGTCAGCGCCCAGCAATGCTTATCCATGTCTTCCTCTTGATTACTCACCTTCACTCCTCTAATTCTAAGGAGAGTCTCAAGGCTAAAGAAAGAATCAAATTTAGGCCAAACCCAGTCCCCTTCAGAGTCCACCACATCGGCTAACCTCCAGTTTTGGATATCACTAGGCGGGGGGGAAGTGCACACATCCACTAAAGGTTTATCCCCAATCCAGGTATCAAACCAGAAGCTTATGGACTTACCATTACCCACATCCAGACCAACCCCCGAGCAAAACTCAGCAAAAACGGCGCTAAGCCCTTTCCAGAAGAAGGAACAATTGATAACTCTCTCTTTTGGGCCCCCAAAGATCTTATCTTTTCGATACTTACCACAAAGAAGGCGAACCCAGAGAGAGGAGGGGCATTGGCACATACGCCAAAGGAGTTTCATTAATAAAACTTTATTATTATCCTTAGCTCTCCTAATGCCCAAACCCCCTGAATCTTTGGGCTGACAAACCTCACTCCAAGGCACCAGGTGGATCTTTCTTCCCTCCGCAGCTTCCCCCCACAGGAACCTTCGGTTAATCTTATCAAGATCATTAAGCACGGGATTCGGAAGCTGACAAGCCTGCATGATGTGGTTGGGAGCAGCGGAATTCACAGATTGAATTAAAGTCAGACGGCCAGCGAGGGAGAGAGTCTTGGCTTTCCACGTGACACATCTCGTGTTGGCTTTGTCCAAAGTATCTTTAAAAGAAACTTTAGACACTCTCTCACTATGGAGAGGAATCCCCAGATACTTCCCAAGAGAATTAGTAAGAGGAATACCAGACAAATCACTTAATCTTTTACAAATTCTCGGATTCATATTCTTAGAGCACATCATCCTAGATTTCTGGATATTAAGTCTCTGACCAGAGGCCGAACAAAAACAATCCAGAATATCCATAATGACACTCAATTGCTCCTCATTACCTTCAAGAAAGATAAGGACATCGTCCGCAAAGAATAAGTGGGTCACCTGGGGACAGAAACTGTTGATGGCCACCGGGTGGAAACTCCCAATATCAATGGCATCTTGAATAAGGTGGGACAGCCTCTCCATAGCAATAACGAAAAGGAAGGGACTCATAGGATCACCCTGACGGATGCCCCGACTCGGAGAGAACTCCTCCGACATATCCCCATTCACCATAACCTGAAACACAGGAGAAGTAATACAAACCTTAATAAGATTTATCCAACTGTCCGGGATCCTAGCTCTCTCCAGACTCTCCATCAGGAAGTTCCAGTTGATGCGATCATAGACCTTCTCCAAATCCAGCTTAAGAGCCACAATGCCTTTCTTCCCTTTCCTAATCTTCATAGTGTGCACCATTTCTTGGGCAATCACCACATTATCCATCATTTGTCTACCGGGTACAAAACTACCCTGATTCTGACAAATGATCTCCGAAAGAATGCCACGGATTCTATTAGCCACAATTTTTGTAATCGTCTTGTAAAGAACATTACAAAGACTGATGGGTCTCATATGCAAAAAGGAAGAAGGCTTATCAATTTTAGGAATAAGGACCAGGAGAGTTCTATTAACCAGCTCAATATCCTTAGACCTATTGAACACACCTATGATAAACTCATAGATACCCTCCTTCACAACACCCCAGTGCTTGTGGTAGAAGCCAGCTGGAAGACCATCAATACCAGGCGCTTTAGACGCCCCAATGCTGAAGATGGCATGGTCAATCTCTTTTCGGGAAATAGGAAGAAAGGCACTCTGACTGATATCCTCACTGATCAAAGGAAAGGTAGCAATAGAGTGAGCCCTCTCCAGCTGAACAGGATCCTCTTTGAAAAGCTCCTTATAGAACTCCAGAGCCAAATTCCGAATCACCTCATCTTCATACACCCACTCCCCATCAGAATCTTTGATAGCCTCAATTCTATTCCTCTGCCGCCTGATCATAGTAGACAGATGGAAGTACCTGGTATTACGATCCCCATCCCTAATCCAGGATTTCCTAGACTTCTGGAACCAGAGAAGCTCCTCCTGCCTAAGCACAGCTTCCAGCTCCTTCTGAAGGGTTCTAAGGAGGCCATCTAAACTGTGATCAAACCTCACATCCAACCTACGCTGAACGCCCTCCATCCTTTTTAACAACTTATTCTTTCTTCTAATAATGTGCCCAAAGACATTCTTATTCCAACCAATCACCTTCTTCCTGAACTCTTCAGAAGCTTGCAGGACATTCGAATGAGGTTTCCAATTATCTTGGACGAACTCCTTAAACTTAGGATGGGACTCCCACGCCAGCTAGTACCGGAACGGTCTCTTCCCCCTAGGCCGGTTGCCTCTCAAAAGTCTAAACAAAATAGGGCAATGGTCCGAATGACGGAACAGAAGATTTAAAACAGAACACTCAGGGAAAGAAGTCAGGGCAGCCATATTAGCATAGACCTTGTCCAAACGAACAAAGGTACTATTGCGTTTCCAAGTGAATCTATGACCCGAAGCCCCCAAGTCGGAAAGCCCACATAAATCCATATTATTTTTGTGGTGAAGACAGCGATTAACATAATGATTGGAACCTCCTCTCTGGTCACTCATAAGGCCGATATCATTAAAGTCTCCCGCAATAAACCAGGGCTCAGAGATGTTGCCACTCATCGAAAAGAGGATCTCCCACAGTCGTTTGCGATTAACTAAGATCGGATCAGCATACATAAGGGTAGTCAATAAGGGAGTAATACCAGAAATGCTCACTTTACAGTGAATGAACTGCTTATCGATACTAATAACATCAAAATGAATCTGATCTGGCCTCCAGAAAAGCCAGATCCCACCAGCTCGGCCAGTAGCCTCCGATCTAACACACCTCCAGTTCTTAAACTTATTAACCACCTCATCTGCTTTCTCTCCACTAATCTTAGTTTCCAGTAAAGCAAAACACGAGGGGTTAAACTGTTTAATTAGGTCATTAATATGGATACGGGTAGCCTTGCTAGCCGCACCCCTAACATTCCAGCACAACAAGTCCATAGAAAGGAGGAGACTGACCGCACCAACCTACCTAAGCCAGGTATTTACTAGGGGCTCCTGAGAGCCTCACCGAGGTACCCGTAGGTCCCCTCTTCTCTGAAAAAGCCAAGGAATTCTGGATGCTTTTTTATTTGCCCTTTGGCTTTTTCAAACCAGGTTTAATAACCCCCATTGGATTCCTAATTCCAGGTCCACCAGTAAGAATAGAAGAACTACCCTCAATAGTTTCCTTCATCTTTCGGGCCGCCTGAACCAGGGGCCCCCCCTGAGCTTCATTCTTGGAAGCAAAGAGGGGATTAACAGAATCAACCACTAGCTCAGAAGACACAACAGACTCCAGACCCGGCAAACTGTGTTCCATAAGCTCATCTCCCTGGACAGGCTCATGAACGTCTTCAATAGATAGGGCACCAAACCTAGAGCCAGACCTAAGAGCTAAGCTGGTACCAGCCTCCTCCCTAGCCTTGGGGATAGGCTTCTCCTTCACACTAGGGGCAGCCATAGGCTTAGAAGGAGCGGAAATCCCCTTCTTGATAATATCAGGAGGAAGATTCTGCATAATAGGAGGCTGAGTTCTACGACGAGTAGTCCGTTTAGCTACCATCCAAGGACCGAAGTTTCCTTCATTCCCTTGGTTACCTACAGAAATACTCCCACTCTCCATAACAGTCTCCTTCAAAACACTCTCCCTTTTGGGGCAACCTTCCTGAGAATGACCATAAATGCCACAATCATAACAAATGTTATGTAAGCCTTCATATTCGATAAAGAACACCTTGTTCTGAACACAGAACTTAGATAATAAGGGTTTCGCAAGATCCACACAAACCCTAGCAAACTTTCCCCTAATGGCACCAATAGTAGTCTTATCCACATGGTGGACCTTCCCAACCATGCCTCCTATTTTGCTTAGGAATTTCTCACTGTAATACTCAATGGGAAGGCCCGGAAACCTAACCCAAGTCAAAATCCTGTTAACAGTAGAATCATGGGGATTAAAATTAGGAACCCAAGGCCGTAAAGCCAGAGCGTGGTTGGAAATAATATATGGGCCCCCCTTGATCACAGTATTGTAATCCTCAACTCTAGTAAACTTGATGACATAGAAGTCATTTTCAAGGTCAGTAATACTGACTTTCCCTTTCCTAGCCCACTGGGCTTGAATCCTTTGGGCAAAATAATTAAAGTTGATCCTCTTCCCCAACACCTTAACTATCAAAGACACCTTCCACTTCTCTCTGAGTTCCCTCTTCTCTTCCGAAGACAGTCTAATAACCGGACAAAGAGGATCATCCTGGACACCATCCTCCTCGTCCGAATCAGAGAAAAGATCCGCAGAATCCCCTACCATCTCCACTTCCTCAAAGCAGAGCTCCTCCTCAACCACTCCCATAACAGTGTCTTTCCAAGACCCTTTACCTATCCCGTTATTGCCAACTGCAGTCCTGGGGGAGGCCATGTTCCCTTGTCCCTGAATATCATGCCCAGCCTCAAAAGGGCTCTGACTCGAGGCAACCTGCCCCCCAAATGCAGCCTCAGCCTGCCCAGCACTGACCGGAATAGGACAATCAATGCCAGGCACAATGCCGGAAAAACCAGGCCAACGCCCAGCCCCAGCATCGACAGGCCCCCTGCGGTGCCCGGCGCCATCGGCAGGGAGGACAGGCGCCGCACAGTCCGCAGGCGGCAACTTGCCCACCCGTCCATCCGGGATCGCGGGGAGCAAGGGGCGGGCAACCGCGTCACCCGATCCCATTCGCCCACCCCCCAAACATCCTGCAACCACTGCCCCAGGCACAGGGCACCGCTCGTCCAACCTCCCTACCGATGAATCCCCCTCCAGCGGCGCCGCCTGCGTCCCAGCCGAATCCGCAAGCAAGGCAATCGATCCAGGTGCCACGCCCCTGTCCCCACGATCCCAGGCCCCTCCAGCCCCCCAATCCCCTAAACCAGCGCCGTATCCTGCCGGATCTAACCCATCGGACCCTTGCTAAGCCCCCCGACCCCGCTCCCGGGAGCGGTCCCTCACCCGCTCGCCATGCCCCCTCTTCTCCCTTGCATCCCCTGCCGAAGCCACAACGCCGCCAGCCGACACTCCATCCTGCACGAGATCCGACGCCCGCCCTACCCCAGCCGCCCGATCCGCCTCACCAAGATCGGAATTGCCGCCATCACCGCCCCCCTCCAAGGTCCGCCTAACCCTAGGTCTCTCTCTCTCTCTGTCTTTCGCCATCAGATCTGCGAGAGAGAAGACAGATCTGAGAGAGATAAGATAGATCTGAGAAAGAGAAAACAGATATGAGATCGAATGAAGACAGATCTGAGAGAGAGAAGACGAATCTGAGAGAGAAAGAAGACAGATCTGAGAGAGAGAAAATAGATCTGAGATCGAATGAAGACAAATCTGAGAGAGAGAAGATCGATCTGAGAGAGAGAATAGATCCGAGATAGAATGAAGACAGATCTGAGAGAGAGAAGACAGTTCTGAGAGAGAGAAAACAAACCTCAAAAAAACCAAATCACAAGCCGTAACTTTTTATAAAAATTCTTAAAATCTTATTTACAAGTTATAAATTATAATGTGAAAAGTTATGAAATAGTACAAAATTCTTCCAATGACTTATTTTATAATTGATGTCTTCCTTCTTCTTCTACATAAGCCCCATCTACCATGTCACTTATCCTTTCACATGACACAAGATATATGGCAGACATTTGTTTTCGTATCATCTGATTGTTTTTTCGTGACACTATATTAAAATGGTATCATCTGAAAGCTTAAGTGTAAACAACCTCAAATCACATGTGACATTACGATGACACACGTCTTTCATCTCAATAAAACACATTTTTGATTGAAAATGTACGTAATCATCATATGACACCACGTATATATGACTGTCATTGTTATCTGAAAACCAAAAAAAAAACGGCAAACAAATATTAGTTTCGCAGGGGAGTAAAAAGTTAGTAAATTCGTTTAGCACGCATAAAAAAGAAAGAGATATAAAAGGTCATTCTGAATAAACTAATTTTTTCACTCATCTTCTTTATCGAGCTTACCTCTAAAAACCCTAAACACAACTATGTCTTCTTCTACATTATCATTTACATCTTCTGAATCGTCTTCGACCTCGTGAAATTGTCATCTTTGTAAGTTTTTTATTAGGGTGTATTCAAGCTATATGATGTGTTCAAATGTTAAACATATGAAATTAACATGCTCTCTGCATGTTAGTTTGAATCTCATCCATTGCATACCCATTTGAAGTTTGGTTGATTAACTTTAAGTATTTTCATGGGATAATTACTAATCTAACCCAATCAAAGACCCCAATTTACATATCTAACCCACCTTGCTTCCATTTTACCAAATTAGACATTTAAACCCATTTTGGACAAAACTACCCTTATTCTTATATAACAACCATCTCCTCCTTCCCTTTCATTTACTTTCACATTCTCACAGCAAAATTCATCAACTCAACCTAAGATCTAAGCACATCCATACCCCATTCAAGTTCATGTAAGTATCATTTCTTCATTTTTCATACACATTACTAGAAATACACAGTTGGTATTCGAATGCATCTGTTTGAATCTTGACATTTTTCGATTCCGCCATTGTCGCCCGATGTGTCGCATTCTGGTGCTCAAATGCGACACAGAGAATCAAATGCGACAAGGACTAATATATAGCTTTTCGCATTCATAGCCATGTCGCATTTGCGGTCACATTTGGCGGCCGCATTTGATGTAGCATATCGCATTTGGCAGTCGCATTTTGGTATAGCTTGTCGCATTTGAGTCGCATTTTGGTGTATCATGTCGCATTTGAGCATCATTTACATATGAATTGGCTTTATTATGTTTTGATCACGTGTCCATTTTACTAAATGTAGAAGTATGTCAACCAAAGAGAGGTGTACGTGTTTTTTTATCTTGGAACGGACTGTGGACCACAGAAGGAACTGTGATGACATACGTGGGTGGTAAAGCGAAGTTGTTGGTTTTACCAACAGAGATTGACTTGCAAAAGTTGAAAGAGAAAGTTTATGGTGCACTTCGCGTTGATTCAACTTCATATGATCTCCAAATGTCCATGCAGGTGACATATGGTCCAAATAAACTGTGTGGTGGGATATCACATATTGATCACGATGAAGATGTCATAGGATTCATAGAGTATTGCCGAATGAATCCGACCGATTTGATTCCATTGTATGTTACTCTAAACATGCGAACAACAGAAGCTTCAGCATTGCGACCTAACAAGGATGGACATGTTAACAATGATGGACATGTTGGTCAAAGCAAACCAACGGAAGTAGTAAGTAATAATCCCACCATCGAACTGGATGCTCCTATACATGGTAAGGATGACAATGATGGTGGAAATGGTATCGATTATCAGAACTACAATAATGATGATTATCTGAATAATGATAATCATGATCATTATGATGAGCATTATGATAATGATTATTGTTACGATAATGGTGACAATGTGGAGAATGAAGATATCACTCTGAATGAAATTCCTGTTAAAAGTGTTCATGAAACAGCTAAGCAATCTGCATGCGTCCAACGTATCCCATATGAGGATGGTGATGAAGATAGAATGAAAAGGATGACTGATCCATTTCAATGGTGTCCAAAGCCATGTGATGCGCCCGTGAATATGATTGCACCTAAGCAATCAAACGGAGGGACTACTTTGAGGGTCAATGATATATTTTCAAACAAAGTTGAATTGCAAGATTCACTTGGAAACTATGCAATTGAAAATTCATTTGAATGGAAGGTTTACAAATCAAACAAGTCTTTGTTTGAGGTGAAATGTAAGGATGTGGACAAATGTAAATGGAGGGCTAGAGGGATCGTCATTCCAGGTTCCAATTTGTTCAGGCTTTCAAGAATGGATGGTATGGACATGCACACTTGTGGGAGAGATCAGATATGTCTGCACCATAGGCAAGCGGGGAAACGTGTTGCAGGGATACTACTCTGAAATGGGTTTGATTTGGAAAATCGGGTGCATCGACCAAAGGATATTGTTTTTGATTTTGAACGAGATTTTTCTGTTAATCTCTCTTATATGCAAGCTTGGAGAGCAAGACACTGGGAATTGGAAGCGCAGAGTGGTTCGCCGGAAGAATCGTTCATGTTGTTACCGGACTACTGTGAGATGTTGAAGAGTACAAATCCGGGAACCGTGACACATATAGAGACAGATGATGATGATCAATTTAGATTTTTCTTTATGGCTATGGGTGCTTCATTGAGAGGTTTTAAACAACATATTCGACCTGTCTTAGCCGTTGATGGAACTTTTCTAAAAGGTAAATATCTCGGTATATTATACATTGCAGTTGCCATTGATGGGAACAAAATGATCTTTCCTATTGCATTTGGTGTTGGCCCGAAAGAAAGTAATGAATCATGGCTTTGGTTTATGAATAAATTGAAAGAGTGTCTGCACGATGTTGAAGATCTAGCCATTATATCATATCGAAATCAGAGCATTATACATGCAGTTAATTTGGTTTTTCCTAATGCTGTACATGGTGTTGGTCCCTTATAACGTTACAAGTATAGTTCCAAGGGGGGGTTAGGAAGTATTTAAAAAATTTTAAGCTAGGGCAGACTTCTTTTTCGTGAGAAAAAGGTTTGGACAGCGGCGCTGAGTGAATAGCAAGATACTGGCTTGGTCAACTAGTGACTAGGTCAGTTTCTTTACTTGAGTCAGGAGATAGCACTTAGAGTCTATTCCTGAGCTCGGATATTCAACGCGCACAACTCAGCTTGACCTCTTTACTTGGTCAATTTTTGTTTAAGCAAGCAATAAATATATAAAGGAGTTAAAGGTTAGAAATATGTTACTCAGCAAATTTATCCAGGTTCGGCCTCCAAGCCTACGTCTTGTCCTCGGAACACGTTCCGAGATTTCGAATTCTCTACTGAGCTCTTTAACGGTAGAGCATCAAACCTTTTACAATCTTAGCAACTGAGTATAATAAGAGTACCTTCCTCTATACCTCTACTCAATCCTAATCTCTCGCTGAGTACTATAACCGAGTACTCAGCCTCTCCTTTCTAATTTCTAGAAATGATAAGTGTTTATCCTAAACAATGATTGCTAAGACATCTTAGATGATTGAATAATCACTCTAGACTTTTACACAAAAGATATGAAATATAGTGTAAGATTGCTTTGCTTTTGCTTGGAGAACTTTGCGTAGAAATTTGGTCAGCGTAATGGCTTGTTCTGGTTCTCTGTTGAATGAAGCAACTGATGGCACTATTTATAGAGACGTCTGAGGCATCGGTCATTTCGAATTTCAAAATAACCGTTGGAGGGAAACGGCTTCCTGTCGTTGTCATCCTGACTTGCTCAGAGCTCTCGGCCAATCAGATTTGAGTATCTTCTGTCCTCGGTCAGCTTTTGGTCAGCTCGGCAGAGTGTCTCTCCATTTATGGTAATGTCAACTAGACAGCATACTGTGTCTTCTGAACTTTAACCAAAGTAGAAATACTTTGTCTGGAAGTTGTTCTTAGCCAGCTGCTGTCTTGTACTGTTTGTCGAATCAACTCAGCAGCTTCATTCCGAAGTTGTTCCTTGAAGGTCTTCTAGATCCTTCTCTTGCTGAGCTGCGTTTTGTACATAACGACAGCGTTTTGACATACGCGGGCCGAGTTGCCTTAAACTGTTTGACTTGGGCTTTGACTTCCGTATTGGACTTGGGCCTTTTAATCTTGTGTCTTATAAACAATTTAGCTCAACGTTGAACAAACACATTAGTAGAATAAATCAAAGCATTTAAACTTAGTGTGTTTAGAATATATTTTAATTATACTTAAACAATTTTGTCAAATCAAAATTATGTGGAAAGGTGTTTCAACACATGGGGCATGCGCTCGTCACCTGCAACAAAATGTGAAGGCCAAATTTCGTGGAATTCGTAAGATAGATGAGGCGTTTTGGAAATGTGCAAAATCCTATCGGGTATCTGATTTTGAGGAAAACTTTGCGACACTTCGTTCACTACATTCTGGTGCTGCCGACTATTTACTGCAAGCTGGAAAAGAGAAATGGTCACGTGCATTCTTCTGTGGTCGTCGGTATAACATTATCACCACGAATGTTGCAGAATCATTCAACGCGTTAATGGTGGAGGCTAGACGTCTACCAATAACAATGTTGGTTGAGTTCATACGCATGACACTACAGAAATGGTTTTACGAGAGGCGTATAGAAGCAGGTTATAAACGTGTCTTTTATTTTATTTTATTTATCAAACATAACTATTTATGAGATTAATATGTTTTTGCAGAAGAACGTGTGGGGTATTTGGCCAAGTTGCCGGAAAAAAAATGATAAAGCGTGTAGGGGCAGCAGTACGTTGTTCGTATTTCCCTGTGGATAATCACACCTTTCAAATCGGTGATCGGGTAAAGGGGGGACTTGTTGATTTAAATGCAGGAACATGTACATGCAGGAAATGGCAACTAGCACAATTTCCATGTGAACACGTATGCAAAGTTGCTTCCAAACATAGGATGGACAACGCCTATAGGTGGGTGCATCGTTACTACACCAACGAGTCACTTAAGTTGGCATGGGGTGACTCGATATATCCACTTGGTCACCAATCGGAATGGAAAGTGAACGAGAATCCTATGAAGGTGCTTCCTCCTAAGAAGGAGGGGCGGTCTGCTGGTCGACCAAAAGGTCAGAAAAGAAGGCCATCCGTGGGTGAAGATGTAATTCGCACAAGGTGTAGCAGATGCGGGAGCATCGGTCATAATCATTTGAATTGTCCATCCATGCTTCCAAACACTACACGGCTTCCTAGTGTAATCTCAAGTTCAGCAAGTTGTTCTAACACTACTACCTCAAAGCATTTATGACCGAGTTGATTAATATCATTTGTCCTTAACATTGTGCTTGTTTTAAGACTTTATGATTCTATGGGGCAGCCAACTTTACCTTGTTTTTTCAGAAAATTCCTTTTTGAATATTACTTGTCGCATTTGAGCGCATTCCAATCAAATGCGACAAGGTTATTTACAAAAATCGTCGCATTTGATTGTTGAATGCGGTTCGTAAAATTCCCTGTTGAATATTACTTGTCGCATTTGATCGCATTCCAGTCAAATGCGACAAGGTTAGCAACAAACCTCGTCGCATTTGAATGTTGAATGCGCTCAAAAGCGGTTCAGAAAATTCCTTTTTGAATATTACTTGTCACATTTGAGCGCATTCCATTCAAATGCGACAAGGTTTTTAAATGAGAACATAGAACACAATAGACTTACATAAATAAAACATAATATACAACAAAAAAACATGTTATTACAATATCATTTGAAATCTAACAACCGTCCATGAAACAACTCAACTGCAAGGCGCAAACGGAAGAAAGTGCCATCCGTAGAGTTGTATGGATATACATATGAGTCATCATGCGGGAGATCATGTAATCCACTTAAGACTTGTGCGTTTATGCAAGTCCAAACACCACAGTCATTTGAGCCGGACATTTATTGTGGCACCCCTGGAACTCTACTCCAAGTGATCATCCGTCTCACATTTTCACGTCCATCTACAAAATAGCCGCTCAATTCCATGACTCTAACAATGACTTGTGAGGGTGTTTGGAGGAACGCATCCAAAGGTTGCTCCGACATGTTTGAGATAAGGCTGTCATATATGTGCAGGTGCATAGACCGCAACTCTAACACTCCTAGGATCCAGTGCTCTTGCTTGTAGTTGATCGGAATGAACACTCTTTTCACTATGTGCCAATGGCGAACAAAATTATCTGTATCACCTTTTACTCTTTGTACAAAATAGTCTTCACTATCCCACCCCGGTTCATTAAACCCCTTCACATACATGGCTTGGCCCATTAATCCAACAAAATCTGTATCAACTGTAGTCCATTCTGCATCCACCTCAGTTTGTACTGACTTTCGTCTCAGTAAATAGAACCAACCAGTGATATGCTGCAATAGTGATTATGTAAACCTTTAATACTATAGTAAAAGACACCTAATTACAAATGAAAAGGGAATATTGGATAAATTAATGTTACCTCATTGCATATATACGTCCCATCGGCCCGAAGGGTATTGAAAAACTTTGCATCAAGCAGGTACATATCTAAACCACCCAAACGTATTCCCTCAGTTGATTCAGACCCGTTGAGCCACGCATCTAGCTCCTCTATCAAACATGCATCTATTCGGTGGCGCTGATCATCAACATTACAAATAACTGGTCTTTCCTCAAACCCGCCAATGTATTGGCCACCATATAAGGCTAATGGATCGGTGTACTGTAATGGATCGGTGAACGGTGAATTCAAATACTTGCTCATCTTAGGAACCCATTTACCTTTTCCACCTGCTCTCCCTCTACCTCTAACTCTGCCTCCACCCCTGGTTGGAACTTTACCTCCTCAGGTTGGACCCTTATCTTCACCTTTCCCAGTCCCTCTACCCCTCATTGGACCTTTATCTTCTTTTATGACAACCACCTACAAAAGGAAAAACATGGTAATGAGCTTATCTCCTTGAAGCTTTCAGGTAATAGCATGTCGCATTGGAGGTGAATGCGCTCTAATGCGACAAGCATTTAGGTAATAGCCTGTCGCATTGGAGGTGAATGCGCTCCAATGCGACAAGCATTCAGGTAATAGCTTGTCGTATTCCATTTGAATGCGCTCCAATACGACAAGCTTTAAGGTAATAGCTTGTCGCATTTGAGCGCATTCCATAACAAAATGCGACCCAAAGATATGATTTCATGTATAAATTCAACAAACTTCTACCTTTTGGACTTCTTGGACTTGCTGCAACTTTGGTGCAACCTCTTTTGGCACTTCATGGACAACCTCCCCTACTTGGGCAACTTCCTCAGGAACAGAATCATCAAGATGGACAACTTCATCGGGCACAGAATCGTCTAATACGACAATAACACTCTGGACCTCCTCTCGATTTCCACCCCTATTAACCTCATCACCCTCCTTTTGAACGTTTGCCTCCTTCTGAACGTTTCCATCTTTATTTGACTCCTCCTGAACCATAACAGCTGCCTCTTTCTCCTTTCCATCTTTACTTGACTCCTCCTGAACCATAACAGCTGCCTCTTGCTCCTTTCCATATTTACTTGGCTCCTCTTGGACCATGCCTACCTCCTCCCGAACAATACTGGTCTCAGCCTCCTCATTCTCCCAATTAGTATTGGGTCGACCCATCGCCTTTAAGTCTTTTATATCCCCCTCAATCAATGATACTCGTTCCTTTAGGCTGCCCAACCTACTACCGACCTTGCTAAATTCTCCCTTGCACCACCTATGATGCCTATCAAACACATCCATCAGAACTTTCTGAAGTTGATTTATCTCGGTCGTTTGTGACCGTGATGCAATGATATATCTATCAACTTCATCATCCCCTTCCTCATCATCTTCAGCTCCCTCACCACCCTCTTCATCATCACCTCCCTCTTCAATATGTCCCTTCTCACTATCACCCTCCTCATCATCCCCCTCCTCCTCATCACCTTCCTCCTCCTCATCACCTTCCTCTTCCTCATCTTCAACCTTCTCCTTACCTTTCCCTATTAGGGCAAATATTACATCTATATCAGCTTCCCATCCTTCAATATGGTCCACCAAATACGTGTACCAATCGAACTCTTTCTCTTTATCCTCGACCACAAGACGCGCGTCTGGAGGATCAGCAACCTTACATTGCAAAAAAATAGCACTGTATTGGTAAAAAAATACAAAATAAATGGAAACATACAAATCTCATTCCACTTACAGAAAACGTTTCTCTGACTGCTTTGTTTGAGGGGACTATTCTCTGGGTCCATCTCAGCAAACGTGGAAGTGGGTTGCCACTTCTCCTTGTGTAATATGCATGAGTCACATTCCACAACTCAAGAATCCAACTCTGCAAATAAGAGGCGTATCCCTTGATAAGAATTATAACCTTGTCGCATTCCATTTGAATGCGCTCGAATGCGACAAGGTTAGCAACCTAACCTTGTCGCATTCTATTTGAATGCGCTCAAACGCGACAAGGTTAGCAACCCAACCTTGTCGCATTCTATTTGAATGCGCTCAAATGCGACAAGTTTAGCAACCCAACCTTGTCGTATTTGAGCGCATTCAACACTAAATGCGACACAGATGTAACTTTGATGATCGCATTTGGGCGCATTCATACACCAAACATATATACACAAATCATACCTGGAATACATGTGCAAATCCGATAAGTTGATATGGAACACGTTTCCTATTTCCCGCTGCATTTGCCTCTAATTGCTTCAGTCTTTTGCTAATGGCCCAGTCCAAGAACCTATATGTCTCCTCCCAAGCCAACGTACCCCATGGAAACTCATTAAACAGTCTTGGATAATCTGCAAGATCCAAAACCCAATCCTTTGCATGCCTGTCGTTAGCATTGTCTAGTACATTGCCATGCACAAAGTACAACATGGCAATCATCACAGCATCTTGGTTAAATCTGTCAGTCACATCCTTCTTCTTCCATTCTATACTTTGCAAAACTTCCAAGAAGTTAATTGTCGTTATTGTCTCGTATTGCTTGAAGTACTTATTTCGCAACCTATGCGACATCTTTAATTCAGACATTCTTTCCATGAATTCTCCCATGTTTACCCCAAACCTTAAACCACTTATCAGGCCAAACTCCCAATCTCCAAACCTCATATCAACTCCCCTCACCCTGAACCACATCTCCCTGTGTTTACTTTCTTTATGTTTAATCTCCCGCGATAGGACATGATGAACTATTCCAGAAGAGAAATCAGCAATCTTCATATCCAAATATTGACCAAAACATGTTTTCCTATACATTTGTAACTGCTTTTCACTCAAGTACTTCTTTATCATGACCCCAGAATCCACATTAAACCTCACTGTTACTTGAGCATCCGAAGCAACCGCCTTGGGATATTTGAAAATGGAACTATGTTTGCCCTTTTTTGCTTCCCTGGGATCATGCTGTAACAATTTTAAACATACACATATTAAATTCACTAACAAATCTAACATATTCTATGTATAATTCCTTGTCTCACTTACAATCTTGTCGCATTCGTCTATGAATGCGCTCAAATGCGATAATGTTTAAGGGTGTAGCTAGTCGCATTTGAGCGCATTTAGGTAATAAATGCGACAGTTTAAGGTAATGGCTCGTCGCATTTGAGCGCATTTAGGTAACAAATGCGACAGTGTTCACGTAATTGAATGTCGCATTTGAGCGCATTTAGGTAACAAATGCGACCATATTTACATATAGTTAAAATATGAGCGCATTCGAGCTCATTTAATCTTCATTAATGGCGGAAACAACAGGGAAGAAGATGATGCATGCTTACCTTATGTTTCGTCCGTCCTTCCTCTTCGTTTGCCGCCGCCGCCGCCTTCCGTTTTCTCGCCATAACCTCCGCGCGTAGTAGATGAAAACGGGCCGCGAGGTAGGAGATGAAAATAAAAATGAAAATACAGAGAAGAACGGCCCGGATTATATATAGTGATGAATTCAAAACGTAAAATGCAGTTGAAACACACCGAAACTGAAGAAGATGAACCACAATGAAGTTGAATGGGAAAAGTCAGGTGAGGAAGTCGAAGTGGAAGCAGCGGGAAGTAGGAAATGAACCTTCAAACACAGATAAGGGTAGTTTTGTCCAAAATGGGTTTAAATGTCTAATTTGGTAAAATGGAAGCAAGGTGGGTTAGATATGTAAATTGGGGTCCATGATTGGGTTAGATTAGTAATTATCCCTATTTTCATTCTCAAATAAGGGTTCTATCTCATTTTAGTATATCTGTTTAGTTGGTGTTTTGATACTGGTTTTCATTTTGGATATATGTGATGATACTTTCATATGTTTTTGATGTTGGGTTTATTTTCTTAGAGATATATTTACATATTGGGTTTATTTGTTGTTTGTTAATGTATGTGTTTTTTGTTGATTGTTTATATTCGAAATTGTGGAATATTCAGTGTTAGTAATTAGTTAGAATATAATTGATTATATATTTGTGTTTCTTCAATATGGATAAGTCGTGAATTGTGGCTGATAAGAGATCACTATAATTTAGGATAGGCTTACAAGAGCTTTTGAAGTTTGCATCTGATAATGCTCCAAATTCGAACTATATATTTTGCCCTTGCATCAAATGTTGTAACATCAGAGGTGGTAGTATTGAGTTCATTAAGGACCATGTAATCTGCTCATTTGGTTCCACTACAGACTTAATCACTTGCTATGACATCCACACTTGTGCCAATCTCTGGGTTTGATAACATACTTGCCATGCCTGTTGACTCTCCGGATCTCACCGCATCAGCTATAACTGACTCATATGCTACACTAGGACTAAATAGTTCAACCGCCCATGTGACACCTATCACGACACAATCTATAGTGCACGAAGTTATGCCAACTTCATCATCCACTTATCTCCCGACAGTTGGTACATAGTCTAATTCCACATTATCGATTGGTCTAGTTCATCAACAAAACATGTAATTGGTTAAAGGCTTGTAAAGGTCATTTACTTATAAACTAGTTAAGATTCTCATTTTTTTCTATGTGGAATAAAAATGCTTAATTTTCTTTTATCTTCTTCCAAACTATTTCAAATGGTTCGCTTTTAGCATCAAATTCTCATTGATTACTTGTCTATTTTCAGTTTATAATATACCGTTAACCGTTAAAAAGATCTCATGGCATAGAATACGTTAACATATTTCAAGCTATTCTAAACTCATTCTCTTTAAATTGTCGGAAAAAATTGATTTTTATTTAGTTTTTCTTGATCCAATCAAGAATTAATTAGATTTTATTTTTATTAATTTAAATTTATGAAAGAAATAATAAATGAAAGTCTGGCTTAAGACCTTTAAAAGACTAAAGCTCATGTGCGTGCAACACAATTCTCACATGTAGTTTTTTTTTTACAACTAAGTGATTAAACGATTTTATTTTAAATAATTAGATGCCATCGGAATATTTCAAATAAGCTAAGGTGGCTATAAGACACTTTAAAAGTTTAAGAAGGTGTTTGATAGCTACTTTTCATGTTTTTGTTTGTTTTTTCATTTAAAAAAAGGGTAAAATACATGAATATCATAATTAAGTACAAAATTACAACTAAGTTATATTGTCAAACTTAATTCTTAATATGTCATTATTCCTTATATATTATAATTTTACATCATAGTTAAAAATTCTAAACTCTAATTCATAAATTATAAACTCTAGAAAATATATTCTAGACTTTTAATTTATAAATTCTAATCTTTAAAATACATTAAAAGTACTGATTTTACTAGTTTGACATAATTCAAAATTATGACTTGACATAGTTGTAAATAATTATTGAAACATGAATTTCTGTGTAATTTTCCTTTAAAAGAAGAGTTTTAAGTGTTTGATTAATACTTTCATGTTTGTCTTTTACTCTTGAAAAATAATATTTTATAAAAATAAAAAATTTCTGTTTTTAAAAGAGAAAAATAGATTTTCTCAACAACAAATAGTGGATAAAACAAACGGAAGCTAAATTTTATGGACAAATTTTAGAAAGCGAAACTTTATGTATTAAGTTTTTCTTTTTTATTTTTAAAAAAAAGGAGAATATTCCAATAGAATAGAACACATGATATGCAATCGTTTCGGTGCAGTGACATCATCTACATAGTGAGGTATATCCATTCTCTTCTTATCCTTTTCTTTCTTTCTTTTTTCAATAATAATATATAATTATGAAAGGTTTTGTTTCAAAAAAAATATATATAATTATGAAAATGTGTTTGTCGTGAGAGACAAATCAATTAATTAATGATAATTGCTTCTTGCACTAAAACCACATTTCTTGATCATCCATCTAAAAACTTATGACCAGATAACCTTAATTTCTCCCATAAAATTACTTGTTTTTATTTTGTTGTAAAATACTATACAATTTAATTGATAAGAGATTAATGTTATTATTTGAGTTCTAGTGTGAGCTTTTGGTTAGATGTTTCAAAATCGTTCTGTTAAGGATTCAGATAAGACCGAAGAAATGTTCATATTTGATTATGATTTGTTTTGTTAGATTCGTATTAAGACTTTTATTTTTATATGATGATGTTTATGATTAATTTTTATCTAATAAAATGTCAATATTATTATTCCCAAAACTCGGATTTGGCCGAAACTTGTATGTAGTATAACATGATCGAAATAACTCCAATTCAAGTCTAATTAATTGCATTAGGATACTCGCATTGACTATTAATTTTCTAGTAAGTACTTGAGTATTGACTCGATCTTCGATCAAATATCAAGTTTTAACTCAGTTTATTTAACCAAAACTTTTGCTTGTCATACCTTCGAATGGGACACAATCTGTCACGTCTTTGAAAATTAAATCCACCATACCGGACTACTCTCAATGGATACCAAACATTTAATTCCATATATATATATATATATATATATATATATAGATTGAAACCAAAAACATATATGTGTATATGTATATACTTCACTTGATCATAATCAAGCTCACAAGGGTTCAATTCTCCAAAATATCAATTTCTGGAAATTCTTTGATTATATATATATATATCTATATACATAAAACTCAAAATATAGTTGATAGTTACTTACCTTAGCTATGAATTGAAGAAAATACACCCGTTCAATTCTCCGCTAAATCAGTTTAAGACGTTTCCCCTCCAAACACTTCCGAAATTCAGAAACTCTTCAATTAGGATTTAGATATATGCCTAAGGATGCTATAGTTTAAGTTTCAAGTGATTTGGACGGTCGAATCTCCGTAAATCAAAGAAACAGTGGAGAAACGGTCGAAGAACGATTAATTTGCAGAAAGCAAAATGACACAGAAAAGGAAAAGAAAGAAAGGAGATGAGCACGACACATTCTGGAACAATTTGGGATTTATATCCCAAATTTGGCAAATATCCATTTTGGTCCTTCATCTTTATATAATCTTTTAATTTACACATAACCCCATCAAATTAATCCCAAACTTTTCCTATAACACCAAATAAAAATCACATACCCCATAATTATAATATATATTAATATCTTGTGATTTGAATTATAAGGGGATGAACTCAAGAATGGATACAAGATTATATATTTTTGGTTTTTGGTTTACTACCTTGATCCTATTATGAACTTTAGTTTTGAGTATATTTTACAAGGTTTTGATTAAATCCTTTATAAATGTATATATATATATGTAGTTATATTAAGTAAAGTTGATTTTTATAGCTGATAGTTTCTTATTGAGATTTTTATCTCATGTTTTCCAAATGTTTTTATTGTTTTGTTTTAGGCGAGGAAGTACAAGGTACCGAGAGGGGTACTCGATCCTAGGGCGAGGTTCGGTTACAGCTACGAGGTGCAAGTCGTCTCTAGGGTATTGCATCCATTTTGTTCATGTACATATTTGTGGATAGTATACGGACACTTGTATAACTTATTTTTGGCAGTGTCCTTTTGTTTGGTTTGTATTATCTACTGGTATATCTATAATTAGCTGGAGTTGAGAACTTATGAAATAGTGTGATATCGGTTATGATTAAGTCATAACTTTGAGCTAGTGATATAGAGAATTGTCTATATAGGTGCTGCTGGAAGATCAGATTCATACCTGAATCTTGTGATGCATTTTTCGACCAGATATAGGCCGAATCTGTCATGGAGTCCTAAATGAAAGTTCTTTATTTTTATCTTATGTTTCCAGGGGTTTTTGAAACGCCTTAATCGGACTCCGTATGAAAAAGTTAAGCTGGAAACGATATATGTTATTCATTTTAGCTTTAAACCAGAATTTGGTTTTTGATTTGATTTTTCTCTTTAATTGAGAGATATTGCTACTGGTTTATATAATAAGTCAGTGGTAATGTCTCACCGTCTTATCTGATCTTATTCTGGGTCGGGTTTGACATTTTGGTATCAGAGCATAGGTTTAATCTATATCCATAAGTGGATATATAGGTAATCTAATGTGATTCTTTGTATTTCTTGTGTTGCACACATGACATTCATGCATATCATATATCTACATATAATTATAATGGTGTCTTTATCATATAGATGCATCCGAGACGACCGCGTGGCCGACCGCCTCTAAATAGGGGTAGAGGTAGAGGTAGAGATGAGGAAAGAAGAGAGTTAGGATTGGGTCTTGAGGGCATAGGGGATAGTGAAGCCTCTGATGCTAGAGTTCCACCCATTAACCAACCTCAAAGACAACAACAACCATTGCCTCCACGTCGACCTGTTAATCTTCCAGCTGAACAACCTGCACCATATGTGGCTCCACAAGCTGCAATGCCACAAGTAGTACAACTTGAACCCCGAGCTTTAGTTGAAGCTTTTGTTACCATGATGGAAACACGGGAAGCACATAGAAGGCCCAGTGAGCTGATTGAGGATGCCAAAAATTGTGGGGCATTTGATTTCAAAGGTACAATTGACTCTGAGGAAGCTGATAATTGGTTAAAGGCTACAGAAAAAGCCTTTAGTACTATGCAGTTACAGGATGAGGATAAAGTCAGGGTTGTGTTTGGTTTATTACACGGACCAGCAGATGCATGGTTAACTCGAGTCAGGGGTTTGTATCCTGAAGGTTTGAATTGGGGAGTTTTCAAACGTGAGTTTATGAGAGAATATCTGATTGAAACATTCCAGAAAGCGAAGAGAAATGAGTTCTTTAATTTGAAACAGGGGACTATGGCTGTGAAAGAGTATGTGGACAAGTTTGATGATTTATATCGTTATGCTAGTCAGTGGTTTCCTACTGAGGAAGTGAAATGTGAGAGATTTAAGGACGGATTGAGTGCATTTTATCAGAATGAGCTGAGTTTATACGAGGGTGTACATTATCGTGGCTGGGTAGAGAAAGCATTACAGAAAGAAAAGTTAAAGGGGAAGTTAGAATCAGAGACTAGTCAAAAGCAGTCAGAGGAGGTTGGGAGATCAAAGTTTGCTAGAGGAGGACCATCTCAGTTTCGGGGTAGTCAGATACAAAGTCAGGCTTCAAGAGGAGCATTTGTGAATCGTAGTACTTTTCGAGCACCTGATACTTTTAGCCAAGCTTCATACAGTCCTTCAATTATTAGTAGTGGCAATGTTTTAAAGTGTAGTCAGTGTGGGCAATTTCATTCAGGTGAATGCAGAAAGAGAACATTACAGTGTTTTCAGTGTGGTGGAAGTGGTCACTTAAGGAGGGATTGTCCTTCAGGGAGGACAACTGAACCTCAGAGAAGAATTGTTTGTTATGAGTGTGGTGAGGAAGGACATGTACGTACTAGTTGTCCTAAACTGAATAGAGCTGGAAGGGGTAGAGGATTACAGACTGACAGAGGAAGTAGAGGTAATTTGTTTGGGAGAGGAAATAAGCGGGGTAATGGTAGAGGTACAAATATGGGAAGAGGAGCTGGTAATACTTCTCAAGGAGCTAGGAATCAAGGTAATCAGTCAGATAGAGCTGCAACTCAACCTCGAGCTTTTGCTATGACTCCACAAGAAGTTGTTGCATCTGCAGAAGTTATCACCGGTACGATTTCTTTATTTGGAAAAGATGCTTATCTGCTTATTGATCCTGGTGCTACACATTCTTTTGTGTCTCCATTATTTATGTCTGATATAATTTGGGAGTCCAAACTTATGCCAGAATGTTTAACTGTTAGCATGCCTATGGGAGAATCTTTAGTATGTACACATGTGTATCCTAATTGTGAGGTGAAGTTAGGAGAGTCTTTTATAGATGTGAATTTGATACCTTTGCTGGTGCAAACATTTGATGTCATCTTAGGCATGGATTCATTATCTAAATATCAAACAATGGTAGATTGTTCTAAAAAGAAAGTTAATCTAGTATTAGCTAGTGGGGAGGGATATGTGTTTCATGGTGAGAGAGGTGTACGTAGAAGTATAGTCACAGTTATGACAGCTATGAAAATGCTAAGGAAAGGATGTGACGCTTTCTTGGCATATGTGGTAGATAGTAATAAAGAATCTCCCAAATTAGAAGATGTGCCAATTGTGAATGAGTATCCAGATGTCTTTTCGGATGAAATACCAGGGTTACCACCAGTAAGAGAAGTAGAGTTTGCAATTGATTTGCAGCCTGGTACCACTCCTATATCACTTGCACCATATAGAATGGCACCGGCAGAAATGAAAGAATTGAAAGTGCAGTTGCAGGAGTTATTGGATAAGGGATATATTCGACCTAGTGTATCACCATGGGGAGCTCCAGTTTTGTTTGTAAAAAAGAAGGATGGTACAATGCGCTTATGCATTGATTATCGTCAACTAAACAAGGTTACCATTCGTAACAAGTATCCATTACCTAGAATTGACGATTTGTTTGATCAATTGCAAGGAGCAACCATATTTTCAAAAATTGACTTGAGAACTGGGTATCATCAATTGAAGGTCAGGGAAGAGGATGTTCAGAAAATAGCTTTTAGAACTCGATACGGGCATTATGAATTTTTGGTTATGCCATTTGGATTAACTAATGCACCTGCTGCTTTTATGGACCTTATGAATAGGATTTTTAAACCTTACTTAGATACATTTGTAATTGTGTTTATCGACAATATCCTTATGTATTCTAAGGATAGGGAAAATCACAGTAAGCATTCGAGAATAGTTTTGCAGATTCTCAGGGAGAAACAATTGTATGCAAAATTTAGCAAATGTGAGTTTTGGCTTGATGAAATGATGTTCTTAGGTCATGTGGTATCAGCTAGGGGAATTTTAGTTGATCCTAAGAAAGTTGAAGTTGTAGCTAATTGGGAAGCACCGTCGAATGTACATGAAGTACGTAGTTTCCTGGGATTAGCGGGTTATTATAGAAGATTTGTACAAGGATTCTCACTTATAGCTTGTCCAATGACACGATTACTGCAGAAGGGTGTTAAATTTGAGTGGAAACCTGAATGTCAAGAAAGTTTTGATATATTAAAGTCAAGACTTATCAGTGCTCCTGTGTTAGCACTACCTATAGTGGGTGAAGGGTATACAGTGTACAGTGATGCATCAGGGCAAGGTCTCGGAATTGTATTGATGCAGAATGATAAAGTTATTGCTTATGCGTCACGACAATTAAGGCCACACGAATTGAATTACCCGACACATGATCTTGAATTAGCTGCCGTGGTGTTTGCTTTAAAGATTTGGAGACATTATCTTTATGGTGAAAAGTGTCTAATTTTCACTGATCATAAAAGTCTGAAATATATGTGGGTAGATGTTTAAGTTGCCAACAAGTCAAAGCAGAACATCAACGACCTGCTGGTACTTTACAACCACTTCCTATTCCTGAATGGAAGTGGGAACATATTACAATGGATTTTGTCAGTGGATTACCTCGTACACAACATGGTAATGATTCTATATGGGTAATTGTGGATAGATTAACAAAATCAGCCCACTTTCTCCCGGTGAAAGTGACTTTTTCTTTAGAGAAGCTGGCACAGTTGTATATCAAGGAGATTGTTAGACTTCATGGTGTACCAGTTTCTATTGTTTCTGACAGGGATCCTCGCTTTACATCAAGGTTTTGGCCTAGTTTTCAAGATGCATTAGGCACAAGATTGAATTTCAGTACAACTTTCCATCCACAGACTGACGGTCAAAGTGAACGTACCATTCAAACATTGGAAGATATGTTGAGAGCTAGCATTTTGAATTTTCAAAGTAGTTGGGATGTACATTTGCCTTTAATGGAGTTTGCATATAATAACAGTTATCAATCTAGTATTGATATGGCACCTTATGAAGCCTTATATGGAAGAAGATGTAGAACTCCATTATGTTGGTCTGAAGTAGGTGAGAGACAGTTATTAAGGCCTGAGATAGTGCAGTTGACAACAGAAAAGGTGCAAATCATACACCAGAAGTTAAAAGAAGCACAATACAGAAAAAAGAGCTATGCAGATCTGAAACGGAGACCAATTGAATATGATGTGGGAGACAGAGTATTTCTGAAAGTATCACCGTGGAAGGGTTTACTTCGATTTGGCAAGAAAGGGAAGTTGAGTCCTAGATTCATTGGTCCATATGAAGTTGTGGAAAGAGTTGGACCAGTTGCATATCGATTACAATTACCTCAGAATCTCTCTAATATACATGATGTATTCCATGTTTCAATGCTACGGAGGTATAGGAGTGATCCGAATCACATCATTCAAGAGCAGCCAATTGAATTGTCTGAAGACTTGTCCTATAAAGAGGAACCAGTAGCTATCCTAGCTAGAGAACAAAAAGTCCTCAGGAACAAAACCATACCACTTGTTAAAGTCATGTGGCACAGACACTCTCGTGAGGAAGCAACCTGGGAAAGAGAGGAGGATATGAGACAACAATATCCCCATTTATTCACCTAGACGGGTAAGTACAATTTCGTGGACGAAATTTCTTAAGGTGGGGAGAATTGTCACGTCCGAGTCTAAATTTCGAGAATTTATATCTAGATATTAATATATATTATAATTATGGGGTATGTGATTTTTATTTGGTGTTATAGGAAAAGTTTGGGATTAATTTGATGAGGTTATGTGTAAATTAAAAAGTTTAGGGTAAGTTTTAAAAGATTATATAAAGATGAATGACCAAAATGGATATTTGCCAAATTTGGGATATAAATCCCAAATTGTTCCAGAATGTGTCGTGCTCATCTCCTTTCTTTCTTTTCCTTTTCTGTGTCATTTTGCTTTCTGCAAATTAACCGTTCTTCGATCGTTTCTCCACCGTTTCTTTGATTTACGGAGATTCGACCGTCCAAATCACTTAAAACTTAAACTATAGCATCCTTACGCATAGATCTAAATCCTAATCGAAGAGTTTCTGAATTTCGGAAGTGTTTGGAGGGGAAACGTCTTAAACTGATTTAGTGGAGAATTGAACGGGTGTATTTTCTTCAATTCATAGCTAAGGTAAGTAACTATCAACTATATTTTGAGTTTTATGTATATAGATATATATATAATCAAAGAATTTCCAGAAATTGATATTTTGGAGAATTGAACCCTTGTGAGCTTGATTATGATCAAGTGAAGTATATACATATACACATATATGTTTTTGGTTTCAATCTATATATATATATATATGGAATTAAATGTTTGGTATCCATTGAGAGTAGTCCGGTATGGTGGATTTAATTTTCAAAGACCATATTTAGTGAGAAATATGGCCTGTGTACACAGTCTGAAGACCTATTGGGTATGGCAGAGAAGTGTTGGGTAAGACCATATGGGATAGGCAATGTTAAGAGACGTCTCGTATATGTTGTGAATTGTGATTTGAATTATAAGGGGATGAACTCAAGAATGGATACAAGATTATATATTTTTGGTTTTTGGTTTACTACCTTGATCCTATTATGAACTTTAGTTTTAAGTATATTTTACAAGGTTTTGATTAAATCCTTTATAAATGTATATATATGTAGTTATATTAAGTAAAGTTGATTTTTATAGCTGATAGTTTCTTATTGAGATTTTTATCTCATGTTTTCCAAATGTTTTTATTGTTTTGTTTTAAGCGAGGAAGTACAAGGTACCGAGAGGGGTACTCGATCCTAGGGCGAGGTTCGGTTACATCTACGAGGTGCAAGTCGTCTCTAGGGTATTGCATCCATTTTGTTCATGTACATATTTGTGGATAGTATACGGACACTTGTATAACTTATTTTTGGCAGTGTCCTTTTGTTTGGTTTGTATTATCTACTGGTATATCTATAATTAGCTGGATTGAGAACTTATGAAATAGTGTGATATCGGTTATGATTAAGTCATAACTTTGAGTTAGTGATATAGAGAATTGTCTATATAGGTGCTGCTGGAAGATCAGATTCATACCTGAATCTTGTGATGCATTTTTCGACCAGATATAGGCCGAATCTGTCATGGAGTCCTAAATGAAAGTTCTTTATTTTTATCTTATGTTTCCAGGGGTTTTTGAAACGTCTTAATCGGACTCCGTATGAAAAAGTTAAGCTGGAAACGATATATGTTATTGATTTTAGCTTTAAACCAGAATTTGGTTTTTGATTTGATTTTTCTCCTTAATTGAGAGATATTGCTACTGGTTTATATAATAAGTCAGTGGTAATGTCTCACCGTCTTATCTGATCTTATTCTGGGTCGGGTTTGACACAATCAATTGTGTTGGAACGTTCTTAATGAGCATTACAAATCTCATGAATTGAAACTCCATTCGGATTCGAGCAAATAGATCAAAGTTTTCAACGGACGTAGTTGATTGACTTTTGAGGCATGTCAAATCTTTTTTCCTACAACGTCGTCGAGAAACTTTCCATGTATCCCTATTAACTTGATTTTTCATCGTAGGGCCTCGGCTTTAGTATCTATAAAGATTGCGACCTAAGTTCCTATTATTTTTGGATTTATTTTTTTCCCTTTTGGAAAAGATTTGATATCTTTCAAATATAGGTTGTGTCTGCTGCATCTCACCACTTCCACTTTCGTCTTTCGGTACCTTCTATGTTTATTTTGTCAAAAACAAAGTAAGCATAGCCTAACCCTCTCTCGCCCTCTATTCTCTTATGCAGTGGATTTCTTTGGATTTGGATTGATCATTAAATTTGATCCATCTTATTAATTGTC
Organism: Euphorbia lathyris; assembly: GCF_963576675.1. Classification (NCBI taxonomy): domain Eukaryota; kingdom Viridiplantae; phylum Streptophyta; class Magnoliopsida; order Malpighiales; family Euphorbiaceae; genus Euphorbia; species Euphorbia lathyris. The sequence continues at coordinate 90,793,157 of NC_088910.1, forward strand.
AACTCTCTTATTATTTTAAAAGTATATCACCTTATAGAGAGTTAGTAGCCTAAGGTTTAATTGTGCAATTTATTACATGAAGAACAAGCGATACCTGTAAGAGAACTTTAGTTGCCCATTTCCTTCCAGTTGATTAATAATGTCTGCTATATGTAATGATTGCACGCAAAAGTAATGATTTGCATATAGGATAAGGTGAAAAATGCCCCCCAAATATTTAAAATTGTGTAATTTTACTCCTAACGTTGGTAGTCAATAGTAATTTTATCCCTAACGTTGACAAGTTGGATCAATTTTAGGCATTATTATAAAACACATATATTTTGTTTCTTATTCTGCACCAATTACATATAAGTTCGTTTTTAAAAAAAAAATCATATTTTCTAACAATATTTATAAATTTGACGAACTTTTTTGAATTTTTTTTATCCAATTCGTACAATGGACAATATATTTTTTAAAATTTTTTTAAAATTTTTTCACATTTAATCATAAATTTGTGATTTGGTACTAATGAGTGAGAAAAAAAACTCACATGTGAAGTATAGATGACAAGATTCATGACTGAAAAGATATTTTGATGAATTATTTCTCAAATTGATCCAATTTAATAATATTAGGGGTAAAATTATACAATTTTAAACGTTAAGAGTAAAATTGTCCCTCTACTCCGTAACCGTAAACAGCAAACAGGAACAGCCGAAACAAACGGACTCTAAGTGTCAATTTTGCGAGAGCGGCATGAATTTTCAACCTATGTTTTAAACGTGTGAAGTGTTGGAAATAAATGTGCCTAACTTCTATTAGAAGATTGTGTGAAGCGTAAAAGAAAAAATGAGTAAAATTCACAATAAACAGAGAATTAATTGAATAAATAACTTTGATTGTTAAGATTGACTTAAAATTGGGTGAGTGTTTATGAAACTAAAATTGCATAAATTGTGAACTCATTAATATGAATTTCTCTTAGAAGAATAATTGTATAAAAATAGTAGAGAAGGGGTTGAATGTGATTGTGTCCCTCAACTACCCATTTCTCTACTTCAAGAAACTGCATACCCTACTCAAATAAGTTTTTCTTACTCCACGGTTTGTCCGTTTCGAAAATAAGTTTAAGTTTTTAGTCTATTTAAAATATTTGGTTCAAGGGACTGCTGGGTACAACAGAGTGAAGATAAGGTAGCTAACCTCTTTGTTCAGGGTAGGAAGATTTGGGACAGAGTAAGATCGAGGCCTTGTTAACCGCTGCAGACGCTTGCACTGTCAACAGAATGATTCTGCCTATTAGGGATGTTGAGGATGGTTTTATGTGGAATTTCACTAAGGATAGGTTGTATTCGAGTAAATCTGGGTACAGAGCGCAGTGTGGTGAATATAGTGGAGCCGTTCCTGATGGGGTAGAATATGGAAATTACATATCCCGCCGAAAGTTAAAATGTTTGTATGGAAGATGGCATCGGGATGTTTAACCACAAGGCATAGGTTGACAGAACGGGGAATGACTATACCTACCCATTTGCAGGTTTTGACATTCAATGACGATGATTTTCTAACCAAGGTGGCAATGACTCTTTGGGTGATCTGGAATCAAAGAAAGCAACTGGTTTGGGAAAGCAAGATTCAGCTCCCGGAGATGGCAATCTTGCTCTCGATCACCTACCTTGCAGCTTGGCGACAATCCCAAGCTAAGGCGCCTGCTCGCAACAACAGCCAATCCCTCCCCGACAATGTAGTCACGTCGTCAGCCCAAGTCCTAGTGGATGCATCTCCCGCTGCTCCAAGATCGGTTCAGGTGCTGCCTACAGATACGGCCCCCGCCCCGCCCTCCCTCCGATAGATCGCATCGTCCCCGGTGGACTGCTGCGCGCGGCATCGTCGGGCACCAAATCCCTGACACGGACGATGCAAGGAGTAGCAGGCCGACTCGTCTTCAACCCCTTGCGGCTCCTGCTCAACCCGCCGCCAGATATGACACGGCTGCTCAATCGCACGAGAGGAGGTGGACTCGTCCTCTGACAGGTGCAGTTAAATGTAATTGTGATGTAGCCCTTTTTCTTTCTGAGTCGCGTAGTGGGGTAGGGGCGTTGCTCCGATCCTCCGACGGTTCATTTATGGCATGCCGAAGTCGTCTCTTCCCTTTAATCGAAGGTATCAGGGAAACTGAGGCGCTTGCCCTTCGCGAACCTATATTGTGGTGTGTTTATCTAAACTGTATTAATGTCTGTTTTGAAATTGATTCTTTGATTGTGGTCAATCGCGTTAGGTCCGATGATTTAGATTTCTCTGTTTTTGGTTCAATTATTCAGGATTGTAAGTTTCTCTTAAGTAACCGACACGATTATACAGTATCTTTTTCTCCGCGTCTAGCGAACAGGGGAGCCCATGCCGTTGCATAGCATGTCCTGTCCAATACTAATGAGTTTGTGTCGTTTTCTACTCCGGTTTGGTTGCAGGGAATTATCTCCTCTGATTTGGTTTAATGAATGAGTTCGTTTTCTTAAAAAAAAATTGCTTAAATTAAAAATAAGTAATAAGTTAAAATATTTAATTTAAAATTTTAAGTTTAATATTATCTATTAATATTTTTATTTATTTATTGAATATTAATATCATTTAATATTTACAGCACTTATAATATTGAATACTTAAAATTTATTACTTATTTTTTAACATTTAATTTTTAATTTTACAAGCAGCACCGTACACATATGAAAAAGATAAACAATTCCTACAATACAAAAAAAATTAGAAAATAAAATAATTTAAAAAAATAGATGGCTTTTTTGTATTACATTTGGTAGATTGGATCACTAATTATATGGAATCATAGATTAGGTTGTTACTTTTTCTTTGTTCAGTTGAAACTTTATGGATTCACATCCTTATTAGACTAGGATTAGTATTAGTTACTGGTTTGTTTTTTCTGGCTTAATACATCACATCACAATTTAATTTGTATAAAAAATTTGATTGACCATTAAACTTACACGTATGTTATCAGCCACCTAAAATTGTTTAAAGTATAAAAGTGTAAAACACAAAATTAATTTGTTTTAATGATTTCGAATCTTAAATTAGACTTTTATTTTTTAAGTTTTGAATCCTTATATGTTTAGACAAAATTGAAATGTATATCACTTTAAACAAATTTAAGAGACAAATGGATTACTGTAAGCAAATTCAATTGGCTAATAGGATACTTACAAAAAGTTCCAATGATAAATATATTATTTTAAGTAAGTTTAGGGGCTAAAGTAACACTTTATAAATTTAGGGCAATCAAACTTAATATATTACACCAACCCATCTTGTTTATATATATAAGATCAAAAATCGCCCCAATCATTTTTTTTTAGAAAGTGTAAATTTATTCTCATCCCAGTTGCATTTATTCTTAATTATTTCAAACAAAATTGAAGTTATCCATATTTAATAAAAAAAATTGCACCAACTGGTTTAAAAGTTATTTTTTATTTTTCAAACAAGTTTATCGATAAATTAAAGTAGTTTCATATATTTTAGTAGGTTGTTTAAAACTTTGTTCGTAATTGACACAATTGAATTTGAATGGTAATACTCTGATGCTTAAGTTAGCAGAATTTAGGAAGGTGGACACTAAGCAATTGAGTTACCTTGACTATGATGTCGCGTTCTATTTATAGGATTCTATGAGCAAATCCGATAATCGGTGCAAAGTGTATGCCCTAGCTTCTTTTGAGAAAAGATATTGACTCCTGAATGACCTATGTAATTTAAGCAGTTTGTAATATGCTCAAACTGAATTTGAGTGGTAATTCTAGATGTGAATCAATGGTCCTTCAATAAAACGAATTCAAAAAGCATCTTATTAATCCATGCGTCCTGGTAGTTATTTACTACAATATAGTCTGATTCGAAAGTGCTTCTTGCGTTGTATAACCCTCCTTACTTCAGATGAAGACATGTGTACTTGTGAAATATTCATATGATATCAGTAACACAATAAACTTATATGTTGCAGTCTTATAGTTGGTATTTTTGACAGATTATTTGTATTTGTATCAGTAACACAATAAATATTTGAGGCATAATTGATGTTTGGAAGGTCCATTGACGGTTAAATAATGGTAAAATCATCTCGTTCAATTTGTTTTTGTTACATAGGAGTAAAATTGATATTTTTTTTTAAAACGTTAGGAGTAAATTTATATCATTTCATATATTAAAAAGTAAATAAAAACTTCACAAAAAACAATAGGATAAATTTGGATATTATCCCTTTTTTTTTTGTTGTTCATAACATCATGTGCCTTTGAACTTGGTCCAAAAATTTGATTGTTTCTCTGAATTTTGAGAATATCTCGTTAACATGTTGAATTTGTTTAAAATGTTATATTAACAAATTAAATTTATTTAAAATAATATATTAACCCTCAGAACTTGTTTATATTAACCATTTGATTGTTTAAAATAACATATCAACTATGACTGTTTAAAAAAATTTAAAAAGCTATTAAAATACTTTATAAAAAATTTTCTCCGGATAATGAAGTATATGTTTTTTTTGTTTTGTACCTTTTATGATTTTTTATAGTTTTTTAAAGCATTATTTGATCCTTGATCTATCCAAAATTTTATCATTTAGCCCATGACCTATTATTTGGTCACATTTGATCCCTGATATATCCCGGTTGGTGAAATTTCACCCAATTTGTATTAAACTTAACCGAATCATTATCTCATTGATAAGTAACGATGTTTTGACTATTGAACTTAGTAGATTTTAGTTTAAGATTTGTTTTTTACTTTTTACTTTTTTTAAATCTAATTAACTATTTCCACGTAATGTAGTAAAAAAAAAACTTTAAGAAATATCATGTGTCAAGTTCAAGTGTGAAAATATCATTACTTGTCAATAAGATAACGATTTCGTTAAGTATTCATACAAATTGGATGAAATTTCACCAATTTGTATAAATCATGGGCCAAATGTGACCAAATAATAGATCATGAGCCAAATGATAAAATTTTGGATAGATCATGGGCCAAATAATAGTTTAAACCTTTTTTATACTCTTTGTAGTTATTTTCGTTCCATTCTGGATTTTGTAAAGCTTTTTACCTTTCCTGTTTCTTATTATACTTGTTTTTTTCCGTATCTAATGAATATATATGCATTTTCATAATATATATATATATATATATATATATATATATATATATATATATATATATATTTCTCTTATTATTCCAGTCAGGAATTTTCACATGTACCTTAATGAGTAAATGAATTTGCTCATTTACCGTTAAATCTAGGCTTATTAAATCTAAGCTTTATGATGTTTTGAATCTCTACCTTATGATTCTAAGAAGCCCTAGATCTAATGATAAATGAGCAAATTCTACATGATTATTAAGGTGCATAGGATCAAGACTGCGGAAACAGTTTGCATCCTTTATAATACTTAAATTGACACGTTTGAAAAGGAAAAAAACAAATGTTGGTTGGTTTGACATGCAGGTGAAAAGTGAAAAGCCCAAAATATAAGTGGAGAAAAGGGAAATTTGTGGAATATACTGACATGCAATGCTAATATCCGAATGAATATAATAATATCTATCTCCTAAAATAAATTGAAGTCACAAATCTTACGTTACATACCAATTATGTTCCACCCACTTTTTTACCTTCCTCTTTTCTTTTCATATTTTACAACCCTCCATGTTAAATATCAAATTAATAAATAATCTAACTAAAGTTCAATACCATACATACGTAACAAATTTCATGTTATAATGAATTTATTTTTTTCTTTTTATAGAAGGAAATTTATTAAATATAAAATTTAGGACCAGTTTGATTTATTTGTTGTTGGATGTTTGATATTTGTTGTTAGAAAGAGCTGTTTTTCTAGAAAAAATATAGAAATTCTCTACTTTTGTAAAAAGTTAATTTCAGTTATAAAAGGCAAATATCACGAGTCATCTAACTAAACACATAAAATTCTCAGGTAAATTATACATATGGTATCAGGGCCGGTCCTGACAATTTAGGGACCCTAGGCAAAATAAGTCGTAAGGTCCCTTTAATATAAAATTTACTAATTAAAGTGTAAAGGTTGGGTAGGTTTTTTAATTTTTTTTTTATCAATGAGCTTTCAGAAAGAATTCGATCATCTTGTATGATTTTATCACTGTCTATATTAAAAAAAAATTAACTTTCATATACTACAAGAAAAATACAGATCTGCTACGAAAATCTGCTACGAAAAATATATCTGTAGGAAATATAGGAAACAACTACGCTTTCTCATACAACACGTAAAATGTTGTATGAGATTTTTGGAGGGAAGATTCCCTCCATAACTCACATACAAAATAATTGTTTCTATTACGCATTTATTTCTAGAAGTTAAATAATAATAATAATATATATTTTATATATTTATTTTTTTCTCTTTATTTTAGAAAAAAATTTCTCTTTTAATTTAAAAAAATTAGTGATGATAAAATTACATATAATAATTATTTATAACAACATTATTAATTTTTTTAGATTTATTGTTATTATTGATATTGTTTTTATTGCTTTTTCATTATTAAATTTTAAATTGATTTTTATTCATATCATTGCATAAATTAATTTTTAATTTTTAAACATAATCAATTTAAGGTAATAAAATGAAGTTAATTTTTTTTAAAGCACAACTAATTAATTAGGTGTGAAATCGCAAAACCAAGTGAAAACCTAATCGCCGAACCTTGATGAGCACAACACCACCACGGACGACGGAGGATGGGGGAGGAGGCGTTGCCGCGATGGATTTAGGAGATCAGGTCTCCTACCGAGACTCTTTGATAGGTAACAAAACAACTGAAACTGAGTATATTCCCAAAGATCTCATGGCGGAAGGACTTTTATCAGTATCTCTGTCGAATCTGTTGAAACCGAGTTTTGTTATATCTTTATAACTGCTGGAAACCTAGGCAACGCCATGAAAAGCTGCTTTGATCATCAAGGTGCTAGGTCGTAGTGTGGGGTACATAGCGCTGCACAAAAGGGTGATGGAGCTATGGAAGCCAAAAGGAGGAGTCGAAATAATGGATGTGGGATACGGATTTCACATCGTCCAGTTCAAAGGCCCGCATGATAGAGAAAAGGTCATCAACGAAGGGCCCTAGACCATACAGGGGCATTATCTCGATGTCCGCACCTGGTCGCCAAAGTTCAATGCAGCCACGGCAACAATAGCGTCGACAATGGTGTGGGCAAGGTTTCCGGACTTGCCAGTCCAACTTTATGAGGCAGACTTCATCATGACAATAGCCAATTCAATCGGGAAGGCAATTAAAGTTGACAAGAATACCCTGAAAGCCACCAGAGGCAGATTTGCACGCGTTTGTATTGAGATTGACCTCCAGAAACCTTTGATTGCTGAGTTCGAGGTCAATGATGTGACGTTTAGAGTGGAATATGAGGGGCTACATATAGCTTGTACGAACTGTGACAGATATGGACATACCAAAGCCACTTGCTCTCTACCAAGCATCCATGCTCCAGTAACGCAACCACAGAATGACCTCTCAATGGGAATAGCCAAGGAGAAAGTGGCGGCTGATGGTTCCAATGAAAAGGAAGCAGAAAGTAGTTGTCAGAAAGACACAATTGGTAAAGAAACTGACTACGACCCGTGGATGATGGTGCCACACCGTAGATATACGAAAAAGGCCCCGCAAAGCATAATGGAGGTAGGAAAAAACCAAACAGACAGGAATGCAAAGAAGACATAAAATGTCGGCACGAGAGAGGGTATCCCGACTAGTAAAGAGAAGAACAAGGGGCCTATGACAATGAGTGGCGGAAGCCTTGCGGCCTTGGTTAGCTCCGGTATGAAGGAGCCGCGGCCAACAAACCAGAGAAGAGATCAACAGTTAATTCTGCACAATCTTTCGAGGCGTTCAACCAGGAGAATATAAATCCAAATATGAGCAAGGAGGATCCTCTAATCACTCACAGTAGAGCGAACAGAAGCTGAGAAGAGCACCCGCCTGGGATACTAAGACAGGCTGGTAATGAGCTACAGCAGCCAATGGTCTTTGGGGAGGGTACTCACCAAGTCAAGCTGAAGGAATCTAGCGGCAACACGGGGATCCAGAGTATGGAGCTGTAACCAACAGCGAACGTGTCTACCTATGTGCAGTATGCTAGTGGGAGAGGGGACAATCCTAATCCACAGTGAGTTTCCTTTACATAGTTCGTGATTTCTCCTCTTTATTATGTGGATTACATATTGGAACTTCTTTGGTACCGGTGGCACTGAATTTGTGAGAGCCTGTCGGCATTTAGTTGTAAAGAACCAACCAGATATTCTTGCCCTCCTAGAGACTAGGCTTCCTAGCACAAGAGTGTAAGAGTTGTGTAAGAAACTTCAGTTTACGAATGTGGAAGTGGTGGAAGCTGAGGGGTTCAGTGGAAGCATATGGGTGTTCTGGAACCATATGAGGGTAACTCTACAGGTGATGGAGGTGAATAAACAATTCCTTCATGCCCAGGGTACAATAATTGGGGGTAAATGGAATGGAGTGACTAGCCTGGTAACTTTCTCCTATGTCCGGCCCCAACTAGCTTTCAAACGCCAATTTATGGCAGAAATTATTGAGATGCAGAATCAAATCTCTCTCCCATGGCTACTAATTGGAGATTTCAATCGCATTAGCTCCTCTGATGAGAAGCAAAGGGGGTCAAATCGAGTTTTGAACAAATGCTCCTTCTTTACAGACTGGATTAACAGATTGGATCTCCTAGATTTGGGGTTTAAGGGCCCTCGCTTTACTTGGTTCAGGGGATCTACGCTGAGAACGAGAGTTGCTTGCAAACTCGACAGGGGACTTTGCTCTACAAATTGGAGAACCCTTTTTCCGGAGGCCTTTGTGCGACATCTTCCGCGGCACCGGTCGGATCACTATCCGATTATGCTCTCTATCCAAGAGCCTGCGCCACCAGCGACAAATAAGCCTTTTCATTTTAACGCAATATGGCTCCTTCATAACAACTTCCAAAGCTTCTTTGAGAACAACTGGTCAGTGTAAGGGGACGTCAAAACAGAAATTGATGCTATTACAAAAAAATTATCAGATTGGAATAAGGTGGTCTTTGGTAATCTTGACTGGAGGAAATCTCGGGCAATCCATCGGCTCGCTGGGGTGCAGAGAGCGATGGATGGGGGTGTGACGAATGGTTTACTAAGGTTGGAAGCAAAAATTCAATCAGAATTGGACAATATTCTTATACAGGAGGAAGTGTTCTGGTTCTAAAAGTCTAGAGTAAACTGGCTATGCTACGGGGATAGAAATACCTCCTTTTTCCACCTCTCAACGATTATTCGACGGTGCCGCAATAAGATTGAAGGTTTAAGGGATGAGAATGGGGTATAGACTTGGCATGATGATGAAGTGAAGAAAATCCTTATTGAGTACTTCAGTTCGCTGTACACAGAGGAATGCCAAAATCGGACTTTCCTTCATACGATCACGGGCTTCCCTATCTTAGCTGATGATCAAAGGCAAAACTGGCTGCGCTGGTCGTCCAAACAGAGGTGAAATTGGCCCTCTTTAGCATGATGTCATTCAAAGCGCCAGGACCTGACGGGTTCCCCACGGGATTTTTCCAGAGACTGTGGGGGCAGATTGGTCACCAGGTGAGCTCGTTCGTCCTATTAGCACTGAATTCGGGAATGATGGATCCGAACATTACCGAAACTCTAATCACCATAATCCCAAAAGGTTATAACCCGGAATTTGCCTTCCAATTTCGGCCTATTAGCTTGTGCAATGTGCTCTACAAAGTCATCACAAAATGTATTGTAAACAGAATCAAACCTCTATTGAATACAGTCATCGGACCCTCTCAGAATAGCTTCATCCCAGGGAGAAGTATCTCAGACAATATTATCCTTATTCAAGAGACAATCCACTCTTTTAACAAAAAGAGAGGCAAGAAAGGGCTTATGATGTTAAAACTGGATCTGGAAAAAGCATATGATAGGATCAGCTGGGCTTTCCTAAAAGAAACCTTGGAGCTTGTTGGTTTGGAGATGAATTGGATTGAGCTAATTATGAAATGCGTTGAGGCTTCTTCAATGCATCTACTTTGGAATGGGGAGAAATTACCTGGTTTCAAGCCCTCAAGGGGTCTTAGACAGGGAGACATGCTATCTCCTTATCTGTTTGTCATGTGCCTGGAAAGATTAAGCCATATGATAGAGGATGATGTGACCTGTAGCAACTGGAAACCAATTCAACTCTTGCGGAATGGGCCGACATTAACTCACCTATTTTTTGCAGATGACATAGTTCTGTTTGCTGAAGCGACGGACTATCAAGCACAAACTATCAGAAATATTTTTCAGTTTTTTGGCGAATGCTCATGCCAAAGGGCGAGTCTCCTGAAATCAAGAGTCTTTTTCTCATCCAATGTTCCGAGTAACACTCGTCAGGGTATCTGCGGGATCTTAGGATTTGAAGATATAGAGAATTTGGGATCCTATCTAGGGACGCCTCTGATTCACAAAAGGGTTAACAGAGATACTTATAGAAGCTTGGTGGAAAGAGTGAATAATAAGCTAACTGGTTGGAAAGGGAGACATCTATCTATAACGGGTATCTAATCAAATCGGCTACTGCCTCCATGCCCTCATATGAGATGCAAATGGTAGCCCTGCCAATGAGCATTTGCTTAAAACTTGATAAGTGCAATCGCGACTTCCTCTGGGGATCGTCCAGGGAGAACATGAAAACGCATCTGATTAATTGGAGGAAGATTTGTCAGCCCAAACAGGAAGGGGGTATTAGTATAAGACGCACTCGAGATTTCAACAAAGCCATGATAACGAAATTAACTTGGAAAGTTTTGGTGGAAACAGATCGACCATGGGTTAAAGTCTTGCGAAGCAAATATTGTCGTAATGGTATCTCAGGTAATGTGGTTCCAGCACGGGCTTCTGCTTCGTCGGTATGGAGGGGAATCTTAGCTGGGAATGAGGTGATTAAAAAAGGAATTGAAAGAGTAGTTTTCAATGGAAAGACAAAGCGGTTCTAGGAGGACTGGTGGTGTGGGGATGGTTGCCTTACAGACAACGTTGGCATGCCACTACCTCCGGATACCAGAAAACTTATGGTTTCTGACCTTTGGGATACTGATGATTGGAAATGGCAGATCATTGAGCCTTTTATTACACAGGGCGTCAGACTATAGCTTATGGCTCAAGCCGTGGTGACAGAAGACGACGGTTGTTAAGCCCAAAATATACCTAAAATATCATCAATAATTACATCAGTTTTGCTATGAATTCGTGCTGTTTATATCTATTTAGAGTACTTTTACTTTCGAATATGTTTCTTTCATGCAAGGTACCTAAATATTTGGTAAAATCCAAATAGGAACGAAAAGAGCTCAAAAACAGAAGAAAAACCTTACAAAAGGAGTAAAAAATGACAAAGATCAATTACACCAAAACAGGGACAAAGACGAAGTCAGAAACAGAGAAAAATGGAAATTCTCGGCAGAGAATCCAAAATTCTCGGTAGAGAATTTGGGGCCGCGACCGAGAATCCCAAATTCTCGGTCGCGACATGCGTCGCCAGTCACATTCCCCTTTCGTCCGAAGGCTGAAAAATCAATTCCCCATTCTCGGTAGAGAATTAAATATTCTCGGTAAGAGCAGAAATTCTGCCAAGCACAACAAACACATGTTTAAAATCCAAGAAACGCGTTCGTTCGGGTGGATAGAAACGACCCTCCACAGCGGACACGACCCTTCACAGCGGACACGACCCTCCACAACGGACACGACACTTCAATCATGACTCTTCAACATCTATAAATAAAGAGTTGATTTGAGAGTTGAATAATATAGAGAGAGTTAGAAGAGAAGATTAGTGCAGAGTTTATGCAGAAACTCTGACTCAGAAATGAGTCAGAGATTAGAGTTCATTTCTGTTCAAAGCAATATGATGTACACACATTGTTTATTCAATAATAACAAGTTTAGTAGCGTTTAGACATTGTTCCAATTTAGTTTTCATTTTGGTAGTAGACCGACCCAGTCTCTATTACGAAGATTCAACGAGAAGATTGAGTAGAGGATCCGCCCCTGAGCCTGACAAACTCTAATGAAACCCAAGGAAATGATTGACAACCCGTTCACTTGCAAGCCGTCGAATGTTTCCATGCTCCATGTTCTCTGTAAACTTGTATCAATTTATATTTCATCTAATAAAGTCCGTTCTATTCGATAGATTGTTATGAAGCACTTTGGTAAAGGATCCGAAGTGGATGTTGGTGTTTTCATTAAAACGTATTTAATTCAAAATCTTTACAAGGAAACTTTGTTGGACACTTAGGCAAATTATTATCTCGAAAGAGTTTTAATTTGATTAAGGGCAATTATCCCGGATAGGGTTTTGTCATGTTCAAAGCCTAATAATTAGAGGTTCCGTCATTTATTTCATCTTTATAATTCATACAAAGTTTAAAGTTGTTTTCTTTGCTTAATGCAAACAAATACATTTGTTTACTTTTCTAAAAAGTACTAAACGTTCCTGTCTCGCAAATTCATTCTTAAATCAGAATATTTTCTAACATTTTCATACTCTAATCTAATTCTCATTCTAGCAATTTCAAAACCAAAACCGATTAAACGATTTTCCATATTATAAACCTTAAAAGTAAATTTAACCGATTATAAATAAGTTTTTGTTAAAAAACGTTCCCTGTGGGATCGATATCTTTTATTACTACAAGCGTATACCGTGCACTTGCGGAAATCGCTCAACAAGTTTTTGGCGCCGTTACCAGGGAACGCCAAATTTTTAACAAAAATTTATATTTTTCGTGTTTTATTTCGAACCTTGGTTTATAATATATTTATGTATTTATTTATTTTCTAGTTTTTATTATTGAGGATGGTCACTAGGACTAAATCCTCGTTGTTATTTAACGTTTGCAATTATATGTTTGCAGAAGAAAAAGTTTTCAAGTTTTTTCACAGATAACCTGGAGATTTGATTATCAATGAAATTCACAGAAGGAGTCTACAGAAAAGAAATTAAGCATGCAGATACATCAGAAGGGAAAGAAATTTTTTTGAAGCAACATGTCAGACGTGATATATAATTTTTTTTCCAGAAAATTTACCTTTTCCCAAACACCTTTACCTCTTTTCTATACACTTAATCCTTCACCAAAACATCATATCTCTTTGTTAAGAAGATATCAATTCCTACACTAAACCCAAATAATTTCCTTTTTATCATTTCCTCAAAACACCTACATTTATCTCTCTAAGAAATAGCTAATCAAAGAAAGATATATCAGAAGTAGGATGAAATTACCTTATCCACCAGGAAGGAATTGTATACTTTTACCATAGTTTCAACAGTTTCAGTTCATGCACGTAGTTCTTGTTCATCGCCAGAACTAGAAGTTCGGGCATTCAACCGGAATCAGTAGATCCTTAAATTGAGAAGACACAAAAAAAGGCGCTAAAAAAATGCTAGTAAAAAAAAATATTATTGTTCCAGGTAAGTTACATGGACAGGACCATTATTTAAAACCGGTCTAAGTAATTGATTCTGTCCATGATTTAGATTCTCCTTGGGAATTCTTAAGGATTATCACGTTTTTAGTTTTTAGTTTTTCATATTTTAATTTCCTACATTTCGTTTTTGTTTAGTTTATATTTTAAAAGTTACACAAAATTTAAGTTTCTGTTTATATAGAGTTCATTAAAATTTCTACTGTGACTTTTGTTTGATGTTTGAAATTTTTTGAACTTACTGAGAATGTGAATTCTCAGTTGAGAATTCAGGATCTCAAAATTTCAAGGCAAAGAAAAAAAAAAATTCGCGACCGCGGATCGCCATTCACGGTCGCGATACGGGTGTATATCGGACCTGTATCTCTTCTTTCTTCTTCAGTTCATGTACCATTGCTGAAAGTTTTAAAAAATTAAGTTTCTTCATATTCAAATGGTGTGAATTTACACCTTTTTAATCCCAACAGACACCTTGATTAGTCCTGGATTGATTATAAATAATTGGAAAAGATCAGATTTTTGTTACTTACATTTTCTATTTATCTCTATCAGACAAAATCTGATTTCTTCTCAGTTATCACACATTTAAAAAAAAAAACACAAAGTTACAGAAATTTTTTCTTACTTTCGAAACCACCAACAGACATTTTAAGTCATCCTAACATCATTAAATAATTAGAGAAGATCAGATTTCCATACTTTTTCATCTCTTTCAGACAAAATCTGATATTCTTCTCCAATTATTCAAACCTTTCAAAAAGTTCCAGAGACTTTTTCCTTTTTCTCAAAACCATTACTTCCAAGCGTAAATCTTCCAAGAAGATTACTGCTGCACGCAATAAGTGTCCTGATTTATCAGAATGCTATGGCGCACCGTTTTCCATTTAACACATAATGAAGAACGCAGATTTTATAAAACCATTTGTTGTATATAATTTGTATTCGGTTTGTTTTTGTGTTTGTTCTTTCTGTAACTAGTATTTATGTCTTCTATTTGTTATAAAACTATCAAGTTTGATTCTTTGATTCTTTTTGCTTAAATATACGTTAACCATATAGGTTATACGAATACATCCGAATCTCAGTTTAAATGAAATAATATAATTTTTAACATGCATCTGTAATTATTTTTAATGAATCTGTATTCATTTCAGGAATGTTTCTGCACAAACTGACTTTTCATATATATTACATACTAATACGATAATTTTAACTATTGAACAAGTTCATGAACCTTCATTCTATATGATAATTCTGACTTTTGTTCTGTACATATGTTTTTTAATTTTGATAAACATATCCACTTTTGATTCTTTGGTTCTTTTTGATTCGTATGTGTTAACTATGCAAATTATTTGAATGAATCTGTATATATATGTTCATATGGAACAATATCACCTTCACCATGAATTTGTCTATGATAATAAAATGCCTCTGTCAATAATTTAATTAATCTGTATCAGTTTCAACGCTTCAGATTTAATATGAATAAGTAATTAGTTTTGATTACTTTTAATTTGTTTGTTTGTTTCTGTATATAGGATCGTTTTTAATCTTTCTTGTACATATGTTCTTGTTTCATTTATTTACACATGTGTTATGCAATAAAATTTGATTTCACTTTTAATTTTGCATTTATGTCTGTTCAGATTTCTACACTATTATCACATGAATCTGTATGAATCACTTTAATGCTAATAAGTTATGATAATTATTAACTATTGAACATCATAATAAATTTTCATTTTCATGCAACCCGTGAGTTTAGTTTTAATTATGAAATCAGGAACTTATATCATATTGATTATTATATCAGTATGAACTTATTAAAATAAAACATACAATTTTTCATATGAATCTGTATCAATTAGAATAAGGTTAATGTTTAAGGTTAAATGTTTCTTTATTTGAATGCTGCTTTAATTTGAATAAGGTTCATGTTTAAGTTTTACGCATGAATAAATACCTACATGAACTTACATTCATTATCTTTTAGAAGATTAATTTACCTTATGAGAATTAATGCACATTCATGTTTAAATTCAATTCTCTAACAGTGTTAATGATCATCTATGATTCATTTAATTCAGTTAGGTCATTAATTGATTCATTAATTCAGTATTTATAAAGGCTAAACCTTTGGTTTACCTTGAATTTAATATTTTAAATTTGTGTTCTTAAGTGCAGGTACAGTTTACATTAAGTTCAGGACACATTTAACCAACTAAATTACACAAACCAAGTCAACATAGGACATAAATAGTCACTTTGGACCTATCCGCGGCCGAGAATTATATATTCTCGGTCAGTCCAGCAAAAACGGACTGAATTCAGAGCAATTTGTTCTCTGAATTTCGCATGCCGCGACCGCGGATCGGCATTCTCGGTCGCGACACGCGACCTGTAGGCCGATTTTAATCCGGATTTTTGACAATTTTGCAACCTTTTCCTCTTCCTACACTACTTCCTAACACATATATAACCCTATCACTTACACAAACTTTACATCACCTCCTATTTTTCCCAATTACACAATCCAAACTCTTCCCAGTACAATTAATTCCACACCATATCACCTTTACTTTTACCAAATTTTTACCTACCCAATATACTTCTTTCCCAACCACAATCTCTATAGCCTAACCCTCCAAATGCCTAACCATAAGAAGATTACTCTTTCCCATGCTAAAAAAGAGTGCGAGGCCTACATTTAGGCATTAGGTTCCAATTTATGAAGTTGGGGACGAGATGCGTTTTTAGTTTGGATATCATACAAAACAATTTATTGTTAAACCATCAATTTTCCGACTAATCCGGTTTGGACATAGTTTTCCTAGATTAGTTAAATTTAAAAGATCAGGATTCACAGTCCAGCTTTGTTTGTTACTTTTGGATTACATCTTCAAGGATTTCGTGGTAGCTTACATTGGATTACTTTTTGACAAATTAAGTCCATGTTTCCATTTTTCAACAAATAAGCACGTTACTAATTATTTTCCGATATTGGATTATGCCACCACTTTTACACATTCACTTAGTGGTTAGCCACCGTTGGCTAGTTTTGAAAGTTCGATGTTGGTATTTCATGTTCACATGGTAATAGTATTAATGAGGATGTTAATTAGCAGACACATTTTGGTGAGGATGACGATATGCATGATGATGATGATGGTGCACAAGAGGAGCATGTTGATGCCTACACACAAGCACAAACGCATGTTGAAGCAGAAGACAATCTTGATAATCAAGTTAATTTGCCCAAACTTTCGAACCATATGAATGCCCACAATCGACAAATGAATTTACGGTTCGATGATATTGTTGAAAGCAACCATGAGATGATTTCCAGAATAAACGCGGTGGATGCACTTATCCATACTTTGAGGAACGAGCACGCGTCCAAATGACACCATTTATTATCAATATTTCTGTCGTCCAAACGTTATGACCACACCGTCTCCACCGGGTCCACCTCCACAAGAATAGGTTTTATCTTATCTTTTCTCAACTCATTTATCTTTTATGTTATTTTTGATTAAGTTTGGTACAAATTTCCCATTCTATTTATGTTGGATAAATCCATTTCATATTTATCTATTTTCTTTTCGTATGATTTATTTCGTACAATTTTTCGTGTTTTATCATTTTTGCACCAATGAGGACATGGTCCAAATTAAGTGTGGGAGGAGATATACATATATATGCGACCGGGCCGAAGAGGAAGAGGAAGAGGAGATATACATATATCATTTTATTTTTAGTACGAATAAATGCAACGAGTAATTTTTAAGCAACATTTATAAATGCAACACTTATTTTATGCAAATGCAACATATATTGCAACACAATTTATTAAACATTATTTTTCATATTAAACATTATTTTTCATAACGTTACATTTTCATATGCTTAAAAATATTTTTAACTTATGATTATTTTTAGGTTATCATTATCGTTAGAAATAATATTTCTATACGGGCAATATTATTTTTCATATTTTTTATAAATCTCCGATACGATTTTAAGTAAAATTGTCTCGAGTAAATGTATTTTAATTAAATAAATTCTTTATATTCAATCTCTATTTTATATCATGAAATTCATGATACAAAAAATCTTATTTTAATTTTCAATTAGGTTTATAGGCATTAAATTGAACTAACAATTTTTAGCTCGGTTTGATTTCGTCTTACATTAACACCAATTGAAGTTTTAAGGAAACTTTAGCCATAATACATGTTGAATTTTAAGTCAATATAGGATGAATGTGCTATCTTTCTTTTTCCCAAGTTCCCATTTTATATTTCATATTAATTAATCAATTAGTTGAATTCTTAACTTTTGGCCACGATTGAGACCAACCTTATCACAATCGAGGTATGAAAGGGAAGACAATTAAGTACCGTTTACTTTTGGCCACGGTTGCGACCACCCTTATCACAACCGAGGTATGGAAGGAACGTTTAAATAAAAAATAAGCGTGTTTAAGTTTAAAGTAACGATTGCGTCCACCCATGGCATAGTCGGTACCTCTTAAGCAAACACTAAGCAATAACATACGTATAAGTTACGATCAAGACCACTCTTATCTCGGGCGTAACTAAACAAATAAGATTAACCCAAGTACTTACTCATTTAATATATCTCATATATTAGTTTAGGTTTGGGAAAGGAAATTTTGTGCTTTGAAATGCCTTGAGACGAAAGACTCAATAACATGCGTGCTTATATCGTCCCGAATACTTCAATTCAAAAATTGAAAATACAAGACGAATGATATATCGTATTTATACTAAGTTAGTTTGATGTTTTGCGTATAAATTTGCCATGCGAAGTAAGTCTTTTCGGCTTAACTAATTCAAAAGGTAATACAGAGATATATGTTTTATTTTCAATAACAAGGTTAGTTAAAGAATAAATTCAGTAAAATTTTGCTCGGGACTAGCAAAAGATTAAGTATGGAGATTTGTTAAGCCCAAAATATACCTAAAATATCATCAATAATTACATCAGTTTTGCTATGAATTCGTGCTGTTTATATCTATTTAGAGTACTTTTACTTTCGAATATGTTTCTTTCATGCAAGGTACCTAAATATTTGGTAAAATCCAAATAGGAACGAAAAGAGCTCAAAAACAGAAGAAAAACCTTACAAAAGGAGTCAAAAACGACAAAGATCAATTACACCAAAACGGGGACAAAGACGAAGTCAGAAACAGAGAAAAATGCAAATTCTCGGCAGAGAATCCAAAATTCTCGGTAGAGAATTTGGGGCCGCGATCGAGAATCCCAAATTCTCGGTCGCGACACGCGTCGCCAGTCACCTTCCCCCTTTCATCCGAAGGCTGAAAAATCAATTCCCCATTCTCGGTAGAGAATTAAATATTCTCGGTAAGAGCAGAAATTCTGCCAAGCACAACAAACACATGTTTAAAATTCAAGAAACGCGTTCGTTCGGGTGGATAGAAACGACCCTCCACAGCGGACACGACCCTCCACAACGGACACGACACTTCAATCATGACTCTTCAACATCTATAAATAAAGAGTTGATTTGAGAGTTGAATAATATAGAGAGAGTTAGAAGAGAAGATTAGTGCAGAGTTTATGCAGAAACTCTGACTCAGAAATGAGTCAGAGATTAGAGTTCATTTCTGTTCAAAGCAATATGATGTACACACATTGTTTATTCAATAATAACAAGTTTAGTAGCGTTTAGACATTGTTCCAATTTAGTTTTCATTTTGGTAGTAGACCGACCCAGTCTCTATTACGAAGATTCAACGAGAAGATTGAGTAGAGGATCCGCCCCTGAGCCTGACAAACTCTAATGAAACCCAAGGAAATGATTGACAACCCGTTCACTTGCAAGCCGTCGAATGTTTCCATGCTCCATGTTCTCTGTAAACTTGTATCAATTTATATTTCATCTAATAAAGTCCGTTCTATTCGATAGATTGTTATGCAGCACTTTGGTAAAGGATCCGAAGTGGATGTTGGTGTTTTCATTAAAACGTATTTAATTCAAAATCTTTACAAGGAAACTTTGTTGGACACTTAGGCAAATTATTATCTCGAAAGAGTTTTAATTTGATTAAGGGCAATTATCCCGGATAGGGTTTTGTCATGTTCAAAGCCTAATAATTAGAGGTTCCGTCATTTATTTCATCTTTATAATTCATACAAAGTTTAAAGTTGTTTTCTTTGCTTAATGCAAACAAATACATTTGTTTACTTTTCTAAAAAGTACTAAACGTTCCTCTCTCGCAAATTCATTCTTAAATCAGAATATTTTCTAACATTTTCATACTCTAATCTAATTCTCATTCTAGCAATTTCAAAACCAAAACCGATTAAACGATTTTCCATATTATAAACCTTAAAAGTAAATTTAACCGATTATAAATAAGTTTTTGTTAAAAAACGTTCCCTGTGGGATCGATATCTTTTATTACTATAAGCGTATACCGTGCACTTGCGGAAATCGCTCAACAACGGTCAGGATAGCTGGTGCTGGAGGAAGTCGAAATTCAGAAATTACATAGTGAGGTCGGGCTACGCCTGTCTTTAGGAGGATAATGGGGTGGGGTCTTGGGACAAACCTTGGACGTCGATTTGGAAACTAGTGACGACGGAACGCATCAAAGCATTCATTTGGTTGGTTATGCATAACAATATTATGACCAATTCTCTCCGCTATAGACGTCTAACTGCTGATACAGGGGAGTGTCTGGAATGTGGGAGTTATGAAACGATGATTCACGTCCTTAGGGACTGTGCGGAGGCCCGAGGAGTCTGGCTTGACTTAATACCGAGTATAGTAGCCGCTTATTTCTTTAGTATAGGACAGGAGGAGTGGCTGAAACAAAACCTGCAGGAGATGACGATGTTTAGATGTATCAGCTGGTGCACAATTTTTTCCTTCGCAATATGGTGGATATGGCGATGGAGAAACAGCTACGTGTTTGGAGGGGAGCTGTTCAGGGGTAACAAAGCAGAGTATATCTGCGCTCAGGCCCTTGAGTTTGCCGGAGCTTGGGAAAAAATCCCAGTTACCGGATCCGAGCAACGGGTAGAGCAATGGATTAAATGGCACCCTCCGGAGGAACCTTGGGTGAAGGTAAACTCGGACGGTGCGAGCAAGGAAAATACAGGATTGGCATACGCGGGTGGTCTGATACGCGATTATAGAGGGGTTTAGAAAGGAGGTTTCAGCGCAAATTTGGGGAGATGTTCTGCTGTCCTAGCGGAACTGTGGGGAGTTTACTACGGATTATCAATAGCTTGGTCAAAAGGGTATAGACGAATCATCATGGAGGTAGACTCGTTGGATGTGATAAAAGCTTTGGAAGAAGATACAAGGGGTCAGCAACCCCATGCCTGGATTGTTCACAAGTGCAACTTAATCAGAAACAGAAGCTGGAGCGTTAAAATATCACACGTGCTTCGGGAAGGAAACCAGGCTGCAGACTAGATGGCAGATTTCGGAGGGAAGAATCATTTGGGCTATCATGAGTTTGATGTGCCTCTTGTAGGCCTCCATGCCATTTTTGAGGACGACCGTCTAGGACGGGCGTCTAGAAGAATAGGCGTCATTAGTTAATCTTTTTCTCTTTGGGCTTTGCCTTTCATGTAACAAAAATTTTTTTTTTTTTTAATTTTTAAATATAGTCAAATTAAAAATAGTTATTGTAAAATGAGGTAATAAAATGAAACTTACAAACTTACCTTCTTACCATTGACTACCCATATCATTTATATGTCAAAAATATATTAAACATTACAAATGTGGGAATCAAACCCATACCATCTTCAATTGGAGTACAATGCAATACCATTCTGCTATTTTGAATTTATTTATTATAGTTAAAAATAAACAATTTATTTATAAAGCTAAAAAAAATTTTGGGCCCCCTTCCGGCCATGGGCTCTAAGCCGGCGCATTCCAGGCCTAAGCCCAGGACCGGCCTTGTATGATACACAATTTTTACCCTATTTCACAATTTGGTATATAATCTTCAGTTTTGTACACAAAAACAAAATTGTATAACATTTTGGCAGCTTAGTTTGTTTGATTAAAAGTTAATTAAAGTAAAGTATGGTACGTGTACGAGGTGATTTTTGTTACATTCGGATTTAGAAGGTAAGCATGGTTAATCAACTCTTTTTTTTTTTTTTCCAATAAAGCCTGATTTTACATTTTATTTCCACAGCTATCTTGTCATTAATCAATTGTTTTCCATTTCGTACTTGTTGTCTAATCAATGTGCTTGGGTTATGAATAAAATTAACCATTAATACCATATTTTGGGTATAAATATAGTAATTGTTATAATTTTATTTTAATTGTAATTTCATCTCAATTGAATTTTAAAAAATAAAAATAAGAATTTTTTTAACAAACACTGCTAACCAATACCTAGAATTTTATTTTGATTGTTATAAGTGAGGATTTAAAAAAACTTCTCATATTTAGCAAAATTAGTATATTGTAATTTAATTAAATTTGGTTAGAATTTTATTTAGTTTAGGGAGAAATAGAAGTTATAATTAAGAGTAAGGATATAAGTGTAATTTTATACATAACCTTATATTATTTTACTTTCAAACCAAACACAATTACATTATTAAATCATTACTTACCTTACCTTCTATCCAAACATAACAAGTTATTTCATACACCTCACTTACTTTACTTTACCTTACTTTAAATAATCATCATCCAAGCAAACCCTAGTGTACAGTCGGTAACTGTGACCGGCGAAGTCAACACGCCATATCAGCAATTTGACATTCTTAAAAGTAAAAAATTGACCGGTTAACGCAAAGTCAACGTGTCACGTCAATAATTTTGACTTTTAGAGAGGTTAAATGGCTGACATGACGCGTTGATTTTGTATTGACCGTCATAATTACCGGATGTACACTTTAGTGGATGTCACCAAAAAATTATACAATTTTATGTGTAAAATTAAAAGTTGTACACGAAAATGTAAAAAATGACAAAAATTATATACACCGTATAAATAATTTATCCTAAAATTATCAATTTTAGAGTAAAAGATAAATAAGAAGAAATCGAGTGAGTTAGTAAACCTCAACTGCATGTGGCTTACTGGATTGAGTGAGTTAGTAAACCTCAACTGTATTGTGGGGGTAAATTACAATAATGGAATCTGAATTTTATCTTTTTACTTTTTTTTCACAATTTGGTATTAAGACCATCTTTACACGGAAGAATAGATTACTCGACAATATAATATTTAAACCTACTATAACTGCTTAATTATTAAAAATGTTGATTTAGCATAGTTTGACTAAATTTTTAACTTCAACTACTTCAACTGGTTTCATGTTTTTTTTTTATTGGATTACGTCCAAACAAGTTAAACAATTTATGTTTTTATTGGAATACGTTTAAATTGTTTGAAGTTAATGGAAACTGATTTAAACAATTTTGTTTTTTTTGAAACACGTTACAACTGTTTGAAATTGTTTGGAATTTTTGAAATTGAAACTAATTATTCAATTGTTCAATTTCAAAGATGGATGACAAGAATATTGTGATTGGATTCGGTTCAAAGAAAGCTACTGAATCTGTGGTTGGCTTCAATTCTAATAAGTCTAGTTCTCATCCCGAGGCTCCTCACCTAAGATTACATATGCCTTTGAGCCATAATGAAAAATTAGAGAAATTCTATGCAACGAATTTCAAAATATGGCAACAAATTATGTTGTTTACTTGACTATGTTGAACCTGGTCAATACCTTAATGATGATCCTCCTGTTGCTAGAGAGGATGAGTTGGGTGCTACCACCCTTACTATTATTGACACCCGAAATTATTCTGAATTCTTTTGTCAGAATATTATTATGAATGGTTTGTCTGATGTAATTTATTGTGTATACAGAACGACAAAAAAAAAAAATTATGGATTTCGTTGGAATCAAAACATAAATCTGAGGTAGCTGGCTCTAAGAAGTTCTTAGTTGCCTAATTTCTTCACTTTAATATGATCGATTCCAAGTCATGTGAGTCAAGTACAATGACTTTAGTCGATTATCCATGAGATATTAGCTGAAAAAATGGTAATTGGTAAATCCTTTCAAGAAACTTCTACTATTGAGAAGTTACCACTAGATTGGAAGGATTTTAAAAATTAGTTAACACATAAAGAAATGTCTATGGAGGATCTTATTATTAGACTTCGTATTGAGAAAGACAGTCAAAATTTTGCTAAGAGATTTTCTAATATTGCCAATGAGCCCGTGGTAAAGGCAAATGTACTAGAGATAAAAAATAACTACAAGAAATTCAAGAAGCCTCAAGTTGGGTCTAAACTTGGACCAAAATATGGCATTACTGAAAACCACATTTCATAGAAAATGCTTAAATTATGTGAAACCAAAATAATAAAACATATCATCACATCACAATTCATTTTATAATAACACAACATATTGAAACAGAAAATAATATAATCACATTACAATTCATTTTATAATAACACAACATATTACAACAAAGTGTTATATTCTTTGCTATATTTTGGTAAATGATGTTAGACCTTAGACATTGAGTGCATATAATTAACTGATAGGTTTGGGTTATGAGTAAAGATTATAACCATTAATTGACAAATGGTGATGGTTCTGAAAAAAGTATGAGAAAAAGATAGTATTTGATCTAGTTATCAGATCATGTACCTGAAAAGAATACCTGAAAATGAAAGCTTAAATTATGTGAAACCAAAAAGATAAAAACATAAGTTTCTTGATCATTCACTCTTGTTGTCTTCTTCTAAAGTATTCATATATTACTATTTATATGATTATTAATTGTTTAACCAGAAAAAAGAATGCATTTTTTAGACAGAAAAAAAAAATTAGAATTGCGAAACTTATAAAGAACAAGCATAAGTATGAATGTCGAACTTATGAAATCACAAAGCTAAAACTCAGAGAGAAGTATGATAACCAAACCAAAACTCTATTAAAAATCAACTAACATTTGCAATTACTAGCAAACAAACTTTGTCATATTTGGTTGAGAGAGTTGATTTAGATGAAAGGAGGATTCCCTACAAATTGAACAATTATATGCGATTTAGGGTTTTGGGAAGGAAGATCATTTTATAGTAGAATCTGGTTGAGGGAGTTAATTTGGATGAAAGGGAAGATGGAAGAGCAAAGGATTTTGAAAGAATTACATGCTGCAGCCAACATTTTGAGAAGGAGGCTATATATCGCGATTTACTTTTAGGAAGGGTGAACGACGATTTTAGGATAAATCTCAAATTCTTTCTTTAATATTTCTCTCTCCTAGTCAACTAATATATATTCAGAAATTGTATATGGCAAAAATTTATCCACGCCAGCATGTCGACTCTTTTTTAAGGAGAGTGTCATTCACTCTCGATAGATGTGTTAAAAAAGGGCTAGATCCCTAACGAAATCAATGATTAAGGCTCAATATGAAAAAATAAATGATTAGGAACCCAATTCTTAAAACCGGTAAAATTCAGGAGTTTAATTATGTTTTTTTTGTACATGATATATGTCAATCTTTTTTAAGTGTTTACATGTTTAAATATTATTTAGAAAACTAAAATTAATTATTATTTTTTGAAAGATTAATTATTATTTATAGAATATTAAATTGGAAATAAAATAAAAATTTCAATCAAATGTGGAAACCAATCGGTTTTGAGAAGAAAAACTAATTTGGAGGGTTTTATGGTTTGTAAAATTTCTGTATCCTTTTGTTAAAGGAGTGTACATTTTCATAATGGCCAGTAGAGTATTAAAATATCAAATCATTTATTATTTGGGTTAAGGTGCAAAAATACCCCTAACGTTTTGGTTAAGGAGCAATTTTACCCCTAACGTTTAAAAGGGTGCAATTTTACCCCTAACGTTTGTAGCCAAGAGCAATTTTACCCCTAACGTTGATAAATTGGATCAATTTCAAAAATAATTCATCAAACTGTCTTCTTGGTCATGAATCTTATCATCTACACGTCACATGTGCGTCATTTTATCAGTAACAAATCATAAACATATGTTGAGATGTGAAAACAAATAAAAAACAATATACTGTCTTTTGTACGAATTAGATAAAAAATTCACCGAATTTATAAATATTAATCTCAAATTCTATTATTAAATTACAAAAGATATGAAATCCTTTTTTTTTAGAATGAATTGATATACAATTGGTGTAAACTAATGAACAAAAATATCTGTGTTTTATAATAGTGTCTGAAACTGACCCAAATTATCAACGTTAGGGGTAAAATTGCTCTTGGCTACAAACGTTAGGGGCAAAATTGCACCATTTTAGACGTTAGAAGTAAAATTGCTCCTGACCCAAAACGTTAGGGGTATTTTTGCACCTTAACCCTTTATTATTTTGTCAAAGGACTTATCACCCATTTTTTATTTTTTATTTATAATTAGCGCTTCAAAAATAATCATATTTAGGATCATAATACAAACTTCATTAAAATTTCGTTTCACAATTCAAATTAAAATACTAATTAACGAATCATTACTTGAACCAATATTATCCGACTTTACTAGAAACATATCTCATGAAAAAAAAATTATATATATATATATATATATAAGGTAAAATATATATTCTGAATAATTTATGAAATGCTTCAAAATCAAGTAAAACTCATTAAAACTTAAAATTGCTTTGGACCATTATTGAGTCTTAAAAAACGTTTATAAACATTTGACTAGAAAAGAAAAAATTAAATAATAAAAAATCATTCATATATGGTTTAAAAAAACCGTATAAACACTTAATTACCATTAATACTAGGGTTAGTTACATGAATATCATGAATACTTTAAATATATACATGTATCTCTCTATGGTGTTATTATTTATTCTAAATATGTCAGATTCTAAAACTTATATTCAATTTATCAAGGAAACGTCATGCCCCCTTAAAAATATGTTCATATATTTTTAATAACTAACACTATCTATTAACAACAATTTACAGGTTGCTTATTTCTAGAGTAAACTGGTTTTCAAACTTATAATTAACTTTCCTAATAACCTTGCTGATATGGAAGAATACTGAACTAATAAATTCTGATATTTTGGAAAATTGATGATATTGTCCAACCACATATGCAACAATGGCTAACAGAAATTCCTAGATCTCCTCATCTGTCTATTGATGGCTTCTTTCTATAGAAATATTGTCAGTAAATTTAAAAACACAAACAATAATCTGAAAAAGTGCTGATCTTTCAACTTGAAGTTCACCAATAAATTTAAAAAGAATCCATTACAGATGATAGCCAATTTGAAATTCCTGCAAGAATTTAGAAATTAGAATTATTGGATCTCATTTCATTAATTCTTTGTAGTTTTAGTGTACAATATTTTTGGACAAAAACACAAACAGATTATGGTGTCTGTAGAATTAGATTTTCAATAGCCTTCTCAAAGTGTAATTTTGCCATTATTTGCAGGACTGAGCATAAGTTATGCAATCTCCAAGTTTGATGACACGGAATGTCAAATATTGTGAAATTCTACAAATAATAAGATATGGAGATCTGAATCGATTTGCAAGTAATAAGAGGCCTGATGCTGATGAAGCTTTCACTAAACATGAACAGTCCAAAAGGGAGTCGGTGATAGAAGGAATTACAATTCTGAAAAATCAAATCTGTTGTTAAAAATATGACGCTAACCGCTATACTTGACAAAACTAATATAAAAACCAACTTTTTGATAATATTATTAAAATAAAATATTGAATTGATAAATAACAAAAGGTCACATGTATAATTTGTAAATTTAACTAGAAACCTGATTTACCGTATAAATTCCTCTTAATACTATTGACCACCGTTAACATAAAAAACCAAAAAACTGAATAATAAAAATCCAATTTTATTTATTATAACTCTTTTATATTAATTTGAGAAAGGAAATGGAGTAAGAAATTATTACCAAAAAAATTATATATATATATATATATATAACTATAATTTTCATTTTTTCTAAAAAAAAATTATAATTTTTATTTTTGTAAGTAAAATTGGTGAAATATTCTACAATTTCAAATAATTATATTGACCAACTAATTTGAAATAAATAATGGATTAGAGTTTATTTATAGAATTGAACTCACATTTATGCAAATTGTAACTCTCTTATTATTTATTTATTTGATTTGGACACATTTTAAGTGAATTTTTTCTTAATTAAAATTCAAATTTTGAAATCTGTAAGTCCATAAAAAATAACCATTAAAGCTTATAGTATAAATGCACATTTCACATTAGAATAAATTTTTTTTTTTTTTTGAATCAAGAATAATTTTGTTTTAAGAAAGAAAAATAATTTAATTTAAGATTTGGATATAGAAACCGATTATTTAGAGAGTGAAAACTGGTAGCTACCTCTTTTGACTTGATAAGAATTCATTATATAAAGAATATAACTTGGGTAAAAAATACAAGACTGTTCTACTAGAAACAAACAAAAAAGTCTAGCTTTCTCCTTCTCTCCTCTCTTTTTCTTTTCTCTTTCATCTTCTTGTTTATTCCGGTGAATTTTGTTTATCCGGAATAAGAAAAACCCTCTATATTCTCTGTGGATACTGCGATTTTATCACCGTCATATCCTATTCTCTCCTGAGATAAACAAAATTAATAAACTAATAATCTACTTTTGATCGGAATCGACAATTTCGAGGCTTAAGTTTCTCTCTGATTATAATCCTAACTGTTTTTCCATCTCAATCGATTTGATTGCAGACCATAGGTTTTCAGTTTTTCGATAATCAATTTTCGTTTTCTTGGGGGTTTTTGGAATTTATCTCTCTCAATTGAAACTTACCCGAAACTGGTCGCTCGATCCGGTCATCGAGCGACAATGAAATCTGCGTCACTTGATTACTGGAGGAACTATTTCAACACGGCTAATTCGGATATATTCGGTATCATTGATCATGCGATCATGGTTGCTGCTTCGGATTGCCCTAAGGAGTTTCGGTTGCATAGGGATCGAATTGCAGAGAGATTGTTCTCTTGTACATTGACCCGGTGCTCCGGTTGCAATCAGGTGGAGCTGGCGGTGCCGACTCATGAAGGAGAAAATGATGTTGGAGGCTGCAAGAGAAGAGATGGAGGGAATGGTCTTCATGATGATGATGATGAGGGAGGTATTGATATTGAGGCTGGAGGCAGTAAGGAGAGCAAACTCATTAGTAGCAATAGGGATGGTAACAATTTTCATGGAGAGGTGAATGTGAATGATCAAATCCCTAATCTAAGTTATGGAGAGATAGAGGCCTTGACGGATGAGATTGAGGAGGAGTCTCAGGTAGTTGGTGAGGTCATGAGGATCAAGGACATTCTTCTTAACAGCAGAGATGAGGTATCTAGTTTTCTTAATGCTATTATATTAGTTTTTTCCTATCTTGTATGTAGTTTTCTCAGAATGTTTTGTTGGTGATTATCATCTTGAGTTCACTTATGTTAATCTCTGGCCCCTTGATTGTTCTTGTGGCAGCCTGATACTGTGTTATTTGAATCCTTGAGGAGGCTTCAGTTAATGGCTCTGACTATGGATACACTTAAGGTTTGATACTTTGTTCCTATTATTGAGATGGGAATTCGTTTGGCAATCACGAATTCTCATCTCCTAAGTTCATATACTGTTGCTTCTTGTAATAATGGAGCTGTTTTTCCTCAGGCAACTGAGATTGGAAAGGTTGTCAATGTTCTTCGCAAGCATGGATCAAAGCAAGTTTGTAATCTTGCACGAACTCTTGTAAAGTATGACACCAAACTTATTCTTTTGTCTTTTAACAGTGCGTTGGTGCCCTTTATGGAATTAACTATGGAGTACCATTGCATTAGGTTTTTGCTACTTGGGAACTGGTGGCTAAAGCACTCTATATATAGTCTAATAAAGCTCGCCTAATTATATTTCTATATGAGTTGATTGTGTCTGTTACGTGGTTCAATATGTTTCTCGAACAACTGAAGTCTTGTGAAACTATTTTAGATATCTAATTAGCGTGCTCTTTCATGATTCTGCTGCATTCGGTTATTGTTTGCTGTATGCATGAGCTGTAGTGCTTGCTTACTATATGTAGTCGTTATTATGTTTGTTAATCAATCATAATTTCACGAGTATCGTTTTGTGGGTTGCAGTGAATGGAAGGATTTGGTAGATGAATGGTATAGTGCTGCAAAGCCTATCAGAGGTAGGACAGTTAATATTTACTTTCATGTGCATCAGCTTTAGCAGTTGAAATGCTTACAGAATCTGACTATCATGGAATTTGTAGTTGATGAAGGTACCCCTGAGTCTGTGAATCCATCTGTTGTTGATGAGGAGGAAGGGCTTCCATCGCCTCCATTAGATGAAGCATATTTCTTTACTACTCAGACTGCTGGAATAGAACTATCACAAGTATGCATCGTTTTCTTTTTAGTTCTTCTTTGTTTGTGATCTTAAATTTGCTTTAGGACATTCCAGTTGTGTGGTCTGACTGGTTTTGCTTTTGGCTGGTGCTGTTACTGCTCAGGAAAAGTTCTTCGATGGCATGGATGATGATGGAAGTGAGTTGAATTTGCTCTCTCTTGTGCTTCTCATATATAGCTTTTGCTCTTCGGTTCTTTATTTGAATTCCCCACATTTAGATTCATGATTATGAATGGGGAATGTTGTTTCAGATCCTCAAAAGAGTGGGGAATTCGTCAAGAACCGTGAAAAAGGAAGAAAACCATCGATGGAGCATATCATAAAGCGAAAACAGCAGATCTCCCGTGAATCAAGTCATGTCGCCCAGGACAAGAAGAGTCAAGAAACAAGGAAGCAAGAACCTGTGGTGAAGCCAAGTAAGCCACCAATCTCTGGTTCTGGTCCTGGGAGACCTCTGAAACAAAAATCAAACAACGAATCAAAGGTTGAGCGCAAGATCATAATCCAGAGAAAGGCTTCAAATATTCAAAATGATGTAAGTATCAAAATCTGTATGAGGTTTGGATCAATGACCACAACTTTATATCTCACATTTATTACTCAACCAGAAATTCAAGTGTCCGGATGAAGCTGCTGTCCAGACAAAACTTGAAGCTACAAAAAGGAAACTACAGGAGCGTTATCAACAGGCTGAAAATGGTTAGTCTTAACGATTTCTAAAGATGCAATCGATGCTTGAGATCTAAATTGTGTTTTGATTGTAATGTATTAATTAGCTGGGATTAAAATGGACCTATTGAGACAGGCTAAGCATTTGAGTATCTGTAATCGCTCATTTATGATTTTCTTTTGCTGAACAGCGAAGAGACAGCGAACCATACAGGTCATGGAGTTGCATGATCTCCCGAAGCAAGGGGGTGTACAAAAAAATGCACACATGAGACCTGCGAACCATAACCGGCAATGGGCCCAAGGAAGGCGACAAGCTCAATAAGTCTTTGCATTTTGCAGTTTGATTTTCATTAGCCATTCTTAGTTTCATTGATTCTAAAAGAGAGGGAAGAATACAAATAAATCTGGGGCAAATTTAACTTGATCCATTTGCAGCAGCAATAAGAATTATGTGCACTGATACTTTAGTGGAGCAAGGCCATTCTGGATTTATTTCAGGGGGAAAAAAACATTTTGATTTTCACTTACAGACTACAGAGTCATTCCTGAGAGGGGCTGAATGGGGAGTAGGTTGTAAAGTTTTTTATTCACAGAGTCTAGATTCTCGGATGAACTTTTTTTACTGAGGAAAACCCTTTTTCACCTTAGAAAATGACAAATTTACTTGATGTAAAGGTACAGATGAATCTGCAGAGGATAAGTTTATATGACATGAAATTTAGATACATCCCCTAGACGACTGACTAGTTCTTGTCAAAACTTGAATGTTAGCTGATTAAAATTGAGTTGTTTCTTGTTCTAGTTTTGTTCATTTCTCCTTGGTTGTGCATATTATAAACAGAGGGACTACCCATAAAAATGATGACATGTGTCCTAAATGATTACGTGGGGGAAATGTATGGAGGTACTTGGAGGACCCGGTGCATATATAAAATCCCCAAATAATGAGTTAGTTATATCTCTGAAATTATCTTGTATGTGGAATTATATCAATCTTTGGTAAGGAGTATTTGATAATTTTCAAAGAAAGAAAAGAAAATAGGATATTATAAATTGGTGAAAAGAAGAGAATGTGAACATGAAGGTTCCTTGTCGGCCGATATATGTTTATTTTAATAGAAGTAGAAGTTTGACCAGAAAGTATTCCACGTGTTAAACACGTTTGCTTTAACCAAACCAACATAAGGTTCCAATATCTATTATCTATCTCTTTGGTACATTTCCTTCCATATGCACTGAAAGGAAATATTTAATAAGTCAAAGTATCATTTAACCACCATGCTCCCAGCAGTGGAATATTGCACACACCCACTTTGAAAAGATCATTTATTCTTTTCCAAAGAGCGATCTCTTTTCTACTAAATTATATATATCCATCTACTTTTATTATAATAGCTTCTTATTTTCAAAATTCTTGAATTTTACTTTTTACTAATTAAGTTAGCTCCAGGTGCTGGATCGTAAAAATAATGGATTGATCCGATATACAAAGAAAATTTTTTAAAGTTCAACCAAATTGTTGACTTCCTTAAACTAGATAGAATTAGACTATTGGACCAATAACAGATTGAATTATATTGTCGAAAGAAATGAAAAGCTATCGTAATTAAATTTATATTGCACGCATCAAACTTGGTAAAGGCTATGCTTACTTTGTTTTTAACAAAGTAAGCCTTACTTTGTGTGTTTTCACCATTGGATTAATTTTATACTCAATCATCCAATGGTGAAAACACACTAAACAATGGTACTTTGTCAAAAATAAAGTAATCATAGAAGGTACCATCAAACTTTACTTTACTTTATATAATTTTATAAATTTGATTCTATAATATTATTACATACTTAAATTATATATGTATTGCATATTATTATAAAGTTGTACTAAATTAAGTTTAATTATAATAGTATAAATATATGAATTATTTTTTGTTTGAATGGAAATTTCATTGATGAGTTTCAACGGGGAAACATTTTAACACAGAAATCATGAAACATCGGATAGCATATAATTGAGATGACCTGGCTAATGCAAGGGTTAAACCATTTGCTTGTCGTCTAATTAAACGGGCAGAGGACCTGCTATTACTTCGGAGGATAGCTTCCATCTTCCAATTAAGTCACCAAACTCTGAGCAGTCGATTCCGAGAGAGGAAAAAGCATCACAAACAATCTAGCACACCTTCCACTGTATCAGTCCTTCCTGTAACAAATTGCTCCTGGAAATCACTGATAGTAGCTCCAACCCCTATAAAACAAAACAACGCAATATATGAAGCACACGATAAACTTCTAAGCGGCGGGCAGTGGCAAACGTTGCTGCACTCCGGTTAGCGCTGAATTTGACGCACCCCTGACATTTGATGCATCTAAATCCATTTGCTAAGGTAGCCTAACCCGCCAAACACCACCTCTGTCAGAGATAAGAGTTGTCTACTGCCAAAGGAAGAATTGTGAGCCCTTCACCAGCTCCATAATGGAACAATGATCTTTCCTTTCAATTCTCAAGAGAGGACGATAATACAAAGAAAAACTCTATAAAATTCTGGGTATTGGAAGACTTATCATCAATTAACGACCCTAGTCTCGTTTCCTTCCACGCCTCCTTAACTTTTGGACATGGGATGAAAAGACGCCAAAGATCTTCAATATCTAAAGCACATATCACACACGAGCTGCACACATCCATGCCTCTAGTGAGTAATTTAGTCCGGGTAGGAAGGCAATCCCGAATGAGATGCCAACAGAAGTAACACACTTTATACCGCGCCTCAACCTTCAACATGAACTGACATTCACCCTCGACCAGCAACTCCGAACTATCTTCCATTACCTTCGTAGCCAACTTATACACGCTCTTCACTGAGTAACATCCATTTTTTTTGTCTCATTCCAAATCATCACGTCCTGTATGTCCTTCCACCGAATAAGAGTTTTAAGCATAGCCTGAACATATCATTGAAGGAAAAACTCTTGTAGTAATTCAACATCCCAATCAAGGGAGTTCGGGATAAATAAATCACAAACCTTCAAATTTTCTAACTGCAGAATCATAGGAGTTTGGATTCGCCTATACTGGCCATCCTAAAGCCATATATCCTTCCAAATACTGATATATTAGCCACTATCGACTTTCCACCGAAAGCCCTCTTGAAGTAGAAGTTTAAAGTTCTAAATACTCCTCCATATATAACTAGGTGAATGCCCTAGACTTGCATTCATGAAGACTCTTTAGGGTAATATTTAGCTTTAAAAACTCTACTGGAAAGAGAATTTGAAGTTGACATGAACATCCAACCTTGTTTACCCAACATTGCTAGGTTAAAGCCATGAAATTACGGAAGCTCAATCCACCAAAGTGCTTAGGAATGCACTATCGTTCCCAGGACGTCCAATTTAATCCCATGTGTCGTTCTTATTCTTACCCCCAACAAAATGAATTTAACACCTACTGAAGTTCCTAGGCTGTAGATACAGGAAGAAAAAAACTCATCAAATATATAGGTATAGCCTGACATGCAGCTCAGATTAACACAGCTTTACCTACCTTAGATAAAGGCTTACCCCTCCAATTGTGCAGCTTATTCCACAGCTTATCTTTAAAGTGAGAAAAAGCTGTGTTCTTGTTTCTCCAAACCAAGGAAGGCAATCCAAGATACCGACCAATATTAATCGGATTGTACACACTAACGATGAAGAAAATCGCCTAAGGCAACTCTAGGGCAGCGTTACTATTGCAAAGAATACCAAACTTAACATAATTAATTGCATGCCATGATGCTGCCTCATATACTCTAAGAATATGCTTCAACTATCCACTCTCTGCAATGCTAACCTGAAAAAACAAAAAAAAGCATCGTCTGCAAAAAGCAAATGAGAAATCGAAGGAGCACCACGGCCAACTCGTGCCCCATATAGTCAACTAGAGCGTTCAACTTTAGACAACAGAACGAAAAGCCCTTTCACTAATATTAAAAAGAGGTATAAGGAGACAGAGGAACCCCCTGCCTGAGTCCTCTCTGAGGAGAAAGCGGCCTAGCCAACTGGTCATTAACCTTCATTAAGTATTGTGCAAAAGTAACGAATAAAATAATATAATTGACCGACTTATCAAAGAAGTCCACTTTTATTAAAATGGCAGACAAATAATCCAGCCAACCCTGCCATAAGTCTTATTGATATTGATTTTCAAAGTTACATCACTCTTCTTTTTAGCTACACGCCGCTTCATGCTATGTATTACTTCGAACGCTATCAGGACATTATCATGAATGGATTGACCCTTAATAAATGGAGACTGATTCTCAAATATAAGACAGGGCAATAAAGTTTTCAATCGATTAGCCAGAACTTTTGAGATAATTTTACAAACCACATTTCTGAATCCCTAAATCAGATTTGGACTGAATTTTTGGACAATCAAATTATAGAGATTTAATTTTATAAATTCATGAATTTCAATTAAATATTGGAGATTTCAAAACCCTCAAATTGAACCAAACTATGCATGTCCCTAAATATAATGGTCCATTTTACCGTTGTTCAAAATAATCACTTTGATAACATGTAACTCTCATTGTACAATTGATGGAGATGATATTTTTAAGCAACTTTAATTTTTAAACTTTCTAATTTTTATATTATTTAAGTGCTGTTTAGGTAGAAGAAAGAAATTGGTTGTTTAGAAAGAAAAAAACTCCAAATATAATGATTTGGGAAATAAAAAACAATGGTTTCATGGGAAATGTGGCTCGAAACAACTTTAATTTTTGAAATTTTCTATTTTAATATCGATCAATTTAACTTGATGAACGGTATATAAAAAAAAAAAAAAATTAGAGGTCATGATATTCAATTTTAAAATTTATGAAGCATAAACAAAAGTTGAGAGACCATAAATATAATTTACCCATTTATTTTCATTCGTACAAAAAAAAAATGGTAGTGTCATTCATGACGTACTTAGGGCATAAACATTTCTGTTTAAGTCAAGTCTTTGGGTGTTATCTAGTTTTATCCAGTGAAAGGTATTTCGTTTATACTAGTTCTTAAAGCGAGCTTCTTCTTCTTCTTTAAAATATATTTTCCTAAATTAAAATTTTAATTGTTCCAGTTACTGGTAACTTAATTAGGCACTAATATATTATTATGCATGTCAACCTCATAATTATGGAAAATTATTTCTTAATATACATTGTTTGCAATTAAGGCAATTTCATTATGGGTGGGATTTGATTCCAGATTTTTGTTGTTCCACTTTTTTGTATGATCTTGAGGAGCGTGGTTTTTACCGCTTCTCTTGATATGGTTTTGTTTTGAGCTTTTGTATTTGGTTCTTTGTAACTTTTCTTTGCTCTTTTAATAATATTGGTTCGGGTTTGCTGTGATTTTCAGAGGTGTCAGCATAGCTGGGATGACTGTTTTTTTACGCTTTCTCGTTAACCAGCCTTTAATAAAACAAAAATCCCTTTTTTTAATTTTAAATAGAAAAACTTTCTTAGTTAATAAATTAAAATCATTAATTTCTCTTTTTTTACTGGAAACATTACTTCCATAAATTAAGAGAAAAAGCATTACAAATAAACGGGTGAGGCTCATATAACCAAACTTCATGATCAAAATAAGAAACAACTGCTCGAGCTACGGAATGAGTCGCAGAGTCCGCTGATTGGTAAACAAATAACAAATAAGCATTCGAGATATCTTTCAAAAGGGATTTCATCATCAATTTCTTATTTAGACCGAGCATTTTACTTTATAAGATATTGACTTCATCTGTTTGTTTTAGAAAATCATACTTCTTCTTTTAAAGACTATTAAGAAATGTGGTTGTCTTATAGTTTAAACTAAATATCGAAAATTTTCAACTAGTTTGATAAAATAAGTTTAAAATTTCAACTACATTAAATGTTATTACTAATAATAATCATTGAAAATTTTATATAAATGATTAATGTACATTATGAGTGTTTTCAGAATTGAAAGTAAAATGAGAGTTAAGATATTACAGTAAAACCTCTATATAGGAATACGTTTGGGACCGGACAATTTGTATAACAATTGGGAGGTTATTCTTATATAGAGTTTGGTACCCAAAAAAAAAAAATCAACACTTAAAGTTTATAAATTTAATGTTTAGCATATCAAGTCTACGAGTTTTATTTCCAATACCTAAAGAATTGGAAGAGTTTTGAGTTTAGTTTCCAATACATAAAGAAAAGAGTTTTATGGGAAAATGGTAAGAATTTATAGTTAAAGTTGGAATTTGTGTGCCAACTCATATTTAATCTCAATAATTTTTAAATTTTTTAATAAATTTTGTTTAAATCCTTAATACATATATACATTATTTACATAATTATTCCTATATAGAGGTATGGTTTCTAAAGGTGGGACTTGGATTATGTATAACAATTAACATTTGGGAGGTTATTCTTATTTATAACCGGCCCAAGTTGGGACCGAAATTTTTTATAACAAATTGGAGGTTATTCTTATATAGAGTATTCCTATATAGAGGTTTTACTGTAATGTCAAATATGTTTGTCTGTCTAAAACTTATCAGTGTGATCAACTAATTCTGGAACTTTCTTGTTATTTCTTGTAGGCTATTTGATGTAACAACAGTTTGCCACTTGACCGAGCATATATTTGGACAATCAATCAACTTTTTGGTTCAAGATACAGAGATTAAATTTCCAAACAACTTTTTTGATATATTTTGTTAGGTAAATAGGAAATTGTATGTATCTTTCTTGATGAAATTAACTTTACAAACAACTTTTCGGATATATATTGTAATTATTGGATGGTTGACCTTTCAATTTTTATTATATGATAACTTTTTATGGTTAATTTGTGTTAAGATGTTTTAATTGTGAAAAATGACGATTTAACAAACCATTGTTTATTATTATATATTTTGTGATAAAGACGTTTTGAATTGTGAAAAATGATGATTTAACGAGAGCATTATTATAAATATGTTTTAATAAGGGATTCATTTATTATTAATAATATATTTTAATAAGGGTTTTTAATTATTATAATTAGTGGCTTTTGAACATCTAATTAGTTTTTAATAAGTGTTTTTTGTCTTATTATAATTAGTTTTAATAAGTGGATATTTAATTATTATAAACGTTTTTTTAATAATGGTAGATTTTCCATTATTATAAGTTTAATAATAAGCGGTCTCATTTCCGTTATTAAAAACAATTAGCAAGGCAACGTTTAACAAGGGGCCATAAGGGGCTTTTCCACTTATTAAAAGCTTTTACTAAGGGTATTTGGACTTTTAATAACGATTTTCCCCCTTACTAAAAGCCATTCTTTTTTGTAGTGAGGGCTTAGAGCCAAAAGGGCCATTTTTTTTACTATATATAAAATAATTTTTTCATTATAAATATAGTTATAATTTCCAGGAGGAGCAACTAATATGATATTTTAAGGTTAAAATGGATTCAAATTTCTGTTTTAAACTTTTAAGGACATTTTTAATATTATTATTAAAGACCCTTTATCTTTTATTTCATCTAGGTAGCATAAAATGTCAGAACGGGTGTGTTGGTTTTGTGAATACCCAAATCCAAACACTTGCTAACCTTAGAGCATTTCTAATAGATTATACTACCAATCACTCAATATATGTGACACATCATCAATAGGAGACCAATTTAATAAACTTTCATTTTATTAAACTATCACCTCCAATGGATTATACTCCAACCACTTAATCATATAAGACCTATAATTAATTTAATTATATATTATATCACTTTTTAATAAAAAAATAAAAATAATAATAAAAAATTGCAAAGCCTGCCTTTAGTAGCCTTTACACTCTCCTCAATGGTATCATTTTTTTTTTGTTTGGGGGTTAATGAGCTTTTCATTGACCTTCATTGGGGATGCTCTTATTGATTTACAGCAGAATAGAATGACATTATTGAAGTAGAAATAATCCAAATTCAATCACTAATGTTTAATTTATGAATTCCATTGTTGTCTCGGCCCCACTTGAATGGGTCAACTCGATTAATTCAGATCTAATAGGCAAATTAATATGGAGAAATATAAAATAAGAAAAAAATATAAAACTAAACCTTGTGATTTAGCTGATTTGAAAACATAGTTCTTATAGTTTATAAGTTTGTAAATGGAAGTTTTGTGCCTTATGAAATTTGTAGTTTGGAGATTCCGACGAAGGATGTGGAAGAGGATTCATATCTTCCTGGAGGTAAATTGACATTTGATGGGGCTGAGAATGGTGGTAAATCTGGTCATGATGCTCTTGAAGTTGAGAGGAAAGCTAATTATGCTAAAATTGTTTCTAATAATCGTATTAAGTTTGCGCAAAATGCTCTGCATTTTGTTCATCCGACTGGTAAATATAAAGTGAAGATATTGAAGTTTCATTAAGAGGGATTGCACGAAGAAGTAGATAGTTGGAAATTTTCCTTGCTTGGATGTGTTATGGAGGTGCTACTCCGAGATTTCAGCAGATAAAGATTTATGCACTAAATCAATGGAAACAATTTAGGCTTCTTTTTGTTCATGAGGCACAGAACACAACCTTTTATTATTTAATTTTAATATTGAGGAAGGACAATAGTTTGTGCTTAGTAATGTCTATTATACATTTAATAGAAAGCCATTTGTGTTGCGTGCTTGGACTCCTATCATGAAATTAGATATGTACATATATTGTTTAGAAACTTTCAGTTTGGGTTTAATTTCCTTATTTGTCTTGGGAATTTTGGTCTATATCCTTTCTTAGTAGGATTGCCATTGGATATCCACTTTTCTGTAATGAGTGTATGACAACTAAAGCGAGATTAGGTTTTGCGCGAGTTCAATTAAAATGGAGATTAATGGGGCTTTTCAGATTTCATTACTTTGGAAGATGAGGCTGGGGAAAAGTTTGTCTCAACGAGTGTTTTATGAATGGAGACCGATAGTTTGTAATGTTTGTAAAGGGTTGGGGCATTCAACCAATGATTATTCATCCAAAGTTGTTTAGGTTTGGAAGCCTAAGGGTGTTGCTGTATTGGGAGATTAGATTGTTCATAAGGAAGACGCGAAGTCTAGTTTTGTTCCTGAAGTGGTTAAGAAACGAGTTGGCGTCATTCCACTTTTACAACCTATGATTACGGGCGAGGTGAGTGTTCATAAAGATGATGATTGGCTCACTATTGTCAAGAGGAAGTTTGTTAAATCTTCTAGAAATACAGGGGGCTCTAATAAGGTTACTAAAAATCCTAATAACAGAGGTGTAGGGGCTATTGGTGAAGGTAGAGAACCGAGGGCTCGAAAACCACATGATAAATTGTAGTGGATGTATGGGATATCAGAGGCCTTAATGATCCTGCTAAGCAGAACGATGTTAATAAGTTGATTAGAAAATGACATTTGCAGTCTTTTGGTATTATTGAAACTTGAGTTCGGCTGCCTAATGTTAAGAAGATTTAGAAAGGGTTGCATCTTCGTGATTGGATGATGGTTCATAATATTAGTGTTACAAATCTTGTTCGAATTTGGATTGTGTTTAATCCATAAGTTTCCAGGTTTATGTGGTGGCTAGTTCTCCTCAATATATTCATTATAAAGTGGTGTTTGATTCACAAGTATTTTGGTGGATGGTAGCTTATGTTAGTAAATGATTCGGAGGAAAGGAAAGATTTATAGGATGCGTTTCAGTCTCTTTCTAGTTTGTCTCCTGGAGCTTGGCTTATTTAGGGAGATTTTAATTGTGTTTTGTGTAGTGAGGAGAAGTTTGGGTAATATTGAGTATTCTGATAATGTTTGTTTTAGAGCTGCTATTGAGGGAGCTGACTTGACTGAGCTTGATTGGAAGGGTTGTAAATTCACATAGACTAATCAACAACTTGATTATAAAAGAATTTGGTGCAAATTCGATATAACTTTATCCAATGTTGGTTGGTTAGATTTATTCTCGAATTCTTTTGTAGAGATTCTTCCTGCAGGTACTTCTGACCATTATTCTTTGGTCCTTAGTGGTTGGTAAGATATGTGATTGCTATAAGCATACAACGAATTTAAGAGCAAGCGAACCCTATTGTATCAAGTAATAAAGTGTTCTGAAGAACAATATCGATCTCACAAAGACTAGTACCTAATGCTCTATTCGTACTCAAATTCTATATTATCCAAGATATCAGTTAAATGAATTCTGTATTTTTATACTAATAAAGCAAATAATAAAATAGCAAAGCGTTTGAACAACTAATTTGTTAAATGTATGAATGGGAGACTAGGATTTAAGATCCTCGTACTAACTCTTATGGATCAATAAGTGTATGCTGTGTGCATTTAAAGGTTAAGTCGAGACGGTGATTTTCCATTAGAAAATAGTAACTCCTGTCAAGAAGTGATAAATCTACCTCAAACACTATTAGATCGATGCTTTGTTAGGTAAAATCTCTAATTGTGTTTGAAGGCATTACACACTATGAAAACCAAGGCTAAACCGCAACCTAAACCACAACCTAAACCACGAAGCCACATTATCCGGTTAAGGTATAGGATTAACTAATATGCTAAGTTGAATCGTTTACTTGGTTAGGTTTCTTAGATATCTTAGATAGAGGTAAGCAATATTTTAGTTAATTCTCCATTTAAATCCTACAATATAACATAAACGCCTATTTAACGATCTATACTTGTTAAGCACGGTTCACCATCTTCTTAACCTATAGTGTTTTAGCTCGTATATAACACAAAGGCATAATGGGATGGACTGTATATGAACTCATGCTTAACAAGTACATATTATTAATTCAAAGTGCGGATGGAAGAGAGTGTAGATGAAGAGAAATTTGAACTAGATAAACTTTACTTGGAAACAAAAGGGGAAATTAACAAACTAATGTTAAAGCTTGCTTAACTAAACTCATAATGGAACGAAAACAATGAACTAAACTAAGAAAAAAAACGAATTAAAACTAAACTAAATGCGAAAGTAGGTGAAAATGTAAGAACGACTAAACTAATTATTAATTACAATGAAAAGTTCTTATTTACAGGGATCAAAGACTCCTATAAACCCTCGAACGTCCCCTAATCCTTTAGTGGGTCTTCTATCCCGCTCCTTGTCGGATTAGAGTTGTGGAAATTGGATAAACCGAGCATTTCTAGGTAGAGTTTTAATGGAGTTTAATTTCTCTTTTCTATTGTAGCTCGTCGATCTGCTAGGATGTAGCCCGCCGAGCTGCCACCACTTAAGTTTGAGTTATGCGTCTTGACTTTATATTTCCTCCGTTGACTCAAAAATGTAGCTCGGCGAGCAGTTATTGTTGAAATTTTCAATTCTCTTTGTTTAAGGTCTGAAACTCCCTAAAATAACTCAATACTTTAATTAAGACTAGAATAAGATAAAAAAAACCACTCATGTTAAAACTCAAGTTTGATGAAGTTTTTATTATGACCAAAATTATAATTAAAGAATTAGATTCTTCAAGTAATTAAAATTAATTAATATATTGTCATTATATACTAATAATTTTATTTATGTGATTCATGCTAAATAAGGCATTATAGGTAGGAGTGAGCAGAACCGAATCAAAAACCTATAAACCGAAAAAATTGGATCGAAAAAGCCGAATCAAACCGAACCGAATTATAATTTAGTTCGGTTCGGTTCTAATTTTGAAAATAGTTTGATTTTCGGTTTGGTTTGGTTCTATTCGATTTTAAACCGAACAAAACCAAACAGAAATATAATATATACTTTTTAGGATTTTAATTAACTAAATACAATTAAATAATTCCTCTTACATCTCTCTGGAACAAATTCGCACTCGGTACTAGGGCTGGGCACAGTTCGGTCCAAGTCGGGGATTCATGAATCTCCAGTATTGGATTGAAATTCAGAGATTAATAAAAGGAAATCTCCAGAATTGGATTGAAAGAATAAATCTCCAGAATTGAATTGCCCCATAATTTCAGTCCAGTCCAGTTCGGGGATTCGGAGATTCGGTTCTGGTCCAATCCAATATAATTTTTCGGTGATTCAGATAAATATCTAATAGTTTAGGTCCTAAAAAATAAATTAAAAATTTAATTTACAAGATAATAAAATATAAAATTTTACTATCTTACATAACTTGAAATAAATGATATTTTTTTTAGGAAGTAAACAACATTCATTAAAAGTTATAGTAGACAACAAGGCTAAAAAAACCCACAAAATCAAAGTATTAAAAGTTACGGTAGACAACAAGGCTAAAAAAACCCACAAAATCAAAGTTACAAAATAACAAATCCGGGTAAATTTCATCAATGGTGTACAACCATTGTCTCGTTTCACACTTTGGTGTACAACCTTCATTTTGTCTCACTAATATGTACGACCTTATAAGTGACCTCCCACTTTGGTGTACAGCAGGTAAAAATGACCAATCAACGCATGGTCAACGCGCCACCTCGTCATTTTCATCCAAGTCATTAGTAAAAGTGGGATCCACAAATTAAAAAAAAATTCACCCTTCTCCTTCTATCTCTTCATCTTCTTCCCCTCCATTTCTTTCTCTCTCTAACTCATCTCTCTCTTCAAATTTCTCTCTCTAACTCATCTCTCTTATATTAAAATACAAGTGAAGATGAAATTTTCTATCATATCCATTTTCTTAATTATCTAACAAAAAGTTATCATGATGATGTTAAGCTTTTCAGAAATTTTTTAGCTGAGCTCTCAATTCTTGTCATTTTTATGGGATGCCCATACACCCAGGGACGGATCCAGGAATTCTAGAATGTGGGGGCAAACTATATATGATAAAAAAAACACAAAAGTGCAGCAAACTAACCATCACTGTTAATAACAACAAAAAAATACATAAAATACAGCAAAAAAAAATACATAACAGCAAGAAAATACATAACAATAAATACAGCAAACCGTCCCTGTTAATAACATACAAAAAATACACAAACTACAATACA
The DNA here is from genome assembly GCF_963576675.1 of Euphorbia lathyris. NCBI lineage: Eukaryota > Viridiplantae > Streptophyta > Magnoliopsida > Malpighiales > Euphorbiaceae > Euphorbia > Euphorbia lathyris. Next base: position 90,836,837 of record NC_088910.1, read on the forward strand.
GAGAAGGAATAAAAAAGAATTAGCAAATCAAAATACACACAAAAAATACATAAAAAAGGAACAAACCAAATAAACCGACACAGCCTACTGCTGCTTTGTTCGAACCGACTGCTGAGAGAGAAGGAGTTGTTCTAGAAAATTAGGATAGGAGACCTGGACGGACAGTGAGTGAGAGAGAGAGAGAGATCGTGAAAGAGAGGGACGATCGATTATGATTTTCAATTCGAAATTAAGAGAAGAGGAACGATTGGGGATTTTGTGAGGAGAGACTGATAGTTCCTGAAACAAAAGAAATAGGACAGAAAAGGGAGGCTTTATTGGTGGCGATAGATTAGGTTTTAAATTGAAACTTGCTGCACAAAATGAAACCACGTCGTTCCATTTAAATAGAACGACGTCGCTCCACTTAAATGGAACGACGTCGTTTCGTTTTGTGCAGCAAGTTAAACCTAAACAACAGACTAATCTTCTTCCTCAGCCTTCCGTAAACTTCAGCCACCATTAATGGCTTCTTTTCCTGCAATTTCTGAAGGGGCAAATCCAAACAATTGAAAATTCATGCCTGGGGTTTTATAGGTTTCTAAATCTCAGTGGGGGCAAGTGCCCCCATTGCCCCCACTGTAGATCCGTCCCTGCATACACCTAGTCGTGAGTTTTTTTTTATTAACTCTAATTGTACTTAACTATAGCTTAAGCTTTAATTGGTTCTTTGACAGAAACTATATCAATTCTTTATACAAAAATCTAATTTTTTTGAATCCAAACTTTGTGTTAATTAATCGATTGTTATGCTACCTTAATTAATTAGATATTCAGAAGAAGATAAAGAGATTTGAAAGTGATAATTTATATGTATGAGTAATTGATTTTGTAAGATGGAGCAAAAAGGTGCCAAAAGCTACAGGGACCAGCATTCCTGAGCATATAATGAAAGAAACTGCTTTAAATTTGGATTAAAAAAAGTAATACAGAATTATAAGTTAAAATAATAAATTAGCAAGAACAATTATATGGTGAGTTAGCTATGCTAAAGAAAGAAACTCATAGATGGACATTCGTTATTTACTAAAACAAATATGATCGAGAATTTTGTCTTCCCTTGTATTCTAATATGAGAGAGATGGGTTAGAGAGAGAAATAATTTTTTAGAGAGAGAAAGAAAATTTTTAGAGAGATGAATTAGAGAAAGAGATGAGTTAGAGAGAGAGAAATGGAGTGAAGAAGATGAAGAGATGGAAGGAGAAGGGTAAAAGAGAGAAAGGTAAAAATTAATTTTTTTAAATTTATGGGTCCCACTTTTACTAATGACTTGGATGAAAATGATGAGGTGACGAGTTGACTATGCGTTGACCGGTCATTTCTACCTGCTGTACACCAAAGTGGGAGGTCATCTATAAGGTCGTACATATTAGTGAGACAAAATAAAGGTTATACATCAAAGTGTGAAACGGGGTAAAGGTTGTACATCATTGATGAAATTTACCCTAACAAATCCATAAAAACAAACAACCTTTAATTCAAAAAAAGACAACACTTCATTAGCAAGAAAAATATATAGTTAATATAGAACTATTCAATAGCTATGATAAAATAGAGGCATAAGACAACAAGATTCACTTAAAGAATCATATACAGAATAAACACAAAATTAATTCGACAAACACATGATTTGAGACCATAATATGCAAATTTTTCCCAAGAGAATAAACAGACGTTCCAAATTAAGACAGTTCATACCATAACAATGACCAAAACAAGGATTGCAGAATACTGAAATGGAATTGTCATTGTTGCAGAATACCTAAACTAAATCCAAAAACTCATAATAATCAATAAAAAAAGTTTTTACTTGCATTAATATGTATCTGTTGGCGGCTTTAATTAGAAGACCACAATTGAAATGCTTGAATCATAGGAAAGCAACTTGTTGTAGAATATGCCATTGAAAACTAAAACATAATATACTAAAACATGCCATTGAAAAGGGAAATTGCTGATACATTTCCAGAAGAAATAAGATGGTCGATCATGGTTGTCTTCAACATTTCGATATATATCAGAAACTGAAATTAGTAAAGAAATGTTCAATATGGTCGGTCCATAATAGATTGCAATTAAGGCCAGGTGATGTGTGTATGCAAAGCTTCTTAAGCCCACTTAAAAAATATCAAGTAAGCAAGCTATATACATAAAGTCAATTCACTTTCATAGTAATTCACTACTGGTCATTCCACTGTTTCATTCACATATAGCTTGTTGCTATGGTGCCTCTGAAGATCAAATATTTAAGAATACTAGAATACAAAATAAACTAGGTTCAATCATCTTAAAAAAAAACGATCACAAAATAAGTAGCTACCCAAGTCAAAAATATAAACAACATCATAAATTATAATAGTAACAACTTAGATAGCTAGCCAAGTTAAAAACTACATCAATATATAATCAATTCACAAACTCCATTGTTTTTCACACATTAAAGGTTCAATCATCTTTTAAACAAAAACGATCACAAAATAAGTAGCTAGCCAGGTGAAGAAAATTTTCCTAATTGATTTTCCATGAGAGGAAGCTTCTGTGAATTAATTAAGAACTATATCTAATACCCTAACATATAAAACTTCAAATATAACACAGAACATATAAAACTTCAAATCTACACAATATTGTACACATCACAGAGTTTAGAAACTGAAATATAAAAGTTCTAGAAAACTTACCAGAGTTTAGATCGGTAAAAGGTGGAGGTGGCGCTGTGCAAGGTGGAGGTGGCGGCGTGCGAGGTGGTAGCAGCGATTGAGTGCAGTGGAGGAGATAGAACCCAAGAAAAAAATCGAAGCAGAGAGAATGGGTAAAAGAAGCACGCGATTCTATTTTAGAAAATGTTTAAAAATTTTAATATTTAAAACTTCTAATATTTTTTACTTAATTAAATGGTTAACAAGAAGTAGAATTGGTTTAGATGGTTAAGACGATTAACAATGTTCCATTTGGTTAGGTGTTTGATTCTCCATGTCTACATTTTAGGTAAATATTTTTTATTTCATTTTATAAACGGGAATTAATCGGGATAATTTTTATGACTATATAATAATGTTATACCTTATTAATAAATTATAAATTTATATTATTGTAATTAGTTTACCAAACCTTACAAAATATATCACTATATATTATATAATATTTCTCTTTATATAAAGTTAATGTATGAAATATAAATTTATTATTGCTAAACTTTCGGTTATTTCAGTTCGGTCCAATCCAATCCAATCCGGTTATCGGTCCGGTCCTGGATAAATTTCGGTCCAGTTCTTTGACGAAAAGTCAACAGTCCAATCCAGTTCGGTTCTCCAAAAAAGTCAACGGTCCGGTCCAATTCCGAAGTTTTTTCCTCGGATATTCGGTCCGGTCCAGTATCTCCAGGATCCGCGCCCAGCCCTACTCGGTACAACATGGTAGGATTTGAAAAAAAAAACAAAAAAAAAATTAATGGTAGCATATATGATGTTTCTGTTTGTGAAATTGATAGGATAAAAAGAGAAAAATTAATAGATGCATACAACTTATTTGGAATAATTCCACCAACCAAAACTCTCATTCTCTTCCTTTCATTTCTCCATTAATTAATTTTAGGATAAATTTCAAATAAACCCAACGTGGTTTCACTAATTTTTAGATAAAGGACTGTGATTTACTTTTTGTCAAAACAAGGATTGAGGTTTCGCACTTGGATCAATATTATTAAAATCATCTTTAACGACCTGAAAAAGAAAATTTTTAAGAATTAAAGTTGTTCAATGTCTTATTTTTTATGGAACTATATTTTCGATTTTCGAAAATCATCTTTTTTAGAACTTTCTCTCTTTAAACATTAACTTTCTCTCTCTTTACCAAACATCATCTAAACAATCTCAAAATAAAAAAGTTGAAGAATTAAAGTTGTTTGGAATATTAGTAGTTCTTCAAATATGTCATTTTTAAAGCCGTCAATGGTGATTTTAATAGTATCAATCGAAAAAGTCCTTATTTTGCTAAAGTTGAAAACCTCAATCATCGTTTTGACAAAAAGTAAATCACAGTCTTTTATCTGAAAATTAGTCAAACCACAGGGGGTTTTATTTGAAGTTTACCCTTAATTTTATAATTATATTTCATGCTTCTTCAATTTATATATAGGGAAAATTACAAAACTAGGTCAAATGGAAGGCCCATTTACAGTGGCGGAGCAAGAGCTCAAAGTCCGGAGGGGCTCCATTGCATGAAGATTTTTTTTCTTAATAACGACCTAAAGCTTTGATTCATAGTAGTCAAATCAAAATTTTCAAATTTTTGATGATATAAGGGTAAATTTGATCATAATTGGAAACATTAAGGTACAAAACAACTGAGATTCAATATAAAGTAAGGACAAGGTGCAAAAATACTCCACTGTTTATACCTAAGAAAAATTTTACTCATAACGTCTAAAATGGTGCAATTTTACCTTTAACTTTAACGTTGGCAGCCAAGAGCAATTGTATCCCTAACGTTGACAAGTTTGGTCAATTGGAGAAATTATTCATCAAATTGTTTCTCGGTCATGAATTTTGTAACTAAAAAAATACAATTAAAAATAATAAAGGAGAATGAGGTTAATAATGATTAAAAATGATACTTGTTATTGATATTTTTAAAGGAGAGTGAGGTTTTTTAAGGAAAAAAAATTAAAATGAGATAAAAAATGAAGACCGAGAGATTCGAACATATGACCAATTGGATGTAGAGATTTCTTTAATTATCACTACAACCAACTACACAAACTTAGTTTTATGTCATATAATCACATTCTTCATTATAAGTACTAATTTTAACTATTTGGGGGGCCTGCTCGGGACTGAACCACTGTTCGTCAAGGGTATTCCGGAGAAGCTGAGTAGAACACAACTCAGCATTATAAAAGAAAAGTCTTCTTCAGAACAAACGCTTGAAGACGAAGCTGACCGAAGAAGCTGAGTAGAACGTAACTCAGCCTCGTCAAAGATAAAGATCGAAGGCAACGTCAATTAAATCAAGCTGGGTGTTCGTCAGGACAGCACCAATGATCCGTTGACTAGAGGACAAAGCCCGACAAAGGTCTACACCAATTCAGAAGCCTCGGAATTACGCCAAGAGACCTTTTCGAGATGCATGGATCAACTGGCGTTTGGCAAGAAGACAAACCTGGCGCAAGAAGACGAAACTGGCAAGCCTGACACCTGCTAAAATCAGACGACAGGATTGGCCTGCAAATCTGAATGCTGACCAATGAATGACGAAAGAAGACCGTTTGAATTCAACGGATAAGTCCGAATTCAAATCATTGGAGCTTTAGAAATTGCTATAAAAGGACAAGTTCATCACTTGGATCCTTTACCGAAATACAAGAAAGCACAGACAGAAAAAGCAAATCTTCACAAGAGTGAAAATCCAAAATAGAAGCTGTCTAAATAGAAAAAGCAAGTTCTTACACCCAAATCCAATCTCTGTGTAAAAGTCTAGAGTGAATTTGTATTCATCTAAAGTGTTCTTCGTTTGAGAGAACAAATTTTGTATCAATTGTAAAGGTTGAGAGAGTGAAGCTGAGTACTCGGTTTTAGTACTCAGCGGTAGAGAAAATCTGAGTGTTCGGTCATAGCGCTCAGTAGGGTTGAGTAGACGAATAAATGACGGTACTCTTGCATACTCAATTGCTTTGTAAACAGTTTGTGCTCTACCTTTAAAGAGCTCAGTAGTGGATTGAAAAAGCCCGGAAGGATTCTGGGGACTGGACGTAGGTGGTGAGGCCGAACCAGGGTAAGACTGCTGAGTAATCTTTAACCCTTCACTTGATATATATATATATATATATATATATATATATATATATGTATGTATTTCTTGCTTAAATTACTTAGTATATAATTTGTATAAGCCGACGCTGAGTAATCAGAGTGCTGAGTTGGAAGCTAACCTCAAGCGTTATTTGCCAACTCACAAGTGAAATAGTTCTAGTCAGCAACTGACTAAAACCGTCTTACACTACGCTCAGCCTTGCTGACTGATAACAATCCAAATTATTCTTGAATAAGGAATAAGGAAAAATTAATAGAAATAATGGCAAACCATTATTTCTTCTAAAAGAGATATTTATGCATGATTAATGTGGAATTAATGATAATTAATGCAGGGGCGAATATGCAAATAATGAGGAAAAGGAAGGAGTCTCTAGTATTATGCCACGCCACGTGGACCATGGCGAGATACGCCATAATGAGATACGCCCGATGAGAGCGAGTAGCGGAGACCCGCCATAGCTCTCAAGGAGAGCGTACATACGCCTTGACAGATCAAAGAATACGAAAAGGCGCCTTTATTACCATCCATGAATGGGAATAAATACAATTAAATGGCAATTAATAGCCATTAAAGGGGAATAAAGACTTGGATGTTCGAATACCTCAACTCTGAGGGTTTCAATGCTAAATAATGGGATTAATGGAGAATTGATAGCAATTAAAGACGAGTAATGACACGACTCTTCACCTGCTTCCCCATTAATGCTGAAGGTTACAAAAACCTATATAAATACCCCAGCTTCCTAGGATCAAAGGTACACTTACTGATTCTCTACTTTTGTGCTTACAGTTTATTCTCAGAAATATTACTGACTTTGGCATCGGAGTGTCCCCGGCCGATCCCAACGGCGCCTCACAGGGAAGTACTCCGATCAAGGATTTTTCCACAAGTTATCAATTGGTGCGGTGATCGTGGATCTCTAACAAACAGAAGATCACAAAATCTTGATTGTATAGAGTTTCACAAAGAACAAAACAATGGAGTCAACAGAATAGAAATCACAATCTCAAACTTTGGCTCAATCAGTATAACAAATCTATCCAAAGATACAGTTCTCCATATATTGGTGGGAAAGAGTTTTCTACATTAAATCTGGAATTTTATGATGAAAAAGATAAGTTTCCTCCCCTTTCTTATTATATTTTTAATTAAAAAATTGAGATCCCTCACTCTTATAAAGTGCTATGAATATCATTACATGTTATTATGATAAATCTAATAAACTGTGAAAGATGAAGTCATAGACACAAATCTTTCATTAAATCTTGCATGCTTACTATGCCCTCATATTTTTATGCATGACAAGTGTAATATGATATTAAAATTGAATTAGTACAAACGCATGTATAAGACACGTAATCTTGGGATTTACAAAAAAAAAATCATCCATTCAATGTGATTTTGTCATTTGATATTAAAATATCATAAAAGGGCTCATGTAATTACAAATGATTTAGATCTAGTCGGTGTTTTGGATGAACATGCATATAACTATTAGAAGAAATTACAAAAAAATCATATTTGGTTTTTCCTTGTACAATTCACCATCTATATATGGCTTTTCTCCTATATAGTACTTTTAATATCAAAAATTCATATTTTTGAATATTGTTTTGTCAAACAGTTATTTCATTCCCTTTTTTACAAGGATGTGTCTATTCATATAAAAACTGTTTATTTGACATTGTTAAAATTTCTGTTACCAACACAAGAGACTTGAAAATATTGAGTCTATTTGTAATTATCCTATAATTGTCCCTAACTATTAAGGCTATTATGGGCTGATGAATTACCAAATTTGATAAACAAAACTTTCATGTCCTGAGCTAACTACAAAATAATGCAAGTGTCGGTTTCGGATCAGAACATTAATTTATGCAAAATTCTTAGGATATACATGAGAATTCCTTAAAGATTGGAGGATTGTGTGTGAAGGTAAGTGAGAGTGAATTTTGAGTAATTTTCCTTACACTCCAAATTGGAGGAGAATCATGGTACATGTATTTTTCTTCCAAAATTACCTTTTCTCTTTTATTTTATTCGTACAAATGAAATGATATAAGAGTAATTTTATATATAACTATATTATTAAATCATCACTTACCTTTCTTTAATTACACCTCATTCAAATGAGGCTTTAATGATCTCTGAATGCCATTAATGTATGGATGCACAATATTAATTGCAAGTAAATATTAACTATGTAAGATATCTTACCCAATATAGAATGTCATAACTTTTATGACGTTTAAAATAAATATGTTATCTTGGATATTAATGCGCATTGAAATACAAAAGGACATTATTCTTAAACCATTCTCATTATGGTTATTTATTAAGAATTCATTATGATATTCATGTGCAGTAGCAATCTTTATGGTTATGACCGTTATACGTGATATTATTATTAAAACAAGCACGATTAAAATTCTATTATGAATTTGTTTGACATATAATTTTTACTCGGTTTTATCCTTTGGCTAAGCTCATTCTAGAGTCAGGGACTAACGTGAAGGAATTATTAAGTTGATTCCAAGATGAACTAAAAATTCCATAAAGAGACATTGCATTATACATGATATTTGCCAACAAGGTCAATGCAAACAGTCTTTTCCTATGAAGTATGTTCCGTGGATCAAGCCACTGATCCCCAAGGTAAGTGAATATAGCTTTTATGCCTTACCACAATCTTTTAATAATGGATAGGGTATGCCCCACTTCTGGAGTTCTTTCAGTGCTAACCCACAGGTACAAGGGAATTGCTAATAATGCAACCAGTGCCAAACACTAGCATGAAAAATAAAGCTCAATCCAGAGAAGTGTATATTCAGAGTCACTTCAGAAAAATTCCTTGACTATGTCATTAGCAAAAAAGGAGTTAGAGCAAATCCAGATAAAGTAAAAAGCCCTGCGAGGAAAAAGGTGAAAAGATCGCCTAAATAAAAGCCATGCGAGGAAAAAGGTGAAAAGAGCGCCTAAATGAAAGCCCCACTATGGGTGAGAAAGATCCAGAGGTTGAACGGGCGGATCATCGTACTAGAAAGATTGTCAACAAGCATATCAAGGTATAAAACAATTCCTAGCAGAACCACCCTTGATGAGCAGACCAATCTGAAGGGGAGACCTGCATTTGTATCAATCTGTCATGGATAAAGCTATGTGCACCGTGGTTATTCAAGAAGAAGAAGGTCAGCAGTTCTCCATCTATTATGTTAGCAAAATGTTGAAGGATGCGGAGACAAGATATTCGAAGCTATATAAAATGGCTCACACGATTGTGACAATATCCATCCGCGTTAAACCATAGCTCCAAGCATAACCTCAACATGATCGAGATCAAGATCAAGAGCCGGCTTCACCATCATGATTCAACATTGAACACACGAATGATGAGATTGAAAGGCGAGTGCATGCTGCTCTAGATAGACAAGAGAACAATGCAGAAAGATACGCCATCCAGTTAACAGGAATTCGCCATTCACAGCGCGAATCATGGGGTACGAGGCGGAAAAAATGATTAAAGCTTCCAACTTGCCACAATATAAAAGAATCAATATAAGCGGGACATTACATATCTCGAACCCAAAGGAGGGGAGCATGTAACCGTTGGAAGAAACGCCAAAGCGTACTACAGGTTGGCCACCACACTGAAGCTTGCTGGGAGCTGGCAAACTAGATAGCTTTGTCCAGAATAACAAATAACAAGACGACAAGTAGAAGACAGATCCCAAAAAGAAATTCAAAAGTGTCATTAATGTCATAGCAGATGGACCAGTGTATCAGCCACCTGTGGAAAAAGCAAAAATATCCGTTCTGGATAAAACATCCCTCAATTGCCCCTTTTGCAGAAACAGGTCCAGTAATCTCTCCACATACAGATGCGTTGACAATTGAAGGATGGGAGATGAAATGAAGCGAGTAATGGTAGACACGGGCAGTTCTTGCAATGTCATCACCATAGGTGCATTCGCCAAACTCAAGGTTGATCCGATCCAAATAGAAACAACCATTGTTGACATCATGGGAGTGACAGGTCACACTATCCGGACCAAGGACCAGGTAACTTTGGAATGCAAGCTGGCGGATGATGATCAAGTGTGGATTGGTGATCTGGAGTTCTCTATTATGAATGGACAATCAGCTTATAACATCATTCTTGGGCGGCCGTTCATCTCAGAGGTTGCAGCCCTAATTTCCATCCGTCGTATGGCAATGTACATTCCCACCAGCAAAGGAGGAATAATGATTAGCGGGAACCAAAAGGCGGTTCAAGAGACCTACTCGGCGTCGCTATCGATCCGCCCACAATTCAAAGATGACGAGGGTGAGGAAGATGAACTTGTCACTACAGCTTTGGGCGACACAGAAACGCTCCTTATTACTGATGGAAAGCGGGTGCAGATCGCCAAAGGATTAAAACCCGAGATCAAGGAGGATGTTACGAAAGTTCTCATTGAGTTTGAAAGCCTATTTGCATAGGAGAATGAGATCCCCACAGGAGTAAGCCCAGATGTGATTACTCATAAGTTAAACATCATTCAGGATGCGGTTCTAGTTGCTTAGAAAAGACGGAACCATAGGCCTAAAAATCAGTATTTTTACGTATTCTTATATGTGCATTAAACTGTTATAGTATCCTATATTTTATAATTTATTCTTTCTCGCCATACTTCTTATATTCATTTGCCTAGCTTTTATTCCTGATATACGCCCAGTGGCTGGCGAATGAAAAGTTCCACAAACGGATCAATTACCTCAAAGATAGGACAATTGATCCCCATCACGGGCGGATCCCCTTTCCACAAAGATAAGAAGCACAGGCCCTCAGGAGCTTTCAAATGAGCTCAACTCTCTCCTCAAAGACAGGAACAATATTGGTCACCATCAAAAGCGGGTTAAAATTATCTCAAACATGAGAAAATTACACCCTAAACTTTCTCCTCAAAGATAGGAGAACAATAATCTCAGCGGCGGATCGATCTACCTCAAAGATAGGAAACAATTGATCGTCGTCAAAGACAGAGTTAAAACATTTCTCAAACGTGAGAACTTTACACTCTCAAATACTCTTCCCAAAGAAGAGTCTCAAGACCTGGCGGCGGATCGATTCACCTCAAAGATAGGAAGCAAATCGATCGCCTAAGGTAGCTTAACTTCCTCACCAGGAATAAAAGCTTCCAACCTTCACAAAGGTTCACACATTGGGGTACGGCTGGCCACCTACCCTAAACAATCGGAGAAATCCTAAACCAGATTCTAAAAAGTTACTTGCTAAAAGATATAATGCATTAGTAAAAATAGTTCTGGAAAGAAAAGGGTTCATCCAATAATGAAGCCTCGTCTTCATCCAAATAATGAAGCCCCATCTTCATCCAAGTAATGAAGCCTCGTCTTCATCTCCAAATAATGAAGCCTCGTCTTCATCCAAGTAATAAAGCCTCGTCTTCATCTCCAAATAATGAAGCCTCGTCTTTATCCAAGTAATGAAGCCTCGTCTTCATCTCCAAACAATGAAGCCTCGTCTTCATCAAAGTAATGAATTCACGTCTTCATCATAGAAATAACGAAGTCTCGCCTTCACAAATGCAAAGTAAAAACACTTTGGAAAATGAGTAAAGGCTAAAAAGGCAAGTGCCTAGAGTGCCAAAACCCTCCACAAAATGCACAAAAGTCCCTAAATGGCTGATCATTCTTACTGATCCCTAAGGTTGGGTCATTCTCCTCAATATGGCAGAACTAAAGAAAAAAAGTCCCTAAGGCGAATCATAATCCTATGCGGTAGGAACAAATGGTCCCATAAAGGGCGGGTTATTCCATTTCTAAAAGAAATATAACTCTCAAAAAGCCCCTAGAGGCTAACAATGGATACAGCTGACCACCTATTCACGAAGAAGAAAAAACCCCTAAAAGTGCATCATATCCATATATGATCCCATCTAGGGCGGGTCCACTTTCCTCCAAGATGGAAAAATAAAACACCATTTAGACAACCCTAAAGAGCTTTTTATACCTTTAGGGGGGGCTTCTGATAACAACCCAAATTATTCTTGAATAAGGAATAAGAAAAAATTAATAGAAATAATGGCAAACCATTATTTCTTCTAAAAGGGATATTTATGCATGATTAATGTGGAATTAATGATAATTAATGCAGGGGCGAATATGCAAATAATGAGGAAAAGGAAGGAGTCTCTAGCATTATGCCACGCCACGTGGACCATGGCGAGATACGCCATAACGAGATACGCCCGATGAGAGTGAGTAGCGGAGACCCGCCATAGCTCTCAAGGAGAGCGTACATACGCCTTGACAGATCAAAGAATACGAAAAGGCACCTTTATTACCATCCATGAATGGGAATAAATACAATTAAATGGCAATTAATAGCCATTAAAGGGGAATAAAGACTTGACTGTTCGAATACCTCAACTCTGAGGGTTTCAATGCTAAATACTGGGATTAATGGAGAATTGATAGAAATTAAAGACGAGTAATGACACGACTCTTCACCTGCTTCCCCATTAATGCTGAAGGTTACAAAAACCTATATAAATACCCCAGCTTCCTAGGATCAAAGGTACACTTACTGATTCTCTACTTTTGTGCTTACAGTTTATTCTCAGAAATATTACTGACTTTGGCATTGGAGTGTCCCCGGCCGATCCCAACGGCGCCTCACAGGGAAGTGCTCCGATCAAGGATTTTTCCACAAGTTATCACTGACCAAAACTGAGTGGAGTTAATTAAAGAATTAAATTAAGTCAGCGTAATTAAACGAAAAAGTTTCATTAGTTCCTAACCCCCCCACCTTGGAACTAATTATATTACATTACACGGGACCAACAAGTGGTATCAGAGCACAGTAGCTCACTACTCAAAGATAAAACTATCTTGAGCTGATCCCTGTAAATGGCTGAGAACAACACTCGTTTCCTCCCAGGAAATCAAACAACACAGATACTCCCTGAGGGATTATCTATTAGTCGGCCTCCCTTGTTCTTCGGGTCAAATTATACATTTTGGAAGAATAGGATGAAAAATTTTATTCAGGCAACAAACATGAGTGCATGGCTTGCAATAGTCCAAGGCCCGTTTGTTCCTTACAAAATTGTAAACAACGAGAAAGTTGTTAAAAGTGAAACTGAGTGGTCAGAAGATGACCTTAAGAAATTACAGAATATTGCTTCGGCTATCAATATGCTTCACTGTGCTTTAGATGCTGCGGAGTACAACAAAATTTCAGGTTGTGAGTCAGCACAGGAAATCTGGAAGAAGCTAGAGGTGACCTATGAAGGAACCAGCAAGGTCGATGAGTCCAAGGTGAATCAACACATGAGACTGTACGAGCTGTTTGAGATGAACGAAAATGAAGACATCTCTGAGATGAACTCAAGGTTCACCAATATCATAAATGAGCTTAAGAGACTCGTCAAGAACTTCACAAAAGAAGAACAGATGAAGAAAATCTTGAGGAGTCTCCCCAAAAGCTGGCAAGTTAAGAAGACAGATGTGGAAGAAGCTCAAGACCTGACCACATACAAATATGATGAGCTCATAGGATCTCTGCTGACCCATGAGATCTCCATGAAGAATTTTGAAGCTAAAGAAAAGTCAGAGGACAAGAAGCAAAAATCTCTTGTCATGAAAGCTGACTCAACAGAAGTTGACTCATCAGATGATGAGGAGATGGCCATGTTCACAAGAAAGATGAAGAACTTGTTCAGAAAGAATGACAAGAACATCAAAAGGCCATTAAGAAGAAGCGATAAATACAAAGCTGAGTCCAACGACAGCAGACACAAGAAGGACAGCTCGAAGCCTGTTACTTGCTTTGAATGCCATCAAACTGGGCACATTAAATCAAGCAGTCCCACTCTGAAGAAAGAAAAGAAATGTAGCAGAAAAGCAATGGTGGCAACATGGAGTGATAGTGATGAGTCAACATCATCAGAAGTTGATGCCACTGTGTCAGCAAACATATGTTTCATAGCTGATGAATCTGCTGACCACTGCCGATCTGAGCAAGCTGACCTCTCAGATGGATCTGACCAAGAGGAACACTCCAATGAGGTAACATCTCTTCTTCTGCTCAGAAATGAAATGGTTAATGCCCTGAGTGATCTCTATACACTGACCAAAAAGTGTAATAAGAAAATAAGAGCACTCAGCAGGCGATGTGATGAGATTGAAGAGGTCAAACTGAGTGACCTCCGACATCTGCTTCAAGACAACACCAGGCAAGATGAAAATCTAAAAATCATACATCGGTTTGTCTCGGAAGTCCAATCAGACTCTAAGAAGCTGAGAAAGGACATCACATCTATACAGAACCAGCTGAGTACATCGGCTAAGAAAAGGTTCTATCCAAATGCTGAGTATCAAGGTACTAGTCAGCATAGACAGTACACTCAGCAGAACAGCCAGTGTGACTGTTGTGGAAAGAGATGACACACTATAAATGTGTGTTGGTATGCTCAGCACCATCGTGCTGACCAAAAGAGGAAATACCCTCAAAGGGTAATTTTTTGTGACTATTGTGGTAAAGATGGCCACACCATAAATGTATGTCGTCACAAAATAAAATATGATGCTTCACCTGTTCATGCTAACCAACGAGGACCCAAAAAGAATTGGGTACCTAAAGATGAATAGTTTAAATTGCAGGTGAGCTTGAGGTGCGCGGAGAAGTCAAAGCTATGGTACATTGACAGTGCATGCTCGAGGCATATGACTGGTGATGAAACTCAGTTCATCACACTTGTGCATAAACGAGGTGGAAATGTAAGCTTTGGAGACAATAAAAAGGGTAAGATAGTAGGATCAGGTACTATCGGAGGAAATCCTACTATTGAGCCAGTCTCCTTAGTCAGGGGTCTCAAATATAACCTATTGAGCGTGGCTCAGCTGTGTGACAGCGGTAGAAAGGTTGTATTTGATGCTATTGAGTGTCGGATAATCGAGGGAAAAACAAATGATTTGATTTTAACTGCCCCTCGTGTTGACAATGTTTTCATGTTGAGTTTAGAAAAGAAGTTTTCGAAAAATATATGCTTAGTGTCAAAGGAAGATAATTCCTGGCTATGGCATAAGAGACTTGGTCATGTAAGCATGGATCTCCTTGCCAAATTAGCAAGAAAGCAATTAGTTGAGGGACTGCCCAAACTTAGATTTGAGAAAGATCAATTATGCAATGCTTGTCAGCAAGGTAAACAAACCAAAAAGTCTTTTCAAAGTAAAAATATTATCTCAACCAAGCGTCCATTGGAATTACTACACTTGGATCTTTTCGGACCTGTCCAGCCACTCAGCTTGGGCGGTAAGAGATTTTCCTTGGTCATTGTAGATGATTTCTCTCGATATACTTGGGTCATCTTGCTGAGTAGCAAAGATGAAGCCTTTGAGATGTTTTCAACACTGATTAGAAAACTTGAAAATGACAAAGATTTAAAATTAGCACACATCCGTAGTGATAATGGCGGAGAATTCAAAAACCAACAGTTTGATGAATTCTGTGAAGTCAGCGGCATTGACCACAATTTTTCTGCTCCTAGAACTCCTTAACAAAATGGGGTAGTTGAGAGGAAGAACAAAACCTTAGTCGAAATAGCTAGGACAATGCTGAGTGAGAATAGGCTTCCAAAGTATTTCTGGGGTGAAGCTGTCAACACAACGTGCTATATACTCAATAGGGCTTTAGTTAGACCTATACTTAAGAAAACCCCCTACGAACTTTGGAAAGGACGAAAACCCAATATTGGATATTTTCGTGCCTTTGGTTGTAAATGTTTTATACTCAATACAAAAGACAACCTTGCCAAGTTTGACTCTAAAGCTGACGGAGCGATCTTTCTAGGGTACTCAACTAATAGTAAAGCATATAGGGTGTTCAATAAAGGAAATCATGTCGTAGAAGAGTCTGTACATGTTGAGTTCGATGAAACTGACCCTGCAGAAAAGTCAAGTCAGTCTGCCGAAGATGACCCATGCTCAGCTTCCGCTGACCAAAATGGAGCCGCTGAGTCATTACCACACGGGCTGACCAAAGGTAAAAACGAACCTAAAATTACCTTTGCTGACCAATCTAAAACTGCAGAGATTGTTGAAACACCTGCTCCTGAAAACTCAACATTACCCAAAGAGATCAAAATCCCAAGAGGACACTCGGAAAAGTCCATTCTTGATGCTGCTGAGAACAACCTGATGACAAGAAATCAGCTCAGGAGATATCTCAGCAATGTTGCGTTCGTCTCAGTCCATGAACCAAAGAACTTCACCGAAGCTGAGCACGATGAATTCTGGATCAATGCGATGCAAGAAGAGCTTGATCAATTCAAGAGAAATGAGGTATGGGATTTAGTGCCAAAACCTAGGAATCAAAAGACCATAGGTACTAAATGGGTCTTTTGAAATAAGCTAGATGAACAAGGTAATGTAGTCAGGAATAAAGCCAGACTCGTAACTCAGGGCTACAGTCAGTAAGAAGGCATTGACTATGGTGAGACCTTTGCACCCGTAGCTAGGTTAGAGGCTATAAGAATATTGTGTGCATATGCTAGCTTTATGAACTTTAAACTATTCCAAATGGATGTCAAGAGTGCATTTCTTAATGGAGTTATAAACGAAGAGGTATATGTTAGTCAGCCTCCAGGGTTTGAAGATCCAAAATTTCCAAACCACGTTTATAAACTTAAGAAGGCCCTGTACGGCCTGAAACAAGCACCACGTGCTTGGTACGAAAGGTTGACCAGTTTCCTGCTGACCAGGAACTATGTCAGAGGTAAAGCTGACACAACCTTATTCATTAAGAAAAAGGGTAAAGATACCATGCTTGCACAAATATACGTAGATGATATTATCTTGGGTGCTACTAATGAATCTATGTGCAAGGAATTTAGTAAACAGATGCAAACTGAGTTTGAGATGTCAATGATGGGCGAACTCAACTTCTTCCTTGGACTTCAAATTAAGCAAGGGAAGAATGGCATCTTCATTAGTCAGACCAAGTATGCCAAAGAAATATTAAAGAAAATTGATATGGAAAAGTGTAAGCCCATATCTACCCCAATGGGTACTGACACTGTGCTTTATGCTGATGAGAAAGGTAAGTCAGTAGACAGCAAGTTATATCGAGGTATGATTGGCTCTCTACTTTATCTAACCGCTAGTAGGCCAGACATTCAGTACTCAGTATGTTATTGTGCGAGATATCAAGCTGACCCCAGGGAATCTCACTATATAGCTGTCAAAAGAATTTTTAGATATTTGCAGAGCTCAGTTAATGCAGGTTTATGGTATCCAAACACAAATGACTTCACACTCATTGGATACACTGACGCTGACTATGGACGAGACAAGGTGGAGCGTAAAAGCACCTCAGGAGGATGTCACTTTCTTGGAAGTTGTCTAGTGTCTTGGTTCAGTAAGAAGCAATCGTCAGTAGCCCTGTCAACAACTGAAGCTGAGTACATTGCTGCTGGAAGCTGTGTGGCACAAGTCCTATGGATTAAGCAACAGTTGGAGGATTATGGAGTACAAACAGAAACAATTGAAGTCAAATGCGACAACAAGAGTGCCATTGACTTATCCAAAAATCCAATCCAACACAGCATGATGAAGCATGTCAGCATTAGGCATCACTTCATCAGAGACCATGTACTCAAGGGTGAGATCAAGTTGACCTATGTTCCAACAGATGAACAACTTGCGGATATCTTTACGAAGCCCTTGGCTCATGAGCAATTTAACATACTAAGGGAAGATATCGGTATGTCTAATCCTCTTCAATAGATTTCTGCGCTTAAATGAATGTTGAGTGATCATTACATGCTGAGTGATTAGTGCTTAATGAGTAACTATTGTATGCTGAGCTAATATGAATAACATAAAATCACCTTATGCTGAGTAGACATACATACTGAGTGATTACTATGAGCTGAGTTACTAAGCATGCTAAAATCCCTTTTACGTAAAACTGAGCACTCAGAACCTCAAAACGTTTAGTATTCTAGATACTGAGTTAATCCAGTTGCACAATTAATGCTAGCACGTGCATTTAAGTAGCCACCTAGGATGACATAAGCATAATAAATAGAAAACACATGCGCCGAATGTGTCATAAATGCCAGAGATAATGGTCGATTGATCAACTCGAGGTAAAACCGCCATTCCGACCTATCAGATCAATTCAAAACGACTATAAATAGTGGACGATTTCCCACTAACTTCTCTTTACATTCGAAATCTGTGGCATTCGATTTCTCTCTCTCTAACTTCCCAAAATCCACTGCATTTCTCAAATCCTAAAGAACACCATGTCTGACGATTCCCAGAACCATTCCGTCGAGCAATACGATGATAATCGCTCCGACATAAATCCTCCGTCTCCTGCTGAGCAGGACTATGAAGAGACTTCCACTGAGTCTCAAGAACAAGGTCAGCATGACCAATCCAAGGTCAGCACTCCCAGCAAAAACCCCAAAGCTGACCAAGCAACTCCGTCAAGAAAGAAGAAGGAGAAAAAGAACAAGCAACCCAAAGAAAGGGTTTTCCTCCCAGTTTACAAAAGTGTAAAAAACTTTAAAGTCTTCTGTTCCCGTTGGTTCTCCAAGGGATTTGTAGAAGCTGAGAAACCCTTTTGCGAGTGGATTTCCAAGAATGGCTAGACCGAGCTATTCTCTCTCCCAGGAACCACTTACCCACAGCTGGTGAGGGAATTCTACACTAATCTTAGAATCGCCGAAGATGATGTTGACCATTTAGTCACCACGGTCAAAAGCAATGACATCACCATCACTCCGTCCTATCTCGCTAAACTATTAAAGCTGAAGGCTGCAGGTTCAGAACTCAGGACCACGAATGACTATTTGCGCGTTGATTACCCTGTTGAGTTCTGTAAACCAAAGAACCACAAAGGAGAAATAGCCAGTACCTGCATGGGTCAGCCTCAAAAGATGGCCCACTATATCCTGACCAACTTTCTATTCCCCAAGGTCAACTCCTCCTCATCAGCCTCTAACTTTGAGCAGTGCTTCATCGAGCACATGCTGAACTATAAGCCGCTCAATATGCCCATTTTTCTCATCGGCGCCTTCCAACGCAGTACCGGGACACTCAGGATGGGTTCTCTCATCACAAAGATACTGCAGGATCACAAGGTCAGCATGGTAGATGAGATTGAAATTTCGGGTACGGAAATCACTGCTGCAGTACTATTCGGCTTAGCCTACAACCAACCCATTAAGCCCAAGAAAGGAAAGGGGACTATGGTTGAAGAAGATCCCACTGATGAAAATGAAGAAGGGCATAATATGGTTGAAGGGGATAATATGGTTGAAGGGGATAATATGGTTGAAGGGGATAATATGGTTGAAGCAACACAGGATGCGCTGACCAAGAAAGGAAAGAAAGTGATGGGTGACAAAGAACCCGCTGACTGCACTAGGCAGGATAAAAAGAGGAAAGCTGACCAATCCTCCTCCAAAGACATTAACACAGCTCCGAGGAAGCTTCGGATAATCTCTAGTGCGAAGAAAGCTGCTGCTGAGCAAGCTCAAGGGGAACCTAAGTCAGCGGAGAAACAGAAAAGGCAAGTTGAGCCTGAGGAAGAAAGTGAGGAGACACCTGATCAGCCCCTGAAGAGGAAGAAAACCTCTGGGTTGAAGCCAATTGAAGCTGACCCACTTGACTTCGTGATTACAAAGAAATCACACTTCGCGCGGAGTCAAGAGATTGATCTAGAGAAAATTCCCTCTGGTCAGGAGGAAGAACAAGGCTACACTAAGGGTCAGCCTCAAGCTGACGTGATAGGTCATGCTGAGCAAAGTAAACCAGTTGATGCTGAGCAAGTTGAGTATCTCGCTAAGTCACCAGTGAAGGACAAGGTTGTGGAAGGCCTTAATACTGACCTTAACTCCTCCTCTGAGTCCATTGAGTCTATTCCTGCTGATCCTTCTCCACCAACCAAAACTCCTAAGGACAGTACGGACAAGCGTTTCAAACGCAAAGCTCAAAAGCCCAACCTCATTGATTTGTTGGATGACTCCCCACTCAGAGATCCAATCACAGATTTGACCGGACTTCAGCTCTAATTCTTCACCAACATCGTTGAACCAACTCCGGACCAAATCAAGAAAAAACAAGCCTCTGTTTCTCGAGCTGAGGAACTAGTCGACCCCAAGGTTCCTAAGGGTCAAACTTCTGCCGACACCGTTGCTCATCCTTCCACTGAGCAAGTGCTCGAAGTCCATGCTGCTCAACCAAACGAGCTAGCAAAGGAAACTCCTGCTCAAGACAGTTCTGAGTTGCCTCAACCTCCAAAATCTACTCAACTTCAGACTGACACTGAGCAGGTTAATAACTCTGCTGATCCACCTCTTCCTACTCCTACAAAGCAGAATGAAAATCAGTCAGCACCCGCTGCTGACCTGACTACAAGTGCAGTTGCTGACCAAGCTGGCACCTCCACTTCCCAGCACCAAACACCTCCTCCATCCGGTGCTGACAAGATTTCAGCCCCTGAGCACCACACTGATGAATCCTATGCTTACTTAAATGCTTCTGAGTCTGGAAGGAAAATTATTTACTCAGCTCAAGCTCTACTTCAGGATATTCATCAAACTCACGCCGATGCTGCTGGGTCTGTTCCTGCTGAGCCAACTCAAATCTCCTCTGTCACTCAGCTTCTGACCGAAATCAAAGGTCTCAAAGAACTGATGAGCGTCATTGTAACACCCTGATCCAATACCATGTAGATATTGTCCGCTCTGGCCCAAATCCAACACCTTGGTCCTCACGGCTTTAAAACGCGTCTGCATGTATTGGATTCACATCTTACTAATAAGCCCCACTCACTCCCTCTCCATTTCCGATGTGGGATTCAGTTCATTCCTGCCCCCATCGCCATCCCTTAGGGCCGCTCCTTGCTCAGGCTTTCTACCCCAGCGCCACCCACTCCGGACCGGGTCGTTACAGGCCTACCAGCTTCCGCTTAGTTCGTCCTCGAACCACACATCGTACGTGGAGAGTCGGCTCTGATACCAATTGTAACACCCTGGTCCAATACCATGTAGATATTGTCCGTTCTGGCCCAATTCCAACACATTGGGCCTCACGGCTTTAAAACGCATCTCCATGTATTGGATTCTCATCTCACTAATAAGCCTCAGTCACTCTCTCTCCATTTCCGATGTGGGATTCAGTTCATTCCTGTCCCCATCGCCATCCCTTAGGGCCGCTCCTTGCTCAGGCCTTCTTACCCCGGCGCCACCCACTCTGGACCGGGTCGTTACAGGCCCACCAACTTCCACCAGGTTCATCCCCGAACCACACATCGTACATGGAGAGTCGGCTCTGATACCAATTGTAACACCCTGATCCAATACCATGTAGATATTGTCCGCTCTGGCCCAAATCCAACACCTTGGGCCTCACGGTTTTAAAACGCGTCTGCATGTATTGGATTCACATCTTACTAATAAGCCCCACTCACTCCCTCTCCATTTCCGATGTGGGATTCAGTTCATTTATGCCCCCATCGCCATCCCTTAGGGCCGCTCCTTGCTCAGGCTTTCTACCCCAGCGCCACCCACTCTGGATCGGGTCGTTACAGTCATGACATCTTTTGTATCTCAACAGCCCAAGCAAGAGTCAATAGTGAAGCTGTCTGAACTCCAGCTGATGATGGTGAACCATATGAACTCCATCCAAGGTCAACTCAATGCCTTATCAGCTGTGAACTCAACATATGCAACCTCTGCTGAGGTTAATCAACACTTTTCCCAGCTAACCTCTAAGCTGACTGGAGCTCGTGACCTTATCTCCTCCTCTCAGTGCTCCATCGAACAGATTGGTAAAGCCATTCGCCTCCTCAACTTGAGCAAAGAGGAAATGGACACTAACCATGTCACACCCGACCCTAGACGACCTCAATCGGCATCGGACATGAAATAGAAAGATCATAATCAATACTTAGAAGTCTCCAATTTATCCAAATATCATTATATTACAATTGCAATACCAAAGTTCTAACCATAATTCTCATAATAAGCAGCCAACTTCCAAACCCTGCCTAAACGGTCGGTAACCTTCTCTATATCTTGTACTTTCTCACCTAAAAACATTAAAACATTTAAAAAGGTGAGACAAAAATCTCAGTAAGAAACTATCAGCTATAAAAATCAACTTTCCTTAACATAGCTACATATATACATTCATTAAAGGATTTAATCAAAATCTTATAAAATATACTCAAAACTGAAGTTCATATAACTTTGTATATATAATGCATCTTGTCAAAATGGATCAAAACAAATAAACGTTTCATCAAACCAATTTATAATCAAATAAATGTTTTATCAAACCAACTTGTAATCAAATAAATATTTTATCAAACCAACTTGTAATCAATCAAACGTAAAGCCTTATATCAAAATCAATCATAACCGAAAATATAATCCAAATGAACTTAAAACATTGTATCCATCCTCGAGTTTCTCCCCTTAAGTATCAATCCATAACCACATATATAGTCGAGACGTCTCTTAACATTGCCTATCCCATATGGTCTTACCCAACACTTCGCTGCCATACCCAATAGGTCTTAAGACTGTGTACACAGGTCATGTCCCTCATTGAACATGGTCTTCAAATATAAAACCACCGATCCGGATAACTCTCGATGGATATAAAATCATAAAATCATAACGTGCTCAAATATCCTTTCATAATCAAATTCCAAACTATTTCATAACCATAAATCATTTGGCTTCAATTAGCCCTTTTGTATCATAAGAATCATATTTGGACTTCAATCCAAAATAACAACAATAATAATCGCAATAGATTTCTCAATCCAAAAACAATTTGTAAGAAATCATTAAATTCATTTTATTCACTATATATATACATTGAAACCAAAAACATATATGTATATATGTAAATCAACCAAATTAAGCCTTAAATCAACATAATCAAGTAAAATCTGAAATTCACATAGAAGCATAGTCAATAGCTTCATTTGAAACCATAATTTCACAATAAAAAGCAAAATCGTGGAAAACCCCAATTTTACAAAATTCCTGCATAACCTTAAAATATCAATTTGTGAAAAATCTTTGATATATATTTATCTATATACATAAAACTCAAAATATAGTTGATAGTTACTTACCTTGGCTACTAATTGAAGAAAACAATCCGTTCAATTCTCCTCTAAATTCTGTCTAAGACGTTTCCCTCCAAACACTGCCGAAACTCAAAAACTCTTCGGTTAGGACTTAGAACTATACACAAGGATGCTATGGTTCTAATTTCGAGTGATTCGGACGGTCGAATCTCCGTAAATCAAAAAAACGGTGGAGAAACGGTTCAGAGAAAATTGATGATAAATATAAAAGAAAAAGAAAAAGAAAAAGAAAAAGAAATGAAATGATATGATAATCGTATACACCGCCTGAATTTGAGATATATATATCTCAAATATGGAAAATATCAGATTTGATCCTCCATCTTTCTATAATCTTTTAAAAATTATCCTAACTTTTAATTTACACATAAAACCATCAAATTAACTTCAAACTTTTTCTATAACACCAAATAAAAATCACAGACCTAATAATTATAATATATATTACTATCAAGATATAAATTCTAGAAATTTAGACACGGATGTGACAGACCAGGTCAAGACCAATGAGATTCTGCAGCGCACTCAGTCCACACTTGCACAAGTCCGGCATACCAATGCTCAACGTCAAGCATATGACACTGCCCTGCTCAGGAAGTATCATCAATCCTATGCCCGGATGACAGAATCGATAACTTGGATCAGGAAATCTCTGGAGTATTTACTCAGTATGCTCAGTGCCAACATTAAAATCCCCGCTTCAAGTATGGACGAAGGCATGCAGGTCTTCCAAGGTCTCCGAGAAAGTACGAATCAACTCCAACTGTATTCCTCGAAACTGACTCGTGTTGTTCAACAAGGGATCTTCTATGCTCCTTCTCCTCCATCTCATGATGCTGGCAAAATGGGAGAGAAAGAACGAACAAAGCAAGATGCTGGAACTCAGTAGAATACGGGGGAGATATCTAAGCCAGCTGCCGAAACTCAGCAGAAGCATGGTTCAACTTCTGCTGACCCGCGCACCCACACTCAGCAACAACGAACTGCTCAAACCAAACCCAAGTCAAATCAAGTTCAGGCCAATATTAGGAAATAGTGCTAGCAATAGTCTATAGTGCTTGTAACTTATATTTTATGGCATGTTCTTGTTATGCCGAGTAATATAATATTATAAGCATCTTTTATCCATACTGACTTTATATCTGCGATGCTTAATTGTTGTGCTGATATGCTGATCTGTCATAATTAACTAACCATTGAACAACAAATTAAAACTTGTGAACATAAGGAATATACAAGTAAAACATACTCAGCACACAACTCTGATATCTATAATTGACACTGAGTAATAACTATGTTTCAAGAATTGACCTACTTCTGAAAGCTGACCTAGGCTCATCTGAATTAGATCTTGGAAGGTCTAGAATTGAACTAATTCAGTAAAGACATGTCTTAATTTCACTCGATTAGATCTTAGAAGGTTTAGAGTTAAATTAAGTCAATAGATGCAACCCTTACGGGGGAGTAACCTCAGAAGAATAAAAGGCAAATCAATTATTGGGAACCTCAATGCTGAGTTCCAAAATTAAATATTTTTGCCAACATTAAAATGGGGGAGTTTGTTGAAACACCTTTCCACATGATTTTTGATTTGACAAAATTATTTAAGTTAATCCAATGATTAAGATAATTAAATTTAAGTGCTTTGATTTAATTGTACTAATGTGTTTCTTCAATGTTGAGTTTATTAATAAATGAGAACAGAAATAAAAAGTAAGACAGAACAAAGTCAGCATGAGCCACAGAAGCTGAGTAGAACACAACTCAGCATTATAAAAGAAAAGTCTTCTTCAGAACAAACGCTTGAAGACGAAGCTGACCGAAGAAGCTGAGTAGAACGTAACTCAGCCTCGTCAAAGATAAAGATCGAAGGCAACGTCAATTAAATCAAGCTGAGTGTTCGTCAGGACAGCACCAATGATCCGTTGACTAGAGGACAAAGCCCGACAAAGGTCTGCACCAATTTAGAAGCCTCGAAATTACGCCAAGATACCTTTTTGAGACGCATGGATCAACTGGCATTTAGCAAGAAGACAAACTTGGCGCTAGAAGACAAAACCTGGCGCTAGAAGATGAAACTGGCAAGCCTGGCGCCTGCTAAAATCAGACGACAGGATTGGCCTGCAAATCTGAATGCTGACCAATGAATGACGCAAGAAGACCGTTTGAATTCAACGGATAAGTCCGAATTCAAATCATTGGAGCTTCAGAAATTGCTATAAAAGGACAAGTTCATCACTTGGATCCTTTGCCGAAATACAAGAAAGCACAGACAGAAAAAGCAAATCTTCACAAGAGTGAAAATCCAAAATAGAAGCTGTCTAAATAGAAAAAGCAAGTTCTTACACCCAAATCCAATCTCTGTGTAAAAGTCTAGAGTGAATTTGTATTCATCTAAAGTGTTCTTCGTTTGAGAGAACAAATTTTGTATCAATTGTAAAGGTTGAGAGAGTGAAGCTGAGTACTCGGTTTTAGTACTCAGCGGTAGAGAAAATCTGAGTGTTCGGTCATAGCGCTCAGTAGGGTTGAGTAGACGAATAGAGGACGGTAATCTTGCATACTCAATTGCTTTGTAAACGGTTTGTGCTCTACCTTTAAAGAGCTCAGTAGTGGATTGAAAAGCCCGGAAGGATTCTGGGGACTGGACGTAGGTGGTGAGGCCGAACCAGGATAAGACTGCTGAGTAATCTCTAACCCTTCACTTGATATATATATATATATATGTATGTGTTGCTTGCTTAAATTACTCAGTATATAATTTGTATAAACCGACGCTGAGTAATCAGAGTGCTGAGTTGGAAGCTGACCTCAAGCGTTATTTCCCAACTCACAAGTGAAACAGTTCTAGTCAGCAACTGACTAAAGCCGTCTTACACTACGCTTAGCCTTGCTGACCAAAACTGAGTGGAGTTAATTAAAGAATTGAATTAAGTCAGCGTAATTAAACGAAAAAGTTTCATTAGTTCCTAACCCCCCATTGGAACTAATTATATTACATTACATGGGACCAACAATTATGATTTTAATGTTAGAATCCGTTGTTGTTTGCCATTTTTTGTTATATACTACTTCCCACATTAGCTCCAAAACATATCCAGGCTTCGCATATACGAACTAAATTCATCAAGTAAACCAAACTTTAGCTTCGCAGGCTTCGCATATGCGAACTAAATTCATCAAGTAAACCAAACTTTAGCTTCGCATGCTTCGCATATAAACCCAAACAGTAGCTTCGCAGGCTTCGCATAATATGTAATCTGTGAAGTCAGACAGGAGGGGGCAAGACGCGCGTAAATATTGAGGGTATTATGGGAAAGTCATACAAAAACAGTCTAGATATGTAGTAGATTGAGTAAATAGGTTAAATATATAAATGGGCCTCCCATTTGATTCAGTTTTGTAATTTTCCCTTATATATATGAATTAGCTTCTAATATTATGTTTCACTTAGTAATTTTTCTTTTATATAAACGTTGCAGTGCATTGAATATTTTTATGTTGTACATAATATAAAAATTGACTTAATATCTAGAATTCTCTGTTCGGTCCAAACACAAACCGGACTGAACCAAACCGAAATATTTCGGCTTGGTCTAGACCGAACCGAATTATAGTTTGGTTTGGTCCTAAAAAATACCAAAAATTTGGTTCGGTTCTATTTGGTTTGATTCGGTTTTTGGATCGAACCGGTCCATACTCACCCCTAATTATAGGTTGAATACAAAAGATAGCTAAAAGATCTTAAAAGAATTAAAGGCCCATCCGAAAAACTAGAACCGGAACTAGAAGCCCATGTTGAAAGTGAGACAGAAGACTTTTCCAAACTGGTAAGAATTCAGAAGATAGAAGACTCTGTCAGAAATTTATATATTTTTTTTAAGTAAACATGTCTAAAAGCAAACCGGACCAAACCGCTTAATCGGCACTGGGTCAACCAGTTCATGGTTGAACCAGACGATTTGAGCAGGTCTGAACGGTTTTCAAGGATTTAACAACCGGACCACCTCCGGTCCGAAATTGTGACCGATTCTGGTCGAACCGGATTGGACCAACCGGACCGGTTCGGATTTGATAACCTTGACTATCACCATTAAAAAAAACGTCCAGTCCGCAGCCAGTAGAATTAGAATAAAGAAAGAAATCATTAGCCAAAGTTCTTAATGGTCAAAGTTCTCAATGGTCAACAGCTTGAGGGTGGCTGTTAGTGATAATCATCAATGTTATCAGGCTCGAACCGGACCGGTCGGTCTGACCGGTTGTACCAGGAACCGACGAGGAAGCCGGTCCGAGCCTACACGGTTATTTGCATGATGGAAAAACCGGAGAGACCCGGGATTGAACCGGTACCCGACGGTCTGCCCGGGAACCGGTGTGACCCCGGATCTCTACAATTGCTGGGAAAAATGAGGCGTGCTGGAGAAATTTCAGGCGGGCGTGCTGCAAAAATTTGAGGCGGACTTTGAAAAATGGTGGGCGGGCTGCAAAAATTTAAATTTTGAAAATTAAATTAATACTAATCTATAAAAAAATTTAGCAAAAGTGGTCAAGTTAAGGGACCCTATTTTGGTGCGGCATTCGCGTCGCCCACGTCGTGTGGGTGCGCCCCTAACCCAACAATTAATCGATTGCACCCCCTACGCGTGAGAGAGCCTTTTCCCTAGTAATTAGTTAAAGGCTTGTAAATATCATTTACTTATAAACTAGTTAAGTTTCTCTTTTTTTTCCTATGTGGGATGTGAATGCTTAATTTCCTTTTAACTTCTTCGAAACCATTTTAAGTCGTTCACTTTGAGCATCAACTTCTCATTCATCACTTGTCCGTTTTGAGTTTATAATATATTTTTAAAAAGATCTCATGACATAGAATACGTTGATATATTTCAATTTATTCTGAACTTAATTTATTTGTCATATATTTAAGACTCAAATTAACAAAAAATAACAAACCAAATATTGTTTATAATTTATTTTGGATATATATAATGTATAAAATTAATTATAAATTAGTTATATATATTTAATATATATAAATATTATTTATTTATTTATTACGTCATTCGGTTTGATCAATCTGAACCATCCGATCCGACCAAGTGACCCGTGATCCAGTTACCAATCTGGTTTGATGTCCGGTCCGGTTCTCAGATAATTATCATATGATAGTTATCCCTTTTGATCTCTAACTTATCTAAGTTATTATTTGAATAATACTCTTTCATTTTGATCTTAACCTAATTGTATTTATCCTTGGACTCTATTTTTTTTTCCTACTAATTATTATCCTAGTCATGTTGTTAATATTCAGTTTTAATATATAAGTTACACGTCTCTCTCTTCCTTCCCTCTCTCTAACTGGTATCAACAAGTAACATCTACTAGTAATTTACTAATTTGGAAGAGCAAAATAGAAAGGAATATAAGTGAAGGAAAGACTTCAAATCAAAGAGAAACTTGCATCACTTGACGTGAAGATTGAGTTATCATGACCTCATCATAACTAAATTACTACATTGAGTATTTTTTTTTTTTTGGTTCGCTACATTGAGTATGTTTAGTTATCAACCTCGCATTCAAAATGAAGAAACTTACATTTTAGAACATTAAAAAGTATACTTTTTTTAATTCATATAAATTCAAATTCAAGAGCTAAATTTCACCATATTGATTGAGAGATGAAAAAATAAAATTTAATTGAATACAATAATACCTGTAATGGGCCTGAAATTGAATACCCATTGGCCATGACATTACACAGCCCATTACTCGTTACACTTGTACTTAGATTTCCTCATTATGTATTTCATCATCATTACTCTGTTTTTGCTTAACATAGCAACAAAATCATCATTATATTTCATTTTATTATATTCTGACATACCGGATAATTTTCTTACTACCAACAAAATTAACTAATCTATTAATATATAAACTATACTAATTAGTAATAACTAGAGATGGTAATGAATACGAAAGGATATAGGTTTCGTAAATACTCGGTATTACTCGGTTTTACTAGAATTTTAGATTAAAGGGTTTGGAAATAGAATGAAATTAAAAAAAAAACATGACGGGTATGGGGTGGAAATGAGAAAACTTTCAGGATACCCGCTATCCGTTATCTGTCATGTATTTGCTAAATTATATTTTTTACTCTCTTGAATATTAATAAATACATACTAAAAAGAAAATGGAAGAGATGAATTCTATATTAAATATTTAAGGATAAATAATTTATTCGTCATTGAGTTTATGTATATTACACTAATTAGTCCCTCTGTTTTTAAAAACACATTATAACATCCATAAGTTTTCACAAAACTAACTACTTTGTCCTTCCATCCATAAATTATTAGAAAATGGCAAGGTTGTCTTTCTACACTAATTAACTTTCATCTATATTTAATTAAGTTTTATCAAATTTTATTTATATCAACAATTAAGATTATTTCAACAAATAATTATAAATAAAATGTTAAATTTACCAATCTATCATAAATTAGTTTAGTGTTTCCAAATCTGATCTGACTGCTGCGATTACAATTTTCTATTCGTGATCAAATGTTAAAAAAGTATTGTCGATCCGATCTGATCCTTCAAAACAATCTGAATTGATTGGTAAAAGATTTCAAGCTGCTTAAACTAAAGATTTCGAGTTTGAATCTTAGTATACGTAAAAAAAATTAATTAGAAGAGAATTAACCTAAAGGATGACTGATGAATCTTGAACTGAACAATCAGATAAATTATATAAAAGTATTTTTTACTAAAATAGTGTATAATAAAATTAATTAGAAATTATTTCATAAATTTTAATTTTACTCATTAGATTAAAAAACATTAATAACTATTTAACTTATATTTCATTTAATCGGTTATTATTATAAATTAGAAACTCAATAATGCATGTATAAAATAGATATTATATAAATGATATATTTAAATTATAATACTAAATTATTATAAAATTGGTTATCTATTTTTAATTAAAAATAAATTAAATAAAAAAAGGACGGCCCGGTCGCACTATGCGTCCCCGCTGAGCGAGGGTCCGGGGAGGGGTCCCACCACAAGGATGTACTGGGGGCAAGCCTTAGCGCAACGGTAAACGTTGTTATCGTGTGACCAAGAGGACACGGGTTAAAGGATAAAATTAGATAAAACTTAATTAAACATATAAAAAAAGTCAACTAGTGGTTAAAGGATAAATTTGTCATTTTCTATAAAATTTATAGATAGAGGACTAAGTAGTTAGTTTTGTCAAAACTCATGGATGTTATAGTGTGTTTTGAAAAATAAAGGGACTAACTAGTGTAATATACACAAACTCATGGACTAATAAATTATTTACCCAATATTTAATGATTTGTATTTGTTATTGAATTTTGTATTATGTTTAGATTTGTAACAAATTTCATTCACTTTCGCTTTAAATAAATGTGAGTGATATTAGTTGAATCTAGATGAAATTCATATATAAATGAAATGAATATTTAAGTTAAAATCAGTTTTTTTTTTTAACGAATGAATTTATTAATGACGATCCGCATCAAGCACATTACATAAGAACAAGAGAGGCAGTGAAGCTCAAACTTCATGATCATACTTAGAATTAGCAGCTCTAGCTAACACATGAGCCACATTATTCACTGACCTTTTAACAAAACTGACGACACAGATGCCAATGTCATTGATTATGGCTTTACAATCGCCGACTATTAAACCGAAGAGAGACATGGGATAATGATTTTGAGCCAAGGCTGTGACTAGCAGCTGGGAATCAGATTCAACTTCCACCCTCAACCATCCCTGTTCCTTAGCCCAGTTTAGGGCGTGTCGGCAAGCAATGACCTCAGTTTAAATGCACGTATAGATATGACATAAACCCAATGGTGCAAGCTATAGTTACTTTGTTTTTAACAAAGTAACCATTACTTTGTTTTTTGGGAAAATTACAAATCTAGGTCAAATGGGAGGCCCATTTACATATTTAACTCATTTACTCAACCCACTACATATCTAGACTGTTTTTATGTGACTTTTCCGTAATACCCCTACCCTTCCCACTTCCCCTCACTCTATCGGTTTCTCTCCCCTGTTCTCCTTGGTGCGCGAAAACGATTTGGCTCCTCCATTAATGATTTGAAGACTTTTGACCTTCCTATTTGCCTTTAAATTGCATGAAATCTGCACCATGTTTCCAAATCACAATGAAGTTCTCTTTTCATCTCTTGATTCTGCAACTTCCTAACCCTAGAAAACGAAGCCATGGTTCTTCATCTTCCTGTTCGTTAATTGGTTTCTTTCTTCTTGTTACCATTCCAGAAATGGTTATTCTACGTTATTTCCGTCGTTCTTCCCAGTTTATCATATTGTTAGGAGCGAAAAATGTAAGTATCTGCTGTTTTTCCTGCGTTTTCCATGAATTCACTTCGCGTAGTCGTTGAATTCGTGGAGATCTGCGAAAAGAACGAGCCTGAAACTTGATGATCTACTTCGCGAATCGATGAATTCGCGACGTTCTGCGAAGAGAAAGAGTCTGAAACGTATGGATCTACCTCGCGAATCTATTAGTTCGCGAAGTCTGCGAATAGATCCTTACGTTTCAGACCTCGCAGACTTCGCGAAAGCATCGATATGCGACGTAGATAGTCACATTTCAGACCTCGCAGACTTCGCGAAAAAATCGTTATGCGAAGTAAAATCACCTCTTCCCATGCACATTTACATTCGCATGCTTCGCTAATTTTCATTTCGCGAATCCAAAATGGTCCTTTTTCATAACTAACACGGTTAATTTTTTCTGTAGATGGTTGAATACGTAACATCCCTTTCTGGAAGGCGGCGTACTGGGCTGCAGGGAAGATGATTTTTCTTCCTGTATAGGGATGAACTTCCCCAAGATTGACACATTGACTCCTCAAATGATTCGTTAGGAGAGGTTGTTTCAATCTCGGGGTGCACCATGGGACACGTCCATCCCATGGTGTCAATTTTGAAGCGGATGCGTAATCTTGGTACCGGATTAGTTAGTTTCACTTTGAAATGATTAGTTAGTAGAGTTCATTGTGGCAATCTTGTTGTAAATTTTGATAATGTTATGATTTGAATGTCGTTATTGTGACAATCTTGTTGTAAATTTTGATAATGTTATGATTTGAATGTTAGAATCCGTTGTTGTTTGCCCTTTTTTGTTATATACCACTTCGCGAATTAGCTTCAAAACACATCCAGGCTTCGCATATGCGAACTAAATTCATCAAGCAAACCCAAACATTTACTTCGCAGACTTCGCATAGTATGGAATATGCGAAGTCAGACGGGATGGGGCGAGCCGCGCGTAAATATTGGGGGTATTTTTGGAAAGTCACACAAAATGAGTCTAGATATGTAATAGGTTGAGTAAATGGGTTAAATATGTAAATGGGCTTCCCATTTGATCTAGTTTTGTAATTTTCCCTTGTTTTTTTTACCATTGGATGATGAAAATACAACAAAATTAAACTTGTATCATTAAAAAAAAAACTTTAAACAAAATTTAGAAAAGTTAAAATAATTTCACCCAAATACATTACTTACTCGAGAAATTGATTGAAATTGGATAAAACCAACATACTTCCAATTTACAAGTATGTGCAATTTACTTTCTCTCACATTTACCATAATACTTAATTAATAACGTTTTTGGTGACTTCTTTTACTTAGGGGTGTTTGGTAGCTGCTTTTCGATCTCCTGTTTGTCTTTTCACTTTGAAAAGGAGAGTTTAAGGTGTTTGGTTAGACACTTCCTATTTGCCTTTTGTAGCCGAAAAGTAGCTTTTTATAAAAGCAGGGAATCTCTGCTTTTTGGAACAGCAGCTTTTTCAAACAGCAAACAGCAAATCGTAACAGGAAACAGCAACAGCAAACAGCAGATAAAACAAACGGACCCTTAATATTTCTAGTGTCATTCTTCTACGATTTCTCATAACTCTTGACCTTCTTCTCCTCAACGTGGAACTTCTTCATCTACTCTTTCTCTTCCTTCTTCACGGCACCACCACTGTTACCAAAAAAGAAAAATTTCTCTTCCCAACAATAGAAAGAAAAAAAGCTTTCTCACCTTAGTCATTCAGTAAAATTTACAAAAAAAAAAAACAAAAAAAATCAAAGGACAAAAAAGCTGAAAAGCGAACACATGAACAAAAGAGAAAAAAAAATACCTGGTATTAAGGATGGTTATCTATATTCTACCCGCGAGTACCCAACACTACCCAACCCTAATGAGATTACTCGTACCCTATATAAAAGGGTACAAGATGAGTATGAGCTCAAAAAAATTACTCGGGACAGGTATAGGTATACCTAACCTAAGGGTGCACAAAAAAATCCGAAAATCTGAAAAACCAAATCGAAATCGAACCAAAAATAAAGTTAACCGAACTAGTGTATGGTTTTTAATTTTAAAAATAGTGGTTAATGGTTACAATTACGATTTCAGCATTCCAACGGTTAATCGAAACTGACTGAATGTCAATTAAATATTAACACAAAAATAAATAAAAAAAACACATTATTTATTATATTTATGTATATAATTATATATTATGCAACCATACTAATTAGTAATTAGTTACCTACTTAGTTATACTTGTCTAATTAAGTAGTTATCTAAATATATACCGCAATACCTCATATATCTTTTGTTTTGTGTATAAAACAAATCAAATATTAATGCAAAAGAGAAAGAATTTTGCTTTCTCACCCATGGCTCTCGGATGACATAATATTCGTTGAATAAATAGAAACAAGATTTAGTTTGTGATAAAATTTGTTTATATAAATTAAAATATAAGTTGAATATCCAATATTATCCTCATAAATAAAAATAAATACTTTTTATTTATACAATCCATCCACATTTTTTTATTTCTTTGTTTTGAATCCTATTTCTACTTAGTTCATCCTTTCCAGTTTTTGTCGCCCCTTTCTTTGTCTTCTTCACTCTCTAGTCCATAGTCCACACAGACACAATGCACATATCTCCGTCTCCGTTGTTAATCTCTTCAACTCGTCATTGACTCGTCGTCCCACTCACAATAAAAATTAGAATTATTTTCATTTTTATTTACTAATGGTTAGAAACCAAAATAAAAGGTTAACCGATTAGTGGTTAATCGAATTTAATGGACTAGTATATGATTATTGTTTTTAAAAAATTGATCAAATGGTTAACCGATCGAATCAACCTTAATGGACTGGTTAACCGAGCATATGCACTCCTAGGAATGTCCTTCCAAATACCCGCCATATATTTGACTTTCATCCATTGACTTTTACTACTAAGACAATTTATTTTTATTGATTAAAGTTGATTTAGAATTTTCCAATTTGGAATTTTCCAAGGAGCACGAAGAGACGCCGGATCATCTTTTTGCAACCTGCACTGTCGCGTCTGCGCTCTGGGGTTCCATCGGGATTCACTTCGGCTGCGCGGTCAGTCTTACTCGCACCAGTGACTTCCCTGGCCTGCTGAGGCAACGGATCACTCGCAGAAAGCATAAAGGGTGGCTGTTGGCATTAATAACATGCCCCTGGTACATCTGGCATGTTCGAAATAAGGCGATTTTTGAGAGTGAGCTTCCTTCAATCCAAAGGTTAGTGGCCCGTCTGTTCAATCACATTTACGAACCGTCCGGTGTGAGTCTCGGGTTTTATGCTGATCCGTAGCGCAATCGGCCACCGCTGGAGCCGGACTACAGGATTGTGAGATGGGTGGCCCCGCCTCTTGGAGGGGTTAAGGTAAATACAGACGGTTCAGCATCGGGTTCGTCTGCAGGGGCAGGAGGTATCTTCCGCAATGCTCGGGGTTTCGTTAGAGGCTGCTTTGCTTTCAGCGTCATTAGTAATTTTGCGCACATTGCTGAACTTCGGGCAGTTCTTTTTGCGATTGACTCTGCCTGGGAGCGGGAATGGCATAACCTCTGGGTAGAGTCTGATTCGTCCTACGTGGTCAGCTTGTTCACAGGTAGGGATGTAGCAGTGTCGTGGCAGCTCAGGCAGGAATTTCTTCTAGCAAAGGATCGGTGCGCGCTTATGAATTTCCGAATCTCACACATCTACCGCGAAGGGAATCAGGCTGCTGATCGCCTAGCTAGATTCGGCACCACTGCAACGTCTTTGATCTGGTGGCATTCTGCTCCATCATTTTGTCAGTCGTTGATATTCGACGATCTTTGTAATGTAGCTCACGTTCGTTTTCTTTAATTTCTTCCTTTCTTTGTATTTTTTCATTTTTTGGTTCTTTCGGGTTGTTTGGAGCCCTTCGTTGCGGTGCCGACCTAGTCGGGATGTCTTCGTCGGGCTTCTTTCTCGTCCCAGCATTCTAATAAAAAAACCCTCCTCCTTCTTCTTCTTCCAGCGTTCAACGTAAGACAATTTATTTTTATTGATTAAAATTGATTTAGAATTTTTTCAATTTGAATATTTGTTAAAGGGTTCTTCTTCTTCTTCTGAATTTTTTAGCGATTAGAATGCTGGAATTTCCAACGGTCTAAACACTTCTAGCGTTCTAATGCTGGAAAATTCCCAGCGTAATTTCAGAATGTTCAATTTCATAATAATAAGAAGAAGAATAGAAAAAGAAGAAAAGTCAAAAAAGTCAAAAACTTAACTTTCCGAAATTACCTCTCTTATTTAAAAGAGTTAAAAAATTTACCTTGATTTTGGTAACGACGCAACCACATGGTTGTGTTTGTAAAAAAATTACCACAGGTACCTATCTGTAAATCGGCGAAACCACATGACATCTATATGTAATTAACCCTTTGTTAAATTTGTAGATGAATTATTTATGGATGATTTATTAAATTTATATTTTTGTTAAATTTGTAATATTTTTGTTTTATGTATTGATTCTTAACGTGTAAGAATATTCGCGGTATCCGCAATTTAAATTGAACGTGCGCGAGATTCATAAACTCGGTATCCTTTAATAACCAAATAAATTTGGTAATTAACCGTTAGATCTAGGCGGCTTGTTAGAATTCTAAAGTGGAGATTTACAACATCTTAGACTTAGATTTAATAAACCTAGATCTAACGGTGAATGACCAAAGGGTCCAGGTGAATATTATTGTTTATAAACTATACCCATTAAGATAATAGAACAAATATGAATAACAATAAAAAATAAACGGGTAAGAGTTTAAAATTGACATTATCGGTGAATATCCAACCTACCTAATATGAAATATAGAAACATAAACCGAAATTCAAACAAAATTTTTTATAGAAATACGAGGAAAGCAACCATCACTAGTTTGAATGTCAGCTATACCAGTCAACAAAAGAATGGGAAAGAATGCTATACAACACGTAAAATGAAGACAAAGCTACGGCCAAAATGCTAAAAGAGGTAAATAAGAAACGTGGTTTAAAAAAGTGACAATTACAAAATTAGCACATTTTAAAGTGTTAGTTTTCTTTTCTAACTCCTTTTGAAAAACTCACCAAAACTAACACATTTCATTAACTAAATTCCAACATTGCCCTCCTCTCTAACCTTCCGCTCCCCGCTCTTTAACATTCGAACTTCCATCTCTCTAACCTAACAACCCGCTATTCCTCTCTCTAACTTTCCGACGATTCATTGCCCGATTCTGTACATTTCATCCAGCGAATCTCTATTACTTCGAGTGGATATGGCGAGAACACGAAGCTCAGACAACGAATCAAATTCAGAAGGAATGACGAAAAAGAGGGTAAATAACTTGACTTTACATTTGCGATTCTCTCTTGTATTGTATGTACATTTGTTGGGTTTGAGAAGGAATTTTTCGTTTCGTTTCATTTACTTCTTCTGGTGTTAGGCTTTATTTGGGTTTGTCTGGTGTTAGGAAGTCATTCGGTTTGGTTGAAATGCGTCGATATGTATGTTCTATCGGCAACCTAATTGTAGATAATACATAGATATAGACAGCCTAATGGCCGATAGAACATCCATATCGACGATTTATTGCCGATAGAACATTCATATCGTCGAGCTAATTGTCGATAGAACATTCATATCGACGATCTATTGCCGATAGAACATTCATATCGACGATCTAATTCGATAGAACATTTATATCGACGACCTAATTGTCGATAACTCTCTTATTTTAGCATACGTTAGCTCATTCTAGCTCAACGTTATAATTAGCTTAATTGTATGTTCCCTGATGATATGTCTATAATAAATTTCAGCATGATCGTGTAGACAAGAGGAAGAAAGATGAGCATGGCTCTCCTTCGAAGAAGAAAGCCAAGAAGAAATCTGAATATAAATACAAAAAAGCATTTGGAACGGAAAGCGTCATCACAGTTAGGTGTAACCTAGAAGCAGGAAAACATATAAAGGAAGTGTTAACACCAAACCAAGTAAATCTATTTCGGAAGAGTTGCTTCGGGCAGTATTTGGATATGACCAATACAGTACTTGCAGGAGTCCTCTGTCATACCCTTTTAACAAGGGAGATCATACGTGAAGACCTCAAACCCAGGGAGCTTTGCTTCAAAGTTAGAGGTGTTGAGTTAAGATTTGGGGATTGGGAGTTTGGACTCCTAAGTGGGTTACGGTTTGGAGACATGGAAGCATTTACCGAAAGGTTTAGTGCGATAAATAAGCCATATAGATTTAGTAATAAGTTTTTTCCAGGCATCCCTACACCAACCTTTAAAGACGTGGACACAATTATGCTGCAAAATGTTTGGAAGAATGAATCTGATCAGGATGCAGTTTCATTTGTCATGTTGTATTTTGCCATTGGCTGTGTGTTGGATAACACTACCGCGAAACAAGCTCTTCCTTGGGTCTTCCTTGGGTGTTCGATTCATGCAGGGCATGGCGAGAACCATGTCTTTCGCTGCTGAAGCCATGACTGACCATCTGGAGTCAGTTAAGGAAAAAACAGGCGGCTGAAGAGGACCATTAGGCGCCTCAAAAGGCAGTTGGAGAACTCCAAGATGGACTTCGCTGACGCCCTGTTGGGTCCTGAGTATCTGAATGTTTAGTTTATGTATTTTTTGTTTTTTTAATGTTTATGTACTTTTGTTATTACGTGTTTTGTGTTTGTGTCTCTTTTGTTTATGTGTTTTGTGTTTGTCTCTTATGTTTTATTGTGTTTTTGTTCGTTTTTTGATGTTTTATGTATTTTTTTCTTTATTATAATATACATATATTGTTCTTACCTATGTTTTATGTGTTTTGTGTTTGAATATTATGATTTAGAATGGAAAATCGCATTTAACCGAGGTCGATATACGTCGATATTCATTCATATCGACGCCGATATGTCTGTCGATATTAATAATATATCGACGGATATCGACCTTTTTGGGAAAAAATCGCAGAGTAAAGTTACAAACCAAATGCATTTTCCTACAACAATGTCACTGTTTTTAGGGTTTCGCACGAACAGGAATAACATGAAAAGGCAACAGCAACAATATACATTGGGTTTTAGAGAAACAAAATTCTACATCTTAACCATGAATAGGACGAAGCTTTAAATATTGTAAATAAATGAAAAACTTACATGATTGTGTATAAAATCTTGAAGCACAAACTGTGGGTTGGATTGATTGTAGATCGTTGTCTGTAAATTGATTTGTTCTTTAGAGAGAGAGAGAGAGCGAGCGAGCGCGCGAGAAATAGAGGAAATTGGGGGGAAGACAACGTTATAAAAGGTTAGAGAGGAGGGCAAGGTTGGAATTTAGTTAATGAAATGTGTTAGTTTTGGTGAGTTTTTCAAAAGGAGTTAGAAAAGAAAACTAACACCTTAAAAGGTGCTAGTTTTGTAATTGTCCCTTTAAAAAATAAAAGGCACATGTATAATGAGGATAAGTCTCCTCACACTCGTCAAATCCAAAATAGAGTCGTCCTGCGTAGTTAGCCATTCAATCTACAATACAATTTCCTTCATGGAACACATGTACCATTCGAATCTCTCACTCCTTTGCACACATGTACCATTTCTTTTTTTATGGGAGTTATTGTTTACATATATGGCTGTAATCGAACTGAACCGAGTTTTGACTTGCTCATACTCGGCTTGTCATAAAGTTGACGAGCTCGAGCTCAATATTTTGTTCGTGAGAAGCTCATTAATTCATTTCATAAACTTCGCTCACAAACAACTCATTAATCATATTCATTAATTATATCGATTTGAAATTTCCTTAACACAAAACTGCATAGCTTTGCTAAAGTTTAAACAAAACTATGTTGTTTTACATTTCCCTCTTTATAAAAATATTATTATTGAAAAAATAATCGAACCAAGTTTGTTCATGAACATATCCATAAACATTATAATCGAGTTTGTTCATAAACATGAACATGCTTTCGAGCCGAGCTCTGCCGTACTCAAACTCGACTCGTTTATAAATCTAACAGAATATGATTGAGCCTTTATCGAGTTGAACCGTTCGGCTCATTTACAACCCTATTTACACCTAAAAATAATTTGATTAGGCTTGACCTTGAGGGCTTAGGCAAATTTCATTGTTTGGAATATTAACCGTATCGACTTTTGTCTAATTAATTAATTAATTTGTTGAGAATACCGAGAGAGAGAGAGAGAGGTTAAGAAATGGAAATAGAAGAATTGTTAGCACATTATCAAGTTTTTAGCTAGTTGAAACTTTTTTTATACTGGACCAAAATCAACATTCATCTCGCCACTCGGATACTACCACTCGAATATTGCTACGTTAGCTAAAGCTAACGTGACAATATTAGGATGGACGAGATTAGCATTGATCCGGTGCCACCTTGAAAATTTTCTGATCCGTAACATTTATTCTAGTTAAACAATTTATGTGGAGTAGTAAATATATAGTGTTTTATTATAAGTGGGTCTTATTAAAATTGGAAGTAACAAACATCTCTAATTACTCAAAAAAAAAAAAAAAAACATCTCTAATGATATGTTATTTTTATTTAGATGGAAATTGTAAGTAATAAAGTTACTTATCACCATTCTTTTCTAGTTATTAGCTATTTTAGTAATTTATTGCAAAATAAGTAGTAGGTTATATATAAATTTCCTTCAAAGTCATAAAAATAATTGGAGAAAATTTCTAATAAGTTATTATTAGACATAGATTTATCAGAGCTTAATTAAGATACAATTTAAAAGATGTAACGTGAATTTGTTCTAAAACAAAAGATGTAACGTGAATGTGTAAAAAGTAAAAAATTACCGAATTGTTA
The DNA here is from genome assembly GCF_963576675.1 of Euphorbia lathyris. Taxonomy (NCBI): domain Eukaryota; kingdom Viridiplantae; phylum Streptophyta; class Magnoliopsida; order Malpighiales; family Euphorbiaceae; genus Euphorbia; species Euphorbia lathyris. The sequence goes on from NC_088910.1 coordinate 90,877,105, forward strand.
GAATTAATTATTGTAATTAGGAATCATGGGATGTATTTGAATGCATATGGTCTCATTATTGGAATGGAATAGGAAATCCTGTGGGTCACAATTTCCTAACTTTATAATGATTAATCATGACTATTTTTTCATTATCATTTTTGGCTTAAAAAGTAAGAAAAACAACTATGATTATGAGTTCTAAAGATTGTTAGTGATCCAGAGGCGGATCCAGCCTAGAGCCCGGGAGGTCGAAGCTCCCGGCTATCGGTTCCGCCCTTGAGTACCGTTATTTTTGTTCCGTATAGCCTCTCCAAATATTAGTATATATTTAACCTATGTAGTATTATCTTAAAAGTTCAAAGTAGTTGAGTTGGTTAAGAGTTTTGTTTTAAGGTGAGAGGTATGAGTTCAAACCACACCAAGCTTATTTTTTGTTTTATATGAAGTTATTTTTATTATATCTCTTTTTTTAAAGAATTTATTATCTCTTTTCTATAAAACAAATCTTTTTTTTTTTTTGAAACAAATCAATTTTCTATAAAAAAAAAATCAATTTCTTACTTTTGAGATTCAATTAACTTAATTTTTAAATTAAATTTAGGGATAAGTATAAAAAAAATGTTTGTGGTATACACTTTTTGCAAACTCGAATCTGTGGTTTTTTTTTTTCTTCAAACAGAGGTCTGTGTTAAACGCCGTTAGCAAACAGAGGCAAAATTGACTAACGGTGTTAAAATTCAAAGAGAAAAGAGTTAATTTGGTCCTTATATTTATTTATTTTATAAATTAACCCACCTAATTATCTAATTATCACAAATAAACCCCAAAATCAAAAATAAAAATAAAAAATACCATCTTCTCCATCCCTTTTTAATTTTTGATTTTCATTCTTCTTCTTCTTCTTCTTTTTTTTTAGACAATTCTTCTTCTTCTTCTTCTTCTTCTTCTTCTAAAGTTATATAAATAATTAAATAAATAATTAAAGTTAGTTATATATTTACTATAAATTTATAACATCAAATTAAATAAATCGATTCATCTTTGTAATACAATTTCTCTGAATTCGGATCGCTCGTGTTCAATCGATTCCATTCTGTTCCATCGACGCCATTGATTTCTGGATTCAATTTCTTCATCCAACCGAGCATGTGGTCGAAGGAGCGGTTCTCCATTACTAGAACTACTACTGTTTTGATCGGATTTCCATTGATTTTTTGGGAATCTGCCAGATTTCTGGAAATTTTCAGAATTTCTGAAAATTTCCAGATTTCTTTGCTGCAACTTATCGATCGAAAACCGAAAAGAATGGCGGCCACCTCAGTTCATCAGTTTGCTTAGTGGATAATTAATTTATGGAGTTCACTTGCTTTTTCTAAGCTAATTTCTTCCCCATTTCTTATAGATTCATTCATATTCCTGCAATTAATTTATCATCATTCATAGTTTTGCAATCCAAGTCCATATAATTCTTACGAATTATATTTTGTAATACAATTCATTCATCAACCGAATCTACGATCACCGGAGAGCACTTCATTTCTCTCCAACCTACCCGATTCTCTGGTGGCGCTAGCTGGACTTTCGATTCGGCATCAACGTATCGTCGTTCTCTCCAAAGCGATTTTAAAAATATTGAAGAAGAAGAAGAAGAGAGAGAAGAGAGAGAAAGAAGAATGAAAATCAAAAATTAAAAAGGGATGGAGAAGATGGTATTTTTTTATTTTTATTTTTGATTTTGGGGTTTATTTGTGATAATTAGATAATTAGGGGGGTTAATTTATAAAATAAATAAATATAAGGACCAAATTAACTCTTTTCTCTTTGAATTTTAACACCGTTAGTCAATTTTGTCTCTGTTTGCTAACGGCGTTTAACACAGACTTCTGTTTGCAAAAAAAAATACCACAGGTTTGAATTTGCAAAAAGTGTACACCACATGCATTTTTTTTGTACTTATCCCTTAAATTTATGAAAATTATAAAAAAATTATAGCTAAAAATAAAAAAAAGTGTGAAAATGTTACAATTTTTAGCTAACATACAAAAACCATAAAATTTAAGTGTGCTAGAAGAAGGTTAAAAAAATTTGTCCCCGGACGTCAATTCCTGGATCCGCCACTGTAGTGATCGATTATCCGCCGGATTAATTATAAATCTGGTCCATTTTGAAAGCTCGTTTATATATTAAATCCAGTTGTTCAACATCTTATAAATCTAGATAATTTCATTATATTTGGACAAAAATACATTCATTTTCCTCATTCCTCATTTTGAACCCAGACATATTGAAAACTTCTATCTTTCTTTCTTTCTTCCCCTTTTTTTTTTTTTTTTTACTTTTCATATATGTGTAAGATGATGTATATGACAATGATTAATGAAAATAGTTTAGGTTTATGCAATTCGAAACCATACATCCCATTGAAACTCTGCATTTTCAACAAATTCTCATAATACTGCACTTTCTGCAATTTTTGACATTTGTCGCATATGTCGCATTTCGACCTAATGCGACAATGGTGTAGTGTTTTTAATATTGTAGCGCACGTCGCATTTTATCATATATAATGCGACAGACTCCAGTAGCATGAGTTTAATATGTAAATGAGCTTTCAAAATGCGCCAGATTTATAATTAATCCATTATCCGCCCTATTAAAATTAGCATCTATTATTATGAGATTAATATAAAAGATGAAGATCTAATAACATCTTTATATTTTTTTTTAACCAATAACATCTTTTATATTAATTTCTGATAATTACTAAGTAATTTGTGAATTTTATTGTATTTTTTATCCTAATATTTTATCTATTCTATTTTCTTATTCTGTTTGTCTTTTCATATTAAAGATGAGAATTTTAAGTGTTTAGTTAGAGAGTTATTATTTGTCTTCTATATATGAAAGATAGTTTTTTACAAAAGCAGTGAATCCCTGCTTTTCCAACATCAAACATCAAATTGTAACAGGAAACGGCAACAACAAACATCAGGTAAACCAAACGGATATATATATATATATATATATATTAAAGGCCATTATATTAAAGGAAAATATACAAAAATAAACCATGTGGTTTAACCGATTTGTAAATATAATCCACATGGTTTAAAAGTTGATAAACACATATCTTGAAATTTATTCTGTTAGCAAAAACAGTAAAAAATACTAACAGTATTAGAAATTGATAACGTGACAAATTTAGTCAAATACATTTTGGTCATCTTATTATTTTTTTTAGAATTTTTTATTTTATTTTTTCTCTTATGCAATCTCTATTTGACACCTCATATTCTCTTTTAGAGGATTTTACAATTCTATAAATTTATAAAACATTATCTAACCATTAGAAAAATAATAAAAAACTGTCCAATTTCAGATGATGTTCAACCATGGATAGTGTTTTGAGATGAAAAGGGGTTGGGCATATCAACCGCGCAACATGCAGTTGGAGGGCGACATCCTTGATGTGGCAGGCTGCAAGTGGTGCGTGACTCACCAACAAGAAGAACAACCCATCATTTGCAATGTTGCAACCTTTTGCGAGGAAAGAAAAGATAAAATATAAAAATATATCAGCAAATATAATATATGCTCTAACTTTTTAGTTTGCTTTTTAGACAATATATTTAGATGGTTGGATGATTGTCCAACCGGTATAGATGCTCTTAGTTTCTCTGTGCACCCTCAATCTCTCTATTTGATATCAACTGGTAATTGAAGTTAGTTTCTTAGGATGTCATTAAAGTTAATATAATTACATCAATCTTGCCTAGAACCTCAATTTGCATCTCAATCTCTATTTTTTTTTAGCAACATCCACATCTTTTGGTGTCTTCATTATTATGGTGGCTCCTTCTTCTAAAACCACTTTACATGAAGTTCTGAAGCTTCTTTTTTCGAGAACTTTTGCTGAAGCTCTCAACAAATCCTCCAAATCAAAACTGCATATCACTCTCTAAAAAAACTAGCTTATTTCTCTCCGCTTCCATCGAACCACCGGTGATATGCCTCCACTGAGTTTTTTGGACTTTCTGTGGACAAAGCTTTGGAATTTTTTGAATTCATAAAGAAGATGGAGAGATTTTGTATAGGGTGGCTATCTAACTTTTCAAATTTTTGTTTATGTGCTTGAGCTTGAAATCTTAAAGCTTTCTTGTTTGATTATTAAAGATTATGTTTAGTTTTAATATATATTTACTTAGATTTAAGAAGGTTAAATATTAATTCTGACGGTTTACCTTTCAGTGTATACTTGCAGTAGATTTCGATCATTCACCAACTATGTCCAAATGACCGTGACTATGGAATATGTCAAATCACATATAAGAGAAATTTTTTTACTTGTCCAAGTCGAGTTGTTCAACCTAGATAATTCATGAAATTCCAATTTCAGTCTGGAATCTATCACCTTGCAATGGTTTAGAACAAGTCTCCTACAAGAGGCCGTGGATATATATCTCTCAATCCGAGAGTGATGAATGTTTAATCTATCATTGAACTACTTCATGTAATCACCAATCTTTGCCAAGAATCCTTTTTACAAAGCGTCATGGACAAAGTCAAAGCATTACAGTTCATAGTTTAAGATTACAATGATGATTATTTAAGTGTGAGGTATACCTAAATAATAGGAGAGTAACTAGTGGCATTCGAGATTTATTATCCATCTAGAATCTAATATTGATGCCTATGAACACATTCATATACATCCATGTAAATTTCTACAAGGACGGATCTAGGGGGAGCAGAGGGAGGCTTGAGCACCCACTGGTGTTAGAAAACTCCATTAAAGCTTTTTATTAAGCTTTAATTTTATTTTATTTTTGTAAAAGCACCCAAAAAATATCAATTGAGCACCTATATATAATTAAAGAGCAACTACTACAAAGGAAGAAGACCAAACGGTGAAGGGTGGCTCTGGTTGTATAATTTTGACGTTTGAATTTTACGATTAGGGTAATCACGCTTCTTCGATTTTGTGTTGGGGAAGAAGATGAATCTTCAAAACACAAGTCTCTAATGCGTTTTGTTTTTTTTTTCCAACTCCACTTATTAAAACGATGTCATTTTGATAAGCGAATTTGGAAAACAAAAGTTAAAATTCACTAGGGGAAGGGGTGCAGACAAACAAATAAAAAAGGCTAAAAGGGTGAGGGAAATAGGAAATCCCAAACCATTTTGCCGCTTACAACCACACTAATTCTTTTGACCTTTATGAATCACTCGAAGTGAAATTTCAATCAAGCACTCCCTGAAGGTGCAAGAGGAGCTCATACCTCATATCTTTCTTCGATTTATCTTAGTTTTCTACAAAAAAAAAAAAGAGTTCGTTTTATTTTATAGATATTTTTCTTGATTTTTTTGCATTTATATTTCGCTAAATATATATATTGGATTATAAAGGCAGAAACAAATTGTTATTACTTTTTGATACTATAGTAATTGAATGGGCTAAACGCTTGGGCTTCAGGTTAGGTCCAAATTCAACATTTATGCCCAAGCCTATAAAGAAATGCATTCAGATGTGGAATAGATGGATAAAGCTTCGGTTGGGAGTTGCCTCAAGGGATACATAGACCAATGGTCACTCTAGATTCCAAAGGCACGATTCCTAATTCATATTTAGCACGGAACGTAAAGATATAGTTAGATAATAGAGGTTATTACTAAATAGAGTAATAAGGATGTATAAAGATAGAGGATGTATAGCTATTGAAAATGGAAGAATGGATTTTATTTTATTTTCCAATTTCATATTACAAAAATATGCATATGTGAACCTATGTTTACAGTTTCTAGTTGTTTTACTTTGCTTGCTATAGTGACTCGGTTTTGTATAGAAATATGATTAGAAGGAAGTGATTTGTGCATCTTAGGCTTAATATAAGAAATTAACTCTATTTGAAGTTTATGAAAATATTAAGTAGTAGGATGATGTGACCGAGTCTTTTACTATTAAGTTCTTCTATATTTCTTGCGCTTAAAGCTCACTATAAACATTAAACACACTTTTTAGTAGAGAGAGATCTAAGGGTCTGGAGGGGATTAAAAACTCATTACTAATCACCAAAAAACTTCATTGAATCTGGGTATGCAGTGATACGGTATCAAGTTACTTGGGATTTTGGCAGTTGGACCTTGGCCATGATCTGAAGTCATAGTATGGCCCATTTCCACCAAAACCCATAATTTTGGTTTTGGCCACTTTACGTCCGAAGATTTCCATTCAGGATTTGCTTAAGGAAACACGTGGACCAATGAGCACGCCGGATTCTAAATACACGCTCCCCAAACTCATATATCTTACAGCACGGAAAGATAGGGTCCGAAGACAAATCAGGTGTTGTCACGTGTCCATGTACACTTTATTTTTACTTATAAATAGCATGGGAGCCCACGACACAGGTAACTTACTTCAACTATCTTATCATTCCTTTCTTTGTTCTAAGTCAGCTTGATATTCTCTGTAATATCTTCTGATTTTAGCATCAGAGAGGGTTCGTCGGAACAACGACCCCCCTTTTCTGTTGTTGTTTGTGATTTCAGGTCATCGGAGTGCAGTCGAAAGTGGAGTTTACAAGAAGTTCCATATCGCGGAGCTTGAATTTTTTAGGGTAAATGCATCCGAAAATTTTCATTTGAGAAGCATAAACATTAAAGCACCAATTATCACCAAATCTTGGATCCGTCATTGACCGTCTAGATATTTGTATATCTACATCTTATGAAATAAGATGCATATTCAAAATAGAAAACATATTACATACAAGTCTTTACAACCTTGTAATAGTCTTATTGTATAATACATCGATTTGGATTTATTTAAAATTATTATCATTAACGTAAACTTTATTTTGTATAGACACTTTGTGTAATGATGATAATATATGGATTTTTTTATCGTATAATATGATAAAATACTATATCACTATAAAAGTGTCTTCACTATAATAATAAATCATAACTATATTAAATTAATTAATATTTATTAATTGGAATATTTTAGAACAAATTGTCTTTAGAACATATTCATCAAACATTCATATTCCCATTCAAGTGTATAATATTGCCAAATCAAACGCCTCCTAACAGTGAAAACAAACAAAATAATATTTACTTTGTAAAAAAACAAAGTAACCATAGTCTCTATCAAAATTTAAAGATCTCATTTCACATTTTTTTTTTGGTAATTAGTTGGAGATATGATTTTACTGAAACCAAATATCACTATTCACTTATTTTATTATAAAATGAAATTGAATAACTTCCATGAAAAACTTTGTACGATGCTTTTGATCCTCACTTCCTATATACTATACTAGTGATCTCAAATTATGAGTTTGAAACGTTAGGTGACGTTGGAAGAGAAGTTAGGGGTCTGTTTTGAAATTAATAAATAAGTTGGATTAGTTGACAATCACCTAATTTGTAATAGTTTTCCAATAAGTAATTAATATTATCTGAAATGTCACTCTCAAAATTAATATAATCTCAAATGTCAAATATCCTAAAAGGAAAGAATAAAGGAAAGAATAGATAGTTAGGTTTGAATTACAATACGAAACTTCAAAAGTCAAATTGGTTTTGAAATCAAAATAACTAAATTAATGGGGAATCATTCAGAAATTGGTATCCTTTTTACTGTAATTTCCCTAAACGGAGTCGTTTTCGTATGAGGAAAGCAAATTAAAAAAGAAGGAACATTAATTCCGAATGTGTCGCGTAGTGGGACCCGCGCATGGAGAGCCAGAGAAGAAGCCTTTTTTTTTTTTTTTTTTTTCTTGTACTGTTTGAGCAGAGAAGACACTTTTAACAGAAATTACAATTACAATGATGATGATGGTGGGGGAAGGGAACGACGTCAAGAACTGAAGATGTTGAAGCTAAAAAACATTCTAAAGACTTGTTTTTTACGAGTGAGACCACACAATACATTACATTCACCATTAAACTAAACTAAACCAAATTATATAAATTAATAAAATCAGATTTATGATAAACAAAGATCCAAGTTTGGTACCAGCAAAGGCTTTTCCTTTTCTCTCTCTCTGTCTGTCTTCCTTTGCTTTTAATAAAGCAAAAACCCTCATTACCATTCCCTTCTCCCTCCTTCTCAATTCCCCCATTTTCCCTCTCTCCTGTCCTCTGCTTCCACATTTTCACTTGCTAATGTAACCTCTCTCTTTTTTGTTTCTGCATTTCTTTATTTATTGTCTAGGTTTACTCTGTTTCTTGATTAATCATCTTTTACTTGCATTTCTATGATTTGGGTTCTTACTGCCTTTGAAGTTTCAGATGGAACTATTTTTCTGCTCTAAGATAGCATCTGTGCAGATTGATTTGAGAGAGAGATTTTGTAATCCAGGATAGTATTATAGGAATGTAGTTGAGAACCTCAAGCTTGTTTACTGCTATTGTAATTGTCAGATGCTTCAGGGCTGTTTTTCGAGAGGAATTTTTCTTTTAATTGTGACTAGCCCACTTTTAGGATTTTTTTTATTACTTCTGTTGATGCTTTGATGTGATGGGGTTTTTGTTATTTTCCGGAACACAACTCTCAGCTCTATAAATTTCAAATATTGCTCTTCTTCTTTCTGCCAATTTCTTTTATCAAATTAGCCTGGACTTTAATTTTCCCTGCAAATTTGCATCGAAAGTTGGGGTGCATTTTGATGAATTCTGAATTTCATAATGTGATTTTTTGAAATTTGGTGGTTAGTCTCAATGTTTTATTTTTGGGCTATACCATAATCAAATCATGAACTACTGGACCTTTACTCAAACGGATTTGCTTTCCCTGTCTTGAGTTCCCATTTCTCACTTCTAATTTATATTGGAATGACACCTCCCATCCTGTTTTATTTGTTTTTTAACTTAGGGACAAGTAAATGTGGGTTATCAAGACTATGCTAGAATTTTATACTTCATAACTGTAACATGCATAAGTGATTTCTATTTTATTTATTAAATTGTGCAAATGTCTGATTGCAATTTGAAATTTCAATTTGCATTCAAATTCCACATTTACACTGTCAAGTCTGAATTTGAGGTGGTCTTTGTGTTTCTCTTTGATAAACAGAAAACCTAATCTACAATGACGAAGATAAATCCTGCTGAGGAAAATATGCAGATGGAAGCTATACTTCCAGTTTCAGCTGATGTGAGCTTTGCTTCTAATCATTTCCCTAAATATAAATTAGGACCTGATAATCAGATATTGGAAGAGCCAAAAGAGGACAATCAAGGTCCATCCTTGAAGGAGGTTGTTGAAGAAGAAATTACGCAGCTTTCAGATCAGCACAAACGCCTATCAGTTCGTGATCTTGCTAGTAAATTTGACAAGAACTTATCTGCTGCTGCTAAGTTAACCGAGGAGGTTTTCAATCTTTATAACCTTTTCTTCTATAAACTGTATCATTTTGCATACCAATTTTTCTATGGTTAGGAAATTCTCATTTTCCTATTCAAGTACATGTCCTTTCTTTTGTTTATATTATAGGTGATAATTTTTCTTCAATATGTATTTTGTGATGAAGATGGAACACTAAATGAATGATGCTCTTTCATTGGATTCAGGCCAAGCTTAGAGATGTAGCTTCTTTGGAAGGACATGTTCTTTTAAAGAAGCTCAGAGATGCCTTGGAATCTTTAAGAGGCCGTATGGCAGGGAGAAACAAAGAGGATGTAGAAAAAGCGATCTCTATGGTTAGTGTCTCTAATTCACTATGTTTTTGAACTTAAGAGGCCAAGCCTAATGTAAAATGTTGGAACTAGTTTCTAATGAACAATTTGCTTGAGAAACCATTAGTGGCTATCTTCTTGCTTATGTATGCAGTGTTTATGCAGCAATGGATGTTAAATGCTGTAACTTGAAGGACTTCCCTTACCCTTCTTTATTCTACTGTCTTGTAATTATTCAGATCATAAGAATGATCTAACTTTGCTCTATGAATAGCCAGCTTGACGATTTTCAGTATCATAATATGCATGGTCCAACTTATATGAACTCTTTCCCTGTTCTTATCCTTAATGTAGCAAACTGTTGTTTTGTCATCTCATGTTTTTTTCTTTTTAATTCAATTCCTGTTATGGTGCATACTATAAGAGATATGAATATGTTCTTGAATCCTCACCTACAAGTTTGAGCTCATAGAAATAGTGCCTAGTTGTCCTTGGTTCTACTGTTTCAATCTTGTAGTTAGACATCCACAAAACTTCTAAAAATATTAAAGATTTCAAGACATGGTAAAGATGTGTCTCTGCTTATCCATGCTATAACTACAGTGGAACATTTTGTGTTTCCAGGTGATACGGAACTTATTCTTAGAAACCCACCTATAAGTTAGAGCATTCAGTGTAAATGGTGCTCCGATTGTAAATATCATAAGTCAGCATGCTAACTGTCCACCGTATGTCATCAGTAATATTTCTTTTCTCTAAAAATGAATGGCTTTTGCTGTGCGTAATTATGCATTTGTGTAATGCAGGATTGATGCTTCCTATGAAATCATTCTTTTATTTTAGCTGGCTGCTTTGGCAGCTTAAGAGTCTCTTTTCATTTTTCTTGCTATTCAAGTTCTCTCTGCTTCTGTTATGTGTTTACGTAGTTATACAAACAGAAACACATATTTTGTGGAAGTTCTTCTAGTGCAATTGCAAATTACTGTTTTGTGTTTGCCATATTGTAACTGGAATATTTTGTACAGGTAGAGGCACTAGCTGTTAAATTAACTCAGAAAGAAGGAGAATTAATTCAAGAGAAGTTTGAAGTGAAAAAGCTGGTTAACTTTCTCAAACAGGTCTGTTAATTACTCTGCAAGTTAGCTCTATCTGCCTTTTAGAAAAAGAAGATAATAGTACATTAATTCATTAATCAAATGCACCTTTCCTATCAGATATAATGTTTTGGGCCAAGTGAAATTTTCCCCCCCACATTAATTATTCTTTTAGCTGTTACTGAAAATGCTTTATGCTTCTCTTTCTAGCATCCCTTTCTGACTGCCTAAGTGACTTCAAATATGTTTCTGCCATGAACAAGGACTTCTTATCTTCTGGCATGTTAACTGTTTTTTCTTTGTATTACAGGCTTCTGAAGATGCTAAAAAGTTGGTCAACCAAGAAAAGTCTTTCGCTTGTGCTGAAATTGAAAGTGCTAGGGCCGTTGTGCAGAGGTTTGGGGAGGCCTTAGATGAAGAAGAACGGAATGCTCAGGACTCCAAAGATCAGAATCCTGTGAGTTTCTTTGTTGTGTTCTTTCTAGTTAAATATTTTTATCATCATTGATTAGATCTAAGACACTTCACACATTCTTCTTTTTCTTCTTAGTCCAAGTGACAAGAGTCTTAAAATGTATAATATATTCATGCTCATATTATATCATATAATTTATTTCAACTGGTTCATGGCTTCTGTAAAAGTATCCAGTAATTAAGTAAAATGAAGGAGATTGCATTTTATCATATGAAATGCAACAAAAAGAGAAATTAATTGAGAATAGCTTGAACACTACTTAATTAAGATGATAAAGTCACCATATCGAGAAGGAAGTAATGTCATAATGTTTTGGAACAATTGGTTATTATTATTGTTTATGCAGAGAAAGTTAATACCTTTGGATAAATTCTTCTTTTTTCTCAATTAAGTTTTTCTGTAACTTTGAACAGATGAATTTGTTTGTGGTAATTCTAGTAAGACACAATAACATAGAAAGGCAGTAGCAATCCTTCATATGAACTCGTCACAGTATATTTTTTGTTCACTCTTTCCTCCCTGCAGGGATACTTGAGTTTATCTATTACCATGTCTAACATCTGATATTTAAGGTTGATGTGTATGAAATTGAATATGTAATGATTAGTTAGTCCGTGTGCCGCACTTGATGCTAATGCAGGATTTTGATGAACTAATTGATGAAGTTCAAGAAGCTAGAAGAATTAAATTGCTGCATCAGCCAAGTAAGGTAATAGTATTTCTTCATAGATAATATATTTCTTGTTGACAGGCTAGTAGATTGATTTATTATCCTGTGTAACAGATACATTGTCAGTAAAAATTATATGACCATGGCTGTACTAAACTACTCATTTAGACAGTAAACAATCCTGCATGATTCTAATAATTTAGGTTGTAGAATGAAGCAAGAGCATGAAAGTGCTCAATTTCAATATTCATCTGATTTGAAGTTGAATCACTTCTGAGAAATCCTCAATCATCATTATTTGCTTATTTTCTCTGGAGGATTTGCTTTTTCCTGGTTGATATTTATGCTTACTTAAACACATGCGTCCAGATGCTGAGGAAAAATGAGAGAATGAAGATATTGTATTTCAATCAGAAGGGTGTTTATACAATAATACAAGAAAAGAAAAATAGCTAAGAGAGAAAACTTAGATAATTTTCTAAATAAGCTCCTAAAATAAAGTAAAAGAAAAATTTTACCTTACTAAATTCCAATAATTATAACAAAAAGGGCAGCAATTGCATTTCCTTTTCCACAGATACATCTTCATTTAGTTGCCACATTCTTTCTCTTCAGCTTTTGCTTGTTTCCTATTATTGTTCATTTTATTTGGGGAATAAGGCTGGGGATGCTGCAACTCTTCTTTTGCTAAGCAAATCTTTGTGAAAAATCAGAGTATCAGTTTTAATGGTGTACTGATTTCCTGTTGTTAATCAGTTTCTTTGAATAATACATTCACGTGTATACAGGTGATGGACATGGAGCTTGAGCTTCGAGCACTACAAGCTCAGATTCGACAAAAATCTATATTTTCAGTTAAACTTCAGAAGGAGGTAACTTAATCATTATTATATATTTATTTCTTAACGTCTATCTTGTTTAGGTTTGTCACTTTAAGCACACTGCTTTGAACATGTTTCCTGTGGACAGGCATGGAATAACTTTCTCTTTCAATAACTTTGCAAAAGGGAACAAATATTGTCTGTATTTATATACCTGAATTTATGAAGAAAGTCTAATATTTGGCTTCTATGGTCTTTGATATTTTATTCTAGGATGTTTCATTGATGGAACAAATTTAGCTTGGAAATAGGACTTAGCTACTTGCATTTAAGTAAAAATGGGGTAGATGGCGATAGTAATACCAGTACAATAACTTTTGGGTCTTTTCATGATGGAATTAATTTTTAGAAACGCTGATTTGAAAGAATAAATAAACAAGGAATATACTTCCTCTCCTTTTGCTAGTTCAGAGCATAGTTCTTTCTGGTAGGTTAAATTCCCATGAGAATCGCATGAACTTGAGTGCATCAAGACAGAAAAATTTCACAAGTTCAGGTGTTTTCTCTGTTGAGCTTGAATAAGACATTCAATAAGTTGGATACCCAACTAACACATGAAATGCATCTCATTTTCTTTGTTGTATTGCATGGAAAGCTATAGAATAAGTTCATATATTTAACTTGTCAAAGTGTGAGGCATTTATTATTTAAATTGGAGGTTGTCTGATGAGCAGGCATGCTTTCTAAAAGTTGTAAGCACATTCTTATCTAAATGCACTTCGAGCTTCTATCTCTTTCTGGTTGGTATATTTCTCAGATTTCACCTTTGGCTATTTCCTGACATTTGATGGGCAATTTTAGTTAATAAACAATTATATATCAATTGAAAAGCCTGATTTATTGATAATTCTCCAACACTGCTGCTGTCCTCATCCTTCCAGCTGGCAGTGAACAAGAGAGTAGAAGAGAATAAAGCATCCCCATATATCCTAGATGGTTCTGAAACTCTAGGTTCGTGTTTGAAACTCCGGCCTAGATCAGATGCGTCCCCACTGCTTTCAAAGTCTTTGATTCAGTGGTATCGTGCACCACCGGAAGGCAGTCAGAAAGAAATTATTTCAGGTGCTTTCTCAATCAGAGATTTTAAAACTTTTTTTGTTGTCCAATCAGACAAATCACGGTCCAATCATTCATAAAGTAGAAAACCCTATTTACATGTTATTTTAATCTATATTCAGCTGCCCTCTCAGAAGCTGAGAGCTTTTTCAGCATATACTTAATTGTGCAGTGATATTACATCTCAAATTTCTTATTTTGTATATGGTCTAGCATTAGCATTAGGTATTGTACCGACAGTGGTACTTATTGATGTTTTTGGTGGCGATGGAAAGGAGTAATAATTCCAATAGTGAGTTGCATGTGCCAAGACATCTAAGGTTTTCCATGAATCTTAAGAATTTTGCAGCTCCCTACTTCGCTTATGCTCCATGGGTTTTTTCTTAAGCACAGTCGTGATCTTATAGAAACTTGTTTGACTAATCTTTTAGCATGAACTGGTCTTCTATAGAACATTGATGGAAGAATATGTTCCCAAAATATGGAAGATTGTAGGTAAATAGGTTTAAACTATGTAGTGGCACATAATTAATCGTAAGATGTGATTACTCGTACATTACATGGTTCATTACTTCATTTGGTTGGTTAAAGATATTTAACTTACGGTAGTGGCTGCTAGATTATGTAGTAACTTATATTTATGTTACTGCCATTATGTAACTCGGACAAGTTAGTTTGGTTTTATTTCTACCACCAATAGAATTCTCTGCTGCCATTGTTTTTGCTATAATATTAGGTGGTTCATTACTTATTAGGAACTCTTTAGTTGTATTGTACTATAGTTCCATTACCTTACTTATTTTATTATATTTCATTCCATTACAAAGGTGTCAGCTTGCTGTTCATTTGTTTGATCTAAATTTTAAATGTAATTACCTGTAAATTTCTGGAAGGATCCTTCAGGATTTCAATTCAAAGTAAATATAAAGGAACTTGAAAATGTATGGTTCAAAATAGTGAGTAATTTCATTGAAAAGGGGTATTTTGTACATGTTTTGTTGCTACTTAGATATCTGTTAAAGATTGTTTAGAAATCTGTTGCCCTTAAGAGTTTTGTTTACGCAATTGACCTGTAACATTATATGATTATAATAGTAGCCTATGCTCCAACACATGCACAGACACATAGATAGAAGGGCAGGATATGCATATACAGAAAATCAGCTTAGTAACAAATGCAGTTCCGAATTTCTTTTTGTTTGTGTTTTCAGTTGGACAAAAAATTTATTTGTTATGGTTACTTACTTCTAAGTGCTCCAAATCAAGTCTTCTATCTTTCTCTTACAATTGGATGTGCATGGTATTTTCTTTGATTATGCAAGTCTACTTTGTTATTCTGATGTGAATTTCTTGCAAATTTTAGCTCACTGGACTCTGTAAGTAAAACAAGAGACCTTTAGATCCCCCCAATTTTTGTGTTCGTCATCTGACTTCATTCCAGATCTAATGTGACGCTGTTTTCATTTCTTCAGGTGCTGACAGTTTAATTTATGCTCCTGAACCCTTTGATGTTGGACGAATATTGCAAGTAGAAGTAAATACAAATGGCCAAAGGGCCATGGTGACGACTGCTGGTCCCATTGAATCTGGTTTGCCTCTATCATAAATTATAGGCTAAATAAGTTATACCTCCCTGAGGTTTGGTCATTACATTGGTACATTCCCATAGAAGAACAACAAGAAGAACAACAAAGCCTTAGTCCCGAAATGATTCGGGGTCGGCTAACATGAACCATCATACAAAACCGTGAATCAAGTCGTGTCTGCGACATAAATTCTCTCCCTCCACTCCGTCCTATCCACTACCATATTTTCCTCAATCTCCAATACACTCATATCATTCTCATATTTTCAAAAATTAATTTTGACACCCTTGCATTTTGAGAGATTTTCTCCATTAAATACCAATGAAATGCTCAATATGTCTTTTTCAATTAGTTTAAATAAACTTCTTTAGTTTTTTCCTTCTCTCAATTTCTTCTTCCTCTCAACCCATTTCAACATAATTTTCTTTTGTTTCTTTACATGAAAAAATTGGAAAAGGAAAAAAAATGGGTATTTCACTGGCATTTTAATGGAAAAAACCTCTCAAGTCTAACAGAAGGACCTCATAGTGGGATAGAGTCGAACTGCAGGGGTGTTAAAATTAGTTTTTGAAATGATGAGAACGTACTAGTGTAATTGGCCAAACCTGAGGTAAAAATTATTTACCATAAATTATATATTGACATAATCTAAGATGATTGTTGTTGCTGATTCCTTTATTTCCTGCAGATTTATTTATTTTTGTTCATTCTTCAAAAGAGGATAAGTTTGCAAATAGGATCATGTATTGTAATTATGATTACTTTGCTTTCTCCACCATCCCGAATCACTTTTGTGCTTTCTCATTGTATGAACCTGAGAAGAATGCTTATATAGTTGCTTTATACAGCTGCAGGGTTGGGAAGCTATGTAGAGACTCTTTTGCGAAAATCTAGCTCTGAATTTAATGTAAGTAGTCTTATCCTTTTGCTTTAGAAATTGATTTCTCTTATTGTTCTGCATTAGTTAGTTTAGTTTACATGTATAGTAAGTTTGGACCTAAATCAAATAATTACATTTGTTGTAGCAAATTTAACTTTAGTTCAGGCTACCATCTAGGAGCTTCAGCTGGTTACTGCCTCATGGATGGATCGATACTTATCCTTTACCAGAATCAAGCTAATTCAAAGCCTTGTCTTCTTTTAAAATTGTATATACGGAAAAATATTCTTTGTTACTGCTTGAACTTGTAAGGGAATTAGTATCTAAGTAGCCTATAGCAGTGTTCAGCTCAAACTTTTCACGCGATTAACATCTAAGCATCAGTAGAATTTCCAAATTCACGACTAATGCTTCTTGCTTGGATGATCACATACTGCAGTTCTCAAAAGAAAACACACCCACACCCACACACCATATTCCATTTTTAAAGTTTGAGTAATTAGAGTTTTGTACTTTCGAACACTTACTTTGAAATGCTAGGGAATAGAAAGTAGCAATTATATAATTGAATATAAACATCGTGCTAAATGATAATCCGAGCTAGAATGGAAAGGTGAGGAAATTATCAAGATGGATCTTTCTGCGGGTTGATCATTTCACGCATTTCACTTTTACACTTGTTCTGATATTTTGTTATGTTTATACAGGTTGTGATTTCTCAAATGAATGGAAAAGATAATGCATCACGTTCATCTCACTCCTTTAATGTGGGAAAGATGAGGATAAAGCTTTGTAGAGGGTGGATCACAAAGGCTAGAGAAATTTATTCCGCGCCAATGCTGGTATTCATTCTGCTTGTGTTATCTGAAATGATCATGACAAACAAGCTAATAATTTTTTTTTTCATGTTCATTTGAACTCTGTAAGCATGTTGAGTATTGGCTGAACTAATTTTGGCATTTCCAGTCTTGAACTTCTCTTTGTGTTTGTTACTTGTGGAAAGATCCTTTTCATTTTTTGTGAATGTTTCTGATTCCAACTTCTTAGCAGAAGCAAGCGGACAGTTCAGTGGTTTGAACTTGAAGATTCAAACTGTGAATCCCATTAGGAGGGGGTGTTTGGGGGAATTCTATAGGATGTGTAGAACTGCTGATAGAGAATGGTATAATGGGAATAAAGGGTAATTTGGGAATTAAGGGTGCACGTGATTTTTGGGATTAGCTGGAGTTTGTTAGGCATTAGGATTAGACTTTGGGGAGAGAAAAAGAGAGCTGTTATATATATTTGAGGGTTTGGCAGGTTAAAGGTGCGTTTAAAAAATCAGTACTAATGCTAGCAGGAGTTTATTCTTTTGTTCAAGTTAGTTAGTTTCCTTCATCTCTCTTCATTGGCCTTATTCTTGTTTTCCAATCCCTGATTCTAGATTCCTAATGTTCAGAAAATTCATCAATAGAAGTCTAATTCCTATTTCTCTGTGTTTGCTTGAGATGTTCACTATCAGCTACTCCAGTAATTCCCTCAGTTGAATGAGGAGATTGTGCACTTTCTTTTTCAGCAGCTTTGACACTAATGTGGATATTTTGTTAAATCAGTGCAACTTATACATACCTCATACATATGCTTTCCTGACCTCTAGTTATGTGGAGTTCGAGCTGATAGTAACATAGCAGCATCAAAGGCGTTGTTTTGGCAGCCAAGAAAAGGCCTTTCATTTGTATTGACATTCGAATCCGAAAGAGAAAGGAATGCAGCCATAATGGTTGCTAGAAAGCATGCTTTTGATTGCAATGTAAGTATCTTTTATATGTCTTTGGTATATTACCATTATTCTTTCAGCATCATCCCAACCACAAAATCTTAGTTCATGTCAAAAGAAGTTTTAACTTTAACTAGATTCCACAAAAGCTAAATCTAGCTAAATTGGGGTAATCCTTCGCCTGATCGCTTACTTACTTGAATGTTGAAGTTCAAATTTCGGATCAGATCGTTTTTATGTGTCAAGTATTAATGTTCATCATGATGATAAATCAGCATTAGCACGAAGAATTGTCCGGAGTTAGTTGCATTTGGTTTTTGTGAAATCTAATCTAAAGTTTTGGAGATTTTGGTGCGAGAGAAACTAGCTGTAGAAGTTTGTGAACTGTAAAGCCTTATCTTTAATGATGGTGCAATGGCAGGTGATTCTTGCTGGACCAGATGACCAAGTATAGACCTGCATTTGACTGACTGAGTTTTTTCCCCTCCTAACAAATGTAATGTGTTGTGTGTGTGTTTTGCCTTGGTGAGTGAGAATGCAATTTCTTCTTCGTATTTGGGCTTCTTCTTCTTCTTCTTCTAATCCATTTGACTCTTCTTAGGCATCTATTATTTTTTTCCCTTATTTGCCTAATCTTCTATTGTAAGTTGTAACATATTCATTAATTTTTATTTGATTGGTTCTTTTGTGGCTTTGGCATCTAAAGAGAGGATATATGTCTAAATATTTTGTTCCATTTAAATGGAATTGCAACCATTCATATAGTTAAGATAATGGATAAAAACGATAAAAATGTTCACAACTTTTTGCAACAACTTCTTACAATCTTGAATTAGAGAAGTAAAAGGGGAGAAATTTAAGCATCGATCATGAACATCAAAGTCAAATATAACCAATTTCCACCAAAACTTGACCCTAAGCATCATCCCTTAATCAAAGAAGTCTCGCCATTGGACCAAGACATTTTCAAATAAGGGATTTGTTAATACTATCTAAAATGCCTGAATGCTGTGAAATTATAACTTCAAAAAATAATCCTTTATTACAAAACTACAGGAAGCAAAATCTTGACTTGAGAAAATAGCAAAATCTATTGATCCTAGGGTATGAAATGCTGTCTTTTAGTGATCCAGACGTACATCTATGAGGATTCAGATAGTTGTGTTCTGGGCTTATGTATGAGCCGTTTGACGAGGATTGAGTACAGATTTAATGCGAGTGCTCAAGACAAGAAAGTACTTGGTTGGATCCTCGGAGAAGTATACTTCCACACTCAACTCAGTTCTAATGTGTTGAAATATGACTCGAGTTCTAATTTGGATGATGCTGAGTTGGCATGATGATAAGGCTGCCGATATTTTTTTTTAAACTTCGTGGTTTATTTTAGTTGTGCTTTCTTTTTTTGGCATGTAGTTGTTGGTTGGTTATTTTCTATTTATCAGATTAGTAGTGGGATCATGTTCTAGATTTATTGCTTTTCAGCTAGAATATTTGTGTATTTAAGCAAGTGTTTTCATCCAATAATATACGGACGTTACGGTCAATTTTTTTGTCTTCATTAAGTTCTTAAATTTGAAACCGGCAAATTGGTATCAAAGATGATTTTCTTAAGGGACTTGTGAGTGATTTGTGATTGTTATCTGAGTGAAACCTAAAACCTAAACTATTCCTTGAAAAGCCATCTAAACACATGGAAACATAAAGCTATTTTTCAAAAATCAAAGGTATGAAAGTGATGAATGTTCATTGAGAATTTCAAAGGCAGAGAATGAAGGAATCAGAAACGATTAAAGAATACTTAGACAGACTTCTCAGCATTGTAAACAAGGTAAGATTGTTGGGTTTTGAACTTCCTCATAGTAGAATTATTGAGCAAATTCTTGTCACAATACGTGAGAAGTTTGAAGTAACAATTGCTTCCTTAGAAAATACTAAGGACATGTCAAAAATTACTTTGGCAGAATTGCTAAGTGCATTGCAGGCACAGGAGCAATGAAAACTAATGAGACAATAAGTGTCAACAGAGGGTGCATTACAAGACAAGCTATAACGTAATGATGGAAGTCATTACAAGAATGAGAATGAAAACAAGAACCTTACTAAAACTCAGACTACTAATGGTAGTAGTTACTCTGGGAACAAAAAAGGAGGAAAATTTCCTCCATGCCAGCACTGCAGAAGGAATAATCACCCTCATTTCAAATATTGGAGAAAGTTTGACATGAGATGCAATAAGTGCCACAAGCTTGGACATGCTAAAGTAGTATGCAAAAACAAAGATCAACAACAAGTAACTGAAGCTCAACTTGTAGATCAACAAGAAGAAGAGCATATGTTTGTTGCAACTTGTTTTGTGGGCTACAATTCAAGTAATAGTTGGTTGATTGATAGTGATTGCACTAACCACATGACAAATGATGAAAAACTCTTCAGGGAGCTTGACAAATCTGCAACCTCAAAAATAAGAATCGGGAATGGTGAATATATTGCTGTGAAAGGAAAAGGAACAATAGTTTTTGAAAGCTATCCAGGAACTAAAACTATTTCTGATTTGTTGTATACCTAAAATTGATAAAAATCTATTGAATGTTGGATAACTATTGATGAAAGGCTTCAAGGTGTTTTTTTAGAATAAAAAATGTCTAATTAAAGATGTCAAAGATCATGAAGTATTCAAAGTTAAAATGAAGAGCAAAAGTTTCACATTTGAGCCTATGGAGGAGGAGGAAGCTGCTTTTTCATGTTAGATATCCAACACTGATATATGGCTTAAGAGGTTAGGTCATTTTCATCATAAAGCTCTCTTATTTATGAAAAAAATCTAGCAAGAGGTTTGCCTCCGCTTCAAGATGAGCTCTCAAACTGTGAGGCATGCCATTTGGCAAACTCACAAGGATGCCATTCACAAAAACAACATGGAGAGCAACAAAAATTGCAGCTTATTTATACAAATGCTAGAGGTCCTCAAAAAACGCCACCACTAAACTGGAGCAGGTACTACATAGTTTTTATTGATGATCTAACAAGAATGTGTTGGATTTATTTTTTTTAAGATTTAAATCCGAAGTTGCTGAAGTTTTTTGGAAGTTCAAAGCCTTGGTCGAAAATCAAAGCGGCTGCAAAATATAAGTTCTCAGTTCAGACAATGGAACTGAGTATACTTCAAATCAATTCAAAAACTTTGTGTATAAGCTGGAATTGAGCAATGATTTAATGTTCCTTACACTCCGCAACAAAACAGAGTAAGAGAGAGGAAGAACATAACTATCATAGAGATGCCAAGATGTATGTTGCATAAGAAAGGGCTTCCAAAGAAATTATGGGCAGAGGCAACAAATATTATTGTATTATTGTTGAATAGGCTGCCTACAAAAGCAGTTGAAGGCTAAACACCTTTTGAAGCTAGGCATGGGCATAAACCTTCACTAACCAACTTTAAAAAATTTGGTTGTTTGTGTTATTCTTATGTATCTCAGGTGAGAAGGGATAAACTTGATAAAAAGGAAGAACTTGGAATTTTCATTAGTTGTGGTTTGCAATCTAAAGCTTACAGGATCTTTCAACCATAAATTGGAAAAATCCTGACAAGCAGAGATGTGCATTTCGATGAACAAAAGTAATTGAATTGGGAAGAAAAAGAACAAGAGGTGAAATTTGATGAGTTGACAAGTTTTGAGGAGCAAATTGATGACTTTCCCATTCGAGGAACTCGTTCTCTCTCAGAAGTTTATCAAAATTGCAGGGTAATAGTCCTTGAACATGCAGAATATTCTGAAGCTAAAAAGGAGGAAAATTAGGGAGCTGTAATGCAGGAGGAGCTGACCATGATAGAGAAAAATAGCATGTGGGAGCTGATTGAAAGGCCTTATGATAGAAAAACCATTGGAGTCAAATGGGTTTTTCAGAACTAAACATAGCACGACTTATGGTGAAGGCTTGCGCTCAAGTTTTCAATGTAGAAACGTTTGCGCCAGTGGCAAGGCTGGACGCAATTAGATGTCTTATAACAACTGCAACATAAAAAGACTAGAAAATCTACCATATGGATGTTAATGTTGGTCCCTTATAACGTAACAAGTTAGTTCCAAAGGGGGGGGGGATAGGAACTACTTTAAATTTTAATACGTTAAGGCTGACTTCTTTTTCTTTGAAAAAGGATTACACAGCGCGCTGAGTAAATTAAGACACTAGCTTAGTCAACTGGTGACTAAGTCAGCTTCTTTCTTTGAGTCAGGAGATAGCACTTAAGTCTATTCCTGAACTCAGATACTCAATTCAACACAACTCAGCGTGACCTCTTTACTTGGTCAGTTTTGTTTAAGCAAGCAATATATATATATTAAGGAGTTTAAGGTTAGAAAGATGTTACTCAGCAGATTTATCCAGGTTCGGCCTCTAAGCCTACGTCCTGTCCCCGGAACACGTTCCGAGCTTTCGAATTCTCTACTGAGCTCTTTAACGGTAGAGCATCAAACCCTTTACAACTTAGAAGCTGAGTATAACAAGAGTACCTTCCTCTATACCTCTAGTCACTCCTAATCTCTCACTGAGTACTATAACCGAGTACTCAGCCTCTCCTTTCTAATCTCTAGAAATGATAAAGATTTGTCCTAAACAACAATTGCTAAGATACCTTAGATGATTGAATAATCACTCTAGACTTTTACACGAAAGATATATAATTTGGTGTAAGAATTTGCTTTGCTTTTTCTCACAGAACTTTGAGTAGATTTTTGGTCAGCGTAATGGCTTGATCAAGTTCTGTGTTGAATGAACCATTGAAAGGCCCTATTTATAGAGACGTCTGAGACATCAGTCATTTCGAATTTCGAAATAACCGTTGGAGGGAAACGGCTTCCTGTCGTTGTCACTCAGTCTTGCTCAGAGCCCTCGGCCAATCAGATTTGAGTATCTTCTGTCCTCGGTCAGTGTTGAGCAGCTTTTAGTCAGCTCCGCAGAATGTCTCTCCATTTATGGTAAGGTCAACTAGACAGCGTCCTGTGTCTTCTGAACTTTACCCAAAGTGGAAACACTTTGTCTGGAAGTTGTTCTTGCTCAGCTGCTGTCTTGTACTCTTTGTCGATTCAACTCAGCAGCTTCATTCCGAAGTTGTTCAACGAAGGTCTTCTAGATCCTTCTTCCGCTGAGCTGCGTTTTGTACATAACGACAGCGTTTTACAAACACGGGCCGAGTTGTCTTGATCTGTTTGACTTGGGCTTTGACTTCCGTATTGGGCTTTAAGCCTTTTAGTCTTTATGTCTTATAAACAATTTAACTCAACATTGAACAAACACATTAGTTAAATAAATCAAAGCATTTAAACTTAGTGTGTTTAGAATATATTTAATTTTACTTAAATAATTTTGTCAAATCAAAATCATGTGGAAAGGTGTTTCAACAGTTAAATCATATTTTCTGAATGATTTTTTTTATAAGAATAAGCCTATATTGAATAGCTAGAGGGATTTGTTGTAAAGGGCCAGGAAGACAAAGTCTACTTACTTAAAAAGGCTCTTTACGGTTAAAGCAAGCCCCAAGGGCTTGGTACAACAGAATTGATCATCTTTCTCATTTGGGTTTTCAAAAAAGCCTAAGTGAATTAACTTTGTATGTAAAACATACTCAATTTGACATTGTGATAATTTCTTTATATGTCGATGATCTGTTAGTGACAAGAAGCAACTCTATTCTTATTGAAGAATTTAAAGGAGAGATGATGAAGGCCTTTGAAATGACAGACTATGGAGACATGGCCTTCTTTCTTAGCATGGAGATTAAAAAATCTCAAAATCAAATATTCATATGTCAGAAAAAAATATGCAAAAAAAAATTTGAAGAAGTTCAAAATGGAAGATTGCAAAAGCTTGAGTAGTCCAAAAAATCAATAGGAGAAGTTGATGAAGGAAGATGGTGGTGTTGATCCAGCAGATGAAGGAAGCTATAAAAGCTTGATTGGATGTTTGATGTGTTGGTCCCTTGTAAGGTTGCAAATATAGTTCCAAAGGGGGGGGGGGGTTAGGAACTATTTTACCTTTTTAAAATAATTTAGGCAGATTTCTTTTCTTTAAGAAAAGTTTATCTAACAGCGACGCTTAGCACTCAGCAAGACACTGGCTTAGTCAACTAGTGACTAGGACAGCTTCGTTGCTTAGGTCAGGAAATAACACTTAGAGTCTATTCCTGAACCTTCTCGTTGGTAGCGCACAACTCAGCTTGACCTCTTTTACTTGGTCAGTTTTAGTTTGTTTTAAGCAAGCAATGTAAATAAGGAGTTAAGGTTTAGAAATACTTCACTCAGCAGATTTATCCAGGTTCGGCTTCTTCTAAGCCTACGTCCTGTCCCCGGAACACTTTCGAGATTTCAAATCCTCTACTGAGCTCTTTAAAGGTAGAGCCTCAAACCTTTTACAATATCAGCAATTGAGTATGACAAGAGTACCTTCCTCTATACTTCTACTCAATCCTAATCTCTCCGCTGAGTACTTAAAACTGAGTACTCAGCCTCTCCTTTCTACTTCTAGAAATGATAAAGATTTTATCCTAAACAACAATTGCTAGAACACCTTAGATGATTGAAAAACAATCACTCTAGACTTTTACACAAATGAATAGACTTTGTAGTGTAAGAATTTTGCTTTGCTTCTGATGGAGAACTTTTGTATACGTTTGGTCAGCGTAACGGCTTTTTGCTCAAAGTTCTCTGTAGAATGTGGATTCTGAATGCTCTATTTATAGAGAGCTATGAGAGCTTCTGGTTATTTCGAATTTCGAAATAACCGTTGGAGGGAAACGGCTACAAGTCGTTTTCACTGAGTCTGCCAGCAGTTCTTTTTAGCCAATCAGATTCCAGCGTCTTCTGTTCTTCGGTCAGTGTGACAATATGTTCCTCCATTTTGGGCAATGTCAACCAGACAGCTTGCTGTGTCTTCTGGTTTTTACTTAAAGAGGAAATACTTTGTCTGGAAGCTGTCTTATGGTCATCAGCTGTCTTGTACGTTTTGTCGAGACAGCTCAGCAGCTTCATACCGAAGTTGTCTTCGTGGATCTTCTCGATCCTTCTTTACCTAGCATGCGTCTCATTACTTAAACGGCAACGTTTTGAAGACACGCGGGCTGAGTGATTTTGGGTTTGTTTGACTTGGGCTTTGACTTCCATATAGGGCTTGAGCCTTATGATCTTTATGTCTTATGATAAATTATAAACTCAACATTGAACAAACACATTAGTAATAATAAGCCAAAGCATTTAAACTTAGTGTGTTGTAGAATATTTACTTTCACTTAATTAATTTTGTCAAATCAAAATCTTGTGGAAATGTGTTTCAACAAACTCCCCCATTTTGATGTTGGCAAAACTAATCAGCAAGGAACTCAGTATGAGCTCCCCCATGATAGTTGACCTTTTTAATTAAGTGAACTCCCCCGTAAGGACTGAACTACTGACTTAGTTTTATTCTAAACATTCTAAGGTTTAACTGAATAAGTCTAAGATCAGATTTCAGGTATAGGTCAGCTTATGGGTCATATTCTATTTTACTCAGTATTCAGCGGAAGTAATGTATAGTGACAGAGCGCTGAGTAAATCATTTGTTCAATGGTTTATATTTGACAAGTTCAAACATTTATATGCAGCATGCATTTATATAGTACTTGGCATTTGAAGTATAGTACTTGGCATTTGAAGGATGAATAATCAACAGTTAAATACGAATGCAAGTATTTCAGAAGTAATAGAAGTTAGGCATATTGTTTAAAACAAAACAACAAAAAGCATTACAAAACAAAATAACAAAATAAAGTTCTTCTTCCTAACTTCTAACTCTCTAGTTTCGCACTTAGAGTTCCTTCTCCTTAGTTGCCACTTTTCTCCCCCGTTTTGCCAGCATCAGCAGTAGGCAAATTAACGGTAGGGGCAGGAGATTTGGCCTGATCCTGCAGCACACGTATTTGACCCTCCAAGGAATTCATATGACTGACCATAGTCAGCATGAGTTCGGTCATTTTGGTCATTTGAGCATGTGTTGGTGGCTGCGTCTGGACAGAGGAGAAGTGATTGATCAAGTCATGGATTTCACGCAGAATATGGTGAGTGACAGGTGGATGAGAGGACTGGGCATGAGTTGGTGGAGGATGGGCTTGTTCTTGAAGCAGAGTGTTAGCTGAGGCGATGACACGCCGTCCTGACTCAGTAGCACCTAGGTGTGCATATTTGGCAGGAGTGGGCTCGCACTGAGTGCCTTGTGTAGTGACAGGACTACGAGGCGTGTTGACCTCAGGTGCTGAGTTGCTTTGAGCTTGAGGTGGGAGTGAAGCTTCTTTTGGACTCGCAGGGGTTTTGGCTTGTTTCTCACTTGGAGGAACAGAGGCTTGTTTTTGTGGAGACCCCTGTTGGGTAATGTGGGGCTCAAGAACAGATTCTGCTTCTGTTCTCAGTTTCTTCTCAGCTGACTCAGCTGGGTCCTGATCAGCTTTCCTCTTGTTTCTTTCCATCAGCCTTACCTTTCTCGGGACAGTACGAATATCCTTCGAACAGGCTCCCTTTTTCTTCTTCTTCCCAGCTTCAGCAATCTCAGATGGCACAGTAGAAGGATTCTCAGTTTGAGGTTCATTGGTTGGTTCTGTACCCTCAGTAGTGTGATCAGCTTCAGCCATGACATCATCTATAATAGCATCCAGATCTGTCAGATTTTCCATTTCTCCAATGGGTTGCTCAACCTCAGCCATAAGATCCTCCTCCTCAGTGGTTTCATTCTCGTCATATCCTTTCAGGGGTTGGCTATGTGATAGTCCATTCAGCAGACGTGCAGTGATAACAGTTCCTGTTGAACTTATTTCACCAACAGTCTCTATGTTCTTATCCTGTATTATCCTTGTGATGAGGGAACCTAAACGGAGCTTCCTTCCACTTCTTTGGAAAGCACCGACCAGAAATACAGGCATGTTGAAGGGAATGTTGGTCAGCATATGCCAGATGAAACATTGTTCAAAGTTTGAGGCGGATGAGGGAGAACTGAGTTTAGGGAAGATAAAGTTGGTCAGCAAAAAGTGGGCCATCTTCTGATTTTTGCCCATGCAGGTGCTGGATACTTCTCCTTTGTAGTCTTTGGGTTTACAGAACCCCTTCATCTTTTCTGCGATGGCTTTTGGGATCGGCTCCTTTGTTGTCCTGAACTGGATCCCTGTATTCGGTATCTCTAGCAATGTTGCTAGATATTCAGGGGTTATCACTATCTTTTGACCCTTAACTGTGGTCTCTAAGTAGTCAGAGTCATCTGCATCAACGTGCAGGTTGGAGTAGAATTCTCTCACTATCGTGGGATAGGTTTGTCCGGAAAGAGAGAAGAGACCTTCCCATTTGTTCTTTTCTATCCATTCACAGAATGGTCTCTCAGAAGAGACGAAGCCAGAGGGAAAGTATCGGCTCCTTAGTACTTCTTGACTCTTGGCCCAAGAGTGTACTTTGATCATCCTTCTTACCATGCTAGTTGAAGGACCGGCGTGGTCAGAGGATTTGAGAGTTGGAGAGAAAGTACTTTCGTTGAAAGACATTTTTTGAAGTTCTGAAGCACTTAGGTGTTAAAGGAAAAATTCTGAAGCTTTCTTAAAGTTTAGTGCGCATGTAAAGAGGGTAGTGGGTTAGTATCCACTATTTATGGATTTTTAGTTTAGGGTTCCGTTTGAATTTAAGCCGGTTTTGCCCTTGGGTTGTCCAATCGGCAGAAACCCTGACACTTATGACACATTTAAGACGTAATCGGCGCATGCGCAGTACATGTGTCATTTTGCGTGTGGTGGCATTAAATGCTAATAAGTGCTTTTACTCAGTGTTTGTTTATATAAACGTTTCATATTCTGAGTAGTCAGTGCATTCTTTAAGGATAATTTTAAGTTCAAGTTCTAAACTAATTTACTCAGTGTGCAAGTTTACTCAATATTTGTATGTTCAGTCAGTTTCAATGAGATACTCAGCAAACAATAAATCATTCAGCATGTAATTCACTCAGCATTCAATATTCATTTAGCACAGGAATTTACTGGAGAGGATTAAACATACCAATTGCTTCTCTCAGTATGCTAAATTGCTCTCGTGCTAGAGGCTTTGTCAAGATATCAGCCAGCTGCTCATCTGTTGGCACATAAGTCAGCTTAATTTCTTTCTTAAGTACATGATCTCTGATGAAGTGATGTCTTATGCTGACATGTTTCATCCTGCTGTGCTGGATTGGGTTCTTTGAGAGGTCAATTGCACTCTTGTTGTCGCATTTGACTTCAATTGTCTTTGTTTGAACACCATAATCTTCAAGCTGTTGCTTAATCCAAAGGACTTGAGCAACACAGCTTCCAGCAGCAATGTACTCAGCTTCAGTTGTGGACAGGGCTACTGATGCCTGCTTCTTGCTGAACCAAGATACAAGACAGCTTCCTAGGAATTGGCATCCTCCAGAGGTGCTTTTTCTTTCCAGCTTGTCTCGTCCATAGTCAGCGTTAGTGTATCCGATGAGTGTAAAGTCATGAGTATTTGGATACCACAAACCTGCATTTACTGAGCTTTGCAAATATCTAAGGATCCTTTTTACGGCTATGTAATGGGATTCCTTAGGGTTAGCTTGATATCTAGCGCAATAACATACTGAGAACTGAATGTCCGGTCTACTTGCTGTTAAGTAAAGTAAAGAGCCAATCATACCTCGGTATAACTTGCTGTCTACTGACTTACCATTCTCATCAGCACAAAGGACAGTGTCAGTGCCTATAGGAGTGGATATTGGCTTGCAATTTTCCAAGTCATATTTCTTTAAGATCTCCTTGGCATATTTGGCTTGACTGATGAATATGCCATTCTTTCCTTGCTTAATTTGAAGTCCGAGGAAGAAGTTGAGTTCTCCCATCATTGACATTTCGAATTCAGTCTGCATTTGTTTGCTAAATTCCTTGCACATAGATTCATTAGTAGCACCAAATATAATATCATGCACGTATATTTGTGCCAGCAGGGTATCTTTACCCTTTCTCTTAATGAATAAGGTTGTATCAGCTTGACCCCTGATGTAACCTCTAGTCAGTAAGAAGTTGGTCAGCCTCTCATACCAAGCACGTGGTGCTTGCTTGAGTCCGTACAGAGCCTTTTTGAGTTTGTAAACGTGGTTTGGGAACTCAGAATCCTCAAAACCTGGAGGTTGATTTACATAAACCTCCTCGTTTATAACTCCATTAAGAAAAGCACTTTTGACATCCATTTGGAATAATTTAAAGTTCATGTAAGATGCATATGCACACAAAATCCTAATAGCTTCTAGCCTTGCCACTGGGGCAAAGGTCTCACCGTAGTCTATACCTTTTTGCTGACTGTAGCCCTGAGCTACAAGTCTTGCCTTGTTTCTGACTACGTTTCCTTGCTCATCTAGCTTGTTCCTGAAGACCCATCTCGTTCCAATGGTCTTTTAGCTCCTAGGATATGGCACTAGCTCCCATACATTATTCCTCTTGAACTGATTGAGTTCCTCTTGCATGGCATTCATCCAGTATTCGTCATCCTCAGCTTCGGCAAAGTTCTTCGGCTCCAGTACTGAGACAAAAGCTACATTGCCGAGATACTTCCTTAGTTGATTTCTTATCATCAGCGTATTTCCAGCTTAGTCAAGAATTGCATTTTCTAAATGCCCTCTTGGGACTCTTATCTCCTTTGGTAGATTTATGTCTTATTCTATTCGTGTTTCAACAATCTCTGCAGAAGTAGATGGGTCAGTGAAAGTAATTTTAGGTTCACTCTTACTCTTGGTCAGCCGTTTTATGAAGGACTCAGTAGCTGGTTCTTGATCAGCAGGTGCTGAGTTTGGTTCATCTTCTGTCAGCGGCTGGTATCTTCCTGCAGGGTCAGTTTCATCGAATTGCACATGTATAGATTCTTCTAATACTTGGGTTCTCTTATTAAAAACTCTGTATGCTTTGCTGTTTGTTGAGTAGCCTAGAAAGATAGCCTCATCAGCTTTTGAATCAAATTTGGCTAAGCTATCTTTGGTGTTTAAAATAAAACATCTACAGCCAAAGGCACGAAAGTATCCAATGTTGGGCTTTCGTCCTTTCCAAAGTTCATAAGGGGTTTTCTTAAGTATAGGTCTGACTAGAGCCCTATTTAGAATATAGCATGCTGTGTTAACAGCTTCTCCCCAAAAATACTTTGGAAGCCTATGCTCATCCAGCATTGTCCTTGCTATTTCAACAAGAGTTCTGTTCTTCCTTTCAACAACCCCATTTTGCTGAGGCGTTCTAGGAGCAGAGAAATTGTGGTCAATGCCGCTGGCTTCACAGAATTCAACAAACTTTTGGTTTTTGAATTCTCCACCGTTATCACTACGGATATGAGCTAATTTTAGGTCTTTCTCATTTTCAATTTTTCTAACCAAGTTTGAAAATGTCTCAAAGGTCTCATCCTTGCTGGTCAGCAAGATAACCCACGTATACCGAGAGAAGTCATCTACAATGACCAAGGAAAATCTTCTTCCACCCAGACTCAGCGGATGGACTGGACCAAAGAGATCCAAGTGTAGTAACTCTAATGGACGTTTAGTTGAGACAATGTTTTTACTATGAAAAGATTGTTTGGTTTGTTTTCCAGCTTGGCAAGCGTGGCATAGTTGATCTTTTTGAAACTTAAGTTCAGGCAGTCCCTCAACCAATTGCTTTCTTGCTAGTTTGGCCAGGAGGTCCATGCTTACATGACCAAGTCTCCTGTGCCATAGCCATGAATTTTCTTCCTTTGTTACTAAGCACACAGTTTTTGAAAACTTTTTCTCTAAGTCTAGCATAAAGACATTATCTATCCGAGGGGCAGTTAAGATTAACTCATTAGTTTTACCCTCGTATATTTTACATCCAGTAGCATCAAATATAACTTTTCTCCCATTGTCACATAGCTGAGCTACGCTGAGTAAGTTATATTTGAGTCCGCTGACTAGGGAGACAGATTCAATAGTAGGGTTACCTCCGACGGTTCCTGAGCCTACTATCTTACCCTTCTTGTTGTCTCCAAAACTTACACTCCCTCCTCGTTTACGTTCAAACGTGATGAACTGAGTTTCATCACCCGTCATATGCCTTGAGCATGCGCTGTCAATATACCACATCTTTGACTTCTCGGCACATCTCAGGCTTACCTGCATTGTAACTAGTTACTTTTAGGTACCCAACTCTTTTTGGGTCCTGACTTGTTAGGTGCAACAGGTATAGCATCATATTTTATTTTATGGCGGCATACATGGACAGTATGGCCATTCTTTCCACAGAAGTCACAACTGACCTTCTGTTTAGGATTTTTTACTGACTTGTCAGCACCCCAGTGCTGAGTGTGCCAGCACACTTTAGTAGTGTGTCCTAACTTCCCACAAAAGTCACATTGGACTTTTCGCTGGGGATTTCTTCTCTGCTGAGTACCTTGGTACTGTGTACCTTGATACTGAGTTCTCAGCAGAAAATTGTTTTTGTTTGGAACCTTTAATTGGTTCTGAATGGTTGTGACATCCTTCCTCAGTTTCTTTGAAACTGACTGGACTTCAAAGACAGACTCATGAATGATTTTCATATTTTCATGCAAAACTGAGTTGTCTTGAAGAAGGTATCTGAGGTCACTCAGTTTGACCTCTTCTACTTCATCACAGCGCCGGCTGAGTGCTTTAATCTTCCTATTACACTTTTTAACAAGTGTATAGAGATCACTCAGGGCGTTACCCATTTCATTTCTGAGTTGAGAGAGTGAGATTACCTCATTAGATTGCTCTTCATTATCTGACTCATCAGATTGGTCAGCATGCTCAGAAATGCATGGCTCAGCAAGTTCGTCAGCCATAAAGCATATCTTCGCTGACTCGGTGGCCTCAGTTTCTGTTGATGAAGATTCATCACTGTCACTCCAAGTAGCCACCATTGCCTTCTTCCCACTTTTCTTGTCTTTCCTCAGCGTGGGGCAGTTTGACTTAATATGGCCATCTTGGTGGCACTCAAAGCATGTAATGGGCTTTGAGATGTCCTTTCTGTATTTGATGTCGCTTGAGTCAGCCTTATGCTTATCAAACTTTTTGTAAGGCTTTTTAGAATATTTGTCGTTCTTCCTGAACAGCCTCTTCATCTTTCTTGTGAACATAGCCATCTCCTCATCATCAGTTGAACTCCCGTCAGTGGAGTCAGCCTTCATGACAAGTGACTTCTGCTTCTTGTCATCAGATTTTTCCTTCACCTCAAAGTTTTTCATGGATATCTCATGGGTCAGCAATGAACCGATGAGTTCGTCATATTTGTAGGTGGTTAAATCCTGAGCTTCCTCAACTGCTGTCTTCTTTGCTTGCCAGTCTTTTGGAAGACTCCCGAGTATCTTTTTGACTTGTTCTTCCTCGGTGAAGATTTTCCCAAGTCTCTTGAGCTCATTAATGATGTTGGTGAACCTTGCGTTCATGTCTGAAATGCCCTCATCATTGTTCATCTCGAACAGCTCGTACAGTCTCATCTGCTGATTCACCTTGGATTCTTTTACTTTGTTTGTTCCCTCGTAGGTGACTTCCAGCTTTTTCCAGATCTCTTGTGCCGACTCACAACCTGAGATTTTGTTATATTCTGCAGCATCGAGCGCACAGTGAAGCATATTGATAGCCGAAGCATGGTTTTGAAGCTTCTTAAGATCATCCTCTGTCCATTCAACCTCAGCTTTAACAACTGACTGGCCAGCAACAACTTTCACAGGTACAAACGGGCCTTGGACTATAGATAGCCAGGCACTCATGTTTGTAGCTTGAATGAAGTTTTTCATCCTATTCTTCCAAAAGGTATAGTTTGACCCGAAGAATAGGGGAGGCCTGGTAATGGACAACCCCTCAGGTAATATCTGAGTTGTCTGGTTTCCAAGGAGAAACCGAGTGCTGTTTTCGCCCATGGTATGGATCAACTCAAGGTTGTTAGACCTTTAGTAATGAGCTTTTAGGCTCTGATACCATTTGTTGGTCCCTTGTAAGGTTGCAAATATAGTTCCAAGGGGGGGGGGTTAGGAACTATTTTACCTTTTTAAAATAATTTAGGCAGATTTCTTTTCTTTAAGAAAAGTTTATCTAACAGCGGCGCTTAGCACTCAGCAAGACACTGGCTTAGTCAACTAGTGACTAGGACAGCTTCGTTGCTTAGGTCAGGAAATAGCACTTAGAGTCTATTCCTGAACCTTCTCGTTGGTAGCGCACAACTCAGCTTGACCTCTTTTACTTGGTCAGTTTTAGTTTGTTTTAAGCAAGCAATGTAAATAAGGAGTTAAGGTTTAGAAATACTTCACTCAGCAGATTTATCCAGGTTCGGCTTCTTCTAAGCCTACGTCCTGTCCCCGGAACACTTCCGAGATTTCAAATCCTCTACTGAGCTCTTTAAAGGTAGAGCCTCAAACCTTTTACAATATCAGCAATTGAGTATGACAAGAGTACCTTCCTCTATACTTCTACTCAATCCTAATCTCTCCGCTGAGTACTTAAAACCGAGTACTCAGCCTCTCCTTTCTACTTCTAAAAATGATAAAGATTTTGTCCTAAACAACAATTGCTAGAACACCTTAGATGATTGAAAAACAATCACTCTAGACTTTTACACAAATGAATAGACTTTGTAGTGTAAGAATTTTGCTTTGCTTCTGATGGAGAACTTTTGTATACGTTTGGTCAGCGTAACGGCTTTTTGCTCAAAGTTCTCTGTAGAATGTGGATTCTGAATGCTCTATTTATAGAGAGCTATGAGAGCTTCTGGTTATTTCGAATTTCGAAATAACCGTTGGAGGGAAACGGCTACAAGTCGTTTTCACTGAGTCTGCCAGCAGTTCTTTTTAGCCAATCAGATTCCAGCGTCTTCTGTTCTTCGGTCAGTGTGACAGTATGTTCCTCCATTTTGGGTAATGTCAACCAGACAGCTTGTTGTGTCTTCTGGTTTTTACTTAAAGAGGAAATACTTTGTCTGGAAGCTGTCTTATGGTCATCAGCTGTCTTGTACATTTTGTCGAGACAGCTCAGCAGCTTCATACCGAAGTTGTCTTCGTGGATCTTCTCGATCCTTCTTTACTCAGCATGCGTCTCATTACTTAAACGGCAACGTTTTGAAGACACGCGGGCTGAGTGATTTTGGGTTTGTTTGACTTGGACTTTGACTTCCATATAGGGCTTGAGCCTTATGATCTTTATGTCTTATGATAAATTATAAACTCAACATTGAACAAACACATTAGTAATAATAAGCCAAAGCATTTAAACTTAGTGTGTTGTAGAATATTTACTTTCACTTAATTAATTTTGTCAAATCAAAATCTTGTGGAAAGGTGTTTCAACATGATGTACCTTACAGCAACAAGACTAGATATATTATATGTTGTAAGTGTATTATCTAGATTTTTTTATTTCTCCTAGCATAATACATATGAAAGCTGCAAAGGGGGTGCTTAGATATGTCAAAGGAACGATGGATTTTAGAGTTAGATTCAACAAATGTAAGAATTTCAACCTTTAAGGTTTTTCTGACAGTGATCGGGCGGGGTCCGTTGAGGATATGAAAAGCACCTCATAGTACTGTTTCAATTTTGGCTCATGTTGTTTCTCTTGGTGTTCAAAGAAGCAAAAGATTATGGCTCAATCAACAGTTGAGGCAGAATTCATTGCTGCTACAACAGCTGTCAATCAAGCTTTGTGGATAAAAAAAATCTTGTTTAATCTTGGTTTGCAGGAAAAGGAAAGCATTAAAGTATTTATTGACAACCGAAGCTACTATTGCCATATCCAACAACCCAATATTTCATGGAAAAACAAGCATTTCAATGTGAAACTCTATTTTTTTTTTTTGAAAGAAGTGCAAAAAAGAGGTGAAGTAAATTTGGTGTACTGCAAAACAAAAGAGCAAGTTGCTGATATTTTCACAAAAGCACTTCCAACAAATGTATTTGAATATTTGAGAACAAGGCTTGGAGTTTGCATCTCTTGATGCAAAGAGGAGTGTCGAAATATGCCTCATGAGCTGTAATTAGGATGATGTTGAGTTGGCATGATGATAAGACTGTTGTTATTTTTCTTAAACTCCATAAGTTTTTTCCAGTTTTGCTTTCCTGTTTTTTAGGCATGTACCTGTTTATTATATTAGTAGTGGAATCATGTTCCAGATTTATTACTTTTCAGTTAGAATATTTGTATATTTAAGCAAGTATTTTCATTCAATAATATACAGACATTACAGTTAATTATTCTCTCTTCCTTAAGTTCTTAAATTTGACACCAGTATAATCTTAGAGTGAGAAAGTAGACAACTTAGCGGGAGAGAGTAATAATATTGCGTGCCTTTTGTAGAGGGAGTTAGGCCCATTTTTATAGGAGTAAAAGCACCTAGTCTAAATAGGAGAAAATTGAATATGTGTTTGATTGGGAAGTTGAACCGAGATTGTTGGCCTTCCTTATCTGTTTGGTGCTATCTTTGCGTGTTAAGGATTCTTATTCATGAAATGACTCTTTAAAATAACATAATACAGGTAGAAAGAAAGCTTTTGAAAGCACGGTTAGGATATCTAGCTATCGTGAGGAGAGGATCAGGGTCTGCTCAAGACTGAACCTCAAATAATCACCTATGTTATTAGAAGCCCCCCACAAGCCGAATCAAGCTTTTTAAGGCTAGAACACGTGTTTTCTTATTCTCAAAGCAGCACTTTGTTTCACTCTTTTGAGGTCTTTCATGTATTGAAAATTCGACATGTTCTCCAATAAGGGCTTAGAAGTGTGAGACGTTCCTCTTACAACTTATAAAAGGCATGAGTTAGGTGAGATCTCATTTCACCACTTCTCAAATTTTTAAAACTTATCTCCTTAAAAGGTTTTGGATTCAACCATTAGAATTATTTCATTCAAGTTGAATCTTTATTAATTTACGATTAAAACTGTCATTTTGTTATCAATCCGAATGAATATATATCATTAGAAGTAGGGCAAATGATGATGAAGAAACTAAAGTTGTACCTTAGTAGCGTTGAATGAACATTGAAAGTGTTGAAGCACTTTGTTTGGTAGTAAAAGTAAGTAGGCATATAGTCAAAAAGTTATGATAAAAGAGAACCAATGAAAGTGGTACTATAAACATATCATAAGGAAAATGTTACTACTAAAAGTAAGTAAGGAATATATATAATCTATTTTACACCTTTCATCAAAAATTCACTTCAGTTGTCGTTGCTTCCTGTCCCTTCTTTTCTTCTAAAGCTAAGATTCACATGGACCAACAATTAGTATCAATTCCTCATTATTATTATTTTCACCAAAATATATTCTTTTTTTTTCTATTCTTTTTCTTTATTAATTTCATTAGTTTCTATATTGGGTTTGACCTCTAATTTAGGTATAATGTAAAATAAAAAAATTGATGGACAGTATAAATGTAAAATTAAGACTTTGTATGTCATGAATTAAAATTTAGAGCTTATAAAATTAAGACTTTGTATGATCATGAAATAAAATACTTTAGTCTCATATCGAGTCGTTGAAGATTAATAACCTATCAGAATCAGACTGGACGATCCATGTCTTTTTGGAACTAACAACCAATTAAAATATACTATTGGTAAATTGGTAAATTCATAATAATATTAATAGCACCCACGCATTTTTTTTAAATTAGTTGTGGGATTCACAGTTGCAGAGCCCGCAAACAGTGTGTTTTTATTGTTTGGTTAGTGTTAAATAAATAACATAGTGTATTTAAAGTTAAATTGGAGGTTATTAGTCTGAAGAAGAATATGAGAGGGCATATATAAATAATCTATATGAATGAGTTATCAGAAGCACTTCATCTCCACCCCCAAACACCCTCAGTCTCAGCCATTTTATTTTTGTTTGGCTGGATGACTAAACACACAATATTTCCCTATATTTTTCTGGTTAGTTTAATCTGTATTCTTCCTGTTATAGAGTCAAGAACATGTGATGATGATGATAAAATAAAAATAGGAGAGATGATTGAAGGAAAAACAAAAATAATGGAATTGAAAGTAGTTGGAATTGCATCAATTCTAATAGCAGGAGCACTTGGTGTAACAATTCCAATATATGGGACCAAAATGTCATCATTGAACCCAGAAAACAACATGTTCTTCCTAGTAAAAGCATTTGCAGGAGGTGTGATTCTAGCAACGGGGTTTGTTCATATATTGCCGGATGCATTTCAAAGTTTGAATAGTCGTCGGCTGGGGGAAAAACCGTGGGGTGATTTCCCTTTTGCAGGTTTTGTTGCTATGGTTTCTGCAATGTTGACAATGATGATTGAGTGTTTTGCTACTAGTTATTATAAGAGGTTTCATGTTACTAAGGGTTTGGGTGTTGTTAATGTTATTGCTAATGCTAATGGAGATGAAGAGAATGGAAAACATGAAGAAAGTCATGTTCATGTTGATGTTCATACTCATGCTTCTCATGGACATGCTCATGCCTCTGATCATCTCAATTCTGGAGTCTCTACTCTTTTTAGACAAAGGGTTATTTCACAGGTATCATCTTCTGTTTTTCTTCTTATGTATATTGCACTTTTACTTATCATAGTTAAGCCTAAAAAATAACTTTTATTATCTCCTTACGTGAATGCTCACGGACTTAAAGCGTGTACAATATAAGCTCATTTTATGTGTTGAAATCCATCAATAAATGGATTGTTAGTATTTAAACTCTCGACTGTTTGATCTAAAATGCTCCATGCAACCTCAAAGAACAAATTGAACTGAAAACTTGAACTAAGAGTTTAAAGTCTCATAATAACTTTTGTATATCTATCTCGACTCTGCTTTTTGCATTTTGGATAAAATAAAATGAAATTGTAATAGTTTTCTTTTTCATTTTTTACATCAATTGACATATACGCTGTATTTGCAATTCATGTGACCGTATTGATACTTCTAAGATTTGTTTTTTCTTGCGGTACATAATTTCTTTTAGTAAATTCATGTTCATACATATTATAAGATAGTAAAATAACCTCAAAGTTTTTGAGGAAAAACAATTTAGTCTACACTTATAAAATAACAAAATTTTAGTTCTAACGTTGATGAAATGAAACAATTAAAGCTCTTCCTAATAGAAATTGATACAGAAAAAAGTAAATTACACATATTATTATACTATTGTTAAAGAAAAAAGTAAATTACACGCAGCAGACTTTTGAAGGTATTGATTCAGTTTGTGAGTATAGTATTAAGGTATTAATTTGGAATCAACTCAATAATTAGTTTACATAATATGATTGCAGCATTAGAATATCTTTTTCCATACATAAACTAAAAGCTTATCCGATTAAAAAAATGCAGGTGTTGGAAGCAGGCATTGTAGTACACTCAGTAATAATAGGAATATCAGTGGGAGCATCAAAGAGCACAAACGTGATAAAGCCACTAGTAGCTGCTCTAACTTTCCATCAATTTTTCGAAGGAATGGGGCTTGCTGGCTGCATTTCTCAGGCCAATTACAGGTGGAGAGCAATAGCAGTAATGGTGGTCTTTTTCTCACTGACAACACCAGTAGGAATTGGAATTGGGATTGGAATATCACAATTTTACAATGAAAATACATCAACAGCTATTATTGTGGAAGGAATATTGAGCTCAGTTTCAGCAGGAATATTAATCTACATGGCACTTGTTGATCTTCTTGCTCAAGATTTTATGAATCCTATTATTCAATCCAATTTCAGGTTGCAGCTTTCTGCTTACCTTTCTCTTCTTCTTGGTATGGCTTCTATGTCCATGTTGGCCATTTGGGCATAATAATCTCATTCCTTCAGGTCAGGCCCCTCAGAATTCTTATTTTGTTAAATTCAATCCTTCATCTTTCATTTCAGATTCTAATTAGGCAAATAGTCTTTAATTCTTGTAAGAATTTAAAGCAAAATTCTGTGATCAACTTAAACAGAAATGGTAGTGTAGATAATAATGAGGACTTGACTGTTTAGTAGTTTCTTAAATATATTTGACTGTTTTTGTCAATAATATAATATATTATATTATTCAGGCATCTTTAAATGTGCTGGCTAGTTGACTACAATTGTTGGTTAAACTATTTCTTCTAGAAATGAAATGAATAAAATTGATTTTGTTTTGTATTTCTGAACTTTTTAAAAAGTTCTCACAGAAGCAAAATATTCATAAAGGAAATTTGAAGAAGAAAATTACCATAAGCTAAAGTTTGAATGGAGTATCAACATTTCTTATATCTTACTCTTACACGTTTAAATGTGAAAAATATTAGGTTTGATTCAAAGTTTAATAATTAATTATTTTGATTAGTGGTTACGAAAAGATATTTAAATTAATAGGTAATAAATAAGTTAAAGGTTAATATAGTTAATAGCTAATAAATAGGTTAGTTGTTACTAAATATTATATTTTTATGTTTTTTTTTTTTTTTTTTGAGGAAAAGCTGCAATATTATAACAACTGATGTAGAGAAGCAAGGTCTTTACAAACTAAAGCTGTTAACCAGCTAGGAATAATAAATGAATGAAACTCATTAGCATTGGAAAGGGCATGCCGTGCAACGGCATGTGTAACCCCATTCACTGAACGAGGAGAAAAAGACACCCTACAATCGGGCCGATTAGAAAGTAGAAATTGACAATCCTGGATAATGGTACCAAAATCCGACAGATCAGCAATATTAGAGCAGAATTTATCCACCACACGCTTCGCATCACACTCGAAAATGACGTTTTGACAGTGCATAGAGAAAACCCAAATTATTGCCTGACGGAGAGCTAGAGCTTCCGCAATATCCGAAGAAAACAGCCCGTCCACCCAAGTGCTATAGCAGGCCATAAAACTTCCATCAGAGCTACGAAGGACAGCACCCATACTCGACTTTTCCTCCGCCATGAACATTGCAGCATCACAGTTGCACTTCACAAAGCCTTCAATTGGATTTTCCCATCTGATATCCCGACTTACCGACCCACGACCAGCCATCTGCTGTGGCTGCTGGTGTAACTTCCAGTCCGCCAGAAACTGCAAGCTATCACGAACAGCAACAGATGCGGGGATGGTTCTGCTGTTCCAAATCAACTCATTCCGGCTTTTCCAAATAGCCCACAACACCGTGGCTACAGTACATATCTGATCCTCCCGCATTACCCTGCATAAACTCAATACACTACAGCTCAAGACTTCCAGATTAAAAACATCAGTATTCACGCCACTGATAGCCC
This sequence comes from Euphorbia lathyris, assembly GCF_963576675.1. Classification (NCBI taxonomy): domain Eukaryota; kingdom Viridiplantae; phylum Streptophyta; class Magnoliopsida; order Malpighiales; family Euphorbiaceae; genus Euphorbia; species Euphorbia lathyris. The sequence continues at coordinate 90,917,394 of NC_088910.1, forward strand.
AACACACAGCCGCATATGAGCAAATCCATAAAAAGGTGATGATCCTGTTCAGTCGCACTAGAACAAAACGGACAGGAAGAAATAATATTCAGATGCCTCATACTTAGTCTATGACGAGTCGGCAAACAGTTTGAACAAAGTTTCCACAGGAAAACTTTTATTTTTGGAGGGAGACGAAGTGCCCATAATTTCTCCCATCCCGTATCAATCGGAAAAGCATTGAATTGATTCATCAGTACCCTATATCCAGACTTAGAGGTATAGATACCATCTTTAGTATGGTGCCATGTAAGCTTATCCTTTTCCAAACGGTACGGTACCACCATCTGCGTAATCAGTTTTACCTCTTCTGTGTTAAAAAGAGCTGCGACTTTTCCCCGATCCCATAATCGCGTTCCTGGAATAAAAAGAGTGGATACTGTATCATTTCCATGTCCATTTATTCCCAATGACGTTACCTTAAAACTTCTCTCTCTGTTAAGCCACGGATCCTTCCAGATTGAAATTTTTCTACCATCTCCCACACACCATCGTATGCCAAGGTTCAGAACTTTTATCGAACACCACACACTCCTCCAAACAAAACTAGGATTAGTGCCTAATTTGGAGGATAGGAAAGAATCTCGGGGAAAGTATCTAGCTTTGAAAATTCTACTCACCAGAATGTGTGGATTATGAATCAACTTCCAACCTTGCTTCCCCAAGAGTGCTAGGTTGAAATCATGGAGCTCCCTGAACCCCATACCCCCATTATCCTTTTTCTTACAGAGATGTGCCCAATCAAACCAATGAATATGTCGCTGCCCCTCTGCTTTTTTACCCCACCAGAAAGAATTCATCATCTTCTAGAGATCATCACAAGTGGACTTAGGGATAAGGAAACTGCTCATACAAAAAGTTGGTAGTGCTTGGGCAACCGATTTCAGCAGCACCTCCTTGCCAGCAGCAGAAAGGAACCTAAAGCTCCAACTGCTAAACCTTTTACGCAACCTGTCCTTTAGAAACCCAAAAATTGCCTTCTTGTTTATGGTTTAAACAACCAAAGTGAATAAAATTATAATTATAGTTAATAGCTCTTTTGATTTTATTACTTTCGCTATTTTATTATTATTATTATTTATATCTAAAAAACCAAACAAGAAGAAATAGGTAAAATTCATGGATTCATAATTTCTAAAGAGATGAAATTGATACTTGGTTGGCTTATTTTATTTTTCTCGCTAATGACATGGCAACTCTATAATATTCAATGTATTTTTATAAAATAAGTCTCAATTTGATTATATACATAAGATAAAGAGTGTTTTCAAAATAAACTGAAACAAACGAGTCTAACATTGTGTGTAAAATCCGCATAAGCTTTTTTCATGCTCACAGTGAGTTTGCTTGGTGGAAAATTATTGTCAACACTTGAGTGTTGGTATACACTCCATTGAGATTGCACCACCATACGAGGCAATCTGAGGAGAGGGCATTAGCAACAATAGTAAAACCTCCTGCTTGGGACTAACCAAAGTGCTTGTTGAGATCTTCAATGAGGCCATCATATTCGTCCCCATAAGCCTAAATGTGTACGGTCACGTCACTGGGATCTTTAACCTGACCATCATATTGTGCTGATAAGTTCAAAATACACTTACTTTAGCATGCATAATTGTGTTTGTTTTCGTGTAATTTGTGTGTTAATTACTTTATTTTGGAAAGATTTCACGTGGGTATTTGAGTTTTGTTTGCAAGGTATTAATTATTTGGAAAAGGCTAAATCAAAGTAAAAATGGATTAAAATGAGCAAGATAGCAAGCTTTCAAGTAAAGTCACGTCCGAGAATTTGAAGCCGCATCCGAGAAGTTGAAACAATTCACCAAGGATAAGGAGCAAAGTCTCCGTCGCTGACGAGATTGCCAAAATCTTGGCAGAGACACACTGGCGAAGTAAAACACGCACTAACCCCACCTCCCTTTCCCTAGTGTGTCGCGATCGAGATTCTTGATTCTCGGACGCGTCAGTAGCAGTTTATGCATTTTTCCATCCTTATCTTCCTCCAAGCGACACATCTTTTCATCCGGATCGAGGCTACTCTTCACCAACTGACATGTCTCTCCAGCAGACATTTTGGAGATTATAAAAGGAGGAAAATTCTTTAGAAAAAGAGTTACTTCAAGTGACTACATTTTATTATTATTTACATACATTAGGTTTATTGTACTTAGAGTTAGGCTTATCCTAGTTACGTTTATGCTTCGAAGTTGATCGAGATATTTCTTTTTCGAAGACTCAACAAGAAGATCCAGAATTGAAGGCGACCTAAGGCATGACGAACCTACAAGTAGAGTAAAGGATTGACAACCCGGAATTCTTACTTTGTTTTATGCACTTCAATTTTGTTCTTCTTTGTTAAAATTGTGATGTTTATGACTCATAATAATAATATATCTTTTAATTCAATTTTATTTCACTTTGTTTTACTTAAAGTTTAACAATATTCTTTAAGTATTATTAATTGGCGTTTACATGTAAAAATTCTTAGAAAGAAATTTAGTATTCGAACATGCAAACTTTGTTGAACACTTAAGCAAATTCAGATTTAGATTTAGTCATTAGTGGTAATTCGAGTAATCGGGTTTAGATTCCGAATTTGATTAATGTTTTCAATCTTCGATCGAAAGAAAAGATTGATAACGGTTTAGCACCTCTAATTGAATCAATTGGTAATTTATTACATTTATTTTAAACAAATCAAAGTTTAAAGTTGTGCTTTTGACTTAGGATGAATTAACTTTGGAATAAGTTGTAGTTTAGATTTAATTTCTGTAATTAGAATTAGAAAATATTTCACAAATATGATTTTCTATTTACCTCGAGAAAAAGAATAAAGAAACATATAAGTTAAGTATCAATTGTGTTCTCTGTGGGATCGATATCTTTTATTACTTAAACGTGCAAACTGGGCACTTGCGAAAAACCACCAACATGTGCCCTTTGGTTTGTGCAGTAAATCTTCATTCTGACAGAGTAAGCTTGCTTATTGATGTTGAGAATTGATGCTGGAATCGCCAATTGATCCTAGATTCATTCCTTCCCTCGGGCTTCTTCAATTTTGCAAATTCATTTGCGCCATCGTTTTCCAAATGACCAGTTGTTTTGGATACATAACAAGAATGGTACCTACGCAATAAAGTCAAGTTACCATAATTGGTAAACGGAATGACCAGTTGTTCGAGTTAGATTAATGATGATCACATATGGAAGACGTTGTGGCGCTCAAATGACCTTTTGAATCTGGCTCATGCTCTGCACTTTCCTTCGAGCACATCAAAGGCACTGCTAATATCTCAGTAGATTGGCATAATTTTTCCACCGCGTGTGCATTGCCATAATGATAGTGTTTTTCCAAAACCGAACTTTGTTGTTGATCATCTTGGACTAGCCATCCCTTAGAAGGTATTGTTCAAAGATCGTAAATTCCTAATGTAATGATAAGGGCTGCTTGACTGCTAAAGGCTGCTTGTAGGGTAGATATGGGCTGCTTGTAGGTTAGACTTATCTCCTTGACTTTAGAGATAAGATAGTAGACTAAATCTGTCTATATATATGTATCCTCATGTATGATAAACTTGCAGAAATACCATTACAGAAATTACATGGTATCAAAGCCCAAGGTCTAAGGTTCTGAGAGATTCTTTTCTACTTCTGGGTAGTATTTCCTAGAGGTGTGGTTCTATCAAGAGTTTAGTATTTTTTGGGTATTATTTCTGAGTTCTATTTCTGTCAAGAGCGTGGGTCTCTTGATTTCGGAAGTCATTTTATCTCACCACCATTCCAATTCAACTCATCCACCTCTGATCGGCGTTCTCTCAAAGTCCGTCGACCATCTGAGCAGCGCGTGAGCTTCACCAGTGGCAACGGACTATTCGTCGATTTGTCAACAATGCTGACTTAGAAGATCATTTGACAGGTAATCCGCCACCTAAAACAAATGTTGATGCTCGTAAGAAGTGGTTAATGGAAGATTATAAATTGTTTAATCAAATTCAAAACACTCTCGATCCCACTGTTGATGATGTCGTGACTCAATGTGAGACCGTCAGGGAACTATGGGAATATCTCGAGTTTCTGTATGATAACAAAAAGGATATGTCTCATTTTTATATGTTGTTGTTAAAGATTTATCGTGCATAACAAAAGAATTGATCTCTTCTGCAATATTACACTGAAGTGAAATAGACATACGAGGAAGAGAACAGTCTGTTTCCAATTGTGTCTGATGTGAAACAAATGCAAGCACAGAAGGAGCGCGTTGTTGTTCAGTGTTTTTTGGCCGATTTAGGTCCTGAGTATGATGTGGCACGTACACAGCTGTTGACTAGTGGGACACTCCCGTCTCTCACGGAGTCTATTCTCGTTTACTTAACGTCTATAAGGATGGCGTAATGGTTTCTGGTACATTATCTTCTGACATAGTAGCATTGGTATGCAATGCTAGCCAAGGTCGTCGAGGGGGAGACAATACTCTTTCTAGTGGCCACCGTAGCTCCCCTCGTACTTGTTATCACTGTGGGGGAGAAGGGCATGTTAAGAAACATTATTGGAAACTTCATGGTAAACCACCCCAACACTCGGGACAACACCCTATCCGAAGATCTGCAAATATGGCAACTCAAGGTGGCATCCTTCCAACCCCGTCCTCCGTCACCATTTCTGCCGATGAGTATGCTCGGTTTTAGCAACTTTATGCAACTTATGATGCAGAACAACCATCAACTTCAACCTCCACTTTGGCTGATACAGGTAATCATGTGGCATGTCTCTCCACCTCCTCTCGTAGTTGGGTGATTGACTCTGGTGCTACAGACCATATGACCGGCAACACAGGTATTCTTTCTTCTTTCCAACATCTGGCCAATTTTCCATCCGTTATGTTAGCCAATGGCTCAACGGCTTATGTAATTGGACAAGGGAAAGCTCACCCAACATCTAATATTCCTTTATCCTTTGTGTAATGTTTACCCAATTTTCCTCTTAACTTATTATCTGTCAGCCAACTTACTAAGACTCTTAACTGCTCTGTTGTTTTTTATCCTACCCATTGTCTTTTTCAGGATCTTGTGACAAAGAAAATTATTGGTAGAGGGAACTTGGTAAATGGATTGTACGTACTTGATTCAACTTATCAAAAAATGTCAAAATCTCTTATCTGCACAAGCGCGTCTCTTTTGCGACTTCACTGTCAATTTGGCCATCCGTCTTTTCCAGTTTTACTAAAGTTATGTCCTAGACTTCCGCGTGATTCTACTCTGGAATATGAAGCTTGTCAATTTGCTAAGCATCACAGAGTTTCGTATTCACCGTGAATCAATAAACGTGTCGAGTCTTCTTTTTATTTGGTGCACACTGATGTATGGGGTCCGTGCCTTGTTGTGTCCAAACTTGGTTTTCGTTATTTTGTAACGTTTGTTGATGATTATTCTCGTGTTACTTGGCTTTATCATATGAAAAATCATTCAGAGTTATTTACTATCTTTTGTACCTTTCATTCTGAGATTCGCACACAATTTAACAAATCTATTTGTATTTTGCGAAGTAACAATGCTAAAGAATATGTATCTTGCACTTTCCAATAGTATCTTTCCCAGCATGGTATTATTCATCAAACTTCTTGCATCGTTACCCCTCAACAAAACGGTGTTGCCGAATGTAAGAATCATCACTTATTAGAAGTCGCTCGAGCACTGTTGTTTCATATGCAGGTTCCTAAAACTTTTTGGATAGATGCGGTCTCCACTGCCTGTTTTCTCGTCAACCGTATGCCCTCTTCAGTCCTTAACGGTCAGATTCCATACTCCCTTCTTTTTCCCTCATCTTCTTTATTTCCTCTTGCACCACGTGTTTTTGGATGTACTTGTTTTGTTCAAGACATGCGACCATAAGTCTCCAAACTTGATCCCAAATCCATCAAGTGCATCTTTGTGGGTTATTCTCAGACACAAAAAGGGTATCGTTGCTATTCTCCTTCTTTGGGTCGTTATTTGGTGTCCGCTGATGTTACCTTTTTTGAAGACACTCCTTTTTATGGTCTTGGATCAACTCTTTCTGTTGATCCGTCAAGTCCGTCTGACGATAATTATCTTGTTTATACTATAAGTGAGCAGGTGGTTTCTGTTCCTTCTCGACCAATTGTCCGTCATGTTTATTCTCGGCGTGAACGTCCTTCAAGTGATGCACCTTCTAGTGCTCCAGTTGCCAGTGTTCCCCCTCCAGTTTCGTCTCCAGATCCTTTCCCATCTTCAGATCCTAGCATTGACCTTCCTATCGCCCTCCGAAAAGGTACCTGCCAATGCACTTACGCGATCTCTTCATTTGTATGTTATGATGCATTATCACCTTCCTTGAAGTCTTTTTTAGCTTCTTTAGATTCAGTTGTTGTTCCTTCCTCCCTCTCTGAAGCACTGAATCATCCTGGTTGGCTCCAAGCAATGAAAGAGGAAATGCATGCCCTTGAAAAAAATCATACTTGGGATCTAGTGTCTCTTCCATCTCAGAAGCGTGCTATCGGTTGCAAATAGGTGTTCAATGTCAAGTTCAATCCAGATGGTTCTGTTGCTCGGTTGAAAGCTCGTTTGGTTGCAAAAGGTTATGCTCAGACTTATGGCATCGACTATCTAGAGACATTTTCCCCTGTTGCCTGTTGGAAATTAGGCTAAGGTATAGCAGCGGAAATATAAAATTTTTAACCTATTTCCATTTAACCACAAGATCCGTTAACCGTTATTTCATATAAAGAAGGATAAGAAGAAATACATTTTAGAAGTTCTATCTACCATTGCAAACGAAGTGCCCACAACTTCAAAAGAGATAGAAACTGTCTATCAATCTGCGCCTATCCGAAACAGACCTTCCAGACCTCCGAACGACAATCCCTTCGGTGGAAACGTGGAAGAATATGTCTAGAATCTCCTGTCCAAATATCGCGACGATCAGATGGTTAAATCTCCGGGAATCCGTGAAATTGTGAACTGACCTGATGTAGGAGTAGTAAAACGAATTTCTCCCTTTTGTTTGTTTTTCTTCTTCGAGTTCCCAAACACGAAATAAAACATGGGAAGATTAATTTAGTATCAACCGTTGAATAGCAACCAAAGTAGATTGCCTCTAATTAATCAACACAAGATCAAGGATAAAAGAAATAGATGAAAATCAATTGATCAAACGAAGCCGTAGAGAAATCTCGTCCTCGAACTAGGGGTTTCGAATTTTCTCTCTCTTGGACTAGGTGAATTTCGAAAATCACAAGTAGGGTATGGCTTGCTTGGATTTCGAAAATCTCAAGGGAAGGGGTATTTATAATCTCTTGTATCTAATCCCTAGTTAGATAGAATTAGGTTACTGAATAGGAATTCCATTCGTAATAGAATTCCTAATTATTATCTCACTATATATCTAATATATTAAGGATAATAATAATAATAACCTTATTGGATAATAATAGGAGTATATTAATCTAATTAAAACTCCTAACTTAATTATCTCTTAATTAATTTAATTCATATTCCTAATCTAATTAGGATTAACAAAATCAAATTAATTATTCATGTATATCACTACATGAATTTCGACCCCCTTATGTCCATGGGCCTTATTGGGCTCAATTGGGCTTCTATCAATTAATTAACATCTATCTCTCTTTTAGGTTCCAAGTCTTATGTGTGATCCATTAGGTTCTTATTGCTTCTAGCCGTATGCAACGTTATTAAATTAATTTTCAGAGAATTATATTTAATATTTGCATAACGGAATGATGTACAGAGTATGTGATTAGCAAGTCCGTAATCATTCCCCCAGAGCTATAAGAAGACAGGTTGATTCTGTCGTTAACCTTTCCGTATTAGTTACAGTATAATTCGATCCTTTATCAACTACATCCTTGAACTGAATCTTATGACTATGGGTGATGTCAAGTCACATATAGCGAGACGTGCGTTTTACTTGTACAAGCCGAGTCAACTCAAAAAGATAGGTTAAGTGAAATCTGTATTTCTTACTCTTAAGCTATCACCTTGTAAGGATTTAGAGTCGAGTCTTCCACAAGCGATCCATGGATGTATCTCCCATTTATCGGGAGTGATAAATGCTCAATCCAATATATAACGACTCCGCAATTACTTCCTGTGATACCCAACGTCTACTGTTCACACCCCAGAGTCATCTCTGTTAAGGATCGTGTTACACCAGAGTCAAAGCATCACATTCCGTAATCCAGAATACCAATTAATATTCCTTTGAGTCTGAGGATTAGTTATACCTATTAATACCAATGAGATGAACATGTGACAAGGATGAATCTACCCATCCTGTTATCTCAAATCGGATCCCCAATCCTAATGAACAACGTTTCATCGGATCTATGTAACTGTCCAGATATCTGTATATATGAAGCTTGTGAGATCAGCTTTCTATCGGACAGAAGACATTGTTACATACAAGTCTCAATAGTGATATGTCAATCCCAAACATATCACTTGACTTGGGGTGGTTTTAAGTTTATCAGTTTACTATAAAGTTTTGTCTCACTTCATGCTTGTATGAACACTTTATAATCACTTTAAATAAACTTATGGATTTCCTTTTATTAGACTTTATTTAGTGCTTAAAAGGGATTGCCTTTATATAGTTATAAAACATATATCTCATTAAACAAATGATATAAAGAACAATTCATTTACATTAAGTTTGTATCCTAGAACAATGGTCTATAGGACACTAAACCCCAACATACTCCCACTTGGACTAAAGCCAATTGTTTCTAAAACTTATCCTAGTAGAAGTTAAATGATGATCATGTATTCTCTGGGTTAAAGGCTTTGTCAACGGATCTGCAACGTTGTCCTCTATAGGTACTCTTTCTATTCTCACATCTCCTCTAACCACAATCTCTCTAATGATGTGGTATCGCTTAAGGTAATGCTTGGATGTATTATGAGACCGTGGTTCCTTTGCTTGCGCAATGGCTCCATTGTTATCACAGTACAGTGTAATGGGATTGACAATGTCAGGCACCACACCTAGTTCTGTAATGAACTTTCTAATCCAAACCGCTTCCTTTGTTGCTTCCGCAGCTGCGATATACTCTGACTCGGTCATAGAGAAAGCTACGCTTCCCTGCTTGGAACTCTTCCAACTGACCGCGCCCCCATTCAAGATAAACAGGTATCCTGATTGGGATTTATAATCATTCTCATCTGTGAGATGACTTGCGTCTGAAAATCCTTCTATTTTCAGATCACCTTCTCCGTACACTAGGAATATATCTTTAGTTCTTCTCAAGTACTTAAGAATGTTCTTGACGGCAATCCAATGCTCGTCTCCCGGATTCCCTTGGTAACGACTCGTTACAGATAACGTGAACGCTACGTCAGGTCTAGTACATAGCATAGCATATATAATCGAACTGATTGTGCTGGCGTACGGGACTACAGCCATGCGTCGTTTATCATCATCGGTTTTAGGACATTGATGATCGTTTAACTTTACTCCATGTAACATGGGTAAGTTACCTCGTTTCGATTCAAGCATGCTAAACCGATTTAGCACCTTTTCAATGTATGTAGCCTGTGAAAGACCAAGCAGTCTTCTCGATCTATCTCTATAGATCTTTATACCAAGTATATAAGCTGCTTCACCAAGGTCTTTCATTGAGAAGTTACCAGATAACCATACTTTCACTGACTGTAAGAGAGCAACGTCATTTCCCATTAATAATATATCGTCCACATATAGTATGAGAAATGTTATAGAGCTCCCACTTGCTTTCTTGTAAATGCAAGCTTCTTCGCAATTTTGTTCAAAACCAAATTGTTTTATGGTTTCGTCAAAACGCTTATTCCAGCTTCTCGATGCTTGCTTGAGTCCATAAATGGATCTCTGAAGTTTGCAAACTTTATTTGCATCCTTCGATATGAAACCTTCAGGCTGCATCATATATACATCCTCAAGCAGGTTTCCGTTTAGGAAAGCTGTTTTCACATCCATTTGCCAAATCTCATAATCGTAGTGAGTGGCAATTGCAAGCATGATTCTGATTGATTTGGACATAGCCACAGGAGAGAAAGTTTCGTCATAATCAATTCCTTGCTTCTGACGATATCGTTTCGCTACTAACCTAGCTTTGTAGGTGCTAACCTTTCCATCCATGTATGTCTTCTTTTTGAAGATCCACCTGCACCCAATGCGTATTATATTTCGGGTGGATCAACCAAAGTCCACACTTGGTTAGTATACATGGAATCCATTTCAGAATCCATGGCCTCAAGCCATGCTTTAGAATCTGGACTAGTAAGAGCCTCTTCATAGTTTTCGGGTTCGTCGTCTAACACGGGAACCTCATTATCATCTCCCACTAGAAAACCATATCTAACTGGGAGTTCACGAACTCTTTGTGATCTACGAATAGGTGGCACTGGAGTCTCATCTAATGGGACTCCTTCGGGTACCTCAACCGCCTCTGTTGTTTCAGTCGGTGTTTCTTCTTCTTGAACTTCGTTAAGTTCAATCATGCTTCCCTTTTGTGTTTCTTCGAGAAACTCTTTCTCTAAGAAGGTTGCGTGCTTAGATACGATTACTTTCTGATCATCTGGATGATAGAATTAATATCCCATAGTTTCCTTAGGGTATCCAATGAAGAAACATTTATCAGATTTCGAATCTAGTTTGTCGGACGCAATGCGTTTGACAAAGGCTGAACAACCCCATACTCTCATAAATGAAAACACGGGTTTCCTACCAACGAACAATTCATATGGTGTGGAACTAGCAGATTTAGTTGGTACTCAATTTAGGGTGAAGAGGGCAGTTTCTAAGGCATAGCCCCAGAACGTCTTTGGAAGTAAGTCCATGCTCATCATGGATCGTACCATATCTAATAGGGTAAGGTTTCTCCTCTCGGACACACCATTGTGTTGTGGTGTATAGGGAGGTGTCCATTGTGAGCATATCCCACATTCAGTTAGGTAATTCAGAAAATCATCTGAAAGATATTCGCCACCTCGATCAGATCGAAGCGTCTTTATTTTCTTTCCTAATTGATTTTCTACTTCATTCTTGAAGCATTTGAATTTCTCAAAAGCTTCTGACTTGTGCTTCATCAAGTAGATGTAACCATATCAGGTATGGTCATCTATGAAGCTTATGAAGAATCTGAATCCTCCTCTTGCTTGGACTGACATAGGACCACATACATCTGAATGAATGAGTCCTAGAGTGTCTGATACACGCTCACCTTTATTGCTAAAGGGTTTCTTTGTCATTTTACCTTTTAAACATGATTCGCATGTTTCCAATGATTCGGGATCGATTGGATCTATAAGCCCATCTGAATGTAGCTTTAGCATGCGTCTCTTGTTTATATGGCCTAAACGACAATGCCACAAGTAAGTTGAATTATCTAGCTTATGTATTTTGGTATCAATTGCAAAAACAGGAATTTTGTCATCTAACACATAAATCCCATTTTGTGATATTCCTGAAAAATAGAAGATCGAATCTCTATAAAAATCGCAACGTTTGTCTTTTATTGAAATATGAAAACCGTCGTCAACGAGACGGCTAATAGAAATAATATTTCTAGATATTCCTGGAATATCCTTAGGCTGCATCCGGTATCAAATACCAAAAGATTCAGACTGTGAAATTTCAATATAAAACATACCAGATGTTGAAGTCCCGGCTTCTTCCCCTTTTGAGGGAGGCTAGGTACACCAACAGTTTCTTTTCCAATGCCCGTCTTTACCACAGAAGTGGCACTCTCCTTTGGGCTTCTTCACTTCCTTTCCCTTAGTTTTGTTGGGCACGGCTTGCTTACCTTTCTTAGGATAATTAGGATTGGGATAGCTCCCTTTCCTTTTCTTTGATCCCTCAATGACAAGAGCCGGTATGGCTTTGTCTTTCTTCATATTGGGCTCAACTGACTTGAGTATATTTGCAAGCTCTTCAAGAGAGGTTTGCAAGTCATTCATCTGATAGTTCATAATGAACTGTGAATAACTTTCTAGGAGGGATTGAAGAATTAAGTCTATACTTAATTTGTTATCCATCGCAAATCCAATACTAGGAAGTTTGGTAATGTAGCCAATCATCTTGACACAATGTGTCATGACACATGTGCCCTCTTGCATCCTACTACGATATAGCAACTTGGATATCTCGTAGCGTTCGCACCTGGTTTGTTTCCCAAACAATTCCTTTAGGTGCATGATGATGGAATAGGCATCCATTTCCTCATGTTGCCTTTGTAATTCCGATGCCATCGATGCAAGTATGATGCATCCGGCATGATCATCATCAGCCTTATGCTTCTGGTAAGCATCAATTTCCTCAATGGGAGCATCATCAGCAGGGAGAGGGGGTATCGATGTATCAAGTACATACCCTATTTTATCGAACTTCAAAACAATTTTGAGGTTACGAAACCAGTCGGTGAAGTTTGAACCATTCAATTTGTTATCGGTAAGAATGTTTTGCAGATTGGTTTTAGTCATGATTATAAGAGTGGGTTTAATTAAACCTTAGAGTGAGAAAGAGTAAACATATGTCATTCATTTGCTTAAAGTATATCAATCTAAAATTATAGGCCTTTTAGTTTATTTTAGATTGCTCCCACTATTTTGCCAAATTAATAGCCCTCCATATTAATTCGAAGAATTTCACAAATCCTTTAGTGAGCTAGGATCCTAACTCCTGAGATTTCGCCTTGAGTTTACTCAATAAGCTAGTCTCATTCATTAGGTAGATTCATGTAATCAATCACATCTTTAATGTGATTCCTAGGTTATTGGGTTACTAACCACATTAGTAACTAATATGCTATTCATATTAATCCCAACCGTCTTGCTCATTAGTTTATGACAACATGAGTTTACTTATCCAATTATCATAATCTAATTTAAGTATTACCCCATATTCATGAAAAATGATTTTCGATAATTCAGGTGTTACCGAAAGGACCCTGAGCTTGAGTTTACTCAACAACCCAAAGGCCCTCAGCACTGCCGGCTGAATTATAATATTAGGGAGGGGCAACCGATTTTAATAACTTGTTTATTTACTTAACTTTTTAATGAGGGATTTTATTTTAGGTCTCATAATCTAACTTAGTCTTGATTTGCTTTAGCATACATCAGACACATACATTCACATACATTGGCTTTATGGACATATCATCTAAATTATTCCGTCGAGCCAGAGACGGAATAAAAGGGCAAACCTAAGGAAATACTAACTATTACATATTTCTCTTTAGGTCCTCCGTCTTCTCCATGACGCCTTGAAATTACATATTAATTTCTATACTACTAAAGAAAACTTCAATTGAATTGAAGGGAATCAAATGAGAGGAGAAATTACAATAGATAGTAGAAAGGCAGGACTCGCAGGCCCTATTTCAAAAATACCAAAAGACTAAAGAGGGTCCAAATATGTCCATAACTCCAAACATGCATAGACTCAATTAAATAAATTTAATTGGCTGATTACATAACTATCTTATGTAATATTTATGTTAATCACATTAACTTATCAATTAACTTTCATCCAATTTTTACTTCTAATAGTTTTCGTATCTTTTATATTAATCTTTAGATTAATATAACTATACAAAACTTTAATTATGCGCGTCCCAATTATTTTGATTTTAATTCATTTAACATTTTGATTTACAAATTGGTAAAACAAACTTTTAAACAAATTTTCATTCGATAATCAAAACAGAAAACTATCAATTTCTAAAACATATATATTTAAATATAAAAAACGGTTTTAAATATATATATATATATATATATATATATATATATATATATATATATATATATATATCAGTTCTAAAACGGTTTTAAAACGATTTTCAGAAAATAGGAAAAAACTACTATAGATTTCCGTTTTATCTTTGGGTAAATTTCATCAATAGTGTACAACCTTTGCTCTATTTCACACTTTGGTGTACAACCTTCAATTTGTCTCACTAATATGTACGACCTTATAGGTGACCTCTCACTATGGTATATAGCCGGTAAAAATGACTGGTCAACGTTCGGTCAATGCCCCACCTCAGCTTTGTCCGGTCAAAAAGTCAAAAAAATTCAATAACTTAATATAAAATTACTTATATACCCCTATCTCTTCTTTCATCTTCTTCCCCTATCTCTTTCTCTCTCCTTGATTTGCTTTCTCTCTAACTGTTCTCTCTCTCTCTCTCTTCATTCAAACTCTTGTCAATTTTATATCGAAAACAAAAAAAAAATCATTACAACTCTCAAAATTAAAAAGGATGAAGAGTATAATTGAAATTGTTTCTCTGTTTTAATGATTTCACGAAATTAATTTAAGTTCTGAATGCTTGAAATGGAGAAACTGGGCTGCCAGATCTGGATACTAAAACTTGCCAAACCTTCACCACCACCATTCGCATTATCTTCTCTCTCTCTCTCATGGAAAAGAAAAGGATGAAAGGCCAAGTATATTAACAAATTAAGACCTTCATTAGATCAGGTAGCAGTGATAGAATAATGGTTGTCTTTCTTCAACCCATCATATATATATATATGATAACTTCATGAGGTGAAGCAGCCAAGATGACATGAATATATTGGTTCCAGGGTTAGCTCTAGTTGATTCCTCCTCACCTCTGGTACTGCTTTTGCCCTGCATTTTTTTTATTTATTCAAATCACAATTATTCGTCCAAAATTAACACCGTAAATTCCATTTGAGCGTGTAAGCCAACAATAATGACAATTAATTAGATGGGAAGATGCATTTCAGGCATGAGTTGGAGGAAGAAAGAGCTTTGCAAGTTTATTATCCTAGAGAGAGAAAAAGAAAGAGAGGAGAGAGAATGTGCAAGAAACACAGAGGAAAACCCAAAGAGAGAAAGAAAATTAATAAAGAACAGTAATCTTCCTTAAATAAATAAGGGTAAATAAGTAATTTATAAGTTTTTTTGACTTTTTGACCGGTCAAAGCTGAGGTGGCGCGTTGACTGAGCGTTGACCGGTCATTTTTACCGGCTATACACCACAGTGGGAGGTCACCTGTAAGGTCGTACATATTAGTGAGACAAATTGAAGGTTATACACCAAAGTGTGAAATGGAGCAAATGTTGTACGCCATTGATGAAATTTACCCTTTATCTTTAGAATTAATAAAACTGATTTTATCAATCTAACTATAAAACTAATAGATTTCGTTATAATGATTATCAACCAAAATAATTAGGAACATACGCATAATCTCTTTTAATTAAAAATTAATTAAAACTTATTTATCTTTAGAATCAATTAATCAAAACAAGTTGTTAATTAATCCTAACTATAAATATTTATTCAATCCTATTGAAAAACTTCTAAATTTTCATATATGAAATAACGGATTTAACGATGGCTCTAATACCACTGTTGGAAATTAGGCTAAGGTATAGCAGCGGAAATATAAAAAATTTAACCTATTTCCATTTAACCACAAGATCCGTTAACCGTTATTTCATATAAAGAAGGATAAGAAGAAATACCTTTTAAAAGTTCTATCTACTGTTGCAAACGAAGTGCCCACAACTTCAAAAGAGATAGAAACTGTCTACCAATCTGCCCCTATCCGAAACAGACCTTCCAGACCTCCGAACGACAATCCCTGCGGTGGAAACGTGGAAGAATATTTCTAGAAGCTCCTATCCAAAAATCGCGACGATCCGACGGTTCAATCTCCGGGAATCCGCGAAATCGTGAACTGACCTGATGTAGGAGTAGTAAAACGAATTCCTCCCTTTTGTTTGTTTTTCTTCTTCGAGTTCCCAAACACGAAATAAAACACGGAAAGATTAATTTAGTATCAACCGTTGAATAGCAACCAAAGTAGATTGCCTCTAATTAATCAACACAAGATCAAGGATAAAAGAAATAGATGAAAATCAATTGATCAAACGAAGCCTTAGAGAACTCTCGTCCTCGAACTAGGGGTGTCGAATTTTCTCTCTCTTGGACTAGGTGAATTTCGAAAATCACAAGTAGGGTATGGCTTCTTGGATTTCGAAAATCTCAAGGGAATGGGTATTTATAATCTCTTGTATCTAATCCCTAGTTAGATAGAATTAGGTTACTGAATAGGAATTCCATTCGGAATAGAATTCCTAATTATTATCTCACTATATATCTAATATATTAAGGATAATAATAATAACCTTATTGGATAATAATAGGAGTATAATAATCTAATTAAAACTCCTAACTTAATTATCTCTTAATTAATTTAATTCATATTCCTAATCTAATGAGGATTAACAAAATCAAATTAATTATTCATGTATATCACTACATGAATTTCGACCCCCTTATGTCCATGGGCCTTATTAGGCTCAATTGGGCTTCTATCAATTAAGTAACATCTATCTCTCTTTTAGGTTCCAAGTCTTATGTGTGATCCATTAGGTTCTTATTGCTTCTAGCCGTATGCAACGTTATTAATTAATTTTCAGAGAATTATATTTAATCTTTGCATAACGGAATGATGTACAGAGTATGTGATTAGCAAGTCCGTAATCATTCCCCCAGAGCTATAAGAAGACAAGTTGATTCTGTGGTTAACCTTTCCGTATTAGTTACAGTATAATTCGATCCTTTATCAACTACATCCTTGAACTGAATCTTATGACTATGGGTGATGTCAAGTCACATATAGCGAGACGTTCGTTTTACTTGTACAGGCCGAGTCAACTCAAAAAGATAGGTTAAGTGAAATCTATATTTCTTACTCTTAAACTATCACCTTGCAAGGATTTAGAGTCGAGTCTTCCACAAGCGATCCATGGATGTATCTCCCATTTATCGGGAGTGATAAATGCTCAATCCAATATATAACGACTCCGTAATTACTTCCTGTGATACCCAACGTCTACTGTTCACACCCTAGAGTCATCTCTGTTAAGGATCGTTTTACACCAGAGTCAAAGCATCACATTCCGTAATCCAGAATACCAATTAATATTCCTTTGAGTCTGAGGATTAGTTATACCTATTAATACCAATGAGATGAACAGGTGACAAGGATGAATCTACCCATCCTGTTATCTCAAATCGGATCCCCAATCCTAATGAACAACATTTCATCGGATCTATGTAACTGTCCAGATATCTGTATATATGAAGCTTGTGAGATCAGCTTTCTGTCGGACAGAAGACATTGTTACATACAAGTCTCAACAGTGATATGTCAATCCCAAACATATCACTTGACTTGGGGTGGTTTTAAGTTTATCAGTTTACTATAAAGTTTTGTCTCACTTCATGCTTGTATGAACACTTTATAATCACTTTAAATAAACTTATGGATTTCCTTTTATTAGACTTTATTTAGTGCTTAAAAGGGATTGCCTTTATATAGTTATAAAACATATATCTCATTAAACAAATGATATAAAGAACAATTCATTTACATTAAGTTTGTATCCTAGAACAATTGTCTATAGGACACTAAACCCCAACATTGCCAAACTCTCCTCCGTTTGATTGTTCGTTTCTTTGGCTGCCACTTACAACTGGCCACTTTATCAACTTGATGTCAAGAATGCCTTTTTGAATGGTGGCCTACGCGAGGAAGTTTACATGGAGCAACCTCCTGGGTTTGTTGCTCAGGGGGGAGTTTGGGAAAGTTTGCAGGTTACGTAGGTCCTTGTATGGATTGAAGCAATCTCCTCGTGCCTGGTTCGCACGATTCAGTGCTGCTGTCATTGAATTTGGTCTTTGTCGAAGTGCATATGATCATTCTGTGTTCTACTCATCATCTGGTTCTGGGTGCATTTTACTAGTGGTATATGTTGATGACATTATAATTACTGGAAATAATGAAACTGGCATTATAAAATTGAAAGAATTCCTCGGTACATGTTTTTAGACAAAGGACCTAAGACAATTGAAATATTTTTTGGGGATTGAAGTTTGCCGAAGTCGTAAAGGGATTTACCTCACTCAGAGAAAATATTGTCTAGATGTGTTAAGTGACGCTGGTTTGATTGAGGCAAAGACTTGTGATGCACCTATGATACCAAATTGGAAGTTGAAGACCGACGATGGATATTTACTACTGGATCCTGAAAGATATAGACGAATCGTTGGAAAATTGAACTATCTTACAATCACTCGTCCTGATATTTCCTTTGCAGTAAGTGTTGTAAGCCAGTTCATGTCATCGCCAAGAACTTCACACTGGAATGTTGTTAGTCATATTCTGAAATACCTAAAGGGGACTCTGGGGCGTGGTATACTATATCAAAATCATGGTCATCACACTGTTGAAGGTTTTACAGGTGCTGATTACGCAGGAGATCTTACGTACAGATAGGCGTTCTACTACGGGTTATTGTGTATTTGTTGGAGGCAATCTAGTATCTTGGAAAAGTAAAAAGCAGAGTGTTGTATCTAGATCTAGTGCAGAATCTGAGTACAGGGCTATGGCACAAACTACGTGTGAACTTGTATGGCTACGCAACCTTCTTGGTGAGATTGGGTTTGCTCAGACTAAATCTATGAAGTTATGATGTGATAATGAAGCAGCTATCTATATCGCCAACAATCATGTATTCAATGAAAGAACAAAACACATAGAAGTTGACTGCCACTTTACTCGGGAAAAGCTAGAAGATGGCACAATCACAACTCCACATATCAGAATAGGGGGGACAATTAGCAGATGTATTTACCAAAGCGGTGTCGGGTAGTCGGGTTAACTATATATGTAACAAGCTAGGCATGATTAATATCTATGCCGCAGCTTGAGGGGGAGTGTAATGATAAGGGCTGCTTGACTGCTAAGGGCTGCTTGTAGGGTAGATATGGGCTGCTTGTAGGTTAAACTTATCTCCTTGACTTTAGAGATAAGATAGTAGACTAAATCTATATATATATATATATATATATATATGTGTGTGTGTGTGTGTGTGTGTGTGTGTGTGTGTGTATGTGTGTGTGTGTGTGTATCCTCATGTATGATAAACTTGCAGAAATACCATTACAGAAATTACACCTAATAAAATGGATGCAGCAGTGGCTTGCTAGAAACCCAAAGTCTTGATCCAGGATGTGTGATGTGTATTCCATTCCAAAATGATCTATTAGTCTGCTAATAAGTCGTTTAATGGCAGTTCCATCTATCACTTTATTGTGAAAGACCAGATTGGCCCTCTCGGCCATAAGTACCTCCATATTCCGCTTAGTATGGTTCGATAATTGATTTGAGTCAATGATTAGAAACTTCCTTTTCTCGATCTTGATTCACATAGAAATTCAAGAACTTTGAAATTCATACCGGTGTGATAGAATTACTTAGCTTAGGTCCCTCTAATTTAATTAGATACCATCAAGTCGTGTCAGACATAAATTCTCTCCCTCCACTCCGTCATATCCACTTCCATATTTTCCTCAATACCCAATAAACTTATATCACTCTCTTCCAAGTTTGCTTAGGTCTTCTCCTACCCCTCACCATTGCATCCTTTTGCCACTTTTCAGTCCTCCTAACCGGCGCATCAAAAGCTCTTCGTCTTACATGGCCAAACCACTTTAGTCGGTTTTCCCTCATTTTATTCTTAATAAATGTAACCCCTACTTTTGTCCTAATTATTTCATTACTCACCCGATCCTTTCTCGTATGACCACACATCCATCTCAACATACGCATCTCGCCACCGATGTCTTATGAATGTGACAGTGTTTCACCGTCCAACACTCCGTACCATATAACAATGCAAGTCTAATTGTTGTGCGGTAGAATTTTTCCTTCAATCTATTAGGCATGTCGGGGTCACAAAGGAAATCCGTAGCACTCTTCCACTTCGACCAACCAAATTTAACCCTATGCGCAACATCTCCATCCACCCCTCCATCCGTTTAAATAATAGATCCTAAATAACGGAAGCAATTCGAGCCCTAGACAACCCTCACATCTAGGGTGATTGTCCGTGTCTCCGTACTCCTATCGCCTCTAAACTTGCACTCCAAATATTCCGTCTTACTTCAGCTCAACTTAAAGCCTCTAGATTCCAAAATTTATCTCCATAGTTCCAACTTTTTCTCCACGCATTCTTTCGTCTCATAAACCTACACAATATCGTATGCAAACAACATGCACCATGATATATACAAAGAATTTCTTTTTTTCTATTTCTTATAAATCTCTAATTCTCCTGCTAAAATTGCTTCATCTTTGAAGTAGGTTAGTGTTTTCATGGAATGTAGTCTTAAATAACCTTTGCTTTGATTTCTCTTTGTAATCATACTTATCATGGATAATATCATTCTGATACAGATTACTGACGAACAAATTGATTTTAATCATAAATCAATAAAGATATTTCTTCTCAAGCTAAACTCGAAGGAGTTAATTACATTGATAAGGTGAAAACCTTGCTCCAAATGAGTTTTGATAAATGATTCACAAAGCTCAGCAATAATCCCACACACCGTGTGCCCCTGGTGACATAACCTTTAGCTCACACATCGTGTACGTGATGTTATACGTCGTGTGAGGCCTTCCTTCGACTTGGCTATCATATTCTCATACTCTTATTGCATTATTATTAGAACTCTAATTTTGTAAGTCTCTGACTTTCAGAAGATTTTTAAATGGTTAATACATCATTTACTCCCTGAACTTGTCCAAAAAGCTTGATTGGCCTCATGAACTTTCAAATCGTTCCGATAGCCCCCTCAACTTGCATAAAATGTTTAGTTAGCCCCCTGAACTTGCGCAAAATATAATGAATTGATCATTCGGTTGCAAAAAAGTAAGTTAAATGTGGAAAATGCATTGCACGAGTTTTAAAAAAAAAGACCAAGATCGGGGTATGCAGTTCTAATATTAGAGAAGACAAGTTTTAATTATGTAATAACATTCTAAAATACGTGGAATGCATCTTGTGCATCTAAGTTACTTTTTTTTGCAACCGAGTTATCAATTGATTACATTTTATGTAAGTTCAGAGGGCTAACTAAACATTTTATACAAGTTGAATGGGCTATTGGGACAGTTTGAAAGTTCAGAAGGCCAATCAACCTTTTTAGACAAATTCAGAGAGCAAATGGTGTATTAAGCCTTCTTAAATCCTCGGATTAGATCAAAATATGCTCTGCCATATTAGTAACAAATCAAATATTAAATCAAGCAAAAGAATTATATATATATATATATTATCTTTTACACTATATCTTAGACATATTACACTAAGAGGCAACATTTTAAATGTTCTTTCACATGTGTCTTTAATAACATGACATGCAAATGGAGCAAAAATAACAAAATTCGTGTATGAATAATTGGTCCAAATTGGAAATGACAGGGGTATAATACCACGTAGCTGGTCGAAATTGGAAAAAATAGAAGTAAACATGGGATAAGATCTTCCATTTTTTGTACAAATTCACCCCTAACATGCAAAACCACCTAATATTTTCAAGCAAACGAATTTACTTTTATTCGACTCATTATTAACCATCATTTTTTAACCTTCCAAAATCATCAATTATATTTTATTGGTTTAAAGTACTGTTTGGTCCCTGATCTATCCAAAATTTTGTCATTTGACCCATGACTTATTATTTGATCACATTTGGTCCCTGATCTATTCCAAATTGGTGAACTTTCACTCAATTTGGATTCAAACTTAACCGAATCATTATCTCATTGATAAGTAACGATATTTTCACACTTGAACTTAATAGATTTTAGTTTAGGATTTGTTTTTTTTTTTTTTAATCTAATTAATTATTTCCACATAATATGGAAAAAAAACTTTAAAAAATATCATGTTTCAAGTTTAAGTGTCAAAATATCGTTACTTATCAATGAGATAACGATTCCGTTAAGTATTCAAACAAATTGGGTGAAATTTCACCAAATGGGATAGGTCAATGGCCAAATGTGACCAAATAATAGATCAGGGGCCAAATGACACAATTTTGAATAGATCAGGGGCCAAATAATGCTTTAAGCCTATTTTATTCATTATTTAACTATCATTTTACACCGGGTTAAATGCACCATTGGTCACCGAACTTACATGATTGTCTCAAAATGATCATTCAACCTCAATTTGTCTCAATTAGGTCACTCTAACGATTTCAGTAATTAAAAAGCATCGAAATGATAACGTAGGTGACATCTCAGCATGAATCATCTCAGATTTCTGACCGAAACTACACATGATATCCACGTGTCTTTTATTTTTATAAAAAAACACGTGGCGTATACGTGGATGTCATATGTCATTTCGGTCGGAGACTTGAATTGACTCATACAGACGTGTCATGTATATCATCATTTCGATGTTTTTTAATCACTGAAATCGCCAAAGTGACCTAATTGAGACAAAACTCAAAATTGAGTGATTTTATCGAGACAAATTGAAGTTGAGTGACCATTTAGAGACAATCATGTAAATTCAGTGACCAATAGTGCATTTCACCAATTTTAAACCTTTCAAACATTAATTATATAAATGTCAATTATGTCTGAAATATTCACAATATTACAAATAATACAACATACTAAAATATCAATATATATAAACTAATCACACAAAAAACAACCTAAAGTATTTACTATGTTAGTAATGCATTTACTTCTTATCAACAAATTTATTCGAAATGTCTGATATGACAACTAAATAAGAGTCAAACCACTCATTCAATTTTTCTAGTAAAATTATCTTAAATAGTGTAAAACTCAATAGTGTATTATTAGAACAATAGTATTTATACACAAAACGGTACAGATGCTAATAAGTCCTAAACTAATATGCTAATAGGTACCTAAACCAATATATATACAATTACATGAAAGAGAAGATAAGTGCTCATAGGAAAAAAAAAAAAAGTAGAAATGGGATGGGAGCAAGATCTTTTACCTCTACAAAGGGCGATGGGAAGTTCATCGGTGGTTTAGCTTGACTCAGGAAATGAATGCTCTAGTTTGAAAAAATTTAATAGTGTATTATTAGAACAATAGGTATTTATATACAAAACGGTATAGATGCTAATAGGTCCCTGAATATATATATATATACATACATTACAAATAGAAACATAGAGATCGCAGATACTAAGGGCATTGGTTATTAAATAAACCTCTATATATATTCCGGTAATTTTATGTGAATCCCCACGGGAACCTCAAGAATCCCCACGCGGTTACAGCTTCCAAACTATTATATCCTTCCCTGGTTTCAGTTTAAATTGGCAGAAAATCTTTCGTGGGACATCTGTTCATCAATGTAATAGCCATTTATTCATCTAAATGGAAAAAAAATTAAATCAGTAAATGAAAGGGAAGTGAAGAATGAGGAGGCGTTTGGTTCACAAGGAGTAAGGGAAAAGGAATCAAGAAAGGGAAATTAAAGGAAAGGAAATGAATAACCATTAATTCCCCTATGTGTTTCGATATGTTTAGGAAAGGGAATAGGGTAAAGGGAATCCAATTCCCTAGAGGGCATGGGGTAATGGCTTAACCTAAAGTGGGTAAAGAGAATGGGTTTTTTTTTTTAAACAAACAAGAACAAGGGAATGAAACCCTCCCATTCTCATTCCCATTCCTAAAGACCACCAAACCAAACGCACCCTGAGTTTGAATTTTCCAAGATGAGAAAAAAAATACTTAACTAATGGCTAATAAATGGAAATACAATTTAACAGCAAAAAAGAAATTGTTCAGTAAATGAGACTTCCCACGAAAACAAAACACTGATTGGCATTAACTAACCAAAGCCAAAAGCATAAATTCTATAGTTATATCCTGACAAACCTGTGCTAAATTAACCAAAAAAAAAATTCCAATGAGAAAAGGAAGAAGCAGAATTGTCCTGACATTTATGAAGGAAGATTGCTACATACTAAAGAATGGGCTCATCTACCTTAATTTCTTATAAAGAATACAACATACACCCATCGGTTCTCTGCAGGTTGCAAACAGTAACGATGATGATAGGACTTTCTGTGAATTTTTCCAGTAATAAATTAATGGTCACTGGTGGATCTAAAATGCCATACGACCTGCAAGCCTGCTTTCCAATATCCTTCTGTCAATGGCTGCATCTATTGAACTCATCTGAAACAGGCACCAGTAAAAGAAATGCTTAGAAATATGTACATCAACCACAATACAGTTGACAAACAAGATTGATTATATGAAAGCTTGGTGTTATGCTAAAGATACCAAACTTTGCAAAAGAAGCTGACCTGTGCAAGTCTGATTCACTGTTCGACGATAAAAATAAATTGTAATGATGCTACGAATGAGCAAAAATCTGTTGGGTATCATCTTGTTGCACCCAAAACCCCACACACTTCCGAAGTCAAAGCATAGGGAAAGTAAATAACAAACAAATTTAAATCTCAAATCAGCAAAATACATACTCCTTAATTTGAGAAGGATGCTAGAATGGAGAATCCTCATGTTGATTCCAGTCGCTCGTCAAAACAATAATTACTACAACCGTAAATAACATTTTGAATCTTCGTACAACCACACATTAGGTGGTCCGGTGTTGGCATGCAAACATGAGGGATTGATTTCAAAAACAAACATAAAGTAGTATCCCCCCAACCCAATCAATAAAATTCAAATTTAGAAGATATGGACTCAATGGCACAAATCCTTAGCTAATTGCAGCATTCTTAATGAAGAAAATGATAATTGGAAATTCATACAGAAATACCTCTCTAAATAGGTAACAATGCGTAAACAACTGTATCTGAAAACACAAAGCATAAACCTAGCCATCTGGTTAGATGTGCAAACCAACTCCAAATTGTAAAGAGGTAGTCATAACTTACCTGGCTAGTTTCGTCATGCACCTGATACTTCCCTAAAGACATTCTTCTTTCCTCCTGTAAATATATGGAAGTGTTAAAAGATAATAACAACAATAACATATTTGATAATAGATATCAATGCAAGACCTACTAACCATGGACATCGCCTCATCATCCCATACTAAATAGACTTCATTTGCAGCTGCCTGGTTTGCAGGAGCCTTGTTTGCAATTACAGGAGGTGGTCCAATAGAAGGGCCACCAGTATTTGGACCAGAGGCATAAGAATGTGAATTAGCTAATGTCCCAACTGCAGTAAATAAATGATAGAAAACTATATAAGGGATATATATTGGACACAATCATGTGCACAAAATTCAAAATAACAGACAGCACATATAGGACCGTGTGTCGGTAAAAAATCACTCCAGGAAGCCAAATTGAAACAAGCAAATTACAACTTCTGTTGGTATGGTTTACCAACTTATTTCAATGTTTCTGACGCCAAAACTTTAAAACCTTTTTGTAGAATCAACATCAATATCAAACAGCAGAAAAGCTACACAATCCATATTTATATCAGTCAACAAGAAACATGAATTCAAACCTGCAGCACTTGGAGTATGGTACAGGGTTGTAAGAGAACTGTTAGCTCCAGAATTAACATCCACAGATCCTTCAGTAAGGTTGCTTGGTGGAACATTTATTGAAGATAAAGGAATAGAAAAAGGTGGCAAATTATTGGTAACAACAGGAAATAATGGTTGTGATATAGGAACAGATAGTGTTGATGAGGGCAATCCAGGAGGTATTATTTGTGAAGATTGGAGTGCAGATGAGGTAGCAGGTGGTAAAGGAGGCCTCACATTTTGCACTGGGAATAATGGCTGCTGTGCATATCCAGCAGGAGTAGGAGGTTGCATTGAAACAGCAGGAGGCTGTGAGAACCATGGCTGTGGACGAGGGACTGCCCAGCCAGCAGGAGGGACTGGCACACCAGAACTATAACTGCATTTCAAAATGAACAATATTTCAGAAGTGCAAGTTAAATTACATTTTTTTATTATAGTTTAAACACAACAATCTCACATGAATATCCATTATTTCCCTGCCATACCAACAAAAGCAACTAAATCTTAACAAATAAATGTTGAATTTCTCTGTACGAATTCAAAACCG
Source organism: Euphorbia lathyris (assembly GCF_963576675.1). Lineage (NCBI taxonomy): Eukaryota > Viridiplantae > Streptophyta > Magnoliopsida > Malpighiales > Euphorbiaceae > Euphorbia > Euphorbia lathyris. Next base: position 90,943,411 of record NC_088910.1, read on the forward strand.
AGGTGGCTTATTGCCTTAAAGTTCTTACTATACTGTAAGTATTTCATTCACCTGATTGTGTTGTACAACACCACTTACTATGGGATATCTGTCATGATTATAGATAGGGATCTATGAAGCACGGACTCGGGTGCGGACACGGCAAACGGCATTTTTAGAAAATATGAGACACGGGTGCGGCGGGACACGGCAAATGTTATATAATTATATATATATATATATATATATATATATATATATATATATATATAAAAACTAATAATCAATCGCAGGAGATGAACTGAACAAGTCTGAAATTAGAAATTGAGATGAAGACTGAACAACAAATTCTTGCGATTTAGAATGAAGAGTCTTCAAAACATATTATACAGGTTTGGAGCTCCTTCACTAATGTCTCATGTTAGAGTTGGACTCTGTTTTTATGAAGACTGAAGACTGAAGACTGAACAAGGAAGAATCGCGAGTCACAGGAGATGAAGAATGAATCGCGAATCGCAAGTAGTAGGAGATGAATGAATCGCGAATCCCGGATGCAGAACTAGAAAGAGAAAAGAAATCTTAAAAGGAATAGCAGGAGATGAAGGAATGGTGAATCGCAGGAGATCTAAAGAAAACCCTAAACTTTTACCTATTTTCACTCCAGCCGAGTCCCATCCGTGTCCAGCCGAGTCCCGTCCGAGTCACTGCCGAGTCCCATCCGAGTCCCATGTTCCAGCCGTGTCCCCGCCGTGTCACCGCCGAGTCCCGCCGAGTCCCCGAGTCCGACACGGCCACGGCGACCCCTGGGAAGAGTCCGTGCTTCATAGATAGGGATTATTTAGGTATTATTAGGTGGTTATTGTTTTTACATTAAGTGGTATTTAGCTTTAATAGATATTATTTAGGAATGTTTACAGCTGTGGGAAATTATAATTGCTGCCACATCAGCAGTTATTAGGCCTATTTGGAGTGAATTGCTATATTTCCTATTCTTATTTACAGGAGGTTATATTTCCTATTCTTATTTAAGGTAGGTTAGAATGAATAAGGTGATTTAAGGTAAGTTAGAATTATTAGAGCCATGAATTTAGGAGGCTAGCTATACTTTCCTTTTCCTTTTTTCCTATTTAAGAGAATGAGCCTGTACTAATTCATCATGCAATTAATTAATGAAATCTTTATTTCTTTCTTCTAAACTCTCTCTCTCTATTCTCTCTTTTCTCTGTTTATCTCGATCTCTCTCTAACCTTCTCTCTTCTTTCTCTACTCTTCTCTTCTCCTAAGATCTTTTCTGCTCTAATCTTACTGTCAGAAATCCTAATCCTGACATTATAGATAGGGATTATTCAGGTATTATTAGGTGGTTAATTGTTTTTACATTAAGTGGTATTTAGCTTTAATAGATGTTATTTAGGAATGTTTACAGCTGTGGGAAATTATAATTGCTGCCACATCAGCAGTTATTAGGTCTATTTGGAGTGAATTGCTATATTTCCTATTCTTATTTAAGGCAGGTTATATTTCCTATTCTTATTTAAAGTAGGTTAGAATGAATACGGTAATTTAAGGTAAGTTAAAATTATTAGGGCCATGAATTTAGGAGGCTAGATATACTTTCCTTTTCCTTTTTTCCTATTTAAGAGAATGAGACTGTACTAATTCATTATGCAATTAATTAATGAAATCTTTATTTCTTTCTTCTAAACTCTCTCTCTATTCTCTCTTTTCTCTGTTTATGTCGATCTCTCTCTAACCTTCTCTCTTCTTTCTCTACTCTTCTCTTCTCCTAAGATCTTTTCTGCCCTAATCTTACTGTCAGAAATCCTAATCCTGACATTATAGATAGTGATTATTTAGGTATTATTAGTTGGTTAATTGTTTTTACATTAAGTGGTATTTAGCTTTAATAGATGTTATTTAGGAATGTTTACAGCTGTGGGAAATTATAATTGCTGCCACATCAGCAGTTATTAGGCCTATTTGGAGTGAATTGCTATATTTCCTATTCTTATTTAAGGCAGGTTATATTTCCTATTCTTATTTAAGGTATGTTAGAATAAATACTCTTATTTAAGGCAGATTATATTTCCTATTCTTATTTAAGGTAGGTTAGAATAAATAGGGTGATTTCAGGTAAGTTAGAATTATTAGGGCCATGAATTTAGGAGGCTAGCTACACTTTCCTTTTCCTTTTCCTTTTTTCCTATTTAAGAGAATGAGCCTGTACTAATTCATTATGCAATTGATTAATAAAATCTTTATTTCTTTCTTCTAAACTCTCTCTATACTCTCTTTTCTCTGTTTATCTCGATCTCTCTCTAACCTTCTCTCTTCTTTCTCTACTCTTCTCTTCTCCTAAGATCTTTTCTACCCTAATCTTACTGTCAGAAATCCTAATCTTGACATTATAGATAGGGATTATTTAGGTATTATTAGGTGGTTAATTGTTTTTACATTAAGTGGTATTTAGCTTTAATAGATGTTATTTAGGAATGTTTACAGCTGTGGGAAACAAAACAGACACAGACAGCCCAATAAAAAGCAAATAGACATGCAGACACCCCAAAACCCAACTCACTCAACTCCAACTGCTCTCTCTGCTTCTCCTCCACCACCGAGTCTCTGCTTCCCAGCTCATTGGTGGCCGGTCATCAATCACCGGTATGTTTTTCCTCTTTCCAGTCAAAAGTCAATCCTCCTCGAGTTGTTAGTGATGAGGTCCATGATGAAGATGATGATGAGTATCAAGTTGAAGATGAAGAAGAAGAATAATATAAGGATGATGAAGTGGAAGATCTTGATGGGGATATAGATCTTGATGAGGAGTTGGATTTAGGGGATGAAGATGCTTGATATTATGTTATTTTGATTTAAGAATTAGCACTTTATTATTAGACTTTAAGTTATTTTGGTTTACAAGTTTAGAAATTAAACTATCCTTAAGTACTACTAGTTTTTATTGAGTTAATTTAATTTTATTTGATTTTCTAATTTTTTGTCGCCTCACGTGGGGAGGCCGTTGCCTCGCCTCAAGGCGATATTTTGCCCTTGTCGCCTTGACTCGCCTTTCGCTTTTTAAAACTATGATTCAATATTTAAATATTTTGGTGAACTGATTGTCCTTTACCAGAAGTGATGATGACCACTTTTACTTCAGCACTTGTATAAGGTATTATGGTGTAATATAAAAGAGAGAGCAGTCTTTAAATTGTAGCAAACAGAAAAGATGTGAAAAACATACATTGGATGCATTGCGCCCATTTGTGAAGAATATCCAACACCCAACGACCCTGGCATTATACCACCTAGTGGAGCAGACGGAAGATCCACTTTGGCAAATTTTGATGGGTTGTCTTCGTCTGCAAAAAAAAATAAATAAATAAATGTATGTTAGAAGGAATACTCCTAGCAGCATGCACTCAAAGTTTCAAACATTTTATGTTACTTTTATAGTTTCATAATGAGGGCGAGCCTTGGCGCAACGGTAAAACGTTGTTGCCGTGTGACCAGAGGTCACGGGTTCGAGTCTTAGGAGCGGCCTCTTGCCAATTAAATTGGCAAGGGAAGGCTTGCCCCCAATACACCCTTGTGGTGGGACCCCTCCCCGGACCCTCGCTCAGCGGGGACGCGTAATGCGACCGGGCCGCCCTTTTTTTTTTTTTTTATAGTTTCATAATCTTTGTTTTCTCAAGTGCGCCTTGTCTCGCTATGGCGCGCGCCATCACGGCGCCTTAGTGCGCCATGCGCCTTTAATAACTATGATTGCAGTTATTTTCACCTGGTCAATCACTAAACAAGTGAATTTGGTCAATTACCATTAGATTTAAACTTATTAAAATCATGTGGTGGAGATTAAAAGCATTGTAGGGCTTAGATTCATACCTTATAGATCTAATAGTGACTAATCAAATTTATGACCAGGTGAAAACCACCGATTATGATTGTATGTTATATTTGTTTGTTGGAGTTTAAATTTGGTATTCCTTCATTAGACTGATTTTAGATAATAAAATGTTAATCAGGTATACAGTTAAGTATATTCAAAAAAAAATTCTTAAAAAAAAAAAAGTCAAAATGAGCCGCTCGACGAGCTTCGAGCTCCAAAATTCCAAGCTCAGCCCGATCTCCGAACTTCTCGAGCCGAGCCTGTCCTTATTCAGTCTCGGTTCCGCTCGTTTGCACCCCTAGTCAGCCCATTCCATGTTCCATTGGAGCAATCCAGATCCAATTTATCTTGACTTTGCAATCTATAGACACTAATAAAAAAACATATTCTTAAAGCTAAATCTCGAATTCAATTTCCACCTATGTTGCACGGGTACTTCTAGTTAGTAGAGTTTCTGCATTTCGTGTCCATGTCCGTGTTCTGTTTCTGTCCATTTTCGTTTGTAGGCTATTTTATGAAGGTTATGTTTTAGAAAAATTTTCACGTTTCCGTGTCTGTGCAACATAGATTTCCACCAATAATCATGCATTCAATCAACTCAAACTATAATGATGCTGAAATATACAAATCCACACGCACACGCACATGAGATACTAACAAATTGGGGGAAAAAATGCAAGTTCCTTACCCTCTTCTCCATAGTGGGCAGCTAAGATGTCAGGTGGGATACCTTGCATTCCATAAATTTCAATATCAGTTGATTCCCTTCCAGGTTTGGCATTAGGAACCCTGAAAACAAGTCACCAACCCCATGAAAATCATTAAAATACAAAACATATACAGCAAAAAAGTCTGCAGGGAGTCTATTTAAAAAAAAAGTACAATCATCATTCGCGCTTCTATAAGATACTCCCTCCATTCCCTTATATAAGTCATTCTAGGGTATTCCATACAAATTAAGAAATGCAATTAATATAGAGTCAAATTAATGAATTCACATTGGTTAACTAAAAAAAATTCTCATGGTTGAGGAATAGTCTAGGGATGTTAAAAAACACAAAATCAATGGACCAAGACAAAAAAATTTAACGGTTGGTCTGAAAAACTAAACTAAAAATTCTTGGAAAACTAGAATGGCTTATATTTGGAAAAAAAAAACCAATTTGCTAGAATGACTTGTATAAGGAATGACTTATATATGGGAATGGAGGGAGTATTATCATACATATCTACAGAAAGTTCGCATACATAGTAAATTCTTGTAAAACTAAAATGACTTGTATTTGGGAAAAAACAAATTTGCTAGAATGACTTATATAAGGGAATGACTTATGTAGATATGTATGATAATACTAAAATGACTTGTATTTGGGAAAAAACAAATTTGCTAGAATGACTTATATAAGGGAATGGAGGAGTATTATCATACATATCTACATAAAGTTCACATAAGTAGTAAATTTGAATGACTTATATTTGGGAAAAAAACTAATTTGCTAGAATGACTTATATAAGAGAATGGAGGGCCTATTATCATACATATATGCAGAAAGTTCACATACTTGGTGCTAAATTGATCCAAGGGACAATACTGTACTGGAATCAGAAAGTAAGAAATTACATGAAAAAGGACAAAGATTTATAACTCACAGAAACTGGTCAAAATCAATTTCATACATAGTAAGTTCTTGGAAAACTAGAATGCCTTGTGTTTGGGAAAAAAAACTAATTTGCTAGAATGACTTATATAAGGAAATGGATTGAGTATTATCATACATATCTACAGAAAGTTCACAAAAGTAGTAAATTCGAATGACTTATATTTGGGGAAAAAAAAAAGTTAATTTGCCAGAATGACTTATATAAGAGACTGGCTATTACTCATCGTCAAAATCAATTTCATAACTATGATAATAAAGCCCAAAAAAGGTTTTCTCCACAGAACGAATGCATAAGACAAACACGCAGAAGAAAGAAAACAAAAACATCCTCGAATAAAAGTAGTAAAACGACGGAATAAAAGAAATAGATAGAAAAAGAAGCGGGGTTGTTGATTACTTGGTAACGCTCTCTTTGTGGACCTGAAGAACGTGGATAGCCATGCCACCGGCAGTGGAGAGCTTTTTGTGACAGACATGGCATTTGAAATGCTTGGCCTTTTGATGTTGCACTAAAATCTTCTCGTCATCAAATTCCCGATCGCAGTAGTAGCACCAAACCTTTGACGCAACTCTCTTCTTCTTCTTTCCCATTGATTGCCCAGTCTAGAGCTGAAGCTTGTGTTTTGATCTTGGACAGAGAGAGAGCTGAGTTTGCGATTTAGGGTTTCTCTCTTGCCGCTGTTTTCTCTGATCTAATACTTTGGGAAGCTTTTATTTTGAGGAATCCGAAGACCGGCTTGCGATGCCACGTCAGTTTCAAGTCCAAACGTGGCTTTAATGGTCCATCGCATATTAAAGAACCGGAAAACACAAGGGTGTTGTTAAACCCAGCCCCAAGTTCCCACTCCTAGCCCCGTGAAAGGACGAAAATGTCCTTTTATGGGTTTTGGGGAGGGGAATTTCTATTTTTTTTACCAATCCGACACGCGGGCGTGTGGATATAACGCCTCACCGTGTGGTCGGGCGTATGCGTATCACGCCTCACCGTGTGGTCGGGCGTGATAGCCCCACGCCTCACCGCAAGGTCGGGCAGTTGGCTGTCACGTCCGACCACTCGGTGAGGCGTGTGTCTATCACGTCCGACCACGCGGTGAGGCGTGATATCCACACGTCCGCGTGTCGGATTGGCAAAAAAAAATAGCTTTTTAACCCCGTAAATAGTTCGTTAAACCCGTAAATAGGCCGTTAAACCCGTAAATAGGTCGTTAAACCCGTAACTACAGAATTGTACTTAACAAATAAAATTTAAAAACATAAAAATTAAAATAAACATTTATAAACGTAAAAGAGTAAATATAATATCTACAACAAAAAGTGTTAAAATGTATGAATTTCTACAACAAAAATTCAGCTCGCCCGACGCCACGTATCTATAAACTCATCCATCTCCCTCTTAATGCGTGGAACATCCTCGTCAGATCGGTGGGTAGCCGATAGTTGGGTGACACGCCACAACCAGCTAACCCACTGTAAAAAAAATTAATAAATAAATATTAAAAATTAAACACATATAAACTAATACTAAATAATAATATTAAATAATAATAAACTTACAAATTCGCTGTTGGCGCGAGCATGCTGTACTGGTCCAACCTGTGGTGCATGAAGGAGATGGGGATGCGAATATCGCCTATACCAGTCCATATAAGCAGGATCACAGGCAGTGGGATCGTATCCAACTAGTCGGCATCTCCTCCGATCAATGCCCCGAGTCGATGGAAATCTCCGCCAGGTATCCTCAACTGTGACTAAGGAATGCGTGAGCTTATACGCTATAGATGTCCATGGTCGTACTGCTTTATCAGGTCTAATACGCTCAGTTAGGATAGGCTGAATATATCCGACCTGTCGCAGCGCTCGATCGGGCATATACGGCTCGACGATGTCTCTACACCGTATCCAACCGGCGTATGACACTCGAAGCCGATCATCATCGGGGACAAGACCATAAGGCAACCACGTCACCTGAAAAAAAAAATAATACTCAATAAAAAATAATAATATACTATAAATAATACTTACATTAATTCTAAAATTTTATAAAATACCTCTGCCGCCGTCATACGGTCCAGCTGCCCGCGTATGGTATCTAGTCGGGCGGTCGTCTTGCCTGGTACCCCGACCTCCCATCTCAGTGCATGGGCATGGTCAGCTGGGATCAAGTGAGCTCCTCTATGCGGCCGGAACACTGGAAAATACTCGTATATCCATGCCTGTAGTAGGATCAAACATCCGCATATACCTGAATAGTCTCCTTTGCTCACTATCCCCAGCTGTCGGTACAACATGGCAAGTGTAGTAGACCCCCATGATAGTCCAGTTGCCCCGCTGACACCGCTATAAACCTCAGCAAGATGGGCCGGCCTAATCATATCTCCACTCTTGTCAACAAACAGAGTGGATCCAAGCATAAGCCACATCCACGCTGTGGCCCGAGTAGCGTCATCTCTACCCTCGGTGAGAAGCCCGTGTACAGCCCCAACAAATACACCTCCACCACCCCATAAATGTCGGGTCGGCAACAGAAGCTCAGCCTGACTCACTCCAAACATCATCATGCACATGGCATGAAGCCCGTCAGTAGGGGGAGACTCGGACACCATCGGACCGTCGATCGGGATCCAAAGAATCTGCCACACATCATGCAGCTGGATAGTCATCTCCCCGAACGGCATGTGGAAGGAGTTCGTATCGGACTGCCACCGCTCCACGAACGCAGTCAACAGTGGAGTGTCGAGGTTCTTAAACATCGCATGTGGAAGGTGAGACAAACCAGTCCTCTCGATCATCTCCCTCAGCTGTAAAATGACACATATACAATTTATACAATTACTGAATGTTTTTTATGTTTATAGTTAAAAATACAAATTACAATAAATGTTGACACACTATATTATTCTTACCTCAGGTGACGCACCAGAAAACCACTGACACAAATCTCAGCATGCTGATGATCTATTGTAGCATGTCAGAAACGACCGAATCTCTCCTCCCAACATCCGTGAGGCAACATGTCCTAGAAAACTAGGAATCACGGAACTATCAACGGGGCCACCATCCACCGGTGCAGTAACTAGCCAGCTCTCGTCCTCACTAGCTTTGGGACGTTTGCTTGTCCCTGAAAGTTATAAAATTATACTAAAATTATACTAAAATTATACTAAAATACTAAAATATACTAAATTATACTAAAATATACTAAATTATACTATAATATACTAAATTATACTAAATTATACTAAAATTATACTAAAATACTAAATTATACTAAATTATACTAAAATATACTAAAATTATACTAAAATTATAAATATACTAAAATATACTAATATACTAAAATTATACTAAAATTATAAAAAATACTTGTACTCGCAAAACGACCTTCTACGCGCTGGGTCGGCTGCTCATCGCTATCCTCAACCTCGCGATCATGTGCAACTGCAGACTATCGCACTGCCCGGGCTGCCACATCCAGGTAGTCCTGAAAAGAATCGCTATCAAGCTCTCTATCATCAAAATCGGTCACCCCCTCCGATCCATCAATATCGGGCTGCTCCACAATCGGTCCCCTCCTCAACTGGTCCGTCGCAGCCCCTATCCGCCTACGACCGGATATATCAATACCACACAATCTCGTATGGTATGGTGTATCATCCTCGTCGTCCATATCTTGACGACGAGCAGATGACAGGATGGATTTCCCACCCCTAGTAGGCCGCTCCGTCTACAAAAAAAATTACACTAAATTAATAAAATTGTAAATAATGTAAATTACACTAAATTTATAAAATTATGCTAAACTACGACTAAATTAATACAATTGTAAATAATTATAATTATACTATAATTATAAAATTATAATAAATTATACTAAATTTATAAAATTACCCTAAATTAATAAAATTGTAAAAATTATGCTAATACTATACTAAATTTATACTAAAATTAAACTAAAATTATAAAATTACACTAAATTACTAAAATTTTAAATAATATAAATTTTTATAAAAAAAACAACGTGGGCGTAAGGGAATCACGCCCGAACCACTGGTCGGGCGTATGAACATCGCGCCCTATCAGTGGTGCGGGCGTATGAGCATCACGCCCGACCTGCGGTTCGGGCGTATGCGTATCACGCCCTACCATTGGTGCGGGCATGTGGCTATCACGCCCGCACCACTGGTCGGGCGTGATACTCATACGCCCGAACTGCAGGTCGGGCGTGATTCTCATACGCCCGACTGCGATTCCGGCGAATACATAAAAACCCCCCACAAATTCAGTTCGATGTAAAAATCAACGAAATAAAGCGGTAAATCTTACCACTTTAGCTTTTCCTTTACGGTTTCTGTCACCATCCATGATTCGGTTCACTAATTTGTCCGGATTTGAGCAAAAATCGTATAGGGTTCTTGAGAGGTTTTGGGTTTTTTCAAATTTAGTGCAAAGGGTAGTTCGGTCTATTCACGGGGCTAGAAGTATAAATTAGTGGCTAGGTTTAGTAATCCACAAACACAACGGATAAAAGGTTAAAGGTTTAATCAAAAATCATAAGTATAAATAAATTGATGGATGTCCATAGGCATAAATATTATAACTCTCCATTCCTTAATGTGTATTCTTCATTCAGTAACTTTTTATTCATTAATATTTTTAACTCCATAATTTATATTCTTATATAACCTATATGTTCATAAGCATATAAATATAGGTTTCTTTCGTATAATATAGGATAAGTGAAATACAAGCTTAGAGCAAGTTTAGTGGGTGTTACAAGTTTGTTACTTGTAACACCCAACCATTATATATATTGGTACACTGGTGTTGTAAAACAAAGAAAGTTACCTACAGAGGTAACTTAAAGCTTGTTTTGAAATAAAATGGAGCAAAATGAATTTGATTCTCACGCATGCATTGAAGACCCACAAAATGGCGCGTGGACTCTATTCTTTGTGTATGGCGTGTGTAAAATTTATGAAGTGGCAGACAACCACTTTTATTTGCAGCAGGATATAGTTTTAGTTTATTTTTTCCATTTTGTTAAATGGTGGACCCTACTAAATAGTTTAGGAACAAAGAAATATAGTGAGTGTTTTCTTTTTGTGTTTCCAGCGGTGATGTGGGACTCAATTGTAACATAGGAGAGTTACAACCACTACACCTGCTCTTATACTTACTCTTTATCGTTATTATTATATTGCATATTATCTTCCTTATTTTATATCACGTTATCAGCACGAGTTGGCCCGTTGGATTAATTTCAACACCTTAATCATGTATTAAGTAATAAAGTGAAAGTAGAGTATCGTCCCCACAAGAATGATGATTATAAGTATTAATCTTTTTGCTTACTATCTATTATTTAAACAATCGAAATGTAGAGTTTATTGGGTGACCAAGTTAAGCCTTAATCAATAAGTGAAATGAAAATTAGACAAATTAAGTAAGAAATTACTATAGTAGAAGAAAATAAGGTGTTATCTTCCTTATTTTGGGTTAAATGCATCATTAGTCACTGAATTTAAATGGTTATCTTAAAATGGTCACTCAACTTCAATTTGTCTTAATAAAATCACTCAAATTTGAGTTTTATCTCAATTAGGTCACTCCGTTGATTTTAGTGGTTAAAACGCATCGAAATAATGACATGGGTGACACGTCAACATGAGTTAACTCAAATCCTGACCAAACCAAAATGTGACAGCCACATGTCGGGTATTTTTTTATGAAAAAACTAAATTTTGGTTTTTTTTCATAAAAATAATTGATACGTGATAGCCAGGTGGCGCATATGTGGATGTCATGTGTCATTTCGGGTTAGAAATATGAGTTGTCTTATATTGACATATCACTTATGTCATCATTTCGATGTTTTTTAATCATTGAAATCGTCATAGTGACCTAATTGAGACAAAAACTCAAAGTTGAGTGATTTTATTGAGGCAAATTGAAGTTGAGTGACCATTTTGAGATAACCATGTAAGTTTAGTAACCAATGGTACATTTAACCCTTCTTATTTTATAACACATTATCAGCACGAGTTGGCTCGTTGGATTAATTTCAGCACCTTAATCGTGTGTCAAGTAATAAAGTGAAAGTAGAGTATCGTTCCCACGATCATGGTGATTATAAGTGTTAATCTTTTTGCTTACTATCTATTATTTAAACAATTGAAAGGTAGAGTTTGTTGGGTGACCATGTAACCCCCGTCCCAGGTCACATTGAATTCACATAGGAAACCAAGCAATTATCATAATTAAGCGCAAACACCAACATAACTACATAAAGGCTCCTCATTTATTACCGTCAATCAAAATCTCATAACCAAAGAATTAAATAATCAACCAAACAATTTAACCTGTCAATAATATTCACTGGAACTTAAGCAATTAATCCAATCCAAAAATATAATAAAACCTAATGAATGTCTATGAAATTGCTAATGGGAATAAGACCGTGGTGCTGGCCAGCCTGAATGCAGGGTAAACCTGAAAATCTAGCAAATAGGAGAACTTCTGAACCTAGCCTGAAAATTTCCACATGGCAATGGGTGAGCTGCCTACTCAATAAACATAATTGCAAATATTTATATATACATATACACATACATTTCACATATATTATAATTGATAAATCAAGTAATCATTAAGATTAAATAAATGACATCACAAACCGAACTCTTTATTACACATAATATCCTAAAGTTAATATATTTATTTTAAGGGCTCTAGCTAAACCTAAGTGAAATATGTCTAATGGTCTTATGGCGTTTAGCATCAAAATAGGTATGCATTATCATCTACTCTTGCAAGATGCACAACCTTGAGACTTCATAATATACGTACTTTCATAACGGTACTGCTATCGTCTAATCTTGTAAGACACAGTACCAAACCCAATCCACAATTTAACGAACCTCCAAACCATTACATATACACTTAAGTTAGCTATTTAATTTAGACTCTAAAAGTTATTACATTCACTTAAAATGCACAATTACTACTTCCATATCTATGTTTTGTTTATTCTGGATTTTGCACTCCATCTACTAATACTTCACATGTAAATTTAATAGGACAGCACATACTATATCAATAGTGAAATAATATCTAAATTTCAACTAAGTGTTAATACACATATATAATTATAAGAAATCATGTTACCTTTTGCCCAATAGCTAATCAAGTTGTTCGGGTTCTAATTCGTCAATTGCTTGCTCTCCTATAAACGTAAAATGCATTTCTATAATTAATTATTATTGAAACAATAATATATATGCACATGTATACTCAAAATGCTTCTAACCCCCACCAAAACAAATAAGGTTTCGTATTAGTCTAATTAGTTCAATTCTCCTAATCGACCAAGAATTAAACATTATTATGAATACTGGAACCTAAACGAAAGGATTAAAATTCTGCCCGGAACGCTCACCGGAGTTCCACCGGAAAACGGTGGTCGGTCGTCGGAAATTCACCGGAGTGGTCGAAAACACGAACCGAGACTACCACAAGATAACCAACATTCAGGAGAGTCCAAAAATACACTCCTTTCACTATTAAAATCGCCTAAAAGGTCGGAATCTAACACTTTGTCGGTAAAAAATACATGCACCGGTCACCACACCTTTCGACCAGAAAAATAACAATATTGGTCTTAAAATCTTCTTTACGTTATAAGGAATTTAATGGTGTGATTTTTGTCTCAAATGGTGTCCGGAATAAAGAGTTATGGAGGAGATTAGAGTAAAAGGGAAAAAAAAGAACTAAGTTGCAGGGACTTACGACGGTTCTAGAGTCAACATAAAACTTTACCCTTCACCTTATGTTATCCCAAAACTTATCATGTAATAATAATAATAAGAATGTTGAATGGGTCCACTTTAATCAAAGTTATTCTTTTTATTATTATTATTATTAATATTAATAAATAGATATTTGGATGTTACATACCAAGTTAAGGCTTAATCAATAAGTGAAATAAAAATTAGACAAATTAAATGAGAAATTGCTATAGTGGAAGAAACTAAGGCTTCAGCTTCATGTAACCTCTTTTCTTTGGTAATAACATTTAACCCTTTTTAAGTTGTTTTATCATTTCTAAGCTAGCGATTTTTCTTATTAACTAATAGATTCTTAAAATTGGTTCTAAACTCTCGATTAATTACTTTACCTTGGTCCGGCTAAAGTAATTATTCTACGAGAAGCATTAAGTTTTATTAATTTAAACATTTTTAACCTACTTTATCTTGGTCCGGCTAAAATGATTACTTAAGTTCAAGAAAAACCGCTCGAGTAATTAGTTCTAAATTTCGATTAATTACTTCACTTTAGTCCGGCTCAAGTAATTAATCCAAAGAAATATGAAGTTTTATTAGTTCCAAACCTTCGATTTATTACTTCACTTTGGTCTGGCTTAAGTAATAAATCTAAGATTTGTTATAAAATTCATGAAAAACCTTGTAAAACCAATAAACCACACTAAATGGTCATTAGGTCCAACTTATGAGTTTCTATTAATCAATTTTATCACGGTCAATATAAACAATTAATTATATTCGAGTTGGGATGTGGTCCATATCCAACAAGCATTAAAAATCACAAGTTAGTTCTTAAAAGGATAAACATAACTTAATTAGGTTAAACGTAATTACCACATAATTAAGGTTAAGATCCGCTTTTAGCCTTGGTTAAGGGGGTTTTACCCCACGATTAGATTAAAACACACCTTAGAAAGATAGATAATGGAGTTCATAGTAATAAAAGAGATCAAAGTTTAGAAGAAACTGTAATGACGATTGTCGGACGAACTTTCTCGGTGACTTGAAACTTACTTTTATTGGATGAACTTTTGCACAAACAACAACTTGAGCACAATAAAAGCAATTACAACAGCAAACACAAGTGATTCTTGAAGAGAAGAATCAACAAAATAACATGAAAGAGGGAAGAATTAATTCTAAGCTTGGTGTGTCTTCAAATGGCTCCCAATGTCTCCTTTTATAGTAAAATGACACATATGCTTCCAAAGACCAAATCTTCTTATGTCCCTCAACCCCATAATCTTCCAAATTAAGCTTTAAAGAGGGTGGTGGAAGACTTTGAAAATTTAGGAGTTTGAAAATGTGTGAAGGTGGGAAAACAATCTTAGGCTTCAAACTGCGCATCAACTTAGGACAATATTTTTGAGTCCGTTACACTTCGAATTTGGAGATTATTAGAAGAAGTAATTTGTTCATCGATCTCTTAGCTTTCCAACGCATTTTGAATCACCTCAATCCGAGTTCGTATGAAAGAGATACGATTAAAATACAAAAATGTGTCAAATCTGCCTGCCATGTGAACATATGACTTTGTTTCACTTCCGAGTCATCGCCTTAAGCCCCAACTTTGGTTATTTATACTGAAACCTTGCAAAAGTGCTTGAAAACACACGAAAATGACCTAAATACATAAATGATGAAAATATAAGAAAACTATCATTAAACCTTATTAAAATGGTATGAAATAACTAGTAATTAAGTACAAAAAATGCTATAAATTACGACGATAAAACCATCCCCAAACTTAAGTTTTGATTGTCCTCAAGCAAAGAAAAGCTGAAAAGAATATCGTCGAATAAATTAATGCAAAGACAAGAATTATTTTAATTGAAAATAAACAAAAAATTTATATTCAAATCTTAGACTATTTCTTTGAACAAAATTGATTTATTTTTACACTTTTGTTTTTCAAATTGACATTTTTTATAATGTTGAATAAAATTGAACCAATTTAAACACCTCACCTAGAGGTCACTCTCACGCTCAAGTGTTTAGGATATTGAATTTTTTTTGCTCAAGTCCTGATAAAACACTAACTATTAAAAATTCGCATGGTCATCCAAATCCTTACCAAACGCGACTGACTATACACACGATCAAAAGGTCTTTTATGGGTTGTAATATATATTGGCTGAGGGTAAAGGTGTGAAGAATGGGAAATTTTGTGGGTAGATAAATTTATGGAGTAATTATTTTAAAATATGTGATAGATTCGACAAGAATTTTATCTTTTGGCAATTCAGAATCTTATTTTTGTAACAGAAATCTCTCCTTTATTTTTATTTCTATTTTCTATTTTTTTTATTTTCTTTTCATTATATATATATATATATATCAATATTAATATTATTTATATGTATATATATAGAGACCGTATGAAATATATAAAAATAGAGAGATATAGTCATCATATATCGGTAGAAATATTTGTTTGAATTTGTATTCACTGTGAATCATCAACATCGCTTGAGATTAACAAACATATTAGTTATTAATTACCCGTAAATTTAGGGGAAACAAAATGATATTTATGAAGTGAATGTGGTTTGTAACTTGGTGAAATGAATGGAATGTCTAGGCTCGAAGGGGTGAACAATAGAGAATGTGTACGGTGGGCTACTGCTTTGAGTTTGATGATGTGGGAGTAAAATAAAGAAGGCATATGTCATCTCGTGTTTTAAGGTAGACACGTGAGGTTTTGATCGGTATTTGATGCAAATTTTCAAGTTTAGTGTGATTATGGAACACTCATGAAGAAAATTGAAGCATTAGTGAATGCTTTTAAATTAGGCTCAAAAACTCACTTTGAATATGCTAATGTGTGCCAATTAACTCAATTTTAGTCATCAAAATGTAAATGTCATTTTGTTAAAGACGGAGGGTAATGAAAAATTTTACGTGTTCAAAATAGTCTGGAATTTGTTTATAAAATTTAGAATTTTTAATAAAACTTCATCCTGTAAAAAATTAATATTTATTCTGACATAACTTTATTTTGATGCTTTGTTTGATAAAAGCAAAACTTTAGAGTGTGTATTTTATTCAAAAATTATTCACAAAAACATTTACTTAAAATCTAAATAGACATAATCAAAATAAAAGTGCAAAATGAGACATAATTAAAATTTAACGTACGTCACACAATTGTATTTAAGAAACAGAATTATGAAAATAACTATCTACAGAAAATCCGAAAATGAAAATAAAGATAAGATATTATCCTTTACTCGCATTCCCCGTTAAGGTAGCATTTAGTTCCGAAATGCGAAAAATGACATTATTAAAGGAAAATTAAAGGATTTTTTTTTAAATTTTTTTATTCTTTTTATTTGAGTTTTTTTTATTTTGATATTTAATTTCTTTTATTTATTTTTGGTGTTTATATAAAAATAAAAATAGGAAATTGAGATGAATAAAAAGTTAGAAATATCGCGTTGCCTCCCGACAAACACTAAATTTAAAGTCGTTTAGCTCGACTTATACTTCCCTTTTTATGTGAACGCATGAAATTGTATGAGGAATCCAAATTCTTTGATAAAAATCTTATAAATGCACATTGGATTGTCAAATTGAAGATAACTTAATAAAATCCATGACATAAATTTAAAAAAATTATGTACGAGTTTCAATTTCTCATTTTTTGACTCGTGTAGCAAGTCATATAACACATAAAATTCTAGTGTCGGGGTTATCTTGAACTACTCTATCGTAGATTTTTTTACCAAAATTTTCAACTCTTCACTTTTGGTCGGACAGTCACTATTCTCCACTAATATTGGCTCCAAAGATTTATTGAGAAAATTATGATGCTGAGGCTCATCTAAGATAAATACTTCAATTTTATCATCTGAATCAAACACTCTAATTGATTTATCTGCAGTCAAATCAATTAGTAGACCGCGTTTAATGCAAATATCATTTATTAAAGTATAGGAATTTTCATGTTGATTTTCTTTTGAAGAAATAAAATCAATTATCAGTTCCTCAATAGTCTTTTCTTCATCACTGATATGTTGTGGTGAATTTGGACCATCATATTGATATTCAAACCATGAATTTTCAGGTTCGTCCTCCCAATTTGAGTAGAATGAGCGAAAAACTTTTTTTGTCGACGAATGTATTCCCCATGAAAAATCATTCATCGTCATCTCCTGCAAAAGAATCATTAAAGAAAAAATGGTGAAGGAAAAGATCAAAATAATATATACAAAAACGTTTAGAAGTTCGACTACATTAATATTACAACTCAACCATCCCCGACAACGGCACCAAAACCTTGATGCGTATTTTACGTGTACATGCATGTGAAGGCAAGTGCACCTTAATCATGTATCAAGTAATAAAGTGAAAGTAGAGTATCATTCCCACGAGGATGATGATTATAAGTATTACTCTTTTTGCTTACTATTTATTATTTAAACAATCGAAAGGTAGAGTTTGTTGGGTGACCAAGTTAAGGATTAATCAATAAGTCAAATGAAAATTAGACAAATTAAGTGAGAAATTACTACAGTGGAAGAAACTAAGGTTTTAGCTTCACTTAACCTCTTTGCTTGGTAATAACACTTAACCATTTTTAAGTTGTTTTATCATTTCTAAGATGTCGATTTTTCTTATTTAACTAATAGATTCTCAAGGCTGGTTCTAAACTCTCGATTAATTACTTTACCTTGGTCCGGCTAAAGTAATTAATCTAGAGAAACATTAAGTTTTATTAACCTAAACATTTTTAACCTACTTTACCTTGGTCCGGCTAAAATGATTACTTAAGATTCAAGAAACCGCTCGAGTAATTAGTTCTAAATTTCATTTAATTACTTGACTTTGGTCCGGCTCAAGTAATCAATCCAAAGACGCATTAAGTTTTCTTAATTGCAAATCTTCGATTTATTACTTCACTTTGATCCAGCTCAAATAATAAATCTAAGATTTGTGATATGATTCATGAAAAACCTTGAAAAACCACTAAATGGTCATTAGGTCCAACTTATGAGTTTCAATTAATCAATTTAATCACGGTCAATATAAATGATTAATTATATTTCAGTTGGGATTTGGTCCATCTCTAACAAGCATTAAGAATCACAAGTTAGTCCTTAAAGGGATAAACATAACTTAATTAGGTTAAACATAATTACCATATAATTAAGGTTAAGATCCGCTTTTAGCCTTAGTTAAGGGGGTTTTAGCCCATGATTGTATTAAAACACACATTAGAAAGATAGATAATGTAGTTCATAGTAATAAAAGAGATTAAAGTTTAGAAGAAACCATAATGACGATTGTCGAACAGACTTTCTCGGTGACTTGAAACTTACTTTTATTGGATGAACTTTTGCCCAAACAACAACTTAAGCACAATAACAACAATTACAACAGCAAACGCAAATGATTCTTTAAGATAAGAATCAACAAACTAACATGAAAGAAGGAAGAATTAATCTTAAGCTTTGTGTGTCTTCAAATAGACCCCAAGGTCTCCTTTTATAGTAAAATGACACATATGCTTCCAAAGACCAAGTCTTCTTATATCCCCCAAATCCCTAATCTTCTAAATTAAGCTTTAAAGAGGGTGGTGGAAGACTTTGACAATTTGAGAGTTTGAAAATGTGTGAAGGTGGGAAAGCAATCTTAGGCTTCAAACTGCACATCAATTTAGGACAATATTTTGAGACTGTTACTCTTCGAATTTGGAGATGATCATTGTTAGTAATGTGTTCATCTATTTCTTATCTTTCCAACGCATTTTGAATCGCCTCAATCTGAGTTCGTATGAGAGAGATACGATTAAAATACGAAAATGTATCAAATCTGCCCGCCATGTAAACGTATGACTCTGTAACTTACAGCACCACCTCAATGAGGTGCTTATGCACCTCGAAAAGATGCATGGCTGGAAGTGAATAAACTTCATTTTTGCTCTGTTTCACTTCTGAGTCATCGACTTTGGTTATTTGTGTCGAAACCTTGCAAAAGTGCCTAAAAACACACGAAAATGACCTAGATACATAAATGATGAAAATATAAGAAAACTATCATTAAACCTTATTAAAATGGTATGAAATAACTAGTAATTAAGTACGAAAAATGCTATACGTTACGACGATAACAATGGTCATATGTATGTTTATTATCATCACACAATATAGCTTTTGCGAGATTACTTGCTCAAATTAGATTAAGAGCACGGTTCCCTTATTATCCAATTAAGACAATTCATCTTGATAATGTCGGTGAATTTACATCCCAAACATTTAATGGATATTATATGTCACTTGGGATAAGTGTTGAACATCCTATAGCCTATGTTCATGGGGATTCTGTAGCACTAAGACGAGCAGGGCATTCAATAGCAGCGGAGTCTGTAACAGCTTATGCTAGCACAACAGCCAAAGAGCTTCTTTGGCCAAAATGATCTAGCAGAATCATTTATTAAACGTCTGCAATCATCGCTAGACCATTACTCATGCGAACTAATCTTCCTGCATCTGTATGGGGATACACAATTTTACATGCAACATCACTTATATGTATTGGACCAACAAGTTATCATGAGTATTCCCTATTATAATTAGCTTTTGGTCATGACCCCAATATTTCTCGTCTAAGAGTTTTTGGATGTGCAGTATATGTTCATATTGCTCCACCACATCGCACTAAGATAGGTCATCAAAGGAGATTAGGAATTTATGTTGGATATGAATCTCCATTAATAATGACATATCTTGAGCCATTAACGGAAGATATGTTTACTGCACGTTTTGGATATTGTCATTTCGATGAATCTACATTCCCTAAATTAGGGGGAGAAAATAAAAATGTGGAAGAGACAATAACATGGAAAGCTTCATCACTTTCTCACATGGATCCTAAAACAAAGGATTGTGAACAAGAAGTTCAGAAAATAATTCATTTTCAAAATTTAGCAAATCAGTTGTCAGATGCACATGCTGATCCAAAACGAGTAAAAAAAATCGCATATACCAGGAGTTAATGCACCAATTCGTATTGAAATTCCTGAAGAAAAATATAATGATCGTTCTCAAGCACGTCTAAAGCGTGGACGACCTATTGGTTCAAAGGATAAAAATCCTAGAAAAAGAAAATCAGTCGATGATAAAAATGAATCTATTTGAAGATGTAGATACTAACATAAACACACTTCATGAAAAAGTGCAAACACCTGAAGTTGTTACAAATGATGAGATTTTGATGAAATACTTTTTACAACATTAGGGAGAGAGAATAAGAAGTTGGAAAAAAATAATTACTTGGAATGCATTAATATTATCTAATTTAGATTCTCGAACAAAACAATGTGAACTTGAAGTTCAAAAACTAATACATTTGCAAAATATTGCAAATCAACTGCCAAATGCATTCATAAATTTTGGAAAAGTTACTAAATCTTATATACCACCATAAAATTCTCCTATTTGCATTGATGTTTATATAAGACAATCTAATATTGCAAATGATGGCAAGCCATACTTGAAGCATGGTAGACCAATCGGGTCTAAAGATAAAATCATCGACAATGGAAAGGATCAATTAACCAACATCGCCATATTATGGAAGTGGGACTTTTGAAGAGACTCAAGATGTAACTAATTATATAACCTTATAGGAGACTCAATTACTTGAAAATAATGATAATGAAGAGACGCTTTTCAGATTCTAAAAATTAATCTTTCAGAGACACGTTTCTGATTAAAAATAAAATTAATAAATGATTAATTATAATTTTTTTAGTTTTTAAATATTCAAAATGTATTTTTAATATATTTTGAATGTATGTGTGATTAAAAATAATTATTAGAAATATTTTTCTAGTTCATTGATTATTAATTCATGATAGATAATCAAATATTATTTTTAAATAAATTTATATTTTATCTGTTGCACATAACTGTATGAATGTAATCTGTTTGCAAATATTGCGTAACCAATAATGTCATACACACATGTAATTTGCAAAATTATTTTTTTTCGTGAATTGAATGTTCCTCAAAGAAGTGGATCGAAGTTGGTTTTTGATCTCTGAAAGATTTATTCATGACTTAATCTTTCTTTTTTCTTCCTTGCGTTGACAACAATGGTCCCACTTTTTGCTCATTTCCCCGAGCAACGGATTAGAGTGAGATAAATGGAGAGGAACATTAGAATGTTCTTCTTTTGTAAACATGTCATCTGGAATGACATTGAGGCTATTACGAGCCACATAAAGTCATTGCATACTCAGATGCAAGAGTACATTTGGGCAAGGTGGTTTATATAGAAGGTACAATGAGTGGACATTATACAAGCGACTACGCGAATCATGGCAACATGATAAGCTTCAGAGGATCCTAGATGCAACATGGAAATTCACGAGAACAACTACAGAAAGGTTGTGCGGTTGTTCATGAGTAGATTGGAAAATAGGGGTGTTAGAGTTCCTCGAAATAGTTCGACTATAACTCTGGTGATCGGGAAAGACAATCTTTACCCATTTATACGTCGGCACCCTAACCATGAACATTGATGAGTACATTGTACGTATCATGAGACATGTTCCAGCGAGAAAGGCATATTTTTGGCTAGGATTTGGATGTCTCCAAGGGTTGTAGGTTAGGAGTTATTTTTGTTTTCGGATAACTTTAATGTTCTAGTTTTGAGTAGATGGTTTGAACAAGTGGTCTTTGGATTTTTCTTTTTGTTAGAACTCCCATTTTGGGAGATTATTGGTTTCAATGATTGATTAAAATGTGAGAACTTGTTTTTCCCATTATGGTTTGATGTATTATGTTTTTGTTATATAGCTTTTATAATTGTTTGTGATAGAAATGAAAGCACTACATAAACCATTAATCTTTCAGTTATTAGCATAATAAACGTTAACATAATTCCAAACCAATAATAAGTGTTCTCTATGCATGCTATCTAGTTAATCAAAGTCGAACAACAACAACAACAACAAAGCCTTAGTCCCGAAATGATTCGGGGTCGGCTAATATGAACCATCATATAAAACCGTGAAATCAAGTCGTGTCAGCGATATAAATTCTCTCCCTCCACTCTTTCCTATCCACTACCATATTTTCCTCAATCCCCAATACGCTCATATCACTCTCGATCACCCTCCTCCAAGTTTGCTTAGGTTTTTCCCTACCCCTCACCACTACATCCCTTTGCCACTCTTCAGTCCTCCTAACCGGCACATCAAGCGCTCTTCATCTTAAATGGTGATTAGAGCCTACCTAGATCTCTTTTCCAAATTGAACTCTAGTGTGAAGTTGAGATTGATTAGATATAGGTTGTATAAAGAACTTAAACGTGTATTTTAAGAACTTCTTGATAAGTCGTGCAACTTTTAATTCATTGTAGATCTGTATCACAAGGTTAAGCTACTAAATCCATAGTGACTGAATTGAATAAATATCTCAAACTTAATAGAGAAAACTATAATGCATGGAGAATCAAGATTGAGTATTTGCTTGAAGACAATGATGTTCTCAGTACCTTAACGACGACTCTGGCCAAACCTGAGTAAGGAACTCCTGCTCAGCATAGGAGGGACAAAGATCTTTCTGTCACGACCCATCCCACGGACCGTGACCGGCGCTAGGGAACGGGTAAGCTCAAGCTACCGGAACCCGTAGCAAGCCTTAATATAATATACGATCAATCTTACCAATAGTCTTAATATAATTTAATATTAAAACCTTCAAAAAGAAACACACAAACATAATCCTCAAACTGGTAATGCGGTCTAGAATATAAATTTTTAACATAATTCTTAAATAGTCATACATAGTAAGATAGATGTGCTGCCCGAAGAAAGAAATTAGGCTGCAACAGACTTCTAGTCACCTGAAAAATTAAAGGAGTCAAACCTCCTATAATGAATTAATTATATGCAATGCATGAGTAATTTAACATTTATGTCACACACAACAACAATAATAATAATATATAATATAAGTGATCACACAATATGCTTTTCATAAAATTGTCTTATAAATAAATAGATAGGTGGTTTAATACGTGTGTTGGACCCTAAACCTCAATACCCAATCTAATAATCCATCAATAATCAGCATTTCACTCATATCCAATAACTGGAGGACCGAGAATAACTCAACCGACCACACGCCCAGTTAGCTGGAGGATCGAGAATAACTCAACCGATTCCGTACCCAGCCTCACTTAAATCCAAAATCCACATATCATATAGCCCGAGAATATCTCAGCCGAGCTTATCCATATATCACAACATTCACAATATTAGTATCATCAATATCCAATAACCCGATAGTACCTGTGCGCACAAGGTCCTGATGCCGCTCACCAGGAAGCATGTCACACCCGACCCAAAACGGCATCGGGTATGAATGGAAAATAGGATAACGAACGTCTATCAGTCTAAAACACAAACATATTTTCTACGAAATCGACCATTCACTTTTTAAACGTAATGTTTATTAATTTATCACAATTAATTCCATCGAATTATCTTTTAATTATTATATTCCTCAACTAGGGAAAACGTTTATTTAAACTATCTAAAATTTTATTTATTATTTGGCTTGAACTCGATAATACTGTCGAGCTTCCTACGTATCCCGAATAGTCTTTTAATATTTAAACCGGGAATGAAAGCCACATAGTTCTACCTGTTTTTGGGTAGTTGGATTAACTTATCGACTCGTTGATTAACACGCTAATGATTTAATTATATAATTCACTTTATTACGGTATAATTATATATATTTATATATCATTTTATGAAAACGAATCAAATCATATAAACGTTTGATCAAACCAACGTTTTACCAAACCATTCATAAACAATCAAACGTTTAATCTTATATCAAAATCAACTTAGAGCGTAACCAATCAACTCATAATCGAAATCATAAAACCTTATATCAAAATCAACTCATAACCGAAATCATAAAACCTTATATCAAAATCAACTCATAACCGAAATCATAAAACCTTATATCCTTATATCCATCCTAGAGTTTCTCCCCTTATGTATCAATTCATAACCACACATATCAATTCAATAGCCATATAGTCGAGACGTCTCTTTAACCTTGCCTAATCCCGTATTGGTCTTACCCAACACTTCGCTGCCAATACCCGACTAGGTCTTTAGACTGTGTACACAGGCCACGTTCCTCACTGAACATGGTCTTCAATTATCAAAACCAACCGTCCGGATTACTCTAGATGGATATATAAAACTCATAAGATCAATGATGTCCTCAAATCTCTTTCCAAAATCAAATTTCCAAATAATTCCATAACTACAAAACCAAATCATTTGCCTTCAATTAACTATTTCGCAAACAATCACAATTATTCAAAATAGTTTATAAACAAAATACCAAAATCATCTAAAATTAAATATTCTTTTAATATAAATAAAATTATTAAAAACTCGTATAAAATAACCGATTCATAACTTAATCCAACTTCAAGAGTTAAATAGCTCAAAATATTATATCGTTTAAAAGTAAATATTTTTATCGGACTAATTCCGGTCACCGAAACAAAAATTGTAAACTGAATAATTAATTTGAATTATGAATACTCTTGACTCGTTAAATTACTAGACGTCCTGTTCGTACTAATTTTATATCCAAATTATTCTACTAATTTTTTTATTATTCAACTTTACACCGACTTTTATTGGCAAATATCGACATTAGTCCTTCTAATTTATAACTTATTTAACTCAACAATTTAAAGTCTCTAAAATGTTAATCAAACACTTTTACCAGACTATTTTCGTACACTTTTATCGGACTATCGGAAGTGTAACGTGTAAGCTAAACTAATATCGTTAACTACGACCGAAGGTTCAGTTAGACTCGTGACACTACTACGAGTGTATCCGTACTAATTTTATCTTCAAATTCGTTGTAATTTTCTAAATCTATAAATATTTGAATTTTGACTATTTAAACTGACATCGTTAATTCCGACCGATTGTACGTTTAGACTTATGACACTGCTAAAAGCTTATGACACTGCTAAAAGCTCATTAATACCGAATTAAATTTGACTTTAAAAAGACATTTATATTTTTATCCCGTAGTTAAAATTTGACGAAACTACCGGAACTAAACTTACACAAAATCATACCTAAAATATTTTAAAAATAATTTGAGTCTAGAATACAGTTACCGAATGTCGTCATCGATCACCGAGAATTCGTCACTGAAATATCATCGGTCATCGGTATATGACATCGAACCGAACACTTTCAAACATAATGAAACAAGTAGTTTTTTTTTCCATTTTTTATTTGTAATCTCTTCCTCTCTCACTCAATTTCAATTTGATTTCTATTTATATCCCAATTGTTGACCTATATGTCAACTTATAAGTTATAGTGTTATGCATATACACATGGCAAATAATGTAGTTAACTTTAATTAATTTTGAGACAAGTGTTTCTATATGTCAACTTATAAGTTTATATCCCAATAGTTAACTTTAATTAACTTTGAGACAAGTGTTTCTATATATCAACAAGTGTTTTATTACTCTTTGAATAAATGCCACGATTTTCCTTTAATTAATTTTTTTAATTATCATTTTGTTTAAATAACATAATATGTTATTAAATTGTAAACTATAACTCTATATTTGTAATTGAAAATAGTATTAAAAGAAAAATAGTTATTTTGATCCCTTTAATTTATAACTTTTATAAAACTTACCCAATATTTTTAATTTACACATAAAAACATTAAATTAAACCCGATAAATTAAACCCGATAGTATAATTAAATTCGTAATTAATTGATATTATAAAAATTATAATATATCGAAAATTATAATATTAGACATGGACGTTACAAAGCATGTCCATAACACGTATTTATCCACAAATAATTACGTATAAATTATTATAAACAATAAGACACTTTTATAAGTAAAATAATACTTTACTTCAAATATCATGAAATCATTTATTATGAATGCAAATGCTAAATTAAAAATGCATAACATATAATTAACTCACAAATTGCTCCTAGCCGACTGTCCTAATTTTCAGGTACTGCTCCTCCTCCTACCAGTTGAGTATCTAAAAGAGATAATATTATTTTTAGAATTTATATATGTTTAGGGAAATATTAAAATTTATTTTGTCTCATTTTATAGACTGTCTACCGAAAATTCGGCAGAGTCTCCCCCATAAAATGAACATCCTCCTAGTAATAACTTGGGTCAATCCTGCAATAAAATACACTTCTATATTTAAAAATATCAAAAGTCCAAACCGGGACTCCATAGACTACAATTTATCAACCCGGTTGGACATCAATCATCCAACAGTTCCATAACTGTCAGTAATTCCAATACTTTACTTCTAAAATTACTCATCATCAAATATCATATAAACATATATATTTATAATTCATATTTATAATATCTATTCCGATCAAATTAACTAATCAATAATCTTAAGAGCATAATTAATTAATTATGCTTAATCCAATCTCCCTTCGACCTTTATTTTTAAAATTATATATTCTGAATATTTATTTAAATAAGGATTCAAAAATTATTTTTAACCCAACTTAATTTATTTTCCTTAATTTCACCCAACTATATACTTTCATAATTTATAGAGACTAAACGGTAAGGAATTTGGCCAAAGTCCAAGAATTAATGTTGCTCCAAATAATATTTAGAACATTCTGAAGTTAACCAAATAATTTTTCTGCACTTATTTCGTATGTCACTGGAAAATATCACCGGTGTTCGGGATCCGCCTATCGGAAAAATTAAAGTTGATTGTTTTGAGAAACCAATTATACCACCTTGTTCCTTATGATTCCAGGAGTCTAGAATCACTCTCAAAACACCCAAAATCGACTGGAAAATTAGACTTTAGTTAGATTTCTTACTTTTTCCGGTGTAGCTCTGATTACCCCTCAAAACTCATTGCAGGCATCAAAATCTAGTGTATCCATAGGTAAATCGACCCCCTAAGTCCATTTTTGGTGTTAAAATTGCAAAATAATGAACATAGGACCGAGAAATAGAGAGAATAGCAAAAGTGACGAATTTTCTCTATCTAAACAATTTTTAAAAACTCAAAATCTCACCATAAAACTTACATGCACTTGTAGCTGGAGTTGAGAGCTTCGTTTCGGTATAAAGAACGTAAAAAACGGTGAAGAAATGAGGAAGAATGAGTTAGACTAATGATTTGTAATGAAAGGAAGAAGATGAAGGTTCAAGAAGAAGAGAAATGGAGTCTGCCGTAAACTGCATCTCCTCAATGTATTTAATTTTGGCCAACTTCTCCTTTTAGCTCCTACATTTGTATTATCTTTTAAAATTTTCCCAAAAGTAATTATACTTTAGCTTTAACTCATTCTAATTAATTCAATTAAGCAAATAGTTTAATATATATAATTTGGGGTATTACAATTCTTCCCCCCTTAAAGAAATTCGTCCTCGAATTTAAAATTGAAGGACTAACCTCATGTTTGAAATAGATAAGGATAATTGTTCTGCATCTCTAATTCGGATTCCCAAGTGCACTCTTCCATAGAATGGTTACTCCATAGCACCTTCACCATTAGGATAACTTTTGATCTAAGTTGGCGAACTTGACGATCAACTGTTGCCACTGGTTGCTCCTCATAAGATAAATCTTCACTAACTTCTATCGCTTGAGGATGAAGAACATGAGAAGGACCAGGAACATATTTCCTTAGCATTGATATATGGAACACAGGATGAACCTGTGATAAGTTAGGAGGCAATGCTAATTGATATGCAACTTCACCTATTCTCTTCAAAATCTCAAATGGTCCGATGTATCTAGGTGTCAACTTTCCTTTCTTTCCAAATCTCATGATTCCTTTCATTGGTGACACTTTGATAAAAACATAGTCCCCTTCCATGATTACCACGTCCTTCCTCATTGGATCCACATAGCTTTTCTGCCTACTAAAGGCAGTTTGCAATCTTTGACGAATGATAGGAACCTTTTCAGAAGTTATTTGTATTATCTCGGGACCAGTGAGCTTCCTTTCACCAACTTCTTCCCAACATAAAGGAGATCTACACTTTCTACCATATAATGCTTCATAAGGAGCCATTTGAATGCTTGAGTGGTAGCTATTATTATATGCAAATTCAATAAGAGGCAAATATGTATCCCAATGACCACCAAAGTCCAACACACACATTCTCAACATGTCTTCCAGCATTTGGATTGTTCTTTCAGATTGACCATCTGTCTGTGGATGAAAAGCTGTGCTAAAATTTAACCTGGTGCCCAAAGCACTTTGGAGTTTTTCCTAAAACTTTGAAGTAAATACCGAGCCTCTATTTGACACAATAGACACTGGTACTCCATGTAGGCAAACAATTTTATCCACGTACAACTGTGCCATTTTTTGCCACTAAATATGTTGTCTTTACTGGAAGAAAATGCGCTGACTTGGTTAATCTATCAACTATGACCCAAATAGAATTATATCCGGTTAAAGCACGGGGCAATCCAACTACAAAATCCATGGTTACTCGCACACATTTCCATTCTGGAATAGGCAATTGTTGTAATAATCCTGAAGGCTTATGATGTTCGAGTTTCACTTGTTGATAAGTAAACATCGATATATAAACTCTGCTACATCTCGCTTCATACCATTCCACCAATACAGCTTCTAAAGATCTTGATACATCTTTATAGAGTCTGGATGCACATTATAAGCTGCAAAGTGCGCTTCTTCCACGATCTCTTTCCTCAAATCATCTACATTGGGAACACAAAACCGGTCTCCATGTCATAGACATCCGCCATCATCAATTCTAAAATATCGAGCCTCACCATCATTCAATTCATATGCAATCTTACACAACTGGGGATCTCTTGTTTGAGTTGCCTTGATTCTATCAAGTAACACTGATCTAACCTTAAAGTGAGCTAAGAATGTACCATTATGATTCAACTCTAGTTGCACTCCAGAATCATACAGATCGTGCATTTCTTTAATCAAAGGCCTTCTTTTTGAGCTAATATGAGCTAAACTTCCTGAAGATTTCCTGCTTAGAGCATCTGCCACGACATTAGCTTTACCATGATGATATAAAATGACATAATCATAATCTTTCAAAAGTTTCATCCAACGTCTATGCCTTAAAAATCCAAATCCCTTAGCTAGAAAATGTATTTAAGACACTTGCGATACGTGTAAATCTAACAAGTTTCTCCATACAGATAATGTCTTCGGATCTTCAATGCAAATACTATTGTTGTCATCTGTGAATGGTGAGTTGGATAATTCTGCTCGTGCTTCTTTAATTGTGTCGAAGAATAATTATAACTTTACAGTTTTTTATCAGTAAACATCTCAAGCCAACTCTAGAAAAATTAGAATATACAGTGCATCCTCCTGATCCAGATGATAAAGTGAGTATTGATGTTGAAGTCAAACATTCTTTTAGCTTTTGAAAACTATTCTCACATGCTTCTGACCATATAAAAGAAATATTTTTCTGAGTTAGCTGAGTTAAAAGTGTTGATATATTGGAAAAATCTTGAACAAATCTCCTATGTTAGCCGATTAAACTTAAAAAACTATGAATTTCTATCACTGTAGTGGGTCTCTTCCAAGTGATTGCTTCTACCTTTTTAGGATCTACTTGAATTCCATCTTTGGACACTACATGTCCTAAGAAGGCCACACTTTCCATCCAAAACTCACATTTAGAGAACTTAGCATAAAGTTGATGTTCTCTCAAAGCATGTAATACCATTCTCAAATGGTTGGCGTGTTCCTCCTCGCTCCGTGAATATATCAAGATATCATCAATGAACACAATCACAAAGCGGTCTAAGAATGGTTTGAACACCCTATTCATTAGATCCATAAAGGCCGCTGGTGCATTGGTTAAGCCAAACGACATTACCAAAAATTCATAATGGCCATATCGTGTTCTGAATGTTGTCTTAAGTATATCTTCGTTCTTGATTCTCAAATGATGATACCCAGACTGCAAATCAATTTTTAGAGAAGTGACACGCACCTTGCAACTGATCAAATAAATCATCAATTCGAAGAAGAGGGTATTTGTTACGGATTGTCACCTTATTCAACCGTCTATAATCAATGCAAAGCTGAAGCGATCCATCTTTCTTCTTAACGAACAACACATGAGCACCCCAATGAGACACACTAAGTCGAATGAAGCCTTTATCAATTAAATCTTGCAACTGTTCCTTCAACTCTTTCAATTCTGCTGGTGCCATTCTGTAAGGTGGCATGGATATTGGGGTAGTACTAGGAACTAAGTCAATACAAAACTCGGTTTCTGTTTGAAGAGGTAACCTTGGCAATTCCTCGGGAAAAACATCTAGAAATTCATTAACAACAGGAACATTATCTACTTTACCCTTATCTACCATTATATCATTGACTAAGGCCAAATATCCTTAACACCCTTTATGCAATAACTTTCTAGTTGTTATGGCTGATATCAAAATCGAAGAGGGAGTATCCTTGTTGCCTTTGAATTCGAATTCAACATCTACCGGCATGTTAAATCTCACCATCTTCCCACGACAATCTAAAGTAGAAAAATATTGAGATAATCAATCCATTCCTAAAATGACATCAAAATCAATCACACCTAACAGAATCAAATCTGCTAGTAGATTTCTTCCTTCTATCGTAACAGGACAAGAAGAAAATACAAGATCTATTTCTAATGAGTCACTAGTGATATAGTTAAGATAAGGAGTACCTTAACTTTATGGAGTTATATTTATTATAATAGGAAAGAAAGGAGAATAAAAGAATGGATAACACCAAGTTCTAAATATTGTAGCATCCATTCAATAGATATGAATAGTACCTGAAACATTTCAAGTCTCATTATCCTTCGGAGTAAGAGCGAATTACACTTTAGCTTGTCCCTGTAAACTATGAATTTCTACAATCTGTTCGTCTTTTACAAACAAAATGACTCAATTGACCTAAATGCATCCACACACATTCTGGAATTGAGATGATGTAGAAAGATTCTGAATTTGAATAAGAAGTTTGGTCTTAATGCACTAGATGAAGACCGTTGAGAAAAGGGGATTGAAATTCTTCTTACTAACCATATTTAGCATATTCCCACATTGCTTATGAAATATCTACTAGTTGTAACATGATAAGGACCGTGATCATTTATGACATAGATATTATTATCTTTTTCTGATGGTTGTAATTTTTTTTTACTACGTCTTCATTAAATAATTTCTTAATTTTATCCACCGTCATACTTTTTATTTAAGATTAAATACGATCTTTGAACCATGTTCATACATCACTCTTTAAAGAGTATTCTACCATACGGATAGTAAGATAGCTATTGCATTTTTCTCTACTTAATTAGCTAGTCCATAAGGTAATATGTGACACGATCATATAAGTTGAGTTGAGGTAAACAGTTGTGTGGTGGTACAAAGGTTAATATATGATTAATAGGGTTAATAAGTTCTAGGTTTGTAGGAGACATGTAAGAAAACGAACCAAATTATGGATATACATGCCGCACTCAAGAAATTGGGGCAAAATGAGAAAGACTTTTATGCAAAGGACTATCACTGAATTCACAATTCATGAGAAAATATGATAGCAGTTTGGTAAGCCGGAGGTTGAGGAGAAATGTAAATACGGATAGAAAGAATGAAGGACAATGGAAAGAATTGATTGAATTTAAACCGCCTCCATTTCTAGAGAAATTTTTTTCTTCCTGTCGAACTCGTTGGTTCAAATGAGGTTCCACTTATTTAGTCTTCTAGTTCATTTGCCTTCTAAACTCACATCTTCATCTTTGAGGAGATAGTTGGGGTAATAGATCATTCCCCTTTTTACGAACAAAATCTCATCATCAAAATCACTGTAATTAGTTCATTTACTAGTGCGGTTTAAACTAATTTAGATATTGATTGACTTATTATGTGAATAAATAAGGAAGGAAAAAAAATAATAGATTCTTACGGTACGCTGAACTCTAATTATAAGAAGACTCACAAAGACGAATTCGAAACCTATTTCCGCAGTATCCAGATTTTTTTATCATCCTAGGTCATACAATCTCCAACCTAGGCTCTGATACCAACTTTGTCACGACCCATCCCACGGACCGTGACAGACGCTAGGGAACGGGTAAGCTCAAGCTACTGGAACCCGTAGCAAGCCTTAATATAATATACGATCAACCTTACTAATAGTCTTAATATAATTTAATATTAAAACCTTCAAAAAGAAACACACAACATAATCCTCAAACTGGTACTGCGGTCTAAAATATAAATTTTTAACATAATTCTTAAATAGTCATACATAGTAAGATAGATGTGTTGCCCGAAGAAAGAAATTAGGCTGCAACAGACTTCTAGTCACCTGAAAAATTAAAGGAGTCAAACCTCCTATAGCGAATTAATTATATGCAATGCATGGGTAATTTAACATTTATGTCACACACAACAACAATAATAATAATATATAATATAAGTGATCACACAATATACTTTTCATAAAATTGTCTTATAAATAAATAGATAGGTGGTTTAATACGTGTGTTGGACCCTAAACCTCAATACTCAATCTAATAATCCATCAATAATCAGCATTTCACTCATATCCAATAACTGGGGGACCGAGAATAACTCAACCGACCACACGCCCAGTTAGCTGGAGGACCGAGAATAACTCAACCGATTCCGTGCTCAGCCTCACTTAAATCCAAAATCCACATATCATATAGCCCGAGAATATCTCAGCCGAGCTTATCCATATATCACAACATTCACAATATTAGTATCATCAATATCCAATAACCCGATAGTACCTGTGCGCACAAGGTCCTGATGCCGCTCACCAAGAAGCATGTCCATAACACGTATTTATCCACAAATAATTACGTATAAATTATTATAAACAATAAGACACTTTTATAAGTAAAATAATACTTTACTTCAAATATCATGAAATCATTTATTATGAATGCAAATGCTAAATTAAAAATGCATAACATATAATTAACTCACAAATTGCTCCTAGCCGACTGTCCTAATTTTCAGGTACTGCTTCTCCTCCTACCAGTTGAGTATCTAAAAGAGATAATATTATTTTTAGGATTTATATATGTTTAGGGAAATATTAAAATTTATTTTGTCTCGTTTTATAGACTGTCTACCGAAAATTCGGCAGAGTCTCCCCTATAAAACGAACATCCTCCTAGTAATAACTAGGGTCAATCCTGCAATAAAATACACTTCTATATTTAAAAATATCCAAAGTCCAAACCGGGACTCCATAGACTACAATTTATCAACCCGGTTGGACATCAATCATCCAACAGTTCCATAACTGTCAGTAATTCCAATAGTTTACTTCTAAAATTACTCATCATCAAATATAATATAAACATATATATTTATAATTCATATTTATAATATCTATTCCGATCAAATTAACTAATCAATAATCTTAAGAGCATAATTAATTAATTATGCTTAATTCAATCTCCCTTCAACCTTTATTTTTAAAATTATATATTCTGAATATTTATTTAAATAAGGATTCAAAAATTATTTTTAACCCAACTTAATTTATTTTCCTTAATTTCACCCAACTATATAATTTCGTAATTTATAGAGACTAAACGGTAAGGAATTTGGCCAAAGTTCAAGAATTAATGTTGCTCCAAATAATATTTAGAACATTCTGAAGTTAACCAAATAATTTTTCTGCACTTATTTCGTATGTCACCGGAAAATATCACCGGTGTTCGGGATCCGCCTATCGGAAAAATTAAAGTTGATTGTTTTGAGAAACCAATTATACCACCTTGTTCCTTATGATTCCAGGAGTCTAGAATCACTCTCAAAACACCCAAAATCGACTGGAAAATTAGATTTTGGTTAGATTTCTTACTTTTTTCGGTGTAGCTCCGATTACCCCTCAAAACTCATTGCATGCATCAAAATCTAGTGTATCCATAGGTAAATCGACCCCCTGAGTCCATTTTTGGTGTTAGAATTGCAAAATAATGAACATAGGACCGAGAAATAGAAAGAATAGCAAAAGTGACGAATTTTCTCTCTCTAAACAATTTTTAAAAACTCAAAATCTCACCATAAAACTTACATGCACTTGTAGCTGGAGTTGAGAGCTTCGTTTCGGTATAAAGAACGTAAAAAACGGTGAAGAAATAAGGAAGAATGAGTTAGACTAATGATTTGTAATGAAAGGAAGAAGATGAAGGTTCAAGAAGAAGAGAAATGGAGTCTGCCGTAAACTGCAGCTCCTCAATGTATTTAATTTTGGCCAACTTCTCCTTTTAGCCCCTACATTTGTATTATCTTTTAAAATGTTCCCAAAAGTAATTATACTTTAGCTTTAACTCCTTCTAATTAATTCAATTAAGCAAATAGCTTAATATATATAATTTGAGGTATTACACTTTCTATGGCTTGGAAGAAGAAAAACTCTAAAGCTAGACTTATCCTGCCCAATGCCATGGATCGATGATGATCTCTCGAAGGAGTATCGTACTAAAGAGACAGCAAAGGACTCTATGATTCTTTGAAGGACAATTTTGGAGGCACGTCTCTAACTAAGCTTGGACCTTTTACTATAAAGTTTGATACCTACAAGAAGAAGGTTGATCACAATATGAAGAAACATTTAAGAGAAATGTACAACATGACCAGTTCCCTCGATACAGGAGGTTCCAATTTGACTGATGAGCAGAAAGTTCAAGTTATTCACTCATTACCAAATAGCTGGGAACATATGAAGATGCACCTGACTCATTCCACATCGGTTAAAACCTTTGAGGATGTAAGTCGCCACCTTGGGCTAGAAGAGGATCGATTAGCTGTTGTCAGAGTGAATTCTGAAGCAAATTATGTTGATTCTCTTCCCATTGAAAATGTTCAAAGCAAGCAAAAGAGCCTAGAGAAAAGGGGAAGAACAAAAAGAACAAACGCAAAGTTAACATCTCACGTGTGAAATGTTACAACTGTCATATGCGTATGAATGCGAAGTCCTTAAGGTATACGTCTCTAAAAAGCTTGTCAGTCTAGTTTATATATCTTCTAGTTTTCTTTTACTGAATTAGATCCTTTGTGGATAATTGTTTCAGATGCCATAAGCCACGTGATGAAAGATCCTGAAGATTTTCAGGATTTGTCAAAGGGATCAAAAGTGGTTGTATGCAGCAAACAACTCGAAGATTAAAGTTCGAGGGATTGGTACTTGTAGGTTAGTTCTATGAGGTAGCCGAACTTCCTTTCTACATGATGTTCTCTATGTTCCTGAGATTTCTCGAAATCTTATTTATGTTTCTTAATTATTGAACATGAGTCTTAATTTGTTTGTTAAGAGTAACATTTTGAGGTTGCGTATGCTAGATACCTTTTATATTTATGAATCTGGTTATTTTAGAGGATTTAGCAACCTTGCCACCCTGTATCTTCCCATCCCATCACACCTTTGGCTTTGTAATTAATTAGCAGAAGAGTAACATCGAAGTCAGAAAAGAAAATACAAAAATTACAAGAAAACCCAAATAACATATAATACTGGGTAAAAGAAACTTAAACCCTAGAATATTCCAATCCAGTGAAAGATTGAAAGTGATCGAGTAAAGCAGTGACAGGGACAGCTAGCCTTGGGTCATAAGCAAAACCATGCAACTCCCTTTCTTCTCCTTCTCCACCATTGCTGAAACTTCCATGAACGTACGGACATGGTGGAATCCATTCCCATCTTTTCCTGCAAATATCAAAAAGCAGACACTTATCTGATTCTCTTATTATTATTATAATGAACTCACCATGTCCAACACAGTTAAACCCTTTTCCATCTTCAACCTCTGAGAATTGAACATAAAGCTGCTGAGGCATCCTTTCTATCTCTGCCCAACTTCTCCCACAGCTTTGCAGGCTCCATAGTCTCAACGTTTTTGGGACATTTAGTTTACTCTTTTTCACCGCTGCTACCAGAATCAGTTTCCCTTCACTCTCCACTAAGCTTGGAGACCTTAGAAACCTTCTCATTGGAGCTTGAATCTTCAGCCACTTGTTTGATGTTATTTCATAAGCCAAAACACTATATGGGTTGTAATTCATACAGTAAAATTTCCCACCCGCGAAAATCATTTCGCCTGATTCCAAGCTGCAAAGCCTAGGAAGAGAAGAAGTAGTACCCCAAAGAGAATAAAACCCTCCAGCATCAATATGAAAGCTTTCAGTTGATATATTCTTAACTGCATACTGAGAAATTAGATCATCTCCAGCCACTGATATATCAATGGAAGATAACCCAACAACTAACCCAATTGAAGGAAAGAGACGAGGCCTTAAAGTGAGTGGCAACTGAGACACAGAACCCCCAATTAGAGGATTAGAAAGAAGGAGACTTTTTGGACCAGCATCGTCTGAAACCCAGCAGATTAAACCGCCGGAAGAAGCAGCAGGAGAAAACCCAGATGGAATCTGAGGAAATGAAGTCTGATACCAAACAAAATCATAGGGATCAAAGAGGTAACCTTGGAAGTTGGTTCGATTTAGAGCATTAGTATTTGAGCTGTAAATATAGCTTTTGAGAGTTTTGTGCTTGAAGAAGAGAAACCAAGGGCGGCGAGGTGAAATGTGGATGTAAAGTTGAAGAAAATGGTTGGAAAACAAGAGAGAATACCATCTCTTGCAGACAGCACGAGCTCGGAAAAATGCAGGAGGAGGCAGAAAGGCAATGACTCGTTCAAGCAGTTTCTGTGGCAGTTTTCTCCATATTCTGCTGTCCATCCAAGGAATGGTGTAGGGAAAGGGTAAGGGAATTGCAGCAGCAGCGAATGCTTCCATATATAAGTGAAGTGAAGAAAGGGTTTCAGAAACTTCAATGGAAGTGTTGCATATGGAAAGAAAGTAGGTGTGGAAGTTAGGGAAGAGAAATGAAAACCAAAATGGAAAGCTCAACTAGGCTTAAAGAGACCAACTTATTGGGTAAACAAAAAGGTTTGTTTTTTTTTTGGTACAAACTAACCTGGTGGAGTGGAGATGGATATATACTATATAGATGGAATGGAAAGAGAGAGATGATGAGATGATGTGAAAGTTAAAGTTAAAAAGACAATGAAAATGGAAACCCATATCTTAACATTTTCAAACGTTTTCACTGTTTGATCATGTACAACTTCCATCACATTGGGTGTTGAATCCTTAATTTTCAATGCCATTTATTAACAATTTCGTTGAGATTGTACTTTATTGTCTATCATAAAGCTTGTAAACTGTAGCTTCAACTGGCAACTGTTCACTTGGGATTACACAGTAGAAAACAGAATGCAGCTTATTTCTCATATTATTTTGTGGGTTAATTTTGGATTTTGAATCCAAATGGAGTCCATTGATAATTTATTGTAAGAGCATCTCAATCAAAATTTAAAATATCAATGCAAATGGAGTTCATCCTTTTCGTTGTTGTCTTCACTCTTCAGTTCATAGTCCATACAAACAAAATGGAGCGCACATCTCTTTTTCCGCTGTTAAATTTAACTTGTTGTTGGCATGTCGTCTCACTCACAATAAAAATTAGAATTCCTTTATTATTTTCATTTTTCTTTACTAATGGTTAGAAACCGAAAAAAAAGGTTAACCAACCGAAATAATTGGTTAACCAATTAGTGAGACCGGTGGATATAATCTTGAACAGGGCCAGCTCCAAGGGAGTTCCCCTAGGCATGCGCCTCGGAATTCCAGGGGCCTAAAATTTATGACAAGAAGAGTTGCGTTAATTTGATGCATTGCCGCCGGTACTGAAGAGTCGGTGAAACTCATCAGGTTTAGGTAGATGATGTATTAATACCATTTTATATTTATTTACTTTTTAAAAAAAATAGTGAAATTATGGGTCTGTTTGGTTCAACTGTTAGCTAATAGTTATTGGGGTAGCTGTTAGTTGTTTGCAGTTGCAGTAAGTTGTTAGTTATTTGTAGTTGCAGTAAGCAGTTAGTTGTTTAATTACTAGTGTTTGGTAAAATTATATTGTTACTGTTCGGATTTAAAATGTCTAAAATAGACATGTTTTAAATTAATCAACAATGAAATTATAAAAGATAAAATATGAAAAAATGCGTATAATGTTTACAACTAGAAATAATTTTACTCTTAACGTCTAAAATGGTGCAATTTTACCCATAACGATGACAGATAAGAGTAATTTTATCCCTAAAATTGGCAAGTTGGGTTGATTTTAGATATTATTAGAAAACATAGGTATTTTATTTCTCATTCAACACCAATAGCACACATCAGTAGTTTTAAAAAAGAGAATTCATATCTTTTTGTGATTTAATAATAAAATTAAAAATTATTATCTATAAATTCGGTGAAATATTTGAATTTTTTTTGTGAAACTCGTACAAAAGACAATATGTTTTTTTATTTTCTTAAAAAAAATTCGTCTAATCATATTTTTGTGATCTGTTACTAACGATGATAAAACGGTACACATGTGAAGTGTAGAAGACAATATTCATGATCAAAAACGCAGTTTGATAAATTATTTCTCAAATTGACACAACTTGTCAATGTTAGGGGTAAAATTGATTTTGGCTGCCAACATTAGGAGTATAATTGCACCATTT
Organism: Euphorbia lathyris; assembly: GCF_963576675.1. Taxonomy (NCBI): domain Eukaryota; kingdom Viridiplantae; phylum Streptophyta; class Magnoliopsida; order Malpighiales; family Euphorbiaceae; genus Euphorbia; species Euphorbia lathyris. Next base: position 90,982,431 of record NC_088910.1, read on the forward strand.
TTTACATTAAAGTTGCTCATAGCTATAAATGTTATGAGTATTTTTGCACCTTATTCTATTATAAAATAAAAAATGTGTTACACAAATTAATAAAAATAATCTATATATAAAAAAAAAATTATTGAACGCAACAAAAATTTGTTCTTCCGCTAATTATGTTGTAGAAATATAAATAATGTTAAAGAATAAAAATATTTTATGGAAATAAGAAGGATAATTTTGTCAATAACAAATAACTACAAACAACTGTTTATGAAAAGTTCCAAAACGCTGCAGTTTCTAGAAAAAATGCTAAATATTGCTGTTATATAAACCTAACCAAACTCTATATTTCCCGCGGTTTGGAGTGAAACACTAAACGCTCATCAGAAAAGTTAAAACAAACACCTTCTATATGTTTTGTGTCTGACATACCGTTTCATGTGAGAATTGATTTTTTTAAGGAACACTTAAAAATTATTTTAATTAACAACAACACACGAAAACTAGCATTAAAACAAATGCTTTTTAGTTACCAGTGTTTTCCGATTTTAAATTATTAAATTCCTATATTGGATAAATTACAACCATGACCATTAAACTTTGTTTTTTTAACAATATGGTCACTGAACTTTAAAACTTAATATAAAATCCACTCAACTTTACATTTTTTAACACATGTAGCCACTCAACGCCTCAAACCGACCGTCAACTCTGCCATTTACACATCTCTCTACAATCACCAAAATGGAAATGTTGCAGCCTGCAGCTTGCAGCCTGCGAAATCAGAAACCAATAAAGATCATTAGATGAAGCTTCTCAATGGTCAACGATCTTTTGAAGGCAGAAACAAATAGTTTCCTCATTTGGAAAAACAGACATAGGAACTATAAGTTCTAAAGAAGAACAAATGTTGTTTCTTCTTAACGGTCTCCTTTTGAATTCAAACGGCTAGTTTGAATCTTTGCCTATATAAGCAAAGCTTAAGAACAATCTTAAGACAACCAAGAACCATTCAAGCGCATACAAGATATATTGTAAAAAGTTAAGAACAAAGAAAAGTGTAAAACACAAATTAAGTTTGTATATGTGTTATCATTAGAGAGATTAATTCAATACATTTCTTATCTGAAGAAAATATCTTTCGATTGTAAATCAGTAGTCTTTTATTGCTTCAGTTATAACCAGCAAAGCGTGAATTAGTTAAGTGTTGAGTGAAGAAAGGTACTTCATTCAAACTTAGGCTATTTTGTAAAAGGTTTGTTCTCTACCTCCGAAAGAGATTAGTGGTGGATTAAAGTTCAAAAGAATGTATTCTAAGGACTAGAAGTAGGCAAGAGGTCGAACCAGTATAAACATGCTAAGTAATTTCTTTCTTTGTTATTTCCTTTTACTTCTCTTGAATTATTTTATGCTCTGACTTTATCTCACATATTAACTATCCGAACACTCTTTAAACTATGGATACACTTAATATTTTCATAGCCTCTGAGTTGGGAATTATCAGAAGCTAAAAATCTGAGTAGACTGAAATGTTGAAAAGCTCAGTAGATTGAAGGTGCCTCTGATATTGAAAATTTTCTTTTGTGTTTTATTGACTTAAATAAGAAAAGTTTTTTAAAGGCGTACATCACTCAATAGTTCTATCCACTCCCCTTTTAGAACTAATCAGCCTTATTAGCTTATTAGGGACCAACAAGTGGTATTAAAGCTAGTGCTCTATCTTTAAGATACAACTATCTCGTTTAAACAAAAGATTAAAGGTTTTATAGTTAGATAATTAAAACGTTTTAGTTTTGTTAAATCTAAAAGATAAAACTGATTTCAGATATTCTGAAAATTGTTTTGAAACCATTTTAAAACAATTATATGTATATATGTATTAAAAAAACGAATAGCGTTTCAGGGTCGCTGCCGCGAGGCAGCAACCCCGACCCGCTACTGCGTGTGGTTGCTGCCATGCGGCAGCAACCAGCTGCAACGTGACGCTGCTGCCGCTGAGGCAGCGCCGCCGCGCCGCCTGCTGCTGCCCTACGGTAGCAGCTGTTACAATAGGGACGGGCCGATTAAATCGGCCCGACCCGATCAGTGGTACCGTTTAAATGAATTATACGAATTAATTAGGATATGCATAATACTGATTTTGTACATGTTATATTAATCTAATACGTACTTGCTACAATTTGATTAGATTAAATATAAAGGATACAAAATTAACAAGATTAAAATTGGATGTAAATTAATTTAAGTTGTTAATTTGATTAACTCAAATATTACATAAATAGTCTGTGTAATCAACCAATTAAATTTAATTTAATTGAGTCTTTGCATGTTTGGTGTTATAGACATATTAGACTCTCTATAATAGTTATTCAGTCTTTTGGTATTTTAAATAGGACCTGCGTGTCCTGCCTTCTCTTACTCTCTATTGTATTTCTCTTCTCATCCAATCCCTTCAAGTAAATTGAAGTTTCTTAGAAATTGAATATTGTTGTAATTCAAGGCGCCAAAGAGAAGACGGAGGGCCCAAGAGAAATATGTAATAGTTAGTATTTCCCTAGGGTTGACCCTTTATTTCGTTTCTGGCTCAACTGAATGAACTTAGAAATATGTCCATAATTGTCAATGTTGAATGTATGAGTGTCTGATGAATGCTAAAGCAAATCAAGACTAGGTAAGATTGTGAGACTTTAAATAAAACCCCTCACTAATCAAAAGTTAAGTCAATAAATGAGTTATTGTAAAAATTGGTTGCCCCTCCCTAATATTATAATTCAGCCGGCAGTACTGGGGGCCTTAGGGTTGTTGAGTAAACTCAAGCTCGGGGTCTTATGGTAACACCTGAATTATCGAAAATCGTTTTCACGAATACAGGGTAACGACTTGGATTAGGTTAGAATAATTAGATGAGTAAACTCATGTTGTTCTAACATAATGGGCAATATGGTTGGGATTGTAAACGAAACATATCAGTTACTAATGTGGTTAGTAACCCAATAACCTAGAAGTCACATAGTTGATGTGATTGATTGCATGAATCTACCTAATGAATAAAACTTAGCTTGTTGAGTAAACTCAAGGTGAAATTTTAGGAGTTAGGATTCTAGCTCACTAAAGGGTTTGTGAATATCCTTCGAATTAATATGGAGGGTTATTAATTTGGTAAAATAGTGGGAGCAATTTAAAAACATAAAAGACCAACGTATTTAAATTGTAAATGAATTAAACAAATGAATAACATCCGTCACTTTTTCTCACTCTCAGGTTATTGATAGGGGTCAAAACGCCCTATCTTTGGGTACGGTTTTAGGACGGGTTTTAGAGTTATTTAGTTAATAAGCGAGCAATTCTCGCATTTAAATGCTTTTGTGTGAGTTAGTTAGAAATTGGAAACGTTCTATTTACTTTTCGTCGTTTAGGCTCGTTTTATGATCAATTTAGGCAAATACGGCCGAAATAGCATGCATAGTATAATTCCGTTATCTTTCTCAGCTAATTGGTCCATCAAAAGTCGCACCAAACGAAGCGTTTGCTCAAAATAAGCGATTGACGGATCAATTTATCTTTCGGACTAATGTTATCTGGAGTTTCTATACGTGCGCAGGTGTAAGTTCGGGCGAAAAAGGACATAAAGGATGCTCGGCAAGAATCTAGCGCGTTCCGGGCGAAAACGCTCGGCGAACAGGGCCCCGTGGGCCATTTCTGCTCGCCGAGCAGGCCCCTGGAGGCCTACTCACCGAGCAGGCCGCCAGGTGCCTGCTCGGTGAGCAGGGGGAGCAGGCCCCTGGAGGCATGCTCGCTGAGCAGGGGGCTGCTCGTCGCGAGCAGCCCTGCTCGCCCTGCTCGGCGAGCAGCCCTGCGGGAATTGGTCAAAAAGACCAATTTCGCCCCCACGAAGCCACGATTGGCCCCACGTCTTCCTACACTAATAAGGACACGAAAATAGGTCAAAACGAGGCCCGAGCCGCGTCTATAAATAGGATTTTTCCATTGTAATTTAGACATCTTTTTCCTTTGTAATTTTCTTAGCTTTTCACCTTGAGAAATCCTCTCCACCTCCTCCATATCCTTCAAACCTCCATTGAAGACACATCCGAAGCTCCATTCACCGAGGACTGCTCAAGCTTCATCCTTAAATCCTAGAAAGACGCCTGCATTGGTAGACAGGTTCCCTGAAAGGGATTTTTCTTCTTTTACATTCTGTCTAGCCTCTGATACATGCTATGAATTCTAGGTTTATTGTAACTTCGTGACAATGTTTCCATCTTTGATATATATTATAGTTCTTGTTTATTCAATTGTTTTGATGTTTTAATCTTTGTCTTACGCTTTGTCTGATTGGTTTAACTCATTTGATAATCCCAAAATTAGGTTGGCACATATTGCGAGCTGAATCTGACCTAGTCAGTGCCTATAGGATTGACGACCCTATAGAAGATTAAGCCCAAATTACTGAGCCTTAGAGCTAGTTTCGGCCTTACAAAGGAATCACGAACTAGGGACTTTAGGAGGATAGGTCGGGTTAATCGCCTTGGACACAAGTGACTTAGGTTTTAATTCAATTGTTTAAACATTCTATTTTCATTATCATCGTATCCCTTCATGTTCCTTCGGTTAATTGCATTGGTAAAAGATCACTTAGGAGTAGTTTAACTTAATTAGAGGTAGAGTAACTTAGTTAGAATCAGATAACTTAGTTAGGAATAGCGTAATTCAACCTAGGAGTAGATTAATTTAATCAAACAAACTCAAAACCCCCTAAGCCTAGATAACATCCGATATCGAGTAGCTCGGTACTTGCAGAAATAAATCCTATGGACGATAACCTGGACTTAAACCAGAAATTTATTACTTGATAACGACGGGGTACACTTATCCCTTAGTGAGTTCTCATCTAACCTTAGGTGAGGGCGCATCAAGTTTTTGGCGCCGTTGCCGGGGAATAGTAGATTAATTCTATAAATACCCGAAAACCGCCAATCATCAAGTTTTTGGCGCCATTGCCGGGGAATAGTAGATTAATTCTATAAATACCCGACAACCGCCAATAATCAAGTTTTTGGCGCCGTTGCCGGGGATTTATTTCTTCTGCAATATTTAACCAAAGGTCGATTTGTTAGTTTAGGCATTCCTTGTTATTATCCTTTGTTTATAATCGTTTATACTTGTTTATATATAATCCTTTATACTTTTCTTTTTGTGAATATTTGTTTTTAATTTTAAATTGTTATTTCTAATGATTCTTCTTTTTTGAGAAAATGGCTAGAAACAATGGAAATAAGGAGTCTATTACGCATTTGCTTAACTTTCTATCTACTCACGAAGATCAAACTGACGATTTGTATGCCTCAATTAAAAATTTATGCATACAAAAAGGGATCCTAGTAGATTCAACCGCGGACGAATCAATTAAAGAACCCAATTTGGTAGGTCAGGTTGATAAGGTAATATCTTTTTCCATTAACAATGAAGAACTGATCCCTAATTATGAGAAACCAAAAGTTTCAATATTAATTGAGGAATCAGTTGAAATTGAGCCTCTAGAGAAGAATCCAAAAATAGCAGAGTTCGGTTTTGCTCCATGTCCAGAAGATTTCATTCTCTTCGATCTACCTAGAGAATCAAAAAGGGAGCAAACTAAACTTTTTCATAATTTATTAAAATTTGATCCTTTGTTTTTATTAAAATTCCTTGAAACTGATAATCCGTTTTGCAGGTACGGATTATTTATTCAGGAATTTGAATTCCTAACGCGAATGTCAGCATACACCTAGGCGGGTGATAACATTGAGATATTATCCTGAGGACCAAAAAGGATATTCACGTCAAAGTACGCCGCGTAGTGGTCTCCAAAAGGAAGCTGGTTGGCGGATCTCCCTAGATCAGCTCAGAGAGATCCGCCGGCGGACCTATAAGGCGAATCTCTCCATTCGCCTCTATAACGGCTGGCCGCCGACTCGGCCATAAAAGATCATTAATGAGTTATTAATTAGTTAATCCGCCAGGTTCAGAATAACCCGTAACCGCCATTAATGAGGCATTAATGGAGACTTTCTAGTTACCTGAAGGTTACAACTTCCCAGCTATATATAGCCTGATCCCCTAGGTTATCAAGGTACACACACATTCTCACAATTCTTGTCAATTCCGTTGGTTTCCTTGATCCATCTTACTGACTTTGGCATCGGAGTGTCCCCGGCCGATCCCAACGGCGCCTCACAGGGAAGTGCTCCGATCAAGGATTTTTCCTCAAGTTAACATTGGTGCGGTGAACGTGGAATCCTTAATCAAACAAAGGGTTTTTTCGTTCACGCTGAAAACGCAATGACCAATGGAGGTGAAAATCCCTCCTCAGGGATTGAAACACCGTTAGTTACACCATCTAGTGCTGGTTGCACCGATACAACTGCTCCAATAACGCATGTCGATAATAACATGCCTACAGCTGCTTTTATCAATATGTGTGCACAAGATATCGAGGCGCGATATGGACTTGAGATAGGAAATCGCCTTCGAACATACATGGCTCTTCCTCCGCTTTGGAGCACGACGTCTACTTCAACCGTTTCATCTTTGCCTTTGTTAAACTTTGGCCTTGGACCAAGTGCCCATAGCTCCTCGTTCCTTCAAGCTCACAATACGGATTCCATGTTAACTGTCACGACGTCAGGTGGCGAGCGACCAATTAATCGGGAGTTATTCCCTGGTGAAGGAACTCAAAGAAATGATACGACCCTTCCTGGCGGATCTGGGGGTCGGGGGTTGAATCTTGGCGGGTCCGATATACCCAGGCGTCCACGGACGAATTTATCCCTTGGCGGATCTAAAGGGCCAACTCGCAAGAAGCATAGAAAAGAGAAAGATAAGCGAACAAGGTCACCTTCGCTCCGATGAGCAAGATCCTCCCGTCGTGGCAGATTGCCCCCATCTACTAGCCGTAGGCGAAGTAAAAGGCCAGAAAAGGCATCCCATGCAAGTGGACCACCACCGCCGCCGCCTTCAGGAACTGTTGGACACATCCCGTCAGGAGGCCAGGGGGGAGGAAGCGGTCCGACTCCCCCAGGTGGAGGAAACGGAGGGAGAGGTGGTGGTGGAGGAGGAGGCGGAGGAGGAAGTGGACGCGGTAATGAAGGAAGGCGTTCGCCATCAGATCCATCGTCTGATTCAAGTTCTTCTTCTTCTTCTTCTTCTTCTCCAAGCAGATCACCACGAAGAGGCCGTCCCAGGGCGGATCCGAATTTTTTTGATGATAGAGTAAGGGCCCTGGTGCTCCGTATGAATGAAGAAAATGCCAGGCACAACCCGTTCGCCAATAGAGATTCGCCTTTTGCAGCTTGGATTGAGGCGGAGGAGACAGAAAGAGCTTTTAAGATTCCCAATCTCGCAATATACACAGGCAAAAATAATCCAGAAGCTCACGTTCGAAAGTATCGAATACTAGCCAGGCTCAACCGAGCCACTGAGCCCATGCTCTGCAAAATGTTTGTCGCCCCGCTGGGGGGCCCAGCCTATTTGTGGTTTCAATCTCTACCTCTGGGCTCGATAAACAGCTTCGATCAATTGAGCAGGGAATTTTGTGCTAAATTCGCCGGTTGTATTCCTGCAGTGGTGAAATCTGGAAAGCTTTTTGAGTTAAAGCAGAAGGCGAATGAACCCCTTCGGGAGTATGTGGACACTTTCAACCAATTGTGCATACAAATCGTTGATGTGGATATCTCCGTAGCTGTGGAATGTTTCGTAAGAAACACTACCTGCAAGAGTTTGCAGAAAGATCTCATCCGAAAGAAACCCACCAGCATGGCGGAGCTGATGGAGCGTTGTAAGGATTTTATAGAGGTGGACGACATTCGCCGAGGTTCACCATCATCGCCAAAAAGGGACAGGGGTGAATCTCGTCCTCGAGATCGGGACAAAGACAAGCGTCAAGATTCTTCCTCTCGAAACAAGCGAAGAGATTCTAGGAATAAATCAACGTTTGTCACCTCCTTCACACCTTTCAATGCTTCTAAGAGTGAAGTTCTTATGTGGATCGAGAACAGCCAACACAAGCGGAGCATTTCATACCCCGAACCAAAGGGGGGGGAGTATACCAATAATGGTAAAAACCCTAAAAACTATTGTAAGTACCACAGGAAAAATGGCCATGACACTGATGCATGCTGGGAGTTAGCTCGAGAAATTGAGCGTCTCATAGAAAGGGGCAAATTGGATCGGTTCATCCAAACGGAAGCAAAAGAGGAGATGGTGATAGACCCAAGGAGGACCCAAAGAATAAAGGAAAGGGTACCATCAATGTCATAGCAGGCGGACCTGGGTACCAGCCAACGTTGAAAAAGGCAAGGACTACCGCCCTTGACAGGACGTCATTAAATCGCCCCTTTTCAGATGTAGGTCCTGAGATACCACCCCATGCAGATGCTCTGGTCGTCACTATGGTGGTTGAAGGCTGGGAGATGAAAAGGGTAATGATTGATACTGGAAGTTCATGCAATGTCATTACCCGAGGAGCTTTCGCCAAACTCAGGATTGATCCTGTTCAAGTAGAGCCAACCGTGGTCGATATCTTGGGAATAACGGGACATACTATTCAAACAAAAGGCCAAGTTACTTTAGACTGTGAGCTTACAGACGATGATCAAGTTTGGAGGGGAGATTTAGAGTTTTCGGTCTTGGATGGTCAGTTAGCTTACAATATCATCCTCAAACGACCTTTTATCTCTGAAGTCGTAGCTCTTATCTCCATTCGCCACTTAACACTTTACATTCCCACGGCCAAGGGAGGTGTAATGATCAAAGGTAGCCAAAAGGTGGCCCAAGAGACGTATTCGGCATCACTAATGATTCGCCCGCAATCTAAGGAGGAAGATGAAGAAGAGCGCGTCACAATGGCCTTGGGCGAGACCGAAATGTACCTTATGGAGGATGGAAAGCAGGTGCGAATGGCTAAGGGGCTCAAGGGCGAGATTAAAGATGCAATCACCAAAGTGCTCTGTGAGGCGGAGGATGTCTTCGCATGGAAGGATGAAATTCTCCCCGGAATCAGCCCAGACGTAATCACTCACAGACTCAACATTGATAAGGATGCAGTTCCTGTGGCTCAGAAACTGAGAAATCATGGCCCGGAAAGGCAGAAGGTGATTGAGGAAGAGATCGCCAAGCTCTAGAGGGCGGATGCCATAGAGGAGGTGCTTTACACTCAGTGGTTGGCAAACGTAGTGTTGGTGAAAAAAGCTGGCGGATCTTACCGTATGTGCATTGACTTTACAGATCTCAATAAAGCTTGCCCCAAGGACAACTATCCTTTGCCATGTATTGACATGCTTGTAGATGGAACCGCCGGAGACACAATGTATTCCTTTACTGACGTGAAGTCAAGTTATCATCAGATCCCTATGGAGCCCTCAGATAGAATCAAGACCTCGTTCGTAACACACCAAGCCACTTATTGTTTCAAAGTTATGCCCTTCGGGCTTAAGAACGCAGGTGCAACTTATCAGAGGATGATGAACAAGATATTTGCAGATAGTAAAAGGGGTAATTATTCTGTCTATGTAGATGATATGATCATCAAAAGTACGACTGTAGAAAAGCATGCAGATGATATAAAGGAGGTACTGGACGTACTCCGATGCCACAACATTAAGTTAAACTCAGAGAAGTGCACTTTCGGGGCAACATATGGAAAATTCTTAGGGTTCATGATCAGCGAAAAAGGAGTTAGCCCAAATCCTGACAAAGTTAAGGCAGTCCTAGAAATACAAGCGCCGCGGAATATCAGAGAGGTACAACGCCTTAACGGGCGTATCATAGCCTTGGGCAGGTTTATCTCTTGTTCAGCTCGCAGATGCCAGCCCTTTTACGAAGTCATCAATAAGCAAAAGGCATTCGAGTGGAATGAGGATTGTGAAAGAGCCTTCGAAGGAATCAAGCGGTTCCTCACAGAGCCACCCATGATGAGTCGACCTTTGAAGGGAGAAGACCTCTACATGTATGTATCGGTCACGGACAAAGCCGTATGCACGGTCATGATACGAGAAGAGGATGGCCAGCAGTTTCCGATTTATTACGTGAGCAAGGTTTTGAAAGACGCCGAAACCAGGTATTCAAAACTTGATAAAATGGCACTGGCTGTTGTAACCACGACAATCCGCCTTAGGCCATATTTTCAGGCGCATACTGTAGTGGTTCGAACAAATATACCAATGAGAAAGGTGTTGCAGAAACCAGACACTTCGGGAAGGTTGATGGAATGGGCAATTCGCCTTGGCGAATTCGATGTAAGGTATGAAAACAGGTCAGCTTTAAAGAGTCAGGTCCTGGCGGACTTCGTGAATGAATTCACTAATGAAGGGATAGATCACCCCAAGCCTCTGATAGAGGAATGGTCAATGTACACCGATGGAGCCTCCTCGGCGGATGGAGCGGGTGCAGGCGTTGTGATCAAGGGTCCCCAATACATAAAATTACGATACGCAGCAAAATTAAATTTCCATGCCACTAATAATGCTGCTGAATATGAAGCTCTGATATTGGGATTACGCCTACTCCAAGAAATCACTCCGGAGCGGATCGTGATCTATAGCGACTCTAAACTAATGGTCAACCAAGTAATCAAGAATTACGAGGTGAAAGACGAGGTTCTGGCCAAATACGTAGCGGAAGTCAAAAAGTTGCTGGATCACCTTGAAGCTAAGGAAACTAAATGGGAGTTGATTCACGTACCAAGGGAATCCAACACAAAGGCTGATCATTTGGCCAAAATGGCCTCTTGTGAAGAAAACTGGACAGATCCGGATTGTCCCTTCGAAGTTAAAATAGCTCCAACATTTGCCTCAGAGGAGGTATCCCTACTCACAACGTTGCTGGATGATTGGAGATCGGTCATTCGCCAATATCTGCTAAATGGAACCTTACCTGAAGACAAAGAAGAGGCACGGCGGATAGTCAGGAGAGCAGCTTATTTCTCCTTGATCAATGACGGCCTTTACAGAAAGTCCTTTAGTCATCCTTGGTTGAAATGCATTCTACCGGAAGAAGGGCAACAGATCCTCAAAGAGCTACATGAGGGATCATGCGGGGCACATGAAGCATCCGCCACCATCTTGAAAAAATCCAGGTTAGCAGGTTTCTACTGGCCCACGGCTGAATTGGATGCCCAAAAATTAGTAGAATCTTGTCACAATTGTCAGATTCATGCGAATGAATCACATACTACCAAACACATTCAGAGGCCAATCATAGAAGGACGTCCATTCGCCCTCTAGGGAATAGATATTGTCGGCCCATTTCCCCCGACTAATCGGCAAAGAAGGTACGTGGTAGTGGCAGTGGACCATTTCACCAAATGGGTAGAAGCCGAAGCTGTTTCCTCCATTACTGAAGAACGAATGGTGGAATTCGTCAAAGACAAAATCGTAGGAAGATACGGTGTTCCACATACCATCATCACCGATAATGGAACACAGTTCAATTGTGGCGAATTCAAGGCTTTCTGTGAGGGGTTGGGCATCCTGAACAGATTCGCCTCCGTTTATTATCCCCAGTCCAATGGAATGACCGAAGTTACCAATCGGACGATCGTGAAGGGGATAAAGAAGAGATTGGGAGAGCATGATAAGAAGTGGGCGGATCAACTAACAAATGTTTTATGGGCTTATCGCACCACCCCGAGGACGGCTACGGGGGAAACACCGTTCGCCCTTTCTCATGGCGTTGAAGCCGTTATTCCAGTCGAAATACAGGTCCCCAGTGACCGAGTGGCCTTTTACTATGAAGAGGACAACGGCAAACGACTAAGGGAGCACCTAGATCAGATTGAAGATCGCAGGGATCAATCCTATGTACGCATGGCAGCATACAAACAGCGGATTGCGGCTTACCATGATAAAAATGCCAAACTTGTGGATCTAAATTTGGGAGATCTTGTGCTCCGTAAAGCTGATAAGGTCCAATCTCGAGAAGGCAAGGGCAAGCTAGGACTCAACTGGACGGGTCCATATCAGATAGTGGACAAGATTGGACCAGCCACGTTTAAAATACAGGACATGGAGGGCAATACACTACCACGCACGTGGAACCTCCAAAATCTCCGCAAATACTTTATCAGAAAATGAAGTGTATACACGGTCTTGAGTACTCTTTTTCCTTCAATAAGCTTTTTCCCATGTGGTTTTTCTTATTAAAGGTTTTAACGAGGCTCACTTATAAGACCTACTTGCTGTAATATGGCATTTCTCCCATTAATAAACATCATTTGTTCTATTATCTATGTTCTTTTTATTGTTTACTGCAGCAATATCAATATTCCAGTCTTAAAAAGAGGGGGGGCATCCAACGCTCTCCACATTTGCAATGTATCGCTATCTTAGAGATACGTCTTCGATGCCCTTAAAAACATAAGAGGATCAATCTTATGGGCGGATCCGCCTCTAGGCGGATCCCAATCTCCAATAGAGTTAAAACGATCCTTGGACGCAAGGTCTTTACACTCTCTTATCCTTCCCAGAAAGGAATTCACAAGTCATACGGGCGGATCATTTCACCTCAAAGATAGGTCGCAAATCGATCCCCTGGGTAGCTTTACTTCCTCTAGAAGGAATAGAACAGCTTCCAAACCTTCACAAAGGTTCATACAGTGGAGTATGGCTGGCCACCTACTCCAAATCCTAGATGTCTATATATTTCCTTACGCAAACGTAAAGGTAAAATAACATAGTTTCCATAAAGGATCAAAACAAATTGTACTTAGAAATGTTTTTACAATATCCCAAATAAAAGCAAACTAAACAACAATAGGAGCATCCTCCTTTGCGCTTTCTTCGCCCACGGTGCTTGCTTGGGGATCCTCCTTCCCCACATTCGCAGATACGCCATCAGGAGATACCTCCTTATCCACCAAAGATGTGGGACCAAGTGGAAGAGCCTGATCAGGAATTGGTTCTGCATCCGCCTTAAGGGGCACTTTATCAAGTTCATCCACTAAGACCGTAGTAAAGGGTTTGGTTTCCTCCATAGGCCCCTTCATCCATCTCCGAACGTAATCACGGAGGTACTCCTTAGCGTCTGGCATTTTATTGAACCTCGCCACATCTTCTGGTTCAGGGACGGTGAATTGCGGATCTGTGAAGTTAATCTCAGGATGCGCCAAGGAGAAATACGCCATAAGCATCTCGCCGTAATAAAAAGCTTGCACACCCGCCGTGTATTCAGCTTCTCCAAGGGCGTCTTCGTGGCTCTTGGCATCAGATGCAATCTTTGCCTTTAAACTCTTAATCTCCTCATCCCTGAGAACTAAGGCGGCTGTGGCAGAAGCAAGGTTTGCATTCGCAGAAGCAAGACCTGCATTAATAGAATCAATAGTGGAATTGGCTTCCACTATCTCTTTCTCCAACCTCTCGATAGTTGCCTTATCCGCCACATTCTGAAGGAGCTCATTTTCCATGGTGCGAAGGCGAGCATACAACTGTCAAAAACAAACGATTCAATCAAAAAGCAAAAGGATTAAGGAGCTAATACTTTCTACATCTTTTCTAAAAGAAACTCACCGAAAGAAGCTCCGTCTTCCCCTTTTGAGCATGAATTGAACCAGGAATCTGGTCATAGTTCCTCTGCACTTCGCCCACCTGACCCAAGGCCTCATCCAGATCATTTAGGATGGATTCGTTCTCGAAAGAACCTTGGGCTCCCAATTTGGCGGACCAGTATCCACCAATATCAGGCTTCGCCGTCTACACAAACATGAAAGAGTCATACTCCGGTCCAAAACTTGATGAACGAAAAGAAATCAAAAGGTAGATTACCTGTGCAATCTCCTCAGCAGGTTTGGCGGACCTCATGGCGTCCGCCATAAGCTTAAGGCCCCCAGTGGTGTTGGGCTTCCTCCTCTTTAGTGGCGGCTCAACCACCTTCTCTGCGGGACGTTTACCAGTATCAGCTTGAGGATTCACCGCTTGACCTTTCTTGCGTGCTTCAGCCTCCAAAAACTTCCTGCGTGTCTCTGCAAGAGCGTGATTGGCCTTAGATACACCCCTGCCAAAGAAAACATTAAAGTAATCAAAGTTCACGAAGAAATGAAGGGTACCTTGGTCAAATTGCGCAATCTTTGAGTAAATAAATTGATCCCCTTCCCGGCGAATCAATGGGATATCACTCATCATGAAAGCTAAGGCATCTGCGTAAGTCCATGCATCTGCCTTAATCTGCTTCATGAGCTCCGCCACCTCCTTATCACTGTTCCTTAAAATTCGCATGTCACCCGCCATATGTAGCGGCCTGGGATTCCAGACTGAAGGAAAGCCCAATGGTTCGCCATCCTTTATCTTCACGTAGAAGAATTTCTCATCCCAGCAATGAACATTAGACATTTTTTCGCTAAAAGGCGAATAAACTCCGAACTTGGCGAACGTGAGATAAGATTCGGACTTCCTTTTTGAGGGTTTGTGAAAAGCTCTAAAGATACGGCCCGTGTATACAACTCCTAAATTGGAGGCAAGGTAGCAGTCTAAAGCGATGTCCAACCAGCAGTTAGGATGTAGCTGGCTGACTGTGATGTCAAAGTAAAAGAGGATGTCCGCCATCATCTTTGGAAGAGGAAGTCGGAACCCTCTCTCCACATGAATACTATACACTGTGAGGAAGCCGCTAGGCGGACAGGAAGGACGTTGATGAGATGCGGCGAGCTGGGTCTCATAATTTTTGATCCAGGGAAAATGATCCGCCAGATTCGCTAGATCCGCGGCATTCATGCGAGACGGAGTGGACTCCGCTCGGGGATTCTTTTTCTTAGGAGGAATCGAAGAAGAGGCCATTGATCCCCGGAACCACCTAGGGTCACCGGCCGGAACAGCACCGGAGATAGAAGTAAAAAGAGAGGGATTCCTAGTGGAACGAGTCTGGTAATAATTACGCGCCGAGTTATCAAACTCAGCTAAATCGGAATTAACCGTGTCCTCGGAAGAATGGGAGTTCTCCAACGACGAGGTAGTCCAGCTAAAATCTACTTCAATTTCAGGAGGAGGAGAGGAATTAAAAAGTTCTGAAGTTGATCTAGAAGATGAAGACGAACTTCTAAACATCCAGGAAAAGTTAAAGCGAAAAGAAAATAAACTTACATGAGAAATCGGAAGCTTGGTGCAAAACCCAGAAGAAATCCCAAAAAAGCTTCGAGCGCAGGAGAAAAATGGAGAAATGAGGAAGAAAGAGAAAGCGTAAGAAGAAGAAAGAAGTTTTCTTCTTCCTGGGACAGTGTGTCCACTACACGTGTCAATCATCCAATGGCATTAAACAATGTGCTCATTAATGCAAGTGTTTATGACGGCGCGCGGAAGTTCAAAAGCCCTAAAGGACTTTAAGGACATTTTGGGGGGGCTTCTGATAACATTGAGATATTATCCTGAGGACCAAAAGGGATATTCACGTCAAAGTACGCCGCGTAGTGGTCTCCAAAAGGAAGCTGGTTGGCGGATCTCCCCAGATCAGCTCAGAGAGATCCGCCGGCGGACCTATAAGGCGAATCTCTCCATTCGCCTCTATAACGGCTGGCCGCCGACTCGGCCATAAAAGATCATTAATGAGTTATTAATTAGTTAATCCACCAGGTTCAGAATAACCCGTAACCGCCATTAATGAGGCATTAATGGAGACTTTCTAGTTACCCGAAGGTTACAACTTCCCAGCTATATATAGCCTGATCCCCTAGGTTATCAAGGTACACACACATTCTCACAATTCTTGTCAATTCCGTTGGTTTCCTTGATCCATCTTACTGACTTTGGCATCGGAGTGTCCCCGGCCGATCCCAACGGTGCCTCACAGGGAAGTGCTCCGATCAAGGATTTTTCCTCAAGTTAACAGCGAGAATTCTATATCGAGCTCACCGACTATAACGTAGCGCTTCTTAGGAGGCAACCCAAGTTTTAATAAAACTTTTCAGGTTTATTTTATTTAGATTATACATTGATCTTTTAGTTTAGTCTTTTTAGTTTTCTTTTACGTTTTTTTAAAAAAAATGTTCGTTTAAAAAAAAATAAATAAATAAATAAATATTTTTTTAGTTGTTTAGCTTTCTTTTATTTTATTTTATTTTTATTTTAAAGTTTTCAGGTTTAAAATAAAATTTTTAAAAAAAATATATATTTTTTTGGCCCAGGAGGCCCAGCTCGCCGAGTTGGGCACTCCAGCTCGGGCGAGCTGGGCACTGCCGCCCAGCTCGGCGAGCAGGGCCCTGCTCGCCGCGAGCTGGGCACTGCTGCTCGGCCGCGATAAGCAAACTGTTCGAGATTTTTTTTAAATCCCGAATGGAGCTGAAAAATAATCATAATAAATAAATATAAAAAAAAAATTGCACCGCAAATCATCAAATTTTTGGCGATTGCGATAAAATCCGTAAGTTTTCTTCTCCATCCTAACTTTTTGCACTTGTACTTTATGGTTTGTGATGCAAGGTTGGCACATATTGCGAGCTGAATCTGACCTAGTCAGTGCCTATAGGATTGACGACCCTATAGAAGATTAAGCCCAAATTACTGAGCCTTAGAGCTAGTTTCGGCCTTACAAAGGAATCACGAACTAGGGACTTTAGGAGGATAGGTCGGGTTAATCGCCTTGGACACAAGTGACTTAGGTTTCAATTCAATTGTTTAAACATTCTATTTTCATTATCATCGTATCCCTTCATGTTCCTTCGGTTAATTGCATTGGTAAAAGATCACTTAGGAGTAGTTTAACTTAATTAGGGGTAGAGTAACTTAGTTAGAATCAGATAACTTAGCTAGGAATTGCGTAATTCAACCTAGGAGTAGATTAATTTAATCAAACAAACTAAAAACCCCCTAAGCCTAGATAACATCCGAGATCGAGTAGCTCGGTACTTGCAGAAATAAATCCTGTGGACGATAACCTAGACTTAAACCAGAAATTTATTACTTGATAACGACGGGGTACACTTATCCCTTAGTGAGTTCTCATCTAACCTTAGGTGAGGGCGCATCAAGTTTTTGAAACATATTATGAAAAAGTTTGGTTTGCTCCCTTTTGGATTCTCTTGGTAGGTCGAAGAGAATGAAAACTTCTGAACAATGAGTAAATATCCTAGAAACAAATCGTACTCTAAAAACAGTCATGTCGAAAACCGATCTAAGAAATATCCTTACCGATAACAAACTGAATGGTTCAAACTTCGCCGACTAGTTTCCTAACCTTAAAATCATTTTGAAGTTCGAAAAGATAGGGTATGTATTGGATACGTCGATACCCGATGCTCCGATCGATGATGCACCCATTGAAGAGATTGATGCCTATCAAAAGCATCGATCCGATGATGAACACGCAGGGTGCATCATACTTGCATTGATGACACCAGAACTACAAAGGCAACATGAGGAGATGGATGCCTATTCTATTGTCATGCACTTAAAAGAGTTGCTCGGGAAACAAACTTGTTGTGAACGTTTTGAGATATCAAAACTGTTATTTCGCTACAGGATGCAAGAGGGCATATCTGTTATGACACATTGTGTCAAGATGATCGGCTATATCACCAAACTTTCTAATATTGGCTTCGCGATGGATCATGAACTAAGTGTCAACTTACTTCTTACATCCCTCCCAAAAAGTTATTCCCAGTTCACCATGAACTACCAGATGAATGACTTACAGACCTCTCTTGAAGAGCTTGCCAATATGCTCAAGACTATTGAGCCCAACGTGAAGAAAGATAAGGTGGTACCCGCTCTTGTAATTGAGGGATCAAAGAAGAGGAAAGGGAATTTTCCCAATCCAAAATATCCCAAGAAGAACAAGGGAGGCAAGCCGGCCCAGGCCAAAGGGAAGCAAGTCAAGAAGCCCAAAAGGGAATGCCACTTCTGTGGTAAAGATGGGCATTGGAGGAGAAATTGCAAGGAGTACCTAGCTTCTCTCAAGAAAGGAAAGAAGGGTGCTTCAACTTCTTGTATGTTCTATATTGAAATTAATTCAATTTCGCAGTCTGAATCTTGGGTATTGGATACCGAATGTGGATCTCATATTTGTACAAATATGCAGGAACTAAAGCAGACTAAGGACTTGAAGAAAGGGGACGTGAATCTGAGAGTTGGAAATGGTGCAAGGGTTGCCGCACTCGCGATTGGAGATTATGATCTACACCTACCATCAGGACTTGTAATAGAATTAATGAACTGTTTGTATGTTCCAGAGATGTCTCGAAACATTATTTCTGTTAGCTGTCTAGTTGATGATGGTTTTCATGTTTCAATTAAGAACAATAATTGCGAATTTTATAGAAACAACATTTTCTATTTTTTAGGAATATCATTGAATGAGATTTATATTTTGAATGATAAGATTTCTGCTTTCACAATTGATACCAAAAGACTTAGACTGGATAATTCAACTTACTTGTGGCATTGTCGTTTAGGCCATATAAACCAGAGACGCATGCTTAAGCTACACCAAGATGGGCTTATAGACTCGATTGATTACGAATCAATGGGAACATATAAGTCATGTTTAAAAGGACAAATGACAAAGACACCCTTTAGCAATAAAGGTCAGCATGTATCAGACACTCTAGGATTAATACATTCGGATGTATGTGGTTCTATGTCAGTCAAAGCAAGAGGAGGATTCAGATACTTCATTAGCTTCATAGATGATCATACTAGATATGGTTATATCTATTTGATGAAGCACAAGTCAGAAGCTTTTGAGAAATTCAAATGCTTTAAGAATGAAGTTGAAAATCAATCTGGAAAGACTATTAAGATACTTTGATCTGATCGAGGTGGGGAATATCTTTCAGAAGAATTTATGAATTATCTAAATGAATGTGGAATATGCTCACAATGGATGCCTCCTTATACACCACAGCACAATGGTGTATCAGAGAGGAGAAATCGAACCTTATTAGATATGGTACGATCCATGATGAGTACCGCATCTCTTCCAAAATCATTCTAGGGCTATGCCTTAGAAACTGCACTATTTACCTTGAACCGAGTTCCGACCAAATCCGCCAGTTCCACACCATTCGAACTGTTCATTGGTAAACAGCCCCTCTTCTCTTTTATGAGAATATGGGGATTGTCAGCATAAGTTAAACGCATTGTGTCAGATAAATTGGATCCCAAATCTGACAAGTGTTTCTTCATTGGATACCCAAAAGAAACCATGGGATATTACTTTTATCATCCAGATGATCAGAAAGTAATTGTATCCAAACACACAGTGTTTCTGGAGAAAGAGTTTCTAGAGGAAACACAAAATGGAAGCGTAGTTAAACTTGAGGAAGTTCAAGAGGAATCACATGCTGAAACCGCGGAAGAGGAAGTTGAACCCAAACCTGTTTCACTAGATGAAACACAAGTGTCATATCCCACTCGTAGGTCTCAAAGAGTTCATGAACTCTCAGTTAGATATGGTTTTCTAGTGGGAGATAACGAACTGGTTCCCGTGATAGACGACGAACCCGAAACCTACGAAGAAGCTCTTGCTAGTCCAAAATCTAAAGTATGGCTTGGAGCCATGAATTCTGAAATGGACTCCATGTATACCAACCAAGTTTAGACTTTGGTTGATCCACCCGAAGGGATAAAACCCATTGGGTGCAGGTGGATCTTCAAGAAGAAGACAGACATGGATGGAAAGGTTAGTACCTACAAAGCTAGGTTGGTAGCGAAAGGATATCGTCAAAAGCAAGGAGTTGACTATGACGAGACTTTCTCTCCATTAGCCATGTTCAAATCCATCAGAATATTGCTTGCAATTGCCGCTCATTTTGATTATGAGATTTGGCAAATGGATGTGAAAACAACTTTCTTAAATGGAAACTTGCCTGAGGATGTATACATGATGCAACCTGAAGGTTTCACGTCGAAGGATGCAACCAAGGTTTGCAAACTTTAAAGGTCCATTTATGGACTCAAGCAAGCGTCTAGAAGCTGGAACAAACATTTTGATGAAACCATAAAACAATTTGGTTTCGAACAAAACTCTGAAGAGGCTTGTGTTTACAAGAAGATAAGTGGGAGCTCAGTCATTTTCTTAGTACTATATGTTGATGATATACTACTTATGGGAAACGATGTTGCAATGTTGCAAATAGTAAAAGTTTGGTTATTTGGTAATTTCTCCATGAAAGACTTGGGAGAAGCAGCTTACATCTTAGGGATTAAGATCTACAGAGATAGATCGAAAAGACTGCTTGGACTATCCCAGTCTACATATATTGACAAAGTCCTAAAGCGTTTTGACATGCATGAATCAAAAAGGGGTAACTTACCAATGGTCCATGGTGCCAAGTTATCAAATGATCAATGTCCTAAAACGGACAATGATAAGAATTGCATGGCTGTAATTCCTTACTCTAGTGTGGTTGGTTCGATCATGTATGCCATGCTTTGCACTAGACCTGATGTGGCGTTCGCATTGAGTATGACGAGCCGCTATCAAGGGAATTCAGGATTTGATCACTGGATTGCTGTCAAGAACATTCTTAAGTACCTTAGAAGGACCAAAGACATGTTCCTCATATATGGACATGGAGAATTGAAAATTGAAGGATATTCAGATGCTAGCCATCTGACTGATGAAAATGATTATAAATCCTAATCAGGATACCAGTTTATCCTGAATGGAGGTTCAGTTAGTTGGAAGAGTTCCAAGCAAGGAAGTGTTGCTTTCTCGTCGACGGAATCAGAGTACATCGCAGCTGTAGAAGCGGCAAAGGAGGCAGTTTGGATTAGGAAATTCATAACGGAACTAGGAGTGATACCTGACATTGTGAATCCCATTACTTTGTACCGTGATAACAATGGAGCCATTGCACAAGCAAAGGAACCACGGTCTCATAATGCATCCAAACATTATCTCAAGCGATATCATCTCATTAGGGAGATTATAGCCAGGGGAGATGTGAGAATAGAAAAAGTGCCTACTGAGGACAACGTTGCAGATCCGTTGACCAAGCCATTACCACAAAGAGCTCACTATAGACATCTTAGTTCTTCTGGTATTAGTTTCAGGAACAATTGGCTTTAATCCAAGTGGGAGAATGTTGGAGTTTAGTGTCCTAAAGACAATTGTTTTAGGATATTAATATTAATGAATAAATTGTTTATTTAATCATTTGTTTAGTAAGATATATAGCATTAAAATGTAATTATATATATAAAGGCACAAATCTTTCATAAAGGAAGTAATCCTAAGTTTGTTTAAATAGTTATAGAGTGTTCATACAAGCATGAAGTGAGACTATACTTTATAACAAGATCAATAAACTTAAAATAAACCCAAGTCAAGTAATATGTTATAGGGGTTGGAATATTAATGTTGAGACTTGCATGTAACAGTGTTTTTTGTCGAGACAGAAAGCTGATCTCACAAGCTTTAGATATTTAGATATCTAGACAGTTACATGGATCCGGTGAAGGAGTTCATTAGGATTGGGACCCGACTTGAGATAACAGTATGGATTGATTTATCTAATGTGTCAACTGATTATCTCATCGGTATTAGTAGGTACAACTAATCCTCATACTCAAACATTCGTTAATTAGTGATTCTGGATTATGGAGTTTGGTACTTTGATTCTGTGCGAGCACGATCCAACAGGTGAGAGCCTGGGGTGTGTGAGAGCAGGGTTGGGTATCACATAAAGTGATTGCAGAATAGTTAATGTCAGATTGAGCATTCGTCACTCCTGATAAATGGGAGATATATCCAAATGGCCGCTTGTGGTGAATTAACTGAAATCCTTACAAGGTGATAGAGTTAAGAGTAGAAATAGAAATTTCACTTAACTTATCTTTGAGAGTGAATTCAATCTGTACAAGTAAAACAGACTCTTCATTATATGTAACATTGACACGTTCCATGGTTATAAGGAATTGACCAACAGGATATAGTTGATGAAGGATCGTATTATACTGCACCTAATGCGGAAAGGTTAACGTCAGTTATCAACCTGACTTCTTAATTGCTCTGGGGGAATATCATAGGTTCTGCTAGTAATAGCTCGCGACGGTATTCCGTTATATACATGTTGGAATTAATCAGGATGAATTAATTTCAAAGGATATATACAGCTAGTGGCAATGAAGAACCTAATGGGTCGCATATGAGACTTGGAACCAGAGGACGAAAATGTAATTAGCGGGACACACTACATGGGCCGAAATTTAGAGTATTAATTAGGGATATTTAATTTGGTTAATAATTATAATTAGATTATAGTTATAAATTAAATTAAATGATTATCTGATAATATTAATTAGAGGTTTTAATGTGATTGAAACTCTAATTAATTATCCCTAACAATAATTAAATTATTAATTTGATTAATAATATTATCTAGATATAATTAGTTATTATTTAGATAATAAAAGGTGTTTATTTAATTATCTAATTAGTAATCCTATTCTAAATAAGATTCTAATTAATTATCTAACACAACTGGGATTAGGGTTTTGAGAAGTCTATAAATAGACTCTCTAACCCCAATATTTCGACACACTCAAATCAAGGGCAAGAGGAATCGTTCTGTCTCCGTCTCGGCTAATTTACATTATTTTTTACTCGTATCGATTTCTGTTAGAGGCAATCATTGCGATTGCTGTTATTAAGGTTGATTACTGATTAGTTATTATTTTCTGTGTTGAACAAAAATGTTCGTTGCTCACGGATTGAATATAAGAAGTTGTGGGCACTTCGTTTGCAAACTGTAGATAGTTCTTTACAAAAGACATTACATTCTATCACTCTTTATATGAAATAACACAATTAACAGATCTTGGAAAAGGGAAATAGATAAAATAGATAAAATTTTATAATTCTGTTGCGCCTAGGCTTATCTATTTTCCTACACAAGTTATGGCATTGACCGTAGAAGTGGAAAGGAAGATGAAACTAAGGCAGCTGCTACTCGATTGTCTTCTCGAGGGATTAAGATGATTTGATATTGCACCTTTTTTTCTTTTATGACCTCGAGGAGATTTTGAGCTTACAGGAGGTATTGTATCACGATGGAGTGTTTAGGTTTGTTGGTTCCATTAAGATCACTCACCATTAATTTTGGTATCACAACTATGTTCTCGTAGGGTGATGAGTACCCCTGCCTTTTATTTGTTAATTGGTTTTTGAAACAATTTGATTTAATATTTTTATTTAATATTTAAATAATTTTATGTAAATTTTAAAGTAACCAATTATAGATTAAAGTTATTTTGTTAATGAAAAAGTCATTAATGGTTAAATAATTGAAATGTAGATTAACTAACAAAACTAATAGGTTATCTAATGAATAGTTAGACAAATTTAATAGGCTGGTTAATATTTTTTATAAATATTATGGTTTATCGACCATGTGCATCTTTAATTATAGATAAATCATTCAAAGATGTTGATGTAAATATACTCTACATCAATCAATTTACGCCTTTAACAAATTAATGTAAATATGAGCCCGCTATAAATTTTATTAGTAAATTCCACAAGGTTGAGACTTGAAATGAAATAAATGCACAAAAGATTTTTTTTTATCAAAACGATTATATTAAATCAGAATGATGAAAACGATTAAAGTTCACAATTAATATACAGTCAAACCTCTATAAATTAATAATATTGGGACCATGAAATTTTATTAAGTTATAGAGTTATTAATTAATCGATAAATTAATAATTATTAATTTATAGAGCGATTTTAAATTTTTTAAAAATAAATTTTAAATTACTAATTTAATAAAGTTTTTGTCTAAAATCAATGAACAAATAAAATTAAATGTGCATTATATAAGTTAATTGAACCTGGAATTCCATTATATTTATGTTAAAAATATTCAATGTATCATAGTTAATGAATTAATATATAAATTTATATGGAGTGTTGTTTCAAATCATACCAAAAATGAGGATGAAGCTGAGAATAATTCGGTATTTTTGAAACCAGTCAAAGGAAATGAAGCAATTATAGCATCATCCACTCTTTACAATTTTTTGTTACAATTTGATAAGGATACACCGGAACTTTTGAATGCACTAAGAATGGTTAGAGATGAAATTTAATTAGATTTAAATTTCAAGAAAAAACAAAATACTATAGATTCATATTTTGCTAAATTATCATAAGTATGTATATCTATATACATTTCGCATGATTGGATTTCTCCGACGGTGGCGGAGCGTCTTGGTTTAAGCAAAGCGGCAAGGGATAAATGCCGCGAGACAGTTTCAGATTTCAGACATAATGGGGTATGGACCGAATTGCCGGATATGAGTGATGAAAATATAGCGGCTATATGCGATGTGAAGATACACAGGGACACGACTGATATGTGCGTTTGGAAGCCTAGCTCCGATGGCATATTCACGGTTCGACTGTTTTATAATTGGCTCCTGGGCTTCAGACCAACGAACATAACACGGCACCTCTGGCACCCTTTCATGCCCCCGTCCTATTCGCTAACCGCTTGGAGAGCGGTACAGAACAACCTACCTACTCATGATCTGTTGAAACGGAAGGGTATGCTCATCGTTTCAAGATGTTGCCTATGTCGGATCAGCGAGGAATCGGCAACTCACCTATTTATACAATGTCAATTCGTTGCTCAGCCGTGGGATGCGGTTTCGTCCCTTTTTGGTCGTAGGATGGGGGTTGCCACAGACCTCAAAACCAGATTTACTGATACCTTAGAGGCTCGGTTTAGCCCTCAAATTCGTACTCTCTGGCTCAGTGCTATAATAAATGTTGTTTGGATCATTTGGAGAACACAGAATGATTGCTTCTTTGAGAACGTCGAGCCAAATATACATCGGGCGTTGACAACTTTATGGACTAGGCTTCAACAGGCAAATTTAGTTGGGACTGGTACTGTTTGGAATTCGGAGGTTGAGAGAATTATTATGAATTCTTTGGCCGTTCGCCCTCGTCTTCATCGTATGCCGCAGATCATTCCAGTATGCTGGGGAGTCAAATAACTTCCCACTTTCTTTAACTTCTTTTCCATTAATCATTATCTTTTAGTGACTCCCCACTAACCATTTATCGAAAATAACATAAAAAGTAAATAAATAACATTTAATAATCGACTCACAACCTGTATTGACGAGGTTGACCTGGCCCAACTAAAATATGATGTAAAAAGACCTTATACATGTAATTATTTGAATAAATCATTACATATGTACTAAAATGTATCCTTGAAAGGGGTTTAATTGGAGGTAAAATCTGTTAATTTTCGATATTCATTTGCTCATCACTAATACTTTTATTACTATTATCCTTTGTATTCTATCAAAATAATTCAAGTCAACAGCTCAAATATTATTACACACATTTGACAAGATATAAACGAAATTGTAATGGAGCTATTAATGACGAGCTGGTTAATATTGAAAATCAATGACCATAAACTCAATATGCTAAAGTAATTAACTAGCAATCTTACACCTAAAACAATAAAAGTATAAAAACAATTTCTATTATGGTTCTCGACCAAACTGGTCCAAGTTCATTTGGATGAGGTCACACCAGAATGTCTACTCACGTGGTAATCTTTAAGCGGTCTAGGATCAATTTTAGAACGTCTCAAAAGTACATGGGTTTCAAAATTTATACTTCCAATAAAATTTAAGTAGAAAAAAAAGAGGAAAATCATATATATATATATACATACATATATAATGATAACTTTTAGAAATATTTCAATCTGGATCACGGAGCAAGTTAGACATGATCTTTTTATTGAGACCAGATGCTCAATAGAGGGTTCTACAATACTTTTCCCTAATTAGGTCAGTTTATTCAAATTCTAATTAGGAATCCTATGTTGGGATTTTTAGCATGCAATTAAAATGATTTTGCGGAATAAAATTGCATAACCTCAAGAAACAAGCACGTAGTAATATGTATGAAATTCATACCGTTCACCTTGTGGAGAGGCGATTTGATGCAAATGAGATTCAAGAGACACAAACGGTAACCTCCTCACCGCCACACACGCGAGAGTAATTGGCTTGATCAACGCATGCTAGAACAATCAACAAATGATGGCTGGTGGCTCCTCCTAGGGTTCGATTGAAACACTACAGGGTAGAGAGATTTTCTAATCATTTCCAAATCAGTTTAATTAATTTTTAATTTAAAAAGTAAAATCCTATATATGCTGGAGCGGTGGGTCACACGTGCATATAAGAAAAAGGGAGAAAATTGACTTTATTTTCTTTTAACACAATTATCTATTTCCAAAATAGAAATAATATCCGTTCTTATCAAAATTCGATTTAATTTTCCTTAAAGTTAATTCTCATAGGACAATGAGTACCAATACATTTTATTTAAGAAGTGGTTTTGAAACAATTTGATTTTAATATTTAAATAATTATATGCGAATTTTAAAGTAACCAATTATAGATTAAAAGTTATTTTGTATGAAAAGTTATTAATGGCTAGATAACCGAAATATAGATTAACCAACAGAACTAATAGATTAACTGATGAATAGTTATCCAAATTTAATTAACTAGTTAATATCTTTTATTAATATTCTGGTTTATCGACTATGTGCACCCTTAATTATAGATAAATCACTCAAAGATGTTGTTTGAGAAATATTGAAATGTTCTTTTCACAATATACTCTACATCAATCTACTCACGCTTTAAAAAATTTAATGTACATACGATTTCGAAATAAATTTTATTAGTAAATTCCAAAATATTGAGGCTTGAAATGAAATAAATGCACAAAACATTTTTTTATCAAAACGATTATATTAAATCAGAAGGATGAAAATGATTAAAGTTGACAATTAATCTATGAAGATTGAAAATTAATTGAAATAAACGCACCAAATCAAGAAATTAAATGAGAATTGACTTGAAAAGTTGTAAATTGATATTTAAACTGAAAATAATAACTGCTTACAAAGACACGCTAAAGGCAAGTTGAAGATGTACTAAAAAAATAGAGTAAGAATTGACTATGAATTAAAAATTATGCAACAATTTGGAATTTGGCTTTGTTGAAACTTGTTTGATTGATTGGCCGTGCATTTTCAAATGGTGATGAAAGCCCTTATACACAAAATTTCTAGATCCCACATTCCTAAAGATGCTCCAATACTCTCCACTTTCTTTAATTCTTTATCCATTAATCATCAACTTTTAACGACTTCCCATTAACCATTTATAGAAAATAACATGAAAATTAAATAAAGAGAAATTAATAATCGACTCACAACCTATATATTGATCAGGTTGATCTGGCCAACTAAAATACGATGTAAAAAACCTTATATATATAATTATTTGAATAGATCATTACATAGGTCTAAAATGTAAGCTATAAAGAATTATCCTCATAAGGGGCTTTAATTTGAGGTAAAATCTGTTAACTTTCGATATTCATTTGCTCCTTATTAATACTTCTATTACTATTATCTTATGTATTCTATTAAAATAATTGATGTCAACAGCTCAAAATATTATTTACACGCATTTGACAAAATATAAACGAAATTGTAATGAACCTATTAATAACGAACCGGTTAATATTAAAAATCAATGACCATAAACTCAATATGCTAAAATAATTGACTAGAAATCTTACACCTAAAACAATAAAAGTATACAAAATTTCTACTATGGTTCTGGATCAAACCGGTCCAAGTTTGTTTGGATGATACCACATCAACATTTCTACTCACGTGGTAATCTCTAAGTGATATAGGATTAATTTAGAACGTCTCAAAAGTACAAGGGTTTCAAATTTATATTGCCAACAAAAGTTAAGTAGGAAAAAACAAGAGGAAAAACACATTTTTATATATCTAGTGATAACTTCTGGAATATTCCAGTCTGAATCACGGAGCAAGTTAGACGAGATCTTTT
Source organism: Euphorbia lathyris (assembly GCF_963576675.1). NCBI lineage: Eukaryota > Viridiplantae > Streptophyta > Magnoliopsida > Malpighiales > Euphorbiaceae > Euphorbia > Euphorbia lathyris. The sequence continues at coordinate 91,010,292 of NC_088910.1, forward strand.
ATTGAGACCAGATGCTCAGTAGAGGGTTCTAAAATACTTTTCCCTAATTATTTCAGTTTATTCAAATTCTAATTAGGAATCCTACGTTGAGATTTTATCATGCAATTAAAAAAAATTGCTAAATAAAATTGCATAACCTCAAGAAAGAAGCACGCAATAATAGGTATAAAATTCATATTTTTCACCTTGGTAGAGAGATGGTTTGATGTAGATGAGATTTAAGAGACACAAACGGTAACCTTCTCCACCGCCACACACACGAAAGTAATTCGCTTGATCATTGCATGCTAGAACAATCAACGAACGATGGCCAATGGCTCCTCTTAGGGTTCGATTGAGACACTACATGGTAGATAGGTTTCTTTTGTTTTTCTTAATCAATCCATGAGATTAATGTTTTTACACTTTCATCCATTGACTATGTTCATTCTAATGTATATATAATCCCTTCATTTGGAAAGAGTTTTAATCTAATTAAAACACTTCTAATTGGTTAAAATCAAAATCGGAGTCTTACATCAAATTCATTTCTTCCTTAATTAAGTTTTAATTGAAAAAATAAAATCATATATATGCTAGAGTGGGTCTCCCATGCATATAAGAAAAAGGAGAAAATTGACTTTATTTTCATTTAACACAATTTCTATTTCCAAAATAGAAATAATTTCCTTTCTTATCAAAATCAGATTTAATTTTCCTTAAAACTAATTTTCATATTTCTTAATTTGATTTTATAATATCCAAATAATATCTAATTTTAAGGATATTAATAAACATAATATCTAATATTATATATATCAAATTATAAATATGTTTATATTATATATTGAAGGATTGTTACTACCAAAATAATCAAATGGACTTAAATACGTGATTGAGACTTACCTTTTGAAGCTTTGATAAATCTTGACTAGGCAGCGGAAGAATCTTTTAGAACCACATTTTTTCCACGTCAAAGTTAATTGGGAGGAAGAACGACTCATCTACGAACTAAGAATGAAGTCTCAAAGACTAGAAATAGAGAGAGGAGAGGGAAAGAATTTTCTCTCTTTTATTTTTTTAATTATATATGACCTAACCCTCTATTTATAGGTTATACTTTCTTGTTCTTCAAAGATTAGATAAAAATTAATTTCATGTTCAGATATTGATTCTAATCCTGATTAGATTAGTATTTCTAATTAATTAATTAATCAATTAGTTAGAATTAATTCAATTATGATTCCTTGTTATTTAATTTCTTAATTAGACAAATAATTGAATCCAATAAGGATTCCACCTGAACCAACTTTAATTCGGGCGGAAATTCCCACGTCTCCCACTCGCACGTATTAAATTCGATTTACCTTTCTCCCTTTCATATTCATAAATAGATCGTGTGACTAGGATATCATTGAGTTATATACTTGTTAGAATATACATTGTCTTGATAACTTAAGTATTATACACATGTTAAGGTTGTATAGACAAAAAGCATCGGTAGTGTATGCATTTATCCCAGATTTCATATCACATTTCATCTATTCTTTTACTTGGATCTCTACAAAATTATATTTTCACAATTATACATCTTAATATAATTGTTTGGACTGTGAAAAGTATAAAATTGAAATGAGAAATGATAATGGTTCCTTTCAACTATGTTCCTTTCATCATAATTTAAAGTATGCTTATCCAATTAGTCCCCGTCCGAGCTGAATTATCACCTAGCCCATGGGAGAATCCGGCCAAAAAAAAATATATTATATTTCTAGAACAAGCAAAGGTTTTAAGGATAAGAGTTTTAGAATCCTCAATGATTTGACTATGGAAAGAGTCTTACATTAGAAAAGGTTGAGCTTGTTGTTTTTCCCAGGGGTGGAGCCAGCCCAGGGCTCGGGGGGGGGGGCCACCGGCTACTCCCTTGAATATCGTTAGATTTTTTTGTGTAGCCCCTCCAAATATTGGTGTATATTTAATTGATGTAGTATTGTTTCAATACTTTAAAGTAGTTGAGTTGGTTTAAGAGCTTTATTCTAAAGTGAGAGTAATGGGTTCAATCCCCATCCAACTCATTTTATTCAATAAAGTTTTATTTATTTGAACTTTATTTTTCCAAATGTGCTTTTTATTAAAACAACACTCTTGAACTTATTTTTATTATATTTTTTTTTTAGAATTTATTATATCTCGTTTTCATAATAAAAAATCAAATTTTTTTTTTTATAAGAAAATCAAATTCTTACTTTTAAGACTCGAATAACTTAATTTCTGAATTAAATTTTATAAAAATTACAAATAATTTATAGCTAAAAATAAAAAGTATAAAAATGTTATAATTTTTAACCAACATACCAAAATCGCAAAGTTATAGCGTGTTGGAGGCTAAAAAAATTTTGCTCACCCCTAACGGGCTGGATTTCGAAAAGTTCATCCCAACGATAAATCTAAAATTAGCCCCCCAAGTATAGAATCCTGGCTCCGCTACTCAAACTCATGAACAAAATTAACAAGCTACTTACGAGCAGCTCATAGATAGAATGTTATAATCGAATTCAAACTCATCATTTTTTTTTTTGAATGATCTGAACATTGTTCATTTCGGTTCTTGTTTGCCAGATTATAGTTTTACTATTACTAAGGCCAACCTCTACAGCAAAGCCATAGTGAATGGTTGTGAATGGAAGGGAGGAAGACATTGGGGATGGTGTTTAAAATAGGAAAAAGAATAGGCATAGCAAGCTTCCTTTTTAGTTTTATTATTATTTATTTAGGAGTTGCAGTGATCTGATGCTTCTACCTATCAATTCACTGTTCTGCTCTGTTGTCAATGCCGACGAAGGAAGGAAATAATAGTGCTGCCTGCCTGCCTTTCTTTTCTCAATCCCATCCCATCTCTTCTTTTCTTATTACTCAACAGACAACCTAATTACTGTAATTATATAATGGGATCTAATTTAATTTAATTTACTTTTTACAGAACTATTCCGAACCTATATTTCTCTTCATCAATTTAACTTCATTGAATAGTTACTTAATTCCACGTTCTCACTACTCCAGTTAGGACTGTAAATGAGACGAACCGTTCATAAGTGGTTCGACATTAGTTCGATAAAAGCTCGATTAAAATCGAGCCTAGTTTGAACACATGGAAACTCGGCTCGAAATCTCGTAAACATGTTCACAGGAAGGCTTCGTTATAAATTTATGAATAAACTCAATTATAATTTTTTTATGAATATGATGGTAAACAAGCTTATTTCGATTATTTTTTAATAATAGTATTTCTATGAAGAGAGAAAGGTAATTTAATGTAGTTTTGTAGGTTTTAAAATTATGTAGTTTTATATTAAAGAAATTTCAAATGAAATAATTAATAACTTGTTCGCGGGCGAAGTTAATCAATAGAATTAACGAATTGCTTTCAAGCATAGCTCGTGAATAAGTTTGCTAGCAGCTCACTAATAGGATATTGAACTCGTTAATATTCTAACGAGCTGAGCATGAACAAATTAAAACTCGACTCGGTTCAATTATAGTTCTAACTTCAATAGTAAAATCATAACTATATATATATATATATAGAAGTTCCCAATGGATTAACACATGGAAACTAAAAAACTCTAATTAAATGATACAGAATAATATGTCACCAACAAGTAGTTAACAAATCACAATATTTCTCTAATTATAAATAATTGTACACATTTTTTCATAATTTTCGTCTTTTTTTTAAAGTATCAAATTTTAAGACTTAGAGCATCCATTGATTCAAAAAAAAAAAAAACTTAGAGCATCCATAATGGTTGGTTACAACCATTGTGATTTTTGGAGAGTTAGTGACAAAGTTTAGTAACAACTCATTAGAGAGGTTGTTACTTTTAAATTTTTATGGGGTAAAAAAAAATAATAATTAATTATATGTATTAAAACTGTAATTATCTAAGGACCGAAAAGTAATTTTACAACTTTTTAAAAGCTTTTTTAAAAAGCTACAGACAGCGTCTGACGCGCCAGATCTGACGCCTCTGATGCACTCCGTGGTTTGAAATTTGTAAAAGTTTGCATTTTACGGAGATAGGAAAGCTTGTTACTGAATTAAGTTACAAACTTAATTTAGTTATAACCACTCTAGTGGTGGGTTATTACACATGTGTTAGTAACAACTAAATTACCACCATTAGAGATGGTCTTAGGCAGTGTTTGATAAAATTTAAAATTAAATGCTGAAAAAATAAGTATCAAATTTTAAGTGTTGACTATTATAAGTACTGAAAATATTAAATGATGTAACTGTTATAAAAATATTAGTTGATAATATTTAACTTAAAATGTTAAGTTAAATATTTAAGTGATTTTTAATTTAATTGATTATTTTGTTTTTAGGGAAAGTTTAAATAAAACCCCTGTGGTTTCACTAATTTTCAGATAAAGGACCGTGGTTTACTTTTTGTCAAAACGAGGATTGAGGTTTCCCACTTTTAATAATGTTATTAAAACTATCTTTAACGACATGAAAATGAAAATTTTCAAGAATTAAAGTTGTTCAATGTCATATTTTCTATGGAACTACATTTTCGATTTTAGAAAATTATCTTTTTTGGAACTTCATCTCTCTAAACATTAATTTTCTCTCTCTTTACCAAACATCATCTAAATAATTTCGAAATAAAAAAGTTGAAGAATTAAAGTTGCTTAGAATATTAGTAGTTCTTAAAATATGTCATTTTTGAAGTTGTTAAGGGTGATTTTAATAGTATCAATCGAAAAAGTCTTTATTTTGCTAAAGTTGAAAACCTCAGTCCTCATTTTGACAAAAAGTAAACCACAGTCCTTTATCTGAAAATTAGTGAAACCACATGGGTTTTATTTGAACTTTACCCTTTGTTTTTTTTTATGAAACTTAATTGACTAAATGGTGAAAAAATATTGTTTATTAAGTGCTTGACTAAGTAGATTAGGAAACAAGACTTACTAACTTTTCATCCTTTTATAATATTCACAAATATCAAGGTGCTGTGGTTTTGATCATATTATTTCTTATGATTTTTGTTCATATGTGTGAATTAGTGACGGTTAGTTGTAGCAAAAAATTACTAATAATTTTTTTTTTTGCAATGGATGAGTTACATCAAGAAAATAATACTAAAATCAGCTTTTCTATTTACTTATTTTGGTCTCTAGGTGAATTAATTTTATTTGTCCTATATTTACCGGGACAATTACAAAACTAACACTTTTTCTTTTCTAGCTCATTTTGAAAAACTCACCAAAACTAACACATTTCATTAACTAAATTCCAACCTTGTCCTTGTCTCTAACACTCCGCTCCCCGCTCTCTAACATTCGAACTTCCATCTCTCTAACCTAACACCCCGCTATCCCTCTCTCTAACTTTCTGGCGATTCATTGCCCGATTCTGTACATTTCATCCGGTGAATCTCTGTTACTTCGAGTGGACATGGCGAGAACACGAAGCTCAGACAACGAATCGAATTCAGAAGGAAGGACGAAAAGAGGGTAAATAACTTCACTTTACATTTGCGATTCTCTCTTGTATTGTATTTACATTTGCTGGGTTCTTGTATTGTATGTACATTTGTTGGGTTTGAGAAGGAATCTTTCGTTTCATTTACTTCTTCTGGTGTTAGGGTTTATCTGGGTTCATCTGGTGTTAGGAAATCGTTCGGTTTTGTCGAAATCCGTCGATATGTATGTTCTATCGATAACCTAATTGTAGATAATACATAGATATCGATGATCTATTTGCCGATAGAACATAGATATCGACTACCTAATTGTCGATAGAACATAGATACTGACGACCTAATTGTCGATAGAACATAGATACCGACGACCTAATTGTCGATATCTCTCTTATTTTAGCCTATGTTAGCTCATTCTAGCTCAACATTTTCATTAGCTTAATTGTATGTTAGCTGATGATATATCTACAATAAATTTCAGCATGATCGTGGACACAAGAGGAAGAGAGATGAGCATGCCTCTTCTTCCAAGAAAGCCAATGAGGGCTCTGAATATAAATACAAAAATGCATTTGGAACGGAAAGCGTCATCACAGTTAGATGTAACCTAGATGCAGCAAAACATATAAAGGACTGTTTAACACCAAACCAAGTAAATATATTTAGGAAGAGTTGCTTCGGGCAGTATTGTGATATGACCAATACAGTATTTGCAGGAGTCCTCTGTCATACCCTTTTAACAAGGGAGATCATATGTGAAGACCTCAAACCTAGGGAGCTTTGCTTCAAAGTTAGAGGTGTTGAGTTGAGATTTGGGGATTGGGAGTTTGGACTCCTAAGTGGGGTAGACATGGAAGCATTTACCGAAAGGTTTAGTGCGCTAAATAAGCCGGATAGATTTAGGAAGAAGTTTTTTTCACACAACCCTACACCAACCTTTAGAGACGTGGACACAATTATGAAACAAACTGTTTGGAAGAATGAATCTGATCAGGATGCAGTTTCATTTGCCATGTTGTACTTTGTCATTGGCTGTGTGTTGGATAACACTGCCACGAAACATGCTCTTCCATGGGTTTTGGAACTTGCTGAATTTCCAACATTGTTTAACGAGTTCCCGTGGGGTGTTGTGGCTTGGGATGTGACCTACAAGTCTCTTGTTAATGGGATGATTGGTGGAAAAGGCCGAATTGATCAGTTACGTGCTTATAGGGATGGTTTGAGGAATAACCGTGTCTCATTCAACCTATATGGTTTTGCACACGTATTTCAGGTATGATGTGTGTATATTCTATATAATAGAAATGTTAGTAATAGGCATAAATAATGAATTGGAACTTTGTTGCAGGCTTGGTTGTTGGAAGTATGAGATGCCACCCACAAATGGTTCGAGAAGAAAGGCACTCGCATCCCACGATGGCTACGATGGAAAAAGACCGGTATCCCTACATTGACCAAAGTTATACCCATTTTTGACGTAAGTTGACCAAACATTGAGCCTATATCGACATTATTATGCTATACATCTGATTGACTTGTTTATTTGTACATGTGTATTTTTAGTCGGGTAAAGAACCGAATGCCATGAAACTTATAGCTAAAGATAGGAAGAAAGAAAACTCTTGGTATCAACCTCTAGTAGACCATGTGGATGGTCGACCGTGTAATTATGACCAATTGTTTACCAGTTTGGAAAAGGGGCAAGAGGAGCAAAAAGGGCAAGAGAAGGAAAAGGATGAAGGCATGGAAGAGGAGGGACATGAGGAATTGGGTACATATGAAGGAGGAGAGGTTGATGTAGAGGATGACAGTGAATCTGAGACTGATAATGAAGAAGGCAAGTATGAGGACAGTGAAACTGAAAATGATGAAAATGCCTTCATTGTCTCTCCTAGAGTACCTGTCTAGAAGAAAAAACAATCTAGTTTGGAACGACTACTGAGGAGGATGTTTGCTGAGCATGAGAAGAAAATGAATGACAAGTTTGCTGAGCAAGAGAAGATAATAAATGAACAGTTTGGTCAACAAGAGAGGAAAATGAATGAACATTTATCTGCCTTTGTAAATAGATTGTCCGTTGTAGAACGTGATGTGCAGGAACTGAAGGCACAACGGGATGTGGAACGTGGGATGTGTGAGGGGGTGGTGCATATGTATGAGAGTGAGAGGGAGAGTGAGAGTGAGAAGAAAGAGATGGATGAGCATGAAAAGGAGAGGGAGGAGAGGGATAAGAAAGAAGACGAGGAGAGGGAGAGGAATAGGGAGAGGGAGGAGAGGGAGAAGAAAGAAGAGGAGGAGAGGGAGATGAATAGGGAGAGGGAGAGGGTGGATAGGGAGGAGAAGGAGAAGAAAGAGCAGGAGGAGAGGGAGATGAATAGGGAGAGGGAGAGGGTGGATAGGGAGGAGAAGGAGAAGAAAGAGCATGAAGAGAAGGAGAAGAAAGAGCAGGAGGAGAAGGAGAAGAAAAAGCAGGAGAAGGAGAAGAAAGATGAGGATGAGAGGGAGATGGAGAGGGAGAGGATAAGAGCCATGACGACCATGATGCTGACATAGATCATGGACAGCTTACTCTTCTGGTTAACCAGGTTGTCCAATCATCTTTACCTACGCGTGAAGACAAAGGAGAAATAGAAGATTTGACTATTGAGGTTAAACATGAGAAGGAAGGGAAGGGAAAAAGAGGAGGAAGAGGAGGTGGAAGAGGAAGGAGAGGAGGGAGAGTAAGGGATGCAGGACAAAGGGATGGAAGAGGAGGAAGAAGAGGGGGAAGAAGGGGGGGGGGGGGGAAGGGATGGTAAAAGTAAGGAGGAAGTTAAAGTGAAAGGGAGACCCAAACGAGAAAGGAAAGTTGGGAAAGACCTCCAGTCACCATTCACTGGTCCTCGGATGAATTATCATTTTGCTGATGATGATGATCAGTATCCGATAGAATAACCCGATGGTCGCGATCGTATAAAAGGACACCTCCTACAGGCCTATGATGACTGGAAGAAGAATACACCCCGTGATCTTTTGAGGCATATAGGTGGAACTGAATGAGGATAGAATGTATCGTGGTTTGAAGATGCAGAGATAACTGGAAAGTACATAGACAACCAAGTAAGATACTGCTCACTTTGTATGTTTTGGTGTATATAATCCAAGTGAATGAGGCATCGATATCCCATTCATAACGACGCATTACTCATTGTGATGCGTCGAAACCCATTCATATCGATGCATAATTCACTTGGATGCGTCGATGTAACATTCATATTGACGCATCATTCAATTGGATGCGTCGATATAATATTCATATCGATGCACAATTCACTGTGATGCGTCGATATAGTCATTTGGGTCCTTACTAATATGTGTCTCTACCTATTTTTGTCTATGTTACAGCTCGTAAATGCATTTTTATGGTTATTGAACCAAAAAACGTCCATTAGAGTCTGGATTGGACTGCCATTGACTCAAATTTCTTTGGATTCATGGAGATGGAAAATTTGACCAAGAATCATGACAAACCCGGAAAATGGGAACAAGCCAAGTTGTTTGTAGAGCGAATCAATGGGATGAAAGATTTTCGAACTCGCCCTTGGTATGAGGTTAAACATGTGGTAATACCTATCAACTAAAAAGGAGAACACTGGCTACTCGGGGTGTTCTACATGGAAGAGATGAGGATGGAATTCTATGATAGTCTGGAGTCAAATGCCTCCAACGAATCAATAGACAAATGGCTAGAACCCCGGTTTTGTATTATGACAAGAGCAATGGAAGAGGCCGATTATTGGAAGAAAAGTGGGAGGCCTGATAATGGTAATCGATTGATAAACTGGGAGAGGGCTCGCGAGTGTCCACAACAGCTCCGCAAATCCAATGATTGTGGTATCTTCCTATGCATTTTTGCTCAGCATTATGTTGAAAAAGGGCCATTTTGTACGGACTATAGCTTCTCCGGGTTTGATGGACGTTTCTACCGGTTGCGGGTGTGCTTGGAACTCTTCAACCAACCCTTGTTCAACCGGAATGATCTAATTGCCAGGTCTAATTTGCTTGGATTGTAAAAGTTTGTAAATTGTAAAAGTTTGTAAGCTGTAAACGTTTGTTGGTAAATTATTAATGTAAACTGTTAATGTTGATAAACTATTATTGTTGGTAAATTGTTAATGTTGGTAAACTGTTAATGTTGGTAAACTGTTATTGTTGGTAAACAGTTATTGTCGATATACACTTGATATCGACCCAAATCGGCAAGTATGTGGTCGATATTTACCCCATATCGGCAAGTATGTGGTCGATATTTACCCTATATCGGCAATTATCGATCAGAATGTACATCACATTGTTGTAAAAACATTAAATACATAAACTCCTGATTCCAAAGACATAAAATCTCCATCCCAAATTATCATTACAAAATATATACAATCTCAATCACAAATTATCAATACAAAATATACTAGAGCACACTATTTTCCAGCTGAGTTCTTAGAGCAACTTGCTTCACTCGATATTGTAGGTGGAAGCCGTGATGGAACTCGTAACATACTAGTACAATTCGCTCGATTATGACCAGTATTCTCTCTTCGAGCTTCCTCTAGGTAGTCCGCTGCCCCCGGGCATAATGTACGAAGTTTGTCGAATCTTTCCTGAAAATCAGAGGTCCGCCAGGCTTTTGCAACTTGCCAATACGCTATGTCTAACTTTTTTCCGCCCCCGAATTTAGCCTTCACATTCTGTTTTAAATGCTGAGCACAACTTCCATGTACTGCATTTGGATATACCAAATGGACTGCATAATCAATGCTCTTATTCCTGTCTGATATTATGGCTAGGTCTTCAACATCACCAATACATTCCTTCAACCTGGTGAAGAAATAAGCCCATGATTCATTACATTCATTCGGACCAATTCTGAATGCAAGTGGATAAATTTGATTATTACCATCCTTGCCAACTGTAACATAAAGTATTCCGCCATATTTAACTTTTAAGTGTGTTCCATCTACACATATAACGGGGCGAATATGTGCGTGAAAACCCCGGATTGAAGCACCCATAGCCATGAAGAAGAATTTAAAATGATCTTCATCGTCAGTTTCAATATGTGTCACCATACCTGGATTAACAAATTTCAATGTCTCACAATAGCCAGGTAACAACATGTACGATTCTTCAGGTGAACCACTAGTGCTTTCCACCGCCCAACATCTTGCTCTCCAAGCTTGCATATAGGATAGGTTGATTGAAAACAGGTTTTCAATCTCCCAAATGATGTGACTTGGATGGTTCACTCGATTCTCCATATCTAACTTATCACTAAGTATGATACCTGCGATTCGTTTCCCCGCTTGCCTATGATGCGACAATAGTTGTCCACCCCTATCGCAAGTGTGACTGTCCATACTGTCAATTCTTCGGAGCATGAACATATCTAAACCTAGTATGACTCCACCTCTAGCCCGCCACTTGCATGTGTCAAAATGTTTGCATCAGACCTCAAACAAAGACTTAGTTGATCTGTGCACCTTCCATTCGAACATATTATCAATTGCATATCTCCCAAGTGCATCTTGCAGTTCTCGTTTTCTTTTGAACATATCGTGCGCCTTCAAACCACCATCCCCTGAAGATTCTGTAATTTTCATCACAATGGCCGGTTCCTCTGGTACTTGTGGAACATACCGAAATGGATCCGTTCTCCTTCTCATTCTTGCTTCATCATCAATCTCATTCAAACTTGGTTGAACATTATCAATCGATGGTTCTGAAACAGATCTTTGGTGATCATCGTTATCATATACGTGATCATCATTGTCATATCCATTGTAATCGTTATCATATCCATGATCATCGTTATCACAGCCATTATCATATCCTTGATCATCCCCGTTCACTACATTCTCATACCCAAAATTGTGATCCAATGTAATATCGTCTAGCCCAAGAGGAGATTGGGTATATGGATTCATGACATGTTTTGCCGAAGCACGAGTCTCAATTTCTATGTTGGGAACACAAGAACTTATTCTGGTTGCCGCTACTTCAGCAATAATTGGTCGCTGTACTTCAGCAACATTTTGTGGCCGTACTTCAGCAACATTTTGTGGCCGTACTTTAGCAACACTTAGTCGTCGTACTTCCGCATCAATTGGTCATCTTACTTCCGTAACATTTGGTCGCCGTACTTCAGCAACAATTGGTCATCTTACTTTCGCAACACTTGTTCGTGGTGTCATAGAAACATATAATGACATCACATCGAGTTTATTCCATCAACAAAACTCAACGAATCCAACAATATCACTGTCATCCATTATATCTGCTAATCTTCCAAAAAGTTTATTTGGACCGTATGTTGTGTGCATTGCAATTTGTATGTCAAAACAGGTTGCATCAACATTCAACGAAGCGTGAATTCTATCTCTCAAAGTTTGATAATCAGTTGGCGTTGAAAAATGGAGCACCTTCGATTGACCACCAACGTATATCATTGTGTCCATGGGCCCCTCTTTTTTCCATTCTCCATCCCACGAAAGCATACACAGACAAGTATTCGGGGTGGACATATTTCTGCATTATCATAAAAAAAGAAGTAAATTATATATTATTTGTAAATTAAAGAAGAAAGCTACCGAAACATATCATGATATACACATTTGAAACTATAAGATCCGTCGATATATGTCGATATAACATAGATATCGACACCTATCGGCGCATATCGACACATAAGACTACATCCTCTATCAATATCTGTTGATACTACATAGATATCGACAACGATCATCATATATCGACCAATATCTCTACGATGCACTCTCGTGATAGCTGTCGATATTGATCATATATCGACAGATATCGACGGAAGATCAAGAGACATTTTTCTAGAATGACCTGTTAATGAGCATTAAATGCAGTTAATGATCACTTTGACTGTCACTCTTTTTCGAATATCACTCTATCAATTAAATATGAGTCTTGTCTGTTGAGATTCCCCATGAACATTACAGTGCTTTCTCCTATAAATATACGTTTTGTCTGTTCATAGTTATTCATTCTAGTAAACTTAAACACTCTAGAGCCAAAAATGGAAGCGCCACTGTTAGACGAGGTGCCGCGGCCTAATCTCCCGGGCGGACCGGGGGGTGGACAACCTCATGGCGACGTAAGCGGTGATTGGCGCCGAAAGCAACCAATCGTGGAATCAAGCTGCTCGGCAGGACCGGAGCTCGGAGATATGGAAGAGTCGCCACCCACGAATGGGAAAATGAACATCGATCCCTTGCGAGAGACCGGTGTGGGTTCGGGAAACTTAGGTACGAGCCGAGAAGGCTAGCTCCTTTCCGGAGAAAGGCTACTAGGCACCCCGACATCGCCCGGTTATGAACCACCGGCCTCCTACTCAGCATGTTAGGCGATAACGGACTAATCGTATACTTCTTTAAGTTTAAAATTCATTTGAAACCATTTTCTTTCTCTTTTTAGAAACCGTTTTGAGCATATGATATTGAAAAGCCACATCAGTAAAGAATCACCCATTTATGTTTATACATACACAGAGAGGGGGGAGAAAGAAGTGATTTATTTACAACCGTATTTAAAGGTTATGTTGTGTGTCTATTCTACACTAACTTACTTCCCCAAAACGGATTTATTTACGTGGTTCGCACCTTAATCGTCGTTGGAACGATTTAGGTGCGTTTTAAAACCCCGTTTGATGAAGTTTACCCGAATCGCCGTTGGAACGACTCGAGTATTTGAAAACGTTTGAGATGAAAACCTTTTAATGAGAAAACATGGTTAAACATACAAGTCAATTTTACTTTGTACAAATTCTTTAAGAAAGTGATTCGAAAATTCTATTATTCACAACGAAAGCGGTTTTAATTACAATGATCCTTTAATCCGCCTTTGGAACGGATTAAGGTTTTAAAACGTGGTGTTTTGAAGATGATTTGAAATATTAACAAGATGATTCTACTTATTTACATTAGAAATCTAAAAAAAACTCATTAGTTTAAACAATTCAATTGAAAACTCTCTTTTTGGTGATTTATTTTCCCCACTTATTTAATGGACTCTCTAATTGTTATTTAAAGCAAGACTTATAATCAAACAAGGCCTATTTGAGACATGGACCCATGAATGGGCCAAAAGAATAGAGAAAATAATTTAGACATATATATATATACAAGTAAATCAAAAAGGAGGATATGAAAACCCAAAAATTAATATAAGAGGAATTTTATGTATATGGAAATAATAGGTACTATATACTTATACTTTAAAAATGCTAAAACAATAAGTAAATCTTATGGATAAGAAAATAATATTCACCCAAAAATAACTTCCTTCAATAATTAACAAAATAACCCAAATGTTCCCAAAACTATACATGTATATACATAATTAATATAGTTTAAATATCAAAAATACCATATGCTAATGTCTATTCATTATTTCTCAAAATATCAAGTAACTAATATTTAAATATAACCTAAGTTAATAAAAAAGGGAAATACATATATATATATTTATACTTATATTACAAAATAGAATAAAAAGAGATATACAAATATTCTAAAATAGATATATATACTAAAGTTCTAAAATAAGTTGAAAAACATGTATTACATAATCATATATATATATACTAAGGATTAAAAGTCTAAAAGTTAAGAAAAGGGACTGAAATGGCATTTTTTACATTTTGGCAGATTTACCGACGGAAAATCCGTCGGTAAACAGCCTTTAGCGACAGAATTGGCAAATTACAGCAGCACTCCAATATTTTCCAGATTTGTTCAAAAGCCTTAAATTAAGTCTAATTCAATCGTTTTGGACTTCCGAACTACCAAAGATGGATCATAGTCGAAAACGGAAGTTCCTAAAACGATGTTTTTATTTTAAAACGTTATTTGGAAACCTCTTTTAAATAAAAGACTTATAATTACAACATTTTCGATACCCGAACTACCTTTTTATCGGATCACGGTTCGTATTGGGATATCCAAAACGAGGTTTTTTATTTTAAAACAAAACCGAATTTTATTTAACACGAAACGAAAATTAAATAAATACGTTAATTAAATAAAACGTGACAAAATAAATAAATAACTAAAGGAATAAAAACTATAGCATAGAAAAAAATAAATAGAAGGAGAGAATAAATTAAATAAATAAAGAATCTAGTCCTCGGATAATACTTTTGATTCGGTATCTGACAGTCGAAGCCGATTGATTCCACGAACCGCGAGCTCCCCTTTTTAATAAAAATTTAGTAAAAATTGAACTTAGGAAATTTGGAATTTTTGAGAAAAAAAATATTTTTCTCAAAAAAATCCACTCTCTCTCTCTCTAAAAATGTTTAGAGTGAGAAAGTTTTCCCCAAAAAAGGCCCCCCCCTTTTCACTTTGGGATCCGTGCCCTTATATAGGAAAACGGATCCCGGAACAATGGGCGACGCCCAAAAAAAATTGGGCGTCGCCCATTGTGGTTGGGCGGCCGCCCAACCTTGTTGGGCGATCGCCCAACGGCGTTGGGCGAGCGCCCAACGCGAGGTTGGGCGCCCGCGCCCAACCCTCATCGGGCGTCCGCCCGACGCGTTGGGCGTTCGCCCGACGTGGTTGGGTGCCCGCCCGGCGACCCTCGGGGCGTGCCCCGCGCCGTCGGATGCGTGCACTCCGTGGCCGCAGAGCGTGCGTTCCGCGCAGCCAGACGCTCGCACGTCGCGGCCGCCGAACGCGCGCCTCGCGCTGCCAGGCACGTGTGCTCAACGGCCCACGAGGGCGCGCACCGCCAGCGGTCCCAGGCATTGCTCGGACGTCGAGAGCGTGCCACTCGCGGTGCGTCCGACGGACGCCGCGCGCACGTCTCGAGCCGTCAAGCGGGCGTTCGACCATCGTCGTCCGCGTGCGGGATGCCGTTGCATGCCCGCGCCATGCCGTTAATTTTCCTCAGCTTATTATTCTTTATATATTTTTCAAAACTTCTGGAATCAATCGTTTCGACCGTCTTGTTTCAGGTTTTCGTCACAGGTCCTCCGACTCGGTGTCTACAGCCACCTCCACCACCTCCTCTGCCTGAATTCGAAGCACTAATAGCTTCATTCAGCAGTTCGTTCCGTGAAGGGGATACGGATGAAATAATCCGCTTTATGAGGGGCATGGCGAACACCATGTCTTTCGCTGCAGAAGCCATGACTGCCCACCTGGAGTCAGTTGAGGAAGAAAACAGGCAACTGAAGAGGATAATTAGGCGCCTCAAAAGGCAGTTGGAGAAGTCCAAGAGGGACTACGCTGACGCCCTTTTGGGTCCTGAGTATCTGAATGTGTAGTTTATGTATTTTTTGCTTTTAATGTTTATGTACCTTTGTTAGTATGTGTTTTGTGTTTGTGTCTCTTTTGTTTATGTGTTTTGTGTTTGTGTCTCTTATGTTTTATGCACTTTTTTATTGTGTTTTTGTTCGTTTTTTAATGTTTTATGTACTTTTTCTTTATTATAATATAAAAAATATTGTTCTTATCTATGTTTTATGTGTTTTGTGTTTGAATCTTATGATTTAGAATAGAAAATCACATTTAACTGAGGTTGATATATGTCGATATCAAATTCAATTTCGACAAATATCGACGCAGATATGTTTGTCGATATTCATAAGATATCGACGGATATTGACCCTTTCGGGAAAAAATCGCAGAGTGATGTTCCAAACCAAAATGCATCTTCCTACAACAATGTCACTGTTTTTAGGGATTCGCACGACCAAGAATAACATGAAAAGGCAACATCAACAATATACATTGGGTTTTAGAGAAACAAAATGCTACATCTTAACCATGAATGGACGAAGCTTTAAATATTCTAAATAAATGGAACTAGAAATAAATGAAAAACTTACATGATTGTATAAAATCTTGAAGCACAAACTGTGGGTTGGATTGATTGTTGTTCGTAGTCTGTAAATTGATTTGTTCTTTAGAGAGAGAGAGAGAGAGAGAAAATGAGAAAGACGGGGGAAAGACAACATTATACATAAGGTTAGAGACAAGGGCAATGTTGGAATTTAGTTAATGAAATGTGTTAGTTTTGGTGAGTTTTTCAAAATGAGTTAGAAAAGAAAACTAACACCTTAAAAGGTGCTAGTTTTGTAATTGTCCCTATATTTACCTCGACTAATATACATATTTACTTCTATATTTATCTGTTTTAATAAATATAATTGTATCTTTATATTTTTCAAATAACACTAAAAATACCCTAATCAACATATTAATGATATGGCACTAACGGTGCAACACGTCAGCCTCCACATCACCTATCACGTCAACTAAAAAATTTCACAACGATAAAATTTTACGCGACAAATGTTTTCGCGATAAACATTTACGCGATAATTTTACACATCAAACACGGTCACTCTAAATCTACTGTCAAATGAGACCATACCTACAGATTGCCTATGAAATTCGTCCTCAGAATTACACCGCTTTAGCTATAGGCAAGATTTTAAGTGCCCCTATTAATAATTTATTTATTTTTATATTAAATTTTGTATCTAATAATAATAATTGGCCAATTACTGAAATTTAAATCAACAAAACTTTCAAATCATTTGAAATAGAGCATATAATATCAAAATTTTCAAATTTTGATAAATTGCTAAATTTAATAAATTTTATAAATGGATCCAAAATGATATATTTCAAATGTTATTTGACAGAAGTGATAAAATTGATTTCCAAATATACAATTGATCCTCAAACTTGATTAATATCACATGGTTCATAAATTTGTCTCCATTTGACACCAACAAATATATATCTTGTCATGCATTGTTTAGTATCAGCTACTCAACTGTATCCGACAATCTTGTGACATATGTCCTTCATTTAATCCATATAATTAATTAAAAAAGCTCTAATTATTTCACAAAAGACGATTTTATCTACTCCTCAACAAAACACTCCATTTCTCTCTCTACGATGTCCACCCCAAATAACACCAAAGTCTTTCCTAATTCTCTTATCTCCTTCGATGAAACTCCATTTTTGTTGTTTTTCTTTCTTGAATGCTTCAACATAGCAAAGATAACATGGAGCGCCTGAGGGTGACTCGTCGAAGTTGATTTTTCTATCCAAGCGACGAACTCTTTCGATTCTGATGGCGTTAAGCATACTGCTATAGAGAATGGATTTCGATGACTGGCCGAAATAGAAACTCAAACTTGAACAATTAGCAAGAAATGGGAAAAAGGAGTAACCCATTTGAACAATAATAACACTTGACCCTGATTGCTTAATTTTGTTTTAACACTGGGATTAATCACTTAATTTTGTTTTGAACTAATTTCTGTAGATTTCTTCTTGATGCAGACATCTCCAACACGAAGATGAAGAGTGAAGGGAAAGGACCTCACATGCCGTGTGAGGCTGAAGCAAAGTGAGTTGTGCTGAATTTTCCTCCCACACGGCGTGTCACCAGGGGCACAAGCCGTGTGCGCAAGGCCATGAGCCCCTGGAACTTTTTAATGCATTTCACTCGGCGTGTGCCACTTCCCACACGTCGAATAAGCTCCAAACAATAAGTGAGGATGGGCGCTGAGGATGGCCCATGCCATGTGACACCTCCACACGCCATGTGGCAAGGTTCAGAACCAGTTCCGAATAAAGGGGACAAGACGGCCAATTTAACTGTTTTTCCCTATAATTACTGTTTGCTATGACCTGAAATTACTATCTTACAATTTAGGCTTATTATCCTAAATTCCATTTATCATCTTTATCTCCTTCCTACCCATGTCCTTCCTTCATTACTTGTAACCCTAGTTAAGGTACTTAGGTCTTTTGCTTTGTTTATGATAGGTATATAAGCCTCCTTTCTTTGTAATGAAGACAATTGTTATGAAATCAAATTATTCAAGCATCCGTTGGAGCAATGTATCAACCTTCATTTGGGATTAACTCCTTCAAGCTAGGCTTGGGAAGAAACTATTTTGTTGATTTAAAGATTAAAATCAACAAGCTCAATATTAATCTACATCTGTTGGTATCAGAGCTGAGTCATTTTCCTTCCTAGACTTCTTCTTGGCAATGGTTCAACCCCTTCTACCACAAGAAGCAATGGAATCCATTGATAGGAGATTTGAATCCATTGATAAAAGATTTGAAGACATGGAAACTTGTATGAAAGGGTTTAAAGAAGCCCTTATGGAGTAAAATGAAAGGCATGACACAAGAATAAGGAACGTAGTCGTTTCTCTCGAGGAGTTGAAGCTAGAAATGCGGAATACCCATCCACAACCCGCTGGAGGTCCTCACCAGAAGCAAGAGGAGGTTATTCAAACTCAACCCCAACGACAATCTACCCCACCACAATCTCCATCCCAAAGGCGAAATATTGTCCACCCATACTTAGGCCCTAGGTCTCCCGAGGTAAGGCATTCTAACCACGTTGTTATTCACAATGTTGAATGTGATATTAAGGGAGGTGCATTTGATGATTTTAAGCCTAATAGAATTGCTAGATATATGGGTATTAATGATGATGTTGGTATGGTTGGCCATGGGCATATGATGGGAAACCCCGTATATGGAGAATGTGAAAGCTAGAGGCGGGTATGCCGGTAATTTTGATAGACACGAGGCCTTTAAGTTGAAGATAGATTTGCGTTCGTTTGGGGGTGCGCTTGATATAGAATGGTTTCTTGATTGGTTATCGGATGTTGAGAGGTTCTTTGAATACGTGGGAATATCAGATGAGAGGAAGGCCCTCTTGGTTGCGTATAGGCTAAAAGGCGGGGCCTCAGTTTGATGGGATCACGTTAGTGAAGAAAGAAGAAAACAAGGACGCGATCTGATAAGGTATTGGTTGCGGACGAAAGCGATGTTGTGAGAGAGGTTTCTACCACCTGACTATGAGCAATATATTTATAGTTCTTACCGTGGATGTTCTCAAGGGAGTAGGAGCATCCATCAATACATATCGGAGTTGTTAATGCTTTCGGCAAGCGCAAATTTGTCAGAAATCGAAAGCCAAAAGACTTCACAGTATCTTAAGGGCTTGAGGTACAATATACAAGACAAAATTAGCACACAAATGGTCATCGGGTACAAGATACTCGGAACTTGGCATTGAAGCCGGAGTCCCGATCGAGCATAAGGATTCGAGAGCACTCTAGAAGGATGGGTGAAGACGGTAATACTTCCACTTGGGAACACTTAGAGCCCATAGATGGCAGGAAGCAAATTGCAAGTGCTAGTGGGACCAAATAATCTAATACCGGGAGAATACCCGTTGGAAATGGAAAGCAAGTAAGGGGAGTTCCATCTCCATTTTGGAACAACAATCCGTATATAAAACTGGCACCCTTCAAATCCGTTTGGTGCAACAAGTTGGGTCGTAGGTCGAATGAATGCTCAAAACAAAAGAGCGCTAACATGGTAATACGTTAGGTGAGGAGGAAGATGATGATGGGGTGTATTGTGAACCTATTGAGAGTTGATCATCCGGGGATGAACGAGGCGTCTATGTGGGGAAAAGGGTGCTAATGTCGATTGAACAAGAGCATAATGTGAGAAACTAATTGTTTGGAACTCGGTACTTAATCTATGGCATGAAATGCGAAGTGATCATTATTGGGGGGAAGTCAATAGAACATCCTTAGTAAAACCGGTTTGAGTAAATTTGGCTTGCTACCCGAATCACATCTGAATCAATATCGAGTTGGTTGGATCAAAGATGGGGAGAAGCTTAATGTCACTCACTGATGTAAGGTTCTTATTTCCATCGGGGCCTATAAAGATGATGTGTGATGTAGTTGAGATGGATGTGTATCATTTGCTCTTAGGGAGGCCTTCACAATTCGATTGGGATGCCTCACATGCAGGACGGGACAACATGTACACCATATTCAAGGATGGAGTCAATTACATTTTTACACCTTTGAGGAGCTCTTCTAGTGGGGAAAAGACAGTCGTCTTGATTGTTTGTCCAACTCGGGAACCGACATCGAAAGGGGATGCAATGATTTGTCAAGTCTTCGACCGGTGACAAAGGGTAGCATGTTTCAAGGTAAAGCTAGTGTTGACGGAGTGAGAAAGGCACGTCACATCCCATTGACTCCGGGAAATGGATCCATAAAATCTACACTCATGCTACCTCGTCAGCTGAACATGGGCCCTAACCCGAGCGAACAATTGTTCAGACATGCCTCGTATCGGGTAATATCCACACTCGTATATTTTGTTCACTCACTTAAATTGCGAGCCATGACAACTTTATGGGGAAGACATTAGTTGTTTGTTCTAGTTATAAAACATCACCTCATGAGGAGGGTCGATAAGTGTGCTGAGAACGACCTCGATATGCCGAGCCAAAAGGGGGACTGTCTGAAAGTCTGGAATCAGTTGACTCTAAACCATGATGGGATCATGGAGGATTTCAAAGTTGAGTTCAGTCTCTATAGGCATACGCCATCACCCTTGAACAATGACATAGAGCCTCGGTGGAGAAATGAACACGAGGTTTCTATGACTCAAATTCATGAGATATTCTATTCAGTCGTCACCTTGGGCCTTGGTAAGTTGTTAGTGATCGGGAGTGGTTCCATTGGGTTTAAGATTGGCACTAGAGTTCTTGGGCGTACGAAGTGGATAACACGTGTTGGGGAGCACACTATTTCTTGTCCAATGGTAGACATGGGGTCCAAATCTTTTCAAGAACAAGAGAATGATGCGGACATCTCAAAAACGAAAATGAAGAGTGAAGGAAAAGGGCCCCACACACTGTGTGCCAGTAGCCACATGTGGTGTGAAGCTAAAGCAAAATGAGTTGTAAGGAATTTTCTTCCCAAACGGCATGTCTCTAGGGGTACACGCCTTGTGGGCAAAGCCAGAAACCCCTTGAACTTTTCAATGCATTTCACTCGGTGTGTGCCACTGCCCACACGTCCAGTGAGCTCCGAAGAAGGAATGAGGCTGGATGCTGAAGAATGCCACAACTGTGTGGCAAGGTCAAAAGCAATTTTGAACAAGAGGGACAAGACTGCTAATTTGACTGTTTTCCCTATAATTACTGTTTTTCCATAACCTAAAATTATTGTCTTGCCATTTAGCCTTATTATGCTAAATACCATTTTATCCCCTTTCTGCCCCATGTCTTTCCTTTATTACTGATATTCCTAATGAAGGTATTAGGTCTTTTGCTTTGTCTCCTTTCTTTGTAAGACAGACAACTTTTATGAAATCAAATTATTGAAACCTCTATTAAAGTAAGATATCAAACTTCATTTGGGATTAACTCCTTCAACCCAGGCTTGAGAAGAAACTCGTTCGTTGATTTACAATTAAAATCAACAAGCTCAACATTAATCCGTATCACTTCTATATATATATATATATAAATGAAATCTTTCGAAGGTTTAGGACCCTTCCCCAACCGTATATATCTCATCACACCTTTAGTTTTGCTAATTAATTAGCAGAAGAGAAGAGTAACATTGAAGTAGAAAAGAGATTACAAATATTACAAGAAAACCCAAATAACATATAATAGAAGGTAAAACAGAAACTTAAACCCTAGAATATTCCAATCCAGTGAAAGATTGAAAGTGATCGAGTAAAGCAGTGACAGGGACAGCTAGCCTTGGGTCATAAGCAAAACCATGCAACTCCCTTTCTTCTCCTTCTCCACCATTGCTGAAACTTCCATGAACGTACGGACATGGTGGAATCCATTCCCATCTTTTCCTGCAAATATCAAAAAGCAGACACTTATCTGATTCTCTTATTATTATTATAATGAACTCACCATGTCCAACACAGTTAAACCCTTTTCCATCTTCAACCTCTGAGAATTGAACATAAAGCTGCTGAGGCATCCTTTCTATCTCTGCCCAACTTCTCCCACAGCTTTGCAGGCTCCATAGTCTCAACGTTTTTGGGACATTTAGTTTACTCTTTTTCACCGCTGCTACCAGAATCAGTTTCCCTTCACTCTCCACTAAGCTTGGAGACCTTAGAAACCTTCTCATTGGAGCTTGAATCTTCAGCCACTTGTTTGATGTTATTTCATAAGCCAAAACACTATATGGGTTGTAATTCATACAGTAAAATTTCCCACCCGCGAAAATCATTTCGCCTGATTCCAAGCTGCAAAGCCTAGGAAGAGAAGAAGTAGTACCCCAAAGAGAATAAAACCCTCCAGCATCAATATGAAAGCTTTCAGTTGATATATTCTTAACTGCATACTGAGAAATTAGATCATCTCCAGCCACTGATATATCAATGGAAGATAACCCAACAACTAACCCAATTGAAGGAAAGAGACGAGGCCTTAAAGTGAGTGGCAACTGAGACACAGAACCCCCAATTAGAGGATTAGAAAGAAGGAGACTTTTTGGACCAGCATCGTCTGAAACCCAGCAGATTAAACCGCCGGAAGAAGCAGCAGGAGAAAACCCAGATGGAATCTGAGGAAATGAAGTCTGATACCAAACAAAATCATAGGGATCAAAGAGGTAACCTTGGAAGTTGGTTCGATTTAGAGCATTAGTATTTGAGCTGTAAATATAGCTTTTGAGAGTTTTGTGCTTGAAGAAGAGAAACCAAGGGCGGCGAGGTGAAATGTGGATGTAAAGTTGAAGAAAATGGTTGGAAAACAAGAGAGAATACCATCTCTTGCAGACAGCACGAGCTCGGAAAAATGCAGGAGGAGGCAGAAAGGCAATGACTCGTTCAAGCAGTTTCTGTGGCAGTTTTCTCCATATTCTGCTGTCCATCCAAGGAATGGTGTAGGGAAAGGGTAAGGGAATTGCAGCAGCAGCGAATGCTTCCATATATAAGTGAAGTGAAGAAAGGGTTTCAGAAACTTCAATGGAAGTGTTGCATATGGAAAGAAAGTAGGTGTGGAAGTTAGGGAAGAGAAATGAAAACCAAAATGGAAAGCTCAACTAGGCTTAAAGAGACCAACTTATTGGGTAAACAAAAAGGTTTGTTTTTTTTTTGGTACAAACTAACCTGGTGGAGTGGAGATGGATATATACTATATAGATGGAATGGAAAGAGAGAGATGATGAGATGATGTGAAAGTTAAAAAGACAATAAAAATGGAAATCCGCATCTTAACATTTTCAAACGTTTTCACTGTTTCATCATGTACAACTACTTTATCACATTGGGTATTGAATCCTTATCATAACCTTGTAAACTGTAGCTTCAACTTTTCACCTAGGATTATTTTTTACACAGTAGAAAACAGAATGTACCTTAATTCTCTTATTATTTTGTGGGTTAATTTTAGATTTTGTCTTCAAATGGATCATTAGGATAATTCGTTGTGATAGTATCTCCGATGCAATTATTATCAAAATTTAAGACATCAACTCAAAATATAATATCTTATTTTTTCTCCAATGCAAATGTTATAAAAAAAATATTCAAATCCTAAGCAACTCTAAAAAATTGACACAGTTAGCATATAATTTTTTTTTATAAAAAAATGGGGAAAGGTGTCAAAAAGTATATAAATAAAGATGTAATCTAACTTTAATAGAATAAATGAAGCTGGGTACATTGAGTTCAACTTAGTCTATTTATACTGATGTTGAATTGTAGAAAATGATTACAGATGGTGAAGCGGGGGTGGAGCGTGTTGAAATAATAAACTTATAATTAATAGTCTTTAATTTGGTTTAGTGTATTGTCCAAGAGTCATTTCTGTATCTGTGTCTATATTTATAGAGAGCGATAACATCGGGATATTATCACAAGGACCAAAAGAGATAATCGCCTCTAGTATGCCATGTGGCATAGGAAGCCGCCCGGCGGATCCCCCTGGGTTAGCTCTGGCGGATCTCTTAGGCGAATCTCTCCATTTACTTAAGTAACGGCTAACCGTCAACTCGGCCATAATGATCGTTAAATGAATCATTAATAGTCTCAACCCGCCAGGTTAAGAGTAACTTGTAACCGCCATTAAATGAGCATTAATGGAGACTCTCTAGTTACCTAGAAGTTACAAATCCATCTACTATAAATAGCCTACGTCTAGGCTATCAAGGGACATTCACTCATACTTACTCTTCGCTAAGCTTTGTCCATTCAGTTTATTCTCTATATTCGTTACTGACTTTAGCATCGGAGTGTCCCCGGCCGATCCCAACGGCGCCTCTCAGGGACGTGATCCGATCGGAAGTTTCACTAGTGTTATCAATTGGTGCGGTGAAGGTGGAATCCTTAACCCAATAAAGGATTTTTCGGTCACATTGAAACATCATGAATGATGAAATACTAAATCCCTCCTCAGGGATCGAGTCGCCAGTAATCACACCATCCAGTGCGGGGCACACGAGTACGACCGCTCCCACAATGAATATCGATGGAAATATGCCCCCAGCATCCTTCCTTGATATGTGCGTTCTGGATATCGAGGCGCGATATGGGATTGAAATTGGAGACCGCCTTCGAGCGTTCACAACTATTCCTTATAGTAGTACGGTTTCTACGTCAATGGTCTCGTCTCTACCTCCGTTAAACTTTGGTCTGGGACCAGGGGCTCGTAGCTCTTCATTCCTTCAAGCTCATAACGTTGACTCTACGGTAACTACCACGGCGCCAAGTGGATCACGACCAATTATGAGGGAGCTGTTTCCTGGTGAAGGAAGCCGTAGGAATGACGTGGTCCCCCCTGGCGGATCAGAAGTTCCAAGGTTTAATCTTGATGGGAATGTACCCAGACGACCACGGACGAATTCGTCCCTTGGGGGATTTAAAGAGCCCATTCGCAAAAAGCACAGAAAGAACAAAGATAAGCAGCCAAGATCTCCTTCGCCCCGGCGAACGAAATCTTCACGCCGTGGCAGATCTCCTCCATCTACTGGTCGTAAAAGGCGTAGTAGACCGGAAAAAACATCTCATTTAGGAGGACCGCCACCCCATCCATCTTCGGGAACTGTTGGACACACTCTGACAGGAGGTCAACAAGGAGGAAACGAGCTGAATCCTCCAAACAAAGGAAGTGGGGGAGGAGGCAATGGAGGAGGAAGGGGAGGCGGGCGAGGAGGACATTCGCCATCGGATTCATCGTCCGAATCAAGTTCTTCATCTTCTCCGAGCAGATCGCCACGAAGAGATCGTCCCAGGGCGGAGCCGGAGAATTTCGATGACAGAGTTAGAGCCCTAGTGCTTCAAATGAATGAAGAAAATGCTAGGCATAATCCATTCGCCAACAGGGATTCGCCTTTTGCGGCTTGGATTGAAGCAGAGGAAACCGAAAGAGCGTTTAAAATCCCTAATCTCGCAATTTATACAGGTAAAGACAACCCGGAGGCTCATGTTCGAAAATACAGAATCATGGCCAGACTCAATCGAGCCACCGAACCTGTGCTTTGCAAAATGTTTGTCACCACGTTAGGAGGCCCGGCTTATTTGTGGTTTCAATCCCTACCTCCAGGCTCAATAAACAACTTCGATCAATTGAGCAGGGAATTTTGTGCTAAATTCGCCGGTTGCATTCCTGCAGTGGTGAAATCCGGAAAGCTTTTTGAGTTAAAACAAAAGACGAATGAATCCCTCCGAGACTATGTAGACACTTTTAATCAATTGTGTATACAGATTGTTGACGTAGATATCTCCGTAGCTGTGGAATGCTTTGTGAGAAACACTACTTGTAAAAGTTTGCAAGAAGACCTCATCCGCAAGAAACCAACCAGCATGGCGGAGTTAATGGAACGTTGCAAAGATTTTATAGAGGTAGATGATATTCGCCGAGGCTCACCATCATCGCCAAAGAAGGATCGGGGTGAATCCCGCTCCCGAGACCGAGATCGGGACAGAGACAAACGTTAGGATTCTCCTCGAAACAAACGAAGAGATTCCAGGAACAAATCAACATTTGTCACTTCCTTCACACCTCTTAATGCTTCTAAAAGTGAGGTTCTTATGTGGATCGAGAACAGCCAGCACAAACGGAGCATTTCATACCCCGAGCCAAAAGGGGGGGAGTATACCAATAAAGGCAAGGATCCTAAAAATTATTGCAAATATCACAGGAAAAATGGTCATGATACGGATGCTTGCTGGGAGTTAGCTCGAGAAATTGAACGACTCATTGAAAGAGGTAAATTGGATCGGTTCATCCAAACGGAAGGAAAAGACGATGATAGATCCAAGGAGGATTCAAAGAAGAAAGGAAAGGGCACTATTAATGTCATAGCTGGCGGACCTGGTTATCAGCCAGCATCAAAAAAGGCAAAAATGATCAACCTTGATAGGATATCGTTAAATCGCCCTTTCTCAGACGCAGGTCTGGAGATTGCACCCCATGCGGACGCACTGGTCGTCACAATGATAGTTGAAGGCTGGGAAATTAGGCGGGTGATGATTGATACGGGAAGTTCATGTAACGTCATCACTCGAGAAGCATTCATCAAACTCAAAGTTGATACTGTCCAAGTGGAACCAACTATGGTCGATATTCTGGGAGTCACCGGTCATACCATTCAGATGAAAGGCCAAGTTATTTTGGAGTGCGAACTTGCTGGGGATGATCAAGTTTGGAAAGGAGATCTGGAGTTCTCAGTCCTAGATAGACAATTAGCCTACAATATTATCCTCGGACGACCATTTATCTCCGAAGTTGCACCCCTTTTCTCTATTCGCCATCTAACACTTTACATTCCTACGGTCAAAGGGGGAGTGATGGTTAGAGGTTGTCAAAAAGTGGCTCAAGAAACTTATTCGGCTTCGTTAATGATTCGCCCTCAATCTAAAAAGGAAACAGAAGAGGAATGCACCACAATAGCAGTGGATGAGGATAGGACAATACATTACCACACATGGCGAATCTCTTGAGCCGACATAAACACTTGGTCAGAGAATGAAATACACCTATGGTCTTGAGTACTCTTTTTTCTTTAACAAGCTTTTTCCCACGAGGTTTTTCTTGTTAAAGGTTTTAATGAGGCTCATTTGCAAAGACCTATTTCCTGTAATAAGGTGTTTCTTCCATTAATAAAGATTGTTGGTTTTATTATCCATTTTCTTTTTTATGATTCACTACTGCAATATCAATATTCCAGTCATAAAAAGGAGGCATCCAACGCTCCTCACAATCACAACAGATCCACCACTTGGCAGATCATGGTCACCAATAGAGTTAAAACGATCCTTGGACGCAAGGTCTTTACACTCTCTTGTCCTTCCCTAAGAATGACTTACAAGTCCTGCGGGCGGATCGTTTCACCTCAAAGATAGGTGGCAAAATGAACCCCTGGGCAGCTTTACTTCCTCTAAGGAGGAATAGAACAGCTTCAAACCTTCACAAAGGTTCATACGGTGAAGTATGGCTGGCCACCTACTTCAAACAAAAATCCTGAACATATTCACATTCAAAACACTATCGGGCACAAAGTGTAAAAGTGAATTAAATAGCAATGTTTGGAATCATACTGGTTTTTACAAAAACTTATACAAACAAAAACTAAATGATAGCAGGGGCATCCCCTTTTACGCTTCCCTCACCCGCAGGGCTCACCAGAGGATCCTTTTTCTCCACAGTTGTAGATTCGCCACCAAGAGATACCTCCTTGTCCCCTTTTGGTTCTGAATCAGCCTTAGACGGTATCTCCTGAGGATCATCCTCCACAACTATGGTAGAAGGCTTAGCCTCAGGCAAGGTCCCTTTCATCCATCTTCTTATATAATCGCGGAGATACCCCTTGGCATCAGGCATCTTCTTGAAATTTGCCACATCCTCCGGCTCAGGAACGGCGAACTCGGGATCTGTGAAATCGATTCCGGGATGAGCTAAGGAGAAGTACGCCATAAGCATCTCTCCATAAAAGAATGCTTGTTCGCCTGCCGTGTATTCCGCCTCCCCGAGAGCATCTTCATGATTTTTAGCATCGGAGGCTATCTTTGCCTTTAGCTTCTGTATCTCCTCGTCTCGGAGAATCAAAGCAGCTGTGGCAGAGGCCAAGTTTGCATTAGCAGAAGCAAGGTTGGCATTGGCGACGGCAAAAGAAGAATTGGCATTTGCCAACCCTTTCTCCAGCTTCTCAACAGTAGCCCTATCCTGAAGCAGCCCGTTCTCCAAGGTACGTAGGCGGGCGTACAGCTGAGAAAAGCAAAATAAGTCAGCCAAAAAGCAGAAACAAAGAAATCATCACACTCTTCCAAAAACTTACTGAAAGAAGCTCCGATTTTCCCTTTTGGACGTGGATCGATCCGGGGATTTGGTCATAGCCCTTTTGTACTTCTCCTACTTGTCCTAGAGCTTCGTCCAGGTTATTCAAAAGCGATTCATCCTCGAAAGTTCGTCCAGCAAACTTGGCGGACCAAGACTCGCCAGTACTGGGCTTCACCGTCTGCACAAGTAAGAAAGACCATACGCCACTTCAAAATCCGAACAGGAAAAAGAATTAAGAGATGCATTACCTGAACCGTTTTTTCAGTAGTCTTGGCAGATTTAAGGGCATCCGCCATTATCTTGGTACTCCCAGCGGTATTGGGCCGCCTCTTCTTTAGTGGCGGGTCAGCAGTCGTCTCCATAGGGCGTTTGCCCGTATCAATTTGAGGGATAGCCACTTGATTTTTCTTGCAGGCTTCCTCTTCTCGAAACTGCCTGCGCGTCTCTGCAAGAGCACGATTTGCCTTAGATGCAGCCCTGCCAAAAGAAGATATCAAGATAAATTAAAGCTCCAAAAATAAATAAGGTACCTTGATTAAATTGAGTTATTTTCGAGTAAACAAGTTGATCCTCCACTCGGCGGATCAAAGGAACGTCGCTCATCATGAAGGCTAAGGCATCCTCATAGGTCCAGGCATCCGCCTTAATTTGCTTCATGAGATCCGCCACAGTCTCATCACCAAGCGTTAAGATTCGCATGTCTCCCGCCATGTGTAGTGGACGAGAGTTCCAGACTAAAGGAAAGTCCAATGGCTCGTCCTCCTTTATCCTCACATAGAAGAAACTCTTATCCCAGTTGTGCACGTTAGACATTTTGTGGTAGAAGGGCGAATAAACACCAAATTTGGCGAATGTAAGATAGGACTCTGACTTCCTCTTAGAAGGTTTATGAAGGGCTCTGAAGATACGGCCATTATACGCTACGCCTAAATTCGACGCCAGATAACAATCCAAGGCCATATCAAGCCAACCATTAGGATGTAGTTGGCTGACAGCGATGTCAAAATACGAGAGGATATCCGCCAACATCTTGGGAAGAGGAAGGCGAAACCCTCTCTCAACATGACTACAAAAAACAGTAAAAAAGCCTGTCGGCGGATTGGAAGGGCGTTGATGTGAAGCAGGGAGTTGGGTTTCGTAGTTTTTAATCCACGGAAAGTGATCCGATAGGTTCGCCAAATCCGCGGCACTCATGCGAGACGAAGTGGATTCTGCTCGAGGTTTCTTCTTCCTAACAGGAACGGAAGAAGAAGCCATTGAACCCAGAAACCGGTTACGGGCACCGGCCGGAGCGAAACTAGAAGGAAAAGAAGGATTTCCAGAAGAACGAGTTCGATAATGGCTCCGCGCAGAGTTATTGAACTCAGCTAAACCGGAATTAATTTCTCCGGCGAGAGATTGGGAATCCTCCGACGAAGACGAGGACCAACTAAAATCTACTTCAATGCAAGGAGAAGATGGCAAATTAAAAAGTTCTGAAGTTGACCCCGAAGACGAAGATGAACTTCTAAACATTCAAAAAATGATATAAAGAACACTTACATGGAAACGCAGAAGCTTGAGGTTTCTGAGAAAAAGCTCCGAAAAGCAGAAGAAAATGGAAAGCAAGGGAGAAAGAGAACTCCGGAGAAAGAAGACGGCTTTTTAAAACGCTCCTAGGGCAGTGTGATTACACGTGTCAACCATCAAAGAACCTCGAACAGAGTGCTCATTAATATGGAAGCGTGTGACGGCGCGCAGAAGTCTAAAAGCCCTAAAGGACTTTAAAGGCATTTTGGGGGGGCTTCTGATAACATCGGGATATTATCACAAGGACCAAAAGAGATAATCGCCTCTAGTATGCCATGTGGCATAGGAAGCCGCCCGGCGGATCCCCCTGGGTTAGCTCTAAGAGATCCGCTGGCGGATCTCTTAGGCGAATCTCTCCATTTACTTAAGTAACGGCTAACCGTCAACTCGGCCATAATGATCGTTAAATGAATCATTAATAGTCTCAACCCGCCAGGTTAAGAGTAACTTGTAACCGCCATTAAATGAGCATTAATGGAGACTCTCTAGTTACCTAGAAGTTACAAATCCATCTACTATAAATAGCCTACGTCTAGGCTATCAAGGGACATTCACTCATACTTACTCTTCGCTAAGCTTTGTCCATTCAGTTTATTCTCTATATTCGTTACTGACTTTGGCATCGGAGTGTCCCCGGCCGATCCCAACGGCGCCTCTCAGGGACGTGATCCGATCGGAAGTTTCACTAGTGTTATCAGAGAGTTAATGTTGTTTACTATGAGTAATGTCTATAATCTATAAATACCTATCAATACAAGTAGTAAAGTAAGAGAATTTTCTTCCAGCAATCGTACTCTTCCTCTGTACCTTTGAAAGTTTATTTATTTGATCCAACAAATTGGTATCAGAGCCAGCAAAATTCTCTACAATGATGAGCGGAATGATCCCATACAAATATCCACAATTATCAAAGAAAAATTATGATAATTGTTGCGTTAATGAAGGCTTTGTTGGGCTCTCAAGATGTGTGGAAAATGGTAGAAGCGGGATATGTTCAAGAGAATGAGGCGGAATTGTCAGGTCCTCAAAGAGCAAATTTGAGGAATTTAAAGAAGAAGGACCAACAAGCTCTCTCTAATCCATATGTGTCTGGATGAGAATATGTTTGTGAAAATTTCTACTGCAACAACATCAAAGGAGGCATGGGAGATTCTCGAAAATTCCTTTATGGCTTGTTTGGATGGGGGTTAATTAAAGTAAGATAGGGTAAAGTAAGGTAAGTGAGGTTTAAAAAATAACTTGTTGTGTTTGGATGGAAGATAAGGTAAATGATGGTTAAATAATGTAATTGTGTTTGGTTTGAAGGTAAAATAAGGTAAGGTTATATACAAAATTACGCATATATCCTTAGTTTTAATTATAATTTCTATTTTTATTTCTCTATTAACTAATCAATAAATTCTAAAGTTAATTAAATTATTATATACTAATTTAATTTTACTAAATATGGAAAAGCTAAATCCACACTATTATTCATCTTACTTGCCCCGTAGAGAATAGACTCAGCCATTTAACAAAAATTACAAAATTATCTTCATTTTACTTAAAAAAGTGATGTTATAAAAAAATTATAAAGTTTCAGCGATATTATGAACCAAATGTTATCAACTAAATTATAAAATTATGTTCAACTCAAGTTGGCGTAGATGAACCAAGAAAAAGAAATGGAATAAAAAAAAGCATAGAAAGAAAACTCTTTTATTCTCTAAAAAATAGTCAATCAGCTCTTATGTTTGGATGAGGGCACTCTTGGAAAAAAAATTTATTTCACCTTGCTTCACCCCCAAATCGGGGTGTATGAAAAATAAAGGAAAATTCACCCTCATCTACCCTCACTTACCTTACTCTTCAATTACACTTCAAAACAAACAAGATAATCTCCATACACTTACCTTACCTTACTTTAAATAACCTCCATCCAAACAATGCCTTAAGGGGAAAGATAAAGGAGTCAAGGTGCGTTTACAAACCTTGAGAAGTGAGTATGAGAAACTCAAGATGAAGGAGTCGGAGAAAATTGATGAGTTCTTTAATAAAACCTTGGTAATTGTCAATCAGTTGAAGAGATATGGAGAAAAAATGGAGGATGTTCTTGTGATAGAAAAAAACCTTCGTTCTTTGACTCGGAAATTTGATTACATGGTGACTGCCATTGAAGAATCAAAGGATCTGGAGACTATATCTGTAGATCAACTCTTGCGTTTGTTACAAGCCCATGAGGAGAGATTAAAAAATATAGAAGAACCTGTTGCTCAGGTGTTGCAGGCGAAACTAGATTTGAATGATAAAGAAGAAAAGAAGCAATTTGAAGGTGGATATGGAAGAGGAAGAGGGAAGATCAAGAGGTAGAGGTCGTGGCCGTGGATGGAATCGTAGATATAATGGAAGAGGTAGAGGTGGCATGAAGCCACAAATAATCAGCAATGGAATGCAAGAGGACGTGGTAGAGGCAACAATTTTCAAAGCCGTGGAAATAATTGGCATGGTCGTGATAAATCTCGTGTGCAATGTTACAATTGTCAAGAATTTGGGCATTATGCTGCTGAGTGTAAATCTGAACCTTTTAAAGATGAACATGCCAATTTTGTCGAGGCGGACGATGAAGAATCAACTTTGTTATTGACATGTAGCGAAGATGAAGCAAGGAGTAAGGAGTCTTGGTATCTAGACTCAAGAGCAAGCAATCATATGACGGGAAATAAAGAAATTTTTTATAAGCTTGATGAATCTAAGAAAGGAAGTATTTCTTTCGGTGACAAAACAAAAGTTCCAGTTGTGGGCAGCGGTGACATTCTTATCAAACTGAAGAATGGAAATCATCAATTTATTTCTCATGTTTATTATGTTCCAGCTTTGAAATCCAATATTTTGAGTATTGGACAACTTTTGGAGAAAGGTTATGAGGTGGAGATGAACAAGAATGGGCTGGTTATGAAAGATGAAAAGAAAAAAATGATTGCAAAAGTTCCTATGTCTGCAAACAAGATGTTCAAATTAAAAATCAGCACTGATCATCCTATATGTTTAAAAGCTTCATCAGATTCTGCATGGTTGTGGCATCTCAGGATGGGTCACTTGAATTTTGGTGGACTGAAGCAAATGTGCAAGCAACAAATGGTGCATGGATTACCTTCTATAAATCATCCTAATCAGATTTATGAAGGGTGTATGTATGGGAAGCAATCCATAAGGAGTTTTCCAAAGGAGTCTTTGTCAAGCACATCAAAACCACTTGAATTGGTGCATGCAGATATTTGTGGTCCAAATAATCCGAGTTCACATGGAGGAAGCCGGTATTTCTTATTATTTATTAATGATTATACTCGCAAAATGTGGGTTTATTTTTTGAAGGCAAAATCTGAAGCATTTGAAGTGTTTAAAAAATTCAAAGCACTGGTTGAGAATGAAAGCGGCTTGAAGATTCAGTCATTGTGAACTGATCGAGGAGCAGAATTCACATCTGAGAAATTCAATCAGTTTTGTGATTATAATAGTGTTCGTCGATTTCTTACTGTTCCAAGATCTCCTCAACAAAATAGTGTCGTGGAACGGAAAAATAGGATCATTCTTAACATGACTCGAAGCATATGGCAGAAGAAGCAAAGGACAACACAAGTGCAAAAGGTATTGAGAAAGCCTCTGATAAAATCAAGCAAGTGCCTGAGAACAAATGTGAGGTCAAGATAGTGAAGGAATTGAAGGAGACATTTTCCAATGAAGGATTGTCATCAAACGCATCTGAAAAGGAAATCAAGGAAGTTAAAAAGAGAAAGGAATGAGTGAAAGAGCTCGAGGGCATTAACATGAATAATATTGTGTCAACTTCACGTAGAAGGTGCACTACAACAAAACCCAAAACACCAGTTGACATTGATAATAGTGATGCTGATAGTACTGACCAGGATGCTGAGGAATGCGACAATGATAACGAGGAAGAAGAAAATGATGAAGTTAATAATTGGTATGATGGCGGCTAGAGTGAAGAGATCAATGATAACGAAGTTTGAAGATGACAACAGATCAAGAATTGTTCTTGGTGTAACGAAGGGATAAAAAATTATAAGTTTAAGGGGGTGTGTTGAAATAATAAACTTATAATTAATAGTCTTTAATTTGGTTCAGTGTATTGTCCAAGAGTCATTTCTGTATTTGTATCTGTATTTATAGAGAGTTAATGTTGTTTACTAAGAGTCATGTCTGTAATCTATAAATACCTATCAATACAAGTAGTAAGGTAAGAGAATTTTCTTCCAGCAATTATACTGTTCCTCTATACCTTTGAAAGTTTATTTATTTGATCCAACAGAGCGGGGGTGGACCACGTGTCTTCTATTGATAGGAGGACATGTACTCAGATATCAATGTCTGATATCCTTTATGCCTCTACTAGACCCGCGATTCTTAGGATCGGATGTGATTATGATAATGACTCGATCATTGACTAAATCTAATTAGACTTTCTGAAAGTTTCCTTATACGTAGTCGTATTGCTGTATTTTATTAAGGAGACATCACATACTCTGTATCTTTGAAAGTTGGTTTGGACATGTGCCGGCGCCACGTGATATAGTTATATTTACCTGATATCAGATGTCTCCCTGAGTCTAATTTATCATAATTTAACATGAGAAAGCATTAACTTTGGGAAGTGTTGGTGGAAAAATGACCATTTGCATCGGCCCTTACAAAGCGCGATGCAAAAGGTTCATTTACATCGGCCCTTTATTTGGGGCCGATGCAAAAGGTTCATTTGCATCGGTCCTTTATTTGGGGCCGATGCAAAAGGTTCATTTGCATCGGCCCTTATTAAGGACCGATGCAAATAAACGTATTATTTGCATCGGTCTTTTTAAAAGGACCGATGCAAATAGTAATTGAACTATTTGCATCGGCCTTTTAAGAAGTAACGATGCAAATAACTGCATTATTTGGATCGACCGTTTATGAAAAGCGATGCAAATAGTGTTAGTATAAAATTTGGATTTTAGGGTTAATGTACTTATTTGTAGCCGCCTCCCATCTCCCTCCTCTCGTTTTCACAAGATGGAAACTCAGTAGAGAAAAACTAACAATCTAATCCAACACTCCAAATGGTGGATTCCGTTCCAACTCCACCGCCGAGATCCGCCACGGATTTCTTCTCCGACCCCCTCTCGACTCCCACCCTCTTTGGTTCAAACCTAACCTCTTCTTTTCCCCAACTTTCGACTCTGGATCCTATATCTTTGAGCTCCGTACCTTTGTCAATCTCTCTCTAAATTGAAAGTAAAGGTGTGTATTTATCTTCTTTCTCGTCCGTCTTTATGATTATGTTATTGTCACTGAGTATGGGCTACTACATTCTGTTGCAGATGGAAGCTCTGTATGCTACACTCTGCAACAAGTTTGAGATGGTAAATGTTTCTCCTAAATTTTTTAGTTAGAGCAGCTTCTATCATAATATTGTTTTGAGTTGGTTCTCATTTTGGATTTTAAGAGAGTTTTTTGGGGTTCAGTGTCTAGTTAATTTAAATATATTTTTTTTCTTCATCTTATTTCCTTTTCTTTGGATTTTCTTTTTCCAACTTCCTGTTTCCATTTCTTCCCTGGCAATTAAAACGTGATTGTTAGATTATGTGTCTGGTATGTAGCCTATTTCTATTGTGATCCATTTGTCTTTGAATTCAGCAGTTGTCTTCACATTCTAGTAATTGATTCTATCGGGATCAAATTTGAATTGGATTTAAGTATGGGTTGGATTTGAGAAAATTTCTGTCACACTCCAATGAGAAGGCTAAACTAAACTTTTTTGATAAAATAGCTAACTGATTAACCAATTCCTGTTCAAAATATTCTTCTGATTAACATGGTTTGAAAGAACTTGATCTCATTTCAAGTATCTGATTGAACATATATCTCTTTTAGGCACTTGGAGTTCATATTCATAGGCTTGTTGAAGCTGCTGATTTAGTTTCAGTAAATAAAATAGTTAACTTCATTTTATGGAATAGTTTCACAAACTTTTATATGAATCTCCTTGAAATTGAACCAGGTATGCTTATCAAAA
Source organism: Euphorbia lathyris (assembly GCF_963576675.1). Lineage (NCBI taxonomy): Eukaryota > Viridiplantae > Streptophyta > Magnoliopsida > Malpighiales > Euphorbiaceae > Euphorbia > Euphorbia lathyris. The sequence goes on from NC_088910.1 coordinate 91,046,550, forward strand.
GGCTTGGGTTTCGCAGCTACTATGTGTAATGTTTTTCCAACTTTTGCATTTCTCATGGCTTGGTTATTAAGGTAATTAAAACTAATTATATAATTATCTTCTAATTACTTTCATTGATTAATATGAATAGAATTAATTAATTATTTTCATTGTTTTTGTGGTAATTAAAATGCAAATAAAGGAAAAATAAAACCAGGATAGGTAGCAAATTGATATGTGAAAATGAAGTTATGTGCAAACTTAGTAAGCTATGATTTCTGAATATATACTAACCTGGATTTAACTTACTTTAGTTTGACTTGGAAATCATAAACTAAAGCATGAATTCAAAACAAGTTACTAAGTGTAAAAGCGAGTTACTAAGTGCTTGTCAATTGGAAAAAGCTAGTACTAATTGTTGAGGATTGGTAGTCGATTAACTTAGTTTTTTCTTTCTTTCTTTCCTCCCGGTCTTTATCCCTGAATCAGGTCTGTTTGGTTAGGCAAATTGATGTCTTTCTTGACTTTCTATCTTGTGCCTGTTTATAGTTTGAGGTTTTCCTTCTGATAACTGGTTTGGCTGAATTGGCTGTACATGTTATACTAATATGTTCACATATACTTTAAAATCTGTGGTAATCTACTCTACTATTTGCCAATGCTGTATTATTTGCTGGTACATTCTTGGAGATCAGATTCATAAAAATTAATGTATATATGCATACATGTCTATGAGTGTTAATTTGCAATTTTGTCATTTGGAAGTTGATATAAAAGATAGAGTTTGTGACCTTTGCTGATTTATATTGTTGGTGCATGTGTTTTTTTTTGGCTGATCCTGCATTTCCAAGTTCAAGACTACCAAGGTCAGGTTAGAACCTCTACATTGGGAATATTTAGATATAAAACAAATCTTGAAGAGCTTTAGTTGAGTAATAATAACATCTCGGGTTCGATTCCATCTGTCCTTTTGAATGCTCAAAACCTCTTACAGTTGTGAGGTTCAACACCGAAAGAGAGCTTGCATAAATAGTTCATTGTGAAAAGGTCCTGTTTTTTTGAGTTTGACATAGATGCTGGTATGCTGCTGGTGGAATAAATATAGACATCACCATAGTTGGTCCTGCTTCAAATTGCGAATTTTATTTGGTAGTTGAGGCATAACTTGTATCTTAATCTTTTTTATATTGCAGGTCCCTTAGGGATTTGCAATGTCTTGGGCCATAGGTTGAAATTCTTGGGCCATTTCAGTTTTAGTGAGTAAACTTTCATTTTCAAAACTAGAATGGATGCATTACCAGATTTGGAAACTTAACAGAGCATAGTTTAGGAACTTTATCCTGTCAAGTCTTGGCAAAATCATTTAACTTTTTGGTTAGAACTTGAACATGTATATATATTGAAGTATTCTTCTTTAATTGAGTTCAGGTTCGGTAAGCTAGTTGCTTCATTAATTTAAGCCAAGTAATGCAATTTGGATAGGCTGGGTTGTACTGTCGACTCCTTCCTTGTCCTTCCACTATTGATTTTGCTTCCTCTGAAGGAAAGGTAATTTTCTCTGATCCTTGCTTTCTCCTTTCTATTTATATGCGTTTGACTTTGAGATGAGCTCAATGCTGGAATTAGGGATTTGGAATGGGTAATTTCGTCTAATAGGTATTTAATTCAATCAGATGAAAGGGATAAAACATGATTCATACCCCTTTTAGGAGTGTCATTTTATCTTCAGAACCACCAATTTCAATGTAAACCTTTCCTTTGGATGAATAACTGTTAGATTAAATAGTAATTGGTTTGCAGCTAGATTCTGAAGCTGGGTTTGAGATAGAAAGGAAGGTCCTTGAGAGAACAAGTGAATCCAATGAAGAGTTCAGTTGCAGTAGAAGCAGAGGCACTGATCACCGTAGGGCATTAGAACCATTCTGATCACCGTAGGGCTATTTGCTATATTATAGAGCTCCATTCAATCCAAATTATTTTTTTTATTTTTTTAAATGACATTTGCATCGGCCGTTTAAAAGGGCCGATGCAAATGAGATTGCATTTGCATCGGCCCTTTAAAAAATGTGATGCAAATGCTACATCATTTGCATCGGCCCTTTTAAAAATGTGATGCAAATGTTACATCATTTGCATCGACTCTTTTAAAGGGCCGATGCAAATAAGATGCATTTGCATCGGCCCTTTTAAAGGGCCGACGCAAATGCTACAACTATTTGCATCGGCCAACGGCCGATGCAAATGTGATGCAAACACATTTGCATCGAGGGCTTTTGCATCGGCCACTGGCCGATGCAAATGGCCCTAAATGGCCGATGCAAATGGCCATTTTTCCACTAGTGGTACTTGTCGTTTCATGATAAGTTGATGGGAGGATTTGAACTTGGTACCTTTTTGGAATCTTTAAAAAAATGGTGGATTGATAAGGAGGTTATATATGCTGTTGATTTACTCGATGAAAGCCTACTTGTTGGGGTTTAGTGTCCTATACTCAATTGTTGTAGGATATAAACCAACTGTAAATGAATTGTTCATTATCAATTGTTTTATAAGATATAGTACATTTAACTATATAAAGACATTGATCTTTTATCAGAACTAATTAAGTTAAATAAAGGAAATCTCAAAGTTTATTTAAGTAATCATAAAGTGTTCAAACAAGCATGAAACAAAACATAACTTTATAATAAAACTGATAAACTTAAAACAACCTCAAGTCAAGTAGTATGTTTATAGGTATTAACATAATGTTGTTGAGACTTACATGTAATTATGTTTTCTGTTGTGAACAGAGAGCTGATCTCACAAGCATTAGATATGGAGATATCTAGACAATTACACGGATCTCGTGAAGGAGTTCATTAGGATTGGGGACTCAACTTGAGATAACAGGATGGATGGATTATCCAGTGTTACATGTTTCATCTCAAATGGTATTAGTAGGTATAAGTAATTCTCAGACTCAAATAAATATTAGTTAGTGATTGTGGATTATGGAGTGTGATGCTTTGATTATATGCGAGCACGATCCGCTGCAGGGGGGCCCTAGGGTGTGTGAGAGTAGGATTGGGTATCACATAAAGTAATTGCAGGATAGTTAATGTTAGATTGAGCATTCGTCACTCCTGGTATATGAGAGATATATCCAAGGGCCTCTTGTGGAAGAATTAACCGAAACCCTTGCAAGGTGATAAGGTTAAGAGTAGAAATGGAGATTTCACTTAACCTATCTATTCAGAGTTAATTCTACCTGAAGAAGTAAAACAGACGTCTCATTATATGTAATTTGACATATTCCATAGTTATGGATTCGTCTAAGGATATAGCTGATAAATGATCGAATTATACTGGACCTGATACTGAAAGGTAAACGTCAGAATCAACCTGACTTCTTATCGCTCTAGGGGAATGTTACGATAGTGATAAAATAGTTTGCTCACTCATTCCTTTATATGTTTAGGATTAAATTGATCTAGTTGAATTAATTTAAATAAACATATACGGCTAGCTTCGGTAAGAACCTATAATGGGTCACATATGAATTAAGACCGGATGATGGAATAGTAATTTAATAGAGAGAGACTATGGGGCCCGAATTATATAGTGTAATTTTAGGGTTATTTAGTTGATTTATTTAGATAAATATAATTAGATTATGTTATGGTTAAATCAATTAAAGAGATAATATTAGTTAGATAATATAATGTGATTATTTATTTTTATTATTATCCTATCCTAATTAATTATCTTAATGGGATTAGGATAATATTTATTAAATATATTTTATTAGATATAAGATAATGTTTAATAAAGAGAATAATTATCTAAATAGAATACCTAAATTGTTTAGGATTCTAATTTACTAAACCTAATTGAATTGAGATTCAATTAATTGAAAACTATAAATAGACCCCCCTAGTATGTAAATTTCTGCTAACACATCTAGAGAAATAGGATTTCTTTTCGTCTCTCACTCGATTAAATTATTTACTATGTTTCATCTGTTTCTTATATTTGCGTGGATGCCATTAGAGGCAATCTCTACTTGGTTGCTATTTGGTTGATTACTAACTTTCGGTTTTGATTTCTTGATTGTGTTCGTGACTGTGTTCGTGATTGACGTGACATCCACGTGAGTACTTTGCAACGGTAGATAGTTCATCCACGTGGGCACGTGATTGAGAACTTTATTCGATAAAGTTTAGATGTCTTTGTATGGACTGAAACAATCTAGGCACATGTGGTATAATATCCTTAGTGAATATTTGTTGAAAGAGGGTTATAAAAATTATCAAATTTGTCCATGTGTTTTCATAAAGAGATCAGTAACTAGATTTTCCATCATTTCTATTTATGTTGATGATTTGAATATTATTGAAACTCCCAGTAGATTCCAAAAGCAGTAGATTATTTGAAAAAGAATTTGAGATAAAAGATCTTCGAATGACAAAATTTTATCTTGGCTTATAAATTGATCACCTAGAAAGGCAAATTTTTATTCACCAATCGACTTACAAAAAAAAGATCTTTAAGAGATATTACATATACAAAGCACATCCATTGCGTAGCCTAATGGTTGTTCGATCACTTGATGTAAATAAAGTTCCTCTTTGACGTTGAGAAGATATGGAAGAGATTCTTGGTCCTGAAGTATCATATCTTAGTGCAAGAGATGCACTAATGTATCTTGCTAACAATATGATGCCTCATATTGCTTTTTTTTTGTCACTTTGATATCCAGATATAGCTCTAGAGCTACACAAAGACATTGTAATAGAATTAAGCATATGTTCTGCTATCTTCACTGAACTATTGATTTGGTTTATTTTATGCATATAAATTTGAACCTAAATTAGTTGGCTATGCAGATGCAGGTTCTTATCCTTCCACACAAAGCTCGATCACAAACAGACTATTTATTCACATATGGAAGTACAACTATATCTTAGCATTCTATGAATGGAACTATTATAGTGACTTCTTCAAATCATGCTGTTCACAAAGCAAGCCGATAATGTGTTTAGCTAAGATTGTTAACCAAGCATATATGAGACTCATGTGGTAGATCATTATATAAAGGAACCATGTCTATAATATATGAAGATAATGTAGTTTGCATTGCTCAACTGAAGGAAGACTATATTAAAGGAGACATAATAAAGCACATTTCACCAAAAAAATAATTCTTTACTCACGATCTTCAAACGAACGGTGAAATCAATATTCAGCAAACTTGATCAAGTGACAATCTGGCAGGTTTGATCATAAAGGAATTGCCTTCTACAACTTTTAAGAAGTTGGTTTATGGTATTGGAATGTATCATTTCAGAGATCTTCAGTAATATTACGAATAGGAGTAGTAAATAATATACTCTTTTTTCCTTAACCAATGGTTTTGTTTAACTGGGTTTTACTTGTTAAGGTTTTTAATGAGGCAATGTTGTATTTGCATGGATGAAGTCATTAATTGTTTAATTGATGTTCATCACATTAAATGGATGCCCACCAACAACTAAATATGTATTTATTATGCACATGTGATGGTTAAAGATAAATGCAACCATTCAATTTCTAAGTCTACTACTATAAATAGGCTTATCTCCCAATATGTAATACATACCAATATTAAGGTTTTTATGTACTTATTATTTTCTATCGATCTAAGTTATTCATTATAATATATTAATTTACATATAAGTGTAGTTATAATTATATTATAATTCGATACTTTTATAACATATATAACAATTTATATATGTTATTACACTTGGAATTATATTTTTTTTTTTGAAAGATTACATTGGAATTGTTTAAAAAAACACATTACTTCTAAAAAAAATTGTTGCAATTGAGACGCATCGTGGGAGTAGAGTTATTTACATCGTAGGAGTAGAGTTATTAAAAATTATTTTTATTAAATTTAACAAAAGAAAAGAAAACAAAATTGAATAATGGGAAGAGGAGCTAATCATGATTTCCATGGTTTAGGGATGATATTCACATTCCTACACTAATATTAAAGAACCATACCGTAAAAAAAAGTTTTTTATTCTCATTATAATATATGTTTTTGATAAACCAAGCACCTATTTGTAGAAATCAAATACTCAGTGGAATTCTCATTGATGTTGGCTGAATATAAAGGCTGTACAGGAAGTATCAGTTACAAGAAAATAGGAAGTATCAGTTACAACAAAATAGGAAGAGATAAGTTTTTGAATTCAAAATACAAGTGCGTTTAATTCTTGCTTATCTACAGCTTAAAGAGGAATGACTATAATATCCTTATCACTCCCCCTCAAATTGACGTTGGTGAAACTGTCAATTTGGACCGCAACAGTTGGAACCTTGATTTGGACAAGGGCTTAGTGAGAATGTCAGCTGCTTGATCAAGGGTGGAAATGTAACACACACGGAGGGCCTTTCGTGCTACTTTATCACGGAAAAAATGGAAATCAATTTCCAAATGTTTTGATCTGCCGTGAAAAATGGGATTCGCTGTCAAGTATGTCGCTTCAAGATTGTCACACCAAATGACCGGAATTGTGGAAGAGCCATAGCCAATTTCATGCATAAGCATGTTCAACCATAAGACTTCAGAGGCAAGAGATGTAAGAGCTCTGTATTCGGCCTTAGTGGTGGACCGAGAGACAATGTGCTGTTTTCGGGAGCGCCAAGAAACCAAATTCGGACCAACAAAAACAGCAAACCCGGATGTGGATTTGTGATCATCAATGTCAACTCCCCATTCGGCATCAGAGAAACCAGCAATATCAAGTGTCTTGCCACGGCGAAATGTTATACCAAGAGAGGGAGTCGATTTGAGATAGCGCAGAATACGCTTTACTGCCTTCCAATGTTCAAGTGTGGGATTATGCATATATTGACTGACTTTGTTAACTGCGAAGCTACTGTCAGGTCTCGTGACTGTTGCATATTGAAGCCCGCCAACAATACTCCTATAGAAGCCTAGGTCAGTAAATGGCTCACCAACATCACGGCTGAGCTTTGTACTAGTGCAAGATGGGGTGGAAATGCCCTTGTATTCATGCATCTTGCTCTTGAGTAAGAGATCAGAGATATATTTCTGTTGGCACAAATGTAGGGAAGTTTCCCACCAAGCAGCTTCAATGCCAAGAAAATAGGAGAGCTTGCCAAGATCGCGAATAGCAAAGCTACTTTGAAGTTGCTGAATTAATTTCTCAATTGAAGTGTTACAATTGCCTGTAATCAAGATGTCATCCACATACAGCAAACAAAACAGTCGAACATTTTGCAACTGAAAATAATAAAGAGAAGAGTCTGCTTTAGAGCATATAAAACCAAGAGACAAAAGGGCTTGTGTTAAGCAACGATGCCACATTCGAGGAGCTTGCTTGAGGCCATACAAGCTTTTCTTCAATTGGCATACATGAGTAGGATAATCCTGATTGACAAAGCTAGGGGGATGTTCCATATAAACAATTTCACCCAAGGTACCATGTAAAAATGCATTACTAACATCAATTTGATTCACCATCCAATAGTTAGTAATAGCAATGGACAAAAGTAATCGAATTGTAGTGGGTTTTATTACCGGGCTTAATGTTTGGTCATAGTCATAACCAGGTCGTTGATGATAACCTTTGGCCACAAGGCGTGCTTTGTAGCAATTAACAGAACCATCCGGATTTAGCTTGCGACGGAATACCCAGAGACATCCAATTTTATTTTTAGCTTCAGTTGCCGGAACAAGTTGCCATGTCCCGTTAGTAATGAGAGCGTTATACTCTTCCTACATCGCATTTCACCACTCAGGACTCATCATAGCCTTTGTGTAACAAGTCGGGGTAGGTTGGTCAGTAGAGGCTTGAAGGGCTTTAGGGGGAAGGGAGCCGGATTGTTTTCTAGTAACCATGGGGTGATTGGGAGCAAGTAATTTTCTGGGTTTTTTTCGCTGAGCAGGAGGGGCAGAAAATATAGGAGCTGATTCATTAATGGGAGAAGGTGAATTAATTTGTGCAGGGCATGAGTGAACAGTAGGTAAGTTATATGAGGATAAATCAATGTGAATAGGTGAAGTGGGCAAGGTTGAGAGATTGGGGCGTGAGGTAGATGGGCATGATGTATTGTTGGGCCGAATAAGAGTAGGTGGATTAAAGGGTATAATGTCCTGATTAGGATTAGTGGGCGGTGTTGTTCTTGGGGCAGTGGGAGGGATTGCAGTAAATGGTTGATTTGTAGCTGGAAAAGAGACTGATACTGGCACTTCAAGCTGATTGGTAATAGACTCAATATGCACTTCACGTACCAACATAGGGTAGAGAAATTCTTGTTCGTGAAAAACAACATGGCGTGAGATAAATAGTTTATTGTTAAGTAAGTCATAGCATTTATATTCCTTGTGAACTTTGCTATAGCCAAGAAAAATACATTTACGAGAGCGTGGAATCAATTTGTTGGAATTATAAGGCCTAAGCCATGGATAACACAAGCAACCAAAGGGGCAAAACATGTTATAGTCAGGAACACTGCCAAATAATTTTTCATATGGAGTGGTATAATTGAGAAGTTTGGAAGGTAACCGATTAATTATAAACATGGCACATTCAAAAGCATAAGTCCAGAATTGATTAGGCAATTTAGCATAAGATAATAAAGAAAGACCGGTTTCAACAATGTGACGGTGTTTTTGCTCCGCACACCCATTTTGTTCGGGAGTGTAGGGACACGAAATACGTTGATTTATCCCATTTTTTCTAAGATATTCTGTTAATGCTTGAAATTCTCCACCCCAATCGGATTGAAAATTAAGAATTGGACGGTTAAAGTATTTTTCAACAAGAGTGCGAAACTTAATAAAGACATTTAACACTTCTGATTTGTATCGAACAAAAAATAGCCAAGAGAATTTGCTATAGTGATCATAGAAGAGTACATAGAACATGTAGTTGTCATGTGAAGTAATTGGAGAAGGACCCCAAACATCAGAACATATTAACTCAAGTGGATTAGATACAACAAAAGAAGAAGAAGGAAAGGGAAGGCGATGAGCCTTACTAACACAACAAACATCACAAGGAGAAACAATATTTTTATTAAGATCAGCAGCAAGATTATTCAAGGCAATAGTTTTCTTAACAATCGGAAAACTAGCATGTCCTAATCTAGCATGCCATAAAGGGAGACTAATATTGAAAGCTTTTATTTCAGATTGCTTTGGAGATGGAAGCGACATGGTGTAGAGCCCATTTTTAGTGGTTCCCCGATAGATCTCCTTCTTTGTCTTCAAATCCTTTAAAATAAAGTGATTAGCAAAGAATTCAATGGAAATAGGGTTGCAACGAGTTAAGGAAGAAACCGACAACAAATTGTTAAGAGTTTGAGGAACATGAAGAATATTTTGAAAATTAACAGGAGTATGGGAAATTGAAAGAGAGGAATGACCAACATGAGAAATTGGGATAGAATGACCATTACCTACAATAACTTCTTAATGGCCATTGTATTCACTGTGAACATGGAGATTTTCCAAATCCAATGTGAGGTGGTGAGTTGCACCTGAGTCTAAAAGCCAATCAGTGGAATTGGAGTGCGAGGTAGCAGCCATATTAGAGGATGGTTTGAAGGAGCCTCTTGTATTACGGTTGAATCGGGGGGAGGGGCATTGCCTGGAGATGTGACCATTACCCTTGCAGTTGTGACAAACTATTGTGGAAGTATCAAAAGAGGCAGAAATGCTCCCATTTACACGACTAGTCTGTGGAAGTGGCAAAAGGCCTCGGCCAGGAGAAGGTGAAGAAAAATTATTACGTCCTCGGCCCCTTCCACGCCCATAGGTGCGAGCAGTGAAATGGACGGAAGGAGTAAAGGAGGCAGTTAAATTATCTCGCTCCAATTGTCGTTCCTCAGAAAGGAGAAGACCGGTAAGATCATCGAATGAAATCAGTTCGTGACGAGCACTTAATGCGCGAGTGAAAGGCCTGTAGACAGGACCAAGGCCATCCAAAATTGCTGCAGTGAAATCTTCTTCAGCAACAGGTTTCTGTAAAGCAGCAAGTTAATGGATTTGTCCTTTTGGAGATAGTTCGAGATACTATCATTCTCTCGGCTGAGTTGAAAGAGACGTTGCTTCAGGTCTCGAATCTGAGTTCTGGAACCAGCAGCATAGGCTTTAGTGAGTTTATTCCAAGCGGCAGCCGCAGTCTCGGCTCCGACAATCTGTGGAATTACAGCAGGGGAAAAAGATGAGATTATGAGAGAGAGGACTTGTTGATCCTTTTGTTCCCAAGAATCAAAAGCAAAATTACCGGCACCGGTAGATAATTTTTTTGGAGGAATAGTAGAGGAGGAGTCAATGTGATTTCCTAATTTGTGGCCTTTTAGTAAAGGTAAGATTTGTGTTTTCCATATAAGAAAATTTATGGGAGTTAATTTGTTGGAGATTTGGGAGGTAAGGGAAGAAAATGGGAGAGAATCAGATTGAGGAGTAGAGCAGGTGTCGTTAGCCATGGAAGCACTTAATGCGCGAGTGAAAGGCCTGTAGACAGGACCAAGGCCATCCAAAATTGCTGCAGTGAAATCTTCTTCAGCAACAGGTTTCTGTAAAGCAGCAAGTTAATGGATTTGTCCTTTTGGAGATAGTTCGAGATACTATCATTCTCTCGGCTGAGTTGAAAGAGACGTTGCTTCAGGTCTCGAATCTGAGTTCTGGAACCAGCAGCATAGGCTTTAGTGAGTTTATTCCAAGCGGCAGCCGCAGTCTCGGCTCCGACAATCTGTGGAATTACAGCAGGGGAAAAAGATGAGATTATGAGAGAGAGGACTTGTTGATCCTTTTGTTCCCAAGAATCAAAAGCAAAATTACCGGCACCGGTAGATAATTTTTTTGGAGGAATAGTAGAGGAGGAGTCAATGTGATTTCCTAATTTGTGGCCTTTTAGTAAAGGTAAGATTTGTGTTTTCCATATAAGAAAATTTATGGGAGTTAATTTGTTGGAGATTTGGGAGGTAAGGGAAGAAAATGGGAGAGAATCAGATTGAGGAGTAGAGCAGGTGTCGTTAGCCATGGAAGCGTAACAGAGATTTTGAGGGAAAGGAAAAAAAAACCGAGATAGAATAGAGTTGTTAAACCTCAACAGCTTTTGATACCATGTAGAAATCAAATACTCAGTGGAATTCTCATTGATGTTGGCTGAATATAAAAGCTGTACAGGAAGTATCAGTTACAAGAAAATAGGAAGTATCAGTTACAACAAAATAGGAAGAGATAAGTTTTTGAATTCAAAATACAAGTGTGTTTAATTCTTGCTTATCTACAGCTTAAAGAGGAATTACTATAATATCCTTATCACCATTTAGTTTTGAGAAGAAATTAAAAGGGTTTTAGAGTTGAATTTTGCAAATTCCTCAAAATTTAATTTAACAACCTAATAAAATAGTCTCTTGAAAATACTATTATTTTACTAATTTGAGACGTTGAATTATTAGGTTTTCGTAATATGATATTTTAAGTTTTTTTTTTTTAAATTTCGTACAATTGAACCTTCTCCTTCTCAAACTGTTTCTTTTTAAGAACCAAAAAGATTTGTGCTAAAATATTAACTTGATGTATCAATCAATGGCCAATTTTTTCTATTTATCTATTTATTGATATTGAATGTAAATATTTGAGATTCGGATAAAAGTATGGAGATATGACTCAATGGTTAACCGGAACCTCTCATCAACACCAAATATTCTATTCATCCTTTTAGAATACGATTCGTCCTTACTAATTTGGGTATATCAGTCCTATTCTAATTCGAAACCTCTGGCAGTTGTAATTATCTCCTAAATAAACGGAGGCCTATCTGCTTACAGAATTTTACTCAACATATTAGAGTTTGTTTGTTCATATTCAGAATGATTAATTTAAAAAAAAAACCTCTATGGTTTTATGAATTCATAAATTGGTACCTGTAGTTTTTTTTCTCGAAAAATATTTTATGATTTATTCGGCTAGCAAAATCACTAACACAGTTAGTTTTACTCACCCAATGGATGAATTTTGTCAAAATGACTTTTCAAAAATAAAAAATTCAATTTTACATTCTTTTTTCTCTTTTTCTCTTCTACTCTCTCATTCCTCATTCTTCTACTCTCCCTAGATAAAGAATTAAGTTCAATTAACTCACAGATTTAGCTTCGGTTAATAGACAACCTTTGCATAATCTACTAATACAACATTATAATCTTTGTATTAAAGTTACATACTTCAAAATCCAATCTTAGGCATGGGTGACATAGTTACCAGATAAATTAGAAGTTTCACTACAAACTTGCTTACACAAACTCTTAATTAATATCATTCATTCTAAATCACTGATTACCCAAATTTTGTACATTTTCGCTACCAATTTACAAGTACAAGTTCCATTTCTCAGAATGTTGATGCACATATCATGATAGCATGAATCAGATTACCACGTGGTTCCTAATCAACTAGCACATACAAACATCTCCTTGTTTCAAAGAAATTATCTTTGAGAAAATAAGAGACCCCGCAGGCCATGAAATCTCAAGCTATTTTGTGTTGCATGTATACATGCAACTTCACAGGCCATGAAATTTGTGGCACTCCCCCGGCGCCACCAAGAAAGATCCCTGCAGGACTGTATTTGTTGACGATGTAGACATTAATATAATACTTATGATTGGGCATGTGTTTTGCACTCCAAGTCCAAGGAGTATAATATATATGATTGAGTCTTACTATCAACTAGTTCGATCGGTTCCATTAGTGGTGACGGTGTTGATGGATTGATGTCTTGTACTAAGAATTTGCAATTTGAGAACATTAGAAAACATGAGGTATGTCATGGAAAAAAAACTTTTACATCTCTTACATCTATATGTGAGCTAATTGAACTTAATTCTTGACCTAAAGAGAAAGGAGAAAGAACGAGGAAGAAGAAAGAATAGAGAGAGAAAAATACAATAAAATGAATTCTTACTTTTGAAAAGTCAATTTTTTTATATAAAATTGACCCGCCATGTTAGAAAATTAAGCGGTGTTAGGTTTTTTGTTATGATTTTGCTAACTGAGCAAATCATATGGTTATTTGTTTTTGGGAAAAAAATCGACAGGCTACGAATTCGTGAAACTACATGTTTTTTTTTTAAATTAACCCTATTCAAAATAGAATTCCTCTTACGTACATTACGCTCTGGTACAATATTGATTTCACTATTTTTTTACTCTCTTTCTTTGTTAGATTAGAGCATTTCCAAGAAACTCTTAGGTCACTCTCTGAAAATAGAGTAAATTATACCCATAGCCACTCAACTTTACCCATTTTAAAATTGTGGCCATTGAACTTCAATTCTTAACGGTATGACCACTGAACTTTATACTTTTTAACACCGGTGACCACTCAATTTTAACTAACTCCTCAAAGTGACCGTTAACGACCTCAAAATGAAAATATTCAAGAATTAAAATTGTTTAGAACGACATTTACCATGAAACCGCATTTTTTATTTTCCAAAATCACATTTTTTGGGGCTTTCTCTCTCAAAAAATCCACTCTCTCTCCTAACAAAACAACACTTAAATGACCTCAAGACGAAAATTTTTAAGAATTAAAGTTCCTTAGAATATCAGTAACGCTTTGGATTTTTTGGAGCTTTGTATCAGTCACTCTCTCGAATATCAGTAACGCTTTGGATTTTTTTATTTTTAGGCCGTCAATAGTCATTTTGAGGCGTTGAATGGCCACCGGTGTTAAAAAGTGTAAACTTCAGTGGCCATACTGTTAAGAATTGAAGTTCGGTGGCCATAATGTTAAATGGGTAAAGTCAGTGGCCATGGGTGTAATTTACCCTCTAAAAATAACATAAACAATTGACCCTTAATGATTTGAGGAGTGACTAATACATATTATCTCTAACAATACTTTTCATATTCACTCAAAATAACATAAACAATTGACCCTTAATGATTTGAGGAGTGACTAATACATATTATTTCTAACAATACTTTTCATATTCACTCATTATTTATTATTTTATCATTGAAATTATTAAATATTGTTATATTTACCAATAGTGAGATGAGCAATAATAAATTATTTATAAAAAAAATGAAATAACAATGAGAATGGGAGTGGAGAGAGGCTTCTTAAAAATAGAGAAAATAATAAGGTTCTTAGTGATTTGAGAAGTGAGTAAGAGGTTGTTAGAGATACTCTTAAAATTGACATAAGAGGTTGTTAGAGATACTCTTAGAATTGACATGAGCATCAGATACTCTCTTATCTGGAGTTAATCTTGTAGGACCATTGAAGATTACAATATCAAATCCTTTTGGAAAACCGATGAATTCTTGATTGATATTTTCACCTACGTAATCATTTATGATTTTTTTTTTTTAAACTAGCAGTTATAGTTTATTGCAAAAAGCAAAGTTGAGTAGTGAATTGTTTTTATACAGAAAAGTTTAGGAGAGGAGGTTTAACTTCAATCCAAAGCAAAGGAAAGTCTTAAAGGCACAGATGAATTTACGAGAGAGCTTACATATCGCTCCATTTATATGGGGACTCCAACGGAGACAACGGGAATCGTATATCTGGATTAATGTGATAAGAGTTGATGAAGCATTTGAGGCCTCTTGACTCCATGCCGATCGTCGAGGCCAGCTTCCATGACCCATCGACATTAGAAGGGCCATCGAAAACGAACACCCCAGAAGTTCCACTTCGGACAAACCCATAACTCTAAGGGTATTCTAGTCATTTGCCACTATTTCACCTAATACGTATAAATAGGGGTGGCAACGGTGCGGGGCGGGACAGGAATGCATTTCCCAATCTATCTTCAATGTTTGTGGGATGGTTTCATGGAATCCCCGTTTAATATTTTGGGGATTTTTTCGTACTATCTCCTCCCCCATACGATTTCGGGGAATCCCCTTGCCCAAAATGAAATTTACATTAAATAAAAAAAAATATCAACATGATTACAAATCAATCTCATAAGTAGTTTTTCAATTATATTTAATTTACTTCTTTATATTATTAACTAGTTTGATTCACGTGTTTCAGAAGATTTTTTCAGGACGTAGTGAATTCATATATGTACAGTTAGTTTATCAATTAAATAGATTTCTCTTGCATTTTTATGTTGTAATTGTAGAATAACCAAATTCATCATCTGCTTAATAATTGCATCTTTATGTCATAGTTGTAATCCCAGATAAGAAATACTATTTTACTAACAACCTCCGAAGAACTATTAGTATACTGAACACCATAGTAAGAATTCCTCTCATTTAGACTAATAGTTTTTCAAAGTGGACCTAGCTACCTTTCTTTTCTATTTGGAGTGTATAAAAAGATTGAATTTGATGCTAATTTTTTTTCTATTCCACTCAATACCTATAATATAAGACTAGCCGTGCATCATAATTAGGTAACTATGCTCTCACTATTTTCTCTCTCTACCTGTCTCTAACTTAACCTTTAGAGCGTATCCTAGTGATCATTCCCAGCACAGGTCACTTGGACAATAAGGTTGGACCTCGACTTTTCATCAAGAGTCATTTTATAACACAAGTCGAACTTGAGAACAACGAAACTCGACTCGAAAGTATGCGGCCAAATTCGGTTATAGGTTCATGAACAAGCCCGTGAACAAATTCGATTTTGTTTTTCATAATAGTATTTCTATAAAAGAGAAAATATAATATAACTTAGTTTTGTAGATTTGAAAACTATATAGTTGTGTTAAAAAAAATTAAATGAACACAATTAATGAACTACTCAAGTGAAATTCATTAACAAATTTAATGAACTGCTCGCAAGCAAAACTCATAAATAAACTCACGAATAACTCATGGATAGAATATTAAGATTGAACTCAAACTTGTTAAAAAAAATTAACGAGACAAGCATGAACAGAATAAAGAGGAAATTACATGGAAAAACATATCTCATAAATAATTTATAGTTATGATAAATCTTATTTCTAATTTTGTCAATTAGGAAGTTACCAATAATTAGTTAATTTGAAGAAGGTTATCCAGGTTTAAAGTTAAAAACAAAAACTGTTTTTCTCTGACATTTTCAAAATAAAAATTACAAATATGATCTATTTCGTATAAAAGTTAATCATTTGACTAAAAATAAAATATTATTTTCAGTTTGATTATTGTGTAATTTACCCCAGAATAAAGTTCGGTTGGGCTCGAATATAGTAAGGCCACCCTCCAAAGCAAAGCCTGAGTAGTGAATGGTTATGAGATTGTGAAAGGGAGAAAGACACTCCGGGATGTGTTTAAAATAGGAAAAAGAATAGGCATAGCAAGCTTTCTTTTTACATTTAGTTCTGTTGTTTTATTATTATTTATGTAGGAGTGGCAGTGATCTATCTGATGCTTCTATCTATCAATTCAGTGTTCTGTTGTCAATGTCAATGCCGATCAAGGACTGAAATGAAAGGAAAAGTAAAGAAAACAAAGGAAATGACATTTTGCAGAGCAGAGAAACAAATAATTGTGCTTCCACTTGCCTTTCTTTTCTCAATCCCATCCCTTCTTTCTTAAGTTATTACTGCTCAACAAAACGAACAACCTAATTACTATAATTAAATATTTGCAAATGGACCCTTTTATTTGTACCCAATACATAATGGGATCTGATTTTATTTTATTTTTGCAGAATTACTCCTAATTTATATTTCTCTTTCTCATTCTCATTACTGCGGTTAGGAATGTAAATAAGACGAGCTGCTCATGACCGGTTGAGCATTCAGTTTGTTAAAATTCTATCATGTTCGATTCAATTTATAAACGAAGCTCGAAAGCTTGCGAGAAGGCTTGATTATAAAGTCATGAACAAGTTCGATTATAATGTTTATGAACACACTCATAAGTAAACTTAGTTCGATTATTTTTTTTAACAGTTATAAAGAGAGAAATGTAAAATAATGTTGCTTTGTATGTTTTCAAAATTATTTAATTTTGTGTAAAAATAAATATAATTAATGAGTTTTTTTCGAGAAAAGTTTATAAATAGAATTAACGAACTGTTCGCGAGCACGAACAAAATGTCAAGCTAACTAATTTTCTAATAAACCAAATATGAGTAAATTAAAACACAGCTCGGTTCAATTACAACTCTAACCGTTGTAGTAAGATTGTAAGTATAATATATATAAAATTTTGAGTAAGCAAAGAGAGTTGGCAAACATGAAGGTACATCACTACTACAATTCCGTTTTCCTTAAAATGATGAAAATTTACAAAAAGAGCAGAAGCGATTATGGGTTTTGAGTGAAGTACAAATTGGTGACAACACAACAAACAAATTGGTGACAACACAACAAACTTATCTAAATTATAATTGGACCAATCAAGTACACGAATAATATATTTATACTAACATTCCTAACTAAAGTTACAAACACATCCATACAATTTTAATTCAATTTCATTTTCAATTACTTTACCATTTACGCGGATCCGTTTGTTTTACCTATTATTTATTATTGTTTATTATTACAGTTTGGTGTTAAAAAAATCTGCTTCTTTAAAAAGCATGGATTCCTGTTTTTTGTAAAATGTTATTTTTTAGGTATAAAAAACAAATAATATATCACTAAGCAAACACCTAAAATTATCCTTTTCGAAATGAAACTGTAAATATAAGCATGAAAATTAGCAACCAAACACCCCATATACCGTATAAAGGAAGAAAGAAATAATCAAACCTTATTCTACATACATGATGTATAACATTTACCATTTTCATATAAAACTCCATAATCTTATAATGACTTCCTACTAAAATGTACATCATGTAAAATTGACGGTCAACCTTAGTTCATCTGTCATATCACCAATTTTTAATAAAAATAAAATGGGACTCACCCATCTTCTTCAACTCATCTTCTCTCTAACTTTCACTTTCTTTCTTTCTTTTTTTATAAAATGGCATATTTCATTCCATTAAATCACAAAGTACAGATACAACACGATAAAACTTCCCACTCATACAGGCTACATCCAGTATAAGATCCACAAAGGAAAGAAAATAGACTAGAAAGAGCAAGAAAAAGACTACAAAAGGCAATAAAAACCATAAAATGTACAAATACAACAAAAATAGAAATCATATACCCCTCGTAAGTCAAATCTCGTTGAAAAACAGTTGTAATTCATTCTTCATCATTTAACCTCTTCCGGACATTCGGATCTGAGTTCTTTCTTTTTTTTGCAAACACACAGATCTATAGATCTGCGGACAAGATGAACCTTTTCCGCTCTTGCTAAGACCAAAAAAAGAATAAACGATAAAAGTATAGCTAACAGGTGTAGATCTGACGAAAAATAGATTAGAGAAAGTATATAGACTTCAAACTAACAAGAAAAGATAAACCAGAAGCTAAAAAAACACAGACTAAAACCTAAATGGGAGGAGGAAGAAGGAAGACAAGTTTCCTCCATCCTCCTCTAAAGGGACCTGGACAGAAAGGAAGAAACGAGACGGTGACCGTGACGGTATTGATGGAAAGCTTGAGACTTTCTCTCTCTTTTTAACTCTCACTTTTACTTCCTCTCTAACTCTCATCTTCTTCAAATTGAATTTTAAATGAAGGAACGCTGGGGAACATTTCTTAGAGTCTTATCTCTCTGTTGATGGTGTTCTACTTTTTTTACTGCACAAATAGTTTTTCTTTGTGTTAGGTTTACTCTCACTACTTCGTGTCTTTTGGTCATCCATTACTCGTGAGAGTGCTCTTTACTTCGTTTCTTTGGCACCTCCGAATTAGCGAGATGAAGTATCACCTCCCCGTAGATTCTCTTACCAATCACAATCAAATCAAACCACGAGCACTTCGGCTGACTTACCATTTCCTTATAGGCAGAATTCGCTAGCCTTACTCTATAGCGGGAATCAGATATTACAACTGGAAATGTCTTCGACTCGACCTCTTGTTCTTGTCCTTAATTAATCATTTTTATTTCATCGTTTCCTTTCTATACGAGTTCTTCAATTAATTATCAAATGGTATTAATATAACAAAACTTTATAATTTTCATGGTTTTTTGGTTTGTATTTTCCGTAGGCAATTGTATCAAGACATTGAAGCCTTTATGTATTTCCTTTTGACCTATGTGTCTTCATGTATGTGTGTTTTTATTGCATCGACCAACCGAGCTTTACGATTTAAGTAGGGTTGAGATTGGGAAGAGGAAGACTTGGGGAAAAGCTTGGAAGGAGAGACGTGGAATATGAGTAGATAAGATGACGAGCAAGAGAGAGATAGCAGTTGTAGAGAATAAATTTTAGGAGAGACAATGAATTAAGGAAATAAAATTTAGAGAGAGAAAATGTGAGAAAAAATAGGAGAAAGAATTAGGGAAAAATATTTTGATTAAGAGTATAAAAGTAATTTAATAATATATATGGCCACATTTAATTTTTAAGAAGTGAATATTGATGAGGTGTCATGTTGACCATGTGATTATCATAGTTGAAGTGGGAGGTCACCATAATGTTGTTGAGTTTTGTGTGAAAAAATGAAGGTTGTACACTAAAATATGAAACATGATAAAAGTTGTACATCATTCTTATTCAATAAAGTAATACACACATGAGGTGCTCCTATGTATGAACCTTATACTGTTATAACATTAACATTGTTAATTACCCAATTATAGTTAATAAAATTTAACTAATATATTAACTACAATTAGTTCTAACTAATACATTGACCAACCTTATTTATCTCTAATACCTCCTCCCCCTCTCGATCTGGACTATGAAGATGTAAGAGACCAAACATGTGAACCATTTTGTTGAATAACTTTTATGGTAAAGGCTTGGTAAATAAATCAGCTAACTGTTGAAATTTTTTAACTGACTTAAACAATTCCAGCTTGTATTTTCTCACGTAAGAAGTGATAATCGATCTCTATGTGCTTGGATCATTCATGGAAAGTCAGATTATGTGCTAAATAGATTGCAGACTTATTATCACAATACATGATAGCAACAGGCAGATAAAGACCAATAAAGTTTGATAAATATATAAGCCATTGCATTTCACAAGTTGTATAGGTTAAAACTCTATATTGTGCCTCTACGTAACTCCTAGAATTTACCTGTTGCTTTTTACTTTTCTAGGAAAAAAACCCTAGAAATATAGTATATCATGTGACAAAGTGCCTTATATTAGGACATCTTGTCCAGTTCGAGTCACTAAAACCCTTTAAGAATAACTTGGTTGCTAAAGATAATAAAATGTCAGGAGCTAGTGAAGCTTTAACATATTCAAAACTTTTAATGTTGCTTGAAAATGAACATCTACAGGTGAATCCAAAAATTGACTCAATTGGTTAACTAGATATGTGATATCTGGCCCATTGTGGTCAAATAAATAAATCGATCAACCAATCATTCTTCCATAACCAGTCTTATATGTTAGCAATTCACCACTGTCTTTCGAAAGTCTAAGGTTATTGTCCATGTGTATTAAAGATGGCTTTGCTGCTAGTAAGCATGCATTAGACAACAATTCTAAAGCATATTTACATATTGGTTTAAGAAAAAACCCTTAGTGCTATGAGAAACCTCAATGCTTTAGAAAAAAAGACTTCAATGTGCCTAGATCTTTGATTTTAAACTGATAATCAAGGTAATGTTTCACATACTGTATTTCATTTAAATCGTTGCCTGTGAGAATTACATCATCCACATATATTAATAAACAAGTAATATGATCAACAATCTTCTTCACAAACAGAGAATAGTCATACGGAGACTACTGACATCTTATAGAACATAAAGAATGTGTTAACTTGACATTCCACTCCCTACTTGTTTGCTTTAAACCTTACAATGACTTCCTCAGTTTGCATACTTTTGGAGTTTCTTATTGCTAAAAACCTTAAAGAAAAATCATGTAATGTACCGTTATAATCTTTGAGCATGTGATCTTAAATCCTGAGGCATTGGCTTCTCCAAATTTATGTGCATAGAGGAGTGTCAACATCTGTAATCGCTGATATTCACGAATCTATTCCACCATAAACCATTGCATTATGAAGCTCCTTTCAAATGAGGTTGTACACATCATCTTTAAGAGAAGTTGATTCGTCTATTTTGAACTTTGGATCAGATCTCTTGGTCCCGAACCCTTTCGACGATTTGTTTCATATTGCCAAAGTAGAAATTCGGTAGAATCATGATGAGGCTGTCTTGGAGGTGTTTGGGAGTGATGACATATTTTCTATATAGAACTAGATGTTCTTTCCTTAGATCTCCCCCTGTTCAATGTCGTGTTGAGATTCTTCTGACCAATTTCTCTTCCAAGGACAAGTACAGACCACGTGATCGCCGGTAGAATAGGCGATGGAATCATGTTTGTCAACGTACTTGTTTTCCTCTATTGCCTCTTTAAGCTCCACTCGCACAACCTCCATCTGCATGGCATGTTTAGCTTGAAGAATATTCATGGATTCTTAGAGAGAGCCTATGTTATATATAAGTTTTTTCATAATTTTGTCCATAAATCGACGCTGGATATGATCGAGAGATCCTAAAAACATGCCTCAATTTTTTAATCTAACATCGGAGTGATGTGCAATGGTTCCAGTAGATTATAACTTGTATCAATAAGGCCCCAATTTCTTACCAGAATAGTTGAAAAAGTAGGAATATCATACGTTAATTGAATGATTGGATGAATCACAAAACTATTCATCTAAGTATAATGTAACTTTATTTGATCCCCATTCACCGCGCTTTTAGTATATATCTACTCTCAAATCACTTAAAGTTCTACTGGGATAATTACACTTTATTATTATCCAATAACTCATACCTATCATGTATTTATTCTTTATTCCAGTTGATTAGAGTTATACTTGTGTTTAGAGTTATAGTGGGTTTAGTCTTCTCAAAGTGTCTATATACATATATATATGTGTGTGTGTGTGTGTGTGTGTGTGTGTGTGTATCACATTAACCTTAATTCTCTAGAACTTACATGGTATCATAGACCATGGTTAACCTATGCTCGGTAATAGCAATTTAGCCCTCATTCCTTCCTCCTATGCGGACCCGACCGCCACTCCTCCACTAGAATCAATTTCTGTAGCATCGACCTCATTACTTTTGTCTACCCAACTGCATAATTCACCGATTCGTTCCAAACACCGCACTCATTGCTGTATGCATCCACTCATATTCCTCAAATATCTATCAAAATGTCACCTGCCATTACAAAATTTAGAAGATGTATATTATAGCTAGTCTACAAGTTATACATGTGTTTTGATGAACACTGCTATGGCGCCACATTGGCTCTTGCCAAGTTTGTGCATCGCTCTGCTAGTGTTGATTACAATAATCTTGATAGTTTTATCTACAATCCCACCTTTTTCCACTAGGAACAACTTGATCACTTGGCTTATGCAACTATTATGACCTTATTATCCGAGGATGTTATTCAAACAGTTACCTATCTAGACTTTGCCAGGGCAGTGTGGTCTTCCTTTGAACGAACTTATAGCATAATCTTTGAAAATCATCATATTCAGCTCACTATTGAACTCAATAATGTCAAAAAGAATGACATAACTGTGGCTACGTATCTCCAAAAGCTGAAAATAATTTATGATGAATTGACTGTTGCTGGTATTCATGACAGTATTACACAACTTATTGCCACTATGTTTAAGAACTTAGGTCAGGAATGTCAGGGCGTTCTGACAGCACTCAATGTTCATCGAGGATCACCAGTTGAGTGGTATGAATTATATGATTAACTGGTTCGTCATGAACTCCTCCTCAAAAGTGATGCTAGGTTACCTATGGGCAACATCACCATAAAGTATGTTTCCACGTCCTCTAACAATTCCAAAGCTAAGAAGAAGCATTAGTTGTTTTCTGTGTGGCGATACTTTTCACTGGGTTGATAGATGTACCTCCAAACGTCAATATTAGGGGCCTCAGTCGTTATATTTAGGTACTACTCATCCTTTTCAAGGTTGGAGATGTCACAACAATAGTAACTTTCATCCTCATTCTCACATGGCTTGGACAAATGATTCCTCTGGTTACCCTCAGTTTGATGATTTTAATGTTGTTGATCAACCCTGGTATCCTGATACTGGAGCTACTCATCATATGAGAAACAATGCACAAAATCTTCAGCATCTTACATCATATCAGGGGTTTGACAACATTCAATTTGGTAATGGTCAAGGTTTGCCTATTTCTCACGTCGGAAATTCCGATGTTCATCAGTTTAAACTTAAAGATGTTTTACTTATTCCTAAGCTTACAAAATCCTTACCTTTCTGTTCAAAACAATTCTCGTGATAACTCATGTTATTTTGAATTCTGGCCCTCTCATTTTTTCATTAAGGATCAGGTAAGTAAGGAAATCCTTTTGTCAGGACCAAGTAAAGATGGCTTGTACATCCTACCCCGGTACTCTGAAGCAGGTTTTGATTGGAGAAAAGATCTCGCGCTCATAGTGGCATGCTCGTCTTGGACACTGTCATTCTCGAACCGTCGATCAACTCATCAGTCAGAATGGTCTTCCTTCCTCAAAGACTGCATTAGTGTGTTGCTTTTGTCCTCAGGGCAAGCTTTCTAAGTTTAATTTACCTTCCATTATTCGTTCTAGCACTTCTATGTTTGTATTTATTCACTCAGAGGTTTGGGGTCCTGCCCCGGATTCCTCTGCTTTAGGTCATCGTTATTTTGTTTTTACTTATTGAGAATTCACTCGGTTTAATTGGATATTGTTTCTTAAAAATAAGAGTGACATTGCTTCTATCAATCTCCTCCAAAGTTCTAACCTTTGGCGCATGTGGCTGGGTGAAGGGATCAAAGTGGAGGCCAGCAGAAGAACTATTTCGCTTATGTCCCCATAGCCACAATCGTTGCCGTATATTATAATACAAATCTGCATGCTCAACTCGGTCGACACAAAATTGTCAAGCAAACTAACTGAAACCACTACTTGGTTCTTACGTATCACATCGCCCCAGGACGCGACATAACTGGTTGCTTCTTGACCACCACCTTCCTTCTAACACTTGCAAAATCAGCCACTTTCTCACTCAATCCCTCTAACCCGACGGTCCTATGTCTAGTCCATAAATCCTATGCTGACCGCTTTGACCTCGACGGTCCCATGTCTGGTCGTAAATCCTCTACGGACCATACTAATACCACCTCCTCCGCTAACCTCACCAGTAGACTGTCTGAACTGAGCTCACTATCAGACATGCTCCAACAACCTCAAGGTTTCTCCTAAACTAATTGGGGATGCTAGGAATAAAGGAGGAAAAGAAACAAGGAGGGTAGCAAGTCACTGACCTCACAAAGAACTCACCTGAAACAGCAAGGAAGTCACTAGAAATAATGGAGGCTCGCCAGAATAAACACTGCTAGCAGGTACAAAGAAAAAGCACATCAGAAAAACGCAAAAACAAAAGCAAACAAAAATGGGAGAGGCAAAATGGTCTCATCACCAAAGCATGGAAAGCCCAAGGGTAACCAAAAATGGCACCTAACACAACCCAATAATTGAAGACACCAAAATCATTCAAAAAAGCACAAACCAGGCCACGTGGCAGTACCAATGAAGAAAACAGCCCAAATCATTCAAAGGAAGCACACACGAACATAAAAACAGAGCAAAACGCACATGCTTTTCCCTCCCATCGCCACCATTTGAAGGTATCACACGTAGTGACTTGTCCTACTAAAAGGTGGGGGGACTTATGATGAAGCATTTGAGACCTCTCGACTCTAGATCGATCGTCGATGCTAGCTTCCATGACCCATCAACATCGGAAGGGCCATCAGATCCATGCACCCCGAAAGTTCCCCTTTGGACAAACCTAGAACTCCAAAGGTATTCTAGTCATTTGCCACTATTCCATCCAATACCTATAAATAAGACTAGTCATGCACCATAACTAGGTAAGTATTCTCTCTCTATTTTCTCTGTTTTACTATTGCTTCTATCTTTTTATTCTGATTTGGAGATGAGTTTTAGAAATTACGATCGATTTTCTTACTCAACATGGCATCATTCATAAATTAACATGTCCCCACACTCGTAAATAAAATGGTGTATTTGACAGTAAAATTTACCATGTTGTTGATACGAGTTTGACACTAGTTGCTGATGCCTCAATCGTGTTAAAATCCAAAGCTCCTTACTTTAATTAAAGCCTTTGATAAACAATCTGACTTCTCGCACCGCTTCTGCATGTTTACAATAGACATAAAATTGATTTAGGGTCTGGAGTTTGTGTCAAATAGTAATGGTTATCTGTGTTGGGGTCGCATTAATATCTGTAAACACGTAACGTAACATTTAGTGAAGATGAATTTCCATTTGCTGAAGCGACATCCACTGTGTGTCTCCAAGGAAAGGAATGAATGCATCCTCTTTTCCTATTTCTGACCTGAAATAGTATGTCTCTGCCTGCCTACATTAATAAATGCATTGGATTGGAATCTATTCCTTCCTTCCTTCCTTCATCTTCTTCAAAATTTGCGGACCCCACACCCTATCCCTTCTCCTCACACTTCCCAAACCTGTCCCAATAGTAGTCAGTCCCCATCCTTTCCTATGTCCCTGGATCCCCATCATACCTACATCTCCCGTGTACCTCACCCCAACCTTCACTCTCTTCTTTTTCCAAATCTCTCAATCCTAAATCAATTATATATGCTTACTCAAACAATAGTTTTATGGGCTCAAGCAAGCTCTCTTACGTCTATTATTCACAAAACATACTGTCAGTACAAGATCTCCGTCCTTTGCTATGTTGATGACATACTTGTAACAAGTACGAGTTCGGCTCTTATCAATCATACCATCCAGGCCGTCGAAACTGAATTCCCTATTTGGAACCTTGGTCGGGCTCTTATCAATCATACCATCCAGACCAACACGACTTGATTTCACGGTTTCGTATGATGATTCATGTTCGCCAACCCGAATCATTTTGGGACTAAAACTTTGCTATTGTTGTTGTATTAGTTTCGATATTGTGGTACTTCATAAATTATTCACTTGCTTGACAAAAAAAATATTTTGGAATAAAAATGATGTATTATGGTGTTTAGGTGAAATCTTCATAAACAATTGAGATTGCAATTTAATGGGTCTGACTAAATTATGAGTTTAACATAATTCAAAATTATAACTTGACAGTAGTACATATTTAAAAAAAAAATGAATTTGTATGTAAATTGCTCATTGAACACTTAAACTTGAGAGTAAACATTGGAAGAGCCTCTTCCTGGCAGATCATTTAGGCGAAGGCTCAATTAGGCAAGCCCACAGTTAGCAAGTTTATATGAAAGTGATTAATTCTTCCATTTTCATCTCCAAATAAGTTATTTAATTAAAAATAACTAAACAAGTTTTCTCAAAAAAAACAACAACTAAATAAGTCAGTCCAAGTGAATCAAAATGAAAATACAACTAAGAGATATAAGCATATAAGTGACAGCCACCTCATGTAAAAGTAAGTCCATTCCAACATGTTTACTGTATAATTAATCCAGTGAATTTTGTTGTCCGTATTAGCTGGAATGATTTTATTGAAATAAAAAGTAAAATTCAATGAATTTATGAAAAGAATAGTTCATTGGCTTTTTGAAACCGACTCCAAACTTCAATGACCATCAGCACAATTTACCCGCTGCATTTCATAGCATGTTACTGCCCAGAAATTTCACTTGAAACTATCAGAGTCAACTCCTACATCCTAGCCATAATTTATACTATCTGGGTAATGAATCAGAACTGCTCAAACCTTCCAACAAACATGTCTGATATGAAAGTAGAATGAGAATGTCGGTGTTTGTGTCATTCATCTGAAGCCTTGAAAAATGTATAGGATAAGATTATGTTGTTGATTCCATCCATCCTAGGATCTGTTTCAAATTCTGGGTCTATATAAAAGAATACCTGCATAAGTTATTATAGAAAATCACTAACCATCAGCAGAATAGGTAGGACAAGGTTACAACTTACAACAAAAACAAAAAGAAAGCTCACAGGCATGTCAATCTGCTCCCCGGGAAGAAGACGCTGTTCCTCAAAGCAAAAGCATTGTATTTTATTGAAGTATACTCCAGCCTGCAAATCATCACTACTAAATCTCAATGTTCTTATAATACACATCAACTATGTCATTCATTCATATTTTCTTTCTCTACTTGAAAACAGAAAACAGCCTAACTGACAAGGGCTCGCATTCATCCTTCCAGTCGCTTCGATGGAATTCATATATATACCTGACAACTTTTGCCATGTCTTCCATAGCTTATTTTACTTAATAAAGAGGACCAATTTGAAAATTTCACAGGAAGACTTGTATATACCTATTACCTATATATGTATGTATTTGATCATTGACCTTAATTCGATATATAAGTTATAGCCAATGCCAACATGTAGCTACTAGACTGAAACCTCAAAAGATAAGTCGCATCTCAATTTCAAAAGCTGAATCTTCATTGCCATCAACCATTCATTCTCCAACTTTCACACAGTCCATGAAGCAATTAGTTTCTTAGAGGCCAAATTAGGTGACCAATAAAATATAATCATATAAAGAGCAGTTATTTGACCAATCTAAATATATCAGCGCATCAATCTGGAATAGAGTTACTAAGCAATATACGTAAAACATAATCTAATCATCATCGACTAAACATTCACATGACATGATGCACCACACTAAGCAAAGATATGTGAAACTATTCAACTCCAAAACAGAAGAACAAGAAGAATAAGAAGAAATAAAGAGGGATGCACCATCTCCTACAAAATAATTTGTGAGAGCCTAACTGTTCACTGGCTGAGTTAAATTGCAATTAGGATCCCACAGACATGAAGAATCTCAGATTGCTAAAATCAGGTGAACTGAAGAGAACTGACATGGAAGCACATAGGAGAAATTATATCTCGATGAATGTCATCATTTAATTTAAGCATGAAAGTAGCAAAAAACTGAAACTTGCTAAGCAAATCAGTGGCTTACTGACAGTCAAAGCAGTAGTGAAGAATTTAATTTGGCTGGAAGATTTCCTGTGTGATTTAGAGAGATACTGTATATTTAATTCTTGCTTCGGCAGTAATGTCTTTTTTCAGTCCTTAATATACTTAACAGATGCACAGAATGTTAATATGGGAAGGTTGACTTCCAACTTTGTATAATCAATGGAGGTGTGGAGGAATTGAGGAAGAAACACTTGCCATCATTGCATAAGCTAAGCTAAAGCAAGCTTACATGTGCCAAGCTAATGCAAAGTATTTATTAATTGGTTGAGAACTTCATATGACTTTAGAGTAACTTGCACCCATGGCCCCTCAACTTTGCACTTACTTTCTTTATGGCCCCTAAACTTCAAAACCCGATATTAAAGCCCTTTAACTTTGCACTTCACTGACATAATGACCCATTTTACTGTTGACTTAAGTTAAAATGAGCGACCACGACCTCAAAATGGAAAAAATCAAGAATTAAAATTGTTTAGAACTAAATTACCCACTGAACCACCATTTTTCGAATTCCCAAATCACCATTTCCAGAGCTTTCTCCCTCTAAACAGCCATTTCCTCCCTCCTAACCAAACAACACCTAAATGCCCTCAAAACCAAAAAGTGTAAGAAGTGTAGTTGCTTAGAATATCATTTCCATCCATCTACAATGGAGGGTTACCTCCTATTTTTCATAGAAAAGTACTTGTTAAAACGACCAGAAAAACCCAATAATAATTACTACTACATATAGGAAATTGATTGAATAGATTCATATTCATATATTCAACAATGCAAGTGGATTTTATCATAGCTTCAGAGCTAGTGCCTAGAGCTAATAATAGAAATAGTTCCTGCAAAAGTTACTCTTTTAACATAAAAGTAGTATTAAAATCATTTCAAGCATTGTAAAACCAAAAACTCTTTTATTGCCAAGCTCCTATTACATGAATAATGATATTAACAGAGGTCAAATGTAGATTGTAATACTAATGGCTCTTATATCTCTAGAAAAATCTTCACATTAAATAACAAGAATGTGTTATCAGTCAATGACTAATAGAGATAAATGGTAAACTCTCAATCCCAAACCAAAGAACACAGAAAAGGACATAATACTGATATTATATTAAGGAATAGCCAAATGGAATGAAAAGAACGAGATGCAATCCACAGGGAGAATTACTCCCCTCTCTACAGTTAAGCATAGCCCTGCTAAAGCAGAATGAACATACAAAATAACCTCTCCTCCTCCTCTCCCTACCAAACTTATAACCGAAATCACTAGCCCGCCAGCTCACTAACTAGACTATAACAACTAATTCCTATAATGGCCCTACTTAAAACAGACTAATCAATTCTCATTTGCTGCTGCCTTAGCCTTCTTACCAACATATACCCTCAACACCTTCGGCCCACTAGGATTCTGATCCAATAAAGTTTGGGTATTAGCTCGTTCTCTATCAATGACATTGAGAATTGAGCAAGACTTACAAAAGTACCAAATTGAGATGAGATATGACAAAGTTTAGGCATATATGACTATATTTTACACTGATCCCCTCAAAGATATAAATAACTAAATAATTACAAGAGAATCTATATCAAATCATAAAACCTAACCATTGAAAAGCTTTTGGATATTAATAAGTTTCATGAGGGTCAATTATACTTTTCCAGCTCACTAATTCCTATTTGTTTGGATTTTCGTACAGTCATCATATGTTGTTCCTTTGCTGTTGATAATAAACGAAAAAGAAATGCCAATAGATTATGACTACCATTCTTTTCAAGAGATTTCAGTTTATACAAGCTCAATATGTCAAAGCTAATATCAAAGATTAAAAATCACACATTCAATTTGATTAAAAACCAAATAAATAAAGGATTACTTTTGTGGATACCATAAAGTTAAATCACACTAAACAACAACATATAAGAGCAAAATCAGTACCTTCATTGGAGTGACATTATATGTAGATACACCAGTTATTGGAGTTGAACTTCTATTTTCAGCAGTATAAAATGCAAGAGCACTCTCTCCTGGTTTTACCCTTACCTGAAGATAAGAAAATATTACAATGGTCCATTTACATGGATAGAATCTCGTTAACCATATAAGATATTTGATTTATGCCAAGGTTGTTACCTCTCTTTGTGTGGGAATAAACTTCCATTGCATTCCATCGGCCACATCGGCATTAAATTGCACAACAATCTCCCTATGGAATAAAACAAAGAGACCCATCAGAGCAAATGCATACATTTTTAAAAAATCAGTTGAAAGATATCAGAGGCACATGTCATCATTCTTGAAAGAATAATTCAACTTGTACATCATTTTGCATGTACTCGCAAGCTCACTATCAAGACAGTGCTTGCTTGAAAGTGGAGGCCAAGGCGGCAATATTTTGGGAAAGAAGCACAAATGGTTTGTCAATTATATAGACATTTACAGAACAAATTGTTAAATTCCTTTATTTGCACAAAGGCTTGTATACAGAAGCAAAATGGTTACAGAATAAACTCAGGACAAGGTACTGCAACATTACTTTACAATCAAGTAGTAGCAAAAATCCCTCCAGTATTAGACCTAGCTACTTCATTTTAGATAATGATTATTATATTCATCAAAAAACAATATCAGCACAATAATCCATTCAAATATTTCCCCAAAAATAAAAAAAAAGTAGAGAAATTTAAAATCCAAAAACAAAAGAAAACCTCTGGGTGACTGTTCCTTCTTTAGTATGCCGTGCAATCTTGTCCTCAACAGTCTAAGAAAACGCAGGATACAAGATATCAAGTCGTCACCAATTAACAAAAAGGAAAAAGACGCCGGAAAGAGAAAGAACCTCTCTGCGCTGGACAGTTCCCCCATATCCAGTAGCTTGGCAAAACCTCCTATATAAAGGAACAGCAGCATAGCTACACCCAACCATGGCAATAACCAAACCCGTCAGATATATTAGCATTTTTCTCGATTTCTGCTCCGCAGTAGAAGCACTATAAGTAGCATAACCCCTCTTGAAAGGACTATGAAGACAATCGCGAATTCGTGGTGATCCGACTGGACATCTGCGGAATAGAATTGGATTACTACTGCCAAAACTTGGGCAGTCATTTGCAGAGTAACCTCTAGTGAACTCGTAAACCCCTCTTAAAAGGAAAGAAATGTCAGGCTTGAATCCGAAGAAAGAGAAATTGAATAAAACCTTGAAAGGAGTAATCTACCTGGATTGAAGGGGCCGATTATTGAGTAAATTTTTGAGTTGAAGAATCCTTCCAGCTCTGGCGAGGATTGAGAATGACATGGTTTTGTTTTGTTGGATAAATTACCATATGATTTTTTTTTTTTTTTAGTCGCTGTTTGTTTGTTTGAGGGATTTTATTGGATCAAGCTTGAGGCAATCGTGTTTCGGCAGGAGGTTTGAAGGGAGTAAGTATATAAAATTTGTCAAATGTATGTACCAGTTTAGCCGCTGTTAAAATTTATCGGGTAAATAATTATATAGTCTTTTAATTTTTATTTTTTTTTTACTTTAAAATTTTTTTTTTTATGTTTGAATCAATACTCAAATTATACTAAAAAAATTTAAAATACCAAAATTACCTTTTAATTTATGTTTTAATAATAAATATATGTTGTGCATGGAGAGGCTTAGTCACCTGATCCTCGATGCTGTTAACAATAACCAATGGAAGCCAGTCTCTCTGTCTAAAGATGGCCCCAATCTTTCGCACTGCTTCTTCGCCGATGACATTGTCCTGCTGGCTGAAGCATCTAGAGGCCAGGCTAAAGTAGTGAAAGAGGTGCTGAACCACTTCTGTAACTGTTCGGGTCAAAAGGTGAGCTTGGAAAAATCATGTGTGTTCTTCTCAGCCAATACAAGTGACAGGACCAGAACAGAGATTGAAGCGGAGCTTGGTGTAAAAAGAACTTCGGATCTGGGGAAGTATCTGGGAGTGAAGCTTCTGCACGAGAGGGTCAAGAGCTCAACCTATGACTACATCATTGATCGTGTGAAAACCCGTCTTGCAGGTTGGAAAGAGAAGAGTCTTTCCCTTGCTGGGCGAACGACTTTGATCAGATCAGTAATTTCAGCCTTACCTGTTTATGCTATGCAAACGTCGGCCATGCCCATTAGTATCTGTAATAAACTTGACGGGATCAGCAGAAACTTCTTATGGGGAAGCACGGAAAGGGGCAGGAAAGTCCACCTGGTCCGATGGGAGGTTGTGAGTCGGAATCGCAACAAAGGAGGGTTGGGCATTAAAAGGGCGAG
Source organism: Euphorbia lathyris (assembly GCF_963576675.1). Taxonomy (NCBI): domain Eukaryota; kingdom Viridiplantae; phylum Streptophyta; class Magnoliopsida; order Malpighiales; family Euphorbiaceae; genus Euphorbia; species Euphorbia lathyris. Next base: position 91,078,865 of record NC_088910.1, read on the forward strand.
GCCCACGAACCTGGCGAACTTAGCCAAGTTAGGTTGGCGTATGATAACTGGGGAAGATTCCTTGTGGATCAAGGTGCTTAGGAGTCCTTATGCAGGTGATAGAACGAGCCTGAATATGTTCCGGAACAGGCAAAATAAGAGTCACACTTGGAGAAGCATTTTGAAGGGCTTGGAAGTTCTAAAAAGGGGCCTGTCAAAAGTAGTGAAGAACGGTAGAGCCACTCGGTTCTGGATGGATGCTTGGGCAGATTTTACCGATCTGAAGAGTGCAGCAACAACACATATTGATGAGCACATGGAGACCTTGAAGGTAGCGGACTACTGGTTAGATTCGGGGGGCTGGGACTGGGAGAATTTACAGCAAAGTTTGCCAGCGCCAATGCTCACTCACCTCGCTGCTATAGTGTTATTTCCGGAAAATGGTGAAGAGGACAGCTGGTCCTGAAAGGCAGCAAGGTCCGGGGAATTCTCGGTACGAACAGCCTATGAGCTGCAGACGAATGAGGTTTCGTTTGACGAAACTAGTGATAGAGGGAGAATCTGGAACCTAATTTGGACTGTATCAGCGATGGAAAGGGTTCGTTTCTTCATTTGGCTGGCTTACAGGGACGCTATCCTCTCTAACGTGAACCGAGTGAGAAGGAATTTAGGGGATGATGATTTGTGCGGGGAATGCCGTGAGATTGAATCGACTTTGCATATCCTCCGGGACTGTCGGCTCGCTCAAGAGGTTTGGATACAGTTTATCCCGGCTAGTTGGCAACAAGATTTCTTTACGACCGACCTTAAGACTTGGATCAAGGGGAATTTAGAGGCTAAGGAGCGCTGGGAGAATATCAGTTGGCCAGTGGTGTTCACTACGGCTTGCTGGTGGTTGTGGAAATGGCGGAACGAAAGGCTTTTTGACGAGAACCATAGGGAGAGGGGAGATAAAGCGAGATTCATATCTCAGCAGGTGAAGGAATTAACAGACTGTAATCGAGGCATTCGTAGACGGGGAGTGGGAAATCAAGACCGTATGGCTGGTTGGAAGCCTCCTTTGGAGGGTTGGGTCAAAATTAACTGTGATGGAGCGAGTAAGGGGAATCCAGGGCTATCCTCTTGTGGAGGTTTGATCAGAAATAATAAAGGCGATTGGTTAGGGGGTTTTATGTGTAATTTAGGAGCCAACACAGCGGTTCTTGCAGAGCTGTGGGGCGTTTTCTACAGTTTGCAACTGGCTTGGGATGCGGGATACAGAAATGTCGTCATTGAGGTAGATGCTCTGGATGTTGTCCACCTGATTCAGTTTCAGGGCAGAAGCCATCACCAGTACTACTGGATCATTGAGGAGTGTCGGTTTCTTTTAAAAAAGCAGTGGGATGTCAGAGTTGCTCATATTCCCCGAGAGGATAATCGAGCAGCGGATTGGTTGGCGAACTTCGCAGGTGTTTTTCCGTTAGGTCATCACGAGTGTGATGGGCCGCCTGTAGGCCCTCTTGATATCCTCGGCGCTGACAGAAGCGGTTCTGAGTCGTTCCGTCAGGGCTTAGGCTAGTTTCTCTTTGTTTTGCCTCGGGGCCTCGGCCCTTCCTCTCAACCAAAAAAAAAAATATATATTATATTTTTTCTATTTTATATTTTTTCTCTTTTTTCTACATAACCATAATCTCTTCTATATTAAGTAATTAAATTTTATATAATTATAGAATTTTAATTTAGTGACGTAAAATTTATTAACTAAAAAAATAAACGAAAAATATTTCAAAAATTATTAAAATAGAAGTAATACTATATAAAATTATAAAAAGTAATCTTAATTGATCTCTAATAAATTTTATGAATCAACAAATAGAATCTTATTTTCTTAAGTTATCAAAAGTTCGTAATAATATTAATGTTAGTGTTAAAATATTATATTAGAAAATAAAAAAAATTAAAAATTTAAGAGAATAAATAATATATATTTTTTATGATTAGTATACACAAGTATATATATCAATTTTGGTGTATATATTTCAAAAACAATATTAAAACTGTTTAGATTAAATTTGAAACTAAAAGATAAGTTTTTTCATGTATATAATTCGGGGCAATTTTATACTTTCATCTAAAACAAATGGAAGTACTAAAGAGTTGATTAAAATAAAACTTAAGGACTTTATAATAATATTATGGACTTACTAGTTCGTTATAAAAACATGAGCACTTTATAATTATTTACCCAAATTTATTTAGCTTTGAGATGTGAAATTATAGTTTCGTATAATATAATTCAGGGAAAATTACAAAATTAGATAAAATATGAGATTCATTTACATATTTAATTCATTTACGCAATCCATTATCTATCTATACTATTTTTTTTGTGACTTTTCCAAAAAATATATATATATATATATATATATATATATATATATATATATATATAACACTTATAAAAATTTTAGTCTTTCTTTTTTCTCCCTTCCGTCTGACTTCACATATTTCGCAATATACGAAGCATGCTATGACAATACTAATTCGCAGAATAACTTTCATTTACACAGATTTCGCAATATGCGAAGTAAAAGACGTGTTTTTAAGCAGTATTATCTTCGCATATTGTGAAATATGTGAAGTGGTATATAACAAAAAAAAAAGCATAACAACAAGGGTGCAAACATAATTTTAACATTAAAATCATAACATTATCAAAATTTACAACAAAATTGCAATAATAATTCAAAACCTAAAACCTAAATCCCAGAAGCGAAGAAAAATCGGCAGAACAAGACTCATTTTGAGACGAGAAATGGAACCCAAGTTTGAGAAATGAAATTCAAATTTCGTGGTGATTTTTCTTTTCTTTTCATGAAAGAAACAAAAAAAAATTGACAGATTCCCACCCATACATCCCAGTACACCGTCTTTGTATTCAAGCTAAATGGGTACTTGAATTTGATGTTCTGTATTCAATCACCTTCACAAAAATAAAGTCGTGTTAGCAAGAAAAACGACGATTTGGTTTCGCGAAAGCAGAATACGTGAAGTCTGCGAAGAGAAATGTAAGAGAAAAATGATGCTTTTACCTTCGCAGACTTCGCGGAATTTGGCTTCGCAAAGAAAAATCGTCCGTTCTAACCTCTTTTTCCTCACAGACCTTCGCAAAACTCATTCTGCGAAGTGATTTTCTGGGGAAAAAATGAAGAGAAAACAGTAGATACTTACATTTTTTCACCTTTTATCATTGAAATCGTCAATAACCATATGATAAACGCAGAAAAATAATCAAAATAACATCGAATAAGGATGTCTTCGATCCGCACAAGAAGAAAGAAACCAATAGACGAGAAGAAACAGAAAGATAAAGAACCATGACTTAATTTTCTAGAAATAGAAAGATGAAGAATCAAGAGATAAAGAGATGAAGAAAAGAAAGACATGGTGATGAAGAAATTAGTGCAGATTTCGCAATATAAAGGAAAAGAAGAAGATCAAATGTATGGGAAGGGGAAGAGAAACCGTGCACGGAAGAGAAACGGGAAGAGGAAGATGAAAGGTTGGAGTATTATGGGAAAATCAAAATAATATAGTCTAGATATGTAGTAGGTTGAGTAAATGAACTAAATATGTAAATATGTCTCCTATTTAACTCAATTTTATAATTTTTCCATATAAAAATAAATATATGAATGTTTTTTATAAACTGCATCAGGATGAGGATGAGGATGAGAATTCCGGCGTGCTGAGAGAGATTCCTTGTCTCCGCTCTTGGAAATTTTTTTCCATTATGCACCATGAGAAAAATAAATGAGTTCGTCTCCGTTGTAGCGAATGCCCGTCCTATTTATAACCCTAAGTCCAATATGTAAAAATATAAAATCCAATTAGAAAATATAAAGAAAAACAGGGAAAATAAAACGGTGGAACTAGAAGATAAGAAAAGTCACTGTTAAAGTAAATATTACTATGGTGCAATTTATTCATAACGTTAGCAATTAAGAGCCATTTTATCTCTAATATTGACAAGTTGGGCCAATTTGAAAAATAATTCATCTGCATTTCATATGTGGATCATTTTACATACTATTAGACGGGAAAAAAATTAAAATTAAAAAATTAAAATTAAAAAATTATAGTTAGAATAAAAAAATTTAAAAAAGTTTGTGGAATTTATAAACATTAAATCATAAAAAAAATATATAATTTTTTTAGAAAGAACAAAATTCAAACGTAAAATTACTCTGAGCTACTGATATCAGTGATAAAATTGTACTGTTAAATTTTTATTGTTATTTTTGCACCTTATTTGGAATTTTATAATCATGAAAAACTTCCCGAAAATCCGAAAAATAAAATACAAAACTCCCGGCCATTTTATTCTGCAGTATAGCGAAAGATGCCGGTGGCAAGACCGGAGTCATCTGATTCCAGAATTATCGCTCACGTTGACATGGACTGCTTCTACGTTCAAGGTATTTTCTTCTCTCTCTCTTCTGTAATTGAATTGAAGTAGGCATTTCGAAATAATTTTTCGTTGTCTAATTGCTTTCTACTTTTTCAATTTTTAGTGGAGCAACGGAAGCAGCCACATCTAAGGGGTTTTCCAACCGCTGTTGTTCAATACAATGACTGGAAAGGTGGTGGCTTGATTGCTGTTAGTTATGAGGCTCGAAAATTTGGAGTGAAGCGGTAAAGTAGGATGCTAGTTAGTTATGATTATGCTTTGGAGTCTCTTCGTTTGATAATTGAGTTTTTATTTTAATTTAATGGGTCTGCATATCAGTTCCATGCGAGGTGATGAAGCTAAGAAAGTTTGCCCGGAAATTCAACTGGTTCAAGTTCCTGTAGCCCGTGGCAAAGCAGACTTGAATACCTACCGTAATGCTGGTTCTGAGGTATTTTGGATTTGATATTTTTATAGTCTATTATCTATGGATGGTGATTGGAAATGGCATTGAGATATAATCTCTCTTCTCTCCCGCTCTCACTTTTTGGTTTAAATCAAACTTGCAGGTAGTTTCTATTCTTTCTCAGAAGGGTCGATGCGAGAGGGCTTCCATTGATGAAGTTTATCTTGACCTTACTGATGCGGCGGAAGCTATGCTAAAAGAATCTCCTCCAAGAAGCTTGGAAGCAATAGATGAGGAAGCTCTCAAATCGCATGTTTTGGGGCTTAAGAAAGAGGTATGAAACAATGCTTTTCATCAATAGCTAGATGCTAATTCTATTTTCTCGCGGATGACTTTTGACATTACAGATAAATTTTTATATCCATGCTATAGTTTGTTATGTTCTTCCCTTTTCACTGCTAAGCTTTATTAGCATATCCGGCCTATTGTAATTTGAAAATTGTGGAGGGAATGAATGATAGTAGATCCTAAGTTGTCTTCTTTCAGTTTTGTTCTTTTTGGTTCATTGGAGAAATTCTACTATACTCCTAGAGCAATAAACCCTACCAATCAATTGTTGCCATTTGTACATTTTTATTCTTAACACCAATCATCTCCCAATGAGGTGGTATGTATGCATCCCTCTTTTTATTGCTTGGGTATATTACTCCTGTAGTATGGTAGAAAGTCTTTGTTTGACTGTGAAACATTAGTTATGAAGTAAGAAAAACTTGCATTGTCAGACTTTTTTACTATGCCACTGTTGAAGCATGGGTTTAGAGGCCTTCATTTCCTCTCTGATAATAGTTCATAACCAGAAACAAAAGGAAGACCTTTTCTTGAAATTTATATATTTAAGCCCCATTAGCAGTTTTTTTTTTTTTTTTTAAAACAAAGTAGCAGGTCTTTTCTTTACTCGTATCTAAGTAGTAAAAAATTAGTATCACATTTGTGCATCCGCTTTTTTCTTGTGAATCCAAATTATATGGTAGAACGATTTTATGTGAACACAGTGTTCTTTGATGGGAAAACTGAGGTTAATGTTTTGATGCGATGGTGCCTAGACTTGCTCATCCAGCAGGCAGCAGGTTATCTGAGTTTCGCCAAGGATTATTTACCCAGGCAGATAATGTGCCACCGTGAATAGGAGGGACCTTCTATTTTGTTGATATGCATGGCTCAAATAAGAAAAATAATTATTACGTATGTATTTTATACCGGTCTAAAAGGAAAACGAATTCTCAATTTGGGGTTTTCTTGGGATTCATGTCCTAAAGGGAAAATGGTATATGTCGGGTCCTTAAATTGGGAATATGGACTCATGATCAGGTCCTATGATGGAGTTCCCTATCTTTTGCTTTCTCTCTTCATTATAGATTTTTTATTGGATTTTGCATTAGTTCAGGGTGGAAATGACGCCCAAGAAAGTGTGAGAGAATGGCTATGCAGCAGTAGTGCTGATCAACGTGACAAATTATTAGCTTGTGCAGTCCTCATAGTTGCCGAACTTAGGAAGCAAGTCCTGAAAGAGACTGAATTTACGTGTTCTGCTGGGATAGCTCATAATAAGGTAAGAACATGTCCTAAAATTTCTCATTTCTTCTTTACTAAATGTTATTTTATCTAAACCCAATGTCAATGCCTTGTATGTGAATTTACTATAGATGCTGGCCAAACTTGCAAGTGGCATGAATAAACCTTCACAGCAAACTGTTGTCCCTTTTTCATCTGTAAAAGAATTGCTTGATTCATTGCCAATCAAGAAAATGTAAGTTTGTGTAATTACAGATGTTGTGTTGGCTAACTTTAAATGTGAAGTTGAGGATTCTTGTCTACAATAAAAAGGGCGGCCCGGTGTACTGGGGGCAAGCCTTCCCCTGCCAATTTATTTGGCAAGAGGCCGCTCCTAAGACTCGAACCCGTGACCTCTTGGTCACACGACAACAACGTTTACCGTTGTGCCAAGGCTCGCCCTTGAATGAGAAATGACTTCATACTAAGATAAATTAAGATATTTAAGATAAATTAAAAAGTTTCCTTATTGTGTTTAATCATAGGAAACAACTTGGTGGGAAACTGGGGTCTTCCTTACAAAGTGACTTGGGTGTGAATACTGTTGGAGAACTGCTGCAGTTTTCAGAGGAGAAGCTACAAGATCGATATGGCATAAACACTGGGTAAGACTGATTAGGTGCAAATAGTATGACTACTCGCTTATCAATTGATTATTATGCTAAATGCTTGACTCATTGACTGGATAAGATGAACAAACATGAAAGTCGTCTTAATTCATTCACTTTACATTAAAACTTCCAAGTACAATGAATTTGATGTTTTTCTAACAAAAACCGTGTCTATTTTGAATTATAGGGTAAGCCTCCTAAATGTGTTACTTTACTCCATTTCATTTGAACCTTTTATGAATTTCTTCTTGCAAGTTTTTGTTTCTCATGTTTGAAAAATTCTTAGTATGAAGTCATTTCTCATTCGATGGTCGAGGCATTTGTCATCATGGTGTTCCTAATTTTTATTTTAATATGATTTTCAGTACCTGGTTATGGAATATTGCAAGAGGAATTAGTGGGGAAGAAGTTCAGGGACGCCTTCTTCCCAAGAGCCATGGTTCTGGGAAGACATTTCCAGGACCTCGGGCTTTAAGGACTATTGATTCTGTAAGGACTTTATAACTATATTATATGCACAATGCTTATGTATTAGCTTCTTAGTAACTGCAAAAATCTAAAATAGTAAAAAGGGATAGGCCTTCTTCAGTTTATTTCAACGTTACTATGAAGTTTGGGAAACATTTAATGATGTTTCCCAAAATGATAGTAATATGGAAAACACGGATATCAAAGACAGGGATCTCCGTGTTTTCCTTTAGGATTGGTGTTGTTGCTGGTTCAAAACCCAATAACAACACTTTTTGCAATTACTTGAATATATCATTCTTAATTTAACGATTGTCATTTGCCTAATTTTATCCTTCTACTAAATAAGATAAATTTCATAATAATTACTAATGAAAATTGAAATTGAAAAAAAAAAAAAGAAATATTAAGGTAAATGGACATGTTTTTTAGTTTCTTTTTTCTATTTAGAATGGAAATTAGGAAACGAAAAATGGTTTCTATAACCAAACAAGCCCATAATGTTTATGTTTTCCTGGCCCAATGCTGTTTCTGTGTGAATTTCATTAGGAGATGCTACATATACTACGTACTTAAGGCATGTTCTTGGCTTGTAGCAACATTTTCTAAATTCACAGGCTGTTTGTTGAAAATCAAAATGCAAATGTCCCAGCTAAACTAATTCCTGCCCCCATTCATATCATTAGGCTTTGGATATGATATACCTTAATGGGTTCTTTTACTGTGAATGTGTCAACTCCACATTTAAATGAAGCTCTTCAAGATACAGTTGATAGTAGCTGGAAAAACATTTCTCTTAATGATGAGAAACATGAAAAACGAGAGCTGGTTTGGGTATAAAGGAGCTGAATGGAACTGAAAAGGAGATGGTTTGGGTATAAAGGAACTGGATGTTTGGAATAGATCTGTAAACGGGAAGGCATATATGGTAGCTGGTGATGCAAAAAGAATCTCTTTTGGCAACATGGGCTATAAGAACAAATTGAAAAGGCTCATGTTTTGGGGCATTACAAAGGAATATGATGCAAGTTGGGTTTAGCGCAACTTTTTGAAGATCAGAGGAGCTCTCGAGGGAATTTCACTATTTCAGCTATAGGGTGGGAAATGGCAGGAGATGTTCTCTCTGGTATGATCCATGGTGAGAGTATTGTTTGCTGTCTGAATATTTGCAAATGCTGATATTTCCAAATCAGCAAGAGTAGTAGATTGTTGGCATCATGCTGATATTTCCAAACTACTGAAGCAATCTAAGGAAGAAGTAATATGGTGGAAAGTTGTGTGGATAGAAAATGTATTCCTATTGTGTTTAGTTCTCCACAAAAGATTCGCTATGAAAAGTAGAAGTTTAAATGGACTAGTCGATAACCAGACTTGTGTTTTCCATCCAAATGTGGTGAAATAAACTGAGTATCTGTTTTGTTGCTTGTTGTTTTACTAAAACTATCTGGCAGATGTACAGACAGATGTGGGGCTAGTGCAGCAGGCTTTGGTTGGAGATGAATTATAAGCTGGATATGTAGTAGGAAAGTTGGTGGCAAATCATTATTGGCAACATTGAGAAGTACTGCTTTTACAGCAAATATCTACTGGATTTGCCTAACTAGAAATAGAACGAATTTTCAGAATGTACAGTTTACTTCATGAGTATTGTTGCTAATGTGTTTAATAGTATTAAGTTGAATTTGATATATAGTCAGTCTATAGGTAACCAGAATATATATAATCTGAATGTTTGGTCCTATAAGGACCCTGTTTTCTGCGTTTTTATCTTCATTTTGTTTTTTCTGTGCTCTCATTTCCAATTCTTAACATGTGCAAATTATTCTCAAAATATTAAGTTTCTGCTACTTTATTTTTATAGTTAATTTTATGTCTTATAATTTATATAAACAGTTGTCTTTTAGTCTAGACGCATCAATATGATATATCACTTGGTTGCTTTTTCTCAGGTTCAACACTGGATTAATCAACTTTGTGAAGAGCTCAATGAGCGTCTGAGCTCTGATTTGGATCAGAACAAGCGGATTGCGCACACCCTTACTCTAAATGCTACTGCATATAAGGTAACTTTTTTTACCTGTTCTTTTGCTTATTCTTTTGCCTCGGACATACTTGTATCCCTTGGATTTTATTGTCCTCAGAAAATTCTTTCATGCAGTCTACTGATACGGAATCACATAAAAAGTTCCCTTCAAAATCTTGTCCATTGAGGTACGGGACTGCGAAAATTCAAGAGGATTCATTAAACTTATTTCAAGCGGGGTTGCGAGAATATTTGGGCTCATATGGAGTTAAGATTCATAGAAGTCAGCTGAATAAATGGGGCATAACATCTCTTTCAGTTTCAGCAAGTAAAATTGTTGATATACCTTCTGTAAGTTTGTTGTTTCTCAGTTTTTACTTTTTATATAAGTGGTCCTTGTGTGTTTTGTGTGCTTTGCTGATTTTTGAGTTTTACATGTGAAGTTGATGAAAGTAGGTCCTGTGTACAAGGAATTTTTTTCTTTTCTAAATGAATTACATACTGATCTGTTATCCCCACTTTTTGTTCGTTTGTAATTTTTTTTTTCTTGAGAGAGAGAATCAATTATTGTTGTTGCCAGGTGGTTCTCTCCCGAAACAAGGTCTAGGGGAAAAGGGAATTTCAAAGCAGTGTTTTTTGAGAAGAAAATTGAGTTATTTTGTGTTCTACACTGATAGTGCCCTCAGTGGTGTTGAATTGTCGATGATGATGTTGGTTTTATTGTTGCAATAATATTGGAATTATTTTAATGACTAGTCGAGGGATTGTGGATTAAGCACTAAATCAAGGAAAGCAAGCATTAAGACACCTTAGAGTAGAAGAAACTTTTCAGGAATATTTATAGGTGGAATTTTGAATGAGAGATCACTTACTCGTCTCATAAATGCTGGATTGCTTAGTTAATCTAATATTGGAGATTTATTTGGAGATTTCAAAATTAATTAAATTTGTTTCTCCAATCATTTGTACCAATTTCAACATATGTCACCTAAACTGAAAGTAATTGGTTTAATGGATTGTATGGTGCTTGTAGGGAACTTCTTCAATCATGAAATACTTTCATGGCCAAGATCCATCACTCTCTTCATTAAAGCAAATGCCAGATATCTTAATTGAAGAAGCTGCACCAGTATCAGCATCAGGTGATTTTGTTTTACTGATTGGTGCTTCTGTACATGCCCAGCTTATGACTTTTTACTATTCATTGATGGGATTGAATAAAGTTGTTGATGTTCATTTAGGGTGTGAAAGCAATTCAGATATGAAGTTGGATGGGCTACGAATTGACTATAATGTTCTCAGTCTGGATCAACCAGAACAGAAAGTCACTCCATGGCAAGATCAGGTTTGTAGAAAGCAACTTCATAATCTTTCTTTACTAAAACACCCAAAAACACCATGATTGACATTGTTGTCAGTAAGGGGCTTTTGGCTAGGGAAAAATCACATTGGAATAGGAATGGGAATGAAATATTCCATTTCCTACTTGGTTAAAGAAAAGTAATTATGGAATGGGAATCCCATTCCCGTATATATTGGGACCATTGATTCCCTCTGTATACATTGTAATCAGTTTTGGTTCCCCTTTGAATAAGAAATAACATGGTTCCTATCTAAAAATCTGACTCCACATTTCCCATTAACATTGCTATTGTTTTTGGCATAAATCAAATTTCTTTTGCAAGTTTTACCTTCCAACTCTTTCTTTTTTGTCTTTTGTTCTTCATGTACTCCGTCCTTGACATCAATATTAAATATATAGAATTATAACTACAAATATTCTACCCACAGCTTCAATTTCGAAAACTTAAAAAAATACAAAAATCTCTGAATTCAAAACAGATAAGATAGGCAATATTTTTATAAATTCATAAGCGAATATCAAGAAATTTGAACTATTTGTTCAACTTACTTAGTCCATAATATAATTATCAAACTTAATTGCCCCTTGCAAAACATATAGAAATACTAAAATAAAATTTTGATAATAATAACAATAACAATTATTATTAGCTCATTAAATTTTGATATTATGATATACACACATATATATAACAAGTTTAGTATTGATGAAGGTTTATAGACCAAACAACATTAAGGGAATTAGATTCCATTTGTAGATTGAACCAAACGTTCCCTAAGAGTACTAATCCCCTTTCGGAATATGAATGCTCAGTTCTGTTTTTTCAGATTCTAATGCTGAAACATATTGAAAAGATATGATATTTCGATAATCTGATTGAATTTGTTGAATAAAACTCAAGAAGCTTTCATGGGGATTGGGAACTATATCTTGATTTAAACTTAAATCAGATTTTGGTGTCTGAGCAACCTCGATGTCCTTTTTTTAAATTAAAGTTGTTACAAATTTGTAATAATGTTGTACAATTTCTGTCTAGTTGAAGTGAGACATTATCACATTCTCAAGAATTATTGCACCATTTTTACTTTCTCATTGCGACTATTTAATATATATTGAGCATTCTAGCTGCATGAAAATCAGCAGAAGTATAATGCAGAATCATATGTTTTTATTATTATCATCATCTCTTCTCTTTTACATTTCTAATCTAAATATATATTCCTTTGAAGAATTATACTAAAAAATGCTGACTCTACCTTTTCATAGATTTATGATTTCATTCAATTCCTTCTTTGTTGAAAAATTTCGACTAATTTGAGAGCTTGGTTGCAATTTTATACTGACTAAACTTGGAAAAATTGTTAATATAATTTTTTTCCCCAACACATACCACACTTCCCCTCTCTTTCATCCCCATCCCTTCTCCCTTCCACCCAAATCTGGCAAGTCATAGAGAAGGAAAAAAAATTCCAGTTTGTGAGAAGGATGGGTCATTTAGGCAGAACATTGCAGGTTTATGCATGGAAGCGAGAACAAGAGGAACAGAAAGAAAAGTTGAAAAACCAATTGGTGTTGTGTCAGAGCTGTGCTAAAAAGTTATATCGCAGCCTTGATTTGTCTGGTAATGTCAATTTTATTGCATGTCTGAATATGAAGATCTTTTGTCTGCAGGATTCTTCTGGCTCTTCATCCAAAAAAGCAACCGATGGCTTCAACATAGAGACTTCGCTCCTGCTGCCATCAGGTGTCATATTATAATGCTAGGAACCACTTGTGGTTTCTTCAGTTATCCTTTGAAATTTTTGCCCCATATTGGTAAATTAGTTCAGATTCTTATCCAGGGAGCAAAAGTTACTCGGGGCTAAGTCAAAGTAACTCACATGGACCTTTATGTAGGGGAGACAACCAGGGTACAGCGCCTAATTTGAAAGAACAGAAACAGAAACAGAAACAGAAACGTGGTGCAATGAATGACAAGGTAAATATGTTCAGTTGCTTATTTATACTTCATTTTATTCTAACTTTTTGTGCTCCTGGATTCCGTCATGCTATTTTCTATGTAGAATCGAAATTTTATTTCCTTCCTCAGAATCATTCAATTTGTAGTTGTCGCAGTGAAGCATGTAGCAATTTGGTTGTACCTGTTGTAAATGGTGAATAAGCACAAGAAAAATGGGTTAAAACACATCATTTTTTAGTAAAAATAAACCCCTTTTACTGACATCAGAGACCATATTTCTCCAAATTGACACAAAAAGAACCGCGTCCAATCTTTCATGGAATGCAAAACTGCATGGGTTTTCTGTACTTACCCCTTTTGACAAATATCATTTCATGGTTTTTGCACCTAGAAAACCTCTTTCTTGAATTTAACATGTCCATGATATCTTGTAGACAGCTTCTTGGCCTCAGATTAATTGAAATTCAATAGTTGTTCTATAATGGGTTTTTGTTTATGTGACTGCAGATGTTTGTTCAATCAAGTGATTCTTAGCATGTAGCGGTTTTTACTGACAATGACAAACAACGAAAACCCCATTTATTTGTGTTACTAATGTGATTAGGCAGTAGTGTTCACCTAGACTCTGACAGTTCACTGTTAGATCTAAACTTATTAGAATCGTACTTTGGTGATTCAAAGCATCCTAAGGTTTTAGATTTAATAAGCCTAGATCTAACATTTGGTCATTCAGGGTCCAGGTGAATACTACTGTGTGATTAGGATAGAGAAAGGGTTATCTGTGGCTTGCTATAGAGACAAGAAACAAAACTAAAGATAAAAGAGAATAGGAAGGTAGAAGTGAACTCTGATTGAGAAAGAGAATTGTAAATTTGTATAAAAAATAACAATAATAAGATCCACAACAGCTTATTGGTGAGTCTCTCGTTGTTTAAAGTTTCCTAATGAAATTAAAGATACAAATTCTAAAAAGTGTTCATATTTTTAAGATACATATTGGAGAATAGGGGCATTTAACTGATTTAGTGAAAGCCTTGGGGCTTGGCTTTCACTATTTCCCTATAATTGGAGGATAATTTTGTTTTGTTTTTCCCTAAACTTGTTGCTAATGAACGGTAGCATCCCTGAAAGTTTGTTTTCCCTAAACTTGTTGCTAATGAACAGTAGCATCCCTGAAGTTCAATTCATTCTTCTTTGTAAAATCACTTTCCCCGTCCATTGTTCGTTAAAACCTCCTTTGGTTTGTTCATATACAACACTTAAGTAAACAAACTTTTTGTTTCAACCGGAGCTGGAAATGAGCAGGAAGATCAGATGAGTTGCTGGGACTTTCAGGTGAAAAGTGGGAGGAGGGAGATAGAAAAGTTAGGGGAGATAGAGAGTAGAGAGAAAATTTAGTTACATGTACCTAGACGAAACTAGTCCAGCTCAGCATACCAGCACATAGTAATGGAGATTTTGATGGAAAACGGAAGGAGAGCCTTCATTGTTATAAAAATAGAAGTTGCGGTAGTCAGTAGAGTTCCAAATTGAAGTTCAGGGACATTGTTTAGTGTCAATGTCAGGGACAGTAGATGAAACTTACCCACTAGTATAAATGATCATTTGTGTCCATTGTAATATTCTAATATGGTCTTTCTTTAGCAGGGAACAATCTTGAAATTATTCAATAGCTATAATTCTTCATCCTCTTCAACAAAACAAGATGTCAGAGTTGGAGGTAATGTAACTTTTTTGCCCTTAGGTATCGGTATCCGTATTTGTGATCTACTATATGTTTGTGGTGCTGGTTATTCTTATTGAGGGTTGAATATTTAGGTTCAGAGTCCAAAGAGACAGTTGTTGGACAGCATAGAAGAAATGGTGATGAGAGGGAAACATGGAATTACAAAATTGATGATATTGATCCATCTGTGGTTGATGAGTTACCTAAAGAAATCCAAGACGAAATTCGGGCTTGGCTTCCGCAGAATAAGCGGTGTAATGTAGGTAAACGAGGCTGTACCATTTCTCATTATTTTCCACCATCTAAAACACCGTAACGTACATAAGCGCCGGGATAGTAAGTGCCTAGAAATCATATAGAAATGGAAGAGGATCTTATATATAGTTGATCCATTTACCTGCTGCTGTTGCTGCATCTGTCTATATTATGTAAAAGAAACAAACTTTACATTGCATTAGTATCGTATATAGCCTATGAAAATTTGAGTGGTAAACTTCAGCTTCATAGTGATTTTTTATATATATAATATATATATATTTTATTTGTTCATCTTGGTCGAGAATTTAAGAAATGTGACTCTCAATCTCCACTTGAAAGGCTTTGTGATTGGAAAACTATATATGTATAAGTTGGTTATGTCATTTTTGCTTCATGTGAAAAAAATTAAAGCAGGATATTATTCTTCACAAAACCAAGATAAACAACTTAAATTGCTAAATCTGAAAAGACATAATGCATTTGAAAACTTCATAATTTATATAGAAAAAAAAAGGTAAATAATTTATTAGTACCTATATTTTTATTTAACACGATTTAGTCATGGTAATACATTGTTTAATCTTTAATTTTTATTTATATTCAACCGTTTAGTTAATCAAATATTTTGTGTACATCATAGACTTTACTTTCTCTACAGCAATTTATTTTCTTTTCCATAATCAAACGCTGATGGAAACAAACAAGATTGCATGAAAAGAAAGGGAGAAAACCCAGAAAAAGGGGTAAATTATACTCATATTAAACTTCAATTTTTAATGGTATTACCACTGAATTTTACACTTTTTAATATCGGTGACTACTCAACTTTAACTAACTCCCCAAGACCGTTAACGATCTCAAAATGAAAATATTTAAAAATTATTGTTCAGAACGACATTTACTATTACTATATTTTTTATTTTCTAAAATCACATTTTTTTGAGTTTTCTCTTTTTAAAAATTCACTAACTTTCCTAATCAAACAACACGTAACAAAACAAAAAAATTCAAGAATTAAAGTTGCTTAGAATATCTTTAACTCTTTCAATGGTTATAGCGTTAAGAATTGAAGTTCAGTGCCACAATGTTAAAATGGGTAAAGTTCAGTGACCATAGGTGTAATTTACTTGGAAAAAAACTATAAGATAAACATTTTAAAGAAATAAAAGGACTGACTTACTAACAAATTAAAGATCCCCAAACTTAGGCTTTAAAATGAATTAGGACCTTAAACTATAATCATCATCAATTAGATCGCAGAATTAAATAAAAATCATCAATTGAGTACTCACTTTATCCTAAAATTAGAAACCGTGATTATTTGATAGGGGATCGAAACCATCACAACCTCAAATTTTGTGGAGACAAAGAGATCGAAACTACCCGTGATCATAGTTATTCTGGCAACCGCCCGGGTCCTTCCATGTATCTGTCCCTGGCCTCAATTGATATTTTTTATTTAGGATAATGATTTAATTGATGATTTTACATAGTTTAGGGATTTAATTGACAATTTTAATAATTTCAGGTCCTAAATTGACTTTGAAACTTTAATTTGGGTAGCCAAATGGATATTATACCAAAATTAAATTATGAGGGGACGTTTGGTTTGGGGTCTTCAGGAATGAGAATGTGAATGAGAGAGTTTCATTCCCTTTGTTCTTATTTGTTTAAAAAAAACTCATTCCCTTTACCCATTTTAGATTAGGGAAACTTACACAGAAATTCATATTTTAAAAACTATTTACAATTATGAAAATCGCTTTTATGTATTTTATCATTATATGATTTTAAATTTTAAAATATCATAATATCATAATTTTATTTCTATTTTTGTCAAATTTTCAGTTATTCAGTTGCAGGAAATAAAAACAGTTTTAAAAAACCACCAAATATGACATTTAAATAAATTTGTTTGACATTTAAATAAATTTGTTTAAGAGTCTGACACAGTTATAAATAATTTGTTAATTATGATCATTGTGTAATTTACCCTTTAGATTATGGGTTTGCCCCACTTTAAGTTAAGCCCATTACCTCATGTCCTGTAGGGAATTGGATTCCCTTTACCCCATTTCATTTCCTAAACATATCCAAACACATAGGAGAATTAATGCTTATTCATTTCTTTTCCTTTAGTTTCCCTTTCTTAATTCTTTTTCCGTTACTCCTTATGAACCAAACGCCTAGTGGCGAATACATGATTACTCGGTTGGGGGGGTCGATTTTACAGGTACGCTCGGGATTTTTTTTTTTTTTTTTTTTTTGCTAAATCGAACTTGCTTAATTTTTTGTATATATGAGTGTTATAATCTGAATTGTCAAAAACCACTTTTAAGTATTAATGTACAATTTTTCAAAATTAAGCTAGATTTCATTTATAGTCCTTAACATGTAAAAAAAAAAATGGATTTAGAGAGGGCTGAACATGTAAAAAAATTTGATTTCAGATGACCTACCAGACCAAAAAAATTAATAATTTGGATTTATAGGCCAAAAAAATTAGAAATTTGGATTTAGAGATGCCTAACAGGCCTAAAAAAAAAGTTAGAAATTTGGATTTAGGGAGTACCTAATAAGTCCAAAATATTGAAATTTTGAAGTTTGGACAAGCCTAATACGTAATGAGATATATTTAATTTTCTTTATTAATTCAATACTAGTTTCTAAAAAAATTATAACATTTTTATATTTTTTTTATGTTTAGTTTTAAAATTTTAAAATTTAATTTAGAAATTAAGTTGTTTGAGTCTCAAAATAAAAAAATTAATTTTTTTAATGAAAAAGACATAATAAAAATGAGTTCAAAAGTGTTATGAAAATAAATAAAGTAATTAATAATGGTAACATAGTATTATAATTATTGAAAAATCAAATTTAAATAAACAAACATTTTCTAAAATAAATTGAGATTGGGGGGAATTGAATCTAGGACCTTTTAAAAAGAAGCAAATGTTTTAACCATCTCATCTACTTTGAACAATAAAATATTACTACATAGTTTCTATATGGACTAATATTAGGAGAGGCCAAAACTACTCGTGACTATGGTATTTCCGGCGGCCGGAGGGGCCCGGGCCCCTCTGAATACGCCCCCTGAGTTCTTTAAAAAAATAAATGATGTGTTATAAAAATAGAGGCATAGTCCTTGAAAAGAACATAAGAATAAGAGGCATAGTAAAAATACATAAAAAAAAAAAAGACATTTTAAATAATAATCTAAAAATCTAATTTGGCCGTTTTAGACAGAATTACCCACCAACTTGTTTTCATTTTACCAAACAAATACATCTGGAAGTTTCCATGACTAAAATGCCCTTGTTATCTGTCGAAGGCAAAGGGTAATCATGGGAAAGAGAGGCCACTATAAAAGGGAAGCTTCACTGTAAAATTAGGTTTAAAGCTCTCATTAGTTTAAGAATGAGGCTTTGCTCTCAGGGAGGCGGATGGGAGTTCTTGTAGGGTGGTTGCCGCTCCTCCCTGAACTGCTGTAGAGCCGATGATTTCACCGCTTTCTTTATAAAATAAACCGCCTTACTTCTCTCTGTAAAGAGAGAGAGAGAAAGAGAAGAGAAAGGAAAAGAATAATATGCATCTTTTGCCCCTGAACTTGTCCATTTTTGTTTACACTTTTGTGTTTTTCTTAGAGGCTGTGATGATTCTTTTTAATTTTTGTGGAAATCAGACGTGAAAGGAAGGATTCGATTAGAATGGCGGGGTAATACGGAGTGGTTTGCATGTGAGTCGAAACTCACAGTGAGCTGCCGTATAGCAGCCATGGTCGTTTTTGTTCCTTTTTCCTTGCCTGAGAAAAGGCGAATCTGAGCCTCCCTTTTAAATCTATTTCTTCTTTTTACAGGATTTCGATTCTGACATTCTAATGCATGCAATTTTTGTCCAGATTATATGCTGTATCCGCTAAATAACTTAGCCCTTTGTATATGGATTTGGGATTTAGGGTTCCAAGTTTTCTTTTAATTAAATATTTAGCTAATAAATAAATTCACACCTAATTTAGACTTTTGGGCAAAAGTACAAAAAGAAATATTTGACTGCAAACAGAGTCTATCTATGGTTCAATAAGTTTGCAATTAGAGGTCTGGTGGTTCAAGTTTCAAAAGTTTTGTGATAAGGGCTCTTAGTATGTTTTCTCTTTAAACTAAGTATTTTGAAACTATATGCAATCAAAAATGATAATTAAGAGCATTTTTTTTTAAGAAAAATATTATAACTGTAAACTCTGCATTTTATTGAATCAAAACACTTGCTTACATACACAAATATTCAAACTGAAAAGCAATAAATTTGGAACATGAATCTGATAAATGAGAAATAACCAATGTTTTGAAAACCGGACTGGACGTTGAACCGGTGAGATAACTGGTTCAAGGTTCAATCGGTTCAATCGGAATGGTTCAACCGGATAAAAAAATAAATAAATATATATATAAAAAATAAAATTATGTTTGAACATAAAATTAAAAATTTCATACATATAATAAACAATTCTTAAGTTACATATTAATTAAAAATTAAAAATCATACAGATAATATAAAAATTAACACATCGGTAACCAATCTTTAATTTAACACATTAATTAAAAATTCACACATCTAAAATCAAACCCATAGTTTAACACAATATTAAGATTAAAATTAAATTAATTAACACCAATTATTAAAGAGGTTGTTCTCTACCTAATTTTTAAATTTTTTCCTTAATTCAATATTTTTTTCAAAAAATGGTAAAAAACCAGGGTCAATCCGGTTCACTGGTTCAACACCGGTTCGCGGTTCAACCCCGGTTTGATGTGGTTTAATATAGTTGAACCTGTATAGTTAAAACCGGACCGGACACTTGACTGGTTCGTGGTTCGACCGGTTCGACCGGCCGGTCCGGTCCGGTTTTCAAAACATTGGAAATAACCAACAACTACATGTCTAAAAAATAGGAAAGCACAACTAAAAAATCAGAAAATACATCTATAACAAACTTTTGGGTTCAAAAATATATGTAGTCTGGTCATCATCCCAACTCAGTATCATCCTAATTACAGCTCAAGAAGCATATTTCAACACTCCTCCTTGCATTAAGAACTACAAACTCTAAACTTCATTCTCAAATATTCACATACACTTGCTGAAAGTGCTTTTGTGAAAATATTGACAACTTATTCTTCTATTTTTTAGTACATCGGATTTACTTCACTTTTTCTTGCACTTCTCTCAAAAAATAGAGTTTCACAATGAAATGCTTGGGTTTTTCATGGAATACTGGGTTGTTAGAGATGGCAATAGCAACTTGGTTATCCATAAAATACATTGATGTGTTCATTTTCCTCCAAACCAAGATCAAACAACATTCATAAAGCTTGATTGACAGTTGATGTAAGATCAAACAAGATTCATAAAGCTTGATTGACAGTTGTTGTAACAACAATGAATTCTACCTCAACTGTTGATTGAGCTATAATTTCTTGTTTCTTTGAACACCTAGAGAAACAACTTGATCTTGAGGTGCTTTTGATATCCTCAACAGACCCGCCCAATCACTATCAAAAAAGGCTTGAAGGTTGAAGTTCTTACCTTTGCTGAATTTGACTCCAAAATCCTTTTGACATGTCTAAGCACCCTCTTTTGCAGCTTTCATATGCATTTTGCTAGGAGAATTAAAAAAATCTAAATAATACACTTAGATCATACAATATATCTTGGTCTTGTTGTTCTAAGGCACATCAAACATCCAATCAAGCTTCTGTAGCTTCTTTCATCTGCTCGATCAGCACCATCTTCCTTCATCAACTTCTACTTTTGATTTTTCGGAGTACTCAAGCTTTTGCAATCTTCTATTTTGAACTTCTTCAAAATTCCTTTTGCATATTTTTTTTTTTGACATATGAATATTTGAGCTTGAGATTATTTAATCTCTATACCAAGAAAGAAGGCCATTTCCCTAAGATCTATCATTTCAAACCTCCAACTTTCCTTTAAATTCTTCAATAAGAATAGAGTTGCTTTTTATCACTAACAGATCATCAACATACAAAGAAACTATCACAATATCAGATTGAGTATGTTTTACATAGTTGATTCACTTAGGCTTTTTTAAAAACCCAAATGAGAAAGATGATCATCAATTCTGCTGTACCAAGCCCTTGGGGTTTGCTTTAACCTGTAAAAAACCTTTTTAAGTAGATTTTTTCTTTCTGTCCCTTTACAAGATATCCCTCTGGTTGTTCAACATAGATTTCTTCTTGTAAAAAACCCACTGAGAAACGCTTATTTGACATCCATCTAGTAGATTTTCCAGCCTTTTGTGATGCAATTGCTATAAGAAGTCTGATTGTGTCCAGCCTTACCATTGGTGCAAACGTTTTTAAAAAATCTACTCCGAAAACTTGAGTGTAGCCCTTCACCATAAGACATGCTTTATGCTTGTTCACCGAACCATCTGCATTTAGCTTAGTTTTGAAAACCATCGACTTCAATGTTTTTTTCATGAGGCCTTTTAATAAGCTCATATGTGCTATTTTTCTTAATCATGGCAAACTCCTCATATATTGCGGCTACCCATTTTTCCTCATTTTTAGCTTCAAAATATTATGCAGGTTCGATGACTGCTATAGTGCAATTTTGATAAACTTCCGAGGTGCTCTTCAAAATTACTTGTTCCGGATTACCAAAATTGAGTATCATGATATGTATTGCTTCGTACTCCACTACGTTGTTGAATGCTGAAAATACTAGGAATTCTGTGTATTTCAAAGTGATTTCTTCCGGACTTTTTACATATATGCGAATTCATGCACCTTCTTTGTTAGAACTCTTATCCACAGACATCTCTTATATATCCCTTGAAGTTTCTAGCTTTTGCAATGTCTTTCGAAGTGAAGTGTTTATTTGTACCATAATGAAGTGACTTTAAAAGTAATGCCGAAGCTTTTGCGATGCAATTACCAATCCATAGACCAACTTTTCGAGCTTAGGGTGTATGGTCTCTGCATCTTGTAAAACTTATTAAATACTTCGTTTTGATAACTAGACGATTATATTTTAAGAAAGGTTATTATATTTTCATTAATCAAATTAAACCTTAAATAGAATTATTCCACGAATATATTCAATTAAAAGGCTTATAATAAATAAATTATTTTTTAGTTCATTAACAAAGGATAAAATAGTTTTTACTCAAAAATAAATGATACATATATGAAAGTCTTTTATTAAAGAACGTGTTTAAATGCTTATCACTTTCATATACATGTACATATATACATGTCATGCTTAATAAAAAATACACTTTATAATATTAACCAAAACTCAAACTCAAAGGACTAAATAATATAATTGGTAGATCTTTGGGATATTTTATTAAGTAATTATATGCATGTATTTTTGGCCAAAGAGTTATAGAATAAAATAAATGTGTTGATGAATCATTAACTCCTCCATTTTAATGTTGAATACTATTAAAATTAAAGTAATAAATAGGATTGCTAAAAAAAGTAATACAATATCTAATTAAAAAAGGTAAACAAATATAGTTGAAGTTTAATATATTAATTTTTTATAATTATAAATTATTTTAATGTTTATACGAAGGGTTTGTTTACTGTTCAAAATATGAACTACTAAATTATTGGTTTAAAATCATTAATTTGCCAGTTTTCATTAAGAATTACTATATTATTTTTAGGGGCCAAATTCATCACTAAGAACGGGAATGACATGTCGTCCTTAAAAATGGATACGATAGTCGTCATTGATAACATAGATGAAATGTTGTCCTTAACAATGGGGACGACAGTCGTCCCTAAGAATGGGTACGACATGTCGTCCCAAGAACGGAGACGACATGTCGTCCTTAAGAATGGGTATGAAAGTCGTCCCTAAGAACGGGGACGACAGTTGTCCCCATGAACGGGGATGACATATCTAGCTTATGAACCACTAAAGAGGTTGTTACTTGTAACTAAATTGATAACAACCATTCTCTCCCCGGCTTATTTAGAATTCCCTCAAAAAAAAAATTCAAACTTATTTAGTCCCTTAAAAGTTTATTTTAATGTTTCAAAAATCTATTTTAATCCCTCAATCTAATTTTTTCATACTATTTTTAGTTTTTGGTCCTCGATCTATTTTTTATTTAATTTCAATATTTTTCCATATTATTTTTTATTTTAGTCCCTCAGTCGTCTTTTTTTTTCATTTCAATTTTTTTCATATTTTCTTGGATAAATATTTTTTTTATAGAATTGATAATAAGTATTGAATAAATTATTGTGTTTGGTAAAAAATAGAATGAATGTATAGTGTTTTAAGAGTGTTTTTTTTTTATAAATAAACACTTGTATTAACGAGTTAAAGAACTACAATCATTTTGAATACAAGAAAAAACACATAAAGGAAAATCTTCAATGAGAATTTCCATTTCATCAAGAGTACTTGCCCATGCTGCTAAAGAATGCGCCACTGTATTAGCTTTTCTTCTCTCATGCACAAATTCAATGGATACGAAAGATCGGGCAACCTCATAAATATCATTAATAATAATGCCCAACCAATTTGTCAGTTGTTGACCCCCATTAAGCAGTGAAATTGCAGATGCCGAGTCAGATGCTACCAAGATTGAATGAAATCCACAATCATGAACAATTTGTAATGAATACAAGATCGCTAATAATTCCGCATGAAGAGCTGACATTGCTAATTCTATAGGTCAACCACCAGAGAGATAAACTAATCCATTACAGTCACGAACCACCAATCTAAAAGATCCGCTAAAAGTGCAAATTGCGAATGCCGCATCACAATTTAACTTATAGCAGAAGGTTACTGGTGGTCACTATAGATGTTCTTATGGGTTATTATTATTAATATTTCAATTTATTTATTTTTTAATTTTTTAATTAAAAGCGGGTAGCTAGTAGGGACGAACCAAAGACATCCCAATTAGGTTGGCACCCCCAATAGAAGGGAAACCAGTGTCGATCTTATTAAAAGGAAAGCAAAAGTACATAATAACAAAGAAAGTGAAAACTAACTAAATCGGTACAAATACTGCCCGATTAAATTACAAAAGAAAACAAAAAATCAAAAATCTGGGAGGTCATCCCACCAATATTACTACTACTGACTCGTTGTTTTGTTTCCACTAATAGCAAAAACACAAAGTGACCCATTACTCAGATAATCAAATGCAAAAAAACGTATGTTTTCTTTCTTGCCTTTTAGAGATAGGAAGTTGAGATAAATGGCTATGAGAGACCCATTCGAATACTGGAGAAAAAGTAATCACATCTGCTTCAAATCCAAGTGGTAATGTCTTCTTCTTCTTTTTTGCTTTTGATGATTATTTTTCTGGGTTTTTGTTAAAGTTTATGGCTTACTTTCATTCTTTTATTCTATATGATTTAAACGATGCAATAATGATAATTGTCTAGCCATACTTGTGGGTTGCTTCTAAATCAAGTGTAGCAGTCTGCTCTCCTTAGGGTTTAACAAAATTATTTTGAACTTTATTCTCAAGAACAATAAAGTTTATAGCTTTTTTAATTGTGAAAAATCCATTAAGCCAATTAATTCAAGAATTACTATTCCTTTTGCTGATTTTATCATAATTATTTTAGTGTTGGTCTGAAGAACAATGAAGTTTTTAACTTTTTTCAATTGGCATTAAGCAATTAAATTCAGGACTTTCAAACCTATATTATTTTCTGGGTTTTTGTTAAAGTTTATGACTGACTTGCACTTTGATGCTTCAAAATTTGATTTCATGATTCCTCTGCTTCTTTTCTCATTCTTTTATTCTATATGCAATAATGTCGAGGTCTGCTTCTTAGGATTTTAGCAAAATTATTTTGAACATTAGTCTGAAGAACAATAAAGTTTAGCAAAATCCAGTCGGTTAATAAATTCAGGAATTACTATCCCTTTTACAGATTTTAGCATAATTACGCGTCAAATACCCCTCCATATCTCTGCATCTATACAAATACTCCTACAATTTCCCTTGTATTCATCAATGGCACGTAAGAAGCAAACAACAGGGAAATCATCTCCGGCTACGGGTGGAGTGATAAAGCCGCATCGTTTCAGGCCTGGAATAATGGCTCTGCTGGAGATCAGGAAGTACCAGAAGACGCTAGAGCTTCTGATCGACAAGCTTCCATTTCAAAGGCTGGTGAAAGAAATCGCTCAGAATCTTAAAACCGATCTGAGGTTTCAAGTAGCGCTTTGGGGGATCTTTAAGAAGCTGCAAAGGCATACCTGGTTGAATTCTTCGAGGACGCAAATCTCTGTGGTATTCATGCTAAGAGAGAGATTATTATGCCTGAAGATATGCAACTGGTTCGTAGGATTAGAGGTGAGAGGGCTTCATATTGTTTCTGATACTTTATGTTTTAAACTTTGTCTCAATTGGAGAATGTTATTCTAAGATCTGGATTGGTTTATTTCCTTATTATGTTTCAATTTTAAAATCTGTTTTCAATAATTGAGAGTTGTACTCCACTTTGATTTCATAAATTGTCTTTGCGTTGTTTTATGAATATATGTTTTGCACCCTTGGCTTATTTCTGTATGTTTTCAATTTTTATTTTTCCAGTTAATAGTAGTCATAACCCTTATATTATAAATGGTACAAGACAGTTGTTCCTTGTCGGCATCAGGTTCAGATGCAAATTTATAAATGAATAGATGCATAATCAATTATTAGTATTATCACCAGATAATTTCACCTTCCTCGATCTAGTACTCAAACTGAAAAGACCTAGTTATATCTAAAACTTGTTACCTACAAAAAAGGCCTGAAGCATTCAGATAATAAAATAGATAGATTAACTCCATTAAAGCAAATAACTTGTAGTTTTTTTTAACAAAATTTCTAAATTCATCAAGAAGTTATATGCAAATTCAGTATGATCATAAAGAGAAAACCTAGAAAAAGAAAAACCATAATTTCTAAATTCATTCCAGATTCAAGGACATGGTGGACAACAAAATCCATCAATAGAGCAGCCAAGGATGAGCTTGTTAGCTACCAATGCCATTACCAAAAGTAATTTGTATCTATAAACGAAAAACAAAGAATTTAATTAGTGTCAATATGTCCATGACCGTTTATTATTTGCCTATTATGTTATTAAATTATGTCTTACTATATATTGAAATTTAAGTAATAAATAGGATTGCTAAAAAAAGTAATACAATATCTAATTAAAAAGGTAAACAAATATAGTTCAAGTTTAATATATTAATTTTTTTATAATTATAAATTTTTTTAATGTTTATACGAATGGTTTGATTTACTGTTCAAAATATGAACTACTAAATTATTGGTTTAAAATCATTAATTTGCCAGTTTTCATTAAGAATTACTATATTATTTTTAGGGGCCAAATTCATCACTAAGAACGGGGATGACATGTCGTCCTTAAGAATGGATACGACAGTAATCATTGATAACAGAGATGAAATGTTGTCCTTAAGAATGGGGACGACAGTCGTCCTTAAGAACGGGTACGACATGTCGTCCCAAGAACGGAGATGACATGTCGTCCTTAAGAATGGGTATGAAAGTCGTCCCTAAGAACGGGGACGACAGTTGTCCCCATGAACGAGGATGACATATCTAGCTTATGAACCACTGGAGAGGTTGTTACTTGTAACTAAATTGATAATTGTTGGTCCCGTGTAATGTAATAGGATTAGTTCCAAGGGGGGGGTTAGGAACTAATGTAACTTTTTCGCTTAATTATCCTGACTTAAATTTAATTCTTTAAATAACTTCACTCAGTTTTGGTCAGCAAGGCTGAGCGTGATGTAATACAGCTTTACTCAGAGGCTGACTAGAACTGTTTCACTTGTGAGTTGAGAAATAACACTTAAGGTCAGCTTCCAACTCAGCACTCTGATTACTCAGCGTCGGCTTATACAAATTATATAGTGAGTAATTTAAGCAAGCAACACATACATATATATCAAGAGAAGGGTTAGAGATTACTCAGCAGTCTTATCCTGGTTCGGCCTCACCGCTTATACGTCCAGTCCCCAGAATCCTTACGGGCTTTTTCAACCCACTACTGAGCTCTTTAAAGGTAGAGCACAAACCGTTTACAAAGAAATTGAGTATGCAAAAGTACCGTCCTTTATTCGTCTACTCAATCCTACTGAGCGCTATAACCGAACACTCAGATTTTCTCTACCGCTGAGTACTAAAACCGAGTACTCAACTTCACTCTCTCAACCTTTACAATTGATACAAGATTTGTTCTCTCAAACGAAGAACACTTTAGATGAATACAAATTCACTCTAGACTTTTACACAGAGATTGGATTTGGGTGTAAGAACTTGCTTTTTCTATTTAGACAGCTTTTATTTTGGATTTTCACTCTTGTGAAGATTTACTTTTCAGTCTGTGCTTTCTTGTATTTCGGTTAAGGATCCAAGTGATGAACTTGTCCTTTTATGATTTGAATTCGGACATATCCGTTGAATTCAAACGGTCTTCTTTCGTCATTGATAGGTCAGCGTTCAGTAATTGCAGGCCAATCCTGTCGTCTGAATTTAGCATGCGCTAGGCTTGCCAGTTTCGTCTTCTTGCACTAGGTTTTGTCTTCTAGCGCCAGGTTTTGTCTTCTAGCGCCAAGTTTGTCTTCTTGCCAAATGCCAGTTGATCCATGTGTCTTGAGAATGTATCTTGGTGTAATTTCGAGGCTTCTGAATTGATGCAGACCTGTGTCGGGCGTTTGTCTTTTAGTGAACAGATCATTGGTGCTGTCCTGACGAACACTCAGCTTGACTTAATTGACGTTGCCTTTAAGATCTCCTTTGACAGGGCTGAGTTATATTCTACTCAGCTTCTTCGGTCAGCTTCGTCTTCAAGCGTTTGTTCTGAAGAAGACTTTTCTTCTATGATGCCGAGTCTTGTTCTACCCAGCTTCTGTGGCTCATGCTGACTTCGTTCTGTCTTACTTTTTATTCATGTTCTTATTTATTAATATACTCAACATTGAATAAACACATTAGTACAATTAAATCAAAGCACTTAAATTTAATTGTCTTAATCATGGGATTAATTTAAATAATTTTGTCAAATCAAAATCATGAGAAAATGTGTTTCAACAAACTCCCCCATTTTGATGTTGGCAAAAGTATTTAATTTTGGAACTCAGCATTGAGGTTCCCCATGATTGTTTACCTTTATTCTTCTGAAGTTACTCCCCCGTAAGGGTTGCATCTATTGACTTAAATTAACTCTAAACCTTCTAAGATTTAATCGAGTGAAATTAAGACATGCCTTGTCAAACCCGATCCAAAATAGAATCAGATATGACAGTGAGACATTACCACAAACGTGAACGAGTCGGAAGTAACATCTCACAATCAAATGTTAAGAATTAGAAATCTTTTTTTGAACTTAAAAACATTTTCTACATATACTTTTACATTTGTAAAAGGTTGAAAATTATTTATAAATTTCCAATTACGAATCTTTTTCTCGTGCGTTTTACCAAAATGAGTTCGAAACATAGAAAATTACTCCAATTCTAACATGTTAACTTTTAATTTGCCTAATCTCACAAATTTACACCATACTTGGATATTCAAACCAAAATCCGGCATACCACAACTTCTTTACCCTTTCAAAATTGGCAACTCGGGTGCCTAAACATTCATAAGCACAAAATAAACCTATATCTACATGTACAAAATGGTATACAATACCCTAGAAGACGACTTGGACAATCGTGGTTGTATCCAATCCTCACCCTAGTGTTGAACACTTCCCTCAGTACCTCGTACTTCTTTGCCTAAAAACATTAAAACATTTAAAAATATGAGACAAAAATCTCAGTAAGCAACTATCAACTATAGAAACTAGTTTTTACGTAAAATAGCTATATGTATACATTTGTGAAAACATTTAACCAAACCAAACCTTAAACTTATTAACTTGTAAACAACATCGAATTAAAATGAAATTTTTTAATCAATAATCTCAAATCAAACTTAATCAAAATGTAATGATTCTTATATAAACGTTTATTAAAAACCAAAGTTCGAATCAAATTCAACATCGTATCCATCACCGAGTATCCTCTCGTAAATCGATCCACAACACGTAAACATAATCGAGATGTCTCTTTAACCATGCCTAATCCCGTATTGGTCTTACCCAACACTTCGCTGCCAATACCCGACTAGGTCTTTAGACTGTGTACACAGGCCATGTTCCTCACTGAACATGGTCTTCAAATATCAAACCACCCGTCCGGACTACTCCTGATGGATACAAACTTTACCCAAAATCCAAACAAACTTCAATTGTATACATTTTCTCATCAAATAGATCAAACTTTACTACAATCATCAATAAACCGAAATCCAACATTTACTGAACCAAAATAGAAATTGAACCCCTGAAGAAATCCAATTTAACACCAATTGAACCAAAATATCATTAAAGCCCTTAAAGAAATCCAATTGAACATTAATTGAACCAAAATAACATTAAAACCCTTAAGGAAATCCAATTGAACACTAATTGACCCAAAACAACATTAAAACCCTTAAAGAAATTCAAATCAACATCAATTGAACCCAAATAACACTTAAACCCTTAAGAAAAACAATACAACATCAATTAAACCAAATATCCCTTAAGAAAACCAATTCAACATCAAGGTATGAATCAAAATAGTCTAAAATTACCATTGTGAACTCATTTCCTTCAAACTTGAACACAAACTCAAATCAACAACCAATACTCAAATCATTTCTAATAAAACCCTCAGGAAACAAATTCATGAAAATTTATAGCTCAATATACATATATTTATACATGCAAACCAAAAACTAGTTGATAGTTACTTACCTTAGCCTAATTTGAGAACAACACCACCAAAACCCTAAATCTGTCCCAAATCTGCCTAGCCCGTATTCATTGTACACTACTCTAAATCACAATCCCTCCAGTCAGAAGTTGCTTCTATGTGTCTAGAGTCTCCATTTTAAATTTGAGGTGATTTGGACGGTTAGATCTCCGGCAACACCCAAAACGGTGGAGCTGCCCTGTTTTGGTGGGTGGTGGAAGGTGGAGAGAGAATGGAGGAGAAAGCTGTAGAAGCTTATCCTTGTGATCTAAAATGATCACAATGCTGAAAATAAGGCTTATATAGCCCACTATATTAATTGTAAAATGTCATTTTTGGTCCCTCAAAATCCAATTTCTTTTAAAATTCACTCTAAACTTATAATTAATTTTAAAGATATGCAATTACCCTCTAAACTATACCCGTAACATCCAATTAATCGAACAATCCTAAAATGAATAAAAAATTAAGGACATTGACGTGACAATTCTCTCCACCTTAGAGAATTTCGTCCTCGAAATTTTACTTACCCGAAGAAGTGAACAAATGAGGGTACTGGTGTTTCATATCCGCTTCTCTGTCCCAGGTTGCTTCCTCCCGAGAATGTCTATGCCACAATACTTTCACCAGTGGTACTGATTTATTCTGTAACACTTTTTCCTCTTTAGCCAAGATTGCTACTGGTTCTTCTTTATAAGTCAAATCCTCTGAAAGTTCGATTGGTTGCTCCTGGATAATGTGATTTGGATCACTTCTATATCACCGCAACATTGACACGTGAAAAACATCATGAGTGTTTGAAAGATTTTGAGGTAACTTCAAACGATATGCAACAGGTCCAATTCTTTCCACAATTTCATATGGACCAATGAATCTAGGGCTCAACTTTCCTTTCTTGCCAAATTGGAGTAAACCCTTCCACGGTGATACTTTCAGAAATAATTTATCTCCCACACTGTACCCAATCGGTCTATGTTTCAAATCTGCATAACTCTTTTGTCTGTCTTGAGCTTCTTTTAGTTTCTGCTGGATAATTTGTACCTTTTCAGTTGTCAATTGCACTATCTCAGGACCCAATAACTGTCTTTCACCCACTTTGGACCAACATAACGGATTCCTACACCTTCTTCCATATAATGCCTCATAAGGTGCCATATCAATGCTAGACTGATAACTGTTATTGTATGCAAACTCCATTAAAGGCAAATGCACATCCCAGCTACTTTGGAGATTCAGAATACTAGCTCTTAACATATCCTCCAAAGTTTGAAGTGTACGCTCACTTTGACCGTCTAACTGTGGATGGAAGGCAGTACTGAAGTTCAATTTAGTTCCCAATGCATTTTGAAAACTAGGCCAAAATCTTGATGTAAAACGAGGATCCTTGTCAGACACAATAGAAACTAGCACACCATGAAGTCTCACAATTTCTTTGACATACAATTGTGCCAAATTTTCTAATGAGAAAGTTCCTTCACTGGTAGAAAATGGGCTGATTTCGTCAATCTATCTACAATTACCCATATAGCATCATTACCATGTTGCGTATGAGGCAATCCACTAACAAAATCCATTGTAATGTGCTCCCACTTCCATTCCGGAATAGGAAGTGGTTGCAAAGTACCAGCAGGTTGTTGATGTTCGGCTTTGACTTGTTGGCAACTCAAACATCTGCTCACATATTCAGCGATCTCTCTTTTCATCCCTTTCCACCAAAAATGATCACGAAGGTTTCTGTACATCTTTGTACTCCCAGGGTGCATTGCGTAGGAGGAATCATGAGCTTCTTGTAATATCTCTTTCTTAATATCACTAATGTTTGGAACACACATTCTATCTCCAAACATTAGCATATCATCTATTGAAATCTTGTAATCAGTACACTTTCCTTGCACAACTTCATCTTTAATCCGCTCCAAGAACTCATCTTGACTCTGAGCTTCTCTGATTCTATCCCTAAGAATTGGTCTCACTTTCAACATTGCACATAACACTCATTCATTTTCACAATTCAACTCTACATTCAAAGCCCTCATTTGAAGTAACAAAGGCATTTTTACTGATTTAATATAACTCAAACTTCCAACATTCTTGCGACTCAAAGCATCAGCTACAACATTAGCTTTACTAGGATGATATTCAATTGTCATTTCAGTAGCTCAATCCATCTTCTTTGCCTCAATTTTAATTCCTTCTGACTCATTATGTACTTCAAACTCTTGTGATCAATGAAAATGCGACATTTCTCACCATAAAGATAGTGTCTCCAAATCTTCAAAGCAAACACAACAGCAGATAATTCAAGATCATGTGTCGTATAATTCAATTCATGTGGTCTTAACTGTCGTGATGCATAAGTAATTACTTTATCATTCTGCATCAATACAATTCCAAGACCTTGCCTTGAAGCATCACTATATATTGTATACCCTTCACCCACTACAGGTAGTGTCAACACTGGAGCACTAATAAGTCTTAACTTTAAAGTATCAAAATTGTTCTAACACTCGGGTGTCCACTTGAATTTTGATCCCTTTCTCAGCAACTGCGTCATTGGAGAAGCTATAAGTGAGAATCCATTCACAAACCTTCTGTAATACCCTACTAACCCCAGAAAACTGTGCACTTCATATACATTTGATGGTGCTTTCCAGTTAGCTACAGCTTCAACTTTCTTAGGATCTACTAGAATTCCCTTAGCTGATACCACATGCCCCAAGAACATAATTTCATCAAGCCAAAACTCACATTTACTAAATTTGGCATACAACTGCTTCTCTCTCAGAATCTGCAAAACTGTTCTCAAATGCTTACTATGGTCTTCCTTACTCTTAGAATACACAAGAATATCATCAATAAACACAATTACAAATGTATCTAAGTAAGGTTTAAATATTCAGTTCATCAGATCCATAAATGCTGCAGGTGCATTAGTTAACCCGAATGGCATTACCAAAAACTCATAATGCCCATGTCGAGTTCTGAAAGCTGTTTTCTGAACATCTCCTTCTCTGATCTTCAACTGATGATATCCGGTTCTCAGATCAATTTTTGAAAATATTGTTGCCCCTTGCAGCTGATCAAACAAATCATTGATTCTAGGCAACAGATACTTGTTACGGATTGTAACCTTATTTAACTAACGGTAATCTATACACAACTGCATTGTTCCATCCTTTTTCTTCACAAACAACACTAGAGCTCCCCAGGGTGATACACTAGGTCGTATATATCCCTTATCTAATAACTCTTGCAACTGTAATTTTAATTCTTTCATTTCTGTCGGTGCCATTCTGTATGGTGCTAGGGATATAGGAGCAGTACCTGGTTGTAAGTCAATTGCAAACTCTACTTCTCTTTCAGGTGGTAACCCTGGTATCTCATCTGGGAACACATCTGGATATTCATTCACAATTGGCACATCTTCTAATTTAGGAGGTTTTTCCCTGCTATCTATCACATATGCTAAGAAAGATTCACACCCCTTCCTTAACATTTTCAAAGCTTTCATAACAGAGACTATATTTCTATGTACACCTCTCTCGCCTTGAAACACATATTTTTCCCCATTAGCTAATAATAGATTAACTTTCTTCCTACAACAGTCTACCAAGGCTTGACACTTAGATAATGAATCCATGCCTAATATCACATCAAATGTTTGAACCATTAAAGGTACCAAATTAGCATATATAAAGGACCCTCCTAACTTTACTTCACAATCAGGATAGACATGTGTACATACTAAAGATTCTCCCATAGGCATGCTAACAATTAAACATTCAGGCATCAATTTCGACTGCCACATTACATCAGACATAAATAAAGGCGATACGAAGGAATGTGTAGCACCAGGATCAATAAGCACATAAGCATCTTTTCCAAATAAAGAAATCGTACCAGTGATAACTTCTGCAGATGCAACAGCTTCTTGTGGAGTCATAATAAAAACTCGAGGTTGAGTTGCAACTCTATCCGACTGAGTATCCTGATTTCTAGCTCCCTGAGAAGTATTACCAGCTCCTCTAGCCATATTAGTACCTCTACCATTACCACGACCATTTCCTCTTCCAACTGAATTACCTCCACTTGTTCTGTCACCCTGTGATTCTCGACCTCTCCCAACAGTGTTCAATTTAGGAAAATTAGTACGTACATGCCCTTCTTCACCACACTCGTAACATGAAATTCTTCTTTTAGATTCGGTTATCCTCCCTGATGACGGACAATCCTTTTTCAAGTGACCCCTTCCTCCACACTGATAACATCCCAGAGATCTTTTCCTGCATTCTCCAGAATGAAATTTCCCACACTGAACACATTTTGGACCATTACCACTACTAGTAATGGAAGGACTATACGAAGCTTGGCTAATAGTATTAGATGCTTGGAAATTAGTACGGCTCACAGGTGCTCCTCTTGTGTTCTGACTCTGAGTTTGGCCACCTCGAAACTGAGATGATCCCCATTTCACAAACTTGGATCTCACAATATCCCCTGACTGCTTCTGACTGTTCTCGGATTCTAACTTGCCTTTCAACTTTTCTTTCTGCAATGCTTTTTCCACCCAGCCTCGGTAATGTGTACCTTCATACAAACTCAATTCATTCTGATAAAATGCACTCAGACCATCTTTGAACCTTTCACATTTAACTTCCTCAGTGGGAAACCACTGACTTGCATAACGGTATAAATCATCGAACTTGTCCATATACTCCCTCACAGTCATAGTTCCCTGTTTCAAATTAAAGAACTCATTCCTCTTCACTTTCTGAAATGATTCAGTCAGATATTCTTTCATGAATTCACGTTTGAAAACATCCCAGTTCAAACCTTCAGGATACAAACCCCTAACTCTAGTTAACCATGTATCTGCTGGCCTGTGTAATAAACCAAACACAGTTTTTACTTTATCTTCATTACTTAACTGCATAGTACCAAAGGCTTTTTCTGTAGCCTTTAGCCAATTATCAGCTTCCTCAGATTCAATTGTACCCCTGAAATCAAATGCCCCATAATTTTTGGCATCCTCAATTAGCTCACTAGGCATTCGACGTGCCTCATGTGTTTCCATCATAGTTACTAAAGTGTCAACCAAGGTTCGGGGTTCAAGCTGCAGAACTTGTGCAACTTGTGGCATTGCAGCTTGTGGAGCCAACGGTGGTACGCGATGTTCAGGTTCGGGTGGTATTGGTGGAGGATTCACTGGTTGATTTTCTGGTGGTTGTCTTTGAGGTTGGGAAATAGGTGGAACTCTAGCATCAAAGGCTACACTATCTCTGTGCTCATGGGACCCCGTCCCAATTCTATTCTCTCGGCATTTCTACCTCTACCCCTATTTAGATGTGGTCGGCCACGTTGTCGTCTTGGAGGCATATATATGATGAACAAACTATTACATTCTTAATATATGATATATACACTTTAGGAAATTATATACTTGACACATATATACCTATACACATATACATATGGACCAACCTATTGCTCTGATACCAAAATGTCAAACCCGATCCAAAATAGAATCGGATATGACAGTGAGACATTACCATAGACGTGAACGAGTCGGAAGTAACATCTCACAATCAAATGTTACGAATTACAAATCTTTTTTTGAACTTAAAAACATTTTCTACATATACTTTTACATTTGTAAAAGGTCGAAAATTATTTATAAATTTCCAATTACGAATCTTTTTCTCGTGCGTTTTACCAAAACGAGTTCGAAACGTAGAAAATTACTCCAATTCTAACATGTTAACTTTTAATTTGCCTAATCTCACAAATTTACACCATACTTGGACATTCAAACCAAAATCTGGCATACCACAACTTCTTTACCCTTTCAAAATTGGCAACTTGGGTGCCTAAACATTCATCAGCACAAAACAAACCTATATCTACATGTACAAAATGGTATGCAATACCCTAGAAGGCGACTTGGACAATCGTGGCCGTATCCAATCCTCGCCCTAGTGTCGAACACTTCCCTCAGTACCTCGTACTTCTTCGCCTAAAAACATTAAAACATTTAAAAATATGAGACAAAAATCTCAGTAA
Organism: Euphorbia lathyris; assembly: GCF_963576675.1. NCBI lineage: Eukaryota > Viridiplantae > Streptophyta > Magnoliopsida > Malpighiales > Euphorbiaceae > Euphorbia > Euphorbia lathyris. Next base: position 91,114,636 of record NC_088910.1, read on the forward strand.
GCAACTATCAACTATAGAAACTAGTTTTTACGTAAAATAGCTATATGAATACATTTGTGAAAACATTTAACCAAACCAAACCTTAAACTTATTAAATTGTAAACAACATCGAATTAAAACGAAATTTTAATCAATAATCTCAAATCAAACTTAATCAAAATGTAATGATTCTTATATAAACGTTTATTAAAAACCAAAGTTCGAATCAAATTCAACATCGTATCCATCACCGAGTATCCCCTCGTAAATCGATCCACAACACGTAAACATAATCGAGACGTCTCTTTAACCATGCCTAATCCCGTATTGGTCTTACCCAACACTTCGCTGCCAATACCCGACTAGGTCTTTAGATTGTGTACACAGGCCATGTTCCTCACTGAACATGGTCTTCAAATATCAAACCACCCGTCCGGACTACTCCTGATGGATACAAACTTTACCCAAAATCTAAACAAACTTCAATTGTATACATTTTCTCATCAAATAGATCAAACTTTACTACAATCATCAATAAACCGAAATCCAATATTTACTGAACCAAAATAGAAATTGAACCCCTGAAGAAATCCAATTTAACACCAATTGAATCAAAAAATCATTAAAACCCTTAAAGAAATCCAATTGAACATTAATTGAACCAAAATAACATTAAAACCCTTAAGGAAATCCAATTGAACACTAATTGACCCAAAACAACATTAAAACCCTTAAAGAAATTCAAATCAACATCAATTGAACCCAAATAGCACTTAAACCCTTAAGAAAACCAATACAACATCAATTGAACCAAATACCCCTTAAGAAAACCAATTCAACATCAAGGTATGAATCAAAATAGTCTAAAATTACCATTGTGAACTCATTTCCTTCAAACTTGAACACAAACTCAAATCAACAACCAATACTCAAATCATTTCTAAGAAAACCCTTAGGAAACAAATTCATGAAAATTTATAGCTCAATATACATATATTTATACATGCAAACCAAAAACTAGTTGATAGTTACTTACCTTAGCCTAATTTGAGAACAACACCACCAAGACCCTAAATCTGTCCCAAATCTACCTAGCCCGTATTCATTGTACACTACTCCAAATCACAATCCCACCAGTCCGAAGTTTCTTCTATGTGTCTAGAGTCTCCATTTTAAATTTGAGGTGATTTGAACGGTTAGATCTCCGGAAACACCCAAAACGGTGGAGCTGCCCTGTTTTGGTGGGTGGTGGAAGGTGGAGAGAGAATGGAGGAGAAAGATGTAGAAGCTTATCCTTGTGATCTAAAATGATCACAATGATGAAAATAAGGCTTATATAGCTCACTATATTAATTGTAAAATGTCATTTTTGGTCCCTCAAAATCCAATTTCTTTTAAAATTCACTCTAAACTTATAATTACTTTTAAAGATATGCAATTACCCTCTAAACTATACCCGTAACATCCAATTAATCGAACAATCCTAAAACGAATATAATATAACTTAGGGTTCGGGATACAATAAATAAAAAATTAAGGACACGAACGTGACATGCCTTTACTGACTTAGTTCAATTCTAGACCTTCCAAGATCTAATTTAGATGAGCCTAAGGTCAGCTTTCAGAAGTAGGTCAATATTTGAAGCATATAATTATTACTCAGAGTCAAATATAGATATCAGAGTTTATGCTGAGTATTATTTACTTATATATTCCTTATGTTCACAAGTTTTAATTGGTTGTTTAATGAATAGTTAAGTATGAGAGATCAGCATATAAGCACAACAAGTAAGCATCGCATATATAAGGGCAATTTGGATAAAAGATGCTTATAAATAATATTACTCAGCTTAACAAGAACATGCCATACAATATAAGTTACAAGCAAAGACTATATAGACTATTGCTGGCACTATTTCTTGGGTTTGTTTTGGGCAGTTCGTTGTTGCTGAGTGTGGGTGCTCGGGTTAGCAGAAGTTGAACCAGGCTTCTGCTGAGTTCCGACAGCTGGCTTAGATATCTCCCCCGTTTTCTGCTGAGTTCCAGCAGCTTGTTTTGTTCGTTCTTTCTCCCCCATTTTGCCAGCATCAGTAGAAGGAGGATAAGGAGCATAGAAGATTCTCTGTTGAACAGCACGAGTCAGTTTTGACGAATACAGTTGCAGTTGAGTCGTACTCTCTCGTAGACCTTGGAAGACCTGCATGCCATCGGCCATACTTGAAGCGGGGATTTTAATGTTGGCATTGAGCATACTGAGTAAATACTCTTGAGATTTCCCGATCCAAGTAATCGATTCGGTCATCCGGGCATAGGATTGATGATACATCCTGAGCAGCGCAGTATCGTATGTCTGACGCTGAGCATTTGTGTGCCGGACTTGTGCAAGTGTGGATTGCGTGCAGTGCAGAATCTCATTGGTCTTGACCTGGTCAGTGTCCATATCCTCTTTGCTCAAGTTGAGTAGGCGAATGGCTTCACCAATCTGTTTGATGGAACACTGAGAAGAGGAGGAGATAAGGTCACGAGCTCCAGTCAGCTCAGAGGTCAGCTGGGAGAAGTGTTGATTGACCTCAGCAGAGGTTGCATATGTTGAGTTCACAGCTGATAAGGCATTGAGTTGACCTTGGATGGAGTTCATATGATTTACCATCATCAGCTGGAGTTCAGCCAGCTTCACTATGGACTCTTGCTTGGGCTGTTGAGAGACGAAGGATGTCATGACACTCATAAGTTCTTTGAGACCCTTAAGTTCAGTCAGAAGCTGAGTGACAAAGGATATTTGGGTTGGCTCAGCAGGAACAGACCCAGCAGCATCGGCATGAGTTTGATGAATATCCTGAAGTAGAGCTTGAGCTGAGTCAATGATTTTTCTTCCAGACTCAGAAGCATTCAGATAAGCATAGGAATCATCGATGTTTTGCTCAGGGGCCGGAATTTTGTTAGCACCAGATGAAGGAGATGTTTGGTGCTGTCCAGAAATGGAGGTGCCAGCTTGGTCAGCAGCTGCACTTTTATTCAGGTCAGTAACTGGTACTGACTGATTTTCATTCTGCTTAGTAGGAGTGGGAAAAGGTGGATCAGTAGAGTTATTAACCTGCTCGGTGTCAGTCTGAGGCTGAGTAGAATTTGGAGGTTGAGGCAGCTCAGAACTGTTTTGAGCAAGAGTTTCCTTTGCTAACTCGTTTGGTTGAGCAGCAAGGACTTCGAGCACTTGCTTAGTGGAAGGATGAGCAGAAGTGTCGGCAGAAATTTGACCCTTAGAGACTGTTGGGTCGGCTTGTTCCTCAGCTCGAGAAACAGAGGCTTGCTTTTCCTTCACTTGTTCGGGAGAAGGTTCAACTATGTCTGTGAAGAACTGGAATTGAAGCCCAGTAAGATCAATGATAGGGTCCCTCAGCGGTGATTCATCCAATAAGTCTATGACTGGGGGTTTAAAAGATTTGCGTTTGAACCGCTTTACCGTGATGTCCTTGTTTGTGTGAGGTGAGAGATCAACAGCAATAGAATCAAGGGACTCAGAGGAAGAGTTTATTTCAAGTTCAGCATCAAGGCTTTCCACAACCTTGTCCTTCACTGGTGGCTCAGCTTGGTTCTCAGTTTGCTCAGCAGCAACTTTCTCACTCGGCTCAGCAGAGCCTATCTTGTCAGCTTGAGGCTGACCCTCAGTATCACCCAGTTCTTCCTCTAGATCATAGGGAGTTTTCTCTAGATCAATTTCTTGACTCTGCACGAAGTGTGATTCTTTGGTAATCACGAAGTCAAGTGGGTTAGCTTCAATCGGCTTCAACCCAGAAGTTTTCTTCCTCTTTAAAGGTTGGTCAGGGGTTTCCTCACTTTCTTCCTCAGGCTCAACCTGCCTTTTCTGTTTCTCAATCGACTTAGGTTCCCCTTGAGTTTGCTCAGCAAGAGTAGCCTTCTTCGCACTGGATATTATCCTAAGCTTCTTCGGAGCTGAGTTGATGTCTTTAGTAGAGGATTGGTCAGCTTTCCTCTTTTTATCCTGCCTAGTGCGCTCAACAGGTTCCCTTTCAACCACAACTTTCTTCCCTTTCTTGGTTAGCGTATCCTGTGCAGCTTCAACCATATTATCCCCTTAAACCATATTGTCCCCTTCTATATCTTCCTCAGCGGGATCTTCTTCAACCATATCCCCCTTTCCTTTCTTTGGTTTTATCAGTTGGTTGTAGGCTAAGCCGAATAGCACTGCTGCGGTGATTTCCGTACCCGAAATCTCAATTTCCTCTACCATGCTGACCTTGTGATCCTGCAGTATCTTTGTGATGAGAGAACCCATCCTGAGTGTCTCGGTACTACGTTGGAAGGCACCGATGAGAAAAACGGGCATATTGAGCGGCTTGTAGTTCAGCATGTGCCAGATAAAGCACTGCTCAAAGTTCGACGCTGATGAGGAGGAGTTGACCTTGGTGAATAGGAAGTTGGTCAGGATATAGTGGGCCATTTTCTGAGGCTGACCCATGCAGGTACTGGCTATTTCTCATTTGTGGTTCTTTGGTTTACAAAACTCAACAGGGTAACCAACTCGTAAGTAATCGTTTGTGGATCTGAGTTCTGATCCTTTTGCCATCAGTTTTAACAGTTTAGCAAGGTAGGACGGAGTGCTGGTGATGTCCTTGTTTTTGACCTTGGTGACTAGGTGGTCAACATCATCTTCGAAAACCCTTAGATTTGCGTAAAATTATCTTACCAACTGCGGGTAAGTGGTACCGGGAAGAGAGAAGAGGTCGGTCCAGCCATTTTTGGAGATCCACTCGCAAAAAGGTTTCTCAGCTTTTACGAATCCTTTGGAGAACCAACGGGAACGGAAGACTTTAAATTTTTTTACGCTTTTGTAGACTGGGAGGAATACCTTCTCCTTAGGCTGCTTGTTCTTTTTCTCCTTCTTCTTTCTTGACGGAGTTGCTTGGTCAGCTTGTGGGTTTTTGCTAGGAGTGCTGACCTTGGATTGGTCATGCTGACCTTGTTCTTGAGACTCAGTGGAAGTCTCTTCGTAGTCCTACTCAGCAGGAGACGGAGGGTTTAGGTCGGAGCGATTGTCATCGTAATCGGCACCGGAGATGTTCTGAGAATCGTTAGACATGGTGTTCTTGAGGATTCTTGAGAGAGTTTAGAGGATTTGGGATTTGAGAGAGAGAAATCGAATGCCAAAGATTTCAAGTGTAAAGAGAATTTAGTGGGAAATCATCCACTATTTATAGTCGTTTTGAATTGATCTGATAGGTCGGAATGGCGGTTTCACCTCGAGTTGATCAATCGACCGTTATCTTTGGCATTTATGACACATTCGGCGCATGTGTTTTCTATTTATTACGCTTACATCATCCTAGATGGCTACTTAATGCGCGTGCTAGCATTTATTGTGCAAGTGGCTTTACTCAGTACCTAGAATACTAAACGTTTGAAGTTCTGAGTGCTCAGTTTTGCTTATAATGAATTTTTAGCATGCTTAGTGACTCAGCTCATAGTAATCACTCAATATATATGTCCACTCAGCATAAGGTGATTTTATATTGTTCATATTAGCTCAACATACTATAGTTACTCATTAAGCAATAATCACTCAGCATGTAATAACCACTCAACATTCATTTAAGTGCAGAACTCTATTGAAGAGGATTAGACATACCGATAGCTTCCCGTAGTATGTTAAATTGCTCACGAGCCAAAGGCTTCGTAAAGATATCCGTAAGCTGTTCATCTGTTGGAACATAGGTCAGCTTGATCTCACCATTGAGTACATGGTCTCTAATGAAGTGATGCCTAATGCTGACGTGCTTCATCCTGCTGTGTTGGATTGGATTTTTGGATAAGTCAATGGCACTTTTATTGTCGCATTTGACTTTGATTGTTTTTGTTTGCACTCCATAATCCTCTAGTTGTTGCTTAATCCATAGGACTTGTGCCACATAGCTTCCAGCAGCAATGTACTCAGCTTCAGTTGTTGACAGGGCCACTGACGATTGCTTCTTACTGAACCAAGACACTAGATAACTTCCAAGGAAGTGACATCCTCCTGAGGTGCTTTTACGCTCCAGCTTGTCTCGTCCATAGTCAGTGTCAGTGTATCCAATGAGTGTGAAGTCATTTGTATTTGGATACCATAAACCTGCATTAACTGAGCTATGCAAATATCTAAAAATTCTTTTCACAGCTATATAGTGAGATTCTCTGGGGTCAGCTTGATATCTCGCACAGTAACATACTGAGTACTGAATGTCTGTCCTGCTAGCAGTTAGATAAAGTAGAGAGCCAATCATACCTCGATATAACTTGCTGTCTACTGACTTACCTTTCTCGTCAGCACAAAGCACAGTGTCAGTACCCATTAGGGTAGATATGGGCTTACATTCTTCCATATCAAATTTCTTCAATATTTCCTTGGCATACTTGGTCTGACTAATGAAGATGTCATTCTTACCTTGTTTAATTTGAAGTCTAAGGAAGAAGTTGAGTTCGCCCATCATTGACATCTCAAACTCAGTTTGCATCTGTTTACTAAATTCCTTGCACATAGATTCATTAGTAGCACCAAAGATAATATCATCTACGTATATTTGTGCCAGCAGGGTATCTTTACCCTTTTTCTTAATGAATAGACTTGTGTCAGCTTTACCTCTGACATAGTTCCTGGTCAGCAGGAAACTAGTCAACCTTTCGTACCAAGCACGTGGTGCTTGTTTCAGGCTGTATAGAGCCTTTTTTAGTTTATAAACGTGGTTTGGAAATTTTGGATCTTCAAACCCTAGAGGCTGACTAACATATACCTCTTCGTTTATAAATCCATTAAGAAATGCACTCTTGACATCCATTTGGAATAGTTTAAAGTTCATGAAGCTAGCATATGCACATAATATTCTTATAGCCTCTAACCTAGCTACGGGTGCAAAGGTCTCACCATAGTCAATGCCTTCTTGCTGACTGTAGCCCTGAGCTACGAGTATGGCTTTGTTCCTGACCACATTACCTTGTTCATCTAGCTTATTTCGAAAAACCCATTTAGTTACTATGGTCTTTTGATTCCTAGGTTTTGGCACTAAATCCCATACCTCATTTCTCTTGAATTGATCAAGCTCTTCTTGCATCGCATTGATCCAGAATTCATCATGCTCAGCTTCGGTGAAGTTATTTGGTTCATGAACTGAGACGAACGCAACATTACTGAGATATCTCCTGAGTTGATTTCTGGTCATCAGGGTGTTCTCAGCAGCATCAAGAATGGACTTCTTTGAGTGTCGTCTTGGAATTTTGATCTCTTTGGGCAGTGTTGAGTTTTCAGGAGCAGGTGTTTCAACAATCTCTGCAGTTTTAGATTGGTCAGCAAAGGTAATTTCAGGTTCGTTTTTACCTTTGGTCAGCCCATGTGGTAATGACTCAGCGGCTCCATTTTGATCAGCGGAAGCTGAGCATGGGTCATCTTCGGCAGACTGACTTGACTTTCCTACAGGGTCAGTTTCATCGAACTCAATATGAACATACTCTTCTACGACCTGAGTTCATTTATTGAACACCCTATATGCTTTACTGTTAGTTGAGTACCCTAGAAAGATCGCTTCGTCAGCTTTAGAGTCAAATTTGGCAAGGTTGTCTTTCGTATTGAGTATAAAACATTTACAACCAAAGGCACAAAAATATCCAATGTTGGGTTTTCGTCCTTTCCAAAGTTCATAGGGGGTTTTCTTAAGTATAGGTCTAACTAAAGCCCTATTGAGTATATCGCACACTGTGTTGACAGCTTCACCCCAGAAATACTTTGGAAGCCTATTCTCACTCAGCATTGTCCTAGCTATTTCGACTAAGGTTCTGTTCTTCCTCTCAACTACCCCATTCATCAAACTGTTGGTTTTTGAATTCTCCGCCATTATCACTTCGGATGTGAGCTAATTTTAAGTCTTTGTCAATTTCAAGTTTTCTAATCAGTGTTGAAAATATCTCAAAGGCTTCATCCTTGCTACTCAGCAAGATGACCCAAGTATACCGAGGGAAATCATCTACAATGACCAAGGAAAATCTCTTACCACCCAAGTTGAGCGGCTGGACTGGTCTGAAAAGATCCAAGTGTAGTAATTCCAATGGTCGTTGATCTTTCTCAAATCTAAGTTTGGGCAAACCCTCAACTAATTGCTTTCTTGCTAATTTGGCAAGGAGGTCCATGCTTACATGACCAAGTCTCCTATGCCATAGCCAGGAATTATCTTCCTTTGACACTAAGCATATATTTTTCGAAAACTTCTTTTCCAAACTCAGCATGAAGACATTGTCAACACGAGGGGCAGTTAAAATCAAATCATTTGTTTTTCCCTCGAGTATCCGACACTCAGTGGCATCAAATACAACCTTTCTACCACTGTCACACAGTTGAGCCACGCTTAATAGGTTATATTTGAGACCCCTGACTAGGGAGACTGACTCAATAGTAGGATTTCCTCCGATAGTACCTGATCCTACTATCTTACCCTTTTTGTTGTCTCCAAAACTTACATTTCCACCTCGTTTATGTAAAAGTGTGATGAACTGAGCTTCATCACCAGTCATATACCTCGAGCATGCACTGTCAATGTACCATAGCTTTGACTTCTCCGCGCACCTCAGGCTCACCTGCAATTTAAACTATTCATCTTTAGGTACCCAATTCTTTTTGGGTCCTCATTGGTTAGCATGAACAGGTGAAACATCATATTTTATTTTGTGACGGCATACATTTATGGTGTGACCATCTTTACCACAATAGTCATAAAAAATTACCCTTTGAGGGTATTTCTTCTTTTGGTCAGCACGATGGTGCTGAGCATACCAACACACCTTTATAGTGTGTCCTCTCTTTCCACAATAGTCACACTGACTGTTCTGCTGAGTGTACTGTCTATGCTGACCAGTACCTTGATACTCAGCATTTGGATAGAACCTTTTCTTAGCTGATGTACTCAGCTGGTTCTGTATAGATGTGATGTCCTTTCTCAGCTTCTTAGAGCCTGATTGGACTTCCGAGACAAACCGATGCATGATTTTTAGATTTTCATCTTGCCTAGTGTTGTCTTGAAGCAGATGTCGGAGGTCACTCAGTTTGACCTCTTCAATCTCATCACATCGCCTGCTGAGTGCTCTTATTTTCTTATTACACTTTTTGGTCAATGTATAGAGATCACTCAGGGCATTAACCATTTCATTTCTGAGCAGAAGAAGAGATGTTACCTCATTGGAGTGTTCCTCTTGGTCAGATCCATCTGAGAGGTCAGCTTGCTCAGATCAGCAGTGGTCAGCAGATTCGTCAGCCATGAAACATATGTTTGCTGACTCAGTGGCATCAGCTTCTGATGAGGTTGACTCATCACTATCGCTCCATATTGCCACCATTGCTTTTCTGCTACCTTTCTTTTCTTTCTTCAGAGTGGGACAGCTTGATTTAATGTGCCCAATTTGATGGCATTCAAAGCAAGTGACAGGTTTCGAGCTGTCCTTCTTGTGTCTGCTGTCACTAGACTCAGCTTTGTATTTATCGCTTCTTCTAAATGGCCTTTTGCTGTTCTTGTCGTTCTTTCTGAACAGCTTTTTCATCTTTCTGGTGAACATGGCCATCTCCTCATCATCTGATGAGTCAGCTTCTGTTGAGTTAGCTTTCATGACAAGAGATTTTTGCTTCTTGTCCTCTGACTTTTCTTTAGCTTCAAAATTCTTTATGGAGATCTCGTGGGTCAGCAGAGATCTTATGAGCTCATCATATTTGTATGTGGTCAGGTCCTGAGCTTCTTCCACAGCTGTCTTCTTAGCTTGCCAGCTCTTGGGAAGACTTCTTAAGATTTTCTTCACTTGTTCTTCTTCTGTGAAGTTCTTGCCGAGTCTCTTAAGCTCATTTATGATATTTGTGAACCTTGAGTTCATCTCAGAGATGTCTTCATTCTCGTTCATCTCAAACAGCTCATATAGTCTCATGTGTTGATTCACCTTGGACTCCTTGACCTTGTTGGTTCCTTCATAGGTCACCTCCAGCTTCTTCCAGATTTCCTGTGCTGACTCACAACCTGAAATTTTGTTGTACTCTGCAGCATCTAAAGCACAGTGAAGCATATTGATAGCCGAAGCATTATTCTGTAATTTCTTAAGGTCATCTTCTGACCACTCAGTCTCACTTTTAACAACTTTCTCGTTGTTTACAATTTTGTAAGGAACAAACGGGCCTTGGACTATTGCAAGCCATGCACTCATGTTTGTTGCCTGAATAAAATTTTTCATCCTGTTCTTCCAAAATGTATAATTTGACCCGAAGAACAAGGGAGGCCGACTAATAGATAATCCCTCAGGGAGTATCTGTGTTGTTTGATTTCCTGGAAGGAAACGAGTGTTGTTCTCAGCCATTTATAGGGATCAGCTCAAGATAGTTTTATCTTTGAGTAGTGAGCTACTGTGCTCTGATACCACTTGTTGGTCCCGTGTAATGTAATAGGATTACTTCTAAGGGGGGGTTAGGAATTAATGTAACTTTTTCACATAATTATGCTGACTTAATTTAATTCTTTAAATAACTTCACTCAGTTTTGGTTAGCAAGGCTGAGCGTGATGTAAGACAGTTTTAGTCAGAGGCTGACTAGAACTATTTCACTTGTGAGTTGGGAAATAACACTTAAGGTCAGCTTCCAACTCAGCACTCTGATTACTCAGCGTCGGCTTATACAAATTATATACTGAGTAATTTAAGCAAGCAACACATACATATATATATCAAGAGAAGGGTTAGAGATTACTCAGCAGTCTTATCCTGGTTCGGCCTCACCGCCTACGTCCAGTCCCCAGAATCCTTTCGGGCTTTTTCAATCCACTACTGAGCTTTTTAAAGGTAGAGCACAAACCGTTTACAAAGAAATTGAGTATGCAAGAGTATCGTCCTCTATTCGTCTACTCAATCCTACTGAGTGCTATAACCGAACACTCAGATTTTCTCTACCACTGAGTACTAAAACCGAGTACTCAGCTTCACTCTCTCAACCTTTACAATTGATACAAGATTTGTTCTCTCAAACGAAGAACACTTTAGATGAATACAAATTCACTATAGACTTTTACACAGAGATTGGATTTGGGTGTAAGAACTTGCTTTTTCTATTTAGACAGCTTCTATTTTGGATTTTCACTCTTGTGAAGATTTGCTTTTCTGTCTATGCTTTCTTGTATTTCGGCTAAGGAACTAAGTGTTGAACTTGTCCTTTTATAGCAATTTCTGAAGCTCAAATGATTTGAATTCGGACATATCCGTTGAATTCAAACGGTCTTCTTTCGTCATTGATAGGTCAACATTCAGTAATTGCAGGCCAATCCTGTCGTCTGAATTTAGCAGGCACCAGGCTTGCCAGTTTCGTCTTCTTGCGCCAGGTTTGTCTTCTTGCCAAACGCCAGTTGATCCATGCGTCTCGAGAAGGTCTCTTGGTGTAATTTCGAGGCTTCTAAATTGATGCAGACCTATGTCAGGCGTTTGTCTTTTAGTGAACGGATCATTGGTGCTGTCCTGACGAACACTCAGCTTGACTTAATTGACGTTGCCTTTAAGATCTCCTTTGACGGGGCTGAGTTATATTCTACTCAGCTTTTGTGGCTCATGCTGACTTCGTTCTGTCTTACTTTTTATTCCTGTTCTTATTTATTAATATACTCAACATTGAACAAACACATTAGTACAATTAAATCAAAACACTTAAATTTAATTGTCTTAATCATGGGATTAATTTAAATAATTTTGTCAAATCAAAATCATGAGGAAAAGTGTTTCAACAATAACAACCATTCTCTCTTCGGCTTATTTAGAATTCCCTCAAAAAAAATTCAAACTTTTTTAGTCCCTTAAAAGTTTATTTTAATGTTTCAAAAGTCTATTTTAATCCCTCAATCTAATTTTTTCATACTATTTTTAGTTTTTGGTCCCTCGATCTATTTTTTATTTAATTTCAATATTTTTCCATATTATTTTTTATTTTAGTCCTTCAGTCGTCTTTTTTTTCATATTTTCTTGGATAAATATTTTTTTATAGAATTGATAATAAGTATTGAATAAATTATTGTGTTTGGTAAAAAAAATGGAATGAATGTATAGTGTTTTAAGAGTGTTACTTTTGTTTAAGTGAAGATGGTCACTATAGATGTTCTTATGAGTTATTATTATAATATTTCAATTTATTTATTTTTTAATGTTTTTTAATTAAAAGCGGGCAGCTAGTAGGGATGAACCAAGGACATCCCAATTAGGTTGGCACCCCCAATAGAAGGGAAACCAGTGTCGATCTTATTAAAAGGAAAGCAAAAGTACATAATAACAAAGAAAGTGAAAACTAAGTAAATCGGTACAAATGCTGCCCGATTAAATTACAAAAGAAAACAAAAAACCAAAAATCTGGGAGGACATCCCACCAATATTATTACTACTGACTCGTTGTTTTGTTTCCATTAATAGCAAAAACACAAAGTGACCCATTACTCAGATAATCAAATGCAAAAAAAACGTATGTTTTCTTTCTTGCCTTTTAGAGATAGGAAGTTGAGATATAAAATGGCTATGAGAGACCCATTCGAATACTGGAGAAAAAGTAATCACATCTGCTTCAAATCCAAGTGGTAATGTCTTCTTCTTCTTTTTTGCTTTTGATGATTATTTTTCTGGGTTTTTGTTAAAGTTTATGACTTACTTTCATTCTTTTATTCTATATGATTTAAACGATGCAATAATGATAATTGTCTAGCCATACTTGTGGGTTGCTTCTAAATCAAGTGTAGCAGTTGGTTTTTATAGCTGATAGTTTCTTACTGAGATTTTTGTCTCATGTTTTTAAATGTTTTAATATTTTTAGGTGAGAAAGTATAGGATATAGAGAAGGTTACCGACCGATTAGGCGAGGTTTGGACGTTGGCTGCTTATTATTAGAATTATGGTTAGACCTTTGGTATTTCAATTGTAATATAATATGATATTATGATATTGGGATAAATTGGAAACTCCTAAGTATTGATTATGATCTTTCTATTTCACGCCCGATGCCGATTGAGGTCGTCTAGGGTCGGGTGTGAGAGTCACGACCCAACCCAGGTTATGACCGGCGCATAAATTAAGTTAACTTTAATCTATGCTAGCCTTAATTCCGAACTAATAGAAATTCCAAAATTTACTAACGAAATATCAAAATCATCTCAATTACATCAATAAACCTTAAGAGAATCAAATGTGCAAGTCTAAACCTCAATAATCAAAATTCTCTAACGGATAAAATAAAGCTAAATTCTTAAGCAGTCTTCTTCAACATCAATCTAAGGGTTACCTCACGAACATGGACCATAATCTGAAAAAGAAAGATTCAACGTGGTATGAGATTTTCGTCTATACGAGCGAAAACCTCAGTGAGCAGTAGCTATAGCACACAGCAGAAAAGGAACAGGCAGACAGGCTGATACTTTTAAATTATGACAAATATAATTCAAAATATAGTGTTTCAAAATCAGTTAAATACATGGTCAATATAAGATAATAAATTCAAAATGTTGACAATCAATTGTCAAACATAATACTGAAACCTTTCAAAACATCAAAATTAGAATAATCAGAAAAATAAGGCAAAAGCTTTTAAAACACATGGTGCAGTGTAACATAGTGGTGATACTGCACACCACCAAGACCAGATAAATGGTAAGCGCGCTACCAATAACATATACAGATAACAGATAATTGCCTTCACCGATCTTATGCAAGATTCTAATGCTGACACCACTGACGACAAACTGACAACTGACAATCTGACTCAAGACAGATGCAAAGTCCTAATGTTATGAAGATCGGTGAGAGGCCAGATAACAGATACAGATATACTGAGCAAGTGTACCAGTTTGACAACATATAGTATACATATATAAATCAGAAAATCATAACTGATTGAACGAATTATCAGGTTTCTAAAATAAAGGTAATAACCGCGATAAATCGCGTATCAGAAAATACAAATCATATCAAATCAAATCTTAATAATTTCATTGTAACTGATAGTAAAACAAATCAAATATAAGGGCCTGTTCCCAGAATATACGCTCTAATACTAAGGATATTTAGTAAACAGAATGTTCAAAATCTATGCTTTATAAAAGGAAACATATAATCAAATGTCAATGTTTGATACACAGTTTAAAGTCTGATATTTCAATCAAACAGTGTCGTGTACTATAATTACCACTCACCGGAATATTCAAGCAGACGCGAGCGCACTAAAAGTTCAGACTCAGTCAACTTGTGGATTATCGAAATTTCCTATTGATTCAAGAAAAGACAGAATGAATTAACCGACTCAATGAATTAACCGACTCAATTAAATCGAAGCTAGTGGGGATAATTAATAAGCCAAGGAAGCAAGCAATAAACCCAACTTAATTAGATTAAATATTTTCCAAACTATACTTACTGATGCTGCTAGGTTCATTAAACCATTATTTAAAACAGAAAAAGAAACAAATCAATAAATAATAAAAGAAAACCCAACCCCCAAAAATCAGATTTATATGTATATACATGATTTAATTAAGTGAATCGGTTTGAGAAAAAGTTGAATTATATACTAATATATTGAAAATGGATAGGGTAGGTAGGTAGGTAGTATGAAATTGTTTCCTGGACAAATCACAACTTGCATAGCCATCATTATTCTCCAACATATAAATTAATATATAATACTATCATTGGAGATACAAAAAAAAGGAATGGTTCCACTCCCAAATATCATATCTTTGGAAATAACACTCAACAGTTCATAGAAATCGGGTCTTATATGGTTTTTTTTAAAGAACAAAAACTTACCTGACAATATTCAGAATTTAATAGCCTTGGGAAGAAGGAAGACTTGATGGTTCCCAAAATTTGATAGTATCAGCAGCCTTGGAGAACAAGAGTGGCGACTCTTTGAAGAAAACTAATTGAAAGAGAAAAACTATTTTTTTTCTTCTTTTTTTAACCGTGGGCTAGGTTTCTGTTTTAGCAAGGCCATTTTCTTTTGAAAATAAATAAATAAATCCCTAAGCTGTAAATATAATTTGGTATTTTCAAAAACATTAAAAGAATTAAAAGTTTAAGATGGACTCAAGTCAGGGTTATTACATTCTTCCCCCCTAAGAAAAATTCGGTCCCCGAATTTATATTATAAAGAGACTAACCTGACGCATCGAACAAATGAGGGTATCTAATTTGCATTTCCGATTCGATCTCCCAAGTGGATTCACTACTAGAGTGGCTTTGCCAAAGAACTTTAACTAAAGGAATTTGTTTTGAACGCAGCTTCCGAACTTGACTGTCTAATATCCTTATAGGCTGCTCCTCATAAGATAGAGCATCTCTAACTTGTATAGCTTGTGGTTGCAAAACATGAGAAGCATCAGGAATGTATTTCCTAAGCATCGATATATGGAATACCGGATGAACCTTAGAGAAATCAGGTGGGAGAGCTAACTGATATGCAACTGCACCAATCCTTTCAAGAATCTCAAATGGACCAATATAACGCGGACTCAATTTTCCTTTCTTGCCAAACCGCATGATTCCTTTCATCGGGGAGACCTTCAGAAACACATGATCACTGATCTGAAAATCTTCATTCATGTGCCTCGGATCAACATAACTCTTTTGCCTACTCTGAGCTATTAGGAGTCTATCACGGATAACACGAACTTTATCTGAAGTCAATTGTATCAACTCAGGTCTAGTGAGTCTCCTTTCTCCAACCTCATCCTAACAAATCGGTGATCGACACTTACGACCATACAAAGCTTCATAAGGTGCCATTTTCAATGCTAGCTTGATAGCTATTGTTATAGGAAAACTCTACCAAAGGTAAATGATGATCCTAATTTTGACCAAAAATACAAGCTCGAAGCATATCCTCTAAAGTTTGAATAGTCGTCTCTGACTGTCCGTCCGTCTGAGGATGAAAAGCGGTGCTAAACTGAAGTTTTGTACCAAGTGCTTCTTGAAATTTCTTCCAGAACCGAGAAGTGAATTGAGTACCACGATCTGACACAATAGAGACTGGAACTCCATGAAGTCTAACAATCTCATAAATGTATAACTGAGCAAGCTTAGAGAAATCATAAGTTATCTTCACATGAAGAAAATGAGCAGACTTAGTTAAACGGTCGACTATCACCCAAATGGAATCGTACCCTCCTCTAGTGCGAGGCAATCCTACCACGAAGGCCATAGCAATATTCTCCCACTTCCACTCAGGAATGGGTAATGGTTGGAGCAACCCAGATGGTCTCTGATGTTCTGCCTTGACTTGTTGACAAGTAAGGCATTTAGCAACAAAGTCTGCAACATCTCTCTTTATTCCACTCCACCAGTATAACTCCCTTAAATCTCTATACATCTTAATAGAACCAGGATGAACTGTATAAGCTGAACAATGTGCTTCCTCCAAAATTTCCCTTTTTATATCATCAACATCAGGAAAACACAGTCTAGTCCCATAACGAAGAACTCCATCGTCACTAATCATGAAGTCTTGAACCTTACCCTGACAAACACCATTCCTAACTTTACACAATTGAGGATCTTCTTGTTGGGCTGCCTTGATTCTATCTAATAGAATAGGTCTAACATGAAAATGAGCTACCAACGCTTCAGATGTTGCCTCAAATTCTACTCCTTGATCAATCAATTCATGAATATCACCAATCAAAGGTCTCTTCACTACGGAAAGATGAGCTTAAGCTACCCAGAGATTTCCTACTTAAAGCATCTGCTACAACGTTTGCTTTCCCTAGATGGTACTGAATCGTGCAATCATAATCCTTGAGAAACTCCACCCATCTCCTCTGCCTCAAATTCAAATCACGCTGATCAAAGATGTATTTGAGACTTTTATGGTCAGTGAAAATCTCACATGTCTCCCCATACAAGTAATGTCTCCATATCTTCAGGGCAAATATCACTGCTGCCATTTCCAAATCATGAGTTGGATAATTCTGTTCATGTTGCTTTAATTGGCGAGAAGCATACGAAATCACATGACCATGTTGCATCAATACACAACCCATACCAACCCTTGAAGCATCACAAAATACTGTGTAGCCCCCCGATCCAGATGGAAGGGCTAACACTGGTGATGAAGTCAAACAAACTTTCAATTCTTCAAAACTCTTCTCATATGCTTCTGACCACTGAAACTTCACATTCTTCTAGGTTAACTTGGTTAAAGGAGAAGCTATTCGAGAAACGTCTTGCACAAAACGTCGATAGTAACCCGCTAACCCAAGAAAACTTCGAATCTCCGACACTGGACTAGGCCTTGGCCAATGAAGAATAGCATCAACCGTCTTCTGATCAACACTCACCCCATCTTTGGATACTACGTGCCCTAAGAATGTGACACTATCCAACCAGAATTCACATTTTGAGAACTTGGCATACAACTGGTTCTCTCTTAGGGTCTTAAGAACAAACCTCAGATGCTGCTCATGTTCTTCTTTACTTTTAGAATACACCAGAATGTCATCTATGAACACTATCACAAAACGATCAAGGAAGGGCTTAAACACCCTATTCATTAGATCCATAAAAGCTGCAGGAGCATTAGTGAGACCAAAAGGCATCACCAGAAATTCATAGTGACCATACCTAGTCCTGAAAGCTGTCTTAGGTATGTCAACATTTTTAACCCTCAACTGATGATAACCGGACCTCAGATCGATCTTAGAAAAGTACTTTGCACCCTGGAGCTGATCAAATAGATCATCAATTCGAGGAAGAGGGTATTTGTTACGTATTGTGACCTTGTTCAACTGTCGATAATCAATGCACAATCTCATTGATCCATCCTTCTTCTTCACAAACAACACAGGAGCACCCCCAAGGAGAGACACTAGGGCGGGTGAACCCCTTGTCAAGCAAGTCTTGCAATTGTTCCTTCAACTCCTTTAGTTCATCAGGAGCCATTCGGTAAGGAGGCATAGATATGGGTCTTGTTTCGGGTGCTAAGTCAACACAGAAATCGATTACTCTTTCAGGTGGCAAACTTGCCAAATCTTCAGGAAAAACATCAGCAAACTCATTCACCACATCAACATTCTCCAACTCGACACCCTTTGCTTGAGTATCCTTAACATAAGCTAGAAACCCTTCACAGTTCTTATACAACAATCTTCTTGCAGTAATAGCATAAATAAGACTATGAGGAACCATGCTATGATCTCCTTGAAATTGAAATTCTATCTCCCCAGGAATTTTGAAAGTTACTAACTTGCTATAATAGTTTAAAGAGGTATGATATGAGGCTAACCAATCCATTCCCAAAAGCACATCAAAATCTAACATTTCAAGTAATACAAGATCAGCTAAGAGTTCCCTTTCCCCTACTTTTACTAAGCAATTCTTAAAAGTTAGATTTATGTCAAGGACATCTCCTATAGGTGTTGCCACAGATAAAGGACAATCTAACATAGTGGGTGGTACACCAAATTTCATAGAAAAACAAGGAGAAACAAAGGAATGTGTAGCACCAGGATCAATCAAAAGTCTAGCATCAAATGAACATATAGAAATGGTACCTGTCACCACTGCATTAGATGCCTGAGCATCCTGATGTGTCAGAGCAAAGGCTCTAGACTGACCTCGACCTGCTGTTGCATGATTAGGAGCTGAATTGGGACCTCGACCACCCTGCCCTCGACCTCCTGAACTCTGGCCTCTACCACCATACTGAGAAGATGGCTGAGTACCGATTAAAGGAGTAGAAACTGTATCCTGACTCACAGCTAGTGTTGTGTTACTGCTTGGGCAATCCTTTCTTCTATGTCCCACCTGACCACAACCAAAATAAGCCCCAGTTGCTCGATGGTATGGAGAGTTACCATGGAATTTACCACAAAGTTGACAAGTAGGGAATGACGATTTAGAGGAACTTTGACTATTCTGAGTACCAGTGGACTGAGCTCTCTGAACATATCTCTGATTATTCTTGGAGTATTGCCCTCCTTGACCAGGTAAGGAATGGGACCCATGAGATACTGAATAGTTACTTCCCCTACTATGTTGACCACTCTGGTTGTCATATCGAGCACGTTTGTTCTGATCACGAGCCCTACGCTGATCATCAAACATCTCCATCTGCTTGGATCGATCCACCACTTCCTCAAAGCTAGACAATTATAGAGGAGCAATTCGGTCTAACAGTCTGTCCCGAAGTCCCCTTTCAAACCTCCTAGCCTTCCTCTCCTCAGTTGGGATAAGATGTTCACCAAAACGAGCAAGTCGAGTGAATTTCATTTCATATTCACTCACAGTCATACCACCCTGCTTCAGCACTTCAAACTCTAAAGCTTTAGCCTCCTTAACACTAGGAGGAAGGAACCTCTCTAAGAAAGAATCATGAAACTGTGGCCAAAGGAAGGTGTTATCAAGTCCATTCCCTCTCTTGGCAAGATACCAACTACGTGCCACTCCTTGTAACTGATTCCTGCTAATAATACCATCCTAGCACTGGTGCATCCCAAGACCTCATAACATCTGTCCATAGCATCTAGAAAATCCATAGGATCTGTTACATAATCCTCACCCGAAAACTTTGGAGGTTGTAACCTCAAGAAGTCACTGAGATTCTGGAATTAAGCTCTATCAATATGCATAACAAACACTGAAGTTGTTGGTCGTCTGTTTTCCCCTACCACATTTGTTAGCCTTTCAACTGCTTGAAATACCCCTTGCAATCCAGCAGCCAAATCAGTGTTAGATATTTGAGCAGGCTGAGAGGTTGAAGCTGTACGAGTGGGCCGAGATGACCCTCCAACTGGTTGCAATATTGGTTCAGATGCTGGAGCTGGTCCTCCAATAGGGTGTGAAGCTCCCCCATCAAGTTGGGATGAATTCTCAACGGTCACCCTACTCCTAGTACTAACATTAACCGTATTCCTGCCTCTTCCTCTTCCTTTATGAGGCATGATTACCTATCCATGCAGCAGAATTAGACACTTTAGCAAATGAGGTATTGAAAATGAGTAAATATGAAGACCCAGATAGATATGCAAGATAAAGGATACGAACAGAACACGTGAATCCTATATAGTAAGTCTATAAAAACCTAAACCTAGGCTCTGATACCACCTTTGTCACAACCCAACCCAGGTCATGACCGGTGCATAAATTAAGTTAACTTTAATCTATGCTAGCCTTAATTCCGAACTAATAGAAATTCCAAAATTTACTAACAGAATATCAAAGTCATCTCAATTACATCAATAAACCTTAAAAGAATCAAATGTGCAAGTCTAAACCTCAATAATCAAAATTCTCTAATGGATAAAATAAAGCTAAATTCTTAAGCAGTCTCCTTCAACATCAATCCAAGGGTTACCTCACGAACATGGACCTTAATCTGAAAAAGAAAGATTCAACGTGGTATGAGATTTTCGTCTATACGAGCGAAAACCTCAGTGAGCAGTAGCTATAGCACACAGTAGAAAAGGAACAGGCAGACAAGCTGATACTTTTAAATTATGACAAATATAATTCAAAATATAGTGTTTCAAAATCAGTTAAATACAGGGTCAATATAAGATAATCAATTCAAAATGTTGACAATCAATTGTCATACATAATACTGAAACCTTTCAAAACATCAAAATTAGAATAATAAGAAAAATAAGGCAAAAGCTTTTAAAACACATGGTACAGTGTAACAGAGTGGTGATACTGCAAACCACCAAGACCAGATAAATGGTAAGCGCGCTACCAATAACAGATACAGATAATAGATAATTGCCTTCACCGATCTTATGCATGATTCTAATGCTGACACCACTGATGACAAACTGACAACTGGCAATCTGACTCAAGACAGATGCAAAGTCCTAATGTTATGAAGATCGGTGAGAGGCCAGATAACAGATACAGATATACTGAGCACGTGTACCAGTTTGAAAACATATAGTATACATATATAAATCAGAAAATCATAACTGGTTGAACGAATTATCAGGTTTCTAAAATAAAGGTAATAACCGCGATAAATCGCGTATCAGAAAATACAAATCATATCAAATCAAATCTTAATAATTTCATTGTAACTGATAGTAAAACAAATCAAATATAAGGGCCTGTTCCCAGTATATACGCTCTAATACTAAGGATATTTAGTAAACAGAATGTTCAAAATCTACGCTTTATAAAAGGAAACATATAGTCAAATGTCAATTTTTGATACACAGTTTAAAGTCTGATATTTCAATCAAACAGTGTCGTGTACTATAATTACCACTCACCGAAATATTCAAGCTGACGCGAGCGCACTAAAAGTTCGGACTCAGTCAACTTGCGGTATCGGAATTTCCTATTGGTTCAAGAAAAGACAGAATGAATTAACCGACTCAATGAATTATCCGACTCAATTAAATCGAAGCTAGTGGGGATAATTAATAAGCCAAGGAAGCAAGCAATAAACCCAACTTAATTAGATTAAATATTTTCCAAACTACACGTACTGATACTCCTAGGTTCATTAAACCATTATTTAAAACAGAAAAAGAAACAAATCAATAAATAATAAAAGAAAACCCAACCCCCAAAAATCAGATTTATATGTATATACATGATTTAATTAAGTGAATGGGTTTCAGAAAAAGTTGAATTATATACTAATATATTGAAAATGGATAGGGTAGGTAGGTAGGTAGTATGAAATTGTTTCCTGGACAAATCACAACTTGCATAGCCATCATTATTCTCCAACATATAAATTAATATATAATACTATCGTTGGAGTTACAAAAAAAAATCAAGAAAAAGGAATGGTTCCACTCCCAAATATCATATCTTTGGAAATAACACTCAACAGTTCATAGAAATCGGGTCTTCTATGGTTTTTTTTTAAAAGAACAAAAACTTCCCTGACAATATTCAGAATTTAATAGCCTTGGAAAGAAGGAAGATTTGATGGTTCCCAACTTTATGTCGAGTGAGGGAAGAAAAATTTGATAGTATCAGCAGCCTTGGAGAACAATAGTGGCGGCTCTTTGAAGAAAACTAATTGAAAGAGAAAAACTGTTTTTTTTTTCTTTTTTTTTGAACCGTGGGCTAGGTTTGTATTTTAGCAAGGCCCTTTTCTTTTGAAAATAAATAAATAAATCCCTAAACTGTAAATATAATTTGGTATTTTCAAAAGCATTAAAAGAATTATTACACAGTCTGCTCTCCTTAGGGTTTAACAAATTATTCTGAACTTTAGTTTCAAGAACAATAAAGTTTATAGCTTTTTTAGTTGTGAAAAATCCATTAAGGCAATTAATTCAAGAATTACTATTCCTTTTGCTGATTTTATCATAATTATTTTAGTGTTGGTCTGAAGAACAATGAAGTTTTTAACTTTTTTCAATTGGCATTAAGCAATTAAATTCAGGACTTTCAAACCTATATTATTTTCTGGGTTTTTGTTAAAGTTTATGACTGACTTGCACTTTGATGCTTCAAAATTTGATTTCATGATTCCTCTGCTTCTTTTCTCATTCTTTTATTCTATATGCAATAATGTCGAGGTCTGCTCCTTAGGATTTTAGCAAAATTATTTTGAACATTAGTCTGAAGAACAATAAAGTTTAGCAAAATCCAGTCGGTTAATAAATTCAGGAATTACTATCCCTTTTGCAGATTTTAGCATAATTACGCGTCAAATACCCCTCCATATCTCTGCATCTATACAAATACTCCTACAATTTCCCTTGTATTCATCAATGGCACGTAAGAAGCAAACAACAGGGAAATCATCTCCGGCTACGGGTGGAGTGATAAAGCCGCATCGTTTCAGGCCTGGAATAATGGCTCTGCTGGAGATCAGGAAGTACCAGAAGACGCTAGAGCTTCTGATCGACAAGCTTCCATTTCAAAGGCTGGTGAAAGAAATCGCTCAGAATCTTAAAACTGATCTGAGGTTTCAAGTAGCGCTTTGGGGGCTCTTTAAGAAGCTGCAAAGGCATACCTGGTTGAATTCTTCGAGGACGCAAATCTCTGTGGTATTCATGCTAAGAGAGAGATTATTATGCCTGAAGATATGCAACTGGTTCGTAGGATTAGAGGTGAGAGGGCTTCATATTGTTTCTGATACTTTATGTTTTAAACTTTGTCTCAATTGGAGAATGTTATTCTGAGATCTGGATTGGTTTATTTCCCTATTATGTTTCAATTTTAAAATCTGTTTTCAATAATTGAGAGTTATACTCCACTTTGATTTCATAAATTGTCTTTGCGTTGTTTTATGAATATATGTTTTGCACCCTTGGCTTCTTTCTGTCTATTTTCAATTTCTATTTTTCCAGTTAACAGTAGTCATAACCCTTATATTATAAACGGTACAAGACAGTTGTTCCTTGTCGGCATCAGGTTCAGATGGAAATTTATAAATGAATAGATGCATAATCAATTATTAGTATTATCACCAGATAATTTCACCTTCCTCGATCTAGTACTCAAACTGAAAAGACCTAGTTATATCTAAAACTCGTTACCTACAAAAGAGGCCTGAAGCATTCAGATCATAAAATAGATAGATTAACTCCATTAAAGCAAATAACTTGTAGTTTTTTTAACAAAATTTCTAAATTCATCAAGAAGTTATATGCAAATTCAATATGATCCCTAAGAGAAAACCTAGAAAAAGTAAAACCATAATTTCTAAATTCATTCCAGATTCAAGGACATGGTGGACAACAAAATCCATCAATAGAGCAGCCAAGGATGAGCTTGTTAGCTACCAATGCCATTACCAAAAGTAATTTGTATCTATAAACGAAAAACAAAGAATTTAATTAGTGTCAATATGTCCATGACCATTTATTATTTGCCTATTGTGTTATTAAATTATGTCTTAATATATATTGAAATTTAAGTAATAAATAGGATTGCTAAAAAAAGTAATACAATATCTAATTAAAAAAGGTAAACAAATATAGTTGAAGTTTAATATATTAATTTTTTATAATTACAAATTATTTTAATGTTTGTACGAAGGGTTTGATTTACTGTTCAAAATATGAACTAATAAATTATTGGTTTAAAATCATTAATTTGCCAGTTTTCATTAAGAATTACTATATTATTTTTAGGGGCCAAATTCATCACTAAGAACGGGGATGACATGTCATCCTTAAGAATGGATATGATAGTCATCATTGATAACAGAGATTAAATGTTGTCCTTAAGAATGGGGACGACAGTCGTCCCTAAGAACGGGTACGACATGTAATCCCAAGAACGGAGACGACATGTCGTCCTTAAGAACAGGTATGAAAGTCGTTCCTAAGAACGGGGACGACAGTTGTCCCCATGAACGGGGATGACATATCTAGCTTATGAACCAATGGAGAGGTTGTTACTTGTAACTAAATTGAACCATTCTCTCTCCGGCTTATTTAGAATTCTCTCAAAAAAAAATTCAAACTTTTTTAGTCCCTTAAAAGTTTATTTTAATGTTTCAAAAATCTATTTTAATCCCTCAATCTAATTTTTTCATACTATTTTTAGTTTTTGGTCCATCGATCTATTTTTATTTAATTTCAATATTTGTCCATATTATTTTTTATTTTAGTCCCTCAGTCGTCTTTTTTTTATTTCAATTTTTTTCATATTTTCTTGGATAAATATTTTTTTATAGAATTGATAATAAGTATTGAATAAATTATTGTGTTTGGTAAAAAAAATGGAATGAATGTATAGTGTTTTAAGAGTGTTACTTTTGTTTAAGTGGAGATGGTCATTATAGATGTTCTTATGAGTTATTATTATTAATATTTCAATTTATTTATTTTTTAATGTTTTTTAATTAAAAGCGGGCAGCTAGTAGGGACGAACCAAGGACATCCCAATTAGGTTGGCACCCCCAATAGAAGGGAAACCAGTGTCGATCTTATTAAAAGGAAAGCAAAAGTACATAATAACAAAGAAAGTGGAAACTAAGTAAATCGGTACACATGCTGCCCGATTAAATTACAAAAGAAAACAAAAAAAACCAAAAATCTGGGAGGTCATCCCACCAAACCATGCCATTGTGGTTCTACCAAAGTCGGCTAAAGAATCAGTAACTTGATTGCCCTCTCTGTAACTTAATTTGCCAGTTCCAACAAAACCATGCTCATATAATAAACTGGAAATTGGTTGATTCCTTCTACTCTTATTATGAGTATTCCCAAATATTCTTAAGCTACACTCACATATAAGTGTTGGTCCCGTGTAACGTGACAATATTAGTTCCAAGGGGGGTTAGGAACTATTTAAAAATTTTCACGTTAGGCTGACTTATATTTAGAACTTAGACTTTTTCAAAGTCTATTAGCACAGTGGTACTGAGTAAGTTTTAGATGCAAGCTTAGTCAACAAGTGACTAAGACTGAATCTATCCTTGAGTCAGGAGATAGCACTTGAGTCTATTCCTAAACTCAGCTTGACAGTTCACTCAACTCAGCTTATGTTCTTTTTAGTGTTTAACTAGGCAGTATTATCGCAAGCAATATGTTAAGGAGATAAGAGTTAGAAAGATATTACTCAATAGACATATCCTGGTTCGGCCTCTCCGCCTACGTTCAGTCCCCGGAATTCCTTCCGAGCTTTTCAGAATCCTCTACTGAGCTCTTTAAAGGTAGAGCACAAACCTTTTACAATAGCAACTGAGTATACAAGAGTACCTTCCTCTATTCCTCTACTCAATCCTATTTCTACCGCTGAGTACTATGACCGAGTACTCAGCTTCTCCTTTCTATACTTCTAGAAATGATAAGTGTTTCTGTTCTAAACAACAATTGCTAAGAACACTTTAGATGAACTAACATCACTCTAGACTTTTACACAAAGATTGGAATTGGTGTAATTTTGCTTTGCTTTTCTAATACTGAACTTCGAGTATCAATTTGGTCAGCGTTTCGACTTGATGAAGACCTGCATCGAATGAAGCGTTTGAGTGGCCTATTTATAGTGACACTTGATGCACCGGTAATTTCGAATTTTGAAATAACCGTTGGAGGGAAACGGCTTCCTGTCACTTTCACTCAGTACGTGCTCAGCGTCCTCGGCCAATCACATTCTTGTATCTTCTGTCTTCGATAGTGCTCAGCAGCTTTCCGTCAGGCTGGACAGAATGTTTCCACATTTTTGGCAAAGTCTTCCAGACAGCTTCCTGTGTCTTCTGAACTTTACCCAAAGTAGAAATACTTTGTCTCCAAGTTTGTTCAGGTCAGCCGCTGACCTGACTTCCTTGTCGCACAACTCAGCAGCTTCATCTTGAAGCTTTTGGTCGAAGGCTTCTCGATCCTTCTCCTTACTGGGCTTGCGTTTTGTTCAACTAAAGCTGCGTTTTGATCTGCTTGGGCCGTGTGGCTTTCATTCATTGACTTGGACTTGACTTTCTCTTGTGGGCCTTTGGGCTTTGTAACTTAATGTCTTATGAACTAAAATACTCAACATTGAACAAACACATTAGTACAAGTGGTATCAGAGCATAATAGTTCCTAACCCCCCCCCCCCCCCTTGGAACTAATACTATTACATTACACGGGACCAACAAGTGGTATCAGAGCATAATAGCTCACTAATCAAGATAAAACTATCTTGAGCTGATCCCTGTAATGGCTGAGAATAGCACTCGTTTTCTTCTTGGAAACCAAACAACTCAGATACTCCCTGAGGGATTATCCATAACTATGCCTCCTTTGTTCTTCGGGGCCAACTACACGTTTTGGAAAAACAGGATGAAAATTTTCATTCAGGCAACAAATATGAGTGCATGGCTGGCTATAGTCCAATGCCCTTTTGTTCCCTATGAAATCATTGACGGTGTAAAAATTGTTAAAAGCGAGGCTAAGTGGTCAGAGGATGACCTTAAGAAATTGCAAAATAATGCTTCGGCTATAAATATGCTTCACTGTGTGTTAGATGCTGCAGAATACAATAAGATTTTAGGTTGTGAGTCAGCACAAGAAATATGGAAGAAGCTGGAGGTTACCTACGAAGGAACTATTAAGGTCAAAGAATCAAAAGTGAATCAACACATGCGGCTGTACGAGCTGTTCGAAATGAATGACAATGAAGGCATCTCTGAAATGAATGCAAGATTCACTAATATAATCAATGAGCTCAAGAGACTCGGCAAGAACTTCACTGAGGAAGAACAGGTGAAGAAAATCCTGAGAAGTCTCCCCAAAAGCTGGCAGGCAAAGAAAACAGCTGTTGAAGAAGCTCAGGACCTGACCACCTACAAGTATGATGAGCTTATTGGATCTCTGCTGACCCATGAAATCTCAATGAAGAATTTTGAGGCCAAAGAAAAGACTGAGGACAAGAAGCAAAAATCTCTTGTCATGAAAGCTGGCTCAACCGAAGTTGACTCATCAGATGATGAGGAAATGGCCATGTTCACTAGAAAGATGAAGAAGCTGTTTCGGAAAAATGATAAATACAACAAGAGGCCATTCAAGAAGAATGACAAATACAAAGCTGAGTCAAGTGACAGCAGACACAAAAAAGACAGTTCAAAATCTGTTACTTGCTTTGAATGGCATCAAGTTGGACACATTAAGTCAAGCTGCCCTACCTGGAAGAAAGATAAGAAGTCCAGTAGAAAGGAAATGGTGGCAACCTGGAGCGATAGTGATGAGTCAACATCATCAGAAGCTGATGCCACTGAGTCAGCGAACATCTGTTTCATGGCTGACGAGTCTACTGACCTCTGTCATTCTGAGCAAGCTGACCTCTCTGGTGGATCTGACCATGAGGAACACACAACTGAGGTAATGTCTCTACCTTGGCTCAGAAATGAAATGATTAATGCCCTGAGTGACCTCTATACACTTATCAAAAAGTGTAACAAGAAAATACGAACACTCACCAGGCGATGTGATGAGATTGAGGAGGTCAAGCCGAGTGATCTCCGACATCTTCTCTAGGACAATACCAGGCAGGTACTGTTGGAGGTAATCCTACTATTGAGTCAGTCTCCCTAGTCAGAGGACTTGAATATAACCTACTGAGCGTAGCTCAGCTGTGTGACAGCGGTAGAAAGGTTATATTTGATGCCACTGAGTGTAAAATACTCGAGGGCAAAACAAATGAGTTAATCTTAACAACACCTCATGTTGACAACGTTTTCATGCTGAACTTAGAAAAGAAGTTTTCAAAGAATATATGATTAGTGTCAAAGGAAGATAATTCCTAGCTATGGCATAGGAGACTTGGTCATGTGAGCATGGACCTCCTTGCCAAATTAGCAAGAAAGCAATTAGTTGAGGGATTGCCTAAACTCAGGTTTGAGAAGAATCAATTATGCAATGCTTGTCAGCAAGGAAAACAAACTAAAAAATCTTTTCAAAGTAAAATTGTAGTCTCAACCAAACGTCCATTGGAGTTACTACACTTGGATCTTTTCGGACCAGTCCAGTCGCTGAGCTTGGGTGGTAAGAAATTTTCCTTGGTCATTGTTGATGACTTTTCTCGGTACATTTGGGTCATCCTGCTGAGTAGCAAGAATGAAGCTTTTGATATGTTTTCAAAATTAATTAGAAAACTTGAAAATGATAAAGACCTAAAATTAGCTCACATCCGAAGTGATAATGGTGGATAATTCAAAAATCAACAATTTCATGAATTCTGTGAAACCATCGGCATTGACCATAATTTCTCTGCTCCTAGAACTCCTCAACAAAATGGGGTAGTTGAGAGGAAGAACAGAACCTTAATTGAAATAGCTAGGACAATGCTGAGTGAGAATAGGCTTCCAAAGTATTTCTGGGGTGAAGTTGTCAACACAGCTTGCTATATACTCAATAGGGCTTTAGTCAGACCTATACTTAAGAAAACCCCCTATGAACTTTGGAAAAGACGAAAACCCAACATTGGATATTTTCGTGCCTTTAGTTGCAAATGTTTTATTCTAAATACTAAAGACAACCTTGCTAAGTTTGACTCAAAAGCTGACGAAGCTATCTTCTTAGGCTACTCAACAAACAGTAAAGCATATAGGGTGTTCAATAAACGAACTCAGGTCCTAGAAGAGTCTGTACATGTTGAGTTCGAAGAAACTGACCCTGCAGGAAAGGCAAATCAATTAGCTGAGGATGAACAATACTCAGCATCAGCTGACCAAAATGGAGCCGCTGAGTCACTGCCTCAAGGGCTGACCAAAGGTAAAAACGAACCTCAAATTATTTTTCTGACCAACTCAAACCTGCAGAGATTGTTGAAACACCTACTCCTGAGGACACTACATTACCAAAAGAGATCAAGGTTCCAAGAGGACACTATAAAAGTAGCATTCTTGATGCCGCTGAGAACACCCTGATGACAAGAAATCAACTCAGAAGATACCTCAGCAACGTAGCTTTCATGTCAGTTCTTGAACCAAGAAACTTCTCAAAAGCTGAGAACGATGAGTTCAGGATAAATGCAATGCAAGAGGAGCTTGTTCAATTCAAAAGAAATGAAGTATGGGACTTAGTGCCAAATCCAAGAAGTCAGAAGATTATAGGAACAAGGTGGGTATTCCGAAATAAGCTAGATGAACAAGGAAACGTAGTCAGGAACAAAGCCAAACTCGTAGCTCAAGGTTACAGTCAGTAGGAAGGTATTGACTATGGTGAGACCTTTGCTCCTGTAGCTAGATTAGAAGCTATAAGAATATTATGTGCATATACAAGCTTTATGAATTTTAAGTTATTCTAGATGGATGTCAAGAGTGCATTTCTTAATGGAGTCATAAATGAAGAGGTGTATGTTAGTCAGCCTCCAGGGTTTGAGGATCCAAAGTTCCCAATCCATGTTTATAAACTCAAAAAGGCTTTGTACGGCCTGAAGCAAGCACCACGTGCTTGGTATGAAAGGCTGACCAGTTTTCTGTTGACTAGAAACTATGTTAGAGGAAAAGCTGACACAACCTTATTCATTAAGAGGAAGGGTAAAGATACCCTGCTGGCACAAATATATGTTGATGATATTATATTTGGTGCTACTAATGAGTCTATGTGCAAGGAGTTTAGTAAGCAGATGCAAACTGAGTTTGAAATGTCAATGATGGGAGAACTCAACTTCTTCCTTGGACTCCAAATCAAACAAGGTAAGAATGGCATCTTCATCAGCCAAACCAAGTATGCCAAGGAAATATTGAAGAAATTTGAGATGGAAAATTGTAAGATAATATCTACTTCAATGGGTACTGACACTGTGTTTTGTGCTGACAAAAAAGGTAAGCCAGTAGACAGCAAATTGTACAGAGGTATGATTGGCTCTCAACTCTATCTAACGGCAAGTAGGCCAGATATTCAGTACTCAGTATGCTACTGTGCAAGATATCAATCTAACCCTAAGGAATCTCATTACATAGCTGTAAAAAGAATCCTTAGATATTTGCAAAGCTCAGTGAATGCAGGTTTGTGGTATCCAAATACAAATGATTTCACACTCATTGGATACACTGACGCTGACTATGGACGAGATAAGCTTGAGCGAAAAAGTACTTCAGGAGGATGTCATTTCTTTGGAAGCTGTCTAGTGTCGTGGTTCAGTAAGAAGCAGTCGTCGGTTGCCCTGTCAACTACTGAAGCTGAGTACATTGCTGCTGGAAGCTGTGTTGCCCAAGTACTATGGATCAAACAACAGCTAGAGGACTATGGAGTTCAAACTAAAACCATTGAAGTCAAATGTGACAACAAGAGTGCCATTGACTTATTAAAGAATCCAATCCAGCACAACAGGATGAAGCATGTCAGCATTAGGCATCACTTCATCAAAGATCATGTACTTAAGGATGAGATCAAGCTGACCTATGTTCCAATGGATGAACAGCTTGCAGATATCTTTACGAAGCCACTGGCTCGTGAACAGTTTAGCATATTAAGGGAAGCTATCGGTATGTTTAATCCTCTTCAATAAATTTCGAAGTACAATGAATGTTGAGTGATTATAACATGCTGAGTAATTATTATATATGCTGAGTAAACATCTATGCTGAGTAATCATTGTATGCTGAATTGCTAAATACATTGAGTGATTAGTAAATGTTGAGTTACTGTGCATGCTGAGTAAGTACTTCACGTTGAGTAGATATGCATACCAAGTAATTCACAACGCAAATATATAACTCTTAGAATCTCAATCGTTGAGCACTCTAGATACTAAGTAAATCAACTTGCGCAATTAATGCTTGCACGCGAATTCGAGTAGCCAACTAGGATGACGTAAGCGTAATCATTAGGAAACCACGCGCTGAATGTGTCATTAATGTCAGAATTAATTGACTCTGAGTGGTTCAAATTCCCACCGCCATTCTGACCTATCAGATCAACATCTCTCGGCTATAAATAGTGAACAATTTCTCACTATTCACCTTACGCTTGATAATTTCGCACTCGATCTCTCTCTCTCAAACTCTAATCTTCTACATTTTTCTCAAGAACTTCCCAAGAACACCATGTTGAACTATTCCCAGAACAATTCTAGTGACCAATACGAGGACAACCGCTCTGATATTAATCCTCCTTCTCCAGCTGAGCAGAAGTATCAAGAGACTTCCTCATCTGAGACTCAGAAACAAACCCATGGTCAGCATGACCAACCCATGGGTGAGGTCAGCATCCTAGGAGAAAACCCCTGTACTGAGCAATCAACTCCTTCGAAAAAGAAGAAAGAGAAGAAGAACAAGAAACCCAAGGAAAGGAAGTTCACCCCTGTCTTCAAAAGTGTTAAGAAACTCAACGTCTTCCATTCCCGCTGGTTCTCTAAAAGCTTCGTTGAAGCTGAGAAACCCTTCTGCGAGTGGATCTCAAAGAACGGATGGACCACCCTTTTTTGTCACTCCCTGGAACAACCTACCCAAAACTGGTAACTGAGTTCTAGTCCAACCTGACTGTGGCGGATGATGACGCTGACTATATGGTAACTTACGTGAACCAAAAGCAGATTACCATTACCTTGTCCTATCTTACAATACTGTTAGACCTCAAAGAAGAAGGAGCGGAACTGAGGAGAACAAATGACTACAAGCACGTTGAGTACACGGCTGAGTTCTGTAAGCCCAAGGATCACGTGGGTGAAGTCTCTAGTTCAAGCTTGGGTCAGCCTCAAAGATAAGCCCACTACATCCTGACCAACTACCTTTTCCCAAAGGTCAACGCCTCTTCCTCATCCTCAAACTTCGAGCAATGCTTCATTTGGCATATGCTCAACTACCAACCACTCAACATGCCTGTCTTTCTCATTGGGGCTTTCCAACGAAGCACCAGGATAATCAGGATGGGCTCTCTCATCACCAGAATTCTTCAGGATCACAAGATCACCTTCAAGGGAGAAATAGTTGTAATTGGAACTGAGATCACCTCAGGAATCTTAGCCGGTTTGGCACACAGTCTTCCTTTTAAGAGCAAATCTAAGAAAGGAAAGGAGATAGTGGAAGAGGAGGAGCAAGCTGAGCTACCCAAGAAGGAAAAGAAGAGAAAAGCTGACCGTGCTCCTAAAGTTGAACCTGCCATTGAGGCAGCTAAAAGGATCAAGGTTGTGATGACCAAACCTCCTCAAGCTGACCTAGTCAAGAAAAAAGTTGAACGAACTGAGGCAAAGAAAAAGAAAGCTGAGCCTGAAGAGGAAAGTGACGATACAATTGAGCAACCCCTAAAGAGGAAGAAAACCTCTGGAATGACACCGTTGGACGCAGCTCCACTGGACTTCGTCATTTCCAAGGATTCCCACTTCCGGCGAGCTCAGGAGATCGGCCTGGAAAAGACTCCTCGTGATCAGGAGGAAGAACAAACGTTTACTGAGGAACAACCTGTAGCTGACCAGATGAATTCTGCTGAACCCAGTAACACAGCTGCTGCTGAGCACGCTATTGAAAAAGGAGCTGAGTCTCCAGAGAAAAACAAGGTAGCTGAGGACCTTTATGCTGACTTCGGTCTCACATCTTCTCCTGAGTCCCTAGAACCTATCACTACTGTCCCTTCTCCTTAAACCAAAAATCATAAGGGAAGCATGGAAAAGAGGTTCAAGCGGAAGGCACAGAAGCCTAATCTCACAGACATCTTGGATGAATCTCCATTGCGGGACCCTATTATTGACCTGACTGGGCTACAATTCAACTTCTTCACCAACAGCACTGAACCCAGTCCAAGTCAGGTTAAGGAAAATCAAGCCTCTGTTCCTCAAACTCAGGAACATGCCGACTCCAAACTCATAAAAGGGAAACCTTCTGCCGACACCGCTGCTCCACCTTCTACTGAGCAAGTGCTCGAAGTTCCAGTTGCTCAACACAATGAGCTAGCAAAGGAAAATCCTCCTGCTCAAGAAAACTCTGAACTGATTCCACCAACTATCCCAATTCAGCCTCAAGTTGACACTGAACAGGTAAATACTACTGCTGAGCGAACACTTCCGATTTCTACTAAGCAGTTAGTAAGCCAGTCAGCTCCTGCTACTGGTCTCAATAATGAGAATGCCGCTACTGACCAAGCTGGCACTTCTACTTCTGGACAGCACCCAACTTCTCCAACACCTGCTGCTAACCAGAAAACGGCCCTTGAGAATAATGTTGATGATCCCTACACATTCCTGGATGCTTCTGAGTCAGGAAGAAGAATCATCCACTTAGCTCATACGCTCATTCAAGAGATCAATCAGTCTCAAGCCGCTGCTGCTAGGTCCACTCCTGCTGAGTTTACTCAACTTTCCTCCATCACACAACTTTTGACCGAACTCAAAGGTCTTAAGGAGCTGGTGAATGTTATGACATCATTGGTCTCTCAGCAGCCCAAGCAGGAATTTATGGTCAAGCTGGCGGATCTTCAGCTTATGATGGTTCACCACATGGACTCAATTGAGGGCAAGATTAATGCTTTATCTGCCGTGAACTCATCAACCGCTACTTCTGCTGAGGTCACTCAACATTTCACACAGCTGACCACTGAGCTTACTCAGGCTCGAGAACGTATCTCCTCCACTTCTCAATGCTCCATCGAACAAATTGGTGAGGTAGTGCGCCTACTTAATCTGAGCAAAGAAGAAATAGAAACCGACCAAGTCAAGACCAATGACATCCTGCACTGCACATGATCAACTCTTAAGCACGTTCGCCACATAAACGCTCATCGTCATATCTACGATGCTTCCATGCTCAGGATGTATCATCAATCATATGCAAGGATG
This sequence comes from Euphorbia lathyris, assembly GCF_963576675.1. Lineage (NCBI taxonomy): Eukaryota > Viridiplantae > Streptophyta > Magnoliopsida > Malpighiales > Euphorbiaceae > Euphorbia > Euphorbia lathyris. The sequence goes on from NC_088910.1 coordinate 91,148,792, forward strand.
ACGGACTCAATCACCTGGATGGGGAAGTCAATGGAGTTCATACTCACTGTCATTAGTGCATATATGAACATTCCTGCATCCAGCATGGCTGGTGGTCTAGAGGTCTTTAAAGGTCTCCAAGAAAGTACGAGTCAGATGAAACACTATTTCGATATCCTTATCCGTGCTGTTCAGAGGGGTCAGTTCTATGCTTCTGCCCCTCAGCCTGGAGATGCTGGCAAAACGGGGGAGAAAGATAAGTAGCCAGCTGACGGAACTCAAACTCAAACTCAGCAGAAGCCTCCTGGCTCAACTTCTGCTAATCCGGGCAACCAAACTCAACAACAAAGAATAGCCACCAAGCCTAGCCAGCAGACCAAACCCAAATCTAACCAAGTTCAAGTCAACATTAAGAGATAGAACTAGAAATAGATTTATCTTGTAACTTGTGTTGTGTAAACTGGCACGCTTTCTTTGTTGAGCTGACTATCTATATACAAGCATCTTTTTCATACTGTCTTTATATATGATGCTTTACATGCTGTGTTTATATGTTGTGCTAACTACTCATTGAACTGCAGATTAAAAACTTGTGAACATAAAAATTATACAAGTACTTGGCCACTGAGTTAAACTACTCAGTATCAAATTAATCTACTCAGCTTACCTTAACTCTGATACCTGAACTTAACTAAGTATTAAAACTGAGTGATTTTCCAAGTACTGAACTACTTCTGAAGCTGACCGTAGACTCACTCAATTAGATCTTAAAAGGTTTAGAGTTTAACTAAGTCAGTAGTGACACCATGTTCCAAGTATTGACCTACTTCTGAAACCGACCTTAGACTCACTTCGATTAAAGCTTAAAAGGTTTAGAATTGAACTAAGTCAGTGGATTCAAACCTTAGTCTCACTCGATTAAATCTTAGAAGGTTTAGAGTTAAACTAAGTTAGTAAATTCAACCCTTACGGGGGAGTATTTTCAGAAGTTTAAACAAGGCCAATTTTCATGGGGGAGCTCAAAGATGGGTTCCTTACTGAATACTTTTGCCAACATCAAAATGAGAGAGTTTGTTGATGTAAGTGTTGTATGCCCTAGGTCATTCCTTTTGTATATTTTACAGTGTGAATTTTGTATCCAAATGGCAGTTAATAAAATATGTATTCATGTGTAATTATTTGTGTTGTTTAATTACTTAATGAATATATATTAGTCCAAAGATTATTTACAAAGAGATAATATTATTAAGAGTTAATAATAATGAGATATATTTTCTTTGGTAAAATAATAATCTTAAATGTTCATAGTCGGTGGATAATGAATTGGACACTCATTTATCCTTAGACTATCACCTCTGTTTATTTTCTCGATTAGTATGAGATATTAATCAGAAACAGAAAATCTCATTCTGTTTGATATGTTGATATCAGAATAAATATGTGGACATTCAAAGAGGTGAATGGTTCGAACTGTGACGTTAGATAATAATTGCACAAAGGTTTACTCCTAGTCAACATAATTATTATCTAGGTCATAATAGTGCATATAGTCCTTTGACTTAAGGAAACTTAGTTGTTCTTGCGCAGGTAATTATAGTTTGTTCCTGCTTTGTACTGGGATCTTAATTCTGGTAATCTGGCAGTGAATCGCTATAGTTAGTTGAGTAGTGTAACAAGAGTTTGCTAATAGAGGATTCATTACTCTAAGTAAATAGAGATAAATCCTAAGATAGTTATTGATTAGTTTTTTGATGGAATGAGTTCCTGGCCAGGACAATAAGACTCATCTTATGAGATAAGTATCAAGGAATGGTTCCTTGATGTGAGTCTTATTTTATCAAAGACTTAATCAATATTTGTTAGTATCTTGACAATTAGAGCTTGACACTTTGTAGCTCTAGTCAAGATCGGGATTTTTAATGAAAGGACTTTAGTGCATGGAAATTATGATCGATGGTTCATAATTAGTTTAATTATAAGTTTACTTCAAGTAACTTCATTCTTTAATTGGGACGTCATGGCGCAGTGTGTTAGCTGGAGATCATGACCTTTAGAGGACTATAAGTAAATATAAGTTAAGCTTATATAGGATACACTTATAGTACAAGAAATTGGATTCCTGACATACTTACTAAGAGTCAGTATTATGCATCTAATGCCAGTTAAAGATGAACCTAGAAAGTCACACATTTATAAGTTATCTGTATCAAGCTTTAGTTAAATTGATTAATTAAAAGTGTTTTAATTAATTAATTGACACAATTAAATATGTCAATGGGATTGACAAAACATTCTAACACTGTTTGATATTCAATTGAGGAAATTATAAATTATTATTCTTGCTCAATTTAAGTTGATGATTTTTCAGAATACAATAGTCAAGTGTTGACTGTTGGAATTGAGTATATAATAGTAATTAATTAAATTGTTAATTAATTATTATTATATATAATAATAATGATAATATAATATAATATAATAATAATATTTTATTATTATTAATATATAATATTAATTATTATTATATTTAATATTATTATTATTATTTTATTATTATTATTATATATAATTAGAAATTAAAAATTAAAAATTAAGTTACATGCACTAGGACAAGTGTCCTAGTGCATGCGCGTGTGTGTATGGATTGAATTCATAAGGATTGAATTCATACATTAATCAGTTTATGTATGGAACATAAACTTTGAAAAACTTAATTTTTACATATATCAAATTTTGGTTTTCATCAATCTTTGAGCAAGAGTTCCAATTTCTTCGAGGCTTGATCTAATCGACTTAGTGGACTGACTAGAGGCTTCACCACTAGAGAAGCTTTAATACTTGATTGGAATCTACAAGAGGTATTTATACCAATCTCGTAGTATAAATATCAATTTGATTATTAAAAAACTTAATGATCTTAGTTAAGGATTTGATGTCAAACATCGGATGTTTGACTGTTTATCAGAGTGATTGGATCACACTGATTGTTTGTTGAGGGAAAATTTTGAAATTCATTTCCTAAATACCAACATGCTTCCGCTTCAAATCCTTCAAGTGGTATCAAAGCCCTCTAAGTTCTTTTATAGTTAATTGATTTTGTGTTCTCTAGATTGATATAATTATGGATTGTTGGGGCTTTTTCTTTTATAATTTTACTCCTATTGTTATAATTTTAACTTTCAATTTTTATGAATTTGGGTTTGTAAATATTGAAGTCTTAGACTACCAAGGAAAATTGTAATTTTGGAGCAAAATTGAAGAAACGGCGAAATTGTCAGATTGCAGAATTTATAGCGCGGGCACGCTTTAGGCAATTTTTAGTTGTCTAGTTTGTATATTGTCTGCTGATATAACATTGAAATGTGATTAAAATTATATATTGGCCTTAAATGTAAGTGTTACATTTAGGAACGATTGAGGGTCAATTGTACGAAAAGGGTCAATTGTGTAATAAAATCAATTTTGATTTTACTACATAAATATATGTAATTTTATTAATTACATGTTCAATTTTATCCAATCCATAATTATACCAATAAGATTAGATGAATGCTAAGATTGATCACCACAAGGCATGTTATTGGATAATGTGCAAATATTAACTAATAAATTGAATTAAGTGTTAATTCAAGATAAATTTCTTTTTATGCAAAATTGCATGTTAGAAATTTAAATTGGTTAATGTGCAAAGTGAGACCTTAAGTTAAATTTAATTTAACTGCAAGACCGGAAATCTTCCAAATAAATATTAAATCCGATAAAGATACAAGAATTGTATCGAGGCTCTCCACTGGTGCATTAATACACAAATAGTTTGTGTGATTAGTGTGAAAGTTAATTCCCATTGAATTAATTTGTGGTTTATGTTAGGCAATTAACATTGTAATCATGCCAATGTGAAGCTGAACAATGTTAATTCGGGCTTAATATAATCTGCTGGTCTAGTGGGTTGGATTTATCTAGTGTTGAAATCCAAGAATGTCAAAGGGAAACTGAGGATTAAAACACTAGGAGCTAGAAAAGTATGAAATTAAATTTCACAGCATAGTGCAAGGTGATTGACAAGTGTTGTCAACTTATGAATTTATTAGTTGTCCCAATAATACCAATGTGAAGTTGAGGGATAAGCTAATAGAATTTATAAGAATTCGATTTACCCACTAGTAATTCATTCCAAAGAATTATCGTTTCCTACTTGGAAGTATAGGATTCGCTAAATTAGTGGGAAACCATTATGATAAAAGTCCATGTCATATTGGTTCGTTTAATTCACCTTAAATATATAACTAACTATCAATCTATATTTTCTACAGTTATTCTTTGATTCCAAACATGTTATCTACACCTCTCCAATTGATATTAGACCGTAATAGGCTCACATGGCCGAATTATGTGGACTGGCTGAGAAACCTTAAGGTTGTGTTAACTCAGCAACGCTTGTTATATGTAATTCTAAAGCCTAAGCTTGAATCCCCTAAAAAGGATGCAGAAAAGGCTTTACATGATGCATATGACAAATGGGCAGATGATGATACCCATGCCAAATGCTATATTATTGCTTCTATGGATAATAAATTACAGAAGCATTATGAGAATATAGCGACATCTTTTGAAATCTTATTGGGCTTAAAAGACCTGTATGGTGAGACCAGCAGGACTATGAGATATAAGATATCAAGTAAGCTCTTTAGGATGAAGATGAAAGAAAGCCAGAATGTTTCAGATCATGTTGGAGAAATGATCCATTTAATCCAATCTTTAAAGAATTTGGATTTTGCAATGGCTCATGAACTCCGAATTGATCTTCTGCTTTCTTCGCTCCCATGTTCATATGGAGGTTTTGTTTCAAACTTCCATTTAAACAAAGTGGAGTGTACTTTGACCCAGTTGCTGCAGAATCTGGTTGTTCACCAACAGAATGTGGTGGATCTAGATAAAAAGAAAGATGACGTTGTGATAGTGGCAACATCTTCTTTTAAAAGGAAGGGTAAGACCCAACCTAACAAGAAGAAAAAGAAAGTTCAAAAGACCACTAATACAAGTCCATCATTTGTGAGGCCAAAAGCCTCAACACAACTTAAGGGTGTTGTTAAGCAGGGATGTTTCCAATGTGGAATGGAAGATCACTTTAAGAGAAATTGCCCAATCTTTCTAAAAAGTTTAGAGAAGGGTAAGGGTGCAACTTTTGCATCAGGTATTTCTCTTAATAATTATTTAAATGTTGATTTAAATAACGATCTTTCTTATACCTCATCTAATGCCTGGATTTTTGACACTGGAGAACTTCTCATATTTTTTCCTATGTGCAGGATCTGGAAAATAGAAGGTTGTTGGAAGATGGTGAAGTGGAACTCACACTGGGAGATGGTGCAAGGGTTGCAGCCAGGGCAGTGGGAGATATTTCACTTTTGTTAGACCATCATGTTTTGTTATTGAAAGATGTATTATATATACCAGGAGCATATAAAAATGTAATATCTGTATCTAGTTTGACAAAAAGGAATTATGAATTCTGATTTTGTAATAAAGCTTGTACAGTATATTTTGATAATGTGATTATCGGTTCTGGTATTTTACATCGTGGTTTATTTTATATTGATAAAAATATACCAAATAACAAAAATGAAAATAAGCAAATTTTGCTTGGCAACCTAAAAGAGATGAATAATAATTCCACTAATAAACAATCAGAATTCAATTTCAAATATTTGTGGCATCTCCGTCTAGGACATATTTCTAGTAATAGACTCACTAAGTTGGATAATATGGGAATTTTGAATCTAAATTCTCAATCTGATTATTCAATATGTGAATCATGTTTACAAGGAAAAATGACTAGAAAACCATTTGTGGGACAAAAGAAGAGAGCCAATGAAATATTATAATTAATACATTCTGATGTTTGCGGGTCATTTAGTGAAATAGCTCGTGGAGGTTATCACTACTTCGTAACCTTTATTGATGATAAATCAAGATATGGTTATTTGTATTTAATGAAATACAAATATGAAGTTTTTGAAAAATTCAAAGAATTCAAAGCCGAAGTAGAAAATCAATTTGGGAAAAATATTAAATCACTAAGGTCAGACCAAGGTGGTGAATATATGAGTACTGAATTTGATGATTTCCTCAAGGAAAATGGAATTATCTCTGAACTCACTCCTCCTTACACACCGCAACTAAATGGAGTGTCTGAAAGGAGGAATCAGACTTTGTTGGACATGGTTCGATAGATGATGAGTTATACTGATTTGCCTATCTCATTCTGGGGATATGCAATTGAGACAACACTTTACATTCTCAATCGTGTTCCTTCTAAATCTGTTTCTACCACACCATATGAAATATGGGCTGGAAGGGCACCAAATTTAAATCATGTTAAAATTTGGGGTTGCCCTGCTTATATAAAAAAGCAGAAAATAGAAAAATTAGAGGAACGGTCTAGTAAAGGCCGATTTGTTGGATACCCTAAATCAAAAGGATCTATGGGTTATTATTTCTATCTCCCTGATGAACAAATTGTTACTATCAGTAGGGATGCCATTTTTTTGAGAAACAGTTTCTGCAAAAATGTGGTAAAGGTAGAAAGATTTTATTGGATGAGGAGTCATATAATAAAGAAATTCAACATGCTGAACCAATGCAAATTGATCAGCCAGATGAGCCTACCAAAACAACAAATATCATCACTCCAACTCTTAGGAGGTCTGAAAGGGTTTCACATCCTCCTGATAGGTATGGTTTAATTACTGACCACGAACAAGAGTTATTTGTTTTTGGTAGTACTGACCATCCTGGTGATCCAATTACTTATGAAGAAGCAATATGTGATACTGACTCTTCTAAGTGGTTACAAGCAATGCAGAGTGAGATTGATTCCATGTATAAGAATGAAGTTTGGGAACTTGTTACTCCACTTGAAGGAATTGTTCCTATAGTTTGTAAGTGGGTATTCAAACGCAAACTGAATTCTGAAGGAATTGTGGATACTTATAAAGCAAGGCTTGTGGCAAAAGGTTATCGCCAATGGGAGGGAATTGATTTTGAAGAAACATTCTCACCCATAGCTATGTTTAAAAGTATTCGAACAATCTTATCTATTGCAACACACTTTGATTTTGAGATTTGGCAAATGGATGTTAAAACTGCATTTCTCAATGGATTTCTTGAAGAAGAAATCTATATGGAACAACCGAAGGGTTTTATATCCAAGGAAAGTTCTCAAGTGTGTAAGCTTAAGAGATCCATTTATGGACTTAAGCAAGCTTCAAGGAGTTGGAATAAAAGATTTGATGAAGCCATACAGGGTTATGAGTTTGTCAAAAATCTTGATGAGCCATGTGTTTACAAGAAGGTTAGTGGGGGAGCTATCACTTTCCTTGTCTTGTATGTTGATGATATTCTGTTAATTGGAAATGACATTGGTATGTTAACTAATGTTAAGGTCTGATTATCCTCTACCTTCTCTATGAAAGATTTGGGAGAAGCCGCCTATATTCTTGGCATTAAGCTTTATAGAAATAGAGCTAAAAGAATATTAGGGCTATCTCAAAAACTCTATTTGGAGAAAATTCTAAAGAGATTTAGAATGGAAGACTCCAAAAGAGGATTGATACCTGTTAGACATGGTTTGAAACTCTCCACGGAGCAATCACCTAAGACTCCAGCGGAGAGAGCAGAAATGGCCAAAATTCCTTATGCTTCTATTATAGGATGTCTAATGTATGCTATGTTGTGTACAAGGCCAGACATTGCATTTGCTGTTAGTCTAACAAGTAGATATCAATCAAATCCAGGTATGGCTCACTAGATTGCTGTTAAGGCTATCTTTAAGTACTTGAGAAGAACTAAAGATATGATCTTAACATATGGAGGAGGTGATCTGTTAATTGAAGGCTTTACAGATTCTAGCTTTCAATCAGATAAGGAGAAGCTTATATCCACTTCAGGATATGTGTTTACATGTAATGGAGCTACAGTTGTTTGGAAGAGTTCTAAACAAGATACTGTAGCTGATTCCACTACTGAGGCTGAATATATTGCTGCCTCAAGTGCCGCTAAAGAAGCAGTGTGGTTGAAGAACTTTATCACTGAACTTGGTGTGGTTCCTTCCATTGTTAGTACAATCCATTTGTATTGTGATAACAATGGAGCGATTGCACAATCTAAGGAACCAAGTCTCACAAGAACTTCAAACATGTGCTTAGGCGGTATCACTTAATCAAAGAGATTGTTGGACGAGGAGATATCTTGGTGCAAAAAATAGCATCAGCTGATAATCCAGCTGATCCATTTACTAAGCCAATGACTCAGTCACAGTTAGACCATCATCTTGAGAAGATAGGTCTTAAATATTGTACTGAATGGCTCTAGTGCTAGTGGGAGATTGTAAGTGTTGTATGGCCTAGGCCATTCCTTTTGTATATTTTACAGTGTGAATTTTGTATCCAAATGGCAGTTAATAAAATATGTATTCATGTGTAATTATTTGTGTTGTTTAATTACTTAATGAATATATATTAGTCCAAAGATTATTTACAAAGAGATAATATTATTAAGAGTTAATAATAATGAGATATATTTTTTTGGTAAAATAATAATCTTAAATGTTCATAGTCGGTGGATAATGAATTGGACACTCATCTATCCTTAGACTATCACATCTGTTTATTTTCTCGATTAGTATGAGATATTAATCAGAAACAGGAAATCTCATTCTGTTTGATATGTTGATATCAGACAAAGAGGTGAATGGTTCGAACTGTGACGTTAGATAATAATTGCACAAAGGTTTACTCCTAGTCAACATAATTATTATCTAGGTCATAATAATGCATATAGTCCTTTGACTTAAGGAAACTTAGTTGTTCTTGCGCAGGTAATTATAGTTTGTTCCTGCTTTGTACTAGGATCTTAATTCTGGTAATCCGGCAGTGAATCGCTATAGTTAGTTGAGTAGTGTAACAAGAGTTTACTAATAGAGGATTCATTACTCTAAGTAAATAGAGATAAATCCTAAGATAGTTATTGATTAGTTTTTTGATGGAATGAGTTGTTGAAACACCTTTCCACATAATTTTGATTTGACAAAATTGTTTAAGTATAATTAAAAACATATTCTAAACACACTAAGTTTAAATGCTTTGATTTATTCTACTAATGTGTTTGTTCAATGTTGAGTTAAATTGTTTATAAGACATAAGGATTAAAAGGCCCAAGCCCAATACAACAGTCAAAGCCCAAGTCAAACAGTTCAATGTAACTCGGCCCGCGTTTATCAAAACGATGTCGTTGTGTACAAAACGCAACTCAGCAAGAGAAGGATCTAGAAGACCTTCAGGGAACAACTTCGAAACGAAGCTGCTGAGTTGATTCGACAAAGCGTACAAGACAACAGCTGGCTAAGGAAAACTTCCAGATAAAGTATTTCCACTTTGGGTAAAGTTCAGACGACACAGTATGCTGTCTAGTTGACTGTACCATAAAAGGAGAGACATTCTGCCGAGCTGACCAAAAGCTGACCGAAGACAGAAGATACACAAATCTGATTGGCTGAGAGCTCTGAGCAGGTCAGGATGACAACGACAGGAAGCCGTTTCCCTACAACGGTTATTTCGAAATTCGAAATGACCGATGCCTCAAGACGTCTCTATAAATAGTGCCATCAGAAGTTTCATTCTACATAGAACTTGATCAAGCCATTACGCTGACCAAATTTCTACGCAAGTTCTGTAAGCAAGAAGCAAAGCAAATCTTACACTACAGTTCATATATTTGTGTAAAAGTCTAGAGTGATTATTCAATCATCTAAGGTGTCTTAGCAATCATTGTTTAGGACAAACACTTATCATTTCTAGAGATTAGAAAGGAGAGGCTGAGTACTCGGTTATAGTACTCAGCGAGAGATTAGGATTGAGTAGAGGTATAGAGGAAGGTACTTTTGTTATACTCAGTTGCTAAGATTGTAAAAGGTTTGAGGCTCTACCTTTAAAGAGCTTAGTAGAGGATGCGAAATCTCGGAACGTGTTCCGGGGACAGGACGTATGCTTAGAAGAAGCCGAACCTGGATTGATAACAACCCAAATTATTCTTGAATAAGGAATAAGAGAAAATTAATAGAGATAATGACAAACCATTATTTCTTCTAAAAGAGATATTTATGCATGATTAATGTGGAATTAATGATAATTAATGCATGGGTGAATATGCAAATAATGAGGAAAAGGAAGGAGTTTCTAGCATTATGCCACACCATGTGGACCATGGCGAGATACGCCATAACGAGATACGCCCGATGAGAGCGAGTAATGGAGACCCGCCATTGTTCTTAAGGAGAGCGTACATACGCCTTGACGGATCCAAGAATACCAAAAGGCGCATTTATTACCATCCATGAATGGGAATAAATACAATTAAATGGCAATTAATAGCCATTAAAGGGGAATAAAGACTTGATTGTTCGAATACCTCAACTCTGAGGGTTTTAATGATAAATGTTGGGATTAATGGAGAATTGATAGCAATCAAAGATGAGTAATGGGACAACTCTTCACCTGCTTCCCCATTAATGCTGAAGGTTACAGAAACCTATATAAATACCCCAGCTTCCTAGGATCAAAGTTACACTTACTGATTCTCTACTTTTGTGCTTACAGTTTATTCTCAGAAATATTACTGACTTTGGCATCGGAGTGTCCCCGGCCAATCCCAACGGCGCCTCACAGGGAAGTGCTCCGATCAAGGATTTTTCCCCAAGTTATCAATTGGTGCGGTGATCGTGGACCTCTAACAAACAGAAGATCACAAAATCTTGATTGTATAGAGTTTCACAAAGAACAAAATAATGGAGTCAATGGAATAGAAATCTCAAACTTTGGCTCAATCAATACATCAAATCTATCCAAAGATAGGCTTCTCTATAGATTGGTGGGAAAGAGTTTTCTACATTAAATCTGGAGTTTTATGATAAATAAGATAAGTTTCCTACCCTTTCTTATTCCATTTTTAATTAAAGAAAATTGAAATTTCTTACCTTTATCAAGTGCTATGAATATCGTTACATGTTATTATGATAAATCTAATAAACTATGAAAGATGAAGTCATGGACACAAATCTTTCATTAAATATTGCATGCTTACTATGCCCTCATATTTTTATGCATGACAAGTGTAATATGATATTATCATTGAATTAGTACAAAACACATGTATAAGACCCGTAATCTTGGGATTTACAAAAAAAAAATTCATCCATTCAATGAGATTTTGTCATTTGATATTAAAATATCATAAAAGGGCTCATGTAATTACATATGATTTATATCTGGTCGGTCTTTTGGATGAACATGCATATAACTATTAGAAGAAATTACAAAAAGATCATATTTGGTTTTTCCTTGTACAATTCACCATCTATATATGGCTTTTCTCCTATATAGTACTTTTAATATCAGAAATTCATATTTTTGAATATTGTTTTGTCAAACAGTTATTTCATTCCCTTTTTTACAAGGATGTGTCTATTCATATAAAAACTGTTTATTTGACATTGTTAGAATTTCTTTTACCAACGTAAGAGAATTGAACATATTGAATCTATTTGTGATTATCGTGTAATTTTCCCTAACTATTAAAGCCATTATGGACTGATGAATTACCAAATTGGATAAACGAAACTTTCATACCCTGAGCTAACTACAAAATAGTGCAAGTGTCAGTTTCGGATCAGAACATTAATTTATGCAAAATTCTTAGGATATACATGACAGTTCCTTAGAGATTGTTTGGATGATAGTATATGAAGGTAGGTGGTGATGAATTTTGAGCAATTTTCCTTACACCCGAAATTGGAGGAGAATCATGGTACATGTATTTTTCTTCCAAAATTACCCTTTGTATTTTATTTTATTCGTACAAATGAAATGATTTAAGAGTAATTTTATATATACCTATATTATTAAATCATCACTTACATTTCTTTAATTACACCTCATTCAAATGAGGCTTTAATGATCTCTGAATGCCATTAATGTACGGATGCACAATATTAATTGCAAGTAAATAGCAACTATGTAAGATATTTTACCCAATATAGAATGTCATAACTTTTATGACGTTTAAAATAAATATGCTATCTTGGATATTAATGCGCATTGAAATACAAAAGGACATTATTCTTAAACCATTCTCATTATGGTTATTTATTAAGAATTCATTATGATATTCATGTGCAGTAGCAATCTTTATGGTTATGACCGTTATACGTGATATTATTACTAAAACAAGCACGATTAAAATTCTATTATGAATTTGTTTGACATATAATATTTACTCGGTTTTATCCTTTGACTAAGTTCATTCTAGAGGCAGTGACCAACGTGAAGGAATTATTAAGTTGATTCCAAGATGAACTAAAAATTCCATAAAGAGAATTGCATCATACATGATATTTGCCAACAAGGCCAATGCAAACATTCTTTTGCTATGAAGTATGTTCCATGGATCAAGCCATTGATCCCCAAGGTAAGTGAATATAGCTTTTATGCCTTACCACAATCTGTTAATAATGGACAGAGTATGCCCCACTTCTGGAGTTCTTTCAGTGCTAACCCACAGGTACAAGGGAGTTGCTAATACTACAACCAATGCAAATACTGATATGAAAAATAAAGCTCAATCCAAAGAAGTGTATATGCAGAGTCACTTCAGAAAAATTCCTTGACTATGTCATTAGCAAAAAAGGTGAAAAGAGCGCCTAAATAAAAGCCATGCGAGGAAAAATGTGAAAAGAGCGCCTAAATGAAAGCCCCACTATGGGTGAGAAAGATCCAGAGGTTGAACGGGCGGATCATCATACTAGAAAGATTGTCAACAAGCATATCAAGGTATAAAACAATTCCTAGCAGAACCACCCTTGATGAGCAGACCAATCTGAAGGGGAGACCTGCATTTGTATCAATCTGTCATGGATAAAGCTATGTGCACCGTGGTTATTCAAGAAGAAAAAGGTCAGCAGTTCTCCATCTATTATGTTAGCAAAATGTTGAAGGATGCGGAGACAAGATATTCGAAGCTAGATAAAACGGCTCCCACGGTTGTGACAACATCCATCCGCGTTAAACCATAGCTCCAAGCATAACCTCAACATGATCGAGATCAAGATCAAGAACCGACTTCACCATCACGATTCAACATTGAACACATGGATGATGAGATTGAAATGCGAGTACATGCCGCTCTAGATAGACAAGAGAACAATTCAGAAAGATACGCCATCCAGTTAATAGGAATTCGCCATTCACAGCGCGGATCATGGGGTACGAGGCGGAAAAAACGATTAAAGCTTCCAACTTGCCACAATATAAAAGAAAAGAATCAATATAAGCGGGACATTACATATCCCGAACCCAAAGGAGGGGAGCATGTAACCGTTGGAAGAAACGCCAAAGCGTACTACAGGTTGGCCACCACACTGAAGCTTGCTGGGAGCTGGCAAACTAGATAGCTTTGTCCAGAATAACAAATAACAAGATGACAAGCAGAAGACAGATCCCAAAAATAAATTCAAAAGTGTCATTAATGTCATAGCAGATGGACCAGTGTATCAGCCACCCGTGGAAAAAGCAAAAATATCCGCTCTAGATAAAACATCCCTCCATTGCTCTTTTTACAGAAACAGGTCCAGTAATCTCTCCACATGCAGATGCATTGGTAGTAACAATGGAGATTCAAGGATGGGAGATAAAATAAAGCGAGTAAAGACACGGGCAGTTCTCGCAATGTCATCACCAAAGGTGCATTCGCCAAACTAAAGGTTGATCTGATCCAAATAGAAACAACCATTGTTGACATCATTGGAGTGACGGGTCACACTATCCAGACCAAGGGCCAGAGGTTGCATCCCTAATTTCCACCCGTCGTCTGACAATGTACATTCCCACCAGAAAAGGAGGAGTAATGATTAGCGGGAACCAAAAGGTGGCTAAAGAGACTTATACTCGGCGTCACTATCAATCCGCCCACAATCCAAAGAGGACGAAGGTGAGAAATATTAACTTGTCACTACAGCTTTGGGCGACACAGAAACGCTCCTTATTGCTGATGGAAAGCGGGTGCGGATCGCCAAAGGATTAAAACTTGAGATCAAAGAGGATGTTAAAAAAGTTCTCATTGAGTCTGAAAGCGTATTTACATAGGAGAATGAGATCCCCACAGGAGTAAGCCCAGATGTGATTACTCATAAGTTAAACATCATTGAGGATGCGGTTCCAGTTGCTCAGAAAAGACGGAACCATGGGCCTAAAAATCAGTATTTTTACATATTCTTATGTGTGCATTAAACTGTTATAGTATCCTATATTTTATAATTTATTCTTTCTCGCCATACTTCTTATATTCATTTGCCTAGCTTTTAGTGCTGATATACGCCCAGTGGCTGGCGAATGAAAAGTTCCACAGGTGGATCAATTACCTCAAAGATAGGACAATTGATCCCATCACGGGCAGATCCCCTTTCCATAAAGATAAGAAGCACAGACCCTCAGGAGCTTTCAAATGAGCTCAACTCTCTCCTCAAAGACAGGAAAAGGATTGACCACCATCAAAAGCGGGTTAAAATCATCTCAAACATGAGATCATTACACCCTCAACTTTCTCCTCAAAGATAGGAGAACACTCTCATGGGCGGATCCATCTTTAGATGATCACCATTCGAGAAAGAGTTAAAACATTCCTTGGATGCAAGGACTTTACACTCTCTCACTCCCTTCCCAAAGAAGGGTTCACAAGTCCTACGGGCGGATCGCTTCACTTCAAAGATAGGTAGCAAGTTGATCCCCTAGGCAGCTTTACTTCCTCTAGAAGGAATAGAACAGCTTCAAACCTTCACAAAGGTTCGCACAACGGAGTATGGCTGGCCACCTACTCCATATTAAATCCTACAAACTTATATATTTACTTATGCAAACGTAAAAGTAAATGGCAACCATAAGGATTAAAACAATTGTACTTAAGTTTTACAAACAATCGGACAATAATCTCAGCGGCGGATCGATCTATCTCAAAGATAGGAAACAATTGATTGCCGTCAGAGACAGAGTTAAAACATTTCTCAGACGTGAGAACTTTACACTCTCAAATACTCTTCCCAAAGAAGAGTCTCAAGACCTGGCGGCAGATCGATTCACCTCAAAGATAGGAAGCAAATCGATCGCCTAAGGCAGCTTAACTTCCTCACTAGGAATAAAAGCTTCTAAACCTTCACAAAGGTTCACACATTGGGGTACGGCTGGCCACCTACCCTAAACAATCAGAGAAATCCTAAACCAGATTCTAGAAAATTACTTGCTAAAAGATATAATGCATTAGTAAAAATAGTTCTGGAAAGCAAAGGGTTCATCCAATCAATGAAGCCTCGTCTTCATCTCCAAATAATGAAGCATCGTCTTCATCATCAAAATAATGAAGCCTCATCTTCATCTCCAAGTAATGAAGCCTCGTCTTCATCTCCAAGTAATGAAGCCTCGTCTTCATCTCCAAACAATGAAGCCTCGTCTTCATCCAATTCATGAAGCCTCGTCTTCATCCAATCAATGAAGCCTCGTCTTCATCCAATTAATGAAGTCTCGTCTTTATCCAAACAATGAAGTCTCGTTTTCATCAAAGTAATGAATCCTCATCTTCATCATAGAAATAACAAAGTCTCGCCTCCACAAAATGCACAAAAGTCCCTAAATGGCTGATCATTCTTACTGATCCCTAAGTGCGGGTCATTCTCCTCAATATGGCAGAACTGAAGAAAAGAAGTCCCTAAGGCGAATCATAATCCTATGCGGTAGGAACAAATGGTCCCATAAAGGGCGGGTTATTCCCTTTCTAAAGGAAATATAACTCTCAAGAAGCCCCTAGAGGATAACAATGGATACGGTTGGCCACCTATCCACAAGGAAGCAAAAGCCCCAAAAAGTGCATCGTATCCATATATGATCCCACATAGGGCGGATCTTGTTCATAAGATCCCGCATAAGGAAGCCCCAAAGGGCGCATCATTTCTATATATGATCCCCCATCTAGGGCGGGTCCACTTTCCTCCAAGATAGAAAAATAAAACACCATTTAGACAGCCCTAAAGAGCTTTTTATACCTTTAGGGGGGGCTTCTGATAACAACCCAAATTATTCTTGAATAAGGAATAAGGGAAAATTAATAGAGATAATGACAAACCATTATTTCTTCTAAAAGAGATATTTATGCATGATTAATGTGGAATTAATGATAATTAATGCAGGGGTGAATATGCAAATAATGAGGAAAAGGAAGGAGTTTCTAGCATTATGCCACACCACGTGGACCATGGCGAGATACGCCATAACGAGATACGCCCGATGAGAGCGAGTAATGGAGACCCGCCATTGTTCTCAAGGAGAGCGTACATACGCCTTGACGGATCCAAGAATACCAAAAGGCGCCTTTATTACCATCCATGAATGGGAATAAATACAATTAAATGGCAATTAATAGCCATTAAAGGGGAATAAAGACTTGACTGTTCGAATACCTCAACTCTGAGGGTTTTAATGATAAATGTTGGGATTAATGGAGAATTGATAGCAATCAAAGATGAGTAATGGGACAACTCTTCACCTGCTTCCCCATTAATGCTGAAGGTTACAGAAACCTATATAAATACCCCAGCTTCCTAGGATCAAAGGTACACTTACTGATTCTCTACTTTTGTGCTTACAGTTTATTCTCAGAAATATTACTGACTTTGGCATCGGAGTGTCCCCGGCCGATCCCAATGGTGCCTCACAGGGAAGTGCTCCGATCAAGGATTTTTCCCCAAGTTATCATGGATAAATCTGCTGAGTAACGTATTTCTTACCTTAAACTCCTTATATATATTGCTTGCTTAAATAACCAAAAACTGACCAAGTAAAGAGGTCAAGCTGAGTTGTGCGCATCGAACATCTGAGCTCAGGAATAGACTTTAAGTGCTATCTCCTGACTCAAGTCAAGAAACTGACCTAGTCACCAGTTGACTAAGCCAGTATCTTACTGATTACTCAGCGCCGCTGTTAAAACCTTTTCTCTTGAGAAAAGAAGTCTGCCCTAAATCTTCAAAAAGTTTAAATAGTTCCTAACCCCCCCCCCCCTTCGAACTATACTTGTAACGTTATAAGGGACCAACAAGTGGTATCAGAGCTTAAAAGCTCACTGTAAAAGGTCTAACAACCTTGAGCTGATCCCTACCATGGGCGAAAACAGTACTCGGTTTCTCCCATGAAACCAAACAACTCAGATACTGCCTGAGGGGCTATCCATCACTCGGCCTCCCCTATTCTTCGGGTCTAACTATACCTTCTGGAAGAATAGGATGAAAAATTTCATTCAGGCTACAAATATGAGTGCCTGGCTATCTATAGTTCAAGGCCCATTTGTACCTGTCGAAGTTGTGGCTGGCCTAACAGTTGTAAAAGCTGAGGCCAAATGGACAGAGGATGATCTTAAGAAGCTTCAAAATCACGCTTCGGCTATCAATATGCTTCACTGTGTGCTCGATGCTGCAGAATATAATAAAATCTCAGGTTGTGAGTCGGCGCAAGAGATCTGGAAAAAGCTGGAAGTCACCTACGAGGGAACCAATAAAGTAAAGGAGTCCAAGGTGAATCAGCAGATGAGACTGTACGAGCTGTTCGAGATGAACAATGATGAGGGCATTTCAGACATGAATGCAAGGTTTACCAACATCATTAATGAGCTCAAGAGACTTGGGAAAATCTTCATTGAGGAAGAACAAGTCAAAAAGATACTCAGGAGTCTTCCTAAAGACTGGCAAGCAAAGAAGACCGCTATTGAGGAAGCACATGATTTAACCACCTACAAATATGACGAACTCATCGGCTCGTTGCTGACCCATGAGATATCTATGAAAAACTTCGAGGTGAAGGAAAAATCTGAAGACAAGAAGCAGAAGTCTCTTGCCATGAAAGCTGACTCCACTGACGGGAGCTCAACTGATGACGAGGAGATGGCTATGTTCACAAGGAAGATGAAAAGGCTATTCAGGAAGAATGACAAATATTCTAAGAAGCCTTACAGAAAGTTTGATAAGTATAAAGCTGACTCAAGCGACAGCAAATACAAAAAGGACATCTCAAAGCCCATTACATGCTTTGAGTGCCATCAAACTAAGCTGCCCCACACTGAGGAAAGACAAGAAGAGCGGCAAGAAGGCAATGGTGGTTACATGGAGCGACAGTGATGAGTCTTCATCTACAGAAGCTGAGGCCACCGAGTCAGCGAAGATATGCTTCATGGCTGATGAACTTGCTGAGCCGTGCGTCTCTGAGCATGCTGACCCATCCGTCGCATCAGATGACGAGGAGCAATCAAATGAGGTAATTACTCTTCCCCAGCTCAGAAACGATATGGTTAATGCCCTGAGTGATCTCTACACACTTGTCAAGAAGTGTAATAAGAAAGTTAGAGCACTCAGCAGGCGCTGTGACGAAGTGGAAGAGGTCAAGCTGAGTGACCTCAGATTCCTTCTTCAGGACAATTCAACTCTGCATGATAACATGAAGATCATACACGAGTCTGTCTCTGAAGTCCAATCAGTTTCAAAGAAACTGAGAAAGGACGTCACAACTATCCAGAACCAATTAAAGGTTCCAAATAAAAGAAACATTCCTCTGAGAACTCAGTACCAAGGTACTCAGCAGAGATGGAATCCCCAGCGAAAAGTCCAGTGTGACTTTTGTGGGAAGAAAGGACACACCACTAAGGTGTGCTGGCACGCTCAGCACTGGGGTGCTGACAAGTTAGTGAAACATCCTAAACAGAAGGTCAGCTGTGACTTCTGTGGAAAGAATGGCCATACTGTCCAAGTATGTCGCCATAAAATAAAATATGATGCTTTACCTGTTGCAGCTAACAAGCAAGGACCCAAAAAGAATTGGGTACCTAAAAGTAACTAGTTACAATGCAGGTAAGCCTGAGATGTGCCGAGAAGTCAAAGATGTGGTATATTGACAGCGCATGCTCGAGGCATATGACTGGTGATGAAACTCAGTTCATCACGTTTGAGTGTAAACGAGGAGGAAGTGTAAGTTTTGGAGACAACAAGAAGGGTAAGATAGTAGGGTTAGGAACCATTGGAGGTAATCCTACTATTGAATCTGTCTCCCTAGTCAGCGGACTCAAATATAACTTACTCAGCGTAGCTTAGCTATGTGACAATGGGAGAAAAGTTATATTTGATGCTACTGGATGTAAAATATACGAGGATGAATCAAATGAGTTAATCTTAACTGCCCCTCGCATAGATAATGTCTTTATGTTAGACTTAAAGAAAAAGTTTTCAAAAACTGTATGCTTAGTATCAAAGGAAGAAAATTCCTAGCTATGGCACAGGAGACTTGGTCATGTAAGCATGGACCTCCTGGCCAAATTAGCAAGAAAGCAATTGGTTGAGGGACTGCCTGAACTTAAATTTGAAAAAGATCAATTATGCCACGCTTGCCAAGCTGGAAAACAAACCAAACAATCCTTTCACAGTAAAAATATTGTCTCAACTAAGCGTCTGTTAGAGTTACTGTTGGGGTTTAGTGTCCTATAGTCAATTGTTGCGGGATACAAACTTATTGTAAATGAATTGTTCTTTATATCATTTGTTTTAATGAGATATATGTTTTATAACTATATAAAGGCAATCCCTTTTAAGCACTGAATAAAGTCTAATAAAAGGAAATCCGTAAGTTTGTTTAAAGTGATTATAAAGTGTTCATACAAGCATGAAGTGAGACAAAACTTTATAATAAACTAATAAACTTAAAACCACCCCAAGTCAAGTGATATGTTTAGGATTGATATATCACGGTTGAGACTTGTATGTAACAATGTCTTCTGTCCGACAGAAAGCTGATCTAACAAGCTTCATATATATAGATATCTGGACAGTTACATAGATCCGGTGAAACGTTGTTCATTAGGATTGGGGATCCGATTTGAGATAACAGGATGGGTAGATTAATCCTTGTCAACTGTTCATCTCATTGGTATTACTAGGTATAACTAATCCTCAGACTCAAAAGAATGTTAATTGGTCATCCTGAATTACTGAATGTGAGACTTTGATCCTACGGTCCCACGATCCTTAACAGAGATGACTCTGGGGTGTGAACTGCAAAGGTTGGGTGTCACAGGAAGTAATGTCAGGGTAGTTATACATTGGATTGAGCATTTATCACTCCCGATTAATGGGAGATACATCCAAGGATCGCTTGTGGAAGACTCGACTCTAAACCCTTGCAAGGTGATAGCTTAAGAGTAGAAATACAGATTTCACTTAACCTATCTTTTTGAGTTGACTCGGCCAAGAACAAGTAAAACGAACGTCTCGCTATATGTGACTTGACATTACCCATAGTCATAAGATTCAGTTCAAGGATGTAGTTGATAAAGGATCGTATTATACCGTAACTAATACGAAAGGGTTAACGACAGAATCAACCTGTCTTCTTAACGGACTCTGGGGGAATGATTACAGACTTGCCAATAACATACTCAGTACATCATTCCGTTATGCAAGGATTAAATATAATTCTTGAAGAAATTAATTTAATAGTTGCATACGGCCAGAAGTAGTAAGAACCTAATGGATCACACATAAGACTTGGAACCAAAAGAGAGATGGATATGATTAATAGATGGAAGCCCAATTGAGCCCAGTAAGGCCCAAATATATGGAGGGGGGCGAAATTTGTATATAGAGATAAGGAATTGATTTTATTCCATTAATCCTAATTTGATTAGGATTATGAATTAAATTAATTAAGAGATAATTAAATTAGGAGTTTTAATTGGATTAATATACTCCTATTATTATCCAATTAGGTTATTTATTATTATCCTAAATATATTAGATATATAGTGAGATAATAATTAGGAATCCTTTTCCGAATTGGATTCCTATTAAGTAACCTATTCCTATCTAACTAGGGTTTAGATTCAAGCAACTATATATACCCCTCCCATGTGAATTTCGACCAAGCCTCTAACCTCCCCCTATAGTGATTTTCGAAATTACTAATTAGAGAGAGAAAAAGAATTCCCATCCCCTAGTTCGTGGACAAGAATTCATACGGCATTCCATCGATTGATTAATCTTATTCATCCCTCTTTCTCTTTGATCTTGTGTTGGTTAATTAGAGGCAATCTATTTTGGTTGCATCTCATAAGGGTTGATTTCATCTTAACCTCTCTGTGTTAAACTTTGTGGTTGGAATCTCGGAGAAGAATTGTGGGCGCTTCTTTAACAACGGTAGATTGTTCATCGAAAGGTATTCCTTCTTATCCCTCTTTATATGAAATAACGATTAACGGATCCTATGGTTAAAAAGAAATAGGCTAAAAATTTTATATTTCCGCTGCTATACCTTAGCCCTAATTTCCTTCACCCAGTGCTGAGCGTGCCAGCACACCTTTGTGGTGTGTCCTTTCTTCCCACAGAAGTCACACTGGACTTTCCGCTGAGGATTCCATCTCTGCTGACCAGTACCTCGGTACTGAGTATTCAGAGGAATATTTATTTTGTTTGGAACCTTTAGTTGGTTCTGGATAGTTGTGACGTCCTTTCTCAGTTTCTTAGAATCTGATTGGACTTCAGAGACAGACTTATGTATGATCTCCATGTTATCATGCAAAGTTGAGTTGTCCTGAAGAAGGAATCTGAGGTCACTCAGCTTGACCTCTTCAACCTCGTCACAGCGCCTGCTGAGTGCTCTAACTTTCTTATTACACTTTTTGACAAGTGTGTAGAGATCACTCAGGGCATTAACCATTTCATTTCTGAGCTGGAGTAGTGATATTACCTCATTTGATTGCTCTTCGTCATCAGATGCGATGGAGGGGTCAGCTTGCTCAGAGATGCACGGCTCAGCAAGTTCGTCAGCCATAAAACAGATCTTTGCTGACTCAGTGGCATCAGCTTCTGATGATGAAGACTCGTCACTGTCGCTCCATGTTGCCACCATTGCCTTTTTGTCGTACTTCCTTTCTTTCCTCAGCGTGGGACAGCTTGACTTGATATGGCCAGTTTGATGACATTCAAAGCATGTAATGGGCTTTGAGTTGTCCTTCTTGTATTTGCTGTCGCTGAACTCAGCTTTATACTTATCAAACTTTCTGTAAGGCTTCTTAGAATATTTGTCATTCTTTCTGAATAGCCTTTTCATCTTCCTAGTGAACATAGCCATCTCCTCATCATCTGTTGAGCTCCCATCAGTGGAGTCAGATTTCATGACAAGAGATTTTTGCTTCTTGTCTTCAGACTTTTCCTTCACTTCGAAATTCTTCATTGAGATCTCATGGGTCAGTAGTGAGCCGATGAGTTCATCATATTTGTAGGTGGTTAAGTCTTGAGCTTCCTCAACAGCAGTCTTCTTTGCTTGCCAGTTTTTAGGAAGACTTCTAAGAATCTTCGTGACTTGTTCTTCCTCAGTGAAGATCTTCCCAAGTCTCTTGAGCTCGTTGATGATGTTTGTAAACCTTGTATTCATGTCAGAGATTCCCTCATCATCGTTCATCTCGAACAGCTCGTATAGTCTCATCTGCTGGTTCACCTTGGACTCCTTTACTTTGTTGGTTCCTTCGTAGGTGACCTCCAGCTTCTTCCAGATCTCTTGCGCTGACTTACAACCTGATATCTTATTATATTCTGCAGCCTCAAGCGCACAGTGAAACATGTTTATAGCCGAAGCGTGATTTTGTAGCTTCTTGAGATCATCCTCTGTCCATTTGGCCTCAGCTTTGACAACTGTTTGGCCAGCCACAACCTCAACAGGAACAAATGGGCCTTGGACTATTGAAAGCCATGCACTCATATTTGTTGCCTGAATAAAGTTTTTCATCCTATTCTTCCAGAAGGTGTAGTTAGACCCGAAGAATAGGGGAGGCCGAGTAATGGACAGCCCCTCAGGTAAGATCTGAGTTGTCTGGTTTCCTGGGAGAAACCGAGTGCTGTTTTCAGCCATAGTGGGGATCAGCTCAATGTAGTTAAACCTTTCTCAGTGAGCTTTTAAGCTCTGATACCACTTGTTGGTCCCTTATAACGTAACAAGTTAGTTCCAAGGGGGGGGGATAGGAACTACTTAAAAATTTTAATACGTTAAGGCTGACTTCTTTTTCTTTGAAAAAGGATAACACAGCACGCTGAGTAAATTAAGACACTAGCTTAGTCAACTGGTGACTAAGTCAGCTTCTTTCCTTGAGTCAGGAGATAGCACTTGAGTCTATTCCTGAACTCAGATACTCAATGCAACACAACTCAGTGTGACCTCTTTACTTGGTCAGTTTTGTTTAAGCAAGCAATATATATATTAAGGAGTTTAAGGTTAGAAAGATGTTACTCAGCAAATTTATCCAGGTTCGGCCTCTAAGCCTACGTCCTGTCCCCGAAACACATTCCGAGCTTTCGAATTCTCTACTGAGCTCTTTAACGGTAGAGCATCAAACCTTTTACAACTTAGAAGCTGAGTATAACAAGAGTACCTTCCTCTATACCTCTACTCACTCCTAATCTCTCGCTGAGTACTATAACCGAGTACTCAGCCTCTCCTTTCTAATCTCTAGAAATGATAAAGATTTGTCCCAAACAACAATTGCTAAGACACCTTAGATGATTGAATAATCACTCTAGACTTTTACACGAAAGATATATAATTTGGTGTAAGTATTTGCTTTGCTTTTTCTCACAGAACTTTGAGTAGAATTTTGGTCAGCGTAATGGCTTGATAAAGTTCTATGTTGAAATAAAGCAACTGAAGGGCACTATTTATAGAGACGTCTGAGGCATCAGTCATTTCGAATTTCGAAATAACCGTTGGAGGGAAACGGCTTCCTGTCGTTGTCACTCAGTCTTGCTTAGAGCTCTCGGCCAATCAGATTTGAGTATCTTCTGTCCTCGGTCAGCTTTTAGTCAGTTCGGCAGAATGTCTCTCCATTTATGGTAAGGTCAACTAGACAGCGTCCTGTGTCTTCTGAACTTTACCCAAAGTGGAAACACTTTGTCTGGAAGTTGTTCTTGCTCAGCTGCTGTCTTGTACTCTTTGTCGATTCAACTCAGCAGCTTCATTCTGAAGTTGTTCAACGAAGGTCTTCTAGATCCTTCTCTCGCTGAGTTGCGTTTTGTTCATAACGACAGCGTTTTGCACAAGCGAGCCGAGTGGTTTTGATCTGTTTGACTTGGGCTTTGACTTCCGTATTGGGCTTTAAGCCATTTAGTCTTTATGTCTTATAAACAATTTAACTCAATATTGAACAAACACATTAGTGTAATAAATCAAAGCATTTAAACTTAGTGTGTTTAGAATATATTTAATTTTACTTAAATAATTTTGTCAAATTAAAATAATGTGGAAAGGTGTTTCAACAAGAACCTGTTGATGGAAACAGGGTGGACAACTCCATTGCCCACAGCTTCTTGGATAAGGTGAGACAACATTTCCATAGCAATAACAAATAAGAAAGGGCTCATAGGATCTCCTTGACGGATGCCCCGGGAAGGAGTAAACTCCTCTGACATATCTCCATTGATCAGAACCTGAAAAATAGGAGAAGAAATGCATATTTTGATCAAACTCCTCCAGTTCTCTGGGATGCCAGCTCTCTTTAGAATATCCAAAAGAAAATTCCAGTTTAAGCGGACATAAGCTTTCTCCAGATCTAGCTTAAGAGCCACAATACCTTTCCTTCCTTTTTTTAATTTTCATGGAGTGAACCATCTCCTGGGCTATAACGACATTATCCATCATCTGTCTGCCAGGAACAAAACTGCCTTGATTCTGGCTGATAATATCAAGAAGAATACACCGGATCCTATTAGCCACAATTTTTGTAATTGCTTTGTACAACATATTACACAGGCTAATCGGCCTCATTTGTAAAAAGGAGGAAGGTTTCTCAACTTTCGGTATCAATACCAGAAGAGTTTTATTCACCAGCTTAATATCTTCAGTACCACTAAACACTCCTTTAATAAAACTATAAATACCTTCCTTCACGGTATCCCAATGTTTATGGTAAAAATAGACAGGAATACCATCATTCCCAGGAGCTTTGGTGGCTCCAATACTTGAGAAGGCCAGATCAATCTCTTTCTGGTCAATAAGATGGAAAGCTTCCCGAACCTTTCCCTCATCCAATCTAGGAAACGAAGTCCTAGAAAGAGCTAAATCCAGATCCACACTCTCCTCTTTGAATAAGTCTTTGTAAAAATTAAGGGCCAAGCGACGAATGTCCTCATCCTTATAGACCCAGTCTCCATTTGAAACTTTGATAGCATCAATCCGATTCCTCTACCTTCTAATAATAGTAGAAAGGTGGAAAAACCTGGTATTGCGATCTCCATCTTTAATCTAAGCCTTCCTTGATTTCTGAAACCAAAGAAACTCTTCCTGCCTCAACACAGCTTCTAATTCTTTCTGGAGAGACCTAAGAAGACAATTTAAACTATGATCAAATCGAATCTCCAAATTATGTTGAATGCCTTCGATTCTGGTTAAAAGTTTATTCTTCCTTCTGATAATGTAGCCAAAGACATTTCTATTCCAACCCACCACATTCCTTCTAAAATCTTCAACAGCGAGGAGAACATTAGAGTGGGGTTGCCAATTATCCTAAACAAAAATTTTAAAATCAGGGTGAGATTCCCAGGCCACCTGGTACCTAAAAGGTCTATCCCCTTTAGACCGATGGCTTTTAACCAACTTAACTAAAATAGGACAGTGATCAGAGTGACGGAAAGGAAGATTTAACACTTTCACTTCGGGAAATCTACAGATAGCTGCAACATTCGCATACACTTTGTCCAAGCGAACAAACACATTATTGCGCTTCCAAGTAAATTTATGACCAGCGGCCCCCAGATCCGAAAGCCCACATAAATCCATATTCTGTTTATGGTTAAGGCATCTATTCACATAGTGGTTCCCACCCCCTCTTTGATCGCTCATAAGCGCGATATCGTTAAAATCCCCAGCCACAAACCAAGCATCCAAAATACTTGTACTCATAGTATACAGAACCTCCCACAGCCTCTTACGATTGGCTATGATAGGATCAGCATAAACAAAAGTGATAAAGAAGGGTTTATTACCAGGAAAACAAACCTTACTATGAATAAATGATTTATCCATACTGACAATGTCAATCTGAACACGATCTGGCTTCTAGAAGAGCCAAATCCCCCCAGCCCGGCCAGTAGCCTCTGATCTGAGACAATTCCAATTCCTAAACTTTCTAACCACCTCATCTGCTTTCCTCCCACTGATCTTGGTTTCCAGCAAAGCAAAATAAGAAGGGTTAAATTGCTTAACTAAATCTTTAACATGGATACGAGTAGCCTTACTAGCCGCTCCTCTAACATTCCAAATGAAAAAGTCCATCAAAAGGCAGACTATTGACTACAGGCCCAACATCCTAAACCAGGTACTTATTTGGGGCTCCTGAGAGCCTAGAAGAGGTACTCGCAGGCCCCCTTTTATTATTATTAATATATAATATTAATTATTATTATATTTAATAATATTATTATTTTATTATTATTATATATAA
Organism: Euphorbia lathyris; assembly: GCF_963576675.1. Taxonomy (NCBI): domain Eukaryota; kingdom Viridiplantae; phylum Streptophyta; class Magnoliopsida; order Malpighiales; family Euphorbiaceae; genus Euphorbia; species Euphorbia lathyris. The sequence continues at coordinate 91,175,384 of NC_088910.1, forward strand.
TTAAAAATTAAAAATTAAGTTACATGCACTAGGACAAATGTCCTAGTGCATACGTGTGTGTATGGATTGAATTCATAAGAATTCAATCCATACATTAATCAGTTTATGTATGGAACATAAACTTTGAAAAACTTAATTTTTACATATATCGAATTTTGGTTTTCATCAATCTTTGAGCAAGAGTTCCAATTTCTTCGAGGCTTGATCTAATCGACTTAGTGGACTGACTAGAGACTTCACCACTAGAGAAGCTTTAATACCTGATTGGAATCTACAAGAGGTATTTATACCAATCTCGTAGTATAAATATCAATTTGATTATTAAAGAACTTAATGATCTTGGTTAAGGATTTGATGTCAAACATCAGATGTTTGACTGTTTATCAGAGTGATTGGATCACACTGATTGTTTGTTTAGGGAAAATTTTGAAATTCGTTTCCTAAATACCAACATGCTTCCGCTTCAAATCCTTCAATTGAAACACCTTTCCACATTATTTTGATTTGACAAAATTAATTAAGTTAATCCCATGATTAAGATATTCCAACACAATTAAATTTAAGTGCTTTGATTTAATTGTACTAATAAGTTTGTTCAATGTTGAGTAAGTCAATTAACAAGAACATGAACTATATATCTATAAGAGAAAGAAAAGTCAAGTCAGCAGATGAAATTCACACAGCTGGAGCTGAGTAGAATGTAACTCAGCTTTGCGAAAGAATATGTTTTCTTCAGAAAAGCTTGAAGGCAAAGCCGTTATGTCAAGCTGAGTCGTCGTCAGGTCAGCTTCGATAATGATCAGCGTTGAAAACAAAACCTGTCGTATTCTAAGGAAAGTTCAGAAGACTCAGAAATCTGTCAAAAGGACCTTTCCGAGAAGCATGGACTATCTGAAGCACAAGACAAACCTGGCGTCTGACGAAAACAGAAGACAGGATTGGCCTGCAGCACTGAGTGCTGACCAAGTAGTGACGAAAGAAGACCGTTTCCCCACAATGGCTATGTCGGGATTCAAATCATTGGAGCCTCAGACATCACTATAAAAATTCCATTCCAAGACTTTAATACACACAGATCTTCATCAAGTCTATTCATTGATAAAGTACAAAATAGAAGCTCTGTCTTGAAAAGAAAAAGCAAGCAATTACACCAAACTCCTATCTTTGTGTGAAAGTCTAGAGTGATTTTATTCATCTAAAGTGTTCTTCACTCAGTGAGAACAAACTCTGTATCATTTGTAATAGGTTAGAAAAGAGAAGCTGAGTACTCGGTTATAGTACTCAGTGGTAGAGAGAGGCTGAGTATTATAGATCTCCTACTGGCTCTACCATCTCCCTCTTTTTTCCACAAGCTCTAACCATATGAGTTTCAGGTGGAATGATGCCATGTATGTTTCTTTAGCAATTACCTGGTTTCCTTGCGCAACATTCATGCCTCACTCAGTAAAGATTTGCAAAGCCAAGTGATATATGGAAAGTGCTCTAGTAGACTTGGACATTAAAGGTATTCCCACAATCGCATTGTAAAGAAATACCTCAACTACCAAGAATTCAATTTTGATTATCCATTTTGTCCAGCCATCAACTATTGCAACTTTTAGCTTTATGTTGTTCAGTAGTGGAATCGTGTGCCCACTAATTCCGACTAAACGTGCCAATGAAAAGGCCAATCGGTTTGAATTAAGTTAGAGGATTTCAAAATCTTTCCTCATGATAATGTTGACCGAACTACCAGTGTGAACAAATATTGTTCAAATTGTGAAGTCCTCAATTAGTGTTCAATTACCAGGGCATCTTCATGAGCATATTTTGGGAGATTCTTCAAGCCTCCGAATGAAAATTCGAAGCTGAATTCATACAAATACTCCCTATCTTTGTATACTCTCTTCCGTTTCATTGATGTGTCCTCATATGGCCCATTGGATATCACATTAATGACACTGTGTGCATGTCCGATAAGCCTCTGATCTTTCTGCTCTACTACTGGTGCCTTTCTATGGGTTTTAAAAAATTTGTCCAATTTTCCCTGTTCTGTCTTTTTATTTAGCTCAATAGCCAGTTGCCGAATATCTGCGGTATCATGGCCTTCTCTTTCATAGAATTCACAATACATTATCATTTAAGAGACTAGAGCTTTTAAGCTTTGGCGAATATTGAATTTGTCGCTTGGTTTTCTCTACAACTAGAAAATCCCATTTTTTGGAGCGTTCAGTGGTGCGAAGTGTTGAAAAACAATTTCCACATTAATTTTGATTATGACAAAAATATCAAATGAAATTAATAATGCATTAAATTTAAATGTTGATTTGTTCATACTAATGTGTTTGTTGAAGTGTGTTGATGAATTAAATATAAGTCCAAAGAAATGAGAAAAGACCATAAGCCTTAAATCAAAAGCCCATAAGCCAAAGGCTCTTGGATCAACTTCAGCCCAACAGCTAGAAGGATCCAGAAGCAAAGGAATAATTGTCTCAAAGATAAGACAAACTCGAAAGATATGGATCAAGGCACATTAGACAAGATCAAGAGTTGACTCTGTGCAACTAACAAAGCCTCACCAAATAAGGAAAGATTCAGAAGCTCCAGACGGCAAATCCCCTGGTCAACCTGAGAACTTTGCCTGATTTGGTTAAACAACCAGTCTACTTCCGACCAAGTTCTGAAGCATAGCGCAACAGACAAGTCAACGGAAGAGAGATAGAAGACCATTGGCTGTTGACACGGGGCTCTGTGGGTGAAAGCGACAAAAGCGCCGTTTCCCTCCAACGGTTATTTTGAAATTCGAAATGATCTCTACCTTGAAGTGTCACTATAAAAGCCCCATCATTTGCAACTTTGGAACTTGATCTTCAACATTGAAATTCTGAGAGAATCATTTATGAAGTTCCCAAGCAAAACAAAGCAAAAGCATTTACACAATCATTGTATTCACCTGTGTAGCAAATTTCTAAGTTCATTCATTGCGTTCTTAGTCAGAACAAAATTATCAATTGTTTAGAATAGTTCGGAAGCTCTGCTGTTTGCTCAGTGTTAAGCAAACAGAGAGATAAATAGTTGAGTGTAGGTTATAGAGGAAGGTACTATGTAATATCTTAATATCTGCTGTAAGGGTTCGTGCTCTACCATCAAAGAGCTCAGTAGTGGATTAAAGCTTGAAAGAGGGTATTCCGAGGACTGGATGTAGGCAGGAGGCTGAACCAGGACAAAACTCATGAGTATCATTTTCTCTAACTCTTACTCTTTGCTTGCTTTTATTTCGAAAGTATAAAATGTCACGTCCGTATCTAAATTTCTAAAATTTATAACTTGATAGTAATATATAGTATGATTATTAGGTGTGTGGTTTTATGTGGTGCTATAGAAAAAGTTTGGAGTTATTTCAGTGGTTTTAGGTATAAATTAAAAGTTTAGGGTAATTTTAAAAGATTATATAAAGATGGAGGACCAAACTGGATATTTGTCAGATTTGGGATATAAATCCCAAACCTTCCAGTATCTACGATCACCATCATTATCTTCTTTTCTTTCTTTTCTTTTCTTTTTCAGTTTCTTTGTATCTTCGTCGTTCTTCGATCGTTTTTCCACTGTTTCTTTGATTTACGGAGATTCGACCGTCCGAATCAATCGAAAGTGAAACCATAGCATCCTTATGTATAGTTTTAAATCCTAACCGAAGAGTTTTTGAGTTTCGGAAGTGTTTGGAGATTAACGTCTTAGACAGAATTTAGCGGTGAATCGATCGGGTGTATTTTGTTCAATTAGTAACCAAGGTAAGTAACTATCAACTATATTTTGAGTTATATATATATAGATATATATATAATCAAAGAATTTTCAGAAATTGATATTTTAGGGTTACACAGAAATTTTGTAAAATTGAGGTTTTTCATGATTTTACTTTTTATTGTGAAATTATGGTTCAAATGAAGCTATTGATTATGCTTCTATGTGAATTTCAGATTTTACTTGATTATGTTGATTTAAGGCTTAATTTGGTTGATTTACATATATACATATATGTTTTTGGTTTCAATATATATCTATATTGAACAAAATGAATTTGATGATTTCTTACGAATTGTTTTTGGATTGAGAAATCTGTTGCGGTTATTGTTGTTATTATTTTGGATTGAAGTCCAAATATGATTTTTATGATACAAAAGGGCTAATTGAAGCCAAATGATTTATGGTTATGAAATAGTTTGGAATTTGATTGTGAAAGGAAATTTGAGCACGTTATGATTTTATGATTTTATATACATCGAGAGTTATCCGGATCAGTGGTTTTATATTTGAAGACCATGTTCAGTGAGGGACATGGCCTGTGTACACAGTCTGAAGACCTATTGGGTATGGCAGCGAAGTGTTGGGTAAGACCATATGGGATAGGCAATGTTAAGAGACGTCTCGACTATATATGTGGTTATGGATTGATACTTAAGGGGAGAAACTCGATGATGGATACAATGTTTTAAGTTCATTTGGATTATGTTTTCGGTTATGATTGATTTTGATATAAGGTTTTACGTTTGATTAAATACAAGTTGGTTTGATAAAACACTTATTTGATTACAATATTTTATAAGGTTTTGAATTCAAGAATGGATACAAGATTATATATTTTTATGGTTTTGGTTTACTACTTTGACTATATTATTATAGTTGATAATTTCTTACTGAGATTTTTGTCTCACGTTTTTAAATGTTTTAATGTTTTTAGGTGAGAAAGTACATGATATAGAGAAGGTTATCGGCCGTTTAGGCGGGGTTTGGAAGTTGGCTGCTTATTGTTAGAATTATGGTTAGAACTTTGGTATTTCAATTGTAATATAATATGATATTATGATATTGAGATAAATTGGAGACTCCTAAGTGTTGATTATAATCTTTCTATTTCACGCCCGATGCCGGTTGAGGTCGTCTAGGGTCGGGTGTGACATAAAATCTAAACTAGTCAGGGTTGTGTTTAATTGTGCTAAGTTCGGAAGCCCTTCTGAGGTGCACCTTTCGAACCAAGGACATAATCAATCTTAGTTGCTGATCAACTAAAGTTGCTTCTGATCTTTTAATAAATATCCTATGTACCGTGCTATTGAATTGTGAGAAGCACTTTTACTTAGTTAAATTTTTAAACTCTCAATAGTTCCATTAACCCCCCCTTAGAAACTATTTCTCAATATATCCACACAAAATGGTGAATTAATGGTAGTGACCTCGGGGACCCTAACATCATGCATCAGCCATGCAATTTCTTAGCTCCTTATGGATGAGATTATACATCTGTTGGGGTTTGGTGTCCTATAGACAATTGTTCTAGGATACAAACTTAATGTAAATGAATTGTTCTTTATATCATTTGTTTTAATGAGATATATGTTTTATAACTATATAAAGGCAATCCCTTTTTAAGCACTAAATAAAGTCTAATAAAAGGAAATCCGTAAGTTTATTTAAAGTGATTATAAAGTGTTCATACAAGCATGAAGTGAGACAAAACTTTATAATAAACTTAAAACCACCCCAAGTCAAGTGATATGTTTAGGATTGATATATCACTGTTGAGACTTGTATGTAACAATGTCTTCTGTCCGGCAGAAAGCTGATCTCACAAGCTTCATATATATAGATATCTGGACAGTTATATAGATCCGGTGAAAAGTTGTTCATTAGGATTGGGGATCCGATTTGAGATAACAGGATGGGTAGATTCATCCTTGTCACCTGTTCATCTCATTGGTATTAATAGGTATAACTAATCCTCAGACTCAAAGGAATATTAATTGGTATCCTGGATTAGGGAATGTGACGCTTTAACTCTGGTGAACACGATCCTTAACAGAGATGACTCTGGGGTGTGAACAGTGGACGTTGGGTATCACATGAAGTGATTACGGGATCGTTATATATTGGATTGAGCATTTATCACTCCCGATAAATGGGAGATACATCCATGGATCGCTTGTGGAAGACTCGACTCTAAATCCTTGCAAGGTGATAGCTTAAGACTTGAAATACAGATTTCACTTAACCTATCTATTTGAGTTGACTCGGCCTGTACAAGTAAAACGAACGTCTCGCTATATGTGACTTGACATCACCCATAGTCATAAGATTCAGTTCAAGGATGTAGTTGATAAATGATGGAATTATACTGTAACTAATACGGAAAGGTTAACGACAGAATCAACCTGTCTTCTTATAGCTCTGGGGGAATGATTACGGACTTGCTAATCACATACTCTGTACATCATTCCGTTATGCAAAGATTAAATATAATTCTTTGAAAATTAATTTAATAACGTTGCATACAGCTAGAAGCAATAAGAACCTAATGGGTCACACATAAGACTTGGAACCTAAAAGAGAGATAGATGTTAATTAATTGATGGAAGACCAATTGAGCCCAAGAAGGCCCATGGACCAAGGGGGGTCGAAATTCTTGTAAGAAAATACATGAATAATTAATTTGATTTTATTAAACCTAATTGGATTAGGATTATGAATTAAATTAATTAAGAGATAAATAAGTTAGGAGTTTTAATTAGATTATAATACTCCTATTATTATCCAATAAGGTTATTATTATTATCCTTGATATATTAGATATATAATGAGATAATAATTAGGAATTCTATTCCGAATTGAATTCCTATTCAGTAACCTAATTCTATATAACTAGGGATTAGATACAAGAGATTATAAATACCCCTCCCCCTTGAGATTTTCGAAATCTAGATGTTAATCCCCTACTGAGATTTTCGAAATCCACCCTAGCACAAGAGAGAGAAAATTCGACACCCCTAGTTCGAGGACGAGATTTCTCTACGGCTTCCTTTGATCAATTGATTTCATCTATTTCTTTTATCCTTGATCTTGTGTTGATTAGTTAGAGGTAATCTACTTTGGTTGCTATTCAACGGTTGATTCTAAGTTAATCTTCCCGTGTTTTATTTCGTGTTTGGAAACTCGGAGAAGAGTTGTGGGCACTTCATTAACAACGGTAGATTGATCATCAAGAGGTAATTCTTCTTATCCTTTTTTATATGAAATAACGATTAACGGATCCTATGGTTATATGGAAATAGGTTAAAAAATTTATATTTCCGCTGCTATACCTTAGCCTAATTTCCAACAGTGGTATCAGAGCCATCGTTAAATCCGTTATTTCATATATGAAAATTTAGAAGTTTTTCAATAGGATTGAATAAATATTTATAGTTAGGATTAATTAACAAATTGTTTGATTAATTAATTCTAAGGATAAATAAGTTTTAATTAATTGTTAATTAAAATAGATTATGCGTATGTTCCTAATTATTTTGGTTGATAATCATGATAACGAAATCTATTAGTTTTATAGTTAGATTGATAAAATCAGTTTTATTAATTCTAAAGATAAAACGGAAATCTATAGTAGTTTTTCCTATTTTCTGAAAATCGTTTTAAAACCGTTTTAGAACTGATATATATATATATTTAAAATTGTTTTATAAAAAAAAATAATAATACGACAGCAGCCCGAGTCGCGCCTCGCGGCGCGACTGGCCGCTGTCGCGCGGCTGCTGCCCCGCGGCAGCAGCCGCATGCAGCGCCTGGCCGCCGTTGCCGCAAGACAGCGGCGTCCCAACCGCCCTAGGGCTGCTGCCAATCGGCAACAGCCCACTCTCGCTCCGGCTTGAGCTTTAGAAAAGTAGGCACATGGGCTGCTCAGGCTTTCGGTAAAGAAAAGGAGATGCGGGCCCGGCCCGAGACCCACTTGATTTTAAATTGTTTAAAATCGTTTTGTTATATTTAAATATATATGTTTCAGAAATTGATAGTTTTCTGTTTTGATTATCGAATGAAAATTTGTTTAAAAGTTTGTTTTACCAATTTGTAAATCAAAATGTTAAATGAATTAAAATCAAAATAATTGGAACATGCATAATTAAAGTTTTGTATAGTTATGAAGCTGAATATTGATGGTTCCTGCCTCAGTAACGGTAAGATTGCGGCTGAAGGTGTGCTTAGAGATGCAGGGGGTGCCTGGCTTTCTGGGTTCTCCCAGAATTTAGGGTTGGGTTTTTCCTTTCTGCGGAGCTCTGGGCTATTCTTACTGGAATCAATCTTGCTAAAAGGCTGGGTGTTAAGAGGCTCTCAGTGGAGTCTGATAATTTGGAAGCAATCAAAATGATTTCTGAGAATCATTCTATGGGTCTTAACAGTCGCAACTTCATCAAAGCTATTAAAAGGCTTTGCTCGTCCTTTGAGTTCGTGGAGTTCAGACACATTTTTAGAGAGCAGAATCGTGTTGCTGATCGCTTGGCGGCGGCAGGCCATGAAGGGACGTTAGGCGTTACTACCCTTCATGTTTCTCCTAGTTTCATCTCTCCTCTTCTCTTAGAAGATAGGATTGGGGTTAGCTTCCCTAGGCTAATTCCTGGGTAGTTTGTTGTTGTTCGTTTTTCTTTTCCTTTTCTACCAAAAAAAAAAGTTTTGTATAGTTATATTAATCTAAAGATTAATATAAAAGATACGAAACTATTAGAAGTAAAATTGGATGAAAGTTAATTTGATAAGTTAATGTGATTAACATAAATATTACATAAGACAGTTATGTAATCAACCAATTAAATTTATTTAATTGAGTCTATGCATGTTTGGAGTTATGGACATATTTGGACCCTCTTTTAGTCTTTTGGTATTTTTGAAATAGGGCCTGCGAGTCATGCCTTTCTACTATCTATTGTAATTTCTCCTCTCATCTGATTCCCTTCAATTCAATTGAAGTTTTCTTTAGTAGTATAGAAATTAATATGTAATTTCAAGGCGCCATGGAGAAGACGGAGGACCTAAAGAGAAATATGTAATAGTTAGTATTTCCTTAGGTTTTGCCCTTTTATTCCGTCTCTGGCTGGACGGAATAATTTAGATGATATGTCCATAACGCCAATGTATGTGAATGTATGTGTCTGATGTATGCTAAAGCAAATCAAGACTAAGTTAGATTATGAGACCTAAAATAAAATCCCTCATTAAAAAGTTAAGAAAATAAACAAGTTATTAAAATCGGTTGCCCCTCCCTAATATTATAATTCAGTCGGCAGTGATGAGGGCCTTTGGGTTGTTGAGCAAACTCAAGCTCGGGGTCCTTTCGGTAACACCTGAATTATCGAAAATTACTTTTCATGAATATGGGGTAATACTTAAATTAGATTATGATAATTGGATGAGCAAACTCATGTTGTCATAAACTATGGGCAAGATGGTTGGGATTAATATGAACAACATATTAGTTACTAATGTGTTTAGTAACCCAATAACCTAGGAATCACATTAAATATGTGATTGATTACATGAATCTACCTAACGAATGAGACTAGCTAGTTGAGCAAACTCAAGGCGAAATCTCAGGAGTTAGGATCCTAGCTCACTAAAGGATTTGTGAAATTCTTCGAATTAATATGGAGGGCCATTAATTTGGCAAAATAGTGGGAGCAATCTAAAATAAACTAAAAGGCTTATAATTTTAGATTGATATACTTTAAGCAAATGAATGACATATGTTTACTCTTTCTCACTCTCAGGTTTAATTAAACACACTCTTAAAATCATGACTAAAACCAATCTGCAAAACATTCTTACCGATAACAAATTGAATGGTTCAAACTTCACCGACTGGTTTCGTAACCTCAAAATTGTTTTGAAGTTCGATAAGATAGGGTATGTACTTGATACAACGATACCCCCTATCCCTGCTGATGATGCTCCCATTGAGGAAATTGATGCTTACCAGAAGCACAAGGCTGATGATGATCATGCCGGATGCATCATACTTGCATCGATGACACCGGAATTACAAAGGCAACATGAGGAAATGGATGCCTATTCCATCATCATGCACCTTAAAGAGCTGTTTGGGAAACAGACTAGGTGCGAATGCTACGAGATATCCAAGTTGCTATATCGTTGCAGGATGCAAGAGGGCACATCTGTCATGACACATTGTGTCAAGATGATTGGCTATATTACCAAACTTTCAAGTATTGGATTCGCGATGGATAACGAATTAAGCATAGACTTAATTCTTCAATCCCTCCCAGAGAGTTATTCACAGTTCATTATGAACTATCAGATGAATGACTTGCAAACCTCTCTTGAAGAGCTTGCAAATATGCTCAAGTCAGTTGAGCCCAATATAAGAAAGGACAAGGCAATACCAGCTCTTATCATTGAGGGATCAAAGAAGAGGAAAGGGAATTATCCCAATCCTAAATATCCCAAGAAAGGTAAGAAAGCCGTGCCCAACAAAGCTAAGGGAAAGGAAGTTAAGAAGCCCAAAGGAGAGTGCCACTTCTGTGGTAAAGACGGGCATTGGAAGAGGAACTGCAAGGAGTACCTAGCCTCCCTCAAGAAGGGAAATGGCGGTGCTTCAACATCTGGTATGTTTTATATTGAAATATATACAGTTTCACAGTCTGAATCTTGGGTACTTGATACCGGATGTGGATCTCATATTTGTACAAATATGCAGGAGCTAAAACAGACTAAGGAACTAAAGAAAGAAAGCATAAACTTGCGAGTAGGAAATGGAGCAAGAGTTGCCGCCCTCGCAATTGGAGATTATGTTTTAAATTTGCCCTCAGGGCTTGTAATAGAATTAAGGAACTGTTTGTACGTTCCGCAAATGTCTCGAAACATTATTTCTATTAGCCGTCTTGTTGACGACAGTTTTCATATTTCAATAAAAGACAAGAGTTGCAATTTTTATAAAGATTCGATCTTTTATTTTTCAGGAATAATACAAAATGGGATTTATGTGTTAGATGTCAAAATTCCTGTTTTTGCAATTGATACTAAAAGACATAAGCTAGATAATTCAACTTACTTGTGGCATTGTCGTTTAGGCCATATAAACAAGAGACGCATGCTAAAGCTACATTCAGATGGGCTTATAGATCCAATCGATCCCGAATCATTGGAAACATGCGAATCATGTTTAAAAGGTAAAATGACAAAGACACCCTTTAGCAATAAAGGTGAGCGTGTATCAGACACTCTAGGACTCATTCATTCAGATGTATGCGGTCCTATGTCAGTCCAAGCAAGAGGAGGATTCAGATTCTTCATAAGCTTCATAGATGACCATACCCGATATGGTTACATCTACTGGATGAAGCACAAATCAGAAGCTTTTGAGAAATTCAAATGCTTCAAGAATGAAGTAGAAAATCAATTAGGAAAGAAAATAAAGACGCTTTGATCTGATCGAGGTGGCGAATATCTTTCAGATGATTTTCTAATTATCTAACTGAATGTGGGATATGCTCACAATGGACACCTCCCTATACACCACAACACAATGGTGTATCCGAGAGGAGAAACCGTACCCTACTAGATATGGTACGATCCATGATGAGCATGGCCTTACTTCCAAAGACGTTCTGGGGCTATGCCTTAGAAACTGCCCTCTTCACCCTAAATCGAGTACCAACTAAATCCGCTAGTTCCACACCATATGAATTGTTCGTTGGTAGGAAACCCGTGTTCTCATTCATGAGAGAATGGGGTTGTTCAGCATTTGTCAAGCGCATTGCGTCCGACAAATTAGATTCGAAATCTGATAAATGTTTCTTCATTGGATACCCTAAGGAAACTATGGGATATTACTTCTATCATCCAGATGATCAGAAAGTGATAGTATCCAAACATGCAACCTTCTTAGAGAAAGAGTTTCTCAAAGAAACACAAAAGGGAAGCATGATTGAACTTGAGGAAGTTCAAGAAGAAGAAACACTGACTGAAACAACAGAGGCGGTTGAGGTACCTGAAGGAGTCCCATTAGATGAGACTCCAGTGCCACCTATTTGTAGATCACAAAGAGTTCGTGAACTCCCAGTTAGATATGGTTTTCTAGTGGGGGATGATAATGAGGTTCCCGTGTTAGACGACGAACCCGAAAACTACGAAGAGGCTCTTACTAGTCCAGATTCTAAAGCATGGCTTGAGGCCATGGATTCTGAAATGGATTCCATGTATACTAACCAAGTGTGGACTTTGGTTGATCCACCCGAAGGGATAATACCCATTGGGTGCAGGTGGATCTTCAAAAAGAAGACAGACATGGATGGAAAGGTTAGCACCTACAAAGCTAGGTTAGTAGCGAAAGGATATCGTCAAAAGCAAGGAATTGATTATGACGAAACTTTCTCTCCTGTGGCTATGTCCAAATCAATCAGAATCATGCTTGTAATTGCCGCTCACTTCGATTATGAGATTTGGCAAATGGATGTGAAAACAGCTTTCCTAAACGGAAACCTGCTTGAGGATGTATATATGATGCAGCCTGAAGGTTTCATATCAAAGGATGCAAATAAAGTTTGCAAACTTCAGAGATCCATTTATGGACTCAAGCAAGCATCAAGAAGCTGGAATAAGCGTTTTGACGAAACCATAAAACAATTTGGTTTCGAACAAAATTGCGAAGAAGCTTGCATTTACAAGAAAGCAAGTGGGAGCTCTATAGCATTTCTCATACTATATGTGGACGATATATTATTATGGGAAATGACATTGCTCTACTACAGTCGGTAAAAGTATGGTTATCTGGTAACTTCTCAATGAAAGACCTTGGTGAAGCAGCTTATATACTTGGTATAAAGATCTACAGAGATAGATCGAGAAGACTGTTTGGTCTTTCACAGGCTACATACATTGAAAAGGTGCTAAATCGGTTTAGCATGCTTGAATCGAAACGAGGTAACTTACCCATGTTACATGGAGTAAAGTTAAACAATCATCAATGTCCTAAAACCGATGATGACAAAAGATGCATGGCTGTAGTTCCGTACGCCAGCGCAATCGGTTCGATTATGTATGCTATGCTATGCACTAGACCTGACGTAGCGTTCACGTTATCTGTAACGAGTCGTTACCAAGGGAATCCGGGAGACGAGCATTGGATTGCCGTTAAGAACATTCTTAAGTACTTGAGAAGAACTAAAGATATGTTCCTAGTGTACGGAGAAGGTGATCTGAAAATAGAAGGATTTTCAGATGCAAGTCATCTCACAGATGAGAATGATTTTAAATCCCAATCAGGATACCTGTTTATCTTGAATGGGGGCGCGGTCAGTTGGAAGAGTTCCAAGCAGGGAAGCGTAGCTTTCTCTACGACCGAGTCAGAGTATATCGCAGCTGCCGAAGCAGCAAAGGAAGTGGTTTGGATTAGAAAGTTCATTACAGAACTTGGTGTGGTGCCTGACATTGTAAATCCCATTACACTGTATTGTGATAACAATGGAGCCATTGCGCAAGCAAAGGAACCACGGTCTCATAATCCGTCCAAGCATTACCTTAAGCGATACCACATCATTAGAGAGATTGTGGCTAGAGGAGATGTGAGAATAGAAAGAGTACCCACAGAGGACAACGTTGCAGATCCGTTGACAAAGCCTTTAACCCAGAAAGTACATGATCGTCATTTAACTTTTACTGGGATAAGTTTTAGAAACAATTGGCTTTAGTCCAAGTGGGAGTATGTTGGGGTTTGGTGTCCTATAGACAATTGTTCTAGGATACAAACTTAATGTAAATGAATTGTTCTTTATATCATTTGTTTTAATGAGATATATGTTTTATAACTATATAAAGGCAATCCCTTTTTAAGCACTAAATAAAGTCTAATAAAAGGAAATACGTAAGTTTATTTAAAGTGATTATAAAGTGTTCATACAAGCATGAAGTGAGACAAAACTTTATAATAAACTAATAAACTTAAAACCACCCAAGTCAAGTGATATGTTTAGGATTGATATATCACTGTTGAGACTTGTATGTAACAATGTCTTCTGTCCGACAGAAAGCTAATCTCACAAGCTTCATATATACAGATATCTGGACAGTTACATAGATCCGGTGAAAAGTTGTTCATTAGGATTGGGGATCCGATTTGAGATAACAGGATGGGTAGATTCATCCTTGTCACCTGTTCATCTCATTGATATTAATAGGTATAACTAATCCTCAGACTCAAAGGAATATTAATTGGTATCCTGGATTATGGAATGTGACGCTTTGACTCTGGTGTAACACGATCCTTAACAGAGATGACTCTGGGGTGTGAACAGTAGACGTTGGGTATCACAGGAAGTGATTGCAGGATCGTTATATATTGGATTGAGCATTTATCACTCCCGATAAATGGGAGATACATCCATGGATCGCTTGTGGAAGACTCGACTCTAAATCTTTGCAAGGTGATAGCTTAAGACTTGAAATACAGATTTCACTTAACCTATCTATTTGAGTTGACTCGGCCTGTACAAGTAAAACGAACGTCTCGCTATATGTGACTTGACATCACCCATAGTCATAAGATTCAGTTCAAGGATGTAGTTGATAAATGATCGAATTATACTGTAACTAATATGGAAAGGTTAACGACAGAATCAACCTGTCTTCTTATAGCTCTGGGGGAATGATTACGGACTTGCTAATCACATACTCTGTACATCATTCCGTTATGCAAAGATTAAATATAATTCTTTGAAAATTAATTTAATAACGTTGCATACGGCTAGAAGCAATAAGAACCTAATGGGTCACACATAAGACTTGGAACCTAAAAGAGAGATAGATGTTAATTAATTGATGGAAGCCCAATTGAGCCCAAGAAGGCCCATGGACCAAGGGGGGTCGAAATTCTTGTAAGAAAATACATGAATAATTAATTTGATTTTATTAAACCTAATTGGATTAGGATTATGAATTAAATTAATTAAGAGATAAATAAGTTAGGAGTTTTAATTAGATTATAATACTCCTATTATTATCCAATAAGGTTATTATTATTATCCTTGATATATTAGATATATAATGAGATAATAATTAGGAATTCTATTCCGAATTGAATTCCTATTCAGTAACCTAATTCTATATAACTAGGAATTAGATACAAGAGATTATAAATACCCCTCCCCCTACTGAGATTTTCGAAATCCACCCTAGCACAAGAGAGAGAAAATTCGACACCCCTAGTTCAAGGACGAGATTTCTCTACGGCTTCCTTTGATCAATTGATTTCATCTATTTCTTTTATCCTTGATCTTGTGTTGATTAGTTAGAGGTAATCTACTTTGGTTGCTATTCAACAGTTGATTCTAAGTTAATCTTCCCGTGTTTTATTTCGTGTTTGGGAACTCGGAGAAGAGTTGTGGGCACTTCATTAACAACGGTAGATTGATCATCAAGAGGTAATTCTTCTTATCCTTCTTTATATGAAATAACGATTAACGGATCCTATAGTTATATAGAAATAGGTTAAAAATTTTATATTTCCGCTGCTATACCTTAGCCTAATTTCCAACAACATCTCTTCCTTATAAAGAGGAGCTTGGTTGTCTCTGGATCTCTTAGTAGACCATTGCTATCTAAGCTGTCGTTGATCCTTGGATCTTATCCTCATACTTTTCCTTCGGTCTTTGTGTTGACCGCGTTGATAGGATTTGGCACTTTTTACCTAGGGGTTTTGACTTTTTTGGGGGATTTGATTCGTCAGAATAATCTCATTGGTGCCTTTGAGATAAGCTTTTGGGAGAAGGAAAATATGATTCTTTAGATCCTCCCCTGTTACGCTCTCTAGATGATGTTCTAGAGTGATGGCATCGATAATGGTGTGGGCTGTGATCTATTCCTCTAGACCGACCTCTTGATTTTTCTCATTGAGAGTCCGTAAATAGGTCTCTCCTATGAGGACATCTTTAATTAATATGATGTCCTGTAGAATAAGCAACAAATTCATGCTTGTTTGGAGTTTGTTGGCCTCCCTTGCTTCTTTAAGTTCTTCTCGCACATCTGCCATTTTAGTCACATGTTCGGCTCTAAGGATGTTCATTGTTTCCTGTAGAAATCTCATATTATAGATAAGTTGCTCGGTGATCTCATCCATAAAATTCCTCTGTTTGGGCTCTAGTGAACCCAACATTCTTCCATATGCCAATCTAAGTCTGGGTTGACTTGCAAAAGATCGATTGGATTTCCACTTGCATTTACAAGAGTTATTGATAACATTGTGATATTATCCTAAGGATCAAAATGGATATTTGCTTAAAGAACGCCACGTGTTGGTCGCCTGATACCGGAATTCCGCGGCGTATCGAAGTAAAGAGATCCGACGGGCGGATCACCTAGAACTCGCCAAGAGAGACCCGCTAGCGAACCTGTGAGGCGGATATCCATAAGCTCTCAACCCGCCATGAGAACGGCTGAGCCGACCTTGTAATAAAGACCATTAATGAGCTATCAATTAGCTAACCGCCAACTTAAGGGTAACCAGTAACCGCCATTAATGGGGCATTAATGGAGACTTTCTAGTTACTGAGAGTTACAACTCCATGACTATATATAGCCTATATCTCAGGCTATCAAGGTACACATTCACCTACCCTTTGTCAATTCAGTTTGCTCTCTTGTTCTTCCTTACTGACTTTGGCATCGGAGCTTCCCCCCGTCGAACCCAACGACGCCCTCACAGGGACGGAAGCTAATCGGAATTTCTCCACTAGTCATCAATTGGTGCGGTGAGCGTGGAACTCTTAATCAAATAAAGGGTTTTTCGTTCACTTTAAAAAGACATGGCAAATGGGGAATCAAACCCCACATCGGGGGTAGAAACACCATTAGTAACACCATCGAGCCAACCTGTAGCTAGTGGTGGACGCGCTGATTCAAATGCTCCCACAACACAAGCTGAAAGTAGTATGCCCCTGGATGCATTCATCAACATGTGTGCAGAAGCAATAGGAGAGAAGTTTGGCTCTGAGACAGGTAATTGCCTACGGTCATTCATGATCATTCCTCCGTTTTGGAGCATGGCGCCCACATCTACGATATCTTCTTGGCCCCAGATGACTCTAGGACCAAATGCCCTCAATTCTTCATTTCTCCAAGCTCACAATACAGAATCCATGGTAACTTCCACGGCGGCGTTTGGGGAACTACCGCTCAATCGGGAATTATTCCCTGCTGGCGCAGGAGGAAGTCAAAGGAACGATCAAACTCTTCCTGGCGGATCTGCAAGCCAATGGATAAACCTAGGCGGATCAGGTATCCTAAGACGACCACGGTCGAATCTCTCCTTGGGTGGATCAGAAGGGCGAAAACACAAAAAGCGTAGAAAAGAGAAAAGTAGGCGGTTCGAATCACCTTCGCCTCGGAGAACGAGATCCTCCCGTAAGGGTAGATCATCCCCTTCTACTGGACGTAGACAGAGCAAAAGGCCAGTAGAGACACCACGTTCGAATGGGCCACCGCCACCACCACACCAAGGGAATGATGGGCACATTCCTTCAGGAGGCCCTGGAGGGGGTAACGGTCAAGCTCCCCCGGGCGGACAGGGTGGAGGAGGTGGAGGTGGAGGAGGACGCGGAGGCGGAGGCGGACGATCACCCTCGGATCCGTCTTCTGGATCCAGCTCTTTATCTTCTCCAAGTAGATCTCCACTGCAAAGGGTTAGAAGATGAAGGAATCAAGATATTGTTTAGCCGAGTCATGATTATGTTCGTTCATGCATACTCACCACACCAATTTGATGTGATATAATCCCAGGTGAGCTTTCTAAGGTTCCTCTAATGCATGAGATAAGACAGAAAAATGATCAAGATAGGACTAGGGATGATTAAGTCAGCAAAGCTAAAGGAACAAAATGATATTGAAAAGTATGCAGTGTGAATGTTTAAAAAGAACATGTTACCTTTTTTTTGCACTGTGTACCTTTCTATTTATAGAGTGACATGATGTAGGTTCTAGATGAGCCTGCTTAATGGAAGTTGTCAACCTTAAACAGTAATACGAGCGGTAATTGTTGTTTTGCAATTCAAAGTGCAACACCGAAGTTGAATACGTGTCAATAATCTACATTTATTGGTCCATGCGATACTAATGGTTAATTCATTAAAGGTTTAATACATCAGTTGTCCCCTAAACTTGTCCAAAAAGGTTGACTGACTTCCTCAACTTTCAAAGTGTCCCGATACCCCCCTAACTTGCATAAAATATTCAGTTAGCCTCCTGAACTTGCATAAAATATAATTAATTAATCACTCGATTGAAAAAGAGGTAAGCTGCATGAGGAAGATGTGTTGTACGTAGACCTGGGCATGGGCCAGCGAGCCCGCCCGCCCGGTCCAGGCCCAGGCCCATTTAGTCGGGCCTGGACACATAAAAATGTATTCAGGGCCGGCCCGGCCCAAGCCCGTATAAACCCGTTAAAAACTGGGCGGGCTTGGGCTTTGCATATATTACATCGGGCCGGGCCGGGCCGGGCCGATACAATATATATTGTTTTAAATATTATTATTAATTGTATAAATATTATTATTATTAATGATTTATTATAATATAATTATATAAAAAAAATCAAAATCATTTTCTTAACCCAATCTTCCTCCATGCTGTACATATTTTTTTTGGTAGACAAATATCTATTTTTTAAATTTAATTATATATTTTTTTAAATACAGATGGCCTTGGACGGGCGGGCTTGGGATTCGTATCTCAGGCCCGAGCCCAGCTCAGCCCGAACCCGATGAATTTCCTGCGGGCTGGGCTGGGCTTGGGCTCAGCAGGCTTTATGAAAAGCCCGACAGGCCCGGTCCGAGCCCGGTCCATGCCCAGGTCTAGTTGTACGCGCTTTAAAATGTTATTACATAATTCACAGAATAGATTAAAAAAAAATCTTACTTGCTCAACTGTAAAACTTGTCTTTTCTAATATTAGAACCGTATACCCGACCTTAGTTGTTTTACTTTTTTAAAGACACATGCAATATAACTTCCGCATTTAACTTATATTTTTGCAATCGAATGATTAATTAATTTTATTTTACGTAAATTCATGAGATAACTGGATATTTTATGCAAATTCAGATAACTATTAAATTTTTTGGATAAATTCTGAGTGCAAATAATGTATTAAACCTTCATTAAAAGGTGTTATCTTCATTAGGCCTCTTGTAACTAGGGGTGGGCACGGTTCTGTTAACCGGTCCATTAGGTAAAAAAATTAACTGAACCGTTATCAACGGTTTTTTAACCATCCAAACCGAAACCGGTCCATATCAATCGGTTAACCATACAACCGGTTAATCATTAATTTCGGTTAGATTTTTCGGTTAACGGTTTTTAACCAATTCTCACCAATTAACCAAAAATCAACGGTTAACCATAATTTTTACCCAAACCTAAATTTTTAAACAATATTAAAATACACATTTCAAAAATTCAAAAGAAACGAATTCATATAAAAGTTCAAATTCAAGCATAAGTACCGAACTAAAAAAACAATCCATCAAATTTACATTTAAAACATAAAAAAATGTAAATAATATTTCGTCAAAGTGCTTATTACAACATTAATCCATCAAGTTTACATTCAAGTATAATATGTTATATATTTATATTAATATAGGTTATAATCTATGTTAAGACTTTTTTTTAATCTTATAATCTATGTTATATAATTATATATTAATTTTTTTAAAAAAAATTGGTTATATTTATTAAACGGTTCGGTTAACCGTTAACCGCGGTTTTTGAAACTCTAACCCGAAACCGAAACCGGTACCTATATATTTTTGGGTAATTAATTTATTAGTCCCTATATTTTGACAAAACACACTGTTTAGTCCTTGTATTTTCAAAAACACATGATAAAGTCCCTAACTTTTTTCTCAATGAACTGTTTAGTCCCTAACATTTTTCTCGGTGAACTGTTTAGTCCCTGCCGTTAGACTCTCATGAAGATTTTGTTAGTCAATTTGGATTTGCGTTATTCTTTTCCTTTCCTTTAAACTCTAATGCATCTGAAATCAACTTTGAATGTTCTTCTTCTTGATTTTCTTCTTAATCGTTCAAATTCGTATGCATTGGGTCTTTTCTTTTTCTTGTTCTCCATACAAATAGCTTCTTTTAAATTAGACTTTCTCTTCTAAAGTTTGAAGGTAAATAGTAAAGGGTAATTTAGTCATTTCTGAAGTCATAAACGGTAAAAAAAATATAACAAACAGACAGAATGACTAAACAGTTCATTGATAAAAAGGTTAGGGACCTTACCATGTGTTTTTGAAAATACAGGGACTAAACAGTGTGTTTTATCAAAATATAGGGACTAATAAATTAATTACCCTATATTTTTTAACCATTAAGAAAACCACTGATTCGGTTAACCGCTTTTTCCGGTTCGGATTATCGGTTTTTGGTTCGGTTACCGGATTGATCGGTTTTTTTGCCCACCCCTACTTGTAACATGATTATTATTACAGTATATCGTAAATTGCATTGTAGTACCTGTAAATACTCTAAAGATTCATCCTTAGTTAGTTGCCCCACCCGAGCAAAATCAGCACCCTTCATGAAGAAAAAAGTATAACTTCATAAATATTTCTAGTTTCATAAGATTTGAACTTGGCTATATCATACGACATCGTTTTCCTTTTTTCTTTGGTAAGAATCAAGTCGCTAACTTGACCATAAAGCCAGTAACTAATAAGAATCCGGTTTCTTTGTCCTCGGGAAAATCCAATAATCTCTCCTCAGACCTTCATCTTCTCGCTTTTCAACCCGCCGATTCCAGTTAACGTTTCTCAAAACAATAGGTAAAACTATGTCAATTTCATGACTGAAACCCTAATTTTCTGTTTTATTTATTATCTATTTTGTGTTTCGGTGTTACTGAAATTTACAATTCCATTTGCTGTTTGTAGATTGCATTCTGTAGTTTTCCCAAACGAATACTGTATTTCGGATTTCCGGATTTTGTACTCTCTGTTTCGTCGATGTACTGAGTTTAATTGTGAATCGATTTGATTCTGAAATTTAAGATAGCAAAAACGAATATGATAGTTTTTTTGTTCGATTAGTGAATCAAAACCGCGGTCTTGACTATTTACTTGATTTAATCCTGATTTGAGTTACTTTTTTTTTTATGGCTAGTTTTAGTACTTCCGGAACATACTAATTGTTTTGGGAATCTAGTTATCCTTTTTTTTTTTTTTAGCTGAATATGGTACTTGTGAAGAACCTAAACTCATAATGTGTAGCATGTAATTGATTATCTGAGTTGTGCAATATTGCATTCGTTTATTTACTAGGGTTGGTTATAGATTCTAGTTCTAGTTCTAGTTCTAGTTCTGAATGCCTCACGTTTCCATTTGTTTAAGATCTCGTGAAGAAATGGCCACCTTTAGATCTGTCACTCTCATTTGTTTTGTTCTTAGTATTTATCATTGTACCCTTCACTGCAATGTATGAAATTTTTGTTTATGGTTGCTGACAATATGCTCTATCATTATTGAGTTTCTGCCTATTGGTTGTTCGAAACATGTATTCTTTGCAGTTCTGAAATTAAGAGATAGTTCAAACTTTATGTGGTTACTAGTTCAGTCATATTACTGAGGTAGTTTCATGGCTAAAATTTACTGCTAAACTTGCTCAATCAGTTGCTTCTACTTCTACAATGATTACAAATAATGAACCTAGGTAATCATGATGATAGTAAACTGCTCTGAACAGTAATTTTGATTTTTGTTGGCTAGGAATGATATTTTATCAGATTGTACCAGTATTTGCAGCTCAGAGGACAGTTTGCTAATTTTGATATTTATTGTCTAGGGATGAAACGTTTATCAGATTGTTTCAGTATTTGCAGCTCCGAAAATCAATAAATACATTTAAACCATTGTTTTCCCTTGTCCTATTAGTATATATTTTTCTGAAACATATTATCCATGTGTTTGGCATTTCCACCATTCTCTCTTTTAGGTCACTTCTGGCTAAAAGTCTGTTCTTTTCTCTACAAGTGATTGAAAATGTCTCGAAGATATGACAGCCGCACGACAATCTTCTCTCCGGAAGGACGTTTATATCAGGTTGAGTATGCCATGGAGGCCATCGGAAATGCTGGAACTGCAATAGGTATATTGTCCAAAGATGGGGTTGTCTTAGTTGGCGAAAAGAAGGTCACTTCCAAACTCCTTCAAACTTCAACATCAACGGAGAAGATGTACAAGATTGATGACCACGTAGCATGTGCTGTGGCTGGCATAATGTCTGATGCCAACATCCTTATCAATACAGCCAGAGTTCAAGCCCAGCGTTATACATTTTCATACCAAGAGCCAATGCCTGTTGAGCAGCTTGTGCAATCTCTTTGCGATACCAAGCAAGGCTATACACAGTTCGGTGGGCTCCGACCCTTTGGCGTGTCATTTCTATTTGCAGGATGGGACAAGAATTTCAGTTTCCAACTTTACATGAGTGATCCAAGCGGAAACTATGGAGGTTGGAAAGCTGCAGCCATTGGAGCGAACAACCAGGCTGCACAATCAATGCTGAAGCAGGACTACAAGGATGATATCAGTAGAGAAGAGGCAGTTCAGCTAGCACTAAAAGTGCTCAGCAAGACAATGGACAGTACAAGTCTGACTTCTGATAAGCTTGAGTTGGCAGAGGTCTTTCTCACGCCTTCTGGAAAGGTGAAGTACCAGGTTCGTTCACCTGAGTCGCTAAGCAAGTTATTAGTTGCATCTGGAGTGACCCAACCTGCTGCTGATGCATCTTGAATTGGTGTACGTTTAATTTAGATAAAAATATTGAGGACTGTACTGTTGTGGCATTTCCGTATGTCAAATTATGTGTGTTTTAACTTTTTGTTGAAAGATATATTTGGTCTTTCCCTTATTTGAAGCATTGGATATCGATACCTGTGTGTTTAATATGCTCTTTCCCTTATCTGAATCATTGATGTTAACATGATCTGAATTTAGGTTGCTTCTCGAGTTGAAATCTACCTCCTTAGCACTTAGGAGGGTGGTTACTCTTTGCACATTCTATTGTTAGATGCAAGTCAATTCTCATTTAATTTCTTACTTCAGTGCATCTATTTTGATTAATTCTCAATCTTCATATATTAGTTGTGAATTTCAATCTTTTTTCGTCTTTTCGATTTAACAAAATCGTCTTGATAAGAAGTTTTTAGCGCATTTATTTTATTTCAATTCTCAACCGTTTGCAACTCACTGAGGAAATATCTAGCACGCTTGCATTTATCCTTAATTTCCAAAAAAAGGCAGTGTTTAGCACATTGAGTGGAGATTGGAGATCGCAATGTTGTAAAATGACTCCTTAAAAAAAATTCAAATCACTTAGGGTGTATATGGTTCAAACTTTAAAATTGGAATTGCAATGATATAGAATCGGAATTTTTATTTATTTCTTTTGTTTGGTTTAATCCGGAATTGGAATTCAATTACTTTTACAAGTGTTTGGAATTGGAATACGATAAAATTAAAATTAAATAGATAATAATATATTTAACATGTAAATAAAAAAAAATAAAAACTATTAATAATTAACAAACATGAAATACCCTGATCAGAAGGCAGAGAAATAGAATTGAGGCCATTAAGGATTCTAATGGTGATTGGGTTTATGAAGATGAGGTTATTCGGAACTTAGCCCTGGAAAGGACTTAGTGCTGTGTTTGATGAGTTCTGCTCAGGAGTTGGCCTGGAGGTGGGGAATGGTAAGTCCATTAGTTTCTGGTTTGATAACTGGATTGGGGATAAACCGTTAATTGAGGTGTGTTCTTCCCCCCCCCCCCCCCCCCCCCCCCCCGCCTAGTGATATACGCAACTGGAGGATTGCCGATGTGGTTGACTCGGAAGGGGACTGGATCTGGTCAAAGTTTGATACTTTCTTTAGCCTTGAGACTCTCCTTAGAATGCGGGGAGTGAAGGTGAGTAATCAAGAGGAAGACTTGGATAGGCACTGTTGGGCGCTGACTAACAATGGAGTTTATTCTTGCAAATCGGCCTTTGAAGCTTTCTCTCTCTTTAGATCTGATCCTCCCTCGGATGTGTGGAAGTCGATTTGGACCCTTAAAGTTCCTTTCCGTATTAGGAGTTTCCTGTGGCTGGGTGTTAAGTACAGGCTTCTTACTAATTCGGATAGGCACAGAAGGCACTTGACTGATTCTGGAGCTTGCAGTAGATGCAGAGGTCATGTTGAGACTTTGTGCCATGCTCTTAGAGATTGCTCTAATAGTAAAGAGGTTTGGAGGAAAATTCTCCCACACCATATTTTCTCTTCCTTCATGGCACATTCTGAGGTCGACTGGTTCTCTGATGGTGTTAGAGGAAAGTTGCTTCCATACATGGAGCATGGTGACATTTTCTTTGCTATTATCTGTCACCAAGTTTGGAAATGGAGAAACGAGGAGATTTTTGGAGATAAAACTGTTTTTATGACAAACTTAGCTGATTTCTTCTCGAAAAAACTTTTCTCTATTATCGATAGTTTCAAAGGAGAGTCCCTTGCCAGAGCCTCTCAGTGTTGTGATGTCCATCTCGTGGGATGGAGCAGGCCAAGAGAGGGGGTTGTGAAGCTGAATACTGATGGTTCCTGCCTCAGTAACGGTAAGATTGCGGCTGGAGGTGTGCTTAGAGATGTAGGGGGCGTCTGGCTTTCTGGGTTCTCCCAGAATTTAGGGTTGGGTTCTTCCTTTTCTGCGGAGCTCTGGGCTATTCTTACTGGAATCAATCTTGCTAAAAGGCTGGGTGTTAAGAGGCTCTCTGTGGAGTCTGATAATTTGGAAGCAATCAAAATGATTTCTGAGAATCATTCTATGGGTCTTAACAGTCGCAACCTCATCAAAGCTATTATAAGGCTTTGCTCCTCCTTTGAGTTCGTAGAGTTCAGACACATTTTTAGAGAGCAGAATCGTGTTGCTGATCGCTTGGCGGCGGCGGGCCATGAAGGGACGTTAGGCGTTACTACCCTTCCTGTTTCCCCTAGTTTCATCTCTCATCTTCTCTTAGAAGATAGGATTGGGGTTAGCTTCCCTAGGCTAATTCCTGGGTAGTTTGTTGTTATTCGTTTTTCTTTTCCTTTTCTACCAAAAAAAAAAAAAAAAACAAACATGAAAAATAAAAATTAATTTTTATTATATAAAATAGGGTAATTAATTTATTAGTCTCTATATTTTGATAAAACACACTGTTTAGTCCCTATATTTTCAAAAACACATGGTAAGGTCCCTAACCTTTTTCTCAGTGAATTGTTTAGTCCTTCCGTCTGTTTGTTAGATTTTTTACCGTTTATGACTTCGGAAATGACTAAATTACACTTTACTATTTATCTTCAAACTTTAAAAGAGAAAATCCAATTTAGAAGAAGAAGCTATTTGTATGGAGAGCAAGAAAAAGAACAGACCCAATGCTTACGAATTTGAACGATTAAGAAGAAAAACACTCAAAGTTGATTTCAGATACATTAGAGTTTAAAGGAAAGAAAAATAAAGGAAAAGAAGAACGCAAATCCAAATTGACTAACAAAATCTTCATGAGAGTCTAACGGCAGGGACTAAACAGTTCACCGAGAAAAACGTTAGGGACTAAACAGTTTATCGAGAAAAAGTTTAGGGACTTTATCATGTGTTTTTAAAAATATAAGGACTAAATAGTGTGTTTTGTCAAAATATAGAGACTAATAAATTAATTACCCTATAAAATATTAAAAGGTAATATTATCAATAAAATAATCTTTCATAATATATTAATATAAATTTGATTTTATATGATATATCAACTACAAGAGAAAAACTATAGTAACATAAAAGAAATGAAATGAATTAAATTATAAAAAAACAAAAAAAAACAAACTCTTTGATCACACACATCGTGTAAGTAGTGGGGAAGGAAAAAAAAAATTTAATTTAATTTCTTTGAAAGCAATTTTGATTAACATGTATTACAGGAGAATAAGTCATTTCTTTATTCATAGAAATCACATTCTCATTCCATAATTAAATTTGACTAATCAAACACTTTAAATGTAAATAACTCATTCACATTCTCATTCCTTAGTTCTGTTTTACTCAATCAAACACCTCCTTAGAGCATCCATAATGGATAGTAACAAATTTTAGGATTTTTTATCGGAATAACAAACAAACTTTAGTAACATCTCATTAGAAGCAAGTAATTTTTCAAAATTTGTAGGGTAAAAAAATATTAATAAATAAGAGGGACTAGATATGTAATTTTTCATATCGGAAACATAAATATGTGAGCCAAAAACAACACATAACACGCCTCATTTGGCGTGTGTCGCGCCAGATGTAGCGGCTGATGCGCCACCCGTGGCTCTGAATTGTTGCAAATTTGGATTGTTAAGAGTAGAATACTATTTGTTCCTATATTTTGTAATTAACTAAATTTAGTCGTTACCTCTTTAGTGGTTAGTTGTTACTAAACCTATCAAAGTAACAATTAAATTGCTCCCACTAGAGATAGTCACATGTGGGGTTAGGCTATGCTTACTTTGCTTTTACCATCATTGGATGAACTTACTTTGTTAAAGTCTGTCATCATCCAATGGTGAAAAAAAACAAAGTAACCATAGAAGGCACCGTCACATGTGTCCTAGAATATAGACAATACACCTGTTAACAAATGGTAAATTGGCATTAGTATAACGCATTGGTAAATTAGAATCAATACTGATGATGCATGTTAACATATGATAAATTAGAATTAATATTGATGATGGAGATAATCCTAACAAAATTCAAGATCCGTTTAATGCTCTCAATGAAGATCAATGCAAATAGATTGGACATGAAAGTTCTGAAAAAAAACACTTAATTGTTGGTCCAACAAATGAATCAACAACCTTAAATAATTTTTGGTGTCAAAATCCCTATAATGGTCATCTTGGAGTTTCAACACTGGCCTTTTACGTTATCATTACATGGCCACTGAATGGGTGGACTACACGTATTGAAATGCGACCTCTAAAGTGATGGACTCCTCACATACTGACCAGTTTATCAAAGGAAAAGCCGTCATGTGGCATAAGCGTTTTCTCGATTTGCACGATGTATAACGTCTTTCATCACTCGGAGCTTTTATTTCATTTTAACCATTTCTGCTACGTGTTTTGCTCTGATGTCATCCATGTCACGTTGAACCTAGTAGATGTTCTGACTGAACTGTGTGATGATTTCATTGAGGAACCGTTGGTACTAGGGGTACATAGGCTCCTGATGATTGTCGGTCATGGGAGACCTGTCGAGAATCTGGTTGACATTCTGTCATCCCCTCTTCTTGGATGATAAGCCCTGGAGGTGGAAATATTGCTCTTTTGGAAGACATATTCGTTCACGTTCACCGCACCAATGGTGTCGTGTATGATTTTCTAGAACCTCTTTCCTTGACCTGAAATGAGAATAACAGTTGGTTAGAGAGGGTTGGCGTCCGACGAAACTACTCTGATGCTTAAGTTAGCAAAGGTTGAAGACAATAGAAATATTGTTAAATGTGTAGTGTTTACATATCTCATTATTAGCACTATTTTATATAGAGTTTTAGGTCTAGTATAAGCCTCATTTATATGTGTTTATCACATTTTCACCCTGGTTTATAGTGTCTTCTATCTATTATTTTTCTGATGATCGTCTGAAGTTGTTTCATGAACAATCGAGCACGAAACGGGGTAAAACGGATCAAAACAGGACTTAAACCAAAGACTTCCTCGATGAGCAGACACATGTGCTCGTCGAGAGAACTAACCAGGCAAGCAGTCAACCATTCCAAAGTTAAAAAGTCAACAAATGCAAATTCAAAACCTAGCAAATCATAAAGTTGCACGAGCTTTTCTTATGAAATATTTCCCACCTCGACAAGCCATCAAACTGAGAAATGAAGTGTCACGCTTCATACAAGATGAAGACGAGTCGCTGGCAGAAGCATGGGAAAGGTACAAAGAGCTGCTCAGAAGGGTGCCAAATCATGGTATCCCTATGTGGATGCAGATGCAGAACTTTTACAATGGCGCGACCAACATTTACAAAATCCAGATTGAATCTATCGCGAATGGTAACCCAGAAGATCTAGAGCCACAGGCTTTATATGACCTCATAGAGAAAGTGGTAAGCACAAGCTACAACTGGCACTCCGCCAGAAGTGAAGGGAAAAGGACAGGAAACGAAGATGTTGTGGCAAAATTGACAAGCCAAGTAGAACAACTTTCTCGACAGCTGGGAAAGATAAATGTTTCGTCCATTCACAATGAACCACCATTCAATGACATTTGTGATTTTTGCGGAGGAGCCCATTTCAACATAAATTGTCCCGAAGATAAGTCAGGAAAGGGCAAACAGGCTGAATGTGACTACGCAGGGTATAATCAAAGGAACCACCCTAACCGTTATTCTAACACGTATAACTCTGAAACCAGGAAATCCAAATTTTGGATGGATAGGCCAACCGGCCCAGCTGGGACAACCACGGTATCAAGAACAGCCGAGGTATCAACAACAGCAAGGGGGGACATTACCAAAGACAACCTCAGAAGCAATACAAGCAACCTGTGCCACAAAAGGAAGATGTCGAACCAGATATGAAAACAATGATGATGCAGTTTATGATACAGACGCAGGCGTCGATCAAGAATCTGGAGACACAAGTTCACCAGATAGCCGCATCCACATCAAAAGGAAAGGGAATAATGCCAAGCAACACAGAGCCAAATCCTAAAGGCGACGTCATGGCAATCACCCTAAGGTCTGGTAAGGAAACTCAACCAGTTGTTTTGACTGATAAGAATGTTGAGTGTGCAGGAACGTCCAAAGAAGCTGAAGGGGAACATGAACAGGCTGTTCCTAGTAATGAAGAAACAAGGAAGGCTAAGCAAGCAAGCAAGCCAGATCAAGAGGAGGAGGAAAGAACGTATAAACCACCGCCGTATGTCCCACCTGTGCCGTATCCTACGCGTCTAATCAACAAGAAGTTGGAAGAGCAGAATTCGAAGGTGTTGGATACCTTAAGGAAGTTACACATCAACATTCCTTTTGTGGAAGCACTGGCACAGATGCCGACATACGCCAAATTCCTAAAAGACATCATGTCGAACAAAAAGAAACTGGAGAACATTTCCATGATACAACTCAACAGAGATTGTTCGTCAATACTCCAAAACAAGCAGCAGTTGCCCAAGAAGCTAAAAGATCCAGGGAGTTTTTCGATTCCTTGTTCTATTAGAAAGCTAAATATTGAAAATGCACTGTGTGATTTAGGGGCTAGCATAAATCTCATGCCATATTCTATATATGCAAAACTTGGACTAGGAGAACCCCAACCTACTCGTATGTCTATTCAGTTAGCTGATCGTTCTGTATGCTATCCTAAGGGGATTGTGGAAGACGTGCTAGTACAAGTAGGAAAATTTATTTTGCCCGTTGATTTTATTATAATGGACATTGATGAAGACTTGCATGTTCCTATCATCCTAGGTAGACCATTCTTAGCAACAGGGAAGGCATTGATAGACGTGGGTGAGGGGCAGTTATTTTTAAGAATTAATGGGGAAGAAGTCATCTTTAAGATGAACAATGCTATGAGGCGTGCGAATAATAATGATGACACATGCTGTTTCTTAGATGATTTTCAAAGTCTGTCTACATTGCATGAACAGGACACATTAGAAACTCTATTGGGAGAAGAGGTGAACATATGCGAAGGAACAGGCTGTTCCATTGAGTCCAACATACCAATACCTCCTTTCGACCCTACTGTACCAACTCATCAAGAACCACCAGAGGTGCCAACTGTGCCTGTGTCTAAACCAGAATTGAAGCCATTGCTTGAACATCTCGAGTACGCATTCCTAGAGCCACCAAATAGGAGTCCTGTCATCATATCATCGAAGTTAACTCTTGACCAGAAAGCACAGCTCATAGCAGTATTACGGAGAAACAAAGACGCGATTGCATGGAAAATTGATGACATCAAAGGAATCAGCCCAGTAGTCTGTGTTCACAGAATTTTAATGGAAAAAGAGCACAAGCCATCTGTCCAGCCGCAACGCAGACTAAATCCCCATATGAAGGAGGTTGTGTGGAAAGAAGTAATCAAGCTTCTCGATGCGGGTATTATCTACCCAATATCTGATAGTGTGTAGACAAGCCATGTTCACGTTGTGTCCAAGAAGGGAGGAACGACCGTAGTTCGCAATGAGAAAGACGAGTTGGTACCCACAAGAACGATTACAGGATGGAGAGTTTGTGTCGATTACAGGAAGCTCAATGAAGCAACAAGGAAGGATCAATTCCGCTGCCCTTCATTGATCAGATGTTAGAGCGTTTAGCCGGATATGCTTTCTATTGCTTTCTCGACGGTTATTCAAGATACAATCAGATCGCGATTCATAGTGAGGACCAAGAGAAGACGACATTCACATGTCCGTATGGGACGTATGCATACAGAAGAATGCCTTTCGAGTTGTGCAATGCTCCAGCCACTTTCCAGCGATGTATGATGTCCATTTTTCATGACATGGTGGAGCGAACAGTAGAAATATTCATGGATGACTTCTCGGTTTATGGAAACTCCTTTGACACCTGTCTGAACAACCTCGAAGTTGTGCTCATGCGATGCAAGGAGACTCACTTGGTCTTGAATTGGGAGAAGTGTCACTTCATGGTCACAGGAGGAATCGTCCTCGGGCATAAAATTTCAGAGAAAGGGATGGAAGTTGACAGAGCAAAAGTAGAAGTTATAGAAAAGCTTGCCACTCCGGCCAACGTGAAGGATGTGCAAAGTTTTCTGGGGCACGCAGGGTTTTATCGCCGGTTTATCAAAGATTTTTCAAAGATTGCATTGCCCTTATCTGCCCTACTTCATAAGGAAGCCGAATTTTCATTCACCGCAAGCTGTGTGCAGGCATTTGAACTCTTGAAGAGCAAGCTGATCAACTCGCCAATACTAGCGGGACCAGACTGGGAGCACCCTTTTGAAATGATGTGCGACGCAAGCGATACTTGTGTGGGAGCTGTCCTTGGACAAAGAATAGAAAAGAAGTTCAGGCCAATCTACTATGCAAGCAAAACTTTAAATGAGGCACAACAGAACTACACCACCACCGAAAAGGAGCTTCTGGCCGTAGTCTATGCCTTTGACAAATTTCGACCTTATTTGGTGTTATCTAGGGTGATTGTTCACACAGACCACGCTACGTTGAGGTACTTGTTCGCGAAAAAGGATGCTAAGCCAAGGTTGATCCGATGGTTGTTATTACTTCAGGAGTTTGATCTAGAAATTAAGGATAAAAAGGGAACGGAGAATGTTGCAGTTGATCATTTGTCAAGGATTGATCACCAGGGCAGTTCGGAACAAGCAGAAATTGTTGAAAGGTTTCCTGACGAACATCTATATGCTGCACAGTCTGCGCCATGGTTCGCCAATATAGCTAATTACCTTGCAACTTCGCTCAAGCCACACAACCTATCCACGAATCAAAGAAGGAATTTTTCTCTGAAATCAAATATTACTTTTGGGATGACCCTTATCTTTTCAGGTTGTGCGCGGACCAAATCATTCGAAGATGTATATCACACGAAGAAGGACAGGATGTTCTAAGCCACTGTCATGACCGCGAGGCAGGAGGACACCATAGTGCTAGCCGAACCGCAGCCAAGGTTCTCCAATCAGGTTTTTTTTGGCCCACTCTTTTCAAGGATGCCCATGCCTTCGTTAGCACTTACAATGAGTGCCAACAAACTGGAAACATCTCAGCAAGAAATGCCATGCCCCTCAACAACATAGTGGTGTGTGAGATTTTTGATATATGGGGAATAGACTTTATGGGTCCATTTCCTATATCAAGTGGGAATAAATATATCCTAGTCGTGGTAGACTACGTGAGCAAATGGGTCGAAGCTATGGCTAGCCCCACCAATGATGCTCGTGTGGTGGTTAAGTTCCTAAAAAGGTTGTTTGCCCGATTTGGGGTCCCGCGAGCAATCATCAGTGATCAAGGGACCCACTTCTGTAATGCGAAATTTGAAAAATTAATGGGGAAATTTGGAGCCTCCCATAGGGTTGCCACACCATACCATCCACAAACCAGTGGACAGGTGGAGATCTCCAATAGAGAAATAAAACGAATTTTGGAGAAAACTGTTGGCAACTCTCGAAGGGATTGGGCAAACAAGCTCGATGATGCTCTATGGGCATATCGCACCGCATATAAAACACCAATTGGAATGTCTCCGTTTCGTTTGTTGTACGGGAAATCTTGTCACCTACCGGTGGAAATGGAACACCGTGCATTTTGGGCGTTAACATTTTTAAATTTTGAGACGCAGGTTGTTGGTGAACAGAGAAGTTTGCAACTAAGCGAAATAGAGGAATTTAGACTGTTCTCGTACGAAAATGCGGTAAATTACAAAACCAAGACCAAGCAGTGGCACGACAAAAAGCTCCTAGACAAGGTGTTTCATAAGGGACAAAACGTTCTTCTATACAATTCAGGATTGAGGCTCTTTCTAGGCAAGCTCAAGTCACGGTGGTCGGGACCATTCATTGTGAATCGGGTATTCGCGCATGGAGCTGTTGAGATTTTCAAGTACGGGGATGATCCTTTTAAGGTGAACGGGCAGAGATTAAAACCATATTTAGAGAATGATCACACAAGGAAGATCAATACTGTTTATTTCCAGGACCCCCCGAGTCAGTAAAAGCACGAGAACAAGGTGTCCGCTACAAACACCAATTGTAGCACAAGTAACTTTGCATTTTAATTATTTTAATTTTGTTAAAAAGTGTCAAATGTGTTGAATTTTGATTCTTGATGAGTATCTTCTGGCCAGGCACAATTGTAAAACCCAAAACTCCTTCCAAAGGGTGTGGTAGTATAATTGTACCTGTTTAACAGGGAAGGATTTATCGTGGAAATTAGGGCGGTAGAAAAATTAAAAATCAGTAAAAGTGGAAACGTCCACTCCTATACCCATAGGCACTCATACCGCCTGTTTTTCCTCGATAAGATTGAATGGCTAGGGGGCAATAAATTCTAAATTCAAATCATGACCGTTCATCGCCCCTCGTTCCAATTCGAATATACACGCCTTTCTGCCAATCTGTCCAGGTGGCATACTCTGATTCGACCTAATAATGACAGATTGGCGAGAAGACGTATCTTCTCCCCTACTTAAAGAAGCTTTATCTCATGACGGTTCGTCATTCACCATACTTCTTTCCTTTCTTTGATATTTCTTTTCACAGAAGCAGTTCATGCTCTGTGCCCTGTACCACTGGGAAACCTTACTTAAAAAAGAGAACGAAATGAGAACCCGTGGTTCAGGCAAACACGTTAAAATTGAAGGATCCTCCAAGAGAGAAAAAGCGAAAGCAAAGATGGCTGAGCCGAGCACTGTAGCTTTTGTCCCAGACGAAAATTTGGTCAAGAAACTTGCCCAGTTTAAAGACACAACTGTACAGGCTTACTATGAAGAGTTAGCGAAACTTCAGTTCGGACCCATCCGAACAGTTTGTTGGGAAACCCTAAGGCGGCTGAAGCTCGAAGATCGTGTGCGCACTCTAATGAAGGCATGACACTTTGAATGTTTCTTTGAAATGACGGAACCTGCCTATCAGGAACTGACACTCGAGTTCTTGGCCACTTTTAAGCACAACGTGGAGATCACCGATCCTGAGGAAGAGGGAAAGTTCAGTTTTCGACTCATGGGTCACTCCCAGCGGCCGTCGCTCAACCTATTCAATCAAATGTTAGGTGCTGCAGATGATGATGATCTAGAATCCGAGAGCTATAAAGAGGCATTCACCATAATGCCTGATGTTTTTGACCCTGTGGCTTTCTGGGACTCACTTTCAGGACAGAAACATTACGACGGTAGTTCGTCCAAGGCTTCTAATATCGATGATTATGACGTTCGGTGTTTGCACAAGTTGATCTCCGGCACAATATTCGCTCGGGAAAACCAAGCCACCATTCCACATGTAGATCTCACCGCGTTGTGAAGTATGGCAGTTGGACCGAGAATGAATTTGGGGTTCTGGTTCGGAGAATACATCAACGCTTTTTGCAAGAAAAACTCGTCAATCATCTTTTGTGGGAGCATCGTCACCAGAATCGCGGAATCAATCGGGGTCTTTAAACCAGAAGACCACTCTCGTCTCACGATTGTGAATCACCCAGACCCGATTGACCTCAAGAGCCTCCAGAAGATGCTGTTCGGAAAAATGGTGAACGGGAAGTGGGTATGGATGTCTGACTTTGTTACATCTAGGCAGAATGAGAGCCGAAAAAGGAAAAGCGAGCCAACAGTGTCAGTATCCTCAGACTCTGAACAAGTCGAGAAGCCAAAGGACCTGGATTTTTATAAGAAGTGTGCAAAGCTTTCCAGCGAGGATATAATGGATCGATTCAATGCCCTGTTTGCCCAGAGTCTGGCAGACCGCGAGATGATATTCGCCCTGGAGCAAAAATACGCGTCTCAACAAGGCGAGATCGATATGCTTAAAAACATTTGTATTGAGGAGCATGGAAAGGAAAGTCCTTCTGGTTTTTCTGAAAAAAGTCCGGTAAGAAAAGTGCCTGAAACGCCTGCTAGTGCTCATGTTAATGCTAATGCTGGTACGCCCTCGAAAGAGGATGGCATTCCTGCCACTGTGGATAGAGAGGTTAACTCCTCTCTCTCCCATCACGCCTGATCTGTCAAAATTGTCGTTGTCCTAGCATCTGGTAACCTCTAACACCCTTATTCTATCATGTTTTGCTCTGCATGAATATCTATGCTTTCACTTGTCTATAATCTGCTGCCGTGTTCTTAACATTGAGGACAATGTTTGGTTTTCTTTTGGGGTGGGGATTGTATATCACAATTTATGCGGGCATGACATGATAAATGGTTTGAATAATAAATGTTTTAAATTTTGCTTGTATATTTAGTAATTTGATGTAGAACAAATATCCCTTGAGAATTTCTGTTGCATATATCTGCAGTACTTATTGTGATAATTATGTTCATTTTCTTTTCTGCCTATTTATTCACCTTCTAGTAAATTGTTTTGTGTTCGGCGGGAATCAAAGAACAAACTGTGCATGTTTTGATGTAGTAGTTTAGTATTACGTGCTTGTTTGCATTGTGTGTCCCTAAATCAGGAAGTTCCAAAAAAAAATTTCAAAATTTTAAATCCTCTTTCAAAATTAGTAACCCTTGCCTTACTGCATTTCCCAATATAGTGAGAACTTGAGCCTAAGAAAGCATCTATGGTATGCATCGTTTCTTTTCTGAGTGGGCCAGCGCTCACTATCTTTAGGGAGAATTTGCCTTGGTGCCCTGTTGATATGGTGATTAATTCTGACTTTTATAGGAGGAAAAAGGCATTTAGTTACCCTCTCCGCTACACAAAAAAGACACCTATGCTTTGCACCCCAATGATTAGGATAACCAAGTCGAGCCATGACCTGCTCTTTCTGGAAAACACCACGAATGATAGCCCTCTCCCTTCACTTATAACTCTAAAACACCCTGAGTTCTGTCTTATGCTTCGAAAGGCCAATTGTTTAAAATAAAATCATATGCTTAAGTCATGCGAAAATAAGCGATTGAGCAAACATTGCTTAGGAAAAGATTGAAAGGACTGGGGAATATAATGTAGGGAGGAAGGAAC
The DNA here is from genome assembly GCF_963576675.1 of Euphorbia lathyris. Classification (NCBI taxonomy): domain Eukaryota; kingdom Viridiplantae; phylum Streptophyta; class Magnoliopsida; order Malpighiales; family Euphorbiaceae; genus Euphorbia; species Euphorbia lathyris. The sequence continues at coordinate 91,210,896 of NC_088910.1, forward strand.
CTTAATGAATGTTCAAAAAAGAGTATTGGGTCATAAGGAAACAGGTTGTGTAGATGAGCTAAATAAGGGAATAAAAGTAATCAATGTAGGCTGTGTAGGCTAAATAAATCGCAAAAATACAGAGTTCGTACACTGAAATAGCCTTTCACTGTCAAACCTGAACCTAAGCCTTACATTACAACCGTTATAAAGTCCTTTGGACTATGTCTGGAGGAACTTTGACCCTTAGATTCGGGACCGATAGGCAAACTTGCACCCTAAGGGTGTGGTGTCTGAGCTGAGGAGTGAAATCACATTCTTTTTCCTGTGGTAAGTAAATGCCATACGAGAGTGAGTGAATTATTCCATTCCTTAGTGAGGCATGTCTGGCAAGTAGGTAGCTCTTTGTGAAGGAGGAAATCTAAATTTTAAGATTTAAGGAAAGTCTTGAGCAAAAAGGACACAATGTTTACAACAAGCATTAATTCGTCAATGAAATCTGAGCGTGCATCTGTTCATTTCCTTATTACACAAAACAATCTTTGTTTTTCCCTTCACTCTCTGAACAAATTTCATTCCTAACTCTTCTTCTGATTCCTTCTTACAATTTGTTGCTTAAGGACAAGCAAAGGTTCAATTTGGGGGTATTTGTTAGGCATGAAATTGACTAAGTTTAACATAGTATTTATAAGGGAATTTGGGTATTTTTTATGTCATTTGGTGAAGAATGAAGGCTAATTATTGTCCTTATGCAGATAAGCAAAGATAAATGCTAAACTCGCTGGAAACAGCTTGTTTTGCTAATGCCAAAGAGGAGTGGAGCCTTTCTTGTATCCAACGGTCAAACGCCGGATTATCCAATGACGGACAGCGACAGATCAGTGGTGGCAGAGGCAGAGCGGCAGGAGAAAGTGTGTTGCGATGGGATTTCTAAAAGTAGCAAGATGACATGAAGTATCAACCCCTTGAGTGTTCAAGGGTCAATGGATTTTTAATCATTTCATTTTATTTCGGTTGTAGTGTCTAGTTGACTTATTTTGCTGGAAGGGTACGAAAGTTGTACCGATTTTACCCCTGTCTTTCTCTTTAAGTAGGTGAAGCAAAGGAAAGATAGGGAGTTCGAAATTTTTAGTCGTTTGAGAAAAGTAGAATAGTTGTAGAAAGAAAGAAAGGAAGAGCTCCCATGGAGTCTCGAGCTGTATCAAGAACTACCGACTGCTCACTGCTCGATATGAGTGAGTAGTCCATTTTGAATGGGCACGGCCAGGTCGACCCGGTTATGTAAGTTTTTACAATCGTTTTTAATGAATAGTTAGTATTTCGCCAATGTTGTGATTAATGAGGATTTAACTTTCATGCCTAGGCATTTATTTATGTGTTAGATGGATGATAGGACACTGCTTTCATCTTCACTGATATCTCTATTAATTTCCCAACCTCGAAGCTGACAAGTTAGATGGTTGTGTCAAGGGTTTTCTTAACCAGAAATGCAGTTTTGTGCTTAATGCTAGAAAGAACGTATCTTTAGGACGCTAAAGGTGCTAGTAAGTCTTAGGAGTTTGAGAACACACGAAAGTTGACTCAAACTCACTTCAAAACTGATACTTTGGCTTCATTGGCATTATCTTCTATTTCATGTGAATGTTGTAAGACGAAGCACAACCTGTTCGGCCGGGTTGAGCTTGTTCTATTCTCTAAATCATTTCAAAGCTATCTAATTTCTTACTGCATCAGACCTCTTACATCTTACTAAACCAACATCACACAATCAACTTAAAAAGAAGAAAGCTTATTTGACACACACACGCTGTTTACCAACAATTTCTAATATACATTTGAATCTCAATCCCTGTGGAGACGATACTTAACTTATCACTTTATTACTTGTATCTAGTGCACTTGCTAGAGTCTCATCAGAGGACAACACTCGGCGAGTAGATCACACTATAAATAAAGATACAAAGTGGCTGGAAGACTTAAATAGATCAGGGAAAGGATTCGAAAAACTATAAATAAAGAGCTTATGCTATGTAGATTTCATTCAATTTTTATCGTACAATTCCATTATAGCTTTTTAGTTCGTTTTTCATTCAAGTAAGTTCAAGTTCGAATTATATACATTCAGCCAAGATACATTTGTTCCATAGTTGTAAGATATCTATATCAGTCTGTCTTCATCCTTTTTTCATTCTCTTACTTATTAAATTCAAGTTCTTTTCATCTCGTATTCCATTATTCATCTTGAATCTCAATAACTTATTCGATAAACATGGGCTCACCTTCTATACATCTTACCCTCATTCTGTGTTTTAGCTCAAACATTGGCTAAATTACCTTTGGCTAAGATTACGGTGAACCGTGTTTAACGAGTATGGTCAATAAAGCTATTGTTTAAATTGTGTTGTGAAAAGTATTAAACGAAAGATTTAGTTAGAATTTATTTACTCATCTTATGCTAAGAACTCTAAATAAGTAATTAGCAAAAGGGGTTGAATTTTGAAACCTAATCAAGTAAACGATTCAACCGAGTAACCTAACTTTACCTATACCTTAATCGGATAATGTGGCTTTGTAGTCTAAGTTATGGTTTAGCTTTAGCTTTCATCATAATTCATGCTTCATAGTAACTTAGAGATTTTACCTAACCAATCATCGGCCTAAGGAAATTAGCAATAGAGTTAGGCCCTGTTCTTTATTACTTAATTTCAGTAACAATCAGTTCAGTTCAGTTCAGTTCAGTTCAGATCAGTTCAGTTCAGTTCAGTTCAGTATTCAGTTTCAGTATTCAATAATTTATCATTATTTATTATAATTATTATATATTATTATTATTTATATATAATTTATTATTATTATCATTATTTATTTATAATTTCAGCGATTTATTATAATTATTATAATTTATTATATATTAATTTATCTATTTTCATTATAATTATATTTATATATAATTTATGCTTTGTCATTATATATATTATCATTATTTATTATAATTATAATTATTTGGTGCAACTTATTTGCAAATTTTGCGAAAAGTAAATAAATATTATATTAATACGTTTACATTACAATGCTCTAAAAAATTAACTGGCTCAACTACTTTAATATCTCAAATAGTGCAATTTTATCCCTAATATTAGAAGCTAATAGCAATTTTACCCTTAACATTGATAAATTGAGTCAAGATTTTGTATTCATATGAAAATTCATATTTAGACGTTAGGAGTAAAATAACCCCGGACCCAAAACGTTAAAGGTATTTTTGTACCTTAATACTTAATTGTAATAAAAAGTTAAGAGTGTGTATTCATATAAAAATTTGTATTTAATTTCATAGGCTTTAAATTATATATAAATTTGTGTTTGTATGTAATTTATATTTTTAATTTAAATTAGACTCATTTTTATTTAATGTCATAGGATTTTATCGAGCCTAGATTTTATTTGATATTTAATTTAGTTTAATCTTTAATAATATGTTTATTTATTATTGATATTATTTTTTTTTGGTAGAAATATTATTATTATTATTATTATTATTATTATTATTATAAGCTTATTAATGTCCAATATTATCATTAAATTATTTTAAAGTCTAATATCATCATAATTGTTACGTTCGATTAAATTCGATTAAGTTCGGTATCATTCAGTTAAGTTCAGTAGCATTCAGTTAAATTCAGTTCAGTTCAGTATTCAGTATCATTCAGTTCAGTTCAGTTCAGTAGCATTCAGTTCAGTTCAGTTCAGTTTTTTTCAGTAATAAAGAACAGAGCCTAGTAATTCTAGGCTGGGATTACTATCTTATTAAGGAAAGCTATCGTCGTGAGAGAGAGTTTAGAGATTACTCAGTATCACTTATCCTGGTTCGGCCTCTCTGCCTACGTCCAGTCCCCAGAGTCCTCCGGGCTTTTTGAATCCAATACTGAGCTCTTTAACGGTAGAGCACAAACCAATTACAAGGCAGTTGAATATGCAAGAGTACATTCCTCTATTCGTCTACTCAACTCCTACTAAGTGCTACAACCCAGCACCTAGATTTCTCTACCACCGAATGCTTACAACCAGGCACTCAGCTTAACACTCTCAATATTTCTATTGATCACATACTTGTTCTTTTTCAACTGAAGAACACTTTAGATGATTACAAAACAATCAATCTAGCATTTACACAGAGAATGAAACGTTGGTGTAAGATCTTTTGTATTTGAGTGCTTTCAAGATTTTCTCTCTTTGTATTTTTCTTTATGATACTTCAGTGATTATCCAAGGTTCTTCATTGTCCTTTTATAGAAGGAAAACTGCAGATTTGGATCGTTTGAATTGTTGTTACCGTTAACACCAAAACGGTTCTTTTGGGGGAGAGATTCTGGTCAGCTTCGGTCTGTTCCTCCATTCCCTTCCTCTGATTTCTTCAGGAGTCAGGTTTTGTCTTATTGCACCAGACTTGTCTTTTTGCGCCAGTTGTCTTTTACCAATAATCCAATGACCCATGTTTCTTGGAATTAGTCTTTTGTGTGTCTTCGAGGTTCCAATTATTGGTGCAGAAGATTGGCAGTGTTTGTCCTTTAGTGAACGGATCCTTCATGCTGTCCTGACTATTACTCAGCTTTATTCGTTATCTTCGGATGTTCAACTTCCAGACTGAGTTCCTTCTTGGTCAGCTCCGTTCTGATTAAACGCTTCTGAGGAAATCTTCAATTTGAGTCAGCTTCGTTTTGCTTCTGAGTTCTACTCCACTCAGCTTCCATTCTGTCATGCTGAGTTCCGTTCTACTCAGCTTTGCTTATGTTGATTTTTGTCCTGTCTTTACTTTATATATTTTTGCACTCAATATTGAACAAACACATTAGTATAATTAAATAAAAGCATTTAAATTTAATTGCCTCTTAATCATGGATGATTTTGTCAAATTAAAATCTTGTGGAAAAGGTGTTTCAACATTAAACACGGGGATTCAATATCTTAGCCTTCCACTCATTCATTAGACAATCGAATATAAAACTTTGCTTTTTAGTTAATTTCAGTATTAGAGTAAAACAATCTAATCAACTTAATTATTCCTTAGTTAACATAGGATTCTAATTGAGTAGAGAATTTAAACCTAGTCTCTGTGGGATCGATATCGTTCTTAGGAACATTTACTACTTGAAAACGATAGTGTTCACTTGCTCTGTAAAGTTAGGTATATTTTATCCCTACCACTCATCTAGAATTACAAATTTTATCTATTTATAGTGGCTATGAAAGGTAACTGTCGTAATCTTAAGAATGTGCTTTAATAACTTATCAGGCACGTGTCAACCTCCGGTTGACGCCAGATGGTGCACCATGTCACATAGCAAACATGTTGTCAGGTGTCCTTATTTCATTAGGTCTAAGGCATTTAGGTCATTATAGTGTCAAACGGCGCGCTTTTGCGTAAACGTACGATTATTAGGATGAAATCAATCTATGTAGTCGGAGGATACCATTCGCATCTTTAGAGAATATTCTTTCTTTAGATCGACGGTTTCTGTGAGGCTTTCTTATCTTAACAGTAACATTGATCCACATGTAATGAATGTTTTTATAAAATATTGGCTTAATACACCATTTGCCCCCTGAACTTGTAAAAAAGCTTGATTGGCCCTCTTGAACTTTCAAAGTTCCCGATAGTCCCTTGAACTTGCATAAAATGTTCGGTTAGCCCACTCAACTTACGTAAAATGTAATCAATTGATAACTCGGTTGCAAAAAAGTAAGTTAAATGCGGAAAATATATTGCACGTGCCTTAAAAAATAAAACAATCAAAATCAGGGTATTGCGGTTGTAAATATTAGAGAACACGTTGAGCAAGTAATAACTTTATTTTACTCTATTCTTGAATTATGTAATAACATTCTAAGATACGTGGAATACATTTTCCGCATTTAACTTACGTTTTTGCAATCGAATGATTAATTTATTACAATTTACGTAAATTCATGAGGCTAGCTGAATCTTTTATATAAGTAGAGGGGACCAATCAAGCTATCATAATATTTTAAAAGTTTAGAGGACCAATTGAGGACAAATAATGTATTGAGCCTAAAATATTTCTTTAAAAAGTATCATGGTGGCAGGCGAATATCCTTAATTTGACAGCGGTAATAACCGCAGTTTTCTTTAGATAAAAATTACAACAATGATGACTTGCGATAAAAATGGCGACACAGTTTTAAAAAGTAAATAAATAAAAAAAGGATACTATACGCGATAAAAAAAAAAAAAAAAATTTGAATTGACGTCTTGGCATCCAAAAACCATGGACGGTTGGCATCAATACCATGGATGGTTTTAGTTAGTAATACCATGGGAGGATTTTGGGGTTAGCTAGTTCTTGAAATTTCAAAATTCGCAATTATACAAACCCAACCAAAATCTGCAAACATCTATACAACCACCACCAAACCATGAGCTCCATCATTCCCTAAAAACGGCATGACTTTTGTTTCAGTTGGTTTTTAGGGTATCCTTAACAACCTTTTTGTTTTTTTATTGGGAAAAGAGAGTAAAGACAAAACAAATACCATAACAAATTAATCCGGGATTAGCCTAAGAAAGCTAACCCCCACATTATCTTCAGAAAGCAATGATAATAGTAAATCAGGAAGAGAAGAGAAAATAGAGACGTCCAAAGCTCTCTCATTGTCCGCAGCAACAAGCCAATCTGCCACCCGATTCTGCTTCCTGAAAACATGGCAAAAGTTGATAAAATCGAAAGAGGAGCAAATTCTTCTAATTACTTTAACTAAATTATGGCTCCCTAAACATAGAGCCCTTTTATCAGACATCATCTTGACTGCTTCGAGATTGTCTGACTCCACGAGCAGCCTCCTAATCCCTAGATCTTCTGTCACCCTAAGCCCAGAAAATATACCCCAGAGCTCAACAATAAAAGAAGAGTCCAAACCCAGATTTTAAGCAAAACCTGACAACCAAACACCTCCTGCATCTCTCAACAACCTTTTAATTTGGTTTTTAAATTAAATTTGAAAAAAAAAATTAAAAATCAATTTCAACAATTTCTTGGCTCAAATCACAAAAAGTTTTCCTTTTTTAATTATAAATAAATATAATAAAATAATAAATAAAGAGTGAAGATGAATATTGATTCTTGGAGATATTATGTTTTAGTCACTCTTAAATCACTAAAATCAATTATTTATATTAGTTTTAAATAGCGGACTAAGAGTCTCTCTTAGAAAATATTAAAAGTCTGCATATTTTTTTGTGATTTCGGTAGTTTCAGAATAAAATTCCTTTAATTTTGATAGAATATTTCTTTTTTCCTGACACTTGATAAGAATCTGAACAAAGTAGAATCCACACGGTGTGATGTATATCTATATGTTTTCGATGTATTACTAATTAATGAAGACTTGACACACATTTAAAGTGGGATAATGACATTCATGATTGAATTAGCATAAATGTTAAATTTTTAATTGTATAAATATTAAATATAACTACGATAATTTTTTCACACATTTTTTTCTATAAGAAGCGAAAGTCAATGAGACTATATATAACACATAATCTATGTATAAACACATAAGAGATGACATGAAGCAAAAGACTGCTCAAAGAGAAATTTACTTTTGTACACTTATTTCATCTCTTATTAATGTTGATGACGTTACATTTAAAATAAAGATAACGAAATTTATAATTGTATAGATTATTTCGTTAATAATGATAGAAAATTAGCTAAATTTTTAAACATTGAGAGTACAACTAGTCCAACTTAGTATAATTATATCATTATGATATTAGTGATAAAATTGCTCTAGATTACTAAGATTGAATATTTTTTTACACTTTATCCCAAAATAAAAAAATAAAACAAAAACAAGCCTTAAATATCCATCATCAATATATGGTTATATATGTGACTTAACTGAATTTGGTTAAGAAAGTATAATAATGTTATCTTGTTGAACTTGAAAATTATCTATCGACTACTTAAAATTGTTCAAAATGATTATTTTCTTACTAAACTTGATTTAAGCTAATGACTACCTAAATTTTATGTAGCTCTTCCTTGCGGTGATTTGTTGGTGCTTAAACTTATTTAAAATTTATTTAAATCTAATCTTATACTACTACCACACAAACTTAAAAAAATTAAATAGCAATCAGTTTTTGGGATAAGTCTGATTTAAACCACTTGAAAAACTGTAACATTATTCAGAACATAAATAAGGTCATTAGTACAAAATAAATAAATAAATAAACAAATTTTGAAATCCATTTTCATTTTTGTCTGCCGGAGTCAGAATTAGGTGTGAAGTCCTACATTCAGCAGTAGATTTCATGTATAAATATAGAGGCGAAGTGGCCCCAGAATCAGTAAACTGCGCAAGCAAACTTGAACAGAATATATTGGAGATTTTGACGAAGCAACCAGATTCCTTTGCATTTCACTTTCTGGGTATGTATTTTTACTCGACGGCTTCGCCCTTTGCAATTTTTACTTGATTGTTCTTTTTGATTCTTTGGTTGCTTAACCTTAGTTGATCCCTTACACTTATCTGGTTTGTTCCCAAAGGTGTTTCTTTCCACTGTATTCATAATTTGTTCCTGGAGTGAGAGATGAATCAATTGGATTTGGATGCTGATCCCCCTTTCTCTTTTGCCTTAATTTTTTTTATTTTAGATTTGATTTAGCTTCTACGAGGGTTCGATATTAACACATTTTTTTGTATTAGATTTTTGTGTTTCCACGTTCTGTATCATAAAATATAATGTCGCATTCAATCTATTGTGTATCCAAGTGGATGCTGGAAATCTGTTTGTTTTTGGTACTTAGTCCATGAAAATTATTTCTTTGTTTTTTTTTAAAAAGAATGAGAAAGAAGGAAGAGGTTCTGTATTTCTTTATGCAATGCAGCCCCTTTTGATCGTTTTGGAGTTGCAGGAGTAGTAAAATATATTTATTATATTTAAATTTAGCTTCATGGTCTCACAGCATTTCCAGTTGAGGACCTTAAAATGGGCTGAAACTAACTTGTTTGGATTTGGCTAAATTTATCCTCAACACTTGCAAATACAAGTTTATAAGCCAATTTTCTGTTTATAGTTTCGATCATGTTTCTGGTGTTCAAGTTGAGCAAATACCAGCTACTTTTATGGTGCCCAACCTTGTTTTTCTGATTTTACTAGTGCATAAGTTATTATGAACCGTTCAAATATTTTATTAGGTTATTTGCAATTGTATCATCAAATGATTAAGGTTCCTTTTATTCAATGACTGCAGTGGGTATTAAAATTCTTTTTAAGTTTTGGTTTCGGATATATGATTTTGGATACTTAATGATCGGAACCTTTATAGTTTTCTAAATGTTGGCTGTCAAAAATTTGAAGTGCAGCATTTGGATTAGCGTTTACCAAACACTTTAATCTAGTGATTGGGAGTTCAACAAAATGGACCTGTTTTCGTCTTAAGCTGAGTGAGCTTGCAACCATTCTATTTATTCCTGTGGCATCTATTCCAGTATTTCATGCTTGGTTGTCCTTGACGGGGCATATAACTTGCCAGCATTTTGTGCTTTTCTCATGCTTGGTTCATGTCCTTTGATTGGTATGTTTGAGCTTTTGAAATTGAAGATGGTCTCCTCTTAATCTGAAATTTTCTATCTTATATCTTCTAATTTTTTATCTTACAAGACCTCAGGTGCTAATGAAACTATTTAGTAAAATTTAACTGTCTCAATTCCCGGGCAATTGCACCAAAAATTCGAGTTCCTTTTAGATTTCCTTCTTGATCAATGACAACTGCAACATTGTCATCATATCGTATTATTATACCGTTATTACGTTTAAGTTCTTTACAAGTACGTACAATTACAGCTCTGATTACTTCGGATCTTTCTAGAGGTGAATTGGGTGTAAATCAGTGTGCAAATTGTGGCTCTGTATTATTTTTGGCACATGTTCCTTAGAAATAACTGAGTTGCCTGATTGACAAGCCCTTTCTCATTGCTATGTTCTATTAATGAACCAACCCGGAATTTTAAACTCACAGTTAAGGTTCTAAGGATAGCTTCTTCTTTTTTTCTTATCTCTACTTCCAATTTTACACGTGGATGCTACTTGGGCTTGAAAACGAACTTTCTAGTTTAAGAGGTTTCGGTACCATGACGAAAAATACAGTCGACTCCAAAACTTCAGTTTATAATAAAGGTTCCAAAAACGAGTTGCTTTTTGTTTTTTGTTTCTCTTATCACCTCTTAACATTTTCAAGCTCATTGTTTTCAAATTTTTCATGCCTTCACTGTTGATGTGCTCAAACAAATTGTTTCAATAAATAATTATTTTCTATTTATTGACCAATAGGTAAAGCTCATTATGATGCTTTTCTCTGTCTTTTTACTCGCAAGAATGCAATTATTTACCTTAGCATTCCATTACACATTATTCTTACTCATGCAGTGGCAAATCCAGTCAGATTTTCTGCAGAAATCAGTTATTCCACAAGATTTTATCATCGTCTTAAGCATATTGTTGATTTAAAGCTGAAGTTGAAGATTACCAATAGATGCTTTCAGTTTCTTCTCAGTTCTGAAACCTGCTGAATTATTGATGCAATGTCTCTGCTGTCAAAGCTACGCTGTATCACTGTGGATGTCACTGGTACGCTCATAGCTTACAAAGGTGAGCTTGGTGACTACTATTGTATGGCAGCAAAATCAGTTGGACTCCCATGCCCTGACTACAAGCGTATGCACGAGGGCTTTAAAGTTGCATATACAGATATGACGAAAAACTATCCATGTTTTGGGCACGCAGCAAAAATGCCTAACATTGTCTGGTGGAAAACTTGCGTCAGAAATTCCTTTGTGAAGGTATATGATAGCTTCTTAAATTATCTTTATTATGTGATGTCTCCACTAATCAATTGAATTTTAAATTGCACAGATGTAATTCTGTTATTTCTTATAGAAAAAAAGAAACAATTTCAAGATAGATTCTGTTTTGTCAGGCTGGGTATGATTATGATGAGGAGACTTTTGAGAAGATATTCAGGCGCATATATGCATCATTTGGTTCATCTGCACCTTATACCATCTTTCCAGATTCCAAGCCTTTCCTAAGATGGGCACGTGAAAATGGTCTTTTAGTTGGCCTTGTTAGTAATGCAGAATACCGTTATCAGGATGTGATCCTTCCAGCCTTGGGCTTGAATCAGGTAAACTAATAATAATCAATCCTGGGACAGATGGATTCAAACTCGGTTTTTATAGTTTCATTTTACAAAAAATAATATTTTCTGGTTTAATCGTCATTCTAAAACAGAAACCATACTGAACAAGCTCTAGCTAGAAGAATGTGTATGCTGTAGGTTTGGTGAGCATGCGTAGAACTAATTTCTATTGCTTCAGATCCATGTTCCTCATTCCTGTCCAACCTTTATCTTGATGGAAGCCTAATTGTAGGGGTAATTACAGGGGTCGGAGTGGGATTTCGGAGTGTTTTCCGGTCTTGAAGGAGTAGAGAAACCAGATCGAAAGATATATGAAATAGCACTAGAGAAGGCTGGAAATATTCCAGCAGAAGAAACTCTGCATATTGGGGACAGCATTCGCAAAGACTACATACCGGCAAAGAGTGTGGGGATGCATGCGTTACTACTTGACCGGTTCAAGACTCCTGAAGCCGAGGAGTGGAGAAAATCCGGTGCAACTGTGCTTCCTGACTTGGCATCAGTACAAGAAATGCTCACTTCAGTTTAGGAACCTTGACATGTTGATGCCTTATTTGTTGCTGAAATGTGCTTTTATTGTAATTTGAATAAGTTTATAGTCAGTCAGTCAGTCAGTCGGCTTCTGATATGTTGTCTTTATCCATGTTGATGTTCCTGACAGAGACATTATGTAAAGCTTGATGAATCAATTAATCTCTATCTAATTAGTGTTGAAGATGTTCATGAACAATGAATATAGAGATCAGTTTCTGATGAAATTGTGTCATGAATTGATGAATTTGAGGGTTGTAGCCCCAACCTTTTGAATAGAGATCTTTTCCTTGTGCTGAAAAGGGAAATTCGCATGTAGGCAGACAGATGCACAACAGAAAAAATTGTATTTTTTACAATGACTTGCTTTCCACAACTTGATTAGGAAACCTTATCATGGGGTAAAAGAGAAGATGATTCTGTTTTGTGACTCATCTAGCTAAATTTGATCCTGAAGTGTAAATTTGTTCTAATATTTCCAAAAAACATCAATTACACTTGAAAATTAGAAAAATTAAAACCATAATATAAGAATATTTTTATTGGACGCAGACTTAATGCCAAAATATTAATGTTTTCTCAAAAAAATATACATTTTCTAATAAATGACTGGTTTACTTTTTGTCAAAACAAGGATTGAGGTTTCGCACTTGGATTAATGCTATTAAAACCATCCTTAACGACCTGAAAATGAAAATTTTCAAGAATTAAAGTTGTCCAATGTCATATTTTCTATGAAACTACATTTTCGATTTTCGAAAATCATCTTTTTTAGAACTTTCTCTCTCTAAATATTAACTTTATCTCTCTTTACCAAACATCATCTAAATAATCTCAAAATAAAAAGGTTGAAGAATTAAAGTTGTTTAGAATATTAGTAGTTCTTAAAATATGTCATTTTTGAAGTCGTCAAGGGTGATTTTAATAGTACAGTAAAACCTCTATATAGGAATACTCTATATAGGAATAATCTCTATTTTGTTATAAAAAAAACTCGGTCCCAACTTGGACCAGTTATAAATAAGAATAACCTCCCAAACGTTATTTGTTATACACTTTTCAAGTCCTACCTTTAGAAACTATGCCTCTACATAATAATAATTATATATATATATATAAAGAATTCAGACTAAATTATAAAATATAAAAAAAACTATTGAAATTATCTATGGGTTGAAAACACAAACTGCAACTTCAAATTATGAATATTTAGTATTTTCACTGGTGTTTACATTTTCCCATAAAACTCTTCCAATTATCTATATATTGAAAACCTAAACTCTAAATTGAAATTTTAAATATTTAATTCGTTCTATTATACATTATATATAAACCATGCATGTCTATTATAAAAATTTAAAATTTTATATGTTGAGAAATTTTATTATATCAAACTCTATTTAGTAATAACCTAAACTCTATTTAGTAATAACCTATGCATGTTAAACTATCTGTTTATGTACAAAAATAATGTAAAAATATGTGAGTGTATTTTAATTTTAATTTTTATTTCTTTGACCAAAGCCCAATCTGAAAAGTCAATACATATCCACACTTGGTGGAAATAGTAAGAATCCCCTACACAGCGCATTTCTTCTCCAGCTGTAAAATTAGAAACAGAAACTTTTTTTTTTCTTTTTAATTATATGGGAAGAAAAAGAGAAATCATCTTACAAAATTACATGGGAGTATCAATAAAAATAAAAATAAGTTTACCCAAAAAAAAAAGTGCAAAAATACCCTTAATGTTTATAGGTAGGAGCAATTTTACCCTTAATTTCTAAAATGATGCAATTTTACCGCTATCGTTGGCAAGTTCGGTCAATTTTAGACATTATCATAAAACACAGATATTTTGTTTCTTATTCTGCATCAATTACATGTAAGTTGATTCTAAAGAAAAAACAAATCATATTTTTTTGTAATAATTGAATTGGAGATTAATATTTTTAAATTCGGTGAAATATTTAAATTTTTTTATCCAACTCGTACAAAACACAGTATATTTTTAAAAAAAAATCACGTTTAAGGGTATTTTTGTACCTTATCCAAAAAAAATAAGAAAATCATTATCATTGTTTCAATAATAATAATAATAATAATAATAATAAGATATGAACAATAAAGGTGGTTGATGCCTTGTCAAAACAGGTAGAGGATAAAATGGAGTTAAAGGCTATGACTGTAACTATTCCAACCAATGCTTCTTATGCAGGAGATACCATACCAGTGTTGCTGCCTTGATACAGCAGCTCTATCATTCAATCACAAGGTGATTTCAAATATAGCCTGCAGAATGGAGTCTTAAGGTTCAAGCAACGCATGTTACATTGATCTACGTCCTAAGATCATGACCACTTGCCATAATTTTGCACTTGGGGGGCACTCTCACAAGGTTACATCAGCATTTCTATTGGCATGGGGTGCGGGAAGGCTGAAACCAATTGTGTCTGATAAAGACAAGATTTTCACAGGCACTTTATGGAAGGAATTGATGAAACTGCTAGGCACTAAACTTGTGTAGTACTTCTTACCATCCCCAGACAATTTGAATAGCTTAACTAATGCCTTGAGAGCTACTTATGAAGCATATGTTTTATTAGTCCCAAGAAGTGGTCTGATTGGTTAAGTTTAGCCGAGTATTGGTATAATACTAGCTACCATAATAATTCACTTAAAATGAGCCCCTATCAGGCCTTATATGGCAGTATTCCTCGACTAACTGTGATGCCTAATTTTAATACCAATGTAGCAGTTTGTTCGCCACAGGGAACAAATGACTACTCATCTCAAATATTGTTTGGCTTCCTCGCAGAATTGCATGATAAACACAGGACTGACAGGGAATTCCAAATTGGAGACATGGTGTTTCTCAAGCTCCAACCTCACTATGGCTACTTGAGCCTCCCAAAAACTATCAGCTAAGTATTTTGGATCTTTTGCTATAACTGAAAAAACAGGCAAGGTAGCTTACAAGCTCCAATTACCTTCAGATTGCAAAATACACCCGGTGTTTCATGTTTCACTCCTTAAAAAGAAGTTAAACCCTACCATTCCCACATTCACTACCCTACTCCCAAGCCTAGATGCTGATTACACCATTACTCCTACTAAGGTTATCAACACCAAGACTGTTTATGTTGCTGATGAGTCAAGCAGCTTTTGGTCCTTTGGTCTGGTCTTTCTGCTGTTGATGCCACATGGAAAGATGAAATCGCTATCAGCAAACAATTTCCAAAATTCTACCATTCTTAGGGATAAGAATGTGCCAAAGGAGGGGAATTGTTACGTACAACAACAGAAGAAAGAAGAAGTTTTAAATAAGTTTCATATTTAATTTCTGCATTATTGCTTTATGTTCTATTTACTACTATGTTAGTAGCTATAACATGTCATGCTTGTTTAAGTAAATCCATCAATAGAAATATCTACAGAACTCTTCCTAAATTCTCTTCTCTATTTCTCTCTTTCCTCTTTCTCTAAAAACCTTCCAATAATTAAATTCAGAACCTGTGGTTCTGACAGAGTCCTATCATTAATATGAAGATATGAAAAACCCGACAGTATTTTTAGGAGATTATTGCATCTACATATATCAGAATTTTCAAGATGTTACATAAATGATGTACAGGATACAAGAAATGAATGTCCTGAAATATCCATGGCCAGCTCAGTTGCCTTACGAGTTATGATGCATCTCCAAATCCACTTCCCTTTGATGCCCCACATGCGATATTCAGAGACTACTTTCTCAATAGCCTCAATTGCGTCTTAAAATGATATTCCAAGATGACCAAATAGAAATCTACCCCATCGACCAGAATAACAAAATACTTAACAGGTACAAAACAGGTCTATTCAAATGAATGTTTTAACTTGAGTCGTAGACCAGAATTAGGATTCAAGACTCTTTGAAACGAAATCCAGTTCCAAAAGGTCTTTCCAAGAGAAAGTTCAATAGTTCACAAGCACTTAGTGGTCATCAAAATGCCCACAAGAGGGAGAGGTGCAATTAAAAAGGTATGAATATGAGAAACAAATGGCAGCAAATTGTTTTTATGCTAGCACAACACTATCACTTGGCTTTCTGGCGCATTCACTCAAATAGAAGACATTAACCTAGAGTTTCAACTTTCAAGTTCAATAAAAAAAAAATTAAACCAGAGATGTATCACTTGCTTTGCTCCAAAAATCCATCTATTGAAAATAATATATAGATCTTCACTGATCAAATGTGCACAAAAAAAGAACCATCTAATTGGCTCATTGCTCACTATTCTTACATCTGTGATTGATAAACAAAACATATTTACAATATTTTCCTAGACAATTTCAGATTTCTAGGTTCTAAAGCAAAAAAAGTTGACAGTTAGCAGCTACTTGTATCAACAAATGCTTCTCCATTGCAATTATAAACCTCCAACCAAAAAAACAGTCATGTCAACTTGAAGAATCACAAACCAATGCATGTCCATGATGAAAGGGTTCATTCTTAAACACCTTGAAAAAAACTAGCCGGGATCTCAGGAGAAGATGGCATGGTAGCAACACATTTGAACTGTCCCAATAAATCAAGTTGAGGTAAATAAGACAACAATTTTGGTGGCTCATAAAAAAAAATTAAAGTGCTAAGTATGGTAAGCTGAAATGTTACCTTATGTTGCTTGTATTTGTCTCTTACAGCATGCAGTCCAGCTCCTTTTCTACTCAAATACAAGTCATGTATGATGAGAACGCATTCCTTCAAGTCACATGACTTGTATCCAGTGCACTGTTCAAGGGAAGTATTCTGCATAATAACCATAAATTAGTAAGAAGAATTGCACACTGGGTATGAATAAATAAAATGATAGTGCTACCTGAAACAAGAATCCTTACCCAGGGATGCATCTTTGGTCTAATAGTGAATCTTGCAAGAAATATAGCAGATGCAGCCACCAAAGACGGCAAGAATTTCACACAATTGAAATCTAACAAGCTTAACTCAGCAAGGTAGTAACCCAAGAACTCAAGCTGTAAATTTAAGCTCTGCATGAGAATGAAACAGACTTAGAAACATATATTACAAATAATTTTTGGATGTAAAAATAGAAACAGATACAATAACATTCTAATTGAAGCTCCATGGAGATTAACCCTACCTTGTAATCTTCTTGTGCAACTCTGGTGTGTTTCCTGCAACCAAACAAAGCAAGAACAGCAGAAATGAGTACACAGAGAACTCTTGTTCTTTAAGCATAAACAATTGTTTAAAGATTACAAACGAACATATACATGAGTACAGTATGAGTTTTTACCTTAGGAATGTCTTTATTGTGGGACTGCCTAATTCAAATTTCAAAGACTTGAGTATGTCAGCCTCCATCTTCACAACCTACATAATAAATAACCATTAATTATAGCAAAAGGCAACCGCAATTTGAAAGGAGAACAATGCATAACAAAAGGATGAAAGAAAATACCTCTTCCTTAGTGAATGTATTATCAGTTATATAGCAAAAGTCTTCCACATTTGGAGGGTTAATTTCTTCGTACTTTCTACATATTGCAATTGGGAGTAAAGAATGAAATAAGTAAAAAATGCACACAACAATTGAACAGCCATACCCAAAATCAATAACAGATCCAAATTCAAAGGCAAGCTCTTACGCTGCAATTAGCATTGAGGAAACACCCAGAAGCTGAAGCTTCTGCCTATTAAGAACATTCAAGGATAAGAATCTATCAACATAGGAAATAGTCATATGAAGAGTATCTGACACAAGCTTGTATTCCTCTGCAACCTCCACCAACCAATCCACTAAAATCCCTCTCATATTGGCGGTAACATCCTTTTGAACTGTTTCAATGTAATCAGGCAATGGCCTCTTCTCCGGATCCGCCTGAAATTTAAATTTATCAAATTAACCCTAAATTTAATTGACATAAAACCTCTTTAGTTCCTAATAATTCTCAGAATGCCAGTTCCTATAGCCATTTCTATCTCCTAATTATTATACCTGTTATGACCATTTCTAGATACAAAAGAGAAAATGACTGAAAAGCAGTATCAATTCACTTGAGAAACCTTGAAATCAGATGTATGTGTAGATTTAAAAGTTGTAAATGGAAAATGAAGTGCGGAACAAATTACCTCCAATTTAAGAAGATATTGATAAATGTCAGAAGCATAAGCTCGACAAATTTGAGGATCAGCAGTCTCATCCTTGGAAGGATTCAACTTTGAAGCATCATCCTTGTTGGATAGAATAGGCCTCTTAGACTTAGGCTTTGCTTTGGTTATCTTCTTGCGGGGAGCAGCAGAAGCATTAACATTAGCCGGAACAACAGCATTTGTGAGGTGAGGCAGGTCTCCTAAAACAACCCTCTTCTTCTTCTTAGGGAGGGGTTTGTCCAGGGATGAAGCAGCCCTCTTTCTGGCAGCGCGAGTTAGAGGAACGCGGTTCTCCTGATCAGCCATGGAAATGAGACCTTTTCCTGAGTGTTGGGGTTTGGAAATAGAGAGGGAGAAAAAGGGATTGAGGGAAACTGGGAATATGTAATGGAGGAGGAGGAGAGAGGGAGGGCAAGAAATGGAAATGAAAGAGGAAGCGCCATTTTTGTTTTTCAAAACCTGATAAAATTGGCGCTTCTATTCTTTGGTTTTGGTTTAGTGAATTTTTCACGCTTTCGATTTTGGGTTTTCAGTTTTAAAATTCCAATCTCAAACTGAATTTATCATAGTATTTGTTTACAATTTGAGATTCGGCGGGATTATAACATCAGTGTCATTTCAAAAGTAATTCTTTGAAGGGGTTATTTTGTTTCCGTTTTATATTTTAAAAATTACCCTAATAATTTTCAATAACTATAGTTTAGTCAATGATTAAATGAAAATAATTAATCAACTATTGTGATTAAGTTAAATATTCAATAGGTAACCGAGAGAATTTTAGTTCTAATGATTCATCTCGATTAATTTTATTTCATATTTTGTATAATAAATTACTAGAGATTCATCATAACCAAAACAAGTCTTAATAAATAGAAAGATCAGTAAATGAAAGACTTTGTTGGGCGAGCAAAAAAAAGTTTAAAATAACTAAAAAATTCTAATAAATTTAATGAGAAATAAAAAATTTATAATTAAGACAAGATAAAATTATGTCTTATAGTTTATATCTTTAGAATAAAACTACTAATATTGAAAAGTGAAACTTTGCTCGAGGAAAAAGTCTTTAAACCACCACCATATCTTAAGGGCATTAGTGTCATTTAACATCTCATCTTGCCTAGAACGTATAAATACCTCTAAGCACGAAACCTATGTGAGTTAACTCTTTCTCTCTCCAGTCCATACTCTTTTTCTCTCTAGACATCACTTAAACCAGCTTTATCATCAGAGTATCTTCAAGGGACCGCTCCCACCACAAGTAGCTCTTCTAGTGGACTCCAAGTTCGGTTCCTCATCATTTGGTGTAGTGAACGTGGATCGAACATATTAAAACCCTTCAACAGCAACAAATTTATTTTTTAGCATGACAGGAACGACCCAACCCTTAGAATCCACTATCACCAAAGAAATAGTGGGCACCAGCTAGGCAACAACAGCCAACCTCACCTTCGACGATGGGCAATGTCCAGCTCCGAATCAGAGGTTGAGCAAGAACCCACAACCAATCTACTTAAAACTCAGGACAAATTCCAAATGACTTTAGGACTGGCATGTCACACCCGACCCTAAACGACCTCAATCGTCATCGGGCGTGAAATAGAAAGATCAGAATCAATACCTATAAGTCTCCAAATTATCCAAATATTATAAATTTCAAACTTTTCCAGAATTCCTCTCAAGTACATTTAGACTATATACATATTTCTATTACATTTAAGTGCCACCAACATAACCAAATCTCCAAATTACTGCAAAGATAATTGTCATAACTAATGACCAAACTGATGACTTGATACTTCAACCTTGTTTATCAACCAGTGACTTCTCCTATACATTGCTCTTTCTCGCCTAAAACATTAAAACATTTAAAAACAGTGAGACAAAAATCTCAGTAAGCAATTATCAACTACATAAAATACTTTTGAAAATGCTATATCTATAGTTTAATTTTGAAAATGCATCGTATAAAATTCATATTCTTCAAAATGAACATTTTATGGATTAAACCATAATAAAATACTCAAAATAGTACCTTTAATCAAATATGCAATTTAAAATATCAAACTTTCTATCCTTTCTCAAAATACCACACATAGTCAAAACGTAAATCACTGTATTAAAACACTTAATACAAAACCCATGTCCAAAATAGCTATATATATTTATTTGTTTAAAATCTCAACTATACGAAATAAATAGGTTTGCAATTAACCATTTACTCGAATCAACCGTAAATCAATAAATATTTGATAAATCGTATTTTGATAAATACTTCATAAACTGTATCTCGATAAATACTTCATAAATCATATAGCAATAAATACTTCATAAACTGTATCTCGATAAATACTTCATAAATCGTATATCAATAAATACTTCATAAACTGTATATCAATAAATATTTCACAAATCGTATCCATTCGAGAGATAATCCCCGTATGTATCAATCCCCACAATATAATATAATCGAGATATCTCATAATTTGCCTAGCCCGCATGGTCTTACTCAACACTTCTTTGCCATACCCGATAGGTCTTTCAACTGTGTACACAGGCCGTATTTCTCACTAAATACGAACTTTAATAAAAACCACCTATCCGGATTACTCTTGATGAATACTAAAAATATTATAATTTCATAATATAATTTAAAATCAGAAATATATATATATATATCTCTCATAAATCAACATCATAAATTTTCTTAATACCTTTACTCAATCAATTTCCAAAATATTAAATCATAAATCATTATGGTATTAAAATAACCAATAAACAATTTAAAAATATACTTATCAATAACTTCAATTTCTTAAAAATACACATAAATCATCATATATAAACTTTATTTCAATAAATCACAAATTCGTCAAAATTACTACTTTAACAAACTTTAATTAAAACTAAAATAAACTTTAAGAAATAAACTTATAGAAAATCACTTAATATATACATGTACCATTGTTCATAAATCAATCATCAATAAAGTTTCTCAACACATTTTTCTTTAAATTCTACTTCTCAATATATCAAATCCTTCACAACTATTAATCAAATATACTAAGTTCATCAAAATAAAACCCAAATCATGTATACATTGATATATATTATAGGTTAAAATTAACATGCAAATACATATATAATTACTTTGAACTTAACTTTAAGCTCATGTTAAAAACTAATTCATAGAAACTCCAATTAATCAAATGCATGTTAAAAATCACCACAAAAATTCAATTTTCTGGAAAATATAGAGTTATATATATATATATATACATAAAAACTCAAAAGGGTAGTTGATAATTACTTACTTTAGCAGTAATTGAGAAAATTAGCACATTAAACCTCAAATTTGCCCCTCTAATCAGTGTAGGTCGAACCCATGATAGGAATTTCCAAATCAAAATCACACCGACCACAATGTGTACTAGGATGTCTAGAACCTACTGTAAAAAAAATCGGCTCAATCGGACCATGAAAACTCAAGATATCACAAGATTACTGAAATTGGGTAATTTGAGTCTTTTGAATGGAGATAATGAGATGAATATGGTGAGTTTGGGAATTCTTCCAAAACCAAATGCCTTGAAATGTGATGAACGAAATGCATGTCTTGAACATTGAGATTCATGTTCCCAATAAAGGAAAATCTCCCTTTAGGTCCCTCTAAACTTTAACTTCTTTTAAAACTTACTCAAAACTTTTAATTTTACACTTAAACTATGAAATTGGCCTCCAAACTATATCCATAATACTCAATTAACTCTTCAATCAATAAATAAATATAATGTAACATAATATTAGAGCATAATAACTAAAATTAGGGATACGGATGTGACATGGCAAGTAGAAACACATTGACAAATAATGGCTACCCAAAAAGCCATACGGGAGGATAACAGGAAGATATGGGAGTTCCTCCAGTCAAAACATCCCGCGTCACAAAGCAAGCCGCTCCACAATAGGATGAGACCATCCTCTAGCCCATGGAGGAACTTCCCCCACCACAACTCTCAGCACAGACCCCCCTAAATAAGCACACTGAGGATTGGAAAACCCGTTTCCAATGCTTTTTAGACAAAAAGGGCTCTAAGAAGGGCCACGGGCGGAAGCATCACGTCAAGCAAAACCCCTCTAGTCCAACAAATCATAGACAATAGCTTCCTTAAGAACTGGAAACTCCCCGACTACCCTCTCATATCGGCATCGAAAATCCAGACAAGAAATGTGCCACGTTTATGAGTATGATTAACCTATAATCCAATGAGGACCACGTCATGTGCAAAGTATTCTTAACCATACTAGTCGGCATCGCACACAATTGGCATCAAGGCTTGTATCTGATGATTCATTCGACCTTTCGAAAAGACATGTTCGCCGCCCGTTTTGGGGTAGTAAAGGCCAAACGAATCAGCTCTGACCTCAACGACGTCAAGCAGCGACCCACGGAGCCCCTTAAAAGGATATGTTTCATGCTTTCACCACATGTCCTCACATGTAAATTCTATGAACAAGGTGGCCATAGACGCCCTAAAAAAGGGAACCACCTGTCAGAGCCCCCTTCGACAGAGCTACTACACGAACCCACCCCTCACTTTCTAGGAGCTCATGACGGTAGGCTAGCATTGTTCACTACGAATACAACCTATGGCTAGTGGACTACGAGGAATGCGATGAGGATAAGAAACTAAAGAAAGAGAGCAAAGTTAAGGCTCGAGCGGAAAGGCGGACCCCTGCTCTTAGAGAGACGACAAACCCATCCCTTACCACACCCAGAGTGACAACACTCGGGAGCTAAAAAAAGGAGTGAAGCGCATCGTATGGAGGATGGGAGGTCCATTAGTCAAACAACGGTCGCACAACAAGAGGCGTCTAAGACCACGTGATGAAAATCATCACTTCCAAATCCAAAGCCTCACACGGTTGGGACAAAGATCATTGGAATGTTGTGAAATGAATTTTGAGATATCTAAGGGGTACTACTAATGCTTGTTTAAAATTTGGAAGGAGTGAGAACATGGTGGCAGGTTATGTTGATTCAGACTATCTTGATAGAAGAAGATCCATCACATGTTATGTGTTTACTCTTTGTGCCAGTGCTATTAGTTGGAAAGCTACTTTACAGCCTACAGCTGCATTCTCCATTACTGAAGCAAAATATATGGCCATTTTTTAGGCTATAAAATAATATATTTTGCTACGAGTATTGATTGGTAAACTCAGTTCAAATTTATAGAAGATTGTCGTTCATTATGATAGCGAAAGCGTTATACATTTGATGAATGACCATATGTTTCGTGAAAGAACGAAACATATTGATGTGAAGTACCATTTTATTTGAGATATTATTTCTGAAGGAAATATTACTATCAATGAAATTGGCACTATAGACAATCCAGTTGATATGATGACGAAGCCTCTTCCAACAACTAATTCTTGAACTTGATGACATTAACAATAAGTGAGCTAGCCCAAAATGGCATTACGACGAAGGAAGACTTTTGTGAAATTTCAAATGAAAGTGGATATTTGTATGGATGGTTTGAAATTGAACATTCAAACTGTGTTTGAATTTTAAAAATTTATCAAATATCACTTTAGTCCATTTTCTTTTTTTCACATGTAATTTGTGGCTTTAAATTCTTTCATTCACATCCTAAAATTTTTCTATAAATACCATGCATTAATATATGTTTTGTGCATCCATGCAATTGACACTCAATTGCTAATTTGAGTGATATTCTCCAAGAGAGAATTGTTTGGGTTTGGGTGTATTAGGGTTAAGGTTTTTTAGTGTTATTTTCTCCATTCTTTTGTACCACTTTTAGTTCTCTGGTGGAATAATTTTCGATCTCCTTCATCAGTGGAGTAAACATACTAACAAACCACGTAAATCTCTGTATCATTTATTTTATTGTTCTTTTTTATTTTATTGTCAATTTATTTATCTAAATTAAACATTTCGTTCTGCTCCGGTTTTTCCCTAACATGTTTTAGAGCAGAGAAATGATAAATTTGGTGTCCGGCTATTTCAAATTGATCTGTGACATGAATTTTTCTCCCGAGGATTGTTCTAGTGCTTTGGGCTTTATTATTAGAAAATTTAGAAATCATCAAAGAGAGGTGGCCATGTCTGGGTTATTCCCTATCTGCCTTACATGTGGAGCTCCAAGATCTCTTTGTAAGTGTTACGCATGCCAATAAGCAGGGCCGTCTTAAACATTACGGGGCCTGTGCTAAATGAAAAAATTGAATCTTATTCATTAGAAAAAAATTAATATATTCACACATAATAATACTGTTTCTACAAAATAAAACACAAAAATACTTTAACTTTATTTTTTGACATAATAAATATAACAAAAAAAAAAAAGTGCTAACTCTCTAAATGATTTTGTCTCACAAAATAAAATGAAAACTCTCCCTAATAGTGTCTTATAAAAAAAATCACTAAGGATATAGGGGTAAAGGTATTATTTATAGTCTTTTCCATGATCAAATTAAGATTACTAGTTTCTAGTAGACTATTAATTCCTTTTCCATAACTATTATAAAACATATTTATTTAACTAATAACTATATTTAACATAAAAGAAATGTAATTATAATTTCTCATCGTCTAAGCAGAGGAAAAACATGAAAAGGATCCAAGGAATGATCACCAACAGGGAGAAGATCAGGAAAAATAGGGAGATAACCAAAATCTTGAATCTTTCCAACCCTTCCTTACAGGATAAAATCTCTAATCTTGTGAAATAGGGGTCGGTTAACCAATTCATCTTGGTGAATTTAATCGCAGTATTCTATGGAGATAACCAAAAATTTAATCGTGTATTTATTATGAATTACATGGCGTAAACCACTATTTGGCCATCGATTTATCTAAATTTTTGTCATTTGGTCATTGGTGTTTCCAAAATTTTGTCATTTGGTCTCTGACTTATCCTAATTGATGAAATTTCACCTAATTTGGATAAACTTGATAGAACTGTTATTCTATTGGCACGTAACGATATTTTAACAATTAGGCTTGATAGATTTTAGTTTAAAGATTTTTTTAATTTTTTCTTGTTTTAATCTAATTAATTATTTTTGTTTACGAAAATCTACGTGTTAAATAAACTTTAAGACATGTGACGTGTCAAATTTATATGTCAAAATATCACCATATATTAGAGGAATAACGATTTTGTGAATTCTCCAACAAAATTGGTTAAATTTCATAAATTGAGATAATTCAAGGGTCAAATGTGATTAAATAATAAATCAGTAGTAAATTAACAAAATTTTAAACAGATTGTGAACTAAATAACACTTTAAGTCAAATTATAAATTTGAATTTATAAACAATCAGTTTTATCTTTATCTTCTAACATAAACTATCAATTTTTTACAAATTTTAATTCATAAACAATTTATTACTACAAAATATTAAATAGGTAATTTATGATTATATTTTATTGTTTCTTAAACTATTAGTTTTTTGGCTTAATGCATATTTACACCTTGAACTTGGCACGTTTTGTCTATTGGCACCCTGAACTTTTAAAATAACCTATCACACACTTATAGTTGGCTTTAAAACCCTATCGTACATCTATAGTTGGCTTTAAAAACCTATTACACACCTATAGTTGGCTCATTCGGACCTCCTACACATAAAATCGTTGATCTTTCGTCTTTAACAAACGAGATGGTATGTGTGTTATAGAAAAAAAAAAGCGCGGGAGTTCGTTCGGTATGCCACCTCATCCGTTAAAGACGAAAAATCAACGATTTTGTATGTAGGAAGTCTGAATGAGCCAACTATAGGTGTGCGATAGGTTTTTAAAGCCAACTATAGATGTGTGATATGTTATTTTAAAAGTTCAGGGTGGCACTAAGCAAAACTTGCCAAGTTTAGATGTGTATATATGCATTAAGCCTAGTTTGTTTGTATGGTGATGTGTATTGATATTTTTGTTATTAATTATGAAAAGAAATAAATGAGTGAGAAATGAGAGGAAGCCTCGTAGTTGAGAGAGATATATATAAAAGTATGTTCAAGGCATTACAAAAATACAAATACAAGGAATATTTTATTAAAAAAAAATTATGAGGCCTCACAGAATGTGAGGCCGTAGGCGGCAGTCTAAGGCCCTAACCGTATATTAGTCTATTAAATTCGATTAACTATTAATAAGTAGACAGTAAAAAATAATAAGATAATTCAAATTTTAACGGATTAAGGTAATGATTGAGGTAAGTATTATTTTCTAATTGAATCATATGGAAGATAATATCAATTTATTGCCACGAAAAGATCTGATTGTGGAGATTAAAAAAGATTTCAAAGCAAGTCGAGCACAAGCTAGCCAATCAATTACTCTTGAAAAATTTAACAAGTACATATATTGTTAGCTCAAAGTACTAATAATTCGATATTGATTAATTCAAAATTTCGTTATTTTATTTCTGATTTATTCAAAATTTTATCATTTGGTTCTTGATATTTTATTTTGTCACGTTTGACCTCTAATCTATTTTCATTGATGAAATTTCACCTAATTTATATGAAAATTTAACAGAATCGTTATCTCAATGATAAGTAATTATAGAATTGACCCATATGGACGGATCTTGTTCCACCTCGGTGCATTGATTAAAATGTCAATGACATTTTACCCAGATTTTCTATGATGCAAGTTTTTCTGAAATATTTTTCATTGCCTGCAATAATGAAATTTAGTCCCTTCCTATGGGTTTTGCATTCATATTGATATAATAGCTAGAAAGGAACAAAATGGTACTTTTTATTAATGCGAAAAAGGTAGACATAAGTTCTATAAAAAAAACTGACACTTTTATTTGTGAAAATCAAAATGCACAATAAAAGTTGAAAGTGAAAATGGACAATAGCCATGGGAGCTTGACCCTTGGAGAGATTACAGGGACAAAGATATTTTTATTGAGATAGAATAGAAATAAGGAATTAAATTACATAGATAGATAGACATACACATTAAAGAAGAATGAGTTTAAACTGTGGAAAAACTCTTTGATACCATCGTAAAATAGAAATTAGGTCTTATGTAATGAAATTGTTATGATTCTAATTAAAAGTAGAGGTAAACTTCTTAGAAAAGTAAAGTTAAGTTTCAAAGGTGTCTGTTTTCTCACTCCTTTCATTGCTTTTTCTACACAAATGATTAGCAACCATATAATCTTTCATTTGATCAGATGGTTGTTGACTGATGAGATACTTTGAGTTCTAATTTATACTAACAGTTAGTTGAAGCAGACTCAGAGTTTTGCGTGTGATATTTTGCTTTTCAGTTTTCTGGACATTCTGCTGATCTTTACTGTTATATTCATGAAAGTGTGTGATTATAATTAATAAGTAATGATTTAACATGACAACTTAACAAATTAGGATTAAAAATGCATTAAAAAAAGGGGGTCTCATGGCATGATGTTTCATGATAACATTGTATGCCAACCACATAACCAGGATAGTAAACTCATACTCATCAACCAACTTACTAGCTTCGTCTCCAAAGTAGCAACTCATTATGATCTACCCCTTCACAGGAATGGGGCACCAACTTAGCCCTACCACATACTATCTTCCTGGAATCTATTTGCAGTCCTCTAATCGCTTTGGTTATCAGGTTCATTGAACGCCTTGTATCTGTGCATATTTTTTTCACTAGGTGTTCTATCTTAGTATCAACTGCTACAGAATTTTCATGCACCTGAGCTATGGAGTTAATGGAGTGAAAATATGTTTCAAAGTGTCATATGTATGGGTGTCTAAAGTTCTCTACTTGGAGAATCTAGCTTTCCTAGCAGATGGGTTAACCATTAATGACATGGATAATTCCATTGTGCAGAGCTATTGCCTCAGTTGCTCCCATCCCAACTATGTATGGTGCCAACTTCCAACCCTTCAAACCAATATCCATTTGATCCCATCAAGGTCGTGAGAATACTCTATAGAGGAGAGCCTCGTTGGATTCAGGTATGTCCATTGTATCCCCACAAATTCTTACATGAGTGGAAAGGTCTCCCTCTCTCGTGCACATAGACATATTACTTGAACTTCTTGTCTAGTGGTTGCCTCAAAGTATGATATGAGAAAGAGCAATCTGATTTGGCCAGCAATGGTTAACGTGTATGAACTCCATACTCTTCCAGTATGTATCTCACTCTATCTGTGAAAATTCAGATACTACTCCCCTACTGCGGTGCTAGAACTCTTATGTATGTGAATCCAAGATAATAATGAGCCATACACCCACTTTCTCAGGGGCTTAATCGCCTACTGGTATCTGGGATGCCCTCTATAAAGGTAGGATGAGTATATGGGGTTAAAGGACCAGCTTGAGATGTGCTTCCTGTACTGTACCGATACCAGCGAAAACATAGCCTGTGCACATAGGGGCGGCCCGGTGCATTACGCATCCCCGGGGTCCGGAAAGGGGTCCCATCATAAGGGTGTAGTGGGGCAAGCCTTCCCCTGCCAATATTTTGACAAGAGGCCGCTCCTAGGATTCGAACCCATGATCTCACAATCACACGACAACAACGTTTAGCCTGTGGACATAGGTACAGAAAATTCTCCTCCATGAGTATGGCATGGAGTAACGAATAGTCTTATATTCACGTTAAAAATCCAGAGGATACTTCTCCTCCTTCTACGGTTCGGAACACATTTTCAATTCTAGCATCTTAGAGAGGAAACCTACGAAAGTGTTCGAATATTCAAGGCTTAGGAATACCATGATTCTGCTTATAAGCTACTCATCCGTCTCACTATCAGACATAATATAAGTAATTCCTATAAGAGTATGAGGAAATTGAGATGTTGGGGGAACTGCGAAAGCCTGGGTTGCTGGTTCTAAGTTAACAGCTCTTATCGCTCCCTTGTCTGTACCTAACCAAGTCATGATAATATCTTAGGTTTACGCTCGTCACGTAAGTGTGAAATTCCTTTTAGAGATCTAAATGTCTCTGTGGAAGATCCGATTGGGGCTTCTTTTGTGTTCCTGCAAGATAGAGACAAAGGTTGGTCGAGTCCCAAATGGGGAATCTCCAACGCTCAAATCAGTTTTGATCTAAGAAAAATAGATGATTGTAAATGGTATTGAACAGAGAGTATATGTCAAATGTACCTTTTGATGGAGCAAGACCTTTTATATAGAATTAGAGTCTTATCATGAATATGAAAAAAACTGATTTAATCTGTTGAGAAAAGAATTCTTAAAGAGATAGAGCTCAATATTTTTAAAAGCCTATTGCATCTGCTCGAAACTCCTAATTAGAATGAGATTAAAACACTCTAATCAGGAAGAATTGTGTCACTAGACGAACAGATCTAAACATTCGGCAAAGCTGAGTATGATCCAATTAAGAACTATGTAAACTGTATCTCATTATATGACTTTGAATCCAAAATATTCACATTGGTTTATCAAATATATATACATAATAAAAAGGATGTTGCATAAATGACAATGATGGAGCCACGACTCAAACCTCGGAGGGACTCCACCGTATATAGAATTTTGTTTTTCTTATAACGACTCAAGAATTTGGTTTCAATATGTTCATAGACAAAAGTTGTTCTAGAATTTTTTTTTTTTGCATATATTCATTATTTACTAGCAATTGATTGCGCTAAAATCTAAAAATACCTAAACTAATTGGATTCTATTTAATTTTATCACATTTGTTTATAATAGAATTCTTAAATAGGATCTTATTTAATTTAATCTAAAAATCCCTAAATATCACATTATCAATTCAGTTAAATCAGAATCCCTAACATAGAAATCTCTATATTAAACCCAAAATTAGAAATTTCTAAATAAACAACAAATTAGAAATGACAAATAAAAAAGAGAGTTTTAGGATGGAGTTGCAAATTAGTTGAAAGTAATGGGTGCCAAATGATAAAATAGAAACCCCAAAAGTATTGAATCGTGATTAGTAAGCAAATGTAACTCGAACATATATCTAGGTCAAGAAAGGGATGAAAAACAAAAAGTAAAACAATGACACCATGAAAGAACAGAGAAAAAGCTTAAGAAAAATGGTATACGGATTCCACAATGGCTGGGGAGGGGCTCCAGCCATGGTGGCTCCCGGCGGAACGGAGCCAGGAAGGAAAACCCCTCTTTGGGGTTTTCCGACGGGGCTGGAGGATCAGCCAACCCTTCCCGCCAGCCCTTGATAAATGTGTTTGAAATTCGAATTAGGCAGTCCCACAATAAAGACATTCCTTAGGTAAAAACTCCTACTTTACTCATGTATCTGTTCATTGGGTTACTACCTTCGCCGAGTTAAGCTTGTTAGATTTCAATTGTGTGAAATTCTTGCTGTCTTTGGTGGCTGCATCTACTATATTTCTTGCAAGATTCATGATTAGACCAAAGATGCATCCCTGGGTAAGGATTATTGTTTCAGATAGCACTATCATCTTTTTTATTCATACACAGTGCATAGTTCTTCTTACTAATTTATGGTTATTATGCAGAATACTTCCCTTGAACAGTGCACTGGATACATGTCATGCTACTTGAAGGACTGTGTTCTTATCATACATGACTTGTATTTGAGTAGAAAAGGAGCTGGACTGCATGCTGTAAGAGACAAATACAAGCAGCATAAGGTAACATTTCAGCTCACCATACTTAGTATTTTAATTTTATTTATGAGCCACCAAAATCGCTGCCTTATTTACCTCAACTTGCTTTATTGGGACAGTTCAAATGTGTTGCTACCATGCCATCATCTCCTGAGATCCTGACTAGTTTTTTTCAAGGTGTTAAAAATGAATCCTTTCACCATGGACATGCATTGGTTTGTGATTCTTGACATGATGTTTTTTTGGTTGGAGGTTTATTATTGCAGCGAAGAATAGCATTTGCTGATAGAATTAGCCGCTGATTGTCAACTTTTTTTTTTTGCTTTAGAACCTACAAATCTGAATTGGTCTAGAAAAATATTAGAAATATGGGTGATGAACTTTGTTTGTCATCATAGATGTAAGATTAGTGAGCAATGACCCAATTAGATGGGTTTTCTTTCATATTTGAGACATAAGAGATTTTTTTTTTTTTACAGTGAAAGCCCATGATGGATTTTTGGAGAAAAGCAAAGCACACATCTCTGGTTTATTTATTTTATTGAACTTGAAAGTTGAAACTTTTAGATTGGTTTTTGAATAAGTTAATGCGCCCGAAAGCCAAGTGATAACGACTCTTTTGCTAGCATAAAAGCAATTTGCTGCCATTTGTTTCTCATATTTATACCTTTTAATTACACCTCTCCCTCTTGTGGGCATTCTGATGCCCACCAAGTGTTTGCAAACTATCAAACTTTCTCTTTTAAAAACCTTGTTGGAAGTGGATTTGGTTCCAATGATCATTGAATCCCCAATTTTTGGCTTATGCTCAAGTTCAATCATTCTTTTGAATAACCTTGTTTTGTACCTGCTAAGTATTCATCCATAAGTATTTTCTTATTCTGGTCGATGGGGTAGATTTCTGTTTGGTCATCTTGGAATATCATTTTAAGAAGCAATTGAGCTTGTTGGGAAAGTAGGCTCTTGAATATCGCATGTGGTTGTTAATAAGAGAAGTGGATTTAGAGATGCATCATAACTCAAAGCAACTGAGGTGACGATGGATATTTCAGGACATTCTATATTGTTCTGCATTTCCTGGTTTATACTATTATCTAAATTCAGCATTGCAAAATGGCATTTCCTGGTTTTACTATTATCTAAACAAAGCTATTCAAATGTGCTGAAATTATGTCTAGTAATATAATTAATCATGTTGTATCCCATAAGAGTGATTTATCCAAAATATCCAACAAAATGAATGGTTGAACTTGAGCATTGCAGAATTGGGATTTAAGACTCGGTGAAATGAAATCCACTTCCAAGAATATCTTTCAAAAAGAAAGTTCAATAGTTCACAAGCACTTGGTGGCCATAAGAATGCCCACCAAAGATAGAGGTGCAATTAAAACTTAAAAGATATGAATATGAGGAATAAGTTGCATCAAACTGTTTTTATGCTAGCAAAAACAAACACTATAACTTGACTTTCAGGCGTATTCACGCAAATACAAGTACAAGACACTACCTTAGAGTTTCAACCTTCAAGTTCAATAAAAAAATAAAATAAAATAAACCAGAGATGTGTAGCTTACTTTGCTTCAAAAATCCATCTATCGAAAATAATATATATTTTCACTATAAAAATTTATCCTATGGATCAAATATGCACAAAATAAAAACCATCTAATTGGCTCATTGCTCACTATTCTTACATCTGTGATGATAAACAAAATCTATCAACCATATTTACAATATCTTCCTAGACAAATTCAGATTTCTAAGTTCTAAAGCAAAAAAAGTTGATAGTCAGCAGCTACTTGTATCAGCAAATGCTTCTTCAGTGCAATTATAAACCTCCAACCAAAAAAACGTCATGTCAACTTGAAGAATCACAAACCAATGCATGTCCATGATGAAAGAATTCATTCTTTAACACCTTAAAAAAACTAGCAGAGATCTCAGGAGAAGATGGCATAGTAGCAACAAATTTGAACTGTCCCAAGAAACCAAGTTGAGGTCAATAAGACGGCGATTTTAGTGGCTCATAAACAAAAATGCTAAGTATGGTGAACTGAAATGTTACCTTATGCTGCTTGTATTTGTTTCTTACAGCGTGCAATCCAACTCCTTTTCTACTCAAATACAAGTCATGTATGATAAGAACACATTCCTTCAAGTCGCATGACCTGTATCCAGTGCAATGTTTAAGGGAAGTATTCTGCATAACAACCATAAATTAGTAAGAAGAATTACTCACTAGGTATGAATAAAAAAAATGATAGTGCTATCTGAAAAATAATACTTACCCAGGGATCCATCTTTGGTCTAATGATGAATCTTGCAAGAAATATAGCAGACACAGCCACCAAAGACGGCAAGAATTTCACACAATTGAAATCTAACAAGCTTAACTCGGCAAGGTAGTAACCCAAGAACTCAATCTGCAAATTTAAGCTCTGCATGAGAATGAAAACAGACTTAGAAACATATATTCCAATTATTTTTTGGATGTAAAAAGAGAAACAGATCCAATAACATTCTAATTGAAGCTCCATGGAAATTAAGCCTACCTTGTAATCTTCTTGTGCAACTCTGGTGTGTTTTCTGCAACGAAACAAAGCAAGAACAGCGGAAATGAGTCCAGAGAACTGTTGTTCTTTAAGCATTCAAGGTTGTTTAAAGATTACAAATGAACAAATACATGAGTACATTAGGAGTTTTTACCTAAGGAATGTCTTTATTGTGGGACTGCCTAATTCAAATTTGAAAGACTTGAGTATGTCAGCCTTCATCTTCACAACCTACAGAATAAATAATAACCATTAATTATAGCAAAAAGTAACAACAATTTGAAAGGAGAACAATGCATAACAAAAGGATGAAAGAAAGTACCTTTTCCTTAGTGAATGTATTATCAGTTATATAGCAAAAATCTTCCACATTTGGAGGGTCAATTTCTTCGTACTTTCTGCATATTGCAATTGGGAGTAAAGAATGAAATAAGTAAAAAATGCACATAACAATTAAACAACGATACCCAACATCAATAACAAATCCAAATTCAAAGCCAAGCTCTTACGCTGCAATGAGCATTGAGGAAACACCCAGAAGCTGAAGCTTCTGCCTATTAAGAACATTCAAGGATAAGAATCTATCAACATAGGAAATAGTGCTTGTATTCCTCTGCAACCTCCACCAACCAATCCACCAAAATCCCTCTCATATTGGCGGTAACATGCTTTTGAACTGTTTCAATGTAATCAGGCAATGGCCTCTTCTCTAGATCCGCCTGAAATTTAAATTTATCAAATTAACCCTAAATTTAATTGACATAAAACCTCTTTAGTTCCTAATAATTCTCAGAATGACAGTTCCTATAGCCATTTCTATCTCTTAATTATTATTATAGCTGTTATGACCATTTCAAGATACAAAAGAGAATGACTGAAGCAGTGCCAATTCACTTGAAAACTACATTGAAAACCTTGAAATCAGATGTATGTGTAGATTTAAAAGTTGTAAATGGAAAATGCAGTGCAGAACAAATTACCTCCAATTTAAGAAGATACTGATAAATGTCAGAAGCATAAGCTCGACAAATTTGAGGATCAGTAGTATCATCCTTGGAAGGATTCAACTTTGTAGCATCATCCTTGTTGGATAGGATAGGCCTCTTAGCCTTGGGCTTTGCTTTGGTTATCTTCTTGCGGGGAGCAGCAGAAGCATTAACATTAGCCGGAACAATAGCGTTTGAGAGGTGAGGCAGGTCTCCTAAAACAACCCTCTTCTTCTTCTTCTTCTTAGAGAGGGGTTTGTCCAGGGATGAAGCAGCCCTCTTTCTGGTTGCGCGAGTTAGACGAACGCAGTTATCCTGGTCAGCCATAGAAAACAATAATGTAAGTACAAATCTATAACAAGTGTTCTTTTGATAACTTTACATGTAAATTTCAATGATATTATTACAATTTAGATATATCATCCTCAAATTAGATGTTAAAAATATTTTTTATTAAAATTCAGAACTCTAATTATTAGGAATATAACATGAATCCATGGCGTTATATCTATTAAATAATAAACAATTTACTAACTAAACCACTAGTTTATGGAATTTATCTCAATGAAAAACTAGAGTTGAAAGATGAGGTAATACGACTGATAGGGGTCAAAAACCCCTATCTTTGGGTACGGTTTTAGGACGGGTTTTAGTGTTATTTAGCTAATAAGCGAGTAATTCTCGCATTTAAATGCTTTTGTGTGAGTTAGTTAGAAATTGGAAATGTTTTATTTACTTTTCGCTGTTTAGGCTCATTTTGTGATCAATTTAGGCAAATACGGCCAAATTGGCATGCATATAATAATTCCGTTATCTTTTGAAGCTAATTGATCCGTCAAAAGTCGCACCAAACGAAGCGTTTGCTCAAATAAGCGATTGGCGGGTCAATTTAGCCTTTGGACTAATGTTATTTGGAGTTTTGTGCATGCGCAGGGATAAATTCGGGCGAAGAACACGTTGATTGGCGTTCGGCAAACACGCGAAGGCGTATCGGGCAAGACAGCTCACCGAGCAGGCGCCTGCTCGCCGAGCAGGCCCCTGGAGGCCTGCTCGCCGAGCAGGCACCGAGCAGCAGTGCTTGCTCGGCGAGCAGGCCTGCGGGAATTGGTCAAAAATACCAATTCCGCCCCCACGACGCCACGATGGACCCCACGACTTCCTACCTGCATAAGGACACGAAATAGGTCAAGAAAAGGGGCCGAGCCGCGTCTATAAATAGGATTTTTCCAATGTAAATTAGATATCTTTTATCTTTGTAATTTTCTTAGCTTTTCATCTTGAGAAATCCTCTCCACCTCCTCCATATCCTTCAAACCTCCATTGAAGACACCTCCGAAGCTCCGTTCACCGAGGATTGCTCAAGCTCCATCCTTAAGTCCTAGGAAGACGCCTGCATTGGTAGACATGTTCCCTGAAAGGGATTTTTCTTCTTTTATATTCTGTCTAGCCTCTGATACATGTTATGAATCCTAGGCTCATTGTAACTTCGTGACAATACTTTCATCTTTGATATATATTATAGTTCTTGTTCATTCAATTGTTTTAATGCTTTAATCTTTGTCTTACGCTTTGTCTGATTGGTTTAACTCATTCGATAATCCCAAAATCAAGTTGGCACATATTGCGAGCTGAATCTGACCTAGTCAGTGCCTATAGGATTGACGACCCTATAGAAGATTAAGCCCAAATTGCTGAGCCTTAGAGCTAGTTTCGGCCTTACAAGGGAATCACGAACTAGGGACTTTAGGAGGATAGGTCGGGTTAATCGCCTCAGACACAAGTGACTTAGGTTTTAATTCAATTGCTTAAACAATCTATTTTCATTATCATCATATCCCTTCATGTTCCTTCGGATAATTGCATTGGTAAAAGATCACTTAGGAGTAGTTTAACTTAATTAGGGGTAGAATAACTTAATTAGGCGTAGAATAACTTAGTTAGAATCAGATAACTTAGCTAGGAATAGTATAATCCAACCTAGGAGTAGATTAACTTAGAAAAAACCAAATCAAAACCCCCTAAGCCTAGATAACACCTGAAACCAAGTAACTCGATACTTGCAGAAATAAATCCTGTGGATGATACCTGGACTTTCCAGAATTTTATTACTTGATAACGACGGGGTACACTTATCCCTTAGTGAGTCTCGCGGTACGAACGCCGTGAGGCGCATCAAGTTTTTGGCGCCGTTGCCGGGGATTTATTTCTTCTGCAATATCGAACCAAAGGTCGATTTGTTAGTTTAGGCATTCATTGTGAATACCTATGCTTATATCGTTTATACTTGTCAATAATAACTATATATATACTTGTTTATAATCATGATATTTGTTTATACTTATTTATATCGTTTATACTTGCTTATATATACTTGTTTATATATACTTGTTTATAACAGTCATACTTGTTCATACTTACGCTTGTTTATATTCATTTATACAAACGTGTATTTATACTTGTCAAATTCATCTATACTTATCTACCTGTGCTTGTTTATACCGTTTCGTACTTGTATACTCTTATATTTATATTTGTTCATATACATACTTGTTTATCTTTACTAGTCTGTACCATGTACATCAACCCATATTTGTCAATATAAACCAATACTTGTACAAAACTGTGCAACCTTGTATGATGTATATAATTTTCCTCCCGCTTTCATTTATTTCTTGTATTTATTTCTTCTCAGCGTATGCCTACAAGATCAGCAAGAATACCGTGTGTCCCTCTTAACCCTGAACTTGAACGTACTCTTCGCAGGAGCAAACATATCGGAAAGCTGAAGCAAGACGAGATCATCGAGCCTATCAAAATGACTGACAATGAACGGAACAATGAGCGGCACACTGAGAACACCGGGCTAGAAACTGACACTCGTCTGATGAGTGAGATCTTGGCGCCACACCGACACCAGCATTTGTCCGGCATTGCCGCTCCGAATATTCTGGCTAATACATATGAAATCAAGTCTGGTATAATTCACTTGATCCAACAGACCAGATTGTTTGGAGGGGAAGCACATGAGAGCCCGAATGATCATCTGGATCGCTTCCTAATGTGCGCAGACACTGCAAGAACAAATGGGGTTCCCCAAGATGCTGCTAGGCTGAAGTTGTTCCCGTTTTCTCTAACTGGGCAAGCTTTGGAATGGCTGAGAACACTAGAGCCCGGATCAATCACGACTTGGGCAGGATTGGAGAAGGAATTCTTGTCCTACTACTTTCCTCCCTCGAAGACAGCAATGCTCAGGGGTGAGATCACATCCTTCCACCAACCCGAGCACGAAGCGCTCCACACATCTTGGACCCGATTCAGGAAAATGCTGCGCATGTGCCCTCATCATGACATACCCAAGCATCAATTGGTAAGCGTCTTCTATCACGGATTGACACCCACCAACAGGGCTATTGTAGACTCCGCAGCGGGTGGAGATTTGTTTAGGAAGACAGCAACAGAGGCATATGACATGATTAATGAGCTGGCCAGGAAGAGTGTGCAGTGGCAAGAACAGAAGCTCACTGGCCCCACAAGGCAGCGGGTATTTGCTGTGGAAGAACAAGAACAAAATCCGAGTGTTGCGGATATAAGTAGGAAGATGGACGTCCTGTTGGCTAAATTCAGCCAACCTCCCACCTGTGTGCACTGTGGCGGCGACCACCATGGAAAGGAATGTCAGACAGGTAGCCCTTTCGCTGGAGACGGGGTGGAGATGGTCAATTATGTTGGGGGACAGCCGAGGTACAACCAGAACTATAACAACTACAACCCCAACAACCACAACTCCTACAATAACAACAACAACTATAGGAGGCCTCAACACCCGAACCTATCTTACGGGAATTCAAATCAGAATGTGCTTCGACCTCCTAGCGGTTTTGTTCAGGAGCATAGAGATCAGGGGCTTGGCATGCCCCCATATCAACAGCAGAATCAAGGGCCAATGCAACCTCCTAAGGAATCTGACGAGGTGGTTACTCTTTTGAAGGAGATCTCGGCTAGGCTTGCCAACAATGAAGCTTTCTGCAAGGATTTGAGCAATCAAGTAGCTCAGATCAATAGGGACAGACAGGAAAGACCACAGGGTTCTCTCCCAAGCACAACGGAGAAGAATCCAAAGATCCTGAGAAAGGATTGAGTAAGGGGGAGAAATCGAGTTCTCCTCGGTTTAAATTCAAAGCTTGAACAATTATTTCTGCAGTATCCTTTTCTTTTATTTTTGTTAATTTTGGTTGTTGATTTTTAATTCACACTTTTCTCTTTCTATTTAGTTATATTGTCAAGTTTTGCCCCCCCATATTCGCTCTAAAAAAAAAAAAAAATTTGTCCAGCCCGGGCGAGCTAGGCACTGCCGCCCAGCTCGCCGGGCTGGTCGGCCGAGCCAGTCAGCTCGGCCGACACGGGCTGTTCGAGACTTTAAATCCCGAACCAAAAAAAAAAAAAGAGAGAAAGAAAGAAGAAAAGAAAAAGAAAAAGAAAAAGGGGGGGGGGGGGGGGGGGTGACTCATCATCCCCTTCCCCCACTTTCTTCTTATTTCCTTTCTTTCTTTCTTTCTTCCATTATTTCTTTCTTCCTTTCTTTCTTTTCTTTTCTTTCCCTCTCAAAACCTAACCACCTAAATCCACCATACTAACCCGAATTCAGCAAATAAGATATGAATCTTTACCCATTTCTGATTTCTAACATGTTTTTAGGCTTAGATTTTAGTTTAAGGAGTTAATTTTGAGATTTGGGATAAAACCTAAGTTTTGGTTTTTCCCCTTTCTCTCAAATAACCTTTTATTTGCTTTTAATTCTTGATATTCTTGCAATATATAGTTACATTATGATCAATATGTGGTTTAGGTATGATTTTTTAATTTGTGAATTTTTGGAGAATTGTTAAATTTGGGTAAAACCTCCCTTTTAGCTCAAAATCCAACTATTCAGTTTATGTTTTAAAACTTGTCAATAGAACTCTGTATCACACTTTTAGCACATTTTGGTCACTGGGCATTGTTAATTTTGCACGAATTTGGAATTACGGGTAAAATACTTAGGGACTGAAAGTTCATGGTTTTGGTCCCTAAGCTCCTAAGCTATGGTTATGCCTAATTGTTGGTTGTTTGGGGGTTTACGTTTATGTGAAGGGATTCTAACTAGTCCGTTTTGGTCTATCTCTCAGGTACGATGGGAAGGAAAGGCAAGTCCAAGATAACGGTTGACAATGAAGCCGACTCGGACGTCGAATTCAGTGACGTCCTGCAAGCTAAGTATAACCCACCTTTTGGATTAGTAGATGAGCGAGAGGGATTGTTATATCAGTGGCTTTCTAAGCAAGAACTTGCCACCTTAATCATTGTTGACCAGAAATATCTAGCATCTATAGGTCTGGAAAAGGACTTCAATGAAGTCCTAAAATTCCATGGTTGGCATAGACTAGCCACAAAAAAGACCCTGGTGTACTATAATTTCACTGTGGAATTTCTGACCACTTTGAGAAAGGAGCTACCCGCGGGGTGTGGTAAGCATTCTTTTAGACTGAACGGTGTCCCCTATCGTCTCAATGACACTACATTAGCAACCTTGATGGGAGTCTATAACCATCTAGAGGCAGTCTCGGGTTTTGAGGAACCCATGACAAAAGATAAAGCTTGGAAGCAGTTAACAGGCTTATCAGAATTTGACTCCCGCACTGCTAGCCCAATCTCCCTTAGAGACCCAGTGCTAAACCTTGTACACAAGTTTGTGGCTCACAACTTGTTAGGGAAAAATGAGAGCAATAAAATCTCACAGACGGAATTGCTCATACTATGGTGTGTGACCAACCAAAAACCCGTTGATAGTATCAAAGCCATCTTTGATGGCTTTTCAAACCAGACAAGTAGAAAACGCGGGTCCGTTGGCCTTGGGCATTTGGTTACCAACTTCCTTGATAGCCAATTCAAAGATTTGGACATTCGGGAAGATGGTTT
The DNA here is from genome assembly GCF_963576675.1 of Euphorbia lathyris. NCBI lineage: Eukaryota > Viridiplantae > Streptophyta > Magnoliopsida > Malpighiales > Euphorbiaceae > Euphorbia > Euphorbia lathyris. Next base: position 91,250,909 of record NC_088910.1, read on the forward strand.
CCACCCCACCTTGCTTAACGCCACATTCCTAGGAAAATCTACTTTCTATTCAGTTTTGAACAGGAACCCATCTGGAGGAGCAAGCTCAAGTGGAAGGGCAAGGAAACGAACAAGAAACCCACCACAACAAGGAGAAGGAGAGCACAACGAACATGAGGAAGAAAAGGCTGCAGCAGCAGATGACCAAACGGAACACCAAGCGCCGGGGACGGAGGCCCAGTTCCAAACCATCAACACCATGATGGCAGAAATGCGAGATCTTAACCTACGGACCTTTAACACTGTTCAACAGATGGACCAACGGTTCACTAACTTTGAGCAGAATATGGACTGAAGGCTTTCGGGTCTTGAATATATAGCAGCAGACTACTGCGAACGCTACAACATGCCTTGGCCATACCCTCCGGCCGATCAGTAAGTTGTCTTCTCCACCCTAACTCTTTACACTTGCTCTTTATGATTTGTGATGCAATGTTGGAACTTATTGCATATTTTTAGTGTGAGGAGGAGGGGTAGACAAACTTACAAAAATTGTATAATTTTTAAAATTTTTGTTGCGTCGTGTCTAGTTTAGTTTTGCATTTTTCGGGTTTTATTTATGATTTGCATGTTTAGGACCTAAAACCGTGAACCTTCTTCGAATCTAAACTTCGTTATTTGTCCTTGAGGGCTGCGAACCGAATCTAAGATTGCATGACAACTAGTTTAGGTGTAGGACACAATCCTCGTATCTGTAAAAGCATGAGCTAAAGTTTGCATTTAGACCCTACTTTTGAAGGAATGTCAAAATCATTACTTAGGTAGATAACTTAAGAATTGAAGGCATGTGATGTTAAACTTGAGTTTGGGAAGAACTAGTAAACACAAAAATTGAAACCCAAAGAATTGTGAGTTGAATTTGAGCCTAAGAGCGAACATTAAAAAGCTCTTTTTCTTGACATTTTTGTGTGAATGCTTTGACTTGTGGAAGATTACAGATTTTGTACCTAATACTGTGTTGAACCTACATGCAATGATTTGAGATGATAAACGATGAAATCAGCCTCATTAGAATTAGCCTTTTTCTTTACCTTATTTTCTCTTTTTCATCCACTCTAGGAAGCCCCTTTGAGCCTATATTTTTGTAGTTTATAGATTTTTCTTTCATTCTAACCCAATTTTTGCAAACCATCATTTGGTTTGCTACTTAACCCTAAGTTTTTGCAAAGCTCACATCGAGCCTTTGTCGTTCTAGCGCTTTATCTCTGTTTATGGCATCATAGTAGCAAGCCAAAAGGCTAAAAAGTGAATGAGCATCACTATCCCAAAAAGAAAAAAAAAGGGAAAAACAGAAAAACAGAAAAAGAAAAGAAAAGAGACGAACAAAAAGGGGAGAACTTCATTCCCCAGTTCTTAAAATCAAAACGTCTCAAGAAAACGTCTTAAAAAGAGAATAATGAATGAATAAAAAGCTCAGTCACTTCATATTTGCTAAAGCCATTTGAACTTTGTTTTTCTAGCGCTAGAACTATTAACCCTTGTTGTACCTTTAACCCTCTAACCACATTACAACCCCAACTCGAGGTTGTTTTTGATATCATCGGAGTCATATAGCATATTAGAGGAACTCGGATGAATGTGCAAAATCAACATAATCCTAAGCAAGAACATAAGCCGAGAGTAAACACTTTAGCCACCAAAATTGTGTGAAATGAGTGAACTACCTATGGTGAGGTGTTTTACTTGGCGATCCCCTCAAGCTCGTTTAATTGAACATGTGTCCTTTCGCTTAAAACATATGACCTATGATAATTGAAATGCGGCTTTTGGATATCGTGTCTCTACTTTGTATTTCCGAATGCATGTGATTACAGATGCTCGAAATTATGTCAAACACCTAGTCAAACCGGGAGGTTTTCTAGCTTGTTTGTGATTACGGGTTTAGTTTTTTAGTTTACTTGGGGACAAGTAAAGTTTTAAGTGCGAGGAGGTTTGATAGGGGTCAAAAAAACCCTATCTTTGGGTACGGTTTTAGGACGGGTTTTAGTGTTATTTAGTTAATAAGCGAGCAATTCTCACATTTAAATGCTTTTGTGTGAGTTAGTTAGAAATTGGAAATGTTTTATTTACTTTTCGCTGTTTAGGCTCATTTTGTGATCAATTTAGGCAAATACGGCCAAATTGGCATGCATATAATAATTCCGTTATCTTTTGAAGTTAATTGATCCGTCAAAAGTCGCACCAAACGAAGCGTTTGCTCAAATAAGCGATTGGCGGGTCAATTTAGCCTTTGGACTAATGTTATTTGGAGTTTTGTGCATGCGCAGGGATAAATTCGGGCGAAGAACACGTTGATTGGCGTTCGGCAAACACGCGGAGGCGTATCGGGCAAGACAGCTCACCGAGCAGGCTGTGCCTGCTCGCCGAGCAGGCCCCTGGAGGCCTGCTCACCGAGCAGGCCGGTAGAGGGCTGCTCGCCGAGCAGGCAATGCCTGCTCGCGACGAGCAGCGTCTGCTCACCGAGAAGCAGTGCCTGCTCGGCGAGCAGGCCTGTGGGAATTGGTCAAAAATACCAATTCCGCCCCCACGACGCCACGATGGACCCCACGACTTCCTACCTGCATAAGGACACGAAATAGGTCAAGAAAAGGGGCCGAGCCGCGTCTATAAATAGGATTTTTCCAATGTAAATTAGATATCTTTTATCTTTGTAATTTTCTTAGCTTTTCATCTTGAGAAATCCTCTCCACCTCCTCCATATCCTTCAAACCTCCATTGAAGACACCTCCGAAGCTCCGTTCACCGAGGATTGCTCAAGCTCCATCCTTAAGTCCTAGGAAGACGCCTGCATTGGTAGACAGGTTCCTTGAAAGGGATTTTTCTTCTTTTATATTCTGTCTAGCCTCTGATACATGTTATGAATCCTAGGCTCATTGTAACTTCGTGACAATACTTTCATCTTTGATATATATTATAGTTCTTGTTCATTCAATTGTTTTGATGCTTTAATCTTTGTCTTACGCTTTGTCTGATTGGTTTAACTTATTCGATAATCCCAAAATCAAGTTGGCACATATTGCGAGCTGAATCTGACCTAGTCAGTGCCTATAGGATTGACGACCCTATAGAAGATTAAGCCCAAATTGCTGAGCCTTAGAGCTAGTTTCGGCCTTACAAGGGAATCACGAACTAGGGACTTTAGGAGGATAGGTCGGATTAATCGCCTCGGACACAAGTGACTTAGGTTTTAATTCAATTGCTTAAACAATCTATTTTCATTATCATCGTATCCCTTCATGTTCCTTCGGATAATTGCATTGGTAAAAGATCACTTAGGAGTAGTTTAACTTAATTAGGGGTAGAATAACTTAATTAGGCGTAGAATAACTTAGTTAGAATCAGATAACTTAGCTAGGAATAGTATAATCCAACCTAGGAGTAGATTAACTTAGAAAAAACCAAATCAAAACCCCTAAGCCTAGATAACACCTGAAACCAAGTAACTCGATACTTGCAGAAATAAATCCTGTGGACCATACCTGGACTTTCCAGAATTTTATTACTTGATAACGACGGGGTACACTTATCCCTTAGTGAGTCTCGCGGTACGAACGCCGTGAGGCGCATCAACGATAAATTAGAGATTAGTCTCCAAGACTCGGACAACCTGTAATGGTGATCAATATGAATTTGATAAGAAACTCGGTAAGAGACAATGTAATTTTCGGCTTGAGCTTTCGAAAAGTACTGGCTCTAAATGAAAACTCTCCCCTAATAGTATCTTAGCAAAAAATTCACCGGACAACCTGTAATGGTGATCAATATGAATTTGATAAAAAAAACTCGGTAAGAGACAATGTAATTTTCGGCTTGAGCTTTCGAAAGGTACTGGCTCTAAATGAAAACTCTCCCCTAATAATGTCTTAGCAAAAAATTCACCGAAGGATAGGTATTATTAAAGTCTTTTCCCTAATTAAATTAAGATTACTTTGTAATTAGACTATTAATTCATTTTCCATGAAGTATATTTATATTATTAATATTCAAAGTATTTATTTATGTAATAAATATATTTAACACCTTTCAAAAAAAAAAAAGTAAACATATTTAACATAAAATAAATGTAATTATAATTTTTCATCAAAATTAATATTTTACATCTATTTAAATAATTTATTTTAAATATTATTGCTTACATCCATTTTTAATTATTTGTATTATTGAATTTAATGTATAGTTTAATTACATTTTTATTATATGCTTAGACTAATTAAATAATATCAGTTTCCAAAAATCTATCAAAAATCAAAACTGAACTCTACACAACTTTGTTTCCAATCATAAATTTCTGCACTTTTCTTTATTTCAACACATTTCCTTGTAATTTTTAGTTTATTCAAGCAATCAAATTCAAGTTCTTGCACTTTTTATTTTTGGTATTCTTACAATTTCATGACCTTCTTGCAATTTATTATTTTTTCTTTGGCTAAGCTCTTGATAATTTGGACCTTAAGCAATTATTTGATCCCTTTTATTCCTAACAATCGTTTGACAGTTAGATACGATGCATTTCGAAGTCCGTGGGTACTTTAAACCGCTGACACGCTCTTAATTTCGTTTTCACCACAAAAGAGCCACAACAAATTGGCACGCTCGGTGGGACCCTCAATCACCATGCCGCCAAAGAAGAATGATTTGAAGTCAAAAGACCTTGCTATCGGCAATTCTAAAGAGCAAGAAAGCTTGCCGATAGAAAAACTCAAATGGAGGAATTTCTAGAGATGATGAAGAATACAAATCCAGAAGGAGAGTATTGGATTTCTATGGAGATTCAGAATTCATCTTATCTTGAGAAGTGCTTCAGTACCATTGAGAGAAGCGTTGATGAGTTGAAGGACAAGGTCGGCTCAATTGTACGAGATATTCAAAAGATCCTTCAAAAAATATTTGAGCTTACACCTAGCAAGGCAAGTCCTGTTATAGAAGAGCCCATACTTGCTGCCAAAAGCTCTTCTAAAAAGATGCCTGAGCCTACAACTAAGAAGGCCAACACTGCTAAAAACCTAAAAAACGTCCGTACCCTGCGGCTAGGTTTTTCGTTGTACCCTAACTTGGGGTTGAAGGTTCTCATTATTCCTCTCCTTAATCGATCAAGCAAACCCTACTGATTCCCCATACTATTTTCGTCTAGCAAACCCCCAATCACAGACCCTGCTATTGCACTATCGGTATGGAATCCCTCTCCCACGACTGCCTGAACTTATCGCTGGAGGAAGAAGATGCCGCTCCGGTTGTTATCTCAACGACAGACAACAACATATCCTATGATCTCTGCTGGAGTTGTATAGGTAGCTTTATAACAAACCGAATGATCAACGCTGAAGGTATGAAAATTACACTCTCTAAATTATAGAAACCTGCAGGAGGAATTTCTATAGTTGAACTTGAAGAAGGAAGGTTCCTGTTTCAATTTAATCATATTTTTGATCTAAATGCTGTACTCAATGGTGGACCATGGTCCTTCGAGAACAGACTCTTGATTCTAAAGAGAGTAGAACGTCAAGAAGATTTCTACAAGATTTCGTTGCTTGAAACCCCATTTTGGATTCAGCTTCACGACCTACCGGGAGGCTTTCGGTCTGAGAAAACGGCTGTTGTTTGTGGTTCGTATATAGGGACTGTCATCCGGACAGATCCTAGGGATTATACGGAATAGTTCATAGGCTATCTGCGTGTTCAGGTCTCACTGGATACCCGCAAAGCATTAAAACGTCGTATGAAACTTGGGACAGCAGGTTCTAATTGGGTTTGGATTAACTTCAAGTACGAAAGACTTCCGCACTTCTACTTATTCTATGGGTTAATCGGACATGTTGAAAGGGACTGTGCAAGCTTTAGAGCCCTTCATGATCCAGATCATCCAATGCTATACGGCGCTTTCCTCAGAGCGGCACCTAGAAGAATGGTACAAAATTCCTCTCCATGGCTCAATTCAACCCCCTTGCTACTATATCAGACAAGTGCATAATCATCTCAACAGAAAGTGAATCCCCTCAAGCAAAGAGCCCTCGAAGTAAACGAGATTATCACACAGGAAGAGGAGGAGATCTGAACCCTTACAGATGTAAAAAGAAAGAGAAGCTCTGAGTCTGATTCAAAGTTCGCCCCTATGGACGACATTGTGAATGAAATAGAGATATCGGCAGGTTCCACAGAAGGGGCCAACCGGAAGCTATGACGTGCTTAACCTGGAACTGTCGAGGAGTGGGCAACCTCAAGACAGTACGAGAGCTCAAGGAGCTCGTTCTAGTCCATAAACCAGCTATTATCTTCCTCATGGAGACGATGGTTGGAGAAAGTTCTATTTTAAACGTAAAGAGGTCTATCGGGTTCGACAAACACTTTGTAGCTAGTAATGAGCGAAGAGGGGGCGTAGTGGTTTTGTTCTGGAATAATGAGACTACGGTAAACCTACTAAAATTCAGTTACAATTTTATTGACGTTCGTATTTCAGGTGGAGGTAGTTCAGATTGGCGATTCACTGGATTCTATGGCTTCCAAGAACGTGGAAGAAGAGATTTATCATAGAGATGTCTTAAAGACCTCTACAGATTATCTAACCTACCCTGGTTAGTGATGGGAGACTTCAACGATATGATGTACTCATTTGAAAAAAGAGGGGGGTCGGAATCACCCGAATCAGCTTCTGTCAGGTTTTAACGAACCGTTAACTCATTGTGAATTATCAGAAGTACAAATGACAGGATATCCTTTCACTTGGATTAGACAAAGAAGAGGAGAAATTTCAGTTGAGGAAAAGTTAGACAGAGGGGTTGCAAATCAGTTATGGCATGAGATTTTCCCGACAGCGAGCATACCGAATGTTGTTACTTCCCAGTCCGATCACTCTACACTCATTCTCACAACCAGTGCGACAATGATTTCGAGGCCTGGTCAGTTTCGGTATAAAAACGCATGGGGTTCTAAGGAAGACTGCCACCGAATCATCACGGATACTTGGTCGGATAACAATGATTCTCAATTTCTGCTCAGATTACAACAATGCCGACAAAGGGTAGAAGTGTGGGGGAACGGGTTCAGAAAGAGGTTCTGTGGCCGAACAAAATGGTTACACAGCAGGTTAGAAACTTTACGATGGAATCCGGATACGGAGGAATATCAGAGGGTTCGACGTGAATTGGTAACATCAAGAAACGAACTGGAATCTTACTAGCGTCAAAGGGCAAAAGTTCAATGGCTCAAGGAGGGGGATTGCAATTCTCATTTTTTCCACGCTACAGTTAAAGCAAGAAGGAAGAGAAATGACTTTGACAGATTGAAAGACGAATCAGGGGTAATTCGCACTTGGTAGACGGGACTGGCTGCTAGTATACAAAACCATTACGTGGATATCTTTAATTCCCAAGGAAGTGAGGGCCTTTATATCATTGAATCAATCCAGAACCGAGTTTCGGAGGAGCTGAAATGACAACTAAGTCGTGCTTACACCGTCGAGGAAGTAAAGAAGGCCATTTTCGAGATGCATCCAGATAAGTCCCCGGGGCCCGATGTACTAAATCCGGGTTTTTACCAACAACATTGGCAAGTTCTAGGTGAGGACATAGCCACATATTGCATTGAGTGCCTAAATTCCGGAACCATCCCTTCTTTGCTTAACCGTACAAATCTTATGCTCATCCCAAAGAAGAAGCAACCGACGAGCATCTCGGACCTTAGACCTATTGCCCTCTGCAACGTCATTGTCAAAATTATGACAAAAGTCATAGCCAACAGGCTAAAAGGTATCTTGAATCATATTATCTCTGCAAACCAAAGTGCTTTTATCCCAAAACGCTCAATAACGGATAATATTATGATTTCATATGAGGTTGGTCATGCACTCAAATTGGGGAAAGGAGGTAAGAAGGGATACGCGGCTTTGAAAATTGATATGTCAAAAGCCTATGACAGGGTCGAGTGGGCCTTTCTACAAGCCATTATGATTCAATTCGACTTCCCTAGTCAATTCATCGAGCTTGTGATGAGCTGTGTATCATCCGTTGAGTATCAAATTGTTAACCACAATGCTGAGTTCCCAGTTTTCAAGCCATCTAGAGGGTTATGGTAAGGCGACCCCATCTCACCGTATCTGTTTATACTTTGCACCGAGGTTAACGGAAAATTACACGGCTACAGGATTAGCCTAGGCGCACCAATTGTAACCCATCTCCTATTTGCAGATGACAGTTACTTTTTCTTCCGAGCATCGATTGAGGAAGATATGGTAATGAAGGAGATATTTCGGCAGTATGAATCAGCCTCGGGTCATAAAATAAATATCCACAAATCAAAAATCTCATTTAGCGCGAAAGTTCCTCAAGAAAGGAGGTTAGAGTTAGTGGCATTGCTACAGGTAGAAACGGCCACTCAGCAGGACTGCTACCTCCGTCTCCCATCTGCTGTTGGGCGTAATAAGACGGCTGCCTTCTGGTATATCGTAGACCGAATGGTAAGAAGAGTACGAGGATGGCAGAACAGGCAGTTATTGCAAAAGCGGTAAGGAGATTTTGATAAAAACGGTAGCACAATCTCTTCCATCATATGTTTTTCAGGTATTCCTCCTACCTAAGTCAATCTGCAAAAAACTAGAAACCATACTGAATGCTTACTCGTGGGGTAGAGGGATCAAATGGAAGGCCTGGGAGTCCTTGTGTACAAGAAAAGAATGGGGAGGGCTTAACTTTAGACGTTTCCACGAGTTTAATTTGGCGTTTCTGGGCAAGCAAGCGTGGAAATTTATAAACCAACCTCTCTCGTTGGTCAGCCGTTTGTTTAAAGCACGTTATTTCCACGAAGCTAGTCTGGGGGCAAACCCGAGCCTCATCTGGGCTAGTATTGTCCAGATGCAGCAGCTGATGAGAAAGGAGGTGATATCGCGTATCGAAAATAGACAAAGTACTCGTATTTGGGGTGATAAATGGATTGACTCAGAATCGGGGGTGCCTATTATGCTCCAGCCTGGTTCAGATCAGATTATGACAGTCGATAGATTGATCAAAGGTGGGGAATGGAATGATGAGTTACTCACGAACCTTTTCACATTAGAGGATAGACAATCTATTCTTCAGATTTTTATTTCTAATTGTGGAAGAGAGGACCAATTATGTTGGAGAAGGGACAAGAAAGGAATCTACAGCGTTAAAACGGCTTACTACTCTTTATCTGAGGCATTTCCCAAACCACCGGACTCGGTGTGTAATGCCCCTTGGAGTAAGCTTTGGCAATTGGATTGTCCTCCGAAGGTGAAAAACTTCTTGTGGCGCACTGCATGGAATATAATTCCAACCAAGGTAACTCTCTACAATCGTCGTGTTGAAATTGATATCAGATGCCCGTTTTGTCAGAACCACGTGGAAACAATACTTCATATTCTATTCCATTGCCCGATTCTAGCGCGTGTTTGGCAAGTTCCGTTTATGCTTAACCTCAGAAATCCAGAACACGTTGACACGTCAAATTGGTGGTGCGAGGTATTGAATAACAGCAGTCACGAAAACGCAGGTCAGTGGGCAGCAGTGATGTGGTTTGTATGGACCTGTCGTAATAATTGGCTTTGGAACAGAAATCGCACCCCCCGGAACAAATATTTAGGCGCGCTACGGAGATATGGGAAGCATGGAGAGCAGCGAATAGTAGAGCTGATAGCAGTTCCAACCCGGGAAATCGTCGAATAACTGAACGATGGATCAGTCCAATATCAGGGGTAAAAGTTAATTTTGATGCGGCGGTTAGCAGTGCCGGGTATATCGGTGTTGGGGCTAGCATACCGGATAGGGAAGGAAGATTTATAGTAGGGAGATATAGACGAATAACGGGTTTATATTCTCCATCAGTAACGGAAGCCATCTCGTGTAGGGAAGCGCTTAGTTGGATCAAAGACATAGGGGAAACGGAAGTATGTGTGGAAGGGGATGCATATATAATTATTCAGGCGTTGCTTCAGGATTCCGGTGAAGATAATTCTCATCTTGGGTTAGTTCTCTCTGACTGTCGTGAGTTAGCGAGCTCAATTCCGAGTAGCTCTTTCCGTTTTATGCGTAGATCAGCTAATCAGGTTGCGCATGAAATAGCTAGACTAGGATTGTCAAGCCTAGTAGTGATAGTAACCAACTTACCCCCTATTTCGATTGTAAGCCTTTTGGCTATTGATTCTTAGCATTAATTCAATTCATTTATTCATTCAAAAAAAGGCTAACACTGCTACTGAAGAGCCATTATTTGTGTTTACTAGCAAAGGTTCCAGTAAAAAATTTCCAGAGGCGTCAGAAGGTCGCAGATCACTTCAAATTGAGAATTTCTGACCCTCGCCTCTAAGGGAAGAATTTACACCTCAGAAGGCCATTAACATTAACAGGCCTGAGGCAAGTAAGTTGACCGGACCTCAAATCTTTGGGAGTACTAACCCTGTCTTCAATCCTGCAACTTATGAAAACACAAGTTATTAAGGAGGTGGAGATTCAGGAGGCAACTTTAGAGGGTCTAGAAATGGGATACCTGTTTATCAACCTCCATACGATTTTCAGCCTTCAATGCTAGGAGGCATGTACCTTCAGCCTCACCAGGCCGCCCAGATAACTATTAAGGCAGTTAGAGAAGTTATTTATGAACTTTACGAGTCTGGTCTTTGTCATATAGGCATCCCTAAATTTCACAAACCTTATCCAACTGTGATAGATTTGGAGAGCCATTACCCAAGGGGGTACAGAATTCCACACTTCTCATTATTTTCTAGAGAAGATGGCCTTTCCACTTTGGAACATATTGCTCATAAGACATCAACTTATGAAATTACTCATTAGAAATAGGTGCAGATGTATCTTGATCCTCATCACTAGAAAAATTGCCTTTAGTAGTAACTATATTAGCTACAACACTCTTTTTCTTGTTATTGTTAAACTTGAAATTGGGTGGGAACCCATGCTTCTTGTAGCATTGATCCATCATATGCCATTCTTTCCCACAAAAACTACACTTCTCGACATTAGTGGAATTATCTGACCTTTTCTTGTACTGTGAAGATGCTGAATTATTATTATACTGGAATGTTGAGATTGTTGCTCTTTAATTTTCTTAACAACAACACAATTTTCAGAATTAGCGATATAAGCACATCTTGGAATGGATCTAAAATTTACCAATTCTTCCCAAACTACTTGCAAGCGAGTAAAATAATAAGTGATTGAAAGATCACATTGCATAAGGGAAGCAACTTCATCTTGTAATTCTGCAACTTGTAAAAGATCAGATTGCGAGAATCGATTCTTTAGATTATCCCAAGCCTCTAAAGCAGTCTCAAACCAAATGATGCTCTGAGATATGGATGCAGAAACCGAGTGATTTAACCAAGACAAAATCAATTGGTTACAATGATTCCAAGATTGCATATTTGCTTCTTCAACATTAGATTGGGAAAGAGACCCATCAATGAACTTTAATTTGTTCTTTACAATTAGAGACCTCTTCACAGCTCGAGCCCAAAAATGGTAATCCTTGTTACCAGTTAAAATTTGTGACACCAGCGAATGATTAGTGTTCTCATTGGGATGAATATAGCAGAAACTAGCCGGATTGGAAGAAAGCTCAATCGTCATATTTGATGTCGTCGGCATCGAGAAAACAAAATCAGAAATTGAAAGAAACTTTCTGAGATGAATTTAGTGGAAGCTATCAAAATTGCTCTGATACCATATCAGAATAGAACAATGAATGAGAGAATGAGAGATCTATTTGATCTTGAAGGAAAAGAAAAATGAAATCTTATTGATTTTTAGAAATATAATACCAAATATAAAAGTAATACAAGAACCCGTCTAACTTGTAACTAAAACTGTTGTTAACGTTTATTCCATCTCTAACTCCCTAACAGAACTTCCTTATCTTCTTCTCTTCCCCCTTCTGATCTTCTTCTATTCTCTTTCTCCCTCTTTTCTCAAAACCCACTCATCTATTAAATACACAATTTTTCTTATTTTGTGAATCTACTTTGAAGAGGAAGAGGAAAGTTTGTCTTACTTCTTCCTCCACTCGCTCGGTTAGATTTACTGTGTTTTTTTATTATTGTTTTTTTCCTGTTTGTATTCATATACTTCATCTGATCTCTTTATTCGCTTGAATTGTATCAGTTCTCTATTATTCTTTCGTTTATACCTTTTTTGAATTTAGCACGAGCGGAAACGACTTATCTTGTTCGTAAATCAATAGATCTACGTGGTTGCAACAAAACAAAGGATTTACATCCGAATGTTCAGAATGGCTTAAACGATGATGAGTGGATTGCAGATGCTTTTCTACGGATTTGGATTTATGAGAAGTATATTTTTTCTTCTTTTTTTATGTTTTTAATACCTTTTATGGTTATTTATGCTCTTTGTAGTCATTTTAGTGCCTTTATGGATCTTGTAAGATTTTCATACCTTATGTTTGTTTGTTGTACTTGGTGTTTGTTCATCTATTGAAGATACAACTATTTCCATAAAAAAAAACTCCCTAACAGAATATACAACTTACTAACTCAATCCTTTATTAAAATTACCACAAACTCATTATATGTTAACATAATTGCATTTATATAATAATTTTTTTTATTAACAAATGAGAAAATATAAAAATATAAATCCAATTAATCTTTAAGAGTTTTATGCGTGTGACTAGCGCCTAACATTTTTCTGTTAACGTTGAGAAAATGAAAAGCAATGCTTAAAAATCATTTGTCATATACAGTAAAATATTCATAAATTAATACTCGATGAATTAATAATCTCTTTAAAATAATAAATTCTTCTGGTCCCGATTTGGACCAGTTCAGTAAATTTATACTCGATAAATTAATATCTCAATAAATTAATAAAATTTCATGGTTCCAACATTATTAATGTATAGAGATTTTACTGTATGATAAAGCAGGCGATTACTTTAAAGAAAATTAATCTTATCAAGCTTGTCCACAGGGGTCCGGAGATTAGTCATCTTTTCTTCGCTGACAATGTTTTGATTTTCCTTGAGGCTGATTTGGAGCAGGTTAGTGGCTTTATGGAGGTCCTAAATGAGTTTTGTTCTTTATCTGGTCAGAAAGTTAATATCCAAAAGTCTAGAATGATGGTGTCTAAAAATGTCTCTAATAACCTTACGCGTAGGTTGAGTTTGTCGTGTTCTATCCCTTTAACTAATTGCTTGGGAAAGTACCTTGGCATTCCTCTTTTAGGAGGGAGAGTGGATAAGAATAACTTCAGGGATACCGTGGATAGTATTAGTTCTAAAATGAGTGTTTGGAAAGCTAAAAATCTTTCTCTGGCCGAGAGGATTACGCTTATGCAGTCTGTCACCTCGACGGTTGCTAATCATGTGATGCAAATGAATATGATCCCTAAAGGGGATTTGCGTAGGATTGACAAAGTGAATAGATCTTTTATTTGGGGCCATACAAGGGAGAATAATACAATCCAATTAGTTGATTGGGATTCGGTTTGTAAGCCGAAGAGGTGTGGGGGGACTGGTGTTAGGAAAGCGGCTGATTCGAATGTGGTTCTCCTTCTTAAGCTTCTCTGGAGGATTTGGAAAGAGCCCAACACACTCCGGGCAAGAGTTTTGTCTACAAAATATAGGAAGGATCTTATTTTTAGGGGCTCGGTTTCAATTGCCAGTCATCGATCCCATATTTGTCATAGTTTACAATCGGTATTTGATTGTTTTTTATAGGGTCTGCTCTGGAGTATAGGGGATGGGAAATCTACGTCGTTCTGGGATGATAGGTGGTTGGGTTCTTCCTATCTTCGTGAGTTGGCTGTGCATAGGGTGGAGGATAAGAACCTCAATTGGCGGGTGAGTGATGTGTTTGATGATAGTGGGAGTTGGAATTGGTGTAAAATTAAGCATTATTTGGATATCCCTACTTTGTTGCGTGTGAGATGTATCCTTACGGCTCGTTATTCGGACATCCGGGACATGCCTAGATGGGTTAATTCTTCTAATGGTAATTTTACTTGTAAGGATGCGTATTCTCTTTTGATTGCTGATCGTGGTGGTGCGGAGGTGGATGCTCGGTTTGATGCGGTTTGGAAGATGAAAGTCCCTCATCGTATCTGGATTTTCCTTTGGCTGTGTCTTCATGACAGGATTCTCACTAATTTGGAGCGGAAAAGAAGACATTTGAGTGAGGTGGATGTTTGTTCTATTTGCCACAGGGATCTTGAGTCTATTATTCATGTGCTCAAGGACTGTCCTGTGAGCGTTCTTATTTGGCGGGGGCTTCTTCCACCGAGTTCGTAAGGGTGGCTCTTTGAGATGGCTAAAGAATCTTGGCTTATTGACTGTATGGTGAGTTCTGATAAAATGTTTGGGATTCAAAATTGGATGAGCCTTTTTGCTGTGACGGTTCATAAACTTTGGACTTGGAGGAACTTAGAGATCTTTTGTAATAGTGAAGGTATCCCGGGTGATCGAATTGCTTCGATCTATAGAACTTTGGATGGTGTTACTGCGGCTTGGGAGGTTTGGCCGAAGTTGACTATAGGGGGAGGCAGGCGGAAATTGCTTCAGTGGCAAAAACCAGATAGGGACTGGTTTAAACTCAATGTGGACGGCTCCTCTAATGTTTCGACGGGTCAGATTGCTTCAAGTGGCGTGATTAGAGATAGTTCGGGGAACTGGTGTAGGGGGTTTACTCAAAATGTCGGCCAGGGTGATATTTTAACTGCTGAACTGTGGGGGATACATGCTGGTCTTAAGTTAGCGTTGGATTCTAATTATCGGAGGTTGATTGCGGAGTTTGACTGTCTTCAGGCGGTTAGTTTAGTTAATTCAGATACGCCTCTTCATCACCCGACTCGTACTTTAATTCAGGGTATCAAATCCCTTATGTCTCGGTTTGAGAATATTGCGGTGTGCCACATCTATAGGGAGTGTAATAAGCGTGCAGATTTCCTTGCCTGTTCTGCTATCGGTCTGGCGCCAGGTATTACGGTGTTACAGACAACTCTTACCTTGTTATCTCATTTTCTTTATGAAGATCGTGCAGGCAGGCCCTGTTTAAGGCTTCTGGCTTTTTGATTTTTTTTTTTTGGTTCTGTTGCTGTTAATTCTTGTTTTATCTGTTATCTACAAAAAAAAAAAAAAAAAAAAAGAAATTTTACTGTAAATGATGATAAAGTAATGAAGCCAGAAGTTTTTTTTTTCTTTCTACATAGTTTCCAAATTCTTGTTTGGATGAATTGCATTACTTGCTCTTCAAAATTTTCTTTTATTTCTCACTTTAACCTATTGCCATTACTTTGTCACATAAAAATGACTCAACATTAGAATTCAGACAGTCATTCAACTATTACTAAAGTTTCATTATTTATAGCAACAAAATTTTAGTTTTCTGACAATAAAATAGGAATTTTGTGCTTTCAATAAATTCACATTTAAAAAAAAATTCGTCAATTTTATTATCGAGAATACTGACTAATTAAAGATAGATACAACAATCAATTTGACACCAATAATCTATAAAATAAATTAAAACATATTAAATAAAAAGTTCTTAATTACTTGTTCAATTGTAAAACTTGTTTTCTCTTTGGTATTAGAACCTTATACCCCCACGTTGGTTGTTTTACTTTTTTTTTTTTTGAGAAAAGTTGTTTTACTTTTTTAAGATGAGTACAACATACCTTTCACGTGTAACTTACTTTTTGAAAACCGAGTGATTAATTGATTACATTTTACACAGATTGAGAGAGCTATCCCGACGTTTTATGCAAATTGAGAGAGCTATCAGAACAGTTTTAAAGTTAAGGACGCTAATCAAGTTTTTTTTTTTTTTTTTAAATAAGTTTACATGGCTAACCCATTAAAATTACAATAAGTTGGACCACATATATAGGATGTCAAAATTGAGCAACTATATAGCTATAGCAATGGAGCAAACATTTCTTCCAAACATAGTAGAAACACACACAAAAAAAAAAAAGAGTAAACAGAAATTAATAATATATATTATGGTTTAGTCTTTAATTATGAGGTGATAATAATGAAAATAAAAGTAAAATCAGTGCATGTAAAAAGTATTAGGTTGTTTAGCTTGTGCAAGCATTTGAACCACTTCTCTCATAGTAGGCCTTTCCACACTTTGTTCTTGAACACATAGCATGGCCACAAAGAACACTTGCATTGCCTCATTCATTGGAATTTCATCTAATCTTTCATCTAATATCTTAATTACTCTTTCCTTGCTTGAATTCGTCTGCATTTTAGTCCATTGAACTATGTCTACCCCTTCTTCTCCGAAATCACCCACTGGTCTTCGTCCCGTTAGTAGCTCCAGTAGTACTATTCCGAAGCTATATACATCACTCTTTTCATCCACTTTCAACGTATATGCATATTCTGCAATTACAATTTCATAATTTAATTAATTACAACCAGTGACGGAACCCGAGTCAAATATTCGAGGGACAATAGACAAAAAAAATATGTGTTGAAATTAAAGATTGGAAGTTGAGTATAACAAACTTTGATTGATCTATAACTAGGTTGCTTTTTGCCTCTAAACAAAAAGAATAAGGATAAAATTGTAGGTTAAGTATCCCTAATATTCAAAGGATAATAACATAAGCAATGAAGTCATCTCATCTCCCAAGGTAAAGTAGCAAAAAAAAAAGGGGGAACAAATATAGTTGTCCTAACCTAGGGCATAGAGAAAGTAGAAGTTAGATCCCAAATAGGATTCTCTAAGGTACCATGCATTTGTTTTTGTGGATGGATGGATGGATTAGGATTTTTAAGGTCAAAAGTTTTTGGCTTTGAATGAGAATAAAGCTCACACCTCCACTCCACTGTAACAACAAAGCAAAAGGGTCCTTCAGTTAGTGGAATTCCTTTACCATTCCACATCTCCCAACAAAATTTATATTCCCTATTTTTTATTTATTTCATGTCAATCCAAATCCATATTTGAAAATAAAAAGAATTAATGATTAAACAACTTCTCAGGGTACTTAATGATTATCCCAAGTCAAAGGTAATTATATATAAAAAAGGAAAAATCTTTTAGTGTATTCTATGTTTTCATATGGTCAAAAGTAAGGTCACAACACAAGTCAATTCAAACTAAAATAAATTGATTAAGTTTGGTGGAATTTTACCTGGAGCAATATAGCCATAGGAGCCAGCAATTGCAGACATGCATTCTGATGTACCAGTGTCTTGTAAAAACTTGGCAAGTCCAAAATCAGCAACATGAGCTTCAAAATCTGAGTTAAGAAGTATATTATTGGACTTTACATCTCTGTGAATAATTAGAGGTGAACAATCATGATGTAGATAACATAATCCTTTTGCTGCTTCAATTGATATTTTCATCCTTGTTTCCCACTTCAGATATCCACCTCTTTTTCCATGAACTACTTCACCTAAACTTCCATTTGGCATGTACTCATATATTAGCAGATTCTCTTCTTTATTTGAGCAGAATCCAAGCAATCTCACAATGTTTCTGTGCCTGATTCTTCCTAGTGTTTGTATTTCTGCTGATAGTCCGTTGTCGTGCGACGAACCTTTGCTTATTCCTAGCAATTTCTTCACTGCTACTTCCTCCCCATTTGACATTACTCCTTTGTATACAATTCCTGCTCCTCCTCTGCCTATGATGTTGTTTTCCTTTACGCTTTCCAGGATTTCTTCGCACCCGAATTCTAGCTTCTGGAATGCTGTCAGCTTCCATGTTTTCGCCTTCTTTTGTTTCTTTCGCGTCTTGATTATTGCTAGAACGACGAAAATGACTGAACAGACTAGTAGTCCCAACGCGAGGAGAAGCTTGAATTTTCCGGAAACGTGAGAGTTGGAGTTGTTTTCGTCATCGAATTGGGACTGAGAGAAGGAGGATCTGTTACATGGATTTAAGTAATAGCCACATAGAAGAGGGTTACCAAGAAAAGATGTGGAATTGAAGAATGAGTATTGTCCGAATTCAGGTACGGGGCCTGAGAAGTTATTATGAGAGAAATCTGCTGATGTTAAGCTTTTCATTGATCCGATTTCTTTAGGAAGAGTGCTGTTCATTTGATTCCAGGAGACATTGAAGTAGTTTAAGATGTGAATTTGAGAGATGTGAATAGGAATAGAACCTGAGAATTGGTTTTGACTCAAATCTAAGTATGTCAACATCGGACAATCACCAATCTCACCTGGAATTTCACCTGAGAAATTGTTTCTACTCATATCCAAAGTGAGCACATTTTTCAACTCACCTATTTCATCAGGAATTACTCCTGTAAACCTGTTTCCACTCAACAGAAGAATCTGCAAGCTAGTGAAATTCCCAATAGATGCAGGAAGAGTCCCGGATAACCGATTTTCTGAGAGATTCAGCTGCTCCAGCTTTGATGATAGCTCGGTTATTTGTTTCGGAAATCGCCCTGTCAGGTAATTGCTGTGCAATTCCATCAGCAAAAGCTGTGGCAGGTAAAGAAACCCGGCAGGAATTGACCCTGTCAAGTAATTCTGCCCCAGACGAACTCTTGAGAGTGTGTCACAACGGCCTAGATCATCCGGTAGAGGACCGAAAAGGAAATTGATCCGCAGAATCAAAATCTGCAGCTTCCTTCCTAAGCAGAGATTTCTAGGGAGTAATCCAGTGAGTTTATTGCTTGACAAATCAAGTTCAATCAATCTGCCATTTTCTCCAAGCTTTTCAGGAATAGAACCAGTGAAATTGTTGCGCCACATTTTGAGCACTTCCAAGTTAGGTAGCTCAGCAATGAAATGAGGAATCTCCCCATGTAGCTTGTTAAGAAAAAGATTGAACAGATTGAGTCGTTGAAGCCCGGAAAACTCAACAGGGATATCTCCGGTCAGCAAATTGTTCGAAAGATCAAGCGATTTCATCCTGCTTAAATTCCCAATTTCACCAGGAATGGTACCAGTTAACTCATTTGTCTGCAGATAAAGAGTATCTAACTTGCTCAGTTTGCCTAATTCCGGTGGTATTGGACCCTCCAAGCTACAATTCGCCAGATCTAAATGAACTAGATTCACCATATTCCCAAGCTCCGGCGGAATTCCACCGGAGAATTCATTGTAATACCCCAAGTAAAGATACTCAAGATTAGTAAGATTACCAAGCTCTCCAGGTATAAAACCACTCAAATCATTTCCTTTAACAGACAGATAATTCAGCTGCTGCATACTTCCATAGCTGGGAGGTATACTTCCTGTAAAATAGTTCCCGCCAAAATCCACATGCTTCAGCTTTTTGATCTCGGCAACACCTAACGGAAGCGAACCTTTGAAATTATTGTCATAAACATCGAGAATTTCAAGCAGTTTCAACTGAGTGAAATCCCAATCCAGCTCTCCAGTGAATTGATTGTCAGAAATATTCAGCAGCATTAGCCTGGAAAGCTTGTGAATTTCTCGTGGGAAGTCCCCGGAAAAGCTGTTTCCGGCGAGAGAAAGATTGACAAGGCTCTGGAGGTCGGTAATGACAGGAGAGAGAGAACCAGAGATGTTAAAGCTTGAAATATCTATAGAAACAACTGATCTATTCATTTGATCACAGTGAATACCAGACCAAGTAGAACATAAGAGCAAGTAATTAGACAAGTTCCATGAATTGAGGGAATTAGGATCATAGGAATCAAATGATTTTTTGACAGAAACAAGGATTGATGCTTGTCTCTTGAGGTAAAGATTATGGGAAGAAAGAGAAAGAGAAGAAGGGAACAGAAGAGGAAGAAGAAGAAGAAGAAGAAAAGAAAATGGAGAAGCCATGGAAGAATCAGAGGTGAACCAAAAATGGGTTCAAGTGAAGATTCAATAATAACCATTTCATACAGTGGAGAATGTAATGAATTTTTTTTAAAAAGGGAAAGTGATTGCACATCAACAGCATCCCAAGGAGCTGTTTTTTTTTTTTTTTTTTTTTTTTTTTTTGGATTACCTTCTTTTTTGCTTTTAAAAAAGAAAAGCAAAAGCAAAATGCTTGCATAAAGATGAATGTCCTGCTAAATAGACCGTTTCATAACACATTTATTATATAATTATTTGAATCAAAAAACATGTTATCTTACTTTACAAAATCAACTTACATTTCTACCCTTTTCCTTTATTACTTTAGGTAGAATCTATCCATGGAAAATGAATTCAATCTAAGTTGTTTCAACATCTACTTTAAAGGATGATTCTTATTCAAAATTCCAAAGCAAAATATTTCAACTGTATATTTCATGTATATTTTGCATCATCATGGATTAATATATCACAACTACCCTGAACTGAACTTGATCGAAAAAACTGATTAGCCCCTTGAATTTATAAAGTATTTGATCAACAACTACTTTAATTTGTTTAAAGTGACATGTCGGTCTCTTAAACTTATTTACGTTGATCTATTATATATTTCAATTTGAACAAATCTAATCTTATTATGACACGTGGACTTAGCATCTCCAACACTAACTAGCCATTTCACTCTCTAAAATAATATAAAATATTAGTTTAGCCAAATTTAACTAGCCAAATTTATGTCTTACTCCAACCATGCTAGCTATTTGACGTCTCTATTTGATTATTTTATCATTAAAAGTGAATAAATTTAAAGAAAAAAAAGAAAAAGTAGAAAGAAGAAACAAAGAAGAAAAAGAAAGAATTAATAAAAAAAATAGAAATAACTAACCAAAGGGACTAGCCAAATTTAACTAGTGAAAATGGCTAACTATTTATTTTAGAGAGCCATGTCATCTTGTTGGAGTGCTCCCTCTCTAAATGGCTAGCCAAATTTGACAATTTAGAGAGTCATGTCACCCTATTAAAAATAATGTCATTTTAAGCAAATTCTAAGGCTAACAAAACAGTTTGTAAATTCATAGGGCCAATCAATTTTTTCGGTCAAATTCAGAAAAATATTGATGTATTAAACCTTTTTTAAATGTAAAAAGTTCGAAAATTATTTATGTTGTTTCTCAAATTTTAATCTCTTCTTTTTATTTGGAATAAAATATTATGATATTTATGCAAAAGAATAAAAGTTTTTTTCCATCTATCTTATCCAATATTCTGCACCTTTTCTGATGAAGGTATCACTTTAATGGAAAATGGAAAATGAATAAGTTTAGATCACCAAGTCAGCGGAACATAAAATGGACCATCGAGAACCATTAGAGGAAGGATTTAGGATCGACAAGAAGCCAAATGAGCCGATTTTAATTACAACGTGGGCATTATTTCCAAGTAAGCTGAAAATTGAGAAGCAGCCACCAACTTTAGTTTAGCTTTGAGCACATGGTTTTCCAGGTGGGTACTCTCCACCTTCTCATGTGGTTAACATTATGTTTAGTTCCTCTTTTTATGTACTCAAATGTCTTAAACCACCGATAGTCTTTGAATTATCAACATGATCCTAAGTAACCGAAGACGCCATATCACCAATACAAGGTGTATGATTCACAATTACTCATTTGTTCTTAAAAGCCTCAAGTTCACTATATCCTTCTTGCGCATGAAAAATTCTAGCACATATGGGGGCTGAAAGTTCGGACAAAAGCTTGATTTTGAGAAGAGTATGAAGACTCTAATGATACCAACAATGATTTAGAACCCCATATTTTCGCATTGTCTCGTAGTTGCGATTAAACAATAAAGAAAGTTAAAGTACGATAAGAATGCCAAAAAGGAACTTACCAAAATGGGGAAGATCCGAATAACTAGCGAAGATTATAAAAGAAAGCAAAATTGACAACGAATTAAAGAAAGGAAGACAACATGAAAAAAAGAAAGGGAAAGAGAACCATTCCCACTTATAGGGCATAAAGCAATTAAAATAGTAAGAAAGAAGGACTATTAAAGTTGCTTTCATTTACACCTTACACCTGTGGTACATCTGCCTCACTTGGATGACACCTTGATGAAATCAAAGCTAAAAATGGCTGTAACATGGGAATCAAAGCATCAACAGAAGTCTTAAAAGACATTTTTACCCTCGTAAGGGGGATTCTAACAACATAAAAATACCACTTTTCCCACATGGAAAGATGATGGCCGAATGTCTGAAGGGATCTTATGGAAGATCTAGATACATACGAAATACGCGATCATTAGGAAGATTTGAGTCCGGATCTTGGACATATGAATGGAGGTCAAATATAAGATTGCTCTAGAGCAGCCAAATGACTAAGGAAGAATCAACTTCGATAGTATACCTCCCAAAAACTTACCTAAATGGACACCCCAAGGGTGATATTGTGAAAGCATAAAATAAAGTCGATCCACGGGGAGGATTGTTATAGGGACAACATGTCCATCCAATAAGAGGACAACACTTTAAAACATTGAGCGGTAACCACACTAACCTATATAAAGAGGATTAAGTGGAATCTTCAAGGTATGCTACAAAAAACCAAGCCTCCCTTCTTCTTCTCTATTCTTTAAGAATGAGTTAAACATCAAAGTGATTACACCGGGTAGCCGACACCTCCCTTATTTTGTATGAATTTTCTCAAAAGGCGAGGAAGATTAAGATCCTTATTTGTGGAAAATTTATTCAAGTTATCACTATATATCTAACCTTTCATCATTTTTAAATTCAATGAGAAAAGTTGTGATGATCCAATAATTCATATTCTAATTATTAAGATGGTATCATAGATAATTCCTCTAGCTCAATATTATTCATCCATTTATGGCATAACTCTGTTTCTCATTTAAGGAGCAACTAAACAATGTATTTTTTTTGTTAAGGGTGGAGGAAGTCATTACTTCCTTCTAGCCGATGAAACACTAGTTATTCTCCTTTCGTACATCTTGACAGGTCCAAACTACAACCAATTCTCGAGATTAATAAAACTTACATAATGTCATTTTTTTCATTTTTTGATGGAACAACGAGAGCACCTAATCTAGAAGATCGTCTATATGCAACTCAGCAACATTGTAATACAATGTTGATCTCTTAGTTGTTGCATGCGGTCTCGCAATTCATAGCCCAAAACATAATATGGTTAGACAAAGCTTTAGAGGTTTATGATGATATACATGATAGCTTTTCTCAAGCAGATTCACTCAGAATTTCAGTGTTAAAGAAAGAAATTAATAATTTCAAACAAGAAGATATGAGTGTGACTAATTTCTACACGAGGATGAAGGTCTTATACGATGAATTAACCAAATTTAAGGCCACTGCTTCAGTGTACGTGATCCATCTTATCACTATGGAGCATTTAACATCCATCTTATCACTATGGAGCATTTAACATATTAAGAGACCAGCAAGATGCAAATCATGTGATAACTAGCCTTCAAGGTATCAATGAAAAATACTCAAATGTTTCTTGAAAAATTCTATTAATGGAACCTATGCCATTGTTAGAGTATTTGCAATACATATTCAACATGAAAGAAAAATGAACGAATCAATTAAATTCAATAGTAATAATAATTATAATAATAAAAAAAAGCTAATAAACTCTTTCAACTGTGTACACATGCCGTATTTCTCACTAAATACAGACTTTAATTAAAGCCACCTATCCGGATTACTCTTGATGGATACTAATAATATTATAATTTCATAATATAACTTAAAATCAGAAATATATATATGTAACTCATAAATCAACATCATAAAATTTCTCAAGTACCTTTCTCAGTTCCATCTTTCAAAATATCAATTCTTATACAAATATTATTCAAATATACTCAAGTTCACCAAAATAATTTAAGAAAAACGGAAATAATATATATACACATACATGTATATACATTTGTGTATAAATTAAGTTCAATAAGGCTTAATATACACTTCTTTAATTATATATATTAAAAACATCATATCTTGTAAAAACTATTAATGAAATATACTAGATTTCATAAATGCATACATATATGTATATTATAGCTTAAAATTTGCATGCAAAGACGTATATATCTATATTCTTGAACATAGTTAAAATCTATACTAAAAGTATATCATAAAACTCAAATCAATAGCATGCATGGTAAAAACATCAACAAAAATTCATGGCTCTGAAAAATATAGAGTTCTATATACGTATCTATACATAAAAACTCAAAGGGTAGTTGATAGTTACTTACTTTTGCAAAGAAAAGAAGAACAACACACAAGAACTCAATTTATTGCCAAGAATCTGCCCAACTCGAATTTATCCTAGAGTGATCCAAATCAAAATCACACCGACCCCAATGTGTATTAGGGTGTCTAGAAGCTACTGTAAAAAAATCGGAAAGCTACTACTAACTCAAAGAGTATACCCTTTGCTGGTTACACTAATTCTCAAATTAAATTCCAAAACGATATATCCAACTCTAAATTTGCTAATGCCCCCATGAAATCCTTATGTCAACAAAAATCCTCCTATATACGCATGCTATGATACACCTGGCCATATAGAGGATACATGTGATAAGAAACTTGATTATCTCCCAAGCTATGGCAATAAATCTAAAAACTATAATATATTTATGACATCAAAAGCTAATTATGCACCTCATCAACAAAGTATGTAGAAACATGGACCAGATTTTAAAGAAGAAGAAAGCTACACTCCTCAAACACCTACACTTGATCAATGTTCCTAACTAAGAATCAGTATCAACAGCTAGTAATGCAAATGCCTATAATGAACCATACGGTATTATGCTAAGCTCTTTTACACATGAGTTTGCTAAGGAAGCTTAGATGATATATGCTAGTGCTATATATCAATCATTTGTAACAAGAAGTTTTATATTTCATATAGTCTAATTTAAAATTGCAGTGTCAGTTTTCCTAATTGGGATACATTCTCAGTCTCTATATTAGGAAAGTCATTCTAGGTCCAAAATTAATTTTACACAAAGTGTTGTGTGCGCCTTTATTTGAATATAATTTGATCCCAACCACAACAAGCTTACCGAATCCAATAAGTTATCTGTAAATGTGGTTGGAAAATCTTATATCATACATGATCTTACAAGGTGGGAGAGGATTGGCTTAGCTAAAAAAAATAAGGTCTATTCCATTTAGAACATCCATTTGCACATTCTTATTTTAGCAATCCCTACATCTCTCTCTGTCATTTCTGATAGAAATCTTTGGCACCTCAGATTTGGTCATCCATCATCTAAAAGATTATGAAAGTTGAAGGAGTCATTACCATTATGGAATTTATTACCATTATGAAATTTTTCTTTTCAGTGTGATGTCTTCCAAAAGGAAAAAAAAATTACCATTTATTTTAAGAACAAATGCTACCGCAAGTGTTTTTGACATTTTACATGTGGATATATGGGATTCAATCAAGAATCTTTCACAGACCATCATTGTTTTCTTACTTATATGGATGATCATAGTAGTTACACTTAGATTTCATTAATGAATCTGAATCTAGACAAAAAGTAAATCAACAGATTTAGGCTTACATCTTGTAGCGCAGATCCGTTGAATAGCTGTTATGCGAATTCCGTAAGTGTACAGTTCCTCTTCTAGTAATAAAAAGATATCATTCCCACAGAGAATGTTGATTGACTAGTTTAACTGATTATTAGATTATTAATTCATTTTCTCTTGATTATAGAAAAATAAATAAATAAGTTGTGAAATAGTTTTGTTTTAAATAATATAAAACTATAGTTAGATTTATTTGGTTTTGATTCCGTTCATAGCTCGGGATACATATAAGGTTTTAATAAATATAAACCTGTTAATACTTTTCAATCTTCTTGCAGTTGTATCAAATAAGAGTATTTAATCCAATCTCTCGATCCGGGATTAAATAACTTAGATGTATAATTCTAATTCCTCGACCTATCGTAGTGAATTGGAATTAAGAATTAAAAATAGATTAAGTAAATGATGTGATGCAATTATCCTTTTATGAACTGAATCTCTTTTAACTTCATAAAATGATAACTATTCTTATGTCTTGCTTATATGGATTTCCCTAGAATATTCATAAAGCAGTAATAGATAAAATAATGAACATAGAATAATTTGCATTAGATTGATTTGGATTTTTGATAAACAAGTATTGACAGTGTTAATCATATGTCAAAAGTAAAGAATACAGAGAATAAAGACTGTAACCGATAAGAGTATATGGGTTGTGAATCCTTTTACTATCTCTGTAAGGATGTCAAGCCTCTAGTTCGTCTTCTTCATTTGTATCTTGTCTCTTGCATCTCGAGGAAGTATATCTCTCAATCTTGCTTCCTTCAGTGCTTGGAATTAAATCTTTAGAAACTTGATAACTTCAGTATATCTCTGAATATCTTTTCTGAATTTCTATAAATTATCAATCTGTATTTTGAATGGAGAGAAAGATCCTTCTTATAGTAGATGAAGGATTGTGTCCTTTTGAGGTGATAACTCTTCATGTAGAAATATGGAAAGTCACAGCCAATGGTGAAGAAGAATGATGATTCAGATGGAAAGAGATGCATTGGCAGTGAAGAATCGTGTCTTTTTGCAGTAAAAATACCGGTCACGAACGATACAGGGGTGTCACGTTTGTGACATGGATTGCCATGCAAAGTTGGTGGATTTTATCCATCACGATCGTGACAGGGGTCACGATCGCAACAAATGATTTTGCCCTAATGGTTGAATCTTCGAGCATGTCACGATCGTGACATGTGGGTCACGAACGTGACATATGCTTTTGCCCTAATTCAAGCTTCTTTTCCTGTCCTTTGTTCATTTTTTGCTGATATTTCTTCATATTGAGCTTTTATCTATTTCAAACTTATCTCTGTTCAAATCATAAATAAACAAGTGAAATCTTTCCAAAACATTGAATAAACTAAGCTAAATGCATAAATATAAACGTGAATATGCATGCGAAAATACGTAAACTTCAGACTTATCAATAGCAGTGGAAGTAATTGACATTGACTCAGTATCACCGATTTAGGAGGTTACCACACCAAATGAGTAATCACCATTGATTCACGAACTAAGAACGAAACTCAAAGACAAAGGAGAGAGAGAAGGTGGCACATAAGAGAGATAGAAAGAGAAAGAGTCTTTTTTTTATTATGTTGTCTTAACTTGTGTTAGAGTTTTAGCCTACCTACCTATCTATTTAAACCCTGACCCTAACCCTAATCCTAATCAGACTAGGTTATGGGCAGGCCATAAATGGACCAGTAAATGGGCCAAAGGCCGTTTACTCCATTTATCTCTACTCTCTCTCTCTATATATATATATAGGGGTGAGATCCAGTGTGACAAGGGGTTAGAGTGTGAAAATGAGCTTATTGTGTGACATAACAAAACTACGTAGTTTTGATGATAATTGAAAAGAGCAAGGTGACAAATTTGTAAATAAAAGGAAAGAGAGGATAGATAAAATTGTTTTATTTCTTTTCTTTAAAATACATTTCTAACCTCGTTTTTCGAAATTTTTTATGCTATTAGACTCGTCTAAATTAGACGGTCATTTTAAGATCCATGAAGCTCAAGTAAAAAAAATTCCGGTGAACGGAATCCGGGTGGGCGTTTTCTGGCAAAAACAAAAGTGCCCAGAAAATTCTAAAAAAATTTCAGAAAATGTAAAACATTATTCTGAGAAACTTTAATTCTTGGGACAAATCGAAATTTTTTACGGTTTAGTCCCAATAAAACTTGTTCCTTAATTTTATCCATTTTACATGATTCAACAATTTATTGGGTCAAAACCGTAAGGAATCTCATTTTGAGCCAAGAATTAAAGTTTCTTAAAATGATATTTTACATGTTTTGAAATTTTTTGATAATTTTCTGAGCATATTTTTTTTCCTACTTACATTGTTCCGATAGTTACGAAATTGTTGCAAATCAGTGTACCATTTGTTCCAACATAATACTTATATTGTTCCAACAGAATAAATCAGCGTACCAATTTTTCCAACAAAATAGTTCTATTATTCCAGCATAATACTTATATTGTTCCAACATAATAAATCAGTTTACCAATTCTTCCAAATCAATTTTATTATCTATGTCTTCAATTTCATTTTTGTTTCTTAGTATTTAATATAGTATTTTCAAATTTATATTAGTTATATTATTTAGAAAATAATTCTAATTCTTATATTCTTCCAACATAATAATTATATTGTTCCAACAGAATAGTTATATTGTTCCAACAGAATTGTTATATTGTTCAATAAAATATTGCAACACATAGTGCTGAAAGGTAAGACCAAAAAGTGCCCAGAAAATTATCAAAAAATTCTAAAATATGTAAAACATCATTTTAAGAAATTTTAATTCTTAGCTCAAAATGAGATTTCTTACGGTTTTGACCCAACAAATTGTTGAAGCATGTAAAATGGATAAAATTAAGGAAATTATTTTATTGGGGCTAAACCTTAAGAAATCCTATTTCTCCCCAAGAATTAAAGTTTCTCAAAATAATGTTTTACATTTTCTGGAATTTTTTGAGAATTTTCTGGGTACTTTCTGTTTTCTCGCCGGAAAACGCACACATAATCGCCGGATTCCGTTGATTTGGGACTAAACCGTAAGGAATCTCACTTTGAGTCAAGAATTAAAGTTTCTCAGAATGATATTTTATATTTTTTAAATTTTTTTTAAAATTTTTGGGTATTTTATTTCTCATAGAAAAACAAATCGCCGGATTCTATTCACCGGAATTTTTTTTTACCTGAGCTTCTGGGATCTTAAAATGACCGTCTAATTAAGATGAGTCCAACGGTATAAATTTTTTTGAAAAACGAGGTTGGAAAAATCGGGAAAATGCATTTTAAAGAAAAGAAATAAAACAATTTTCTTTTTCCTTTTATTTACAAATTTGCCATCTTCTCCTGATTAATTACAAAATTGGTCATTGTCACATGATAAAGCTTGTCACACCATAAAAAATGTGTCACACCTGATCTCTCCTGTATATATAATATATATTATTTATAATTTGACATTCTTTATATATAATTCATCATTATTTATTATAATTATAAATTATTTATATATAATTTATTATTTATCATTATTTATTATAATTATAATTATAATTATATATATAATTTATTATTTTAGTTTAGTAGTATCCAGTTCAGTTCAGTAGCATTCAGTTCAGTTTAGTTTACTTAATTTCAGTAAAAAAGAGCAGAGCCTAAGGGTCTCAAGTCGCTTAAACTAGAGATCTCGAGTTCGAGTCCTAACGTACGTAGAAAACTTTAATTTGAAGAGGATCCACCTATAAAGTGCCTGATGAGTCTCAAACCAAAAAATTAGACAAACTAAAAAAAAATAACACAAGGTCAACCAATTTCACACAATTTAAGTTCTTTACCAAATTGACTAATATTCGTTATAACCAACAAAAGTGTTTTCTGACAAAACAAGGTTTAAAACCCTAATTTCATGTAAAGACATTTTTTTTATGAAAATGCTTATAACTTCATTAGATACGAAAAGAACAATTACAACAAGAAATGAAAAAGGTAAAAAACCTTACAAAATCCACAATGGGACCAAAACGACTACAAAGAGCATAAAAAGCCATAAAAGGTATAAAACATACATAAAAACAAAAATACATATACTTTATGGAAACCAAAATCCGTAGAAAAACAACTGCAATCGAATCTTCATCATTTAGGCCCTTCCGAACATTTGGATCTGAGTCCTTTCTTTTATTGCAATCACGTAGATATATTGATCCACGTATAAAATAAATCGTTTCCGCTCTTGCTAAATCCGAAAAAGGTATAAATAGCAGAATAATTGAGAGAAGATACAATTCAAACGGATAAAAGAAATCCAATAAAATATATAAACACTGATTAAAGAAAATACAATAAAAAAATAGTAACCCTAACCCGTTGAGAGGAGGAGGAAGACAAAAGAGAGGGTTGAAGACAAATAGAAGAAAAGAAATAGAAGAGAAGAATGTAAAGACATTTATTCTTTGGAATTTGATAAAATTAAACCAAAACCCACGTATCTCTAATTTACGACTTTGAACAATATGTTTATTATCACCTTTATCCGAAGAATTTATCAGTAACTTCTTTGTTAACTTAATTCTTTTTCTTGATCTTTCTAGTGTCTTTCTTCTCCTTCCTACCCTTCATATACAATTTTTTCACTGACTATTTATTTTGATTCTTCATAGATTCACCATCGATAACTTTTCCCTCTTTCAAACAACATAAACAGGTGTAAGGATCCTCTAGAGTTGAAATCCTCTAGAGTTTGTGGAGTTGTAATCTCAACCATTAATTCTAACATTAATGGATGAGATTTAATTGATAAATTTTAATATTTAATTAATCATTTATTGATCAATCAAATCTCATCCATTCATTTTGTAATTAATGGTTGAGATGATTACAACTCCACCAACTCTAGAGGATCTCTAGCCCATAAACAGGTAAAGGGATATCTGACGTCCATTGTTTACACATCTTCTTAACAAGTTCTCTATTATATCAACCAAAATTTTAATTTCAAAACTCTTTCAAACAAGAACAAGTAGACGCTTCATTGTTACTAGAATGATAGTAAAATCAAATTTCTTACTACACATTGCCATTTTTAAAAGGCTACAAATCAGGAAAAATCAAATAATGGATGAAAAAAAACAACAAAAAATGAAAACATTCCAACGAAAAAATACCTCGTAAAAACAAAGAAACCTTAAACGAAAATGATAAAAAATTTGAGGAAAGGAACAACCAACATATTGAATGCCAAATATTGAAAATAATAACCATTCCACAAATAAAAAATGGAAAAGAATGCAAACAATATGCGAAATGAAGAAAACGTACGACCAAAACGCTATTAAACGAAATACAGTTTAAAAATGGCATGCGTAGAAAATAAAAAAGTTTCACACTGAAATGTAATTTCTATTTGTGCTGTTTTTGGTAATTTTTGCATACAAATAAAGGGCCCGTTTGTTTTACCTACTGTTTGCTGTTGATGTTTGCTGTTGTCATTTGCTGTTACGGTTTGCTGTTTGCTTTTTCAAAAAGCTGCTTTTCCAAAAAGCAGAGATTCTCTGCTTTTGTAAAAGGCTGCTTTTCAGGTGTGAAAGGCAAACAGAATGTCACTAACCAAACACCTAGTGCTGTTTTTCAGATTTAAAAGGCAAACATGAGATCACTAACCAAACACCTAAAACTCCCCCTTTTGAAATGAAAAGGCAAAAAGGAGCATGAAAAGTAGCAACCAAACGGAAAATATTTGATTAGGGTTTAAAGGCCGTTTGTTTTGGGGATTTCATTCCATTTGTTGGTGTTTGTTTTATTAATTCAATCATTCCTTTTGTCATTTTTTAGTTTTGGGTTTACTTCTAACTCCTCTAATCTCATTCCTCAACCTTTTAAGGTTTTCTATTTCTTTTTCCCCCTCTTACTAACTTGAACTTCTGCTCTCCTTATAAAATGATATTTTACTCTCTATTTTACCTTTTAATTTTTTTTTATTTTGGGCTATATATTTATTTCTTTTTTCTTTTTTTATCCTTGGATTAATTTTACTTTTGATCATTGTACTTATATATTTTTAATTTTTTTCCTCAAAAAATATTTTTGACTAAATTTTACTTTTTTATTTTTGTTTTGATCATTGTACTTATTTATTTATTTATACTTTTTTTTATCTCTAAATTAATTTCACTTTTGACCCCTATTTATTTATTTTTACTTTTTTACTCTAAAAATTCATTTTGACCAAATTTTTTTCTTTTATCATATTATTCATTTTAATATTTATTTTTAATTATATTAAAATAATTATTTTCTTTTTAGAATAGAATATTTATGTATTTTCTTTTATTAATTTTATTTCAGTTTCCTCAGTTTCATCATCTTTTGATTTTAACGGTTCAATTAATTGATTTTAATTTTTATATTTTATTAATAGAAACACGTGTATGTATAGAAATTATTGTTAAGAACACAACTCTGGTTATTATCTCATGTAAATCAAACAACCACAAAGGAAATCCGATGTATATTTAACTGAAACAAACAGATAAATGAATTCATGGTTATTCAATTCTTTTCTTATTTTTTCCCTTTTTTGATTCCATTATGTTACTCCTACACAAACCAAATGCAAAAGTTAAAGAACTTATTGTTATTGATTTTTTTTATATCCTATTATGCACATAAAAAAATCATAAAAGTGTCTGTTTGTCTCCATTTTTTGGAACTTCTTTTTGATTTTTAATTTTATATTGGAGATAAAAAAGTGTTTGATAAAATTTCAAAATAACTGTTTTTAGCAAAAAAAATTAACTAGCATCTACTATCTATCAACAATAAATAAGAACATATGAACCAAACGTGTACCTAGTCATATGTCTTAGATTACAAGAAATCTCAATTTATAGTGTTCCCTAATTGCATTTACAAGTCTTTCAATGTTCCTACGAGTTTTAGGAGTCTCCAATGGGCCATAGAGGCAAGGGCAAGCATTAGTTCCTAAAAGCACTATATTATCATAATTTGAAACAAATTGAAGGTCAAATAAAAAGTAAAAGAAATAGAGACGGAGGAAAAGGAATGAGTTGCTTAGAAAGAAATCAAAGATGTACATGTGATGTGCTCTTTTTCACTCATTCAATTATCATACTATCACTCCCATTGGTTTTCCTTGATACCCGGGGGCTCGACACAATTATTATTATTATTATTATTATTATTATTTTTGATAAGCTTATTATTATTATTATTATTATTATTATTATTAAGTTCTACTTAATAACCAATAATAGGATCTAATTAATAATTGTTTAGCTATAATTAGCAGAATCCAATTTAAGGATTATTATATCATTTTATCTTTGGAATATGCAAGTTACCCTTACAATTTACAAACCATCGTATGATTATTTTATCATGTAAACTTAATTATCTTTAGGATTTTTGTTAATTGGTTCCGGATTTATTACAATTATACAAAGGTCATGTTTGTCAAAAAGCTTTTTGAGTTAAAATTAGGATTTTAAGCCACTTTAAAGATTTTATCTAGTCAAACTTCTAACAGTAGTATTTAGTGCAGAGATGTTTGAAAGAGTTTATTGGTTTCAAAAAGCTAATTTTGAAAAAAGTTGGTTTTACGAGTTTTTTTAATTAGCTTATTACTCAATCTCTTTTGAAAGATATTTTTACCCCTAATTACTATGATTTAACCTAGGCTTTACAATGTTCTTATTTATCATTTTACACAAATAAATATTAGCAATCAGCTAAGTTTTACCAAACAAGTTGACACAATCAACTAGTTAAATCAGCTAGTCAAACAAGCTAACAAAAAAAAGTAATTAGCTAACAACAGGAAAGCCTTCGCCTTCTACACGATTCGCCTTCGACACGATTAGCTGGAATTTCCTTTTGGCGGTGATGGAGGCCTTTGGGTTCTCCTTGCAATTTCGTGACTGGATCCTGAACATTCTATCTGCTTCTCGAATTTCAATTCTGAATAATGGGGTCATCACTGGTTACTTCAAATGCTCAAGAGAGGTTAGACAGGGTGATCCGCTATCTCCTATCTTGTTTGGAATTGCTGGAGACTTTCTAAGTCGTTGGTTAATTGATCTTGGTAACACGGGGAGTCTGAATCCGATGCAATACACCTCTTCCGTAGTATTTCCAACTCACTTATTTTATGCAGATGATATACTTCTGTTTTGCAGGGCAGCTGTGGATAATTTGGCTGTCATTAAGAAGATCTTTGAGAGGTATGGCTCTATTTCGGGTCAACATGTAAATTGGAATAAATCTGAGCTTTTCCTAGGGTCCTTTGTCACTCCCCGTCGTGGGTTTTATCTGGCTAATATAATTGGAATCCGTCAAGGGGAGGTCCCTTCCCGTTACCTAGGTGTTCCTTTATTTTTTGGTAGGCCAAAGACTCGACATCTTAACGGCTTGATGGACAGGGTTCTTGCTCACTTCTCAAAATGGAAACGCCACTATTTATCAATGGCTGGGTGAATGTCCCTTGTAAATTCGGTTATCACTGGGAGCTTCATTCATTCTTTTATTATTTACAAGTGGTCTTCTACGCTTCTCAACCGTATGTCTAGGTGTATGCGGAATTTTGTTTGGTCTGGTTTGATTCATTGTAAGAAACTGGTAACAGTTCCTTGGAGAATCTGCTGTCATAACTTTAAAAATGGTGGATTGGGAATCAAAGATTTGCCTATTCTGAACAAAGCTCTTACTAGGAAGATGGCCCGAGGATTAATTCAGGAAAAGTCGTTTTGCTTTAATTTGCTTAGAACTCGTTTTTTCAATAAAGCGGAGCAGCCACGTCAGTTTGTTCTGAAGTCTTCAGTTTGGACTTCGGTAAAGGCGATTCACTCTGAAATTGCGCAGCATTGCCTTTGGTGGATTGGAAAAACTTCAGAATTCAATTTCTGGAATGGGGGATGGATGTGCCCCTCGCTGGCCATTTAAGTTGGATTATCTGACATACAACAACGCTCTTGCCTGGATTTGGTGGAGGATTATCTCGTTGGAAATAGCTGGCATAGTCTCCCTGAGCTTCCTTCTAATGTGGAGAGTAGGGTCTGAAGTGTTATGCGTGGGGAGGATGCGGTTGATGTCTGTCTTCGGAAGCCTGATTCTAGTGGGATCCTCACTATTAAATTATTATATGCTGGCTAAGGGCACCGGAAAAGCAGCAGCCGTGGAGTCATTTTCTTCGACATATCTACGTTCCTCCTCCTCGTGCGTTAATTGGTTGGCGTGCTTATCTTGGATATCTGTAGATGCACGATCAACTTGCTTTACGTGGATATCCTATTGTCTCACGCTGCAGTTTATGTTTGTCGAATTCAGAATCAATTGATCACCTCTTCGTCGCATGTCCGTTTGCTAAGATTATTTGGCATGGCATCAGTTCGCTGTTTGGTAGGCGTTTAAACTCTAACTCGACCATCAAAAACCTGGTTATTGATGCTGCAATTCAGCGTTTTAGTCCTCAGATTTTTGATTTATTAGCTGCTGGAATTGCTAATACGATATGGGCTCTCTGGATTACTCGGAATAAATTCCTTTTTGAAGATGAAAAACTGACAGTTGCAATGGTGTTAAGGCGTATTTGGGGTGCTCTAAGAGAGTCTTCGCATTCGGGTCGTGGTACTACTTGGAATTCGAAGATTGAAATGCAGATTTTGTGTGAGTTAGGGATTTCCCGAAGGTTGCCTAGGGGGCCGCAAATTATTTCTATTTTCTGGCAGCCTCCTCTGATGGATTGGATGAAAATTAACACTGATGCTTCTGTCACGGGTTCTCCTGGTTCCGTAGGCTGTGGTGGAATTTTCTGGTCTCAATTTGGTTTGTTTTTTGGTGCATTCTCGTTTCCTATTGAAAGATCGTTTGCTTTCCTCGCTGAACTGACTGCTGCTGTTCATGCTATTGACACGGTTTACAATAATGGGTGGCGGAGAATTTGGCTTGAAAGTGATTCAATGTACGTGGTGCAAATGCTGAAATCAAGATCGAAATCAGTCCATTGGGTGCTTAGACAGAAATGGCTCCGATGTCTTTCACAGGTTGATGCTATGAACTGTGTTTTCTCCCATATTTATCGTGAAGGTAATTATGTTGCCGACTTGCTAGCGAACTGTGGTCGAACTTCTTCTAGCTACTCTTGGTGGAGCGATATTCCGAATTTCTGTAGTTCGGCCTATTTTCATGACATTGGAGGATGGGGTTTTTTATCGTTTTTCTTGATCTTTGACTATTTTTTATTTTATTCTTTCATTCTTTTGTTTTCAGAACTCTTTTCTATTCTTTTTAATAATATTGGTTCGGGGGATTTGGGGTTCGGTTCGGGGGTGCTATCATAGCTAGGATGTTCGTATCTGACCCTTCCTCGCTAACCAGCTTTCAATTAAAAAAGCTAACAACTAATGTAATGAACTAACAGGTAACAACTTACAACTATTTTCCAAACATGACCAAAGGTCAAGTCCATATTTGGCAAAATAGAGGTTTGAGGTAAAACTAAAGGTTTTAATTACTTTAAGAGGGTGTTTGGTTGGGTTAAAAAACATCGAAGAAAAAAAATGCGAATGAAAATGAGTATTCGTATTTGTAGTTTTTAGTTAATCAAATTTAATAATGGAATGAGATTGTGATTCCTTAAACAAGAAATTCCATTCCTAATCCATGTTTATCAAATTTGATTCCAAAAAGAATCAAATTAAAAAACTGTTTTTCCCTCATTGTGATACATATCGGTTTTGTCTGAAAGTTTTAATCGTAAACTTACAAAGATATTTCTTCTCTAACTAAACTAGAAGGAGTGAATCCCGGGTTTTATGGACTAAATCCATAGGAATATGAAATCCTCATTGTTGAAGGTGGAAACCTTAACAAGCTTCTTGAAGAAGATTAATATTTGATTGATAAAAGTTCAGAAATTACAATGAAAGAGATGAATTTATATCATCTAAAACCTAATTGCTAAATTACAATAAAGGGTAAAGAACATAACTAATTAAAATATCAAGATAAGGGTAAATTGGGTTAAATATAAAGGGGTGGCATGGATGGTAAATAGGGAGTGACATGGGTTGTAAATAAGGAGTGGTAGGATTGTAATTAAGGAGGAAGCTGGAGTAAGGAGCAATTTCCTTAAAATGAAGGTACGCGGAGCGTGCCTAATTCTACGCCCCGTGTGGATTGGTCTCTGAACTTTCTTCGGATCATTTCTTCTTTCACGCGGAGCGTGCCTAATCCAAGCCCCGCGTAGATGACCTCCTGGACTTGTCTCCGGATCAAACCTTCAATTACGCGGAGCGTGTTATAATGCACGCGGAGCGTGCCTAAGCTGTTGTGTGGCACTGTTTTGGCCTCCTTACTCGCTTGTTGCTCGTGCTTGGTTCTTCCTTCGACTTCTCTCGTCCAGACCCGATCCTAGGGAGAGATGTCCCGCATCACATTACATTGTACATGTGTATGATTTTTTTTTTTCATTTTATAAGGTTTCCTATTTATTTTTTTGTTTGCGTTTTTTCCTTTTCTTTTTATAATGTCTGTGAAAGATTATTTTATTGATAATATACTTTTTAATATGATGTATAATATGAATTATTTTTGTCGTTCAGGTTTATTATTATTAATAGTTTTTATTTTTTTTATTTTTTTTTTATAAAAAATGGTTTTTATTTTTTATTTAGTTTGTTAAATGTATTATTATCTAATTAATTTTAATTTTGTCGTATTCTGATTCAAATTCTAAAATTTGAACCAAACACTTTTAAAAGTAATTCAATTCCGATTAAACCAAACAGAAATAAATAAATAGACATTTTGATTCTGATTCCGTAGCATTACAATTGTGATTCCAATTCTGATTCCGAAGTTTGAACCACACGCCTTTTGAGAGGTTTTGACTAGTCAAACCTCTAATACTGGTGTTTGGTAAAAAAAATGTTTCAAATAGCTTTTTGGACTCAACCTTCTAATTTTGAAAAAGCTAGTTTTACGAGCTTTTTGAATTAACTTGTTGCTACATCTCTTTCAAAAGATATTTTTATTCCTATTTATTATCATTTATCCAAACAAATATTGTTTTGCTTTTTTACTGAAAATAAAGTAATAACATGATAAACATATTAATCTAGCTACACTTTGCTAGTAAATGTTAATTAATAAATATAAAATGTACTATTATGTTTTTGGAAATTATATTTCTATTCAAAATTATACAAATTATGTTAGGGATATTTTCGAAATATTCTAATTTCAACCTTGACGCTTATGGGAAGATAATTACGAATGTGCCACAAAAGTTAATTCTCAATGATTAAACGAATTTAATAAAATAAATTGCGTCTAAAGATGTGACTTCTAACAAAACGATTGACAACAGACTCAAAGATTAAGAAAAAAAGTTTGTTTTGGGTCCTTACTGTTGTTATAGAAACTTTACTAATCGACAATCATTCATAAAAAAAGCTTAAAAAATCAACCCAAAGACATTTTTTAATTTTCTTTTTCTTTTTCTTTTGTTTTTATTGATTTCTTGTAATGTCTTTGCTTACAAAGTGGGAATAAAGCAATAATTACAATGAAAAACACACATTTCACGTAGTAAAACTGAATAATTAGAATGGAAGTTGCAGGATTAAAATTGTAACTAAAGGGAATAAAAACAATGAATATGCACAAACTAAAATTAAACGAACAAACTTGGGTTGGTGTCTTGATCGTTGTAGATATTTGGACTTTGTAAAAACAAAAATTTAATTTGAGATGTTGGGAATGTAGTCGCATAAAAATCAGACTCAAAGCAGGGCTGTAAGTTAGTGAAAAGATCTTGGAAAAAGAAAGATAAAAAACACTATGTTCTTCGTCAGAGAACTGAATTTTTGACGAACTTTGAAGGCTCAAACTATAAGATTCTAGACTGATTTTGGAAAAGTAAAAAGTAAGAATTGAAGATGACTATGTTGTTGAATTTTAGGGCTAAAGAACACTGACATCAGAGTAGTATAAGGCAAGTAAAAAAGTAGGCAAAGTAGGTTGATCAGAACAGTTTGGTAAGAAACATAAGCTTAAGTTAAATGATGGTTTGAGGTCGAATTGAATGGAAACAAAGGAAGCACAAAATTTGCTAATAAGAGAGACATGTATATTTTTGTGCAAGAACTACATTCTAAATTATTGGCAAATGACATGTATGACTACTACTATGCTGAACAAAAGTCTGCCAAATAGAGATGATATGCTTTTCAAAGGAAGTATGACACAAAAGAGGTTGGATCGAAAAAAAATATGATGTTAGCCGCTACCTCAAATTTCAGATGACTGATGAAAAATCAGTGGAGGCTCAATCTCATGAACTCTAAAAAATTGCACACGAGATTATCTCAGAAGGTATGCCTCTTAATGATCAATTTCAAATTGTTGTAATAATTGACAAACCGCCTCCTTCCTAGAAGGATTTTAAGAATGTTCTCAGGCACAAAACCAAGGAATTTTCAATGGAAAGCCTGATCACTCGCCTCCATATTAAGGAGGAAGACCGAAAACAAGACGAGAAAGAAGAAGTGCTTATTGTCTCAAATAACACCAAAAGATCCACTAATGTTCTGAAACAATTCATAATTTTTTAAGAATCAGAACTGCAAACCAAACTAAAACAACAATACTCAAGTTAATCAGAATTGGAACCCTCAAAGGAACCAAAATAGACCATAACAACAACCACCTAAGAATGGTGCTGTTTTTCTTTGTTTTAACTGTGGAAAGCCAGGTCATATGGCACGTAAATGCAGGAACAAGCCAAACACTACTCCTAGTGTTAATCTGAATGAAGAACAACAAAACTTTGATGCAATGATTTCTAAGATCAACCTTGTAGGTGGATCAAATGGGTGGTGGATAGACACTGGTGCCTCTCACCATGTTTGTTGTGATAGAAATATGTTCAAACCATATATCGCTGTAACCGAGGATAAGAAAGTGTTGTTGGGTGATTCCCACACCACTATTGTTGCTGGAATTGGTAGTGTGGAATTGAACTTCACATCTGGAAAAAATTTAACTTTGAAGGATGCGATGCATACTCTAGAGATGAGAAAGAATTTGATTTCGGGCTATCTTTTCAATAAGGTGGGGTTCACTCAGGTTATATGGACATGTTTGTTTACTTTAACAAAAAATAATATGTTTGTAGGAAAGAGTTATATGCAACTGAAAGTATGTTTAAATTGAGTGTTGAAGTTAATAAAGTGAATGGTTCTGTTTATACATTGTGTACATTTAATGTTTGGCATGCTCATTTTTTTCATGTTAATAAGCGTATTATTAAGAACATGAGTAACTTAGGCCTAATTCCAAATCTGAATTTAAATGAGCTTATGAAATGTGATTATTGTAATCAGGCAAAAATCATCAAAACACCTCATAAATATGTGATTAGGAATTCCGAACATCTAGATTTAGTTCATTATGATATATGTGAATTAAATGGAAAATTGACCAGAAATGATAAACGTTACTTTATAACTTTTATTAATGATTGCTCTAATTTTACTTTTCCATATTTGATGAAAAATAAAAGTGAAGCTCTTAACATGTTTAAATTATTCATTGTTGAAATAGAAAATCAGTGCATAGGAAAATTAAGAGACTTCGTAGTTACAGAGGCACAAAATATGGTTATAGCATGTTTATTGACTTTTATAAATCACATGGAATCATACATGAAATCACTGCACCGTATTCACCGTAGATGAAAAGAAGTGCTGAAAGGAAAAATAAGACACTGACAGAGTCTGTAGTAACTATAATGCTTAGTTCAGGTGTTGCCTCTCATTGGTGGGGAGAAATTTCACTAACTGTTTGCTATGTACTAAATAGAGTCCCTAAGTCAAAAAGTAAAATATCTCCTTATGAGATTTTGAAAAATAAAATACCAAACTTGTCATATTTTACAACTTGGCGCTGCATGGCTTATGTTAGGATTCCTAGCCTTAAGAAAGTCAAACTTGCTAGTAGGGCTTATGAATGTGTGTTTATTAGGTATGATGTGAATAGTATATGCTCTATGATTTAAATGCACATTATTTTGGAATCAAATGATGCTGATTTTTTTGAAGATAAATTTCCTTTTAACTTGAGAAATAGTTTTGATCTCATACCTGTCCCATACCTTTTATACAAGGTACGGGTAGGGTCGGATAATGTCGGATACCCACGAGTATAGTACCTGTTGCCATCCCTAGACGCAATAGTTATCTAAACTTACTTAAAAGGATTAATTGACTCCCTAAATCTGTTTAAAGTGTTCTATTGGTCTCTAAACTTGTTTAAAATTGGCAATTTGTTGGTTGAAGTGATACATTGTTCAACTTTTCTACATTCGCTCGTATACCACCGCATAGCAATATAGACCTAATCATGTTATAATAAGTAAGTTCAGATCACCAATCAATTTTTTTTTTAACAAATTTGAAGCGGTCATGATATTACAAATTAACCATTTTAATGGAGATTTTTAATATGGTTGATAATTTTAGAGAAATTCTTCAAACCGTAAAAAAACTGAATTTGATTCTATAACTAATTAATTATGTTAAATTGGAAAATTACAGTAGAATCAATAAAAATAAGAAATTAAAGAGTTTGGAAAATTACAGTAGAATCAATAACAAACATCTTAAACTAACTCAAAGACGGAGCCGGTAGCCGGAAGGATTCCTCACTTTCTAGATAAATCAATATATCATCAGTATCAGCGAGCCGGAAGGATCCAAACTGTGTAGATAAAGAGGATGACGACGAGGAGTAGAAAAGATTGAATATGGGCTTCCCTTGCAAATCAGAGCCCAAGTTTCTCTATAGCATGCTCTGAATGCTAATGTTTTAAAAAGTGACATTTTAAAAATGTTGATTTTACTCTTATAAAATATTTTTTTTCCTAATATTTATGTAAATTGTCTTAAAATATTTATCTGCAATCTAATGTACATATTGAATGAGCGGACAAAATGATGTGGTTCTAGATAAAGTTTGAAGAGACATTACTTTAAATGATAGTATATCTGGGCAGGTGTTTGTTTGCCCATACATTTAAATGTGAATTTGCAATTAATGCATCATTAGTTAATGAGTGTATAATACAAAATAGAGATGATCTGGAAATAAGTGTTGTAAAATTATTAAGATTATTATAATAAAATAAGGATATGGTGAAAGTAATATTAAAATAAAAATTCAGTGTATGTTTGTTGGTGGGTTTGAGGGGCCATAGCATATATAGCTTTATTGTTTGTGATTGGCATGGTAATTAAGCGCAGGTGAACAGTAGGAGGAAGGAAGAGCTACTTTAGACCCCCAAAAGAAACGAAAGATGGATAGGATGGGGCTGATTCATTACATATATAAGATGTCGGGGGGATTCCATTCCTCACTTTCAGTCTTCTTACCATATCACTCACTTTCTTTCCTACTCCACCTGCATGCTTCTATTTCTTTATTTATTCTTTTCTCTTTTTAGTTTTTAGAATCATTTCTATCATTTTTTTTACAAAGCGTATATTTATTCCAATGGTATAAAATTCGTGCTACCGGATAATATTAGAGATAAAATTATAAAATTTCAATATACACTTCTTTATATATATTTATATATATATAGTGCATATGGATAACAGGTAAATAAATGAACACGTCACATGGACTAATCATGCGTCTTAATTAGGAATAATAATGGAGAGGTAACCGTCTGGACACGTGGATCAATGGGGACAGACATCTTCAAAAAGTTGTCATCCTGATTTGCACAACTTGCAGTTAGTACACACCAAATCAAAGTGTCTTACCAGGTGACATGTGTCTATGTCCTCCCAACATGTGTAATGAGTGTTAGCTAGGACACAAAAGACACATTTTTCAGAAATATCCCTAAAACCTTAGAAATTGAAAATGAAGTTATGCATCCAAGATATCTCATCCCTAACTGTAGAAGTTGTTGGACTTGACACTCATACCGTTCCATAGTTGATTTGGACATCTTAGAAGCTCCCTTTCTAGGCTTCCTTCCCTTCCTCTTCCATGAGGCATACACTTAAGTAGAATTGTTCTCCCCTCCTCCTATATGCGCTTAAGCATCTTTCAACAAAGCTTTCGATATGTAGATTGGCAATACTTAAGTGGAAGATAGCTTGTTAGTACATATTTTGCAGTCCTTATGACGTAAGCTACGTACCTTATAAGAAAGAAGCACATATCGAGTCCTAAAGAGCACAAAATGGATAGAAACACAAAGGATTATTAAAAGATGAAGCCTTAAAAAGTTAAAAAAGTCTAGAAAACCCCACTATTTAAAAGTCATAAAAGCTCTAAGTCATAAATCATATAGCATGAGAATTTGTTGAGTCTGTTTGTCCCATCAGGAAAGCTTGGATTCTCTTTCGGAAAGGCCGCGAGTCTCGACCCTTCAATTTAGCGGTTTCAACCTTCGAATATGGGGTTGTGTGCCCCCTTTTTAGTGCTACCAGCCCCAAGGTGGGCCGCCGTCCTCTTGTAATAGGGCTGTTGGCGCAGCCCCTATGTGAAGGCCGCCCTTCGGGCCCACTTTTCTTGGGACCACAGACGTTCAATTTGGGGGCCTCAATTCCACCCCCTCCTTTTTAGAATTCCAGCCCCTGTAAATAGGGGCTCCAAATCCAAGTTGAGGGGGACACGCTTTGGATTGAAGAGAGATCTAAAGAGAGAGAGAAAAGAAAATCTAGAACAAGAAAGTCCATTTTCTTCCAACGTCGTAAGAAATGATGACATGGAAACTGACAGTTTTATTTAAATTCAAAATCTAAAATTTCTAGAGAAGGGAGAGTAGAGAGAGAAAAAATAAAAAATAAAATAAAAAATATAATTTTGACTCTTAAAAAGTCAAATTCAGAATATTTTTTTTTGGACAAAATTATCTTTTGTTACACCAACGAATTTCTAGTTCCTAAAAATCCCTTACCAGAAAATTTCTGGATATAAGAAAATAACCCTAGAGTGGCGGACGCACCACAGCGGAGTGTACATGGTCCACGCGCCAACTATTAAAAAGAATCAATTTTTTTTTTGAAAAATTACTTTTATAAACGTTGTCTTCTACTATGGAAGAGGCGCTTGATGGTAGTTTAAACATTTTAGTTTGTGAAAACCATTCAAATTTATAGATAAATTCTTTGAGTTGTTTTTATATATCAATATACATAAAAGAATTTAAAGTTGAATCCTGGGTCTTAGATCAGCAACAGTCACCAAGCACCTGCTGGGGCTGGGTTTTCTGCACAGGAGGATTTTTCCAAATTAGATGCCCTTCTTCAACCTTCAATAGTGGGTGATTATCAACCGATTAAGGATCCAAAAGTTGGGATTAACAGTAATAATAAACAAATGTATTATAATTCTAATCTGCCTCGGTGTCCATCATTTGACAGCAGAAACCAAGATCAACCAAAATTCATGATGCTTGGAAAAAAATTCATTGTCAGGGCACCTATCAAATGAGAAGCATACTGAAAACGTAAGCAGTAGCCAGCTGATCTGAAGCTGAAGCCAAAACAGCAGTATTTTTCTGCTGATGGAACAACAACAACTTTTTATTTTTAGCCAAACGCCAGGAGATGTGAAAAGGAGAAGCAAACACCCCCTAAGTTGAAACCCAGACCCACATTTCACCACCTCTGTTTCTGTATAATTTTGCAAGAGGGAAGAAAGAAGAATTATTTTGTAGTCAGCCTCACCTGATCTGATCTGAGATGTCAGTCCAGCAATGGAATGGAAGGTGATGAAATCTAAGAGATCGTCTTAGTCTTCTTAGAACGTGACTTGTTAATAGCATCACAAATCTCTCTTCTTCGTTTGTTGTTGTTGTTGGTTGCAGGGATCACATTCTTGC
The DNA here is from genome assembly GCF_963576675.1 of Euphorbia lathyris. Taxonomy (NCBI): domain Eukaryota; kingdom Viridiplantae; phylum Streptophyta; class Magnoliopsida; order Malpighiales; family Euphorbiaceae; genus Euphorbia; species Euphorbia lathyris. Next base: position 91,295,298 of record NC_088910.1, read on the forward strand.
TATTCATGTTCATTAAGTCCTTGTTTTCATCTTTATCTGCAGAGTCAACTTTTAATGCATCTTTAACGAAAATCCTTAATCTCCATAATGTCAATTCACTCTGTACATGGGAAGCACACAGTTAAAACTAATGCTCTTCTCGATTCACCATTATGGATCAAAAACGTAACCTAAGAATCCAAATAACCTGGATTGGTAAAGTTTAATACTTCTGAAACTTTAAATGAGATAGGAAAAAAACTAACATTTAGCACAATTTATCACTTTGGTCACCATTATTTAATTTTGGTACATTTGGCCCATATACTTCAATTTAAATAAGTAGATAGGTCAAATGTGCCCAAATTAGAGTACAACAGCCAAACTGATAAATTTTACCCAATAGAGGGGCTAAAGTTTGACTTTTGTCAGAAGAGATGCAAGTTTAACCTGACTATCCATGTCGAGGTCGACCTCTTGTGCTGTTGCTTGGAAGCTTGGATTGTCATCAGCAACTATCTCCAGAGCCTTAGTCAGATCTCCGGGAGACAATAGAGTGAGAGCTGTTCCTAGTTTCTTTTTCTCCTCAACACTTGTTTTTCTGTCGAATGCCATAACCAACCAAAGTTCAATGGCTACAGAAGACAATTAACCAACAAGTATCAAACCACATAGATGCACTTAAGTGTACATGGCTTTACAAACATACCTGCATTCCTGAATTACCATTTTTCTGAGATTCCCCAGTTTCATATCAACCTCACAAAGCTGTAAGCAATTACAAAACATACTGTTCAAAACATCTAGCAGATTAAAATACTCAAATTAGACTTCTAAAAAAGTAAGCAGAATTCGGCATTTGGTGGAAATATGAAACTTTTCCAAATATATAATATATGCTTACAAACAATTGTAAACTATAATGAACAATTTATCGGCTTATAGTGTACTTTTGTATAAAGCTCAACTTTTTACGTACTTCATTGTTCAAATCCCTGGCCATGTTAGCATGTGAGGCCTCCTGAGCTAATTTCACAGCTGCTTGCATTGCCACTTGGTCCTTTGCCTGTCTTTTTTCCTGCACGCATTTGAACACTTATCCAACAATCCAAGGAATAAAACAACTCAAAATAAAGATAATAATAATAAAAAAATTCTCATATGAGACCCCCTAGGAAAGAAATCAATTAATTTGTAGTTATAAGATCCATACTAAAATTGATCAGTACCTCTTTAGCAACTTTAGGCAACAGTTGCAACCACTTCTCTTCAAACTTTTCCAGTAATTTTTTGGCCATTATGTGGACATCATCCCTTTCGTCATTGTATTTCATTGCATTCTTGAAAACAAGTCTAACATCAGCATATATTTCCCGGACATTCCTGTACCCAGTACCACTCTTAGCCTCCAATTTATTTTTTATTGTACCTAAATCCATTGGGTTTTCAATGACCTGGTATTGACAAGTTTTGAAGTATTCAATTGAAGTCATATACCAAAAAACTACTATTGAGTGAATTTAATACTCAAATTTATGAAAATATCAATGAGAAGAATTTAATGGTGTGAAGTTATAGATAGACAAAGATAACTGGCCTTTCATTCTAATGTAAGAAAAATCTTCAATGCAAACAAAAGCATGATAAAACTCCAAGTTTTTCAATGTCTAATATATTTAGATTCAAAATATATGGAGCCTAGCCATCTATGGACCATTTACAACTATGGATAACATATGGGAAGCAACTGTTTTACTATAGAACTTGTAAGCATGAAATCAGTTGAAGAAACAAACTGTTTTATTATCATAATTGACAGAACTTTTAATTTATCAAACTCCTTAAACAATCAATAGCACCAAAAATAAATATAAAAAATTAATTTCTGTCTTTTTTCTAGGCTTGCATTAATCATGCAAAACAAGGTACAGAACCTTCATTTGGAGACGTTTTAAAAATCATGCGACCAAAATGCTTCTGTTGTAGAATCGAAAAACAAATTTAGGATCACAACAGGGAGAAAGTATTTGATTCTTTATTCAGTCATCATATGATTGACAGAATGAATGGTGGTGATTCTGTTAGGCGAAAAAATGGGATTTGTATTGATTAATTTGGACTAGAAGATCTAGATTGTAGGGCTAAGATGAACTTTTGGGTTTAGTCATGCTCAGCCCTGGGTTAGAGATGTCTTCAGATAGTTCTGTTCTAACCCGATCAGTGCGAACGGGAAAAATAAAAGCTGAAATAATAACTACATTGATGAAATGAACCCTGCCCAGGAAGATTTCAAAAGTAACATCACACTTTACCTTGTAATAGTCATGCAGACCAAGACCTACAACATCTACTGGTTCGATGAAAGGCCGTGCCCATTTGTGCTGAGTGATCTGACAAGAGATAAGACAGAAATAAACAAACTTAATTCTTCCAGGGGTGAAGGTGTAATGAGAGTTGTCAAAGCTAGGATGATATTTCGGTAACATACATTGGGAATTGCAAAATAACCATGGATTCTCTAGCAGCCTCATATGTATAGGAAGGTTCTAACATATCAATGATATCATAAACTCAACCTGCTCAGCCTTATTATCCTAAAGAATTGATCACGAGAGCAGCTCAGCAAAGCAAGAGAACTTTAAAAGAGGCCGTTGAATACTCTAATCATGTAGCAAGTCAATTTTGTTAAGAATGCGATACATACATATAGCAACTCTAAGGAAAATAAGAAAAGTAAAACAGTGCTGGGTACAGGTTCAGATCATCAGGAGACGAAAAGTTAGTTCAACAGCTAGGCAAAAAGTATATCCAATCCATGCACTCAAGGGATAGAGGTTGTTACCAAAGTGATACCTGAAAAAGGTATCCTTTTGGTCAAGAAGTCAGCTTCTTCCTAAGAGGACCTACACTCACTAATGCAGGAAGTAAGGGCAACAATCTCACAAGTCATTGGTCAAAAGCTAAGGAACCCAAAATATAAAGTTAGTCCAGTGTGTCACCTTCATCAAAAGATTGAGAGACCATCATCAAGACTTCTTTAATACCATACTATACTACTGAGCAATATTACAAATTTTACAGAACTAAAATTCCTTTGAATCTACATAATATAGAATAGCAACCCAATCAACACCTCCATATGATGACCTCTAATGCAAAATTGTCATAGTTGTGAGGATGGAATTTGATAATTCCCAGATATGTCTTTTGCATATAGATATTTGGAATCATAGCTAGTCCCTAACTGATGCATCTGATCATATATAGAAAGTTGTAATCAAGCAGTTACTCATGTAAGAAAAAAGCTCAAAATAATATCTTAAATCTCAAAATTTTACAGGATTATTATTATCAGTACACTGTACACTGCAAATCAAATTTGGTAAGAAGCATAAAGGTTACTCAACCACAGGCAATAACCAGGAAAATAGGGAATGTATTAGATGAGAGAAACTTAATTGATATTATAGAATTATAACGAAGGAAATAACAGGATGACAGTAACAAGGCAATCCACAGAAACCGCCCTCTCTAAGCTTTTCTGCTAAAAGCCAAAATGGAGAAATCTTTCTACTGGCCTAACACCTATAACCACCCCTCGAACATTCTCCCAAAAGGTCGTAACTAACTCTGTCAGCTCACTCCCCTTGGGCTTCTTAGAATAAACATTTCATACTTTAGGCCCATGGTTCAGATGAGCCAATAATAGGTCTACTGTGCTGCAATGCTCTATCATTACCTCCTCCCCCCCTCTCCCTTTCTTTAAGAGTCTTGTCCTCAAGACTAAGATAAGGAAACTGAACAAAGCATCTTCCCCATGTTTCCTCAATGGAGTGATCTTTCCATTGAACTAACCACTGCTGAGAATGGGAATGAGTAGGCAAGATTGCCTGAGGAACACAGTAATCAAAAGTTTCGAGCTCTAACTCCATGGGTAAAGAACTCTCTCCACCAAACCTGAAAATATAGCTTTCTTGAGTAGATAAACATGAAAAGAAGGATGAACTTTGGAAGAAGAGGGCAGATGGAACTTATAAGCTACTGCACCAATTTTCTCCACAACCTTGGAAGGACCAAAATACTTAGCTGCCAATCTGTGATTGATACGTTGAGAGGGTCGATGGTTCGAATCCTAGCAACCCGATTTGTTGACTAAATTTCAACACATGGTAAGATGAGTCTGTGTCGTACATGCTTCAAACGTAAAGGCATTCACGTGAGAGGGTGTGTCAGAGATAAAAATAAAAGCTACTCTTGGACTTCAACAGCCAACTTAAGCTTTTAGTTCAAATAGTTCCTTAACCATTATTAAAGGCGCAAGGTGCACTAAGGTGTTAGGGTCTTGGAGCCTTAGACCAAGGCGCAAGAGTGCGACTGAGCGACATAAGGCATACTAAAAGAATAAAAATATAAATGATTGTATTTAAAATACAAATAATGATAAATTCTAAAATGAAAATGCAATAAAATACTAAATCATGACAATATTCTTAATCATAAATTCTAACATGCAATAAACCTCATATTCTAAAATTGAAGTGTTCAACTAAATAGTAAATCCTAAGTTGACAATAGCCACTTATCATCAAAAGTCCCCAAATTCATCAATCATCACCTCTCACCATCATTCTCATCTCCAACCTCCTCAAATTGTTCTTCAAGGAACTGGTCCTCTTCGTCTTTATCATACTCATCTACAAAGTCAATTTCTTCTTCCTCCTCATCTCAAGAGGAGAGAGAGAGAGAGGAGAAGAGTACATGTTCTTGAAACCTTTTGTTCTTCAACAACTCCAAGTTCATCTGTTGTTGCCTGCTTCTTTCTCTCTTTTTTCCTATTGTCTGCTTCTTCATTCTCTCCTTTTTTTCCCTATCGTGGTGTCTGCATTTCTTCAAAATGTATCTTCTTTCTTCTTTGGTTGTTTATTTTGGACACTTGATGTGACTAATCTAAAAGTGGAAATTAACAAGGATCTAACTCTTTTAAGACCCTAAAAAAACTCATGTGGCAAATAGATGTGCCATAACCACGGCTAGGCGCACCTTGGTGGTCGCTTGAGTGACAGCACCTACCTTTGGGGTGCCAAGGTGCTTGGCCTAGTGCCGTGGAGCCTTAGGCACGCCTTTAACAACTTAGGAAGAGTGAGTGCCCCTTGTTTGAAATACAATAGTATATCAATCCATGCTTAAACAACCATTTTTGGCCAAAACACACTTAGCAATATCAACTATGAATAATCAACTTAAATAGCTACTTGATTTCTAATACAGATAATTCCAACCCATTTAAATGGAAAAAGAATAAACGTTTTATACCTCCTAAAGATAAACATATTATGAAAAAGGACCAGAAAAAGGTAAAATTCAAACCTACAAAAAGGTAAAATTCAAACCTACAAAAAGGTAAAATTCATTTTAAGTCATACATGAGTTTATGATATTAAACCCCTCAACTATAAAAATGTTCTATGAAAGTCTTTATGTTTCAATTAGAATCTATTTACGTCTATTTTTAATAGATTTCATTACTTAATCACAAAAAACCTGAAAGAATAGTTTTGTAATTCGAGGTAGACCAAAAGAAGTAAAGTTCAAGAGCCTAAAAATACATTTTTTTACTTAAAAACCGTGCTTATGATGCCATGATACGCCTTTGATGTCACAATTAAAACATGCAAGTTAATTGAGTTAGAAGGAAAGGGCACAATGTGTTTTTTCCAAAATAAACTCAAATAGAATTACAAAAATGCTGTTACTTACATGATAAAATATTCCTGCAAACTGGTGTATAAGTTCCTGCCTTCTCTTTTCTGCAGCTGCTTCCCTGTTTGATCCATGTCGCTGTTGCTTTTCAATGTTCATTTTGTCCTTCACAGTCAAGCTGCATTTAACATTGTCCAGATTCTTGTTATCTTGAGCCATGTAGAACTGTTCCAATATATCTACCCCTTGCTCAAGCTGCAAGAGAAACAATAGATCTCAGCAGCAGTTTAACAAGCAAATGACTCAGGAAGGTGCAGCTTGAAGTTTTTCAAGTGCCATCACAAAGATCAAGATATCACAATAACTTCCATCCTTCTTCACAAGATACAAACATTTCTTCTTTGGTTAGAAATTAGAATGCAAGCATTCATTAGTAGACGAAACATTAAAATCAAATAATCAAGTGTTTCTGTGTCAATTGAAATTTAGTTAAACACATTGCCCAGCACATATGCAACTAGCAACTAGCAACAAGTATAAACCTTTAAAAGGTAAATGCAATAGATTAAAAAAATAAAAATGATATTACAATATTGATTGAAAATCAATTTTGAGAAACTGCTAAAACTGCAAATTTTTATATTACATCCAAAAGAAATAGCTTATCTAGGCATCTAGCAATGAATTTGTACTTACCTCGTTAACTTTCGAGAACAATTCATCAAAGGAATGGCTAAAACCTTTCCCTTCCGATACATTAACTTTACAATGCCCCAGATCAGCATTGCTCATTTCCAATCTGATGGGGAAAACAGGAAAGTGAAGCATTTTAGGAAAAACTGCCGAGGATAAAATCCATAAAAAAATATCAATTTGAGATTCCACGGGATGCTGCCAACTGCCTAGAGAATGAAAAAGATGCCCAATTCTAGGTTTCCTTTAACCTAAGAACTAAATTAAATTTTATGAAGTGGAAATCAAGACAGCAAAATTATATTATCATTCCTCAAATGTGACACAATGTATATAAACATCAGAAAAAGAAGATGCAAGGTGAAAACAATCTAATTTTCAGTAGATATAACAACTAAAGAAGATTCATAAAACAACAACAACAACAACAACCGAAGAAGAGGAACGTTGGGACCAATAATAATAGCAATAATAAAAGAAGGAACTATAACAGGGATTAGCTGTTCGATTAACCAATATAATGTCAATTTGAGAACGACCATACCTGTGGAGCAAACGAATTCAAATCAGGAAAGAACCTCAAGAAGTAGCGCAGAACTCAGTGTTGAAACACTTGGTTTTTTTCCAGGAAATTACAAGAGTTGATTGTTATTTTAAACTGGGTAAATAATTATAAGGTGTTTGTGTTATATAGTTACTCTGTTTTTATTTTCATTACGGACTCTTTGATTTTTATATTTGAGTGAATAAATAAAATCTAAAATACCAATTACTTTTTATTATATACTAGTCGAAAACCCGTGCACGGGATACGAAATTTTTATATAATTTAGATAAATAAATAAATTGACATATTTACTTTTAAGTAATTTTATATCATGCTATGGGAAATTTGTCTATTATGTATATTTGAAATTAATATATATTTTTTATTGATAATTCAAATCAAATCAAATTAATTTTGAAAATAATTGATTAATTTTTTTTATAGAATTTTAACAATGATTTATTTATTTTTACAAAATTCAATAATTTATACTTTTTAATAATTTTAATATATTTTCATATTTTCTTATAACTGGAATTCTATGAAACAATAATAATAAAATAGGAGATTAATTAAGAAATATATTAGAATATAATAAAAACCCAAAAATTGAATTAGACTACAATTAAAATTAAATATTATATCTATAATACAAAAGAATTACAATCTATGTTAAACAAAAATCGAATTAAACTACAATTAAAATGAAATATTATATCTACAATACAAAAGAATTACAATCTATGTTCAAATGGAAGCAACATCAATATTATGCTATAAACTATTATCATCAATACTTTTCTAATATTGCACATGAAGAAACTTATCCATTCTATATATTACATATAAAAAAAATAAAATTCATGAGAATTAGTCACAAATTCATATTGATGATAATCATTTTGCTTGATGGAATTTCATGATCACCAAGTATTCAAATTCAATTATTCATTATGCTACAATAACCCAATATATCCAATTGAATCAGCTTAAGGTGATGATATTTGTCCTATTGTTTTATCTCGTAATATCTCATCAAGACATTCAATCAATATGTTTTTCATTCTTCAACTGTATAGAATATCAGTCACGCTCGCAGATATCACTTATTTGACTTTATTAATATTTTCTAATAATTATATATTCTTGAATTTCGTAAGCAAGAAAAACAAACAAAAGAATAAAAAACAAAAATGAAGAGACAAAAAAGATAATTAGGAGAGAACTATCTTCCTCTCGTTTTTTTCGAAAATAAGAGAGAATGTAAGATATAAGCATATAAAGAGGAGAGTGAAAATATTTTTTGCCTATTAACTAAATTTTTTATTTTTTATTAATGAAGTATTAAGTCAATAAATTAATTTTAGTTAAATAGAATTAAATCACAATTGTAACCACTCAGTACAAAAAAAAATGTTTTATAATTAATATGTGAAATTGATTCTATTAATTAGAATCATTATGCTCAATATTTGAGAATTTGAAGAGATTAAAATAATAATATTTTTTAAATTAATATTTTCCAACAACTTGTTTTATGCTCATATTTCATTTTCATATGTTAAAAACTCTTGAAATACTAACAATTTTGTACAAACCACAATATAGTAGTCAAAAATTATATAACCAATGTTGCAAAAGCAATTATCTCAATATCACATAATTAATATATATATTGAAGTTTGAGCATCAAAATTTATTTTTATTTACCTTCATTTTGAATTCGTATCTGGCATAATCCAAATTTTTCGAGAATAAACATTTTATCAAATGTATTAGACGCTTACAATCTCTTTGTCGAGAGAACTGGAAAAAAATAACTCATTGATAATAATAATAATAATAATAATAATATAACATAATTTATAATTAAAATAAACTTCATTATAAGTATAATATTTCAATACCTATTTATGTCTCAAACTTCAATGAACAACTATTGTGTGAAAATTTATATCTGTTTGTACCAAAATGCATGAAAATAAAAAATACAATTCATATTGGTTAGATAAACTCAAACTAAAAAAATGAGTCGATTTCAACAGGTTCTGAATTAGAAAAATTAATTTAACTTCAATTAAAGCTAACAATTGAGTTCATATAAAGCCGAAAATCTAAATTGTAGTTAGACTTAACAATCGAAACGATAACATCTAACAACATATACTAAAAAAGAATGCAAATATACAAAATCTTTAGTTTATTCATTTTGAAAAATAAAAACATGGATAAGATAGCGAGAGGTATGAAACCTGAGTAACGACTGAAGTGGAATTTCATCTCTGAAATATGAAACTATAACAACTATTGTTTAATAAAAATAAAAAAACAACACAATTGAGAACAAAAATAACTATAACATATGAAAAAATTGAATAATTACCTCAAGAAACATAAGATTTTTTTTTTGTAATTTTTGACACCTTTGTGTTTCCCGATTTTAGTTGTCCATGAATCTTCCATTTCTATCGGATTTCTTCAATTGGAGATATCAGTTTGGAAAAAAAGACAAATAAAAAAGAAAACATGGATAAGGTAGCGAAAGGTATAGAACCTGGGTAACGGCAGAAATGGATCTGAAAGATGAAACTATAACAACCATTGTTTAATAAAAATATAACAACAACACAATTGAGAACAAAATAACTACAACATATGAAAAAAAATCGAATAATTACCTTCAGAAACATAATACTATCTATCATGACCAATGAATATAATGACGGAATACTATCTATCAAGCTTTATATAGAAGTTTATTTGTGGCTTTTGGATTTCCTTTACTTTGTGTTTTTTCATCTTCCTATAACTCTTACTTTCTTTTATTATTTTAATTAATGGGCTAGTAATTCTTTAATAAATTATAAATATAAATATGTTATTTTTAATTAATTAAATCTTTTTAATTTTGATTTTTTACTACGTTAACAAGTCATCAAAAAGGCTTCTAAAACACTTCTCCTCATTTCTCTCTGCTTCCGCTATTATATATAGTATAGATTTTAATAATAAAATATTAATTTTTTTATTTTATGTTTTTTTTTCATAATAATAATCTTTCTAATATTAATTGATTATTTTATTAATTTTTATATAATTATAAATTTTAATTTAGTAATATAGACTTATAAATGAAAGATATTCTAAAAATTATCAAAATAGAAACATAATTATAAAAGTGATTTTTTAAAGGAATAAAAAATATTCTTTATATTTATGATTAATATATACAAGTATAAGAATTTCGATGTATATACTACACAAACTTAATTAAAACTATTTTGATTAAATTTGAAAACTAGAAAAACTATTTTATTTGTATAATTAGGAGCAATTTTGTACTTTAATATATAAAAATAAATGCATGGACTAAATAGTTTATTAAGGTAAAACTTGAGAACCTTATTATATTATTATTTCAGTTCAGTTCAGTATCATTCATTTTAGTTCAGCAATCAGTTCAATAATTTATCATTACATATTATATCATTATTTTAGTTTCAGTAGAATTCAGTTAAGTTTAGTTTAGTTCAGTAGCATACGGTTCAGTAATTTATCATTACTTAGGCCATGTTCTTTATTACTTAATTTCAATAACAATCAGCTCAGTTCAGTTCAGTCAGTTTAGTTCAGTAGCAATGAGTTCAGTTCAATTCAGTTCAGTTCAATTCAGTTCAGTTCAGCATTTAGTTTCAGCATCTAGTTTCAGCATTCAGTAATTTATCATTATTTATTATAATTATAATTATTTATATATAATTTATTACTATTATTATTATTATTATTATTATTATTTATCATTATTTTTTTGAGGAAATTATTATTATTTATTTATAGTTTATCATTATCTATAAATTAGATAAAAATCAAGAAATAATAGTTATTAAAGTATATATCGTTTAATAAAAATAAATAAAATCAAAGTATGCATCCATGTTTGAAAATTAGGAATTGCATCCATATTATGAATTATTTCTCAAATTTACCCAATTTATCAATGTTGGGATAAAATTGCACCATTTTAGACGTTATGGATAAAATTACTCTTGCCCAAAACATTAGGAGTATTTTTGCACCTTAACCCTTAATTGTAATAAAAAGTTAAGAGTTCGTATTCATATGAAAATTTGTATTTAATTTCATAGACTTTAAATTATATGTAAACTTGTGTTTCTATGTAATTTGTATTTTTAATTTAAATTAGACTCATTTTTATTTAATTTCATAGGCTTTATCGAGCCAAGATTTTATCAAGCCGAGCTTTTATTTGATATTCAATTTAGTTTTATCTTTAATAATATATTTATTTATAATAATAATAATAATAATAATAATTATTATTATTATTATAAGCTTATTAATGTCCAATATTATCATTAAAATTATTTTAAAGTCTAATATCATCATTATTGTTAAGTTTGGTTAAGTTCGGTAGCATTCAATTAAGTTCAGTAGCATTCAGTTAAATTCAGTTCAGTTCAATTCAATCTAGTTCAGTTTTTTTTCAGCGATAAAGAACATAGCCTTATTATACAGTAAAACATCTGTATAGGAATACTTTTTTATATGAATAACCTCTATTTTGTTATAAAAAAAACTCGACCCCAACTTGGGCCAGTTATAAATAGGAATAACCTCTCAAAAGTTATTTGTTATACACTTTTCAAGTTCCACATTTAGAAACTATGCCTCTATATAGTAATAATTATATATAGGGATAAGTACAAAAAAAAATGCCTGTGGTATACCGGTTTTGCGAACTCGAACCTGTGGTATTTTTTTTGCAAACAGAGGTCTGTGTTACAAACCGTTAGCAAACAGAGGCTAAATTGACTAACGGTGTTAAAATTCAAAGAGAAAAAAGTTAATTTGGTCCTTATATTTATTTATTTTATAAATTAACCCCCTAATTATCTAATTATCACAAATAAACCCCAAAATCAAAAATAAAAATAAAAAATACCATCTTCTCATCTCTTCTTCTTATTCTTCTTCTTCTATCATTTATGAAACCAATTCTTCTTCTCTTCTATCATTTATGAAACCAAACCAAACCATATGAAACCATATCTTCTCCTTTCTGACTCTTTTTTCTCTCTATTAACCATATAGTCTGGAAGTATGAAAGCTACATTATGCATTCTCGTCTATGTCAAAATACTACTACTATCCAAAAGAAACACACTGTAGACAATGAAAGCAGTTTTCTACTCTTTTATCATTTTCTTCTGCAAGTTTAAAAATTCAAAGCAATCAACATATAAATTCTGCAATAAATCAACAAGTAAAAGCAATTATAAAGCAAACACCTAAATTTTAAAACAAAATCAAATCAAATTCGGACTTCAATTTAAAATCAACAGATGAGAATAAAAAAATAGCACAAAAAAAAACTTGGATTGGAACTAACCTTAAGAGCTTCTTTGAGGATGGGTTGATCGATGGAGTTGGAGGAGCACGTAGCTCTAACTTGAAAAGAAGGTCCTGCCCTATTTCTGATACCAAAACCCAATACCCCTCCAAAATCGCTGCGATTCAGACTAGATAATGGAGATGACAATCGCGGTAAGTGATTTTTTCTTAGATTCTGCAAATTCAAATTGAGAATTAAATGCAAAATTTATTGTTCAAACGAATCAGAAATTGCTTAGAACAGTGATGAAATGAAAGAGGAAGAAGCATCTCTACCATGCCGCATGATGGAGCAGTCACGCAGAGCGCCATCAGTGATGAACGTCTGGATTTCAGACGTCCAGAATTTCTGGAAAATTTTTGGAATTTCTGGAAGAAGAAGAAGAAGAAGAAGAAGAAGAAGAAGAAGAAGAAGAAGAAGAAGAAGAAGAAGAAGAAGAAGAAGAAGAAGAAGAAGAAGAAGAAGAAGAAGAAGAAGAAGAAGAAGAAGAAGAAGAAGAAGAAGAAGAAGAAGAAGAAGAAGAAGAAGAAGAAGAAGAAGAAGAAGAAGAAGAAGAAGAAGAAGAAGAAGAAGAAGAAGAAGAAGAAGAAGAAGAAGAAGAAGAAGAAGAAGAAGAAGAATAATGAAAATAAAAAATGAAAAAGAGATAGAAAAGATGGTATTTTTTATTTTTATTTTTTATTTTTGGGTTTATTTGTGATAATTAGATAATTAGCGGGGTTAATTTATAAAATAAATAAATATAAAGACCAAATTAACTATTTTCTCTTTGAACTAGTTTTTGACCCGTGCGATGCACGGATTCATCTTACCATATAAATATTAACAAAAATATAATCTAATAATTACAATTAATGATATAAAGGTGCTATATAAATTAAATATTATTATTTTATTTTCACATTTACCTTAAATAATCTTTTTTATAGATAAATATAATAATATAATTAAAATTAATATATTATATATTATATTATGTTTTTTATCAGTAAAAAAGGAGGAAGTGACACCTCAGCTCCATTGTTACTATTTTATATTATATATAGATAGATATGAGAGAATTAGAAAGATTTTAGGGATTAATTTAAATTATGTAGAACTTTTAAATATAGATATACATAGAATTAGAGAGATTTTAGGGATTCATTTAAATTCTATAGAACTCTTAGATATAGTACGAATAAAATAATCTTTTTATAAATAAATATAATAATATAACTAAAGTTAATATACTATATTTTATATTATATTTTTATCAGTAAAAAAAGAATAAGTGACACCCCAGCTCATTCGTTACTGTTTTATATTATATAGAGAATATATAGATATGCAGAGAATTAGAGAAATTTTAGGGATTAATTTAAATTCTATAGAACTCTTATATATAGTACGGATAAAATAATCTTTTTATAAATAAATATAATAATATAACTAAAGTTAATATATTATATTTTATATTATATTTTTTATCAGTAAAAAGGAGGAAGTGACACCTCAGCTCCATCGTTACTGTTTTATATGATATATAGATATGCAGAGAATTAGAGAGATTTTAGAGATTAATTTAAATTATGTAGAACTTTTAGATATAGATATGCAGCGAATTAGAGAGATTTTAGGGATTAATTTAAATTCTGTAGAACTCTTAGATATAGTACGGATAAAATAATCTTTTTATAAATAAATATAATAATATAACTAAAGTTAATATATTATGTTTTTTATCAGTAAAAAATGAGGAAGTGACACATTAGCTCCATTGTTACTGTTTTATATTATATATAGATATGTAGAGAATTAGAGAAATTTTAGGGATTAATTTAAATTATTTGAACTTTTAGATATAAATATACAGAGAATTAGAGAGATTTTAGAGATTAATTTAAATTTTGTAGAACTCATAGATATAGTACGGATAAAATAATATTTTTATAAATAAATATAATAATATAACTAAAGTTAATATATTATATTTTTTATCAGTAAAAAAGGAGGAAGTGACACCTAAGCTCCATCGTTACTGTTTTATATTATATATAGATATAAATATGTAGAGAATTAGAGAGATTTTAGGGATTAATTTAAATTATGTAGAAGTTTTAGATATAGATATGCAGAGAATTAGAGAGATTTTAGGGATTAATTTAAATTCTGTAGAACTCTTAGATATAGTACGGATAAAATAATCTTTTTATAAATAAATATAATAATATAATTAAAATTAATATATTATATTATATATTATATTATGTTTTTTATCAGTAAAAAATGAGGAAGTGACACCTCAACTCCATCGTTACTGTTTTATATTATATATATAGATATGCAGAGAATTAGATAGATTTTAGGGATTAATTTAAATTATATGGAACTTTTAGATATAGATATGCAGAGAATTAGAGAGATTTTAGGGATTAATTTAAATTTTGTAGAACTCATAGATATAGTACGGATAAAATAATCTTTTTATAAATAAATATAACACTATAACTAAAGTTAATATATTATATTTTTTATCAGTAAAAAACGAGGAAGTGACACCTCAGCTCCATCGTTACTGTTTTATATTATATATAGATATAGATATGTAGGGAATTAGAGAGATTCTAGGGATTAATTTAAATTATGTAGAAGTTTTAGATATAGATATGCAGAGAATTAGAGAGATTTTAGGGATTAATTTAAATTCTGTAGAACTCTTAGATATAGTACGGATAAAATAATCTTTTTATAAATAAATATAATAATATAATTAAAATTAATATATTATATATTATATTATGTTTTTTATCAGTAAAAAATGAGGAAGTGGCACCTCAGCTCCATCGTTACTGTTTTATATTATATATATAGATATGCAGAGAATTAGAGAGATTTTAGGGATTAATTTAAATTATATGGAACTTTTAGATATAGATATGCAGAGAATTAGAGAGACTTTAGGGATTAATTTAAATTCTGTAGAACTCTTAGATATAGTACGCATAAAATAATTTTTTTATAAATAAATATAATAATATAACTAAAGTTAATATATTATATTTTATATTATGTTTTTTTATCAGTAAAAAAGGAGGAAGTGACACCCCAGCTCCATCGTTACTCTTTTATGTTATATATAGATATGTAGAGAATTAGAGAAATTTTAGATATTAATTTAAATTATGTAGAACTTTTAGATATAGATATACAGAGAATTAGAGAGATTTTAGGGATTAATTTAAATTATGTAGAACTCATAGATATAGTACGGATAAAATAATCTTTTTATAAATAAATATAATAATATAACTAAAGTTAATATATTATATTTTTTATTATATTTTTTATCAGTAAAAAAGGAGGAAGTGACACCTCAGCTCCATGGTTACTGTTTTATATTATATATAGATAGATAGATATGTAGAGAATTAGAGAGATTTTAGGGATTAATTTAAATTATGTAGAACTCATAGATATAGTACGGATAAAATAATCTTTTATAAATAAATATAATAATATAACTAACGTTAATATATTATATTTTTTATTATATTTTTTATCAGTAAAAAAGGAGGAAGTGACACCTCAGCTCCATGGTTACTGTTTTATATTATATATAGATAGATATGTAGAGAATTAGAGAGATTTTAGGGATTAATTTAAATTATGTAGAACTTTTAGATATAGATATGGAGTGAATTAGAGAGATTTTAGGGATTAATTTAAATTCTGTATAACTCTAGATATAGTAGGGATAAAATAATCTTTTTATAAATAAATATAATAATAATTAAAATTAATATATTGTATATTATATTATGTTTTTTATCAGTAAAAAAGGAGGAAGTGACACCACAGCTCCATCGTTACTGTTTTATATTATATATAGATAGATATGTAGAGAATTAGAGTAATTTAAATTATGTAGAACTTTTAGATATAGATATACAGAGAATTAGAGAGATTTTAGGGATTAATTTAAATTATGTAGAACTCATAGATATAGTACGGATAAAATAATCTTTTTATAAATAAATATAATAATATAACTAAAGTTAATATATTATATTTTTTATTATAATTTTTATCAGTAAAAAAGGAGGAAGTGACACCTCAGCTCAATCGTTACTGTTTTATACTATATATAGAATACTGGGTTAAGGTGCAAAAATACCCCTAACGTTTTGGGTCAGAAGCAATTTTACCCCTAACGTCTAAAATGGTGCAATTTTGCCCCTAACGTTTGTAGCCAAGAGCAATTTTACCCCTAACGTTGGTAATTTGAGTCAATTTCAGACACTATTATAAAACACAGATATTTTTATTCATTATTTTGCACCAATTGCATATCAATTCATTCTAAAAAAAGGATTTCATGTTTTTTTTGTAATTTCATAATAGAGTTGGAGATTAATATTTATAAATTTGGTGAATTTTTTGAATTTTTTTGTCTAATTCGTACCAAAAACAGTATAAATTTTTTTTATTTTTTTATTTTTTTCACATCCCAACATATGTTTATGATTTGTTACTGATAAAATGACGTACATGTGAAGTGTAGTTGATAAGATTCATCACCGAGAAGACAGTTTGATGAATTATTTCTGATATTGACCAAATTTATCAACGTTAGGGGTAAAATTGCTCTTGGCTACAAACATTAGGGGTAAAATTGCACCATTTTAGACGTTAGGGGTAAAATTGCTCCTGACCCAAAACGTTAGGGGTATTTTTGCACTTTAACCCTAGAATATATATGCAGAGAATTAGAGAGATTTTAGGGATTAATTTAAATTATGTAGAACTCATAGATATAGTACGGATAAAATAATCTTTTTATAAATAAATATAATAATATAACTAAAGTTAATATATTATATTTTTTATTATATTTTTTATCAGTAAAAAAGGAGGAAGTGACACCTCAGCTCCATGGTTACTGTTTTATATTAATATAGATAGATAGATATGTAGAGAATTAGAGAGATTTTAGGGATTAATTTAAATTATGTAGAACTTTTAGATATAGATATGGAGTGCATTAGAGAGATTTTAGGGATTAATTTAAATTCTGTAGAACTCTTAGATATAGTACGGATAAAATAATCTTTTTATAAATAAATATAATAATATAACTAAAGTTAATATATTATGTTTTTTATCAGTAAAAAATGAGGAAGTGACACATCAGCTCCATCGTTACTGTTTTATATTATATATATAGATATGCAGAGAATTAGAGAGATTTTAGGGATTAATTTAAATTATGTAGAACTTTTAGATATAGATATGCAGAGAATTAGAGAGATTTTAGGGATTAATTTAAATTCTGTAGAACTCTTAGATATAGTACGCATAAAATAATTTTTTTATAAATAAATATAATAATATAACTAAAGTTAATATATTATATTTTATATTATGTTTTTTATCAGTAAAAAAGGAGGAAGTGACACCCCAGCTCCATCGTTACTGTTTTATGTTATATATAGATTTTAACACCGTTAGTCAATTTAGCCTCTGTTTGCTAACGGTTTGTAACACACGTAGTTTTGGTGCTTTTAATTAAAGATTAAATAAGAAAATGAGGGTGGATGGATTCGAACCTAGAACTGGGGCATAGAAAGAGAGACACACGCACACCATCTACCACTGGGCCACTTATTTAGTTTATTTATTATATAATTCCTTTATTTATATAGTATTAAGTGGCTCTGATACTAAAAAAAATCAAATACTATATTTTTTAAATAAAAATACATTTGCTTTAGTTTGTTCATTATACAATTCTTTTATTTATATATTATTAAGTGCTTTTGATGTTAAAAAAATCTAATACTATAATTTTTAAATAAAAATACGTTTGCTTTAGTTTGTTCGTTATACAATTCTTATTTATATATATTATTAAGTGCATCTTAGGCTAAAAAAAATCCAATACTATATTTTTTAAATAAAAATATATTATATATTTTAATAAAATTTAATATTAATATTTTATTTATATAAGAAAATATATTTTTTTAAACATACGTTAGAACATATATTTTAACTTTTAAAACATGAACTATGAAGTTTAGAACATATGACATATTTTTTAGAACATACGTTATGTTTTTTAGAACATGCGTTATGTTTTTTCGAACATGAGTTATAAATTATATTATAAAACAAATGCAAAAATGATCCAGATATCTACTGATTTTTTTTAGAACATTATACTTAATTTTTAGAACACAAACTATAAACTTTAGAACATACGCTATGTTATTTAGAATATGAGTTATAAATTATATTATAGAACAAATGCAAAAATGGTCCATATAATATTTTTTAAGTAAAAATATATTATATATTTTAATAAAATTTCATGTTAATATTTTATTTATATAAGAAAATATATTTTTTTAAACATACGTTAGAACATATATTTTAACTTTTAAAACACGAACTATGAAGTTTAGAACATACGACATATTTTTTAGAACATACCTTATATTTTTTAGAACATGCGTCATGTTTTTTCGAACATGAGTTATAAATTATATTATAGAAAAAATGCAAAAATGATCCAAATATCTACTGATTTTTTTAGAACATTATACTTAATTTTTAGAACACAAACTATAAACTTTAGAACATACGTTATGTTATTTAGAATATGAGTTATAAATTATATTATAAAACAAATGTAAAAATGATCCATATATTTACTGATTTTTTTAAAACATTATACTTAACTTTTAGAACACAAATTATAAAGGTTAGAACGTATGTAACATTATTTAGAACATCATCCTTAACATTTAAAAACATAAATTACAAAAAATATAGAGTAATTAAATAAATAAAAAATTGGAGAATATTTTTTAGATTTTTTGTTCTATTAATAATTCATTATTATGCACATTTCTTTTTTTCTATTAATAATTTATTATTATGCACATTTAATCGATATTAATAAGTGTATGTGTCAAATATTAAACAATAGAAGCTACATGGATAGTGGTATATTAATCAGCGCGCTTCATAATAAATAAGGGAAACAATTAGCTCAATGGTAAGTAGCATGAAGTATATGTGAAGTGGCCAAGGTTTGAACCCCACCAGTAGTATTTTGTTTTTTATTAATTTTTATACTCAAAACGACGTAGTTTTGAGTGGTTCACACCTAAGGAAGTGTCCTCACCTAAAAAAGAGTTCTCACAAGAGCCCTCCCCTATATATATATTATAGGGGGGTTTGAACATTGGACTCATCAATTACACTCCACACTGCTTACCATTGAGCCAATTGCTTTTCTTGTATATTATGTCACGCGCTGTTTAATATATCATTGCCCTTTTAGCTTCTATTGTTTAATATTTGATACATTCACTTATTAATATCGATTAAATATGCATAATAATAAATTATTAATAGAAAAAAAAGAAATGTGCCTAATAATGAATTATTAATAGAAAAAAATCCAAGAACATGCTCTAATTTCTTATTTATTTAATTCCTCTATATTTTTGTAATTTATATTTTAAAATGTTAAGGACCATATTCTAAATATTGTTACATGGTAAAGGCTATGCTTACTTTGTTTTTGACAAAGTAAGCCTTACTTTGTGTGTTTTCACCATTGGATTAATTTTGTGTTCTAAAAATTAAGTATAATGTTTTAAAAAAATAGTAAATATATGGATCATTTTTGCATTTGTTCTATAATATAATTTATAACTCATATTCTAAATAACATAACGTATGTTCTAAAAAACAGAACGTATGTTCTAAAGTTTATATTTTGTGTTCCAAAAATTAAGTATAATGTTATAAAAAAATCAGTAGATATCTCGATCGTTTTTTCATTTGTTCTATAATATAATTTATAACTCATGTTCGAAAAAATATAACACATGTTCTAAAAAACATAACTTATGTTCTAAAAAATATGTCGTATGTTCTAAACTTCATAGTTCGTGTTTTAAAAGTTAAAATATATGTTCTAACGTTTTTTTTTAAAAAAATATATAGTTTGTGTTCCAAAAATTAAGTATAATGTTCTAAAAAAATCAGTAGATATCTGGATCGTTTTTTCATTTGTTCTATAATATAATTTATAACTTATGTTCGAAAAAACATAACACATGTTCTAAAAAACATATCGTATGTTCTAAAAAATATGTCGTACGTTCTAAACTTCATAGTTCGTGTTTTAAAAGTTAAAATATATGTTCTAACGTATGTTTTAAAAAATATATTTTCTTATATAACATAAATTACAAAAATATAAAGGAATTAAATAAATAAGAAATTAGAGCATGTTCTTAGATTTTAGAATCACAAATACATCACTCAAGTTTTCTTTACAAATTTATGTAATGAGCATTACATAAATAATAGACATGAATCCTCATTACGACTAACTCTTGCATTTTGTTATTAATACTTATTATGCACAATTCTTATTAAACGATAAAACAAAAAAAAAAACTAGAAAACATTAAAAATGAAAAAAATGTTAAAACTTGAAAACACGAAAAACGAAAAACATGATGAAATATTTCCATCACGATTTTTTTTTGTTTTTCGTATTTTTTATTGCATTTTTTTCAAGTTTTTCGTGTTTTTTGTTTTTTTCATTTTTCATTCTATTAATAATTCATTATTATGCACATTTCTTATTTTTTTCTATTAATAATTCATTATTATGCACATTTCTTTTTTTTCTATTGATAATTCATTATTATGCATATTTAATCGATATTAATAAGTGTATGCGTCAAATATTAAACAATAGAAGCTACTAGTACAATGTTATATTAAGCAACGCGTGTGATATAATGAACAAGAGAAGTAATTATCTTAGTGGTAAGTAGGGTGAAGTGTAAATAGGAGAGCCCAAGTTCGAATCCCACAAGTAGCAGTTATACTCAAAACTACGTAGTTTTGAGTGTTCTCACCTAACAAAGTGTCCTCACCTAAGGGAGGGTTCCCACTTGATCCCTCCCCTATATATATATATAGGGCCCATTTGGTTCAGCTGTTAGTTAATAGCTGTTGCGGTTGATGTTAGCTATTTGCAGTTGCAGTAAGCTGTTAAGCTGTTCGGATTTAAAATGTCTAAAATGGACATGTTTTAAATTAATCAATGATGAAATTATAAAAGGGAAAATGTGATACCTATAATGTTTACAACTAGGAATAATTTTACTCTTAACCTCTAAAATGGTGCAATTTTACCCATAACGCTAGCCGTTAAGAGCAATTTTACCCCTAACATTGACAAGTTGGATCAATTTCAAATATTATTAGAAAACATAGATATTTTATTTCTTATTCTACACCAATTGTACATACCAGTAGTTTTAAAAAAGAGATTTCATATTTTTTGTGATTTAATAATAAAATTGGAAATTAATATTTATAAATTCGGCAAAATATTTGAATTTTTTTGTCTAACTCGTACAAAAGTCAATATTTTTTTTATTTTTTATTTTAAAAATCATGTCTAATCATATGTTTGTGATCTGTTACTAACGATGATAAAATGGTATGTAAAGTGTAGATGATAATATTCATGACCAAGAACGCAGTTTGATAAATTATTTCTCAAATTGACCCAACTTGTGAATGTCAGGGGTAAAATTGATTTTGGATGCCAACAATAGGAGTATAATTGCACCATTTTAGACGTTAAAGGTAAAATTGCTCCTAGCTATAAATGTTAGGGGTATTTTTGCACCTTATCCTATTATAAAATAAAAAATGTGCTATACAAATTAATAAAAATAATCTATGTAAAAAATAAAAAATTTATTGAACGCAACAAAACATTGTTTTTTCGGTAATTATTTTGTAGAAATATAAATAATATTAAAGAATAAACATATTTTGTGGAAATAAAAAGGATAATTTTGTCAATAACAAATAACTACAAACATCTGTTTATAAAAAGCTCCAAATAGGAGCTTTTCGTGAAACACTGCAGATTTCAGAAAAAACGCTAAACGTTGCGGTTATATAAACCTAACCAAACGCTATTTTTCCTACGGTTTGGAGTGAAACGCTAAACGCTCATCCGAAAAGCTAAAACAAACACCCTCTTAGTATTCTCATTGATGTTTACATTTTTTCCCATAAAACTCTTCAAATTATCGATATATTGAAAACCTAAACTCTAAATTGAAATTCTAAATTTTTAATTTGTTCCATTAATGTCTATTACTATACATTATATATAAACCATGCATGTCTATGATAAAAATTTAAAATTTTATGTGTTGAGAAATTTTATTATACCAAACTCTATTTAGTAATAACCTCCCAATTGTTATACAAATCACTCGGTCCCAAGTGTATTCCTATATAGAGGTTTTACTGTATTATTATTTCAGTTTCAGTAAAATTCAGTTCAGTCCAGTAACATTCAGTTCAGTTCAGTAATCAGTTCAGTAATTTATCATTACTTATTATATTATTTCAGTTTCAATAGGATTCAGTGAAGTACAGTTCAGTTCAGTTTAGTTTATTTAATTTCAGTAAAAAATAACATAGCCTAATTCAAACTCATTCATAAACCCTAAGCATTTCCATTATTATTTACTCTAAGCATTTTGTCTAATTGAGTTACGTTCTTATTTACTATCAATTTCACAACGTACATTAAATAACTTTACACTTAATATTCTATTTGTACACACCAATTTACATCAATTAATGAAAAATAAATACAAATTTAACGTAAAAACAACAATCAGACGTTTTGGTAACTCGGTATAAGCGTTTTTTTTTCAATTTCGTACCCCCGTAAAGGAAGGGCGACCAAAATATTTTAAAAGTTTTCCATTTCGGCCCCCCTCGTAAGGGGCCAGTCAGAAAAAAGCATGCCTTTTGGGCAGACGTTTTTTCAGTCCACTTACCGGACGGAACTCGTGTTTTCGAATAAATTTTGCAAAAACTACGTACCTTGCCTGAATCGGTCATTTTCCTTTATCGCGATTTCTCGACATGATTCTCATTCCGAATTCTGATTTTGGGAAAGATTAGAAAGTTGAGAGTTTGAGAGAATTAGAGAATGAAAAGTTTTGTTGAAGGATAAAATTCTTTTTAGGGGTGGTGAATAACAATCCATAAAACTTATTGTCTAATCATTATCACAATAAACAATAAAATTTCCTTAATAGCCTTGGACTTTAAATGGATCATTTGAATAAAAAAAAGGCTAACCTATATAAAGCTAATAAAACTAACTATAAGATTTGACATTTAAACTAACAAAACTAACCATATATACAAGATGATACAAATCACAATTTCACAAGCAAACTTTTGAATGTAGATGGTCTGGATAGTAATTGAGGATAAAAGAAATTGTTTTAAATTAAGGACTAATATATCTCTCATGGGCGCGGATTTTAGAGAAACTAGATTGGACTGAATATCCGAGTAAAAATATCCAGAATTAGACCGAATTGTTGACTTTTTTTCAAAGAAATGGACCAAACTGGACTGTTGACTTTTTTTTATCAAAGAACTGGACCGAACTGGACCGAGTTGGATCGCTGCAGTTGGGCCCATCGCTTCAGTTGGGCCTATATATATTAGTCTCCATAAGCCCAACAATCTCCCACCTGGAGACTAAATCCTTCATCTGATGGTAGTGCCATGCCTTTAACTTAATTACCAAGGCCAGCTGAAGTCATACATAGCTTCAGCTTCTCTAAGGTTACAACCTTAGTCAACATGTCTGCAGGATTCTCTGTGCCTGGAATCTTCATCAACTGCAATATCTTCCTGTCCAAGAAATGCCGTATGTAGTGATACTTCAACTCTATGTGCTTTGTTCTTGAGTGAAAGGCGGGATTTTTTGCCAAATGAATGGCACTCTGACTGTCGCTGTACAGAATAGGATCCTTCTGCTCCTTTCCCAACTCACGCAAGAAATTCTGCAACCATACCATCTCCTTACTAGCCTCAGTCACTGCAACGTACTCAGCTTCTGCAGTAGACAAAGCCACCACCTTCTGCAGCTTTGAAGCCCAAGAGACAGCAGTACCACCCAATGTGAAGACATATCCGGTTGTACTTCTTCTCTTGTCAAGGTCACTAGATGCCAAATCTGCATCCACATATCCTGTCAACATAACTTTCTTGCCCTCAAAACATAGGGCCTGTTCAGTGGTTCCCTTCAGGTATCTCAAAATCCACTTTACTGCTTCCCAATGCTTCTTACCAGGGTCTCCCATGAAATGACTAACAACTCCCACAGCATGTGCAAT
Source organism: Euphorbia lathyris (assembly GCF_963576675.1). NCBI lineage: Eukaryota > Viridiplantae > Streptophyta > Magnoliopsida > Malpighiales > Euphorbiaceae > Euphorbia > Euphorbia lathyris. The sequence continues at coordinate 91,319,878 of NC_088910.1, forward strand.
ATCCGGCCTTGTGCACACCATTGCATACATCAAGCTGCCAATTGCTGAGGCATATGGAGTTCTCTCCATCTGGACTCGCTCTTCTCTGCTCTTGGGTGAGTCATGTTTAGATAGCTTGAAATGGCTACCCAAAGGAACCGTAGCTGGCTTGGCATCTTGCATGCCGAATCTAATCAAGACCTTCTTGATATACTCAGCTTGTGAGAGATACAACTTTCCAGCCTTCCTATCTCTTTCAACCGTAGTTGGATCGCTGCAGTTGGGCCCATCGCTTCAGTTGGGCCTATATATATTAGTCTCTATAAGCCCAACAATTGTAACCAAGGAAATAAAAACTTTAGACTTAGGAATGCTAAATCAAATGAAAAAGAACTTGAAAATGAGCTATTAAGGACTTGAATTGAAGCTAAGAGCTAGGAAAAGGAAATTATAACTAAGAAGTTGAAAGAATGGGAAGAAAGAGCTACACCTCTTGATTTGCACTTTCCCTGTTTGTAAACCAATATCTTACCAAAGTCAATATTATATATTCAAGAAACAATCAAATTATGAAATAATGCAGTTCCTTTTGCGCCTCTTCTTATCCCTTCATCAAGTGATCATATCCTCTCAACATGGGTATGATATATTAATGATTTTCCTAATGTTCATTATTATCTTTACCATGTAGATTTCACAATTTAATTATCATATAATAAGAAGTTGAAATAATGCTATAACTTTTCTTTTTTACCTTATGGCAAGATTGCATAGTACTCCTGAAGATCATTTATAGATTCCATACCTGAGGAAGTTTTATTTTGAAGGCACTAACATTGGTAACTATTGTATGTTCGTATGTCTGATAGGACCGACAAGATTATTGCACATAATTTAAAGATGTCAGATTCTAAAATTCATAATTAAAATTAAGGACACCGAAGCCTAAAAACGACATCTTCAAGATCATTATTTCACAATTTAATGGATTTGTTTGTACCTTCACAATCTTCTAAATACCAATTTCCACTCTCTCACTCCCTCCCCACAACAACATGAGCAATTCAGTTCCCCAAATTGAAGATCAAGAACAAAAGGCCAAGTACACAAGTAGAAGATTGTTTCTTTTAGTGATCAACTACTTTTTTCTCTTTGTTGGTTCAGTTTCATCTAGTCTGTTATCCAAGTTTTATTTCATCCACAAAGGTTCAAGTAGATGGGTTTCAACATGGGTTCAATCTGCTGGTTTTCCTCTTCTTTTCTTCCCCATTTATCTTCCTTACCATCTCTTCAAATCCACTGATAGACCCCCCTTCCATGGCTTCACTCCTAAAATTTTAATCTTATCAATCTTGGTAGGTCTTATGTTAGGTCTAAACAATCTTCTTTTTTCATGGGGGAATTCTTATCTCCCAGTTTCAACTTCATCTCTTCTTCTATCATCCCAACTCGTATTCAATCTCATTCTCTCTGTCATAATTGTCAAGCAAAAAATCACTTTTCAAAACCTCAATTGTGTAATCCTTTTGAGTCTAAGCTCACTTCTACTAGCCTTGAGTTCAAGCCATAACAGTCCTCATGGTCTAACCAAAACAAAATATTTCATAGGGTTCTTCTCCACTTTAGGAGCCGGGTTGCTGTTTGCCCTATACTTACCTATAATGGAGAAGATATACAAGAATGTTAAATGTTATGAAATGGTAATGGAAATGCAGCTACTGATGGAATTTGCAGCCACCGTCCTTGCCACCGTTGGAATGGCCTGTGACCGCGGATTCTCGGAGATGAAGAGGGAGAGTAAGGTGGTGTTTGATAAAGGAGAAAAGTTCTATTGGGTGGTTTTAATTGGGAATGTTGTAACATGGCAATTGTGCTTCATGGGAACAGCAGGGTTAGTTTTTTTGACATCTTCACTTACAGGAGGAATATGTATGACTGCACTTTTGGGTATGAATGTGTTGGGAGGAGTTTTGGTGTATGGAGAAGAGTTTGGTGGTGTGAAAGTGGTTTCAACTTTGCTTTGTGGTTGGGGATTTTCTTCATATGTATATGGTATGCACCTTAACATCAAATATGAGAAAGAGAAACTAAACCAGAATAAAAATCTAGGGATGGAGATTGTTCATGTTGTACCAGCCGACAACATCTGATGGTTAAAACACTGCTTTTTTCTTTTTTGAGTCTCCTTTTTATTTCTTTTCATTGCCTTTTATATACTGATATATATTTTTATAGATTTTGGATCAACATGATTTCCAATCAATTGAGCATTATATGCCTTTTCTTCAATATATATATATATATAAGGGTTCTAATAAATAATAGGGATAAATACAAAACCAAATAGATAGATAGCAAGATAAATACAAGTAAAACATGGTGATTCACTTTGCAATTTGAGTTGTAAGTTAACCAACAAAATTTGGAATGATCTTACAATATGATTTTATTTGAAAATGTTGTAGGCAACTATAAAATTGTACAAATTAAAGGCTTTGGTACAAAACTAGAATCAAAATCTATAGAGATACAAACTTCTTTTGCTTTGTAGGAAAAGTTGCATAAATATTTGGAATTTTACAAGAAGGTTAAAAAAGATTGAGAGAATATTATTCTATTCATAAAGAAGTATTTAACACATGAGAGAGAAAGACAATGGTTGGAGAATAGTGTGTGGAGAAAGGATAATATATTTCAAGAGACAAATTTTATTTTACACTTGATGCACGTTCTTCGTGTATCGAACCAATAATTTAATGTCACGTTATATATTTTAGGGTTTAAGGTTTATAATTTAGGGTTTATGATTCATTTTCTAAAGTTTATATTTTAAAGTCTAGAATTGTATATATAATTAATTAATTACATAGTGTTAATATTTCATTGGTTGAGATATTACGTGACATCAACCTATTGGTCTGACGCACCACGTTATCCATTTATCGAGCGTATAGTAAAATCTCTCCTTTTAAGGATGCACGATACTCACTTAAGAAATTGATGTCCTTATCATGTCTAGAGAGTATCGAGTTATAAATAAGTTAGCCAAGAGTAACTTTAGCATCTTAAATAATGTTGGTGAACAATGATTGTGGGTATTTTCGTCATCATGAACAATACTGACATGTTATAACTACAATAACTTCCTTGAAAATTGTGGTGATATATACATATTTGAATAAAGATTTCGTGACGAGGGAATCAAGTTGACGAGGAAAAGGAAAACGGACCATAGGGAGCCATAAGTCAAGAGAAAAGCAAAGTCAAGCATTGGAAAGGGCTATCGAAAGCAAGTAAAAAGTGCCAAAATATGCTTTGACTCATCGTGTCAAACACTTGACTTGCCGAGTTAATAGGAGCCAAAACAGATTATTTTAGAGAATTTTTCAATTCAACACTCTTTTGTATTTTAGGCATAACTCATTTCACACGACATCAAATTGATGTGATTCAAGTTGTTATGAAAAGCTAAGATATAAAGTTTTAACTTTTATATTTGCACTTCTATAGTTTCTAAGTGTTATTCCTTTCCATCTTTGAAGTTTTTAACTTTTCTAATTTATATGCCATTGTCTTTAACTAGTTAGGGATTTGAGGTAATTTTACCATGTAGAGTTAGAGGGGTATAAATGCATCAAGGTGTAGCCAAATTTTATCATATTATTAAATCAAATTCAGTTTTTTTCTCTTTGAGAATTAGGGTACTTCAACCAAAATTAAGAGGTTTCAATCATTTAAATTTAGTTTGTAATTTTTCTTTGGTGGTTTAAGATTAAAACTTTCACGGTCTTTTTCTCAACTCCTTCTACATCATTTGGTATTGGATCTTTGATCCTCTCCTAAGAAGAGATCTCTTCAAGGAATTGATTCCATTCAAATAGAAAAATATTAATGGAGTACGATTACAAATTGTGGGAAGGGTTTGAACAAAAGTTAAAGAAGAAGGAAAGGTACCAACAAATCTTGAAGCATAGAAATGGAGGAACGCATATGGATTCCTCTCATCATGTGAAGAAGATTCAATTATTTCTCCAAAAGATTCATGACCAATTTTTCATTGATTACGTTCTCAAAAGGTAAGCCCTAATTTTTCAATTTCATATGTTTAAGGAATGGGTATGGAAAATGATAATAAGGAATTCGATGTTGGTATTATTGATGATGCTTTAAATTTTCATTTTGAGTTTATAGGTAATGAGATTGTAAATGAGAAATTGGATCATTGTATGAATAAGGATGAAGAAGTTTTAGTAGACGAGGATAATGGAGTGATTAATTTTGTGTGGTAAGATTGGGAAGCTCGTGTTGGAAAGCATGCACATTATATTTTTGAGAAAATGCTTATTAGATGTGATTTCACTTGTATGCCTAAAGAAAATGAGGATTTTGATCTTTGTCGAGGGAATGAGGAAAAGTTTTTTTGTTTAGAATGATGTGGTAATGGGGAAATATTGAAGGCTCAAATTTGTCACAGATTGGGATGTTACTTAAATCTACTCCTTTGGAGCATGTGGTATGTCATGTAATGTTCCTTGATGATAAAGAATTACGGCTCAAGAGTAGAGTCAAAGAGAAGTTATGAATATGTGGTGTTATGTGACTAAATTTGAAATGAGTTAATTTACAGGCTTATGCCATATGGATGTAAATTAAACATTTTCCAAATGAAAACTAAACTAAACGGGGTAATGCGGTTCAAACGTAGGGATGTAAAATTTAGAGACTTATGTCATAGGGATGTAAAATTTGATACAAGTTGATATACCAAATGAGCCCAAACATATAAAGCCTAGACCCACAAGAGGACCAACTATGAGCCTCTGCACTCGTTCATCCATCATCATCCCCAAACGGGATAATAAGTTCCATATCCACTCCGAACAGATGGGTCGAAACCAGTGACACTATAATCATTTGTTTATATATGTTGTCTATAAATAAAACTCTAAGGTCTCATAATAAGGGGTTCCAGAACTCACATACACACTCTCTCTAAATATTTTATCTCTCCTCATACTCTTGGTCGTCGGAGTGTACATAAGGGACCATTCCTGACACAGGTCCAACCGCTTTAGGAGGCTTCATTGAATAATCTCAATACATCATCATTTGTTTCGATGAGTGTGGACTGAAACACTACATGTCCTTTATTACAACAGAAATAAAAAAAAATGAAACTCCCTCCATGACCTACTTCTATAAAGGAGACGGTAAACACTAAATAAGAGAACTCAAAGAAAACGAAAGCATGTCGATAAACAAAAACCTTGATAAGTATCATTTTCATCCAGGATTTGATGGACAAATAAGCAACTAACCCTATCATGGAATTAATTGAAACTCTATAGAGTTTCCAAGTTACTCAAGCTCAATATGTGGAATCTAGACACAGATGATAGATGCCTAGAAGTTGATCGAGGAGAACATTAAGAAGTTGTGGGAATTCCTCTAAACGAAGAACCAGCCCAAATAAGAGCTCTTACTCAACCCTCAACCATATAATATATGACAATGGACTACCAGTAGCCTCTCCGGACATGTTCTCACTTACAAAAACTCCAAATGGAAAGGAATGGATGGAGAAAATTGTTGGTCCCTAATAAGGAGAAGTTATTTCTAAAGGAGCGTGAATAGAACTATTGAGTAATTTATACCTTTAAAAACTTTACTCAAGTCAATAAACCACAAAGGAAAATTTCGATATTAGAGGAAATTTCAATCTACTAAGCTTTTCAGAGGATGACTCTTTTATTAGAGGATCTGAAGATATATAATGCATGCACATCTTAACGAGTGTTCATAGTGTATGAGATAATGTCCGGAGCATAAAATAATTCAGTAGGAGTAAAGACAAAAGCATGGAAAGAAATACTCAGCAGATTTATACTGGTTCGACCTCTTGCCTACGTCCATCCTTAGAATACATTCTTCTGAGATTTAATCCACTATCGATCTCTTTCAGAGGTAGAGAAAATACCTTTACAGAATAGTCGAAGTTTGAATGAAGTACCTTTCTTCACTCAACACTCAACTAATTCACTCTTTGTTGCTTATAACCGAAGCAACAAATCACTACTGATTACAATCGAAAGATTACAATTTCTTCAAATAAGAAATGTATTTGAAATAATCTCTCTCTAACGATTACATACATATGAACTTGATTTGTGTTTTACACTTTGCTCTATTTTTTGCTTTTTATAGTATATCTCGTATATGCTTGAATTGCTCTCTTTGAATTTGGTCTTGAGCTTTGTTTATATAGTCAGAGATTCAAACTAGTCGTTTGAATCCATAAAGAGTCTGTTGTGAAGAAACATCATTTGTTCTTCTCTAGAACTTTTGGTTTCTCTGTCGGAATGCTAAATGGGGAAACTAGTCGTTTCTACCTTCAGAAGACACTTGACCATTGAGAAGCTTCATCTAATGATCTTCTCTAGCATCCTCATTATTATAACTATAATGTTTGGGGGATTCCAACAAGCACTCCTCAAAAACTCTAAACGCACAAATTATGGCTGCCCACGCATATCTTGTCACTTGTCCCATACATTCTGACACCAACTGAGTCTATATAGGCTCCCACACACTTCTTGCCACCTTTCTAAATCAGGACATCTCGATTTCGCATCTAATATTACACCCTCGCTATGGCACCTGAAAGGGGGAGGAATTGTTGATGTGGTAAACGAGACCAAATAGATTAGGCACAAGCCCACAAGAGGTCTAAGTATGAGATTGTGCACCCATTCACCCACCGTCTCGAAACGGGGCAAGAAGGGCCATATCCACCCTTAACAGATGGGTCGGATCCAAGGGCACTCTAGTCCTTTCCATATATCCCTTACCTAGAAATATTGCTCCAAGGCCTCCAAGTAAAGGGTTCCAACTCTCTCTCTCTCTCTCTAAATGCTTTATCTCTCTTCATACTCTTGGTCACTGATTTAATCTCGAAGTGTACACAGAAGATCATTCTCGACAAAGGACAGACCTTCCCGAAAGGTTTCATCTGATCATCTCAATACTTGATCGCAAGTATTTAGTGTTAATGGAATCATGAAATATAAATATTTAGACGGGTAATAAAATGAGAAAAATAATAGATATGGCTAATGTACTCATAATTTCTAAAAAGTAGAGATACATTGGATTAAGTAGAGATACTTTCGATATTAGTATTGTTTATCATATTATACGACTGTATAGATCGTATATTGAAGTTTTTCAACTGTGTGGTTAACTATCTATTTTTTTTGAAATTAAAATCAATAGTTAATTAAGGGATTTAGGTTTCAAGCTTTTAGGTTTTTCAAATTATTAAATAGTCTAACTTCTCTTTCCACATCAAGGATTTGAACTACTAATTAAAAAATTAGAGTCTATTACAACACTCTTGCTAGCACAATTTGAACTTTGAACTTATAATTAAATTTAAAAACCCTATCAAAGTACAGTGAAAGATTAGTCATGTCCAGCAAATAAGCTTTAATAAAAGGAAGAAATAAATAATTTCTTATGATTGATAGGAAGTGATTAAGAAGATAATAGAAAAGGAAGCATGATTAGAAAGATACCTATAATTATTGTGCTTACCTCTTTTTCTTGCTTATTTTCATGAAATCAATTTCTTATTGGAGACATGGGATTTATTACTACTCCCACTAAATATAAATCAAATAATTCTGATTGTAAGTTGCAAGATTATAATTAACCTTTGCTTAACTCACTTTTTCCCCTATCAATTTGGTATTAATTATAGTTAAGAAAACCAAATTAAAAAATAAATTATATTAAATCATTGAATTTGTCGTTGATAACAATAAAAGTAGGTTTGCCTTTTAAGTTTTTCTTTAATTATTTGTGTTAGATCTACCAATTATTTAATACAATCAACACTAATGATATAATTAATTAATTATTTAACAGTTAGGCATCAATATGGAATTTGCATCACTAAGAATGTTCATCTAATCTTTTAATTATCTTTATGAAAGTGAAATTAATGAAGTACAGAGGTTGCTGTTGGGACTACTGTTAGTGGTGGTGGGATCTTAAATATTATACAAATTACAAAGTTTGACTTATACAGCAAATCCAACTTATTAATTAAAATATATATAACCTTGTTTTTGTCATTTTATCATAACTTTAAATGAGCTGCCTGTCATTACAAATAAAAGAGGGATATATATGGCTGAACAGTCATTAAGTTTATCCAAGTTAGTGAACTCTAATTTCTATTAGTAAAAGCTTAAAGATATTTTCATCAACAAAATCATTGCAATCCGTGAAAAATATCACCAAAGGATAGCATGACGAGATGGTTGCATATCTAACTAATGCAACAACAAAGTTTTATTCCCAAAATGATCCGGGATCGGCTAACATTAACCATCATATAAAACCGCGCAATCAAGTCGTGTCAGCGACACAAATTCTCGCCCCCACTCACTATCATATTCTCTTCAATCCCTAATAAACTCATATCACTCTCGATCACCCTCCTCCAAGTTTGCTTAGTCTTCCCCTACCTCTCACCACTACATCCCTTTGACACTCTTCAGTCCTCCTAACTGGCGCATCAAGCGCTCTTCGTCTTATATGGCCAAACCACCTTAGTCGGTTTTTCCTCATTTTATTCTCAATAGATGTAACCCCTACTTTTGTCCTAATTATTTCATTACTCACCCGATCCTTTCTCGTATGACCACACATCCATCTCAACATACGCATCTCCTCCACCGACATCTTATGAATGTGACAGTGTTTCACTGCCCAACACTCCGTACCATATAACAATGCTGGTCTGATTGCCGTGCGGTAGAATTCTCCCTTCAATCTATTAGGCATGCCAGGGTCACAAAGGAAACCTGTAGCACTCTTCCACTTCACCCAACCAGATTTAATCCTATGGGCAATATCTCCATCTACTTCTCCATCCGTTTGGATAACAGATCCTAAGTACCGAAAGCAATCCGAGGCCTGAAAAACTCTCCCATCTAGGGTGATTGTCCCTGCCTCCCTACTCCTATCATCGCTAAACTTACACTCCAGATATTATGTCTTACTTCGGCTCAACTTAAAGCCTCTAGATTCTAAAGTTTGTCTCCATAGTTCAAACTTCCTCTCCACACCTTCTTTCGTCTCATCAACCAACATAATATCATCTGCAAATAACATGCACCATGGTATACCATCTTGAAGTGAACTCGTTAGTTCATCCATAACGATGGCAAAAAGAAATGGGCTTAGTGCGGAACCTTGATGCACTCCAATAGTAATAGGGAACTCTTCAGTCTTCCCAACACTGGCATGTACACTCGTGCATGCTCCCTCATACATGTCCTTTATGATGTCAATATATTTCCGCGAAATGTCTTTCCTTATTAAGGCCCACCAAAGTACTTCGCTTGGCACCTTATCATATGCCTTCTCCAAGTCAATGAAAACCATATGCAAATCTTTCTTCTTATTTCGATATTGCTCCATTAATTGTCTCATTAGGTGGATGGCTTCCATAGTTGATCTTCCCGACATAAACCCAAACTGGTTTTTCGAGATCTTCATCGTCCTCCTTAGCCTTTGTTCGATCACTTGCTACCAAAGTTTCATAGTGTGACTCATTAATTTGATTCCTCGATAGTTGGCACAATCTTGGACATCGTCTTTGTTCTTATACAAAGGGATTAGGATACTTTTCCTCCATTCTGATGACATCTTATTGTTTCTCCAAATTTTGTTAAAGAACGTTGTCAACCATTCGATTCCCCTCTCTCCTAAAAATCTCCAAATCTCAATAAGGATGCCATCAGGTCCTACTGCTTTCTTCAATATCATCTTATTTAATGCCATTTTGACTTCACCCTTTTGAATTCTCCGCATGCAGTCACGATTTATCATATCATGAGAGATACTTATATCTCCAACCTCTTGCCCGCGATCTCCATTAAACAAGTCATCAAAATAGGACCTCCATTGTTCCTTGATATCCTTATCTCCAACTAGTACACATCCTTCACACATTTAACTTTTCCAAGATCTCACGTCTTCCTATCTCTCATCCGAGCAATTCTATATATGTCTCCCTTCCTTCGTATCCAACCTTTTATATATATCTCGATTCACCTTTGCTCTAGCCTCTCGTATGACCTTCTTTACTTCCCTTTTACCCTCTTTGTACTTTTCGTAGTTCTCATCACTCCTGCATTTCCCTAATATTTTATAGGATTCTCGCTTACTCTTAACTACTTGTCATACTTCTTCTGTCCACCAAAATATGTCCTTACCCGGTGGCATGCTACCTTTAGATTCCCTTAGAACTTCCTTTGATACTTCCCTTATACTATGCTCCATCTTAGTCCATATCGAATCTATATCTAGATCCATAAATTTTTGTTGATTCTCCCCTTACAGTTTCCACCACTTAATCTTAGTCTCCACTTGTGGTGTTCGTTTTCTTTTACATCTCCTACTTCGAAAATCAAGCACCACTACTCTATGTTGGGTTGTCGTACTCTCACCAGGGATCACCTTACAATCAATATAACTCTTTCTCCAAGCACTACTTACTAGGAAGAAGTCAATTTGGCTCGCATTACCGCCACTCCGATAAGTCACTAAGTGGGATGTTCTTTTCATAAACCATGTGTTCATGATACTAAAATCATAAGTTGATGCGAATTCCAAAATATTATTTCCAGCTTCATTTTTATCTCCAAAACCATACCCTCCATGAACACTCTCAAACCCATCTCGCCTAGAACCCACGTGTCCATTGAGATCCCCATCCAGCACCATCTTTTCATCCCTAGGAACCTGTTGCACCACTTCCTCCAAGTCCTCCCAAAAATCTTGTCTTATAGAGACATCTAATCCTATTTGTGGCGCATATGCACTTATGACATTCACAACCTCATCCCCTAACTGATACCTCGTGACTAAATAAGTGAAATTACGACACGTCATTGCCACATATTTAACATAAAGACAATACTTATATAGAATAATAGAAAAAAAACAAATTATTTTAGATACATCTCACACATGTGGGAATGGCATGCCAAAAATTCGTCTACCTAGCTAGCGTTAATGTGTCGGTTATGTACAAAGCTATCCCGCTAAAATCACAATTCCTGTCATTTTTTTCATAGTGATGCATTTGTTAAGATTGTTAGTTCATTAGTTGTATCTTAACTATATTCATATGGTTGTGCTCATACTCCAACCTATTTTTTGGTTATACCAACAGTAGGTGGCATTGAGAAGTTGATGGAAAACTTTCAGGTTAAAAGCAAACCCCTGCGAATAAAAAAGTTCAACAAACTAGAACTCCAAAAAAGTGGAATAGAGGAATGCGCCCTAACAGCGCGATTCAATGCCATATCAGTCATTTTCTAAAGGGACAACCTATCAAAGTGTGCCTGCTCCCGAGACACCATTAAGAGTCGCCCCAAATAATGAGCTATAATGGGGTCTGGAGAGTGACATTTGTATCACACTAAAGCTCCCAGAACTAAAAAAAAGTAGCAAATCAGACTAGGTAGCATGATAGAGAACTAAAGGAATGCTCATGAAGATCGCATACCTTCAATGTATCATTCTTCTTAAAGAGAGAAATCTCTTGGGCTGTTAAGCCCAAAAGCTCTAGTCATCTTCACCATCAAAGACTTAGATTTTTTTAGCAACGGTGGCCTTTGACTTGTTTGGTTGAGCGTTGGGATCCTCCAAATCCACTACTACATTTTCTTTTTTTTCTTTAGGGCCCCGACTCTTAAAGTAAGTGACGACCATCTTCATAGTTTTTGGTTGGATTTTTTTGTTTCTCACCTTGGGCAGTCTGGGAACTTGATGAACAGAGAACAACATAGTGATTTATAGTGGATTCTCAATAGAGACATCTAGAGGAGAAATACGGGTAGTTTAAGCCCCTATAACTTAAAACATATGGACCTTCAGAGATGCTGAGGTAAGTTGGAAGCTTTTTTATCCTAATCTTCAAACCCTCGTAAAATCTCCCTCACATTGGCATTCTAGCTCAATTATGGGGTTCTCTTCTAAGGCTCGAGTACTTTCTTCAACCAAGCAACTAGTTTCCTCACTGGCTTCAATATCAAGAACTTTATTTGTAGAAATAAGGGAACCTTCAGCATTGATAGATGATGTTCCAGCTTTGGTTAAAGCTATGGGAACCTTGACATTTGGGACTCCGAAGTTGACAACACGGGTAGTCGATGTTCCGCCTATAGTTGAGTTCATAGGCACCTCGGTAATAATGGTCCTCTCTTGATAAAAAGATTCTTATAAAATCATCGTATACGACACAAAGAACCCATCATTTATCAAATGCATCATGTCTATCTTATGCCAAAATTCAGGAAAGGCTAAAATCTCTCTTAACGCTTATTCTTCCTTTAGAGTGAGGGCTTTATCCCTCTTTGAGGTTTTATTGTAGCTAAGGTCAGGGTTCCTGCTACAGTTGAAAGGGAACGCCTCTAGATATAGGCTATTTAGAGAACCTTCTTTCGCTCCCAATCATAACCACGTTAGTTTAAAGTCATTCATGTTATCTGTCTTTCTAGATAAGCATGCCAACCTTTGGGTACCCATAGTTTAGTAACAGACATCATTGAGCTTTTTCTCGTCGGTTTCCAAAATCTTCGAAAGATCACCAGAGTCAACATCAGGCCTAAACTTGTGCAAATTTTTATTCAAGTCGAAGAATTCCAACTAGATATTGGGTGACGGATGGATAAAACACATATGGAACTCATCTAAAACATCAATGATGGGAGTTGGAAGTGGAACCCCCATGCCCCATTGCATCAGCATGACCAAGACTCTCATTAAATGTTCAAAAGAACCAATGTGCTTTTGAAGACTAGGCAGATGCAGTTCCATCCCTTGGAGCTTTAGGAACTCATGGTCAGTTCCACCAGCTGCTCTCCAATTAGTTTTGAACCTTTCTCCCAAGCTTTGGGATGTTTTTTTCTTACAAGTGGAGGTATTCCCTTGTAATTTCTGGGTTTTTCTAGGAGGAGCTACCTTTTTGCCTTTTCCTTTAGCACTTAAGGGGGGGGATCTTGTTTCTTCTGAGTTTGCTTTTTTGGGGCCATGATCTCAGAATCACTGGAGGAAGTTTGTTCAATAAAGATAAAGTTTTTTGTAGGACAAGAATTCTTCCTTCTTAACACTTCCATACAACAAAAGAAGAGAGGAGAGAGAAATGAACTTACTGAAAAACGAGATTTGGAAAAAATCTCAAGATGATGAAAATGGTTCAACTTGTTTCCCTTTTATATAGTCTACATGATATGATGATGAAACATCGCATTCAATAGTTACCACAAAAAATGATGCTCCGTGAAAACCCTAAAATTCATTAACCTATCTACTCATAGGTAGGGTGTCGGCAAACGTGTGGCATCACGACCATGGAAAAATAGTAATGGTGGAAGGAATGCCTACAAAAAAAATTGCATGCTCTGTGCAGTGTCGTCAATTTTCAAAAAGTGCACATAGACATCTCACTTACATTGGAGAAAGAATCATATACTACATGGGCAAATGATATCATTCCTGGTGATTAATAGGAATTTGCTTCTACTTCAGTTATTATCGGACCTGCATCAACTTTTGATTCTTTAGCCTAATAGAACTTCGAGAACGGGGGGGGGGGGGGGGGGGGGGGGACATTTGATATCATGAAAATATAAAGAGTTATACATGTGTCCTCAAAGGAAGTAAGGACACGTTTCGCCAAGAGATCCTCTAGATCAAACTGAGTTAAGATGCACTAACCACCAAGCATGTGGACCAGTGGGAGAAGAGTTCCAAAATCACAATGGAATGCGTCCCTGATTCCACACCTGGAATCATGAGAATACAATTTTGATAAAAACAGAGACTATCCTTCTTACAGTTGACACTCGCCACTCAGATGTTAAAATTATTTGTAGGCTGAGTGATAGGGGTCAAAAACCCCTATTTTTGGGTACGGTTTTAGGATGATTTTTAGCGTTATTTTATGAATAAGCGAGCAATTCTCGCATTTATATGCTTTTGTGTGAGTTAGTTAGAAATTGTATATGTTCAATTTACTTTTCGTTGTTTAGGCTCGTTTTCTGATTATTTTAGGCAAATATGGCCAAATTAGCATGTACGTTAAATTTCCATTACCTTTTATAGCTAATTGATCCGCCAAAAGTCGCACCAAACGGAGTGTTTACTCAAAATGAGCGATTGGCGGGTCAATTTAGCCTCGGAACTAATGTTATTTGGAGTTTACGTGCATGTGCAGGTTAAAATATGAACGAGTTCGGGTGAAAGTTGCGTTTCGGGACATCCAGCAGTCACGCAAGGCGTTCTAGGCATTCCCGCTCGTCGAAATGGCCTTTTTGGGGCCAGATCGATGAGCTGGCACTGCCAGCCCATCGAGCAGGCCCTTAAGGGGCCAGCTCACGTCGAGCTGGCCTGCAAAGGCCAGCTCGCCGAGCCGGCTCGCCCAGCTCGGTGAGCTGCCTTGTGGGAATCAGTCAAAAGATCGATTCCCGGTCCCATGATGCCACGGTCGACCCCACGTCTTTCCACCTACAAAAGGAAACGAATTAGGTCAGAAAGAGGGCCCGAACCGCGTCTATAAATAGGATTTCTCAATTGTAAAATAAACATCTTTCATTTATTGTAATTTACCTTAGCCTTCACCCTTGAAGAATCCTCTCCACCTCCTCCATCTCCTTCAACCTCCATTGAAGCACCTTCGAAGCTCCATTCACCGAGGATTATTCAAGGTCCGTCCTTAAGTCCTAGGAAGCCGGCTACAAGGTAGACAAGTTCCCTGAAAGGGATTTTCTCATCTCTTTCATCTAATTATGTTTTTATCCCTTGATACAGTTTATGAATCCTAGGCTAATTGTATCCCCGTGACAATGTTCTTCATCTTTAATAATATTTAGCTCTTGTTTTGTTCAATGATTTATTTGTTTAATCTTTGTCTTACGCTTTATTTAATTAGTTTAACTCATTCAAAAGCCCAAAAATCTAGTTGGCACATATTGTGAGCTGAATCTGACCTATTCAGAGCCTAGGAGATTGACGACCTCTTAGTTGATTAAGCCCAAATTGCTGAGCCTTAGACCTAGTTTCGGCCTTACAAGGGAATCACGCACTAGGGACTTCAGAAGGGTAAGTAGGGTTAATCGCCTTGAATACAAGTGACTTAGATTAGGTTTTTAATCAATTGACCTAATAATCTATCTTCATTATTATCATTCATCCCATGTTCCTTCAGGTAATTGCATTAGTGAAAGATCACCTAGGAGTAGTTTAACTTAATTAGGAGTAGAATAACTTAATTAGGCGTAGAATAACTTAGCTATGAGTAGAGTAATTCAACTAGGAGTAGATTAACTTAATCAAAACCAACTCAAAACCCCCCATAGCCTAGATAACACCTGAGACCAAGTAGCTCGATACTTGCAGGAATAAATCTTGTGGATTTGATACCTGGACTTGTCCAGATTTTATTACTTGATAACGCTGGGGTACACTTATCCCTTGGTGAGCCTTGCACCGCGAGGCGCATCACTGAGCTATGGCATTTTAGCCGATTACCAGATTTACATCTAACACCCTATAAATAGAACAGTATGCTATATTTAGGTTGAATGAGTACTTGGACTCATGGAAACAAAACACTTTCATGAACAATTAATGACTGTGTTGATGGAGAAATTAAATTTCACATTCCAAGGGAATAAATAAAATGAGATTTGTTCTTTTTATCCTATTTTAGATAACAATTAATTAGCAACAAAATGGTTTTATAGATAAATACTTGTTATCACTGTCGTAATTGAAGTAATTAAACTTTATATTTCAGATGAATAAATTGACTTATGGTCTTTTTTTTATCTTCGTGGATGTAGAATTTAATTGTTAATGAGACAAATATAGAGTGAATATAGAGAGAATTATATATAAATACTTGCACACATCTTATTGATGGCTGGACAACCAAAAGGAGACTGGCCAACTCTTATTTACCTATAAAAAGTAAAAAGTGGAAGAGAGAATGTTCTATTTACATCTTTCTCTCATTTTTCTAGAATCATTCTCTTTAGAAATTTTCATCTTTTTTTTTCTTACCTTTCCTTTTAGGATGAATCTCTTCTTTTACAAGCAGAAATTTGACCAAAAAAATCATTTAGGAACATCATTGATGACCCCATTATTGCGAGTGTTATACTGAATGAGCCGGTATTTGTGGAGCAAATTATGAATCTTCTTTTGTATCTCTTGAAAGTTGATTTAGATTCGATCATATACATAGTAACAAATAATTGTGGATTTTATATTACTAATTATGGATTGCGGTTACCAAATCATTGATATTATATGGGAATGAGATTTGATTCGCAAAAATGAATTATTATTTATTTATTTTTAAATGATGAGTTCAAATCCAAATCTTCCACATTTAAAACTAGATATATACTAATTAATCTAGACTGTTTTTTATGAAAGAATGAATTACTGAGTTTCTATAATTAAGAGAATTTAATTTTCATTTCTCAATTAAATTATAAAATCAAACATTAAAAAGGAGAATTAACTATGCTTTTCCTATTCCATTTCTTCATTTTATCTAATAACATTTTGGTCACATGTAATTTAACTTTTCCTTTTTCATGGGACACTAATAATTTATCATCACATCAACATCAATAAGGCATATGACAGAGTGGATTGGGGCTTTCTCAAGGTAGTGTTGAATAGAATGGGCTTTCATTATCAATGGGTCTCTTGGATGATGCTTTGTGTGACTACTGTTTCGTACTCAATTGCAATAAATGGAGAGCTGTTTGGTCCTTTCAATCTTGGTCGGTGGCTGAGATAGGGAGATCCTCTGCCACCATATCTATTTATCCTATGTACTGAAGTTTTCTCCAAATTACTTTACCGATCTGAGAGGGACAGATTACTCACAGGATGCAGAATTCATTAGAAAGCCCCTTTTATTACACATTTACTATTTACTGATGATTCTTTTCTCTTTTTCAAAGCAACAGTCGAGGAGAGCAAAGTAGTTCTTGATCATGCGAAGGTACGAATCTGCCTCGGGTCAGGCTATCAATCTACAAAAGTCGAGAATTTTTTCTAGTTCGAATGTAAAACATGAGGTAAAAAGGGACATTCAAGCATTATTAGAGGTAACTAAGCCTTTAGACACATGTCGATATCTGGGGTACCATCTTTAGTAGGAAAGTCTAAAAAGGAAATTTTTATCTTTTTGAAAGATCGATTGAGAAAACATTTTAACTCCTGGGAGCCAAATTTCTATCTAGTGCAGGAAAAGATGTTTTATTAAAATCGGTGGCTCATGCACTTCCCACTTACCGTATGAGTGCATTTTTATCGCCTTGGTCCCTGTGTGAGGAACTACAAAGGATGATGAATTCGTTTTGATGGGGTATGAAGGGTGAATGTAGAAGAAGGATTCATTGGTTCGATTGGAATTGCTTATGTGGGCCTAAGCATAGTGGAGGCCTCGGGTACAGACATCTTCACTCTTTCAATCTGTCATTATTGGGTAAGCAGGGTTGGAACTGAAGGAAAATAGTCAAACACAGGCACATCAGAAATATAATTTTTTTAACCTATTTCCCTTAACCAAGATCCGTTAAATGTTATTTCATATACAAAGGGGCAGAATGAAATATCTTAATTGACGATCTATCTACAGTTGCAAACGAAGTGCCCACAACTCTTAATCCCGAGTTTCACGAGTACAAATAAAAACAATAAACGATTAGAATCTCAACCGAAGAATAACAATCAAGAAAGATTGCCTCTAACAAATCAACACAAGATCAAGGAAAGAGAAAATAGAGATAGGAATTAATTGAATAGAGACGAGCGGAGTAATTTCTTCCTCAATACTAAGTTGGCCAAAATTCCTACCCTAGGAATAGTGTCTTGGCCGAAATTCCAATAGGAGGGATATGTTCTCTTAATTCCAATCCGTAGTTAGATTGAATTAAAATACTTAATTAGAGTCATATTCCAAATAGCACTCTTATTTAGGGTTTCTACTGGTGGATTGTTCTAAATAGCACTCTTTTTTAGTTAATATTAATATTATCTATAATTATATCTCAATATAATACAAATAATATTTATATTATTTATTTGTGATATGATAATAATTAGGGATATAATTAAATTAAATCACCTAACTAATTTTATCCTATAATTAATTTAACCATAATTATAATCTAATTATAATTATCTAAATAAATTAATTATCTATAATATATATATTTATTTATTTTAGATAGGATATTATATATTATTAGTTAGAGATGTAATCAAATTAAATTTCCTAACTTATTTATCCTATAATTAATTTAACCACAATTATAATCCAATTATAATTATCTAAATAAATTAACTAAAATAATATATATACCTATATACATATATACAAAATTCGGCCCCCCATAATTAAACAATTTTAATTCTCCATTCATGTGACTCATTAGGTTCTTATTGCTACTAGCCATATACATTTATTGAATTAATTTCCAAAATTACATTCAACCTTTTGTATATCGGAATGAGTGCATAGACTGTGAATAGCAGAACTGTACACATTCCCCCAGAGCCATAAGAAGACAGGTTGATTCCATCGTTGAACTTTCCGTATTAGGTCCAGTATAATTTGATCCTTCACCAGCTATATCCTTGAACGAATCTTATGACTATGGATAGTGTCAAGTCACATATAACGAGACGTTCATTTTACATGTTCAAGTAGAGTTAACTCTAAATAGATAGATTAAATGAAATCTCCATTTTGACTCTTAATCTATCACCTTACAAGAATTTAGAGTTAAGTCTCCACAAGCGATCATGGATATATCTCTCATTTATCAGGACTGATGAATGCTCAATCCAATATTAACTATTCTGTAATTACTCTGTGTAATACCCAACGCCTTCCCGCACAGACCCCAGGATCCTCCCTATTATGGACCGTGTTTGAACAAAGTCAAAGTATCACACTCCATAATCCATAATCACTAATTAATATTCCTTTGAGCCTGAGGATTACTTATACCTTCTAATACCAATTTGATAAACATGTGACATATGATAAATCCATCCATCATGTTATCTCAAGTCGGGTCCCCAATCCTAATGAACTCCTTCACCGGATCCATGTAACTGTCTAGATACCTCCATATCTGAAGCTTGTGAGATTAGCTCTTTGTTCATAACAGAAGACATTATTACATGTAAGTCTCAACAGTATTATGTCAATCTCTATATAAACATATTACTTAACTTGGGATGGTTTTAAGTTTATTAGTTTATTATAAGGTTTGGTCTCACTTCATGCTTGTATGAACACTTTATAATCACTTTAAATAAACTTTGGGATTTTCTTTTATTTGACTTATTTAGTTCTTAAAAGATGAATGACTTTATATAGTTAAAATAAGCTACATCTTCTTAAAACAAACGATATAAAAGAACAATTCATTTAACATGTTTATATCATAAAACAATTATCTATAGGACATAAAACCCCAACAGGAACTTCATTAATAATTCAAATGCTTTAGTAAGCCGTATGTTCAAAGCTAGATATTTTCATCATGATAGCTTTATTTCCTCTAAATTGGGCACTAAGCCTAGTTTCGTTTGGAGGAGCATTTGGAGTTCACGTGATGTCCTACGCTTGGGCTTGAGATGGAGGATTGACAATGGAAATAGTGTGCATGTATGGAAAGATTTGTGGCTTGACAGAGAAAAAAAAAAGTTCACTCCTCTTCCGAGTATTGATTTCTATGATGTTAGTGATAAAGTCTCAGATTTTTTCATTGTAGGAGAAAAATGATGGAATGGCATACTAATAAATAAGGGTTTCAAAACAGAAGTTGCGGTGGTAATAAAAAGCATGATTTTACCCCAAAGGGAAGTGGAGGATCGGATGATGTGGCAACATACGAAGGATGGAATTTATTCATCGAAATCAGGATACAAGGCTCTTGAAGCCCAGTCTTGGGACACTGCTGCATTCAAAGGATGGTGTGTTGTTTGGAAGCTGAACATACCCCCAAAAATCAAAATTTTCATATGGAAGACAATCACAAATTGTTTGCCGACCAGAATCAAACTACACTCGAGAGGTATGGACGTGTCATTGATATGTGTCACTTGTGGGAAGGAGATCGAACATAATTGGCACCTATTTATGCAATGCCACTTTGTTGCTGAATGTTGGCAAAAGGCAAATTTAATCCTTCCCTAGGATGATACAGCTGAATTTGGTGAGTATTTTTTTTACAAATATGCACAAAGAATCCACATGATTGGGTTTGCAAGATGGCATATGTATTATGGGTCATATGGGGTCAGCACAACGAAAAACTATAGAATGATCGGATCCTTATGCCCGACATGGCTGTCACGCAAGGCCTTGAGCTAGTCAAAAGCTGGTAGTTACAGCAGAAGAGAGTAATCATAGCTACTGACCTATCAGTTGGAACTCGACTACTATGATATCTGGTCCGACGTTTGTTGGCCCATTGGTGTGTGATGTAGATGCAGGAGATCATATTAGTGTCCATGATCATGAACTGCTGGTTAATAGAAATAAGGGTAATGCTACTTCTTTTCTGGGTAGGGGCGTTGCCAAGAACATGGACTCTGGTATTAATGGTGGGGCTCCTAGATTTTTAGACGAGATAGGGACAGAGGGGATAAGGGTGATTGAGCTAACTGGTCCGATTACTAGCATGTCTCTAATGGCAGTAGGTGAGACATCATGAGTGTAGGAGGTTGGGATGGCTAGTTATAGCAGGGGGACAGTCCTAGTAGTAAAGGAATATACGGCTAAAATTGGGCAGCAGGTGGCTGTAGTAAGGACGTCGATTGGAAAAGAAATTCTAAGAAACGACACGGTTGAGAGGTGGCAAAAACCGACACAAGGCCGATTGGCCTATAATGTGGGTGCCACAATCTTCAGAAAGAGTGGAGGACATGGTTGGGAAGTTGTCTTTCACGATGAACATGGCGAATTTGTGGCTTGTCAATCAGGTTACGCAATGGGACAACATGAACTGAAGACGGTTGAGGCACTTGCTCTCCGGAACGGTATTTTTGTGGGGAATAGATCAGCAGTTTGAGAATATCAGTTTCAGAACCGACTCTAAATTTTTTGCAGACTTTGTTAATGGACACCGCACGATTATCACGGACTTCGGAAGCCTAGTTGACGAGTGCAAAGATTTGTTGAAGCAACGATCTGGTTTTCGGGTCTCTTTTTGTTCAAGATTAGCGAATTTAGCAGCACATACACTAGCTAGGGCTGCTTATTCCAATGCCAATTCATTCTATTCTTTTTCAATTCCATTATTTTTAGAGCATGTAATCCCGAAAGGATTTGGTTCCTGATTAATAAAGGGATAAATTTCATCTATGGTGTACAACCTTTAGCTCATTTCACACTTTGGTGTACAACCTTCAATTTGTCTCACTAATATGTACGAACTTATAGGTGACCTCCAACTTTGGTGTATGACAGGTTAAAATGACCAGTCAACGCGCCATGTCATCATTTTTTCATCTTTCCCATTTAAAAATATGGGACCCCTAATATTGAAATGTCTAAAATATCCTTATTACTTTACCTTTATTCTCTATCTTTTCATCTTCTTCAATCCATTTCTTTCTCTCACTAACCTCTCTCACTCCAAAGATTCTGATGAAATATCAGAAACGCTTTTCATAATAATATTGAAAAGCAAAGTTCATATGTAAACTCTATCTAAACTCTCTCTCACTCATCTCTCTATTTGGTGGGCTTTCTGATATGATCCCAAAAGAATTACGACCGCCATGATTCCTGAAGTTGTTAGAGAAAAATCATTATTTACGGGATGAGTGCTGCTTGGAAATTTTTTTATTTTGTTTCCTTAAATTATTAGAGATTACAGACTCTTCATTATTATCACCACTTCGAGTGGAATTTTCCATAGCCTTAGGATTTGATACTCCTGCAACACTATTCATAAATCTCCACTTATTATCTCTCCTCTCAAAACTAGAACTATGTTTTCTGTGACTACCTACAACAACATAAAATCTTATTTCATAATTTGAATCTAATTTTAATTACTTAACCAATCATTTTCTTTAAAGATACAATTAAGGACCAAAACAAATTAATGTTTATAATTGATCTGTATTACGTATTTGTGCCCATTTTATTGAAAAAAATTTCCAAGGCTGGTCAATTTGGCCCAGATTCGCCATCAATTTTGCTTTGGGTGCCTGTGAATTTTTTTTTGTTGCGCCCATCATTTTCCTTCAATTTGCTTTCATTTTTGTCAAATACAGAAAAACGTATACTACTGTTCATTTATCTGCTGTATGTATTAAATTTGTAAATGTAACTTTAAATGGTATTTTTTGAAGCTTTTTACAGAACTAGAAACAAGAGTTAGAGAGAGAAAGGAAAAGATATTGAGAGGAGGAGTGAGGTTGGTTTTAGAGAGAGAAATGTAGAGTTGGAAATAAGAGAAGGAGAAAGGAAGAAGAAGAAGGGTATAAAAAGTAATTTCATATTAAGTAAGTCAATTTTTGACTCTTTAACCAGTCAAACAGGTCATTTTTACCTGCTGTATATCAAAGTGGGAGGTCATCTATAAGTTTGTACATATTAGTGAGACAAATTGAAGGTTGTACACCAAAGTATAAAATAGGGTAAAAGTTGTACACCATTAATGAAATTTACCCTTAATAAAGTTTTCAGATTTTTTTCTTCAAACAAAATTAATTTATTATCACATGACCTGAAAATTATGTTTTTAATTATTATTTAATAAAATAGTTAATTTATCCCTATTTTGAAAGGATGTGTTTATTTGATACGGATTAATGACAAATGAGATGATTTTAATCTTAAATCAATAAAGAGGTTTTTCTCTAGCTAAACTAGAAGGAGTGAACTCCAAGATTTACAAGCTAAAACTCGTAGGAATCAAAGATCTCATTGATAAAAGGATGAACCCTAAACAAGCTCTCAAAGAGAAAATAGATATTTGATTGATAAAAGTTAAACATTACAAATAAAAGAGATGAATTTATATTATTCCCTAAACCTAAAGTTGAAGTTGCATGAAAGCCCAAAATATATAAACTAATTAGATAAAGCTTAAGGGGTTAAAATGAGGGAGTAAATTACATCAAAGGTACCTGAACTATATCCTAGTTCACACTTTGGTATCTGAATTACATTTTGTCTCAAAAATATACCTCAAGTATGAATGACCGGACAATTTAATAATTTTAACTGACACTAGCCAGTCAATTCGAATTTTACAATTTATTTAACCATTTTTAAGAGTTTCACCCACTCTCCCCACTTTCACTTGTTTCTCTCTCATTCTCTCTCCTCAATTCAAAAACTTCCATTTGACTCACTCCCTCTCTCTCTCTCTCTTTTGTTTCTCTCTCTTTACCTCTCTTCAAATCTGTTTCTCTCTCCTTAAATCTATCTCTCCTTCATTGCTTCTAATTTCTCAAAAGAATCAGAATATAGTTGGTTACTCAAAGAGAAAAACATCACTTTCTGCAAAATAATCTGCAGAAAATAATTAGATCATAATGCTTATGGAGTGAATAATCTGTGGAAAAAATTACGCAGTGAATAATCTTTTATAGCCATTAGAACAAATCCCTAACCAATTAGATTTTATGAATGAAGATCATCCCAACAAATCAACATACAGTTCAGGTATGATTTCTAAAACTGGATGTTTTGATAAAACAAAAATTCGACATACAGCTTCCTTAATCAACATGATAGACGTTTTGATTTCTAAATTGGATGGATTTTGATCCACAAAAAATTGGATTTTGATTTTGAGAGAGAGAAAATGAGAGAAAAAATGGAAGCATCTGCAATGGTTTAGAGAGCGAAAATGAGAGGAAAAATGGAAGAGAGAGTGATGAAATGGAGAGAGAGAGAGCGAAAGATCCAGAAAGAAAGAAATAGATGGGAAGAGAGACAAATTTAAAAGAAATTAATAGAATATAATTTTTAATTTATTTAAGGGTTTAAGAGTCTTTTTTTAGTTTAGTAAGGGTATAATGGTCCCAATTTTATATGTAAAAGTAGTCAAACAGTCGTTGACCAGTTACTTACCGGAGAAACGCACTTAATTGTCCGGTCATCCATATTTGGAGTATATTTTTGTGACAAAATGTAATCCAGGTACCAAAGTGTGAATTGAGGTATAATTCAGATACTTTTAGTGTAATTTACCCTAAAATGAGGTAGAGGTAGAGGTAGAGGTAGATGGGTGACAAGCTTGTAAATAAGCTTCGGACATGAGTTGTAAATAATGGGTGGTAAAGTTGTAATTAGGGGAAAGCCGATGTGAGAGGCATGGTTGATCTTTACATCATTTTAAAAGTCCACACGACATGTTTTAATCCAAAAAACAGTTGTTGATTTTGGTAGTCCACGCGGCGTGTGGATTGCCAAAATGAGGATCATGAACTTTTAAATAGAGTCACACGGCGTGTGGGCTGTATTTTACACATAAAAAATCTTCTCTTTGCTTCAGTGTGTTGCTCATTTGACTCGGTTTTTTCTACCACTCGTTCTCTCTCGTCTAATTGATTAGATGCCTTTATCAATTGTTTATTTGATATTGTTAAAAAAAATTGACTAGCATAATTCAATAGTAAATATTGAACCTTTTATGACTTTTATGAAAATTGTCCCTAATTTATATAGATTTCGTGAAAGTGAGGAGTTCTTATATTAAGCACCGAGTCTTCCATGTCACTCGGAGGACCCCCAATTCACATTTGGACACGTGTATTGTGACCCAGCATAATAATTAAAATAGTGGGCCTCCTATAATATGTGTGGATTCATATTACACGTGTCAAAATATGTATAAAAGGTTCTCCATTTGACATGGAGAACCGGATGCTTCTAATAATTTGCCGGAAGTGGGTGTCTAATTTCCTATGGAAAATCCTTTTCATGCAATCGATATCAATTAGGAGAGCCAATTAAAATAATATTGTAAGCCCACAAACAAATACTTGAAAGATGAATAATGTTTGGTACATTTCTAATCATGCCTTATTTTTCAAAATTCTAGTTGATGACATTCTAAAAAATTAGAATTCATTGTCTCCATTTTTCATGCTTATATTGAAGATGACTAATTGTCCACTGTTGTTGTAGACAAATCAAACGAATAATTATGAAACAACAAATATGATAAGTTTCGATCTTTTGAGGTGTTTTGTGCTCACTTTCATTTGAAAGAAATAGATACTCCACATGAGATAAGATAAACTACAAGTTTCATGATACACATAAAAGAGAGTGGAATTAGAAAAAAGCGTGAAGGTTTTAATTATAAACTAGTAATAAAATCAAATGAGAGCACTTTCACCGAAAAATGACAAAAATGAAGGAACAACCTAGTTCTTCAAGTGTTGAGATTTGCAACTGATTTTTTTTTAGAAAACCACGACTAACAAAAGTGATACGGATTGAAAGCGAGAAATGAAGGTTTTAGTCGTAAACCAACAAAAATGTTCTTCTCAAGCCTAACTTGAAGGAGTGAATCCCGATAACAAGGTATAAACCTTAATTCTCAAAGAGAAATGATATTTGATTGATAAAAGTTGCCATATCCTTACAAAATGAGGGTTTAAATACAACCTCTAAAAGATAAGCAAAGGACAGGGACTACCCCTACTAGGGTTACAATACAGTTAATAATAAGAGGGTAAGATAGGTAATGCGCCCAGACAACAGGTACAGAGGTGCAGGTACGGAATGTCAAACTGTCTGTTGGTCGACTTCCTGAGGAAGGAATCTTGGCGATCCGTCCATGCTCATATGTGGATACGCCTTCTGGCGTACTCCTAGATCCGCCTTGCTCGCATGTCTTGGGGATCCGCCCTTCCAGGTGCATCCTCTGTGAGCTTGATTCTTGAAGACCCGCTAGAGTCCGCGCGATCAGTGTGGCCAGTTCGGATGTCCGCATCATTCTCTCCTTCTTTAAAAGCGTCCGGCACTGATTCGTTTTTGTTGAGCTCTAAAGGACCATCCGATTTCCATGGGCTAAGGTCACGGATGTTGAACGCTGGTGAGACTTTGTCAAGCCAGTTTGGCAATGCTATATGATAGGCATTGGCGTTGATCTTTTTGGTGATTTTATATGGCCCATACCTCCTAGGCCGAAGTTTGCTGCTTGCGGTGTTGGCGAGCCTCTCCTTGCCCAAATATACCATGACCTCATCTCCAACTTCAAACTGTAGGTCCCTGCGGTGCTCATCCGCCTTAGCCTTTAACTTCTGATTTCTATCCTCAAGAGTCTCCCTTACCTCTTGGTGCATCTGCATATAGTCCTGGGCCAGCTGGTTGGCAG
Source organism: Euphorbia lathyris (assembly GCF_963576675.1). Classification (NCBI taxonomy): domain Eukaryota; kingdom Viridiplantae; phylum Streptophyta; class Magnoliopsida; order Malpighiales; family Euphorbiaceae; genus Euphorbia; species Euphorbia lathyris. Next base: position 91,346,328 of record NC_088910.1, read on the forward strand.
CCACATTTCCCTTTGGAAGGTATGTTATATCAAGGGCATGGTTTGGGGTCTTTGTGTATACTACCTCAAATGGTGATCTCCCGGTTCCCGAATGTACAGAGCCGTTGTAGGCGAACTCAGCTTGGGCTAGAACCACATCCCACATCCGGGGCTTATCCTTGCACTTGCTACGCAGTAAGTTTCCCAGAGTTCTATTGACCGCTTCTGTCTGTCCGTCTGTCTGAGGGTGGGCAGTGGTACTAAACTTCAGAGAAGTATCAAAAAGAGCCCACAAGGTCCGCCAGAAGTGACTCAGAAACTTCGTGTCACGATCTGAGACAATACTCTTTGGTACGCCATGTAGTCTGACGACCTCCTTGAAGAACAGTTTAGCAGTTGCCGATGCATCATTGGTTTTTCGGCGTGGTATGAAGTGTGCCATTTTTGAGAATCGGTCAACAACCACAAAGATGGAATCCATGCCCCTCTGAGTTCTGGGTAACCCTAGGACAAAATCCATGGACAGATCCTCCCATATAGTTTCTGGTACAGGTAGTGGTAGTTGCAAACCAGCATTAGTGGGGTGTCCCTTGGCGGTCTGGCAGATATAGCATCGTTCTACTAGGTACGCCACATCTCTCCTCATCTTGGGCCAGAAATAATGGGAACTTACTGCTTCATAGGTCTTGTTTCGCCCAAAATGTCCCCCCAGGGATCCGCCATGCAGATCGCGGATAACTTTTTCGCGGATGGAAGTGCAAGGTAAACAAAGTTGGTTACCCCTCATTAGATACTCATCCGTGATGTGATACGCTCCATCTCCATGCTGGGTTTTACATTTCTCCCAAATGCTACCGAAGTCGGGATCCGCCAGGTACTCTCCTCTGATATGTTTGAAGCAGTCGGTCTCCAGATTGACGGTTTTTATTAGTGCAACCCTCCGACTCAAGGCGTCCGCCACTACGTTTTGTTTTCCCGCCTTATGGATAAGCTTATAGGGGAACTTATCTATGAAGGCGGACCATCGGGCATGCATGGAGCTTCGAAGTTGCTTCTGACTTCCTAGATACTTGAGGGCCTGATGGTCAGTGTAGAGAATGAATTCTTTCCCCACTAAGTAATGCTCCCATACTTTCAATGCCCTCACTATGGCATAAAATTCTTGATCATACGTTGCCCACTTTTGCCGTGCGTCATATAGCTTCTCACTGAAGTACGCAATGGGCCTTTTCTCTTGCATTAAAACACCACCAATCCCAATTCCACTGGCATCACACTCAACTTCAAACAGTTTATCAAAATCAGGATACACCAGCACTGGCGCTGTACTCAGTTTTTCCTTGATCAAGGCGAAGCTCTCTTCTTGGGCGTCCGCCCACTCGAACCCCTTTCCTTTCTTCAAACATTCTGTCAATGGGGCCACTATGGAACTGAAGTTCTTAATGAATCTTCGATAAAATGTTGCTAGCCCATGAAAACTCCTGATGTCCCCCACATTCCTCGGAGTCGGCCATTCTCGGATGGCTCTCACCTTCTCTCCATCCACTTGGACACCGTCGCCACTAATCACGAATCCAAGGAAAACCAAACTTTCCATGACAAAGTCACACTTCTTAGTGTTGGCGAATAGCTGGTGTTTCCTTAACAGATCAAATACTGTCTGCAAGTGCTTCTCATGATCCGCCAAGGTCTGGCTATGAATCAAAATATCATCAAAATACACAACTACGAACTTCCCAATCACCGGGCGAAGCACCTGATTCATTAGCCTCATAAAAGTACTAGGGGCATTGGTCATCCCAAATGGCATCACTAACCACTCATACAATCCATCCCTAGTCTTGAAAGCAGTCTTCCATTCATCCCCAGCTCGAATACGTATCTGGTGATAACCGCTCCTGAGATCAATCTTGGAGAAGACTTTAGATCCGCCAAGCTGGTCCAGCATATCATCCAACCTTGGAATGGGAAACTTGTACTTGATGGTGATCTTGTTGATGGCCCTACTATCAACACACATCCGCCAAGACCCATCCTTCTTCGGCGTAAGTAAAGCTGGAACGGCGCAAGGACTCATACTCTCCCTAACGTATCCCATCTCGATGAGTTCCTCCACTTTCTGTCTCATGATGTCGTTCTCTTTCGGACTCATTCGATAGTGTGGGAGGCTTGGTAAGCTAGCCCCAGGCACAAGATCGATATGTGGATACGCCTTCTGGCGTACTCCTAGATCCGCCTTGCTCGCATGTCTTGGGGATCCGCCCTTCCAGGTGCATCCTCTGTGAGCTTGATTCTTGAAGACCCGCTAGAGTCCGCGCGATCAGTGTGGCCAGTTCGGATGTCCGCATCATTCTCTCCTTCTTTGAGACAGAAAGTGGAGGAACTCATCGAGATGGGATACGTTAGGGAGAGTATGAGTCCTTGCGCCGTTCCAGCTTTACTTACGCCGAAGAAGGATGGGTCTTGGCGGATGTGTGTTGATAGTAGGGCCATCAACAAGATCACCATCAAGTAAAAGTTTCCCATTCTAAGGTTGGATGATATGCTGGACCAGCTTGGCGGATCTAAAGTCTTCTCCAAGATTGATCTCAGGAGCGGTTATCACCAGATACGTATTCGAGCTGGGGATGAATGGAAGACTGCTTTCAAGACTAGGGATGGATTGTATGAGTGGTTAGTGATGCCATTTGGGATGACCAATGCCCCTAGTACTTTTATGAGGCTAATGAATCAGGTGCTTCACCCGGTGATTGGGAAGTTCGTAGTTGTGTACTTTGATGATATTTTGATTCATAGCCAGACCTTGGCGGATCATGAGAAGCACTTGCAGACAGTATTTGATCTGTTAAGGAAACACCAGCTATTCGCCAACACCAAGAAGTGTGACTTTGTCATGGAAAGTTTGGTTTTCCTTGGATTCGTGATTAGTGGCGACGGTGTCCAAGTGGATGGAGAGAAGGTGAGAGCCATCCGAGAATGGCCGACTCCGAGGAATGTGGGGGACATCAGGAGTTTTCATGGGCTAGCAACATTTTATCGAAGATTCATTAAGAACTTCAGTTCCATAGTGGCCCCATTGACAGAATGTTTGAAGAAAGGAAAGGGGTTCGAGTGGGCGGACGCCCAAGAAGAGAGCTTCGCTTTGATCAAGGAAAAACTGAGTACAGCGCCAGTGCTGGCGTATCCTGATTTTGATAAACTGTTTGAAGTTGAGTGTGATGCCAGTGGAATTGGGATTGGTGGTGTTTTGATGCAAGAGAAAAGGCCCATTGCGTACTTCAGTGAGAAGCTATGTGACGCACGGCAAAAGTGGGCAACGTATGATCAAGAATTTTATGCCATAGTGAGGGCATTGAAAGTATGGGAGCATTACTTAGTGGGGAAAGAATTCATTCTCTACACTGACCATCAGGCCCTCAAGTATCTAGGAAGTCAGAAGCAACTTCGAAGCTCCATGCATGCCCGATGGTCCGCCTTCATAGATAAGTTCCCCTATAAGCTTATCCATAAGGCGGGAAAACAAAACGTAGTGGCGGACGCCTTGAGTCGGAGGGTTGCACTAATAAAAACCGTCAATCTGGAGACCGACTGCTTCAAACATATCAGAGGAGAGTACCTGGCGGATCCCGACTTCGGTAGCATTTGGGAGAAATGTAAAACCCAGCATGGAGATGGAGCGTATCACATCACGGATGAGTATCTAATGAGGGGTAACCAACAACCTCTAAAAGATAAGCAAAGGACAGGGACTACCCCTACTAGGGTTACAATACAGTTAATAATAAGAGGGTAAGATAGGTAATGCGCCCAGACAACAGGTACAGAGGTGCAGGTACGGAATGTCAGACTGTCTGTTGGTCGACTTCCTGAGGAAGGAATCTTGGCGATCCGTCCATGCTCATATGTGGATACGCCTTCTGGCGTACTCCTAGATCCGCCTTGCTCGCATGTCTTGGGGATCCGCCCTTCCAGGTGCATCCTCTGTGAGCTTGATTCTTGAAGACCCGCTAGAGTCCGCGCGATCAGTGTGGCCAGTTCGGATGTCCGCATCAAAAAGCCCGAACAAACTAAGAAGAAACTAGTTTACTTTTAAACTCTCCACACTGCAGTTAGGATAGTTTGTATGTCTGCAAAAGAACACATCAAGCTCATGATGTACCTATAGAGACTCCCTGTAAAATTTACAATCCAGTCAGCTGTTCTATTACTCTCACTATAGGTATGGATGAATTTGACGTTCCAATTCCGCTCCCTCGTATACTCAAAATAACTAATCAATCTCAAAAATCACTCACTGAAACTCTCTCTTCCAAGCAAGTTGCATACCAAAAAAGAGACTGCAGAGCTTAGTAAGGAAAGTTGAACAAATGCCTATATTAGTAGAAAAATCCGCCAGCCACGAGCCCCTCCCATTGTTCGAGTGGAATGATATCACACTATTTTTCCTTCCAAAAAGCAATCGAGAGGCCATTATTAAGAACACATATGAGGCCTTTTCTAAGAACCTTCAACCCACACGCAATGCAATGCCACATAAAGTAATGCAGAGGCCGACTAGAAAATATATCCAACCCTAATGTCCCAGCACAATATTCCGGACAAAAAACTTTAACCCGCATCATCTCCTTATCAACAAGCATCTTCCAAATGAGTTTAGCAAGCATGGCGAGGTTAAAATCACTAGTAACCCGAATACCAAGATAACTTTCTCTTTTAGGATGAAAAAATATTTTTCACTTCACAAGATGGAGCTTCTGCTTATGCTCCCTAAATCCCCATAAGAAATTTATGTTGCAAGAATCCATCTGATTACACACACTCAGGAAGAACGTAGTTTGCATAGAATCGAAGTTATAGCCGAGGTGACTAAGGGCGGCGACAGCCCAGAGGGTTGAAGCTAGGGATGGCAACGGATAGTGTATCCGCGGGTACCCGGCACTATCCGACCCTAATGGGACTACCCGTACCCTGTATAAAAGGGTATGAGACGGGTATGGGATCAAAACCATTACTCGTTAGGGTAATGGGACGGGTATGGGAATACCCCCTAGGGTACCCGTTACCCGTCATAAATTTTTTTTTATATTAATAAATATCATTGTTTTTCAGATGTAAGACTTGAAATTTAAACCCCAACCATTTATTTTTTTAACAATTGAGTGATACCACTAAGCTACTTTATTCTTATTAATTAAGGTTCAATTTATTCAATTTTTAGATTGATGATTTATTAAATTTATAGTTTGTTAAATTTGTAATATTTTTTTTTATTTATTGATTCTTAATGGGTAAGGATACCCGCGGGTACCCGCGAATTAAATGGGAAGGGTATGGGATGCAAAAAGTATACCCGTTAGGGTAATAGGACGGGTACGGGTAGTTAAAAAATAAAAGGGTAAGGGTTTGGGAATGACATTACCCGCGGGTACCCTACCCGTTGCCATCCCTAGTTGAAGCCCCTCGATCTCCGACACCACCCCTAAGGAATAGTAGTGCACCCCAACCTCGAGTAGCCCCCAAGATAGTTAAAATAGTACTTATAAGACGTGATTACATAGCTGGTCTAAGTGGCTTATATGTTCCAATTAGGTTTAGGTTAAGTGGTTAATTTTTAATTAACCCCTCTTTGATCCCTAATAATAAATATAACCCTATAGATTATATTCAATTCAATTAGGGTCAATTAGGACTAATTCAATTACCCCACATACATAATTAAGGTCCTAAAGAATTAAATTGTATTATGGTTCAATTAATAATTTATCCTATGCAATCTAATTAATCAATTGATTAATTAATTATATTTGGAAATTTAATTAATTAACCATAATCAAATTAAATATCAAATCGATTAACTTGTTACATAACAAATAATCAATTTATCCCTCTGTTAATTAATTAACAATTAATTAACTTATTCCATTCCGATTAAATACATAATATGTATTTATGATTATACATTTATTCAATTCTATGAGTTGTGTGTGCACGGTCCTGAGGGTCCGTCATCAGTCAGACATGGACCTAAAGCCCAATGACCATAAGTGGGTTCTAGTAAAACATTACGGCCCCTGACTGATACGAATTATTTCAGTCGTCCTTAGAAGACACGTGAAACCCAGTAGATGATCTCTCGGTATCTCTTACCAATTGCATATATTATAAACCAGACACATGGTGACTGTCATTCTCTATATGATTTATTATATTTTTTTTATCTAAAGTGAACTGATGACTCAGATAAGTAAACTACTTATCATGGCATGGCCATGCACTTCTTTAGTTCCACTTATCAAGTGTCCCGATGGTATCTGCTCACTGTTAGGTGAGTGGTAATTCCTTCACTTCATCTATCCGCAACAAGGTGTTCAAAGATTCACCTAACATACCCATATTTGGCATCCTGTTACGGACCTGTTAGGCGTATATCAAAGTGAACGGAATCCCACATCATTTACTATAATGAAATAGGTCTGGAGATAGTAGAGTTCTACACTTAGAAAGATTAATGACACGTTCAATGTGAATCTTTCTAGAGCGGGCCGATCCAATCCCACATTGAGCTACATTAATGCGTACATGTATCCATATCTGATTATACAAGTGTTGTAGTGGTGCTTCCTACACAACCACAGAGATACTGGATGCATAGACCTTTAGTTGTATTCGTTCCCACGAATAGAACATGTCTCAGACATTTCATAATTATCAATCAACGGATACTTCATACATGTCATAGCACAAGATACAAACATTATGAATTATTGTCTTTATTCATAAAACACTTATACAATGTACTAAACAATATATAAAACATGTAATGCATATTACAGAACTAATGCATACAACCTAGGGCACACCAGTCGATGATCAAATCAGGAACATACTTGCTATAAACAATCTGCTCAACATGGTAGTAGTGTCTATGAAATGGTTATGGAAGTTCCCTTCTACTCAAGCCCCATAAAAGAGATTTTTAAAGAATGGGTCAGAATCTAATTAATTCTCATGTCTTTATTATATAATTGTCAAGCTCCTAATTTTAATATGAGATAAAATTGACGTGTTATATAAATTTATTCTGTAATAAGTTTAATGTTTTTCATGATACGAACTTAAAAGGCATAAGAAAACGTCATTTTATTTTTTTAGTTCTTAATCAGGTCATCTCTCATAATTTTTAGTTACATTTTTTTATTATGTTAAATGCAAATTTTATTTCCTTTTTGACGAAGTTACTTATCTATATTTTTTTTCTAAATCATAGGATTAGGATTATGATTGGGATTTAATTATTTCTCCTTATAGATATATTTAGGGTGCATTTGGCATTACTTTCAAACCCAAAAAGCAACTTTCTCAACTTATTCGATAAATGCAAAACTGTTTTTTTTTAAAACTAAAAAATATGCTTTAAGTAAAAACTATAATTTATAACTTTTGAAGAAAAATAATCATAGCTTTTAATATAATTTAATATTTTATTAGAATATTTTATTTATTTACTTCTGCAACGTTTATTATGTTTTTTATTTTTTCAAACACTCACTTTTGTCTCAAAGCATAGGCAAACTGACTCATAGTTTGAATCCAACATAATATCTGTTATGTTGTGACAAAGCAATGAAACTATGTTAGGAATTGGGTTTTGATGAAGTTACTTATACTGTACGGAAACCTTTATTTAAGCCACTTCACTAACAAACATTCATTCCACAAAGAAAGAATATATATGACAAAAAGAAGAAAAGGAAAGATCGACCATATATATATTTCTGTTCCATTGATTTTATTTTACAATCTACTGAAATTATTATTATTTATATCTTTAATTGGAGAACAGTAACGCCAGCCTCATGGGATATACCCTAGCCTAGCTAATCAAATCATGATAAACTATTAATAGACTTTTCAATAACTAATTATTATTGTCAACCATAATTATAATTATTATTGCAAATTATTTTAAAGGAGATTAATAATTAAGTTTGACGGCTCTATCAATAATTAAACACACTTATTTCTACCTTTAACACCACTTTGTAGCTTCAAAGTAAAGGCTCCATCACTATGTAAATCTACTTATAGACAAAATATTTATAGTTTATATATGACTTTTCACTTTAAAATACTTATTTAAAATGGTATGGTTATCATTTTTATTTTCTACTTAGTATATAATTAAGTGTGTGATGTGAAGTGTACAATATCGCCACAATAAGAAATAAAAGCGCAAGTCGTTATAGTTTAAACAAGTTAAGTTAATGAAAATATTTTGAAAGTTTCGAGAATTATTAAACGCTTTTAGTATAAGTTGAAAAGATTATATATATATATATATAGAGAGTTGTCTATTTAGTTTAGTTATTTACGATTTTTTTGTTGTTATTAATTATTTGTTATCGGTGATAGTTGACAAATTTTAAATTATTTTATTTTCAAAATAAGCAATGATTTTTCAATCCTAGCAAAAAAAAATATTCCATCTTTAGTTTGGAGTAAAGCAATAAAGAAAAAAAATCAAAGAGACGTTTGTTCATTATTAATTTATAAGAGAAATTGTTCATTATTGCTAGTCCCTAAAATGATATATTGTGCTTCCAAAAATAAGAAATATTATAAACTTCAAATTTAAGTTATATCTAAGAAAGGAAAAATGGTTATGTCAAATAACCAACTATATTTTAACTTAAAATATATAAGAATAATGTGTATGCTTCCTCAACTTGAATTGGGTATCTAAAAATATATATAGACTTATCTCTACTTTGTTTACCTAGAATTTAATTGATTAATATATTAATTGAATTATAAGAACTCAAAACTCTATGGTGTCGTTTGGTTCACGAAATTGAATGGAATAGAATAGGAAAATAATAGAATAGATATTCATGAGGAATAACTATTCCTATATATTTAATTGACAAGATAAAATAAAACGGAATAGATAAAAAAAAATTTTCAAAAGATAGTATTACCTTCAAATGTAATTTTTTTCTTTTATAATTTGAATTATTATCATCAATTATTCAAATATTTAATATACACTATCTATTCCGTCAACTATCCAAATGTAATTTTGTAAATGCGAAAAATATAGTTTTGAGAATATCTTGGTAAAAATAAAGAATAGATATTCCACAAACACATGGAATACACATTTACTGGAATAGCTATTTCATCCAAAATTTTCAACCAAATGTGGGAATAACTATTCTCTAAGACTAATTATTCTATTCCTCATTCGTTCCATGAACCAAACAATCTCTAAAGGTTTTGGTTCAAGAGGCTCTAATTATTTATAAATTGAGGTTTTAACTTCACTAAGGAGATTCATCAAACAAAATAATGGTCTCACACATATATTTATCATATGTCCCATTGTTGGCCAATTTTGTACACTTAAAACACTCCTTCATGCTCTAAAATTGGTTATATGCTAGTTTGAAGTATGCAAAACTAATATTTACGGGTGACTCGATATTTATAACACCTATAAATTGATTTCTTAATATGGTATTAGGATTTTTTAAACTAAATGGCTAAGGATTCGAATCGTGACAATTTCAATATATGATAAGATGGATTTGTGTTATACAAGTTTTAAACTTATGAGACATTTAGTATATAGAAATTAGTATATGTCTCAGTTATTTATCTAATCAATATAAACTCTTAATTACAATGAATTAAGATTCTTTCAAGTTGAGTTTTAACTTTAAAGGTTAAGTTGTAATCTCAACCATTAATTACAAAATGTACGGTTGAGATTTAATAGTTGACTTTTAACATGAGATTTTAATGTCTATAAATCTCAGGATGAAAAGTGAGGAGCTTCGGTTAGATTCTCTAAATGCAAGGAGCTTCAAGCAATTCTTGATGATTGTAAGTTGATGGGTATCGGTTTTTACTGGTCCGTGATGAGGTATTGAGACTATATAGTATGAATGCCTTTGGATTTCCTTAACCTGCATCAAGAGCGGTCACTGAATACACTTTAACGATCAAGTTAGTAAGAGTATAATGAAGTAAAGAGATAAAGTAGTAAGAGTATAATGAAGTAAAGAGATAAAGTAGCGTGATACGATAGGAGAAAGAGCGAGAGCATTATGGACACCCCCACCTTTTGTTGATGTCAAATGTCTTGTATTTATAGGCTTTGGAAAGGGGGGAATGACCTGGTTATCCTTTGAGTCCAACATAGGAATTCCCGAGATGATCTGGAGGCAAGGGAAACTAACATCGTCATGTTAGCTAAGTTAGGATGGAAGCTTCTCACTGATCCGGAGGCAATTTCGGTGCGGGTCCTTAGAGCAAAATATAGAGGCCTGCGTCACGGCCTTGATGTTTTTCAATCCATAAGCTCAAACTCCCTGGGATGGCATAGTATTTTTTCAGCGCCAAATTGACTTTGCGACTGGGATTGGGGAGAGTGGTTTTTACAGAAGCTGACACGATGTCTGGTGCGGGGAAACACCTCTATGCGAGCTAGTCTTGGGACTGATTCCTACTAACTGGATGGGAGCTTCTATGCGGAATTTCTAGATAGCGAATGCAGGCTGGGACTGGTTGCTGCTAAGGAACTTTTTTACCGACTACTGCTCTGTTTCGGTTAGCTTCATTTATTCTGGACCTAAATGAGAGGAAATCGGATACCTGGTACTCGAGATTCTCTTATACTGGAAATTACACTGTGGACTCTAGGAAAACTCTGCTTCGTACTCCTGGCCAACCGCTATCGACTAATCAACACGAGGCGGCAATTTGGGGCCTTGTTGTCCTAGAGAGAGTGCGACTTTTCCTGTGGTTAGCAGCTCGAAAAGCGGTAATGTGTAATATTATCGGGCACATGCGCCACCTCACTTCGAATGTACGCTGCCTCCAATGTGGGGAGGATGAATCACTCCTTCATGTCTTTAGACACTGTCTGCTGATCAAAATTATATGGCGACAACTTGTACCAGGCCAGTTTCACGACTACTTTTTCTCTCTTCCCTGTTCTAAATGGCGTGCAGTTAATATTGAGTATAAGCAGCTGCTTAATGGAGTACCATGGCCTATCATTTTTACTATGGGGTTATGGTGGGTGTGGAAGCGGAGAAACCAGTTGGTCTTTGAGGGTAAAACCTTTACTCAATCTTGCTATGATTTTGTTTTGAGCAAAGCCCGGGAGAGCTTTAACGCGGTTGGAAAGCTTGAGGGAAACAAGTTGAGAGGTAAGGAAGTAGCCTGGATAAAATGGAAACCTCCAGATGTTGGGTGGGTTAAAGTGAATACAGATGGTGCAAGTAAAGGCAGCCTAGTTTAGCCTCAGCATGGGGCTTGATCAGGAATACCCATGGAACCTAGATTACATGCTTCGTTGTTAACCTGGGAATTTGTACGGCTTTTATGGTGGAGCTTTGGGATCTATTTTTTGGTCTCACTCTGGCTTGGGATAAAGGTTTTCGAAAGGTTATTATTGAATTGGACTCTAGCTGGGTCTTGTCTTTCATGAACAATCAGGTAAGGGCTCACTACCCCTTGTCTGGCTTATTCTCAAATGCCAGGAGCTCAGGGATAGAAGATGGGAAGTCAGATTTACCCATACCTACAGAGAAGGGAATCAGGCAGCTGACTAGATGGCGAATTTCACAGATGCTCTTAATTTGGGTCATCACGGATGTGGTGCGCCTCCTGCAGGCCTCCAAGATATTCTTCATGAGGATTGTTGTGGAAGATTTTCATCGAGAATAGTTACTAGTTAATTTTATTTGTTTTTTGCTTCTGGGCTACGGCCTTCCCAGTCTACCAAAAAAAAAGAATACAATAAATCGATTTAACGTATTATTTTTTAAAATAAATTATGACTGAGATAATCTAGTGTATCCTAATCATAATTTGCGAATTAGTTTGAAAATTCCAAAAAAGATTTGAAAATTGCTCCGAAAAAAATGGACATCTGCAATAAGGTATTAAGATTGCACAGTGTGAATGCCTTCAGATGGTCTTGATGTGCTGAGAGCGTCCCGTTGAATATGCTTCGACTATCAAATTAGTAAGGCTAAATGAAGTAGAGTTAAAGTAGAGGGATAATAGAGAGAGTTCTTGATCCCCTTGTGGATACCAAGTACCTTGTGTTGAAATAATAAACTTATAATTAATAGTCTTTAATTTGGTTCATTGTATTGTTCAAGAGTCATTTCTGTATTTATCAAGAGTTGTATTGTTTCACAAAAAGTCATCGGTATTTATAAAAAGTTATTGTATTTACCAATAGTCATGTCTGTAATGTATAAATATCCATGAATTAAAGCAGTAAGGCAAGAGAATTTTCTTCCAGCAATTATACTCTTCCTTTGTTACCTTTGAAAGTTTATTTATTTAATCCAACAAATTGGTATCAGAGCCAGACAAAAATTCTCCTGAAAATTGAGAATGATGATGAAAAGAGAAATCACCATTGATTCATGGGAGATCAAGTCCCAGATTTGGAAAGCTATGTGCTCTTGCATTAATACATCAAAGAACAAGTCGATTCTTTGCGCTTTGAGGCGATCAGGAGGTTGTTGGAGAATGATTTGGGATTGGAGAAATATGCTTTGGATGTAAAGAAGAGATTTGTCATGCGATGTCTGGTGGAATCCTTAGAAAATGATGATGATGAGAATTCTGAGGATTTAGGTCAAATTAAGGTACAAGAACATGTATCCGATGATAAGGAGAAAATGGAAGATTCTCCTATGTTGGGTCTTTTGCCGGAAACTGATCCATTCAGTGAGAAGAAAGAAGTTCCAAGTAAGAGCAGCATTACCAAGGCCATGTTGAAGAGAACTTCTTATATTGAAGCCAATTGTGAGGAAGTTACAATGATCAGTCTTTGTCGAATTTTAGAAGAAGATATTGGACTTGATAAATTTGCACTTGATCCATACAAGAAATATATAAGCAATCTGTTAGGTGAGGTATTTATATGGGCTGATGAGAATTCAGAGTCTTCAGACAGAGACAGTGATGAGGATGATGAAGATGAAGTAAAACCAAAGAATAAAATTAGTGAAAAGCAAAAGGTGCAAAATTCTGAAGTATCTAAAAAGAGGAAGAGGCTTGAAAATGAAGTCAAAGCATCAAGCTTGAAGCAAAGCAAGCCTGGGGAAGAATTAACAGAGGACAACAACAGTGTAGGAGGCACTAAGAATGTCTCTAATGATAGTTGTTCTCAATCATTTGTTGAACAAAGTGTTAAGAAAAATGAAGTTTCAACACCAGCGTATGGTAAAAATGTAGAGATCAAACGTGCGACCGAGCTAATGAAGGAAGTGAATGAGATATTTTCCAAAGAAGGATTGTCATCAAAAGCATCTAAAAAAGAAATCAAGGAAGTTAAAAAGAGAAAGCGAAGAGTGAAAGAACTTGAGGGTATTGACATAAGCAATATTGTGTCAAGTTCACATAGAAGGTGCACTAGTTATGTGCCTCATCCAAAACTCAAAACACCAGTTGACAATCATAATAGTGATGCTGATGGTACCGACAAGGATGATGAGGAAGAAGAAAATGATGAAGATAATAATTGGTATGATGGATGCTAGACTGAAGAAGTCAATAATGACGAAGTTCGAAGATTTCAACAATTAAGAGATTTGGTGTTAATAGTCTTTAATTTGGTTCATTATATTGTTGAAGAGTTATTTCTGTATTTATCAAGAGTTGTATTGTTTCACAAAAAGTCATCTGTATTTACAGAAGGTTATTGTGTTTACCAACAGTCATGTCTGTAATGTATAAATACTCATGAATTAAAGTAGTAAGACAAGAGAATTTTCTTCCAGCAATTATATTCTTCCTCTATTACCTTTGAAAGTTTATTTATTTGATCCAATACTTTGTATTTATAGGCTTGCGAAATGATTTAGTTGTCCTTTGGTCCGACCCAAGAAGGCCCGAGAGGATCTGGGTCGTTCCCAGGACCAATTGAACCGTTCCTGGGGCACTTTGTTTTTTTATTATGTCTCATCAATTTTTTAATTAATGATTGAAATCCAAAAGTTTAAACTATCCTACCAGTTGAATCCCAAATTCACCTCTTAGTATTGTACTAATTTGATGGATTCAAAAGGCTGCACTGAATCTGAAATAAACAATGAATAATGAATATGCTAGATTTGCAGTCGTACCATGTAAAAGGATATTTCAATTTGATAGTCATAGGTCAGGAATGAATGAATATCTCAACCACTATACCATCCAGTGGAGATGGCTTTTTCAAAGCAAACATTTGGGTATATTATATATATATATAACTTTTTAATTTTATAGGGTGGACTCGAAAAATGGTAGTGATGATAATAACCCTTTTCAGTGAATTTAAAACTGAGCATAAAATCTACCTATATAATTATAATAATGAATATCTCAACTCAACATTATAACAATGACAATGATGTTGATTATACGAATAGGAAATGATATCAAACTCATCTTGTCTCCAACCCCACAAAATAAGATCACTACATTTAAATATAAACATTATTTTCCCCCTATCATTCTTTTTTTTTTACAAATATAAAAAGCATGATCTGATTCTGATAACACTATTATCACCACTAAAATTTAAAAAAATCACATCATCATCAAGCATTGTCTGTTTGATCTTGATCCACAATAACCATTTCCATCCCAATATTCTTCTGTTTCTCCTTTTGTTTCTTCTCATCTTTGATTTTAAGATGCATACCATAAACATAAGAAGAAAATCCCCAACCACAAAGCAAAGTTGAAACCACTTTAACACCCCCAAATTCATCTCCATAAACCAAAACTCCTCCTAAAACATTCATAGCCAAAAGTGCAGTCATACATATGCCTCCTGTAAGTGAAGATGTTAAAAAAACTAACCCTGCTGTTCCCATAAAACACAATTGCCATGTCACTACATTTCCAATTACACCTATCCAATACCACTTTTCTCCTTTATCAAACACAAACTTACTCTCTCTTACCATCTCTGAGAATCCCCCATCTGTTGTCATCCCCACTGTTGCCAATCCTGTGGCTGCAATCTCCATCACAACTTGCATTTCCATTACCATTTCATAAGTGTATACACTTTTATATATCTTCTCCATTATAGGTAAGTATAGAGCAAACAATAAACCAGCCCCTATAGTGGAGAAGAACCCTATGAAGTACTTAGTTTTTGTTAATCCTTGAGGTCTGTCATGGCTTGAAGTGAATGCTAGGAGGAGTGAGCTTAATGTTAAAAGGATCACACAATTGAGATTTTGAAAGGTGATTTTTTGTTTGACAATGATGACTGAGAGGATGAGGTTGAAGATAAGTTGTGTTGATAAAAGAAGAGATGATGTTGAAACTGGGAGATAAGAATTGCCCCAGGAGAAGAGGAGGTTGTTTAGGCCTAACATAAGGCCGACTAAGATTGATAAGATTAGAATTTTGGGTGTGAAACGAGTGAAGGGTTTTCTGGGGGTGCATTTGAAGATGTAATATGGGAGGAAAATGGGGAATAAAAGGAGAGGAAAACCAGCAGATTGGACCCATGTTGAGACCCATCTGCTAGAGCCTTTGTGGATGAAATAGAACTTAGAAAGCAAGCTTGAAGAAACTGAACCCACAAACAGGAATAAATAGTTTATAACTAAAAGGAACATGTACCTTTTATTTGTCTTGGACTTTTGGTCTTCTTCTTGTTCTTGTTCTTCTTCATGTTGATTTTGTGTTCTCATGATGATGGGTTGATGATCTTGAGTCATAGAAGGATTTTGATTTCTAATTGTAATTTTAGGTGTAGGTGGGTCTTCACCTTCTTGTACAATGGATTCCATTTAAATAAAAGCTGGAGAGATTACTGATTATTTGTAGATTCCTTTTCTGCCTTTGGTGTCTTAAATATAGCTTCCTCATTTTTATGTTTTTATATAATAAAGATTACATCTTTGTTTTTATTTTTATTTTTTTGAAAAAAGATTACATCTTTATTTTTCAACTGGTTTAAATCTAAGTTTATTAAAATCCGTTTGTGTCGGTATTAACTATGTACGGTCACTCTGACAACATATGTTAATTGATTTTTCTACTAAAACAGAAGCGGATGTTTTTCTACTAAATCAGAAGCGGATGTTTTCGATATTTATTAAATTCACTTCTTATTATTTTTTATTTGAAATTGAAAGACAACTCTCAGTGGCTGCAATATCTTGAAGCATCAGTAAATTGAATTTAGGAGATCACAGCAATATCTTGAGGAGTGATTTGAGCAATTAAAGACACTCTGAAAATAATTAATGAAAATATCCAATGAAATCTAAAAAGTAAAATTCCCCATTCAGTTTTGGACAACAATGAACTATACCTTCTAATTGCTGTATTAGTTTGGAAAAATCAATTAGATGATTTTAAACTTTCCATTGCATCCAAACAAAAACAATCACATGATATCCTTTCGGATTAATACATGAAGGGTCATCTCAATTAGGTTCAAAAAAAAAAATTTATTAGGCTCTAAATTTATAAAAAAAACCCTTTAATTTATTTAAAGTGGCTTTTTATTCTCTTGAATTTGTTTACAGTATTCTATTAAAATAATATATTTTTAAATTGTTTAAATCGTTTTTTATTCTGATACGTGGAAACAAAGGGTTAATTATTATCGTTTTTTATTCTGACACATGGAGACAGAGGGTTAATTATTTTACTGAACTAACGAGACACTCCGTAAATTTAGGGAACGAGCGGGTATTAAACCTATTTTGTTTGGTTACTATTGTTAAGTATGATGATGAGTGTAAAGATAATAATGAGATTAGGTGGATAATTAATGGTTAACCATATGGAGATGACAGAAAGAAATAAAGGGTGAATAGGTATGCATTATTTTATTAATTTTGATAGAGTAGGTTTCTAAAATTATGAAAGTTGACAAATGGATATACAATACATGGCAAGTACAAGTGGAGACAATTCTGATTTTAAACGGCTAACTTTGACTGCTCAATTCCCTGGTTTCAACTTTCAATTCAACTTCTACCCTACAAATTCACCTTTCAATTTATTACTTTTAACCGCAAACTTTGTTGCATTTAATAATAAAATAATATAATTTATTCACAAAACTCCAATTCTTTTAAAGGCCAATTAAATTATATTTTTCTCTAGCCGTTATTTATTTATTTATTGCCACTTATCATCTTTAGAGAGAAATAGGGGCATGCAACATCATGTGGCATCTTGCAATGCAATTTCCCAATAGTTTCTCACAAGTGTAGCCCTTCTTTTGTTTCCCCTTTTTCTATAATTTATTTTGTATAAAAAATATTATAATTTAAAGAGATAAATGTAAAAATACCTTTAACATTTATAGTCAGGAGTAATTTTATCTCTAACGTCTAAAATAATACAATTTTACTCTTAAAGGTGACATCAATTTTACCTCTAACGTTCAGTTTGAGAAATAATTCATCAAACTATTTTCTCAATCATGAGTCTTATCATCCACATTTCACATGTGAGTCATTTTAGCACTTATTAGTAACAGATCATATGATTAGACGTCAAAAATAAATAAAAAATATATTATCTTTTATACGAATTGGACAAAAAAAATTCAAATATTTTTTTATCTACACTTCATGTGAGTCATTTTAGCACTCATTAGTAACAGATCATAAACATATGCTTAGACATCAAAAAAAAAATATATTGTGTTTTGTACGAATTGGATAAAAAAAAATTCAAAATATTTTGCGAAATTTATAAATATTAATTTTCCAATTCTATTATTAAATCATAGAAAATATGAATTTTTTTAAAAAAAACATACTGCTATACAATTGGTGCATAATAATGAATAAAATATCTGTGTTTTATAATAATGTTTGAAATTGACCAAATTTACCAATATTAATAATAAAATTGCTTTTGGCTATGGATAAAATTATACCATTTTAGATAGTGAGCTACTATATACCGCACCCAAATTCCGGTCTACCGTCCATTTGTGACATATTTGCCCTCCTCACTTTTTGAAACAAGAAAGTGGAATTTTCTCAAATCCTCTCTACCTTCTTTGCATTTTCTCTCCAAAATCATAAACCTGAACAACAATAATTAAAATTATGAAAATAATTGATATGTGACAATTCGAACCTCGAAAATGGATGATTACGAGTCGGAAACATTAAGATTTATTTTTTTTTATCAAAGAACTCATGAAAATAATACATATTTTTCATGACGATTTTGCAATTTTCGTCACAAAAAATTGAATGATTTAGTATTTTTCGTCACTAAAAATTTTACGATTTTGTATATTTCAAAATTTGGCCTAAACGGATGCGTCATACCACCCGACCCATGGCGGGAACGGATGCGGCGTACCACCCGAACCATGGCGGGAACGGATGCCGCATACCGTCCGATCCATGGTGGGAACGGATGCGGCATACCGCCCTACCATGGGTCCGACGGTATGCTGCATCCGTTTAGGCTAAATTTTAAATTTTCTCTCAAAAATTTTTTTTATCAATTTTGACAAAATTTTTATGGCAAGGGCAAAATTGTCCAATGAAGACGGTGATAGGAAATTTGGATGCGATATATAGCAATACCCTTTTAGATATGATGAATAAAATTGCTCCTAACTGTATTATGATGGTGTCCGTAATTTAAAATTGTATCCTAAAAGGATAAAATAAATAAATTCAAAGAGACTCTACCTAATTAATTAGCACCAACTGCTTCTTTTCTAATGCATGTATAGCTAATAGCTTTGTCTTCTTGTTTAGATTTGGAATTTAATGGGTTTCATGGGGAAAAATCTGAAATAAGTATTCACACACACTAATGTATTATTTGCAATTTTGATATATAATAATAATATGTATATATCTTGTTAGACTCTAAACAATAATTAAATGATAAAATAGATAATGAATACTTTTTTAAAGTTCAAACCACCACATCTATTAAGGGACCAAGCAATCATAAAAGGAGTGACAAAAATTAATTACAAGAATAAATAAAGAAATTTGCTCTTTTTTTTATGCACCTAATATTGTATATATTGTCACCCACACCTAATATCGCACACGTTGTTACAAGTATAAAAGTATACTATATGTTAAAAATAACTTGAGGGGATTGAAAGTTAGACTTTTGGATGTCCTAGTAACTTCATTCTAACTAACTAGCCTATTTACTTATAATTCGTGTTTCATTAATTAAGATATATTTTATTTATCATTAATTGTATTTAATTGATGAATTAGTTAAGTTTTTGTTAACTTGAGGAAAAAATCCTTGATCGGAGCACTTCCCTGTGAGATGCCGTTGGGATCGGCCGGGGACACTCCGATGCCAAAGTCAGTAAGATGGATCAAGGAAACCAACGGAATTGACAAGAATGGTGAGAATGTGTGTACCTTGATAACCTAGGGGATCAGGCTATATATAGCTGGGAAGTTGTAACCTTCAGGTAACTAGAAAGTCTCCATTAATGCCTCATTAATGGCGGTTACGAGTTATTCTGAACCTGGCGGATTAACTAATTAATAACTCATTAATGACCTTTTATGGCCGAGTCAGCGGCCAGCCGTTATAGAGGCGAAGGAAGAGATTCGCCCTATAGGTCCGCCAGCGGATCTCTCTGAGCTGATCTAGGGAGATCCGCCAACCAGCTTCCTTTTGGAGACCCCTACGCGGCGTACTTTGAGGTGAATATCCCTTTTGGTCCTCGGGATAATATCTCAATGTTATCAGAAGCCCCCCTAAAATGTCCTTAAAGTCCTTCAGGGCTTTTGAACTTCCGCGCGCCGTCATAAACACTTGCATTAATGGGTACATTGTTCAATGCCATTGGATGGTTGACACGTGTAGTGGACACACTGTCCCAGGAAGAAGAAAACTTCTTTCTTCTTCTTACGCTTTCTCTTTCTTCCTCATTTCTCCATTTTTCTCCTGCGCTCGAAGCTTTTCTGGGATTTCTTCTGGGTTTTGCACCAAGCTCCCGATTTCTCATGTAAGTTTTTCTTTTCATTTTAACTTTTCCTGGATGTTTAGAAGTTCGTCTTCATCTTCTAGATCAACTTCAGAACTTTTTAATTCCTCTCATCTTCCTGAAATTGAAGTAGATTTTAGCTGGACTACCTCGTCATCGGAGAACTCCCATTCTTCCGAGGACACGGTTAATTCCGATTTAGCTGAGTTTGATAACTCGGCGCGTAATCATTACTAGACTCGTTCCACTAGGAATCCCTCTCTTTTTACTTCTATCTCCGGTGCTGCTCCGGCCAGTGACCCTAGGTGGTTCCGGGGATCAATGGCCTCTTCTTCGATTCCTCCCAAGAAAAAGAATCCCCGAGCGGAGTCCACTCCGTCTCGCATGAATGTCGCGGATCTAGCGAATCTGGCGGATCGCTTTCCCTAGATCAAAAATTACGAGACCCAGCTTGCCGCATCTCATCAACGTCCTTCCTTCCCGCCTAGCGGCTTCCTTACAGTGTATAGTAGTCATGTGGAGAGAGGGTTCCGACTTCCTCTTCCAAAGATGATGGCGGACATCCTCTCTTATTTTGACATCACAGTCAGCCAGCTACATCCTAACTGCTGGTTGGACATTGCTTTAGACTGCTACCTTGCCTCGAATTTAGGAGTTGTATACACGGGCCGTATCTTTAGAGCTTTTCACAAACCCTCAAAAAGGAAGTCTGAATCTTATCTCACGTTCGCCAAGTTCGGAGCTTATTCGCCTTTTAGCGAAAAAATGTCTAATGTTCATTGCTGGGATGAGAAATTCTTCTACGTGAAGATAAAGGATGGCGAACCATTGGGCTTTCCTTCAGTCTGGAATCCCAGGCCGCTACATATGGCGGGCGACATGCGAATTTTAACAAACAGTGATGAAGAGGTGGCGGAGCTCATGAAGCAGATTAAGGCGGATGCATGGACTTATGCAGATGCCTTAGCTTTCATGATGAATGATATCACATTGATTCGCCGGGAAGAGGATAAATTTATTTACTCGAAGATTGCGCAATTTGACCAAGGTACCCTTCATTTCTTCATGAACTTTGATTACTTTAATGTTTTCTTTGGCAGGGGTGTATCTAAGGCCAATCACGCTCTTACAGAGACACGCAGGAAGTTTTTGGAGGCTGAAGCACGCAAGAAAGGTCAAGCGGTGAATCCTCCAACTGATACTGGTAAACGTCCCGCAGAGAAGGTGGCTGATCCGCCACTAAAGAAGAGGAAACCCAACACCACTGGGGGCGTTAAGCTTATGGCGGACGCCATAAGGTCCGCCAAACCTGCTGAGGAGATTGCACAGGTAGTTTACCTTTTGATTTCCTTTCGTTCATCAAGTTTTTAGATCGGAGTATGACTCTTTCATGTTTGTGTTGACGGCGAAGCCTGATATTGGTGGATACTGGTCCGCCAAATTGGGAGCCCAAGGTTCTTTTGAGAACGAATCCATCCTAAATGATCTGGATGAGGCCTTGGGTCAGGTGGGCGAAATGCAGAGGAACTATGACCAGATTCCTGGTTCAATTCATGCTCAAAAGGGGAAGACGGAGCTCCTTTCGGTGAGTTTATTTTAGGAAAGATGTAGAAACTATTAGTTCCTTAATCCTTTTGCTTTTTTGATTGAAGCGTTTGTTTTTTACAGTTGTATACTCGCCTTCGCACTATGGAAAATGAGCTCCTTCAGAATGTGGCGGATAAGGCAACTATTGAGAGGTTGGAGAAAGAGATTGCGGAAGCCAATTCCACTATTGCTTCTATTAATGTAGGTCTTGCTTCTGCGAATGCAAACCTTGCTTCTGCCACAGCCGCCTTAATTCTCAGGGATGAGGAGATTAAGAGTCTAAAGGCAAAGATTGCATCTGATGCCAAGAGCCATGAAGACGCCCTTGGAGAAGCTGAATACACGGCGGGTGTGCAAGCTTTTTATTACGGCGAGATGCTTATGGCGTACTTCTCCTTGGCGCATCCTGAGATTAACTTCACTGATCCGCAATTCGCCGTCCCTGAACCGGAAGATGTGGCAAAGTTCAATAAAATGCCAGACGCTAAGGAGTACCTCCGTGATTACATTCGGAGATGGATGAAGGGACCTATGGAGGAAACCAAACCCTCTACTACGGTCTTGGTGGATGAGCTTGATGAAGTGCCCCTTAAGGCGGATGCAGAACCAATTCCTGACCAGGATCTTCCACTTGGTCCCGCATCTTTGGTGAATAAGGAGGTATCTCCTGATGGCGTATCTGCGAATGTGGAGAAGGAGGATCCCCAAGCAAGCACCGTGGGCGAAGAAAGCGCAAAGGAGGATGCTCCTATTGTTGTTTAGCTTGCTTTTATTTGGGATATTGTAAAAACATTTCTAAGTACAGTTTGTTTTGATCCTTTATGGAAACTATGTTATTTTACCTTTACATTTGCGTAAGGAAATATATAGACATCTAGGATTTGGAGTAGGTGGCCAGCCATACTCCACCGTATGAACCTTCGCGAAGGTTTGAAAGCTGTTCTATTCCTTCTAGAGGAAGTAAAGCTGCCCAGGGGATCGATTTGCTACCTATCTTTGAGGTGAAATGATCCGCCCGTAGGACTTGTGAATTCCTTTCTGGGAAGGATAAGAGAGTGTAAAGACCTTGCGTCCAAGGATCGTTTTAACTCTATTGGAGATTGGGATCCGCCTAGAGACGGATCCGCCCATAAGATTGATCCTCTTATGTTTTTAAGGGCATCGAGGACGTATCTCTAAGATAGCGATACATTGCAAATGTGGAGAGCGTTGGATGCCCCCCCCCTTTTTAAGACTGGAATATTGATATTGCTGCAGTAAACAATAAAAAGAACATAGATAATAGAACAAATGATGTTTATTAATGGGAGAAACCTTATTACAGCAAATGGGTCTTATAAGTGAGCCTCGTTAAAACCTTTAATAAGAAAAACCACATGGGAAAAAGCTTATTAAAGGAAAAAGAGTACTCAAGACCGTGTATACACTTCATTTTCTGACAAAGTATTTGCGGAGATTTTGGAGGTTCCACGTGCGTGGTAGTGTATTGCCCTCCATGCCCTGTATTTTAAACGTGGCTGGTCCAATCTTGTCCACTATCTGATATGGACCCGTCCAGTTAAGTCCTAGCTTGCCCTTGCCTTCTCGAGATTGGACTTTATCAGCTTTACGGAGCACGAGATCTCCCACATTTAGATCCACAAGTTTGGCGTTTTTATCATGGTAAGCTGCAATCCGCTGTTTGTATGCTGCCATGCGTACATAGGATTGATCCCTGTGATCTTCAATCTGATCTAGGTGCTCCCTTAGTCGTTTGTCGTTGTCCTCTTCACAATAAAAGGCCACTCGGTCACTGGGGACCTGTATTTCGACTGGAATAACGGCCTCAATGCCATGAGAAAGGGCGAACGGTGTTTCTCCTGTAGCCGTCCTTGGGGTGGTGCGATAAGCCCATAAAACACTTGTTAGTTGATCCGCCCACTTCTTATCATGTTCTCCCAATCTCTTCTTTATCCCCTTCACGATCGTTCGATTGGTCACTTCGGTCATTCCATTGGACTGGGGATAATAAACAGAGGCGAATCTGTTTAGGATGCCTAACCCTTCACAGAAAGCCTTGAATTCGCCACAATTGAACTGTGTTCCATTATCGATGATGATGGTATGTGGAACACCGTATCTTCCTACGATGTTGTCTTTGACGAATTCCACCATTCGTTCTGCTGTAATGGAGGAAACAGCTTCGGCTTCTACCCATTTGGTGAAATGGTCCACTGCCACTACCACGTACCTTCTTTGCCGACGAGTCGGGGGAAATGGGCCGACAATATCTATTCCCCAGAGGGCGAATGGACGTCCCTCAATGATTGGCCTCTGAATGTGTTTGGTAGTATGTGATTCATTCGCATGAACCTGACAATTGTGACATGATTCTACCAATTTTTGGGCATCCAATTCAGCCGTGGGCCAGTAGAAGCCTGCTAACCTGGATTTTTTCAAGATGGTGGCGGATGCTTCATGTGCCCCACATGATCCCTCATGTAGCTCTTTGAGGATCTGTTGCCCTTCTTCCGGTAGAATGCATTTCAACCAAGGATGACTAAAGGACTTTCTGTAAAGGCCGTCATTGATCAAGGAGAAATAAGCTGCTCTCCTGACTATCCGTCGTGCCTCTTCTTTGTCTTCAGGTAAGGTTCCATTTAGCAGATATTGGCGAATGACCGATCTCCAATCATCTTCTACCGTTGTGAGTAGGGATACCTCCTCTAAGGCAAAAGCTGGAGCTATTTTAACTTCGAAGGGACAATCCGGATCTGTCCAGTTTTCTTCACAAGAGGCCATTTTGGCCAAATGATCAGCCTCTGTGTTGGACTCCCTTGGTACGTGAATCAGCTCCCATTTAGTTTCCTTAGCTTCAAGGCGATCCAGCAACTTTTTGACTTCCGCTACGTATTTGGCCAGAACCTCGTCTTTCACCTCGTAATTCTTGATTACTTGGTTGACCATTAGTTTAGAGTCGCTATATATTACGATCCGCTCCAGAGTGATTTCTTGGAGTAGGCGTAATCCCAATATCAGAGCTTCATATTCAGCAGCATTATTAGTGGCATGGAAATTTAATTTTGCTGCGTATCGTAATTTTATGTATTGGGGACCTTTGATCACAACGCCTGCACCTACTCCATCCGCCGAGGAGGCTCCATCGATGTACATTGACCATTCCTCTATCGGAGGCTTAGGATGATCTATCCCTTCGTTAGTGAATTCATTCACGAAGTTCGCCAGGACCTGACTCTTTAGAGCTGACCTGCTTTCATACCTCACATCGAATTCGCCAAGGCGAATTGCCCACTCCATCAACCTTCCCGAAGTGTCTGGTTTCTGCAGCACTTTTCTCATTGGTATATTTGTTCGAACCACTACAGTATGCGCCTGAAAATATGGCCTAAGGCGGATTGTCGTGGTTACAACAGCCAGTGCCATTTTATCAAGCTTTGAATACCTGGTTTCGGCGTCTTTCAAAACCTTGCTCACGTAATAAACTAGAAACTGCTGGCCATCGTCTTCTCGTATCATGACCGTGCATACGGCTTTATCTGTGACCGATACATACATGTAGAGATCTTCTCCCTTCAAAGGTCGACTCATCATGGGTGGCTCTGTGAGGAACCGCTTGATTCCTTCGAAGGCTCTTTCACAATCCTCATTCCACTCGAATGCCTTTTGCTTCTTGATGACTTCGTAAAAGGGCTGGCATCTGCGAGCTGAACAAGAGATAAACCTGCCCAAGGCTATGATACGCCCGTTAAGGCGTTGTACTTCTCTGATATTCCGTGGTGCTTGCATTTCCAGGACTGCCTTAACTTTGTCAGGATTTGGGCTAACTCCTTTTTCGCTGATCATGAACCCTAAGAATTTTCCATAGGTTGCCCCGAAAGTGCACTTCTCTGGGTTTAACTTAATGTTGTGGCGTCGGAGTACGTCCAGTACTTCCTTTATATCATCTGCATGCTTTTCTATAGTCGTACTTTTGATGATCATATCATCTACATAGACAGAATAATTACCCCTTTTACTATCTGCGAATATCTTGTTCATCATCCTCTGATAAGTTGCACCTGCGTTCTTAAGCCCGAAAGGCATAACTTTGAAACAATAAGTGGCTTGGTGTGTTACGAACGAGGTCTTGATCCTATCTGAGGGCTCCATAGGGATCTGATGATAACTTGACTTCACATCAGTAAAGGAATACATTGCGTGACCGGCGGTTCCATCTACAAGCATGTCAATACATGGCAAAGGATAGTTGTCCTTAGGGCAAGCTTTATTGAGATCTGTAAAGTCAATGCACATACGGTAAGATCCGCCAGCTTTTTTCACCAAAACGACGTTCGCCAACCACTGAGTGTAAAGTACCTCCTCGATGGCATCTTCCCTCTAGAGCTTGGCGATCTCTTCCTCAATCACCTTCTGCCTTTCCGGGCCATGATTTCTCCGCTTCTGAGCCACAGGAACTGCATCCTTATCAATGTTGAGTTTGTGGGTGATTATGTCTGGGCTAATTCCAGGGAGAATTTCATCCTTCCATGCAAAGACATCCTCCGCCTCACAGAGCACTTTGGTGATTGCATCTTTAACCTCCCCCTTGAGCCCCTTCGCCATTCGCACCTGCTTTCCATCCGCCATAAGGTACATTTCGGTCTCGCCCAGGGCCATTGTGACGCGCTCCTCTTCATCTTCCTCTTTAGACTGGGGGCGAATCATTAATGATGCCGAATACGTCTCTTGGGCCACCTTTTGGCTACCTTTGATCATTACACCTCCCTTGGCCATAGGAATGTAAAGTGTTAAGTGGCGAATGGAGATAAGAGCTGCAACTTCAGAGATAAAAGGTCGTCCGAGGATGATATTGTAAGCTAACTGACCATCCAAGACCGAAAACTCTAAATCTCCCCTCCAAACTTGATCATCATCTGTAAGCTCACAGTCCAAAGTAACTTGGCCTTTTGTTTGAATAGTATGTCCCGTTACTCCCAAGATATCGACCATGGTTGGCTCTACTTGAACAGGATCAATCCTGAGTTTGGCGAAAGCTCCTCGAGTAATGACATTGCATGAACTTCCGGTATCAATCATTACCCTTTTCATCTCCCAGCCTTCAACCGTCATAGTGACGACCAGAGCATCTGCATGGGGTGGTATCTCCGGACCTACCTCCGAAAAGGGGCGATTTAATGACGTCCTGTCAAGGGCAATAGTCCTTGCCTTTTTCACCGTTGGCTGGTACCCAGGTCCGCCTGCTATGACATTGATGGTACCCTTTCCTTTCTTCTTTGGGTCCTCCTTGGGTCTGTCATCTTCTCCTCTTTTGCCTTCCGTTTGGATGAACCGATCCAATTTGCCCCTTTCTATGAGACGCTCAATTTCTCGAGCTAATTCCCAGCATGCATCAGTGTCATGGCCATTTTTCATGTGGTACTTACAATAGTTTTTAGGGTTTTTACCATTATTGGTATACTCCCCCCCCCCTTTGGCTCGGGGTATGAAATGCTCCGCTTGTGTTGGCTGTTCTCGATCCACATAAGAACTTCACTCTTAGAAGCATTGAGAGGTGTAAAGGAGGTGACAAACGTTGATTTATTCCTAGAATCTCTTCGTTTACTTCAGGAGGAAGGATCCTGACGCTTGTCTTTGTCCCGATCTCGAAGACGAGATTCGCCCCTGTCTCTTTTTGGCGATGATGGTGAACCTCGGCGAATGTCGTCTACCTCTATAAAATCTTTACAACGCTCCATCAGCTCCACCATGCTGGTGGGTTTCTTTCGGATGAGATCTTCCTGCAAACTCTTGCAGGTAGTGTTTCTTACGAAACATTCCACAGCTACGGAGATATCTACATCAACGATTTATATGCACAATTGGTTGAAAGTGTCCACATACTCCCGAAGGGGTTCATTCGCTTTCTGCTTTAACTCAAAAAGCTTTCCAGATTTTACCACTGCAGGAATACAACCGGCGAATTTAGCACAAAATTCCCTGCTTAATTGATCAAAGCTGTTTATCGAGCCCGGAGGTAGAGATTGAAACCACAAATAGGCTGGGGCCCCCCAGCGTGGTGATAAACATTTTGCAGAGCACGGGCTCGGTGGCCCGATTGAGCCTGGCCAGTATTTGATATTTTCGAACGTGAGCTTCTGGATTATCTTTGCCTGTGTATATTGCGAGATTGGGAATCTTAAAAGCTCTTTCTGTCTCCTCCGCCTCAATCCAAGCTGCAAAAGGCGAATCTCTATTGGCGAACGGGTTGTGCCTGGCATTTTCTTCATTCATACGGAGCACCAGGGCCCTTACCCTATCATCAAAATTTTCCGGATCCGCCCTGGGACGGCCCCTTCGTGGCGATCTGCTTGGGGAAGAAGAAGAAGAAGAAGAACTTGAATCAGACGATGGATCTGATGGCGAACGTCTTCCTTCATTACCGCGTCCACTTCCTCCACCACCACCTCCTCCACCACCACCTCTCCCTCCATTTCCTCCACCTGGGGGAGTCGGACCGCTTCCTCCCCCCTGGCCTCCTGACGGGATATGTCCAACAGTCCCTGAAGGCGGCAGCGGTGGTGGTCCACTTGCATGGGAAGCCTTTTCTGGCCTTTTACTTCACTTACGACCAGTAGGTGGGGGCGATCTGCCACGACGGGAGGATCTTGCTCGTCGGGGCGAAGGTGACCTTATCCGCTTATCTTTCTCTTTTCTATGCTTCTTGCGAGTTGGCCCTTTAGATCCGCCAAGGGATAAATTCGTCCGTGGACGCCTGGGTATATCGGACCCACCAAGATTCAACCCCGGACCCCCAGATCCGCCAGGAAGGGTCGTATCATTTCTTTGACTTCCTTCACCAGGGAATAACTCCCGATTAATTGGCCGCTTGCCACCTGATGTCGTGGCCGTTAACATGGAATCCGTGTTGTGAGCTTGAAGGAACGAGGAGCTATGGGCACCTGGTCCAAAGCCAAAGTTTAACAAAGGCAAAGATGAAACGGTTGAAGTAGACGTCGTACTCCAACGTGGAGGAAGAGTCATGTATGTTCGAAGGCGATTTCCTATCTCGAGTCCATATCGCGCCTCGATATCTTGTGCACATATATTGATAAAAGCAGCGGTAGGCATGTTATTGTCGACATGCGTTATTGGAGCGGTTGTATCGGTGCGACCAGCACTAGATGGTGTAACTAACGGTGTTTCAATCCCTGAGGAGGGATTTTCACCTCCGTTGGTCATTGCGTTTTCAGCGTGAACGAAGAAACCCTTTGTTTGATTAAGGATTCCACGCTCACCGCACCAATGTTAACTTGAGGAAAAAATCCTTGATCGAAGCACTTCCCTGTGAGATGCCGTTGGGATCGGCCGGGGACACTCCGATGCCAAAGTCAGTAAGATGGATCAAGAAAACCAACGGAATTGACAAGAATGGTGAGAATGTGTGTACCTTGATAACCTAGGGGATCAGGCTATATATAGCTGCGAAGTTGTAACCTTCAGGTAACTAGAAAGTCTCCATTAATGCCTCATTAATGGCGGTTACGGGTTATTCTGAACCTGGCGGATTAACTAATTAATAACTCATTAATGACCTTTTATGGCCGAGTCAGCGGCCAGCCGTTATAGAGGCGAAGGAAGAGATTCACCCTATAGGTCCGCCAGCGGATCTCTCTGAGCTGATCTAGGGAGATCCGCCAACCAGCTTCCTTTTGGAGACCCCTACGTGGCGTACTTTGAGGTGAATATCCCTTTTGGTCCTCAGGATAATATCTCAATGTTATCAGTTTTTTTTAATCTTTAGATTTTTTTTCATTTTGACAATAAACTTTACACGGAGAGACTGTCTGTCTCTCGTTAATTTTGTTCATGCTCCTTGTAATTTTTATTGCCTCTATGCTTTCTTTTCTTTTTGTTTTGGTGATAACTTATATGCACACGGTAAAGTTTGATCTATATTGTTGTTATTGTATTCTGAGAGACAATTGCTCCTTAGACGGGAAATTATATCTTAAATTTTTGTTTTCGTAACATGCCTCAATAGTCCTTTCTATTGTTCATTCGGAGATTGAATATATCCGTATATTCTATAATTTTGGTTGTTTTATTTGTAATTCTAAAATTTTATTGTTTATATCTCTTTGTCGTTTTTTCTTTATGGATTAATGTTGCTAATGATCTTAACATAAAATTATATCTTTCCAAAAAGGCCAGCATGTATACGTTCAATGTATTAGGTTAACTAAGGAATTTTAGCGAGCTATTTTTTGACTTATTTGACATAAAAAAAATGGAATTTATTGTTTTTTGTTCATTTATGTTTTGATTAAACATATTATTATTTTGAATCTAATTTAGTTTGTAGAATTTTTAAAAATGGCTAAAAATTATGCTTGGAGATAGTATCGATTCTCAGAATGGGTCTGACACGGTCATTCATGAGGCGCCACGTCTAACCTTACCAATGGCAACACCTATAAACCACAACGAAAAGGCTAGAAAAATTCAGCGATTTGAATTTTAAAACGTGGTATCATAAAATGCTTTGTATTTGACTATACTCAATCTTGCTAAGTTTTTGAAAGATGATCCTCCTATCAGAAAGGATGAGGTAGATGTTGCTACTGTTGAACACGATTTCTGTACTGAATTTTGATTATGATAAAAAATATTATATAGGAAATTAAAATCCCATAGATAGTTTAAGTATAAAAATTAGATGATTTAATTTAACTAATGGGTTGTTAAATGTGTTTGATTAAATAAGAGAAAGAAAAAGAATTAAAGAAGGGCCTTAAGATTAGCTAACAGTCCAAAGCTTCAATCGGCCCAGAAGCTGGAAGAATCCAGAAGCTTTGTCTCAAGCCCAGAATACTGATTCTACCGGAAGACAATAGAATCAAAGAAGATCAACGTTGACTTCTCTCACTGACATTACGCTACTAAATGTGGAAAAAAGTACAAGCAACAAGTTGTTTGTCCCCCTGGACAATTTGGACTCTTTGACATAATTGTCCAAACCGTCAGACTACCTCCGACAAAAATCAGAAGTGTGATATCTCCTGAAGGTAGAAGGAAAAGCTACTTCAACAGAAAGCTTTTGTATTGGAATCAGAAAGTGAAAGCGATAAAATTGAGCTCCCCCCCCCCCCACCGGTCTTTGCAAATTTCAAAACAACCCTCCTTCCGACTTCACTATAAAAGCTCCAACAAAAGCTTCATTTGCACTTGATCATCAACGCTGAAATCAAGAGAATTATTCTTTGAGTGCCAAAAGCAAAAAGCTTATACACATTCGTTGTTTTCATTCGTGTAATAGTTGTTAGTACTTTACTGTGTGTTCTAATATAGAACAAACTTCATCAATTGTAAGAGGTCAGAAGCTCCTCTGTTCACTTCGGTTATAAGTGAATAGGTTGAAAGATAGATAGATTATTGAGTGTAGTGTGCAAAGTGTTGGTCCCGTGTAACATGACAATATTAGTTCCAAGAGGGGGTTAGGAACTATTTGAAAAAATTCACGTTAAGGCTGACTTGTTTTTTGTTTAAGACTTTAACTTAGTCTTTTAGCACAGTGGTACTCAGTAAGTTTTAGACACAAGCTTAGTCAACGGGTGACTAAGACTGCTTCTATTCTTGAGTCAGGAGATAGCACTTAAGTCTATTCCTGAACTCAGCTTCTTAGTTCACTCAACTCAGCTTATGTTCTTTTTAGTGTTTTACTAGGCAGTATTTTAGCAAGCAATATATAAAGGAGTTAATGGTTAGAAAGATATTACTCAGCAGACATATCCTGGTTCGCCCTCTCCGCCTACGTCCAGTCCCCGGAATTCCTTCCGAGCTTTTCGAATCCTCTACTGAGCTCTTTAAAGGTAGAGCACAAACCTTTTATAATAGCAACTGAGTATACAAGAGTATCTTCCTCTATTCCTCTACTCAATCCTATTTCTACCGCTGAGTGCTATAACCGAGCAACTCAGCGTCTCCTTTCTATTCTTCTAGAAATGATAAGTGTTTTGTTATAAACAAAAGCTAAGAACACTTTAGATGAAATAAATCACTATAGACTTTTACACAAGAATATGAACTGGTGTAAGATTTGCTTTGCTTTTCTAATATAGAACTTCGAGTAATGATTTGGTCAGCGTTTTGACTTGATGAAGATCTGCATCGAATGAAGCGTTTGAGATGCCTATTTATAGTGACACTTGAGGCACCGGTCATTTCGAATTTCGAAATAACCGTTGGAGGGAAACGGCTTCCTGTCGCTTTCACTTAGTCAGTGCTCAGTGTCTTCGGCTAATAAGAATCATGTATCTTCTGTCTTCGGCAGTGCTCAGATGCTTTTCGTCCAGCTGGTCAGAGTGTCTCTACATTTATGGCAAAGTCTTCCAGACAGCTTCCTGCGTCTTCTAAACTTTATCCAAAGTAGAAATACTTTGTCTCTAAGTTTGTTCAGGTCAGCCGCTGACCTGACTTCCTTGTCGCACAACTCAGCAGCTTCATCTTGAAGCTTTAAGGAAAGGCTTCTCGATCCTTCTCTTCGCTGGACTTGCGTTTCATTCAACTTGAGCCGCGTTTTCATCTACTTGGGCCGTGTGGCTTTCAACAGTTGACTTGGGCTTAACTTTCTCTTATGGGCTTTTGGGCCTTACACTTTTAGTGTCTTGATTCTTATAATTACAATTAACTCAACATTGAACAAACACATTAGTATAAATAAATCAAAGCATTTAGATTTAATGTGATAGAATATTTTTTATCATGGTGATTTAATTCTACTTAAATAATTTTGTCAAATCAAAATCATGTGGAAAGGTGTTTCAACACAAAGGACGGTACTTTATAGTGCATCTGAGTCTATTGTAAAGGTTTGTGCTCTATCGTTTGAAAGAGTTCTTTAGTGGATTAAAACCTAGAAGAAGGTATTTTGGGGACTGGATGTAGGCAAAAAGTTGAACCAGTATAAATTGTTGAGTAACTTCCCTCTAACCTTTTACTTTATTTCTTTTGATATTTGCTTGCTTTTGTATTAAATCATCTAAGTAACGCTTCCGACTATTATGGAAAATAGATGGCATAACCTTAAGTCCTAACAGAAGCCCATCTAGTTGAGCCACGTTTTGTTTAGAAAGATCAAAAGCAGAATCAAGCTTCATTTCGTTGTATAACTCAGTAAACAAAGATTGCCTTTAATTCTGAACTTGCCTCAGTCTCGAGCTATTGAATTAACTGTGAGCAAATTTTATTAAGAATTAAAATTACCCAATAGTTTCATTTAGCCCCCCCCCCCCCCCCCCCCTCTTTGGAACTAATCACTATCTCATAAGAGACCAACAAGTGGTATCAGAGCTTAAGCTCTGTTCATTAAAGATATAACTATTTTGAGCAAGATCCCTAAATGACATCCAATAACATGTTTCCTTCTGGGAAATAAGACAACTCAAATCCTCCCAAAAGGACTGTCCTTCACCAAACCTTCATTGTTCTTTGGATCGAACTATACATTCTAGAAAACCAGAATGAAGAACTTCATCCAAGCACAAAACATGAGTGTCTGGCTGGCGATTGTAAAAGGCCCCTATCATATGAAACAGTTAAAGGAGTGAAAACTCTCAAGACTGAAGATAAATGGTCAGAGGGCTGTGCTCTAGATGCTGCAGAGTACAATAAGATTTTCAGGATGCGAATCAACATATAAGATATGGAACAAGCTGGAAGTCCCCTATGAGGGAACCAGCAAGGTCAATGAGTCGAAACTAAACTAGAATATAAGGCTCTATGAACTATTTGAAATGAAAGAAAGTGAAGGTATCTTCGAGATGAATGTCAGATTTGCTACATAGTAAATGAGCTAAAGAGACTAGGAAAAGTCTTCTCGGAAGAGGAGCAAGTAAAGAAGATTCTTGGAAGCCTTTCGAAAGGTTGACAAGCTAAAAAGATAGCTATCGAGGAAGCTCAAAACTTAACAAAATACAAGTATGATATAGCTTTTTCCTCCCCAAAACCCATGAAAGGGTAATTTCGTCCTTTCACGGGGCTAGGGGTGGGAATTTGGGGCTGGGTTTAAGAACACCCAAAAAAAATAAAGTAAGACTTTCTAGAGGGACATTTTGTTACATAATTTCTTAATTGTTGTACTTGTCTTTATTTATTTTTATCCCTTTGTTAGAAACTATAAAGTTCATTAATATAAAGGATATAAGTCCTTAGCAATTACATCGCTAAGCCAACTAGAAATGAAAAATGAACAGAACTTATTAGTATTGGAAAGAGATTGCCGAGCAACACGACGGGCAGCCCCACGCTAAACGAGAAACAAAGGAGACTGAAAAATCTCTATTTTTAAGAATATTTTTACAGTCATTCAAAATAGCTCCGAACTTAGATAGATCTATAATGTTGGACTGAATGCCCTCAACTACGACGTTGGCATCAATTTCGAACTCTACTTGCTGCATACCTTGCTCGACCACCCACCTTGCTCGACCACCTAAATGAGGCTTCTTCGCAAAGCCAACGCTTCCACCAACCTCGGTTCATGACAACCATCAAATACCTTGTTGTATATTGCCACAAACTATCCCTCATCTGTTCGCACAACTGCTCTCATGTCGCTGGATTCAACTGAGGTGAAGAGTGCCCCGTCAACGTTACGTTTTAAGAAGGTCTGTTTTGGTTTACTCCAATGGACAACATCATCAACACTAGTCCTCCTCGCTACCTACTTTCCTTTTTGACAACCCTTCCCCTCCCTAAACCCTAAACCCTTAAAGAACCGCAATGTCCCCCTAACTGCTGCATCTGTCGTTAGCCGAGTTTTGTTCCAGACATGGTTATTTCTCTGCTGTCATACAATGTAAAGAACCAGCACCGATTTCGTTACAACATCTATCAACACCGTCTAATAGAAGGACAACAAACAATCCCTAAAAATATTTCGGAAGCTTGTTCTCACTCAGCATTGTCCTAGCCATTTCGACTAACGTTCTGTTCTTCCTTTCAACTACCCCATTTTGTTGAGGAGTTCTAGGAGCAAAGAAGTTGTGGTCAATGCCTCTGGTTTCACAGAGTTCATCAAATATTTGGTTCTTGAATTCTCCACCATTATAACTTCTGATATGAGCGATTTTAAGTCATTCTCATTCTCAATTCTCTTACAGAGGGTTGAGAATGTCTCTAATGTTTCATCCTTGCTACTGAGTAAGATGATCTATGAATACCAAGAATAATCATCCACTACCATAAGTGTGAATCTTCTTCCGCCTAAGCTCAAAGGTTGAACATGCCCAAAAAGATCCAAGTTTAGTAGTTCTAGAGGATGTTTGGTTGATACAATATTTTTACTTTTAAAAGATTTTCTAGTTTGCTTTCTAGATTGACAAGCATTGCATAGGTGATTCTTTTCAAATTTCAGTATTGGCAAGCCTTCAACTAGTTGCTTTCTTACTAATTTGGCCAGAAGGTTCATGTTTACATGATCAAGTCTTCTATGCCATAGCCAGGAATTTTCTTCCTTGAGACAAGACAAATTTCTTTTGAAAACTGATTTTCCATGTTCAGCATAAAAACATTATCTATCCTATGAGCAGTAAGGATTATAGAATTGGTTTTATTGTCGATGATTTGACATCTAGAGGCATCAAATGTAACCCTTCTATCTTTGTCACAGAGCTAAGCCACGCTCGGTAGGTTGAACTTCGGGCCTTTGACTAGGGAGACTTTTTTAATAGCAGGGTTGGTTCCGAGATGGATCCAAAGCCTACTATTTTTCCTTTCTTGTCATCTCCAAAACTTACAGTACCTCCTTTTTTTCGTTCAGGTGTGATGAATTTAGTTTCATCACCAGTCATGTGCCTTGAGCATGTGTTGTCTATATACCACATTTTGACTGTTATGCACATCTTAGGCCAGCCTGTATCATAATCAATGCCTCTTAGGTACCCAAGTCTTCTTGGGTCCTTTAGGGTTAGTTTTGACAGGTTTTATAATTTCATAATTAGAATAGCCATTTATGTGCCAGCAAACCTTAGTGGTGTGGCCAGATTTTCCATATAAGTCACATTGGACTTTTGTTTGTGGGTTATATCCTTTCTACTAGAAGTATTATTTCTAGTGTACTAGCAATGGTGGCTATATTACTTTAAATCGATGTGATGTCCTTCCCAAGGTTTTTTTATTCCTTCTGGATTTTAGTGATAAACTTATGCATGATTTTCAAGTTTTCATCTTGCCTAGTATTGTCTTGAAGAAGGTGTCAGATGTCTCCGAGTTTTACTTCCTCAACTTCATCACATCTCCTTCCTAGTGCCCTTATCTTTTTGTTGCATTTTTTAACGAGTGCATAGACATCACATATGGCATTTATCATTTCTTTTCAGAAGACAGGAAAAGATATTACCTCAAGGTTCTGATCTTCATTATCGGAAGCATTTGACATCTCTGCATCATCAGAACTTTGTTCTTCTGTCTTCGTAACCATAAAACATACACTGGTTGTTTCAGCAGCATCATATTCAGAGGAGGAAGATTCAACTTTGTCACTCCATGTGGCTACCATGGCCTTTTTTCCAGACTTCTTGTCCTTCTTCAGCATTGGGCAGTTTAAATTAATATGCCCAGGCTGGTGGCATTCGAAACAGGTAATGGGCTTGGAAGAGTCCTTCCAAAATTTATTATCACCATACCCCCTTCTTAGTCGTTTAGACCTTTTGTATGGCTTATTGTACTGATCGTTCTTTCTGAACATTCGCTTAATCTTGCGGGTGAATATTACCATCATTAGAACAAGAAACAAAAAAAGAGAAGAGAGAAAAAACATTGTAAGAGGAAAAAAAATATTTGTAATCTGAATGTAAAGGGAGAGAGTTCGAAGGAGAACAGGAAGAAGTTCTTCCTCAATATTGTAACAACAAACAATCAATCAAAAAGCAAGAGTAACACATTTTCAAATTCATTCGTACGTATAGATATAAACATATATATTACCATTGTATCACTGCTTCTTCTTTTTCTTTCTCATTTCATCATAGAAATTAACCAAACAATAACTGAAACCCACATTCATTCCCGAGCACACCAAACGAAGGATCGAAACACCCTCCAGAGCTAATAACGGCTCTGGTTGCGTTTTCGGAAATCCGTTTGGAGGTCACGAGAGACCATCCCCTAAACAAAAACCAAGCACAGACCAATAAGAAACAGAGATTAGAACGGGATTGAGAAACCACAGAACTGAACGAAACCGAATAAACACAGTAAAGCCATCCCGTAGGCGGTTCAAACCGAATAATCCCGGTAAAATACACATCTCCATCCTAGCAAACAAAACAAACATTTCAAACCAAATCATACGGGATAAAATTGCAATAAGAACCAAAGATAAGCCGATATCAGTGAAAGGGAGAGAGAGAGGGCGATAAACCATAATTTTATCTTGCAGGTCGAGTTAGGAGTGGACCGGACCTCCTCAGGCTACTATATCTCATCATCGGAGGCGGAAATCGTCGCCGCTGTCGCCAGAATCAGTCCGACAGAGCCTCCTAAAGGCCCGAAATCGAACAAAATGCCATAGACCCAAGTTAAGAGAGAAGAAGGTCGACAGCGAGTGGCGGGGGAGGCCACAGAGAAGTTCAGCCGGACAGTGAAGTTCTATCCCTGTGTTTCTCCTTCTGTTTGAAGGGGAAGAAAAGAAAAGGGAGAAAGGAAGAATGTGGAGGCTAGGTTAAGTTTGAGATGTATCCATATTGAGGTTTAAGGCTAGGGTAAATCGTGGCCATTTGATTAATTTTGGTATTCCTGAATTAGGATCAGGAAAGGGCCTTGCTTATTTTTTTTAAATTAATGTTGGGCCAAATCTGATTAAAAATGGGTAAGTTAGCTTAATCTAACTCTCATTATTTTAACTTAATTTCTATTAATTTTTTGTTCTTACACTAATTAGAGTTCCTTTTCCATATTAATAAATTTCTTTTATAATTAATAAATGCTTTTTAATAAATTAAGTTAGGTGATGCAAATTATTCATTAACTTCTATTCTAACCCAATATATAAGGTTATGTTATAATCGTATATACGGTTATTAAAGTTATTTCATTATTCATTAATATTATTATGTCTCTATGATATAACATTATATTTTTTTGATCATCGAATCCGCTACACGTGGTTATGTCATAATTACGTGAATGGTTCACGAGTATTATTCCCGTCGATGATATTCATGAAATATAAATATACCCTTCCGGTAATCCCAGTTTTAAGCTCTCCGTACAAGGTTATGTTATAAACGTGTATACGATTACGAGACTTAAAACACGATGGAAATTGTTAAACAAACTCAAAGAGTCATCCCGGAACTAAAGACAACGCGTAAGGTTATGTGATAACTCATACGCAATTAAAATTCGAGCGAGATAGCCAACATATTTGTGCATTAAAACCTCCTCGTACCAATGGGTATGGTCATGTTATGATCCATATCCATTCACGAATCTAAGAGACTTCATGAATAAATGAAGAAAAGCTTGAATGAACCCAGTCGGCAATCAAAGCAATACTGAACACGAACACGATTAACAAGCATGCGAAAATACGATAGTACCGATTTATCGGGCGGGGTAGGGTGAGATTTCATCTCTTCCCTACACGTAATCGGAAACCGAATCTAGGATCATCGCAGACCATTGCCTTATCCGAACTTACCCGAATGGGTCAACTCCAGATCCAATCGGTGTCCAATCAGACCGTCAAACTGATTGGTGACGACTCGAAATTCCATTGGACCAGTCTCCTTGGAGGGACTATCCAGCACCACTAATTAACCAGTAGAGCGGGAGCCATCGAATCGAATATTACAGTTCGTGATCCGCGGGCACGGGCACGACAGCTAGCGACTCTGCTAGGGACATTGCTTTCCCGGCTGTGTATGTATTTCTAACTACTTGTTCTATGTGTTCACTTTTATATTGCTTTATTACACTTGCTTATTCCTCATATATCATGCAAGCCACACTATCACACTCGCACTCAAAGGTCATGTTATGATCTACCCTTTCTAAGATCTAGATAGAGGCAAAGTATGGTCCGCCTCTCGGTGTTACCGATGTTGGGGTCCTGAAACGCACTCGACTCAAATTGGACTTCCCTAATCAGCAATGATGGGGTTAAGGATTTGAGACCCGAACCATGATTTTCCTACATTTTAGAAATAGATCCAAGAGCTACCCGGTAGAAGCTAGCCTTTTTGTGCAGGTTAACCCTTTAGGACATGCATCCTTAAAACAAAAAAAAATAAAAATGCAACTTTGTGTGGTTTGACTGACATGTTGTGATTATTTCTAATTGTCCATACGCGCATCGATGTACAACATAACATGATTTTCCTATGAAATATTACGAAAGTAACAAATGTTTTACCCTGAAAAGACTAAGACGTAAGGCGTATATATGTGAGCATAAAATGAATCACTTCCAGATACCGAAGTGGTTCCTCAACGATGTTCTGAAAAATAGACATTTTGAGAATAATCCAGTTGTTACAATCATAATCTAAATGGAGAAATTGTGACATTCACTTGTTTCTAAAAACTAAAAAAAAAGTAAAAAATAAAAATAAAAAAACATTCTAAAATAAAATGTGACTCACATGCTCTAGTGCTTTGTTTATTCTCTTGCACCTATTATCGAATAAATATATAAACATGAATATTCGACACTATCTCATGAAATCTTCTTCAAGCATAGTAAAAATCTTGAACAGAAAAAATGATAAAAAGTCAGTCTCAGAATAGGTTGATGAACTCATCAATGAGATGACATAATATGAAAAAACATGCTTGAAGAAAGAGATTATTATCGAATGTTTATATTTATATTTTGGTTCGATACTATGTACGAAGAGTGTCTAATGAATCCTTTTTACAATGATGTATTTTGATAACATCACATCACATCATTCTCATTACACATTGTATCATACCATCATTACGGGGTAAATTTCAACTATGGTGTACAACCTTTGCCCTATTTCACACTTTGGTGTACAACCTTCAATTTGTCTCACTAATATATACGAACTTAGGGATGCCCTCCCACTATGGTGTACATCCGGTGAAAATGACCGGTCAAACCGGTCAAACCTGCCATGTCACGTTTTTCAACTCATTTTTTAAAAAATGTGGGACCCATCTTATATTAAATTACCATCCTATCATCTTCTTCATCACACTCTCTAAGTCTACAACTCCTCTTTCTCTTTCTAAAACCTCATATTTCATAATTCATTTCATCTCAGATTCGAAAGTATTACTGCAAATCAAGAGTTTCAACAGAAAATATGTGACATGCAAATCGGTTCAGATTGGGAAATTCAAAATCGCATGAAAAAGGAACTGCAAGCAACATACTGGATAAGTTTGGGTTGGAAAATTATCAATCTGTTGATTCATCCCTTTCCACAGCCTTCAATCCCAACAGGGTAAATAATAACAATAATTATAAGAATCAATAAAAACATAAATTTCTCAAAAAGAAGAAGGTATTTTGAGCACAGTGACCGCAAAAGTGGAACCAATTTCTGCACTTTGGCATTAGTACCTTCCTCTTTCCTAATTCTTTCATGTAATTGTTGATTTTTTTTTTTGTAAAAGGTTTGCGTTTCTTTCATTCTTCAGAAATTCAAATGATTAAAATCAAAAATAGCCATCTAATAATTCCCAAAACCCAAAACCGTTCGAAGAAATCACACAGTAGAGATTGGGCGCTTAATTTCTCTACAGAAACTCTCATATTGTAGGGTTCCTTCTCTTCCCTATAAGTTGAGTGTTCATCGGTACTGTACTCATCCAACTTGAACTGTCGTTCAAATTGCAGAAACACCATTAAAATGTTAACCGTCTGGAATGGCCACGGGCAGCCGACTAGTCATCAACGCCCTTGTGAAATAGCTCAAACAAACTGAACGATGTCGCTTCAGTGAAGCAACATATTGATAATGTTCCAACCCAGTCTGAACTTATCCAATATGTTGCTTGCATTTTGCATCTCAGCCAGGTAATTCAATTATGTGTTTTTAGGCGTTTTTGCCAAATTTTAGAGAGAGAAAGGGAAAGGGAGAGGGAGAGGGTATATAAGTAATTATATTAGGTGGTCAAACTTTGAATTTTTTGACCGGTCAAACGGCTGATGTGGCGTGTTGACTTTCATGTTGACCGGTCATTTTCACCGGCTGTACACCATAGTGGGAGGTCACCTCTAAGTTCGTATATATTAGTGAGACAAATTGAAGGTTGTACACCAAAGTGTGAAATAGGGCAAAGATTGTACACCATAATTGAAATTTACCCCATCATTACGCATGTGTCCAACATGTGTTTAGCATGCATTTTGTAGCATAATGTATTCTTGCGCACCCATTACGCAAGATACATCTTCTCATTTCATACAATTTTCAATGTTGTACATTATCGGCACATGTCATATCATGATTTGTATCGCCATGCATATGTGAACACCTCCCGTGGCAATCATTCATATTATAAATACAGTCATTTCTTCAAGTCTGTACATCATTGTAGTTCTACGGTCTCTTTTTTCACATGCCAGTTTGTTGCATTCACTATCATGCATAAGCTTTTATAATAGTTTTATCATAACCATAACACTTTCATACATGACATGGTCATATGTGGCCTAGTTTCACACAACATGCATTTCATGTGATATATTTCATTCTTCATTTTAACGAGAACAAAATTCTAGGGACCCTTTAGGAAAAAGAGCTTTCAATATCTTATGCATTTACATTGTTTTACTAAACGAAAAAATAAAAAATCACATTTAAAAAAAATAAACATAAAAATTGTCTGTTTGGCTTATTCAAGAGATAATCTTAAAAAAAAATAATAATAAATAGAGATCATAAATCATAAAAAAGGAAAAATCAGGGGATCTTACTTTGGTGCCACACGGGATTATTCAATAAATTGCTTCAAAATTACCAGAACGTTCTGAACCTCTACAATCACCTTGCTCCAAGGAGTACAATCCTAGTGCCAGACGCGAATACCGTTAAAGGGCCATTACACACTCAAAAGACTTGAACTTTGGTCGAACAAGGGATGTATCACGAAACATTCTCTTAAAACTTTCCCAAGATTCACAGAAGGCAGATATTCATTTCAAATATCATCAGGATCATAATTCTTTAATAAAATGTATGTTATCATCTTTATTTTACTCATACCCCATACTACATTCCTCCTTTCATTCACTCTCAAACACATCGTTCATCAATTGGTAATCAAACCATTTTGAAAAGTGATAATGATCAAGGTAGAATTTCCATTGACCTTCACGCACTTGAGGAATGATTGAGTTGAGGTTTGAAAAAAAAAAGAAAAAGAAATAGAAGTTTGATCCTATCATCAAAGATATCAATGAAGACCATATGATAGATGTCTCGCAATCAATTTGTCATTTCTAGGAAAATCATCCTGATTAAGTCAAAACTTTCAAACTCATTGATTATTCCTCAAAGCGAAATATCAGACTACTCATGATTAAGGCCTTCTTTGGATCGTACATTCAGCCTTTAACCTACCTTTTTCAATATACTCCTTTGTTCACCCCTTTGAGCCATAGACATTTTTTTTCGTATCGCCAATCTTCCCTTTTTCCATAAAAAGGAAACCAATTGATGGAAGAATGATCAAAATTCAACAAAGCGTCAATGTTCCCTCAATTTGCCAAGACATTACAACAGATAAACAAAGTTGCTGAAATCTAAAAAATGAGCCCGCTAGGTTGAAAACCCATAAGGGCAACCTAGGCAAAAGTTAGGGAAAATAAAAAGGGAAAAAGCCTGCTAGATTGACATTCTCAAAAAGAAAAGGAAAGCAATAAAAGTCAATCGCGTGAAACTGAAAGTCGATTGAGGGAAAAATCATCCAAGATAGTAGTTTCCTTTTGACAAACAAGGAATTCTCAAAATCAATTGGTTTGCTTGATTTTTCTAAACCCTTTTCCATCATTATTACCTTTAACCATTGAAAACCTGAAAAGACCTTTTGATCCTTCATCATGATGTTAGTCTATATTAGCAGAAATGAATAAGAAAATTATGCATATGACAATCAGCATTTCAAATTTGACTTGATCTGGATAATCTA
Source organism: Euphorbia lathyris (assembly GCF_963576675.1). Lineage (NCBI taxonomy): Eukaryota > Viridiplantae > Streptophyta > Magnoliopsida > Malpighiales > Euphorbiaceae > Euphorbia > Euphorbia lathyris. The sequence continues at coordinate 91,389,034 of NC_088910.1, forward strand.
CCCAGAATATGGAGCTATGATTCAAGCATATATATGGAGTTGTGACAAGCAACATCTTCTCATTAGATGATCAAAAGTAGCTTGTCTCCTTATTCAAATAAGAGTTTGGAAAAAATGAAAAAAAAACAGAAAAAAAACCCCTCAAGACTTCGTGCAAAAACTTCAACAAGAGCACTTCAGAAGCAAAATATTAGAAGCATTGGGGGCAATAGGATTGATCTCCTCAGCATCAACAGAAACTCATCCACGTTAGAACTGATATGAGTTAATAGTTGTGGAAAAAGCAAAACTAGGGGCAATCACGGAAATGCCACCAATGCAAGCGAGTGATTTCATCAAATGTGAGTTGGGGCAATCGAGACGATGTCACCAATAAAGGCGAGGTTTAGAAGAATACCATATCGAGACACGTGGAGCAATGGAATCCTCTTTGATCATTTGAACTTTTTGATGGTTTCATTATCTAAACCATTCTCCTTAAAAAAAAACTAAAATAAAAATAAAAAACACAATTCATACCAACATTCATCTTTTGCTCATAAACCTTGCTTTGAAAATGGTTCTATGCATTTGTTAAAGAGTCATGATCCTGAAAAATATGAGAAATGAATGGTTGACTTTTCTGGAATCACGGTCCCTCACATAAATGGGACACTGATGCACCACTTCAAATCATTCTGGAATCTTGTTGGGGGGCAACATGGCCGATTTCCTTGGCACTAGATCCATCAAACAGAGGTACCAACAATGCCAAAATCCAAACTAAAAAGCTTTGGAGGCAAGATACTTTCCCATGATATGAACAAAGATATAGAATGGTTCAATGCGCACATATCATAAAGAACCATAATCTTCAAGAGCATGGAGATTCAGAGGATCCTCAAAAACAACAAGGAGCCAGAGGAACAAACTCGAGAATAAGTCGAAGAAAAAAGCACAAGCAATCAAGGTCTTAACGAGATGAAGTCGAGATCCCCAAAGGAGTAGCACTGATCTCTTTTGGATTATGCATTTTGAATGAGCCAAACAGACAAGAAAGCCATTCATTCTTTAAAAAAAATCCATAACATCTTTCATGATATCTTCAATAAAGGTTTTTAAACCGCCCAAAAAAAATCATGATATCCTTTTTGCACTAAAAGCTGCAATTTTCTCAAAGTTCATTTACGAAAGTTCTCACTGAAATTAGAGTAGCAAGACAAATCACATTCACGCATCATTAAGAGCATGCATTCATAACCATAAACATTACATGTGTCTTTCACGTGTGTCAATAAATTTTTGTCCTGCATAGCCACTAAGTCTTTTTGCAGGAAAGCAATAAAAGCCTAGCGAGCGATCAACATCATCGTCTAGCAAAATCTAAAAACATCAACAACAAGTGTAAATAATGGATAGGGAATGTCCGTTTGGAGAATCACTTATTCACACCAGAAAAATCCCAATTTCAAAATCACATCAACATCGAAGAAAATCACTTCACATTCAAAACTGTAGGGTGAACAGTCTTAAGTCATCCAAAACAAACGGAGGATGCCCATTAAAGGTCATTCAAACTGGAGAATGCCCAGTCTCAGAGCCATTCAAAACTGTAGGGTGAACAGTCTCAAGTCATCCAAAACAAACGGAGGATGCCCGTTAAAGGTCATTCAAACTGGAGAATGCCCAGTCTCAGAGTCATTCAAAACTGTAGGATGAACAGTCTCAAGTCATCCAAAACAAACGGAGGATGCCCGTTAAAGGTCATTCAAACTGGAGAATGTCCAGTCTCAGAGTCATTCAAAACTGTAGGATGAACAGTCTCAAGTCATTCAAAACTGGAGAATGCCCAGTCTCAAAGTCATTCAAAACTGTAGGATGAACAGTCTCAAGTCATCCAAAACAAACGGAGGATGCCCGTTAAAGGTCATTCAAACTGGAGAATGCGCAGTCTCAAGTCATTCAAAACTGTAGAATGAACATTCCCAAGTCATTCAAAATTGGAGAATGCCCAGTCCCAGAGTCATTCAAAACTATAGGATGAATAGTCTCAAGTCATTCAAAACTGTAGAATGAACAATCTCAAGTCATTCAAAACTGTAGAATGAACATTCCCAAGTCATTCAAAACTGGAGAATGCCCAGTCCCAGAGTCATTCAAAACTATAGGATGAATAGTCTCAAGTCATTCAAAACTGTAGAATGAACAGTCTCAAATTATTCAAAATTGGAGGATGTCAAAGCTCATTCAAGTCGCGGGGAGCCGCTATAAAAGCTCATTCAAGTTGCGGGGAGCCGCTCTAAACACTCACACACAAGTTGCGGGGAGCCGCTCTAAACACTCCACACAAGTTGCGGGGAGCCGCTCTAAACACTCACACACAAGTTGCGGGGAGCCGCTCTAAACACTCACACACAAGTTGCGGGGAGCCGCTCTAAACACTCCATATCGGTTGTGGGGAGCCGCTCTAAACACTCACACACAAGTTGCGGGGAGCCGCTCTAAACACTCACACACAAGTTGCGGGGAGTCGCTCTAAACACTCACATATCGGTTGCGGGGAGCCGCTCTAAACACTCTATATCGGTTGCGGGGAGCCGCTCTAAACACTCCACACAAGTTGCGGGGATCCGCTCTAAACACTCCATATCGGTTGCGGGGAGCCGCTCTAAACACTCACACACAAGTTGAGGGGAGCCGCTCTAAACACTCCATATCGGTTGCGGGGAGCCGCTCTAAACACTCACACACAAGTTGCGCGGAGCCGCTATAAACACTCACATATTGGTTACGGGGAGCCGCTATAAAAGCTCACATGTTGGTTGCGAGGAGCCGCTATAAAAGCTCACATATCAGTTGCGGGGAGCCACTTTAAACACTCATCGGTCGCGGGGAACCGCTCTAAACACTCATATATCGGTTGCGGGGAGCCGCTCTAAACACTCATCAGTCGCGGGGAGCCGCTCTAAACACTCACATATCGGTTGTGGGGAGCCGCTCTAAACACTCATCAGTCGCGGGGAGCCGCTCTAAACACTCACATATCGGTTGCGGGGAGCCGCTATAAAAACTCATTCAAGTTGCGGGGAGCCGCTATAAAAACTCATTCAAGTTGCGGGGAGCCGCTATAAAAGTTCATTCCAGTTGCGGGGAGCCGCTATAAAAGCTCATTCAAGTTGCGGGGAGTCACTATAAAAGCTCATTCCAGTTACGGGGAGCCGCTATAAAAACTCACATATCGGTTGCGGGGAGCCGCTCTAAAAGCTCACATATCGGTTGTGGGGAGCCGCTCTAAACACTCACATATTGGTTGCGGGGAGCCGCTCTAAAAGCTCACACAAGTCGCGGGGAGCCGCTGTAAAAGCTCACATTTTGAAATCAAATCAGTACGAATCAAGTCATATCAACACTGATTGATCCAAACATCGAGGGAGTTTTACTAAACTTTTCTTTATTATTTTTTTTTCACACAATAAAATGCAAAAATGACTATCTATGTGTGCTTTGTATACTCCATTTCTAATTGAGATATACAAAGGGGGGCAGCTGTAGACACCCATTTTTGTCCGGACATTTTTTTTACGCTTTAACTGATTATATTTGAAATTCTAACAAATTCGTAAATTATATTAGAAATACAAACTTTCTATCACGCATGTAATTTATCAACCGATTCGTTATATCTCAATATAATTATCAAATTATATAAGAGGTATAATTCATTGGAGTTGAAAATATATTTTTTCCAAAGTTATAAATTACATTTAGGATATAATGTGTTGTGTCTAAATATAGTCTTTGAAATTGTTATGCTTCAAATTTATTAATTAAATTTAACTTGTATCTAATTGGTTAGATTAATTTTCCAATTTCAATTCATTAGTTGTGAAATTATGTTAGAAATATATATAGTCTAAATATAAGTTATAGTTACAAAATTATTTGTTAAAGTTACCCATGTAACTTGAAGAATGATTTTTAATTATATACTATGTTCAGAATATAATATATCTTCAAACTTAATTAATGACCAATGAATTAATAATTAGTGTCTAAATCAAACCATTAGATAAAAGTTGGAACAAAAAATAAAATAAATGTTCTTATTAACATGTAAAGTTTACATTTGCAAAATTAATCTCAACTCACACATCTTGTTTTACAGTTCAAGCTAAACTCAATGTTCAAACAAATAAAGCTGAAATTGGAAGATACTAGTGGAAACACACCCAAGTCAACTTTGATTCAGAGATCCAGCAACATATGAGACAATTTGAGCATTAATTAAAAGAGCAGCTACTACAATAATTTCTGAAGAAATCAACTCAAAGATGTCTGACATTCAGAAAAGTCATCACAAAGGAGAAGAAAGTAGGATATGGGAGCTCTAAATAATGAAGAAAAACCCATCATTTGGGCCAAATTTGCCATCTTTGTCCATACATGTTCCTCCCTATAAATAGAGGAGCTCAACACAGAGTCTGTACAGAACAGATAGGAGAGGAAAAACGAAAGGAGATTAGCAACAACATTAGAACAAAAAACAAAAAAAGAGAAGAGAGAAAAAACACTGTAAGAGGAAAAAAATATCTGTAATCTGAATGTAAAGGGAGAGAGTTCGAAAGAGAACAGGAAGAAGTTCTTCCTCAATATTGTAACAGCAAATAATCAATCAAAAAGCAAGGGTAACACATTTTCAAATTCATTCGTACGTATAGATATAAACATATATATTACCATTGTATCACTGCTTCTTCTTTTTCTTTCTCATTTCATCATAGAAATTAACCAAACAATAACTGAAACCCACATTCATTCCCGAGCACACCAAACGGAGGATCGAAACACCCTCTAGAGCTAATAACGGCTCTGGTTGCGTTTTCGAAAATCCATTTGGAGGTCACGGGAGACCATCCCCTAAACAAAAACCAAGCACAAACCAATAAGAAACAGAGATTAGAACGGGATTGAGAAACCACAGAACCGAACGAAACCGAATGAACACAGTAAAGCCATCCCGTAGGCGATTCAAACCGAATAATCCCGGTAAAATACACATCTCCATCCTAGCAAACAAAACAAACATTTCAAACCAAATCATACGGGATAAAATTGCAATAGGAACCAAAGATAAGCCGAGATCAGTGAAAGGGAGAGAGAGAGGGCGACAAACCATAATTTTATCTTGCAGGTCGAGTTAGGAGTGGACCGGACCTCCTCAGGCTACTAAATTTCATCATCGGAGGCAGAAATCACCGCCGCTGTCGCCGGAATCAGTCCGACAGAGCCTCCTAAAGGCCCGAAATCGAACAAAAAGCCATAGACCCAAGTTAAGAGAGAAGAAGGTCGACGGCGAGTGGCGGGGGAGGCCATAGAGAAGTTCAGCCGGACAATGAAGTTCTATCTCTGTGTTTCTCCTTCTGTTTGAAGGGGAAGCAAAGAAAAGGGAGAAAGGAAGAATGTGGAGACTAGGTTAAGTTTGAGATGTATCCATATTGAGGTTTAAGGCTAGGGTAAATCGTGGCCATTTGATTAATTTTGGTATTCCTGAATTAGGATCAGGAAAGGGCCTTGCTTATTTTTTTTAAATTAATGTTGGGCCAAATCTGATTAAAAATGGGTAAGTTAGCTTAATCTAACACTCATTATTTTAACTTAATTTCTATTAACTTTTTGTTCTTACACTAATTAGAGTTCCTTTTTCATATTAATAAATTTCTTTTATAATTAATAAATGCTTTTTAATAAATTAAGTTAGGTGATGCAAATTATTCATTAACTTCTATTCTAACCCAATATATAAGGTTATGTTATAATCATATATACGGTTATTAAAGTTATTTCATTATTCATTAATATTATTATGTCTCTATGATATAACATTATATTTTTTTGATCATCGAATCCGCTACACGTGGTTATGTCATAATTACGTGAATGGTTCACGAGTATTATTCCCGTCGATGATATTCACGAAATATAAATATACCCTTCCGGTAATCCCAGTTTTAAGCTCTCCGTACAAGGTTATGTGATAACCGTGTATACGATTACGAGACTTAAAACACGATGGAAATTGTTAAACAAACTCAAAGAGTCATCTCGGAACTAAAGACAACGTGTAAGGTTATGTGATAACTCATACGCAATTAAAATTCGAGCGAGATAGCCAACATATTTGTGCATTAAAACCTCCTCGTACCAATGGGTATGGTCATGTTATGATCTATATCCATTCACGAATCTAAGAGACTTCATGAATAAATGAAGAAAAGCTTGAATGAACCCAGTCGGTAATCAAAGTAATACTGAACACGAACACGATTAACAAGCATGCGGAAATACGACAGTACCGATTTATCGGGCGGGGTAGGGTGAGATTTCATCTCTTCCCTACACGTAATCGGAAACCGAATCTAGGATCATCACAGACCATTGCCTTGTCCGAACTTACCCGAATGGGTCAACTCCGGATCCAATCGGTGTCCAATCAGACCGTCAAACTGATTGGTGGCGACTCGAAAACCCATTGGACCAGTCTCCTTGGAGGGACTATCCAGCACCACTAATTAACTAGTAGAGCGGGAGCCATCGAATCGAATATTACAGTTCGCGATCCGCGGGCACGGGCGGGACAAGATGTATGAATTTCTACAACAAAAAATCAGCTCGCCCGATGCCACGCATCCATAAACTCATCCATCTCCCTCTTAATGCGTGGAACATCCTCGTCAGATCGGTGGATAGCCGATAGTTGGGTGACACGCCACAACCAGCTAACCCACTGTAAAAAAAAAAATTAATAAATAAATATTAAAAATTAAACACATATAAACTAATACTAAATAATAATATTAAATAATAATAAACTTACAAATTCGCTGTTGGCGCGAGCATGCTGTACCGGTCCAGCCTGTGGTGCATGAAGGAGATGGGGATGCGAATGTCGCCTATACCAGTCCATATAAGCAGGATCACAGGCAGTGGGATCATATCCAACTGGTCGACATCTCCTCCGATCAATGCCCCGAGCCGATGGAAATCTATCCTCAACTGTGACTAAGGAATGAGTGAGCTTATACGCTATAGATCTCTATGGTCGTACTGCTTTATTAGGTCTAATACGCTCAGCTGGGATAGGCTGAGTATATCCGACCTGTCGCAGCGCTCGATCGGGCATATACGGCTCGACGATGTCTCTACACCGTATCCAACCGACATATGACACTCGAAGCCGATCATCATCGGGGATAGGACCATAAGGCAACCACGTCACCTGGAAAAAAGTAATACTCAATAAAAAAAATAATAATATACTATAAATAATACTTAAATTAATTCTAAAATTTTATAAAATACCTCTGCCGCTGTCATACGGTCCAGCTGCCCGCGAAAGGTATCTAGTCGGGCGGTCGTCTTGCCTGGTATCCCGACCTCCCATCTCAGTGCACGGGCATGGTCAGCTGGGATCAAGTGAGCTCCTCTATGCGGCCGGAACACTGGAAAATACTCGTATATCCATGCCTGCAGTAGGGTCAAACATCCGCATATACCTGAACAGTCTCCTCTGCTCGCTATCCCCAGCTGCCGGTACAACATGGCTAGTGTAGCAGACCCCCATGATAGTCCAGCTGCCCCGCTGACACCGCTGTAAACCTCAGCAAGATGGGCCGGCCTAATCCTATCTCCACTCTTGTCAACAAACAGAGTGGATCCAAGCATAAGCCACATCCACGATGTGGCCTGAGTAGCGTCATCCCTACCCTCGGTCAGAAGCCCCTGTACAGCCCCAAAAAATACACCTCCACCACCCCATAAATGTCGGGTCGGCAACAGAAGCTCAGCCTAACTCACCCTAAACGTCATCATGCACATGGCATGAAGCCCGTCAGCAGGGGGAGACTCGAACACCATCGGACCGTCGATCGGGATCCGAAGAATCTGCCACACATCATGCAGCTGGATAGTCATCTCCCAGAACGGCATGTGGAAGGAGTTCGTATCGGGCTGCCACCACTCCACGAACACAGTCAACAGCGGAGTGTCGAGGTTCTTAAACATGGCATGTGGAAGGTGAGACAAACCAGTCCTCTCGATCATCTCCCTCAGCTGTAAAATGACACATATACAATTTATACAATTACTGAATGTTTTTTATGTTTATAGTTAAAAATACAAATTACAATAAATGTTGACACACTATATTATGCTTACCTCGGGTGACGCACCAGAAAACCACCGACACAAATCTCGGCATGCTGATGATCTGTTGTAGCATGTCAGAAACGACCGAATCTCTCCTCCCAACATCCGTGAGGCAACATGTCCTAGAAAACTAGGAATCACGGAACCATCAACGGGACCACCATCAACCGGTACAGTAACTACCCAGCTCTCGTCCTCACTAGCTTTGGGACGTTTGCTTGTCCCTGAAAATTATAAAATTATATTAAAATATCCTAAAAAATACTAAATTATACTAAAATATACTAAATTATACTAAATTATACTAAAATTATACTAAATTATACTAAATTATACTATAATCATAAAATTATAATAAATTATACTAAAATATACTAAATTATACTAAAATACTAAATTATACCTAAATTATACTAAAATTATACTAAAATAACAAATTATACTAAAATTATACTAAAATATACTAAAATTATACTAAAATATACCTAAATTATACTAAAAGTATACTAAAATAATAAATTATACTAAAATATACTAAATTATACTAAAATATACTAAATTTATACTAAATTATACTAAAATTATACTAAATTATACTAAAATATACTAAAATTATACTAAATTATACCTAAATTATACTAAAGTTGTAACACCCTAGTCCAATACCATGTAGATATTGTCCGCTCTGGCCCAATTCCAACACATTGGGCCTCACGGCTTTAAAACGCGTCTACATGTATTGGATTCACATCTTACTAATAAGCCCCAATCACTCCCTCTCCATTTCCCATGTGAGATTCAGTTCATTCCTACCTCCATCGCCATCCATTAGGGTCGCTCCTTGCTCAGGCCTTCTTACCCCGGCGCCACCCACTCCGGACCGGGTCGTTACAGGCCCACCAGCTTCCGCCTGGTTCGTCCCCGAACCACACATCGTACGTGGAGAGTCGGCTCTGATACTAATTATCACGGGGGTAACTCTGTGTCGAGCCAAAGCCCCGTGTGGCGCCTCAACTTCCCCAAGTCTCGGCCAGCCAACTCCTATCGAAGGGTCCCGTCAATGCCTCTGTCGGTATTCCATCCCGGAAGGGTCTCCCTGTGGGGCAAGCCTCGCCCTAGAATGGGCTCACACTATGGGGCACTCACCGGCCCCCATAATGTTCGCAGGGTTCCACCCTACGGAGACATCCGCCTTCCTTCTCGAAGGACGTATGCCCGACTCTCCTAGTCTCTAGCAGACTAGGGTGGATCACTTAAGCCAGTACCGATTACTGACCCAGGGGGCGGCAGAGATCCATACGCCAGGGTAGTCCCTGTCCCCCTATAGTGTTTCTTATACCAACTCGGGTCCTCCCGTCTGCGTACATTGATATGCTCCATACGCCACACAGCTTGCCAATAGGGTTGAGTTTGCCTATGGCCGAACTCCCCCCCCCCCCCCCCCTTACACTCTCCCCCACTTAGAGGGTCAACGTCCATGTTGATCGGGTTTGCCTCTTCTGACGAAAGCTTCTCCTTTTGGCTTGAGTGTCACTAATGTTTTGCTAAGCTGTCGGCCTGCTTCCACTGGTCTCCGCTTGCCTTTGAACTTTACTTGAGTTTCTACACTGCTCGCTTTTCTCTAAGGACGGCTTGAACTTCAACCATCCTTTACTTGAGTTTTCACATTGTTCGCTTGTCATTAGAGATGGTTTCCACTCCGACCATTACTTTGCTATTTCTGTAGCCTGCGACTTGAACATCTTCGACTGAAGATCTTTTCTTGCACTGCAATTATAAACTTTCTTCGTTGACGCTAGCAGAAGTACTTTTCAAAGGGTTGTGAAGCTTTTGACAAATTCCTTTCACATCAACTAGTGTTTTCATCCGAGTACTCTTCCTCCACGGAACATCCTCTGATACTGTTGCTCCCCGGATCACCCTTTAAGTCTTCTTATACCAAGGATACTAGTCCTCCATGGGACATCCCCTGATACTCTTTCTTCACGGATCATCCTCTGAGTCTTCTTATACTAAGGATCTTTCTCCGAGTTTTCTTACTGTTCCAAGGGTCTTCTCCCGAGTTCCCATACTCTTTCACCATCTCTCATCATACACATCTCATCATATACTAGAGGGTCTTCCTCTAAGTATTCTAACTCTTCTGTAATATACCATAGTATACCTTAATATACTATGATACACCATAGGGAGGATTTGCATAGAGGCCGAAGCCTTGAGGGCTAATCTACATCCGGCAGGGGCCGAGGCCTTGAGGGCTAATATACATATGGCAGAGGCCGAAGCCTTGAGGGCTAATTTACATCCGGCAGGGGCCGAGGACTTGAGGGCTAATATACATCCGGCAGAGACCGAGGCCTTGAGGGATAATATAAATCCGGCAGGGGCCGAGGCCTGGAGGGCTATTATAAATCCGGCAGTGGCCGAGGCCTTGAGGGCTAATGAAAATCCGGCGGGAGCCGAGGCCTAATGTCGAATGGTTTAAACCCATTGTGGCTCATACTGATATCTTTAGGGCAATGATAGCCCGAACAGAAATTTTTGAATTCGTGATGACGAATGCCAAAGCTATTCGAGAACTAATAGCGAAAAACAATCCCCATACCGGTCAACCACCGGAGAGTGGTGTGATTCGAGGAAAAGGGAGAAACATAAGTAATGAGAATGCTCATTTTGCAGGTGAAGAAGAGATAAATACGCTTAGAATGGCCATGGGCCATGTCGAAGCAGATTAGAGAAAGTTATTCGAGGCAGTGGAGAAAACTCGTGACCAAACAGGGGATGGATTTGATACCATCAGACAGGAGTTGAATGAACTGCAGGGGAAGGTGGAATCTCTTTCCCTAAATGGGGGAAGTCATCAAGGGGCCGCGAAAATCAAAATTCGAGAACCGAAACCTTTTGTAGGAATTCGGGACTCAAAGGAAGTGGATAACTTCTTGTTCGACGTGGAAAGTTATTTTGCAGCTACAAAGACAAGCCTAGATTCAGAACGACTAGCAATTGTACCGATGCACTTGGAGGGGGGAGTGACCTGTCATCCTGGACAGTCACTCGGTTGTTGGTAGTCTACCATCTCTAGTAGTTGCCCCCCTACTACTACGAGATGGGACCCTTGGTGTAACACTGCTGCTTATCTATGAATAACATCATCCATGTATTATTCCTTCTTGAGTGTTCTGTATGTTATCTATGTGTGTGTATGAGTGAGATGGTTGCCCTTATGTTGGTATCGTATGTAGGCTATTATATTCACTATATGTGGTTCCTATCTAACCCTTGCGGGTGATCTTTGCAGCTAGAGTGATCTAGTTCCCTTGGCTGGCTTACTTTGGAGGAGGCAAGTAAGCGCCGCACGGGCCCCGACGGTAGGCCCCGTGACATCTTCAAAAAAAAGCTTGAGAAAAGTGAGGAGTTTCGACTGTCGAAGGAGTGGGGGGATTCCATTAAAAGAAATGGAGCATTCAAAAACACCCAAAAAGCGATGGCAAACTCGAAGCGGCTTAAAGTCTACCCAAGCAAACACAAAACAAATTAAATGGTGGCATAAGCAAAAAGGAAATGGCAGCTGACAAATCAGCGAGCAATGGTTCTAGCAAACGGTAGACATGTCCATTCCAATAAGAGACATTCCACTAGCGAGCTAGAACATGCACCAACAAGGAAATCCTAGCGGGACTCATGAAGGCAAAGATCGATGTGCAAAAAGGGCACGTTTTTGCAGAGCCCCGATAAACTTGGAGGACATGAGAAATCTCAACATCAGACAGGATAAGTTTCGAACAGGATGTGTTCCATGCAGAACGCAGTTTCGTGCAGAATACAGTTTTTATGCAAAAATTTGGTTTTGGTGCAAAATGTACCTCATGCAGGTCATACTTTGTACTTGAAATGTGTTTTGTGCAGGTACTGGCACCCCAACAAACTTGAGAAAGTGCGGAGCCTCAAGAGGAAAATGAAGGTGGTTTGGTGTGTTGGAAACCCCAACAAGCTTGACGAAGGCGAGAAGTCTTAACAACAGACATGATATGTTCTAGACAAGACATGTTTCGTGTAGGACGCAGTGTCTTGCAGAACATGGTTTTGGTGTAGAATATATCCCATGCATGGCATATTTTTGTACCATATGTGTTTTATGCAGGTATTTGAGCTATATGAAGCTCGAGTCAGGCGAGCGCATTAAGCAAACGAGTCCAACAACTGACAAGTAACAAGTAAAGGTTTTAGCAAACTGTGGACATGTCCAACCAAATAAGAGGCATTCCACTAGTGAGCTGAAACGTAAGACAACTAGGAGATCTTATCAGATCCTATGAAAGCAATGATCGGTAAAGTTCGATTTCAACCAAAGAATTGACGGAGGCCGATTGTAATACCATCGATGGAAAAACTCTAGAGTTGTAATTCTGAGTTTCACCATCGACCTCGAACTCATCTCGAGGGAGAAGGCAAAACAACCCAACAATGGTGACAATAGAGGCAGAAGTCCAATACAAAAGGAGGCAGGAAACGAAGCAGGGTTTGAACCGTCAGCAAACAAGTCCAAGCTTGCCGCATGTTTCCTCCTCAGCCATAATCGACAACGGGAGGATGTCGGCTACACAGTTGGCATATTAATATCAATCCTTTGGTAAATCAGGTATCTGAATACTTGTAAAGTCGGCCATAAACGACAACAAGAGGATGTCGGCTAAACGGTTGGTATATCAATATCAACCTTTTGGTAAATCAAGTATTTGAATACTTGCAAATCGTGTAAGAGTTCTTATCCCTTTATTGTGAATAATGATATGGTAATATTATTGTCTTGATATTTTGCTTCCATTGTGAATGTGGGTAGGCTTAACAAAAAAAAGTGTTCGGCTACCAACATTCACATTTTCATATTACGAAACTGTGGTTTCCTTGTGATCCGTTTTGCAAGGTAAAAAAATTTCGAAAGACAGGAAATGGTCAACAATTGCAAAGATGAACATGTTGAAATCGAAGCAAGGATTAGCGACTTCTTGCTTGGCTAATCGACATCAATGGTCTTCGAAGACGTTCCAAAATCTCCTCGATCAACAGAGACGTTGATCCTCTAAGTGGGAGAGAGTGCAAGTAGGCCCTATGTGAACCCTCCTTATGGTATATTAATCCTCTAAGTGGGAGAGAGTTCAAGTGATGCGAACCCTCCTTATGGTATATTGATCCTCTAAGAGGGGGAGAGTTCAAGTAGGCCCTATGCAAATCCTCCCTATGGTGTATCATAGTATATTAAGGTATACTATGGTATATTACAGAAGAGTTAGAATACTTAGAGGAAGACCCTCTAGTATATGATGAGATGTGTATGATGAGATATGGTGAAAGAGTATGGGAACTCGGGAGAAGACCCTTGGAACAGTAAGAAAACTCGGAGAAAGATCCTTAGTATAAGAAGACTCAGAGGATGATCTGTGAAGAAAGAGTATTAGGGGATGTCCCGTGGAGGACTAGTATCCTTGGTATAAGAAGACTTAAAGGGTGATCCGGGGAGCAACAGTATCAGAGGATGTTCCGTGGAGGAAGAGTACTCGGATGGAAACACTAGTTGATGTGAAAGGAATTTGTCAAAAGCTTCACAACCCTTTGAAAAGTACTTCTGCTAGCGTCAACGAAGAAAGTTTATAATTGCAGCGCAACAAAAGATCTTCAGTCGAAGATGTTCAAGTCGATTGCTACAGAAATAGCAAAGTAATGGTCGGAGTGGAAACCATCTCTAATGACAAGCGAACAATGTGAAAACTCAAGTAAAGGATGGTTGAAGTTCAAGCCGTCCTTAGAGAAAAGCGAGCAGTGTAGAAACTCAAGTAAAGTTCAAAGGCAAGCGGAGACCAGTGGAAGCAGGCCGACAGCTTAGCAAAACATTAGTGACACTCAAGCCAAAAGGAGAAGCTTTCGTCAGAAGAGGCAAACCCGATCAACATGGACGTTGACCCTCTAAGTGGGGGAGAGTGTAAGGGGGGAGTTTGGCCATAGGCAAACTCAACCCTATTGGCAAGCTGTGTGGCGTATGGAGCATATCAACGTACGCGGACGGGAGGACCCAAGTTGGTATAAGAAACACTATAGGGGGACAGGGACTACCCTGGCGTATGGATCTCCGCCGCCCCCTGGGTCAGTAATCGGTACTGGCTTAAGTGATCCACCCTAGTCTGCTAGAGACTAGGAGAGTCGGGCATACGTCCTTCGGGAAGGAAGGCGGATGTCTCCGTAGGGTGGAACCCTACGGACATTATGGGGGCCGGTGAGTGTCCCATAGTGCGAGCCCATTCTAGGGCGAGGCTTGCCCCACAAGGAGACCCTTTCGGGACGGAATACCGACAGAGGCATTGACAGGACCCTTCGGTAGGAGTTGGCTGGCCGAGACTTGGGGAAGTCGAGGCGCCACATGGGGCTTTGGCTCGACACAGAGTAACCCCTGTGATAAAAGTTATACTAAAATTATAAATATACTAAAATATACTAATATACTAAAATTGTACTAAAATTATACTAAAATTATAAAAAATACCTGTACTCGCAAAACGACCTCCTACGCGTTGGGTCGGCTGTATCCCATGGGGTCGGCGGCTCATCGCTCTCCTCAACCTCGTGATCACGTGCAACTGCAGACTGTCGCACTGCCTGGGCTACCACATCCAGGTAGTCCTGAAAAGAATCGCTATCAGGCTCTCTGTCATCAAAATCAGTCGCCCCTCTGATCCATGAATATCGGGCTGATCCACAATCGGCCCCTCCTCACCTGCTCCGTCGCAGCCCCTCTCAGCCTACGAGTAGATCCATCAATACCACGCAATCTCGTATGCCGTGGTGTATCATCCTCGCCGCATATCTAGACGACGAGCAAATGACGGGATGGATTTCCCACCCCTAGTAGGCCGTTCCGTCTACAAAAAAAATTACACTAAATTAATACAATTGTAAATAATGTAAATTATACTAAATTTATAAAATTATGCTAAAATACTACTAAATTAATACAATTGATAATAATAAATTACACTAAATTAATAAAATTATAATAAATTATACTAAAGTTATACTCAATTTATACTAAATTATACTAAATTTATACTAAATTTATAAAATTACCCTAAATTAATAAAATTGTAAAAATCATGCTAATACTATACTAAATTTATACTAAAATTAAACTAAAATTATAAAATTACACTAAATAACTAAAATTTTAAATAATATAAATTTTTATAAAAAACAACGTGCGCGTAAGGGAATCACGCCCGAACCACTGGGCGGGCGTATAAACATCACGCCATATTAGTGGTTCGGGCGTATGAGCCTACCACTGGTGCGGTCATGTGGCTATCACGCCCGCACCACTGGTCGGACATGATACTCATACGCCCGAACCACAGATCGGGCGTGATTCTCATACGTCCGACTGCGATTCCGGCGATTTTTTTCAAATCACCAACAGATTCAATTCGATCTAAAAATCAACGAAATAAAGCGGTAAATCTTACCATTTTAGCTTTTCCTTTATGATTTCTGTCACCATCCATGATTCGGTTCACTAATTTGTCCGGATTTGAGCAAAAATCGTATAGGGTTCTTGAGAGGTTTTGGGTTTTTTCAAATTTAGTGCAAATGGTAGTTCGGTCTATTTCCGGGGCTAGAAGTATAAATTAGTGGCTGGGTTTAGTAACCCACTTTTTTTTAATGATGATGAATTTTTGATAAAATAAACCCATCTAATGGTAGAAAAAACAAAGTAAAGCTTATTTTGTCAAAAATAAAGTAAGCCCACCTTAACATTTTATGTAAATTTCCCTATTTTATTGACATTTAGGTGAAATCTCCATATATATGTCGCACACAAAAAGCCCAAAGCTTTCAGAACTAACTACTATCGGGCTTATGAAGCCCAAAGCAAGCTAAAACGGTGTGCCCATCTACATTATGCGCAATTTGGCGGGAATCTGTTCCTCACTTTCCCGCCACAAAGAGAACCCAAGCAGCCATTTTGCTTGATTGCATCAGTTTTCAGTACACATTTTGTGTTTTCATATTTTCGCAACTCATCTGATATTCACGAAACAGGGCAAAAGAAGAGGAAAAATATTGAAATGGATGCATATGGTGGATACTTCGCCGACGTCAAGGCAGAGCGGGTTGAAAACATTTTCCTCGACTTCCTGAAGCGGTTGGTGTTTTTTTCCCCTGCTTCTACATTTATCCCTTGAATCTAGTTCGGGATTGGTTAAACAAAATTAATGGTTTGTTTTGTTTGAATTCGGTATTTCGATCAGGTTTGGATTGGATGGGCAAAATAATATAAGAGAAGCCTACTATGAGTCTGAAATTGAGGCAATGAAAGCGAATGAATCTTCCACTATGTTCATAGATTTCTCTCACGTTATGCAGTTCAATGATCTGCTCCAGAAAGCCATTGCGGATGAGTATTTGAGGTATGTGTGCTATTTCGTCCACAATTTCGACCTATTCGACAACCCTACTAATCACATCGTTGATTTCTTTTCATTTTAATTTTAGGTTTGAACCATACCTGAAGAATGCCTGCAAGAGATTTGTGATGGAGCTGAAGCCTACATTCATATCCGATGATAACCCTAATAAGGATATTAATGTGGCGTTCTTCAATATCCCCTTCTCTAAGCGGTAACCCAACTATTCATCATTCTGTCTCTCTTTTTATTATAACAGCTTTACGCCCTCAGCTTTCCAAGTTTTGAATATTCAATATTTTAGTGATAGTGAGGTTCAATTGCTTTTTATGTCTTGTAAATTCATCTCCAATTTTAGTCCTTATGTTTTTTTGCTCAAAGTTTAGTACTTGGAGTAATTACTGTAGCCCAAGTAACGGATTATACAAGTCATTGGTTCTCGAATTTAAAATGGAATTTTAGTTTCAATCCCGGAAATTGTTGTTTAATTATTTAGATTTATCGGAAACTGTCCTTTTCAGTTTAAGGGAGCTCTCTACGGCTGAAATTGGCAAGCTTGTATCAGTGATGGGAGTTGTGACTCGCACAAGTGAGGTAAGGCCAGAGCTTCTACAAGGAACTTTCAGATGCTTGGATTGTGGTGGCGTTATCAAGAATGTTGAACAGCAGTTCAAGTATACTGAGGTTAGTTTTTAGATATAGTATCCCATGATTTGAGCCTAACTTTTTTGCGTGCCTAATTCTATATTTGCCACCATAATTGTGAGATTGCAGCCAACTATTTGTGTGAATGCAATGTGCAATAACAGAATGAGATGGGCATTGCTTAGACAAGAGAGCAAATTTGCAGATTGGCAGAGGGTCAGAATGCAGGAAACTTCCAAGGAGATTCCTGCAGGCTCCCTTCCCAGATCTTTGGATGTTATTGTTCGCCACGATATAGTGGAACAGGCTAGAGCTGGTGATACGTAAGACAATTTATTCTCTGTTGATCTTTGAGTTGATCCTTTTGCTTTCTGATTTTGCTTAATTTAATTATGATTGGATTTATCTTGATTTTGTTTAAATGTTTCTATGCCCCAGAGTCATTTTCACAGGTACTGTGGTTGTTATTCCAGACATATCGGCATTGGCATCCCCAGGAGAGAGAGCAGAATGCCGTCGAGAAGCTCCGCAAAGAAAGACTTCTGATGTTGGACAAGAAGGTGTGAGGGGCTTGCGAGCCTTGGGAGTTAGAGACCTCTCCTATCGCCTTGCATTTATCGCCAATTCATTGCAGGTAGGCTTGTGGCTGGCTATAGGCCAAGTCTAAGTCTGTTGCTGCTGCAATGATCATGTGTTTTCATATTTCTTTAGGTTTCATGAACCAGTTTTTTTTTTTAAGGTTTGTGATGGTAGAAGGGATATTGACGTCAGAAATAGAAAAAAGGATGCTGATGAAGATGACACCCAGCAGTTCACAGTATGTTCACCATATCCAGTTATTGCTTTTTGTAGTTGTATTCATAATTGACTGCTATTTCCTATAACATTCATTTAACAGAAATTGTTGATTCTTTATCTTAGGATAGAATAAGGGTTATATTATATCTGTTGTTTTATAATCACTATGGTCAAGTAGTTGCGCATAATAGAGAGGAAGAAAATTTCAAAACACTACACTAAAGTTCATATCATTTATTGGGCAGGCAGAGGAGATAGAAGAAATTCAAAGAATGAGAAACACTCCTGATTTCTTCAATAAGTTGGTTGATAGCATATCCCCAACTATTTTTGGTCATCAAGATATCAAACGAGCAATCCTTCTTATGCTCTTGGGTGGTGTCCACAAATTTACTCATGAGGGCATTAACCTTAGAGGCGACATTAATGTCTGTATAGTTGGAGATCCCAGCTGCGCGAAGTCTCAGTTTCTCAAGTATGTTATGCTTAGTTTTTCTGGTATTGTTTTTCAGTTTCAGTTTGCGCGTGTTGATTCATTTGTTTATCTGGGTCTGTCTTTCACAGGTACACTTCAGGTATTGTCCCTAGATCTGTCTACACGTCTGGCAAGTCCACATCTGCTGCTGGATTGACTGCAACAGTTGCCAAAGAACTAGAAACTGGGGAATTCTGTATTGAGGTTGCTTTCAGTTTGTCTGCATCTTTTAGTTACTTTAAATTATTAAACCTAATTTACTCCTATCAGTCATGACTCTGCTCTTAGGATATACTCTTCATACCAGTTATCATTGTCTTCTTGTCTTTGAAGAAACCCATTGCTGACTTTTGGCAATGTTCTTTCACTAAATTACTAAACAGGAAAAAGATGAGATGAACTCTACAGTTAAACATTATGTCATAAGTTATAGGATGTCTAGAATAAATTATTGTGATGTTATTTGCAGCGGATTGCAAATGGAAATGTTGTGCTTTTAACCTTATTATCTCATAATGCTATAAATAAGGAACTTCTAAGCTGCTTTTAACCTAATTATCTAATAATGCTATAAATAAGGAACTTCTAAGCTTTGTGATTCTATTGTCAGAGTTAGTTTTGTAGGTCGAGTCTTAGAAGATCACTTTGGAGAACGTGAAATATAAATATGATAGTCAAAGCTGTTTAGTGTAGCATTAATTATTATATCAGACTATAAAGGCAAGAATCCATGTAGATACCTAGTACGGAAGTGAGAAAAATTTAGTCCTGAAGAATCAAATATGCTTTCCCATGTATATTTATAGTTATTTCTTTTACCCAGCCTGCATTTTGTGAATCCATGATCCCATTTTCTCTAACATAATGTATTAACTTTTTTTTTTTGTGTGGGTATCTGCAGGCTGGTGCCCTGATGCTTGCTGATAATGGAATTTGTTGCATTGATGAATTTGATAAGATGGACATCAAAGACCAGGTAATTTATCTACCTTGCAGCCTGACATGTCAGTTGAATAGCAATTTCTGATGTCAATATCAATGGATTTGAAGGTTGCAATTCATGAAGCCATGGAACAACAGACAATAAGCATCACAAAAGCTGGGATACAAGCGACACTTAATGCTCGAACATCAATCTTAGCCGCAGCTAATCCAGCTGGAGGACGTTATGACAAGTCTAAACCACTCAAGGCAAGAATGTCTTTTTACATGATATCAGAGTATTTGGCTGGTTAATTAACGACTTGCTTTTATCTTGTCATTATGATACTCAGACTAACCATTTGTGGCATTATATTTCCAGTATAATGTGGCTCTTCCTCCTGCAATCCTTTCAAGATTTGATCTGGTATATGTAATGATTGATGATCCAGATGATGAAGTTGACTACCACATTGCTCATCACATTGTAAGCGTTCATCAGAAGCGTGAAGCTGCACTTGCTCCTGAATTCACGACAGCTCAACTAAAGCGTTACATTGCCTATGCTAAAACTATGAAACCAAAGGTTTTGTGCTTCATCTTTTCATCAAGTTCTGGCTTCCTTTTCTGGCTGAAGAATTTTTTCCCTGTACATGTCTCATTTTAGCTTAGCTAAATTATGCAGCTTAATTCTGAAGCACGAAAACTGCTAGTGGAATCTTATGTTGCTTTACGGAAAAGTGATACATCTCCTGGTAGTAGAGTTGCTTATCGCATGACAGTTAGACAGCTTGAAGCACTAATCAGACTCTCTGAAGCCATTGCTCGATGTCATTTGGAAAATCAGGTCCTTTTAATTTGAATTTTTATATTATTATCATAAGTTCATTGCACATAGCTTGAGACTTAAAGAGTACTTCTCTACAGGTACAACCACGCCATGTTCGTTTAGCAGTTAGACTGTTGAAAACATCTATTATCAGGTAAGAAAACTTCAACCTTATGTTGCATGGAAATTTTGATTTTGAAACTTGTCGGGAAGCTTTTTGAACAATGTTTCTGTAATTAAGCAAAATGGAAACTCGTTTCTAAATGGAAAATATGTTTGCCAAAGCGTACTTTTTTTTTATGGAACTTCTATATAGTTCCTTTTCCATTTCATATATACTTATATATATATAATTACAGCTGCAGCTTTATAATTTTAAATATTATAAATATACCCTTGCAAAAATTTTACTTGCATGTTTTCCCAAACTATGCATTTCCTATATCTTTTACAAATGCAATTCAGTTTTTGTTTCTGTTTCCATGTAGCATGCTCAATTTTGCTTTTTGCATTGTTTTTAATATGATTTTGTTTGGTCATGCAGTGTGGAATCCAGTGAGATTGATCTATCTGAATTTCAAGACGCAAATCGTGGTGAGAATGGAAATGATGGTGGTGGTGATGGAAATGGTGGTGATCAAGAAGATGATGCTCAACCTAACAACAATGGCTCTGCTCCAGCATCTGGAGATGCAGGTATGATTCTTCTTACAGCCTGTTTCGCTTGTATGTAGTTCAGTTCTTGAGTATTTTCAGCTAAAATTGGGGCGATCGATTTTGCAGCTGGTGAAGCAGGTTCAGCAATTCAACAGGGGAAAAAGCTTGTCATAAGCGAAGAATACTTTCAGAGGATTACTCAAGCCCTCGTCATGCGTCTTAGGCAACATGAAGAAGCTGTAATGCGAGATGGTAAATGAGAAATTCATTTCCTTGTTTCCTTTTACTATAACTTGTATTCATGATTTAAGCATGCTTGTGGTTATTCTTGAGTCCCAGTATGCAGCTTTGGTCTAAATAATAGACGACTAATATGAGTATTTTCCAAAATTGGAATGAATTTCAGGGAGCGGGTTAGCTGGAATGAGGCAGAGGGAGTTGATCACATGGTATATAGGTGAACAGCATCAGAAGAATAGCTATACTTCTCAAGAGGAAGCAAAGAATGAAGCAATTAAAATAAAAGCTATTATAGAGGTAAGAGGTGCATAGATAGATAGATTTGTAATAAAAGAAAAAGTTGAAATTGCTAAAAGGTTGAATGGGTTATGTGGGCAGAGTTTGATACGCAGGGAAGGATACTTGATAGTTGTAGATGATGGGAGGCAAGTGGAGGAGGAAGGTGAAAGGCAGCAAAGAGTATCTAGAGATAACAGGATCTTAGCAGTAGCTCCAAATTATGTTGTGGAGTGAGTGATGTGATGTGATGCATCCATTCAAACAACGCTCTACTGTACTCTACCCTACTCAACTACCGGCGGCATAAGCATGTTTGTATTGTAGCTAACATTATATGAATATGATAGAGAGAGCTCAAATTATTTTCCAAAAAGACTATGTTGGATGTAGGCAATATTGCTTATGGGTTTTGTAAACTCTGTTACCTTTTAACAACAACATGGTCCAATCCAAATGCCCCAAAAAATATCGTTGACCACCTGTAACCGGTTATTAAGTTGAGTAGGATCCATTAACTAATTTATTCTACTTCAGTAAACTTGTCACTTCCTATGTATGTATATTAGATAAGACCCAAAAAACCTATTTGATCTTATCCATGTTCTAATATATGTGTTATTTCACCCAATTCTTTTTTCTTTAGACTATTCCCAGATGACCATATCTTGACTGATTCAAACAATTGTAACAATCATTTCATATAAGAAATATATAACACAAGGATCATCTATGTTTTGTTTGAAGACTATTGTACTCTCACTAACCCTTTTGTTCACACAAGGATCATCTATGTTTTGTTTGAAGCTGCATTTCTTTATTCTTTTATCAAAACACTTATTCCAACTTCAAGTTCTTTCTTCAACCCATAAATGGACTTTTCAAATTTACAAAATCTTATTTGTATTTGCTCGTATGACTTGCAATTTCAAGCAAGATCCTATGGAAATTACCTTCCATGTTAGTTTTTCTTCTTGAAAACTCATTTGCACCTATTGGATTTAATCCTTTTAGGTGGATGGATTAAGGTTTGTACTTTGTACATGGAGTCCATTTTAGATTTCATAGTGTTTCTTTATAGATAATAGGCTTATCGTTATAAGCATTACACGTTGTCTTCTCCAATTAGAAATGTATATTTTTAAAGGAAGATGACATTCTAATATGACCTATAAAAAGGGTGCATATCCTTTCATGAAGTTATGATAAAAAAAAAGCCTGTTAATTTTTAGCCAAGTTAAAACAATGTCATTATTGAAAATGTCACTATTTAGGTGACGTGGTGGACCAAATAAGAAGAAAGTGTGTGTTTGTGAATTGTCCAAGTTTTCTTAACTAATTGGCCTTATGGTGGTTACATAAGGCAAGCAGTGGATATGCTTGTGGAAGGTAATTGAAGAGAACTTGGAGAAAGTTACTAAATATGGAAAATTAGTGTCATTCTAACAAGTAAGAAGACCATTTTTCTGGTGGTTATACGAAGGGTGTAAGTTAGTGAGAGCCGTTAAGATAGGAACGGATTCAGAGGGAGGTTTGAGCACCAATTGATCGTTAGAAAATGCTAAAAATTTAATAGAAATTGTGTATGAGTTTTTAATTTTTTTTATGTAAAAACGCCACAAATATAAATTTAGCACCCATAAATCACGAGAGACAATGAATACTGGATCTGTCAGTGCGTGGTAAGGAGATCATGAGAGGTGTTTATCTCTCTACAAACTATGTTTTTCAGTTTACAATTTTGAATTTCTGTATTTTCTTTTCTTTCAAGCACATTTGCTTTTGCTTGTAATCTTTTTTACTTCTTTTGTTCATAACAATCACCTGAAGCAAATTCCTAGTTCGTAGCTTATTATAAACTGCTAACATACTCTTGCATTTATTATTTTTTCTCCAGATGAGTCACAATAAATATATATATTGTAACATTCCGGTCCAATACCGTGTAGCTATGAAGCACGGATACTTCAACATGTCCGCGTATCACGTATCCGATACGTTTCGGATACGGAAACTCCCGGAAACTTCTAGAATACGTTTCGGGGCCGTATCCGTAATATTCAAAAGTTAGATACCTGTATCTGTCTGGGACACCCGTTTCCCAGACAAAACGATTGCATTTCATTTCAGAAAAAACAGAGGTAAACAGAGCAATTATGGCCGATCCTTATTTGAAGGGAAAACGAGCAGGAATATCCAAAGGAGTACGTGGATCTTTATGTGCAACAATAAATCTTAGGTAAACCAAAAAGACAGTGAGAAAAACTTTAGATGAATCGGAGCTAGAATCCCTATTTGTTGGTGAAGATATAAATAAACATTGAAGAAATAGATTTTTAGTATTCAGGACAAAAGCTTTCATTGTTTTATCTTTTTTTGACATCATTTATATTTCATGTATCTAATAATTATGGTTAGATAAGAGTTTTATAATTTCTTTTATATGTATTTATTTACAAAAATTCAAATATAAAAATATATTTATAAATGTGCCCCAATATTTACACGTTTTCCCCACGTTTCCGAGTCCTATGTTTTATAGAAAAGACGTGTGTCCGAGTAACATAGCCGTGTAGATATTATCTATTTTAGCCCAAATCCAACACATTGGACCTCAAAGCTTTAAAACGCGTTTGCATGCATTTGATTCATCCCTTACAAATAAGACTCAGTCACTCTCTCTCCATTTCCGATGTGGGTTTCAGTTCATTTCTGCCCCATCGTTATTCTTTAGGATCGCTTTTTGCTCAGGCCTTCTATCCCAACGCCACCCACTCCGGACCGAATCATTACATGATAATAAAATAATAATATATTGTTTTCGAAGAAAGTAAAATAATAATAATAATAATAATAAGACTTAAATACTATTTAATACAGTTAAATAGTATAATACAAATTGCAAAACAAACACTATAAAATTAGTGATGTTATATATATATATAATTCATTGTAAGTTACATAGGATTGATTGGTTATTAATTTAGGGTTCAAACATTAACCATTAAAATACTACAACAATAAAGCTTTAGTCCCGAAATGATTTGGTATCGGTTTAAAGATGCTATGAGCATAAAATTTTCTTATAATATTGACTAGCTAGGAAGAAGAATCAGAAGAAAGAAAGAAGATAAAGATAACCATTTCTTTTTTGTTGTATATGAAAATATATAAGTTGAGAAAAGAAGAAGGAATACATAATACAATACATAATGAACAGAGAAAAAATCCAAAAGAATTACAGTCACAAAGATGATTTACAAAATCACCACATCTTCAAGCCTTTGATGGTTGAGCAGCTTCCTCCACCTTGGCTGGCGGTTCCTCCTCCAGTACTTGAGCAGTCTCTGCCTCAGGCTCCGGTTGTTTCTTGTCTCCCTCCTCCACTGCTGCTTCCTTCTCCACCACCGGCACCACAATAAAACTGGAAACTTTCTCAAATATAAACACAACTGGCCCTGACACATAGTTTGCTCCAAACTTTGAACTTGCTTCTGCTACTGCTTTTGATCCTGGGAATTCTGTTTGTTTCATATATTTATATATATCAGTCTTCTGTAATAAATTCTTTATACATAAACAATAAATAAATAAAAAACCTACCAATTTTGACAAGCTCCTCAAGGAACTTTTGAACTAAGGTGGAGTGCTTCTTTAATCCTGAGTCTTTAGGATCCTTAACTAAGGCCTGTTCAATTAATTTCATGTAAGAAGAAAAGTTTCCATTTTAAAAATAATTAAAAGATGATGATGATGATGATGATAAACTGACCTTGATTTCAGTTGATGAAGCTTCATAAATTTCTACAACTTTAGGTTCAAGCTCACCCTTCTTCTCCTCAAACTCCTTGTTTATTTCTTCCTAAACAAATATATATATATATATACAAATTAGTAACAAGAAATATATAATTAACAAGCTTCAAGAAAAAGAAGAAGAAGACCTTGGATTCATCAAAGGATTTGCAAGCTTCAGCAGCAGCAGTTTTCTTGGCAGGATCTTTCTTGAAAACCTTGTTAATGGCTGGGAGAACCTTTGATTTCCAGTAACCCATAGCTACTACCTTCTCTTATTTTATCAAAATACTCAACTCAACAAAATTTAATCTCTCAAGGATTAATACACAATATTTAAGGGTAACATGCAGACCTATATATATATATATATATATATATTAATAATTTTATTAATAACTCAATATAAATCTAAACCGCAAAAATTAGTAATATTATTATTTTTTTTTTTTTGAAAGAAGTAATATTATATTTATGCAGGAGAAAAATGAAAATTAATTAATTAATTTTATATATTTTGGAATAATCTTGTGTATAAACTTAATTAATCTGGACTAAATATGATTTAATCTGAAATGTAATGATCAAAAGTGGACCTCACTGCCAACTGTCTCACTTGCTAATACACATCAAGTTTAACGTTATGCCATCATATATTATAGACTTTATCTTCCTTTCAACTGCCCCTTCATTTCTCTCTTTAATTACCAATATGACATTCATTTAATCCAACATGCATGACCGAAAATGACCTTTTATCCTTGTTATGATCATTCTATTATTGGGATAAATGAGGTTAAAATTTACCCCTATTATTATTTTTTTGACTTAAACACCCCTATTATTTAAAATATATATATAAATTTACTCATAATTTTGAACTAGTAAAATTTTATTCTAATATTTCCGAGTAATTAGATCAATTTTACTTTTATTTAACCAAAAAAAATATGAACAAACTATTTTTATTTTAATAATTTTACTATTTTGTTACAACTTTCAAATTAAATTTTTCAATCAATTTGAACAATTTTATGTTTTTTATTAAGTTATTTGTAACTGTGTTTAGGGTCCGTTTGTTTTACCTATTATTTATTGTTTGGTGTTACGGTTTACTGTTCGCTGTTGGAAAAGACTGCTTTTCCAAAAGTATGGATTTTTTGTTTTTGTAAAAGACAACTTTTCAAGTGTAAAAGACAAACATAAGGTTTCTAACCAAACACCTAAAGCTCTCACTTTTGAATGTGAAAATGCAAACAGGAGCATGAAAAGTAGTAACCAAACACTCTCTTAATAATATAATTTACATAGATTTTTGTAATTAATTTTTATATATCAATTTGATTATTGATCTTTTAATAGATTTTTTTTTTGTTTTGTAACTATTAATGACACAACTTGACTGAAAACGACATTTTGGTCTTTGTTCTTATTATCGTTCTAAAGGTTAATGTTTAAGGTCGGTTTGGGTTAGCTACTGTTTATGGTTGCTGTTTATTGTTTGCTGTTGAAAAATATTGTTTTTTTTTAAATATGAATTTTCTGTTTTAGTAAAAGGCTACTTTTCGGGTGTTAAAAGTAAACAGGAAATCTCTAACCAAACACTTAAAACTTTCTATTTTGAAGTGAAAAGGTAAACCGAAATATAAAATCAGCAACCAAACACTTCTAAATTTGTCATTATCATTTTAAAAAATGTAAATGAAATAGCAAAATTTTATGTTAACATTTCAAGGCAAAATCATTTTTGTTAAATTATTTAACTGTTACTTGATTTTTTAACCCAAAGAAGTTGGTGAATAGGTAAATTAGCGAGAAGGGGAAGGGATAAAATTGGGTAAAAGGTGGGGAATAAGAGGGGGAGATGACAGCTGGCAATGAATAAAATGAAGGTGGCAAGTACCTAAAAGTGGGACCTAGGAAATATATTAGTGTTTACAAATATTGACGTTGATCTGTAAAACATAATATTTTTTGGCTTTCTCTAAACTTCTCACGTGGCTCCGCTGGTGCTTCAATCACGCCGTCAATGACAAATATATCCCTTTTTCATATTCACTCTTTCTTTTTTTGGGTAAATTACACCCATGGCCACTGATCTTTATCCATTTAACATTATGGTAACTTCAATTTTTAACAGTATAACCATTGAACTTTACACATTTTAACACCGGTGGCCACTCAACGCCTCAAAACGACCGCTGATGGTCTGAAAATAAAACAATCGAAGAGTTAATGATATTTTAAGAAACTTTAATTCTTGAAAATTTTCGTTTTGAGATCATTTAGGTGTTGTTTCGTTAGGAGAGAGAAAATGAATTTTTAGACAGAAAAAGTTCCAAGAAATGTGATTTTGGAAAATAAAAAATATGCTTTCATGGTAAATGTTGTTCTGAACAACTTTAATTCTTAAATATTTTCATTTTGAGATCGTTAACGGTTAGTTTGAGGACTTGGTTAAAGTTGAGTGACCACTGATGTTAAAAAGTGTAAAATTTAGTGGTTATACAATTAAAAATTCAAGTTCAGTGGCTACAATATTAAAATGGGTAAAGTTCAGTGACTATTGGTGTAATTTACCCCTCTTGTTTTATCATTAATTAATTTTATATAAGCTTCAAACTCAATCAAGTCTCTAACTATAAATTTTAAAAATCTATTGAATGTTTGATCATCTAAAATTATCAATTAGATTTTGAATTTGGGTGTCTAAACTTCTAAATTGCCAATTATATTATCAATTTATATTAAAAGTTTCAATCGGATCCCATATCTCAATTCGAAATAACATTTTTTTTTTATAATTTTCAGATATTATTCAATATTTTTTATGATATTTTCAGTTTTAATTATATATTTAATTATTTTATATTTTCAAATCTGTTTTAATTAGCATGTTTGATTTTTCAATTTAAATCGGATAAATTTTAGCGAAATAAATATTATATATACACATAAGAAAATATATTTTGATCTAATATATTAATTTTGGTTCGATTTAACCAATTTTTTTATCAAATCCAAATTAATAATCAAAATCTAAGATATCGGAAAATAATCATCAAAACCAAATTAAAAATAAGAAAACCAACTTTTCTTTAAATTATGAAATGGTTTTAATATATGTTAAAAAAATTTAATTGCCAATTTAGGAAGGTTAATAATTTAAATTGAGTTTTAATATATAGTTGAGAACGTTAGAGATCTAATTCAGCTCTAAACCTTTTATATACATTTAATTTTAATTGAATTCAAAAGAAATATATATTTTTTCTTTGGTAGGAAGGGAAGGGAAAAAACAAACAAACAAAAACCTAACCCGGGATCAGTCTAGGAAGACTGACCCCAATCCTATCCTCAAGAAGAGAAGGTAACAGAAAAGAAGGAGGAACGGAAAGGGTAGAAACACCTAACATCCCCCATGCCCAGCAGCTGCCAAGCGATCCGTCACGCGGTTTTGTTCCCTATAAATATGGGAGAAGGCAAGAGAATCGAAGGCAGGACGAAGCCTCAAGATGGCTTTAATGAGATTCTGACTCTTAAGACAAACAGCATCCGAAATCCTGTTGATAGCCTCGTAATTGTCAGACTCCACCGAAAGCCTTTTAACACCCATGCGAATGGCGAGTTTAATGCCTGACAAGATCCCCCAAAGCTCCGCAGAAAAGGAGGAGCCCGTACCCAAGTTATGGGTAAACCCAGCCAGCCAGGCGCCACCAGCATCCCGAAGAACTCCACCAGCAGCAATTCTGCCATTACTAAGGCAGGAGCCATCCGTATTCAACTTGACAACCCCTTCTCTGGGCTTACTCCAACCAACTAACTGGACCTCTTTATCCGGGGAAGGGCGAACCAGGGGCTCCTTCAAAACTCTTTGTAATAACAGAGAGTTTTTTCGAGAAGTAAAACCGCAGGTCAGGAATAAAGACAGTCTTCTCAGCAAATAACTCTTCATTCCTCCATTTCCAAATTTGGTGACAAATAATAGCGAAGAGAATAGCCCCGTGCTCCATACTGGCCAACAAATTCCCATTGACGCCTTCAGAGAACCAGTCAATATCAGAGAAACCCATAAAGGAAGGAAGGATGTGGTGAGGAATGACCCCTTCCCAAACATTTCTACTATTCGGGCAATCCCTCAAAGCATGGCACAAGGTTTCCACATGGCCGCTGCATCTGCTACAGGCACCAGATACAGCCAAGTGCCTTCTGTGTCTATCTGCATTCGTGAGGAGCCTGTCTTTGACTCCCAGCCATAGGAAACTCCTAATGCGGTAAGGGACTTTGAGGGCCCAAATGGACTTCCAAATTTCCAAGGGAGGATCAGCCATATTAGGGGTAAAAGCTTCATAGGCCGATTTACAAGAATAAGTACCATTATTAGTCAAGGCCCATCAGTGTCTGTCCTTATCCTCCTCCTGATTACTAATCTTCACACCTCTAATATTAAGGAGGGTCTCCAGGCTAAAGAAGGGGTCGAACTTAGACCAGATCCAGTCTCCCTCCGAGTCCACCACATCAGCAACTTTCCAGGAGAGGAGATCATTCGGCGGAGGGGCGATGCACACCTCAATCAACGGTTTGTCACCAATCCAGGTGTCATACCAGAAACTAATGGATCTCCCATTACCCACCTCCAAGCCAATCCCCGTACAGAACTCAGCAAAAACAGCACTAAGCCCTTTCTAGATGAAGGAACAGCTGACAACCCTCTCCTTCGGGCCACCAAAGATTCTATCTTTCCTATACTTGCCGCACAGAAGACGAGCCCAAAGGGAGGAGGGGGATTGCCACATTCTCCAAAGAAGCTTCATTAACAGGACTTTATTATTGTCCTTAGCTTGCCTTATACCAAGACCCCCCCTGCTCTTAGGCAGGCAGGCTTCCTTCCAAGGGATCAGGTGAACCTTCCTCCCATCCCCAGACTCTCCCCACAGAAAACGCCGATTAATTTTATCAAGGTCGTTGAGGACCGGCTCAGGGAGCTTACAGGCTTGCATGATGTGATTTGGAGCAGCGCAGTTGATAGACTGGATTAAAGTAATGCGACCTGCAAGGGAAAGAGAATTAGCTTTCCAGCTAGCACACAAACCGTTAGATTTGTCCAAAATGTCTTTAAAAGAGGCTTTGGAAACCCTGTCACTATGAAGAGGGACCCCAAGGTATTTCCCAAACGATTGAGTCAGGGGAATGCCAAACATCTCACTCAGTCTTCTACACAAGCTATTATCCATATTCTTGGAGCATAGCATACGGGATTTATGGATGTTAATCTTCTGGCCAGAAGCCCCACAAAAGCAGTCGAGGATATCCATCACAGCCTTAATTTGTTCCTTATTACCCTCCACAAAAAGCATGACATCATCAGCAAAGAGTAAATGGGTAACAGGGGGGCAATGTCTGTTGATGGAAACAGGGTGGAGAGTCCCTTTGCTCACCGCCTCTTGGATCAGGTGAGACAATCTTTCCATGGCAATAACAAAAAGGAAGGGGCTCATAGGATCCCCTTGACGAATACCCCTGGATGGAGAGAACTCATCCGACATGTCCCCATTGATCATAACCTAGAAAACAGGAGAGGAGATACACTTTCCAATCAAATTCCTCCAGTTCTCCGGGATACCAGCTTTGGCTAAACTATCCAGAAGAAAGCTCCAGTTCAACCTATAATAGGCTTTCTCCAGATCCAGCTTGAGAGCCGCGATCCCTTTCTTGCCTTTCTTAATCTTCATAGAATGGACAACCTCCTGGGCAATAACAACGTTATCCATCAATTGTCTTCCAGGAACAAAGTTCCCTTGATTTTGGCTGATAATATCCGGAAGGATCTTCCGGATTCTATTAGCCACAATCTTAGTAATAGCTTTATACAAGACATTACAAAGACTGATGGGTCTCATCTGGAGGAAGGAAGAAGGTTTGGCAACCTTAGGAATCAAGACAATGAGGGTTTTATTAACCAAACTGATATCGTTCGAACCACCAAAGACACCTAACACAAAACTGTATATACCCTCTTTCACAGTGTCCCAGTGTTTATGATAGAAACTAGCGGGGATACCATCAATACCAGGAGCCTTAGTGGAACCGATGCTGGAGAAGGCCAGATCAATCTCTTTAAGCTCAATAGGATGGAAAGCATCATTAATAGCATCCTCCCCCAAACGAGCAAAGGAAATGCCAGAGTGGGCACTCTCCAGGTCCACAGCTTCCTCTCTGAACAGGTTCTTGTAGAAATCAAGGGCAAGGCGCCGAATGTTCTCCTCCTCAAAAATCCACTCACCACTGGCGTCTTTAATAGCCTCGATCCTATTTCGCTGTCTCCTAATGATCGTTGAGAGGTGGAAAAACCTGGTATTCCGGTCCCCGTCTTGAATCCAAGCCTTCCTAGATTTCTGGAACCATAGAAGCTCTTCCTGTCTAAGCACAGCTTCTAACTCGTTCTGAAGAGCTCTAAGGTGACCATTTAGGCTATGATCGAAATGAACCTCCAAGCAACGCTGAACACCTTCCATTCTCCTCAAGAGTTTGTTCTTCCTCCTGATAATATGACCAAAAATATTTTTATTCCAAACAGCCACATTCCTCCTGAATTCCTCAGTAGCGAGGAGAACATCAGAGTGGGGAAGCCAATTGCTTTTAACGAAATCCTTAAACTCGGGGTGAGACTCCCAAGCCACCAGATACCTAAAAGGTCTATTACCTTTCAGCCGATTTCCTTTGACCAAATTAATGAGGATAGGGCAATGGTCAGAGTGACGGAAAGGGAGATTAAGCACCTTGACCTCAGGAAACCTATAAATCGCTGCAACATTAGCGTACACCTTATCCAACCTAACAAACACACTATTCCTTTTCCAGGTAAATTTGTGGCCAGCAACACCCAGGTCCGAAAGCCCGCACATATCCATACTTTGCTTATGATTAAGACACCGGTTCACATAATGATTACCCCCTCCTCTCTGATCACTCAAGAGGGCAATGTCATTAAAATCCCTGGCAACCAACCACGCCTCCACCATGTTAGAGCTAAAAGAATGAAGGATCTCCCACAGCCTTCTTCGGTTAGTCAAAACAGGATCAACATAGACGAAGGTAATAAAGAAAGGTTTATTACCAGGGTAACACACCTTACTATGGATGAATTGACTGTCCATAGTAATAATATCAATATTGACTTGACCTGGCTTCCAAAAGAGCCAAATCCCCCCTGTCCGGCCAGTAGCCTCCGACCTGACGCAATTCCAATTCTTAAACTTTCTAACCACCTCATCTGCTTTGGCTCCACTGACCTTGGTCTCTAGAAGAACAAAGCAGGAAGGGTTAAACTGTTTAATGAGATCATTGACATGAATGCGGGTAGCCTTGCTCGCCGCACCTCTAACATTCCAAACGAAGAAGTCCATCAGAGGGGGAGACTACAGACGCAGGCCCAAACCCTAGATCAGGTATTTGTTCGGGGCTCCGGAGAGCCTAGAGGAAGTCCCAGAAGGACCCCTTTTATCCCAAGAATTCAAACCATGAAGGTTCTTTTTAGGTTTCCCTTTGGGATTCTTCATGTTTAACTTACTCACTCCTATAGCTTTACTAATAGGAGCATCAACAGGAGGATGTAGAATACTCGCCTCCCTACTCAACCCCTTCCCAGCTGATAGGATAGACTGGGGAATCTCTTTGGCTTTAGCAGAAGCATTAGAGACAAAGAGAGGATTAATAGAATTACCCAGACTAGAGGCATGCTCTACCGACTCCAGACCAGGCATGCTTAAATCAATCTGCTTATCAGAAGGATCCGAGTCCTGATCTTCCTCCATAGACAAAACACCGAACCTTGACCCGGAACCCAAAGCTGAGTCCACTCCAGTCTCAATCCCCTTCTTAATATCCGGGGGTCTGACCTTGATCTCAGGAGCAATCTGGAGGGTAGTCATCTTCATACTGATATCTGGTGAATGATTAGAATTAACATTAGCCCGTGGCTTCCTTCTCACTGGCCTCTTGGCAAGCATCCATGGGCCAAAACTCCTTACTTCCCCTTGACTCTTCTCAGCTTCGCCTATGATAGGTTGCACCAACTCCTCCACGTCCTTCCTCCTCTTAGGACAACCCTCACAGGTATGGCCAAACATACCACATTCATAGCAGATGTTGTGTATACCTTCATATTCAATATGAAAGACCTTGTTTTTAATACTGAACTGAGAAAGAAGAGGCTTAGCGAGATCAATATCGATACAGACCCTGGCAAACTTGCCTCTCACTGCCCCAATGGTAGTCTTATCAATATGGTGGACTTTCCCAACAAGGCTACCAATCTTGTACAGGAACCTATCACTGTAGTATTCAAGAGGTAGGCCCGGGAACCTAACCCAAGTAAGGATCCTGTTAACAGAGCAATTATGGGGATCAAAATTTGGGACCCAAGGTCTCAGAGCCAACACATGATTGGAGATAATATATGGACCACCATTCACAACAGCATTGAAATCCTCAGCCCTTGTGAATTTAATGACATAATAGTCATTCTCAAGGTCTGTGATAGTAACCTTTCCTTTCTTTGCCCATTGAGCCTGGATCCTCTGGGCAAAGTAATTGAAACTGATCCTTTTCCCCAACACAGTGACGATTAACGCCAATTTCCACTTCGATCTCATGACCCGCTTGTCTTCTGAGGACAGCCGGATCCTAGGACACAGCGGGTTATCAGGCTTTCCATCCTCAGAATCGGAATCAGAGAGAAAATCCCCGGAATCATTCTCAAAAGCATCCACCTCCATCATGGGATCCTCCTCTGACACCCCTAGCACCTTATCCCTCCAGGAGGGGGCTCCCAAATCCACGGAAACTCCCGCTTGAGCGGCTTGCGCAGCCTGTGCGGCTTGGGCGGCTTGCGCGGCCTGTGCGGCTTGCGCGGCCAGGACGGCCTGCGCAGCCAACGAAAGCCGCAAGGCATGCTCATCATGCTGGGGAGAGACGGCATGTAATCCCTGTGGCCTAAGCACCGGAAGCGGCCCTACCACTCCGGATTCATGCGCGCCTCCATCCGCGACAAACGAGTCCAGGGCCGCGGCCGCGACACCAACACCTTCCAGCCCCCGATCGGCCGCCGCATCCCTAGAAACCCCCAACGGAACCGTCGCACCCCTAGCACCCCCCATCGAACCCGTCGGATCCGCCTCCCCACCATCCACCCACTCCGATCTGCTCCTATCCCTGGACCGATCCCTCCGAATCCCGTTGCTCCGCCTCCTCCCCCGAGGAGATCCCTCGGATCTCCCATCATCCGCCCACGCCCACGCCTCATTGATCCCGGAGTCATTGCCCCGCCCGCGCCCCGCCACCGCCAGATCCGACACAGGCCAGCCGCCCGCCTTCACCGACCCATCCCCTTAACCTTCACGATCGCCTTGGTCATCGCTTTGAGAGAGAGAGAATTGAACCAGATTTATAATTGATTTGATTTGTTTTTATTTTGATAAATAAAAAGAAATATTTAAGAAATTTAAGGTTCTAATAAAAAATAAAAATTTCTAAAATTTGAATTGAGTATTTAATGTTTGAAGTAGTAGTCCCTTTTACAGTATCATTCAAGGTTTCAAATATTAAAACGAATAGTTTACTTACACGACACAGAAACATAAAAGAAAATATCATATATGTCCCACTCTAATTATTTAAATTATATTCACCATATACCA
Source organism: Euphorbia lathyris (assembly GCF_963576675.1). NCBI lineage: Eukaryota > Viridiplantae > Streptophyta > Magnoliopsida > Malpighiales > Euphorbiaceae > Euphorbia > Euphorbia lathyris. The sequence goes on from NC_088910.1 coordinate 91,424,002, forward strand.
TAAAACACATCATTAGGGATGTCAATTAATTATATAAATTGATCATATTTGTGTCATATCGATTAAAAAGTTACTATTTAATGGGTCCATGCAATGCAATGCAAACATTTTCATATCATTATTGAGTCAATCTGTATTTGACCTTCAAAACATATTTAACAAACTCACAACCAAATGATAAACTAACCAAACAATATGAGATAACTCTCTCAAAATATAACTGCTCAAAAAAACAAACGGTCAATCCTTTTCTTCTTTATTTCTTTTCCCTTTTTTATCAATTTTTTTTATTTTGTTGATCTACTTTGAGAAGAACAAAAATTTTCATTCTTCCTCCTCACATCGGATTAAATTTCTGTATTTTTTTTATTGCTTTTTAAGTCTATATTCATATATTTCATCGGAACTTTTTATCCGTCTGATTGTATCTGCTCTCTATTATTCTCTCGGTTATACTTTTTTCGAATTTAACAAGAGCGAAAATGATTTATCTTATCCGTAGATCAATAAATCTACGTGGTTGCAACAAAAAAGATTCAGATCCGAATATTCGGAATAGTTTAAAAGATGAAGTTTGGATTGCAGATGTCTTTCTACAGATTTGGATTTACGAGAAATATATTATTGTTTTGTGTTTTTTTACGTCTTTTATGAGTTCTTTTGCTCTTTGTAGTCATTTTCATCCATTCGTGGATATTGTATTTACCTGTAATTATGTGGGGTTTTATTCTTTATATTTTGTTTGTTATACTTTTTTTCATCTAATGAAATTACAAGCAATTTCTAAAAAAACAAACAATACGAAATTTCAGCTAATTGATGTTTAAATCCACGAGAGAGGCAATTTTTTTTACAGAGTCAAAGCAATCAATACAAGAGAATTATAAATTCCTTAATTTCATGAATACTCTCTAAGAAAATTCTATATCCGTTGTGATCGAAAAGCGAGTTTCATGGAGTGGAAAATGATCAATTAATATATCAAAACCGAATATGTAAACTGCATTAGACTCATTTTGACGGATTATGTAAAAAAAATCAATTTTTTATGATTTCTAAAAAATAATCTTGATTAAATTTTATATGAAAATTCAATTTGAATAGAGTCGTGGTCCAATCAACCAGAAAGTTAAAAACAGTAAATTAGAGATGATTATTTCTGTTACATAGATTCTGAATCAACGGATACAATCTATTATTTTTTAACATCTTTGTCTTTTGAAATGTAGTCAGGGGCAGAACCGGGGGGGGGGGGGGGGTGGTTAGGGAGGGCTCGAGCCTCGGCAGGCGGTCGGAAAATTGAGAATTTTTTTTTAGTAATGGTGTCTGGTAATATTTTGGAGAGAATTATATTGACTCTATGTAGTATTACTTCAATGTTTAAAGGTAGATGAGTTGGTTAAAGATGCTTACTTCGATTTGAGAGGTCCTATGTTTGACTCCTTTCAACCTCATTTTTTTAAAAAGTTTTTATTTATTTTTTATTTTATTTTTCAATAATTATAAAAACATGCTACCATTATTAATTAATTTAAATGGGCTCTTTATTTTTATTTTGATAACACTTTTGAATTCATTTTTAATATGTCTTTATCATTTAAAAAAAAAGTAGACATATTTAATATTCATTTTTATTATGTCTTTACCATTAAAAAAGTAAACATGTTTAATTTTCTATTAGTTCAATGCTAGTTTCTAAAAAAATGATAACATTTTAACAGTTTTAATGCGTTGGAGACTAAAAAAAAATTGCCCAACCCTGACGGACTAGACTTTGAAAATTTACCGTCAATCGCACAATCAATTTCGATTTTTTTTTGACGTTTTGAAATTTTTTTTACTGATATGTTTGAGCCCCGGATCATCCGAGGTTCTGGTTCCACCACTGAATGTAGTACTTGTTTTCTTATGTCCGATGTAGTTTTTTAATTAGTATGGATACTAATACAATATAAGAAACATAAAAAAAATACAATAAAATCAATTTACTTAGATGATTAAGACTTTCTAAATGGACATATTTTCACAAGGGAATTTAAAAATGAATTCTATGTATGAAAATGCATGAAAATGAATAAGAAAATGGCTTGTTTTCACTATGTATAGGGAAGTGACGTCTGCTCATGTCACTGTCCCGCTAATAATGGATAGGGCGTTGATAGCACATATATTTAGAGAGAAGAAATGGACAATAAACTTTCTATTATTCCTCGAGAAAATTTACTATGTGCCTGGCATACCACCTATGTGGTATACCAAGCCATTCAAAATATGACAAGTGTCAAAAAAATAACAGCTAATTAAAAGATAAAAAAAACTCTTATAGCACGATCTAAATTCCAATACTTTCCTTTCTCAAAAATAACTATACAGTCCTTCTCCTTCTTGGCCCCTTCTCCTTCTTTTTCTGAATCTTTCCAAAAGATTAATCTTCTCTCAATTCATCTCTCTATCTCTTTTAGAACAACACTTCCGGCATCCAATAAATTTTCCGTGCATTCTCCTTCGCTGGTCGCCATCGCTGATTCGTTCGCATCTCCACCAGTTCATTCTCTTCCGTTCATCCTTTTCATCTGCTCTTTTAATTTTCTCTTCCATTGCCGAAGTAAACCGCTCCTTGAACCATATACGCAGGAGATGCAAGAAGAAAAAGCAAGTTCTGGCGGTAACTGCTCTCTTTCAGATCTGATTCTAGCCAAATGAAATTTGTGGTTGGATCTGCTTCAGAGTGCATAGCCTTTAGCTTTTGCTTCAAATTCATTCATCTGAGCACTGTAATTTTTGTATAAATTCTTATGTATCCACCATTAACTCAAATAATGTATTAGATTATTCTTTCATTGATGAGTTTTACATTTGATTGTTGGGATGATATGAATGATTTTAACATCTACTAAAAAAACAAAGACAAAAAAAAACTGTAAATTATGTACTGATTTTAACATTAATGGAAGAGCAGCAAGCTAGCAAGCTATCTGGGTTCATTGTTTAAAAAGAAAAACTAATAAAGAATAAGAATTACAATCGCAGGAATATTGAGGGACTTGTTAGCAATAATATTTTTATAATTAATTTTTTATTATTTAATATTAAGAATTTAACACTTGTCGGATTTTTAATGGGCTTGACATACCACATAGGTGGTATGCCAGGCACATAGTAAATTTTCTCATTATTCCTCGTATTGGGTAACACATATAATATGAGGTATTTATACTAGTTACTAAAACTCAGAAACTCAAATCATATTTGTTACAACTTTTCCCTTAACTATGTTAACTATTTATTTCTAACACGCCTTCCTCAAGCTGGATCAGAAACTGTAAAAAAACTCACCTTGCATAGAATACGTATCATTTGAGAAGTTGACAATGGTTAAGTAAAAAAATCAACCAATTGTTCATGTGTAGGAACAAAAGGAGTTTGAATAAAATGTTCACCAGTATAAAAATGGCCTTTTGCCACGGCTTACTAAGAACAGAAGACCATCACAAAGTGAAGATCTAGTTCCAAGAACACGTAGCCGATGCCGGAATACTAGCCATACTAGGTTGAATTCTCATCGTCGGGTACCAAATATAAGTCAGCCTCCAAGTACAATAGCAAGTTCTCTAAGTTTTGGGACGTGGACTCATTGTATTCATTTTGTGTATATTTCATTGAACCTATTGAACTTATTGTACCCATTGTCTGAAAAATTGTATATTTCATTTAAACTCATTGTGTGAAAATTGTATATTTCATTGAACTTATTGAACTCATTGTGTGAAAATTGTATATTTCATTAAACTCATTGTGTATATTTTATTACTTGTATATTTCAATAGGTGGAGGTCGAGCCTTGGCGCAACGGTAAACGTTGTTGTCATGTGACCAAGAGGTCACTGGTTCGAGTCTTAGGAGCGGCCTCTTGCCGGGGAAGGCTTGCTCCTAGTACATCCTTGTGGTGGGACCCCTTCTCGGACCCTCGTTCAGTGGGGACGCATAGTGAGATATCTCAAAGTTTGCCTATAGAGTTTCCAATGAAACACCTCAAGCACAATACGATATCTCAAGAATGTTCCATACGTTTTGGATAACATTCGTGGTCATAAATTTGTTTCGCAGTTGAAGCAACTACAATGATTTTACTTCTTAGTTTGCGACAATTGGAACAAATTCTTAATTACGAAGTGAGATTCTGCTGAAATAATTTTCATTACGCTAGTATATGGCCATTTCTCAGTTGCATAACAAAGAAGCACTGAAAAATCGTCAATGAATTCATACATGGAGACCAAACGAGTTCGTAGAAGAAAGAAAGAAGAAAGAAGAATAAAAAACTAAGTGTTATATATATATATGAAGAGTAATTCGGAAAAGTCCAAATTGAAATAATCTAGATTTGTAATGAATGATGTGACGAGTCTAAATAAGTAAATGGGCTCAAATAGACAAGTTTCGTAATTTATCCTATTTTATAATGTTTAAGTTCATTTCCCTTTTTAGTTAAAATCTCCATAAGAGTATTGAGATTAACCAAGGCCCAAATCAAATGAGCATATTGAAAAGATTTAGGCAAGTGATAGGCCAAAACATGGAGGTTGCCTTAAATGCGCAAGGGAACTGCTTACAGGCTACAGCCCTTTCAAGCTGCGTCGTTTTAAGAGGAAACCCTACACCCTTGTTTCTCTCTCTCGTTCTTGTAGCTCTCCACACCAACGCGCATACTGGTGCCAGTGGCGATTGACGGCCGTGACTTGAGTGCTATTGAGCTGATCGGTTCAAAATTGTGTGATATCCCGATCATCCAACTTATTCTGGCTCTAATCCAAGTTTTAGATCGAAATTTCCTATAGAAGAAGAAGCAGCCTTACACAAATGGACGTTTTGGTACCGTACCAATCAACGCATTAGCTGATTACTTAGAAAGCAAGAGCTTACCTATTGTTCTTCACAGGGCTGTATCCTGTAACGAAGTACGCATTTCACCGGTTTTTTCCTTCGCTTTAATTTTTGTTCTTTCATACTTTCTCATTTCTCGGCGTTTTTTTTTCTTGTATAGATTTATGCATTCAAACAGTTCAGATACAAGTTAGAATTGTATTTACCTTCTCAGAAAACTTGGTTTCATTGAGCAGAAAAGAAACTATCTATAATATCATGTTTTGAGAGTTCCTTTTAATGATTACTACTAAGTACTAAGTCAGTCAGTGACGAGTCTTCTTAATATCATTATTCTTTTCAAATCCACTGATTAATTTTCCATTGGTTTGTTACAGTACGTTTCTTTCTTCCATTTCTCTTATTCAATCTTATAAGGCCCAATTACCTCCATGGATCTTATCAGTCAATTGCATAGACAGATTGCTGATTTCACAGCTTCTCTATACCGAGAGGTGAGTTTTTGTTTTTATGTACTGATATCTACTTGTCTATCTGATGAGATGATCGTTTTTTATGTATTCGACGAAGTCACTGTTTATCTCTATGAAAAAGTGTCTTTTGGGGGTGATATTCGTCTAATTGTTCCTAAAATTGTTGGAACTGGATCAATTACATCTTAGTGATGAAGAGGGAATTTTTATGTGATGTTGATATATCATAACACGAGGTTTCTGAAATTCTAGCGGTAGTTCCTTTGGTATTTCTGGTGACGGATTTATATTTCTTTTCAAAAGGGCTATGTGGATGATCAATTTAATCAGCTGCAGAAGCTGCAAGATGACAGCAGTCCTGATTTCGTTATGGAGGTTGCGTTTCTCTTCTTCGATGATTGCGAGAAGCTTGTTAACAATATGGCTAGAGCTTTGTGAGTAATTTTGTTGTACCTTTTTCATTTTGGCATTCAGCCATTCGGTTTATTATTATCATTATTATTTGTTTATCTAGTTTGTTTGATTGCTATTTCTGTGATTGTGAATTAATTGGAAGGCAAGAATGGTTTGTTCAGGAAAAATGAACTTCCTTTGTTGGAGAAATTGCTTATTTTTAATTTCTTTTAATTATTCAATTAGAGAACAACGGGCTGTGGATTTCAAACAGGTGGATTCGCATGTTCATCAATTGAAGGGTAGTAGTTCCAGGTATTTGTTTTATCGGTTGTTGATCTAATTACTTTTTTTTTTGTTTTATAGTCAACATTATGAACACTTACATATGATTGCGCATAAAAAGCCTAAAATGCTACTTGTTTGCTGTCAACTATTTTTGTTTTCTTTTGTGAAAACCTTTTATTGTATTAAATGTATAGACTTTCAAAAAGCTTGCATAAACTCGGGGATGCAATGAACTAATGACTAATATTAACTCCTTGCTCTCGGAAAAACTGCTAGCTAAAACAAATATATGATTTTTTTTTTTCCATTACAAGGTAGGGCTAAAACCCCGAAAATTGAAAAGTAAAACGAGAAACTAAACACGAATCCTATGAGGAGTGCTAACCCCACACGTATCAGCAAGGACATCTCGGAGGCCTGCAGGCGGCACACCACACTCGTTATGATCCAAGGAAAGAGTTCCTATGAAGTTCGTCATCCAATCAGTTGCTCTGTTACCCTAATGGACGGTATGAGTCACTTTGACATCCCAATTATGCTTCAACAAAGTCTTGCACCCTCAATCAACCAAAAGTAATGATGTAAAGACAGATCCAGGTCCAGGTTCGAAACAAGGCAGACAACCACCTGGGAATCAACTGTCCTGAGAATCAACCTCAACAATAACTCGCTAGCTCCAACCCATTGTACACACCCTAGGGCTGCATATGAGGTCCCTAGATTACAGGCAAACCCTCCTAACCAAGCACCCGACATATCTCGAATCAGCTCGCCAGTAGAAGTGAACCCCAACTTCCCTTTGTTCGCCCCATCACAATTAAGTTTCACTCAACCGGTCTCAAGAGGCTTCCAAGCAACTAAAATTTCATTAAACACACCTGGCATGCTATTCGTCTGTAAATCATACGCACTATCAAACTCAGCAGCTTGGGAAATAAGAAACTCAACTTTATATCTACACTCGGTACTATCCTGGGTGAAAATCTTAGCATTTCGCCAACACCAAATCCACCAACAAATAGTGGCATGCAAACAAAACCAGCCAACCGATAGAGTTCCAGTGATAATTAAGGGCCAAGTCTTCTTCGAGCCAAACTTTAAGATCAGCCCCAAAAAACAACTGCTGCCAAGACAACGGAATAAAAGATTCTCAAACTGAGTGAACTGTTTGACGTTCGCGAAGAAGATGGAGAACGCTCTCTGAAGCCGGACAAAGCGGACAGCAAGCGCTCACAGTCAGGTGCCTTTTAACACTATTCACATTAGACAAAATTGCATCATGCATGGTCGCCACATGAAGTATCAAATATGTTCTGGAATTGGCAGCTGCCAAATACAGTTCCAGGTCTCATTCGGACTGCAATCACCCACTACCAAATTCGTCGAGCGAGCCAGAACATAGGCTGACTTAACCGAACCGGAATCCGGCACACTCCAAAACTAGCCATCCTCCTCATCGTATGGGCTCAGAATAACATACGAAGCAATTTTAAAAATAAACATGTGAGGCAGCAAACAATTAAAATGTGACTAGTCCTAACATTTCACATCGCTCCAGTAGCTAGCAACAGTAGCATTTAAATCAATAACAGGAATCGAATATGACACCACATATCCACCCGATGAAAATCATCCACCTACCGATCCAACCAGAACTGAGTAGAGGTACCTAATCGAACAATAGGACTCACCCCTCTACTTAACAGTGAGGCCCCATGCACAATGCAACTCCAAATATGGCTCTGAATAGGGGTCTAGGGAGAAACTTATTTAAGTCCTGCACATCCCTAGCATATTTGCTTTTCAAAACACGAACCCATAAAGTACTCGGTTCAGTCTATGATTTTCTTTTGAATACGACTGACAACCATGGTATTTTATTGTAATTCAATTGCCAAATAGCAGTTTCCCATGGTCATAAAAAAAAAAAAGAAATACAATTATTACAAATCTGCAACATCAGCAATAGGTGAGGGGTACTTGTCAAAAAAACAATAGGTGAGGGGTTGAAATATGTTTAATAATGGTTGTTATGCAACAAATTTTGCATTTATTGTTCTGTGATAACGCTAGAGATAAGTAGAAACACTAGTTTTGTCTATTGTGCTTGTGCATTAAGATTATTACCTAACTTTATTTATGTTATAAAACGTCTGCTGCATTCCTTTGTGTTTCATATCAAGTTTGATATAAAAATTGCTTTTATGGTTTAACAGCCTGGGTGCAGCAAGGATTAAAAATATATGCATTGCTTTCAGAACTTACTGTGATTCCCAAGACCGTGAAGGGTGAGCTCATATTCTTCTTCTTTTTCTCTTTGTCCCTTTAATATTGTTAAACACATAATTTACTTGTTAAATAATTTTGGCAACTATTACATTATCTGTAGTCTGTTTGAGAGTTGAGCTCTTCTTTTTTCTGACAAAAATTGATAACGAAAGTAGGATCGACTGATTAAGTTCATATAAAGTGCTCAATCTATATACATGATAATAAGATATTGGTACAGGTGTTTGCGATGCCTTCAACAGGTGAATCATGAGTTTGCTCAATTGAAGATCAAGCTTCAAACTTTATTCAGGGTAAGTTAAAAGATATTATGTAAAAGGTGGGTTGCAATCTGCCGACAGTCCTAGGAATAGAGGCAAAAAGGCTGCAATTTATCATCCCTTTGACATAATTTGTTACTTTGGCATTTTTTTTTCAACTTGGACATAATTGTGCCCCTCTACTTTAATTTTTTTTCGTAAAATTTGACCATTAACTGACTGTTTTTATTAATTATGTATTACACTTAGGCTCTGTTCTTTATCGCTGAAAAAAACTGAATTGAATTGAATTGAACTGAACTGAATTGAACTGAACTGAATACTACTGAATACTGAACTGAATACTACTGAATATTGAACTGAATTTAACTGAACTGAATTTAACTGAATGCTACTGAACTTAACTGAATGCTACCGAACTTAACCGAACTTAACAATAATGATGATATTAGACTTTAAAATAATTTTAATGATAATATTGGACATTAATAAACTTATAATAATAATAATGGTTCTAATAAATTTAATAATATCAATAATAAATAAATATATTATTAAAGATAAAACTAAATTGAATATCAAATAAAAGCTCGGGTCTCGGGTTGATAAAATCTTGGCTCGATAAAAGCCTATGAAATTAAATAAAAATGAGTCTAATTTAAATTAAAAATACAAATTACATACAAACACAAATTTACATATAATTTAAAGCCTATGAAATTAAATACAAATTTTCATATGAATATAAACTCTTAACTTTTTATTCTAATTAAGGGTTAAAGTGCAAAAATAACGTTTTGGGTCAGGAGTAATTTTACCTCTAACGTCTAAAATTGTGCAATTTTATCCCTAACATTGATAAATTCGGTAAATTTTAGAAACAATTCATAATATGGATGCAATTCCTAATTTTTAAATATGGATGCATACTTTAGTTTTAATTTTTTATTAAACGATATATACTTTAATAAACTATCATTTCTTGACTTTTATCTAATTTATAGATATTGATAAAGTATAAAAAAATAATAATAATAAATAATGATAAATTATAGATAAATAATAATAATTATTATAATATAATAAATAATGATAAATTACTGAATGCTGAAACTGGATGCTGAACTGAATTGAACTGAACTGAACTGATTGTTACTGAAATTAAGTGATAAAGAACAGGGCCTTATTGGTATGTGTTGAAACTATTTTCTCCATTTGTATAACAAACGAATGTAATACACTGAGAATGAAACTACTTATCAAAGGCGGAATTTTCTGTCAACGAAAATATTACAAAACAAAACAAAGGTACAAGGGCTAAATGAACCAAAAATTGAAGTAGAGTTGCTAAAGTGACAAATTGTGCCAAGGACAGGGTCAAATATTAACTTTTTCTAGGAATAGATGATCAACCTGGGAAGCAATATCAGTTATAAGACACGTCACCTGTTATATGCGTGTTTGATGCAAAAATTTATGAATATTTACGGGTGAAGAAGTAATTTGGGATTTATTTGTAAATTTTACTATGTATTGGCTTTGAACTGCAGCTGGAGCAGCAGATTGTGGCAGCTGGTGGATCCATTCCTGTTATTCAATAAATGGTATCAATGCATTCTAACTGAAGGCAGGCAGAAGTATTGAAGGATTAATGCTACATACACTTTCTTGCCCCTTTATTTTCATAATTGGTAGCGGCCACATTTGTGAATAAACATTTCCATTCCTGTCTCTGCAAAGCAGTTTTCACTCAGTAGTACAAAATAAATAGCATGTATTTAATCAGAATCCGTATTTTGTTTGGGGAATTCTCCAGAATCTATTCTATGATGTGGAATAGAATAGTTGACATGTCTTTGTGAACATTATTCCAATCACCTTGGCTTCTTATATATTCCATGTTAATGTAAAGAATTTTGAGGTGAGCTTTAGGATTTCTTTGTATTATGTAGCCGAAGGGTGACTTCCTTTGAGTTTGCATTTTGATTGGTGTAGTACTTGAGGTACCATGCTAGTCTCTTTATTTTGTATTTCTTAAGGTATGGTATGTCACCAAATTTTTTTTTTTTTTTTTTTATGCGAGTAGTGGGAGATGATGGCAATGGGAGAGCAGTGGGAGTATGTGACATGATGGCAATTCTGATAAGCCATGTGAGGGTGTAGACATGTTGTCACCTTCCTGCCTTTTCTGATACCCTCCTCTATTCTTGACAGATGTCACTTCCGGATGCGATAATGCATTACTCGAGGTTATTATTACTTTTTTTCTTGATTGGGGTTTATTAAATGCAATGCATCGTCCGTTTGTCTTCCTACAGGGTGTTTGTTAGAAGGGATATAGGATGTGGGATAAGGATAAAAAAAACACGAGATAAGTTATCCCGTGTTTGTTTGGAAGATAGAAGAATGAGACAGATGAGGGATAAGCCTCTTATTTCTCAAATCTTATACCCAAGAGGGGGTGATATAAGGAGGTGAGATAAGCTCCTGCAATTTTAATAGGATGGAAAAATCCATCTTATCTTTCAAATTAATATTATGTAGTTTAAATAAAGTTAAAATAGTAAAGCGTATTATTTTATCCCTATCTCTATCCCACATACCAAGCATTGAATAATAATTCTCGACTATCATATTTTTATCCTTATTTCAACCATTTATCTTTATCTCTATCTCAACCTTTATCCTCATCTCTATCCCAATAGAATACTAAACGTCCCGCTAGTGTCATTATAAATAGTGTAGAAAGAAGCTTTCGAAAATTTTATCTCTATCCCAATAGAATACCAAAACGCCTCGCTAGTGTCATTATAAATAGTGCAGAAAGAAGCTTTTGAGGATTTTTCCTGCACTTGCATCATTTCTTCCTTTCCTTTAAGCTTCAATACAGTAAGTTTATTTTCTTTTGTTTGCTTTATTTTTTATTGTATGGAAGGTTTGAGACGTTTTTAAATTAATCTATTGTTGTTGAGAGCGTTGAAGATCCTATTCCCATCCATATACAAAATATTATCATGCCTCTGAAAAGGTCTAAATCTACAAAAGCTTTTGAGAAGAACCAGGATCAGTCACTTAAAAGGGCGACTTCTCCAAATAGGTAAAGTATTTGCTAGGTTTCGAAATAGCTAGAACTAGTGAAAAATTACATCTTTCACAAAGAAAATATGCTTATTGGCTGCAAAACTGGCTGACTCACCAACGAATTCCACCCTACCTTTGTCTAAAGATAAAAGGATACCACTGATCCATCATCTTATAGAAGACTTATTTGCATGCATATTTACCCGACTAATACTAGACCAGATATCACTTATTTAGCGAGTACTCCGAGTCAATTTTTGGCAAAACCTATTAACATTCACTTAAAGGTACCTAGAAGGGTTTTACTGTATATTAAAGAAGACATAGGCAAATGACTATTCTACTTTTCGAAATTTGAATTAGCAAAAAAAGCAAGTAACAGTCAATAATTTCAAAATCTTCCACAGAAGCTGAGTATAAGTTCATGGCTTCTGCAGAAATTCAATGGCTCTTCTACATCTTATAAGCATTGCAAATCAATCATAGACAACCTATTCATTTGTGACAACCAATCAACCATTTATTTGGCGAAACAAGTAACTGACGACAGATGAACCCTATATGTAGAGCCAGAACAATGCACTCCCACTTGTTTAGCCAGGAGTGTTTTCCCTTCAAATCGTCCAACTTGTCCTAGGTCACCATTGAAGCCAGAGATCAATTTGAAGGGCCATGTTCTTGACTTTGGGAGAGGAAATGACCACTTCTAAACTTAAAAATAAGAATAGAAAATAAATGGGTACTTATTGTTTTAAAAATGTAGAGACTTAAGAGGAGTTATAGAACATTCATAGAATCGAGAACTTGAAGACGAAATTGATAAAGGTAAAAATGCACCTACTCCATCTAGCATTTTTAAGGGGCCAGGGTTATTTTTCGTATTTCTAAGTACCAACTAGGCATGTGTCTCATTTTGATTAAAAGAAGAACCTTCTTAGAAAAGTGCACTCTCTTGGGAATTGTAAACGCCGACTTTAGTCCCCAAAAAGCTATATTCGACTTTATGAGGGGCTTGTGATAACATATGTGAATATTTGGAGATCTGGTCTCAATATCAAGGTTTTTTAAAAGCATCTTCATTCCTTAACGAAGATCTCCTATTCATGAATCCTTTATGCGTGTATATAGCGCCACTTGATGAGAAAATTGACATATTTTGGAGTTCTTTCCTTATCAAGATTCAAAATCAGTTTTCTTCTAGCTAGATTAGGGTCTCCACTCCTATATAAAATGGCTGAACTTCCCTCACAAAGGTACGATTTCACAACATAGTTAAGCACTCTAAACTCGGTTGCTTTCTCTTACATTTCTTTTAGACCAGAACTGACTAGAGCATTAGAGTAATCTCATTGGCATTCGAGCAAGATTTGTTTTGGAGGATTTGCAAAGGAGCTAATTAATTTCAACTTTAGGTTGCTTCAAACACACTACCACATCCTCAAAGGTATAATTTTCCTCCACACACACACATATATATTCAATAATTAAAGAAATCAAAATGAAAAATAAAAACACCATGAAAATGTCTTTGTGTTTCTCATTTTAAACAATACTCCATCTGTTTTATTATATAAGTCATTCCAGGGTATTTCACACAAATTATTTTTTGCATGAAGGATTGAGACGCGATTAAATGGTTAGACATCCCAACTAGGTTAGCATCCCTAACACACCCAATCAACCCGAAATATTATTAATAAAAAAAGGAGGGTATTTCACACAAATTAAAAAATATAATCAATATAGAGTCAAATCAATGAATTTACATTGATTAACTAAATAAAAGTTCCCTATGATATAATGGTTGGAGAATAAATATTGGAATGTTAAAAAACACATGGATGAATTTAATACTAAAATTCTTAGAAAACTAGAATGATTGATATTTGGAAAAAAAACCAATTTACTAGAACCACTTTATAAGTAGAATGAAGGAAGTACTATCTAAATTAATTGAATTAAGAATTCCATTTCCAGGCTAATATATAAAAAGATTAATAAAACAACATACCAGTCAAATTATAATAGCTAATTCATAATAAATTGATATTTATAATTATTATGGACAAAAAAATCATATTTAAAACCATAATCTTTATAAATTTATCTAAGGGATAATTGTAAAAATACCCTTAACGTTTATAGCCAGGAGCAATTTTATCCGTAAAGTTTAAAATGATGCAATTTTACTCCCGACGTTGTCAGCCAAGAGTAATTTTACCTCTATTGTTGGCAAGTTGGATAAATTTTAGACATTATTACACATATGTTTTATTACTTATTCTGTGTCAATTGCACTTAAGTTGATTCTAAGAAAATGATTTCATATATTTTGTAATTTAATAATAGAATTGAAGATTAATATTTTTAAATTCGGTGAAATATTTGATTTTTTTTGTCCAACTCATACAGAATACATAATATTTTTTTTTATATTTTCACGTTTAATCAAATGTTTGTGATTTGTTACTAATTTAGTGATAAAGTGACACACATGTGAAGTGTATATGACAAAATTCATGATCGTGAAGACCATTTGATGAATAATTTCTTCAATTGACCCAACTTTTCAATGTTAAGGGTAAAATTGCTCTTAACTGCCAACGTTGGGAGTAAAATTGCACTATTTTAAATGTTAAAGATAAAATTACTTTTATATATATATATATATATATATATATATATATTAGGGTATTTTTGCAATGTATCCTTTACCTAATTAATCATATGCTTAATACATTATTTGTTCTCTGAACTTGTCCAAAAAAAAATTGATTGGTGCCCTGAACTTTCAAAGTGTTCCGATAGCCCCTTGAACTTGTATAAAATATTCAGTTAGCCCCATAAACTTCCATAAAATGTAATCAATTAATCTTTCAGTCGTAAAAAAAATAAGTTAAATGCGGAAGATATATTGCGTGCATCTTAAAAAAGTGAAATGACCAAGATCAGGATATGTGATTATGTTATTATAAAGGGTAATTAATTTATTAGTCCCTATATTTTGACAAAACACACTGTTTAGTCCCTGTATTTTCAAAAACACACACTAAAGTCCCTAACGTTTTTCTCGGTGAACTGTTTAGTCCCTAATATTTTTCTTGGTGAACTGTTTAGTCCCTGCCGTTAGACTCTCATGAAGATTCTGTTAGTCAATTTGGATTTGTGTTCTTCTTTTCCTTTATTTTGCTTTCCTTTAAACTCTAATGCATCTGAAATCAACTTTGAGTGTCCTTGTTCTTAATTTTCTTCTTAATCGTTCAAATTCGTAAGCGTTGAGTCTGTTCTTTTTATTGTTCTCCATGCAAATAGCTTCTTCTTCTAAATTGGATTACTCTTCTGAAGTTTGAAGGTAAATAGTAAAGGGTAATTTAGTCATTTCCGAAGTCATAAACGGTAAAAAATGTAACAAACAGACGGAAGGACTAAACAGTTCACTGAGAAAAAGGTTAGGGACCTTACCATGTGTTTTTGAAAATACAGGGACTAAACAGTGTGTTTTGTCAAAATATAGGGACTAATAAATTAATTACCCTATTATAAAAGAAAAAGTTTTGTAGTTCAACAAGTAATTTTTTTTTAATATATTTTAATATATTTTATGAATTATGTAATAATATTCTAAGACATGTGCAACATATCTTCCGTATTTAACTTATTTTTTTACAACCGTGTGATTAATTGATTACATTTTACGCAAGTTCAGGAGACTAACTGAACATTTTATGCGAGTTCAGGGGGCTATCAGGACATTTTGAAAGTTCATGGGTCAATCAATCTTTTTGGACAAGTACAGAGGGCAAATGATGTATTAACCTAAATAATACTGATGGATTTGAAGGTAAGTGAGAGTAAGTGTAATTAGGTAACATTGTTTGTTTTGAGGTGTAATTGAAGAGCATAGCAAGTGAGAGTATGTAAGAGTGAATTTTGGGTAATTTTTCTTATAAAAAAAAAAGAGAAGAGAATCATGGTACATATCTTTTTCTTCAAATTATCCTTTGTCTTTTTTTTTTACACAAGATATAAGAGTAATTATATATATATATATATATATATATATATATATATATATATATATATATATATATATATATATATATAAAACCATCACTTAACTTATCTTCCATTCAAACACAATAACTTATTTCATATACCTCACTTATTTCATCATATATTACCTTACTTTAATTACAGTCCGTCCAAACAAGATTTACGAGGCTCCATCATTCAAATCATAAAAGTATAAAAGGTTAATCATGCAATTAACCTTTAATTTATATTGGGTTTGTGTCTGTCGTGTTGTGGAATCTTGGTTCGGACATCTCGAGTTAAAACCAGTGGTAACCACTGTTAATTATAAATAACTATCATGTTGTTTGATCGATTTTACATGTTTAGCTGGTAAAGATTTCAAAATAAAAATTTCAAAATTTAAAGTTGTTTAGTATTATATTTACTACATAACTATATTTTTAATTTTTTAAAATAATCATTTTTAAAATTTTCTTTTTCTAAAAGTTATATTTTTATTTCATAAAAACAAGGGTTCCGATATTTACAGCCTTAAGGGCTGTAAATAAGAACCTCAAAATTCTTAATATTAGTGTTAATTTTGTTTTCCAATACATAAAATTTATTGATACTTTAATGTTTAAATACTTAAATACATTTGTCATAATATATTGTTATATTTCCAATACAAATAAATATTTATTTTAAAATTAAAAGTCTCTTTTTTATTGAAAATATAAAAAAACACATAAATAATTAATGCTTATATACAACCCTTAGAGTTGTATATATCATTTGCCTGCCTAAAATCAAATACAAAATTTTACAAAACACAAATTGCTTTTGCAAAAATAATACTCCGTTTCATATTACATGATTTTGTAGAGATTTTTTTTTTTCATATTACATGTCATTTTATATGATTAGTACATGTTAAGTCATCTTTTTTTCTGCTATAAAAGGCAGGTTTACGGAAATTAATTAAAATAATTGACTTATTATAGAATAAATAAATTCGAATCAATAAATAAAGGATAACAATGTTTTTTTCTAATATCCTTAATTTCTATACAACTCTTTAAAATCACGTGTAATATGAAACGGAGCTAAGAAAACAAATACCGGTTAGCAAATTAACTAAACCACGTGCTATTTATTTGTAATTAAGCCAATAATCAAGCAGATTTCTTCATCTTTTCCGCCATATAACCGCAGGTAGAAGAAAAGCTTTGCATTCTGGATATCTGTGGAGACCTTTAACTCACTTAAATGCAAAATATCTCTCATGTTAGATAAAATAGGATACAGTTCACGATAAATGGCTCTGCAACTTTACCATCTGCCACCAGTTTCCTCCTTATCCCCTCCGTCGTCGTCTTCATGTTGTGTCCGGGCCCATTTTCTCTTCTTCTACCACCAACAACGGAGGCTCTACGAACCTTCTCTGAGAATAAGTAATGCTAGCAAAAGGAGACACACGGGTTTGTTCGTCGGCAAAGAAGACCTTGAACTGCGAATCCAAGAGGAAGAAGACGAAGAAGAAGACGATGATGAAGATGAAGAAGAAGACACAACACCTCCCAGTCCTGAAGACCTCCAGTACATTCAAGAAATTAAGAGGGTCTGTTTCTAATTTCTATGTTTATGATTATTGTTTCGCATTTTATATTATCACTAATTGCTGAATTTCTTCATATGATTAGGTCTTGGATCTTCTCAAGAAAAACAGGGACATGCTCTTTAATGAGGTAAATTTTATGTTTACTTATTCGGCAACTAATCTTTAATTTTGTGTTCGTAACGCCAATCAACTATACTACTTGTTTGTTGCTAATGTGATTTTCTACCTGTTTCATTTCTTTCTGTTTGGCTGCTTTGATTGAAATTATTGAGCTAAATAAATTTGTGTTTGGGTATGTAATATGATTGGATTCAAATTATATTGTCCGTTTTCAATTTATTTTCAGGTTAAGCTGACAATATCGATTGAGGATCCAAGAGAAGTTGAACGGAGGAGGCTACTTGGCATTGAAGATCCTGATGCCCCAACCAGAGAAGACTTGGCTGAAGCTCTAGAGCAAGTAAGTGCCTCTTTCCACTACTAATTTGTGCCCCTATTCATACTCAAATTTAAACTTCAACTTTCTCATTCGGTGCTTCTTACTTGACAACTATCAACAGTTAATTAGTTAACCAAGCCTTTTGAAACTTCAACATTATCAACGGGAACCACATCCGGTGGTTCATACTTGTCAACTGTTAACACTTTCTTTATGGCACAAATTGAAGTTTTGTGGTCATTATGAAACTATCCTTATTGTTCGGGGATGATTAGTTATTTTAACCCTCCATCTCATTCTGAAATTGACTGAATATATATCTCAGTTGAATTGTGATTATGTTGCAACGTTAGGGCTATTGTTAATTCATGCTATGTGAAGGATCACCTAGGTTGTATTTGGTATGGTCTCTGCAGTTTCTGTGGAGACAATCTTGAACATACCCCATATGTTTCAAGTGTCAATTGACTACTGTGGATATGTGTCTCATGTTGTATTTGTCAGTAAATATTTATATTTTTTGAATGTTGGTGAAACCTTCTTTCAATTGGCATTTTAAACGTTTTGCCTTTGAATTAAAAACTATATGCTATCTGATTTTGATCTATTTTTTTTTTTTTATATAGGTGAATGAAGGTAAAGTACCCAAAAATCGCACTGCTCTCCAACTACTTGCAGAGGAAATGATAAATTGGCCTAATATAGAGGTACTCTTTTGATTTGAGTAACAAATGTTGTTGATTTCAGTTTATGTTAGTTAACTTATTTAAAAATTGCATTTTTTGAACTTGCCTTGACACATCTTCAATCGTTACCATAATCATTACACCATAGACAATAATGATTAGGATTAATTTTGAACCAGGTCTTTGACACCATGACATTATGGCTTTTATATATATTGTTTCTTTGAAGATGCAATTTTCTCATTCATTCCTCAAATATGTCAACCTTCATATGTATTCAACAATTTATTTATTCTGTATCCCTACCTGGACTTTTTTGGAGAACTTCGACTTGTATATTTCATGACCAATGTGACTGTAGATTTTTAAGTTAATTTCCAGCTTTGTTAGGAGCTCGGAATTGCTATGGTTCCATAGTTGTCATCTTTGGAAACTTGATTTCATAGACAGCTCAGTGGAAATCTGACTAATGACGATTTTGGAGGAACGGTTAATGTTGATGTTAATGTATACAAATATAAAAATGTAGTTTACTCCATTGATAGGAAGGCTCAATTTAACTAAGGCATTGGGAAATGAATATTTAATTGAATTGCATACTACTTTCTAACTACAAATTGAAGTTGGCTGGCGTGGGAAGAGCTTCTAGTCGCTTAAATTAAGTTTTGAGTTCGATCCTAGTGTATGCAATGAACTTTAAATACAGAAGGGCAAGGCTGTTTAGTCAACCTTGAACTTGTTAATTGGATCCACTTACCAAGAAGTCTACTACTTTCTGGTTAGGTTCTTACAACCAAACCAAACCAAACCAAAACTTGGGTTGCCTAGGAGGCTAAGAGTAATATCTGTAACTTTAGTACCTTCACAAATTTCAGTTGCATAAATTGCATATTCTACATTAACCTAAACTAGTAGAATGGAACTTTCAATGAGATATGTGGTGCTCTCCTTGTTTATAAATCTGATCTAGGTTTTTATTTCTAGATCCCATGTGTTTTTTATACATCCAAGCATTCTTCATGGATATTATTTAAGTGCTATTTGTTTCTTATCTTTGCTGTTTGCCTTGTCTTTTCCTGAATGAAAGAGAATAAAAGAGAGGCTAACCTCATTTAGGTACTTTTACAGTGAGTGAAACATTTAACATTTTGCTTTGTTCCTCAGTGTTGGAATTTATTTTGAAGTTTCTATTCTGTCCACAAGACATGAACTCTGATTGAACATGTTCTTCTGTGCTACCTTTCAATATTCCATATTCTTTATGTTCCTCAAACTTCACCATAGTTTTTATGGAATGAATATGGTAATTAACTTTGAACAGAGTGTGTATCATATTATTCAAATCAGTGATTATATGTTTTGGTAAATGTTTATGTGGAAATAGGTTGAAATAAAAAAGTCGAAGCCGAGAAAATCCTTATATGCAAAAGCAACGGACACAGGTATAGATATTCGAGAGGCTGCAAAAAGGCTTAAAATTGACTGGGACTCAGCTGCTGAAATTGAAGAGATTGACAATAAAGATGAAACAGAAGTTCCGGCAGCTGTGGTTAGTTCCCTTTTCTTACTTTTAACGCATGCTAAGAATGTTTTTAGTGGTCAGTAAGGCGGCCCGGTGCACTACGCGTCCCTGCTGAGCGAGGGTCCGGGGAGGGGTTCCACCACAAGGGTGTACTGGGGGCAAGGCTTCCCCTACCAATTTATTTGGCAAGAGGCCGCTCCTAAGACTCGAACCCATGACCTCTTGGTTACACGACAACAACGTTTACCGTTGCGCCATTCAATATTATTGAAATTCGAGTCAGGAGAGTGGCATTGAGAATATGATTAACTCATTGTTTCTCAATCTTGCTACTAAACTAGTCGAATAGGTGATTGAGTGTTTTATCTGAAATTTGTGAGGGCTGGGAGCATAAATGATATTGTATGTATGGTCCAAATTTACCGTATGATTTTTGGGGAAGTGCATATTTACCCTTTACGTTTTCAAGCTAGATCAATTTTACACCACGATCTAACAAAAATTTGAACGAACTGATTTACCGTTATTTGACTCGTTTTTTATTTGTCACATCAGACCTTCCAATCAATAATTATGTCGTAAAATGTGTATTGTGTTACTAATACAAAACAGCCTGCTAAAATGTCAGAACCAAGTCTGCTACATCAATTCTTTTAAAAAAAAAATATCTAAAATATTTGCTACGTTATTAGCACAGTAAACAATATGCTAAAATGCACAAAATTGCTTCATTTTATATAGACAAATTTGTTGGGAAGGTATAATTTACTATTTCGTGCATAAAGATTAATTTTCACTTGTCCAAAAATAACAGGGGTAAATATTAGGGGTGCACGTGGTCGGTTAACCAGTCCATTAAGGTTAATTCGGTCGGTTAACCATTTTATCGGTTTTTTGAAAATACTAACCATACACTAGTCCACTAAATTCGGTTAACCACTAATCGGTTAATCAATTATTTCGGTCGGTTAACCTTTTATTTCGGTTTCTAACCATTAGTAAATAAAATAATAATAATAATAATAAAACTTTTAATTTTTATTGTGAGTGGAATGACGGGTTAATGGCGAGTTGAAAAGATTAACAACAGAGAAAGATATGTGTGCATTATGTACGTGTGTGGACAATGGATTGGACACTGGATTTTTCCCTAACAACTCTTTAAGGCATTAAATTACTATGTTTTTTGGACTAGAATTCTTATCATCCGTGCTTTACCAACTAAGCCCTATCCATTGTATTAATTTCACTAATTATCTACTTTATGACAAATTTGATAGTACACGACATTTGGGATGAAATATTCCATCATTGAGTCTAAATCACCGAAAATAATTAGTGTTTCTTATTAAATTTTACTATTGATCTCTATATTTATTTTAAGTGGGATAATGTATAATTATATATATAAATATAAATATAAATAAATATGTTTTTATATATTTAATTGAATTCGGTCGGTTTCGGTTAACCGCGGGTTTTAGAATATGAAAACCGTAACCATTAACCACTATTTTTAAAATTAAAAACCGTACACTAGTCCATCGGTTTCGGTTAACCTTATTTTCGGTTTGATTTCGGTTTGGTTTTTTGATTTTTCGGTTTTGCGAATTTTTGTGTGCACCCCTAGTAAATATGTGTCTTATCTCGTATATATATATTGGGTGCAATAACCACGGAACCTATTTTGGATTGCAGGGTTATGCAGCACTGTACTTGGTGACAGCTCTCCCGGTCATAATCGGTATCTCAGTAGTATTAATTTTGTTTTATAATTCTCTTCAGTAGATTATTTTGTATTATACACATGAACAATGTGAATACTACAGTGTTCACAAATTAGACCCTTATTTTAACAGAGAATGTGTACAGATCCCCTTCAATAATTCCATGTTTGCACTAAACCCAATATGATGAGACTAGAACCTTTCCTCACAAACTCCTATTATAAATAACTGTATGACTCAATTAAAATCTAATTTTCAGTGTATGGTCAATTTAGTTCAGTTTTTGTAAGAGCAACTCTAATGGTCGTAGGGTTGCACACCCTCCAACCATTTCACATCACCTATTTTTAACAACTCTCTCCTCAAAACAACTTCTATAAAAAAAATCATCTCTAGTGGTTAGTCACCATCAACACTATTCAATGGATCCCACACATCATATAATATAATATAATATTTATTTATTTTAAATTAATCTATTTTGTAATAATAATATAATTCATAATATTAATAATTTGGTTAATTTATTTAATTGAATTAAAAAAAATTAAAAGCGTAATATTTTTTTTCAAATTAAAATAGACGTATAAAAAAAATATAGACGTGTATAGACTTTATAAAAAGTTGGGTCATTTCTAAATTATATCAGTTTAATATAAATTGTTTTATTTCTAAATTATATCAGTTTAATATAAATTGTGTTAGGTTATGTTTTTTTTATTTAACTTACCATAAAAAAAACCCCATAAAACTTCATTTTTTGGCGGTTAATTTTGAGATTATTTGATTAAAATATTTAAAATATCAGTTGGCTACAACACAATTCAGGAATTTAAGATATAAAAATTAGATGTGGTCCCACTTTGTTTCCGTGTTCTTTATTTGTGTGAGACTTCACGCGCAGATTCTCCAGTTTGTATTGCAATCACTCATTCATAGCATCTAAAGAGAGAGCGTCCTCTTCCTTCTCCCTGGCTTTCTTTTTGGCTAGCGAGTTGCTGAATCCAGCGACCTGCCTGATTCCAGCCACTTCCTTATTTCCTTTTCTAATGGTTAGTTACTCCCTCACAATTATAAATTGGTCCTTATTTTGTCCACTAGAGATGCTCTAACCCATGAAAATTTTCTTGTTATAAATGTCTTGTTGATATATGTGAAGTATATGAAAAGTTCAGTTAAAATTTTATTTCTTGAAAGAAAAAAGAGACGTTATAAATCTATATAGAAAGAACAATTTTGAAATAAAATCTAACCACCAAATAAAATCTAGTAATCTATTGGTCCGTTTAGGATGAATTCATACACAAAAAACCATCAAGCCTGAACGGCTTTCTTTCAAGACTTTGTGCAATTCTCCCAAAATAGGCAATTGCAAATCCATCAAGTTTGAATTGCAAGAACTAAAGTGCAGATATTGGCGTCTTAGAGCATCCACAATGGTTGCTAACAACCATTATGACTTGAGTTGAGATAGTAATAAGGTTAAGCAACATCCCACTAGAGAGGACTAGTTTTTCAAAATTTTGTAGAGTCAAAAATAAATTATGAATTAATAATATGTACCAAAACTGTAATTTATCAGGACTGAAAGAGTAAATTAGCATATTACTTTTTGAAATATCAGAAACCTTGTCACTTGCCAAGACATGTGTGTGTACTACAAGCACCTCTATCAATGGGTTGTGACTTTCAATTGCTTAGAATTTGGATTTTAAGGAAAAACAAAAAGGTTGTTACTACATTCTATAACAAACTAAATTATGTTATAACCACTCTAATGGTTAGTTATTACTCCACATAGGATAGTAACAACAAAACAATGACCACTAGAGTTGGTAGCCTACCTTCGAGGTATCAAAACTCACTGTGATGAACTATCTGCTTCAGGTAGATGTCTTTCTAATGCAAAATTTAATGTTATTGTGTATCATAGTATTGGTCGGGAGTATCATTCTATTATTACGACTTTGAACCTGCAACTTAATCCTTCTCTTTTTCTATTTTGTTGATCTACTTTGAGGAGGACGAAGGATTTTCTTTCTTCCTCCTCGCACCGGGTTAGATTTCTGTATTTCTTTTTATTGCTTTGTTAGTCTGTGTTCATATATTTCATCGGAACGCTTTATTCGTCTGATTGTATCTGCTCTCTATTATTCTATTGTTTATGCTTTTTTCGGATTTAGCAAGAGCGGAAATGGTTTATCTTGTCCGTAGATCAATAAATATACGTGGTTGCAACAAAAAAAAGGACTCAGATCCGAATGTTCGGAATGGTCTAAAGGATGAAGTTTGGATTGCAGATGTCTCTCTACAGATTTGGATTTACGAGAAATATATTGTTGTTTTGTATTTTTTATGCCTTTTATGGTTTCTTTTTACTCTTTGTAGTCATTTTCATCCCTTTGTGGATGTTGTATTTATTTTAGCGTGTAATCGTGTAAGCTTTTTACATTTTGCTTGTTGTACTTGTTCTTCTATTTTCATCTAATAAAATTACAAATCATTTTCTAAAAAAAAAAAACCCAGTTACTTTTCAAGAATTATATGGCCATCTAACAGCCCATGAATGTAACAAATTGTATTTCTGCGTGATTCTATTGATTGACAAATTGTCTATTTATACAGAGTACAGTTATTGTTGTATTCAATGACTAGTCTAGAGATTGGCCTAGATATCAGGAACTAACAGTAAGATACAAGGTTATCTATAATATATTCTCTAATACACCCCCGTAGTTGAAAGGTTCGGAGGCCGAACATTGAGACTAGTCCGAAAATCTTCGAAGAGCGGTCCTGGCAACCCTTTGGTGAAGACGTCGGCTATCTGATACCGAGATGGGACGTGTAGAACACGGACTTCACCCTTAGATACCCTTTCGCGAACAAAGTGAATATCCATCTCAACATGTTTGGTGCGATGGTGCTGCACTGGATTGCCACTGAGATATACAGCACTCACATTGTCACAATAGACCAAAGTGGATTTGGCAATTGGGCATCCTAGTTCAAGAAGTAGATTGCGGATCCAGCAGGTCTCAGATACAACATTTGCAACTCCACGGTACTCAGCTTCAGCGCTAGACCTTGACAGTGTGGGCTGTCGTTTGGCGGACCAAGAAATGAGGCTGTCTCCGAGGAAGACACAGTAACCAGAAGTGGATCGGCAGGTATCTGGACAGCCTGCCCAATCAGCATCGGTGTATGAAGTGAGTTGAGTAGGGGGTAATGCTAGCAGTGTAAGACCCATATCAAGTGTACCATGAACATACCGTAGGATGCGCTTAAGAGCGGCCATGTGTGATGTTTTGGGATCGTGCATGAACAAGCAAATCTGTTGTACTGCATAAGAGATGTCTGGTCTGGTCAGGGTCAGATACTGAAGTGCTCCAGCTAGTTTCCTGTATTCTGTAGGGTCGTGGTAGGCGGATCTAGATGAGATGCTGAGCTTTTGTTTGGTATCCATTGGAGTGTTAGCCGCGTTACATGAGCTAAGCCGGCTTTCTCAATAATTTCGGATGCATATTTCTTTTGAGATTGGAATAGTGAGCATGGGGATCGAGTGACTGAAATTCCCAAGAAATAATGTAGCGGGCCCAAATCTTTCATTGCAAATTCAGAGTTCAACTGAGATAGGATAGATGACTGAACCATATCGGAAGAAGTAACCAGAACAATGTCGTCTACATATAGAAGAATGTAAGCAGTATCTGTACCTTGTCTATATACGAACAAAGAGTTGTCTGAAATGCTATTGACAAATCCCACTTTGATGACAAAATTGGCGAAGCGCTGATACCAGGCTCGAGGAGCCTGCTTAAGACCATAGAGAGATTTACGAAGTAAACAAACATGATCAGGATATAGAGAGTCCCGGAAGCCCAATGGCTGATGCATGTATACAGTTTCAGTGAGGTCGCCATGCAGAAAAGCATTATTGACATCCAATTGTCAAATATTCCAATTTTTGGAAAGTGCTATACTGAGAACAGCCCTGATTGTTGCTGGTTTCACGACAATCAACCCCAGCTAACTGTTCGGATCCATTTCCAACCAATCGAGCTTTGTATCGCTCAAAGGAGCCATCTGCATGTGTTTTGTGCCTGAAAATCCACCAACTACAAATAATATTAGCATTTTTGGGATGGGGTACGAGTACCCACGTCTTATTTTGAATTAAAGCCTCAAATTCATCAGTCATGGCCTGTGACCAATTTGGATCACTTAATGCAATGGATGGTGATTTAGGGACTGGGGATATGGCTGTCTATTTGGAGGCGGAGAGGTTAAGCATACGACGTGGTTTTCGGATACCATTTTGGGCTCGTGTGGTCATGGTGTGGCTGGTGGGATTTACTTGGTGGTTTGTTGCTGTATCAGGTCGAGTAATGGATGCAAGGGGGGATGTCGAAGTTGGAGAATTGAGGGAGGATTGTCGTATAGACGAGGACGGGACTGACGCTGGCCGTGAGGTTGACGTCGGAGCTGGAGACTCGGAGTTAGACATTGACGGAGAGGGAGACGCAGTGGAGGAGGGTGACGGAAGAGACGACCCTGTTTTGGAGGGCGATGGTGAAGGCGACTCGGATTGAGAAGACGACGGAGAGGAAAACAGGGGACACGACGGGACTGACGCAGATTGACGATTTGGACTAGAAGAGACGGACGGAGGTAAAGGGACAGGTGACAGGGAGATTGGCGATAGGCCTGGAATTAGGCAATCGTCGACTGCGGAAGGTGCCGAGACAGGAGACGCGTAAGTGTTTGACTGTGAGCAGAAAGGGAATTTTGATTCGTCAAAGACGACGTGTCGAGAAATGATTAATTTGTTTTTAGATAGGTCGGAGCACTTGTATCCTCGATGATTAGATGTATAACCAAGAAAAACACAAGGGAAGGAGCGAGCCTCTAGTTTGTGACGCGACACGGAGGGGATTATGGGAAAACATAGACACCCAAAGATACGTAAGTGAGAGTAATTTGGATCCCGTTGGTAAAGAATTTTAGTGGGAGATTCGTATCCTAATATTTTATGAGGATATATATTGAGAAGATATGTTGCTAATTCAAGGGCGTGATGCCAAAGTTTAAAGGGGACGGAGGCGTGATTCATGACAGTTCGAATTAGATTATTGACTGTGCGAATTGTACGTTCAGATTTCCCATTCTGGGGAGAGGTGTATGGGCATGAGAATCGAAATTGCATGCCGTGTGTGAGACAGAATTGACGAAAAATGTTATTATTAAATTCTCCCCCGTTATCGCACTGAAAAACCTTAATGTCGCGTTCAAATTGTGTGCGAATAAAGGAACGGAAGGTAAGGAAAACATTGTAAACTTGTGATTTATATGCTAATGGGAATGTCCAAAGAAAATTAGTGTAATTATCCAGGAACAACACATAGTAACGATGACAAAGACACCCTTTAGCAATAAAGGTGAGCGTGTATCAGACACTCTAGGACTCATTCATTCAGATGTATGTGGTCCTATGTCAGTCCAAGCAAGAGGAGGATTCAGATACTTCATTAGCTTCATAGATGACCATACTCGCTATGGTTATATCTACTTGATGAGGCACAAATCAGAAGCTTTTGACAAGTTCAAATGCTTCAAGAATGAAGTGGAAAATCAATTAGGAAAGAAAATAAAAACACTTCGATCTGATCGAGGTGGCGAATATCTTTCTGATGATTTTCTGAATTATCTAACTGAATGTGGGATATGCTCACAATGGACACCTCCCTATACGCCACAACACAATGGTGTATCCGAGAGGAGAAACTGTACCCTATTAGATATGGTACGATCCATGATGAGCATGGCCTTACTTCCAAAGACGTTCTGGGGCTATGCCTTAGAAACTGCCCTCTTCACCCTAAATCGAGTACCAACTAAATCCGCTAGTTCCACGCCATATCAATTGTTCGTTGGTAGGAAACCCGTGTTCTCTTTCATGAGAGTATGGGGTTGTTCAGCATATGTCAAACGCGTTGCGTCCGACAAATTAGATTCTAAATCTGATAAATGTTTCTTCATTGGATACCCTAAGGAAACTATGGGATATTACTTCTATCATCCAGATGATCAGAAAGTAATCGTATCCAAACACGCAACCTTCTTAGAGAAAGAGTTTCTCGAAGAAACACAAAAGGGAAGCGTGATTGAACTCGACGAAGTTCAAGAGGAAGAAACACCGACTGAAACAACGGAGGCGGTCGAGGTACCCGAAGAAGTCCCATTAGACGAGACTCTAGTGGCACCTATTCGTAGATCATGAAGAGTTCGTGAACTCCCAATTAGATATGGTTTTCTAGTGGGAGATGATGACGAGGTTCCCGTGTTAGACGATGAACCCGAAAACTACGAAGAGGCTCTTACTAGTCCAGATTCTAAAGCATGGCTTGAGGCCATGGATTCTGAAATGGATTCCATGTATACTAACCAAGTTTGGACTTTGGTTGATCCACCCGAAGGGATAAAACCCATTGGGTGCAGATGGATCTTCAAAAAGAAGACTGACATGGATGGAAAGGTTAGCACCTACAAGGCTAGGTTGGTAGCGAAAGGATATCGTCAAAAACAAGGTGTTGATTATGACGAAACCTTCTCTCCCGTTGCTATGTCCAAATCAATCAGAATCATGCTTGCAATTGCCGCTCATTTTGATTATGAGATTTGGCAAATGGATGTGAAAACAGCTTTCCTAAACGGAAACCTGCTTGAGGATGTATACATGATGCAACCTGAAGGTTTCATATCAAAGGATGCAAATAAAGTTTGCAAACTTCAGAGATCCATTTATGGACTCAAGCAAGCATCTAGAAGCTGGAACAAGCGTTTTGACGAAACCATAAAACAATTTGGTTTCGAACAAAATTGCGAAGAAGCTTGCATTTACAAGAAAGCAAGTGGGAGCTCTATAGCATTTCTCATACTATATGTGGACGATATACTGTTAATGGGAAATGACATTGCTCTATTACAGTCAGTGAAAATATGGTTATCTGGTAACTTCTCAATGAAAGACCTTGGTGAAGCAGCCTATGTACTTGGTATAAAGATCTACGGAGATAGATCGCGTAGACTGCTTGGTCTTTCACAGGCTACATACATTGAAAAGGTGCTAAATCGTTTTAGCATGCTTGAATCGAAACGAGGTAACTTACCCATGGTACATGGAGTAAAGTTAAACAATCATCAATGTCCTAAAACTGATGATGACAAACGACGCATGGCTGTAGTCCCGTACGCCAGCGCGATCGGTTCAATTATGTATGCTATGCTATGCACTAGACCCGACGTAGCATTCACGTTATCTGTAACGAGTCGTTACCAAGGGAATCCGGGAGACGAGCATTGGATTGCCGTCAAAAAACATTCTTAAGTACTTGAGAAGAACTAAAGATATGTTTCTAGTGTACGGAGAAGGAGATCTGAAAATACAAGGATATTCAGACGCTGGTCATCTCACAGATGAGAATGATTTTAAATCCCAATCAGGATACCTGTTTATCCTAAATGGGGGCGCGGTCAGTTGGAAAAGTTCCAAGCAAGGAAGCGTAGCTTTCTCTACGACCGAGTCAGAGTACATCGCTGCTGCGGAAGCAGCAAAGGAAGCAGTTTGGATTAGAAAGTTCATTACAGAACTAGGTGTGGTGCCTGACATTGTCAATCCCATTACTCTGTACTGTGATAACAATGGAGCCATTGCGCAAGCAAAGGAACCACAGTCTCATAATGCATCCAAGCACTACCTAAAGCGATACCACATCATAAGAGAGATTGTGGCTAGAGGAGATGTGAGAATAGAAAGAGTACCTACAGAGGACAACGTGGCAGATCCGTTAACAAAGCCTTTAACCCAGAAAGTACATGATCGTCATTTAACTTCTACTGGGATAAGTTTTAGAAACAATTGGCTTTAGTCCAAGTGGGAGTATGTTGGGGTTTTGTGTCCTATAGTCAATTGTTGCAGGATACAAACTTATTGTAAATGAATTGTTCTTTATATCATTTGTTTTAATGAGATATATGTTTTATAACTATATAAAGGCAATCCCTTTTAAGCACTAAATAAAGTCTAATAAAAGGAAATCCGTAAGTTTGTTTAAAGTGATTATAAAGTGTTCATACAAGCATGAAGTGAGACAAAACTTTATAATAAACTAATAAACTTAAAACCACCCCAAGTCAAGTGATATATTTAGGATTGATATATCACAGTTGAGACTTGTATGTAACAATGTCTTCTGTCCGACAGAAAGCTGATCTCACAAGCTTCACATATATAGATATCTGGACAGTTACATAGATCCGGTGAAACGTTGTTCATTAGGATTGGGGATCCGACTTGAGATAACAGGATGGGTAGATTCATCCTTGTCAACTGTTCATCTCATTGGTGTTAATAGGTATAACTAATCCTCAGACTCAAATGAATGTTAATTGGTCATCCTGAATTACTGAATGTGAGACTTTGATCCTGTGGTCCCACGATCCTTAACAGAGATGACTCTGGGGTGTGAACTGCAAAGGTTGGGTGTCACAGGAAGTAATTTCAGGGTAGTTATACATTGGATTGAGCATTTATCACTCCCGATTAATGGGAGATACATCCAAGGATCGCTTGTGGAAGACTTGACTCTAAACCCTTGCAAGGTGATAGCTTAAGAGTAGAAATTCGGATTTCACTTAACCTATCTTTTTGAGTTGACTCGGCCAATAACAAGTAAAACGAACGTCTCGCTATATGTGACTTGACATTACCCATAGTCATAAGATTCAGTTCAAGGATGTAGTTGATAAAGGATCGTATTATACCGTAACTAATACAGAAGGGTTAACGACAGAATCAACCTGTCTTCTTAACGGACTCTGGGGGAATGATTACGGACTTGCCAATAACATACTCTGTACATCATTATGTTATGCAAGGGATTAAATATAATTCTTGAAGAAATTAATTTAATAGGTTGCATACGGCCAGAAGTAGTAAGGACCTAATGGATCACACATAAGACTTGGAACCAAAAGAGAGATGGATATGATTAATAGATGGAAGCCCAATTGAGCCCAGTAAGGCCCAAATACAAGGAGGGGGCCGAAATTTATATATATTAGGAAGGAATTAATTTTATTCCATTAATCCTAATTAGATTAGGATTGTGAATTAAATTAATTAAGAGATAATTTAATTAGGAGTTTTAATTAGATTAATATACTCCTATTATTATCCAATTAGGTTATTTATTATTATCCTAAATGTATTTGATATATTATAAGATAATAATTAGGAATCCTATTCCGAATGGAATTCCTATTAAGTAACCTATTCCTATCTAACTAGGGTTTAGATACAAGCTAATATATATACCCCCTATAGTGAATTTCGACTAAGCCTATATCCCTCCCCTTAAGTGATTTTCGAAATTGCTTAATTAAGAGAGAAAAAGAATTCTATTCCCCAAGTTCGTGGACAAGAATTAATTCGGCATTCCATCGATTGATTAATCTTATTCATCCCTCTTTCTCTTTGATTTTGTGTTGGTTTATTAGAGGCAATCTATTTTGGTTGCATCTCATAAGGGTTGATTTCATCTTAGCCTCACCGTATTAAACTTTGTGGTTGGAATCTCGGAGAAGAATTGTGGGCGCTTCTTTAACAACGGTAGATTGTTCATCGAAAGGTATTCCTTCTCATCCCTCTTTATATGAAATAACGATTAACGGATCCTATGGTTAAAAGGAAATAGGCTAAAAATTTTATATTTCCGCTGCTATACCTTAGCCTTAATTTCCTTCAATGTCCATATATCACTATGAATTAAATCAAAAGGCATACACGCAGAATTGTTGGAGGACTGAAACGGTAATTTTACTTGTTTTCCATTTATGCATGAAGAACAGACAGAATTATCCATAACTTTATTACATGAAATAAAATTTTTATTGAGCAAGGCATTCAAAACAGGAAGCCCTGGATGTCCTAATCTACTATGCCAAACATTAGAAGACAAAACAGTAAAGACGGAAGGAGAAGGCGGTGACAGGTGGTGACTAGACGCGACTGGATATAGGTCCCCGGTACTGTTACATCTCATGATATGATTGCCCGTCTATAAATCCTTCACAGAAAAACCGAAAGGGTCAAATTCGACAGAAACTTGGTTATCTTTAGTGAATTGACGAACAGAGATAAGATTTTTGATAAGTTTAGGAGCATGCAAGACATTATTTAGATGCAAATGTTGAGTTTTAGTTTCTAGGATTGCATTACCAGATCCACAAATAGGTACACAGTGACCATTACCAACAATAATGTTTTCATTAAGGCTAGAATTAAAATAAGAAGTGAGTGTACCTTGTTGGGATGTCATGTGAGAGGTGGCTCCGGTGTCCATATGCCACTGATCCGAAGGTGGTGCAATAGACATGGTATGCATGGCTTCTGCTGTAACCCCCTCATTTGGATCACATGATATCTCACACAATATCAGTCTAAAATGTATGTATTCAATCATGAAAATATATATGAATGTGGGAAGACTCATATGTTAGGGTTTTGGGGATGTTACATCTGCGATGTCAGTAGGAGTGTAGGACGGATTGATCATACTGAGATGTGCTTGTGGTGTATTTGGGCGGGGACCCAGAATGCCTGATTGATGTTGTGGTCGACCTGAATGGGACTGAGTTGGCCAATTGTTTGTCGGATAAGCGCAAGGAGGTGCCGCCCACGGTTGTTGTGGAGCCCAAGGGAGTGAATAACCCCATGGGAGGTTGTATGGTGTCCGATAGGAGGGGGAGCCGGAGTAACGCGGACCACCGCGATTGTAACCTCTGCCACGATAATGGTGTCGGCCGCCATGTCTCCCCCCGCGGTTGTAGTGATTAGGGCAAGGGAGCGCGGGGCGCGCGGGTGGAAAATAGGCCGGTGAATTTGTGGAATCGGTACTGGCGGCGGTAAGGGCAACAGAATCGGACGGTGGTGTGGTCTTACGGGAGCGGGCTATTTCTTCTAATATGAGCATGGAGCGAGCCTTTTGGAAGGAGGGAAGGGGGTCCCCGTGTCTGATCTGAGTCCCAACAGTATCGTAAGCATCAGTCAAACCAGAAATAAGTTGTAAGACCATTTGATCGTTCGTGACAGGGCAATCCACATTAGACAATTGATCAGATAGGGACTTGAGTTGTTGGCAATAGGAGGAGATGTCAGAGAAACTGTCGAGCTTGAGCTTGGAGAATTCTTGTTGAAGAAACAGAGCCCGAGAGTGCTTGTTGTCAGAAAAAATGTCCTGTAATCGGGTCCAGGCCCTGGCTGCCGTGGAATCGGCTACAATGATTGTGTTTAATAGGTCAAGAGAGATTGTACTGTAAATCCATTGTAGAACAACAGCGTCAATACGGGTCCAAAGGTCGGGGTTCGATTGTTTGAGGTTTGGGGTGTTAGGAGGAGGCAAGATGTGATCAAGAACCTGGAAAGCCGTAGCGTGAAGTTTGAATAGGGCAGCCCATGTGGGATATTGGCCTTTCTCGATGTCTAGGGTTATTTTGATGAATGTAGATATGTTTGAGACGTTAAGAGCAGGATGGGTGGTAATGGCGGTGTCTGTGTTTGTGGTGTTTGAGGTGGCGGTATTGGAAGTGGCGGTAGCGGAATTGGTGGAATTAGTCGACATTTTGGTGTTGAGGGAGGGAGGTCGAACAGAATCGGAAATTTAGGGAGGTGAGGAGGAGCGTGCGATCAACCAGTGGTGGTGATCGGGGAGGAGCGGCGGTGGCCGGATAGAATAGGGTAGGGTGCGGCGGCGGTAGCCGAGAGGTGAGGAAGAAGATATTTAGGGTTTTAGGTATTTTGCTCTGATACCATGTAACAAATTGTATTTCTGCGTGATTTTATTGATTGACAAATTGTCTATTTATATAGAGTACATTTATTGTTGTATTCAATGACTAGTCTAGAGATTGGCCTAGATATCAGGAACTAACAGTAAGATACAAGGTTATCTATAATATATTCTCTAATAATGAAGTCATATTAAATGGCATGTCTATTCCTCCTTCCTTCTGATCTGAATCACAGTGGCCACTTCTACGCTAATTAACAAGGTAGACCAAACTTCAACCCTAACAGAAAACCGAGAGGCCATGCCAAATATGCAAATATTCCATGTCAATACAAGAACCTGAAACATATATATCATCATATCCAACCAAGATGAGGTTTACAGAACTTTTTTGACCGGAGCCGAATTAAGTCCCGAAGTATGCACGAGACTTGTATTACTCTTTGAAATGCCTTGTAGCACGCCTAAACAAGAGGTCTAATGAGGCTTTTGAACTGTGGAAGAATTATGCTCCCGTTGACAGATTTAGGGTTCAAATCTTGAGCATACTCAATTAAACCTTTCACATCGATTCAATGTTTCATGTTTGTTAGAGAAGTAACTGTATCAATAGACACGCAAAACATGACGTAGATGTGAGAAAGATACTTGGTTCCCTTTTGGGTATAGAATAAAATGGGAACCTCAAAGGGCGTGGAAGTCTACCTATCTACACTTAAGGATTTAGGTGTGACTATATGACTTACGAAGTCTTTAGATTTTGTAGAATTTCCGTATTTGTTCAATCTTGCTGCTCGAGTAGGTGTTTTAGCCCAGCTCAAACCTGAACCCATTATAGCTTTGAACTCTTAAAAAAGAGGACAAAGCTCTTGATGTCTGAATACGGAAACCTGATAATTTGGATCCTAGAGAGTAGCATCAGCTTTGAGGAATGTATGATTGATTCTTACGTTATGGAGGAACTTTAGAGTAGCAATCAGAGCCCATTTGAAAGATTTACTTAGCTTCAGACATGGCAAAGAATTGAGGAAATTGGAGTTGCAAAGGGTGGATATGGCTCCTTTTTTTATTGGTATAAAGTCTTAGAGGATTGTACGCGTATATATAGCAGTTTGGAGGCCTTGAACATGGAAAAATAGCAAAAATTCGAACCACCCTAGTGCTGAATTAGTGATGACCAGTCGAGATTGGTCATTGTTTGGAGGCACCAAATCACGGATGGTTTTCCTATAGAGGACAAAAATTATTTGTTTTTTTTCGGGTTTAATACATCATTTTCCACGAATTTGTTCAAAAAGCTTGATTGGTCTTCTGAATTTTCGGAGTATCTCGATAGCCCCCTGAACTTACGTAAAATGTAACCAATTAATCATTCGGTTGCAAAAAAAAAGTAAGTTAAATGCGAAAGATGTATTGCATACATCTTAAAAAAAAGTAAAACGATCAATGTCGGGGTATGCGGTTCTAATATTAGAGAAGACAAATTTTATAGTGGAGCAAGTAAGAACTTCATTTTTAATCTATTTTGTGAATTATGTAATAACAATCTAAGACGTGTACACTACATATTCCACATTTTAACTTACTTTTTTTTGCAACTGACTGATTAATTGATTATATTTTACGCAAGTTTAGGGGCTAAATGAACATTTTATGCAAGTTCAGCAGACTATCGAGACACTTTGAAAGTTCAGGAGGTCAATCAAACTTTTTGGATAAGTATAAGGGAGCAAATGATGTATTAAGCATTTTTTTTCTGATTTTAGTGTTTTGGTCTCGTTTTTAGACCTACATTCAACATATGCATGGTATTCTCAAGATCAAAAGATATAAATACAATGGTAACAAAAGAAGAAAGGTTTCAATACAATCTGAACAAAATTTTACAAGTTGAAGAAGTTATAAATATGAGCACAAAAATCAAGAATTCTTGTCTAATGGAATCTATCCATCATCAGGTGGTGAAGGTGCCTATCAAAATGATACGAGTCATCAGTAGTAGTAGTACATAAATGAAGAAATTATATAGGAAGTCGGTTTGAGATTTTATTTCACAATTAACTATCCTCTCTTTTTTAATATTATCATAGGTATTTATCTAATGGGGTAAAGTTAGATTCTATTCAATTAGGTATTTACCCTACATAAATCGGCATCGATCTAGGGCCTTAAGAGAGAAAAATAACTCTGTAGGCTGGACAGCTCACGAGGAGAGAGAATTAATTAGGTCATTCTCAAAGGCTCATAATGTAGAATAAAAAAGACCAGTTTATGAAACAACATAGCCATTCACAGAGAAACCATGAGAAATAAAACAATAACAAAAATCCACACCTAAAGAGCATATATGAATCCAATAATATGTTGTTGACCCCGACAAGTCTTATCCATGCCCGTATATAGAAAGGCTAGTGATATCATGTGGATATAAACTCGCAATGTGATATTTAAGAGACTCAAATCAACACCGGGGAAAGGGAATACGTGGTGCCTCCGTAGTCAAACTGGACAATACGATCCATATTAGAGAAGTCGACTCAGGAAGTCTCAAAAGACCTAGTCAATGATCCATCCGTTATAGCAATCACACCCGATCTCGTGAATCTCGGCCCTAGCGGGCTTGAGAAATATGAGGCCTCAATATTCGGGCGCACATTCTGTTGGGGTTTAGTGTCCTATAGACAATTGTTCCAGGATATAAACCTAATGTAAATGAATTGTTCTTTATATCATTTGTTTTAATAAGATATGGTTTCATAAATGTATAAAGGCAACCTCTTTTAAAGAACTAAATAAGTCTAATAAAAAGAAATCCCTAAGTTTATTTAAAGTGATTATAAAGTGTTCATACAAGCATGAAGTGAGACGAAACATTATAATAAACTAATAAACTTAAAGCCACCCCAAGTCAAGTGATATGTTTTGAATAGGGATTGATATAACACTGTTGAGACTTGCATGTAATAATGTTTTCTGTCGAGACAGAGAGCTGATCTCACAAGCTTCAGATATGCAGATATCCGGACAGTTACGTGGATCCAATGAATGGAGTTCATTAGGATTGTGGACCCGACTTGAGATAACAGGATGGGTAGATTCATCCTTGTCACCTGTTCATCTAATTGGTATTAATAGGTATAAGTAATCCTCAGACTCAAAAGAATGTTAATTAGTGATCCTGGATTATGGAATGTGATGCTTTGATCCTGTTGTAACACGATCCATAACAGGGATGACTCTGGGGTGTGTACGGCAGACGTTGGGTATCACAGGAAGTAATTGCATGATAGTTAACATTGGATTGAACATTTGTCACTGTTGAGCGATTTCCGCAAGTGCACGGTATACGTTTGTAGTAATAAAAGATATCGATCCCACAGGGAACGTTTTTTAAACAAAACTTATTTTGAATCGGTTAAATTTACTTTTAAGGTTTATACTATGGAAAATCGTTTAATCGATTTTGGTTTTGAAATTGCTAGAATGAGAATTAGGTTAGATTATGAAAATGTTAGAAAATATTCTGATTTAAGAATGAATTTGCAAGATAGGAACTTTTAGTACTTTTTAGAAAAGTAAACGAATGTATTTGTTTGCATTAAGCAAAGAAAACAACTTTAAACTTTGTACGAATTATAAAGATGAAATAAATGACGGAACCTCTAATTAATTGGCTTTGAACATGACAAAACCCTTTCGGGATAGTTGCCCTTAATCAAATTAAAACTCTTTCGAGATAATAATTTGCCTAAGTGTTCAACAAAGTTTCCTTCTAAAGATTTTGGATTAAATACGTTTTAATGAAAACACCAGCAGTCACTTTAGTGGATTGGTTACCATAAGTGTTGCATAAAAATCTATCGAATAGAATGGACTTTATTAGATGAAATATAAATTGATACAAGTTTACAGAGAACATGGAGCATGGAAACATTCGACGGCTTGCAAGTGAACGGGTTGATCAATCCTTTCTTTGGGTTTCGTTAGAGTTTGTCAGGCTCAGGGGCGGATCCTCTACTCAATCTTCTCGTTGAATCTTCGTAATAGAGACTGGGTCGGTCTACTACCAAAATGAAAACTAAACTGGAACAATGACTAAACGCTATTAAACTTATTATTATTGAATAAACAATGTGTGTACAGCATATTGCTTTTGAACAGAATCGAAATCTAACTTCTGAATCACTTGATTCGGAATTTCTGCATAAATTCTATACTAATCTCTTTTTTCTACATATCTTCAACTCTCCATCAACTCTTTATTTATAGATGTTGAAGAGTCTTGATTGAAGTGTCGTGCCCGTTGTGAAGGATCGTGTCCGTTGCGAAAGGACGTTGTTAGACGAGGTGCCGCGACCTAATCTCCCGGGCGGACCGGGGGGTGGACAACCTCATGGCGACGTAATCGGTGATTGGCGCCGAAAGCAACCAATCGTGGAATCAAGCTGCTCGGCAGGACCGGAGCTCGGAGATATGGAAGAGTCGCCACCCACGAATGGGAAAATGAACACTGATCCCTTGCGGGAGACCGGTGTGGGTTCGGGAAACTTAGGTACGAGCCGAGAAGGCTAGCTCCTTTCCGGAGAAAGGCTACTAGGCACCCCGACATCGCCCGGTTATGAACCACCGGCCTCCTACTCAGCATGTTAGGCGATAACGGACTAATCGTATACTTCTTTAAGTTTAAAATTCATTTGAAACCTTTTCTTTCTTTTTTCAGAAACCGTTTTGAGCATATATTTTTGGAAAGCCATATTAGTAAAGAATCACCCATTTATATTATACATACACAGAGAAGGGGGAAGAAAGAAGTGATTTATTTACAACTTTATTTAAATGTCATGTCGTGTGTTTATTCTACACTAACTTATTTCCCCAAAACGAGTTTATTTACATGGTTCGCACCTTAATCACCGTTGGAACGATTTAGGTGCGTTTTAAAACCCCGATTAGTGAAGTTTACTCGAATCGCCGTTGGAACGACTCAAGTGCTTTGGAAACTTTTGAGACAAAAACCTTTAGTTAAGAAAACGTGGTTAAACATACACGTCAATTTTATTTTGTACAAATCCTTTAAGAAAATGATTCAAGAACTCTATTATTCACAAAGAAAGCGATTTTAATTACCATGTTCACTTAATCCGCCTTTGGAACGGATTAAGGTTTTAAAATGTGGTGTTTTGGAAACGATTTGAAATATTAACAAAAACAACTCCATTTATTTGCATTAGGAACCTCTAAAAATTCATTAGTTTAAGTAATCAAATTGAAAACTCTCTTTCTTTTGATTTATTTTCCCCTCTTATTTAATGGACTCTCTCTACCTATTATAATTACAATAATAAACCCATTTAAAGCAAGATTCATAATCAAATAAAGCCCATTTGAAACATGGACCCATGAATGATCCAAAAGAATAAAGAAAGTAATTCTAGCATATATATATACATTTAAATCAAAAAGAGAATATGAAAATAAAAGTTAATAAAAGGAAACTATATAATACATATATGAAAATATTAGATAAAATACATTTATACTTTAAAGATGTGAAAATAGTAAATAAATCTCATAAATAAGAACCTAACATTTACCCAAAATAATTTCATTCAATAACCAATAAAATAACCCAAATATCCCAAAACTACATATATACATAACTATTATAGTTTTAAATATCAAAAAATAACATATACTAATATCTATTGATTATTTCCCAAAATGCCCAAGTAAATAATCTTCAAAATAGGATCTAATATAACTCAAATGAATAAAAAAACAAATATATACATATACTTATGTTTTAAAAATTAAATAAAGAATGATATACAAACATCTTAAATAATTATATACACTAAACATCTAAAATAGTTTGAAACACATATATTACATAACTATACATATATATATTAAGGATTAAAAGCTTAGAAGTTGAGAAAAAGGGACTGAAATGACATTTTTTGCGTTTTGACAGATTTACCGACGGAAAATCCGTAGGTAAACATCAATTAGTGACAGAAATGGAAAATTACAGCAGCACTCTAATTGTTTCCAGATTTATTCAAAAGCTTTAAATTAAATCTAATTAAATCGTTTTGGATTTCCGAACTACAAAAAATGGATCATAGTCAATAACGGAAGTTCCTAAAACGATGTTTTTATTTTAAAACATTATTTGGAAATTTCTTTTAAATTAGAAACTTATAATTTCAACGTTTTTCGATACCCGAACTACCTTTTTATCGGATCACGGTTCGTATTGGGATATCAAAACGAGGTTTTCTATTTTAAAACAAAACCGAATTTTATTCAACACGAAACGAAAATTAAATAAATACGCTAATTAAATAAAACGTGATAAAATAAATAACTAATCAAATAAAGAAACTATCACATAAAAAATAAATAGAAGAAGAGAATAAATAAAATAAAATAAAAGAGTCTAGTCCTCGGATAATACCTTAAATTCGGTATCTGACAGTCGAAGCCGATCGATTCCACGAGTCGCGATCTTCCGGTTTTTTGTGTTTTTTAGTAAAAATTTAACTTTGGGAAAATTTGGATTTTTTTGGGAAAAAAAATATTTTCTCCAAAACATTGACTTTCTCTCTCTAAAAATGTTTAGAGTGAGAAAGCTCCAAAGAATCTCTCCTCCTCCTCCTTCCAAATGCATGGGGATCCGTGCCTTTTATAGGCAAACGGATCCCCGGCGGAATGGGCGACGCCCGAAAAGAATCAGGCGTCGCCCAAGGGGGTTGGGCGGCCGCCCAAGGCATGTTGGGCGGCCGCCCAACCTCACGTTGGGCGTTCGCCCGACGTCGGTGGGTGCTCGCCCTGCGGCCGTCGAGCGTGCGTTCCGTGCCGTCGGACGCCCACACGTCGCGGCCGTCGAACGCGCGTTCCGCGCTGCCGGGCGCACACGCCCCGTGGCCGATGAGAGCGCGCTCCGTGCCACCGGGTCCGTGCATCGCTCGGACGTCGAGCGCGCGCCACTTGTGGTTGGATGCGTGCATCCGACGGACGTCGAGCGCGCGCCCCGTGCCGTCGAGCGGGCGTCCGACTGTCGTCGACCGCGCGTCGGATGCCGCTAAGTGCTCGCACCATACCGCTAAGCATTCGCGAGCCACCCCATTGGCAACAGTGACCCGCCATAACTCTTTCTTCCTTATTATGTACTTATCATTCTTTATATATTCTTTGTTTTTCAAAACTTCCGGAATCAATCGCTTCAACCGTCTTGTTTTCAGGTTTTCGTCACAGGTCCTCCGACTCGGTGTCTACAGTTGCCCCTACTTTTCTATTTTGACAGTGATGTGTGTGTTTTGGAAAACGTTTTTTGCTAACGCAACACATGCAATGTAAATATATTAAAGTAAAAGACACATATAGAGTGGGAGGAGAAATACCTGATCTCCACGTCGCAAGTTCCCTCCTCATCTTCGATCTTTACTTTGGTTGTCCTGTCCTTGCCTCTAAATCGGCCGCGGACGGGCGCTCTTTCTGGAAACCTAGTCTCTAAATCGACTACAGGTAAAGTGGCCTAATAGGAACCCTGGTCTCTAAATCGACCGCAGGTAAAACGGCTCAAAAGCAACCCTGATCTCTAAATCGACCGCGGGTAAAAATGGCTCAAAAGCAGCCCTGGTCTCTAAATCGACCGCAGGCAAAATGGCTCAATAGCTACCCTGGTCCACGACCGCGGGTAAAATGGCTCAAAAGCAACCCTGGTCCACGACCGCGGGTAAGATGGCTCAAAAGCAACCCTGGTCCACGACCGCGGGTAAAATGGCTCAAAAGCGACCTTGGTCCACGACCGCGGGTAAAATGGCTCAAAAGCAACCCTGGTCTCTAAATCGACCGCAGGCAAAATGGCTCAATAGCAACCCTAGTCCACGACCGCGGGTAAAATGGCTCAAAAGCAACCCTGGTCTCTAAATTGACCGCAGGCAAAATGGCTCAAAGGCAACCTCGGTCTCTAAATCGACCGCACGTGTGTAGTGATTCATATAGATGGGTGAATGTAGCCTAGTCTATGGATGCGTGTAAACACCTATGTGTGTGTGTGCAGGTGACTGTGCGTGTGTTGAATGTGCATAAGTGTGGCTTATGTGTTTTGCTTTATGCGGATGTATGGACATGTGTGTATGCAAACTATGTATGTGTGGATGAGATGGTCGAATGGATTCCCTTTTCATAGGTTAGAGGATTTTGGTAGCTTTAGATCGATAAATGATGCTTCGGGCCATCCCCAAGGTGTGCAAGGACGAGGGTGAGGATAAGTTTGATACCAAGGGTTATAAGGACGGGAATTTGGTTTTGATGAGCTTGTGTCAAGGAGAGGTATGTAGCGATGCATAGAGATGGTGGATGTAGCCTAACCTATGGATGCATGTAAACACTTATATGTGCGTATGCAG
Source organism: Euphorbia lathyris (assembly GCF_963576675.1). Taxonomy (NCBI): domain Eukaryota; kingdom Viridiplantae; phylum Streptophyta; class Magnoliopsida; order Malpighiales; family Euphorbiaceae; genus Euphorbia; species Euphorbia lathyris. Next base: position 91,465,942 of record NC_088910.1, read on the forward strand.
GTGACCAAGCGCGTGTTTGAATGTGCATACGTGTGGCCTATGTGTTTTTCTTTATATGGATGTATAGACATGTGGGAATGCAAGCTATGTACATGTGGATGAGATGCTCGGATGGATTCCCTTTTCATAGGCTTGGAGGATTTTTGGAGCTTCAGATCGAGAAATGATGTTTCAGGCCGTCCCCAATGAGTGCGAGGATGAGGGCGAGGTTAAGTTTGAAACTAAGGGTTGTAAGGATGAGGATTTAGTCTTGATGAGCTCGTGTCCAAGGGGCTCTCGCTTTTAACCAGAGTTTGACGTATTCATTTTTTCCCTAATTTTTGCCTGAGCTGCCCTTTTCGGGTTTTCAACTCAACGGGATCTCTCCGATATTCTCTATCTCTCCTTTTGCATGAACTGCCCCTAGGGGTTTTCAATTCATCTTTTCTATATCTCACTGATTTTCTCTATCTCTCTGTTTGCTTGGATCTCCTCTTTTGAGGTTTTTAATCCAACCTTTTTGTTCAATTTTTCTTCTCTTTTTCTTTCTTTCTTGATTGTGAATGATACCGGATAGCACAGGGGGTTTATATTCACGGGCCATTTCTATGCTAATCATTTGACGATGAGTTCATGCCCGATGCCTTCGTTAATGGAGAAGCTTCTGGAGTGAGATGGACGTTGATCTGATTGTAGGGCTGTGCCCCCCGATTAAAGTTACCGTCTTGGTGTAGGTTAGAAGTTGATGCGGGCGTATGCCCCTACCAACTCGAGGTGAGATTTCATGTGCGCCAAACTAGGGATATTGCCGTTGGGAGTAGCTATGGAGGAGAGACGCTTTGGTCGAAATTTGACCCTTGAGAGGACCACATAGGAGCAGAGGAACCAGACTTCATGGAGCATGAGAGAGAGGAATAATCTTTTTTTTTAGTTTTTCTTTTTTTATAGATTTTGGATCGGTTTATGGGTGTTGGGGTGATTTCAGTTGAGATGGGGTGTCTATTGATGCGGGTGTTGTCATTAGAAATGCAACCGTCTAGCTTAAATAAAGCACCTGGCAAAGATACATTGAATTGTTTACTGCTCAGTTTATTAACCACTGTCACCAAAGCATGCCCTTTCGGGTTTTCACACTTCAGTTATTTTAACTCTCTCCTTTTACCCCGGAATTTTCAAACAAGCGCCCCGTGGGGTTTTCACTTATTGGGGTGTCCCTTATTGTTACATAGGCCGCCCTTTGCGGATTTTCAACCTATCGGGATTTTCTTTCTTTATTTCTTTTTTTTTTAATTTTCATGAGAAGGATCCTTCGGTTCCCTCGAGATTGATTAAAGTTCTGAACTTTGTCGCCGCCTTCGGCTTCACTTGACTACGCATTTGATCTTTCTTTGTTGCAGTGAACTTCTCTCGTACATTTGATTACACATTTGTTGGACAATGTCAACCGCTCTTGCCACCTTGATGCCTCTTGGCTAATCACGTCAGCTTTTGATTTATTTTCTTTTACTTCTGATTGACTTGACTTTGCCCCTGGGCCTTTTTAGCATCATTTTTCCTTTTTTCTTCTTCCTTTGTTTAACTTTGAGTCATCATAGGTCTAAACCCTTTCGTTGATCCTGGAACAAAATACTTTATCGCTGATAGGTTAGTTGCCCCGCCTCGTTCTGAATGGCGCACTCCTGTACTTGCGTCCCCCTTTGGGGGGAGAAATCTTTGTCGGTGCCTCAGTGCAAGTATGGCTCCGAGGGCTTGTTGCTTGCTCCATATTTTCTTTTCTTTTTCTCTCTTTTGGACTTTGTTGATTGTCGCTCAATCTTCTTTCTGGCAAAAGCCGGTGAGAACCCTTCGTTTGATGGGTCTATGCCCGACTTATCATCGTAGAGTCAGGGAATCGTTTCTCATGATTTATTTTGCTTTTTTTTTTTTTTTTTACTCTCTTAATTTTCTCTCTTCAGTGGTTAAGTATTGAGGAATAAGTATATTCTAGAGCTTACGTCTGTGCCATGATAGAAGCGGGAATATCTCAATTGAGTAGTGATAACCCGCGAAGCCCAAAACGGGTTATATTCATTTCGCAAGCCCATCCCATATTAAAGCCCCATGGGCTAAGATTGGACGGGACCCGAATGAAGGAAGCGGGCACAGCGAGTAAACCGCCCCGAATTCCTAAACGGAGCGTCAAGACTCCCACTCAAAACCACGTTCGTTGCCATAAAAGCCACGAAAGGGACATGGCCTAAAAAGGGGTAACCGCCCTCAGAACGTGGCCCACTAAGGAGTAACCGCCCTCGGCGGTTACCCAAAAAATACCTATAAAAGGCCTTAAGAATAAGGGGGGAGGTACGTTCACATTTTTTTTCCCACAAAGCTATTGCTAAATTGTAGACTCATTTTTACAAAAAACTGACTTGATCGTCGGAGAGTTTTCCCGGAGATCCTGTCTCCGGTTTTGTTTTGCAGGTAACTCCGGCAAAGAATATCAAAGCGGATCCAGCAAGTTATCATTGGTGCGGTGAGCGTGGACCTTTTTTACTAACATTTGGTTAAAGGTACACGAAGAACATGTCAGAACCATCACGAACGACCGGTGTTACCACTAGATCAACCAGTATGAACTCCAGGGGACCACGGATTGCGAATTCGCAACCTGCAAGTACACAGCCTGTGGTGCCTAGCTCATCGGGTCCTTCGGGACAATTGAGTCCCTTATTGGAAGTCCAAGTGCAAACTGAGATGGAAATGTCCAATAGTGATTTCGTGCAGATGGCAGGACAAGTCTTGGCTTCGAACATGAGCCAGGCGGCTGGAGATCGAATGATTAATTTACTAACGGCCCTCGCCGAACACAATACCGCCATGGCGGCTGCTCCTCAAGAACCTGTGGTTATCTCAACACAATCACCGACTATCCCTGTCATATCGGCCCTCCCGCAGCCATCTCAGGTGCCAAATCAAGTGGGCCAGAGTAGTCGCACAAACCCACACAGCCACCCGAGCAACTACTCGCACCCAGATCTCATTAAGACGATACATCCGACCTGGCAGCCATCCCAACCGTTGCCAGGAGTGCAAGGCACTCTTCCACTATAGCAAGTGGAACCTTTTCCTCACAAACATTCGGAGTTGATGACTCCTGGGCGAGAGCACACATGGAACTTTGATCCTATAACGGGACAGCGGTTAGTCCCCCAACAGGCACACGTCTCAACACCGATGGGCGGGTGGATGCCACCCAGAATTCACCAGCAGCGGATGGAAGAAGTCCGGCGAATACCCGATATTGACTTAGAAGATCAATTACGAAGCATGATGGAGCGAATGGGGTACTCGCCTAGGCCGAGAGCAGAGGTCCAGAGCGATTCACCTTTTGCCCCTTCGTTGCGGGAATTCATTCCAGATCACAGAATCAAAGCACCTGCCATACCAAAATACTATGGGGATCCAAATTCTGACCCTGAGGCTCATGTGAGGAACTACAGAGAGTTAATGGATGTTGCAGGGGCAAGCGAAAGCATAATTTGCAGGTTATTCTCGACAACTTTGGGCGGTGCGGCATCTGATTGGTTTCGATCTTTACCGGCAGAATCTATTCACAATTGGCAACAATATAGTCGGGATTTCTGTGCGAAGTTCGTGGGCTGTAAAGCGGCAGATGTGACAGATAGGCAGCTGAAGGAGATCAAACAGAGAAACTATAATTCCCTAAGGGAATTTGTTGTCGCCTTTAACGATATCCTGGTGCGATTGCAGAACCCAGATATCGTGAGTATTCGCAACATCATGGCGGATGGAACCACAGATTGGAGCATGCGGGAAGAAATCATCCGTAACAAACCACGCACTGTAGCTGAGCTCATGAAGATAGCAAAGGAATTTATGGAAGTGGATGATGTCAACAGGGAACATAGGGCCCAAACTCGGCGAGAAAGAGATGCCGCTAGAACCACTTCGGACAGTCGGCGTCAGACCCAGTCCAAAAGTAATTTTGTTCGAAGAGGCGATCGTCCCTTTCAAGGTGGAGGACATCACACACCACTAAACACGACTCGCCAAGAGGTGTTACTTTGGATCGAAAAGAGCCCCTTGAAGAAGGATGTGCGGTTCCCCGAGGTGAAAGGCCGAACCAGTTTGGGGCGCTATCCCAGTAAGTATTGCAGGTTCCACAGGTTGAATGGCCATGACACAGATGATTGCTACGAACTGAAGAAGGAAATAGAAAAACTGATCGAGAGAGACAAGCTGAGTCAATTTGTAAGAAAAGAAACAGCTGATGAGAAAACAACGCTCCCGCATGAGGGAGAAACACGGCCAGAAAAGAAGCAGAAGAAAGGGGTGATAAACGTGATAGCAGGCGGAATCTACGAGCCTCCAACAAAAAGAGCTCGCCGTGAACGGCGAAAGAGCAACACATATAGGGGGGATGCCCTCAATTACTCATTTGCGAGAATCACGGAGCCACATGCGGATGCCCTGGTGATCACGATGGCCGTTGAAGGATGGGACATCAAGCGGGTCCTTATCGACACAGGCAGTTCTTGCAACGTCATTACCCGGACAGCATTCAACAAGTTGGGAATCAACGACGAGCGGGTGGAACACACCTTCATGGATGTAACTGGTTTTGGGGGTCAATCCTCCCAAACAAGTGGGCAGGTGGTGTTGGAGGCAGAAATGGGCGATAAGAATCTAAAATGGCGAGGTGATTTAGAATTCGCAATTGTTGATCTCCCACTGGCCTACAACATAATTCTGGGACGGCCATTCCTATCGGAGACAGAGTCGCTCATCTCAATGAAGCATTTAACGTTACATTTGCCAACACACCAAGGGCGAGTCATAGTTGAAGGTGATCAACTTGTATCTCAACAGGCCTATACATTATCACTTGAACCAAAACCGGAAGAGGAGGATAAAGTCGAAGAGAAGCTGCCGGCGGAAGCATTGGGAGAAACGGAACTATTCGCCATCTCGAATGACAAGAGCGTGCGAATAGCGGCTGGACTCTCAGAAGAAACAAAGAAAGCCATTACCGAGATATTGATCCAATGTGAGTCGGCATTTGCCACCCCAAATGAAGTGCTAAAAGGAATAAGCCCAGACGTAGCAACCCATCGGTTGAATGTAAACAAAGGGGCAACCCCAGTGCGGCAAAAGAAGAGGGGACATGCTCCTGAGCGGTAAAAGGCGATTGAAAAAGCAGTGGCGAACTTGCTAAGGTCGGATGCGATTCGAGAAGTCACCTATCCGGAATGGCTAGCCAATGTGGTGCTAGTCAAAAAGCCGAATGGAACGTACAGAATGTGCGTCGACTTCAAAGACTTGAACAAGGCATGTCCGAAAGATATGTATCCACTTCCTAACATTGATATATTGGTAGATGGAACTGCAGGATATGAAGCTTTATCATTCACCGACGTGAAATCCAGTTACCATCAGATACCCATGGAGAAGGCGGATGAAATCAAAACATCATTCATAACTCACCAGGCGACTTATTGCTTCAAGGTGATGCCCTTTGGATTGAAAAACGTGGGAGCAACATACCAGAGGATGATGAACAAGATATTTTCAGACAAATCCGGCGAGAACTTCTCGATCTATGTTGATGACATGATCATCAAAAGCAAGAAAATGCAAGACCACCCGCGGGATATCAAAGAAATCCTAGAAGTGTTGATCAAATATGGCCTCAAATTGAACCCAGAGAAATGCACATTCGGAGCAAGAGCGGGAAAGTTCCTGGGTTTCATTGTTAGCGGCAATGGGGTTGAGGCGAATCCTGAGAAGGTTAAAGCAGTAATGGAGATGAAGACGCCAAGGAACATAAGGGAAGTACAGAGACTGAACGGGCGGTTGGTGGTATTAGGGCGATTCATATCATGCTCAGCTAGGCGATGTCTACCTTTCTACAATGCCATCAAAAAATCCAAGTCCTTTGAATGGACGCCAGATTGTCAAGAAGCATTTGAGGGGATAAAACGATTACTATGTTATCCGCCCTTAATGAGCAGGCCGAAAGACGGAGAAGATTTGTTCCTTTATGTATCCGTCACCAGCATGACGATATGCACTGTGATGGTGCGTGAAGAAGAAGGGCAACAATATCCAGTGTACTACGTGAGCAAAGTCCTGAAGGATGCAGAACTCCGGTATTCGAAGTTGGACAAAATGGCCCTCGCAGTGATAACCACGGCGGCTAGATTGAAACCATACTTTCAGGCGCATACTATCATTGTGAGAACTGGCATCCCAATGCGAAAGGTACTGCAGAAACCTGACGCATCCGGCCGGTTGATGGAATGGTCAATTCGCCTGGGCGAATTCGATATCCGCTATGAAGGAAGACCAGCGCTAAAGAGCCAAGTGCTCGCCGACTTCGTGAACGAATTCACTTGGGATGATGATGAATGTCCAAAGGCATAAAAAGAAGAGTGGAGCATGTACACAGATGGGGCCTTATCTGCAGACGGAGCTGGGCTAGGAGTCGTCATCAAAGGTCCGGAGGTTATCCGCATGTACTATGCAGCAAAATTAACTTTCAAAACTACCAATAATGCCGCGGAATACGAGGCTATGATATGTGGATTGAGGTTGCTCAATGAACTCACCCTAGAAAGAGTGGTAATCTACAGCGATTCCAAACTCATGATAAACCAGATCACAAAAAATTATCTGGTGAAACAGGAGGAGCTAGTAAAATACCATCAGGTGGTCAGCCGATTGACACAAGAGTTAACGCACAAGGGAGTCGTTTGGGAGATGGTGCATGTTCCACGAGGCCAAAATGCAAAAGCTGACGAATTGGCAAAAGCAACGGCAAGTAGAGAACCATGGAGTCAAAAAGCATGCAGCTTGGAAATAAAATCGGCACCAGCATTCGAGGTTGATCAGATTATGATCATCGAGGAACTGGAAGACGATGAAGATTGGCGGATGCCAATCCGTCAATATCTGGAGCAGGGAGATTTGCCGGTTGATAAGAGCTTAGCCAGAAAAATAATTGGGCAGTCGGCACGATACTCAATGCGGGATGGAACTTTGTATCGGAAATCGTACACATGTCCATGGTTGAAATGCGTTAGTCGCAATGAAGGAGACTATGTGCTGCGAGAACTACACGAAGGAATTTGTGGCGCGCACGAAGCTTCGGCGGCATTGGCAAGAAAGGTCAAACTGGTAGGATACTACTGGCCCAAGGTGGTGGAAGATTCCTAGAAGATGGTTGCAGAATGTCACAACTGTCAAATCCATGCGAATGAAAAGCATGTTCCCGGAGCTGAACAAATCACTATAATGACGGCGTGGCCATTTGCAACATGGGGAATTGATATAGTGGGTCCATTCCCAGAAACAACAAAGAAAAGGAAGTATTTGATAGTCGCAGTGGACCACTTCAGCAAATGGGTAGAAGCGGAGGCAGTAACCGCACAAACACCTGAGCGAATGATCGAGTTCTTACGAGAGAATATTATCATGCAATTTGGGATCCCGCAGAAGCTTATAACCGACAATGGCACCCAGTTCAACTGTGCCAAATTCAAAACATACTGCGAAAGCATGGGAATCAAGAATCATTTTTCTTCTGTAAACCATCCCCAATCAAATGGTATGACGGAGGTTACCAACAGGGCCATGGTTCAAGGCATCAAGAAGCGGCTAGGTGACAAAAAAACAGGTTGGGCGGATGAGATACCCCATATGTTGTGGGCATACAGAACCTCTGTAAAGGCAGCAACAGGCGAAACACCTTTCTCGCTAGTTTATGGAGCCGAAGCAGTCCTACCTGTTGAAATCAAGTCGCCCACAGATCGGACAATTTATTATTGCGACACACAAAATCCTATCAACATCAGAGATGCTTTGGATTCTGTGGAGGAACGAAGAGAAAAAGCTTACATGCGAATGGCAATGTACCGCAACAGAATCAAGAAATACCATGACAGAAGAGTGCGAAAAGTAATAATCAACGAAAACGAGTTGGTCTTGAAAAAATCAGTTAAAATACAGTCTAGAGATGGCAAAGGCAAGCTAGGCGTCAACTGGATCGGGCCATACAAAGTATCCAAGAAGATGGGACTGGCCACTTTCGAAATAGAAGAAATGAGTGGAAAGAAGCTCCCGCGCACTCGGAATCTAGAGAATCTACGCCTATATAGAAAGGCCGAGTAGTTCGAGGAAATGACGAGTACTCTTTTTCCTTTTATGAGTTTTTCCCACTGGGTTTTCTGATAAAAGGTTTTAATGAGGCTTCGATCCCGCACAATTGGTGTACATATGTAATAAACTTTTTCTCGTCATCAATAAAAGTTATTACATTCACTCAGTATGTTACAACAAAATGTGGATTCTTTCCAAAAACACATAAATGTGTTGCCTCTTAAAGAAAGGCGGATGCTTGATTACGCATCACTCGCAAAAAACCTTAGGGTTAAAATCAAAAACACATAAATGTGTTGCCTATTAAAGAAAGGCGGATGCATGATTACGCATCACTCGCAAAAAACCTTAGGGTTAAAATCAAAAAAACATAAATGTGTTGCCTGTTAAAGAAAGGCGGATGCATGATTACGCATCACTCGCAAAACCTTATGATCAAAACTTATGATTATTTTCGAAAGAAGAATTATAAGTTAAAGCATAAAATTAAGCGAATAAACGAGTACTCAAAATTGCAAAAAGGGTCTGGCCACCCTAGCTATGAAGAAACACAAATATGGAGTCGGCAAAAGGACAAAGGGCACATATAAAGGGCAAAAAAGTGACAATCACACACATATGAAAAGCAACAACCGAAAGAAAATATATATATCAGAGCGGTTTGTTACATGGTTTTTACATACAAAAGTCCAAATATAAGTTAAGCTATGCTACAGCTTCCTCTCCTTCGCCCCTAATGCCCTCCTGGACTGCGGCGACTCCCTCATCTCCTCCGGTAGGAGGATCTACTTCAAGCGAATCCTCAACCCTTGAATCGGTAACCGCTTCAGTAACCTCTTCGGCGAGAGGTACCTCTTGCACAGGTTGAGAAACGGCTTGGGGTGCCTCTCCTTCCGCGGGCTGAATAGGGATCTCGCAGCTAATCGGAGGATCCTGAAGACTCTTCCAATCTAAGAAGAGTACCTTATCCATATCAGCATCCTCGGCTTCCAGCTTATCCCACTCCCCAGTTAAATCCTTTTCAGGGATGGGAACTTTGGGGCGGTTAAGTACTAGACCCTGATGCCCGTGCTCATAAGCGGCATGAATCCGCTCCCCATACCAGTAGATGCGGGCGCCATCTTCAGCCAAAATCTCCTCAACCCTCTTCTTTTGGGCCTCCTTGAAAGCAGCTAGGTCGTCGAGGGCTTTTTGCAGTTCATCGGACTTGGCCTGAAGGGATTTAAGGGCCTCCTCCTTCTCGCCCACGGCCTTCTGACAGGTGCCCTCTAGGACCTTCACCTTCCCTTGGACATCATCATAAAGCGACTTTTGAGTCGCCAATTCCGTACCAAGACTTTCCAACTCCTTGGCTCGCTCTGCATCCCTTCGGAGAATGCCCTCAGCGAAATTGATAATCTGCATATAACACGTCTCACAAATAAAAATGGGCGAATAGAAATATGCGGTTACAATGAACACAAGGTATTTGAAAGTGAAGGACAAAGCAATAATATACCTCTACAGAACGCTTCTCGATCCTTTCCACAGCAGTAGGGAGCGGTACTTGCTCGCGCACGCGGGAGGCGGAGGGAAGTCGCCCGAGGACATTGCATATGGAAGATACAATATCCTTGCAAGAGAAGTTCACGGCCAGGCCGAAAGTCCTAGTCCACCATCCGCTAATATCGGGGATTGGCTGCAAAAGCATAAAGAAAAATATCAAGGGAATGGCAGATAGCTCATGAGGAAAAAGTAGCAATACGAGAGGGAGTAGATCAAGATACCTCGTGAATGTGGGTACTGCTCTTTCCTTTAGACGAGGCGGATACAGGTGCGCTGCCAACAGTAAGGGACACTGAAGTGTTCTTCTTTTTAGAACGAGAAGACTCTGTATCCGCACTTATCTTCCACTTCCTGGTTAAAGAAAGATCCTCGGAGGCAGAAGCGGGACCTTGTGAAGCGGAAGCCCTAACCGGGGAAGCCGCCCCAATAGAAGGAATCGTCCCGCCAGAAGGATCCGCCCCTACAACGGAAACGGTTTCCGTCATCCGCTTCTTTCTTCTCGCCAGGGCTTTAGCCTCCCGATCTGCAGCGATTTGAGATAAAGGATCACCCCTGCAAAGGGTTAAAAGAAACCATCAACTTGGAAATAAAAAGTACCTTGCACAAAAACGCGATAAGGAATATAGACAACGCGATCCCCCTCGCGGTACGCAATCGCTACTCGGCTCCTTAGCATATGAAAGGCCTGATCGTATGTCCATATAAAAGGAGGAGTGCTCTTCAAGAACTTGATAACGGCGGATTCTTCCTTGCTGGGATACCTGAAGTTCAAACTCTTTACGTTGGGTCGGCTCCAGCAACGAAGGAAGTTCATTTCCTCATTAAACTTGATAAAAAAGTAAGATCGATCCCACTCGCGGATCTTGTTCAGCTTCTCGTCAAAACCATAGTATCCGCTCTGGCGGATGAAAGTGAAATACCCCGCCGAGCTTTTGAAATGGTGGAGCTTGGAGAAGATTTTGGGCGAAAAGGGAACCTCCAAACAATCCGCCAAGAATTTGTCCAGAGTCAAATCGGCCCAGCCGTTAGGATGCAATTGCCCGGGCGTGATTTCGTAACCGCCTAGGACGGAAGCAATCTCATCCGCCAGCGGATAAGTGAAGCCGCAGATAATCTGGGCCACGAAAATAGTGAAGTACCCCTTTGGGTAATCGCCCGGTCCCCTATCCTCCCGGGGAATGATAGTCTCGAGACCTCGGAGCCGGGGATAATGCTCCCGCAAATCATCGATTGTCTCTTGACAAACCAGACTTCCCGACCTATCCTTCTTTAGTAACAAACGAGGGGTTGGGACAGGTGGCGGAATCAACTTTTTGGGGTCAAAACCTAAACCCTCGTCGGTTGTATTCGCCAGATGAAGGAAGTCGGCGGGATGAGAATTACACCCAGGAGAGCTGGTTGAAGCTTCCTCAACCATCTTTTCGACCTCGTTAGAGACCTCACGGACATAATCGTCGTCAAACGGCGCGAAGTCGAGGTCTGACATGATCGATAAAAGGAAAACAGAAGCAAAAAGCCGAACAAGGAACAAATGTGAAAAGAAAAACTTACATGAAAAAGACAACACAGTGAAGTGACGGGATTAAGAGGTCAATGCCGGAAAAGAAGTAACGGAATTAAAAGGTCGACGCCGGAGAAAACGAAAGAGGGGAAATGCACAAATTCAAAACTTTGAAATAATCGGACAAAGACGAAGCGTCCCCTATAAAAAGACCCTAAAAGGGCTCTTGCTAGACCAAGGGGGAGGCATGTGATAACCCGCGAAGCCCAAAATGGGTTATATTCATTTCGCAAGCCCAGCCCATATTAAAGCCCCATGGGCTAAGATTGGACGGGACCCGAATGAAGGAAGCGGGCACAGCGAGTAAACCGCCCCGAATTCCTAAACAGAGCGTCAAGACTCCCACTCAAAACCACGTTCGTTGCCATGAAAGCCACGAAAGGGACATGGCCTAAAAAGGGGTAACCGCCCTCAGAACGTGGCCCACTAAGGAGTAACCGCCCTCGGCGGTTACCCAAAAAACACCTATAAAAGGCCTTAAGAATAAGGGGGGAGGTACGTTCACATTTTTTTCCCACAAAGCTATTGCTAAATTGTAGACTCATTTTTACAAAAAACTGACTTGATCGTTGGAGAGTTTTCCCGGAGATCCTGTCTCCGGTTTTGTTTTGCAGGTAACTCCGGCAAAGAATATCAAAGCGGATCCAGCAAGTTATCAAGTAGATATCAAATGTAAGTACGTATGTTTAGGATAAATTTGCGGAAACGAAATTTCATTGAATTCAAAAGGAGGTTAATAACATCTTGTGGAATAGAAGATAAAATAAAAGACAAAGATAAAGACTACAAGTGCACTCCTCTCTCTCATGCTACTTCAAGAAGCTTCAGATTCTCCTACTTCATAAGTGTCCTCAATCTCGGGAACTTCTTCTTTAGATTATCCTGATCCGTTGTAGACTTCGCCATTCAAGGAACAAGTCGAAGGCTTCATCTGTTGAGAAGGATCTGGATCACTTATCTTTCCAGCTTCGATGAGATCTTGGATTTCATGCTTCAACCTCATGCAAGTGCTTGTTTCGTGACCATATTTCTGGTGGAAGTGGCAGTAGCCCCTGCGTTTGACTAATTCAGTGGTTTGACCTCCCGTGGCTGGTAGAGGGTGAAGTATGTCATGCATTCGTAGACCCTCCAACACTTCAAACAAGGGTTGAGTGAAAGTGGAGAATTCCCTTCCCTCCCTTCTATACTGAGTGGGCGACGGAGGGCGAACAACCCTGGTAATCTCATGTCCCCGATGGTGTGGATCTTGTTGTGTTCGTGAAATATGGTGTGAGACTACCTTTGGTGGAGTGAATGTTTGTGGATTAACCTGTGACGCGAGCTGGAACATAGGTTTCTCCACAGCAGCTTTCGGGATTTCTGCCACCAGTGACTCGCTCAGGACCTCCCTGACCAACCTTTTCAGCCCTATCTTGAATTCATCTGAAGCAAGGATATCGGGAAGAACTCGCTCGATTTCTGCTCTGAGATTGAAATCTCCTATCATCTCTTGGGAATTTTCAACCCCCTCATGCTTAGTATTCTCCGGATCATTAAGAGCACGTTTGAACTCATCAGAAAAGATGTATTTGGCTAAAGCCCTTTGCACACGGCTCTCAAGATTGTGGTTTGAATTGCTGGACTGGGCCATGAGTTGGGTTTCTAACAAGGAAAGAGAATGGATCGGTGAGTGGAGCTTTTTAGGCATTATGAATTTTGATGATGTAATGCACGTGCGATGCGAATGCTAAAGCTATCTACTTGTGCCTCCTATAGATGGATGTATGATTTATGCATGATTCGTGGTCTGCGCTTTATTTCTTACAACATAAACATGATTTGACTGGAGCTAAACCCCTTCTTTTTTCTTTTTCTTTTTTACCAGAGTCATCGGTAGCACTTCGGTCGTCTGTGCTAACTTACCTGTTTGGAAGTGCGAATGCCTTAAACCATTTCAACTGTTATGCACACATTAGTACGAACCCTGTAAGTTTACCTTGCAATACTTTACAAGATGTACAATGTTGAATGACGCTTGACACGACTGACACTTGTGAGATTGAGACGACCCTCATGATGAGTAAAATTCCCTAGGACGCTAGTAGATGAGAGTGTACCCCGATGATATCCGTGACGTGTAGATACATTCGAGGGGTAGCGACATGAGTGGGGGGATGACATACTTGGTGCATCGACATGACTGACGATCTAAAAAAAAACATAAGCGACCATGTATGAGGTGTATGTTAGGGACTGTCATCATCGGTTGTAATGACGTACTTCGAAGATACGGGGCGTTACACGGGCTGATGTGATGCTCATGGTATGTCCGAGACCTAAACAGACCATGATGGAGATGTGCGGGGCATGTGTCCATAGTTTACCTGGTAACGATACTGATAGCAGGGAACCGCCTTTCTAGGAAACACAAGTTTCCTAAAACAAACCGACATAGAGGGTGTGTCCTAAACTAGAAGCAAGCGGGACGAGACCACCACATATGGGGCGTGGGTCAATGGTTAGTTTAAACCCAAGATACAAATACGTAGACGTGCCAACGGAACCTTGGCGTGCTATGCAGAAAATGGTAACACACGAGGTGTGCCTCAAACAGGTTAAGGCATAAGGAAGACGCGAGTAACATACGTGATGTGCGACAATTGTTAGCTTCTCTCGGAAAGCAACTATTACAATGATGGCTATTATTTAACAGGACAATGAACATGAAATACCCGATACTCGAGGTCCGACTAGGATGCATATGTCAACATACGAGGTATGTGCCAATTGTTAGCTCCTACTTGACTCACTAGTATCACGACAGAGTGGTTTGAAACATGGTGCATTTAGGAAGTACGATGACGTACATGGTATGCCTTAGAGGTAGCCAAAAGACATGATCGGAGTCACCCTCGATGTGCCCCCCACGATTGACTTATACACAACTCACGAATGATGTGATGACTTGATTTTGGGATTTTGACCGTCGCGGGGGAAATCCGACATGCTGGGTACGAGGCACGAATAGGGTACCCATACGACACACGTATTATCTGACCAACTTTGGGCATAGATGAAGCACAGGGATGACTCAAGAGGTACCTCCTACAACATTGGAGGCGTCAGCTAGACACAATACCGACACGCAGGGTGCAGTCTAAGGATTAACACAAGCTAGAGACACCAATATCTCGAGGAATTTGCGGATACCGGTGCGTCAGGTAGAATGAGAGGTGTCCTAATCCGATCGGGGTATCCACGAGATACAAACGATGTCTTACCTAGTATGTGTCAAAGGTCAACTCGTTTCATAATGCAAACCAGACGACGAAATGTTTTATGAAAACCCCTAAAGATCTTACGTGGATACTTATGACGTATTTGGTCCATCACCGATATTTGAGATACCAGCAATGACACACAGGGTAGACGTCGATAGTTCGACTGGAACCTATCACTAATGAACAATTTGAGGAGCACCGAAGGTGCAAACCAAGACCTTAGAGTTAAGTGCCAAACATTGGACTTAGACGCGGTACGAACAACTCGATACTACTGATACGAGTGAGACCCAAATAGCGACCATAGGGCATATGTCTCAGACTCGTGAATAAGGCAATTCGGAGTTTGGGGGCGCATGGACAACGGTAGCAATGATGTAGGGGGAGCGTGTCGAGGGTTTGACAATATAAACAAACCGTTGTTTGAGGCGTACTCAAGACATGAGTGACGATTTACGGGGCATACGTCAAGAGTTTGATAGGAGCCTCACGACATGAACAACTCAGTGTGTCAAGGTATGAGCGGGACGCTCGAGATGTCCCATAGGGTACGTGCCTAAGGGTATGACTTGGACTCGACGACATGAATCACTCTATATGACAGGTACGTGCCAAAAGTTCGACTCAAACTTGACGATACAAATGACTCGACATTGGAGATGTAAGCGAGATGCGCATGATGGCATATATGATACTTGCCCCAGATTCGACTTGAACTCAATGACATGAGTGACTCGACATTTGACATGTGAATAAGACGTACCGAACCGCATATGGGGGTGTGTGTCACAAGCTTAACCCTGACTGGATGGTATAAACGACTCAGTCCTTGACATGTGAGTAAGGTGCGAGGGATGACATACGGAACGCGCGTCAAAAGTCGGTCCAGAATTGGATAGCCTAATGACATATTCGTGGGCTACAAATATTGTCGATGACAAGGCGACATGTGGGGCACATTTTGACAAGGCCCAACGTATGACTAAAGCGCAAGCGGTGACATACGGGATATGCACCGAAAGCTGATACGTGTTCGAAGCACTAGTGTCACATGTTTTGGAATACTGACGTGTTACAATATACGGTGACACACCTGGTACACCTCCTATAGATTTGGCTATTTTGAAGATACGACGGGGTGTCTCAAGAAGATCAAGGATGCACGGGTTACCCTAGTACACTGACATGTCGACATACAAGGTACGACCGCGGGTACCAATGGGGTGTGACAATGACCTACTAGCCAAGAGGTTAGTACAATGGCGCATAGATTCATTAGATGTGACGAGGGGCCCTATAAGGCGTCAGTTAAAGAGCGGATGTGACGCCATCACTTCGTGTGAAGCGTGCATCAGAGGGTCAATGTGAACCTGGGGTCCGGACAGTGGGATGACGTAAATAAGAAGGGATGCTATGATGACCCACATGGCGCACCTAAAGGTATAAATGGGAAGCGTGGACAACACACCAGTCAAGGGTTTGTTTCGAAGTTCAGGGTATTGCCCACAATTCTGAAATATGGAGATGCTATGTATGGACTACCTCCCCAGATACGAATGACGACAGGTAAACGAGATTCGTGTGAAACAGTTCACTCGACCCTAAGGTTTCGATCTTACAACCACGTAACTTTGGAGTATAGGTGCACGGCGCGCCGACACACGTGGCATGTCTTAGCGTACGAAGGTCATGATGGCAACCTATGAGGTGAGGGGCATGGATAATACAACAACGTAATTTGGAATCACCTGGGCAATTGTGTATAGCGTGGCGACATCCGTAGGTATGTCTTGAGATACGAAAGGGAGGTGACGACGACCCGTGAGATTATGGTTCTATTTGAGATCAAGGTGCCAGTCATAATCTTGAGATGTGTTGGTTAAGGCGTAGCGACATACATGGTATGTCTTGAGGCATAAGTAGGACGTGTATGAGGCATGTGATGAATGTTAATTCGAGTCTCGAGGGAACCGACGTCGTGATATTATTATTATTATTTTTTTTTTTGAACAACCGACATACATGGCGACACACCTAGTATGTCTTGAGTTGACCGTGCGGACAGTATACAGGACCGGCCCCACGATGCGAATGTCAGGATAAGCGGGGTATGACCACCAAACAAGTCCTAACCATGATAGAGGGATGCGGGATACATTACGACATATGGGATATGTCTCCGGATGACGTAAACACTACGGTGAAGGCGCATGTGACATGTCACGATGCACTAGGTACACTCTCTAATGGTATAAACAAGACGATAAAGATGTGCACGGCGTATCCCACACAAAGTATAACACGACGAAGACATAAGGAATACCTCAAGGTCTAAAGGTGCTCCACTTGACGGGTATGTGAGGCATGGTAAAGATGCGCGAGATTCATCATGACATACGGGGTATGTCTTCTGTTACACGGGATATGGCTCTGGACTAGTGTATCTGATATGGAAGATGCATATGCGACCTATCGCGATGTACAACCTTGACAATACCCGAACGTACGTGATGCATGGTGGTGCATCGAGTACACGTCTTGACTGGTCCATAGCTGACGTGATGGAGACGTATGGGACACTTCACGATATGGAAGATGGGATGAGGTAAGGACGTATGGGATACGTCACGGCCCAAATGGTATGCCTTTCGTCTAACGTATATAACATGGTGAACAAGCACCTAATATGCCCTGGCATGCAACTCATGCCCCTTGCTTGGCGCAAGGAATGAGGCTAAGATGTACATTATGCGTTATGACACACATGGTACCCCTTCTGACCGATGTGTAATGACTTGGTAGAGGCACAAGGAATGGATCATAATATACGAGGCACAACAGGGAAAATACATGTGGTATACGTCATAGCATAACAGGTACGCCCCTTGATCGGTGTCTGAATGATTAATGGAAAATGCATGGGGGTGCGTTACGTCCTCAGGGGTACGACAAAGTAAAGATGTAAGGAATACGTCACCACATGACGGGTGGGACTTCTGACGGGTGGACACATGATGACACGACACTGCAAGGACATAGGGGATACGTCATGAGAGAACAGTACGCCTCTTGATAGGGTAAGGACATATTGGAAGTGCCATGACATATGGGGTATGCCAAAACAAAAGCGTATGGGACATGCCATGACATAAGTGTTGTACCTTCCGACTAGTGCCTACGACACTGAAGAAACATACGAGGTACACTACCATGCATAAGGTATGCTAAGGCAAAGACGCATAGGATACGTCACGACATAATGGACATGCCTCCTAGCTAGCATACAAACGACACGGTGAAGACGCGCGAGACATGCCAAGGACGCATAGGATGCATCCCAACACATAGGTACGACAAGGCAAAGACGTATGGGATACATCACGACATAACTAGTATGCCTCCTGAATGACACGCGACGCTGGGGTCGACTCTTTCTCACTTTCCTAATAAACACGTCCTAAATCTACGAAACCTAGAATGGATGCACGCAATGCGGTTAGCATGCAACGCTCTATATGGTATGATTGAAATGATTCGTTAAGCATAGAACGCATTATAACTTAAATCTGACTCGACTGATGTACAACAAGATATAAATCTATACAAACAAACTAGTTAGCGAAAATCGAACATAATGCGTAAGTAGATCGCAATAAGAGAAAGAAAACGTTAGATAACAATCACAATCATCACGTCATCTCTCTTCCATCCTTATTTCTCCACACACTCGTTGGTCCAAGTCTCTTTCCTAGGATTTTTGGTTTGGGGCTCACATTGCGGTCCAGGGGACGCGTGATGCCGTCGATTATTGCGGAAAAGTAAATCATCCATCAGACAACACAGTTCGTTTTGACGTATCAACGTTCAGTGACTAAGAAATCGACCAAGTTGGATTGTCCTTTCGGAATAACTCGTCTTTCGTCCTTTCGTGAGATGCATTAGTTCGGGTTTTGACTCCCTTTGAGCGCATCTCAGTTTTTAGATGTGGTACGAGTTATTCTTCTAGTCCAATCGTTCGTTATTGTCAATGACTCGTTCCCTTTTGTTCGCGCGGGTTCGTGTCTCGATTTTTGGATTACAACGGGATCTTTTGGATCTATCGAGAGACGTAACCACGTGTTTATTTAGTGATGGAATCACTTTTGGATTTTATTTTAGGGAACGGACTCATCGCGTAACGCGTTTGTTCTTAGCGTCGAGGATCCGTTTGCTCATTTTAGCTACGTGAAAAGACGGCGAGTCTTATTTTGAGCGCACGGTAACCTTTCGGCTAGCGACAGTTCGTTGTTCTTCCCAATCCACGGGATATATCATCTTAGTGTGGTTATAGAAAATCAACGTTTCGTTGAATCGCATGCCTATTCAAAGCGAGGATATCACCGTTCTCTTTCCTTTAGGCACGAATTAAACAAACACGTACATCGGGCCATATTTCTTGCAGTTTTGGTAACGGTCGAAATGATCGAGTCGTTAGTCAAAACCCGCAGTCTCGTCCATATGGCGCAATTATATGGTTTAGCTTAATTCGGCTTCGAGATTTTAAACGGGGTATACACTCGTTCGAGGCACGTATTCAACGGCATTGGTTTATTTTCTTTAACTACGCTCGGGATTGACATATATCGTAAATTCGGAATGATTTTGGTCGTTTAGTTCATTTTTCGCTTTTCTTTTCTTAGTCGCTTCTGCGGACACGTCCATTTCTCTTAAGAACGACACGGGGCATAACGTAAAAGCTCGTCTTTTATTCGGAAGGGATGGGCTACGTGCGCGAAACTTTTCACGTTATGACAGGGTTGTTCGAAACAGAAATGTTCTTCGTTTTCGTTTCGTTATGATCTCATTTTATCCCAATTTATTTAAAGAATGTGAATAACGGCTACTGTTAATATAGTCTTTTGTATCGAAATGTAACTATCCTTAACACCAAACCGACGCATACTAATACGTGCTTACGTCGTAACGCATTTCCTGAACATGTGCCTTCGTTGGGACAGAAACGGACAAGGCGGGCCGCACATGTTCATTCATACGAGATGACTAAGTCGTCTTTAGTTTAAATCGTTTCGATGTTTTAGGGTAATTAGTATGTTGACTCAAGAGTATATATTAACGCATCATTTCATTTTCTTTACATACTTTAGGATTTAGACACGTATCATGGCGATTTAAAAACACGAACTGATTCATTTATCACGCCAAAAATAGTAACGGGTAATCCTATGGCAACTTCTAAGGCTACTATATGCTGACACGGCTGATCGCGGGACCTCATAGGACCGCACAAATTCGCCCCTAACGAATGGATGGGGACCCTTTGGCGCCTTACTGTAAGGGGGAACTTACACTAGCCTCTTTCGAGCGACGAATGGACTCTCGCTAGAGGTTTTGTGGAAATTACCCAAAAGGTTTGCAATAATGCACATGAATGCATACGAAAAGAAATAATACGATCCGTCCCCGTTAAGGGCTTAATACACGCCTTCCGGAATCAAATTTCTCGCTTCCCCAGCAGAGTCGCCACTTGTTAGATGAGGTGCCGCGGCCTAATCTCCCGGGCGGACCGGGGGGTGGACAACCTCATGGCGACGTAAGCGGTGATTGGCGCCGAAAGCAACCAATCGTGGAATCAAGCTGCTCGGCAGGACCGGAGCTCGGAGATATGGAAGAGTCGCCACCCACGAATGGGAAAATGAACACCGATCCCTTGCGGGAGACCGGTGTGGGTTCGGGAAACTTAGGTACGAGCCGAGAAGGCTAGCTCCTTTCCGGAGAAAGGCTACTAGGCACCCCGACATCGCCCGGTTATGAACCACCGGCCTCCTACTCAGCATGTTAGGCGATAACGGACTAATCGTATACTTCTTTAAGTTTAAAATTCATTTGAAACCTTTTCTTTCTTTTTTCAGAAACCGTTTTGAGCATATATTTTTGGAAAGCCATATTAGTAAAGAATCACCCATTTATATTATACATACACAGAGAAGGGGGAAGAAAGAAGTGATTTATTTACAACTTTATTTAAATGTCATGCCGTGTGTTTATTCTACACTAACTTATTTCTCCAAAACGAGTTTATTTACATGGTTCACACCTTAATCACCGTTGGAACGATTTAGGTGCGTTTTAAAACCCCGATTAGTGAAGTTTACTCAAATCGCCGTTGGAACGACTCAAGTGCTTTGGAAACGTTTGAGACAAAAACCTTTAGTTAAGAAAACGTGGTTAAACATACAAGTCAATTTTATTTTGTACAAATCCTTTAAGAAAATGATTCAAGAACTCTATTATTCACAAAGAAAGCGATTTTAATTACCATGTTCACTTAATCCGCCTTTGGAACGGATTAAGGTTTTAAAACGTGGTGTTTTGGAAACGATTTGAAATATTAACAAAAACAACTCCATTTATTTGCATTAGGAACCTCTAAAAATTCATGGACCCATGAATGATCCAAAAGAATAAAGAAAGTAATTCTAGCATATATATATACATTTAAATCAAAAAAAGAATATGAAAATAAAAGTTAATAAAAGGAAACTATATAATACATATATGAAAATATTAGATAAAATACATTTATACTTTAAAGATGTGAAAATAGTAAATAAATCTCATAAATAAGAACCTAACATTTACCCAAAATAATTTCATTCAATAACCAATAAAATAACCCAAATATCCCAAAACTACATATATACATAACTATTATAGTTTTAAATATCAAAAAACAACATATACTAATATCTATTGATTATTTCCCAAAATGCCCAAGTAAATAATCTTCAAAATAGGATCTAATATAACTCAAATGAATAAAAGAACAAATATATACATATACTTATGTTTTAAAAATTAAATAAAGAATGATATACAAACATCCTAAATAATTATATACACTAAACATCTAAAATAGTTTGAAACACATATATTACATAACTATACATATATATATTAAGGATTAAAAGCTTAGAAGTTGAGAAAAAGGGACTGAAATGGCATTTTTTGCGTTTTGGCAGATTTACCGACGGAAAATGCGTAGGTAAACAGCAATTAGTGACAGAAATGGCAAATTAGAGCAGCACTCTAATTGTTTCCAGATTTATTCAAAAGCTTTAAATTAAATCTAATTCAATCATTTTGGATTTCCGAACTACCAAAAATGGATCATAGTCAATAACGGAAGTTCCTAAAACGATGTTTTTATTTTAAAACATTATTTGGAAATTTCTTTTAAATTAGAAACTTATAATTTCAACGTTTTTCGATACCCGAACTACCTTTTTTATCGGATCACGGTTCGTATTGGGATATCAAAACGAGGTTTTCTATTTTAAAACAAAACCGAATTTTATTCAACACGAAACGAAAATTAAATAAATACGCTAATTAAATAAAACGTGATAAAATAAATAACTAATCAAATAAAGAAACTATCACATAAAAAATAAATAGAAGAAGAGAATAAATAAAATAAAATAAAAGAGTCTAGTCCTCGGATAATACCTTAAATTCGGTATCTGAGAGTCGAAGCCGATCGATTCCACGAGTCGCGATCTTCCGGTTTTTTGTGTTTTTTAGTAAAAATTTAACTTTGGGAAAATTTGGATTTTTTTGGGAAAAAAAATATTTTCTCCAAAAAATTGACTTTCTCTCTCTAAAAATGTTTAGAGTGAGAAAGCTCCAAAGAATCTCTCCTCCTCTTCCTTCCAAATGCATGGGGATCCGTGCCTTTTATAGGCAAACGGATCCCCGTCGGAATGGGCGATGCCCGAAAAGAATCGGGTGTCGCCCAAGGGGGTTGGGCGGCCGCCCAAGGCATGTTGGGCGGCCGCCCAAGGCATGTTGGGCGGCCGCCCAACCTCACGTTGGGCTATCGCCCAACATTGTTGGGCGATCGCCCAACAATTGTTGGGCGATCGCCCAACGCAAGGTTGGGCGCGCGCGCCCAACCGCCGTTGGGCGTTCGCCCGACTTCGGTGGGTGCTCGCCCAACGGCCGCCGGGGCGCGTCTCGCGCCGTTGGGCGCGCACGCCCTGCGGCCGTCGAGCGTGCGTTCCGTGCCGTCGGGCGCCCACGCGTCGCGGCTGTCGAACGCGCGTTCCGCGCTGCCGGGCGCACACGCCCCGTGGCCGACGAGAGCGCGCTCCGCGCCACCGGCCCCGTGCATCGCTCGGACGTCGAGCACGCGCCACTTGTGGTTGGATGCGTGCATCCGACGGACATCGAGCGCGCACCCCGCGCCGTCGAGCGGGCGTTCGACTGTCGTCGACCGCGTGTCGGATGCCGCTAAGCGCTCGCACCATGCCGCTAAGCATTCGCGAGCCACCCCATTGGCAACAGTGACCCGCCATAACTCTTTCTTCCTTATTATGTACTTATCATTCTTTATATATTCTTTGTTTTTCAAAACTTCCGGAATCAATCGCTTCAACCGTCTTGTTTTCAGGTTTTCGTCACAGGTCCTCCGACTCGGTGTCTACAGACGTCTTTATCCACCCGAACGATCGTGTTTCGTCGAAAACGAAAGTGTGTAACTATGCCTCTAAAAACTCCTGCTCGTACCGAGAATATTAAATTCTCTACCGAGAATGGGGGAGCATCAATTGGTCTTCTAACGACGGAAGGAGAAGCTGGGCAACGCGTGTCGCGACCGTGAATTTGGGGGCCGCGGTCGCGGCACGGAACATTTTTCGGTTTTTCAGCTTTCGTTCGCGTCCTCGATTTGGCGTTATTAATTTCTGTCGTCTTCGACTCCTTTTGTAGGGTTTTTCTTCTGTTTTCGAGCTCTTTTTGTTCCTATTTGGATTTTACCAAATATTTATGTACCTTACAAGAAAGAAACATATTCGAGAGTAAAAGCTTCCTAAACAGTTATAAATAGCATAAATTCGTAGCAATATTGATGTAATTATTGATGATATTTTAGGTATATTTTGGGCTTAACAAATCTCCACACTTAATCTTTTGCTAGTCCCGAGCAAAATTTCTCTGAATTTATTCTTTAACTAATCTTTTTATGAAAATAAAACATATATCTCTGTATTACCTTTTGAATTAGTTAAGCCGAAAAGACTAGCTTCGCATGGCAAATTTATACGCAAAACATCAAACTAACTTAGTATAATATACGATATATCATTCGTCTTGTATTTTCAATTTTGAATTGAAGCATTCGGGACGATATAAGCACGCATGTTTTTGAGTCTTTCGTCTCAAGGCATTTCAAAGTACAAAATTTCCTTTCCCAAACCTAAACTAATATATGAGATATATTAAATTTAAATAAGTACTTGGGTTAATTATTTACTTAGTTACGCCCGAGATAAGGGTGGTCTTGATCGTAACTTTATACGTATTTTATTGCTTGGTGTTTGCTTAAGAGGTACCGACCATGCCATGGGTGGACGCAATCGTTACTTTAAACTTATACACGCTTATAATTTTTGCTTTAACGTTCCTTCCATACCTCGATTGTGATAAGGGTGGTTGCAACCGTGGCCAAAAGTAAACGGTACTTAATTTTCTTCTCTTTCATACCTCGATTGTGATAAGGTTGGTCTCAATCGTGGCCAAAAGTTAAGAATTCAACTAATTGATAAATTAATATGAAATATAAAATTGAAATTGGGAAAAAGAAAGATAGCACATTCATCCTATATTGACTTAAAATTCAACATGTATTATGGCTAAAGTTTCCTTAAAAACTCCAATTGGTGTTAATGTAAGACGAAATCAAACCGAGCTAAAAATTGTTAGTTCAATTTAATGCCTATAAACCTAATTGAAAACTTAAAATAAGATTTATTGTATCATGAATTGCATGATATAAAATAGAGATTGAATAAAGAATTTTTTTGTTACTTAAATACATTTACTCGAGACAATTTTACTTAAAATCGTATCGGAGATTTGTGAAAAATTTGAAAAATATTACCCGTATACGTATAGAAATATTTTTCTAACGACAATGATAACCTAAACAAATAATCATATTAACTTATGGTTAATTTATAAATATATGAAAATGTGTTGCAATATATTAGTGTTGCATTTGCATAAAAATTAATATTCGTTGCATTTTTTTTTTGCAAAATAATATCTTCGTTGCATTTATTCGTATACGTATAGAAATTGATATATATATATATATGTCTCCTCCCACACTTAAATTGGACCATGTCCTCATTGGTGCAAAAATAATGGAGAAAACATAAAAAAAGGAAATACGAAATAAGGCATACGAAACAAAGATTGAAATAGTAGGAAATTAAACATTCAACATAAAATTAAAAAGAGAAAATGTACCAAACATATGAAAAATAAAATTGTACCAAATTATAACAAGATAAAAATAAATAAAATGAAAGA
The DNA here is from genome assembly GCF_963576675.1 of Euphorbia lathyris. Classification (NCBI taxonomy): domain Eukaryota; kingdom Viridiplantae; phylum Streptophyta; class Magnoliopsida; order Malpighiales; family Euphorbiaceae; genus Euphorbia; species Euphorbia lathyris. Next base: position 91,490,815 of record NC_088910.1, read on the forward strand.
AAACAACCTATGCTTGAGGCGGGGAATCCGGAGGTGTAGGTGAAGTCTCCACATTGCGGCGTCGGAAAAAAGAAAGCATCCGATGCCGAGTCGATCTATGCTCACGCCTCAAAAGGTTGAGGTTGTCATTCATCACCATATTATTTTCTACCAAATCATCAATTCTTAAGTTCATTTGACGATTGTTGGAATTGATTTGGTTCAAAATCCTCCGCAAATCCACCGGATCATCCGCTTGAGGTGCTTGGGGTTGTGGTTGAGCTTGGGGTTCATTGTCCTCTCCTACCGCCTCTCCGTCGCCTTCGGTACCTGCAAATTAAGAACTTGAAGCGCCACCACCCATAGTGCCACGAAGGTGGGCAATACGGGAGGCATACGAAATAAAGACGGGGGGACCTTGTGGAAGCAAAAAATGAGCTCGCTCAAGAGCTGAGATATCCAAAAGTGGAACATACCCATGGTAGGTGGACATGTCAAAATCAGCCAATTCAGCCCGAGCTCCCAACACAATAGCGGTGATAAAATTACAAAGAGGGATCTGAATGGTAGTAGCCCTCGAAGCACGGAACAAATTATCGAACAACATACCAATGCTATCAATCCTCAAACCTTTAAACAAGCTATCCAAAACATATAAATCCCGAACCTGAACCTTTGAACTCTCAACACGCCCAAACAAGGAGAAACTCAAAAATTTGTGAAAGAAGAACACACAATTGTCCTTAATCAACTTGCTTGAAGTGTTCTTGGAATTAAAATAGTCTTGGTTCGAAAGAGTTTGCCAAACCGCATCATTATCAAAATCTTTAGGCTTATCATAAAAATTAGAGGTAGGGAAACCAAACATATTTCCCATTGCATCATAATTAATGGTGTATGTGATACCATTATTCCTAAAAGAGATTGAGGTTTTCTTCTTATTCATGGTCAAAGTGACCAAAAATTCCACCACATATTCATTAATACGCGGAAAACGCATATTAACGAATTCTTGCCAACCCAACGCCTCAATAAAAGCATCAATTCGAGTAGAGAAATTCAATGTTCTTACCGAATGGAAGTCTAAGAAGTGCATATCCACAAATTGGCGGTCGGCTTGTGAAAAATGTTTGAAACGAGCGACTTCTTCCTCCGAAGCGATGTCAAAATGTTTGAAAAGTGCATATCCAACACGCTTAGTCCTAACCAAGGGCATAAACGTTTAAGTTCTTTAAAACGTTCCCAAGACTCATAAAGAGTTTCATTATCATTTTGAGAAAAAGATGTTAACTCTTTAATGACTCTTGCGGTTTTTGCTGAAGGAAATTTTTTTGATAAAAATGCTTGGGCTAATTGCTCCCAAGTCTCAATTGATGCGGCTGGCATAGAAGTTAACCATTCTTTGGCTCGATCCTTCAAAGTAAAAGGAAAAAGGCGAAGTTTGATTGCTTCTGCAGTTACATTAGTAATTTTAAAAGTGTCACAAATTTCTAAGAAATTTATCAAATGGGTATTAGGATTATCGTTAGGTAACCCGTAAAACGTTACATCATTTTGCAACATATTAAGCAACGCAGGCTTAATTTCAAAATGATGTGCATTAATTTGGGGTCTAACTATACTGTTTGTTACACCAGCCACTCCTGGCCTAGCGTAATCCATAAGTGTGGCCATAACTTCTGGCTCGATAATTTTAGTTTTTATTGGGGTTTTTTTCTTTTTCTTTTCTTTCTTGTTCTTTTTAAGAGTTCTTTTAATTTCTGGGTCAATAGGATCTGGTGACGTGCCTGAACTTCGAGAACTGCGCATGAACTTGAAATTTCGCACGAACAGAAACTACCTACAAAACAGAATTTGAAAAATAAATATGTTAGTAATTGAAAATAATTAAAAATATAAAAGTTTGAATAAGTATGAATAAACCTAGATTCGTAATAAAACACGAAAAATTTAAAATTTTGTCAAAAAAATTTGGCGTTCCCCGGCAACGGCGCCAAAAACTTGTTGAGCGATTTCCGCAAGTGCACGGTATACGCTTGTAGTAATAAAAGATATCGATCCCACAGGGAACGTTTTTTAAACAAAACTTATTTTGAATCGGTTAAATTTACTTTTAAGGTTTATACTATGGAAAATCGTTTAATCGGTTTTGGTTTTGAAATTGCTAGAATGAGAATTAGGTTAGATTATGAAAATGTTAGAAAATATTCTGATTTAAGAATGAATTTGCAAGATAGGAACTTTTAGTACTTTTTAGAAAAGTAAACGAATGTATTTGTTTGCATTAAGCAAAGAAAACGACTTTAAACTTTGTACGAATTATAAAGATGAAATAAATGACGGAACCTCTAATTAATTGGCTTTGAACATGACAAAACCCTTTCGGGATAGTTGCCCTTAATCAAATTAAAACTCTTTCGAGATAATAATTTGCCTAAGTGTTCAACAAAGCTTCCTTGTAAAGATTTTGGATTATATACGTTTTAATGAAAACACCAGCAGTCATTTTAGTGGATTGGTTACCATAAGTGCTGCATAAAAATCTATCGAATAGAACAGACTTTATTAGATGAAATATAAATTGATACAAGTTTACAGAGAACATGGAGCATGGAAACATTCGACGGCTTGCAAGTGAACGGGTTGATCAATCCTTTCCTTGGGTTTCGTTAGAGTTTGTCAGGCTCAGGGGCGGATCCTCTACTCAATCTTCTCGTTGAATCTTCGTAATAGAGACTGGGTCGGTCTACTACCAAAATGAAAACTAAACTGGAACAATGACTAAACACTACTAAACTTGTTATTATTGAATAAACAATGTGTGTACAGCATATTGCTTTTGAACAGAATCGAAATCTAACTTCTGAATCACTTGATTCGGAATTTCTGCATAAATTCTATACTAATCTCTTTTTTCTACATATCTTCAATTCTCCATCAACTCTTTATTTATAGATGTTGAAGAGTCTTGATTGAAGTGTCGTGTCCGTTGTGAAGGATCGTGTCTGTTGCGAAAGGACGTCTTTATCCACCCGAACGATCGTGTTTCGTCGAAAACGAAAGTGTATAACTATGCCTCCAAAAACTCCTGCTCGTACCGAGAATATTAAATTCTCTACCGAGAATGGGGGAGCATCAATTGGTCTTCAAACGAAGGAAGGAGAAGCTGGGGAACGCGTGTCGCGACCGTGAATTTGGGGGCCGCAGTCGCGGCACGGAACGGTTTTCAGTTTTTCAGCTTTCGTTCGCGTCCTCGATTTGGCGTTATTAATTTCTGTCGTCTTCGACTCCTTTTGTAGGGTTTTTCTTCTGTTTTCGAGCTCTTTTTGTTCCTATTTGGATTTTACCAAATATTTATGTACCTTACAAGAAAGAAACATATTCGAGAGTAAAAGCTTCCTAAACAGTTATAAATAGCATAAATTCGTCGCAATATTGATGTAATTATTGATGATATTTTAGGTATATTTTGGGCTTAACAGTCACTCCTAATAAATAGGAGATACGTCCAAGGATCGCTTGTGGAAGACTTAACTCTAAATTCTTGCAAGGTGATAGCTTAAGACTTGAAATGCAGATTTCACTTAACCTATCTAATTTGAGTTAACTCAGCCTGTACAAGTAAAACGAACGTCTCGCTATATATGACTTGACACCATCCATAGTCATAAGATTCTGTTCAAGGATGTAGTTGATAAAGGATCGAATTATACTGTAACTAATACGGAAAGGTCAACGACGGAATCAACCTGTCTTCTTATAGCTCTAGGGGAATGTTTCGGATCTGCCAATCACAGTTCGCGTACTCATTCCGTTATACAAAGATTAAATATAATTCTGAGAAATTAATTTAATAGTTGTATACGGCTAGAAGCAATAAGAACCTAATGGGTCACACATAAGACTTGGAGCCCAAAAGAGAAACATATGTTAATTAATTGACGGAAGCCCAACTGAGTCCACTAAGGCCCAGTAAACGGGGGGGGGGGGGGGGGGGATTTCTATGTTTCAAAACACATAAGAAATTAATTTAATTTTAACAATTATAATTAGATTATGATTCTGAATTAAATTAATTATAGGATAAATAAGTCAGGAAGTTTAATGAGATTAAATTACTTCTAATTATTATCCTATTAATAAGTTATTATTATCTTTATATTCAGATATAATTATAGATAATAATAATAAGAGTTTTATTCCGAATTAAATTCTTATTCAGTAACCTAATTCTATCTGACTAGGGTTTATTGGAAGAGGTTATATAAACCCCCCTTTAGTGTGAATTTCGACACACACATACCAACCCGGGAGAGAGAAAAATCGACCCCTACTGTAGTGGATCAATTCTTCACCGCTTGCTTCCGATCAATCGATTTTCATCTCTTTCTTTTGCTCTTTGATCTTGTGTTGATTAATTAAAGGCAATCTACTTTGATTGCTATTTTACGGTTGAGTTCTAACTTCGCTTGAATTGTGTTTTTGTTTTGTGCTCGTGAACTCGGAGTAAGAGTTGAGGGCACTTCGATTGCAACAGTAGATAGATCTTCGAAAGGTATTTCCTTCTATCCCTCTTTATATGAAATAACGATTAACGGATCTTGGTTAAAGGAAATAGGTTAAAAAATTTATATTTCCGCTGCCAAACGTTTGCCTATTTCCCTTCAATGGTATCAGAGCCTGCGTTAAATCCGTTATTTCATATATGAAAATTAAAAGGTTTTTCAATCAGATTGAATAAATATTTATTGTTAGGTTAATTGATGAAATTGTTTTGATTAATTAATCTAAAGATAAATAAGTTTTAATTAATTGTTAATTAAAATTGATTATGCAAACGCTCCTAATTAATTTGGTTAATAATCATTGTAACAAAAAACTTGAGGTTTTATAGTTAGAATAATAAAAGTTGTTTGGCCTAATGCTCATCCAGCCCCCTTAACTTGTTCAAATTGGTCATTTTACCCCTCCAACTCACTGAATGTCCTATTTACCCCCCTTAACTCCATAGAAATGGTATTTGCCACCCCCTTAACTTGTCCAAATTAGTCATTTTACCCCTCCTCAACTCATCGAATGTCCTATTTACCACCTTAACTTCATAAAAGTGGTATTTCTCACCCCTTATGATCATATTTACCCCCTTAACTCCATAAAAGTGGTATTTCTTACCCCTTTATAGTGCAAAATTAATAGCACTTATTCAAATGAGTTTGAAAATATATATTTTTAATATCAACTTTTTATTTTTTTTTAATTTGATAATTATATCGATCCTTCATGTGTTTATTATAATAATATTGTATTACAATAATTAGATAATCAAAATTTAACTAGCAAAAACAGTTGAAAAGAGAAAGAATGAATAAAAGATACAAATAACAAAAACATATTTTTTTTGATAAAAAAAACAAGAACATTAATATAAACAAGTTAAAGACATTATATGTAGGGAAAAGGTACCAAAATAGGCCTATGATTTTGGAGAAGTATCAATTTAGGTTCCACGTACAAAATAGCACCAATATAGGTTTAATGTTTAAAAAATGTATCAATTTAGGCATCGATGACGGATTGTAAGGGGTGAGAAATACCACTTTTATGGAGTTAAGGGGGTAAATAGAACATTCTATGAGTTGGGGAGGGGGTAAATGGACAAGTTGAGGGGTGAGAAATACCACTTTTATGAAGTTAAGGGGGTAAATAGGATGTTCTATGAGTTGGAGGGATAAATTGACAAGTTGAGGGGGTGAGAAATACCACTTTTATGGAGTTAAGGGGGTAAATAAGACATTCGATAAGTTGAGGGGGTAAAATGACCAATTTGGACAAGTTAAGGGGGCTGGAGGAGTATTAGGCCAAGTTGTTTTATTAATTCTAGAGATAAAACAGAAATTTTTGAAAGTTTCTGATGTTCTGAAAACTGTTTTAAAATCGTTTTAAAACAAAAGTATAAATATATGATTTAAAATAAAATAAATAAATAAAGTACCAGCTCGGGTTTTCTGCCGCAAGGCAGAAACCCGAGCTGCCCATAACGCTGGGTTGCTGCCTCGCGGCAACAACCCAGGCGCCCTGCTGCGCATAGCTGCTGCTGCCAATAGACAGCAGCAGCGCGTGGTGGGTCGGGCCGTCTATCGACCTGACCCGACAGCTGTTGATTTTTAAAAATTATTTTAAAAATAAATTATTTTAAATATAAATATATTTATATGTTTTCATAAATAAAATAGTTTTATGTTTTTTATTATCAAATAAAAGAATTTGTTTAAAAGTTTGTTTTACTTATTATTTGATATTTGTAAATCAAAGTTGTTAAATGAATTAAAGCAAATTAATTGGGATATGCATAATAAAAGATTTTGTATAGTTATATTAATCTAATATGTAATTGTTACAGTTTGATCAGATTAGATATAAAAGATATAAAGTTGACAAAATTAAAATTGGATGAAAGTTAATTTGACAAGCTAATGTGATTAACTTAAATATTACATAAATAATTTATGTAATCAACCAATTAAATTTATTTAATTGAGTCTATGCATGTTTGGAGTTATGGACATATTTGGACCTTCTTTTAGTCTTTTGGTATTTTTGAAATAGGACCTGCGTGTCCTGCCTATCTACTATCTATTGTAATTTCTTCTCTCATCTAATTCCCTTCAAATTAGTTGAAGTTTTCTTTAGTAGTATAGAAATTAATATTGATGTAGTTTCGAGGCGCTATGGAGAAGACGGAGGACCTAAAGAGAAATATGTAATAGTTAGTATTTCCCTAGGTTTGACCTTTTATTCCGTTTCTGGCTCAACGGAATAATTTAGATGATATGTCCATAACACCAATGTAAATTGTATGTGTCTGATGTATGCTAAAGCAAATCAAGACTAGGTTAGATTATGAGGCTTAAAATAAAAATCCCTCGCTGATTAAAAGTTAAGTAAATAAGCAAGTTATTAAAATCGGTTACCCCTCCCTAATATTATAATTCAGCTGGCAGTACTGGGTGCCTTTGGGTTGTTGAGAAAACTCAAGCTCGGGGTCTTATGGTAACACCTGAATTATCGAAAATCGTTTTCACGAATATGGGGTAATACTTAAATTAGATTATGATAATTGGATGAGCAAACTCATGTTGTTATAAACTAATGGGCAATATGGTTGAGATTGATATGAATGCATATTAGTTACTAATGTGGTTAGTAACCCAATAACCTAGGAATCGCATTGTTGATGTGATTGATTACATGAATCTACCTAACAAATGAGACTAGCTTGTTGAGCAAACTCAAGGTGAAATTTCAGGAGTTAGGATCCTAGCTCACTAAAGGATTTGTGAAATTCTTCGAATTAATATGGAGGGCTATTAATTTGGCAAAATAGTGGGAGCAATTTAAAATGAAATTAAAAGATGTTGGAGTTTAGTGTCCTATAGACAATTGTTCTAGGATACAAACTTAATGTAAATGAATTGTTCTTTATATCATTTGTTTAATGAGATATATGTTTTATAACTATATAAAGGCAATCCCTTTTAAGCACTAAATAAAGTCTGATAAAAGGAAATCCGTAAGTTTATTTAAAGTGATTATAAAGTGTTCATACAAGCATGAAGTGAGACAAAACTTTATAGTAAACTGATAAACTTAAAACCACCCCAAGTCAAGTGATATGTTTGGGATTGACATATCACTGTTGAGACTTGTATGTAACAATGTCTTCTATCCGACAGAAAGCTGATCTCACAAGCTTCATATATACAGATATCTGGACAGTTACATAGATCCGATGAAACATTGTTCATTAGGATTGGGGATCCGATTTGAGATAACAGGATGGGTAGATTCATCATTGTCATCTGTTCATCTCATTGGTATTAATAGGTATAACTAATCCTCAGACTCAAAGGAATATTAATTGGTATTCTGGATTACGGAATGTGATGCTTTGACTCTGGTGTAACACGATCCTTAACAGAGATGACTCTAGGGTGTGAACAGTAGACGTTGGGTATCACAGGAAGTAATTGCGGAGTCGTTATATATTGGATTGAGCATTTATCACTCCCGATAAATGGGAGATACATCCATGGATCGCTTGTGGAAGACTCGACTCTAAATCCTTGCAAGGTGATAGCTTAAGAGTAAGAAATACAGATTTCACTTAACCTATCTTTTTGAGTTGACTCGGCCTGTACAAGTAAAACGAACGTCTCGCTATATGTGACTTGACATCACCCATAGTCATAAGATTCAGTTCAAGGATGTAGTTGATAAAGGATCGAATTATACTGTAACTAATACGGAAACATTAACGACAGAATCAACCTGTCTTCTTATAGCTCTGGGGGAATGATTACGGACTTGCTAATCACATACTCTGTACATCATTCCGTTATGCAAAGATTAAATATAATTCTTTGAAAATTAATTTAATAACGTTGCATACGGCTAAAAGCAATAAGAACCTAATGGATCACACATAAGACTTGGAACCTAAAAGAGAGATAGATGTTAATTAATTGATAGAAGCCCAATTGAGCCCAATAAGGCCCATGGACATAAGGGGGTCGAAATTCATGTAGTAATATACATGAATAATTAATTTGATTTTGTTAATCCTAATTAGATTAGGAATATGAATTAAATTAATTAAGAGATAATTAAGTTAGGAGACTCCTATTATTATCCAATAAGGTTATTATTATTATCCTTAATATATTAGATATATAGTGAGATAATAATTAGGAATTCTATTCCGAATGGAATTCCTATTCAGTAACCTAATTCTATCTAACTAGGGATTAGATACAAGAGATTATAAATACCCCTTCCCTTGAGATTTTCGAAATCCAAGCAAGCCATACCCTACTTGTGATTTTCGAAATTCACCTAGTCCAAGAGAGAGAAAATTCGACACCCCTAGTTCGAAAGAAAAACAAATAAAAGGGAGAAATTCGTTTTACTACTCCTACATCAGGTCAGTTCACGATTTCGCGGATTTCCGGAGATTGAACCGTCGGATCGTCGCGATTTTTGGACAGAAGCTTCTAGACATATTCTTCCACGTTTCCACCGTGGGGATTGTCGTTCGGAGGTCTGAAAGGTCTGTTTCGGATAGGGGCAGATTGGTAGATAGTTTCTATCTCTTTTGAAGTTATGGGCACTTCGTTTGCAACGGTAGATAGAACTTCTAAAAGGTATTTCTTCTTATCCTTCTTTATATGAAATAACGGTTAACAGATCTTGTGGTTAAATGGAAATAGGTTAAAATTTTTATATTTCCGCTGCTATACCTTAGCCTAATTTCCAACAAAAGACCTATAATTTTAGATTGATATACTTTAAAGCAAATGAATAACATACGTTTACTCTTTCTCACTCTCAGGTTTAAATTAAAACACTCGTAAAATCATGACTAAAACCAATCTGCAAAATATACTTACTGATAACAAGTTGAACGGTTCAAACTTCACCGACTGGTATCGCAACCTCAAAATTGTTTTGAAGTTCGATAAGATAGGGTATGTACTTGATACATCGATACCCCCTACCCCAGCTGATGATGCTCCCATCGAAGAGATCGATGCTTACCAGAAGCATAAGGCTGATGACGATCATGTGGGATGCATCATACTTGCATCGATGACACCGGAATTGCAGAGGCAACATGAGGAAATGGATGCCTATTCCATCATCATGCATCTGAAGGAGTTGTTTAGGAAACAAACTCGGTGCGAACGCTACGAGATATCAAAATTTTTATATCGTTGCAGGATGCAAGAGGGCACATCTATGATGACACATTGTGTCAAGATGATTGCCTTTATTACCAAGTTTTCTAGTATTGGATTCGCGATGGATCATGAACTAAGTGTGGACTTACTTCTTCAATCCCTCCCAGAGAGTTATTCATAGTTCATCATGAACTACCAGATGAATGACTTGTATGCATCTCTTGAAGAGCTTGCAAATATGCTCAAGACAGTTGAGCCCAATATGAAGAAAGACAAGGCAATACCAGCTCTTGTCATAGAGGGATCAAAGAAGAGGAAAGGGAACCCTCCCAATCCTAAACATCCGAAGAAAGGCAAGAGGGCCATGCCCACTAAGGCGAAGCAAGTGAAGAAGCCCAAAGGAGAGTGTCACTTTTGTGGTAAAGACGGGCATTGGAGAAGGAACTGCAAGGAGTACCTAGCATCCCTCAAGAAGGGAAAAGATGGTGTTTCAACATCTGGTATGTTCTATATCGAAATAAATACAATTTCACAGTCTGAATCTTGGGTATTAGATACCGGATGTGGATCTCATATTTGTATGAATATGCAGGGACTAAAACAGACTAAGGAATTGAAGAAAGGAAGCATAAACTTGCGAGTAGGAAATGGAGCAAGAGTTGCCGCGCTCGCAATTGGAGATTATGTTTTAAGTTTGCCCTCCGGGCTTGTAATAGAATTAAGGAACTGTTTGTATGTTCCAGAGATGTCCAGAAACATTATTTCTATTAGCTGTCTTGTTGACAACGGCTTTCATATTTCAATAAAGAACAAAGATTGTGAGTTTTATAGAAATGGGATTTTCTATTTTTCAGGAATATCATTAAATGGGATTTATGTGTTAGATGATAAAATTTCTGTATTCGCAATTGATACCAAAAGACATAAGCTAGATAATTCAACTTACTTGTGGCATTGTCGTTTAGGCCATATAAACAAAAGACGCATGCTTAAGCTACATCAAGATGGGCTTATAGATTCAATTGATTGTGAATCATTGGAAACATGCGAAGCGTGTTTAAAAGGAAAAATGACAAAGACACCCTTTAGCAATAGAGGTGAGCGTGTATCAGACACTCTAGGATTAATACATTCGGATGTATGTGGTCCTATGTCAGTCCAACCAAGAGGAGGATTCAGATACTTCATTAGCTTCATAGATGACCATTCTAGATATGGTTATGTTTATTTGATGAAGCACAAGTCAGAAGCTTTTGAGAAATTCAAATGCTTCAAGAATGAAGTAGAAAATCAAACAGGAAAGAAAATTAAGATACTTCGATCTGATCGAGGTGGTGAATATCTTTCAGATGATTTTCTGAGTTATCTAACTGAATGTGGGATATGCTCACAATGGACGCCTCCTTATACACCACAACACAGTGGTGTATACGAAAGGAGAAACCGTACCTTATTAGATATGGTACGATCCATGATGAGCACAATGTTACTTCCAAAGACATTCTGGGACTATGCCTTAGAAACTGCCCTCTTTACCCTAAATCGAGTACCAACTAAGTCTGCCAGTTCCACACCATATGAATTGTTCATTGGTAGGAAACCTATATTTTTATTCATGAGAATATGGGGTTGTTCAGCATTTGTCAAACGTATAGCATCAGATAAATTGGATGGTAAATCTGATAAATGTTTCTTCATAGGATACCCTAAGGAAACTTTGGGGTATTACTTATATCATCCAAATGATCAGAAAGTAATAGTATCCAAGCATGCAGTGTTCTTAGAGAAAGAGTTTCTTGAAGAGACACAAACGGGAAGCATGATTGAACTTGATGAAGTTCAAGAAGAAGAAGCACCAACTGAAACAATAGAGGCGATAGAGGAACCCAATACAGTCACATTAGATGAGACTCAAGTGCCAAAACCTGTTGAAACACCTTTCCACATGATTTTGATTTGACAAAATTATTTGAGTATATGTTTAAAAATATTCTAAAACACACTAAGTTTAAATGCTTTGATTTATTACACTAATGTGTTTGTTCAATGTTGAGTTAAATTATTTATAAGACATAAAGACTAAAAGGCTAAAGGCCCAAAGGAAAGTCAAAGGCCCAAGACAACTCGACCCGTGTAAACAAAACACTGTCGTTGTGGACAAAACGCAGCTCAGCATGAAGAAGGATCTGGAAGACTTTCTTTATCTACTTCGGAACGAAGCTGCTGAGTTGGACGACAAAGAGTACAAGACAGCAGCTGAGCAAGAAATAACTTCAAGACAAAGTATTTCTACTTTGGGTAAAGTTAAGAAGACACAGAAAGCTGTCTGGAAGACTTTGCCATAAAAGGCGAAACATTCTGCCTGTCTGTCTAAAAGCTGCTCAGCACTGACCGAAGACAGAAGATACAATAATCTGATTGGCCAACGACACTGAGTGACAACGACATCAAGCCGTTTCCCTCCAACGGTTATTTCGAAATTTAAAATAACCGATACCTCAAGTGTCACTATAAATAGGCCTTTCAGTTGCTTCATTCGATGCACATCTTCAACAAGCCATTACGCTGACCAAATTTCTACTCGAAGAATCTGTGTGAAAAAGCAAAGCAAATACTTACACCAATTTCCATATTACTGTGTAAAAGTCTAGAGTGATTATCCAATCATCTAAAGTGTCTTAGCAATTGTTGTTTAGGACAAACTTATTATCATTTCTAGAATTAGAAAGGAGAGGCTGAGTACTCGGTTATAGTACTCAGCGGTAGAATAGGAGTGAGTAGAGGTATAGAGGAAGGTACTCTTGTCATACTCAGCTTCTAGTTGTAAAAGGTTTGATGCTCTACCTTTAAAGAGCTCAGTAGAGAATTCGAAAGCTCGGAACGTGTTCCGGGGATAGGACGTAGGCATAGAGGCCGAACCTGGATAAATCTGCTGAGTAACATCTTTCTAACCTTAAGCTCCTTTGATATATATATTTTGCTTGCTTAAAAAATGACTAGGTAAAGAGGTCACGCTAAGTTGTGTGCATTGAGTATCTAAGTTCAGGAATAGACTCAAGTGCTATCTCCTGACTCAAGGAAAGAAGCTGACTTAGTCACCAGTTGACTAAGCTAATGTCTTAAGTTCACTCAGCGCGCTGTGTAAACCTTTTTCAAAGAAAAAGAAGTCAGCCTCAACGTACAAAATTTTAAATAGTTCCTAACCCCCCCCCTGGAACTAACTTGTTACGTTATAAGGGACCAACAAGTGGTATCAGAGCTTAAGAGCTCACTGTGCAAGGTTTAACTACCTTGAGCTGATCCCCACTATGGCTGAAAACAGCACTCGGTTTCTCCTAGGAAATCTGACAACTCAGATTCTACCTGAGGGTCTGTCCATAACTCGGCCTCCCCTATTCTTCGGGTCTAACTATACCTTCTGGAAGAATAAGATGAAAAATTTCATTCAGGCTACAAATATGAGTGCATGGCTATCTATAGTCCAAGGCCCATTTGTTCCTGTTGAAACTGTTGATGGCCAAACGGTTGTCAAATCTGAGACCAAATGGACAGAGGATGATCTCAAGAAGCTACAAAATCATGCTTCGGCTATAAACATGCTTCATTGTGCGCTAGATGCTGCAGAATACAACAAGATTTCAGGTTGTGAGTCAGTGCAGGAGATTTGGAAGAAGCTGGAGGTCACCTACGAAGGAACCAACAAGGTGAAAGAATCCAAGGTGAACCAACATATGAGATTGTACGAGCTGTTCGAAATGAACGATGATGAAGGGATCTCAGACATGAATGCAAGATTCACAAACATCATCAACGAGCTCAAGAGACTTGGGAAGATCTTCACTGAGGAAGAACAAGTCAAGAAGATTCTTAGGAGTCTTCCTAAAAGCTGGCAAGAAAAGAAAACTGCTGTTGAAGAATCTCAAGACTTAACCACCTATAAGTATGATGAACTCATCGGCTCACTACTGACCCATGAGATCTCGATGAAGAATTTCGAGGTGAAGGAAAAGTCTGAAGACAAGAAGCAAAAGTCTCTTGTCATGAAAGCTGACTCTACTGATGGGAGCTCAACAGACGATGAAGAGATGACTATGTTTACCAGAAAGATGAAAAGGCTATTCAAAAAGAATGACAAATATTCTAAGAAGCCTTATAAGAAGTTTGACAAGTACAAAGCTGACTCCAGCGACAGCAAGTACAAAAAGGACATCTCAAAGCCCATTACATGCTTTGAATGTCATCAAACTAGCCATATCAAGTCAAGTTGTCCCTCGTCGAGGAAAGAAAGAAAGAACGGCAAGAAGGCAATGGTGGCAACCTGGAGTGATAGTGATGACTCATCATCATCTGAAGCTGATGCCACTGAGTCAGCAAAGATTTGTTTCATGGCTGACGAACTTGCTGAGCCATGTGTTTCTGAGCATGCTGACCCCTCCATTGCATCTGACGATGAGGAGCATTCAACTGAGGTAATATCACTACCCTTGCTTAGAAATGAAATGGTTAATGCCCTGAGTGACCTCTACACACTTGTCAAAAAGTGTAATAAAAGGTTTAGAGCACTCAGCAGGCGATGTGACGAGGTTGAGGAGGTCAAACTGAGTGACCTTCGATATCTTCTTCAGGATAACTCAGATTTGCATAGTAACATTGGAATTATGCAAAAGTTTGTCTCTGAGGTCTAATCAGATTCTAAGAAACTGAGAAAGGACGTCACATCTATTCAGAACCAACTAAAGGTTCCAAACAAAAGAAATATTCCTCTGAATACTCTGTACCGAAGTACGGGTCAGCAGAGATGGAATCCTCAGCGGAATGTCCAGTGTGACTTCTGTGGGAAGAAAGGACACACCACAAAGGTGTGCTGGCACGCTCAGCACTGGGGTGCTGACCAGTCAGTGAGACATCCTAAACAGAAGGTCAGCTGTGACTTCTGTGGAAAGAATGGCCATACTGTCCAAGTATGTAGCCATAAAATAAAATATGATGCTTTACATGTTGAACCTAACAAGCCAGGACCTAAAAAGAATTGGGTACCTAAAAGTAACTAGTTACATTGCAGGTAAGCCTGAGGTGTGCTGAGAAGTAAAAAATGTGGTATATTGACAGCGCATGCTCAAGGCATATGACTGGTGATAAAACTCAGTTCATCACATTTGAGCGTAAACGAGGAGGAAGCGTAAGTTTTGGAGACAACAAAAAGGGTAAGATAGTAGGGTCAGAAACCGTTGGAGGTAATCCTACTATTGAGTCTCTCTCCCTAGTCAGCGGACTCAAATATAACTTACTCAGCGTAGCTCAGCTATGTGACAATGAGAGAAAAGTTATATTTGATGACACTGGATGTAAAATATTCGAGGGTAAAACAAATGAGTTAATTTTAACTGCCCCTCGTATTGATAATGTCTTCATGCTGAACTTAGAGAAAAAGTTTTCAAAAACTATATGCTTAGTTTCAAAGGAAGAAAATTCCTGGCTATGGCACAGGAGACTTGGTCATGTAAGCATGGACCTCCTGGCCAAATTAGCAAGAAAGCAATTGGTTGAGGGACTGCCAGAACTTAAATTTGAAAAAGATCAATTATGCCACGCTTGCCAAACTGGAAAACAAACCAAACAATCCTTTCATAGTAAAAACATTGTCTCAACTAAGTGTCCATTAGAGTTACTACACTTGGATCTCTTCGGTCCAGTCCAGCCGCTGAGCTTGGGTGGAAGAAGATTTTCCTTGGTCATTGTAGATGACTTTTCTCGGTACACTTGGATCATCTTGCTGAGTAGCAAGGATGAGACCTTTGAGACATTTTCAAATTTGGTAAGAAAACTTGAAAATGACAAAGACCTATCCGAAGTGATAATGGTGGAGAATTCAAGAACCAATAGTTTGTTGAATTCTGTGAAACCAACGGCATTGACCATAATTTTTCTGCTCCTAGAACGCCTCAACAAAATGGGGTTGTTGAAAGGAAGAACAAAACCTTGGTTGAAATAGCCAGGACAATGCTGAGTGAGCATAGGCTTCCAAAGTACTTTTGGGGAGAAGCTGTCAACAAAACGTGCTATATTCTTAATAGGGCTCTTTTTAGACCTATACTAAAGAAAACTCCTTACGAACTTTGGAAAGTACGAAAGCCCAATATTGGATACTTTCATGCCTTTGGCTGTAAATGTTTTATTTTGAATACCAAAGATAACTTAGCTAAGTTTGACTCAAAAGCTGATGAAGCTATCTTTTTAGGCTACTCAACAAACAGCAAAGCATACAGAGTTTTCAATAAACGAACTCAAGTTTTAGAAGAGTCAGTACATGTAGAGTTCGACAAAACTAACCCTGCAGGTAGATACCAACCGCTGATCGAGGATGATCCACACTCAGCACCCGCTGACCAAGAAACAACTACTGAGTTGTTTCCTCAAGGGCTGACCAAAGGTAAAGGTGAAACTCAAATTACCTTCACTGACCAATCTACATCTGCAGAGATTGTTGAAACATAGCCAGCACAAGACATCAGTCTACCAAAGGAGATTAGAATACCAAGAGGCCACTCAGAAAGTGCTATTCTTGATGCCGCTGAGAATACCCTGATGATAAGAAATCAACTCAGAAGATAGCTCATCAACGTAGCATTCGTCTCAATCCAGGAACCAAAGAATTTCGCTGAAGCTGAGTATGATGAATTCTGGATGAATGCAATGCAAGAAGAACTTGATCAATTCAGA
The DNA here is from genome assembly GCF_963576675.1 of Euphorbia lathyris. Taxonomy (NCBI): domain Eukaryota; kingdom Viridiplantae; phylum Streptophyta; class Magnoliopsida; order Malpighiales; family Euphorbiaceae; genus Euphorbia; species Euphorbia lathyris. The sequence goes on from NC_088910.1 coordinate 91,507,251, forward strand.
CGAAAAGAAGCATGGGATCTAGTGCCAAAGCCAAGAAGCCAGAAGACCATAGGAACAAGATGGGTCTTCCGCAACAAGCTGGGTGAACAAGGGAACGTGGTCAGAAATAAAGCAAGACTTGTAGCTCAGGGCTATAGTTAGCAAGAAGGTATTGACTACGGTGAGACCTTTGCCCCAGTGGCAAGGCTAGAGGCTATTAGAATTTTATGTGCATATGCATCTTATATGAACTTTAAATTATTTCAAATGGATGTTAAGAGTGCATTTCTTAATGGAGTTGTAAACGAGGAAGTCTATGTTAATCAACCTCCAGGGTTTGAGGACCCTAAGTTCCCAAACCACGTTTATAAACTCAAAAAGGCTCTGTACGGCCTCAAGCAAGCACCACGTGCTTGGTATGAGAGGCTGACCAGTTTCCTGCTGACGTAGAAATTACGTCAGAGGCAAAGCTGATACAACCTTATTCATTAAGAGGAAGGGTAAAGATACCCTGTTGGCTCAGATTTATGTGGATGATATCATTTTTGGTGCCACTAACGAGTCAATGTGCAAGGAATTTAGCAAGCAAATGCAGACTGAGTTTGAAATGTCAATGATGGGAGAACTCAACTTCTTCCTTGGACTTCAAATCAAACAAGGAAAGAATGGCATCTTCATAAGTCAAGCTAAATATGCCAAGGAGATATTGAAGAAATATGATCTTGAAAACTGCAAGCCAATATCTACTCCTATGGGCACTGACACTGTCCTATGTGCTGACGAGAATGGTAAGTCCGTAGATAGCAAATTGTATCGAGGTATGATAGGCTCTCTACTTTACTTAACAACAAGTAGACCGGACATTCAGTTCTCAGTATGCTACTGTGCTAGATATCAATCTAACCCTAAGGAATCTCATTATATAGCTGTAAAAAGAATCCTTAGATATTTGCAAAGCTCAGTGAACGCAAGTTTATGGTATCCCAACACGCATGATTTCACACTCGTTGGATACACTGACGCTGACTATGGACGAGACAAGCTTGAACGAAAAAGCACCTCTGGAGGATGCCACTTCCTAGGGAGCTGTCTTGTATCCTGGTTCAGCAGGAAGCAGGCGTCAGTAGCCTTGTCTACCACTGAAGCTGAGTACATTACTGCTGGAAGCTGTGTTGCTCAAGTCCTATGGATTAAGCAACAGCTTGAAGACTATGGTGTTCAAACAAAGACAATTGAGGTCAAATGTGACAACAAGAGTGCAATTGATCTATCAAAGAACCCAATTCAGCACAGCAGGATGAAGCATGTCAGCATCAGACATCACTTCATTAGAGACCATGTACTCAAGGGTGAGATCAAGCTGACCTATGTTCCAGCAGATGAGCAGCTTGCGGATATCTTCACAAAGCCACTGGCTCGTGAGCAGTTCAGCATACTGAGAGAAGCCATTGGTATGTTCAATCCTCTTCAGTAAATTCCAGTTATAAATATAGATTCATGTTGAGTGAATTACCATGCTGAATGATCTATGCTATTATTTGCTGAGTGAATAGATGTATGCTGAGTGTTTAATGCTAATTGAATGAATATCACATACTGAGCAAATATGCGCACTGAGTAGTTATCTCAAACTGAGCAACCAATTACTTAAACCATCTGTTTGTATAAAACTGACAACTCAGAATATAGAACGATTAGGATTCTCACACTGAGTAAATTGATCCATTGCATTGAATGCAAAAGCACGCGTATAGCCACCTAGGATGACGTATGCGCCGAATGTGTCATAGTGGGAAAATCCCCACCCTTACTTCTTTACGCTTACAGAATTCTCTGCCATTAACACTTTCTCTCTCAAAATCTTCAAATCCTTCAAATCTTCCCTGCGAAAATGACGAACGTCTCTGTAAACATCTCCGATGCCGGTCACCAATCTGCTGGAAACCCTAAGTCTCCTACCCAGCATGATCAAACCAAAGCTACCACACCGAGCAAGAAAACCCAAACTGAGCAAGGTACCTCCTCTAAAGGAAAGAAACCTAAGCAACGAACATATACCAGGGTCTATGAGAACGTCAGGGAATACAAGATTGACTACTCAAGGTGGTTCTCAAAAGAATTTGTGGAAAAAGAGCAACCATTCTGTGAGTGGATTTCGAAGAATGGCTGGACCGAGCTGTTCTCAATAAGCTACAATACCTACCCTGACTTGGTAAGGGAATTCTACCACAACCTGTGTGTCGCTGATGACAACCAGGACCACTTAGTCACCAAGGTGAAGGACAAAACCATCTTCATCAATCCCACCTACCTAGCCAGCCTTCTGAAACTCAAGAATGAAGGAGCCATTCTTAGGAAATCTGGAGATCAGGACATCACTGGGTATTCCACTACGTTCTGCAAACCTACTGGCCATGCTGGAGAAATCTCCAGTACTTCAATGGGCCAACACCAAAAGATGGCACACTACCTGCTGACTAATTACATCTACCTGAAGATAAATTGCACCAGCTCAGCAACAAACTTTGAGCAATGCTTCATATGGCATATGCTGACATACAAGCCCATCAACATGCCAGTATTCTTGATTGCCGGCTTTCAAAGGAGCACTGGCACTCTAAGGCTGGGTTCACTCATTACCAAAATCCTCCTTGACCACCGAGTAGACCTCACGGGGGAAACTAAGGGCCAAGGATCAGAGATTACTGCCGCTGCCCTATTTACTTTAAAGTTTAATCTGCCAATCAAGAAAGCAAAAGGTGCTACTGACCCAAACGCTGAGGGGACGGTAATCAAAAAAGGCAAAAGAACTAAGGCCCTTGCTGACAGGAAGAGGAAAGCTATGCAAAGCACCTCTAAGGAAGTTGTTCCCGCTCCTAAGAAGATAAAGATTGTGTCCAAAGGAACGACTGCACAAGCTGAGCCCAAGTCAGCTGAGAAAAGACCTAGGCAAGATGAGCCTGAGGCAGATGAAAGGGAAAACGTTGATGAAGAACCTCTAAGTAAGAAGCAGAAGAACTCTTCGGAGTTAAGTCCAATCGATGCCATTCCTGTTGGCTTCTTTGTTCCCGACGACTCTCACTATGCTCAGAGTCAAGGTATTGCCGCTGAGCAATAGAACGGTAAAGTTGAACTGGATGATCAGTTCATTGAACAGTTGGAAGAAGAATTAGATGAGGAAGATCAGGATGATGAGCAAGAAGAAGAAGGAGAAGAGAGTGGTTAGGATGACACTGAGGAGACAGCAAGTGAAGAAGATGCTGAGCCAACTCACACTGAGTTGACTACAGAAGAAGGTGCTGAGCAAACAGAACAGCAGGATGCTGATAAAGGAGAAAATTCTCCATCTCATTCAATTTCACGGTGATCCCACTCCTCCAAGGACTCAGGGAAAAAGAAGAAGACTTGTCAAGGCATATACAACAACAATGCTTGACTTCATGGATGATCTAACGCAGAAAAGACCAACCACTGATCCATCGAATATCAAGCTTAAATTCTTCAGAAAACCTTCTACGACTCTACCAGAGCAAACTGAAAAGCAAGCCTCTGTTTCTCTTCCACAGGAACAAGCTGACTTAGATGCTTCTGAGAACCCGACCAACACCGAGCCAATTCTCAATGCAGATGCTGAACCTAACCCTCTGCCGGCTAAGGAAATTCCTGCTCTAGTCAGCACTGAACCTATCCCACCTTCAACGGAAAGTTAGCTTCAGCCTGACTCTGAACCTGCATCCAATGCTGCTGTTCAATCACCTCTCCATTCTACAGAACAAGTGCAGGTTGAAACACTAAGCCCAGTCACTAACCCCACTGGCACTACAAATGATGCACTGAATCTCACTCCTCCACCAGCTGGTCAAACTAATGAAGACTCATACAACTACCTCACTGCCACTGAGTCTGGTAGAAGGATAATTAACTCGGCTCAGGCCTTGATCCAAGACCTTCATCAAACTTCAGACACTGCTGCTGGGTCTTCCGATAATGAGTCTACTCAGCTTCCACAAGTCACTCAACTTCTCAATGAGGTTCGAGGTCTAAAAGACTTGCTGAGTGTAATGATCAATATCCAAGCCCAACAACCAAAGCAGGAGTCCATAACAAAGCTGGCTGAACTCCAGCTGACCATGGTTCAACATATTAACTCCATACAGGGACAATTTCAAGCCTTGTCAGCTGCGAACTCAGGGTATGCAACTTCTGTCAAAGTTCATCAGTTATTCACCCAGCTTCAAACTGAGCAAGAGAAGACAAACCATCAGCTTTCCTCTTACTCCCAATGCTCAGTAGAACAGATCGGCGAAGCTGTTCGTCTTCTGAATCTAAACAAGGCAGAGATGGACACTGACCAGATGAAGCAGAATGAGATTCTCCAGTATACACATCAAATCTTTACCCATGTCCGTCATTCCAACATTCAGCGTCAGTTCTATGACTCATCTCTGCTCAAGATGTTTCATCAAGCTTATGCTGCGCTGACTGATACACTCACTTGGATGGGTAAATCTCAAGCCTACGCACTGAGCATCCTCAGCGCTGCTGAAATTGGTGTGCCTCAAGAGGTATTAGACGATGGTATTGCTATCTTTGATGGCATAAATGAAAGCACCGGCAAGCTGAAGGACTTCTCAGCTCGCATATCTGAAGCTGCTCAAAACAGCACCTTGAGGCCTCCTCCTCCTCCCGATGCTGCCAAAACGGGGGAGAAAGAACAAACAGGAAGAACTCAGCATGAGGCTGCTGGATGTAGTCAGCTTAAGGGAAAGGGAAAACTGATATATAAGAAGAAATAGCGTAGTTAGGATATCTAGTTTCTAAGTCTTAAGTATCCCTGTTATGTATAATGTTGATTACTTATTAATACTATGCTTGCATCAAATTTTTCAACTTGATTAAAATCTTATGTGATGCTGAGCTACTATATGTTGCATACATCAACTGTGTTTATCATTCTTAATGTCTTCTGATTGTATGCTGTTAACATTGTCTTATAAGACTCATTGAACAACAAAATACTCAGCGCTCTCTGATAGTTAAATCTTCCGCTTAAAACTGAGTTAATAGAATATGTTTCATAAGTTGACCTTTATTTGAAAACTGACCTAGGACTTACTCGATTAAACCTTAAAATGTTTAGAGTAAAACTGTGTCAGTAGCTCAACCCTTACGGGGAGTTTATTAAGTTATAAAAGGTCAACTATCATGGGGGAGCTCAAAACTGAGTTATTCACTGAATAGTTTTGCCAACATCAAAATGGGGGAGTTTGTTGAAACACCTTTCCACATGATTTTGATTTGACAAAATTATTTGAGTATATGTTTAAAAATATTCTAAAACACACTAAGTTTAAATGCTTTGATTTATTACACTAATGTGTTTGTTCAATGTTGAGTTAAATTATTTATAAGACATAAAGACTAAAAGGCTAAAGGCCCAAGGGAAAGTCAAAGGCCCAAGACAACTTGGCCCGTGTAAACAAAACGCTGTCGTTGTGGACAAAACGCAGCTCAGCATGAAGAAGGATCTGGAAGACTTTCTTTATCTACTTCGGAACGAAGCTGCTGAGTTGGACGACAAAGAGTACAAGACAGCAGCTGAGCAAGAAACAACTTCAAGACAAAGTATTTCTACTTTGGGTAAAGTTCAGAAGACACAGAAAGCTGTCTGGAAGACTTTGCCATAAAAGGCGAAACATTCTACCTGTCTGTCTAAAAGCTGCTCAGCACTGACCGAAGACAGAAGATACAATAATCTGATTGGCCAACGGCACTGAGCGTGTACTGAGTGACGACGACATCAAGCCGTTTCCCTCCAACGGTTATTTCGAAATTTGAAATAACCGATACCTCAAGTGTCACTATAAATAGGCCTTTCAGTTGCTTCATTCGATGCACATCTTCAACAAGCCATTACGCTGACCAAATTTCTACTCGAAGAATCTGTGTGAAAAAGCAAAGCAAATACTTACACCAATTTCCATATTACTGTGTAAAAGTCTAGAGTGATTATCCAATCATCTAAAGTGTCTTAGCAATTGTTGTTTAGGACAAACTTATTATCATTTCTAGAATTAGAAAGGAGAGGCTGAGTACTCGGTTATAGTACTCAGCGGTAGAATAGGAGTGAGTAGAGGTATAGAGGAAGGTACTCTTGTCATACTCAGCTTCTAGTTGTAAAAGGTTTGATGCTCTACCTTTAAAGAGCTCAGTAGAGAATTCGAAAACTCGGAACGTGTTCCGGGGACAGGACGTAGGCATAGAGGCCGAACCTGGATAAATCTGCTGAGTAACATCTTTCTAACCTTAAGCTCCTTTGATATATATATTTTGCTTGCTTAAAAACTGACTAAGTAAAGAGGTCACTGTTAAGCCCAAAATATACCTAAAATATCATCAATAATTACATCAATATTGCTACGAATTTATGCTATTTATACCTATTTAGAAAGCTTTTACTTTCGAATATGTTTCTTTCATGCAAGGTACATAAATATTTGGTAAAATCCAAATAGGAGTAAAAATAGCTCGAAAATAGAAGAAAAACCCTACAAAAGGAGTCGAAGACGACGAAAATTAATAACGCCAAGTCGAAGACACGAACAAGAGCTGAAAAACCGAAAAATGCTCCGTGCCGCGACCGCGGCTTTCCCTTTTCTCGGTCGCGACACGCGTCGCCAGTCACCTTCTCCCTTCGTCTGAAGTGCATTTGATGCTCCCCCATTCTCGGTAGTGAATTTGATAAATCTCGGTACGAGCAGGAGATTTTAGAAGCATGTAACACATGTTTAATTCCAAGAAACGCGTTCGTTCGGGTGGATAAATACGTCTCTTCACAATGGATATGTCTCTTCACAATGGATACGTCTCTTCACAACGGACACGACACTTCAATCACGACTCTTCAACATCTATAAATAAAGAGTTGATTAAGAGTTGAATGAATATTGAGAGAGTTAGATTAGTGCAGAGTTTATGCAAAAACTCTGACTCATAAATGAGTCAGAGATTAGATTTCGATTCTGTTCAAAAGCAATATGATGTACACACATTGTTTACAAATTAATAACAAATTCAGTAGCGTTTAGACATTGTTCCAGTTTAGTTTTCATTTTGGTAGTAGACCGACCCAGTCTCTATTACGAAGATTCAACGAGAAGATTGAGTAGAGGATTCGCCCCTGAGCCTGACAAACTCGAACGAAACCCAAGGAAATGATTGACAACCCGTTCACTTGCACGCCGTCGAAGAATTCAATGCTCCATGTTCTCTGTAAACTTGTATCAATTTATATTTCATCTAATAAAGTCTGTTCTATTCGATAGATTTTTATGCAGCACTTTGGTAAATGAGCCGAAGTGGATTCATGCTGGTGTTTTCATTAAAACGTATTTAATCCAAAATCTTTACAAGGAAACTTTGTTGAACACTTAGGCAAATTATTATCTCGGTAGAGTTTTAATTTGGTTAAGGGCAATTATCCCGGATAAGGGTTTTGTCGCGTTCAAAGCCAATTAATTAGAGGTTCCGTCATTTATTTCATCCTTATAATTCGTACAAAGTTTAAAGTTGTTTCTTTGCTTAATGCAAACAAATATACCTGTTTACTTTTCTAAAGTAGTAAAACGTTTCTGTTTTGCAAATTCAATCTTAAATCAGATATTTTCTAGCATCTTCATATTCTAATCTAATTCTCATTCTAGCTATTTCAAAACCAAAACCGATTAAACGATTTTTCCATATCATAAACCTAAAAGTAAATTTAACCGATTATAAATAAGTTTTGTTTAAACAAGCGTTCCCTGTGGGATCGATATCTTTTATTACTACAAGCGTATACCGTGCACTTGCGGAAACCGCTCAACAAGTTTTTGGCGCCGTTGCCGGGGAACGCCAAATTTTTAACAAAAATTTTTGTTTTTCGTGTTATTTCGAACCTTGGTTTATAATATATGTATTTATTCATTTTTATTTATATTTATAGTTTTATTATTTATTGAGGATGGTCACTAGGACTAAATCCTCGCTGTTATTTAACGTTTGCAATTAGATGTTTGCAGATAAAAAATTCAAGTTTTTTCAAAGATAACTTGGAGATTTGATTATCAATGAAATTCACAGAATGAGTCTACATAAAAGAAATTCGGCTAGCAAATACATCAGAAGGGAATGGAAATTTTTCAAATTGCATATCAAGTTCCGCAACTGCAGTATCAGGAACAAGACAGATAATTTTTCCCAGAAAAAAAAAATCTTCCCAGAAACCTTTACCTCTTTTCTATACACTTAGTCCTTCACCAAAACATCATATCTCTTTGTTAAGAAATTTATTCAATTCCTATATAAACCCAAATAATTTCCCTTTTTATCATTTCCTTACAAACACCTACATTTATCTCTCTAAGAAATAGCTAATCAAAGAAAGATATATCAGAAGTAGGATGAAATTATCTTATCCGCCAGGAAGGAATTGTATACTTTCAATATAGTTTTGAAAGTTTCAGTTAATGTACGTAGTTTTTTGTTCGTGGCCAGAACTAGAAGTTCGGGAATTCAACCGAAATCATTAGATCCTTAAATTGAGAAAACGCTAAAAAAGAAAGCGCTTAAAAAAAATGTAAAAAAAAAGAGAAAAAAAATATATGTACAATACTAATTTCAAGTTGGGGGTATAGTTCTACTTTTTAATTCCCACTTGAAATTATTTCCAAGTAAGTTTAAATGAACAAGTTCGTATTTAGTTGATAAAAATATTTTGAATAAGAAAGAGCTCCATTTCAAGCAATTGAATTTGCGAACAACTTCTTTGAAAATTAATTCGCTTAGTTTTACGTTTAGATTTTCATACTTCTTATCTATTGTTCATAATTTTTATGTTTATTTGTTTTTAGTTTAATTTATTTTTGTTTTATTTTTATTTCATAAGTTTGATTTGTGTATAAACAAGTTTTATCCAATAAAAATTCTTTAAAATCATCTTTCTAAATGTTTTGCACAAAAATTTTCATTTATGCATATAAACTGTACCTGCACTTAAGAACTTAATTGAAAAACATTAAATGGCATGGTCGGTACCTCTTAAGCAAACACAAAGCAATAAAATACGTACAAGGTTACGGTTGAAACCACCCTTATTCGGGCGTAACCAAGCAAATAAAATCAAGTACTTATTCATTTTAATATATCTTATATATTAGTTTAGGTTTGGGAAAGAAAATTTTAGTGCTTTGAAATGCCTTGAGATGAAAAACTCAATAACATGCGTGCTTATTTCGTCCCGAATGCTTCAATTCGAAATTGGAAATACAAGACGAATGATATATCGTATTTATACTAAGTTAGTTTGATATTTTTCGTATAAATTTGCCATGCGAAGCTAGTCTTTTCGGCTTAACTAATTTAAAAGGTAATACAGAGATATATGTTTTATTTTCATAAAGAGATTAGTTAGAGAATAAATTCAGTGAAATTTTGCTCGGGACTAGCAAAAGATTAAGTGTGGAGATTTGTTAAGCCCAAAATACACCTATAATATCATCAATAATTACATCAATATTGCTACGAATTTATGCTATTTATACCTATTTAGAAAGCTTTTACTTTCGAATATGTTTCTTTCATGCAAGGTACATAAATATTTGGTAAAATCCAAATAGGAGTAAAAAGAGCTCGAAAATAGAAGAAAAACCCTACAAAATGAGTCGAAGACGACGAAAATTAATAACGCCAAGTCGAAGACACGAACAAGAGCTGAAAAACCGAAAAATGCTCTGTGCCGCGACCGCGGCTTTCCCTTTTCATGGTCGCGACACGCGTCTTCAGTCACTTTTCCCCTTCGTCTGAAGTGCATTTGATGCTCCCCCATTCTCGGTAGTGAATTTGATAAATCTCGGTACGAGCAGGAGATTTTAGAAGCATGTTACACACTTTCGTTTTCGACGAAACGCGTTCGTTCGCGTGGATAAAGACGTCCTTTCACAACGGATACGTTCTTTCACAACGGACACGATCCTTCACAACGGACACGACACTTCGATCAAGACTCTTCAACATCTATAAATAAAGAGTTGATGGAGAGTTGAAGATAATAATGATATAATGTGATATGTGTAGAAGAAAGAGATTAGTGTAGAATTTATGCAGCAAGTGATTCAGAAGTTAGATTTAGATTCTGTTCAAAAGCAATATGATGTACACACATTGTTTACAAAATAATAACAAATTCAGTAGCGTTTAGACATTGTTCCAGTTTAGTTTTCATTTTGGTAGTAAACCGACCCAGTCTCTATTACGAAGATTCAGCGAGAAGATTGAGTAGAGGATTCGCCCCTGAGCCTGACAAACTTGAACGAAACCCAAGAAAAGGATTGACAACCCGTTCACTTGCACGCCGTCAAAGAATTCAATGCTCCATGTTCTCTGTAAACTTGTATCAATTTATATTTCATCTAATAAAGTCCGTTCTATTCGATAGATTTTTATGCAGCACTTTGGTAAATGAGCCGAAGTGGATTGATGCTGGTGTTTTCATTAAAACGTATTTAATTCAAATCTTTACAAGGAAACTTTGTTGAACACTTAGGCAAATTATTAGCTCGGTAGAGTTTTAATTTGGTTAAGGGCAATTATCCCGGATAAGGGTTTTGTCGCGTTCAAAACCTATTAATTAGAGGTTCTGTCATTTATTTCATCTTTATAAATCGTACAAAGTTTAAAGTTGTTTCTTTGCTTAATGCAAACAAAAATACTTGTTTACTTTTCTAAAGTACTAAAACGTTCCTGTTTTGCAAATTCATTCTTAAGTCAGATATTTTCTAACATCTTTATATTCTAATCTAATTCTCATTCTAGCTATTTCAAAACCAAAACCGATTAAACGATTTTTCCATATCATAAACCTAAAAGTAAATTTAACCGATTATAAATAAGTTTTGTTTAAAAAAGCGTTCCCTGTGGGATCGATATCTTTTATTACTACAAGCGTATACCGTGCACTTGCGGAAATCGCTCAACAAGTTTTTGGCGCCGTTGCCGGGGAAACGCTAAAATTTTTGACAAAATTTTAAATTTTTCGTGTTTTATTACGAATCTAGGTTTATTCATACTTATTCAAACTTTTATATTTTTAATTATTTTCAATTACTAACATATTTATTTTTCAAATTCTGTTTTGTAGGTAGTTTCTGTTCGTGCGAAATTTCAAGTTCATGCGCAGTTCTCGAAGTTCGGGCACGTCACCAGATCCTATTGACCCAGAAATTGAAAGAACTCTTAAAAAGAAAAAGAAAGAAAAGAAAAAGAAAAACCAAACCCAAATTACCGAGCCAGAAGTAATGGCCACACTTATGGATTACGCTAGGCCAGGAGTGGCCGGTGTAACAAACAATATAGTTAGACCCCAAATCAATGCAAATCAATTTGAAATTAAGCCTGTGTTGCTTAATATGTTGCAAAATAATGTAACGTTTTACGGGTTACCTAACGAAAATCCTAATACTCATTTGACAAATTTCTTGGAAATTTGTGACACTTTTAAAATTACTGATGTAACTGCAGAAGCAATCAAACTTCGCCTTTTTCCTTTTACTTTGAAGGATCGAGCCAAAGAATGGTTAACTTCTATGCCAGCCGCATCAATTGAGACTTGGGAGCAATTAGCCTAAGCATTTTTATCAAAAAAATTTCCTTTAGCAAAAACCGCAAGAGTCATTAAAGAGTTAACATCTTTTTCTCAAAATGATAATGAAACTCTTTATGAGGCTTGGGAACGTTTTAAAGAACTTCAACGTTTATGCCCACACCACCAATTGCCCGCTGAACTTTTAATGCAAACATTTTATAATGGACTAAATCCTACAACTAGAGGTTCATTAGACGCTATGTCTGGAGGGTTATTCATGAAGAAAACATCTGCCCAAGCAAGAGAACTTTTGGAGGAAATGGCAATCAACAGCAGTATTTAGCCCGCGGAACGTGGACACCTACCATCAGCGAAACCATCATCCTCAACAACATCATCAGTTAAAGGTATAGTGAATCTTGATCCAGTAGCGATGTTGCAAGCCCAATTTTCTGCCTTGTCGCACAAAATTGATAGGTTTATGGCACCATGTGATCCTAATGGTCAACCAATCCAAACGGATGTGGATTACGAAGGTATGAGTGAAATTGAACAGGTAAACTTTGTCCAAGGGAAAACCAAACTAATAACCCTTATTCCAATACATATAATCCTGGATGGAGAAATTATCCTAACTTTAACTAGAGAGATATTAACAATAATAATGTTAATGCTAATCAAAAAAATACTACTAATTATCAAAATCAATCAAGAGATATGATTAGCACTTTATCTTCTAAAATCGACAAATTCATTGATGCTATGAGCGGAAAAATAAGTAATCACGACGATGGTTTTAAACGGATCGAGAATAAATTCGATCAGCTTATTAAAAACCAATCATCTAGCATCCATAATTTGGAGATTCAAATTGGACAACTCGCTAAATCAATTCCATCCCGCAAAGAGGGAAGTCTTCCAAGCCATACGGAAGAAAATCCGAAAGAGCATGTTAAGGCTATCACTCTTCGTTCAGGGAAAAACTACTTAGGCCCGGAAATGCCCGGAAATTCGACTTTACCTGGAACTGATTTACCAAAACCCAAAGAAGATACATTAAAACAAAAAGATGCATCGATTGACTCTAGTACAAAAACTTTTGTACCCAAACCACCTTTTCCACACAAAGTCCGCAACAAGGACTATGATAAACAACTTTTAACATTTTTAGACAAACTTAAGAATTTGCATATTAATTTGACGTTTATGGATGCAATTATGCAAATTCCCAACTATGGAAAATTCCTCAAAGATTTAATTTCAAAGAAAATCAGTTGGGAAGTAATTTCATCCATTTCACTTACTGAAGATTGCAGTTCGATTGTGTCAAGCAATTTGCCCACAAAACTCAAAGATCCCAGATGTTTTACCATTCCGTGTAAATTGGGAGATATAGAATTCCCAAGTTGTCTTTGTGATTTAGGAGCAAGCATTAACTTGATGCCATTATCTATATTCAATAAGTTAGGCTTAGAAGAAGACATCAAACGTACCAATATGGTTTTACAATTAGCGGATCAAACCACTAAAAGACCATACGGTATAATTGAGGATGTTTTGGTTAAAGTTGACAAATTTATTTTTCCTACCGATTTCGTTATTTTAGATTTTGCTTATGATGTAAATTGTCCGCTAATCTTTGGTAGACCATTCATGAACACGGGACGTGCTCTAGTTGACGTGTCGGAAGGGAAAGTAGTTTTACGAATAGGAGATGATAAGATTGAGTTTGATATGAATCAAGCGATGAAATATCCTATGGAGGATTTCGCTTGTATGAAACTTGATTTAATTGCAGAATGTGTAAATGACATTGTTCAGAAAGAAGAAATAATAGAACCTATAATGAGTGAGGAACTAGAAGATAAGGACCCAGAACCTTTGATTCGAGAAGATGGACCAGTTCCGCCTTCAATTGTAGTTCCACCTAAATTAGAACTTAAAGAATTACCAGGTCATTTGAGGTACGCTTTCTTAGGCGAAGGTGATTCTCTACCTATAATTATCTCTAACAAGTTGACACAAGTCCAAGAAGAGAAATTGAAAGAAGTTGTTAGAAATAGGATAGGAAGTATGGGTTGGCAAATTTCAGACTTAAAAGGTATTAATCCAAGTATTGTAATGCATAGAATTCACTTAGAAGAAGATAAGCCACCTAAAGCGGATAGGCAAAGACGCCTAAATCCGAATATGAAAGAAGTAGTAAAAAATGAGATTACTAAACTTCTGGACAATGGAATCATCTACCCTATCTCGGATAGTGAATGGGTTAGTCCAATCCATTGTGTACCTAAAAAGGGAGGCATAACAGTTGTAAGGAATGAAGAAGGAGAATTAATACCTACACGAACCACCACTGGTTGGAGGGTTTGTATAGATTATAGAAATTTAAATAAAACAATTAGGAAAGATCATTTTCCTCTTCCTTTCATTGATCAAATGATCGAAAGGATAGCTGGTCATGCTTTCTATTGTTTTCTTGACGGTTACTCCGGATTCTTTCAAATATACATTTACCCGGATGACCAAGATAAAACAACCTTCACATGCCCTTACGGAACATTTGCATATAGAAGAATGCCATTTGGTCTGTGTAACGCACCTGCAACATTTCAACGTTGTATGACTGCGATTTTTAATGATTTCATTGAAGATATCATGGAAGTTTTTATGGACGATTTTTCAGTTTATGGAGATTCTTTTGATTCATGCCTAGAAAACTTGGATAAAGTTTTGTCTATGTGTGAAGAAACAAATTTGGTATTAAACTGGGAAAAATGTCACTTCATGGTTGACGAAGGAATTGTTTTAGGTCACAAAATCTCTGAAAAAGGATTAGAAGTAGATAGAGCAAAAACCTCAGTAATAGAAAAATTACCCCCTCCAACTACTGTTAAGGGAGTAAGGTCATTCTTAGGACATGTTGGTTTTTACAGAAGATTTATTAAGAATTTTTCTGTAATTTTCAAACCACTTACTAATTTACTCATGAAAGATTCAACCTTTGATTTTAATGAAGAATGCGTTAAAGCTTTCGAAACATTGAAAACTGCTTTAGTCAGTGCACCTATTATTGCTAAACCTGATTGGGATCTACCCTTTGAAATTATGTGTGATGCAAGTGACTTAGCTGTCGGATGTGTTTTAGGTTAAAGGAAGGATAAGAAACTTCATGTCATTTATTATGCAAGTCACACACTGTCTGGTGCACAATTAAACTACACCACAACAGAAAAAGAAATGTTAGCCGTAGTTTTTGCATGTGACAAGTTTAGGTCATATTTATTAGGTTCGAAAGTTATTATTTATACTGATCATGCAGCATTAAGATATTTATTTACTAAAAAGGATGCAAAACCACGTCTAATTAGATGGGTTTTATTGTTACAAGAGTTTGATATAGAGATTAAAGACAAAAAGGGAGTAGAAAACCTTGTCGCCGATCATCTATCGAGACTTGAAGATGAAAACGGTCCTATAGGTGAAACTATCGGTATACGAGATGATTTCCCTGATGAACATCTCTATCAAATGAAAAGTTTTATATCACCTTGGTATGCAGATATTGCTAATTACCTCGCAGCCAATATTGTTCCGGAAGGATTAAATTCCCACCAAAGGAAGAAATTTTTCTTCGATATTAAACAATACTTTTGGGAAGATCCTTTTTTGTTTAAAACATGTGGTGACGGGATAATTAGGAGATGCGTTGGTGAAAATGAATTTGAATCCATAATGTCAGAATGTCATTCTAGCTCTTATGGAGGACACAATGGAGTTAACAAGACAGCAGCTAGAATATTTGAAAGTGGTTTCTTTTGGCCTACGATGTTTAAAGATGTCCGTTCATTTATTACTCGTTGTGATAAGTGCCAAAGAACAGGAAATCTAGGAAGGAAAGAAGAGATGCCCCTCACAACCGTATTAGAAGTTGAAGTCTTCGATATGTGGGGAATAGATTTCATGGGACCTTTTCCCCCTTCCAATGGTAAAACTTACATATTAGTTGCCGTTGATTATGTTTCAAAGTGGGTTGAAGCAGTTGCAACCTCGACGAGCGATTCTAAGGTTGTCGTTAATTTTCTTGACGACATATTTTGTAGATTTGGTTGTCCTAGAGTTATCGTTAGTGATGGCGGTACTCATTTTATAAACAAGAGTTTTGAAACGCTTATGAAAAAATATGGAGTACGCCACCGTGTATCAACGCCATACCATCCTCAGTCAAATGGTCAGGCGGAGATATCAAATAGAGAACTCAAATGGATTCTCGAGAAAACTGTTTCATCCTCTAGAAAAGATTGGTCTTCTAAACTTAATAATGCGTTATGGGCATACCGTACTGCATTTAAAACACCAATAGGAATGACTCCGTACCGTTTGGTGTATGGTAAGGCATGTCATTTGCCAGTCGAATTAGAACATAAAGCCTATTTGGCTATTAGAGAACTAAACTTTGACTTACATCAAGCAGGTAAGAAACGTCTGCTCAATTTAAATGAGTTAGATGAGTTACGTCATCTATCTTACGAAAATGCAAGAATTTATAAAGAAAAAGTGAAAAAATGGCATGATGCCAAAATTAAAATCAAACACTTTAATGTTGGTGATAAAGTGTTGTTATTTAATTCACGACTTCGTTTATTTTCAGGAAAACTTAAGTCCAGATGGTTAGGACCATATTTAGTCGTCAAAACATTCGATTATGGTTCTTTGGAACTGGAAGGTCCTAACGGAGTTCGATTCAAAGTTAATGGTAATCGATGTAAAATCTATTACGAAAATATTTCCCAACTAGGAATTGAGTTCGTAACAAGATTATCTGACATATGAATTACTCAGTTTATTTTACACAGTTTATTTTTGTTTTTATGATTTTGTTTATTTTATTTTATTTTATTTTATTTTATTTTATTTCAAAATGCCATTTTTATGATTAGATGACTTTATGTTATGATTTAAATACATAAAATATTTATATTTCATGATTTTAGATTTAATTTTTAGGAAATTAGGATGATTTTGTAGTTTAAGGCAATTCTCTGCCGAGAATTGGAAATTCCCTGCCGAGAATACTCTTTTTCAGAATTGTCTATGTAGATTCGGATTTCTCTATTCATGCCGAGAATTTTTAAATTCTCTACCGTGAATCAGAATGTTGCTTTAATGCCTGATTTTCGCAAGAAAATCAGCGTGTCGCGACCGCGGCTTTGCCATTCGCGGTCGCGACACGCGTATTTCCTGCACTATCAGGCCTGAAACACTCTCACCCTTTCGACGAACCTCTTGGCAATTGAAACATTAAATTTCTTCATTCCAGAAAGGTACAAATTATACCTTTTCATAATTAAAACAATACCTCTTTTCATCCTAAACTCTTATAAATTAATCTTAGAGGATTCAAGTTCTGTTACAATTCTGTTACAGTTTACAATTCTCTTAACTTATATGCATAAATGAAAATTTAAGTTTCATTAATTACTCATAAATCAATTTATTATACTTTAATTCAATTTATTAAGGTAAAACATTTGGTTTTCCTTGCAATTAAGGTCATTTATTTAAAGTTTTTAGTACAGGAACAATTAATATTAAGTTCGGGAACCATTTCAACAAAAACAATGCACAAACCAAGTCAAAAGGAACCAAAATTGGCCATTTCAACCAATTCTCTACCGAGAATTAAGAAATTCTCGGTATGAGCAGCAAGTTTGGACCAATTTCAGGGCAAAAATTGCCTGAAAGTCGCGTGCCGCGGCCGCGGCTATGCCATTCGCGGTCGCGACACGTGTAAAAATTGCCCTATTAAATCCGATTTTGCCACTACTTTTGCCTATTCCTATTCCTATTCTACCTATTCACCTACCTATACAACCCTATATAAACCTACCTCTTACACAAACCTCACATCACCTCTATTTTTACCCAATCCCTTACTCTTAACTCTTCCCCAAAAATCTACTTTTACTCTTCCCAATTTATTCACTCCAATTTCTATCCTATTTTCTATTCAATCAATCCCATATTCCAAACCCCAAACTCATCTTCAAGTTTTGTTTTTTCTCTCAATTTCGTCTTCTTCTTCTCATACCATAAGCCCCTAAACACCATCACCATGGTTAGGACAAAGCGTGTTGGTAACAAGCCCGCTGTTACGGAAGCTAATCGCCTCCGGATTCAATGCGGAGCTTATTTTGACATCTATTCGGAGGAAGAAGCCGCTCGTTTCAAACATTTTTCACAAGCCGACCGCCAATTTGTAGATATGCACTTCTTAGACTTCCATTCGGTAAGAGTATTAAATTTCTCTACTCGAATTGATGCCTTTATTGAAGCTTTGGGTTGGCAAGAGTTCGTTAATATGCGTTTCCCGCGTATTAATGAATATGTAGTGGAATTTTTGGTCACTTTGTCCATGAACAAGAAGAAAACTTCAATTTCTTTTAGGAATAATGGTATACCTTATACCATTGATTATGAAGCAATGGGAAACATGTTTGGCTTCCCTACTTCTGATTTTTACGATAAGCCTAAGGATTTTGATAATGATGCTGTTTGGCAAACTCTCTCGGATCAAGATTATTTTAATTCCAAAAACACTTCAAGCAAGTTGATTAAGGACAATTGTGTGTTCTTCTTTCATAAATATTTAAGTTTCTCCTTGTTTGGTCGTGTTGAGAGTTCAAAGGTCCAAGTTCGGGATTTGTATGTTTTGGATAGTTTGCTTAAAGGTTTGAGGATTGATAGTATTGGTATCATGTTTGACAATTTGTTCCGTGCTTCGAGGGCTAGTACAATTCAAATCCCTCTTTGTAATTTTATCACCGGTATTGTGTTGGGAGCACGGGGTGAATTGGCCGACTATGACATGCCCACCTACCGTGGGTATGTTCCGCTTTTGGACATCTCAGCTCTTGAGCGAGCTCATTTATTGCTTCCCCAAGGACCTCCCGTCTTTATTTCCTATGCTACCCGTATTGCCCATCTTCGTGGCACTATGGGTGGTGGCGCTTCAAGTTCTCAATTTGTAGGTACCGAAGGCGGCAGAGATGCGGAAGGAGAGGAGGATGCACCACCGGCTCAGGCACAACCCCAAGCACCTCAAGCGGAGGATGATCCGGTAGATTTGAGGAGGATTTTGAACCAAATCAATTCCAACAATCGCTCAATGAATCTACGCATTGATGATTTGGTTGAAAACAATATGGTGATGAATGACAACCTCAACCTTTTAAGGCGTGAACATCGATCGACTCGGCATCGGATGCTTTCCTTTTTCCGACGTCGCAATGTGGAGACGTCACCTACACCTCCCGATTCACCACCTCATGCTTAGGTTGTTTTCCTTTCATTTTATTTTTATCTTGTTATATGTTTGATACATTTTCCTTTTATTATGTTTGGTATAATTTTTACTTTTATGTTGAATGTTTCATTTGCTTAATTTAAATCTTTGTTTCGTATGCCTTATTTCGTATTTTCTATTTTCTCCATTCTTTTTGCACCAATTAGGACATGGTCCAATTTAAGTGTGGGAGGGGACATACATATATCAATTTCTACATAAATACGAAATACGAATAAATTCAACAAAGATATTATTTTGCAAAACAAAATAATAAATGCAACAAATGATATTCATGCAAATGCAACACATATATATATTGCAAAACATTTTTTACAATAACTTAACATTTTCATATATATTAATCGTTAGAAATAATATTTCTATACGGGTAATATTTTTTTCAAATCTTTCACAAATCTCCGATACGATTTTAAGTAAAATTGTCTCGAGTGAATGATTTTAAGTAAAAATTCTTTATTCAATCTCTATTTTATATCATGCAATTCATGATACAATAAATCTTATTTTAAATTTTCAATTAGGTTTATAGGCATTAAATTGAACTAACAATTTTAGCTCGGTTTGATTTCGTCTTACATTAACACCAATTGAAGTTTTTAAGGAAACTTTAGCCATAATACATGTTGAATTTTAAGTCAATATAGGATGAATGTGCTATTTTTCTTTTTCCCAAGTTATAATTTTATAATTCATGTTAATTAATCGATTAGTTGAATTCTTAACTTTTGGCCACGATTGAGACCAACCTTATCACAATCGAGGTATGAAAGGGAAGAAAATTAAGTACCGTTTACTTTTGGCCACGGTTGCGACCACCCTTATCACAATCGAGGTATGGAAGGAACGTTAGCAAAAAAAAAAACAAACAAGCGTGTATAAGTTTAAAGTAACGATCGCGTCCACCCATGGCATGGTCGGTACCTCTTAAGCAAACACAAAGAAAAAAAAATAATAAAATACGTATAAGGTTACGGTTGAAACCACCCTTATTTCGGGCGTAACCAAGCAAATAAAAACAAGTACTTATTCATTTTAATATATCTTATATATTAGTTTAGGTTTGGGAAAGAAAATTTTAGTGCTTTGAACTGCCTTGAGATGAAAAAACTCAGTAACATGCGTGCTTATATCGTCTCGAATGCTTCAATTCAAAATTGGAAATACAAGACGAATGATATATCGTATATTATACTAAGTTAGTTTGATATTTTGCGTATAAATTTGCCATGCGAAGTTAGTCTTTTCGGCTTAACTAATTTAAAAGGTAATACAGAGATATATGTTTTAATTTCATAAAAAGATTAGTTAAAGAATAAATTCAGTGAAATTTTGCTCGGGACTAGCAAAAGATTAAGTGTTGAGATTTGTTAAGCCCAAAATATACCTAAAATATCATCAATAATTACATCAATATTGCTACGAATTTATGCTATTTATACCTATTTAGAATACTTTTACTTTCGAATATGTTTCTTTCATGTAAGGTACATAAATATTTGGTAAAATCCAAATAGGAGTAAAAAGAGCTCAAAAATAGAAGAAAAGGCCTACAAAAGGAGTCGAAGACGACGAAAATTAATAACGCCAAGTCGAAGACACGAACAAGAGCTGAAAAACCGAAAAATGCTCTGTGCCGCGACCGCGGCTTTCCCTTTTCACGGTCGCGACACGCGTCTTCAGTCACTGTTCCCCTTCGTCTGAAGTGCATTTGATGCTCCCCCATTCTCGGTAGTGAATTTGATAAATCTCGGTACGAGCAGGATATTTTAGAAGCATGTTACACACTTTCGTTTTCGACGAAACGCGTTCGTTCGCGTGGATAAAGACGTCCTTTCACAACGGATACGTTCTTTCACAACGGACACGATCCTTCACAACGGACACGACACTTCGATCAAGACTCTTCAACATCTATAAATAAAGAGTTGATGGAGAGTTGAAGATAATAATGATATAATGTGATATGTGTAGAAGAAAGAGATTAGTGTAGAATTTATGCAGCAAGTGATTCAGAAGTTAGATTTAGATTCTGTTCAAAAGCAATATGATGTACACACATTGTTTACAAAATAATAACAAATTCAGTAGCGTTTAGACATTGTTCCAGTTTAGTTTTCATTTTGGTAGTAGACCGACCCAGTCTCTATTACGAAGATTCAGCGAGAAGATTGAGTAGAGGATTCACCCCTGAGCCTGACAAACTCGAACGAAACCCAAGGAAAGGATTGACAACCCGTTCACTTGCACGCCGTCGAAGAATTCAATGCTCCATGTTCTCTGTAAACTTGTATCAATTTATATTTCATCTAATAAAGTTCGTTCTATTCGATAGATTTTTATGCAGCACTTTGGTAAATGAGCCGAAGTGGATTGATGCTGGTGTTTTCATCCTTGCATTTAATGTTTTTCAATTAAGTTCTTAAGTGCAGGTACAGTTTATATTCAGTTCAGGAGACAATTAATCAATTAAATCACACAAACCTAGTCAAAATGCACCTAAACAGACGTCTATGCCCAATTCTCTACCGAGAATTTATTATTCTCAGTAAGTCCAACGAAAACAGGCCAAATTCAGAGTGAAAAATTCTCTGAATTTCGCGTGCCGCGACCGCGGCTAGGCAATTCTCGGTCGCGACACGCGACCTGTAGGCGGGGTTTGGCTCGAATTTGAACAAATTTTTACCTTTTTCTATTCTTAACCCCTAAATTCATACCTCTATTAGCCTATCCCTTATACACACATTCCATAAACTCTATTTCAAACACATTTTCTTTTTCACAACTCAATTACACACCATATCACCTTTACTTTTTACCAATTTTTACTTATCCAAAATACATCTTTCCCAAACACCACATCCATAACCTCCACTTTTTCCACACCATGCCTAAACATAAGAAGGTTACTCACAAGGTTTCCTCTACCTCCATTCAACATTATTTTAGATGGGGTTGGGCACATGGTACAAGCACTATTATGGACATCGTGCATAGTGAAACAGACATTATTGTATTATTTACTCTTTCCTACTTTAAAATGGAATGAGAGGATTACATTTAGGATTTCGGTTAATATATGAAGTTGGGGATGACAAGATGAGTATTTGGTTTGGATATCATACAAAATAGGTTATTGTTAAGCCCTTAATTTTCTAACCAATCCGGGTTGGCCATAATTTGCCTAGTTTGGATGCAATTAATCTCAAGT
Organism: Euphorbia lathyris; assembly: GCF_963576675.1. Lineage (NCBI taxonomy): Eukaryota > Viridiplantae > Streptophyta > Magnoliopsida > Malpighiales > Euphorbiaceae > Euphorbia > Euphorbia lathyris. The sequence continues at coordinate 91,529,427 of NC_088910.1, forward strand.
TTTGAAGTGAGGGTATATTTGTTCCTTTTGGATTAAGCAAAGGATTTCGTGGTAGATTCACTTGGATTACTTTTTGACAAATTAGGTCCATGTTTCCATTTTTAACCACTAAGCACGTTCATATGCGTCCTTGGATTGAGGGTTTTGTTTTGGATGCTACGAGTATTATGGACTAGTTTTCTAATCACTTACTCCTACTTATTTTCCGATATTGGATTATACCATAACTTTTACACATCCATAGTGGTTAGCCACTGTTGGCTAGTTTTGCAAGTTCAAAGTTGGTACTTCCAGTTCACATGGTAATAGTATTCAAGAGGATAGTAATGCGAAGACATATTTTTGTGCGGATGACGATATACATTCTGATGATGAAGAAGAAGGTGAGAAAGATGCGCATGTTGATACCTCCACACAAGCACGAGGACATGTTGAGGAAGAGCACAATGTTAATGATCTAGTTAATTTGCCACAAATTTTGAACCATATGCCTCCACACAATCGGCATATGCATTTGCGGTTCGATGCTATTATGGAGAATAATCAAGAGATGAGTTCATGATTAAACGTGGTGGATACACATATCCATACTTTGAGGAGAGATCGCACGTCAACATGACGCCAGTTATTATCAATGTTTCCGTCGTCCAAACGTAGTGACTACACCATCTCCACCGGGTTCCCCTTCTCTAGAATAGGTTTTATCTTATCTTTTCTCCACTCATTTATCCTTTATGTTCTTTTTGCTTACGTTTGGTAAAATTTCTATTTCTATTTCTGATTGGATAAAATCCATTTCATATTTATCTATTTTTATGATTTATTTCGTACACATTTTTCGTGTTTTATCAATTTTTGCACCAATGCGGACATTGTCCAATTTAAGTGTAGGAGGAGATATTGCATATATCATTTTATTTTTAGTACGAATAAATGCAACGAATAATTTTTAAACCAAAATTTATAAACGCAACACTTGTTTTTGTGCAAGTGCAACATATTTTGCAACACATTTTTATATAACATTTTTATATGTTTAATATATTTTAACTTATGATTATTTTTAGGTTATCATTATCGTTAGAAATAATATTTCTGTACGGGTAATATATTTTTCAAATTTTTCACAAATCTCCGATACGATTTTAAGAAAAATTGTCTCGAGTGAATGTATTTAAGTAATAAATTCTTTATTTTTAATCTCTATTTTATATCATGAAATCATGATAGAATAAATCTTATTTTAAATTTTCAATTAGGTTTATAGGCTTTAAATTGAACTAACAATTTTAGCTCGGTTTGATTTTGTCTTACATTAAAACTAATTGAAGTTTTTAAGGAAACTTTAGCCATAATACATGTTGAATTTTAAATCAATATAGGATGAATGTGTTATCTTTCTTTTTCCCAAATTCAATTTTATATTTCATATTAATCAATCAATTAGTTGAATTCTTAACTTTTGGCCACGATTGAGACCAACCTTATCACGATCGAGGTATGAAAGGGAAGAATAATTAAGTACCGTTTACTTTTGGCCACGGTTGCGACCACCCTTATCACAATCGAGGTATGGAAGGAACGTTAAAAAAAATATAAAAAACAAGCGTGTATAAGTTTAAAGTAACGATTGCGTCCACCCATGGCATGGTCGGTACCTCTTAAGCAAACACAAAGCAATAAAAAGCGTATAAGGTTACGGTTGAAACCACCCTTATTTCGGGCGTAACCAAACAAATAAATTAATCCTAAGTACTTATTTAAATTAATATATCTCATATATTAGTTTAGGTTTGGGAAAGAAAATTTTGTGCTTTGAAATGCCTTGAGACGGAAAAACTCAATAACATGCGTGCTTATACATTGTCCCGAATACTTCAATACAAAAATTGGAAATACAAGACGAATGATATATCGTATTTATACTAAGCTAGTTTGATATTTTGCGTATAAATTGCCATGCGAAGTAAGTCTTTTCGGCTTAACTAATTCAAAAGATAATACAGAGATATATGTTTTATTTTCATAAAGAGATTAGTTAGAGAATAAATTCAGTGAAATTTTGCTCGGGACTAGCAAAAGATTAAGTGTGGAGATTTGTTAAGCCCAAAATATACCTAAAATATCATCAATAATTACATCAATATTGCTACGAATTTATACTATTTATACCTATTTAGAAAGCTTTTACTTTCGAATATGTTTCTTTCATGCAAGGTACATAAATATTTGGTAAAATCCAAATAGGAGTAAAAAGAGCTCGAAAATAGAAGAAAAACCCTACAAAAGGAGTCGAAGACGACGAAAATTAATAACGCCAAGTCGAAGACACGAACAAGAGCTGAAAAACCGAAAAATGCTCCGTACCGCGACCGCGGCTTTCCCTTTTCTCGGTCGCGACACGCGTCGCCAGTCACCTTCCCCCTTTGTCTGAAGTGCATTTGATGCTCCCCCATTCTTGGTAGTGAATTTGATAAATCTCGGTACGAGCAGGAGATTTTAGAAGCATGTAACACATGTTTAATTCCAAGAAACGCGTTCGTTCGGGTGGATAAATACGTCTCTTCACAATGGATACGTCTCTTCACAATGGATACGTCTCTTCACAACGGACACGACACTTCAATCACGACTCTTCAACATCTATAAATAAAGAGTTGATTAAGAGTTGAATGAATATTGAGAGAGTTAGATTAGTGCAGAGTTTATGCAAAAACTCTGACTCAGAAATGAGTCAGAGATTAGATTTCGATTCTGTTCAAAAGCAATATGATTTACACATATTGTTTACAAATTAATAACAAATTCAGTACCGTTTAGACATTGTTCCAGTTTAGTTTTCATTTTGGTAGTAGACCGACCCAGTCTCTATTACGAAGATTCAACGAGAAGATTGAGTAGAGGATTCGCCCCTGAGCCTGACAAACTCGAACGAAACCCAAGGAAAGGATTGACAACCCATTCATTTGCACGCCGTCAAAGAATTCAATGCTCCATGTTCTCTGTAAACTTGTATCAATTTATATTTCATCTAATAAAGTCTGTTCTATTCGATAGATTTTTATGCAGCACTTTGGTAAATGAGCCGAAGTGGATTCATGCTGGTGTTTTCATTAAAACGTATTTAATCCAAAATCTTTACAAGGAAACTTTGTTGAACACTTAGGCAAATTATTATCTCGGTAGAGTTTTAATTTGGTTAAGGGCAATTATCCCGGATAAGGGTTTTGTCGCGTTCAAAGCCAATTAATTAGAGGTTCCGTCATTTATTTCATCCTTATAATTCGTACAAAGTTTAAAGTTGTTTCTTTGCTTAATGCAAACAAATATACCTGTTTACTTTTCTAAAGTACTAAAACGTTTCTGTTTTGCAAATTCAATCTTGAATCAGATATTTTCTAACATCTTCATATTCTAATCTAATTCTCATTCTAGCTATTTCAAAACCAAAACTGATTAAACGATTTTTCCATATCATAAACCTAAAAGTAAATTTAACCGATTATAAATAAGTTTTGTTTAAAAAAGCGTTCCCTGTGGGATCGATATCTTTTATTACTACAAGCGTATACCGTGCACTTGCGGAAACCGCTCAACAGTCACGCTGAGTTGTGTGCATTGAGTATCTGAGTTCAGGAATAGACTCAAGTGTTATCTCCTGACTCAAGGAAAGAAGCTGACTTAGTCACCAGTTGACTAAGCTAGTGTCTTAAGTTCACTCAGCGCGCTGTGTAAACCTTTTTCAAAGAAAAAGAAGTCAGCCTCAACGTACAAAATTTTAAATAGTTCCTAACCCCCCCTTGGAACTAACTTGTTACGTTATAAGGGACGAACAAAACCTACTCGTAGATCATAAAGAGTTCGTGAACTCCCAGTTAGATATGGTTTTCTATTAGGAGATGATGAAGAGGTTCCCGTGTTAGACGACGAACCTGAAAACTACGAAGAGGCTCTCACCAGTCCAGATTCTAAAGCATGACTTCAGGCCATGGATTCTGAAATGGAATCCATATATACCAACCAAGTGTGGACTTTGGTTGATCCACCCGAAGGGATAAAACCCATTGGGTGCAGGTGGATCTTCAAGAAGAAGACTGACATGGATGGAAAGGTTAGCACCTACAAAGCTAGGTTAGTAGCGAAAGGATATCGTCAAAAGCAAGGAGTTGATTATGACGAAACCTTTTCTCCAGTAGCTATGTCCAAATCAATCAGAATCATGCTCGCTATTGCCGCTCATTATGATTATGAGCTTTGGCAAATGGATGTGAAAACATCTTTCCTAAATAGAAACCTGCTTGAGGATGTATATATGATGCAACCTGAAGGTTTCATATCGAAGGATGCAACCAAGGTTTGCAACCTTCAGAGATCCATTTATGGACTCAAGCAAGCATTAAGAAGCTGGAACAAGCGTTTTGATGAAACCATAAAACAGTTTGGTTTCGAACAAAACTGCGAAGAAGCTTGTATTTATAAGAAAGTTAGTGAGAGCTCAGTAGCATTTCTCATATTATATGTGGACGATATATTACTGATGGGAAATGACATACCTCTGCTACAGTCAGTGAAAGTATGGTTATCAGGTAACTTCTCCATGAAAGACCTTGGTGAAGCAGCTTATATACTAGGTATAAAGATCTATAGAGATAGATCAAGAAGACTGCTTGGTCTTTCACAGGCTACATACATTGAAAAGGTGTTAAAGCGGTTCAGCATGCTTGAATCGAAACGAGGTAACTTACCCATGGTACATGGGGTAAAGTTAAGCAATCATCAATGTCCTAAAACCGAAGATGATAAGAAACGCATGGCTGTAATTCCGTACACCAGCGCAATCGGTTCGATTATATATGCTATGCTTTGCACTAGACCTAACGTAGCGTTCGCGTTAAGCATAACGAGTCGTTATCAAGGTAATCCGGGTGACGAGCATTGGAATGCCGTCAAGAACATTCTTAAGTACTTGAGAAGGACTAAAGATATGTTCCTAGTGTACGGAGAAGGGGATCTGAAAATAGAAGGATTTTCAGATGCCAGTCATCTCAAGGATGAGAACGATTTTAGATCCCAATCAAGATACCTGTTTATCTTGAATGGGGGCGCGGTCAGTTGGAAGAGTTCCAAGTAGGGAAGCGTAGCTTTCTCTACGACCGAGTTAGAGTACATCGCTGCTGCGGAAGCGGCAAAGGAAGCAGTTTGGATTAAGAAGTTCATTACAGAACTTGGTGTGGTGCCTGACATTATGAATCCCATTACTCTGTACTGTGATAAAAATGGAGCCATTAAGCAAGCAAAGGAACCACGGTCTCATAGTGCATCCAAGCATTACCTTAAGTGATACCACCTTGTAAGAGAGATTGTTGCAAGAAGAGATGTGAGAATAGAAAGAGTACCTACAGAGGACAATGTTGCAGATCCGTTGATAAAGCCCTTAACCCGGAAAGTACATGATTGTCATCTAAGTTCTACTAGGATAAGTTGTAGAAACAATTGGCTTTAGTCCAAGTGGGAGTATGTTGGGGTTTAGTGTCCTATAGACAATTGTTCCAGGATATAAACCTAATGTAAATGAATTGTTCTTTATATCATTTGTTTTAATAAGATATGGTTTCATAACTGTATAAAGGCAACCTCTTTTAAAGAACTAAATAAGTCTAATAAAAGGAAATCCCTAAGTGTAATTAAAGTGATTATAAAGTGTTCATACAAGCATGAAGTGAGACGAAACATTATAATAAACTAATAAACTTAAAGCCACCCCAAGTCAAGTGATATGTTTTGAATAGGGATTGATATAACACTGTTGAGAGTTGCATGTAACAATGTTTTCTGTCGAGACAGAGAGCTGATCTCACAAGCTTCAGATATGCAGATATCTGGACAGTTACGTGGATCCAATGAATGGAGTTCATTAGGATTGGGGACCCGACTTGAGATAACAGGATGGGTAGATTCATCCTTGTCACCTGTTAATCTCATTGGTATTAATAGGTATAAGTAATCCTCAGACTCAAAAGAATGTTAATTAGTGATTCTGGATTATGGAATGTGATGCTTTGATCATGTTGTAACACGATCCATAACAGGGATGACTCTGGGGTGTGTACGGCAGACGTTGGGTATCACAGGAAGTAATTGCAGGATAGTTAACATTGGATTGAGCTTTTGTCACTCCTGATAAATAGGAGATACGTCCAAGGATCGCTTGTGGAAGACTTAACTCTAAATCCTTGCAAGGTGCTAGCTTAAGACTTGAAATGCAGATTTCACTTAACCTATCTAATTTGAGTTAACTCGGCCTGTACAAGTAAAACGAACGTCTCGCTATATATGACTTGACATCATCCATAGTCATAAGATTATGTTCAAGGATGTAGTTGATAAAGGACCGAATTATAATGTAACTAATACAGAAAGGTCACCGACGGAATCAACCTGTCTTCTTATAGCTATGCGGGAATGTTTCAGATCTGCCAATCACAGTTCGCGTACTCATTCCGTTATACAAAGATTAAATATAATTCTGAGAAATTAATTTAATAGTTGTATACGGCTAGAAGCAATAAGAACCTAATGAGTCACACATAAGACTTGGAGCCCAAAAGAGAAACAAATGTTAATTAATTGACGGAAGCCCAACTGAGTCCACTAAGGCCCAGTAAACAAGGGGGGCGATTTCTATGTGTCAAAACACATAAGAAATTAATTTAATTTTAACAATTATAATTAGATTATGATTATGAATTAAATTAATTATAGGATAAATAAGTCAGGAAGTTTAATGAGATTAAATTACTTCTAATTATTATCCTATTAATAAGTTATTATTATCTTTATATTCAGATATAATTATAGATAATAATAATAAGAGTTTTATTCCGAATTAAATTCTTATTCAGTAACCTAATTCTATCTGACTAGGGTTTATTGGAAGAGGTTATATAAACCCCCCTTTAGTGTGAATTTCGACACACACATACCAACCCGGGAGAGAGAAAAATCGACCCCTACTGTAGTGGATCAATTCTTCACCGCTTGCTTCCGATCAATCGATTTTCATCTCTTTCTTTTGCTCTTTGATCTTGTGTTGATTAATTAGAGGCAATCTACTTTGATTGCTATTTTACGGTTGAGTTCTAACTTCGCTGGAATTGTGTTTTGTTTTGTGCTCGTGAACTCGGAGTAAGAGTTGAGGGCACTTCGATTGCAACAGTAGATAGATCTTCAAAAGGTATTTCCTTCTATCCCTCTTTATATGAAATAACGATTAACGAATCTTTATTAAAGGAAATAGGTTAAAAAATTTATATTTCCGTTGCCAAACGTTTGCCTATTTCCCTTCACATTCACCTATCAACAGGTGACATATGGCACATCCCGCTCCTCAACTCTTAACCGTCTTCTACACTTCGATCGCAGTACAAATAGAGTAACCTTGTACACTCACTTCATTCATTCATTACACTTACATTACAACTTTGATTTACTGTTGTGTTCATCCTCGAGTCATACCTCAAACTGACTTAGGCATCGAAACGTGTACACGAACAATAGTCCCCTTTTGATATTGTTTCTGTTCAATTGCAGATCTCCAAGCAGACTCTTAGGATTGAACCACATCAAATTGGTGCGGTGAACGTGGAACAAACAACGACAATGACTTGCTTATGTAGTTCCATCCAACTTTCTTCCTCCAATACACTTCCTGCCTCCGAAGTTCATATTACGACATAAGAAGGAGCACAACGACAATTTCAGACAGATCGTGACCTGACTCTGGATATGGCGAAGGACACTAAGGCCCTAGATTCCCAACAACAAAGGCTCATAACCACAATATCCCGGTGACTGGAAAAAAACCTAGGATCCATCCACAATGTCATCAGTATCATGCGACAAGAGCACGCCATCTAAATGGCCGAAGTTAAAGAAAAATTGGAGATAACAGAAGAGACTCTTATGTACATGAATAAACTTGAGAATACCAACTATTTCAACCAGACATCATACTACCCGAAGCTGCTATCGTCAATGCAATGATCCCCAAGGGATCGGGTAAGGGATTTAGGCCCGCACTTAAGGGGAAAATATGACTCCTGAGTAAGACGTCGCAGATCCTGAATTCCTCTTGTAAGGAAAGCAAAGAATGCCAATAAGCAGTCCCCCGAAAGATCAACCCAATGAGAGAAGAAAAACGACCCTCCCCGAACATGATGACACCAAACACAAACTGCAAAAGAACCCAACACAAAACTGTCTAGTCTAGATTTGTCAGCCAAGAAAGGGTGGTCGAACCCCAAACTCGAGATTGATGTGCGCCTAAGGAAAAAAACCTCCCGCTAAGAGACGAGGATTTCAAGGCAAAGTTTGAGGTAATCCAAAAAGAATTTGATAAACTCAAAAGCACAATCGCCGAAGCGGGGATCGACTTGAAGCATCCTGAGATAACGGAGGTAGAAATACCATTGTGCAGAAAAATCATGATCGAGCCCATGCCATGAGGGTTCAAATACCCACTGCTAAAAGAATATGACGAGACAAGAAACCCCACTACTCATATCAAAAACTTCAAGGGGACCATGGCATTACCACGAGTTGTCTTTCTTGTATTTGCTGTCACTGGACTCAGCTTTATACTTATCAAACTTTCTGTAAGGCTTTTTAGAGTATTTGTCATTCTTTCTGAACAATCTTTTCATCTTCCTTGTGAACATAGCCATCTCCTCATCATCTGTTGAGCTCCCATCAGTGGAGTCAGCTTTCATGACAAGAGATTTCTGCTTCTTGTCTTCAGACTTTTCCTTCACCTCGAAGTTTTTCATTGATATCTCATGGGTCAGCAACGAGCCGATGAGTTCGTCATATTTGTAGGTGCTTAAGTCCTGAGCTTCCTCAACAGCGGTCTTCTTTGCTTGCCAATCTTTAGGAAGACTCCTGAGTATCTTTTTGACTTGTTCTTCCTCAGTGAAGATCTTCCCAAGTCTCTTGAGCTCATTGATGATGTTGGTAAACCTTGCATTCATGTCAGATATACCCTCATCATTGTTCATTTCGAACAGCTCGTATTGTCTCATCTGCTGGTTCACCTTGGACTCCTTTACTTTATTGGTTCCCTCGTAGGTGACCTCCAGCTTCTTCCAGATCTCTTGCGCCGACTCACAACCTAAGATTTTATTATATTCTGCAGCATCGAGCGCACAGTGAAGCATATTTATAGCCGAAGCATGATTTTGTAGCTTCTTGAGATCATCCTCTGTCCATTTGGCCTCAGCTTTAACAACTGTTTGGCCAGCCACAACTTCGACAGGTACAAATGGGCCTTGGACTATGGATAGCCAGGCACTCATGTTTGTAGCCTGAATGAAATTTTTCATCCTATTCTTCCAAAAGGTATAGTTAGACCCGAAGAATAGGGGAGGCCGAGTAATGGACAGCCCCTCAGGTAAGATCTGAGTTGTTTGGTTTCCTGGGAGAAACCGGGTGCTGTTTTCGCCCATAGTGGGGATCAGCTCAAGGTGGTTAAACCTTTTACAGTGAGCTTTTAAGCTCTGATACCACTTGTTGGTCCCTTATAACGTTACAAGTATAGTTCCAAGGGGGGGGGGGGGTTAGGAACTATTTAAAAAAATTTAAGCTTAGGGCAGACTTCTTTTTTGTTAGAAAAAGGTTTGGACAACGGCGCTGAGTGAATAGCAAGATACTGGCTTAGTCAACTAGTGACTAGGTCAGTTTCTTTACTTGAGTCAAGAGATAGCACTCAGAGTCTATTCCTGAGCTCGGATATTCAACGTGCACAACTCAGCTTGACCTCTTTACTTGGTCAGTTTTTGTTTAAGCAAGCAATAAATATATAAAGGAGTTAAAGGTTAGAAATATGTTACTCAGCAGATTTATCCAGGTTCGGCCTCCAAGCCTACGTCCTGTCCCCGGAACACGTTCCGAGATTTCGAATTCTCTACTGAGCTCTTTAACGGTAGAGCATCAAACCTTTTACAATCTTAGCAACTGAGTATAACAAGAGTACCTTCCTCTATACCTCTACTCAATCCTAATCTCTCGCTGAGTACTATAACCGAGTACTCAGCCTCTCCTTTCTAATCTCTAGAAATGATAAGTGTTTGTCCTAAACAATGATTGCTAAGACACCTTAGATGATTGAATAATCACTCTAGACTTTTACACAAAAGATATGAAATTTAGTGTAAGATTGCTTTGCTTTTTTTGCTTGCAGAACTTGCGTAGAAATTTGGTCAGCGTAATGGCTTGATCAAGTTCTGTATTAAATGAAGCTTCTGATGGCACAATTTATTGAGACGTCTTGAGGCATCGGTCATTTCGAATTTCGAAATAACCGTTGGAGGGAAACGGCTTCCTGTCGTTGTCATCATGACTTGCTCAGAGCTCTCGGCCAATCAGATTTGAGTATCTTCTGTCCTTGGTCAGCTTTTCGCCAGCTCGGCAGAGTGTCTCTCCATTTATGGTAATGTCAACTAGACAGCATACTGTGTCGTCTGAACTTTACCCAAAGTGGAAACACTTTGTCTAGAAGTTTTCCTTAGCCAGCTGCTGTCTTGTATGCTTTGTCGAATCAACTCAGCAGCTTTGTTCCGAAGTTGTTCCCTGAAGGTCTTCTAGATCCTTCTTCCGCTGAGTTGCGTTTTGTCCATAACGACAACGTTTTGACATTCACGGGCCGAGTTGTCTTGAATAGTTTGACTTGGGCTTTGACTCTTGTATTGAGCTTGGGCCTTTTAATCCTTATGTCTTATACGCAATTTTTAACTCAACATTGAACAAACACATTAGTAGAATAAATCAAAGCATTTAAACTTAGTGTGTTTAGAATATGTTTTTAATTATACTTAAACAATTTTGTCAAATCAAAATTATGTGGAAAGGTGTTTCAACAAACTCCCCCATTTTGATGTTGGCAAAACTATTCAGCGAAGAACTCAGTATTGAGCTCCCCCATGATAGTTGACCTAATATAACTTAGCAAACTCCCCCGTAAGGGTTGAGCTACTGACTTAGTTTTACTCTAAACAATTGAAGGTTTAATTGAGTAAGTCTAAGGTCAGTTTTCAGATATAGGTCAGCTCATGGAACATATTCTATTTTACTCAGTGTTTAAGCGGAAGGTTTTATCATTCAGAGGGCGCTGAGTAATTTGTTGTTCAATGAGTTTTATAAGACAATGTTTTATAAACATACAAGTCAATGTCAAACATGTTATCAGTACATAATAACTTAATACATAGCATCGTATATAAAAAATAATTCATAACTCAGGGTTTGAATGAAAAGATGCAAGTATTGATATTACTAGAAGTAGTCAGTGTTTACAGCAAAAGATAAAAAAAACATAACATAACACATAGAGACTACAAACACATAGCATAACTGAGCTAGCCTAATTTCTATTTCTTTCTCTTTTGCTTGGACTGACTAGACTCATGCCATGTTTTTGCTTGTTCTTTCTCCCCCGTTTTGTCAGCATCGGGAGGAGGAATTCTAAAGGCGTCGGTTAAGACGGCTCTTGTCAGTTCTGTGGACAGCGCTTTAAGTCTATCGGCGCTTTCATTGACACCATAAAAAATAGCCACTCCATTATCTGAGACCTCGGTGGGTATATTAAGTTCAGCAGCGCTGATCATGCTGACTGTGAAGGCTTGAGATTTGCCTATCTAGGTAAGTGCATCGGTCAGACCAGCAACGACTTGATGGAATGTCTTGAGTAAGGAGGTGTCATTGTATTGACGCTGAATATTGCTGTGACGTATGTGGTTGAAGGTTTGTCTGGTGATAGACAACATTTCATTTTGCTTCATAGCGTCAGTATCCATCTCTTGCTTGTTCAGATTCAGCAATCGAACAGCCTCACCAATTTGCTCCACTGAGCACTGAGAATAGGAGACCATTTGCTCGTTGGTTTTGATTTGCTCGGTGTGAAGCTGAGCAAAGAGCATTTTAACTTCATCAGAAGTAGCATAGCGTGTGTTCGCAGCTGACAAAGTCTGAACTTGTTCTTGAAGAGCGTTGAGATGTTGAACTGTTGTCAGCTGGATCTCAGCCAGCTTTGCGATGGAATCCTGCTTAGCTTGCTGTGCTTGAAAGGTAATGATGAGACTCAACAAGTCCTTGAATCCCTTAACTTCATTGAGAAGCTGAGTTACTAGGGAGAGCTAAGTAGTCTCAACAGTAGAGGACCCAGCAGCAGGAGGAGTAGTTTATTGAAGGTCTTTGATCAATGTCTGCACTGAGTTGATGATTTGTTTACCAGACTCGGTGACATTTATGTAGCTTTGAGAGCCTTCATTAAGTTGTCCAGTGACATCAGTATGACTAGTTGGAAGAGGATTAATTAGGATGACCTGGTCAGTGACTGGAGTTGTGTTTTCAATCTGCACTTGGTTAGATTGGGAAAGAGTTTGATCGGCAGAGATGTTGAGTGGAGAGGAAGTAATCCGGATGCTGTCGGTGCTAACTGAGGCAGGAATGTTCTGAGTGAGCACAATGCTTGGATTGACAACATCGATGGGAATTGATTCCACTTGACTCGTAGAATTTGCGGAAGCATTCAAGTCGGCATGTTCCTTTAGTGAAGAAACAGAGGCTTACTTTTCTAGAGAAGCCGGTGGAGTAGAGGATGGTTGCTTTCTGAAAAATTTCAGCTTAAGTGCAGAAGGGTCCTTGGTTGGCTCCTGAATAACAAAGTCAGGAAGGGTTGGTGGTTGAACAGGAATGTCACTGACTGTCTTCTGACTTGCCTTAACCAATCTTCTTCTGCGAGGAGGAGGGTCAGCTTGAATAGACTCTCCTGAGTGAGATGGAGAAGTTTCTTCTTGATCAGCATTAAGCTGGTCAGCTTGTTTTTGTACTTGATCAACATTGTGTTGGTCATGTTCTTGTTCTTCTCCAGCAGCCAAACTCAGTATTGGCTTGCTCAGCTTCAATCTCACTGGCTGTCTCCTCAGAGTCAGCTTCATCACTATTTTCTTCTCCCTGTTCCTCATCTTCTTCATCCTATGAACTGTCACCATCTAACTCTTCCTCAACTTGTGCAATGAACTGATCATCCAGATGCACCTCATCTTCTTGATGCTCAGCTACAGTTCCTAGACACTGTGTGTAGTGAGAGTCACCAGGAACAATGACGTTAGTAGGGATTGCGTCAATTGGAGTCAGTGAAGAAGACTTCTACTTCTTTTGAGGCTGCTCATCAGCATCTGGTCTTTCCTCAATTTCAGGCTCATCTTGCCTGCTTCTTTTCTCAGCTGAATTAGGTCTCTCCTGACCTGGTTCAGCAACTGACTTAGGCTTCTTTGCCTTAGGCTCAGCCTTCTTTGAAGGAGTCTCAACAGCTTTTCTCTTACGGGCAGCTGGAGCCTTTGTCCTTCTTCTTTGCTTGGGAGCTGTTCCCTCAGCTTGTTGTTCACCAGCAGCAGCGGCTTTTGCTTTCTTTAGGGGCTGATTGAACTTTAACGCCCTCAGCGAAGCAGCTGTGATTTCAGATCCTCTAGCTTTAACTTCATCAGTTAGGTCTATTTGATGATCAATGAGGATCCTGGTGATGAGCGAGCCCAGCCTGAGAGTTCCAGTGCTTCGTAGGAACCCAGCAATCAGGAATACTGGCATGTTGATTGGTTTGTATGTCAGCATATGCCATATGAGGCATTGCTCAAAGTTCGTTGCTGAGGTGGTGCAGTTGATCTTAGGATAAATGAAGTAGGTCAACAGATAGTGAGCCATCTTTTGGTGCTGACCCATAGAGGAACTGGAGACTTCTCCTGAGTGGCCTTCAGGTTTACAGAAGGTGACTTCGTACCCAGTACCATCATGATCTCCAGATCTTCTCAGCTTTGCTCCTTCATTTTTCAACTTCAGCAAATTCGCCAAATAAGTAGGATTGATGAAAATCGTTTTCCCCCTTACTAATGTTGCCAGATAGTCCTGGTTATCATCAGCGACTTGGAGGTTCTTGTAGAATTCCCTTACTAGGTCAGGATAGGTGTGATCCCTAATAGAGAACAGCTCGGTCCATCCATTTTGCGATATCCATTCGCATAAGGGTTGCTCGGAAGTCACGAAGGACTCAGAGACCCATCGAGAGAAGTCCACTTTCCATTCGCTAATATTACCGAAAACCTTGGTATAGGTTCTGGTTTTGGTCGATTTTCCTTTGGAGGAGGTAGCTTGCCCAGTTTTTCCTTTACTCGGCGTAGTGACCTTGGCAGTTTCAGGCACAGAAGTTTGCCTGGAGGGTTCATCGGAGCTGGTCTTAGGGTGACCGACACCGGAGATGTTGACGGAAACTTTAGTCATAGTTTCAGAACAAGTTTGGGAAGCTTTGAGAGTTTTTAGAGAGAAAGCTTTGCCTTAGAATTCGGTAGGTGTAAAGAAAATAAAGAATGGGGATTTACCTATTATTTATAGCGGTGAAGAGTGGATCTTATCGAATCTATGTGTCAGTTTTTCCTTGGGATTGTCAATCGACAAGGATCCTGGCTTTTATGACACATTCGGCGCATACGTCATCCTAGGTGGCTATACGCGTGCTTTTGCATTTAATGCAATGGATCTAACACTCAGCGTATAGAATACTAAGCGTTTTGGATTCTGAGTGGTCAGTAGTATATGAAAGGATGATTTCTCAGTTTAAGATAACTACTCGGTGTGCATATTGACTCAGTATTGATGTGTATTTTGTGTTAAGTACTCAGCATAACAATCACTCAGCATGCATAGCATATTAATTCACTCAGCATTAACATTTTAGAACAGGAATTTACTGAAGAGGATTAAACATACCAATGGCTTCTCTCAGTATACTGAACTGTTCACAAGCCAGTGGCTTTGTGAAGATATCCGCAAGCTGCTCATCCGTTGGGACGTATGTCAGCTTTATCTCACCTTTGAGTACATGGTCTCTAATGAAGTGACGATGCTGACATGCTTCATTATGCTGTGTTGAATTGGGTTCTTTGATAGATCAATTGCACTTTTGTTATCACATTTGACCTCAATTGTCTTTGTTTGAACACCATAGTCTTCAAGCTGTTGCTTAATCCATATGACTTGAGCAACACAATGACCGGCAGCAATGTACTCAGCTTCAGTGGTAGATAAGGCTACTGACGCCTGCTTCTTGCTGAACCAAGATACAAGACAGCTTCCTAAGAAATGACATCCTCCAGAGGTGCTTTTTTGTTCTAGCTTGTCTCGAACATAGTCAGCATCAGTGTATCCAACGAGTGTAAAGCCATGAGTGTTGGGATACCATAAACCTGCGTTCACTGAGCTTTGCAAGTATCTAAGGATTCTTTTTACAGCTATGTAATGAGATTCCTTAGGGTTAGATTGATATCTAGCACAGTAGCATACTGAGAACTGAATGTCCGGTCTACTGGCTGTTAAGTAAAGTAGAGAGCCTATCATACCTCGATACAATTTGCTGTCTACTGACTTACCATTCTCGTCAGCGCAGAGGACAGTGTCAGTGCCCATAGGAGTGGATATTGGCTTGCAATTTTCCAAGTCATATTTCTTTAATATCTCCTTGGCATATTTGGCTTGACTGATGAAGATGTCATTCTTTCCTTGTTTTATTTGAAGTCCAAGGAAGAAGTTGAGTTCTCCCATCATCGACATTTCAAACTCAGTCTGCATTTGTTTGCTAAATTCCTTGCACATTGATTCGTTAGTTGCACCAAAAATTATATCATCAACATAAATTTGAGCCAGCAGGGTATCTTTACCCTTTCTCTTAATGAATAAGGTTGTATCAGCTTTGCCCCTGACATAGTTTCTAGTCAGCAGGAAACTGGTCAGCCTCTCATACCAAGCACGTGGTGCTTGCTTGAGGCCGTATAGAGCCTTTTTGAGCTTATAAACGTGGTTTGGAAATTTTGGATCCTCAAACCCTGGAGGTTGATTAACATAAACTTCCTCGTTTATAACTCCATTAAGAAATGCACTCTTAACATCCATTTGGAATAATTTAAAGTTCATGTAAGATGCATATGCACATAAGATCCTAATAGCTTCTAGCCTTGCCACTGGGGCAAAGGTCTCACCGTAGTCAATACCTTCTTGCTGACTGTAGCCCTGAGCTACAAGCCTTGCTTTGTTCCTGACTACGTTTCCTTGCTCATCCAGCTTGTTTCGGAAGACCCATCTTGTTCCAATGGTCTTCTGACTCCTTGGATGTGGCACTAGCTCTTATACATCATTTCTTCTGAATTGGTCAAGTTTCTCTTGCATTGCGCTCATCCAGAATTCATCTTCCTCAGCATCAGCGAAGTTCTTAGGTTCCTGAACTGAGACGAAGGCTACATTGCTGAGGTACTTCCTGAGTTGATTCCTCGTCATCAGGGTATTCCCAGCAGAATCAAGGATTGCACTCTCTGAGTGCCCTCTTGGAATCCTTATCTCTTTAGGTAGATTGATGTCTTGTGTTGTCTGTGTTTCAACAATCTCTGCAGAAGTAGACTAGTCAGTGAAAACAATCTTAGGTTCACTCTTACTCTTGGTCAGCCTTTTAGTGAATGACTCAGCAGCTGGTTTTTGGTCAGCGGTTACTGAGTGTGGATCATCCTCGGTCAGTGGCTGGTATCTACCTGCAGGGTTAGTCTCGTCGAACTCAACATGTACTGACTCTTCTAAAACTTGAGTTCGTTTATTGAAAACTCTGTATGCTTTGCTGTTTGTTGAGTAGCCTAAAAAGATAGCCTCATCAGCTTTTGAGTCAAACTTTGCTAAGCTATCTTTGGTATTCAAAATAAAACATTTACAGCCAAAGGCGCGAAAGTATCCAATGTTGGGCTTTCGTCCTTTCCAAAGTTCATAGGGGGTTTTCTTTAATATAGGTCTAACTAGAGCCCTATTAAGAATATAGCACGCTGTGTTAACAGCCTCTCCCCAAAAGTACTTTGGAAGCCTATGCTCATCCAGCATTGTCCTGGCTATTTCAACCAGAGTTCTGTTCTTCCTTTCAACAACCCCATTTTGTTGAGGTGTTCTAGGAGCAGAGAAATTGTGGTCAATGCCGTTGGCTTCACAGAATTCAACAAACTTTTGGTTTTTGAATTCTCCACCATTATCACTTCGGATGTGAGCCAATTTTAGGTCTTTATCATTTTCAATTTTTCTAACCAAATTTGAAAATGTCTCAAATGTCTCATCCTTGCTACTCAGCAAGATGACCCAAGTGTACCGAGAGAAGTCATCTACAATGACCAAGGAAAATCTTCTTCCACCCAGACTCAGCGGCTGGACTGGACCGAAGAGATCCAAGTGTAGTAATTCTAACGGACGCTTAGTTGAGACAATGTTTTTGCTATGAAAAGATTGTTTGGTTTGTTTTCCAGCTTGGCAAGCGTGGCATAATTGATCTTTTTCAAATTTAAGTTCAGGCAGTCCCTTAATCAATTGCTTTCTTGCTAATTTGGCCAGGAGGTCCATGCTTACATGACCAAGTCTCCTGTGCCATGGCCAGGAATTTTCTTCCTTTGATACTAAGCATACAGTTTTTGAAAACTTTTTCTCTAAGTCTAGCATAAAGACATTATCTATGCGAGGGGCAGTTAAAATTAACTCATTTGTTTTACCCTCATATATTTTACATCCAGTAGCATCAAATATAACTTTTCTCCCATTATCACATAGCTGAGCTACGCTGAGTAAGTTATATTTGAGTCCGCTGACTAGGGAGACTGACTCAATAGTAGGATTACCTCCGATGGTTCCTGACCCTACTATCTTACCCTTTTTGTTGTCTCTAAAACTTACGCTTCCTCCTCGTTTACGCTCAAATGTGATGAACTGAGTTTCATCACCAGTCATGTGCCTCGAGCATGCGCTGTCAATATACCACATCTTTGACTTCTCAGCACACCTCAGGCTTACCTGCATTGTAACTAGTTACTTTTAGGTACCCAATTCTTTTTGGGTCCTTGCTTGTTAGGTTCAACAGGTAAAGCATCATATTTTATTTTATGGCGGCATACTTTGACAGTATGGTCATTCTTTCCACAGAAGTCACAGCTGACCTTCTGCTTAGGTTGTCTCACTGACTGGTCAGCACCCCAGTGCTGAGCATGCCAGCACACCTTTATGGTGTGACCTTTCTTCCCACAGAAGTCGCACTGGACATTCCGCTGGGGATTCCATCTCTGTTGAGTACCTTGGTACTGAGTTCTCAGAGGAATGTTTCTTTTATTTGGAACCTTTAATTGGTTCTGGATAGTTGTGATGTCCTTTCTTAGTTTCTTTGAAACTGATTGGACTTCAGAGACAGACTCATGTATGATCTTCATGTTGTCATGCAAAGTTGAGTTGTCCTGAAGAAGGTATCTGAGGTCACTCAGCTTGACCTCTTCAACCTCGTCACAGCGCCTGCTGAGTGCTCTAATTTTCTTATTACACTTTTTGACAAGTGTATAGAGATCACTCAGGGCATTACCCATTTCGTTTCTGAGCTGGGGAAGTGGTATTACCTCATTTGATTGCTCCTCATCATCAGATGCAATGGAGGGGTCAGTATGCTCAGAGATGCACGGCTCAGCAAGTTCGTCAGCCATGAAGCAAATCTTCGCTGACTCGGTGGCCTCACACTACACCATAGATTGCCTATAGCAACCAATTTTCAGAAATTGTTGCCATAAATCGTTGCATTACCAATTGTTTTTTTGTTGGTCATGTTTATGTAAATCTAATGCAAGGATTATGCTTGAAATGTTGCCTTTGATGCATTTTTCATTGTTCAATTTGAATGAAGGCAACACTAATATGATATTTCCGATATGTCGTTGCCTTATTTAACTTGATAATTAGATAAAGCAACGATGTACCATGTTAAAGTACTATCCCGGTGTTGCATTTAATAAAATAAAATCATTATACCTAATTAATTTGATAAATTTAGTTTCAACACTTATTATTTAAGGATTCTATATATATAGTTTGTAAATAATTGCATTTATTGACTAAAAATAGTGTAAAATAATGTAATAATATTTCTTATATAGTCATATAAAAAACTAATAAAAAACCAACTATAAAATTAAATTAATTAATATATTAAGAATTTGGTCCAATTAATTAAGAGCTGGTCAAAAAAAATAATATTCATACTTATCATTAAAAAATCCTACCAAATTAATATTTCTATTTCTCACCATTATTTTTTACCAAATTTCAAACTTAAATTTTCATTTCGCCCCAATTATCAGTTAAACACTTTTCAAAATTAACATTTTACTTTCCCCTAATTTTCACTTAAACACTTTTTTAAAATTAATGATGTGTCACGTTTCGTTATTGAGATCTAATTAATACTATTTTTTAAACGTTAAGCTTATATTGATGTTATTTTGTACGTGAAATCTAAATTAATACTTGTTCAAAAACTATAGACCTATTTTGATAGCTTTTAAAAAAATAGATTACAAACTAAAAATTAATAGAAAAATTATACTTTTTTAACTAAAAACTTTTTATTGGAATTTTTAGTATTCCCACCAAAGGTTTTTAGTTTGTCAAATGTCAATTTCGTTTCCCTCCAAATGGCGCCTAGACCTTTCCTTAAAATTTCATCTCCCTCCAAATGTAATTATTCAACTTTTTTCTTTTCATTTCCCCCGAAAAGAATACACCTAGCCTTTCTCACTTTCTTGTATCTTTTCAGTCTCTCTGTGTGGTTTGGTTTCCATTTCTCTCTTCGTATTGACCAAAGGCCTCCCCTTTGCTAACCCTCCTTCATCTTCACCAAAGGTTTTCTGTTGCAAACCCTCCTCCATCTTTACAGTCTATCCCTTTGATAACTGACAAACCCTACTCCATCTTCACCAAAGCACGATTTCCCTATTTGAGAAATTTCCAATTTGCAATCATAGGCAACCGAGGCAACGCTAAAAAACCCTCCTCCATCTTCACGGTCGATCCCTTTGATAATCGGCAACCCTACTCCATCTTCACCAATGAACGATTTCCCTATTTGAGAAATTGACGCCACAGAGGCAACGCAAAAACAGCAGCCTCCACCAGTCTTCGCTGCTCTCACTGATTCGGTTTACCATTGCTTAGTGAAGATCCCCTTGCGAGTCTCTCGTGCTAGTTAACTAGTATATTGTCTCCTCTTTTCTCTTTTCTCTTTAGATTGCTTTCTTATTTTTTTTCAGGCTGTTATTCCACTTCTTAGGAAGAACAGGTTGGACGAAATATGTCTTGAAAGGTTCCAGCAATACAACCGAACATTTATGCAGTCATGGATTTTGTAAGGTTAGCTGGGTTCTTCAATATATGTTGATGGTTTTGGAAATGTATCTATGCCTTCCATGTTGGTCATTATCTCAGTTAGTAATACTCGTATTTCCTGTATTTGAATTTGTCTTGATGCTGTAATTGGATGTATGTAATAATGTCATCTTGAGCCACTTTGTGGTCTGAATTGCTTACTTGTCCTTCATCAGAAGTAATAACATAACAATGTTTTATGTTACGTGTTCACTTAGTTGTTGTGTGCATCCTTACTTAGGGAAAGTATTTGTGAATGGGAAGGTGGTGAATAGAGCAGGCAGACCTATTTCTGACATAGGCTGAAGTTCCAAAATATGTATGTAGGTGATTTACTGCATTGTAATTGGCAGTGTAATGTCCAAACATTCGTTTCTTAGTTGTTGGTTTCTTAGTGTTGGTTGATGGTATTTAGTCATTAACTTTTTCATCAGCTAGCAGACAAAGTTCACCGAGATTAACATGTTAATGTGGTAGAAAGGACAAATTTAAGACAACTCCATGGACTCCCCCAAACCGTTGATTTGGTGACGACTAGATCTCTCATTCATCTCAATACTCTTGGTAGACCTCCTCCTAGCATTGGATATATTCATGTTGCCTTGTTACAAACATTTGACTAGTAGTCCAACCATTCCTTTTGCTGAATTGTCTTCTTACTCAACCTTTTTTATCAAAAGATGTTACCCTCTTTATGTTCCTAGATCTAAATCTGTACTTTCCAATAGTTTGTTCATATTGTCCATTTAATTTGGTACAGTTCATGTCTGCTGTTGTTAATATTATGAAGGAAGATGCGACACTAGTCAGTCTGATTAAGCCCCAATTTGAATCTCGTAGAACACAAGTAAGAATTTTCTTTTAAATAATTATAGAATGACCTTGCTTGTATTTTTTTGCTGTCCCTTTCTGACCATAACAATTGATTTAATTAGTTACTGAAAGTATAGTAGACTACTAGATTATTGAAAACCAAGCTTCACTTCGATCATGACGGGTTAAACTGACAAATTTACCACTAATCAATTAACTGCAATTGTAAATTATACAATGAATTTATAAATCTAAATTCATCTATTCCAGGTATCATTATATCCATGCAATTATTCTAAAAAAGAAATTGAAAAAGTCTTATCTGTGAAATTTATTGGGTTAAATCAAAGAAACACCAGATGTGCTTGGGATTCGATAGAAAAGGAAAGCACTTGTTATATATAGATATATGAGTATATATATATGGATGAATATATACATTTTGTTGCACAACTATATATGGATCAAATCTGAAAGTGTGAAATTAATTATTGAATGCAGTGGAAGAGGATTTGATGAAACTTAAATATATATGTGATTCCGATGAAGAAAGCTGATCATATATAAATTAGGAGTAATTCTGTCAAAAGTAAATTAAATCAGATCCCATTATGTATTGGATAGAAATAAAAGGGTCCACTAGCAATTATATACTTATAGTAATCTTGTTGAGTAATAAGAAAGAAGAGATGAGATGGGATGATATTGAAAAAAGAAAGGCAAGTGGAAGTGGCAGCACAATTTTGTTTTTCTGCTCTATAATTATAGTAATCAGGTTTTCTTTAAAGAGGAAGCTTGCTATGCCTATTATTTTTCCTATTTTAAACACATCCCCATTGTCTTCCTACCATTCACAAACTCATAACCATTCACTACTAGGCTTTGCTGTTGAGGGTGGCCTTAGTAAGGCTATAATCGAGCCAACAAGAACTGAGCTGAACATGTTTAGATCATTAATTTTTTTAATGAGTTTGAACTCGAGTTTAACATTATATATATGAGCTGTTCATGAGTAGCTTATTAATTTTGTTCATGAGTTTGATTATAAACTTATAACAGATCTTGCTGGCAGGTTTTCGAGTCGAGTTTGCAATTCTCAAGTTCAACTTCTTTATAAATCAAGTCGAACACGGTCGAGCTTTTATCGACTTGAACGTTAAGCTGCTCATGTGCGGCTCGACTCATTTACAGCCTAGGCCTTAACTGTAAGAAAACAACTCTTATCGTATTCCATCCATATTCGATTCTCGTTGTCTTTGTTGGAGTCCTCGTATAAATAGAGTGATATGTAAGCTCTTCCATAAATTGGTTGTGTCTTTGAGACTTTCCTTCGCTTTGGATTGAACTTAAACCTTCTCTACTGAACTTTTATGATAAAAAAGTCACTACTCGGAGTTGTTTTATCTTTTTACAAAAAACTATAAATTCTGATATTTTTTTAAAATTTATAAATGATTAGTGCTGCTGCTCTGGAGTGCATCATTGATAGAGAACGTGTGAGAAGAAATTCTCAACCATACTTCAGCAACAACAGGTCCTAGAGAATTAAAGGTTTACTATAGGAGAAACAAGGCCAAGGGCAAAGAGGGAAATTGATATGTTTTTACTAGACAGCTGTACGGTCTCCGCTATGTGATCTTGTGGCGGGAGCTCCCACAAATGAAATTGTGGTTCCGATAAAGAATGCTTCCACAGTCCAGCTCCGGTAGATGACCCGGAATAGTCTTTTTTGTTCCTTGTGTTTTGTTGTCTGCCTTTTGTGTTGCACGCCAAATATAGCTTTTATGTCTTTCTATTGAAGTTATTTCTTAATATTGTTTAATCATAGTATTGACTTGCTTCATTTTGAGAAGCCTGTGTATGCATATTATTTGTTCATTCCTGATTTAATATTTGAATGGAGGAAACTGAACTTTGATATGTTGTGGTGTTGTAAAACAGAACAAAAATGGCTTCTCACATTGTTGGATATCGTCGTATGGGACCTAAGAGATAGCTTAAGTTTGCTTTGAAATCTTTTTTGGGATGGGAAGACCAGTGCTTAAGATTTAGAGGTGTCAGCTAATTTCCGTGAATCCATCTGGAAGCAGATGGCTGGTGCTGGGACCAAGTATATCCTAGCAATACTTTCTCCTACTATGATCAGGTGTTTGACACCACAACAATGCTTGGAGCTATTCCACCTAGGTATGGCCAGAGGAAATGCCTTTGTGCCTGCTATAGAAATGACCAAGTGTTTCGACACCAAGTAGTAAGTGGCCACTCCAGCAATGAGTCTATCTAAGCAACTTAAGAAACCCGATCAAGTGGAACTGTCAAAGGCAAAACTTTTTGTAGCAACTTGGAAAGAAAGGAAGGCCATCAATATAAAGATGAAGACAATTCAACTGCAGACAAACTTGTAAGTCAATGATATAATTAAAATAGCATCTTTAGGTATTGTTATGATTTTTTTGTATGAGTGTTAACTAGTAGGATTATTTGAATTTTTAGGTTGAAATTGCTATTCAAAGATTTGATTTTAAGGTTGAACAGAAACTACAAAAGCTAAAGCACATGTAAATTGGATTTTAGGAGTATTGAATCTTTTGCTTTGTCAGACCGCGTCTATTCACATGAAAAAGCTAAAACACTCCACTCCATATGATACCCATTCTTTCTCCAATTACAATAATAAGCTTTGTTTATATCTAAAACTATAATTTGCAATGATATTTTGGCATCTTTAGGCATTGTTATGGTTTTTAGGTTGAAATTGCTATTCAAAAATTGGATTTTAAGGTTAAACAACAACTGCAAATTAAGGATTTTCAGGTTGAACAGTGTACTTTGGTTTTTTCATTTTAGTTCTTACATATTGTTAGATATATTCAGGAAATAAGTGTAAGGATATATATTTAGATTTAAATTCTAACTTGAGTGATAATTTTTGCATATGATAACTTAAGTGGTAACTTGAGTGATATATTTAGATTTAGGCACTAAGTTCTTGGTTTGCACCATAAGGAAATCTCTGTGAAATTTATAGTTCATTTGTAAAGTATATACTATATGATTGGTAAAGTTACAGTTCTCTGAAAATTAAGAGTTTTTATTATTTGGATTATAGGCAAGGCTTGAAGAAAAGTTGTCATCTGGAGGCGAAAACACTCAGATAGTTGAGGAAATACTTCGTGAAGAATCATCTCATGGTCGCTCATAGCTTGTTGGTAGGATATGCCACATCAAGAAAAGAAAAGGCACTCCTGAATCTTGAGCTTCTATAAGTAAGAAAAACATTTCTGATGAGACAATTGAACAAATAAAAGCCGCAATTAGAGAGGAGATGAGGAATGAACTAAAGATTGAAGTTAGAGATGAAATGAAAAAGACTATGAAAGCTTAAGTTGGCACTATTATGCAAAGGTTGGTCCAAATGAACCCAACAGTAAATCTAAATTCGGATGGGTATTTGCATCTCCAAATACTAAGGACTCTTTTCCTTCAGAAGCATGTTAACGAAGGAAAAATGATTTATTTATGCTTATGGTTGTTAGATATTGTACTCTTAAATTGTAATGTTAGGTACTTTTGATTGATAGTTGGGTTTTTTTATAAACGAATGTTATGTTCCCATTTATTTGATAATTGTTGCCTTTTGGATTAACAAGTGTTGCGTTTCATATTATAAATTGTTGCTTTTTTTTATTAAGATATGTTGCAATAACAATTGAGAAATGTTGCTCATGAATAAGAAAATGTTGCATTAAAAATAAAATATTATTGCATTAATAAAATAAAAAGTGTTGCTAAAAATTGTAGTGTTGTCTTTACTGTAAAAAAATTGTTGCTTTACTGACAAAAAAGCGTTGCTATTACAATATAATGTTGCCTCAGCGTACTTATGGCAACACTTTTGTTATCTTAAATATGTTGCTTTTAGGGTTCGAAGAACGTTGCTTTTTATATTCTGAGATATTCTGTTGCCTTTGTTGTAAAATCGGCAACGGTTTTTGTGGCGTTAGTAAGTAACTGTTGCCTTTGACAGCAAAGGCAATGGTGAAAATACCAACGCTTTTAGAGTGACCAAAAGTGTTGCCTTAACCCATTTTTTGGCCAATTGTAACACTCTTAGACTCCTAATGCAACACATTCTTTCCACAGAAGTCACAGCTGACCTTCTGCTTAGGTTGTCTCACTGACTGGTCAGCACCCCAGTGCTGAGCATGCCAGCACACCTTTGTGGTGTGACCTTTCTTTCCACAGAAGTCACACTGGACATTCCGCTGGGGATTCCATCTCTGCTGAGTACCTTGGTACTGAGTTCTCAGAGGAATGTTTCTTTTATTTGGAACCTTTAATTGGTTCTGGATAGTTGTGATGTCCTTTCTTAGTTTCTTTGAAACTGATTGGATTTCAGAGACAGACTCATGTATGATCTTCATGTTGTCATGCAAAGTTGAGTTGTCCTGAAGAAGGTATCTGAGGTCACTCAGCTTGACCTCTTCAACCTCGTCACAGCGCCTGCTGAGTGCTCTAATTTTCTTATTACACTTTTTGACAAGTGTATAGAGATCACTCAGGGCATTACCCATTTCGTTTCTGAGCTGGGAAAGTGGTATTACCTCATTTGATTGCTCCTCATCATCAGATGCAATGGAGGGGTCAGTATGCTCAGAGACGCACGGCTCAGCAAGTTCGTCAGCCATGAAGCAAATCTTCGCTGACTCGGTGGCATCAGCTTCTATTGATGAGGACTCATCACTGTCGCTCCATGTAGCCACCATTGCCTTTTTGCCGTTCTTCTTATCCTTCCTCAGCGTGGGGCAGCTTGACTTGATTTGGCCAGTTTGATGACATTCAAAGCATGTGATGGGCTTTGAGTTGTCTTTCTTGTATTTGCTGTCACTGGACTCAGCTTTATACTTATCAAACTTTCTGTAAGGCTTTTTAGAGTATTTGTCATTCTTTCTGAACAATCTTTTCATCTTCCTTGTGAACATAGCCATCTCCTCATCATCTGTTGAGCTCCCATCAGTGGAGTCAGCTTTCATGACAAGAGATTTCTGCTTCTTGTCTTCAGACTTTTCCTTCACCTCGAAGTTTTTCATTGATATCTCATGGGTCAGCAACGAGCCGATGAGTTCGTCATATTTGTAGGTGCTTAAGTCCTGAGCTTCCTCAACAGCGGTCTTCTTTGCTTGCCAATCTTTAGGAAGACTCCTGAGTATCTTTTTGACTTGTTCTTCCTCAGTGAAGATCTTCCCAAGTCTCTTGAGCTCATTGATGATGTTGGTAAACCTTGCATTCATGTCAGATATACCCTCATCATTGTTCATTTCGAACAGCTCGTATTGTCTCATCTGCTGGTTCACCTTGGACTCCTTTACTTTATTGGTTCCCTCGTAGGTGACCTCCAGCTTCTTCCAGATCTCTTGCGCCGACTCACAACCTAAGATTTTATTATATTCTGCAGCATCGAGCGCACAGTGAAGCATATTTATAGCCGAAGCATGATTTTGTAGCTTCTTGAGATCATCCTCTGTCCATTTGGCCTCAGCTTTAACAACTGTTTGGCCAGCCACAACTTCGACAGGTACAAATGGGCCTTGGACTATGGATAGCCAGGCACTCATGTTTGTAGCCTGAATGAAATTTTTCATCCTATTCTTCCAAAAGGTATAGTTAGACCCGAAGAATAGGGGAGGCCGAGTAATGGACAGCCCCTCAGGTAAGATCTGAGTTGTTTGGTTTCCTGGGAGAAACCGGGTGCTGTTTTCGCCCATAGTGGGGATCAGCTCAAGGTGGTTAAACCTTTTACAGTGAGCTTTTAAGCTCTGATACCACTTGTTGGTCCCTTATAACGTTACAAGTATAGTTCCAAGGGGGGGGGGGGTTAGGAACTATTTAAAAAAATTTAAGCTTAGGGCAGACTTCTTTTTTGTTAGAAAAAGGTTTGGACAACGGCGCTGAGTGAATAGCAAGATACTGGCTTAGTCAACTAGTGACTAGGTCAGTTTCTTTACTTGAGTCAGGAGATAGCACTCAGAGTCTATTCCTGAGCTCGGATATTCAACGTGCACAACTCAGCTTGACCTCTTTACTTGGTCAGTTTTTGTTTAAGCAAGCAATAAATATATAAAGGAGTTAAAGGTTAGAAATATGTTACTCAGCAGATTTATCCAGGTTCGGCCTCCAAGCCTACGTCCTGTCCCCGGAACACGTTCCGAGATTTCGAATTCTCTACTGAGCTCTTTAACGGTAGAGCATCAAACCTTTTACAATCTTAGCAACTGAGTATAACAAGAGTACCTTCCTCTATACCTCTACTCAATCCTAATCTCTCGCTGAGTACTATAACCGAGTACTCAGCCTCTCCTTTCTAATCTCTAGAAATGATAAGTGTTTGTCCTAAACAATGATTGCTAAGACACCTTAGATGATTGAATAATCACTCTAGACTTTTACACAAAAGATATGAAATTTAGTGTAAGATTGCTTTGCTTTTTTTGCTTGCAGAACTTGCGTAGAAATTTGGTCAGCGTAATGGCTTGATCAAGTTCTGTATTAAATGAAGCTTCTGATGGCACTATTTATAGAGACGTCTTGAGGCATCGGTCATTTGGAAATTTGAAATAACCGTTGGAGGGAAACGGCTTCCTGTCGTTGTCATCCTGACTTGCTCAGAGCTCTCGGCCAATCAGATTTGAGTATCTTCTGTCCTCGGTCAGCTTTTGGTCAGCTCGGCAGAGTGTCTCTCCATTTATGGTAATGTCAACTAGACAGCATATTGTGTCGTCTGAACTTTACCCAAAGTGGAAACACTTTGTCTGGAAGTTTTCCTTAGCCAGCTGCTGTCTTGTACGCTTTGTCGAATCAACTCAGCAGCTTCGTTCCGAAGTTGTTCCCTGAAGGTCTTCTAGATCATTCTTCCGCTGAGTTGCGTTTTGTCCATAACGACAACGTTTTGACATTCACGGGCCGAGTTGTCTTGAATAGTTTGACTTGGGCTTTGACTCTTGTATTGAGCTTGGGCCTTTTAATCCTTATGTCTTATACGCAATTTTTAACTCAACATTGAACAAACACATTAGTAGAATAAATCAAAGCATTTAAACTTAGTGTGTTTAGAATATGTTTTTAATTATACTTAAACAATTTTGTCAAATCAAAATTATGTGGAAAGGTGTTTCAACAAGCATCACCTATCCTCCTAAGATGAAGAAATCGTCCGCGTATAAAAATAGGGCATACTGCAACTTCCACAAAAGTGAAGAGCATAATAAAGGATTACAAACAGCTTATTGTCGAGCTGGAAAAGCTAGCTGCTCGAGGAAAGCTAGACTATTTTTTAAAGAAATTTGGATGAAGTTTGGCACTCGAGCAAAATTAGAGAAGTAACACGGGCAAAGCCCCTCGAGGTGTTATCAATCTTTGGAGGACGCAGCTGGAGGCAACCATCCAAAGAGGAAGATCCCCAGATAAGGATAGAACCGATACATTGTCAACTTTCTCATTTGGCAGGACATGGAACATCCCTAAAGGGGCACACGATGATGCACTTTTAGGATTTGGATTACGCTACATAAATTTTTTTTTCTATACTTTAAAAATAAAATATAATTAGCTATAATTTACTCTTTCCCCTTTATTCTGTTTCATCGCTGCTCAATTTGTTCTAAAACTATTTGTTTCGATCTCAATCTTTCAAATCTCATTAGCTTTAGGATTCTCAATCAGGAAAAATTATCGAGATTTTTGTAAATCTTTATCTTTTGGTATAGCAAATTCAAGCCATACTAGAAAGCTATAATCTCTGGTTTCATGACTTCTCTACCATCTTCTTCATCTTTTGAAGCTTTGATATTGAATCGGGGTGGAAAACAATTGAGAAATACTACCATCTCACCTTAAAAAAAATCATCCCCTTCCCTCAACCTGGGTTAGAATTTTTGCAGTCCATCATCTAATTTCATTACTAAAAAATTATTAGATTAAACAATTTTGTAGCATCACATAAATGGTGTTGATAAATGGGAAAGAGAGAAAAAAAATGAGAGAGATGGGAAAAGAAAGAGAAGAGATAGAAAAACACACCAGAAAAATATTAAGGATGTAAACGGGACGGGGCGGGAAATGTATTCTCCATCATCGTGCCCCGACTAGTTGGGGATTCCCGTCCCCGTTCCCGCGAGTTATACATGGATAGATTTGTCCTCATCCTCGTCCTATGGGGAATTCGCATTCTCCATTTACAGATTCCAAAAACTTTATCTTCATTCTTTATTCCTCATCCTCTGTTTCTTGTGGGGAATTAACGTTTATGTTAAAAAAGACAAATAAGTATAAGCCCATTTAGTTTTATAAACATATATAAGTATAATGTCATTTGGTTTATAAGGCTCATGAATTATAAGCTCATTTAGTTTATCAATTATCACGGAGAATAATCGAGGATCTGTCGGGGATCCCCATCAGAGATTCACGGGTGGAGACGGGGATCCCCGTCACAGAGGACACAAATATCTCTATCCCCGTCTTGTGGTTTTCTTATCGGGGACGAAGAATTCCCGTCCCATTTACGTCCTACAGGATATAGAAAAGATAGATAACATATAAAATTATTAAATAAAATTTATTATGAAATTTAATCCTAACTCTTGAAGTTGAATCAGGGTCATGATTAAGTGAACATGACCTCTCAAACAGGTGAGGATCCTGATCGTTGTTTTTCAATTGGGGCATAATAAAACAAAATTATAAGAATATTATTATTATATGGTGAAGAATTTAAACATGCAAATCACTACTAATCACGGTCACAACATGCTTCTCACGTTCTGACGTTGTTTATGCCCTGCTATAAATAGCTTAGCGCCAATTTCATCCTCCAAATCGCGCGCTTCTCATATTCTTCTTTCTTAATCAAGAAATTGCTGAGCTCAAATCCATGGCCATGGCAGCAGGATCCCACTCGACAAACCAGAATATGCAAATTAAGGAAAGACAGATATCGGTGGATCCAATATCTTTAAGAGAATCATCCAGGAGAGAACCTAGCTTCAATTTAATGTTGCCGCCGGTAGTAAGTCCTCCGGACGGACCACCACCTCTGAAATCACCAGTCATAAGCTACAGCCTCCCAAATTCCCCTAGATTCAGGTTGTCTCTCTTAAGAAAGAAATGGAAACATGAAAGCCAAGCATCCCCTCGTCAAATCGACCGTCTAGGTTACGGGAATTCAGTTATTGCAGAGCAAGATGAATTAGATTTGCGGAGAAGCAAGTCTTGCGCAGAAGGACGGTGGTGGTCGTCGTCTTCACCGGTGGATGAACTTGATTTTCAGTTCACCAAACCAAATAATGTTCAATTTAGGACCAAATCACCAGAAGTGAAGAAGATCATGAATGGAAATCATCATCATGAGGAGGAATTCAAATGCAGTGCTCTTTGTATTTACCTCCCCGGATTCGGAAAAGTAAAACCGGTGAAATCAAAGAAGGAATTACAAGAGATAGAAGTGGAAGAAGTTGGAGCTGTGATTTCAAGGACTGTATCATTGGAGAAATTTGAATGTGGTTCTTGGGCATCGTCGGCGATCATGAATGATTATGAAGGAGATTCTACGAATAATCTGTACTTTGATTTACCGCTTGAATTAATTCAAAACAGTGAGAATGATGCAACTTCGCCGGTTTCTGCTGCTTTCGTATTTGATAAAGATAGAAAAGGAGTGCTCAAAACTGGATCGAGAAGAGCATGTGAATCATCTCGTCATGTTCGGTTTTCAACTTCATCTCCAACGTCGCCGCCGTCTTCTTGTATTACTCCTCGCCTGCGCAAGGCTAGAGACGACTTCAACGCCTTCTTGGAAGCTCAGGCTGCATAAATCTTACATATATAATAAGCTTCCTTGCACCTCTTTTTATATGCATCGATGGGAGTTGATTTGCTTTGAATTTGTCACTGTATTATTATCAAAATTAATTTGATGGATAGGAAAAATTCCACATCTGTCAAGGAATAATTCTTGATTTTTCTACCATACTGTTTTTTTTTTTAAATTCTAACATGTCAAGTATCCTTTTTTGACTGGTATAAGTTCTCTAAATTATATATTATAGAGATGCAAAAAAAAAAAAAAAAAAAAAGTCATTATATATACATGTTATGAAAGTGCAAGATTGAAAGGTTGGATGGGCTGCATTGTGCAGAAGAATTTTGCTTTTCTTCTGAAAATTCAATCAATGCTTTGATTATTCGTAATCTCATACAAAGTATTTTCTCACTGTGTTTTTTTTATTAAGATTCAAAGTATGACTTAAGATTTTAATAAGGGTAAAGTTCAAATAAAACCCCTGTGGTTTCACTAATTTTCAGATAAAGGACTGTGGTTTACTTTTTGTCAAAACGAGTACTGAGGTTTTCAACTTTAGCAAAATAAGGACTGTGGTTTACTTTTTTCGATTGATACTATTAAAATCACCCTTAACAACTTCAAAAATGACATATTTTAAGAACTACTAATATTCTAAGCAACTTTAATTCTTCCACTTTTTTATTTCGAGATTATTTAGATGATGTTTGGTAAAGAGAGAGAAAGTTAATGTTTAGAAAGAGAAAGTTCCAAAAAAGATGATTTTCTAAAATCGAAAATGTAGTTCCATAGAAAATATGACATTGAACAACTTTAATTCTTGAAAATTTTCATTTTCAGGTCGTTAAAGATAGTTTTAATAGCATTATTAAAAGTGCGAAACCTCAGTCCTCGTTTTGACAAAAAGTAAACCACAGTCCTTTATCTGAAAATTAGTGAAACCACGGGGGTTTTATTTGAACTTTTCCCTTTTAATAATCCATGTTATATAGAATCATCGGAAACAAGGAAAGAATTCCAAAAGGAAATGAAGATAACACTAACTAACAAGGAAAAGCAAAAATCAACTACACATAAAGGATTATTGTTAAGCCGATCTAATTTTTGTATATTATAATTGCTTAACAATAATCCTTTATGTGTAGTTGATTTTTGCTTTTCCTTGTTAGTTAGTGTTATCTTCATTTCCTTTTGGAATTCTTTCCTTGTTTCCGATGATTCTATATAACATGGATTATTAAAATCTTAAGTCATACTTTGAATCTTAATAAAAAAAACACAGTGAGAAAATACTTTGTATGAGATTACAAATAATCAAAGCATTGATTGAATTTTCAGAAGAAAAGCAAAATTCTTCTGCACAATGCAGCCCATCCAACTACATAAAGGATTATTGTATATCTACTCTTCCATTATATCTACTCTTCCATTATTGTATATCTACTCTTCCATTAGTAAAATTTCATCTGCCATTATGTTTTTTTTTATAGGGCCCATATTTTGTAAGTTTTGAAAATTATATAGGTCTTGATTGTTTTTGGAATTTAGAAAGTGTGATTTTACTGTAGTTTTTTTTAATAGAAATTGGGACAAGACAGAACTTGGCGGAGGTGAGCACTCATGATCCAAGAACTGATAAACCCGCAATATATTAATAAAAGAAAAAAGTGAGTGTTTGAACAAGAGAAGAGGAAGGAAAACAAACAAAAAGAAGGGGAAGGAGAAAAGATAGGAAAAGTCAAGAAAAAACGCAACTGTGAAATACTACAACTGTCATCATTGATAAACATGTGGCAAAAAGCAGGAGCTGAAGGCCACCAATTGATCACTGAGGAAGAGACTCCAAACCTTGTCAATGCATCAGCAACTCTATTTCCTTCCCTAAAGATGTGTGAAAAGAGAATGTTCATCCTAGAGCAAATGCTGAGACAATGCAACCACTCTTGTCGAATACTCCAAGGAACATCTATGGAACGATGTCTAAGCAGATTAACTACGTACATTGAGTGTGACTCAACCCAAAGCTGATGCCAATTTTTCTCCCAAGCAAGTTCAATTGCAAAAATAGCGGCTCTTAATTCAGCCATATAAGCAAAAGGAGGGGTAGAAAAAGCAAAACAACCTTTGAAAAAGCCTCGATAGTTGTGAAAAATACCTCCCGCTCCTGCCTCGCCAGGAGTGCCAAAAGCAAAGCCGTCCACATTGACTTTAACCCAGCCCGGAGGAGGTTTAAGCCAATGGACCAGAATAATGTTGGGAGCAGGAGGCGGCCTAGGAGAAGCTAGAAGACGGGATAAGATAACAACATCTCTCCACGAAGAGCAAAAACCTTTAGAAGTGGCAAAGGACTCTCGAATCATTCGAAAGAGGGTGATCTTCGAGTGCTGAATAGAAGGAGAAACTTCCTTAAAAATTGCTTCATTCCTGCAATGCTAGATTAACCAGATGCAAGTGACAGCGGCAACATGCTAGATCATCGACACATGTGAGCCAAAATGAATGCTACGAAGAGTGTTGAAGAAGTGGATGAATTGGGAATGACGAGACAAAGAGCAGTCAAAATGAATCTCAAGGGCTCTCCAAAGAGAATCTACAAAAGAACAACTAATGAATAAGTGGTTAATGGACTCAGCATCCCTACCACATAAAACACAACGAGAGGCAATGGAGAATCCTAGACGCTGCAGGAGGTCGTGAGTCGGAACCCGGTAATGCAAAACTCTCCATAAAGTGAAGGAACGAGAAGGGGGAGTGTGAAAATTCCAAACAAATTTATACCAGTCCACCGAGGAGGAACTAGGACTGATAACCGAATAGTACACTTTGGCAGAGAAAATACCCTTTGTAGAGGGCTGCCAAGCGCAGAAATCAATATCATCTCTACCCTGATGAATAGATCGAATACTGTCTTGAACAACCGAAGGTAGAGTACCTAAGTCAAGCCACTCTGAATTTATCAAAAAATCATCAACAGAACTATATCGAGAATGCTTATCCTGATGATTAAGACCTAATCTGTCCGCCACCGATGGAATGATCCACCTATCTGTCCAGAAATTGAGTGTTGAAGACTGGACAATCCACCAAAAGATCTTGTCCCAAATGGATGAATAAACAAACTTACAAAAAGACCAAATCGAGGAAGGAGCAATGGTAGCTTTAGGCAAACCAGAGACAACCAGAAATCTAGACTTCATCAGAGAAATAGCTAGACTGGTGCATTGAATTAATTCCCAACACATCTTACCCAAGAGAGCCTGGTTAAAGATCCTAAAGTCCTAAATGCCCAAACCTCCACCCTCCAAACTTTTACAACAAGTTTGCTAGGGAACCGTGATTAGCTTCCTCTGATCAATACAACCCGTCCAAAGGAAATTCCTAACACTTCTATTGAGCTTATTCAACAATCCCACTGGCCACTTATAGATCAAGAATGAGTGAACCAGAGATCTAGTAATAGCAAACCTAATTAGAGTTAAACGCCCTGCAAAGGAGAGAGAGCTACCTTTCCACTTGCTAAATTGAGAGAGAAATTTGTCTGCAATGCTGCTGAGATGACGAGCCCTTAGAGCTCATTTAAATAGAGGGGCTCCTTGTTGAAACACCTTTCCACATGATTTTGATTTGACAAAATTATTTAAATTAATCCATGATTAAGAGGCAATTAATTTTAAGTGCTTTGATTTAATTTTACTAATATGTTTGTTCAATGTTGAGTATAAATATAGATGTAAACGGAAATAAAAAGTAAGACAGGACACAAATAGCACAACACGAGTTGAGTAAAGAGCAACTCAGCATCGTAGAAGATAAGTCACCTTCAGAACAGAAGTCTGAAGATAAATCTAGATAAAGAAGCTGAGTGGAACGCAACTCAGTATCAAAAGAATAAAGTCTTCTATACAAATAAGGCATGCAGACCAAGCTGACCACGGAAGCTGAGTAAAGGTAACTCAGAAAGAAAGAACAAGAAGCTACGATAGAGTCAAGCTGAGTGTTCTTCAGGACATCATGATTTGTCCGTTTACTAAAAGACAAATTCTGACATCTGTCTGCACCAATAATAGAAACCTCGGAATCTTGCAAGGAAACGGTTTCGAGAGACATGGGTCAACTGGCCGTTTGCTAAAAGACAAACTGCCACTAGAAGACAAACCTGCAGAAAAAGACAAGCCTGACATCTGCCTGATTCAGACGACAAGATTGGCCTGCACACTGAAGCTGACCAGAACGTTGTCTGAAGATAGAGCCGTTTGGATTCAACGGAAAGATCCAAATTCAAATCATTTGAACCTCTGATCTCAACTATAAAAGGACGAAGATCACTCTTGGATCAGAAGCACAACTACAATAGACAGTCGATCATAGAAAGCCAAAAAGAGCTAAAGCCAAAGCACACAAATACAAAAGAGAGATCTTACACCAACTTTCATATTCTGTGTAAAAGCTAGAGTGAATTTGTATTCATCTAAAGTGTTCTTCTTCTAGAAAGAACAGTTTTTGTATCAATTGTAAAGATTGAGAGAGTCAAGCTGAGTACTCGGTTTTTGTACTCAGTAGTAGAGAAAATCTGAGTGTTCGGTTATAACATTCAGTAGGATTGAGTAGACGAATAGAGGACGGTACTCTTGCATACTCAATTGCTTGTAAAGGGTTTATGCTCTACCTTTAAAGAGCTCAGTATTGGATTCTAAAAGCCGGGAGGAGTCTGGGGACTGGACGTAGGCGAAGAGGCCGAACCAGGATAAGTCATACTGAGTAATTTCTAACTCTCTTAATATATATATTTATGCTTGTGTTGCTTGTTATATTTACTCAGCATATAAACTGTTTAAAGCTGACACTGAGTAAATTAGAGTGCTGAGTTGGAAGCTGACCACAAAAGTGTCAATTCCCAACTCACAAGTGAAACAGTTTTAGTCAACATCTGACTAAAGTTGTCTTACACTAAGATCGGCCAAGCTGACCAAAGCCGAGTTAATAAACTCACTAAAATTATCAAGTCAGCAAGATTAATTAACGAAAAAGTTACATTAGTTCCTAACCCCCCCCCCCCTTGGAACTAATCACACGGGACCAACACTCCTAAGTAACTGAAAGGAAGAGACTCCAAACGGATGCCAAGACAGTGAGCAAGACGAACCCTCCTCGAAGGACTCACCTGAGAACCAAAAAAAGACAGCAGATTTGTCCCAACTAACCTGCTGACCGGAGATCTGTCCATAGAGCAGGAAGAAATCCTTGAGTGCATGCAAGTTGCTCAAGGATGCCACTCCAAAAATGAGCATGTCATCAGCAAAAAGAAGATGAGAGGGAAAAGAATTTCCTCCAGAATAATACATCGGAGAATAAGTACTATCCCTCACCATCTTAGCAAGCCAACGAGAGAAAAAATCCTCAGCAATGTCAAACAGAAGAGGAGAGAGGGGGTCCCTTTGTCTAACCCCTATAAAACAAGAAAAGTAACCCTTTGGAGAACCATTAATCATCACAAAAATACGAGCAGATGTCAGAATGTTTAGGATCCAATCCCTGAAAGTGAGAGAAAAACCAAAGGAATCCAACACAGCCAAGAGGAAGTTCCAATCTAAAGTATCAAAAGCCTTACGAATATCAATTTTTAAAGTCATGTGTCCACGAAAACGTTTTCTGTCAATCATATTAACTCCCTCAGAAATTAAGGCAATGCATAAGGTGCAATACAATTTTAAAATCAAAAAGAAATTTTATATCCACATGCAATGTCTAATTGAATTGCATTATAACATAAAATTGATCCTCTAAAATATAAGCTGCTTATAATTTGTGAAATTAAGAAAAGGATATAAAAAGTTAAAAGGAGTAAATGTAAAATGCAATGTCTAATTGAATTAGATTACAACATAAAATTGATCTCTAAATATACAAGCTTCTTATAATTTCTGAAATTGAAAAAAGGATATAAAAAATCTACGGGAATAAGTGCAAAATCTGCTTCCATTCCATCTTTTTAATAAGGATAAATTTTAGATAATGAAATTGGGAAAGAGATAAAAAAGTCTAGAAAAATAATTCGGTCATTTAATATTGGATATATATATCTTCGAACTTGAAATGAATATCAATATTATAATATTATAATATTTAGGAAAAAGTATAAAAATAAACTCTGTGGTTTGGGTTAGTTTTAAACATAAATTACGTGGCTTAAAAGTTCTCCTATCGTATTATATGTATGAAAATCCAATTTGAAATCCAACTTCACAACACTATGAATGTACTATGAAAAATTTCATGTTTATTAAATTTTCTCATCTCCTTCTTCCCATTACTCATTTCACAACAAACCCTTTTTTTCTTTATCTTCCCTGTTTTGTCACTAATATGTAATTATGTTGTGTTTCCTTATTCTTCCGGATAGGCATTATATCTTTGCATTATTTATGAAATGTGGTAGAAACCAATTGATAAAATCTGGAAACACAACATACTATGTATGTCTTTTTTTCAAAAGCGAAATATATATTCCAATTGGTGATTTAAGTAGGTCTTCGACTAATATGTATGTCTACTTATATATTGAATAATTTTTTTAAATGATAATATTTAATTTATTTATAAATTATCAAATTCGTATACACTCTGTGCATAGCATGGGGTTAAAGGCTAGTATTGTATAAAACTGGATGACAAACTACACATAATGATTGCCTTTGGATCTTTACGAGTGCGATAAACCTCTTGTAAACGTCCATAATATTTTATTTTCTGATTTTAATGGCTCGTGTCTTCATCGAATGACACGGATCTTGTTGTAAGACCTTTTGCCTCGATGAAGACACGGATCTTGTTGTAAGACCTTTTGCCTCCTGGTTATAAAAAAAAATCTCTTAAATTTGAAGAAACGTGTTTAGAATAATGTCTCACACCTCTTTTTCCTCTATGTAGTTTTTGATATAGTATGTTTTTTATATAAATTTTCACTCTCTCTTCTGTCGGTCCAACATTTTTCTTGTTTATAATTTAAAAAACACATCAAATTGATATTTAATTTAAAATTGATACTTATTTTGGTGTTTAATTCATTTTACAATGGTCCTGATTTATAAGGATGTGATGAATGATAATAATAGAAATAATAATAAATACAAAGAGAGAATGAGTTGTGTAGTTACTTTCAGTCTGTCATGTAGCTGTAGCAGAAATCGTACATACAAAGTAACACAACTATCCATTCCTTGCTAATAAATATCAAACTTGTAATTCTTCTGCTGTAACAAATACATCCATTATTTTATTTTTATTTTGAAACGATCCATTATATAGCTATTATTTCCAGATTCCACTATTTAATAACACCCCATAACTTATTTAATTTGTGTTCTTTTACACGTGAATTTAAGGGACCACCCTCCATATCATATAATTTGCCTATTATCTCTTATTTACTAATTATATTTCTTCATTTCATTCACATCCTTCTACATCTTCCTTCTATTATTCACGGGACGGGATTTTTATATAATTTTGTATAAATATGCTATTGAGATTTTGATTCTTTGAAAGTTTTTTTTTTTTTTTTTATTAAGTTTAGTTTTATTAGATCTTTAATTTGTTAGTGAAATAAATAGTGGAGATTTTATTATCCTTAAAAATCTGCTTTCTTTGTCGCATTATAAGTCTATAAGAAGACATGAATCTGTATCTTGAATAAAATTGCTTGCACCATTTTCTTAGTTTCTTTTGTATTTTTCTCAAAAAATCCAACAATTGGTATCAGAGTCTTGGTGATCTTTAAGGGATCTGTGAGTTTTTTTTTTTTTTTTTTTTGAAAGAAAACCCAACCATGGCTTCCAACCACCCATCAATTCTTTCTCCTCCAATTTTTAATGGCAAAAATTACCAAATTTGGGCTGTCAAAATGAAAGCTCATCTGAGAGGGTTGAGTTTATGGCATTGGGTTGAATCTGAGAAGGACATACCACCCCTTGGAAACTATCCAACACTAAATCAAATCAAAACTCACGAAGATTAATTAACAAAGGCTCCAAGAGCTTTATCAATAATTCATGTTGTTGTTTCAGAATCAATTTTCACAAGAATCATGATTTGTGAAACAGAAAAAGAGGCTTGGGATAAGTTAAAAGAACTTTACCAAGGCAATGAAAGAACAAGGAGGATTCAAGTCTTGATTCTCAAAAGGGATTTCGAGACTCTAAGTATGAAAGAAAAAGAGTCGATTCATGAGTATTATGATAAATTGATGGCGGTGGTGAATAAGATTCGGCTGATGGGAGAAGATCTACCAGACAGTAGAATTGTAGAAAAATTGTCTATGAGCTTGCATGAAAGGTTTGAGGCAAAACTGTCATCTCTTGAAGATTCAAGAGATATAAGTAAATTATTTTTATCCGAATTAATTAATTCTTTGCAGGCTCAAGAACAAAGAAGGACAATGAGAAATGGAAAAATGAAAAAGTTTGAAGAAGCTTTTTTTTGCTAAAACTTATGGTCATTGTGAGAAACATGGTTTTGGGCATATTTAAAGGAATTGGAGAAATAATAAAACAGAAGAACATGTCAATTTGGCATATGATTTTGATGATGAATTACCATTTTAATACTGGAGAGAAGTGCTCCAATAATTGAAGGTGGGTGAGAAGTGCACCCAGAAGCCATTTACGGTGAGAAGTGCACCGAGAAGCAATTTGCGGGGAGAAGTGCTCCGATTAGAAGACGATAATGGGAAGTACATTATATGTAAAAAAAAACTTTGAATCAGGAGGGAATGTTGAGATTTTACTCAAAGTTTGTTTTTTGACTAAGTCTAGTTTTACTGAGTCTGTAATTTGTTAGTGGGATAAATAGTGAGTATTTTATT
Source organism: Euphorbia lathyris (assembly GCF_963576675.1). NCBI lineage: Eukaryota > Viridiplantae > Streptophyta > Magnoliopsida > Malpighiales > Euphorbiaceae > Euphorbia > Euphorbia lathyris. The sequence goes on from NC_088910.1 coordinate 91,569,251, forward strand.
GTTCCTTAAAAATCTGCTTTCTTTGTTGCATTATAAGCCTATAAAAAGACATAAATCTGTATCTTTCATTTTGTGCAGAAATTGACAGATTGAATAAAATTGTTTGCACCATCTTCTTATTTTCTTCTGTATTTTTCTCAAAAAATCCCAACATATGCCTCATGTGGTAACAAATATTATTTGTTGAATTTCGACTTGGATCTTGAATTAGATGGTTCAAGCCCGGATAATTGAAGGATATGGGTCTTGCGTTAGCGAGAATAATCCCACACCATGAAATATTCTACAATGGATTGTATCAATTATAGTCCTTCCATTCAAATGATGTCACATGAATGAAGGACGACTACTAGTTACGGTTCATAGTAGAATATCTCCTCACACCATACACTTTCGAAGTCCAAAAGATTCCTACAAAGACGCAGGGCCGACTCTAGAGGGAGGCCGCCTAGGGTCCGATTTACGGGGGCCTCCGATCGAATTTGTTTCAAATTTGATAATTATTAAGATCTCTATGGTTAAAAAGTATGTAGACTTGAATTTATAATAAAATATATTATTAGGATGAATGGTAAAGACATGGTGGAGTTGTTTATGCGGGTGGAAGTTTGATCCTTGGATATATATATTTTGGTTCTTATTTTTTTTTTATTCTCGATTTTCTATATAATTTTTTTTTCTCTTTATTTTTCATACATGTTATTATTATTATGATTATTATTTTTATATAATTTTAATAATTATTTTCTTAAAATCTTAATTTTTTCCTTAAACCAAAATGTTAATATATATATTCAATCTAAAATGACTAATATATCATATATTGATTTACTTGTTATAATATATTTTAGGACACAATTAATTTTTACTAATTCACTCATACTATTGAGCTAATTACATAACAACCTGTATCGATCAATTTTTTTATGGTGAGTATTTTTACAAAATCAAAATCAAAATCAAAATTATAATCTAGTAGGACAACAATTTATAAGAAGGCACAAATATTTATTGACCACCGTAAACCATTTCTTATCCTTAAAAATAAAATATGTATTTTTTATAGGCTTATATGGGTTGTGTTCGGTATTTGAGTTTTATAACGTGATTTAATAAAAAATGATTTTTTTATAATATAATATATTGAGCTAATTACATAACAACCTGTACGGATTAAAAAATTTATGCTGAGTATTTTTACAAATTCAAAATGAAAATTATAATCCAGTAGGACAATAATTCATAAAAATGCCCAAATGTTTATGGACCGGTCCTGAGCATAGACCATGAGTGCGACCGCCTAAAGCCTGAGCCAAAAGGGGCCCAAATTGTTTTTTTTACTGTATATATAATAAATTTTTTAAAAGTAGTTATAATACTCGTTCATAACTAGAAAATGACCAAATAATATGATATTAAAATAAGCCTAAATTTCTATTTTAAACTTTTGAGTACAATTTCTTTTTATTAAGAGCTTCTTTATATATTTTTTCGTCTAAAACTCATAAAAATATCAGAACCGGCTATGACTAAGGCCTCTAAACGGTGGGCTTATGATAACTTCATAGCACATTGAGTAAAGTCTTATCCCATTGAAGACTTTTGTGTGGACTATATAAGGTGGGGCTCAGTGAGCCCTCACGTATGTTATTACATCTTCTTGTCTATTCGTTTGCTTGGCTTTTTAAGAAAGACACTGATTTAGATATTGGAGAATCCTTATCGGCTAACAACGTCTCTTCATCAACACACAGTTTATTATTGATACAATGAGAGTGGAGTTGAGAAATAATATGATTTCATCATCTCCAAAAATGGCGACAATAGCTACAGTGGATATGGCAAGAAAATGTCATCGACTAGATACCCAGAAGTATTTATTTTAAAAATTGTATTTGAATGAGAATTGAGATTCTAGTAAATTGAGCTTCAAATTGAGAGATGATTAATTATAAATTTAATAATTGAGAAAATTTAAAAATGAATGAAGTATTTATTGAAGAAGAAGTGGTTACGTTACCGACAAACAAATACTTTGGTGGTATTTGTCTTACAAGTTTTGATGTCTCTAGTTATAGTAGACAGTAGACATGCATGCATGGAGGAGGCTACGCAGACATATATATACACTTAATTTTGTGGTTTGAATTCTGTTCATGTTCAGCTTGGCCATTCGATCTTAAATGAATAGTTATGTTGGCTTCTCTCTCTCTCTATTATCTTATCTGATCTTAATCCACTTCCTGATTCTGATATTCCTCCACCAGCCCATGTCTTTCTCATTCATACCACATCTGCCTTCTCTCCTTCATTTTTATGTTCAGGATTTGCACACACATGACATGTTACGTATCACGTTGAATTATGATTGGGAGCTAAACTTAATTTTTATGCTCGCTCCGGTTAATACACTGTATAGTCGATGTCTCCTCTTGTCCATCTCCATGCTTATTTTTAGTGGCAGAGTCCGTCTAACCACCGGCTCCACCTTTGAGTAACAGTAGTTTCTCTTCTTGTAGTCTCCTAAAGTATTGGTTTATATTTAAACTTGTAGCTTCCTATAGTATTATTTCAATATTTTAAAATGGTTGAGTTGGTTTAATATATATATATTTTAATATAAGAAATCATGGTTCAAATCTCGTGAATTTTATATTATAAATAATTAACTAAATTTTGGAAAATTACTTTCAACGGTTAAAATTAGCCCTACACTAGATATGAATTTCTAACTCCACCACTGCCTATGGATCTTCTAATAATTGAAATAGACTAATAAAACTCAAACTGTGATATTTGAGATGACAATCTTAAAGTTAGATTTAGGTGAGTCGTTATTATATTTTTTTCTCTTATTTACCTATCTTGGAATGAATCATATGTATGTTGTTGTCCCTTAAGTTGTTTAGGAATCTTGTTGTTCACTTATGTAATAGGTCCCAAGCTCATATTTATGTTCGTCATGGGTCGATTTTTTCATCTTCATTATGAAAGCCAATTGTCGAAAATGGATTCGTCGGTTTTCTACTCAGCATTTTTAAATGTAATTTTATGCATTATTGAATTCTTTTTAAATTTATGATAGCTGAGATAATTTATCATTTGCATGTTAGATATGGTACATTCACATTTAATATAATCAATCCAAATTTTTATCTAGCCTTTTGGCATGCAACCATTTTCAGCTCAAATGACAGAGTTCGGCTAAGATCACTTTTTTTTGTTACTATCGAAGGGGTGTTTAATTACCTACTTTTCATCTTATATTTGTCTTTCCACTTTAAAAAGTACAGTTTTAGGTATTTGATTAGACATTTTATAACTAAAAAGTAGTTTTTTTTTATAGAATCTACTTTTTAAAAAAACAGCATTTTTCAACAGCAAACCGCAAACCATAACAACAACCATCAAATAGTAAGTAGCCAGATGGGTACAAAAATTACTGAATGATAAATAAATACTAATTGGCATTAAACGCAACTGAATAATGATGAAAACGTTAAAAAGAAGGTGGGACACAAGGAGAAGAAAATTCCAAGCAGCATCAGCCATTGATTCCTAAAAGAAAGAAAGCCAAAAGTCATGGCTAACTCACTATTATTATGATTCCTCTTCTCTTTTTTGATGGATTAGTTAGAATATTATTTTAATACCATATTCCAAATGATGAAAGACTCCAATATCTCATGTCACCCACATGCCTTTATTATTATTATTCATATTTATGCAATTGCATGTTTTGTCGGTTACTATTCATAGTGATGCCTACATTTCGGGGGTAAGTACTACTATCTAATTCTAATAAAATTATGCATTTGAATCATGTATAAAAGATAATAATGGTTGCTATTTCTGTTGCGTTTGTTGTTAACTGTTTATTATTAGCTGGTTGAATATTAATGTTTGATAAAATTGTAATTAGTTACTGTTAATATGTAAAATGTCTAGAGTAAATAATTTATTAATTTTCACATTTTTACTTAACACATTGTTTAATCCTCATATATTAATAATACATTGTTTAGTCCTTAACTTTTATTCTATTTAATAATTTAGTCCCTTCAAAAGGATTAAACTGTTTAATAATTCAAATATATGAAGGACTAAACTGTTGAATAGAACAAAAATGAAGGACTAAACAATGTATTATTAGAATACAATGGTAAAAATGTAGGGACTAATAAATTATTTATCCAAATATCTAATATTGACATGTTTTAAATTAATCAATAAATAAATTATAAAAATAAAAATTGTAATACACAATTTAATAAAAATAATCTAAATAACTATATAAAAATTAAAATGCTTATTTATTAAACGAAGTAAAACCTTATTGTTTCAGTAATAATATTATAGAAATATAAATAAACATTAAAGAAGAAATGTGTTTTGTCGAAATAAAAGATAATTTTGTTAATATCAAATAAATAGAAACAATTATTCATGAAAAGCTTAAAAACTGTTGTTTCCATAAAAAATGAGAATTACTGATGTTGTATAAACCTAACCAAACGCTACATTTTCCGGGTTTGAGTAAAACGCTAAACGCTCATATGAAAGGCTACTACTAGAAAACAATCTAACTAGACAGAATATTGAGACATGATGATTTCTGTCACAAAGGTGAGACGAAATTCCAAACATGCAGTATTTCTAGAGAAAGAGTTTCTTCTAGAAACACAAGTAGGAAGCGTGGTTGAACTTGACAAAGTTCAAGGAGAAGGATCGGCTGAAACAGCGGAAGCGATGTAGAACCCAAATTTGTCTAACAGAATGAGACACATGTGACACTACTGACTCGTAAGTCTGGTCGAGTTCATCAAATCCCAAATAGATTTGGATTTCTAGTGGGAGCCGATGAAATCCCAAAAGAAATTAGGATTTCTAGTGGGAGAAGACGAAGAGGTTCCCGTGTTAGACGATGAACCTACGACTTATGAGAAGGGTGTTGTAAGCCTGCACATATAAACTAGTGGGAGCTCGTATAAGCATGTACATGAAAACTATTGGGAGCTCAGTCATTTACTTAGTATTATATATCGATGATATTATAATAATGGAAACGACGCAGCTATGCTGCAATCGGTGAAAATTTTGGTTATCGGATAAAATTCTCTATAATAGACTTAGGAGAAGCAGCTTGCATCTTAAGGATTAAGATCTATGGAGATGGATTAAGAAGTCTGCTTGACCCATCCCAGTCTACATACGTTGACAAAGTGCTCAAAGCGTTTTGCACTAGACCTAACATCACTTTTGCTTTAAGCATGACAAAGTCGATTATAGGTCAATCCGAGTGATGGTCACTGAATTGTTGTCAAGAACATTCTTAAGTACTTAAAATGACTAAAGATATGTTCCGGGTATATGGAGATGAAAATTTGAAAGTTGGAGACTTTTAGATACAAGTCATCAAACAGATAAAGACGATCTTACAGAATACAAGTTTATTCTGAAAGAGATACGGTTATCTGGAATAGTTCCAAGCAGGAAATCGTGACCGAACCAAAAGATTAAATCAAAGTATATAACAGCTTCGGAAGCAGCTAAAAGGAAGTTTGGAATGAAAGTTCATAAATGAACTAGGCGTGGTACTTAACATTGTTAATGAGATTAACAATAAAGTTATTGCTCTTGCTAAAAGGACCCGCAGTCTCATAATACGTCCGAACACTACCTCAGTCGTTACTATCTCTTCCGAAATATAACAACAAGAGTAGACGTGAGAATTAAAAGAGTGTCCTTTAAGGAACAATCTTATAGATCCATTTAGAATGCCCAGGAACGTTCACATGGACCTTAATGACCAAGTGAATTTGGTCATTCACCGTTAAATTTGGGCTTATTAAATCTAAGTCGTAGGATACTTTGAATCTCCACCTTAAGATTCTAATAAGTCTAGATCTAATGATGAATGACCAAATACTACATGGTCATTAAGATCTATGTGATCAAAACCGTAGAATGCCTTACCCGAAAAGGTTCATGATCGTCATGCGAACGCTTATGGGAATGTTTTCAGAAATGATTGGCTTTAGTCCAAGTGGGAGTTGTTGGGGTTTAGTGTCCTATAGACAATTGTTGTAGGATATAAACTATTTGTAAATGAACTGTTCATTATCATTTGTTTTATAAGATATAGTAAATTAAACTATATAAAGGTATTAATCTTTTATCAGAACTAATTAAGTCAAATAAAAGAAATCCCAAGTTTATTTAAGTGATCATAAAGTGTTCATACAAGTATGGAGTGAGACTACACTTTATAATAAGTCAATAAACTTAAAATCATTCGTTTCTGCCTAGGCCAGGTGGTGTGAATCACCCGTTTAACACATATTCAATGAGTTTTGTCTCCACATCCAGAAACGGAACTCGTGTTTTCGATTTGATTGTCAAATAAAAATACTTATCCGAGCAATCATTAGTATTTTTCCTCTACCGTGTTTAAGTCCCATGAATGTTGTTCTGGTTTTTGAATTTCGAAGAAATTTGAGAGAATTTCAGTTTTTGAGTTTAAAAAATGAAAAGGGCAAAAGTGTTCAAGAGGGGACTGTGATAAGTAATTTGAAGGCGGTGAATAGCAATCCACATTATAATTTTAAGGCGTTGTTTGGTAATTATAGGTTTGAGGTAAAATTAGAGGTTTGATTATTAGAAGTTTAACTAGTCAAAATTTCTAATAGCATTAGTGTTTAGTGAAAATCAGTTTGGGATAGCGGATTGAGCTCAAACCACTAATTTAGAAAATATTAGTTTTAGAAGCTTTTTCGATTAGAGGATTGCAATATTTATATTTACAAACTTCTTTTTTATCCCTAATTACTATCATTAATTACCTATTTATTTTTATTATAATTATTTTCGTTTGAAAATTTGAACAAATTAAAATTAATTGAACTAAGTTCTATTGAAAATGAGATTTTCGGATATTTTTTAGAGCTTGAATTCTAATAGCTATATCAAGGTGCCTTCTATGGTTACTTTGTTTTTGACAAAGCAAGTCTTGGTTATTTTCACCATTGGATGATGGAGTATAAAATTCATCCAATGGTGAAAACACACAAAGTAAGACTTACTTTGTCAAAAACAAAGTAATCATAGCCTTTACCCCTATATCAATATAACTTTATAGTCTTCTTTTTACTAAATTTTTAAATATTATTTTATTTAATTGAATACATACCAATATTTATATTAAACCGTATTTTTTTTTCTTTAACTGACTTGACCAGCAAAACCTTTTTTATAATTTTTTTTTGCTATTTTTTATAATATAAAATGGAAAATATAGAATATTATAGACACTTAATTTTAAATCCGAAGGGATGTAAATAATTACTATATGACATTTTTTAGGACGTGATTAAAAATATGTATTGATAAAAGTCTATTAAAGAGATATTATATGTATTAATAAAAGTCTAAGCTACATGTGTATATGATATTTTTTAGGACGTGATTAAATATATGTCATATTAAACACTAATTAGACATAAATATTTATCTATTTACATAAATTTCAACAACTCAATTTAAATAAGATCATTAAAGTGGAAAATAGTAGTCATGGTCCTTATTTATCATTTTAGTGTTCACCTAGAGCCTTACAGAATGGGTCGGGGCAGTGGTTATATGATCTTGGAGATATTCATAGGCACGCTTTAGAGTTCTACACCACTCTGTACCAGGATTGTGTCAATTCGCCAAGAGAGGGCTTGAGCTCCTTCGCTTCCTATCCCCAACTGGAGGCTAACAAGATGGAACTCATCTTCAGAGAAGTTTCCCGAGAAGATATCAGGAGAGCTATGTTTGACATGAAACCCACTAAAGCTCCTGGAGTGGATGGTATCCCGGCTTTTTTCTTTCAGAAACACTGGAATACGATTCAAGAGGGCATCATCGAGTTTGTGCTTAACGTGTTTTCCGGGGTTGACTCTGTGAATGCTATAAACCAAACTGTGTTGGTCCTCTGGCTGAAAGTTGCTAATCCCACCTCTCTCACACAGTTCAGGCCTATTAGTCTTTGCAATGTGGTCTACAAACTCATTACAAAAGTTATTGCCACACGTTTTCAACTCCTTTTCCTAGAAATTATCTCTCAGACTCAAGCTAGCTTCATTCCTGTTAGGCAGATTGTTGATAACATTATTATTGCGCAGGAGGTGATTCATTCAATGCGTATTAAGAAAGGTAAGAAGGGGTTCGTTGCTATAAAAATCGACATGGAAAAAGCCTATGATAGGCTGAATTGGAATTTTATTATTGATTCCCTTGTTAGAGCTAGGGTTCCTGTTAGATGGCGGACGGTCATTGAAAATTGTATCTGCTCCAGTTCTATGCAGGTCTTGATAAATGGGGAGCTTTCTGAACAGTTTATGCCCTCGAGAGGAGTCTGACAAGGCGACCCGATTTCTCCCTTCTTATTTGTGCTATGTATGGCTAGGCTGGATCACCTGTTGAAGGATGCAATAGCGACGGGAGAGATTAAACCAAAAAATCTTACAAAGAACGGCCCAGGTATTAGCCATTTATTCTTTGCTGATGATATTTTCATTTTCCTTGAAGCTGATATCCAACAAATACACAACTTCATGGAAATTATGGAAAGGTTTTGTGAGGCCTCGGGGCAAAAGATTAATTTACAGAAGTCCAAGATGAGCGTCTCTAAAAATATTTCTGATAGTTTGGCTAGTTCGTTGAGCAGCGGGTGTGGCATCCCGCTTACCAAGTGCTTAGGTAAATACTTGGGTGTCTCGTTGCTCCATGACAAAGTTTGTGTTAATACTTTTGCTGAGACGGTCAATCACATACAGTCTAAACTGAGCTCTTGGAAAGCCAACTCTCTGTCTCTTGCTGGGAGTATTACGCTAGTTCAGTTCGTCACCTCGGCTGCCCCGAATCATATGATGCAAACTAACATGTTGCCTAGAGGAGTCCTAAGGGAGATTGATAAGCTTAACATGGGCTTTATGTGGGGAAGTACAACCAGTGAAAAAAAATACATCTGCTGTCCTGGTACATAGTTTGTTCTCACAAGCAATAGGGAGGAGCTGGTATCTAAAAGGCCGAGAAATCCAATTGTGTTCTTCTTATGAAAATCTTATGGAGACTTTGGAAAGAGCCCAATGCATTGTGGGCCTCATTGTTAGCTAACAAATATGGCAATGATATAATTTTTGGGAGAGCAGCGATGCTGGCTAGAAACAGATCTCATTTTTGGCGCAGTCTTCATTATGTGTTTGAGGAGTTCTATACTGGGCTGTCTTGGAATATTGGGGATGGGAAGCTTATCTCTTTTTGGGACGATAAGTGGTTGGAAGGGTGTAATCTCCTGCAAGTTGCTATTCGCCCGGTGGAGAAAACTGACTCAAATTGGAAGGTTGCTGATATGATTGATGAGAATAATGGCTCTGCAAAGCTACTTTGATGAGAGTGTGTTGCTGAGGCTACATAGCACTATGATTAAGAAAGATGCAGAGTTTGGGGATATTCCTGTGTGGGGGAATGCGTCTAATGGGGGTTTCTCCTGTAAGGCAGCCTACATTGGATTTCCTCGCAAGACAGAAATGGAGATGCTAACCCAGACTTCAAGAAGGTGTGGAGCTTAAAAATTCCCCAACAGAACAAAGACTTCGCTTGGTTATGTTTGCATGGGCGGATCCTTACTAACAAAGAGAGAAGAAGGAGACATTTGGTGGAGGATGGAACTTGTGCCCGGTGTCACCTCAACCTGGAGTCGCTGGTGCATGCCCTTAGAGATTGTCAGTTGAGCTCGAAGGTCTGGAGAGAGGTCATTCCAATGAGGTATTGGGACCAGTTCTTTAATATGGGGCAAGATAGTTGGTTTCAGAATTGCCTGCGAAAACCAGTGGCCTCTTTTGGGTTATCTGATTGGCAGCGTAAGTTTATTGGGACGGCTGCTCAGGTGTGGGAATGGAGGAATAAAATGATATTCCAGCCAGACTTTGTGTTCCCGGAAAGGAAAAGGCGAAGTTATTCGTCAACGGTTGCATGAAAATGAAAATTTGTTGGAAATCCATCATTGAAATGCAGGGACAAACTTAGAAAATGGAGAAGCAGATTGGTTGGATTAAGCTGCATGCGGGAATGTGGAAGCTAAATTCTGATGGGTCGCACAAGAGGGATACGGGCCGAATAGCAGCCGGGGGAGTTATTCGCAATGAGGAAGGGTACTAGATTCTGGGTTTCGTGCATAACATTGGTAGAGATAATTCCTTTGAGGTGGAGCTCTGGGGGATCTTTTCGGGGTTGGAAGTAGCCTTGAGGTTGAATCTGAAACGGCTGGAAGTGGAATCTGACTGTGCTGAGATTGTTTCGTTGATCTAGAGCCATTGCCCCCCTCACCATCCTGCTAGAGCGTTAATTCGTAACATCCAAGCATTGTTGGTACGGTTCGAGCAATTTTCAGTCTCTCACATCTATAGAGAGAGGAACCGATGTGCGGACTTCATGGCGAACAAGGCTTTTGATTACCCCATCGGCCTCAAAATTATTCACCAAGCCCCGAGGGATATCGGTCAACTTCTGAGAGAAAATTATTTGGGAATACCTTTTCCCTGTTTGATCGCCACCTAATATGGACGTGTGGTTTTAGTTTCGTTTTTGTTGTGCTTTCGTTCATTCGTTCGTTCTATGTTGTTTAGTTTCCTTACTCTGATGCGGACATCCTAACTGGGATCAATAATAACATGCGCCTTGGCGGATCTCCTCTCGGCGTTCCCACAGAGGTTGTATCTAAGAGGGCGGATCCCCTGGACACGCGAGCGGGGCGGATCTAGGCGTACGCCATGAGGCGTACCAACAACTACACTGGGCGTATCTCAAGTTTACTTCCTGCCGAAGGAATTCACCAACAACCTCTGACGCTCCGTACCTGCACCTCTGTACCTGTTGTCTGGGCGCATTACCTATCTTACCCTCTTATTATTAATTGTATTGTAACCCTAGTAGGGGTAGTCCCTGTCCTTTGCTTATCTTTTAGAGGTTGTATTTAAACCCTCATTTTGTAAGGATAAGGCAACTTTTATCAATCAAATATCATTTCTCATTGAGATTAAGGTTTATACCTTTGTTTATCGGGATTCACTCCTTCTAGTCTAGCTAGAGAAGAAGATCTTTGTTGGTTTACGATTAAAACCTCCATTTATCGCTTTTAATCCGTATCAGTTGGTATCAGAGCCAATCGTTTCCTGACCCGAAACTTCTTTTGGCAATGGTTCAACCCCGACAACCGCAAGATTCCATGGAAACCAGTGACCGGAGATATGAGGAGCTGAGAGAGCACCTCGCGGAACAAATCCAGGCCAGCCTTGAGCGGCAGAAACAAAACGACCAACGGTTCCAGGAGCTAACCGTTTCCCTGGAAAACCTCAGATTGGAGATCCGTGCAGTGGTCAGACCAGCCGCTGGGGAGTCCGACCAGAGGAGGGAAGGAGTCCTTGAACCACGACCCCAAAGGCAACCCACGCCACCTCGACTACCATTGGCAAATGTCCAACTTCCACGAATGGGTCCTAGGGATCCTGAGGTAAAAAGACCCAACTTTGTCCTTGTACATAACGCTGATAGTGAGAGTGATGATTTTGAGGATATTGGGGATAATGGTGCCTTTAGAACTGTGAGGAATGGTGGTCCGATTGACGATAGACGTGTGGGTATTGCTAGGGCAGAACCAGATTTAGGGAACTTTGATAGAGATGATGCCTTTAAGCTAAAAATAGACTTACCGTCTTTTGGAGGCGAATTGGATATAGAGGGGTTCTTAGATTGGTTATCGGAAGTTGAACGTTTCTTTGAGTATGCTGGTATTCCTGATGAGAGGAAAGTTAGACTGGTGGCGTATCGCCTGAAGGGTGGTGCATCAGTTTGGTGGGATCAGATGAGGGAAGAGAGGAGAAGAGGGGGCAGAGATCCGATTAGATCTTGGCTACGGATGAAAGCGATGCTGAGGGAGCGGTTCTTACCGCCGGACTACGAACAGTATATCTACAGCTCCTACAAAGGATGCTCTCAAGGGACCCGAAGTGTCCATGAGTATACTTCTGAGTTTTTAAGGCTTTCGACGAGAGCCAACCTGTCTGAAACTGAAAGCCAAAAGACCTCTAGGTATCTAGAAGGGTTGAGATACAATATCCAGGATCGTATTGGCACACAGATGGTGGTTAGAGTACAAGATGCTAGGAATTTAGCCCTCAAGGCTGAGCCCCAGTTGACCGGGAGATCCAGGAGATCCGCCACTACTGAGTATACGCCTGGAGGAAGAGATAACGTGAAGTCTTACGACAAAGGCAAGCAGGTGGTGAGTGCCAGTGGGGCCAAGGTTAACAGTGTGGGAAGGGGATCCGTTGGAGATACTAGACCATACAAAGAAGCACCTATACCACCCAAGAGCAACAATCCGTATGCAAGGCCAGCACCTTTGAAATGTTTTCGGTGCAATGAGCCAAGACATAGATCCAACGAGTGTCCTAGAAGGAAGAGCGCCAACATGGTGGAGAGGTATGAAGATGACTATGACGAAAAGGATGAAGTATTTTGTGAACCCTTGGGAGAAGATGATGAGGTGGCGGGTGAAGAGAGGTACGCCATTCATGTGGTACGGCGTTTGTTAGTCTCCAGCCGGATAGAGGGCGATCAGAGGCACCGACTATTCAGGACCCGCTGTCTTGTGAAGGGCGGGCGATGTAATGTGATAATAGATAGTGGGAGCCAAGAGAACATTGTGAGTAGCAGCGCCGTTCAGAAGTTCAGGTTGTTGGTAGAAGCGCACCCTGATCCCTACAGGGTGGGATGGATCAAGAACGTGGGCGAGTTGAGGGTGACCCAGAGATGCAAGGTACCGATTAAGATTGGTAACTATCATGATGAAGTCTGTTGTGATGTGGTCGACATGGATGCATGCCACCTATTGTTGGGCCGACCCTGGCAGTTTGATAACAACGCCACCCATGCCGAAAGAGAGAACACTTACAGATTTGTGAAGAATGGGGTGAAGTTTGTCCTTACACCAATGGTGAGAGAGCCAAAGGCCGACGAGAAGTCTACCTTGGTAGTCTGTCCTACACACAAATCGTTCGTCAGCGAATGTGAGGAGAGCCAGATGGTGTATGTGGTGATGGTTAAGGCGAATCACGAGGCCGCCCGAAGGGGCGAGAGAGAGATGCCGAATGAAGTGACCCGCCTACTTGGCGAGTATCAAGATCTGTTCCCCGACGAACTGTCGAGTGGGTTGCCACCTTTGAGAGATATCCAACATCATATCGATCTGGTGCCTGGGACTAGTTTGCCAAGCCTCCCACATTATCGAATGAACCCAAAGGAGAATGATGTCATGAGACAAAAAGTGGAGGAACTCATCGAGATGGGATACGTTAAGGAGAGTATGAGTCCTTGCGCTGTTCCAGCTTTACTTACACCGAAGAAGGATGGGTCTTGGCGGATGTGTGTTGACAGTAGGGCTATTAACAAGATCACCATCAAGTATAAGTTCCCGATTCCAAGGTTGGATGACATGTTGGACCAACTTGGCGGATCTCGAGTCTTCTCCAAGATTGATCTCAGGAGTGGGTATCATCAGATACGAATCCGATCTGGGGATGAGTGGAAGACTGCCTTCAAGACAAGAGATGGATTGTATGAATGGTTAGTGATGCCCTTTGGGATGACCAACGCCCCTAGTACTTTTATGAGACTGATGAATCAGGTGCTTCGCCCAGTGATTGGGAAGTTCGTAGTTGTGTATTTTGACGATATTTTGATCCACAGCCAGACCTTGGCGGAACATGAAGAGCACTTGCAGACCGTGTTTGACCTATTAAGGAAACACCAACTATACACCAACACCAAGAAGTGTGACTTTGTCATGGAGAGCTTAGTTTTCCTTGGATTCGTGGTCAGCGGGAGTGGAATCCAAGTTGATGGGGAGAAAGTAAGAGCCATCCGAGAATGGCCTACTCCGAGGAACGTGGGGGATATCAGGAGTTTTCATGGGCTAGCAACGTTTTATCGCCGATTCATTAAGAACTTCAGTTCCATAGTGGCCCCATTGACGGAATGTTTGAAGAAGGGAAAGGGGTTCGAGTGGGCGGACGCCCAAGAAGAGAGCTTCGCCTTGATCAAGGAAAAGCTGAGTACAGCGCCAGTGCTGGCGTATCCCGATTTTGACAAACTGTTTGAAGTTGAGTATGATGCCAGTGGAATTGGGATTGGTGGCATCTTGATGCAAGAAAAGAGGCCCATTGCATACTTCAGTGAGAAGCTCTGTGAGGCACGGCAAAGGTGGGCAACGTATGATCAAGAGTTTTATGCTGTAGTGAGGGCATTGAAAGTATGGGAACATTACTTGGTGGGAAAAGAGTTCATCCTCTACACTGACCATCAAGCTCTCAAATACCTGGGAAGTCAGAAGCAACTTCGAAGCGCCATGCACGCCCGGTGGTCTGCCTTCATAGATAAGTTCCCCTATAAGCTTATCCATAAGGCGGGAAAACAGAACATAGTGGCGGACGCCTTGAGTCGGAGGGTTGCACTAATAAAAATAGTCAACCTGGAGACCGATTGTTTCGAACACATCAGAGGAGAGTACCTGGCGGATCCTGACTTTGGAAGTATCTGGGAGAAGTGCCAGCGCCAACCTGGGGATGGGGCGTATCACTTGATGGATGAGTATCTAATGAGGGGCAACCAACTTTGTTTACCCTGCACTTCTATCCGCGAGAAGGTGGTCCGAGATCTACATGGCGGATCCCTGGGGGGACATTTTGGGCGAGACAAGACCTATGCAGCAGTGAGTTCCCGTTATTTCTGGCCCAAAATGAGAAGAGATGTGGCGTACCTGGTAGAACGATGCTATATCTGTCAGACCGCCAAGGGACACGCTACAAATGCTGGCTTACAGCTACCCTTGCCTGTACCAGAAACCATATGGGAGGATCTGTCCATGGATTTTGTCCTAGGGTTACCCAGAACTCAGAGAGGCATGGATTCCATCTTTGTGGTTGTTGACCGATTTTCGAAAATGGCACACTTAATACCATGCCGTAAGACTAACGACGCCTCAGCGACTGCCAAGTTATTCTTCAAAGAGGTTGTCAGACTACATGGTGTACCAAAGAGCATTGTCTCAAACCGTGACACAAAGTTCCTGAGTCACTTCTGGCGGACCTTGTGGGCTCTTTTTTATACTTCTCTGAAGTTTAGTACCACCGCCCACCCTCAGACAGACGGACAGACAGAAGTGGTCAATCGGACTCTGGGAAACTTACTGCGCAGCAAATGTAAGGATAAGCCCAGGATGTGGGACGTGGTTTTGGCACAAGCTGAGTTCGCCTACAATGGATCTGTACACTCGGGAACTGGGAAGTCACCCTTTGAGGTGGTATACACTAAGACCCCGAATCACGTCCTTGATATAGCCCATCTTCCCAAAGGAAACGTGACTGCAAACCAGGTAGACAAAGACTATGTCCAGATGCACCAAGAGGTGAAGGAGACTCTTGAGGAGAGAAACCAGAAACTAAAAGCTAAGGCGGATGAGCACCGCAGGGACCTACAGTTCGAAGTGGGAGATGAGGTTATGGTTCACTTGGGAAAAGAGAGACTCGCCAACGCCACAAGCAGCAAGCTTCGACCGAGAAAGTACGGGCCATATAGGATCACCAAGAAGGTCAATGTCAATGCCTATCACATAGCTTTGCCAAATTGGCTTGGTAAAGTCTCACCGGCGTTCAATGTTCGTGACCTTAGCCCGTGGAAGTCAGATGGCCCTTTGGAGAACAACACAGACAAGCCAGTGCCGAATTCTTTTAAAGAAGGAGAGAATGATGCGGACATCCTAACTGGGATCAATAATAACATGCGCCTTGGCGGATCTCCTCTCGGCGTTCCCACAGAGGTTGTATCTAAGAGGGCGGATCCCCTGGACACGCGAGCGGGGCGGATCTAGGCGTACGCCATGAGGCGTACCAACAACTACACTGGGCGGATCTCAAGTTTACTTCCTGCCGAAGGAATTCACCAACAACCTCTGACGCTCCGTACCCGCACCTCTGTACATGTTGTCTGGGCGCATTACCTATCTTACCCTCTTATTATTAACTGTATTGTAACCCTAGTAGGGGTAGTCCATGTCCTTTGCTTATCTTTTAGAGGTTGTATTTAAACCCTCATTTTCTAAGGATAAGGCAACTTTTATCAATCAAATATCATTTCTCATTAAGATTAAGGTTTATACCTTTGTTTATCGGGATTCACTCCTTCTAGTCTAGCTAGAGAAGAAGATCTTTGTTGGTTTACGATTAAAACCTCCATTTATCGCTTTTAATCCGTATCATACTCTACCAAAAAAAACAAAAAATAATAATTGATATCAAATGTTGAGATTGAATTTCATGTTAATATAAATACAGAATGAAATCCATAGTGTGTGAAACCAATGACCATTCATTCAAAAAGGAAAAGAGAGAATACAGCGAGACAGCCAACCAGCCAGCCAGCAAGGACCCAAACAACATAAGCAACACATTTTCACATTATGCACCGACTAAACAAATCAACCAAATAATATTGTCTCAAAGAAACATATATAAATAATAAAAAGAATGCAGCATCTCCTTTCCATTCCACATTTGTATATGTAAATAAATATTTATACACTATCATCAGTATCATATAATACCACATGCTCCTCTGTACTCAATATATAAAAAAATAAAACATTATTATACAAAATGAACAAATTAATTTTTTTTTCTTTCTTTCTTTTTCTCTTCTTCTACTCAATTTTAAATAAACAAAAACAAAATAATTCAAGCAAAATTGTTATTGCCGTGTATTCTGCAACTTAGAACCAATCATCTTCTGCTCGAATTTCCTGATTGACCACCCAATATCTCTCATTGTAGTATCCAGAACATAAGGGCTGTTTTCAAAGTTAATTTCTGAAACATTCACCAAATTCCGGCATGGTTCTCGCCTCTGTGCTATTGTTCCATGATAATGGAAATACTTCATCTTGTTTTCTGTCTTGTGATTCGTCTTTCCCGCAACATTCTGCGACATATGTACCCCTGTCGCGTATACATTTCTCGGCTGGATAGCGTATTTCCTGTCTCTTCTTATACCTCTCTTTATATCTCTATATACAAGCTTCTCAAACCCCCATTTCCTGTCAATCATAATCACCATGTTAACAAATCCATTTCTAAGTTGCACATTTACCTACCTACATCTTAGTGGCTCACATTAAGAAAGAAACATCAAACTGTTGATGTAAAGCATTAAAGTGACTCTTTGGTACCCCAATAATCATGTCATTATCAAAATCACATTAAATTTTGGGTATATGGCTCTTATTAGTGGTTCGTTTATTGTATAATCAAGTATGTCGGTATCTAACTTAAGTTACTAAGGGTGATTTCCAACCTCAATTGATAAAATCACATTCACATATATATTATTTCAGGTTAAAGGTAAAGGTCCCCTTCAGAATATCTCAATCCCATCACTAAAAAAACGCTAATGTAAATTTCTTGTGATGAAAACATCAATTCAAGTATCTAGTTACTTCATTACAATTTGTTATACTTAGTGCCCGTTTGTTTCATTTTTCAGGACTACTTTTTGCCTTTTAATTCTAAAGAAGAAATAAAAATGTTTGGTAAAATTTCAAAATAGAAAAATCTACTCCCTATCAACAACCGCAGAAAGCCTAACGGCCTTATTCATCACCACACCACACCACACCACACCACAATGAATGAGTATTAAACTAAGCAAGTGCAAAACAATTACTTTAGAAAACACAAGCAATTATTTTGCACTTGCTCATTAAAACAAAATGAATTTGACAAGGTCTTAATCACATATCATATGACAAGAAAAATCGCTTTATTAAACTTCCAACTCCAGCCCCACTTCCACCTGCTCCAGTACAATGAACAGAGAAGCTTCGCATACTTCCAAACATGTATGCACCGCTTGATTTTTTCATCAATTAATTTCGTTAACAACAGTTCTAGAAATGTTTCAATCAATCAATCGATGAATCACCACAAGAAAGCATATTTGCAAAGTATCAAACTAATTGCCACCAAAACGAAATACAATAATGTCACAAACATCCAACTAGGCAGTCCTAATTCAAGTTGTGTGAGAAGCATTTTAAAAATGGCAATTTAATTAAGGGGCTTGCATAGACAGCTACAATTATCAAATCAATTCTACTTATGAACATAAAACAGAAACAGAAAGAAGGTTGTAATTTGTACCTGTAATATCTACCATAATCAGCAGAGAGGCAGAGCTTGCTGCTCATGGGCATCTGCTCAAAAGTGAATTGATTAAAATCGGAGAGGGAATCCAACACAGATTTAATGGTATTCTTTGGAGGGATATAAATGTACTCATCAACATCAAAGAAGAACATCCATTTAGCCATGAACTTGTATCTATGCAAACAGTCATTAACCACCATAAACTGGTTATGATAATACCCATCAAACCTTTCTTGGTCCCTTATATCCTGCAATGTCACATAACCCAAATCCATCCATGGTTTCAAAACCTCATACACCTCTTGGTGTACTCCACCAGCATCGTGTATAACAAAATGAGATCTCTCCCCAAATAATCTCACATGGTAAGCAATCCATTCCCTTACTCTTTGTGGACTCAAACCCCCATAAAGTGAAGACCCGCAATACAAATAATCATATTTGGGCCTCGATGTGAATATACTAATGTTCAAATTCCCCCTTTCTTCTTGTAAAACCTCAAATCCGTCGGTAAGATTGAAATCTCTGTCAAAACCGCCGCCTGTGGAAGCATGTAGGAACAACTTCCCTCCTGAATTGTCAGAGTTAATCGGTTGAGAGAAACTACAATTGACGACCACAACCGTGTAGACACGGCCGTAGCCCCAATCGGGAAGGATCTTGTAAGCAGAGGAGCTGAAAATAGCGGGGCCGGCAGCAGAGGAGTTGTCAGATTGTGGAATCCACTCACATTGATAACTAGGTTTGGCGTATAGATGCAGAGGCTTAGAAGACAAGCCGATAATGGCGAAATTGTTGAGGCCACCTCTGTAAGCACTCATGGTTATGAAATTGTAAGCAGCAGAACCATGAGGATTGAAGAGGCGTTTGACAATCCCATTATCCGTGACTTGTTCAAGAGAGGAAGAAGAGGAAGAAGAAGAAAGAGGGTGGTCGGAAGCAGGGGCAATGGCGGAGGTGGTAGTTGTAGTTGTAGTAGTGGTGGTGGTGATTCTAGAAATACAGAAACGGAGATCAGAAGTGGAGAAGGAGAAACGAGAAGGAATAAACTGGAAAAGAGTAGCAATAGTACAGAGAATTAAAAGAGTAGTTAAAAGAAGCTTAAGCTCAGCTGCACAGTTCATAACAACACCGACGAACATCTTCTTCTCTTTCTCCCTTTCTTTAGCCATGATTGAAAGATAGCAAAGAGAGCAACAATGGCGGATTTGCAAAGATAAATAAAGTAGAAAAGGGCTTTTGGCGTTGGGGGCTGAAACAGAGAGAGAGAGAGAAGAAAGGTAAAGTCGGCAATAGAGGAAAAGAGAAGCTCTCCTCCCTCTCTCTCTTTATCTGTTACTCGGTTTGTTATTTATAAATTAAATAAGAAATTTATTGATCTGTTTGTTTGCCTGTTTTGAGGAGTGTATTACATTATTGAATTTAAAGGCGAAGAATTTGGAATGGGAGAAGGTTACGGTGGGGTGTCAATCGAATATAATATTTCGTAGGTTAGGAGCTCTGTTTTTGTTATTACAAGGACCTTTTATTCTTACTTTTTTTGAAGCTACACACCCAAATTTAATTTAGGGGTGTGAAATGTAATAAAATGATCATATTATTAAACGGGTCGTGTTCGTTATATTGTCACTATAAATTATGTTATCATGTCATGAATTGAAGATCTAAAATCTGAACTGAGTTTGATGAGACTCTTTATATGCATAAAATAAGATAGAAATTTGATAATGGCACCAAAGTTGAAGAATTTGATGTGAAGATTATTATCTGATTGTTTACCTGTCATGTGTAATCTACAAGCTTGACATAGCAGTTTATCGCCTATCTGTCCTCTGTGTAATGAGCATGATGAGGATGAGAATCATGCGTTGATACATTGTCCAGAGGTCAGACTAACTTGGGATATCTTTTTTGGAGATGATAGGATGAACAGTGTTGTTGACATTACTCAGTGGATTGGAAGTTTATTCTCAATTATGGATCAGCAGCTGATTAGCAAGGTATCTTCTCTCCTCTGGTGTATTTGGAAGAATAGGAATTGTCAAGTCTGGAACCATTATCGTGATCTACCCACGGTTTTAATTAGAACTGCTGCTAAGGAGGTTTCGGAATGGCAGTGTGCGAATGAGGCATGTTGCGATTAAGCTTACTGAGGGAAGGCCTAACAGATGGGTTCGGCCGGAAGAGGGTGGATTTGTCTGTAACGTTGATGCTGGTGTGTTCAGCGATGGGAATTTTTGTTCTTACGGTTTCTTGGTTCGTAATCATCAGGGTGTTTGTTCATTCGCTAGACATGGAATACTTGATGGTCCTTTTGAGCCTGCGGTGGCGGAAGCAATGGCGGTAAAGGAAGCATTATCTTGGTTGAAAGGAAGTAGTTTCAGGAATGTTGAATTGCGTTCTGACTGTTTGGCTGTTGTTCAGGCCATAAACCAGGTTTCTCTTAGCTGTTCATATTTCTCAAATGTTATAGGTGATTGTTTAGCTTTAATTCATGAGATAGGTAATGTTCCTGTCTCCTTTGTTAAACGTTCAGCGAACTGTGCGGCTCATAGTCTTGCTAGAGCAGTTAGTTCTTCGTCTGTTCGTGGAGAGTGGCTTGGTGCTCCTCCGTTTCAGTGTTCTATTCTTTTAACTGATTCCAGCCAATAAAAATATCGTTTGTTCAAAAAAAAGAGATAGAAAATTGATATGGATGGGCCGAGGAGGGGAATCTACTTCGATGCTTAGATCAGTGAAGGAAGAATTTTTAGTAATGTAAAGTTTAGATGAGCAAACATAATGACTTAGGTAACTTTTAATGTAATGTTTTACCTTATATTTATGAAAAAATCAGGTAATGTACCCTAAAATGAGTGTGGAGGTCAACGTGGCAGTCAATCAATAATGAGAGTCTCTTGTCGACTAGAAATGGTTTTAACGATTGCATCTGTGATTTTGCAAATCATGGCGTCAGTCGCGAGTATGAATGTGCGTGATTTTGAGGTCACTTTTGACTAATCCACATGATCTTGATGGTTATTGCTGATGGAAAAAGTGTCTCATTGGTCCACATATATTATGATAACTTGTGGGATATGATATGTCCCCCCCCCTAAAGTGTTCAAACAGAAGTGTTTTAGGGCTTCGTTATGGCGGATACCTGAATGTCGAATTCTTTGGTTAGACTAAAGTTGAAGGAAAATAGGCAAACGTTTGGCAGCGGAAATATAAAATTTTTACCTATTTCCTATTCCCAAGATCTGTTAATCGTTATTTCATATAAGGAGGGATTGAACATAAATATCTTTATGACGATCAATCTACCGTTGCAAACGAAGTGCCCACAACTTCAAAAGAGATGGAAACTGTCTACCAATCTGCCCCTATCCAAAAATACCTTCCAGACCTCCGAACGACAATCCCAACGGTAGAAACGTGGAAGAATATGTCTAGAAGCTCCTGTCCAAATATCGCGACGATCCGACGGTTCAATCTCCGGGAATCCGCAAAATCGTGAACTGGCCTGATGTAGGAGAAGCAAAACGAATTTCTCCTTTTGTATGTCTTTTCTACATTCATGAATATAACAAGACATATAAGTAAACGATTAGAATTCAACCAAGTAATAGCAATCAAGATAGATTGCCTCTAATTAATCAACACAAGATCAAGGAGAAAAAGAAAAAGATGAAATCAATTGATTCGGAAGCAATCGGTGGAATTCCGTCCTCTACTGTAGTGGTCGAAATTCTCAGTCTGCGGGAGAGACTAGGGTTAGCCGAAATTTACTAATAGGAGGGGTATAAATAACCCCTTGTATCTAAACCCTAGTTAGATAGAATTAGGTTACTTAATAAGAGTTATATTTGGAATAATACTCTTGTTATTATTATCTATAATTATATCTAAATATAAAGATAATAATAATTTATTGATAGGATAATAATAGAAGCAATTTAATCTCATTAAACCTCCTAACTTATTTATCCTATAATTAATTTAATTCGCAATCATAATCTAATTATAATTGTTGCAAAATTAAATTAATTCCTTTATGTTTTATCTACATAAAATCCCCCCCCCCCTATGTTACTGGGCCTCAGTGGACTCAGTTGGGCTTCCATCAATTAATTAATATCTGCTTCTCTTTTGGGCTCCAAGTCTTATGTGTGACCCATTAGGTTCTTATTGCTTCTAGCCGTATACAACTATTAAATTAATTCCTTAGAATTATATTTAATCTTTGCATAACGGAATGAGTACGCGAACTGTGATTGGAAGATTCGAAACATTCCCCCAGAGCTATAAGAAGACAGGTTGATTCCGTTGTTGACCTTTCCGTATTAGTTACAGTATAATTCGATCCTTCATCAACTACATCCTTGAACAGAATCTTATGACTATGGGCAATGTCAAGTCATATATAGCAAGACGTTCGTTTTACTTGTACAGGCCGAGTTAACTCCAATTAGATAGGTTAAGTGAAATCTGCATTTCAAGTCTTAAGCTATCACCTTGCAAGGATTTAGAGTTAAGTCTTCCACAAGATCCTTGGACGTATCTCCCATTTATCAGGAGTGACAAATGCTCAATCCAATGTATAACTATCCTGCAATTACTTCTTGTGATACCCAACATCTGCCGTTCACACCCCAGAGTCATCTCTGTTATGGATCGTGTTACAACAGGATCAAAACATCACATTCCATAATCCAGAATCACTAATTAACATTCCTTTGAGTCTTAGGATTACTTATACCTATTAATACCAATGAGATGAACAGGTGACAAGGATAAATCTACCCATCCTGTTGTCTCAAGTCGGGTCCCCAATCCTAATGAACCCCTTTCATTGGATCCATGTAACTGTTTAGATATCTACATATTTGAAGCTTGTGAGATCAGCTCTCCATCTCGACAGAAGACATTGTTACATGCAAGTCTCAACAGTGATATGTCAATCCCTTATTCAAAACATATTACTTGACTTGAGGTGGTTTTAAGTTTATTAGTTTATTATAATGTTTCGTCTCACTTCATGCTTGTATGAACACTTTATAATCACTTTAAATAAACTTAGGGATTTCCTTTTATTAGACTTATTTAGTTCTTTAAAAGAGGTTGCCTTTATACAGTTATGAAACCATATCTTATTAAAACAAATGTTATAAAGAACAATTCATTTACATTAGGTTTATATCCTAGAACAATTGTCTATAGGACACTAAACCCCAACATACTCCCACTTGGACTAAAGCCAATTATTTCCAAAAACATTCCCAAAAGCGTTCGCATGACCACCGTGAACCTTTTGGGGTAAGGCATTCTTTAAATGGATCTATAAGTTTGTCCTTTTATGGGCACTTCGTTTTGATTCTCACATCTACTCTTATTGTTATCTCTCGGTAGAGATAGTAACGACTGAGGTAGTGTTTGGATGTATTATGAGATTGCGGGTCCTTGGTAAGAGCAACAGCTCTATTGTTAATCTCATTAACAATGTTAGGTATCCCACCTAGTTCATTAATGAACTACCTTTCCAAACTTCCTATCAGCTGCTTCCAAAGCTGCTACATACTCTGATTTTGACCTTTGGCTCAGCTACGGTTTTCTGCTTGGAACTATTCTAGCTAATCGTACCTCTTTCAGAATAAACTTGTATTCTGTGAAATCATCTTCATCTGTTTGATGACTTATATCCGAAAGTCTCCAACTTTTAATTTATCATCTCCATATATACTTGGAACATGTCCATAGTTTATCTTAAGTACTTAAGATTGTCCTTGACAACAATCCAGTGATCATCACTTGGATTGACCTATAATCAACTTTGTCATGCTAAAGTAACAATGATGTTAGGTCTAGTGCGAAAACGCTTTGAGCACTTTGTCAATGCATTTAGACTGGGAGGGGTCAAGCAGCCTTTTAATCTTAGATCTTTAATCTTTAAGATGTAAGCTGCTTCTCCTAAGTCTATTATGGAGAATTTTATCCGATAACCAAAATTTTCACCAATTGCAGTGTAGCTATGTCATTCCCATTAGTAGAATATCATCGAAATGTCATACTAAGTAAACGGCCAAGCTCCCACTAGTTTACATGTAAAGGCCCATATGAGCTCCCACTAGTTTACATGTATAGGTTTGCAAGAGTCTCCTCATAAGCTGTAGGTTCATACTAGTTTACATGTATAGGTTTGCAAGAGTCTCCTCATAAGCTGTAGGTTCATCGTCTAATACTTAAACCTCTTCGTTGTCTCCCACTAGAAATCCAAATCTCTTTGGGATTTCATCGGCTCCCACTAGAAATCTAAAATCTCTTAGGGATTTTGATGAACTTGACCAGACCTATGAGTTAGTAATGTCACCAGTGTCTCATCTTGTGAGACAGATTCGTGTTCCACCATCGCTTCTGCTATTTCAG
Organism: Euphorbia lathyris; assembly: GCF_963576675.1. Lineage (NCBI taxonomy): Eukaryota > Viridiplantae > Streptophyta > Magnoliopsida > Malpighiales > Euphorbiaceae > Euphorbia > Euphorbia lathyris. The sequence goes on from NC_088910.1 coordinate 91,593,955, forward strand.
CCTATCCTTCCTTTTGAACTTATCAAGTTCAATTATGCTTTCTATTTGTGTTTCTAGAAGAAACTCTTTCTCTAGAAGTATAGCGTCTTTGGATACTGTTACTTTCGATCATCTGGATGATAGAAGTAATATCCTACTTTTGTTTCGGATATCCAATGAAGAAGTATTTGTTAGATTTAGAATCTAACTTATCTGATGTTATGTGTTTAACATATGCTGACCACCCCTAAACTCTCATAAAAGAGAAACTGGGTTTCCTTTTCCATGAACAATTCAAATGGAATAGAACTGGCGGATTTTGTGGATACTCGGTTTAAGGTACATAAGGCGGTTTCCAAGGTGTAGCCCTAGAACATCTTTGGAAGAGAGGTTATGCTCATCATGGATTGTACTATATCTAAAAGAGTACAATTTCTCCTTTCAGATACATCGTGGTGTATACGGAGGAGTCCATATTGTTAATGAATCCATATTCATTTAGATAATCCAGGAAAACATTTGAAAAGTATTCTCTGCCTCGATCTAATCGAAATAGTCTTTCTCGTTTGAATCATTTGAACTTTCTCAAAAGCTTCTGACTTATGCTTCATCAAGAAGATGTATCAATATCTGGTATGATCATCTTATGAAACTAATGAAGTGACTGGACCTTTCTCTTTGCTTGTGTTGACATATGACTAACTACATCTGAATGTACTAGTCCTAGAGTGTCTGATACACATTCTCCTTTATTACTAAAGGGTGTCTTTGTCATCTTTGCCTTTAAACAAGACTTACATGTGTCCATTGATTCAAAAATCAACTGAGTTTATAAGCTCATTCTTGATGAAGCTTGAACATGTGTTTTTCGTTTATATGGCCTAGGTGACATTCCCACAAGTAGGTTGAATTATCTATCTTTTAATTCCAAATGTAAAAGCACCATCCTGACCCATCTTCTAGAGAGAGTCTAAGTACTTCTTACAGTTCTTCTTCCATTTCCTTACCATGTTGGTGGCATTCCCTACTTGCTTTTATTGACTTGGGTTCTTTAGAATTGGGAAACTTCCCTTTTCTCTCGTGAGATCCCTCAATACCAAGTGCTGACATCACTTTCTTAAGATTTGGGCTCAACTGACTTGAGCATATTCAAGAGCTCTTCTATAGAGGTCTTTGAGTTTATTCATGATGAGCTTATGAATAAATCTGCAGAACTAAGTCAACACTTAATTCAAATCTAATACTAGAAATTTTCGGCGATGTAGTCAATCGTCTTGACACAAAGTGTCATAGCTGCAAGTGTGATACATCCTGTACGTTCGTCATCTGATTGGTGCTTCCAGCAAACATCAATCCTTTTGGCAGGAGCATCATTTACTAGGGCATTGGGCATCGGCATGTCCAATCTTTTCGAACTTCAAAACAATTTTGAGTTTGCCGAAGTAGTCGGTGAATTTTGAACTATTCAATTTGTTATCGGTTAAAATATTATGTAGATCCATTTTAGATATGATGATTCAGAGTATTTACTTTAACTTGAGAGTGAGATAGAGTGACGTATGTTTATTCATTTGCTTTAAAGTATATCAATTTAAAATTATAGGTCTTTTAATTCATTTTAAATTGCTCCCACTATTTTGCCAAATTAATAGCCCTCCATATTAATTCGAAGAATTTCACAAATCCTTTAGTGAGCTAGGATCCTAACTCCTGAGATTTCACTTTGAGTTTTCTCAACAAGCTAGTCTCATTCGTTAGGTAGATTCATGTAATCAATCACATCTTTAATGTGATTCCTAGGTTATTGGGTTACTAACCACATTAGTAACTAATATGCTATTCATATTAATCTCAACCATATTGCCCATTAGTTTATGATAACATGGGTTTGCCCATCCAATTATCATAATCTAATTTAAGTATTACCCCATATTCATGAAAGAACGATTTTCGATAATTCAGGGGTTACCATAAGACCCCGAGCTTGAGTTTGCTCAACAACCCAAAGGCCCCCAGTATTGTCGGCTAAATTATAATATTAGGGAGGGGCAACCGATTTTAATAACTTGCTTATTTACTTAACTTTTAATTAGTGAGGGATTTTATTTTAAGTCTCATAATCTAACTTAGTCTTGATTTGCTTTAGCATACATCAGACACATACATTGGTGTTATGGACATATTATCTAAATTATTCCGTCGAGCCAGAGACGGAATAAAAGGCCAAACCTAGGGAAATACTAACTATTACATATTTCTCTTTAGGTCCTCCGTCTTCTCCATGACGCCTTGAAATTACATATTAATTTCTATACTACTAAAGAAAACTTCAATTAACTTGAAGGAAATTAGATGAGAGGAGAAATTACAATAGATAGTAGATAGGCAGGACTCGCAGGCCCTATTTCAAAAATACCAAAAGACTAAATAGAGGGTCCAAATATGTCCATAACTCTAAACATACATAGACTCAATTAAATAAATTTAATTGGTTGATTACATAAAATATTTATGTAATATTTAGGTTAATCACATTAACTCATCAAATTAACTTTCATCCAATTTTAATTCTATCAGTTTCGTATCTTCTATATTAATCTATTATATTAATACAACTATACAAAACTTTATTAATTATTTGTGTTCAATTATTTTACCAAGATTATTTAACGTGTTTAATTCAACCGTATCAAATACAAATAATTAAACTTTGTAAAATCAATTCCAGAACACAAAAATTTTAAGACGGGAGATTATACATCATTGTGTTTAATCATTTTACCAAAACCGTTTAAAGTCATTAACTAATATATCAAGTATATTTACGGTTTGCAAAATCAAATTAAAACACATACCATTACCATATCCTTTTATTAATTATAACGATTAACAAATTTATATGGGCTGATTCGTTGTTTCTAAATTTTAATTTTGTATCAATGAAATAGTTTATCTAATTAACCGTATTAAAACATCTTAATTAGACAACTGAATTCAATCTATACAATTTAAAATAGACAACGATTAAATCATGTGGATCAATTAATTCTATATATATTTTAATTTTAGTTTTCTGAAAAATCAAAACAATTAAAAAATCAAAACAGAAAATACACATTACGGGGACGAAGACTAGTTCGTCCCAGTTGCGGATCATATCCACAACGTTGGACGGCATTGCTGCCAAAAGGGCAGCAATAGCCGTCCAACCATTAAGAGTTGGAGTCCAACTCTTTTAAAGAGTTGGAGTCCAACTCTGATATATGTAATTCACGCATTATCCATATTTTTTTAAAAAAACTTTATTTAATTTTCAAATCAAAAAAATATCAAAACTTTTGATAGATTCTGTTTTATATAAACTAAAACTCTGTTTTAAATCAAAACTCTTTTAATTAAAAACTTAAATTTTAATTTCGAATATATATATATAAAACCCAGTTTATATTTATATAACCTTTTTCAAATATATATCTAATTAATCGATTCTAACCATTTCGTTTAAATCGTTAATAAAATCAATTTTTTTTTTCAAAGATTAATCGAATTAACTCTTTTAACGATTCAAACGGTTAAACCCTTAATCCACAAAACACGTATATCTTAATCTCCTCTTAACCATTTATCTTTAGATTAATTAACCGAATCAAATTGATTAATTAACCTAACAATAAATCTATTCAATCTGATTGAAAACCCTTTTATTTTCATATATGAAATAACGGATTTAACGCAGGCTCTGATACCACTGAAGGAAAATAGGCAAACGTTTGGGAGCAGAAATATAAAATTTTTACCTATTTCCTATTCCCAAGATCCGTTAATCGTTATTTCATATAAGGATGGATTGAACATAAATACCTTTATGACAATCAATCTACCGTTGCAAACGAAGTGCCCACAACTTCAAAAGAGATGGAAACTGTCTACCAATCTGCCCCTATCCAAAAATACCTTCCAGACCTCCGAACGACCATCCCAACGGTGGCAAAGTGGAAGAATATGTCTAGAAGCTCCTGTCCAAAAATCGCGACGATCCGACGGTTCAATCTCCGGGAATCCGTAAAATCGTGAACTGACCTGATGTAGGAGAAGCAAAACGAATTTCTCCTTTTGTATGTATTTTCTACATTCATGAACATAACAAGACATATAAGTAAACGATTCGAATTCAACCAAGTAATAGCAATCAAGATATATTGCCTCTAATTAATCAACACAAGATCAATGAGAAAAAGAAAGAGATGAAATCAATTGATTCGGAAGCAATCGGTGGAATTCAGTCCTCTACTGTAGTGGTCGAAATTCTCAGTCTGCGGGAGAGACTAGGGTTAGCCGAAATTTACTTATTGATAGGATAATAATAGAAGCAATTTAATCTCATTAAACCTCCTAACTTATTTATCCTATAATTAATTTAATTCGCAATCATAATCTAATTATAATTGTTGCAAAATTAAATTAAGTCCTTTATGTTTTATCTACATAAAATCCCCCCCCCCTTTGTTACTGGGCCTCGGTGGACTCAGTTGGGCTTCCATCAATTAATTAATATTTGTTTCTCTTTTGGGCTCCAAGTCTTATGTGTGACCCATTAGGTTCTTATTGCTTCTAGCCGTATACAACTATTAAATTAATTCCATAGAATTATATTTAATCTTTGCATAACGGAATGAGTACACAAACTGTGATTGGCAGATCCGAAACATTCCCCCAGAGCTATAAGAAGACATGTTGATTCCGTCGTTGACCTTTCCGTATTAGTTACAGTATAATTCGATCCTTCATCAACTACATCCTTGAACATAATCTTATGACTATGGGCAATGTCAAGTCATATATAGCGAGACGTTCGTTTTACTTGTACAGGCCGAGTTAACTCCAATTAGATAGGTTAAGTGAAATCTGCATTTCAATTACCTTGCAAGGATTTAGAGTTAAGTCTTCCACAAGTGATCCTTGGACGTATCTCCCATTTATCAGGAGTGACAAATACTCGATCCAATGTATAACTATCCTGCAATTACTTCCTGTGATACCCAACATCTACCGTTCACACCCCAGAGTCATCTCTGTTATGGATCGTGTTACAACAGGATCAAAGCATCACATTCCATAATCCAGAATCACTAATTAACATTCCTTTGAGTCGTAGGATTACTTATACCTATTAATACCAATGAGATGAACAGGTGACAAGGATAAATCTACCCATCCTGTTGTCTCAAGTTGGGTCCCCAATCCTAATGAACCCCTTTCATTGGATCCATGTAACAGATATCTGCATATCTGAAGCTTGTGAGATCAGCTCTCTGTCTCGACAGAAGATATTGCTACATGCAAGTCTCAACAGTGATATGTCAATCCCTTATTCAAAACATATTACTTGACTTGAGGTGGTTTTAAGTTTATTAGTTTATTATAATGTTTCGTCTCACTTCATGCTTGTATGAACACTTTATAATCACTTTAAATAAACTTAGGGATTTCCTTTTATTAGACTTATTTAGTTCTTTAAAAGAGGTTGCCTTTATACAGTTATGAAACCATATCTTATTAAAACAAATGTTATAAAGAACAATTCACTTACATTAGGTTTATATCCTAGAACAATTGTCTATAGGACACTAAACCCCAACAAAAGTTAGCATTTGGTTGAGAATGAGCTTCATCTTTTGTTGAGTCGAAGTTACCCTTCAATAACACTGTCTGAAAATCTCCATCTATTTTAGGGATATTCTGCTGACATGTTCTCGCCTATTTCTTTATCTGATGAGAGAAGTATGTGGAAGCATGAGATAATAACGTTAATCACTGAAAGGCCGCGTGAAAATGAAATGTGATGTCATCTTTACTGCATTTATGGTTGACGCTTTGAATTTCTAATAGGTGTCATTTCATCATGTTGTTTACGTTAGAAATTGCCATTAACTAACGTACTTCTGCCGTTATTTTTTCTACTTTTGTGTTTCTTCGAAACAGTGTAATGATTGAAAATCATATTATTAATTGTGTTGTTTCGTCGCCTTCCCTTAGAACCTTATAAAAGAAGGAGATTGAACTTGAAATGATTTTCTGCTTTCTTTTGCAATCTTCTACAAATTTGTCCAGAACTCAAAACAGTAAGTTTTCGTTTTTTCTCTTTTCTCTCCTTTTGTTTTCTTTGTTGTATGGAAGGTTTGAGAGGAAATAATTTCAAAAAATATCCCAACTTTGAAAATTTAAAACAGAGTATGACTCCTCGAAAGTCAAAATCTGATAAAAACGATGAAAAATCCTTCTTCTAAGAAAATAAACTGATTGGTTTATGATCAATCTTCAACCCTGACCATAAAAGAAGCGATTAAGTTCGTAGCCTCCTATCTAGAGATGGATAAGATGGATGACATCCTACCTTTTGAGGTTCAGATATCGTCCTCCCCCCCTAGGGTACTTAGGGGTGTTTACCCAATTATTGAAGTGGTGGCTAAGATTTCCCTCTTTTCATGGGATGGTAAACATGTTGTAGGAGTTCAACCCCTGCCCTTACTAGATTTCTTCGAACATTTGGCTATACTTCCATGTGTTTTCCAAGATTTATAAAGGTTTGGAGATTAATCTGACCAGGTCCTTGTTTCGGTTTTGTTGGAAGCCAATAAAGACTGTGAAGGACGGCGTGATTTACTAGAAGATGAGTAATCAATGATGGGCTTTCCTGACTAGCAAAATGAAGAGTGTGAATATTTTAAGCTAAAGTGGCTTTGGCTGAAAGGTGATCATGTTATTCTAAATGGCATCTATACCGATTGTTTTCCCTTTCAGACAACTTGGTACGGAGATCCTTGTAATTCGAGCATTTGGAAGCCAGGGCAAGACCTGACCATAGAGGATGAGGCTGGTGGTGAGCTTCTAATCAAGTATTCTACTTAAGGGAATTACCACATGATGCTAAAAAGATGGTTCGGACAAATGTCCCTTTGGCCCTTTGTAGCCGGAAGGGGAAGATTGTCTAAAGGGATGCTAAGGGTTACAAAAATCTCAAGAAATATGACTTGTGTTTTCATTTCCTCTTTGTTTTCGGTTTTGGATGCAAGTACTTATGCTAACATGTTTGTTCGTGCCAATATGCTAGCCTGTTTGCGCTCCATAGGGAAGGCTAAGCTTCTACTACTGTTACTGTTTCTCCAACTCTTCTCATCAAAGTTATCACTTTCATTCATATTGATGTTGGTAAATAGGTTGATGTGGAAGTGTATGTTCTTTCCTCATCTTTTAAGCATAAGCCTCTGTTTTGAAGGGAGACATAGGCACACGTACAGGGAAAAGTGAATCCTGAGTCCCATGTTCCTGACAACATTAACCATGAGTCCGTTAGACAACCTGAGCAAAAGGAGAGGATGACTACTTTCTAAGAGCGTTTGGGTCTTGATAGGGAAAATCTAGGGGTGTGAGTTTAGTTCCTAAGACTGAAGATGATCACTAAGGGGGCCGCCCCCAAAAATAAAGGACTATTAAAGGGATAAGGACTTTCGATGCTTCTTTTTCCGGTCCCATGGGCAAAAAGACAAGGAAGAAAAGGGAAATGGTAATGGTAATGGATTCAGATTTGGCTTAACCAATGCCAAAGAAATCGAATGTTGCTGAGGTGAAAGAAAGTGAAGTTTTTCTTGTTCCCTTGATCAAAGAGGAGGAAACAAACTTTCACAATTACGGTCACATCATTGTGAGTTTTTCTTCTACCTTTATCATTATTTTGAGTATTGATTTGTTTCCTGTGATTGTTGATCCTCCATTTTATATCTTTTAAATTGCACTTGTGGGATCGTATATACGAAGAGCGCGCCACCTTGAACAATCCAGTTGTGAATCAGGATTTGACTTGTATGGTCATAGTCCTTAAAGAGAATGAGCTTTTTGAAAGCAAATGTTTGTTTGGCCTAGTTTTATCTCGTGCCACAAAGGTGATCCTTGAGTCTTTACACTTTGTTTATCTTCCTCTATTATTATTTTATACATTATGCTTCCTCTCATAATATTATAAATACACAATTTAACTTCCACTTCTAAGGTCTGCCAAGAGCTTAAAAATTTGGTAGGAATTTATCTGAAAGAGAAACCTGAATTGGATGCGAAAATTGAGGCTACCAAAGAGACCTTTTCCTAAGTATAAGTCTTAGAGAAAGACTTGGTTGCTACCCAAGATGTTGTTGAGGATGCGAAGAGATCTGAGGCCAAAGCTAGGAATGGTGATAAGGTTGTTCTACAAAAGGCTTCCCAAGAAGATGAATTGGAGGGGATTGTTATCAAATACGAAGAAATTATTCAGACCCATATTGCTAGTTTGAATAATTTAGAAGCAAATCTCCAGCACATAAAATCTGAATCTGATATTTTTTGAAAGGCGCACAATCATTTTGAAAATGAGACTTGTGCTCTAAAGGAGAAAGTCGTACACCTTGAGGATGAGCTTCTAGTGGGGAAAGATTATGTGGCTATTCTTATGAGAGATGTACATGATGAGAGGGAAAGGTCTTCTATTAGAACTACACTTTGAAAAGGTTATGGCATGGTATAATGTCAAAGATAGAGTTAAAGACTACGAGTTACTCTAGTAAAATCTGAATTATACTCACTACATAAAGGTTCAAATCGAAAGATACCTCTGTTTATGTCTAACCTTATGTAACTGCTCAGTAAACATCTTTTTTATAAAAAAAAATATCTAGTGGAGGATTGTTGGGCAATTTTTATTGTTGGACTAGGCCAGTTGGTCCAGTTTTAAATTTGTGAAAAAAGCCAACCTTAGTCTTCAATGCAGGCTGCGTTGGATTGGTGTGATGGGGACTCTATATTTTTTATTGAAAATAATATTTTTTATAATTTTTTTAATAATTCAGATTTAATTTTTATTTTAATTAAATTCATTTTCTCCCAATGTTTCTTCAATGGTCATGGTCAATGGTCAATGGTCAATGGGCATAGTCAATTGTCATGGTCAATGGTCAATATACAATAATGAGTAACCTTTCCTGATTTCTCTCCCTCTTTATTCTCCATTAAATCAGAGCATAACTGCTCTTTTTTCTTGTATAAATAGTTGTTGAGACTATCATTCCATAGTGAGAGAATTAGAAATCAATTTTCTTTGAGTAAATCGAAACTGAGCATTTGTAGAGTGTAGACAAAAACGAGTTTGTACGGTGCAATACGAATTCGTATATGATAGGGTTGTTTTATCCTGGAGGAGACCGAAAATTACATTGCTTGCACTTTCCGGCAGTTTCGTGAACGTCTTAAAGAAAGCGACTTAGTCCGCGACTCTGTCCATTGTTTTGTTCAGTGAATTTCGGGTTTTCCAGTTCCGATTCCAATAGCTACGAATTTGCAAGCCTCACTAAGAGACTTTCGAGTGGCCGATTGTTTTTGTTTCAGTTACCTGGTGGCTTTGGAAATGAAGGTGTCGTCATATCTTCAACCCGGGTTTAGCTCCCTTGAGCGACTGAACATCTTTTCTGCACCACTAAATTTTCAGGTACGATGAAGCCTTCACTTTTTCAATGGTTACGCAGGTGAGGGTGGTCCGGGAGATTTTAGTTAGATGGAAACAGCCGCTGGATAATTGGGTTAAGCTGAATTCGGATGGAGCCAGTAATGGTAACCCGGGATTGGCATCGGCTGATGGGCTTGTTAGGGATGCATCAGGTCATTGGATCATTGGTTTTGCTTGTACCTTGGTAGCACTTATGTTTTAGCTGAACTTTGGGGTTTGTTCTTCAGGTTGGAGTTGGTTTGGAGAAACAGTTATAGGAGAGTGATAGCTTAAATTCATTCAACTGTTGTCCTGAATTTGGTTAAAGAGTTTATAGGTCCTAGGCATCGTCTATACTGGCTTATTAACAAATGTAGGCAGTTGCTCATTCTTAATTGGGAAGTTTAGTTAGTTCATTCGTATCGTGAGGGGAATCGAGCAGCAGATTGAATGACGAATTTCGCAGGACATATGTTCTTGGGCCTTCACGAATGTGAGGTGCCTCCTGCAGGCATCAATGATATTCTCATTGCCAATGTTAGTGGCTCTTGTCTCCCTCGGGTGATTAGGGAGTAGTCTTTTTGCTTTTCGGGGTTCCATCCCCTCTTGTGTAACAAAAAAAATGATGCTTTATTATTGTTAATATATAAAATGTCTAATATGAATATATTTTAAATTAATTAGTAAATAAATTATAAAAAATATAATATACAAATTTATAAAAAAATAACTTAAATAACTAAATAATTATTAAAAATTTAATATAATAATTTATTAGAATAAGCAAAACCTGATATTAAAAAAGAAACTTGTTTCGTGAAAATAAAAATGAAAATTTTGTCAAAATTTAATAACTACAAAAAAAAATTCATGAAAAACTACAAAAAAAAAAAAAAAAAAAATTGTGAAAAGGTTCAAAAGGTTGATGTTTCCATGAGAAAAAAAATGTTAAAAACTAATTTTCTACAAACCTAACTAAAAATTATATTTCTTGCGGTTTGTAGTGAAACGTTAAGGGGTGTTTCTTTCAGCTTTTCAGAGCAGTTAGTGTTTGATTAAATTTATACATCAATAGTTTTAGTTTTTTTCTTTTATAAAAACAATACTGTTTTTAAAGCTTTTTATGTAAGCTATTTGTATTTATTTGATGTTGATAAAATTATTTTTCTTATTTACACAAAACACATTTTTTCTTTACCATTATTCTCATCTCTATAAAATTATAGCCGAAATAACAAAATTTTACTCCGTTCAATAAATTATTATCTAGTTATTACATTATTTTTAGAGAAAATTACATATAAAATCAGTTTTTGAATTTTTATTATTCTTTTGTCAAATAGGTAGTTATTTTATTGGGTTAAAAAAACAGTTTCACAGTTTTATTAGAGGCTAAAATCACTTCATTTTTTCTTTTGCAACATGCTAAAACCACTTTTAGTTTTCAAGTACTTGACATTTTAAGAAATTCTTTATAATTTTTAGATTGTTATAAATAGTTAGCCTAATCATGATTAATATGTAACTTACCCTTATTTTTATTAATTTATATATTACAATTTTTATTTTTATAATTAATTTAAAATATTCTCATGTAAGACATTTTATATACCGACAACAACGACACATCACAATTTTACCAAACACTAATAATTAACCAGTTAATGACAAACATCTAACAACAAAGAGCTAGGTGCAACAACTAACAACAACAATAACAGTTAGCAGTTGTTAGCAGAACCAAATCTATATATTTATATATAATATAAAACAGTAACGACGGATTTGATGTTGTAATTCCTCATTTTTTACTAATAAAAAATATAATATATAAACAATAATTTTAATTATATTATTGTATTTATATATAAAAATGTTATTTTATTCGTGTTATATCTAACGGGGTGTTTGTTAGATAGAATAAAGACAATGGATGATATGGATAAAAAAAAACTGAGATGAGTTATTCCATGTTTGTTTTAGAGATAGATTAAGATAAGAGAGGGACATGATCTTATCCCTCAAGTCCTATACCCAAGAGAGGGGTGGTATAAGAAGGTGGGATACGCTCCTGCGATTTTAATAGAATGAAAAAGTGTATCTTATCTCTCAAATTAATGTTATATAGTTTAAGTAATGTTAAAATAGTAAAATGTTTTATTTTATCTTTATCCCTATCCCACATTGTTTGAATAATAATTCTCGACTATCATATTTTTATCCTTATCTCAACCATTTATCCGTATCTATATCCCAACATTTATTCTTATCACTATCCCAATAGAATACCAAACGTCCCGTGAAAGTTTTACAGAATTTAGATTAATCCCTAAATTCTCTTCTAAAATATCTTTAATTCTCTTCATATCTATATCTATATGTAAGGGGTGTTTGTTTCAACTTTTCGGAATAGCGTTTATCGTTTCACTTAAAACTGCAGAAAATATATCGTTCGGTTATGTTTATATAACTCCAGCATTTAACATTTTTTCTGGAAACTGCAGTGTTTTAGAGCTTTTCACGAAAAGCTCCTATTTGAAGCTTTTCATAAACAGTTGTTTGTTATTGACAAAATGATCCTACTTATTTCTACAAAATATGTTTCTTCTTTAACATTATTTATATTTCTACAACATAATTACCGGAAGAACAATGTTTCGTTACATACAATAAATTTTTTTATTTTATTTTTTATATAGATTATTTTTTATTAATTTGTGTAACACATTTTTTATTTTATAATAGGATAAGGTGCAAAAATACCCTTAACGTTTATAGCTAAAAGTAATTTTACCATTAACATCTAAAATGGTGCAATCATACCCCTAATATTGGCAGTCAAGAGCAATTTTACCCCCTAATATTGACAAGTTGGGTCAATTTGAAAATTAATTCATCAAATTATCTTATCGGTCATATCACAGTGTGCATCATTTTATCATCATTAGTAACAGATCACAAACATATAATTAGACGTGAAATTTAAAATATATATATTGTCTTTTGTACGAGTTTGACAAAAAAAATTGAAATATTTCACCGAATTTATAAATATTAATTTTCAAATTTATTATTAAATAACAAAAAAAATATGAAATCTCTTTTTTAGAACTAAGTGATATGTGCAATTAGTGTAGAATAAGAAATAAAATATATGTATTTCAAAAGGAAATAAAATATATGTGTAATAATGTCTGAAATTGACCAAACTTGCCAATATTATGGGTAAAATTGCTTTTAACTGCCAAGGTTATGAGTAAAATTTCACCATTAAGAGTAAAATTGATCCTTATTGTAAACATTATAGGTTTTTTTTCACCTTATTTTTTTATAATTTCTTTGTTGATTAATTTAAAATATGTCTATATTAGACATTTTAAATCCGAACAACAATAGTTCAATATAATTTTACCAAACACTAATAATTAAACAGCTAATAACAAACAGCTAACAACTTACTGCAACTGCAAACAGCTAACAGCAACCACAACAGCTATTAGCTAACAGCTGAACCAAACAGACTCATAATATAAAACAGTAACGAGTGAGTTGCGATGTCACTTCCTCCATTTTTACTGATAAAAAATATAATATAGTATAATATATTAATTTTAATTATATTATTATATTTATTTGTAAAAGGATTATTTAAAGTAAATGCAAAAATAAAATAATAAAATTTAATTTAGATAACACATTTATTTTATTAATTTTAATTATTAAATTACAATTTTTTTAATATTTATATGTCAAGATGAATTCATACATCGCACGGATAAAAAATTAATAGTCTATAAAGTTACTCCGAAAATGTGAAACAAACATTTCTAAATATAATCTTACCATTAAAAAAAATCTGTGGTAGAATTTTTTTTTTTTTTTTTTTTTTTGAAAAGTAGATTTTAGATTATTTATTTAGTTTCTTCTTAATATACGAGTAATTCAATTTATTATAACTGTGCTATCAATTATTATTAGGGTAAATTTCAAATAAAACCCATGTGGTTTCATTAATTTTGAGATAAAGGACTGTGGTTTACTTTTTGTCAAAACGAGGATTGAAGTTTTCAACTTTAGCAAAATAATGACTTTTTCGATTGATGCTATTAAAATCACCCTTGACGACTTCAAAAATGACATATTTTAAGAACTACTAATATTTTAAGCAACTTTAATTCTTCAACTTTTTTATTTTGAGATTATTTAGGTGATGTTTGATAAAGAGAGAGAAAGTTAATGTTTAGAGAGAGAAAGTTCCAAAAAAGATGAATTTTGAAAATCGAAAATGTAGTTCTATAAAAAATATGACATTGAACAACTTTAATTCTTGAAAAATTTCATTTTAAGGTCGTTAAAGATGGTTTTAATAACATTAATCCAAGTGGGAAACCTCAATCCTTATTTTGACAAAAAGTAAACCACAATCTTTTATCTGAAAATTAGTGAAACCACATGAATTTTATTTGAAATTTACCCTTATTATTATAACTGATTTCTATCAAAATATATATATATATATATATATATATATATATATATATATATATATATTATTATAACTGAAAATTTATATTTAAGGAATTAGACTTTTTTTTTTTTTTAGAAGAAGGAATTAGACTTCTAATTTGGCCTGAATACATGCTGACAGTTATCTGGCACATCTTGAATAGATTTATGAATCTCACTTTAACTCATTAAGTTATTTTTTTATCCAACACTAATCATCAACAAATTAAATACTATAATTTTATATCTTTTTTTTTAAAACCATTACTTTGTTTTGTTTGATGAGATAAAAAATTAATGCAATGGTGGAAAAAAACAAAATAATGGTTACTTTGTTAAAAACAAAGTAACCATAGTGTCTACCATTAATTATTAATTTACAGTAGATTGTATAATATTAGATATATTTTTTTTTATAAATAGAACACTTCTTTATTATTAGAATTAGAAGAAAGAACAATATTGAGATAGGACAGTGGACATGTCCACACACCATGAACAGACTGGGAATTGACCGTCTTAGCTAAGAGATGAGCGGCCGAATTGACTGAACGTTTTACATAAGAAACTAAGCAACTGCCTAACTCTTTTAAAATACTAACACAAGATAAAAATGACCTCAAAATCAAGCTGTTTACATATTTCTGAGATGCGTTTTGAGTTAACCATTGCCTCTATAAGAAACACTAACATGGGCCCATGGACCTGCACCAGATCCTTTAGAATACTAACTGTTTGTGGGTTGCCCAACCCACGACAGTTCCAGCTTATAAGACGCATAACCCCAGGCGAGCTTGAACTCCAAGACCCGCCCCATATCCATTTTTTTGATAGGATACCAGATTCTATTTCCATACTGACATTCTCCATGCGTGGCTGTTTTGGTTCGTGAATGAGTCCATCTTCAATAGAGGGATTCTGACTCTCCTTGTTGTTTAAACTGTTAATTCGGGAAGGGCCATCCCTTGTTGGTATATTCTTGCTCCTAAACGCCTTGGATTTAGACTTATCCCCTGCAGGAACTTCATCAACGTTTGAACTGTCTAAATTATCCTCATCAACTGCCTCTAATGGATTCCTCAACCATCCTCTTCCAATTTGGGTCGTCATTCTTCCTGGCTGGGTACGTAGATGGCTGTCAAAATGTCTCTCAATATGATCACCAGGATTGTCAAATAGAAATTGGCAGAATTTGTCTGAGTGTCCAATAATTTCACAATAAAAACAGAAGGATGGTAACCTCTCATAGCAAAAATTGATCCACAACCACTCTCCACCACTATGTGTTAACTTCTGACCCCTTTTGATTGGGTTTCAGACATCGATAGTAGCTTTTATTCGCTGATAATTTCTCCACGCATTAGTAAAGTTATTCATATCTGATTCCAAGTAATGGCCTATTTGGTTGCCTAGAATTTTACACGTAGCCTCTATTTGAAAGCCAACTGGAAGATCATATATCTGAACCCATATGATTAAGTCATGCAATTCAACTTGGGTTGCTTGCTCCATTACATCCAGGCATCTCACTATCAGCACGTTTTGATTGAATGTCCAATGACCTTCATTCAGCACTCGCAGTACATCTCGTTTGTGAAAAAACTGGAAAAGAAATATTCCCTCCAAGTCCGATTCAGTGATGGTGACTCCCTTCACAGGCTTCCATATTGATGCTAGAATATTGTTTATACTTTCAAGGTGTACAGATTTGGTTGTTAGAAACTGACCAACAACAAAGTAGAAACCTTAATTAGTAGGATTAACAACATGTTCTTCTCCCAAAATCACTCATTGTTCCTCCTCGTCTTCTAAATATAATCGGGAATTGGCCTCCATTAATCCATTCCCTTTGTCCATTGAAAATCAGGTCGAAACCCTAGCTTGTAAGATAAGTAAATTAGGTTAAAAACTTCTCAAGAGAGGAGACTGCAAACGCTCCAATAAAGAGGGAGTGAGAGCTAGAAGTTATTTAAACAGAAAAAATGTTTAAGAAGAGAAAATGATGAACAAACAAAAGAAGATAAAAAGCAAAGATAAAATTTTCAAGAAGCAAAGAAAGAAGACAATGGAATAGATAAAGAAAGATGAAGAAAAAACAATGAACTGTATGAATGGCAGAACGAGACTCTCATCGGACCGTCTTGATCATATAGATATTTTATTTAATTTGTAGTTAATTAGTATCATTTGAAAAATACGGATGGATTAGCTATTTCAATTCCTAATATTTCTGAACAGGAGCGGCCAGTTGTTCCTTTGGCAGGAAAAATTCTATCAACGCAGAATAGTGTAGGAGTTGCTGATGATTTTATAGGAAAATTAGCATCCTATCAGAAAGGAGGCAGTAGTGAACAGAAGGTATCAAACAAAATAGTTACACATGTATCACGCAAAGGGCGTTGGAAATCTTTGGCCCGCACACCAGCCTTGAAGGTAAAAGCATCTCTTTCTAAGACGCCATCGAATGTCACAAGTATATGTGGTAAGAGGAAGGAAGTAAGAAATGTTGAATTTGAAGATATGTGTTGTGATGATAATACTACTGGTAAGAAGGTCTGTATCCAACCTTGTCCATTGGATTCCAATTTAACGGTGGAGACTGTTGTTCAGTCCCACCGAGCATTATGAAAATCTTTAGTTGGAACGTTCGGGGACTGGGCAATCCTCGGACGGTTCAAGCTTTGACTCGCTTTGTTTGGAGTCATTGTCCTGATGTGGTTTTCTTAATGGAAACTAGGCTGTTTGGGAATATTGATGGGTTACGTCGAAAGTTTTTGGAATATCAGTTCTTTAAAGTTGATTCCATAGGTCGTTCGGGGGGGATTAATTTTGATGTGGAAAGAGGAGCTAATGTTGCAAATCATGGGTTTTTGTATTCATTGTATTCATTTTGGTGTAAAAAATGAGGAAGGAAGCTTATGGTGGAGAGGAACAGGTGTTTATGGTTGGCCTGAGACTGCTAATAAAGCTCGAACATGGAACATGCTTAGGGATATTCACTGTCGGGAGAATCTACCGTGGGTATGCTTTGGGGATTTCAATGAAATAATGTATTCTAGGGAAAAGGAAGGAGGTTCTTTGGATAATTTTCGGTTTATGGAAGCCTTCAGGAATTGCTTGGATGGGTGTGATCTATTTGATTTGCGATCCTCTAGTGGCTCTTTCACATGGTCTAATGGTAGAAGGGGACTTTCTCGTATTCGGGAGAGATTGGATAGAGTTGTTTGCCAGGTTAGTTGGGAGTTGTTGTTTCCAAAATCATTGGTTACTCTTTTAGCGAGGGTTGCCTCAGATCACTCACCTATCTTATTGGATACTGATGGAGTACAATGTATCAAGCAAAGACCATTTCATTTTGAAAAAATGTGGATAAGGGATCCTGGTTGTCGTGATGTTATCCAGTCTGTTTGGCTTTCAGAAAATTATGCACAACTAGATGTATGTGGGAAGTGTTGGTCCCTAGTAATTAGTTCCAAGGGGGGGGGGGGGGGTTAGGAACTAATGTAACTTTTTTGCGTTTAATTAAGCTGACTTAGAGTTATTTCAAGAGTTTGATAACTCAGCGTGTTGGTCAGCACGGCCGGTTGATTAGTCAGACAGTTTTATTACTATGCTGACTAAGACTGCTTGACTCGAGAATTGGGAATTGACAATTGAAAGGTCAGCTTCCAACTTAGCACTCAGATTTACTCAGTTTCAGTTTTAGCAATTTATAAGTTGAGTAAATTTCACAAGCAACACATGCATATATATATATATATATATATATATATATATATATATATATATTGAGAGAAAGAGTTTAGAAGTTACTCAGCACGACTTATCCTGGTTCGGCCTCTCTGCCTACGTCCAGTCCCCAGTTCCTCCTGGGATTTTCAATCCAATACTGAGCTCTTTCAAGGTAGAGCACAAACCCTTTACAAGGCAGTGAGTATGCAAGAGTACGTCCTCTATTCGTCTTCTCAGCTCCTACTAAGTACTACAACCCAGCACTTAGATTTTTCTACCACTGAATACTTACAACCAAGTACTCAGCTTAACACTCTCAATATACTTATTGATTACACACTTGTTCTTTTTCAACTAAAGAACACCTTAGATGATTACAAAACAATCAATCTAGCATTTACACAAAGAATGGAAGATTCGGTGTAAGATCTTTTTTTATTTGAGTGCTTTGAAGATTTTCTCTCTTGTATTTTTCTTTTTGATACTTCGGCAATGATCCAAGGTTCTTGATTGTCCTTTTATAGAAGGAAATCTGCAGATTGGATCGTTTGAATTGTTTTAGCCGTTAACACCAAAACGGCTCTTTTGGGAGACAGATTCTGGTCAGCTTCAGTCTGTTCCGCCATTCCCTTCCTCTGTTTTCTTCAGGCGTCAGGTTTTGTCTTCTTGCATCAGACTTGTCTTTTTGTGCCAGTTGTCTTTTACCAATAATCCATTGACCCATGATTCTCGGAATTAGTCTTCTTTGTATTTTCGAGGCTTTAATTATTGGTGCAGAAGATTGGCAGACTTTGTCTTTTAGTAAACGGATCCTTCATGTTGTCCTGACTGTCGCTCAGCTTCATTTGTTATTTTCGAATGTTCAACTTCCATGCTGAGTTCCTTCTTAGTCAGCTCTGTTCTGTTTGTATAATTCTGAAGGAGTCTTTTGATTTAGTCAGCTTCGTTCTGGCAACTTTGAAGGAAGCTTCTGATGCTGAGTTCTACTTTACTCAGCTTCTATTCTTTCATGCTGAGTTTCGTTCCACTCAGCTTTGGCTTATGCTAACTTTTGACCTGTCTTACTTTATATATATTTTTGCACTCAATATTGAACAAACGCATTAGTACAATTAAATCAAAGCATTTAAATTTAATTGCCTCTTAATCATGGGTGATTTTGTCAAATCAAAATCTTGTGGAAAGGTGTTTCAACAAACTCCCCCATTTTGATGTTGGCAAAATACATAATTATGGAACTCAGTTATAAGTTACCCCATGATTGATATATTTTTGAAATGACTCCCCCGTAAGGGTTGCACATATGTGTATACTGACTTAGTTTAATGTTGGATTTTTCAAGATCTGAACTTTTTGAATTTTAAGTCAGCTTTCAAAAATATTAGAAGTATGTTGTTACTCAGTTTATTACCTAAGTGTTTTAATGTTAATGTATACTGAGTATGTTTTACTTCTTAATTTGTTTGTTCAATTTTATCGACTATATTGAGAAAATAGTACTTGGCATAGATTAAACAAGAAAATAAAGCAAACACATATATGAAGGTTTCTATGCTAAATTCTAAACATTTACTAGACTATATCTAGTTCTTCTTCTTCTAAGCTTGGTGGTCAGCTTTAGCTATTCCTTTGCCTTTGTCTTTACTTCATGAGGCATTTCCTGCAAGCTGAGTTCCTCCTTGACTTGTCTCCCCCATTTTGCCATCATCGGGTTTATAAATGAATGTGTCAGTGCGAGCATGAGCGGAGAGGTGAGTTGAGTAACGCTGGAGCCTCTTAGTACTTTCTCGCAAGCCATCAATTATAGGAACACTGTCATCTTGGACATGGCGAGGAACCCGAAGAGAACTGCTAATCATGCTAAGCAGGCATTCATGAGATTTGCTAAGCCAGGTGAGCGAGCTGGTGAGCTGACCAAAAGATTGGTGGTACATCTTGAGCAAGGCAAAGTCATAAAATATGCGCTGGGCATTGTTGATGCGCATTGCTTTCATTATTGCTTGGGAAAAGCTCAAGAGTTCACTGTTCGAGACTGGATCAACATCCATCTGTGCTTTGTTGATGTTGAGCAGGCTGACTGCTTCACTCAGTTGGTCAATTGTACACTGAGAGGAGGAGGATACTAAGTTACGCGTACTAGTCAGCTCAGCATTAAGCTTGGTAAAGCATTCTTGTAGTTCAGCAGAGGTGGCAAACTAAGCATTGCCAGGTGCGCTTGATTTGGTCAGTTCTGCAGTTAACTTAGCAAAATATCCTTGAAGTTCAGCAGAAGTGGCATACCCTGGATTAACTTCTGATGGTTGGTGGATTTTGCCTTCAAGTGAGTTCAGATGGTTCACCATTGTGAGAACCAATTCAGTCAGCTTTGTGATTTGGTCTTGCCGTGGCTGCTGAGTTTGAATGGTGGTTATTACACTGACTAGATCCTTGAGTCCTCGTAGTTCATTGAGAAGCTGAGTGATTCCAGGAAGTTGAGAGGACCCAGTATTAGAAGATCTAGCAGCATCAGCTTGAGGAGGGTTCAATTCTTGAAGCAAGGACTGAGCAGAGGCAATGATGCGACGGCCTGACTCAGTGGCATTCAAGTAGGTGAATTGAGCCGCATTTGACTCAGAGGCTGGAATTGAGCTTGATGGTGGAGGAGTTGGCTCTTTGCTAGATTGATCACCTTGATTGGTGACTGGACTTTGATGTGGAGTATCTTCAGGAGCTGAGTTGTCAACATGTTGAGTTGGAGGTGGAGTTTGGTTAGTCATGTTGACCTACTCATTCTGAGGTGATGAAGTTGATGCCGGATCTGTTCCATCTTGAGCAGTTTTTGGATTGTCCGGAGTCTTGGCTTGTTCCTCAATACGAGTAACAGAGGCTTGGTTTTGCACAAGATCCGTTGGAGGGGACTCAAGCTCAGCATCATGAGAGAAGTATTTGAACTGAATTTTAGACATTTCAGCATCAATATCTTGAGGAGGAGAGTCTGCAAGGAGATCAATAACTTGAGTTTTATGGGCTTTCTTCTTAAGCCGCTTGAACTTTGTTTCTTTGGCAGGAGATGGGTCAGCTTGAATGTTCTCCTCATCAGTGTCAACTGTCTCTTCTACCATAGTTGGATGCTCATGTTGCTCAGCATGATCCTCAACAGCAACACTTTCTCCTTCTTCAACTCTCTGCTCAGCATCATCCTGAGGTTGCTCAACATTAGTAGGTTCTTTCTGCTCAGTATGAACTTCTTCCTCAGTATGAGTTTCAGCTTCCCTTTCTTTCTCAGCTTGTTGCTCAGTTTCTTTCTTAGCTTCTTTTTCTAGGTCAGTTCCATGACCTTCAGAGACAGCCCGATCTAAGGGATCGGCTTCAACTATCTTTAAGGTATTAACCTTCTTCCTTTTCATCAAGGGGGATTCTGGAGTTTCCTCTTCTTCATCTTCAGGCCCTTCTGGCTTTTTTCTCTTCTCTGCTGACTCAACTTTCTCCTTAGCCTTGTCAGCTTTGACTTTTTCTTGAGACAACAGCCTCACTTTCTTTGGGACAGCGTGAATGTCTTTGGAGCAAGTTTCAAGAGCCTTCCTCTTCTTCTTCTTCTTCTTCTTCTTCTCAGGCTGAGCTGTCTTAGGGGACTCAGCATGAGCCTCCACTTCTTTTTCAGGCTCATTTTCAAGCTCAACTTCTAGTTGCTCAGCTTCTTCATTTTCCTCAGCATCTCCAACTTCTTCATAGCCTTTCAAGGGTTGATTGTACAACAATCCATCCAGCAGAACTGCAGTGATTTCACTCCCCAAGCTACTTGTTTCATTTACTGTCTCGATCTGCTTGTCCTCGAGAATTTTTGTGATCAGAGAGCCCAAACGGAGTTTCTTACCACTTCGTTGAAGAGCTCCAACTAAGAAGACGGGAAGATTGAGCGGAGTGTAGGTCAGCATGTGCCATATGAAACACTGCTCAAAGTTAGAGGCGGATGAAGCTGAGCTGAGTTTGGGGAAGATAAAGTTGGTCAGCATGTAGTGGGCCATCTTCTGTTCTTGCCCCATACAGGTGCTGGGTATTTCACCTTTATGATCCTTGGGTTTACAGAACCCCTTGATCTTCTCAACCTTTTCTTTTGGCTCCTTCTCCTTTGTTGTCCTAAATTCTATTCCTTCGTCTGGTAAATCTAGTAAAGTGGCTAGATAGGCAGGAGTTATGGTGATTTTCTGACCTTTGACCGTGGTCTCCAAATAATCAGGATCATCTTCATCAACATATAGATTCGAATAGAATTCCCGTACTAACCTAGGGTATGTTGTTCCTGAGAGAGAGAAGAGACCAGTCCACTTGTTCTTCTCGATCCAGTCACAGAACGGTTTCTCAGAGGTGACGAATCCTGGAGAGAACCATCTGCATTTCAGAACCTCCAAATTGTTGACCTTCTTGTGGACTTTGATCATATTTATTTCTATTCGTGTCGAAGGACCCACGGGGTCAGCCTGAGTGGGTTTGCCAGAGGTTTGGTCAAGCTGAGTGGTGAGGTTAGGTTTTTCGTTCTTGCCGGAAGCCATTGTTACAGATGAAGGTTTTGAGGTTTTAGGGAGAGAGAAGAGTTCGATTTTAGAAAATCGTAGGCGTAAAGAGTAATGAGTGAGGATCCTTCCACTTTTTATATAGATTTATAACTAGCCGTTTTGCCTAGGGACGTTCAACCGACAAAGATACTGTCATTTATGACATCTTCAGTGTATGGGATTTATCATTAATGTGCGTCTTTCCAAGGTGCCAGTGGTTACACGTGTAGGCATTTATTTTATGCGAGTGGGTTTTTTACTTGGTTTTGCTAGAATTCGAAGCATCCGCGATGTTGAGTGCCTAGCTTTTGTGAACATGATTTTTCTATCTCTAAATGGCTCAACATACGTTAATCACTCAGCATATACATCTACTCAGCATAAGGTGATTACTCAATATGTTTATCTACTCAGCACAGGATATTTATTCAACATTTGAATCTACTTAGTATAATCACTTAATGTATATGTCAACTCAGCATAAGGTGATTTTTCTAAATTTCAAGTTTAATAAGTAGTAGATGCTTATTGTTAATTTACTCAGCATGGTATTTGTACAATCATTCAACTTTCCACCCAACATGGCAATCACTCAACATTCAATTTTTCATATAGATTTATTTAGGGTGGATTTGACATACCAATGCCTTCCCTTAGTATATTGAATTGTTCTCGTGCCAGGGGCTTAGTGAAGATATCTGCAAGCTGTTCATTTGTTGGCACATAGGTCAGCTTGATCTCATCTTTTAGTGCATGGTCTCTGATGAAGTGGTGTCTTATGCTAACATGCTTCATCCTGCTGTGTTGGACTGGATTCTTAGATAGATCAATGGCACTTTTGTTGTCACATTTGATCTCTATAGTCTTTGTTTTGACTCCATAATCCTCAAGCTGTTGCTTTATCCATAGGACTTGCGCAACACAGCTTCCAGCAGCCACGTACTCAGCTTCGATTGTAGACAGGGCTATGGATGATTGCTTCTTGCTGAACCAAGATACTAGACAGCTTCCGAGGAAATGACATCCTCTCGAAGTACTCTTCCGTTCTAGCTTATCTCGTCCATAGTCAGCATCAGTATATCCAATGAGTGTGAAGTCATTTGACATTGGATACCATAGACCTGCATCAACTGAGCTCTGCAAGTATCTAAAAATTCTTTTCACAGCAGTTAGATGAGATTCCCTGGGGTCAGCTTGATATCTAGCACAATAGCATACTGAGTACTGAATATCAGGTCTACTAGCTGTGAGATAGAGTAAGGAACCTATCATACCTCGATAGAGTTTACTATCAACTGACTTACTCTTCTCATCCTTGCATAGGACAGTATCAGTACCCATGGGGGTTGATATTGGTTTGCAATCTACCATGCTGAATTTCTTTAACATTTCCTTGGTGTACTTAGACTGACTTATAAAGATGCCATTCTTACCTTGCTTGATTTGAAGTCCAAGGAATAAGTTGAGTTCACCCATCATGGACATTTCAAACTCAGTTTGCATCTGTTGGCTAAATTCTTTGCACAAAGATTCGTCAGTAGCACCAAATATTATATCATCTACATATATCTGTGCAAGTAGGGTATGTTTACCCTTTTTCTTAATAAACAAGGTTGTCTCAGCTTTTCCCCTGACATAGTTCCTGGTCAGCAAGAAATTGGTCAACCTCTCATACCAAGCTCTTGGAGCTTGCTTTAGGCCGTACAAGGCCTTTTTGAGTTTATAAACGTGGTTTGGAAACTTTGAATCTTCAAACCCAGGAGGTTGATTAACATATACTTCTTTGTTTATAAAGCCATTAAGAAATGCACTTTTTACATCCATTTAGTATAATTTAAAATTCATGAAACTGGTATAGGCACACAATATACGTACAGCTTCTAGCCTAGCAACAGGTGCAAATGTTTCTCCATAGTCTATACCCTCTTGCTGACTATAGCCTTGGGCTACAAGTCGAGCTTTGTTTCTAATCACATTTCCATGCTCATCTAGCTTATTTCTAAAGACCCACTTGGTTCCTATGGGCTTTTGATTCCTAGGTTTAGGTACTAAGTCCCATACCTCATTTCTGGTGAATTGGTCAAGTTCTTCTTGCATAGCATTGATCCAATACTCATCTTGCTCAGCATCGGCAAAGTTCTTTGGCTCATGCATTGAGACGAAGGCAACATTGCTAAGGTATTTTCTAAGTTGATCTCTGGTCATCAACTTGTTGTTGGCAGCATCAAGAATGGCCTGTTATGTGTGTCCTCTTGGGATCTTTATTTCCTTGGGCAATGTTGAGTCGTTTGGAAGAGGTGTTTCTACAATCTCTACAGGAATAGATTGATCAGCAAATGTTATTTCAGTTTCTTTCTTACCTTGGGTCAGCCCTTGTATAGATGACACAGAGGCTTCTGGTTGATCAGCGGAGGCTGAGCTTGGTTCATCTTCTTCGAGCTGAGCTGACTTACCTGCAGGGTCAGTTTCATCGAACTCAACATGTACAGACTCTTCTACAACTTGAGTTCTTTTATTAAATACTCTATATGTGATAGGGGCATTTCGTCCCTATCTTTTAGCGTGATTTACGGTTTAATTTTAGAAGAAATAAATAAGTTTAATTACAAAAATAGAGTGTTTTAATAAAATAACAAAATAAAAATAAATTTCTTACTTTCGGTTAATTTTCCTTATTTTTGATTAATATTAGAAAATAAAACGTCAAGCTAACTCGACTCTCAAGATTTGTATTTCAGGTACGAGGAAGGAGTAAAAATCTACTCAAATACGCGGGGCGTATCATTATTTACGCGGGGCGTATCGTCATTTATACGGGGCGTAAAACATGGTGTCAGAAATAATTGCCTTATCCGCAGGCACCATGTGGAAATGACTCAGCATACGTGGGGCGTATGACACATGTCAGAAATGATTGGCCTAATCCTAAAAGTCAGACTGCATTGTCTCCCGGAGTCAACTCTCCATACGCGGGGCGTATCACCATTTACGCGGGGCGTAAAAGGTAGTTCTTCAACGTAAAAAGATAAGAGACTCATTTACGCGGGGCGTACTTCAACTACGCAGGGCATATTTGAGACAATTAGACATAGAATTGGTCCACATGCAGGAGATTTCTGACGGAATGGGCACTTACGTGGGGTGTATATCACCTTACGCGGGGCGTATCATGGGATTTCTGCACCAAATAATGTTGCTCCATACTTCTACCTTGTGAAGTTACAATTCTACCCCTAGCTTGATGTATAAATAAGAGTGACTAGCACTCATTTAGACACCTTCTAGCTTATACACACATCACCTTCTACCCTCTACCATATACACCTTGTACATAGCTACATTTTGCTTCTCTTAGATAGTTGTTGTGTAGTTTTGTAGTATAGATTCAGTTTATGTAATAAAACTCTCCCACCTCGAGAGCTTATTCGATTATTCTGGCATTACATCAACGTTCCGCTCCATCATTCGTCACCAAGCTCGAGAGTTCCACCTCCAAGTCCTAAGAGACGGCCTTGAGTCCGGTTGGCTAGTTCCGAGGGCCGATTCTTCCCTCTTTGCTTGCTAATTAGCTTGCACTCTTCCTATGTACTAGGCTTGGTTGTATTCTATATTCTTACTCTCCATATTTATAATATATGATTTGCAATTTCCGTTTCTGTATACGTGTTGATGTTTATTGCTTGTTTTGATACTCATAATTGACTATTGTGTAGGGGAACGCGATTTCCGACGCCATTCGGGCTATCTTTAGGGATTCATATAGGTGTTGCCTTACCGGAAGTGACAAACCGGAAACCGTAGGAATTGACAAGCCACGGAACTTACGGGCCCTAGTTTCTGATCCCCAGCATTAGACACGCCTTGACTAGGAACCACGTAGTCTAAGTACTTCACGGGTCGGTCGAACTACACGTAGTCGTCATTGCAAGAGTAAATCATCACCCGAATATATTCGGAGTTATTGCATATTATATTTATAACTTATCGTCACCCATATCACTCCGTGGAGTTTTCCATTACATAAATCCATGTCACCAATAGGTTAGGAGTAGTTTGTAGTTGTGTCTCACACCAACTCAAAGTATTCACCGCTTAAATAACGTATAAAACCGAGTCATCTAATACTTGCAGTTATAAATCCCGCGGATTCGATACCCGGTCTTAACCGGATTACTACTTGATACGACGGGGTACACTTGTCCCTAAGTAGTCGTAGCGTCTAGTAGAGTTAAGAGCATTTAAAAGATCACATCCATATTCATAGCACATTCACCGCAATACACATTTAATCGTCATTAGAAAGCTCTACCTAGATCCTACGCCCATCAAGTTTTTGGCGCCGTTGCCGGGGATTTATAATTTCCTACAATATTAGACAAAAACGTTTTATTGTTAGTTTAAGCATTTGTAAATATCATTTTCTTTTTGTGAATAATTTATTTTGTTTCGTAATAATAATCTTTTCCATGGTATTATAGTTGTCATCTGTGGGACGATCTCATGGGTGACGAATGTTCGCACCAACAATCGTCCTTGCAATTCGATGTGGTAATCTCTATGCTTAAAGATATTCAAGTGAGATTATCTAACAATGAGACATATTGCAGGGATTTGGGAAATCAAATCACTAGATTGACGTCTCGTCTCGATTCAACCGCGGACGAATCAATTCGAGACACCAATCCGGGTGATCAACATGTAGAGGTCGAGTTAATTGAGCCCTCTCAAGAGGAATCCCCAAATCATGTAGGTT
Organism: Euphorbia lathyris; assembly: GCF_963576675.1. Taxonomy (NCBI): domain Eukaryota; kingdom Viridiplantae; phylum Streptophyta; class Magnoliopsida; order Malpighiales; family Euphorbiaceae; genus Euphorbia; species Euphorbia lathyris. Next base: position 91,620,965 of record NC_088910.1, read on the forward strand.
GTCTCAACTGCGAGGAGCCGGAAATCCTAATCGATAAGCCGGTTGTGTGCGGGCCCATGGAAATAAATCCAAAGCTAGAAGAGTTTGAGGTTCCTTCTACCTCGGAATATTTCACTCTTTTTGAACTACCAAAGGAGTAAAAAAGGGAGCAAACTAAACTCTTCAATAATTTCTGTAAATATAGTTTTTGGTTTTTGTTAAATTTCTTTGAAGCTAACAATCCGTTTTGTAGGTACGGATTGTTTATTCAAGAATTTGCATTTCTAACGCGAATGGAAGCATACACCTAGGAGGAAATGCTAAGTCGAGCTCACCGACTATAACGTAGCGCTTCTTGGGAGGCAACCCAAGCTCGAATAAGGGAGTTTTCTTTCCCAGCTTTTATTTTCCGCATTTCGTTTTCCTACCGACTTATGTCATTTTTAAAAAAAAAAATCCCACTTTATCCAAAGGAGAATAAACCACGCGGGGCGTACACACCTATACACCCCGCGCACCGTGCTTGTTATTTCTATTTTTGCGTGAGTTAATAACATTCACGCGGGGCGTATCCCTATTACACCCCGCGTGCTCCACCTTTTTCATAATAAGATGGCTCAGAGCTCGGAACACGCGGGGCGTCCCTCTACGTGCGCCCCGCGTATCTGAGTCTCTGGCCCCGGTGCACTTAAAAAGCCTCTTCTACGCGGGGCGCCCCCAGGGATACGCCTCGCGTAGGATCTGACCTTAAGGGCCCCTTTTTCAGCTCATTCTTTATTTTTGTTTTTGTTTTGTTTTCTTTTTGCGACGCCCTTGGAATAGGCGTCATTTTAATAACGCGGAGGGACGTGTAACCCCGCACTTTTAGTTTGGTTTGCACTAACAAAAACAAAAATAAAAATCAAATAATTATCAAAATAATTAAACAAATTTATTAACTCTTGAAATTTTTCCCGACACGCTATCCCTCCTTTGGAAATTAATTAAAGTTCCGTTATTTGTCATCAAAAATAAAAGCATCGGAACATAAAGGAATGATTCAATTAAGAGATTTTAGTCTTGGTTTTGAAATTAGGGAATTTGTGCAAAGCTTAGGTTAGTACTAAACTAAGGCATTGAGTCTTAACCCAAATATTATCTCCATAATGAACTTTAAAAAGGCAATAAAAACGGGATAGTTGAGAATTTGACGAGAACTTGAAAGTACACATTTTAAAACCCGAATTTTTTGTGAGGCAACTTTGAGCCTAAAAGAGTTCGTACAAGAACTCTATTTTCTTTCACAACTTTTCGAGGGCTTTGACTTTACTCGACTCATAGAATTTGCATCTAATACCGGGTTAAGTACACTTATTTTTGGTAAAAAGGCAATAGATGATAAACTGAACCTACTTAGGCTAATTTTTCTTAATTTATTTTTCTCGTTTTCATTAAACATTAGGAAACCCCTTCGAGCCTATTAACCAACTTTTTTTGTTAATACCCTTTTAATATTTAACCCTTTTTTTCCTCTTGTTCAAATACCGACAAAATCAATTTGCACCCGAATTATCCGAAATAAGTCACGGCCTTAGCAAATGAGCACCATAAGCTTTCAAAATATTGTTTTTGTGCCTCTATCAAAACAAAGGATACAATAAAAATAAAAAGGCATTCTCAAGCTCCACCCGAGCAATTTTGAAGTATATCTTGTAAAATTCGCTAAGACCGAAGCAAAATACGGTGCGATCATAAGTCGGTATTTTGGAACTTGAGTTTATTTAAACTAACCACTAAAGAAGCCACCCACATTACAACCCCCCCCCCTCCGGGTTCATTTTTAATATTGCCTAACCATATTTTAGGAGGAAAAATCCGGATGAAAATGCAAATTCAACATGATCTCGAGTAAGTGCAAAGAAGAGTGCTAAAACACCGACCCACCAAAAATTATGCGTAAGAGTGAAATTCCTTGGTGAGGTACTACCGAGTTCTCAAAAGATGATCGGCTCCCGTTAATATTGCCTATTAAACTTAATCATGGAGGTCTCAAATAAGTTTTTGTACTCAATTGCTTGCGTAGGTACTTACCGAAACCTTTGCATAAAACCGTAACTTTGAAATCATGCACTTGGTAAAACCAACCTTCGGTTTGTTTCTCAATTATCTCAATCCCTTGTCTTTCGATTTCTTTTACTTGAGGACAAGTAAAACTTTAAAGTCCGAGGAGGTTTGATAGGGGCATTTCGTCCCTATCTTTTAGCGTGATTTACGGTTTAATTTTAGAAGAAATAAATAAGTTTAATTACAAAAATAGAGTGTTTTAATAAAATAACAAAATAAAAATAAATTCCTTACTTTCGGTTAATTTTCCTTATTTTTGATTAATATTAGAAAATAAAACGTCAAGCTAACTCGGCTCTCAAGATTTGTATTTCAGGTACGAGGAAGGAGTAAAAATCTACTCAAATACGCGGGGCGTATCATTATTTACGCGGGACGTATTATCATTTATACGGGGCGTAAAACATGGTGTCAGAAATAATTGCCTTATCCGCAGGCACCATGTGGAAATGACTCAGCATACGCGGGGCGTATGACACCTTACACGGGGCATATGACACATGTCGGAAATGATTGGCCTAATCCTGAAAGTCAGACTGCATTGTCTCCCGGAGTCAACTCTCCATACGCGGGGCGTATTACCATTTACGCGGGGCGTAAAAGGTAGTTCTTCAACGTAAAAAGATCAGAGACTCGTTTACGCGGGGCGTACTTCAGCTACGCAGGGCGTATTTGAGACAATTAGACATAGAATTGGTCCACATGCAGGAGATTTCTGACGGAATGGGCACTTACGCGGGGCGTATATCACCTTACGCGGGGCGTATCATGGGATTTCTGCACCAAATAATGTTGCTCCATACTTGTACCTTGTGAAGTTACAATTCTACCCCTAGCTTGATGTATAAATAAGAGTGACTACCACTCATTTAGACACCTTCTAGCTTATACACACATCACCTTCTACCCTCTACCATATACACCTTGTACATAGCTACATTTTGCTTCTCTTAGATAGTTGTTGTGTAGTTTTGTAGTATCGATTCAGTTTATGTAATAAAACTCTCCCACCTCGAGAGCTTGTTCAGTTATTCTGGCATTACATCAACGTTCCGCTCCATCATTCGTCACCAAGCTCGAGAGTTCCACCTCCAAGTCCTAAGAGACGGCCTTGAGTCCGGTTGGCTAGTTCCGAGGGCCGATTCTTCCCTCTTTGCTTGCTAATTAGCTTGCACTCTTCCTATGTACTAGGCTTGGTTGTATTCTATATTCTTACTCTCCATATTTATAATATATGATTTGCAATTTCCGTTTCTGTATACGTGTTGATGTTTATTGCTTGTTTTGATACTCATAATTGACTATTATGTAGGGGAACGCGATTTCTGACGCCATTCGGGCTATCTTTAGGGATTCATATAGGTGTTGCCTTACCGGAAGTGACAAACTGGAAACCGTAGGAATTGACAAGCCACGGAACTTACGGGCCCTAGTTTCTGATCCCCAGCATTAGACACGCCTTGACTAGGAACCACGTAGTCTAAGTACTTCACGGGTCGGTCGAACTACACGTAGTCGTCTTTGCAAGAGTAAATCGTCACCCGAATATATTCGGAGTTATTGCATATTATATTTATAACTTATCGTCACCTATATCACTCCGTGGAGTTTTCCATTACATAAATCTGTGTCACCAATAGGTTAGGAGTAGTTTGTAATTGTGTCTCACACCAACAGGTTAGGAGTAGTTTGTAATTGTGTCTCACACCAACTCAAATTATTCACCGCTTAAATAACATATAAAACCGAGTCGTCTAATACTTGCAGTTATAAATCCTGCGGATTCGATACCCGGTCTTAACCGGATTACTACTTGATACGACGAGGTACACTTGTCCCTAAGTAGTCATAGCGTCTAGTAGAGTTAAGAGCATTTAAAAGATCATATCCATATTCATAGCACATTCACCGGAATACACATTTAATCGTCATTAGAAAGCTCTACCTAGATCCTACGCCCATCAATATGCTTTACTGTTTGTTGAGTACCCTAAAAAGATCGCTTCGTCAGCTTTAGCATCAAATTTAGCAAGGTTGTCTTTTGTATTGAGTATAAAGCATTTACACCCAAAGGCACGAAAGTATCCAATGTTGGGCTTTCGTCCTTTCCAAACCTCATATGGGATTTTCTTAAGTATAGGTCTAACTAGAGCCCTATTCAGTATGTAACATGCCGTGTGAACAGCTTCACCCCAGAAGTACTTTGGAAGCCTATTTTCGCTCAACATTGTCCTAGCTATTTCGACAATAGTTCTATTTTTCCTTTCAACAACCCCATTTTGTTGAGGTGTTCTAGGAGCGGAGAAATTGTGGTCAATACCACTGGTTTCACAAAATTCATCAAACTGTTGGTTTCTGAATTCTCCACCATTGTCGCTTCTAATGTGAGCTACTCTTAGGTCTTTGTCATTTTCAAGCTTTTTAATCAATGTGGTAAACATCTCAAAAGTTTCATCCTTGCTACTCAGCAAGATGATCCAAGTGTGCCGAGAGAAATCATCTACAATAACCAAGGAAAATTTCTTACCTCCCAAGCTGAGTGGCTGGATGGGTCCGAAAAGATCCAAGTGTAGTAATTCCAATGGTCTTTTGGTTGAGACAATATTTTTGCTATGAAATGACTTTTTAGTTTGTTTGCCTTGCTGACAAGCTTTACACAATTGATCTTTTTCAAACTTTAATTTGGGTAATCCCTCAACTAATTGCTTTCTAGCTAATTTGGCAAGAAGGTCCATGCTGACATGCCCAAGTCTTCTATGCCATAGCCAGGAGTTGTCCTCTTTAGACACTAAGCATATGTTTTTAGAAAACTGTTTTTCTAAGTTCAACATGTATACATTTTCTACATGAGGGGCAGTTAAAATCAATTCATTTGTATTTCCCTCGAGTATTTGACACTTAGTATCATCAAATACAACCTTTCTGCCGCTCTTGCAAAGCTGAGCTACACTCATCAGATTGTATTTGAGACCTTTAACTAAGGAGACAGACTCAATGGTTGGGTTACCTCCGATAGTACCTAAGCCGACTATCTTACCCTTCTTGTTGTCTCCAAAGCTTACGCTTCCACCTTGTTTAAGCTCTAGTGTGATGAAATGAGTTTCATCACCTGTCATGTGTCTTGAACATGCGCTGTCTATATACCAAAATTTTGATTTCTCCATGCATGTCAAGCTGACCTGCATTTTAAACTATTCGTTTTTAGGTACCCAATTCTTTTTGGGTCCTTTCTTGTTAGTGTAGATAGGTGCAAAGTCATATTTTAACTTGTGACGACATACATTTGTAGTATGGCCACTTTTACCACAAAAGCCACACATAGTTACCCTTTGAGGGCGATGTTGAGTGTGGTCAGCATTGTTGTGCTCAGCATGTCAGCATACTTTGGTAGTATGGCCTTTCTTACCACAGAAGTCACATTGGACAGTCTGTTTGTTATGCCAGCACACAGCTTTTGTGTGTCCTTTCTTCCCACAACAGCTACATTGAGTAAACTGTTTATGCTGACCAGTACCTGAGTACTCAGCATGGGGTTTATTCTTAGTTGAACCTTTTATTTGGTTCTGTAAAGTTGTGACATCCTTTCTAAGTTTCTTTGACTCAGTTTGAACCTCTGTGACAAACTTATGTAAGATTTGCATGTTGGTATGTAAATCAGAGTTGTCCTGGAGGAGATATCGGAGGTCACTCAACTTGACCTCTTCAATCTCGTCACATCGCCTGCTGAGTGCCTTAATCTTTTTGTTACACTTCTTAGTTAGTGTATATAAGTCACTCAGGGCATTTACCATTTCGTTTCTAAGCAAAAGTAAGGATGTTACCTCATTGTTGTTTTCCTCCTGCTCAGAATCTCCAGAGAGGTCAGCTTGCTCAGACTGAGATTGGTCAGCTCCATCATCTGCCATGAAACATATGTTGGCTGTTTCATTTTGCTCAGCTTCAGATGATGTCGACTCATCACTGTCACTCCACGTGGCCACCATTGCCTTTTTGGTTCCATTCTTATCTTTCTTTAGATTAGGACAGCTTGACTTAATGTGCCCAGTTTGATGGCACTCATAACATGTGACAAGCTTGGAGCTATCCTTTTTGTATCTGGTGTCACTGGACTCAGCTTTATATCTGTCTCCTCTCTTGTATGGCCGCTTACCATTTCTTTCACTTCTTCTGAACAGCTTTTTCATTTTTCTGGTGAACATGGCCATTTCCTCATCATCAGTTGACTCAGCTTCTGTGGAGTCAGCTTTCATCACTAGTGATCTCTGTTTCTTGTCCTCAGATTTTTCTTTAGCTTCAAAGTTTTTCATTGAAATTTTATGGGTCAGCAAGGAACCGATCAGCTCATCATATTTGTATGTGGTCAGGTCCTGAGCTTCCTCTACAGCTGTCTTCTTGGCTTGCCAGCTTTTGGGAAGACTTCGTAAGATCTTCTTCACTTGTTCTTCTTCAGTGAAATTCTTACCGAGTCTTTTAAGCTCATTTATTATGTTGGTGAACCTGACATTCATTGATGAGATGTTCTCATTGTCAGTCATCTCGAATAGCTCATACAATCGCATGTGTTGGTTCACTTTGGATTCCTTGACCTTGCTGGTGCCTTCATAAGTTACTTCCAGCTTCTTCCAGATCTCCTGTGCTGACTCACAACCTGAAATCTTATTGTATTCTACAACATCTAAAGCACAGTGAAGCATATTGATAGCTGAAGCATTATTTTGTAATTTTCTGAGGTCATCCTCTGTCCACTCAGCCTCACTTTTAACAATTTTCTCATTGTTAACAGTTTTGTATGGCACATGTGGACCTTGAACAATTGCAAGCCACGCACTCATGTTTGTGGCTTGTATAAAGTTCTTCATCCTATTCTTCCAGAATGTATAATTTGACCCAAAGAATAGGGGAGGTCTAGTGATTGATAATCCCTCAGGGAGTATCTATGTTGTTTGGTTTCCTGGGAGGAAACGAGTGCTATTCTCACCCATTTTTCGGGATCAGCTCAAGATTGTTAGATCTTTGAGTAGTGAGCTTAAGCTCTGATACCACTTGTTGGTCCCTAGTAATTAGTTCCAAGGGGGGGTTAGGAACTAATGTAACTTTTTCGCGTTTAATTAAGCTGACTTAGAGTTATTTCAAGAGTTTGATAACTCAGCGTGTTGGTCAGCATGGCCAGTTGATTAGTCAGACAGTTTTAGTACTATGCTGACTAAGACTGCTTGACTCGAGAATTGGGAATTGACACTTGAAAGGTCAGCTTCCAACTTAGCACTCAGATTTACTCAGTTTCAGTTTTAGCAATTTATAAGTTGAGTAAATTTCACAAGCAACACATGCACACACACATATATATATATATATATATATATATATATTGAGAGAAAGAGTTTAGAAGTTACTCAGCACTACTTATCCTGGTTCGACCTCTCTGCCTACGTCCAGTCCCCAGTTCCTCCTAGGATTTTCAATCCAATACTGAGCTCTTTCAAGGTAGAGCACAAACCCTTTACAAGGCAGTGAGTATGCAAGAGTACGTCCTCTATTCGTCTACTCAGCTCCTACTAAGTACTACAACCCAGCACTTAGATTTTTCTACCACTGAATACTTACAACCAAGTACTCAGCTCAACACTCTCAATATACTTATTGATTACACACTTGTTCTTTTTCAACTAAAGAACGCCTTAGATGATTACAAAACAATCAATCTAGCATTTACACAAAGAATGGAAGATTCGGTGTAAGATCTTTTTTATTTGAGTGCTTTGAAGATTTTCTCTCTTGTATTTTTCTTTTTGATACTTCGGCAATGATCCAAGGTTCTTGATTGTCCTTTTATAGAAGGAAATCTGCAGATTGGATCGTTTGAATTGTTTTAGCCGTTAACACCAAAACGGCTCTTTTGGGGGACAGATTCTGGTCAGCTTCAGTCTGTTCCGCCATTCCCTTCCTCTATTTTCTTCAGGCGTCAGGTTTTGTCTTCTTGCATCAGACTTGTCTTTTTGTGCCAGTTGTCTTTTACCAATAATCCATTGACCCATGATTCTCGGAATTAGTCTTCTTTGTATTTTCGAGGCTTCAATTATTGGTGCAGAAGATTGGCAGACTTTATCTTTTAGTAAACGGATCCTTCATGCTGTCCTGACTATCGCTCAGCTTCATTTGTTATTTTCGAATGTTCAACTTCCATGTTGAGTTCCTTCTTAGTCAGCTCTGTTCTGTTTGTATAATTCTGAAGGAGTCTTTTGATTTAGTCAGCTTCGTTCTGGCAACTTTAAAGGAAGCTTCTGATGCTGAGTTCTACTTTACTCAGCTTCTATTCTTTCATGTTGAGTTTCGTTCCACTCAGCTTTGGCTTATGCTGACTTTTGACCTGTCTTACTTTATATATATTTTTGCACTCAATATTGAACAAACGCATTAGTACAATTAAATCAAAGCATTTAAATTTAATTGCCTCTTAATCATGGATGATTTTATCAAATCAAAATCTTGTGGAAAGGTGTTTCAACAGGAAGCTGAAGCAATGTGGTAATTCTCTCAAGCACTGGAATAAAACAAATTTTGGTCATGTTGGGACTAAATTGAAAAGGTTAACAAACGAATTGCAAAAAATCGAGTGTGGAGTTATGACAGTTGATAGGGAAGATACTAGGGTTCGCATTGAAAGGGAGATTCTTCAATTACAGGAGGATGAAGAGATTATGTGGCATCAACGTTCCCGAGTTTCATGGCTTTGCGAGGGTGATAGAAACACTAAATTCTTTCATTCTAAAGCGAACGTTAGGAGACGGGTGAATTGTATTACTCGATTACAGGATAGTGATGGTGTTTGGCATGATAAGGAGGATGAGGTTGAGGATATAATTGTTTCCTATTTTACAGGGTTATTCTCTACTACTGTTCCTTCTTCCAGTTCCTCTATTTTGAGTTCAGTTGATAGACATCTCTCCAGTGATGAAGTTGATCAATTGCAGGCTCCTTTTGTTCCTGAGGAAGTTTTAGTTGCATTGAAACAATCTGATAGTTCAAAAGCTCCTGGACCCGATGGTATGTCTGCCTTATTCTTTAAAACCTATTGGGATGTGGTTGGGGATCAGATTGTAGCTGTTGTGTTAAATGTGCTTAATGGTGGTCAGTTTCCTTCCTCCTTAAATCATACTTTTGTTGCTCTTATCCCGAAGGTTAAAAATCCAGGAACTCTAAAAGATCTCCGTCCTATTAGCCTTTGTAATGTTGTGTATAAGCTTATTTCCAAAACTTTATCTAATAGGCTCAAACTTTGTTTGCATTCCATTATTCACCCTTCTCAGAGTGCTTTTGTTCCGAACCGATTGATTACGGATAATTCCTTAATTGCTTTTGAATTATTTCATTCAATGAAGCATCAGATTAATAGTAAAAAGGGTGTTTGTGCTATGAAGTTGGATATGAGTAAGGCCTATGATCGAGTAGAATGGTGTTTTGTAAAAGATATGATGACAGTGATGGGTTTTTCGAGTTGTTGGATTGATTTGATTCAAAACTGTCTTTCTTCAGTTTCCTTTTCTTTCCTTATAAATGGGGTGCCAAAAGGTTTTGTTAAACCAACTAGGGGTCTTCGTCAGGGAGACCCTCTTTCACCTTATTTGTTTTTAATATGTGCGGAAGGGCTATCAGCATTGATTAGGAAATCTGAAAGAAACAGAGCTTTGCATGGTATTCGGTTTAGCAATTCTAGGCCTATAATTTCACATCTATTTTTTGCTGACGACTCAGTTATCTTTTTCCGAGCTACTGCTACAGAGTGTGTTGTGGTTCGAGAGATTTTAAGGGAGTATGAAAGTGCTTCTGGGCAACTTATAAATTATGACAAAACTGATATCTCTTTTAGTAGAGGGGTTGGTGTTGATAGTCGTATCAGGTGTGCAGATTTGTTAGGGGTGAAAGAGGTGCAATCTTTTGAGAAATATCTAGGTTTACCATCAGTTATTGGGCGATAAAAAAATGCAGTTTTTAACTTCCTTAAGGAGAGGTTACAAAAGAGGATTTGTGGTTGGCAAGAAAAATGTCGTTCTCATGGGGGTAAAGAAGTTCTTATTAAAACAGTGGCACAGGCAGTCCTCAATATATAATGAGTTGTTTTTTGCTACCAAAGTCTTTTTGTGATGAGTTACAACAGATTATGGCTAGATTCTGGTGGAATCATGATTCTGGGTAAAAGCGTATCCATTGGATTGGTTGGGAAAAATTGTGTTTATCTAAGGACGATGGAGGTTTGGGTTTCAGAAATATTTATGCTTTTAATCTTGCTTTACTTGAAAAGCAGGTTTGGAGGATGGTTGAAAATCCTGAGTCTCTCTATTCACAAGTTTTTAAGCACAAGTATTTTCCAAGGGTGGGGATAATGGTGGCTAGTGTGGGTTTCTGTGCTAGTCATGTCTGGCGGAGTCTTTTGAAGGCTAGACAGGTTATTGTTGATGGAAGCTGTTGGAGGATTGGGGAGGGTAGATCTGTTAATTTGTCATTATCTCGATGGATTCCTGATGTTCCCTGTAATCGTCCACTTTATATGTTGAATGAAGCTCCTACACAATGGGTTTCTTGCTTGATTGATTTTGATGAATTTTGTTGGAAAATGGATTTGGTTAATTTCTGCTTTTCAACAGATGTTGCTGCTGCTATTTTGAAAATTTCTTTGAGTAGAAGGAATATTACTAACACTTTATTTTGGACTTTTTCAAAAAAGGGTGAGTATCTTGTGAAATCAGGATATAAAGTGGCTAAAGAAGCTTTGCAGGTTTCTTCTTCAATGGCAGCTTCTTCCTTGGGTGCTAATGTTTTTTGGAATTTTCTATGGAAGATTAAAGCACCATCAAAATTTCTTCATACTGTATGGAGCGCTGCCAAAAATATATTGCCCTGTTATGACAATCTCTCGAAAAAAGGAATTAATGTGATTGGCAATTGCTGTTTCTGTGGTTATTATGCTGAAACCTTGATTCACTTGTTCAAAGAGTGTCCAGGGACAAGATCATACTGGAAACAGGCGAATCTATTATATTCTGTGTATAAGATTGAAGGCCTAAATTGTTTGGATTGGTTTGCTGCTATTGTGAAATTACTTTCTTCGATGGAGTTTGCAGTGTTTTGTGGAATAATTCATTTTATCTGGTTTGAGAGAAATCAGGTTATTCATGGCAAGTCTCGCATTGGTGAAATTAAAACGGTGGCAAATGTAAAGGAAATTTTAAATGGGTTTTCTGTTATGCAGAGGGGTTGTAATTTGGGCCAAGTTGATGTTGATTTGTGGAATTCAAATTTAAGCACATATGGTGTTGTAAATGGTCATTTTCATAATATTAATATTAGTGCAGCAGAGATGGGAGAAGGGACCAATTTAATTTCATCAAGCCATCAATGGAAACCTCCGGAATTAAGTTTTTTCAAACTTAATTGTGATGCCTCATTTTCTATTAGAACGTGTCATAGTTCTTTTGGAATGGTGGTTCGGGATCATAACGGTCTTGTTTCAATGTCTGGTGGAGGACCAATTGGATCTACAATGTCTGCATTGCACGCGGAATTATTAGCGATTCTATTTGCATTACGTGTGGTTCGTGATTGTGGATATCAATCGATTTTGGTTGCGTCTGATTCAGTTTCGGCAATTAATATACTTAAAGGGGATCATGTCTTGTCAAACTGGTTAGGTGTAACTCTTGGAGATATATTGGAGATTGCGCGTTCTTTCCGATCAATTGAGTTCATGCATGAGAGGCGCCAAGCGAATGTTGTCGCACATAATTTAGCTGTTTGGGCACGCTCTCTATCTAATTTGGAAATTCTCATCGAAGATTTTCCAGTTTGTGTTTCTTCTTGTATTCAGGATGATGTTATGTTTCTCGTTTCGTAATACAAGTTTTCTAATTATCAAAAAAAAAAAGTATCATTTGAAAACCGCTAATAACTCGGTTACAAATTTGGTTAGTTAAGCGCACATCAATATTTTAGATCAAAAGTAAAATAGTTGTAAAAACATATTTCTATTATAGGTGTCCGCTATGGTTACTTTGTTTTTTACAAAGTACCGTTACTTGGTGTGTTTTCACCATTGGATGATAGAGCATAACGGTACTTTATATATAATAAATTAAATTATTTTTATGTCAGAGATAAATTTAAATCATTTAGATATAAATGAATTGGATTGCTATATCTACAAATTGAGTCGGAAGGTTATGAATTCAATACTCAATTTTTTAAATATTTATAAAAAAATATAAATTTTTATATATTGATAAATACCCTGAGTTGGAGTACATGATTTCTCCTTTCATTCATATATTATTTACAAACAAATAAAAAAATAGTGTCAAATGTCTGTTTTTTCCAATAATTATTCGAACCAAAACCTTATATATATATATATATATATATATAATTTTTTTTTTTTTGAGAAACTATAGTTAAAATTTAATTGTAGTTTAAATAAACTCTTACTCAGGGCGTTGGGGAGGGCCTCCCGATCCTCCGGCCCCACCGGAAAACCCCAAAGTGGAGTTTTCCTTCCTGGTTCCGCCATGGCTGGAGCCCCTCCAGCCATGGCGGCGTAATAGAATTGTAGAAGATGAGTTTTTCTGTTTTTTTTAGTTCCTATTGTATAAAACGACGTCGTTTTGTACAGCACAAAACGATACCGTTTTATACAGTAGGAACCTAAAAAAAAAAGAAGGATGGAAAGGGAAAAAAAATACCCTTTGCCCTTTCCATCCACAAAGGCGGGAGATAGTTAGGGAAAAATTCCCTAAACACCCACAAAGTTTTATAAATCCATATTCATCTATTCTTTTTCTTTTCTACTTCCACTCAATTCAAGTAAGTTTTTTATTTCTATTATTTATTTTATTTTTGTGAGTTCTAAATTAGGGATTTCTAATTTAGGGTTTTTATTTCTAATATGTTGTTTGCTTATTTAGAGATTCTAATTAATTTAGGGCTTTAAAATTTAGGGATTAATTTAGGGTTTAAGTTAGGTATTTCTATTTTAGGGATTTTTTTTGAAAGATTTCTAATATGTTGTTTAGTTAGGGATTTCTAATTTAAGGATTCGTAATTGATAATGTGATATTTAGGAGTTTTAATTAAATTGATGATATTTAGGTATTATAATGTAATTGATAATGCGATAAATTTTAGGTTTTTTTATATTGAATTGACAATACGATATATTTTAGGGGTTTTAATTTGATCGAAGATATTCAATTAAATGTTATAAAATTAAATAAATTGTTAGTGAACATTGAACATACCGAAAAAAAATTCTTGAGACGTTATACGAAAAAAATTTCTACATAGGGTGGAGCCCCCCGAGTATTGGGTCCTGGCTCCGCCACTGCTCTTACTCCTTTACTTTTTGAATTACTTGTTTTGTCCCTTTATCCTAATGCATATACTTCTTGAATCTTATACCCATTTCATTTAATTCGAGAGTACCCGAATCAACCCATAAAACAAATAATAATTACAAAATTAACAAAACATAAATTTAATAAACATAGACAAATTTAACAATTCTAAATCACTCAAATTATAAAAAAACATTAAAACACACTTAAAGAAAAATAAATAGTTCATTTGATACAATGACAGTGTTCATTCTTTCTAAATACATGGTGGGTAGCGGATACCTGTGAGGAAGAGGTGCTTATCCCATATATTTCACATGTAATTTTTTGAATTATTTCGTAAAAGTTAAATTGCCATGTTAAGAGAAACTGAAACCACATATCTCAGTAAATAAGTAATCTAATGTCTATTAACTGCTATTTGATAAAATTAAAAATAATTTAATGGATTTTTTATATTTCCAATTAAAAATGCATTGTGATGATATAAGACAAAGAAATTAAATAGATAACTGTAAAAAAAAAATCCAAAACTTAAGCGTAATTTTCTTTTCTTTGGGACTTCTAATATGAATATCATAATTAATTATAAAATTATAACTAAATCAGATTATCAAATTTAATTCTGAATATGTTATTATTTTCTTTATATAACAAATAAAATATGTTTTATATCCTAATTTAAAAATTATAAACTTCAATTCATAAATCTTAGACCCTACGATATATCATAGACCCATAATGTATAAATTTTAATTCTTAAAATATATTAATAATAATAATTTTATTAGTTTGACCTGATTCAAAATTATAACTTGATATAATTGTAGATAATTTTTTAAAAATGAATTTGTATGTAATTTTTTTTGAGAAGCAGTACAGAGTAGTTTTACTATACTTGATATATTGAATATATTAAATATAGTAAGAAATATGCAAATATTTTATTATTTAGAGATTTTCTCACGATTTAAATGGGGACAGTGTAAGGATTCTTACGGAGCGGATATAGTTAGAGATGGCACCGGGTAGTATACTCGAGGGTACCCGGCACTATCCGACCCTAATAGGACTATACGTATCTGTATAAAAGGGTATGGGATCAAAACAATTATCTGTGACGGGTACCGGACGGGTATGGAAATACCTCTTAGAGTACCTGGTGCCCATCATAAATCTCTTATATATTAAAAAATATTATTGTTTTTTAGATGTAAAATGTTGGATTCAAACCCCAATTTTTTGTTTTTCAACCATTACATGATACTATTAAGCTATTTTATTTTTATTGATTAAGGCTCAATTTGTTTAATTTTTAGATGGATGATTTATTAAATTTATACTTTGTTAAATTTATAAAATTTGCTGTTTATGTATTGATTTTTAAATAGATAAGGGTACCTGCGGGTACCAATGAATTAAATAGGACCGGTATGAAATGTAAAAGGACAGATACATGTAATTGAAAAATAAACATATAAAAATTTGAAATTGACACTATCCGCAGATACCTATCCGCTAGGTAATTCTTATCCCGTCCTCATTTTGGCTTTGGGGACAAAATTTATGTTCCCATTTCCAAATTTTTAGTTATTCTGTTTTATTGGCTCGGATACCTTTTCGGATAATCCCTACCCGTTGTAAATCTCTAACATGAGAGTATTTTTTTTCCAAATAAAAATAATATGATTGATCTATTATATTTTCCAAGAAAAAATAGAAAATAAAATACAATGGAACCAACGGAGGTGTTCTAAAGTATACGTGTAAGGTTTGTATTTAGGCAACAGCCATGTCAAAGTGTGGGGCTGTAAGCCATCGCCATTCGTCAACAACTAAAGCGGGGAGTTTCTTTCATTTTTCCTACCACTTATTATTATTGATTAGGCTTAATATCTTCCTAGTCCCTCTAAGTTGTCGATACTGTAACTGGTCCTCCAAATTTAGACTTGTTACAACTAATTCCCTCAACTTACTTATTTGAAACAAATAACCTCTTAAATTACTCAATTTGAATAAATAACTAATAAGTTGCTTATTTTGGAACAAATAACACCTAAATCCAAAATAACATTCAATATAATATTACATCAGAAATAAAAGATTTCTAAAATATCGGTTTTAAATCTAACTAATCTACTGATAAATTAACTAAAGGGTAAAAAAACTCCTGAAATCATAAATTTTAACCTATTTGAAGCGTTATTTGCTCCAAATAATAAAGTTGAGAGGGTTAGTTGTCACAAATCTAAGTTCGGGGGATCAGTTGCAATATAGAAACAATTTGAGGAGGTTGGGAAAATATTAAGCCTTATGGTGCCTTCTATGGAATAGCTATTATATTCCCTCTCTATTCCATGAACCAAACAATCTCATAAAGTTATGAGTGGACTTAATGGATTGAGTTTGGACCAAAGCCTATTCGGTCCATTAATTCCTCCAATTAACAAATAAGAAAATATAAATCTGAGTATTGCTCAAGAGCCTTATGCGTCCAACTAACGTTTATGATCTTTTACAACCTTGATCTTGAACAATATAGATGGTAAATTACTAATTGTAATTTTTATCAGTTTTAATAGGTCACATGACAAATATTACTAAATAATAAATAATAATAAGTAATTCTAAATAGTTCAATGAATAAATATTTCCAAATGGTAGATCTAAAGATAAAAATTAATATTTTGAATAGATCACGATGATCCTTTTGACAACTATAAATAAGATTTTCAAACTGATATATAATTTTATAATATTTTTTCCATTACTCTAAATGAAACCTCGTTTGATTGTAAAATATAAAGACGTACGGAATTACTAGCAAAAGGTTTTACTAGAGAAGACATCTTTAGATCCATCTCTTGTTTTTTTTTATAAATTTTTATCATATTTAGCAAAAAAAAAAAAAAAAAACTACTAATAGTGTTGAGTATTTGTAAGACTCCAATAAAAGAAAAATGTGAGGCCTTTTGATATATTTAATTGTTATTTTCATTGAAATATACATATTGAAAACGCGTGTATCATTTGAATGCAACACCAGAACTCCATATCTTGCAAAATGCACTTAATTATAATTCAAATTTGATGCACTTAATTATAATTGTGCAATTTGTTATGGTTTTTTCTAAATCTATTTTATTCTTAAATACCGTAAATGAATGAACTTAATGACTATGTGTTGGCTTACGAGGACTTATGTAACGATCTGGTCCGGAGTGGGTAGCGCTGGGGTAAAAGGTCTGAGCAAAGAGCGGTCTTAAGGAATGACGATGGGGAAGGAATGAACTGAATTCCACATCGGAAATGGAGAGGGAGTGATTGAGGGCTTATTAGTAAGATGCGAATCCAATACATGCAGACGCGTTTTAAAGCCGTGAGGTCCAATGTGTTGGAATTGGACCAAAACGAAAAATATCTACATAACATTGTATCAGGGTGTTACAACTTAACGATAAGAAAGTGATTCATGTGAGATTCCATTTGAGTTCAATTTGTGCTGCCATTGTTGGAGTTTCCATTGATAAAATGACATGTAAAGCCTTTTCGTAAGTCATTGTGATAACGGTCTCCCTAGAGTTACCCTCCTCCATTTAAACATTTCTAAAAAAAAAAAAAAAGTAATAATAATTAGTGTTGGAATATGAAGGGCTAGAACAAAAGTCCAATTAGTGGTGAGCCAATATAAGCCTATCTTGTGATAGTCCATCCAACATGTCCAAACTCCTGAAGGGATTGAACCCAGACGATGAACAAAAATCCAATAAGTGGTGGCCCAATACTGTTTTATAACTTACTCATTCTGTCCTTACATTTTCTTCTTTTTTCCCTGTTCATTCTCTGTTCTTGAATTTTTGAATTTTGCCCATCAACATATACACAAATAAATAACATAAGAAATGCTAAAATTGTGCCCCCTTGAGGAATTTTAGACTGGTCAAACTCGATGCTAAAATAAAATTTTAGTATTATTTTTTTATTTAGATCATTAAAAAATGATTTTATTTTCTCAATATTAATAAAGTTTAATTAGTATTTAAATTTTAAATATATATAAATAAATTTTAAAAATCTAATAAATTAAGATTGAAGTTTTATTATAAAATACATATTCTATTAACATATTTACATGTTAGTTATTAATAAAAATAATCACTATTAATTTTTAAAATATATTTTTTAATATTTATATTTATTTGTCATATTAAATTTATTAATTTGATATCATGTTTTGATATTAAATAAATGTTACTTGGTTCAAAAAAAAATATTAAATAAATGTTATTAATATAACTTTTATAAATATAGTTAATATTATAATATATTATAAGATTAAATATGAATAAAATTATAATTTTCACATGATTTTTTAATACCGGTTAAACCCCGGTTGGACCCCGATTAAATCTCAAACTCTTGACCCTTTGTCTTTTTCGGTTCTTTGACCGGTCCAGTTTTGACAACCATGACACAAACAGATAAAACATATACTTCTTTAAATTCCAAATTCACAGAGAAGCATCTGTAATCCAATATTTATCATTTAAACTCTTCTGAATCTTCAGATCTGAATCATTTGTTTTGCAACCACGTAGATCTAGTTATCTACATATAAGATCTATCATTTATGCTTCTGCTAAATCAGAAAATGTTACAAATGAAAATATAATAAACAACGGATACAATTCAATCAAATTAAAAGATCTGATAAAATATATGAAATCCAACTAAAATAAACTTATAGAACAAAAAAAAAATTATAGAACAAAGAAAAGAAAAAAACTAAAAAAACAGAAGGGTGTAAAGAGGAAAAATGAAGATAATCTTCCGTCTTCCTCCTCAAATAGAAAACTGCAACTCGAAAAAGAAAAACTCAATTAATAAGAAGATCGATTGATGAATTTGGTGAAGAATCGAAGCTGTACTATATGGTTACCTGATTATTATTAGAATTACTTGTCACATCTCGTTACCCTAACCTGTACATCATGAATCTCATTTTTGTTAATTTAATTTCTAGATACCAGAGTAATTATACTCATTAATAATCAACAAATAAATAAATTTAATTACAAATTTAACTGAAACATGCAGAAAATAAATATTTCACAAATTTAATAAATAAATTCAAAATTCAAACACTTAAAATTCTTTAATAACTAAAATTAGCAAAAAAAAAAAAAAAAAAAAAAAACTAAAAAAAAACTAAAAAACACTTAAAATAAACCGTTCATCTTTATACTCTTCATTTTTCCTTCCAATTTTTTTTATCCGTATTCATCAACACTTTTTTTTTATCTACATACATGGCAAGTAGCATGTATTCTAAGGATATTCTCATTCTCTTTTCATACCATTAAAATTATATTTTTTTTTAAATCTCATTGTTGTCACAAACTTTTTTTTTATATATAAAGACCCGTTTGTTTTACCTACTATTTGTTGTTTGCTGTTGGAAAAAGAGATTCTGTTTTTATAAAATGATACTTTTCACATAAACTCTCTAACCCAACACCTAAAACTCTCCATTTTAAAGTGAAAAGACAAACATGAACTTGAAAAATAGGAACCAAACGCCACCATAGTTGGGACAGTCCTATTAAAACTAGGTAGTACAGATACCCACAAAACACGCTACCTAGACTCAAAATTGCTCTGTAATTATTGGGTTAAAAATTGACATGTTAAATTATACCAATTTTTATATTAGGAGGTATATCTATATTTCTACAAAAATGTTTTACATATATAAATAAAAATATCCTTCAATCCTAATCATTAGCTAGTTATAAAGAGTAATAAAATTAGTAATAAATTTCTCATAATTTGATATATATTTCTGGAAATTTTCCTACAATGATAGAGGGGATCTAGACAGGTTAAGTAATGTAGATTTTGAAAAATGAGAGTTGCTTGCTTTGGATTCCTTTATTACTTACTTTACAGATAGTTAAAGGCATTTCCATAAGTAATGTCATTCATATTTTTATGCTCAAAAGCATACAAATAATGGATCACCAAAATAAAACTATACACCAATTTGGAGTTCAGATAGGGAATCTCAATGTTGGAAAGTAGAGTTGGATATGGCTCTAAATTGGCTCACATTATTTATTTTAATTTGCCAATACGCATTAAACTCTTATGTTTTGCCTGCATTAATAACTGAATTTCTATATTAAAATGTTTTGAAATGTAATTTTATTTTCAATTTAGTCAAATATTTTTTGAAAACGAGTGAAATTTGAATTTGTAAATTTGCTAAAAAAGTAACTAATTTTTTTTAAAAGCCCATTATTTTTTTTGAAATGTTAAAAGCGCATTGTTAAGCACTATAAATTGGCATTATATATATTATATCTGGCATAAATAATCTAAAAATACACGTGTACTCATTTCAAGATATCAAAGACATGTGGAGCAAGAAGGACTTTCAAGAACTTTCAGCAGTAGTGTTCACATTGACTTTGAATGACCAAATGAATTTATTCATTGATCATTAGATATAGACTTATTAGAATCATATGATGAATATTCAAACCATTCTAAAACTTAGATTTAATGAGCCTATATATACCTGTGGATGACTAAATTCATTAAGTTATTCAGGATCCATGTGAACACTACTGAGACTTTCAGATCAGACTGTATTGGAATAAATAACCTTCAAGATGTGTGAACCAAAAAAATACACACATCTATTGCAATTATTATTCAATTGTCGAAGCACTATCACCCGAATTCACTCATATCAAATTCGTGTGCTGAGCATGGATTGACAAACAAATAATCGTGACTCGTCAAGAAAACTTAATAGTCTCATTATCTTCACGATATATCCAGGAACCTAGAACACCAAAGGACGCTAGGAGTGATGCATTGGGGCTCCTCCAAATCTCTCATGACCTTGATAAACGTATTGAGGAATGCTTAGATTCGCTCGAACCTTCTAGTGGGGCCTTTATTGACCGTGTAACCAAACATCTCATCTACAAAGTTAGGACCGTGCAAGAGGGCATTAATGTGAATGCGACATCAATGGTTAAATTACAAGAAAAGTTGGATGTTGTCGAGGAAGCTATTAGGTTGGGAAAAGATAAAGC
This sequence comes from Euphorbia lathyris, assembly GCF_963576675.1. NCBI lineage: Eukaryota > Viridiplantae > Streptophyta > Magnoliopsida > Malpighiales > Euphorbiaceae > Euphorbia > Euphorbia lathyris. Next base: position 91,641,534 of record NC_088910.1, read on the forward strand.
TTTATCGCATGCTCTACCAAGAAGCATAATGTACACAGTTGTCCTCATAATAGGAATATGTTGCCAGAATACCGATCGGAAGAGACAAGGGGAAACGCCTAGAGAGAAACAACGAAATTATAAAAAAATGTCAAAATTATCTCTCTTGGTCGCTCTCTGCCTCCTATAGAGTGAGAGAAATTGGAAGGATTCCTATAGGAAGATCAACCCCCACCCCCCCCCCCCCCCCCCCCCCCCCCCCCACCCCCCCAAAAAGTCTGCCATGGAAAGATGCAGCCATATATAACCCCCCATCAACCATACCATATAAGTGTTATTGTTCATATTTTTATCAAATTGAGAGTTTTGAACTCCTTCAAGTTAAGTTTGAAAATTATCTTTGTTGGTTTAGGGTCGAAACTTTTAACAATTTCTTCCTGTCAATCCTCTTTGCATCATTTTGACCTTAAACCAACAAAGATATTTACAAACTAGATTTGAAGGAACTGTAAAATTCTGAATTCTTAAGTACGAAGCCTAACTCTCAATGGAAGAAATTTAAAAGTTTGATTAATATAATAAAGTTGGCTATTCATTACAAAGAGATAAATTTATACCTCATCTAACCCTGACAAGTCAATTACCTCAAAACCATGACAAAAAAAAAGACAATAAAACAAGGATTAAAACGTCCAAATTACAACAAAAACGAGTGAAAAACAGTTCCCACAACAAGTGACTCGGTGAGTCAAAGGATAACTCGGCGAGTCAAGTGGAGTTTGAGATATTGCCTCCAACTCTTCATGTGACTTGGCCGACTGCCAAATCACATGCTTCTTCTCATTCCCGAACACTTCTTCACCTCTCTAATGCTCCATTTCATGCCCCTTTTCAGTCAATTGCTCTACTCACTCTGTCTTGCTCCTCTCTCTCAAGGAAATGTCGTCGCCATAAAGTTTTTATTATGGAGGAAAATTTGATTCTTATCTAGAAAACAATAAAAAAAGTGACGTTTTCTTATTGCCTCACAAGATTATTCTGTTGTTTACTTCAGTTAAACAATTGGATTGAGATGTGCAATTGAGGTAAAACGTAAATTGATTGTTTAATTCTTGAAAAATGTTTTGAAGAAAATACTATCAAATTATTGCCGGTTATCTATTAGGACAAAATTAGAGATTCCATAGAATTTTGATGTATATGAAACTTTTGAATAACAAATTAAAAAGTGTCATTTGGTCAAACAGATATATATAATAAAGAGTGGGATTGGGAATATAGTATTACTCTCCATTGATTGTACGATAAAATGTGAACAGTTGGTATCAATTAAAAAAGTAGTACAATTATTAGTAACCAAAAAATCAAAGTTTAGAATTCATATAAGTTGATATTCCCTACAAGTAAGGCTCTGTTCTTTATTACTGAAAAAAACTGAACTGAACTGAACTGAATGCTACTGAACTGAACTGAACTGAACTGAATGATACTGAATACTGAACTGAACTGAATTTAACTGAATGCTACTGAACTTAACTGAATGATACCGAACGTAACAATAATGATGATATTAGACTTTAAAATAATTTAATGATAATATTGGACATTAATAAGCTTATAATAATAATAATAATAATATTTCTGTCAAAAAAAATAATATCAATAATAAATAAACATATTATTAAAGATTAAACTAAATTAAATATCAAATAAAATCTAGGCTCGATAAAATCCTATGACATTAAATAAAAATGAGTCTAATTTAAATTAAAAATATAAATTACATACAAACACAAATTTATATATAATTTAAAGCCTATGAAATTAAATACAAATTTTTATATGAATACACACTCTTAACTTTTTATTACAATTAAGTATTAAGGTACAAAAATACCTTTAACGTTTTGGGTCCGGGGTTATTTTACTCCTAACGTCTAAATATGAATTTTCATATGAATACAAAATCTTGACTCAATTTATCAATGTTAAGGGTAAAATTGCTATTGGCTTCTAATATTAAGGATAAAATTGCACTATTTGAGATATTAAGGTAGTTGAGCCAGTTAATTTTTTAGAGCATTGTAATGTAAACGTATTAATATAATATTTATTTACTTTTCGCAAAATTTGCAAATAAGTTGCACCAAATAATTATAATTATAATAAATAATGATAATATATATAATGACAAAGCATAAATTATATATAAATATAATCATAATGAAAATAGATAAATTAATATATAATAAATTATAATAAATTGCTGAAATTATAAATAAATAATGATAATAATAATAAATTATATATAAATAATAATAATATATAATAATTATAATAAATAATGATAAATTATTGAATACTGAAACTGAATACTGAAACTGAATACTGAACTGAACTGATTACTACTGAACTGAACTGATTGTTACTGAAATTAAGTAATAAAGAACAGAGCCTAAATTGAGTTAGAAAAGAGATTGAAATACAAAGTGCATCCTTGTAATTAAGGCTGAAAATGAAGGATCAAGATTGCAACTGTACATATTATGAAGCTTGAATACGTAAGGAGGAATATGTCAAACTTAAAAGAAAGGAAGCATATAATTGAGTTGAGTGAGTGGTGGTCACCAAGTTCAGATACACATTATAACTTGCACATGCTATGCTATGCTCTCTCACCCATTATGCTCCCACTTACTTTTTCTTTCCTTTTTTCCAAAAAAAAAAAAACAGATTGGTGTATGAAAATACTCTAAATTCATGTGTCAAAACAGTAGATTTAAATAAATTAAAATGTATATCACTTTGTGGGAGTTTAAGATTAATAAATCAGCCTAAATAAATTATTGACCACTTTAAACAAGTTTAAGAGGCTAACAAGAGATACGATGTAATTTATTGCGCAAAGTTGAGAAATTTTGTTTTTCTTTTATCCCCAATAAATGACCCATCTCCAACTTTTCTGGCCATTAAAACTCTAACAGATCATAACTTTCTTTTTTTCTTTTAACTTTTCCCCTTGTGTTAGTCAAACTATAGCTATAATGAATGCAATAGTAATGGTTTATTGATGATCTAATTAGTAGAAATGAATAATAATGAAAAGAATAGGTATGTAGTTAAAGACATTGAAGATGCCTAGGGCATGTGGTCAAGTGGTCATTAGTGAGGCCAGCAGCTTGCATGAAGGAATAAATAACAGTTGGACCAACATATCTAAAACCTCTCTTAACCATGTCTTTGCTTATGCTTTCTGATTTTGATGTCTTTACTGGTATCTTTTTGCTCCACTTGTATTCCTTTCTCATTGCCTTGTTATTCACAAATCCCCAAACGTACTTCGAAAATGACCCATATTCTTTCTTCACCTGCATCATCCAAACTTACATGAAACTCATCCTAATTATGCCTTGAATACTATACATATAAGGATTCAAGTTATTGGGTCCATATAATTATTATAATGTGAGAATTTATTAGATGTATTTAATTACATGCAGCTAATATAGGTGTTTCATATCTACCTCATTTATTAGATGAGTTCAATTTCATTATTGTATACTAAAAAGGGTTTATGCTTTGTCTTCTTATGAATTAGATACTGATAAAATGATGAACAAAATAAAAGGTACCTGCAGAATTCTATTAGAGTTGTCGACAACTCCTCGAACTTGGCTTATATCTATTCCATACTCAGCACTAATTGATATTATCTTCTTTTCACTGAGTTTGGCTACAACTTCAGCATCAAATCCTGAAAAGGCCTCCCTGTAATGTTGATTCAAATTTAATTAATTTCCAAGATAAGAATTGAATAACAATATAGTATAATTTCAGTTTGACAAACCTCAATGCAGGCCTTTTTTTCAGGACAGAGGTCCAATCTGATCCTACTTGTGCTCCTGTGAGTACTAGCAATTCAAACAATAGCCTACATATATAACAAGAAAGTTATTATTAATTGTAAATCAAAATCATGAGTTTTCTGATATTGAAAAAAGGACAAACTTACATATCATTGTGGACAGGAACTCCCCATTCTTCATCATGGTAAGCAATATATATGGGATCTGCAAAACCAAACCAACCAAACCCACAATTAATAAATAAATAAAGCTAATAAATTTGCATAAAAACAAATTATATTATATAACATAAAATACCTGAAGTTGGAGTGATGAAGCTACATCTTTTTTCTTCACTAGTATTATTTGTATCAAGAGGTACAGTCTTATGATTATCATTATTACCAGACTTGAGCCTTCCATAATGAGCAATTTTGAATTTCCTTTGTTCTTGCATAATGGAAACTTGCTCTCTCCTTGCAGCAGCTATGCTACCAGGAGCTTCAACTATCAATGAAGAAGAAGATTTGGTTAGAATGTTTTGATCAGCACTGGGTTTAATGGGCTTGACTGGTAATGGCCTTGGAGATTTGAGTTTGGGAGAAATAGGAGGAGAAGACAAAGATGGGTTGATAATCATATTATTGATGATAGGGGGTTTTGGATTGTTCTTTTTGAGTGAATTTCTTCTTTCCAAGGTTGGAACTTGATTGGATTTTGGTTCAAGGACAGCCCTCCCATTAATAGTGTTACCATTTTGGTGCAGCCTAGTTTTAGAGGAACACATAATTTAATTATGCAGCTACTTAGCTTATGAATTGAAGAATAACAAAAGTATTTATATAAGGAGAGAAAGAGGTAGCTAGGTTTATAAAAGAGAAAAATGAGCTAGTAAATATGTGAAAATGTGATGACAATGACTCCTTCCTACTCCTAACTTGCTACCTCTTTAATTATATATATATATGGATAATCATATATAAACTTAGAAATGATTAATATTTGGTTTCTGATTCACTGTTTGAATTTATTGAGTGTTTAATTAGGGTTCTAGACTTGTTTAAAAAGCGACATGATTAACTCTCTAATATCATGCATCACAGCAAGCGAGGAGTTGGACAAATTGAATAGTTTAAGTAAGTTTAGAGACTATAATAACTTACTATAGACGAGTTCAAAGAGAAAATAGGTTAGATTAAACAAATTTACATAATCAATATATCATTTTAATCGAGTTTAAGAGGCTAATCTGGTTTTTTTAAACTAAGAGATTGCCAATTAGGAAAAGGATATGTTTGGTTGCTCCTTTTCATACTCCTATTTGCCTTTTCACTTTAAAAGTGAGAGTTAGGGAGTTCCTATTTACCGTTTACACTTGAAAATTAGCATTTTACATAAACAGGGAATCTCTACTTTTCAGAAAAGCAGTCTTTAACAAACTAACCAGATACATACAGATGTGGTGGTGATGGTAGAGGTTGTGGTGGGTGGTGGTTCTAATGCCAAAGCCTTTCATGGACCATTCATTTCCAACCTTTTTTTTTTTTTTTTTGCTTTTACTATTCATTAGTCCATCACTCCTCTCTAATCTGAGAGCTGGAGTGGGTTCCAGTGAGAGAGTGAGTGACCAATCATTGCTTTTCTTATACAAGTTTAATAATTAATTTAAATTGGATTTGGTTGTAATGTTGGGTATAGTTCAGTTGTTCAACTAAACAAATTAAAGCTGCTACATGTGCTTTCAGGGCTTAATATATGGTTTTTTCTACACCTCCTTTGTCTTCTTGTTTAGAACAGCTTGTCTTGTTTGAATTCCAACCTTTTAATATGATGTATTTATTATGGAAAATGGTCCCAAATTCCAAATTGTGAGACATATTGGACCAACTTTATTGGGTTTTAAGACATTAGATAATGCATGCTTAATTTTGTTCTTGTTTAAGTATAATAGTATCCCATAGATTAATGCATTTATTCATAAGTCAAAATACCAATTAGTCTTTTGGATTCAAAAGAAAGCCAACTAATTTTTATAGAGTTAATATCAACATGAATTTTCCCAACCCTTATAAGAAAAAATTTATACCAAGTTAGAATGGACATACAAGAGAGGCTCGAGGAATCCCGACATCTCGATTTGCATATGAAAATTCTAAGAGCGAATTTGGGAAGGTTTTTTAGTTTCTGAGTTAATTAGTCAACTTTTTCATAATCTGTTGACTATTTTTTAAACGATTTCAATCGTGAAAACAAAGAAAATGATCTCTGTTCTATGGAATTGATATTAACTTATGAATTTTTTAACTTATATTTATATTAAAATTGATTGTATTCAGATCAATTTGTCAAATTTACCAATTTGAAAATTGAATTGATACCAAACTTATGTTAAATTGATCCTAGCTAACAACTTGAGGAATCTTTTTGACCCTTAATTCATACAGGGCTCTTATAAACCCTAAGTGGATTTATTCAACATAAACTATATATATGTCCTTTTATGAAAATACGGGAACCACTGCTCTAACGGGTGCTTCCCCCAGACGAGAGTACTATTAGGGGTTACAGTTTGCACCCCTAGATTCTTCTTCCGGTCACCAATTCTTTTCCTATCCTATTTATCATAGTTTACATATTATTTAGAATTATTGTTAAGTCTAAATTTATATTAAAAAATGATAAATAGGAGATTATAGTTTATATTTCTAAGGGTAAATTATAAAAATGGTCCAATTAAGTGGCTCATTTACATATTTAGACTCATTACACCATCCCTTACAAAACTAGATACTTTTAAATTAGACTTTTTCAAAATACCAACTTAGCCATTTATTTTTTTCTTCTTCTCATCTTTTGCCATCCAACTTCAATTCATACATCAATCCAAAATTCAAGCTCTTCGTGTAAGTATTTTGTTGATTTTACATACATAAATTCTTTTGTATATGTTAGTTTTGTGTAGCTTAAGCTAGTTTGCATATGGAATGATATTTGGAGTATTTATCGTACCCGATCACTTCGCAGTTTACGATTTTGCTTCTCAGAATCATGAACTGTGAAGCTATTATCTTAGAGAATAGGGTTCGTAGTTCACATAACTACGAAGGACTGCGACTTTCGCAGTTGTATACCATGTTCCGCAGTTATTAGAACTGCGAAGCACATTTCTTTTGAGCTTGTTTCTTGAATATTATTTTGACAATGTGTTTGTTTCTCAATATTAGAATTATGTCAATCGATCATTTCTTGTGTGTGATCATATGGAACGGTCAACGGGAAACAGAGGGAAAACCCATGAAATACGAGGGTGGTGAATCGAAGTTGCTTCGGCTTTCAATAAAAATCAACTTCGATATTTTACAAAAGAGAGCCTACACTTCTGCACGTGTTAATTCATCTCATTTGACATATGTAAGCCCAAAAACTACAAACAAAGTGCCTGGAATAATAGTTGTGATTGTTGATTCAAGTGATATTGAGTACTTCATAAAGTATTACCGAATGAATCCAAGTGATGTTATCCCACTATATGTTATTTTTGAACCATGAACAATAGATGCACAACTACCACGAGTTTTGAAGAAGGAGAATGTTATTCAATCAAGTTGTGATCTCACCATTAAAGTTGACACTCATCGGTCAGGCAAAGAAAAGATCACGGATTTCAACCTCACATCCAACTATGGTTTAGATGATATTAGCTCGAATCTGTTTTTTGACCCCAAAGAAACGGTATATGAAGAAGATATTTGGGGTCATTATAACCCCAATAATTATGGTGATCACCAAATCTCAACTCAGTGATCAAACCGAACTCTTAATCACCAAATTTGAGTTAAACTCATTTGATGTTGAACCATATCTCTCTATGTTTTAAGTTCGGTGGAGTAGTTTCTCCAGTAATTACCCCATGGCATGTGAGAGTGGATAATATGCACATCTCCATATCCGCTAAATGCCTGAAAGAACTCTGCCTAAAAATCAACCTTTGGTCTTTTGACAAATTGCTCTTTGCCTTCTTCATCACCTCAATGTCAACCATCAGTGTACTTAATGCCTTCGTATTCAAGTTGAAGGGATACTTGAATTTGATGCCTTTAACATTATCATCAAGAGATACTCCTCTTTTTCTCTTATTGGAATCCGTCTTAGCAGCATCAACCTTCAAAAAAATGGAACTAAGTGTAAGGGAAACAATTAAAGAAAACTACTTTGCAATATCAAACAACTACTTCACACTGCGAAGCTAAAGTCTATGTATTATAGTTTGCAGTTGAGCGTAATTGTGATACATTAGTCAAAATGCGACTCTACATTTTATTCAATCTCTCCGCAGTTTGTGCAACTGTGAAAGCACAAATCACCACATCAGTCATGAATCTCTTCCGCAGTAGATACCAACTGCTATGATTTTGCTTTGCAGTTTGTATCAACTGTGGAAGATATTTATAACTGCAAAGGTGTCATTCTGGTGAAATAATGTCATTTCTTAGTTTCAATATGTAAAGATACCTCAGAAATATTCCAGCAAGAAATGGTACCAAAAAATGCAACAAAACACTAAACCTTAAACCAAACTCGCAAAAGAAAGCTAAATGCAAACAAAACCCTAAACCCTAAACGAAAATTGCAACATTATATACACAAAACCCGCAACAAAACTCAAACACCCTAAACCCTAGACCAAAATCGCAACAAAACAAAATGCATCAGAAATAACGTTAACACTTTGTCTTCTTTCCGACATTTGTCATTGAAATCGCACACAAAATTCGCACAACTCCTTGAATACGTCTTTGTAGAAGAAGAAGAAGAAGAAGAAAAATAAAGAAAGAAATGATTAAGTTGTTATTAAGGGTGAGTATGGTCCGGTTCGGTCCAAAACCTAAACGGAGTTACTTGTATTATTTAGGACTAAGCCAATTCGAATTATAATTCGGTTTGATTTGGATTGAACTGAATTATTTCGATCCAATCCGATTTGGTTCATGTTTGGATCAAACAAAGCATTAGAGAACTACTGTTACTTGTATCATCACTAACTAAACAATTATATAAAGACAATATACATCTAATTAGTTTTTTCTTTTATATATATAATTAGTTAAGAGAGAAGAAACATGTTTAATTGTTTTTTATTTTCTATATATAATTATGGGAAAATTACAAAACTAGGTCAAATGGGAGGCCCATTTACATATTTAACCCATTTACTCAACCTATTACATATCTAGACTCATTTTGTGTGACTTTTCAAAAATACCCCCAATATTTACGCGCGGCTCGCCCCATCCCGTCTGACTTCGCATATTCCATACTATGCGAAGTCTGCGAAGTAAATGTTTGGGTTTGCTTGATGAATTTAGTTCGCATATGCGAAGCCTGGATGTGTTTTGAAGCTAATTCGCGAAGTAGTATATAACAAAAAAGGGCAAACAACAACGGATTATAACATTCAAATCATAACATTATCAAAATTTACAAAAAGATTGCCACAATAACAACATTCAAATCATAACATTATCAAAATTTACAACAAGATTGCCACAATAACTAATCTGGTACCAATTTTGAAACGAAGATTACTCATCCGCTTTAAAATTGGCACCGGATTAAGTTAGGTCCACTTTGAAGATTGGCACCATAGGATGGACGTGTCCCATGGTGCACCCCGAGATTGACACAATCTCTCCTAACGAATCATTTCAGGAGTGAATGTGTCAATCTTGGGGAAGTTCATCCCTATACAGGAAGGAAAATCATCTTCCCTGCAGCCCAGTACGCCGCCTTCCAGAAAGGGATGTTACGTATTCAACCATCTACAGAAAAAATTAACCGTGTTAGTTATGAAAAAGGACGATTTTGGATTCGCGAAATGAAAATTAGCGAAGCATGCGAATGTAAATGTGCATGGGAAGAGGTGATTTTACTTCGCATAACGATTCTTTCGCGAAGTCTGCGAGGTCTGAAATGTGACTATCTACGTCGCATATCGATGCTTTCGCGAAGTCTGCGAGGTCTGAAACGTAAGGATCTATTCGCAGACTTCGCGAACTAATAGATTCGTGAGGTAGATCCATACGTTTCAGACTCTTTCTCTTCGCAGAACGTCGCGAATTCATCGATTCGCGAAGTAGATCATCAAGTTTCAGGCTCGTTCTCTTCGCAAATCTCCGCGAATTCATCGACTACGCGAAGTGAATTCATGGTAAACGCAGGAAAAACAGCAGATACTTACATTTTTCGCTCCTAACAGTATGATAAACTGGGAAGAACGACGGAAATAACGTAGAATAACCATTTCTGGAATGGTAACAAGAAGAAAGAAACCAATTAACGAACAGGAAGATGAAGAACCATGGCTTCGTTTTCTAGGGTGGGGAAGTTGCAGAATCAAGAGATGAAAAGAGAACTTCATTGTGATTTGGAAACATGGTGCAGATTTCATGCAATTTAAAGGCAAATAGGAAGATCAAAAGTCTTCAAATCATTAATGGAGGGGCCAAACCGTTTTCGCGCACCAAGGAGAACAGGGGAGAGAAACCGATAGAGTGAGGGGAAGTGGGAAGGGTAGGGGTATTACGGGAAAGTCACACAAAATGAGTCTAGATATGTAATAGGTTGAGTAAATGGGTTAAATATGTAAATGGGCCTCCCATTTGACCTAGTTTTGTAATTTTCCCTATAATTATTTAATTAATTTAAAACCCTAAAACTAAAAGTAGTATATATATTGTATTCCGGTTCGATTTTGGACCAAATCGAACCAAACCAAAAACCAAAATAGCATAAATATTATATGATTGAACCAAACCAACATATAATTTGAACCATTTTGGTCCGTTTTTTCGGTCTTTGAGTTTTTGGTCGGTTATGCTCACTCCTAGTTGTTATATATATACACTAAATGTATTTTGGAAGTATCTAATTTTGAATTTTGTAAGAGATGGTGTAATTAGTTTAAATATGTAAATGAGCTTATCAATTGAGTGGATGTAGTAATTGATTTAATTTGAATTTGTGTGGCATGTGGAGATGAGGATAATGATCGGGAGGGAGCGAGGTGTAAGCATCAATTATCGACAAATGGGGGTGAAAAGTTGATGCATGGAAGATAGTGGAACCCATTTGCTTTAATGCCCGATGAACAATGCACGACAATTATTGACGTCCAATCTACATCTTCCACTTTCAAGGCCATTAGAATTAGGATTAGGATTAGGAGGTGCATTTGCTATATAACCACATGGCTGCCGACTTGATCGTAATTAAGAGATTGTTAATCAAGTTTTGTATTGGAATGACTGCTACTGTTTTTCATCATCTAACATACACCTTCCACATTTTAGGCTTTTGAAGGACAAGGCAACGTGGGAAGTTTATCACATTCAGCCCTTTTATCTTTTGATGTTACACGTTCATTTGTCTCCAGTTTTAATTTCATTGCTGCTCACTCTTACCCTAAACTCATTCCTAATTTCATATTACGGGTGTTTTTTTCAAATTATATTGCCTAAACTCTTATCCCTAATGGGTAAACATACTATAAAGACTATAGATGGAGAGAAGGTTTATTAATATGTGCAATGGGTGACGCTCTGCTAGGGCTTCGCCTCTTGATCCGGGAACGCATAAATCTATCTCAATAGTAAGAACAATGAACAATGTGCATATTGATATATCCATCGGAAGCACCACAATTGGAGGATTAGTAAGAAGTATCTCATAGATTGATTGATTAAGAATATTTAGTTTGATAAAAATATATATTTGAGATTTATTTTATTGTTCGTATTAAAGATTAATTTGGTTGGAATTTTTAGAGATTTATGGTTGTTATATTTTTATAGTGTGTATTATTTAATTGCGGTTATATATTGTATTTTATTATTTTGTAGTAAATGATATTTTTTTAACTTATTTTTAGAAGTAAAAATATTTTAGTATTTATCTAAATCCTCGTACTGAATTGTACCGAAACTGAATTTCCGAATTGGATTGGACAAATTTTTATGGCTAACCCAATTCTCGAGATTTAGTTTTTCAATCCAATTATGGAGATTTAATATTGTAAATCCCTCGATCTAATATTAGAGATTTAATATTGTAAATATCTCGACTTTCAATCCAATATTTGAGATTTATAAATCCCGATTGAACGGAATGTGCCACCAAGCACTATAGAGAGTTTTCTTTCATATACAATGATTAATATAGGATTGGTCTATTGGGGGATCAATTTTACACGTGCATAAGTAAAAAAAATTGTTAAATCGAACTTGCTCAAAAAAAATTGTGTATGTGTTATCATCTGAATAGTTCAGAACCTATTTTTAGCATACCAATGTAAGACTTCTTGAAATTAAGTTAGATTTGCACTATGAAAGCAAGTTTGGATCATTTTGAACAAAGTAAGAAATTTATCACCTATTATTTAAAGTTGGATTGTAATTAAATACAAACTCAGTGAGTTAATTAACCACTCAAAACTTTAACATGTAAAAAATAGGAAAACCAAAATCATCGATAATAGGGGTAGTTTTAACGACTAAAGAAGCCGAAAACTGTGGTAGGGGTGGTTCCAATGGGGGAGGGCTTGGACCTCTCCATGCCCCTTGTCTCGCCCTGAACACAAGTATAAGTTTCCTCAACCATGGAGAAACAAGTTGTAGATATTCATTTTATTAGAATTACTTTTTTAGGAGAATGTATAAGAATAAAAAAAAAAATGTAATCAATTAGTTAAATATTTTAACTAAAAACTTCATTATTCTTATTTTAATTACATCCACTGATTAATGAATAATTTATATAAGATTTAATCAATGAAATAGGATATTAATTAGAGTTTTTCTTATTTATAAAATACTAATGAATTTATTTGTGTAAGCAAAACATTACAGAGGGCCTAAGGTTTTCTTTCAGAAGGTCTAAGTAGATTTATACAGTATGTTCAAAAATAATATATTTATAAAAATATAAAATAAAACAGTCCAAAATAAAATAATACAACAGAAAATACAAAAAAAGAAAAGGAAAAACTTGTCTAGCAAGTCTCAGTTCTATTTATAAAGTTTAGTGCAGCCAGCCATGAGAAGAAGAAGAAATAGACAGCTCTTATCCCCTTTTATCTTCATCAAACTCCAACCATTTTCATTTTCATCATCATCATCAATGGACAACAACAAGAGAAGCAAAACAAGGCTAAATTCAGCAAACATAACGAGGAACAAAAACAATAAGGTTTTGTTTTACTATTCTCAATCTATTTATTTTACCTTTATACATCTTAATTACTATCTCATGATTTTTTTTTTTTTTTTTTTTTAAAGAATACCGTCTGTTGGTTAAAACATGAACTAGATGCTTGTAGACATTGAATTTAACCTTTAATAGTGTCCACAACCACTAATATTTTATATCCTTCACAAATGTGGTTGTACAAGCAAGGTCAATTGCAATCTAAAAGTTTAAATTAATGTACCTGCATGGATCCAACATTGCTGTAAAATAGAAAGTATTCACAGAAATTTTGATTTCCAAAATTAGCTTGATTTAAATACTAGGGTAAATTTTAAACCTAACTTCCGAAGTTTTATTAATTTATAGATGGGTATATGTTGTTTTTTCGTTATTAGCAAAACAAAAAACTTGTAAGTTGATATTATTAGAACGTAGATGATCTCAAAATATAAAAATTTCAAGATTAATGATGTTTCAAGTAGCTTTAATTCTTTAACTTTTTAGTATTGAGATCATTTAGGTGTTAATTAGTTATGAGAAAAAAAATGAATCATTTGAAGAAAAGCTGTGAAAATTGTGATTTTGGAAATTTGAAAACTCACTTTCATCATTATAAATGTGGTACTAAACTGAAATTTTCTATTTAAAAAGTATCAATGGATTAAAATAATAATATCAACTTAAAAGTTTTTGATTTTACTAACGGTGACACCGTCTATCCTTTTTTGTTAAAAAAAATTTGACAGACACAAATCAGCTAAACAAAATAAATTATATTTGAAATTTTCCCCAAGGTTGATAGATATTACTCATAGTATTCATACTTGGATTAACCCAATTAGCTCTCTAGCATGAGCCTGATGAAGAACTAAAGTTGGTCAAGCTGGGCATAGGCTACACATTTTAAGAGGTAGGCCCAATTTAGACCGACCCAGCCCACAGAAACTTCTAGGTCGAGGAAATTATATATAGAGAGAAGTTCCTAGTCATGTAGCATACCAGCAACCAGTGACTATTTTATTTGGGATCATTAAGATCACCTAAAAGGTATGGAGCAAAAATGTAACTTACATTCAATTATTGATTTGGGCGTCAAGTCGTATACTAGAATTTCTCCAATTCATGTGACTATATTGTACTATCATTTAGCTCAATTACAAAGTCACACATTCACGTCACTTTCTAAATAATAGTTCAAGACCAATTGCTCTCAAACTAATGTGGAAGTTTTCTGATCCAAATCAAGTGTCATGGTATTGTCATGATACATAATATTGAAAGGTTTATTATGTCATAGGTCTTATTTTATCAAATAATTTGATTTGCTAGGAGATGTTTCAATAAGGATTTACTTTGATTAACCTTTTAATCTTACATTACATGTAAGTAAATGAAATTGAATAAATTGAGATGCATATTACTTGAAATAAGTTTACCAGTAAATAAATTACTTTAAAATTTATTCAAAAGGACAATAAATCACTCACATTCCCAAAGTTGAAAGTTGAAGAGTCAATTCAATTATTTAGCAAAGTGTTTATGTATTAAGCCAATTGAAAAACAAGCATATCTATTTACTAGTAGTTTTTATTCATTAAGCTGCTAATACTTTATTTAACATATTCAAATCCCAACAAATTATAATACACACATTAATTCTCTCATTGCTAAATAAAATTAGTTGTAAAGATAAAACTCTATTACACTTTATACATTCAAATTGCATTTTTTGTGAAAAAAAAAATTGCGTTTATATTATATTTAGCTTAATATTTCTTTTCTCATATTAAAAATTTAGTGGCATATTAAGAAGAAATACAAATAGTCTGATTTTTTTATATGGCCTTTTAAAAAATTGTTCTTTTTAATTATGATTGCATGTGAAATTCCAACCTTTGAGTATTGAATTCTCTATAATATATTTGTAGAAAATAATATATATTTTAATTAAAATTGATATTATATTATTAGTATTAGGTCATAATATTTTAATTAGATGGATGAATGTTTTACATATGGAATATGAATTAGGAATAACATGTTAACTAGAAACACGAGAAAATATAAAATAGAAAGAATTAGTATATTGGAGTAAGAAAAGACAAGTGTTAGATTTTGTTAATCCTCAAAAAAAGCATATATATGTGTATATATATATGTGTGAAAAGGGAGAAACAGTTTGTCATAGTTTTTTTCTTTTTCTTTTGGTGAGATATAGAGATTAGCAAAGCATGTACACAGAGAGTATAAACAAGATAGAAGGAATGAGAAATAAAGATGAAATACAGAAGCTATGTATTTTGGTTAAGTTGGGGATGAGACGGTCCTCTTCAGCAAGAACTCGTTGAGTGTGATTGTTCGGGTCGGCGAGTAGCGTATCTATGTATCCATATATGCACGCACAACATCCAGGATTGGAGCTCGACAAATTGGACATTTCCCGCTACTCCATTGCAGCTCATGCGCACATCTCAGGCAGGTGCACATGTGCCCACATCTGTACCCATTCCATTCCATTCATTATTTTCATCTTCAAAACTAGATTAAACTTGATAACTAGAAAAAATTATGAAATTTACCTGTACAAAAATGTGTCCACTTGCTTATCATAGCAGATGCAGCATTTGCGTTCCTTTTTTATCAAATAGTTTGCTGCTCATTCAGTATATGATAACAATTTCAGCCAAAAGCAGTCAACTATATATGTATCTTTTTTAAGAGAACTTCGTTATCTAGCTCACCTGGTTCTGGTTGAACTGCTACTTCCTTGACGGAGCTGTGCATTTGTGTCTGCATTTGCAAGTAGGCTTGCATTGCTTTTCTCAGCTCATACATTTCCCGCTGAAGTTGCTCCATCTGCCCTCTTAAATCCGTTTCCTGAGATTGTAACCATGTGTTATTAATTTCTTCTCAAAATATGATTGAAAACTTTCCAAGTATTTGTGAAAAGAATTAGCCAAACTCACGGTTGATGGAGCGGGAAACACTTGCACCTCCTGATGAGGAATGGAGGTCTCAGATCGCAGAGATGGTTGTGAAACTTGTTCAGAATCATCAACACTAACTTGTTGATACCATGAACTGTATGCAGATTGGGGATTTTCCGATCCTTCTTCTACTGCTTGTTCATCTTCTACACACTCTTCCTCATCATCATCTCCGTCTTCTTCATCGTCAGCGTCAGCATCAGCATCAGCATCTTCTCTTGGTTCTTCATGATCACCATCTGATGGATGTGATTGCCTTTGGAGGAAAGACATTATCAACTGCCCCATTCTTTCCTGGCCCTCGTCTTGGAGCTCTTCTTCTTCTTGACTAGCTTGTATTTGTACATGGGACATTATCATTTGATCCATTTTCGTTCTGAACTCACCACCAAGGAAACTTGACACTGTCTTCCTGTTCAGATCAAATCATAAATTTATTTCTTAATGTTGAACAAGATCATGTTTATTGAAAGATACAAACAAATTAATACAAATACCTTTGAAGGAGTTGCTTGATTTCGTTATCTTCAGAACTACAAGTAAGCATCTCTTCGTACCATCCTTTCCTAAGATCTTCCCAGTAGCTACGCGGCCGAGCTATATCAGCGAACCAATCATAATTTGTATCCCCAAAATCTTGTTCATTTCCTTCCCAGTTATCCATAGATTCAAAAGCTTCTTCACCTGCTCCAAAATTGTGGACTTCCGAGCTTGTTCCTTGCCAAGTTACATCTGATCTTGCACTGCTTTCTTCATGAACATCATCATGAACTTCACTCGTCTGTGACAATGAGTCAGCCTGCTGTTCACTAGTACAAAAATCTCTACAATTACTGGTTTTCATCAGCCTTGTGGAACCATGTTTGCTATTTACAGTACAATTATCTATCTCTTTCCCACTTTTTGAAACCACCTGCTGTTGATGCTGATCAGTAGAAGAAGAAGAAATGCCTGGATTATTATCAATTTTAAGCACATGATCGAGTGTGGAATCATTTTTGTTATCCACAATAATGCACTTCTCTTTACAACTTTTAGGAGTTGTTGCAGCCTGGTGATTATTAACAGAAATATCTCCACAATGATTGGATTTAATCACTTGATGGAGGAGTGTTGTACGATTTTGATTTTCGTTAATTACAATGCTATTCTCAATCTCCTTACCACTTCTAGGAGTCAAGCTACTTGTTGCATCATCACCAATGCCTCTACTAAATCTCTCCCTGCATCCATGGATGCCCCACAATCACTTGATAAATCAATCAATAAGGTATTTGATTAATTAAAGATAAAAAAAAAAAATACCTGAGAGACAAGCGATGTGATCGATTAGCATGAGATGGTGTAGTGCATTGAGCTGATTGATATTGTTCCCGTTGTCGATTCTGGATTGCCATACCACGTTCGAGGGATCTTACACGCAGCATAGACTATGTATATAAAAATGAAATTGATTAACTTGCATTTCATCAAACACATAATGTGCATTCAAAGGAAAGGAAGGAAAATTAACCTGAATTCGGCCACGGTGAGGGAACTTTGCCACAGTATGGCGGTCTAGAATTGAATTGAGCTCTCTCTTCCTTTCTTGTTCCATTTGCACTAACAAATCATTGAAAGCTTGTCTCCCTCGTATTTTCAGCGAATTTACATTCACAACTAATGAAAACGTATTCGGATCAGCTGCTGCTTCTGCACTCCTACGGGGAGATGGATCGCATATACTGCTACCTTGCTCGTTCTCATTACCAGCATTCTCACATTTTAATCGTTTTATAATATCTGCAATTCTAACTCTCTCCCTCTCTCCTGCATCTAAACAACCCGCCAATAAATCTTCACACACACCAGAAGTTCTTGTCGACGACGACGATGATGCTATCATCTCATTGTTTACGGCCACTATATCTTCATTTTTTGATGTTGATGCTGCAATCTCATTGTTTGGTTCATGCAAATCATCATTTGCAACCACCGAGCTTGGACTAGTCTTGGAGCTACTGGACCTAGATTCCTCAATTTTTGGTTCAGGCGGATGTATTATCTCAGAAACAAAAGTTGTTGTACTAGGAGCGAGTGCCGATTTAGGGCTATTTTTGTGGCTGTTGCAGCGATCGACTTTGATGTGAGCAGGGTGTAACCTTGCCTCCCACATCTGCACGAGCGAAGAGGCAGGTTTTTGAGAATTATTATCTTCAGAGGAAGATAGAGATGATGATTCTTCAATTGTTGAGACCATTTCTTCAGCCTGTTTGGCGGCCCAACGATCAAGAATCATCGCCTGCTTCCCCGCATTCATATCCTTGTTATCATCTTCTTGGAAATTAGTAATACACGTCAAGTTTTGATGATTCTGAGAATTCTCCTCTTCTGGAACAGAGGAAACAGAGATACAGAGATGATCCCTAACCAATTCCTTTAGATTCTTCTGAAAAACAGCTTGTGTAGCAGCAGAAGCCATTGTATTGCATCTTTCGCGCCTCTTCTGATCCTTCAAAACGCAACTAAATGACGAAGCCACCTCTAGTTGCGAATACGCCATTAATTAATCAATCCAAATCCTGATTTCCAAAAATATAGAAACAAATCAACAAATATTTGATCATCCCCGTGCCCATTTTGATCCTTCAAAACAGGCCATTTGCAAATGAGAGAAAAACAAGAGATATTCAATAAACAATTAACGGGTGAGGAACAATTGTATCTCCACCAATAAATCTATTAATTGCCAAAAACAGGAGAAAGACAATCAGAGGAGAGGAGATATATACTCGTTTTAGCTTTCCCTCCAAAGTACTATAACAAAACAGGTAAATTTAGGATAAGGAATTCAACAAGAATTATATGACAGCGAAAGAGCGGCTAAAATGGCATTCAAAATTACCTTCAAAAATATAAAGATGTCCGTCCAATATATTGTACAGAGAGACGTTATGGTGTGAGATTATGAATTATGACGATGATGATGAAGATGAAGTTTTAGCCGTTAGGATTATGGGGGTGGGGGTGGGGTCCGTAAGTAAGTGGGTTTAGCAAAGAAAAAAAAGCATGAATCAGTAACTAAGAGCGTTACAATAATATATGTTTTTGCCTTTTCTATCTTTATATACTGATCTGATTGATTTCACTAACTGCTCAGAGCGTATCCTCATTATTTTTTTATTATTATTCATCATCATTTTCTTTTTCACTGAAAAGATTAAATTCTCCTTTATTACGCTTTCCAAAAATTCAATATTGAATGTTTCAAAAAAAAATTTGAATATTGAATTACCATAAATAAAAAAAAAAGATTTGAATAGAATTCGTAACGTGTAGATATAGAATCAATACCTAAATTATAGCTTAGTATAACTTTGCACATTTAAATTCCATTACATGTAGGTATAAAGCATCAGGAAATCCCTGATTTTCTTTGTTTGTCTTCACGATTATCTATAAATAATATAAACTGCGATAAGATACGAAAATAGGTTTACATTTCTCGGTAAAGTATCAATTTAAGCTTCTACGTATAAAATAGCATTGATGTAAATTTAATGTTTAAAAAATAGTACAAATTTAAGCTTCAATAACGGTACGTGACACGTCATTCATATTACTCCGTTAAGTTTTGTTAATTGTACGTTGAGAGAGAAATCATAACTTAACAGACTAATATGAATGACGTGTCATGTTCCGTTATTGAGATATAAATTGGTACTTTTTTTTTAAAACGTTAAACTTATATTAATGTGTTTTTTATAAGTTGAACCTAAATTGATACTTCTCTAAAAATATAGGCATTTTTTGTACTTATCCTTATAAATAATTTACCATTAGTGATTTGAGAAGTGACTAAGACTATGGATGGCAACGGTACTGTACTCACGGGTAGCCAGCACTACCCGATCCTAATGAGACTACTTGTACCCTGTATAAAAGGGTATGAGACGGGTATAAGATCAAAACCATTATCACTTATAGGTATGGAATGGATATAGGAATATACTCAGGTACCCCTTACCTATTGTCATCCCTAACTAAGACATTGCATCTCCACCAATACTCCTCATATTCATTCTTTATTTATTATTTTATCATTAAAATTATTAATTATTATATTATCAATAATGAGAGGAGAGAGATTCATCAACAATAATTTATTAATAAAAAATGAAATGATGAGGCACTAAGAGTGAGAGATGTTCTCTATTAATAGAGAGTATTAAGACTCTTGTTAATTTAAGAACCCACTAAGAGGATGTTGTAGTTGATTTTTAACTCTCTCAGCTCAAATTTTAACTTAAGAGTAAAATTAAAAGGATGTTAGAGATGCTCTAAGCGGTTGATTTTTTTATTCAACATGTTTTGATTATTTATTTTTTATTACATTGAATTTTTTAATCAAATTAGTTACTTGTTGATAACAAGCAATGAGTAGGCCATGTGGATCAATGAATACGTCTGGATCAAAGGCTGATGCGGACATCCTCGCTAGAACCGGTGGATCCTAGGCGTATCGGATCCTAGACACATCCTAGCGGATCCTAAGAGAGGCACTAGAGTGGCGGATCACTGGGGCGTACGAGAGGAGGATCCTCAAGCTATTCCTGGGCGGATCGTCAGGTTTACTTCCTCCCGAAGGAATTCACCAACAACCCTGACACTCCGTACCTGTACCTTATACTGATTGTCGGGGCGTATTACCCTTTTGTTGATAACCTTATTGTAACCCTAGTAAGGGTAGTCCTTGTCCTTTTGTTATCTTTAGGGGGATGTATTTAAACCTCCATTTTGTAAGGATGAGGCAACTTTTATCAATCAAAAATCATTCTCTTTGAGAACCTAAGGTTTATACCTTGTTTATTGGGATTCACTCCTTCTAGTTTAGCTAGAGAAGAACCTCTTTGTTGGTTTAGATTAAAACCTTCATTTATCGCTTTCAATCTGTATCAGTTGGTATTAGAGACGATCGTTTCCTGACCCGAAACTTCTTTTGGCAATGGTTCAACCTCGACAACCGCAAGATTCCATGGAGACCAGTGACCGAAGGTATGAGGAGCTGAGGGAGCACCTCGCGGAGCAGATCCAAGCCAGCCGTGAGCGACAGAGGCAAACCGACCAACGGTTCCTAGAGCTAGCCACCTCCCTAGAAAACTTCAAACTGGAGGTTCTGGCTCTAATCCGACCCACCGCGGGAGGATCAACCCAGAAAAAGGAAGGAGTCCCTGAACAACAGCTTCCACAAATGGGTCCTAGGGATCCTAAGGTAAGAAGGCCCAACTATGTCCTTATGCATAATGTTGATAGTGATAGTGATGACTTTGAGAGTATTGGGGATGATGATACCGTTAGAACTACGAGGGATGTTGGGCCTGTTGACAACCGACGTGTGGATGTTGCTAGAGTATACCCAGGTCTAGGAAACTTTGATAGAGATGATGCCTTTAAGCTAAAAATAGACTTACCATCTTTTGGAGGCGAACTGGATATAGAGGGATTCTTAGACTGGTTATCAGAAGTTGAACGTTTCTTTGAGTATGCTGGGATTCCTGATGAGAGGAAAGTGAGGCTGGTGGCGTATCGCTTAAAGGGTGGCGCATCAGTTTGGTGGGATCAGATGAGGGAAGAAAGAAGAAGAGGGGGTAGAGATCCGATTAGATCTTGGCTACGGATGAAGGCGGTATTGAGGGAGCGGTTCTTACCGCTGGATTATGAACAGTATATTTACAGCTCCTACAGGGTATGCTCTCAAGGGACCCGAAGTGTCCATGAATATACTTCAGAGTTCTTGAGGCTTTCGGTAAGGGCCAACATGTCAGAAACTGAAAACCAAAAGACCTCTAGGTATCTAGAAGGGTTGAGATACAACATCCAGGATCATATTGGCACACAGATGGTGGTTCGGGTACAAGATGCCAGGAATTTAGCCCTCAAGGCTGAATCCCAACTAACCAGGAGATCCAGGAGATCCACCACTGCTGAGTGTACGCCTAGAGGATGAGGCAATATGAAGTCCTATGACAAAGGCAAACAGGTGGTGAGTGCCAATGGGGCCAAGTTCAGCAATGCTGGAAGAGGATATGGAGGAGATACTATGCCTTACAAGGAGGTACCCATACCACCTAAGAACAACAACCCATACGCCAGGCCAATCCCTTTTAAATGTTTCAGGTGCAATGAGCCAGGCCATAGGTCCAACGAGTGTCCTAGGCGGAAGAGCGCCAACATAGTGGAAAGATATGAAGATGATTATGAAGAGGGGGATGAATTGTTTTGTGAACCCTTAGGGGAATACGATGACGAGGCGGATGAGGAAAGACACGCCATTCATGTGATACGGCGATTATTAGTCTCCAGCCGGGTAGAGGGCGATCAGAGGCACCAACTATTCAGGACTCGCTGTCTTGTGAACAGTGGGCGATGCAACATAATAATTGATAGTGGTAGCCAGGAGAACATTGTGAGCAGCAGCGCCGTTCGGAAATTCGGGTTGTTGGCGGAGGCGCATCCTGACCCCTACAGAGTTGGATGGATCAAGGATGTGGGTGAACTCAGAGTGACTCAGAAGTGTAAGGTCCCTATTGAGATCGGTGAGTATAGGGATGAAGTCTGTTGTGATGTGGTCGATATGGATGCCTGCCACCTATTATTGGGATGTGGTCGATATGGACCCCTACAGACCATGGCAATTTGATAACGACGCCATCCATGCCGGAAGAAGGAACACTTACAGATTTATGAAGGATGGGGTGAAGTTTGTACTTACGCCAATGATGAGAGAACCAAAGGCCGATGAGAAGTCTACCTTGGTGGTCTGCCCCACACACAAATCATTCGTTAGAGAATGTGAGGAGAGCCAGATGGTGTATGTTGTAATGGTGAAGGCGAATCACGAATCATCCCAAAGGGGCGAAAGGGAGATGCCGAATAAAGTGACCCGCCTACTTGGCGAATATCAAGATCTGTTCCCTGAAGGGCTGCCAAGTGGATTACCATCTTTGAGGGACATCCAACATCATATCAATCTTGTGCCTGGGGCTAGTTTACAAAGCCTCCCACATTATTGAATGAGCCCAAAGGAGAATGACATCATGAGACAGAAAGTGCAGGAACTCATCGAGATGGGATACGTTAGGGAGAGCATGAGTCCTTGCGCCGTTCCAGCTTTACTTACACCCAAGAAGGATCGGTCTTGGCGGATGTGTGTTGACAGCAGGGCCATTAACAAGATCACCATCAAGTACAAGTTCCCAATCCCAAGGTTGGATGATATGCTGGATCAACTTGGCGGATCCAAAGTCTTCTCCAAGATTGATCTCAGGAGTGGCTATCATCAAATACGGGTTCGGGCTGGGGATGAGTGGAAGACTGCTTTCAAGACCAGAGATGGATTGTATGAGTGGTTAGTAATGCCATTCGGGATGACTAACGCCCCCAGTACATTTATGAGGCTGATGAATCAGGTGCTCCGCCCAATAATTGGCAAATTTGTAGTTGTGTATTTTGATGATATTTTGATTCATAGCCAGACCTTGACGGAACATGTGGAGCACTTGCGGACAGTATTTGACCTGTTAAGGAAACACCAGCTATACGCCAACACTAAGAAGTGTGATTTTGTCATGGAGAGCCTGGTTTTCCTTGGGTTCGTGGTCAGTGGCGATGGAGTCCAAGTTGATGGGGAGAAGGTAAGAGCTATCCGAGAATGGCCTACTCCGAGGAACGTGGGGGACATCAGGAGTTTTCATGGGCTAGCAACCTTTTATCGGTGATTCATTAAAAACTTTAGTTCCATAGTCGCCCCGTTGACGGAATGTTTGAAGAAGGGAAAGGGGTTCGAGTGGGCGGATGCCCAAGAGAAGAGCTTCGCCCTGATCAAGGAAAAGTTGAGTACAGCGCCCGTGCTGGCGTATCCCAATTTTGATAAACTGTTCGAAGTTGAGTGTGATGCCAGTGGAGTTGGGATTGGTGGTGTCTTGATGCAAGAAAAGAGGCCCATCGCGTATTTCAGTGAAAAGCTCTGTGAGGCACGGCAAAAGTGGGCAACGTATGATCAAGAGTTTTATGCTATAGTTAGGGTGTTGAAAGTGTGGGAACATTACTTGGTGGGGAAAGAATTCATCCTCTACACTGACCACCAAGCTCTCAAGTACCTGGGAAGTCAGAAGCAACTTCGAAGCTCCATACATGCTCGGTGGTCCACCTTCATAGATAAGTTCCCCTATAAACTTGTCCATAAAGCCGGAAAACAGAACAAGGTGGCGGACACCTTGAGTCTAAGGGTGTCACTAATAAAGACAGTAAATCTGGAGGTCGATTGTTTTGAACACATCCGAGGAGAATACCTGGCGGATCCTGACTTTGGTAGTATCTGGGAAAAGTGTCGGCACCAGCATGGGGATGGGGCGTATCACTTGATGGATGACTATCTCATGAGGGGCAACCAAATTTGCTTACCCTGCACCTCCATCCGCGAAAAGGTTGTTCGTGATCTACATGGCGGATCTCTGGGGGGGGCATTTTGGGCGGGACAAGACATACGAAGCAGTGAGTTCCCGGTATTTCTGGCCTAAGATGAGGAGAGATGTTACCTACTTAGTAGAGCGATGCTATATTTGCCAAACCGCCAAGGGACACACTACAAATGCTGGCTTGAAGCTGCCCCTGCCTGTACCAGGAACCATATGGGAGGATCTATCCATGGATTTTGTCCTAGGGCTACCCAGAACTCAGCGAGGCATGGATTCCATCTTGGTCATTGTTGATCGGTTTTCAAAGATGGCCCACTTCATACCCTGCCGCAAGACTAACGATGCCTCAGCGACTGCCAAGTTATTCTTCAAAGATATTGTCAGACTACATGGCGTACCTAAGAGCATTGTCTCGGATCATGATATGAAGTTCCTCAGTCACTTCTGGCTGACGTTGTGGCCTCTGTTTGATACGACTCTGAAGTTTAGCACCACCGCCCACCCTCAAACAGACGGACAGACAGAGGTTGTCAATAGAACTTTGGGAAACTTACTACGCAGCAAGTGTAAGGATAAGCCCAGGATGTGGGACGTGATTCTCGCCCAAGCTGAGTTCGCCTACAATGACTCTGTACATTCGGGAACCGGGAAGTCCCCATTTGAGGTGGTATACACAAAGACCCCGAATCACATCCTTGATATAGCCCATCTTCCTAAAGGAAACGTGACTGCCAACCAGCTGGCCAAGGATTATGTACAGATGCACCAAGAGGTGAAAGAGACTCTTGAGGGGAGAAACCAGAAATTAAAGGCGAAGGCGGATGAGCATCGCAGAGACCTACAGTTTGAAGTTGGGGATGAGGTTATGGTATATTTGGGCAAAGAGAGACTCGCCAGCGCCCCAAGCAGTAAGCTTCGGCCCAGGAAACACGGGCCTTATAAAGTCACCCAGAAGGTCAATACCAATGCTTATCATATCGCGCTGCCAAATTGGCTTGGTAAAATATCACCAGCTTTCAACGTCCGTGATCTTAGCCCGTGGAAGCCAAATGGTCCTTTAGAGCTTGACAAGAACACACCAGCTTCTAGCTCTTTTAAAGAAGGAGAGAATGATGCGGACATCCTCGCTAGAACCGGCGGATCCTAGGCGCATCGGATCCTAGACACATCCTGGCGGATCCTAAGAGAGGCAATAGAGTGGCGAATCACTGGGGCGTACGAGAGGAGGATCCTCAAGCTATTCCTGGGCGGATCGTCAGGTTTACTTCCTCCCGAAGGAATTCACCAACAACCCTGACACTCCGTACCTGTACCTTATACTGATTGTGTAACGCCCACAAAAAAAATATTATTATATTCATACATAAATAGAATTTTAAGATAATTAATTATCTAGAAGAAAATATTATTATATATATTTATATTTGAAAAAAAAAATTCTCTATATTAAATAGTAGTAATTTCGTATATTATTTAAAAGGTAGTAAATTAGTATTTAAATCTTACTAATGCTTTTATATATATATATATATATATATATATAATATATATATATATATATATATATATATAATATAAATAAATAAATAAAGATCTTCCTAATGCTAAGTGGAAGAGAACGGAAAGTACGTGTAATTACTTTGTAATTAGTGGTTGAACAAATCTATTATATCTTTATGTTTATTAAAAAAGAAAAAAAAAACAATAATGGTTCCTTCTAAACCAATTTTAATTAGGGTAAACTTCTTATCCTACCTGTATATATGGAACTTATTTCTTTTGGGAGGGGAGGCCGCAAACCACCACATTTATATTCTGAAAAATTTCTTTTTTATGGTTTGGGATAGGAAACGATGTATCAATTGAAGATAGATCATCATCGCTTGCTAATTTATTGTTGTCTTTCGGAATAGAGGTAAGTGGTTAATTATATACGTAGTTCTTCGTTGTTTGCTTGTTTGTATGTCTATTGTAATTGACTGTTATACTTCTAATGAATGTGAGTAGTTAATTAAATATATGGTACATTTGATTGTATATTTGTTGTTATACTGACTAATTGATATAAATTGTGTAATTAGTTTGATCTATGTGTTTGACATGTCTATATGATAAGTTAATGATGATCATGTTGGTAGAAAAGTATTTGAGAATGACATTGACGATGATGGCATGAGAATGAGAAATATATATGGTAAATGTGAATTGGACTCTAGAAAATATCAGAGATATGAGAATAAAAGCTTAAACTAGGATAGTATATTCAATGGTTGCGATTGAAATGAGAAAAAAAGAATATTGTGATCACATGAAATATAAACACCGGGTATTTATTACGACAGGGTGTTAAGGTACCGGGTATTTGTTACGATAGGGTACCTAAAAGACGGGATACCGGGTATTTGTTACGACAGGGTATCCCAGGATATGATTTTATTGGCCAAGCAACCATTGGGTATTACTAGACTAGAGTAAGCAGGGCCCTTTGAATAAATTAATAATAATATTAATTATTGAATATTTTGCTTGATAACTAATAAATATTAAATGCCTGTAAACTGAATTGTATGCGCGTGTGGTTGTACTATGTATATAGTTAGCTATCTTACTGAGCCCCCAAGCTCACCCCACTCTCCACCAGTTTTCTTTTTAGGTTAGTGTCATTAAATGCTTCGTGATGCTCGTATGGATCGGCCAGTATGTAGAGTCATCAGTTCTTAAGTGTTTGTTTTTATTTCATAAAGGATTTTATTGGCTTGTGAGCATCAATTTGATGATACATTGAATAGAAATGTATTATTGTCTATATATTGATGGGTTTTTTAAAAATTGGGTGTTACACTAATGGTATCAGAGCGGGTCTACGTTTCTAGGGATAGTATCAGAATATAGGTACATACTGGTTGAGCGTCTAATGAAAATTTCATAGAGTCGTAACATTAGTTACTTATTAATTTTAAGGACGAAATTCTTTTTAAGAAGGAAATAACTATGATATCCACAAATAATTTTTTTTATATATATATTATTGACCTACAAATATCATGTTATAGTCTGCATAGGGGAGGAAAAAAAAGTTAACTATTAAATAAAATGTTGTTTTTCATTGTTCTTTTCTTTGTTAAACCTGTATGTTTCTACTTTCCTTGGATACTCTTAACAAATTCTATTATTACTGATTTAGTTATAATTATTTATTTGACTTTAAATTAAGTTTGTATTAAAAGCTATTTATTGTTAATCTCTAAAATTAATACTTTTTTTTCAAACAAAATTCTATTATTATTATTTTTAATCCCTAAAATAATATAATAATAGTAGATAATATATATATATATATATATATATTAATTGTATTGATAAATCATTTTATTATTTTATTCATTATATGGAAAATAAATAAAATTAACCTTTTAAAAATTATAACTTTTTTTCCTATAATTTTTGCTTTTCATGTTAAGCTGTATAAAAAAAAATTCAAGGATTTCGTTTTTCTTCATATTTATTTATAGATATTTCAATTAGATTCATGATCATTGGTTCCATTATAGTTTTTAATTGTTATGACTATTGGTTCAATTTGTTATAAATAATGTAATGGATGACCATTTGATAACACGGGGAAAAATCCTTGATCA
Source organism: Euphorbia lathyris (assembly GCF_963576675.1). NCBI lineage: Eukaryota > Viridiplantae > Streptophyta > Magnoliopsida > Malpighiales > Euphorbiaceae > Euphorbia > Euphorbia lathyris. The sequence continues at coordinate 91,669,682 of NC_088910.1, forward strand.
GAGCACGTCCCTGTGAGGCGTGGTTGGGATCGGCCGGGGACACTCCGATGTCAAAGTCAGTAAGGAAGATCAAGAGAGCAAACTGAATTGATAAAGAATAAGTGAATGTGTGTACCTTGATAGCCTAGGGATGTAGGCTATATATAGTTGGGGAATTCGTAACCTCTAGGTAACTAGAAAGTCTCCATTAATGCTCATTTAATGGCGGTTACAAGTTACTCTTACCCTGGTGGTTTAAGACTATTAATGATTCATTTAATGATCTTTATGGCCGAGTTGGCGGTTAGCCGTTACTGTGATGAATCAGGTGAAAGAGGAGATTCGCCTCATAGGTTCGCCAGCGGATCTCACTGAGCTTAACCGTGGAGATCCGCCATCTGGTTCTTCTTGCGGCGTTCTCAAGGTGAATATCCCTTTTGGTCCTTGGGATAATATTCTTTGATCCGTCAAGGCATATGTACGCTCTCCTTGAGAGATATGGCGGGTCTCTGCTACTTGCTCTCATTGGGCGTATCTCGTTATGGCGTATCTCGCCATGGTCCACGTGGCGTGGAATAGTACTAGAAACTCCTTCTTTTTCCTCATTATTTGCATATTCTCCCCTGCATTAATTATTATTAATGCCACATTAATCATGTATAAATATCTCTTTTAGAAGGAATAATGGTTTGCCATTATTTCTATTAATTTTCCCTTATTCTTTATTCAAGAATAATTTGGTTTGTTATCAGAAGCCCCCCTAAAGGTATAAAAAGCTCTTTAGGGCTGTCTAATCGTATTCCATGCTATTGATCTTTTAAGTGTTCAAACTTGTCATGAATTTTCCGAAGGTTTCAATCTTGTTATGAATTTTCCGCAGGTTTCAAACTTGTTATGTCTCGAGGTAGGTGGCCAACCATATCCCTAGAAGCTTATGATAAGCTTCATGGATTTCTTTCCCTAGGATCCAATATATGGAGATTTTTACGTTGTCTGTGAACTCTGACCGTTTATAAGGAGATTCGCCTTAGAGATCCGCCCGTGGATCTCATATGGCTTAGTCTTGATGATCAACTTGCTACCTATCTTTGAGTGATCTATCCAAGGCAACTTAGAGTAGGTGGCCAGCCATACCCTTGTATGAAAACCTTTGTGAAGGCTTGAACCTTGGTGAAGGTTTGTGTGCTTGGTATTCCTTTTGAGGGAATCAAGCTACCGTAAGCGTTTGATCTGCTTCCTCTCTTTGAGGTGGATCAATCTGCCATAGGTGTAGAAAACTCCTCTTTTCGAGAGAAGTTTTGAAGGATGTAAAGATCTCACGTCTGAGAAATGTTTTAATCCTGGCGGTGATCAGGGCTTGATCCGCCGTGTTTTATTTTTCTATCTTGGAGGAAAGTGGACCCGCCCTAGATGGAGCCATTTATTCCTACCGCATAGGATTATGATTCGCCTTAGGGACTTCTTTTCTTCAGTTCTGCCATATTGAGGAGAATGACCCGCCCTTAGGGATCAGTAAGAATGATCAGCCATTTAGGGACCTTTGTGCATTTTGTGGAGGTGAGACTTTGTTATTTCTATGATGAAGATGCAGATTCATTAATTTGATGAAAACGAGACTTCATTAATTGGATAAAGACGAGGCTTTATGAATTGGATGAAGACGAGGCTTCATTAATTGAATTGGATGAAGACGAGGCTTCATTACTTGGAGATGAAGACGAGGCTTCATTACTTGGAGATGAAGACGAGGCTTCATCACTTGGAGATGAAGACGAGGCTTCATTATTTGGAGATGAAGACGAGGCTTCATTACTTGGAGATGAAGACGAGGCTTCATTATTTGGAGATGAATCCCTTTGCTTTCCAGAACTATTTTTACTAATGCATTATATCTTTTAGCAAGTAATTTTCTAGAATCTGGTTTACGATTTCTCCGATTGTTTAGGGTAGGTGGCCAGCCGTACCCCAATGTGTGAACCTTTGTGAAGGTCTAGAAGCTGTTCTATTCCTTCTAGAGGAAGTAAAGCTGCCCAGGGGATTAACTTGCTACCTATCTTTGAGGTGAAGCGATCCGCCCGTAGGACTTGTGAACCCTTCTTTGGGAAGGGAGTGAGAGAGTGTAAAGTCCTTGCGTCCAAGGAATGTTTTAACTCGTTTATGGTGTCCGACCGAATGGTGTCCGACCGAATGGTGATCATCTAAAGATGGATCCGCCCATGAAAGTGTTCTCCTATCTTTGAGGAGAAAGTTGAGGGTGTAATGATCTCATGTTTGAGACGATTTTAACCCGCTTTTGATGGTGGTCAATCCTTTTCCTGTCTTTGAGGAGAGAGTTGAGCTCATTTGAAAGCTCCTGAGGGTCTGTGCTTCTTACCTTTATGGAAAGGGGATCCGCCCGTGATGGGATCAATTGTCCTATCTTTGAGGTAATTGATCCACCTGTGGAACTTATGATTCGCCAGCCACTGGACGTATATCAGCACTAAAAGCTAGGCAAGTGAATATAAGAAGTATGGCGAGAAAGGATAAATTATAAAATATAGGATACTATAACAGTTTAATGCACATATAAGAATATGTAAAAATACTGATTTTTAGGCCCATGGTTCCGACTTTTCTGAGCAACTAGAACCACATCCTTAATGCTGTTTAACTTATGAGTGATCATATCTGGGCTTATTCCTGTACGGATCTCATTCTCCTATGCAAATAGGCTTTCAGACTCAATGATGTTTAATCCTTTGGCGATTCGTACCCGCTTTCCATCAGCAATAAGGAGTGTTTCTATGTCGCCCAAAGCTGTAGTGACAAGTTTATATTTCTCACCTTCGTCCTCTTTGGATTGTGGGCGAATTGATAGTGACGCTGAGTAGGTCTCTTGAACCGTCTTTTGGTTCCCGCTAATCATTACTCCTCCTTTGTTGGTGAGAATGTACCTATGGTGATGATATTGCAAGAACTGCCCGTGTCTACCATTACCCGCCTCATTTCATCTTCCATCCTTCAATTGTCAACGCATCTGTATGTGGAGAGATTACTGGACCTGTTTCTGCAAAAGGAGCAATGGAGGGATGTTTTATCTAGAGCGGATATTTTTTGCTTTTTCCACGGGTGGCTGATACTCTGGTCCATCCGCCATGACATTAATGACACTTTTGAATTTATTTTTGGGATCTGTCTTCTGCTTGTCATCTTGTTATTTGTTATTCTGGACAAAGCTATCTAGTTTGCCAGCTCCCAGCAAGCTTCAGTGTGGTGGCCAACCAAAGGGTGGTAATAATCTTAGATTGGGTACCCCCTCAAATTTGACCACTGGAATATTCATATTACTTGTACTAAAGTCCTGTTTATGGAGGAAGAACCCCGATTTTTGTCTTTCTCACGATCTCGATTGTGAGATTCGCCTTTGGTTTTATGTGATGGAGATAACGATTCGCAGCGTATGTCATCTACCTCCCTGAATGCTTTGCATCGTTCAATTAGATTCGCCATATTGCGGGGTTTTCTCCGGATCAGATCCTCCTGTAAGCTTTTACATGTTGTATTTTTGGCCAATGCTTCTGCAGCTGATCCACCGCCGCCTGAACCGCCTATATGTAATCGGTCATGACCTCCTTGGTTTCCTACGGGGACATGACCAATGTCTCCTGGTCGGGAGGATGGTGGTGGTGGGCCGGTACTTCGGGGTGTATCAATAGGCCTCTTACTACGTCAGCGTATTGGAGAGGGAGGTGACCTACCTCTGCGAGAAGAGACCTGTCTTCGTGGCGAAGATGTTTTACGATGCTTCTCATTCGAAACTGACATTTGCACAGTTTTGTAGTTAGCTCAAGACATGAAAGTTTTGTTTATCCAATTTGGCAATTCATCAAGCCATAATGGCCTTAATAGTTAGGGACAGTTACATGATGATCACAAATTGATTTAATATGTTCAATTCTCTTACGTCGGTAAAAGAAATTCTAATAATGTCAGATAAACAGTTTTTATATGAATAAACACATCCTTGTAAAAAAGGGAATGAAATAACCGTTTGACAAAACAATATTCAAAAATATGAATTTTTGATATTAAAAGTACTAAATAGGAGAAAAGCCATATATAGATGGTGAATTGTACAAGGAAAACCAAATATGATTTTTTGCAATTTCTTCTAATAGTTATATGCATGTTCACCCAAAAGACCGACTAGATCTAAATCCTTTGCAATTACACAAGCAATTTTATGATATTTTAATATCAAATGACAAAATCACATTGAATGGATGATTTTTCCTTTTGTAAATCCCAAGATCACGGGTCTTATACATGCGTTTGTACTGGTTCAATGATAATATTATATTACACTTGTCATGCATAAAAATATGAGGGCATAGTAAGCATGCAAGGTTTAATGAAAGATTTGCGTCTATGACTTCACCTCTTACAATTTATTAGATTTATCATAATAACCTGTAACGATATTCATAGCACTTTATAAGAGTGAGGGATCTCAATTTTCTTTAATAAAAAATGGAATAAGAAATGGGAGGAAACTTATCTTTTTCATCATAAAATTCCAGATTTAATGTAGAAAACTCTTTCCCACCAATATATGGAGAACCGTATCTTTGGATAGATTTGTTGTACTGATTGAGCCAAAGTTGGAGATTGTGATTTCTATTCTGTTGACTCCATTGTTTTGTTCTTTGTGAAACTCTATACAATCAAGATTTTGTGATCTTCTGTTTGTTAGAGATCCACGTTCACCGCACCAATTGATAACACGGGGAAAAATCCTTGATCAGAGCACGTCCCTATGAGGCGCCGTTGGGATCGGCCGGGGACACTCCGATGCCAAAGTCAGTAAGGAAGATCAAGAGAGCAAACTGAATTGACAAAGAATAAGTGAATGTGTGTACCTTGATAGCCTAGGGATGTAGGCTATATATAGTTGGGGAATTTGTAACCTCTAGGTAACTAGAAAGTCTCCATTAATGCTCATTTAATGGCGGTTACAAGTTACTCTTACCCTGGTGGTTTAAGACTATTAATGATTCATTTAATGATCTTTATGGCCGAGTTGGCGGTTAGCCGTTACTGTGATGAATCAGGTGAAAGAGGAGATTCGCCTCATAGGTTCGCCAGCGGATCTCACTGAGCTGAACCGTGGAGATCCGCCATCTGGTTCTTCTTGCGGCGTTCTCAAGGTGAATATCCCTTTTGGTCCTTGGGATAATATTCTTTGATCCGTCAAGGCATATGTACGCTCTCCTTGAGAGATATGGCGGGTCTCTGCTACTTGCTCTCATTGGGCGTATCTCGTTATGGCGTATCTCGCCATGGTCCACGTGGCGTGGCATAGTGCTAGAAACCCCTTCTTTTTCCTCATTATTTGCATATTCTCCCCTGCATTAATTATCATTAATGCCACATTAATCATGTATAAATATCTCTTTTAGAAGGAATAATAGTTTGCCATTATTTCTATTAATTTTCCCTTATTCTTTATTCAAGAATAATTTGGTTTGTTATCACCATTATACCCCTGTTACATCTATATATATGTTACACCCATAAGTAATAAGATACACACATTTACAACACGTTATCAGCACGAAACCCTAGCCGTCTGAGCACGCCTCCCATCAATCGTAGACGATCCTAGCCACTATCGTTTTTATTCAATTTGTTGCACTATCGGTTCAGGTACGCTTCCGATTTTTATCTCGATGAATTAACATGAGAATTGTTTATGATTATTTTGCGACAATATTTAATTTGATTGTATTTAATATATTCTTGATTTTGTTGTATGAGATTCTGGATTTTGCCATCGTTCGTCCTATTTTTTTTTTTTTCCGATTTCTCATCCATGCTTCAATTTCAACCATATTGTTCATATCGGCGAAATCAATTTAGGTTGGGGTTTCTGTTTGGGGGAGTTCTATCAGATTCCACCCAAGAAATTCCTCAATGGGTTTTGCATCTTTGTTGGTATCTGATGTGTTCCATTTACTGTCACTTTGAGACTGTCTCTTAGATCTGTTTGCTGTTGTGCTCGATCCACTGGATTTTAATGCTCAGAGCATGAGAAATTGATGATGTATAGTTACTTGAAAAGTTACAAGGTGGTTGGGGTGTTTAATGGGTTTTTGAGATTTTGTTTAATTTTTTTTTCATTTTATATTTCCTTATGGTGCAAAGTGAGATAAGCCCTCCATATCAGAGGTCCTGTAACTATTTTTCGTGAGGTATATATTTGCAAAATGGGTAACGACACTTCTCGTGTTGTTGGTTGCTTTGTGCCTTTTAATGCCAAAAATGGTGTTGATTTAGAGTTTTTGGAGCCGCTAGATGAGGGGTTAGGCCATTCATTTTGTTATGTTAGGCCATCAATTTTTGACTCTCCTGCCATTACTCCTTCAAATTCTGAGAGAATTCTTTGGCAAATAGTCTTGCATCATCTCCTTAGATTCATCCTTGTTTGTTTGGAATAGACATGAGTTAGACAATATAGAATTTGAGTAACAGACACTGTTATGGCTATAAATTCATTAAATACTCGTATTTTCAGATAAGTAAGCTGGTTTTGGGGAGAAAAGTGGCTCTAGATAGCATAGTGTAGGATCCAATTATATGCAAAGAAAACTATAGCTGTGGCAAGTTTCATGGTTAGAAGATTCTAGAAGTGCCCTTTTGCATTTTAGTTTAGATGCAGACAATTCAAGCCATTTCTATTTTGTGGATTTTTTTTAAATACCACTAAAAAGATATGAAAGGGGGTTCTTCATATAGCCTTACAGAACTTTTAGTTCCTTCGAGTTGCTTGATACTGATCATATTATCCTATCTTCCAGTGCATATTCCTGACTTAGAAACTTTGCTTTTTGATATAATTTATACCTTTTCAGCCTTTAGTAGCCTAGAAACTAGCCCTGAAATGAATTTGCAGGCTGTGCTGCATCAGTTGTGTTAATTATTCCTATGTGAAGCTAAAAGTTAGTATGGGAAAAAACTCAAAGTGAAATACAAAAAAACAAAACAAAAAAGAGGCAGAGACTCCCAGATTTATTTCTTCATTGTGAATTGCTAATTTTATCATTTCTTCTTAGTCTGGATGTTTATAATTTTTGTGAAGTCTTGTTCATCTAAACTTGTTACCTGATTTGCTTTTGGCTTGATGTTCTGCAATACTGTTATTAGCTGCTAATTGATCTTTGTATTTATGGTTGAATGCATTGGTTTCATTTTCTAATTTAAATCTAATTTTTGGTTTTGCAATAAATGGGACTCTCTGTGTTTGGACAAAGGGAACTATGTGATTAGTATGTTCTAATTGATAATTTGTTTTTCTTATATATATATATATAGTGAACTATGTCGAACCTTACGAAACTTGAATTTGATGCCCTTGATATTACTGGAGACAACTATTTATCTTGGGTGTTAAATGCTGAAATTCACCTAGATGCAAAAGAACTTGGTGATACAATCAAAGCAGGAAATGAAGCAACCAGTCAAAACAAGGCAAAAGCTATGATATTTCTTCGTCATCACCTCCATGCAGATCTTAAAATTAAGTACTTGACTGTGAAAGATCCACAAGTCCTTTGGAATAATCTAAAGGATAGGTATGACCACCAGAAAAATGTGATATTACCTAAAGCTCGTCATGAATGGTCTAATTTAAGACTATAAGACTTTAAGTCAGTAAGTGAATATAACTCAGTCATGTTCAGAATTACTTCACAATTGCTATTATGTGGAGACAAAATCACTGATGCAGAAATGTTAGAGAGAACATACTCTACTTTTCATGCAAATAATGTTGTCCTGCATACACAATATCGTGAAAAGGGGTTTAAGAAATATTCTGAGCTTATATCTTGTCTCCTTGTGGCTGAGCAAAATAATGAATTATTGATGAAAAATCATTCGTTGCGTCCAACTGGTTCTGCTCCATTCCCTGAAGCGAATGTGACATCATATAATATGAAAGAAAAGGATCATAATAGTAGTGGTCGAGGACGTGGTCGTGGATGTGGTCACGGACATGGACGTGGACGTGGTCACGGACATGGACGTGGACGTGGATATGGTCGAGGTAGTTATTTTAAGAACTCACAATCCCACCAGAAGTGGGACAATAAAGATGGTCACAGACACGGAAAAGATAACAATGCAGGAGTGACCACTACATGTTACCGCTATGGAGGAAAAGGCCATTGGTCTCGCACATGTCGTACACCAAAGCGTTTTGTTGATCTTTATCAACAATCGTTGAAGCAAAACAACAAGAAAGAAACAAATCTTGTGTATGAAGATGGCGAAGATGACTTTGATTGTAGAAATACAACCCTGAAGGTTGATGATTTCATTCCCCCCCTCTGGCAATGATATAAATTAGACATAGAAATAGTAGACATTATTTTCATTATTTTTGGATGTTACTATGATTTCTTTATTATTATGTTTTTATGGATTTGTATTAAACTATGAGTTTATGATTTTATGGATTTTATTTTGAATTTTATATACATGAGATATTATTGAACTTGAGTTATTAAAGTTATTTATGTGACTATTAATTTATTTATTTTGAAGAACATGGATAGTGAAGAATTATGTCTAGCAGACAGTGCAACTACTCATACCATACTGAGAAGTAGGAAATATTTCTCTCATTTGACAATGAAAGAAACTTGTGTTAATACTATATCAGGTAGTTCAAAGATTATTGAAGGCTCCGGAAGAGCAAATATATTATTATCTATGGGAACGAAATTTGACATTATAGATGCATTATACTCTCCCAAGTCTCAAAGAAATTTATTGAGTTTTAAAGATATCCGTCAGAAATGATATCATATTGAGACAATAAGTGAAGGAAATGTAGAATACCTTCAAATCACGAGTATTACCCAAGGCACTAAACATGTTGTTGAGAAATTACCTGCATTCTCCATTGGATTGTACTACACTAATATTAGTACAATTGAATCATATGCTATAGTAAACCAGAAGTTTACTGATAATGTTACTGTTTGGCATGACCGATTAGGCCATCTGGGTTCAATAATGATGCGAAAAATAATCAAAAATTCATGTGGACATTCATTGAAGAACCAGCAGATTCTTCCTAATGATTTGACATGCGCTGCTTGCTCACAAGGAAAATTAATAATTAGGCATTGACCAGCCAAAGTTATACATGAATCAATCAATTTTCTAGAACGCTTACAAGGAGATATTTGTGGGCCAATTCACCCACCGTGTGGATCATTTAGATATTTTATGGTTTTAATCGATGTCTCGACTAGATGGTCACACGTCTCCCTATTATCAACTCGCAACCTGGCGTTTGCGAGATTACTTGCTCAATTAATTAGATTAAGAGCACATTTTCCAAATTTTCCTTTGAAGGCAATTCGCCTCGATAATGCTGGTGAATTCACTTCACAAGCTTTTAATGATTATTGTATGTCCATTGGGATAAATGTTGAACATCATGTAGCTCATGTTCATACACAAAATGGTCTAGCTGAATCGTTAATCAAACGTTTGCAGTTGATTGCTAGACCATTACTTATGAAGTCCAAACTTCCAATATTAGCTTGGGGACATGCTATATTACATGCAGCAGCATTAATTCGCATCAGGCCAACGAGTAATCAACAATTCTCCCCATCACAATTGGTTCTTGGTCAGGAACCAAATATTTCTCATTTGAAAGTTTTTGGATGTGCGGTATATGTTCCAATTGCTCCACCACAACGCACTAAGATGGGTCCTCAAAGGAGGATGGGAATATATGTTGGTTTTGAATCCCCATCAATCATTAAGTATCTAGAGCCAGCTACTGGAAATCTATTTAAGGCTCGATTTTCTGACTGTCATTTTAATGAGTCAGTTTTTCCAACATTAGGGGGAGAAAAGAAACAGTTGGAAAAAGAAATTAGTTGGAATGAATTATCTATGTCTCATTTTGATCCTCGTACTAAAGAATGTGAAATAGAAGTTCAAAAGATAATTCATTTACAAAACTTAGCGAATCAATTGCCAGATGCATTTTCTGACCCAAAGAGAGTGACCAAATCACATATTCCAGCTGTAAATGCTCCAAATATAATTGAAGTCCCTAAAGGACAACATCCAACTGCTAATGAGTCTCACACACGCATGAAGCGTGGTAGACCTATCGGTTCCAAAGATAAGAATCCTAGAAAAAGAAAAGGAGCAGAAATTGACAATGGCCTTTCCGAGGAACCAAAGAACAATGAAGGATCTCCTGAAGAGACTATAAACATGACAAAGAAAGAAATTCAGGTACCTGAGAATGAAGAGATCTCTATTAATTATGTCATGTCTGGAATAAAATGGAATCGAAATAAAATCGACGTCGATGAAATTTTTGCATGCAATGTAGCAGTTGATGTTATGGATAAAAATGAGGATCATGAACCAAAATCCATTGAGGAGTGTACACAAAGTAATGATTGGCCAAAATGGAAAGAAGCAATTGAGACAGAATTGAAATCTCTTACAAAGAGAGAAGTATTTGGACCTGTAGTCCGTACACCTAAAGGTGTAAAACCAGTGGGACATAAATGGGTCTTTGTGAGAAAAATGAATGAAAATGGAGAAATTGTGAGATATAAAGCACGCTTGGTTGCACAAGGATTCTCACAAAGACCTGGAATTGATTATGAAGAAACATATTCTCCTGTGGTGGATGCAACTACTTTTAGTTTTCTCATAAGTCTGGCAATGAGAGAAGGACTTGATTTACGTTTAATGGACGTAGTCACAGCCTACTTATATGGTCCACTGGATAATGAAATTTATATGAAAGTCCCGGAAGGATTTAAACTGCCAGAAGCAGCAAGATCTAGTTCTCGAGAACATTACTGCATAAAGTTAAATAGATCTCTTTATGGATTGAAACAATCAGGGCGTATGTGGTATAATCGCCTTAGTGAATATTTGATAAGAGAAGGCTATAAGAATGACCCTATCAGCCCGTGCATTTTTATTAAGAGATTTGGGTCTGGATTTGTCATAATTGCAGTGTATGTTGATGATTTAAATATCATCGGAACTCCTGAAGAGATTTCACATACAGTGGAATATTTGAAAAAAGAATTTGAGATGAAAGATCTTGGAAAGACAAAATTTTGCTTGGGATTGCAAATTGAACATCTGAAAGATGGAATACTTCTGCATCAAACAGCATACACAGAAAAGGTGCTTAAGAGATTCTATTTTGATCAAGCACACCCGTTGAGTAGCCCAATGGTTGTAAGATCACTTGATGTGGATAAAGACTCATTACGTCCTCGGGAAAGCAATGAAGAAGTTCTTGGTCCAGAAGTGCCATACTTAAGTGCAATTGGGGCATTGATGTACCTTGCTAGTCATACAAGACCCGACATATCATTTTCTGTGAATTTGTTAGCAAGGTTTAGCTCATGTCCAACCCGAAGGCATTGGAATGGGATTAAACATGTATTCCGTTACCTTCAAGGTACGAAAGATATAGGCTTATTCTTTTCTAACCAGTCCAAAGAGGACTTGATTGGTTTTGCTGATGCAGGATATTTGTCTGATCCTCATACTGCTCGATCACAAACGGGATATGTGTTTACATGTGGTGATACTGCAATTTCTTGGCGTTCTATGAAGCAAACCATAGCAGCTACTTCTTCTAATCATTCAGAAATTTTAGCTATTCATGAAGCTAGTCGTGAATGTGTATGGTTACGGTCTGTAACTCAACATATTCGAGAAGATTGTGGTCTATCTACCGGAAAAGAAGCTCCAACAGTTTTGTATGAAGATAATGTTGCATGTATTGCACAACTGAAGGAATGATACATTAAAGGAGATAGAACGAAGCATATCTTACCAAAATTCTTCTTCACCCATGATCTACAAAAGAATAGTAATGTGAAAGTTCAACAGATTCGTTCAAGTGACAATTTGGCGGATTTATTCACCAAGGCGCTTCCAACTGCTACTTTCAAGAAGTTAGTTTATCGCATTGGATTGCGTCGTTGTAAAGATTTTTAGCTATGTATTCATGAGGGGGAGTAAATGCGTGCTGCACTCTTTTCCTTGACCATGGTTTTTTTCCCACTGGGTTTTCCTGGTAAGGTTTTTAATGAGGCAGCATCTCCAAGCGTATTTACTTATTTTTGTATAATGGACATCCAAGGGGGAGTGTTATAAATAATGTAATGGATGTCCATTATACCCCTGTTACATCTATATATATGTTACACCCATAAGTAATAAGATACACACATTTACAACACAATTATAATTATTAACTTTTAGTTGTTTTTCAAACTTATTTAATTGTATTGTGGAAAGTCGTTATAAAAAAAATTATATTTGTTTTATTTGGATGAATAACCTGATATTTCCTATGTAAATTTGAAAATTTTCCCCAAAAAGTTTTATGTAAAAATAGATATTTCCGTATTTTTTTCCATTTAAAGCTAAGTTTGGATGCATTATATTTTTTTTTGTTAGTCGTCTGTAAGTTAAATTAATTTTATAATATTAACATATCAGGTATGATAAATATACATTCCTTTAAAAATTTATCTCACTTGATCGTTTATTTGAATCTGATTTTTATCTAAAATGAAGAAGAATGAATTCTCTTTTTTTTTCTTCAAGATGATTTGTTTTATGGAATTAATTTTTTTATTAATAAATTCCGAATTTTCACCTTATTATATATGTTTTTTTTTATTAAAGATTGGTTAGCGAGGAAGGGTAAGCGGCGGACATCCCAGCTATGCTGGCACCCCCACCACAGACCCAAAAAAGCCCCGAACCAAATTTATTAAAAGAGTAAATAAATGTCATAATACAAAAAGAAAAAAGAATAAAATGAATCTAAAGAATTAGGAAAAGCGATAAACGCAACGTCCTACACGATCATGAAAAAAGACTGATCCACAAAAATCCGGGACAACATCCCACCAAGTCGAAGCTGTTGCCGTCCGTCCATAATTTGCAAGCGAATCCGCAACATGATTTCCTTCACGAAAAATATGAGACACCACAAAAGCCACAGAATCGGTCTGATTTAAACAATTGAACCATTTTTGTCTAAGCAACCAAGGAACCGAACAAGATTTAGATTTGAACATCTGCACAACATACATTGAGTCGCTTTCAAGCCAAATTTTCCGCCAACCTTTGCTGATAGCCATGTCAATAGCGTAAATAGCAGCAGATAGTTCAGCAAGATAAGCAAAGGAACTTTCAATCGGAAAGGCAAACGCACCAAGGCACATGCCAGTATACGAGCGATAAATACCTCCGCAACCCGTAGGACCAGGAGCACCCATGACAGACGCATCAGTATTGATCTTAATCCAATCCCTCGGAGGTGGTTGCCAAAAAATCGGAGTAATGTGCGGAGCCTTAGCAAGACGCTTTTCAATCCCGAGCTCACCTAAGATTTGAAGTTCAACTAGCGAATTCCAAAACTGTAACGCCCGTAAAAATAATTTACATAAATATAAATTATATTTATGTATTTTTTCTTTATAATTCATTATGGCATAAAATAATAATAATTTATTTTTCTAATGAAAATGTGCAATTTTTGTTTATTAGGAATTTTGGTTGGTTATTTAATTAAGTGTTTTGAATTAGTTACATCTCTTTTTTTTTATGTTAATGTGATATATAAACAGAAAAAAAAAAGAGAAATTTTAGTTTTGAAAAAAAACGTGGTCCTTCTTTTTGGAAATGATAGGTAGAATATTTATTTTCAATATAGATTGAGTTTTTGTCAAACTCTAGTTTGGTTAGTTTTCCATTTTTAAAATAAAAACTACCCAATCTTCTTCCTTTGTTCCCCAATTTCAAAAAAAAAAAAAACTACCCAAATTCCATGGAGAGGGATATTCACGGGGTAAAGAAGGAAAAAAAGGACCCTGAGTTTTTTTTTTTCTTCGTTCCTCTCGCTCGGTAAGGAGACACGAAAGATCAAGTGAAAGATAGGCCGAAAGAGTTAGTTGATTAATTATACTTGCAAATTTTGGTTTTTTAAATAAATAGTTGATTAAATATACGGTACGTTTAACTGTACGTTTGTTGTTATGATGACTTTTTGATATTGATTGTTTATTGGTTTGATTAGTATGTTGGAAATTTGTATGTGATACAATGATGTTGATTATGTTAGTATGAATAGACTTGAGAAGGATATTGAGGACGATAATGACAGATTAGTATATTCAATGGTTGCTATGAAATGAGAATAATGATTATTTGACACCGGGTATTTGTTACGATAGGGTGTCGAGAAATCAGATATTTGTCACGATAGGGTGTCCAGGTACCGAGTATTTGTTACGATATGGTACCTATAGATATATCATTGAGATACCGGGTATTTGTTACGATAGGGTACACTCATGATAATATGACCATGCAACCATTGAGTATTACTAGACTAGTATAAGCAGTGGCATAATAAATAATTTATTTATTGAATAGTAATTGATGAATGTTTAATAACTTATTAATTAAAATGCACAATTTTAGTTAATGATGATTGTTCAGATCAACCAGGGTGTGGAGTTGTCAACCTTAGAATTATTATTATTAATATTATTATTTTATTAAAATTTAGGTTGTGTTGATTCTATTCCAGCTGAGCTTTTAGTGAGATTAATTGTATCAGTTTTGAGTTTTGAGGTTACGCTAAATAAAAATTATTGCTGACTATATATTTATGGTTTGTGATGGGTGTTACATTTAATTGTTTTTATTTGGACTAATTAAATTTTGTCAATTTCAATATTTGAAAATTTTATCTCTATATTTTTATTTTTGATAATTTAATTTCTAGAGTTTTTTTTATAGTCGATTTAATAGTAACATGTATCACTTTTGAATTTCGAGGACGAAATTCTTTTTAGAGGGGAAGAACTGTAACGCCCGCAAAAAAAATATTATTATATTCATACATAAATAGAATTTTAAGATAATTAGTTATCTAGAAGAAAATATTATTATATATATTTATATTTGAAAAAAAAATTTCTCTATATTAAATAGTTGTAGTAATTTCATATATTATTTAAAAGGTAGTAAATTAGTATTTAAATCTTACTAATGCTTTTATATATATATATATATATATATATATAATATAAATAAATATATATATATAATATAATATAAATAAATAAATAAAGATCTTCCTAATGCTAAGTGGAAGAGAACAGAAAGTACGTGTAATTACTTTGTAATTAGTGGTTGAACAAATCTATTATATCTTTATGTTTATTAAAAAAGAAAAAAAAAAACAATAATGGTTCCTTCTAAACCAATTTTAATTAGGGTAAACTTCTTATCCTACCTATATATATATGGAACTTATTTCTTTTGGGAGGGGAGGCCGCAAACCACCACATTTATATTCTGAAAAATTTCTTTTTTATGGTTTGGGATAGGAAACGATGTATCAATTGAAGATAGATCATCATCGCTTGCTAATTTATTGTTGTCTTTCGGAATAGAGGTAAGTGGTTAATTATATACGTAGTTCTTCGTTGAATGCTTGTTTGTATGTCTATTGTAATTGACTGTTCACTACAAAAAAAACTCATTTTTGTGACCAAAAAATTCGTCATAATATATCCATATTTCGTCACAACATACTTATGGTGACAAAAAAATTCGTCATAAGTTTCGTAGCAATAAGCTCGTCTCGAGAAGTTTTTTGTGACGAAATTATTGTTTGTCTCGTTTTGCAATATGATATTGAGACAAAATTCCGTCTGTCATGTTTACATTATATATTGTGACTATTAATTTGTCAATACAAACATTACATTTGGTTGCTACAAGTTTATATTAGTCTCAAAAAGTGAGAAAATTTGATAAATATTAGATACTTATTGTGATGAAATAAATTAACGTGACTAAGTATGTTTGTCACAATTAATTGATTTACTATATTGTGACGAATATAATATTTGTTACAATTATCTGAGTAATTTGTTATGACAAATTTAATATTTGTTGCAATTAACTTATTGTAACAAATGATATTTTGTCAAACCAAATCCGTCATGATATAATTAATTTATTGTGACAACATATCTTATTGCTTATATTAGGCATAAATTTGAAACTTAATTGTGAGGAAAAGATAGTATTAAGAAATTCATGTGTAATTGTGACAAAGTCGTGATAACTCTGATTTGTCAAACCTGTATAAATGATGCCAAACAATTGTAACAAAAATACCTTATATATAAATCATTTAAGAACAAACATACACCAATCCAATATTTTGTAATCCATAATAGAAATGTAAGATATCCCAACAATAATAAAACCCAAGCTACTAAGTTAATAAAATCAATTCAAAACAAGACGTTTAAAAACAACACTAAATATGAAAATAATCTTCAACAATCTGTTGCTCGGATAACTGAACCTCCTCTTCTTTAGACTTTTGAAACTCTGCAATCATTTTTTCCTATAAAACAAACATTATAATATTCGTTAAGTGTCATCAAAGATAATAAAATACTTTTAGAGTTTGAATGAGTATCATTACATAATTTTCTTGAGTTTCTGGATTGAACCATGTTCCATCTTTGTTATGATGCATATCGAAGTATAACTTCAATTCAGGTGGTTCATCAAAGTTCACTTGAGAGGACTCCTACATGAAAAAGAAAAATTCATAAATAACTAATTAACAAGAATAAAACTACATAGCATGTTAGAATGGAAATGTTAATGTCAATTCTGCTAAAATGATGAAAGAAAAAAGAACTACATAACCTGTAAATGGGGAAAACTAAAACAGAAAATGAAAATAGAACTAGGAATGTAGGGCTCTGTGTGATAAAGCTTCAAGCAGAGAACAAAGAACCGACTTATAAACAAAATAGCATAAAAGAATAATTAGGATGCTCTAAAAGAGTACAAAAATATGGTAAACAAACAGAACATATAGTAAACAACATCATGTATATTCAAGTACTTTAAAGGTTATATATATGCTTAACAATGGATGCCAAGAATAAAAATACATTATTCATCATGTTAACTCTTATGTAACGTAAAGAACATAAAAGAATGATCAAATTAATAATAATTGGAATAACCATAAGCATAAGGAAATAGAATAATTATAATTTCAATTGAATGTTCTAACTTGATTACAAGCAGAATTTGTGACTTACATGAATCTTTTAGTTGCAAACCACAATACTATCATACACCTAAAGTGGGTAAAGAAGAAATAAAAAGAGAACACTATTTGCTAACCTCCTTTACACATAATGATTAGTAATTAAAATGCTGATATTTATGTATAAATAAACACTGATCAATTTCAGTTCTTGTCTCTGCTCTACAATTCATATATTATCATTCGATTGGACGAACACATTAAAATTATTAGCACAATTTAACAGCCATTAACAGAGACTCAGATAGCAAAAACCTAAAATAATTGAATCCATAATCCGTACAACACATATTTCAATTTTTAGATCCTAATTGATCAAATACTCCATAGATTGGAATACTCTTTAGCATTTGCCATCATAAACCAAAAAGCTCCGGTTACTGTTGACGATACACATACAGAAAAGAGAAAGTAATAGATGTAAACGAGCATACCTTTAGCTTTCTTTTTGGTGATATAGAAATAGTAAGCAGATGCTTATCATCTCCACCCGGTGAGACCTTAAATACTCCATTTCTTGAAGAAGATGAAGGCGGAGAGACTCGTTTCAACTGCAGAGTTTCTATGTTTTCTCTGCGTCTACTGTCCTTGGTCTGTGTAATGCACAAGTTTTTTGGATTTTCTCCGGTAAAGACGCTTCTTTCTTCAGTATTGGGTCTACTCTATTTTTATTGGTCATTTTTTTGGGAAAAGAAATAAGAAACAGCAGAAGAAGAAGAAGGGATCGAACAGAAAACAACGGAAGCTTGACCGGAGCTCTTGAAGTTCATGGTCGATAGTAGACGGAGGCAGGGATTTGAGAAAGAAGGAGAAGATGAGAAGGTCGGCTGCAGATGAGGAATAGTAACCCTAACATACAAATTTATACTTTAACTTTTAGTATTTATAGATTGACCCTAATTAATTACAAAATACCCCCTCTTGTTTTATTAATTTTTTAATTTTATAACATTAAGGACCGATGCAAATAATCAATAGATATTTGCATCGGCCCGTTTTGTTAAGAGACCCATGCAAATACTAAATGTCGTGACATTTGCATCAGTCCCAAAATACCCCTAACGTTTTGGACCAGGAGCAATTTTACCCCTAACGTCTAAAATGGTGCAATTTTGCCCATAACGTTTGTAGCTAAGAGCAATTTTACCTCTAACGTTGGTAATTTGGGTCAATTCCAGACACTATTATAAAACACATATATTTTTTTGTTCATTATTTTGTACCAATTGCATATCAATTCATTCTAAAAAAAGGGTTCATGTTTTTTGTAATTTAATAATAGAATTGGAGATTAATATTTATAAATTCGGTGAATTTTTTAAATTTTTTTGTCTAATTCTTACAAAAGACAGTATATTTTTTTATTATTTTTTTCGCATCGAAACATATGTTTATGATTTGTTACTGATAAAATGGCACACATGTGAAGTGTAGATGATAAGACTCATGACCGAGAAAACAGTTTGATGAATTATTTCTGAAATTGACCCAATGTATCAACGTTAGGGGTAAAATTGCTCTTGATTACAAAAGTTAGGGGTAAAATTACACCATTTTAGACGTTAGGGGTAAAATTGCTCCTGATCCAAAGCGTTAGGGGTATTTTTGCACCTTAACCCTTTAATTAAAAAATTAGAGAAGAAAACCAAGAGTCTGAAAACATAAGATTGGCGTCAAAATATCCCTCCAAATTATTTTATTTGTTATGGAGACAAAATAGACTTTTGTTACAACAAAATCATTTTATTATAACAAAAAATGGTCATAATAAATATTTAGTTATAATTTCAAAATCTATTGTGGCGAATACCGTTTGTTGCCCTAATTACCAATATTGCGACAAAACTCAAAATTGCAGAAGTATGTTATTGTAACAAAACTATTGGTCACAGTAAAGTAGCTTTGTTGCGACTAAATAATTGTCTCCGTATATGCTTAATTTTGCACCAAATTTTCCGAGCATATATATTGCTACAAACTACTGTGACAAATCGAATTTGGTCACAATATATATTCGTACAGTGATAAAATTTTGTCAAAAAAAGTATTTCATCACAATCTCATGTAGCTTGTTTGTTTATTGTGACAAATATTTTATTTTGTCATAATAACCATGTTTATTGTGACGAACTTACTTTGGTTATAATACAATTAGTCACAATAATATGAATTTTTTGTAGTGATATACTTCTAATGAATGTGAGTAGTTAATTAAATATATGGTACCTTTGATTGTATATTTGTTGTTATACTGACTAATTGATATAAATTGTGTAATTGGTTTGATCTATGTGTTTGACATGTCTATATGATAAGTTAATGATGATCATGTTGGTAGAAAAGTATTTGAGAATGACATTGACTATGATGGCATGAGGATGAGAAATATATATGGTAAATGTGAATTGGACTCTAGAAAATATCAGAGATATGAGAATAAAAGCTTAAACTAGGATAGTATATTCAATGGTTGCGATTGAAATGAGAAAAAAAGAATATTGTGATCACGTGAAATATAAACACCGGGTATTTGTTACGACAAGGTGTTAAGGTATCGGGTATTTGTTACGACAGGGTACCTAAAAGACGGGATACCGGGTATTTGTTACGACAGGGTATCCCAGGATATGATTTTATTGGCCAAGCAACCATTGGGTATTACTAGACTAGAGTAAGCAGGGCCCTTTGAATAAATTAATAATAATATTAATTATTGAATATTTTGCTTGATAACTAATAAATATTAAATGCATGTAAACTGAATTGTATGCGCGTGTGGTTGTACTATGTATATAGTTAGCTATCTTACTGAGCCCCCAAGCTCACCCCACTCTCCACCAGTTTTCTTTTCAGGTTAGTGTCATTAAATGCTTCGTGATGCTCGTATGGATCGACCATTATATAGAGTCATCAGTTCTTAAGTGTTTGTTTTTATTTCATAAAGGATTTTATTGGCTTGTGAGCATCAATTTGATGATACGTTGAATAGAAATGTATTATTGTCTATATATTGATGGTTTTTTTAAAAATTGGGTGTTACAGATTGTCGGGGCGTATTACCCTTTTTACCCTTTTGTTGATAACCTTATTGTAACCCTAGTAAGGGTAGTCCTTGTCCTTTTGTTATCTTTAGGGGGATGTATTTAAACCTCCATTTTGTAAGGATGGGGCAACTTTTATCAATCAAAAATCATTCTCTTTGAGAACCTAAGGTTTATACCTTGTTTATTGGGATTCACTCCTTCTAGTTTAGCTAGAGAAAAACCTCTTTGTTGGTTTACGATTAAAACCTTCATTTATCGCTTTCAATCTGTATCAAAGGCAATGAAATAATCGCCTCACATATTTGTACCATTGGGGAAGACACACTAATTCTAAAAAAATGTCATCTCGAGATGTACGGCTTACGATTAGTACAAATGAAATCTTAGTGGTTCCACCAAAGGATATACTTCATTTTACGTCCTTATATGTATCCATGGCATCAAGTAAGGCATTGAAACCAACGTCTACTCAAACTATCCGTCAATATATTATAAATTGAACAAGATGGCTGTGCAGCTAACTAAACCCTAGATTTCTCTTATTCCACATTTTCATCCTCTTAAATTCTGCTAATTTAGGCATCAGAGTGAGATTGTCGATTTCTGACCAATCATTTGACTCATTTTCTGTCTAATTGTAAGAGATTGTGGTCACAAAGTCTACCTTAAAAGTTCCTCCTCAAGATTTTCTACATCAAATTAGTGTCATGAGCATGGATTGAACCTCGCATCTATCGCTCACATCAAGAAACCAATAGCTCAAACTAGCCCTTCCATTACATTAGCCCTTGAAAAGAACCTTTCTCTAGATCTAAAACCCCCCTAGAGCAAAAAAAAAAAAAAAAAAAACACACACACACACACATTTAGATGATAGTGGAAACCCTATTGATTTCCAAACCATGAATTTTGAGCTAAATCAACGCCTACATAACTTTTTGGTCTCTATAGATCTAGAAGAGAGGAAGTTCATCAACGATCTCACTAATCAGTTTGTCTACAGTGTAGATATAGTCCAAGAAAGCATGAATAAAATGAAGCACGACCACGATGTTGAGATAGAGTGCCTTCAAACCCAGCTATGAGCGGCTGAAGTAACAATCAATCGTTCTAACAAAGAGGGGTTTATATCTTGTTCTACCAAACATCGTATTGCCTGAAACTATCTGAGGGCATTATATCGTATAGATCAAAACATGAATACACAAGAAAGAGATACAAGGAACAAAAGTGCATGCAAAAGTCAAGGTTGTCTCTCTAAAAAACCTTTATTACCCTCAAGTGAAATTAGTTGGAAGGAATCGTCAGGGCATTATATCGTATAGATCGAAACATGCATACATAAGAAAGAGATACAAGGAACAAAAGTGCATGCAAAAGTCGAGGTTGTCTCTCCAAAAAAACCTTTATTACCCTTAAGTGAAATTAGTTGGAAGGAATCGTTAAAGGAATTACACTCCATCTAAGATAAACATGCACTCTAGAGAAACGTCGTTGATCCTATATCTCATTAGGATCGTTGTTCACATCAAAGAAAATTTGTCAAGTCAAGATCACCTCGAGGTTGAAGTACCCACCCCCAATAAGAAGACTCCTTCCAAAAATGGTACAAACTCCCCAGTATCAATGGAGAAGGAAGATATGTACAACCTCATTAGCGAGGAGGTGAACAGGAGGCTAAAAAGTTATGGTGGATGGTAGAATCGAAGTTTGGATCCTAGAGGTTACAAACAACATCTCCCTTCTATATGCACATAGTTTGAAGGAGAAAATGCCTCATGATTTCAAGTATCCATCGCTCAAGGAAGACAATAGGCTGGGAGATCCCACTATTCAAAGAACTTCCAAAGATCACTAGAAACAACGACGAACACCGATTTTACCATGTGTCGGTTGTTCCCCACCACTCTCAAAGAGGTAGTGTCATATTAGTACGAGAAGCTCCCTACATAGTCCATTCAACACATAGAAACAGAGGTTGCTCAACACTTCATTACCTTCACACTAGAGCATAAAACCATACAAGATCTTAACTACCTAGTTCAAGAGCGGAACAAATCTCTCCAAGAATGGGTGGAGAGATTCCAAAAGATAGTTAATACAGGTTCGACATCTCAATATGGATACGTCGGTTGACGCCATGGTAGCAAACTTCCAAGCAGAGCTCTATCCAAAAAGCTTACCACCTTATGGCCTGGTCTTTTCCGCACTTTATACGATGGACTATAGATTTTGTGAGATGGGATGGACATAAGCTTAAGCCATTATTGAACGATAAAGTTCCAGAAAATAGTCAGAAACAACAGTATCATATGGTGGAAGAGACATCGGTAGTGATCAGAGCAAGATTTTGCACCGCTCAATGTAACATTTTACGATGCTGCCTTTTGAGAGCCATGTTGCTGTCCAAATGCAACAGTTTCAGAACTGCTGCTTGAGGCAACCGTTTCGTAATTCCTAATATAAATGTTTTTAAATCCGATATAAAATTTCTGAAATTTAAAAATAAATTACAGCAACCCTAAAAATTGTATTTGTTATTATTTAAAATAATTTTACATCTCAAACAAAAACGATTTCTAATTAAATCGTTTTTCCAAACTTCCAAAACCATTTTGATTTTAGAAATCCGATTAAACACGTTATAAGCATATTTGAATTAAACCTAACACATAAGATTAATATATACATGCATAAAACCATCGTTTCAAATAATAATCATGGATTAATTAGACAGAATACAAATCTTAGAGCTCTTATACCAATTCATAATTTCTACTCAATTATTCGTCCTAGTTCAAACAAGGGTTATCGGGTTACCTTTTAAACCATATATTAACGTTGAGTAGGCAGCGGAATAACTCGAACCACAGACTTGTATTACCGGTCATGTTATTCTCACGCTAAAATTATTCGGGAGGGAGAACGATTAATCCACAATCTAAGAACGAAATCTCCTTGCAGAGAGAGATAGAGTGGGGCGCCGATTAGAGAGAGAGAGGGAGAAAAAGCTTTATTCTCTTGATCTTGATGTATATCATGTCTAACCTATGCCCTTTTATATAGGCTAAGGTTTCCTTGTTCTATAAGAATTATTCCGTATCAATCTTAAGTCAGGTGTTGTTTGATAAAACTGAAAATTAAGTGCTGAAAAAATAAATACTGGATTTTAAGTGCTGAAAATATTGAATGATTTAATTTATATAAAAATATTACAGTTGATAATATGTTAAGTTAAATATTTTGGACTTATAAGTGGTTTTTAACTTAATTAACTAATTTAAGTAGTAGAGAAACAATTGTTATCAAACGCACTTAAATTAAATAAGTGCTTAATATTTTAATTTAAATAATTAAGTGGTTTATCAAACAATTCTAACTTACTTCTTTGACTTGTATTCCCATTAAATAATTATTTAATTAAATAGGATTAATGCAATTATCTTAATTACTTAGTTAAAAGTTTAATTCATAATCCAACCGAATTCCTATAATTCGTATGCAAGTTTAATTTAATTTTTATAAAAAAAAATTACAAATTTTCCCTAGAATTTAATTCATAACATGTACCTTTTTATGCTTAAGCTTCCATATAAATTTAATTTTGTAATTTTGGTTATGAAAATT
Source organism: Euphorbia lathyris (assembly GCF_963576675.1). Taxonomy (NCBI): domain Eukaryota; kingdom Viridiplantae; phylum Streptophyta; class Magnoliopsida; order Malpighiales; family Euphorbiaceae; genus Euphorbia; species Euphorbia lathyris. The sequence continues at coordinate 91,693,556 of NC_088910.1, forward strand.
AGAGTACTTTTTTATGGAATGAAAATTAGAGTATTTGAGTGAGACTGTTAAATAGCAAAATATCACATCAAAAAGATATTGCTTTATCTAAAAAAAAAAGGGAAATAATATTATTCACTTTTAAAAGTTACTAATAATAATATGTTATCATAAAAATGAGGAGGTAATTGACAGGTACCGTACTCTATTTACTTTTCCTTTTTTTGAAAGTAAATTACACCTCTAAAAAAACAGTAAACTATAAAATTGTATATATAATACTGTAGCATAAATTCATGTGGCAAACAGGGCCGGCTGTGAGCTTAGGTCGGGAATGCGACGGTCTAGGGTCCAGGATTAAAAGGGCACAAAAAAAATTAATAGGTCTATGTTACATATGGAGTAAAAAAAAATTTATACATAAATTAATATTATTTAGATTTTAAATGGTCTAAATAATTGATATTTTAGATTTAAAAGATGTCTAATTGATTTTTTTAAGGGTTAAGGTGTAAAAATACCCCTAACATTTTGGGTCAGAAACAATTTTACCTAAAATGTTTGTAGCTAATAGCAATTTTACCCATAAGATTGATAATTTGGAGCAATTTCAGACACTATTATAAAACACATATATTTTTTTTTCTTATTTTGCACCAATTGCATATCAATTCGTCCTAAAAAAAGGATTTTATGTTTTTTGTAATTTAATAATAGAATTAAAGATTAATATTTATAAATTCGGTGGTTTTTTGTCTAATTCGTACAAATGACAATATATATTTTTTCACATCCTAACATATGTTTGTGATTTGTTATTGATAAAATGACGCACTTATGAAGTCTAGATGACAAGATTCATGACCGAGTAGATAATTTGATGAATTATTTCTCAAATTGACCCAAATTATCAACTAGGGGTAAAATTGCTCTTGGCTACAAATGTTGGGGGTAAAATTGCTCCATTTTAAACGTTAGAGGTAAAATTGCTCATGACCCAAAACTTTAGGGATATTTTTGCACCCTGACCCTTTTTTTAATTTAGGTTAAGGGTTAATTTAAAGAAATTGTGAAGTATATTTTTGGTTTTAGGTAAACAAAGGTATTTGGTGAACGTAATAATAAATACCCCATAATTATTAATGAAATACATTTTTGTTTATCATTTATTTATATATATTTTAAATTTTTACGTACAATTTTTTTTTAGAGTTTTATTTTTTATTTCTTTTGGATTTATAAATTGTCAGGACCGGTTCCAACGGCAAATAGAACAAATAACAAGTATTCATTTTTTATATAAAAAATATTTTTTTTTTGGAACAAACATAAGATTATATAAAAGAGGTAGAAATGTCCTCAACAATTACAGGTTCAAGTTACACAGACACAAATCATAAAAACAGAGATGACTAGAACATAAAAGAGCACTCCTAACAATTAGACGAGTCACTCTATTCGCTAGACGAGAGACAAAACCCGCTTTAATGCCCTATTAAGCATAAGATGTCAATTAGATCTCTAAAAATCGAGATGTCAAAAAGATTAGAGTTAACATTATCGAAATTACCTTTGCATCAGTTTCAAAAACCACATTTTCCATATCGTTATATAAAAAATAGTGATTTAAAAAAAAAAAAAAAACCTTATTTTATGAAACCTTAAGACATAACTTTTTCTTTAGAATATCTAATTAAAAGTATTTTTCTGGAATTAATTTGAAAAAACACAATTTTTAATATACTAGATGTCAAAGAAAAAGTAATCTTTTGTTTTGTTTACAAAAAGTAAACCATTTTAACCACACATATTTTACTAGAGAAAAAAAGAATAGTACAGTATACGACTTTGGGAATAGCTGGAATCCTTTTTAGGAGGGAGAAAGATATTTTAGAAAAGTTGAATTTTGGATATCATAATTAAGTGAGAAGGTTGCCTGTGAAATCGTGCGCCGTAGATTAGCAGATTCCACTTAATCGGGCGGTGCACTATTTTCCATGTGGATAGGATTTCATGATCCGTGTGCATTCATTCCCTTCTAACGGAAATTAGGATTTTAGTAGGAGATAAATGTAATTTTAGGGTCTGATTCTCTGCACCAATTATTAAAAAAATAAACCAGCACAATTGATTTATTGTTCCCATAAAATTATAACTAACTTTTTTGTATACTTTCGTATCCAATTTTTGTTATAATCTCCCACGCAATTTTTAATTTACATTTTTTTAGCGCTTTCTTGAAATTTAAATTAGACACAAAAAAAGAAAAAGAGGGCATTCTACAAAACACAGTGAAATTTAAACCTTAAATTAGTCAATTAAACTCTGTTGGAACAACTTTTAACAACAAAAGAAAAGGAAAATAATAAAATAAAGCTTGTCTCTTGCTGTTCTGGTTTCAGTACCTTCACAATTTTGGGTAAATCCGGAAGCTGTGCGGTGATTAGACGATCTGACGGTTCTTTTGTCGCTGCTCGAACGGGGACGGTGGACGGCTTGATGGATTCCCGTGAAGGCGAAGCTTGGGCTCTCCTCCAAGCGATGAAATGGGCTTGCGATAGAGGAGAAAATGCAGTAGTTTTTGAAACTGATTCCCAAGTAGTAACAAATGCTATCCTCTCAACCCTTCGTGATATATCTGAATTTGGGGATCTTATTGGTCAGATCCGGCTTTTACTCTCAACACACAGTGGCTTCTCAGTCCGCTTTATCCGAAGGCTTGCAAATGGTTTAGCTCATGTTCTGGCAAGAGCGGCCGCCCAACATGCCAGTCCATTTTTTTATGATGTAATTCTGATCTTTGTTTCGCTTTCTGCTTTGAACTTCTGTAATAACTCTCAGCATTAATGGATTTCTCTTTAAAAAAATAATAATAAGATATAAATTTACGTAGTTTAGTAGTGTGTCTATCTCACAGGTTTATTCCACTAGATAAATAAAAGTGATACAAAAAAAATTGAGAAAATAACGCTTAAAATCCCTTAACTTCAATACACCTAAAGCCTTATAATTTTCTCGTAGAGAATATCTCTCAAATTAGTAATTAAGTGTTAATTGATTGAATGCCCAAAAACTTTGATAATGAATGATATCTATAGTAGGGATGACAATGGATAACGTACTTGCGGGTAGTGTTAATCCTAAACTATTACCTGTTTATTTTTTAATTACTGTTCTCATCCCATTACCCTAACAAATATACTTTTTTGCATCTTTTACCCGTCCCATTTAATTTGCAGGTACCCTTATTCGTTAAGAATCAATAAATAAAATAAAAAATACTATAAATTTCAATGTTATCAGAACTGGACCGGACATCAAACCAGATTTATAACTGGGTCACATGTCACTTGGTCGGATCGGATGATTCAGATTGATCAGACCGGATGACATAATAAATAAATAAATAATATTTATATAATTAATTTAAAACTGAGATTTAATAAATATAAATAATAATACACAAATTATTTGGGCCTTTAAAATTATTTGGACCATTAAAATTATTTGGATCAATTGAGTTAACATAACCCATTAGTCTTTAAAGGCTTGATTGGAGGGGAGGTTGTGGAGGGTAAATAAAGGAAGGGAAGGGAAAGGAGAGGAAGGGGGAGAGAATCACTAACTTTACCCCTTGTTTGGTAGAATGGTAAGAATTTATAAAGGTTTGTACCTTTCCCTTGTTTGGAATGAAAGGTTTGTAAGGGAATGAAACATTATAAAATGACTAAAATATCTCACTCAATTAATTATGTATATTTGGTACTTCCCATGTGATTAAATCATATTACATACAACTTTTTTTAATTACATATCTAGGGGTGGCAACGGAGTGGGGCGGGAGCGGTTTTGCATCCCCCATTCCGCCCCTAATATTTTCAGGGGCAGTTTCGGGGAATCCCAAAAAAATATTCGGGTATTTTTGGCACCCACACCCGCCCGCACGGTTCTCCACGGGTTTCGGATCAAATAAAATAAAAAAAATCTCCAAATTAAAAAATTACCCAATCCCCAAATTTAAAATTCACCACGTGTTACTGGTATAAAATATCAGTTTAGAGCAGCAATAAAACAAAATTATAAAATATAACTTTAGAGTAGCAATAAAACAAAATTAAAATATTGATATAATAAAAAAAGAAACAAAACTCAGCATTCAGTATCAATACTGAGATAATAAAAAAACTCAATTTAGTACCGATATATCTAAATACATGTGATATACCAAGAGTAGTAATAAAACTAAAGTAAATTGTTGTAGATGTAGATAATAGTAATAGTTAACTTATCACAATACTGATTACTTTTTTTAATCACATTTAAATACTAATTATCTTAGATATATATATATATATATATATATATATATATATATATATATATATATATATATATATTATTGTTTGGGAATTTTTCGGGGATTTTACAGTCGGTTTTTCGGTGGCGGTTTGCGGATCCCCGCAGTTCGAGGATAGTAATACCCACTCCCGTCCAATTTTAATGTTCGGGGCTAAAATCTCCCCCGTCCCCAGACCCGCACCAAAATTTTCGGTTTTTCCTGACCCTATCGGTTCGGATCCCCACGGTTTTTGGGTTTTCCCCGCTCCATTGCCACCTCTATAAATATCTAAATCAACTATCCAATTTCATAGACATTTCCGTCAATACTCTTAAATACTAATAAATAAGTATATAAATAAAAATTGCTACTTAAGAATAAATAATTGACAACAAAAAGTAAAAAATGTCTTTCAACCAAAATTATCCAAAAAAAGTCTTCCAATCTAAATTATCCAAAATTAAAAGTGAATAATACGGACAACTGTATTTCATAACAATAAACACTCTAATGACTTAAGTAATAACACAAGTCTGTGAAAAAATTGAACACTGAATTCATAACACAGTTTAAAATAACTTGATCCAAAATGACATGATCCATGGCAAAAAGCACGTTCAATATGATTTGATCCCATATCAAAAACCTATAAAACAAAAATAGAAAGGTTAAATTGAATTTTGGATTATTAAAATAAAAATAAAATAAAATCTCTTTAACCAACCAACCTTATCAATCCACAACATCAACAAATTCTTTCGATGAGCTATAGGTGTTGAATTCAAGAAGTCCAACCTTTGTGGATTGTTCAAAAGATACGTACAAGCAACAAAATATAGACGTGAGTCTATTCCAATCTTTTCTACATATTTCCACATATCAAAATCCTTCGTAAGCTCATTGAGTTTGAAAATGCGTACCAAATCATCACTCGATTTAGCTATAGCTTTAGCCACACTGTCCATTGATTTAGTCATAGAAGTAATTTCATAAATTTCAGTTTTTTTTTCATTTTTTTGGATCTACATGAAGTTAGATTTTCAAATAATTCTTGCTCTCTTATCCCGCTAGGAGTCAAGAATTCTTCAACCACATTTTCATGTTCACCTACTTTCACACTATCACCCATATTATCCGTATATTGTCCAATGATATCTTATTTTGAGAAACCATAAAGTCAATCCCATCAATTGTGGTTATCGAATGTGCATCTCTCACCCTTTTTCGCCTAATGTTGAGCCGACTGCTGAGGAAACGGTGTTTGAAGCAAATCATTGCTTGAATGATTGGCGATATATACAATGTAACCAGAGGCCGTCGAGAGCGAACCAGGCTGTTTCTGTGAACTGTTCTTCACTGTGGCATCATCCCCCTCCGAAAACCCTGTCATGTTGCACAGATGTGGCGTTGTTTGCTAGGCAAGGGATTACAGGGCTTAGTGCGGTACTAAGAAATGAAGCGAAACAGGTCATTGTGGGCAGAACATCGGAGTTGATTAGAGTAATGGAAGTCAAGGAAGAGGAAGCTCTTGCAATTCTGCAGGCGTTAAAGTGGGCGGCTGAGCGCGAGCTTTCAAAAGTGGTGTTTGAAACAGATTCCCAATTGGTATGTGCAGGGATTGAAGGGAGAGAGGATGATTATTCTGAGTCCGGGGACATAATTGATCGTTGCAAACTCATTCTGAGTAATAATAACGGTTTTTCGGTCCGTTATCTGAAAATACAAGCAAATGGATTGGCCCATGCTCTTGCTAGGTCGGTTCAACCAAATTCTGACCTTAGTTGTTTTGATGTTTTTCCTAGCTTTCTGTCTTATTCTTTATTAAATTTCTGTAATTACATGATTCATTAATAAAGGCTTGATTTGGTTAAAAAAAAAAAACAATGTGATTAAGCATATTCTCATAAACATAAGAAACCTTCATTTGAACTTTCCACAAGGTATTATGAAAAAGTTTATAACCTCATATTTATAGATTAAAAGTACAAAGAGTTCATTTATATCTAATTAGTGTAAATCCTTGTGTGATGTACATGTTTTATTTAACAATAGTTATACATAGAATGATAAAAAAAATAATATAAATCTAACATGTGAAAGTGATTGTAGTTCAATTTCATTGCGTCACAATGAATTAAACAAATTTATTACAAATAATTTTTTCAGTTGATCGCATTTTTCTTTCAATTGGATACATCACTTGATGCTAAATTTTTTTTTAATTAACATTTTTTTTTATCTTTGAAAATATAAACCTCATAATCACCAAATCATTAGCTTTCTATAATTATTGATTAATCATAATCCTTTGCATAATTTATTTTTCATAACAAAGGAAAGCTAAGAAACACAAAAATCAAGAACGGATTTGAAATCAACCTAGGAAAAGAGATACTAGTAACATTTTCTTGAATAAGCTTGTAACCCTACGAAGAGGGCCTAGAAAAACAGAAACACTGAGAGACAGTAGGTGAGCAACATTAGCCATATAATCGTCGATCCAATTTTGTTCCCTGTAGTTATGGCTGATTGTCACCTCACAAATGCCCTTGCACCTTCTTCTAATCTTTTGAATGAGAATAATTATAGGAGAAAATATATTTCAGATTTTGAAATGGTAATGGTAATTCTTTGCATGCAAATAAACTTAGAAAACTATAGGAAATAAATATATTTAATAATATTATACATATAACATTTCTTTACACATCATGTTTGTGGGAAAAAAGACACTAGAAATCTTAATTCCAAGCTCCAGAGTAATCCTCCAATATTATATTCATGCGATTCAAAATTTCTTTTATAATCATAAAACATTTGATAGCAAGTTTTCCATATGCATCTATATCAGGAACTTTGTTGATTCAAAAAAAAAAAAAAGGGAACTTTGTTCTTCAAACTTACTAGACCTGTTCATGCTGGGCTTGGGCCAGACCTAACCGGGCTTCTCACATAATTCCTTTGTCCAAGCCCAATCAAGCCCGCACTATATTTATATCGGGCTCGGGCCGGGCTGGGCCAAGCTAAAAGAACTAATTCCCAAGCCCAACCTGGCCCGACCCAACTAATATATTTGTATTTTTTTAAAATTAAAATTAAACTAAAAAATTAAACTATAAATATAAATAATAAAATACAATAAACTAAATTTTAGAGGATTAGTTCAATAAAAATTAATTAACGCAATCCTAAATAAAAAAAATACTTTTTTTTATAGTAATAAATAAAATAGTAACAAAAATATGTACATGTTCACCAATTCTAAAAAAATATATGGTTTAGAAATTTTTATGTTGAAGAAATTTAAATTTTTTATTTTTGGGATATAAAGTTTATTAAACTATAAAAGTTATTAAATTAAAATTATTATTAAAATTTCAGGCCGGGCCGGGCTGGGCCTGGGTTTTAAGACAACTCCCACGCCCAACCTACTCTATATGCGGGCCTAAGCGGGTTTGGACCGAGCCGGGCCTATTACGAAACATATATGTCCAAGTCCAGTATTTGAAGAACGGGTTTGGACGGGCTGGGCGGATCAATGGGCTTTTGAACAGGTCTAAAACTTACATCGAGTTTGCTTTTGCATGACATATTGTGTACAGTTCAAATTAAAAAGTGCATGAAGAATTTTACTATAAAGTACCAATCAAATTGGAAAAAATGAGGATTAGTTCATAAATTTGCTCAAATTTATAAGAATAATATTGCAGAGTTCATTTCAAGCGATATATGGTTCAAAATGTTATTACATTATGATAATAATAAAACTATCATTCAATACTCCACAACACAAAATTCCATTTAAATAATTAAAGCTATCACATAAAAAAACTCTCAAAGAATATTCAGAAATTTTGATAGCCAAAACTCAATTTATAAAATAAGGAAGATAGATCAGGACCAAAACTAAAAATGGAAAGTAACAGGTGAAAGTTAAAAAGAAAAATACAAATAACAAAATGAAGATAAGAGTAGCCACCAACTAAGAGATCGACTAGAATTCATTGAAGTACATAAACAAAGAAGCATTACCATAAATAAATAAATAAATAGATAAAAAAGGAAAAAAAATAAAAACTATTGCATAACACAAGAACCCAAATTAAGAAAATTAAAGCTTAAGAAAAAAAAGATTAACAGATTTTAAGTTTTAAGGTAAAACATTAAGGTGCTGTTTGATAAAACTGAAAATTAAGTGCTGAAAAAATAAGTACTGAATTTTAAGTGCTGAATATTATAAGTGCTGAAAATATTGAATGATTTAATTTTAAAAAAAGTATGAGTTGATAATGTTTAACTTAAAATGATAAGTTAAATATTTTGACTTATCAAAATAAGTGATTTTTAACTTAATTAACTAATTTAAGTGGTGGAAAAACAACCGTTATCAAACGCACTTAAATTAAATAAGTGCTTAACATTTTAATTTAAGCAATTAAGTGCTTTATCAAACAAGGTCTAAGATTATGTATTTAAGACTTTACCTCGTGGGAACAAACTTTGAATGTGTAAACTCAATTATATATTTTTAAAATAGGACTTAACTTTAATTCATAAACTGTAATTTTTTTTTGAAAATAACATTAAAAGAACAACTTTTAAGCCTTGTTAATTTTGATCAATCATACAAACTCTCATAAATATAATAATAATAGTGGTTTCACTTCTCTACTATATCAAAACAAATGCATATAGAAAAAAGTTAGAGACCATTAATTACTCCAAAGAACAAATTTATACTTACAACCTAATTACCTAGTGAAATTCGGTCAAACCTGTGAGATAGTTGTTTGTAATCATGTTGTCTACATATATTGTTCCTTCATAGCGCGCCATGGTGGTTGCGCCACACTATGGGACTGTCATAGTGCTAAGGTATGCACCTGTTGCACCATGCGTTAAAGTCGTGTCTTTTTTTTGACAACAAAGGTAGTTTTATTAAATATCAGCAGCAAGAGCAGTACAGACACAAGAAGGAGGTACTGAAATCCAGACCTTCCTCTCAAAAGCAGGTGTAACTGCACGGGCTAAAAAGTGAGCAGCGAAATTCGCTGACCTACGAATAAATGAGATTGACACATTACCTATATCCTTAATAAGGATTTTGCAGTCTTCAATAACTAGATCTAGAGCCGAATTGCCACTAGCTTCTCGCTGAATAGCATACACTAGCAATTGTGAATCCGATTCTACCAACACATTTTGTCTACCAGAATCCTTCAGCCATCTCAACGCCTCGCGACACGAGATCGCCTCAACTAGAAAAGGGTCAAGACAACAGTAAATAGTACCGTTACCTGCAGCTTGGAACCCGCCATCGCTATCCCGCAGGATGAACCCATAACTAGCAGTACCCGAGGCAGAAAATATGGCCCCGTCAATATTAAGTTTTAACATACCTGGCGGGGGTTTGCACCATTTCTGAGTTACTTCAGCAGTCGTCACCACCGCACCACTTCCCTGGCTTTGGGCAGCTTTCCAACTTGAGATAAATTGCATGGCAGTGGAGAAGAGTATGGTAGGTGTCATGACTTGTTTTGACCATACTCTATTGTTCCGGTTAAGCCATAAGAACCAGCAGCAGACTGCCACCGTACCAGTTTCCGACGGGAACAACAACCCCAACTTCTCCCAGAACTCTCTAAATGAAGAGCAAGAATCTCCCAGACCTGCAACACTAGTCAGACCCCAGAAAAGTCGAGCCTGACTGCAGCCAACTAAGGCATGGAAGTCATCCTCCTCAGATTGTAGGCATGAAGGACACAAGTTATTGATCGGAACCCTTCTAGCAGATAAAGCGCTCAGCGACGGTAAACAACCAGCCAAGGTTCTCCAAATTAGATTTTTTACCTTGGGCGGAACCTGAAGTGCCCATACTGAACCCCAATTAACTCCATCAACTGTCAATGATGGATTATTGCCATATTTTTCAGACCACAAGTGTTTATACGCACTTTTCACACAAAACTTGCCTCTCTTTCCCCAATACCATCCCCACGCATCAGACACCAAACGGTGACTTAGAGGAATCCTCCGAATAAGTTCTGTATCCCGATCTACAAAGATCCCATTAATTAATTCCAAGTTCCACTCCCCTAAAGGCTGTCGGATGTTATTCACAGTATCCACCTCAAGGCCCGGGAGTCGCGCACTTTCTACAAAAGGGTGGTCAGGGTCAGGCAGCCAAGGGTCTTCCCAGATGTTAATAGACTCCCTTGTCCCAACAACGCGTCTAGCTCCAGAAATACCAAGTGAATGTGCAGCATGTATGCTTCTCCATATAAAGCTGGGCTGATTACCAAAATCCGCCTCTAGAAAGGAAGAAGAGGGAAAATACTTAGCCTTATATACCCGTGCAAGTAATGAATCTGGATTGGTTAGTAGCCTCCACCCTTGTTTAGCTAGAAGAGCAAGATTAAATAAATGTAACTTTCGAAAACCCAATCCACCTAAGCTCTTCGGGACACACAGTTTCTCCCATGACTTCCAACTCAGGCCTCTCTCCTCAGACCCAGATCCCCACCAAAAAGAATTCATCATTCTTTCCAGATCATCACACAGAAGTTGAGGTAAGAGGAATAGACTCATAGCATAGGAGGGGAGGGCTTGTATAATAGATTTCAACAGAATCTCCTTACCAGATCGAGATAACATTTTTGCCTTCCATGTTGTGACCCTAGATCTGACTCTGTCAGCAATGTATTGGAACACTTGTGTTTTACTTCTCCCAACTAAAGCCGGGAGACCAAGGTATGTTGCAGTGCCCAGCCCCAATGGTACTCCAAAAATTGAACTTAAGATCGATCGAAGACCCGCACTATAATTTTTGCTGAATGAGATTGAGGATTTGGAGAAGTTTACCTTCTGTCCAGAAGCTGCTTCATATTCTTGCAAACATTGTTGAACCGCTAAGCACTCTTCCTTTGACGCTTTGAAGAACAAGTAGCTGTCATCTGCAAAGAAGAGATGAGAGATTGACGGGGCTGATTGAACTATCCGACAGCCATGGATCTGACCCTGAGCTTCTATCTTTGCAACGATGCTGATAAACCTTCTGCACAAATAAAAAAAAGGTAGGGAGAGATAGGGTCACCTTGACGCAGGCCACGCTGTGGCAGAATTGGCCCAATCACATGATTATTATGGGTAATATTATATCTGACCTTTGTAACACACTGCATAACCAGAGATATCCACCGGTCATCAAAGCCTAACCTCTGCATCATTTGTTCCAAAAACGCCCACTCAACCCGATCATAAGCCTTGGCCATATCAAGCTTAAGAGAAACATATCCTTGTTTACCTCGAGTTATATGTTCCAGGAAATGGTTTACTTCAAACGCAAGCATAATATTATCCGTGATCAGTCATCCCGGGATGAAAGCGCTCTGTGTGGGCGAGATAATAATATCTAGAACCTTTTTTAGCCTGTTAGCAACTGTTTTCGCCAGAATCTTGTAAATAACATTGCATAATGCTATGGGCCTGAGATCTGAAACTTTTTCTGGAGAAGATTTCTTAGGGATTAGAACAATATTTGTGTCATGGATGCTCTCCGGAAACAGTCCTTCATTCAGCCATTGAATGCATGATTGAATCACATCAGGGCCTACCAAGTCCCAATATTGTTGGTAGAAACATGGATTAAAACCATCAAGACCGGGACTTTTATCAGGATGCATTGAGAAAACCACCCTCTTTATCTTGTCTGCAGTATATGGTTGAAGAAGATCAGCATTTAGTTCCGTCGAGATTTTTGGCTGAATATTATTCAAAATAGGTTCAGAGCGACTCCCTGAAGATGTGAAGATTTTTGTAAAATAGTCTGAAATTAGAGAAGGTAACCCTGTCTCCCAATCGATCCAGTTTCCTTCCTCATCTTTCAGTCGTCGAATTTCATTCCTTTTGCGCCTACTGTTAGCAGCCGAGTGAAAAAATTTTGAGTTCTGGTCCCCAGCTTTGAGCCAAAGTGTCTTGCTTCTCTGCTTCCAATAGGCTTCTTGTTGGAGGAGAAGCTCATCAAGGCGATTCCTAGCAGCCAATAGTGCTTCGATTGCCAGCCTATCAGTACAAGATTTTAGTCTTATAACTTCTGATCTGCAGCAATGAATTTCTTTCTTAAATCGGTTACGAATGTTGTTTCCCCAAGCTGCAAGCATTTCGCCACATTTTTCCTGTTTAACCAAAATTCCTCTGGCATTTGAATGTTGCCAAGCCAAAATTATCTGATCTCTGCAATCAGCTTCTTTGATCCAAGCATTTTCAAACCGAAAATGGCGAGACATAGAACCCATAGTGTTAATTAGAGACAAGAAGAGTACCGTATGATCACTACATTGAGCGTCCTCATTCAAGACAGAAGCCGAACTGAAATGCATAAACCAACTGTTATTAGCAAGGGCCCGATCGAGTTTCTCTTCTATAGCATTTTTTGAACCACGACCTCTTTCCCACGTGAACGGATAACCCTTCATACTGACTTCTGACAACCCACAATTTGTAATAGCATCACTGAAACCCCTTATCAAGGTAGGTGGGTGTCTGTTACCCCCTCTCTTCTTAGAATGAGAGAGCATGTCATTAAAATCCCCAATGATAACCCAGGGATCAGAATTAATCAAGCTAAGACTCCTTAGTAACTGCCAAGAATCTGCCCGACGCGATCTCTCGGGAAAGCCATAAAAACCGGTTAATCGATACTCCGGCAAACCTAACAAAGTGACCCTGAAGTCAATGAAATTAGAAGAATAACCAAGCAACTGAACTGAATTAACAGTTCTCCACAAGAGCGCTAAGCCCCCTCCATTGTTTATTGGATCAACAAAAAACAGGCCCTCAAAGGAAAGCTTTCATTTCAATGCTTCCACCTTGAGTCGACTACATTTAACCTCCATTAGAAAGATGAACTCGGGATGTAAATTGGTAGAGAAATCCACCAGCTGACGAACTGTCCGGGTGTTCCCTATCCCCCAGCAGTTTCAGGACAGTATACTCATGATATCTTGCGAGTCGGGCTACCACGACTCGCTTCTTGGATATTTTCAATAACTGCCCCCAACCTCACTGTATTGTTTTCCTCACAATCCATAAGATTTTCTGAACTTCCCTGTGTATCTTCGACCAATGATCCTGAGCGCTTGCGTTTTGGGTCAGAAATTACAACACCAATATCTTCTGGAGTCTGATGGGTATACTCCTTATGTTGAAAAGTTGTCTTACTCTGTAGTGCCTTAAAACCCGGGGGAACAACTGTAGCAATTTTCGGAATAATAACCTCCCTTTCCCCTGAACCAGCCCCTGAGACAAAACCTGAAATGACTACGTTGTTTGTCTGAGTAAGGCTCTGAGGAGGTCGGCTAAACAAAAATCTTGATTGCTTAGGAACTTGGGAACGACGAGTAGGGGCTCTAAGCCAGGCCCCATATGCTCTCTCTACTTTCATTGGATCAGCTACTTGTAATAGAGCGTGACAGAATTTATCTGTGTGCCCTATATGTCCACATACAAAGCAAAAGGTTGGGAGCCGTTCATATTTAAAGTTTACCCAAAAAACAGTACCTCCCTGAACACTTATCTGCATTTTCCTCTTAAGCGGAGCGAGGACATTAATCGAAACACGAATTCGTAGATAGGTACGAGAGACCCCTGTGAAGTTATTCGGGTCAGCTTCCACAAAAGTACCCACAAAGTTACCTATACTGACAGCAACCTTTTCAGACATAAACCCAACTGGAAGATCATAAACCTGCAGCCAAAAATCAGTGTGAGACAAGTGAATATCCATAGGATTTTGATCATCCTCAAGCTTCTTTAGCATCGGTAATTGTTGTTCAAAAGTCCATGGCCCACCCTGAATTACCCTATCCCGCTCCCATGGATGGTAGAATTCAAAACGGAATAAATTGGGGCCTATATCTTCAATGAAAATCCCTTTTGAGGGACTCCAAACATCAGCTAATGTGGATTTCATAAAAGAGGTTTTGATTGGCCTGTTTGTTAGAAACGACCCTATCAAACACCAAGTTTGGGGGCGGGATTGAACTTCAGTGGCATCCGGTTGAATCACTAATCCCGACTGAACTTCCTCCTCTAGGGTGATTAGAGCACTCCTATCAATGATTTCTTCCATCAGCAACAATTAAGTTAATTATTAAATTTAATTAACTTTTACTAAAATTAATTATTAAATTTAATTAACTTTTATTAAAAAAATTAGGTCACAAATAGGTGTAACGTTATAGGGCAGCCGGAGACGGAACTGGAACAAGGCAGGGAAGGACAACCACCGTGAAACACAATCAATACTTTTTTAGATCACAACCCAGCTGCCGACGGTGGAATCGCAACAATGAATGAAACAAGGCCAAGCAATCGGACAGAAACGGCGGCGAACAACCACATCAATGAAGGGAACAAAGGCCGGCGACCAGAGCAAGTCCGCGACGGCGGATCCAAACCGGAAAAATAAAAACAGAGACGGAAACGCGAGCCGCAACTGGTAAGGGCGTCGAACAATAAAAAAACAGAGCAAGAACGGGGAGAGACCGGCGAAACAGGACAGACGGACGGTGAGAGCGACGGATCTGCAAACGGTGAGGGCGGCAGATCTGCGGAAGGTGAGGGCGGCGGATTTGCGGCTCGTCAACAGCGAGATAGTCTAAACTTCATTCTTCTCCAGCGGCTTATTCGTCAAAGTCGTGTCTTTAATAACTATGTTCACAATAATATCAAAAAGGGTAGAAATCAATATAGAGAACATAGAGAAGCAAACATGTTAGTTCATTCCAAAAAAAAAAAAGTTATTTACAATCCTCTTTCCTTCCTACAAAAATAAAAATGTAAGCTTGGACCCAGGGCCGGCCCTGGGCATAGGCCCGTGGTGCACCGGCCTAGGGCCCAGGGCTGGAGGAGGCCCAAAAAAAATTGGCCTTATATATATACGAAATCTTCTTTTTTTTTTTTTAATATAAATAGTGATAAAATCATATAGGAGAGTCTATTTCTTTCTATAAGGCCATTGATAAAAAAAAAATTTAAAGTCTTATTTTGTTATGTATAATTTTTTTTATCATTAAATGTGCCCTTATTACTTATTTTGCCTAAGACCCTTAAATTATCAGGACCGGCCCTGCTTGGACATTAAAATATAACAAAAGGATATGAAAATATCAGCACACAAAAAAATACCTAAACACACAAAAAAAAAACCTAAATTTTCATTTTCATACATATTGAAGTGTAGATCAAAGATGACTTATAATTGCATGTCAAGCATGAGACAAATTACACACGTTGCTAATCTTAAAGATATCATGAAAATCTGAAAAATAACTAAGTTTACAAGACATGTCGAACCAAACGGGTTTAGAGTTTATTTATGAAAGAAAATGTATATTAGAGTTAAAATATTAGTTGTTATTAAAATAAAGGTGTAATACATCACTAGCTTCCTGAACTTGTTCATAAAAGTAGATTGACTTCCTTAACTTTGTTAGTGTCTCACTAGCTTCCTAAACTTACTTATTTCGTATCACTAGCTCCCTAAATTTGTCCATAAAAATATATTAGCTCTTTTAACTTTGCAAGTGTTTCACTAGCTCCCTAAACTTGCTTACTTAATAACTACTAAATACAAAAATCATAATACTAACTCTTGATCCTCATTCATTTGATCTCTCAAACCTGTAACACTAACTTTTATAATAGGTTGAAAGGTAAAAGAAGAGAAAAAATTACCTCTCGAATAGATGAAGATTTATTTTTAGAATTTAGGTTTAACAAATTTTTGTATTTAGTTGTTACAAAATAAGCAAGTTTAGGGAGTTGGTGGGAGTTTTATAAAGTTCATGGAGCTAATTTACTTTTATGGACAAGTTCAGGGAGTTCATGCGAAATAATCAAGTTTAAGGAACTTGTTAGACACTTGCAAAGTTTAGGGAGTCAATCTACTTTTATGGACAAGTTTAGAGAGCTGGTGATGTATTAGGCTTAAAAAAATTATATTACTTTTACGACATCTTCAATTTAAGAGGTTGTTTGTTATGTGGGATAAATTGGATGAGATGAGGATAAAAAATACAAAGTTTATTTATTCCATGTTTGTTGGAGAGATATGACAGAAAGGATAAAAAGGTTGTAGTAGGTTATAGAATAGAGTTAGTTTTAAAACTTAATTTTATTTGAGACTTTATGAAAGGTGAATTAGAAGGTGTTTGTTATTATATTTTCAACTCATGTTAATATTAAAAATAAAAAATGTTGATGAATCATGATTAGAGCATATTTAACATAGGGTGCTTAAAAGAGTGATAGCTCATGTGATATTTACTTTGATAATTTTTAAAGAGTTTCTATTATTACAGTGATGGTAAGTGTTAAGAGCATCTCCAATAGAGGGTGCCCAAAAGAGTGCCAACTGATGTGGTATCAGGTTTGACAACTTTTAAAGATGTCCACTATTAGAGTGCTTGTGGGTGCCAAGGAAAGTTATCAATTTTTGGCAATCTCTTGGCAACTTTGTTTATTAATTTTTAATAGAAAAAATGTGGTCATCCCTCTCCTAGAAATAATAAAATTTGGAGCCTTTTATTTTTAATATTTTTAATAAAATAATAATTTGTAGGATTATAATGACAACTTTTCAAGCAACCTATATTGGAGTATTTTTTAAGTAAAGGTTGCCAAAAGTGATGTAGATAAAAGAGACAATAAAATATTATATTTGGGGATTATGTGTTAAGTTTTGGCACTCTTTTAGACATGGCCGACTCTAGTATTTTAGAGGCCCTAGGCAGAGTCAGTCTTAATTTTTTTTATAGGCCTAGATGAAAAAAAGAGATAAAGACCCTTAATAAAAAAAATTGTACTTAAAAGTTTAAAATAGAAATTTGAAAATATTTTATATCTAAAATATCATATTATTTGGTCATTTAAAAAAATTACTATACATACAGTAAAAACCAATTTGAGACCATTTTAGCTCAGGTCCTAGGTGATCGCACTCATAGCCTACGTTCAGGACCGATCCATAAACATTTGAACCTTTTTATGATTTATTTCCTACTAAATTATAATTTCATTTTGAATTTGTAAAAATATTCAGCATAAAAAATTTGATCGGTACAGATTGTTATATAATTAACTCAATATGTTATACAACAACAACAACAACAAGGCCTTAGTCCCGAAATGATTCGGGGTCGGCTAACATGAACCATCATATAAAACCGTGAAATCAAGTCGTGTCAGCGATACAAATTCTCTCCATCCACTCTTTCCTATCCACTACCATATTTTCCTCAATCCCCAATAAACTTATATCACTCTCGATCACCCTCCTCCAAGTTTGCTTAGGTCTTCCCCTACCCCTCACCACTACATCCGTTTGCCACTCTTCAGTCCTTCTAACCGGCGCATCAAGCGCTCTTCGTCTTATATGGCCAAACCACATTAGTCGGTTTTCCCTCATTTTATTCTCAATCGATGTAACCCCTACTTTTGTCCTAATTATTTCATTACTCACCCGATCCTTTCTCGTATGACCATACATCCATCTCAACATACGCATCTCCGCCACCGACACGTTATATTACAAAAAAAAATATTTTTTATTAAATCACATCATAAAACTCGAATACCGAGCTCATTCCATATAAGTCCAAAAAAATATATTATCCTTAAGGATAAGAAATGATTTGCGGTGATCCATAACGTTTTGCGGTGGTCCATAAATATTCGGACCTTCTTATAAATTGTTGTCCTATTAAATTATAATTTTCATTTTGATTTTGTAAAAATACTCACCATAAAAAGTTTGATCGATACAAGTTGTTATGTAATTAACTCAATAGCATGAGTAAATTAGTCAAAATTAATTGTGTTCTAAAATATATTGTAACAAGTAAATCAATATATATTAGTCATTTTAGATTGAATATATATATTAACATTTTGGTTTAAGGGAAAAATTAAAATTATAAAAAAATAATTATTAAAATTATATAATAATAATAATAACAAAACATATGAAAAATAAAAAGAAAAATAACTTTATATGCCGGAGGAGTTCTCTCCGGGTCGGGGAATCCGTCAGGGTGATCCTATGAGCCCCTTCCTTTTCGTTATTGCTATGGAGAGGTTATCTCACCTGATTGAAGATGCGATTGATAATGGGAGTTTCCACCCAGCAGCGATCAATAGCTTCTGTCCCCAGGTGACTCACTTATTCTTTGCAGACGATGTCCTCATCTTTCTGGATGGGAATGAGGAGCAGTTAAATGTCATTATGGAGATTCTTGATTGTTTTTGTTCAGCTTCTGGTCAGAAACTTAATATCTAGAAGTCTAGAATGATGTGCTCCAAGAATATGAATCCGAGAGTCTGTAAAAGATTAAGCGATCTTTCAGGTATTCCTCTTACTGATTCTCTTGGTAAGTATCTGGGTATTCCCCTCCACAGTGAGAGAGTGTCCAAGGCTTCCTTCAAAGATACCTTGGATAAGGCCAATACGAAGTGTGCCTCGTGGAAAGCCAAGACTCTGTCTCTCGCTGGCCGACTCACGCTAATCCAATCAGTTAATTGTGCTGCTCCCAATCACATCATGTAGGCTTGTCAGCTTCCGGGTCCTGTGCTTAATGATCTCGATAAGATTAACCGTAGATTCCTGTGGGGGGAAGCCGCAGAGGAAAGAAAGATCCATCTTGTGCCTTGGAGTGAGGTGTGTCAGCCAAAAGCTTCTGGTGGGCTGGGCATAAGGAAAGCTAAGGATAATAACAAAGTGTTATTAATGAAGCTCCTTTGACGTATGTGGCAAGACCCCTCCTCTCTTTGGGTTCGCCTTCTTTGTGGTAAGTACCGGAAGGACAAAATCTTCGGGGGCCCCAAGGAGAGAGTCATCAATTGCTCTTTCCTCTGGAAAGGCCTCAGCGCCGTTTTTGATGAGTTCTGCCTAGGAGTGGGTCTGGAGGTGGGTAATGGAAAATCCATTAGTTTTTAGTTTGACACCTGGATTGGGGACAAACCTTTAATAGAGGTGTGTTCTCACCCCCCGCCTAGGGACATCCGTAACTGGAGGATAGCAGATGTGGTTGATTCTGAAGGGGACTGGATCTGGCCTAAGTTTGATAGTTTCTTAAGACTTGAGACCCTCCTTAGAATTCAGGGAGTGAAGGTTAGCAATCAAGAGGAAGACATGGATAGGTATTGCTGGGCGCTGACTAATAAGGGAGTTTATTCTTGCAAGTCTGCCTTTGAAGCTCTTACCCTTAATAGGTTCGATCCTCCCTCGAACACTTGGAAGTCTATCTGGGCTCTCAAAGTCCCTTACCGTGTTAGGAGTTTCCTGTGGCTGGGAGTTAAGGACATGTTGCTTACTAATTCAGATAGGCACAGACGACATCTGACGGTCTCTGGAGATTGTAGTAGATGTAGAGGCCATGTTGAAACTTTGTGCCATGCCCTTAGGGACTGCCCTAAAAGTAAGGAGATTTGGAAACAAATTCTTCCACACCATATCCTCTCTTCTTTCATGGCCCACTCTGTGAATGAATGGTTCTCTGATGGTATTAGTGGGAAGTTACTGTCTTACATGGAGCATGGTGACATTCTCTTTGCTATCGTCAGTCACCAAGTTTGAAAGTGGAGAAACGAGGAGGTTTTTGGTAATAAATCTGTGTTCTTGCCAATCTGTGCTGAGTTCTTCTCGAATAAACTTTCCTCTATTATTGAGAGTTTCAAAGGGGATTCCCTGGCCAGGCCTTCCTAGAGTGGAAATTTCCATCTTGTGGGATGGAGCAGGTCGAGAGAGGGGGTTGCTAAGTTGAATACTGACGGCTCCTGTCTCATCAATGGTAAGGTTGCTGCTGGAGGTATGCTTAGAGATGCGGGGGGAGCCTGGCTTTCGAGGTTCACCCAGAATTTGGGGTTGGGTTCTTCCTTCTCTGCAGAGCTCTGGGGTATTCTCTCTGGTATCAAACTTGCGATTAGGCTGGGCATTAAGAGGCTCTCTGTGGAGTCTGATACTATGGAGGCCATCAAACTGATTTATGATGATCATGCCATTGGTACCAGAAGCCGCAACCTTATCAGAGCTATTAATAGGCTTCGCTCCTCCTTTGAGTCCTTAGACTTCACTCATGTTTTTAGAGAGCAGAACCGTGTAGCGGATTGGTTGGCTGCTGCTGGTCATGAGGGGTCGTTAGGTGTTACTACCCTTTCAGTTCCCCCTCTTTTTCTCTCGTCTCTTCTGTTAGAGGATAGGTTCGGGGTTAGCTTCCCTAGGCTAATCCCTGGCTAGTTTTTTTGTTGTTTGTTTTTTCTTTCATGTTCCTACCAAAAAAAATAAGAAACATATTCTTCTTATTACTAAGAAAATCAGGAATAAAAGAAAATGGAAAATGAGAACCAAAACATACAATTATAGGAATTAAACGCACCCCCTCACAAATAGCTCCACTATGCCTTTACCAATCAGCCTAACAATATATTTTGTTATATATCAAAGTCTATATATTTTTAACCATTGTAATTTTAATAATTATCAAATTTGAAAAAAAATTCGATCGAAGACCTCTGTAAGTCGGAGGCCCTAGGCGGCCGCCTAAGCGGCCTCCCTCGAAAACCGGTCCTATTTTTAAACACCTTCTATTGGAAATGTTCTGAAGAAGGTTGTCAAACTTTTTTAATATAAAAAATGATTTATTTTATTATTATTGGTGTATTTTTTAATAAATTTTTTATTTTATTATTGATTGATAATATTTATAATTAAATAAAATTATATATAAATTAAGGTGGAAACTATTTTGTTTTGGAAGATAAAAATTTTAAAAAGTGATTGAATGATTAATAAAATATTATATATATATATTTTTAGGATGGGTTAAGCTTTGGCCCTTATAAGAAGAAGAAGGAAAACTATTTTATTGTAATTAATTATTTTATTTTTAAAACAGTTAAATACTAAAATCTGAAAAGAGGAAAGGACTGAAAGTGAAGGGTACAAGGAAGTTGGCAATACCGGCGGCGATTAGAGCGAGTTGGGTTAGAAATGGCGTTGAGTGCGACGGTAATCGGAGCATTGTTAGGACTGGGCACCCAGATGTACTCTAATGCCCTACGGAAACTCCCCTACATGCGCCGTATGTTATTAAAATTGATTTCAGGTTCATTTTATGAATTCTTCTTCCTAGTATATTTTTGAATTTGTTTAATGGGTCAAATGAATGAATATGCAGATCCATGGGAGCATGCGATTGGAATGGGATTAGGAGTAGTGTTTGTGAATCAGCTGGTGAAATGGGATGCTCAGCTCCAACGGGACCTCGATATAATGCTCGAGAAAGCCAAGGCTGCCAACGAGCGCCGCTACTTCGGTAATCTTTTATCCTTCCCTTTTCTCCTTCATTTTAGTTCTCTATTTGATTATGTTCAGTTTAATTGTTTTTTTAACCGTAATTGCTTGGCTTTTCTATCATTTATAAACTCATTTTCTCTCATTCACCAGTCATGTACACCAGTTAGGGCAATGGTGAAATTTTGTGGGTCTGATGTTTGTGCTTTCTTGCCAACCCTTGAATACAAGGGTATTATCGTTGATTTGTTACTTGGGGATATTTTATTTGGGGAATTGATTGAGTGCAGAAAGAGATAACTATCTACTACTCAATAAATACCTAAGAAGTGGAGAGGAGAGCTTCTGAAATGGGTGCGTAGAGGTAAGCAGAACACAAGGAAGAGGATGCATATGAGAAGGAGAGGTTGAGACATGACTTAGAAATGAAATGAGATCGTGAGAAAAGTAAAAAATCAATTAGGGAATTGGTGCATAGAAGTAATATTAGCAACTACTTGAGCTTCTGGATTAAAACAGGGAGGATTAGTATTGTTATCGGCTGAAGTAATTCTTGAAAGAATATTGTAATTAGAAGCAGCTGTTTGGGAGAAGTTTGGAGAATCCACAAGATACTGATGAAAGAATAAAGTACTTAAAAGTTGCTTTTGTGATGGATTTTGGAGCATCCACAAGATTTCTGGACACCCATATATTATGAGTAAAAGTTGCCTTAGATGTTAGGGTTAGATGATGCTCATAAGATCTGAATCCTCAATTAGGTTGTTGATTATTAAAAGTAATTCTGTCTGTCAACTTGCTTTGATATTGGATTTCATCATGACGCTTTGATGCATTGCAAATATCTAATACAACTTGTGGCTATGTTACTTAATAGTTAATACTCAATTTATATCTATAATGCATATGATGTTGAATGCAATTTAGCCAAACTAGTGGTAGGTCCGGGGCAGTTAGATCTCAACAATTATGGATAGATTTAAATGTTTGGATTAGAATAGTATAAATTGAATAGAATTTGACAAAAAATCTTCTTAAATCAAATTCAGACTGAAAGCATCAACCAAATGAAATAGTGAAAATGGAATGAAACAATAATCTAAAAATAATGTTTTGGCTTCGATGCTCCTGCATCAATTTCCCTTAGTTCAGATTAACTTGACTCCTAGGAGTAATCAGCTGTTTCACAAAACTCAGAAATTTTTAGTGACTAATCTTCATTTTATAAATGTCTTTCAGAGTTTCAGTAACCAAACTACTCGTCTTTTGGCTGCTTTACCCATTTTATACTGGCACACTCATCATAATCTCTATAGAATTCATGGACTACTTCCTGAACATTGCTTGAGAAGCTGTGTTATAGAGAATAGCTGTTCAACAGCATAGCCAAGGGCTAATTGTTGGACCTGTTACCTATGGCCTACGACAAGGAAGGAGAATTCTAGAAAAACGAGTGGAACCATTTGTAACAAATGGATTGGTGGAGTCAGTAAAGCATGAGGGAATTTTGTCTGTGAAGGGGATGGTGAGAGAGGGGAGGCTTTTTTTTGGGGGCGAAACATATATATTTTGGTAACTTATCTTTTGGGTCTCGGCTTATCTGTGGGAGAAGTTGTTCTTCTGTCATTTTATCTTTTCTTTTCTTGTTCATATGCTGATTTCGTTTTCTTCCTGCTATTTAGTCTAGTTCTTGTTTGATAATTCCAGAACCTCGGGATCAGTAAGTTCATCAATATGAAAGTATTTTCCTGTTTTCCTTTGTGTTCTTGAGATGTTCTCTATCATTTTGTCTCAGCTATCCCTATTTCTTCTGCATGGGCAAAATGTCTATATTATTCAGACACTAATTCCCCTAGCTACTTAATTATGTCCTATTGATTGAACTTGAAAAGATAGCTATTCTTACTTGTATCTTTCTCTTTCAAATGTTGCAAAAATCTTTATTTTTTTTGTCTTCATTGTTTAAGCATCAGTCATTTAATTGAAAATAACAGCTCCAGGTAACAGCCATTTCTTTACTCTTTTCGTCACAACAACAAAAAAATATGCCTTTGTCAATCATCTTGTTCTTGAATTGAGAAGTTGTAAGCAAGACTGTCTATTTGGACACTAAGTTCTGATAACAAATAGATTATATTTGGATTCATAAGGATATGCGGCAGACCTATTCTTTAGGATAATTTTTAAATTCAAATAATAAGTTGTTGTAGATCCTATCAATTGTAAATTGTGATATATTAATATGATTTGGGCCTTTAGCTATTAGCTTAAGCTTTTAGTTCAATTGGTTCCATGACATGGTATCAGAGCGTTCTATTCTTGTCAACCCCATTTGTTAATTTAATTTCAACACATGGTAAGATGGACTTGTGTTGTTCACACTTCAAGCCAGTTGGCATTTGCTTGTAGGGTGTATCAGATATTAATATGAATTGGGCCTTCAACTATTAGCTTAAGCTTTTAGTTATTGGTTACATGACATAAATCTATAAGTTGTTATACTGTGAATAGAATACTCAATTGAAACTCAAGCACTTTCATGGTATCAGAGCCCTAGCGATCTCACAACTCTGCCTCTCTCTTCCTCACTGTAAACGTCATTCCTTTCCCTACTGTGTTCAACTCTTTTGTTTCTGTTTGTGTTTCCTTCTTTCAACGCTGATCATGGCAAACAATGGCACCACCGCAGCTCCAGGTAATTCTGCTTCTCTCTCCACCATGTCGGCAGTCCCTCCTGTGAGTTTATCTCACCATTTGTCTCTGAAACTTACTCCCACAAACTTTCTGTTATGGAAAACACAAATCAGGGGTACAAACTTGCTGATCACATTGATTCCTCAATCCCTCCCCTATCTCGAACTCTTGTTGGTGGTGCCCGTAATCCTGACTACGCTGATTGGGAGCAAAAGGATCAACAGGTCCTTAGGTAAAATACTTTCTATAAACTTTCTTTTTAAAGCCACTTGTTGTATTGGTTACAGCGTTCACTAAATTAACATAGACGTTGCAGCAAGAATACAAAACTTGTTCTTGTTCATAGAACCATAGCACTTGAAACACAACAAATGATAATTTGTTAGAGCTGCTACCTGTAGCTTTAAGAGCACTAAACCACTTTTGTTTCTCTATCACTCTTCTGAGAGTCTCCAACATCTTTAGATGTTACTTCATCTAAAGTACTGCTTAATGGATCTATTTTAGGTTCTGATATCCTTGATTTCAAAATAGCTGTTGTGTGCTTTAGGTGTGCATCAATATCTCTCAAACAAATTTCTATCAATAGGATTCTCTGCATGCATACTTGTCAGGAACCAGATTTTTCTGAGGTTTTATTTCACTTGACATGGCATATGATACAGGACTATTTGGATCTCAAGTCAACAATTAGGGTTATTATAAGGTGATTGTGATTCTAATAGTATTAAATAATTAAGGCTGAATCAGATTCAACCAAATGGAATGTGAAAAAGTGAAAGAACTTTCTATGAAATATTATTTTGGCCTCCTCTATTAATTAGGTCTAATTTGCAAGTATCATTTTTCTGGATAAGGTTTACGCCTTCAAGGTTTATTCATGTTACCTACCTAGGACTCTACCTAACATTTTATTGTGGTGTGGACTATTGCTTAGATTCAGGTCATAACCTTACTTTTGCTTTTGTTTCCTATTAGAAGAAATAAGTGCTGATCTAACTTTTCTGATTTTCTCTGTTACCATACAACAATTTTCTCGCATCCCATCAGTTCAGGATATAATTTAAATTCCACATTCTAAAGATTAGTCAATTAAAAACTGAAAAAAAGAGAGAATGATATGCACATTAATATTCTCCTTTGTCCCCTTTTACTCTTGTTTTTGACTGTTGTCTATTTTGTTGTCAATTATCAAACAAGATATTCACTTCCCGTTATTACTAAGTTGGGTTTGCAACCATGCTCAAGCTTTTGATATTTGCTAGTATATTTCAGTAAAACTTACTGCTGATGGTGCGGTCTCTCTTTCTCTCTCTTCCCTAAAGATATGTATGCATTGACTTTCTTGAACATTGACCAGGATACTGTTAAAGCCCTATACTATTTGGTTTGATTGTAGAGCTTTCTGCAATTGTTCAAAAGATTATGAGCTCAATAGCCCCCCAATTTTAAACCAGCAGATACTTTCAAGTGTGTTATAGGTGTCTTTTTCTAATCAAAATTTTGTAACCTTTTTATCTTGTTTACGGCGGCATTTTATCTTATATATAGTTAACTCCTGCTAGTTATCTTCCAACTGATCCCTTGTTTCTAATTCCTTTTTCTCAACTTAATTAACTGTATCACTTCATATCATAGTCCTAGATTTGGCTGATACTGTTGCCCGACTTGTGTGCTTTAAGTTTTAAAGTGTAATTCATGTGCATGTATGTGTAGTTCATATTGTGATAAATTGGTTTTTTTATTCTTCCTCAAAATGTGTTTTGATTTCTATTACAGATGAAGACGAATGATGACAGAAGTTGGCATCTCTCAGAGTTCTTGTTTCTAGAAAACTGTGGCCTCTGAACCAATATGATCATGGGCTGTATAATTTGGTTTCTATTTTCTGTGTTCTTTTTCAACTGTTATGTAATAATCTCAAAGGATACAGAGATTGACTGCTAAAAATTCTGTTTCCATTGTGATGATAGCACAATAAGGTTTACCAGATAATGAGTTCCACCAAGTTTTTCTATCACATTCTGTTGAACCTTCGAGTCGAAAATTGAACTAGGTGACTTTGGTACTGAGTTAAGATCTTGGAAATTCACCATAAATACCATGAAATGATGCTGCTGAAAATATGGCAAATTATTTCACAAATTGTCATTTAGTGATATTTGTGTAGCTCATTGCAGCTATATGTCCTAGTGTTCCACCTTATAAAACGTGGGAGCCATGCCAAACAAATTCACAATAATCATGGCTATTCTTCTCAGCTTTTGTGATTGGTACAAAAAAAGTGGAGCAATAATTAAGAAAAAGAAACATATGTAAAAACTTGGTGCATCTGTAATATTTTGATAAATGTTCAACTTCACTATCTAAAAATGGGTGTAAGGATCAGCACTCCTCTTCTGACAATCCATATCCACCATCCTATTGTGGAACAAATGTAGGAGGAGATCACAAGCTTGACGAGATGAGGGTCTCTCCTGTGGGGTGTTTTTAGTACACTGCAGTGCAATTTCAAGCACTTGAAGTGCAACACATTCTTCACTTGGTACAAGTGGCTTCATTTCAGGATCTATCAGCTCTTCACCACCACATCCTTGCATTTCAATATGCTTCTCTACCCATTTCACCATATTCATATCAACACCAAATGATTCATCTGTCGGCATTCTTCCACTAACGAGTTCCATCAACACGATGCCCATGCTATAAACATCGCTCTTCTCTGATGCCTTGAACGAATATGCATACTCTGCAACATTACAACACCACCACCAAATATATTAGGTTATGTTACAGAAAGGTAAGGATAATTCAAAGCAGAAAATGATGTGGATTACCTGGAGCAATGTAGCCATAAGACCCAGCAAACAACGAATTCGAATCTGTGTTCGAGTCAAAATCTTCCACCAATGCCTTTGCCAGACCAAAATCACCAAGATGCGCCTCCATATTGGAATCCAGCAGCACATTGCTTGATTTGATATCTCTATGAATGAGAGTTGGCACACAGTCATGGTGGAGATACTCCACTCCTTGAGCTAATCCCACAGCTATTTTCAATCTGGCTTCCCAGTCCAGGCTTTTCTTTTTCTTGCTGTTTACAGGCTTTTCGTGCAGCCAATCCCACACGCTTCCATTCTCCATATACTCGTATATCAACAGGTTCGAACCTGCTCCTCTGTCTGTACAATACCCCAGCAACTTCACCAGATGCCTATGCCTAATCGTCCCAAGTGTCGTCACTTCTCTTGTGAAGCATTTGTTTAGAAGAAAATCATCTTTCCACACAATTCTCTTCACTGCTACTGTTTCTCCATTGTACAATTCAGCTTTATAGATTGTTCCTGATCCTCCTGAGCCGATAATGAATTCGTCGCTCAAACTGTTCGTAGCTTTCATTATATCCTCCCACCTGAAATCTCTCTTGGCAACACCATTTTGGAACAATGGTTTGCGCTGAGCTTTTGAAGACCTGGAAGAGTATATGCTGCTCCATTCGCTCGATGATTCTCGCCTGTGGTTCAACAAGAGAGAAACTACAAATGCTAGCAGTGCAATTGCAGCTAATGTTGTCAATGCTGATATTACCACCACAACTGATTGACTTAGACCGGAGCGCTGATTGCCAGAATCAGAGTCCTTGCAAGGACTCTTATTAAGAGGATTTCCACACAGATTCAGGTTGCCTTCAAATGCTTCAGGTGGCCAATGTGCAAATTGTTTGCCCAATTTTCCTTCAAGATTGTTGAAGGAGAGGTTAAGCTTGCCTAGACTGCTCATTTTCGCTACTTGAGGAGGGATTTCTCCTTCAAGGTGATTGTGGGACAAATCAAGAGCTTCTAGTTTTGACAGCACTCCTATGGAAGTCGGGATTTCACCGGTGAGATTATTCATGCTAAGGTCCAACATGCTTTGAAGATTCTGCAGCTGTCCAAGCTCAGCTGGTATTTCACCACTGAAGCTATTATTTGACAGCTGAAGTTGATACAGCTTGCTCAGGTTACCAAGGGACTGAGGAATTGGACCTGATAATTGGTTGCTGTTGAGGTTGAGAACAGTAAGTGATTCCACCTTTCCAATCTCAACAGGAAGATTACCAGTAATTGAATTTCCATCAAGAGAAAGTACCAACAACTTGACACAATTGAATAGCTCTCTAGGAAGGGATCCATTAAATTGATTGGAGGAGAGCTTCAGCTCCCCTAATTGTGGCAATCTTCCAAGCCATGGAGGTATAGTCCCGGAAAGAAGATTGTTGTTAAGATCGATATGAGTCAAGTTGTTGCAAAACATAAGCTGTTCAGGTATTGAACCTGTAAGCATATTCACAGAAAGATCTAACAACAATAAGTGTGGAATTTTCCCCAGTGTCCATGGGATTTTGCCACTGAATTTGTTGTTCCCTAATCTCAACCTTTCAAGAGAAGGGGAATTTCCTAACTGTGGAGGAATCTGATTACCAAATGCATTGTCTGTGACATCAAAAGAAAGAAAGGAAGTGGAGCTACACAATGGAGCAATGCTACCATTGAATCTATTTTTGGAGAGGTTGATTCTGGTCAGGTTTTTCAAATTGGTAAGTGAAAGAGGGATATTACCTTGAAGAGAATTGTTATAAAGCATTAACTGTTGCAGAGCCTGAAGAAATCCAAAAGTAGCAGGAATTCCACCAGAGAGATCATTATCAGCCAAGTCAAGAATAATCAGTTGATGACAGTTGCCCAAACTGGAGGGAATTCCACCCACAAGTTTATTTTGCCTCAAATGAAGCAAATTCAATCCCTTTAATCTTCCAACTGTAATTGGTATTTCTCCAGTGAAACTATTTCCAAAGAAATCAGCCATTTGTAAGCTTGTGCAATTCCCAATCTCCACAGGAATGTCTCCAGACAGCTGATTGTCGTACAGATACAGCACTTCAAGATATGAGAGCATCCCAATCTCTTTAGGCAGGTTTCCCTTTAAGTTGTTGTGATACAAAGCAACCTCTTTTAGGTTGCTGAGATTCGCTATGGAAGGTGAAATTGAACCCACCAAACTGTTATTGTGAAGATAAAGTAGAGTCAGCTGATGAAGATCAAAGATTTCAACTGGTATTGATCCATTGAGTGTGTTATTAGACAAGTCAAGCTGTTGCAGTGATTGACACTGCCTTAATTCCTTCGGAATTGGCCCTGAAATTTGAGTTGCTGATAGAACCAAGCTCTCTAAATTGGTAGCATTTGAGCATAATCTTTCTGGAATTGTGCCAGAAAGATTGTTATTTGATAAAACCAGGTACAAGAGCTGATTCATGCTGCCTAATTCTTCTGGAATTCCTCCATTCAGTTTGTTCATCGACAAATCAAGATTCTGAAGATTACCCAGGTTGGCTAATGACTTTGGTATTGGACCTTCAAGATGATTTCCCAACAAATTCAGATACATTAGTTGACTCATTTCACCGAGTTGACTCGGTATCTCACCTGAGAGGCTATTGCTTGCCAAGTTTAGAATTTGAAGATTTTGTAAACGACCCAATTCTCCTGGGATTGACCCATTTAGGTTGTTGAGAGCAACAGTGAACACAGTGAGGTTTGCACAATTCCCTATCTCAGCAGGAATCGGTCCTTCGAGTTGGTTCTCTTGCATAATCAAGTTCTGAAGCTGAGTTAACTGTCCGAGTTGGGAAGGTATTGGACCTGTAAGATTGCATGAGGCCAAACCAAGAGTAACCAAGTTGACAAGATTACCCAAGGACGCAGGAATAGGCCCACTGAGTCCATTATCACCGATTCTCATGACACGGAGACTCGTTAGAGAACCGAGCTGAGTTGGTATAGACCCGGTGAGTTGGTTAGAGAACAAAAGCAAAGATTCCAATGAAGAAAGATTTGAAAGGGTAGTTGGGATAGGACCCGTGAGAGAATTAGAAGAAAGATCAAGGTGGATTAGGTCACTAAAACGACCCAAAAACGGTGATATAGAACCAGATAATGATGAGCCAGATAGGTTTAAACTCACCACATGAACAACCGAACCAACCGAGTCAAACCCACAAGTGACTCCTCCCCAAGTACAGAAATTTTTGTTGCTCTGATTCCAATCATGCAAAACATTATCTGGGTCATTGACAAAAGCTTTCTTCACTTGCAAAAGAAGAGAAAGATCATGGCTTTGACACGTAATAAGAACAGGAGAATAAAACAGTACAAGTAGAGCAAAAAATGCAGCCAAAACAAAACCTCCCATGTCTGCCTTGCCTGCCTTGTATCAGTAATGGATTTTAAGAGATAAAAGAGCTGCGGTAGGTGATTTTAAGTAGGCAGGCATTGATGGCGGTGATGGTGCATCAGAAAAAGTTGGTATTTTAAAGAGGCCTTAAAAAGGGTGCAAAATATAGAGATAAGAGAATTGAAGAAGCGCCATAAATGAGTTTACAACTGGAACTGTGCTATTTAAACAAAGGAAGGAAGGTCAAATATGGTCAGAAAAAGAACATGATCAATACAGATACTTCAATAAATGATATTGACAACAAGTCAAACATCAGGAAAAAAAAAGGAAGAGAGAGAGGTTGAATTGGTTGGTGGGTGTGGTTTTGATTGAACAAATTTAAAAGATGATGAAGAAGAAGAAGATATGGAGAAGATACAGTGGTTATGGTGTATTTGCTTGTTATAGTGTGTTTGCTCAATCATTCCATATCTAATCAGAAAGTGAGCAGTTCAATTTCTATTTTTTGTACTTTGAAAAAGCTTTTGCAAAGTCAAACACCAAATGTATTTTATGATACATTTTTTGTTTTGTTTCATGCATGGCATGGTGTTAATTCCTTCTAAACAATATGATATGATATGATAATGATGCAATTATTACAAATTCCAAAAGTTTTATTTTATATAGGGTAATTAATTTATTAGTCCCTATATTTTGACAAAACACATTGTTTAGTCCTTGTATTTTTAAAAACACATGGTAAGGTCCCTAATCTTTTTCTCAGTGAACTGTTTAGTCCTTCTATATGTTTGTTAGATTTTTTTACCGTTTATGACTTCAAAAATGATGAAATTACCCTTTACTATTTATCTTCAAACTTCAGAAGAGGAAATCCAATTTAGAAGAAGAAGCTATTTGTATGGAGAACAAGAAAAAGAACAGACTCAATGCTTACGAATTTGAACGATTAAGAAGAAAATCAAGAAGAAAAACACTCAAAGTTGATTTCAGATGTATTAGAGTTTAAAGGAAAGGAAAATAAAGGAAAAGAAGAACGCAAATCTAAATTGACTAACAGAATTTTCATGAGAGTCTATCGGAAGGGACTAAACAGTTCATCGAGAAAAACGTTAGGAACTAAACAGTTCACCGAGAAAAACGTTAGGGACTTTACTGTGTGTTTTTTAAAATATAGGGACTAAACAGTGTGTTTTGTTAAAATATAGAGACTAATAAATTAATTATCCTTTTATATATCTATATGGGTTTGAGATACCAAACCAAACCTGTCCTTTTGTGGTGTTTATTCTTTTATTGGATTACACAAGTTAATCTCATTGCTTACTCCAAATATTCCATTAACCCCTTTTTCTCTTCAATTATGTGATAAAAGACTATTTTATTATATGTCATGACTCTTCAGATGATAATACTAATAAATAATGAAGTAAATAATAACATTTTTTTGGAATTTTTTTTAGAAGACAGTTTGTTGTTTTGTATGTATTAGTGTTTTCAATGTTGTAAATATAACGAATCATATGGTTATTGATATCATACGAATATAACTCTGCGTCTAAGAGGTCTGAATTAAGATAGGGAACATATGGCATCTTCTTAGTAAAGTAGAGTAGTACAACTGTGTATCAGGAAGTCTGATTCATAAAGTCTCACGAGATCTCGATTATGAAAATCATGAATCTAGTGACTTGAGGAATATCAGGTCCCGATATGTAACGATCGGGTCTGGAATGAGTGACGCTAGGGTAGAAGGCATGTGCAAAGAGCAGTCCTAAAGGGTGGCGATGTGGGTATGAATGAACTGAATCCCACACCGGAAATGGAGAGAGAGAGAGAGAGTGTGTGTGTGTGACTAGGGCTTATTAATTAGTAACATGAGAATCCAATTCATGCAGACACATTTTAAAGCCGTGAGGTCCGAGATGTTGGATTTTGGCCAAAGCGGACAATATCTACATGGTATTGAACAATGTTGTTACAATTGGTACCAGAGCCAACTCTTCACGTATGATGTATGGTTTGAGGATGAACCAAGCGGAAGTTAGTGGGCTTGTAACGATCCGGTTCGGAGTGGGTGGTGTCGGGGTAGAAGGCATTAGCAAGGAGCTAAATTAAATGAAGACAATAAGGGCAGAAAAGAACTGAATCCCATATAAAAAAATGGAGAGAGTGTGAACGAGGCTTATTAGTAAGGTGTGAATCCAAACATGCAGACGCGTTTTAAAGTCGTGAGACCCAAATTGTTGGATTTAGACCAAAGTGGAGAATATCTACATGGTATTGAGTCAGGTTGTTACGTTGGTATCTGAGCTGACTCTCCACGATGTGTGGTTCAGGGATGAACCAAGCGGAAACTAGTGGGCTTGTAATGATCCAGTCCAGAATTGGTGGCGCTGTGGTAGAAGTAATGAGCAAGGAGCGCCCTAAGAGATGACGATGGGGGCATGAATGAACTAAATTCCACATTGAAAGTGGAGAGAGAAAGAATGACCGAGGCTTATTATTAAGGTCGCGTTTTAAAACCGCGAGATCCAACATGTTGGATTTGGGTCAAAACGGACAATATCTATATGGTATTGGATCAGGTTGTTACACGATATCTGGACACACTTCCTCCTAACAGTAGGAGACACGTGGCCCACTCCGCTCCTCAACTCATAACCGTCTCTTATAGCTCAACATCAGTATAAATAGAGTAAGTTCAACTGAAAGTACTGTTGTAGCCTGAACTAAACAATAAATTTGTAGGAGGGGAGATTAATCGATGAACTTCTGAAGGAAGACGATCCTTCCAATCAGAATGATGACGGTTGACGTTCCTTGATGAAAGTTGATATTGCTTGATGACGGTTGATATTGTTGAAACATCTTTCCACATGATTTTGATTTGATAAAATTATTTAAGTTAATCTCATGATTAAGACAATTAAATTTAAGTGTTTTGATTTAATTGTACTAATGTGTTTGTGTTGGGGTTTAGTGTCCTATAGACAATTGTTGCAGGATACAAACTTAATGTAAATGAATTGTTCTTTATATCATTTGTTTTAATGAGATATATGTTTTATAACTATATAAAGGCAATCCCTTTTAAGCACTAAATAAAGTCTAATAAAAGGAAATCTGTAAGTTTATTTAAAGTGATTATAAAGTGTTCATACAAGCATGAAGTGAGACAAAACTTTATAATAAACTTAAAACCACCCCAAGTCAAGTGATATGTTTAGGATTGATATATCACTGTTGAGACTTGTATGTAACAATGTCTTCTGTCCGACAGAAAGCTGATCTCACAAGCTTCATATATATAGATATCTGGACAGTTACATAGATCCGATGAAACGTCGTTCATTAGGATTGGGGATCCGATTTGAGATAACAGGATGGGTAGATTCATCCTTGTCACCTGTTCATCTCATTGGTATTAATAGGTATAACTAATCCTCAGACTCAAAGGAATGTTAATTGGTCATCTTGAATTACTGAATGTGAGACTTTGATCCTGCGGTCCCACGATCCTTAACAGAGATGACTCTGGGGTGTGAACTGCAAAGGTTGGGTGTCACAGGAGGTAATTTCAGGGTAGTTATACATTGGATTGAGCATTTATCACTCCCGATTAATGGGAGATACATCCAAGGATCGCTTGTGGAAGACTCGACTCTAAATCCTTGCAAGGTGATAGCTTAAGAGTAAGAAATACAGATTTCACTTAACCTATCTATTTGAGTTGACTTGGCCTATACAAGTAAAACGAACGTCTCGCTATATGTGACTTGACATCACCCATAGTCATAAGATTCAGTTCAAGGATGTAGTTGATAAAGGATCGAATTATACCGTAACTAATACGGAAGGGTTAACGACAGAATCAACCTGTCTTCTTAACGGACTCTGGGGGAATGATTACAGACTTGCCAATAACATACTCAGTACATCATTCCGTTATGCAAGGATTAAATATAATTCTTGAAGAAATTAATTTAATAGTTGCATACGGCCAGAAGTAGTAAGAACCTAATGGATCACACATAAGACTTGGAACCAAAAGAGAGATGGATGTCATTAATAGATGGAAGCCCAAATGAGCCCAGTAAGGCCCATTTAATTAAGGGGGCCGAAATTTATATATAATTAGTAAGGAATTATTTTAATTCCATTAATCCTAATTTGATTAGGAATATGAATTAAATTAATTAAGAGATAATTAAGTTAGGAGTTTTAATTAGATTAATATACTCCTATTATTATCCAATTAGGTTATTTATTATTATCCTAGATATATTAGATATATAATGAGATAATAATTGGGAATCCTATTCCGAATTGAATTCCTATTAAGTAACCTATTCCTATCTAACTAGGGTTTAGATACAAGTAATTATATATACCCCCTCTTTATGTGAATTTCGACTAAGCCTTATCCCTCCCCTCTTGGTGATTTTCGAAATACTCCTTTAGAGAGAGAAAGTGAATTCGCATCCCCTAGTTCGTGGACAAGAATTCATACGGCTTCCGTCGATTGATTAATTTCATTCATCTCCTTTTCTCTTTGATCTTGTGTTGGTTAATTAAAGGCAATCTATTTTGGTTGCATCTCATACGGTTGATTACTTAACCTCACCGTGTTTTACTTCGTGCTTGGGAACTCGGAGAAGAATTGTGGGCGCTTCTTTAACAACGGTAGATTGTTCTTCAAAAGGTATTTCTTCTTATCCCTCTTTATATGAAATAACGATTAACGGATCCTATGGTTAAAAAGGAAGTAGGCTAAAAATTTTATATTTCCGCTGCTATACCTTAGCATTATTTTCCTTCAGTGGTATCAGAGCCATCGTTAAATCCGTTATTTCATATATGAAAATTTAGAAGTTTTTCAATAGGATTGAATAAATATTTATGGTTAGGATTAATTAACAAATAGTTTGATTAATTAATTCTAAAGATAAATAAATTTTAGTTAATTGTTAATTAAAATAGATTATGCGTATGTTCCTAATTATTTCGGTTGATAATCATTATAACGAAATCTATTAGTTTTATAGTTAGGTTAATAAAATTAGTGTTATTAATTCTAAAAGATAAAATGGAAATCTATTGTAATTTTTTCTATTTCTGAAAATCGTTTTTAAAACCGTTTTAAAATCTGATATATATATATATATATATATATATATATATGTTTTTTTTAAAAAAAAATAAATACGACAGCGGCTCGGGTCGCGCCTCACGGCGCGACCAGCCGCTGTCGCGCGGCTGCTGCCTCGCGGCGGCAGCCGCGGGGCTGCTGCCAAACGGCAGCAGCCCAGTTTCGGACCCCCGGCCCGAATCCCACTTGATTTTAATTGTTAAAATCGGCTTGAATATAATTTGTATATATAAATATATGTTTCGGAAATTAATAGTTTTCTGTTTTGATTATCGAATGAAAAATTCGTTTAAAAGTTTGTTTTTACCAAGTTGTAAATCAAAGTGTTAAATGAATTGAAATCAAAATAATTGGGACATGCATAATCGACGTTTTATATGGTTATATTAATCTAAGGATTAATATAAAGATACAAAACGATTAGAAGTAAAATTGGATGAAAGTTAATTTGACGAGTTAATGTGATTAACCTAAATATTACATAAGCCGGTTATGTAATCAACCAATTAAATTTATTTAATTGAGTCTATGCATGTTTGGAGTTATGGACCTATTTGGACCCTCTTTTAGTCTTTTGGTATTTTTGAAATAGGGCATGCGCGTCCTGCCTTTCTACTATCTATTGTAATTTCTCCTTTCATCTGATTCCCTTCAATTCAATTGAAGTTTTCTTATAGTAGTATAGAAATTAATATGTAATTTCAAGGCGCCATGGAGAAGACGGAGGACCTAAAGAGAAATATGTAATAGTTAGTATTTCCTTAGGTTTGCCCTTTTATT
The DNA here is from genome assembly GCF_963576675.1 of Euphorbia lathyris. Taxonomy (NCBI): domain Eukaryota; kingdom Viridiplantae; phylum Streptophyta; class Magnoliopsida; order Malpighiales; family Euphorbiaceae; genus Euphorbia; species Euphorbia lathyris. The sequence continues at coordinate 91,730,066 of NC_088910.1, forward strand.
CCGTCTCTGGCTCGACGGAATAATTTAGATGATATGTCCATAACGCCAATGTATGTGAATGTATGTATGTCTGATGTATGCTAAAGCAAATCAAGACTAAGTTAGATTATGAGACCTAAATAAAATCCCTCGTTAAAAGTTAAGTAAATAAGCAAGTTATTAAAATCGGTTGCCCCTTCCTAATATTATAATTCAGCCGGCAGTACTGGGGGCCTTTGGGTTGTTGAGCAAACTCAAGCTCAGGGTCTTATGGTAACACCTGAATTATCGAAAGTCATTCTTTCATGAATATGGGGTAATACTTAAATTAGATTATGATAATTGGATGAGCAAACTCATGTTGTCATAAACTAATGGGCAATATGGTTGGGATTAATGTGAATAGCATATTAGTTACTAATGTGGTTAGTAACCCAATAACCTAGGAGTCACATTCAAGATGTGATTGATTACATGAATCTACCTAACAAATGAGACTAGCTTGTTGAGCAAACTCAAGGCGAAATCTCAGGAGTTAGGATCCTAGCTCACTAAAGGATTTGTGAAATTCTTCGAATTAATATGGAGGGCTATTAATTTGGCAAAATAGTGGGAGCAATCTGAAATAAATTAAAAGGCCTATAATTTTAGATTGTTATACTTTAAAGAAAATGAATGACATACGTTTACTCTTTCTCACTCTCAGGTTTTGTTTAAACACACACTCTTAAAATCATGACTAAAACCAATCTGCAAAACATTCTTACCGATAACAAACTGAATGGTTCAAACTTCACCGACTGGTTTCGTAACCTCAAAATTGTTTTGAAGTTCGAGAAAATTGGGTATGTACTTGATACACCGATACCCCCTGTCCCTGAAGATGATGCTCCCATCGAGGAAATTGATGCTTATCAGAAGCACAAGGCTGATGACGATCATGCCGGATGCATCATACTTGCATCGATGACATCGGAATTACAAAGGCAACATGAGGAGATGAATGCCAATTCCATCATTATGCACCTAAAGGAATTGTTTGGGAAACAAACCAGGTGCGAACACTACGAGATATCCAAGCTGTTATATCGTTGCAGGATGCAAGAGGGCACATCAGTCATGACACATTGTGTCAAGATGATTGGCTACATTACCAAACTTTCTAGTATTGGATTTGCGATGGATAACAAATTAAGTGTTGACTTAATTCTTCAATCCCTCCCAGAAAGTTATTCACAGTTCATTATGAACTATCAGATGAATGACTTGCAAACCTCTCTTGAAGAGCTTGCAAATATGCTCAAGTCAGTTGAGCCCAATATGAAGAAAGACAAGACCATACTGGCTCTTGTAATTGAGGGATCGAAGAAAAGGAAAGGGAATTTTCTCAATCCTAAACATCCCAAGAAAGGTAAGAAAGCTGTGTCCAAGGGAAAGGAAGTGAAGAAGCCCAAAGGAGAGTGCCACTTCTGTGGTAAAGACGGGCATTGGAAGAGAAACTGCAAGGAGTATCTAGCCACCCTCAAGAAGGGAAAAGGCGGTGCTTCTACATCTGGTATGTTTTATATTGAAATAAATACAGTTTCGCAGTCTGAATCTTGGGTACTTGATACCGGATGTGGATCTCATATTTGTACAAATATGCAGGAGCTAAATCAGACTAAGGAACTAAAGAAAGGAAGCATAAACTTGCGAGTTGGAAATGGAGCAAGAGTTGCCGCCCTCGCAATTGGAGATTATGTTTTACCTTTGCCCTCTGGGCTTGTAATAGAATTAAGGAATTGTTTATACGTTCCTGAGATGTCTCGTAACATTATTTCTATTAGCCGTCTTGTTGACGACGGTTTTCATATTTCAATAAAAGACAAGAGTTGCAATATTTATAAAGATTCGATCTTTTACTTTTCAGGAATTTCACAAAATGGGATTTATGTGTTGGATAACAAAATTCCTGCTTTTGCAATTGATACCAAAAGACATAAGCTAGATAATTCAACTTACTTGTGGCATTGTCGTTTAGGCCATATAAACAAGAGACGCATGCTAAAGCTACATTCAGATGTGCTTATAGATCCAATCGATTCTGAATCATTGGAAACATGCGAATCATGTTTAAAAGGTAAAATGACAAAGACACCCTTTAGCAATAAAGGTGAGCGTGTATCAGACACTCTAAGACTCATTCATTCAGATGTATGCGGTCCTATGTCAGTCCAAGCAAGAGGAGGATTCAGATACTTCATTAGCTTCATAGATGACCATACCCGATATGGTTACATCTACTTGATGAGGCACAAATCAGAAGCTTTTGACAAGTTCAAATGCTTCAAGAATGAAGTAGAAAATCAATTAGGAAAGAAAATAAAGACGCTTCGATCCGACCGAGGTGGCGAATATCTTTCTGATGATTTTCTGAATTATCTAACTGAATGTGGGATATGCTCACAATGGACACCTCCCTATACACCACAACACAATGGTGTATCCGAGAGGAGAAACCGTACCCTATTAGATATGGTACGATCCATGATGAGCATGGCCTTACTTCCAAAGACGTTCTGGGGCTATGCCTTAGAAACTGCCCTCTTCACCCTAAACCGAGTACCAACTAAATCCGCTAGTTCCACACCATATGAATTGTTCGTTGGTAGGAAACCCGTGTTCTCGTTTATGAGAGTATGGGGTTGTTCAGCGTATGTCAAACGCATTGCGTCCGACAAATTAGATTTTAAATCTGATAAATGTTTCTTCATTGGATATCCCAGGGAAACCATAGGGTATTACTTCTATCATCCAGATGATCAGAAAGTGATAGTATCCAAGCACGCAACCTTCTTAGAGAAAGAGTTTCTCGAAGAAACACAAAAGGGAAGCGTGATTGAACTCGACGAAGTTCAAGAGGAAGAAACACCGACTGAAACAACAGAAGCGGTTGAGGTACCCGAAGAAGTCCCATTAGATGAGACTCCAGTGGCACCTATTCATAGATCACGAAGAGTTCGTGAACTCCTAGTTAGATATGGTTTTCTAGTGGGAGATGATGACGAGGTTCCCGTATTAGACGACGAACCCGAAAACTACGAAGAGGCTCTTACTAGTCCAGATTCTAAAGCATGGCTTGAGGCCATGGATTCTGAAATGGATTCCATGTATACTAACCAAGTGTGGACTTTGGTTGATCCACCCGAAGGGATAATTCCCATTGGGTGCAGGTGGATCTTCAAAAAGAAGACTGACATGGATGGAAATGTTAGCACCTACAAGGCTAGGTTGGTAGCAAAAGGATATCGTCAGAAACAAGGTGTTGATTATGACGAAACCTTCTCTCATGTTGCTATGTCCAAATCAATCAGAATCATGTTTGCTATTGCCGCTCACTACGATTATGAGATTTGGCAAATGGATGTGAAAACAGCTTTCCTAAATGGAAACCTGCTTGAGGATGTATACATGATGCAGCCTGAAGGTTTCATATCAAAGGATGCAAATAAAGTTTGTAAACTTCAGAGATCCATTTATGGACTCAAGCAAGCATCTAGAAGCTGGAATAAGCGTTTTGACGAAACCATAAAACAATTTGGTTTCGAACAAAATTGCGAAGAAGCTTGCATTTACAAGAAAGCAAGTGGGAGCTCTATAGCATTTCTCATACTATATGTGGACGATATACTGTTAATGGGAAATGACATTGCTCTATTACAGTCGGTAAAAGTATGGTTATCCGGTAACTTCTCAATGAAAGACCTTGGTGAAGCAGCTTATATACTTGGTATAAAGATCTATAGAGATAGATCGAGAAGACTGCTTGGTCTTTCACAGGCTACATACATTGAAAAGGTGCTAAATCGGTTTAGCATGCTTGAATCGAAACGAGGTAACTTACCCATACTATATGGAGTAAAGTTAAACAATCATCAATGTCCTAAAACTGATGATGACAAACGACGCATGGCTGTAGTCCCGTACGCCAGCGCGATCGGTTCGATTATGTATGCTATGCTATGCACTAGACCTGACGTAGCGTTCACGTTATCTGTAACGAGTCGTTACCAAGGGAATCCGGGAGACGAGCATTGGATTGCCATCAAGAACATTCTTAAGTACTTGAGAAGGACTAAAGATATGTTCCTAGTGTACGGAGAAGGAGATCTGAAAATTGAAGGATTTTTAGACGCTAGTCATCTCACAGATGAGAATGATTTTAAATCCCAATCAGGATACCTGTTTATCTTGAATGGGGGCGCGGTCAGTTGGAAAAGTTCCAAGCAGGGAAGCGTAGCTTTCTCTACGACCGAGTTAGAGTACATCGCTGCTGCGGAAGCAGCAAAGGAAGCAGTTTGGATTAGAAAGTTCATTACAGAACTAGGTGTGGTGCCTGACATTGTCAATCCCATTACTCTGTACTGTGATAACAATGGAGCCATTGCGCAAGCAAAGGAACCACGGTCTCATAATGCACCCAAGCACTACCTAAAGCGATACCACATCATAAGAGAGTTTGTGGCTAGAGGAGATGTGAGAATAGAAAGAGTACCTACAGAGGACAACGTTGCAGATCCGTTGACAAAGCCTTTAACCCAGAAAGTACATGATCGTCATTTAACTTCTACTGGGATAAGTTTTAGAAACAATTGGCTTTAGTCCAAGTGGGAGTATGTTGGGGTTTGGTGTCCTATAGTCAATTGTTGCAGGATACAAACTTAATGTAAATGAATTGTTCTTTATATCATTTGTTTTACTGAGATATATGTTTTATAACTATATAAAGGCAATCCCTTTTAAGCACTAAATAAAGTCTAATAAAAGGAAATCCGTAAGTTTGTTTAAAGTGATTATAAAGTGTTCATACAAGCATGAAGTGAGACAAAACTTTATAATAAACTAATAAACTTAAAACCACCCCAAGTCAAGTGATATGTTTAGGATTGATATATCACTGTTGAGACTTGTATGTAACAATGTCTTCTGTCCGACAGAAAGCTGATCTCACAAGCTTCATATATATAGATATCTGGACAATTATATAGATCCGATGAAACGTCGTTCATTAGGATTGGGGATCCGATTTGAGATAACAGGATGGGTAGATTCATCCTTGTCACCTGTTCATCTCATTGTTATTAATAGGTATAACTAATCCTCAGACTCAAAGGAATATTAATTGGTCATCTTGAATTACTGAATGTGAGACTTTGATCCTGCGGTCCCACGATCCTTAACAGAGATGACTCTGGGGTGTGAACTGCAAAGGTTGGGTGTCACAGGAGGTAATTTCAGGGTAGTTATACATTGGATTGAGCATTTATCACTCCCGATTAATGGGAGATACATCCAAGGATCGCTTGTGGAAGACTCGACTCTAAATCCTTGCAAGGTGATAGCTTAAGAGTAAGAAATACACATTTCACTTAACCTATCTATTTGAGTTGACTCGGCCTATACAAGTAAAATGAACGTCTCGCTATATGTGACTTGACATCACCCATAGTCATAAGATTCAGTTCAAGGATGTAGTTGATAAAGGATCGAATTATACCGTAACTAATACGGAAGGGTTAACGACAGAATCAACCTGTCTTCTTAACGAACTCTGGGGGAATGATTACAGACTTGCCAATAACATACTCAGTACATCATTCCGTTATGCAAGGATTAAATATAATTCTTGAAGAAATTAATTTAATAGTTGCATACGGCCAGAAGTAGTAACAACCTAATGGATCACACATAAGACTTGGAACCAAAAGAGAGATGGATGTCATTAATAGATGGAAGCCCAAATGAGCCCAGTAAGGCCCATTTAATTAAGGGGGCCGAAATTTATATATAATTAGTAAGGAATTATTTTAATTCCATTAATCCTAATTTGATTAGGAATATGAATTAAATTAATTAAGAGATAATTAAGTTAAGAGTTTTAATTAGATTAATATACTCCTATTATTATCCAATTAGGTTATTTATTATTATCCTAGATATATTAGATATATAATGAGATAATAATTGGGAATCCTATTCCGAATTGAATTCCTATTAAGTAACCTATTCCTATCTAACTAGGGTTTAGATACAAGTAATTATATATACCCCCTCTTTATGTGAATTTCGACTAAGCCTTATCCCTCCCCTCTTGGTGATTTTCGAAATACTCCTTTAGAGAGAGAAAGTGAATTCGCATCCCCTAGTTCGTGGACAAGAATTCATACGGCTTCCGTCGATTGATTAATTTCATTCATCTCCTTTTCTCTTTGATCTTGTGTTGGTTAATTAGAGGCAATCTATTTTGGTTGCATCTCATACGGTTGATTCTTACTTATCCTCACTGTGTTTTACTTCGTGCTTGGGAACTCGGAGAAGAATTGTGGGCGCTTCTTTAACAACGGTAGATTGTTCTTCAAAAGGTATTTCTTCTTATCCCTCTTTATATGAAATAACGATTAACGGATCCTATGGTTAAAAAGGAAGTAGGCTAAAAATTTTATATTTCCGCTGCTATACCTTAGCCTTATTTTCCTTCAGTTTGTTCAATGTTGAGTATAATTATAAATGAGAACAGAAATAAAAAAGACAGAACGAAGTCAGCATAAGCCACAGAAGCTGAGTAGAACACAACTCAGTATAATAGAAGAAAAGTCTTCTTCAGAACAAACGCTTGAAGACGAAGCTGACCGAAGAAGCTGAGTAGAACGTAACTCAGCCTCGCCAAAGATAAAGATCGAAGGCAATGTCTATTAAGTCAAGCTGAGTGTTCATCAGGACAGCGCCAATGATCCGTTAACCAAAAGACAAAATCCGACAAAGATTTGCACCAATTCAGAAGCCTTGGAATTACCCCAAGAGACCTTCTCGAGATGCATGGGTCAACTGGCATTTGGCTAAAAGACAAAACTGGCACAAGAAGACGAACCTGGAGCAAGAAGACAAGCCTGATGACTGCTAATTTCAGACGACAGGATTGGCCTACAAATTTGTATCCTGACCAATGAATGACGCAAGAAGACCGTTTGAATTCAACGGATATGTCCAAATTCAAATGATTGAAGCATCAAATTCTACTATAAAAGGACAAGTTCATCACTTGGATCCTTGGCCGAAGTACAAAAAGAAAAACAATACATACAAGCACATACAAACAGAAAAGCAAATACTTACACCCAAATCCAATCTCTGTGTAAAAGTCTAGAGTGAATTTGTATTCATCTAAAGTGTTCTTCATCTAGAAAGAATAAATTTGTATCAATTGTAAAGATTGAGAGAGTGGTGCTGAGTACTCGGTTTTAGTGCTCAGCGGTAGAGAAAATCTGAGTGTTCGGTTATAGCGCTCAGTAGGATTGAGTAAACGAATAGAGGACGGTACTCTTGCATACTCAATTGCTTTGTAAACGGTTTGTGCTTTACCTTTAAAGAGCTCAGTAGTGGATTGAAAAAGCCTAGAAGGATTCTGGGGACTGGACGTAGGCGGTGAGGCCGAACCAGGATAAGACTGCTGAGTAATCTCTAACCCTTTCTCTCAATATATATATATGTATGTGTTGCTTGTTAAATCGCTCAGGATAAATTGTATAACTGACACTGAGTAATCAGAGTGCTGAGTTGGAAGCTGACCTTAAGTGTTAATTCCCAACTCACAAGTAAAACGGTTCTAGTCAGCCTCTGACTAAAGCTGTCTTACATCTTGCTCAACCTTGCTGACCAAAACTGAGTAAGGTTATTTAAAGAATTAAATCAAGTCAGCATAATTAAGCAAAAAAGGTACATTAGTTCCTAAACCCCCCCTTGGAACTAATTACACGGGACCAACATATATTGCTTGATGATTGTACCTGTTACAGTGTGGGAAGCAGTCTTCCCACAAACGCTCCGATGCTTAAGTTAGATCTCGAAAAATGTAATGTTGCTTATCTCTCTCTAAAAACCAACCCCTTCTCCTTCAAACTGAAACCTATTTATAGGAATAAGGGAGGAAGTTACTTGTAAGCTATCAGTAAAATATCGTACTGAACGTGGGTACAATTATTTAGGTAGACAATGGGTTACGTGTATTATGGTTATATCAATTGCTCCCCACTGTTATTTTTGGATTATTTTCAAAAATAAGAGTGAGAAAGAGATTTTCTTAACCACTTGAAAAATGATTTTAAAAAATGGTTGCACGAATTCTCCTATCGGGGTTATCAATTTCGCATGGAAAGTAAAACGCAATAATTTTTAGAAAAATGAACGAAAAAATCGGGTCCCTTCCCGATGAATGAAAAAATCGGGTCCCTTCCCGTTTTCGTGGTAGAGCCTGTTGAAACACAATTTCCACATAGATTTTGATTATGATAAAAATATTAATATAATATCTCCATAAGTAATAAACACATGAAAAGATAAAAATGATTTATTTATACTAATGTATTTGTTCAAGTGTTTGGTTAATTTTAAGAAATAGTTCAAAGATATTTGACTTATGCCGAAAGGCTTAAACAAAGCCCATCACCAAGAAGGCTTGCGAATCAAATAAGCTAAGCCTTAATCATAGAAGGATCTAGAAAATCTCTTAGCAACTATAAATCAAAAGTGTTCTAGAAGGTAAGAATCAAGCCACGCTTGACAAGATCAACAAACGATCAACAGAGACAGAGTTGACTTGCTCGCATCTGCCAATTGCCCATACCTGATAAGGAAAGCTTCAGAACCATAGACGGCCTGCCCCCTGGTTAACCTGAAAACTTTACCTGATTTGGTTAGACAAAGAAGACAGACTCTGACCAACTCTAATCAACAGCGCAACAGACAAATCAACGGACACAAGAAACAAAATGATTGGCTGAAGGCTCTACCCTCTAGAAAGTGAAAACGACAGCTACACACTTTCCCTCGCAACGGTTATTTTGAAATTCGAAATAGCCCCTCATTGAGTGTCAACTATAAATAGTCATCTCACTTGCAACCTTGGGGACCCACATACACACAAGAGAAAAAGAACGATCTTCAAGCAAAAAGCTTTGGGCGACTATCTCTTAAAGTTTCAAAGAGCAAAGCAAGAACTGCTTTACACAAACACTTCCACATTTCTTGTGTAATATTTTCTTTTTGATCATTCAATGTGTTCTTAGAATTAGAACAAAATCATCAATTTTCTAGAATAGTTCAGAAGCTCTGTTTGTTCGGTATTTAGCAAACAGAGGTGGATAGTTAGTCAGAGTGTAGAATTATAGAGGAAGGTACTCTGTAATTGGCTCAACAACTATTGTAAGGCTTTGTGCTCTACTAGAAAGAGCTCAGTAGTGGATTAAAGCTCAGAAGACAAATTCCGGGGACTGGATGTAGGCAGGAGGCCGAACCAGGATAAATCTGCTGAGTATTGTTTTCTAACTCTTACTCTGTATATTTGCTTGCTCATTATTCTGAAACTGCTAATCTAACCAGAGTGTTATTTCTAATGTGTATGATTCAGAAGCCCTCTAAATGTTGCTCTCTGAATCAAGGACAGAAGCAATCTTAGTTACACGTTAACTAAGACTGTCTCTGGACTCTAAACATCTGTACTCTGATCTGTGTTGTGTGCTGTGAGAAATGCTTAAGAACATAAAGAATTTTTTAAATCCTTAATAGTTCCATTAACCCTCCCCTATTTGGAACTAATTCTCACATAACTAAGGGACCAATAGAGGCTACATCAAGAGATGTCCCCTGCTAATCTAAACATGCAAACTCCTACAAGTTTTGACGCGTTTGGTGTTAATATTCCTCCAAGGATCTTGTTTCCTAAAATAAGGGAGTATATGGGCGAAGGATTTGAATTAATAACCATGGGCGATCAAGTAGGGAGAGATGATGAATCGTGATATCAATTTAGAAGGGAGGAAAATAATCAATACACTCCTAACAATGAAAAAAAGGCAAGACAAAGCGATGAATTGAGCAAGGGAACTGCGGAAGACAAGCCTGAAAGAGCGAGTTGTCCAGTGCTACATGGGGATCAAAGTGGAAACCCAGATGATAAATCAACCCCAAATGCTTCTGCAAATGAACTCGTACATGTATTATCCCAATGGAGGTTTTCCAATGGCACCACACTTAATTAATCAACCCCAAAGTACAAAGGAGACACAAATCTAATTGTTTGCATTAGGAACTACAAAGAATTGATGGATGTGTGTGTAGCAAAAGAGGCATCCTTATGCAAACAACTTCAACCACCCCGATTAAGCCGTCATCATACTACCTTTAGGCCTTTGATGTAGGATCCATTAGCAGCTAGGAGCAACTGAAGAGGGAGTTTTGGACGAAGTTTATTGCCTCCATCCACCAGCCACCATTTACAGGACTCTGTATCATTTTTGCCAAAAGTAGGATGATTCTTTGACAGACTATGTAGATATGTTCAACAAGACGTGCTTAAACACCCAAAAGGTGGATTTCATGACAACGAAGGAATCCATCTATGGAACACCAAATGTGAGCGGTTAAGAGAGGAGATAATCTTGAAAAAGCTGACGGACCTTACGTCATTGATGGAAAGAGCCAAAAATTTTGTAGAGCTGGATGAGATCAACATGGACGAAGGGTCAAATATTAAGAAAGAAAGCAAACATCAATGGATCTAGATATGAATCTTCAGAGAAGAACAACAAGAAATCTGAGAAGGATAAACCCAATCGCAGTCGCAACAATGGACCTTGTTGAACACATCTAAGAAGGAGATACTTATGTGGGTAGAAAAGAGTAATGTGAAGTGGGATATCATTATCATATCCATATGCTGGGTGGGAGCTATGGTAGAAACCCTACGGCTTACTGCAAATTTCATAGGGCCAATGGTCATGACATGGAAAGCTGTATTGAGCTAGGGAGGGTAATAAAAAGATTGATAGAAAAAGGAAAGCTAGATTGTTTTGTTCAATTTTCGGATTGAAAGAAATTCTAGCAAGAGAAGATAGCCAAGTTAAAATAGAGAAGCTAAAAGTGATCATTAACATGATTGTCGGAGGACCATATTCGCTTCACAAAGAAAGGGAACATAAGAAAAAAATGAAATCTCCAACATGAGAAAGTATGACTTGCTGAATTACTCTTTTTTCATTGAACCTTCTTCCCATTTCACATGTAAATGCTTTTAGTAGAAAGCATAAATCGAAAGATATTAATTGATATTGGAAGTTTATGAACGTAATTAATAAAAGTGCCTATAATAAATTAAAAATTGACTCAGTTAGAGTGGAGCACATTCCTACTTTGCTTGTGGGACTCACAAGACACACAACACTTATCATGGATCAAGTAGTGTGTTTTCTTCTATGTTGTTTAAACCGGATTTATAATTAGGTAATAGGTCATTGTTCAACCAAATGATCCAAATTGGTCAGACCAGATGACGTAATAAATAAATAATATATATATATATATAATTAAATAAATAAAATATGAGCAGCAAGTTCTCCATAGTCGCCGCCTCGAGTAAATAATTGAAGTGTCAGATTATAAAAAATATCGATGAAGTCGAGAGAGGCAAGACATGTGATTGGAGACCAGCGAGATCAGAAAAGTGAGGGGGAGCAGAGGGAGCGGTCGAGTTCGGGCGGAGGACCGATGATTGAGGTAGCGGTGCGGTCGGCCCTTGCGGCGGAGGAGGCAAGGTTTTCCTTGGCTGGGGTGAGGGTTTCGGATCCGATCGGGAGGCAGGGATTTGTTGCAGTTTCTGGGGAGGCGTCTTCCGGCAGCGCAAGGGAAGGGAGGGTGGAGGGTTCGGTCGGCGGTCTGTTGGTGGGGGCGCCGGCTAGGGTTGTTTGTTTAAGGGGCATTGTGAACACAGTGACTGGTATGGTTGTGGTGCCTAAGGCTGGTTCTACCGTCTTTAATGGCAGCAGCTCTGGCGGTGTTGCCGATGAGAGTATAAGGGATGGGGTCGGTTTGTCCGGCCAGTCGGATTTGGTTTTATGTAATGTGCAAAAGGCTTCCGCAGGGATCCCTACGGAGGCAATTAATTTATCATTGGACTCCCGTGTTGCTCCCAAATTAAGGGGTAGGGAAAAAATGACTAATGGGGTGCAAGGAGGTGCGCTTTCGGGTAATATGAAGATGACTTGGAAAGATACTGTATTGGGGGTTGTGGAGGAGGATAATTCCCTAAATGGAGGGGTGGAGGATGATGATTTGGAGGGGTTTTTATCTGACTCAGACATGGAGGATGAGGAGCAAGATGACCCTTTGTGTCCTGTGATTCGTTTGTCCTCGGCTGACAAACATTCCATCCGCTCTAAATGGAAATTGTCCTTAATTGTAACGGTCCTTGGTAAAAAAATTGGATTTAGTTACTTTGCTCAGAGAATCGGTCTCAGTGGGCTAAAAAAGAAAAAATTAATATCACTGATTTGGAGAATAACTACTATGTAATTAAGTTTACACAAGCTGAGGATTATGAAGCGGTCATTAATGGGGGCCCTACATTATATCTAATCATGTTCTTGCCATAAGACCTTGGGTTCCTAACTTTAATCCTAGGGATTACTCGGTGAATAGGATTTTGACTTGGGTAAGATTCTCGGGTCTCCCGATTGAGTATTACAATGAAATATTTCTAAAGAAAATTGCTAGAGTATGTATTAATATCGACCTAGCAAAACCCCTTCTGTCTAAATTCTATCTTCAACATACAATCTATTATATTGAGTATGAAGGGATCCATAATATCTGTTATGAATGTGGGATGTTTGGTCATACGTTTGAAGGATGCCCTAAAAGGAAGAAGGTAACTGTAGAGTTAGGGGAAACTGTCAAGGCTAGGGAGGAGGATATCCATGAGGATGTGAGGAATTTCGGACCTTGGATGGTGGCAAAGCGATCTGGGAGACGAAGGACTCGCGCTCCAGTGGCCCATAATCTCCCTCCTGACATTAGTAATGAGTAGGTCCATATCTAGAATGATTATGGGGAGAAGGAGATTTCCAACCCTAAGGAAAGTGTGGCTACTGACATCCCTTTGAAGGTATGTTCTGGATATCGCTTTTGGTTCTTCCGGTGGATGGAGAGCAAGACCCAGGTCCTATTGATGATCAATCAGAGTTGGAAATGCCAGATTTAGAACCTGCTGATCCTGTAGAGAATAATGTGGAGACTGACAACCCTTTGTTTGAGTCCAAAGAAGAGTCCCAGATTTGTCCTCAGGTTCAAATTCTTCAAGGTTCAGAATTAAATAAAGAAGTTAGTTTTTCTAAAATCAGTATTGAGGCTAGAAATGGGAAAACCATCAAGGTCAATAAAATGAATATGAAGAAACTTAAGGGTAGTCATAAGACTAGCCAAACCTCTTTTGGGTTCATAGAGAAAAGGGGGTCTGCAGGTACCTCTGCTAGGCTCGCAGGAGCCCCTAATAAATATCTGGTTTAGGTTGGTTGGGCCTGTGTTTTGCTGTCCTCTTTTGATGGATTTGTTTGTATGGAATGTTAGAGGAGCGGCAAGCAAGGCGACCCGTATCCATGTTAAGGATTTGATTAAATAGTTTAACCCTTCGTGTTTTGCTCTTTTGGAAACAAAGATCAGCGGAGCTAAAGCTGATGATGTGGTGAAGTTATTTAGAAGTTGGAAGTGTGTCAGGTCTGAGGCTTGTGGCCGAGCTGGTGGTATTTGGCTTTTTTAGAAGCCTAATCTGGTTCAGTTGGATATCGTCAAATTAGATAGACAATTTATTCATACTAAAGTTACCTTCCCTGGTAATAAACCCCTCTTTATTACTTTTGTGTATGCGGATCCGATTCTGGTCAACCGTAAACGTCTTTGGAAGGCCTTATTTTCTTTCAATACGAATATGGTGGAGGCCTGGTTTGTTGCCGGAGATTTCAATGATATTGAAGTTATGAGTGATCAGAGAGGGGGTGGGAATCACTATATTAATATGTGTCTTAATCACAAGAAGGATATGGATGTGTGTGGTTTAACTGATCTTGGTGCTACGGGCCATAATTTTACCTGGAAGCGTAATAATACCTTTGTTAGTTTGGACAAAGTCTATGCTAATATCATGGCTCAGAGCTTTTATCCGGAGGCGGCCGTGTTAAATCTCCCCTTCTGTCATTCAGATCATTGCCCGATCCTTCTCAGGTTGGTGAGAGCTCCTCGGCCGAGAGGGGAGAGACCCTTTAGGTATCTGGTGGCATGGGAATCTCACCCTAATTTTAAGAACTTTGTGCATGATAATTGGAAACCTCATTCTAATGTCTTACTGGCTACGGAGGGTTTCAGAACCAATGTGGTGAGCTGGAATAAGAACACTTTTGGCCATATTATCAGAAGGAAGCAGAAGATTCTGAGAAGAATGGAAGGTATCCAACGTAGCCTGGAGATCAGGTTTGATCATAGTCTGAGTTGTCTTCTTAGATCCCTCCAGAATGAGTTGGAAGCTGTGCTGAAGTAGGAGGAGTTACTTTGGTTTCAGAAATCAAGGAAAACCTGGATCAAGGATGGAGACCGCAATACAAGGTACTTCCATCTTTCTACGGTTATTAGAAGACAGAGAAATCGGATTGATGCTATTAAACATCCGAATGGTACCTGGGTTTATGAGGAGGAGGAGAGTCGTCTTTTGGCCCTCAATTTTTACAAAGAGTTATTTAAAGAAGATCCGGTGGACTTGGATTGTGCTCTGGCTGTTTCTACGTTTTCGACTATTTGTAAGGATAAGGTTATGGAAGCTTTTCGCCCTACTGACCTGAAAGAGATTGGCCAGGCTGTGTTTAACATTGGTGCTTCTAAAGCTCCTGGAGTTGATGGGCTCCCGGCTGACTTCTATCATAAGCATTGGGAGACTGTTAAGGAGGGAGTTTACAGTTTTATTAAAGGAGTTTTTGAAGGCTCTGATGATATTAGGCTTGTGAATAAAACTCTTCTGGTCCTGATTCCCAAGGTGGAGAAGCTTTCCTCGTTCTTACAGATGAGACCTATTAGTCTTTGTAATGTGATTTATAAAGTGGTTACTAAAATTGTGGCTAATAGACTTCAGTGTATTCTCCATGAGATTATTAGCCAGAATCAAGGAAGTTTTGTCCCGGGAAGACAGATGATGGACAACATTGTTATCGCTCAAGAGATGGTTCATTCGATGAAGGTAAAGAAGGGTAAGCGAGGAATTGTGGCTCTTAAACTGGATCTGGAAAAAGCTTATGATCGGATTAATTGGAGTTTTCTTCAAGGTAGTTTGGAGAAAGCTGGGATTCCAGACAAGTGGAGAAAGTTAATTGAGGTTTGCATTTCTTCTCATGTCTTTCAAGTTTTGATTAATGGGGATATGACTGAGGAGTTTACTCCTTCCCGGGGTATCCGTCAAGGGGATCCCATGAGACCGTTCTTATTTGTTATCGCCATGGAAAGGCTCACTCATCTTATCCAAGATGCTGTTAGCTCTAGGAGGCTTCATCCGGTCTCCATTAATAGATTCTGCCCTTTGATCACTCATCTGTTCTTTGCTGATGATGTGATGATCTTTGTGGATGGAAGTGAGGAGCAAATTGGTGTGATTATGGATATCCTTACTAACTTTTATTCTGCTTCCGGTCAAAAGCTTAACATCCAGAAGTCTAGGATGTTGTGCTCGAAAAACATGAACCAAAGTGTAGGTAAGAAGTTGAGTGAGATTTCAGGTATCCCTCTAACCAAGGCTTTTGCCAATTATCTTGAGGTTCCTCTCCACAGTTATAGGGTTTCAAAGGCTTCGTTTAAAGAGATCTTTGATAAAACTAATAAGAAGTGTGCAAATTGGAAAGCTAACTCCCTTTCTCTGGCGGGCCGGCTTACATTGATCCAATCTGTGAACTGTGCTGCTCCTACTCACTTAATACAAGCTTGTAAGCTGCCGGAACCTGTTCTTAATGGCCTTGATAAGATCAATCGTCGTTTCCTATGGGGGAACTCAGAAGAAGGGAATAAAGTCCATCTGGTTCCTTGGAAGGAAGTCTGCCAGCCTAAAAATAGGGGAGGGTTAGGGATTAGACAAGCCAGAGACAATAATAAAGTTCTTTTAATGAAAATTCTTTGGAGAATGTGGCAATCCCCGTCGGCTCTTTGGGTTCAGTTATTGTGTGGTAAATATAGAAAGGATAAGGTTTTTGGGGGGCCAAAAGAGAGAGTTCCTTATTATTCCTTCTTATGGAAAGGGGTCAGTGCAGTGTTCTCTGAGTTCTGTTCTAGGATTGGTTTTTCCGGTGGGTAATGGCAGATCCATTAGTTTTTGGAATGACACTTAGCTAGGGGTGAAGCCTTTATTAGAGGAGTGTACTTCTCCGCCGCCTCTAGAGATTCGTAATAGGAGTATTGCTGATGTGGTGGATTCAGAGGGAGATTGGATGTGGTCGAACTTTGAAGCTTACCTTAATCTGGAAACGCTCCTGAAGATTCGGGAAGTTAAAGTGAGCAGTGAGGAGGGTGATGGAGATAGTCATTGTTGGTCCCTTACAAATAACGGGGCCTACTCCTGTAAATATGCGTTTGAGGCTTTCTATATCAACTTAGATTCTCCTCCTTCAGTCGCTTGGAAGAGCATTTGGGCCTTGAAGGTTCTCTATCGCATCAGGAGTTTCCTATGGCTTGGGGCTAAAAACAGACTGCTCACGATCGTGGAAAGGAAAAGATGCAATCTAGTGGAGGCTGATACCTGCAGTAGATGCAAAGCTCAGGCTGAAACTGCCTGCCATACTCTTAGAGATTGTGAGAAGAGCAAAAAAATGTGGAAGGAAATTATTCCGAGCCATTTGCTGAATAATTTCTTTGACTATCCTGGACATGACTGGTTTATAGATGGAGTTAAAGGTTTGCTTTTGCCTGAGCATGGTGCTATTATCTTTGCGGTTGTTTGTCACCAGCTTTGGCAGTGGAGGTAAGGGCGGGCACGGTTCGATTAACCGGTCCAATAAGGAAAATAATTAACCGAACCGTTACCTTCGGTTTTTTAATCCTATAAACCGAAACCGGTCCAGATAAATCGGTTAACCGAACAACCGGTTAACCATTAATATCGGTTAGATTTTTCGGTTAACGGTTTTTAACCAATTCATACTGGTTAACCAAAAATCAACGGTTAACCATAATTTTTATCCAAACCTAAATTTTTAAACAATATTAAAAAAAATCCACATTAAGAATAATTCAAACGAAACGAATTCATATAGAAGTTCAGAATTCAAACATAAACAACGAACTAAAAAACAATCCATCAAGTTTACATTTAAAACATAAAGAAACGTAAATAATATTTCGTCAAAGTACTTAATACAACATTAATTCATCAAATCTTTTCAATCCCTATTCATCACATCTTCTCGATCATCAATCATCAATTATGCAAAGAGGATGATCATCAGTGACACAAGAATCCTCTACAAAAAAAAATACATATAATTAAATTAAATATCAAATTTTAACTAAATTTAATATAACAAAAGTAACTAAATTCATGTTACTTAGATGCAGTGTATTCCTGAGTTATATCCTTAGATGTAGTTTTTTCAAGATTTTCCACCGTTAACGGAGGAGCATTTGAAGTACCCTCGCCGGTAGTTTTAGTTTTATCATTGTCTTCCGTGCTAGACATCTGATATTTAAACAAAGCAGAATAGGACCAATAAGTTGGAGCAACTACAACTTAGTCATTTTGAACAATCAAACTCATTGAAATTTCTCAAATTTACAGAATAAATTTAACATGACCTGTTAAAATATTTAAGACGTCCCATTCAAATTCCTTTTTTTTCCTCTATAAAGTTTCTAACTTACTATTATCTCTTCCTGTCCCTGATCATAGTTTTCAAACTAAAAATCAGAAACTTCCTTCAAAGGTTCCTTTTGAATCACATAACAAAGTTTGTTGGAACCAAAATAAAAGCTCTGAATTAGTTATGAATAAAAACTTTCATTGACAAAAACCTTAGCATGTTATCAAACAACCAAACAGCAAAATAAACTATCAAACAACCAAACAAACAGCAAAATAAGCTATCAAACAAACAAACAAATAGCAAAATAGCAAAATGAGCTATGTAGCAGAAATACCTCTTAATCAACCACCAACAGTGAGAGATCGGAACGACGGTGCGAGATCGGAAGAGAAACGGCGGCGCTGTGAGAGAGGAGAAGAGGAAGAGAGACGACGGAATTGGAAGAGGCGGCGCGGTCGGTGTGAGAGAGGAGAGGAAGAGAGGCGGTCGGCGCAGTCGGTGTGAGAAAGGAGAGGAAGAGAGGCGGTGGTCGGCGGCAACTGTCTAAGAGGGAGGCACTGTTCTTGTAAAAAAAAGAAAAGAAGAAACGATGGGTGAGAGTGAGAGAGAAGAAGAATAGAAAATAGGGTTAGAGAGGGAGGCGTTGTTACTGTTTTGTTTTTGTTAATAGGTTTTTGATTTGTTTTATTTTTTAATTTTACATATTATTAATATAATATATGTTTATGTTATAATATTAAATATACGGATCATAACTTTTATTTTTTTTTGAATGTACTGATAATAACTTATATATTGATAATATATTGAATTTGAATCATAACTTATACATTGATAATATAGGTTATACATTAATATATATATTTTTAAATTTATATTTATTAAACGGTTCGGTTAATCGTTAACCGCGGTTTTTCCTATGCGAAACCGAAACCGAAACCGATGCCCATTTATTTTTTTAACCATTAAGAAAACCGTCGGTTCGGTTAACCGTTTTTCCCGGTTCGGATTACCGGTTTTCGGTTCGGTTACCGGTTTGATCGGTTTTTTTGCCCACCCCTAAGTGGAGGAACGCTGATATTTTTGGAAAAGGGAAAGTCATCTTTCCTAATTTGCTTATTTTTTTCTCAAAGACAATAACTCTACTTTGACTTTACTTTTTTCTTTTTTATTAAAATGACAAACAATTAACATTAAGTTCAAAAAACATCATTTCATAGACACCATTTAAAAGTAATATATTTAAAGCGTTGTAATAGATATAAATACCTCTGAAATCGTTTTATTTTAGGTTTTATTTATTTTTAATTTATTTTGAAAAATAAAAAAATTGGGTTATTCCGGTTTTCTGTTAGACCACCAAGTTCCGAATTGATCCGATTGAAACTGAGCCATTGAAGATTTATAAATTCATAAAGACCCAAACAGAAGACCTACCGGTCCAAATATTACAACATTGATTTTCTAGTTATAGTGTGTTTGCTCAATAATTCCAACTCTAATAAGAAAGTGAGCAGTTGAATTTCTATATTTTCATCTGCCACCTGAACTTATTCAAAAAGTTTGATTGACCTTCTGAACTTTTAAAGAGTCCTGATAGCTCCCTGAACTTACATAAAATATTCAGTTAGCCCCCTGAACTTGCATAAAATGTAATCAATTGATCATTTGGTCGCAAAAAAGTAAGTTAAATACGGAAGATATATTGTACGAGTCTTAAAAAAATAAATCGACCAAAATCGGGGTATGCAGTTCTAATATTAGAGAAGACAAGTGGTATAGTTGAGCAAGTAATAACTTCATTTTTAATTTCTTTTGGAATTACGTAATAACATTCTAAGATGTGTGGAATACATTTTCCGCATTTAATTTACTCTTTTACGACCGAGTGATCAATTGATTACATTTTATGCAAGTTCAGGGGGCTAACTGAATATTTTATACAAATTTAGGAAGCTATCGGAATAATTTAAAAATTTAGAGGCCAATCAAGTTTTTTGGATAAGTTCAGGAGGGAAATGATGAATTTTACAAAGTACCGTTACTTGGTGCTCATTTTCACCATTGGATGAATTTTATGCTCCATCATCCAATTGTAAAAACCACACCAAGTAACGGTACTTTGTAAAAAACAAAATAACCATAACGGGCACC
Source organism: Euphorbia lathyris (assembly GCF_963576675.1). NCBI lineage: Eukaryota > Viridiplantae > Streptophyta > Magnoliopsida > Malpighiales > Euphorbiaceae > Euphorbia > Euphorbia lathyris. The sequence continues at coordinate 91,749,889 of NC_088910.1, forward strand.
ATTAAGCCTATATTATTCCAAAAGCTTTACAATATTAATTATATATCTATATAGGTTTGAGATTACCAAACCTGTCCTTTTGTGGCGTTTATTCTTTTATTGGATTACACAAGTTAATCCCATTGCTTACTCCAAATATCCCATCAACTCTTTTCCTTTTCAATTATGCAATCGAAGTACGGCTGTAATCCGGCCAAGCTTTGACCTAAATTGATGAGCTCGAGTTCAATATTCTGTTCGTGAGCTGTTCACGAGTTGTTTATGAGACCGCTCACGAACAGTCCATTAATTCATAGGTTAATTATAAATAAATATCATTTGGTTTGACCGATTTGCACACATTTACCTGCAGTATTTTTTTTACAAACGCAATTCTGTGGTTTGCAAAATTTCGCATTTGAGTTCACTTTGTCAGAATTTGATCGATAACGATTTCAAAATGAAAATTTTCAAGAGTTAAATTATGTTTTAAGCAACTCTAAATTTTTTAGGTTTGAGGCCATTTAGGTGTTGTTTTTTTTATGAGAAAGAAAGATAATGGTTAGAGAAAGAAACCTCCAAAAATGATAATTTTGAAAAATTAAAAATATGGTTCCATAGTAAATATGATGTCAAACAAGTTTAATTCTTGAAAATTTTCATTTTGAGGTCGTTATTACCCAAATTTGGCAAAGTAAAAAAACGTGTAAAATTTTGCAACTATAGGGTTTTGTTTGTAAAAAAAAATACCACATGGACTGGTCTGCAAATAAGCCAAAGCATAAGATAGTTATTTGTAATTAACCCTTAATTCAGTTCATGAATTTCGCTCGCAAACAACTCATTAAGTATTTTTATTAATGATAACATCTAGATATTATTTACGGGACTAAAAGGGAAATTAACCAAACGATCACGTATCACGACGATCGGAAAAGCTATGGCATATCAAGCAAGTCACCTGGATGGCGGATCACATAGATTCCTCCATACGCTATCCGTAGTCAAACATACGGGAGACTCGCCATCACACCTCGATCCGCTCGTCGAACGGTTGAGCCGATTCCCAATAAAGGTAACTAATAACCCATTAATGAGCTAACGGTCATACTTTAATAAGACCAGTAACCGCCATTAATGAGACATTAATGGAGACTTTCTAGTTACCAAGAGTTACAACTACATAACTATAAATAGCTTGCATCCCAAGCTATTGAGGTACATATTCACGCTCTCCTTAACCCTACGCTGTGCTTACAGTTTATTTTATTACTTTATACTGACTTTGGCATCGAAGCTTCCCCCTGCCGATCCCAACGCGCCCCCCACAGGGAAGGACACAGATCAAGAATTCACCACCAGTCATCAATCAGTGCAGTGAGCGTGGAAGTTCTAATAAAAAAAGGACTTAGTTCACAATCATAAAAATGGCAAGTGGGGGGTCTAACCCCTCAACTAGAACGACAACACCATCAATACCAATTTCAGTCAATCCCCAAACAAGCGCCGACCATATTGATCCTGATGCACTGACTGTTCATGATGAGAGGGAAATGTCGCCAGATTCTTTTATGGAAATTTGTGCAGACGCAGTGGGAAGCATTCACGGGACAGTTATAGCGGATCGATTAAGGGCCTACCTGGAGAATCCCATTTTAGTTGGACCCACAACAGGGAATATCCCCCCTTTGAACCGTCGCCCACCTAGGCCGACCACTTCAGCATGGCAAGCCGCCTTTCTCAGTCCAGGCGCTCATCGTGACTCGGAATTCTTACTCTCTCAACCCACGGATTCGGTGGTCGTCAACCCAGAGCTAGCAAGTGATATACCAATAAATAGAAGGTTATTCCCGGACGTACCAGAGGGAAGTCGGAGGAATGATCAGGCTCCCCCAAGGAACACGGTGAATCCCGGAATCACTATTGGCGGACCTCGAATCCCTCCGGTGCAAACTGGAATGCAGGCTGTTCAAGTGCAAACTAATGAGGCCGCGAATCATGGTCACCCGCAAGGGGGACGTATTGATCGCAGAAACAGAAGGCTGACCAGATCTCGTGAGAAAAGACGATCCAAATCACGTTCTCACCATAGACGCCAAACTGGACCACCCCGCCGGGGAATGTCACCGCCACCCCCAGAGCGAGGAGAGGGCGGACGCCGAGCTGGATCACCCCGCCAGGAGATACCGCTGCCAGCACCAGATCAAGGAGGAGGCGGACGTCCCCCACCAAGAGGATGTGGCAGAGGTGGAAGAAGGTCACCATCAGATCCCTCATCAGAATCTAGCTCCTCCTCCTCTCAGTAGAGTAGATCTCATAGTAGGAGACGCCCAAGAAGGAATCAGGGCTCTATAGCCGAGCAGATCAGGGAGGAAATACATAGGCAGAATGAAGAGAATGCAAGGCACAATCCTTTTGCCAATAGAGAATCGCCCTTCACAAGACGGATCGAAGATGAGGAAACTGATAGGCAGTTCAAAATCCCAAACATACCCGGCTACTCAAGGGAAGATAATCCCGAGGCTCATGCAAGGAAGTTTCGCATGTTGCTTGGACTTAATGGCGCCAGCGAAGTAGTGTTATGCCGGATGTTCATAACCACACTGAAGGGACCGGCGTATGATTGGTTCCAATCTCTCCCGCCAGGGTCGATAGATAGCTAGAATCAGGTGAGCAGAGAATTTTGCGCGAAGTTCGCAGCGAGTATCCCGCTAGTAGTTTCATCGCGAAAGCTCTTCGAGTTAAAGCAAAAGGAAGATGAGTCTCTCAGAGATTATGTCAATAACTTCAATAAGTTATGCATTCGTGTAGTAGATGTGGACATCTCCACAGCCGTGGAAGCAGTGATAAAGAATACGACCTGCAAAAGTTTGCAAGAAGATCTAATCAGGTACAAGCCAAAAACCACCGCAGAGTTAATGGAGAGATGTAAGGATTTCATGGAAGTCGATGATATCCGAAGAGAATCTGCTTCTCCTCCCAAAAGAGGGAAAGGCGAATCCCGAAGATGGGATAAAGAAAAAGAAAAGCTCCCCGATTCGTCCTCCAGAAGTAGGCGGAGGGGCTTCAGGAACAAATCAGCATATACACAATCGTTTACACCATTAAACGCCTCCAAAAGCAAAGTGCTGATGTGTCTAGAAAACAGCCAACACAAGTGGAGCATTTCATACCCCGAACCAAAAGGGGGGGAGTACACCAATACGGGGAGAAACGCCAAAAATTATTGCAAATATCACATGAGAAATGACCATGAAACAGACGCATGCTGGGAACTGGCCAAGGAGATTGAAAGGCTTATTGAGAGAGGAAAGCTGGATAGGTTCATCCAGAATGACAAGAAAGGAGATGGTGATAAGCCAAGAGATGATCCAAAAAAGAAGGCTAAAGGTGTCATTAACGTCATCGCTGGCGGACCATGATATCAGCCCTCAGTCAAGAAATCGAGAACTACCGCCCTTGATAGAGCATTACTTAATCGCCCATTCGCAGACATTGGTCCTGCGATTCCTCCACATGCAGATGCCCTCGTTATCACTATGATGGTAGAAGGATGGGAGATAAAGCGAGTAATGATAGACACAGGCAGCTCATGCAACGTCATCACTAGAGGAGCCTTCGCCAAACTCAAAGTTGATCCTATCCAAATAGAGACCACCATCGTGGACATTTTGGGAGTAACAGGCCACACGATCCAAACGAAGGGGCAAGTGACTCTAGAATGTGAGTTGGCGAGTGAGGATCAGGCATGGATTGGAGATCTTGAGTTCTCCATTATGGACGGACAATTGGTGTACAACATCATCTTGGGATGCCCTTTTATCTCAGAGGTGGCGGCTCTAATATCGATACGCCATTTGGCGATGTACATCCCTACGGCCAAAGGAGGAGTAATGATCAGCGGGAATCAAAAAGTGGCTCAAGAGACATACTCTGCATGCTTATCAATTCACCCACAATCTAAGGATGAGGAAGAAGATGAGCTTGTCACAGCCGCCCTCAGAGATACAGAAATGTTCCTCATTGCGGATGGAAAGCAAGTACGGATCGCTAAAGGATTGAGAGCTGAAATCAAGGATGATGTTACGAAGGTTCTCCTCGAGTCAAAAGATGTGTTCGCATGGAAGGATGAGATCCTCACAGGGGTTAGTCCAGACGTGATCACTCACAAACTCAATATCGCTGAAGATGCGGTTCCTGTAGCTCAAAAGAGAAGGAATCATGGCCCGGAGAGACATAAAGTGATCGAGGAGGAGATATCTAAACTGAAAAAGGCAGACGCCATTGAGGAAGTTATTTATACACAGTGGCTGGCGAACGTGGTCCTGGTTAAGAAGGCAGGCGGATCATATCGCATGTGTATTGACTTCACAGACCTTAATAAGGCGTGTCCCAAAGAAAACTACCCTTTGCCTTGCATTGATATTCTAGTTGACGGAACTGCGGGACATGCCATATATTCCTTCACAGATGTGAAATCGAGCTATCATCAGATCCCCATGGAACAATCTAACATGATCAAAACTTCCTTTGTAACCCACCAGGGAACCTATTGCTTTAAGGTTATGCCTTTTAGACTCAAGAACGCTGGAGCAACTTACCAGCGGATGATGAACAAGATATTCGAAGGAAGAAAGGGCAATAACTTCTCGGTGTATGTGGATGACATGATCATTAAAAGCACCACAATGGAAAAGCATGCAGAGGACATAAAAGAAGTCTTGGGAGTCCTCCGCCACCACAACATTAAGCTGAACCCAAAGAAGTGTACTTTCGAGGCAACTTATGGAAAGTTCCTGGGATATATGATCAGCCAGAAAGGAGTAGGCCCCAATCCAGACAAGATCAAAGCTGTACTGAATATGAAAGCACCATAAAATGTTAGAGAGGTGCAACGCCTCAACGGGCGGATCATAGCACTTGGCAGATTCATCTCATGCTCTGCTCGAAGATGTCTGCCATTCTATGAGGTGATTAAGAAGCAGAAAGCATTTGAATGGAATGAAGATTGCAAACTAGCCTTTGAAGGGATCAAGCGTATCCTCACAAAACCGCCTCTAATGAGCCGACCCCTTGAAGGTGAGAATCTATACATGTATGTTTCTATCACTGATAAAGCAGTTTGCACTGTCATGATCAAGGAGGAAGGTGGTCAACAATATCCAATCTATTATGTAAGTAAAGTCCTAAAAGATGCTGAAACTCGGTATTCAAGATTGGATAAGATGGCACTGGCTGTGGTCGCCACCTCAATTCGCCTCAGACCCTATTTTTAGGCTCACACAGTCATCGTCCGCACCAACATACCTATGAGGAAGGTATTGCAAAAGCCCAAGGAAGATTAATGGAATGGGCAATCCGCCCGGGCGAATTTGACGTCCGCTATGAAGGCAGATCCACCTTGAAAAGTCAAGTCTTGGCAGACTTTGTGAACGAATTCACTGAAGAGGGCATTAATCTTCCTAAGCCAAAGTTGGAAGAATGGATGATGTACACCGATGGGGCTTCGTCAGCGGAAGGTTCTGGAATAGGCGTAGTGATCAAGGGACCTCATTACATCAAGTTACATTATGCCGCGAAGTTAGAGTTCCCCACGACAAATAATTCTGCAGAATACGAGGCCTTGATTCTGGGGCTACTCCTGTTGAAGGATATTACACCGGAGCGGGTTGTTATCTATAGCGACTCCAAGCTAATGATCAACCAGGCAATCAAAAACTTTGATGTAAAAGATGAAACCCTGGTCAAATATGTAGAAGAGGCCAAGAAGCTATTGACCCACTTGGAAACCAAAGAAACAAAATGGGAGTTGGTCCATGTACTTCGAGGATCAAACACAGAAGCAGATCACTTGGCTAAGCTGGCTTCTAGCAAAGATCAGTGGGCGGATCTACAGTGCCCATTCAAAGTGAAAACCAGACCGGCATTCGCCCCAGAAGTCATAGCTCTTCTTACATCCGCCGTTGGAGATTGGAGATCGCCGATCCAGCAGTATCTTGCGGATGGAACTTTGCCTCAAGACAAACAAGAAGCCAGGCGGACGGTAAGAAAGGCATCATACTTCTCCATAATAAACAATCACCTGTACCGAAAATCTTTTAGCCAGCCTTGGTTGAAGTGTGTTACGATAGAAGAGGGATAGGAGATCATTAGACAGTTGCATGAAGGTGCTTGTGGAGCCCATGAAGCATCGGCCTCCATTCTCAAGAAGTCCAGGCTGTCTGGATTCTATTGGCCTACTGCGGAACTTGATGCTCAGAAGTTGGTGGAGTCCTTTCACAACTGCCAGGTCCATGCAAATGAATCTCACACGGCTAAGCATCTAGAAAGTCCCATCATCGAAGGACGACCTTTCGCCACTTGGGGTATCGATATTGTCGGTCCCTTTCCCCCCATGAAGAGATAAAGGAAATACGTGGTAGTAGCCGTTGATCACTTTATAAAGTTGGTAGAAGCCGAAGCTATTTCCTCCATAAGTACAGAGCGAATGGCCGAGTTCATAAGGGACAATATTGTTGGAAAATTTGGAGTTCCCCACACACTTATCACCGATAATGGGATGCAGTTCAACTGCGATGAGTTCAGGTCTTTTTGTGGAAATCAAGGCATCCATAATAGATTCGCCTCAGTATATTACCCTCAATCTAATGGAATGACAGAAGTCACCAACCGATTTACCTTAAAGATAGGAAGCAATCGATCGCCTAGGGCAGATTAACTTCCTCAAAGGGAATAAAAGCTTCTAGCCTTAAAAAAGGCTCATACTTCGAGGTATGGCTGGCCACCTACCTTCAATCAAAACAAGTCCTAAAACCTAGAAATTTACTTGCTAAAAGATATAAAGCATAAAGTGAAATTAATGGTCAAAATGATTCATCAAAATAATAATTGTACTTAGTTACAATAAAGCTAAACGTTTACAATGGCATCCTCCTTGCCATCTTTCTCTAAAGACGCATCCTTTAGAGGAGCCTCACTCTCCGTATCAACAATCCTCGCCTGAGGAACCGTGCTATCAATCTCTGCAACGTCAACCTTGTCACCCGCCTCTTTCGATTCCTCGCTAAGATCATCCGCTTTAAGGTTGACAACAGGCTTACTTTCCTTGTTCAATCCTTTCAGCTCATTCCGGACTTGACCATGAATAAAGTCATGAGCATTTGTCATTCTATCATATCTGATAGCATCTTCAACTTCAGGGACCACATAGTTTGGATCAACAAAATCAATCTCCGGGTAGGCGAGTCTAACATAGGCCATGATCCGCTCGCTATATTAGTAAGCGCGGCTACCAGCCATAATCTCTGTATTCAACAAAGCAGCTTTATGGTTCTGGGCATCTTCTGCCATCTTCTTCTTCAGCTCATGGATCTCAGCATCCTTGCTTTCATTGAGAGTAATGGCAGCAGTGGCGTTCGCACTGACCACGGCCACTTCGTTCTCCAGGCTTTTTATGGTAGATTTATCAGCCACCCCCCTGGAGTAGATCCGCCTCCATTACGCGTATATGAGCATATGCCTGACAAAGCAAAAGAATCATTTAGAAACAAAGTCTCCCTCATAGAGATCACTCTTTCATCCAAAAATGTAAAGTAAGGAAAAACTTACCGAAAGGAGATCCCTCTTTCCCATCTTAGCATGGGCGGATCTAGAGAACTTGTTTTGACTCTCTTGCACTTCTCCGAGCTGGCCAATGGCTTCATCCAGTTTATTTACGACCAATTCGTTCCCTAGAGACCCCTTATCACCATACTTGGTGAACCAATATTTCCCCAAGTCAGGTTTGACCACCTACATGGAAGAAGCAAAGATCAAAACCCATAGCAAAAAGCAGAGAAAGGCAAAAAAACCATACCTGTTCTTGGTTAATGCCGAACCAATCCATTCTAGGCTTCCCAGCTCTCGAGGCATCCGCCATCAACTTCCCTCCGCCTGCAGTAGCCGCCCTTGTCTTCACGTAAGTAATCTCAGCCCCCACTCGGTGGACCAAGGGAATATCGCTCATCATAAATTCTAGAGCATCGACGTATGTCCAGAAATCTGTCTTGACGCTCCTCATGAGATTTGCCACTTTTTCCTCCATATCGGTCAGTAGAATCAAATCCCCAGCCATATATTGAGGCTTGTGGTTCCAGTTCATTGGGAATCCCAGAGATTTGCCCTCATTCACTTTGACGAAGAAGAACTTTTCGTCCCAGAGATGGACATTTGACATCTTATCACTAAACGGCGAATAGCCTCTAAATTTAACAAAGGTTATGAAGGATTCAGTTTTACGTTTTGAGGACTTATGGAGAGATCGGAAGACCCGGGGAGCAAGGGTTACCCCAATGTTGGAAGCTAAGAAACAATCTAACGCCACGTCTAACCAGCCGTTCGGATGCAGCTGGCTAACCATGATCCCAAAGAAATCGAGGATATCTCCTATCACTCGGGGAAGAGGAAGACAGAAGCCCCTTTCGACGTGACTTATGTACACAGAAAGAAATGGCATAGGGGGACATGCGGGTCGCTGATGGGCATCCGCCAATACGATCTCGTAATTTTTCATCCACGGATAACGATCTGCCAAGTTAGCAAGATCCATGGGACTCATGCGAGATGAAGTGATCTCCGCACGAGGCCCCTTTTTCCTAGTTGGGGTTGAAGAAGAAGCCTCCATACCAGAAACAGCTCTAAAGTTTATCACCGGAGCAATAGGGCTACCGTGGTGGAAGAGTTCTGGGTTTCTGTAAATCCAAAACAACGATTCCTATGCTCCCTCACAGTATTACGCAATTCCAATAAATCGCAACTCGGAGTACTCTCGGAAGAGTTTGTACTCTCAGAAGATGTTAAACTGAGCGAATACTCAGGGGAAGTAGTTAAATTGAAGAGCTCGGTAGTAGAGCCGGAGGAAGAACTCATAAAATCGAGATGAGAGCCAAAACGAACGGAATGGAAAAATCAACTTATATGAAAAGTCGAAAGCCTCACGAACTTGAAGGTCTTGACACAGGGAGAGCTCTGGAAAAATGCAGGAAGAAATCAAAAGCTGTAGCAAATGACAAAGTAAAACGGAAGAGAGAGAGAAAGGAGTTTTAAAAGATAGGCGCCAGTTACCTCGAGCGGAGTGTCCATGACACCTGTCAATCGGTGGATGGCCTGGGACAGAGTAGCCATCAATGTGACGCCTATTTACAGCACGCCAAGAAGATCAAAAGCCCTAAAGGACTTTAGCATCATTTAGGGGGGGGGAGGGCTTCTGATAACATCAAGATATTATTTACGGGACTAAAAGGGAAATTAACCAAACGATCGCGTATCACGTGGATCGAGAAAGCTATGGCGTATCAATCAAGTCACATGGATGGCGGATCACATAGATTCCTCCATACGCTATCCGTAGTCAAACATACGGGAGACCCGCCATCACACCTCGATCCGCCCCCATCGAACGGTTGAGCCGATTCCCAATAAAGGCAACTAATAACCCATTAATGAGCTAACAGTCATACTTGAATAAGATCAGTAACCGCAATTAATGAAGCATTAATGGAGACTTTCTAGTTACCAAGAGTTACAACTACATGACTATAAATAGCTTGCATCCCAAGCTATTGAGGTACACATTCACGCTCTCCTTAACCCTACGTTGTGCTTACAGTTTATTTTATTACTTTATACTGACTTTGGCATCGGAGCTTCCCCCTGCCGATCTCAACGGCGCCCCCCACAGGGAAGGACACCGATCAAGAATTCACCACCAATCATTAATTAGTTATATTGATTTGATTTTTTTTAACACAAAACTATGTTGTTTAACATTTTTCTTTTATAGAAATATTTTTTATTAAATGAATAACCGAACCAAACTTACTCATGAGCATGTCCATGAACATTATGATCGAGCTTACTCATGAGTTTGTTCATAAACATATAATCGAGCCGAGCTTCGTTGTGCTCAAACTCGATTACTTTACAAATCGAACCGAACACGATATCGACTTTTTATCCAGCCGCTTATGAGCGGATCGATTCATTTACAGTTCTAGATAGGTGTTTTATTATATGTGACCATGTGAATAAATATGTGTCCCTTCCCATGTCACACATGAAAAAAAATCAATAACTTTATATATGGATCCAACCTACATAATATTTTATTTTAAATAAATATTCATTTTTTTATATGAGATAATAATAATAATAATAATAATAATAATAATAATAATAATTGTATGTTATCAGTAACAAATTTAATATCATTTGAAAGATATCAGAATCTACGTGCAGAGATATATAATATTGAAAAGGCCGTGAGATTAAACTAAATATGAATAAATCTCTCAAGATACATGGACCAATAAGACGTTCTTTGAGTCTTCTATGGATAATCACTTTAAAATCAAGGAAGGTATTACTGACTATCTAAAATATGTATACTACTAAAAATATGACACTTATACTCTGTGAAATCTAAAGTATGTGGCGGTTCTGTTATTGGGCTCCCTATAAATAGAACGTGACTCCATAATCAAAGTATATACACAAATCTATTGGTCAATGGCGTCGCCTCGATCCTTTTTCTGTCTTACTTTAGTCATCAGAGAAATCACCAAAGCATGAAAGCACAATACAATAAATTCAATCATATTAAATTGATGCAATGAACATGGATCGAAACAAACAATCATGGTTGATCACCATTTAGAAATACACATGTATAATGCAAGGTGAACTAGTTTTCTCTTCCGTATTACTAATATTTCGGAAAATAATATTCCAACTTTGTATAATTATGAGATTTAGATCCTTTCATGTGGAGTTTTGAATAAAGTTAAAGTTTAATAAATTTGAACCTTTAAATCATTAGTAAGTATAATGCATGTACACAATTAAAGTAGCCATGGCTATGTTTTTTCTGATGGTTTGTTCCAGACAAGTTGTTGGGTGCTTATTGAATACTTATTTTATTTAGTCATTATTGATTTCTGATTTTTTTTTTTTTTTTTTTTTTTAATGTTATACTGCTTCTTTTATTTCATTGACCGATGTATAAATGGTTAAAATATTATAATCTAAAGGGTAATTAATTTATTAGTCCCTATATTTTAACAAAACACACTGTTTAGTCCCTGTATTTTTAAAAAACACATGATAAAATTCCTAACCTTTTTCTCGATGAACTGTTTAGTCCCTAACGTTTTTCTCGGTGAACTGTTTAGTCCCTGCCGTTAGACGCTCATGAAGATTTTGTTAGTCAATTTGGATTTGCGTTCTTATTTTCCTTTCCTTTAAACTTTAATGCATCTGAAATCAACTTTGAGTGTTCTTCTTCTTGATTTTCTTCTTAATCGTTCAAATTCGTAAGCATTGGGTCTGTTCTTTTTCGTGTTCTCCATACAAATAGCTTCTTCTTCTAAATTGGATTTCGTCTTCTAAAGTTTGAAGGTAAACAGTAAAGGGTAATTTAGTTATTTCCGAAGTCATAAACGGTAAAAAATCTTACAAACAGACGGAAGGACTAAACAGTTCACTGAAAAAAAGGTTAGGGACCTTACCATGTGTTTTTAAAAATACAGGGACTAAACAGTGTGTTTTGTCAAAATATAGGGACTAATAAATTAATTACCCTAATCTAAAATTACATCAAATGAACTTGAATATGCATTTTATCATAGTAGAGCAATAATAGATAGTCTTTGAGACACAACAGCGAGAAATACATTCCACTCAAAATCGATTTCATAGTTTTTTTTTTCCAATCTTCCAATGAATCAGATCAATTTGATGATGGATAAAACTTTTCTGTTTTTCATGAAGGAAAACATGATAACATCCATATAAGGAGACAGACTATAACTATCCATATAGGGAGGCAGATCACAACCATCCATATATGGGGAAAAAAAACAAATAAAGAAGAAACTACTAAATCTATCATAGTAGATCGATCGAAAAAAATTTCAATAAAAAAAAAGCAAAAAGAAGCTTATCTACCGACTAAAAATCGAAAAATACCTCAAACCTAGATAAATAAGACAAGAGCTTTTTAGTAGATAGACATAGGAGGTCTTTGTTAATTCATTTCTCGTTTTGTTTGGCTTTTCATATTAAAAAGAAGAGTTTTAGATGTTTGATTAGAGACATTCTATTTGACTTTTACATATTATATTGTAACAACAAATAGCAACAAGAAACAACGGATAAATCAAACGGATCCATAAACTGATACTATCAAAAAACAGTTCTCAGCAACATTCGAAATAAAAACCTAAGAACCCAAGTACTTGATCTAAATAATATATATTTTTAAATGATCTAAATAATTTAGTTAAAATAAATAAATAACATAAAATAAAATTTAAGAGAGTACATTGAATGTTTCATAAAGTTAATAATAAATGAGTTGTGTGTTATGCGAAGGAACTAGACCTGTTTATGGGTTGGGTCGGACTGAGCTTGGGCCGGGCCTAACCGGGCTTGTCACATAATTACTTTGTTCAAGCCCAACTAAGCCCACACTATATTTACATTGGGCTCGGGCCGGGCTTGGACCGGGCTGGACCAAGCTAAAAGAACTAATTCCTAAGCCCAACCCGGTCTGACCCAACTAATATCTTTGTATTTTTTAAAAATTAAAATTAAACTAAAAAAGTATACTATAAATATAAATAATAAAATACAATAAACTAAATTTTAGAGAATTATTTCAATAAAAATCAATTAACGCAATCCTAAATAAAAAAAAAATACTTTTTTGATAGTAGTAAATAAAATAGTAACAAAAATATGTATATGTTCACCAATTGTAAAAAAATATATGGTTTAAAAATTTTTATGTTGAAGAAATTTAAAATTTTTATTTTTGAAATATAAAGTTTATTAAACTATAAAAGTTATTAAATTAGAATTATTATTAAAATTTCGGACCGGGCTGGGCCTGGGTTTTGAGATAAATCCCAAAGGGTTAAATACATGAATATCATAATTAACTATAAAATTATAACTAAGTCATATCACCAAACTTAATTTTTAATATGTCATTATTCTTTATATATTATGATTTTACACTATAATTTAAAAATTCTAGACTCCAATTCATAAATCCTAAACTCTAGAAAATATATTCTAGACTTCTAATTTATAAATTCTAATCCTTAAAATATATTAAATGTACTGATTTTACTAATTTGATATAATCTAAAATTATGACTTGATATAGTTGTAAATAGTTTTTAAAAAATGAATTTCTGTGTAATTTTCCCAATCCCAAACCCAACATACTCTATATGCAGGTCTAAGCGGACTTGGACCGGACCGGACCTATTACGAAACATATACATCTAAGCCCAGTCTTTGAAGAGCGGGCTTGGACGGGTTGGACGGGTTGGACGGGCCAGTGGGCCTTTGAACATGTCTAAAAAGAACCAACCATTTCATCAAGTTAAGCAAAAAATAATTTTATTATTATCTTTCGGTGCCTTCTATGCTTACTTTGTTTTTGACAAAATAAAGCTTACTTTGTATTTTTTTACCATTGGATGATGGTAGACTTTGTCAAAGTAAGTTCATCCAATGATAGGAAAAACAAAGTAAGACTTACTTTGTCAAAAACAAAGTAAGCATAGCATCTACCCTTTTGATGCTTATCTTGATACAGTGCAGATAAACACCATTTGAAAATAGTAACAAAATCCTACCATATTTTAAATTACATTTATTTTAAATTTTAGAAGAATTTAAATTTTTGATTACTTAGTTTAAAAAACTCCGAGCTTTATATTCGTTTAAGAGAAAAATATAAAAGAAATTTTTTATATAGTTTAATTTTTTTTAAAGTGATATTTCTTACATAGCAATTTTTTTTTATTAACATTGTTTGACATGTCATCCAATCAACATAATATATTATCAAGTTCATATTATATATCACCAAAAGGCGCGCTGGATTACCAAAGTCAGTAAATTAAAATATCACATAATCAAAGTCAATACAGCCCATGACTAACATTATAAAAATAAAACTATATTTCTCTATCTACGAACAAAATGGTTTTATTTGTATTTTCCCCTATGTTAAATAAATTATTTATAGTATACATTAATAATGTTGAGATGCTTTGTCCAAGAGAATGGGACAAAATAAATGTAACTTAAAGAATGGAAAACGTAGAGTTATATTATATGTAAGGTTTATCTTGTTTGGTTGCATATATGTTGAATAATGATCATAAATTTTCTTAATGCTCCATTGAATAATGATCACAAGTTTTTTAGGCACCATCTCTCCACTGTTCACAGCCCAACAGCCCACGTTAGATCTGAGCCCACAACTTAAAGTTCATTTTCCCGCAATGTTTGGGAAAATCTACGTAGAAATTCATTTTTTAAAAATTATTTACAATATTAATATCAAATAATAATTTGGATTGTGTTAAATTAAAATCATTATTTTTAATATATTATAAGGAATAAAGTTTATAAAGTATGATTAGGGTTTAAGAATTTGGATCTATATTATATTTTTTTTAAATTAGAGTGTAAAATCATATTTTATTTATAATATATAAAAAAGTGACATATTTAGTATTAATTTTGCTAATATAATTTAGTTGTAATATTATACCTATTTATGATTTTTATGTAGAAAGCACTAATTTTTATTCGGTTTCAATCAACAATAGATGTAATTTTAAAAGAACAGGATCGATCATGAGATTTTGGAAACCTAAAACGAAGTGGCAAATGACAACTCTAAATTCATCATTTGATTGATCAAAATTTTGGTTTTTCATTTTCTTTTTTCGTGAAATGTCCGAACTCTATTCTTTCAAAATATTTCTTGGACCAACTATTCTAGTAAAAAGGATAAAAATCTTTCAGTGGAAAAAGCAGAAAATCTAAAGAATCTTGAGATTGTTTTACGGTACATAAGGATTGTTGAAACACCTTCCCACATGATTTTGATTTGAAAAAATTATTTAAATTGATCTACATGATAAAATATTCCAACACAATTACATTTAAGTGCTTTGATTTAATTGTACTAATGTGTTTGTTCAATGTTGAGTAACCTGATTCATAAGAATAGAAACTAAAAATGTATAAGAGAAAGTCAAGACCAAGTCAGCTGATGAAAGACACACAGCTAGAGCTGAGTAAAGTGCAACTCAGCTTAGACAAAGAAAAAGTCTTCTTCTAAAAGCTTGAAGGCGAAGCTGCTGAGTCAAGCTAAGTGATCGTCAGGTCAACATCAATGATCCGTCAACTTGGAAGACAAAGTCTGTCCATTTTCTGAAATGTTCAGAAGCCACGGAAATCTGTCTGGAAGACTTTTCGAAAAGGAGCATGGACCATCTGACATCTACAAGAAGACAAACCAGGCACCTGACGAAGACAGAAGACATGATTGGCTTGCAGCACTGAGTGCTGACCAAGTGATGACGAAAGAAGAACGTTTCCCCACAACGGCTATGTCGGGATGCAAATAATTGATGCCTCACACATCACTATAAAAGGCCACTTCATACTTAAATCATTACAAGACAGACAAGCAAAATCTTCATCAAGTCAATTCATTTGGAAAATCCAAAATAGAAGCTGTCTGAAAAGAAAAAGCAAGCTCTTACACTAACTCCTATTTTTGTGTAAAAGTCTAGATTGATTTATTCATCTAAAGTGTTCTTTGTTGTATCAACAACAATTTCTTATCATTTGTAAAAGGTTAGAAAAGAGAGGCTGAGTACTCGATTATAGTACTCAGTGGTAGAGAAAGGCTGAGTACTCGGTTATAGTACTCAGTGGTAGAGATAGGATTGAGTAGACGAATAGAGGACGGTACTCTTGCATACTCAGTTGCTATTGTAAACGGTTTGTGCTCTACCTTTAAAGAGCTCAGTAGAGGATTCAAAAAGCTCGAAAGGATTTTCGGGGACTGGACGTAGGCGGAGAGGCCGAACCAGGATAAGTTTGCTGAGTAACTTCTAACCCTTTATCTCTTTATATATATATATATATATATATATATATATATATATATATATATATATATATATATATATATTGCTTGCTAAATATTACTCAACAAAACAATAACTTGTATATGCTGTGTTGAGTAATCTGAATGCTGAGTTGTGTAATCTGAGGGCTGAGTTGGAAGTTGACTTAAGTGTTGTTTCCTAAACTCACGATTGAAATAGTTCTAGTCAGCGGCTGACTAAAGTTGTCTTAATTCTACTCAGCGGTCCTGACGTAACTACTAAGTTAAAGTGGTAAACATTTAAATAAGTCAGCATTAACGAGAAAGAGTTTATAATAGTTCCTAACCCCCCCCCCCCCCCTTGGAACTAATACTATCACGTTACACGGGACCAACAAGTGGTATCAGAGCTCAACAACTCACTAATCAAGATAAAACTATCTTGAGCTGATCCCTGTAATGGCTGAGAATAGCACTCGTTTCCTTCCAGGAAATCAAACAACTCAGATACTCCCCGAGGGATTGTCTATTTCAAGGCCTCCATTGTTCTTCGGAGCTAACTATACCTTCTGGAAGAACATGATGAAAAATTTCATTCAGGCAACAAATATGAGTGCATGGATGGCTATAGTCCAAGGCCCTTTTGTTCCTTATGAAATCGTTGACGGTGTAAAAACTGTCAAAAGCGAGGCTAAATGGTCAGAAGATGACCTTAAGAAATTACAAAACAATGCTTCGGCTATAAACATGATTCACTGTGCTTTAGATGCTGCAGAATACAATAAGATTTCAGGTTGTGAGTCAGCATAAGAAATCTGGAAGAAGCTGGAGGTTACTTACGAAAGAACCAGCAAGGTTAAGGAGTCCAAGGTGAATCAACATATGCGTTTGTACGAACTGTTCGAGATGAATGATGATGAAGGCATCTCTGAAATGAATGCAAGGTTCACCAAGATAATCAATGAGCTCAAGAGACTCGGCAAGAACTTCACTAAGGAAGAACAGGTGAAGAAAATTCTAAAAAGTCTCCCCAAAAGTTGGCAGGCAAAGAAGACAGCTGTTGAAGAAGCTCATGACCTGTCAACCTATAAGTATGATGAACTTATCCGATCACTGCTGACCCATGAGATCTCTATGAAGAATTTCGAAGCAGAAGAAAAGTCTAAAGGCACGAAGCAAAAATCTCTTGTCATGAAAGCTGACTCAACTGATGCTGACTAATCAGATGATGAGGAAATGGCCATGTTCACCAGAAAAATGAAAAGACTGTTTCAAAAGAACGACAGACACAACAAAAAGTCATTCAAGAAAAGTGACAAATACAAAGCTGAGTCAAGTGACAGCAGACACAAGAAAGACAACTCAAAGCCCGTTACTTGTTTTGAATGTCATGAAACTGGACACATCAAGTCAAGCTGTCCTACCTTGAAGAGAGATAAGAAGGGCAGTAGAAAGGCAATGATGGCAACGTGGAGTGATAGTGATGAGTCAACCTCGTCTGAAGCTGATGCCACTGAGTCAGTGAACATCTGTTTCATGGCTGACGAGTCTGCTGACCTCTGCCGTTCTGAGCAAGCTGACCTCTCTGGGGGGTCTGACCATGAGGAACACTCAACTGAGGTAATGTCTCTACCTTTGCTCAGAAATGAAATGATAAATGCCCTGAGTGATCTCTACACAATTTCCAAAAAGTGTAACAAGAAAATACGAGCACTTAGCAGGCGATGTGATGAGATTGAGGAGGTCAAACTCAGTGACCTTCAACATCTTCTCTAAGACAACACCAGGCAAGATGAAAATTTAAAAATCATGCATCGGTTTGTCTCTGAGGTCCAATCAGATTCTAAGAAACTGAGAAAGGACATCACAACTATTCAGAACCAGCTGAAGGTTCCGAATAAGAAGAATTACCATCACAACGCTGAGTACTCATGTACTAGTCAGTGGAGATGGAACCCCATACGGAATGTTCAATGTGACCTCTGTGGGAAGAAAGGACACATCACAAAAGTGTGTTGGCATGCTCAGCACCAAGGTGCTGATTGTCACGGGCGGAGATTTGGCCGTAGGCAAATCTCAGCCCGTGGCTTGGACCAAGGTGTTAATATGGGCATAGCAAAGGCATCGCAGAAGGTTTGCGGCAGAATTGTGGAAGATCTGGCCATCGGCGAGGAATTGTGGCAGCGGCGGGAAGATCAGGCCCATGGACTATGTCCACGCCAATTCTATCAAATGGGATAACTTTCCCCGCATGATCCAAAGGCTATACGCTTAATATATTCTATAAGGGATCTCCATAAAAGATTAGAACAAACGGGAACCTCTAGACGTACCTTTGGATAAGTTGTGGTGTATGGAGCATATGTGTGTCCAGCGATAGGATGACCCGAGTTGGTATAAGAAACACTATGGGGGGGGGGACAGGGTCTCAGGCGTCGGATCTCCGCCAACCCCTGGGCCAGTTGTGGGCACTGGTTTAAGTGATCCACCCTAGTCCACTAGGGAATAGGAGAGTCGGGCATCTGACCTTCGGAAAGGGAGGCGGATGTCTCCGTTCGGGTGGAATGCAGGCGGACACTTTGGGTGGGCCCATAGTGCGAGTTATTTACATATGGAGGCTTAACCACGATAAACCCCCCCAGGAAGGATTACAGATATATGAATTGACGGGATGCCTTCGGTTAAAAGGGGATAGACCCTTCGGATGGTGTTGGCTGGCCGAGACTCGGGGAAACCTCGGCGCCACACGAGGCATTGGTTAGGCCTTCGGATGGGCCCCGTGACACTGACCAGAAAGTAAGGTATCCCCAACGAAAGTTCTATTGTGACTTCTGTGGGAAGAATGGCCACACTATCAATGTGTGTTGTCATAAAACTAAGTATGATGTATCACCTGCTGACCCTAACAAACGAGGACCCAAAAAGACTTGGGTACCTAAAGATAACTAGTTATATTGCAGGTTGGCCTGAGGTATGCTGAGAAGTCAAAACTATGGTACATTAGCAGCGCATGATCAAGGCATATGACTAGTGATGAAACTCAGTTCATCACACTTGTGCATAAACGAGGAGGAAATGTAAGTTTTGGAGACAACAAAAAGGGTAAGATAGTAGGGCCAGGAACTGTTAGTGGTAATCCTACTATTGAGTCAGTCTCCCTAGTCAGAGGACTTAAATATAACCTACTGAGCGTAGCTCAGCTGTGTGACAGTGGTAGAAAGGTTGTATCCGATGCCACTGAGTGTAAAATATTCGAGGGTAAAACAAATGAGTTAATTTTAACTGCACCTCGTGTTGACAACGTTTTCATGCTAAACTTAGAAAAGAAGTTTTCAAAGAATATATGATTAGTGTCAAAGGAAGATAATTCCTGGCTATGGCATAGGAGACTTGGTCATGTGAGCATGTACCTCCTTGCCAAATTAGCAAGAAAGCAATTAGTTGAGGGATTGCCCAAACTCAGGTTTGAGAATGATCAATTATGCAATACTTGTCAGCAAGGAAAACAAACTAAGAAATCTTTTCAAAGTAAAAATGTAGCCTCAACCAAGCGTCCATTAGAGTTACTACACTTGGATCTTTTCGGACCAGTCCAGCCGCTGAGCTTGGGTGGTAAGAGATTTTCTTTGGTCATTGTAGATGACTTTTCTCAGTACACTTGGGTCATCCTGCTGAGTAGCAAGGATGAAGCCTTTGAGATGTTCTCAATGTTAGTTGGAAAACTTGAAAATAATAAAGACCTAAAATTAGCTCACATCCGAAGTGACAATGGTGGAGAATTCAAAAATCAACAATTTGATGAATTCTGTGAAGCCAGCAGCATTGACCATAATTTTTCTACTCCTAGAACTCCTCAACAGAATGGGGTAGTTGAGAGGAAGAACAGAATCTTGGTTGAAATAGCCAGGACAATGCTGAGTGAGAATAAGCTTCCAAAGTATTTCTGGGGTGAAGCTGTCAACACAACATGCTAGATACTCGATAGGACTCTAGTCAGGCCTATATTAAAGAAAACCCCCTACAAACTTTGGAAAGGACGAAAACCCAACATTCGATATTTTCGTGCCTTTAGTTGCAAATGTTTTATTCTAAATACTAAAGACAGCCTTGCTAAGCATATAGAGTGTTTAATAAACGAACTCATGTCTTAGAAGAGTCTGTCCACGTTGAGTTCGATGAAACTGACCCTGTAGAAAAAGCAAAGAAATCAACTGAAGATGACACATACTCAACATCTGCTGACCAAAGTGGAACTGCTGAGTCACTAATTCAAGGGCTGACCAAAGGTAAAAACGAACCTCAAATCATTTTCACTGACCAATTCAAACCTGTAGAGATTGTTGAAACACCTACTTCTGAAGACACTACATTGCCAAAGGAAATCAAGGTTCCAAGAGGACACTCTGAAAGTAGCATTCTTGATGCCGCTGAGAACACCCTGATGACCAGAAATCAACTTCGGACATATCTCAGCAACGTAGCTTTCATGTCAGTTCTTGAACCAAGAAACTTCTCAGAAGCTGAGAATGATGAATTCTGGATAAATGCAATGCAAGAGGAGCTTGATCAATTCAAAAGAAATAAAGTCTGGGATTTAGTGCCTAATCAAAGAAGTCAGAAGATCATAGGAACAAGATGGGTATTTCGAAATAAGCTAGATAGACAAGGAAATGTAGTTAGGAACAAAGCCAGACTTGTAGCTCAAGGTTATAGTAAGCAGGAAGGTATTGACTATGGTGAGACCTTTGCCCCCGTGGCTAGATTAGAAGCTATAAGGATATTGTGTGCATATGCTAGCTTTATGAACTTTGAATTATTCCAAATGGATGTCAAAAGTGCCTTTCTTAATGGAGTTATAAATGAAGAGGTCTATGTTAGTCAGCCTCCAGGGTTTGAGGATCCCAAGTTCCCAAACCATGTTTATAAACTCAAAAAGGCTTTGTATGGTCTGAAGCAAGCACCATGTGCTTGGTATGAAAGGCTGACCAGTTTCATGCTGACCAGAAACTATGTCAGAGGAAAAGCTGACACAACCTTATTCATTAAGAGAAAGGGTAAAGATACCCTGCTGGCACAAATATATGTTGATGATATTATTTTTGGTGCTACTAATGAGTCTATGTGCAAGGAATTTAGTAAACAAATGCAAACTGAGTTTGAGATGTCATTGATGGGAGAACTCAACTTCTTCCTTGGACTTCAAATTAAACAAGGCAAAAATGGCATCTTTATCAGCCAGACTAAGTATGCCAAGGAGATATTGAAGAAATTTGAAATGGAGAATTGTAAGTCAATATCTACCCCAATGGGTACTGACACTATGCTCTGTGCTGACGAAAAAGGTAAGTCAGTAGACAGCAAATTGTACCGAGGTATGATTGGCTCTCTACTCTATCTAACGGCAAGTAGGCCAGACATTCAATACTCAGTATGTTACTGTGCAAGATATCAATCTAACCTTAAGGAATCTCATTACATAGCTGTAAAAAGAATCCTTAGATATTTGCAAGGCTCAGTGAATGCAGGTTTATGGTATCCTAACACTGATGATTTCACACTCATTGGATACACTGACGCTGACTATAGACGAGACAAGCTTGAGCGGAAAAGTACTTCAGGAGGATGTCATTTCCTTAGAAGCTGTCTAGTGTCTTGGTTCAGTAAGAAGTAGTCGTCAGTAGCCATGCCAATAACTGAAGCTGAGTACATTGCTGCTGGAAGCTGTGTTACACAAGTCCTTTGGATCAAGCAACAACTAGAAGATTATGGAGTTCAGACCAAAATGATTGAAGTCAAATGTGACGACAAAAGTGCCATTGACTTATCAAAGAATCCAATCCAGCACAGCAGGATGAAGCACGTAAGAATTAGGCACCACTTCATCAGAGATCATGTACTCAAAGGTGAGATCAAGCTGACCTATGTTCCAACGGATGAACAGCTTGCAGATATCTTCATGAAGCCGCTGGCTCGTGAACAGTTTAGCATATTAAGGGAAGCTATCAGTATGTTTAATCCTCTTCAATAAATTTCCAAGTACAACAAATGCTGAGTGATTATAACATGCTGAGTGATTATTACATATGCTGAGTAATCACTATATGCTGAATTGCTAAGTACGTTGAGTGATTATTAAATGCTGAGTTACTATGCATGCTGAATAAGTAATACACGCTGAGTTGATATGCATACTGAGTTATTCACTATGTAAATATATAACTCTATTTTATGCTCAGAACTTCAAACGTTGAGTACCTTAGATGTTGAGTAAAACAACTTGCATAATTAATGCTTGCACGCGTATTCAAGTAGCTAACTAGGATGACGTAAGCGTCATGATTAGAAAAACCGTGCACCGAACATGTCATTAATGTCAGAATTAAATGACTCTGAGTGGTTCAAATTCCCACCGTTATCCTGACCTATCAGATCAACACGCACTGACTATAAATAGTGAACGATTTCTCACTATTCATCTTTACGCTTGATATTCGCACTTGATCTCTCTCTCTCTCTCAAATACCTAATCTTTTATATTTCTCAAGAAATCCTCAAGAACACCATGTCGAACGATTCCCAGAACAACTCTAGTGACCAATACGAGGAAACAGATCGGACATCAACCCCCATTCTCCATCGGAACAGGCATATAAGGGCACTTCTTCTTCCTCTGAGTCTCATCAACCTCATGGTCAGCATGACCAACCAATGGGTGAGGTCAGCATCCTCGTTGAAAACCCTCGCACTGAGCACTCAACTCATTCAAAAAAAAAAGAAGAAGCAGAAAAAGAACAAGAAACCCAGGGAAAGAAAGTTCATTGCTGCCTTCAACGGTGTTGAGAACCTCAACGTCTTCCATTCACGTTGGTTCTCTAAGAGCTTCGTTGAAGCTGAGAAACCCTTCTGCGAGTGGATCTCGAAGAACAGATGGACTACCCTCTTCTCACTCCCTGGAATGACCTACCCAAGGCTAGTGACTGAGTTTTACACTAACCTGACAGTGGCTGACAATGACACTGACTATATGGTAACTCACGTTAACAAAAAGCAGATTACCATCACCCCTTCATATCTCGCTATACTACTGGATCTAAAAGAAGAAGGATCGAAACTAAGCAGAACCAATGACTACAAGCACGTCGATTATGAGGCTGAGTTCTGTAAATCCAATGACCACGTGGGAGAAGTCTCTAGCACATATCTGAGTCAGCCTCAAAGGAAAGCACACTACATCCTACACAACTACCTTTTCCCAAAGGTCAACTCCTTCTCCTTAGCCTCAAACTTTGAGCAATGCTTCATCTGGCATATGCTCAACTACCAACCATTGAACATGCTTGTGTTCCTAATTGGGGCTTTTCAACGAAGCATTGGAATTCTCAGGATGGGCTCCCTCATCACTAAAATTATTCAAGATCACAAGATCGGCTTCAAGGGGGAAGCAAGCGTAGTAGGCACTAAGATCACCTCGGGTATTCTAGTCGGCTTGGCACACAGCCTTGCTTTCAAGTGCAAGTCTAAGAAAGGAAAGGAAACCGTAGAAGAAGAAGAGGAAACTGAGTTGCCCAGCAAAGGGAAGAAAAGGAAAGCTAACACATCCTCAGCTCCTAAAGGCAAAGATATTACTCAGGCTGCCAAAAAGACCAGGGTAGTGCTGACTAAACCTTACCCTGCTGAGTCAGCAAAGAAGAAATCTGAACCCGCTGAGGCAAAGAAGAAAAGACCTGAGCCTAAAGAAGAAAGTGAAGGTGAACCTGAGCAACCCCTAAAGAGGAAGAAAACCTCTGGGGTGACACCATTGGACGCAGCTGTTAGGGATTAAAGCCAGTTAATCAACTGTAGCGCAGCGGAATTGCGGTTTAAAATTTATTTCTAATCCCTTTAGTTTGATCTTTGTCCATTAACCATTGATTGAATAAAACCTTTTGATCCGTTTAAGGATATAAACATACCCGGACTGTCTCTTCTAGAGACGGCTGAAGAATCCACAAGGTAGTAAGATCTCCGTAGTCAGGTGCACGAACAGCTATTGAGCCAGAACCGATGCTAGCCGAAGAACGAAGAAGAACTGGAGAGAAGAGGTAATTTGCCAAACAAAATCCACTTTTGTCAAAAACCTATGCTTCTGGCGAAAATCAATTGTGATTCTTTTTGTATGGCCGCCGAATGCATATGTTAATTAATAGTTTTAGGTTTTTAGGCTTTTATATATAGTGTAGTTATTCCTAAACCTAATTGGTTTAGGGTTAATTGGTTAATTACAAAACTAATCTAATCCTAACATAATCACTTAAATAAATACCAATAGTATTTATTCTATGCAATTAGTTATAATTAGATTAAATTTAATTACCCCAATTAAATAAACAACGCTAATTAATAAATTGACGTATTAGTTTGATTAATTATTCACGAATGCAATTTCATTAATTTACAAATTAATTAATTACATCTCGTAAACTAATTAACCAATTAAATACTCAACGCCTAAATCTATTAATCAATTACATTGATACAAAGTATCAATTAATCAATTAATTAACCACCAATTAATTACCTTGATATTTTACTGTCAACCAATTAATTAATCTCATCCCTCCAGTGTACCGTTTTATAAGTTCTAACTCAGATGTTCAATGTGCACGATCCTATGGAACTGTCCTTAGCTAGCAGTGGGCTCACGGCCCACAGACAGTAAGTGGGTTCTAGCAAACCATTACTGCCCCTAACCAAGACAGAGTTTCAGCAGTCTAAAGATGCAGAGACCCTGTAGTTATCTCTTAACTTCTTTTACCATTTGATATCGATATTATAAACTAGAGGCATGGCGGCTGTCATCCTCTCCGATGTTTATGATATTTCTTGATCTTAAGTAGATTGATGAACCAGATAAGTAAACTACTTATCAGGGTGTGGCCACACACTTATCAATCTCACTTATCAAGTGGCCTGTGATATCATCTCACTATTACATGAGTGGTAATTCCATCACTTCAATATCAATACCAACGTGTTCACCTGTTCACCCAATCATACCCGTATTTAGCATCCTGTTACAGACCTGTTAGGCGTATGTCAAAGTGAACCGGATCCCATATTGATATTATAATGAAATCTGGTCTGAAGATAGTTAGAGACCTACTTAAGAAAACTAATGACACAACCACCATGTAGTTTTCTCGGGCGGATCGATCCAGTCACATATATACAACATGTACCCATGTTCACAACTGACTTATCAAGTGCTATGGCTAGTATCAATTACTACCATACAGTCGTCGAATATACAAGTCCATGGTCCTAATCATTCCCATGATAGAATGGACTTGGGATATGGTTTTACGATTATCAATCAATGGATTCTCTATTCATATTATAACACAAGATATAAATGAACTAGATTAATGCCTTTATTAATGGAACACGAATAGTGTATCTATGCAAGAATAATCAAAAAGCATAATACAATATACACGAACCAATGCCTAAGAACTAGGGCACACCAACAGTCTCCCACTTGGACTAGTTCCAAGCAGGCATTGCCCTAATCCTTATAGATCTAGTATGACCATCATGTAGGCGTTGTGCAAGTGCCTTGGTAAACGGATCTACGACATTGTTCTCGGTGTCAACTCTCTGTAATGTAATGTCACCTCTCGCCTGGATCTCCCGGATGAGGTGAAACTTTCTAAGTACATTTTTGGATCTCTTGTGTGATCGGGGCTCGAGTGCTTGTGCTATGGCACCGTTGTTATAACAAAAAACATCAACTGCACCTAGGATAGTAGGAACTACACCTAAGTCAGTTATGAACTTCTTGATCCAAACTGCTTCCTTTGCAGCGTCGCATGCAGCTATGTACTCAGCTTCCGTTGTAGAATCGGCAATGGTAGGCTGCTTTGAGGATCTCCAACTAATGGCACCGCCATTCAGGAGAAAAACATAACCAGACTATGATTGTTTCTAGTCCTCATCAGTCTCAAAACTTGCATCAGTGTAACCTGATACTGCCAGCTCCTCTTGCCCACCAAAAACTAAAAAGAGATCCTTGGTACGCTTAAGGTACTTTAGGATAGCCTTAACTACCTTCCAGTGCTCCTCGCCGGGATCTGACTGGTACCGACTAGTCATGCTAAGTGCAAATGCAACATCTGGCCTTGTACATAACATAGAGTACATGATAGATCCTATAGCTGACGCATATGGGACCTTTTCCATGTTCTCTCTGTCCTGCTTTGTCTGAGGACAATCTTTCTTACCAAGTTTCAACCCATGGCGCATAGGCATGAATCCTTTCTTAGCCTGGTCCATGCTGAATCTTCTAAGAACTTTGTCTATGTACGTTGCCTGACTCAAGCCTAGAAGTTTGTTGGATCTATCTCTGTAGATCCTGATCCCTAAGATCGTTTCGGCTTCTCCTAAGTCTTTCATTGCGAAGCATTTACTCAACCACTGCTTCACTCCTTGCAGTGTTGGTATATCGCCTCTAATGAGCAGTATGTCATCGACATACAATATCAGGAAAGTGGATATGCTCCCACTGAATTTCATATACACACAAGGTTCATCAGGATTCTGCACGAAACCATATTCAGTTATGGCTTCATTGAATCTCTGATTCCAAGACCTAGATGCTTGCTTCAATCCATAAATGGATCTTTGAAGCTTACATACTCGGTTAGGATACTTCGGATCGATAAAACCCTCTGGTTGTGTCATGTAGACATCCTCCAGTAACTTCCCATTCAGGAAAGCAGTTTTAACATCCATCTGCCATATCTCATAGTTATACCATGCAGCTATGGCTAGTACTATCCTAATGGATTTGAACATAGCAACTGGTGAAAAGGTTTCATCATAGTCAATTCCTTGGATTTGTCTATAACCTTTTGCCACCAGTCGCCCCTTGAAGGTGTTATCGGCTTTTAATTTGAAACACCACTTACAGCCAATTGTTTTAACACCCAGAGGTGGATCCACTAAGTTCCACACCTGGTTATCACGCATAGACTGCATTTCAGCCTCCATAGCTTTACGCCATTGATCTGATTGTGGGCTTTCAATAGCCTCTTGATAAGTCTTGGGCTCATCCTGGTCATCGACCATTATGTCCCCATCATCAGTCACGATAAAACCGTACCTTTCAGGTTGATGACGTGTCCTATCAGACCTTCTAGGTTCCTGTGTAACTGGTTCAGCCTCCTTAATTTCTTGAGGACCTAAATCAGTTACCTGAGCATCCTCAGCATCTGCTGTAGGATTCAGTGAGTCTTGAATCTCAGCGAGATCAATATTGCTCCCACTGTCTACTTTGGAAAGGAATTCCTTTTCCAAAAAGACTGCAAACCTAGCCACAGATGTTTTATTTTCGGCTGGGTTGTAGAAGTAATAACCCTTAGTTTCCTTAGGGTAACCCACGAACTGGCATTTGACAGATTTGGACTCTAGTTTGCCACTCATCAATTTCTTGACATGTGCATCACAACCCCAAATCTTCATGAAGGAAACGTTGGGCTTTCGGCCTGTCCATAATTCATATGGTGTTCCTTTAACTGCCTTGCTCGGTGTATTGTTAATTATATGAGCAGCAGTTTCCAAAGCAAATCCCCAAAAGGAGATAGGGAGAGAAGCTTGACTCATCATTGAGCGGACCATGTCGAGTAGGGTCCTATTCCTCCTTTCTGACACTCCATTCCATTGGGGTGTACTAGGAGGAGTGAGTTGGGATATAATTCCACACTCTCTCAAGAATGAGACAAACTCTTGGCTCAAGTATTCGCCCCCTCTATTAGACCGGAGCGCTTTTACTTTCTTGCCAAGTTGATTTTCTACTTCATTTTTAAAATCTTTGAATCTCAGAAGAGTTTCAGATTTATGTTTCATCAGATACACATACCCATACCGGCTATAGTCATCTGTGAAGGTAACAAAGTACAGAAAACCAGATCTAGCACTAGTGCTCATTGGACCGCATACATCTGAGTGTATCAGTTCCAATAGCTCTATGGCCCTTACACCAGTTTTGGTGAAAGGCGCCTTTGTCATCTTCCCTCTTAAACAAGATTCACACATGTCATAAGACTACATGTCGAATGACCCTAGCGCTCCACTAGAGTAAAGCCTAGTTATGCGTTTCTCATTTATGTGGCCAAGACGACAGTGCCAGATATATGTAGGATTTAGTTCATTAGTCTTAATCCTTTTAGCGTTTATGTTATAGATTGATTCACTACGTTTTAGATCAAGGATATACAAACCATTTTCTAGAAATGCGGTTCCATAAACAATATTGCCACGATGTATAGAAATCCTACCACGTCCAATATTAAAATTAAAACCGGAAATATCCAACATAGAAACTGAGATAATATTCCTGCGCATTGCAGGTACAAAACAACAATCTCTAAGTTCTAAAACTAAACCAGTAGGCATCTCTAAAGTGTAATCTCCGATCTCCAAGGCCTCTACACGAGCACCATTGCCGACTCGAAGATCCACTTCACCAGATCCTAACAACCTCCTATTTCTCAATCCCTGCACATTTGAACAAATGTGAGTACCACATCCAGTGTCTAAAACCCAAGATGTAAAAATAGCCAGATTTATCTCAACAACATAAATGCCAGAACCAGAAGCTTTAGCCTTCTGTTTCTCCCTTAGCTTTGGACACGTGTTCTTCCAGTGTCCCTTCTCATTACACTCGTGACAGATATCATCTTCCAAGGCCAACCTACCTTTAGGAGCTGCCGCCTTCCTTGTCTTTGACTTGGCCTTTTGGGCGTTCGCCTTGGACTTGGACTTGGCCTTTCCCTTAGGTGTGTTCCCTTTGTTGGCTGGTAAGGTAGCAATCAGTACAGATCCCTTCCACTCGTGTCTACAAACCTTTTGTGAGTTCATAGGACAGTCAAGGAAATCAGTCCCTGAAAGTTTTTCCTTTTCCAGGAGTGGTCTGAGTGAGTTGTTGCTTGTTGCATTCATTATTTCTTTTATGTAACTTGGTGATTTTTATCTACGTGGAAAAATTACATTAGAGTTAGAATAAAGGGCTTAAGCCAAAGATTAAATTAATAATCCATTTTAATTTGTTATTGGTGATATTTATTTGGCTGTCTTGACCAAGATCCACAATCCATCAATAATAGACCGAGCTAGGGCTCCGCCGTCGACCATTGACGATTTGGTAGGATAAACTATCCAATCCTCCGCAAGGACTCTTGGTTTGATGGGCTTTGTGACACTTAGCCTATCTGTGCTTAGGGCCCGCTCTGAGCTAATGCTACCCACGTTAAGTCCAACCACCATACACGTGTTAGCGATACCGAAGTATCCTAACCCTTGACGGCCCACTAATTACTACAGCATACATGCTAGGGCACGTCATACACTGTAGCACTACCTGGGAGGAAGAGGTGTGAATCTGGAAAGCACTTTTAAGCGACTCAATATTTCATTATACGGATTAATTAAGTGATACGGCTTTAACATATAATTATCGCGGGTGATGATCTGGTGATCGTTGCTACTTATATTTCATGTTATACTAAGCAATTGTATAATCAAAATAAACATAGAGACTCTATGGGCCTTATAATACATCCTAGTGAAACTAGATAAACTATCTAATCTTCACGGGCTTGCTTCAAGTCTCCTTGGGCTCCCACCATAGGCTTGGACCATCTGGGCTTCTTCACGATCAATTACAATTTTATAAATAGAATTTATTCTAAAATTACATTAATAAAAGAATGGCACGCAGGCCATATTTCCCAAAATAATTAAATTACAAACCGACTTTTATTTAGGGCCCATAGAACTCTATAACACGTTGCTGCACGGTAAGACATACAAATATAATGCATGATCATGGCATTCCAAAATCATCTAATAAAGTTAAGCCGAGTTACTTAGGGTGAAATCGCCAATTTTACCATATGTGACTAAGGCCCATAAAGGCCCAAACGGTTAACATCCATTTATATGCAAAATTATAATTTCGCTCCCACTTAATTTTTAGGATCGTCACATATCTAAAATTTAGCCCTCCCAATTTAAACCGGTGTCACGGTCTATTGGGCCAATTTCACAAATTAACCATATTCAATTTTATACAAATAATCAATTCGATTAAAAATTAAATATGCATGCCAATCAAAAACATTTTAATACCAATTAATTTTTATTCAAAGCACGTTTAATAAATTAAATGGTATTAGGGCCCTGATTTTATTAAAATTACCCGAGAAAAATTTAAAGATTAAAATCAGTCCCGTCAAATCCAAAATTAAACAAATTCTGAATTTTTAACGGACCCGGGATAGCGACGGGGCTGCTGTCCGCATACAGCAGCCCCATGGCTGCTGTCTAACGGACAGCATTAGTGCTGCTGTCCGCCCAACAGCAGCCGCGGAATTGCGGTTTAAAATTTATTTCTAATCCCTTTAGTTTGATCTTTGTCCATTAACCATTGATTGAATAAAACCTTTTGATCCGTTTAAGGATATAAACATACCCGGACTGTCTCTTCTAGAGACGGCTGAAGAATCCACAAGGTAGTAAGATCTCCGTAGTCAGGTGCACGAACAGCTATTGAGCCAGAACCGATGCTAGCCGAAGAACGAAGAAGAACTGGAGAGAAGAGGTAATTTGCCAAACAAAATCCACTTTTGTCAAAAACCTATGCTTCTGGCGAAAATCAATTGTGATTCTTTTTGTATGGCCGCCGAATGCATATGTTAATTAATAGTTTTAGGTTTTTAGGCTTTTATATATAGTGTAGTTATTCCTAAACCTAATTGGTTTAGGGTTAATTGGTTAATTACAAAACTAATCTAATCCTAACATAATCACTTAAATAAATACCAATAGTATTTATTCTATGCAATTAGTTATAATTAGATTAAATTTAATTACCCCAATTAAATAAACAACGCTAATTAATAAATTGACGTATTAGTTTGATTAATTATTCACGAATGCAATTTCATTAATTTATAAATTAATTAATTACATCTCGTAAACTAATTAACCAATTAAATACTCAACGCCTAAATCTATTAATCAATTACATTGATACAAAGTATCAATTAATCAATTAATTAACCACCAATTAATTACCTTGACATTTTACTGTCAACCAATTAATTAATCTCATCCCTCCAGTGTACCGTTCTATAAGTTCTAACTCAGATGTTCAATGCGCACGATCCTATGGAATTGTCCTTAGCTAGCAGTGGGCTCACGGCCCACAGACAGTAAGTGGGTTCTAGCAAACCATTACTGCCCCTAACCAAGACAGAGTTTCAGCAGTCTAAAGATGCAGAGACCCTGTAGTTATCTCTTAACTTCTTTTACCATTTGATATCGATATTATAAACTAGAGGCATGGCGGCTGTCATCCTCTCCGATGTTTATGATATTTCTTGATCTTAAGTAGATTGATGAACCAGATAAGTAAACTACTTATCAGGGTGTGGCCACACACTTATCAATCTCACTTATCAAGTGGCCTGTGATATCATCTCACTATTACATGAGTGGTAATTCCATCACTTCAATATCAATACCAACGTGTTCACCTGTTCACCCAATCATACCCGTATTTAGCATCCTGTTACAGGCCTGTTAGGCGTATGTCAAAGTGAGCCGGATCCCATATTGATATTATAATGAAATCTAGTCTGAAGATAGTTAGAGACCTACTTAAGAAAACTAATGACACAACCACCATGTAGTTTTCTCGGGCGGATCGATCCAGTCACATGTATACAACATGTACCCATATTCACAACTGACTTATCAAGTGCTATGGCTAGTATCAATTACTACCATACAGTCGTTGAATATACAAGTCCGTGGTCCTAATCATTCCCATGATAGAATGGACTTGGGATATGGTTTTACGATTATCAATCAATGGATTCTCTATTCATATTATAGCACAAGATATAAATGAACTAGATTAATGCCTTTATTAATGGAACACGAATAGTGTATCTATGCAAAAATAATCAAAAAGCATAATACAATATACATGAACCAATGCCTAAGAACTAGGGCACACCAACAGCAGCTCCACTAGACTTTGTTATCTTAAAGGATTCCCACTTCTTGCGAGCTCAGGGAATCAATCTTGAGGAAACTCCCCGTGGTCAGGAGGAAGAGCAAATTCTTACCGAGGAACAACATAAAGCCGACAAGACGAAATCTGCTGAACCCAGTAACACAGCTACTGCTAAGCACGCTGATGAACAAGGACCTGAGACTCCAAAGACAAATAAGGTTGTTGAGGACCTTTATGCAGATTTTGGGCTAAACACTTCTCCCGAGTCCAATGAACACACACCTGCTGACCCTTCACCTAGATCCAAACATCCCAAAGACAGCAGTGAGAAGAGGTTCAAGAGGAAGTCAAAAAAACCTAAGTTGATCGACATTTTGGATGACTCGCCGCTGAGGGACCCCATTACTGACCTGACTGGATTATATTCAATTTCTTCACCAATATAACTGAACCGTCTCAGGATAAAGAAAAACAAGCCTCTGTTTCTAAGACTCAGGAAAATGCCAAAACCACTATCCAAAAGGGTCCAAATTCTGCCGACACTGAACAAGTGATCGAAGTTCCTGCTGCTCAACTCAATAAGAAAGCAACGGAAAACACTCCTGCTAAAGACAATATTGAGTTGCCTCAACCTCAAGTCCTAACTCAAGTCCAGGTTGACACTGAGCAGGAAAATACTACTGCTAAACAAACTCTTCCTACCTCATCTGAGCAGCAAGTACACTAGTCAGCTCCTGCTGGTGGAATCAACACTGACCAGGAAGCTCCCATTGATCAATCAATAGCTCATCAAGCTGGAACCTCCAACCTTGGTCAGCTCCCTCATGTCCAAACACCTGCTGCTGCCCAGCGTACGACAACCGAGACTCATACTGAAGCTGATCCTTTCAACTTCCTCGATGCCTCTGAAACGGGTCGAAGGATCATCTACTCAGCCCATGCTCTCTTGTAAGAAATCCATAAGTCTCAAACCGATGCTGCTGGATCCGCCTCTGCTGAGCCAACTCAAATTTCCTCCATCACGCAACTTCTGACCGAAGTCAAGGGTCTTAAGGAGCTGATGAGTATCCTCACCTCCATGGTCTCTCAGCAGCCCAAACAGGAACTCCTTGTTAAGTTGGCTGACCTTCAAGTAATGATGATCCACCACATGGATTTCATTGAAGGGAAAATCAATACCTTATCCGCTGTCAACTCAACAACCGCCACTTCTGCTGTAGTTACTCGGCACTTTACCCAACTGAGTACTGAACTAACAACAGCTCGAGACCTTATCTCCTCCACGTCTCAATGCACAATCGAACAAATTATTGAGGCTACGCCTACTCAGCTTAAGCCGAGAAGAGATGGAGACTGACCAGGTTAAGACCAACGACATCCTGCACTGCACCCGATAGACTCTTGAGCACGTCCGACACTTGAACGCTCAGCGCCATATTTACGACGCTTCTATGCTCAAGATGTATCATCAGTCATATGCCCGGATGACTTGGATGGAAAAGTCACTTGAGTTCATACTCAGTGTCATCAGTGCCCATATGAACATTCCCGTATCCAGAATGGTCAGTGGTCTCGAGGTCTTTAACGGTCTCAAATCAAGTGCGAGTGAAATGCAACACTATTCCAACTTGCTGACTCGTGCTGTTCAAAGAGGGTAGTTCTATGCTTCTGCCCCTCAGCCTGGTGATGCTGGAAAAATGGGGGAGAAAGACAAGCACCCAACAGAAGGAACTCAGCAAAAGCAAAATCTTGGCTCAACTTCTGCTGCCCAGCCACAAGAACCATCGAAGACAACTCAACAAACCAAATCCAAATCCAAACAAATTCAAGTCAACATTAAGAAATAGAATTTTTTTCGTTAACTTGTTTGTTTAGATATTTTGTTGTTGATGTGTTTCTTGTTGAGCTGGCTATTTATAAAAGCATCATTCCACATACTGCCTCTATTTATGTTGCTTTATATGTTGTGTTAAATGCTGACCTTTCTCATATAACTACTCATTGAACACAATAAATTAAAACTTGTGAACATAAAAAATTATACAAGTACTTGGCCATTGAGTAAAACTACTCAGCCCCAAATTAGTATACTCAGCTTACTTTAATTCTGATATCCGAACCTTATTTTCAACTTAACTAAGTGTTAAAACTGAGTAATGACAAAATGTTCCAAGTACTGACCTACTTCTGAAGCTGACCTTAGACTCAATCGATTAAATCTTAAAAGGTTTAGAGTTGAACTAAGTCAGTGGATTCAACCCTTATGGGGGAGTATTTTCAGAAGTTTAGAAAAGGTCAATTATCATGGGGGAGCTCAACACTGAGTTACTTATTGAATATTTTTGCCAACATCAAAATAGGGGAGTTTGTTGAAACACCTTTCCACATGATTTTGATTTGACAAAATTATTTAAGTTGATCTCCATGATAAAATATTCCAACACAATTAAATTTAAGTGCTTTGATTTAATTGTACTAATGTGTTTGTTCAATGTTGAGTTAGCTGATTCATAAGAATAGGAAGTAAAAATGTATAAGAGAAAGTGAAGACTAAGTTAGCTGATGAAAGACACACAGCTAGAGCTGAGTAAAGTGCAACTCAGCTTAGACAAAGAAAAAGTCTTCTTCTAAAAGCTTGAAGGCGAAGCTGCTGAGTCAAGCTAAGTGATCGTCAGGTCAGCATCAATGATCGGTCAACTTGGAAGACAAAGTCTGTCCATTTTCTGAAATGTTCAGAAGCCATAGAAGTATGTCTGGAAGACTTTTCGAAAAGGAGCATGGACCATCTGACATCTACAAGAAGACAAACCTGGCGCCTGACGAAGACAAAAGACAGGATTGACTTGCAGTAGTGAGTGCTGACCAAGTGATGACGAAAGAAGAACGTTTCCCCACAACGGCTATGTCGGGATGTAAATAATTGATGCCCCAAACATCACTATAAAAGGCCACTTCATACTTAAATGATTACAAGACAAACAAGCAAAATCTTCATCAAGTCAATTCATTTGGAAAATCCAAAATAGAAGCTGTCTGAAAAGAAAAAGCAAGCTCTTACACTAACTCCTATTTTTGTGTAAAAGTCTAGATTGATTTATTCATCTAAAGTGTTCTTTGTTGTATCAAGAACAATTTCTTATCATTTGTAAAAGGTTAGAAAAGAGAGGCTGAGTACTCGGTTATAGTACTCAGTGGTAGAGAAAGACTGAGTACTCGGTTATAGTACTCAGTGGTAGAGATATGATTGAGTAGACGAATAGAGGGCGGTACTCTTGCATACTCAGTTTCTATTGTAAACGGTTTGTGCTCTACCTTCAAAGAGCTCAGTAGAGGATTTAAAAAGCTCGGAAGGATTTGCGGGGACTGGATGTAGGCGGAGAGGCCGAACCATGATAAGTCTGCTGAGTAACTTCTAACCCTTTATCTCTTTATATATATATATATATATATATATATATATATATATATATATATATATATATATATATATCTATTGCTTGCTAAATATTACTCAACAAAACAATAACTTGTATATGCTATGTTGAGTAATCTGAATGCTGAGTTGTGTAATCTGAGGGCTGCGTTGGAAGTTGACTTAAGTGTTGTTTCCTAAACTCACGATTGAAATAACTCTAGTCAGCGGCTGACTAAAGCTGTTTCAATTCTACTAAGCGGTGCTGACCTAACTACCAAGTTAAAGTGGTAAACATTTAAATAAGTCAGCATTAATGAGAAAAGTTTATAATAGTTCTTAACCCCCCTGGAACTAATACTGTCTCTCAAGCTTTTAATGGTGCTGATATTCACCTATATATACCTTATAGATTATGGCATTAAAAACCCTTAGAATTCTTTGGGTAGATTCGAGCATCATCATTGTCCTACACCTCCTAAGAAGTATCACTAAGGTTGCCATCATACTTACCCATGAAAATATGGCTTTGATAGTCATATTCTATAAACTATGGGGGTTTATGTGTTGGAGGTGAATTAGCCTAAGATTCGGGTTAACAACAGAATGAGGGACAATGTATTCATACTTGCGAAGCACATCTTGAACGTGACTTTCCAGTTTCGTTGTTGCCATTTCTCTAAGAAGTTCTACAAGACCTTAAAACTTGACCTCGAGCTAAATAGGCCAGTCGCATGGTCTCAGGTAGTGGATATGTACTAATTTTTTTGCCATAAAGGATTTAGAATTACTGGCTTTTACTTACGAAACTTTTCACGCTGACTCAAAATAGGAACTCCTGCTAAGACACGTAGTTTCCCTTTGCTATATAAACCTAGCAATAAAATCCCCGAGTGGAGAAACAAGTTCTTCATTGTGAGAAAGAAAACTTCTTTCACGTTTTCAATGGACTTGAATCCATCATATCTCGATAAAGGTACACACATATCGGGAAAGGCCTCACTTGATGTTGAACAAGAAACTCGATGATGGTTGCTAAGTATAAAGGCCTATAAACGGTATATATACTGGCTCGATTTACGGTTGTATCCGCCTGTATCTGGTTTAAGGAATCACATGTGATTACATTTACATAGCTTCATGTATCCACCAAGATTCACTTAACCTTGTACCCTTCTATCTCGTCCATGAGGACTAGGGCGTCTGTGCGAGGATTAGATATATGGGTTTTTAGCAATCGAAAATGAGTAGTTCAGTACGCCATATCTTTGGGTATTTGACAACTGAGATTTTGAAAGGGATGGCCTTATTTTTTTAGGGGTTCAAAATAATATTACGATAATTTATAAAATTAATTAAAGACATGTTCACCTGATCAATGACTGATGAAATGAATTTAATCAGTTATATTTAAATTTAAACTTATTAGATTCTAATATAAGTTTAGATTTAACGATAACTAACCAAATTTATTTGGTCTAAAAAAAAACCAAATTTATGTGGTGATTCACTGACTAGACGAATACGAACTGAATTTATCAATGTAATAATTCAATTTTAATTTTTCTTTAAAGAAAATAATCCATAAAAAATAGAAATTCTGAAATTAATTCTCTGATTTGTTTGAAAATGTAAGATTATCTATAAGGTACATTCGGATAAATTTCACCTATGGTGTACAACCTTTGCTCTATTTCACACTTTGGTGTACAACCTTCAATTTGTCTCACTAATATGTACGAACTTAGGGGTGACCTCCCACTATGGTGTATTGATAGCTCCCATTTATATAGGGTTTTTAGGATTAATTTAGTTTGTTTTAATTAGCTTTTAGTTAAGTTTCTATATTAATTTGATAGTTTTTAGTTAAAATTAGTATTTTCCATTATTTATGGCATTTTCGGTGTTTTCATGGTTTTTCAGGACTATTTGAGCATTTCCGAACCAGACCCAAGCCTATTAGAGCATTTTCGGATTATTCAGGGACCGTCAAAGCACTTTTGGAATTCATCAGGGACTATTAGAGCACTTTTCGGAAGCCTAGGGACCTAAACAGATAAAAACCCGAGCAAAATCGTCCCATTTAGGACCTGTCTCGTCGAGACAGGCCCTCGTCTCGTCGAGACACTCCCAGTCTCGACGAGACGAGGCGGGGAAAGGCGCACCAGTGCCTTCCCCCTTGCTGGAATGCATGGGTTTGGGCTTGAAGCCCATTAAAACACTTTATAATAGCCCATTAAAACACTTTATAATAGCCCATTTTGCCCCTAAAGACATTAGGGTTTCTCCCTAACTCTATAAATAGGGAGCTAATCTTCATTATTCGGGGGGAGTCATTATAATGTAGACAAAAATTTCAGAATAGTTCTTTTTGCTTTTTAGATTAGATTTCCAGCTTTCTAGGTTAGATTAATTTTAGTTTTTATTTTTTATTCAAGAACAATTGATGGGAGAAGCTCCAGATCTTCTATTTTTGTAATTGGATCAAACAAAGCGGGTTTTAGATTTCTATCTCTCTCTTATCTTTTGCTTTTATATTCAATTGAAGATGTTTTTACATTATTCCTTTACTTCCTATTGCTATGATTAGTTTGTCTATGAATTAATCCCCATCCAATTTGGGATGGGGATGAAATTAATTGTATGAATATGTATGATTAGGGATCTAGGACCTTTGATTGATCAGTTTATGCATGCTTAATGCCTAGAAATTGTTAGGAACGAGATTTATGCTAAAATGAACATTGATAATGATCAACTAGCCTGTTTATGTATATAATGTGCTTAATGCCTGTGACCCTGATATTAAATAGGATTATAGATAGATGAGAACCTGACCACGGAATCGTCTATACCGAACTTGTGTTAACCTGACTTCGCTAGAGACTACTGGGAATGAGGCTTTGTGGCTGGGCTACGGCTTTAGCCTTAGTTGTCAATAAACCTAATGCTTTGCATGACCTAGGGTATATGTCTAATCAAACTGTCACCCGAATGCATGTGAATAGGAAGGACAATACTGATCACATTAGTCTTTCACTTAGGACAATTACCTTCAAATCATTGGTAAAACATAAATCTGAACTCCATAAACCCATACATAGGATTTAATCAAAGGATTCCTCAGCTTAGATTGTGCCATCCATTAATTCACCTTCTACCCTGTCAATTGTTCACTTTATTTCGTATCTTTATTGCTTTTGATTCGTTTAGTTAGTTATTCACAAACCCAAATCTTTATCCAACCCTCTAAACAATTAGATCATTCTAAGTAGATTTGCTAGTTGTAACAAATAGTCTTTGTGGTTCGATCTCGTGCTTAGCACAATATTACTTGTTGCGATAGGATACACTTGTCCTATTAAATGCTATATACTTTACGAGCATCAAGTTTTTGGCGCCGTTGCTGGGGACTATTTCGATTATAATCTCTGTAAATTGAATAGGGTTGAAATAATTGTTTAGATTTGTATATATATATATATATATATATATATATATATATATATATATTTTCGGGTTTTTCATATCGTCTCGTCGAGACACCTGGCTGTCTCGACGAGACGTAAATTTTTTTTTTTTCGTTTAAAAAAAAAAAATTCTCGACTCGTCTCGTCGAGACACTGTTCATCTCGACGAGACGGGACAAAAAAATAAAAAAAATAAACGTTTTTTTCTTTTTCTTTTCTTTTGATTTCTCTATTTTTATGTTTGTTTTCTTTTTTGTATTGGTAGAACCCTCTAATCGGAATACTCACCGACGCTAGATTGATTTTCAGGACTACAGCTTGGATTTGAAAATTTAGCATCGAAAATTCGGGATTGGATTGACAGCCACCCCCGAGGGAGTTTTTCTATCCTATTTCTTTTCTGTACTTTATGTTTTGCTTTTATGTAATGATGGAAGAAAATGTAGGGGTGGCAACGGTACAGGGCGGGGACGGAATTGCATTTCCCATACCCTCCCCAATTGTTACGGGAACGGTTTCGGGGAATCCCCGTTAAGTGATTCAGGGATGTTTTCATCCCCGTCCCCTCTCCATACGAGTCCCCACGGGTAACGGGGATTCCCCATACCCAATAAAATAATAATATAATTTTTTATATATACAAAAATTAATATATAAAATGCGAGCAATGAATATAAATGCAGGTCAGTCATTAAGTTTGACAGCAAATGAACAAGGTAAATTACATACGTGGTGTACAACCTTTACCTCAAATCACAATTTGGTGTACAACCAAAATTTTGTCACACTAAATCGTACGAGCTTCAGGTGACCTCCCATTAAAGTGTACGACCGGTTTTTATGACCGGCCAACGCTGGTCAACGTTGCCACATCATCAATTTGACTATTCTAAAAGTTAAAAATTGAGATACCTATTATAAAATTACTAAAATATCCCTATCTCCTTCCTCTCGCACTCTTTTCCTTTCTCTCCCTCACTCCTCTCTCTTTTCCCTGTGACCACCATTGTAATCAGTTCACCTCTCACTCTTTTCCTTTCTCTCCCTCACTCCTCTTTCCTTCAACTCCTATCTCTCTACCATTTTTCTATCACTCCTCTCTCTACCATTAATGATCTCTCTACCATTTCTCTATCACTCCTCACTCTACCATTAATGAACAATAACAATAGGGCTTCCAAAATTTTATATAGGAACTGCTAAAACCCAATTCCAGACAGATGGGTTTCAATCTCAAAAACCGTTGAGTTCCTGAATTGAGATAAAAAAAAATTGCAAGTTAATTCTTTGAAATCACCATTGTTACAACTACTCACAATCAGCCTTTTGTTTCCCGGCAAATCAAGAAATCCCAATTTCAAACTGAAATTGATATTCAATTGCTTCAATTTCTGACTGCCCAGGCCGGTTTACTAGAAGGCTGCGAGCATCTCGATGTCATCCTTGAGAGAAAGTTAGTGTTGCAGGTACATATTATCTTTTCTTTTTCTTGGTTTCTTTTTCATCTTTCCATCAATCTGAAATTGAACTGTTGTACAATGCTTCATTTTAAACAGTTAGGCTGGGGAGTTGTTGAGCAGCGGACTCCATCTCTCGACTCTACTTTGTTCTTCTTTATCTGAGCTTATTATTTAAGATGGGTCGCGTTCGCACCAAGACAGTGAAAAAGTCCTCACGCCAGGTCATTGAGAGGTACTACTCGAAAATGACCTTGGACTTCCATACCAAAGAGGTTGCGCAATAAGATTGATGGGTTCTCCACCCATCTTGTGAAACGTATCCAAAAGGGTCCAGTTCGTGGAATTTCATTGAAGTTGCAGGAGGAGGAGCGTGAGCATCGTATGGATTGAGAGAGAGAGAGCAGTTGAAGGAGAGAGGAGTGGAGTGAGAGAGGGAAAGGAAAAGAGTGAGAGAGGAAGGAGATTATGGACATTTTAGTAATTTCACAGTAGGTATGTCACTTTTTTACTTTTAGAATAGTCAAATTGATGACGTGTCAACGTTGACCAGCATTGACCTGTCATAAAACCGGTCGTACACTTTAGTGGGATGTCACCTGAAGCTCGTACGGTTTAGTGTGACAAAATTTTGGTTGTATACCAAAGTGTGATTTGAGGTAAATGTTGTACACCACGTATGTAATTTACCCCAAATGAACATGTAATACGATTTATAATGTTATTATAATGAACAACAAATGAGACTCAGGATGACAGCAAGTGAGAAGGCAGAGGCTGAGAAAATTCTACAAATCAAGAGCATTTGAGGATTAGGTTATTATTCTACAAATGAGGCTCAACATTGCCTCTATCATGCATGTACATATATATTTTTATTTTTTTATAAAAGCCCAAATACTAATTTATTTTGATTAATTGATATAAATAATAGTTAAAAATTAAAATTAATAATTTTATTCGGGATTCCCATGGAAATTTACACGGTAACGAGACGGGGATCCCCACGGGACGGATATAGTCATCCCCATCCCCATCCCCATTTAGGTTTCGGATAAAAAAAATTCCCCGTCCCCATCCCCATTCCCAATTTTTACGGTTATTCCCCATCCCCGTCGGTTCGGTTACCCGCGGTTTTCGGATAATCCCCTCCCCATTGCCACCCCTAAGCAAATGCATGTTGTAAGTGTGGGGAGGAGATACTAGGATATGATGTTCTGCCATTGACATGTTTTTAATTTTTGTTTTTAAATTTTTCTATATTAGGTTGCATGTTTTTGTTTTAATTTTAGGATTTCATGCTTTCTGTTTTTGTTTGCTTTTTATTTTGATTCTAGGAATAAAAAGAATCCTAGGCAGTTGAATTTTATACATTTAGCTAACCCGACAATACAGTTGACAATGCGCTTAAAAATTTGCACATTCTAAATGAAATTTATGCATGCGAAAAATTTTGAACAACGTTTGAGTCTCCAAAGAGTATTATTTGCCTAAAATTGACATGGAACGAAACGTTAGTTGAGGCTAGGATTGATACAAATAACCCTTCAATTGTGAGTTAGAGCCATAAAGATCGATATTTTAGACTCATGATTAGGAACAATTGATCTCTTAGGTGTGAGATTACATTTATTGTCTTTGTGCTCATAGGAATTGCATCCAATACTGGTTGAATTTTGTGTTTTTATTAAACTTGACATGATTAGGCAACCTAGGTATAGCCCTTTGTGAAATTTAGCCTATTTCTTTGTTTAGCCAAAATCCTTTAACAATTCCACTAGATAAGCCCCTTTGAGCCTTTTACCCCTTTCTTTGATCAACCATGTTACAAACCTTAGCCTTCTTAAATACCCTTTCTCACCCAAGTTAACTGTCTCAATTTAGTTTTGATAAATCCTTAGACACACATGTTGAAACACCTTTCCACATGATTTTGATTTGACAAAATTATTTAAGTTAATCCATGATTAAGAGGCAATTAAATTTAAGTGCTTTGATTTAATTGTACTAATATGTTTGTTCAATGTTGAGTATAAGTATAAATAAAAACATAAATAAAAAGACAGGACGAAGTCAGCATGAGAACACAACACAAGCTGAGTGGAGTGTAACTCAGCATGATAGAAGAAAAGTCATCTTCAGAACAAACGCTTGAAGATGAAGCTGACCAAAGAAGCTGAATGAAACGCAACTCAGTATCAAAGAAGAGAAGTCTTCCTCTAAAACTAAAGCTTGCAAACGAAGCTGAACACGGAAGCTGAGTAAGAATATGACTCAGAAACAAAGAACAAAAGCAACGTCAATAAAGTCAAGCTGAGTACTCGTCAGGACAGCGCGAATGATCCGTTTGCTAAATGACAAAATTCGACAACTGTCTGCGCCAAATCAGAAGCCTTGGAATTACGTATAGAGTCAATTTCGAGATGCATGGGTCAACTGGCCGATAGCTAAAGGACGAAACTGGCGCTAGTAGACGAACCTGACAGAAGAAGACAAGCCTGACGCCTGCAGAATTCAGACGACAGGATTGGGCTGCGAATTCTGAATGCTGACCAAGCGTGTGACGCAAGAGAGCCGTTTGAATCCAACGGATACTTCCAGATTCAAATCATTAGAGCTTCAGAATCAGCTATAAAAGGACAAGTCCATCACTTGGACTAATTGCCGAAAAATACAAGAGAAAAAGAGCATACATACAAAGCACATTCAAACAAGAAAAAGATCTTACACCGAATTTCCATTTCTGTGTAAAAGCTAGATTGAATTTGTTTTCATCTAAAGTGTTCTTCATCTAGAAAGAACAGATTTGTATCAATTGTAAAAGATTGAGAGAGTGGTGCTGAGTACTCGGTTTTAAGTACTCAGCGGTAGAGAGAAATCTGAGTGTTCGGTTATAGCGCTCAGTAGGAGTTGAGTAGACGAATAGAGGAAGGTACTCTTGCATATTCAACTGCCTTGTAAACGGTTTGTGCTCTACCTTTAAAGAGCTCAGTGTTGGATTGAAAAAGCCCGGAGGGATTCTGGGGACTGGACGTAGGCGGAGAGACCGAACCAGGATAAGTCTGCTGAGTAATTTCTAACTCTCTCTCAATATAATATATATTTGTATGTGTTGTTTGATTAAATTGCTCAGGATATAAATTGTAAAAGCTGACACTGAGTAATCTTGGTGCTGAGTTGGAAGCTGACCTCAAATGTTAATTCCCAACTCATAAGTAAAACAGTTCTAGTCAGCATCTGACTAAAGCTGACTTACATCTGTCGGCCGTGCTGACCAAAACAAAGTTAAATAACTTAAAGAATTAATTAAGTCAGCATAATTAAGCGAAAAAGTTACATTAGTTCCTAACTCCCCTTGGAACTAATCACACGGGACCAACAACACCTATCCTTCAAATTTCCGCTAGCAATCATTAAAAGGTTGTAATTTTAATAGAAGAAGCAACATTTACC
This sequence comes from Euphorbia lathyris, assembly GCF_963576675.1. Lineage (NCBI taxonomy): Eukaryota > Viridiplantae > Streptophyta > Magnoliopsida > Malpighiales > Euphorbiaceae > Euphorbia > Euphorbia lathyris. The sequence goes on from NC_088910.1 coordinate 91,793,684, forward strand.
CATTTGAATTTCCCTCTTTTTCCCCTCTATTCAACAGAAAAAAAATGGTTAAAAACCAAATTCAAAAAAAAAAAAAAAAAGGAAAGAAAGAAAAATTATAAAGGAAATGATAAAAGATGTGTTTATACTATAGTTGCTTCCCGAATTCACTAAAACAACCTTGAGCTTCAACCTTCATATGCATAGCGGAAAAAGTGTCCCTTTTGGATTCTGAATTGCTTGAGGACAAGCAAGATTTTAAGTGTGGGGAGGTAGTTGATAGCTCCCTAATGCGAAAAATGTGTCCTTTTTGCAAAAATCTTAACTATTTGAGTCATTTAACTTTTTGCCTTTAAATTCTCTTTTTCCTATCCCAACCTTTAGCCCATGTTACAACCCTTTAAAGACCTATGATTTTGTTTAATTTTAATGCATTAATTTTGACCGGATGGATGATGCAATCCCAACGTGACCACTTTGTACAATTAAATGTAGAGAGCTTACAAATAAACAATTTTCACCCAAACACTTGAGCGTTAGAGTGACCATTTGTGAGCTATCAATTTTAGTCATTTTCTTTCATTTTCATAAAGTATTGATTGATAAAACCAATTAATCAGTTTTGGAGACTCGCCTGAGGTTCATTATTTTTTTAATTATAAAATGAGTAGTCTGAACTGTTGTGAATAATAAAGTGTAGTAGATTCTTGTTTTTGTAAGGAAGCTATTTGTTGATTTTTCTCTGTTTTGAATTCTTTCTTGCTTGAGGACAAGCAATAGCCGGTGAAAATGACCGGTCAACGCGCCACCTCACCATTTTTTCAATTTTAATTAAACAAACCCTATATACAATTACCAAAATACCCTTTATCCAAAAAAAAAATAAAAAAATAAAAAAATAAAAGTACACTCTCTCCTTCGCTCATCTCTCTCTCTCTCTTTCTCATGGCTCCTTTCTCTCTCCAACACTTCTCCCTCTCTAACTCCTTTCTCTCTCTAACTCCTTTCTCTCTCTAATTCAGTAGCCATTGTCACCATTATTTTCATAGAATCTTTCTTTAAAATACCTACAAGCCTTTAAATCTTAGTTTCTTCAATATGTACTGTTCAATCTAAAAGCAGAGAAAGGACGAGAGAGATCGTAGTTGGTTGGTTCGGATAAATATCAAAATCGACAGATAAAAAAAAGTCACCCAAAAGACATATTTCTATCTCACATGATATGAATAACGAAAGAAATATAGATAGAAATAGACTAGTTTTCTCTCTCCTCCCATCTTATGAAACAGAAGCTCCATTGTCGGCGAACCTTTTTATTAAGAAAAACAATATTCTACAGAATCCAAGCCACAGCTCAAATTTCCTCCTCTCAACATGCATAGTTTTACACTAAAAATTGAAGAAAATGGAAAATACACAATAGAAGTGAAACTCATGGAACGCAAAAGTTGATTGGTCTGGATTAAATTGTGATTACATACTGTATAGACATAAACACGCGCACACTACAACAAATGGGCACTTGTGCCACGGTTAAAATCGTGGCACAAGTTTAAAATTTCCGTGGCTACACTATATAGCCACAGAAATTCTTCCGTGGCACAAGTGATCGTGGCTAACTAGTTGCCATGGAAAAATAATGGTCGTGGCATAAATGAGTTCTTATGCCGCGGGAATGTCCGTGGCTAATCACATCATTTTGCCACCGATAAACTCGTGGCAAGAATAAAATACATGTGGCAAGTAATAGCAACCCGTGGCAATCAACCCAACATAGCCACGAGCAAAACCGTGGCAAAAGTAAAATAATTATGGCTAGAAATCTTGCTTAGCCACGAGCATAACCATGGCAAAAATAAATTCTTTGTGGCTATAAAGATTTCCTAGCCATCAGCATCATCATGGCAAACATAATCAGTGGTAATTTATTTTTAATTTATTATTATTATTATATGATCTTTTGAATGGATAAAGCTCATTAAAATCAATATAAAAGTGAACAAAGACTCAAATTTCAACCAATCTTCTCAAAAATAATATTTATTAATTAAACATGAATCTTTCTAGCTATCATCCATCCAATAAAAATCACAACAGGAAAAGAAATCTATCAAAAGTATCCAATATAAATTTTTTCCCATCAGTACCATACAAATAATAATAGAAGAAATCATAAGAAAAAATGAGATTCGCAGCAAGCTTCCAAAGATTGGAGTTACCCCACTCGTAGTTGAAGAAACCAAATGGTTTAATTCACCAACTGTTACAAAATCAACAATCAAAGTTAAGACAATATTTATATATATTAATATTACGAACGTAATTCAATAAGTGCATATGCCACCAAATCACTTACAGGCTGACTAGTTAAATTTAACCACAGATATTACACTAGATTAGAGTATATTAAAATCCTACAAGTCAGCTACCTCAACTACAGAGTTTGTTTCCTCAACTAACAAAATCCTACGTGCACTCTGTAATTTTAAAGTAAAAAACAACATGAACATGAACATGAACATGAACATGAACGACAACGATAACATAGAAATGCAAGGATAAACACTGATCCAAAGGCACAAAAGCAGTCCTAAAGAGTAAGATGTAAACCTTGTGAATTGAGAAATACAAGAAGCCTCCTATTGAATGAGTAACATAAAAACCAAAGCTTGTTTCCACTATGCAAAGCCATGCTGGAGTCAAATTCCTGCAACATTACATGCACAAAAAAAATGTATAAATCAAACTATGTATTCCGACATCTGGAACTAGTTCTGTAAACAGAATTGGGTTACTATGTAGTTCTGGAACTATGTAGTTCCATTACAGAACTGGTTTCCATTTCTATAAACATCACTGGTTCTAATTCTGTATCCCGTTAGAATGGAAACAGAACTACCAGTTCTGAGTTCTGTATAGAGAACTGGGTTACCAATGTTATATCTATTCAATTTGCTCGATGGAATGTCTCGAGAGCAACCAATTATTTTATTGTGATATTTTTGTTTGTGTACGGATAAACGTAAGCATAAATTTGTTCTAAAAATTGCCTATAGAAGGATAATTGCATCAGATAAATGGTTAAATGTCTTTATAATTAGCTAATATGAGATATTTAGCCTATTTATTTATGTTTAGTGCTTGCTATCTATAGTAATAAAGTCATTACATACCAATAACACAAATTGATGAATGATAAGGCTTTACATTCCATTGGTCAACTTAGTATATAACAACATATATGCAAACAACTTTTTATCTAGAGATAGGAAGGTTGTATGTTGTATGTGCTATTTGACATGATTAGATTGCATTGAGAAATACTAACCTTTAATTCCTTCTCAAGTTTCCGTGCAAGAGCTAAAAGTAATGTTGATTTGCAAGAGCCTAGTGGTCCGAAGATCAAAGTCATCCTGTAAAAGTCCAAACCAAGGGAAAAATGAGTAAAAGATGTCAATGATCCCTTTATTCGGGTGGCTAAAGTTGCAATTTTCCTATTGAAAGTGTAGAGAAAAATGAACTGCCAAGGGGCATAATGATACCTGTTGTAGTGAAGACACATTTCTAATTCTAGCTATGAAGCAAAATCAGTAATTGCAAAGAATAAATAAACTGAAATGACCATGATCACCTCACCTGGACAAATCTGTATAGGCCAGGAATGGACATGGCATCCGCTCCAAGCAATTTCAGTCCGAAGTCAACATGAAGCTGCATTACGAGAGAGAGAGATGAGATGGTACTGCTCACTACAAATATGAACCTATAAATGCATCCAGCGAGTAGCATTTCTAATGATCTAAAACACTAGAATACTTTTGCGTAAGAATTAATAAGTTTAGAGAGTTGGTTGTTACCTTCTCCATTAGAGAGACAAATATATTTGCAAAACAAGGAAAGGAAGGAACCAAAGGCTTTAGGGTGATGCGTGGCGAGGCAAACACTTGCAAATCAACAACCTGAAATTTCTCTGAAGAAATTAATTATCCTACTTTGAAACATAAAGAAAATGGCACTGTATCTCACATCTTTAGTCTCAGTAATTATTTGTCTGTGTGAGGAATATAAGCATATTTTCGAAGCATTTAATCTGATAATTAAATTCTCTTTTCACCAATTATCAAATCAATAAAATACCTGAACTGTTGCTCTCAAACCAAATGCTTTAACTGCAATGGTGATGTTTGGATTCCCAGCCCACTTCACTGATGGTTCAATAATCAACTCTTTCTCGTCAGTGAGATAAACTTTTATTCCTGAAATAAAATCATCTAGAATGAGCACTGCATAAATTGTTTCACGAACAGAGCGAATTTAAGCCACAAGTAACTAGATGACGCTGTCCATAGCATAAATCTATATGTGAATACAGACTGCATTGAGTTTTATAAAGGAACATATAGCAGCAACATAATTAGTTAATAGCAGTTGCATCTTATACACAAATTAACTGGAGTATAGAATTCCTGCTAATGCATTTTCCATTTTACAGGGGATAGTAGGTTAGGTTATGTTATTATTTATATAATGCCAAGAGTAATTCTCTTCCCCCATTGATCAAATTAGTAACAATAACTACTGCATTTGACAGGGTAAATTTCAGCTACTGTCCCTCAGCTTTACATTTCATACCATAAACGCCACTAAACTTACTTTTATAATAGGATAGTCACCCAACTTCCAGCACCTTTTTTTACCCACCTTCCCTACTGCCAGAATCTAGTGAAAATTACGCTGGAGATGGGGATTGATTTATATGAAATGATACTTAATTTTATGAACATCTACTGCCAGAATCTAGTGAAAATTACGCTGTAGATGGGGATTGATTTATATGAAATGATAATTACTTTTATGAACATTTATAGTTTCAGCTATTAATATGAAGTGGACCTTTAACTATTAGTTTGAGCTTTTAGTTGAGTTGGTTCCATGACATGGTATCAGAGCCAGCATGACCAAGTGGTCCAGGGTTCGATTCCTAGCAGCCTCATATGTTGAGTTATTTGCAAGACATGGTAATATGGGCGCCTGTGTTGTCACGCTTCAAGCCCAAGTGCGTTTTCGTGTGTGGGGGTGTGTCAGCTATTAATGATGTTTTATAATATAAATCATACATCCATGTGGATTTCCAGCGTAGTTCATGCTGGATTCCAACAATAGGGACAATGGATGAAAGATATTGGAAGTTCAGTAACTCCTGTTACAAAAGTAAGTTTAATTGTGTTTACGGTTCTAAAAGAAAGGTTTGGAGATGGTAGATGATATCCTACACCGGATTGTAAGGTCAAAGTGGCATCATAAAGCAATCTACCCCCAAAAATTAAAGAATAAATTGCTTGCTAATTCATATGCTAAACTTTGCAAGCCGAATTTGCAGAAGAACAGTCGCTCACACATTACATTGACCCGTTACTTACACAAGAACATTTTCACATTATAAATGATTAGACACTAATATGTAGGATAATAAGCCAGTAAGGGAAAACCAGATGATTGATAAGAAGAACATGGAGATCAACCAAAGGTGCTTCGGAGAAAAACCTGTTTGAATATTCCACAAATCATCCAATAAAAAGAATAAAAGGAAGAGACGAAAGACGCACCAAATCACCCATTTGCCGTTCTTCACCGCGCCTGCGTCATCGTCCCTCCGCCATTCCCCACTCGTCCCTTCACCATTCAAACTTTGTGGCCTATTTTACAACCGTAAAATGCAAAGAAATGACGTTAGGGCGTAGCAAACAACAACAAAAAACGAGTAAAGTTTCTACACAAAACATCACGGAACTGGTACCTGAGAGTTACGGAGACGCCGAGACGCGGATCCGCTCGTCTCCGGCTACCCCTGTCGTCGGTGGAGCTGCCGTCGCGGTGGACCGAGGTGAATGGTGAAGGGACGAGCGGGGAATGACGAAGCGGACTTGGCGGAGGGACGACGATTCAGGCGCGGTGAAGAACGGCGGCCGGTCGGATGACTGCTGCTCTTCTTCTTGTTAACGGTAGAAATTTGAGAGAGAAGAGAAAGGAGGCGGTGTGAATGGGGGTTAGAATTCAACCCTAATCTGTAATGTGAGAGCTTATCTCACTGTTTCTTTATTATTCCGAATTGAACCCCTAATTATTCAATCCTATGCACACTGACCCAACCTTTTAAAGTTAAATTCAATTATGCCCTTTTTCTATCACAATTGCCACCCTTCTACTTATCTAAGCTTCAATTTACCCAATCCCTTTAATAAATTCAATTTGTCTAATTTTTGTGAAATTGGTTTCAGCTTTTTGGAATAAGGGTTTTGTCTAAGTTTTGGAATTTGATTTTCAAATTGGGAATGAAAATTGGGAAAACTTTTTAGAGGGATCATTTAGTAAAGAGGGCGGTAACTTAACAATTGGGGGAAGGACAAATTGGCGGTACTCCAATTTTTTTAGGGTAATTATTTAAAGTTAATAGTGAGAATTAAATATATTATTAATATTATTGTTAAATAAAATAGTGAAAATAATAAGTGAAAATTTTGCTACATAATACATTATTGTTTGCCACCAAATAAATTACCCGTGGCATTAGTAAGTTTATGCCACGCTTAAACTTTTCCCGTGGCATAAACAAGTTCAGCCACACAAAAAAAAAATACCGTGGTAAGATTCGTGGCACAAGTATATGTTTGCCACGGAATAAATTTAACCGTAGCATAAATACATTAAGTGATCAAAAGTTTATGGTGGAATCCATTTTTCCCGTGGCTAACTAAAAATATGCCACGAATTTTACATTCTCGTTGCATGATTCGTGGCACAAGTGCTCATTTGTTATAGTGGCATTTTAATTTGATATATGTATAAAGGACACTGGCCTTCCTTTATAAACCTTTCCATGCGCATTATACAAATCCTACAAGGTCAAATAATGATCAAATACCATTTCCCTTTCACTCCGCACATCTGATAGAAACAAATAGAGCATTCCTTCTGCTGTAAATTTCTCGACGATTATTAGCAATTGAAAAGAAATTGCTTGTTTCTTCTCTAATTTCCCCTGGACTTGTAGGAATTTTTAGCAGTAGGTTGCTTGGTGAGTCACAAACGAAGTCTTGACTCTATCGGAAGGCTCCATCGGGATCTGGTGATAACTCGATTTCACATCAGTGAAAGAATACATGGCGTGTCCTGCGGTTCCATCTACTAGAATATCAATACACGACAGAGGGTAGTTGTCTTTGGGATAAGCTTTGTTGAGATCTGTGAAGTCAATACACATGCGGTATGATCCGCCTGCCTTTTTGACTAATACCACATTCGCCAGCCATTGTGTGTAAAGTACTTCTTCGATGGCGTCCGCCTTTTTGAGCTTAGCAATCTCTTATTCTATTACTTTCTGTCTTTCAGGACCATGATTCCTCCGCTTTTGTGCTATCGGGACAACGTCCTTGGCAATATTGAGCTTATGAGTGATCACATCCGGATTAATCCCTGGGAGAATCTCATCCTTCCATGCAAAGACATCCTCTGACTCATGGAGAACCTTTATAATAGCCTCCTTAATCTCACCTCTTAGCCCTTTATCAATTCGTACATGCTTTTCATCCGCTATAAGGTACATCTCTGTTTCACCCAGAGCCATTGTGACAAGTTCCTCTTCTTCCTCATCTTTAGACTGTGGGCGAATCATCAAGGATGCTGAATATGTCTCCTGAGCAACCTTTTGATTTCCTCTGACCATTACTCCTCCTTTGGCCGTGGGGATGTAAATGGTTAAATGGCGGATGGAGATGAGAGCCGCTGCTTCGAAGATGAAAGGCCGACCCAGGATGATATTAAGGCCAATTGACCATCTATAATGGAGAACTCCAGATCTCCCTTCCAGATTTGATCTTCGTCTGCCAACTCGCAATCTAACGTTACTTGTCCCTTTGTTTGGATTGTGTGCCCTGTTACTCCTAGGATGTCCACAATAGTGGTTTCCACTTGGACAGGATCGACCATAAGTTTGGCGAATGCTCCTCTTGTAATGACGTTGCACGAGCTTCCAGTGTCAATCATTACTCTCTTCATTTCCCATCCTTCTATCATCATGGTAATGACTAGAGCATCTGCGTAAGGAGGAACCTCCGGGCCTACGTCCGTAAAAGGGCGGTTGAGTGATGCCCTATCCAAAGCGGTAGTCTTTGCCTTTTTTAGCACAGGTTGATATCCTAGTCCGTCCGCTATGACATTGATGGTCCCTTTTGCCTTCTTTTTCTGATCATCTCTTGATTTATCACCATCTCCTTTCTTGCTATCATTTTGGACGAACCTGTCTAGCTTTCCCCTTTCTATAAGCCTTTCTATCTCTCTGGCCAACTCCCAACACGCGTCTGTATCATGACCATTCCTCCTGTGGTACTTGCAATAATTTTTGGGATTTTTCCCTGTGTTGGTGTACTCCCCCCCCCCCCCCTTTTGGTTCGGGGTATGAAATGCTCCGATTGTGCTGGCTGTTCTCTATCCACATTAGCACTTCACTTTTGGAGGCGTTTAATGGTGTAAACGACAGTGTGTATGCCGATTTGTTTTTAGAGCCTCTACGCCTGCCCCTGGATGACGAATCAGGATGTTTGTCCTTCTCTTTATCCCGCCTACAAGATTCGCCCTTGTTCCTTTTAGGCGCAGATACTGACTCTCTGCGGATGTCATCTACTTCCATAAAGTCCTTGCATCTTTCTATCAACTCTGCCATATCTCTGGGCTTCTTTCTGATCAGATCTTCCTGCAAGCTTTTACATGTGGTGTTTTTCACTAGAGCTTCCACCGCCATGGAGACATCCACATCAACAATTCATATACACAATTTGTTGAAATTATCCACATATTCCCGAAGGGGTTCATTCGCTTTCTGCTTCAATTCAAAGAGCTTCCGCGATTTGACCACTAGAGGGATGCAACCGACGAATTTTGCATAAAATTGCCTACTTAATTGATCCCGGCTGTCAATTGATCCTGGAGGTAAATATTGGAACCAATCATAAGCTGGTCCTCCTAGCGTGGTGATAAACATCCGGCATAACACCGCCTCGCTGGCTCGATTAAGGCTAAGCAAGGTATTTTCTGGCATGAGCTTTGGGGTTGTCCGTACCTGCATAAATTGGGATATTAGGAATTTTAAAGTGTCTTTCCGTCAAAGGATTTGCATAAAGGATTAAAGAGAAAGAGAGAGGAGTTAGAGAGAGAAAGTAATTGCAAAAAACGCAGCGATGCTTAGAATATGACGCCATGAACTGGTTTTGATTATTAAATAGAAGAAAACACATGCATTGATGGATCTGCACTTGGGTTTGGCCGCTAAAGCTGTCGTCCAATATTGCCAGTAAGAAAGTAGTGTTGTTAGCGATTCAGGTGAGCCAGATCGATTGGATTAGAGAGAGATAGCAATGGAAATGGAAAAGGAAAAGAAGGAAGAAAGGGAGTTAGAGAGAGAGCAATGCAAATGGAAATGTAAAAGAGGGAAGAAAGGGAGGTGGAGAGAGAGAGAGCGCAATGGAGATGGAAAAGAGGAAGAAAGATATATATGTAATTTTATGTTAAAGTGGTCAAATATTGACTTTTTAACCGGTCAAATGGCTGACGTGGCGTGTTGACTTTCGTTTGACCGGTCATTTTAACCGGCTGTACACCACAGTAAGAGGTCATTCATAAGTTCGTACATATTAGTGAGACAAATTAAATGTTGTACACCAAAGTTTGAAATAGGACAAATGTTGTACACCATATATAAAATTTACCCAGATACCTTCTATGGTTACTTTGTTTTTGACAAAGTACCATTACTTTTGGTTATAACTCATTTATAAAATTCACCAAATTTATCTATAGTTTATTGTTTTGGCGTGTAACTCATTTATACTTTTCAATTTTTCTGTCTTTTTTTTTTTTGAAACAAATTTTTCTGTGTCTTGATCCTATTAGGTTATGATAAAAGTCTTCAAATGAAATGGCTCTTTTAATCATTGTCAAATCCCAAGTCTTCAATAATAAAAGTCTCCATTACCATTATTATTTATTATTTTTTGTTATTGTCATTAATACTGTAATATTGAAATTATAATAACATGAAAAGGAATTTAGATAGGATAATTAATTAATTAATTAATTAATTTATATTATTATGTATGTATACATGCAAGCATGTTTTAAAGGGGGTGCTTCTCACGTTACCAAATGAATAAAATATGCCACATCTTCTTTCATTACAACTATAAAAACAAACAAATCAAACTCCTAAAGCAGAGCATACTAGAGCAGCCATCAATATTAAAAAATGAAAGCCTTACTCATTATCCTCTTCGCTTTTGAATTGATCTCAGGCTCAGCCGCAGAGTACAGTCCAAATAATTTAGAAGAAAATAATGTAAATATTCTTCTAACTATCCCAAATTTACTCAATAAATTGGGTTCAACATCATCTGATGAATTGCTAAGTTTTGGTTACTATCACGAAACCTGTCCCCAAGCTGAAGCCATCATCAGTAGAAAAGTTAAACAATGGGTTCACAAAGATTCAACCGTCGCTGCAAGCCTCCTCCGATTGCACTTCCATGATTGTGCTGTTAGGGTAAGTTCTGCTTACTATCATATATTCTTAATATTAGCTATGATGTATGGTTGGTGTGATCTGAATGTGTATGTATGTGTAGGGTTGTGATGGGTCTATTTTGTTGAACCATGAAGGAAGTGAAAGAAGAGCAGATGTAAGCAAGAGCCTTAAAGGCTTTGATTTGATTGATGAAATCAAGTCAGAACTTGAGAAGACATGCCCTAAAACTGTCTCTTGTGCTGACATTCTTACTGCTGCCTCAAGAGATGCTACTGTTCGTCTTGGAGGTCCTTATTGGATGGTTCCTTATGGAAGGAAAGATGGCAAAATTTCCATTGATAAGGAAGCTCAAGTACTTGTCCCTATGGGTCATGAAAACATTACCACTTTGCTTCAGTTTTACCAATCTCTCGGATTGAATGTTCTTGATTTGGTCGTTTTATCTGGTACACTATAATTCCCTATCTATTACGTGGTTTCATTGATTTGCAAGTAGAAGAATGTGATATTATATCTATGTGTTTCTCAGGGGCGCACACAATTGGGAGGGCAGCATGCGGGTCAATACAAGACCGTCTGTACAACTTTGAAGGAACGGGAAAAGCAGACCCTTCTTTGGATACAAAGTATTTAAATTTCTTAACAAGAAAATGCAGATGGGCATCTGAATATGTTGATCTTGATGGTACAACTCCAAATAAATTTGATTCAGAATATTATAAGAATCTGCAGAAGAATATGGGTCTGTTGTACACTGATCAACTGCTGTACTCTGATCCAACAACTGCTCCACTTGTTAATACATTAGCTTCAGCGCCCTCAGTTTTCCATTTCCAGTTTGGAGTTTCAATGGCCAAGCTTGGGAATGTTCTTGTGCCTTCTGTTCAACTTGATGGGGAAATTCGAACACTTTGCAGCTCCGTTAACTCTTACAACTACTAGATTGGTTCACTTCTGGTTTGGTCTTTTACTTGTTGTTTCAATACACCAATTACTACAAGTTCAAATTTGTTCAATTAATATTGAAGAATATATGGAATCATTTTTGAGTAATCATATTGTTCTATAGATATAATAAAGGAAAATCATGTTTAACACGCCCTCTCATTCAATTCAATTCATTCCATTTGGTGCGTGAAACTAGTAAAATAATAGGGTTACAGAAAATTTACAATTGCAGTGTAAAAATGGAGAAGAATTAGGATAATAAAATTTGGGCCTAGGCGGGCGTCGAGCAAGCAAGCGCGTGTGATATATTTGTCAAAACCCACTAAACACAATTTAAAGATTGAGAAGGCCCAAACCAATAGATACACACACCATAAAATTAATCTCAAAACCATTTCTCGTAATATATCAACGGCCCCAATATCATGTAAACAAATGTATTGTTAGAGAAAACCCCGCAGCGGAACAAAATATTTAATTTTGGTAAATAAATTGACAACAAAATAAAAGAAGAACAATAAAGTAAATGACACAAGGATTTATGTGGTTCGGCAGTGTGCCTACTCCACGGGCGAAGGAGACCGAAAATTATTCCACTAGAGAGATAAAAAGTGGTACAAAAGAATGGAGAAAATAACACTCAAAACCCTTAACCCCAATACACCCAAAACCCCACAATTCTCTCTTGGAGAATATCACTCAAACTAGCAATCTAACATCAATTGCTTGGATACACAAACATATGCCAATGCATGGTATTTATAGAAAAATTTTGGGATGTGAATGGAAGCAATGAAAGTCAAAAATTACATGTGAACAAAGGAAAAGAGACTAATATGAACTTTGACAAAATTGTATGGTTTGTGTTCAAAATTCAACACAATTTGATTTGAATGTTGAATTTCAAATCACATTCATACAAATCTCCACCTTGATTTGAAATTTCACTAAAAATTCTTCCTTCGCCGTAATGCCCTTCCGGGCTAGCTCACTTATTGCTAATACCAATCAAGTTCAAACAATGCTTGAACTTAGTCGTTGGAAGAGGCTCCGTCATCATGTCGGCTGGATTATCTGCAGTACCAATTTTACTAATTGTAATATTTCCTTCAGAAATAACATCTCGAATAAAATGGTACTTCACATCAATGTGTTTCGTTCTTTCATGAAACATCTGATCCTTCGTCAAACATATAGCACTCTGGCTATCACAGTGAACGACAATCTTCTGTAAATTTGAACTGAGCTCACCAACCAAGCCTCGTAGCCAAATAGCTTCTTTTACAGCTTCAACTACAGCCATATATTCTGCTTCTGTAGTGGACAATGCAACTGTAGGCTGTAAAGTAGCTTTCAAACTGATGGCACTGCTACCAAGAGTAAACACATAACTCGTAATGGATCTTCTTCTGTCAAGATCGCCTGCATAGTCTGAATCAACATAACCTGCCACCATGTTCTCACTCATTCCAAATTTTAAACAAGCATTAGTAGTACCCCTTAAATATCTCAGAATCCATTTCACAACATTCCAATGATCATTACCAGGATTGAACATATATCTACTAACTACACTGACTGCATGTGAAATTCCAGGACGAGTACAAACCATCGTGTACATGATACTACCAACCACACTAGAGTAAGGTACATGTGACATATATTCAATATCCATTTTGGACTGTGGACACATATCAGCAGAAAGTCTGAAATGAGAAACAAGTGGAGTACTTACAGGTTTAACATTTTTCATGCCAAATCGCTCCAACACTTTTTCAAAAAAACTTCTATTAGTTAAACAAAGTGTTCCTACAGCTCTATCTCTATGGATCTCCATACCAAGAATCTTCTTGGCAGCTCCCAAATCTTTCATCTCGAATTCACTACTCAGCTCTGCTTTCAATCTGTTGATATCAGACATATCCTTGGCAGCAATAAGCATATCATCAACATAGAGTAACAAATAAACAAATGAGCCATTTAGAAGTTTTGTGAAATAAACACAACTATCATATTGGCTCCTAAAATCACCATGCCTAATCATAAAGGAATCAAACCGCTTATACCACTGTCGAGGAGACTGCTTTAACCCATATAGTGATTTCTACAATAAGCAAACATGGTCTTCTTTGCCTTCGATTTCAAAACCTTCAGGTTGTTGCATATAGATTTTCTCCTCAAGTTCTCCATGTAAGAAGGCAGTTTTGACATCGAGTTGTTCCAACTCCAAATCATTTATAGCAACCAATATAAGCAAAACACGAATAGAGCTATGTTTGACAACAGGAGAGAAAACATCATTAAAATCAACTCCTTATACCTGACTATAGCCCTTAGCTACCAATCGTGCCTTGTATCGAGCAGCTTCAACGCTCGGAATGCCATCTTTTCGTTTGAAGACCCATTTACAACCGACAATCTTCTTGTTCTTTGGCAGTTTCACCAATTCCAGAATCATCACCAGACATGGCTTTTGAATATATTGAAGGATCGCCAACTCCTTCAGTCTCTTGTGCAGCAACACAGGCAAAAGTGACATAATCTACTAAACTTAGAGGTTGTTTTCTTTCTCTTTCTGGCCTACTTCTAGCAACTGGATGCTCCTCTTCAATAGATGTAGATTCTTCTACTTCGGTAGACTCTGTCAATTGTTCATTCAATGGAGAGAATGAGTTCTCCACCTCAACTTGAACCTCCACCTGCTTATCAGAATTCTGTATCTTGGTGTTAGAAGTGACTGAAGACTGTTGGTCCCGTGTGATTAATTCCAAGGGGGGGTTAGGAACTAATATAACTTTTTCGCTTAATGATGTTGACTTAATCGATTCTTTAAGTGTTTTAACTTAGTTTAGGTCAGCACGGCCGAGAGATGTAAGATAGCTTTAGTCAGATGCTGACTAGAACTGTTTTACTTGTGAGTTGGGAATTAACACTTGAGGTCAACTTCCAACTCAGCACCAAGATTACTCAGTGACAGCTTTTACAATTTATATCCTGAGCAATTTAATCAAGCATCACTTATATAGATATATTGAGAGAGAGTTAGAAATTACTCAGCACGACTTATCCTGGTTCGGCCTCTCCGCCTACATCCAGTCCCCAGAGTCCCTCTGGGCTTTTTAAATCCAATACTGAGCTCTTTAAAGGTAGAGCACAAACCGATTACAAGGCATTTGAATATGCAAGAGTACCTTCCTCTATTCGTCTACTCAACTCCTACTGATTGCTATAACCAAACACTCAGATTTCTCTACCGCTGAGTACTTAAAACCGAGTACTCAACACAACTCTCTCAATTTTACAATTGATACAATCTTGTTCTTTCTAGATGAAGAACACTTTAGATGATTACAAAATCAATCTAGCTTTTACACAAAGATAGAAATTTGGTGTAAGATCTTTTTCTTGTTTGAATGTGCTTTGTATGTATATGCTCTTTTTCTCTTGTTGTATGTCGGCAATCGGCTTAGGATCCAAGAATGAACTTGTCCTTTTATAGTTGAAGTCTGAAGCTCTAATGATTTGAATCTGGAATTATCCATTGGATTCAAACGGATCTATTGCGTCATTTGTTCTGGTCAGCTTCAGATTTGCAGGCCAATCCTGTCGTCTGAAATTCGCAGGCGTCAGGCTTGTCTTCTTCCCGCAGGTGTGTCTTCTAGTGCCAGTTCGTCTTTTAGCTAACGGACAGTTGACCCATGCATCTCGAAATTGAATCTGTGCGTAATTCCAAGGTTTCTATTATTGGTGCAGACAGTTGTCGGATCTTGTCTTCTAGCAAACGGATCATTCGTGCTGTCCTGACGAACACTCAGCTTGACTGTATTGACGTTGCTTTTGTTCTTTGTTTCTGAGTCATATTCTTACTCAGATTACGTGGTCAGCTTCGTCTGCAAGCATTAGTTTAGAGGAAGACTTCTCTTCATTGATACTGAGTTGCGTACCACTCAGCTTCTTTGGTCAGCTTCATCTTTAAGTATTTGTTCTGAAGATGACTTTTCTTCTGTTATGCTGAGTTGCACTGCACTCAGCTTGTGATGTGTTCTCATGCTGACTTCGTCCTGTCTTACTTTTTATTCATGTTTTCATTTATACTTGTACTCAACATTGAACAAACATATTAGTACAATTAAATCAAAGCACTTAAATTTAATTGCCTCTTAGTCATGGATTAACTTAAATAATTTTGTCAAATCAAAATCATGTGGAAATGTGTTTCAACAAACTCCCCCATTTTGATGTTGGCAAAATATTTAATTAATGGAACTCAGCATTGAGATTCCCCATCATTGAAATTCTTTTTATGCTTCTGAAGTTACTCCCCCGTAAGGGTTGCATCTATTGACTTAACTTAACTCTAAACCTTCTAAGATTTAATCGAGTAAAACTAAGACATGCCTATACTGACTTAGTTCAATTCTAGACCTTGCAAGATCTAATTCAGATGAGCCTAGGTCAGCTTTCAGAAGAGTTGAATGCTTGAAACATATGTTAACTCAGTTTGATACATAGATAGTTTAGGTATCAGAGTTTATGGAAGGATGTATCAGAGCTAATGTGTACTGAGTATGTTCCTTTTTAATTTTGTTTGTTTGTTCATTTAAGACAGATCAGCATATAGCACAACAAGTAAGTAAGCATCACATAAGATTTATCAGTTTGAATGAAAGATGCATAAATATATAGATGGTCAGCTTAAACAGGATAGAACACACCAGATAAAATTACAAGTCAAGAAACTAAGACTAGCCAATCTATTTCTTCCTATTGACTTGAGCTTGGTGAGCATGATTAACTTTGCCTTTCCCTTTGGCGGTTCCTTGTTGCTGACCTTGATTTCCTGAACCCGATGCTTCTCCCATTTTCTGCTGAGTTCCAGCAGCTTGCATTTCTTTCTCCCCTGTTTTGCCATCATCAGAAGATGGAGGAATAAATGTCTCTCGAAGAACATCACGAGCCAGTTTTGTTGAGTAGGCTTGAAGTTGACTCATACTTTCCCGAAGACCATCGAAGACAGCCATGCTATCGTCTAGAGTGGCAGCAGGGATCCTAATGGTAGCACTTAGCATGCTCAGAAGATACTCTTGGGATTTCCCGATCCAAGTAATGGATTCTGTCAGCTTGGCATATGATTGATGGTACATTTTGAGCAATACCGAATCATAGAACTGATGTTGAGCATTGGTATGCCGGACATGTTTGAGTGTGGCTTGAGAGTACTGCAGAATCTCATTTGTCTTTACTTGGTCAGTATCCATTTCTTCTTTACTCAAGTTGAGTAGGCGAACAGCTTCACTAATTTGCTCAATGGAACACTAGGAGGAGGAAGAGATTAATTCACGAGTCCCGGTCAGCTCAGAAGTTAGCTGGGTGAAAAGCTGATTAACCTCAGCAGAGGTTGCATAGATTGAGTTCGCAACTGACAAAGTGTTGAGTTGGCCCTGGATAGCATTCATGTGATTGACCATTGTCAGCTGGAGTTCAGCCAGCTTCACTATAGATTCTTGCTTGGGTTGTTGAGATTGAAAGGATGTCATGAAACTCAGTAGATCCTTAAGACCCTTGATTTCAGTTAAGAGTTGAGTGACAGAAGATAGTTGTGTTGGCTCAACATGCAGCAAGGCTTCAGCTAAGTCAATGATTCTTCGTCCAGACTCAGTAGCATGCAGGTAAGCATAAGATTCATCATGTTGAGGTTCAGAGGCCGAAATTGGAATAGCACCAGATGGAGTAGGTGTTTGGTGCTGTCCAGACTTAGATGTGCTAGCTTGGTTAGCAACTGGGCTTTTGTTTAGGTCAGCAGCAGGAACTGACTGATTTTCATTCTGCGTTGAAGAATTTGGAAGAGGTGGATCGGCAGAGATATTGACCTGTTCAGAGTCAGCCTGAAGCTGAGTAGTTTCAGAAGATTGAGGTAATGCAGTGCTGACCTGAGCAGGATTTTCCTTTGCTAACGCATTGTTTTGAGTAGCAGGAACTTCGAACACTTGCTCTGCAGAAACATGACCTTTTGAAGCTTTGGGGTCAGATTGTTCCTCAGCTTGAGAAACAGAGGCTTGCTTTTTCTTGATTTGGTCCAAGGTTGGTTCAATGATGGTATTGAAGAACTAGAACTGAAGTGTGGTGAGGTCAGAGATTGGTTCCCTTAGCGGAGAATCGTATAGAAGATCAATGACTGGAGATTTTTGAGCCTTGCGTTTGAGGCGTTTGCCTGTGCTGACTTTAGTTGTTGGAGGAGAAGGATCATCAGCAATGGAGTCAAGAGACTCGGAAGAGGAGTTTAGCCCAAGGTCAGCATTGAGATCACTCACAGCTTTTTCTTTTGCTGTGGACTCAGCATCAACTGACTTACTTTGCACAATTGGATTCTCAGTCTGCTCAGAATCAACTGTTTGATTTTGCACAGCATCACCATCCTTACTTGGCTCAACATCATCTGTCTTTTCAACATCAAACTGACCTCCGTCATTTCCCAATTCTTCTTCCTGGTCAGTAGGGGTTTTCTCAAGATCAATCTCTTGACTCCTTACAAAGTGTGAGTCTTCATAAACTAAAAAGTCTAGAGGAGGTGCATCAATTGGTTTTAACCCAGAAGGTTTCCTCTTCTTTTGCAAAGGTTTCTCAGGGGTTTCCTCACTTTCTTCTTCAGTCTCTACTGGCCTTTTCTGTTTTTCTGCTGACATAGGTTCCTCCTGACCTTGCTCAGTATCAACTTTCTTCCCATGTGATACAAACCGAATTTACTTCGGAGCTGAGTTAATGTCTTTGGAAGAGGTTTGGGCAGCTTTCCTCTTTTTGTCCTGCTGAGTGCGGTCAGTTGGTTTCACCAACACTTTCTTCCCCTTCTTGGTTGGCACATCCTGTGCTTCCTCAACCATGGCCCCCTTTCCTTTCTTGGGTACGATGGGTTGGTCGTAGGCCAAACCGAACAGTATGCCAGCAGAAATTTCCGTACCCCAGACATTAATTTCTTCTACCAAGCTCACTTTGTAGTCTTTGAGTATTTTAGTGATAAGGGATCCCAACCTGAGTGTTCCGGTACTACGTTGAAATGCACCGATAAGAAAAACGGGCATGTTGAGTGGCTGGTAGGTCAGCATGTGCCAGATAAAGCACTGTTCAAAGTTAGATGCGGAGGATTGGGAGTTGACCTTAGGGAATATAATGTTGGTCAGTATGTAATGAGCCATTTTCTGATTCTGACCCATACATGTGCTGGCGATTTCTCCTTTGTGACCAGAGGGTTTATAGAACTCAACAGGGTATTTGATTTTTTCGGAGTCGTTTGTGCACCTGAGTTCGGTTCCTTCATTCTTCAGTTTAAGCAGTTTGGCGAGATAGGGGGGATTGATGAAGATTTTCTTCCCCTTGACCTTGGTGACCATGTAGTCACTGTCATCATCAGCATCTCTTAAATTGGCATAGAATTCCCTTACCAATTCGGGATAGGTGGGTTCTCGAAGAGAATATAGCTCGGCCCAGCCATTTTTCGAAATCCATTCGCAAAAGGGTTTTTCAGCTTCAACAAATCCCTTAGAGAACCAGCGGGAATGGTCGATCTTGTATGCCCTTACACTGTTGTAAACTGGAGAATAATTTCTTTCCAGTGGTTTCTTGCCCTTCTCCTTCTTCTGTTTCTTAGATGGAGTTGCTTGGTCAGTATGAGGGTCTTTACCGGAGGTGCTGACCTTAGATTGGTCATGCTGACCCTAACCTTGAGACTCACTTGAAGTCTCTACGTATTCCTGCTGAGCGAGAGACGGAGGATTTTCATCAGAGCGATTTTGGTCGTAATCGCCACCGGAGATGTTTTGAGAATCATACATGATTTTCTCAGGGTTTTTAGAGAGATTTTGGGATTCAAGAGAGAGAGAGAGATTGAATGCCAGAATTTTCAAGTGTAAAAAGGTATGAGTGGGAATTCGTCCACTATTTATAGGGGTGTCGAGTTGATCAGATACATTGAAGTGGCGGTTTGACCTCGAGATAATCAATCGACAATGATTCTGGCATTTATGACACAATCGGCGCATGTGTTTTCTAATTATTGCGCTTACGTCATCCTAGGTGGTTATTTAATACGCGTGCTAGCATTAATTGTGCAACGGTTCTTTTACTCAGTGTCTAGAATTCTGAACGTTTGATATTTTGATTAGTCAGTTTCTCGTGGAAGAATTTCGTTTTGTTTAGTAACTCAGCTTATAATAATCACTCAATATGTATGTCTACTCAGCATGGGGTGATATAATTCATATTTAGCTCAGCATGCAATAGTTACTAATTAAGCATAAATCACTCAGCATGTAATAATCACTCAACATTCAATTTAAACATAGAATTTTATTGAAGAGGATTAGACATACCGATATCTTCCCTTAGTATGTTAAATTGCTCACGAGCCAAAGGCTTCGTAAAGATATCCGCAAGCTGTTCATCTGTTGGAATGTAGGTCAGCTTGATCTCACCCTTGAGTACATGATCTATAATGAAGTGATGCCTTATGCTGACATGCTTCATCCTGCTGTGTTTGATTGGATTTTTAGATAAGTCGATGGCACTCTTGTTGTCGCATTTGACTTCTATTGTTTCCGTTTTTACACCATAAACCTCAAGCTGTTGCTTTATCCATAGGACTTGAGCTACACAGCTTCCAGCAGTAATGTACTCAGCTTCAGTTGTTGACAGGGCCACTGATGATTGCTTCTTGCTGAACCAAGATACTAGACAGCTTCTAAGGAAGTGACACCCTCCTGAAGTACTCTTACGCTCTAGCTTATCTCGTCCATAGTCAGCATCAGTGTATCCAATGAGTGTGAAGTCATTTGAATTTGGATACCATAAACCTGCATTAACTGAGCTCTGCAAATATCTAAAAATTCTTTTTACAGTTATAAGGTGAGATTCCCTGGGGTCAGCTTGATATCTTGCGTAATAACATACTGAGTACTGAATGTCAGGTCTACTGGTAGTAAGATAAAGCAGAGAGCCAATCATACCTCGATACAACTTGCTGTCTACCGACTTACCTTTCTTGTCAGCACAGAGGACAGTGTCAGTACCCATTGGGGTAGATATGGGCTTGCATTCTTCCATATCGAATTTCTTTAACATCTCTTTGGCGTACTTAGACTGACTAATGAAGATGCCATTCTTCCCTTGATTGATTTGAAGTCCAAGGAAGAAGTTGAGTTCGCCCATCATAGACATCTCGAACTCAATTTGCATCTGTTTACTAAATTCTTTGCACATAGATTCGTCAGTAGCACCAAAGATTATATCATCTACGTAATTTTGTGCGAGCAGGTTATTTTTACCCTTTTTCTTAATGAACAAGGTTGTGTCAGCTTTGCCTCTGACATAGTTCCTGGTCAGCAGGAAATTGGTCAACCTCTCGTACCAAGCACGTGGTGCTTGTTTCAGGCCGTACATGGCCTTCTTGAGTTTATAAACGTGGTTTGGAAATTTTGAATCTTCAAACCCAGGAGGCTGACTAACATATACCTCTTCGTTTATAAATCCATTAAGAAAAGCACTTTTGACATCCATTTGATATAGTTTGAAGTTCACGTAACTAGCATATGCACATAATATACATATAGCCTCTAACCTAGCAACGGGAGCAAAGGTCTCACCGTAGTCAATGCCTTCTTGCTGACTATAGCCTTGAGCTACAAGTCGGGCTTTGTTCTTGACGACATTGCCTTGCTCATCTAGTTTATTTCTAAAGATCCACTTAGTTCCTATGGTCTTTTGATTCCTAGGTTTTGGTACTAAATCCCATACCTCATTTCTTTTGAACTGATCAAGCTCCTTTTGCATAGCATTGATCCAATGTTCGTCGTGCTCAGCTTCTAAGAAGTTCTTTGGCTCATGTACTAAGACGAATGCAACATTACTGAGATACTTTCTAAGCTGATCTCTCGTCATCAGCTTGTTTTCAGCAGCATCAAGAATGGACTTCTCTGAGTGTCCTCTTGGAATTTTGACTTCTTTACGTAATATTGAGTTTTCTGGAATAGGTGTTTCTACAATATCTGCAGGGGTAGATTGGTCAGCAAAGATAATTTTGGGTTCGTGTTTACCTTTGGTCAGCCCTTGTGGTGACGACTCAGCTGCTCCATTTTGGTCAGCGGAAGCTGAGCTTGGGTCATCTTCGGTAGACTGAGTTATCTTTCCTGCAGGATCAGTTTCGTCGAACTCAACATGTACAGACTCTTCTACAACCTGAGTTCATTTATTATACACCCTATATGCTTTACTGTTAGTTGAGTACCCAAGAAAGATCGCTTCGTCAGCTTTAGCATCAAATTTAGCAAGGTTTTCTTTTATGTTGAGTATAAAACATTTACACCCAAAGGCACGAAAGTAGCCAATGTTGGGCTTTCGTCCTTTCCAAAGTTCATAAGGGGTTTTCTTGAGTATAGGTCTAACTAAAGCCCTATTTAGTATATAGCATGCTGTGTGGACAGCTTCACCCCAGAAATACTTTGGAAGCCTATTTTCGCTCAACATTGTCCTAGCAATTTCGACTATTGTTCTGTTCTTCCTTTCAACAACCCCATTTTGTTGAGGAGTCCTAGGAGTAGAAAAATTATGGTCAATGCCACTGACTTCACAGAATTCGTCAAACTGTTGGTTTTTGAATTTTCCGCCATTATCACTTCTAATATGAGCTACTTTTAGGTCTTTGTCAGTTTCAAGTCTTTTGACTAATGTGGAAAACATCTCAAATGTTTCATCCTTGCTACTCAGCAAGATGATCCAAGTATACCTAGAGAAATCGTCTACAATGACTAAGGAAAATTTCTTACCGCCCAAGCTGAGTGGCTGGACAGGTCCGAAAAGGTCCAAATGTAGTAATTCCAATGGGCGCTTGGTTGAGACATCATTTTTACTTTGAAAAGACTTTTTCGTTTGTTTACCTTGCTGACAAGCATTACATAACTGATCTTTCTCAAATCTAAGTTTAGGCAATCCCTCAACTAATTGCTTTCTTGCTAGTTTGGCAAGGAGGTCCATGCTTACATGACCAAGTCTCCTATGCCATAGCCAGGAGTTGTCCTCCTTTGACACTAAGCATATATTTTTTGAAAAATTCTTTTCTAAACTCAATATGTAGACATTGTCAACACGAGGGGTAGTTAAAATTAAATTGTTTGTTTTTCCCTCGAGTATCCGACACTCAGTGGCGTCAAATACAACCTTTCTACCACCGTCACACAGCTGAGCTATGCTCAACAGGTTATATTTGAGACCCCTGACTAAGGAGACTGACTCAATAGTAGGGTTACCTCCGATAGTACCTGAACCGACTATCTTACCCTTTTTATTATCTCAGAAGCTTACACTTCCACCTCGTTTACGCTCAAATGTGATGAATTAAGTTTCATCACCAGTAATGTGCCTCGAGCATGCGCTGTCAATATACCAAAGCTTTGACTTCTCCACGCACCTCAGGCTCACCTGCATTTTGAATCATTCATCTTTAGGTACCCAATTCTTTTTGGGTCCTCGTTGGTTAGCATAGACAGGTGCTACATCATGTTTTAATTTGTGACGACATATATTTATTGTGTGGCCAGCTTTACCATAGAAGTCACAATAGGTCACCCTTTGAGAGTGATTTTGTTTCTGGTCAGCATGATTGTGCTGAGCATGCCAGCCTATCTTAGTGGTATGGCCTTTCTTTCCGCAGAAGTCACATTGGACATTCCGCCGAGTATACCAACACACATCAATGGTGTGTCCTCTTTTCCCACAGCAGTCACACTGAGTGAACCGTTTATGCTGACCAGTACCTTGATACTCAGCATTGGGATAGAACCCTTTCTTAGCCGATTTACTCAGCTGGTTCTATATGGTTGTGATGTCCTTTCTCAGCTTTTTTGACTCAGTTTGGACTTCCGAGACAAAACCATGCATGACTTTTAGATTTTCATCTTGCATGGTGTTGTCTTGGAGAAGATATCGGAGGTCACTCAGTTTGACCTCTTCAATCTCATCACATCGCCTGCTGAGTGCCTTTATTTTCTTGTTACACTTTTTAGTCAGTGTATATAGATCACTCAGGGCGTTAACCATTTCATTTCTAAGCAAGAGCAGAGATGTTACCTCATTGGAGTGTTCCTCTTGGTCAGTATCATCTGAGACGTCAGCTTGCCTAGATTGGCTTTGGTCAGCAGCGTCGTCGGCCATGAAGCATATATTTGCTGTCTCATTTGCATCAGCTTCTGATGAGGTTGACTCATCATTGTCACTCCATATGGCCACCATTGCCTTTTTGCTTCCCTTCTTTTCTTTCTTTAAGTTAGGGCAGCTTGACTTAATGTGCCGAGTTTGATGGCACTCGAAACATGTGACAGGCTTTGAGCTGTCCTTTTTGTATCTGCTTTCACTTGAATCAGCTCTGTATTTGTCGCTTCTTCTGAATGGTCTTTTGTTATTCTTGTCACTCTTTTTGAACAGCTTCTTCATCTTCCTTGTGAACATGGCCATCTCCTAATCATCTGATGAGTCAGCTTCGGTTGAGTCAGCTTTCATGACAAGAGATTTTTGCTTCTTGTCTTCTGACTTTTCTTTTGCTTTGAAGTTTTTCATAGAGATCTCATGAGTCAGCAGAGATCCGATCAGCTCGTCGTATTTGTACGTGGTCAAGTCTTGAGCTTCTTCCACAACTGTTTTCTTAGCTTGCCAGCTTTTGGGTAGACTCCTCAAGATTTTCTTCACCTGCTCTTCTTCTGTGAAGTTCTTGCCGAGTCGTTTGAGCTCATTAATGATATTTGTGAATCTGGAGTTCATCTCCGAGATGTCTTCATTTTCATTCATCTCGAACAGCTCGTATAGCCTCATATGCTGATTCACTTTAGATTCATTGACTTTGCTCGTGCCTTCATAGGTTACTTCGAGCTTCTTCCATATTTCCTGTGCTGACTCACAACCTGAAATTTTGTTGTACTCTGCAGCATCTAGCGCACAGTGAAGCATATTGATAGCCGAAGCATTATTTTGTAATTTTTTAAGGTCATCTTCTGACCACTCACTTTCACTCTTGACAACTTTTTCGTTGTCAACTGTTTTGTAAGGCACATATGGGCCTTGAACTATTGCAAGCCACGCACTCATGTTTGTAGCTTGAATAAAGTTCTTCATCCTGTTTTTCCAAAATGTATAATTTGAACCGAAAAACAAGGGAGGCCGACTAATTGACAATCCCTCAGGGAGTATCTGTGTTGTTTGATTTCCTGGAAGGAAACGAGTGCTGTTCTCAGCCATTTATTGGGATCAGCTCAAGATACTTATATCTTTGAGTAGTGAGCTACTAAGCTCTGATACCACTTGTTGGTCCCGTATGATTAGTTCCAAGGGGGGGTTAGGAACTAATATAACTTTTTCTCTTAATGATGCTGACTTAATCGATTCTTTAAGTGTTTTAACTTAGTTTAGGTCAGCACGACCGAGAGATGTAAGACAGCTTTAGTCAGATGCTGACTAGAACTGTTTTACTTGTGAGTTTGGAATTAACACTTGAGGTCAGCTTCCAACTCAGCACCAAGATTACTCAGTGACAGCTTTTACAATTTATATCCTGAGCAATTTAATCAAGCAACCCTTATATAGATATATTGAGAGAGAGTTAGAAATTACTCAGCATGACTTATCCTGGTTCGGCCTCTCCACCTACGTCCAGTCCCCAGAGTCCCTCCGGGCTTTTTAAATCCAATACTGAGCTCTTTAAAGGTAGAGCACAAACCGATTACAAGGCAGTTGAATATGCAAGAGTACCTTCCTCTATTCGTCTACTCAACTCCTACTGAGCGCTATAACTAAACACTCAGATTTCTCTACCGCTGAGTACTTAAAACCGAGTACTCAACACAACTCTCTCAATTTTACAATTGATACAAACTTGTTCTTTCTAGATGAAGAACACTTTAGATGATTACAAAATCAATCTAGCTTTTACACAGAGATAGAAATTTGGTGTAAGATCTTTTTCTTCTTTGAATGTGCTTTGTATGTATATGCTCTTTTTCTCTTGTTGTATTTCGGTAATCCGCTTAGGATCCAAGAATGAACTTGTCCTTTTATAGTTGAAGTTTGAAGCTCTAATGATTTGAATCTGGAATTATCCGTTGGATTCAAACGGATCTATTACGTCATTTGTTCTGGTCAGCTTCAGATTTGCACGCCAATCCTATCGTCTGAAATTCGCAGGCGTCAGACTTGTCTTCTTCCCGCAGGTGTGTCTTCTAGTGCCAGTTCGTCTTTTAGCTAACGGACAGTTGACCCATGCATCTCGAAATTAACTCTATGCGTAATTCCAAGGTTTCTATTATTGGTGCAGACAGTTGTCGGATCTTGTCTTCTAGCAAACGGATCATTCGTGCTGTCCTGACGAACACTCAACTTGACTGTATTGACGTTGCTTTTGTTCTTTATTTTTGAGTCATATTCTTACTCAGCTTCCATGGTCAGCTTTGTCTGCAAGCATTAGTTTAGAGGAAGACTTCTCTTCATTGATACTGAGTTGCGTACCACTCAGCTTCTTTGGTCAGCTTCATCTTTAAGTATTTGTTCTGAAGATGACTTTTCTTCTGTTATGCTGAGTTGCACTGCACTCAGCTTGTGCTGTGTTCTCATGCTGACTTCGTCATGTCTTACTTTTTATTCCTGTTTTCATTTATACTTGTACTCAACATTGAACAAACATATTAGTACAATTAAATCAAAGCACTTAAATTTAATTGCCTCTTAATCATGGATTAACTTAAATAATTTTGTCAAATCAAAATCATGTGGAAAGGTGTTTCAACAAAGACTCCTTTGGATGAAGCATGATAGATTCATTAAATACAACATTTCTACTGATTACAGATTTTGCTGACTTGGGATCAAGAAGCCAAACTTTATATCCCTTTACACCAGGAGGATAGCCGAGAAAAATGCCCTTTTTAGATCCGGGCTCCAACTTTCCATCATTCACATGAACATAAACAGGACATCCAAAAATCCTCAAATCAGAATAATCAACGGGTTTTCCAGACCATACCTCTTCAGGAGTTTTACAATTAATTGAAGCAGACAGAGAACGATTCACTAAATGACAAGCTGTTAAAGTTGCTTCAGCCCAAAAGTCTTGAGATAAGCCAGAATTTGATAACATACAATGAACCTTTTCCAACAGAGTTCTGTTCAGCCGCTCAGCTACACCATTTTGTTGTGGTGTTCCCGGAACTGTGAGATGTCTAGAGATGCCCATATCTTTACAAAATGTGTTGAATTCATCATTGCAAAATTCTAGACCATTATCAGTGTGGAGACTCTTAATCTTCTTACCAGTTTGGTTTTCCACCAAGGCCTTCCATTGCTTGAAAGTGGCAAAGGCATCATTTTTCTGCTTCAAGAAATAAGCCCAACCCTTCCTAGAGTAATCGTCAATGAAGGTAAGCATATATCGAGCGCCACCTTTTGAAGGAACACGTGCAGGCCCCCATAGATTTGAATGGATATAAACCAAGGTGCATTTTGTTTGATGAACACCAGTGTTAAAACTGACTCTTTTGTGTTTGCCAAAAATGCAAAACTCCAACTTGGACGTATGTTGACCACAAAGGAGACATTGTTGACTTAACATGGACAAGCCTTTCTCACCCATGTGGCCGGGCCTCATGTGCCACAATTTGGTAATGTCTGACTCCGGCATGGAAGAGGAAACTGCAGCAAAACCTGTGGCTGTTGAACCTTATAACACGTACAATCTTCCAACTTTTTTGGCTTTCATTACAACTAGAGCACCTTTCAAAACCTTCAAGACTCCATCTCCACCAAAAAATCTGCAATTATTGTCATCTAAAGTAGATAAAGAGATAAGGTTTTTCTTCATGTCAGGAACATACCGCACATCTGTCAAGGTTCTGACAACACCATCATGCATTTTGATTTTGACTGTACCAATACCAACAACTTTAAAAGGAGAATCGTTGCCCATTAACACAACTCCTCTGTTTACTGATTCATAAGAGGAGAACCAATCTCTGTGAAGGCAAATGTGAAATGAGCAAGCAGAGTCAAGGATCCACCCTTATCTAGATCTAGCACCATCGTCGGACACGACATAGACTTCGCAATCTACTTCATCTTCAGCAACACTAGCTTCGACATGATTGTCTTCTTTATGAACCTTTTCTTTATTTTTTCTTCTGTAGCTTGAAACATTCAGCTTTGATGTGCCCTTTCTTTTTACAGTAATTGCATGTCACATTACTGTATCTAGATTTTGATTTTGATCTGGATCGATTGTTGTTGTTGCTGCTGCTGGGATCTTCTGTAGAAGATCTCCCTCTAACAACCAGACTTTCTGCAGGGCCATTTCTATCACCAGAAAGCTCTTTGTCTATCAGATCTTTTGAAAATAGACACCCTTTTAAACTCATCTACAGTTAGAGTGAGATCATAGTCTCCCGGAAATTTTTGAAAGACGGAGGTAAAGATCGTAACAACATAAGAGCTTTATCTTCTTCTTCATATTTAATATCTAAATTTTCCAGATCCAGCAAAATGGAACTAAAATTATCAAGGTGTGACTTTAGGGATGTACCTTCCGCCATATTGAGCATGTGAAGACGATGTTTCACAACAAGTTTGCTGGTGAGGTTTTTGGACATGTAGAGAGACTCAAGTTTCTCCCATAAGCCTTTAGGAGTCTTCTCATGGGTGACTTCACGCAGGACCTCGTTCGACAAGCATAACTGAATGACAGCTAGAGCTTTCTCCTCCATTTCTTGTTGTTTCTTCTCCTTTGTTACCGTGGGAGGTAACTCATCTGCTAACACCTTGTTCAATCCGTTTTGTGTCAAAATAGCTTTCATCTTGACTTGCCATAAGGCAAAGCTGATAGTATGATCATACTTCTCGATATCAAATTTTGTTGTCGTCATAGTAGATCCCAAAATAAATATTAATTGGCTCTGATACCAATTTGTTAGGGAAAACCCCACAGCGGAACGAAATATTTAATTTTGGTAAATAAATTGACAATAAAATAAAAGAAGAACAATAAAGTAAATGACACAAGGATTTACGTGGTTCGGCAGTGTGCCTACTCCACGGGCGAAGGAGACCGAAAATTATTCCACTAGAGAGACAAAAAGTGGTACAAAAGAATGGAGAAAATAACACTCAAAACCCTTAACTCCAATACACCCAAAACCTCACAATTCTCTCTTGGAGAATATCACTCAAACTAGCAATCTAACATCAATTGCTTGGATACACAAACCTATGCCAATGCATGGTATTTATAGGAAAATTTTGGGATGTGAATGGAAAAAATAAAAGTCAAAAATTATATGTGAACAAAGGGAAAGAGACTAATGTGAACTTTGACAAAATTGTATGGTTTGTGTTCAAAATTCAACACAATTTGACTTGAATGTTGAATTTCAAATCACATTCATACAGGTATAACTCATCCTAAAAAGTACCTCAAGAAAGAGGATTGTCTCACACATATTTAAGGAGCCATATAACTTCTCAATTCAATTTAGTACTTAAAATGTTTAACAATCAGTTATGTGTTTACAGGGATGTTGATTTTAATGAAAATAACTTCCCCTTCCATATTAATTCATCTGTTTTGCACTCAGGCAAAAAAAAAAAAAAAAAAAACAATAGGTCGTATGTTCTAGGCCCATTATCAAAGGGTTTTCATGGCAGTTTACATTATTGTTCTGGCAAGGAAGTGCTTCATTCCACAGCAGATCATCTCAGCAAATTTTGAAAACACAGTTTTACTACAACATTTTGTATTGGTCCCTGAAGTGAAGACTAATACGGTTTAGTTCTTTACCTGGAGATTCATCTAGTAATGAAGAGTCTCAAACTACACATAGTCACTTATTTCATTTCATATACATGTGCAGTCTTCTTTACTAGAACGAAGATAAATAAGACAGGTTCAACAACCCATATGATGAAAGTCTTTGTTGTGAATCAGGCTTCACATTTAATTGTTGTTTTTATCCGGGTAAATTTCATCAATGGTGTACAACCTTTGCCTCATTTCACACTTTGGTGTACAACCTTCAATTTGTCTCAGTAATATATACGAACTTATAGGTGACCTCCCACTTTGGTGTATGGCCGGTTAAAATGACCGGTGTCAATGCGCCAACTCATCATTTTTCAACTCCTAAAAAGTTAATTGACTCTTTTATCCCTCTTCTTCTTCCTTACCCATTTCTTAATTTCTCTTTCTAACCCCTTTCTCTCCATCTTCTTCATTTCTATTTAGGTTCAAATTTCTTTTTTTTCTCTCTCTTCAAATTATTACTTTCTTTCTCTCTCTTAAAAAAACCCATAATCATAAAAAAATTCAAACAACAAACAGATAATTATTGATAGTGAGAGATGGATTGGTGAGGCTGCAAAAAAAACACCTTTGTCAATAGAATTCGAAGATGATTGGCGTTTTTTTGCTGATTAATTTTTAAAAGGCAGTTTGAAGATGAGATAATCCAAGGTAAAGTTTATAGAGCTTTTAGGAATTCTATAGGATAGCATGAACATTAAATGTCAAAATTGTTCACAACAATGAGCATATCAATTTATTAATTGTGTTGAACACAATTTACAATTATTGGTAATTTCTAGTAAATCTCTTTGTCTTATTGAACAAGCTTAATCTTCAAATTATTTAAGTTAAACAGTCAAAGGTTCTCATAAGCTGCCAATTTCTTCATCACATCACTTCCTTGACGTGTATAAGATTCAAGACTAATGGGGCAACTCGGGGAAACTCGGTATTGTTCGAACATCCATTGGTTATCATGATTTTTGGTTTTATGGAGCCTTCAGGTCGGAGGGAATTTCCAGTCACCGGAATCTGACCACCGCGCCAACATGGATTTGGTCTTGATTTCCAGCCGTGATGAAAGAATCATATGGCTGAACATTGGGTAAACTACAATTGCGAAGGAAGAGTTGATGGTGATTGGTGGCGACTTGTGTGGCTTTGATATGCAGATGGTGGCTGGAGAAAAAAAATAAAATAGGAAAGTGTTTCTTTAACGTTAATACTGAGACAAAATGAAAGAGACTTGAATTATTTTATGATTATGGTTTTTTTAAGAGAGAGAAAGAAAGTAATAATTTGAAGAGAGAGAAAGAAAGAAATTTGAACCCAAATAGGAATGAAAAAGATGGAGAGAGTGAGAGAGAGGGGCTAGAGAGAGAAATTAAGAAATGGGTAAGGAAGAAGGAGAGGGTAAAAGAGTCAATTAACCTTTTAGGTATTGAAAACTGATGAGGTGGCGCGTTGACTAGGCGTTGACCGGTCATTTTAACCGGCCATACACCAAAGTGGGAGGTCACCTATAAGTTCGTACATATTAGTGAGACAAATTGAAGGTTGTACACCAAAGTGTGAAATGGGGTAAAAGTTGTACACCATTGATGAAATTTACCCGTTTTTATCCTTAGGTTAATTTCATTTTTTTTTATCATTGACTTATATATTTTTAATTTTTTTCTTATACACATATTTTTTCCAAATTTTACTTTTTAATTTTAATTTCATTTTTTATTCTTATATTTATTTATTTTTACTTTTTTATCATAAAAAATAATTTTGACTATTTTTTTCTTTTATCATATTATTCTTTGAGTAGTTATTTTTAATTATTTTAAACTGATTATTTTCTTTTTAAAATACAATGTTTTGCGTTTTCTTTAATTAATTTTATTTCACCGCCATTTGATTTTAGTGGTTGAAGTTATTATTTTAATTTTTATATAAAAATTGTTGTTAACAACAATCCATAACTCTAGTTTATTAGGTCATTTAAACCAATTAGCCACAAAAGGAATCAAAGTATATCATTTTCTTTTTGGAATCTAAACAAATAGACAAGAGAATTAAGGGTAATTCCATCCATTTCTCTTTGTTCTTTCTTTCTATTCTGTTAATTCTGCGCAAACCAAACGCTCCATTAGTTTGTTGTAACAAATTATCTATATTATTCTTTAAAAGCTTAATACTTCTTTAGTGAAAAGAGTAAATTACACCCACGGCCACTAAACTTTATCCATTTTAACATTGTGGTCACTGAACTTCAATTCCTAACGGTATGACCACTAAACTTTACACTTTTTAACACCGGTGACAACTCAACTTTAACCAAATCCTCAAAATGATCATTACCGACCTCAAAATGAAAATTTTCAAGAATTAAAGTTGTTCAGAACGACATTTATCATGAAACCACATTTTTTATTTTCCAAAACCAACTTTTTTGGAGTTTTCTCTCTCTAAAAATTCACACACTCTCTCCTAACCAAACAATACATAAATAACCTCAAAACGAAAATTTTCAAGAATTAAAGTTCCTTAGAATATTATTCTCTTTGATTTTTTTACTTTCAGACCGTCAGTGGTAGTTTTGATGTAAACTTATAAAAACAACATAAAACTTAAGTTGATTCTTTCTGTTTTTCTTGTCCATGTTATTTTTCTCCATTTTCTTAATGCCTTTTCTTCTTCTTCTAAAAAAAAAGTTACCCTATCTTATCTTTGAAAACAAACACAAGTGATTGTTAATATAACCTTTGAAAATAGCAAATAAATGTTAATTTATCCATTCTTTATTTAAATTTGTGAATATTTTCCAATTCCAAAAAACCATGTGTTTTCTAGCTTGTTGGGAAAAATACATTTAACATGGCAGAGGAAAATGCGAAAACAAATGTGAGGAAGAATGAAATTTAAATTCAAATTTTTGCTGTGAAACCCTGATTGTCTATATTTTAAAACAATATGAAATGACAATAATAGCTTGGTTCTAACTTTTGTCATTTTAGCTTCATATCGTTTTGGAAGGGTAACTGGCTCTGCTAGGGTTTTGCGTTTTGGGTTCCGCCGCTCCTCTCATTTGCCGCCGCTGCCGTCGCTTCCTCTCCCTGCCTCAGCCGCGCTTCTTCCCCTCGCCGCCGGGTCTTATTCTTTCTCGGTATTTGGGATTTCGCGGTTTGGGTCGCCGCCGCTCTTCTCCTTTCGCCGCTGCTGCCGTCGTTTCTTGTCTCTGCCACCGCCTCGCTCTTCTTAGGTGCTCGGGATTTCGCAGATCTGGTCGTCGGTCCGCTCTATTCGTGGATCTATCCGTCGCTGCTTTTTCGCCTCCTCCGCCGTCCGTGTCGATCGAGTCTGCTCGCGGTTTGTTGTCGCGCGCGGCTGTGTCACCGCCGCTCACTGCCGCCGGCCGCCTGTCGTGATTTATTATATGGAATTTTAATTGATCTTTGCAATTTCAAGATACTGCATTTGATACACTACCTACGGGAGAGACGATTTGACAGGCTCTGTTTGGTTTTTCCTTAATAAAAAATATCCATAATAAATTAATAATATGTGATGGATTAATTTAATTGATTTTGTAAAGGGTTTGACGATTAGGAGATTTTGCGCTGCTAGGGTTTTAACTCTTCGCCGCCTTTTCGCCGCCGCTACCGTCTTTGGTTGCTTGGCCGGCTCTCACTGATCTGATGGAGGGGGATTGCTCCATTGCTCATCTTTTTTCCAGATCCTCTTTCTTGAAACAAGCTTCGTCTGGATCTCGTGATGTTGCGATCTGTTCTCCTTCGGGACCCGGGCCTTCTGCTAGACCTAGGTCCTATGCGGCTACTCTTGTTGGTGTTGCTCCTTCTGCGGCTATTTCTCCTGATGTTCCTCCCCCTGTGGATCGATCTCTTATATATGAAGAATGTGGTTTTAAGGCCGTCAAAATACAATAGGATATTTACAATGAAAGGCTTAATCTTTGTAAACATTCTATTATCGGGCGTATCACTCTTGCTAAAGGGGAATCTCCTTGGAAGCAGCTGGACTTGAAGGCTAAGCTTTCAACTATTTGGGGTTGCCCTCCTAATTGGAGATTGATTTCTCTTGGTAGAGGTTTTTACCACATCATTCTTGCATCCGCAGAGGCTCTCCAATCTATTTGGAGTTGTGGTGCCATTGTTCTCAGACCTGGAATTATGCGTTTCATTCCTTGGAGTCCAGGATTTAATCCGGACTCTCACAAATCCACATCTGCTCAAGTTTGGGTCCGATTCTACAATCTTCCTTGGGAATTCTGGGATAAGCGGATCATGGCAAGCATTGCAAGGGCGATTGGGGTGCCCATTCGGTTTGACAAGAATACCGTGGAGGGTGAAATGGGTCATTATGCTCGTATCTTGATTGATGTGGAGCTTTCTAAGGAAATTCAATACAAGCTAAGGGTGGATACTGACACCTCAATGCATTGGATTTCCCTTGAATATGAAAGGTTTCCTGACTTATGCTCCATTTGCCATTCCATTGGTCATTCTACTGGAGCTTGTAGGAGGAATCTTCATCGTGAAGAACATGTTGTCACAAAGCAAAAAAATGGGAAGCAAAAGATGGGATCTCCCGAGCCCCGAGGTAGGTCTGTTACTCGGATTTGGCAACAGAAGCCTGGAGTTCACATTCCTGGTGAATCCTCAAAAGGGGCTTCTGACATTGAAGAGTCTGACAAAACTAATAATTGTGACTTGCAAATGGTACTTCATAGTTCTGTCAAGATTAGTGAATCGGTTCTTGAGTTTGACTCTGGCACGACCCCCGCCTCTCCTTCTATTGACTTTCCATCTTATCAACTTTATAAAGAGCTGGGAGTCTTGGGTTGGCAAACCTCTCACCCCAATCCTCAAGCTTCTGAATTTCCTAATTTGCAAATCATTGAGCATTCAGAAAACAGTGAATGTTTGCAGGTGGTTAATGATACAGAGGAAAAGACTTGGTCTAAAGTCCAGAAAAGGAAGAAACACAAAGATAACAACATTCCCCTTGAGGTCAGTGGTAAACGGCATAGCAAGCTGCCTTTGCGGTTTCAATGATTGTGTTATTTTGGAATTGTAGGGGCATCGGTAATGATCGCACTCAACGAGCCCTGAAGCTTCTGTGCCAACAACATCGTCCTGATTTTTTATGTCTTGCAGAACCTCTTATTTGTTTTAGTGACACTGCTGATCAGTTTTGGATATCTTTAGGTCTTTCTCTCTTTGCCTGGAATGATAAAGATTCGCCAACTCTTTGGCTTCTCTCTAAGGATGCTTCTTCTCTTTCTCTTCATTCTTCTCATGCCCAACATGTTACTATTCAACACCAGCTGGGTGATAAGTCTTTTCTGCTTTCTTTTGTTTATAGTAGTAACCTGGCTTCAGAAAGAAGAGAATTGTGGTCTTCTCTTTATAGTTGTGCCTTTCCAACTAATAATTGGTTGGTGTTTGGGGATTTTAATGCTATTACGGGCTCTCATGAGAAGCTTGGTTCCCCTCCTGCTGTTGGATCCTGTAGGGAATTCAGGAATTTTATTGATGATTGTGATCTTATTGATATTGATACTTTGGGTCAGAAGTTTACTTGGTCCAATGGTCGGTATGGGGCAGCTCATGTTGAGTGTCGACTTGATAGAGCTTTAGTGTCAGAGGGATTTTTGGATTCTTGGGACTCTATCTCTTGCACGGCTTTGGCAAGGTATAGTTCTGATCATTGCCCGATGCTCCTTCAATGCAGGATTGGGGAACCCAGGATTGCTAGGTTCAGATTCCATGCAATGTGGACCACTAATGATTCTTTAAAGGGGGTAATTGCTAATCACTAGACTACATCCCACATCTCTCTCCCTCCTGCTCAACTATTATGTCATAAACTTCGCACCCTTATTTATATTCTCAGGAATTGGAATAAAAACGTGTTTGGCAGAATTGATTCTAATATCCACCTGGCTAAAGTTCATCTTGCTGATATTCAAAAGCAAATTTCAGAACATGGTGATTCTCCGGAATTGAGTAATGCTGCTTCTGCCGCCTGTACCAACCTTGATTTACAGCTTCTTCGGCAGGAGATGATGTACAAAGTGTTGGGGTTTAGTGTCCTATAGACAATTGTTCTAGGATATAAACTTAATATAAATGAAGTGTTTTGTATATCATTTGTTTTAATAAGATATGGTTTCATAACTATATAAAGGCAACCTCTTTTAAGAACTAAATAAGTCTAATAAAAGGAAATCCCTAAGTTTGTTTAAAGTGATTATAAAGTGTTCATACAAGCATGAAGTGAGACAAAACTTTATAATAAACTAATAAACTTAAAACCACCCCAAGTCAAGTAATATGTTTAGAAATAGGATTGACATATCACTGTTGAGACTTGCATGTAACAATGTCTTCTGTCGAGACAGAGAGCTGATCTCACAAGCTTCATATATGCAGATATCTGGACAGTTACATGGATCCGATGAAAGGGAGTTCATTAGGATTGGGGACCCGACTTGAGATAACAGGATGGGTAGATTTATCCTTGTCACCTGTTCATCTCATTGGTATTAATAGGTATAAGTAATCCTCAGACTCAAAGGAATGTTAATTAGTGATTCTGGATTATGGAATGTGATGCTTTGATCCTGTTGTAACATGATCCATAACAGAGATGACTCTGGGGTGTGAACGGTAGACGTTGGGTATCACAGGAAGTAATTGCAGGATAGTTATACATTGGATTGAGCATTTGTCACTCCCGATAAATGGGAGATACGTCCAAGGATCACTTCTGGAAGACTTGACTCTAAATCCTTGCAAGGTGATAGCTTAAGACTTGAAATGCAGATTTCACTTAACCTATCTAATTGGAGTTAACTCGGACTGTACAAGTAAAACGAACGTCTCGCTATATGTGACTTGACATTATCCATAGTCATAAGATTCAGTTCAAGGATGTAGTTGATAAAGGATCGAATTATACTGTAACTAATACGGAAAGGTCAACGACAGAATCAACCTGTCTTCTTATAGCTCTGGGGGAATGTTTCAGATTTGCCAATCACATCTCGCGTACTCATTCCGTTATGCAAAGATTAAATATAATTCTGTGAAAATTAATTTAATAGTTGCATACGGCTAGAAGTAATAAGAACCTAATGGGTCACACATAAGACTTGGAACCCAAAAGAGAAACAGATGTTAATTAATTGATGGAAGCCCAACTGAGTCCACTAAGGCCCAGTATATAGGGGGCGAAATTTATGTATAAAATACATAAAGAAATTAATTTGATTTTAAGCAATCCTAATTAAATTATGATTGTAAATTAAATTAATTAAAGGACAAATAAGTTAGGAGGTTTAATGAGATTAAATTGCTCCTATTATTATCCTACCAATAAGTTATTATTATTATATTTAGATATAATTATAAATAATAACTAATAAGAATTTTATTCCGAATTAAATTATTATTCAGTAAACCTAATTCTATCTAACTAGGGTTTAGATACAAGAGAGTATATATACCCCCCTTATAGTAGAATTTTGGCCAAGCCTAGTCTACCGGAGAGAGAGAATTTCGACCCCCTTGTTGAGGACGAGATCATTCACCGCTTCCTTCCGATTCGATCGATTTTCATCTCTTTCTCTTATTCCTTGATCTTGTGTTGATTAATTAGAGGCAATCTATTCTTGATTGCTTTTACACGGTTGAGTTCTAACTTGATTTTGAATTGTGTTTTTGTCTTGTGCTCGGGAACTCGGAGTAAGAGTTGTGGGCACTTCGATTGCAACGGTAGATAGAACTTCAAGAGGTAATTCCTTTCTATCCCTCTTTATATGAAATAACGATTAACGGATCTTGGGTTAATGGAAACGGGTTAAAATTTTTATATTTCCGCTACCAAACGTTTGCCTATTTTCCTTCACAAAGAGCAAAGTCGTGTTAAGTGGCTTAAAGAGGGGGATCGAAACACTAGTTTTTTCCAAAGGTCTGCTAGAGTTAGAAAGACATGGGCCGAAATTCAACATTTGAGGATCGGAGATGAGGGTCCCACTTCTGACACGGTTAGATTATCTGATCATATAATTGAATATTTCTCTAATCTCTTTCGTAGTTCTAGGGATCACGTTGATCTTTCTTCAATTAATGAGGTAATTCCCAACTTAGTAACTTCTTTGGAAAATGAGGAATTAACTTCTAAATCTTCCATTGAAACTATTAAAGACACGGTCTTTTCCATGGATCCTGACAGTGCCTCTGGCCCTGATGGTTTTGGGGGAATTTTTTTATCGATTCTTTTGGGATATTATAGGGAAGGATGTTTGCAATATGGTTCAGGCTTTCTTTGATCATGGTTGCATCCTGCCTGGCTAAAGTTGCTGAAGCTGACAGAATTGAGAATTTTTGCCCAATTGTGATGAGTAACTTTGGTTTTAAAATCATCTCAAAAATTCTTGCTGATCGCCTTGCAGTTATTACAGCAAGGATTGTCTCTCCCAACCAGTATGGTTTCCTTAAAGGTAGAAGCATTCATCAATGCATTGTCTTAGCTTTTGAGGGAGTTAATATGCTTGACAGAAAATGTTTTGGTGGACACATGCCTTAAAAATTGATATTCGTAAGGCATTTGATACTTTAGATCAGAACTTCCTCTTGGCTGTGTTGGATTCCTTTGGTTTTTCTCTCACTTTCAGGGATTGGATCCTAAACATTCTGGCATCCTCTCATATTTCTGTGATGATTAATGGTTCTCCAAAGGGTTACTTTTCTTGTTCTAGAGGGGTTAGACGAGGGGACCCCCTCTTTCCTCTTCTGTTTGACATTACTGAAGTTTTTTTCTCTCATTGGCTTGCTAAGATAGTGAGGGAGGGTACTTATTCTCCCATGTATTATTCTGGAGGAAATTCTTTTCTCTCTCATCTTCTTTTTGCTGATGACATCCTCATTTTTGGAGTGGCATCCTTGAGCAACTTGCATGATCTCAAGGATTTCTTCCGACTCTATGGACAAATCTCCGGTCAGCAGGTTAGTTGGGACAAATCTGCTATCTTTTTTGGTTCTCAGGTGAGTCCTCCAAGGAGGGTTCGTCTTGCTCACTGTCTTGGCATCCGTTTGGAGTCTCTCCCTTTCAGTTACTTAGGAGTCCCTCTATTCAAAGGAGCTTCAAAGGCTCGTCATCTCAGCAGTCTTACTGATAAATTTCTCTCTCAATTTAGCAAGTGGAAAGGTAGCTCTCTCTCTCCTTTGCAGGGCGTTTAACTCTAATTAAGTCTGCTATTACTGGTTCTCTGGTTCACTCATTCTTGATCTATAAGTGGCCAGTGGGATTGTTGAATAAGCTCAATAGAAGTGTTAGGAACTTCCTTTGGACGGATTGTATTGATCAGAGGAAGCTAATCACGGTTCCCTGGCAGACTTGTTGCAAAAGTTTGGAAGGGGGTGGTTTGGGCATTAAGGACTTTAGGATCTTTAACCAGGCTCTCTTAGGCAAGATGTGTTGGGAATTGATTCAAGGTACCAATCTAGCTCTTTCTCTGATGAAGTCTAGATTTATGGCTGTCTTTGGATTGCCTAAAGCTACCATTGCTCCTTCCTCGATCTGGTCTTCTTGTAAATTTGTTTATTCTTCCATTTGGGACCGGACCTTTTGGTGGATTGGCCAGTCTTCATCGCTTAATTTCTCGACTGATAGGTGGATCGTACCATCGGTGGCGGAAAGATTGGGTCTTGATCATCAGGATAAGCGTTCTCGCTATAATTCTGTTGATAATTTTTTGGTAAATTCGGAATGGCTTGACTTAGGCACTCTACCTTCAGTTGTTCAGGACAGTATTCGATCTATTCACCGTGGTAGAGATGATATTGACTTCTGCGCTTGGCAGCCCTCTACGAAGGGTATTTTCTCCGCCAAAGAGTACTATTCGGTTCTCAGTCCTAGTTCCTCCTCAGTGGACTGGTATAAATTTGTTTGGAATGCCCACACCCCTCCTTCTCGTTCCTTCACTTTCTGGAGAGTTTTGCATAGACGGGTTCTAACTCATGACCTCCTACAACGTCTTGGATTCTCCATTGCCTCTCATTGTGCTCTATGTGGTAGGGATGCTGAGTCCATTAACCACTTATTCATTAGCTGTTCTTTTGCAGATTCTCTTTGGAGGGCCCTTGAGATTCATTTTGACTGCTCTTTGCTTCGTCATTCCCAATTCATCCACTTCTTCAGCATTCTTCATAGCATTCATTTTAGCTCACAGCTGTTGATGATCTGGCGTGTTGCCGTTGTCACTTGCATCTGGTTAATCTGGCATTGCAGGAATGAAGCAATCTTTAACGAAGTTTCTCCTTCTATTCAGCACTCGAAGATCTCCCTCTTTCGAATGATTCGAGAGTCCTTGGCCACTTCTAAAGGTTTTTGCTCTTCTCGGAGAGATGCTGCTATCTTATCCCGCCTTCTGGCTTCTCCTAGGCCGCCTCCTGCTCCCAACATTATTTCGGTCCATTGGCTTAAACCTCCTTCGGGCTGGGTTAAAGTCAATGTGGACGGCTCTGCTTTTGGCACTCCTGGCGAGGCAGGAGCGGGAGGCATTCCTAAAGGTTGTTTTGCTTTTTCTACCCCTCCTTCTTTTGCTTATACGGTTGAATGGAGAGCCGCTATTTTCGCAATTGAACTTGCTTGGGAGAAAAATTGGCATCAGCTTTGGGTTGAGTCAGACTCCATGTACGTAGTTAATCTGCTTCGACATCGTTCCATGGATGTTCCTTGGAGTATTTGATAAGAGTAGTTGCATTGCCTCAGCATTTGCTCTAGGATGAACATTCTTTTTACTCACATCTTTAGGGAAGGTAATAGAGTTGTTGACGCATTGGCAAAGTTTGGAGTCTCTTCCTCCGTGATCAATTGGTGGCCTTCAGCTCCTGTTTTTTGCCACAGGTTTATCAATGATGACATTTGTAATATTTCTCATTTGCGTTTTTCTTGACTTTTCTCCTCCCCCTTCTTCTTGTTTGTTCTCCTTCCTCTTTTTTTGTTCAAACCCTTACATTTTCTTTTATTAATATATTACGGGTTTGACAGTTCTTGGGCTTTGGGTGCTCACCCCACCCAAGTTCTGTCTCATCCCAATTTCTAAAAAAAAAAAAAAAAAAAAAAAAAAGACAATAATACCTTTATTAAACCTACCAAATTACTAATTGCTTCGGATAAACTTGAGCCATTTAGCAATTTCCATTACTTTGGGGTAAACTTTCCTTACATGTTCCAAAAAGAAAAATGTATAGTAGTGTAGTGTATGTTAGTGGGTTTGTCATGAAATACAAAATTTGTATTTATTAGATATCTGTCTACTTTTGACTCCTTCTCTATGTCTCTTCTTCATATGCACCTCTCTCTTTTATTGCCCCTACTTTGGTCCTCCCCATAGGAGGCTATACGCTTTGTTTTTTTCTTAATAATAATAATAATAGCTATTGCTTTCTATTGCTATCTCAATGGTCCAATGTGAAAAAAAAAATGACTTAAGAAAAAATATATATACATATCACATAAATTTAAGATCGTACATCTTTTTTTTATGTGAGAATCATATAATATACTAGGTATTTTATTGTACATCATATATATGTAGCGAAAATACATTAAAGAAAGAAAAAAACAAAAACAATTTTCTAAAATTTAAGATTTTAAGTTGTGTGACTGTTTGATATGATATAAAATCTCTAAAATTAAGAGTATGAAAGTTTAAATTCTGATAATGTCATTTTATTAAAAGTTTCAGTACAAATTAGTTAAATAAAATGAATTTATATACATGTGAGGTGTATTATAAAAAAATGAAACTTTAGTTATGTACCAGTTATAATTTTTGAATTCAATAATTTTTTTATACACATAAAAAAATTCTTCAAAATAAAAGAAAAAAAAGATAAAATTTAAATGGTAATTGATATCGCACCACACCTGAACTAATGAGACAACTCTTTCCTCAACAATAACGACCAAAGTCATGTTTACCAGTCAAAAGAGGCATCAAAGGTCACATACATTTCTACCACAGCATCTGACATGTTGTTACAACCGTTTCTGGTTGACAGTTGGCTCACACCGTTGACTGACTACTACATGGACTTAGCTTACATCTAAGACACACAATACCACAATCTCATATCAATACAACAGTACTTAGTATCCTTTCTCTCACTGACTTAGGTATCGTTGCAGGGTTGTTGATCTTTGGCCAATCGTTGATCATCATGCTTAAGCTGATAGTCCCCTCGGACTTGCAGCGTGCAAAACACCTGCTCATCTCATGCGTGTTTTTAATTCCAAGTTAATGAAATTGCTAGGATCCGAACCCCCGATCAATTGGTGCAAGAGAGACTCTGATACCATCTCATATAGAACCAATTAAATAAAAAGTTCGAACTAATAGTTAAGTTCAACTATAGATCTTATATTAACCTCTTACATTAAGAGCATTTCCTGAGAACTCTTAATCCACTCTTTAAAAATAATATAAATAATTGACTTTTAGTCAATTAAAAGTATCAAAATAGATATTATCTCCAACAATAAGATGCTTTAAGAGTAGAGAGAGATAGTCCTCTTTTTTGAAATTCGGCAAACTTCTCAAAATTTAACTAAAAAGCAACAAATAAATTTCATAAAAATGCTCTCCATCAAGTTTAGTTAAAATTGTATTATTTCAACAGTAATAATTGTCGGAGATTAATATAAGATCTATGATTGGACCTTAACTATAAGCTCGAGCTTTTAGTTCAAACGGTTCCATGACAATAATTTGATTGAGTGGAAATCGTATCTAACAAGTTGTTTAGAGGTAATGAAGTAGAAACTATAAGTTAGTATTATAATAATTGAATTTTTTTTTTTGAAAGGAATAATAATTGAATTTAGATAGTCTAAAGTTGAGCATTGAGGTTGAGAAAAAAAAAAATTGAAAGATATACTTTTGACAGCCATAACAACAGTACATCCACAAATATCCATGACCTTACCTTAACAGATATTCGTAAAGGCAGTCCACAACCAAATTGCTTTCTTTCTTTTCCAATCTTTATTATATAGGCTCTCTCTCTCCCGATCGGTCTCATTTGAATGTTTATTGGTGTTCGTTCCCATTGAAGGAAAGGAAGCATCTTCTTCTCTTGTCATATAAAACTAAACCTCCAAACACATATTATGCATGGCTAGTAGCGATGTAATTCTCACTTGTTTCTTATTATTGTTTGTTGTTATTAGTCTTGAAGCCACCACAAGTAGAAGTAGATGTTGCAATGATGAAGCCACGCAGATGCAGATGCAGTTTCAGGGAAGAAGATTACTTGCTGCTCTCCATAACAAACAACGTATCAGAAGACCAAGGTTTGGATATAGATATAGAAGGTCTTTCTTGAATGCAAGTGCACACGAAGTTCCCAGTGGTCCAAATCCAATTTCTAATCGCTGACCTCCATCTTATTCTTTAAGCTTTTAATATAGCTCTTTTCTGGGTTTCAGTTTTTTTATTTATTTATGTGTGTATAGATCATATATTTACAGGTAGGTAGCATGAATTAGTTATTTCTTCATTTTATATATGATTTGTTTTCCAAACACGACTTATATACTCCTCAGTATCATGCATGCATTACTTTTTTCTCAATTATATATTGCTCCTTCTCGAATGATTTAGCCCTTTAATTGTTCATCAATCCATTATAAATTTTAGAAATTATATGCATTGCATGCATGGAAGATATATAATTTAAAAATATGCTCTCTTTTCCGCTTTGTCATTAAAGTAAAAGCATACATCGGATGGTAGCTGCTATTTTGAGAATTTTCATCTTTTCTAACCGATAAACATAAACGATAAAAGAAAATGCGAGTTAGGAGTTTGGGCCGAGTGAGATAATAATGAAAGTAAAAAGAAGGGCGGGAGAAAACCATAGTTTTGCGTGTAAAGTCAGTCATATGGCATCCAAAGCTGCAACTATTTCTTTCTTTTAAAAGAAAAGAAAAGGGTGGTTTGTGTCCATATCTCTCTGTTTTTTATTGTCCCTTTTCTTTTTTTTGGTGGTGTTTTTGTCTCTACTTCTGCTATTTGTTCCATCTGTTGCCTTCTCTCTCAAACTTCAATTTCATTTTTCACAAACGTCTTCTCATTACTTTTCAAATATTCAACTCCTTTCAATTCATTCATTTGTTTTTTTAACTCATGGTACACAATGAAAATTCTAACAAAAACAATTAAGCGTGCAAAAAAAAAAAAAAAACAATAAAATAGTTCTATAAATTTCGTGGAATGAAATAATTTATGGGATTTCCGGTTACTACTCTTATGTCATTTTCCCCTTGTCCCGAGATCGGTCATGTGAATACCCCGACAATTAAGCCAGTATAGAGAAATTATTACAAAAACAAATAACTAATGAGAGAGAGAGAGAATTCGAGAGAGTTTAAGTGTTCAATGACTAACATATCGTTGTGTACTTGGACAAGTGGGCCTTCCCATCGTCTAGGCAGAAAAGGACTAGAAAACATATGGCCTCAGGGGTCTGGGATGGCCGAATATAATAGAGCCAGATTTGGCCTGGTGTATAGATGGAAGACGTCAAAGTCTAAAAGGATGGAGGATGGAGTATAATTGTTTGAAAGGATCTAGCGATGATCTCCATTCCGTCTTAAGAGGACGTATGAATTGTCCTCTCTTAGTCTAGATTACAGGGACAGTGATGTTGTAGGATAAAATGAGATGATTATTTACGAGGAGCATTTCGAATAGGGATTCTTTTACCGCTGCTATCTTTCTTTGTTGAAGTTTT
This sequence comes from Euphorbia lathyris, assembly GCF_963576675.1. NCBI lineage: Eukaryota > Viridiplantae > Streptophyta > Magnoliopsida > Malpighiales > Euphorbiaceae > Euphorbia > Euphorbia lathyris. The sequence goes on from NC_088910.1 coordinate 91,837,851, forward strand.
GTGGGAGTTCACTATCTGCCCTAGTCATATCCATTCCAATGAGTGGAGGATGACGGTGGGGTTAAATTCTCTTTATCACGAAGATGGGCTGAGAGCAATTGACCTAGTGTTTCAAAGATTCTTTAAGCCCACCAAAGGAGATAAGTCACAAGACTTTTCCCATCTTAAGTTTAACGTTATTGGAGGACTTTCGAACAAGCTGCAGGATTGGAGGCATCATTTTTTAAAGCTCTCGCTCACTGATCTAGAATTTCCAAACCCGGTGAATTGGACTATCTGGCGACCGATCCTGGAACTTGGTTGACAGAGAGGTCAATGGCGGTGAATGAGTTGAGGGCGGTTCCTTTCTTAAAGGGGATTCCTTCGGTGCCAAAAAAGGACATGTTGATCCTTATTGAGAATTTCATAAGCTTTGGTTGGCCGATTTGGAATCAGAGGTAGGTGGCCCACTTAGACAGATAGATGGAGGAGATTTTAAAGAATTGGATGAAAGCGAGGAACTTTACTGATGGAGATCTAGCAGATCTGGAGTTCATTATGGTGACCATTGCCCGCTATGATGAACTGCCCGAAAGTAGGCCTTCCTTAAATGTTTATAATGTACTAACTTCTAATTTGGTGTGGTCTTTTTGCAGCAGAGATGAGTTCCTAGGACTACTCCCTAGATTTTGATGATGTAGAGTTCGGTTATGATTTGATGCCGCCAGGGTAAGCTTTTGAGGAGATAAAAATTGATCTTCTTATTGAAAGAGAAACATACAGACTAATACATCATTGGAGTGTCAATTTCTACCGAGGAAAAGGGGGCGACGAAGGGTTTGTTAGAGCAAAAGGCCGGATGGAAAGCTAGAGAGTCCCTCGTTCGTGAGGAGAATGAGGAGATTGTGGAGGAAGTGGTCCCGAGATCTGGTGGGAGAATGAAAGGATTACGAATCCTAAACCAATACAACCCAAGGTGCTGATAAATCTAGTCTCGCAGAGGATGGAGATGTCGTGGGAGAAAATTGGGTGGTGAAGAGTTGATAGAGGCTGCTTCCATGCAGAGACTAAGATCAAAGAGGTGGCCAATAAAAGGCACTGGATGGAAGAGATCGAGGAGTGATAGGCTAAAAGCGTATAACTATTAAGAGCAAGTGAACCCTATCGTATAAGGTAATAAAGTTTCTAAGAACAGTATCCCATATAGACAAGCACTCAATTCCATACTCATACGCAAATTCTATATTATCTAAAATATCAGTTAAGTGAATTATGTGTTTTTATAACTAATAAAGCAAATAATAAAGTAGCAAAGCATTTAAACAATTAATTTGTTTAAATATATGAATGTAAGGCTAGGATTCAGGATCCCCGTACTAACTCATATAGATCAATAAGTGTATGTTGTGTGTATTAAAGCTAATTCTAGATGGTACTTTTCCATTATAAAATAATAAGTCTGGCCAAGAACTACTAAATCTACTTCAAACACTCTTAAACCGATGCTTGGTTAGACAAAATTCCTAATTATGTTTGAAGGCATTAGTCTTTATGAAAACCAAGGCTAAGTTGTAACCTAAACGACGAAGCCGCACTATCTAGTTAGGGAATGTGATTAACTAATATGCTAAGTTGAATTGTTTACTTGATTAGGTTTCACAGTTCAACTTCTCTACCTAACTACTTGGTTAGGTTTCTTAGATAGAGGTAAGCAATATTTTAGCTAATTTTCTAGTTAAAACTCCTACATCACAACATAAACACATATTCACCGATCTATAGTTGTTAAACACGGTTCACCGTCATTCTAGCCTATAGTGGTTTAGCTCATGTTTCAGCTAAGACACAACGACATAATGGGATGGAATGTATATGAACGCATGCTCAATAAGTTTGGATTATCAATTGAAAGTTAGAATGGAAGAGAATGTAGATGGAGAGAAACTTGAATTTATTAAACTTACTTGAGAATAAAAGATGAAATAACAAACTAACATCTAAGCTTGCTAAATAAACTAAGATAGAACAAAACTATGAACTAAAATTAAAGTAAAATTGAATTGACAAATTGAAAAAACACAAAAGTATGTAAAAGTATAAAAAGTCTAAGATAATAATATGAAATAAAAAGTAGAAATTCCTATTTATGGGGATAAAGGACCCTTAGGAACCCTAAAACGTCCCCTAATGCATCAGTAGAAATTCCTATTTATGTGATTATAATTATGGATTCATTCTGCGACTTTGACTTTATGTTTCCCTGGTTGACTTTGAATTGAATACTCATTGAGTAACCATGTTTATCTTGCTGAGGAACAGTGACTAGCTCATCGAACAACAATGACAAAGTTCTCTAATTCTCTTTATTTAAGGCCCGAAACTACCTGAAATAACTCAAAACTCTAATCAAGACCATAATAGGATAGAAAACACTTATAATTAGGGGAAAAGACATAAAAGGTGGCATCAGCAACACTTGAAGCAATTAGCAAGATATAAAATGACTCGAAAATAAGATAAAACTATACTATAAACCTTATGAAAAATGGTGATAACAAGGAGTCAGGTGGGGAAAGGTATGTTGAGAGGCTAATTGCTTCAAGTGTTGCTGATGCCACCGAGTGCTCGACACCTCGTAATGCTACCTTCATAGATGACATGGAGGAGAAGCTCCGACTATTCCTTCAGTTTGCTGGACAGATGGACCGCGATGAGGATATGAAAAAATCCATACTGGCCCGTCAATTGGCGTCTCTAGCTTCTGTTTCTAGTGAGCAGAGGAGGTAGGAACAATTGTGCATTAGAGGTTACCTGAAGTAGGCGACATCGTCGAATGGGGTGGTAAGTTTTTATCCCTTCATCAGTTTTAGTGCGCATCTGTTTTAGTCTAAGTGTAAACTACTTGTCGAGTAACCATATTTAGTTGGATGGACTACTCAATCGTCCAAGAGTAGTCTGCTAGCGGAGTGCTTTGAGCCTAGTGGGTAATCTGCTAGGTGGACTGTCGAGAGGCTTAAGCCTAGTCCACAGAGCGGACTACCATGTCCTTATGGGCGGTCCTCTAGGTGGACTGTCGAGTTTTCTAGGAATGCTGCTAGGGGGGACTGCCCCACGACCGTGAGTGGATAATTGTGTTGGATCCTGTTACCACATATATAAAATTAGAAATCCAAACCTCGAAACGTAACTCGAGCATAACAAATCGAAATTCCTAATATTTAGGTTTTTCCGTTCCGTTAAAATTAAAATTAAAATAATACTTAAGTTTTTTTTGAAAATAATTAAGTAGAAGTCTCTTTTTTCGTAATAAAATACAAAAAATGAAACTAAAATTTTATCCAAAATAATAAAACAAAATAAAATTTAAAAGTTATTTTTTTCAAAAGAATATATTTTTTTATTGTATATTTTTAGTTTTTATTTAAAAATATTATGCAATACAAAAAGTAAGCTAATACACCTAAAAAAAAGTTAAATTCACATTAGAAAATATTTTATAACGAGCGAAACAATTATCTCAAAAAAATACAATAAAAAATTAGTATACATCAAATTAATAAAATAATATCCTTTTAATTAAATGAAAACAGAAAGTTTTAATGCGAAATACAAAAGTGAATTTGTTTAAATTAGACTATGACTCCGAGTAGCTAATAACAACCCGACATATTGTCTTTTATCTAGCGAATGAATATTTAAGGCTATTTTAAAGGGGTTAAAGTTTGAGAGGCAAATTAATTGTTTTTTTTGCTAAGTTCAAAACCCGTGATTTATTGCAAAAATATCTTTGCTAAAAATGCAATTTCAACTCATGGGCTTACCCTAGTTTAAGGGTGCCTTCTATGCTTATTTTGTTTTTGACAAAATAAACTTTACTTTGCTTTTTCTACTATTGGATGAGCTTACTTTGTCAAAGTTTATCACCATCCAATGGTGGAAGGAACAAAGTAAGACTTACTTTGTCAAAAACAAAGTAACCATAACCTAGCCCCTAATTTATGTGATAAAATTGAGTGAAGGCACAAACAATAACAGTAAAATCACATTCTTAAAAAACATTAATAAAAAAAATTAAACCCAAAAACTTTAGAAAAATAGCCGAGAATAATTTTACTTCTAACAGAGATAAACGGATCCAATTTTAAAAATTATTAAAAAAACGTAGATATTTTACTCATATTCTACCTTATCCATATTAGTTCTAAACAAATAAAAGATTTTGTATTTTCTGTAATTTCAAAATATGAATATCTTTAAACTTTATGAAACATTTGAATTATAAAATATATTTTTATCCAATATGTACAAAATACAAAATATTCTTTATCGCATGTATATTTGTTATGAATGAATGATAACATGATAGAAACATGCATTGAAGATAACAAAATTTATAATTAAAGAAAAAGTTTCATTAATAATTTTAAAATTAGCCCAGCTTGTCATGTTAAGAATAAAATTACACAATTTTAAACATTAAAATAAAATCACTCCTATCTGTCAATATCAAGAGCATTTTTTATACCTTATCCTTAAATTTAATTAACTTATTCTGCTAACACATTTGTACGGAAGAAAAAACTCAAAAGATATGTTGACGAGATTGAACTTTTGCATCTTAGGATTTGAATGTCCTCACAGAGAATGAAAATGGATCAAAAAAAGCTCATCTTGTCAATTTTTGATTATTTACAATAAATGGTAGATATCAAAGTGACTAGAAAAGATGTTTTATAAATGATGATATATTCTATCAGCTTTCTATCATTACAAAAAACTTTGCTAACAGTAAGTTGATTAAGTCGAGAGAAAAACTCCTAGATTTTGTTGATAATCTAATTTTACTTTTGGTTTTCACCACTTTAATCAGCTTTTGTAACGATGACTCCACTTCTTTTTAAATTACATTAATTATGTTTAAAAAAGACTGACTCTTTAATCTCTCAGAACAGAGCAGAGCCACTATAAATATCAAAAGCAGCAACTACAGTATACAATGGTCCTAAGAACAGTTGCAACTCATGAACAAGCCACATAGAACAGCCCATCCTGCGACCCACACCATGCCCCCAAACTATTTTTCTGCACAGCCGACGACCAATCTTCATTCGGTATTCTCACAGATCCTACAACCAATTTCAATATTCTATCTCAAAACCACTGGAAAAACACATTAGTCACAAAATAAACTATGGCCGATAGGACTTACTGGCAGTTCCGTTCCAGCTAACAGTTGAAAGCGCTGAATCAGAAACTTTTTCCTCGTATAGTAGTTCGGCTGACTTTATGCTCCACATCCTTAACTTGCAGTCTTCTCCACCTAAAAGAAATTCCATAGACCTTATTTTTGAAGGTTATAAGAAAATACAATATATATAAATGATACAAACCTGCCATAAGGAATCTCTCAGACGGGTCAACTCCAATCTGTAAACGACTATGGGAGTTCACATGCCCTTCATAAGACAGTACAGCGCCTCTCTTAACCATGCGATGATCATAAAGCTTCATCTGCAACATCAGAGAAATGGAAGCCCCTTACTGAAGATATCTCACCAAACCAACCAAATTTTATGAGTGCAGGTCGCTTGGGGTATCCAGTTATAACTTAAGAAATACATGCATATGAGGAAAAGAGTGATGCTTTTTATATTATGGAGTCTGACAACACTTGTTGCGAACATTTGAGTGAAGAGAAGAGACTAACCGATCCATCCATGGAGCTCGCCAAGAAGTACTGATCATAGGACTGAAGGGATACCAAACTAGAAGTTAAAAAGAAGAGAAATTACATAAATCTGAAAACAAACATGTATAAGACAAATAAAAAACTTTATCAAAGCACACTAACCTGCATATAGATGAAGGCATGTATAAGGTACGAGAAAGATCTATATTTCCTCTGAGCTGCAAGACATCAGATGTATGGTCAGCAGCCATGTTTTCACTAGAAATAAAAGTTCTAAAATGATTATATATCTTCACTATAATTAAAGATATAGCATATATATACTGAATAAATGAAAAAAGATAAAATAAGATGAATAAATAAATAAATATATGAAGGTGCGTATCTAATCAATATAAGTAAATTACTGTGAAGTACTATAGCAAGAATGTTCAAAGAACAACACTAGGCCCTCAATGAAATATGGAAACACAAAATGCAATTAATCAGTATATTGTTGTGAAGTTTCAGGATTTAAAAAAATAAATAAATAACTACTTCCACAATTGAGACCAATGAAATGCCACTTCAGTCAAACCTTGCTCATTGAAGTTCAAGAATTTCCCTTCTTGACATTTCCATCTTTACCATACAAAATGATCAGAGATCAACTTCCTTAGAGCAGTTATACCATATTCACAATTCGCCTCTCTTTCCAATTTCAAATTAAACCGTACTTGATGCTGAGAAAATCCTATGTCATCTTATGCTACGGACAATTACACACAAGAACATAAAAACTTCTGCATAGTATATATATATATAAATGTACGGTTTTGATATATGCAGCCTGCATATAAGCATTAAATCCTTAAAGAATATTCTTTTGTATTTTTAATATCCATATTTATTATGCATTGGACTTTTAAATACACCAAAACTCATTTATTGCAATAATATATTTTTTTATATTTTTAATATCTACATTTATTATATATTGAACTTCTATCATTTTTGGAAAAATAAAGATTTACCCGTAACTATGCATTTATACAATTTTATCCTAACAATATCAAGTAATTTCAATTTTATTCCCACACAATAGAAAATTTGAACTAACTGATTTAACAGTTATTTGACTATCACATCAGATATTCCAAAGAAGTTCGTCGATAAAATAAAACAGTTATTTGTATTTTGACGGGTTGTATGCAGTTTTTTCTGACTAACTTTTATCTGACAGATTTAAATATTATAATTTTGACAGGTTATTTGTAACTATGTTAGCAACAGAATAAATATTTTAGGATGTTTGCAAGGTCTTATGCTACAATTAAATAACGAATTGAATAACAGTGAAACAATCTGTTTAAATTCATAGTAACGGGTAAATCTGCACTTTTCCAAAAATGATAGAAGTTCAATGTATAATAAATGTAGATATTAAAAATATAAAAGAATATATTATTGCAATAAATGAGTTTTGGTGTATTTAAAAGTTCAATGCATAATAAATATGGATATTGAAAATACAAAAGAATATTCTTAAGCATTTAATGCTTATATGCAGCCCTAAGGGCTGCATATATCAAAACCGATAAATATATATATATACTGAAATAAAATAGTACCCAGAGATTGCATACCAACTTCTCAAAAAGTATACTTGATTTTTATCAATATATTGGTTTTCTTTTTTCAGATGAAAGATATCTCATCTAGCTAAACCATAATTCAAGGGACATGTCGAGGCATTCGTTCTTCAAGTTACACATCCATTTTCATTATGCAGATAATAACACATTAAGAGTAAAAACTACAACAATTTTCTCTTAGGCATATCTTCATTTTCTAAACTTCAAGTTGGGGACAAACAGCAAATAGCTTTAGAAATTCTGAAGGAAATTCAATACCTCAAACCACTGTTTACTAGATTTTTGATGAAATTTGCGCAGCGGAGAGTAAGGTATTCTATGTCTAACAAGTCTTGTAGAAAATCCTTCTCGTTTTTCACGAACATCAACTGTCACGATCGTTCCATTTCGTAATCCACACAGAATATTATTATCCTGCAGCAATATCAAAGGTTGGCAAAACAAAATCATAGAGCAAACAATTAGACTCAAAAAGCAACAATAAGCCAGAAGCTGTGCAGTCAAAAGTCCTAATAGCACCAGAGCAGCTCAAATTAAAAACTCAAAAGCAGAAAGATTTTTATCCCAAATATTTGTGTTTACTGAACTGAATATTCAAAAAAATATCAGGCTAATGGTCTTTGCAGTTCAACTCTTCGGACCAATTCTGTTCTCTAGACACTGCACATGATGCACGAGGCATGTTCAACATGTTCTAATTCTATGATTCATTCTGCCATTTGAAAAATTTCATATATCCAATCATGGGTACAAAATTACACCTGTGGCCCTCCAACTTAGGTTGTTTTCACAGTTCAACAAACCTATTTCGGAACCAAAAAAAAAAAAAAATTTCTTAAAAGTTCACTGAAATGTAACAAAAAAAATCAATTTTGACTGAAACTGTTAAAATGATAACAATTTGCTGACCTTGACAACTCTAACTACAACTTTGACCTATTCATGATTCATGTCAACATAAATAAAGTGAATTCGTAGTTTACCCTTAATATAAATTTTACCCATCCATGGGTGTAATTTAGCGAAGTTGGAGTAAATGGCTGTAATTTACCAATCCAATCTTAAAAGCTGAGCCATCTTATGTGCTCATGAAGATCAATAAATCTAGGAATGATAAACCATGTTGAATATTACCGATTGATCAATCTGTAGAGCCAAAACATCACTTTTACTTCTACACGTCCATGTTGCAAGTCCTGTTTCCAAATCGACCAGTGCAGCTCCTAAGTTGGTTCCTAACAACCAGAAGATTGATATTTAAAAAGAATTCAAATATCCAAACCGAAGTCATGGAGGAGAAATTGTCCTTGTTAATCAATCTAATTATAAGTCCAAGTACCACAAGACTAATAAAATTAAAATTGATTAAATTTGTACCAAAATGCTAATTCCAGAATAAATAATTGCATATATATATATATATATATAAGCAAATAAACCTAAAGAGAAAAGTACATGCCAATCACCGCTTGAGTCGCATTACGGTTGCAATCTGTAGTCCAAATGGTGCAACTGAAAGATGCAATATCATTTATTAATCGCCTCATAGGAGTTCTTGAATAAAGTTCTAAAGGTCCAGAAAGATTAAGAATAAACAAAGATCCACCAGATGTCTCAGATCCAAGAGTAGTTATCCTGTTGTCTTAAATTAAGGAATATAAGTGCATTAAGTATATACCCTCCATTCTATAATTTATGAGATTGAATAAATAGGACTGCACAAGTACAAAATGTAAGATAACAGAACGAGAAAACAGCAGTGCTACAATCAAACTCAGATTTCCAAATAACAGAAGAAGAGGCAATTTACATATCTTTCATCACTTATCATTAATGAGATTAATCAGACTCCATAAATATAAGAGAAACAATGCCCAGAACAAACAGTATGCGCCACAATTAAACTCCAATAAGCAAAGAATAGAAGGATACAAAGCTCGCTGGATGCTAAAATCATCATCAAGATTGGGTGGGTGCTTCCGAAACAGCTTTACACAGGATATACTCGAAGGCAATTTCAGCATAGCTCTTTCAGGTTGCCAAAGATGTCGCGGGGCTTTACAACGTTCTCCATTGTTCTGTTCAGATATAGTTCCCACAAGATCTGGAACATATTTTACCCCAGTATCAAAATGTTGTGCGACTTTTCCAACCTCAAAAAGACTGCAAGAGCAGCAAAGTTCAAAAGAACGAGCCAGTAATGGACACTTCAAAAATTAGGATAGAGTTATTTTCAAGCATCATATCAATTGAAAATCAGCAATTAAAGTAGAATCATACATACATAATTTGCAAGGCGATAAGGAGAAAAATTAAATTACAATACAATGAGAATGAAAGCAATGCATAATAAAATAGCATTATAAATAAGTTACAACACAAAGGCTCCTATAAGCATTGTATAATGCAAAGATAATACAAGTTTTATACTATTTTCAGATTTAACATACAAATTCATGGAATATATCTTTTAAAGTACAGAGTCGACATCTGCTGAGGATTATATAATGTTAAAACTCCAGGATACATACAAAAGTTGCCAATACCATAACATTGTTTTCTTTTTTCTTTTCTTTTCTTTCTTTACTTTTATTAAATTTTTTTTTAAAGCCTCGCATATTCATGTTGAAGAAGCTAGCAAAAAAGCGAACTATCTTGCAACTTCACCTATACCTCAATGAGCCATTTGCACTGGCAGTTATTAGACCATCGATTCCAGTTTGACCCTCTGGTGTGTGTATATACATATGCATACAGTTCAATGCACCATCACCCATTTTTTCAGTCCCTTGATACTTCCAAACCTGCAATGCGTGAGGATCATGATGAAGATCATAGTAATAAAAGTTAGAATAATATCAAGGACAAAGGTAAAGGCAGAGCTGACTAATAAATAACTGGACAGAAACTACCAAAGTGAAGAACTTCAACAATCATTAAGCAATCAGAGTCATGTGGAAACACATCTACAATTTGTGATGCATTTTCCCAGAAGAAGAAATTGAATTGGCTAGCACCAATCACAGCTGTTGGTGCTCTCATTTCAAACTTATATTTAAATTTGGCAAAGAAGAAACGCAATTTAAAATGACAACCATTATATCTAATAGATACAGAACCAAGAAGAAGAAGTTCAAAATGATGCGCATACAATGATCGTGATGGATATTAACAATAAGAATCCATACATTTCTGGAGTTTCTGACCTAGCAATTAAGGGTTCTCTTTTCTTCTCTCTCTCTCTAAGACCTGAATCAAATTGTTAAACAAGCAGTCTACCAGCTTTACAAGAAACAATAATCGAATTTAACTAAATAAAAGACTTGTGATATTAGAATTCGACTGTAACAATAATAAGTAGCTAACTACCAAAAACAAAAAGAAATGGGCAGAACTGCTTTAAAATATATTTAGTGATAATCAATGTACCATGGGTTGGGATGCCTGTATCTTTAGGAGTTCCTCCTTGAAGTTACATTTCCCCTTCCTGTAATCGATTATGTTGTTACTCAACTCCCTACCTTGAATAAGCTTGGAGATTTTTACTCTAGTTCTCCTGCAAAATTTGGTTGCCTGAAATAAAATGAATCCAAATAAGAGGACGCTCATTGCAACAGGTAGTAAAGAACTGCAAACAAAAAAATGCCTACAGAGCCGCTATTGTCAAACATTTCAGGAGCACAAATCAAGAACAAACCATTTTCATTAAAATAGATAGAAATATTTAGAAAACTGACCTAACATTTACTAAGAAAAAAAAAATTGCAATAAAGATGCAAATCAGAATACAGTCAAGGATACAGATTAAGAAAGCTAGGTGTGCCATCTTATGTTTTTTTTTTTTTCTGAATATCACCAAACTAGTTAGTGCACCAACTAAGCACATTAAGTGGACAGGATAAAGGATGAAACCTTTACCCACATTCACAAATTAGTCACAGGAAGCAACTTGAGCTCTAAGAATTTAAGTTCATCTATAACTATTGACAGAGCTTAAACAACAGATTTAAGCTTCGTTCTAAAACCATAGGTCAGTATTCCTCAAAGCCTTGTAAAAAATGAAGGCATGTAACTCTTTCTTAATTCATTATGCAGTTCAATATTATGATAAAACTGATTATATGCCAGCATCTCATAGCTGAGGACCAATTATCCAATCACAGAAAAGGAAAAATAAAAAATTAATTCAAAAACATACCAGGGCATGGCGTTTATAATACTGAGCATGAACAACTAACAACCTAGTTAAAATTATAGAAAAGCACAAAATAAGAAGATGTATGTAAGTACGACTGAAACAAAGACCTGGGTAGGTTTTGCAGCTAGTTTTTGAGCATCGTTCGTAGAAGCAGCACGAGAAGAACCAGGAATTGGGCCTTTGAGAGGGAAGTATCTGTTCTTCTCAGCATCATAATAGAAGCCAGGAAGTTCTGCGGCGGAATTTAACAGTATTGTTATTGTTAATAGAATAAGAAATTTAGAACAGAAAAAGAAGAGTGTGAAGAGGAAGAACCTGGTGGCATGATATTTGAGAGAGATAATGCAAGGTAAACGTTTGAGTTTTGTGCGCCTATATATTTGAGCGATCAGAGAATAGAGAATAAGCAGCGGCAGACGTTAATGGTTCGGTGGAGTTTGCGCCTGTTGGAATTTAACCGCACTTTGCAGCTGAGGCTCATCGTAAGCTTCGTATACCCCTCCCCCTCCTTTCCAAAATTAAGAAATACTGGTCGAAAAATAGTGGAATCTGGAATTTTCATATTATTTAAATAAAATGGTAAATTACAGAACTGGCCCAATTGAGTGGCTCACTTACATATTTAAACCATTACACTACTCTAGTCTTTACAAAATTAGACTATTTCAAATTAGACTTGCCCAAAATATACTTAATATAAATATAACAACTTCATCATTTCCCTTTTCTTTCTTTCTTCTTCTAATCCTTTGCAATCCTTTGATTTCATACATCAATCCAAGATCCAAACTCTTCACATAAGTATTTTGTTGATTTTACATACCTAAATTCCTATGTATAGATTAGTTTTGTATATTTTATGATTTAGAATCGTAAACTGTGAAGCTATTGTCTATGAGAAAAAAAAGTTCGCAGTTCACATAACTGCGAAGGACTGTGACTCCGCAATTGTATAATTTCTTTTACAGTTGTTAGAACTGTGAAGCTCATTTTGTTTTGAGCGTGTGTTTAATATTGTTTTGATAATGTGTTTGTTTTTTCAATAGTAGCAGTATGTCATCCGACCATTTCTTGTGTGTGATCATGTGGAATGGTCAATGGAAAACAAAGGAAAAGCCATGACATACAAGGATGGTGGATCGAAGTTTATTCGGCTTTCAATAAAAATCAACTTCGAGGTCTTACAAGAGAGAGTCTACTTCGATTCACTATTTCTAACAAAAAGCTTCTTGTTCCATTCCCTCCTTGCTCTCGAATCCAATTATACATGGGATATAGTCAATTTACCCCTAGGAGAGAAACATATTGGTTGCAGATGGGTCTTCAAACTCAAGAACAAAGCTGATGGGACCATAGCTCGCTTCAAGGCTAGAATGGTAGCCAAGGGCTTCACTCAACAAGAAGGCATTGACTTCATAAGAACCTTTGCACTTGTAGCTAAGTTCACTGTAGTAAAAACATTGTTAGAAATCGCAACTGCAAAACACTGGCATATTGAGCAACTTGACATTAACAACGCTTACCTTCATGGTGATCTGCAGGAGGAAGTTTATATGAGTTTACCTCTAGGTGTTCAGGGTACTACACCTTCTCAGGTCTCAGACTTCGTCTATGTTACACTGACTCGGGAACTCGTATCCGATACTGGTACAGATTGGAGTATCCAGTACGACAAGCTTGAAAATTTTGGATACTAGGATACTATCCTAAATTCGGACACGGGTACGGGGATACTGGATTTTTTATTCTTGGTGAATATTTTATACTATGGGAACAATCAAGGTTTAGGAGGGAAGAGAAAGAGTTAGAGAATTAAAGAGACTTGGAGACTTATTGTTTGTTTTTTATTCCCAAGGTACTGATGCGCCTCCGTAGAAGGCTCACTAAGGGATAAGTGTATCCCGTCGTTATCAAGTAATAAAATCTGGACAAGTCCAGGTATCGAATCCACAGGATTTATTTCTGCAAGTATCGAGCTACTTGGTCTCATGTGTTATCTAGGCTATGGGGGGTTTGAATTGGTTTTGGTTAAGTTAACCTACTCCTAATTAAGTTACTTCTACTCCTATCTAAGTTATTCTACTCCTATGTGATCTTTTACCAATGTAATTGCCCGAAGGGACATGAGGTGATACGATAATAATGAGAATAGATTGTTTAGACAACAGAATTAAAACCTAATCTAAGTCACTTGTGTCTGAGGCGATTAACCCTACCTATCCTCCTGAGGTCCCTAGTTCGTGATTCCCTTGTAAGGCCGAAACTAGCTATAAGGCTCAGCAATTTGGGCTTAAATAGGATCGTCAATCCTATAGGCACTGACTAGGTTAGATTCAGCTCGCAATATGTGCCAACTTAATTTTGGGATTATCGAATGAGTTAAACCAATCAGACAAAGCGTAAGACAAAGATTTAAGCAATAGAACAATTGAATAAACAAAACTATAACATATATTAAGGATGAAAAGTATTGTCACGAAGATACAATGAGCCTAGGATTCATAACAAGGATCAGAGGCTAGACAGAATATAAAAGAAGAAAAATCCCTTTCAGGGAACCTGTCTACCAATGCAGGCATCTTCCTAGGACTTAAGGATGGAACTTGAGCATCCTCGATGAACGGAGCTCCGGAGGTGTCTTCAATGGAGGTTGAAGGAGATGGAGGAGGTGGAGAGGATTTCTCAAGGTGGAAGCTAGGGTTTTTACAAAGATAAAAGATGTTTATTTTACAATTGGAAATTCCTATTTATAGACGCGGTTCGGGCCCTCTTTCTGACCTAATTCGTATCCTTTTGCAGGTGGGAAGTCGTGGGGTCAATCGTGGCTTCGTGGGACCGGGAATCAGTCTTTTGACTGATTCCCGCAGGGCACCTCGCCGAGCTGGGCTAGCCAGCTCGACGAGCTGGCCTCCAGCTCGCCCGAGCTGGCCCTTGAGGGCCAGCTTGGCGAGCTGGCCCTTTAAAGGCCTGCTCGACAGGCTGGCAGTGCCAGCTCGCCGATCCGGCCCCAAAAAGGCCATTTCGACGAGTAGGAATGCCCAGACCGCCTTGCGCGACTGCTGGATGTCCCGAAACGCAACTTTCACCCGAACTCGTTCCTGTTTTAGCCTGTACATGCACGAAAACTCCAAATAACATTAGTTCTGAGGCTAAATTGACCCGCCAATCGCTCATTTTGAGTAAACACTCTGTTTGGTGCGACTTTTGGCGGATCAATTAGCTATAAAAGATAATGGAAATTTAACGTACATGCCAATTTGGCCATATTTTCCTAAAATAACCAGAAAACGAGCCTAAACAACGAAAATTAAATAGAACATATACAATTTCTAACTAACTCACACAAAAGCATATAAATGCGAGAATTGCTCGCTTATTCATAAAATAACGCTAAAACCCGTCCTAAAACCGTACCCAAAGATAGGGGGTTTTGACCCCTATCAGGTACAAGACGCTTCAAATTCTTCAAAGTTATAAGAGGCTTCAAATTCTTTAAAAAGAATAACTGCTCTCTAAAAAAAATAACTGCTCTCCAAAATAAATAAATATATCCTATGTTCTTCAACCATATCTGACACAGATTTCATACCAGTGTCAATGTCATATCATATCGACATTGGTATGGCGGCCAAAATGAAGAGTCCAACTATCATAGGACTTCATAAATCTTTATATGGATTGCGTCAAGCAGGGAGGGAATGGAACAAGAAGCTTTCAACTGTTATCAAGCACATAGGCTTCACACAATCCACTACAGATCCTTCCCTCTTCACTCAGAATGCCCAGGGACACTTCACAGTACTCCTCATCTATGTAGACGATGTCATAGTTGTTGGTGATAGCATGGCACAGATTGACTCTATGAAATAACATCTTGATGAGCTCTTTAGTATCAAGGACTTAGGTCCCATTCATAACTTCATTAGATTTGAGTTCGCAAGGAACAACAATGGCATCCACATGTTTCAGAGGCAATATGTCATTGAATTGATTCATCATACACAATTCCTCAACTTCAAACCAGCCTCATCCCCAACCTTACCAAATTTCAAACCAGACCTAAAAGCCATAGGAAAAATGCTATACATTACCCACACACGACCAGAACTCTCCTACATTGTTAACCAATTGTCTCAGCACCTAAGTAATCCAACCACAGGGGATCTCTTTCGAGCACATCGTGTACTGCGATACCTAAAAGGAACAATTGGCCTCAATTTTTTCTTCCCATCAAACACTAATTTGCAGCTCCAAGCATTCACAGATCCAGACTGGGCATCATGCCCACAATCTCGTAAGTCATTAACTGGCTATGTGGTGTTCTTAGGAACCGCAATTGTCTCTTTACGCTCGAAGAAACAAAACACTATCTCTCGCTCGTCCTCCGAGCCAGAGTACAGAGTCATGGCATCAACGTCGTGTGAGCTACACTAGCTGTCAAATTTAATATGTGAGCTTGGGCTCAGATCCCCATTTTCGGCATTGCTTTTCTGCGACAATACCTCAGCCATACACATAGCAAAGAACCCTGTCTTCCACAAGAAGGCCAAACACATAGACATAGATTTCCATGTTGTTCGAGAAAGAGTTTAGTTAAGAATGATATGATTAATGCCCATCTCTCCAGCTTTGCAACTAGCAGATTTATTCACGAAGGCCCAACATTCTCCTCAATTGCGCTTCCTATTATCCAAACTTGGCTTGTTCAACATGTACCAAGTCAAGTTTAAGAGAGGCTCAAGAAACAAACGATCAAAATCCCCAATTGGTTCCAGTTGTGACCTAATTTTATCTCAAATTTACATCTATTCAATACACCTTCTAGAAGCTCCACACCATATACCTCACCCACTTGATTATTCCTTATCCACATATCTCACATGCCTTTAGCTGTCATCACCAAAACGTTGTTCCTATCATAGATGGACACGTCACCAATTTGTTATTTTAGCTATAACCATTTTCGTTCTTCGTTTTGTTTTATATTCAGCGGTGTAAGCTCAGTTTTCTTTGATGAGAATCAAAAGAAGATATTTTCTTAATCTTTCCGCATTCATCTTCATATATTTGCTGGATTTTAAGTCATATTCTCAATTTAAATATTTTTTCAATTAATTTTTATGAGTATTTGAGAGTTAAATGAGTGAGTAGCAAACCTTGTTAGAGAAGAAAAAGGAGAACTTTTAATTATAATATCTTTGGGGTCATATATAAAATATTCAAAGGCTATAAAAAAATTAGAAATGCACAACTTAATACCAACTCTTTTATTCTGACATCTCACCCCATGATACAATGAAAATATCAATACATTTATAGAGTCTTCCCACTCCATATACATCACAGCTATACTACCCCACAATCCAACATTATCACTACATACCATACTTTTCTACTACATACCATACTTTTCAATTGTCTTGGTCTTTATTCAACTTATTACTTCGTGGCTCATTCTCCTTCATTCCTTTATTTTTTATTATTATTATTATTATATATAAAATTAAGTTTATTATTTTGAACATGCCCTCTTAAACTTAATTTTCTCTGATTCCTAATTGAGCTCTCAATCCATTGAACACATCGTATTTTAACGGCTTTGTAAAAATATCTGCAATCTGATCTTGTGTTTTCACGTACTTCAGCTTCACCTCCTTTTGCTCAATGCACTCCCGAATAAAATGATACCTCGTATCAATATGCTTACTTCGATCATGAAACACTGGATTTTTCGCTAATGACAGTGCAGATTTATTGTCAATAAAAATCTCCGTTGGATCATTTTGACTCATTTGAAATTCTTTTAGCAATTTCCGGAGCCAAATTGCATGACAGACGTATGAGGTTGCAGCAACATATTCAGCTTCGCAGGTTGACAGTGTCACAATTGCCTGCTTCTTCGAACTCCAAGTAAATGCAGTTACACCCAGAAAAAATACAAAGCCAGTTGTACTTTTTCGGTCATCCTTGTCACCGGCCCAATCACTATCACAATATCCAACTAATTTGAAATCGTCAGTTTTTGAATAATGTAATCCCAAATTAGTTGTACCTTTCACATAACGGAGAATTCTTTTTGCTGCATTCCAATGTGACACCGTTGGGGCTTCCATGTATCGACTTACTAAGCCGACTGCATAGAGAATATCCTGTCTCGTACATGTCAAGTATCTGAGACTTCCGACCAAGCTTCGGAATAATGTCGGGTTGACTTTGTCTCCACCTTCATCTTTTGTCAACTTGATTCCACATTCGACTGGCGTGCTGACGGAATTGCAGTTTTCCATCTTGAACTTCTTTAAGATCTCTTTTGCAAAACCACTTTGAGAAATAAAAATTCCATCGTCATTCTGCTTCACTTCAATGCCAAGATAATATGACATTAGACCAATGTCAGTCATCTCGAACTCACGAGCCATTGTATTCTTGAACTCTTCAAACATCTTAGGATTGTTCCCTGTAAAAATGAGATCATCCACATACAAACAAATAAGTAACATATCTCCATTTTTCACCTTTGCATACAGGGCATATTCATGTGGGCACTTGACAAAACTATTTTCTTGAAAATATTTGTCAATGCGACTGTTCCAGGCTCGTGGTGCTTGCTGGAGACCGTAAAGTGCCTTTTTTAATTTGAGCACTTTATTCTCTTGATCTTTCACAATATCCAGGTGGTTGCTGTATATAAATTTCCTCTTCCAGATATCCGTTTAGAAATGCGGATTTCACGTCCATTTGATGGATTCTCCACCCGTGTTGAGCAGCTACAGAAATTACCAGTCTGATACTCTCCATTCTAGCAACAGGAGCAAAAACTTCATTGTAGTCAATTCCGGGTCGTTGACTGAACCCTTTCGCCACCAATCTTGCTTTGTGTCGGACAATTTCACCGTTTGCATCTTTCTTTGCTTTGAACACCCATTTAACTCCAATGGGTTTTTGACCGGCCGGAAGTGATGTCAGCTCCCATGTTTTATTTTTTTCGATCGAATGAATCTCCTCTTCCATGGCTTGTCTCCATTTTTCATCCTTCATTGCTTCTTCTGGATCTGTTGGTTCATCATTAACAAAATGACAATAAAGAGTTAATTCATCATCGAGATTTCTTGTCACATCATAAAGATCTTTAATAGGTATGAATTTTTTTGGCTTTCCGGGCGGATGTTCATCTGAACTGTCTCCATCACTCGAGGACGAACTCGAACTGGACGAGCTTGCTGATGTAGAACTGGTTGCTGGTGTTGTGGTTGCGACTGTGGCTGGTTCTTCCCGATCACTGTCTTCATCCATAAAAGGATAAAAACTGTAGCTGTTTTCTTTTTCACCTGTCCAGTCCCAAACTGCTTCTTCATCAATTGTGACATCTCTACTGATTACAATTTTCTGAGTCTGCGGATCGAACATTTTGTACCATTTGGAATGTTCTAAATAGCCCACAAACAAATATTTCTTGCTTTTATCATCTAGCTTCTTACGTTCTTCATCCGGTATATGGACATGAGCAACACTGCTAAAAATACGCAAATGAGAAATACTGGGTTTTATTCCGCTCCATACTTCTTGTGGAGTTTGATCCCAAACACTGACAGTTGGCGATCTGTTTAACAGGTAGACAGCACAGTCTACTGCTTCGGCCCATAACTCCTTCGGTAAATTTTTGCTTTTTAACATGCTCCTCACCATGTTGAGCACCGTTCTGTTCTTTCTTTCTACTACGCCATTTTGCTGAGGTGATCTGGGGACTGAAAGGAAATGACGGATTCCATGCTTTTCACAAAATTGCTTGAAAGAGATGGACATGTATTCACCGCCTCTGTCTGATCTGAGTGCCTTAATAAAATGACCACTTTCTTTCTCCACTTGGACTTTGAATTTTTTAAATGTCTCAAATACTTCTGTTTTTTCCTTCAAAAAATACACCCAAGTTTTTCTACTATAATCATCAATGAAAAGTAGAAAATATTTATTTTTTCCCAAGGATTGTGGAGTGATCGGTCCACACACATCTGTGTGAACTAGCTCAAGTGGCGCCTTTGCTCTTGACATGGACTCCTTTGGAAAACTGGTTCTGAATTGTTTTCCAACAAGACATCCTTGACACAGTTGATGAGGCTGGTCAATATGAGGCAATCCGTTTACCATCTGCTTCTGTCCCAACTGCTTCAGTCCTCCAAAATTGAGATGTCCGTACCGTAAATGCCAAAGCCAGGGGGGACTTTGCACACAAGCTTTCAAACATTTGGCCACGTCCGTCTGAATGTTAATTGTGAACATTCTATTTCTCGCCATGGGTACTCGTGCAATCAGCTCCTTTTTCTCATTCAACAGGAGTAGTTTCCGGTCCACCATATGAACTTCATAATTTTTCTCCAGTAATTGTCTCAAACTCAAAATATTGCTTTTCATGTGGGGAACATAATAAACATTATCAATAAACTGGTGAGCGCCATTTTTGAGCCGAATAAGAATGGTTCCTTTGCCTGTAATTGGAACCTTAGAGGAATCTCCAAATACAACATTACCACGAACGGATTCATAGAGCTCCACGAACATCTTCTTGTCACCACACATATGGTTACTTGCCGCATTGTCAAGATACCATATATTATTTTCGCGATTTTCTTCACCTTCGTAAGTAAGTAACACTGTGCCAGTTACTTCCTCATCTTGAATATTATTGGCAGTCTCCTCCACCTCTTTAGGCGGACTCCAACATTCCACCGCGTAGTGACCGTACTTAGAGCAATTATAACATTGAATGTTGGACTTGTCGCGTCCTTCATTCGGCCTCCAGTTTCCTCTTCCTTGACCGCGTCCTCGGCCTCTTCCTCTGCCTCTGGTGAATTGAGTGCTTCTGTCATTGTTGTTGTTGCCGTTTTCATTTCTGCCTTGATTTCTGCCACGTCCTCGTCCTCTACCATTTCCTCCTCGACCTTTTCCGCGTCCTCTGCCGGACTGACTACTTTCGCCATTTTTAAACACAGCCTTTGTTGCTAAGACTTGTTTTGCGGAATCTTCTCTTCGTTTCTCAAACCGCTCCTCTCGTGCTTGTAGTGACCCTACAACTTCATCAACGGACATTTCGCTGATGTCCCTGGACTCCTCCATAGCCACCACTACGTAATCAAAATTTGGTAGTAGTGATCGCAGAATTTTTTCAACAATTCTGGACTCTTCAATTTTTTCTCCATACTGCCGCATCTGATTTACGACAGATTTTACTCGGGATGAGTAATCACTAATGGCTTCCGTCTCTTTCATCCTCATCATCTCAAATTCTCCTCTCAGCATCTGCAAACGAACTTTTTTAACTTTCTCCTCCCCTTGAAGAGAAACTCGTAGGATTTCCCACGCTTGTTTGGCGGTCGTAGCTTCGGCTACTTTCTCGAACATTAATTCATCCAAACCTTGATGAATGAGAGTAAGCGCCTTTTGATCGCTTTTGCGATTTTTCTGCAGAGTATCTTTTTCTGCCTGTGTCAACGCTGCCTCGTTAACTGGGACTACATAGCCTTTTTCAACAATATCCCAGACATCTTGACATCCGAGTAACGCCTTCATTCGAATACACCAACTTGAATAATTGGTTTTGGTGAGCTGAGGGTATTGATAAGGAAGTTTGAGACCGTCTGACATTTTTGTAGGGTTTGTTTTGCGGAAGACTGACTCTCGTAACGTGGCTCTGATACCACTTTGTTAGAGAAGAAAAATGAGAACTTTTAATTATAATATCTTTGGGGTCATATATAAAATATTCAAAGGCTATAAAAAAATTAGAAATGCACAACTTAATACCAACTCTTTTATTCTGACATCTCACCCCATGATACAATGAAAATATCAATACATTTATAGAGTCTTCCCACTCCATATACATCACAGCTATACTACCCCACAATCCAACATTATCACTACATACCATACTTTTCTACTACATACCATACTTTTCAATTGTCTTGGTCTTTATTCAACTTATTACTTCGTGGCTCATTCTCCTTCATTCCTTTATTTTTTATTATTATTATTATTATATATAAAATTAAGTTTATTATTTTGAACAAACCTCTCTTAGTGGTCACTTGAAAAAATAAAATTAAGTTATATTTTTACGTGTCTTAGAGGATCATTTTATTTGTAGTCTTGATGATTCTCTTATTTCACACTATTAATCATATTATTTTAAACAAGTTCATATACATTTTTAAAGTTCCGAGCTATTCAGTTTTTTGGTCAAATTCAAGGGCTCCTATAGGGTGTAGATTTACATTCTATCCAATCTATAAGACAACATATAAATCAGTTATTTGGCTAAAAACATGTATATACAAGTTATATGATATGAATGTTGACAATCTATAGTTAATAAACAAACAAACTGATCTGCGAGTATAATTACAAGGATTACATAATTTTTATATACTAAGCATACCCCGCACGAGCCATTTCTTCAACAATATTATTACAACATTACAACTTTTTCCACATAACCTCAACGCTGCCATAACACAAGAAAATGAAAATCTAGACAGTACTGTTATAACGAATATGTAATAACTATTTTTATTTTTAAACAGTGAAGAATGGAGATCTTTTTCCAATTCATGGGGATTGAATCAAGACCACTATCTTCACTTGAACTAGCTAATTTCATACATATTTTTATACATACAATCCTATAAATCTCAAATAATAAGTTACTCAATGCTGCTTTGGCTAAAATAAATTCCAGGCAGACTCCACAAAACCAAAATCAAAATCCAAATCATATTTAGAATAATCTTCAAAGGAAGTATCCATCATCTCATTATTAAGTTTGTCAAATTCAATTAACTGTTGTAGCTTGAGTTCTTCATCTTTTACTGAAGGTGGAATATTAATGTTACCAAACCAAAATGCATGTGAAGTAGAAGGAGAAGAAGAAGAAGAGGGCATAGGATATTGTTTTGAAGAGTCCAAGAAATTAGGGATTTGATGATATTGGGGAAAGGATAATGTTTTGGTTTCAATAGGAGAAATGAGTTGATGAGTATTGGGATGTATTCCTTTAGAAATAAGCTTCTTCTTGATGGATGAGTTCCAAAAGTTCTTGACCTCATTATCAGTTCTACCTGGTAAATGTTTTGCAATTTGAGCCCATTTGTTCCCTATTATTCTGTGAATATTGACAATAATTGTTTCTTCTTGTGCTGTAAATGAGCCCCTTTTCAGATCTGGCCTCAGGTAGTTTATCCATCTCAATCTGCAACTTTTTCCACACCTTTCCAGCCCTACTACCAGAAATAACCCATTACCACACTAGATATATACTTTTATATATGGACAAGTAATCAATAAAGCTACTATATATATTTTAATTCTAGCAGGTTATAAATTTAGAGGAGATCGGATTTAACCTTCACCTATAAAATAATTAGGGTTGTAAATAAGCCGAGTGGCTCAACATTCGCTTCCATAAAAGCTCGATCCTGTTCGGTTCGATTTAAAAACGAATCAAGATTGATCACGACGAAACTCGATTTAAAAGCTCGTAGCAGGTTCAATGGTACGTTCATGACAAGTTCATGAACAAGCTCAACTATAATGTTAATAAATTCGTTCGTGAGCAAGATTGATTTTTAATAATATTAATTTTATAAAAGGGGAAATATAAAATAAGGTAGTTTTGTATCATTCAAAACTATATAATTTTATACTAAATAAATTTCAAATCAATATAATTAATGAGTTATTTGTCAGCGAAATTAATGAATAGAATTAACAAGTTGTTCATGTGCGCCTCACAAACATGATATTGAGCTCGAGTTTAAGTTCAAGCTTGTCAATATCTTGACGAGCCAAGTATGAGCATGTCAAGGCTCGGCTCCATTATAACCTTAAAAACAATGCAATCTTAAGCACAATGTTTACCGAACTGTGCAAGTTCAAACCGAGCTGAGAAATTACATGTTTTTTTTTTTTGTTAATAAAAAAACTCATCTTATGTTAACCAGACTTGGCATTGCACACAGTTTAGTAAACCTTAAACTTAAATTGCATTATTTTGTACACGAGAACTCCGGAGTTAAACTTATAACTTATTCCGAGGAAGGAAAGAAGAAAATGTTGAAAGGGAAAACTTTGGAATACCTGCCAAGTTAGGAACAGAACTCCAAGAAGCAAGACCATGAGTTTGAATGAAGTGGATTAGCTTCTCATCTTCTTCAGGAGACCATAACCCTCTCTTCACTTTCTGTCTACTGCAGCATTGATGTCCCATTTTTCTTTTTCTTTTTAATTAGTTATACAATGTAAACCTTTCTGTCCTTTATATAGACATGATTTGCTTATTACAATTAACACCAAAAAGATTAAGAATTTCTTAATTAATTTGACTACAGTCCACAAAGAGAAAGAGAGAGAGAAAGGTCGTTTTAGTTGAACTTTAGGAGTAGTCATGATAGGCATAGAATGATCACTCTTCTAATCTAATCGAGTGCTTTGATAACTTCAAGTATTGTCTACATATATATATATATAGCTTTTTGTTTTATAATTTACCTATCCAATTAGCTACCTTCACAACAAACCATGATATTCTAGTTTTAACAATGTAGGAATAGCCACAACTTGGCACGTTTTCTATGTGTATAGGAACCCAACAAGTAGGATGCACCTTATACCTTTAAATATTTGTAATTGTTTTCCATGTCATGCTCATATATATTTATTAATGTTAAGGAATCATAAAATATCACTCTCTTTTGATTCTCGAGTGTATTATAATAGAAGTTCTTGGTCTCATGATTCAAACTTTGTCTTCATTTTCACTCACTGGACGTTTGCTTTTGATACGTCCAAGTATCTTATAAAGCTGTTGTTTTTTACCTCTCAGACCTAGTTTCTGAAAACTTACTTGAGGTATCGTGATAAAAAATAATAAATAATGCAGCCCCATGATTGACTTAAATTGGGTTTGCAACCTCCTCCTAATTCATAAGTAGTAAAAGTGATAAAATTGGAGGAAACTCGGTAAAAAAAGTAGTTGTAAGAATGAGAATTTCCCCAATAAGTAATTGTTAAACTTGCTTTACTCATGTATCCAAAACAAATTTTGTTTTGTTATTTTTTATCATTTAAGACTTAAATATATATAGATAAATGGATTTTAATCTGATGCCATGAGATCTTTGTAAAGGTATATTATAAACTCAAAACCCACAAGTGATGAATGAGAAATTGATTGTCAAAATAAACCACTTGAAATGGTTTTGAAGAGGATAAAATGAAATTAAACTTTTTCATTTTAGATTGGAAAGAAATAAGAATTTTCATTGGTTTATAGGTAAATGACTTTTACAAGCCTTTAACTAATTACTAAGGAAAAACTCTCTCACGCGCAGGGGTATAGTCGAAACACCACTAAGTTAGGGGCACACCGGTTCCCAATTCAACCCGGGGCCAGACTGGTCTGGTTTGAGTTTTATATATGTATATATAGAGAATCTTAGATAAAAAAAAAAAAAAAAGTTAAGGATTTAAATCCTAATACCATGTATTGTTGAAATTTTCAAGTCTTGCCTTTCTTTTTGTCAAATACTAATTATTTAGTACCTTGGAATTCGAAAGCATATATAAATCAATAGTGTCAAGTTGAAATTTTACTAATATATAATTTAGTTATCATAATTTTAATTGTTGATGAAGAGGGCTTGATGCGCCGGTTAGGAGGACTGAAGTGTGGTAAAGGGATATAGTGTTGAGGGGTAGGGGAAGACCTAAGCAAACTTGGATAGGGTGATCGAGAGTGATATGAGTTTACTGGGGATTGAGGAAAATATGATAGTGGATAGGACAGAGTGGAGATAGAGAATTTATGTCGCTGACACGACTTGATTTCACGGTTTTATACGATGGTTCATGTTAGCCGACCCCGAATCATTTTGGGACTAAGTTGTTGTTATATCATAATTTTAATTGTAGTCTGAATTGATTTAAGAAAGTAATAAAATGTTATAAGAAAAATATAACAAAATCCAAAAAATTGATGAATGAATAAGATTGTGGAAATGATATTGAAAGTTGGAAAATGTAAGAAAATGAATGGTTTTATATTTTCTTGTCTTTTGATTTGTTCTAAATGAGGTAATTCTATCTTGTTTTCAAATGGGATTACCAAGAAAGGCATTCTAAAGAAAGTACTTGAATTGATTGTCGTTGCTACATCATGATGATGGCCATTAAAAGAAAGAGTATATACTTTAATAAATCATCACAGCAGCGAGAAAGGGAAGAAGAAGACCTAATAAAGATATAAGACCCATGGTTTCTCCAGCTCCAAATTTAACATGCAAAAGCTCCCCCCACCCATTTTGCTCTCTTTTGCTTTCTGTCTCTCTCTTACATATATTTATTTTACTGAAATCATTTGTGTGTATATACTATAGTTGTGGTTAATAACAACAAAATCAACCATTGTTTCGGTTGACACACCAACAAGAGGGAAAAAAAAACAAAATCACCGAACAGAGTAATATAGGATGAGTCGCGAATGAAGTCTTGATCTGACTATAGTAAAAAATTCTGTTGACTTCTTTTCTTCATTGAATGTTATCTTAGATTTCCGTAGTGATCGATATAAGGTTTTTATCATTGGAACTTAGTTCTAATTTCTACGGACGCTTGATAGGGGTGTTTCGTCCCTATCTTTTAGTGTGATTTATGGTTTAGTTTTAGATGAAATAAATAAGTTTAATTGCAAAAATAGAGTGTTTTAATAAAATAACGAAATAAAAATAAATTCCGTACTTTCGGTTAATTTTCCCTATTTTTGATTTGATTAGAAATAAAAACGTCAAGCTAACTCGGCTCTCGAGAATTGTATTTCAGGTACGAGCAAGGAGTGAAATTCCACCGAAATATGCGGGGCGTATCTCCCTTCACGCGGGGCGTGGAACACTTGGTCAGAAATAATTGCCTTATCCGCAGACACCACGTGGGATCCAACCACTGATACGCGGGGCGTACCCCAGTCTACGCGGGGCGTAGATGCAATGATGAGCCCAATCATAAATGTCAGACTGCATTGTCTCCTAAGTCAACCATTGGTACGCGAGGTGTGTTTTAGGATACGCAAGGCGTAAATGGTGTATTTCAAGCAATAAAACGCCAGAAGCTCAAACACGCGCGGCGAATATCACTATACGCGGGGCGTGGTTGAGACAACAAGATCCAGATTAGGTCCACATGCAGGAAATTATTGAAGGAATGGGTCATTACGCGGGACGCGAGGCGTGTCATCGGAAAATCTACACAAAATCATGTTGCTCCATGCTTTGCTCCATGCTTGTATCTTGTGAAATTATGATTTTGCCCCTAGCTTGATGTGTATAAATAAGAGTGACTATCACTCATTTGAGACACCTCTTTTGATAGACAAGTTATATACTTTAAGTTCTTGCTATTTTAGTTTTAGATTCAGTTTTTATGTAATAAAACTCTACCACCTTGAGAGCTTGTTCGTTTAATCCGTCATTCCGTCAAAGTTCCGTTCCATCCTCGTCCACCAAGCTCGAGAGTTCCACCTCCAAGACCTAAGAGACGGTCTTGAGTCCGGTTAGCTAGTTCCGAGGGCCGATTCTTCCCTCTTTACTTGCTAATTAGCTTGTACTCTTCCTATGTACTAGGCTTGGTTGTATTCCATATTTACATTCTCCACATTTATAATTTATGATTTACAATCTCTATTTCTTATATGTGTTGATGCTTGCTACTTGTTTTGATATTCATAATTGATTATTGTGTAGGAGGACGCGATTTCCGACGCCATTCGGGCTATCTTTAGGGATTCATATAGGTGTTGCCTTATCGGAAGTGACAAACCGGAAACCGTAGGAATTGACAAGCCACGAAACTTACGGGCCCTAATTTCTGATCCCGAGCATTAGACACGTCTTGACTAGGAACCACGTAGTCTAAGTACTTCACGGGTCGGTCACACTACACGTAGTCGTCATTGCAAGAGTAAACCATTAACCGTATATATTTAGAATCATTTTTTATCGTATTTATAACTTATCGTCATTCATATCACTTCGTAGAGTTTTTGTGACGTAAATCTGTCTCACTAATAGTTTAGGAGTAGTTTGTAGTTGGTTCCCACTTCAACCTCAAAGTATTCACCGCTTAGATAACGTATAAAACCGAGTCGTCTAATACTTGTAGTTATAAATCCCGTGGATTCGATACCCGGTCTTAACCGGATTATTACTTGATACGACGGGGTACACTTGCCCTTAAGTAGTGACGTCTAGTAAAGATAGAGCATTTAGAAAGATCATATCCATAGTCGTAACGCACTTATCATGCACATTTTGTTGTAGGAAACACTACACTAGACGGCACGCATCAAGTTTTTGGCGCCGTTGCCGGGGATTTATAATTTCTTTAAATATTAGATAAAAACGTTTTATTGTTAGTTTAAGCATTTGTAAATATTATTTTCTATTTTTATGAATAATTTATTTCATCGTTACTAATGATTTTTTCCATGATATGATGCCATATACTCGTCATCTATGGGACAACCACAAGGATGACGGATGCTCGTACCAATATTCAACCTCGCAATTCGATGCGATAATCTCTATGCTTAAAGATATTCAAGTGAGATTATCTAACAATGAGGCATATTGCAGGGATTTGGAAAATCAAATCGCTAGATTGACGTCTCGTATCGATTCAACCGCGGACGAATCAATTAGAGGCGCCAATCCAGGTGATCAAAATGTAGAGCTCGAGTTAATTGAGCTCTCTCAAGAGGAGTCCCCAACTTGTGTAGGTTGTCTCAACTGCGAGGAACCGGAAATCCTAATCGATGAGTTGGTTGTGTACGGGCCCATGGAAATAAATCCAAAGCTAAAAGAGTTTGAGGTTCATTCTAACTCGGAATATTTCACTCTTTTTGAACTACCAAAAGAGTCAAAGAGGGAGCAAACTAAACTCTTCAATAATTTCTTTAAGTATAGTTTTTGGTTTTCACTAAATTTTTTCGAAACTAACAACCCGTTTTGTAGGTACGGATTGTTTATTCAAGAATTTGCATTTCTAACGCGAATGGAAGCATACACCTAACAGGAAATTCTAAGTCGAGCTCACCGACTATAAAGTAACGCTTCTTGGGAGGCAACCCAAGCTCGAATAAAGTTTAATTTTATGTCTTTAATTTACTTTTAAGTTCTTACATTTAAGTTATTATTGTGTGCTTAATTAATTTTTCTTACATTTTATTAGGTGTTCGTGTAATTTTGTGTCAATTCGGTGGGACGATCTGGAAGAGAGTTGTAAGTACTGACGTTGGCAAAAATAAAACAAAAATGAAAAAAAAAATTATTTTATTTCATTCTATTTGATTTTATTTTTATTTTTAGAATATATATAATATACATATGTTGATTTAAAATAAAATAAAAAAAATAAAAAAAAGAAGTGCTGCTGGCCGCTGCGGCACGCGGGGCGCGCGGCAGCACACTCCGCGCGCAGGCGCTGCCGCAGCGCACGCGCGGCAGCACACTCCGCGCGTAGGCGCTGCCGCAGCTCCAGGAGTTACGGCACGCGGGGTGCGCGGCAGCACACTCCGCGTGCAGCGCTGGGCACCGCCGCTGTGCGACGCCCGCCGGCCGCAACGAGTTGAAATTTTATTTTTATTTTTTTTCCTTTCTTCTCTAATTTTATTTTAATAAAAAAATTATATATATATATATATAATAAAAAAATCAAACAATAAATAAATTAATAAATTAATAAAAATATTTACATTAATAATCTTACACCCAATTTAAATTTTCAATTTTATATTTTAAATAAATGCCAACCAAGTTCGAGAATTGATACCTCGAATACTTCACAAGTCATTTCTTTCGGGAGCGGAGCATGTCATATCCACCACCATCGGAAGATGTTTGAGGGAGTTTTCTCTACCTTACTCTTTTTCTTTACACCTTGTGCTTCAAATTTCTTTCGCAATGTCGGAACTTATTGCGTTTTTAAGTGTGAGGAGGGATAGGGTAGATCACCCTCTATCTTTCAATTTAAATGCTATCTTTCTTTTTGTTTTTGTTTTCTTTTCTTTTGCGACGTCCTTGGAATAGACGTCATGTTAATAACGCGGAGGGCCGTGCAACCCCGCACCTTCAGTTTGTTTTGCACTAACAAAAACAAAAAAAAAGAAAAATCGAATAACCAACAGAATAATTGAACTAATTTATTGATTCTTAAAATTTTTCCGACACACTACCTCCCTCGGAAATTAATTAAAAGTTCTGTTATTTGTTCTTAAATGTAAAGACGTTAAAACAAAGGATCGGTTTAATTAAGGAATTTTAGTCTTGGTTTTGAAGCTATAGAATTTATGCAAAGCCTAGGTTCGTACTAAACAAAAGCATTGAGTCCTAACCCACATGTTATCTCTATAATAAAATTCAAAAGGCAATAAAAACGGGATAGTTGAAAATTTGACGAGAACTTGAAAGTACACATTTTTAACCCGAATTTTTGTGAGATATTTTTTGAGCCTAAAGGAGTTCGTGCGAGAACTCTATTTCTTTCACAATTTTCGAGAGCTTTGACTTCACTCGACTCATAGAGTTTGCACCTAATACCGGGTTTAGTACACTTATTTTGGTATAAATGACAATAGATGATAAAACGAACCCACTTAGTCTAATGACTTCACTTCGAGCCTATTAACTGACTTTTTGTTGTTAATACCCTTTTAACATTTAACCCTTTGATAACATTGGGTTATTATCCAAAGGATCAAAAGAGATATTCGCCTAGAACGGCCACGTATTGATTGCCTGATACCGGAATGTTACGGCGTATCAAGCAAGGGGATCAGACAGGCGGATCACCAAGACCTTACCACAAGGGATCCGCGGGCGAACCTATGTGGCGAATTGCCACATAACCTCTCAATCCGCCAGCGGAACAGCTGAGCTGATCCCGCAATAAAGACCATTAATAAGCTGTTAACAAGCTAACAGGCATACTTAAAGGAAACCAGTAACCGCCATTAATGAAGCATTAATGGAGACTTTTTAGTTACTAATGGTTATAACTTCACTACTATATATAGCTTGCATCTCAAAGCTATCAAGGTACACATACACACAATCCAAGAAACCTTACTTTGTCAATTCAGTTTACTCTTTCATACTTCATACTGAGTTTGGCATCGGAGCTTCCCCCCGTCGAACCCAACGACGCCCCCCACAGGGACGGAAGCTGAACGGAAATTCTCTATAAGTCATCAATTGGTGCGGTGAAGGTGGAAGGCTGGGAGATGAAAAGAGTGATGATTGATACCGGAAGTTCATGCAATGTCATCACAAGAGGAGCATTCGCCAAGCTCATAGTCGACCCAATCCAAGTGGAAACCACAATAGTGGACATTCTGGGAGTAACCGGGCACACCATCCAAACAAAGGGTCAGGTAACATTAGATTGTGAGTTAGCGGATGAAGATCAAATTTGGAAAGGAGATCTGGAATTTTCCATCCTAGATTGTCAGTTAGCTTACAATATCATCCTTGGGCGACCCTTTATCTCCGAAGCTGCAGCCCTTATCTCCATACGCCACTTAACTCTTTACATCCCCACGTCCACGGGAGGTGTAATGATCAGAGCAAGCCAAAAAGTGGCTCAGGAGATGTATTCGGCATCGTTAATGATTCGCCCACAGTCTAAAGATGAAGACGATGAAGAACTTGTCATAATGGCCTTGGGTGAAACAGAGATGTACCTCATGGCGGATGAAAAATAGGTACGGATGGCTAAAGGGCTAAAAGGAGAAATTAAGGAAGCTATCACCAAGGTTATCCATGAGTCAGAAGATGTCTTTGCGTGGAAAGATGAGATATATTAGTCCAGATGTGATCACTCACAAACTCAACATTGACAAAGACGCGGTACCAGTGGCACAAAAACGAAGAAATCATGGCCCTGAGAGGCAGAAGGTGATAGAAGAGGAGATCACCAAGCTCAAACGGGCAGATTCCATCGAAGAGGTACTTTATACACAGTGACTGGCGAATGTGGTTCTAGTCAAGAAAGCAGGCGGATCATACCGCATGTGTATTGACTTCACAGATCTCAACAAAGCTTGTCCCAAAGACAACTACCCCTTGCCATGTATTGATATCCTAGTAGATGGAACCGCGGGACACGCCATGTACTCCTTCACTGACGTGAAGTCGAGTTATCACTAGATCCCAATGGAGCCTTCGGATAGAATCAAAACTTCATTCGTGACTCACCAAGCCACCTATTGCTTCAAAGTCATGCCCTTTTGGGCTTAAGAACGCGGGTGCAACCTATCAACGGATGATGAACAAAATATTCGATGGAAGCAAAGGTGATAACTTTTATGTCTATATGGACGATGTGATCATCAAAAGTACCACTGTAGAGAAGCATGCGGATGATATAAAGGAGGTACTGGGCGGACTCCGGCACCACAACATTAAATTAAACCCGGAGAAATGTACTTTTGGAGCAACATATGGAAAGTTCTTGGGATTCATGATTAGCCAAAAAGGAGTAAGCCCAAACCCTGACAAGATCAAAGCAGTCTTGGAGATGAAAGCGCCACAGAATATTAGGGAAGTGCAACGTCTTAACGGGCGTATCGTAGCCTTGGGCAGGTTTATCTCATGTTCAGCCCGACGATGCCAACCCTTTTATAAAGTAATCAAGAAGCAAAAGGCGTTTGAATGGAGTGAGGATTGTGAGAAAGAATTCCAGGGGATCAAACGGTTTCTCACGGAACCACCCCTAATGAGTCGACCCTTAAAAGGTGAGAATCTCTACATGTATATCTCAGTTACAGATAAAGCCGTTTGCACGGTCATGATAAGGGAAGAAGAGGGCCAGCAATATCCTATCTATTACGTGAGCAAAGTATTAAAAGATGTTGAGACCCAATATTCCAAACTGGATAAAATGGCACTGGCCATCGTCACCACGTCAATACGCCTCAGGCCTTACTTTCAAGCTCATACTGTCATAGTTCGTACAAGTATACCAATGAGGAAAGTGTTGCAAAAGCCAGAAACTTCAGGAGGGTTGATGGAATGGGCAATCCGCCTAGGAGAGTTCGATGTTCGTTATGAAAGCCGATCAGCCCTGAAAAGTCAAGTATTGGCAGACTTTGTGAATGAATTCACTGAAGAGGGAATGAATCTCCCCAAATCCAAAGTTGAGGAATGGACGATGTACACCGATGGGGCTTCTTCGGCGGAAGGTGCAGGTATAGGCATCGTGATCAAAGGTCCCCAATATATAAAGCTACACTACGCAGCAAAATTGGATTTCCTCGCAACCAACAATGCAGCTGAGTATGATGTTGGGGTTTTGGTGTCCTATAGACAATTGTTCTAGGATACAAACTCAATGTAAATGAATTGTTCTTTATATCATTTGTTTTAATGAGATATATGTTTTATAACTATATAAAGGCAATCCCTTTTAAGCACTAAATAAAGTCTAATAAAAGGAAATCCGTAAGTTTGTTTAAAGTGATTATAAAGTGTTCATACAAGCATGAAGTGAGACAAAACTTTATAATAAACTAATAAACTTAAAACCACCCCAAGTCAAGTGATATGTTAGGATTGATATATCACTGTTGAGACTTGTATGTAACAATGTCTTCTGTCCGACAGAAAGCTGATCTCACAAGCTTCATATATACAGATATCTGGACAGTTACATAGATCCGATGAAACGTTGTTCATTAGGATTGGGGATCCGATTTGAGATAACAGGATGGGTAGATTCATCCTTGTCACCTGTTCATCTCATTGGTATTAATAGGTATAACTAATCCTCAGACTCAAAGGAATGTTAATTGGTCATCCTGAATTACTGAATGTGAGACTTTGATCCTGCTGTCCCACGATCCTTAACAGAGATGACTCTGGGGTGTGAACGGTAAAGGTTGGGTGTCACAGGAGGTAATGTCAGGGTAGTTATACATTGGATTGAGCATTTATCACTCCTGATTAATGAGAGATACATCCAAGGATCGCTTGTGGAAGACTCGACTCTAAATCCTTGCAAGGTGATAGCTTAAGAGTAAGAAATACAGATTTCACTTAACCTATCTATTTGAGTTGACTCGGCCTGTACAAGTAAAACGAATGTCTCGCTATATGTGACTTGACATCACCCATAGTCATAAGATTCAGTTCAAGGATGTAGTTGATAAAGGATCGAATTATACTGTAACTAATACGGAAGGGTTAACGACAGAATCAACTTGTCTTCTTAACGGACTCTGGGGGAATGATTACAGACTTGCCAATAACATACTCAGTACATCATTCTGTTATGCAAAGATTAAATATAATTCTTGAAGAAATTAATTT
Source organism: Euphorbia lathyris (assembly GCF_963576675.1). Lineage (NCBI taxonomy): Eukaryota > Viridiplantae > Streptophyta > Magnoliopsida > Malpighiales > Euphorbiaceae > Euphorbia > Euphorbia lathyris. The sequence goes on from NC_088910.1 coordinate 91,871,757, forward strand.
AATAGTTGCATATGGCCAGAAGTAGTAAGAATCTAATGGATCACACATAAGACTTGGAACCAAAAGAGAGATGGATGTTATTAATTGATGGAAGCCCAATTGAGCCCAGTAAGGCCCATTTAATTAGAGGGGGCCGAAATTTATATGTAATAAATAAGGAATTATTTTAATTCTATTAATCCTAATTTGATTAGGAATATGAATTAAATTAATTAAGAGATAATTAAGTTAGGAGTTTTAATTAGATTAATATACTCCTATTATTATCCAATTAGGTTATTTATTATTATCCTAGATATATTAGATATATAGTGAGATAATAATTGGGAATTCTATTCCGAATTGAATTCCTATTAAGTAACCTATTCCTATCTAACTAGGGTTTAGATACAAGTGATTATATATACCCCCCTACTACATGAATTTCGACTAAGCCAATACAACTCCCCTTTGTGATTTTCGAAATTTACAAGTTAGAGAGAGAAAGAGAATTCGACTCCCCTAGTTCGTGGACAAGAATTCATACGGCTTCCATCGATCGATTAATTTCATCTATCTCCTTTTTCTTTGATCTTGTGTTGGTTAATTAGAGGCAATCTATTTTGGTTGCATCTCATACGGTTGATTCTAACTTAACCTCACCGTGTTTTACTTCGTGCTTGGGAACTCGGAGAAGAGTTATGGGCGCTTCATTAACAACGGTAGATTGTTCTTCAAAAGGTATTTCTTCTTATCCCTCTTTATATGAAATAACGATTAACGGATCCTATGGTTAAAAGGAAGTAGGCTAAATTTTTTATATTTTCGCTGCTATACCTTAGCCTAATTTCCTTCAGTGGTATCAGAGCCATCGTTAAATCCGTTATTTCATATATGAAAATTTAGAAGTTTTTCAATAGGATTGAATAAATATTTATGGTTAGGATTAATTAACAAATTGTTTGATTAATTAATTCTAAAGATAAATAAATTTTAATTAATTGTTAATTAAAATAGATTATGCGTATGTTCCTAATTATTTCGGTTGATAATCATTATAACAAAATCTATTAGTTTTATAGTTAGGTTAATAAAATTAGTTTTATTAATTCTAAAAGATAAAACGGAAATCTATTGTAGTTTTTCCTATTTCTGAAAATCGTTTTTAAAACCGTTTTAAAATCTGATATATATATACATATATATGTTTTATATTAAAAAATAAATAAATACGACAGCGGCTCGGGTCGCGCCTCACGGCGCGACCAGCCGCCGTCGCACGGCTGCTGCCTCGCGGCAGCAGCTGCGTGCGCAGCCGCAGGGCTGCTGCCGGCCCGAATCCCACTTGATTTTAATCGTTAAAATCGGCTTGCATATAACTTGCATATTTAAATATATGTTTCGGAAATTAATAGTTTTCTGTTTTGATTATCGAATGAAAATTCGTTTAAAAGTTTGTTTTTACCAAGTTGTAAATCATAGTGTTAAATGAATTGAAATCAAAATAATTGGGACATGCATAATCGACGTTTTATATGGTTATATTAATCTAAGAATTAATATAAAGATACAAAACGATTAGAAGTAAAATTGGATGAAAGTTAATTTGACGAGTTAATGTGATTAACCTAAATATTACATAAGACGGTTATGTAATCAACTAATTAAATTTATTTAATTGAGTCTATGCATGTTTGGAGTTATGGACATATTTGGACCCTCTTTTAGTCTTTTGGTATTTTTGAAATAGGGCATGCGCGTCCTGCCTTTCTACTATCTATTGTAATTTCTCCTCTCATATGATTCCCTTCAATTCAATTGAAGTTCTCTTATAGTAGTATAGAAATTAATATGTAATTTCAAGGCGCCATGGAGAAGACGGAGGACCTAAAGAGAAATATGTAATAGTTAGTATTTCCTTAGGTTTGCCCTTTTATTCCGTCTCTGGCTCGACGGAATAATTTAGATGATATGTCCATAACGCCAATGTATGTGAATGTATGTGTCTGATGTATGCTAAAGCAAATCAAGACTAAGTTAGATTATGAGACTTAAATAAAATCCCTCGTTAAAAAGTTAAGTAAATAAGCAAGTTATTAAAATCGGTTGCCCCTCCCTAATATTATAATTCAGCCGGCAGTACTGGGGGCCTTTGGGTTGTTGAGCAAACTCAAGCTCGGGGTCTTATGGTAACACCTGAATTATCGAAAATCATTCTTTCATGAATATGGGGTAATACTTAAATTAGATTATGATAATTGGATGAGCAAACTCATGTTGTCATAAACTAATGGGCAATATGGTTGGGATTAATGTGAATAGCATATTAGTTACTAATGTGGTTAGTAACCCAATAACCTATGAGTCACATTCGAGATGTGATTGATTACATGAATCTACCTAACAAATGAGACTAGCTTGTTGAGCAAACTCAAGGCGAAATCTCAGGAGTTAGGATCCTAGCTCACTAAAGGATTTGTGAAATTCTTCGAATTAATATGGGGGGCTATTAATTTGGCAAAATAGTGGGAGCAATCTGAAATAAATTAAAAGGCCTATAATTTTATATTGTTATACTTTAAAGCAAATGAATGACATACGTTTACTCTTTCTCACTCTCAGGTTTTGTTTAAACACACTCTTAAAATCATGACTAAAACCAATCTGCAAAACATTCTTACCGATAACAAACTGAATGGTTCAAACTTCACCGACTGGTTTCGTAACCTCAAAATCGTTTTGAAGTTCGAGAAAATTGGGTATGTACTTGATACATCGATACCCCCTGTCCCTGAGGATGATGCTCCCATCGAGGAAATAGATGCTTATCAGAAGCACAAGGCTGATGACGATCATGCCGGATGCATCATACTTGCATCGCTGACATCGGAATTACAAAGGCAACATGAGGAAATGGATGCCTATTCCATCATCGTGCACCTAAAGGAACTGTTTGGGAAACAGACCAGGTGCGAACGCTACGAGATATCCAAGTTGCTATATCGTTGCAGGATGCAAGAGGGCACATCAGTCATGACACATTGTGTCAAGATGATTGGCTACATTACCAAACTTTCTAGTATTGGATTTGCGATGGATAACGAATTAAGTGTAGACTTAATTCTTCAATCCCTCCTAGAAAGTTATTCACAGTTCATTATGAACTATCAGATGAATGACTTGCAAACCTCTCTTGAAGAGCTTGCAAATATGCTCAAGTTAGTTGAGCCCAATATGAAGAAAGACAAGACCATACCGGCTCTTGTAATTGAGGGATCAAAGAAGAGGAAAGGGAATTTTCCCAATCCTAAACATCCCAAGAAAGGTAAGAAAGCTGTGTCCAAGGGAAAGGAAGTGAAGAAGCCCAAAGGAGAGTGCCACTTCTGTGGTAAAGACGGGCATTGGAAGAGAAACTGCAAGGAGTATCTAGCCACCCTCAAGAAGGGAAAAGGCGGTGCTTCTACATCTGGTATGTTTTATATTGAAATAAATACAGTTTCACAGTCTGAATCTTAGGTACTTGATACCGGATGTAGATCTCATATTTGTACAAATATGCAGGAGCTAAAACAGACTGAGGAACTAAAGAAAGGAAGCATAAACTTGCGAGTAGGAAATGGAGCAAGAGTTGTCGCCCTCGCAATTGGAGATTATGTTTTACCTTTGCCCTCTGGGCTTGTAATAGAATTAAGGAATTGTTTATACGTTCCTGAAATGTCTCGTAACATTATTTCTATTAGCCGTTGTTAGACGAGGTGCCGCGGCCTAATCTCCCGGGCGGACCGGGGGGTGGACACCTCATGGCGACGTAAGCGGTGATTGGCGCCGAAAGCAACCAATCGTGGAATGAAGCTGCTCGGCAGGACCGGAGCTCGGAGTATGGAAGAGTCGCCACCCACGAATGGGAAAATGAACACCGATCCCTTACGGGAGACCGGTGAGGGTTCGGGAAACTTAGGTACGAGCCGAGAAGGCTAGCTCTTTTCCAGAGAAAGGCTACTAGGCACCCCGATATCGCCCGGTTATGAACCACCGGCCTCCTACTCAGCGTGTTAGGCGATAACGGACTAATCGCATATTTCTTTAAGTTTAAAATTCATTTGAAACCTTTTCTTTCTCATTTTGAAAACCGTTTTGAGCATATATTATCGAAAGCCATTTTGGTAAAGAATCACCCATTTACATCAGTTCAAAATACATAGGAGAGAGAGGGGGGAGAAGAAAGAATTGATTTGTTTACAATGTGATTTATGCTTCGTATTACACACTAACTCTAAACTAATCTCACTTTCCAAAAATGAGTTTATTTACATGGTTCGTACCTTAATCGCCGTTGGAACGATTTAGGTACGTTTCAAAACCCCGTTAATGACGTTCACTCGAATCGCCGTTGGAACGACTCGAGCGTTTGAAAATGTTGAGATAAAAGCTTTAACTAGAAAACATGATTAAACATACAAGTCAATTTATTTTGTACAAAAACCATTTAATTAGGAAAACAATTCAAAATTCCATTACGTACAATTTAGGAAACGGTTTTAATTACAAGGTTCGCTTAATCCGTCGTTGGAACGAATTAAGGTTTTAAAACGTGATGTTTTAGAAACGGTTTAAAGTGATAAGAAAACCTTTTATTTACACCTTAAGAACATCTAAAAAGCTTTAATTTAAACCAACCAATTAAACTCTCTTTTTTATGATTTATTTTCCCTTTTTTCACTCAATTACCTTACTTGAATATAATAACAACAAATGATAAATTGAATCTCAAATCCAACCCATCAAAACATTTTCCCAAATAATATATATATAAGAAATTTGAAAGGAAAAGAAGAAAAGTATATGTATACATATTTTGATAGAAATGATACTATACATATATATTTAAAAGATAAACAATAAATACTTTGATTAATAGATAAAAATGATAATAATATCCCCAAATAATGAGAAATTAGCTTTTGACCCCAAAATGCCCAAATAGGTCTAGTTTAAATGAATAAAAAGGAAAATCTATATATATACATATACTTTTATTAAATCAAATTAATAATATATAAGCACATTAAATAACTATATGTACAAAGTATTTATAGATAGCTTGAAAGTATGTATTACATAAATATACATATATATATAAAGGACCAAATGTCTAAAAGTTGAGAAAGAGGGACCAAAACAACATTTTTTACATTTCAGCAGCTTTACCGATGGAAAATCCGTCGGTAAACAGCCTTTAGTGACAGAAAATGGAAAATTACAGAACTCCTCCAACTATTTCCAAATTTATTCAAACACCTTAAATTAGATCTATTCTATCGTTTTGGAACTCCGAACTACCAAAAATGGATCATAGTCTATAACGGAGGTTCTTAAACGATGTTTTTTATTTAAAACGTTATTTAGAAAAAATTTCTAAAACTTATAATTACAACGTTTTTAATATCTGAACTACCTTTGAATCGGATCACGGTTCGTATTGGGATATTAAAACGAGGTTTTTATTTTAAAAACAAAACCGAACGTTTATCTAATACGAGACGAAAATTAAATAAATACGAAAAATTAAATAAAACGTGATAAATAAATAAATAACTAAATAAATAAAATTATAACATAAAAATAAATAAATAAAAGAAAGAAATAAAATAAAATAAAACGAGTCTAGTCCTCGGATAATACCTCAAGTTCGGTATCTGACAGTCGAAGTCGGTCGATTCCACGAGTTGTGATTTTTCGGTGTTTTTTTATGTTTTTGATAAAATATTTAACTTTTTGGAGATTTTCAATTTTTAGGAAAAAAAATATTTTCTCCCAAAAAAATCAACTTTCTCTCTCCAGAAAATGTTCTAATGTGAGAAGCTCTTCAAAATCCCCTCCTAAATGCTTTGGGATCCGTACCTTAAATAGGCACCGGATCCCGGAAGCTTTGGGCGACGCCCAAATAAAATTGGGCGTCGCCCAAATAAAATTGGGCGTCGCCCAAAGCCGGTTGGGCGAACGCCCAACATGATTGGGCGCGCGCGCCCAACGTCGCTGGGCGCTCGCCCAGCGGCCATCGGGCGTGCGCCTCGCGCTGTCAGGCGCGCGCGCCCCACGGTCGTCGAGCGCGCGCTCCGCACTGCCGGGCATGCGCGCCCAACGGACGTCGAGCGTGCGCCCCGCGCTGCCGAGCGTGCGTCCAACTGTCGTCGGACACGCGTCGGCTGCCGCTAAGCGTTCGCACCACGTCGCTGAGCACTCGCGAGTCGTCCACTTGACGACCGCGACTCACATTAACTTTTCTTTTCTCATTATATATTTTTGTTTTAAAACTTCCGAAATCAACCGCTTCGACCGTCTTGTTTACAGGTTTTCGTCACAGGTCCTCCGACTCTGTGTCTACAGTTGCCCCTACTTTCCTATTTTAACAGTGATGTGTGTGTTTTGAAAACGTTTTTTTGCTAACGCAACACATGCAATGTAAAACATATAAAAGTAAAAGACACGTAAAGAGTAGGAGGAAGAATACCTGACCTTTGCGCTGCGCGTTTCGGCGTCGTTCTCGATTCTTTCCATCCTTGCCTTTGAATCGGCTGCCGGCGGATGTTCTTCTTACGGACCCTAGCCTAAGTTAACTGCGGGTAAAAATGGGTCAAAAGCAACCTTGGTGCACGACCGCGAGTAAAATGGCTCAAAAGCGACCCCGGCCTACGACCGGGGGGGAAATGGCTCAAAAGCAACCCTGGTCTACGACCATGGGTAAAATGGCTCAAAAGCAACCCCGGTCTACGACCGGGGGTAAAATGGCTAAAAAGCAACCCTAGTCCACGACCGCGGGTAAAAATGGCTCAAAAGCAACCCTGGTCCACGACCGAGGGTAAAATGGCTCAAAAGCGACCCCGGTTCACGACCGGGGTAAAATGGCTGAAAAGCAACCCTAGTCCACGATCGTGGGTAAAATGGCTCAAAAGCGACCCCGGTTCACGACCGGGGTAAAATGGCTCAAAAGCAACCCTGGTCCACGACCGCGGGTAAAATGGCTCAAAAGCGACCCCGGTCTACGACCGTGGGTAAAATGTCTCAAAAGCGACCCTAGTCTACGACTGTGGGTAAAATGGCTCAAAAGCAACCCTGGTCCACGACCGCGGGCAAAACGGCTCAAAAGCAAAGGTTCTTTCTAACAATTCTGAATTCTTTTAAAACACCGTTGTCTGTATTTTCTCACTGGAGCTAGTGTCTTGGAGGTTTGAATGGTTCGATAGGAACGTCTTTTTAGTCCGGAATGATTCAAGCTAACAATTATTTTTCTATTGACTGTCGTCTATATTTTGACTGGTGCCGCTGTTCTGTAAAAATTGGCTGTCGTCTGGAGTTCTATCTCGACATTATTGGTCACTGTCTGGCAGAAGCGCAGGCTGAAACGGACTGCAAATTGGAGGTCTGTGCACCTGGTAAATAATTATTTACTTTTTACCTTTATGTCACATCGTACCTTCTTCACTATTTACGGGAATGTCATCCCCTTTCCTTATATAAGGTGGTGGGGTTTCATTCCAACCCCACACCTTCTCTCTCTTCTCTCTCTCTCTAACTTCTGATTTGGATTATTCTTGGGATGGATTTGGATCAACATGATGGCACGAAGGGCATGGAGGAGGGTTTCGTGAACCTTACTACAGTGGACCCTTTTCAGGACCCCACATCTCATCTGAGCCGGACCCGCTGTAACCAGGTAAGTACTTTCTTACTTCCTCATCTTTTGACTAAATTTCTAGGCTTTAGTATCCCTACTTTGAACATGATTTGCATGCTAACCCCTAGGTTGCCTTAGAAGACCTTAGTTAGAAAACATGAATTCCTTTGCTTGCAAGTAACACTTTATTTGTCTTTTTGGAAGAATGCGAATTATATGCATGTGAATAGTAAAACTACGAACAATGCCCTGCTAATAGTAAACCAAAAATGTGAACAGTGCACGTGAATAGTGAAAACGTGAATAGCGCATGTGAATAGTAAAACGTGAATAATGCACGTGAATAGTAAAAACTTGACTAACGCACGTGGATAATGCATGTGAATAGTAAAAACGTGAATAGTGCACGTGAATAGTAAAAAATGAATAATAAAAACGTGAATAGTGCACGTGAATAGTAAAAACATGAATAATGCACGTGAATAGTAAAAACTCGAATAATGCATGTGAATAGTAAAACTCGAATAATGCCCGTGAATAGTGAAAACTTGACTAATGCACGTGAATAGTGAAAACTTGACTAATTCACGTGAATAGTAAAAACTTGAATAATTCTCTTTGCCAATGCGGACGAGAGTAGATCAAAGAATAATGAATTAATCAAATCCTATGCAAACAACCCTAAGGGAGAGATTTCACAAAATGACGGTCCAAATTGACAAGATGTCTCTGGGTTAGATTTGACCGAAAGAATAGCTAGATTAACGTGCTTTCATCAGATGCAAGCCTAGGAACAACATTTAATTCCGTTCTTTCCAGTTCATCGACATGTCCGGGACTACGGCAGATATTCATGTGTGGTATTCCATGCTAGGCGCCACGGCGAGAGCCCGTGTGCGAGAGTTGGGCTTTGAGCCCTTTATTTTAGCGCTACCCCACGCTAATGGGGTGTGCAACCGTTTCGGCCTACGGGCCTTATGCGAGAGATGGGTTGACTCGACCCACACCTTCCACCTCTCGTTCGGGGAGATGACGATCTCGCCCCGCGACTTCTCTTTACTGACCGGGCTGCGGGGGAGTGGTACTCCGGTTACCTTCTCCTTTGATACGATGCGTCCACGGGTTGACCGTGCTAGGTTGGCTGCTTTGATCGGGCCGGGAGTTTACACGGGTGTCAAATCCACCCCGGCGAAGTTCATCACTACCTCGAGGCTTTTGAGTCGTAGGGACTTTTGTGGGACCGACGACACTGATCTGGCTGTCCGCAGCTTCCTGGTGTATGCTTTAGGCGAGACGATCTTCCGCACCAAGAGCGAGACGATACATGCGGGTCTTATTCAGGCCTTCAGTGATTTAGACGCGGTGGCGTCTTACGATTGGGCAGGAGCGGGTCTAGCTTACCTGTACAAGTTTTTGGATCTGACTTGCCGGAAGCGCAAGGACTTCGGCGGTTACACTTTTGCTCTTCTGGTACGTGGTTCATCCTTAACTTGCCCCTTTTATCTTCTTCGCGCCTTCTGTTCATAACCTTTGTTTTTACAAGCAGGTTTGGGCCTACGAGAGGCGGATTCTTCCCAGCGAGCGTCGGCGCAGGCCACGGGTAGTGAAGCCCCCACTTATGGCTCGGTGGAGCGAGTTCGGTCTAGGTACCGGGGAGAGGCAGACGGTGGCGCATCTCCTAGATTGGATTGATTCACGGACCTTGGGGCAGGTAAATATCTTCTAATCGCGCTAGATTTTTGTTTGATCAGTCCTGACTTTTTCTTTGTGCTTTCAGATTAGATTCAGGTGGGACGACCTTGATTTCGGTCCTGATTACGCGTACGTCACCCTGATCCAGGAGCAGCAGAGCGTGCTTATCGGCCCTTGCGTGTGGGCATGGTACTTGGGCGACCGGGGCATCACCGGGGTTAGTGCCTCGCATTGGACACCAGGCGAGATCCCCGTCTCTATGTTTGCGGTGCGGACCATGCCCTTATCGGTCATTCGTCGGGATTTGACTCGCCGCTTTGCTGGTAGAGATGTATGGGTTCATGCCGGGGCCGTGTTCCCTATTTATCGACATTATTGAGCGCGAGGGATGCCCCAGCGGTGGCAATGGAGGTGGACCCCGTGGCGGACGTGTTTTCGGGGGAGGCTATCGCTGCAGTCTTCGGTCGAGAGGCGGTTCCGGTGAGTGGTTCGGCCTATTTATTTTTATTTACGAGATAGTTAGTGGTATTTACTGTGCCTTTGCTTGTAGGAGGGTTCCTGGAGGAGTGCCCATATGTCAGATTTCTTCGATGATGCCCGTGCTCAGGCGTCTACGAGCGAGCCGACACACTGTGCCGGCGAGCCCTCTATCGCTGCTCGACCAGAGTGGTCCCCTTTAGGCGTACCCATCCCTGACTTTGGGAGGGATTTCGCGATAGTTTGCTATGACCAGTCCGGAGTGGCTTATGCCGGGGTCGAGATGGCCCCTCTTGCCTTTACGTCGAGGATACCGTTTGATCCCTCAGACGCTCTCCAGACTTCGAGGGAGACGTGCACCAATTATATGGGGCTATCTGGTTTCTTTAGAGATCGACTCAGCTTGCGTTGCGCCAGCCACCTGGTATGTATCTTTATTTTATTTTAGTGTAGTGGAATGTATGCACATGTGTATGTATGACTTCTATTCTAGTCTGTATTTCTTTTTTATATCTGTTTTTTCTTCTTTTTTTTACAGAGCGATCTCCGTGCACATGAGCCGAGACAGAGCGAAGCGCTGCGGGAGGCCGATGCCAGGGTTGGCCAGGTGTATCGGGAGAGGAACGACCACTGGTCCGGGATGATACGGGCGGAGACCGCGGGACGCCTTGCTGTTGAGGAGAGGGTGCGGGAGGAAACCGTGGGGCGCCTTGCTGCCGAGGAAAGACTTCGAGTCGCCGAGGAGACCCTATCTGCGGAGCGGGCGTCACATCTGAGGGACTTTGAGGCCCACTGGGATTTCCCTCCTTATTAGGCTTATCATGTATAGCTTCGTAGCTTTTATTAGGATTACCCCGATGTATAGCTTGTGTATAGGGAGTGGGGTAGATAGTACGTAGGCTTTTTATTGTGAAAAGAAGGATAAGAAATGTATAACTCATGATTCATATTATCTTGCATTCAGTAAATTATAACGATCCCAATCATTCTCTTCAAATATACTCATGCCTTTATTTATTTACAAACAACAGAAATACTTAGCCTCTTATACATTATTTTTATAATTGCTCAAGATATAACTACCGTTACCAGGACCTGCCTTTTTTCGGTTTTCAGATCCCAGCGATTTTTCGTCTCTCCTTTTACTATCCCGGAATTTTCAAATGAGTGCCCTTTCGGGTTTTCACCCATTGGGATGTCCCTTATTGTTGCATAGGCCGCCCTTTGCGGGTTTTCAACCTATCGGGAATTTTTCTTTCTTATTTTTTTTTACGAAAAGTATTTCTTAAGCCTATCCAGATTGGTAGGTTCGGAGAATTCCATGCCGTCCATAGTAGTTAACTTCACCGCTCCTTTGCTTAGTATCTTCTTCACGAAGAACGGCCCTTCCCAGTTTGGCCTAAACTTGCCCCTCGGGTCGGTGTGCGTCACACGGATCTGTTTTAGCACCATATCCCCTTCTTTGATAGGGCTGGCCTTGACCTTTTTGTTGAAGGCTCGGGCCATCCTTCGCTGATATAACTGCACATGGTAAAGGGCCTCCATCCTTTTCTCGTCCACCAATGCTAACTGTTCATACCGCTTCTTCACCCATTCCGTCTCGGGAATCTCTGCTTCTACTGCGATTCTCAACGATCGCTTTTCAACCTCAATCGGGAGAACGGCTTCTGCACCGTATACCAAGGAGAACGGCGTTGCCCCAGTTGACGTTCTAACTGTTCGTGCCTGTTCCGATGCGATTCTACTGTCTTTACGAGAATCCTTTTAAGGTTCTTATTAGCTGCCTCAACTGCGCCATTAGCTTGCGGACGATACGGAGAAGGCCTATGATGTTCAATACCGTACTCTTGGAATAGACTTTTCACTTCTCCTTGAAACTGGACCCCATTATCCATGACCATATGATGAGGCACTCCGAATCTGGTGATCAAGTGCTTTTCAATGAACTTCCTCATCTGTTTAGACCCCAACTTGCTAAATGATTCTGCCTCCACCCACTTGGTGAAATAATCAATAGCGACTGTAATGAATTTGTGCCCGTTCGAAGCATTAGGCCTCACCTCTCCGATAATGTCAATGCCCCAAGCCGCAAACGGCCAAATGGGTGCTAATACGTGCAGTTCCATAGCTGGTAAATGATTATAATCTCCGTGGATTTGACAATCATGGCATTTCTTTGCATATTCGTTACAATCTCTTTCCATGGTGAGCCAATAGAAGCCTTGCCTTATGATTTTCTTTGCTAACACTGCTCCTCCCATATGGGCTCAACAAATTCCCGAGTGTACTAATTCCATTGCCTCGCGGGCTTCTCCCGCATCCAAGCACCTCAGTTGTAAACCATCGGTGTGCCTTTTGTAAAGCAAGTCGTTGTGGATGACGAACTGCTGAGCTAACCTTCTAATCACAGCTTGATCCCTAAGTTCCGACTCTGCCGGGTAGGTTCCACTCTTCATGAAGTTTACGATATCGAAATACCATGGCTTTTCATCTGCCCCTAATAGCATTACGTCTTCGTAGCATGGTTTGTGAGACCTCTTCAATACCAAAGGCTTCGAGGCAAGGTTCCGAGGGTTATCCCATACTGATACCAAAGTGGCCAAAGCATCCGCTGCCTGGTTCTGTGCTCGAGGAATGTGATAAAAACGACATTCGCTGAATTTCTGCGCCAATCCCTCCAACTGGTCTAGGTATGGACGCAACCTTTCTTCCCTCACTTCCCAGTTTCCCTGTGCTTGTTCGATAATCAGTTTTGAGTCGCCCCAGATTTCAACATATGATGCTCCCAGTGCTGCTAATGACTCCAACCCGTAGATGCACGCTTCATACTCGGCCATATTATTGGTGAGAGGGAAGGATAGCTTCTTTGCCATTGGGATCCTTTCTCCTTCTGGTGAGATAAGTAGCACCCCTACTCCGGCTCCATTCGAATTAACTGCTCCATCGAAGAACATTTTCCATGGTATAACTTCTATTGCGTTCAAGTGCTCATCTGGGAAATCATAGTTTATCTCTTCCTCTTCTATGTTCAGAGGTTGGTTGGCCAGAAATTCTGCTACGGCTCTCCCCTTGATAACCTTCTTTGTTACATATTCGATATCAAATTCGGACAAAAGCAACAACCATCGGGCTAGCTTCCCTGTTAGAGACGGAGTTCGGTACAGATACTTCACGGGATCCATCCGGGAAATAATGATCACTTTGTAAGATTGAAAATAGTGCCGTAGTTTCTTTGTTAGCCATACTACTTCCACGCACGTCTTTTCGATCATGTTATACTTAAGCTCGTACTCCAGGAACTTCTTACTCAGATAATATACCGCGTGCTCCACACCAGTGTCCCCTTCCTGGGCCAGCATTGCCCCAATGGATCGCTCCTCGATCGCTACATAGAGGAGAAGCAGTTTTCCCAGTTTAGGCGGTCTCAGAACAGGTGGATTAGACAAATAGTTTCGGACGTTCTCCAAGGCTTGCTGACACTTATCATTCCAAATCGTGGGTTGATCTTTCCGTAGCAACTTAAAGATTGGCTCGCAGATTGCGGTGAGTCTTGCTATAAATCGACTGATATACTGAACCTGGCCCAGAAACCCTCTCACTTCTTTCTCATTCTTTGGTGCCGGCATTTCTTGTATGGCCTTCACTTTGTCGGGATCTACCTCAATTCCCCTGTTTCCGATTACATAGCCTAAGATTTTCCCCGATGAAACGCCGAAGAAGCACTTTTTCGGGTTTAACCTTAGTTTGAATTCTGCAATTCGGGCCAAAAACTTCTCGAGTGCAGCGAAATGCCCCTCTCTCATTTCTGACTTGACCATCATGTCATCCACATAAACTTCTACCTCTTTGTGTATCATATCATGGAATAGTGCCGTAGCCATTCGCTGGTAAGTTGCCCCGGCATTTTTCAAACCAAACGGCATCACCCTATAGCAGTATGTTCCCCACTCAGTTGTGAATGAGGTTTTTCTTTCTGTTTCTCAGCCATTTGAACTTGCATGTAGCCCATGAAACCGTCCACATTCGTGTGTAAGACGCTTGATGCTGCACTGTCGATCAACACATCAATATGAGGCAACGCGAATTCATCTTTGGGGCACGCCTTGTTAAGATCTTTATAATCGACGCACATTCTCACTTTGCCATCCTTCTTTACGATGGGCACTACATTTGTGACCCAAGGCGATTACTTCGATGAACCCTGCTTCTAACTGCTTCTTCACTTCTTCTCTGATCTTGTCTGCCCATTCCGGTCTCATGCATCGGAGTTTCTGTTTCACGGGCTTAGCATCGGGGTATGTTGGAATACAGTGAGTCACGATTGATTGATCAATTCCTGGCATGTCTTCGTATGTCCAAGCAAACACTATTTCGTATTTTTTAATTATTCTCTCAAATTCTTTCCTCTCTTCAATAGTTAATTCTTGAGCAATTTGTATAAGTTTAGGATTTTCATCCGTGCCAAGATTGAAAGTTGACATTTCTATTGTATTGATTTCAAAATGTAGGCATGTTATATGAATGAGAATGCATGGAATGATCACGATCAACATCAAGCAAGTAAGCAAAATCAGAATTCATTTCATTGATAGTGTTGGTGAGTACATCATCGGATTCAAATAAAGCAGTAATACAATTCTCATCATCAAGGTTCTCGGGTTTCTCATAAGCTTTGGAGGTACCGGGTTCATCCGCCGCTCCCACAGTGGCCTCAATAGTGATGACCTGCTCCTCGGCGTTCAAATCTAACATCATGATCTCCTCGATGAAGCAGCTCGCCTCTCCTTTGCCCCAGCTGGTTACATCATTGAAGATCTCAAAGCCCGGCAGAATCTTTCCTTCGGCGCTAGTCCATGACTCGGGAGTCCCCGAATAAACCTTTCTGTGCCCCTCGTTCACAAAATACTTCCTTAGGCCCACCTTTCCTTCACCACTTGTGTTGGACGGACCTCCCAGCTCATATCCTAAACCCCTCCGGGTTTTCTGACTCTTGAAATCCGGAAATTCTGGCAACCCTTGATGGTATGCTCCCAAGCGCATACCGGGGATGAAACCTCCCTTCATCATCTTCACCACATCGGTGGTCATGCTAGACTCGTAGATCCCAGAAACTTGGAATCCGGAGAAAAGCTGAGGCTCAATTCCCAATGCCGCCACCGAGCTCAATTTTTCCGCTCTGATCGTCACTATCTCCTCCCCGAAGGGGAATTTGATCATTTGATGGAGCGTGGAGGGCACACCTCCCAACTTGTGGAACCATGGGCGTCCCAATAACACGACAAAGGTTACTAGGATATCCAGCACCGTGAATTCTGTTTCCTCCTCGTGCGGCCCCACTTTCAGCTTGGCCTTAAAAACTCCTTCGATGTGCCTACGGCTATCATCATAAGCCCTGATCACAGTTTCCGAGGCCGTCAGGTCCCCTCTTTCTACTCCCAACTTAGACAAGAGTTTCAGCAGGCAAACATTAATGGTCGATCCATCATCGACCATCACACAGCTAGTCTTCTTCCCGTTAATTTCTGCTCGGATGTATAAAGGCTTATTGTGAGCCTTCCCCTCTTCTGGGAGATCCTCGTCAGTAAACGTGATTTCGGTCTTCTTCCGGGCCATAATTTCTCCTACTAACGCTGCCGGCTCAGTATCGGTAGAAATAACCAAATTCTGCAGCTCTTTCATCAGATTTTCACGGTGGTACTTGGAATGGCATAGGACTTCCCACACCGTAGACTTAGCTTGTGTTTTCTTCAACTACTCGAGGACTTGGTCTTCTGGCTTGGGAGCCGATCCTTCCCCTATCTCAGTCTCCACCATAGGTGCCTTTCCCTCGGCCACTCGACCTGATCTTGTCATGACGGTGATTTCCGGCTCATCATCAGATTCATCCCAAATATTGATAGGAATCCTCCGATCAGTATCCTCCTCATCCGAGGAACTTTCCCAAATGTCCACAATCATCAGATCCATTACGTGAGGAACGTTTGAATTCAAATAAAAGGGATCCGCTGATCCATACAATGCCCAGCCTATCAAATCATCATAATCCCTGAGGGATACTCTACTCATCCTCCTGGCCGCCAACGGAATTGCGCCTCTCTGTATGCACATGAGCTGCACCTTATCACTCATCGTTTCACGACACTGCTCATAGCGGTGCCTCCACCTCCTAACATAATCCACGAATGGTTCCTCGGGGAATTGCCTGATCCTATCCAGATCCTCCAGGGATCCCGTCCATGGAACATACATCTCATATCTCGCCACAAAAGCATTTTTAAGAGGTATCCAATGACCCATTTCCTCCTCTGATAGGCCTTGGTGCCACAACAAGGCTTCTCCCATGAGGGTTTCCGGGAAATGTTCATGTAATTCGCATTGAGGGAACCCGGCGTCATACATATGGTTGCAGAATAACCTCGCATGCTCAACAGGATCTTGGTATCCACCATACCTAGGCATCGCCAACACTGCCTCGGGTGTTTCATAAGAGGGTGAGTCCGGGGTTTGCTCCGCCAGCATCCATACCGTATACTCTTTGATAAACCTCTTTGTCATTGCCGCCCAATCGTTCTTGACATGCATCGGAAGTGACATATACCACATCAACGGCTCACCCATCAATGAATTACAGAACAAACTGGTGATCTCTTCTTCCTTAAAACCCAAAGGCCCCATCGCCGACAAGTAGAAGTGAAGGTGTTCCATGGGATCTTTGTTGCCATTATACTTACTGACCCTCAGTAGCGGACGCTTGATAGGTCCGATCTGCATCGCGAAGCGCTCTGCAGTCCTGTCCTCAGCTCTTTGGTACTTTTCTAGAAATAAATCTGACAATCGATCCCAATCATGCTTGCAAGAGTCGGGTAATGAGTGGAACCACCCCAAAGGCTCGCCTATCAGCGAATGGTGGAACCACTGAGCAATCTCGTCCACCCCGAAGGATTCAATAAACATATCACGCATATATTCACGCAAGTGCACATCGGGATTCTCTCCACCACTAAACAGACCCAGTTCTGGCATAATAGTCCGAGACGACCCTTCCCCGGTCTCTTCAGCACTATCTTCATCATACGGTGCTCCACCATCCAACCCTTCATCCATCGGTTCACCCTCCTGTTCCTCGCCAAGGAAGGACACATATAGACCATTTCCTATATTGCCTTTTTCATCGGAGTCCAGCAACTCCTCTTCATTTTCCTCGAAGGATTTCATCACTACACTTTCTTTCAGACCGAATCCGATCATGCTCACCCTATGATTAGGCAATGGATTACGCCTAGTGGAAGGGTTTGCTGATGAAGGATTAGCTATCTTTTTCTCCTCAATCAAATCTTGGATCTCGTGCTTCAACCTCTCACAGTTCTCAATAGTATGCCCATAACTGCTGTGGAATTCGCAATATCCCCTAGCTTGTATCTGCGGAGAAGGTGGAGCTTTGTTATAAGGAGTAAGAGCTTTCAGCAACCCCTTTTTCTGCAATCGTTCGAAAACTTTTGCGTAGGTCTGATCAAATTTGGAGAACTGCCTCTTTTCGATAGCATTAAGATCAAGCACTTTCACTGCTACAGATTCTGCACTCGCACTTGGCCCTCCGGCACTATATCCAGACTTCGTCCACTTGGTATACGCCTTTTTTGGTTCTCCATCCCCCTCAACTGTCAAGGCGCAGCTATACATTTGGTTGAAATTGGTAAAAGGCATGTACCGCAGCTCATTCTTAATATACGGCAATGTGTTACCGACTACCATTCGGATCTGATCCTGCTCAAGCGGCTTCTGCTTCATAACCGCGGCCTTGGCTCTCCATCTTTTTACAAAATCGGAAAAAGATTCCCCAGTCTGTTGCTTAGTGCTCTCTAACTCTTTCAAAGTAACCTCAAGCATGATGTTGAAGCTATACTGAGCGATGAATGACTTTGCTAACTCCTTCCAATCTCTCTTCGTCACCATTGGCAACGCATGAAACCATGTGAGGGCAGCCCCCTCCAGATAAGTGTTAAACAGCCCCAGGACTTGATCCTCAGTCAGGATCGTGTGCTTCATCACAGCAACATACTGATTCATGTGAGCAGTAGGATCTCCAGTTCCATCGAACTTTTTCATGTCCGGGAGCCGGAATTTCAAAGGCAAAGCAGTTGCCGATAAACAATTCTTCAAATTATAAAAGTCTTGGCTCCCGGAACTTCCTCCACGTAGATCCTACACCTCCTGAGTGATGTGTTGCTTCCACTCCTCTTCCTTAGCTTTCTCTTTCTCAAGCTGCTTCCGGATATAATCCTGATAGTCGTCCTCATTCCCAAAGCGGGGACCATCGTTCACCTCGTTCTCAGTGCGCTTACTGCCACTCTTGTTGTCCTTCAATGCCAGCTCAGCTAGCTGGGCTAAAATTGCGGCCAGCTGATCATTGATATTGTTCACAGAGTTTTCCAATTCGGTCACCTTTTCGTCGGTCGCAGACATACTGGCGGAAGACTGAGTATACTTGGACGAAGATGATTCCGAAGCCACAACTGCCGATTCAGAACTGTCAATCTGTAGCTGATCAAACTGCCTGACTAACCGGTTACTCTCGCGAAACCACAACCGCTTAATGATGAAGTCTTCGCGAACAGTATCCATTAGTATGTATGCATGATTTTATATGCATGATTCGTGGTGTGTGCGTTTATTTATTTACAGATATATAACATAAGAAGAACAAACGTTAGTCTAATTACACGTATCACAACATCTCTCTTCCACCCTTATTCCTCCACACACTCGATGGTCCAAGTCTCTTTCCTAGGATTTTGGTTTGGGGCTCACATTGCGGTCTAGGGGACGCGTGATGCGGACGATTTATTGCGGAAAAGTAAATCACTCATCAGACAATACAGTTCGTTTTGACGTATCAACGTTCAGTGACTAAGATATCGACCAAATGGATTGTCCTTTCGGAATAACTCATCTTTTGTCATTTTGCGAGACGCATTAGTTCGGCTTTTGACTCCCTTTTGAGCGTATCTCGGATTTAGACGCGGTACGAGTTATTCTTCTGGTTCAATCGTTCATTATCGACAATGACTCGTTCCCTCTTATTCGCGTGGATTCGTGTCTCGATATTTGGATTATGACGGGATCTTTTGGATCTATCGAGAGACGTAACCACGTGTTCATTCAGTGATGAAAGCACTTTTATTTTAAGGAACGGACTCATCGCGTAACGTGTTTGTTTTTAGCGTTAAGAATCTGTTTGCTCGTTTTGGCTACGTAAAAAGACGGCGAGTCTTATTTGAGCGCACGGTAATCTTTCAGCTAACAACAACTCTTTATTCCTTCCAATCTACGGGATATATCACCTTATTGTGGTTATAGAAAATCAACGTTTCGTTGAATCGCATGCTTATTCGAAGCAGGGATATTACCGCTCTCCTCATTTAGACACGAATTGAGCAAACACGTCAATCGGGCCATATTTCTTGTGGTTTTGGTAACGGTCGAAATGATCGAGCCATTAGTCAAACCCACAGTCTCGTCCATATGGTACGATAATGCAGTTTTTTAGCTTAATTCGGCTTCGTGATTTTAAACGGCGTACATACCGGCTCGAGGCACGTATTTAACGGCATTGGTTCATTTTCTTTAACTACCCTCGAGATGGATATACATCGTAGATACGGAATGACTTTGGTCGTTTGTTTATTTTTGCTTTTATTTTCTTAGTCACTTTTGCGGACACGTCCATTTCTCTTAAGAACGACACAAGGCATAACGTAAGAGCTCATCTTTTATTCGGAAGGGACGGGCCACGTTTACGAAACTCTTTACGTTACAACGAGGTCGTTCAAAATAGAAACGTTCTTTGTTTTCGTTTCGTCATAATCTCGTTTTATCCCAACCTATTTAAAGAATGTGAATAACGACTACTGTTAATATAGTCTTTTGAATCGAGATATAACTATCCATAATACCAAACCAATTCATACTAATATGTGCTTACGTCATAACGTATTTCCTGAACATGTGCCTTCTTCGGGACACGGAAAGGGACCAGGCGGGTCGCACAAGTTCATTCATACGAGATGACTAAGTCGTCTTTAGTTCGAATCGTTTCGATGTTTTGGGGTAGTTTGTATATCGGTCTAAGAGTATATATTAACGTATCGTTTCATTTTCTTTACATATTTTAGGATTAGACACGTATCATGGCAATTTGAAAACACGAATTGATTCATTCATCACATCAAAAATGGTAACGGGTAATCCTATGGCAACTTCTAAGGCTACTATATGCTGACACGGCTGATCGCGGGACCTCACAGGACCGCACAAATTCGCCCCTAACGAATGGATGGGGACCCTTTAGCGCCTTACTGTAAGGGGGAACTTACACTAGCCTCTTTCGAGCGACGAATGGACTCTCGCTAGAGGTTTCGCGGAAATTACCCAAAAGGTTTGCAATAATGCTTATGAATGCATACGAAAAGAAATAATACGATCCGTCCCCGTTAAGGGCTTAATACACGCCTTTCGAAATCAAATTTCTCGCTTCCCCAGCAGAGTCGCCACTTGTTAGACGAGGTGCCGCGGCCTAATCTCTCGGGCGGACCGGAGGGTGGACACCTCATGGCGACGTAAGCGGTGATTGGCGCCGAAAGCAACCAATCGTGGAATCAAGCTGCTCGGTAGGACCGGAGCTCGGAGTATGGAAGAGTCGCCACCCACGACTGGGAAAATGAACACCGATCCCTTGTGGGAGACCGGTGAGGGTTCGGGAAACTTAGGTACGAGCCAAGAAGGCTAGCTTCTTTCTAGAGAAAGGCTACTAGGCACCCCGACATCGCCCGGTTATGAACCACCGGCCTCCTACTCAGCGTGTTAGGCGATAACAGACTAATCGCATATTTCTTTAAGTTTAAAATTCATTTGAAACCTTTTCTTTCTCATTTTGAAAACCGTTTTGAGCATATATTATCGAAAGCCATTTTGGTAAAGAATCACCCATTTACATCAGTTCAAAATACATAGGAGAGAGAGGGGGGAGAAGAAAGAATTGATTTGTTTACAATGTAATTTATGCTTCG
Organism: Euphorbia lathyris; assembly: GCF_963576675.1. Lineage (NCBI taxonomy): Eukaryota > Viridiplantae > Streptophyta > Magnoliopsida > Malpighiales > Euphorbiaceae > Euphorbia > Euphorbia lathyris. Next base: position 91,892,646 of record NC_088910.1, read on the forward strand.
TATTACACACTAACTCTAAACTAAACTCACTTCCCAAAAATAAGTTTATTTACATGGTTCGTACCTTAATCGCCGTTGGAACGATTTAGGTACGTTTTAAAACCCCGTTAATGACGTTCACTCGAATCGCCGTTGGAACGACTCGAGCGTTTGAAAATGTTGAGATAAAAGCTTTAACTAGAAAACATGATTAAACATACAAGTCAATTTATTTTGTACAAAAACCATTTAATTAGGAAAACAATTCAAAATTCCATTACGTACAATTTAGGAAACGGTTTTAATTACAAGGTTCGCTTAATCCGTCGTTGGAACGAATTAAGGTTTTAAAACGTGATGTTTTAGAAACGGTTTAAAGTGATAAGAAAACCTTTTATTTACACCTTAAGAACATCTAAAAAGCTTTAATTTAAACCAACCAATTAAACTCTCTTTTTTATGATTTATTTTCCCTTTTTTCACTCAATTACCTTACTTGAATATAATAACAACAAATGATAAATTGAATCTCAAATCCAACCCATCAAAACATTTTCCCAAATAATATATATATAAGAAATTTGAAAGGAAAAGAAGAAAAGTATATGTATACATATTTTGATAGAAATGATATTATACATATATATTTAAAAGATAAACAATAAATACTTTGATTAATAGATAAAAATGATAATAATATCCCCAAATAATGAGAAATTAGCTTTTGACTCCAAAATGCCCAAATAGGTCTAGTTTAAATGAATAAAAAGGAAAATCTATATATATACATATACTTTTATTAAATCAAATTAATAATATATAAGCACATTAAATAACTATATGTACAAAGTATTTATAGATAGCTTGAAAGTATGTGTTACATAAATATACATATATATGAAGGACCAAAGGTCTAAAAGTTGAGAAAGAGGGACCAAAACAGCATTTTTTACATTTCAGCAGCTTTACCGACGGAAAATCCGTCGGTAAACAGCCTTTAGTGACAAAAAATGGAAAATTACAGAACTGCTCCAACTATTTTCAGATTTATTCAAACACCTTAAATTAGATCTATTCTATCGTTTTGGAACTCTGAATTACCAAAAATGGATCATAGTCTATAACGGAGGTTCTTAAACGATGTTTTTTTTATTTAAAACGTTATTTAGAAAAAATTTCTAAAACTTATAATTACAACGTTTTTAATACCCGAACTACCTTTGAATTGGATCACGGTTCGTATTGGGATATTAAAACGAGGTTTTTATTTTAAAAACAAAACCGAACTTTTATCTAATACGAGACGAAAATTAAATAAATACGAAAAATTAAATAAAACGTGATAAATAAATAAATAACTAAATAAATAAAATTATAACATAAAAATAAATAAATAAAATAAAATAAAACGAGTCTAGTCCTCGGATAATACCTCAAGTTCGGTATCTGACAATCGAAGTCGGTCGATTCCACGAGTTGTGATTTTCCGGTGTTTTTTATGTTTTTGATAAAATATTTAACTTTTTGGAGATTTTCAATTTTTAGGAAAAAAAATGTTTTCTCCCAAAAAAATCAACTTTCTCTCTCTAGAAAATGTTCTAGTGTGAGAAGCTCTCCAAAATCCCCTCCTAAATGCCTTGGGATCCGTGCCTTAAATAGGCACCGGATCCCGGAAGCTTTGGGCGACGACCAAATAAAATTGGGCGTCACCCAAAGCCGGTTGGGCGAACGCCCAACTTATGTTGGGCGAACGCCCAACATGGTTGGGCGAACGCCCAACTATCGTTGGGCGTACGCCCAACTTCAGTTGGGCGCGCGCCCAACCATCGTTGGGCACGCGCGCCCAACTGCCGTTGGGCGTTCGCCCAACGATCGTTGGGCGTCCGCCCAACGTCGCTGGGCGCTCGACCATCGGCTGTCGGGCGCGCTCGCCCAGCGGCCATCGGGCGTGCGCCTCGCGTTGTCGGGCGCGCGCGCCCCACGGTCTTTGAGCGCGCGCTCCGCGCTGCCGGGCATGCGCGCCCAACAGACGTCGAGCGTGCGCCCCGCGCTGCCGAGCGTGCGTCCAACTGTCATCGGACACGCGTCGGCTGCCGCTAGGGGCTCGCACCACGTCGCTGAGCACTCGCGAGCCGTCCACTTGGCGACCGCGACTCACATTAACTTTTCATTTCTTATTATATATTTTTGTTTTAAAACTTCCGAAATCAACCGCTTCGACCGTCTTGTTTACAGGTTTTCGTCACAGGTCCTCCGACTCGGTGTCTACAGCCGTCTTGTTGACGATGGTTTTCATATTTCAATAAAAGACAAGAGTTGCAATTTTTATAAAGATTCGATCTTTTATTTTTCAGGAATTTCACAAAATGGGATTTATGTGTTAGATAACAAAATTCATGCTTTTGCAATTGATACCAAAAGACATAAGCTAGATAATTCAACTTACTTGTGGCATTGTCGTTTAGGCCATATAAACAAGAGACACGTGCTAAAGCTACATTCAGATGGGCTTATAGATCCAATCGATTCCGAATCATTGGAAACATGCGAATCATGTTTAAAAGGTAAAATGACAAAGACACCCTTTAGCAATAAAGGTGAGCGTGTATTAGACACTCTAGGACTCATTCATTCAGATGTATGCGGTCCTATGTCGGTCCAAGCAAGAGGAGGATTCAGAAACTTCATAAGCTTCATAAATGACCATACTCGATATGGTTACATCTACTTGATGAGGCACAAATCAGAAGCTTTTGACAAGTTCAAATGCTTCAAGAATGAAGTGGAAAATCAATTAGGAAAGAAAATAAAGATGCTTCGATCCGATCGAGGTGGCGAATATCTTTCGGATGATTTTATGAATTATCTAACTGAATGTGGGATATGCTCACAATGGACACCTCCCTATACACCACAACACAATGGTGTATTCGAGAGGAGGAACCGTACCCTATTAGATATGGTACGATCCATGATGAGCATGGCCTTACTTCCAAAGACGTTCTGGGGCTATGCCTTAGAAACTGCCCTCTTCACCTTGAACCGAGTACCAACTAAATCCGCTAGTTCCACACCATATGAATTGTTCGTTGGTAGGAAACCCGTGTTCTCGTTTATGAGAGTATGGGGTTGTTCAGCGTATGTCAAACGCATTGCGTCCGACAAACTAGATTCTAAATCTGATAAATGTTTCTTCATTGGATATCCCAGGGAAACCGTAGGGTATTACTTCTATCATCCAGATGATCAGAAAGTAATAGTATCCAAACACGCAACCTTCTTAGAGAAAGAGTTTCTCGAAGAAACACAAAAGGGAAGCGTGATTAAACTCGACGAAGTTCAAGAAGAAGAAACACCGACTGAAACAGCAGAAGCGGTTGAGGTACCCGAAGTAGTCCCATTAGATGAGACTCTAGTGGCACCTATTCATAGATCACGAAGAGTTCGTGAACTCCCAGTTAAATATGGTTTTCTAGTGGGAGATGATAATGAGGTTCCCGTGTTAGACGACGAACCCGAAAACTACGAAGAGGCTCTTACTAGTCCAGATTCTAAAGCATGGCTTGAGGCCATGGATTCTGAAATGGATTCCATGTATACTAACCAAGTGTGGACTTTGGTTGATCCACCCGAAGGGATAATTCCCATTGGGTGCAGGTGGATCTTCAAAAAGAAGACAGACATGGATAGAAAGGTTAGCACCTACAAAGCTAGGTTAGTAGCGAAAGGATATCGTCAGAAGCAAGGAATTGATTATGATGAAACTTTCTCTCCTGTGGCTATGTCCAAATCAATCAGAATCATGCTTGCAATTGCCGCTCATTTTGATTATGAGATTTGGCAAATGGATGTGAAAACAGCTTTCCTGAACGGAAACCTGATTGAGGATGTATATATGATGCAGCCTGAAGGTTTCATATCGAAGGATGCAAATAAAGTTTGCAAACTTCAGAGATCCATTTATGGACTCAAGCAAGCATCTAGAAGCTGGAATAAGCGTTTTGATGAAACCATAAAACAATTTGGTTTCGAACAAAATTGCGAAGAAGCTTGCATTTACAAGAAAGCAAGTGGGAGCTCTATAGCATTTCTCATACTATATGTGGACAATATACTGTTAATGGGAAATGACATTGCTCTATTACAGTCGGTAAAAGTATGGTTATCCGGTAACTTCTCAATGAAAGACCTTGGTGAAGCAGCTTATATACTTGGTATAAAGATCTATAGAGATAGATCGAGAAGACTGCTTGGTCTTTCACAGGCTACATACATTGAAAAGGTGCTAAATCGGTTTAGCATACTTGAATCAAAACGAGGTAACTTACCCATGCTATATGGAGTAAAGTTAAACAATTGTTAAGCCCAAAATATACCTAAAATATCATATATAAATACGTTAAATTTACATTGAAATCGTGCTAATTATATTCATTTAGAATACTTTTACGTCTTTATTTACTTCTTTGATGCAAGGTACCTAAATATTTGGTAAAATCCAAATATGAGCAAAAACGGAGCGAAAACGGAGCTAAAATGGAGGAAAAACCTTAAAAACGTACCGAGAATGCATATCAGTCAGAAGAACGCTCGAGAAGGACGAAAAGCAGTCGAACGCCAGGGAGAAATCTCTCTGTCGCGACTGAGATTCTCAAAATCTCAGTCGCGACTTGCGGAGGCCAGATCGGGGGAAAAATGAAGTTTCAAGCTCGCCCCTATATCCCCTGTCGCGACTGAGATTTTCAGAATCTCAGTCGCGACAGCGAATCTTCCTGCACACAAAACACATGTTCGAAATCGGAAAAACGCGTCTGTTCGTTCGGATAAAAGCGACCCTTCACCAGCAGACACGACCCGTCATTTACAACCCTTCAACAACTATAAATAAGTGATCCATTTCAGAAATTAAGGTTGGTTAGTTTGGAAAAGTTAGAGAAATTAGAGAAGAAAGTTGTTATGTCGAGTTTCTGATTCAGAAAAGAATCAGAAAGTTTAGAGTTCATTTCTGTAAACAATCGTGTGGTACACGAATTGTATTTAGATTAGTTATAAAAACAGTATTAGTTTAGTTTTCATTCTGATAGTGGACGAGACCAGTCTCTATTCCGAAGATCCAGCGAGAAGAATTGACGGCTGAAGCGCATGAGGTTTGACGAACCTACGGAGTTTGAGAGAAAGATTGACGACCCGGATCTCAAAGTTTTCGTTGCAATGCTATCCAAGTTTCTACTTCTCTGTTAACTTGTGAAAATTCACATTTCATTATTGATATACTTATTTATTCAATATATTCTTACTGTTGTTATTTTGATATTGTTCTGACAAAATGATTTTCAAAATGATAAATTGGTGTTTTTATTAAAACGTTCTATTCCATCTTATTCATATAAGAACTTTGTTGAACACTTAACAAATTTAGTTTTTATGGATGACATGATCGCTGATCGCGGCTTATCAGAAATAAAACACTAGTTTGATTAAGGTAGGAATCATCTCAACGCCAGGGGGATTTCTATAGTTCGAAGCCATTTAATTGAGTAAATCGATATATTGTTACATGTCCATAATCTCACAAAGTTAAAGTTGTTTACTTTGCTTTATGAAAATAAGTTCTATTTTATTCCGATTACGGAAGTATCTGCTTTATAATCAAAATTCCAAAACGGAGTTGTTCTCTAAACTCGATATAATCCTTCTATCTAATCCTAATTTACCAAAACCAATTCCATCAATTAAAACGTATTTCTTTTGTTAAACCTAAAGACGTGAATAAAACTGAATTAAATAAGTTTTTAGTTAAAAAGCGTTCCCTGTGGGTTCGATATCTTTTATTACTACAAGCGTATACCGTGCACTTGCGGAAATCGCTCAACAAGTTTTTGGCGCCGTTGCCGGGGAACGCCAAAATTTTTGACAAAATTTTAAATTTTTCGTGTTTTATTTTGAATCTAGGTTTAAACATACTTATTTTAACTTTTATAATTTAATAATTTTCATTTACTAATTTATTTATTTTTCAAAATTCTGTTTTGTAGGTAGTTTCGGTTCGTGCAAGATTTCAGGTTCATGCGCAGTTCTCGAAGTTCAGGCATTGTACCAGACCCTATAGACCCAGAAATTGAGAAAACCATTAGGAAGAACAAGAAAAATAAGAAAAACAAAAATAAGACCCCTGTAAAAACACATACCGAGCCAGAAAAAATGGCAGACCCACCAACACTTATGGAATACGCTAGGCCAGGTGTGGCCGGTGTAACCAATAGTATCGTTAGACCCAGAATCACCGCAAATCAATTTGAAATTAAGCCAGCTTTGCTTAATATGTTGCAAAATAATGTAACATTTTACGGGTTACCTAACGAAAATCCTAACACCCATTTAACAAATTTCCTAGAAATTTGTGACACTTTTAAAATTCCAGATGTGACTGCAGAAGCAATCAAACTTCGCCTCTTTCCTTTCACTTTGAAGGATCGAGCCAAAGAATGGTTAACTTCTATGCCAGCCGCAACTTTTGCCACTTGGGAACAATTAGCCCAAGCGTTTTTATCTAAATATTTTCCTTTAGCAAAAACCGCAAGAGTCATAAAGGAGTTAATATCTTTTTCTCAAAACGATAATGAGACTCTTTATGAAACTTGGGAACGTTTTAAAGAACTTCAACGTTTATGCCCACACCACCAATTACCCGCTGAACTTTTAATGCAAACATTTTACAATGGACTAAATCCTACAACTAGGGGTTCATTAGATGCTATGTCGGGAGGGCTATTTATGAAGAAAACATCAGCCCAAGCGAGAGAACTTTTGGAGGAAATGGCAATCAACAGTAGTATGTGGCCCACAGGGATACGCTCAACAAGTTTTTGGCGCCATTGCCGGGGAACGCCAAATTTTTAACAAAAAAATTATGTTTTTCGTGTTTTATTCCGAACCTTGGTTTATAGTATATGTATTTATTTAATTTATAGTTTTTATTTATTTATTTGAGGATGGTCACTAGGACTAAATCCTTGTTATTATTTAACGTTTGCATTTAGATGTTTGCAGATTAACAGAAAAAAAATCCAAGTTTCTCAAAAGATAACCTGGAGATTTGATTATCAATAAAATTCACAGAAGGAGTTTACAGAAAAGAAAATTAAGCATGCAGATACATTAGAAGGAAAAGAAAATTTTATGAAATAGGATGTCAGACGTGACAGATGATTTTTCCAGAAAATTTACCTATTCCCAAACACATTTACCTCTTTTCTATACACTAAACCTTCACCAAAACATCATTTCTCTTTGTAAACAAATTATTCAAATCCTACATTACATCCAAATAATTTCTTCTTTTATCATATCATTTCCTTAAACACCTACATTTATCTCTCTAAGAAACAGCCGATCAACTCTTCTCAGACAGATATATCAGAAAGTAGGAATGGGGAATACAGTCAATGAAATTATCTTATCCGTTAGGAAGGAATTGTATACTTTTGATATAGTTTTGAAAGTTTCGGTTCATGTGCGTAGTTCCAGTTCGTGCACAAAACTAGAAGTTCGGACATTCAACTGGAATCAGTAGATCCTTAAATTGAGAAAACGAAAAAAAAACATCTGATTCCAGGTAAGTTAGAATGGACAGGACCATTATTTTAAATCGGTCCAGATAATTAATTTTGTCCATAATTTTGATTCTCCTTGAGAATTCTTAAGGATTATCACCTTTTTAGTTTTTAATATTTCATATTCTAATTTTTACATTTTATTTTAGTTTAATTTTTATATTCATCTTTAGTTTAGCAATAATGATTAGATTAGAAATAAAAAAAAATTCATTGAAAGATATTGAAAATATGCTTTGTATCTTCAATTTTTGTAATTTATGAGGAAAGTGTTTTTAGATTTCAAGAAATCACAATTGAATTAAAATCACACATAATTTAAGTTTCTGTTTGTATAGAGATTTTTAAACAAATCTCTACAGTGATTTTTTATTTTTTGTTGACGTTTTTGAACTTACTGAGAATTTTTAATTTCCAATTAAGATTTTAAAATTCTCTATAAAACTAGGAAGGACCAATGCAAAGCATTCCTTGCCAATTGGCAAGACGTGTCGCGATCGATATTCCAATTTCTCGACCATGACACGCATAATTTTCAATAAGATGTCTTTTGTTCTATGAAAATTAATTTATTTAGTTTTCATATTTTTAATTTTTAGTTTTTCTTATCTTATGTTCATAATTTTTATTTTGCTTTTTAATTTATATATTTTTGTTTTTGTTTTTATTTTCATTTTTATTTTGTGTACAAATAAGTTTGTCAACATTAAAATTTTAATCTAGTCATGTTTTGAAAATAATTTCATTAAGTGTTAAGTGATCTTGAGGAATTACAAAATGCAAAAATCTCAGTTGAGATTTTCCATGTTTCAGGATTTGGAAATCTCAGTTGAGATTCCGAAAATCTCGGTTGAGATTTTCTGTCTTTTCCAATTTGAAATAACTGTAAGGGATTACAGCCATCTGATTTTTAAAATTTCTGTCAGTTCATTCAAAGAGGTATCACTTTGGCACCTTTCTCTTTCTAACCGACACAACCTTTCACTTATAGGACTTATATATTCCTGTAGGATCAGACTTCAATCATTTCATTTTATCTTTCTGAATTTCTTTCTCAAATTCTCAAATCCTACAGACTTCATTTTTCTTTTCTATCACAGACATGACTAAGTCTTTGAAGAACGTTCAAAAACACAATTCTTCTCAAAACGGGAAAGTTGATATCTCCGATCGATATGGTGCATGGTTTCCCATTTATAACCATGACGAGGGGAAACGCTTCCTGCAATTCAGATATGCTCAATTCTTTGGCATGATGTATCTGGACGAGTTTCTGAACGAGGAACTCGGGATAAGCGAAGACATTGATCGCTATCTGACTAATTTGGGTTGGACCAAATTTGTTTCTCTAAAATTTCCTATTATTGGAAATTGGGTTCTGGAATTTTTCTCCACCGTTAGGTTCGTCAACAAGAGACGTGTTCGTCTCAGTTTTCGTTGTGAGGGGGAGGTATTCACTTTTGGATATCCAGAACTACATAATTGGTTTGGATTTCCACCCCGAGACACAACTCAACACCATCCTGGAAGGGATATGACTTCTAGAGACGTATAGAGGATGCTAACAGGCTTTTGGCAATTCAATCCACGTCTTGCCTTCAACAAATCCATTAATTTTAATTCCATGCTGTATATGCACAAATTCCTCTGTCATAGCCTTTTTGGTCGAGTCAGTAGCAATATTGTGAAAAATACTGATCTCTATGTGTTGGGCGACATTTTCCAAGGCAACTCAGTGAACTCCTCGAAGATTCTAATGGAGGGGTTAGTTGCCGCTTCCCGTTCGAAGAAACGGAAGATTGGGTTCGCCAACATCATTTGTGGAATAATTTTAGGAGCCAAGGGAACCATTTCTGTCTCTTGGACTGATACAGAACCATTCCCTATTCTAGACTACGAGTTCTTGGAGAACGAGGGGCTTGTCAAACGAGTTTTTCGTTCTGGTCCAACATTCCTTTCTGCACCAGAGAGGCAAGTCTTCATTCAAACGAAGATTAACAGGGCCAATGCACGTCGTCTGTCATCTACTTAGGGATATAATTTGCGTTTCTGTTGTTTTAATATATATGAGTGTTTGTTTGTAATTTATGTTTTTATAATGTTTTTATGTAATATATATAATAAGGTATTGTTTATATTTTTTATAATAATAAATAAAAGTGCATTAATTTCTTAGTTTAATTCTTTTATTTAAGGAACAACCCTTGGTCTTCCTTTAATTTAATATTTTAGTTTTGTTTATCTCAGTTTCAGGGATTAATGTTCACATTTTGGTACTTAATTTTAAGAGGAATTGGTTTAGAAGTGTTAAAATCTTCAAAAACAGTCCCAATTTTACCCAGATTTTTCAGAATCTCAGTTGAGATTTCGAATTCTCAGTTGAGACAGCGGAGGAAATTTTTTTTGCAAAATTTCGCCCCTTCCCTACTTGCTGTCGCGACTGAGATTTTGAAAATCTCAGTCGCGACTTGCGACCTGCAGGGGCGGGATTGGGCGAAATTTCACCCTCTTTTCCTATTCCTACTCTATTTACTACTCTATTTAACTATCCTAATCAATACCTATTACTTACACCTATTTATATCACCTATTTTTACACCAATCAATCATCTTTTCTCTTCCCAATAACAAGATTCACTCATCTTCCCCATAAATATTTACCCTATGCATCTTCTTCTTCCTCAATTCACCACCATTATCTTTTACAAGCTTTCATCTCTTTCATATTTTCTTCATCTCTTTCACCAAATTTCACTAAAAATGCCTAGACAAAAGACCGTTGCTAACAAAACTAAAGCCACCGAAGTCAATCGATTACGGGTTCAATATGGAGCACCGTTCGATATTGCGACGGAGGCCGAAGGACGCAAATATCACCGATTTTCTAATAGCCAAATAGAGTTCGTCGACATGCTTTTTCTTGACACCGACACGGTAAACACATTTTCTTTTACCAAACGTATTGATGAATATCTATCCGTTCTTGGTTGGACACGATTTTCTAGTATGCGTTTTCCAAGTCTTAAATCGCATATTATTGAGTTTTTTGGTTACTCTAACCTATGACAAGAAGAAAGGAGTTATCTCTTTTCGGAATGATGGAGTTCGTTATGATGTTGGGTATGCGGCCATGAACCGTTGGTTTGGCTTTCCTACTCGAAATTTGGAACCAAATGAAGAAGAACAAGTTGGATGGCAACGTGTTTTGACACAAATGAACGAGCATAACCGTCACATGAATTTGCGGTTAGATGAAGTCGTTGCCAACAATACTGAAATGAGTTCAAGGATCACTACATTGAGTCGCCGGTTGCTCTCTTTCTTCCGACGCCAAGGAGTTGAGACTACGCCTTCTCCACCGAGTTCACCTTGATAGGTTTTATCCTTTCCTTCTTTAACTCATTTTCGTTATTATTATTATGTCTTATTCAAATTGGTACAATATTTTTAATTATGTTTGGTACAAATCTCTTTATTATTATGTTTGAATGTTATCGTACTATTATTTTCAATTCTAATTCGTATGATTTAATTTCGTACTATTTTTCGTGTTTTATCGCTTTTTGCACCAATGAGGACATGGTCCAAATTAAGTGTGGGAGGAGATATTTCATATTCATTTTTAATTTTAAGTACGAATGAATGCCACGAATGAGAATGAATGCATGAATGCTATTTATTTAAGTATAAATGCATATTGTTATTCAATTTTAAGTAAAGTATAATATGCAACATTTTTCAAAAACCCTAATGCAACATTTTTGCTTATAAAGTGCAACACTTTTCAAAAATAATGACAATTTTTCATAAACATAAATTTTTTGTTAAAGTATTTATTTCATATGTTTTCAAACACTTTAACTTTCAAAATAATGTTAAGCATATTTTAAGGTTATCATTATTGATAGAAATAATATTTCTATACGGGCTATATTTTTACAAATATTTTTACAAATCTCCGATACGATTTTATCTAAAACGTCTCGAGTAAATGTATATAAGTAAAATTTCTTTAGTTTCAAATCTCAACTTTATATCATGAATTCATGATAAATATAAATCTTATTTTCAATTTTCAATTAGGTTTATAGGCATAAATCGAACTAACAACTTTAGCTTTTTAGCTCGATATTATTTTTCGTCTTACATTAAAAACCAATTGAAGTTTTTAAGGAAACTCTAGCCATAATACATGTTGAATTTCAAGTCAATATAGGATGAATGTGCTATTTTTCTTTCCCAATTTTTACATTTTAATTTAATCAAGTAGTCGTATTCTTAACTTTTGGCCACGATTGAGACCAACCTTATCACAATCGAGGTATGAAAGGGAAGAACATTAAGTACCGTTTACTTTTTTGGCCACGATTGCGACCATCCTTATCACGATCGAGGTATGAAAGGAACGTTAGAAATCAAAGCAAAAATTAAACGTGTTTAAAGTTTTAAGTAATGATTGCGTCCACCAATGGCATGGTCGGTACCTCTTAAATGAACACGAAAGCAAATAAAATGCGTATAAAGTTACGATCGAGACCATCCTTATCTTGGGCGTAACTAAGCAAATATATTAAACCTAAGTCCTTAAATCTATATTTGTAATAGTTTAGGTTTGGGAAAGGAAATTTTGTGCTTAGAAATGCCTTGAGACGAAAAATTCGGAAACATGCGTGCTTACATCGTCCCGAATACTTCAATATAAAAATTGAAATACAAGACGAATGATATATCTCTTTTCTACTAGCTAGTTTGATACTTTGCGTATAAATTTACCATGAAAAGTTTATCGGTTTAACTAATTTAAAGAGGAATATATGGATATATGTTCTATTTATAAAGAGATTGATTAAAGAATAAATTCAGTGAAATTTTGCTCGGGACTAGCAAAAGCTTAAGTGTGGGAGTTTGTTAAGCCCAAAATATGCCTAAAATATCATATATAAATACGTTAAATTTACATTGAAATCGTGCTAATTATATTCATTTAGAATACTTTTACGTCTTTATTTACTTCTTTGATGCAAGGTACCTAAATATTTGGTAAAATCCAAATAGGAGCAAAAACGGAGCGAAAACGGAGCTAAAATGGAGGAAAAACCTTAAAAACGTACCGAGAATGCATATCAGTCAGAAGAACGCTCGAGAAGGACGAAAAGCAGTCGAACGCCAGGGAGAAATCTCTCTGTCGCGACTGAGATTCTCAAAATCTCAGTCGCGACTTGCGGAGGCCAGATCGGGGGAAAAACGAAGTTTCAAGCTCGCCCCTATATCCCCTGTCGCGACTGAGATTTTCAGAATCTCAGTCGCGACAGCGAATCTTCCTGCACACAAAACACATGTTCGAAATCGGAAAAACGCGTCTGTTCGTTCGGATAAAAGCGACCCTTCACCAGCAGACACGACCCGTCATTTACAACCCTTCAACAACTATAAATAAGTGATCCATTTCAGAAATCAAGGTTGGTTAGTTTGGAAAAGTTAGAGAAATTAGAGAAGAAAGTTGTTATGTCGAGTTTCTGATTCAGAAAAGAATCAGAAAGTTTAGAGTTCATTTCTGTAAACAATCGTGTGGTACACGAATTGTATTTAGATTAGTTATAAAAACAGTATTAGTTTAGTTTTCATTCTGATAGTGGACGAGACCAGTCTCTATTCCGAAGATCCAGCGAGAAGAATTGACGGCTGAAGCGCATGAGGTTTGACGAACCTACGGAGTTTGAGAGAAAGATTGACGACCCGGATCTCAAAGTTTTCGTTGCAATGCTATCCAAGTTTCTACTTCTCTGTTAACTTGTGAAAATTCACATTTCATTATTGATATACTTATTTATTCAATATATTCTTACTGTTGTTATTTTGATATTGTTCTGACAAAATGATTTTCAAAATGATAAATTGGTGTTTTTATTAAAACGTTCTATTCCATCTTATTCATATAAGAACTTTGTTGAACACTTAACAAATTTAGTTTTTATGGATGACATGATCGCTGATCGCGGCTTATCAGAAATAAAACACTAGTTTGATTAAGGTAGGAATCATCTCAACGCCAGGGGGATTTCTATAGTTCGAAGCCATTTAATTGAGTGAATCGCTATATTGTTACATGTCCATAATCTCACAAAGTTAAAGTTGTTTACTTTGCTTTATGAAAATAAGTTCTATTTTATTCCGATTACGGAAGTATCTGCTTTATAATCAAAATTCCAAAACGGAGTTGTTCTCTAAACTCGATATAATCCTTCTATCTAATCCTAATTTACCAAAACCAATTCCATCAATTAAAACGTATTTCTTTTTTTAAACCTAAAGACGTGAATAAAACTGAATTAAATAAGTTTTTAGTTAAAAAGCGTTCCCTGTGGGTTCGATATCTTTTATTACTACAAGCGTATACCGTGCACTTGCAGAAATCGCTCAACAACAATCATCAATGTCCTAAAACTGATGATGACAAACGACGCATGGCTGTAGTCCCGTACGCCAGCGCGATCGGTTCGATTATGTATGCTATGCTATGCACTGGACCTGACGTAGCGTTCGCGTTATCTGTAACGAGTCGTTACCAAGGGAATCCGGGAGACGAGCATTGGATTGCCGTCAAGAACATTCTTAAGTACTTGAGAAGGACTAAAGATATGTTCCTAGTGTACAGAGAAGGAGATCTAAAAATAGAAGGATTTTCAGACGCTAGTCATCTCACAGATGAGAATGATTTTAAATCCCAATCAGGATACCTGTTTATCTTGAATGGGGGCGCGGTCAGTTGGAAGAGTTCCAAGCAGGGAAGCGTAGCTTTCTCTACGACCGAGTCAGAGTACATCGCTGCTGCGGAAGCAGCAAAGGAAGCAGTTTGGATTAGAAAGTTCATTACAGAACTAGGTGTGGTGCCTGACATTGTCAATCCCATTACTCTGTACTGTGATAACAATGGAGCCATTGCGCAAGCAAAGGAACCACGGTCTCATAATGCATCCAAGCACTACCTAAAGCGATACCACATCATAAGAGAGATGGTGGCTAGAGGAGATGTGAGAATAGAAAGAGTACCTACAGAGGACAACGTTGCAGATCCGTTGACAAAGCCTTTAACCCAAAAAGTACATGATCGTCATTTAAACTAATAAACTTTATAATAAACTAATAAACTTAAAACCACCCCAAGTCAAGTGATATGTTTAGGATTGATATATCACTGTTGAGACTTGTATGTAACAATGTCTTCTGTCCGACAGAAAGCTGATCTCACAAGCTTCATATATATAGATATCTGGACAGTTACATAGATCCGATGAAACGTTGTTCATTAGGATTGGGGATCCGATTTGAGATAACAGGATGGGTAGATTCATCCTTGTCACCTGTTCATCTCATTGGTATTAATAGGTATAACTAATCCTCAGACTCAAAGGAATGTTAATTGGTCATCCTGAATTACTGAATGTGAGACTTTGATCCTGCTGTCCCACGATCCTTAACAGAGATGACTCTGGGGTGTGAACGGCAAAGGTTGGGTGTCACAGGAGGTAATGTCAGGGTAGTTATACATTGGATTGAGCATTTATCACTCCCGATTAATGGGAGATACATCCAAGGATCGTTTGTGGAAGACTCGACTCTAAATCCTTGCAAGGTGATAGCTTAAGAGTAAGAAATACAGATTTCACTTAACCTATCTATTTGAGTTGACTCGGCCTGTATAAGTAAAACGAACGTCTCGCTATATGTGACTTGACATCACCCATAGTCATAAGATTCAGTTCAAGGATGTAGTTGATAAAGGATCGAATTATACTGTAACTAATACGGAAGGGTTAACGACAGAATCAACCTGTCTTCTTAACGGACTCTGGGTGAATGATTACAGACTTGCCAATAACATACTCAGTACATCATTCCGTTATGCAAAGGTTAAATATAATTCTTGAAGAAATTAATTTAATAGTTGCATACGGCCAGAAGTAGTAAGAACCTAATGGATCACACATAAGACTTGGAACCAAAAGAGAGATGGATGTTATTAATTGATGGAAGCCTAATTGAGCCCAGTAAGGCCCATTTAATTAGAGGGGGCCGAAATTTATATGTAATAAATAAGGAATTATTTTAATTCTATTAATCCTAATTTGATTAGGAATATGAATTAAATTAATTAAGAGATAATTAAGTTAGGAGTTTTAATTAGATTAATATACTCCTATTATTATCCAATTAGGTTATTTATTATTATCCTAGATATATTAGATATATAGTAAGATAATAATTGGGAATTCTATTCCGAATTGAATTCCTATTAAGTAACCTATTCCTATCTAACTAGGGTTTAGATACAAGTGATTATATATACCCCCCTACTACATGAATTTCGACTAAGCCAATACAACTCCCCTTTGTGATTTTCGAAATTTACAAGTTAGAGAGAGAAAGAGAATTGGTCTCCCCTAGTTCGTGGACAAGAATTCATACGGCTTCCATCGATCGATTAATTTCATCTATCTCCTTTTTGTTTGATCTTGTGTTGGTTAATTAGAGACAATCTATTTTGGTTGCATCTCATACGGTTGATTCTAACTTAACCTCACCGTGTTTTACTTCGTGCTTGGGAACTCGGAGAAGAGTTGTGGGCGCTTCATTAACAACGGTAGATTGTTCTTCAAAAGGTATTTCTTCTTATCCCTCTTTATATGAAATAACGATTAACGGATCCTATGGTTAAAAGGAAGTAGGCTAAAAATTTTATATTTCCGCTGCTATACCTTAGCCTAATTTCCTTCATATGAGGCCTTAATATTGGGACTACGCCTACTAAAGGAAATCACTCCCGAGCGGATCGTGATCTACAGCGATTCCAAATTAATGGTCAACCAGGTGATCAAAAATTTCGAGGTCAAAGATGACATTCTTGCCAAATATATTGAAGAGGTAAAGAAACTGCTAAATCACCTCGAAAGCAAAGACACCAAGTGGGAATTGATCCATGTACCCCGAGGATCCAACACAGAGGCTGATCCCTAGCCAAAATGGCTTCAAGCAAGGAGCATTGGGCGGATCTGTAATGCCCGTTCTGTTGGAAATTAGACTAAGGTATAACAGCGGAAATATAAAAATTTTAGCCTACTTCCTTTTAACCATAGGATCCGTTAATCATTATTTCATATAAAGAGGGATAAGAAGAAATACCTTTTGAAGAACAATCTACCATTGTTAATGAAGCGCCCACAACTCTTCTCCGAGTTCCCAAACATGAAGTAAAACACGGTGAGGTTAAGTTAGAATCAAACGTATGAGATGCAACCAAAATAGATTGCCTCTAATTAACCAACACAAGATCAAAGAAGAAGGAGATAGATGAAATTAATCGATCGATGGAAGCCGTAAGAATTCTTGTCCTCGAACTTGGGGGGGTCGAATTCTTTCTTTTTCTCTAAGGTAGGGATTTCGAAAATCACTTGTGCTAGTTAGAGAGGGTTAGTCGAAATTCATGTATAGAGGGGGGTATGTATAATCACTTGTATCTAAACCCTAGTTAGATAGGATTAGGTTACTTAATAGGAATTCAATTCGGAATAGAATTCCCAATTATTATCTCATTATATATCTAATATATCTAGGATAATAATAAATAACCTAATTGGATAATAATAAGAGTATATTAATCTAATTAAAACTCCTAACTTAATTATCTCTTAATTAATTTAATTCATATTCCTAATCAAATTAGGATTAATAGAATTAAAATAATTCCTTATTTATCATATATAAATTTCGGCCCCCTCAATTAAATGGGCCTTACTGGGCTCAATTGGGCTTCCATCAATTAATAATATCCATCTCTCTTTTGGTTCCAAGTCTTATGTGTGATCCATTAGGTTCTTACTACTTCTGGCCGTATGCAACTATTAAATTAATTTCTTCAAGAATTATATTTAATCTTTGCATAACGGAATGATGTACTGAGTATGTTATTGGCAAGTCCGTAAACATTCCCCCAGAGTCCGTTAAGAAGACAGGTTGATTCTGTCGTTAACCTTTCCGTATTAGTTACAGTATAATTCGATCCTTTATCAACTACATCCTTGAACTGAATCTTATGACTATGGGTGATGTCAAGTCACATATAGCGAGACGTTCGTTTTACTTGTACAGGCCGAGTCAACTCAAATAGATAGGTTAAGTGAAATCTGTATTTCTTACTCTTAAGCTATCACCTTGCAAGGATTTAGAGTCGAGTCTTCCACAAGCGATCCTTGGATGTATCTCCCATTAATCGGGAGTGATAAATGCTCAATCCAATGTATAACTACCCTGAAATTACCTCCTGTGACACCCAACCTTTGCCGTTCACACCCCAGAGTCATCTCTGTTAAGGATCGTGGGACAGCAGGATCAAAGACTCACATTCAGTAATTCAGGATGACCAATTAACATTCCTTTGAGTCCGAGGATTAGTTATACCTATTAATACCAATGAGATGAACAGGTGATAAGGATGAATCTACCCATCCTGTTATCTCAAATCGAATCCCCAATCCTAATGAACAATGTTTCATCGGATCTATGTAACTGTCCAGATATCTGTATATATGAAGCTTGTGAGATCAGCTTTCTGACGGAAAGAAGACATTGTTACATACAAGTCTCAACAGTGATATATCAATCCTAAACATATCACTTG
Source organism: Euphorbia lathyris (assembly GCF_963576675.1). Classification (NCBI taxonomy): domain Eukaryota; kingdom Viridiplantae; phylum Streptophyta; class Magnoliopsida; order Malpighiales; family Euphorbiaceae; genus Euphorbia; species Euphorbia lathyris. The sequence continues at coordinate 91,910,913 of NC_088910.1, forward strand.
ACTTGGGGTGGTTTTAAGTTTATTAGTTTATTATAAAGTTTTGTCTCACTTCATGCTTGTATGAACACTTTATAATCACTTTAAACAAACTTACGGATTTCCTTTTATTAGACTTTATGTAGTGCTTAAAAGGGATTGCCTTTATATAGTTATAAAACATATATCTCATTAAAACAAATGATATAAAGAACAATTCATTTACATTGAGTTTGTATCCTAGAACAATTGTCTATAGGACACCAAAACCCCAACATACTCCCACTTGGACTAAAGCCAATTGTTTCTAAAACTTATCCCAGTAGAAGTTAAATGACGATCATGTACTTTTTGGGTTAAAGGCTTTGTCAACGGATCTGCAACGTTGTCCTCTGTAGGTACTCTTTCTATTCTCACATCTCCTCTAGCCACAATCTCTCTTATGATGTGGTATCGCTTTAGGTAGTGCTTGGATGCATTATGAGACCGTGGTTCCTTTGCTTGCGCAATGGCTCCATTGTTATCACAGTACAGAGTAACGGGATTGACAATGTCAGGCACCACACCTAGTTCTGTAATGAACTTTCTAATCCAAACTGCTTCCTTTGCTGCTTCCGCAGCAGCGATGTACTCTGACTCGGTCGTAGAGAAAGCTACGCTTCCCTGCTTGGAACTCTTCCAACTGACCGCGCCCCCATTCAAGATAAACAGGTATCCTGATTGGGATTTAAAATCATTCTCATCTGTGAGATGACTAGCGTCTGAAAATCCTTCTATTTTCAGATCTCCTTCTCTGTACACTAGGAACATATCTTTAGTCCTTCTTAAGTACTTAAGAATGTTCTTGACGGCAATCCAATGCTCGTCTCCCGGATTCCCTTGGTAACGACTCGTTACAGATAATGCGAACGCTACGTCAGGTCTAGTGCATAGCATAGCATACATAATCGAACCGATCGCGCTGGCGTACGGGACTACAGCCATGCGTCGTTTGTCATCATCAGTTTTAGGACATTGATGATTGTTTAACTTTACTCCATGTAGCATGGGTAAGTTACCTCGTTTCGATTCAAGCATGCTAAACCGATTTAGCACCTTTTCAATGTATGTAGCCTGTGAAAGACCAAGCAGTCTTCTCGATCTATCTCTATAGATCTTTATACCAAGTATATAAGCTGCTTCACCAAGGTCTTTCATTGAGAAGTTACCGGATAACCATACTTTTACCGACTGTAATAGAGCAATGTCATTTCCCATTAACAGTATATCGTCCACATATAGTATGAGAAATGCTATAGAGCTCCCACTTGCTTTCTTGTAAATGCAAGCTTCTTCGCAATTTTGTTCGAAACCAAATTGTTTTATGGTTTCGTCAAAACGCTTATTCCAGCTTCTAGATGCTTGCTTGAGTCCATAAATGGATCTCTGAAGTTTGCAAACTTTTTTTGCATCCTTCGATATGAAACCTTCAGGCTGCATCATATATACATCCTCAAGCAGGTTTCCGTTCAGGAAAGCTGTTTTCACATCCATTTGCCAAATCTCATAATCAAAATGAGCGGCAATTGCAAGCATGATTCTGATTGATTTGGACATAGCCACAGTAGAGAAAGTTTCGTCATAATCAATTGCTTGCTTCTGACGATATCCTTTCGCTACTAACCTAGCTTTGTAGGTGCTAACCTTTCCATTCATGTCTGTCTTCTTTTTAAAGATCCACCTGCACCCAATGGGAATTATCCCTTCGGGTGGATCAACCAAAGTCCACACTTGGTTAGTATATATGGAATCCATTTCAGAATCCATGGCCTCAAGCCATGCTTTAGAATCTGGACTAGTAAGAGCCTCTTCGTAGTTTTCGGGTTCGTCGTCTAACACGGGAACCTCATTATCATCTCCCACTAGAAAACCATATCTAACTGGGAGTTCACGAACTCTTCGTGATCTATGAATAGGTGCCACTGGAGTCTCATCTAATGGGACTACTTCGGGTACCTCAACCGCTTCTGCTGTTTCAGTCGGTGTTTCTTCTTCTTGAACTTCGTCGAGTTCAATCACGCTTCCCTTTTGTGTTTCTTCGAGAAACTCTTTCTCTAAGAAGGTTGCGTGCTTGGATACTATTACTTTCTGATCATCTGGATGATAGAAGTAATACCCTACGGTTTCCCTAGGATATCCAATGAAGAAACATTTATCAGATTTAGAATCTAGTTTGTCGAACGCAATGCGTTTAACATACGCTGAACAACCCCATACTCTCATAAACGAGAACACGGGTTTCCTACCAACGAAAAATTCATATGGTGTGGAACTAGCGGATTTAGTTGGTACTCGGTTCAGGGTGAAGAGGGCAGTTTCTAAGGCATAGCCCCAGAACGTCTTTGGAAGTAAGGCCATGCTCATCATGGATCGTACCATATCTAATAGGGTACGGTTCCTCCTCTCGGATACACCATTGTGTTGTGGTGTATAGGGAGGTGTCCATTGTGAGCATATCCCACATTCAATTAGATAATTCAGAAAATCATTCGAAAGATATTCGCCACCTCGATCGGATCGAAGCGTCTTTATTTTCTTTCCTAATTGATTTTCCACTTCATTCTTGAAGCATTTGAACTTGTCAAAAGCTTCTGATTTGTGCCTCATCAAGTAGATGTAACCATATCGAGTATGGTCATCTATGAAGCTTATGAAGTATCTGAATCCTCCTCTTGCTTGGACCGACATAGGACCGTATACATCTGAATGAATGAGTCCTAGAGTGTCTGATACACGCTCACCTTTATTGCTAAAGGGTGTCTTTGTCATTTTACCTTTTAAACATGATTCGCATGTTTCCAATGCGTCTCTTGTTTATATGGCCTAAACGACAATGCCACAAGTAAGTTGAATTATCTAGCTTATGTCTTTTGGTATCAATTGCAAAAGCAGGAATTTTGTTATCTAACACATAAATCCCATTTTGTGAAATTCCTGAAAAATAAAAGATCGAATCTTTATAAAAATTGCAACTCTTGTCTTTTATTGAAATATGAAAACCGTCGTCAACAAGACGGCTAATAGAAATAATGTTACGAGACATTTCAGGAACGTATAAACAATTACTTAATTCTATTACAAGCCCAGAGGGCAAAGGTAAAACATAATCTCCAATTGCGAGGGCGGCAACTCTTGCTCCATTTCCTACTCGCAAGTTTATGCTTCCTTTCTTTAGTTCCTTAGTCTGTTTTAGCTCCTGCATATTTGTACAAATATGAGATCCACATCCGGTATCAAGTACCCAAGATTCAGACTGTGAAATTGTATTTATTTCAATATAAAACATACCAGATGTAGAAGCACCGCCTTTTCCCTTCTTGAGGGTGGCTAGATACTCCTTGCAGTTTCTCTTCCAATGCCCATCTTTACCACAGAAGTGGCACTCTCCTTTGGGCTTCTTCACTTCCTTTCCCTTGGACACAGCTTTCTTACCTTTCTTGGGATGTTTAGGATTGGGAAAATTCCCTTTCCTCTTCTTTGATCCCTCAATTACAAAAGCCGGTATGGTATTGTCTTTCTTCATATTGGGCTCAACTGACTTGAGCATATTTACAAGCTCTTCAAGAGAGGTTTGCAAGTCATTCATCTGATAGTTCATAATGAACTGTGAATAACTTTCTGGGAGGGATTGAAGAATTAAGTCTACACTTAATTCGTTATCCATCGCAAATCCAATACTAGAAAGTTTGGTAATGTAGCCAATCATCTTGACACAATGTGTCATGACTGATGTGCCCTCTTGCATCCTGCAACGATATAGCAACTTGGATATCTCGTAGCGTTCGCACCTGGTCTGTTTCCCAAACAGTTCCTTTAGGTGCACGATGATGGAATAGGCATCCATTTCCTCATGTTGCCTTTGTAATTCCGATGTCATCGATGCAAGTATGATGCATCCGGCATGATCGTCATCAGCCTTGTGCTTTTGATAAGCATATATTTCCTCGATGGGAGCATCATCCTCAGGGACAGGGGGTATCGATGTATCAAGTACATACCCAATTTTCTCGAACTTCAAAACGATTTTGAGGTTACGAAACCAGTCGGTGAAGTTTGAACCATTCAGTTTGTTATCGGTAAGAATGTTTTGCAGATTGGTTTTAGTCATGATTTTAAGAGTGTGTTTAAACAAAACCTGAGAGTGAGAAAGAGTAAACGTATGTCATTCATTTTCTTTAAAGTGTAACAATCTAAAATTATAGGCCTTTTAATTTATTTCAGATTGCTCCCACTATTTTGCCAAATTAATAGCCCTCCATATTAATTCGAAGAATTTCACAAATCCTTTAGTGAGCTAGGATCCTAACTCCTGAGATTTCGCCTTGAGTTTGCTCATCTCGAATGTGACTCCTAGGTTATTGGGTTACTAACCACATTAGTAACTAATATGCTATTCACATTAATCCCAACCATATTGTCCATTAGTTTATGATAACATGAGTTTGCTCATCCAATTATCATAATCTAATTTAAGTATTACCTCATATTCATGAAAGAATGATTTTCGATAATTCAGGTGTTACCATAAGACCCCGAGCTTGAGTTTGCTCAACAACCCAAAGGCCCCCAGTACTGTCGGCTGAATTATAATATTAGGGTGGGGCAACCGATTTTAATAACTTGCTTATTTACTTAACTTTTTAACGAGAGATTTTATTTAAGTCTCATAATCTAACTTAGTCTTGATTTGCTTTAGCATACATCAGACACATACATTCACATACATTGGCGTTATGGACATATCATCTAAATTATTCCGTCGAGCCAGAGACGGAATAAAAGGGCAAACCTAAGGAAATACTAACTATTACATATTTCTCTTTAGGTCCTCCGTCTTCTCCATGGCGCCTTGAAATTACATATTAATTTCTATACTACTATAAGAAAACTTCAATTGAATTGAAGGGAATCAGATGAGAGGAGAAATTACAATAGATAGTAGAAAGGCAGGACGCGCAGGCCCTATTTCAAAAATACCAAAAGACTAAAAGAGGGTCCAAATATGTCCATAACTCCAAACATGCATAGACTCAATTAAATAAATTTAATTGGTTGATTACATAACCGTCTTATGTAATATTTAGGTTAATCACACTAACTCGTCAAATTAACTTTCATCCAATTTTACTTCTAATCGTTTTGTATCTTTATATTAATTCTTAGATTAATATAACCATATAAAACGTCGATTATGCATGTCCCAATTATTTTGATTTTAATTCATTTAACACTTTGATTTACAACTTGGTAAAAACAAACTTTTAAACGAATTTTCATTCGATAATCAAAACAGAAAACTATTAATTTCCGAAACATATATTTATATATACAAGTTATATTCAAGCCGATTTTAACGATTAAAATCAAGTGGGATTCGGGCTGGGGGCCCGAAGCCCGGCTGCGCACGCGACTGCTGCCGCGAGGCAGCAGCCGCGCGACGGCGGCTGGTCGCGCCGTGAGGCGCGACCCGAGCCGCTATCGTATTTATTTTTTTTAATATAAAACATATATATGTATATATATATATATATATATCAGATTTTAAAACGGTTTTAAAAACGATTTTCAGAAATAGGAAAAACTACAATAGATTTCCGTGTTATCTTTTAGAATTAATAAAACTAATTTTATTAACCTAACTATAAAACTAATAGATTTTGTTATAATGATTATCAACCGAAATAATTAGGAACATACGCATAATCTATTTTAATTAACAATTAATTAAAATTTATTTATCTTTAGAATTAATTAATCAAACAATTTGTTAATTAATCCTAACCATAAATATTTATTCAATCCTATTGAAAAACTTCTAAATTTTCATATATGAAATAACGGATTTAATGATGGCTCTGATACCACTGTTGGAAATTAGGCAAAGGTATAGCAGCGGAAGTATAAAAATTTTAGCCTACTTCCATTTAACCATAGGATCCGTTAATCGTTATTTCATATAAAGAGGGATAAGAAGAAATACCTTTTGAAGAACAATCTACCGTTGTTAATGAAGCGCCCACAACTCTTCTCCGAGTTCCCAAGCATGAAGTAAAACACGGTGAGGTTAAGTTAGAATCAAACGTATGAGATGCAACCAAAATAGATTGCCTCTAATTAACCAACACAAGATCAAAGAAGAAGGAGATAGATGAAATTAATCGATCGATGGAAACCGTAAGAATTCTTGTCCTCGAACTTGGGGGGGTCGAATTCTTTCTTTTTCTCTAAGGTAGGGATTTCGAAAATCACTTGTGCTAGTTAGAGAGGGTTAGTCGAAATTCATGTATAGAGGGGGTATATATAATCACTTGTATCTAAACCCTAGTTAGATAGGATTAGGTTACTTAATAGGAATTCAATTCGGAATAGAATTCCCAATTATTATCTCATTATATATCTAATATATCTAGGATAATAATAAATAACCTAATTGGATAATAATAGGAGTATATTAATCTAATTAAACTCCTAACTTAATTATCTCTTAATTAATTTAATTCATATTCCTAATCAAATTAGGATTAATAGAATTAAAATAATTCCTTATTTATTATATATAAATTTCGGCCCCCTCAATTAAATGGGCCTTACTAGGCTCAATTGGGCTTCCATCAATTAATAACATCCATCTCTCTGTTGGTTCCAAGTCTTATGTGTGATCCATTAGGTTCTTACTACTTCTGGCCGTATGCAACTATTAAATTAATTTCTTCAAGAATTATATTTAATCTTTGCATAACTGAATGATGTACTGAGTATGTTATTGGCAAGTCTGTAATCATTCCCCCAGAGTCCGTTAAGAAGACAGGTTGATTCTGTCGTTAACCTTTCCGTATTAGTTACAGTATAATTTGATCCTTTATCAACTACATCCTTGAACTGAATCTTATGACTATGGGTGATGTCAAGTCACATATAGCGAGACGTTCGTTTTACTTGTACAGGCCGAGTCAACTCAAATAGATAGGTTAAGTGAAATCTGTATTTCTTACTCTTAAGCTATCACCTTGCAAGGATTTAGAGTCGAGTCTTCCATAAGCGATCCTTGGATGTATCTCCCATTAATCGGGAGTGATAAATGCTCAATCCAATGTATAACTACCCTGACATTACCTCATATGACACCCAACCTTTGTCGTTCACACCCCAGAGTTATCTCTGTTAAGGATCGTGGGACAGCAGGATCAAAGTCTCATATTCAGTAATTCAGGATGACCAATTAACATTCCTTTGAGTCTGAGGATTAGTTATACCTATTAATACCAATGAGATGAACAGGTTATCTACCCATCCTGTTATCTCAAATCGGATCCCCAATCCTAATGACAACGTTTCATCGGATCTATGTAACTGTCCAGATATCTGTATATATGAAGCTTGTGAGATCAGCTTTCTGTCGGACAGAAGACATTGTTACATACAAGTCTCAACAGTGATATATCAATCCTAAACATATCACTTGACTTGGGGTGGTTTTAAGTTTATTAGTTTATTATAAAGTTTTGTCTCACTTCATGCTTGTATGAACACTTTATAATCACTTTAAACAAACTTACGGATTTCCTTTTATTAGACTTTATTTAGTGCTTAAAAGGGATTGCCTTTATATAGTTATAAAACATATATCTCATTAAAACAAATGATATAAAGAACAATTCATTTACATTAAGTTTGTATCCTAGAACAATTGTCTATAGGACACCAAAACCCCAACACGTTCGAGGTTAAGACAGCACCGGCATTCGCCTCAGAGACGGTTTCCTTACTCATGTCTGTGGAGAATGATTGGAGATCACTAATCCGCCAGTATCTAACAGATGGAGCATTGCCTTTGGACAAGGAAAAAGCTCGGCGGATCGTAAGAAAGGCGGCCTACTTCTCCGTGATAAATGATTGCCTATACAGGAAGTCTTTTAGCCACCCCTGGCTGAAATGCATCGTGCCGGAAGAGGGGCAATATATCCTCAAAGAGTTGTATGAAGGCGCATATGGAGCTCATGAGGCATCTGCCTCCATTTTGAAGAAATCCAGGTTAGCAGGATTTTATTGGCCTACAGCGGAACTTGATGCTCAAAAGTTTGTGGAGTCTTGCCATAATTGTCAGATTCATGCGAATGAATCACACACTGCTAAGCACCTTCAAAGGCCCATCATTGAAGGTCGACCCTTTGCGGTCTAGGGAATTGACATCGTTGGACCATTTCCTCCTACCAGAAGACAGAGGAAGTATGTTGTAGTGGCTGTGGATCATTTCACCAAATGGGTAGAGGCTGAGGATGTCTCCTCTATCAATGCTGAACGAATGGTGGAGTTCGTCAAGGATAACATCGTAGGAAGGTATGGAGTTCCTCATACGATTATCACTGACAATGGAATGCAATTCAACTGTGCAGAGTTCAAAACTTTCTGTGAAGAATTGGGCATTTTGAACAGATTCGCCTCAGTTTATTATCCTCAATCAAACGGTATGACCGAAGTTACGAATCGGACGATCGTTAAAGAAATAAAGAAAAGATTGGGAGAGCATGACAAGAAATGGGCGGATCAGTTAACAAGCGTCCTATGGGCGTATCGCACTACTCCCAAAACAGCCACTGGCGAGACGCCATTCGCCCTTTCTCATGGTGTAGAAGCTGTAATCCCAGTTGAAATACAAGTCCCAAGTGACAGAGTTGCATTTTATTGTGAAGATGAAAACAGCCAAAGATTGAAAGAAAGTCTTGATCAAGTGGAGGAAAGGCGAGAAAAGGCATACGTACGCATGGCGGCTTACAAGCAGCTGATCGCAGCCTATCATGACAAAAATGCCAAACTTGTAAACTTGAATGTGGGAGACCTCGTACTCCGCAAAACAGACAAAATCCAATCTAAAGAAGGGAAAGGAAAGCTGGGACTCACCTGGACAGGTCCGTACAGAATAGTCGACAAGATTGGGTTCGCCACATTTAAAATTCAAGACATGGAGGGAAATACGATGCCGCGTACATGGAATCTCCAAAATCTCCGCAAATATTTCGCCAGAAAATAGAATGTAAACAAGGTCTTGAGTACTCTTTTTCCTTTAGTAAGCTTTTTTTTCCCATGAGGTTTTTCTTATTAAAGGTTTTAATGAGGCTCACATATAAGACCCGCTTGCTGTAATAAAGTGTATCGCCAATCAATAAAAGGCAATTGTTCTCTTGTCAATTTTCTTTTTTAAGTATTTTCTTGCAGCAATATAAATATTCCAGCCTAAAAAAGAAGGGGGGAACCCAACGCTTCCCGCACAAAAAACGTACTGCTATCATGACATAGCTACTTTTTCTCCTCAAAGATAGGAGAACAATCTCATAGGCGGATCGATCCTTAAATGATCACCATTAGAGATAGAGTTAAAACATTTCTCGGACGCGAGATCTTTACACTCTCTTGCAACCTTCCCAAAGAAGGGTTCATAAGTCCTAAGGGCGGATCGATTCACCTCAAAGATAGGAAGCAAATGGATCCCCTAAGGCAGCTTAACTTCCTCTAAAGGAATAAAACAGCTTTAAACCTTCACAAAGGTTCACACAATGGAGTATGGCTGGCCACCTACTTCAAATCAATCCTAAAGTCTATAAATTTACTTTCACAAAGCATAAAGTAAACATAAATAGTTATAGTAAGGATTAAAAATTGTACTTAGTTTTACAAAACTAAACATTAACAGGAGCATCCTCCTTAGCATCTTTTACATTAGAAGCGCCCTCCAAAGGGGCTTCCTTCTCTGCAGAAATAATCTCTCATTGAGGAGTGGTACCATCGGTTATCAGCTCCACATTCTGGTCACCCGCCTTCGGAGGCACTTTATCGAGGACCTCTGGCTCAAGATCAATAAGGGGTTTGCTTTCCTCGACAGATCCATTCATCACCTTGCGAATGTAATCACGGATGTAGTCCTTGACTTCCGGGATTTTGTGATACTTGAGGACCACATCCACGTCAGGAACCACGAACTCCGAATCTATAAAATTAATCTCAGGATACGCCAGTTGGACATACGCCATGATCCACTCGCCATAGTAGTAAGCTCGCTCCCCTGCCAGGATCTCCGTTTCATCTAAAACAGCTTCATGTTCTTTAGCGTCCGCATCAATTTGCGCCTTCAATTTAAGGATCTCAGCATCTTTAGGGTAATAGTGGACGCAGCGTTCTCATTTGCGACGGCGATCTCCTTCTCCAACTTTTCTATGGTTGCCTTATCCGCCACTCCTTGAAGGAGATCCGCTTCCATGGCGCGCATACGGGTATATACCTATCAATGCAAAAACCCAATTCAAGCGAAAGCACGACAACGAAAATCTCCCCCAAAGGAGATCACTCTTTCATCCAAAAATGCAAAAGGATAGAAAGAATTTACCGTGAGAAGCTCCGTTTTTCCCATCTGAACATGGGCTGATCCTGGGATCTCGTTTTGACTCTTCCGCACCTCGCCTAATTGACCAAGAGCTTCGTCTAGGTCATTGATGATGGACTCGTTCCTCAAAGATCCCTCGTCACCATATTTGGCGGACCAGTAACCGCCTAAATTAGGCTTGACCATCTGCACAAAGATTGGAAGGTCGAAACTTAGATTCACAATGTGGAAAGAAGAAACATCAAAACAGCTTACTTGTTCCTTCTCCACAGCAGGTATCGCGGCTCTCCTGGCATCCGCCATAAACTTTCGTCCGCCGGATACTGCAGGCTTCTTCTTCTTCTGCAGAGGAAGATCAGCCATTGTATTAGCGGGACGCTTCCCTATGCCCTTCTGGGGATCCGCTGCCTGCTCCTTCTTTCGAGCCGCCTCCTCCTTCTGTTTCTTGCGCATCTCTACAAGAGCGTGACTGGCCTTAGACAAACCCCTGACAAAAGAACCGTAAAATAATCAAGGTTCAAGGAAAAACAAAGTTACCTTCATCAAGTTGTGTAAACTTCACATAAATGATCCCGTTCCCTTCCCGGCGGATCAAAGGGATGCCATTCATCATGAAGTCCAAGGCATCGGCGTATGTCCAAGCCTCCGCCTTGACACTTTTCATGACATTCGCCACTTGCTCATCGCTGTCTGTCAATATTTGCATGTCTCCAGCCATATGCAAGGGCCTGGCACCCCAAACCGACAGAAAGCCTAGAGATTCGCCCTCCTTTATCTTTACATAGAAGAACTTTTCATCCCAAAGATGGACATTGGACATCTTGCCGCTAAACGGCGAATAGGTTCCAAACTTAGCAAAGGTGTAAAAAGACTCGGCTTTATGTTTCGTCGGTTTGTGAAGAGTTCGGAAGACACGAGGGTTACAAACTACCCCTAAATTTGAAGCTAAGTAACAATCCAGAGCTACATCTAACCAGCCATTTGGATGTAGCTGGCTGACAGTGATGTCAAAGTAAGCTAAGATGTCCGCCATCATCTTAGGAAAAGGAAGCCGGAACCCTCTTTCTACGTGACAACTATATACAGATAAATACCCCGTTGGCGGACAGGCGGGTCGCTGATGAGCTTCCACCAACATAGTCTCATATTCCTTTATCTAAGGAAAACGATCCGCCAGACTCGCTAGATCCGCGGTGCTCATACGAGAGGAAGTGGACTCCGCACGAGGCATCTTTTTTCTAGACGGAGCTGAAGAAGATGCCTCCATCCCCAAAAACCACCTAGAATCTATCATCGGAGCAAGACGAGCAACGGCGACGGGACGGTTTCGAATCCTACCTGAACGAGTTCGACTGTTATTACATGCCGAGTTACGCAACTCAGCTAAATCGCAACTAACAGTACATTGGGAAGAATTAGAATTCTCCAAAGAGAAAGAAGTCCAGCTAACTACGGTTTCGGAAGAAGTAGTCAAATTAAAAAGCTCAAAAGTAGACCCAGAAGATGAAGAGGAACTCCTAAACATTCAGCAATCAAAGCAAAAATTCACTTAGATGTGAGTTAAAAGCTCAGCAAAGATTTCAAACTCTGGAAGAACTCTAGGCAAAGGAACTCGACGAAAATGGGAGAAGAATGCAAATGCAATAGAAAGAGAAAGAGAGGAAGGAAGAAGACGATTTCTCTCCCCTCGGGCGGCGCGCCCATAACACGTGTCACCCGTCGATTGGCATCGAATAGAGTGACCATTAATGCAAGTCATCATGACGGTGCGCGAAGAAGCTCAAAAGCCCTAAAGGACTTTAAAGGAACTTTAGGGGGGCTTCTGATAACATTGGGATATTATCCAAAGGATCAAAAGAGATATTCGCCTAGAACGGCCACGTATTGATCGCCTGATACCGGAATGTTACGGCGTATCAAGCAAGGGGATCAGACAGGCGGATCACCAAGACCTTACCACAAGGGATCCACGGGCGAACTATGTGGCGAATTGCCACATAGCCTCTCAATCCGCCAGCGGAACAGCTGAGCGATCCCGCAATAAAGACCATTAATAAGTTGTTAACAAGCTAACGGGCATACTTAAAGGAAACCAGTAACCGCCATTAATGAAGCATTAATGGAGACTTTCTAGTTACTAATGGTTATAACTTCACTACTATATATAGCTTGCATCTCAAAGCTATCAAGGTACACATACACACAATCCAAGAAACCTTACTTTGTCAATTCAGTTTACTCTTTCATACTTTATACTGACTTTGGCATCGGAGCTTCCCCCCGTCGAACCCAACGACGCCCCCCACAAGGACGGAAGCTGAACGGAAATTCTCCATAAGTCATCACCCTTTTTCCTCTTGATTAAATACCAACAAAATCAATTCGCACCCGAAATAAGCCAAAGGCCTTGACAAGTAAGCACCAAAAGTCTTCGAAATCGTTTTTGTGCCGCTCTAGAAACAAAAAGAAAAAGAAAAACACAATAAAGAGCAAAAGGCATTCTCAAGCTCCACCCGAGCAATTTTGAGTTATTCTTTACGAACTTACTAAGGCCAAAATAAAAATACGGTGCGATCACCAAAATGGCATTTAAACTCGAGTTTCCAAAAATTAACCACTAAAAAGCCACCCACATTACAACCCCCCTGCGGGTTCATTTTTAATATCGCCTTCGCCATAACATAGGAGGAAAAACCCGGATAAAAATGCAAACTCAAAGTGATCTCGAGTAAGTGCAAAGAAGAGTGCAAAAACACCGACCCACCAAAATTTGAGCGTAAGAGTGAAATCCCTTAGTGAGGTACTATCGGGTTCTCAAAAGATGTTCGACCCCCGTTAATATTGCCTATTAAATTTGATCATGGAGGTTTCAAACAAGTTTTGGTCACTCATTTGTTTGCGTAGGTACTTATCGAAAACTTTGTATAAAACTTTAGCTTCGGAATCACACACTTGGTAAAACCAACCGACGGTTTGTTTCTTAATAATCTCAATCCCTTGTCTTTTGATTTCTTTTACTTGAGGACAAGTAAAACTTTAAAGTCCGAGGAGGTTTGATAGGGGCGTTTCGTCCCTATCTTTTAGCGTGATTTACGGTTTAGTTTTAGATGAAATAAATAAGTTTAATTGCAAAAATAGAGTGTTTTAATAAAATAACAAAATAAAAATAAATTTCGTACTTTCAGTTAATTTTCCCTATTTTTGATTTGATTAGAAATAAAAACGTCAAGCTAACTCGGCTCTCGAGAATTGTATTTCAGGTACGAGCAAGGAGTGAAATTCCACCGAAATACGCGGGGCGTATCTCCCTTCACGCGGGGCATGGAACACTTGGTCAGAAATAATTGCCTTATCCGCAGACACCACGTGGGATCCAACCACTGATACGCGGGGCGTACCCCAGTCTACGCGGGGCGTAGATGCAATGATGAGCCCAATCATAAATGTCAGACTGCATTGTCTCCTAAGTCAACCATTGGTACGCGAGGCGTGTTTTAGGATATGCAAGGCGTAAATGGTGTATTTCAAGCAATAAAACGCCAGGAGCTCAAACACGCGCGACGTATATCACTATACGCGGGGCGTGGTTGAGACAACAAGATTTGAATTAGGTCCACATGCAGGAAATTATTGAAGGAATGGGTCATTACGCGGGACGCGAGGCGTGTCATGGGAAAATCTACACAAAACCATGTTGCTCCATGCTTGTATCTTGTGGAATTATGATTTTGCCCCTGGCTTGATGTGTATAAATAAGAGTGACTAGCACTCATTTGAGACACCTCTTTTGATAGACAAGTTATATACTTTAAGTTCTTGCTATTTTAGTTTTAGATTCAGTTTTTATGTAATAAAACTCTACCACCTTGAGAGCTTGTTCGTTTAATCTGTCATTCCGTCAAAGTTCCGTTCCATCCTCGTCCACCAAGCTCGAAAGTTCCACCTCCAAGACCTAAGAGACGGCCTTGAGTCCGGTTAGCTAGTTCCGAGGGCCGATTCTTCCCTCTTTACTTGCTAATTAGCTTGTACTCTTCCTATGTACTAGGCTTGGTTGTATTCCATATTTACATTCTCCACATTTATAATTTATGATTTACAATCTCTATTTCTTATATGTGTTGATGATTGCTACTTGTTTTGATATTCATAATTGATTATTGTGTAGGAGGACGCGATTTCCGACGCCATTCGAGCTATCTTTAGGGATTCATATAGGTGTTGCCTTACCGGAAGTGACAAACCGGAAACCGTAGGAATTGACAAGCCACGGAACTTACGGGCCCTAATTTCTGATCCTGAACATTAGACACGCCTTGACTAGGAACCACATAGTCTAAGTACTTCACGGGTCGGTCACACTACACGTAGTCGTCATTGCAAGAGTAAACCATTAACCGTATATATTTAGAATCATTGTTTATCGTATTTATAACTTATCGCCATTCGTATCACTTCGTAGAGTTTTTGTGGCGTAAGTCTGTCTCACTAATAGTTTAGGACTAGTTTGTAGTTGGTTCCCACTTCAACCTCAAAGTATTCACCGCTTAGATAACGTATAAAACCGAGTCGTCTAATACTTGTAGTTATAAATCCCGTGGATTCGATACCTGGTCTTAACAGGATTATTACTTGATACGACGGGGTACACTTGCCCCTAAGTAGTGACGTCTAGTAAAGATAGAGCATTTAGAAAGATCATATCCATAGTCGTAACGCACTTATCATGCACATTTTGTTGTAGGAAACACTACACTAGACGGCACGCATCAACGCTCAAGACAATCTAGAGTTTAATCATAATAATTTAATGAACCAAATTTAGATTCTATCTTGAGTCTTATCATATTCAACTAATATTGATCCATCTCAAAAATTAGATTCTTAATTATTTTTTAGGCTTAAGCGTCTATATATAGAAGCTTAGACAATTCTTTTGATAAGATTCTTTTTATTTAGTCAATGTTTTTCTACCTTAGGAGACTGCCTCTTTGATAGAATAGGAATATAAGAGTGCTACAATTTATAACTTAAAATTTTGTTATCACAATAAAACTAAAATTTGTAATAACATTGTAATGAATTTTTTTTTTAGGAAAAAGTTTAGGTAAGGGTTGGTCTACCCACTCCCAAGGTCAGCGCAAACCACAGACCTCGATGAAATTTGTAATAACATTGTAATGAAATTTTAATACAACGTGCATTGCATTCTATTACAAAACAGAGTTATTCACTGATAGCAGTGCACCTGTTAGCCTTGACGTTGTCGTTGATGTGATCAATGAAAACGTTTCTGAGGCGGAAAATGAGGCACTTACCATGCTCCCCTCAAAAGAAGAGATCAAGGCCTCAGTCTTCAATCTCAACAGTGATAGTTCTCCGGGACCGGACGGTTTTGGGGGTTCGTTCTATCGTGATTTCTGGGACATTATCGGTCTGGATGTTTGTAAAATGGTTCAAAGCTTCTTCTCCTCAGGTTAAATGTTGCCTGGTTTAAATTCCAGTATCATGTCTTTGCTGCCTAAAACTGAGGGAGCCAATTTGGTTAGTCAATTTTGGCCTATCGTAATGGGTAATTTCAGTTACAAGATTATCTCTAAGATACTTTCTGATCGGCTTGCGCCTGTTGCCGCGAAAATAGTCTTAGACAATCAATTCGGGTTCATCCAGGGTAGAAGCATTCATCATTGTATTATTGCGGCTTCGGAAGGGGTGAACATGTTGAGTAAAAACTGCTTTGGGGGTAATATGGCTTTAAAAATTGACATCAGGAAAGCCTTTGATACTCTCAACTAGAACTTCCTCTTGGCTGTTCTTGAAGCTTTTGGGTTCTCTCTCATGTTCAGAAATTGGATCTTGGAGATTCTCAGATCCGCACGGATATCAATTATGATTGGAGGCAACACTAAGGGCTATTTTGGTTGTTCCTGTGGTGTCCGTCAAGGTGATCCGCTCTCTCCAATCCTATTTGGAATTGCGGAGGATTTTTTCAGTAGATGGATCTCTAAACTAGAAAGGATGGTAGATTTAAACCTATGACTTACAAGGGCCAGACTCCTTTCCCTTCGCATCTGCTTTACGCAGACGATATGCTGCTATTTGGTCAGGCTTCAATGCGCAATATGAGATGTGTTAAGGAACTGTTCAATTTCTATGCCTCTATCTCGGGTCAGGATGTCAATTGGGATAAATCGGAAGCATTTTTTGGTAACTCCATCACTGCAAATCGTCGGCTGAGTGTGGCTGGGATTTTAGGTATCCGTATTGCAAGTCTCCCCTTCAACTATCTAGGAGTGCCTCTTTTTCAAGGAGCTCCTCGAGCTCGTTTTCTGCAACCCCTTGCTAATCGATTCCTTGAAAAAATCAGCCTTTGGAAGGGCCATTCTCTATCTATGGCTGGTCGTTTGACCCTGATTAAATCGGTGCTGACAGGGGCATTAGTCCATTCTTTTTTGATATACAGGTGGCCTTCATCTTTGCTTGCTAAGATTAACAAAGCGATTCGCAATTTTCTCTGGACCGGGGACAGAGATACTCGCAAGCTTGTGTCTGCACCTTGGTCCACCTGTTGTTTGTCTTTTGGAAGCGGCGGTTTGGGGATAAAAGATTTTTGGCTCTTCAATTGCGCTTTAGTTGGAAAATTCTGCTGGGATTTAATCCTCGGAAAGATTTTTATACCTAAGCTTCTCTGTTTACGGTTTCTGGCACCTTCCGGGCTAGCTAAGAGGTATGTCACCATCTCTTCCATTTGGGTCTCTGATAGGGGTCAAAAACCCCTATCTTTTAGTACGGTTTTAGGGACTATTTTGTATCTTTTATTTTCTTTTTATTCACTTTAATAGCAAGTTATTATTGTTTTATCGATTTTATGTTTTTAAATTACTTTTTAGCTTTTTATTAAATATCCCTAACTTTTGTCAAGTATTTTGTCACTTTTAATAAATTAATCGCTATTTATTATTTTGAGCTTCATCTGTACCCAAAATTAAGAAATTAACCTACCAAAAATAAATCAAATTTGACTTGGTAATTAAAAAGGATTTTTGGTAGGATAATTAATTAATTTTGGGTGAATTATCTAAATAATATTTTATGAGATTATGTGCAGATTTTTAGAGATAAACGTGGAGATTTTTAAGGATCGGAATCAAGGACCCACTCGGCGCATCAAATTCAAATAAAAGTCATGCAGAATATTTTGGCAGATTTTTAGGGATTATCTTTGGGCTTTTTGTATTTAATTAATTAGATTTTTTATCCCCAAAGATAAATTAGTTTTTATTAGATAATAATTGGAGAGTTATTTTTCCATTAGAATAGCTTTTTATTAATTAGTCTTTCGGTAGGAAAGCTTTTTATTAATTAGTCTTTCATTAGGAAAGCTTTTTATTAATTAGTCTTTCATTACGAAAGCTTTTTATTAATTAGTTTTCCATTAGGAATAGGTTTTAGTTTTTCATTATAAATAGTTCCATTTGTTAGGAATTATGGTCATCTTTCATTATTGTAATTTTACCTTAGCCTTCACCCTTGAAGATTCCTCTCCACCTCCTTCATCTCCTTCAACCTCCATTGAAGCACCTTCGAAGCTCCGCTCACCGAGGAATATTCAAGGTCCGTCCTTAAGACCTAGGAAGCCGGCTGCAGAGTAGACAGGTTCCCTGAAAGGGATTTTCGTATCTCCTTTTATCTTTCCTTGTTTGTACTCTTTGATACAGTCTATGAATCCTAGGCTAATTGTATCATGTGACATTGTTCTTCGCTTTTAATAATATTTTAGCTCTTATTTTGTTCTATGATTATCTGTTTAATCTTTGTCTTACGCTTTATTCAATTGGTTTAACTCATTCAAAAGCCCCAAAATCTAGTAGGCACATATTGTGAGCTGAATCTGACCTAGTCAGATTGACGACCTCTTAGTTGATTAAGCCCAAATTGCTGAGCCTTAGACCTAGTTTCGGCCTTACAAGGGAATCACGCACTAGGGACTTCAGGAGGGTAAGTAGGGTTAATCGCCTTGAATACAAGTGACTTAGATTAGGTTTTTAATCAATAGACCTAATAACCTAACTTCATTATTATCGTTCATACCATGTTCCTTCGGGTAATTGCATTAATGAAAGATCATCTAGGAGTAGTATAACTTAATTAGGAGTAGTTTAACTTAATTAGGCGTAGAATAACTTAGTTAGAATTAGTATAATTTAGCTAGGAGTAGCGTAATTCAACCTAGGAGTAGATTAACTTAAACAAACAAACTCAAAACCCACAAAGCCTAGATAACACCTGAGACCAAGTAGCTCGATACTTGTGGTAAATAAGTCATGTGGATTCGATACCTGGACTTTCCAGATTTATTACTTGATAACGATGGGGTACACTTATCCCTTAGTGAGTCTTCTTACGGAAGGCGCATCAGTCTCTGCAAGACCAATCTATGAGAAAATTAAAGAGGATGTTATCTGGTGGTTTGGTGAGAACTCTGTTCTGAACTTTTGGACGGATGGTTGGATAACTCCTTCTGTGGCAAATCAACTAGATATCCTGATTCGTAATCAGAAGTTTATGTATGAAGCGGTTCAGAATTTCAGAAGTGGTAATGAATGGATTAACATTGATCATCTCCCGGAAGGGGTTCAGCAGAACATTCAGCGGGTTTATAAAGGACGGGATCCTGACGATATCTGCATTTGGACCAAATCCGATTCTAGCATCCTTTCCGCCCGCAGCTACTACGAGTCGCTTTATCCCTCTGAAGCGGTCTCTTGGCATAACTTCATTTAGAGCCTGTCTATCCCGCCTCGTCGTTCACTGGCTTGCTGGTTGCTTATCCATCGGAAGCTTGCCTCTCAGGTTCATCTTCAGCGACGTGGTTTCACGTTAGCTTCCCGTTGCGAGCTTTGTAAAGTGGATATTGAATCCTTAGACCATTTATTCGTTAAATGCAGTACTGCGAGGAACTTGTGGAAGTTCGTTCTCGACCTGTTCTCGGTGATAGCGGCTCCGGCGACCACGTTCCCGGTTTTGTTTAACCAATTACGTGAAGTGAGGATCGTAAGCAGATTAGGAAACTTTGGCAAGGGGCAGTGATCTCTTGGGTTTGGTTTATATGGTACATAAGAAACAGAGCAGTCTTTGAGGAGGACCTCCCTTCAATCCAAATGCTAAAACACAAGCTGCATCACCATATCAGTGAGTTAGAGCAGGGTGCCGGGTTTCGCAGCAGACCTCCTCCGGAGCCGAATTTCCTCATTGTCAGATGGCTCCCGCCACCCGCGGGTTGTGTCAAAATTAACACTGACGGGGCTGCTTCCGGAGCGCCTGGTATGGCTGGTGCTGGGGGAGTTTTTCGGAACGCTAGAGGATTTGTGATGGGATGCTTTGCATTCAATATTCCCGACTCCTTCGCTCACATTGCGGAATTAAAAGCCATTATCTTTGCCGTGGAGTCAGCATGGGAACGAGAATGGACTAATCGATGGATTGAATCCGATTCATCTTATGCAATTACTCTACTAACAAGTAAGTCAAAAATGTCCCGTGGATAATCCGACATGATTGGCTCCGGTGTCTTGAGCTCTGCGCAACTATGAATTGTAAGTTTTCTCACATCTTCAGGGAAGGAAATCAAGCAGCAGACAGTCTTGCAAACTTCGGAAAAACATCAGCTGATATTACTTGGTGGAGCTCTGCTCCCCCATTTTGCAATTCTTTTATTTTTTATGATCTTTGTAACATAGCTCATGTTCGTTTTCTTTAACTCCCCCTTTGTAATTCTTTCTTTTTATTAATAATATTCGGGTTGGCTGAGGCTTTCCGGATGTGCCAACCTAGTTGGGATGTCTGAACCCTCAGCCGTGTCCCAACATTTTATTGAAAAAAAATTCTATTACAAAGCTGATTAAAAGAAATACCATACTTTTTTCAATTGCATAAATGGGAAATGAAATATAACCGAATGATTAAATTATTGATATTCCATTGATAAAAATAAGGGTAATTAATTTATTAGTCCCTATATTTTGATAAAACACACTGTTTAGTCCCTGTATTTTTAAAAACACATGGTAAGGTCCCTAACCTTTTTAACAATGAACTGTTTAGTCCTTCGGTCTGTTTGTTATATTTTTTTTACCGTTTATAACTTCAGAAATGACTAAATTACCCTTTACTATTTACCTTCAAACTTTAGAAGAGAAAGTCTAATTTAAAAGAAGCTATTTGTATGGAGAACAAGAAAAAGAAAAGACCCAATGCATACGAATTTGAACGATTAAGAAGAAAATCAAGAAGAAAAACATTCAAAGTTGATTTCAGATGCATTAGAGTTTAAAGGAAAGGAAAAGAAGAACGCAAATCCAAATTGACTAACAAAATCTTCATGAGAGTCTAACGGCAGGGACTAAACAGTTCACCGAGAAAAATGTTAGGGACTAAACAGTTCATTGAGAAAAAAGTTAGAGACTTTATCATGTGTTTTTGAAAATACAAGGACTAAACAGTGCGTTTTGTCAAAATATAGGGACTAATAAATTAATTACCCTAAAAATAATAATGAGTTATAATTAGGAATACAACACCTAATGATGATTATGAAAAGAAAAAGCATCTTCTTCATGATCCTTGCTTTGGAGGCAGCCAAATTAAGCTTTTGCCCTAATATTCAGCGAATGGGTCCTATTCCGATATTTTAAGATGGTAAAAAAAAAATCATGGGCTTTTTACAAATTTGCAAGTTTTTTTAGGGTAAATTATAAAACTGACTTAATTGAGAGGCTCGTTTACATATTTAGAACCATTACAATACCTCTTACCGAACTAGACACTTTCAAAGTTATCTTTCCCGAAATACTCTTAATATATATGCTATCACTTAACATTTCACTTCACTTCTCATCTTTTGCAATTCAACTTTAATTTTATACATCAATTCAAGATGCAAACTCTTCATGTAAGTATTCTGTTAATTTTACATACATAAATTCCTTTATATAGGTTAGTTCTGTGTATTTTAAGTTAGTTTGCTCCTTAGAGACTAAAATTTGGAGGGTTTATCCAACGTGATAGGTTCACAATTTATGATTTTGCTCCACATAACCATAAACTTCAAAGCAATTGGCTTCACAGAATCGTAAACTGCGATCCGCAGTTAGGTATAGGGTTTATGAGAATAGGATTCGCAGTTAACTTAACTATGAAGAACTGCGAAAGAAATTGACTCCACAGTTACATTAAATGTGAAGTACCGCGAAACACATATCTTTCGCAGTTTTCTGGACTGTTCCGCAGTTGTTTGAAATGCGAAGCAAATTTCTTTTGACTATTTTTCTTTAATATTGTTTTGACAATGTGTTTGTTTCTCAACAATAGCAGTATGTCAACCAACCATTTTTTGTGTGATCACGTGGAACATTCAATGAAAGACAGAGGAAAAAGTCATGACATACATGGGTGATGAATCGACTTTTTTTGTGTCATCACATGTCTCAACGTCTTCTTCACCATCCCAAGTCGACGAAAAATCGGTGGTTTATAGAGCGAAGAGATTATATTTCGTTCAACCTTTGAAGGATTAGTGTCTGCGGAAGAGGATTAGGATGGAAAGCTCAAAAAATGAGAAAGAAAAAAAAATCTAACAATTGAACTGCTTCAATTTCGCATTTGCGACGAATTCGTTACAAATGCGATAAATTTTGTCACAAATGCGACAATAATGGAGGAAAATAGAGGAAATTGAAATGAGACCGTTACAGATGAAGAAAGAGGCAAGACCAGCGAGAAAGCAGTCGTATAAGCTAGAAACATACCATTTCTACGGGAAATTGAACATAATACTTGAATAATCTCAAAAATCGCTAACGGTTGGTATCGGAAATTGAAGAAGATGAACCGAAGAAGAAGTTGAAACGAAGAAGAAGAAGAAGAAGAAGAAGAAGAAGAAGAAGCGGGAGCAGGAGCAAATGGATCGATCGAATAGAACTAAGGATAATTTTGTCCAAAATAGATGAAAGTATCTAATTTAATGAGATGAAAGCAAAGTGAATTAGATATATAAATAGACCTTTTTAGTTGGACTAAATTTATAATTTGCCCTTTAACATATTACCTGGTCAACATAATTACCAAGTTAACAAAGTCAACATTCATTATGCCGTGGTGGGGCTCCTCATATGGTTAGCTTCCCTGACCCGTAGCGTAGATTGTGGAATGGGATGGAAATCTATTATAGTATTAACCGAATTTAGGAGGGGGTTCCAATTCATATCCGAGCGTTGGTGCACTTCCCATCTGTTCCCGGGCTTTGACGTAAGGCCTGTAGACCGAGCCTCATATCCCTGACTTCAGAGTCCTACGGTCTTCTTTTTTCTCCCTAATTCTCTGTGAGAACGAATCTTAACCCTTGGTCTTTTTCTTCCTCCTGACTCTCATTTGGAAGCAAGAGATAGAGATGAAGACGTAAGCCTTCCTTATGATCGAACACCCAGTGCTGACCACACTGAGAGACACGAAAGCGCAGGTAACGCCAGTTGGCGAAGTGGCGTTAAGCATCCCTAGCGGTACGAAAAGAGAGGTCATGATGATATCATCTACGTCCGTACCGCTCCTCGTGGAGTAGATCCCGCATCCAACATTCTACCACTTCATCAAAGTAAAATGTCACCTCGTTAAAAACTAACATGTTAATTTAAAAGCACCTACATTTCCTTTTTTTTTTTTAAACATACATTTAAAAAGGAAAAAAATTAAAATCACATTCCTCTCTATTTCGAATGATGAAACCACAAAAATTAGATTTCTACTTTTCCCTTTCTAAAATAAAATAGCCATATTGGGTAAACTTCTAGAAAAATTGAAAGAAAATAGTTAGGACCACCATTCCATTACAATTATTTTTTAACAATTGACTATGAATTACCGACAGTTTAATGATTACCATTTTTTTTAATTACCAAAAGCTAAAGACAAACTTGATTATCCCCACTTGTTAAGCTATCAATGCTATTTTTAATCTCCTGTTTTCTTTTATTAATCTTGTTTTCATCATATTAACCCACTTATGACGTTTATGTTATGCTCGCTTATTTGCTTCGTTTTAATCTTGTTATGCTCAGTTATGTGGCCAACTATACGGGGGTTTGCAAGGATATCAACTACCCGATTATTCGTTGGAGTAAATCGAATTGTTACAAACTCATTAAGAGTTTACGAACAAAGTAATAGTCAAGTTTTATATGTTGTGCAGTTATGAAAAACTGGGTTGATTGTAAGGTATATGCCTCTGATATTATCGCACCATGGCTAGACAGGTCAAGGCAAATGATAACCAAGCTCATGTAATAGTGACCGGAGTCATTGCAATTTTGTTGTAGCATTAGTCATAACCTTGTATTCACTCCCAGTCGATGAGCGAGCAATGGTGGGTTGCTTCCTCGTTTGCCGATACACTAGGGTGCACCCAAATAAATGCAGAATGCCCCAACAAATTGACGATCATCAAGACAGCCCCTCAATCACTATCCAAATAGCAGTGAGCATAATGAATCAGCAAAGAAGAAATCGACTCCAAGATACTTTTCACACCCTTCCAATATTCATCCGTCAGACAATGAAGAAATTGACCCAATTTTTCACAAAGATGGTAAGATCCAGACGAGTCAAGTAAGATATTCTAAGATGCCAACCAGTGGCGGATCCAGGATTTGAGGGAAGGGAGGGGGGCAAGTAAAAAAAATTTAGACAAAATAGCATTTATTGAAAAAAAGATACTTTAGTACATAATTGGTATTCGATACAAAATTTCTTAAAATAAAAACAAAAAAACTTCTAATGCTAAGTAGATCGACAATTACGAGGTGACAATTGACATCTACGATCTGTCATAGCCTGAAAACGATCTACTGCCTCTACCTATACTGTTTCTTTTTAGGGTTAAGGTGCAAAAATACCCTTAACGTTTTGGGTTAGGAGCAATTGTACCCCTAACATCTAAAATGGTGCAATTTTACCCCTAATGTTTGTAGCCAAGAGCAATTTTACCCCTAACGTTGATAAATTGGATCAATTTCAGACACTATTATAAAATACAGTCATTTTTTTTCTTTATTTTGCACCAATTGCATATCAATTTGTTCTAAAAAAAAGATATAATGTTTTTTGTAATTTAATAATAAAATTGGAGATTATTATTTATAAATTCGATGAATTTTTTGAACTTTTTTTTGTCTTATTCGTACAAAAGACAATATGTTTTTAATATTTTTTTCTTATTTTTTTCACATCCAAACATATGTTTGTGATTTGTTACTGATAAAATAACGCATTTGTGAAGTGTAGACGACAAGATTCATGATCGAGAAGACAGTTTGATGAATTATTTCTCAAATTGGCCCAATTTATCAACGTTAGGGGGTAAAATTGCTCTTGCCTTTCAACATTAGGGATAAAAAGCATCATTTTAGAGGTTATGGGTAAAATTGCTCCTGACCCAAAACGTTAGGGGTATTTTTGCACCTTAACCCTTCTTTTTATGTCAAAAACACACAAGGCAAAACGGCGTCGTTTTGAGGGGAACCAAAACGACGTCATTTTGGATTAAATTTTTTTTTTTATTCGGGATTAGGGGGGGAGGGGCAAATGTCTCCTTTGACCCACCCTACATCCGTCCCTGGTGCCAACAATGCTACAATAACCATCACTGGATGGAAGACGAGTTCCAAGATCTTTAGACAATGTTAGTGGGGGTTAAACAATCATTACACTTTGTCATCTTGACATGGTCAGGGATATCAAAAACAAACTTAGCCCGAAATAAGTGAATGCTAGTATGTGTATATCAAAAATCTAATCCAAGAAAGTAGGAAACGTGTTGTTCTCACCATTTTTAGATAGGTTTAGAATATAGTTTTGTCTTTATTAGTTTTAATGTATGTTTTCCTCTGATTATGAGTGACTTTTATCTTATTTTGGTCTTAATTAGAGTTTTGAGCTATTTCAGGTAGTTTTGGGCCTTAAATGGAGGAAAATGGTGAAAATAAGCAAGTAGCTTGTCGAACTACTATTTTCGAGTCAACGGAAGAAATACAAAGTCAAAGATATAGAACTCGAACTCAAGTGGTGGCTCGGCGAGCTGGACACATAAACTCGGTGAGCTACGACAGAAATCAGTAATTGACTTCAAAGGAACTCTACTTGAAAGGACTCAGTTTTATCCAACTTTACAATTCTAATCCGACTAGAGAAATGTTAGAAGACCTACTAGAGATCAGAGGACGATCAAATCCCTATAGATGTTCTTACAATGTAATAGAGGGTGAGCAAAATTAGTTCTTAGATTAGCTTAGTCGTAACTTAGATTATCATTCTATATAAAATGTAACTTTAAATGAACTTTTTGAAGCAAAAATTGCATTAATAATTCCTTAAATATTTAACGTTACATTTTAAATACAAAAAAAGAAGGATAATAAGAGAATCTTTAATAGAAGGTGCCTAAAAGAGTGACAGCTGATGTGACATTTAGCTTGAAAATTTTTAAAGGTGCCTACTATTAGAGTGATGGTGGATGCCAATTTTTGGCAACCTTGCTTCAAGATTGCTAAACATTTTTTAATATAGTTCCGCCCTGCACACTTGGTCAAGTAGCCTATAAAGTATGAACGAATTTGAATTGCATCCTTTGTACTAATACGTTGTGCAAGCAATCTCAAACCAACCCATTACAAAATCATTTGGGTTTTGGGTAAGCGGATCTAATTACAAAATCATTATGACCAAGTTGGGTTCTCATTTACAAGGATGAACATTCAAGAAATCTTAAAAGGTTGTCAAAATTTAACACATTTTCTTAAAATATAATATTTTATTTTCTCTCTTATCTGCATCACTTTTGATAACTTCTATTCAAAAAAAAATATTTCAACACTAAGCACCTCTAAAAATTGCTACTATGGTCTCCCAATTCATTATTTTATTATTTAAAATTATATTTTTTTTATTAAAAAAAGAAATGATAATACTATCAAAAAATGAAAACAAGCACCCATTATCTCTTACATGACACTACTCTAAATTAGACCTGGCAATTGTCGTGTTTCGTGTCAAAATCGTGTTATCTCATATTTATGTTCCATATGGTTTTATATGTTATAAATGTTAGAAAAATGAGTTCCGTGTCAATCGTGTCGTGTCAGTCGGGTTGGCTCTGTTTTCGTGTTTTCGTGTAGAAATTGCCACCTCTACTCTAAACACTCTCCACGTGAGGAAACACACCCCCAATTGATAATGCTCTATATATCTATAAACTAGTATGGTAAGAATGTATTTACTTATAACTGATATTTATTCTTTTACAGATGTATAACAATTCTCTTTTTATTTTCGTTGTGTGAAATTTAGTGACGAAATTTTTAAAACCACTTCTTACGAGGAACATTAGGGGGCGTTTGGTTCGGATAGGGGTAACGGAATGGAATCAAGAAAGGGAAACAAGGAGAAAGGAATGGAATGACCTTGAATTCCCTTCATTGTTTGTTTCAGTTCCACAAAGGGAATGATATACCCATAATTCCCTTTCTGGTTGTTTGGTTCAAATGAGGTAATAAACTAGACTTGTATTTTTAACAATAATTTCTATACAGTAATATGCCTATATTAATAAATTAATCACATGTAAATATAAGAATGAAAATCAATTTATTCAACTATTAAAATCAAAAGACGATAAAACTGACGAAACAGAAATAAAATAAATCAAAGAAAATGCATAAGTATTTTATTTTAAAAAGAAAATAATTATTTTAAAATAATTAAAAATAAATACCAAAACCGAATAATATGATAAAAGAAAAATATTTGTCAAAATTATTTTTCACGATAAAAAATAAAAACAAATAAGTATAAGGATCAAAATAAAAATAAAAAAGTAAAAATTAGTCAAAAAATATTTTTTAAAAATAAATAAATAAATAATATATAAGTATAAGGGCTCAAAAGTGAAATTAATTCAAGGATTAAAAAAGTAAGAATAAATAAATATATGAACCAAAATAAAATTAAAAACATAATAGAGACTAAAATGAAATTTTATAAGGAGGGTAGATGTTTAAATTAGTGAGAAAGAGGGGAAATGAAATGGAAAACCTTAGGGGGTTGGGAGAAATGAGATTAGAAGAGTCAGGGGTAAACCCAAAACTAAAATAGGGTAAAAGGAATGATTGAATTGATAAAACAAACATCAACAAAAGGAATGAAACATTTTCATTCCCTTACCTTTCCCGAAACCCCAAAAGCAAACGACCCCTTATTCTATAGTCTGAAAAAACACAACTTATCACGAACACCTACTAATTAAGATGGAAAAAAGCATCATGAGGTCGTTTACCTTTTAAATTTTTTTTTTCATTTTTTTCATTAAGTCCTTATTTTTTTTTAGATACATTAAGTCTTTAATTTTTTATATTTCATAATTTGAAAAACCGTAAAAATCTAAATTCAAAATGTAAAAAATATAATTTCAAACACTGATTAAATGAATAACACATTTGATAGAATTACATATTCACAACTAACTAACACTACAAGAGATCTTTCTCTCTCTTCTAGATTTATCTTCTGTCTTTCAGATCTGTCTTCTCTCTCTCTCTCAGATCTGTTGTCATGGTGAAGAATTTTTATGAAGATGGAGAGTTTTGAGATCTATCTCTCTCTCAGATCTATCTCTCTCTTTTAGATCTCAGATCTATCTCTCTCTTTTATGATCATGGCTCCTCCTCCGGATGATTTCCTTAGTATCGAAGTTCTCTTCAATCCTAAGCTCCGTTTTGCTTCGGATCTGCCTCATCAGCCCCTTACTGGTGACAAACCCGTGCCGTCTTTCTCCTCTGTTGTTAAACGAGGCATTCCTGAGGTTCATCAGTCCTCTGCTACGGTTACTGACATTGGAGGCCTGAAATCCATTCGGATTTTCGCAAGCTGCCTATGAGAGGAGATTAGCTCTCTGCTCACACGCTCTTATCGGAAGACTTGTTCTATCTAAAGGGGATTCCCCTTGAAAAGTGGCGGACCTCAAGGCGAGTTTAACCAAAATTTGGGGAATCACTGCTCAGTGGAGGCTAATTGCGATTGGTAAAGGATATTTTCAAGTAATCTTGCCTTCCAAAGAAGCACATGATATGGTTGTCAACAAGGGGATTGTGAATACCCGTCCGGGCACTTTTCGTCTTCAACCTTGGGTGCCAGATTTTGATCCTTATGCTGAACGTTCCACTAATGCACAGGTTTGGGTTCGCCTCTACTCTCTTCCATGGGAATATTGGGATAGACAATTTCTTTCGGACATTGCAACAGGGATTGGGGGATTGATTCGGTTTGATAAAGCCACCCTTGAGGGTGATTTTGGGCATTTTGCTAGACTGCTGTTGGATGTGGATTTGGCAGGAGAACTACTGACGAAGCTTGGAGTTGAGAGAGCAGGGAAAAACATCTGGATTGAAGTGGTTTATGAAAGGCTTCCTCAGTTCTGTAAAGTTTGCTCTTCTATTGGTCATTCGGCATATGACTGCAGGAAAAATAAAAAACCACCGGAGAGTCGATCTTTTCAAAAACCGCCGACTAAGAAACCTTCTCCTCCTGATGAGAATCGTGCAATTGTCCCGGTGGCAATTGCCACGGCTAGAATTGTTTCTGACCTTGCTGAGAAAATTGATGTTGAGAAGGTCAGCCCTGACAAAGAGCTTGTGTTCGCTGGGAGCCCCTTGGGACAATTAGAGCCGGTTGATGAAGTGGAGAGGCCTGACTCTCCTGGCAATAACAATATTTCTCCCACTCTTTCCTGGGCAGACCAGGCAGAGCAAGAAGATGAAATGTGGCACACTGTGACGTCAATTAAAGCACGCAAAGGCGGAAAACATGAGGCAGAGAAATCCCGGGTGAAACGGGCCATCAAACCCCCTATTCGTTTTGAATGACAGTTCTGTTCTGGAACTGTAGGGGGCTCCTCAACCCTAACACTCAGAGGTACCTTTCTGATTTATGTAGGCAACATAAACCTGATCTTCTTTGCTTAGCAGAACCAATAGTTGATTTTGAGGCAATTCGTCCTTCATTTTGGGCCAACATTGGCATGAGACTGATCTCTGTTAATCTGCGTGATAAACCAACTCTTTGGACTCTTCAAAGGATTGCTATGACTGATGCAATCTCTGTAATTCTTCAGCATGAACAGTTTGTGGTTTTGGAACAGGATGTGCAGGGCATTAAAC
Source organism: Euphorbia lathyris (assembly GCF_963576675.1). Taxonomy (NCBI): domain Eukaryota; kingdom Viridiplantae; phylum Streptophyta; class Magnoliopsida; order Malpighiales; family Euphorbiaceae; genus Euphorbia; species Euphorbia lathyris. The sequence continues at coordinate 91,940,559 of NC_088910.1, forward strand.
ATTATTATGGAATTGTGTATGGCAGTATTTGGGCAAACAGACGTGTTGACCTCTTTTTGACTCTAAATGCTCTCAAATTGAATTTACAAGGTAGATGGTTGTTAATTGGGGACTTCAATGCAATCCTTGGGGCTCATGAGAAAACAGGACGGCCTCCGGCTACGAGACCTTGTCGTGACTTCAGGAATTTTGTGGATGATGGGGATTGGCTGGATATTCCCTCTACTGGTTGTTTCTTCACTTGGTGTAATGGGAGAACTGGTGAGGCACGTGTCAATTCTCGGTTTGACAGGGCTTTAGTTTCGGCTGATTTTGCGGAAACTTGGAATTCATGCTGTGTGGGGCTGACGCGTCATCACTCGGACCACCACCCCCTTCTATTCAAATTTTCGACTACTTCTGGTAGGATTTCTCGGTTCAGATTTCAAAAAATGTGGGTTAGTAATCCTGAGCTTTATGGGATAATAAAAAATCATTGGGATGGCCCTGCCCCTGCTCTTCTGCCGGCTCCTTTGTTGTGTCATAAGTTACGTGGTCTGAGGACTATTTTGAGAAATTGGAATATTAATATTTTTGGTAACTTCAATGCTAACATTGATGAGGCGTGCAGCTCCCTTGCAGATATTCAGCAGACTATTCAATCTGCTGGATGGTCATTGAATCTTCAGGAACGTGAGTTGGCCGCTCATGAGAAGTTGGACCTTCACTTGCTTCAGCAAGAAACATATTTGAAAGAAAAAAGCCGGGTCCGGTGGCTTGTTGAGGGTGACCGTAATACAAGCTACTTTCAACGTGTCTCTGCGATGCGAAAATCGTATATGGGAATTTCTGCCTTAACAATTGATGGGGTTTCTCACACTGACCCAAATATTATTTCTAATCATATTATCTCTTACTATGATAACCTGTTCGCCAGCACAGGTGGGAATCCGGTGGATTTGTCTCTGGTTTCTGATATGGTTCCTCGGGTTGTGACGGATTTTGAGAACACTTCTCTAACTGTCTGCCCCGATGAGGATTGCATCCGTCATACGGTTTTTTCCATGGATCCTTCTAACTCTCCTGGCCCTGACGGCTTCACCGGTCATTTCTTTCAGTCCCATTGGAGCATTGTGGGTAGTGACGTGTGTAAAATGGTTCAGTGGTTCTTTCAGCATGGGAAAATCTCTGGTGGGCTGAATTCAAGCTTGATGGCACTTATCCCCAAAGTCCCTGGTGCCTCGACAATTGAACAGTATAGGCCGATTGTTATGAGCAATTTCACATTCAAAATCATCTCAAAGATCTTAGCTGATAGGCTCGCCATTATTGCTAGCCGAATTGTTACAGAGAATCAATTTGGATTCATAAAAGGGCGCCAAATCCATCAGTGCATTGCAATCGCTTCTGAAGGTGTCAATCTCTTGAATAAAAAATGTTTTGGTGGTAACATGTGCCTGAAGGTGGACATTAGGAAAGCCTTTGATACGTTAAACTGGCAATTTCTGCTTGAAGTTCTTAAGTCGTTTGGTTTTTTCTCTCAATTCATTGATTGGATTCATGCGATACTCTCTTCAGCTCATATCTCGATTCTCACTGCTAATGGATCTGCTGGGTATTTCTCTTGCTCTCGAGGAGTAAGACAAGGAGATCCTCTTTCTCCTCTTCTATTTGGTTTAGCAGAGGATTTCCTTAGCCGTTTTATCAATGCTCACACCCTGCGTGGGTCGCTGTCTCCGATGGGTTATTCTACTTCTTCTGTAATGCCTTCGCACTTGTTTTACGCAGATGATATTTTAGTTTTCTGCAGGGCAAGCATCTCGAACATACATGCTCTCATGGATATTTTTGATTTATATGGCTCTCTATCTGGACAATTAGTGAATTGGCAAAAGTCTTAGATTTTCTTCGGGGATTCGATCTTACTCAGACGTCGGAACAGATTGGCGGGTCTAATTGGAATCAAAATTGGATCTCTCCCGTTTAATTACTTGGGCGTTCCTCTTTTTCAAGGGATCCCAAGAGCTAAATACCTTGCGGCGACTGCGGATAGAATTATTCTCTCTTTCTCGCGCTGGGCGGGGACGTCTCTCTCTATGGCTGGTAGGCTGACACTTGTTAATTCGGTTATCACTAGCTCTCTGATCCACACCTTTATGGTTTACAAATGGCCTGTGAGTTTGCTAAATAGACTCAATAGACACATGAGGAATTTCATTTGGACGGGTTCAATTTTGTCCAAAAAGCTTGTTACTGTTCCCTGGAAGGTTTGCTTAAAGTCCTTAAAGGAAGGAGGGTTGGGTATTAAACACCTCTCGACCCTTAACTTGGCTATGAGTGGTAAATTGGCGTGGGGCTTTCTTTCCTCTAATTCTTTATGCTTTAATTTGTTGAGGATGCGGTTTCTAAACAGGGCTGGTATGCCAAAGTTTTGGTTGCAGCGATCGTCTGTTTGGTGGTCTATCAAGGCCGCCTATCTCAAGTTACGGGAGAATTATTTTTTGTCATTTGGATCATCTTTTGAGTTGTCATTCTGGAATTCGGAATGGATTTTGCCTCCCCTGGCTGAACAGCTTGGGATTTCTATGTCAGACCGTTTGAAGCTCACTGATAGAATCTCAGATTTTTATGAAAATGGCAACTGGCGGGATCTTCCGATGCTGGCTAGTTCGTTGCACCAGCGCATCTGGAATATGCATGGAAATGGCTCTGAATATGATTTATGTTTTTGGAGACCTGCGAGCAATGGCCTCTTCACGGTAAAGTTATTCTATCACTGGCTACGTGCTCCTCCGACTTTGCCTTTGGTTTTTCAGTCAATTTGGAAACCTTTTATTCAGCCGTCGCACTCCATGGTTTGCTGGCGTGCATACTGGGGCGCTTTACCAACTCATGATGCGCTCCGTGCTAGAGGTCTGCCACTAATATCTCGATGTCCGATCTGTTTAATGGCTTATGAGATGAGTGACCATTTGCTTGTTCATTGCCCCTTTGCTTCCCAAATCTGGTTCAGCATATCGGCTTTATTTGGTAGAAGACTTGTACTTGATTCTTCTCTACAGACCCTCTTACAACACGCCTTCTCACACAAGTTCAGTTCGCAAGTCCTTTCCCTCTGGCAGGTCGCGCTTGTCAACGCTGTTTGGTTGATCTGGTCTGTAAGAAATGCTGCTATTTTTTAGAGCAAGCCACCAAACATTCATGAGGCATTACGCTGTCTTTGGTCTGCAATTCGTAGCTCTGATAGAATCAGCAACGGATCGGTTTGGAATTCTGTTGTGGAGTTATCTATTCTCCACAATCTCGGGTTAAACGCTCGTCATCATAGGGCCCCTCGAATCATTGAAGTTAGATGGCAGCCCCCTCCGTCTGATTGGATTAAAGCTAACACTGATGCCTCCGTGATCTCAGGTAGAGCTGGTTGCGGTGTGGTTTTTCGAAATAGTCAGGGGCATTCCCTTGGGTCATTTGCCTTCCCCCTTGATTGTGCTTTGGTACACATGGCGGAATTGCAAGCCGCTATTTTTGCAGTTTCAATTGCGAGGTCACGTGGATGGACTCGTCTCTGGATTGAAAGTGACTCGACTTACGTTATTCGAATTTTCCGTGCCCGTGCGCAGATCATTCCCTGGACAATGTGTGTGGATTGGTTAAATTGTTTAGATTCAATGACGCATATTCAGGTGGTTGTCTCTCATGTGTTCCGTGAGGGAAATCAAGTGGCGGACGCTCTTGCTAATTACGGACGTCTGGCCTCAGATTTACAAATGTGGAATACCCTTCCAGACTTCTGCTCCCTTCTTGCTAGAGATAATGTCCTTGGTAGGGATATGTTTAGATTTTCTTAAAACATTCTTTGTACTGGTTTCATACTTTTTTCATCTCTTCATTTATATATTTGGTTCTTTGCCTTTTCGGGGATGCCAACCTGGTTGGACTTCCCATTGGGCTAGATCCGTATTTCAATTAAAAAAAACTAACACTACAAGAAAATAGATTTTTTTGTGGGAAAGTTTCTCCCCACATAATATTAAAAATTCACCACTAAAGGTTTAATGAGACCAATGATTAGACATTTAATGTATTCAAATAAAAAATCAAACTCCTAATGCTTTTTACCGTTAAGATTAAGAATGGAATTCCATTACATACATACATATACCTATGAAGCATTGAAATAGTATCATTGTGCCTTTCCAATGAACTCCACATCAAAAAAGAGAACAGAGTCCGGAGGAATGATGCATGACCCTACATTTACATTTTATTCATCATGTAAAACCCTACTTCCCAATATCAGATATATAATCTTTAGCAAAATTATATTTATGGAACCTAAACTTTGCATTTACTTTTTAGGCTTAATACATCATTTGCCTTTCAACTTGTCTAAAAAGATTGATTGACTCCTGAACTTTCAAAGTTGTTCCGATAGTCTCCTGAACTTACATAAAATGTTTAGGTAGCCTCCAGAACTTGCGTAAAATGTAATCAATTGATCACTCAGTTGCAAAAAAAAAAAAAGTTGAATGCGGAATGTATTATACGTGTCTTAGAATGTTGTTACATAATTCAACAATAGAGTAAAAATGAAGTTATTACTTGCTCAACTATAAGCCTTGTATTCTCTAACATTACAACCGCAATACCCCGATCTTGATTATTGTACTTTTTTTAAGACACGTGCAATATATTTTTCGCATTTAACTTACTTTTTTTTTTTGCAATTGATTATATTTTATGCAAGTTCAGGGGGCTAACTGAATATTTTATACAAGTTCAGGGAGCTTTCAATACACTTTGAAAGTTCAGGGAACCAATCAACTTTTTTTTAGACAAGTTCAAGAGCAAATGATGTATTAAGCCTCACTTTTATTATGCGTTTTGAATTTTGAAAGTTCATGTCACAGTGAACTTTACACTTTACTAACATAATATTTGAGCAAACTAAGTGATTAGATTTATTTTTATTTTCCCAATCATAATTTTCTGAACAAAATCTAAATAAATCAAAACCAAAAATTTCAACTTAGATTATCATTTCGATTGGCTGTACAATGAACTATTCTCTCTGCTATTGGAGTAGTCATTTTGATCAACGTTAACAAAATCACAAAATGCAAAATTCATGAACCCTAATGTCCGATTTTAAAGTAAGAGCAAAGTTTAGGGGTCATACGTATAATTTACCCTATAATCTTTTGCAAGCCACAGGAAAAAAAGATAGATAGATTTGGTAGCATACCTCCTTTGCAGCCAGCCCCTCTGACGCCATATCCCAACTCTGGAGGAAGCTTGAGGATGCGTTTTCCTCCTGAATTCACCCAAACAAATTTTCTAATTTATTACCTCCACAATAACCTAATTTCTCAAATATGTGTCATTTTTATTTTGGTAATACTACGGATAGTGAAATGTTAATTTTTTAATTTTTTTATCAGGAGTTTTTTTTTTTTTTTTTTTTTTGACAAGCTTCAAGAGTTAGAATGAATTTTGGAAAAAATTTAAAATAAATGCCAAGAACAAAATCATAAATTATCAGCTATTTGACTAAGTTTAATTGAATTAAAAATAAAGAGATGAAGTTAGAGACCTGGTTGCATAGGAGGAACTCCATCACCACCTACAATACCTTCATCCCATCCTTTGATGACCTAATTCAAATCTTATTCAGTTTCTGGATTCATCCAATTTTGAGAGGCTAGAATTAACAAATTAAATTAAAGCAAAGGTACCTCTCCAACGCCTACACGAAAAGTGAGAGGCTTGCCTCTATTGTAACTGCTATCGAAAACCTTACCATTTTCCAATTTCCCAACATAATGTGCCTGTTCATTAGATTAATTAAGTAGTGATCGATCGATCGATGTGCATAATTAGATCTTTAATTAAGTAGATAGATAGATACATACCTTGATAAGCTGGCCTTTAAGAGGCTGAGGACCAGTGCCGACAACTTGGTCACAGAAGGCGAGGCCAGAGGGAGCAACACTTAGTTGGCATGAAGAAGAAGAAGAGGAAGGAGCTTCGGCTGCTATAGCAGAATTAGAATTCTGGTGCGATACAAGTTCAGCAATGCCGAGAAACAAACCAACACTGATTGCTTCTCTCCTCTTGAAGATTAATGCAGTTTGGGGATCTTTCAATTTCAGATTTGATGTTTTCTCAGCATCAATTGGTACGATTTTGTTCAGTTTTGTTGGAACTGAAAATACCATTAATGAATTCATATCCACCGCCAACCACAACTTCACTATGAAATGGATAATATAAACCAATAGTAATGGGCTTTTATATTTCCCATCCTATTAGTCAGCCCACTACTAATATTATCCATGCACAACAACCATATTATTATTATTATTATTATTATTATTATTGTGCCCGCGCGTTGCACGGGTGGATAATTTTATTTGTACAACATTTTAATATTTTTTAAATTTATATCATTTATATATAATGATATTAATATTTTATTTTGAAATAATTTAAATTTACAAATTGTAAATAAATTAACATACATATCTTTATAATTATTTGATAATAAGTTTTGGAAGTTGTTGAAGTCATAATATACTGGGCATGTTGACATGTTTGCAAGAGTTATTGCTCTCCGTTATTGTATAATACTTTTTCTATATACTCTTGTAATTTTAAAATATTTACTACATTTTGTGGCGATATTTTATCAATCAAATTCTAACTCTCCTTAAAAAAAATTTCTCGTACTTTCAAGAATCTTTGATAAATCCATGATTTTGAAATAAACATGTATTTCTTTTTAAATTTTATTTAGTTTATATAGTAGTTTGGAGGTTTAAATCTTGTGTTAATTATTACAATCTATCTATACTATATATAATAGCGGAAGCAGAGAGAAATGAGGAGAAGTGTTTTAGAGACATTTTTTATGAGTTGTCAACGTAGTAAAAAATCAAAATTAAAAAGATTTAATTAATTAAAAATAACAGATTTATATTTATAATATATTAAACAATTACTAGCCATTAATTAAAATAATAAAAGAAAGTAAGAGTTACAGGAAGATGAAAAAACACAAAGCAAAGGAAATCCAAAAGCCACAAATAAACTTCTATATAAAGCTTGATAGATAGTATTTCACCATTATATTCATTGGTCATGATAGATAGTATTATGTTTCTGAAGGTAATTATTCGATTTTTTTCATATGTTGTAGTTATTTTGTTCTATGTGTTGTTGTTATATTGTTATTAAACAATAGTTGTTATAGTTTCATCTTTCAGATCCATTTCTGCCGTTACCCAGGTTCTATACCTCTCGCTACCTTATCCATGTTTTCTTTTTTATTTGTCTTTTTTTTTCAAACTGATATCTCCAATTGAAGAAATTCGATAAAAATAGAAGATTCATAGACAACTAAAATCGGGAAACATAAAAGTGCCAAAAATTACAAAAAATTCTTATGTTTCTCGAGGTAATTATTCGATTTTTTTTCATATGTTATACTTATTTTTGTTCTTAATTGTGTTGTTTTTTTATTTTTATTAAACAATAGTTGTTATAGTTTCATATTTCAGATATGAAATTCCACTTCTGTCGTTACCCAGGTTTCATACCTCTCGCTACCTTATCCATGTTTTCTTTTTATTTGTCTTTTATTTTTCAAAATGAATAAACTAAAGGTTTTGTATATTTGCATTCTTTTTTAGTATATGTTGCTATGTGTTATTGTTTATATTGTTAAGTCTAACTAAAATTTAGATTTTCGGCTTTATATGAACTCATTTGTTAGCTTTAATTGAAGTTAAATTAATTTTTCTAATTCGGAACCTGTTGAAATCCACTCATTTTTTTAGTTTGAGTTTATCTAACCGATATGGATTGTATTTTTTATTTTCATGCATTTTGGTACAAATAGATATAATGTTTCACACAATAGTTGTTCATTGAAGTTTGAGACATATTGAAGAAAATATTGAAGAGGTATTGAAATATTATACTTACAATGAAGTTTATTTTAATTATAAATTATGTTATATCATTATTATTATTATCAATGAGTTATTTTTTCCCAGTTCTCTCGACAAAGAGATTGTAAGCGTCTAATACATTTGATAAGATGTTTATTCTCGAAAAAATTGCATTATGCCAGATACGAATTCAAAATGAAGGTAAATAAAAATAAATTTTGATGGTCAAAATCCAAAAAATGTACATTAATTATGAGATATTGAGATAATTGCTTTTGCAATATTGGTTATATAGTTTTTAACTATTATATCGCAGTTTGTACAAAATTATTAGTATTTCAAGAATTTTTAACAGATGAAAATGAAACATGAGCATAAGACAAGTTGTTGGAAAATATTAATTAAAAAATATTATTATTTGAATCTCTTCAAATTCTCAAATGTTGAGCATAATAATTCTAATTAATAGAATCAATTTCACATATTAATTATAAAACGTTTTTTTTTTGTACTGAGTGATTACAATTACGATTTAATTCTATTTAACTAAAATTAATTTATTGACTTAATACTTCATTGATAAAAAATAAAAAGTTTAATTAATAGACAAAAAATATTTCCACTCTCCTCTTTATATACTTATATCTTACATTCTCTCTTATTTTCGAAAAAAAAAACGAGAGGAAGATAGTTCTCTCCTAATTATATTTTTTGTCCATTCATTTTTGTTTTCTATTCTTTTGTTTGTTTTTCTTGCTTACGAAATTCAAGAATATATAATTATTAAAAAAATATTAATAAAGTCAAATAAGTGATATCTGCGAGCATGACTGATATTCTATACAGTGAAATAATGAAGAACAAATTGATTGAATGTCTTGATGAGATATTACGAGATAAAAAAAATAGGACAAATCATCACCTTAAGCTGATTCAATTAGATATATGGTGTTATTGTAGCATAATGAATAATTGAATTCGAATACTTGGTGATCATGAAATTCCATCAAGCAAAAAGATTATCATCAATATGAATTTGTGACTAATTCTTATGAATTTTATTTTATTTATATGTAACATGTAGAATTGATAAAGTTTCTTCATGTGCAATATTAGAAAAGTATTGATGATAATAGTTTATAGCATAATATTGATGTTGCTTCCATTTGAACATAGATTGTAATTTTTGTTTAACATAGATTGTATATAGATATAATATTTAGTTTTAATTTTAGTCTAATTCAATTTTTGGTTTTTTCTTATATTCTAATATATTTCTTAATTAATGTCCTATTTTATTGTTATTGTTTCATAGAATTCCAGTTATAAGAAAATATGAAAATATATTAAAATTACTAAAAATTATAAATCATTGAATTTTGTAAAAATAAATAAATCATTCACCTTTAATTAAAATTCTATAAAAAAAATTAATCAATTATTTTCAAAATTAATTTGATTTGATTTGAATTATCAATAATTGATGGCGCAGCCGCCGCCGTAACCTAGCCGCCGCAGTAACCTAGCCGCACCTCCATTCGATTTCTTACTTTGATGATAGCCATGGATTCTTCAACTGACGATCATGTCGGAATTAGAGTTCTCTTCAATCCAAAACTCCGATTTGGAGCATCCATCCCTAACACGCAGCCTGCGCCTTCCTTCTCATCCATACTTTGCCGCAACATTCCAGTCAATCCCACATCCACGGCTGCCGTATCTGAAATCGGGGGAATCAGAACGGTGAAGATCTCGCAATCTGCCTATGACAGACTGCTTGCCCTCTGTGAACACTCTCTTATCGGGAGACTAATCCTAGCAAAAGGTGATACTCCATGGAAAACAGCAGACCTAAAAAACAAGCTCGGTAAGGAATGGGGTTTGACAGAGCCCTGGAAACTGATATCCATCGGTAGAGGATACTATCAGGTCTTTCTCCCTACTAGCAGATCAAAGGAGATGGCGACAGGCAAGGGGGTTCTCAATTTAAGGTCGGGCGTCTTTCGGCTGCAACCCTAAAAAGCAGATTTCGATCCCTTTGCAGAAAAATCGACACACGCACAGGTATGGGTTCGATTATATGGATTGTCTTGGGAATATTGGGATCCTCAGATCCTATCGGACATTGCCAGGGGATTAAGAGGTTTAATCCGGTTTGACAAGAGAACCATTGATGGTGAGGTAGGCCATTATGCTAGACTCCTTATCGATCTGGACCTGGCTGGGGAGATCCCCACTCAATTGGGAGTAGAAAGAGAGGGAAAACAATTCTGGATTGAGGTTCTTATGAAAATCTGCCTAATTATTGCAAGGTTTGCAGTAACATTGGACATATGGCATATGAATGCCGTAAAAACTCGAAGCCAGCTGCCCCGGTGACAAGAAGCCAAAAAAAAATTGAATGCAATGCTAGAATTGAAAACAAAGCAGGCTTGGATTGAAAGGCCACAATAGGCGGATATCAGCAATTCAGTGATTCCGGTTTCCAAAATCAACAATCAGATTATTGCAGCTCTTGGTAATTGCATTGATAAGGAGGATGGTAATCATGAAACGGACTCTGCTAGCGAGGACACTAATACGGATTGGAGGACGGAAGTAAATGAAGGCCAAAACACACAAGGTACTCCGATTGAGGAACCTGATGTTTAATGTTGGGAGGAATTGTGTGACAGAGCGGACTCACCTGGGAACGCTAACATCACCACTCCGAAATCAAACTCAAAGGCTGTGGGCATGTTTGCTACCCGTTGGGCAGATGATATGGACGATGAGCAGCAAGGTTGGGAAACTGTCACCGGCAAGAAATCGAGTGTTAAGCAAAAATCGGATAAGAATATGTCCCGGGCAGGCCGGGTGCGCAAACCTCCAGCATACATTAGATGACAATAATATACTGGAATTGCAGAGGCGTTATGAACGCAGGTACACAGCGCTACCTTTTTAATATTTGCACTTCTCATAAGCCTGATTGGCTGTGTATTGCAGAACCAATGGGAGATTTCTCTTCTATTAATCAACGTTTTTGGGATCAATTGGGTATGAAGTTAATTGCACAAAATGATAGGGAAAGTCCATCACTGTGGCTTTTTCAGGCTTCTCGTTTAGCATCTTAAAGTATAGTTATACACAAAGGGGATCAGTACATCTTAATTAATTGCAGTTTAAAGGGTCATGCCCATTATTTATGCTTTGTGTATGGCAGTATCTGGTCCAACAGGAGAAAAATCATGTTTGATGAAATATCCTTGCTGCAGCGCTCCAATCCTGGGGTTTGGCTTGCTATAGGAGACTTTAATGCTGTCTTGGGTGCTCATGAGAAATCTAGAGGGCCCCCGGCATCTAGGCCAACCCGTGAGTTCCATGATTTTGTGGATGAGGGGGAATGGAGGAATGTACCTTCTGCGGGATCGTTTTACACCTGGTCCAATGGCCGGCATGGCCAGGCTCGTGTTGAGAGCAGACTGGATAGAGTGCTGGTTTCAGATAATTTCTCATCAGTTTGGTCTTATAACTGCACCGCGTTAGCCAGACATCACTCGGATCATCATCCCCTGCTGTTCAGATTTTACACCGATCCGCATAGAATCTCTCGGTTCCATTTCCAAGCGATGTGGGTTTCACATCCGGGGTTAAATGAGGTCATCAAAGGTTTCTGGGAAGCTAATCACCCAAGCATGGGCCCGATGCAACTTCTCTGTTATAAACTAAGGGGGCTTAGGAATATTTTGAGGATCTGGAATACAGAATGCTTTGGCAACCTGGATCGGAATATTGATAAAAGTACTGCTGATCTCAATTATATACAGTTGCAGCTCGCTAACGGCTTCACGGAGGAACTGCACGCGAAAGAGCTGCAAGCCCATACACAGTTGGATTACCACCTCCTCCAAAAGGAAACATACTTAAAAGAAAAGAGCAGGGTCAGTTGGTTATCCGTGGGAGATCGAAATAGTACTTTCTTCCACCGTATGGCAAACCATCGACAGTCGTCTAGTGGGATTACAGCCATGGAAATTGATGACAGTATCTCCACTGATCAGGCACGAATCGCTGATCACATCTCCGACTATTATGGTAACTTATTTACTAATGTTGTCATAAATCGGCAGGATTTCTCTAAACTGCAAGAAGTTATCCCTTTGTCGGTAACCGCGGAAATGAACGGAAACCTACTGCGCTGTCCATCGGAAGCGGAAATTCAGCAAACTGTCATGGCTATGAACCCGTCAAGTGCGCCAGGTCCTGACGGATTCACTGGGCGTTTTTATCAGAGCTATTGGGGAATTGTTGGTTCTGATGTGTGCAGAATGGTTCGATGGTTTTTCGAACATGGAGAAATAAGCTCTGGGTTAAATTCTAATGTGCTTTCGCTTATTCCTAAGGTGGACGGAGCCATTCGTATTGAACAGTACAGACCGATAGTGATGAGTAATTTCAGCTTCAAAATCTTGTCCAAAATCTTAGCTGACAGACTAGCGGAAGTTGCTAATGCAATTGTCTCTCCGAACCAATTCGGGTTCATTAGAGGAAGGAATATCCAACATTGCATTGCCTTGGCCTCAGAAGGCATTAATTCCATTCGGAAAAAATGTTTTGGTGGTAATATGAGCTTAGAAATCGATATTGCTAAGGCATTTGATACCTTAGATTGGAATTTTCTCCTCGCTGTACTAGAGGCTTTTGGGTTTTCTCTGCAGTTTAGAGATTGGATTCTAAACCTGCTCTCTTCAGCCAGAATTTCGATTATGACCCACATTGGTCTTCATGGGTATTTTGCTTGCTCAAGGGGTTTACGGAAGGGGGGACCCACTCTCGCCCATTCTGTTTAGTCTGGCTGAGGATTTTCTTGGTAGATGGTTGGATCAATTGGTAACCGAAGGGAGTCTCATTCCTTCTGCGTACTCTAGCTCACATAATTTTCCTACGCATTTACTGTATACCGATGACATACTTCTTTTCTGTCGCGCCTCGATGAGGAACGTCAGAACTTTGGCTGCCATGTTTGAGTATTATGGCAGTATTTCGGGTCAGTGGGTAAATTGGTAGAAATCGGAAGTATTTTTCGCAGACACAGTCACTACAAGGCGAAGGGTTAAGCTGGCAGAGGTAACAGGGATCCGCTTAGGGGCTCTGCCGTTCATGTATTTGGGCATTCCGCTATTTATCGGAGCCCCTCGTTCTTCCTTTCTTGGACCATTGGCGGACAAAATCACAGGCAAATTTGCTAAATGGAAAGGTACGGCACTCTCAATGGCAGGGAGACTGACGCTTGTTAAAGCGGTTATCTATGGTTCGTTAACGCACTCTTTTCTAATCTACAAGTGGCCGAGCAAGCTTATAAAAAAGCTTTCTCGCCATATGAGAAACTTTATTTGGTCAGGTTCTATCTCTGGCAAGAAACTCATTACTCCGCGTTGGGAAAGCTGCTTCCGTTCGTTTAATGAAGGGGTTCTGGGGCTAAAAAAAACTAGATATTTGGAATATGGCTCTAACAGGTAAGATGGCTTAGGGGGTGCTGGCAGATTCCTCCTTCTGTTGCAAGTTGCTCCGTTCGCGTTTCCTAAATGCAGGTGGTATGGTACGTCTAATTGCCTCCTCCTCAATTTGGTTTTCTATAAAGTCGGCTTATAAGGCTCTTCGCGACCACTGTAAATGGTTTATAGGCAGTTGTTCCAGACTGAACTTTTGGAATGATGAATGGTTACTGCCAACGGTCGCCACTCGTATTGGGCTGAGCAAGTCCGCTAGTGCGAAATGCCGAGACAGTGTGTCCGCATTCAGATTGAATGGTAGTTGGAACGAACTGCCGGGTTTAGATGATGATACGATAACTGCAATCTGTGAGGTTAAGAGCGTTGAAGATGATATCTGTATTTGGAAGCCGAGCACTGACGGAATATTTATTGTTCGCCTCTTTTACTCTTGGCTGTTAGGTAAGGGTCCGCTGATTCCTTTACGGCATATTTGGCAACCTTTTATACCTCCGTCTTTCTTTTTAACTGATTGGAGAGCTGTCGTTGATAGGCTTCCAACTCATGATTTGCTCAGACGCAGGGGCTTACTCATTGTTTCGAGGTGTTGTCTTTGCCAAAATAGTGAGGAAACATCAACTCATCTGTTTATTCGCTGTAACTTTACAGCGCAGCTTTGGGAGGCAATTTTGTCTCTTTTTGGGCGTAGGATTGAGCGGGACACTGACCTCCAGGCTAGATTTAATGAAATGGTTCAGTTTCGGTTCAGCTCTCAGGTTCGATCTATCTGGTTAAGCGCGATGGTTAATGTGGTTTCGATCATATGGAAGACTCGGAATGACTGTTTTTTTGAAGAAGTGGTGCCTAATATTCACCGAGCCCTCCGTTTACTTTGGGTTAGGATTCGTGAATCTGATTCCTTGGGCGGTGGTTCAGTTTGGAACTCGGTTGTTGAGCATAAGATCTTAAACTCACTTGCTATTAAGCCACATATCAGGCGCGCTCCGAGGATTATTCATGTCAGTTGGCTAATGCCTCCTGAGGGCTGGATAAAAGTGAATTCGGACGCCTCTGTCACCAAGGATTCAGCTGGCGGTGGAGGGGTTTTTCGTAGCAGCAATGGCTGTGTTATCTGCACTTTTGCCATGCCTTCTACTCACCAAGTGGCACATATTGCGGAATTAGAGGCTGCAATCTATGCTGTCCGTTTTGCTGCTGATAGAAACTGGAACATAATTTGGCTTGAGTGTGACTCCACCTACGTCGTTTCGATGTTTCGCACTCGCTCCTCGCGAGTTCCTTGGCAGCTTCGAGAGGTATGGGCAGAGTGCGTTGGGCTTCAGTCCAGCTTGCAGCTGGTGGTCTCTCACATCTTCCGTGAAGGAAACTAAGTGGCAGATAAACTCGCAAATTATGGGTGACTGCAACCTTCGATTAAGTGGTGGAATTCCGCCGCGAATTTTTGCTCTGGTCAGATTAGGGATAACTTGTGGAACCGACCTTCGTTTCGGTTCATTTAGCTTCTTTTGCTTCTGTCTGTATGAACTTTCTCTTACTTTTTTTATTTTTAATAATACTTGGGTCGAAGTTCAGGAGGGTGCCAACCTAGTTGGGATGTTCCTGCTCCCTCCCCATTCCAATCAAAAAAAAAATTATCAATAAAAAATATATATTAATTTTAAATATACATAATATATAAATTTCTCATAGCATGATATAAAATTACTTAAAAGTAAATATGTCAATTTATTTATTTATCCAAATTATATAAAAGTTTCGTATCCCGTGCATCGCATGGGTTTTCGACTAGTGAAAAATTAAATGTCTTATAATTTTTTTTTTAGTTCTATTGGTTATAATGCTATTTATTAAAGTTAAATGAATGGAATTTGAATAGATCCTTACATATTTTTTTATCATTATATAATTTGTTTTCGTTGGATATTTTGTAAGTTATTTTATTATATCTATTAAATATAAATATAAATTTTTTCAATTTCTTTTAATACTATTTATTAAAGTTAAGTGAATGGATCTTACATATTTTTTTTTGTCAATGCGTTATAAAAAAAATTCAGTTACATTGGTTTTAATGCTATTTATTAAAGTTAAATAAAGGGAATTTGAATGGATCCTTATATATTTTTTATCGTTTTTTCGTGGCTTAATGCTTCTCCAGCCCCCTTAACTTGTCCAAATTGGTCGTTTTACCCCTCCAACTCATCGAATGTCCTATTTACCCCCCTTAACTCCATAAAAATGATATTTCTTACCCATTTAACTTGTCCAAATTTGTCATTTTACCCCTTCTGAACTCATCGAATATCCTATTTACCCCATTAACACCATAAAAGTGGTATTTTTCACCACTTATGATCCTATTTACCCTCTTAATTCCATAAAAATTGTATTTCTTATCCAATTATAGTAGTAAAAAAAGTTGAAAAGAGAAAGAACGAATAAAAAATACAAATAACAAGAACATTAATATAAACAAGTTAAATACATTATATGTAGGGATAATGTACCAAAATAGGCCTATGCTTTTTGGGGAAGTATCAATTTAGGTTTCACTTACAAAATAGCATAAATATAGGTTTAACGTTTAAAAAAATAGGCTTCGATAACGGATTGTAAGGGATGAAAAATACCACTTTTATGGAGTTAAGGGGGTAAATAGAATATTCTATAAGTTGGGGGAATAAATGGACAAGTTGAAGGGGTGAGAAATACCACTTTTATGGAGTTAAGGGGGTAAATAAAACATTCGATAAGTTGATGGGGTAAAATGACCAATTTAGACAAGTTAAGGGGGCTGGAGAAGCATTAAGCCTTTTTTCGTTGTGATATTTTGCAAGTTATTTTATTATATTATATCTATTAAATATAAATATAATTTTTTTCAATAATATTGGTTTAGTGCTATTTATTAAAGTTAAATGAATGGAATATGAACGTATTCTTACATATTTTTTTATTGTCATATATATTTTTTATCGGAATATTTTGTAAGTTATTTTATTATATCTATTAAATATATATTAGGTTAGATATAATTTTTTATAATTTTCCTTTATTATTATTTTGACAATTAATAAAAAAGGCATCTAAAACTCTCCTAATTAATTTCTCACTGCTTCCATTATTATATATAATATAGATATAGATATATAGATATAGAATCCATCACTGAAACTGACAAAGAAACTTAAAATGGTAATCATGACAAAACATAATTTATAATTGAAATAAATTTCATTGTAAGTATAATGTTTCAATACCTCTTTAATTACTAGTATTGTGCCCGCGCGTTGCGCGGGTGGATAAATTTTTTGTACATAAATTTAACATTTTAATATTTTTAAAATTTATATCATCTACATATAGTAATATTAATTTTAAAATAATTTAAATTTACAAATTGTAAATAAATTAACAAACATATATTTATAATTGCTTGATAATATTGTTTGGAAGTTGTTGAAATCATAATCTATTGTCCCTATTGACATGTTTGCAATAATCCTTTCTTTCCGTTCTTGTATAATGTTTTTTTATATAATCTTGCAGTTTTAAAATATTTACTACACTTTGTGGCGATGTTTTTTGAATCAAATTTTAACTCTCCTCAAAATTCTTTTTATCGTGCTTTCTAAAATCTTTGATAAATCCATGGATTTGAAATAAGCATGTCTTTTTTTAAAATTTTATTTGGTTTATATAGTAGTTTAGATGTTTAAATATTGTGTTAATTATTATAATGAAAAATTAAATGTGTTATAAATTTTTTTTTCAATTATATTGGTTTTAATGTTATTTCTTAAAGTTAAATTAATGGAATTTGAAAGGATCCTTACATTATTTTTATTGTTATATAATTTGTTTTTGTTGAGATTTTTTGTAAGTTATTTTATTATATTTATTAAATATAAATATAATTTTTTTCAGTTATATGTTTTAATGCTATTTTGAGGGCGAGCTTTGGCACAATGGTAAACGTTGTTGTCGTGTGATCAAGAGGTCACGGGTTCGAGTCTTAGGAGCGGCTTCTTGCCAAATAAATTGGCAGGGAAAGGCTTACCCCCAGTACACCCTTGTGGTGGGACCCCTCCCTGGACCTTCGCTCAGCGGGGACGCGTAGTGCGACCGGACTGCCCTTTTTTATATGTTTTAATGCTATTTATTAAAGTTAAATGAATGGAATTTGTATGGATCCTTAGATTTTTTTTGTCGTTATATAATTTTTTTTGTTAGGATATTTTGTAAGTTCTTTTATTATATCTATGTTAACTTGAGGAAAAATCCTTGATCGGAGCACTTCCCTGTGAGGTGCCGTTGGGATCGGCCGGGGACACTCCGATGCCAAAGTCAGTAAGATGGATCAAGGAAACCAACGGAATTGACAAGAATGGTGAGAATGTGTGTGTACCTTGATAACCTAGGGGATCAGGCTATATATAGCTGGGAAGTTGTAACCTTCAGGTAACTAGAAAGTCTCCATTAATGCCTCATTAATGGCGGTTACGGGTTATTCTGAATCTGGCGGATTAGCTAATTAATAACTCATTAATGATCTTTTATGGCCGAGTCAGCGGCCAGCCGTTATAGAGGCAAAGGGAGAGATTCGCCCTATAGGTCCGCCAGCGATTCTTTCTGAGCTGGTCTGGGGAGATCCGCCAACCAGCTTTCTTTTGGATACCACTACGCGGCGTACTTTGAGGTGAATATCCCTTTTGGTCCTCAGGATAATATCTCAATGTTATCAGAAGCCCCCCCAAAATGTCCTTAAAGTCCTTTAGGGCTTTTGAACTTCCGCGCGCCGTCATAAACATTTGCATTAATGAGCACATTGTTCAATGCCATTGGATGATTGACACGTGTAGTGGACACACTGTCCCAGGAAGAAGAAAACTTCTTACTTCTTACGCTTTCTCTTTCTTCCTCATTTCCCCATTTTTCTCCTGCGCTCGAAGCTTTTCTGGGATTTCTTCTGGGTTTTGCACCAAGCTTTCGATTTCTCATGTAAGTTTTTCTTTTCGCTTTAACTTTTCCTGGATGTTTAGAAGTTCGTCTTCATCTTCTAGATCAACTTCAGAACTTTTTAATTCCTCTCCTCCTCCTGAAATTGAAGTAGATTTTAGCTGGACTACCTCGTCATCGGAGAACTCCCATTCTTCCGAGGATACTGTTAAATCCGATTTAGCTGAGTTTGATAACTCGGCACGTAATCATTACCAGACTCGTTCCACTAGAAATCCCTCTCTTTTTACTTCTATCTCCGGTGCCGCTCCGGCCAGTGACCCTAGGTGGTTCCGGGGATCAATGGCCTCTTCTTCGATTCCTCCCAAGAAAAAGAATCCCCGAGCGGAGTCCACTCCGTCTCGCATGAATGCCGTGGATCTAGCGAATCTGGCGGATCGCTTTCCCTGGATCAAAAATTACGAGACCCAGCTCGCCGCATCTCATCAACGTCCTTCCTGTCCGCCTAGCGGCTTCCTCACAGTGTATAGTAGTCATGTGGAGAGAGGGTTCCGACTTCCTCTTCCAAAGATGATGGCGGACATCCTCTCTTACTTTGACATCACAGTCAGCCAGCTACATCCTAACTGCTGGTTGGACATTGCTTTAGACTGCTACCTTGCCTCGAATTTATGAGTTGTATACACGGGCCGTATCTTTAGAGCTTTTCATAAACCCTCAAAAAGGAAGTCCGAATCTTATCTCACGTTCGCCAAGTTCGGAGCTTATTCGCCTTTTAGCGAAAAAATGTCTAATGTTCATTGCTGGGATGAGAAATTCTTCTACATGAAGATAAAGGATGGCGAACCATTGGGCTTTCCTTCAGCCTGGAATCCCAGGCCGCTACATATGGCGGGTGACATGCGAATTTTAACAAACAGTGATGAGGAGGTGGCGGAGCTCATGAAGCAGATTAAGGCGGATGCATGGACTTATGCAGATGCCTTAGCTTTCATGATGAGTGATATCCCATTGATTCGCCGGGAAGAGGATAAATTTATTTACTTAAAGATTGCACAATTTGACCAAGGTACCCTTCATTGCTTCGTGAACTTTGATTACTTTAATGTTTTCTTTGGCAGGGGTGTATCTAAGGCCAATCACGCTCTTGCAGAGACACGCAGGAAGTTTTTGGAGGCCGAAGCACGCAAGAAAGGTCAAGCGGTGAATCCTCAAGCTGATACTGGTAAACGTCCCGCAGAGAAGGCGGTTGATCCGCCACTAAAGAGGAGGAAGCCCAACACCACTGGGGGCCTTAAGCTTATGGCGGACGCCATGAGGTCCGCCAAACCTGCTGAGGAGATTGCACAGGTAGTCTATCTTTTGATTTCCTTTCGTTCATCAAGTTTCGGGCCGGAGTATGACTCTTTCATGTTTGTGTAGTCGGCGAAGCCTGATATTGGTGGATACTGGTCCGCCAAATTGGGAGCCCAAGGTTCTTTCGAGAACGAATCCATCCTAAATGATCTGGATGAGGCCTTGGGTCAAGTGGGCGAAGTGCAGAGGAACTATGACCAGATTCCTGGTTCAATTCATGCTCAAAAGGGGAAGACGGAGCTCCTTTCGGTGAGTTTCTTTTAGAAAAGATGTAGAAAGTATTAGTTCCTTAGTCCTTTTGCTTTTTGATTGAATCGTTTGTTTTTTACAGTTGTATGCTCGCCTTCGCACCATGGAAAATGAGCTCCTTCAGAATGTGGCGGATAAAGCAACTATTGAGAGGTTGGAAAAAGAGATAGTGGAAGCCAATTCCACTATTGCTTCTATTAATGCAGGTCTTGCTTCTGCGAATGCAAACCTTGCTTCTGCCACAGCCGCCTTGGTTCTCAGGGATGAGGAGATTAAGAGTCTAAAGCAAAGATTGCATCTGATGCCAAGAGCCACGAAGACGCCCTTGGAGAAGCTGAATACACGGCGGGTGTGCAAGCTTTTTATTACGGCGAGATGCTTATGGCGTACTTCTCCTTGGCGCATCCTGAGATTAACTTCACAGATCCGCAATTCGCCGTCCCTGAACTGGAAGATGTGGCGAAGTTCAATAAAATGCCAGACGCTAAGGAGTACCTCCGTGATTACGTTCGGAGATGGATGAAGGGGCCTATGGAGGAAACCAAACCCACTACTACGGTCTTGGTGGATGAGCTTGATGAAGTGCCCCTTAAGGCGGATGCAGAACCAATCCCTGACCAGGCTCTTCCACTTGGTCCCGCATCTTTGGCGAATAAGGAGGTATCTCCTGATGGCGTATCTGCGAATGTGGAGAAGGAGGATCCCCAAGCAAGCACCGTGGGCGAAGAAAGCGCAAAGGAGGATGCTCCTATTGTTGTTTAGCTTGCTTTTATTTGGGATATTGTAAAAACATTTCTAAGTACAATTTGTTTTGATCCTTTATGGAAACTATGTTATTTTACCTTTACGTTTGCGTAAGGAAATATATAGACACCTAGGATTTGGAGTAGATGGCCAGCCATACTCCACTGTATGAACCTTTGTGAAGGTTTGAAAGCTGTTCTATTCCTTCTAGAGGAAGTAAAGCTGCCCAGAGGATCAGTTTGCTACCTATCTTTGAGGTGAAATGATCCGCCCGTAGGACTTGTGAATTCCTTTCTGGGAAGGATAAGAGAGTGTAAAGACCTTGCGTCCAAGGATCGTTTTAACTCTATTGGAGATTGGGATCCGCCTAGAGGCGGATCCGCCCATAAGATTGATCCTCTTATATTTTTAAGGGCATCGAGGACGTATCTCTAAGATAGCGATACATTGCAAATGTGGAGAGCGTTGGATGCCCCCCTCTTTTTAAGACTGGAATATTGATATTGCTGCAGTAAATAATAAAAAGAACATAGATAATAGAACAAATGATGTTTATTAATGGGAGAAACCTTATTACAGCAAGTAGGTCTTATAAGTGAGCCTCGTTAAAACCTTTAATAAGAAAAACCACATGGGAAAAAGCTTATTAAAGGAAAAAGAGTACTCAAGACCGTGTATACACTTCATTTTCTGACAAAGTATTTGCGAAGGTTTTGGAGGTTCCACGTGCGTGGTAGTGTATTGCCCTCCATGTCCTGTATTTTAAACGTGGCTAGTCCAATCTTGTCCACTATCTGATATGGACCCATCCAGTTAAGTCCTAGCTTGCCCTTGCCTTCTCGAGATTGGACTTTATCAGCTTTACGGAGCACGAGATCTCCCACATTTAGATCCACAAGTTTGGCGTTTTTATCATGGTAAGCTGCAATCCGCTGTTTGTATGCTGCCATACGTACATAGGATTGATCCCTGCGATCTTCAATCTGATCTAGGTGCTCCCTTAGTCGTTTGCCGTTGTCCTCTTCATAATAAAAGGCCACTCGGTCACTGGGGACCTGTATTTCGACTGGAATAACGGCTTCAACGCCATGAGAAAGGGCGAACGGTGTTTCCCCTGTAGCCGTCCTTAGGGTGGTGCGATAAGCCCATAAAACACTTGTTAGTTGATCCGCCCATTTCTTATCGTGCTCTCCCAATCTCCTCTTTATCCCCTTCACGATCGTTCGATTGGTTACTTCGGTCATTCCATTGGACTGGGCATAATAAACGGAGGCGAATCTGTTCAGGATGCCCAACCCCTCACAGAAAGCCTTGAATTCGCCACAATTGAACTGTGTTCCATTATCAGTGATGATGGTATGTGGAACATCGTATCTTCCTACGATGTTGTCTTTGACGAATTCCACCATTCGTTCTGCAGTAATGGAGGAAACAGCTTCGGCTTCTACCCATTTGGTGAAATGGTCCACTGCCACTACCACGTACCTTCTTTGCCGACGAGTTGGGAGAAATGGGCCGACAATATCTATTCCCCAGAGGGCGAATGGAAGTCCTTCTATGATTGGCCTCTGAATGTGTTTGGTAGTATGTGATTCGTTCGCATGAATCTGACAATTGTGACAAGATTCTACCAATTTTTGGGCATCCAATTCAACCGTGGGCCAGTAGAAACTTGCTAACCTGGATTTTTTCAAGATGGCGGCGGATGCTTCATGTGCTCCACATGATCCCTCATGTAGCTCTTTGAGGATCTGTTGCCCTTCTTCCGGTAGAATGCATTTCCACCAAGGATGACTAAAGGACTTTCTGTAAAGGCCGTCATTGATCAATGAGAAATAAGCTGCTCTCCTGACTATCCGTCGTGCTTCTTCTTTGCCTTCAGGTAAGGTTCCATTTAGCAGATATTGGCGAATGACCGATCTCCAATCGTCTTCTACCGTTGTGAGTAGGGATACCTCCTCTGAGGCAAATGCTGAAGCTATTTTAACTTCGAAGGGACAATCCGGATCTGTCCAGTTTTCTTCACAAGAGGCCATTTTGGCCAAATGATCAGCTTCTGTGTTGGACTCCCTTGGTACGTGAATCAACTCCCATTTAGTTTCCTTAGCTTCAAGGTGATCCAGCAACTTTTTGACTTCTGCTACGTATTTGGCCAGAACCTCGTCTTTCACCTCGTAATTCTTGATTACTTGGTTAACCATTAGTTTAGAGTCGCTATAGATTACGATCCGCTCCGGAGTGATTTCTTGGAGTAGGCGTAATCCCAATATCAGAGCTTCATATTCAGCAACATTATTAGTGGCATGGAAATTTAATTTTGCTGCGTATCGTAATTTTATGTATTGGGGACCTTTGATCACAACGCCTGCACCCGCTCCATCCGCCGAGGAGGCTCCATCGGTGTACATTGACCATTCCTCTATCGGAGGCTTGGGATGATCTATCCCTTCGTCAGTGAATTCATTTACGAAGTCCGCCAGGACCTGACTCTTTAAAGCTGACCTGCTTTCATACCTCACATCGAATTCACCAAGGCGAATTGCCCACTCCATCAACCTTCCTGAAGTGTCTGGTTTCTGCAACACCTTTCTCATTGGTATATTTGTTCGAACCACTACAGTATGCGCCTGAAAATATGGTCTAAGGTGGATTGCCGTGGTTACAACAGCCAGTGCCATTTTATCAAGCTTTGAATACCTGGTTTCGGCGTCTTTCAAAACCTTGCTCACGTAATAAATCGGAAACTGCTGGCCATCCTCTTCACGTATCATGACCGTGCATATGGCTTTGTCTGTGACCGATACATACATGTAGAGATCTTCTCCCTTCAAAGGTCGACTCATCATGGGTGGCTCTGTGAGGAACTGCTTGATTCCTTCGAAGGCTCTTTCACAATCCTCATTCCACTCGAATGCCTTTTGTTTCTTGATGACTTCGTAAAAGGGCTGACATCTGCGAGCTGAACAAGAGATAAACCTGCCCAAGGCGTTGTACCTCTCTGATATTCCGTGGTGCTTGCATTTCCAGGACTGCCTTAACTTTGTCAGGATTTGGGCTAACTCCTTTTTCGCTGATCATGAACCCTAAGAATTTTCCATAGGTTGCCCCGAAAGTGCACTTCTCTGGGTTTAACTTAATGTTGTGGCGTCGGAGTACGTCCAGTACCTCCTTTATATCATCTGCATGCTTTTCTACGGTCGTACTTTTGATGATCATATCATCTACATAGACAGAATAATTACCACTTTTACTATCTGCGAATATCTTGTTCATCATCCTCTGATAAGTTGCACCTGCGTTCTTAAGCCCGAAGGGCATAACTTTGAAACAATAAGTGGCTTGGTGTGTTACGAACGAGGTCTTGATTCTATCTGAGGGCTCCATAGGGATCTGATGATAACTTGACTTCACATCAGTAAAGGAATACATTGCGTGACCGGCGGTTCCATCTACAAGCATGTCAATACATGGCAAAGGATAGTTGTCCTTAGGGCAAGCTTTATTGAGATCTGTAAAGTCAATGCACATACGGTAAGTTCCGCCAGCTTTTTTCACCAACACGACGTTCACCAACCATTGAGTGTAAAGTACCTCCTTGATGGCATCCGCCCTTTGGAGTTCGGCGATCTCTTCCTCAATCACCTTCTGCCTTTCCGGGCCATGATTTCTCCGTTTCTGAGCCACAGGAACTGCATCCTTATCAATGTTGAGTTTGTGAGTGATTACGTCTGGGCTGATTTCGGGGAGAATTTCATCCTTCCATGCAAAGACATCTTCCGCCTCACAGAGCACTTTGGTGATTGCATCTTTAATCTCGCCCTTGAGCCCCTTAGCCATTTGCACCTGCTTTCCATCCGCCATAAGGTACATTTCGGTCTCGCCCAAGGCCATTGTGACGCGCTCCTCTTCATCTTCCTCCTTAGATTGGGGGCGAATCATTAATGATGCCGAATACATCTCTTGGGCCACCTTTTGGCTACCTTTGATCATTACACCTCCCTTGGCCGTGGGAATGTAAAGTGTTAAGTGGCGAATGGAGATAAGAGCTGCAACTTCAGAGATAAAAGGTCGTCCGAGGATGATATTGTAAGCTAACTGACCATCCAAGACCGAAAACTCTAAATCTCCCCTCCAAACTTGATCATCATCTGTAAGCTCACAGTCCAAAGTAACTTGGCCTTTTGTTTGAATAGTATGTCCCGTTACTCCCAAGATATCGACCACGGTTGGCTCTACTTGAACAGGATCAATCCTGAGTTTGGAGAAAGCTCCTCGGGTAATGATATTACATGAACTTCCAGTATCAATCATTACCCTCTTCATCTCCCAGCCTTCAACCATCATAGTGACGACCAGGGCATCTGCATGGGGTGGTATCTCAGGACCTGCATCTGAAAAGGGGCGATTTAATGACGTCCTGTCAAGGGCAGTAGTCTTTGCCTTTTTCAACGTTGGCTGATACCCAGGTCCGCCTGCTATGACATTGATGGTACCCTTTCCTTTCTTCTTTAGGTCCTCCTTGGGTCTGTCACCTTCTCCTCTTTTGCCTTCCGTTTGGATGAAACGATCCAATTTGCCCCTTTCTATGAGACGCTCAATTTCTCGAGCTAATTTCCAGCATGCATCAGTGTCATGGCCATTTTTCCTGTGGTACTTACAATAGTTTTTAGGGTTTTTACCATTATTGGTATACTCCCCCCCCCTTTGGTTCGGGGTATGAAATGCTCCGTTTGTGTTGGCTGTTCTCGATCCACATAAGAACTTCACTCTTAGAAGCATTGAGAGGTGTAAAGGAGGTGACAAACGTTGATTTATTCCTAGAATCTCTTCGCTTGCTTCGGGAGGAAGGATCCTGACGCTTGTCTTTGTCCCGATCTCGAAGACGAGATTCGCCCCTGTCTCTTTTTGGCGATGATGGTGAACCTCAGCGAATGTCGTCCACCTCTATAAAATCTTTACAACGCTCCATCAGCTCCGCCATGCTAGTGGTTTTCTTTCGGATGAGATCTTCCTGCAAACTCTTGCAGGTAGTGTTTCTTACGAAACATTCCACAGCTATGGAGATATCCACATCAACGATTTGTATGCACAATTGGTTGAAAATGTCCACATACTCCCGAAGGGGCTCATTCGCTTTCTGCTTTAACTCAAAAAGCTTTCCAGACTTCACCACTGCAGGAATACAACCAGCGAATTTAGCACAAAATTCCCTGCTCAATTGATCGAAGCTGTTTATCGAGCCCGGAGGTAGAGATTGAAACCACAAATAGGCTGGGGCCCCCAGCGTGGTGACAAACATTTTGCAGAGCACGGGCTCGGTGGCTCGGTTGAGCCTGGCCAGTATTCGATACTTTCGAACGTGAGCTTCTGGATTATCTTTGCCTGTGTATATTGCGAGATTGGGAATCTTAAAAGCTCTTTCTGTCTCCTCCGCCTCAATCCAAGCTGCAAAAGGTGAATCTCTATTGGCGAACGGGTTGTGCCTGGCATTTTCTTCATTCATACGGAGCACCAGGGCCCTTACCCTATCATCAAAAAATTTCGGATCCGCTCTGGGACGGCCTCTTCGTGGCGATCTGCTTGGAGAAGAAGAAGAAGAAGAAGAACTTGAATCAGACGATGGATCTGATGGCGAACGTCTTCCTTCATTACCGCGTCCACTTCCTCCTCCGCCTCCTCCTCCACCACCACCTCTCCTTCCATTTCCTCCACCTGGGGGAGTCGGACCACTTCCTCTCCCCTGGCCTCCTAACGGGATGTGTCCAACAGTTCCTGAAGGCGGCGGCGGTGGTGGTCCACTTGTATGGGATGCCTTTTCTGGCCTTTTACTTCGCCTACGGCCAGTAGATGGGGGCGATCTGCCACGACGGGAGGATCTTGCTCGTCGGGGCGAAGGTGACCTTATCCGCTTATCCTTCTCTTTTCTATGCTTCTTGCGAGCTGGCCCTTTAGATCCGCCCAGGGATAAATTCGTCCGTGGACGCCTGGGTATATCGGACCCACCAAGATTCAACACCGGACCCCCAGATCCGCCAGGAAGGGTTGTATCATTTCTTTGACTTCCTTCACCAGGGAATAACTCCCGATTAATTGGTCGCTCGCCACCTGATGTCGTGGTAGTTAACATGGAATCCGTGTTGTGAGCTTGAAGGAACGAGGAGCTATGGGCACCTGGTCCAAGGCCAAAGTTTAACAAAGGCAAAGATGAAACGGTTGACGTAGACGTCATACTCCAACACGGAGGAAGAGTCATGTATGTTCCAAGGCGATTTCCTATCTCGAGTCCATATCGCGCCTCGATATCTTGTGCACACATATTGATAAAAGCAGCGGTAGGCATGTTATTGTCGACATGCGTTATTGGAGCGGTTGTATCGGTGCGACCAGCACTAGATGGTGTAACTAACGGCGTTTCAATCCCTGAGGAGGGATTTTCACCTCCGTTGGTCATTGCGTTTTCAGCATGAACGAAAAAACCCTTTGTTTGATTAAGGATTCCACGCTCACCGCACCAATGTTAACTTGAGGAAAAATCCTTGATCGGAGCACTTCCCTGTGAGGTGCCGTTGGGATCGGCCGGGGACACTCCGATGCCAAAGTCAGTAAGATGGATCAAGGAAACCAACGGAATTGACAAGAATGGTGAGAATGTGTGTGTACCTTGATAACCTAGGGGATCAAGCTATATATAGCTGGGAAGTTGTAACCTTCAGGTAACTAGAAAGTCTCCATTAATGCCTCATTAATGGCGGTTACGGGTTATTCTGAATCTGGCGGATTAGCTAATTAATAACTCATTAATGATCTTTTATGGCCGAGTCAGCGGCCAGTCGTTATAGAGGCGAAGGGAGAGATTCGCTTTATAGGTCCGCCAGCGGATCTTTCTGAGCTGGTCTGGGGAGATCCGCCAACCAGCTTCCTTTTGGAGACCACTACGCGGCGTACTTTGAGGTGAATATCCCTTTTGGTCCTCAGGATAATATCTCAATGTTATCAATCTATTAAATATAAATTATTAGATTAGATATAATATTTTTAGTTTCCCTTTGTTACTATTTTGACAACTTATCAAAAATGCATCTAAAACTCTACTCATTAATTTCTCTATACTTCCGCTATTATATATAGTACAGATATAGAATCCATCACTAAAAATGAGAAAGAAACTTAGAATGGTAGTCATAACATAACATAATTTATAATTGAAATAAATTTCATTGTAAGTATAACGTTTTAATTCATCTTTAATTATTTTCTTCAATATGTCTCTAACTTCAATAAACAACTATTGTGTAAAACTTTATATCTATTCGTACAAAAAATGCATAAAAATAAAAAATTCAATCCATATGAGTTAGATAAATCCAAATTGGAAAAGTCAGTGGACTTCACCAAGTTATGAATTTGGAAAATTAATCTAACTCTAATTAAACCTAACAATTGAGTTCATATAAAACCGAAAATCCAAATTTTAGTTAGAGTTAACAATCGAAACAAAAATCCAAATTTTAGTTAAAGTTAACAATCGAAATGATTACACCTAGCAACTTATACTAAAAAATAATGAAAATATACGAAATCTTTATTTAATCATTTCGAAAAAAAGACAAATAAAAAAGAAACATAGATAAGGCAGTGTGAGGTGTGGAACAATACAATTGATAATTGAAAATAAAATAACTACTACATATGAAGAAGAAGAAATTGAATAATTACCTTCTGAAACATGACGATTTTCTGTAATTTGTGACACATTTGCTTTTTTCGATTTCAGTTGTCTATGTTTCTTCTATTTCCATCAAATTTCTTCAATTGGAGATATCAAAGTCTAAATTCTTCCAATTCTTGAAAAAAAATGCTATTAATACAGTTTATCAATTGATCGCTCCTAAATAAATCTGAATCTCTTAATGAAGTGAGAACAAAATTATAAAACTATATTATTTGAAGTAAGAATAAAATTATAAGATTAAGAACAAAACTAATACATAATCAAAATTAAAGATCGAAGAAGTCTTTGATTTTCGGTGGCCAATGAATATAATGATGAAATATTATATATCATGCTTTATATATAGGTTTATTTGAGACTTTTGGATTTTTTTTGCTTTGTGTTTTTTCATCTTCCTATAACTCTTACTTTATTTTATTACTTTAATTAATGGGCTAGTAATTGATAATAAATAATGTATTAATATAATATTCATAATATAGAGATAATTAAAACTCATTAACTTGTTTATTCTTTTTGCTCATACGGTGCCAATTAAACCAAAAAGCCTCTAAAATACTTCTTGCAAATTCTCTCTGCTTCCGCTATTATATATAGTATAGATTAGGAAAAAAATACTTTAGAAGAACTAAAACCAAAATAATATAGATAACTGAAATAAATGAAAAACTTAAAATATTAATATTGCTTTCATATAATATCCCAACGTAATGAAGATGGAAAAAAATTTAAAATCTGGGTATCAATTTCAAGTAAAAATGCATGAAAAAGATGGAATTTTTTTTAGAATGAATTAGCCTCTAACCTCATAAAAAAAAAGCAAATCTTCATCGGACTTGAACTTGAACTTGAGTACCAGGTAACATATAATAAAAGAAGAACTTCATTAACAGCATAAAAGAAAAAGCAAATCTTCATCCGACTTGATTGAGTACCAAGTAATATATAATAAAAGAAGAACAAAATATATGTAAAAAAATCCATAATCAAATTAAATATGTAAGAGTAAACAAATAAAGGGAGGAAGTGAGAGAGTTAGAATTTGAAAAGCCCAAACATATAGGTAGTAATTAACATGCATTAAAGAATATCAAACCATTTTTTTTTATCGGATTCTCTTTTTTTTCTCTGACTTTTTTTTTTGAAAGGCTGTTTCTGAATTTTTTATTTTCTTTTATTGGGTTTTAAATTGGTAATAAAATTACTCTTTTTCTTAAAATGACACATCATCAAAAACCCTTTAAAAACTAATCTTACATTTTCTCTTTGCTTCTAAAATTATATATAGTATAGATTTTCTTCCATCTGTCTCAAACTTCAATAAATAACTATTGTGTGAAATTTTAAATCTGTTGGTACAAAAAATGTATAAAAATAAAAAATTCAATCCATATGAGTTAGATAAATCGATTAAAAAAAATCAGTGGACTTCACAAGGTTCTGAATTTGGAAAATTAATATAACTACAATTAAACCTAATAATTGAGTTCACATAAAGCCGAAAATTCATATTTTAGTTGGAATTAACAATCGAAACGATTATACCTAGCAAGGTTCTGAATTTGGAAAATTAATATCACTACAATTAAACCTAATAATTGAGTTCATATAAAGCCGAAAATTCATATTTTAGTTGGAATTAACAATCGAAACGATTATACCTAGCAACTTATACTAAAAAAGAATGAAAATATACAAATCTTTATTTAGTCATTTTGAAAAAAAAAAGACAAATAAAAACAATAGATAAGACAGCGAGAGGTGTGGAACAACACAATTGGGAACAAAATAACTACTACACATGAAGAAAAAAAAATCGAATAATTACCTTCGGAAACATAACGATTTTCTGTAATTTCTGACACATTTGCATTTTCCGATTCCAGTTGTCTATACCTCTTCTATTTCAATCTAATTTCTTCAATTGGAGATGTCAAAGTCTAAATTCTCCAAATTCTTAAAAAAAATTCTATTAATACAGTGTATCAATGGAAACCGCTATTAAATAAATCAGAATCTCTTAATGAAGTAAGAACAACATTATAAGACTATATTATTTGAAGTACGAACACAATTATAAGATTAAGAACAAAGCTAATACATAATCAAAATTAAAGGAGGTCTTTGATTTTCGGTGTCCAATGAATACAATGATGGAATACTATATATCATGCTTTATATATAGATTTATTTGTGACTTTTGGATTTCCTTCGCTCAGTGTTTTTTCATCTTCTTGTAACTCATACTTTCTTTTATTACTTTAATTAATGGGATAATAATTGACGATAAATAATATGTTAATATAGTACTTATGATATAGAGATAATAAAAGCTCATTAACTCATTTATTTTTATTTAAAAAAAACTCATTTATTCTTTTTGCTCTTACGATGCCAACTAAGTAAAAAATGCTCTAAAACACTTCTTGTAAATTCTCTCTGCTTCCGCTATTATATATAGTATAGATTAATTAGGGAAATTATTATGTTGGAGATTTCGCCTAAAAAATGTTTTTCTAGTCCAAAAATAGCAACATCAACATTCCTAAAATTCTTTTTCAAATCTTACTAAAATATTGATTGCTATTCAATAAATAAAATTATATTAAATACTATATAAATTCATGTTTTTTTAAGAAAGACCATGCATTAAATAGAATCAGAATACTAGGTTTGAACAATAGGTTTGAACAATGAAATATGGATGACTAGCATGCCACCCCATCAGTCCTGGCTTTTTCTCTCTCTACGTCGAGAGTCTTCATCTTCTCTTGGTGAGAAGTGCTTTGTCGCAGATTCTTCTGTGTTAATTCTTGGGAACCTGGGCACCATGGATAGAGGAAAAATTATTATGGATGCCTATGCTCAGATGCGGTTAGTAGACGAGGCAGAGGAAGGTTTGGTTCTCAGTGAAGAGCATATTTAGAATCCTGCCGATTTACGATCGTTCTTCGTGGTAGGTCAATTTCTAATCGCAAAATCCATTCATTTTGATTTTATGCGAAACACTCTTGCTTCGATCTGGAAACCGGTTAAAGGTGTTACAGTAACTGATACTGATATTGATGGGCGATTTCTTTTTCAATTTTATCACGAATTGGATGCTAGGAGAGTTCTTGATGAAGGCCCTTGGACATTTAATCAGAATGTTCTTATTATTAAAGAACTGTCTGAATCGGAACATGCCTCTAAAGTGGAACTACACAACTTAATGATTTGGGTGCAGATTCTTGATCTTCCTGTGGGTTTTCAGACAGAAGAGACGTGCAAAGTAATGGGCAATCGAATTGGGATTTTTCTTGAATCAGACCCTAAGAACTTCTTAGGCTCGCGGCGTAGTTATCTTCGTATCAAAGTGGCTATGGATATCCGTAAGCCGATTAAATGCGGGTTGAAAATCAAACGCAGTGGAGGTGAGTGGATGTGGGTGCAATTTCGTTATGAGAGATTGCCGGGGTTTTGCTTTTTCTGTGGTATCATAGGTCATTTGGACAAATTTTGCCATGTTTTATTTGATTTACCTGATATGAATGTGGACAGACAATTTGGAGCTTTTTTAAGGGCACCAGTTAGAAGATTACAGGCTCAGATTCGGAGAGAATGGCTTAGGGATTCAGTAGGGGAGGATGAGGCTTATGGGAAGGAAGTCTCAGTTATGAATAAGGAGGCACTGAAGGGTGTTAAACAAGGTAAAAGTGTGATTAGGCTGAGAAATGCTGGGGATGAGCAAGGTCTCAGCAGATCATCTCATTCCTCAGTTAGCAATAGTGTTTGTGGCCCTAATGCTGAATCATCAGTTATCAGTGAGGAAGGTATTATTTTGGATCCTAAGAGGCCGAGACTTGAAAGTCAGCCTATGGAGTATACTCAGGAGAATTTGTCAAAAAACGATTTCAAGGTGGGACCTGGTTTTCAGGCCCACCAGGCGCAAATGAGTCTTCTTAGTTGGAACTATCGCGGGTTGGGCAACTCGTGAACAGTTAGGGTTCTAAGGGACTTAGTTAAGGTCCATAAGCCCATGTTTGTGTTTTTGATGGAAGTTATGATTAAGAAAGACAAAGTAGAATTAGTCAGGAGAAAATTGGGGTTTGAAGGTTTGTTTGTTGTTGAAGGTTTGGGGCATGGAGGTGGTATCGCTCTTTTGTGGAAGGAGCTGAGTATGGTTACTGTGTTGAATGCTAGTATCAACTTCATCGATGTTCAGGTTCAGATTCCTTGTGTTCCTCTATGGCGTTTAACGGGTTTTTATGGCTTTCCTAAACGTCATAGGCATAAGGAATCGTGGGATCTTCTTAGATTTTTATCTTCATGTTCCTCTCTTCCTTGGTGTTGTGTCGGTGACTTTAACGACATTCTTCGTAATTCTGAGAAAAGAGGGGGGAATTTGCGAGCTAGTTGGTTAATTGATGGGTTTAGATCTACTGTTGCTGATTGTAATCTTTCGGACCTGAGTATGCTTAGGCACCCCTTCACTTGGGAGTCGGGTCATGGTAGTTAGAGATGGATTGAAGAAAGGTTGGATAGGGTATTTGTGAATTCTAGTTGGCGTAGTCAATTCTCTAATTTAATCTTATGCAATTTAGCGACTATCTGTTCTAACCATTCGGCCTTGTGTTTGAAGTTCAGGGTATGGGTTGCGTGTAGTCCAGTAAAGCGGTTTAGATTTGAGAATTCTTGGCTTCGGGAGTCGCAGTGTGCTTCAATTGTTCAGAAAGCTTGGGTTAGTAGCGGTGTTGGGTCTATTTCATACAAGCTGAAGCAGTGTTCAATAGCTTTATCTGGGCGGAGTTCATCTTTGGAACGTAATTTTCATAAATCATTGAGAGTAGCAAGGGAGATGTTGGATAGGCACAAGAGCAGAACTGATCCATATGGGATGTCATAGTTTAAGGAGGCCTCTACGCTGTATGCTAAGGTTCTTCAGCAAAAGGAGGACTTCTGGAGACAAAGGGCCAAATTGTTCTGGCTTTAGCATGGAGATTCTAATACCAGGCACTTTCATGAATATGCATCTGCCAAAAAGAGGTGAAATACTCTTACTCAACTTAAAGATGATTCTGGATGTTGGTGTTCTGCTAGAGATGGGCTTGAGGAAATTATTGTTGATTATTTTTCTTCTATTTTTTCAAAGTCAGGAGCGCCATTCATCTGATATTTTGCCTTTGGTTAATCGTCTGGTGTCCGATGATCAAAATTTGGTTCTGTTGGGTCCAGTTACTGAAGATGAGGTTAAAGCTGCCTGCTTCTCAATGCATCCCAATAAGAGTCCTGGTCCCGTTGGCTTAAACCCGGATTTTTACCAAAGGTTTTGGGCTTTAATTGGTAAAGATGTAAGTATTGCATGCTCTGATTTCATTAATCAATGTCGCTTCC
The DNA here is from genome assembly GCF_963576675.1 of Euphorbia lathyris. Classification (NCBI taxonomy): domain Eukaryota; kingdom Viridiplantae; phylum Streptophyta; class Magnoliopsida; order Malpighiales; family Euphorbiaceae; genus Euphorbia; species Euphorbia lathyris. Next base: position 91,974,398 of record NC_088910.1, read on the forward strand.
CATCTGTTGTGAATGAAACTCTGATTGTTTTGATCCCTAAGAAAGAAGCTATTGAAAGGGTTACTGATCTCCGGCCTATTGCTTTATGCAATGTTTTGTTTAAGATTGTGTCAAAAATATTAGCTAATAGGCTGAAAAGTGTTCTCACATCCATTATTTCTGACACCCAAAGTGCATTTATTCTTGGATGACTGATCTCGGATAATATCATTGTGGCTTATGAAGTTCTGCATAAATTTAAGTGTTTGAAGTAGGGTTATAGGGGGCTTGCTGCATTAAAATTGGATATGAGCAAAGCTTATGATAGGGTTGAGTGGGGGTTCTTGGAAAAGATGCTGATTAAATTGGGTTTTAATGTACAATTTGTCAAATTAATCATGCTTTGTGTTTCAACTGTCAGTTACAAGGCGCTTTTTCAGGGGACTCAGTTGGGACCAATCGTGCCTAAGCGGGGTCTGAGGCAAAGTGACCCGTTATCACCATTTTTGTTCCTTATTTATGCCGAGGGTCTTTTGATTCTTCTCAAAGATTGTGAAGGTAGAGGTTTGTTGCATGGTTGTAAAGTGGCAAGATCTGCTCCCCGGGTTTCTCATTTGTTCTTTGCGGACGACAGTTATCTTTTCTTTAGTGCAAATTCTTGTGAAGCTTCTATGGTGCAAAATTGTCTTAAAAGGTATGAGCTGAATTCTGGGCAGTGTATTAATTTTCTCAAATCCTCTTTGTTCTTTAGTAGTAATACTAAGAGTGAGGATAGTGTTGGTCCCTAGTAATTAGTTCCAAGGGGGGGTTAGGAACTAATGTAACTTTTTCGGCTTTTAATTATACTGACTTAACGTTATTTTAAGAGTTTGATAACTCAACGTGTTTGTCAGCACGGCCGATTAATTAGTCAGACAGTTTTAGTTCTATGCTGACTAAGACTGCTTGACCTGAGAGTTGGGAATTGACACTTGAAAGGTCAGCTTCCAACTCAGCACTCAGATTTACTCAGTTTCAGATTTAACAATTTATAAGCTGAGTAAATTTCACAAGCAACACATGCACACACACACACACACACACATATATATATATATATATATATATATATATATATATATATATATATATTGAGAGAAAGAGTTTAGAAGTTACTCAGCACGACTTATCCTGGTTCGGCCTCTCTGCCTACATCCAGTCCCCAGTTCCTCCTGGGATTTTCAATCCAATACTGAGCTCTTTCAAGGTAGAGCACAAACCCTTTACAAGGCAATGAGTATGCAAGAGTACGTCCTCTATTCGTCTACTCAGCTCCTACTAAGTACTACAACCCAGCACTTAGATTTTTCTACCACTGAATACTTACAACCAAGTACTCAGCTCAACACTCTCAATATTCCTATTGATTACACACTTGTTCCTTTTCAACTAAAGAACACCTTAGATGATTACAAAACAATCAATCTAGCATTTACACAGAGAATAGAAAAGTTGGTGTAAGATCTTTTTGTATTTGAGTGCTTTGAAGATTTTCTCTCTTGTATTTTTCTTTTGATACTTCGGCCAATGATCCAAGGTTCTTGATTGTCCTTTTATAGATGGAAATCTCATCCTGGATCATTTTGAATTGGTTTAGCCATTGTGTCCAAAACGGCTCTTTTAGGGAACATCTTCTGGTTAGCTTCAGACTATTCCGCCATTCCCTTCCTCTGGTTTCCTCAGGCGTCAGGTTTTGTCTTCTTGCATCAGACTTGTCTTTTTGTGCCAGTTGTCTTTTACCAATAATCCATTGACCCATGATTCTTGGAATTAGTTTTCTTTGTATTTTCGAGGCTTCAATTATTGGTGCAGAAGATTGGCAGACTTTATCCTTTAGTGAACAGATCCTTCATGCTGTCCTGACTGTCACTCAGCTTCATTCGTTATCTTCGAATGTTCAACTTCCATGCTGAGTTCCTTCTTAGTCAGCTTTGTTCTGTTTGTATAATTCTAAAGAAGTCTTCTCATTTAGTAAGCTTCGTTCTGGCAGCTTTGAAGGAAGCTTCTGATACTGAGTTCCACTCCACTCAGCTTCTATTCTTTCATGCTGAGTTCCATTCAACTCAGCTTGGCTTATGCTGACTTTTGTCCTGTTTAACTTTATATATATTTTTGCACTCAATATTGAACAAACACATTAGTACAATTAAATCAAAGCATTTAAATTTAATTGCCTCTTAATCATGGATGATTTTGTCAAATCAAATCTTGTGGAAAGGTGTTTCAACAAACTCCCCCATTTTGATGTTGGCAAAATTCATAATTATGGAGCTCAGTTATAATTTACCCCATGATTGATTTATTTTTGAAATAACTCTCCCGTAAGGGTTGCACATATTGTCTTAACTTAATTCTAAACCTTCCAAGATTTAGTTGAATTAACCTTAAGACATTTGTGTATACTGACTTAGTTTAATGTTAGATTCTTGAAGGACTGAGCTAATTGGATTTAAGTCAGCTTTCAAAAATGTTAGAAGTATTTTGTTACTCAGTTTATTACCTAAGTATTTTAGTGTTAATGTATACTGAGTATGTTATACTTCTTAATTTGTTTGTTCAATTTTATCGACCAGATTGAGGAAATAGTACTTGACATAGATTAAACAAAAAGATAAAGCAAAAAACATATATGAAAGTTTCTATGCTAAGTTCTAAACATTTACTAGACTATATCTAGTTCTACTTCTTCTGAGCTTGGTGATCAGCTTGAGCTATTCCTTTGCCTTTGTCTTTACTTCCTGAGGCATTACCTGCAAGCTGAGTTCCTCCTTGACTTGTCTCCCCCGTTTTGCCATCATCGAGTTTATAAATGAATGTGTCAGTTCGAGCATGAGAGGAGAGGTGAGTTGAGTAACTCTGGAGCCTCTTAGTACTTTCTCGCAAGCCATCAATTATAGGAACACTGTCATCTTGGACATGGCGAGGAACCCGAAGAGAACTGCTAATCATGCTGAGCAGGCATTCATGAGATTTGCTAAGCCAGGTGAGCGAGCTGGTGAGCTGACCAAAAGATTGGTGGTACATCTTGAGCAAGGCAGAGTCATAAAATATGCGCTGGGCATTGTTGATGCGCATTTCCTTCATAATTGCTTGGGAAAATCTCAAGAGTTGACTATTGGAAACTGGATCAACATCCATTTGTGCTTTGTTGATGTTGAGTAAACTTACTGCTTCACTCAGTTGGTCAATTGTGCACTGGGAGGAGGAGGATACTAAGTCACGCGTACTGGTCAGTTCAGCATTAAGCTTGGTAAAGCATTCTTGAAGTTCAGCAGAGGTGGCAAACTCAGCATTGCCAGGTGCGCTTGATTTGGTCAGTTCTGCAGTTAACTTAGCAAAATATCCTTGAAGTTCAGCGGAAGTGGCATACCCTGGATTAACTTCTGATGGTTGTTGGATTTTGCCTTCAAGCGAGTTCAGATGGTTCACCATTGTGAGAACCAATTCAGTCAACTTTGTGATTTGGTCTTGCCTTGGTTGCTGAGTTTGAATGGTGGTCATAACACTTACTAGATCCTTGAGTCCTCTTAGTTCATTGAGAAGATGAGTGATTCCAGGCAGTTGAGAGGACTCAGTATCAGAAGATCTAGTAGCATCAGCTTGAGGAGGGTTCAATTCTTGAAGCAAGGACTGAGCAGAGGCAATGATACGCCGACCTGACTCAGTGGCATTCAAGTAGGTGAATCGAGCCGTATTTGTCTCAGAGGCTGGAATTGAGCTTGATGGTGGAGGAGTTGGCTCTTTGCCAGATTGATCACCTTGATTGGTGACTGGACTTTGATGCAGATGATCTTCAGGAGCTGAGTTGTCAACATGTTGAGTTGGAGGTGGAGTTTGGTTAGTCATGTTGACCTGCTCATCCTGAGTGGATGAAGTTGAAGCAGGATTTGGTCCATCTTGAGCAGTTTTTGGATTCTCCAGAGTCTTGGCTTGTTCCTCAATATGAGTAACAGAGGCTTGGTTTTGCACAAGATCCGTTGGAGGAGACTCAAGCTCAGCATCATGAGAGAAATATTTGAACTGAATTTTGGACATTTCAGCATCAATATCTTGAGGAGGAGAGTCTGCAAGAAGATCAATAACTTGAGTTTTATGGGCTTTCTTCTTAAGCCGCTTGAACTTTGTTTCTTTGGCAGGAGATGGGTCAGTTTGAATGTTCTCCTCATCAGTATCAACTATCTCTTCTACCATAGTTGGATGCTCATGTTGCTTATCATGATCCTCAACAGCAACAGTTTCTTCTTCCTCAACTCTTTGCTCAGCATCACCCTGAGGTTGCTCAACATCAGCAGGTTCTTCTTGCTCAGTATGGATGTCTTCCTCAACATGAGTTTCTTTGTCAGCTTCCCTTTCTACTTCAACATTTGTTTTCTCAGCTTGTTGCTCAGTTTCTTTCTCAGCTTCCTTTTCTAGGTCAGTTCCATGACCTTTGGACGATACAACCCAATCTAGGGGATCAGCTTCAACTGTCTTTAAGGAATTAACCTTCTTCCTTTTCATCAAGGGGGATTCTGGAGTTCCCTCTTCTTCATCCTCAGGCTCTTCTGGCCTCTTTCTCTTCTCTGCCAACTCAGCTTTCTCCTTAGCCTTGTCAGCTTTGACCTTTGCTTGAGACACTAGTCTCACTTTCTTTGGAACAACATTGATGTCTTTGGAGCATATGTTAATGGCCTTTCTCTTCTTCCTCTTCTTTTCCTTAGGTGACTCAGCAGGAGCCTCCACTTCTTTCTCAGGCTCATTTTCAGGCTCAATTTCTAGCTCAGCTTCATCATTTTCCTCAGCATCTACAATTTCTTCATATCCTTTCAATGGTTGATTGTATAATAAACCAACCAGCAGAGCTGCTGTGATCTCATTTCCCAAGGTATCAGTTTCATTGATTGTCTCAATATGTTTGTCCTCAATGATCTTAGTGATCAGAGAACCCAGCCTGAGCTTCTTTCCACTGCGTTGAAGAGCCCCAACCAGAAAGACGGGCATGTTAAGTGGAGTGTAGGTCAACATGTGCCATATGAAGCACTGTTCAAAATTGGAGGCAGATGAGGCTGAGTTGAGTTTGGGGAAGATGAAGTTGGTCAGCATGTAGTGAGCCATCTTCTGTTCTTGCCCCATACAGGTGTTGGGTATTTCACCTTTATGATCTTTGGGTTTGCAGAACCCCTTGATCTTGTCAAGCTTCTCCTTTGGTACCTTCTCTTTTGTTGTCCTAAATTCTATTCCTTCGTCTGGTAAATCTAGCAAAGTAGCTAGATAGGCAGGGGTTATGGTGATTTTCTGACCTTTGACTGTAGTTTCCAAATAGTCAGCATCATCCTCATCAACAAGCATGTTAGAGTAAAATTCTCTGACCAGCCTGGGGTATGTTTTTCCGGCGAGTGAGAAGAGTCCGGTCCATTTGTTCTTCTCGATCCAGTCGCAGAACGGTTTCTCTAAAGTGACGAAACCTGGAGAGAACCATCTACATTTCAATACTTCCAAGTTGTTGACCTTTTTATGGACCTTGATCATATTCCTTTCGATTTGCCTCGAAGAACCAGCGGGGTCAGCTTGAGTAGGTTTGCCAGAGGTTTGGCCAGGCTGAGTGGTGAGGTTAGGGATTTCGTTCTTGCCGGAAGCCATTGTTACCGAGGAAGGTTTTTAAGGTTTAGGGAGAAAGGAGAATTCGATTTCAGAAGATTGTAAGCGTGAAGAGTAATGAGTGGGGATTGATAAGTGCGTAATTCAACAACAATTAACCCCGCTTTTATGCTTTATTATTGTCGTGTTTTGTTATTTTTGTGGGTTTTATTGTTTGTTCTTGGTGTTTTCATCTCTACAGGCCAATGATGACTAAAGGGAGATAAATTGGGCTTAATTTGGGCCGAGCTGATGTCGGGTCGTGATCCCAAGCTGATTGGACAGATATTGGTTTGAGTCAGAGTTAGTCTTGCACAAGACTAAGGCAGTTGCGGGCTGACAGTTTCCTAGTTCGAATAGGATTGCTTTCCTGATCCGGATTGGACAAATTGAGAACAAGATTTTCACCAGAAGCACGAAATTGTAGGAGAAAAATGAGGAAGCAACCAATTTCAAATTTGAAAGAAGATTCTGAAGCAATTGAAAGGGATTTAGTTCCCTATTTTGAGGAGCCATAATCAACATAAGAACGGCAGATTTTCCAAGTTCATATATCAGTTTTTACATTTTTATTTTTGGGCAGCAGAAAAACACATACGTTCCATGGCTATTGATAGCTAATTTCTTTAATTTCGGTTAAGGGATAGTTCAAGGGATTCTTCTCCGTTATCGTGAGATCGTTGTATTTCACTCTTCTCATTTATTAAGTCGTTTATTTGTTCATTGTGTTCAGAGTATTATTCTCAATTGATTATTTGTTCCATGAATGGTTACTGCAGGATCGTTTATTAGATTGAATAATCATAAGGCTGATTCGGTTTATTAGAGTTTCACCTAGGACAACCGAACTAAGTAGCTACTGACTATTTGAACCAAGCTAGGTTTGTGTTTGGAAGAACGGATTCAAGTCTGACAAACTAGAATTCGTATTCCACGTGACATTAACACGAATCAAGTTAGGCTTATCTAAGTCGAATGAACAGATAAGTTAGTTTATAATCGCCGACGCTGAGAGACGATTAACTAAGATCAGGTTCTTCTGTTTCTTAAAGCTGTCAGTAAATTAAATCCTAGGCGCTGAGATAGGATTGTTTATTGATTAGGAACAAGTTATTTGCAGTGCTTAATTAGTTCAACATACGTCCTCGTTTCCCCGGCAACGGCGCCAAAATTTGATGGGTGCCGAATCCACCAAAAATAATCCCAACTTTCCCTAAACAAATAAATTGCGATAGAATAAGTAGAGGTCGAACCCAAGGGAATAACTTGTTGGATTCGGCACCCATCAAATTTTGGTGCCGTTGCCGGGGAAACGAGGACGTATGTTGAACTAATTAAGCACTGCAAATAACTTGTTCCTAATCAATAAACAATCATATCTCAGCGCCTAGGATTTAATTTACTGACAGCTTTAAGAAACAGAAGAACCTGATCTTAGTTAATCGTCTCTCAGCGTCGGCGATTATAAACTAACTTATCTGTTCATTCGACTTAGATAAGCCTAACTTGATTCGTGTTAATGTCACGTGGAATACGAATTCTAGTTTGTCAGACTTGAATCCGTTCTTCCAAACACAAACCTAGCTTGGTTCAAATAGTCGGTAGCTACTTAGTTCGGTTGTCCTAGGTGAAACTCTAATAAACCGAATCAGCCTTATGATTATTCAATCTAATAAACGATCCTGCAGTAACCATTCATGGAGCAAATAATCAATTGAGAATAATACTCTGAACACAATGAACAAATAAACGACTTAATAAATGAGAAGAGTGAAATACAACGATCTCACGATAACAGAGAAGAATCCCTTGAACTATCCCTTAACCGAAATTAAAGAAATTAGCTATCAATAGCCATGGAACGTATGTGTTTTTCTGCTGCCCAAAAATAAAAATGTAAAAACTGATATATGAACTTGGAAAATCTGCCGTTCTTATGTTGATTACGGCTCCTCAAAATAGGGAACTAAATCCCTTTCAATTGCTTCAGAATCTTCTTTCAAATTTGAAATTGGTTGCTTCCTCATTTTTCTCCTACAATTTCGTGCTTCTGGTGAAAATCTTGTTCTCAATTTGTCCAATCCGGATCAGGAAAGCAATCCTATTCGAACTAGGAAACTGTCAGCCCGCAACTGCCTTAGTCTTGTGCAAGACTAACTCTGACTCAAACCAATATCTGTCCAATCAGCTTGGGATCACGACCCGACATCAGCTCGGCCCAAATTAAGCCCAATTTATCTCCCTTTAGTCATCATTGGCCTGTAGAGATGAAAACACCAAGAACAAACAATAAAACCCGCAAAAATAACAAAACACGACAATAATAAAGCATAAAAGCGGGGTTAATTGTTGTTGAATTACGCACTTATCAGGGATCCTTCCACTACTTATAGAGTTCTGAGTCATTAATGAACTAGCCGTTTTCATCTTGGGACTTTAATCGACAAAGATTCTGCCATTTATGACAGGTTCGGCGCATGGGTATTCATTATTACTTGCATTTTCCTATGTATGATTTGTTACACATGTCATTGTTTATCGGTGCAAATGGGCATTTACTCAGTTTGCCAGAATATGAGTCGTTTTTGATACTAAGTATTTAATTCTATGTAGATGGATTTCCTATCGTTAATCACACATCATATACATCTACTCCGCATAAGGTGATTACTCAATATGTCTATTTACTCAGCACAGAATATTTACTCAACATTTGTATCTACTCAACATAAACTATTAAGCTCAATGTGCAGTAGTTACTAGATTGATATCAGTCAGCATGATAATCACTCAACATTTATTCAAATACTTAGAATTATTGAAGAGGATTAGACATACCGATAGCTTCCCTTAGTATGTTAAATTGTTCACGAGCCAAAGGCTTGGTGAAGATATCTGCAAGCTGTTCATTTGTTGGCACATAGGTCAGCTTGATCTCACTCTTTAGTACGTGATCTCTGATGAAGTGATGCCTTATGCTGACATGCTTCATCCTGCTGTGTTGAATGGGATTCTTGGATAGATCAATGGCACTTTTATTGTCACATTTGATCTCTATTGTCTCAGTTCTTACTCCATAATCCTCGAGCTGTTGCTTTATCCATAGGACTTGAGCTACACAGCTTCCAGCAATAACGTACTCAGCTTCAGTTGTAGACAGAGCAACTGATGACTGTTTCTTGCTGAACCAAGATACTAGACAGCTTCTAAGGAAATGGCATCCTCCTGAAGTACTCTTACGTTCTAGCTTATCCCGTCCATAGTCAGCATCAATGTATCCTATGAGTGTGAAGTCATTTGAGGCTGGATACCACAAACCTGCATCAACTGAGCTCTGCAAATATCTAAAAATTCTTTTCACAGCAATTAAGTGAGATTCCCTTGGGTCAGCTTGATATCTTGCACAATAACATATTGAGTACTGTATATCAGGTCTACTAGCAGTGAGATAAAGTAAGGAGCCTATCATCCCTCGATAAAGTTTACTATCTATTGACTTACTTTTCTCATCTTTGCATAGGACAGTATCAGTACCCATAGGGGTTGATATGGGCTTACAATCTTCCATATCAAATTTCTTTAACATCTCTTTGGTGTACTTGGACTGACTAATGAAGATGCCATTCTTACCTTGCTTGATCTGAAGTCCAAGGAAGAAGCTGAGTTCTCCCATCACAAACATTTCGAACTCAGTCTGCATCTGTTTGCTAAACTCTTGACACAAAGATTTGTCAGTAGCACCAAATATTATGTCATCTACATAGATTTGTGCAAGTAGGGTATGTTTACCCTTTTTCTTAATGAACAAGGTTGTGTCAGCTTTTCCTCTGACATAATTCCTGGTCAGCAGGAAGTTGGTCAACCTTTCATACCAAGCCCTTGGAGCTTGCTTCAGGCTATATAAGGTCTTCTTGAGTTTAATAACGTGGTTTGGAAATTTTGGATCTTCAAAACCGGGAGGTTGATTAACATATACCTCTTCGTTTATAAAACCATTAAGAAATGCACTTTTAACATCCATTTGATACAATTTAAAGTTCATGAAACTAGCATATGCACACAATATACGTATAGCTTCTAACCTAGCAACTGGTGCAAAGGTTTCACCATAATCAATGCCCTCTTGCTGACTATAGCCTTGGGCTACAAGTCGAGCTTTGTTCCTAATTACATTTCCATGCTCATCTAGTTTGTTTCTAAAAAACCCACTTAGTTCCTATGGATTTTTTATTCCTAGGTTTAGGTACTAAATCCCATACCTCATTTCTCGTGAATTGGTCAAGCTCCTCTTGCATGGCATTGATCCAATACTCATCATGCTCAACATCAGCAAAGTTCTTTGGTTCATGAACTGATACGAAAGCAACGTTGCTAAGGAACTTCCTAAGCTGATCTCTAGTCATTACTTTGTTGTTTGCATCATCAAGGATGGACTTTTCTGAATGTCCTCTTGGAATTTTTATCTCCTTGGGTAATGTTGAGTTGTTTGGAACATGTGTTTTTACAATCTCTGCAGGGACAGATTGGTCAGCAAAGGTAATTTCAGTTTCGATTTTACCTTTGGTCAGTTCTTGTGCTGATGACTCAGCATGTCCATTCTGGTCAGCAGAAGCTGAGTTCAGCTCGTCCTCCATGGGTTGAGTTGTCTTACCTGCAGGGTCAGTTTCATCGAAATCTACATGGACTGACTCTTCTACAACTTGGGTTCTTTTATTATAAATTCTATATGCTGTTTGTTGAGTACCCTAAAAAGATTGCTTCGTCAGCTTTGGCATCAAACTTTGCCAAATTATCCATAGTGTTGAGTATAAAACATTTACACCCAAAGGCACAAAAGTATCCAATATTGGGCTTTCGTCCTTTCCAAAGTTCATAAGGAGTTTTCTTTAATATAGGTCTTACCAAGGCCCTATTCAATATGTAACATGCTGTATTGACAGCTTCTCCCCAAAAATACTTTGGAAGCCTATTTTCACTCAGCATTGTCCTAGCAATTTCTACTATTGTCCTATTCTTCCTTTCAACAACTCCATTCTGTTGAGGAGTTCTAAGGGCAGAGAAATTGTGGTCAATACCATTAGTTTCATAGAATTCATCAAACAATTGGTTTTTGAATTCTCCACCATTATCACTTCTAATGTGAGCTACTCTTAGGTCTTTGTCATTTTCAAGCTTTTTGACTAATGTGGTAAACATCTCAAATGTCTCATCTTTGCTACTCAGCAAGATGACCCAAGTATACCTAGAGAAATCATCCACAATAACTAAGGAAAATTTCTTACCTCCCATGCTGAGTGGCTGGATAGGTCCGAAAAGATCCAAATGTAGTAATTCCAATGGTCTTTTGGTTGAGACAACCTTTTTGCTATGAAAAGACTTTTTGGTTTGTTTACCTTGCTAACAAGCATTACAAAGTTGATCTTTTTCGTACTTTAATTTGGGTAATCCCTCAACTAATTACTTTCTAGCTAGTTTGGCAAGGAGGTCCATGCTGACATACCCAAATCTCCTATGCCATAGCCAGGAGTTGTCCTCTTTAGACACTAAGCATATACTTTTTGAAAATTATTTTTCCAAACTCAACATGTAAACATTTTCTACACGAGGGGCTGTTAAAATCAAATCATTTATTTTCCCTCGAGTATCTGACACTTAGTATCATCAAATATAACCTTCCTTCCACTCTTGCAAAGCTGAGCTACGCTTAGAAGATTATATTTGAGACCTTTAACTAAGGAGACTGACTCAATTTTAGGGTTACTGATGGGGCGTAAGACTAGGTAGAGTTTTTCTAATGACGACTTAATGTGTATTGCGGTGAATGTGCTACTAATGTGGATGTGATCTTTTTAATGCTCTAACTCTACTAGACGCTACGACTACTTAGGGGCAAGTGTACCCCGTCGTATCAAGTAATAATCCGGTTAAGACCGGGTATCGAATCCACGGGATTTATAATTACAAGTATTAGACGACTCGGTTTCGTATGTTATTTAAGCGGTAATTACTTTGGGATTAAGTAAGACACAGCTACACACTATCCCTCACTATTGGCGACACAGAGTTTTGTAGCTAAAACTCTATGAAGTGGGGTGAATATGATAAGTTATAACAATGATAAATAATGACTCTAAATGTATACGGATAATAGTTTACTCTTGCAAAGACGACCAAGTGTAGTAGAACCGACCCGTGAAGTACTTAGACTACGTGATTCCTAGTCAAGGCGTGTCTAATGCGGGGGAATTAGAAACTAGGGCCCGTAAGTTCCGTGGCTTGTCAATTCCTACGGTTTCCGGTTTGTCACTTCCGGTAAGACAACACCTATATAACTCCCTAAAGATAGCCCGAATGGCGGCGGTAATCGCGTTCTCCTACACAAGAATCAATTATCAATATCAAAACAAGCAATAAACATTAACACATAAAAGGAGATAGATTTTATAAATCATAAATTATAAATATGGAAGGTGATTAGATGAAATACAACCAAGCCTAGTACATAGGAAGAGTACAAGCTAATTAGCAAGTAAAAAGGGAGAATCCGCCCTTGGAACTAGCTAACCGGACTCAAAGCTGTCTCCTAGGTCGTGGAGGTGGAACTCTCGAGCTTGGTGACGAATGGTGGAACGGAGTGTCAATGGAACACCGGAACAACGAACAAGCTCTCGAGGGGGAGAGTTTAACTAACAAAATTGAATCTAAATTACAAGGAAAGAAAAGAGTATATTGTAGCTCCCTAGTATGTAATTGGTGTCAAATGAAGTTCAAGAGCTTCTTATTTATAGACATCAAGCAAGGGCAGGTTTGTAATTTCACAAAGCACAAGTATGAAGCAACATTATTTGGTGAAGAAATCCCATGATACGCCCCGCGTAAATTGGTCTACGCCCCGCGTAAATGCCCATTCCGTCAGAAATCTTCTGCATGTGGACCAATTCGTTGTCTTGTTGACTCAAGTACGCCCTGCGTAAAGGATTGTACGCCCCGTGTGTTTGAGTCTCTGGAGTTTTATTGCTTGAATTGGTGCTTTTACGCCGTGCGTAGCTGAAGTACGCCCCGCGTAAAAGAGTCTCTGATCTTTTTATGTTGAAGAACTGCCTTTTACGCCCCGCGTATATAGTGGTACGCCCCGCGTAAGTATAGTTGACTCTGGGAGACAATGTAGTCTGACTTTCAGGATTAGGCCAATTATTGCCGACATGTGTCATACGCCCCGCGTAGTGTGTCATACGCCCCGCGTATGCTGAGTCAGTTCCACATGGTGCCTGCGGATAAGGCAATTATTTCTGGCACTATGTTTTATGCCCCGCGTACAGGATAATACGCCCCGCGTATTGAGTGGATTTTTGCTCCTTTCTCGTACCTGAAATACAAAACTTGAGAGCCGAGTTAGCTTGACGTTTTTATTTCCTAAACTATTCAAAAACGAGGAAAATAAACTGAAAGTACGAGATTTATTTTTATTTCTTTATTTATCAAAAACACTTTATTTTTGTAATTAAACTTATTTATTTTACCCGAAATCATCCCGTAAATCACGCTAAAAGATAGGGGTAAAATACCCCTATCAAACCTCCTCGGACTTTAAAGTTTTACTTGTCCTCAAGTAAAAGAAATCGAAAGACAAGGGATTGAGAAAATTAAGAAACAAACCACAGGTTGGTTTTGCCAAGTGCGTGATTTCAGAGTTATGGTTTTGTGCAAAGGTTTCGGTAAGTACCTACGCAAACAATTGAGTACGAAACTTGTTTGAAACCTCCATGATCAAGATTTAATAGGCAATATTAACGGGGGTTGATTATCTTTTGAGAACCCGATAGTACCTCACCAAGGGATTTCGCTCTTACGCTCAATTTTAGGTGGGTCGGTGTTTTAGCGCTCTTCTTTGCACTTACTCGAGATCATGTTGAATTTGCGTTTTCATCCGGGTTTTTCCTCCTAAAATATGGTTAGGCAATATTAAAAATGAACCCGGAGGGGGGTTGTAATGTGGGTGGCTTCTTTAGTGGTTAGTGTAAAGGAACTCGAGTTCAAAAATACCGTTTGTGATTGCACCGTATCATTGTTCATTTCAGCCTTGGCGAATTTTACAAAATATACTTCAAAATTGCTCGGGTGGAGCTTGAGAATGCCTTTTTATTTTTATTGTATCCTTTGTTTTCATAGAGGCACAAAAACAAAATTTTGAGAGTTTATGGTGTTCATTTGCTAAGGCCGTGACTTATTTTGGGTAATTTGGGTGCAACTTGGTTGTGTCGGTATTTGAACAAGAGGAAAAAGGGTTAAATGTTAAAAGGGTATTAACAAAAAAGTGGGTTAGTAGGCTCGAAGGGGTTTCCTAATGTTTAATGAAAACGAGGAAAATAAATTAAGAAAAATTAGCCTAAGTGGGTTCGGTTTATCATCTATTGCCTTTTTACCACAAATAAGTGTACTTAACCCGGTATTGGATTCAAATTCTATGAGTCGAGTGAAGTCAAAGCTCTCAAAAAATTGTGAAAGAATTAGAGTTCTCGTACGAACTCTTTTAGGCTCAAATATACCTCACAAAGATTCGGGTGCAAATTGTGTACTATCAAGTTTTCGCTAAATTCTCAACTATCCCATTTTTATTGCCTTTTTAAAGTTTATTATGGAGGTAACATTTGAGTTAAGACTCAATGCTTTAGTTTAGTACTAGTCCTAGGTTTTGCACAAATTCCCTAACTTTAAGATCAAGACTAAAATTTCTTCATCAAATCATTCCTTTATGTTCCGACACTTTTATTTTTGATGACAAATAACGAAACTTTAATTAATTTTCGAAGGAGGGATAGCATGTTGGGAAAAATTAGAAGAGTCAATAAATTAGTTTAATTATTTTGTTGTTTATTTTATTTTTATTTTTGTTTTTGTTAGTGCAAACCAAACTAAAAGTGCGGGGTTGCACGTCCCTCCGCGTTATTTAAAATGACGCCTATTCCAAGGGCATCGCAAAAAGAAACTAAAACAAAAACAAAAATAAAGCTAAGGAAGGAAAAGAGGACCCTTAGTGGTCAGGGGTTACGCGAGGCGTGCCCGGAGGGGCGCCCCATGTAACCAGTACATTTTGTGGTGTTACTGGGCAGAGACGCAAATACGCGGGGCGCAGGAAAGAGGCATCCCACGTAAGTAGCGGATTTTATTGTTTTTGGAGTCAGAGACTCAAATACGCGGGGCGCAATAGGAGGACGCTCCGCGTGTTTGAGTTTCTGAACTGTAGGAACCACGGAAATGAACTTATACGCGGGGCGTAAGAAGAGTTACGCCCTGCATAAACGGTGTCCCCAATAGGATTTTGGATCAGAGGCACAAAGACGCGGGGCGTGCATAGGGAGACGCCCCGCGTATTATGTCGAATTGGGATTTGGCTTTCCGTGGCTGGGAAGCGAAACGAAGAAAACGAGTAAAGATTGAACAGATATATACAGGGAGTTTGAGGGAGTCAAACCAATGCTATGTTTAGAGTTGGAGTAGCTCGACTTTCCTTAGCGATGTGCAAGCTTAAGGTGGTGCGAGGAGTGTGGTTCCTCCTTGTTGTGGAAAAACGACGCCGCAATATATCTTTAGACGGTGGCCATTGACCCGTAGGATTGCATTGTCGGGACCTTGGATTTCAATTGCTCCGGAGGGGTGCACATTGATGACGGTGTATGGTCCCGACCACCGACTTTTCAATTTTCCGAGGAATAACCAGAGGCGAGAATTGTAGAGGAGAACTTGATCCCCCTTGTTGAACTCCCGAATTTGGATGTGCTTGTCGTGCCACCGCTTGGTACGTTCTTTGTAGAGTTTGGCATTTTCATATGACCCCAAGCGGAGTTCATCAAGAGTATTAAGTTGGAGGAGGCGGTGTTCTCTCGCAGCCTGCATGTCAAAATTCAAAAATTTCAGCGCCCAATAGGATTTATGTTCTAATTCCAAGGGTAAATGACATGACTTTCCAAAAATTAGACGATAAGGGGACATCCCGATGGGCATCTTAAACGCCGTGCGGTAAGCCCAAAGAGCATCATCGAGCTTCAAGCTCCAGTCTTTCCTAGAGGAGTTAACCGTTTTTTCTAAAATGCATTTTAGCTCTCGGTTAAAAACCTCAACTTGCCCACTAGTTTGCGGGTGGTAGGGTGTAGAGACTCGGTGTGCAACCCCATATTTAAGTAGGAGTTGATCGAATTGTCGGTTGCAAAAGTGGGAACCCCCATCGCTAATGATAGTCCGAGGGGTTCCGAACCGAGTGAAAATGTTTTTCTTTATGAATTTCCCTACCGCCTTAGAGTCGTTTGAAGGTAAGGCAACGGCCTCTACCCATTTGGAGACATAATCAACCGCTACAAGAATGTAAGCGTTGCCATGCGACTTAGGGAAAGGTCCCATGAAGTCTATCCCCCACACGTCAAAGAGTTCACAAACTAGGATTCCCTGTTGGAGCATTTCGTGTTTTCGGGAAATGTTTCCGCTCCTTTGACAAGCGTCATATGATTTGACGAAGTCGTGGGAATCTTTGGATAAAGTAGGCCAATAAAACCCACATTGTAAGACTTTTGCCATAGTTCGACTAGGGCCAAAGTGGCCCCCCGGCTCTTGGGTATGACACATATGTAGCACATGATTAACCTCTTCTTCCGGTATACACCTACGAATGATGTTATCGGCACAAGATTTGAACAGATAGGGGTCTTCCCAAAAATAATGCTTAGCATCGTGAAAGAATTTCTTACGCTGCTCATATGTAAGGTGCGGGGGAAGAATATTACCGGCTTTGAAGTTTGCCATATCGGCATACCAAGGTAAAGATGTTACCGCGTAGAGTGCTTCGTCGGGAAAGGTCTCCTTAATTTCAATAGCTTCCGGAGGTCCGCTTTGCTCGCCTTGTAAGCGAGAGAGATGATCGGCCACAACATTCTCCACTCCTTTTTTATCTTTGATCTCGATGTCGAATTCTTGTAAGAGTAGGATCCACCGTATCAAGCGTGGTTTGGCGTCCTGCTTAGTCATCAAGTACTTGAGAGCTGCGTGGTCAGTGTATACGATAATTTTGGATAACACAAGATATGACCTAAATTTATCGAAAGCAAAAACAACGGCAAGCATCTCCTTTTCCGTGATGGAATAGTTTTGTTGGGCCTCATTGAGCGTTTTGCTCGCATAATAGACAGGGCGGAAGAGTTTATCCACCCGTTGGCCCAAACAAGCACCTACAGCCAAATCACTCGCATCACACATTAATTCAAAGGGGAGGCTCCAATCGGGTTTCACCATGATAGGTGCATTAATTAACTTTTCCTTGAGTGTGTTAAACGCAGTTAAACATTGGTCGGAAAAATTAAATTCTGCATCCTTTATGAGGAGCTGGGTCAAGGGGATTGCTATCTTAGAAAAGTCCTTGATGAATCGTCTATAGAACCCCGCATGACCTAAAAAGCTCCGAATTCCTTTTACGTTGATTGGTGGAGGTATTTTTTCAATTACCTCGATCTTGGCCGGATCGACCTCGATCCCCTCCCCGGACACCTTGTGTCCCAAAACAATACAATCTTGAACCATAAATTGACACTTTTCCCAACTAAGAGCGAGGTTAGTGTCTTCACAACGTTGGAGGACTTTATCAAGATTGCTCAAACAAATGTCAAAGGACGACCCAAAAACAGAAAAATCGTCCATGAAGTCCTCAATCATTTCGGAGAATATAGCCGTCATACACCGCTGAAAGGTGGCGGGGGCGTTACAAAGCCCGAATGGCATCCGCCTATATGCAAATGTCCCATATGGACAGGTGAATGTCGTCTTCTCTTGATCCGAAGGATCAACGGGAATTTGCATATAACCGGATAAGCCATCGAGGGTGCAAAAGAATTTATGACCCGCCATTCTTTCCAACATTTGGTCGATGAATGGCAAGGGGAAATGATCTTTTCGGGTGGCTTCGTTAAGTTTTCTGTAATCAATGCATA
This sequence comes from Euphorbia lathyris, assembly GCF_963576675.1. Taxonomy (NCBI): domain Eukaryota; kingdom Viridiplantae; phylum Streptophyta; class Magnoliopsida; order Malpighiales; family Euphorbiaceae; genus Euphorbia; species Euphorbia lathyris. Next base: position 91,992,004 of record NC_088910.1, read on the forward strand.
CTCGCCACCCGGTTACTTTTCGTGTGTGGATTAACTCCCCTTGATCATTTTCCATCACCATTGTGCCCCCCTTTTTGGGAACACATTGGACCGGGCTAACCCATGGACTATCGGAGATAGGAAAGATTATACATGCGTCGAGGAGTTTGATTACCTCGACCTTTACTACCTCTTTCATATTGGGGTTAAGCCGTCGTTACGGCTGCACGGAGGGCTTGACTTTATCCTCCATAAAGATGCGGTGTGTGCAAATGGTGGGGCTGATCCCTTTTATGTCGTGAATGGTCCACCCAAATGCGCCTTTATGTTTTTGTAACACCGCGATTAATGCTTCCTCCATTTCCGCTGTCAAAAGCGAAGAAATAACAACCGTTAAGAAATTAGGAGGTTGCAAAAATATGTATTTTAAATTAGGAGGCAAAGGTTTAAGTTCCAAAGTTGGAGGCTCCTCGAGAGAAGACTTTGGCTTTGCTTTGCTATCTCGGTCCAAACCCTCGAACCGGCTCCTTGCCAACAGACATCGTTCTATTTCGGAGGAGTATTCAAATGGCTTGTTTAATGGCTCCTCATCCAAATGCTCATTATCACCTATTCCCGAAGAGGTTTCCGCAAAAGACCTACCACAAAATTCTCCAACAAAAAGATCAATAGAGTCTACGGAATTTAAAAAGTTACAATCTGCCAAGGTATTAGACGAAAATTTCATGGAATTGTATACGTTAAATTCTACCTCTTCGTCTTGCAACCGTAGGATGAGCTTACCTTCGTGGACATCAATGAGAGTCCTACCGGTTGCAAGAAATGGTCGTCCTAGGAGGATTGGTACCGAGTCGTCTTCCGCCATATCGAGCACTACGAAATCGGCGGGGAAAATGAACTTGTCCACTTTCACTAAGACATCCTCCACAACTCCTTTTGGCCGAGCAATGGATCTATCGGCCAACTGGAGCGTCATATTGGTAGGCTTTGGTTCTCCCAAGCCGAGCTTCCTGAATACAGATAAAGGCATTAGATTGATGCTAGCACCTAAATCACATAAAGCTCTCCTAAACTCAACATTTCCAATCATGCAAGGGATAGAAAAACTACCTAAATCCTTGAGTTTAGGTGGGAGTTTGTTCGTTATAATCGCGGAGCATTCCTCCGTGAGCGCTACCATCTCATTATAATCCAACTTCCTCTTTTTGGCGAGGATTTCTTTAAGAAACTTCGCATATGTGGGCATTTGCTCCAATGCTTCCGCAAGTGGAATGTTAATGTGAAGTTTCTTAAAGATTTCCAAAAACTTGCCGTATTGGTAGTCCAATTTTTCCTTTTTAAGTCGTTGTGGAAAAGGGAGCTTCGGCACGTAAGCTCCAATTGGATCACACACGTTTTTATTCTTATCCAAGGAAGTTGAGTGTTTTGGATCCGAATCGGGGTTGCTTACCACCTCCGGTTCATTACTTACCTGTGGAGCTTGTGAGGTCGCCTTTGGAACTGGTGGTTCCAAACCCTTACCACTACTGAGAGTTATTGCTTGCGCGGACTCCCATTCTTTTGGTCTTGGGTTTTGTTTGGTGTTAGTCGGGGGAGATCCATGTTGTCTCCCTTGTTGTTGGCGACTTAATTGGGCCACTTGCTGTCCCAAGTCCCTGCAAAATGCTTCGTTGTTAGCGAGACGGGAAGATATTTCTTTAAGAAGATCAATTACCATTGCATCTTGCGCATTGCTAGGAGGTTGTGAATTTTTCCCTTCTTGGTCATGAGGGAATTGGCCCAACCCTTGTTCCACAAATTTACCATGGGGTTCGGACGGGGGTGTCAATACATTCCGCTCGTTATCATAAGATGAAATGTGTTGAAGCCTCCTTCCGTTATTGCTATTGTTATAGTGGTGATAAGCGTGCGTGTTAGGATAAGAGTTATGATGAGAATTATACCTTTGTTGTCCCCCTACATAACTTACGCTTTCGGTGTCACCGGCAAAAGGGCTACCGGCTTGACAATCCTTACCTTGGTGGCCACCACCACAGTGAGAGCACATTAGGACGTGCTGAATTTTGGAGGCTCATTTGCGCCATTAAGGCGTCCAGTTTCGTATTCATTTTGATCATGAAGATGGTGGGAGCCTCGTCTTCTACGGCAAAGGTTTGATGTTGCGAGGAACCGGCAAGCCGATCTTCTTACCATTGGACGCTTTTCCTAGCTAATTCGTGAATGAGCTCATATGCCTCGCTTGCCGATTTGCGAAACAAATCCCCACCTGCGGCGGAATCAACAGTTGCACGATTAGTCGGTGTTAGACCATGATAAAAAGTACTTACTAAATCATGCTTAGGGATATCGTGATGGGGACAGTTTCAAGCAGCTTTCGGAACCTAGCCCAAGCTGAGTGGAGGGCCTCGTATCTAAGTTGCCGAAAGGAAGTGATATCTTTTCTCAATTTAACCGTTTTAGAGGGCGGGAAGTAGTAAGATAGGAATTCCTTCTCGAGTTCCTTCCATGATGTGATCGATCCCGCCTCTAACGAGTGCAACCATTCCAACGCTTGTCCTGTCAAAGAAAAAGGAAAAAGTTTTAGTTGGACGGCCTCTATTGGAACATTATTTTGCCGTGAAGTTTCGGCACACATAAGAAATTTATCAAGGTGTTCGTTAGGGTTTTCATGGGGTTCCCCTCCGAATTGACCGAATTGTTGGATTAATTGGATCATGCTAGGCTTTATTTCAAATGTGTCGGTCGGAATGGTGGGGGCAACGATTCCATGGCGGATTTGAGGACGATGTGGTGCAAGAATCTCCAACATCGAACGCGTGTCGTTGCCTTCACCATTACGGCCGTTATTCACGGGTTGTTCCGGCCCCCGTTCGTTGAGCTCGGGCTGGTTAGCTTCATCGTTGAGATTTGCCATTCTTTCTCTACGTAACCTACAAAGAGTACGTTCAATTTCGAGATCAATAGGTACGAGAGAATCACTTTTAGATCGGGTGTGCATAAAGTAAAACAAGTATATAAAAGAATTATCAACAAGAAAGAATAATGTTAGCAAACGTATATATAAACAATTTATACAAAAAGAATGCTTAAACTAACAATGAAATGTTTTTGTCTAATATTGTAGGAAATTATAAATCCCCGGCAATGGCGCCAAAAACTTGATGGGGCGTAAGACTAGGTAGAGTTTTTCTAATGAAGACTTAATGTGTATTGCGGTGAATGTGCTACTAATGTGGATGTGATCTTTTTAATGCTCTAACTCTACTAGACGCTACGACTACTTAGGGGCAAGTGTACCCCGTCGTATCAAGTAATAATCCGGTTAAGACCGGGTATCGAATCCACGGGATTTATAATTACAAGTATTAGACGACTCGGTTTCGTATGTTATTTAAGCGGTAATTACTTTGGAATTAAGTAAGACATAACTACACACTATCCCTCACTATTGGCGACACAGATTTTTGTAGCTAAAACTCTATGAAGTGGGGTGAATATGATAAGTTATAACAATGATAAATAATGACTCTAAATGTATAGGGATAATAGTTTACTCTTGCAAAGACGACCAAGTGTAGTAGAACCGACCCGTGAAGTACTTAGACTACGTGATTCCTAGTCAAGGCGTGTCTAATGCGAGGGAATTAGAAACAAGGGCCCATAAGTTCCGTGGCTTGTCAATTCCTACGGTTTCCGGTTTGTCACTTCCGGTAAGGCAACACCTATATAACTCCCTAAAGATAGCCCGAATGGCGACGGTAATCGCGTTCTCCTACACAAGAATCAATTATCAATATCAAAACAATCAATAAACATTAACACATAAAAGGAGATAGAGATTATAAATCATAAATTATAAATATGGAAGGTGATTAGATGAAATACAACCAAGCCTAGTACATAGGAAGAGTACAAGCTAATTAGCAAGTAAAAAGGGAGAATCCGCCCTTGGAACTAGCTAACCGGACTCAAAGCCGTCTCTTAGGTCGTGGAGGTGGAACTCTCGAGCTTGGTGACGAATGGTGGAACGGAGTGTCAATGGAACACCGGAACAACGAACAAGCTCTCGAGGGGGAGAGTTTAACTAACAAAATTGAATCTAAATTACAAGGAAAGAAAAGAGTATATTGTAGCTCCCTAGTATGTAATTGGTGTCAAATGAAGTTCAAGAGCTTCTTATTTATAGACATCAAGTAAGGGCAGGTTTGTAATTTCACAAAGCACAAGATGGAGCAACATTATTTGGTGCAGAAATCCCATGATACACCCCGCGTAAATTGGTCTACGCCCCGCGTAAATGCCCATTCCGTCAGAAATCTTCTGCATGTGGACCAATTCGTTGTCTTGTTGACTCAAGTACGCCCTGCGTAAAGGATTGTACGCCCCGCGTGTTTGAATCTCTGGAGTTTTATTGCTTGAATTGGTGCTTTTACGCCTTGCGTAGCTGAAGTACGCCCCGCGTAAAAGAGTCTCTGATCTTTTTATGTTGAAGAACTGCCTTTTACGCCCCGCGTATATAGTGGTACGCCCCGCGTAAGTATAGTTGACTCTGGGAGACAATGCAGTCTGACTTTCAGGATTAGGCCAATTATTGCCGACATGTGTCATACGCCCCGCGTATGCTGAGTCAGTTCCACATGGTGCCTGCGGATAAGGCAATTATTTCTGGCACTATGTTTTACGCCCCGCGTACAGGATAATACGCCCAGCGTATTGAGTGGATTTTTGCTTCTTTCTCGTACCTGAAATACAAAACTTGAGACCCGAGTTAGCTTGACGTTTTTATTTCCTAAACTATTCAAAAACGAGAAAAATAAACTGAAAGTATGAGATTTATTTTTATTTCTTTATTTATCAAAAACACTTTATTTTTGTAATTAAACTTATTTATTTTACCCGAAATCATCCCATAAATCACGCTAAAAGATAGGGGTAAAATACCCCTATCAGTTACCTCCGATAGTTCCTGAGCCAACTATCTTGCCCTTCTTATTGTCTCCAAAGCTTACACTACCTCCTCGTTTAAGCTCTAGTGTGATGAACTGAGTTTCATCACTTGTCATGTGTCTTGAGCATACGCTGTCTATATACCAGAGTTTTGATTTCTCCACGCATGTCAAGCTGACCTGCATTTTAAACTACTCGTTTTTAGGTACCCAATTCTTTTTGGGTCCTTTCTTGTTTGTGTAAACAGGTGCAAAGTCATATTTTAACTTGTGACGACATACATTTGTAGTATGGCCACTTTTACCACAAAAGCCACACATAGTTACCCTTTGAGGGTGATGTTGAGTGTGGTCAGCATTGTTGTGCTGAGCATGCCAGCATACCTTGGTAGTATGACCTTTCTTACCACAGAAGTCACATTGGACAGTCTGTTTGTTATGCCAGCACACAGCTTTTGTGTGTCCTTTCTTCCCACAACAGCTACATTGAGTAAACTATTTATGCTGACCAGTACCTGAGTACTCAGCATGAGCTTTATTCTTAGTTGAACCTTTTATTTGGTTCTGTAAAGTTGTGACATCCTTTCTAAGTTTCTTTGACTCAGTTTGAACCTTCGTGACAAACTTATGTAAGATTTGCATGTTGGTATGTAAATCTGAGTTGTCCTGGAGGAGATATCGGAAGTCACTCAGCTTGACCTCCTCAATCTCGTCGCAGCGCTTGCTGAGTGCCTTAATCTTTTTGTTACACTTCTTAGTTAGTGTATATAAGTCACTCAGGGCATTTACCATTTCGTTTCTAAGCAAAATTAAGGATGTTACCTCATTGTTGTTTTCCTCCTGCTCAGAATCTCTAGAGAGGTCAGCTTGCTCAGATTGAGATTGGTCAGTTCCATCATCTGCCATGAAACATATATTGGCTGTTTCATTTTGCTCAGCTTCAGATGATGTCGACTCATCACTGTCACTCCACGTGGCCACCATTGCCTTTTTGCTTCCATTCTTATCTTTTTTCAGATTAGGACAGCTTGACTTAATGTGCCCAGTTTGATGGCACTCATAACATGTGACAGGCTTGGAGCTGTCCTTTTTGTATCTGGTGTCACTGGACTCAGCTTTATATCTGTCTCCTCTCTTGTATGGCCGCTTACTATTTCTTTCATTTCTTCTGAACAGCTTTTTCATTTTTCTAGTAAACATGGCCATTTCCTCATCATCAGTTGACTCAGCTTCTGTGGAGTCAGCTTTCATCACTAGTGATTTCTGTTTCTTGTCCTCAGATTTTTCTTTAGCTTCAAAATTTTTCATGGAAATTTCATGGGTCAGCAAGGAACCGATCAGCTCATCATATTTGTATGTGGTCAGGTCCTGAGCTTCCTCTACAGCTGTCTTCTTAGCTTGCCAGCTTTTGGGAAGACTTCGTAAGATCTTCTTCACTTGTTCTTCTTCAGTGAAATTCTTACCGAGTCTTTTAAGCTCATTTATTATGTTGGTGAACCTGGCATTCATTGCTGAGATGTCCTCATTGTCAGTCATCTCGAACAGCTCATACAACCGCATGTGTTGGTTCACTTTGGATTCCTTGACCTTGCTGGTGCCTTCATAAGTCACTTCCAGCTTTTTCCAGATCTCCTGTGCTGACTCACAACCTGAAATCTTATTGTATTCTGCAGCATCTAGAGCACAGTGAAGCATATTGATAACCGAAGCATTATTTTGTAATTTTCTGAGGTCATCCTCTGTCCACTCAGCTTCCCTTTTAACAATTTTCTCATTGTTAACAGTTTTGTATGGTACATGTGGACCTTGAACAATTGCAAGCCATGCACTCATGTTTGTGGCTTGTATAAAGTTCTTCATCCTATTCTTCCAAAATGTATAATTTGACCCAAAGAATAGGGGAGGTCTAGTGATTGATAATCCCTCAGGGAGTATCTGTGTTGTTTGGTTTCCTAGAAGGAAACGAGTGCTATTCTCACCCATTTTTAGGGATCAGCTCAAGATTGTTAGATCTTTGAGTAGTGAGCTTAGGCTCTAATACCACTTGTTGGTCCCTAGTAATTAGTTCCAAGGGGGGGGGGGTTAGGAACTAATGTAACTTTTTCGGCTTTTAATTATACTGACTTAACGTTATTTTAAGAGTTTGATAACTTAGCGTGTTTGTCAGCATGGCCGATTAATTAGTCAGACAGTTTTAGTTCTATGCTGACTAAGACTGCTTGACTTGAGAGTTGGGAATTGACACTTGAAAGGTCAGCTTCCAACTCAGCACTCAGATTTAACAATTTATAAGCTGAGTAAATTTCACAAGCAACACATGCACACACATATATATATATTGAGAGAAAGAGTTTAGAAGTTACTCAGCACGACTTATCCTGGTTCGGCCTCTCTGCCTACGTCCAGTCCCCAGTTCCTCCTGGGATTTTCAATCCAATACTGAGCTCTTTCAAGGTAGAGCACAAACCCTTTACAAGGCAGTGAGTATGCAAGAGTACGTCCTCTATTTGTCTACTCAGCTCCTACTAAGTACTACAACCCAGCACTTAGATTTTTCTACCACTGAATACTTACAACCAAGTACTCAGCTCAACACTCTCAATATTCCTATTGATTACACACTTGTTCCTTTTCAACTAAAGAACACCTTAGATGATTACAAAACAATCAATCTAGCATTTACACAGAGAATAGAAAAGTTGGTGTAAGATCTTTTTGTATTTGAGTGCTTTGAAGATTTTCTCTCTTGTATTTTTCTTTTGATACTTCGGCCAATGATCCAAGGTTCTTGATTGTCCTTTTATAGATGGAAATCTCATCCTGGATCATTTTGAATTGGTTTAGCCGTTGTGTCCAAAACGGCTCTTTTAGGGAACATCTTCTGGTCAGCTTCAGACTGTTCCGCCATTCCCTTCCTCTGGTTTCCTCAGGCATCAGGTTTTGTCTTCTTGCATCAGACTTGTCTTTTTGTGCCAGTTGTCTTTTACCAATAATCCATTGACCCATGATTCTTGGAATTAGTCTTCTTTGTATTTTCGAGGCTTCAATTATTGGTGCAGAAGATTGGCAGACTTTGTCCTTTAGTGAACGGATCCTTCATGCTGTCCTGACTGTCACTCAGCTTCATTCGTTATCTTCGAATGTTCAACTTCCATGCTGAGTTCCTTCTTAGTCAGCTTTGTTCTGTTTGTATAATTCTGAAGAAGTCTTCTAATTTAGTAAGCTTCGTTCTGGCAACTTTGAAGGAAGCTTCTGATACTGAGTTCCACTCCACTCAGCTTCTATTCTTTCATGCTGAGTTCCATTCAACTCAGCTTGGCTTATGCTGACTTTTGTCCTGTTTAACTTTATATATATTTTTGCACTCAATATTGAACAAACACATTAGTACAATTAAATCAAAGCATTTAAATTTAATTGCCTCTTAATCATGGATGATTTTGTCAAATCAAAATCTTGTGGAAAGGTGTTTCAACAGATAGGATTGCTGTTTGCCAAATTTTTGAGGTGCAGGAGGTATTTTATATGGGTTTTTATTTGGGAGCGCCCATTTCTGTTGGTAGAAGCAAATCACAGACGTTTGGTTTTTTGAAAGATAGAATTTGGTCCAGGATGAGTAATTGGAAAGAGAAATATTTGTCTCGAGCCGGGAAGGAAATCTTAATCAAAGCTATTCTTCAATCCATTCCGTCCTATCTTATGAGTATTTTTCTCCTCCCTTTACATCTATGTGATGCTATTAACAAGTTGCTAAATAAATTTTGGTGGAAATCGAATGGTTCTTCTCCTATAGGTTTGTGTTGGCAAAGGTGGGAAAAGTTTTGTATCCCAAAGATTAAAGGGGGTATGGGTTTCCGAAGTACTCATGAGTTTAACTTGGCATTATTAGCAAAACAAAGTTGGCGGTTGCTAATGAATCCTGAGTCACTTGTCTATCGGATCCTAAAGGCTCATTATTTCTCATCCTCTAATTTTTTGCAGGCTAGTATTGGGCATAATCCCTTATATGTGTGGCGGAGCATCTTAGCGGGTAGAGAGTTAATTTTCAAAGGTTCATTACGTAAAGTGGGTAGCGGTTTAGATGTAAGAACCTGGGAGGATCATTGGTTGCCGGACATTGATAATCCAAGACCAACTTCGGTACCTTCTTCTGATCAGCAATTTGAATTCGTATATAGTTTGTTGGATCAGCAAGGTCGCTGGGATGAGAACTTAATCAGGTATATCTTTAATGATAGAGATTGTCTTTTAATTTTGTCCATCCCGAGACGATTTTCTGCCATTAATGATTCATGGCTTTGGTTTCCGGATAGGCGTGGTAAATACACTGTTAGATCGGGTTATCATTTGGCGATAGGTTCGTTTGGTCGAGCCAATTCGTCCTCTCCTCTTCCTTAAGTACAAATATTTAAGATACATAACATATTTTCAATATCTTTCAATGATCACAAAATTTTTATTTCTAATCTAAACATTATTGCTAAACTAAAGATGAATATAAAAATTAAACTAAAATAAAATGTAAAAATTAGAATATGAAATATTAAAAACTAAAAATGAGATAATCCTTAAGAATTCTCAAGGAGAATCAGAATTATGGACAGAGTCAATTATCTAGACCGGTTCTAAATAATGGTTCTGTTTACTTACCTAGGAATAATTTCAAGCAGGAATAAAAGAAAGTAGAACTCTATCCCAAACTTTGAAATTATATATATTTTTTTCTTCTTTTTTTTAGCATTTTTTTAAGCGCTTTTTTTTAGCGTTTTCTCAATTTAAGGATCTACTGATTGCGGTTGAATGTCCGAACTTCTGGTTCTGCCCACGAACAAAAACTACGCACATTAACTGAAACTTTCAAAACTATTGTAAAGATCAACAATTCCTTCCTGGGGGATAAGATAATTTCAAGGACTGTATTCCCCATTCCTACTTTCTAATATATCTGTCTGAGAAAAGTTGATCGGCTATTTCTTGGAGAGATAAATGTAGGTGTTTAAGGAAATGATATGATAAAAGAAGAAATTATGTGGGTGTAATTTAGGAATTGAATAATTTTTGTACAAAGAGAAATGATGTTTTGGTGAAGGGTTAGTGTATAGAAAAGAGGTAAATGTGTTTGGGAAGAGGTAAATTTTCTGGATAAATAAATATATTGTTAACCAAGGTTCGAAATAAAACACAAAAAACATAAAATTTTGTTAAAAATTTGGCGTTCCCCGGCAATGGCGCCAAAAACTTGTTGAGCGATTTCCGCAAGTGCACGGTATACGCTTGTAGTAATAAAAGATATCGAACCCACAAGGAACGCTTTTTAACTAAAACTTTATTTAATTCGGTTTAATCACGTGTTCAGGTTTAACAAAAGAATATCGTTTAATTGATTGAATTGGTTTTGGTAAATTAGGATTAGATAGAAGGATTATATTGAGTTTAGAGAACAGTTCCGTCTTTGTGGTTTTGATTACAAGATAGATATTTCCGCAATTGGAATAAAATAGAACTTATTTTCATAAAGCAAAGAAAACAACTTTAACTTTGTAAGATTATGGACATGTAACAATATAGCGATTTATTCAATTAAATGGCTTCGAACCATAGAAATCCCCCTGATGTTGAGGTGACTCCTACCTTAATCAAACTAGTATTTTATGTCTGATAAGCCGCGATCAGCGATCATGTCATCCATAAAAACTAAATCTGTCAAGTGTTCAACAAAGTTCTTATATGAATAAGATGGAATAGAATGTTTTAATAAAAACACCAATTTATCATTTTGAAAATCATTTTGTCAGAACAATATCAAAATAACAACAGTAAGAATGTATTGAATAAATAAGTATATCACTAATGAAATGTGAATTTTCACAAGTTAACAGAGAAGTAGAAACTTGGATAGCATTGTAACGAAAACTTTGAGATCCGGGTCGTCAATCTTTCTCTCAAACTCCGTAGGTTCGTCAAACCTCATGTGCTTCAGCCGTCACTCCTTCTCGCTGGATCTTCGGAATAGAGACTGATCTCGTCCACTACCAGAATGAAAACTAAACTAATACTGTTTTTATAACTAATCTAATAACAATTCGTGTACAGCACGATTGTTTACACAAAAATGAAATCTAACTCTCTGACTCATTTCTGAGTCAGAAACTCAACATAACAACTTTCTTCTCTAATTTCTCTAACTTTTCCAACCTTGATTTCTTGAAATGGATCACTTATTTATAGTTGTTGAAGGGTTGTAAATGATGGGTCGTGTCCGCTGGTGAAGGGTTGCTTTTATCCGAACGAACAGACGCGTTTTTCCGATTTAAATATGTGTTTTGTGTGTAGAAGGGTTCACTGTCGCGACTGAGATTCTGAAAATCTCAGTCGCGATAGGGGGTATAGGGACGAGTGAAACTTCGTTTTCCTCCCGAGCTGGCTTCCCTAAGTCGCGACTGAGATTATGAAAATCTCAGTCGCGACAGAGAGAATTCTCCCTGTCTCTCGACTGCTTTTCGTCCTTCTTGAGCGTTCTTCTGACTGATATGCATTCTTGGTACGTTTTTTAGGTTTTTCCTCCATTTTAGCTCCGTTTTGGCTTCGTTTTCGCTCCTATTTGGATTTAACCAAATAATTAAGTACCTTGCATCAAAGAAGTAAAAAAGACGTAAAAGTATTCCAAATGAATATAATTAACATGATTTTAATGTAAATTTAACGTATTTATGTATGATATTTTAGGTATATTTTGGGCTTAACAAACTCCCACACTTAAGCTTTTGCTAGTCCCGAGCAAAATTTCACTGAATTTATTCTTTAATCAATCTCTTTATAAATAGAACATATATCCATATATTCCTCTTTAAATTAGTTAAACCAAAAGATAAACTTTTCATGGTAAATTTATACGCAAAGTATCAAACTAGCTAGTGTAAAAGAGATATATTACTCGTCTTGTATTTCAATTTTTATATTGAAGTATTCGGGACGGTGTAAGCACGCATGTTTTTGAATCTTTCGTCTCAAGGCATTTCTAAGCATAAAATTTTCTTTCCCAAACCTAAACTATTACAAATATAGATTTATTAAGGACTTAGGTTTAATATATTTGCTTAGTTACGCCCAAGATAAGGGTGGTCTCGATCGTAACTTTATATGAATTAATTTGCTTTTGTGTTCGTTTAAGAGGTACCGACCATGCCATTGGTGGACGCAATCGTTACTTAAAACTTTAAACACGTTTAGTTTTTGCTTTAAATTTTTAACGTTCCTTTTATACCTCGACCGTGATAAGGGTGGTCGCAATCGTGGCCAAAAGTAAACGGTACTTTATGTTCTTCCCTTTCATACCTCGATTGTGATAAGGGTAGTCTCAATCGTGGCCAAAAGTTAAGAATACGACTACTTGATTAAATTAACATGAAAATAAAATTGGGAAAGAAAAATAGCACATTCATCCTATATTGACTTGAAATTCAACATGTATTATGGCTAAAGTTTCCTTAAAAACTTCAATTGGTTTTTAATGTAAGACGAAAAATAATATCGAGCTAAAAAGCTAAAGTTGTTAGTTTGATTTATGCCTATAAACCTAATTGAAAATTGAAAATAAGATTTATATTTATCATGAATTCATGATATAAAATAGAGATTTGAAACTAAAGAAAATTTACTTATATACATTTACTCGAGACGTTTTTGATAAAATCGTATCGGAGATTTGTAAAAATATAGCCCGTATAGAAATATTATTTCTAACAATAATGATAACCTTAAAATATGCTTAACATTATTTTTAAAGTTGACTTGTTTAAAAACATATGAAATATATATACTTTAACAAAAATATATGTTTATGAAAAATAGCTATTACTTTTGAAAAATGTTGCACTTTATATAAAAATGTTGCATTTCTGTTTTTGAAAATGTTGCATTATATACTTTACTTAAACTTGAATAACAACATGCATTTATACTTAAATAAATAGTATTCATTCTCATTCGTTGCATTCATTCGTACTTAAAATTAAAACGAATATGAAATATCTCCTCCCACACTTAATTTGGACCATGTCCTCATTGGTGCAAAAATTGATAAAACACGAAAAATAGTACGAAATAAACCATACAAATTAGAAATGAAAATATAGTACGAAAACATTCAAAACATAATCATAAAGAAAATTGTACCAAACATAATTAAAAAATATTGTACCAAATTTAACAAGACATAATAAAAAATAACGAAAATGAGTTAAAGAAAGAAAGGATAAAACCTATCAAGGTGAACTCGGTGGAGAAGGCGTAGTCTCAACTCCTTGGCGTCGAAAGAAAGATAGCAACCGGCGACGAGTAGATTTGTGCTCACGACTCAACGTAGTGATCATTGAACTCATTTCGGCATTGTTGGCAACGACTTCATCTAACCGTGAATTCATGTGACGGTTATGCTCGTTCATTTGTGTCAAAACACGTTGCCATCTAACTTGTTCTTCTTCATTTGGTTCCACATTCGCTTGCTCGTTGGCATTAACATCAACATTCTCCTCCTCCTCTTCCTCTTCATCAAATTCCTCTTCATCCTCCTCCTCATCATCTTGGGCACCGAAACCTTGAGAACCCGAGGCTTCACTACTCATGGTAGCAAAAACACGTCTTGTGCGATCCGCATAAGATATAAAGGCGGGTGGTCCCATTTTCTTCAATAAATTGGCCCTTTGAAGTGCCGTGAGATCCAAGAAAGGTAAACTAATATGAGGCATATTTTGATAATCCGTTAATTCACCCCGAGCACCCAAAACAATACCGGTAATTAAATGACCCATAGGCACTTGCTTATTACGGGACTTGGAAGCTCGAACTAAATTAGTAAATATCATCTCAATACTATCAATGGTCAAACCCTTAAAAATAGCATCTAACACAACCAAATCACGAACTTGCACTTTTGAACTTTCAACCCGACCAAATAAGGAAAATGATAAAAACTTGTGAAAGAAGAAGATACAATCGTCCTTAAGTAGCTTACTAGAAGTATTCTTTGGACTAAAAACATCTAAACCGGTTAAAGAATTCCAAACCGCGTGTGAATCAAAAGGCTTTGGCTTTGAATAAAAATTCCGAGTAGGAAAACCAAACCAACGGTTCATGGCCGCATACCCAACATCATAACGAACTCCGTCATTCCGAAAAGAGATAACTCCTTTCTTCTTGTCATAGGTTAGAGTAACCAAAAACTCAATAATACGCGATTTAAGACTAGGAAACGCATACTAGAAAATCGTTTCCAACCAAGAACGGAAAGAAATTCATCAAAACGCTCGGTAAAAGAAAATGTGTTTACCGTGTCGGTGTCAAGGAAAAGCATGTCGACGAACTCTATTTGGCTATTAGAAAATCGGTGATATTTGCGTCCTTCGGCTTCCGTCATAATATCGAACGGTGCTCCATATTGAACCCGTAATTTATTGATCTCGGTGGCTTTAGCTTTGTTAGCAACGGTCTTTTGTCTAGGCATTTTGTTTGTGAATTTTGGTGAATGGGATGAAGAAAATATGAAAGAGATGAAAGGGAGAGTAAAAGATAATGGTGGTGAATTAGGGAAGAATAAGATGAATAGGGTAAAGATTTATGGGGAAGATGAGTGAATCTTTGTTATTGGGAAGAGAAAAGATGATTGATTGGTGTAAAAAGAGGTGATTTAAATAGGTGTAAGTAATAGGTATTGATTAGGATAGGGAATATGTATATAAAATAGAGTAGAAATAGGATTAAATGCAAAAAACCATCCAAAGCCCGTCACAGCAGCTGCAAGTCGCGACTGAGATTTTCAAAATCTCAGTCGCGACAGCAAGCTTGCAAAGGGGGCGAAATTTTCCGAAAAGTTGCTCCTTTGCTGTCTCAACTGAGATTTCAGAATCTCAACTGAGATTCTGGAATTTCTGGGTAAAAATTGGATATTTTTGACAATTTGAACATGACTAATTCAATTCCTCTTGTAATTAAGTGACATTAATGCAAATTTTAATTCCTGAAACTGAGATAAACAAAACTGAAACATTAAATTAAAGGAAAACCAATGGTTGTTCCTTAATTAAAAGAAATTAATGAAATAATTAATGCACTTTTATTAATCATAATCACCTATTAATTACTTATCAAACATATGTACACAAAAACAGAAATAAATCTATATACATGAACATCAAACATATGTACAGAATTACAATCAAACATTATAAATTTAAACAGTATCCCTATGAATTAGAATATGTTTTATTCTGGCCCTTTCTAATTGTTCTTGAACAAAAACTTCTCTTTGAGAGAAAGAAACTGTGGACCGACACGAAAAACTCATTTTACGATTCCCTCACTTTCCGAGAACTCGTAATCAAGTATGGGAAAAGGCTCTTTATTAGTCCAAGGAATAGAAACTGATCCTTTGGTACCCAAAATGATTCCACATATGATATTCCCAAACCCTATTTTACGATTCTTCGAACGGGAAGCGGCAACTAATCCCTCCATCAAAATCTTTGAGGAATTAACTGTTGTACCTTGGAAAATATCACCTAGCACATATAAATCGGTATCCTGGACGACACTGCTTCTGACTCGACCAAATAGACTATGACAGAGAAATTTGTGCAAAAACAACATGGAGTTAGAATTTATTGATTTGTTGTAGGCAAGACTTGGAGTGAATCTCCAAAATCCAGTCAACATTCTCCAGATATCAGTATAAGTCATATCTCTGCCAGGATGATGTGGAGTGGTGTACCGTGGTGGAAAACCAAACCAATTATGAAGTTCAGGATATCTAAAAGTGAACATCTTCCCTTCACAACGAAAACTGAGACGAACACGCCTCTTATTGATGAACCGAACGGTAGATAGAAACTCTAATACCCAGTTTCCAATAATAGGAAACTTTACTGATGCAAACTTGGTCCATCCCAAATTTGTCAGATAGCGATTCATGTCATCGCTTATCCCGAGTTCTTCGTTCAGGAACTCATATACAGCATTCCACAAAACTATGCATATCTAAACTATAAATAACCTTTCCCCTCATCATGATTGTAGATTGGAAACCATGCTCCATAGCGTGAAGAAATGTCAACACGCTTGCTATGAGCAGAAGTGTGTTTTCGAATATTTTTCAAAGACATAGTCATGTCTGTGAGAGAGAAGAAAATGATGTCTGTAGGATTGAGAATTTGAGAAAGAAATTCAGGAAGATGAAATGAAATGGAATAAGTCTGATCCTACAGGAATATAAGACATTTAAGTGAAAGGTTGTGTCTGTTAAAAAGAAAAGATGCAAAAAGTGATACCTCTTCAAATCAACTGACATAAATTTTAAAAATCAGATGTCTGTAATCCCTTACAGTTATTTCAAATTGGAAAAGACAGAAAATCTCAACCGAGATTTTCGGAATCTCAACTGAGATTTCTGCATATTTAATTTCTCAATAATTCTAACACTTAAATGAAATCATTTTCAAAACATAACTAGATTAAAATTTAATTTTACAAACCTTATTTGTACACAAATTCAAAAATAAAAACAAATAAAAATAAATTAACCTAAAATTTAAAATAAAAATAAATTAAATTAAAAAGAAATAAAAATAAAAATAAAAATTATGAACGAAAGATAAGAAAAACTAAAAATTAAAAATATGAAAACGAAATAAATTAATGTTCATAGAACAAAAGATATCTTATTGAAAATTATGCGTAGAGAATTGTAAAATCTCAGTTTGAGAATTAAAAATTCTCAGTAAATTCAGAAATTTATAAAACTTCAAATAAAATCACTGTAGAGATTTGTTTAAAAATCTCTATACAATCAGAAACTTAAATTATGTGTGATTTTAATTCAATTGAGATTTCTTGAAATCTAAAAACATTTTCCTCCTTAAGTACAAATATTTAAGATACATAACATATTTTCAATATCTTTCAATGATCACAAAATTTTTATTTCTAATCTAAACATTATTGCTAAACTAAAGATGAATATAAAAATTAAACTAAAATAAAATGTAAAAATTAGAATATGAAATATTAAAAACTAAAAATGAGATAATCCTTAAGAATTCTCAAGGAGAATCAGAATTATGGACAGAGTCAATTATCTAGACCGGTTCTAAATAATGGTTCTGTTTACTTACCTGGGAATAATTTCAAGCAGGAATAAAAGAAAGTAGAACTCTATCCCAAACTTTGAAATTATATATTTTTTTTTCTTCTTTTTTTTAGCATTTTTTAAGCGCTTTTTTTTAGCGTTTTCTCAATTTAAGGATCTACTGATTGCGGTTGAATGTCCAAACTTCTGGTTCTGCCCACGAACAAAAACTACGCACATTAACTGAAACTTTCAAAACTATTGTAAAGATCAACAATTCCTTCCTGGGGGATAAGATAATTTCAAGGACTGTATTCCCCATTCCTACTTCCTAATATATCTGTCTGAGAAAAGTTGATCGGCTATTTCTTGGAGAGATAAATGTAGGTGTTTAAGGAAATGATATGATAAAAGAAGAAATTATGTGGGTGTAATGTAGGAATTGAATAATTTTTGTACAAAGAGAAATGATGTTTTGGTGAAGGGTTAGTGTATAGAAAAGAGGTAAATGTGTTTGGGAATAGGTAAATTTTCTGGAAAAATCATCTGTCACGTCTGACATCCTGTTTCATAAAATTTTCTTTTCCTTCTTGGTGTATCTGCTAGCCAAATTTCTTTTCTGTAGACTCCTTCTGTGAATTTATATTGATGATCAAATCTCCAGTTTATCTTTTGAGAAACTTGGATTTTTTTTTATCTGCAAACATCTAATTGCAAACGTTAAATAACAATGAGGATTTAGTCCTAGTGACCATCCTCAATAAATAAAATACTATAAAGATAAATAAATATATTGTTAACCAAGGTTCGAAATAAAACACGAAAAACATAAAATTTTGTTAAAAATTTGGCGTTCCCCGGCAACGGCGCCAAAAACTTGTTGAGCGATTTCCGCAAGTGCACGATATACGCTTGTAGTAATAAAAGATATCGAACCCACAGGGAACGCTTTTTAACTAAAACTTTATTTAATTCGGTTTAGTCACGTGTTCAGGTTTAACAAAAGAATATCGTTTAATTGATTGAATTGGTTTTGGTAAATTAGGATTAGATAGAAGGATTATATTGAGTTTAGAGAACAGTTCCGTCTTTGTGGTTTTGATTACAAGACAGATATTTCCGCAATTGGAATAAAATAGAACTTATTTTCATAAAGCAAAGAAAACAACTTTAACTTTGTAAGATTATGGACATGTAACAATATAGCGATTTATTCAATTAAATGGCTTCGAACCATAGAAATCCCCCTGATGTTGAGGTGACTCCTACCTTAATCAAACTAGTATTTTATGTCTGATAAGCCGCGATCAGCGATCATGTCATCCATAAAAACTAAATCTGTCAAGTGTTCAACAAAGTTCTTATATGAATAAGATGGAATAGAACGTTTTAATAAAAACACCAATTTATCATTTTGAAAATCATTTTGTCAGAACAATATCAAAATAACAACAGTAAGAATGTATTGAATAAATAAGTATATCATTAATGAAATGTGAATTTTCACAAGTTAACAGAGAAGTAGAAACTTGGATAGCATTGTAACGAAAACTTTGAGATCCGGGTCGTCAATCTTTCTCTCAAACTCCGTAGGTTCGTCAAACCTCATGTGCTTCAGCCGTCACTCCTTCTCGCTGGATCTTCGGAATAGAGACTGATCTCGTCCACTACCAGAATGAAAACTAAACTAATACTGTTTTTATAACTAATCTAATAACAATTCGTGTACAGCACGATTGTTTACACAGAAATGAAATCTAACTCTCTGACTCATTTTTGAGTCAGAAACTCAACATAACAACTTTCTTCTCTAATTTCTCTAACTTTTCCAACCTTGATTTCTTGAAATGGATCACTTATTTATAGTAGTTGAAGGGTTATAAATGATGGGTCGTGTCCGCTGGTGAAGGGTTGCTTTTATCCGAACGAACAGACGCGTTTTTCCGATTTAAACATGTGTTTTGTGTGCAGAAGGGTTCGCTGTCGCGACTGAGATTCTGAAAATCTCAGTCGCGACAGGGGGTATAGGGACGAGTGAAAACTTCATTTTCCTCCCGAGCTGGCTTCCGTAAGTCGCGACTGAGATTATGAAAATCTCAGTCGCGACAGAGAGAATTCTCCCTGTCTCTCGACTGCTTTTCGTCCTTCTTGAGCGTTCTTCTGACTGATATGCATTCTTGGTACGTTTTTTAGGTTTTTCCTCCATTTTAGCTCCGTTTTGGCTTCGTTTTCGCTCCTATTTGGATTTAACCAAATAATTAAGTACTTTGCATCAAAGAAGTAAATAAAGACGTAAAAGTATTCCAAATGAATATAATTAACATGATTTTAATGTAAATTTAACGTATTTATGTATGATATTTCAGGTATATTTTGGGCTTAACAACTGTCATGGAGTTTGTATAACTGCTGTTAACGGGGCATTTGAAGGCCTATTTGATGCTCTCAGGTCTGAGATTATGGCTATCTGAGAGGCTTTAAGTTGGCTAACAGAGAGAAATTTACATTCGGTTTGTGTTCAGTCGGACTGCTTGGTGGTTGTCCAGGCTCTTTTGTCTTTTGAGTCTGTTTTTTCCTATAGCTCGGAGGTAATTGCGGAATGTAAAGTGTTTTTAAGAGATTTAGTTGCTTGCTCTATCTCTTTTGTAAAACGTTCAACGAACATAGTAGCTCATGCTCTTGCTAAGGCTGTCTGTTCCGAGTCTGTTCGTAGAGAGTGGGATTATCCATCTTCTTTTCTTGTCGATTTGTTAAACATTGATTCTTAATAATAGTTACTTTTATTTCAAAAAAAGAGAGAATAAGATGCCATTGCAAGTTCATGGACAACACTATTCGAAGAATGACTAGCAAAAATGATACTAGCATCATTAAACGAATGAATCAACCTATTACAATCATCAAGAACAAGGTCGTAATAAGACCTGAAGGCAGGTTAATTAAGATCTAAAACCATCATCTATACATCAGTTTCAACAAGACATCCGTACATACCATTTCTGTTGAGCCAACTTAGAGCTTCCCGAATACTCATAGCTTCCCCTACACGAGGCAATAAATCACCCTGCACAAGTTTGGAAAAAGCTCCACAAAACTTGTGGTTGCAGTCCCGTGCACCGGTATAGCTTGATGAGCTAGGGGATTTTTAGAGTGATGACGATGGCCATTAGTGGTTACACTACCTGGGTGATTAGAGGGAAGGTAGTCATGATGATGACTTTCCCAAAACCAGCGAAACGCAACCCGAGCAGACCTGTCCCCGAGATAATAGAGGTATCCACATTCAGTTTAAAGCGATCTGGAGGAGTTCGTAACCAGCGAAACGCACCCCGAGCAGACCCTGCCCCACCTGGAACAACCTGGGCATAAAACATTCATCCCCTTTGATTGAGCATCTACCACTCCTTCAACCCAATGCACGCTAGACGAAAACAAACATCTGCAGAATTTATTGAATTATTCCAAATAGAGTTGTTTCTATTTAGGCACATATTCCACACAACCATAGCCCACAAACAGCAACTCACAACACTAAAATTCACAAGAATGAATTCCAAAACCAATCTTTAAAGTAGAAAAAAAAATTATACTTGGTTTGTTGACCCGGACAAGATCCCAGAGAACCCAAACCACACGTGGGTTACCCAGCCCACGACAATTCCAAACCATAATACTCATGATGATGGGCGAGACGTAAATAACGATCCATTCATCTTATGTACAAACAGTAATGCAACAACGATCATTCATTCCAATTCTAATCTCTATATCCCAATAATAATTTACCTTTTCCAACCCGTTTCGATTTTGAATAAATATATCCAACACAATTTCATACAAAAAAACTAGCGAGAGTTGTAAATAACGGTACTTTAATAGAAGAATACAAATTCATTAACTACAATATTATCACAATTATAATTCTAAGGAACCGTACATTAAAAAAAATCATGTCAAATGTTTTGGAATCAATAAAAGTAAGATTATTCCAATTTATAAATCAGTTAAAACGATGAAATCAATCTAAACTAGTTTCAAAATGCTTATAAAATTTAATAAAATCATGTAAATGTGGATGAAGTTTCAAATGAATTTGAAAATTGTAAAATTGAAATTAATGAAATTGAAAAATGTAATATTGAAATTTCACATCAATTTCATCTAATTTTACATGTTATAAAATCCATAAAAAAATTGTTTGAAATTCAATAAAATCTATTAAAATTGATATCAAACTAATAGAAAAGTTAAAAAAAAAAGTTAATATGAGTATCAATGCCATTACGCTGTAAAATCACACCAATTCAACCTCATTTCACAACTTTAAAAATTAACTAAAAGGATATAAAAGTGGCAAAAAAATTAGAAGAAATCAATTGAAATTCACATCATAATGATTAAAATAAAAGAGAAACATCACAAACAATAATTTAACATATGTTTCAATTTTTTAGAATGCAAATTTATCCAATTTTACATCTTCTAAAATCTAATGAAATTCTACAAAACTAATTAAAACTCGTATCAGACTGATTGAAAAAACAATGAAACCTTATGAGAAATGTTTCAACAAATTTGATGAGTTTCAAGAGTTCAAATGGCATTTCAACCATTTTTTCATCGTTTGAAATTTAGTGAAAGTGGAAGAAATCCAATAAAACATATATCAGACCGGTTCGAACAATTAAAAAAACTTCCACAAAAACTTAAACAAATTTCATATGATTTTTGAAACTAATACGTTGAAATTACACTACTTTAATACTTTGTATGTCAAAAAAGTTGTTCACAATAACCAACATATTCATCATCTAAGTTGTTCACAATAACTAACATATTCATCATCTTCAGATTAACCGAATGGTTTACTATATAAATTCTTACTCTTATATCTATCTACATGCTTCATCGTGAGTATCCATCCTTGATACGGATTCGTCCTAACGGGAATGAAAAATCCCTATTTATTTTCCTCATAGGTTGGAGATAAGGGAGTAATATTCTCCTAATGCAGCGATGGGGTGAGGACGATGACCTCTATCGCCACCCACGAGGATCCATCTCCACCATATATCCACGGGAATTCTCCATGGAAATTCTTATAACAATATATTTATATCAACTTTTCAATATTTATTTTTATATTTGGACAATTCTTATTTATTTTTTATATTTGATAAATTGATGTATTATTTACACTAATGCTTATAGGTTATATTTAGCTAATTGTATTACGAAGCAAAAACTTAAATTGTATAAAAAAAAATTGTTATTTAGATTTTAAGTAGTGAGAAATAGAGATCCTAATGGAGATAGCGACGAAGACAAATTTTTTCTATTTCAAAACGAAGATGGAGATGAGGGTTACCATCTAGACATGGACGAGATGGAGGAAGTAGTCTCCATCTTATAATGTCCCATTTGCAATCCTAGATGTGACAGTCGAATAACGGTTAAACTAGTTCGTTTGAATTTTATATGTTTAACTTTTATATGTTAAGAGTAAAATTGATTTTGTTTGAAAATGTTAGAAATAAAATTTATAATTTTGTATGTTAAAATTAAATTTAAACAGATAAGTTTGAAATATTATCTTTATCTATAACGAAATAGAACTAAAAAAAATAATAAAAAAAGGGTAAATTTCAAATAAAAAATTCTGTGGTTTCACTCATTTTTAGATAAATGATTGTGATTCATTTATTTTTTTCAAAGTAAGGACTGAAGTTTTCAACTTTAACAAAATAAAGATTTTTTCAATTGATACTATTAAAATCACCATTGACAACTCAAAAAATGAAATATTATAAGAACTACTAATATTCTAAGCAACTTTAATTCTTGAACTTTTTTATTTTGAGATTATTTAGATGATTTTTGGTAAAGAGAGAGAAAGTTAATGTTTAGAGAGAGAAAGTTCCAAAAAAAGATGATTTTCGAAAATCGAAAATGTAGTTTCATAGCAAATATGACATTGAACAACTTTAATTCTTGAAAATTTTCATTTTCAGGTCGTTAAAGATGGTTTTAATAGCATTAATCCAAAAGGTTCTTGTTTTATTAAAAGTGTGAAACCTCAATACTCGTTTTGACAAAAAGTAAATCACAGTCCTTTATCTGAAAATTAGTGAAACCACATTGGTTTTATTTGAAATTTACCCTAAAAAAAAAATAAGTTGATGTTATGCTCCATTCGAGAGCAGAATATAAAAATCGAAGCAGCCAAACAGTCCTAAATTTTGACACTCGATCAATTGAGACGTGCCTACAAAACCCTAGAGACTATTTTGTGTTCCTGGTGAACAAAACCTCTGGCGCCTCAAAAGCAAATACACCCCAAAACTTGAAATCTACAACAACAACGAGCAGACAAAAATGGCGAAATCATTGAGATCAAAGAAAGAAAAGCGTCTAAGGGCCATAAGGAGAGAGATAGTGCAGCCCCTCTACGATCAAAAAGATGTTGCCAAGCTCGCCGCTCTTGAAGCTGCTCTTGCTGCCCCCAAACTTCCCGTTAGACAACCTGCTTCTTCTTCTGCTATGGATATGACCGCTACTCCAAATACCGACATTGGTATGGCTACTCTCTCTGTTCTTTTTCTGCATTCTTATACCCATTTTTTACATCTATTGAAAATTAGGTCACCCTGCATTTTTCCCATTTCTATTTGGTTGCTTTAGTTTTTGAATGCTTGATTAATGATTAAATATAAAAACTGGGATATTGAAGTTCTTATTCAAGTAGTTAAACTCTTGTTTGGAAACTTTTATTTGGTTGAATTTTGTAGGAATTCAATTCTCTTTTCCATGAAATCTCTTGTTTGGGTAGAAATCAATCGAGAGAACTCAATGATTTTATCAGAAAACGATGGAAATTTGAAGGAATTGCAAATCGAGGGAATTAGAATTGATTAAAGTTGTTGTACGGATTTGTTCCAAACAATGCTATAGGATTTCAGATTATTTTCCGAAGGCCCAAATTCTTTTATATCCTTCATAAGTAAACTTCGGTTACGAAAATTCTTTTCATGGATAGGATATTTTGGCCGGAAATTCAGGAAATTTGTGTGTATTTGCATTCCTATCAAGTCTTAATCTTGCACAAAAGAATGTTCTGTGTTTGGTGCTAATATCTATTTTCGCAGGAATTACTTTGTCTGGTCGAAGACAAAGTGCCTTGTAATCTTAATTTGCAATTCGTAAATCTTATAAGATGGTTTTTGCCAAATATTCTTATCAATTTCTCTCCATTTTAACATCAAACTGCATCCTTTTTAACTATAATATTGTGCTACAAACATTCATGGCAATGTGGATAAACATTTCATATGGATTGAAAGCCTTGTCCTTGGAATTTGAAAGGTTTATCTTATCCATCAAGAGATTCCCTTCCATTTAAATGAAGCCTAATCCTGTAAAGGGCTGATTTGACCTGCAACCTATCTTGTATGGTCTTGAAGATGGGTCTCACCCCTATTTTGGAGATTTTGTCTTTTTAATGCCATCTTTGAGCCACACTCTTTACGGATTTTATAGAATACTTTCCTTGTATTAGAGTGTATGATGGTTCATAGTGATTAAATGGTGTTAGGTTTTGCTTCTCCTTATGAATGTAGTTTTAACTATTGAAAAATTGGGAGTCTTATGGTTAATATTTGTCTGTGTTTACTATGATGGAACCTAAACTGATATTGATATCTTACTGTGGCTGTGTTGTGATTTGCTGCTTTTGGGCAGATGTTGAAATGGGTGGCGAAAATCAAACCAAGAGTGCGCTAAAGCCAGTTGGATTGAAACTAAAAAAGAAGTTGAAGCTGGGAAGAAAGAAGAATGGTGGTAAGGGGAAGTTCAAGAGAAGGCATATATAACTCTGTAATCAACAAGAATTCATTCTTCTGATGTATTTGTATGTCTAAGACTTTGTTGAATTTTGATGATCAATTTTGTTTAATCGTACAAGTTGTGTCCTGATTGTGGAAATCTATCTGAATGTGGCACCAATGCATTCTCACTTTCTTACTTAGCAAAATGTATGTATTTATTATTATCAATGGCCTTTAGTTTGCTGCATTGAGCAGTTCTGCAGTTCAGCTCTTATTGCCTAGATGACTTCAAAATGTTAAAGAAGACAAACTTTGAGGAATCGTGCCAGAAAGATAGTTACGCAACAGGTCAAATGTTTCCAACATGTTTGGATTTCCAGTCTCTGGCTGAATGCTTCTATTCCAAAGCTTCAAAGTTTGTCATCTCGTCTCCAATTTTTCATTGTAGGTTGTTTTGTGAAAGATCAACTACATTTAATAATGCAATGTTTCAATTGATTTCATACCCTCTTCCCTTAGTTACAACCATTGTCTATTACAACTATTCCACAAAAACCTATCTTTATCCTATGTCTTTTCTAGTAAAATTATAATTATGTCAATTGATCTTTTTTTTTTTTTTTTCTTTTTTTTTTTTTTTGTAAATGATGGGTTCAAATTCACAATTTTTCACTTGAGCTATGTTCTTTTAATATGTTAATTATTCTTAGTAAGTATAAAATCAACTCTTTAATATTTAACTGTATCAGACATTTAGATAGGTGCATAATGTTTAGACTCTATCTCTAAAGGGTGTGCACTTGCTTGGAATCTGATATACCTTCTCGACTAATAATTTTCGGGTGTTGTGTGTGGTGGATCTCAATTACAACATAATATTTTTCAATCTTTTTGCCAGAAATGGAAATTTATCTGGTTGTAACAACTCTATTCGTCTAACTGTTCGAACTCTATTTGCTTTGTCCACCATGTGCAGGTGTATTTCCATGTCCTGGGAACCTTCTATTTGGTTATTATTTTTGAAAAAAAGGCTTTAGCTTATAAACTCTTTGCTCCTTTCGTAAAAAAGGGAGGTCAACAACATTTCAAATACCTTACTTTGATCATCAATTTTTCATCCATTATTTATCCTATTATATGTCGTTGGAAAGATCTCATGGATTAGCATATAATGACATTTTTTTTCTTATTCAAAGTTTTATCTATCCGTTATATATCTGTAATAATTTATATCATTTTTTGTTTTGGCTAATTTTCAAAATATTGGGCTACAAATTGTCATCTATGAGTATAATAAAGAGTGCTACAACAAACACATAAATTTTCTAAAATGAGCCATCTGGGAATATATACATACCTTTATATATAGAAAATCTCAAAAATATAATACACAAGGAACTCATTTATATATATTATTATTACTACAAATTCAAATCCAAAGTGCATGTTTTACAATTCTCCATAATTTTGCTTATTAAACACAAGATGAAATTGACATATAAATACTACAAGGATCTGAATCTGCGAGTAACAGGGCATTTATTAGGAAGAGGAAGTCCACAGAGTGATGGATTACCAACATAAATTGAAGGGTCACTGAATTTCTGTAGCCCATCTGGAATTTTTCCTTCCAAGTTATTATATGATAGATTCAAGTGGTTCAAGGAATTCACAGAAGCCAAGCTTTTAGGTATCATCCCATTCAGGTGATTGTACGATAGATCAAGTGTCTCAAGTTCCTGAAAATCTCCAATCCTCTCGGAAATCTTCCCCTTGAGTTGATTTCTCGACAAGTTTAGGATCCGTAATGCCTGAAGCTTTGTTAACTCGTCAGGAATTCCTCCACTTAGGTTGTTTCCTGACAGGTTAATCCCATTTGTAGCTGCAACAATGTTGTTATATTCAGGATCTCTTCCTCTCATTGTTGTCATTAATAGCCTCAGGAATACCTCAGTGTTTTTCCCATTCACAAAGCCGGTTAGATTAGCAACACAATTCGGTATAAACCCCGAAAATTTGTTGCCTGAAAGGTCTAAGATTTGCAGATTTCTTAGATTACATAATTGCCTTGGGATGTCTCCAGTGATTGAGTTGGAAGAAATCTGTAACATGAACAAGGATGAGAAACTTTCTCCTATCCATGAAGGCAGGTTTCCTGATAACTTGTTATGTCGAAGATCGATGCTAGTTAATCCAGTACAGTTTTGCAACGAAGAAGGAATCACTCCATCAAAACCATTGTTACCAAGCAACAGAACACTAAGGGAACGTAATGAACCGAATGATATTGGGATTTTACCAGTTAAGCTATTGTTTGATACATCAATACCCCAAAGCATCAGTGAATGAGCCCAACAATTCGGGAATTCGCCAGAAAAGTGATTGTTTCGAAGAGAAATAACTTGCAGACCATTTATATCACAAAATGATGATGGAATTTTACCCTGAAGATTGTTTGCAGAAAGATCCAATTTTTCCAACCTTGGCATTAGTTTGCCAATGTTTTCAGGCATATTTCCTGAAAAGAAGTTGTCCTGAAGGTATACTTCGGTTGCACTAGTAGACCAAAGTGGAAAAGCACCCTCAAAATGATTAGAACTCAGATCAATAAACCTTAGATTTGGGGATTTCATTTGGTTTGGCAACTTTCCTTTGATCTGATTATTTGACAGAACTAAGTAAGTTATTTGGGAAGAAAGTCCCGAAAACCATTCCTCCGGGATGGTATCAGAAATTCCAGCATTTTTCAGAGTGACTGTGATGAGTTCATTTTGGACCTGAAGCCACATAGGAAAGGAAGGACCAACTTGACAGTTTTGTAAGTTGATGATTTTTAGCCTGAAACTAGGCACCCATTTGCTTGACAAATCGAAAACTAAGGGCATGTTTGGTTCAGTTGTTATACGGATATTTTGCAAACTTTTCAGATTCATCAAGTGAGTTTCTTTCAAGATTCCTTTCCAAGAATTTGACATTAAGTTGACATCTATTAGGTTTGAAAGTTTGCCAAAACTCTCTGGAATTGTCCCATTCATCTTGTTATAAGAGAGGTCTAATTCCTTTAAGAATGACAATTTCCCTATAGACCCTGGAATTGAACCCCAGAAAGAGTTCCCGGAGAGGATAAGATGTTGCAGATTACTGAGCACACCTAATGATTCAGGCAATTCCCCTGATAGTGAACTGGAGCTTAAACGTAATGACACTAAGCTATTGTGTGGATTATCAGAAAAACCATTGAAAAACTCATCAACTTCACCGGTTAAAGAATTAGCAGAAAGATCTAAAAACTTGAGCTTGCTAAGACTACCAAAAAAGCCAGGAAGATGACCTCCAAGATCCAAATTATTAGACAAGTCAAGATATTCTAAAGCTTTAAGCTTTGTAAATTCAACAGGAATGGGACCATTGAAGAAGTTCCAAACAAGACGAAGTCTTGTAAGGCTAGTAAGACTGAACAACCATTGAGGGATAACAGAATTGAAAGAATTATCAGATAAATCAAGAACAGAAAGTGAGGTAAAGTTGATGAAAGTAAGTGAAACTGGAAGACCTTGAAGCTGACAATAATGCAAGTTTAACTCAACAAGAGAAGGAAGCATATTAATGGATTGCAGCCAATCTTTTCCTACACCATTGAGTTTAACAAACCCCAAATTAAGATATTTCAAAGAAGAAAGACCTGAGAGCCATTTAAGATCATTGGATATCAAATCCCAAGACCCTGAATTGCTAAATGAATCTGCATAGAGGTCAAGATAGAGCAGGCTTGACAAGTTCCCTAAATTAGATGGGATTTCTCCAGAAAATGATGAGAAAGAGAGATTGAGATACTCCAATTTATTGAATCCACCAAAGAATTCAGGAACATTAGTACCATTAAAATCATTCAAACTCAAATCAATAGAAATCAGATAGTGTAACTGAGTTAAAGAAGGGGCAATCTTACCCCCCAAACAAGACATCTGATATGATGATTGATCACCAACTCCTCCATTGATTAAAGGGTAATTATTTCTGAGGTTAAGGATGGTTACATGACCAGTTTGGTTACTGCATTTGATACCATCCCAATTGCAACAATCTTCACCTTTCCAAGAGGAAAGCCTGCCAGAAGGATCAGAAAGGCCTTGTTTGAAGGCAATAAGTGCTTCTCTCTCTGTGTCTATGCATTTAGAATTGACAGAAACATGAATACCAAAACAAGGATTAAGGTGGGGAAACAAGATGCAGCAGATTATGAGTAGAAAGTGAAAAATGAAATCCATTATGGTTTTGCTGTGAAATTAATACATATCTTAGTTGTATTTATATTGGACTGGACTGGAGTATGAAGGCATAAAATAATATTTTGCAGAGTATGCTATGTCCATGACTATGGTGGCATTCCCACTTGCTAACAACTCGTTGCACATGTTAAATATGGGATATTATATCCATTAGTTTAGTATTCCACAAACTGAAATTTTTAGCAAAGCAGAATATATAAAATAAATATTAGTTTATTGGATTTTTCGGTTTGAGATTCGTTAAACATCCTTTAGTTGAATCATTTTCCAATTAAAGCTTTCTCTGGCCGGAATATATAATTTAATTCAACTAAGAAGTGAGTATATTCTAATAAATAAATAAATTGTTAACCAAAAAAAAAAAAAATCAAAATCCTGACAAGTCCTTGTGGGGTTATAATTCATACACAATTAAGTTCCTTTACTTTGACATTAAAGTCAGCGATTGTGTTCTGCTGACATTGTTGGAATTGGAAGCATCCATAATATATGGCTTAAATGAAATTTTGTTTTGAGGATATTCAAAATAAATTTGTCTGGAATGACTATATATTTTGAGAAATGATGAAATGTTACTAGATATTATCTTGTGATATTGTAATTATATATTACTATGAATCTTCACATAAATGAATGTATATCCATTAATCTTGAGTGGTTCCAAAGCACTATATTGAGCATGATCTATACTTTAATATATATTCAGCTATTTTCATGGTGTATTGGTGTCCTTATAAGGTTAGTGGTGTTTTTACCAGTGAAATATATTAAAATCAAATGCAAATGTTTTATTATTTATCTTTATCTATGTTTTTTTATGGGATACTTATAGAAAAATGCTTGTATTTTCATTAGATGAAAAAAGAAGTACAACAAGCAAAATACAAATAATAAAACTTCATATAAATAAAGGTTAAAGTCAATACAAGATCCACGAAGGGATGAAAACGACTACAAAAAGTAAAGAAAACCATAAAATGTATAAAAAATATCAAGCAACAATATATTGTATACTTCTCGTAAATCCAAATCTGTACAAAAACATTTACAATCCACATTTCGTCGGTTGGATTTTGCAAAAGAAAAAACAGTGTTTAACCCAGACCCAATTTAGTCACCTGTTAGTATAAATGGACTTGGATCCGACTAAATTCGGAATAAAAATTGAATCTCAAACCCAATCCAAATAAACTTATTTATATATTTAAATTTAATAAATAATATTAATAGATGGAATCCGACCTATATTATTTTTATAAAACACAGTGTGCCCTAGATTTAGGTGGAGCTTCAACGATCATGGGTCATGCAGGGCCTAAAGTCATTTTTTTTCTTATCCAAACTCAATCAATTGGACGTGGGCCATTGTTAAAATAGATACTAGAACATGATCTTGTTTAAAGAACCTAAATTATGGAGAAAATGGATGAAGATTGGAATAGATGAAGATGGAAGTTTAAAAAATAGAACAGCTGCAATTTTATTATATATATCTATATAATAACCACAATTTTAAGTTGAACATGATTCCATTTTAATCCCTTGACATTCCTAAAAACTCCTGCGGATCACCAAAAAGTACATAAGGACAAAAGAGACTTATTTTGATAAAATCTCAATTTTCATAGGGTGTTGTTAGGATAAATTTCATGTGTACAACCTTTGTCTCATTTCACATTTTGGTGTACAACCTTCAATTTGTCTCACTAATATGTACGAACTTATAAGTGACCTCCCACTTTGGTGTATAGCAGGTAAAAATAACCGGTCAACGTGAATTCAACACGCCATGTCAGCATTTTGACTGGTCAAAAAAGTCAAAAATTGACCACCTAATAAGAAAT
The DNA here is from genome assembly GCF_963576675.1 of Euphorbia lathyris. Classification (NCBI taxonomy): domain Eukaryota; kingdom Viridiplantae; phylum Streptophyta; class Magnoliopsida; order Malpighiales; family Euphorbiaceae; genus Euphorbia; species Euphorbia lathyris. The sequence continues at coordinate 92,023,003 of NC_088910.1, forward strand.
TACTTCTATACCCTCTCCTTCCTCCTTCCCCTTCCTCTCTCTAGCTCCTCTTTCTCACTACTTTATTTCTCTCTAACCTCGTTCTCAGCAGTTTGTTTCCAAATTAATATGAATATTATTACTTTAGAGACAATGATTTCTATAAAATTCATTTATGGTAGAATTATCTATTAAATATTAGATGTATGGTTTGATATTATTTCATATTTATTTACTTACCTGTCTTCAATAGATATGGTGGATTGAAGACCCACTAAGCAGGTTTGTTGATTCATTAAAATAGCACTGAGTAATGTTTGAAAATTATCAGCGTAAATAGAAAAAACGGTTTTACTAGTTGTATTAAAAACTTGAAAGGAACTTGATTAAAATCGAAGTTAAATTCAGGCAGGAATTTGCAATCCTCGAGAGCTTCGATTGCGAGTATAGTTAACGAGGATCAGCGGATCAAAAATTCTTAACCAAGTCTAAGATTTTGCGGAATTAATTGAGAGAGGGATGAACGAAAAGTCTGGTGGAGATAGCCATTTGAAGTTTGGTTAGGGAGGAAGGATTTGCAGTAGGAGGGGTCAAGGGTGGATTGCAGAGACATGAAGGTGAGGTTGGATTGGTAAGAGAGGGACCAGCTGCTGAAGATAATTAATTATGAAGAGAACGATAAGAGGTAATGTTATTAGAGAGCATATGCCATTTTTATGGTTTGGTATTATTTCATATTTATTTATTTACTTACTTTCTTCCACGGATATGGTGCATAACAGTAAATGATTTTGTATTCTCAGGATTAGCAACTCCGGCTAATTATTCAAAACTTATTAAAGCTTTATTTACACTTGCATTTGTAGATGGCTGAAAACGAGATTAGAGAGAAATAATGTTGGGAGAGAAGTTAGAGAGAGAAATAAGGTAGTGAGAGAGAGGAGTTAGAGAGAGAAATGGAAAGCAGAAAGAGGAAGATGAGGGTATAGAAGTAATTTTACATTAGGTGGTCAATTTTTGACTTTTTGACCAGTCAAAGTGCTGACATGGCGCGTTGACTTGTCACATTTACCTTCTATATACCAAAGTGGGAGGTCACCTATAAGTTCGTACATATTAGTGAGACAAATTGAAGGTTGTACACCAAAGTGTGAAATGGAACAAAGGTTGTACACCATTAATGAAATTTACCCGGTGTTGTTAAACATAGCCTCAAATTCCCACCCCCAGCCCCGTGAAAGGACGAAAATGCCCTTTCATGGGTTTTGGGGGTGAAAAGCTATTTTTTTTACCTTTCTATCACGCGGGCGTGTGGCTATCACACCTCACCGTGTGGTCGGGCGTGATTGCCACACGCCCGATCACACGGTAAGGCGTGTGGCTATCATGCCCGATCACGCGGTGAGACGTGATAGCCACACGTCCGTGTGATGAAAAGGCAAAAAAAATAGTCTGTTAAACCCGTAAATACTTGTTACCAGCTCGAACTACACATTTGTACTTAAAACCTATAAATACCATACATTTTTAACTAAAATCAGTAACAATAATATAAGTTCATGAATAAATATTATTAATTACAACACATAAAACTAATATAATCTACTCCAAGCCGCTCTCCTTTCAGCGTATATATTGTCCAAGTGACGAAGACTCGGTTCACGAAATGTATGCCATTGGGTGGCAATGGGATGCACTGGAAATCCAGGTCTTAAATAAAGACGTATGTAGTGATGATAACTCCCCAAATAACAAATCACAATCTCTCGCTCTGGTGGTCTTCCATCGTCCGAACGCATCGGCAGTATAGTGCAACATCCTAACTGTGATGTAGTAAAAAGGAATATTACTGCATTCAATACAGATGCAGCAGCATATAAGTCATCCGGACTCACCATCCAGTGGGACTCACCACACCCCGCTCCTGCCCATCTAATACGCGTGAGGGCAGCATCGAATCTGTTCCAGAATACTGGCGCATTCAGATCACGGTGTGCCCACATCCCATTCTCTATAAGCACTCTAATCAGCTTCCACTCCTCCTGGTTATTTGTGATGGCATCGGCTAAAACATGAAATCCACAGTTACCATCTGCTACAACATCATGGTATCCAGTAATAAATGGTACAATGAGCCCTTGAACCCGATGTAAATGGTGGTAACCGGCGATATCCGCATCAAATCCGACTGAAAATATTAATATATGAAATCCGTGAGCGATAATATATTTACTTTAACTTCAACGTATATATTACTAAAATAAAATATACCCGACATCTCGTTGTTATGCACAGATGAGGATGAGGATCGGCCTTGACTACGACTACTCCTTGAAGGAGAGGACCGTGCACGACCTCGTGGTGCCTGACTGTACTCTCATGCACTCAGATTCCGTTTCGTTGATGAATTCCCCTTTGGTCTACCCCTAATAGTGTTTTTGACCGCAGGTTCTTTGAAGCCACTTTGATCCGGGTTTATCTGATTATGAATCATCATCGATATGCTACGCACCATTGAAGGATCTAATTTTTCAACCTTTTCCACAAGAGAGTGAAAAACCCGGTGATCCTCAGACCCGTCAGCATATACGGGAGCAGTAACTGGTATGTCACACAAACCTTCAAATGCAAGAGATCTCCAAAAAGGATGGATGTGGTCCGCACGGACCGATGTGTCCCTGTCAATATACGTTTTAAGCTCACATGCACACGGAATGCCATGACTCATGGGCAACACGCATCCGCATTCACTTACCACATCCATACTCAATCCGCGCATATGCTTGAGCTCATCATTCAGTACACGCAAACAATAATGTGAAACGTGTAAGTCGAGGTACTGGAAAGGTTCTTTACAGTGAGCCACCACAGATCTTCTTCTCGAGTCCTCGAGTGAGTATCTGATTATATACAGTAAAGGATTACAAAACTAATGTATTACAATTTAAAAGATTAAATTAAATAACAGAATAAATGTCTTACTTGATCGCATCGATCTGAGCCTCAATGTCCTTGTGCACCTTCGCCCACACTGTATCGAGTGCACCAGTAGATGAATTCAACCACTGTTTCAACTGTGCATGTGAACTCTCCACTCGACAGGTTGTGGTGTTTCATAAGTGCAACACCTTGTTCGTCCATGCTCGACAGAACTTCTCTTTATGCACTAGCCATGTGGTCTCCACGTACTCTATCACACGAGGCCAGTTGGCAGTAGTATTTTTCATAGCTACCACTACCTCCTCATATTCAGCTATTGTCGGGGCTTCAATTATTCTTTTCCATTTGGAATTCTTAAAAATTTCATCAAAAACCTTCAATCCACACAACTTGCCTACTCTATCCTCCACATCTTTATTAATATGCCATGTGCACAATAAATGATGAATATGAGGAAATACCTCACGAACCGGTCTCATCAGTCCCAACTCTCAGTCTGTAGCAATGGCTGTCGGATGCACATCAGGTTAGAGCAAAAGCTTCAATTTTTGTAACACCCACATATAACTTCCCTCAGTTTCATCCTTCATGATTGCATAGGCGATCAAGAAGTTTTTGTTTGAAGGCGTCATTCCAATGATCTCAAAGAATGACATCTTATACTTGTTTGTTTTATATGTTGAATCCATACCAACAAACAAGTAATAAGATCGGAATAGTGTGATCGATGTAGGATGTGCCATAAATAAGTGAGTCACAACATTGTTGCCCGGCGCCGCTTGCGCCCAATGTATGTATTCCTTATCTATAGCAAGCCGATAAAACTGGCCGATTACATCCCTACCCTCAAAGCTCTCAGTCCTGATTTTTTCCCTGTAGTTATAAACATGTCTTTGTATCGGGCAATCCTCCGGATGTTTTTCTTTGATTGCAGCAAAAATAGCACAAGGCTTGGCTTGAGCTGCACTCATTTGACGAACAATCTTTTTGGAACCCGGGCTTAGTCCACTCATGTGTCTGTAGCCCTGACGATATATAGCCAACTGATGATAGTGTTGTCCTCTATCTCCAGCAATCCCATTCACCACTCAACCGCCTAATTCAGCGATTTCTAGAACCTTTATCTGGAATTTGCAACCACAGTACTTTGTTTTTGTATTCCTCCGTACTACTTCCTCCATATCCATATCCTTTTTCCTTCGATAATTCTTAATACCACAAGCACATTTAATCAATATCCATTTTGACTTGCCTCCTGTCTTGTGCGACGATGTGGTTAACTCGAAGTCGATCTCAATTGCCGTCTGTTTTGCCCAGTTAACAGCTTCATGATATGTTTGAAAAGTTTGTTCGAGAAAAAACTGCGAACTGTAATCAATGCCGTTTCCGCCAAAATCTTTAAACGAAACCTCCTACAAATGATAAATAACGAACATTACATTTCAATACGCGATATTTCTACAATGTTTCAGTGTCTAAACCCGAAAATGCACCAAAAATAAGCTCGGGCATGTGAGCATCACGCCTCACCATGTGGTGGGGCGTGTGAGCATCACGCCTCACCATGTGGTGGGGCATATGAACATCACGCCTCACCACATGGTGGGGCATATGAACATCACGTCCCACCTTATGGTGGGGTGTATGAACATCACGCCCCACCACATGGTGGGACGTAATATTCAAATGCCCCACCACATGGTGAGGCGTGATGCTCACACGCCCGCGGTCCGTAATAGCGATTTTTTTTGCAAAAAATTTACAGAAATCAATGGAAATTCAATCGGAAAAATACATCGACTTCAGGGACAACGTCATTCTCATCTCTTCCCGGTGATAACTGATTGCTCACCATGAAACGTATTGTCTTTGATATCGGAACAAAATGTACTTGGGAGAGTTTGAGAGAGTTTGGGAGGGTTTGGAATTTTCAATTTTTGGCTAAAGGGCGGTTACGTCTTTTTTTGGGGCTGGAAGAGTGAAATTGGGGCTGGGTATAGTAATTCACTTTTCATAATACCCCTCCTTGAGAATTTTATCAAATATGCTTGATCTGAATCTTTCAAATGTCTCCTTTTCACAGGTTTAGTCAACATATCGCCCACTTGAACTTCTGTAGGACAATGTAGCAGTTTCACTTCTCCATCACTTTCAAATTGTCTTATGATACTTAACTTTGATGTGTTTTGTGAGATTGTGAAACATTTGAATTTCAGCTAAACAAATAACATATTTGTTATCCACACAAATCTTTATTGCTTCCTTTGAATTCGTTGTAATTTAAGTAGGGATAACATAGTAAAATATATTATGTTATACCAAACATGGAATAATAATTCCCAACTATCTTATTTTTATCTTTATCCATAACTTTTATCTCTATTCCTATCCTGTCAAATACCAAACATCCTGATAGAGAACATAGAAGGATAAAACCATGTCATCTCAATTTCCATCAGAAATCTTCTAATTCATGGGCATTGCCACAAATTTGCACTTGTCCATTTTAAATTTTTTAAGCAAATCTTGAGCATACTTTTGATGTGAAATGAAAATGCTTTGCTCAGATTGCTCCACCTCCATGCACAAGAAGCAATTCAGCAGTCCAAGATCATATATCCCAAATTAGCTTGCACTTGAGCTTTAAATTCATGTATCATGCTCTCATCAAATCCAGTAATGAGAAGATCATCGACATAAAGACAATCACTAATTTACTTGAATTGTCTCTTTTAACATATAAGGTTGCCTCAGATTCAATTTTCTGAAAACCACATTGCTTCAAATAAGCATCCAATTTGTTGTACTAGGCTCTTGGAGTGTGTTTTAGTATGTATAAAGCTTTATGCAGCTGTGATGGGTTCATACTTGACCCTAATAAACATACCATGTATGATTAAACTGAGGCTAATAGGGATGATTAAATGTACAAAATGAGGACTAAAAGGCCTTTTGGTGCAGATCTTAAGTGACAAGACGAAACAACTGTTATGCAGCCTGTTTTGCAGGAGAAAAGTTGAAAGAGACTCGTCGGTCTGGCGGGTAAAAGAAAGAAAAGCTGAGGACAGTAGAACATGGAGGCGGTAGCAGGGATAGACCAAGCAACATGATAAAAATATCTGGACCTTGAGTGTTCAAGTGTCCAAAGTCAACACCACTTTATGAAGAACAATTTCACTTTTTTCTGAACAATCTATTTTTGTAATAATCTTTTTTAATATTTTGTATCTTTCCTCCTATTTATAACGGAAATGTAGGAGGAGGAAAAGGGGCACCTTTTTGGATAATTTTTGGAAAGCCAAGCTTCGTCTCTTGAAGAAGGATCTCTCGGATATTTTGAAACCTAACTCCATTTATGGGAGTTATTGCTTATCTTGTGGCTGCTTACTCTGTACCATGTGTCGCACCCTGGCTTCCGGTTTTTACGCAGTTCGGGGTGCGTGGCCGGCTCAATCCACCTTTCTCATGTTTTAAGGTTTCGAGTCGCCACCAATCATCACTTGGAAATACGTGTATGCGGGCGTGATTGGTCGCCCTATCTGTTTGGATTGACTCTGTGTGGTTTGGTTTTGGTAAGGACGATCTTCGGAGAGATTCAAAGTTCGTTTTTCCGGTTACGTGTAGGGAAGAGATATGATCTCACCCTACCCCGCCCGATATATCGGTACTATTGCGATATTACGTGTTTGCTATTTGCTTTGCTTTGAATTGTCGATATAAATCAGGCACTTGCGTGTTTTGGGGTTATTGGGTTTTATATTGAATTCTAATGACGTTTTCACATCGATTAGAATTAATTTGATTATGAATTCGAACGACGTTTTCACATCAATCCGAATTAATTTAGTTGAGAATTCGGATGACGTTTTCACATCAATCCGAATTGATTTGGTTTATGAATTCGAGTGACGTTTTCACATCAACCCGAATTAATTTAATTATGAATTCGAATGACATTTTCACATCGAGTCGAATTAATTTAGTTATGATTTCGAATGACGTTTTCACATCGATTCGAATTTAGTTTAGTTATGAATTCGGATGACGTTTTCACATCGATCCGAATCAATTTGATTTACAAATTCGAATGACGTTTTCACATCAATCCGAATTAATTTGGTTATCTTTTATTGATTCGAAATAACATTTCGAATTGAATTAATTGTGATCTGGAACTGCGTACGCAACATGCACGTAATTGCATTTGTCGAATTAGAATTACTTTTAGATATATCATATATATGACACATATTTCAATAAAGGATGAATATATATTCTTTACGATCTCAATCGACCTTTTCGCGTTTATCCGGACGGATTTCAATTTTTGGGTCAACTTTATTTTTCATTTTAGAGTCGTGTGTATCACATACCCACGAGGCGTTCACACTCCCTTTTGTTATCATTTTCTTTTTACGAATTGGGCGAATTAAAACAAAAGGAGATCCAATTAATTTGCAACGAAATGAAATGAATGAATAGTTGATTTTCGTTAGACTAAATTGGCCCAAAGAATTTACTTATTCAATAATGAAGATAAAACAAGCTAAAGAGACCTTTTTTCTTAAAACTTCTAACAAATTAAACCCGGCCCAAGTCGATCCATGTTTTAATTTTAGGAGTTGGGGAATTTTGATCATATACTTTTTAGCCTAACTTATTTGTGACGCTGTTTAGCGGGTGATGTTCGAGTTATATGATTAACTAGCTCGGGTCGACGACACACGAAACCATGTAATTAGACTTAAGCTAACACAATTAAATTGAAATAGCCCCTAATGGGCTTCCTATTTCTCCCTAATTAAAAGCCCAAAATTATAATCCTATTTCTAAACCCAACCCTCACTTATCCTATTAATTTTCCATATCCCTCATATTATCATGTTAAATCCCATACTCATCTCCCCTCTTCACTTTCACGATTCTTCTCCTCTCCATCCCATTCTTCTATTCCGTTCACCCATCTCCGCCATTCCCATGGTTTCCGGCCACCTCTCTCACCGTTTATGCTCCCTCGGTTCTTCTATGGGTGGTTTTTTCGGTCATCCCTGTATTTTCCATACTCGATTCGGACCCTTGGGTCTTCTTCGAGCGATCCGAGGATGGTGACCATTTTTACCTCCGGTGATGAAATTAGACCCCTGAGGAGGTGGTCCCGATTAAGGGGAGCCTACATGCAAAGCTAAATTACAAGGTTTGTGTCTTTCCCCTCTCTCTCTCTCCCTTCTCCGACCTCGGTTTCTCTTCGGGTCCTTTTGCTAGTTCTAAGAACTCTTAGAGGCGTAATGGGTATGCTATGTCTTTGATTTGAGGTAGATGCTCACTATGTTTATTTGAGTTTGAGATGGAAGCTTGGTTGAGTTTGTTTGGCTTTGAGATGTCTATGGGTTTGTTCACTTTGTTGGTTTGATTTTTGCGATAATCTATCCCCTGTTTCTAATCTCCATCATTACTTAAATGAGTTTGATTTCTTTGTGTGAGAGGGTCTTTTAGGACTCTCAAACTGGTTTTAGGAATGCAACCAGAGCCATTTCAGGCTCTGGAGGGTATTCCGAACCTTCAAACCGATTCGCTCGGGGATGAAACCTAAGTCTCTGTTCTTGTTTTAATGATATTATGTGATGGAAAGTGATAGAAATGATGAAGAAACAATGATCTAGAGACAGTCCATATAGATATACACATGTATGAATAAACTGGAAACGTGTTAACCTTGCACTTTTGATTGATCGTTTGCTGTTACAATATTGAAGATGAACATGTTCTTTTGCCTTCCAGCCCTGTTACAATGAAGCTCTTCTCCTATTACAGTGACGAAATTTTGCCCCAATTTCTATCCCCTTTACATTGAGATTCCAGATCTTTTCTCCCCCCTGTTACAGTGATGAACCTCTGCTATTTATAGTAAGAATTTGCTTTGAATTATTGAGTTTCATCATTTCTTTCTATTTCCAACTGTGCCTTTGAGGGTTGATTGGTCCCTGGGATTGAATCTTTTTGCAGACGGACGCTGTATTTAATCCGAGTCGGTAAGTTTGTTGAGAATTGACGGCATTAGTTCTGAATTGAATCGCCTATTTGAACTCCGGGTCCCTGTTTGACCGTTGCCGCTCCGGTTTAATTTTTGTTTGATTTACCGTGGTTCAATTTGGTAGCCCCGGGTTAAATCTGATGATTCTCAACTGTCCCGTATGAATTTGGTTGCCTCGGACATTTTGGTTGCCTCGGATATGCTTTAGTGGCCTCGGGGGGAAAACATCCTAAAAGCGAATAGGCGCTCCCGGATCGAATGTGGGCTTTGACCTTGCCTTTCGGGGGATCCTGAGTGGCCTCGGTATTCAAAGTGGGGTACAGAAACCCCTGACATTGTAAGGCGGGCCTCCTGGTCCGCTACATTTCTTCCGCTTTATTTTTATTTTCTTTTCCTGCAAAAGATGTAATTAGAAGTTAGACATTTATATCATAATGTAATTGTACTTGTGTACTATTATTTTTATTAATAAAATTTGATCGGTTTCCTTTTAGACTAGTATCTCCAATTTTATTTGACGCAATTAGCCAAGCAGCACATGACGGGTTAAAATACTTAATGAATATGACTCGAGTTACAATAACCCGTGACCGTGAAATTTTACAACAAAACGATTTGAGCACAATTAATCTAAAAAGAATGTCAACCGCCGATTTATTTAATAAGGAGACGTTTTGGACTACGACGATTGACATTTTAAGAAAACGTTCAATTGTCGTTAATTTATTAACTTTTCAATTTTTGAATCCATTTGTCATAATTCGTTATTTAGAAATCAACTATATTCTAAACGTTTAATTATAATATAAATCGTAATCAAAGTCAATATTAACTTTAACTTTAATATACGATGTTACATCATAATTCGCAATTCAGACTATAGGCTTTTCTAAATATAGTTTACGACAAACAAACAAGCATTGAAATGTTAATTCGATTGGTTGACATCTGAACCTTAATTAATAAATTATAATTCGGATTCAAGCAGATTCAATTTTATTCAAAATACGAGGACATATCTCGAATAAAATTCATAATAGGTTAAAAATTGTACTTTAATTCTATTAAGTCATATTTTGGATATACTTCGGAATTTTTACCGATTTATACCGACATATGACAAATTAGCCTTAATAGCACAATTTTTCCCTAATTAATTATTTTCGAGATAATACCATATATTCTGGATAATTCATGAATTGTTCAAATTCTGAGCGAAACTTATTAAAAACTTAAAAAATGGTCCGGATAAAAATGGGTATCTACACCATGAGTAAGTAGTCGATTGAATGAGCTAAGCTAGCTAAGAGCTGGAGCTTTAAGTTTTCTTAGCTTATTTTTGAATGAATGTGGATTATATCTTGGGTGTTCAATGATGCTTTTCATGTATGTTTCATTAACTGCTATCTAAGTGTTTATGAATGATGGGAGACTGCTTTTATTCTCACGTATCTATCATTGAACATGTAAAACCTGAAATAGAAATATAAGGGTTTATATCAAGGGTTTTCCGAAAATGAAATGTTGCTTAGTGTTTAATGCAAGAAAGAACCACTTTTGGGGACGCTTGAATGTGTAGTAAATCTTAGAATCTCAAGAACACACGAGAGTTGACTTGAGTGAACCTAAAGCAGAGACCTTGACCACACCATATTGCATTCATGAATAAATAGGCAAAATTCATACCGAAGCTCCCTGTTCCTACTAGGCTTAGCTTGTTCCGCCTTTTTATTGTGATAAATCATTATTTTCTGAACGAACTTTTGAAGATCTGTTACTTTTAAGATTATTCTCATCAAATCATATGAAACCCATTTCTAACTAAAAGAAAGAAGCTACTGTTACTACGAACACCCTGTTCTATAAGGTTTTTCTGCTAAAGTTATTCATCAATCTATGAGGAGAACAATACTCTACTTACTGAGATATTACTTGTACCTAGTGCACTTGCTAGAGTCTACTTTTAGGACAACAAGCTTCAATGCCATCTCCTCCTTATTCTGAATATAGTAGCCTTGAGGAATTTCCACATAAAATTCTTCGTTGAGCTCACCATTTAGAAATGGTTGTTGAAACACCTTTCCACAAGATTTTGATTTGACAAAATCATTTAAGTTTAATCCATGATTAAGAGACAATTAAATTTAAGTGCTTTGATTTAATTGTACTAATTCGTTTGTTCAATATTGAGTATAAATATGAATGCAAAAAGGAATAAAGATTAAGACAAGACAAAGTCAGCATGAGAACACAATACAAGCTGAGTGAAGAGCAACTCAGTATAAGAGATGATAAGTCATCTTCAGAACAACAGCTTCAGAATAAAAATGAACAAGGAAGCTGAGTGAAACGAAGCTCATCACAGAAGAAGTCTGCTCCAAGAAATAGATCCTACAGAACGAAGTTGACCATGGAAGCTGGGTGGAAAAAGAACTCAGTATGAAACTTGGTAAAAATCAAAGACAATGATTATCGAAGTGAAGCTGAGTGATCTTCAGGACATCATGAATGATCCGTTAAGCTAAAAGACAAATTCGACAACTGTCTGCACCAATAATAGAAGTCTTGAATTACGCAAAAGCCAAATTCCAAGATGCATGGATCAACTGTTCGATGCTATAAGACAAACTGCCGAAAGAAGACAAAGTCTGTAGGAAGAAGACAAGTCTGACGTCTGAAAAATTCAGAAGACAGGATTGGCCTGCACATCTGAAGCTGACCAGAAGTTTGTCTCCCCAAAAGAGCCGTTTTGGACTCAACGGACAAATCAATTTCAAATGATTTGTTCTCACATTTCAACTATAAAAGGGACAAAGATATCATTTGGAAGATTGCCGATTTACAGAAAATTACAAGTGAGAAAGATACAAATTCAAAGCACTCAAAAACAAGAAAGAAAGCTTACACCAATCTTCTATTCTTTGTGTAAATGCTAGATTGATTGTTTGTAATCATCTAAAGTGTTCTTTATCTTAAGAGGAACAAGTTTGTGATCAATTGTAATATTGAAAGTGTGTATGCTGAGTACTTGGTATTAAGTACTTAGTGGTAGAGAAATCTAAGTGCTGGGTTGTAGCGCTTAGTAGGAGTTGAGTAGACGAATAGAGGAAGGTACTCTTGCATATTCAACTACCTGTAATCGGTTTGTGCTCTACCCTTAAAGAGCTCAGTATTGGATTCTAAAAGCCCGGAGGATTCTGGGAACTGGACGTAGGCGGAAAGGCCGAACCAGGATAAGTGATACTGAGTAATTTCTGAAGGGAAAATAGGCTAACGTATAGCAGCGGAAATATAAAAATTTTAACCTATTTCCATTAACCCCAAGATCCGTTAATCGTTATTTCATATAAAGAGGGATAGAAGGAAAAACCTTTTGAAGTTCAATCTACCGTTGCAAACGAAGTGCCCACAACTTCAAAAGAGATGGAAACTTTCTACCAATCTGTCCCTACCCGAACGGACCTTCCAGACCTCCGAACGACAATCCCAATGGTGGAAACATGGAAGAATATGTCTAGAAGCTCCTATCCAAATATCGCGACGATCCGACGGTTCAATCTCCGGGAATCCGCGAAATCGTGAACTAACCTGATGTAGGAGGAACTAGAACGAATTTCTCCCTTTTGTTTGTTTTTCTTCTTTCATGAACACAACAAAACGAACAAGTAAACGATTAGAAATCAACCAATGAATAGCAACCAAAATAGATTGCCTCTAATTAATCAACACAAGATCAAGGAGAAAAAGAAAGAGATGAAATCAATTGATTCGGAAGCAATCAGTGGAATTCCGTCCTCTACTGTAGTGGTCAAAATTCTCAGTCTCCGGAAGAGACTAGTGTGTATCGAAAATCACAAGGTAGGGGTATTTATATTCTCTTGTATCTAAATCCTAGTTAGATAGAATTAGGTTACTGAATAAGAATTTAATTCGGAATAGAATTCTAATTATTATCTATTAATATATCTAAATATAAAAGATAATAGTAATAACCTTATTGGATAATAATGGGAGTAATTTAATCTAATTAAAACTCCTAACTTATTTATCCTTTAATTAATTTAATTCATAATCCTAATCTAATTAGAATTGATAAAATCAAATTAATTATTTATGTATCTAGCACACATAAAATCGCCCCCTCCTTAACTGGGCCCTATTGGGCTTAGTCGGGCTTCCGTCAATTAATTAACATCTGTTTCTCTTTTGGGTTCCAAGTCTTATGTGTGACCCATTAGGTTCTTATTGCTTCTAGCCGTATTCAACTATTAAATTAATTTTCAAAGAATTATATTTAATCTTTTGCATAACGGAATGATGTACAAAGTATGTGATTAGAAAGTCCGTAATCATTCCCCCAGAGCTATAAGAAGACAGGTTGATTCTGTCGTTGACCTTTTCGTATTAGTTACGGTATAATTCGATCCTTTATCAACTACGTCCTTGAACTGAATCTTATGACTATGGATAATGTCAAGTCACATATAGCGAGACGTTCGTTTTACTTGTCTAGGTCGAGTCAACTCCAATTAGATAGGTTAAGAGAAATCCGTATTTCAACCTTAAGCTATCACCTTGCAAGGATTTAGAGTCAAGACTTCCACAAGCGATCCATGGACATATCTCCCATTTATCGGGAGTGATAAATGCTCAATCCAATGTATAACGATCCCGCAATCACCTCTTGTGATACCCAACCTCTGTTGTTCACACCCCAGAGTCATCTCTGTTAAGGACCGTGTTACAACAGGATCAAAGCGTCACATTCAGTAATCCAGAATGACCAATTAACATTCCTTTGAGTCTGAGGATTATTTATACCTATTAATACTAATGAGATGAACAGGTGACAAGGATGAATCTACCCATCCTGTTATCTCAAGTCGGGTCCCCAATCCTAATGAACTACTTTTCATCGGATCCATGTAACTGTCCAGATATCTATATATATGAAGCTTGTGAGATCAGCTTTCTGTCGGACAGAAGACATTGTTACATGCAAGTCTCAATAGTGATATGTCAATCCTAAACATATTACTTGACTTGGGGTGGTTTTAAGTTTATTAGTTTATTACAAAGTTTCGTCTCACTTCATGCTTGTATGAACACTTTATAATCACTTTAAACAAACTTACGGATTTCCTTTTATTAGACTTTATTTAGTGCTTAAAAGGGTTTGCCTTTATATAGTTATAAAACATATATCTCATTAAAACAAATGATATAAAGAACACTTCATTTACATTAAGTTTGTATCCTAGAACAATTGTCTTATAGGACACTAAACCCCAACAATTTCTAACTCTCTCAAATATATATATGCTTGTTTTGCTTGTTATATTTACTCAGCATATAAACTGTTTGAAGCTGACACTGAGTAAATTCGAGTGTTGAGTTGGAAGCTGACCACACAAGTGTCAATTCCCAACTCTCAAGTAAAACAGTCTTAGTCAGCATCTGACTAAAGCTGTCTTACATTAAGATCGACCAAGCTGACCAAAGCTGAGTTAATAAACTCACCAAACTTATTAAGTCAGAAAGATTAATTAGCGAAAAAGTTATATTAGTTCCTAACCCCCCCTCTTGGAACTAATCACACGGGACCAACAAGTGGTATCAGAGCCTAAGCTCACAACTCAAAGATATAACTATCTTGAGCGGATCCCAATAAATGGCTGAGAACAGCACTCGTTTCCTTCCCAGGAACCAAACAACACAGATACTCCCTGAGGGATTATCTATTAGTCGGCCTCCCCTATTCTTTGGATCTAACTATACATTCTGGAAGAATAGGATGAAGAACTTTATTCAAGCCACAAACATGAGTGCATGGCTTGTAATAGTTCAAGGCCCATACGTGCCATATAAAACTGTTAACAATGAGAAAGTTGTTAAGAGTGAAACTGAGTGGTCAGAAGATGACCTTAGAAAACTTCAAAACAATGCTTCGGCTATCAATACGCTTCACTGTGTTTTAGATGCTGCAGAATACAATAAGATTTCAGGTTGTGAGTCAGCACAGGAAATTTGGAAGAAGCTTGAGGTGACCTACGAAGGCACAAGCAAAGTCAAGGAATCAAAAGTAAATCAGCATATGAGACTATACGAGCTGTTCGAGATGAATGATAATGAGGACATCTCGAGAATGAATGTTAGATTTACCAACATTATAAATGAGCTGAAAGACTTGGAAAGAACTTCACTGAGGAAGAACAGGTGAAGAAGATCTTAAGAAGTCTCCCCAAAAGCTGGCAGGCCAAAAAGACTGCTGTGGAGGAAGCTCAGGACTTGACTATGTATAAGTACGATGAGCTGATCGGATCGTTGCTGACTCATGAGATATCAATGAAAAACTTTGAAGAAAAGGAGAAGTCAGAGGACAAGAAACAGAAATCACTTGTCATGAAAGCTGATTCCACCGAAGCTGACTCATCAGATGATGAGGAAATGGCAATGTTCACCAGAAAAATGAAGAAGCTGTTCAGGAAGAATGATAGGAACCGCAAGAGGTCGTTCAGAAGAAATGACAAATACAAAGCTGAGCCCAGCGACAACCAATATAAAAAGGACAGCTCAAAGCCTGTCACATGTTTTGAGTGCCACCAAACTGGGCACATCAAGTCAAGCTGCCCGAACCTCAAGAGAGATAAGAAGGGAAACAAGAAGGCAATGGTAGCAACATGGAGTGATAGTGATGAGTCAACATCATCCGAAGCTGACGCAAATGAAACAGCAAACATATGCTTTATGGCCGATGATGCTGACCACTCTCAATCTGAGCAAGCTGACCTCTCTGATGAAACTGACCAGGAGGTACACAACAATGAGGTAACATTGATGGGCGCGCGGACTAGGTAGAGCTATTCTATGACGAAATGTATATTATGATAAGTGCATTACGACTATGGATGTGATTTTTCTAAATGCTCTAACTCTACTAGACGCCACTACTTAGGGGCAAGTGTACCCCGTCGTATCAAGTAATAATCCGGTTAAGACCGGGTATCGAATCCACGGGATTTATAACTACAAGTATTAGACGACTTGGTTTTATACGTTATCTAAGCGATGAATACTTTGAGTTGATGCGGGGAACAACTACAAACTACTCCTAACTACGGGTGAGACAAGTTTATATAGAAAAACTCTACGGAATGATATGGACGGCGATAAGTTATAAATATGATAAATAATGGCTCTCAATATATAAACGGTTAATGTTTTACTCTTGCAATGACGACTACGTGTAGTGTGACCGATCCGTGAAGTACTTAGACTACGTGGTTCCTAGTCAAGGCGTGTCAAATGCTTGGGACCAGAAATTAGGGCCGATAAGTTCCGTGGTTTGCCAATCCCTACGGTTTCTGGAGCGTCAATTCCGGTAAGGCAACACCTATATGAATCCCTAAAGATAAAGATAGCCCGAATGGCGTCGAAAATCGCGTTCTCCTACACAATAATCAATTATGAGTATCAAAACAAGTAGCAAACATCAACACAAATATAGAGAAAGAGATTATGAATCATGAATTATAAATATGGAGAATGTAAATATGAAATACAACCAAGCCTAGTACATAGGAAGAGTACAAGCTAATTAGCAAGTGAAAAGGGAAGAATCCACCCTCGGAACTAGCTGACCGGACTCAAGGCCGTCTCTTAGGACTTGGAGGTGGAGCTTTCGAGCTTGGTGGACGGAGATGGAACGGAACTTTGATGGAATGCCGGGATCAACGAACAAGCTCTCAAGGTGGAAGAGAATTGCTTATATAAACTACAATCTCACACTATCTAACAAGAACTGTACTACGAATCAAAAAGTCTAGGATACAAGATTACAAGATTAAGAGCTCAAGAGGTGTCTAAATGAGTCCTAGTCACTCTTATTTATACACATCAAGCTAGGGTAAAGTTGTAATTTCATAAGATACAAGCATGGAGGAACATGATTTTATGCAGATTTCCCATGACACGCCTCGCGTATGGTGGAGTACGCCCCGCGTAATTGCCCATTCCGTCAGAAATCTCCTGCATGTGGACCAAATCCAGATCTTGTTGTCTCAATCACGCCGCGCGTAGACTGGGGTGCGCCTCGCGTGTTTGAGTCTCTGAGATTTTATTGCTTGAATTGGGCCTTTTACGCACCGCGTAGCTGAAGCACGCCTCGCGTAAATAAGTTTCTGAGCTTTTTGGATTGAAGAACTTCCTTACACGCCCCGCGTGTAAGGTGGTACATCCCGCGTAGGGTAGTTGACTCATGGAGACCATGCAGTCTGACTTTCAGGATTAGGCTTATCATTTCTGACACATGTTCCACGCCCCGTGTGGTGGTTGATACGCCCCGCATATTGGTGACTAGATTCCACGTGGTGCCTGTGGATTGCACAATTATTTCTGACCAAATGTTCCACGCCCCGCGTGGTGGTTGATACGCCCCGCGTATGTCGGTGGAATTTCACTCCTTGCTCGTACCTGAAATAAAATTCTCGAGAGCCGAGTTAGCTTGACGTTTTTATTTTCTAAATTAATCAAAAATAAGAAAAATTAACCGAAAGTACGGAATTTATTTTTATTTCGTTATTTTATTAAAACACTCTATTTTTGCATTTAAACTTATTTATTTCATCTAAAACTAAACCGTAAATCACGCTAAAAGATAGGGACGAAACGCCCCTATCAAACCTCCTCGAACTTTAAAGTTTTACTTGTCCTCAAGTAAAAGAAATCGAAAGACAATGGATTGAGATTATTAAGAAACAAACCGTCGGTTGGTTTTACCAAGTGCGTGATCCTGAAGCTAAAGTTTTATACAAAGTTTTTGGTAAGTACCTACACAAACAAATGAGGGACCAAAACTTGTTTGAAACCTCCATGATCAAATTTAATAGGCAATATTAACGAGGGTCGAACATCTTTTGAGAACCCGATAGTACCTCACCAAGGGATTTCACTCTTACGCTCAAATTTTGGTGGGTCGGTGTTTTTTCACTCTTCTTTGCACTTACTCGAAGTCACTTTGTGTTTGCATTTTTATCCGGGTTTTTCCTCCTATGTTATGGCCTAGGTAATATTAAAAATGAACCCGGAGGGGGGTTGTAATGTGGGTGGCTTTTTAGTGGTTAATTCTTTGGAAACTCGAGTTCAAATACCATTTTGATGATCGCACCACGTTTTTATTTTGGCCTTAGTAAGTTTGTAAAATAATCTCGAAATTGCTTGGGTGGAGCTTGAGAATGCCTTTTTGCTCTTTATTGTGTTTTTCTTTTTCTTTTTGTTTTGAGAGCGGCACAAAAACGATTTCGAAAGCTTATGGTGCTTACTTATCAAGGCCTTGGCTTATTTCGGGTGCGATTTGATTTTGTTGGTATTTAAACGAGAAAAAAAGGTCAGTTGTTAAAAGAGTGTTGACAAGAAAAGTTGGTTAATAGGCTCGAGGGGGTTTCCTAGAGGTTGATGAAAACGAGAAAAATAATTTAAGAAAAGAATTAGACTAAGTGGGTTCGTTTTATCATCTATTGCCACTTTAACCAAAATAAGTGTACTTAACCCGGTATTAGGTGCAAACTCTATGAGTCGAGTAAAGTCAAAGCTCTCGAAAAATTATGAAAGAATTAGAGTTCTCGTACGAACTCTTTTAGGCTCAAAATTACCTCAGAAAATTTCGGGTTAAATTGTGTACGTTCAAGTTCTCGTCAAATTTTCAATTATCCCGTTTTTATTGCCTTTTTAAATTTCATTATAGAGATAACCTTTGGGTTAGGACTCAATGCTTTTGTTTAGTACGAACCTAGGCTTTGCATAAATTCTAGAGCTTCAGAATTAAGACTAAAATTTCTTACTAAAACCGATCCTTTGTATTAATGTCTTTACATTTAAGGACAAATAACGGAACTTTAATTACTTTTCGAGGGGGTAGTGTGTCGGAAAAATTAAAGAATCAATAAATTACTTTAATTATTTTATTGTTTTATTTAATTTTTTTTATTTTTGTTTTTGTTAGTGCAAAACAAACGGTAAGTGCGGGGTTGCACGGCCCTCCGCGTTATTAAAATGACGCCTATTCCAAGGGCGTCGCAAAAGAAAAGAAAAACAAAAACAAAAATAAAGATTGAATTTAAAGTAAAAATAGGACCCTTGAAGGTCAGGTCCTACGCGAGGCGTGCCCAGGGGGGTGCCCCGCGTAGGAGGTGCATTTTTAACCATTTGTGGCCAGAGACTCAAATACGCGAGGCGTACGACTAGGGGCGCCCTGCGTGTTTGAGTTTCTGAGATTTTTATGTAAAAAGAATGACGAGCACGCGGGGCGTAAAAGGGAGTACGCTTCGCATGATTGGCCAAAATGGTGCCAGAGACTCAACTGCGCGGGGCGTCCTGGTGTGTACGCCCCGCATAAGAAACTTGGATCAAAATGGGATTTGTTTTTGTGATTTTTAATTGAAGAAGAAAGGAAAGGAAACAAACGGATATGATACATATATACAAAGGTGTTTGAGGGACGCAAACCGAGGCTACGTTTAGAGTCGGAGTAGCTCGACTTTCTCCGGATGTGTGCATGCTTACGGTGTTTGGAGGAATGTGGCTTCGCCGTGTTGTGGAAGAGTGCCTCCGCAGTATATTTTCAGACGGTGGCCGTTCACCCGGTGGGTTGCGTTGTCGGAACCTTGGATGTCTACCGCTCCGGACGAGTGGGCCTCAATAACGATGTACGGTCCCGACCACCGACTTTTTAATTTTCCTGGGAACAGGCGGAGGCGATAATTATATAGGAGGACTTGGTCTCCTTTGTTGAATTCCCTGATTTGCACGTGCTTGTCCTGCCATTTCTTCGTACGTTTCTTGTAAATCTTGGCATTTTTGTACGAACCGAGACGAAGTTCATCAAGGATATTGAGTTGGAGGAGACGTTGGTCCCCCGTGGCCTGCACATCAAAATTTAAAAATTTCAGAGCCCAATAGGCCTTGTGTTCCAATTCCACCGGTAAATGACACGATTTCCCGAAGACTAAACGATAAGGAGACATCCCGATAGGCGTTTTAAACGCCGTGCGGTAGGCCCAAAGAGCGTCATCGAGCTTTAGGCTCCAGTCTTTCCTAGAGGAACTAACCGTTTTTTTCTAAGATACGTTTTAGTTCGCGGTTAGAAACCTCGACTTACCCACTAGTTTGCGGATGGTAGGGTGTGGAGACTCGGTGTGCAACCCCGTATTTTTGTAAGAGTTGGTCGAATTGGCGATTGCAAAAGTGGGAACCCCCGTCACTAATGATAGCTCGAGGGGTTCCAAACCGAGTAAAAATGTTTTTCTTTATAAATTTCCCTACCACCTTAGAGTCGTTTGAGGGTAAGGCAACGACCTCCACCCATTTGGAGACATAGTCAACCGCCACAAGAATGTAGGAGTTGTTATGCGACTTAGGGAAAGGCCCCATAAAGTCTATCCCCCAAACATCAAAAAGTTCGCAAACTAGGATCCCTTGTTGGAGCATTTCATGTTTACGGGAGATGTTCCCGCTCCGTTGACAAGCGTCACATGATTTGACGAAGTTTTGGGAATCCTTGGACAAGGTAGGCCAATAAAAACCACATTGTAGAACCTTTGCCATGGTCCGACTAGGGCCAAAGTGCCCCCCCCCCGGCTCTTGGGTGTGACACATATGCAATACATGATTTACCTCTTCTTCCGGTATGCACTTACGAATGATATTATTAGCACAAGATTTAAACAAGTAAGGTTCTTCCCAACAATAGTTCTTAGCGTCGTGAAAGAACTTCCTACGCTGCTCGTAAGTAAGGTGCGGGGGAAGAATATTACCGGCTTTGAAGTTCGCCATATCGGCGTACCAAGGTAAAGGTGTTACCGCATAGAGAGTTTCGTCGGGAAAGGTCTCCTTGATCTCCACAACTTCCGGAGATGCGGCTTGCTCGCTTTGTAATCGGGAAAGATGGTCGGCTACGACATTCTCCACTCCTTTTTATCCCTAATTTCTATGTCAAATTCTTGTAGGAGTAGAATCCACCGTATCAATCATGGTTTGGCATCCTGCTTAGTCATTAGGTACTTGAGAGCTGCGTGGTCAGTGTATACGATAATTTTGGATAACACGAGATATGATCTAAATTTATCGAAAGCAAAAACTACAGCAAGCATCTCTTTTTCCGTAATGGAATAGTTTTGTTGGGCTTCATTGAGCGTTTTGCTCGCATAAAAAATGGGGCGGAAAATTTTATCCACCCGTTGGCCCAAACAAGCACCTACAGCCAAATCACTCGCATCACACATAAGTTCAAAGGGGAGACTCCAATCGGGTTTCACCATGATGGGTGCATTAATTAGTTTTTCCTTTAGCGTGTTAAATGCAAGCAAACATTCGAAGGAAAAACTAAATTCCGCATCCTTTAAGAAGAGTTGGGTCAAGGGGGTTGCTATTTTAGAAAAATCTTTAATGAATCGCCTATAAAACCCCGCATGACCTAAGAAACTCCGAATCCCTTTAACATTGATTGGAGGAGGCAATTTCTCAATCACCTCAATCTTGGCCGGATCGACTGCGATTCCCTCCCCGGACACTTTGTGTCCTAAAACAATACAATCTTGAACCATAAATTGACACTTTTCCCAACTAAGAGCTAGGTTAGTGTCCTCGCAATGTTGAAGGACTTTATCAAGATTGCTCAAACAAATTTCGAAGGACGACCCAAAAATAGAAAAATCGTCCATGAAGACTTCCATGAAATCCTCAATCATCTCAGAGAATATAGCCGTCATGCACCGTTGAAAGGTGGCGGGAGCGTTACAAAGCCTAAACGGCATCCGCCTATATGCAAATGTCCCATATGGAAAAGTAAATGTCGTCTTTTCTTGATCCGAAGGATCAACGGGGATTTGCATATAGCCGGATAGGCCATCGAGGGTACAAAAGAATTTATGTCCCGCCATTCTTTCCAACATTTGGTCAATGAACAGTAAGAGAAAATGATCTTTTCGAGTGGCTTTATTAAGTTTCCTATAATCAATGCATACTCGCCACCCCGTTATCTTTCGTGTGGGAATTAATTCCCCTTGATCATTTTCCATCACCGTAGTGCCCCCCTTTTTGGGAACACATTGGACCGGACTAACCCACGGACTATCGGAGATAGGAAAGATTATACCTGCGTCGAGGAGTTTGATTACCTCGGCCTTCACTACCTCTTTCATGTTGGGGTTAAGTCATCGTTGCGGCTGCACGGAGGGTTTGACTTTGTCCTCCATAAAGATGCGGTGTGTGCAAATGGTGGGGCTAATTCCTTTAATGTTGTGAATGGTCCAACCAAATGCGCCCTTGTGTTTTTGTAACACCGCAACCAATGCTTCCTCTATTTCTACTATCAAAAGTGAAGATATAACAACATGTAAGATTTTAGGAGGTTGCAAAAACACATATTTTAAATTAGGAGGCAAGGGTTTAAGTTCCAAAGTCGGAGGCTCTTCGAGAGATGACTTTGATTTTGCTTTGCTATCCCGGTCCAAACCCTCGAACCGGCTCCTTGCCAGCAGACATTGTTCAATCTCGGAGGAGTACTCAAATGGCTTGTTCAATGGCTCCTCATCCAAATGCTCATTACCATCTATTTCTGAAGAGGTTCCCGTTGAAGACCTATCACAAAAATCCTTAACAAAAAGATCAATAGAGTCTACGGAATTTAAAAAGTTGCAATCCTCCATGGTGTGAGACGGGAATTTCATGGAGTTATACACGTTAAATTCTACCTCTTCATCTTGCAACTGTAGGATGAGCTTACCTTCGTGGACGTCAATGAGAGTCCTACCCGTTGCAAGAAATGGTCGTCCTAGGAGGATTGGTACCGAATCGTCTTCCGCCATGTCGAGCACCACAAAATCGACGGGAAAATGAACTTGTCCACTTTCACTAAGACATCCTCCATAACTCCCTTTGGCCGGGCAATGGATCTATCGGCCAATTGAAGCGTTATATTGGTAGGCTTTGGCTCTCCCAAGCCAAGCTTCCTAAACACAGACAAAGGCATTAGATTGATACTAGCACCTAAATCACATAAAGCTTTGCTAAACTCAACATTTCCAATTGTGCATGGGATAGAAAAACTTCCTAAATCCTTGAGTTTAGGTGGGAGTTTATTTGTTATAATCGCGGAGCATTCCTCCGTAAGCGCTATCGTTTCATTATATTCTAACTTCCTCTTTTTGGCGAGGATTTCCTTAAGAAACTTTGCATAGGTGGGCATTTGTTCTAATGCCTCCGCAAGCGGAATGTTAATGTGAAGTTTCTTAAAGATTTCCAAAAACTTGCCATATTGATGATCCAATTTTTCCTTTTTCAGTCGTTGTGGAAAAGGGAGCTTCGGTACATAAGCCCCAATTGGATCACACACATTCTTATTCTTATCCGAGGAAGTCGTGGGTTTCGGATCCGAACCGGGGTTGCTTACCACTTCCGGTTCATCACTTACCGTTGGAGCGGTTGTAGTCGCCTTTGGAACCGGTGGTTCCAAACCCTTACCACTACGGAGAGTTATTGCTTGTGCGGTCTCCCGGTTCTTTGGTCTCGGGTTTTGTTTGGTGTTAATCGGGAGAAACACATGTTGTTCCTCTTGTCGTTGGCGACTTAATTGGGCCACTTGATGTCCCAAATCCCTGCAAAAAGCTTCATTGTCAGCAAGACGGGAAGATATTTCTCGTAGGAGATTAATTACCATAGAGTCTTGCGCGTTGCTAGGAGGTTTAAAACTTTGTCCTCCTTGGTCATTGGGGGATTGGCCCAAACCTTGCTCCCTGAACACATTATGGAATCTGGATGGGGGCTTCAACACCTTTTGATTGTTGCCATAAGACAAACTCGGGTGTTGGTGTTGAGGCCTCCATCCCCTGTTATTATTATCACGGTGGTGATAAGTATTCGAGTTATGATAGGAGTTGTAATTAGAATTATACCTCGTTTTTCCCCTACATAACTTACGCTCTCGCCATCACCGGCGAAAGGGCTTCCGGCTTGACAATCCTTACCATGGTGGTCACCATCGCAATGTGAGCACAATAGGGCTTGTGCTGTATTCTGGAGGCTCAATTGCGCCATTAAGGCGTCTAGCTTTTTACTCATCTCGCTCATGGAGATCTTAGGAGCCTCATCTCCTACGGCAAAAGTTTGATGTCGCGAGGGCCTGACAAGCCGATCTTCTTGCCATTGGACACTTTTCCTAGCTAATTCGTGGATGATCTCGTAGGCCTCGCTTGCCGATTTTCGAAACAAATCCCCACCTGCGGCAGAATCAACAGTTGCACGATTAGTGGGAGTTAAACCATGGTAGAAGGTACTTACCAAATCATGCTTAGAAATGTCATGGTGGGGGCAATTTCGGAGCAACTTCCGGAACCTAGCCCAAGCTGAATGGAGGGCCTCGTATTCAAATTGCCTAAAGGACGTGATATCGTTTCTCAATTTAACCGTTTTGGAAGGCGGGAAGTAGTACGAAAGGAACTCCTTCTCGAGCTCCTCCCACGATGTGATCGATCCCGCCTCCAACGAGTGCAACCACTCCAATGCTTGTTCTGTCAAAGAGAAAGGGAATAACTTTAGTTGGATGGCCTCAACCGGAACACCATTTTGCCGAGAAGTTTCGGCACACATAAGAAATTTATCAAGGTGTTCGTTAGGGTTTTCATGGGGTTCCCCTCCGAATTGACCAAGTTGTTGGATTAGTTGAATCATGCTAGTCTTTATTTCGTATGTGTCGACCGGAATGGTGGGGGCAATGATTCCGTTGTGGTTTTGAGGTCGGTGCGGAGCAAAGATTGTTGGAAATTAGGCTAAGGTATAGCAGCGGAAATATAAAATTTTTAGCCTACTTCCTTTTAACCATAGGATCCGTTAATCGTTATTTCATATAAAGAGGGATAAGAAGAAATACCTTATGATGAACAATCTACCGTTGTTAATGAAGTGCCCACAACTCTTCTCCGAGTTCCCAAGCACAAAGTAAAACACAGTGAGATTAAGTTAGAATCAACCGTATGAGATGCAAACAAATTAGATTGCCTCTAATTAATCAACACAAGATCAAAGAGAAAAGAAGATGAATGTAATTAATCAAACGATGAAAGCCGTATTAATTCTCGTCCACGAACTAGGGGAGTCAAATTCTCTTTCTCTCTCTAGATGTAGGTTTCGAAAATCATATAGAGGGGAGGGTAAGAGCTTAGTCGAAATTCATGTAGTAAGGGGGTATATATAATCTCTTGTATCTAAACCCTAGTTAGATAGGAATAGGTTACTTAATAGGAATTCAATTCGGAATAGAATTCCTAATTATTATCTCACTATATATCTAATATATCTAGGATAATAATAAATAACCTTATTGGATAATAATAGGAGTATATTAATCTAATTAAAACTCCTAACTTAATTATCTCTTAATTAATTTAATTCATATTCCTAATCAAATTAGGATTAATGGAATTAAAATAATTCCTTACCAATTACATATAAATTCCGGCCCCCCCTTAAATAAATGGGCCTTACTGGGCTCATTTGGGCTTCCATCAATTAACAACATCCATCTCTCTTTTGGTTCCAAGTCTTATGTGTGATCCATTAGGTTCTTACTACTTCTGGCCGTATGCAACTATTAAATTAATTTCTTCAAGAATTATATTTAATCTTTGCATAACGGAATGATGTACTAAGTATGTTATTGGCAAGTCTGTAATCATTCCCCCAGAGTCCGTTAAGAAGACAGGTTGATTCCGTCGTTAACCTTTCTGTATTAGTTACAGTATAATTCGATCCTTTATCAACTACATCCTTGAACTGAATCTTATGACTATGGATGATGTCAAGTCACATATAGCGAGACGTTCGTTTTACTTGTACAGGCCGAGTCAACTCAAATAGATAGGTTAAGTGAAATCCGCATTTCAAGTCTTAAGCTATCGCCTTGCAAGGATTTAGAGTCGAGTCTTCCACAAGTGATCCATGGACGTATCTCCCATTAATCGGGAGTGATAAATGCTCAATCCAATGTATAACTACCCTGACATTACCTCCTGTGACACCCAACCTTTGCAGTTCACACCCCAGAGTCATCTCTGTTAAGGATCGTGGGACCGCAGGATCAAAGTCTCACATTCAGTAATTCAGGATGACCAATTAACATTCCTTTGAGTCTGAGGATTAGTTATACCTATTAATACCAATGAGATGAACAGGTGACAAGGATGAATCTACCCATCCTGTTATCTCAAATCGGATCCCCAATCCTAATGAACAACGTTTCATCGGATCTGTGTAACTGTCCAGATATCTATATATATGAAGCTTGTGAGATCAGCTTTCTGTCGGACAGAAGACATTGTTACATACAAGTCTCAACAGTGATATATCAATCCTAAACATATCACTTCACTTGGGGTGGTTTTAAGTTTATTAGTTTATTATAAAGTTTTGTCTCACTTCATGCTTGTAT
The DNA here is from genome assembly GCF_963576675.1 of Euphorbia lathyris. Classification (NCBI taxonomy): domain Eukaryota; kingdom Viridiplantae; phylum Streptophyta; class Magnoliopsida; order Malpighiales; family Euphorbiaceae; genus Euphorbia; species Euphorbia lathyris. The sequence goes on from NC_088910.1 coordinate 92,049,432, forward strand.
GAACACTTTATAATCACTTTAAACAAACTTACAGATTTCCTTTTATTAGACTTTATTTAGTGCTTAAAAGGGATTGCCTTTATATAGTTATAAAACATATATCTCATTAAAACAAATGATATAAAGAACAATTCATTTACATTAAGTTTGTATCCTAGAACAATTGTCTATAGGACACCAAACCCCAACATACTCCCACTTGGACTAAAGCCAATTGTTTCTAAAACTTATCCCAGTAGAAGTTAGATGACGATCATGTACTTTCTGGGTTAAAGGCTTTGTCAACGGATCTGCAACGTTGTCCTCTGTAGGTACTCTTTCTATTCTCACATCTCCTCTAGCCACAATCTCTCTAATGATGTGGTATCACTTTAGGTAGTGCTTGGATGCATTATGAGACCGTGGTTCCTTTGCTTGCGCAATGGCTCCAATGTTATCACAGTACAGAGTAATGGGATTGACAATGTCAGGCACCACACCTAGTTCTGTAATGAACTTTCTAATCCAAACTGCTTCCTTTGCTGCTTCCGCAGCAGCGATGTACTCTAACTCAGTCGTAGAGAAAGCTACGCTTCCCTGCTTGGAACTCTTCCAACTGACCGCGCCCCCATTCAAGATAAATAGGTATCCTGATTGGGATTTAAAATCATTCTCATCTGTGAGATGACTTGCATCTGAGAATCCTTCTATTTTCAGATCACCTTCTCCGTACACTAGGAACATATCTTTAGTTCTTCTCAAGTACTTAAGAATGTTCTTGACAGCAATCCAATGCTCGTCTCCCGGATTACCTTGGTAACGACTCGTTACTGATAACGTGAACGCTACGTCCGGTCTAGTGCATAGCATAGCATACATAATCGAACCGATTGCGCTGGCGTACGGGACTACAGCCATGCGTCTTTTATCATCATCGGTTTTAGAACATTGATGATTGTTTAACTTTACTCCATGTAGCATGGGTAAATTACCTCGTTTCGATTCAAGCATGCTAAATCGATTTAGCACCTTTTCAATGTATATAGCCTGTGAAAGACCAAGCAGTCTACGTGATCTATCTCTGTAGATCTTTATACCAAGTATATAGGCTGCTTCACCAAGGTCTTTCATTGAGAAGTTACCAGATAACCATACTTTCACTGACTGTAGTAGAGCAATGTCATTTCCCATTAATAATATATCGTCCACATATAGTATGAGAAATGCTATAGAGCTCCCACTTGCTTTCTTGTAAATGCAAGCTTCTTCGCAATTTTGTTCGAAACCAAATTGTTTTATGGTTTCGTCAAAACGCTTATTCCAGCTTCTAGACGCTTGCTTGAGTCCATAAATGGATCTCTGAAGTTTGCAAACTTTATTTGCATCCTTCGATATGAAACCTTCAGGCTGCATCATATATACATCCTCAAGTAGGTTTCCGTTCAGGAAAGCTGTTTTCACATCCATTTGCCAAATCTCATAATCAAAATGAGCGGCAATCGCAAGCATGATTCTGATTGATTTGGACATAGCCACATGAGAGAAAGTTTCGTCATAATCAATTCCTTGCTTCTGACGATATCCTTTCGCTACTAACCTAGCTTTGTAAGTGCTAACCTTTCCATCCATGTCTGTCTTCTTTTTGAAGATCCACCTGCACCCAATGGGAATTATCCCTTCGGGTGGATCAACCAAAGTCCACACTTGGTTAGTATACATGGAATCCATTTCAGAATCCATGGCCTCAAGCCATGCTATAGAATCTGGACTAGTAAGAGCCTCTTCGTAGTTTTCGGGTTCGTCGTCTAACACGGGAACCTCGTTATCATCTCCCCTAGAAAACCATATCTAACTGGGAGTTCACGAACTCTTTGTGATCTACGAATAGGTGGCACTGGAGTCTCATCTAATGGGACTCCTTCGGGTACCTCAACCGCCTCTGTCGTTTCAGTTGGTGTCTCTTCTTCTTGAACTTCGTCAAGTTCAATCATGCTTCCCTTTTGTGTTTCTTCGAGAAACTCTTTCTCTAAGAAGGTTGCATGCTTGGATACGATTACTTTCTGATCATCTGGATGATAGAAGTAATATCCCATAGTTTCCTTAGGGTATCCAATGAAGAAACATTTATCAGATTTAGAATCTAGTTTGTCGGACGCAATGCATTTGACAAACGCTGAACAACCCCATACTCTCATGAATGAGAACACGGGTTTCCTACCAACGAACAATTCATATGGTGTGGAACTAGCGGATTTAGTTGGTACTCGATTTAGGGTGAAGAGGGCAGTTTCTAAGGCATAGCCCCAGAACGTCTTTGGAAGTAAGGCCATGCTCATCATGGATCGTACCATATCTAGTAGGGTACGGTTTCTCCTCTCGGATACACCATTGTGTTGTGGTGTATAGGGAGGTGTCCATTGTGAGCATATCCCACATTCAGTTAGATAATTCAGGAAATCATCTGAAAGATATTCGCCACCTCGATCAGATCGAAGCGTTTTTATTTTCCTTTCTAATTGATTTTCCACTTCATTCTTGAAGCATTTGAATTTCTCAAAAGCTTCTGATTTGTGCTTGATCAAGTAGACGTAACCATATCGGGTATGGTCATCTATGAAGCTTATGAAGTATCTGAATCCTCCTCTTGCTTGGACTGACATAGGACCACATACATCTGAATGAATAAGTCCTAGAGTGTCTGATACACGCTCACCTTTATTGCTAAAGGGTGTCTTTGTCATTTTACCTTTTAAACATGATTCGCATGTTTCCAATGATTCATGATCGATTGGATCTATAAGCCCATCTGAATGTAGCTTTATCATGCGTCTCTTGTTTATATGGCCTAAACGACAATGCCACAAATAAGTTGAATTATCTATCTTATGTCTTTTGGTATCAATTGCAAAAACAGGAGTTTTGTCATCCAACACATAAATCCCATTTTGTGATATTCCTGAAAAATAAAAGATCGAATCTTTATAAAAATTGCAACTATTGTTCTTTATTGAAATATGAAAACCGTCGTCAACAAGACGGCTAATAGAAATAATGTTACGAGACATTTCAGGAACGTATAAACAATTCCTTAATTCTATTACAAGCCCAGAGGGCAAAGATAAAACATAATCTCCAATTGCGATGGCGGCAACTCTTGCTCCATTTCCCACTCGCAAGTTTATGCTTCCTTTCTTTAGTTCCTTAGTCTGTTTTAGCTCCTGCATATTTGTACAAATATGAGATCCACATCCGGTATCTAGTACCCAAAATTCAGACAGTGAAACTGTATTTATTTCAATATAAAACATACCAGATGTTGAAGCACCGCCGTTTCCCTTCTTGAGGGAGGCTAGGTACTCCTTGCAGTTCCTCTTCCAATGCCCGTCTTTACCACAAAAGTGGCACTCTCCTTTGGGCTTCTTCACTTCCTTTCCCTTTGCTTTGTTGGGCACGACTTTCTTACCTTTCTTGGGATATTTAGGATTGGGATAATTCCCTTTCCTCTTCTTTGATCCCTCAATGACAAGAGCCGGTATGGCTTTGTCTTTCTTTATATTGGGCTCAACCGACTTGAGCATATTTGCAAGCTCTTCAAGAGAGGTTTGCAAGTCATTCATCTGATAGTTCATAATGAACTGTGAATAACTTTCTGGGAGGGATTGAAGAATTAAGTCTACACTTAATTCGTTATCCATCGCAAATCCAATACTAGAAAGTTTGGTAATGTAGCCAATCATCTTGACACATGTGTCATGACAGATGTGCCCTCTTGCATCCTACTATGATACAGCAACTTGGATATCTCGTAGCGTTCGCACCTGGTTTGTTTCCCAAACAATTCCTTTAGGTGTACGATGATGGAATAGGCATCCATTTCCTCATGTTGCCTTTGTAATTCCGGTGTCATCGATGCAAGTATGATGCATCCGGCATGATCATCATCAGCCTTATGCTTCTGGTAAGCATCAATTTCCTCAATGGGAGCATCATCAGCAGGGATAGGGGGTATCGATGTATCAAGTACATACCCTATCTTATCGAACTTCAAAACAATTTTGAGGTTACGAAACCAGTCGGTGAAGTTTGAACCATTCAACTTGTTATCGGTAAGAATGTTTTGCAGATTGGTTTTAGTCATGATTTTTAAGAGTGTACGTTTAATTAAACCTGAGAGTGAGAAAGAGTAAACGTATGTCATTCATTTGCTTAAAGTATATCAATCTAAAATTATAGGACTTTTAGTTTATTTTAGATTGTTCCCACTATTTTGCCAAATTAATAGCCCTCCATATTAATTCGAAGAATTTCACAAATCCTTTAGTGAGCTAGGATCCTAACTCCTGAGATTTCGCCTTGAGTTTACTCAACAAGTTAGTCTCATTCATTAGGTAGATTCATATGATCAATCACATCTCTAATGTGATTCCTAGGTTATTGGGTTACTAACCACATTAGTAACTAATATGCTATTCATATTAATCCCAACCATCTTGCCCATTAGTTTATGACAACATGAGTTTACTCATCCAATTATCATAATCTAATTTAAGTATTACCCCATATTCATGAAAGAACGATTTTCGATAATTCAGGTGTTACCATAAGACCCCGAGCTTGAGTTTACTCAACAACCTAAAGGCCCCCAGTACTGCCGGCTGAATTATAATATTAGGGAGGGGCAACCGATTTTAATAACTTGGTTATTTACTTAACTTTTTAATGAGGGATTTTATTTTAGGTCTCATAATCTAACTTAGTATTGATTTGCTTTAGCATACATCAGACACATACATTCACATACATTGGCGTTATGGACATATCATCTAAATTATTCCGTCGAGCCAGAGACGGAATAAAAGGGCAAACCTAAGGAAATACTAACTATTACATATTTCTCTTTAGGTCCTCCGTCTTCTCCATGGCGCCTTGAAATTACATATTAATTTCTATACTACTAAAGAAAACTTCAACTGAATTGAAGGGAATTAGATGAGAGGAGAAATTACAATAGATAGTAGATAGGCAGGACTCGCAGGCCCTATTTCAAAAATACCAAAAGACTAAAGAGATGGTCCAAATATGTCCATAACTCCAAACATGCATAGACTCAATTAAATAAATTCAATTGGTTGATTACATAACTATCTTATGTAATATTTATGTTAATCACATTAACTTATCAAATTAACTTTCATCCAATTTTACTTCTAATAGTTTCGTATCCTTTTATATTAAACTTTTAGGTTAATATAACTATACAAAACTTTAATTATGCATGTTCCAATTATTTAGATTTTAATTCATTTAACATTTTGATTTACAAATTGGTAAAACAAACTTTTAAACAAATTTTCATTCGATAATCAAAAACAGAAAAACTATCAATTTCTGAAATATATATATATTCAAATATAAAACGATTTTAAACCATTTAAAATCAAGTGGATATCGGGCTGGGCCCGAGAGTGGGCCGCTGCCGATTGGCATCGGCCCTTAGGGCGCGCGGGACGCCGCTGCGTTGCGACAGCGGCGCCCCAGCGCCGCACGCAGCTGCTGTCGCGAGGCAGCAGCCGCGCGCGACAGCGGCCAGTCGCGCCGCGAGGCGCGACTCGGCCCGCTGTCGCGTTATATATATATATTTTTATATATATATATATATATATATATATCAGATTTTAAAACGATTTTAAAAACGATTTTCAGAAATAGGAAAAACTACAATAGGTTTCCGTTTTATCTTTAGATTTAATAAAACTGATTTTATTAACCTAACTATAAAACTAATAGATTCTGTTGTAATGATTATCAATCGAAATAATTAGGAACATATGTATAATCAATTTTAATTAACAATTAATTAAAACTTATTTATCCTTAGGATTAATTAATCAAAACTTATTTATCAATTAACCTAACCATAATAATAAATAACCTTATTGGATAATAATAGGAGTATATTAATCTAATTAAAACTCCTAACTTAATTATCTCTTAATTAATTTAATTCATATTCCTAATCAAATTAGGATTAATGGAGTTAAAATAATTCCTTACCAATTACATATAAATTTCGGCCCCCCCTTAAATAAATGGGCCTTACTGGGCTCATTTGGGCTCCCATCAATTAACAACATCTATCTCTCTTTTGGTTCCAAGTCTTATGTGTGATCCATTAGGTTCTTACTACTTCTGGCCGTATGCAACTATTAAATTAATTTCTTTAAGAATTATATTTAATCTTTGCATAACGGAATGATGCACTGAGTATGTTATTGGCAAGTCTGTAATCATTCCCCCAGAGTCCGTTAAGAAGACAGGTTGATTCCATCGTTAACCTTTATGTATTAGTTACAGTATAATTCGATCCTTTATCAACTACATCCTTGAACTGAATCTTATGACTATGGATGATGTCAATTCACATATAGCGAGACGTTCGTTTTACTTGTACAGGCAGAGTCAACTCAAATAGATAGGTTAAGTGAAATCCGCATTTCAAGTCTTAAGCTATCACCTTGCAAGGATTTAGAGTCGAGTCTTCCACAAGTGATCCATGGACGTATCTCCCATTAATCGGGAGTGATAAATGCTCAATCCAATGTATAACTACCCTGACATTACCTCCTGTGACACCCAACCTTTGCAGTTCACACCCCAGAGTCATCTCTGTTAAGGATCGTGGGACCGCAGGATCAAAGTCTCACATTCAGTAATTCAGGATGACCAATTAACATTCCTTTGAGTCTGAGGATTAGTTATACCTATTAATACCAATGAGATGAACAGGTGACAAGGATGAATCTACCCATCCTGTTATCTCAAATCGGATCCCCAATCCTAATGAACAACGTTTCATCGGATCTGTGTAACTGTCCAGATATCTATATATATGAAGCTTGTGAGATCAGCTTTCTGTCGGACAGAAGACATTGTTACATACAAGTCTCAACAGTGATATATCAATCCTAAACATATCACTTCACTTGGGGTGGTTTTAAGTTTATTAGTTTATTATAAAGTTTTGTCTCACTTCATGCTTGTATGAACACTTTATAATCACTTTAAACAAACTTACGGATTTCCTTTTATTAGACTTTATTTAGTGCTTAAAAGGGATTGCCTTTATATAGTTATAAAACATATATCTCATTAAAACAAATGATATAAAGAACAATTCATTTACATTAAGTTTGTATCCTAGAACAATTGTCTATAGGACACCAAACCCCAACAAGGATCTCCATCATCGAGCGCATGTCATTGCCTCCACCATTGCGGTTGTTATTCACGGGTTCCTCTGGCGGCCTTTGGTTGACCTCGGGCTGGTTAGCTTCACTATTGAGGTTTGCCATTTTCTCTCTCCGAATCCTACAAAGAGTACGTTCAATTTCGAGATCAATAGGAACGAGAGTATCACTACGAGATCGGGTATGCATAAAATAAATAAATGAAATAATTATAAACAAGAAAGAATATTGTTAGTACAAAGTATATATATAAAAAGTGTATATAGACAATTTATACAAAAATAATGCTTAGACTAACAACAAAATGTTTTTGTCTAATATTGCACGAAATTATAAATCCCCGGTAACGGCGCCAAAAACTTGATGGGCGCACGGACTAGATAGAGCTCTTCTACGACAAAATGTATATTACGATAAGTGCGTTACGACTATGGATGTGATCTTTCTAAATGCTCTAACTCTACTAGACGCCACTACTTAGGGGCAAGTGTACCCCGTCGTATCAAGTAATAATCCGGTTAAGACCGGGTATCGAATCCACGGGATTTATAACTACAAGTATTAGACGACTCGGTTTTATACGTTATCTAAGCGATGAATACTTTGAGTTGATGCGGGGAACAACTACAAACTACTCCTAACTATGGGTGAGACAAGTTTATATAGCAAAACTCTACGGAATGATATGGACGGCGATAAGTTATAAATATGATAAATAATGGCTCTCAATATATAAACGGTTAATGTTTTACTCTTGCAATGACGACTACGTGTAGTGTGACCGATCCGTAAAACGTGGTTCCTAGTCAAGGCGTGTATAATTCTTGGGACCAAAAATTAGGGCCCTTAAGTTCCGTGGTTTGTCAATCCCTACGGTTTCTGGAGCGTCAATTCCGGTAAGGCAACACCTATATGAATCCCTAAAGATAGCCCGAATGGCATCGGAAATCACGTTCTCCTACACAATAATCAATTACGAGTATCAAAACAAGTAGCAAACATCAACACAAATATAGAGAAAGAGATTATGAATCATGAATTATAAATATGGAGAATGTAAATATGAAATACAACCAAGCCTAGTACATAGGAAGAGTACAAGCTAATTAGCAAGTGAAAAGGGAAGAATCCACCCTCGGAACTAGCTAACCAGACTCAAGGCTGTGTCTTAGGACTTGGAGGTGGAGCTTTCGAGCTTGGTGGACGGAGATGGAACGGAACTTTGATGGAATGCTGGGATCAACAAACAAGCTCTCAAGGTGGAAGAGAATTGCTTATATAAACTACAATCTCACACTATCTAACAAGAAATGTACTAAGAATCAAAAAGTCTAGGATACAAGATTACAAGAGTAAGAGCTCAAGAGGTGTCTAAATGAGTGCTAGTCACTCTTATCTATACACATCAAGCTAGGGTAAAGTTGTAATTTCATAAGATACAAGCATGGAGGAACATGATTTTATGCAGATTTCCCATGACACGCCTCGCGTATGGTGGAGTACGCCCCGCGTAATTGCCCATTCCGTCAGAAATCTCCTACATGTGGACCAAATCTAGATCTTATTGTCTCAATCACGCCGCACGTAGACTGGGGTGCGCCTCGCGTGTTTGAGTCTTTGAGATTTTATTGCTTGAATTGGGCCTTTTACGCACCGCGTAGCTGAAGCACGCCTCGCGTAAATAAGTTTCTGAGCTTTTTGGATTGAAGAACTTCCTTACACTCCCCGCGTGTAAGGTGGTACGTCTCGCGTAGGGTAGTTGACTCAGGGAGACCATGCAATCTGACTTTCAGGATTAGGCTTATCATTTCTGACACATGTTCCACGCCCCGCGTGGTGGTTGATACGCTCCGCGTATTGGTGACTAGATTCCACGTGGTGCCTGTGGATTGCACAATTATTTCTGACCAAATGTTCCACGCCCCGCGTGGTGGTTGATACGCCCCATGTATGTCGGTGGAATTTCACTCCTTGCTCGTACCTGAAATATAATTCTCGAGAGCCGAGTTAGCTTGATGTTTTTATTTTCTAAATTAATCAAAAATAAGAAAAATTAACCGAAAGTACGGAATTTATTTTTATTTCGTTATTTTATTAAAACACTCTATTTTTGCATTTAAACTTATTTATTTCATCTAAAACTAAACCGTAAATCACGCTAAAAGATAGGGATGAAACGCCCCTATCAAACATCCTTACTTTTGCTTAGAAATGAGATGATAAACGCCCTGAGTGATTTATATGTGCTAACTAAAAAGTGCAATAAGAAAGTAAAGGCACTCAGCAGGCGGTGTGATGAGATTGAAGAGGTCAAGCTGAGTGACCTCCGATATCTTCTCCAAGACAACTCAACTTTGCATAGCAACATGGAAATTATGCACAAGTTTGTCTCGGAGGTCCAATCAGATTCAAAGAAACTGAAAAAGGATGTCACTACCTTACAGAGCCAAATAAGAGGCTCAAATAAAAATAAACCTCATGCGGAGTACTCAAGTACTAGTCAGCATAAACAGTTCACACAGTGTGACTGTTGCGGGAAAAAAGGACACACAAGAGAAGTGTGTTGGTACAATAAGCGGACTGTCCAATGTGACTTATATGGAAAGAAAGGACATACCACAAAGGTATGTTGGCATGCTCAACACAATAATGCTGACCACCCTCAAAGGGTAATTCATTGTGACTTTTGTGGTAAAAGTGGCCACACTATCAAAGTATGCCGTCACAAATTAAAATACGACTTTGCACCTGTTTATGCTAACAAACGAGGACCCAAAAAGAATTGGGTACCTAAAGATGAATAGTCTAAAATGCAGGTGAGCTTGAGATGCGTGGAGAAATCAAAACTGTGGTATATAGACAGCGCATGCTCGAGGCACATGACCGGTGATGAAACTCAGTTCATCACACTAGAGCTTAAACCAGGTGGAAGTGTAAGCTTTGGAGACAATAAGAAGGGTAAGATAGTCGGCTCATGTACTATCGGAGGTAACCCAACTATTGAGTCAATCTCCTTAGTTAAAGGTCTCAAATACAATCTGCTGAGTGTAGCTCAGCTTTGCAAGAGCGATAGAAAGGTTATATTTGATGATACTAAGTGTCAAATACTCGAGGGAAAAACAAACGAATTGATTTTAACTACCCCTCGTGTAGACAATGTATACATGCTGAGTTTAGAAAAATAGTTTTCTAAAAATATATGCTTAGTGTCTAAAGAGGATAACTTCTGGCTATGGCATAGAAGACTTGGTCATGTAAGCATGGATCTTCTTACCAAATTAGCTAGAAAGCAACTAGTTGAGGGATTACCCAAACTTAAATTTGAAAAAGATCAATTGTGTAACGCTTGTCAGCAAGGCAAACAAACTAAGAAGTCATTTCAAAGTAAAAATATTGTCTCAACCAAGAGACCATTGGAATTACTACACTTGGATCTTTTCGGACCTATCCAGCCACTCAGCTTGGGAGGTAAGAAATTTTCCTTGGTCATTGTAGACGATTTCTCTCGGTACACTTGGATCATCTTACTGAGTAGCAAGGATGAAACATTTGAGATGTTCACCACATTGATCAAAAAGCTTGAAAATGAAAAAGACCTAAGAGTAGATCATATTAGAAGTGACAATGGTGGAGAATTCAAAAACCAACAGTTTGATGAATTTTGTGAAACCAGTGGTATTGACCACAATTTCTATGCTCCTAGAACACCTCAACAAAATGGGGTTGTTGAAAGGAAGAACAGAACAATTGTCGAAATAGCTAGGACAATGCTGAGTGAAAATAGACTTCCAAAGTATTTCTAGGGTGAAGCTGTCCACACAACATGCTACATTCTAAATAGGTCTTTAGTTAGACCTATTCTTAAGAAAACCCCATATGAACTTTGAAAAGGAAGAAAGCCCAACATTGGCTACTTTCGTGCCTTTGGGTGTAAATGTTTTATACTCAACACAAAAGATAATCTTGCAAAATTTGATGCCAAATCTGACGAAGCGATCTTTTTAGGGTACTCAACTAACAGCAAAGCATATAGGGTATATAATAAACGAACTCAGGTCGTAGAAGAATCTGTCCATGTTGAGTTCGATGAAGCTGACCCTGCAGGAAAGTCAACTCAGCTCACTGAAGATGAACCAAGCTCAACTTCCGCTGATCAAAATGGAGCCTCTGAGTCATCAATACAAGGGCTGACCAAAGGTAAGCAAGAGATTGAAATAACCTTTGCTGACTAATCTATTCCTGCAGAGATTGTAGAAACACCTGTTCCAAACAACTCAACATTACCCAAAGAAATAAAAATTCCAAGAGGACATTCGGAGAAGTCCATTCTTGATGCTGCTGACAACAAGCTGATGATGAGAGATCAGCTTAGGAAGTATCTCAGCAATGTTGCCTTCGTCTCAGTGCATGAGCCAAAGAATTTTGCCGATGCTGAGCACGATGAATATTGGATCAACGCTATGCAAGAAGAGCTTGATCAATTCACAAGAAATGAGGTATGGGATTTAGTACCTAAACCTAGGAATCAAAAGACCATAGGAACTAAGTGGGTCTTTAGAAATAAACTAGATGAGCAAGGCAATGTAGTCAGAAATAAAGCCCGACTTGTAGCCCAAGGCTATAGTGAGCAAGAGGGCATTGACTACGGTGAAACCTTTGCACCCGTTGCTAGGTTAGAAGCCATAGGAATACTGTGTGCCTATGCTAGTTTTATGAACTTTAAATTATATCAAATGGATATTAAGAGTGCATTTCTTAATGGCTTTATAAACGAAGAGGTATATGTTAGTCAGCCTCCAGGGTTTGAAGATCCAAAATTTTCAAACCACGTTTATAAACTCAAAAAGGCCCTATACGGCCTAAAGCAAGCTCCAAGAGATTGGTATGAGAGGTTGGCCAACTTCCTGCTGACCAGGAATTATGTCAGAGGCAAAGGTGACACAACCTTGTTCATTAAGAAAAAGGGTAAAAATACCCTACTTGCACAAATTTACGTAGATGACATAATTTTTGGTGCTACTGACGATTCTATGTGCAAAGAGTTTAGCAAACAGATGCAAACTGAGTTCGAACTGTCTATGATGGGCGAACTCAACTTCTTCCTTGGACTTCAAATCAAGCAAAGTAAGAATGGAATCTTCATAAGTCAGTCTAAGTACGCCAAAGAAATGTTAAAGAAGTTTGATATGGAAGAATGTAAACCCATATCAACCCCAATGGGTACTGACACGGTCCTTTGTGCTGACGAAAAGGGTAAGTCTGTAGACAGTAGGTTATATCGAGGTATGATAGGCTCTCTACTTTATCTTACTGCCAGTAGACCTGATATTCAGTACTCAGTATGTTATTGCGCAAGATATCAAGCTGACCCCAGGGAATCTCACTTAATAGCTGTAAAAAGAATTTTCAGATATTTGCAGAGCCCAGTTAATGCAGGTTTATGGTATCCAAATACAAGTGACTTCACACTGATTGGATATACTGATGCTGACTATGGACGAGATAAGCTAGAACGAAAAAACACTTCAGGAGGATGTCAATTCCTAGGAAGCTGTCTGGTTTTGTGGTTTAGTAAAAAGCAGTCATCAGTAGCCTTGTCTACAACTGAAGCTGAGTATGTTGCTGCTGGAAGCTGTGTGGCCCAAGTCCTATGGATTAAGCAACAGCTTGAGGATTATGGCGTCAAAACAGAAACAATAGAACAAAACCGATACTTTCTTCAAGTTACGTAACCTATGAGAAGAATGCACTTCATTAACATCCACATAAGTAACTCCATTGAATTCCCCCATTTCAATCGAACCTAGCTTATGTGCAGAGTTCCTCCATTTCTGCAATCAGTATTAAATTCCAAGAATTCAATAGCATATCAAGGTCAAAATTTGGGTTGAGAGATTAATGAAATAAAAAGGTAAAATTAAAACAAATTATCAAATGGGTATCCTCGAATCAGAAAAATACAACAGAATATGTGAACATATTATTATGATTTAGTGAAGAAATGGAGGAATTTGAGTGCTTTGTATATTAGCGAGGGTGAGTCAGAAAGTATGACAATTTTCCAATAAGAATATGGTTCGGATTTTCCGATAAGATGTTGAATAGGTCCTTTCATTTCCATACTCAAAATCTCTTTACTGTTTCCATGGAAGAATCTGGAAGAAAAAAGAGAAATGGAAAATCTCTTTACTGTTTCCATGGAAGACTGTAGAAAAAAAGAGAAATGGATTGAAGAACGTATGAGAGAGAGAGAGAGGGGTAGAGAGGGAGGATGGTGAAAGATTGAGGTGTAATTAATTGATTATATAAGAAAATAAATAAAAATTAAATTATTCATTTAGAACTTTACCGTTTATGCCACATCACAAATCTGTTAGTTTAGGGTATAATTGTAGGTTTGGGAAAAATTTAGGGATAGTTTTATTGATTTATTTGATATAAGGACATATCTGTTTTTCCGTAATAATACATGGACAAATATGTGTATTAACCCATTTAAGAATGACAACGATTCAAATAAAATATAAAAAGAAAGATAACAATTTAATAATATGCCTTAGATTCTTCTAGAATCTGATAACCTTGCCTCAGCTCTTTAACAAATACAAACAATATATGAATTAATAATCAATCCAATTGAATAAAAGCAAAACAGTAAAAAAAAAACCAAATTCAATAAACTATCAAATTCAATAAAAGCAAAGCAGCAAAATAAAATAAAATTCAATGAAAATCAAAACAACTAAAAAAATCAAGTTCAATAAATCAAAATATAAGCAGCAAAAGAAATTGCAAAACAGCAAAATAAAAAAATCAAATTCAAAGCAAAAGCACCAAACTAATAATAATTACATATACCTATAAAATGAATAACGTGATATTTTTCCAATTTCTTCCAATGTTGCTCTCAAGATTGCTTCATTTTCTACCATTGTTATCCATATTTAATGCTCCACATCTAGGTGGGAGAAAAACGGTGTCGTCTTTTGCTTAATGGAGGTTTTGCTCGCACCTGATCTTCCTTTCTCAATTGATACTTTATATATCTGCTGTAGAAAGACAAGAGTTTAAGGGATGTATTAATTTCAACCTTTTCCCTTTCCATTTCTTTGAATTTTTGCCCAATTGTTAAAAAAATCTTCTTTCTATTTTTACATATTGAAAATTTAAGCATAAAAGCTCCAGAGGCCTTCCTATTGTGGGTTTTGAGCTTCAAGTTGATAGATATAACATTGCTTTTCCATATTCTCTCCACAAAGCTTGAGCTTTTGGGGAATTGACGTTAAAGGTTGATTTATCTTGTAAAAACGTAAACAGCAAAAATAATAAAAGCACCAAACTTACAGAGACAAAAGGAGGCAGCAGCAAACTGAAGGCTAAATCAGAAGGCAATGACGAAAGAAATAGGAAGAAATAGGAAGGGTAAACTGCTAAATCGGAAGGCAAGGACGGAAGGCTAAACTGCTAAAATTGGAAGAAATCCCATGAATCACAATTCACGATTAGAAGATGAAGATATTGGGAGGAAAGCACGCGGCGTCTGTCTATCGCACTCCTCCTCAACAACGCATAAGGTGTAATTAGGTTAATATGTTTGATAAACTTTTTTTTTAATATATATACTAAATCAAAAATATTTTTTTTTTGGGCCCTTTAGATTTATAGGCCCTGGGCCTGCACCCCAAAAATCAAAGCCCAGGGTCGGTCTATGAAACCAGCACTAATGCTTGCCCTTACATCCTTATTGGAAAAATAAATTCATAGGTGCTCTCTTCTATGAGGATATCGTAAAGAATCGTGCAACGGAAGAGATAGAATAATCAAATATATATATAAAAAAAAGTAGAAATAGCTAAAATAGGAACTCTGGGTTACATGAAAAAATTCATTCAAGAACAATTACTAAGAGCATGTACAATGGTTGAATTACTTTACTATATCTGATACAAATTGTTGTATTAAGTCATTGTGGACTGTTGTCTCAAATAAGGGAGAAAGAGATGTGTATCATAATTGTGATACATTTGTGAGGTTTTTTTTTTGTAAATGTGCAAGGTGTGGTCCACGCTTAAATCAGCGGCTGAGATCGCGCCTCAGCTGGCGCGTGTGCTACATGCGCGCTTGAGGCGCGTCCATCCGCAAAAGTGGACTTTGTCACATTTATTTATTTATTTTATTTTTTTAAAAAAATTCGAAACAGCAGAGATGGGTCACATGGAGATATTTAAAATATCAATGTGATATATCCGTTGGTTTTGTTATTTAGTAAACAATATAATTAAATATATATATGACCCAACGGATATAATAAACGGTAACATTTAACAATCATGTTTTTTTGAAAAATTTCATTATAAATACCTATTCATTTTATTTTTTCATATCACCCAAATCTTTTACACAACAAATAAACTCACCTAAATCCTTTAGAAGTATGGAGAAACGTCAAGGCAAGAAAAAATCATCGGAGAAAAATCGTTATTCTGATTCGCAACACCCTAATCCTTTCCAAATGCCAAACCGAAATACTTCGAATATGCAAATATCTCCCATGAGGAGATCTCCGCAACCCGGATTTCCTCAAAATTACGGTAATTTTATGCCAAACCCTCAAAACTTCTACCATCCTGATGTTCATTACGCCAATATGACCCAATATAACGATAGTCAACCGATGAACCATCACCTCTAAAATTCGGGTTATACTGATCCGTATCTTTCATTCAACAGTTCAAGAAGTTCATTTTCCGGATCACAGTCGCCAAATCTTGACTCGCCAAATCGGGATTATGTCGATCTTGACGATGAAGACGACGACGACGAAGAAGAATAGATTGACGAATCACTTCTCGATGAACATGTTGCCGAGCCAACAAAAGAAGCGAAAACAGTATAAATGGACACATGAACTAGAAGACTTATTATGTAAATATTTTTTATCAATTTCTACAGACAATGTTGTTGGTTCGGCTCAAAAGGAAAGAACGTTCTGGACTCGAATAAGCACTATGTTCAACGAAAGTACGCCCAGAAATTCGAAAGCACTCACAGGCGGTAAGGGTAAGAATAAATTTTTACGAATCAGTAGAGAAACCAATAGATTTGTTGGTTCATTTATGAAAGTGCAGAATTTGCAATTAAGTGGAATATGGGATAATGAACGTGTTGAACATGCTCGGTCTCTATACCGAGCGAAGTGGAACATGACATTCACCTATATCCATTGTTGGCGGGTTTTATGCAATGAACCTAAATGGCGGAACTATATTCTGTCGAATGGGGGAACCGTTGGAGGTGAAGAGGTTGCCGAAACAGAAGAGAAACATGAACGACCACCGGAAATTAAGGCGGCGAAGGCGGCGGCTAAAGACAAAGGCAAACAAAAGGCAACATCGTCCACCATCAGTGATGATTTAGCTCCTGTTGAAAAAATGCATCAAGAAAAAATGCTAGCGACGAAGGAAGTGTCACGACAAAATGACGTTGTTGCGATGCAACGAGATTTTGATTTTATCAAATCGGGTTCAGACGGAATGAATGAAGAGCAGAAAAAAAGATATGATATTATGTGCTCTTACATCATGAAGAAATACCCAGATGTATTCCCTTAATCGTGTTAGTTTGCATTGTATTTTTTTAACTGTATTTTTTTAACTATATTTTTTTACATTGTATTATTAGTTTTTAATGGTAGCATCTCTTTTAATTTCCTCGTTTTTAAATCATGTATTTTATTCCGTTTCGTATTCTCGTGTTTTATTTCAATAAAAAATTATCGTTTGTGATATTTTTTATTTTTACAATTAATTATTTTTTTTTAATTAATTATTTCGGTTCAAAATAATTATAGATATAATTGATATTTATTTTTTTAACCAATTTATAGATTAATGGAATTATTTAGATTGAATGATGAAATAATTTGATTAATTGTTTGGTGGAGAGAAATAATAATTCATTTGGAATGTGTAAAAGTTTTATGACAAGTGAGTCCTACGTAAAAAGCGATACAAATTGGTTTAATAGAGAGATAGTTGAGTGTATTAGATTTTTTTGAAAAAAGTGGATTTTTTAGATATAATACAAAAAACTTGTATCACCCATTGTGGGTGCTCTTGTGCAATGGTTGAATTACTTTACTATATCTGATACAAATTGTTGTATTAAGCCATTGTGGGCTGTTGTCTCAAATAAGGGAGAAAGAGATGTGTATCACAATTGTGAGGTTTTTTTTGTAAATGTGCAAGGTGTGGTCCACGCTTAAATCAGCGGCTGAGATCGCGCCTCAGCTGGCGCGTGTGCTACACGCGCGCTTGAGGCGCGTCCAGCTACAAAAGTGGACTTTGTGACATTTATTTATTTATTTTTTTTTTTTTAAAATTCGAAACAGCAGAGATGGGTCACATGGAGATATTTAAAATATCAATGTGATATATCCGTTGGTTTTGTTATTTAGTAAAAAATATAATTAAATATACATATGACCCAACGGATATAATAAACGGTAACATTTAACAACCATGTTTTTTTTGAAAAATTTCATTATAAATACCTATTCATTTTATTTTTTCATATCACCCAAATCTTTTACACAACAAATAAACTCACCTAAATCCTTTAGAAGTATGGAGAAACGTCAAGGCAAGAAAAAATCCTCGGAGAAAAATAGTTATTCTGATTCGCAACACCCTAATCCTTTCCAAATGCCAAACCGAAAAACTTCGAATATGCAAATATCTCCTATGAGGAGATCTCCGCAACCCAGATTTCCTCAAAATTACGGAAATTTTATGCCAAACCCTCAAAACTTCTACCATCCCGATGTTCATTACGCCAATATGACCCAATATAACGATAGTCAACCGAGGAACCATCACCTCTAAAATTCGGGTTATACTGATCCGTATCTTTCATTCAACAGTTCAAGAAGTTCATTTTCCGGATCACAGTCGCCAAATCTTGACTCGCCAAATCGGGATTCTGTCGATCTTGACGATGAAGACGACGACGACGAAGAAGAAGAGATTGACGAATCACTTCTCGATGAACCTGTTGCCGAGCCAACAAAGAAGCGAAAACAGTATAAATGGACACATAAACTAGAAGACTTATTATGTAAATGTTTTTTTATCAATTTCTACAGACAATGTTATTGGTTCGGCTCAAAAGGAAAGAACGTTCTGGACTCGAATAAGCACTATGTTCAACGAAAGTAGGCCCAGAAATTCGGAAGCACTCACAGTCGGTAAGGGTAAGAATAAATTTTTACGAATCACTAGAGAAACCAATAGATTTGTTGGTTCATTTATGAAAGTGCAGAATTTGCAATTAAGTGGAAAAGGGGATAATGAACGCGTTGAACATGCTTGGTCTCTATACCGAGCGAAGTGGAACACGGCATTCACCTATATCCATTGTTTGCGGGTTTTATGCAATGAACCTAAATGGCAGAACTATATTCTGTCGAATGGGGGAACCGTTGGAGGTGAAGAGGTTGCCGAAACAGAAGAGAAACATGAACGACCACCGGCAATTAAGGCGGAGAAGGCGGCGACTAAAGATAAAGGCAAACAAAAGGCAACATCGTCCACCATCAGTGATGATTTAGCTCGTGTTGAAAAACATGCATCAAGAAAAAATGCTAGCGGCGAAGGAAGTGTCACGACAAAATGACGTTGTTGCGATGCAACGAGATTTTGATTTTATCAAATCGGGTTCAGACGGAATGAATGAAGAGCAGAAAAAAAGATATGATATTATGTGCTCTTATATCATGAAGAAATACCCAGATGTATTCCCTTAATCGTGTTAGTTTGCATTGTATTTTTTTAACTGTATTTTTTTAACTGTATTTTTTTAACTATATTTTTTTACATTGTATTATTAGTTTTTAATGGTAGCATCTCTTTTAATTTCCTCGTTTTTAAATCTTGTATTTTATTCCGTTTCGTATTCTCGTGTTTTATTTCAATAAAAAATTATCGTTTGTGATATTTTTTATTTTTACAATTAATTATATTTTTTAATTAATTATTTCGGTTCAAAATAATTATATATATAATTGATATTTATTTTTTTAACCAATTTATAGATTAATGGAATTATTTAGATTGAATGATGAAATAATTTTATTAATTTTTTTGGTGGAAAGAAATAATAATTTATTTGGAATGTGTAAGAGTTTTATGACAAGTGGGTCCTACGTAAAAAGCGATACAAATTGGTTTAATGGAGAGGTAGTTGAGTATATTAGATTTTTTTGAAAAAAGTGGGTTTTTTTGAATATAATACAAAAAACTTGTATCACCCATTGTGGGTGCTCTTGTGCAATGGTTGAATTACTTTGCTATATCTAATACAAATTGTTGTATTAAGCCATTGTAGGCTGTTGTCTCAAATAAGGGAGAAAGAGAGGTGTATCACAATTGTGATACACTTGTGGGGTTTTTTTTTTTGTAAATATGCAAGGTGTTGTCCACGCTTAAATCAGCGGCTGAGATCGCGCCTCAGCTGGCGCGTGTGCTACACGCGCGCTTGAGGCGCATCCAGCCGCAAAAGTGGATTTTGTGACATTTATTTATTTTTATTTATTTTTTTTAAATTCGAAATAGCAGAGATGGGTCACACGATGATATTTAAAATATCAAGGTGATATATCCGTTGGTTTTGTTATTTAGTAAAAAATATAATTAAATATACATATGACCCAACGGATATAATAAACGGTAACATTTAACAACCTTATTTTTTTTGAAAAATTTCATTATAAATACCTATTCATTTTATTTTTTCATATCACCCAAATCTTTTACACAACAAATAAACTCACCTAAATCCTTTAGAAGTATGGAAAAACGTCAAGGCAAGAAAAAATCCTCGGAGAAAAATAGTTATTCTGATTCGCAACACCCTAATCCTTTCCAAATGCCAAACCGAAATACTTCGATTATACAAATATCTCCCATTAGGAGATCTCCGCAACCCGGATTTCCTCAAAATTACGGTAATTTTATGCCAAACCCTCAAAACTTCTACCATCCCGATGTTCATTACGCCAATATGACCCAATATAACGATAGTCAACCGAGGAACCATCACCTCCAAAATTCGGGTTATACTGATCCGTATCTTTCATTGAACAGTTCAAGAAGTTCATTTTCCGGATCACAGTCGCCAAATCTTGACTCGCCAAATCGGGATTCTGTCGATCTTGACGATGAAGCCGACGACGACGAAGAAGAAGAGATTGACGAATCACTTCTCGATGAACCTGTTGCCGAGCCAACAAAGAAGCGAAAACAGTATAAATGGACACATGAACTAGAAGACTTATTATGTAAATATTTTTTTATCAATTTCTACAGACAATGTTGTTGGTTCGGCTCAAAAGGAAAGAACGTTCTGGACTCGAATAAGCACTATGTTCAACGAAAGTAGGTCCAGAAATTCAGAAGCACTCACAGTCGGTAAGGGTAAGAATAAATTTTTACGAATCAGTAGAGAAACCAATAGATTTGTCGGTTCATTTATGAAAGTGCAGAATTTGCAATTAAGTGGAAAAGGGGATAATGAACGCGTTGAACATGCTCGGTCTCTATACCGAGCGAAGTGGAACACGACATTCACCTATATCCATTATTGGCGGGTTTTATGCAATGAACCTAAATGGCGGAACTATATTCTGTCGAATGGGGGAACCGTTGGAGGTGAAGAGGTTGCCGAAACAAAAGAGAAACATGAACGACCATCGGGAATTAAGGCGGCGAAGGCGGCGACTAAAGACAAAGGCAAACAAAAGGCAACATCGTCCGCCATCAGTGATGATTTAGCTCGTGTTGAAAAAATGCATCAAGAAAAAATGCTAGCGGCGAAGGATGTGTCACGACAAAATGACGTTGTTGCGATGCAACGAGATTTTGATTTTATCAAATCGGGTTCAGACGGAATGAATGAAGAGCAGAAAAAAAGATATGATATTATGTGCTCTTACATCATGAAGAAATACCCAGATGTATTCCCTTAATCGTGTTAGTTTGCATTGTATTTTTTTAACTGTATTTTTTTAACTGTATTTTTTTAACTATATTTTTTTACATTGTATTATTAGTTTATAATGGTAGCATCTCTTTTAATTTCCTCGTTTTTAAATCTTGTATTTTATTCCGTTTCGTATTCTCGTGTTTTATTTCAATAAAAAATTATCGTTTATGATATATTTTATTTTTACAATTAATTATATTTTTTAATTAATTATTTCGGTTCAAAATAATTATAGATATAATTGATATTTATTTTTTTAACCAATTTATAGATTAATGGAATTATTTAGATTGAATGATGAAATAATTTGATTAATTGTTTGGTGGAAAGAAATAATAATTTATTTGGAATGTGTAAGAGTTTTATGACAAGTGGGTCCTACATAAAAAGCGATACAAATTGGTTTAATGGAGAGGTAGTTGAGTGTATTAGATTTTTTTGAAAAAAGTGGATTTTTTTGGATATAATACAAAAAACTTGTATCACCCATTGTGGGTGCTCTTGTGCAATGGTTGAATTACTTTGCTATATCTAATACAAATTGTTGTATGAAGCCATTGTGGGCTGTTGTCTCAAATAAGGGAGAAAGAGAGGTGTATCACAATTGTGATATACTTGTGGGTTTTTTTTTATAAATGTACAAGGTGTGGTCCACGTTTAAATCAGCGACTGAGATCGCGCCTCAGCTGGCGCGTGTGCTACACGCGCGCTTGAGGCGCGTCCAGCCGCAAAAGTGGACTTTGTGACATTTATTTATTTATTTATTTATTTTTTTTAAAAAATTCGAAACAGCGGAGATGGGTCACATGGAGATATTTAAAATATCAATGTGATATATCTGTTGGTTTTGTTATTTAGTAAAAAATATAATTATATATATATATGACCCAACGGATATAATAAACGGTAACATTTAACAATCATGTTTTTTTAAAAAAATTTCATTATAAATACCTATTCATTTTATTTTTTCATATCACCCAAATATTTTACACAACAAATAAACTCACCTAAATCCTTTAGAAGTATGGAGAAACCTCAAGGCAATAAAAAATCCTCGGAGAAAAATCGTTATTCTGATTCGCAACACCCTAATCCTTTCCAAATGCCAAACCGAAATACTTTGAATATGCAAATATCTCCCATTAGGAGATCTCCGCAACCCGGATTTCCTCAAAATTACGGTAATTTTATGCCAAACCCTCAAAACTTCAACCATCCCGATGTTCATTACGCCAATATGACCCAATATAACGATAGTCAACCGAGGAACCATCACCTCCAAAATTCGGGTTATACTGATCCGTATCTTTCATTCAACAGTTCAAGAAGTTCATTTTCCGGATCACAGTCGTTAAATCTTGACTCGCCAAATCGGGATTCTGTGAATCTTGACGATGAAGACGACGACGACGAAGAAGAAGAGATTGACGAATCACTTCTCGATGAACCTGTTGCCGAGCCAACAAAGAAGCGAAAACAGTATAAATGGACACATGAACTAGAAGACTTATTATGTAAATGTTTTTTATCAATTTCTACAGACAATGTTGTTGGTTCGGCTCAAAAGGAAAGATCGTTCTGGACTCGAATAAGCACTATGTTCAACGAAAGTAGGCCTAGAAATTCGGAAGCACTCACAGGCGGTAAGATAAGAATAAATTTTTACGAATCAGTAGAGAAACCAATAGATTTGTTGGTTCATTTATGAAAGTGCAGAATTTGCAATTAAGTGGAAAAGGGGATAATGAACGCGTTGAACATGCTCGGTCTCTATACCGAGCGAAGTGGAACACGGCATTCACATATATCCATTGTTGGTGGGTTTTATGCAATGAACCTAAATGGCGGAACTATATTCTGTCGAATGGGGGAGTCATTGGAGGTGAAGAGGTTGCCGAAACAGAAGAGAAACATGAACGACCATCGGGAATTAAGGCGGCGAAGGCGGCGGCTAAAGACAAAGGCAAACAAAAGGCAACATCGTCCACCATCAGTGATGATTTAGCTCGTGTTGAAAAAATGCATCAAGAAAAAATGCTAGCGGCAAAGGAAGTGTCACAACAAAATGACGTTGTTGCGATGCAACGAGATTTTGATTTTATCAAATCGGGTTCAGACGGAATAAATGAAGAGCAGAATAAAAGATATGATATTATGTGCTCTTACATCATTAAGAAATACCCAGATGTATTCCCTTAATCGTGTTAGTTTGCATTGTATTTTTTTAACTGTATTTTTTAACTGTATTTTTTTAACTGTATTTTTTTAACTATAATTTTTTACATTGTTTTATTAGTTTTTAATGGTAGTATCTCTTTTAATTTCCTCGTTTTTAAATCTTGTATTTTATTCCGTTTCGTATTCTCGTGTTTTATTTCAATAAAAAATTATCGTTTGTGATATTTTTTATTTTTACAATTAATTATATTTTTTAATTAACTATTTCGGGTCAAAATAATTATAGATATAATTGATATTTATTTTTTTAACCAATTTATATATTAATGGAATTATTTAGATTGAATGATGAAATAATTTGATTAATTGTTAGGTGGAAAGAAATAATAATTTATTTGGAATGTGTAAGAGTTTTATGACAAGTGAGTCCTACGTAAAAAGCGATACAAATTGGTTTAATGGAGAGATAGTTGAGTGTATTAGATTTTTTTGAACAAAGTGGATTTTTTAGATATAATACAAAAAACTTGTATCACCCATTATGGGTGCTCTTGTGCAATGGTTGAATTACTTTACTATATCTGATACAAATTGTTGTATTAAGTCATTGTGGGCTGTTGTCTCAAATAAGGGAGAAAGAGAGGTGTATCACAATTGTGATACACTTGTGGGTTTTTTTTTGTAAATGTGCAAGGTGTGGTCCACGCTTAAATCAGCGGCTGAGATCGCGCCTTAGCTGGCGCGTGTGCTACACGCGCGCTTGAGGCGCGTCCAGCCGCAAAAGTGGACTTTGTGACATTTATTTATTTATTTTATTTTTTTAAAAAAAATCGAAACAGCAGAGATGGGTCACATGGAGATATTTAAAATATCAATGTGATATATCTGTTGGTTTTGTTATTTAGTAAAAAATATAATTAAATATAGATATGACCCAACAGATATAATAAACGGTAACATTTAACAACCATGTTTTTTTTGAAAAATTTCATTATAAATACCTATTCATTTTATTTTTTCATATCACCCAAATCTTTTACACAATAAATAAACTCACCTAAATCCTTTAGAAGTATGGAGAAACGTCAAGGCAAGAAAAAATCCTCGGAGAAAAATCGTTATTCTGATTCGCAACACCCTAATCCTTTCCAAATGCCAAACCGAAATACTTCGAATATGCAAATATCTCTCATGAGGAGATCTCCGCAACCCGGATTTCCTCAAAATTACGGTAATTTTATGCCAAACCCTCAAAACTTCTACCATCCCGATGTTCATTACGCCAATATGACCCAATATAATGATAGTCAACCGACGAACCATCACCTCCAAAATTCGGGTTATACTGATCCGTATCTTTCGTTCAACAGTTCAAGAAGTTCATTTTCTGGATCACAGTCGCCAAATCTTGACTCGCCAAATCGGGATTCTGTCGATCTTGACGATGAAGACGACGACGACGAAGAAGAAGAGATTGACGAATCACTTCTCGGTGAACCTGTTGCCGAGCCAACAAAGAAGCGAAAACAATATAAATGGACACATGAACTAGAAGACTTATTATGTAAATGTTTTTTTTATCAATTTCTACAGACAATGTTGTTGGTTTGGCTCAAAAGGAAAGAACGTTTTGGACTCGAATAAGCACTATGTTCAACGAAAGTAGGCCCAGAAATTCGGAAGCACTCACAGACGGTAAGGGTAAGAATAAATTTTTACGAATCAATAGAGAAACCAATAGATTTGTTGGTTCATTTATGAAAGTGCAGAATTTGCAATTAAGTGGAAAATGGGATAATGAACGTGTTGAACATGCTCGGTCTCTATACCGAGCGAAGTGGAACACGACATTCACCTATATCCATTGTTGACGGGTTTTATGCAATGAACCGAAATGTCGGAACTATATTCTGTCGAATGGGGGAACCGTTGGAGGTGAAGAGGTTACCGAAACAGAAGAGAAACATGAACGACCACCGGGAATTGAGGCGGCGAAGGCGGCGGCTAAAGACAAAGGCAAACAAAAGGCAACATCGTCCGCCATCAGTGATGATTTAGCTCGTGTTGAAAAAATGCATCAAGAAAAAATGCTAGCGGCGAAGGAAGTGTCACGGCAAAATGACGTTGTTGCGATGCAACGGGATTTTGATTTTATCAAATCGGGTTCATACGGAATGAATGAAGAGCAGAAAAAAAGATATGATATTATGTGCTCTTACATCATGAAGAAATACCCAGATGTATTCCCTTAATCGTGTTAGTTTGCATTATATTTTTTAACTGTATTTTTTTACATTGTATTATTAGTTTTTAATGGTAGCATCTCTTTTAATTTCCTCGTTTTTTAAATCTTGTATTTTATTCCGTTTCGTATTCTCGTGTTTTATTTCAATAAAAAATTATCGTTTGTGATATTTTTTAATTAACTATTTCGATTCAAAATAATTATAGATATAATTGATATTTATTTTTTTTAACCAATTAATAGATTAATGGAATTATTTAGATTGAATGATGAAATAATTTGATTAATTGTTTGGTGGAAAAAAAATAATAATTTATTTGGAATGTGTAAGAGTTTTATGACAAATGAGTCCTACGTAAAAAATGATACAAATTGGTTTAATAGAGAGGTAGTTGAGTGTATTAGATTTTTTTTTTTTTTTTTTTTTTTTTTGAAAAAAGTGGGTTTTTTTTTTTTTGAATATAAAAAAAAAAAAAAAAAAAACTTGTATCCCGGTGCTCTAAAATGTCAGCAAAACAACATTATTAAAATAGGAACTCAACTTGACTACTGCTCTGAGTGACAAAACAGATGAAACCAATCACACTCGCTCTAACAGAAAATCCAAGTACGGAATTTCAGAATATGAAGTCGGATCAAGCAAGCAAGAAGAAAGAGGGAAAAGCAAGGGCAAAAATAAAAAATTGGATGGGCCTATGGACCCCGTAAAGAAAAGTCAGTCATTTTAACAGAATTAAAAGCATTCAGCTAAATTATTATGCAAAAAATACCAATTGGTAGTTATAATATATAATATGAACTAATTTGTTGATTTGAAAAGAATTCTCAATGTTTGTTTAGTATAAGGTGCAAATTCAGCTTTATATCTATTGGTAAAACATTTGATATTAAAATAACTAGGTGCTTTCTCCTCGGTTAGTTAATATAGCTGCTCACACGATGGTAAGACATGCTGGTTCTTTAGCTAACGATTTTTTTTCTGAACCGAGTTGGATCAGTGATGCTATTGTATACGACATGAATTTTGAAGTTTAATAAAGTTTCTATCTGTTTCAAAAAAAAAAAAAACAAAAAGAAAAAGAAAAAAGAACTAGGTGCTTTAATAATTTCTTCTTGTTACTCCACTAATTCAACCCAAAATTGTAAAATTTTACCAGTTTTTAGGGGCTATATTTACACTTTAGCCATTGTTTGAGAGGAGGTTAATGGGAGTAAGTGGGAGTAATGGAATGTTAAGTATTGAGTTAACCTTGTTTGGGAGTTATTTTTTGAGAGTAAATGAAGGTTAATGGGGTTAAATGTTTAACCCCTCTAACCTCCAAACTCTAACCTCCAAATTGGGGGTTAATGGGAGTAACGTAAACTTTTTTAAAATTTCTTGTCTCTGCAGAGTAAATTTAACCTTCATTCCCCTCCATATTTAAACTCCCAAACAAGATTAAACATTTATCTTCATTTACATCCTATAAACTCCCAAATAAGGTTAATTGTTAACTTTCCGTTCCATCACTTCCCTTCCCTTTCCATTATCTCCTTTAACTATCCCCTTCATTAACCTCCAAACTTCCAAACAAAGGGTTAAAGTAGTACTATACAAATTAAACTTTAGTGACTACTATATCGATGAATCACCGTGAATTGACTGACCCGCCGCCTGAGCCGGTAATGGTGCCTCCTTGAAGACACTTGTTTTGTTCATGTTCTACATGGGGCGGAGGATTTATTTCAATAGCTTCTCCTCTGTTAGCAACCATGGGATGGGATGGGATGGGATGGAATAATATATGAAATGAAGTTCACCTCTGCACAAACTACCACCTAAGGCTAAGCTTTTCTACTAGAGCAATAAACTCTCCCTTAACTGGTATTTATGCTTTCTGCGATCTCTTACTCACTCCTACTTTTGCTACAAATTTGTTAATTTTCCTGTTATATGATCTGCTTCATTCATGTCAGAGGAACCTAATACTGGCCACAGTTCAGCCAATTATCAATTTCTGTGAGTAACATTAATGAATTTACAAATTTGAATACAATTAAAATTCTAATTGTTCGTCTAATTGTAATTGGATCAGGATCTCATGGAAACAAGAACTTCCCTCTATGTGGCTAATCTCTTGCAGTCTTGCATTAACAACAAGTCTCATCTATTTGGAAAGACACTACATGCCTATATTTTCCGCATTGGCCTCTCCACAGACACCTTCCTCTCAAACCGCCTCATTGAGCTCTACTTCAAATGCAAAAACAGTGAGTATGCTCACACTTTATTTCATATAATTCCCCAAAAGAACATCTATTCTTGGAATGCAATGTTAACTCAGTATTGCAAAGCGGGAAATGTTGGGGGTGCACATAAACTGTTTGCCCAAATGCCTGAGAGAAATATTGTGTCATGGAACAATTTGATTAGCGCATTAGTCCATGGTGGGTTAGAGCGACAAGCCTTGGATGTTTATGATGAAATGATTCAGGAAGGTCTTGTGCCTACCCATTTCACATTGGCTAGTGTTTTGAGTGCATCTGCCACATTGTTGGATGTGGAATGTGGAAGGAGATGTCATAGTCTTTCTGTTAAAATTGGACTTGACAAGAATTTGTATGTCAGTAACGCTTTGCTGAGCGTGTATGCTAAGTGCAGGCTTGTGAGAGATGCAATTCGACTTTTTGAAGACATGGATGAACCTAATGAAGTTACCTTTACTGCTATGATGAACGGGTTTACGCAGGCAGATAGGATTGTGGAGGCTTTGGAAGCATTTAGATTGATGTGCAGGAAAGCGATTCGTATTGATAGTGTCTCATTGTCTAGTGTTTTGGGTGTTTGCAGCAGAGGAGGATGCGGAGAATCTGCTTTGTATGAACTGAATAATGGCACGTTCTGTAGTACACTTGGGAAACTCATCCACGGACTTGCCGTCAAACTTGGGTTCGAAAAGAATCTCCATTTATCTAATTCATTACTAGATATGTATGCAAAAAATGATGACATGGATAGTGCTGAGGGGGTTTTTGCTAATTTACCTGAAATTAGTGTTGTCTCCTTCAATGTCATGATAGCCGGCTATGGTCAGAAATGCAGAAGTGAAAAAGCTATAGAATATCTGCAAAGGATGGAGTCTTGTGGATTTGAACCAGATGAGGTCACATATATCAACATGCTTGCCGCATGTGTCAAGTCTGGAGATATGGAAATTGGACGTCAAATGTTTGACTCCATGGCATGTCCAAGTGTAAGTTCATGGAATGCTATACTATCTGGTTATTTCCAGATTGTTAATCACAAGGAGGCAATAAAACTATTCAGAGAAATGCAGTTCCGAAATGTAAAACCTGACCGAACTACTTCAGCCGTTATACTAAGTTTGTGCGCAAGGACGGAGCTTTTGGAGGCTGGAAAACAGGTGCATGCTGCCTCACAAAAAGCTGCCTTTCATAATGATATATATGTTGCTAGTGGGCTCATTGGTATGTATTCCAAGTGTGGGAAGATGGATACAGCAGAATGCATATTCAAGAAAATGCCGGAATCAGATATTGTCTGTTGGAATTCGATGATTTCAGGTTTTTCCTTTAATTCTATGGACAAAAAGGCTTTGAGTTACTATCAGCAGTTGCGGCAAAATGGCTTGTCGCCTACGCAGTTCTCTTATACTACCATATTAAGCTGTTGTGCGAAATTGTGTTCGTTGTTTCAAGGGAGACAGGCTCATGGACAGATTGTAAAAGAAGGATTTGTGAATGATGTCTATGTGGGATCTGCTCTTATTGACATGTATTGTAAATGTGGTGAAGTGAATTTCGCCCAGCAATTCTTTGATTTAATGCCTATTAAAAATACGGTTACATGGAATGAGATGATTCACGGGTATGCTCAAAACGGGCATGGATGTGAGGCTGTTAATCTGTACGGAAAAATGATTGATGCAGGCGAGAAACCTGATGAGATAACCTTTGTTGCTGTTTTGACTGCATGTAGTCATTCGGGATTAGTTGATGAGAGTGTCGAAATATTTGACTCAATGGCACGAGACCATGGGATGGAGCCAGTTTTGGATCATTATACATGTATTATTGATGCTTTGGCTCGAGCTGGCCGATTCGATGAAGCAGAAGTGTTGGTTGAGAAGATGCCATACAAGGATGATCCAATTGTATGGGAGGTTTTGCTTAGTTCTTGCAGACTCCATTCCAATGTGAGGTTAGCGAAAAAGGCAGCGGAGGAACTAATCCGATTAGACCCCCAAAACTCGTCTCCTTATGTACTTCTAGCAAATACCTATACATCTTTAGGAAGATGGGATGATGTAAGTGGTGTTAGAGAGCTGATGACTGATAAGAAAGTTGTTAAAGATCCAGGTTATAGTCGGATTGAACATAAGAGAGGGATCGAGTCGTTCAAACTGGAGGATATTCCTGTGATAACAGAGGATTTGTTTGGTATTAAGGTTGAAAACATGTAGGGATCTAAGCCTTTTTAAGGCGATTGTCTTCATGGTAAAAGGCATAGCAGCATACAGAATCAGTGGAAGATGATTAATTCTGATTGAAGATAAACACTTGAACCATCTCCATAGCAATTACATCAAAACTCCTAGGGTTCTGAGTAGTTTCAAAGAGTTGCTTCCTCTTCAAAACTTGACAAGAATATCTTGGAACATATAGCTTAAACCTTGAATACAATGTTCCCATTTTCCATTGAGTGAAACATCTGTCAGAGACAACATTCTATTCTTGCTAATTTGATCAATCATTGTTGAGACATACGGTTGAGACATTACGCATGTCGTATGTGCGGCTGCATCCTTTGCGAGACTACTCTTCATAGATTTGTGCTTATATAAAGGAGATAGCAAGATGAAGTCTTTTGACATGCTTTGCAAGATAAAAGCTGGCTTGAATTTCAAGACCTAAACTGATTTCTTTTTGGAGAAAAAGAAACAGTGAATTTGGCTCAGCCGCATGATATTTATGAGTATTTGTAAGTATGTCAGTAGATTTTGATCATCTAAAAAAATTTGTATAATTGTATTTTAGTTACATATACAGTTGTATCTGTTTTTGAACTCTTGTTGTAAGTTTGATAATTTTTAAGAATGTCAGTTGGAATTTTAACAAATTGATAAATGACATGAATGAGTAGATGTGCCACAGCTGAATTAAGTTGGAGGATCAATTTGACAAATTGCTTAAACAAAAATTAGTTTCATTTTATTTCTTGCTACTCAAACTCATCCAACTTTATACAAGGACTTGTTCATTCTTTAAACTAATGATTTTGTAATCATCAGAATCTTAATTTCATTTGCAGAACCTTCGCATAGCTGTTGCTATTGCTTGTATAATAAGAAATTATTGGAGCTAATAAAAGTAAACATAAATAAATAAAACTAAGTATACCAGCAAAAATTATCATCATAACAATTTCTTTTTTTGGTCTGCTCAATGCACATTCTATCAGAAAATTCTCAAATCATGGTCTGAGACAATGAAATAGGGTAGATCATATGATCTCACAACATGAAGTAAAAGCTCAACATTTTGGAGAATGATAGAAAGTAGTCTGCCCCTCATCTGCAGAGAAAACACTCAAAGCCAATTATATTAGATCCAATGTTTCAAACTTTATTACCATAAAAATTCAATATAGAGAGGTAAATTACTTGTCTTGTCTTGTCGAAAATTTAAGCTTAGTGTTGCTGCATTTTTCGCATTTCTTATTTATCAGTCAAAGTAGAAGAGATCAATATTGTAGAATACTCCTTCATTAGTCTGGGTTGAGGGTCAGCTCCTTGTCATGGGGGAGAGTTGGGCATAAGCAAACTCATCTCCGGGTATTGGCAAAGCTATCCCAAGCATTGGGATAGGACATTGGCTAGGCTTAAAGGAGGATTGGGGGCGAGTGGTGAATGAGACGTATTAACGTCCACTAGCCGTGGATTCCAACTTAGTGTAAGAAACACTATGGGGGGATAGGGGTCGGATCTCCGCCAACCCTGAGCCAGTTGTCAGTATTGGTTTAAATGACCCATCTAGTCCACTAGGAACTAGGAGAGTCGGGCATCTGGCCTTCGTGAAGAGAGGTGGGTGTCTCTATAGGGTGGAACCTCTACGGACACTTTGGGCTCCGAAGTTAGCCCATAATACGGGTCCTTTATAAATCGAGGTTTAACCAACTATATGCCAATTCCAAGAAATGTGATTTTATTATAGAAAGCTTGATCTTCCTTCGATATATGGTTAGTGGGGATGAAATTCAGGTTGATCAATAGAGGGTTCGGGCCATCCGGGATTGGCAGACTCCTAAGAATATGGAAGATATATGAAGCTTCCACGGGTTAGCAACGTTTTTACCAAAGATTCATCCGGAATTTCAGCGCTATAGTGGCACCCTTAACCGACTGTTTGAAGAAAGGGAGAGGGGTTCAAGTGGGAAGAAGCGCAAGAGGGCAATTTTGCATTGATCAAGGAGAAGTTCAGTACGGATTCGGTACTAGCTTTTTCCGACTTTGAGAAGATCTTTGAAGTGGAATGTGATGCAAGTGGAGTTGGTATCGATGGAGTTCTCATGCAAAGAAAAGAGACCGGTGACTTATTTTAATGAGAAGCTTTGCGAGTCGAGGCAAAAGTGGACCACATACGACAAAGAGTTTTATAATGTTGTTAGAGCCTTGAAAACGTGGGAGAACTACTTAGTCGGGAAGGAGTTCATCCTTTATACCGACCACTAAGCTTTGGAGTATTTGGAGAGCCAAAGACAACTTCGGAGCTCGATGCATGCTAGGTGGTCTCCCTTGTGGATAAGTTCCCTTATAAGCTTATTCACAAAGTCGGACAGCAAAACAAGGTGTCGGATGCTCTAAGCCAAAGAGTTACACTTCTCAAGATTTTGGCTCTTGAAGTTGATTATTTTAAGCATGCGAGGGGGGATTATAAGGAAGATCCAAATTTTGGAGTCATTTGGAAGAATTTCAAGAACCAACTCGGGGAAGGAGACTACCACATACTTGATGAGTACTTTATGAGCGACAATCAACTATGTTTACCATGTACTTCCATTCAGGAAAAAGTAATGCGGGATCTATATGGGGGAAACCTTGGAGCGCACTTCGAAAGGGACAAGACCTTTAAAACGGTGAGCTCCGGGTATTTTTGGCCGAGAATGATGAGAGATGTATCATATATAGTGGACCGCTGTTTTACTTGTCAACCCGCTAATGGACATGATACTAATCCGGGATTGCATATGCCTCTACCCGTGCCGGAAACCATTTGGAAAGACTTGTCGATGGACTTCATGTTGGGATTACCAAGGACACAAAGAGGGATGTACTCTATCTTTTTCGTGGTTGATCGGTTTTCTAAAATGACACACTTCATTCCGTGTCGAAAGACTAACGATGCTTCGACAATTGCCAAACTCTTCTTCCGGGAGATTGCATGGGATTCTGAAGAGCATTGTCTTATATCGGGATACTTAGTTTCTAAGTCACTTCTGACGGACTTTCTGGGCTCTCTTTGATATGACTTTAAAATTTAGTACAACCGTTCACTCCTAACTGATGGGTAAGCCGAGGTGGTCAACCGGACCTTAGGAAACCTTTTGAAAAGCAAGTGCAATGACAAACCGAGAATGTGGGACTTGGTTTTAGCACAAGTCGAATTCGACTACAATGGGGATGTTCACTCGGGAATGGGAAGTCGCCTTTTGAAATGGTATACGAAGACCCCAAACCACACTATTGACATTGTAGATCTTCTGAAAGGGATAAGAGGAACATAGTTGCTCACAAGCTTGTCAATAAATACCAACAAATGCACTAAGAAATGAAGGAAACGCTTAAGGAGCGGAACAACAAGCTAAGGTTTTTTCATGTGCACCGAAAGGACCTTCAGTTTGAGGTCGGGGATGAGGTGATGGCGTATTTGAGCAAGGAACGACTTGCAAGCGTGCCAAGTAGCAAACTTTGTTTAAGGAAGTATGGTCCTTACAAAGTCATCAAGAGGGTCAATGCCAATGCATATCACCTTGATCTTCCCGATTGGCTCGATAAGATAGGGTAAATTACATACGTGGTGTACAACCTTTATCCGTAATCACACTTTGGTGTACAACCAAAATTTTGTCACACTAAACTGTACAACCTTTTAGTGACCTCCCACTAAAGTGTACAACAGGTAAAAATGACCGGTCAATGCTCAGTCAACGCGTCACCTCAGCTTTGACCGGTCAAAAAGTAAAAAAAATCAACTACTTAATATAAAATTACTTCTATACCCATATCTCTCCATATCTTCATCTTCTTCCTTCTATTTCTTTCTCTCTCTAACCTCTCTCTTTGAATTTCTTTATCTCTCTAACCTCTCTCACTAAAATCAATACCATCAAATCTTTGTAGGAAACTTCAAATTTCTTTCTCTTTCTAACCTCTCTCTTCAAATTTCTCTCTCTAACCTCTCTCCATAATGGCAGGTTCAGAACTGAACCAGTTATACACCAAAGAAATTTATCAAATTAATAAGATACTTGAGAAATTTAATAAGATACAAGGTTCAAATTACATATTTTACCAACTTAAAAAGGGAAGAAACTTAACAGTCGACTGAAATAACACTAAAAATTATAAGTAAATAAATAAAATAATAACACGAATTTGGCAGCTTGTTTTCTTCTTTCTCCTCCCTCCCTCCCTCTCTGAGTAGAAGCAGCAGCAGTTATATATATGGAAGGAAGCAACCCTTTTTACATTTACGAGGACCGCCCCCAAACTTCCTTTCTCTTCACTTTTTCGTCCCCTCCATCTCCTTCAATCTATTCAATTTACTCCTTTCTCTTCCAGTTCCATCTCTCTCCGTCTTTTCTTCACTGCCTGAGCCTGATCTCTTCTTCGCCTGTAAGTTTATCTCTGATCTCCTTCACTTCACTTTCTGAATTTCTGCGCAAATCATTCTTTCTTCGTTTTCTAAATCAGCAATGTCATTGATTTGATTTGAATTTGAATTGAATTTATCTCATTTCGATCTGAGAATTTGAGATTCGATTGATGAATTTCTTAAAAAAAAGGAGATGAAGCTTTTCATTGATCTTACACTCTGTAAAGGTTTCATCTGGCCTCTTCTCGATCTGTCTATATATTTTATTAAAAAATATATATATTGTTTTTAATTTCATAATTTTGCTTCTATCAGAAGCTGTTTGGGTGTTTCAATTTCCCCCTCGAGTTTATTCATTTTCTAATGTACTTTGAATACTGATCAATTTGATATTTTTTTTACAATTTCACATTAATAAAATAAGTAATTTAAATAAATATAATTTCACTCTCTGCAACTGGTTCATTTCTTCTTCTTTCTTTAAATACCAAGTTTGTTTCCATTATAAGACTTTTTATAATACTTGAATTTAAAGAGAGAGAAAGAAATAGAAGGAAGAAGACGGAAGATATGGAGAGATAGGGGTATAGAAGTAATTTTATATTAAGTAGTTGAATTTTTTTGACTTTTTGACCGGTCAAAGCTGAGGTGGCGCGTTGACTGAACATTGACCGGTCATTTTTACCTGCTGTACACTTTAGTGGGAGGTCACTAAAAGGTTGTACAGTTTAGTGTGATAAAATTTTGGTTGTACACCAAAGTGTGATTACGGGTAAAGGTTGTACACCACGTATGTAATTTACCCCGATAAGATATCATCGTCCTTCAACATACGTGATCTAAGCCCGTATAAGCCGGATGCACATCTCGAGTTTACTAAAGACGGATTGGAGTCCAACTCTCTTGAAGAAGGGGAGAATGATGAAGGCATTTCATTAAACACATTAAGCCAAGCATGAGGAACAACTCACACCTCGTGTCACCTTAGCCATACGCTATGTGAGCCAACTAGTGAAAGGAGGAACTCACAGACGAGGAACCACGCGGCATGTCAGACTAGCACACATCATGTGGCTGGATTGCTGGAGCTCATGGAACTTTTAGCATAATTCACATGGCGTGTCATGTCATCCACAATGACGTGTGAGACA
This sequence comes from Euphorbia lathyris, assembly GCF_963576675.1. Lineage (NCBI taxonomy): Eukaryota > Viridiplantae > Streptophyta > Magnoliopsida > Malpighiales > Euphorbiaceae > Euphorbia > Euphorbia lathyris. Next base: position 92,085,149 of record NC_088910.1, read on the forward strand.
TATAAATGGCAACATGGGAAGATTGGCTGAAGGCTCGCATAACTCGTCCGAAGAAATAGCCACACGTCGTGTGACCCTACTTAGCGACCAAGGAAGACAGCCCTACCACAGTTCTGGCACAATCCTGCTCCAACGTATTTACTGTTTTGCTACTGGGTATTTACTATTCTGTCATTTAGGCTTATTTGCTGTTTTGTCCTTAGTTTATTTCCTCCCATTTTACCCCTATGCTGTAGGTTAATCTTATAACCCTAGTAAAGACTTTTGTGTTTTTGGCTAGCTAGTTCTGGGAGATATTTAAGCTCCAATCTTTGTAAAGATGAACAACTAATTATCAATCAAACTCAAAATTTCCTCTTTGGAAGTAAGATTTCTAACCTTTGAGATTATTTCCTACTAGTTCAAGCTAGCAAAGAGATTATTCTTTTGTTGGTTTAAGATCAAACCCATCATTATCGTGATGAATTCGTATCAATGTAAGACTTGGTCAAATTATGTCATATCATCATATTTAATAGTTAATCATTTTTAGTAAGTCGTAAGTGCCACACTGTCTAGTTATCCTGAGTTTGGGTACTTTTTGAAATAAGATAAAATCCAGGTACATATAATGCACTTTAACATAAGTTTAAGCAACAATTGGATATTAAATTTGTTAGAGAAATAGTAAAGTTTGATGGAGGAGTATTTAGAGTTTTCGGGATTTTGGTGAAAGGTTGGAGATGATAGAACTATTGATGTTTGAACCGATCCATTGCTTCTAGATAATCTTGATAGAAGGGTACACAGGCTTGCAATTCAAGGGTTGGAAAACTTAAAATTTTGTGAGAACACTAATTTTAATTATTTGGCTTATGTTTTGCTGTGATGAGCTTCATTTTACTTGCAGAGCTTACTTCTTGACTCATTAATTGTATTATTACTAAAAAAAAAAGGAAAATAGTAACGTTTATGTTGGGTTGAAGTTGATAAAGTAATTAGAAAAAGATGCTTAAAAAAAAAACTAAATGGAAAAGATTGACTTTATTTTCTTAATCATTCTGTAACATTCACCATAAAAATACTAAAATGAATTTAAATGATAATAATAAAAATAAAAGGTTTGATTAGTAAATCGATTGTGATGTTTGACTTGTTATATATCAAGTCCATTACTTGTTTGATAAAGCAGCAATTGTTTTCATAAAATAAAAAATAAAAATAGGGTAATTTACACCCATGGTCACTGAACTATACTCATTTTAACATTAAAGGTCACTGAACTTCAATTTTTTCCGATATGACTATTAAACTTTACACTTTGTTACACCGGTGGCTACTGTAACCGTTGATCAGCGTTTTTTTACCTTTGACTCTCATTTTGACCTGTTCTCTCTCATTCCCTACCACTAAAACCTAAAATATCAATTTTACGCTTGTCTGCCATCTCCATTTTACCATTCTCCCTCTCACTCTTCCTTTCTCTCTCTAAAACCTATTGGAATTTTATGATTATAGGGTAAATTTCAAATAAAACCTCATGTGGTTTCACTGATTTTCAGATAAAAAACTGTGGTTTACTTTTTGTCAAAACGAGGATTGCGGTTTCACACTTTTAATAAAAACAATGACATTTTGCATTAATGCTATTAAAACCATCGTTAACGATCTGAAAATGAAATTTTTTAAGAATTAAAGTTGCTTAATATCATATTTGCTATGAAACTACATTTTCGATTTTCGAAAATCATCTTTTTTGGAACTTTCTCTTTTTAAACATTAACTTTCTCTCTCTTTATCAAACATCATCTAAATAATCTCAAAATAAAAAAGTTGAAGAATTAAAGTTGATCAGAATATTAGTAGTTCTTAAAATATGTCATTTTTTTTAAAATCATCAATGATGATTTTAATAGTATCAATCGAAAAAGTCCTTATTTTGCTAAAGTTGAAAACATCGGTCCTTACTTTAAAAAAAAGTAGATCACAGCCCTTTATCTGAAAATTAATAAAACCATATGAGTTTTATTTGAAATTTACCCGTATAATTATTATTATTATTATTATTATTATTATTTTGACTTGGTAAAATTAGTTTCTGAATAGAAATTTTTTACCATATGCCATGGACAATTAATTAAATCCCACATGGTTCTGTTTTGAACTTTTGTATTTGGTTCTTTGTAACTTTTTTTTTCTTTTCTTCTTTAATAATATTGGTTTGAGTTTACTGTGATTTTCAGAGGTCCCAGCATAGCTAGAATGTCTGTTTTTTGCACTCTCTCGCTAACCGACATTCAATAAAAAAAAACTACATTAATTAGTAACTTAGTAAAATTAACAAGTCAATTTTTTAACTCACCTATTAACTAATAACCCGTCATTTCCCTGCCATTTTCTTCTCATTTTCCCCAACTCTTTGTGTCGTATGTTCTCCTCCACTGGCAACCTTGCTGATGCTCCGTTCAATCTCCTTAGTCTGTCACCACCATTTCTCCATCGTTCCTCCGCCGGCCACCACCACTTATCCGTTGCTTAGACACTTTTTTTTTTTTTTTGTTTTTTTTTTATCTTTAAATGAAATCAATCTCATATACCCATAATCTGAATATCAACTATATTGTTATAAGTCAAAAATTTAATTGAAAATTTGACTAGCCGAACCAGTTAATGTGTCAGCCTCCTGGTTTTTACATATTAGACAAACATGGATTTGTACCAATTTTGAAGGTTTCTGTTTCCAAAACATGGAAACTCTTCAAATTCATAAAATTTCCTATGACGCATGAAAATTAATTTAAAATATGATATTCATAACTTCCAGTGATTGAAAACTTAAATCATAACAATTTTGAAGATTTATGTTTCTGGGTGTACATGACAGTGATTTGATTATAAAGAGAAAAAAAAAATATCCAAGAAATGGAGCATTAGTGGTAGCCGGCGGAGTAACCGGGAACAAAGGGATCAATGATGGTGGCCATTGGAGAATGGAAATTATAATATTTAGGAACTAATTTTACCTAAGTCAAAATAATAATAATAATTAAAATTAGGGAAAATTACAAAATTGGCTCTAATAGGAGACATATTTATATATTTAATCCATTTACTCAACATACTACATATCTAAACTATTTTTATGTGACTTTTTCAAAATACCCTTAACCTTTCATCTTCTCCCTTCCCTTTTCTCTTCCTTGGCGCACAGTTTCTCTTCCCCAGAAGATTCCCAGACCTTTGATATTTCTCTCTTCCTTTATATTGTGAAATCTGCACAATTTCTCTTCATCACCATGTCTTTCTCTTCCTCATCTCTTCATCTCTTGATTCTTCATCTTCCTATTGCTAGAAAATGAAGCCATGGTTCTTCTTTTTCCTGTTTTTGCTCGTCTCTTGGTTTCTTTCTTCTTGTGCGGATCGAAGAAATCGTTATTCTACATTATTTTCATCGTTTTTCCAGTTTATCATATGGTTATTGACGATTTTAATGGTGAAAGACGGGGAAAATGTAAGTATATACTGTTTTCTCTTCGTTTTTTCCAGAAAATCATTTCGTGTAATCTGATTTCGCGAAGGTCTGCAAGGAGAAAGAGCCTGAAACGGAAAATTTTACTTCGCGAAAATGGATTACTCGAAGTCTGCGAAGAGAGAAGTTCATGATTTTTACATTCGCAGACTTCACGTAATCTGTTTTCGCGAAGTAAAATCGTCAAATTTCTCCTCACAGACTTCGCGAAATCCTCTTTTCGCGAAGTAAAAGCGTCATTTTTCTTGCACATTTATCTTCGCAGACTTCGCGAAATCCTTTTTCGCGAAGCCAAATCGTCATTTTTTCGTCCTAACACGATTAAATTTTTCTGAAAGTGGTTGAATACATAACATCCCTTTTAGGAAGACGGTGTACTGGGATGTAGAGGAGATGACTTTCCTTCAAATATAGGGAGAAATTCCTATCAAGATTGGTCACGTTGACTTTGAAATGATTTGTTAGGATTTTATTGTGGCAATCTTGTTGTAAATTTTGATAATATTATGATTTTAATGTTGTTATTGTTGCAATCTTGTTGTAAATTTTGATAATGTTATGATTTTAATGTTAGAATCCCTTGTTATTATCCCTTTTTTTGTTATATACCACTTTGCAGATTTCGCAATATGCGAAGTCTGCGAAGATAAAAATGCTTAAAAACACGTCTTTTATCTTTGCAGACTTCGCATATTGCGAAATCTGCGAAGTCAGATGAGAGGGAGAAAGAAGAAAGACTAAAAAAAAAATTCTAAGTGTTATATATATATATATATATATATATATATATATATATATATATATATTAAGGGTCTTTTGGAAAAGTTACACAAAAATAATCTAAATATGTAGTAGGTTGAGCAATGGGTTAGATATGTAAATGAGTCTTCCATTAGACCCAATTTTGTAATTTTCCCTTAAAATTATAATCACAAAATTCCAACAGGTTTTAAAGAGAGAAAGGAATAGTGAGAGAGAGAAAGGAATAGTGAGAGAGAGAATGGTTTTAGAGAGAAAGATCAAATGGAGATGGAAGAAAATGGTAAAATAGGTATTTTAGGTTCTAGAAGTAGGAAATGAGAGAGAACATGTCAAAATGAGAGTTAAAGATAAAAAAATGCTGGTCAACGGTCACAGTGACCATTGACGTAATATAATGTAAAGTTTAATGGCTATACCAAGCAAAATTGAAGTTCATTGGCTAAAATATTAAAATGATTATAGCTGATTCACAATAGGTGTAATTTACCTAATAAAAATAAAGCAGGAAATGTTCCTTGCCTTGTCAGGCACATTTAAGAAAATTATTAAATTAAGTCCAATGAGTTTCTTAAAAATAACGTATTTAATCTAATATTATAAATGAGATTGATATTGATTTTGAGTTTTGAGTCAAAATATGATCATTATTATTATTATAGGGTGGGTAACATAGAAGAAATCAATGAAGTAATTAAAAATTCTTAAAAAATGGTTTATCCTAGAAAATGAATAAATTAGTACTAATGCATCTATTGCTCATTTTATTCCCCTTGATTTTTTTTTAAAGTTTGAAATGTATTTTTCTCTAATTATATTTAATAATAAAAAATGAAAGACATATAGGATTGTAATAGAGTAGAGCCAAATTTTAACTTGTTAAGCTCGCATCGTAAAAAAAATTAATGAGCTTGAACTTAATATTCTGTTCACGAGCTTATTAACAGACTTGTTCAGGAGCTTTGGTTGCGAGCAGTTCATTAATTCAGTTCATGAACTTCACTCGCGAACAACTCATTAATTATATTCATTCGATATTTGAAATTTGTTTAATACAAAATTACGTAGTTTTGAAATTTATAAGATTAAAAGTTACACAAAACTACATTGTTTTACATTTTCCATTTTATAGAAATATTATTATTATTATTAAAATAATCGAATCAAGCACACTCACGAGATGTTTATGAACATTTTATCGAGCTTGTTCATAAATCTATAATTGAATCTGCTCGTGTTATTTGAAACTAAATTTCTTGATCCATTTACAAATCGAGCCTAACATGATCGAGTTTTCATCGAATCGAACACCGAACCGTTCATGAGTGGCTTGGCTTATTTACAACTCTAAAGGCAGATTTATAAAAAAATATCAAATAATTTTTTTTTTAGAGAGTTAAAATTTGAGGGTTATTGAATGTAATTTTATATATATATATATATAAAACAATAGTGGGTTAATAAATGTAACCGGACAAAAAAATATAAGGTTATTAAATTAAATTGACAAAAATTGGGAATTATTAGAAATATTTGAAAATTAAGAACATTTAGGCAAATACAGTTATTAAGCAAATAAATAAGGATGAAAAATCCAATAGAAATGAAGCATGGATTGGTAGCTCCGCTGAATCAATCAACCACCTTCTTCTTCTTCTTCTTATTTTTCTTCCGCCCTCCCCCTGTTTACGTCAGAGTTGGTTGTTTTGATGCATACATACGCATAGACCAAACTTAAAGTAAACCCCTCGTCAACCTCTCTCTTTCTCTCTCTTCTTTCTTTCTTGAACCACAACTTGGATCATTTCTCTTCATTAATTCTGTGATGGCTCTGTTAAAACAAGTGGTATGTTGTTTTGTGGTAGTAGCTTTAGGTTGGAGCTTTGTTAGTGCTCGGTTTGTGGTAGAAAAAAGTAGTGTAAGTGTGCTTTCTCCTTTGAATTTGAGAGCTAAACATGACAGTGCAATTGGAAACTTTGGAACGCCTGATTATGGTGGTTTCATGGTCGGTTCTGCTATGTATCCAGATAAAGGAGCTCTTGGTTGTCAGCCTTTTGATGGTGATAAACCTTTCAAGTCCAAGACTCCCCGTCCTACCATTCTACTTCTTGACCGCGGAGGTTCTTTCTTTCTCTCTTTCTTTCTTTATTCAATTCATCTTTCTAATCTTAATTAGTTTTTCAATTGCTTTTTGTGTATCATCATGTTATCCTATCCACCTTAGCTTTTAGAATATTCCGGGATTAATAAATCTAAGGAATTCTGCTCTGTTTCCACTTAATCACCTCTGCAACTCTTAGGCTTAGCATTTGTTTTTAGGACTTTAAATGAGTTTTTAGCTGCTCACTAGTTGCTCAATAGTGTTCGGCTCAATTTTAAACGAGGTTGAACACGGTTTTGATGTTCAATTCGTAAAGGACCCGAGTTTAAGCATGGTTTTGATGTTCGATTCGTAAATGAGCACATCAAAACTGGGCTCGAAACCTCTCAAGTATGCTCAGTTATAGGTTCGTGAACAATCTTGATTATAATGTTTATGAATATACTCGTGAGCAAGTTCAGTTCGGTTTAACAATAGTATTTCTAGTTGTGTAAAACTTTAATTTCATGAGTTTTAAAACCATGTAAACGAGATTGAAACTCTGCCTTTGATTTCAATTTTTCATTCATCAATTTTCACGAATTTTGCGAGTGTGCTTGTTTATGAACATAATCAATGAGTTGTTTGCGAACAAAGTTAATGAATATAATTAACAAGCTACTCGCGAGCAAAACCCGTGAACAAATGAACGAATTGTTGGCGAGCAGCTCACAATCTGATAATTTTCTTAATAAACCAAGCTCGAACAAGATGTTGAGCTCCAATTGACCTGGAGCTTGTCCATGTTTTTTCGAGCCATGTGGCTAGACCCGATTACAACCCTATTTGTGTTGTGTTCTATTGACTTTTACTTCAACTCAATGAATTTATTGTCCTGATTTTCTACTCTAGTCTACTCTTAATGAATAATGACTATTATCATCAAACTAATCAACTTGGAAATATACATCAGAATGCTATTTTTCATTGAAAGCATGGAATGCACAGAAGGGTGGAGCAGCAGCAGTATTAGTGATTGACAGCATGGATGAGCCACTAATAACAATGGACTCTCCTGAAGCAAGCGGCAACTCAGACGAGTATGTAGAGAACATTGAAATCCCATCAGCATTAATAGAGAGAAGCTTTGGAGAGAGTTTGAAGGAAGCTTTGAAGAGTGGAGAAGATGTTGTGATCAAGTTAGACTGGAGAGAATCAGTTCCTCATCCTGACAACAGAGTTGAGTATCAACTCTGGACGAACAGCAATGACGAATGTGGGACTAGATGCGACGAGCAGATGGAATTTGTCAAGAGTTTCAAAGGTCATGCTCAGATACTAGAGAAAAAGGGCTATACATTGTTCACTCCACACTACATTACTTGGTATTGTCCAAAGGAATTTCTTCTTAGCAACCAATGCAAGTCACAGTGTATAAACAACGGGAGATACTGCGCACCTGACCCCGAACAGGACTTTGGAGAGGGGTATGAAGGGAAAGATGTGGTGATTGAGAATTTGAGACAACTTTGTGTTCATAGAGTTGCGAATGAAAGCGGTAGATCTTGGGTTTGGTGGGATTATGTTACAGATTTCCATATCAGATGTTCAATGCAGAAGAAGCGGTATAGCAAAGAATGTGCTAAAGATGTTCTCGGATCACTCGGTTAGTTAGTTAGTTCTCTTAATTTGCAGAATTAATACGGATTCAATTAACGTTTTCTTATAATCCTGTTTATGTTTCACCACAGATCTTCCCATTGAAAAGATTGAAAAGTGTATGGGCAATCCTGATGATGATGTAGATAATCAAGTGTTGAAAACTGAGCAAGAACTTCAGGTAATAGTTTAAGAAATACTACCTTTTTTACTGATGTTTCACACACATGGACTAATGTTTTGGTTTGTGGAACTTTATTCAGGTTGGACAAGGATCTCGAGGCGATATTACCATTTTGCCAACATTGATTATTAATGATGTTCAATATCGAGGTTCGTTTAATTTATCCGAATTGCATGCTTTAGCACCTATACAACATAACCTCTGCTCAAAACTGCATAATCCTACAAGTTAGTTACACTGCAGCTAAATCAGTTTCACATACTTTCATTCTCCATCATAAATTCTTGCCATTTCGTATTATCCTATCAATCAGATCCGCGTAGGCGTACGTAACGAGCAAGCATATATAACAGACTAGTTGATTAGAATGGGATAAGAAGCATTTCTATATTTATGTGCTCTTCAAAACATTTTGGTTTGGTTTTGGTACATTTTATAGATATTTTGTGCGTGTAGGACATGTTTTTCTTGTTGCCTATTCTACTAAATATCTCTGATTGACTATCTCATCCTTCCCTCAATAAGTTATTTAGAATATTATTTCATTCTATTGACCTTTGAGCTTTCTTTTCTTGTTGTGAAGGAAAATTGGAGAGAAGTGTTGTGCTGAAGGCCATATGTGCTGGATTCAAGGAGACCACTGATCCTCCAATCTGTTTAACTTCAGGTTGCCTTCCTTCAGAGGATACAATAGAGACGTTTATCCTTGTATGTTTTTGACTCTTATAATTACTTTTTTCGGTTCATAGGTCTCGAGACCAACGAGTGCCTTGAAAGGAATGGGGGTTGCTGGGAGGACAAACATTCTAATGTAACTGCCTGCAAGGTATACATACATACAGATACAGTAAGAAAAGGCATTCAACAAAATGAAAGATTGCTTTTGCTAATTTACTGCTTTAATTTTTCATTTTTAAGGACACATTTAGGGGGAGAGTATGCGAATGTCCGGTTGTGAATGGCATACAATACAAGGGAGATGGTTACTCATCTTGTGAAGGTACATCTTTGAAATCAGGCATAACAAAGTACATTATGCATAACCTATTAACCTTGTCTTTCTGTTTTTTTTTTCCACAGCTTTTGGACCTGCAAGATGTTCCATTAGCAATGGAGGATGCTGGTCAGAAGAAAAAGACGGATTATCTTTCTCTGCCTGTTCAGTTCAGTCATTTTATTCTGTTTGGTTTGGTTTACAGTCTTAGTTGTTGTAGTTCAGTTCAGTGCAATGAATATATAGTGTTTCTCATTTGTAGGAGTCCCAGGTATCTGGCTGTGAATGCCCGAAAGGCTTTAAAGGGGACGGGCGAGACAAGTGTGAAGGTACTTAATTTCTTCCTTCCTTTCTTGCTTCCACAAGTGTGTAATAGTTAAACAGATATAATCAATAAAATTTGTTGTGACATAGATATCAACGAATGCGCGGAACGGACAGCTTGTCAATGTGATGGATGCTCCTGTAAGAACAGTTGGGGAGGATATGAATGCAAGTGCAAAGGAGATCTCCTTTATATAAAGGAACAAGATGTTTGTATTGGTAACAAATTATTGTGTAGCTTTCATTTTGTTTACTTGTGACAATTAAAGACTCCTACTCCCCTTTTCATTCATTCATTCGTTCATTCATACATTCAACAGAAAGAAATGGGTCGAAATTCGGATGGTTTCTAACCTTGGTGCTCGTAGCAGCCGTGGCAGCAGCTGGTCTTGCTGGCTATTTATTCTACAAATACCGGCTTCGGGTAAAATCAGTCATACACACTTAAGTTTGTTTACACTAAACATTAGTTTCACTGTTAAACATTTCATGTTCTGTTTGTATGTATTGCAGACTTACATGGACTCAGAGATAATGTCTATAATGTCACAGTACATGCCACTTGACAACCATCACCAGACTGAAATTCCGACGGAAGCTCAGCCTCTGCGGTCCGGAACATCTGTATAAGGTAGCAAATCATTTTCCTCTTTATATATGACTGCTATATTTTCACTCTACTTACAACCAAGTCTAAATCACTCATTGGCTTGCAGTAATATGAGTTGTATGCTTGAATCAGGAAGAAAGAAAGAAGAGATAAATTATATATGATTACATCATCTGCAAAATTTTCAGATCATAAAGAGATATATATATGTCATACACAAAGAACTTATTGTTGATATACACATTATACTTGGTGTAGCTGGAATTTTCTCCTTACTTCTGTAAATAAAATTAGTTGACATGTAAATTTATCTACAAGGGTATGAATGATGTTACGATGATGACTATTATTTACATTGCAGAAAATGGAAGGAATAAAAAAGCTCAAACTACGGCTGTATTTTGTCTTGCTCAGTCTTACAGTGTCCTTGTTTCTTATTTCTAGAATCAAATTGGTTTCCTTTTTATCCGATTTTCAAAATTTACAATTATTTCACAAAAATACATACCAGAAGAAAAGTTATAATCAGGTACAAATCCAGCGGGGTTCAAGGGTTGCCAGCAGTGGCGGAGCCAGGACTCTCAGCTTGGAGGGGCTAAATTTAGCCGGTCCGAGATTTTTTTTTTCCCATGGAACATATTAAATTTTTTTTGTTTTGGTGTGTTGAAGACTAATACATTAAAATTATCTAGCCTCAAGGAGTAGAAATTTTAATTTTTTTTATAATTTCAAAACTAATTTTAAAAAAATTCTTTTATTTTTAATTTTAAATTTCTTATATTTTTTATAGATTAAAATTTAGTCCAACAATTAAGTTTTTTTTAGTCTAAAAGTTTTTAAAAAATAAGTTAAAAATGTAAAGAAAATAAATAAAAACAATATTTGTTACACGTTGTTATCATGTTTTTTTTTTATTAAAGGCTGGTTATCGAGAAGGAGCTACACGTTATTATCATGTATAAAAATAAAAAGCAATGGAAATTGAACCACTAATTTGAAATTAATAAAAACATAGGCCAATGTTGTAAAAAACGCTAGGCGCTAGTCGGACGGACACAATCTTCGAGGATTAGTCGGGAATTAATCGGATTTATATTTTTTATTTATTAATCAAAAAATTATTATGTAAATTCAATTAAAATATATTATACTATTGAAAAACAATATTATAAAATTATTTAATATAGAAAAATATGTATCTTCGGAACATATATCTTTAAAAATATGCAAATGTCAACATTTTAACAACAATATCATTAAAACAACTCAAAAGTAAATTATAATAAAAAATAAATAAATTCATAATATAAAATCATTTTCTTCATCGTCAATTAGGCGGCGCCTACGCGGTCTAGGCGGAGCCCAAGCGGCTAAAAAACTCATAGGAACAAAAAAAAAACGCCTAGAGAGACTAATTAAAGAAAATCGGGACGAATTCTCGATTTTGAATGCCTAGGCGAGGCGGCCTTCGTTTTGAACAGTGGGCCAAATAAATGGGGGTTCATTGTTGATTTTAAAAGATAGGGGATCTAATTGACTTTAGCCTAGAGATAGGGTATCCAATAAATCTATCCAAAAGAAAAAAAAATCAAATAAATTGTGGCCATGAATTATGTAAGAAGTGGGCTTGTTAAGGCCTTCTGGCCAGACCTATGAACATAAGTTGTCCACTTAATTTTTGTTTTGAAATTAGGGTCAAATACTTAAGTATAAAATAAGGGGTCAATTACATGAATATCATAATTAAATACAAAATTACAATTAAATTATATCACCAAACTTAATTCTTATTATGTCATTATTTTCTATATATTATGATTTTACATAGTAATTTAAAAATTCTAGACTCCAATTCATAAACTATAAACCGTAAACAATATATTATAGACTTCTAATTTATAAATTCTAATATTTAAATATATTAAAAGTACTGATTTTAACTAGTTTGACATAATCCAAAATTATGACTTGACATAGTTATAAATAGTTTTTAAAATATGAATTTCTGTGTAATTTTCCCTAAAATAAGTTATATCACCAAATTTAAATCTTAATATGTCATTATTTTCCATATATTATGATTTTACACTATAATTTAAAAAATTTAGACTCAAATTCATAAATCATAAACCCTAAAAAATATATTATAGACTTCTAATTTATAAATTCTAATCCGTAAAATATATTAAAAGTACTGATTTTACTAGTTTGACATAATCCAAAATTATGACTTGACATAGTTGTAAATAGTTTTTAAAAGATGAATTTCTGTGTAATTTTCCCTTGAAATTAACCTAACCAAAATGAAACGTAGCTTTGCTTAGTAGAATTGAATTTTTTTTTTTTCAGAAGATGGGCGCCCCATCTTCTTCACACAACAAGGTTAGTTAGGGAGGCACTCCCAGCCATGGCAGTCTGAGGGGCAGAACCAGTCGGACAACCCCTCTCTGGAGTTCTCTGTCAGGCCGGAGGGTCGGCCGATCCCTCTGGTTCCGCCCCTGGTTGTCAGAAAACGCTAAAAATTCTGTGAACATTGTGTATTCTCAAGTCAATTTCCCTTCGGAGAAGAGAATTTCAATTCTACTTTTTTCATCTCATATATGAGTTTTAATTTGTTTTTATGTGAAAATACCAAAAATATCAATTTAACACACATAAATCACAAGAGAAAATAACTTCTGGATCCGTTATAATTATATATTGTCATATATTTGTACAATGACTAAAAATTAGTTTCTAAAGATGTAAAAAAAACAAATAGTTTCTAAAAATATACCCGACCATGTTTTATTTGGGCCGGAAAAGCGCAATGGACAGTTGTTGAGCGATTTCCGCAAGTGCACGGTATACGCTTGTAGTAATAAAAGATATCGATCCCACAGGGAACGTTTTTTTAACAAAACTTATTTACAATCGGTTAAATTTACTTTTTAAGGTTTATAATATTGGAAAATCGTTTAATCGGTTTTGGTTTAGAAATTGCTAGAATAAGAGTTAGATTAGAGTATGAAGATGTTAGAAAATATCTGATTTAAGAATGAATTTGCAAAACAGGAACGTTTTAGTACTTTAGAAAAGTAAACAAGTATATTTGTTTGCATTAAGCAAAGAAAACAACTTTAAACTTTGTACGAATTATAAAGATGAAATAAATGACGGAACCTCTAATTAATAGGTTTTGAACGCGACAAAACCCTTATCCGGGATAATTGCCCTTAACCAAATTAAAACTCTACCGAGATAATAATTTGCCTAAGTGTTCAACAAAGTTTCCTTGTAAAGATTTTGAATTAAACTACGTTTTAATGAAAACACCAGCAGTCACTTTAGTGGATTGGTTACCATAAGTGCTGCATAAAAATCTATCGAATAGAACGAACTTTATTAGATGAAATATAAATTGATACAAGTTTACAGAGAACATGGAGCATTGAATTCTTCGACGGCGTGCAAGTGAACGGGTTGTCAATCCTTTCCTTGGGTTTCGTTAGAGTTTGTCAGGCTCAGGGGCGAATCCTCTACTCAATCTTCTCGTTGAATCTTCGTAGTAGAGACTGGGTCGGTCCACTACCAAAATGTAAACTAAACTGGAACAATGTCTAAACGCTACTGAATTTGTTATTATTTTGTAAACAATGTGTGTACATCATATTGCTTTTGATCAGAATTGAAATCTAACTTCTGAATCACTTGATTCGGAATTTCTGCATAAATTCTACACTAATCTCTTTCTTCTACACGTATAACACACTATATTTCAACTCTCCATCAACTCTTTATTTATAGATGTTGAAGAGTCTTGATTGAAGTGTCGTGTCCGTTGTGAAGGATCGTGTCCGCTGCGAAAGGACGTCTTTATCCACCCGAACGATCGCGTTTCGTCGAAAACGAAAGTGTGTAACTAGGCCTCTAAAATCTCCTGCTCGTACCGAGAATGGGGGAGCATCAATTGTACTTCAGACGAAGGGAATGAGAGGCTGAGGGACGCGTGTCGCGACCGTGAATAGTGGGGGCCGCGATCGCGGCACTGAGCATTTTTCACTTCTTCGCTCTCGTTCGTGTCCTCGACTTGGCGTTATTAATTTTCGTCGTCTTCGACTCCTTTTGTAGGGATTTTCTTCTATTTTTGAGCTCTTTTTACTCCTATTTGGATTTTACCAAATATTTATGTACCTTGCACGAAAGAAACATATTCGAGAGTAAAAGCTTTCTAAATGGTTATAAATATCATAAATTCGTAGCAATATTGATGTAATTATTGATGATATTTTAGGTATATTTTGGGTTTAACAAATCTCCACACTTAATCTTTTGCTAGTCCCGAGCAAAATTTCTCTGAATTTATTCTCTAACTAATCTCTTTATGAAAATAAAACATATATCTCTGTATTACCTTTTAAATTAGTTAAGCCGAAAAGACTAACTTCGCATGGCAAATTTATACTCAAAATATCAAACTAACTTAGTATAATATACGATATATCACTCGTCTTGTATTTCCAATTTGGAATTGAAGCATTCGGGACAATGTAAGCACGCATGTTATTGAGTCTTTCGTCTCAAGGTATTTCAAAGCACAAAATTTCCTTTGCCAAACCTAAACTAATATATGAGATATATTATTTTAAATAAGTACTTGGGTTAATTATTGCTTAGTTACGCCCGAGATAATGGTGGTCTTGATCGTAACTTTATACGTATTTTATTGCTTTGTGTTTGCTTAAGAGGTACCGACCATGCCATGGGTGGACGCAATCGTTACTTTAAACTTATACACGCTTATTATTATTATTTTTTAAACGTTCATTCCATACCTCGATTGTGATAAGGGTGGTCGCAACCGTGGCCAAAAGTAAACGGTACTTAATTTTCTTCCCTTTCATACCTCGATTGTGATAAGGTTGGTCTCAATCGTGGCCAAAAGTTAAGAATTCAACTAATTGATTGATTAATATGAATTATAAAATTGTAACTTGGGAAAAAGAAAAATAGCACATTCATCCTATATTGACTTAAAATTCAACATGTATTATGGCTAAAGTTTCCTTAAAAACTTCAATTGGTGTTAATGTAAGACGAAATCAAACCGATCTAAAATTGTTAGTTCAATTTAATGCCTATAAACCTAATTGAAAACTTAAAATAAGATTTATTGTATCATGAATTTCATGATATAAAAATAGAGATTGAATAAAGAATTTTTTATTTAAAATACATTCACTCGAGACAATTTTTACTTAAAATCGTATCGGAGATTCGTGAAAAATTTTAAAAAATATTACCCGTATAGAAATATAATTTCTAACGATAATGATAACCTAAAAATAATCATATTAACTTATGATTAATTTTTAAAAATATATTAAAATGTGAAGTTAATAAAAATAGCGTTTTAAACAAGTTTATGTTGCAAAATACGTTGCATTTGTTATAAATGATTCGTTGCATTTGTTATTTGTGCTAGAAAAATGAAAATGATGTACATCTCCTCCCACACTTAAATTGGACCATGTCCTCATTGGTGCAAAAGCGAGATATCAAGAATATATCTGATTTAAGAATGAATTTGCAAAACAGGAACGTTTTAGTACTTTAGAAAAGTAAACAAGTATATTTGTTTGCATTAAGCAAAGAAAACAACTTTAAACTTTGTACGAATTATAAAGATGAAATAAATGACGGAACCTCTAATTAATAGGCTTTGAACGCGACAAAACCCTTATCCGGGATAATTGCCCTTAACCAAATTAAAACTCTACCGAGATAATAATTTGTCTAAGTGTTCAACAAAGTTTCCTTGTAAAGATTTTGAATTAAACTACGTTTTAATGAAAACAACAACAGTCACTTTAGTGGATTGGTTACCATAAGTGCTGCATAAAAATCTATCGAATAGAACGGACTTTATTAGATGAAATATAAATTGATACAAGTTTACAGAGAACATGGAGCATTAAATTCTTCGACGGCGTGCAAGTGAACGGGTTGTCAATATGCACGGTATACGCTTGTATACGAAATAAAGATAGGAATGGTGCAAATGAAACATTCAACATAAAATTAAAAATTGAAAATTGTACCAAACATATGAAAATGAAAATAGTACCAAATGATAACAAGATAATAAAATTAAAGAAAACAACCAAAGCTTGAGGTGGGGAATCGGGAGGTGTAGGTGACGTCTCCACATTGCGGCGTCGGAAAAAGGAAAGCATCCGATGCCGAGTCGATCGATGTTCATGCCTCAAAAGATTGAGGTTGTCATTCATCACCATATTGTTGTCAACCAAATCATCAATTCTTAAATTCATTTGACGATTGCTGGAATTGATTTGGTTCAAAATCCTCCGCAAATCTACCGGATCATCCGCCGCTTGAGGTGCTTGGGGTTGTGCTTGAGCCGGTGGTTCATCCTCCTCGCCCTCCGCCTCTCCGCCGCCTTCGGTACCTATAAATTGAGAACTTGAAGCGCCACCACCCATAGTGCCACGAAGATGGGCAATTCGGGTAGCATATGAAATAAAGACGGGAGGTCCTTGTGGAAGCAATAAATGAGCTCGCTCAAGAGCCGAGATGTCCAAAAGCGGAACATACCCATGGTAGGTGGACAGACATGTCATAATCAGCCAACTCACCCCGTGCTCCCAACACAATAGCGGTGATAAAAATTACAAAGAGGGATTTGAATGGTAGTAGCCCTCGAAGCACGGAACAAATTATCAAATAAAATACCAATGCTATCAATCCTCAAGCCTTTAAGCAAACTATCCAAAACATACAAATCCCGAACCTGAACCTTAGAACTCTCAACACGACCAAACAAGGAGAAACTCAAATACTTATGAAAGAAGAACACACAATTGTCCTTAATCAACTTGCTTGAAATGTTTTTCGAATTAAAATAGTCTTGGTCCGAAAGAGTTTGCCAAACCGCATCATTATCAAAATCCTTAGGCTTATCATAAAAATCAGAAGTAGGGAAACCAAACATATTGCCCATTGCTTCATAGTCAATGGTGTAAGGGATACCATTATTCCTAAAAGAAATTGAAGTTTTCTTCTTGTTCATGGTCAAAGTGACCAAAAATTCCACTACATATTCATTAATACGTGGGAAACGCATATTAACGAATTCTTACCAACCCAAAGCTTCAATAAAGGCATCAATTCAAGTAGAGAAATTTAATGCTCTTACCGAATGGAAGTCTAAGAAGTGCATATCCACAAATTGGCGTTCGGCTTGAGAAAAATGTTTGAAACGAGCGGCTTCTTCCTCCGAATAGATGTCAAAATAAGCTCCGCATTGAACCCGAAGGCGATTAGCTTCCGTAACAGCGGGCTTGTTACCAACACGCTTAGTTCTAACCATGGTGATGGTGTTTTGTGTTTTTAGGGTGTGAGAAGAAGAAGAAGAAGAATTTGAGAGAAAAAGTAAAGCTTGAAGATGAGGTTGGGGTTTTGAATTGGAAGTGATTGAAAGAGAAAAGAGGATAGAAATTGGAGTGAATAAATTGGGAAGAGTAAAAGTAGATTTTTAGGGAAGAGTTTAGAGTAAGGGATTGGGTAAAAATAGAGGTGATGTGAGGTTTGTGTAAGAGGTAGGTTTATATAGGGTTGTATAGGTAGGTGAATAGGTAGAATAGGAATAGAAAAAATTTGGTGGCAAAATCGGATTGAAAAGGGCAATTTATACGCGTGTCGCGACCGCGAATGGCAAAGCCGCGGCCGCGGCACGCGATGTTCAGGCAATTTTCGCCCTGAAATTCTGCCAAAGTTGCTGCTCATACCGAGAATTAATAAATTCTCAGTAGAGAATTAGTAAAAATGGCCTATTTTGGTGCCTTTTGACATGGTTTGTGCAATTTTGTTGAGGAAATGGTTCCTGAACTTAATATTTAGTGTTCTTGCACTTAAAACTTAAATAAATGTCATTAATTCCAAAGAAAACCAAAGGTTGAAACTTAATAAATTGAATTAAAGTATAATAAATTGATTATTAAAGCTATTAAGAGGCTTAACCCCTCATTTGATATCCTTGAGTTCAGCCACATTTTCCGGGAGCAGAACCGTGTTGCAGATCACTTGGCGGCGGCAGGCCATGAGGGAGTGTTAGGTGTTTCTACCCTTACCGTTCCCCCTATCGCTCTTTCTCCTCTTCTTTTAGAGGATAGGATTGGGGTTAGCTTTCCTAGGCTAATCCCGGTGTAGTTGCTTGTTTTGCTTTGCTTTCCTTTCCTTTTCTACCCAAAAAAAAAAAATGAAACTTAAATGTTCATTTATGCATAAAAGTTAAGAGAACCATATTAAATGCATAATAAGTGCATGGTAAAACATATTTAATACATGAATTGAATTGATTAAATGAAAACCTAATGCATTAAAAAGAAATTGAGTTATAAATAAAATGTAGATATACGTGTGGAAAAATAGAAAACCATATTAGTTCAAGTGAATCCTTTTTATCTTAATTTGAGTAAGAAAAATTAGAAATTACTCATATGAAATATGCTAAGTATAGATAATGGATCAAATGGATAAAAATTAAGAATTGAATGAAATAAGATATTTATTATTTTAACATATGTACAAGTAATGAAAACAAACTAATAATTAATACAAAACAAAATATATACAAAAAATAAAATGAAAAACATAAACTATTCTACATAGTTATCCCTATCTAACGGGATATTTCTGGCCTTAATACGATCAATTTGAAACTGCACGAAAGTTTCACGTTCCGGTGCAGACAAAAATTGAGGCCCTGCTCGAAAGACACGTTTCACAAGTCCTTCGTGCTCGAGAAATTCATAGTCAATTGTCGGGAAGAATTCATCATCACTCCAGGGGATATCAATAGTACCCTTTGAACCGAGAATTATTCCATAGATTATATTGCCGAACCCAATCTTCTTATCTTTGGATCGAGAAGCGGCAACAAGACCTTCCATCAGAATTTTGGAAGTATCCACTGCATTTCCCTGGAATATATCTCCAAGAACATACAAATCTGTGTCACGGACCACACTACTGAATATGCGCCCGAATAAACTGTGACACAGAAATTTGTGTAAATACAGCATGGAGTTAGAGCGAAAAGAGTGATTATAGGCGAGTTTTGAATTGAATCGCCAAAATCCAGTGAGCATTCTCCAAATGTCCGAGGATGTCATGTCTCGTCCAGGATGACGTTTGATTGTATCCCTCGGGGGAAAACCAAACCAAGCATGCAACTCAGGATAGCCGAAAGTGAAGATTTCGCCTTCTCGACGAAAACTGAGACGTACTCGTCGTTTATTAGTAAAACGCACGGTACAGAAGAACTCGAGTATCCAATCGCCTATTATTGGAAATCGCATTTGGGCGAATTTTGTCCACCCTAGGCGCTCCATATAGCGGCTCATGTCATCAGAAATGCCTAATTAGCTATTAAGAAATTCATCCATATACAACATTCCGGTGAAGAATTTGTAACGGTGATTCCAATAACGCCTACCTTCATCGTGACTGAAGATAGGAAAAGGCGCCCCATATCGCTTGGATAAGTCTGGGCATTTGTTGATTGAGGCAGTATTGTGCCTAGATGGTTTGTTCTTGGTAGGCATGGTGCAAAGTTTGTGTTACTTTAGTAAAGAACGGTGTTTGCGAAGAAAATCAGAGTTCTGACAAAGATGAAAAGAATTGTAACAGAACTTGAATCATCTATGATTAATTTATAAGAGTTTAAATGAAAAGAGGTATCGTTTTATTATGAAAAGGTATAAATTGCACCTTTCGGAAATGAAGAAACTTAATGTTTCGTTTGCCAAGAGGTTCGTCGAAAGGGTTAGAGTGTTGCAGACCTGATAGTGCAGGAAACACACGTGTCGCGACCGCGAATGGCAAAGCCGCGGTCGCGACACGCTGATTTCCTTGCGGAAATCAGGCGTCTAAGCTACCTCCCGATTCAAGGTAGAGAATTTAAAATTCTCGGTATGAACAGAGAAATCCTAACCTATTTGGACTGTTCTAAAAAAGAGGATTCTCGGCAGGGAATTCTAAATTCGCGGCAGAGAATTGCCTGAAACTTCAAATTCATCTTAATTTCCTAAAAATTAAATCTAAAATCATGAAATAGAAATATTTTATGCATTTAAATCATAACATAAAGTCATCTAATCATAAAAATGGCATTTTGGAAAAAATAAAATAAAATAAAATATAACAAAATAAAATAAAATAAATGAACAAAAATATAAAAACAATAAAACAAAATAAACTGTGTAAGAAAAACTGAGTTACGAACTCAATTCCTAGTTGGGAAATATTTTCGTAATAGATTTTACATCGATTACCATTAACTTTGAATCGAACTCCGGTAGGACCTTCCAGTTCTAAAGAACCATAATCGAATGTTTTGACGACTAAATATGGTCCTATCCATCTGGACTTAAGTTTTCCTGGAAATAAACGAAGTCGTGAATTAAATAACAACACTTTATCCCCAACATTAAAGTGTTTAACTTTAATTTTGGCATCGTGCCATTTTTTCACTTTTTCTTTATAAATCTTTGCATTTTCGTAAGATAGATGACGTGACTCATCTAACTCATTCAAATTGAGCAAACGTTTCTTACCTGCTTGTCGTAAATCAAAGTTTAGTTCTCTAATAGCCCAATAGGCTTTGTGTTCTAATTCGACTGGCAAATGACATGTCTTCCCATACACTAAGCGGTACGGAGTCATTCCTATTGGTGTTTTAAATGCAGTACGGTATGCCCATAGCGCATTATTGAGTTTAGAAGACCAATCTTTTCTAGAAGATGAAACTGTTTTTTCGAGAATCCATTTGAGTTCTCTGTTTGATATCTCCGCCTGACCATTTGACTGAGGATGGTACGACGTTGATACGCGGTGGCGTACTCCATATTTTTTCATAAGCGTTTCAAAACTCTTGTTTATAAAATGAGTACCGCCATCACTAACGATAACTCTTGGACAACCAAATCTACAAAATATATCGTCAAAAAAATTAACGACAACTTTAGAATCGTTCGTCGGGGTTGCAATTGCTTCAACCCACTTCGAAACATAATCGACGACAACTAATATGTAAGTTTTACCATTGGAAGGGGGAAAAGGTCCCATGAAATATATTCTCCACATATCGAAGACTTCAACTTCTAATATGATTGTGAGGGGCATCTCATCTTTCCTTCCTAGATTTCCTGTTCTTTGGCACTTATCACAACGAGTAATAAATGAACGGACGTCCTTAAACATCGTAGGCCAAAAGAAACCGCTTTCAAATATTCTAGCAACTGTCTTGTTAACTCCATTATGTCCTCCATAAGAACTAGAATGGCATTCCGACATTATGGATTCGTATTCATTTTCACCAACGCATCTCCTAATTATCCCGTCACCACAAGTCTTGAACAAAAAGGGATCTTCCCAAAAATATTGTTTAATATCGAAGAAAAATTTCTTCTTTTGTTGGAAATCTAATCCTTCCGGAACAATATTGGCTGCAAGATAATTAGCAATATCTGCATACCATGGTGACATGGCACTTTTTATTTGATAGAAGTGTTCATCAGGGAAATCATCTCGTATACCGGTAGTTTCACCTATAGGACCGTTTTCATCTTCAAGTCTCGATAGATGATCGGCGACAAGGTTTTCAACTCCCTTTTTGTCTTTTATTTCTATATCAAATTCTTGCAACAATAAAACCCATCTAATTAGACGTGGTTTTGCATCATTCTTAGCAAATAAATATCTTAATGCTGCATGATCAGTATAAATAATAACTTTTGAACCTAATAAATATGACCTAAACTTGTCACATGCAAAAACTACGGCTAACATTTCTTTCTCAGTTGTGGTGTAGTTTAATTGTGCACCAGACAGTGTGTGACTTGCATAGTAAATGACATGAAGTTTTTTATCTTTCCTTTGACCTAAAACACATCCGACAGCTAAATCACTTGCATCACACATAATTTCAAATGGTAGATCCCAATCGGGTTTAGCAATAACAGGTGCACTGACTAAAGCTGTTTTTAATGTTTCGAACGCTTTAACGCATTCTTCATTAAAATCAAAGGTTGAATCTTTCATGAGTAAATTAGTAAGTGGTTTGGAAATTACAGAAATTTTTTTAATAAATCTTCTGTAAAAACCAGCATGTCCTAAGAATGATCTTACTCCCTTAACAGTAGTTGGAGGGGGTAATTTCTATATTACTGAGGTTTTTGCTCTATCTACTTCTAATCATTTTTCAGATATTTTGTGACCTAAAACAATTCCTTCGTCAACCATGAAATGACATTTTTCCCAGTTTAATACCAAATTTGTTTCTTCACACCTAGACAAAACTTTATCCAAATTTTCTAGGCACGAATCAAAAGAATCTCCATAAACTGAAAAATCGTCCATAAAAACTTCCATGATATCTTCAATGAAATCATTAAAAATTGCAGTCATACAACGTTGAAATGTTGCAGGTGCGTTACATAGACCAAAGGGCATTCTTCTATATGCAAATGTTCCGTAAGGACATGTGAAGGTTGTTTTATCTTGGTCATCCGGGTAAATGTATATTTGAAAGAATCCGGAATAACCATCAAGAAAACAGTAGAAAGCATGACCAGCTATCATTTCGATCATTTGATCAATGAAAGGAAGAGAAAAATGATCTTTCCTAGTTGCTTTATTTAAATTTCTATAATCTATACAAACCCTCCAACCAGTGGTGGTTCGCGTAGGTATTAATTCACCTTCTTCATTCCTTACAACTGTTATGCCTCTTTTTTAGGTACACAATGGATTGGACTAACCCATTCACTATCCGAGATAGGGTAGATGATTCCATTGTCCAGAAGTTTAGTAATTTTTTACTACTTCTTTCATGTTCGGATTTAGGCGTCTTTGCCTATCCGCTTTAGGTGGCTTATCTTCTTCTAAATGAATTCTATGCATTACAATACTTGGATTAATACATTTTAAGTCTGAAATTTGCCAACCCATACTTCCTATCCTATTTCTAACAACTTCTTTCAATTTCTCTTCTTGGACTTGTGTTAATTTGTTAGAGATAATAATAGGTAGAGAATCGCCTTCGTCTAAGAAAGCGTACCTCAAATGACTTGGTAATTCTTTAAGTTCTAATTTAGGTGGAACTACAATTGAAGGCGGAACTGGTCCATCTTCTCGAATCAAAGGTTCTGGGTCCTTATCTTCTAGTTCCTCACTCATTATAGGTTCTATTATTTCTTCTTTTTGAACAATGTCATTTACACATTCTTCAATTAAATCAAGTTTAATACAAGCGAAATCCTCCATAGGATATTTCATCGCTTGGTTCATATCAAACTCAATCTTATCATCTCCTATTCGTAAAACTACTTTCCCTTCCGACACATCAACTAGAGCACGTCCCGTGTTCATGAACGGTCTACCAAAGATTAGCGGACAATTTACATCATAAGCAAAATCTAAAATAACGAAATCGGTAGGAAAAATAAATTTGTCAACTTTAACTAAAACATCCTCAATTATACCGTATGGTCTTTTAGTGGTTTGATCCGCTAATTGTAAAACCATATTGGTATGTTTGATGTCTTCTTCTAAGCCTAACTTATTAAAAATAGATAATGGCGTCAAGTTAATGCTTGCTCCTAAATCACAAAGACAACTTGGGAATTCTATATCGCCCAATTTACATGGAATGGTAAAACATCCGGGATCTTTGAGTTTTGTGGGCAAATTGCTTGACACAATCGAACTGCAATCTTCAGTTAGCGAAATGGATGAAATTCCTTCCCAACTGATTTTCTTTGAAATTAAATCTTTGAGGAATTTACCATAATTGGGAATTTGCGTAATTGCATCCATAAACGTCAAATTAATATGCAAATTTTTAAGTTTGTCTAAAAATGTTAAAAGTTGTTTATCATAGTCCTTGTTGCGGACTTTGTGTGGAAAAGGTGGTTTGGGTACAAAAGTTTTTGTACTAGAGTCAATTGGTGCATCTTTTTGTTTTAATGTATCCTCTTTGGGCTTTGATAAATCAGTTCTAGGTAAAGTCGAATTTCCGGGCATTTCCGGGCCTAAGTAGTTTTTCCCTGAACGAAGAGTGATAGCCTTAACATGCTCTTTTGGATTTTCTTCCGTATGGCTTGGAAGACTTCCCTCTTTGCGGGATGGAATTGATTTAGCGAGTTGTCCAATTTGAATCTCCAAATTATGGATGCTAGATGATTGGTTTTTAATAAGCTGATCGAATTTATTCTCGATCCGTTTAAAACCATCGTCGTGATTACTTATTTTTTCGCTCATAGCATCAATGAATTTGTCGATTTTAGAAGATAAAGTGCTAATCGAATCTCTTGATTGATTTTGATAATTGGTAGTACGATTTTGATTAGTATTAGCATTATTATTATCTCTCCAGTTAAAGTTAGGATGATTTCTCCATCCCGGATTATATGTATTGGAATAAGGGTTATTATTTTGGTTTTGCCCTTGGACAAAATTTACCTGTTCAATTTCACTCATACCTTCGTAATCCACATCTGTTTGGATTGGCTTACCATTAGAATCACACGGTGCCATAAACCTATCAATTTTGTGCGATAAGGCAGAAAATTGGGCTTGCAACATCGCTACTGGATCAAGGTTCACTATACCTTTAACTGATGATGTTGTTGAGGATGATGGTTTCGCTGATGGTAGGTGTCCACGTTCCGCGAGCCACATACTGCTGTTGATTGCCATCTCCTCCAAAATTTCTCTTGCTTGGGCAGATGTTTTCTTCATGAATAACCCTCCAGACATAGCGTCCAACGAACCTCTAGTTGGAGGATTTAGTCCATTATAAAATGTTTGCATTAAAAGTTCAGCGGGCAATTGGTGGTGTGGGCATAAACGTTGAAATTCTTTAAAACGTTCCCAAGCCTCATAAAGAGTTTCACTATCATTTTGAGAAAAAGAGGTTAACTCTTTAATGACTCTTGCGGTTTTTGCTAAAGGAAATTTTTTTGATAAAAATGCTTGGGCTAATTGCTCCCAAGTCTCAAATGTTGCGGCTGGCATAGAAGTTAACCACTCTTTGGCTCGATCCTTCAAAGTAAAAGGAAAAAGGCGAAGGTTGATTGCTTCTGTAGTCACATTTGGTATTTTAAAAGTGTCGCAAATTTCTAAGAAATTTGTCAAATGGGTATTAGGATTTTCGTTTGGTAACCCGTAAAACGTTACATTATTTTGCAACATATTAAGCAATGCAGGCTTAATTTCAAATTGGTTTGCATTAATTTGGGGTCTAACTATACTGTTTGTTACACCGGCCACTCCTGGCCTAGCATAATCCATAAGTGTGGCCATAACTTCTGGCTCGGTAATTTTAGTTTTTATTGGGGTTTTGTTTTTCTTTTTCTTTTCTTTCTTGTTCTTTTTAAGAGTTCTTTCAATTTCTGGGTCAATAGGATCTGGTGACGTGCCTGAACTTCGAGAACTGCGCATGAACTTGAAATTTCGCACGAACCGAAACTACCTACAAAACAGAATTTGAAAAATAAATATGTTAGTAATTGAAAATAAATAAAATATAAAAGTTTGAATAAGTATAAATAAACCTAGATTCGTAATAAAACACAAAAAATTTAAAATTTTGTCAAAATTTTTGGCATTCCCCGGCAACGGCGCTAAAAACTTGTTGAGCGATTTCCGCAAGTGCACGGTATACGCTTGTAGTAATAAAAGATATCGATCCCACAGGGAACGTTTTTTTAACAAAACTTATTTACAATCGGTTAAATTTACTTTTTAAGGTTTATAATATTGGAAAATCGTTTAATCGGTTTTGGTTTAGAAATTGCTAGAATAAGAGTTAGATTAGAGTATGAAGATGTTAGAAAATATCTGATTTAAGAATGAATTTGCAAAACAGGAACGTTTTAGTACTTTAGAAAAGTAAACAAGTATATTTGTTTGCATTAAGCAAAGAAAACAACTTTAAACTTTGTACGAATTATAAAGATGAAATAAATGACGGAACCTCTAATTAATAGGTTTTGAACGCGACAAAACCCTTATCCGGGATAATTGCCCTTAACCAAATTAAAACTCTACCGAGATAATAATTTGCCTAAGTGTTCAACAAAGTTTCCTTGTAAAGATTTTGAATTAAACTACGTTTTAATGAAAACACCAGCAGTCACTTTAGTGGATTGGTTACCATAAGTGCTGCATAAAAATCTATCGAATAGAACAGACTTTATTAGATGAAATATAAATTGATACAAGTTTACAGAGAACATGGAGCATTGAATTGTTCGACGGCGTGCAAGTGAACGGGTTGTCAATATGCACGGTATACGCTTGTATACGAAATAAAGATAGGAATGGTGCAAATGAAACATTCAACATAAAATTAAAAATTGAAAATTGTACCAAACATATGAAAATGAAAATAGTACCAAATGATAACAAGATAATAAAATTAAAGAAAACAACCTAAGCTTGAGGTGGGGAATCGGGAGGTGTAGGTGACGTCTCCACATTGCGGCGTCGGAAAAAGGAAAGCATCCGATGCCGAGTCGATCGATGTTCACGCCTCAAAAGATTGAGGTTGTCATTCATCACCATATTGTTGTCAACCAAATCATCAATTCTTAAATTCATTTGACGATTGTTGGAATTGATTTGGTTCAAAATCCTCCGCAAATCTACCGGATCATCCGCCGCTTGAGGTGCTTGGGGTTGTGCTTGAGCCGGTGGTTCATCCTCCTCGCCCTCCGCCTCTCCGCCGCCTACAAATTGAGAACTTGAAGCGCCACCACCCATAGTGCCACGAAGATGGGCAATTCGGGTAGCATATGAAATAAAGACGGGAGGTCCTTGTGGAAGCAATAAATGAGCTCGCTCAAGAGCCGAGATGTCCAAAAGCGGAACATACCCACGGTAGGTGGACATGTCATAATCGGCCAACTCACCCCGTGCTCCCAACACAATAGCGGTGATAAAATTACAAAGAGGGATTTGAATGGTAGTAGCCCTCGAAGCACGGAACAAATTATCAAATAAAATACCAATGCTATCAATCCTCAAGCCTTTAAGCAAACTATCCAAAACATACAAATCCCGAACCTGAACCTTAGAACTCTCAACACGACCAAACAAGGAGAAACTCAAATACTTATGAAAGAAGAACACACAATTGTCCTTAATCAACTTGCTTGAAGTGTTTTTCGAATTAAAATAGTCTTGGTCCGAAAGAGTTTGCCAAACCGCATCATTATCAAAATCCTTAGGCTTATCATAAAAATCAGAAGTAGGGAAACCAAACATATTGCCCATTGCTTTATAGTCAATGGTGTAAGGGATACCATTATTCCTAAAAGAAATTGAAGTTTTCTTCTTGTTCATGGTCAAAGTGACCAAAAATTCCACTACATATTCATTAATACGCGGGAAACGCATATTAACGAATTCTTACCAACCCAAAGCTTCAATAAAGGCATCAATTCGAGTAGAGAAATTTAATGCTCTTACCGAATGGAAGTCTAAGAAGTGCATATCCACAAATTGGCGTTCGGCTTGAGAAAAATGTTTGAAACGAGCGGCTTCTTCCTCCGAATAGATGTCAAAATAAGCTCCGCATTGAACCCGAAGGCGATTAGCTTCCGTAACAGCGGGCTTGTTACCAACACGCTTAGTTCTAACCATGGTGATGGTGTTTTGTGTTTTTAGGGTGTGAGAAGAAGAAGAAGAAGAATTTGAGAGAAAAAGTAAAGCTTGAAGATGAGGTTGGGGTTTTGAATTGGAAGTGATTGAAAGAGAAAAGAGGATAGAAATTGGAGTGAATAAATTGGGAAGAGTAAAAGTAGATTTTTGGGGAAGAGTTTAGAGTAAGGGATTGGGTAAAAATAGAGGTGATGTGAGGTTTGTGTAAGAGGTAGGTTTATATAGGGTTGTATAGGTAGGTGAATAGGTAGAATAGGAATAGGAATAGGAAAAATTTGGTGGCAAAATCGGATTGAAAAGGGCAATTTATACGCGTGTCGCGACCGCGAATGGCAAAGCCGCGGCCGCGGCACGCGATGTTCAGGCAATTTTCGCCCTGAAATTCTGCCAAAGTTGGTGCTCATACCGAGAATTAATAAATTCTCAGTAGAGAATTAGTAAAAATGGCCTATTTTGGTGCCTTTTGACATGGTTTGTGCAATTTTGTTGAGGAAATGGTTCCTGAACTTAATATTTAGTGTTTCTGCACTTAAAACTTAAATAAATGTCATTAATTCCAAAGAAAACCAAAGGTTGAAACTTAATAAATTGAATTAAAGTATAATAAATTGATTATTAAAGCTATTAAGAGGCTTAGCCCCTCATTTGATATCCTTGAGTTCAGCCACATTTTTCGGGAGCAGAACCGTGTTGCAGATCACTTGGCGGCGGCAGGCCATGAGGGAGTGTTAGGTGTTTCTACCCTTACCGTTCCCCCTATCGCTCTTTCTCCTCTTCTTTTAGAGGATAGGATTGGGGTTAGCTTTCCTAGGCTAATCCCGGTGTAGTTGCTTGTTTTGCTTTGCTTTCCTTTCCTTTTCTACCCAAAAAAAAAATGAAACTTAAATGTTCATTTATGCATATAAGTTAAGAGAACCATATTAAATGCATAATAAGTGCATGGTAAAACATATTTAATACATGAATTGAATTGATTAAATGAAAGCCTAATGCATTAAAAAGAAATTGAGTTATAAATAAAATGTAGATATACATGTGGAAAAATAGAAAACCATATTAGTTCAAGTGAATCCTTTTTATCTTAATTTGAGTAAGAAAAATTAGAAATTACTCATATGAAATATGCTAAGTATAGATAATGGATCAAATGGATAAAAATTAAGAATTGAATGAAATAAGATCTTTATTATTTTAACATATGTACAAGTAATGAAAACAAACTAATAATTAATACAAAACAAAATATATACAAAAAATAAAATGAAAAACATAAACTATTCTACATAGTTATCCCTATCTAACGGGATATTTCTGGCCTTAATACGATCAATTTGAAACTGCACGAAAGTTTCACGTTCCGGTGCAGACAAAAATTGAGGCCCTGCTCGAAAGACACGTTTCACAAGTCCTTCGTGCTCGAGAAATTCATAGTCAATTGTCGGGAAGAATTCATCATCACTCTAGGGGATATCAATAGTACCCTTTGAATCGAAAATTATTCCATAGATTATATTGCCGAACCCAATCTTCTTATCTTTGGATCGAGAAGCGGCAACAAGACCTTCCATCAGAATTTTGGAAGAATCCACTGCATTTCCCTGGAATATATCTCCAAGAACATACAAATCTGTGTCACGGACCACACTACTGAATGTGCGCCCGAATAAACTGTGACACAGAAATTTGTGTAAATACAGCATGGAGTTGGAGCGAAAAGAGTGATTATAGGCGCGTTTTGAATTGAATCGCCAGAATCCAGTGAGCATTCTCCAAATGTCCGAGGATGTCATTTCTCGTCCAGGATGACGTTTGATTGTATCCCTCAGGGGAAAACCAAACCAAGCATGCAACTCAGGATAGCCGAAAGTGAAGATTTCGCCTTCTCGACGAAAACTGAGACGTACTCGTCGTTTATTAATAAAACGCACGGTACAGAAGAACTCGAGTATCCAGTCGCCTATTATTGGAAATCGCATTTCGGTGAATTTTGTCCACCCTAGGCGCTCCATATAGCGGCTCATGTCATCAGAAATGCCTAATTGGCTATTAAGAAATTCATCCATATACAACATTCCGGTGAAGAATTTGTAATGGTGATTCCAATAACGCCTACCTTCATCGTGACTGAAGATAGGAAAAGGCGCCCCATATCGCTTGGATAAGTCTGGGCGTTTGTTGATTGAGGCAGTATTGTGCCTAGATGGTTTGTTCTTGGTAGGCATGGTGCAAAGTTTGTGTTACTTTAGTAAAGAACGGTGTTTGCGAAGAAAATCAGAGTTCTGACAAAGATGAAAAGAATTGTAACAGAACTTGAATCCTCTAGGATTAATTTATAAGAGTTTAAATGAAAAGAGGTATCGTTTTATTATGAAAAGCTATAAATTGCACCTTTCGGAAATGAAGAAACTTAATGTTTCGTTTGCCAAGAGGTTCGTCGAAAGGGTTAGAGTGTTGCAGACCTGATAGTGCAGGAAACACGCGTGTCGCGACCGCGAATGGCAAAGCCGCGGTCTCGACACGCTGATTTCCTTGCGGAAATCAGGCATCTAAGCTACCTCCCGATTCACGGTAGAGAATTTAAAATTCTCGGTATGAACAGAGAAATCCTAACCTATTTGGACTGTTCTAAAAAAAGAAGATTCTCAGCAGGGAATTCTAAATTCGCGGCAGAGAATTGCCTGAAACTTCAAATTCATCTTAATTTCCTAAAAATTAAATCTAAAATCATGAAATAGAAATATTTTATGCATTTAAATCATAACATAAAGTCATCTAATCATAAAAATGGCATTTTGGAAAAAATAAAATAAAATAAAATATAACAAAATAAAATAAAATAAATGAACAAAAATATAAAAACAATAAAACAAAATAAACTGTGTAAGAAAAACTGAGTAATTTATACGTCAGACAATCTTGTTACGAACTCAATTCCTAGTTGGGAAATATTTTCGTAATAGATTTTACATCGATTACCATTAACTTTGAATCGAACTCCGGTAGGACCTTCCAGTTCTAAAGAACCATAATCGAATGTTTTGACGACTAAATATGGTCCTATCCATCTGGACTTAAGTTTTCCTGGAAATAAATGAAGCCGTGAATTAAATAACAACACTTTATCCCCAACATTAAAGTGTTTAACTTTAATTTTGGCATCGTGCCATTTTTTCACTTTTTCTTTATAAATCTTTGCATTTTCGTAAGATAGATGACGTGACTCATCTAACTCATTCAAATTGAGCAAACGTTTCTTACCTGCTTGTCGTAAATCAAAGTTTAGTTCTCTAATAGCCCAATAGGCTTTGTGTTCTAATTCGACTGGCAAATGACATGCCTTCCCATACACTAAGCGGTACGGAGTCATACCTATTGGTGTTTTAAATGCAGTACGGTATGCCCATAGCGCATTATTGAGTTTAGAAGACCAATCTTTTCTAGAAGATGAAACTGTTTTTTCGAGAATCCATTTCAGTTCTCTGTTTGATATCTCCGCCTGACCATTTGACTGAGGATGGTACGGCGTTGATACGCGGTGGCGTACTCCATATTTTTTCATAAGCGTTTCAAAACTCTTGTTTATAAAATGAGTACCGCCATCACTAACGATAACTCTTGGACAACCAAATCTACAGAATATATCGTCAAGAAAATTAACGACAACTTTAGAATCGTTCGTCGGGGTTGCAATTGCTTCAACCCACTTCGAAACATAATCGACGACAACTAATATGTAAGTTTTACCATTGGAAGGGGGAAAAGGTCCCATGAAATCTATTCTCCACATATCAAAGACTTCAACTTCTAATATGATTGTGAGGGGCATCTCATCTTTCCTTCCTAGATTTCCTGTTCTTTGGCACTTATCACAACGAGTAATAAATGAACGGACGTCCTTAAACATCGTAGGCCAAAAGAAACCGCTTTCAAATATTCTAGCAGCTGTCTTGTTAACTCCATTATGTCCTCCATAAGAACTAGAATGGCATTCCGACATTATGGATTCGTATTCATTTTCACCAACGCATCTCCTAATTATCCCGTCACCACAAGTCTTGAACAAAAAGGGATCTTCCCAAAAATATTGTTTAATATCGAAGAAAAATTTCTTCTTTTGTTGGAAATCTAATCCTTCCGGAACAATATTGGCTGCAAGATAATTAGCAATATCTGCATACCATGGTGACATGGCACTTTTTATTTGATTGAGGTGTTCATCAGGGAAATCATCTCGTATACCGGTAGTTTCACCTATAGGACCGTTTTCATCTTCAAGTCTCGATAGATGATCGGCGACAAGGTTTTCAACTCCCTTTTTGTCTTTTATTTCTATATCAAATTCTTGCAACAATAAAACCCATCTAATTAGACGTGGTTTTGCATCATTCTTAGAAAATAAATATCTTAATGCTGCATGATCAGTATAAATAATAACTTTTGAACCTAATAAATATGACCTAAACTTGTCACATGCAAAAACTACGGCTAACATTTCTTTCTCAGTTGTGGTGTAGTTTAATTGTGCACCAGACAGTGTGTGACTTGCATAGTAAATGACATGAAGTTTCTTATCTTTCCTTTGACCTAAAACACATCCGACAGCTAAATCACTTGCATCACACATAATTTCAAATGGTAGATCCCAATCGGGTTTAGCAATAACAGGTGCACTGACTAAAGCTGTTTTCAATGTTTCGAACGCTTTAACGCATTCTTCATTAAAATCAAAGGTTGAATCTTTCATGAGTAAATTAGTAAGTGGTTTGGAAATTACAGAAATTTTTTTAATAAATCTTCTGTAAAAACCAGCATGTCCTAAGAATGATCTTACTCCCTTAACAGTAGTTGGAGGGGGTAATTTCTCTATTACTGAGGGTTTTGCTCTATCTACTTCTAATCATTTTTCAGATATTTTGTGACCTAAAATAATTCCTTCGTCAACCATGAAATGACATTTTTCCCAGTTTAATACCAAATTTGTTTCTTCACACCTAGACAAAACTTTATCCAAATTTTCTAGGCACGAATCAAAAGAATCTCCATAAACTGAAAAATCGTCCATAAAAACTTCCATGATATCTTCAATGAAATCATTAAAAATTGCAGTCATACAACGTTGAAATGTTGCAGGTGCGTTACATAGACCAAAGGGCATTCTTCTATATGCAAATGTTCCGTAAGGACATGTGAAGGTTGTTTTATCTTGGTCATCCGGGTAAATGTATATTTGAAAGAATCCGGAATAACCATCAAGAAAACAGTAGAAAGCATGACCATCTATCCTTTCGATCATTTGATCAATGAAAGGAAGAGGAAAATGATCTTTCCTAGTTGCTTTATTTAAATTTCTATAATCTATACAAACCCTCCAACCAGTGGTGGTTCGCGTAGGTATTAATTCACCTTCTTCATTCCTTACAACTGTTATGCCTCCCTTTTTAGGTACACAATGGATTGGACTAACCCATTCACTATCCGAGATAGGGTAGATGATATTCCATTGTCCAGAAGTTTAGTAATTTCATTTTTTACTACTTCTTTCATGTTCGGATTTAGGCGTTTTTGCCTATCTGCTTTAGGTGGCTTATCTTCTTCTAAATGAATTCTATGCATTACAATACTTGGATTAATACCTTTTAAGTCTGAAATTTGCCAACCCATACTTCCTATCCTATTTCTAACAACTTCTTTCAATTTCTCTTCTTGGACTTGTGTTAATTTGTTAGAGATAATAATAGGTAGAGAATCGCCTTCGCCTAAGAAAGCGTACCTCAAATGACTTGGTAATTCTTTAAGTTCTAATTTAGGTGGAACTACAATTGAAGGCGGAACTGGTCCATCTTCTCCAATCAAATGTTCCGGGTCCTTATCTTCTAGTTCCTCACTCATTATAGGTTCTATTATTTCTTCTTTTTGAACAATGTCATTTACACATCCTTCAATTAAATCAAGTTTCATACAAGCGAAATCCTCCATAGGATATTTCATCGCTTGGTTCATATCAAACTCAATCTTATCATCTCCTATTCGTAAAACTACTTTCCCTTCCGACACATCAACTAGAGCACGTCCCGTGTTCATGAACGGTCTACCAAAGATTAGCGGACAATTTACATCATAAGCAAAATCTAAAATAACGAAATCGGTAGGAAAAATAAATTTGTCAACTTTAACTAAAACATCCTCAATTATACCGTATGGTCTTTTAGTGGTTTGATCCGCTAATTGTAAAACCATATTGGTACGTTTGATGTCTTCTTCTAAGCCTAACTTATTAAAAATAGATAATGGCATCAAGTTAATGCTTGCTCCTAAATCACAAAGACAACTTGGGAATTCTATATCGCCCAATTTACATGGAATGGTAAAACATCCGGGATCTTTGAGTTTTGTGGGCAAATTGCTTGACACAATCGAACTGCAATCTTCAGTTAGAGAAATGGATGAAATTCCTTCCCAACTGATTTTCTTTGTAATTAAATCTTTGAGGAATTTACCATAATTGGGAATTTGCGTAATTGCATCCATAAACGTCAAATTAATATGCAAATTTTTAAGTTTGTCTAAAAATGTTAAAAGTTGTTTATCATAGTCCTTGTTGCGGACTTTGTGTGGAAAAGGTGGTTTGGGTACAAAAGTTTTTGTACTAGAGTCAATTGGTGCATCTTTTTGTTTTAATGTATCCTCTTTGGGCTTTGATAAATCAGTTCTAGGTAAAGTCGAATTTCCGGGCATTTCCGGGCCTAAGTAGTTTTTCCCTGAACGAAGAGTGATAGCCTTAACATGCTCTTTTGGATTTTCTTCCGTATGGCTTGGAAGACTTCCCTCTTTGCGGGATGGAATTGATTTAGCGAGTTGTCCAATTTGAATCTCCAAATTATGGATGCTAGATGATTGGTTTTTAATAAGCTGATCGAATTTATTCTCGATCCGTTTAAAACCATCGTCGTGATTACTTATTTTTCCGCTCATAGCATCAATGAATTTGTTGATTTTAGAAGATAAAGTGCTAATCGAATCTCTTGATTGATTTTGATAATTGGTAGTACGATTTTGATTAGTATTAGCATTATTATTATCTCTCCAGTTAAAGTTAGGATGATTTCTCCATCCAGGATTATATGTATTGGAATAAGGGTTATTATTTTGGTTTTGCCCTTGGACAAAATTTACCTGTTCAATTTCACTCATACCTTCGTAATCCACATCTATTTGGATTGGCTTACCATTAGAATCACACGGTGCCATAACCCTATCAATTTTGTGCGATAAGGCAGAAAATTGGGCTTGCAACATCGCTACTGGATCAAGGTTCACTATACCTTTAACTGATGATGTTGTTGAGGATGATGGTTTCGCTGATGGTAGGTGTCCATGTTCCGCGGGCCACATACTGCTGTTGATTGCCATCTCCTCCAAAAGTTCTCTTGCTTGGGCAGATGTTTTCTTCATGAATAACCCTCCAGACATAGCGTCCAATGAACCTCTAGTTGTAGGATTTAGTCCATTATAAAATGTTTGCATTAAAAGTTCAGCGGGCAATTGGTGGTGTGGGCATAAACGTTGAAGTTCTTTAAAACGTTCCCAAGCCTCATAAAGATTTTCACTATCATTTTGAGAAAAAGACGTTAACTCTTTAATGACTCTTGCGGTTTTTGCTAAAGGAAAAATTTTTGATAAAAATGCTTGGGCTAATTGCTCCCAAGTCTCAAATGTTGCGGTTGGCATAGAAGTTAACCACTCTTTGGCTCGATCCTTCAAAATAAGGAAAAAGGCGAAGATTGATTGCTTCTGCAGTCACATTTGGTATTTTAAAAGTGTCGCAAATTTCTAAGAAATTTGTCAAATGGGTATTAGGATTTTCGTTTGGCAACCCGTAAAACGTTACATTATTTTGCAACATATTAAGCAACGCAGGCTTAATTTCAAATTGGTTTGCATTAATTTGGGGTCTAACTATACTGTTTGTTACACCGGCCACTCCTGGCCTAGCGTAATCCATAAGTGTGGCCATAACTTCTGGCTCGGTAATTTTAGTTTTTATTGGGGTTTTGTTTTTCTTTTTCTTTTCTTTCTTGTTCTTTTTAAGAGTTCTTTCAATTTCTGGGTCAATAGGATCTGGTGACGTGCCTGAACTTCGAGAACTGCGCATGAACTTGAAATTTCGCACGAACCGAAACTACCTACAAAACAGAATTTGAAAAATAAATATGTTAGTAATTGAAAATAAATAAAATATAAAAGTTTGAATAAGTATAAATAAACCTAGATTCGTAATAAAACACGAAAAATTTAAAATTTTGTCAAAAATTTTGGCATTCCCCGGCAACGGCGCCAAAAACTTGTTGAGCGATTTCCGCAAGTGCACGGTATACGCTTGTAGTAATAAAAGATATCGATCCCACAGGGAACGTTTTTTTTAACAAAACTTATTTACAATCGGTTAAATTTACTTTTTAAGGTTTATAATATTGGAAAATCGTTTAATCGGTTTTGGTTTAGAAATTGCTAGAATAAGAGTTAGATTAGAGTATGAAGATGTTAGAAAATATCTGATTTAAGAATGAATTTGCAAAACAGGAACGTTTTAGTACTTTAGAAAAGTAAACAAGTATATTTGTTTGCATTAAGCAAAGAAAACAACTTTAAACTTTGTACGAATTATAAAGATGAAATAAATGACGGAACCTCTAATTAATAGGCTTTGAACGCGACAAAACCCTTATCCGGGATAATTGCCCTTAACCAAATTAAAACTCTACCGAGATAATAATTTGCCTAAGTGTTCAACAAAGTTTCCTTGTAAAGATTTTGAATTAAACTACGTTTTAATGAAAACACCAGCAGTCACTTTAGTGGATTGGTTACCATAAGTGCTGCATAAAAATCTATCGAATAGAACAGACTTTATTAGATGAAATATAAATTGATACAAGTTTATAGAGAACATGGAGCATTGAATTCTTCGACGGCGTGCAAGTGAACGGGTTGTCAATCCTTTCCTTGGGTTTCGTTAGAGTTTGTCAGGCTCAGGGGCGAATCCTCTACTCAATCTTCTCGTTGAATCTTCGTAATAGAGACTGGGTCGGTCCACTACCAAAATGTAAACTAAACTGGAACAATGTCTAAACGCTACTGAATTTGTTATTATTTTGTAAACAATGTGTGTACATCATATTGCTTTTGATCAGAATTGAAATCTAACTTCTGAATCACTTGATTCGGAATTTCTGCATAAATTCTACACTAATCTCTTTCTTCTACACGTATAACACACTATATTTCAACTCTCCAACTCTTTATTTATAGATGTTGAAGAGTCTTGATTGAAGTGTCGTGTCCATTGTGAAGGATCGTGTCCGCTGCGAAAGGACGTCTTTATCCACCCGAACGATCGCATTTCGTCGAAAACGAAAGTGTGTAACTAGGCCTCTAAAATCTCCTGCTCGTACCGAGAATATTAAATTCTCTACCGAGAATGGGGGAGCATCAATTGTACTTCAGACGAAGGGAAGGAGAGGCTGAGGGACGCGTGTCGCGACCGTGAATAGTGGGGCCCGCGGTCGCGGCACGAAGCATTTTTCACTTCTTCGCTCTCGTTCGTGTCCTCGACTTGGCGTTATTAATTTTCGTCGTCTTCGACTCCTTTTGTAGGGCTTTTCTTCTATTTTTGAACTCTTTTTACTCCTATTTGGATTTTACCAAATATTTATGTACCTTGCATGAAAGAAACATATTCGAGAGTAAAAGCTTTCTAAATGGTTATAAATATCATAAATTCGTAGCAATATTGATGTAATTATTGATGATATTTTAGGTATATTTTGGGCTTAACAACAGTTCACTATCAACTCGGCTTACCATGTGGTAGAACATTGAAGGAGAGTGGTGCAAGGAAGAGCCTCGGGTTATAATCAAAGGAACAATTCTTAGAAGTT
This sequence comes from Euphorbia lathyris, assembly GCF_963576675.1. Taxonomy (NCBI): domain Eukaryota; kingdom Viridiplantae; phylum Streptophyta; class Magnoliopsida; order Malpighiales; family Euphorbiaceae; genus Euphorbia; species Euphorbia lathyris. The sequence goes on from NC_088910.1 coordinate 92,122,932, forward strand.
AATATGGTAGGTGATCTGTAAATTCCACTGTAAATCCTCATCGAGATCTATGGTTTGCTCTGACCTTGAGAGTTGGTAGACATACCCTTACCTAAACTTTTATCGACCAAAAAAAATGTGGAAGGTGCAGTTAAGTTTTTATTTTATCCGAGTTTATAATTACATGTAGCACACAGTTTTCTTACAAATAGTTCATGTCATCATTCCGGTACCATTTGAATATTAAACCGGCCATTTTGATTTTATTATAGCCAAAATAAAACTTTAGTGATTTTCTTGTCCAAATTTAAAGTTTAACCACTGTTGTGTTTGCTAAAAAAAAAATCACTATGTTGTGAAAATGGCCAAACTTGAGCCCCTATCATTTACTTTTTTTTCTTTCTTTTTTGAGAAAAGCCCCTAACATTTACTGATTGTATTCTAAAAGGACCACAATAGAATTTCATTATTTATCACCTTTATTTCAAACCAAAAACTTAGACGAAATAAAAAATTGTTGAATGGAAAGTAAATCTGGGGACATTTATGATTTTTCTAATAATATTATATGTAATTTACCAATTAAGCATTCACTGAATAAGGAAACCCTAATGCAAAATCTGGTAATTAAATCCTGCGTAATTAATATACTGGTCAAATACATTTCATGACACCCCCTATAAATAGTGCAATATTTTATATCTTCAACACACAAAAACATATCAGAGCTAATTCACTATAAAATGAAACTCCAAATTGTGCTTCTTTGCTTTCTGTTGTTTACTGCTGTGGTAGTAGCAATCAAAGGCGGCTGGACTCCTATTGAAAATTTGAAAGATCCGCATGTGGTTGAGATAGCTAACTATGCTATTAGCGAGCACAACAAACAAGCTCATACTGATTTAAAACTGGTTAACATTGAGAAGGGCGAAGCACAGGCCGTGGCTGGGACGAATTACCGGCTTGTTTTGGTTGCCGGAGAAGGTGCTGCCAAGAACAAGTATGAGGCTGTTGTCTGGGAGAATCCGTGGGAGCATTTCAGGAATCTGACGTCGTTTAAGCTTTTATAATTGATTATGTATTTTAATTTATGTTTATGAGATGCATGCTCAATTAGTTTGTTTATTTGAGAAATTGAGAATAAATTATGAGAATGGAATAAGTGACTTGTGTTTACAGAGTGAAGTTTACAATTTTTGTGGTTAATATAATGGAGGCTGTGAAGCAAAGATAAAGCCTCCCTACAACTGAGAAATGTTGAGAATAAAATGATTTGACAAATAAAAACCAGGTAAAGTCACAAATAATTTGATATCACCAAATTTATCCCGAAAGTAAATGTTCAAAATGATGAAATTGGATACTTCTTTTATGAATTAGATTTTTATTTTTAGTTCCCCTAGAGTTTTAGCAATGGTTTCATAGAGTTTCACCTCCATGAAACTCAATGAAACTAAGGGTGCACGTGGTCGGTTAACCAGTCCATTAAGGTTAATTCAGTCGGTTAACCATTTTATCGATTTAATAAAAACATTAACCATACACTAGTCCATTAAATTCGGTTAACACTAATCGGTTAACCAATTATTTCGGTCGGTTAACCTTTTATTTCGGTTTCTAACCATTAGTAAATAAAAATAAAAATAATAAAAGAGTTCTAATTTTTATTGTGAGAGAGTTGACGGATCAATAGCGAGTTGAAGAGATTAACTACGGAGAAGGAGATGTATGTGCCTTATAATCTATTAATTTTGATTCCGTTAAATTGTTTAGTCCATATATTAAATCTCCGTATAAAAATGTGTTAAAGAACAATTAAACGGATAAAAAAAAGACAATAATTGCCCCTAATAAAACTTGTGTCTATAAAGTTTTGGAAAATAAGTAATAAAATTTTATCCTTGTTTCTACATCTAGAAACATAAAAGAAAAAAAAGTCGCATAAACTGAAATTAGAGAGACATTAACAAATTAACTGAGAGTTATTTACATATTTTCGTCTCATTTGTTGTTAATACTTGACATGACTAAACCATTAAAAGTGAAAAAATTTAGAGACCTTATAATCAAATAGTGGATTGATTAATGAGTTATGAAAAATTATAGAGACTAAGTAATTGTTTATCCATATAAATAAATTTATTTTTATATTTTTTAATATTTAATTGAGATTCGGTCGGTTTTGGTTAACCGCATTTTGGAATTACACCAACTAAAAATTAGTTTCTAAAGATGTAAAAAAAAATTAGTTTCTAAAAATATACCCGACCATGTTTTATTTGGGCCTGAAAAGCGCAATGGATAGTTCACTATCAACTCGGCTTACCATGTGGTAGAACATTGGGTCAAATACATGAATATCATAAATAACTACAACATTACAACTAAAATCATATTATCAAACTTAATTTTTAATATATCATTATTTTATATATATTATAAATAAAGTATGATTTTATACTCTAATTTAAAAATTCTAGACCCAATTCATAAATCCAAACCCCTAGATAATATATCCTAGACACTTTATAAATTCTAATCCTTAAAATATATTATAAATACTGATTTTAGTAGTTTGACATAATACAAAATCATTACTTCACAGAATTATAAATAAATTATTAAATCTGAATTTCTGTATAAATTTCCCTAGAACATTGAAGGAGAGTGGTGCAAGGAAGAGCCTCGGGTTATAATCAAAGGAACAATTCTTAGGAGTTAATGTGCAAGGTGCAGTTACGATTTTATTTTATCCAAGTTTATAATTATATAATTAAAAAAATTATTGCCATGTGGCAGACACATTTTACCACATGTGGAAAAAAAAGGATGCATGGCTTACACATGGTATAAAGCTTCTTTGCAAATCGTTCATATCATCATATCGGTGCCACTTGGACATTAAACCGGCCATTTTGATTTTATTATTGCTGAAGCAAAACTTTAATGATTTTATTGTCCTACTTTAAAGTTTATTGACTACGTTGTGAAAATCGCAAAACTTGAGCCCCTATTATCATTTACTTTTTTTTATTTAGAAAAACTCCCCTAATATTTACTGATTTTAATCTAAAAGGATTAAAATTTGAGAATTTCATTATTTATCACCTTTATTTCAAACCAAAAACTTAACGAAATAAAAAATTATGGGATAAGGTACTAAAATAGGTCTAAAGTTTTTGGGGAAGTATCAATTTAGGCTCAACGTTCAAAATAGCACCAATATAGGCTTAGCGATTATAATATAATATCAATTTAGGCTTAACGTTTACAATATAGCATCAATTTAGGCCTCACGTACAAAATAGCACCAATATAGGCTTAACGTTTATAAAATAATATGAATTTAAGCTTAACGTTTAGAAAATATATCAAATTTAAGCTAAACGTCATAATTAAATTAACCATATTATATTTTTTTCCTATTAGCTTTATATGTTATCTTTTTATTTAGTTCTATTTTCTTATTTATTATAATACAATTAATTAGTTTTCTTGCTTATTAAAACTTTATATTTGTTTTTCATCCACCATTCTATGACTCCTACATTTCATGGCTAATGTAATAGTGTTCAAAAGATTGTGGATATGCAATTACTTTTAGTTTGCATATATTACATGAGCCATGAAATTTAAGAGTCATGGAATGGTTGATGAAAAACAAATATAAGATTTTAATAGACAAGAAAACTAATTAATTGTATTATAATAAATAAGAATATAGAACTAAATAAAAAAATAACATATAAAGTTGATAGGAAAATGATATAATATGGTTAATTTAATTATGACATTTAGCTTAAATTGTATATATTTTGTAAAACGTTAAACTTAAATTCGTATTATTTTGTAAACGTTAAACCTATATTGGTGCTATTTTGTACGTGAGACCTAAATTGATACTATGTTGTAAACGTTAAGCCTAAATTGATATTAAACGTTAAGCCCATATTTGTGCTATTTTGAACGTTGAACCTAAATTGATACTTTTCCAAAAACATTAGGCCTATTTTGGTACCTTATCCCAAAAATTATTGAATGGAAAGTGAATCTGGGGACATTTATGACTTTTCTAATAATATTATATGTAATTTACCAATTAACCATCCACTGAATAAGGAAACCCTAGTGCAAAATCTGGTAATAAAATCCTGCGTAATTAATATACTGGTCAAATACATTTCATGACACCCCCCTATAAAATAGTGTAATATTTTGTAAAACGTTAAGCTTAAATTCGTATTATTTTGTAAACGTTAAACCTATATTGGTGCTATTTTGTACGTGAGGCCTAAATTGATACTATGTTGTAAACGTTAAGCCTAAATTGATATTATGTTGTAAACGTTAAACCCATATTGGTGTTATTTTGCACGTTGAACCTAAATTGGTACTTTTTCAAAAACGTTAGGCCTATTTTGGTACCTTATCCCAAAAATTATTGAATGGAAAGTGAATCTGGAGACATTTATGACTTTTCTAATAATATTATATGTAATTTACCAATTAAGCAGCCACTGAATAAGGAAACCCTAATGCAAAATCTGGTAATAAAATCATGCGTAATTATATACTAGTCAAATACATTTCATGACACCCCCTATAAATAGTGCAATATTTTATATCTTCAACACACAAAAATATATCAGAGAAATTCACTACAAAATGAAACTCCAAATTGTGCTTCTTTGCTTTCTGTTGTCTACTTCTGTGACAGTAGCAATCAAAGGCGGCTGGACTCCGATTGAAAATTTGAAAGATCCGCATGTGGTTGAGATAGCTAACTATGCTATTAGCCAGCACAACAAACAAGCTCATACTGATTTAAAACTGGTTAACATTGAGAAAGGCGAAGCACAGGCCGTGGCTGGGACGAATTACCGGCTTGTTTTGGTTGCCGAAGAAGGTGCTGCCAAGAACAAGTATGAGGCTGTTGTCTGGGAGAAGCCGTGGGAGCATTTCAGGAATCTGACGTCGTTTAAGCTTTTATAATTGATTATGTATTTTAATTTATGTTTATGAGATGCATGCTCAATTAGTTTGTTTATTTGAGAAATTGAGAATAAATTATGAGAATGGAATAAGTGACTTGACAGTGAAGTTTATAATTTTTGTGGTTAATATAATGGAGGCTGTGAAGCAAAGATAAAACCTCCCTATAAATGAGAAATGTTGAGAATAAAATGATTTGACAAATAAAAACTAGGTAAAGTCATAAATAATTTGATATCACCAAATTTATCCCGAAAGTAAATGTTCAAAATGATGAAATTGGATACTTCTTTTATGAATTAGATTTTTATTTTTAGTTCCCCTAGAGTTTTAGTTTAATCGGTTTAATAAAAACATTAACCATATACTAGTCCATTAAATTCGGTTAACACTAATCGGTTAACCAATTATTTCGGTCGGTTAATATTTTATTTCGGTTTCTAAACCATTAGTAAATAAAAATAAAAATAATAAAAGAGTTTTAATTTTTATTGTGAGAGAGACGACGGGTCAATAGCGAGTTGAAGAGATTAACTACGGAGAGGGAGATGTACGTGCCTTATAATCTATTAGTTTTGATTCCGTTAAATTGTTTAGTCCATATATTAAATCTTCGTATAAAAATGTGTTAAAGAACAATTAAACGGATAAAAAAAAGACAATAATTGCCCCTATTAAAACTTGTGGCTATAAAGTTTTGGAAAATAAGTAATAAAATTTTATCCTTGTTTCTACATCTAGAAACATAAAAGAAAAAAAAAAGTCGCATAAACTGAAATTAGAGAGACATTAACAAATTAACTGAGAGTTATTTACATATTTTCGACTCATTTGATGTTAATATTTGACATGACTAAACCATTAAAAGTGAAAAAATTTAGAGACCTTATAATCAAATAGTGGATTGATTAATGAGTTATGAAAAATTATAGAGACTAAATAATTGTTTATCCATATAAATAAATTTATTTTTATATTTTTTAATATTTAATTGAGATTCGGTCGGTTTTGGTTAACCGCATTTTTTGGAATAAAAAAACCGTAACCGTAATCATTAATCATTATTTTTAAAATTAAGAACCGTACACTAGTTCACCAGTTTCGATTAACCTTATTTTCAGTTTGATTTAGGTTCGGTTTTTCGGTTTTTCCAGATTTTTGTGTGCACCCATAAAATGAAACTATGTAAAACTCAAATTCAACAATGTGATATCTTAAGTAAGAAGAGAAGAATTAATTAATAAGTGAAGAATTATGATAATTATGTATATTATAATATAATTAAATTTATATGGTGAAACTTGTGAAATTTGGTAAAACATCTTGAAAACTTGGTGAAATGTAGGTGAATACAAGTTTAAAATACTTTATGAAGAATTTATACTAATTTTTGTACGATTGAGCCAACTTTTTCATTCAATTCATCAAGGGTTTTTTTAGAAGCATCAAGTGTCACACCCGACCCTAAACGGCATCGGGTATGAAAAAGGAAATAGGATAACGATCTACGAATTCGGCTCTTCACTCTTTAACTCGCTGAATTCTTAATTTAATTTTCTAATAGATAAAATTTATTTGGACTACTCTAAAGTTTTATTTAATTATTGGGCTCGGACTTGATAATTCTATCAAGCTTCCTACGTATCCCGAACGTCTCTTAGTTTTTAAATCGGGAATCAAAGCCACGTAGTTCTACCTATTTTAGTTCTCTTAATTGGTAGTTCTCTTAACTTATTAACTCGTTTTAACTTATTGACACGTTGAATGACACGCTAATACTTTAATTGTACATTTCACTTTGTTATAATCTCTCTATATATAAGTCATTTTATCAAAACGAATCAAATCGAACAACGTTTTATTAAAACGAATCAAATCGAACAACGTTTTATCAATAAGAATCAAATCGAACAACGTTTTATCAAAACGAATCAAATCGAACAACGTTCCATCAAACACAATCAAATCAAACAACGTTTCATCAAACCGACGCATTATCAAACCAAATTCGTAATCAAATAAACGCTTTATCAAACCAAATTCGTAATCAATCAAACTCGTAAAACCTTATATCAAAATCAACTCATAACCGATAACATAAAACTTTATATCCATTCTAGAGTTTCTCCCCTTATATCAACCCATAACCACATATCAAGAATCACATAGTCGAGACGTCTCTTTAACCTTGCATAATCCCGTATTGGTCTTACCCCATACTTCGCTGCCAATACCCGACTAGGTCTTTACACTGTGTACACAGGCCATGTTCCTCACTGAACATGGTCTTCAAATATCAAAACCACCAATCCGGATTACTCTAGATGGATATATATAAAATCATAAATCACAATATACTCAAATCTCTTTTCACAGTCAAACTTACAATTTATTCCATAACGGTAAAATCATTTGACATAAAATAACTATTTTCGCAAAAATAATCACAATCATTAAAATCAAATAATCTTTTAATATAACTAAAATAGTTAAAATTTCGTATAAAATCATCGATTCATAATTTAATCAAACTTCAAAAATTAAATAACTCAGAATATTATATTGATAAAAATTTAATATCGCTTAAAAATAGATATTGTTATCGGACTAGTTCCGATTTTTTTTTTTCGATTACCGAAACAAAATTCTAAACGGAATAATTAATTTGAACTATGAATACTCTTAGACTCGTTAAATTACTAGATGTCTTATTCGTACTAATTTTATATTCAAATTATTCTACTAATTTTATATTTAAATTACTAGATGTCTTATTCGTACTAATTTTATATTCAAATTATTCTACTAATTTTTATTATTCAACTTTACACAGACTTTAATTGGCAAATATCGGCATTAGTCCTTCTAATTTGATAAATATCAGTATTAATCCTTCTAATTTATAACGTATTTTAACTCGATAATTTAAAGTCACTTAAATATTAATCAAATAACTTAAAACTAAATTTTACACCAAACACTTTATCGGACAATTCTCGTTGTCACCGAAATTATAACGTGTAAGCTATACTGATATCGCTAATTCTGACCGAAGGTCCAGTTAGACTCGTGACACTGCTACGAGTCTATCAGTACAATTTCTATTTTCAATTTCTTATATTATTAGTATATTTCACTGTATACAAATTCAGACTAAACTTCAATTATTTTCGTTTAAGCATCAAATATTTTCCTAACCATGACCGAAACTTCAAAATGACCGTCTATTGTAATATCCAACTATAGCAGTATCAATGAGAAAATGATATTACCTTATAAACATTACAATTAATGTTTCCTCGTGAACGATACAATTTCTAGTCTGTTCACACGAAACCGTTTGCTCCGAAAAATATTACCTCCTTGAACTCTCTCATTTCACATTAATTTATAATCCCCTCTTTTTTTTTTCTATATGATCATTCTCCCCCTCCTCTTTATATGTTATCTCCCATTTATATATATGGTGGTTGATATTTATTTATTTATTATTTTTTATTTTTTTTTGCCAAAAACTTTGACATATATTTAAAATTGTTACACCTAATCTTTATATTGACACTTGTACTTAAATTTCTCAAATAATGACATCTAAGTAGGAACGTGTCCTACATACATGTTTTTTTTTAATAATAATAATATTAATTTTCATAACAAAACAAATGAAATTGTCAATACAAATTTCTAGTTTTAATTCCATATATGTTGTTCTAATTATATTAAATATTGATTTTTATTCCTTTAATTTATAATTTCTTTTGAACTTATTCAAAACTTTCAATTTACTCTTAAAAACATTAAATTAAATCTAATAAAATACTTAAAATTTATAATTAATTAACACTATCTATTTCAAAAATATTAGAAATTTTAGACACGGACGTGACAATTCTTCCCACCTTAAAGAATTTCGTCCTCGAAATTCATATCGATTTTTACTTAGTACAGTTAATCGTTACAATTACTTAATTATGATTTTTTTTAAACTAACTATCGAACTATATAACACTCAAAATTTCTATCACCAAATATTCATATTCCTAAATTATATTATATTATATCTATATGATTATTATTTTTCAATCGATAGAACACGAAATTGCTAGATTAATATATCTTCACCATATAACCATAACATATCCTATTATATTTATCTATAATCATTATTTTAAATATAACTTGATAAGATCACTATTGTACATATAAAATTCTTCAATATTTCTCACAAGACATAGTTTATGAATGTGTTTTCCTATTTTTATTCCATATCAGATATACATTCCTCCATTTTATTACTCATAAACACATATCAATATACACCATTAGATTCTTCCTAATAAATTTCCAATTAATCACCATATATCATTTATCCATATTCTCTCCCCTTTCGTACTCACTCTAAATTATCTATTCATCAATTATCTCCAATCCAGGTCCAAAAAAGTATAACCTAGGCTCTGATACCAAACTGTCACACCCGACCCTAAACGGCATCGGGTATGAAAAAGGAAATAGGATAACAATCTACGAATTCGGCTCTTCACTCTTTAACTCGCTCAATTCTTAATTTAATTTTCTAATAGATAAAAATTTATTTGGACTACTCTAAAGTTTTATTTAATTATTGGGCTTAGACTTGATAATTCTATCAAGCTTCCTACGTATCCCGAACGTCTCTTAGTTTTTAAATCGGGAATCAAAGCCACGTAGTTCTACCTATTTTAGGTAGTTCTCTTAATTGGTAGTTCTCTTAACTTATTAACTCGTTTTAACTTATTGACACGTTAAATGACACGCTAATACTTTAATTGTACATTTCACTTTGTTATAATCTCTCTATATATAAATCATTTTATCAAAACGAATCAAATCGAACAACGTTTTATTAAAACGAATCAAATCGAACAACGTTTTATCAATAAGAATCAAATCGAACAACGTTTTATCAAAATGAATCAAATCGAACAACGTTTTATCAAAACGAATCAAATCGAACAACGTTCCATCAAAAACAATCAAATCAAACAACGTTTCCTCAAACCGACGCATTATCAAACCGAATTCGTAATCAAATAAACGCTTTATCAAACCAAATTCGTAATCAATCAAACTCGTAAAACCTTATATCAAAATCAACTCATAACCGATAACATAAAACTTTATATCCATTCTAGAGTTTCTCCCCTTATATCAACCCATAACCACATATCAAGAATCACATAGTCGAGATGTCTCTTTAACCTTGCCTAATCCCGTATTGGTCTTACCCCACATTTCGCTGCCAATACCCGACTAGGTCTTTACACTGTGTACACAGGCCATGTTCCTCACTGAACATGGTCTTCAAATATCAAAACCACCAATATGGATTACTCTAGATGGATATATATAAAATCATAAATCACAATATACTCAAATCTCTTTTCACAGTCAAACTTCCAATTTATTCCATAACCGTAAAATCATTTGACATTTTTTTTATTGAAGGGTCGGGACGAGTTTCACCGAACCGTCGGACATCCCAGCTAGGCTGGCACCCCCGGGACTCGAAAAAACAAACCCAAAGAACAAAGAAAGGAAAATTACATAAAAAAGAAGAATAAAAAATTAAAGAATAAAGAATAGTGCCGAAATAAGCAGAACCGGAACTAGGAAAATCTCAAGTTTGCAACGTTCGAAATATCATCTCGAACGAAAGCATGGCAGAAGGCAGGGGACGAGTGCCACCATTCCGTGTTATCAGCTGAGGCGCCGTGGCGGGCAAGCGCGTCTGCGACTCTGTTCCCTTCCCTGTATATATGAGACACAATGAGCTCCATACGTGAGCATTTATTCAAGCAGTGTAACCATTATTGACGAATCGACCAGGGAACGGCTGTGGATCTGTTTCGCAGAAGGTTAACCACATAAGTTGAATCGGATTCAATCCATAATCGAGTCCATCCCCGATTCATCGCAGTGTTAACAGCATATATTACCGTTTGTAATTTAGTCAAGTGCGCAGGAGCCTGATCAAGGGGCAAGGCGAAACTGCCTTTAGGGAAACCTCTATAATTCCGAAAGACGCCTCCCGCCCCAGCAGAAAAGGGTGAGCCCCCGGCAGATCCGTTGGTGTTCACTTTTACCCAGTTCGGTGGTGGAGGAACCCAACGAACAGCAATGATATTGGGGGCGGGAGGAGGCCGTGGCTGGATATGAAGGGACCTAAGGGAGCGGAGGTCGTAAAGGCTAGAGCACGTGCCAACACTGTTCAGACTGGATTCCCAGATGTGTCCGATAAGCTTGGTGATAGTTGTTTGGATTGAAGGCAGCTTGGACTCGAAGAGGGCCAGATTCTGGGTTCGCCAAACTAACCAAATGCAGCTGATGACTGCTGCTTGCCAGAGTAATCGAACCTGTTTCCCAAATCTAAAAAGCATTAGTCTCTTGAAGAAGCAAGGGAAGTTACCTGTGAAATCAATCTTAACACCAAAGACGTGGCTCAGATGATGCCAAATAGCAGCTGTATATGGACAGTAATTAAACAGATACACTGATGTTTCCGGTGCGTTCAGACACAAGCAGCAACGAGAAACAATATGGAAACCTCTTCTTGTAAGATTCTCATGAGTAGGGAGACGGTTGTACAACAGACGCCAGCAGAGCAACGATCTTGATGGGGGGATATAAGAGCTCCATATGAAATGCCAGTTCGTGTCAGCTGCCGATGAGTGGATGGCATCATAGTATTTTTTGACCGTGAAAATCCCACTTTCCGCGGGTTCCCAAATACAAAGGTCTTTTTCATCGGCCCCCCTCTTAATCCTTCTGATATTGTTCTGTACCTCAGCGGGGAAATCTTCCAGATTCACCCACCGGTCACCGTCCAAATAATTTGTGACCTTTGACAGCAATTCCCCACGCGCAGACCGCGGTATTTCCAATTGATCGGCAATTGCGGGACGAATCCAAAGCCCCATCCAGAAATTAAGACTAGTAGAATTCCCAATCCACCATCTAACCTGTGTTTTAATGATCTCGAATGTGGCTTTACACGAAGACCAAACCAAGGAGGAGCTAATGAATCTCAGAGTTCCTGCTTTCGAGAAGAAGCGGGATTTTAGCAAGTCGATAATGAAGGATTCCCCCTGGATTAAATCCCAGACCAATTTCCCGATGAGAGCAGAATTAAAACTTTTCAAATGCTTAATGCCCAGGCCACCCGTCAATCGATTTTTACAGTAAATATTCCAGCCAACTGTTACCAGCTTCCTTCTTTCAGTTGATCCAGTCCATAAGAAGTTTCTGATACAAGAGTTGATCTTCTTCAAAAGGGTTGCAGTCGATTTATATATGCTGAGAGCATGCACCATCACCCCCGTGAGGGACGAATTTATTAAGGTTAGCCGACCCGCCATTGAGAGCGAAGCTCCCTTCCAGTTACTGAACTGAGCGATGAACCGATCAGTCATGCCCCTCAGATATCTCGCTTTTGGAGAGCCGTTAAATAGCGGAACCCCCAGGTACTGAAAGGGCAAAGAAGCTTGCTGTATGCTGAGGATGCCAGCGAGCCTGATACATCTTCTGGCTGAAACCTTTTTCCCAAAAAATACAGACGATTTGTCCCAGTTGACCATTTGACCAGATAAGCCTCCATAAAATTGGAACAAGTTCCCAATGACTCTCATATTAGAAATGGAGGCTTTTGCAAAAAGTAGCATATCATCTGCATATAGAAGGTGCGAAGGGAAGGATAAACCTCTAGTGTATGTCATAGGAGTGAACCGACCCTCGGACTCCAGTTTGCCCAACCACCGGCTGAAGAAATCCTCTACGATGTCAAACAGTATTGGAGAGAGAGGATCACCCTACCTGACCCCCCGTGAACAGCTGAAAAACCCCTTAGCCTCGCCATTAATCAGAATAGAAATCCTTGAGGAGGATAAAATGTTTAGTATCCAATCACGAAACTGAAGAGAAAACCCAAAGGAGTCCATAACCGTGAGGAGAAAATTCCAATCCATGGTGTCAAATGCTTTCCTGATGTCAACTTTGAGTGCCATGTTGCCCCCAAAACAGTCCTTATTCAACAGATTTACTCCTTCAGAAGCAGCTGCAATACAGTGATGAATACTACGACCTTTAATGAAACCAAATTGGTTTTTAGAGACAATCCGAGCGGAAATCTTAGCCAGCCTGTCAGCAAGGATTTTAGCAATAATTTTGTAACTAAAGTTACTCATGACGATAGGTCTGAAATTTTCAATCTGATTCGCTCCCGGGACTATTGGCAAGAGAGCCATAAGATTAGAGTTAAGACCAGGGAGGATGTGACCGGTCCGAAAGAAATCCTGAACCATGTTGCAGACGTTAGGGCCAACGACCTCCCAGAAAGCCTGATAGAAGGAACCACCAAAACTGTCAGGACCAGGGGCACTGTCTTTATCCATTCCAAAAACTGCAGTTCTGATCTCACATGGGGACGGAATAGAAGTTAGACTCAGATTTTCCTCTGCCGTTACCATATTCGGAGTGACAGTATGAATTTCATCCAGGTTTCCATTAATCGTATTGCTAGAGAATAGATTGGTGAAGAAAGCCACTACATGATCAGAGATTACATTCTGATTCCAGGTGAGATTGCCGTCTATAATTAAGGATTGCATACCTGTGTAAGCCTTTCTGATTTTTGCTGCTTTATGAAAGAAAGTGGTGTTTTTTTCCCCCAGCAGCAAGCCATTTATTGCGGCTTTTGTCCCGAAGAAGAAGCTCTTGACGAAGCAGTTGTAGTTCAAGGTCTTATTGAGCAGCCAATTCCCTGGCGTGTGAGGCATTCGATAAGCCTAGGCTAGTTATTTCCTGCTGAATGCCTGCGAGATGATTTGTGGCCCTTTTGATATTATCACTGACCCTACCAAAAACATCACGGTTCCAGGTGCGCAGAACGGGACGTAGAGTGCGCAGCTTGTGACATAGGAGCTGAGCGGGTGGTAAAGATATATTGGCCGCGTCCTAGTGACTAGCGACAATGTTCCTAAGCGAGAGGTGGGTGAGCCACATGCTGAGAAACCTAAAACGGGGATGCCTAACTTGACCATTGTTGCACACAAAAATCAGCGGTGAGTGATCAAAACAGTGCCTGGCCAGAGCTGTACAGCTGATAGAGTCCCATTGATCAAGAAAATCTCCAGTTACAAGGGCCCTATCCAGCCTGCACTCGACATGAGCATTCCCTCTACGTCCGTTGGACCAAGTATATTGAGCACCAGAAGTTTCCACATCCATGAGTTCACAGTGTTGGATAAAATGACGAAAATCAGCACAGGAAGCAGCTGCTGGCGCCGCGCCGGTTTTTTCATGAGCCCCTGCAACGATGTTGAAATCACCCATTACCAACCACGATTTGACCCTGTTTAGGGCAAAATCCTTTAGATTCTCCCACATATCCCTGTGGCCAATAACTGATGTTGAACCATAAACTAGCGAAATTCTGAAACAGTTACCCGTTCTGTGGACCTCCAACGTCACGTGCTGATCATGAATGCATATGCTCGAAACAACTATGCTAGAGTTGGTGAGGACCCAGATTGTAGGGCGATCAGCTCTATTCACAGCTACAAGAGAGAGGCCAAGTGCTGACCAAAACATAGGCGGAGTATCATCAAAATTAACCATAGGTTCTGTGAGGCAGATAATTTCAGGCTTATGAGTCTGACAGAACATTTTCGGTGCCCTTTGTGTTTTGGGGTTATTGATGCCCCTACAATTCCAGAACATCACGATCATAGGTACCGCTTTGGGGGCCAGCTGATGCGCTTCGTACGACTATCCACTGAATGAATTACTTGCTTGCTCTTTTTCTGTTTCACTACTGTCCAATCCTTGTCGGATCCCGAATCAGATGTTTTCTCACTTTGCACGGTACCCGCTGTCCAATCCTTACCGGATCCCGAATCAGCTGATCTCTCACTTTGCTCAGTACCCACCGCAATCATCTCCTGCTGGTTAATGACCGTCTCAGTTGGATCAGAAGTTTCATCACTTGGAAGGGGATGATTTATATCAGTCCCTGTTATATCCGATCCTTCAGCAGGACCTTGATAAATCTGGATAGCCAATGCATTTGGGGGTTCCATTTCAAAGTCGTTGTCACTCAGGATATCGGGCTCAGACGCACAGTAATCCGCCCATCTGCTGCTGTTCTGATTTTTCAAGTTGGGTTCCTCAATGTTCCGATCACTCTCATCCCTGTTAACCTTCTCAATATCAACAGACGTGGAAGCTACTTCTGGCTGCTTAGTCTTTTGAGTTTCCTTAGACACCTGATGCTGTTTCCCATCCCTTTGAGGCACCATTTTTGCTTACGCGCGGCCCGGGTTACGCCTGCATTGTATGGCAGAGTGCCCAATTGTTTTGCATATAGAACATATAGTAGGTAATTTCTCGTATTCTAAGGATACCCATTGTATGCTAGAATCTGTGTCAACCCTTAGTTTGTATTGTAGCTGCTGAGCTAAATCAACATCTATGAGAACCCGAGCATAATGCCCGAATTCTCCTTCAATAGTGTTCCTGTCAAAACGAATAGGTATACCCACAGCCCGAGCAATTGATATGAACTTTATAAGTTCATAATTTGTTCAAAGTTTAGTATTTCATTTTGATAATTTGAGTGTTTATTATGTGATTTGTTAGTGTTTTATCCTTGTTTTAGTGTTATGTTTTGTGTAGGAAAATTTTCAAATAGATGCATGAACATTCACATTTTGAGATGAAAATCAGCTGAAACGCGCCTGCGGAAAAAAGCACGCTCATTGGATTAAAGAGGCTTGGATTGCAGGAATTTCCAGAACGCGCTCGTGGAAAATAACGCGCCCGCGGAATTTTCCAGTAAAGTTATGTCTCTTTGTCAAAAGTCACATTCTTCCATCCAAAAGACATGTCTATCTAGAGTGGTGTTTCAAGGGGTGTCTCTACATTTAAAAGAACATAATTGCTGGATGTTTAAAGGATGAAAAATTACTTGAAGAAGAACACAAGAGATCAGAAAGAAAAAGAGACTTGAAGGTTAATTGCATGTTTAAAGCATTTTGAAGAGAAGTTAGAGATCAAGAAGAAAGAAGACATTAATGTAAAAAGGATAGAGAGATCATCCTTCACTATTCTCCTTCTTCTTTACTTCTTGTATTTACAATTACATTCTATATGTTTTTACTTTTAAGGATGATAATTATTATCCACTTTAGTTTATTCAATTGACTTAGTTTAATCTAACTTACAATATTCTTTTCATAATACATGGTTCAATTAAGATCTTAATTATTCTTTATAGTTAGGAATATGATCGAGAGACAATTCCTTAACGAAATTTATGAAGAATTGATTATCTTTTATCCCTAGAGAGATCAGGATAAAAAGATAGTTGTCGTATGTTGATTATTGAATTAGTAATGTTTATGATTGATTAGTTGATTCAACAAGTGAGAACTGAGAATTAATATCATCGTTTTATATTACTAAGTACTCTAATTTATGTCGAGAGAGTAGGTTAGAATTATATACAACTTAACTTGTAATCGTTAGATTGAATAAGTATAATTAAGCAATTCATTAAGTTTTTATCATCTGTCTCTAACTTGTTATTCAAATGCATATTTAAGTTTGATCTTTAGATTCAAGTAATTAGATTAGTTTTAATTAGATAATTAAAAACATTCTTATATTTGATTTCTGTAAACAAAAGAAACGGATTAAGTGATAGTGAGTAATAACTTTGTTCCTCGAGGGATCGACATCTTTTATTACTACAAGGAAACTGTGCACTTGCAGAAAAGGCTCAACAAGTTTTTGGCGTCGTTGCCGGGGAGCAATTCTGTTTATTGCCATTATTTTACTTAGTCTAACTTTTGGATTACATTCATTTTTTTTTATTTTTTTTTACTGATATTTTTTTTTCTTTTCAATTTTGCAGATTTTTTTTTTAATTCAAGTACATGCCTAGGACAAGAAGTTCTAAGGAAAAGCTTGAAACATTTATCCCAGAGATTGAAAAATTTTGTAAACAGAAACGAAAAACAAAAAAAATTGAAAGACAAGATGGCAAATCTACCCGAGCAAAGACTTATGGATTATGCCATTCCAGCAGTGAATGGGGCGCAACAAGGAGTGGTTCGTCCGACGGTTAATGCAAATCAATTTGAAATAAAACCAGCTTTACTTCAAATGATGCAAAATTGTATCCAATTTTATGGTTTGCCAAATGAAAATCCAAACTCTCATTTAGCAAATTTTTTGGAGATATGTGATACATTTAAAATTAATAATGTTCCTACCGAAGCAATTAAGCTTCGGCTTTTTCCATTTACTTTAAAGGATAAAGCCAAAGCTTGGTTAAATTCATTACCACCAAGATCCATTACAACTTGGGATCAATTGGCACAATCATTTTTATCCAAGTATTTTCCTTTGGCAAAAATAGCCAAGTTGATAAAGGAAATTACTACATTTACACAATTTGATTCTGAATCATTATATGAAGCATGGGAACATTTTAAGGATTTGCAGCGGAGTTGCCCCCATCATAACCTTCCAAGAGAGTTACTTATGCAGACTTTCTACAATGGAGTTAATCCTGCCACCAGAACCACTATTGATTCAGCATCCGGAGGATCACTTATGAGGAAAACTACTACTGATGCCTATGATTTATTGGAAGAAATGGCTACTAACAATTGCATGTTGCCAAGTGAGAGAGCAAAGGAATCATCTTCTCAACCTATGAAAGGAATTATTACTACTGACCCAATGACTGTTTTGCAGGCACAAATTTCAGCATTAACCAATAAGATTGAGAAAATGAGTATGGGTAATCAACCAACTTGTACAATGTGTGGACAAAGTGGACATTATGAACTTGAATGTCCCTTGGGACAACCAAGTACAGAGGAGCAAGTTAATTATGTCCAAGGACAAGCACGGGGAAATCCATATCCTAATAATTACAGTTCTGGTTAGAGGCCTAATCAAAATTCCTCATGGTCAAATAATCCAAATCGTGGGCACTCCCCATGATTTTACATATCAACAGAGAAAGAAATTTCTTTCTGATTCCAAACATTACTTTTGGGAGGAACCATACTTGTTTAAAGTCTGTGGGGATGGACTCATTAGGAGATGTGTGAGTGAGGACGAATATATTGATATCTTAACCACTTGTCATTCTAGTCCATATGCAGGCCATCATGGAAGTTTAAAAACATCATCTCGTGTCCTTGAATGTGGTTTTCATTGGCCAACATTATTCAAAGATGCACGTGATTTTGTGCAAAGATGTGATCGATGCCAACGAGTCGGCAATATAAGTAAGAGGGATTCTATGCCATTAACCAACATGTTAGAGGTAGAGTTGTTTGATGTATGGGGAATAGACTTTATGGGTCCTTTTCCTACTTCTTTTGGGCAGAATTATATTCTAGTGGCTGTGGACTATGTGTCCAAATGGGTAGAGGCAATCGCCTCGCCAACAAATGATTCTAAGGTAGTAACTAAGTTCTTAAAGAAATTATTTACTCGATTTGGAGTTCCTAGAGTCATCATAAGTGACGGAGGTACGCATTTCATTAATCGTACTTTTGATGCTTTGCTTAGGAAATATGATGTTCACCATAGGGTATCTACACCATATCATCCACAAACTAGTGGCCAAGTGGAGATATCTAATCGAGAATTAAAATGGATTCTTGAGAAAACCGTTTCCAGTTCACGAAAAGATTGGTCACAAAAATTGGACGATGCCCTATGGGCATATCGTACAGCATTCAAAACTCCCATTGGCATGTCACCTTATAGGTTAATTTATGGAAAAGCATGTCATTTGCCCGTTGAATTGGAGCACAAGGCCTATTGGGCTATAAAAACACTTAACTTTGATATGTCTAAAGTCGGATTTAAAAGAAAATTGCAATTAAACGAGTTAGATGAACTGCGGCTTTTCTCATATGAAAATGCTAAACTCTATAAAGAACGAACTAAGAAGTGGCATGATGCACATATTCATGTTAAGCATTTTAATATAGGGGATAAAGTTCTTCTATTTAATTCAAGGTTAAAACTCTTTCCGGGTAAACTTAAATCTCGGTGGAGTGGTCCGTTTGAAGTTATAAGAGTCTTTGACAATGGGGCTTTAGAATTAAAAAATTCGAAGGGCGAAATATTTAAAGCCAATGGACAACGATGTAAAATTTATTTTGACGATAAAATTCTTAGTCGGGAGATTTCGATCATTAAATTCATAAAGTAAGAATAAGTATTTATAAGTTAAGTTTTATTTAAAAAAAAAAGAAAAAAAAAATATAATACCACTATCTCATAATGAGAGCAGCGTGGGACAAAGTTCCACATCTATGCTCCCATTTGTGCCGCGCGCGGAACAAAGCACGCATGCGGTACATATTAGTGTCTCTCTGTCTCGCGCGCAGAATTTTCCGCGACCGCGGAAGAGAGACACCCAATTTTATTTAAGGGTTGCGTGTACAACTCTAACAAAAGAAAGAGTTGTACACGCCACCAACAACACTTTCCTTTTGGAAAGTGCTGTTGACATTATATAATATAAAAAAAACAAATTTATTATTTACTTTATTTATTTATTTATTTTGTTTTATGTTTTTATTATTACTTATTCATCCTTTTTCTCTTCTCTCTTGCTTAAACCCTAACCTTAGAAATCTCTAAATTTTCAAATTGGGGTTCCTCCAAATTCCTAATTTTTACCCAATCTCTTCTCTTTTCTTTGGGTTACATTCATCCTTACATCTTTCTTACATCAATTTCTTCTTTTCTTCTATCCATAATGGGTCGTTTCAAGAAAAATGTCAAAAAGAAAGGGAAGGAGCAAGCTACTACTTCCATGGAAGACATAGATCAAGGTATGAGTCTTGCTACTCAGTTTAATTGTCCTTTTCCATTATATTCTCATGAAGAAGGTGATAAATTTCTTGCCTTTCGTAGAAAAGGTTTTTTGGGTATGTATCACTTAGACTATTCCATGTTGGAGAAATATAATTTCACTAATGATTTTAAGAAATATTTAAAAATTATGAAGTGTGAATTTTTTTCTAACATGAAACTTCCAGTTAGAAGGTTATGGTGCTTAGAATTTTTTTGTTACTTTGGAGTATGTTAATTCTAAGAAGAAGGATAAATTCAAATTTAGGCATAATGGGGTTGAATATCAATTCGGTTTTAAGGAAATGCATAATTGGTTTAAATTTCCTATTAAGAACACTCATTCTATGCCTAGTAAATATTCTCCAATTGGTTTTTGGAATGAAATTTCTGGACTTAATACTTTTGTAACTAAGAATTCTTCTAACCATTTTATTCAAGACAATGGATTAATGCTCTTCCACAAGTACTTGTGCCCAGCTTTGTTTGGGCGTGTGGAAAGTAGTAAAATCCAAACGAAAGATATTTTCCTCTTATCTTTATTGCAGGAGGGAAAAACTCCTTGTTCCATTTCCATCATTTTCCAGCGATTGTCTTATTGTTCCCGAGCGACAAGTCAAACACTTGGAATGAGGCATATGGTGACCGGGATTATTTTAGGGTGTCTTGGGGAATTGGTTGATTTTGCACCTCATGTCGATGATTCTTTAAGTTTCTTGGATGATTTATTATTGCGGAATGCTCGCTTGATCACTACCCATGGGGATACAGAGGTGTTTATTCCTTTTGAGGAAAGAACAACAAGATTCATGGTAGGAAAAAGGGGAGATGGGGTTGTTCCAATGCAAAGTAGCAAAATCCAGGAGACTCTTGTTACCCAATCTGACAATGCTGCAAGTGGTGAAGATACATATGAGAGTGGCGATGATGCGGACATTGCAGGTTGGAAGCTCGTCCTCCAACGGCTGGATGTTATGGAGTCCAACCATAAAATTTTAGCGGGACAAGTGGAAGCCATGCGTCGAGAACAACAATCCTTTGGTCGGAAGATGATGTCTTACTTCCGCAAGCAAAATGTGGAATTCACTCCTTCTCCGCCGGGTTCTCCCAATAGAAATGCATAAAGGGGCAGTTTTTCTTAAACTTTTCTTTATTTATTCATTTTTGGTTTTATTATCTCATTTTTCATCTTATGCATGTTTTATTTTCTCCTAATGGTTTTCTTCATCTCTTCCTTACAACGAGGACATCGTGTTTTTCAAGTATGGGGAGGAGATTTGTGTCGTTTTGTGATTCATGTATGCATTGGAGTTTCTTTTCTTGATTTGATATTGCCTACACTTTACAGGTGGAAATTTATCTTTGAAAATAGTGATTTTGGGGACATAATTGATTAGGTAGCTTTAAATGGATGTTGAACTTTGAGAATTAGTGTAAACTAATTTAGGAGCATTGATAAGTAAAGCACTGTTGATTAATTATATACTTTTATAAGTTTATTTTTCATAATACATGCTTGATATTGAACGAACAAAGTTTTGTCATGGATAACATTACCTTTTGTGAGAATTTTTGAGCCTAAATTAATGTGTTTTTACACATAATTTCTTTCATGAGTGTCCTTATATATTGATGATATTCTAGAACTTGTGGGTTTTAAGTTTCAATATTAAATTTAACATTAGACTGTGCTTTTAATATGATAAGGGCATTAGAATCACCCATCAAGTTTAGCCTTTCATTAGCCACCTGAATACTTTAGGTAGCCAAGTTTGAGCGGAAGCCCTTTCTTTGAATTAAACACATTACAACCCGAATATTCCTTTTGCACGCTTAACTTTTTCTTTGGTTCCTATTTGTGGAAGAAAATTCAAAATATTTTGAGACATTTTCATTAATCCAATTTTAGAGCCTACATTATATACATGTCTTGTATATTGATTCAAAATGGTTCCTAGTTCCTTCAAAATGCAAAAATAAATGCATATCAAAGAGAACAAAGTTTTCTCTTAAACAAAAAAACAAAAAAAACACAAAAAAACAAAAAAAAACAAAAATAGGAGCAAAAGAGAAAAAGGAAAGAAAAGAGAACAATGTTTTTTCTTGAAAAAAAAAGAAAAAAAAAGAAAAAGAAAAAAAAGAGGAACTTAGGAATGTAAAGAATTCTTCCAATGACATGCACAGCTTAAGTTTATCTCTGTTATCTTTTTGTTGATTTTATTTCCACAACTTAAGTCACTTCTACTTAAAAATTCCTACCCTAACCTAAGCCCCATTACAACCCTAATAAAGTCCCTTTGATTAATTGCATAAATCTATGTTAGTAGTGACGATTTTTATTGCTTACAAGCTTATGGTAGTATGTCAATATATTGAAGGAATAGAGTGCAAACACCAATACCCCTAAACAATTGATAGTTGAGAGCAAAAATTTACTTTGAGAGAGATGTTCTATTTGACATTACTAAGTTTTTCAAGGATTGATGTGTTTTGAAAATAACCATTTGGAAACTTATATAATCATATGTTTTATTTTGAAATTACTTCTTGATTAGCTGTTAGACGAGGTGCCGCAGCCTAATCTCCCGGGCGGACCGGGGGATGGACACCTCATGGCGACGTAAGCGGTGATTGGCACCGAAAGCAACCAATCATGGAATCAAGCTGCTCGGCAGGACCGGAGCTCGGAGTATGGAAGAGTCGCCACCCACGAATGGGAAAATGAACACCGATCCCTTGCGGGAGACCGGTGAGGGTTCGGGAAACTTAGGTACGAGCCGAGAAGGCTAGCTCCTTTCCGGAGAAAGGCTACTAGGCACCCCGATATCGCCCGGTTATGAACCACCGGCCTCCTACTCAGCGTGTTAGGCGATAACGGACTAATCGCATATTTCTTTAAGTTTAAAATTCATTTGAAACCTTTTCTTTCTCATTTTGAAAACCGTTTTGAGCATATATTATTGAAAGCCATTTTGGTAAAGAATCACCCATTTACATCAGTTCAAAATACATAGGAGAGAGAGGGGGGGAAGAAAGAATTGATTTATTTACAATGTGATTTATGCTTCGTATTACACACTAACTCTAAAATAATTTACTCACTTCCCAAAAATGAGTTTATTTACATGGTTCGTACCTTAATCGTCGTTGGAACGATTTAGGTACGTTTCAAAACCCCATTTAATGACGTTCACTCGAATCGCCATTGGAACGACTCGAGCGTTGGAAAATATTGAGATAAAAGTTTTAACAAGAAAACGTGATTAAGCATACAAGTCAATTTATTTTGTTCAAAAAAACCATTTAGTTAAGAAAACAATTCAAAAACTCTATTATTTACAATTAAAAGCAATTTTAATTACAAGGTTCGCTTAATCCGTCGTTGGAACGAATTAAGGTTTTAAAACGTGATGTTTTAAGAAATGGTTTAAAAATGTCAAGAAAACGTTATTTACACTTTAGGAATATCTAGAAAACTTTAAGTTTAAATAAGCAAATTAAACTCTTTTTTGTGATTTTACTTTCCCCTTTTCACTCAATTAACCTTTAACATTATCATAATTGCAACCATAAACCAACTAAACCAAAATTCTTCAATTGAAAACCAATTTAAAACCATGTCCCCAAATGCCAAAAAGAATAAGGAAGAATATGTACATATATACATATATATATTTTTAGATAAAAATAATGATATACATATAACTTTGAAAACCAAGCTAAGAATACCTTATAGTATAGCTAAGTATATGTATAATAATGAAAATAACACTAAGTATGATATATTATAATCAAAACATGTAAAAATGATGAGGCAAGTTCACAAATAAGAAAATAACCTTTGATTCAAAAACGATATTTACATCATAACCCAAAAAACCAATTAATCATCCCAAAAGTCACAAAAACTATACATATATACTTATATAATTTACAAAACCAAATCAATATAAGTTAAATTTCTAACATAACATAAATAGACATATAATATGTTGATAATAATTATATAAACCAAAAATATATTTATCAAGTATTTTACATAATTAAATAGAGATATACTTAAGAAGAAATGTCAAAAAGATAAGAAAAAGACTCAAAAATGGGTATTTAAGGTTCCAGCAGCTTTACCGACGGAAAATCCGTCGGTAAACAGCTATTAGTGACAGAAAATATAGAATTACAGAAACAGTCCACAACTTTCCAGATTTATTCAAAAGCTTTAGATTAGATCTATTCTATCGTTTTGGACTTCCGAACTACCAAAAATGGATCATAGTCTATAACAGAGGTTCCTAAAACGACGTTTTTATTTTAAAACGTTATTTTGAAATATTTTTAAAACTTATAATTACAACGTTTTTAATACCCGAACTACCTTTGAATCAGATCACGGTTCGTATTGGGATATTAAAACGAGGTTTTTATTTTAAAACAAAACCGAACGTTTATCTAATACGAGACGAAAATTAAATAAATACGAAAAATTAAGTAAAACGTGATAAATAAATAAAATTATAACATAAAAATAAATAAATAAAGGAAATAAATTAAATAAAATAAAACGAGTTTACTCCTCGGATAATACCTCAAGATCGGTATCTGACAGTCGAAGTCGGTCGATTCCACGAGTTGTGATTTTTCGGTTTTTTGTGTTTTTCGTATTTTTAGTAAAAATTTTAACTTTTGGGAAAT
Source organism: Euphorbia lathyris (assembly GCF_963576675.1). Classification (NCBI taxonomy): domain Eukaryota; kingdom Viridiplantae; phylum Streptophyta; class Magnoliopsida; order Malpighiales; family Euphorbiaceae; genus Euphorbia; species Euphorbia lathyris. Next base: position 92,147,520 of record NC_088910.1, read on the forward strand.
TCGGACTTTTTGAGAAAAAAAATATTTTTCTCAAAAAAATTCACTTTCTCTCTCTAAAAATGTCTAGAGTGAGAAAGCCTCCAAAATTCCCTCCTCCCCCCTTTTTGCATGGGGATTCGTGCCTTAAATAGGCAACGGATCCCGTAAGCTTTGGGCGTCGCCCAAAGCCGGTTGGGCGGACGCCCAACTTATGTTGGGTGAACGCCCAACTTTCGTTGGGCGGACGCCCAACATTAGTTGGGCGAACGCCCAACCAGTGTTGGGCGCGCGCGCCCAACTGATGTTGGGCGTTCGCCCAACGAGCGTTGGGCGTCCGTCCAACGTCGCTGGGCGCTCGCCGGTTGTGCGTCCCGCATTGTCGGGCGCGCGCGCGCTCTGCGCTGCTGGACGTGTACGCCCAGCGGACGTCGAGCGTGCGCCTCACGCTGCCGGGCGTGCGTGCCCAGCGGACGTCGAGCGTGCGCCCCGCGCTGCCGGGCGTGCGTCCAACTATCGTCGGACACGCGTCGGCTGCCGCTAGGCGCTCACACCACGTCGCTGAGCACTTGCGAGCCGTCCACTTGACGACCGCGACTCCCACTAACTTCTTCCCTTTTTATTATATATTTTTGCTTTAAAACTTCTGGAACCAACCGCTTCGACCGTCTTGTTACAGGTTTTCATCACAGGTCCTCCGACTCGGTGTCTACAGTTGCCCCTACTTTCTATTTTGACAGTGATGTGTGTGTTTAGAAAACGTTTTTTTTTACCAACGCAACACATGCAATGTAAATATATTAAAGTAAAAGACACGTAAAGAGTAGGAGGAAGAATACCTGACCTCTGCGCTGCGTGCTCCGGCATCGTCTCTGATACTCTCCGTCATTGCCTTCGAATCGGCTGCTGGCGGACGTTTTTCTTAAGGACTCTAGTCTCTAAATCGACTGCTGGTAAAATGGCTCAATAACAACCCTGGTCTCTAAATCGACCGAAGGCAAAATGGCTCAAAAGCAACCCTGGTCCACGACCGTGGGTAAAATGGCTCAAAAGCAACCCTGGTCTCTAAATCGACCGTAGGAAAAATGGCTCAATAGTAACCCTGGTCCACGACCGCGGGTAAAATGGCTCAAAAGCAACCCTGGTCCACGACCGCGGGTAAAATGGCTCAAAAGCAACCCTGGTCTCTAAATCGACCGCAGGCAAAATGGCTCAATAGCAACCCTGGTCCACGACCGTGGGTAAAATGGCTCAAAAGCAACCCTGGTCTCTAAATCGACCGCAGGCAAAATGGCTCAATAGCAACCCTAGTCCACGACCGTGGGTAAAATGGCTCAAAAGCAACCCTGGTCCACGACCGCGGGTAAAATGGCTCAAAAGCAACCCTGGTCTCTAAATCGACCGCAAGTGTGTAGTGATGCATATAGATGGGTGAATGTAGCCTAGTCTATGGATGCGTGTAAGCAACTATGTGTGTGTGTGCAGGTGACTGTGCGTGTGTTTTGAATGTGCATGTGTGGCCTATGTGTTTTGCTTTATGCGGATGTATGGACATGTGTGTATGCAAACTATGTGTGGATGAGATGGTCGAATGGATTCCCTTTTCATAGGCTGGAGGATTTCTGTAGCTTTAGATCGAGAAATGATTTTTTGGGCTATCCCCAAGGTGTGCAAGGATGAGGGTGAGGATAAGTCTGAAACCAAGGGTTATAAGGATGGGGATTTGGTTTCGATGAGCTTGTGTCAAGGGGAGGTATGTAGCGATGCATATAGATGGGTGGATGTAGCCTAATCTATGGATGCATGTAAACACTTATATGTGCGTATATAGGTGACCGTGCGTGTGTTTGAATGTGCATACGGGTGACCTATGTGTTTTTCTTTATATGGATGTATGGACACGTGGGTATGCAAACTATGTATGTGTGGATGAGATGGTCGAATGGATTCCCTTTTTCATAGGCTGGAGGAGTTCGGTAGCTTCAGATCAAGAAATGATGCTTCAGGCCATCCTCTAGGTGTGCAAGGATGAGTGTGAGGATAAGTTTGAAACTAAGGGTTGTAAGGATGAGGATTTGGTCTTGATGAGCTCGTGTCAAAGGGGCTCTCGCTTTTAACCAGAGTTTGATGTATTCATTTTTCCCTAATTTTTGCCTGAGCCGCCCTTTTCGGGTTTTCAACTCAACGGGATCTCTCCGATATTCTCTATCTCTCCTTTTGCATGAACTGCCCCTAGGGGTTTTCAATTCATCTTTCCTATATCTCACCGATTTTCTCTATCTCTCCTTTTGCTTGGATCGCCTCTTTTGAGGTTTTCAATCCAACCCCTTTTTTTCTCTTTTTTTTCCTTTCTTGGTTGTGAATGATACCGGATAGCACAGGGGGTCCATATCCACGGGCCACTTCTATGCTGAGCATTTGACGATGGGTTCATGCCCGACGCCTTCGTTAATGCAGAAGCTTCCGGAGCGACATGGACGGTGATCTGATTGCATGGTCGTGCCCCCGATTGAAGTTACCGTCTTAACGCGAGCACATGCCCCTGCCAACTCGAGGTGAGATTTCATGTGCGCTAGGGATACTGCTGCTGGGGGTAGTTATGGGGGAGAGACGCTTCAGTCGAAGTTTGACTCTTGAGAGGACCACATAGGAGCAGAGGAACCAGACTTCATGGAGCATGAGAGAGAAGAATAGTCTTTTTTTTTTAGTTTTTTTTTATAGATTTTGGATTGGTTCATGGGTGTCGAGGCGACTTTAGTTGAGGTGGGGTGTCTATTGATGCGGGCGTTTTCATTGCAAATGCAACCGTCTAGCTTAGATAAAACCCTTCGCAAAGATACATTGAATTGTTTACTGCTCAGTTTATTAATCACTGTCACCAAAGCATGCCCTTTCGGGTTTTCACATTTCAGTTATTTTAACTCTCTCCTTTTATCCCCGGAATTTTCAAATAAGCGCCCCATGGGGTTTTCGCTTATTGGGGTGTCCCTTATTGTTGCATAGGCCGTCCTTTGCGGATTTTCAACCTATCGGGATTTTCTTTCTTTTTTTTTTAATTCTCATGAGAAAGATTCCTTGGTTCCGTAGTTCTAAACTTCCTCACCGTCTTTGCCTTCATTCGACTACGTATTTGATTTTTCTTTGCCAAAGTAAGCTTTTCTCGTACATTTGGTCACCCATTTGTTGGGCAATGTCAACCGCTCTTGTCACCTTGACGCTCCTCGGCTAGTCACATCTGCTTTTTACTTGAATAATTTTCTTTTACTTCCCATTGGCTGACTTTGCCCCTGGGCCTTTTTAGCATCATCCTTTTTTTTCCTTTTTAACTTTGAGTCATTATAGACCTAAACCCTTTCATTGATCCTAGAATAGGGTCCTTTATCGCTGATAGGCCAGTTGCCCCTGTCTTGTTCTGAGTGGTGCACCCATGTATTTGTGTCCCCTTTGGAGAAATTTTTATCGGTGCCTTAGTGCTAGCACGGTTTCTGGGGCCTGTCGATTGCTCCTCCTTCTCTTTTCTTTTTCTCTCATTTTGGACTTTGTTGATTGTCGCTCGGTCTTCTTTTTGGCACAAGCCGGTGAGAACCCTTTGTTTGATGGGTCTACGCCTGACTTATCATCGTAGAGCCATGGAATCATTTCTCATGATTTTTTTTTACTCTCTCAATTTTCTCTCTTCAGTGGTTAAGTGCTGAGCAATAAGTATATTCTAGAGCTTACGTCCGTGCCATGATAGAAGCGGGAATAACTCAATTGAGTAGATATCAAATGTAAGCACGTATATTTAGGATAAATTTGTGGAAACGAAATTTCATTGAATTCAAAAGGAAGTTAATAACATCTTGTGGAATAGAAGATAAAATAAAAGACAAGGATAAAGACTATAAGTGCACTCCTCTCTCTCATGCTACTTCAAGAAGCTTCAGATTCTCCCACTTCATAAGTGTCCTCCATCTCGAGAACTTCTTTTTTAGATTATCCTGATCCGTTGTAGACTTCGCCATTCAAGGAACAAGTCGAAGGCTTCATCTGTTGAGAAGGATCTGGATCACTTACCTTTCCAGCTTCGATGAGATCTTGGATTTCATGCTTCAACCTCATGCAAGTGCTTGTTTCGTGACCATATTTCTGGTGGAAGTGGCAGTAGCCCCTGCGTTTGACTAATTCAGTGGTTTGACCTCCCGTGGCTGGTACAGGGTGAAGTATGTCATGCATTCGTAGACCCTCCAACACTTCAAACAAGGGTTGATTGAAAGTGGAGAATTGCCTTTCCTCCCTTCTATACTGAGTGGGCGACGGAGGGCAAACAACCCTGGTAATCTCATGTCCCCGATGGTGTGGATCTTGTTGTGTTCGTGAAATATGGTGTGAGACTACCCTTGGTGGAGTGAATGTTTGTGGATTAACTTGTGACGCGAGCTGGAACATAGGTTTCTCCACAGCAGCTTTCGGGATCTCCGCAACCAGTGACTCGCTCAGGACCTCCCTGACCAACCTTTTCAACTCTATCTTGAATTCATCTGAAGCAAGGATATCGGGAAGAACTCGCTCGATTTCTGTTCTGAGATTGAAATATCCTATCCTCTCTTGGGAATTTTCAACCCCCTCATGCTTAATATTCACCGGATCATTAAGAGCACGTTTGAACTCATCAGAAAAGATGTATTTGGCTAAAGCCCCTTGCACACGGCTCTCAAGATTGTGGTTTGAATTGCTGGACTGGGCCATGAGTTGGGTTTCTAACAAGGAAAGAGAAAGGATCGGTGAGTGGAGCTTTTTAGGCATTATGAATTTTGATGATGCAATGCACATGCGATGCGAATGCTAAAGCTATCTACTTGTGCCTCCTATAGATGGATGTATGATTTATGCATGATTCGTGGTCTGTGCTTTATTTCTTACAACATAAACACGATTTGACTGGAGCTAAACCCCTTCTTTTTTCTTTTTCTTTTTTTACCAGAGTCGTCGGTAGCACTTCGATCGTCTGTGCTAACTTACCTGTTTGGAAGTGCGAATGCCTGAAACCATTTCAACTGTTATGCACGCATTAGTATGAACCCTACGAGTTTACTACGCAATGCTTTACAAGATGTACAATGTTCAATGACGCTCGACACGACTGACGCTTGTGAGATTGAGACGACCTTCATGATAAGCAAAATTCCTAGGACACTAGGTAAATGAGAGTGTACCCCGATGATACCCGTGACGTGTAGGTACGTTGGAGGGGTAGCGACACGAGTGGTGGGGAATGACATACTTCGTACAGTGACCCGACTCACGATCTAAAAGAAACAACATAAGCGACTATGCATGAGGCGTATAATAGGGATTGTCATCATCGCTAGTAATGACGTACTTCGAAGATACGAGGTGTTACATGGGCTGATGTGATGCTCTTTGTACGTATCCGATAACGCGAGACTCGAATAGACCATGATGAAGACATGCGAGGTATGTGTCGAGGGTTTACTTGGTATCGACACTAATAGCAGGGGACCGCATTTCGGGGAAACACGAGCTTTCTGAAACAGGCCGACATAGAGGGTGTGTCCTAAACTAGGAGCAAGTGGGATGTGGCCACCCCACATGGGGCGTGGATCAATGGTTAGTAGGTGTACCAATGGGACCTTGGTGTGCTATGCAGAAGGTGGTAACACACAGGACATGCCCTAAACAGGTTAAGGCATAAGGGAGACGCGAGTTACATACGTGATGTGCGCCAATTGTCGGCTTCTCTCGGAAAGCAACTATTACAATGATGGGTATTATTTGACGGGATAATGAACGCGGCATACTCGATACTCGAGGTCCGAATAGGATGGATATGTCAACATATGAGGTATGTGCCAATTATTAACTCCTACTTGGCTCACTAGTATCATGACAGAGTGGTTTGAAACATGGTGCATTTAGGAAGTACGATGACGTACATGGTATGCCTTAGAGGTAGCCAAAAAGGCATGATGGGAGTCACACTTGATGTGCCCCCACGATTGACTTATACGCAACTCACGAATGATGTGATGGCTTGATTTTGGGATTTCGACCGTCGCGGGGGAAATCCAACATGCTAGGTAAGAGACACGAATAGGGTACACATACAACACACGTATTATCTGACCAACTTTGGGCATAGATGAAGCACAGAGATGACTCAAGAGGTACCTCCTACAATATTAGAGGTGTCAGCTAGACACGATACCGACATGCAGGGTGCAGTCTAAGGATTAAATCAAGCTAGAGACACAAATACCTCGATGAATTTGCGGACATCGGTGCGTCGGGTAGAATGAGGGGTGTCCTAAACCGATTGAGGTACCAACGAGACAGAAACGATGACTTACCTGGTATATGTCAAAGGTCAATTTGCGTCATAGCGCAAACCCAATGACCATATGTTTTATGAGAATCCCTAAGATCTTACGTGGATGTTTATGACGTATTTGGTCCATCACTGATATTTGAGACACCAGCAATGACACACAGGGTAGACGTCGATAGTTCGACTGGAACCTATCACTATGAACAATTTGAGGAGCAACGAAGGTGCAAACCAAGACCTTAAAGGTAAGTGCCAAATGTTGGACTTAGACGCGGTATGAACAACTCGATACTACTGATACGAGCGAGACCCAAATAGCGACACATAGGGCATATGTCTCAGACTCGTGAATAAGGCAATTCGGCGTATGGACAACGGTACCAATGATGTAGGGGGAGCGCGTCGAGGATTTGACAATATAAACAAACCGCTGTTTGAGGCATACTCAAGACACGAGTGACGATTTACAAGGCGTACGTCAAGAGTTTGATAGGAACCTCACGACATGAACGACTCAGCCTGTCAAGGTATGAGCAGGACGCTCGAGACGGCCCATAGGGTACATGCCCAAGGGTATGATTTGGACTTGACGACATGAATCACTCTATATGACAGGTACGTGCCAAAATTTTAACTCGGACTTGACGATACAAATGACTCGACATTGGAGATGTAAGCGAGATGCACGTGATGACATATATGAACTTGCCCCAGATTCGACTTGAACTCAATGACATGAATGACTCGACATTTGACCTGCGAATAGGACGTACCAAACCGCGTATGGGGGTGTGTGCTACAAGCTTAACCCTGACTGGATGGTATAAACGACTCAGTCTTTGATATGTGAGCAAGGTGCGAGGGATGACACACGAAACGTGCGTCAAAGGTCGGTCCAGAATTGGATAGCCTAATGACATATTCGTGGGTTACAAATACTGCCGATGACAAGGCGACATGTGGGGCACGTTTTGACAAGGCCCAACGTATGATTAAAGCGCAAGCGGTGACATACGAGATATGCACCGAAAGTTGATACGTGCTCGAAGCACCAGTATCACATGTTTGGAATACTGACGTGTTATGGTATGTGGTGACACACCTGGTATGTCTCATATCGATTTGGCCGTTTTGAAGATGTGACAAGGTGTCTCAAGAAGGCCAAGGATGCACAAGCTACCTTAGTACAATGACGTGTCGATATACAAGGTACGGTCGAGAGTACCAATGGGGCACGAGGATGACCTACCAGCTAGGAGGTTAGTACAATGACGCATGGATTTATTAGATGTGATGAGGTGACATATAAGACGCTAGTTAAAGTGCGGATGTGACACGATGACTTCGTGCGTTAGAGGGCTAATGTGAACCCGGGGTCCGGACAGTGGGACGATGTAAATACGAGGGGGCACCAGGACGACCCACGTGGCACACCTAAAGGTACAAATGGGAGGTGTGGTCAACACACGAGTTAAGGGTTTATTTCGAAGCCCAAGGTATTTTCCACAACTCTGAAATACGGAGGTGCTATGTATGGACTGCATCCCCCAGATGCGAAAGACGACAGGTAAGCGAGATTCGTGTGGAATAGTTGACTCGACCCTAAGGTAATGATCGTGCCACCACCTAACTTTGGAGTATAGGTGCACGGTGCGTCGACGTGCGGGGCACGTCTTAACGTACGAAGGTCATGATGACAACTTACAAGATGGGAGGCACGGATGATATAACGACGTAATTCAGAATCACATGGGCATTGTGTATAGCCTGGCGACATACGTGGGTATGTCTTGAGATACGAAAGGGAGGCGACGAAGACCTGTGAGATTATGGTTCCATTTGAGTCCAAGGTACCGGTTATAATCTTGAGATGTGTTGGCTAAGGCGTAGCGACACACATGGTATGTCTTGAGGCATAAGTAGGACGCGTACGAGACATGTGACGAATGGTTAATTTGAGTCTTGGGGGAACCGATGTCGTGATAATGTTTCTTTTTTTTTGAACTATCGATAAGTTGTAAGCGACGTGGCGACACACATAGTATGTCTCGAGTCGACCATACGGAAAGTGAATGAAATTTGCCCCACGATGTGAATGTTAGGACAACGAGGTACGACCACCAAGCAATTTGGTATTGTTAACCATGATAGAGGGAGGCGGAGTACGCCACGACACATGGGATATGTCTCCGGATGACTTAAACACGATGGCGAAGGTGCATGTGACAGGTCACGATGCAGGCGGTACACCCCCTAATGGTATGAACGGGACGATAAAGATATGTCCGACCCATCCCATGCAAAGTATAACCTGGCGAAGACGTAGAGAACACCTCGGGGTCTAAAGGTAGACCACTTGACGGGTATGCAAGACCTGGTAAAGACATGTGAGATTCATCACGACATACGGGGTATGTCTTTCATTAGGCACCTAACAAGGTGAGAACTCAAGTCGTGACATGTGGGGTATGGCTCTGGACTAGTGTATCTGATATGGACGACGCATTTGTGACCTATCGAGATGTACGACCTTGACAAGACCCGGAAGTACGTGGCGCATGGCGGCGCATCGAGAACATGTCTTGACTAGTGTATAACTAACGTGATGAAGACGCACGGGACACTTCACGATACGGAAGGTGGGACGAGACAAGGACGTATGGGATACGTCACGGCCCAAATGGTATACCTCTCCTCTAACGTACATAACCTGGTGAAAAGGCACATGATACACCATGACATATGGGGCGCAAAGCTCATGTCCCTCGTTTGGTGTAAACGATGAGGCGAAGATGTACGGGATGTGTTATAACACACCTAGTACGCCTTCTGACCGGTGTGTAATGAAACGGTTGAGACACAAGGAATGGGTCACCATATACAAGACATGACGGGAACAGACATATGGGATACGTCACGACATAATAGGTACGCCTCCTGATCGGTGTCTGAATGATTAACGGAGGATGCATGGGGTACGTTACGTCCTACGGGATACGACCAAGTAAAGATGCAAGGAATACGTCACCACATGACCGGTGGGGCTCCTGACGGGTGGACGCGTGATGACACGATGCAGCAAGGATATAGGGGATACGTCATGAGAGAACAGTACGCCTCTTAACAGGGTAAAGGCATATTGGAGGTGCCCCGACATACGGGGTATGCCGAAACAAAGGCGTATGGGATACGCCATGACATAAGGGTTGTACCTTCCGACTAGTGCCTACGACACTGGAGAAACATACGAGGTACACTACCATGCATAAGGTATGCTAAGGCAAAGACGCATAGGATACGTCACGACATAATGGACATGCCTCCTAGCTAGCATACAAACGACACAGTGAAGACGCGCGAGACGTGCCAAGGACGCATAGGATGCGTCCCAACACATAGGTACGATAAGGCAAAGACGTATAGGATACGTCACGACATAACTAGTATGCCTCCTGAATGACACGCGACGCTGGGGTCGACTCTTTCTCACTTTCCTAATAAACACGTCCTAAATCTACGAAACCTAGAATGGCTGCACGCAATTTGGTTAGCATGCAACGCTCTATATGGTATGACTGCAATGATTCGTTAAGCATAGAATGCATTATAACTTAAATTTGACTCGACTGATGTACAACAAGATATAAATCTATACAAACAAACTAGTTAGCGAAAATCGTACATAATGCGTAAGTAGATCGCAATAAGAGAAAGAAAACGTTAGATAACAATCCCAATCATCACATCATCCCTCTTCCATCCTTATTCCTCCACACACTCGTTGGTCCAAGTCTCTTTCCTAGGATTTTGGTATGGGCTCACATCGTGGTCCAGAGGACGCGTGATGCCGATGATTATTGCGGAAAATTAAATCATCCATCAGACAATACAGTTCGTTTTGACGCATCAACGTTCAGTGACTAAGATATCGACCAAACTGGATTGTCCTTTCGGAGTAACCCGTGCCTCGTTTTTTTACGAGATGCATCAGTTCTGGTTTTGACACCTTTTGAACGCATCTCGATTTTTAGACGTGGTACGAGTTATTCTTTTGGTTCAATCGTTCGTTATTGACAATGACTCGTCCCCTTTTATTCGCGTGGGTTCGTGTCTCGATTTTGGATTACGATGGGATCTTTTGGATCTATCGAGAGACGCAACCACGTGTGTGTTTAATGATGATATCACTTTATTTTAGGGAATGGACTCATCGCGTAACGTGTTTGTCTTTTAGCGTCAGGAATCCGTTTGCTCATTTTTGCTATGTGAAAAGACGGCGAGTCTTTATTTGAGCGCACGGTAATCTTTCGGTTAGCAACAAGTTTTCATTTCTTCCAATTTACGGGATATATCATCCTAGCGTGGTTATAGAAAATCAACGTCTCGTTAAATTGCATGTTTATTCGAAGCAGGGATATTACCGTTCTTTTTCAGTTAGGCACAAGTCAAGCAAACACGCAGATCAGGCCATACTTCTTGTAGTTTTGGTAACGGTCGAAATGATCGAGCCATTAATCAAACCCACAATCTCGTCCATATGGTGCAATCATGCGGTTTCTTTAATTCAGCTTCGTGATTTTAAACGGCGTATATACCCGCTCGAGGCACGTATTTAACGGCATTGGTTCATTTTCTTTAACTACCCTCGGGATGGATATACATCGTAGATACAAAATGACTTTGGTCGTTTATTTTTGTTTTTCTTTTATTTTCTTAGTCACTTTTGCGGACACGTCCATTTCTCTTAAGAATGACACAAGGCATAACGTAAGAGCTCGTCTTTTATTCGGAAGGGACGGGCCACGTTTGTGAAACTCTTTACGTTACAACGGGGTCATTCGAAACAAAAATGTTCTTTGTTTTCATTTTGTCATAATCTCGTTTTATCTCAACCTATTTAAAGAATGTGAATAACGGCTACTGTTAATATAGTCTTTTGAATCGAGATATAACTATCCTTAATACCAAACCGATTCATACCAATACGTGCTTACGTCATAACGCATTTCCTGAACATGTGCTTTCTTCGGGACACAGAAAGGGACCAAGCGGGTCGCACAAGTCCATTCATACGAGATGACTAAGTCGTCTTTAGTTCGAATCGTTTCGATGTTTTGGGGTAGTTTGTACATCGGTTTAAGAGTATATATTAACGTATCGTTTCATCTTCTTTACATATTTTAGGATTAGACACGTATCATGGCAATTTGAAAACACGAACTGATTCATTTATCACATCAAAAATAGTAACGGGTAATCCTATGGCAACTTCTAAGGCTACTATATGCTGACACGGCTGATCGCGGGACCTCACAGGACCGCACAAATTCGCCTCTAACGAATGGATGGGGACCCTTTGGCGCCTTACTATAAGGGGGAACTTACACTAGCCTCTTTCGAGCGACGAATGGACTCTCGCTAGAGGTTTCGCGGAAATTACCCAAAAGGTTTGCAATAATGCTTATGAATGCATACGAAAAGAAATAATACGATCCGTCCCCGTTAAGGGCTTAATACACGCCTTCCGGAATCAAATTTCTCGCTTCCCCAGCAGAGTCGCCACTTGTTAGACGAGGTGCCGCGGCCTAATCTCCCGGGCGGACCGGGGGGTGGACACCTCATGGCGACTTAAGCGGTGATTGGCGCCGAAAGCAACCAATCGTGGAATCAAGCTGCTCGGCAGTACCAGAGCTCGGAGTATGGAAGAGTCGCCATCCACGAATGGGAAAATGAACACCGATCTCTTGCGGGAGACCGGTGAGGGTTCGGGAAACTTAGGTACGAGCCGAGAAGGCTAGCTCCTTTCCGGAGAAAGGCTACTAGGCACCCCGACATCTCCCGGTTATGAACCACCGGCCTCCTACTCAGCGTGTTAGGCGATAACGGACTAATCGCATATTTCTTTAAGTTTAAAATTCATTTGAAACCTTTTCTTTCTCGTTTTGAAAACCGTTTTGAGCATATATTATTGAAAGCCATTTTGGTAAAGAATCACCCATTTACATCAGTTCAAAATACATAGGAGAGAGAGGGGGGAGAAGAAAGAATTGATTTGTTTACAATGTGATTTATGCTTCGTATTACACACTAACTCTAAACTAAACTCACTTCCTAAAAATGAGTTTATTTACATGGTTCGTACCTTAATCGCCGTTGGAACGATTTAGGTACGTTTCAAAACCCCGTTTAATGACGTTCACTCGAATCGCCGTTGGAACGACTCGAGCGTTGGAAAATATTGAGATAAAAGTTTTAACAAGAAAACGTGATTAAGCATACAAGTCAATTTATTTTGTTCAAAAAAACCATTTAGTTAAGAAAACAATTCAAAAACTCTATTATTTACAATTAAAAGCAATTTTAATTACAAGGTTCGCTTAATCCGTCGTTGGAACGAATTAAGGTTTTAAAACGTGATGTTTTAAGAAATGGTTTAAAAATGTCAAGAAAACGTTATTTACACTTTAGGAATATCTAGAAAACTTTAAGTTTAAATAAGCAAATTAAACTCTTTTTTGTGATTTTACTTTCCCCTTTTCACTCAATTAACCTTTAACATTATCATAATTGCAACCATAAACCAACTAAACCAAAATTCCTCAATTGAAAACCAATTTAAAACCATGTCCCCAAATGCCAAAAAGAATAAGGAAGAATATGTACATATATACATATATATATTTTTAGATAAAAATAATAAAATACATATAACTTTGAAAACCAAGCTAAGAATACCTTATAGTATATAGCTAAGTATATGTATAATAATGAAAATAAAACTAAGTATGATATATTATAATCAAAACATGTAAAAATGATGAGGCAAGTTCACAAATAAGAAAATAACCTTTGATTCAAAAACGATATTTACATCATAACCCAAAAAACCAATTAATCATCCCAAAAGTCACAAAAACTATACATATATACTTATATAATTTACAAAACCAAATCAATATAAGTTAAATTTCTAACATAACATAAATAGACATATAATATGTTGATAATAATTATATAAACCAAAAATATATTTATCAAGTATTTTACATAATTAAATAGAGATATACTTAAGAAGAAATGTCAAAAAGATAAGAAAAAGACTCAAAAATGGGTATTTAAGGTTCCAGCAGCTTTACCGACGGAAAATCCGTCGGTAAACAGCTATTAGTGACAGAAAATATAGAATTACAGAAACAGTCCACAACTTTTCAGATTTATTCAAAAGCTTTAGATTAGATCTATTCTATCGTTTTGGACTTCCGAACTACCAAAAATGGATCATAGTCTATAACGGAGGTTCCTAAAACGACGTTTTTATTTTAAAACGTTATTTTGAAATATTTTGAAAACTTATAATTACAACGTTTTTAATACCCAAACTACCTTTGAATCGGATCATGGTTCGTATTGGGATATTAAAACGAGGTTTTTATTTTAAAATAAAACCGAACGTTTATCTAATACGAGACGAAAATTAAATAAATACGAAAAATTAAGTAAAACGTGATAAATAAATAAATAACTAAATAAATAAAATTATAACATAAAAATAAATAAATAAAGGAAATAAATTAAATAAAATAAAACGAGTCTAGTCCTCGGATAATACCTCAAGATCGGTATCTGACAGTCGAAATCGGTCGATTCCACGAGTTGTGATTTTCCGGTTTTTTGTGTTTTTCGTCTTTTTAGTAAAAATTTTAACTTTTGGAAAATTCGGACTTTTTGAGAAAAAAAATATTTTTCTCAAAAAAATTCACTTTCTCTCTCTAAAAATGTCTAGAGTGAGAAAGCCTCCAAAATTCCCTCCTCCCCCCTTTTTGCATGGGGATCCGTGCCTTAAATAGGTAACGGATCCCGGAAGCTTTGGGCGACGCCCAAAGTCGGTTGGGCGAACGCCCAACCTAGTTGGGCGGACGCCCAACTATCGTTGGGCGTACGCCCAACCAGCGTTAGGCGCGCGCGCCCAAGCCGAGCGCGCTCGCCCAGCGGCCGCCGGGCGTGCGTCCCGCGCTGTCGGGCTCGCGCGCCCATCGGTCGTCGAGCGCGCGCTCCGCGCTGCCGGGCGTGTGCGCCCAGCGGACGTCGAGTGTGCGCCCCTCGCTGCCGGGCGTGCGCGCCCAGCGGACGTCGAGCGTTCGCCCCGCGCTGCCGGGCGTGCGTCCAACTGTCATCGGACACGCGTCGGCTGCTGCTAGGCGCTCGCACCACGTCGCTGAGCACTTGCGAGCCGTCCACTTGACGACCGTGACTCCCACTAACTTCTTCCCTTTTTATTATATATTTTTGATTTAAAACTTCCGGAACCAACCGCTTCGACCGTCTTGTTATAGGTTTTCATCACAGGTCCTCCGACTCGGTGTCTACATTAGCTTTACCATAATTTTGAATTTGCTATTATCCATTTGAGTTGCTTGAGATATTATTGGTCTAATCTTTTTGAAAATTTTGTTTGATTGAAGCCTATCTATTTTTACAATTTCAATAAAAGAAAGATACTCCACTGTTATGTTATGTTTGTGTTTAGTTGTGTCCTATTTCCTTAAGTCTTGCTTGGGGACAAGCAAGGGTTAAGTATGGGGAAATTTGATATGAACTTTATAAGTTCATAATTTGTTCAAAGTTTAGTATTTCATTTTGATAATTTGAGTGTTTATTATGTGATTTGTTAGTGTTTTATCCTTGTTTTAGTGTTATGTTTTGTGTAGGAAAATTGTCAAATAGATGCATGAACATTCACATTTTGAGATGAAAATCAGCTGAAATGTGCCCGCGGGAAAAAAGCACGCTCATTGGATTAAAGAGGCTTGGATTGCAGGAATTTCCAGAACGCGCTCGCGGAAAATAACGCGCCCGCGGAATTTTCCAGAATTGCTGTAAAGTTATGTCTCTTTGTCAAAAGTCACATTCTTCCATCCAAAAGACATGTCTATCTAGAGTGGTGTTTCAAGGGGTGTCTCTACATTTAAAAGAACATAATTGCTGGATGTTTAAAGGATGAAAAATTACTTGAAGAAGAACACAAGAGATCAGAAAGAAAAAGAGACTTGAAGGTCAATTGCATGTTTAAAGCATTTTGAAGAGAAGTTAGAGATCAAGAAGAAAGAAGACATTAATGTAAAAAGGATAGAGAGATCATCCTTCACTATTCTCCTTCTTCTTTACTTCTTGTATTTACAATTACATTCTATATGTTTTTACTTTTAAGGATGATAATTACTATCCACTTTAGTTTGTTCAATTGACTTAGTTTAATCTAACTTACAATATTCTTTTCATAATACATGGTTCAGTTAAGATCTTAATTATTCTTTATAGTTAGGAATATGATCGAGAGACAATTCCTTAACGAAATTTATGAAGAATTGATTATCTTTTATCCCTAGAGAGATCAGGATAAAAAGATAGTTGTCGTATGTTGATTATTGAATTAGTAATGTTTATGATTGATTAGTTGATTCAACAAGTGAGAACTGAGAATTAATATCATCGTTTTATATTACTAAGTACTCTAATTTATGTCGAGAGAGTAGGTTAGAATTATATACAACTTAACTTGTAATCGTTAGATTGAATAAGTATAATTAAGCAATTCATTAAGTTTTTATCATCTGTCTCTGACTTGTTATTCAAATGCATATTTAAGTTTGATCTTTAGATTCAAGTAATTAGATTAGTTTTAATTAGATAATTAACAACATTCTTATATTTGATTTCTGTAAACAAAAGAAACGGATTAAGTGATAGTGAGTAATAACTTTGTTCCTCGAGGGATCGACATCTTTTATTACTACAAGAAAACTGTGCACTTGCAGAAAAGGCTCAACAGCAATACTAGCCAAAATACGTTTATCCTAGTATTCCTATGGCAAGTTATAGAATCTGGCCCACACTTGAGTAGTAGTGGGTTTATAAGATTCGGGATTAAAACCTGGGGTCCAATGAAAAAAACGCATGATACCTGGCTTAAGGTGGATGGCTCCTTGCCCCCAAACAGTTTGAAGTGCCTCTGCTGACGGCATGTTGATGTGATAAAATCCTTTCCCCAAAGAGATTAGCTTCCAGTCAGATTTGCGGTTCCATATTGATCCCAACTTTAATTTCAAGTCAGGGTGCTTCCATGGCGATTCGCCTTTGGAGAGTGTGATTCGCCCAATAATTGAATATTGACATTCCGATAGCCGTTCCTGATATAGAGATTGGGGAATACGAATTGCGCGGAAACCCCCCTCATCAGAGATTTTGGGTTTGTCGAACTCCTTAATAAACACAGATTTAGTGTTACCAGGGCAGCTGCGAAAGTCACCGGAGAAACACCTTTTGGGGGTGGTTCAAGGGTCCTGGTAAATCCGTCGCGGCTGAACAGGTGGGTGATGTTGGGGTCGGAAGGAGCCGGGGTTGAATCGTAGCCATGAGTTGAAGTAGGTTGGCGAGAGGAGGCGAGGGAGAACAGAGCAAAGGATTCCTTGCTGAACATGTGAGCAATTGCAAAGGAATTTTCAGGTGAGGTTGACGGCGCAGCCGAAACCGGCGGCGACGAGTGTGTTGCGGCCATCGCTAGGTCATCCTCCCTCCATGCATAGAATAATTCAATCTCCTCCCGTAAAATCATTTGACATAAAATAACTATTTTCGCAAAAATAATCACAATCATTAAAATCAAATAATCTTTTAATATAACTAAAATAGTTAAAATTTCGTATAAAATCATCGATTCATAATTTAATCAAACTTCAAAAATTAAATAACTCAGAATATTATATCGATAAAAATTTAATATCGCTTAAAAATAAATATTATTATCGGACTAGTTCCGATTACCGAAACAAAATTCTAAACGGAATAATTAATTTGAACTATGAATACTCTTAGACTCGTTAAATTACTAGATGTCTTATTCGTACTAATTTTATATTCAAATTATTCTACTAATTTTTATTATTCAACTTTACACCGACTTTAATTGGCAAATATCAGCATTAGTCCTTCTAATTTGATAAATATCGGTATTAATCCTTCTAATTTATAACGTATTTTAACTCGACAATTTAAAGTCACTTAAATATTAATCAAATAACTTAAAACTAAATTTTACACCAAACACTTTATCGGACAATTCTCGTTGTCACCGAAATTATAACGTGTTAGCTATACTGATATCGCTAATTCTGACTGAAGGTTCGGTTAAACTCGCGACACTGCTACGAGTCTATCCGTATAATTTTTATTTTCAATTTCTTATATTATTAGTATATTTCACTGTATACAAATTCAGACTAAACATCAATTATTTTCGTTTAAGCATCAAATATTTTCCTAACCATGACCGAAACTTCAAAATGACCGTCTATTGTAATATCCAACTATAACAGTATCAATGAGAAAATGATATTATCTTATAAACATTACAATTAATGTTTCCTCGTGAACGATACAATTTCTAGTCTGTCCACACGAAACCGTTTGCTCCGGAAAATATTACCTCATTGAACTCTCTCCTTTCACATTAATTTATAATCCCCTCTTTTTTTTCTACAAGATCATTCTCCCCCTCCCCTTTATATGTTATCTCCCATTTATATATATATATATATGGTGGTTGATATTTATTTATTTATTTTTTATTATTTTTTTGCCAAAAACTTTGTGACATATATTTAAAATTGTTACACCTAATCTTTATATTGACACTTGTACTTAAATTTCTCAAATAATGACATCTAAGTAGGAACGTGTCCTACATACATGTTTCTTTTATTTTATTTTTTAATAATAATAATATTAATTTTCATAACAAAAGAAATGAAATTGTCAAATACAAATTTCTAGTTTTAATTCCATATATGTTGTTCTAATTATATTAAATATTGATTTTTATTCCCTTAATTTATAATTTCTTTTGAACTTACTCAAAACTTTCAATTTACTCTTAAAAACATTAAATTAAACCTAATAAAATACTTAAAATTTATAATTAATTAACAATATCTATCTCAAAAATATTAGAAATTTTAGACACGGACGTGACATCAAGAATTCTTATAATGGTAGTGAAACACTTCTCAAAATAAGGGGAATTATGAATCTGTATAGAAATTAAAGACTCTCTTTTAGGGTAATATTTTTCATCATTTCTGTGTGTTTCGCCAGGGCTTTTCTATTGGCAAGACTTGTTCATCTTCAGAACTGTCAACTAGAGTCTTTGTAGCCTTTAAATCATTCTTATTCGGGAGCACAGTGAGCAGAAGTTTCACTAGTGTGTTATCAAAAGATTTTTTTTTTAAAGTTAAAATTGCAAGCATGTCAACAGTTACACAACTATAAATTGGCAAAATCCAACTTTAAGAAATTGTTAGAAATAAAAGGCACCTAATAGTTCTTGAAGACTCGGATTATAGGAGTTAAACTAAAGAAAAATAAGAACATTTGGAAGAAGGAAAATGATACTATATTAATTGAATGGCTAAAAGTTTGAGTTGCATGGGCTAAGACGCTTGATTTAAATGGCCCAAACATTTGGACTTCGGTCAATGACCGAATCTAACATTTGGGCCCAAGCCTATGGAAGAATACATTTGGTTATGGAATGAAAGAATAAAGTTTGGTTGGGAGCTGCCTTAAGGGACACGTGGACCAATAGTCACTCTAGATCCCAAAGGCATATTCTCCCAACTCATATTTAACCTGGAGAGGAAAGATAGGGTCTGAAGACTAATCAAATATTGCCACAACACTTTGTTGCTTATAAATAGATTGAGAATCATAGCTAAAGGTACCTAATCACACACTCTTTCTCATTTAGTTGCTTTCAATTTACGTAATGCTTCCTCAAGTATTTCTTCTGGTTTAAGCATCGGAGAGGGTTCGCTGGACTTCAGGCCCCTTTTTTACGGTTGTTGTTGTTGTTTCAGGTGATCAGAAACAGCTAAGTGGAAAATAGCAGAAAGAAAGATATCATTTGGTGCGGTGAGCTTGAAACGCTTTTCATAAGAAGATGGTTCATGTTCAGAGTTCAATTGTTCATCTCGTAATTCAACCTGTAGTTCAACCGGTAATTCAGCTTCATCAAACAAATGAAGATATACCGAGTTCTTCAGCCACATTTCATTGTGGCTTGGTTGATTCCTGTAATCATCCGTTATCGCCATACTTGTTACACCAACTTTGGATCAGAGGATTGACAATTGTCTTGGGTCGTTGGATGCTAAGCAACTTTTAGTTTTATAGATGGTCTAACAAGGCAGTTGATATACAATATGTGATATGTTCAAGAGTCAATGAACATCCTTTAAACTGAGCATGCTACGCAGATGGAGGTAATGCATTTGGAGTTGAAGGATGCAAAGGATGCTCGTAGATATGGTGATGGAAGAGGGTTAGTCGCTTTTTCTATGGGACATCATGTTACGCAAACATGTCCTAAAAAGCGGAGATTTTCTGAAGAATCTCAGCTTGAGGTGTGATTGAGACACGTGTCTTAACGTTATACTTTTCACATAAGATTTCTCATTGGTCCACGTATCTAACTTTTCATAGTACCTTATTTAGTATGATATCGCAAATCATCACGTTATCATTCCGACATTAGAATGCGCATTATAACTTAATTATCGTTGGAGCAAAATTTTAGTAACTTTATTATCCTATTTTAACACTATGTTGTGAAAATGAGGGTAAATTACACCAACTAAAAATTAGTTTCTAAAGATGTAAAAAAAAAAAAAATTAGTTTCTAAAAATATACCCGACCATGTTTTATTTGGGCCTGAAAAGCGCAATGGATAGTTCACTATCAACTCGGCTTACCATGTGGTAGAATATTGGGTCAAATACATGAATATCATAAATAACTACAACATTACAACTAAAATTATATTATCAAACTTAATTTTTAATGTCATTATTTTATATATATTATAAATAAAGTATGATTTGATACTCTAATTTAAAAATTCTAGACCCAATTCATAAATCCGAAACCCTAGAAAATATA
The DNA here is from genome assembly GCF_963576675.1 of Euphorbia lathyris. Classification (NCBI taxonomy): domain Eukaryota; kingdom Viridiplantae; phylum Streptophyta; class Magnoliopsida; order Malpighiales; family Euphorbiaceae; genus Euphorbia; species Euphorbia lathyris. The sequence continues at coordinate 92,167,817 of NC_088910.1, forward strand.
TCCTAGACACTTTATAAATTCTAATCCTTAAAATATATTATAAATACTGATTTTAGTAGTTTGACATAATACAAAATCATTACTTCACAGAATTATAAATAAATTATTAAATCTGAATTTCTGTATAAATTTCCCTAGAACATTGAAGGAGAGTGGTGCAAGGAAGAGCCTCGGGTTATAATCAAAGGAACAATTCTTAGGAGTTAATGTGCAAGGTGCAGTTACGATTTTATTTTATCCAAGTTTATAATTATATAATTAAAAAAATTATTGCCATGTGGCAGACACATTTTACCACATGTGGAAAAAAAAAGATGCATGGCTTACACATGGTATAAAGCTTCTTTGCAAATCGTTCATATCATCATATCGGTGCCACTTGGACATTAAACCGGCCATTTTGATTTTATTATTGCTGAAGCAAAACTTTAGTGATTTTATTTTCCTACTCTAAAATTTATTGACTACGTTGTGAAAATCGCAAAACTTGAGCCCATATTATCATTTACTTTTTTTTTATTGAGAAGAACTCCCCTAATATTTACTGATTTTATTCTAAAAGGATCACAATTTGAGAGTTTCATTATTTATCACCTTTATTTCAAACCAAAAACTTAACGAAATAAAAATTATGGGATGAGGTACCAAAATAGGCCTAAGGTTTTTGGGGAAGTATCAATTTAGGCTTAACGTTCAAAATAGCACCAATATATGCTTAACGATTATAATATAATATCAATTTAGGCTTAACATTTACAATATAGCATCAATTTAGGCCTCATGTACAAAATAACACCAATATAGACTTAACGTTTATAAAATAATACGAGTTTAAGCTTAACGTTTAGAAAATATATCCAATTTAAGCTAAACGTCATAATTAAATTAACCATATTATATTTTTTTTCCTATTAACTTTATATGTTATATTTTTATTTAGTTCTATTTTCTTATTTATTATAATACAATTAATTAGTTTTCTTGCTTATTAAAACTTTATATTTGTTTTTCAGCAACCATTCCATGACTCCTAAATTTCATGGCTAATGTAATAGTGTTCAAAATATTATGGATATGCAATTACTTTTAGTTTGCATATATTACATGAGCCATGAAATTTAAGAGTCATGGAATGGTTGATGAAAAACAAATATAAGGTTTTAATAGACAAGAAAACTAATTAATTGTATTATAATAAATAAAAAAATAGAACTAAATAAAAAAATAAATAGGAAAAAAATATAATATGATTAATTTAATTATGAAATTTAGCTTAAATTGTATATATTTTGTAAAACGTTAAGCTTAAATTCGTATTATTTTGTAAACGTTAAACCTATATTGGTGCTATTTTGTATGTGAAGCCTAAATTGATACTATGTTGTAAACGTTAAGCCTAAATTGATATTATGTTGTAAACTTTAAGCCCATATTTGTGCTATTTTGAACGTTGAACCTAAATTGATACTTTTCCAAAAACGTTAGGCCTATTTTAGTACCTTATCCCAAAAATTATTGAATGGAAAGTAAATCTGGGGACATTTATGACTTTTCTAATAATATTATATGTAATTTACCAATTAAGCATCCACTGAATAAGGAAACCCTAATGCAAAATCTGATAATAAAATCCTGCGTAATTAATATACTGGTCAAATACATTTCATGACACCCCCTATAAAATAGTGTAATATTTTGTAAAACGTTAAGCTTAAATTCGTATTATTTTGTAAACGTTAAACCTATATTGGTGCTATTTTGTACGTGAGGCCTAAATTGATACTATGTTGTAAACGTTAAGCCTAAATTGATATTATGTTGTAAACGTTAAGCCCATATTGGTGTTATTTTGAATGTTGAACCTAAATTGGTACTTTTTCAAAAACGTTAGGCCTATTTTGGTACCTTATCCCAAAAATTATTGAATGGAAAGTGAATCTGGGGACATTTATGACTTTTCTAATAATATTATATGTAATTTACCAATTAAGCATCCACTGAATAAGGAAACCCTAATGCAAAATCTGGTAATAAAATCATGCGTAATTAATATACTGGTCAAATACATTTCATGACACCCCCTATAAAATAGTGTAATATTTTGTAAAACGTTAAGCTTAAATTCGTATTATTTTGTAAACGTTAAACCTATATTGGTCCTATTTTATACGTGAGGCCTAATTTGATACTATGTTGTAAACGTTAAGCCTAAATTGATATTATGTTGTAAATGTTAAGACCATATTGGTGCTATTTTGAATGTTGAACCTAAATTGGTACTTTTCCAAAAACGTTAGGCCTATTTTGGTACCTTATCCCAAAAATTATTGAATGGAAAGTGAATATGGGGACATTTATGACTTTTCTAATAATATTATATGTAATTTACCAATTAAGCATCCACTGAATAAGGAAACCTTAATGCAAAATCTGGTAATAAAATCCTGCGTAATTAATATACTGGTCAAATACATTTCATGACACCCCCTATAAATAGTGCAATATTTTATATCTTCAACACACAAAAACATATTAGAGCTAATTCACTACAAAATGAAACTCCAAATTGTGCTTCTTTGCTTTCTATTGTCTACTGTTGTGGTAGTAGCAATCAAAGGCGGCTGGACTCCGATTGAAAATTTGAAAGATCCGCATGTGGTTGAGATAGCTAACTATGCTATTAGCGAGCACAACAAACAAGCTCATACTGATTTAAAACTGGTTAACATTGAGAAGGGCGAAGCACAGGCCGTGGCTGGGACGAATTATCAGCTTGTTTTGGTTGCCGGAGAAGGTGCTGCCAAGAACAAGTATGAGGCTGTTGTCTGGGAGAAGCCGTGGGAGCATTTCAGGAATCTGACGTCGTTTAAGCTTTTATAATTAATTATGTATTTTAATTTATGTTTATGAGATGCATGCTCAATTAGTTTTAGTTTGTTTATTTGAGAAATTGAGAATAAATTATGAGAATGGAATAAGTGACTTGTGAAGTTTATAATTTTTGTGGTTAATATAACGGAGGCTGTGAAGCAAAGATAAAGCCTCCCTACAACTGAGAAATGTTGAGAATAAAATGATTTGACAAATAAAAACCAGGTAAACTCACAAATAATTTGTTATCACCAAATTTATCCCGAAAGTAAATGTTCAAAATGATGAAATTGGATACTTCTTTTATGAATTAGATTTTTATTTTTAGTTCCACTAGAGTTTTAGCAATGGTTTCATAGAGTTTCACTTCCATGAAACTCAATGAAACTAAGGGTGCACATGGTCGGTTAACCAATCCATTAAGGTTAATTCAGTCGGTTAACTATTTAATCGGTTTAATAAAAACATTAACCATACACTAGTCCATTAAATTTGGTTAACACTAATCGGTTAACCAATTATTTCGGTCGGTTAACCTTTTATTTCTGTTTCTAACCATTAGTAAATAAAAATAAAAATAATAAAAGAGTTCTAATTTTTATTGTGAGAGAGACGACGGGTCAATAACGAGTTGAAGAGATTAACTACGGAGAGGGAGATGTACGTGCCTTATAATTTATTAGTTTTGATTCCGTTAAATTGTTTAATCCATATATTAAATCTCCGTATAAAAATGTGTTAAATAACAATTAAACGGATAAAAAAAAGACAATAATTGCCCCTAATAAAACTTGTGGCTATAAAGTTTTGGAAAATAAGTAATAAAATTTTATCCTTGTTTCTACATCTAGAAACATAAAAGAAAAAAAAGTCGCATAAACTGAAATTAGAGAGACATTATCAAATTAACTAAGAGTTATTTACATATTTTCGTCTCATTTAATGTTATATTTGACATGACTAAACCATTAAAAGTGAAAAAATTTAGAGACCTTATAATCAAATAGTGGATTGATTAATGAGTTATGAAAAATTATAGAGACTAAATAATTGTTTATCCATATAAATAAATTTATTTTTATATTTTTTAATATTTAATTGAGATTCGGTCGGTTTTGGTTAACCGCATTTTTTGGAATAAAGAAACCGTAACCGTAATCATTAACCATTATTTTTAAAATTAAAAACCGTACACTAGTCCACCCGTTTTGGTTAATCTTATTTTCAGTTTGATTTTTCGGTTTTTCGGTTTTCCGGATTTTTGTGTGCACCCATAAAATTAAACTATGTAAAACTCAAATTCAACAATGTGATATCTTAAGTAAGAAGAGAAGAATTAATTAATAAGTGAAGAATTATGATAATTATGTATATTATAATATAATTAAATTTATATGTGAAACTTACTTGTGAAATTTGGTAAAACATCTTGAAAACTTGGTGAAATGTGGGTGAATGCAAGTTTAAAATACTTTAGGAAGAATTTATACTAATTTTTGTAGGATTGAGCCAACTTTTTCATTCAATTCATCAAGGGTTTTTTTAGAGGCATCAAGGATTCTTATAATGGTAGTGAAACACTTCTCAAAATAAGGGAAATTATGAATATGTGTAGAAATTAAAGACTCTCTTTTAGGGTAATATTTTTCATCATTTCTGTGTGTTTCGCCAGGGCTTTTCTATTGGCAAGACTTGTTCATCTTCAGAACTGTCAACTAGAGTCTTTGTAGCCTTTAAATCATTCTTATTTGGGAGCACAGTGAGCAGAAGTTTCACTAGTCTGTATCAAAAGATTTTTTTAAAGTTAAAATTGCAAGCATGTCAACAGTTATGCGACTATAAATTGGCAAAATCCAACTTTAAGCAATTGTTAGAAATAAAAGGCACCTAATAGTTCTTGAAGACTCGGATTATAGGAGTTAAACAAAAGAAAAATAAGAACATTTGCAAGAAGGAAAATGATACTATATTAATTGAATGGGCTAAAAGTTTGAGTTGCATGGGCTAAGACGCTTGATTTAAATGGCCCAAACGTTTGGACTCCGATCAATGACCGAATCTAACATTTGGGTCCAAGCCTACGAAAGAATACATTTGGCTATGGAACGAAAGAATAAAGCTTGGTTGGGAGCTGCCTCAAGGGACACATGGACCAATAGTCATTCTAAATCCCAAAGGCATATTCCCCCAACTCATATTTAACCTGAAGAGGAAAGATATGTTGGTCCCGTGTGATTAGTTCCAAGGGGGGGGGGGGGGTTAGGAACTAATATAACTTTTTCGCTTAATTATGCTGACTTAATCAATTCTTTAAGTTACTTAACTCAGTTTTGGTCAGCACGGCCGAGAGATATGTAAGACAGCTTTAGTCAGAGGCTGACTAGAACCGTTTTACTTGTGAGTTGGGAATTAACACTTAAGGTCAGCTTCCAACTCAGCACTCTGATTACTCAGTGTCAGCTTATACAATTTATATCCTGAGTAATTTAAGCAAACAGCACATACATATATATTGAGAGAAAGGGTTAGAAATTACTCAGCAAATTTATCCTGGTTCTGCCTCACCGCCTACGTCCAGTCCCCAGAGTCCTTCCATGCTTTTTCAATCCAATACTGAGCTCTTTAAAGGTAGAGCATAAACCATTTACAAAGCAGTTGAGTATGCAAGAGTACCTTCCTCTATTCATCTACTCAACCCCACTAAGCGCTATAACCGAAAACTTAGATTTTCTCTTCCGCTGAGTACTAAAACCGAGTACTCAGCACCACTCTCTCAATTTTTACAATTGATACAAACTTGTTCTTTCTAGATGAAGAGCACTTTAGATGAATACAAATTCAATCTAGCTTTTACACAGAGATAGAAATTTGGTGTAAGATCTTATTTTCTTGTTTGAATGTGCTTTGTATGTATGCTCTTTTTTTTGGCAAAAGATCCAAGTGAAGCACTTGTCCTTTTATAGTGAATTCCTAATGCGGCAATCATTTGAATCTGGAAGTATCCGTTGAATTCAAACGGCTCCTTGCGTCATTCACTGGTCAACATACAGATATTGCAGACCAATCATGTTTTCTGAAATTAGCAGGCGTCAGGCTTGTCTTCTTCCGCCAGGTTCGTCTTCTAGTGCCAGTTTCATCTTTTAGCTAACGGCCAGTTGACCCATGCGTCTTGAAACTGTGTCCGTGCGTAATTCCAAAGCTTATGTATTGGTGCAGATAGTTGTCGGATCTTGTCTTTTTGCAAACGGATCATTCGCGCTGTCCTGACGAGCACTCAGCTTGGCTTTATTGACGTTTCTTTTGTTCTTTGTCTCTAGCGAGGCTGAGTCATATTCTACTCAGCTTCCATGGTCAGCTTTGTCTGCAAGCTTTAGTTTAGAGAAAGACTTCTCTTCTTTGATGCTGAGTTGTGTTCCACTCAGCTTCTTTGGTCAGGTTCATCTTCAAGTGTTTGTTCTGAAGATGACTTTTCTTCCATTATGTTGAGTTCTTTTCTACTCAGCTTCCGTTCCTTATGCTGACTTCATTCTATCGTACTTTTTATTTCTGTTCACTTATAATTATACTCAACATTGAACAAACACATTAGTACAATTAAATCAAAGCACTTAAATTTAATTGCCCCTTAATCATGGATTAACTTAAATAATTTTGTCAAATCAAAATCATGTAGAAAGGTGTTTCAACAAACTCCCCCATTTTGATGTTGGCAAAAATATTTAATTGTGGAACTCAGCATCGAGATTCCCCATAATTGATTTACCTTTTATACTTCTGAAGTTACTCCCCCATAAGGGTTGCATCTATTGACTTAATTTAACTCTAAACCTTCTAAGATTTAATCGAGTAAAAATAAGACATGCTTATACTGACTTAGTTCAATTCTAGACCTTCCAAGATCTAATTCAAGTGTGCTTAGGTCAGCTTTCAGAAGATGTTTAATACTTGGAACATGTAGTTGTTACTCAATTTTGCACATAGGTATCAGAGTTATTGTATAGGTATCAGAGTTATGTGTGCTGAGTATATTTAACTTGTATTTTCCTTATGTTCACAAGATTTTTACATTGTTCAATGTTTAGTGTAAGTATGGCAGATCAGCATAGAATCATAATAGGTAAGCATCGCATATAGATAAGTCAGTTTGGAAAAGAAACAGATGCTTATAATAGATAGTCAGCACAACAAAAATAGAACATGCCAAAAGTTACAAGTCTAGGACTATTCATAATCTATCTCTTTATGTTGACTTGAAGTTTGCCTTTGCCTTTGGCAGTTCTTTGTTGCTGACTTGGATTTCTTGGGTCAGCAGAAGATGGACCAGGCTTCTGCTGAGTTCCGACGGCAGACTGAGTGATCTCCCCCATTCTCTGCTGAGTTCCAGCAGCGCGTTCTTTCTCCCCCGTTTTGCCAGCATCGGAATTGGGAGGAGGAGGAAAGAAAGTTCCATGTTGAACAGCACGAGATAGTTTGGATGAGTACATCTGGAGTTGACTCGTACTTTTCCGAAGACCGTCGAAGACTGCCATGTCATCGGCCATAGTGGAAGCGGGGATCTTAATGTTGGCACTGAGCATACTTAAGAGATACTCTTGAGATTTCCTGATCCAAGTTATAGATTCTGTCATTTTGGCATAAGATTAGTGATACATCCTGAGAAGGGAAGTGTCATATTGGTGACATTGAACGTCAGTGTGCCGAACCTTCTTAAGGGTAGACTGAGTGCATTGCAGAATCTCATTAGTCTTCATGAGGTCAGTGTCCATTTCCTGTTTATTCAGGTTGAGGAGGCGAACGGCTTCACTAATCTGTTCGATGGAACACTGGAAGGAGGAGGAGATAAGCTCACGAGCTCCGGTCAGCTCAGAGGTCAGCTGGGCGAAGTGTTGATTGACCTCAGCAGAGGTTGCATATGTTGAGTTCGCAGCTGATAAGGTATTGAGTTGACCTTGGATGGTGTTCATATGGTTCACCATCATCAGCTGGAGTTCAGCCAGCTTCACTATAGAGTCTTGCCTGGGTTGTTGAGATTGAAAGGATGTTATGACACTCAGTAAGTCCTTGAGACCCTTGATTTCAGTTAAAAGTTGAGTGAAAAAAGACAGTTGTGTTGGCTCAACATTAACAGACCCAGCAGCATCGGCATTGGTTTGATGAATATCCTGAAGTAAGGCTTGAGCTGAGTCAATGATTCTTCGTCCAGACTCAGTAGCATGCAAGTAAGCATAGGATTCATCATTTTGTGGTTCAAAGGCTGGAATATGAGTTGCACCGAATGGAGGAGGTGTTTGGTACTGTCGAGAAACAAATGTGCCAGCGTGGTCAGCAGCTGGACTTTTATTCAGGTCACCAGCAGGAACTGACTGGTTATCATTCCGCGTGAAAGGATTTGGAAGAGGTGGATCAGCAGTGATGTTGACCTGCTCAGGGTCAGCCTAAAGCTGAGTGTTTGCAAAAGGTTGAGGTAGTTCAGCGCTGACCTGAGTAGGATTTTCCTTTGTTAACTCATTGTCTTGAGCAGCAGGGACTTCGAGCACTTGCTCGGCAGAAACATGACCTTGAGGAGCTTTGGGATCGGCTTGTTCCTTAGCTTGAGAAACAGAGGCTTGCTTTTCCTTAAGTTGGTCTGGGGTTGGCTCAATGACAGTGGAGAAGAATTGAAATTGGAGTTTAGTGAGGGCAGTGATTGGTTCCCTTAGTGGAGAATCGTCTAGAAGGTCGATGACTGGAGATTTCTGAGCCTTTCGTTTGAGTCGTTTGCCTGTGCTGTCCTTGTTGGTTTGAGAAGGGGGGGGGGGTCAGCAACAATAGAGTCGAGTGACTCAAAGGTAGAGATAGGACCAAGGTCATCATCAAGGCCTTCCACAACCTTGTCTTGTGCTGTTGCTCAGTTTGATTCTTAGTCTGCTCAGCATCAACAGTGTTATTTTGCTCAGCAGAGCCTGTCTTGTCAGCATGAAACTGACCTCCAATATCACCCAGTTCTTCTTCTTGGTCAGTAGGAGTTTTCTCAAGATCAATTTCTTGACTTCTAACAAAGTGTGAGTCTTCGGAGATTACAAAGTCAAGAGGAGGTGCATCAATTGGCTTTAACCCAGAATTTTTCTTCTTCCTTTTCAAAGGTTGCTCAGGGGTTTCCTCACTTTCTTCCTCAGGCTCAACTTGCCTTTTTAGTTTCTCCGCTGACTTAGGTTCACCTTGAGTTTGTGCAACATTAGCTTTGCTGGAGAATATCCTCAGCTTCCTCGGAGATGTGTTGACATCCCTTGCGGATTGGTCAGCTTTCCGCTTCTTATCTTGCCTTGTTCGGTCAGCGGGTTCAATGATTACCTTCTTTCCTTTCTTGGTTGGCACATCCTGTGCTGCTTCAACCATATTATCCCCTTCTTCGGGTTCCTCTTCAACCACAGCCCCCTTTCCTTTCTTGGACTTAATCGGTTGATTATAGGCTAATCCGAACAGCACTGCCGCTGTGATTTCAGTACCCCAAGTCTCAACTTCTTTGACTGTGCTTACTTGATGGTCCTGAAGGATTTTTGTGATAAGGGAGCCCATCCTGAGTTTCCCGGTACTTCGTTGAAATGCGCCGACAAGAAAGACGGGCATATTGAGTGGTTGGTAGGTCAGCATATGCCAAATGAAGCATTGCTCAAAGTTTGAGGCTGATGAGGAGGAGTTGACCTTTTGGAATAGGAAGTTGGTCAGGATGTAATGAGCCATTTTCTGAGGCTGACCCATACACGTGCTGGCTATTTCTCCTATGTGGTCCTTCGACTTACAGAACTCAACAGGATAGTCAATTTTGGCATGGTCGTTCGTGGTCCTGAATTATGTACCTTTGGCCGGCAGCTTTAGCAGAGTTGCTAGATAGGATGGATTGATCGTGATGTTCTTGCCTTTGACCTTAGTCACTAGGTGGTCAACATTGTCCTCGTTAACTCTGAGGTTTGTGTAAAATTCCCTTACCAACTGTGGATATGTGTTTCCGGGGGGAGAAAACAGTTCAGACCAGCCGTTTTTAGAGATCCATTCACAGAAGGGTTCCTTAGCCTCTACGAACCCTTTAGAGAACCAACGACAGCGGAGTACCTCACAACCCTTAACGCTATTGTATACAGGGAGGAATACTTTCTCCTTTGGCTGCTTGTCTTTCTTTTCCTTCTTCTTTTTCGAAGGGGTTGCTTGGTCAGCTTTAGGGTTTTTGCTCGGAGTAGAACCCTTAGTTTGGTTATGCTGACCGTGTCCTTGAGACTCACGTGAAGCCTCTTCGTAGTCCTGCTGAGCAGGAGAAGGAGGGTTTTCATCGGAGTGATTGTTATCGTAATCGGCACCGGAGGTATTTTGGGAATCGTCAGACATGATTCCTTGAGAAATTTTAAGAGGTTTTGGGATTTAAGAGATAGAGAGAGATTGAACGCCAGAAATTTCGAATGTAAAGAGAGATGAGTGGGAATTCTTCCACTATTTATAGGAGTGCCTAGTTGATCTGATAGGTCGGAATGGCGGTTTTGGCATCGAGATGATCAATCGACAGGTATCCTGGCATTTATGACACAATCGGCACATGTGTTTTCTAATTATTGTGCTTACGTCATCCTAGGTGGCTATTTAATGTGCGTGCTAGCATTTATTGTGCAACTGGATTTACTTAGTGTCTAGAATCTCAAGCGTTTTTGTCTTTCTGAGTGCTCAGTTTTACGTAGAGGAAGTGTTCGTGTGCTTAGTAACTCAGCTTATGATAATCACTCAATATGTATGTCTACTCAGCATAGGGTGATATACTTCATATTTAGCTCAGCATGCAATAGTTACTAATTTAGCACAAATCACTCAGCATGGTAATCACTCAACATTCAATTTAAACATAGAATTTTATTGGAGAGGATTAGACATACTGATAGCTTCCCTTAGTATGTTAAATTGCTCACGAGCCAAAGGCTTCGTAAAGATATCCGCAAGATGTTCATCTGTTGGTACGTAGGTCAGCTTGATCTCCCCTTTGAGTACATGATCTCTAATGACGTGATGTCGAATGCTAACATGCTTCATCCCATGTGATTAGTTCCAAGGGGGGGGGGGGGGGTTAGGAACTAATATAACTTTTTCGCTTAATTATGCTGACTTAATCAATTCTTTAAGTTACTTAACTCAGTTTTGGTCAGCACGGCCGAGAGATATGTAAGACAACTTTAGTCAGAGGCTGACTAGAACCGTTTTACTTGTGAGTTGGGAATTAACACTTAAGGTCAGCTTCCAACTCAGCACTCTGATTACTCAGTGTCAGCTTATACAATTTATATCCTGAGTAATTTAAGTAAACAGCACATACATATATATTGAGAGAAAGGGTTAGAAATTACTCAGCAGATTTATCCTGGTTCGGCCTCACCGCCTACGTCTAGTCCCCAGAGTCCTTCCGGGCTTTTGCAATCCAATACTGAGCTCTTTAAAGGTAGAGCACAAACCGTTTACAAAGAAGTTGAGTATGCAAGAGTACCGTCCTCTGTTCGTCTACTCAACCCCACTAAACGCTATAACCGAACACTTAGATTTTCTCTACCGCTGAGTACTAAAATCGAGTACTCAGCACCACTCTCTCAATTTTTACAATTGATACAAACTTGTTCTTTCTAGATGAAGAACACTTTAGATGAATAAAACTTCAATCTAGCTTTTAGACAGAGATAGAAATTTGGTGTAAGATCTTCTTTTCTTGTTTGAATGTGCTTTGTATGTATGCTCTTTTCTTTTCTTTTATTTCGGCAAAAGATCCAAGTGAAGCACTTGTCCTTTTATAGTGAATTTCTGATGCGGCAATCATTTGAATCTGGAAGTATCCGTTGAATTCAAACGACTCCTTACGTCATTCACTGGTTAGCATACAGATATTGCAGGCCAATCCTGTCGTCTGAAATTCACAGGCGTCAGGCTTGTCTTCTTCCGCCAGGTTCATCTTCTAATGCCAGTTTCGTCTTTTAGCTAACGGCCAGTTGACCCATGCATCTCGAAACTGTGTCCGTGCATAATTCCAAAGCTTCTGTATTGGTGCAGACAGTTGTCGGATCTTGTCTTTTTGCAAACGGATCATTCGCGCTGTCTTGATGAGCACTCAGCTTGACTTTATTAATGTTGCTTTTGTTCTTTGTCTCTAGCGAGGCTGAGTCATATTCTACTCAGCTTCCATGGTCAGCTTCGTCTGCAAGCTTTAGTTTAGAGAAAGACTTCTCTTCTTTGATGCTGAGTTGTGTTCCACTCAGCTTCTTTGGTCAGCTTCATCTTCAAGCGTTTGTTCTGAAGGTGACTTTTCTTCCATTATGCTGAGTTCTTTTCTACTCAGCTTCTGTTCCTTATGCTGACTTCATTCTGTCGTACTTTTTTATTTCTGTTCACTTATAATTATACTCAACATTGAACAAACACATTAGTACAATTAAATCAAAGCATTTAAATTTAATTGCCCCTTAATCATGGATTAACTTAAATAATTTTGTCAAATCAAAATCATGTAGAAAAGTGTTTCAACAAGATAGGGTCTGAAGACCAATCAAATATTTCCACATGTCCAGGTGCACACTTTGTTGCCTATAAATAGATTGAGAATCATAGCTAAAGGTACCTAATCACACACTCTTTCTCATTTAGTTGCTTTCAATTTACTTAATGCTTCCTCAAGTATTTCTTCTGATTTAAGCATCGGAGAGGGTTCGCTGGACTTCAAGCCCCTTTTTTACGGTTGTTGTTTTTTCAGGTGATCAGAAACAGCTAAGTGGAAAATAGCAGAAAGAAAGATATCATTTGGTGCGGTGAGCTTGAAACGCTTTTCGTAAGAAGATGGTTCATGTTCAGAGTTCAATTGTTCATCTCGTAATTCAACCTGTAGTTCAACAGGTAATTCAGCTTAATCAAACACCTAAAAATATACTGAGTTCTTCAGCCACATTTCATCGTGGCTTGGTTGATTCCCGTAATCATCTGTTATCGCCATACTTGTTACACCAACTTTGGATTAGAGGATTGACGATTGCCTTGGGTCGTTGGATGCTAAGCAACTTTTAGTTTTATAGATGGTCTAACAAGGCAGTTGATATACAATATGTGATATGTTCAAGAGTCAATGAACATCATTTGAACTGAGCATGCTACGCAGATGGAGGTAATGCATTTGGAGTTGAAGGAGGCAAAAGATGCTCGTATATATGGTGATGGAAGAGGGTTAGTCGCTTTTTCTATGGGACATCATGTTACGCAAACATGTCCTAAAAAGCGGGGATTTTCTGAAGAATCTCAGCTTGAGGTGTGATTGAGACACGTGTCTTGACGTTATACTTTTCACATAAGATCTCTCATTGGTCCACGTATCTAACTTTTCATAGTACTTTATTTAGTATGATATCGCAAATCATCACGTTATCATTCCGACATTAGACTGGGCATTATAACTTAATTATCGCTGGAGCAAAATTTTAGTAACTTTATTATCCTATTTTAACACCATGTTGTGAAAATGAGGGTAAATTACACCAATGGCCACTGAATCATACCCATTTTCATATTATGGCCACTGAACTAAATTCCTTCCCGATATGGCTATCGAACTTTATAATTTGTTACACCGGTCCACTGTCACCATTGACTATGAATTTTCCACTGTTGCCCTTTATGACCTATTGTCTCTCTCTTTTCCCATTTCTCAATAAATTCCTACCCATTTTACCCTTCTTTTTCCATCTTCTCTCTCTCTCTCTCTCTCTCTAACTCTCCATCTCTCCCTCTAAAACCATTAATTTTTCCTATAGCCAGAACTATTCTTCTACTCTCCCAAGGGCTTTTCCAGAAACCAAACACAAAATCTAAACATATCCAGTTCGTAGTAATAAATATCAACACAATTCTTGAATTTGAAATGATTGAAAACTGAATTCAAAGAACCAAAAACTTAATTAATTAATAATTACTATTAATAATAAATAAAAGAATAACAAAAATGAAGCCCCTCCCTCTCTGCATAAATTAACAGCAAAGATAAGGAAAGATTACAACTGCGCAAAAGCTAGGAATTCACAAACACAAACGATCCAAAATTGATCGATTGATATTATATTAAATAAACATACATGATTGAATTGAAAAAGAACCAAAACAATATATAACGGTGTTGGAACAGTTTATCTGATTGATTTTACGAAATGAAAGAGAAAAAGAAAGGAAGAATATATATGGTGTTGGGGTCAAAGAACAGAATAAGAAACGCAGATTTGCAATTCGATTTAATGGAGACTCTAAAGCTGCATCAATTCTTGTTTGGTTTTCAGGAAAAGCCTTTGGGAGAGTGTGGCTATAGGAGAAATTAATGGTTTTAGAGAGAGAAAGAGGGAGAGATATGGAGAGAGGGAGTTCATAGAGAGAGGGAGGGAGCGAAAGAAAGAGAAGATGGAGAAGGAATGGTAAAATGGGTAGAAATTTATTTTTTTTTTTATTTCAAAGATGCAGAAAAACAACAACAAAAAAACAGCAGCAAAAAGCAAAAAAAGAGCAAGGAAAAACAAACCAGAAAGAAGAAGAAAAAAATAAAAAAACAGAAAAAAAGAAAGGAAAAAAAAACTACTGATCATCCCGGATAATCCGGGACGACTCTGCTATTACAGACTCCTTGGTAATCTTCCCATAAAAGGTTCCTCAGCTCCATAGGAGCTTCCAGTAGTGTTGTGACTCCCCGAGATGTCGTCGTTGCTGTCTTTGCCAACCAGTCTGCACATCTATTTGCTTCGCGGTAGATATGGTGAAATTTGACATTTACTAATGTTTTGAACTGTAGGATGTGCATGATGAGTACTCTATGTGGGTGGTGTTGGTACTCATCCTTCAATCCGTTTAGAAGACGAGTGACTTCTAGGAAGTCTGATTCCACATGAATATTTTTGAAGTCCCGATCAATAGCTAGCTTCAGACCTGTAGCAATGCCCAACAGTTCCGCATTAAAGCTGTCTCCCATGCCTATGTTCTGGATAAAGCCAAATAACCATTCGCCATTTCCATCTTGTACCAAGCCTCCGACCCTAATAGAATTGTTGGGGGGATAACATGAACCGTCAGTGTTGAGCTTGATCCAATTTTCTATAGGCTTCCTCCAGTTTATGAAAATTGTCTGTTGCTGTTGAAACTGAATCCCATTGTTTTCTGCCCAGGAATTTGCAGTTAGTCTAGTGAACCTTTCAATAGCGTTTGTTGTAACTTGGTGCTCGAGTTGGTGAGTTTAATCAAAGATCATGGAGTTTCTTCTTTTCCATATGTGCCAAAGAGCAATTGAGAACACAATTCCACTATTTGTTTCCCAACATTTAACTTCTTCATTCTTCGGGTTTTTCCCAAGCCAGCTGTATAGATCAAGTGAGGTAAAACCATCTTCATCACTGATAGGCCTTAGGTGAGACCAGATCTTCCAACTATGTGGACAATCTCTTAAGGCATGCAAAGCATCTTCTATCCCCTGATTGCAGCGAGAGCATGTGACCGTGGTTGATAAGTGGCGTCTGCAGCATTCAAACTGAGTTAGCAGTTTATTATGTAAGGTGGCCCAAAGAAAGAATTTTATACATTGAGGTATCTTCATCTTCCAAATAAACTCCCATTTCCAGTTGGAAGTTTCCCAATTGTTACTTGCCACAACCTTGTATGCTAAATTCATTGAGAATCTTCCGTTACTCGACTCGTTCCATATTAGCTCATCATTGCAAGTTCCCGTACCATCAACTTTCACCGCAGTTATGGCTAGACAGATTTCCAAGGGTATCCATTTTTCAAGTTCTGCCCAATTCCATTCGCCTTCCATATTGGTGTAGTTTTGTACTGTATACCCAATTTGACTTTCTGGGATAAGCTGCACCTTGTCACAGAGTTTGAAGTTGCTCAACCATTTATCATTCCAGAAGCTGATATTGCTCCCATCTCCCAAACTCCAGCTGATGCCTCTTTTGAAATCCGAGATTACCGAGACTATACTCCTCTATACATGAGAGCAATTTTTTTTCCTTATCGGTGCTGAAAGTATATTTGATGATGGGAAATATTTTCCTTTTAAGGCTCTTGCCCACAACGTATTTAGCTCTCTAAAAATTCTCCAGATGAGTTTCATTAGCATAGCCCTGTTCTGGTCAGTCGTCTTCCGTAATCCCATACCGCCCTTGTTTTTTCGGTCTACACACCTTATCCCAGGCTACCAGGTGGATCTTCCCCTTATCCCCTTGATCTCCCCAAAGGAAGCTCCTGTTCAGTCTGTCTATCTTGTTGCTCGCTGTTGTTGGAAGCAAATTTGTGTTCATAACATGGGTTGGGATCACATTAAAGACCGCTTGGATTAAGGTTGCTTGGCCTGCTAACGAAAGTGAAGCAGCTTTCCAACCCGCCAGTCTATTGCTAACAGCATTCATAGTATCTTCAAAATCTGAAATTACTGTCCTTTTATGTAGAAGTTGGACTCCTAAATATTTCCCTAAGTAGGGAGTTAGAGGAATGCCACAGTGATTGCTCATGGCTCGTGCGACTCCAGATGACACATTCTTAGAAAAGCAAATTCTGGATTTAGAGATACTTACTTTCTGTCCTAATAACTCGCAGAACTGCTCCAGACATTTCGTAATGGTGCATATTTGGTCTGTCGTTGCTTCGTCGAAAAGAATAAGATCATCTGCAAAGAATAAATAAGTGAGGTTGGGTCCCTGCTTCGACAATTTAATTCCTTTCTAGTCTCATTCTTCTACTTTTGTATTGATCATTTGGTTAAGTCTTTCCATGCATAGAACAAATAGGAAAGGGGACATCAGATCCCCCTGTCTGATTCCCCTTAATGGTGTAAACTTCTCTGTTAGGTCGCCATTGAGGGATATGCGGATGGATGAGGTTGATATGCAATTATGAATCAAGGTTATCCACGTCTTGGGCATACCAATGCCTTCAAGCGTATCTGTAATAAAGTCCCACCTCAGTCTATCACAAGCCTTTTCCAAATCAATTTTGATTGCCATAAAGCCTTTTCTACCTTTTCTGGTGCGCATTGTATGAATTATTGGTCCCATGTAACGTGATAGTATTAGTTCCAAGGGGGGGGGGGGGTTAGGAACTATTATAAACTTTTTGCATTAATGCTGACTTACTTAAATATTTAACACTTTTAGCTTAGTAGTTAGGTCAGCACCGCTGAGTAGAATTGAGACAGCTTTAGTCAGCCGCTAACTAGAGCTATTTCAATCGTGAGTTAAGGAAACAACACTTAAGTCAATTTCCAGCTCAGCCCTCAGATTACACTGTTGAAACACCTTTCCACATGATTTTGATTTGACAAAATTATTTAAGTAAATGATAAAAAAATATTCTAACACATTAAATTCAAATGCTTTGATTTATTCACACTAATGTGTTTGTTCAATGTTGAGTTAATTGATTTATAAGACATCAAGATAAAAAGCCTAAAGGCCCACAAGTGTGAGTCAAGCCCAAGTCAACAGATCAAGACCACACGACCCAAGAAGATAAAACACAGTCGTATCAAGTGAAACGACGACTCAGCATGAAGAAGGATCGAGAAGCCTTTTAACAAAAGCTTCAAGAGGAAGCTGCTGAGTTAAGCGACAATGCAGTCAGGTCAGTGGCAGAATAGAACCAACTTATAGACAAAGTATTTCTACTTTGGGTAAAGTTCAGAAGGCGCAGGAAGCTGTCTGGAAGACTTTGCCATAAATGTCGAAACATTCTGTTTATCTGACGAAAAGCTGCTGAGCACTGCCGTAGACAGAAGATGCAAGAATCTCATTGGCCAACGACACTGAGCACGTCCTGAGTGACAACGACAGGAAGCCGTTAGCCTCCAACGGTTATTTCGAAATTCAAAATTACTGGTGCTTGAAGTGTCACTATATAAAGGCCTCTCAATTGCTTCATTCGATGCAGATCTTCAATTAGTCGAAACGCTGAGCAAATTCATACTTGAAGTTCTGTGAGAAAAGCAAAGCAAAATCTTACACCAATTTCCAATCATTGTGTAAAAGTCTAGAGTGATTTCATTCATCTAAAGTGTCTTAGCAATTGTTGTTTAGGACAAACACTTTATCATTTCTAGAAGAATAGAAAGGAGAAGCTGAGTACTCGGTTATAGTACTCAGCGGTAGTTACAGGAGTGAGTAGAGGTATAGAGGAAGGTACTCTTGTATACTCAGCTTCTATTGTAAAAGATTTCGTGCTCTACCTTTAAAGAGCTCAGTAGAGGATTCAAAAAGCTCGGAACGAGTTCTGGGGACTAAACGTAGGCGGAGAGGCCAAACCAGGATATGTCTGCTGAGTAACATATTTCTAACCTTAAACTCCTTTATATATATTGCTTGCTATAAAACTGACTAAGTAACGAACTCACGCTGAGTTGAGTGCACTAAGAAGCTGAGTTCAGGAATAGACTTAAGTGTTATCTCCTGACTCAAGGAAAGAAACAAACTTAGTCACCTGTTGACTAAGCTTGTGTCTAAAAACTACTTAGCGCCGCTGTGTAAACCTTTTCTTAAAGAAAAGAAGTCAGCCTTAACGGACAAAATTTTAAATAGTTCCTATCCCCCCCCCCCCTTGGAACTAACCTTGTCACGTTATACGGGACCAACAAGTGGTATCAGAGCTTAAAAGCTCACTGAGCAAGATATAACTATCTTGAGCTGATCCCCACAATGGCTGAGAACAGCACTCGTTTCCTCCCAGGAAATCAGACAACTCAGATTTTACCTGAGGGACTGTCCATTACTCGGCCTCCTCTGTTCTTCGGGTCTAACTATACCTTTTGGAAGAACAGAATGAAAAATTTCATTTAGGCAACAAATATGAGTGCATGGCTTTCTATAGTCCAAGGCCCATTTGTTCCTGTTGAAACTATTGATGGCCAAACGGTTGTTAAAGCTGAGACTAAGTGGACAGAAGATGATCTCAAGAAGCTACAAAATCATGCTTCGGTTATAAACATGCTTCACTGTGCGTTAGATGCTGCAGAGTACAACAAGATTTCAGGTTGTGAGTCAATGCAGGAGATCTGGAAGAAACTGGAGGTCACCTACGAAGGAACCAAGAAAGTTAAGGAGTCCAAGGTGAACCAGCACATGAGGTTTTACGAGCTATTTGAAATGAATGATGATGAAGGAATCTCTGACATGAACTCAAGATTCACAAACATAATCAACGAGCTCAAGAGACTTGGCAAGATTTTTACTAAGGAAGAGCAAGTCAAGAAGATACTGAGGAGTCTTCCTAAAAGCTGGCAAGCCAAGAAAACTGCTGTTGAGGAAGCTCAAGACTTAACCACCTACAAGTATGATGAACTCATTGGCTCGCTGCTGACCTATGAGATCTCAATGAAGAACTTTGAGGTGAAGGAGAAGTCTGAAGACAAGAAGCAAAAGTCTCTTGTCATAAAAGCTGACTCCACTGATGGGAGCTCAACAGACGATGAAGAAATGGCAATGTTCACTAGAAAGATGAAAAGGCTGTTCAGAAAGAATGATAAATACTCCAAGAAGCCTTAAAAGAAGTTTGACAAGTATAAAGCTGAGTCCAGCGGCAGCAAGTACAAGAAGGACAGCTCAAAGCCCATCATATGCTTTGAATGTCATCAAACTGGCCATATCAAATCAAGTTGTCCTACCTTGAGGAAGGAAAATAAGAACGGCAAGAAGGCAATGGTGGCAACCTGGAGTGATAGTGATGAGTCATCATCATCAGAAGCTGATGCCACTGAGTCAGCAAAGATCTGCTTCATGGCTGATGAGCTTGCTGAGCCATGTATTTCTGAGCACGCTGACCCCTCCGTTGCATCTGACGATGAGGTACACTCAACTGAGGTAATATCAATACCCTTGCTCAGAAATGAAATGATTAATGCCCTGAGTGACCTCTACACACTTGTCAAAAAGTGTAACAAGAAGGTTAGAGCACTCAACAGGCGATGTGATGAGATTGAAGAGGTCAAACTGAGTGACCTTCGATATCTTCTCCAAGACAACTCAACTTTGCATAGCAACGTAGAAATTATGCATAAGTTTGTCTCTGAGGTCCAATAAGATTCTAAGAAACTGAAAAAGGACGTCACATCTATTCAGAACCAACTCAAAGTTCCGAATAAAAGAAATATTCCTCTGAACACTCAGTACCGAAGTACTAGTCAGCAGAGATGGAATCCTCAGCGGAATGTCCAGTGTGACTTTTGTGAGAAGAAAGGACACACCATAAAGGTGTGCTGGCATGCTCAGCACTAGGGTGCTGACCAGTCAGTAAGATATCCTAAACGGAAGGTCAGCTGTGACTTCTGTGGGAAAAATGGACACACTGTCCAAGTGTGTCGTCATAAGATTAAATATGATGCTTTACCTGCTGAGCCTAACAAACAAGGACCCAAAAAGACTTGGGTACCGAAAGATAACTAGCTATATTGCAGGTAAGCCTGAGGTGTGCTGAGAAGTCAAAGATGTGGTACATTGACAGCGCATGCTCGAGGCATATGACTGGTGATGAAACTCAGTTCATCACATTTGTGCGTAAACGAGGTGGAAGCATAAGTTTCGGAGACAACAAAAAGGGTAAGATAGTAGGGTCAGGTACCGTTGGTGGTAATCCTACTATTGAGTCAGTCTCCCTAGTCAGCGGACTCAAATATAACTTACTCAGCGTAGCTCAGCTATGTGATAATGGGAGAAAAGTTATATTTGATGACACTTGATGTAAAATATTCGAGGGTAAAACAAATGAGTTGATTTTAACCGTCCCTCGTATTGATAACGTCTTTATGCTGAATTTAGAAAAGAAATTTTCAAAAACTGTATGCTTAGTGTCAAAGGAAGAAAATTCCTGGCTATGACACATGAGACTTGGTCATGTAAGCATGGACCTCCTGGCCAAATTAGCAAGAAAGCAATTAGTTGAGGGACTACCAGAACTTAAGTTCGAAAAAGATCAATTATGCAACGCTTGTCAAGCTGGAAAACAAACCAAACAATCTTTTCATAGTAAAAACATTGTCTCAACCAAGCGTCCATTAGAGTTGCTACACTTGGATCTCTTCGGTCCAGTCCAGCCGCTGAGCTTGGATGGTAGAAGATTTTCCTTGGTCATTGTAGATGACTTTTCTCAGTACACCTAGATCATCTTGCTGAGTAGCAAGGATGAAACCTTTGAGACGTTTTCAACTTTAGTAAGAAAACTTGAAAATGATAAAGACCTTAAGTTAGCTCACATCCGAAGTGATAATGGTGGAGAATTCAAAAACCAACAGTTTGTTGAATTCTGTGAAGCCAGCGGCACTGACCATAATTTTTCTGCTCCTAGAACGCCTCAACAGAATGGGGTTGTTGAAAGGAAAAACAGAACCTTGGTTGAAATAGCCAGGACAATGCTGAGTGAGCATAGGCTTCCAAAGTACTTTTGGGGAGAAGCTGTCAACACAGCTTGTTACATACTTAATAGGGCTCTAGTCAGACCCATATTAAAGAAGACTCCCTACGAACTTTGGAAAGGACGAAAGCCCAACATTGGATACTTTCGTGCCTTCGGCTGTAAATGTTTCATTCTAAATACTAAAGACAGCCTTGCTAAGTGTGATTCAAAAACTGATGAAGCTATCTTTTTAGGCTACTCAACAAACAGCAAAGCATATAGAGTTTTCAATAAACGAACTCAGGTCTTAGAAGAGTTAGTACATGTTGAGTTCGATGAAACTAACCCTGCAGGAAAAGACAAGCAGCTGAATGAGGATGATCCATACTCAGCACCCGCTGACCAAGAAACAGCCGCTGAGTCACTACCTCAAAGGCTGACCAAAGGTAAAAGCGAAACTCAAATTGTTTTCAGTGACCAATCTATACCTGCAGAGATTGTTGAAACACAACCAGCTCAAGACATCACTCTTCCAAAAGAGATCAGAATACCAAGAGGACACTTAGAGAGTGCCATTCTTGATGCTGCTGAAAACACCCTGATGATAAGAAATCAACTCAGGAGATACCTCAGCAACGTAGCATTCGTCTCAGTTCAGGAACCAAAGAACTTCGCTGAAGCTGAGCACGATGAGTTCTGGATGAGTGCAATGCAAGAAGAACTTGATCAGTTCAGAAGAAATGAAGTATGTGACTTAGTGCCAAATCCAAGAAGTCAGAAGACCATAGGAACAAGATGGGTCTTCCGCAACAAGCTGGATGAACAAGGGAACGTGGTCAGAAATAAAGCAAGACTTGTAGCTCAGGGCTACAGTCAGCAAGAAGGTATTGACTACGGTGAGACCTTCGCCCCAGTGGCAAGGCTAGAGGCTATAAGAATTTTATGTGCATATGCAAGTTATATGAACTTTAAATTATTCCAAATGGATGTTAAGAGTGCATTCCTTAATGGAGTTATAAACGAGGAAGTGTATGTTAATCAGCCTCCAAGGTTTGAGGATCCCAAGTTCCCAAACCACGTTTATAAACTCAAAAAGGCTCTGTATGGTCTCAAACAAGCACCACGTGCTTGGTATGAGAGGCTAACCAGTTTCCTGCTGACTAGAAATTATGTCAGAGGTAAAGCTGATATAACCTTATTCATTAAGAGGAAGGGTAAAGATACCCTACTAGCTCAGATATATGTTGATGACATTATTTTTGGTGCCACTAACGAGTCAATGTGCAAGGAATTTAGTAAGCAGATGCAGACTGAGTTTGAAATGTCAATGATGGGAGAACTCAACTTCTTCCTTGGACTTCAAATCAAACAAGGGAAAAATGGCATCTTCATCAGTCAAACTAAGTATGCTAAGGAGATATTGAAGAAGTATGAACTTAAGAATTGCAAGTCAACATCTACCCCTATGGGCACTGACACTGTCCTCTGCGTTGACGAAAATGGTAAGTCAGTAGACAGCAAATTGTACCGAGGTATGATTGATTCTCTACTCTACTTAACTGCTAGTAGGCCGGACATTCAGTTCTCAGTATGTTATTGTGCTAGATATCAATCTAACCCTAAGGAATCTCATTACATAGCTATAAAAAGAATCCTTAGATATTTGCAAGGCTCAGTGAATGCAGGTTTCTGGTATCCCAATACTCATGATTTCACACTCATTGGATACACTGACGCTGACTATGGACGAGACAAGCTTGAACGAAAAAGCACCTCAGGAGGATGCCACTTCCTTGGAAGCTGTCTTGTGTCCTGGTTCAGTAAGAAGCAGGCATCAGTAGCCTGTCAACCACTGAAGCTGAGTACATTGCTACTGGAAGCTGTGTTGCTCAAGTCCTATGGATTAAGCAACAACTAGAAGATTATGGCGTTCAGACTAAAACAATTGAAGTCAAATGTGACAACAAGAGTGTCATTGACCTATCAAAGAACCCAATCCAGCAGAGCAGGATGAAGCACGTCAGCATAAGACATCACTTCATCAGAGATCATGTACTCAAGGGAGAGATCAAGCTGACCTATGTCCCAATGGATGAGCAGCTTGCTGATATCTTCACAAAGCCACAGGCTCGTGAGCAATTCAACATACTTAGAGAAGCCATTGGTATGTTTAATCCTCTTCAATAAATTCCAAGTACAATATGTGATATATGCATGCTGAGTGAATTACCATGCTAAATGATTTGTGCTAAATCAATAACTATTACATGCTGAGTAGATATACACGCTGAGTGGTTATCTTAAGCTGAGCTACTAAGCATACGAATTATTCCTTTGCGTAACACTGACTACTCAGAACTTTACACGTTTGGAATCCTTAACACTGAGTAAAGATCCGTAGCAAAATTTAATGCGAAAACACACAAATTAAATAGCCACCTAGGATGACGTAAGCGCAATAATTATAAAATACATGCGCCGAATGTGTCATAAATGCCAGAATCTTTATCGATTGAGTATCTCGAGGTCAAACGGCCACCTCAACGCTTCAGATCAACTCGACACCTCTATAAATAGTGGACGATTTCCCACTTTTACCTCTTTACGCTTAGAAATTTTTGGTATTCAAATCCTTTTCTCTCTAAAATTCCCAAACTTCTCAAATTTCTCTGAAAATCATGTCGGATTCTCAGAATCTCTCCGGAGGCTGTTACAATGATGATAACCGCTCCGATGAAAACCCTCCATCTCTTGCTCAGCAGGAATATAGCGAGACTCCCACCAAGTCTAAAGAAACTAGTCAGCGTGACCACTCTAAGGTCACTACACCAAGGAAGAAAACCAAAGCTGACCAAGCTACCTCCTCGAAAGGGAAGCAAAAGCAGGATAAGGCAAAGAAACCCGTTGAACGCACCTACTCCCTAGTCTACGAGAGCGTAAGGGGGTATAAGGTTGACCATTCCCGCTGGTTTTCAAAGGGATTTGTGGAAGCTGAGAAACCCTTCTGTGAGTGGATCTTAAAGAACGGCTGGATCGAGCTGTTCTCGACTCGAGAAGCCACCTATCCTGAGTTAGTGAAGGAATTCTACGCTAACCTAAGAGCCGCTGATGATAACCGGGACTACATGGTCACCAAGGTTCGAGGGAAGGATATCTTCATCAACCCTGCTTACCTTGCCTCACTGCTCAAGCTGAAAAACGACGGAGCTCAACTCAGAAAATCAGGTGACCAAGATAAAACCAACTACACCATTGAGTTCTGTAAGCCAACCGGTCACATAGGAGTGATATCAAGCACTTCCATGGGTCAGAATTAAAAGATGGCCCATTATATCCTGACAAACTTTCTCTTCCCCAAGATCAACGCTACTTCCTCAGCGTCGAACTTCGAGCAATGCTTCATTTGGCATATGCTAACCTACCAGCCGCTCAACATGCCAATCTTTATAATCGATGGGTTTCAAAGAAGTACTGGAACCCTTAGGTTAGGCTCCATTATTACCAGAATCCTCAAGGATCACCGGGTGAGCTTGGTTGAGGAAATCCACACCTGGGGTACATAAATTACTGCAGCTGCATTGTTTGGTCTGGTCTATGATCAACCAATTGTGCCCAAAAAAGGAAAAGGGGCCGCTGTTCAGGAAACAGAGGGGATGCTGACCAGAAAGGGAAAGAAAGTGAAGAAAGATCAAGCTGACAAGCAGGACAGAAAGAGGAAAGCTGTTCAGACCTCTTCAAAAGATAATGTTTCTCCACCGAAGAAAGTTCGGTTGGTATCCAGAGGAACAAAGCCTCAAGTGTCACAAGAACAAGCTGAGCCTAAGTCAGCAGAAACCTCAAAAGGCAAGCTGAGCCTGAGGAAGAAGGAGAAAAAGAGGACACTACTGATGAGCAACCACTTAGGAAGAAGAAAATCTCTTCTGGGTTAAGTCCTATCAATGTAGCCCCACTTGGAGTCGTCATTTCTGAAGACTCTCATTATGTGGGAAGTCAGGGCATTGTTCTTGAGAAAAATCCCACTGACCAAGATCAAGAAGAATTGGGTGGTCAGTTTGATGCTGAGGAGACAGCAAATGTTGAGCAACATGAGCCATCAGATGTTGACCAACATGAAAGGATCACACTGATCAAGGGGCAACTTCACCTACTGACTCAATTGAAGAAGAAGCTGAGCCAACAGCAAAGGATCACACTGATCAAGGGGCAACTTCACCTACACTGAGCAGGTTGAAGAAGAAGCTGAGCCAACAGCAAAGGATCACACTGATCAAGGGGCAACTTCACCTACTGACTCAATTGAGTCCATTCCTGCTGACCCGTCTCCTCAAAAGACTAAGAGATTAAGGAGACTTAAGAAGAAGGCACATAAATCCCCTGTCATTGACCTTATGGGTGACTCACCTCTACGGGATCCGATTACTGACCTTTTAGATATGCAGTTTAAGTTCTTCTCAAATCCCACTGAGTCTCCACCAGAGCAATAGGAAAAGCAATCCTCTGTTTCTCAGCCTAAGGAACATGCCGACTCAACTGCTCCTCTAAGCCAAGGTGATACCGAGCAAGTGCTCGAAGTTCCTGCTCCTCAACATACTGAGCTAGATAAGGAAATACCTGCTCAGGTCAGTGCTGAAACACCTTAACCTCCTCAAACCAGCCAGCTTCAGTCTGACTCTGAGCAAGTAGATAATTCTGCCGATCATCCTCTTCCATAAACACAAGTGCAGAATATCAACCAGTCAGCTCCTGCTGGCAATATCAACTCAAGACCAGCCGCTGATCATGCTGACACTTCTAATATTGAGCTGAACCAAACACCTCCACCATCCGGTTCTACTCGTACTCCGGCAACTGAGCCAAATAATGATGGATCCTACTCTTATCTGAATGCCTCTGAGTCTGGTCGAAGAATCATTGACTCAGCTCAAGCTCTACTCTAAGACATCCATCAAACCAACGCCGACGCCGCTGGGTCAGTTCCTGTTGACCCAACTCAACTTTCATCTGTCACTCAGCTTCTCACAGAAATCAAAGGTCTTAAGGATCTTCTGAGTGTCATGACTTCACTTCAGTCTCAACAACCCAGACAGGAATCAATAACAAAGCTGGATGAACTCCAGCTGACAATGGTCAATCACATAAACTCTCTTCAAGGTCAACTTCATAATCTGTCAGCTGCGCACACAATGTATGCAACTTCTGCTGAAGTTCATCAACTCTTCAACCAGCTTCACACTGAACAAGCCAGAACCAACGAGCAACTCTCTTCCTCCTCCCAATGCTCCATTGAGAAAATTAGTGAGGTTGTCCATCTACTCAACTTGAGTAAGGAAGAGATGGAAACTGACCAACTCAAGATGAATGAAATTCGGAGGTACTCTCGAGTCACTTTCAACCATGTGCGCTACTCAAATGTTCAACGTTAGTATTATGACTCGGCTTTGCTAAAGATGTTTCATCAAGCCTATGCCATGCTGACTGATAGTATAACCTGGGTTGGAAAGTCTCAAGCATACATCCTGAGTATGCTCAGTGCCTCGAATATCAGGATTCCACGTTCTGTCTTGGATGAGGGTGTTCCTGTTTTTTATGGCATCAATGAAAGCACACGCATGCTTAAGGCATTCTCTGGCCGATTAACTCATGCTGCCCTCAATGACACCTTCATTCCTCCTCCTCCCGATGCTGACAAAACGGGGGAGAAAGAACAAGCTCAAAGAACTCAACAATCAGGAGAAGCATCAAGAAGTCAACAGAAATCCAAGGGAAAGGGAAAAGCTAAAGAGCATGATGTCCAAATTAACTACAAGAAAAAATAGCTTGACTAGGATTGCCAGATTTAGTTTTGTTAAACTTGTAGTCTTTCCCTTATGTATTTTGTTGTGCTGACCCTTAATACCAAACTATGCACGCATCTATCTTTTTCAAAACTGACTAAATTTTTGTAATGCTTACTTATGTTTTGTCCTGAATAGTTAACGTATCTTCATTAAATAAACTGTGTTAATTGTCTACATTGCTTTATGATTGTCTGCTGTGTTGATCTATAAGTTGACCTTTTTTATATGTCTTCTTAACTAAAACACATTGAACAAAGATATACTCAGCGCTCTCTGATATCTAAACTTTCCGCATAAACTGAGTTAAAAAGAATATGTTCCATGAGCTGACCTATTTCTGAAAACTGACCTTAGACTTACTTGATTAAACCTTGAAATGTTTAAAGTAAAACTAAGTCAGTAGCTCAACCCTTACGGGGGAGTATCTTGAGTAATATAAGGTCAACTATCATGGGGGAGCTCAACACTGAGTTCTTCACTGAATATTTTTGCCAACATCAAAATGGGGGAGTTTGTTGAAACACCTTTCCACATGATTTTGATTTGACAAAATTATTTAAGTAAATGATAAAAAAATATTCTAACACATTAAATTCAAATGCTTTGATTTATTCACACTAATGTGTTTGTTCAATGTTGAGTTAATTGATTTATAAGACATCAAGATAAAAAGCCTAAAGGCCCACAAGTGTGAGTCAAGCCCAAGTCAACAAATCAAGACCTCACGACCCAAGAAGATAAAACACAGTCGTATCAAGTGAAACGATGACTCAGCATGAAAAAGGATCGAGAAGCCTTCTAACAAAAGCTTCAAGAGGAAGCTGCTGAGTTAAGCGACAACGCAGTCAGGTCAGCGGCAGAACAGAACCAACTTATAGACAAAGTATTTCTACTTTGGGTAAAGTTCAGAAGGCGCAGGAAGCTGTCTGGAAGACTTTGCCATAAATGTCGAAACATTCTGTTTATCTGACGAAAAGCTGCTGAGCACTGCCGTAGACAGAAGATGCAAGAATCTCATTGGCCAACGACACTAAGCACGTCCTGAGTGACAACGAAAGGAAGCCGTTAGCCTCCAACGGTTATTTCAAAATTCGAAATTACCGGTGCTTGAAGTGTCACTATATAAAGGCCTCTCAATTGCTTCATTCGATGCAGATCTTCAATTAGTCGAAACGCTGACCAAATTCATACTTGAAGTTCTGTGAGAAAAGCAAAGCAAAATCTTACACCAATTTCCAATCATTGCGTAAAAGTCTAGAGTGATTTCATTCATCTAAAGTGTCTTAGCAATTGTTGTTTAGGACAAACACTTTATCATTTCTAGAAGAATAGAAAGGAGAAGCTGAGTACTCGGTTATAGTACTCAGCGGTAGTTACAGGAGTGAGTAGAGGTATACAGGAAGGTACTCTTGTATACTCAGCTTCTATTGTAAAAGGTCTCGTGCTCTACCTTTAAAGAGCTCAGTAGAGGATTCAAAAAGCTCGGAACGAGTTCCGAGGACTGGACGTAGGCGGAGAGGCCGAACCAGGATATGTCTGCCGAGTAACATATTTCTAACCTTAAACTCCTTTATATATATTGCTTGCTATAAAACTGACTAAGTAACGAACTCACGCTGAGTTGAGTGCACTAAGAAGCTGAGTTCAGGAATAGACTTAAGTGCTATCTCCTGACTCAAGGAAAGAAACAAACTTAATCACCTGTTGACTAAGCTTGTGTCTGAAAACTACTTAGCGCCGTTGTGTAAACCTTTTCTTAAAGAAAAGAAGTCAGCCTTAACGGACAAAATTTTAAATAGTTCCTATCCCCCCCCCCCCCCCCTTAGAACTAACCTTGTCACATTATACGGGACCAACATACACAACTCAGCATATACAAGTTATTGTTTTGTTGAATAATATTTAGCAAGCAATAGATATTTATATCAAAAGATAAAGGGTTAGAAGTTACTCAGCAGACTTATCCTGGTTCGGCCTCTCCGCCTACGTCCAATCCCCGGAAATCCTTCCAAGCTTTTTGAATCCTCTACTGAGCTCTTTAAAGGTAGAGCACAAACCGTTTACAATAGCAATTGAGTATGCAAGAGTACCGTCCTCTATTCGTCTACTCAATCCTATCTCTACCACTGAGTACTATAACCGAGTACTCAGCCTTTCTCTACCACTGAGTACTATAACCGAGTACTCAGCCTCTCTTTTCTAACCTTTTACAAATGATAAGGAATTGTTCTTGAAACAACAAAGAACACTTTAGATGAATAAATCAATCTAGACTTTTACACAAAAAAATAGGAGTTGGTGTAAGAGCATGCTTTTTCTTTTTAGACAGCTTCTATTTTGGATTTTCCAAATGAATTGACTTGATGAAGATTTTGCTTGTCTGTCTTGTATAGATTCAAGTATGAAGTGGCCTTTTTATAGTGATCTTTTAGGCATCAATTATTTGCATCCCGACATAGCCATTGTGGGGAAACGTTCTTCTTTCGTCATCATTTGGTCAGCACTCAGTGCTGCAGGCTAATCCCGTCTTCTGTCTTTGTCAGACGCCAGGTTTGTCTTCTTGTAGATGTCAGATGGTCCATGCTCCTTTTCGAAAAGTCTTCCAGACAGATTTCTGTGGCTTCTGAATATTTCAGAAAATGGACAAACTTTGTCTTGCAAGTTGACCGATCATTGACGCTGACCTGACGACCACTCATCTTGACACAGCGGCTTCGCCTTCAAGCTTCTTGGAAGAAGACAGTTTATTTCTCAAGCTGAGTTGCATTAAACTCAGCTCCGGCTGTGTGACTTGCATCTGCTGACTTTGTCTTGACTTTCTTTTGTGGATTTTTAGTTCCTATTCTTATCAATCAATTTACTCAACATAGAACAAACTCATTAACACAATTAAATCAAAGCTCTTAAATTTAATTGTGTTGGAATATTTTTATCATGGTGATTTATATAATTTTGTCAAATTAAAATCATGTGGAAAGGTGTTTCAACATGAATTGCTTCCTGGGCTAAAATGATGTTATCGTGAAGTTGCTGACCCTGTATGAAGCTGCTTTGATTCTGCTCTACTAGCAGTGGCAAAATGCTTTTCAGGCGCATAGTGATGCTTTTGGTGACAAACTTATACATTACCGAACACAAGCTAATTGGCCTGAACTAGTTGAAGGTGTCCAGGGCCTTCACTTTCGGGATTAAAACTAGAATAGTTTCATTTACCGTTTCGATTGGAATTTGGTTTAGGAAGATTCCAAAGACAAAGCTATATACACTTTTATGAGGTTTCAAGTTTTCAGCTCTGCCTTCATTCATGTTGCCTTCACTTTTATGAGTTCCACATACTTCCATGTTGTGTCCATATATCCCACATGAGAAACAAATATTGTGCAATCCTTCATATTCGACTTTGTAAGTCCGCCGACGAAGTTTATATTTCGCTATGAGCGGTTTAGATAGATCTACCTCCACACAGACCCTGGCATATTTACCTCGTTCACCCGTTAAAGAGGTCTTATCAACATATTGAGCTTGTCCAACTAGGTTCCCAAATTTCATCAGAGAACTGCCACTGTAGTATTGAATGGGGAGGCCAGGAAATCTCACCTAGGCAAAGATTTTTGAAACTTGGTCATCTTCAGGGTCAAAATTTGGTTTCCAGGGACGTACCGTTACGATATGATCTAATACAATCCAAGGTCCCCCAGAAGACGCTATTTTAAAGTCGGTGTCGTTTGAAAATTTGGCCAGGTAGAAATCATTTGTAAGGTCGACCAGAGTTAGAACTACTTTTTCCCCTAGTATGACTGTAGTTTGCTGTGTAGGTATCTGTAGCCAATCCTCTTCCCCAGTACTTTGATGATTAATGATGTTTTCCATGGTTGCCAAAGGATCTTTTTTTTTCCGCTGCGGAAAATCGCACCCTCGGACATTTATCATCTGATTCATCCTCGTCCTCACTATCAGATGTTGGTTCATAGTGATGCTGAAAGCAGTTGCTGAACTCCGACACGTTAGTCTCTGGGTCCTTCACTGTGGTATCAACATAATTGGTTAATCCCAGTAATGAATCCTTCCATGGAGTTGCTCCTTTTCTGAAGGGCGATCCTTTTGGTTCTTCCCCTTTGGTCGAAGTTGTAGCAGCTCTGCCCTCATGGTCTTTAACTTTTTTATTACTACGTTGTCGCTGATCATCTTCTTCCTCAGATAACCCATCTATATTCTAGGTATTATTTGCAAAAGGGGGGCTGGTTGGTATCCAAGGTACTGTTCATTCTCTAAAGAGAAAAAGTTGTAACAGATAATAATATGGATCTAGTGAAATGTCAATACAATTCTAAAATGGGTAGAAATTTATTGAGAAATGGGAAGGGGGAGAGACAACATGTTATAAAGGGGGTCAACCGTGGAAAATTCATGGTTAACGGTCACAGTGGACACCTGGTATAAAGTTCGATGGATATACCGGGAAGAAATTTAGTTCAGTGGCCATAATGTGAAAATGTGTATAGTTCAGTGGCCATGAGTGTAATTTACCGTGAAAATGATCAAACTTAAGTGACCTTGTATGCTTTTTACCCACTAACATTTATTGATTTTATTCTAAAAGGACCATAATTTGTGAATTTCATTATTTATCACCTTTATTTGTGAAAATCACCAAACCCTTAACCAAATAAAAAATTGTTAAACAGAAAGCAAATGTGAACCATTTATAACTTGTCTAATATTATTTGTAATTACCAATTAAGTATCCATCGGATAAGGAAACCCTAATGCGAAATCTGGTAATAAAATCCTGCATAATTAATAGACTGGTCAAATACATTTCATGAACCCCCTATAAATAGTGCAACATATTTTGTATTTTCAACACCCAAAAACATATCAAACCTAATTCACTACAAAATGAAACTCCAAATTGTGCTTCTTTGCTTTCTGATGTCTATTGTTGTGGCAGTAGGACTCCCTGGCGGCTGGAATCCGATTAAAAATTTGAAAGATCCGCATGTGGTTGAGATAGCTAACTATGCTATTAAGGAGCACAACAAACAAGCTCATACCCATTTGAAACTGGTTAACATTGAGAAGGGCGAAACACAGATCGTCGCTGGGACAAATTACCTGCTTGTTTTGGTTGCGGAAGAAGGTGCCACCAAGAACAAGTATGAGGCTGTTGTCTGGGAGATGCCATGGGAGCATTTCAGGAATCTCACTTCCTTTAACCTTTATAATTGATTTTGTATTTTAATTTATGTTTATGAGTTCGTTTATTTGAGAATTTGACAATAATTATGAGAATGGAATAAGTGATTTGTGTTTAAAGAGTGAAGTTGATAATTTTTGTGCTGAAGATGAATTAATTATAATGGAGGCTGTGAAGCAACAACTGAGAAATGTTAAATTATTTGACAAATAAATGAGGTAAAGTCACAAATAATTTGATATCACCAAATTTATCCCAAAGTAAGAAATTGGATACTTCTTTTATGAATTAGATTTTTAATTTTAGTTGGGCTAAAGTTTTACTAAAGGTTTCGTAGAGTTTCACCTCCATAAAGCGAAACTTTGTAAAAGCTTGATGAAACTCAATTTTAATACGGTGAAACTCAGTGCAACGTGATATCTTAATTAAAAAGAGAAGAATTAATTAATAAAGTTGTGTATATAAATATTGGGTAAATTACACCCATGATAAGCGAAACAATGTGATATCTTTTAATTATTTAATTATTACAAACAAACTTTAAAATAAAAAATATCACAAACAAACAAATCTAAAAAACAATGTGATATCTTTTAATTATCTAATTACACAATTATTATCTAATTATCACAAATAAACTCCAAAATAAAAAAATAAAAAACAAATACATCAGCTTCTCTATCTCTCTAATTTTTTATTTTTCTTTTTCTTTCTCTCTTCTCTCTTCTCTCTCTTCTTTATTAATTTCTCTCTCTAAAATCAATTGAATTTTATCTATTTCTAAATCAAATATAATCAATTGAATTTCCTTCGACTCTAAACAGACAAAATATTTGATATTATTTTCTCTCTAACTGAGTTTTTGGCTTCTTTTATATTATTGTTTTCTCTCCCTGGATCAGCTTCGAACGCAGCAACTTCAATTCCGTTTCAGCTTCAACTTTCCTCCATCTCCTGTTCTGCCTATTAGATATGGATATTTCTGCTGTAATTTAGGAATATAATTGATTTGTAATTATCATGTTCACACATATATCTTGTGTATATATATCACATTATCAATGAATGGAAAGGCAAGGATTCTACCTTATCATGGTATCATGAGCCTAATTTCTTTCCTAAAAACTCTCTCCTAAAATTTCTCTCCCTAATCCCACCCAAATCTCTTCTTTCTCTCTTCCTCATTCTGCCGTTCTTCATCCCTAAAAACTCTACTGCCACCATGCCAAACAATGAACAAAACAATGGTGCCGCCGCCGCACCAACTCATCCGGCCCTCTCCATTATCAACATTACCTCCTTTATTCGTGATCCTCTCGAATCCGGCAAAGGCCTCTATACCACTTGGGCTGAACTTTTTAAAACACATGCCCGTGCTTTTCAAGTTCTTGATCATATCCTTCCTGAAACCGACGATAAATCGGAAACCTCTTCTTCGGTTATGAAAGCAAAGAATCCAGGTTTATGGTCTCGTGTTGATGCCATCGTGTTGCAATGGATTTATGGAACCATATCTTCAGACCTTCTCAACAGTATCATCGGACCAAATTTAACAGCCGCCGACGCTTGGAAACTCCTAGAACAACAATTCTCCGATAATAAAAATTCAAGAGCCCTTTATTTACAACAAGAACTGTCCAATGCTAGACTTGAAAATTTTGATGATATCTCTGCCTACTGCCAACATTTGAAGTCCCTCTCGGACCAATTAAGCAACGTCGGGGCTGCCGTATCCAACGATCGTCTCGTTCTTCAATTAATTTCGGGGCTCACTGACGCCTACGAGACAATCGGAACACAAATTCGCCACAATGACATTCTGCCCAATTTCACAAAGGCAAGGTCCATGTTATTATTGGAAGAATCTGCCCGTAAAAAACGCACAGCCGCCACCGTCGGATCTGAAATTGCCGCCGTTACTATCGCCCAACAGTCCCCGTCGAATCAAGCTCCTCCATATTCAAATCACGTTCGGCCTTCTTTCCCTCAAAATTCTGGCGCTGCTCGCGGTGGCCGGGGTTATTATCACCGTGGCAGAGGCGGACGGGGCAGAGGCGGACAATGGCAGCAAAATAGCGGTCCTCGCTGGTCAGGGGCTGTTTCTTTACAACAGCCATGGGGGTACGGGCCATGGACTGGACAGGCGCCCCAATGGGCCTATCCCCCATATCCTTATCCTTCTTGGCCCAATTCTTCACATGGTGCAACTCATGGTGCAACTCGCGGGCCTGTTTTTAATAACAATTCTTCTGCAGTCCAGCCAGGCATATTGGGAGCCCATCCGCAGGCCCATCTGGCCCAGTATTACACTCCAACAAACATTGAGGCGGCTATGCACACCTTGACAATCACACCACCTGCAGAACCTTGGCATATGGACACCGGCGCCACTTCTCACATGAGCGGGGATGGAGGTAAACTCACATCTTATTTAAATAAGAGTCCTAACACGAGTATCGTAGTAGGTAATGGCACTTGTATTCCTGTTATCGGTCTTGGTAATGCATCCTTAAAAACAAACAACAAAACCCTAGAATTGAACAATGTTTTACATGCCCCTAGATTAATCAAAAACCTTATATCTGTGCGGAAATTTGCTATTGATAATAATGTGTCCGTTGAATTTGATCCTGTTGGTTTCTCTGTGAAGGACTTGCGCACAGGGATCCCTATTATGAGATGTAATAGCACCGGTGATTTATATCCAGTCACATCCTCCTCTTCAGAGTCTTCTTATGCTTTAAATGCTTCTGTTTTATCTCCTTCAGTTTGGCACAATAGATTGGGCCATCCTGGTCCTCAAATTTTAGACAATCTTCGAACTAATAATTTTATTTCTTGTCCTAAAAATGTTGATTTTTCTATTTGCAATTCTTGTGTGCTTGGGAAACATATTAAATTGCCTTTTTATGCTTCTAAAAATATGTCATCAATGCCGTTTGATATTATTCATAGTGATATATGGACATCTCCTGTTCTAAGTTCTAGTGGCTATAGATATTATGTTCTTTTCCTAGATGATTATTCTAATTTTCTGTGGACTTTTCCCTTAGCAAATAAATCTCAAGTTTTTTCTGTGTTCCTCACATTCCGAAATTACGTACGTACTCAATTTGAAAAAGATATCAAAACTTTTCAGTGTGATAATGGTGGTGAGTATAACAATAGTCATTTTCATGATTTTTTTAACAATAATGGTATGCAATTCTGTTTTTCATGTCCACATACTTCCTCCCAAAACGGTAAATCTGAACGAACGATTCGAACAATCAATAATATAATTCGCACTCTACTAACACATGCTTCTTGCTCTCATTCTTTCTGGCCTCATGCTCTTGCTCATGCGACCTATCTTTTAAATATTCTCCCTCACAAAAATCTTAGTCTTCTTTCACCGACTCAAATTCTCTACAATCGTACTCCTTCTTATACTCACTTACGCACTTTCGGTTGTCTTTGTTACCCACTTGTCCCTTCTTCCTCTAGAAATAAACTTCAACCTAGGTCCTCTCCATGTGTGTTTCTTGGATATCCATCCAATCATCGAGGCTATAAGTGTTACGACATCTCCGCGCGGAAAATAATTATATCTCGTCACGTTATTTTCAATGAAAGCAAATTTCCATTTTCCACTCAACATGTCTCGGCCTCCCCTCCCATTTCTTCTATTTCCAACTCACCTACACAAACAACCCAACCCATTATTCCCTTCCCCACTAATGCGTCCACTCCTAACCAAAGCCCAGTTTCACCACGGCCCAACAGTCCCAACCCATCTTCCCAAAACAGCCCAGCACTTCCCCCTTCTCCTCTCGACAGTCCCTTTCCTTCTCCAATTCAACACGGCCCAAACACAAATTCCCCACAACAGCTCACCTCCCCACAACAGCCCACTTCCCCGCCTTCTCCCGATCCTATACACGCCAACCCAACCCAACCGACTCACCCTATGACAACCCGAGCTAAACTTGGAATTTTCAAACCCCAAAGAAAGCTCAACTTACACACCACCACTATTTCTCCTATTCCTTCTAATCCCTCACTTGCTTTACAAGACCCTAATTGGAAACAAGCCATGACTGAAGAATATAAGGCTCTTATTGAAAATAAGACGTGGGTCCTCGTACCCCGTCCTTCTAATGCTAATGTTCTTCGTAGTTGGTGGATTCTCAGGCACAAATTTAATGCAGATGGATCTTTTGAAAGATACAAAGCAAGACTTGTTGGAAATGGGGCGAATCAACTTGTTGGGGTAGACTGTGGTGATACTTTCAGTCCAGTTGTTAAGCCAGCAACAATTCGAGCTGTATTAAGTATTGCACTTTCTAAAGGTTGGCCACTACATCAGCTGGATGTAAAAAATGCTTTTCTTCATGGGGATCTTCATGAGACTGTTTATATGCATCAACCACTGGGATTTCGGGATCCCAACTATCCAGATCATGTATGCCTTCTTCAAAAGTCTCTTTATGGTCTCAAACAGGCACCACGGGCGTGGTACCAACGGTTTGCCTCTTTCTTGTCTACCATGGGTTTTTCTCACAGTAAATCTGATCATTCACTGTTTGTCTTTCGTCGGGGAGCAGAGATGGCATATCTACTCTTATATGTGGATGACATCGTTCTAGCTACTTCTTCCACTGCTCTACGAGAGTCAATTATCAACAAATTGAGTTCCGAATTTGCTATGAAAGATCTTGGCCCATTGAGTTATTTTTTAGGGATATCTGTCACTCGGAGCGCCGGCTCTCTTTTTCTGTCTCAAAAGAAGTATGCTACTGAGATCATTTCTAAAGCCGGTCTTTCTTCAGCAAATTCCTGTACAACACCTGTTGACACTAAGCAAAAACTGAGTGCTTCATCTGGTTCTGCTTATCATGATCCATCTGAGTATCGAAGTTTAGCTGGTGCATTACAGTATTTGACTCTCACTCGCCCAGACATCAGTTATGCTGTTCAGCAAGTCTGTTTATTCATGCACGATCCCAAAACGTCTCATATGGCAGCTATCAAGCGGATTCTTCGATATGTTAAAGGAACCCTGGAGTTCGGACTTACATTCACAACCTCTTCACTAGATTCCTTGGTCTCCTATACAGATGCAGATTGGGGGGGATGTCCTGACACTCGACGTTCTACTTCAGGATATTGTGTTTTCCTTGGTGACAATCTTCTGTCTTGGTCTGCTAAGCGGCAACCCACTTTATCTCGTTCTAGTGCTGAAGCAGAGTATCGTGGTGTTGCTAATGTCGTATCTGAAACTTGCTGGATTAGAAATCTTCTTCTTGAACTTCATTGCCCTATTAGTAAATCCACCTTGGTATATTGTGACAATGTGAGTGCAGTTTACCTCACTGGTAATCCTGTACAACACCAACGTACCAAGCATATTGAGATGGATATACATTTTGTTCGAGAAAAGGTTGCTAAAGGAGAGGTTAGGGTACTTCATGTTCCTTCTCGTCATCAAATTGCAGATATTTTCACCAAAGGTCTACCACAAATTCTTTTCGACGACTTCCGCTCTAGTCTCAACGTTCGACCACCTCCCGTTTCGACTACGGGGGTGTATTAGATATGGATATTTCTGCTGTAATTTAGGAATATAATTGATTTGTAATTATCATGTTCACACATATATCTTGTGTATATATATCACATTATCAATGAATGGAAAGGCAAGGATTCTACCTTATCACTGCCGCTATTGAGGTCTGTTCCATATCCTATTGTTTTCAATTGAAATAAAGCTGACTTTTGATGTTGGGAAATTGGATAAACTATATTTTTCTTCTTCTCAACTCTTGACTTCATTATTATCTTTTGCTGAAATTTGAATGCGCTTTGAGCTTTCATTGGAGCTCATTGTCCTTAAGCTCTACCATTTGGGTTGGGTTATAATTTAGTATGGATTGATTTATAGATTTATATAGTAATTGAAGTTTCAACATTTTGTCCCCGTTACAAAATCCCAGTTTGTAGCCACTTCTTTGGGTGATGAAGGATTCTCAAGAGCAGCAAAGTCAACAGATCGGTAATTGTTACTGCTATTAGGAACTTCTTTAGAGATAATGAATGGGGTTTAGTAGTGATCAGCATGAGCAAGGATTGTCAATTTTTCTTTTATTTATCAGTTAATGAAATGTAATTAGATTCTTTCAATCTCAATATATGATAAGGTGAATTGGACTTTGGTGCTGTGTCTGTGTCAATACATATGGAGGAAAGTTTGATCGGTTCTGCTCATAAATGATTTAAGCCATAGTAGGTTGCTTCAAATATTTTGTCTGTTTAGAGTTGAAGGAAATTGAATTGATTATATTTGATTTAGAAAGAGATGGAAATTCAATTGATTTTAGAGAGACAAACTAATAAAGAAAAGAGAGAAGAGAAATATTTTAGAGAGAGAAACTAATAAAGAAGAGAGAGAAGAGAAAGAAAGAAAAAAAAAATTAGAGAGAGACGGATAAGATGGCGTATTTGATTTTTATTTTTTATATTAGGGTTTGTTTGTGATAATTAGATAATAATTGAGGTTAATTTATAAAATAAATAAATATAAGGACCAAATTAGTTCTTTTTCATTTGACTTTTAACACTATTAGTTAA
Source organism: Euphorbia lathyris (assembly GCF_963576675.1). Taxonomy (NCBI): domain Eukaryota; kingdom Viridiplantae; phylum Streptophyta; class Magnoliopsida; order Malpighiales; family Euphorbiaceae; genus Euphorbia; species Euphorbia lathyris. The sequence goes on from NC_088910.1 coordinate 92,206,724, forward strand.
TTTGGTATGTCTTTGCTAATGGAATGAACCTCAAGATACTATTTTATAAACTTTTAAACCACAAAAGTGCCGATCGAAAACAGATATAACCATAAGGTTTTTTTATACTTTTCCCAATTAAATTTATAGGTGAAAAGAGTTTCATCTTGATGAAACTTCAATGAAATTTGGTGAAATGTTAGTGACTGCAAGTTTAAAATAGATTCCAAAGAATTTCTACTAATTTTTGTTCCATTGGGCCAACTTTTTCATTCAATTCATCAAGCAGTTTTTTGTCCGAGAAGCATCCTTCTCAAAATAAGAGGAATTGTGAATCTCTATAGAAGTTTTTTTTTTTTTTTAAATAAAACATTTCTTAATTATTAATCGGAAGAAAGAATAACATTGAGATAGGGTAGTGGACATGCCCACACACCACGAACAGACTGAGAATTGACCGCCTTAGCTAAGAGATGAGCGGCTGAATTTGATCTATTATTAATGAGCAATAAAATGACGCACATGTGAAATGTAGATGATCAGACTTATGACTGATAAGACAATTTGATGAATTATTTCTCAAATCGACACATTTTACCAATGTTATAGGTAAAATTACTCTTAGTATCTAACGTTAAAGATAAAATTGCTTCTTTTATTTTTTTTATTTTATTAAGCTATTAGTCTTTTATTTGGACACAATAAGCCCTAAGATTTTACAGTTTCCTATAACCATATTACAGTTAGCCCAACGATACAGATGAAAATGCACTTACAAATTTGCACACTCTAAATGAATTTGATGTATGGGAAAAAAAATTGAACAACGTTTGAGTCTCTAAAGAGTATTTCTTGACTAAGATTGACATGAAACGGAATGTTAGTCGAGACTAGGATTGATACATCTAACCCTTGACTCGTGAGTTTAGAGCCAGAAAGATCAAATTTATTAGACTCATGATTAGGAAAATTTGATCTCTTAGGTGTGGCATTACATTTTTATTGCCTTTGTGTTCATAGGAATTGCATCCAATACTGATCAAATGTTGTGTTTTAATTGAACTTGAAATGATTAGGAAACTTAGGTGTAGCCCTTTGCAAACATTTAGCCTTATTCGTTGTTAAGCCTAAATCCCTCAACATTTCCACTAGATTAGCTCATTTGAGCCTTTATTTACCCTTTTCTTTGATTAACCATGTTACAAACCTTATCCTTCTTAAATATAATTTCTCACCCAAGTTATTCGAACTAATTTTGATGAATTTTGAGACATATCTACCCTTCAAAATATCCGCTAGCGATTATTAAAAAGGTTGTAGTATTAGTAGAGGAAGCAACCTTACTCATCTGACTTTCTTTTTTTTCCCTCTTCAAAAAAAAAAAAGAGCAAAACCAACAAAAGAAAATAAAAATTATAGAGGAAAGGAGAAAAGACTTGCTTAAACTGTTAGTTGCTTCCCGAAGAAATTATCAATTCGCAAAAACAACCTTAGACCTATATCTTCCTACACATAGCGGAAAATGTGTCCTATTTTAGTAATCTTGATTAATCGAGTCATTAACTTCATACCTATAATTTCCCTTTTTCCTACCCCAACCTTTAGCCTACGTTACAACCCAATTAAAGACTTATGATCTTGTTTAATTTTAACGCATTAATTTTACAAGCATCACGGACTTCGGGTCCCTTTTTTTACGGTTGTTGTTGTTTCAGGTGATCAGAAACAGTTAAATGGAAAATATCAGAAAGAAAGATATCATTTGGTGCGGTGAACGCTTTTCGTAAGTAGATGGTTCATGTTCAGAGTTCAATTGTTCATCTCGTAATTCAACCTGTAGTTCAACCGATAATTCAGCTTAATCAAACACCTGAAGATATGCTGAGTTCTTCAGCCACATTTCATCGTGGCTTGGTTAATTCCCGTAATCATCTGTTATTGCCACTACTTATTAATTACACCAACTTTTGGATCAGCGGATTGGTGATTGTCCTGGGTCATTGGATCCTAAGCAACTTAGTTTTATGGATGGTCTAACAAAGCAGTTGATATACAATATGTGGTTCAAGAGTCAATGAACATCCTTTAAGCTGAGCATGCTACGCAGATGGAGATAATGCGTTTGGAGTTGAAGGAGGCAATGGATGCTGGTAGATATGGAGATGGAGTCACTTTTTCTATAGGACATCATGTTGCGCAAACATATCCTAAAAAGCGAGGATTTTCTGAAGAATCTCAACTTGAGGTGTGATTGGGACCGTGTCTTGACAGTTATACTTTTCACATAAAGCATCTCATTAGTCTACGTATCTAACTTTTCATAGTACTTTATTTAGTATGATATCATAAATCGTCCACGTTATCATTCCGACATTAAATTGGGCATTATAACTTTATTATCACTGGAGCAAAATTGTAGTAACTTTATCATCCTATTTTAATACTATATTGTGAAAATGGTCACCTTGTGTGCTTTTTACCCCTAACATTTACTGATTTTGTTCTAAAAGGACCACAATTTGTGAATTTCATTATTTATCACCTTTATTTGTGAAAATCACCAAAAACTTAAACAAATAAAAAATTGTTAAATGGAAAGCAAATCTGGACCATTTATAACTTGTCTGTAATTACCAATTAAGTATCACCGGATAAGGAAACCCTAATGCGAAATCTCGTAATAAAATCCTGCATAATTAATACACTGGTCAAATACATTTCATGACACCCCTATAAAATAGTGTAAAATATTTTATATTTTCAACACCCAAAAACATATCAAACTTAATTCACTACAAAATGAAACTCCAAATTGTGCTTCTTTGCTTTCTGATGTCTATTGCTGTGGCAGTAGGACTCCCTGGCGGCTGGAGTCCGATTAAAAATTTGAAAGATCCGCATGTGGTTGAGATAGCTAACTATGCTATTAAGGAGCACAACAAACAAGCTCATACCCATTTGAAACTGGTTAACATTGAGAAGGGCGAAACACAGATCGTCGCTGGGATAAATTACCGGCTTGTTTTGGTTGCGGAAGAAGGTGCTGCCAAGAACAAGTATGAGGCTGTTGTCTGGGAGAAGCCATGGGAGCATTTCAAGAATCTAACTTCCTTTAAGCTTTATAATTGATTTTGTATTTTCATTTATGTTTATGAGTTCGCTTATTTAAGAATAATTATGACGGAGGAATAAGTGATTTCTGTTTAAAGAGTGAATTCGATAATTTTTGTGCTGAAGAAAGTAATTATAATGGAGGCTGTGAGGTAACAACTGAGAAATGTTAAATTATTTGACAAATAAATCAGGAAAGTCACAAATAATTTGATATCACCAAATTTATCCCAAAGTAAGAAATTGGACACTTCTTTTATGAATTAGATTTTTAATTTTAGTTGGACTAAAGTTTTACCAAAGGTTCCATAAAACTCAGTGAAGCTTTGTAAAACGTTGAACTCAATTTTAATATGGTGAAACTCGGTGCAACAGTGTGATATCTTAATTAATAAGTGAAGAATTATTGGTAAGTAAAAATATCTCTAATGTTGATAATCAGATGTAATTTTACTTATAACGTCTAAAATGGTGCAATTTTACCAAGTTTGATAATTTAAGACATTATTGTAAAACACAGCTATTTTGTTCTTTATTTTGCATCAATTACATATCAGTTAGTTCTAAAAAAATCACATTTTTGTAATTTAGTAAGAGAATTAGAGATTAACATCTTTAAATTCGATGAAATATTTTAAACTTTTTTGTCCAACTCGTATAAAATACAATATAATTTAATTTTTAATTTTTTCACGATTTTTAGATCTGTTATTAATTGTCAATAAAATGACGCACATGTAAAATGTAGATGACTAGATTCATGACTAATATATAAGACAATTTGATGAATTATTTTTTAAATTGACCCATTTTACCAACCTTATGGGTAAAATTACTCTTAGCGTCTAACGTTAAAGATAAAATTGCTTCTTTTATTTATTTTTTTATTAAGCTATTAATCTTTTATTTGGACACAATAAGTCCTGAGATTTTACAGTTTCCTATAACCACGTTACAAATATTAAAAACTGTTTTGAAACTGTGAAATATATAAATTTTGAATGCACGTGAAATGCTCTATTAACCAAATTTTATGTTCAATGCTGATTTTTTAGTCATAAGGGATTAATACAATGGTTCATGTTAGCTGACCTCAAATCATTTCAGGACTAAGGTTTTGCTGTTGTTGTTATAAGGGTCTAATGTGACAATAAAAAAAATCAGGATTTAATGTATCTAAATAAAAATGGATGGCTTGATAATAAAAAAAAAAAAAAAAAAAAAAAAAAAAAAAAAAGAGGGGCACATGATACTTTTTGTCAAAAATTAAAGTAAAACCCAGCGAAATGACAATTTGGCCAAAATGCCGAAAACAAAAAGGAGGGTTTTAAATTAAGAAAAAAGAAAGATGAGGGGCACATGAAACCTTTTGCCAAAAATTAAAGTGATAAAAATCAGCAAAACGACTGTGAAAAGATAAAATTGCTTATTTATGGGATAAGATATCAAAATAAGCCTAAGGTTTTTGGGAAGTACCAATTTAGGTTCAACGTTCAAAATAGCATCAATATAGGCTTAACGTTTACAACATAATATCAATTTACTCTTAACGTTTACAATATAGCATCAATTTAGGCATCACGTACAAATAGCACCAATATAGGCTTAACGTTTACAAAATAATACGAATTTAAGCTTAACGTTTTACAAAATATATATAATTTAAGCTAAACGTCATAATTAAATTAATCATATTATATTGGGATAAGGTACTAAAATAGGCCTAAGGTTTTTGGGGAAGTACTAATTTAGTCTCAACATTCAAAATAGCACCAATATAGGCTTGACGTTTACAACATAATATCAATTTAGGCTTAACGTTTACAATATAACATCAATTTAGGCCCCACGTACAAAATAATACCAATATAGGCTTAATGTTTACAAAATAATACGAATTTAAGCTTAAAGTTTACAAAATATATCCAATTTAAGCTAGACGTCACAATTAAATTAACCATATTATATTTTTTTCCTATTAACTTTATATGTTATCTTTTTATTTAGTTTTTTTTTCTTTTTTTTTCTTTCTTTTTTAGTAATGCTCATAGACATCATTTTATATAAGAAATTGGGTACTTAAAGCAATATAAAATGTTTTTATAAAATATTTTGTTAAATGTAATAAGAAAAGTGTCATTTTTAAGTAATCTTCTTTTATACAATTTACTTTTCTACTTATTTTTTTTATTTCCACTTATTTATTAGGACCCCATTTGGTAATTCGCCCCGGACCTCTAAAATCTCAGGATCGGCCCTGATACCTGGCGGCTGGAGTCCGATTAAAAATTTGAAAGGTCCGCATGTGGTTGAGATAGCTAACTATGCTATTATCGAGCACAACAAAAAAACTCATACCCATTTGAAACTGGTTAACATTGAGAAGGGCGAAACACAGATCGTAGCTGGGACAAATTACCGGCTTGTTTTGGTTGTCGAAGAAGGTGCTGCCAAGAACAAGTATGAGGCTGTTGTCTGGGAGAAGTCATGGGAGCATTTCAGGAATCTCACTTCCTTTAAGCTTTTATAATTGATTATGTATTTTAATTTATGTTTATGAGTTCGCTTATTTGAGAATAATTATGAAGGAGGAATAAGTGATTTATGTTTAAAGATTGAAGTTGATAATTTTTGTGCTGAAGAAAGTAATTATAATGGAGGCTGTGAGGCAACTACTGAGAAATGTTAAATTATTTGACAAATAAATCAGAAAAGTCACAAATAATTTGATATCACCAAATTTATCCCAAAGTAAGAAATTGGATACTTCTTTTATGAATTAGATTTTTAATTTTAGTTGGACTAAAGTTTTACCAAAGGTTTCACTTCCATAAAACTCAGTGAAGCTTTGTAAAACGTTGAACTCAATTTTAATATGGTGAAACTCGGTGCAACAGTGTGATATCTTAATTAAAAAGAGAAGAATTAATTAATAAGTGAAGAATTATTGGTAAGTAAAAATATCTCTAACGTTGATAATCAGAAGTAATTTTACACGTTTAAAATGGTGCAATTTTATCAAGTTTGATAATTTCAGACATTATTGTAAAACACAGCTATTTTGTTATTTATTTTGCATCAATTACATATCGGTTAGTTCTAAAAAAAATCACATTTTTGTAATTTAGTAAGAGAATTAGAGATTGATATCTTTAAATTCGATGAAATATTTTAAACTTTTTTGTCCAACTCGTATAAAATACAATATAATTTAATTTTTAATTTTTTCACGATTTTTAGATCTGTTATTAATTGTCAATAAAATGACGCACATGTAAAATGTAGATGACTAGATTCATGACTAATATATAAGACAATTTGATGAATTATTTTTTAAATTGACCCATTTTACCAACCTTATGGGTAAAATTACTCTTAGCGTCTAACGTTAAAGATAAAATTGCTTCTTTTTTTTATTTTTTTATTAAGCTATTAATCTTTTATTTGGACGCAATAAGTCCTGAGATTTTACAGTTTCCTATAACCACGTTACAAATATTAAAAACTGTTTTGAAACTGTGAAATATATAAATTTCGAATGCACGTGAAATGCTCTATTAACCAAATTTTATGTTCAATGCTGATTTTTTAGTCATAAGGGTTTAATACAATGCTGAAAATAAAACTAAATAAAAAGATAACATATAAAGTTAATAGGAAAAGAATATAATATGGTTTAATTGTGACGTTTACCTTAAATTGGATATATTTTGTAAACGTTAAGCTTAAATTCGTATTATTTTGTAAACGTTAAGCCTATATTGGTGTTATTTTGTACGTGGGGCCTAAATTGATGCTATATTGTAAACGTTAAACCTAAATTGATATTATGTTGTAAACGTTTTAATGGGCAAGAAAACTAATTAATTGTATTATAATTAATAAATAAGAAAATAAAACTAAATAAAAACATAACATATAAAGTTAATAGGAAAAGAATATAATATGGTTAATTTAATTGTGACGTTTAGCTTAAATTGGATATATTTTGTAAACGTTAAGCTTAAATTCGTATTATTTTGTAAACGTCAAGTCTATATTGGTGTTATTTGGTACGTGTGGCCTAAATTGATGCTATATTGTAAACGTTAAGCCTAAATTGATATTATGTTGTAAGCGTCAAGCCTATATTGGTGCTATTTTGAACGTCGAGCCTAAATTAGTACTTTCCCAAAAACCTTAGACCTATTTTGGTACCTTATCCCTTTATTTATTTTTTTATTAAGCTACAAATCTTTTATTTGGACACAATAAGTTTTGAGATTTTACAGTTTCATATAATCACGTTATAAATATTAAAAACTGTTTTAAAACTGTAAATTATATAAATTTCGAATGCACGTTAAATGTTCTATTAACCAAATTTTATGTTCTACACTGATTTTTTAGTTATAAGGGTTTAATGTGATAATAAAAAAATCAGGGGTTTAATGTATCTAAATAAAAATCAATGTCTTAATACTAAGAAAAAAACGATGAGAAATTGGGTACTTAAAGCAATATAAAATGTTTTTATTATATATTTTGTTAAATGTAACAAGAAAAAGTGTCATTTTTAAGTAATCTTCTTTTATACGATTTACTTTTCTACTTATTTTTTATTTCAACTTATTTATTAGGGCCCCATTTGGTAATTCGTCCCTAGGCCTCTAAAATCTCAAGATCGGTCCTGCTCATTAGTCTACGTATCTAACTTTTCAGAGTACTTTATTTAGTATGATATCACAAATCGTCCACGGTATCATTCCGGCATTAAATTGGGCATTATAACTTTATTATCACTGGAGCAAAATTGTAGTAACTTTATCATCCTATTTTAAGACTATATTGTGAAAATGGTCACCTTGTGTGCTTTTTACCCCTAACATTTACTGATTTTGTTCTAAAAGGACCACAATTTGTGAATTTCATTATTTATCACCTTTATTTGTGAAAATCACCAAAAACTGAACCAAATAAAAAATTGTTAAATGGAAAGCAAATCTGGACCATTTATAACTTGTCTGTAATTACCAATTAAGTATCCACCGGATAAGGAAAGCCTAATGCGAAATCTGGTAATAAAATCATGCATAATTAATACACTGGTCAAATAAATTTCATGACACCCCTATAAAATAGTGTACAATATTTTGTATTTTCAACACCCAAAAACATATCAAACCTAATTCACTACAAAATGAAACTCCAAAATGTGCTTCTTTGCTTTCTCATGTCTATTGCTGTGGCAGTAGGACTACCTGGCGGCTGGAGTCCCATTAAAAATTTGAAAGATCCGCATGTGGTTGAGATAGCTAACTATGCTATTATCGAGCACAACAAACAAGCTCATACCCATTTGAAACTGGTTAACATTGAGAAGGGCGAAACACAGATCGTAGCTGGGACAAATTACCGGCTTGTTTTGGTTGCCGAAGAAGGTGCTGCCAAGAACAAGTATGAGGCTGTTGTCTGGGAGAAGCCATGGGAGCATTTCAGGAATCTCACTTCCTTTAAGCTTTTATAATTGATTATGTATTTTAATTTATGTTTATGAGTTCGCTTATTCGAGAATAATTATGAAGGAGGAATAAGTGATTTATGTTTAAAGAGTGAAGTTGATAATTTTTGTGCTGAAGAAAGTAATTATAATGGAGGCTGTGACGCAACAACTGAGAAATGTTAAATTATTTGACAAATAAATCAGGAAAGTCACAAATAATTTGATATCACCAAATTTATCCCAAAGTAAGAAATTGGATACTTCTTTTATGAATTAGATTTTTAATTTTAGTTGGACTAAAGTTTTACCAAAGGTTTCACTTCCATAAAACTCAGTGAAGCTTTGTAAAACGTTGAACTCAATTTTAATATGGTGAAACTCGGTGCAACAGTGTGATATCTTAATTAAAAAGAGAAGAATTAATTAATAAGTGAAGAATTATTGGTAAGTAAAAATATCTCTAACGTTGATAATCAGAAGTAATTTTACACGTTTAAAATGGTGCAATTTTATCAAGTTTGATAATTTCAGACATTATTGTAAAACACAGCTATTTTGTTCTTTATTGTGCATCAATTACATATCGGTTAGTTCTAAAAAAAATCACATTTTTGTAATTTAGTAAGGGAATTAGAGATTAATATCTTTAAATTCGATGAAATATTTTAAACTTTTTTGTCCAACTCGTATAAAATACAATATAATTTAATTTTTAATTTTTTCACGATTTTTAGATCTGTTATTAATTGTCAATAAAATGACGCACATGTAAAATATAGATGACTAGATTCATGACTAATATATAAGACAATTTGATGAATTATTTTTTAAATTGACCCATTTTACCAGCCTTATGGGTAAAATTACTCTTTTTTTAAGTAAAGGCTGGGAGTGTGCGGAGCTATAAACGGACATCCCAGCTAGGCTGGCACCCCCGCAGTCTAACCACGCAATCCCGCAAAATATATTAAAAAAGGAAAAGTTTACAAAGAGGGAGAAAATGAAAGAATAAAGAATAAAGAATGAAATGAAAAGAGAACCTAGGTGAACCTGAATTTTACAGTACTACAGATGTCTTGTAAAATTAAGTCGTGACAGAAGTTGGGAGCAGAGTCCCACCAAAGAATCCCCGTGGAGGTGACCCCGTGTCTCGCAAGCTTGTCTGCAACCATGTTTCCTTCTCTAAAAATGTGCGAAACGATAATCTCCATGTTCGAACATTGCGATAGACACTTCAACCAGATTTGACGCACATTCCAGGGGACTGAGTCAGAACGATATTTCAGCAGGTTTACTATATAAGCGGAGTCTGATTCGATCCAGATCTTTAACCAACCTTTTTCCCAGGCCATGTCTACAGCGAAAGCCACTGCTCTGATCTCCGCCGTGTGAGGGAAATCAGAACCGATCGAGAAAGAGAAGCAGCCCCTTGCAAAGCCGTGCGATGTTCTGAATATACCACCAGCGCCCGCCGGACCCGGGGCACCTAGCGCGGAACCGTCGGTATTGAACTTTAGCCAATCCCGGTGAGGACTGATCCATCTAACGCCAGTTACTCTTTTAGGAGGGGGATTGATTGGAAGGAGAAGGAGCCTGCTTAGGATTCTGCTGTCATAGTAGCTGCTGCAAACACCTTTACAAATGCCATTAGATTCCCGGATCAAAGCCTGAAGCAGACGTGTAGCATTTTGGATTGAGGGGAGCTCATCATCAAAAACACATTTGTTGCGTTGGTGCCAGATGAGCCAGACACAAGTAACAACAGCCGCTTGCCAAAGAAGATGAACCTGTTTGCCAAATCGTAAGCACAGTAAACGGGTAAAGAAGTCAGCGAAATTACCTGCAAAATTAATGATGATGCCGAAAGTTTTCCCCAAGTGGAGCCATAGCGATTTAGCAAAGGGGCAGCGAAAGAACAGGTGGTCCGTCAACTCCGCGTGGCACAGGCAGAGAGCACAGCGGGAAGCAAAGACAAGACCATATTTTCTGCAAAACCTCATGCGTTGCAAGCTTATTCTGAAGTAATTTCCAATAGGTAATGGTGCGAGATGGGGGAATATGGCTGCCCCAAATGAAACCGTGCCACTGAACTTCTGTATCCTCAAGTTTGAGCCTTTTATACAACTGTTTCACCGAGAATTTGCCGTTTGGATCTGGCTTCCAATAACAGACGTCGGTTTCATTCCAACCGCGGGTAGTTGCCTGGATGCGGGAACGCACAGGTTCCGGAATATGATCAATGTTCATCCAGAGATCCCCAGTAAGACAATCGCTGACTGAAGTGTTCAAAGCCTGCTGCGCGGGAGGGGTTAACCCGAGTTGGTCCGCAACTGTTGGCCAAAGCCAATTATCTGTCCAAAGCTTTAGCTCAGTTTGCTGACCAATCCACCAATGAGATTGCTCTCTCAGCTGCTGATAAATGTTTCTGCAGGAAGCCCAAATTGATGAATTGGAAATGTGCAGACGAGGCAGGCCGGAAGGGGATAAAAACCGATTTTTGATAATGTCAATGATGAAGGATTTCCCTTGAATAAGATCCCAGCCGAGTTTCCCCAGTAAGGCCGAGTTGAAATAGCCAATCTCTTTAATATCCAGTCCCCCCGCAGCGAGAGAACGACAACAAGTACGCCAGGCAACGGTGACCAGTTTACGAGTTTCAGTGCAACCCGTCCAAAGGAAGTTTCGAAGATGTCTGTTGATTCGGTTAATGAGTTTTACCGGCCACTTGTAGATTGAAAAGGCATGCACTAAAGCTCCTGTGAAAGCTGAATAATTAGAGTCAGTCGACCCGCAAATGAGAGTGAACAGCCCTTCCAATTGCTAAATTGTGCTAAAAACGGTCTGTCATCCCACTTAAGTGTCTGGATTTGGGCACGCCAGAGAACAAGGGGACGCCCAGGTAAATGAATGGAAGACTCGCCTGCTGAATCCCAAGCAAAGAAGCCAACCTAGCACGCCTGCGGTTGGACACCCCAGAACTGAAGAAAATTAAGGATTTGTTCCAATTAACCACTTGGCCCGCGATTCTTCCATACAGGTTAAAGACCGAATTAATGCATTGCATATTACTGACAGTCGCCTTGCCGAAAAGGAGTAAGTCATCCGCATAAAGAAGATGTGACAGCATTGAAGATCTACGAGTGTAAGACATTGGCCTGAAAAAATTCTCAGTTTCCAGTCGTTGAAGCCATCTGCTGAGAAAGTCTTCAGCTAAGCCAAAGAAGATGGACGAGAGCGGATCCCCCTGCCTCACACCCCTAGAGCAGCCAAAGTACCCCTTTGCGGATCCCCCAACTAACACCGATAGCCTGGAGGAAGAGAGGATGTTAAGGACCCAGTCTCTGAATTTAAGTGAGAAGCCAAACACTTCCATCACAGCTAACAGGAAATTCCAATCCAAAGTGTCGAATGCTTTGCAGATATCAATTTTAAGGGCCATATTTCCTCCGCAGGTTTTCTTGTTCAGGCAATTTATTCCCTCAAAAGCCGCTGCGATATAGTGGTGGATGCTTCGCCCTTTAATGAAACCAAATTGATTGGGTGATACAATTCTGGCAGCGATAGTGGCAAGCCTGTCCGCAAGGAGCTTCGTGATAATCTTGTAGCAAAAATTGCCAAGCACAATAGGCCGAAAACAGTCAATACTATTAGCCCCAGGCACATTTGGGAGAAATGCTATAAGGTTCGAATTCATACCCGGGAGGATGCATCCGCTTCTGAAGAAGTCAAATAACATGTTGCACACATCAGTGCCAATTATATCCCAATAGGCCTGATAAAAGGAGCCACCAAACCCATCTGGGCCCGGAGCACTGTCACGATCCATAGCGAAGACTGTTTTCTTTATATCTGCAGCAGACGGACAAGCAATCAAGCACTCATTTTCTTCTTCTGTGACCATTGCAGGGATAACTGAACTAACTTCAGAAAGATTACACGGGGGAGTAGAGTTTCTGAACAGATCCGTGTAGAAGTCGACAATGTGCTGCGATATCTCATTCTCATTGCTGGATAGCTGACCGTTGATATACATGGAAGAAGTTCCAGTTTGCAGTTTCTTTACCTTAGTCGCTCTATGGAAGAATGAAGAATTACGGTCTCCAGCGGTGAGCCATTTCGCTCGACTTCTTTCCCGAAGATGAATCTTCTGTCTTAGTAATTGCAGTTCTAAGTCCCCCTGCGCAGCCATTTCTTGAGCATGAAGTTCAGGAGTAAGACCGTGCACACTAACCAACTGTTGAACCTCTGCAATTCGCTGATTCGCCCTTTGGATATTAGAGTCAACCTGACCAAAAATCTGTTTATTCCAAGCACGCAGAATCGGACGCAGCGTTTTTAGCTTATGGCACAAGAGTTGAGATGGCGGGAGCGAGAGATTGGAGTTAATCCAATGAGATTTGATCACCTCTCGTAAGGACAAGTGAGTGATCCACATGGTGTGAAAACGGAACCGAGAAGTTTGAGCTGCCCCAATTCTACAGTTTAGGATCAAAGGACTGTGGTCTGAACAATGTCTAGGCAATGCTGAGCAAGTAATCGTATCCCAGTGGTCCACAAAGGGTTCCGTGACCAGGACTCTATCCAGCCTGCACTCAACGTGATCATTCCCCCGCCGGCCATTCGACCAGGTGAACTGCGCACCCGTCGTTTCCACCTCAATAAGCTCGCCAAGATTAATGAAACTCCGAAAATCCGCACAAGAGCAATTAGCTGGAGCCACTCCAGTTTTCTCATGGGCTCCCATAACTGCATTGAATTCCCCCATAACAACCCATGCTTGATGAGGAGCCACCTGCAAACTCAATAAAGAATGCCAGAGATCGAGTCGACCAACACAAGAATTATTCCTATACACAAAGGACACCAATTGCTTGGAAATGGTCGTCGAGACTTCTAGGGAGATATGTTGATCATGAATTAGAATGCTCGAGGTGTTAACAGTACCCTTAGCCAGGACCCAAATTGATGGCCTGTTGTTTTCAGCCACCAGGACTAAGCCCAATGAATCCCAGAATTGCTTGGGCATACTATTAAAGTAAATTAACGGTTCAGCAATGCACAAAACGTCAGGTTTATGTGACTGACATAGCAGTCTAAGCGCCCTTTGAGTTCTAGGGTGGCGAATGCCCCTGCAATTCCAAAATAAGACAATCATAAATACTGTTTAGGTGGCCGACTCTGCCTCTTAGCTCGTACTTCACCAGACGGTTGCTGTGGTTGCTTTATAGCTTTTTTCCTCTTAACAGTGCTCCAACCGAGCAGCGGATTCTCAGATGGATTCTCGATGGTCTGAACCACCCCTAGAGCTTGCTCAATATCCAAAATCTAATCGTCCTGGGACTGGTCTGCTCCTTTCTCATCTCTGACCACTAATTCAAGCGACTCTGGCCCCTACGTGTCTTGCTCAGCGCACAAGGGGTTTTTCCAGCTCCAAAATGGGGAGCCTGCGGACTTGGGGTCCAGCCTGTGCAAATCGGTCATCTCAACCCATAATGGAGTGGGACCTGTGAAGATCTGAATAGCCCTTTCGGTGTTAGCTTCTTCCATTTCTGACTCACTGCCCGAACCAGAAGTGCACTCTGCCCACTGACTGTTCTGAACCTTTGAGCTCTCCCCTGTAGTTTCTATGTTTGTCGGTTTAACCCCATCTCTCGTAGCGAGAGCGTGCTTAGGTTGCCAAGTGTATCTAGCGGGAGATCTGCCCATGGGGGTTGCTGATAGAGGCTGCTTCCCATCTCTTCTCTGAACCTTTGGTTCTTCCCTTCCTGGATTCCGACGGCAGTTCATTGCTGAGTGACCGACGGTTTTACATATAGAGAAGAAACCCGGGAGGTTTTCGTAGTCTAATTGAACCCATTGCCTCCTACTGTCCGTGTCCACACGAATTTTGAACTGTAAATCCTGAGCTAAATCCACATCAATTAGGACCCTGGCAAAGTGGCCTAATTCCCCTTCTATGGTATTCCTATCGAACCTCAAAGGCGTGCCCATAGCACGAGCAATACTCGCAAGTATTCTTCGGTCCCAATACTCCCAAGGGAGGTTGTAGAAACGGACCCATACCTGTGCAGATGATGATTTATAGGATTTCGGGTTAAATCCGGGCGACCAGGCGATAAAACGGATAATACCTGGTTTAAGAGTGATTGCCCCTTGCCCCCAGACGGCTTGAAGAGCTTCTGCAGACGGCATTATGATGTGATAGAAACCCCGTCCCGGCAAAATAAGCTTCCAATCCATCTGTCTGTTCCATATCGAGTTCAATTTGAGCTTAAGGTCAGCATGTTTCCATGGCTTCTCCCCTTTCATGAGAGTAATCCGACCGATGATGGAATTTTTACACGCCTGAAGCCGTTCGTGATAAATTGCTTGGGGGATTTTCACGGCTTTGAAGCCGCCCTCCTCCGTGATTGCGGGTGGAACAGCCGCCTGCTCGATTGTTGGATTGTTGCTGCCGAGAAGGGTGGAGGCATAACTGCGACTGGCGGCAATTGGGGATTCATTCCCAGCTCCTAAAGATTTAGAGAAAGCATCTCGACTGAATAGTCGGGATATGCAGGTTGGGCCAGTTACGGTTGCAATCGGTGGGGTGTTCCGAGGATGTGTCGTGGGGTTTTGGTTTTGAGAGAAGGAGGTTTTGGAGAAGAGATGCGCGATGGCAAAGTCCGAGTCCATCGAGGAAGCTTATGGGTAAAATTACTCTTAGCGTCTAACGTTAAAGATAAAATTGCTTCTTTTATTTATTTTTTTATTAAGCTATTAATCTTTTATTTGGACACAATAAGTCCTGAGATTTTACAGTTTCCTATAACCACGTTACAAATATTAAAAACTGTTTTGAAACTGTGAAATATATAAATTTCGAATGCACGTGAAATGCTCTATTAACCAAATTTTATGTTCAATGCTGATTTTTTAGTCATAAGGGTTTAATGCTGATTTTATGTTCAATACCGAATGAGGAGCTTCCTGTGGCTTGTAGTCAAGGACAGGTTGCTGACTAATTCGGATAGACATAGACGTCACTTGACGGATTCAGGTGCTTGCAGTAGATGTAGAGGCCAAGTTGAATCTTTGTGCCATGCCCTTAGGGACTGCCCTAAGAGTAAAGAGGTTTGGCAGAAAGTTCTTCTGCACCACATTCTCCCCTCCTTCTTTGCCTACCCTGAGAATAACTGGTTCTCCAATGGGGTTAAAGGTAGGTTAATGGCTAGCATGGAGCAGGGAGACATTTTATTTGCTATTATCTGCCACCACCTTTGGAAGTGGAGAAACGATGAGATCTTTGGTGAGAAGACTGTTTTTATTCAGAACTTACCCGAGTTCTTCTCTAAAAAGCTCCTTACCATTACGGGGAGCTTCAAAGGGGACCCCTTGCCAATTCTACCCAGAATAAAGAGGTTCAACTCGTTGGGTGGTGTAGGCCGAAGGATGGGGTGGTTAAGTTGAACACGGATGGCTCCTGTCTCAACAATGGAAAGATCGCGGCTGGAGGCGTGCTCAGGGATGCAGGAGGTGCCTGGTTGTCTGGATTCACCCATAACCTGGGTTTGGGCTCATCCTTTTCAGCAGAACTTTGGGGTATTCTTTCTGGAGTCAAGCTTGCCAGAAATCTGGGTATTAAAAGGCTTGCTGTGGAGTCTGATAATATGGAGGCTATTAGTATGATCTCTAATAATCATGCTTTTTGTCTTAGTAGCCAGAACCTTATCAAAGCAATAAGAAGTCTTGGCTCCTCCTTTGAGTCCTTAGAGTTCAGCCACATCTACAGAGAACAAAATCGAATTGCGGATCGCTTGGCGGCGGCTGGGCACGAGGGGATGTTAGGTGTTTCCACCCTTTCTGATCCTCCTATCTATCTTTCTTCTCTCCATTTAGAAGACAGAGTTGGGTTAGCTTTCCTAGGCTGATCCCAGGTTAGCTTTTGTCTCGGTGTTGGTTTTGTTTTCTTTCCTGTTTCTACCAAAAAAAAACTAAATAAAAAGATAACATATAAAGTTAATAGGAAAAAAATATAATATGGTTAATTTAATTGTGACGTTTACCTTAAATTGGATATATTTTGTAAACGTTAAGCTTAAATTCGTATTATTTTGTAAACGTTAAGCCTATATTGGTGTTATTTTGTACGTGGGGCCTAAATTGATGCTATATTGTAAACGTTAAACCTAAATTGATATTATGTTGTAAACGTTAGTGGGCAAGAAAACTAATTAATTGTATTATAATTAATAAATAAGAAAATAAAACTAAATAAAAAGATAACATATAAAGTTAATAGGAAAAGAATATAATATGGTTAATTTAATTGTGACGTTTAGCTTAAATTGGATATATTTTGTAAACGTTAAGCTTAAATTCGTATTATTTTGTAAACGTTAAGTCTATATTGGTGTTATTTGGTACGTGTGGCCTAAATTGATGCTATATTGTAAACGTTAAGCCTAAATTGATATTATGTTGTAAACGTCAAGCCTATATTGGTGCTATTTTGAACGTCGAGCCTAAATTAGTGCTTCCCCAAAAACCTTAGACCTATTTTGGTACCTTATCCCTTTATTTATTTTTTTATTAAGCTACAAATCTTTTATTTGGACCCAATAAGTTTTGAGATTTTACAGTTTCATATAATCACGTTATAAATGTTAAAAACTGTTTTAAGACTGTAAATTATATAAATTTCGAATGCACGTTAAATGTTCTATTAACCAAATTTTATGTTCAACACTGATTTTTTAGTCATAAGGGTTTAATGTGATAATAAAAAAATCAGGGGTTTAATGTATCTAAATAAAAATCAAGGGCTTAATACTAAGAAAAATATCTTAATTAAAAAGAGAAGAATTAATTAATAAGTGAAGAATTATTGGTAAGTAAAAATATCTCTAACGTTGATAATCAGAAGTAATTTTACTTATCACGTTTAAAATGGTGCAATTTTATCAAGTTTGATAATTTCAGACATTATTGTAAAACACAGCTATTTTGTTCTTTATTTTGCATCAATTACATATCGGTTAGTTCTAAAAAAATCACATTTTTGTAATTTAGTAAGGGAATTAGAGATTAATATCTTTAAATTCGATGAAATATTTTAAACTATTTTGTCCAACTCGTATAAAATACAATATAATTTAATTTTTAATTTTTTCACGATTTTTAGATCTGTTATTAATTGTCAATAAAATGACGCACATGTAAAATATAGATGACTAGATTCATGACTAATATATAAGACAATTTGATGAATTATTTTTTAAATTGACCCATTTTACCAGCCTTATGGGTAAAATTACTCTTTTTTTAAGTAAAGGCTGGGAGTGTGCGGAGCTATAAACGGACATCCCAGCTAGGCTGGCACCCCCGCAGTCTAACCACGCAATCCCGCAAAATATATTAAAAAAGGAAAAGTTTACAAAGAGGGAGAAAATGAAAGAATAAAGAATAAAGAATGAAATGAAAAGAGAACCTAGGTGAACCTGAATTTTACAGTACTACAGATGTCTTGTAAAATTAAGTCGTGACAGAAGTTGGGAGCAGAGTCCCACCAAAGAATCCCCGTGGAGGTGACCCCATGTCTCGCAAGCTTGTCTGCAACCATGTTTCCTTCTCTAAAAATGTGCGAAACGATAATCTCCATGTTCGAACATTGCGATAGACACTTCAACCAGATTTGACGCACATTCCAGGGGACTGAGTCAGAACGATATTTCAGCAGGTTTACTATATAAGCGGAGTCTGATTCGATCCAAATCTTTAACCAACCTTTTTCCCAGGCCATGTCTACAGCGAAAGCCACTGCTCTGATCTCCGCCGTGTGAGGGAAATCAGAACCGATCGAGAAAGAGAAGCAGCCCCTTGCAAAGCCGTGCGATGTTCTGAATATACCACCAGCGCCTGCCGGACCTGGGGCACCTAGCGCGGAACCGTCGGTATTGACCTTTAGCCAATCCCGGGGAGGACTGATCCATCTAACGCCAATTACTCTTTTAGGAGGGGGATTGATTGGAAGGAGAAGGAGCCTGCTTAGGATTCTGCTGTCATAGTAGCTGCTGCAAACACCTTTACAAATGCCATTAGATTCCTGGATCAAAGCCTGAAGCAGACGTGTAGCATTTTGGATTGAGGGGAGCTCATCATCAAAAACACATTTGTTGCGTTGGTGCCAGATGAGCCAGACACAAGTAACAACAGCCGCTTGCCAAAGAAGATGAACCTGTTTGCCAAATCGTAAGCACAGTAAACGGGTAAAGAAGTCAGCGAAATTACCTACAAAATTAATGATGATGCCGAAAGTTTTCCCCAAGTGGAGCCATAGCGATTTAGCAAAGGGGAAGCCAAAGAACAGGTGGTCCGTCAACTCCGCGTGGCACAGGCAGAGAGCACAGCGGGAAGCAAAGACAAGACCATGTTTTCTGCAAAACCCCATGCGTTGCAAGCTTATTCTGAAGTAATTTCCAATAGGTAATGGTGCGAGACGGGGGAATATGGCTGCCCCAAATGAAACCGTGCCACTGAACTTCTGTATCCTCAAGTCTGAGCCTCTTATACAACTGTTTCACCGAGAATTTGCCGTTTGGATCTGGCTTCCAATAACAGACGTCGGTTTCATTCCAACCGCGGGTAGTTTCCTGGATGCGGGAACGCACAGGTTCCTGAATATGATCAATGTTCATCCAGTGATCCCCGATAAGACAATCGCTGACTGAAGTGTTCAAAGCCTGCTGCGCGGGAGAGGTTAACCCGAGTTTGTCCGTAACTGTTGGCCAAAGCCAATTATCTATCCAAAGCTTTAGCTCAGTTTGCTGACCAATCCACCAATGAGATTGCTCTCTCAGCTGCTGATAAATGTTTCTGCAGGAAGCCCAAATTGATGAATCGGAAATGTGCAGACGAGGCAGGCCGGAAGGGGACAAAAACCGATTTTTGATAATGTCAATGATGAAGGATTTCCCTTGAATAAGATCCCAGCCGAGTTTCCCTAGTAAGGCCGAGTTGAAATAGCCAATCTCTTTAATATCCAGTACCCCCGCAGCGAGAGAACGACAACAAGTACGCCAGGCAACGGTGACCAGTTTACGAGTTTCAGTGCAACCCATCCAAAGGAAGTTTCGAAGATGTCTGTTGATTCGGTTAATGAGTTTTACCGGCCACTTGTAGATTGAAAAGGCGTGCACTGAAGCTCCTGTGAAAGCTGACTTAATTAGAGTCAGTCGACCCGCAAATGAGAGTGAACAGCCCTTCCAATTGCTAAATTATGCTAAAAAACGGTCTGTCATCCCGCTTAAGTGTCTGGATTTGGGCACACTAGAGAACAAGGGGACGTCCAGGTAAATGAATGGAAGACTCGCCTGCTGAATCCCAAGCAAAGAAGCCAACCTAGCACGCCTGCGGTTGGACACCCCAAAACCGAAGAAAATTAAGGATTTGTTCCAATTAACCACTTGGCCCGCGATTCTTCCATACAGGTTAAAGACCGAATTAATGCATTGCATATTACTGACAGTCGCCTTGCCGAAAAGGAGCAAGTCATCCGCATAAAGAAGATGTGACGGCATTGAAGATCTACGAGTGTAAGACATTGGCCTGAAAAAATTCTCAGTTTCCAGTCGTTGAAGCCATCTGCTGAGAAAGTCTTTAGCTAAGCCAAAGAAGATAGGCGAGAGCGGATCCCCCTGCCTCACACCCCTAGAGCAGCCAAAGTACCCCTTTGCGGATCCCCCAACTAACACCGATAGCCTGGAGGAAGAGAGGATGTTAAGGACCCAGTCTCTGAATTTAAGTGAGAAGCCAAACGCTTCCATCAATGCTTTGCGGATATCAATTTTAAGGGCCATGTTTCCTCCGTAGGTTTTCTTGTTCAGGCAATTTATTCCCTCAGAGCCCCCTGCGATACAGTGGTGGATGCTTCGCCCTTTAATGAACCAAATTGATTGGGTGATACAATTCTGGCAGCGATAGTGGCAAGCCTGTCCGCAAGGAGCTTCGTGATAATCTTGTAGCAAAAATTGCCAAGCACAATAGGCCGAAAACAGTCAATACTATTAGCCCCAGGCATATTTGGGAGCAATGCTATAAGGTTCGAATTCATACCCGGGAGGATGCATCCGCTTCTGAAGAAGTCAAATAACAT
Source organism: Euphorbia lathyris (assembly GCF_963576675.1). Taxonomy (NCBI): domain Eukaryota; kingdom Viridiplantae; phylum Streptophyta; class Magnoliopsida; order Malpighiales; family Euphorbiaceae; genus Euphorbia; species Euphorbia lathyris. The sequence continues at coordinate 92,227,429 of NC_088910.1, forward strand.
GTTGCACACATCAGTGCCAATTATATCCCAATAGGCCTGATAAAAGGAGCCGCCAAACCCATCTGGGCCCGGAGCACTGTCACGATCCATAGCGAAGACTGTTTTCTTTATATCTGCAGCAGACGGACAAGCAATCAAGCACTCATTTTCTTCTTCTGTGACCATTGCAGGGATAACTGAACTAACTTCAGAAAGATTACACGGGGGAGTAGAGTTTCTGAACAGATCCGTGTAGAAGTCGACAATGTGCTGCGATATCTCATTCTCATTGCTGGATAGCTGACCGTTGATATACATGGAAGAAGTGCCAGTTTGCAGTTTCTTTACCTTAGCCGCTCTATGGAAGAATGAAGAATTACGGTCTCCAGCGGTGAGCCATTTCGCTCGACTTCTTTCCCGAAGATGAATCTCCTGTCTTAGTAATTGCAGTTCTAAGTCCCCCTGCGCAGCCATTTCTTGAGCATGAAGTTCAGGAGTAAGACCGTGCACACTAACCAACTGTTGAACCTCTGCAATTCGCTGATTCGCCCTTTGGATATTAGAGTCAACCTGACCAAAAATCTATTTATTCCAAGCACGCAGAATCGGACGCAGCGTTTTTAGCTTATGGCACAGGAGTTGAGATGGCGGGAGCGAGAGATTGGAGTTAATCCAATGAGATTTGATCACCTCTCGTAAGGACAAGTGAGTGATCCACATGGTGTGAAAACGGAACCGAAAAGTCTGAGCTGCCCTAATTCTACAGTTTAGGATCAAAGGACTGTGGTCTGAACAATGTCTAGGCAATGTTGAGCAAGTAATCGTATCCCAGTGGTCCACAAAGGGTTTCGTGACCAGGACTCTATCCAGCCTGCACTCAACGTGATCATTCCCCCGCCGGCCATTCGACTAGGTGAACTGCGCACCCGTCGTTTCCACCTCAACAAGCTCGCCAAGATTAATGAAACTCCGAAAATCCGCACAAGAGCAATTAGCTGGAGCCACCCCAGTTTTCTCATGGGCTCCCGTAACTGCATTGAATTCCCCCATAACAACCCATGCCTGATAAGGAGCCACCTGCAAACTCAATAAAGAATGCCAGAGATCGAGTCGACCAACACAAGAATTATTCCCATACACAAAGGACACCAATTGCTTGGAAACGGTCATCGAGACTTCTAGGGAGATATGTTGATCATGAATTAGAATGCTCGAGGTGTTAACAGTACCCTTAGCCAGGACCCAAATTGATGGCCTATTGTTTTCAGCCACCAGGACTAAGCCCAATGAATCCCAGAATTTCTTGGGCATACTATTAAAGTAAATTAACAGTTCAGCAATGCGCAAAACGTCAGGTTTATGTGAGTGACATAGCAGTCTAAGCGCCCTTTGAGTTCTGGGGTGGCGAATGCCCCTGCAATTCCAAAATAAGACAATCATAAATACCGTTTAGGTGGCCGGCTCTGCCTCTTAGCTCGTACTTCACCAGACGGTTGTTGCGGTTGCTTCATAGCTTTTTTCCTCTTAACAGTGCTCCAACCGAGCAGCGGATTCTCAGATGGATTCTCGATGGTCTGAACCACCCCTAGAGCTTGCTCAATATCCAAAATCTAATCGTCATGGGACTGGTCTGCTCCTTTCTCATCTCTGACCACTAATTCAAGCGACTCTGGCCCCTGCGTGTCTTGCTCAGCGCACAAAGGGTTTTTCCAGCTCCAAAATGGGGAGCCTGCGGACTTGGGGTCCAGCCTGTGCAAATCGGTCATCTCAACCCGTAATGGAGTGGGACCTGTGAAGATCTGAATAGCCCTTTCGGTGTTAGCTTCTTCCATTTCTGACTCACTGCCCGAACCAGAAGTGCACTCTGCCCACTGACTGTTCTGAACCTTTGAGCTCTCCCCTGTAGTTTCTATGTTTGTCGGTTTAACCCCATCTCTCGTAGCGAGAGCGTGCTTAGGTTGCCAAGTGTATCTAGCGGGAGATCTGCCCATGGGGGTTGCTGATAGAGGCTGCTTCCCATCTCTTCTCTGAACCTTTGGTTCTTCCCTTCCTGGATTCCGACGGCAGTTCATTGCTGAGTGACCGACGGTTTTACATATAGAGAAGAAACCCGGGAGGTTTTCGTAGTCTAATTGAACCCATTGCCTCCTACTGTCCGTGTCCACACGAATTTTGAACTGTAAATCCTGAGCTAAATCCACATCAATTAGGACCCTGGCAAAGTGGCCTAATTCCCCTTCTATGGTATTCCTATCGAACCTCAAAGGCGTGCCCATAGCACGAGCAATACTCGCAAGTATTCTTCGGTCCCAATACTCCCAAGGGAGGTTGTAGAAACGGACCCATACCTGTGCAGATGATGATTTATAGGATTTCGGGTTAAATCCGGGCGACCAGGGGATAAAACGGATAATACCTGGTTTAAGAGTGATTGCCCCTTGCCCCCCAGACGGCTTGAAGAGCTTCTGCAGACGGCATTATGATGTGATAGAAACCCCGTCCCAGCAAAATAAGCTTCTAATCCATCTGTCTGTTCCATATCGAGTTCAATTTGAGCTTAAGGTCAGCCTGTTTCCATGGCTTCTCCCCTTTCATGAGAGTAATCCGACCGATGATGGAATTTTTACACGCCTGAAGCCGTTCGTGATAAATTGCTTGGGGGATTTTCACGGCTTTGAAGCCGCCCTCCTCCGTGATTGCGGGTGGAACAGCCGCCTGCTCGATTGTTGGATTGTTGCTGCCGAGAAGGGTGGAGGCATAACTGCGACTGGCGGCAATTGGGGATTCATTCCCAGCTCCCAAAGATTTAGAGAAAGCATCTCGACTGAATAGTCGGGATATGCAGGTTGGGCCAGTTACGGTTGCGATCGGTGGGGTGTTCTGAGGATGTGTCGGGGGGTTTTGGTTTTGAGAGAAGGAGGTTTTGGAGAAGAGATGCGCGATGGCAAAGTCCGAGTCCATCGAGGAAGCTTATGGGTAAAATTACTCTTAGCGTCTAACGTTAAAGATAAAATTGCTTCTTTTATTTATTTTTTTATTAAGCTATTAATCTTTTATTTGGACACAATAAGTCCTGAGATTTTACAGTTTCCTATAACCACGTTACAAATATTAAAAACTGTTTTGAAACTGTGAAATATATAAATTTCGAATGCACGTGAAATGCTCTATTAACCAAATTTTATGTTCAATGCTGATTTTTTAGTCATAAGGGTTTAATGCTGATTTTATGTTCAATACCGAATGAGGACCTTCCTGTGGCTTGGAGTCAAGGACAGGTTGCTGACTAATTCGGATAGACATAGACGTCACTTGGCGGATTCAGGTGCTTGCAGTAGATGTAGAGGCCAAGTTGGATCTTTGTGCCATGCCCTTAGGGACTGCCCTAAGAGTAAGGAGGTTTGGCAGAAAGTTCTTCCGCACCACATTCTCCCCTCCTTCTTTGCCTACCCTGAGAATGACTGGTTCTCCAATGGGGTTAAAGGTAGGTTAATGGCTAGCATGGAGCAGGGAGACATTTTATTTGCTATTATCTGCCACCACCTTTGGAAGTGGAGAAACGAGGAGATCTTTGGTGAGAAGACTGTTTTTATTCAGAACTTACCCGAGTTCTTCTCTAAAAAGCTCCTTACCATTACGGGGAGCTTCAAAGGGGACCCCCTTGCCAATTCTACCCAGAATAAAGAGGTTCAACTCGTTGGGTGGTGTAGGCCGAAGGATGGGGTGGTTAAGTTGAACACGGATGGCTCTTGTCTCAATAATGGAAAGATCGCGGCTGGAGGCGTGCTCAGGGACGCGGGAGGTGCCTGGTTGTCTGGATTCACCCATAACCTGGGTTTGGGCTCATCCTTTTCAGCGGAACTTTGGGGTATTCTTTCTGGAGTCAAGCTTGCCAGAAATCTGGGTATTAAAGGCTTGCTGTGGAGTCTGATAATATGGAGGCTATTAGTATGATCTCTAATAGTCATGCTTTTTGTCTTAGTAGCCAGAACCTTATCAAAGCAATAAGAAGTCTTGGCTCCTCCTTTGAGTCCTTAGAGTTCAGCCACATCTACAGAGAACAAAATCGAATTGCGGATCGCTTGGCGGCGGCTGGGCACGAAGGGATGTTAGGTGTTTCCACCCTTTCTGATCCTCCTATCTATCTTTCTTCTCTCCATTTAGAAGACAGAGTTGGGTTAGCTTTCCTAGGCTGATCCCAGGTTAGCTTTTGTCTCGGTGTTGGTTTTGTTTTCTTTCCTGTTTCTACCAAAAAAAAAAAAAAAACTAAATAAAAAGATAACATATAAAGTTAATAGGAAAAAAATATAATATGGTTAATTTAATTGTGACGTTTACCTTAAATTGGATATATTTTGTAAACGTTAAGCTTAAATTCGTATTATTTTGTAAACGTTAAGCCTATATTGGTGTTATTTTGTACGTGGGGCCTAAATTGATGCTATATTATAAACGTTAAACCTAAATTGATATTATGTTGTAAACGTTTTAATGGGCAAGAAAACTAATTAATTGTATTATAATTAATAAATAAGAAAATAAAACTAAATAAAAAGATAACATATAAAGTTAATAGGAAAAGAATATAATATGGTTAATTTAATTGTGACGTTTAGCTTAAATTGGATATATTTTGTAAACGTTAAGCTTAAATTCGTATTATTTTGTAAACGTTAAGTCTATATTGGTGTTATTTGGTACGTGTGGCCTAAATTGATGATATATTGAAAACGTTAAGCCTAAATTGACATTATGTTATAAACGTCAAGCCTATATTGGTGCTATTTTGAACGTCGAGCCTAAATTAGTACTTCCCCAAAAACCTTAGACCTATTTTGGTACCTTATCCCTTTATTTATTTTTTTATTAAGCTACAAATCTTTTATTTGGACACAATAAGTTTTGAGATTTTACAGTTTCCTATAATCACGTTATAAATATTAAAAACTGTTTTAAAACTGTAAATTATATAAATTTCGAATGCACGTTAAATGTTCAATTAACCAAATTTTATGTTCAACACCGATTTTTTAGTCATAAGGGTTTAATGTGATAATAAAAAAATCAGGGTTTTAATGTATCTAAATAACGATGAGAAACTGGGTACTTAAAGCAATATAAAATGTTTTTATTATATATTTTGTTAAATATAACAAGAAAAAGTGTCATTTTTAAGTAATCTTCTTTTATACGATTTACTTTTCTACTTATTTTTTATTTCAACTTATTTATTAGGGCCCCATTTGGTAATTCGCCATTAGGCCTCTAAAATCTCAGGATCGGCCCTGCTCATTAGTCTACGTATCTAACTTTTCAGAGTACTTTATTTAGTATGATATCACAAATCGTCCACGTTATCATTCCGGCATTAAATTGGGCATTATAACTTTATTATCACTGGAGCAAAATTGTAGTAACTTTATTATCCTATTTTAAGACTATATTGTGAAAATGGTCACCTTGTGTGCTTTTTACCCCTAACATTTACTGATTTTGTTCTAAAAGGACCACAATTTGTGAATTTCATTATTTATCACCTTTATTTGTGAAAATCACCAAAAACTGAACCAAATAAAAAATTGTTAAATGGAAAGCAAATCTGGACCATTTATAACTTGTCTGTAATTACCAATTAAGTATACACCGGATAAGGAAACCCTAATGCTAAATCTGGTAATAAAATCCTGCATAATTAATACACTGGTCAAATAAATTTCATGACACCCCCTATAAAATAGTGTACAATATTTTGTATTTTCAACACCCAAAAACATATCAAACCTAATTCACTACAAAATGAAACTCCAAATTGTGCTTCTTTGCTTTCTGATGTCTATTGCTGTGGCAGTAGGACTACCTGGCGGCTGGAGTCCCATTAAAAATTTGAAAGATCCGCATGTGGTTGAGATAGCTAACTATGCTATTATCGAGCACAACAAACAAGCTCATACCCATTTGAAACTGGTTAACATTGAGAAGGGCGAAACACAGATCGTAGTTGGGACAAATTACCGGCTTGTTTTGGTTGTCGAAGAAGGTGCTGCCAAGAACAAGTATGAGGCTGTTGTCTGGGAGAAGCCATGGGAGCATTTCAAGAATCTCACTTCCTTTAAGCTTTTATAATTGATTATGTATTTTAATTTATGTTTATGAGTTCGCTTATTTGAAAATAATTATGAAGGAGGAATAAGTGATTTATGTTTAAAGATTGAAGTTGATAATTTTTGTGCTGAAGAAAGTAATTATAATGGAGGCTGTGAGGTAACTACTGAGAAATGTTAAATTATTTGACAAATAAATCAGGAAAGTCACAAATAATTTGATATCACCAAATTTATCCCATATACTTCTTTTATGAATTAGATTTTTAATTTTAGTTGGACTAAAGTTTTACCAAAGGTTTCACTTCCATAAAACTCAGTGAAGCTTTGTAAAACGTTGAACTCAATTTTAATATGGTGAAACTCGGTGCAACAGTGTGATATCTTAATTAAAAAGAGAAGAATTAATTAATAAGTGAAGAATAGATAATATTGAGTTGGTTATTTTGAGTGAGGAGCGAACATGACCTAGCCGCCTCCTACTGCGATCATGTCTCCTGCCGCCCCATTTTCCATCGCCCACCTGTTTAGCAGATCAGCCTATGAAAAATTCTCCTCATCACCACAACATATCCACACTGGCACCTCGGAGCCATCATCCAGCAAAACTTCATTTGCGTCAGTCTTGACAAAATCGATCCCGTCAGTGGCGATCCCTAATTCAGAGCCTCCTCGAATTTCGGATGAAGGCGGGTTTAAGGCTATTCGAATCCAACAGTCGATATACGAAGAGAGAGTCCTCACATGTCAACACTCGGTCATTGGCAGGCTATCCCTCACTAAGGGCGATTCCCCATGGAAACATCAGGATTTGAAAACAAAATTGAACCAAATCTGGAAGAGGAACATGGACTGGAAGTTGATCTCACTAGGAAAGGGTTTCTACCACATTATCATGCCCAATGCGGAATCCGTTCAAGCTATTTGGAGTACTGGAGCTCTCCCACTGAAGCCGAGAATTATGCGATTCACACCATGGGCTCCGGGATTCAACCCAGATACTCATAAATCGACATCGGCTCAGGTATGGGTTCGTCTTTATAACCTGCCATGGGAATTTTGGGACACACGTATAATAACTAGTATTGCAAGAGCTATTGGTGTACCAATTCGTTTTGACAACAATACTGTAAATGGGGAGTTTGGGCATTACGCCAGAGTCCTTGTAGATGTTGATTTGGCAAAGAAAATTCAAACCAAGTTACGAGTGGATACTGACCGCCATATGCAATGGGTGTTTTTAGAATACGAGCACCTCCCTGCACTATGCTCTGTTTGCTCCTCTATAGGACATACCGCGGCCTCCTGTAGAAGGAATTCTAATGCTCGGCCTAATCAAAATAGGGAAAGGAAGAGCAAAACCAGATCACCGTCCAGGCAGCCCCGTTCGCGGGATAACAGCAGGCCGGTCACCCCCCGAGATCACACTAGGGACACTGATAAACAAGAGCAGAATTTGCAGTTGGTCTTACACAAGTCGGCAGAGTCCGCTAATGCCAGTTGGGGAGATCAGTGTGATATGCAGAATGCCAGTAATCAGTCTGCGGGGAATACTACGGATCTTGGATCCTTTACCTTAGCACAACCACTGCCCAAGCCAATCATTCACCAACCCTGTGAATCCGGTTGGGAGACTATGGAGATCCCAATACAGTTAAACCTAAGCACCGGCTCAGACACGGCCCCTGGTAATAATGTGTATGATGTTGAATTGAATGAGGAGGAGGTATGGTCCTCGGTTAAGAAGAAAAAGGCAAAAGCAACACAGATACAAACAGAAACTCACTCGAAACGGCGAAGCAGACCCCCCAGTCGATACCAATGTTAGCTCTCTTTTGGAATTGCCGGGGAATATCCAATCGTAGGACCCAACGAGCTTTGAAACTGCTCAGTTAGGTTCACAGACCTGATCTTATCTGCCTGGCAGAACCAATGGTGTCCCTTGACCGCATCCCTACTGCTTTGTGGCTCTCCCTAGGGCTTCAAGTGATTGCAACAAATAACAATAATTCTCTCTGGGTTTTTGCGCGGATTGAAAATGCCACGGGCGTCTCAGTTCTTCATATACACGAGCAACATATAACACTTTCCTATGTGAAATTGGGCAAAACCTCACAAATCTCCTTTGTCTATGGTAGCAGCTTGGCTACGAATCGGCGAGAGCTTTGGTCGGACTTGATTCGGGTTTCTGGATTTGATAATCGTCTAGTGTTGGGTGACTTTAACGCCGTGACCGGGGCACATGAGAAATCTGGAGGTAGGCCTTCTAATACCTCCTGTTCTAATTTTAGAGGATTCATCCGAGATGGCAGGCTCTTGGATTTGGATACTTCAGGTCTCCAGTTTACTTGGACAAATGGGAGAACGGGTGCAACTCATGTTGAGTGTTGGCTTGATCGCGCTCTAGCCTCGGAACCGTTTCTTGATCAATGGGATAGGGTCGTCTGCACTGCTCTCCCACGGCATAGCTCTGATCACTGCCCCTTGCTAGTACATTGTACCTCTGGCTCTCCTAGGGTGTCCAGGTTCCGCTTTCTCTCTATGTGGATCACTCATCCATCATTAAGTGAGGTGATTGCCGCTCACTGGGTTACCTCGCACCTATCTCTACCTCCTGCTCAGTTGGTGTGCCATAAACTTAAGACCCTCCGTCCAGTTCTAAGGGCATGGAACCATTCAGTTTTTGGCAGAATTGAAGTGAATATCAGCGAGGCCAAGTCACGGCTGAATCACATCCAAATGGAAATTTCGGAACATGGACTGTCATCTAATTTGAAGGTCTTGGAAGCAACGGCTCAGGCTCAGCTTGATCTTCAACTTCACAGACAAGAGCTGCTATATTGTGAGAAAAGCAGGGCAAATTGGCTTGAGGCGGGTGATCGCAACACGCGATTCCTCCACCGTGCTGCAAAAATCAGGAAAGTTCAATCTGGTTTATCCGGAATTGATATAAATGGTGATTTAAGCTTCGACACGGCTAGAATATCATAACACGTGATATCTTATTACACGACTTTATTCACCAGCAGCGCTGCAATTATTGATCAGAGGCCTATCGCGGCAGTTATTCCTGAAATGCTTTCCACCTCGGATAATGATCGGCTTACAGAAAGACCATCTCTGGAGGAAATCCGGGCAGCAGTGTTCTCGCTGAATAAAGACAGTGCCCCAGGACCGGACGGGTTTGGTGGTATCTTTTATCAGCAGTTTTGGGGGGTGATCGGTTCAGATGTCTGCAATATGGTTCTGAGTTTTTTCGACACAAGCTACGTTTTCCCGGGGCTAAACTTCAGCCTTATGTCTCTGATACCTAAAGTCGCAGGGGCAAATCAGCTAAACCAATTCCGGCCTATAGTTATGAGTAACTTCAGCTATAAGATAATCGCAAAAATTATGGCAGATAGGCTTGCACCTGTTGCAGCCAAGATTGTGTCAGAAAACCAATTTGGGTTCATGAAAGGTAGAAATATACATCAATGCATTGTCGCTGCCTCAGAAGGGATTAATATGCTTGGAAAACAGTGCTTTGGAGGGAACCTGGCTCTAAAAATTGACATCTAGAAGGCCTTCGACACCCCGGACTGGAATTTTCTCTTGTCAGTTATGGAGGTGTTTGGCTTCTCTTTAAGGTTCAGAGACTGGATACTAAACATTCTCGCCTCCTCACGCATATCTGTGCTGATCAATGGGGCTGCTCACGGTTACTTCAGCTGCTCTAGAGGAGTCCGGTAAGGGGACCCTCTCTCCGATCCTATTTGGCATCGCGGAGGACTTCTTCAGCAGATGGCTAGCTCATCTGATTGACACGGGCAGATTCTCCCCTATGCACTATACGGGTAACCTTAATTTCCCCTCCCACTTGCTTTATGCTGATGATATTATTTTGTTTGGAAAGGCTACAAGAAGGAACGTCCGCTGTATCCGTGACTTTCTCATTTTTTATGGCTCGATCTCCGGCCAAATGGTAAGCTGGGAAAAATCAGCTATCTACTTCAACAGCAAGACCACCCGTGTCAGAGCCAATTGGCTTTCTAATATCCTGGGAATCAGGGCTTCTAACTTGCCGTTTGCTTACCTTGGCGTGCCACTATTCAGGGGGGCGCCCAAAAGCAGTCAGCTGCTCCCTTTGGCGGACCGTTTTCTTAACAAGCTTAGTGTTTGGAAAGGGAATTCTCTCTCCTTCGCCGGCAGATTGACGCTCATTAAATCGGCGCTGGCGGGAGCTCTGACTCACTCTTTTATGGTTTACCGCTGGCCTGTCTCTCTCCTGAACAAGCTAAACAGGGCAATGCGCAACTTTCTCTGGACGGGTAATCGAGATTCGAGGAAATTAGTTACTGTTTGGTGGGATACTTGTGGTAAAAGCATTGAGAGCGGAGGTCTGGGTATTCGACAGTACCGTCTGTGTAATGTTTCTCTGCTGGGCAAAATGTGCTGGGATCTGGTTCAGGGGGATTCCTTTGTGATCAGACTTCTGAAAAAGCGTTTCCTTTATGCTTCCGGTCAGCCCCGGAATTACTTGGTTAACTCTTCGGTTTGGATCTCTTGTAACTCATGTTATAAGGCTATTAAAAACCAAGTCAAATGGTGGATTGGTGGTGTCGATTCTTCCCTCAATTTTTGGACAGACGCATGGATAACCCCCTCTGTGGCTGATCAAATGAACCTCCCGGCTAAGCAACAAACTGGTATGTTCAACTCTATGCATGATTTCCTTTTTGAAGACCAGTGGTTTAATCTGGATTTTTTGTCTCCGAATATCCGAAACAATATAAATCGGGTCAAATGAGGGTTGGATTCTAACGACCTCTGTGTTTGGATGCCCTCGTCTGCTGGGAGGTTCACAGTGAAACAGTATTTTGATTACCTATCGACTGCGACGCCCGTGGTCCCCTGGGCTCGTTTCATCTGGAAAAAATGGATTCCGCCTTCTAGATCTGTCTGTTGCTGGAAAATCTTACACGGGAAGCTTGCGACTCATGATGTGTTAATGAACTATCGGCCCTGCTCATTAGTCCACGTATCTAACTTTTCAGAAAACTTTATTTAGTATGATATCACAAATCGTCCACGTTATCATTCCGGCATTAAATTGGGCATTATAACTTTATTATCACTGGAGCAAAATTGTAGAAACTTTATCATCCTATTTTAAGACTATATTGTGAAAATGGTCACCTTGTGTGCTTTTTACCCCTAACATTTACTGATTTTGTTCTAAAAGGACCACAATTTGTGAATTTCATTATTTATCACCTTTATTTGTGAAAATCACCAAAAACTGAACCAAATAAAAAATTGTTAAATGGAAAGCAAATCTGGACCATTTATAACTTGTCTGTAATTACCAATTAAGTATCCACCGGATAAGGAAACCCTAATGCGAAATCTGGTAATAAAATCCTGCATAATTAATACACTGGTCAAATAAATTTCATGACACCCCTATAAAATAGTGTACAATATTTTGTATTTTCAACACCCAAAAACATATCAAACCTAATTCACTACAAAATGAAACTCCAAATTGTGCTTCTTTGCTTTCTGATGTCTATTGCTGTGGCAGTAGAACTACCTGGCGGCTGGAGTCCGATTAAAAATTTGAAAGATCCGCATGTGGTTGAGATAGCTAACTATGCTATTATCGAGCACAACAAACAAGCTCATACCCATTTGAAACGGGTTAACATTGAGAAGGGCGAAACACAGATCGTAGCTGGGATAAATTACCGGCTTGTTTTGGTTGCCGAAGAAGGTGCTGCCAAGAACAAGTATGAGGCTATTGTCTGGGAGAAGCCATGGGAGCATTTCAGGAATCTCACTTCCATTAAGCTTTTATAATTGATTATGTATTTTAATTTATGTTTATGAGTTCGCTTATTTGAGAATAATTATGAAGGAGGAATAAGTGATTTATGTTTAAAGAGTGAAGTTGATAATTTTTGTGATGAAAAAAGTAATTATAATGGAGGCTGTGAGGCAACAACTGAGAAATGTTAAATTATTTGACAAATAAATCAGGAAAGTCACAAATAATTTGATATCACCAAATTTATCCCAAAGTAAGAAATTGGATACTTCTTTTATGAATTAGTTTTTTAATTTTAGTTGGACTAAAGTTTTACCAAAGGTTTCACTTCCATAAAACTCAGTGAAGCTTTGTAAAACGTTGAACTCAATTTTAATATGGTGAAACTCGGTGCAACAGTGTGATATCTTAATTAAAAAGAGAAGAATTAATTAATAAGTGAAGAATTATTGGTAAGTAAAAATATCTCTAACGTTGATAATCAGAAGTAATTTTACTTATCACGTTTAAAATGGTGCAATTTTATCAAGTTTGATAATTTCAGACATTATTGTAAAACACAGCTATTTTGTTCTTTATTTTGCATCAATTACATATCGGTTAGTTCTAAAAAAAATCACATTTTTGTAATTTAGTAAGAGAATTAGAGGTTAATATCTTTAAATTCGATGAAATATTTGAAACTTTTTTATCCAACTCGTATAAAATACAATATATTTTAATTTTTAATTTTTTCACGATTTTTAGATCTGTTATTTATTGTCAATAAAATGACGCACATGTAACATGTAGATGATTAGATTCATGACTAATATATAAGACAATTTGATGAATTGTTTTTTAAATTGACCCATTTTACCAATCTTATGGGTAAAATTACTCTTAGCGTCTAACGTTAAAGATAAAATTGCTTCTTTTATTTATTTTTTATTAAGCTATTAATCTTTTATTTGGACACAATAAGTCCTGAGATTTTACAGTTTTCTATAACCACGTTACAAAGGTACCTATCCCTTTATTTATTTATTTTTATTAAGCTACAAATCTTTTATTTGGACACAATAAGTTTTGAGATTTTACAGTTTCCTATAATCACGTTATAAATATTAAAAACTGTTTTAAAACTGTAAAATATATAAATTTCGAATGCACGTTAAATGTTCTATTAACCAAATTTTATGTTCAACACTGGTTTTTTAGTCATAAGGGTTTAATGTGATAATAAAAAAATCAGGGGTTTAATGTATCTAAATAAAAATCAAGGGCTTAATATTAAGAAAAAAAACGATGAGAAATTGAGTACTTAAAGCAATATAAAATGTTTTTATTATATATTTTGTTAAATGTAACAAGAAAAAGTGTCATTTTTAAGTAATCTTCTTTTATACGATTTACTTTTCTACTTATTTTTTCTTTCAACTTATTTATTAGTAGACATGTCCACTTATTTATTAGTATGGTAATTTCAGACATTATTGTAAAACACAACTATTTTGTTCTTTATTTTGCATCAATTACATATCGGTTAGTTCTAAAAAAAATCACATTTTTGTAATTTAGTAAGAGAATTAGAGATTAATATCTTTAAATTCGATGAAATATTTTAAACTTTTTTGTCCAACTCGTATAAAATACAATATAATTTAATTTTTAATTTTTTCACGATTTTTAGATCTGTTATTAATTGTCAATAAAATGACGCACATGTAACATGTAAATGATTAGATTCATGACTAATATATAAGACAATTTGATGAATTATTTTTTAAATTGACCCATTTTACCAACCTTATGGGTAAAATTACTCTTAGCGTCTAACGTTAAAGATAAAATTGCTTCTTTTATTTATTTTTTATTAAGCTATTAATCTTTTATTTGGACACAATAAGTCCTAAGATTTTACGGTTTCCTATAACCACGTTACAAATATTAAAAACTGTTTTGAAACTGTGAAATATATAAATTTCAAATGCACGTGAAATGCTCTATTAACCAAATTTTATGTTCAATGCTGATTTTTTAGTCATAAGGGTTTAATACAATGCTGAAAATAAAACTAAATAAAAAGATAACATATAAAGTTAATAGGAAAAGAATATAATATGGTTAATTTAATTGTGACGTTTAGCTTAAATTGGATATATTTTGTAAACGTTAAGCTCAAATTCGTATTATTTTGTAAACGTTAAGCCTATATTGGTGTTATTTTGTACGTGGGGCCTAAATTGATGCTATATTGTAAACGTTAAGCCTAAATTGATATTATGTTGTAAACGTTTTAATGGGCAAGAAAACTAATTAATTGTATTATAATAAATAAGAAAATAAAACTAAATAAAAAGATAACATATAAAGTTAATAGGAAAAGAATATAATATGGTTAATTTAATTGTGACGTTTACCTTAAATTGGATATGTTTTGTAAACGTTAAGCTTAAATTCGTATATATTATTTTGTAAACGTTAAGTCTATATTGGTGTTATTTTGTACGTGTGGCCTAAATTGATGCTATATTATAAACGTTAAGCCTAAATTGATATTATGTTGTAAACGCCAAGCCTATATTGGAGCTATTTTGAACGTCGAGCCTAAATTAGTACTTCCCCAAAAACCTTAGACCTATTTTGGTACCTTATCCCTTTATTTATTTTTTTTATTAAGCTACAAATCTTTTATTTGGACACAATAAGTTTTGAGATTTTACAGTTTCCTATAATCACGTTATAAATATTAAAAACTGTTTTAATACTGTAAATTATATAAATTTCGAATGCACGTTAAATGTTCTATATTAACCAAATTTTCTGTTCAACACTGATTTTTTAGTCATAAGGGTTTAATGTGATAATAAAAAAATCAGGGGTTTAATGTATCTAAATAAAAATCAAGGGCTTAATATTAAGAAAAAAACGATGAGAAATTGGGTACTTAAAGCAATATAAAATGTTTTTATTATATATTTTGTTAAATGTAACAAGAAAAAGTGTCATTTTTAAGTAATCTTCTTTTATACGATTTACTTTTCTACTTTTTTTTTATTTCAACTTATTTATTAGGGCTCCATTTGGTAATTCGCCCCTGGGCCTCTTTTTTTGAATGAAAGGCTGGGACAAAGTTAAAGCGCCTAGACATCCCAACTATGTTGGCACCCCCGGGAACACCTTGACAAACCCGATTATATTAAAAAATGAAAGAATACAAAGGGAGGAGGAAATTAAAAGGAGCGTAAATGTGCTATGTTACATTGATCATAATAATTGAAAAGATTGCAAAATGAAGGTGCTGAGGGCCACCAAACTAGAGACTGAGCCGAAACAGCAAATTTTGCTAGTACATCTGCTGCTTGGTTTCCTTCCTTGTAGATGTGAGAGACCGTAATTTCCATGTTCGAACATGGCTCAAGACAGTAAAGCCAATCCTGCTTTAGCTTCCAAGGAACGTCATGCGAGCGGGTCCTTAAGAGGAAAACAGCAACGGCTGAGTCAGACTCGATCCAGAGTTTGTTCCAATTCTTTTCCCAGGCACTCTGGATTGCGAAGATTATCGTTTTAAGTTCCGCGAACAGAGCATACGATTCGTGAATAGGGAAGGCGAAGCTGCCTCTGACAAAACCCATGTTATTCCTGAATAGTCCACCCGCTCCTGCGGCCCCTGTCAGGCTCGAGGCGGAGCCGTCAGTATTGACCTTTGTCCAGCCAGGCGGAGGCGGGATCCAGCGAACATGAATCAGGTTGGGCGCAGGCGGGGGCCTGATTTTGCTTGGGACAGCAGCATTGGCTTCACGGAAATAACCAAAAAGAAGGCGCGAAGCCGTTTGGATTAAGGGGAGCTCGCTATCGAAGATAGCACCATTTCTCACACGCCAGATAAACCAGAAACAGGTGATGACACAGAAGTTCCAATGATGTCGGAGCGGACGACGGACATCAGTAGATTGCAAGGCGCTAACCATATCAGCAAAAGCACCACCTGCAGTATTTATATTAACACCAAAACACATCCCAAGCAAACGCCAAAGTGCAGTTGCATAGTCACAATGCATAAACAAATGGTCAATTGATTCAGCAGCCGTTTTACACAGTTCACAGCGAGAAACGATATTCAAACCTTTTCTCCTCAGGATATCATGCGTCGATAGCTTACCGTGGAGGAGCTTCCAACAAAGAATCGAGCGACTAGGGGGTATGTAACTTCTCTAGATAAAACGACCCCAAGTGACCAGAGTCACTGGCTCAAGCAGTTGATTGTAGAATTCTTTGACCGTGAGTATACCGTTTTTTGCCGGTTTCCAAATGCAAACGTTGAATTCTTCCCTACCTCGCTGAATACGGACTATGTTTTCCCGAATATGCACTAGTAGCTGATCAATATTAATCCATAGATTGCCATTTAGATACTCCTCAATCTGATTGTATTGCTTATACTGAAGTTTAGGCGGAATAGCTAATTGAGTTGCAATTGTCGGATCAATCCAATTATCGGTCCAGAAATTTAGCTTGGAATGACTCCCAATCCACCAAAGCACCTGTTTAGAGATGGTGTTAAAACTGTTTTTACATGAACTCTAGACTGAAGAGTTGCTAATGTGAGGTTTTGGCTGCCCTGACAAAGAGAGAAACCTAGCCCGAAGCAGTTCGCTTACGAAGGAAGTGCCTTGAATCAACTCCCATCATAATTTCCCCAGTAAAGATTGGTTGCATAAACCAAAATGCTTGATGCCCAGACCCCTATTTTCAATGCTTCTGCAGCAGTTAGCCCAAGAAACGGACACTAGCTTCCTGTCATCCCGATTACCAGTCCAGATAAAGTTCCTGACCACCCGGTTCAGCTTACTAATCAGATTTTGAGGCCACCGATAGATCATAAACGAGTGGATCAGTGCTCCTGTTAGATCAGACTTAACTAGAGTCACCCATCCGGCCATCGAGAGAGAGGCACCCTTCCACTGAGCAAACTTATTCAAGAACTGATCCGCGATGGGAAGGAGATGTCTGCGTTTAGGCGCACCCGAGAACAGAGGCACCCCCAGATATAAAAACGGTAGATTGGCAATTTGGATGCCTAAAATCACAGCAAGCTGTCCTGCACGGGCATTTGAAATACCTGTGCCAAAATAGATGGCTGATTTCTCCCAGCTGACCACCTGACCAGACATTGAGCTGTAAGATTGGAATAAATCACGGATCATCACAATGTTGCGTTTGGTGGCTTTCCCGAATAAAAGCATATCATCCGCGTAGAGCAGGTGAGAAGGGAAAGCCTTGTTGCTCGAGTAAATCATAGGATTAAACCACCCCTCACTTTCCAAATTGTTTAACATACGGGAGAAGAAATCTTCAGCAATGCCAAATAGAATAGGAGACAAAGGGTCCCCTTGCCTGACTCCACGCGAATAGCCGAAGTAACCACAACTTCTACCTCCAATCAGAACCGAAATTCGCGAGGAGGAAAGAACATTCAAAATCCAGTCACGAAAATGTACTGAAAAGCCAAAAGATTCCATCACTGCCAGTAAAATATTCCAGTCTAATGTATCAAAGGCTTTGCAAATATCAATTTTAAGTGCCATGTTACCTCCAAAGCATTTCTTATTCAAGTGATTGACCCCCTCAGAAGCCGCGACAATACAATGGTGAATATTTCTGCCTTTAATAAAGCCGGACTGATTAACTGACACAATTTTTGCAGCAATTATAGCAAGTCTGTCGGCCAGGATCTTAGAGATAATTTTATATGAAAAATTGCTAATCATAATTGGTCGGAATTGAGAAATTTGGTTAGCATCTTTAACCTTAGGGAGCAGAGCCATAAGATTGGAATTTAACCCAGGGAGGATGTAACCTATATCAAAGAATTGGTAGATCATGCTGCAGATGTCATGTCCAACGATATCCCAATACTGCTGGAAAAACAAGCCACCAAAGCCATCAGGCCCAGGCGCGCTCTCGCTGTTCAGATTGAAGACAGCCTGCTTAATCTCCAAGGTGTCAGGCTTCTTAGTCAACGACTCGTTATCCTCCAGGGTTACCAGCCGAGGGATGACGGTTAAAATCCTAGAGTGATCCCTTGCAATTCCGGCGCTAGCGAAGAGGCTAGAATAATAATCCGTGATATGCTCTGAAATACAGTCAATGTTGTATGTGTTGACACCATCAATGCTGAGATTTTGAATGCTAACTTGAGCTTTCCGCCCCCTGGCAGCCTTGTGAAAAAAGTTGGTGTTTCTATCCCCAGCCTTAAGCCATCTGACACGGCTTCTATCCTTAAGCAATAACTCCTGTCTATATAAATGAGTGTCAAGATCTTCCTGGGCAGCCACCTCTCTGCTGTGTCTCTCAGGGGAGTTTCCCAAAGTCGAGATCTCATTCTGAACCTGCTTCAGCACTTCTTTAGCTGTAGAAATGTTTTTATCAACCCAACCGAACACATTCCTGTTCCATTCACGAAGGACAGGGTGCAGGGTTCTTAATTTATGACATAGCAACTGAGCGGGAGGCAGCGATATGTGCGAAACCTTCCAGTGATTTGCGATGACTTCCTTAAGAGATGGGTGAGTCACCCACATGGGGAGAAATTGAAATCTAGAGTGTCTTGGAGGACCGTTGCGGCAGTTCACAATAAGGGGTAGTGATCAGACATGTGCTTTGGTAGCGCAGAACAAGATATCGTGTCCCAACTATCCAAAAAAGTCTCGTTTGCAAGAGCCCGATCGAGACGGCACTCCACATGAGCGGGACCTTGCCTTCCGTTTGACCAGGTGAAAAAACTTCCAGAGGTATCAACATCCCTTAGATTACCATTATTGATAAAATTTCTGAATTCTGCGCAGGCGCCCGCAGCAGGACTCGCACCCGTTTTTTCATGAGACCCAGTAATGGCGTTAAAGTCCCCAAGCACCAACCAGTTTGCGTTAGCATTAGGAAGAGATAGCAAGCTGTTCCAGAGGTCCCTTCTTCCTACTATAGTTGTTTTCGCATAAACAAAGGATATAAAATAAGTAATACCAGCCAATTCCAAATTCACAGATATGTGCTGATCAGATGAAGTGTGGAGCGTGACAGGATTCATCAATCTTATAGAAGCTAATAGCCAAATAGAGTTGCAAATATTTACCTCAATCAAAGAAAAGCCAAGAGAATTCCAGAAATTAGCAGGCATGTTATCAATGCTCACCATAGGTTCAGAAAGACAAAGGAGATCTGGGCGATTGTCCTTGCAAATTAAATGAAGAGCATGTTGCGTGCGCGGGTCTGATATACCCCTGCAGTTCAAGAAAAGAACTAACATTGATACCGTGATGGGGGGGCGGCTCCTTCTCTTGGAGCGGGTTGTCGGCTCAGGTTGAGGTTTCTTAGTTTTTTTGCTGACTGTATGCCATTCCTCTTCTATGTTTTTAATTCGAAGAGTCTCAGTGGTCTGAGGAGGAACCTGTTGTTCGGAACTGGTTATGCTATCTGGGAAGAAGCTTAGCGGCTTCGTTAAGTCCGACAATTTAAAACTGAACAGCCCATCCTAATAGGATCCGTCATCATCTGAATCCCCCCATTGTTTTGGTATACTGTTTGAGCCACTGGGTTCCGCTGCATCAGTTGACATAACAAAACTGTGAAGGACCATTTGCAATGAGGATTCTGGTATCACCTGCTGTTGGGGCTCACTCTGCGAGTTGTCTCTTTGCTCTGGTTGTCTAGATACTGAACGGCTTCTGGTGTTCTATTTCTGCTGTTGCCCATTTCTGTTCTTATTTCCATGGTTATTTATTGCGACCACAGAGATCCGCTGAGTGTCCTATGACAATACAAATGCTACACAATGGAGGAAGGTGTTCATATTCCAGATAGACCCACTGCATATGCTCATCAGTGTCAACCCTAACCTTAGATTGCAAATCTTTTGCCAAATCAACATCAATTAAAACCCGAGCATAGTGCCCGAACTCCCCATTTACTGTGTTTTGATCAAAACGGATAGGAACTCTGATTGCTCTTGCTATACTGGCAATAATTCTAGTATCCCAAAACTCCCAGGGTAAATTATAAAATCGAACCCATACCTGAGCCGTTGTTGTCTTGTGAGATTCCGGGTTGAATCCTGGCGTCCAGGGAATGAACCGCATAGTTTCGGGCTTTAGGGATAGAGCTCCAGTACCCCAAATGTCCTGAAGAGAACTTGCTGAGGGCATAATGATATGATAAAATCCTTTGCCTAAGGAAATTAATTTCCAATCCATATTCCTGTGCCAAATCTGATTCAGTTTGATTTTGAGTTCCGAGTGCTTCCATGGTGAATCACCTTTGGATAGGTGCAGTCTGCCAATTACTGAATGCTTACATGATTGGAGCCTTTCATTATAGATTTTTTGCTGAATCAGAACTGCCTTGAAACCCCCTTCGTCTGAAACTTTCGCCGGAGTAGAATCGTGTATCAGCGGAATCGATTTTGTTACCGAAGAGGCAAACGATTTCGAGGAGCCCGAAGTATCGGAGATAACTGGCGACGCCGAGGAGGCTTCATTACCCCCTGTGACAGGGCGCTTGCCCGAGAAACGTGCGAAATCACTGCGGCTGAAGAGATGAGCAATCGCCATATTGTCGTCGACCGACGGCAGCATATTGTATCGGAAAGAAAGAAGAGGATGAGTGATGGAGGTTGGCGGCTAGGGCGCCATCGTGCTTGAAAACCCTTTAGAAGTATATAGAATGTGAATACTAACTTGCCATTCCGAGTAAAAATAACCCGCTCCTAGGCCTCTAAAATCTCAGGATCGGCCCTGCTTATTAGTCTACGTATCTAACTTTTCAGAGTACTTTATTTAATATGATATCACAAATCGTCCACGTTATCATTCCGGCATTAAATTGGGCATTATAACTTTATTATCACTGGAGCAAAATTGTAGTAACTTTATCATCCTATTTTAAGACTATATCGTGAAAATTGTCACCTTGTGTGCTTTTTACCCCTAACATTTACTGATTTTGTTCTAAAAGGACCACAATTTGTGAATTTCATTATTTATCACCTTTATTTGTGAAAATCACCAAAAACTGAACCAAATAAAAAATTGTTAAATGGAAAGCAAATATGGACCA
Source organism: Euphorbia lathyris (assembly GCF_963576675.1). Lineage (NCBI taxonomy): Eukaryota > Viridiplantae > Streptophyta > Magnoliopsida > Malpighiales > Euphorbiaceae > Euphorbia > Euphorbia lathyris. Next base: position 92,248,411 of record NC_088910.1, read on the forward strand.
TTTATAACTTGTCGGTAATTACCAATTAAGTATCTACTGGATAAGGAAACCCTAATGCCAAATCTGGTAATAAAATCCTGCATAATTAATACACTGGTCAAATAAATTTCATGACACCCCCTATAAAATAGTGTAAAATATTTTGTATTTTCAACACCCAAAAACATATCAAACCTAATTCACTACAAAATGAAACTCCAAATTGTGCTTCTTTGCTTTCTGATGTCTATTGTTGTGGCAGTAGGACTACCTGGCGGCTGGAGTCCGATTAAAAATTTGAAAGATCCGCATGTGGTTGAGATAGCTAACTATGCTATTATCGAGCACAACAAACAAGCTCATACCCATTTGAAACTGGTTAACATTGAGAAGGGCGAAACATAGATCGTAGCTGGGACAAATTATCGGCTTGTTTTGGTTGTAGAAGAAGGTGCTGCCAAGAACAAGTATGAGGCTGTTGTCTGGGAGAAGCCAGGGGAGCATTTCAGGAATCTCACTTCCTTTAAGGTTTTGAGAATAATTATGAAGGAGGAATAAGTGATTTATGTTTAAAGAGTGAAGTTGATAATTTTTGTGCTGAAGAAAGTAATTATAATGGAGGCTGTGAGGCAACAACTGAGAAATGTTAAATTATTTGACAAATAAATCAGGAAAGTCACAAATAATTTGATATCACCAAATTTATCCCAAAGTAAGAAATTGGATACTTCCTTTATGAATTAGATTTTTAATTTTAGTTGGACTAAAGTTTTACCAAAGGTTTCACTTCCATAAAACTCAGTGAAGCTTTGTAAAACGTTGAACTCAATTTTAATATGGTGAAACTCGGTGCAACAGTGTGATATCTTAATTAAAAAGAGAAGAATTAATTAATAAGTGAAGAATTATTGGTAAGTAAAAATATCTCTAAGGTTGATAATCAGAAGTAATTTTACTTATAACATTTAAAATGGTGCAATTTTATCAAGTTTGATAATTTCAGACATTATTGTAAAACACATCTATTTTGTTCTTTATTTTGCATTAATTACATATCGGTTAGTTCTAAAAAAAATTACATTTTTGTAATTTAGTAAGAGAATTAGAGATTAATATCTTTAAATTCGATGAAATATTTTAAACTTTTTTGTCCAACTCGTATAAAATACAATATAATTTAATTTTTAATTTTTTCACGTTTTTTAGATCTGTTATTAATTGTCAATAAAATGATGCACATGTAAAATGTAGATGATTAGATTCATGACTAATATATAAGACAATTTGATGAATTATTTTTTAAATTGACTCACTTTACCAACCTTATGGGTAAAAGAAAAGTTTCTCTGAACTCGGAGATGGCGGAACCCTAATCGGCCGATCTCCATGGCTCCACCATCGTCTTACCCGATGGACTCTGATTTTTCCATCGCCCATCTTTTCTCCAAAACCTCCTTCTCTGAAAACCAAAACCCCTCAACGCAGCCTCGGAACAACCCACCGATTACAACCACAATTGATCCAACCTGCATATCTCGACTATTCAGTCGAGATGCTTTTTCTAAGTCTTTAGGAACTAAACCCCCATCACCGCCAACCGCAGCTACGCCTCTACCCTTCTCGGCAACAAAAATCCAACAATCGAGCAGGCGGCTGTTCCACCCGTAATCACGGAGGAGGGCGGCTTCAAAGCCGTGAAGATCCCCCAAGCGATCTATCACGAACGGCTTCAGACGTGTAAAAATTTGATCATCGGTCGGATTACTCTCATGAAAGGGGAGAAGCCATGGAAACAGGCTGACCTTAAGCTCAAATTGAACACGATATGGAACAGACAGATGGATTGGAAGCTTATCTCGCTGGGACAGGGTTTCTATCACATCATAATGCCAACTGCAGAAGCTCTTCAAGCCATCTGGGGGCAAGGTGTTGGAGTTTAGTGTCCTAAAGACAATTGTTTTAGGATATTAATATTAATGAATAAATTGTTTATTTGATCATTTGATTAATCAGATATATAGCATTAAAATGAAACTATATATAAAGGCAAGAATCTTTCATAAAGAAAGTAACCCTAAGTTTATTTAAGTAGTTATAAAGTGTTCATACAAGCATGAAGTGAGACTGTACTTTATAATAGACCAATAGACTTAAAGTAAACCCAAGTCAAGTGATATGTTATAGGGGTTGGCATATTACTGTTGAGACTTGTATGTAACAGTGTTTTCTGTCGAGACAAAAAGCTGATCTCACAAGCTTTAGATATTCGGATATCTAGACAGTTACATGGATCCGGTGAAGGAGTTCATTAGGATTGGGACCCGACTTGAGATAACAGAATGGATTGATTTATCTAATGTGTCAACTGTTCATCTCATTGGTATTAGTAGGTATAACTAATCCTCAGACTCAAACATTCGTTAATTAGTGATTCTGGATTATGGAGTCTGATACTTTGATTATGTGCGAGCACGATCCAATAGGTGAGAGCCTAGGATGTGTGAGACCAGGGTTGGGTATCACACAAAGTAATTGCAAAATAGTTAATGTCAGATTGAGCATTCGTCACTCTCGGTAAGTGGGAGATATATCCAAATGGCCGCTTGTGGTGAATTGACTGAAATCCTTGCAAGGTGATATAGTTAAGAGTAGAAATGAACATTTCACTTAACTTATCTTTTCAGAGTGAAATCAACATGTACAAGTAAAACCAGACTCTTCGTTATATGTAACCTTGACACATTCCATGATTATAAGGAATTGACCGATAGGATATAGTTGATGAAGGATCGTATTATACTGTACCTAATACAGAAAGGTTAACGTCAGTTATCAACCTGACTTCTTAATTGCTCTGGGGGAATATCATAGGTTCTGCGAGTAACAGCTCGCGACGGTATTCCGTTATATATATGTTGGAATTAATCGTGATGAATAATTTCAAAGGATATATACGGCTAGTGGCAATAAAGAACCTAATGGGTCGCATATGGGACTTGGAATCGGAGGACGAAAACGTAATTAGCGGGACACAGATACATGGGCCGAAATTTACATATTAATTAGGGATATTAATTTAGTTTAATAATTATAATTAGATTATGATTATGAATTAAACTAAAGAATTATCTGATAATATTAATTGGATGTTTTATGCAATTAAAACTCTAATTAATTATCCCTAACATTAATTAATTATTAATTTGATTAATAATAATTATCTAAATATAATTAGTTATTGTTTAGATAATATTAAAGTGTTTATTTAATTATCTAATTAGGAATCCTATTCAGAATAAGATTCCAATTAATTAAATTCCTAACACAACTGGGATTAGGGTTTCGGAAGTCTATAAATAGACCCCTAGCCTCAGTATTTCGACCAACATAAGAAACAAGAGGAGAAGGAATTGTTCCGTCGTCGTCTCGGCTAATTTACTTTATGTCTTACTCCCTCTTTGATCTCGTATCGATTTCTGATAGAGGCAATCATTGTGATTGCTATTTATTAAAGGTTTATTACTGGTTAGTTTTGTTTTTGTGTTGAATCAAACATTCGTAGTTCACGAGTTGATAATAACAAGTTGTGGGCACTTCGTTTGCAACGGTAGATAGTTCTTCGATAAAGGTATTACTTTCTATCCCTCTTTATATGAAATAACAATTAACAGATCTTGGAAAAGGGAAATAGATAAAATAGATAAAATTTTATTATTCCGCTATGCCTAGGCTTGTCTATTTTCCTACACAAGGGGAAATCACACTAAAACCAGGTATTATCCGTTTTATCCCCTGATCGCCCGGTTTTAATCCGGAATCCTATAAATCATCATCGGCACAGGTCTAGGTCCGTTTCTACAACTTCCCTTGGGAGTATTGGGACCGAAGAATACTTACGAGTATCGCTCGTGCTGTGGGCACGCCTTTGAGATTCGATAGGAATACCATAGAAGGAGAATTAGGACATTTTGCTAGGGTCCTAATTGATGTGGATTTAGCTCAGGACTTACAGTTCAAAATTCGTGTGGACACGAACAGTGGGAGGCAATGGGTTCAGTTAGACTATGAAAATCTCCCAGGTTTCTGCTCTATATATAAAACCATTGGTCACTCAGCAATGAACTGCCGTCGGAATCCAGGAAGGGAAGAACCAAAGGTTCAGAGAAGAGATGGGAAGCAGCCTCAATCTGCAACTCCCAGGGACAAATCTCCTGCTCGATATACTTGGCAGCCTAAGCAAGTTCTCGCTACGGGAGATGGGGTTAAGTCGACAAACAAAGAATTTACAGGGTAAAGTTCAAAGGCTTAGGGCAGTCAATGGGCAGATTGTACTTCAGATTCGGACAGTGAGTCGGAGATGGAAGAAGTTAACACTGAACGGGCTATTCAGATCTTCACAGATCCCACTCCAATACGGGTTGAGATGAACGATTTACACAGGCTGGACCCTAAGACCGCCGGTTTCCCATATTAGAGCTGGAAAAACCCCCTGTGCGCTGAGCAAGACATGCAGGGGCCAGAATCGCTTGAATTAGTGGTCAGCGAAGAGAAAGAAGCAGACCAGAATCAGGGTAATCAGGTTTTGGATATTGAGCAAGTTTCAGGGGTTGTCTAGATCATCGAGAATCCATCTGAGAATCCGCTAATCGGTTGGAGCACTGTTAAAAGGAAAAAAGCTATGAAGCAACCACAACAATCGTCGGGGGAAGTACGAGCAAAGAGGCAGAGCCGGCCACCTAAACGGTATTTATGATTGTCCTATTTTGGAACTATAGGGGGATTCGCCACCCCAGAACTCAAAGGGCGCTCAGACTGCTATGTCAGTCATATAAACCTGATGTTTTATGCATTGCTGAACCTTTAATCTATTTTAATAGTATGTCCAGGCAATTCTGGGATTTTTTGGGCTTAGTCCTGGTGGCTGAAAACAATAGACCGTCAATTTGGGTCCTGGCTAAGGGTACTGTTACCACCTCTAGCATTTTGGTTCATGATCAACATATCTCATTAGAAGTCTCGATGACCGTTTCCAAGCAATTAGTGTCCTTTATGTATGGAAATAATTCTTGTGTTGGTAGACTCGATCTTTGGCATTCTTTGTTGAGTTTGCAGGTGGCTCCTCATCAGGCATGGGTTGTAATAGGGGACTTTAATGCAGTTACGGGAGCCCACGAGAAAACTGGGGCTGCTCCAGCTAATCACTCTTGTGCGGATTTTCGGAGTTTTATTAATCTTGGCGAGCTAGTTGAGGTGGAAACGACAGGTGCGCAATTCACCTGGTCGAATGGTCGGTGAGGGAATGAACATGTTGACTGCAGACTGGATAGAGTCTTGGTCACTGAAGCCTTTGCAGATCACTGGGATACGATTACTTACTCAGCATTGCCTAGACACTGTTCAGACCACAGTCCTTTGATCCTGAACTGTCGAATTGGGGCCCCTCAGACATCTCGGTTCCGATTTCACACCATGTGGATCACCCACTTGTCCTTGCGAGAGGTGATTAAATCTCATTGGATTAACTCCAATCTCTCGCTCCCGCCATCTCAACTTCTGTGTCATAAGCTAAAAACGTTGCATCCGATTCTGCGTGCTTGGAATAAACAGATTTTTGGTTAGGTTGACGCTAATATCCAAAGGGCGAATCAGTGAATTACAGAGGTTCAACAGTTGGTTAGTGCGCTCGGTCTCACTTCTGAACTTCACGCTCGTGAGATGGCTGTGCAGGGGGACTTAGAATTGCAATTACTAAGACAGGAGATTCATCTTCGAGAAAGAAGTCGAGCGAAATGGCTCATTGCGGGAGACCGTAATTCATCCTTCTTCCACAGAGCGGCTAAGGTAAAGAAATTGCAAACTGGCACTTCTACCATGTATATCAACGGCCACCTATCCAGCAATGAGAATGAGATATCTCAGCACATTGTCGATTTTTACACGGATCTGTTCAGAAAATCTGCTCCACCATGTAATCTGTCTGAAGTTGGTTCAGTTATTCCCACAATGGTCACGGAAGAAGAAAACGAGAGCTTGACTGCTTGCCCGACTGTTGCAGGTATAAGGAAAACAGTTTTTGCTATGGATCGTGACAGTGCTTCGGGCCCTGACGGGTTTGGTGGCTCCTTTTATCAAGCCTATTGGGATATAATTGGCAATGATGTGTGCAATATGTTATTTGACTTCTTCAGAAGCGGATGCATCCTCCCGGGTATGAACTCGAACCTTATAGCGTTGCTCCCAAAGGTGCCTGGGGCTAATAGTATTGACTGTTTTCGACCTATTGTGCTTGGCAATTTCTGCTACAAGATTATCACGAAGATCCTTGTGGACAGGCTTGCCACTATCGCTACCTGAATTGTGTCACCCAATCAATTTGGTTTCATTAAAGGGCGAAGCATCCACCACTGTATTACAGCTGCTTCTGAGGGAATAAACTGTCTGAATAAGAAAACCTACGGAGGGAACATGGCCCTTAAAATTGATATCCGCAAAGCATTCGACACCTTGGATTGGAATTTCCTTTTAGTTGTGATGGAAGCGTTTGGATTTCCCTTAAATTCAGAGACTGGGTCCTAAACATCCTCTCCTCATCCAGGCTCTCTGTGTTAGTTGGGGGATCCGCAAAGGGGTACTTTGGCTGTTCTAGGGGTGTGAGGCAGGGGGATCCACTCTCGCCCATCTTCTTTGGCTTAGCTGAAGACTTTCTCAGCAGATGGCTTCAACGCCTTGAAACTGACAGTTCTTTCAAGCCGATGTCATACATTTGTAGAAATTCAATACCATCACATCTTCTTTATGCGGATGATTTACTCCTCTTCGGCAAGGCGACCGTCAGTAATATGCAATGCATTAATTCAGTCTTCAGCCTGTATGGAAGAATCGCGGGTCAAGTGGTTAATTGGAGCAAACCATCAATTTTCTTCGGTTTCGGGGTGTCCAATCGTAGGCGTGCTAGGTTGGCTTCTTTGCTTAGGATTCAGCAGGCCAGCCTCCCCTTCAATTACCTGGGCGTCCCCTTGTTCTCTGGCGCGCCCAAATCCAGACACTTAAGCGGGATGACTGACCGCTTTTTAGCTCAATTTAGCAATTGGAAGGGCCGTTCGCTCTCGTTTGCAGGCCGACTGACTCTAATTAAATCAGCTTTTACAGGAGCTTTAGTGCACGCCTTCTCAATTTACAAGTGGCCGGTAAAACTCATTAACCGAATCAACAGACACCTTCGAAACTTCCTTTGGACGGATTGTACTGAAACTCGTAAACTGATCACTGTCGCCTGGTGTACTTGTTGTCGTTCTCTCACCGTGGGGGGACTGGATATTAAAGAGATTGGCTCTTTCAACTTGGCCTTACTGGGGGAAACTCGGCTGGGATCTTATTCAAGGCAAATCTTACATCATTAATATTATCAAAAATCGGCTCTTGTCTCCTTCCAGCCTGCCTAGATTGCACATTTCTAATTCCTCAATTTGGGCTTCCTGCAGAAGCATTTATCAGTAGCTGAGAGCTCAATCTCGCTGGTGGATTGGTCAGCAAACCGAGCTAAATCTTTGGACGGATAATTAGCTTTGGCCGATGGTTGCGGACCAACTCGGGTTAACCCCTCCCGGGCAGTGGGCTTTAATTAACCACTTCAGTAAGTGACTATCTTACCTGGGATCTTTGGATGAACATTGAACATATTCCGGAACATGTTCGTTCTCGCATTCAGGCGATTACCCGCGGTTGGAATGAAATCGACGTCTGTTACTGGGAGCCCGATCCAAACGACAAATTCTCTGTGAAGCATCTGTACAAGAGGCTCAGACATGAGGCTACAAACGTTCAGTGGCACGGTTTCATTTGGGGCAGACATATCCCTCCGTCTCGCACCATTACCTGCTGGAAATTACTACAGAATAAGCTTGCAACGCATGAGGTTTTGCAGAAACACGGTCTGGTCTTTGCTTCCCGATGTGCTCTCTGCCTGTGCTATGTGGAGTTGACGGACCATCTGTTCATTGGCTGCCCCTTTGCTAAAACTTTATGGCTCCACTTGGGGCAAACTTTCGGCATCATCATAAATTTTGCAGGTAATTTTGCTGATTTCTTTAATCATTTACTGTGCTTACGATTTGGCAAGCAGGTTCATCTTCTTTGGCAAGCTGCCGTTGTTACTTGCGTCTGGCTCATCTGGCACCAACGTAACAAATGTGTTTTTGAAGATGAGCTCCCCTCAATCCAAAACTCTACACGTCTGCTTCAGGCTTTGATTCGGGAATCTAATGGCATTTGTAAAGGTGCTTGCAGCAGCTACTATGACAGAAGAATCCTAAGCAAGCTCCTCCTCATACCAATCAGTCCTCCTTCTAAAAGAATAACCAGCGTTAGATGGATCAGTCCTCCTCGGGATTGGCTAAAGGTCAAAATCGACGGCTCCGCGCTAGGTGCTCCGGGTCCGGTAGGCGCTGGTGGTATATTCAGAACATCGCGCGGCTTTGCAAGGGGATGCTTCTCATTCTCGATTGGCTCTGATTTCCCTCACATGGCGGAGATCAGAGCGGTGGCGTTCGCAGTAGACATTGCCTGGGAAAAAGATTGGTTAAAGCTCTGGATCGAATCAGACTCCACTTATGTAGTAAACTTGCTGAAACATCATTCTGATTCAGTTCCCTGGAATGTGCGACAAATCTGGTTGAAATGTTTAATGCAATGTTCGAACATGGAGATTATCATTTCTCACATTTTTAGAGAAGGAAACATGGTTGCAGACATGCTTGCGAGACATGGGGTCACATCCATGAGGATTCTTTGGTGGGACTCTGCTCCCAGTTTCTGTCATGACTTAATTTTACAGGACATCTGTAGCATTGTAAAGTTTAGGATCGCCTAGGTTCTCTTTTTGTTTCATTCTTTATTCTTTATTCTTTCTTTTTTTCCCTCTTTGTAAACTTTTCATTTATTTATATATTTTGCGGGATTGCGTGGCTAGACTGCGGGGGTGCCAGCCTGGCTGCGATGTCCGTTTATAGCTCCGCACACTCCCAGCCTTTACTTAAAAAAAACCTTATGGGTAAAATTACTCTTAGCGTCTAACGTTAAAGATAAAATTGCTTCTTTTATTTAGTTTTATTAAGCTATTAATCTTTTATTTGGACACAATAAGTCCTGAGATTTTACAGTTTCCTATAACCACGTTACAAATATTAAAAACTGTTTTGAAACTGTGAAATATATAAATTTCGAATGAACGTGAAATGCTCTATTAACCAAATTTTATGTTCAATGCTGATTTTTTAGTCATAAGGGTTTAATACAATGCTGAAAATAAAGCTAAATAAAAAGATAACATATAAAGTTAATAGGAAAAGAATATAATATGGTTAATTTAATTGTGACGTTTAGCTTAAATTGGATATAAATTCGTATTATTTTGTAAACGTTAAGCCTATATTGGTGTTATTTTGTACGTGGGACCTAAATTGATGCTATATTGTAAACGTTTAGCCTAAATTGATATTATGTTGTAAACGTTTTAATGGGCAAGAAAACTAATTAATTATATTATAATAAATAAGAAAATAAAACTAAATAAAAAGATAACATATAAAGTTAATAGGAAAAGAATATAATATGGTTAATTTAATTGTGACGTTTAGCTTAAATTGGATATATTTTGTAAACGTTAAGCTTAAATTCGTATTATTTTGTAAACGTTAAGTCTATATTGGTGTTATTTTGTACGTGTGGCCTAAATTGATGCTATATTGTAAACGTTAAGCCTAAATTGATATTATGTTGTAAACGTCAAGCCTATATTGGTGCTATTTTGAACGTCGAGCCTAAATTAGTACTTCCCCAAAAACCTTAGACCTATTTTGGTACTTTATCCCTTTATTTATTTTTTTTATTAAGCTACAAATCTTTTATTTGGACACAATAAGTTTTGAAATTTTACAGTTTCCTATAATCACATTAAAAATATTAAAAACTGTTTTAAAACTGTAAATTATATAAATTTCGAATGCACGTTAAATGTTCTATTAACCAAATTTTATGTGCAACACTGATTTTTTAGTCATAAAGGTTTAATGTGATAGTAAAAAAATCAGGGGTTTAATATATCTAAATAAAAATCAAGGGTTTAATATTAAGAAAAAAACGATGAGAAATTGGATACTTAAAGCAATATAAAATGTTTTTATTATATATTTTGTTAAATGTAACAAGAAAAAGTGTCATTTTTAAGTAATCTTCTTTTATACGATTTACTTTTCTACTTATTTTTTATTTCAACTTATTTATTAGGTCCCCATTTGATAATTCGCCCCTAGGCCTCTAAAATCTCAGGATCGGCCCTGCTCATTAGTCTACGTATCTAACTTTTCAGAGTACTTTATTTAGTATGATATCACAAATCGCCCACGTTATCATTCCGACATTAAATTGGGCATTATAACTTTATTATCACTGAAGCAAAATTGTAGTAACTTTATCATCCTATTTTAAGACTATATTGTGAAAATGGTCACCTTGTGTGCTTTTTACCCCTAACATTTACTGATTTTGTTCTAAAAGGGCCACAATTTGTGAATTTCATTATTTATCACCTTTATTTGTGAAAATCACCAAAAACTGAACCAAATAAGAAATTGTTAAATGGAAAGCAAATCTGGACCATTTATAACTTGTCTGTAATTACCAATTAAGTATCCACCGGATAAGGAAACCCTAATGCTAAATCTGGTAATAAAATCCTGCATAATTAATACACTAGTCAAATAAATTTCATGACACCCCTATAAAATAGTGTAAATTATTTTGTATTTTCAACACCCAAAAACATATCAAACCTAATTCACTACAAAATGAAACTCCAAATTGTGCTTCTTTGCTTTCTGATGTCTATTGTTGTGGCAGTAGGACTACCTGGCGGCTGGAGTCCGATTAAAAATTTGAAAGATCCGCATGTGGTTGAGATAGCTAACTATGCTATTATCGAGCACAACAAACAAGCTCATACCCATTTGAAACTAGTTAACATTGAGAAGGGCGAAACACAGATCGTAGCTGGGACAAATTACCGGCTTGTTTTGGTTGCCGAAGAAGGTGCCGCCAAGAACAAGTATGAGGCTGTTGTCTGGGAGAAGCCATGGGAGCATTTCAGGAATCTCACTTCCTTTAAGCTTTTATAATTGATTGTGTATTTTAATTTATGTTTATGAGTTCGCTTATTTGAGAATAATTATGAAGGAGGAATAAGCGATTTATGTTTAAAGAGTGAAGTTGATAATTTTTGTGCTGAAGAAAGTAATTATAATGGAGGCTGTGAGGTAACAACTGAGAAATGTTAAATTATTTGACAAATAAATCAGGAAAGTCACAAATAATTTGATATCTCCAAATTTATCCCAAAGAAAGAAATTGGATACTTCTTTTATGAATTAGATTTTTAATTTTAGTTGGACTAAAGTTTTACCAAAGGTTTCACTTCCATAAAACTCAGTGAAGCTTTGTAAAACGTTGAACTCAATTTTAATATGGTGAAACTCGGTGCAACAGTGTGATATCTTAATTAAAAAGAGAAGAATTAATTAATAAGTGAAAATTATTGGTAAGTAAAAATATCTCTAACGTTGATAATCAGAAGTAATTTTATTTATAACGTTTAAAATGGTGCAATTTTATCAAGTTTGATAATTTCAGACATTATTGTAAAACACAGCTATTTTGTTCTTTATTTTGCATCAATTACATATCGGTTAGTTCTAAAACAAATCACATTTTTGTAATTTAGTAAGAGAATTAGAGATTAATATCTTTAAATTCGATGAAATATTTTAAACTTTTTTGACCAACTCGTATAAAATACAATATAATTTAATTTTTAATTTTTTCACGTTTTTTAGATCTGTTATTAATTGTCAATAAAATGACGCACATGTAAAATGTAGATGATTAGATTCATGACTAATATATAAGACAATTTGATGAATTATTTTTGAAATTGACTCATTTTACCAACCTTATGGGTAAAATTACTCTTAGCGTCCAACGTTAAAGATAAAATTGCTTCTTTTATTTATTTTTTATTAAGCTATTAATCTTTTATTTGGACATAATAAGTCCTGAGATTTTGCAGTTACCTATAACCACGTTACAAATATTAAAAACTGTTTTGAAACTGTGAAATATATAAATTTCGAATGCATGTGAAATGCTCTATTAACCAAATTTTATGTTCAATGCTGATTTTTTAGTCATAAGGGTTTAATACAATGCTGAAAATAAAACTAAATAAAAAGATAACATATAAAGTTAATAGGAAAAGAATATAATATGGTTAATTTAATTGTGACGTTTAGCTTAAATTGGATATATTTTATAAACGCTAAGCTTAAATTCGTATTATTTTGTAAACGTTAAGCCTATATTGGTGTTATTTTGTATGTGTGGCCTAAATTGATGCTATATTGTAAACGTTAAGCCTAAATTGATATTATGTTGTAAACGTTTTAATGGGCAAGAAAACTAATTTTTTTTTTTTTGGTAAGAGGCAAGAAAACTAATTAATTGTATTATAATAAATAAGAAAATAAAACTAAATAAAAAGATAACATATAAAGTTAATAGGAAAAGAATATAATATGGTTAATTTAATTGTGACGTTTAGCTTAAATTGGATATATTTTGTAAACCCTAAGCTTAAATTCGTATTATTTTGTAAACGTTAAGCCTATATTGGTGTTATTTTGTACGTGTGGCCTAAATTGATGCTATATTGTAAACGTTAAGCCTAAATTGATATTATGTTGTAAACGTTTTAATGGGCAAGAAAACTAATTTTTTTTTTGGTAAGATGCAAGAAAACTAATTAATTGTATTATAATAAATAAGAAAATAAAACTAAATAAAAAGATAACATATAAAGTTAATAGGAAAAGAATATAATATGGTTAATTTAATTATGACGTTTAGCTTAAATTGGATATATTTTGTAAACGTTAAGCTTAAATTCGTATTATTTTGTAAACGTTAAGTCTATATTGGTGTTATTTGGTACGTGTGACATAAATTGATGCTATATTGTAAACGTTAAGCCTAAATTGATATTATGTTGTAAACGTCAAGCCTATATTGGTGCTATTTTGAACGTCGAGCCTAAATTAGTACTTCCCAAAAAACCTTAGACCTATTTTGCTACCTTATTCCTTTATTTATTTTTTTATTAAGCTACAAATCTTTTATTTGGACACAATAAGTTTTGACATTTTACAGTTTCCCATAATCACGTTATAAATATTAAAAACTGTTTTAAAACTGTAAAATATATAAATTTCGAATGCACGTTAAATGTTCTATTAACCAAATTTTATGTTCAACACTGATTTTTTAGTCATAAGGGTTTAATGTGATAATAAAAAAATCAGGGGTTTAATGTATCTAAATAAAAATCAAGGACTTATTATTAAGAAAAAAACGATGAGAAATTGGGTACTTAAAGCAATATAAAATGTTTTTATTATATATTTTGTTAAATGTAACAAGAAAAAATGTCATTTTTAAGTAATCTTCTTTTATACGATTTACTTTTCTACTTATTTTTTATTTCAACTTATTTATTAGGGCCCCATTTGGTAATTCGCCCCTAGGCCTCTAAAATCTCAGAATCGGCCCTGCTCATTAGTCTACGTATCTAACTTTTGAGAGTACTTTATTTAGTATGATATCACAAATCGTCCACGTTATCATTCCGGCATTAAATTGGGCATTATAACTTTATTATCACTGGAGCAAAATTGTAGTAACTTTATCATCCTATTTTAAGACTATATTGTGAAAATGGTCACCTTGTGTGCTTTTTACCCCTAACATTTACTGATTTTGTTCTAAAAGGGCCACAATTTGTGAATTTCATTATTTATCACCTTTATTTGTGAAAATCACCAAAAACTGAACCAAAAAAAATTGTTTAAATGGAAAGCAAATCTGGACCATTTATAACTTGTCTGTAGTTACCAATTAAGTATCCACCGGATAAGGAAACCCTAATGAGAAATCTGGTAATAAAATCCTGCATAATTAATACACTGGTCAAATAAATTTCATGACACCCCTATAAAATAGTGTACAATATTTTGTATTTTCAACACCCAAAAACATATCAAACCTAATTCACTACAAAATGAAACTCCAAATTGTGCTTCTTTGCTTTCTAATGTCTATTGTTGTGGCAGTAGGACTACCTGGCGGCTGGAGTCCGATTAAAAATTTGAAAGATCCGCATGTGGTTGAGATAGCTAACTATGCTATTATCGAGCACAACAAACAAGCTCATACCCATTTGAAACTGGTTAACATTGAGAAGGGCGAAACACAGATCGTAGCTGGGACAAATTACCGGCTTGTTTTGGTTGCCGAAGAAGGTGCTGCCAAGAACAAGTATGAGGCTGTTGTTTGGGAGAAGCCACGGGAGCATTTCAGGAATCTCACTTCCTTTAAGCTTTTATAATTGATTATGTATTTTAATTTATGTTTATGAGTTCGCTTATTTGAGAATAATTATGAAGGAGGAATAAGTGATTTGTGTTTAAAGAATGAAGTTGATAATTTTTGTGCTGAAGAAAGTAATTATAATGGAGGCTGTGAGGTAACAACTGAGCAATGTTAAATTATTTGACAAATAAATCAGGAAAGTCACAAATAATTTGATATCACCAAATTTATCCCAAAGTAAGAAATTGTATACTTCTTTTATGAATTAGATTTTTAATTTTAGTTGGACTAAAGTTTTACCAAAGGTTTCACTTCCATAAAACTCAGTGAAGCTTTATAAAACGTTGAACTCAATTTTAATATGGTGAATCTCGGTGCAAATATCTTAATTAAAAAAGAATAGAATTAATTAATAAATGAAGAATTATTGGTAAGTAAAAATATCTCTAACGTTGACAATCAGAAGTAATTTTACTTATAACGTTTAAAATTGTGCAATTTTATCAAGTTTGATAATTTCAGACATTATTGTAAAACGCAGCTATTTTGGTTTTTATTTTGCATCAATTACATATCCGTTAGTTCTAAAAAAAAATAATCACATTTTTCTAATTTAGTAAGAGAATTAGAGATTAATATCTTTAAATTCGATAAAATATTTTAAACTTTTTTGTCCAACTCCTATAAAATACAATATAATTTAATTTTTTATTTTTTCACGTTTTTTAGATCTGTTATTAATTGTCAATAAAATGACGCACATGTAAAATGTAGATGATTAGATTCATGACTAATATATAAGACAATTTGATGAATTATTTTTTAAATTGACCCATTTTACCAACCTTATGGGTAAAATTACACTTAGCGTCTAACGTTAAAGATAAAATTGCTTCTTTTATTTATTTTTTATTAAGCTATTAATCTTTTATTTGGACACAATAAGTCCTGAGATTTTACAGTTACCTATAACCACGTTACAAATATTAAAAACTGTTTTGAAACTGTGAAATATATAAATTTCGAATGCACGTGAAATGCTCTATTAACCAAATTTTATGTTCAATGCTGATTTTTTAGTCATAAGGGTTTAATACAATGCTGAAAATAAAACTAAATAAAAAGATAACATATAAAGTTAATAGGAAAAGAATATAATATGGTTAATTTAATTGTGACGTTTAGCTTAAATTGGATATATTTTGTAAACGTTAAGCTTAAATTCGTATTATTTTGTAAACGTTAAGCCTATATTGGTGTTATTTTGTACGTGTGGCCTAAATTGATGCTATATTGTAAACGTTAAGCCTAAATTGATATTATGTTGTAAACGTTTTAATGGGCAAGAAAACTAATTAATTGTATTATAATAAATAAGAAAATAAAACTAAATAAAAAGATAACATATAAAGTTAATAGGAAAAGAATATAATATGGTTAATTTAATTATGACGTTTAGCTTAAATTGGATATATTTTGTAAATGTTAAGCTTAAATTCGTATTATTTTGTAAACGTTAAGTCTGTATTAATATTATTTTGTACTGTGGCCTAAATTGATGCTATATTGTAAACGTTTAGCCTCAATTGATATTAAAAACTGTTTTGAAACTGTGAAATATATAAATTTCGAATGCACGTGAAATGCTCTATTAACCAAATTTTATGTTCAATGCTGATTTTTTAGTCATTAGGGTTTAATACAATGGTTCATGTTAGCTGATCCCGAATCATTTCTGAACTAAAGCTTTGTTATTATTATTATAAGGGTATAATGTGACAATAAAAAATCAGGGATTTAATGTATCTAAATAAAAATGGATGGCTTGATAATAAGAAAAAAAAGATGAGGGGCACATGACACTTTTTTGTCAAAAATTAAAGTAAAAACAAGCGAAATGACGATTTGGCCAAAATGCAGAAAACAAAAAGAAATGAGGGTTTTAAATTAAGAAAAAAGAAAGATGAGGGGCACATGATACCTTTTGCCAAAAATTAAAGTGATAAAAATGAGCAAAACGATCGTGAAAAGATAAAATTTAGATTAATTTAATTGTGACATTTAGCTTAAATTGGATATATTTTATAAACGTTAAGCTTAAATTTGTATTATTTTATAAACTTTAAGCCAATATTGGTGTTATTTTGTACGTGTGGCTTAAATTGATGTTATATTGTAAACGTTAAGCCTAAATTGATATTATATTGCAAACGTCAAGCCTATATTGGTGTTATTTTGAACGTTGAGCCTAAATTAGTACTTCCCCAAAAACCTTAGGCCTATTTTGGTACTTTATCCTTTTATTTTTTTTTATTAAGCTACTAATCTTTTATTTGGACACAATAAGTTTTGAGATTTTACAGTTTCCTATTATCACGTTATAAATATTAAAAACTGTAAAATATATAAATTTCGAATGCACGTGAAATGTTCTATTAACCAAATTTTATGTTCAACACTGATTTTTTAGTCATAAGGGTTTAATGTGATAATAAAAAAAATCAGGGTTTAATGTATCTAAATAAAAATCAAAGGCTTAATATTAAGAAAAAAAAGATGAAGGGCACATGATACTTTTTGTCAAAAATTAAAGTAAAAACCAGCGAAATCACATTTTGGCCAAAATGCAGAAAACAAAATGAAAGGAGGGTTTTAAATTAAGAAAAAAGAAAGATGAAGGGCATATGATACCTTTTGCCAAATATTAAAGTGATAAAAATGAGGGAAACGACAATTGGCAAAAAAGCAGAAAAAAATTTAAATTGCTCTCGTTGAGAGTGGAACTCAAGAAAAAAAAGATGAAGGGCACATGATACTTTTTGTCAAAAATTAAAGTAAAAACCAGCGAAATCACATTTTGGCCAAAATGCAGAAAACAAAATGAAAGGAGGGTTTTAAATTAAGAAAAAAGAAAGATGAAGGGCATATGATACCTTTTGCCAAATATTAAAGTGATAAAAATGAGCGAAACGACAATTGGCAAAAAAGCAGAAAAAAATTTAAATTGCTCTCGTTGAGAGTCGAACTCAAGACCTCCCGCTTACTAAACGGGTGCTCTAACCAACTGAGCTACGAGAGCTTGCTGCTTCATGGCTGATGTTCAGGAATATGTAGTATGAAAATCATAACAGAATGAAAAGCCTTAACCTGCCTTCTTCACGGGTAACCATGGTGGAAAATGAAATCGCTGAAACATGCTCAAATCCGCCTCTATCATCAATCCAAACACACCTGCGTTTCCCCTCCTCTCCTGGAACAATTTTATGCTTCATCTTCTTCAAAAGAAGTACAGCAGCCATCCAATTCCAAACCAGAATTAACAGAGCAAGAGTTAATCAAAATCAATCTTCTAATCCCTCGCTTATGCCTTTCTGGCCATTTAAGCACAGCAATCCACCTAACCACTACTTCCCTTCTCACAACCCCACCTCCAACTCCAAAGTCCGTCTCTTTCTCCATTCTCATTCACTCTCTCACTTCCCAGCCTGACATGGCCAAATCCATGTCTCTTCTCACCATTCTTAGGCGCACCACACAAGCTCATCCTTATCTCACTCCGATTACCACTTTGCTTATCACTTCCTATATCAAAAAGAAGAGACCTAAAGAGGCCTTCAAAGTGTACCGTTGGATGCTCAGGCCTGGTTCTCCATGTAGAGTGGAAAAGATTGCATATGAAGTTTTGGTAGATGGGTTTTGTGAGTTAGGGTTAAATCTTGAAGCTCTGAAAATACTAAGAGACATGGTTGATGTGGGTTTTGTTCCTGGAGAACGATTGAGGAAAAGGGTTTATAGAAGTTTGTTGAATGATGCTAGAGTGAATGAAGCAGTAGGTTTGAATCAAGTTTTATGCACTTGTTTTCATGATTCTGATGGAAGTGCTGTTGAGAAATTGCTAGAATTGTTGGATTCTATGATTAGAAGCTGGACTGAGTAAACCTAATTCATCTTAATTCCTTAACGAAGCTTCAATTGGTATGAATTTTACTTAGTCTGTGTTTCGTATGCTTACTGTTCCAAATTTAGAATCTAAGCATAAACTGATGATAGTATATGGTCTCCATACTTTATTTTGCTATAATAGCCTCTCATTTTGGATATACTTGGCTGATTGATTTTTGAACAATGGGAAATGTCACAGTTCAAAGAGTAATGTAGAAAAGATTATGATATTGTTGGAATGGTTTAGTTTAGGATGCTCAGAAGAAGTGATCTTTTTCTTTTTTGTTGTTTTGAAATGTTGTTTTCTACTTAGGAGCGTTAATAGTATGATGTTTTAATCTAAATGAACTGAAACACCCTCATCTGCTAAAAGTAGAATTATGAGTGGATTAATGCAATTTGTTTGATCCTATTGATATTGGATATGATTGAATTCATTTATTTTGGTTGAATGCTATTTCCTTCACTATAACATTGTTTTAATTATTAGAATGTGATAAAAATGGGAGGAGTAATGCTCCATATTCCTTAAACAGAGACAGTGTAATGAACTGAGTCTGTTTGTGTTCGCGTTGTGATATACCAATGAACTTAATTTGGTATCAGAATGCTGTGATACTTGAATTGAATCCCCTCTTCAAAATCATACCAAATGGAAATATAATATCTCATTATATTATAGGCAGTCTGGCTGCATATTGAGCTGTCTTTTTGTGTTTGTCTCTTTTTTTTTATATAAAAAAAGGTGCAGCACAAGGCTACACCACACAAAACTGGGGCAAGGAGACGCCCAGGAGCTCTTGCACCAAAATCTTCCTTAAGTCCCGCGGTGGCTCTTTGAAGATGTGCACTCAAGGGGTAGAGAACCTGCATAGTTGGCTAGCCAATCTGCACTTTGTGTTTGTGGAATTTATAGGAGTGTGAGAGAGATGTTAATTTGTATGTTATGATATGTATCCTTTAATTTACTGTGAGCCTTGCCTAATAAGACAGACAGCCCTAGGCCTATGAAATGCACAAAAACACCCAAACCAAGTGAGTCTTTTCTCTATTTTTCCCCTTTCATCATCACTTCTTCTCTGCTAATCTCTATTATCTACTACTGCCCTTGATGCTATAAATAAATCCTTCAAATTTTTCTCTACACTCAATTTTTCCTGATTGGTAATGTGTATATGAACACTCTAGGAGATTTATAGTTTGAGAGAAAGCTAACACAGCTAAGAGCAAACAACCGCAATGAAGACGTAAACATCCAGTCCAGTGAAAGTATTTATATACGAATCAAACAATTTGAAGCGTCAGAGGAATCCTTTTCTTTCCAAAATCATTGGATATTCTCAACAATCAAATCAACTTTATCCAAGTTTTGCTTGGGAATTTTGCAAGAGGTATTCATGCTGTGAAAAATTTCTACATAGTTGGTCAATTTTATGTTTGATATGATTATGTGAATTGATTCATGTGTTATGATCTTGAGTATGACTAATTATGTATTAATCATGGAAATTCATTAATCCGTATCAAAGCATGGTTAGAATTACTTTAATTGTCATTAGAAATAAAATTTTGTAGTTTATGGCAATGATTTTCGGATTAATATCGTATTCAATCAACCAACTCTGAGTGTTTATAACTTTCTGTACACTTCATCAAATCTTGCTTTGCTGGTCTTATTTCAAACTAGACATGAATTTGGATGAAAGTTATGGTTAGTCGAAGTTGACTCTTTGAATCTAAACATCCAGATGAAAGAGCAATTCTTATGAGTGCGGATGCAAGAAATGCAGTCTATAGCTATCGGAGTTTCACTCTTTTCTTCACTGGAATAGGATGCAAGAAATGCAGTCTATAGCTATCGGAGTTTCACTCTTTTCTTCACTGGAATAAGAAATTGGTTAGCTAGATGGAACAAAGATCAAATCTTCCTAAGCCTAAACTTAGTCAGATGGAAGGAAGGCGATGGTGGATGAAAAGGAAGAGAAAGTAGATGAAGGGGAAAAGGAAGAAGGCAGAAAAGAAGCAATGGAAGAGAGAAATGAAATGATCCCTTTTGCTCAAAATGATGATCTATAACAAATCTTGCCAATTGTCTGATTCATGGTTACATCATATATTAAAAGTAATATTTTATTTATCTATTTATCCATCTTACTTTTCGTAATTTTTTGCGGAAAAAAATCTTCTCATAGTAAACAAATTCAAAAGTTGGCATTATAATTCTACAAATTATTATTATTTTAATTCTAAATATTGTCATGAAAGTTAGGCGTTACTACCCTTCCTGTTTCCCCTAGTTTCATCTCTCATCTTCTCTTAGAAGATAGGATTGGGGTTAGCTTACCTAGGCTAATTCCTGGGTAGTTTGTTGTTTTTCGTTTTTCTTTTCCTTTTCTACCAAAAAAAAAAAAAAATCATTTTTTTATATTAAAAAAAGTTATTCTTACCAAAAAGTGGTAACGTTATTTGAAAATTTCAAACACTCCGTATTATTCCAATAGATGACATTTTTTAAGAGTTGTTAAAATCATTGCTACATCATCAAATGCTCAATTAAGCATCATTTATTGAAGATGTTCTAAGAATGTATAATGGTTAACTATAACCCCTATTTCATTCAATAGGGGAGAAAATATACATATATGTATTAGACATTTAGATTTTTCAACGAAGAGATGAAAGTTTTGAGCTCACCAATAAGTGATCCCTTTTAACTCTGAAAACTTGTTCTTGCTTCTTCTTGTTTTCTTGGAGTATAGATTTCACCATACTTTTAATATTTTCTTCAATTGCTTTAGGTCTCGAGATCTGGTATTTGGATTTGGTGGGGATTAACTCACTGTTAATGAAGATGCTTTGATACCAATTGATACATGAGTAATTTCAAAAAGATAAACTAGAGATGGAGAAAAAGAAAATTATATGTTATATTTTCATATCTAAACATTAGAAAGCAATTACAAAGATATACCCTTTGCTACCTAGGCCCTCCAGTTAACAACAGTACAGATTCTAGATACGTTCGGTAACCAACTAAATTAACTTATTTGAAATTAAAATGCAACAAAACAACTAAAACGATAGAAAAGTTATTTTTCACATATTAAGATTAAACCATTGATATAAGAAAATTGAAGGATCTTTAATATATATATATAAATTAAAAACTAACCAAAAAAAGTTAAAAACTAATAAATTATTTAACTCAAGATCATGTACAACAAAAATGAGCGTAAAATAGGAATTTTATTTTATTTTATTTGTTTTTTTTTTCTTTTTTTTTTTTTTGATTTGGGGGCAAGGTGGATAACGTTTTTTAAACTTGTTTTTCAACTTTTGAGTATCAACAAGACGGACGATGGAATGAGTTATACGTGAGAGTAAGATAGCAAGTAAGCAAATGGCTTCCTCTGTTGCTCTTCATCAGCTCACACACTGTTTCTTCGTCTCTCAGGTCCTTTCTTTCTCTATCTTTCCAAACATTTCACATCTTTGGATATATCAATCTCTGATTCTTGGTGTATATATATATTTGAAAGAAACAGTTAAAGGAGGTATTGCAGTCGGCAAAACCCACATACCCAATCAGCAGAAACAGAGAAAAAAGAATTAGTGATAGTGTTAACAGATTCAGACCCATAAAAGCTGCTTCTGTAGAAACATCTCCATTTCCTCTTCTACAACCTCCCCAAGTGGAAGAATCTACCTCTGAGGTATCCCTCTCACCCTTGTTACTCTATTCCTCTTCTCTTCTGCCGCTTTAAATGACAATTCTTGGGCTAATTTAACCGTTAGGGCTTTTCAGGGGTAGCTCATTTGGTTATAAATGCGACTGCTGGCTGCCAGAATTTCTTGTGCTATATATACATATATAGAGTCATTGCTGAATTGGCTATGAAATTTTGTACTATTACTTGGGAATGGAACTCGACAAATCAACAGATACTTTCAGGATATTACTATATAAAAAAAACAAATAAAATATTATGTTTCCTACATTTGACACAAAGTTTTCTTTGTTAACTCATTGAAGAACAACCTTCTTTCATTATTTTTCTGAAACTCTTTAGAGCCAAAAGGGGGAAGTCTCATGCATTCTTACACTTTCAGACATAATTTCTCTGTATTATTGATTTTTTTTTCTCTCTCTGTTAGTTGGAACCAGCAGACCCTGATTTTTACAAGATAGGCTATGTTCGAAGTATGCGTGCTTATGGAGTTCAATTTATGGAAGGGCCAGATGGATTTGGGGTTTATGCTTCCAAGGATGTTCAGCCACTTCCTCGTGCCAGGGTGAGTTGCTCCAGTTGTTTGGGTTTCTATGTAATTGCTAGCATTTCATGGATTATTGGGGTAAATGAGTATGTTCAACCTTTTACATCGATTAAAAATTAATATAACTTCATGTTCTGGTGCTATTGTATTTGTTCTTTCTCATACTTGGCCTCATAATATAAAATGGACTGCTTTTTGAAGTATGTCTTGATTTTCTGGGATTGTTAATTTGAATTAACAGATGATCATGGAAATCCCTCTTGAGTTGATGTTAACTATAAGCAAGAAGCTGCCATGGATGTTTTTTCCGGATATAATACCAGTGGGCCATCCTATATTTGATATTATCAACTCAACTGATCCAGAGGTATTTATTTTTTTCGTTTAAAGAGTTACAATCTTGCTTCATTTCTGATGGGTGGGTATATTTTGGAACAATCCTCAAGCCCCTTTTTTCGTTAATGAATTCTTTGGATAGCCTTTTCTTATACTAGTTATGTTTCTGTGCCAGACGGATTGGGACTTGAGGTTGGCGTGCCTTCTTTTGTATTCATTTGATTGTAAAGATAGCTTTTGGCAGCTATATGGCGATTTCTTACCTAGTCTGGATGAGTCCACTAGCTTACTTCTAGCTTCAGAGGTACATGCTAAATATGTGACTGTAATATGGTTCTAATATTATGTTTGGCTTGTGATGCTCTAACATTTGTTGGTTATCATGTTTCTTTATTTGTCTGTATATTCATATTGTCTCACATCAGGGACATACCCTTTTGTTGTGGATTGTTGGCTGATGCATTAAAAGCTGTACCTTAGATTTTGGCAAGTATATAGTGAAACTCTTGAACTTAGCCTTGAGGTCGATGTCTCAAGTGTGCAACGGTAGCATCGATGTATTTAAGGATTTTAAAATTTCCTGGTTGATTTGATTGTCTTATTAAACAATATATATTTGATCCTATCTGGGCATATTTAAAGATTTTGGAGCCCTCCAAAACTTTTGTTGCCTAGTACGAAATTATACAGTGCCACTAGACAACCATACAGTTTGATGTAATCAAATGTGATGTCACATGGTTTCAGATTGTTAGTGTTTTTACGGTGTGAAGGTAAATATTTTACATGTTCTTTATAAGTTCAAATTCTAAGTCAGGAAATAGCACTAGGCATCAAAACTTATATCGTGAGGATTCATTGTAATGATATCTTATTTCTTCATCAGAAAAAGATATACTGGTTTATATTCCCTTATGAAAGTTAAGATTCTATTAATTTTTTTTGAATTATAGATTATTGCAGTAGCAGGCTTTTATTTTGCAAGCTTTTCCTTAATATTATAAAAAAAGAAAAGAAAAAAATGTCAATAATTTGAAAGATAATTCCCAAGTAAGATCAAGATTTGGAACCATTTTCAAATTCTAATTACTGCATCTTTTGCTTAATTCTAGTTCATGGCATTATGTCTCAGTTCAGTTAATTAAAATGTAGATTATTTCTGTAAATGTTTCTAAGAATTACCAATCATAATTCCCTCTATTTTTGTGCATTAAATTCTATAGGAAGACCTTTTGGAGTTGCAGGATCAGAATCTTGCAAATACTATCAGAAAGCAACAAAATCGAGCATTAGAATTTTGGGAAAAAAATTGGGTATATGAAAACTTTCTAACTTTATTCCTCTTGTCTTGTTTCTATTTAATTTTACCCTCTAATTTTTTTTCCATGTGTCCAATCAAATAGCACTCGGGTGTTCCCCTCAAAATAAAGCGACTTGCTAGTGATCCTGAAAGATTTATTTGGGCTGTTGGTATGGCGCAATCACGACGCATTAACATGGAAATGAGAGTTGGTGCTCTAGTTCAAGATGCAAACATGCTGGTTCCTTATGCTGGTAAACTTTCATCTCCAGTATTCCTCATGTTTGATCCAATGGTTCAATTGTATTTTGTATGCTAAAAAGTTATAAGCATGCCATTCTTAAGATAAACCACATGCTAAGTTCTCATACTGCTGTCATTTTTTTTTTCTTTTTCTACATCATATCAAGTAAAATTGTTCCTAGTTACCTTTGTCCAATATTGGATACTCCCTGTCACACAAATTCACCTTTCTGGTGTCCCATAAATTAAGCATAGCTCCTCTATTAACTACGTTTAGTACATTAAGGGGGCGTTTGATTCAAATTTCGGAATCGGAATAACCATTTAATAATTCTGTTTGGTTTAATCTGGTATGGGATTTTTTTTTTTTTTCGTATTTTTTTTACTAATTGAAACTAACAATAACTTATATAAATATACTTTTATTGTATTATATATAATAATATAACGTATTACAAATATACAATGATTATATATTAGTATAATATATATGTTAGTATTTAAATAATAATATAACAAAAATTAGCGTAATATAATAATAATATTGTTTATCTTAATATAAAAAGATATAAAGCACTTCAAATGTCTCAATATCATGAATTATAACTGCTAAACTAACTACAACGTGATTTGATTATTACTTTTTAACAAAAGTTACATGGTGTTAACTGATAATCTGGTATAGATATATTATACTGTTAATAAGAACTTGATAAATGTTAGAATGAGTTTGGTTGATGAGGGGAGGGTAGGGAATGGGTGATTCCATAAATGGGGGAATGCAATTACCATTCATTAGTTAGTTTTGTTTAACCAAACAATTACAAAGGGAATCTTTGATTCCCATTCCATACCCTGTTTTCACCCAACCAAACACCCCCTAATTTTCTAATAAAACCCTATTTATAATGTTTGAAATTACTAAATTTAGAATTATTAAATCAGCCAATTCGTCAATGTAAGGGTATGTTAGGAAAATAACACCAATATTTGTTGTTTTCTTGTGTGTTTTACAGTTTGTGCCTATATTCGTGGGTGGAGGGAGTATAATTCTAATCATATCCAAGTACTTATTCAGTCTAGCCCTGATCTTCAATGCCATTGTAAATCAATGCTGAAAACTTAGCCATCTTTTGCTCTTACGATGAAATTCTAATCATATCCAAGTACTTTATTTAAGGATGAACTGAGAGGCAACTATGACTAAAAGTGACTAAGCAAGCCTTTTAATTTACGATGAAATTCATGAGCAAAAGATGGTCTTAGGAAAGCTAGGATGAATTTTTTATGTTGTAGAATTTAAATTGGCGGAGGCTACGTAATCAACCGTAAATCATTACTTCATTTTCCATTTTACTTTTGCTTCAGGCCATCTTCCAGCAATAAAATAAAATAAAAAGTACATTTTCACATCAAAGTTTTAGTTGAGGCCTTTTAATATATATATATACACACACACACACACACACACATATATATATGAAGAGGCTATATTTTCCATAAGGTGATTTTTTATGGAGAGGATGTGCCCAATTAAGTGTTTATTGTGTAGCCAGAAGGGATGTTTATTCATTTTTAGGATTTGAACGAATATGTAGACGCCAAAGAGCAAGTTTCCTTTTCAATTTATTCATCATTCTCTTCTAGAATACTAGTTTACAGAGTGCACTCTTCATTTTTCAGAATATAAATTTGTGATTTTATAATATTTGCAGACATGTTGAACCATTCTTTCCAGCCAAACTGCTTTTTCCATTGGCGATTTAGGGATCGAATGCTTGAGGTGATGATAAATGCTGGTCAACCGATTAAGAAAGGGGAAGAGGTACTCTTTTGTATCTGTATTAATGTTTCATTTTGAACCGGTTCATATGTTGATAAAGTGTCAATAACTCAGAATTACGTTGAAAAATTCAGAAGTAGAAAATGAAAGGACTGGATAAAAAATCGTGGTAACTACCAAATGCTTTAGTGAGACTCTACTGTCATTTTGGGTTCTAACTTTATTATCAATTACCTCTAATCTTTTGAATCAAAAGTTCATGAACTCATGAAAATGATTCACATGTGGAGATCTCTTTCTTGAAATAACTTGGATGAAAGTTATTGAAAATGACCTCTGATTGTTAGATGTTTCAAATAATTTTACAATAAGGATGAATGATGGTTCATGTTAGCCGACCCCGAATCATTTCAGGACTAAGGCTTTGTTGTTGTTGTTGATGAATGAATTGAAAACAAAAAATCCATATAGTCAACTCCAACTTCTTGCGAATAAGACTTGGTTATTGTCGACGATTGCAAAAGGTCCTGCAGCTTTTAAACCTAGAATTTTGCTTGCATTATGTTAAATTTGTTTGCAAGTTACAGAAGACCCACATGATATACTAAACTTGCTATCGTGTGCTTCTTTTTTTGGCAGTTGACTATCAATTACATGAACGCAGGGGCGAATGACCTGTTACTACAACAATATGGCTTTTCATCATCTGTTGTAATTTCCTCTGAGCCTTACTGCTTTTTTGTGCTTACTTGACGGTGTTAATATCTTCATATGGCTTATAGCATAATGTGCATTGGAAAATTTAGCTTCTAATAGCTTTTAATCTTATTATTATGAATTTGTTCTTGAGAATGTTTGATCCAGTTTACATTTGGATATGTCTATCTTATATATACATTTCAAAACAATTTCCAGTCCTTTGGCTGCCTCACTTTTCAATTTGGCTTTTCAACTTGGATCACAGGATCAATTTGCCTCAAAATAAACTTTGGGTATCAATTTAGTCCATAACTTGGCTTTTTTTGTTGTCAAATTAGTCTAAAAGTGACACATGTTAGCATATGATTTGTGGCATGTTGACACTATTAGTTCCTAATACTGAGTACTGACACATGTTCGCATTGGATCGATTTTATAACAACAAAGCCAAGCGGAAGGACCAAATTAATACCAAAAGTTTATTTTTGAGAAAAATAGATCCTGTGAGCTAAGTTGAAGGATGAAATTGACTTTTGGTGTATCTCCAAACTATCATCTTTTAATTACTAGATTTTCACTTGGCACTGATGTATAATACGTGCAACCTAATATTGCAGAATCCTTGGGATGTAATTGAATTCTCTGGCAATGCACGCATTCATTTGGATTCTTTCTTGTCAGTCTTCAATATTTCTGGCCTGCCCGAAGAATATTATCACGGCAGTATGGATTATACGATTTAGAGTGAATTTTTTCACACAGCTTCTTAAATTTCAATGGCATTTTGGGAGTTGATGTTCGGTATGGAACAAACTGAAATTATTTTACAGGCCAGCTAACAAGCAATGGTGATTCTTTTGTCGACGGAGCTGTTATAGCAGCAGCAAGAACTTTGCCGACATGGACAGATGGAGATATGCCTCCACTACCAAGCATGGAGAGGAAAGCTGCAAAGGAATTGCAGGAAGAATGCCAGCAGATTCTTTCCGAATTTTCCACAACGTGCGACGAAGACCAGAAACTGCTAGGTAAATACCCAAGTATTTCCATATGATGTTCTTCATACACTTGACCAGTTGTTCTCATTGTTATTTTCAATTCCTAAAAGTTTGGTTTGTCCAAACTAACAATTACAAGGGTATTATTTCGTAATAGCTAAAATTGTTATTAACCCCTGTATTTGGCACAATTTATCATGTTGGCGCTTGTACTTGAATATTTATACATGTTTTGGGACATTTACGAAAAGTTTTCTGGAGCTAATAGTTGTTATTGTATGTAAGAGTTAATGTTGGGTATTTGAGCAACATTTTTGTGGTAACAGATACAATGACAGGAGAGATGAGACCTCGAGAAGCTGCAATAAAGTAAGTGGTACATAAATTTAAGAAATAGCATTTGAATTGACAATAAATAATATGAGTGTTTGAATGCAGGTACAGATTACACAGGAAGCAGTTCATTCAAAAGGTTATGCAGTCATTGGATATGTATCAAGAGCGATTACTGTTCTAGCCTAGGAATGAGGATTTTAATCTTAGACGAGGTAGTTTAGTGTATTTTGGTAATGTTGTTTGTAACTGTTTTAATAATATATTAAAAGTTTTGACAGTTTTTTGCGATTAATTTATATATGGTAGACTTAGTTGTGGGTGTTTGGTAGATTATTGGTAACTCCGTTAGTAACGTAGTAAACATGTTAAGATATAATTAGTTAAATAACGGTAAACTACTCTATTCAATTTTTTTATTAGGTAGGCTAAAATTAATCTTGCTTGGAAATGGTACAGATAAAATTTTACGGTTTCATATGTTAAAAGATAAACATGTAGTCTAATATATCTCTAGCCTTTTGTACTTATCCAAAAAAGTCAATTGTCATCTTATACTATAAAAATGTCCTATATACTCCTTAACTTGCTGAAAAGTGATGTATTTATTTCTTGCAATCCATGTGGCAGAGCAAGATGAGGTTTTGGATAAATTGATATACGTCTGCTGTCGAAGGAACAGAAAACCTGGGACCTAGGAATCATAGCTGATATATTCAATGACAGAGATAGAGGGCTAATAGAGCAAATACCTCTTAGTATTCGGAACTGTCCAGACAGGTGGTGGTGGACAGGAAACTCTAATGGGTCGTATTCAGTCAAAATGGGCTATCGGAAACTGATCAGCGAGAAGTACGAAAGGATAATGCCTGCAACTGTAGTCAATTGGAACAAAATATGGAGCCTAGCCATCCCCCCGAAGGTAAAGACCTTCATTTGGCAAGCCCTAAACGACTACGTCCCAACTCTAGTGCGACTACAGCAAATGAGAGTTCAAGTGGATAATACCTGTCAAGTGTGTAATAATGGAGCTGAAGATCTCCACCATGTGCTGCTAAATTGCTCCAGTGCTAGGCGGACCTGGATCCTCTCGTCAATTGGAGATCTGAGTGCGACAGTAAATTCTTTCGGTCAGTTCTGGACGGTATTAGAACACCGAGGCAGCTCTGGTGAATTGGAAGAGGCGGCCATGCTTAGCTGGATCCTTTGGGGAAATCGAAACAGCAAAGTGTGGAGGAACTGTCAAGAAACACCCGAAAATCTTTACAGCAACGCATCAGCTCAGCTTGCCAATTGGAAATTGGCGCAGATCCAGCAAATTAATAAGGACAACATCTACTAGGCTCCCAATCAATGGTCCCCCCGGAAGTTGGTATACTAAAATATAATTTTGATGCTACCTTATTTGATCAAAACAGGCTGGGATTTGGGTTTGTCGTGAGAGACTCTGCAGGGAAGTTCGTAGCAGCAAAAAATGGAGTGAATATTGGTCCCCCCGATCCCCTCATAGCGGAAGCCCTTAGCTTCAGTGAGGCTCTTAGCTGGTTCAAGAAGACAGCCGACACAAATGTTCGTATAGAGTCTGACTGCCAAGTCTTGGTGAACGCCTTCCTTAATGATAATATGACTGACTCCATTTGGTATGATTCTTGAAGATTGTAAATCCCTAGCGAGGGATATAGCTCTTCTCTCCCTTTCCTTTATTAAACGATCAGCGAATAAGATTGCTCATAGCCTAACTAGAGAATCTACTTTTTTGTCTGGTTACGGTGAATGGAGGATTGTTCCATCACCTTTTATTTATAGTGACCTTCAGTTAGAAGCTTAATAATAATTCTTTTATTCTTTAAAAAAAAAAGGAAGTTCTGATATCAATAAATTAATGTAATCAATTTAAGTAAACGTTTTCAAAATAGGAGAAAGTCAATTTTTTGGGATAATAAGGGATAAAGCTATATTAACCTAGCTAAGGATGTATTAAACCTAAATTTGCACTTCCCAAATTGCATATTTAAGTAACCTTTTTTTGACACCTAAAGGTTAAAGATATATTAAAACCTAAATGCACTTTCCAAATTGCATATGTAAGCAACCTTTTATGTTTATCTATTGATATATTTCATTTTTTCTTTCAAGCTACTATTTCCTCTAATTCTTGAAATTTTTGTAGGGGTAAGGTGTAAAAATGCTTCTATCGTTAATGGTTAGAAGCAATTTTACCTTTAATGTTTTAAATGGTGTAATTTTATCTTTTAACATTGGCCGTCAAAAGCAATTTTACTCCAAACATTTGCAAAATGGGTCAATTTTAGATATAATTAAAAAACACATATATTCTATTCTCATATTTTACATTAGCTGCATATCGGTTGGTTTTAAAAAAATGATTTTGCGTTTTTTATAATTGCATAATAGAATTAGAGATTAATATATTTTTAAATTTTACGAAATATTGAGATTTTTAAATTTTTTGTTCAACTCGTATAAAACATAGTATACTTTTTTTTATTTTCTTTTTATGTATATACATATATTTGTGATATGTTACTCGATGTGGCTAAATCTCGTAGATCCTCTTGTAAACCTGAAATAAGACAGAAACATGGTCAAAGGAGGGGCTAAAGTCCAGCTAACCCGCTCTGATGCATAAGTCAGTTTTTAGAGACAATTCAGGGATGAACATAACAGTAAATCAAAACTACAATGTAAGCTCAATGAATAATTAATGAAGTAGTGTATCTTGGAAAGTGTCTTACTCGGATAAATTACCTACATGGTGTACAACATTTGTCCTATTTCACATTTTGGTGTACAACCTTCAATTTTGCACACAAGAGTGTAGTACAACCTTTTGGTGACCTCCCACTAAAATGTACATCTGACTAATCAACATGAAATTAAAGCGTCACATCAGCAATTTGACCTTTATAAAAGTCAAAATTCGGTCAACTTTGAAGTATTGCAACATTTGGACAAGTTCAGGGGTTATTTGTGTATTAAGCCTTGATGTAATTACTCTTTCTTTGCCTTGCCAAATACAACGCAGTCCAATCCCTAATTCCCCTTCCCCAATTTCAGGTCATCTCTGCTTCACCCACCCATAATAGCCCATTGCCGTACGGTTACTCCGGCCGTCGTTGCAGGTCCCACCACCGACTAGCACCATTTCTCTGTGTCTGGCTGTCTTCCTTCTTCTCACCCAAATTTTGTTACGTCTTTTGAATTAGAGAAATAAAATTGAGGATGAGTGGCGGCGGTCTGAAAGGTATTTTGGCTGCGGCTGTTACGAAAGGAGTAGCTGAGGCAAGGGCAAGAATATTTGGTCATGTATTTAACCCAACAGGGCAGAAATCTCCCCACAAGCTTTTACGAAAGAAGCTAATTGGTGAGAAAGTTGCACAATGGTACCCTCATGACATCAAGAGGGATGATCCGCTCATAATGGCCCGACAAGAGCAAGAGTAATTCCTAGTCTTCCTTCTGTTCATCTTTTTATTTATCTATTTGCCATCTAACTTATGGTCATGCTATCTAATGGTTAAGCGATTAGTAGAACTTATTCGGATTCGGATTGGACCACTTCAAGTTTGATTTAGGGAAGAACTTTTAGAGATTATTGATCATGGTGGTAGCAATTGTCTATAGTTGTCCATGCTCTTAAGTTCAGAACTCCCATATTTTAACAGAAATATATCATGGATTTCTTAGAACTATAGTATGACACCTTATTAATGTTACCTGCCATTTTACTTCTTAATAACTTAGGCGTTGAATATGGTGTTAGAAATGATTGGCGCTCTGCGTTAAGATGGAAATGCTGTCAGTAAAATATGTAATGCCAATGAACTACTGTCAGTAAATATGTATATTTATCTTGCTTGTTTCTTTTGTTTTGGAATCCTTTTTTCTTCTGCCTCGTGCTTGTATTTTCGAAGTATCTAATTCAAACTGCTATCCTATCTTTTTCGTGAACTATGCTGCTGAATCAGAAAATTTTGTTTGCAGATGCAATGTTGCTCATTGTGATGAATTATTTCTGTCTTACCTGGAACTAGTTTAAGCCTTTGTTTGGGGGTTTAGAGGTTAATGGGGGTGAGAGTTAAAGGAGGTAATGGAAAGGAAAGGGAAGCTGTGGAAATGAAAGTTAAAAATTAACCTTGTTTGAGAGTTTATAGAATGTAAATGAGAGTTAAAAGTTTAACTTCGTTTGGGAGTTCAAATATATATGGAAAGGAATGTTAAATTTACTCTGCAGAGATAAAATATTTTTAATGAACTTTACATGACTCCCATTAACCCCCAATTTGGAGGTTAGAGTTTGGAGGTTAAAGGAAGTAAACATTTAACTTCCATTAACCTTCGTTTACTCTCCAAAAACAACTCCGAAACAAGGTTAATGTGATATTTAACCTTCCATTACTCCCACTTACTTCCGTTAACTCCCTCCTAATGCTAAAAAATACTTAATGTCTTTCGCTTGTTTCATGCTTTGTATTGAACTAGATCCATCATCTTCTACTCTGAGCTCTCCTTTTGCAGTATTCAATTCCGATGGCTACGTTATTTGTTCTTTTTTCATATGTATAGTTGTATGTTTGATGATATTGTGTTGGTTGATGAGACGAAAGGAGTGGAGAGGAAGTTGGAACTATGGAGACAAACTCTAGAATCTAGAGGCTTTAAGTTGAGCCGAAGTAAGACAGAATATTTGGAGTGTAAGTTTAGCGGCCATAGGAGTAGGGAGGCAGGGACAATCACCCTAGATGGGAGAGTTGTTCAGGCCTCGGATTGCTTCCGGTATTTAGGATCTATTATCCAAATGGATGGAGAAGTAGATGGAGATGTTGCTCATAGGATTAAAGCTGGTTGGTCGAAGTGGAAGAGTGCTACGGGTTTCCTTTGTGACCCCGGCATGCCTAATAGATTGAAGGGGAAATTCTACCGGACGGCAATTAGACCAGCATTGTTATATGGTACGGAGTGTTGGGCAGTGAAACACTGCCACATCCATAAGATGTTGGTGGCGGAGATGCGTATGTTGAGATGGATGTGTGGTTATACGAGAAAGGATCGGGTGAGTAATGAAATAATTAGAACAAAAAGTAGGGGTCACATCTATTGAGAATAAAATGAGAGAAAACCGACTAAGGTGGTTTGGCCATGTGAGACGTAGAGCGCTTGATGCGCCGGTTAGGAGAACCGAAGAGTGGCAAAGGGATGTAGTGGTGAGGGGTAGGGGAAGACCTAAGCAAACTTGGAGGAGGGTGATCGAGAGTGATATGAGTTTACTGGGAATTGAGGAAAATATGGTAGTGGATAGGACGGAGTGGAGGGAGCGAATTTGTGTTGCTGACACGACTTGATTTCACGGTTTTATATGATGGTTCATGTTAGCCGACCCCGAATCATTTCGGGACTAAGGCTTTGTTGTTGTTGTTGTTGTTGTTGTTGTTGTTGTATAGTTGTATGTTTGATCAGAGTTTGCAACCGCTGCAGTTTCAGGCTTTTCTCTATGAATTAATCACCATTTTTCTCCTCGTGCTTTGATAGGCGCTTATCGAAGCTTGAAATGTTGAAGCGTCGTGGAAAAGCAGCACCCAAGAAGGGCCAAGGAAAGGGGGCTGTAAAACGCAAAAAGGGGAAATGATTTTAAACGTGGATACATTCTTAATTGTGCTTTCTGCTACAGTTTTCGCATTTTTGCTTTAATATTCATAATGGCAAAGCTTCAAGTGCCTATGAGTAGCGTTTGGATTAGTTTATGGTTTGAGACAGGAGAATGTGAAAGTGTTGTCTTTGCTAGTATTTGGAGGCAAACTTACCGCAGTAGCAGAAGTAAAACGTGAATTCTCTTTTGGTTTTGCTGGAATAGAAAGAGATCAGAATTCTCTTTTCAACAGGTGGAAAGAGTAAATGAAACAAGTTAAGTTTTAAACTCAATATGGTTGTTAATTGATCTGTGTTTGCTGCTATATTTCTGTTTAAGATTGCTGCTGGAAAAAGTCCACTGAATGGTAACATAACAACCACACTGGAAAAAAACTTGTTTTTACATATAATTTGAAAGCCGCGGGACAATTTGTTTTTATGGCTGCTATTTGGTAGTTTGAAACAGTTAAATTAAGTACAAAAAATTCATCTCCAATGTGGCTGCTGGTGATTTTTTTTTATTTGACTTTTGTGAAACTTCAAAACTTTTTTTAATACGATTTTTCTGAAACTTACTCCAAACTTTGTGATGATCTAACCTGAGCATGACACTTGCTGAGTTATAGAAAACAGCTTATTCTATAGAAATATTTTCCAACCAGCTTTTAGTTGAGATTATTTCTCCAAATAACATCATTTAGGTTTTTAACCCGATTGGTCCTTATTTTATTATTGATAATTGTTTTTTCTTGATTGGTACTTTTGTAAATATTTTCCATATTATGGTAATGTCTTATTATTTTTATTAAATACTTACTATTATGTAAAAATCCCTATTTTATGCTTCTATATTATATATTATCAAATTTTGTCTTTTTGGAAATGCATGTAAATGATAACATTCTATGTTATTTTAATAATTTTATTTCTATCTATATCAGAAAAACAAGTCCAATTTATATCATATGTTATATATATATATATATATTATTAAATTATTACTTTACCCTAAACTAAAAGTGCATGTCAAATAATGTTTTTTTCCCTTTATATCGGTATCATATTCACACAGCAATGTTCACATACTCATCTCCAATCTCAGGATTGAACCTCACTTCACAACACCTCCCAATTTCTGGAGAAAATTAAAATAAATTACATAAATATTAATAATTAAATCAAATGCATAGTGTAGTTAGAACGTAGGGTAAACCCAAAATCAAGATTCTAGTTCTACATATGCATAGGAAGAATAAATAAAATCGTCTTAAAAAACAAAACAGAATAAATAAAATATTTTTTTTTTATTTGGCTACGAGATTTTTTATCATTACTAAAAAAATTTACTAGAAATATTTAACTTTCTAGTTTGAAACAATAAATGAGTTTGCCAAATGATGATTCAATTCTGTACTTTAGTTTCGCCAAAGCTCCAGACATCTCTCTGTACAAAGATATATGTTGATTGTCAACAGAAACAAAACACAAAAATCGATCGGATTTGAAACATGTTTTTCTCTTGTTGAATTGTATAATTCTCTATCTTAAAGCTTCATAACACTGATCTTAATTACTTAAAACCATACCCATGTTCACCAATAATCCCTGCAAGAACAGCTCCCATTCTTAAAGTGATGGAACCTCCTCACATCTCTAAGGATGATCTCTCTATTCACTAACTTTGAAATGAACTTGGCTGCAGAATGGCAGTCGTTACAAACTCGAAGATTCTTCGCAACTCTAATAGTAGCTCCAGGAGGAGTGTTGAGTATACCAAAGGCTATTGCCAGTTTCTCACTATGCACAGAGAGCAAGGTTTCTTTCTCCTCCTCATCAAGATTGTGAAGCACACAAGACGTGTCTGGCACATACCCCGCCTTTTTCATCCTTTCCGACAGACTCCTAAGAAAATTATGCAGTTCACCACTTTGTGGATGTGATAAATCCCCAGCTAAAAACTTATGTATCTCGTCGCCATGTTCAATCCAACTACACCCCGGTTCTTTCCTAACTCCCATTTCCTTCATCTTCCTTCTCACATCCATTGCTTTGTCCCAATCTCCAGCTGATGAGTATATATTAGACAGTAGAACATAGTGGCTAGCTACATTCGGTTGTAACTTGAGAAGCTCTCGAGCTACAATTTCCCCTATTTTCATGTTTTGGTAGATCCGGCATGCTCCAAGCAAGCTACTCCATGCCCCTACCTTGTCAAAATGAGGAGGCATGGTGTTGACAATTTCATATGCTTGCTCCAATCGACCTGCTCTACCGAGCAAGTCCACCACACAAGCATAGTGATCGGGTCCTGGTTCAATCCCGTGATCTTGTTTCATGCTGTGGAACAATTGCAGTCCCTCATCAACCATACCTGAATGGCTACAAGCAGCAAAGATTGCTACAAAAGTTACTTCAGTAGGCTTCGCTTCTCCATTTTTGTCTCCTTCAGCTACCATATCTTTGAACAGCTCTAAGGCCGTCTCCCCGTTCCCGTGCATGCCATAAGCCATGATAATTACATTCCAAGTAATGACATTTTTAATTGGCATTTGATTGAATACTCTCCTAGATAAAGTTAAGCAGCCACATTTTGCATACATATCAACTAGTGCACTCCCTACTGTTACTTCTGATGCTAATAAATTTCTAATAGCATATGCATGGATCTCCTTCCCCTTTGCCAATACTGCCAGGGAAGCACAGCCAGGAAGGACAGTCATAAGGGTTATCGAATTCGGTTTAAAACTAGTTTGAATATCACTATCATTGTGCTTATGTGTTCTGCCATTTACATGCTGCATCTCATGTAGCATCTGAAGTGCATCACTGTAGCAACCGGAAATAACATAAGCGGTGATCATCGTGTTCCAAGAAACTATATCTCTAACCTCCATGCTATTGAATATGGTCTTTGAAATATCCATCTTCCCCATCCTGGAGTACATATCCATAAGTGCATTTTGCACAAATCTATTCTTTTCCAAGCCATGCTTTATAACATTCCCATGTATGCCTTCTTTATCAGAAAATGCTTCAGAACGTACAATAGCAGGCACAACACTTGACATTGTGGTTGCATTAGGACAAAGTTCAGCAGCAGATTCCATTTCAAAAAAAAGCATCACTGCCTTCTCATCATGCTCATTTTGTGCATAACCAGTAATCATAGCATTCCAAACCCCAATTCCCTTGCCATGGATACCATCAAATACTCGACGACCACTTTCAACCTCTCCACAGTTGCAATACATGTCAACTAAAGCACTACCCACAAAAGAATTATAATTCACCTCACCATTTTTCAAGGCATAAGCATGAATTTCCTTTCCAGTAACTAACATCTCCAATTGAGAGCAAGCAGGAAGAACACTTGCAAGTGTGATTCCATCAGGTTTAACTCCTTCAAGAATCATAAGCCTTAAGAATACTAGAGTCTCTAGAAACCGTTCATTCTGAGAAAACGAACTTAAAATGGTATTCCAAGAAACTAAATTACGATCCTCAAACAATTCAAATAGACTTCTGGTGTCATCTACTCTTCCTAGTTTAGCATACATCGTCATCAAGGCATTGTTGGTAAAAGTTTTCCAATGACCCTTCCTGAAACTAAACGCATGAAGATGCTTCCCAAGCCGCAAACCCTCATTCTTGTCCAAATTAGAGCAAACAAGTGCCATGCTCACCAAAGTAAAAGAACTCGGCTCCAAATTCTGAGCCAACATGATTCTAAACGCCTCAATTGCAAGCTCCCACTTCTCACAACGACAAAAAGCTGAAATTAACGAATTCCAAGAAACTAAGTCTCTCTCCGTCATTCTATCAAACACCTTATAAACATCACTTAAATCTCCACACTTTCCATAGAAATGCACAAGCGAATTAGATATGGTGACACAACATGATTCATACCCGTATTTGACAACATGGGCATGTATCTGTTTTCCCAAATTCAAGTGTTGAATGCCCGTCACAGCCTTTAAAACAGCCGGGAAGACAAAGTTGTCGGGTAAAACGCCGGAAAGGAGCATTTCAATGTAGGTGGAAATGGCATCATGGAATAGATTGGAGCGAGTGTTGAAACGAAGAGACTCAATCCATGAGGCTTGGGAGCGGGACTGAGAAACCGGTTTGGAGGAAGAAGATAAAAGGAGAGGTGGAGGAGAGTAATTGGATGGTTTTGTTGTGGGCTTGTGAGATGTTGGGAGAAAGGAAGATGAGAGATTGATTGGAGGGAGAGGCTGCAGCGAACATGCCATTTCTGGGTGGATGTCATATGCAAACCAAAATATGCTTATATTTCATCCTGACTGCTAAAATTTGAGATTGGAATAAGGCTTTTTAATCAAAGCCAGGCAACTGCAAAATACATAGAAGATTTTTTTATTTTTTTTATTCTTTTGGGTTCATTGGATTTCTAACTTGATTGAGTTCATTCAAGTCTAGAGGATTCCTTACTTTTCCGCTTCAAGTTCAAGATTGCAAATATAAACTTTTCTTATCATGGTACAAAAAATAGAAAAGATCAGACAAAACAATTTATAACATAACACAATTTGTTATAAAATATCTCACCGGAATACATTTATTGACATTATCTACACTTGTAAACGAAGTGCCCACAACTCTTAATTCCGAGTTTCACGAGCACAAACAAAAACAACA
Source organism: Euphorbia lathyris (assembly GCF_963576675.1). Classification (NCBI taxonomy): domain Eukaryota; kingdom Viridiplantae; phylum Streptophyta; class Magnoliopsida; order Malpighiales; family Euphorbiaceae; genus Euphorbia; species Euphorbia lathyris. The sequence continues at coordinate 92,287,082 of NC_088910.1, forward strand.
AATAAAACGATTAAAACACAACCGATGAATAGTAATCAAGAAAGATTGTTTCTAATAAATCAACACAACACCAATGATAGAGAAAATAGAGATAGGAATTAATCGAATGGAGACGAGCGGAATATTTTTCTTCCTTCAATTGTGTTGGCCGAATTTTGCACTAACTAATTAGTGTTGGCCGAATTCCTCAACTGAAAGGGTTATAAATATTGTTTCTCAACTCCAATCCCTAGTTAGATTGAATTAAAACACTTAATTAGAATCGTATTCCAAATAGTAATTCTAATTAGATAATATGAATATTATCTATATCTATATCTAATATAATATAAACAACATTTATATTATTTATTTATGATAGGATAATATTTTCAATTAGAGATGATCCGTTTGGATACTTGTTGTGTGATGTTCCTGTTTGTTGGTTGTTGTTCCTGTTTGCTGGTTGCTGTTACGGTTTGCTGTTTGTCTTTGGAAAATGTTGCTTTTCTAAAAAGAAGGAATTCCCTGCTTTTGTAAAAAGCTACTTTTCAGCTGTAAAAGGCAAACAAGAGATGTCTAACCAAACATCTAAAACTCTGCATTTTAAAGTGAAAATGTAAACAAGAGGTGAAAAGTAGGTAACCGAACACCCTCATAATCAAATTAAATCACCTAATTAATTTTATCCTACAATTAATTTAACCATAATTATAATCTAATTATAATTATCTAAATTAATTAATTAAACAAAATTAATATACATACTATATGTATATTTCGGCCCCCTCTCTCTCCATTCAATAATTACTGTTTTGCCCTCTTTTGGTTCCAAGTCCCATGTGTGATCCATTAGGTTCTTATTTCTACTAGTCGTATACATTTGTTGAATTAATTTCCAAAACTACATTCAATCTATTGTATATCGGAATGAGTGCGCGAACTATAAATAACAGAACTGTAAACATTCCCCCCAGAGCCATAAGAAGACAGATTGATTCTGTCGTTGACCTTTCCGTATTAGGTCTAATATAATTCGATCATTCACCAGCTATATCCTTGAACGAATCTGTAACTATGTATAGTGTCAAGTTACATATAACGAGACGTTTATTTTACTTGTTCTGGAAGAGTTAACTCCGAATAGATAGATTAAGTGAAATCTCCATTTCGACTCTTAATTTATCACCTTGCAAGGATTTAGAGTCAACTCTCCACAAGCGATCTCTCCCATTTATCAGGAGTGATGAATGCTCAATCTAATATTAACTATTCTGCAATTACTTTGTTTGATACCCAACGCCTGCTCGCACACACCTCTGGATCCTTCCTGTTATGGATTGTGTTTGAACAGGGTCAAAGCATCACACTCCATAATCCAGAATCACTAATTAATATTTATTTGAGTCTGAGGATTACTTATACCTACTAAGACCAGTGCGATAAACATGTGACATAGGATAAATCCATCCATCCTGTTATCTCAAGTCGGGTCCCCAATCCTAATGAACTCTTTCATCGGATCCATGTAACTGTCTAGATATCTCCATATCTAAAGCTTGTGAGATCAGCTCTCTGTTCATAACAGAAGACACTATTACATTCAAGTCTCAACAGTATTATGTCAATCCCATAAGCACATTACTTGACTTGGATTAGTTTTAAAGTTTATTAGTTTATTATAAGGTTTGGTCTCACTTCATGCTTGTATGAACACTTTATAATCACTTTAAATAAACTTCGGGATTTTCTTTTATTTGACCTAATAAGTTTTAAAAGATGAATACCTTTATATAGTTAAACATACAATATCTTATTAAAACAAATGACAAATGTTATGAAAACCGAACCGGACCGGCCGGTTCGACCAGTCCAACTGCGAACCGACCAGATCTCTAGTCCGATTGATACTGGTTTTTAACATGTTCAATAAACCAGACTGAACCGCTTGAACCGACCGAGTCAATCGTGAACCGATCCGGTTGAACGGTTTGGTCCGGTTTGCCATTCTCCCATGTTTAATTAAAAAAATATATATGTGGTGAAGGAGGGAATCAACCTAGGCCATTAAGTATGACTATATATATCTTACCACTAAACTAACTTTTTATGGCTACTAACAACACTATATGGTTATATATTATACTAATACTTAAAATTTAAAATACTATTAGTATTTTTTTTATATATTTTGATAAATATTATTAAAAACGTAATTGATCTTTGCAATATAAACAAAGTTTACTTAGTATTTAAATTTTAAATATACATAAAATAAAGTTTAAAACTCTTAGGGTCCGTTTGGTAATGCAATGTAATGTAATTAAAGTCGTAATGTAATCAAAGTTGTAATGTAATGGAATGGAATAGTAATTCTATTACCATGTTTGGTTGACAATTATGATGTAATGTAATAACCATTACAATATTTATATTTTCCTAATTAAATGTAATCATAAAATTTTATTTACATAATTAAAATCAACGAAAAATGTGAAAAATCGAATCGAAATCAAATACAAAATTAAATTACCTGAAATCAATAAATTAATATATATTTTTTTTTGCTTTTTCATATTTTTTTACATTTTTCTCGTTTCTTTTAATTTTCAACATTTTCACCGTTTTTCTATTTTCTCATTTTTCCGGTTTTTCTTTTTTTTTTCATTTTTCGCATTTTTTCGGTTTTTCGTTTTTTTCATTTTTCTCGTTTTCAATTTTCATGTTTTTCTACTTTTTGCGTTTTTGACAAGAATGAGGGTGAGATTGAGAGGTGAGATTTGAGAAATGAGAGGTTAGATGACAATGTAATGTGAATTCAAGTCATTTTTCTATGTAATGGGAATTACAAGATTTCTTCAACAAAATTTAACTCAAGGTTTTCTCATTCCATTACAATGAAATTGTAACATGCAACCAAACATTCTAATGAGCCTTCAATGTAATGGTCATTCCATTACGAAGGTTATTACATCTTACCAAACATCACCTTAGTAAATTTTATAATTTAAATTAATATATATATATATATATATAATATTTATGAGATGGTTTAACCAATCCGAGTCAATCGGTTGAACCAATTGACCCTTGATCCAGTTGTCAATTCGGTTCGACTTTTTGAAACATTGCAAATGACATAAAAGAACAATTCATTTCAATATTTATATCCTAAAACAATTGTCTATCGGACATAAAACCCAACAACTTTGCTTGCGAACAACTCATTAATTCTATTTATGAACTTCGCTAGTGAACATTAATTATGTTCATTTGAAATTTCTGTAACATAAAACTACATAATTTTGAAATCTACAAAACTACATTGATTTACATTTCTCTCTTTATAGAAATACTATTATTAAAAAAATAGTCGAACCAAGCTTGCTTACGAGCGTGTTCATGTACATTATAATCGAGCTTGTTCATGGATCTATAATCAAGCCTTCTCACGGCCCTATTTGTCACGTCCGTGTCTAAAATTATTCGATATAGATTTTGGAGTATTAATTAATTATTATTTTAACTACACTATTGGGTTCAATTTAATGTGTTTATGTATAAATTAAAACTTTTAAGTAAATTTTAAGAGAAATTATAAATTAAGAGGATCAAAACCAATATTTTTCCAATAACAATATTAATTTTCGTTTTTTTTTATAAAAATAAAAATAAAAAAAATAATAATAGCAATAATAAGTTATGATAATAAGAAGCATGTAGGACAAGTGTCCTATTACATGTCCTTATTTTAAAATAGTAAAGGACACTTGTCAATTTATATTACTTATACATCCACATGTCTAATATTTTCTTATTCATTCATGTCAACTATATAAGTGAATAGGGATGAGGAAGGAAATTTTTTGGAGTAATCCAGGAGAAATAGTTTTTCTCTTTTAAAAAAAATGAACTCTTTTATCTTCTTTTTACACAACAATATTCAAAGCTTATATTTCAACTTTATTTGTACCAATTCATTTTTTTTAATATAATGATTTAAAATGGTTGTTTTACTTTTTGAGAAAACACTTTGCATTAACATTAGTTTTTCTGTTTTAATATTTTTTTCAAATTATTGTTTTATTTTCTATGATTTTAAAGGAATGAAACCAAAAGGGAGAAAGTTTATTTTGTTTTTGAATATAGGAAACTTTCATTATTTAACAATTTCAAGATACAAAATCAAGATAAAATAGGTCCAATTTTATCCGGATTGAATCTTCAATTAAACAAAAATTTAACGACCTTGAATTAGAGCAAATGGTTCCATGTGGACAGACAAGAGTTCTACCGCTTGATGCATTAGACTGTCTTTCTTAATAGTCCACAAAAGGTAATATTTAATATTATTTTCTTAATAAAGTTCTAGTTAGACACTATTGTTAGTCTCAATCTTATATATATTGATAATTGAAAATAAATTAGTATTAAGAAGAGTCCTAGTAGTGTTACGAGTCTAAACGATATATTCGATCGAAACTAACTATATCGGTTTAGGTTGGACGTTAATATCTTGGTAACAAATAATAATAGTCTGATAAAAGTGTTTGACTTAAAATTTAGGTTTATATTATTTATATAATATTTAAGTGACTTTAAATTATCGAGTTAAAATAAGTTATAAAATAGAAATGGTAATTATTGATAATTGCCTTAGAAAAATATAGAAATGATTATTATTGATAATTGTTAATTAGAATCTACAAGAGAGTTTGAATATAAAATTAGTTGTATATAAAATCAATACAAAAATGAGGAATATAAAATTGTACAAGTAGATTTATGATAATCTAACTAGTTTAATAAATAGTTAACTACTCTGATTTAGAGTTACTAATCTCGTGCTTAAAATAGCCGATAAGAATATTTAACTTTATCGATACCACATTTTGGGAAATTTGATTCTTGGAGTTGGATTAAATTATGAATCGGTGATTTTATATGAATTTTTGACAATTTTAGTTATATTAAAGGAGTATTTGATTTTAAATGATTTTGTATTTTGAGCAATTTTTAGAGAATATTTGAATAATTGTGCTTCTTTTGCGGAAGCCAAATGATTTATGGTTTATGGTTATAAAATAATTATGAAATTTGATTATGAAAAGAGATTTGAGCATGTTGTAATTTTATGATTTTATATATATCCATCTAGAGTAATCCGGATCGGTGGTTTTATATTTGAAGTCCATGTTCAGTGAGGGACATGGCCTATGTACGCAGTTAAAAGACCTATCGAGTATGGCAAAGAAGTATTGAGTAAGACCATGCGGGTTAGGCAAAATTATGAGATATCTCGATTCTATTGTAGGGATTGATACGTAAGGGGGGAAACTCTAGGATGGATATAATGTTAAGTTTGTTGATTACGATTTTGGTTTGTTAAACCGTTTGTTTGATTATGAATTTGGTTTGGTAAAACGTTTATTTGGTTACAAATTGGTTTGATAACCCGTTTATTTGGTTACGAACTCGTTTAATAAAGAGTTTATTTGTTATGAGTCAGATTTGATAAGCAATTTATTTGATTACGGTTTATTTTGATAAAATGTTAATTAAAAAATATCGATATTTAAGATTTCATATGTGATACGAGTTGATATTTGATAAAGTGATTTGGGAACTTAAAAGTTATTGGTTTTGATAAAATATTTATTTATATCTTTTATAAAATATATTTACATTTTAAGAGAATTATATTATATTAATTATCAAATAAATTCGAGATACTAAATATTGGGTTATGTTCAATAATTTTATTGTGAAAAATAAAATTTGTATAGTAATCAAGTGAAATATGTAATTAAATGATTGATGAGTCAAGCAAGATGTGAACTACCTAATTAAAAAGAACTACCTAAGTTAAGAGAACTACCTATTTTAGGTAGAACTATGTGGCTTTGATTCCCGGCTTAAAGATTAAAAGATATTCGGGATACATAGTAAGCTTGATAGAATTATCGAGTTCAAGCCAAATAATTAAATAAAACTTTAGGCAGTCCAAATAAATTTTTATGTATTAGAAAATTAAATTAAGAATTGAACGAGTTAAAGATTGAAGAGCCGAATTCGTAGTTTGTTATCTTGTTTCCTTTTCATACCCGATACCGTTTTGGGTCGGGTGTGACACTATTCGCAAGCTTTCAAATGGAGTTTCATTGTGCTCAAACTCGGTTGGTTTATAAATCCAGCCGAACATGTTCGAGCTTTTATCGAACTGAACGCCAAACAGTTCATAAGCAGCTCATTCCATTTAAGTCCCTAACTGCAACAATGAGAATGAGGGAATTAAGTTAACTATTTGTTGGAACCGGAATCGAGAAACACTGAAAATCACTTAACATAGTAATGAGCAGAGTCGCGGACTAAGTCGCTCTCTTTAACACGTTCGTGGAACTGCTAGAAAAAGTGCAAGCAGATCAAAAGTCCAATCGCCTCCAAGATAAAACATTCCACTCGTAAATACGAGTTCGTATTGCACAGTACGAATTTGTTTCTGTCTACACTCTTTTACTGCTCAGTTTCAAAAAAATATAGAGGAAGTACGATATTCAGTTTGTTAAAATGACAGTCACAACAGGTATTTATATAGAAAAAAAGAGTTGTTGTGCTCTGATTTAGTGGAGAAGAAAAAGGGAGAGAAATCAGGGTAGTGGGAACTGCAATGATTGGAGTATAATATTCAGAAAAACCAGATCAAAAAGAGATGTTAGAGTATAATATTCTGAATTTATTAAAATAATAATAAAAAAATATTATTATTTTTTCAATAAAAAATTATAGAGTTCACACCACACCAACCCGGTCTAGATCGGACGGCTGGCGGCAACACGCGTGTTAGTCAAGTATCAAGTAGGTCTTCATCCTTTCACAAAAGTTGGATACTCCTTGGAGCATACCTAAATGTGTGAGGACCTCCTTTATGAATAGGGTATTGCTATATACCGCACCCAAATTTCCTATCACCGCCCTCATTGGACAATTTTACCCTTGCCATAAAAATTTTGTCAAAATTGAGAAAAAAAAATTTTGAGAGAAAATTTAAAATTTAGCCTAAACGGATGCGGCATACCGTCCGACCCATGATCGGAACGGATGCGACATTCGTTCCCGCCATGGGTCGGGCGGTATGCCGCATCCGTTCCCGTCATGGGTCGGACGGTATGCGGCATCCGTTCACGCCATGGTGGGAATGGATGCGGCATCCATTCTCGCCATGGGTCGGGTGGTACGCCGCATCCGTTCCCGCCATGGGTCGGGTGGTATGACGCATCCGTTTAGGCCAAATTTTGAAATATAAAAAATCGTAAAAATTTTAGTGACGAAAAATACTGAATCATTCAATTTTTTGTGACGAAAAATTAAAAATTCTCCTATTTTTTGTGACGAAAAATGCAAAATCGTCATGAAAAATATGTATTATTTTCATGAGTTCTTTGATAAAAAAAATATAAATCTTAATGTTTCCGACTCGTAATCATCCATTTTCGAGGTTCGGATTGTCACATATCAATTATTTTCATAATTTTAATTATTGTTGTTCGGATTTATGATTTTGGAGAGAAAATGCAAAGAAAGTAGAGAGGATTTGAGAAAATTCCACTTTCTTGTTTCAAAAAGTGAGGAGGGCAAATATGTCACAAATGGGCGGTGGACCGGAATTTGGATGCGGTATATAGCAGCTCAGTTATGAATATCACCATTGTAAGCAATGTGAGATTTCTTATTTTTCCAACTCTCTTTCAACACTAAAATTAGGGTTTTTTTCAAAAAAAAAAAATCAAATTGGGCCTAAAGCCCAACACTATTTAATGAAGAGAAATATAAATTAGGAGTATTATGTGAAAAGAAAATTAAATTAGATCCCGTTATGAATTGGATACAAATAAAAGGGTCTATTTGCAAATATTTAATTATAGTAATTAGATTGTTTGTTGAGTAAGAATTGCAAATGTCTGTCTGTAGAAAGCAATTGTGAGTTGTTCTTTCAATGCTTTCTGTTGAATTATATAATAATATATATTGAAGCTGCAAAATAGCACTAACTTGTCTTTTTATCCAGTTCTCTATTTTACAGGCAATCAAGAATTGAATTAGTGCAGCATATGGGAATTAGAATTTTGTCATTTGAGTTTCTTTAATGAGATTATATTTATTCTGATCAGTAGTTTGATTTATATGCCTTTTGTTTGAGTGGATGAAAGAACATGAACAATTCTAATTTGTGGTATCTTTGTTTTTGGTTCAGTTGGCCAAGAATCTGCGAAATGGTGTACAGTGGAGAAGTTTTATGCTTAAACATAAAAATAGTTATTTTGGAGTAGATGGATTATTTTGTGTAGACATAAAATAGTTACACCATCAAAATATAATATTAAAATGACATTTTACATTAATTTTTGAAAATATAATTGTTGTGATATGTTCTTTAGAATTATGCATTGTATCAAAATTTAAATATTTTGATATATTGTATGCTGTTTTTGAAATGATTCATGGATTTAAATTTGAATCCCAATTGGAATTTAAAAAATAAAGTATTAAAAAATCACGAATAGGGACGTTTTTAACTAGTCCTACAGCTTAGATCAAGAATCAGGAAATAGGGCGGTTAAAATCGGGCCCAACTTGTCCGTTACTAATTTTTATCCTACCATGTGGATGATGATTTTCGTGGTTAATCCGTAGCTCCGGTCTCCTTTGACGATGTGCGGATTTGCACTGTTTGGAAAAACCGCTCCTAGTAGTAGTAGGGGTGGGTACAGGCGAAAAATACTTCCTCCTTAGACAGTTTCTGATCTAGTGTGTATTGTATTGATAATCTTTATAAGTTTTTTGACAAAGATTATGAAAAGGGAGATCCTTATTAATTGTATGAAGTGACAACAAAATTAATCATCTACAACAAGAAGAAGATTAGCTTGAGCAGAAACAGAAACATAATCTTTTCTGAATAGGAATCTAAACCATCCTGAAGTTCTGCTTTATTAAGTATTTAATTATGATCCTTGGAGATGCAAGATCCTGATAGAATCTATAATATTGTTCAGCGATCATTCAACATTGTAATGTCCATAAAACATTAAAAGGGTGTAGCTAAGGCAGATTAAGATGGCACCGTAAATCTAACATACTAATAATATATTCACTGTAATAGATGAGATGACGAGCGGGTAGAGTAGAGCCTCACGCGTACCCAAGTGTTATGTTAGCAGGTTTGGTTTGGATGGTAGATGTGAGATGACGAACGGGGGGTTTGGATGGTAGATCTGACCTTGTCGCTGTTTTGTTTTTCGTCAGAGTTACTACTGGCACTGCTGAAGCTGACCGTAGGAGAAGGATGTCAGTGCCACTTCAGGATAAGAAACAAGAGGAACAGATATATGTGTTGTCCTTTATATCTTTCCCTTTTTTATTTTTTTATTTTTTTTTATAGGGACAACTCAATTTTTTTTCTATATTTATTGTTTTTTTTTTTAAATTAGATAGATTTTTTATATTTAAATTTTCAAAACAATTCAAATACTCAATTATAATAGGAAAAATTACAAAAATTAGTCAAATAGGAGGTCCATTTACATATTTAACTCATTTACTCAACCTACTACATATCTAGACTGATTTTGTGTGACTTTCTCATAATACCCTCAATATTTACGCGCGTCTGTCTCCCTCCCGTCTGACTTCGCAGATTCGACCATATGCGAAGACTGCGAAGCTAATGTTTGGATGTACTTAATGAATTTAGTTCGCATATGTGAATGCTGGATATGTTTTGAAGCTAATTCACGAAGTGGTATATAATAAAAAATGGCAAACAACAACGGATTCTAACATTAAAATCATAACATTATCAAAATTTACAACAAGATTGTCACAATGAACTCTCCTAACTAATCATTTCAAAGTGAACCTAACTAATCCGGTACCAATTTTAAATCGGATGAGTAATCTTGGTGTGCACCATGAGACACATCCATCCCAAAAGGTCTGGACTTCCATTTCTCATTCCAAAAGGTTTGGACTTTCAGACCTTTTGGGATGGACGTGACCCACGTGCACACCAAGATTACTCATCCGATTTAAAATTGGTACCGGATTAGTTAGGTTCACTTTGAAGATTGACACCATGGGATGGACGTGTCCCATGGTGCACCCCAAGATTGACACAACCTCTTCTAACCAACCACTTTAGGAGTGAATGTGTCAATCTTGAAGGAAGTTAATCTCTATACAGGAAGGAAAATCACCTCCCTTGCAGCCCAGTACGTCGCCTTCCAGAAAGAGATGTTACGTATTCAACCACCTTCAGAAAAAATTAATCGTGTTAGGAGGGAAAAAGACGATTTTGGCTTCGCGAAATGAAGATTAGCGAAGCATGCGAATGTAAATGTGCAGGGAAAGAGGTGATTTTACTTCACTTATCGATGTTTTCGCGAAGTCTACGATGTCTGAAACGTGAGGATCTATTCGCAGACTTCGTGAAATAATCGATTCGCGAGGTAGATCCATACATTTCAGACTCTTTCTCTTCGCAGATCTTCGCGAAATCATCGATTCACGAAGTAGATCGTCACTTTCCAGACTCGTTCTCTTCGCAAAGCTTCGTGAAACCATCGATTCACGAAGTGTATTCATGAAAAAACGCAGAAAAAAAACAGATACTTACATTTTTCGCCTCCTTCATCCCCAAAAGCGACAATAACAATATGATAACATGGGAAGAACGAAGGAAATAACGTAGAAAAACCATTTCTTTGATGGTAACAAGAAGAAAGAAACCAAGCAACGAACAGGAAGATGAAAAAGCATGGCTTCGTTTTCTAGGGTTGAGAAGTTGCAGAATCAAGAGATGAAGTGAGGAGAAAGAGAAATTCATTGTGATTTTGACGAAATGGTGCAGATTTCGTGCAATTTAAAGGAAGAAAGGAAGATCAAAAGTCTTCAAATCATTAATGCAGGAACAACTTTTCGCATAACCAATGAGATAGGGGGAGCGACCGTTCGCGAGTGGTGGGAAGTGGGAAAGTTAGGGGTATTATGCGAAAGTCACATAAAATCAGTCTAGATATGTAGTAGGATGAGTAAATGGGTTAAATATATAAATGAGTCTTCCATTTGACCCAGTTTTATAATTTTCCCATTATAATATTGGTCTGCCAAGAGCGAATTTGTTTTGATCTCATAAATGAGGATCTAACCTTTTACAATCTTAGCGAATTTTTAACATCATCAAAAATATAAATATTTTGTTTTTATTGAACACTAATGGTATATCACTTGTTTCATAAAGAAAAGTTTTTACATTTTTTTTTTGTGATTTTAAAATATAAGAATATGTTTAAAAACACGTGCAGAATACGAGATACTTGTTTTATTTTTATTTTCTAAATTTTTTTTACGTACAAACTGACGAATGATAACTAAAAACACATATATTATGTAGATAACAAGATTCGTGACTGAGAAGAATATTATGTTAATAATGTCTGGCATGGGCCCAAATTGATAATATTAGGCCCTTATCTGCACCATTGACGTCATTAGGGAAATGTTAGGCGTATTTTTCTATCTTATACCGATAAAAAATAATATAATTGTTTCTTGCATTTTTTATTCCGATTTGAGCATGCTAGAAAGTTAATTTTATAAAAGCTTTAAAAAAAATAAGGAATTGACTTTTACAAACAATTGTGAAAAACTAAAAAAACGAAAAAGCTAAAGATTTATAATTACTTCTACAAAAATTAGATTAATTGAACAACGATATGTCAAAAATAATGAAAAATTGAATTACAGCAACTCTTGAACAGAGAATTACACTTAGTGATGCGAATATCTCCAATACGGACCCGGGGAGAGAATCTGAAAGAATTGAAGTGACACGTCGTGTCACTTTCCACTCGGCGTGAGCAGGGACACGAAAAAGGCCACAAAGACTCGACGTGTGGGTCATTTGTGTTGCATGCTTCACCAAGCTGGAATTAGAGGGGACGAGGGCTTACATCTCCTTATTTAAGGTTAAGGTGCAAAAATACCCCTAACGTTTTGGGCCAAGAGCAATTTTACCCTTAACGTCTAAAATGGTGCAATTTTACCCCTAACGTTGGAAACCAAGAGCAATTTTACCCCTAGCGTTAATAAATTGGGTCAATTTGAGAAACAATTCATCAAATTGTCTTCTTGGTCATGAATCTTTTCATCTACACTTTATATGTGTGTCATTTTATCAGTAACAAATCACAAACATACGTTGGATGTGAAAAAAATAAAATAAATATATTGTCTTTTTGTACGAATTGGATAAAAAAAATCAAAAAATTCACTGAATTTATAAATATTAATCTAAATTCTATTATTAAATTATAAAAAATATGAAATCTTTTTTTAGAGCGAATTGTTATGCAATTGGTGCAGAATAAAGAACAAAAATATCTGTGTTTTATATTAGTGTCTGAAATTGACCCAATTTATCAACGTTATGGGTAAAATTGCTCTTGGTTTCCAACGTTAGGGGTAAAATTGCACCATTTTAGACGTTAGGGGTAAAATTACTCATGGCCTAAAACGTTAAGGGTATTTTTGCACCTTAACCCCCTTATTTACTACTTTGCAACTACACTATTCACTTTTTTTGCCATTAGACCTATTTTCTCATATTGCCATTTACACTACTTACCTCATTCTACCCCTATTCTCTTCTACTTAATTTGTAACTCTAGTGGGGGTATTTTAGTATCTTTACCTAACCTAAATGGATGTATATAAACCTCTTTATTGTAATGAAAGGAAACTTTAATGAAATTAAAATCTTTAGCCTCCATTGAGAGCTTTGTCCATCTTATTTGGGATTAATTCCTTCAAGCATAGGCTTGAAAAGGAAGATCTTTATGGATTTAAGATTAAAATCCTCATCTCGATTTCAATCCGTATTAGTTGGTATACGAGCCAAGTCGTTTTCCTCCAGGAGACTTTTTCTTGGTAATGGTTCAACAACGTCCCCAACAAGAAGCCATGGAGTCCAATCTGGAGGTCTTCACCGGAGGCAAGAAGAGGCTATTCGACCTCAACCCGAATGACATCTAACACCAGCCCCCACAAGAAATCTTGTGCAACAACAAATGGGCCTTCAGGTTCATGAAGTAAGGCATCTTAATCACGTTATTATCCGAAATGTCGATAGTGATAGTGATGGAGATATGTTTGATGATTTTGAGCTCAATAGGATTGCTAGAAATATGGATATCCATAATGATGTTGGTGATGTTGGCCATGTGCATATGAATACTAGAAATAGGAATATTGCGAATGATGTTGATGTTGTTGGCCATGGCCATATAAATGCTAGAGATAGGAATATTGTGAATGGTGTTAATGTAGGTGGATATAGGGGAAATTTTGATAGAGATGATGCCTTCAAACTAAAAATTGACTTGCCTTCATTTAGAAGTGAGCTTGGCATAGAAGGGTTCCTTGATTGGCTATTGGAAGTAGAGAGGTTTTTCCACTATGCGGGAATACCGGAGGATAGAAAGGTTCAGTTGGTGGCATATCGGTTAAAAGGGGGAACCAAGGTTTGGTGGGATCATGTGAAGGAAGAGAGAAGAAGAGGATGAAGGGAGTTGATAAGGTCTTGGTTGTGGATGAATTCGATGTTGAGGGAACGGTTCTTGCCACCCGATTATGAGCAATACATCTATAGCTTGTATCAAAATTGCTCACAAGGTGCAAGGAATGTACATGAATATACTTCAGAGTTCTTGCGGCTTTCGGTAAGGGCTAATTTGTTAGAAACCAAAGCCAAAAGACTTCAAAGTATCTTGAAGGGCTACGATACAACATACAAGATAGAATCGGAACACAAATGGTAATTCAGGTTCAAGATGCTAAAAACCTTTCTTTGAAAGTCGAGTCTCAACTAAGCCTAAGGACATATGATATGTATAGAAGATCGGGAAGTGATGGTGCTTATGGTGGAATAGAAGCTTCTAAAGGAGCAGGTAAAGGGAAGAACGTTGCTATCTCGAGTGGCACCAAAATTCTGATTACGGGTAAAACACCTAGTGGGGATGTAAGGCCCTTTAGGGCGGCACCACCTCCCAGGGGCAATAACTCATATGTTAAGCCAACTCTATTCAAATGTTTTAGATGCAATGAGACGGGTCACCGATCTAATGAATGTCCCAAGAGAAGACGCGTTAATGTAGTTAAGAGGTATAAGGATGATTACAAAGAGGAAGATGATGTGTTTTGTGAACCGATAGTGGATGCGGAGGATTGAGGTTATGAGGATGACCGATCTATCTATGTTGTGAGGAGGTTATTAGTCTCCATAGAATGGAGGAGGACCAACGGCACCAACTCTTTCGCACATTTTTCCATGTGCAAGGAGTAAGGTGCAATGTGATCATCGATAGTGGGAGTAAAAAAAACACTATTAGTGATGTAGCGGCTAAGAAGTTCGGGTTGACTATGGAGGTGCACCCAAGCCCCTATAGCGTGGGGTGGATCAAGAATGTTGGAGAGATGAAGGTGACTCGAAGATGTAAGGTGCCTCTTGAGATAGGGGAGTATAGAGATATATTATGATGTGGTTGATATGGATGCATACCATCTACTTTTGGGGCGTCCATAGCAATTCGATTGTGATGCAACCCATGCGGGAAGGAGGAATACATATCGCTTTATGAAGGATGGTATCCGATAATTACTTACACATATGGTAGGAGAGCCTAAGTCCAAGAGAAAGGCTACTTTGATCATTTGTCCTACTCACAAGGAGTTTATAAATGGATGTGAGGAAAGTCAAATGGTCTATGTGGTTATGGTAAAGGCTAGCGGGAAGTCTCGTGATGAGGAAGGAGAAGAGAGGGAAGTACTAGAAGAAGTGGGGTATATGCTTTATGAATATAGTGATCTCTTTCCGGAAGAGTTACCTTACGGGTTTCCACCTCTAAGTGGAATTCAGCACTATATAAACTTGGTACCGGGGGCTAGCTTGCCTAGTCTTCCTCACTACCGCATGAGCCTGAAAGAGAGTGAGATTATAAGGAAAAAAGTGGAAGGTTTAGTAAAGATGGGGTATGTGAGAGAGAGCACGAGTCCTTGCGTTGTCCCGATTTTGCTAACACCTAAGAAGGATGGCTCATGGCGCATGTGTGTGGATAGTAGAGTCATCAATAAGATCACAATTCGGTACAAATTTCCCATACCATGACTTGACGACATGCTAGACCAACTTAGTGGCTTTAAGGTCTTCTCAAAGATTGATTTAAGGAGTGGTTGCTATCAAATCTGAATTAGAGATGGGGACGGATGGAAGACGACGTTTAAGATGCGGGATGGGTTGTTTGAGTGGTTGATGATGCTGTTCGAAATGACCAATGCACCTAGCACCTTTATGAGATTAATGAACTAAGTACTTTGTCCCATGATCGGAAAATTCATGGTGGTTTACTTTGACGACATACTCATCCATAGAGAATAAATTAGTTAAGTTTACTAGTTTACTTAGGCTTAAACATATAATAAGTTAAATATATATATGTTTATGAATTTAATTAAGAAAATTTAGAGAAAATTACAAAATTGGATCAAATGGGAGACCTATTTACATATTTAACCCATTTACTCAACCTACTACATATTTAGACTATGTTTGTGTGACTTTCCAAAAATATCCTTAATATATATAACACTTAGAAAATTGTTAGCCTTTCGTCTTTCTCCCTCTCGTCTGACTTCGCAAATTTCGCAATATGCGAAGTCTGCGAAAATAAAATTTGGGTTAGTAGATGATTTTAAATCGCATATTGCGAAATCTGTGAAGTCTGGACGTGTTTTGCACAAAATTTGTGAAGTGGTATATAACAAAAAAAGGCACAAGAACAAGGGATTCTAACATTAAAATCATAACATTATCAAAATTTACAATAAGATTCCCATAATAACAACATTAAAATCATAATATTATCAAAATTTACAACAAAATTGTCACAATAAACTCCTAACAAATCATTTTAAGGTCAATGTGACCAATCTGGATGGAAATTTCTCCATGTATTGGAAGTCCAGACCTTTTGGGATGGATGTTTCACAGGTTCCACAACAAGATTGTCACAATAAACTCCTAACAAATCATTTCAAAGTAAATGTGACCAATCTTGATGAGAATTTCTCCCTCTATCAGAAGGAAAGTCATCTCATCTGCATCCCAGTACACCGCCTTCCTGAAATGGATGTTATGTATTCAACCACCTTCAGAAATTTAATCGTGTTACGTAGAAAAAGGACGATTTGGCTTCGTGAAAAGAGGATTCACGAAGTATGGGAATATAAATGTGCAAGGAAGAGGATGATTTTACTTCACGAAACGATGATTTCGTGAAGTCTGCGAGGAGAAACATGATGATTTGACTTCACAAAAATGGATTACGCATTGCGAGGGAAAAATCATGAACTTTTCTCTTCGCGTAATCCGTTTTTGCGAAGTCAAATCGTCATATTTCAGGCTCTTTCTCCTTGTAGACTTCGCGAAATCATCGTTACGCGAAGTCATTTTCTAGAAAAAAAATGCAGAGAAAATAGTAGATACTTATATTTTTCTCGCCTTTCACCATTAAAATCACCAATAACCATGTGATAAACTGGGAAAATGATAAAAATAACGTAGAATATCGATTGCTTCAATCCGCATAAGAAGAAAAAAACCAAGAGACGAGCAGAAACAGGAAGATGAAGAACTATGACATCGTTTTCTAGCAATAGGAATATAAAGAATCAAGAGATGAAGAGAGGAAAAATAGAAAGACATGATGATGTAAAGAAATGGTGCAGATTTCACGAAATATAAAGGAAGAGATAAAGATAAAAGGTCTTGGAATCATCTAAGGAAGAGTAACCGTTCGCGTAACCAGAAAGGGGAATGGGGAAGATGAAAGGTTAAGGGTATTTTGGGAAAGTCACACAAACATAGTCTAGATATGCAGTAGGTTGAGTAAATGAGTTAAATATGTAAATGGGTCTCCCATTTGACCCAATTTTGTAATTTTCTCGAAAATTCAAACTAGTGTTACCATTACTAAATTTAATTTACAAATAGTTAATGTATAATTACTAAATAACTTTAACCAGGGGCGTAGATAGGGGCCTGGGCCTGTTAGGCCCTCTGAAATAATTTTTTTTAATTATTTTTAGTTGTTCAGCCCTTCCTAAATCCATTTTTTTTACATGTTAGGACTATTAAACGAAATCTAGCTTAATTTTTGAGAAATTGTACATTAATACTTAAAAATTGGTTCTTGACCATTCAAATTATAACACGTATATATACAAAAAAAAAATTGAGCAAGTTCGATTCAGCAAAAAAAAATCTTAAATGCACGTGTAAAATCGGTTCCCCCAATCGAGTAATCATGTATTCGCCACTAACTTTAACCGTGTACAATTGTTAATTTCATAATTATTAAATAATTTAAGCATATCAAATTATCAAAAAGTTTACGAATAGTTAACTTTAAATCGCTCTATTACTTCAAACTTTTGCTAATTGGTTTAAATCAAATCTTTACTAAATTGCTAATCGGTTTTTGTTTGTTAAATTACTCAATTGGTACATTTTTACTAATCAGTTCAAATCAAACACTTGCTAAATTACTAATTAGTTCAAATCAAATCATATGCTTGTAAAATTTCTCAATTGGTATATTTTTACTAATTGGTTCAAATCAACATCTTGTTAAATTGCTAATTGGTTCAAATCAAATCATTTACTTGTTAAATCGCTCAATTAATATATTTTTACTAATTAGTTCAAATCAAATCCTTGCCAAATTAGGAAATCAGTTCAACATAAATCGCAAAACTACTGCAACACATCCCTGCAATTTGCAAAATTGCAACCAAACCAACAATAAACACAATACAAATTACAATTCAAGATAAAGTAAGAGACTAAAAGCAAAAAATTGAGGTCTGAAAGGTCTTTTTGTTTGTCGGTGTTGTTCTACTTAAGTCGAACGACGTCGTTTGTCTGATTGAAAGACAAAAAAAAAACATTTCAGTTACCTTCTCCTACCTCTTCTCTTTTACGCGAAAACAACAACGCTCCTCCTATTCATCAATGTCGATTTGTGTTTGAAAGGGAGAAAATTTCGAAAAATCGAAATCATATACCTGGTATTTTAGGATTAAACCTCTGTTTGGGATTAAATTTGGAAATAATTTCAAAGTTGGATGGGGTTAGAAATTAATTCTTAGGAAGGAGCTGTATGGTTAGTTTAGGTACCATTACGGCGTACTTTTAACCGTAATGGTGACATCTTGGTAGAGTGGTCCCATTACGGTGCCTAATGGGCTAGTGGACAGGAATCCATTTGGGATTCCTGCCTACTAGTGGAGCAGTGGTTGCACGCCACTGTCCCAAACAAATATATAAAAAAAAAATTATATATTTTTTATAAAAATAAAAATAAAATTAATAAAACAAATTAATTTATTAATTTATAAAAATAAAAATAGATTTATATATAAATTATACTGATGTTATTAAATTTGTATAATTTTCAAGCAAGATCAAATTTGACCATACACTATCGAAAATTTAAAAAGATTTGTTTAATTGTTATTTAGCTACATCGAACCTTCTAAACCAGTTTGTCGATAAGCTGAAACAGTTTCATATTTTTTTTTTTGCAACTGTATTAATAACACAGTAAAATATTTTAGACAGTTTCAAAAAAATAAACCTGCTATATATAAATTAATCATACTTTTTTAAAATTGTCTAAAATATTTTATTGTGTTATTAATGCACTAATTTTTTTTTCTTAGTAATGCACTAAATATTTAACGGTAACGTTTCAAGCGAAGTGCAGATTTAGCCCTAATGTATGAAATTATGTAAATTTAACACTAACGTTTCCAAGGAAGATCAATTTTAACCATATGCTACCGAAAATTTGAAAAAAAAATTGTTTGACTGTTATTTAGCCACGTCAGACTTTCTAAACCAGTTTGTCGATAAATTGAATCAATTACATTTTTTTCGTAACTATATTAATAATATAGTAAAATATTTTAGACAGTTTAAAAAAAACTACAACTGTTACGTATAAATTAATCACAATTTCTTTGAAAATGTCTAAAATATTTTACTCTATTATTAATATACTAAATATATTTTTTTGTTAGTAATACACTAAATATTTAACCGTAACGTTTTAACTGAAGTACAGATTTAGCCCTAACGTATGAAATTGTGCAAATTTAATCATAACGTTTTCAAGCAAAATTAAATTTTATTTTAAATCAAATTTATAAAATACAAATTCAATAACATTATTATAATAATAATTTTATTTTTATAAAAGGATAAATTAATTTCTTTTTATATTTATTTTTATAAAATAATATTTTTCTAATATTTCACTTGTGTACCTAAACTAACTATGGTTAGAAAAACAGCCTCTTCCTGAGAATTATTTTCTAACCCCACCCAATTTTAAAATTATTCTCAAATTTAATCCCAAATAGAGGTTTAATCCGGTATTTTATTACTTTCTAAATCTTGGTGGAGACAAATGCATTTATTGTCTGTACTGTAAATCCATCTCTACGTACAATGCAAGGATATAATACTACAGTAGTTATTATTATTTTTTTTTTTGGTAAGAACTACAGTAGTTATTATTAACTTAAAAGATAGAAATTATTTTTTAAAATATAGTTAATTTTTTTAAAACATCATAAATAATAGTAAAAAAAGAGTATCAATAAATAACAATAAAAACCGACACAAAATGTTGTTAAATTAAATTTACAAATATAAAACCCATATCGGAAGGCGTTATTATAAAAGTGGTGTTGTATATCATGTGATACACCACCACATTCACATGATTAGGGTATAAATAGATGTATGATCACGTGGGTGTGTTTTACTGGACCCGGCTACTCAATTGCTTCCATAATGACAAACCAATCAATTTCATTTTCATGCATTCAAGTTTTGGATAATTCCTAAAAGAAATACTTATTTTAATGATAATTTTAATGTAGAGTTAAAAAAAAATCGTGTAATACTCTACCAGTTGGATGAGGATATTTTAAAGTAAAATAAGGTAGGATAAGATAAGTGAAGTGAATGAAATAATTTGTTGTGTTTGGATAGAAGGTAAGGTAAGTGATAGTTTAATAATGTAATTGTGTTTGGTTTCATGGTAAGGTAAAGTAAGTTATATACAAAATTACTTTTATATCCAAACAATGTCTTATTTTAAAATAAAATATATAGGGTAATTTTGGAAAAGAAAAATCTGTCACTTCCCTACCCTCTAATTTGGGGTGTCAAGAAAATCAGTCAAATTTCACATCACTTACCCTCACTTACTATTACATTCAATTACACCTCAAACAAACAAGATTAGCTACCCTCACTTACCCTCACTTACTTTAAAATACCTCTATCCAAACAAGCTGTAAATGTCTATCATAGTTAATTGCACCGATCAGTATCATTATTTCAAGGAATCTGGTATTTGAAACACTAGATTCATTGTGAAATCCTGCCCATTAGGGTTGGACAAAAAAAATTTAGTTTCCAGCATGCTAAAACTTTGTGACTTTGGAATGTTGGCTAAAAATTATAAATTTTTTACACTTTTTTATTTTATTTTTACCTATAAATTATTTATAATTTTTATAAAAATTCAATTTAGAAATTAAGTTATTTGAGTTTCAAAAGTAAGAATTTGAATTTTTTTTTATGAAAAAGAGATAATAACTAAAAAAATTAGCCGCCACCACGTTAAAACTTTGTGATTTTGATATGTTGACTAATATTTTTACACTTTTTTTAGCTATAAATTATTTATAATTTTCAGAACATTTAATTCTAAAATTAAGTTATTTGAGTTTTAAAAATAAGAATTTGATTTTTTTTATGAAAAAAATAATAAATTGTTTTTTAGTCTCCAACACGCTAAAACTTTGTGATTTTAGTATGTTGGCTAAAAATTATAAAAAAAATTACACTTTTTTATTTTATTTTTAGCTATAAATTATTTATAATTTTTATAAAATTCAATTCAGAATTTAAGTTATTTGGGTGTCAAAAGTAAGGATTTGAATCTTTTTTTTTTATGAAAAAGAGATTATAACTAAAAAAAATTAGCCGCCACCACGCTAAAACTTTGTGATTTTGATATGTTAGCTAATATTTTTACACTTTTTTATTTTTAGCTATAAATTATTTATAATTTTCAGAACGTTTAATTCAGAAATTAAGTTATTTGAGTTTTAAAAATAAGAATTTGATTTTTTTTTATGAAAAAGAGATAAAATAAATTCTAAAAATAAGATATAATAAAAATAAGTTCAAGAGTGTTATGTTAACAAAGAGCCCATTTGGAAAAATAAAGTTCAAATAAATATAAAGCTTTGTATATAATTTAACAAAATGAGTTTGATGGGAATTGAACCCATGACCATTCACATTAAAATAAAAATCCTAAACCAAACCAACTCAGCTACCTCCAATTGTTGAAATCCCCCCTGAGCCCTGGGCTAGCTCCGTCCCTGCTGCGAAGCTATTTTATGGAGAAAATACTATTTCAGAGGAGGATTTTACTTCACAGGCTTCGCATAATGTGAAGTAAACTCGTTATGCGAAGTCATTTTCTGGAAAGAGATGAAGATGAAACATGAGAAATATAGTAGATACTTACCTTATTTTCGTCTTTTGCCATTGAAATCGACAATAAACATATGATAAACGCAGAAGAACGTCGAATAGTGATGTCTTCGATTTGCACAAGAAGAAAGAAACAAAGAGACGAAGAAGAAACAAGAAGATGAATAACCATGTCTTCACAAAAACAAAGAGACAAAGAGAGGAAAAAAATACATGATGATGAAAAAATGGAGGTGATTCGCACAATATAAAGGAAAGGGGAAGATGAAATGATTGACAGGAAGGGGAAAATGAAACGATGAAAATGATAGAAAGGAAGGAGGAAGATGAAAGGTTTGTGATATTTTGGAAAAGTCACAAATAAATAGCCTAGATAGGTAATGGTTTGAATAATTGGTCTAAATATATAAATAGACTTCCTATTTGATCCAATTTTATAAATTTCCCTGTTAGTGAACGAAGTTTCATAGCTGTTTCATAATGTTGATTCAAATTTGAATTTTTTTTTCTCAATAAAACCATTCAATTTTGAATTTACTTTAATAAATTCGCTTCAACAATTCTAAAAGGCCAAAAGATATCAGAAAAATGATATGACTTCCACATCATAATTAATCAACTTTCACTATTGACCGAAACCATACATAACTATCACTTAACTGATCCAAAAGACATGTGGCTGCCACCTAGCTGACACATATCGTTTTGGTCAGCTAAGTGACATCCATATATCATCTAGGTGGCAGCCACGGTTAGTCATTTTATTTAGAATTTGGCAATAACAGTAATTGAAAATAGCATACCGCTACCAAAAAGCGTTATCGCTACATTTTTTAACATTAATAAAAAAACGTTCCAATTATTTTTAATTTAATTATGATTTGATATAGTTGTAAATAGTTGTTAAAAGGTGAATTTTTATGTAATTTTCCCATGATGATAAGCCATATGGGCCAAGTCCATAAAGCCAAATAACCAAGGGTAAATTACATATTAGTCATGATTAGGTTAATTATTTACAATAATCAAGATTTATAAAAATTTTCTTAAAATGTCAAGTATTTGAAAATTAAAAGTGATTTTAACATATTTTAAAAGAGAAAAACGTGGCTTTAGTATCCAATATCAAAGGGTGAAACTGCTTTTTATTTTTTTTTTAAAACCCAAAAAAAATAACTGCAATATTTGACAAAATTATAATAAATATCTTAAAACTGTTTTTCAATGTAATTTGCTCAATAACCCAAGCACACATCCAAACCATCGGTCCAACCAGATCTGACCCATCTTAAAAGCTCTAATAATGACAAGCAAGTCCCATTGAATGAGGTGAAATATCTCTTTATCTCTAGTTAATCCTTTCTCTATCTAACTTGTACGTCAGAGTTTTCCTAGGAACCGATTCCAACACTGGTGACGCCCACGATCGGAAGGCAACACTAAAAATCATATATCTCCATTATTTGCTGTGGTGAGTATGGAGAGCAAGTGACCTTCAGATCTTTTCCGTTCAAACATGACAAACAATCAACCTTCAGGTCACTTCTCCTTGGCCATGTGAGACGTAGAGCGCTTGATGCGCCGGTTAGGAGAACCGAAGAGTGGCAAAGGGATGTAGTGGTGAGGGGTAGGGGAAGACCTAAGCAAACTTGGAGGAGGGTGATCGAGAGTGATATGAGTTTATTGAGAATTGAGGAAAATATGGTAGTGGATAGGACGGAGTGGAGGGAGCGAATCTGTGTCGCTGACACGACTTGATTTTCACGGTTTTATATGATGGTTCATGTTAGCCGACCCCGAATCATTTCAGGACTAAGGCTTTGTTGTTGTTGTTGTTGTATTGCTATTTTTAAAGTCTAATATTATCATTGTTGTTAAGTTCAGTTAAGTAGTATTCAATTTAGTTCAATTCAATTCAGTTCAATAACATTCAGTTCAGTTTCTATTGCATTCTATCTCATCATATCACATTCTGTTCTGTTCTGTGATATTTGAGAATCACCGTCAATATCTCAGTGTAGGTAAGTCCGGTATAATCCTTTGTTCCCTAGTCTGGGGCTATTTACAACTAGCCAGTTAAGAATTTTCAGATGTACTAGCAAGTGCATCAAAGATGCAGTCATTGATTCTCCTAAGAGGCCACAATTACCACAAGCAAACATATTAATTTAATGACGAAGAACACATTTTTGCTATGCTACTAATACTTGTACTTGTTCTTCTATTCTACCAAGCCTGGCTGAGGAAGATCTAGAGGGCGTAAAACAAAAAAAAAGAGAGGAATGGTACTTTACATTAACGATAAAAAAAAAAGTGAGGACATTCTATTTCGACAAAAGACCCACATCCAAGTTTCATAGCTTTTGATCCGTCTATCCCAATCATGATTTTCTTACCTCCAGAAGGAAAGGTTTTTCCTTTCAATTTAATAGCAAGTTAACTTAATTTTAATCAAAACCAACTGGGCTTAAGTTTGCTTCCTACTTATAAGATTTACTAGTTTTCATATAGCCTGGCTATTTGAGTTTTATAGAGTCCTATGTATATAACACTCAATTTGTTTTAAAAAAATCATTAATACTTTGAGTTTTTCGTACTTCAAATGAAAAGTAAAATCAATTTCAAAATTTGAATTTCATGGTACACAATATGCTTTATGAAAATTCTAAAGAAAAGAGAACTTAATTATTTTATGACTATATTAGTTTTAACTTAATTATAACTTCTTTTAAAAAATTCAATAATATTTAGCAGATTGTATTTAGATTTTTATGTACTATAAATAAAAAATAATAAAGAAAGAAAAGAAAATATAATTGTTGGAATACTAATTTATAAAATTCAATTGGTTAATCCTGGCATTACACCAATTTGGTTCTCAGATTAAAGCTTCAAAAACAATTAAGATCCTAAACTATTAAAATCATCAATAAAAAATTATCAATTGAATTATCATCCTATCCTAAAATCAGAAACTGTGATTATTTGAAACTGTTCAACCGAATAATTTTTGATGAGGTCTCAATTTGATTTTTGTTTAAAAAATGGTTAATACACATATTTGCCCCTGTGTTTTCGCGGAAAAACAGATTTTCCCTTAAATCAAATAAACCCACAAAATTATCCTTGAATTTTCCATAAACCTGCAATTACACCCTAATCTAACAGAGCTGCTAAACGGCAATGACATCAAACCTTTTTGTCTCCAAAAAAATTGGATGACGACAATCAAAATTCATTTGGTTTCTTATTGTTTTCTATTTCTATTGCTTTTGGATTAATTAGGAAGGTTTAGACGCCGTTTTATTAGGTTGATTGAGCTTTTATGAAAATGAATTTTCACAAATCTGTTCTTCTAACTTGCTTTTAATCGAAATTGAATGTGCATATTTTTTTCTGTTTGTGATTTGTTGTTCTTTTCTGAAGTTTTTCTGGAGACAAGCAGGTTAGATGTGAACGCCGTTTAAGAGCTCTGTTAGATTAGATTATAATTGTAGGTTTGTGAAAAATTCAGGGATAGTTTTGTGGGTTTATTTGATTTAAGGGCAAATCTGTTTTTCCGAGAAAACACAGAGGCAAATATATGTATTAACTCGTTAAAAAATAAAAACTCAATTAATAATTTTTTCTTAATTCAAAAATCTAATTGATAATTTTGATATTTTAAGATTTTTAATGACTTTTTATGCCCTTAATTATTACATATAAATCACAGTGTAAATGAGTGGCTGTAAATGAATTGATTTAAACCGAGAGTGATGGGTGAAAGCAGAGTCAAATCAAATGGTACGATGAGAGACAAAACAAGCTCATATGAATGTGAAGGATTATTACATTTTGGATGAAATCTGTAAATGATAGCAACTAATACCATTCAATTAGGTGGACCATATATATCAACCAGGACTTGTGTGGTTCTTGTTTGGATAGATCAAATTAATGATAGGGATAAGGATATATTTACCTATATCTTCTCTGGAAGTGTAGATTTATCCTTAATGTATCAATTTTATCTTGATGTAGTATTCCTTTCATTTCTCTGTATAAGTTATTTTAGGGTATTTCACTAAAATTCTCTCTCATATCACTATTGGAGAATAAACATTGGAATATTAAAAAACACATATACCAATATAAAATTTTTTTAACATTTGGACTAAAAAACTAAACTAAAATCTCTTGGAATTCTAGAATGACTTATATTTGGGGGAAAAAACTGTAATTTGCTAGAATGACCTATATAAGGAAATGGAGAGAGTAGAAAATATGAACATACTGATTTATTGTTATTTAAATGCAATGTCGGATTTTTCAAATATCAATCATGTCTAAAATATTTATTGTGTTACTAACACCGTACAAACAAAATATGTTTAAAAGCCAATAATTAAGTCAAAAACATATAAGTTAATCATAACAAAATTGATTAAAATGTGATAAAATGCACCAAACTATTTCAATTTATAGATAAATTTGTTTAAAATGACTGATGTGACAATCAAATAACGGTCCAATTTGTTCAAATTTTCTATCAGGTAAGATACTAAAGTAAAATTTTATCAATTTTTACATGAGCAATAAATCTGCACTTTTAAAAAAAAAATAAGAATCCTTTTTTTTTTGAAACTTAAGAATCCTTAATTATATAAAGTAAAGTAAGATAATGAAAAAAAAAATTACAAATTGATGAACACTTGGAAAAGATAATGAATATTCTGTAAAATAAGAATCTTGCTTTTCTTTTGATTGATAATGAATATTTAATGTTTTTTTTATAAAGATAATGATCTGAATGGTAAGAAATGGAAAAGGAATATTCTGTAAAAACAAATGGAAAAGGAATCATGTCATTAAAGGCACAATATCACTTTTTTTTTTCTTTTCTTTTTTTTCTGTATGACACAGATCCATTGTAATCTTGACAAATTAGATTTTTCAGATGATATATGTTTTTGTTTGTTAAATTAATTAATAGGTAAATTTAAAACCAATATTTTGCTTTCTACTGAAATATTAGCAATATCTGCTGTCGAAATTAACATATTTTGTTTCTGTTAATCAATATTTATTTCTTTCTCAGAGTAAGAACTAGCCCAGAAAAATCAGGAAAAGACAAAGATTAAATTGAAGAATTCTATGAAACTAACACCATAAGCATTAAAAAAAAAAAAAAAAATCAATCTGACCCTTTTTTTAGTGGGCAGCTACTTTCCTCTCTTTTTTACAGTATTGCATCACTGGGGGTAGGGGTCCTCTAGAGTTAAAAAGTCTCTGGAGTTGGTGTACTTTTTTTAACTAAACTCAGTTTTTATTCAGGGATTAGATGCAAAATGAGATATTTTATTCTTAACATTTAAAAATATGCAATTTTATTTTTAACATCGCTATTTAAGAGTAATTTTACTCACTAATGTTCACAAGTTTGGTCAATTTCAAATATTATTATAAAACACAGATTTCTTATTTTTTATGATTTAATAATAGGATTGGAGATTAATATTTATAAATTCTGCGAAATATATGATTTTTTTTTGTCAAATTAGTATATATTTTCTTTTATTTTTTTTCATATCTAATCGTATGTTTGTTATCTCTTGCTAATGAGTGATAAAGTGATGCATATTTGAAGTATATATGACAAGATTCATGACCGAGAAAACAGTTTGCTGAATTATTTCTCAAATTTCATCCAACTTATCAACTTTAAGAGTAAAATTGCACACTTTCAAATAAAATTATTTATAACTGTAAACATTTTACACCTATCTTTTTTTAATAATAATAATAAAAGAATCCATCACGATAAAATCGTGCTCTTTATCCCACAATAGTACCCCTCTATCCCACGCCATGTTTATAGTATTATTATAAATAAATTTCAGCTAAGCCACCACATTATATATTTTAGTGTTAGGGTTTATAATGTTGGGTCTAGGGTTTATTCTTTTAGGGTTTATAATCTTTATTTTAGGATTTAGGATTTTATATAAACAAATAATTAAAAAATATATAATTAATTAATTACATAATATTAATGTGGTTATATTTTTTTTGGTAGGAAAGGGAAAGAAAAACAAAAACCAACAACTAACCCGGGATTAGCCTAGGGAAGCTATCCCCCACCCGATCATCAGATAGAAAGGAACAAAGAAAGTTTGGAGGAGAAGAGAAAGTTGTAATTCCCGGCATCCTTTCATGGCCCTCAGTAGCAAGGCGATCTGCCACCCTATTCTCTGTACACATGACCAAAGGAGATGGTCTCAAATGAAGAACACAATCTTCTGATCTCTTTGACAAGGTTTTGACTACTCAGACACAAAGTTTTGTTATTAGCAACCATATTAACTGCTTCAAGATTGTCAGAATCCACAAGCAACATTTTCAGCCCCATATCAATGACCAACTTAAGACCAGAAAGGATCCACCAGAGCTCTGCAGAAAAGGAAGATCTCATCCTTAGGTTCTGAGAAAAGCCAGAAACCCAATTGCCCCCAGCATCTTGTAGATGAAAAAATTTGATTTTTTATTATCAAAACAAGGACCATACTAGTCGATATTTGCATAATCGATGTCTTTTAAATTGACATTGCCAATTTGACTATTAACGATCTCAAAATGAAATTTTTTAAGAATTAAAATTGTTTAGTATCACAATTACAATGGAATCACATTTTTTATTTTTTAAAATCATCAATTTTTGAGTTTTCTCTCTACGCATTAACTTTCTTTTTTTCTTACCAAAAAACACCTAAATTGTAAATTCTTGAATTTTTTTTATTTTGAGGTCGTTAATGATAAAATTCTTAATGTCAATTCAATATTCATCAATTTTGCAAATTTCAACAAAGTACGGTCTTCGTTTTGACAACAATAAAACCACAATCATTCATCAGTAAATCACTGTAGATACATGAATTTTTTTTAAAAAAAAAATTAGCCCTTAATAATAATAATAGAAAAAAACCTACATTTCACCCATCCTACATCAATGAAACACGTTTTCCCTCTTATATTTTAACTAGCTAGCTAGGTACTTGAATTATTATTTTAGCTAGTGAAAAACAAGAGAATCTCAAAATTTTGATTTGATGTGACAAAACTATACATAAAAAGACAGTATTACGAGTGTAAATATATACAGTAAAAGATTAGGTTTCATTCACAAATCAATATAAATAGAGGGATATGAAAGCTAGGCTCTCATATGAATATCATTTCTCCATTTATAGCAGAGAAGATATATCTAGCCTAGATATGCATATAACATTTTTGTTTTCAAGATAAAGACTTCATGAGGTAATTAAATCTTTCATTTCATATATGCAACCTTTTCAGTTCTTGCCTTCTCTTTTCTTGTATCATTTCCTTAATTAATTCAAAACCCTAAATTATTGCAGGAAGTTCATTAAATTTGGCTGTGAAGCTGAAGCATCCATGCAATTGGAACACTCATTTGAGCAAGAGATCATACGTTACTTTTATTTTGAGGACACCGGGTGCCTATGTGGCTTGGCTGCCCCGGCCTCGGACCTTCACACGAGCTGAAGGTCCTGGCGGTTACTGTTACTCGGCTTCTATAAAAATATATTATTCAATTATTACTTCCAAGAATTCATGAATTTGTATTGAAAAAAAATAAAAAATCTATGAAGACTTCCATATTATGATAAAAGATCTTAAATTGGTTACATTAATTCATTATTATGTTCAGTATAATTCCAGTTTACATGTTTTTAATTAAACAGAATCATGTATGAGTATGATTATTGAATCTGCAAAACTTACTAAGATATTCCAGAAAAGGAAATGAATTAGAAAATTGAGTAAATATATATATGTGGCTTATAACATGACATATAGGAGAAGGAATCCTGTCATAAAGGCACAATATCACATCCCTTGTAATCTGTGCTGATATATGTTTTTCTTTGTAAAATTAATAGCTATATTTAAAGTCAATATTTTTTTTCTCATGAAATATTAGCAATATGTCCTATCAAAACATTTTGTTTATGTTATAGTCGATATTTATTTCTTTTCAGAGTAAGAACTAGCTAGCCCAGAAAATCAAAAAACAAAAATATTATGTTGAACGGTTCTAGGACACTAACACCACAACTTCTGCAGAAGGATCATCACTTGTAAAAAAAAAAAAAAAAAAAAAAAATTACTATTTTCAAATCCATAAAGCCTTTTTGTTAGACGGTTTGTGAGTCGGATAACTTATTTTCTAATTTAGGCTTATCAAGCTATTTTGATGGGCAGCTACTTGTTTCTCTTTTTACTAGACATTTTAGGGTATTTCGAGAGTATAATAGACTTGAACAATAAAAATTGTTTTGCATACCACTACAAAAGAGATATGATTGTGAAGAAAAAAATATATACATGTGTATTCACTCGATTTATTACTCCTGGAGTAATGGAGGAATACACAATTATATAGTTAAAGACAATTTCAATTGTGCCAAAGCATAGTATTTGATGCGTGTGAAATATAACTCTAAGGAGAAGTGCATCATATCACTAAAGTAATATAATTAGCCGACCAAACTCACCACAAATAGCTACCTCGTCCAACCCACTTGCCTAGACCAGCCCCCATCCACATCCTTCCCACTCTCCTCAAATGACTACCAAGCCCAACATGGTATTTTTTTTAATCCCCGAAAGATTCTTAATCTTCATTTCTTCAGCTAAAAAAATCATTTCTCTTTTGCCCACAAATCTCATTATATGCATTAAACAATCATAATTGGAAAATGGCCATGGAAGATGAATATGATGCTCTTATTGAAAATATAAGACGTGTGGCGGTGCCTTGTTCATCTAATGCTAATATCATTCAAAGTTTGTGGGTGGATTTTCAGGCATAAAAAGAAATATGATGAATCATTTGAAACGCATAAAGCCCGCCTAGTAGGTGATGGTGCAGGTCAGCAAATAGTTATGCATTGTGGTGAAACGTTCTTGCCGGTTGTCAAACTAGCTACTATTCGGACTATATTCAACATTGCATTATCCAAATCTTGGTGTCTTCATCAATTAGATATGCAGAATGTGTTTTTACATGGAGATCTCAATGAAACAGTTTATATGTATCAACCCCTTGGATTTCGCGTTTCTACACATGTTGATTATGTCTCTTTGCTTAAAAATTCTCTCTATGGGCTTAAGCAAGCTCCTCGTGCTTGGTACTAGTGTTTTGCTAATTTTGTGGCTACTTTGGGCTTATTTTTTTATTTATTGTCGGGGCAATAATATGGCTTACATTCTTCTTTATGTATATGACATTATTCTAGTGGCTTCTCCAGATACCCTTCGAGAGTCTATCATGTCTAAGCTCGGGTTTGAGTTTTCTATGAAGGACTTAGGTCCTCTCAACTATTTTCTAGGTATTTCTGTCACCAGACCATAAGGGCTATTTCTTTCCCAAAGGAAATATGCAGAAGAAATTATAGAATGGTCCAACATATCTTTATGCAAACCATCTCCTACATCAGTGGACACCAAATCAAAACTTTGTATCTCCTCAAGTAATCCTTATCATGATCCGACTGAGTATCATAGTATTGCCAGTGCTCTACAATATTTGACTCTCACGAGATGAGATATTTCATATGTTGTTCAGCAATTGTGTTTATTTATGCATACAACACATGACTGCTTTGAAGAGAATCATTAGGTACAAGTAAGGTACTCCTGAATTCGGTCTCCACATTTATCCTCTGCGTAGCAAGCTTATTTTCTACACCAATGCATATTGAGATGGATGTCTTGACATCAGGTGATCCACTTCTTGTTATTATGTATATTTTGGGGATAATTTGATCTCTTGGTCTGCCAAAGGACAACCTACTTTGTCTCATTCTAGTGCTAAAGTCGAGTATCGTGGAGTGCCTAATGTTGTTTCTGAATCTTGTTGGGTTCCAAACTTATTTTTGGAGCTACATTGTCCTATTACAAAATCCACCTTAGTATATTATGACAACATTAGTGCGACATATCTTTTCGGAAGCCCAATTCAACATCAACGCACTACGCATATTAAGATGGATAAACATTTTGTTCGCGAGAAATTCGCTCGAGGTCAAGTATATGTCCTACATGTTCTTTCACGCTATCAAATTGTTGATATCTTCACTAGAGGTCTTCCGTTGGATCTCTTTGATTATTCCTGAGATAGTCTTAATGTATGCCTTCCTCCCGTTTCGACTATAGGGGTGTATTAAAATAAAGAAAGACCTAAAATCCCTTCATATCGAAGGCGTCATCATTCACATTCACCTAGCAAGCATGTTCCGAAGTAGGAAGGATCTAGATCCCCAAAACGGCATAGGGAAATTCATCATTATTCTACTGAATCCCTGATTCATCGTTACAAAGCTCATAAGAAAAATTTGGAGGTTTCTAGATCTCCTGAATATCGTGATCAAGAGTGAAATTCGGCACGTGATGAAGGACGAAGGGTTGGAGTCCAAGATGCTAGAGACCACAAATATAGACACTCCTTTAAGCGCTGAAATAATGAGTCAACCGATGCCAAAGGGTTTCAAGTATCCTCTACTCAAAGATTACAACGGTATGATAGATCCAACCTTGCACATGAAGAATTTTCTAAGAGCTCTACAAACCACAACATCAACTAATATGCTCATGTGTCGTTTATTTTCAACGACATAGAGAGATTCAACTGCTTACTAGTATGACCAACTCTTGCGAGGCTCTATTAGATCTTTCATAAAATGTCTAAAAAGTTGATGGATCATTTTATCACTTTTATTCCTGAGAGTAAGACAATGCAATATCTTAACTATCTAGTGCAAGAACCTAGTGAATCTTTGAATGAGTGGGTTGAACGATCCTAGAGAGTGGTTATCCAGATCAAACATCTGAATGTTGATGGGGAGGTGGAAGCTATGACAAGTAATTACCGAAGAAAATATTTGTCCAAAGAGCTTACCACCCGAAGACCGAAGAATTTTCCTGACTTAATATGGAGAGCTCGTGATTTTGTTAAATGGGATAGTCACAAGTTGAATCCATTGATCAAGGAGAGGTTGAGTTCGGTTCATCAACCGAAGGAATCCAAAGGCGACATAAGCAGAGAGGATAATAAACGATCTAAAGAGCACTCAGATCAAAATTATAATCCTATAAACGCTCCTTGAAAGAAATCCTTTAAAGAGATGCCTTCACCTTCTTTCATTTTGAATAGCTCATAGAGTCTCATGTTCTGGTTTACTTTTGACTCATTGGCCTTGTTGGTTCCTTCATAGGTGACCTCCAGCTTGTTCCATATCTCTTTTGCTGATTCACAACCTAAAAGCTTATTGTACTTTGCAGCATCTAGAGCACAATGAAGCATATTGATAGTTGAGACATTATTTTGTAGCTTCTATAAGTCATCTTCTGACCATTTATCCTCAGTTTTTAGGATTTGATCCCCACCAATTGTTTCATATGGGCCTCTTATAATTGCCAACCAGGCACTCATATTTTGTGCTCAGTTGAAGTTCTTCATTCTGTTTTTCCAGAATATATAGCTCGATCCAAAGAACAAATGGTGATGGACATTCCTTTTGGGAGGATTTGAGTTGTCTCATCCCCTATAAGGAAACGTGTGCTATTAGATGCCATTTAAAGATCTGGCTCAAGATAGTTTTATCTTAATGAATAGAGCTTAGGCTCTGATACCACTTGTTGGTCCCTTGTGAGTTATAATTAGTTCCAAATGGGGGGGGGGGGGTGAATGGAACTATTGGGTTAATTTTACCCTTTTTAATTTTCTCACTTCTAGTTCAATAGCACAGCACAAACGCAAGCTCGGAATCAGAGGAAAGCTCCATTTACTTAGTTAGTCAGTTAACAGAGCCTCATTATGCTTCTGATCTTACTACACTGAAGATAGCTCGCACATAGGAGCTTTTGTTGAAGACTTAAGGGTATGCAATCTATTAATGCATAATAGTCGGAAGCTTTACTTATGAGATTAATTTTAGATCAAGCAATTATCATAAGTAAGTAAATGAAAGGGTTAGAGAAAAGTTACTAAGTGATTTATAATGGTTCAGCCTCCTGCCTACATCCAGTCCCTAGAATACATTCTTTTAGGTTTTAATCCACTAGTGAACTCTTTCAATGGTAGAGCATAAACCTTTACAATAGATACAGAGGTTACACTCCACACTCAGTTATATATCTCTCAACTTGGTTACTTATAACCGAAGTAAACAGAAGAGCTTTTGATCTTTTTAACTATAGATGATTATGTTCTAACTTAAAAGACAAATGGAGTTCTATTTTTCTATAAGCTATTACACGAATTACAACAATGAAATGTGTATCAGCTTTTCTCTTTTGTTTTTCACTTGAAGAATATATCTCAATTTCAGCATTGATGATCAAGTGTTGAAAGAAGCTTTTTGTGGGGCTTTTATAGCGGAGCCGTGCAAACTTCTAACTTCTGCTTCAACAGACTGATGGTTTGTGCATTTATGGAAAACAGTAGAAGTTGTTGGCGGGGACAAGCTTATTGTTGCTTGTACTTCTTTCTTCTTTGGGATGCGCTGTGTAAAACGCAGAGTCAACGCCAGCGTTTCTTGTCTTCCGGCTCCATTGCTTTGGGCCTTTCTTGCTTTTAGATTGTTCCACCTTCTGGGCCAGAACCAAGGCTTTAGGCCTTTCTTCTACTTAAGGCCTTTTTAGATTTTCTTTCTCTTTTAAATTTAATCACAACACTTAACAAGTTTATTAGTACAAATAAATCAATACATAATTTTGTACTTAAGCAATTTTTGGAAATATAATTTCGTATTAAATATTTTTGTCATAATAAAAAATTCTATGTGGAAAATGTGTTTCAACACATTGTGCTAGAACCCTTCTTTTGAAATCTTCTCTTAGGCTTAACCTGCTCCTAGTATGGACATTTTGAGATTTCACACGTATTCATTTTGGTAGCTTGAGTAGAGGCCTCATGCGAAGAAAGGACTGTATAAACTATTTTTTTCGTCATTCTCTGTTTTGCATGTTAGGATCATCAGCAAACTCTCCAGGAGAAGGAGGCATACCTTCATAAGAAATGGCCATCTCTACTAGTGGAATGATTGAGAAAAAGGGCAGTGTTTCAATCCCCTCAGTTCGGACTGATGGAGGAGTGGCTGCACGAGGAACCGAAATGGAAGCATCGATAGACAAGTTCCCTAAGTTTTTCAATGCTTTCGAAGTTTCTTGGGCTTCAGCTTGGAAAGTTGCTGATGGTTGTTTGTCTAATATGATAAATGGGTGGCTTTCCGTAGAAGCATTCGACACATCTAGAGAGGAGCTTTCAACTTCAACTACTTTCTTACTCGTCGAGCCTTAAGTGGATTTTTCGTTGTGGCTTTATCTTTTTTCAGCTTCTTTATGCGAGCTAACATTTCATCATGAATAGAACACATGATCAGAATTACATGCATCAAGAAAAAGGAAAAGTATAAATTTAAAGAACGAAAGTAAATCTACCTTTTATAGTTTTAAGTTGGTTAGACCCCGGATATGCAATTCCATTAGTTTTGCTGAAGAATACAGTGTCTTCA
The DNA here is from genome assembly GCF_963576675.1 of Euphorbia lathyris. Taxonomy (NCBI): domain Eukaryota; kingdom Viridiplantae; phylum Streptophyta; class Magnoliopsida; order Malpighiales; family Euphorbiaceae; genus Euphorbia; species Euphorbia lathyris. The sequence goes on from NC_088910.1 coordinate 92,322,335, forward strand.
GTTTGGATAATGTTGAAACACCTTTCCACAAGATTTTGATTTGACAAAATCATCCATGATTAAGGGACAATTAAATTTAAGTGCTTTATTTTAATTGTACTAATCCGTTTGTTCAATGTTGAGTATAAATATAAATAAAGATAAATATAAAAAGCAAAACAGGACGAAGTCAGCATGAGATGAACAAAACAAGCTAAGTGGAATGAAGGTCAGCATAGTATCAAGTTGAGTGGAATCAAACTTAGCATCAAAAGACTAAGACATAAACGCCCAACAAAGAGAAGTGAAATAAAGCTCAGCATAAGAAGTTGCAACAACAATTGTCTTATGAAGCTGAGCTGACTAAAAATATACTCAGCTTAGAAATTTCTGAAGACAAAGACTTACGCAGTAGAAGCTGAGTGATTCCTCAAGACAGCATGAAAGAGTCGTTTGCTACAAGACAAAGATTGCCACTCCTCTGCACCAATAATTGAAACCTTGGAATTACACAAAAGACACACTCCGAGATGTATGGGTCAATGGATTATTGGTAAAAGACAACTGGCACAAAAAGACAAGCCTGACGCAAGAAGACAAGCCTGACGTCTGAAGGAAAACAGAGGAAGGGAATGGCCGGAACAGTCTGAAGCTGACCAGAAGCTGTCCCCTAAAAGAGCCATTTTAACATCAACGGCTAAATCATTTCAAAATGATCCAACACAGATTTTCCCCTATATAAGGACAATCAAACTCCTTGGATCATTGCCGATTGAAAAAGAAAAGAAAATTATAAGAGAAAAAAGATACAAAAGCACTTAGATACAAAAAGAGATCTTACACCCATCTTCTATTCCTGTGTAAATGCTAGAGTGATTACTTGTAATCTTCTAAAGTGTTCTTTATTTGAAAAGGAACAAGTGTTTATCAATTGTAAAAATTGAGAGAGTTGTGCAGAGTGTTTAGTTATAAACATTCTGTGGTAGAGAAATCTAAGTACTGGGCTGTAGTGCTTAGTAGGAGTTGAGTAGACGAATAGAGGACGGTACTCTTGCATATTCAACTGCCTTGTAATCGGTTTGTGCTCTACCGTTAAAGAGCTCAGTATTAGATTCAAAAAGCCCGGAGGACTTTGGGGACTCGACGTATGCAGAGAGGCCGAACCAGGATAAGTGATACTAAGTAATCTCTAAACTCTCTCTCAAAATATATATAAATATATTGCATGTGTTGTTTGATATATTTACTCAGCATATAAATTGCCTAAACTGACCCTGAGTAAATTAAGGTGCTGAGTTAGAAGTTGACCCCTTAAAGCGTCAATTCTTAACTCACAAGCTTGATAGCCTTAGTCGACATCTGACTAAAGCTGTTTGGCACTAAGCTCGCCTAAGCTGACCAAAAGCTGAGTTGACCAATTCATCTAAAACATATAAGTCAGCATAAATAATTAACGAAAAAGTTATATTAGTTCCTAACCCCTCCCTTGGAACTAATTACACGGGACCAACAGATAACTCTTATCATATCCTAATATTCACATTTAAGATAGTAGGAGTCGATACGTTCGGCATACACTGTTTCTTTGGGGCTTAACACTCTAGCAGGCTTTCATAAAAACTCTCCCTTCAGGTTTTCATTCCATTTGGTGACAAAGAGAAACCCCCGAATATATGGATTGTTAGGGTTAGCTCCATTCGGCTCTATCCAAAACCATTTTGGCTTGAAATCTTTAATACTTTGAATCTTCTTCATCAATAAGGTTCATCGTCGGCCATTGAGAGTTCAGTAAATCATATCTTCATCTGTATTCTTCGTCGAACTGCCAGAAATGGCGAAATAGGGGACCAATCAGATCAATATCAAGATCACTATAAACTTTGTCATAACTGGGAAGTTCCAACCGGACGTTGGGGGTAATCTGGCAGGGGCAAAGATTGAATTCGGTCAACACGGCCATGACGCATACGGGCAGTGGAAATCTCATCTCCCAATCCATATATTGTGTGAATAGTCGTAAATTGGTGGAGGAGGGAGGAAGATTGGCCCTTCACTATCCTCTAGAAGTGAAATGTTCATTTGTCGGAGGAGCCATGCGTGTTGCTCTTCAAGAGCTCTTATGCGAAATATAGTTAAGGTGGAAGGTTGTTCTAGAACTCTACGATTGATTTTTCGAGGTTTAACCACTTTCTCAACATCATCAACATCAATTGTGGCTCGTTGTTTGTTAACGCAAACCTTTTTTGTTCCATTTTTAGATGACAAAGGAGCCATTAGAGTACAAGAAATGAAGAAACTTAAACAAAAAGGAGAAAGCACAGAAACTTACAGTTTTCGACAATGGTAGAAATCGCAAAAGTAAGAAATAGAGAATATGAGGAGTTGGCCTTTTTTCTTCAATTTATGTAAGGCTAAGGAAAGAGGAAGCGTTTTTAACTTTATTATTCTTGGGGTAAACGACGCGTGTTAATAATAACCGTTGACCCAAAAGAAAACGGCTAGTTAATAATTTCAGGATGATGTCATTGGTGTCAGGCGTGTCTATTCAGCGTTCTGATCGATGAAACCCTAAAGGATTTCATTATGAGACTAGGGGACATCTGATACAATATCGTTTGAATGGGTCTTAAGTTAGTGGGATTTAGCTGTATCCCGAAGCCAACATTTAGGCCCAGTCTTATTAAGGCCCATAAACATGCTTCTCTTCGGCCAAAGCTAACCTTCAGTTGCTGAACATCTCTTCGGGAGCTGCCTAGGATGACACGTGGACCAATGATCATGATGAATTCCAAAGCCATGCTCCCTAAGTTCACATGTATTTTAGAACGGAAATATAGGGTCCGAGGACAAATTAAATATCGTCACGTGTCCAGGTACACACTATTTTGCTTATAAATAGCTTGAGAAACATCAGTAGATACATCACTTTTTAACTCAACTTCTTACTTCATTGGTCTAAGTTGGTTTAATATTTTCTCAAATATTCACTGATTTTAGCATTAGAGAGGGTTCGTCGGAATAATAACTGTTGACCCAAAAGAAAACGGCTAGTTAATAATTTCAGGATGATGTCATTGGTGTCAGGCGTGTCTATTCAGCGTTCTGATCGATGAAACCCTAAAGGATTTCATTATCAGACTAGGGGACATCTGATACAATATCGTTTGAATGGGTCTTAAGTTAGTGGGATTTAGCTGTATCCCGAAGCCAACATTTAGGCCCAGTCTTATTAAGGCCCATAAACATGCTTCTCTTCGGCCAAAGCTAACCTTCAGTTGCTGAACATCTCTTCGGGAGCTGCCTAGGATGACACGTGGACCAATGATCATGATGAATTCCAAAGCCATGCTCCCTAAGTTCACATGTATTTTAGAACGGAAATATAGGGTCCAATGACAAATTAAATATCGTCACGTGTCCAGGTACACACTATTTTGCTTATAAATAGCTTAAGAAACATCAGTAGATACATCACTTTTTAACTCAACTTCTTACTTCATTGGTCTAAGTTGGTTTAATATTTCCTCAAATATTCACTGATTTTAGCATTAGAGAGGGTTCGTCAGAACTGCAGCTCCATTTCTGACAACTGTTATTATCTCAGGTCACGGGAGTACAGTTGAAAGAGAAGATTATATATATATATATATATATATATATATATATAAGGGGATCAAGTGAGAACCTCCTCTTAGGTGAGGACACTTCCTTATGGTGAGAACACTCAAAACTACGTCGTTTTGAGTATAAAAATCAATAAAAAACACTATATGCTGATAATAGGAGTCGGACCTAGGAACTTTCATTTACACTGCACCCTATTTACCACTAAGACAATTGCTTCTCTTGTGCACTATATCACGCGCGACGCTTAATATACCATTGAGCTAGTAGCTTTTATTGTTTAATATTTGACGCATGCACTTATTAATATCGATTAAATATGCATAATAATGAATTATTAATATAAAAAAGAAATGTGCATAATAATGAATTATTAATAGAAAAAAATGTGCATAATAATGAATTATTAATAGAAAAAAAATCCAAGAACATGCTCTAATTTCTTATTTATTTAATTCCTTTATATTTTTGTAATTTATGTTATATAAGAAAATATATTTTTTTTAAACATACGTTAGAACATATATTTTAACTTTTAAAACACGAACTATGAAGTTTAGAACATACGACATATTTTTTAGAACATATGTTATGTTTTTTAGAACATGTGTTATGTTTTTTCGAACATGAGTTATAAATTATATTATAGAACAAATGAAAAAACGATCCAGATATCTACTGATTTTTTTAGAACATTATACTTAATTTTTGGAACACAAAATATAAACTTTAGAACATACGTTATGTTTTTTAGAATATGACTTATAAATTATATTATAGAACAAATACAAAAATGGTCCATATATTTACTATTTTTTTAAAACATTATACTTAATTTTCAGAACATATGTAACAATTTTAGAACATCGTCCTTAAGATTTTAAACCATAAATTACAAAAATATAGAGGAATTAAATAAATAAGAAATTAGAGCATGTTCTTGGATTTTTTTCTATTAATAATTCATTATTATGCACATTTCTTTTTTTTCTATTAATAATTTATTATTATGCACATTTAATCGATATTAATAAGTGCATGCATCAAATATTAAACAATAGAAACTAAAAGGGCACTGGTATATTAAGCAGCACGCGACATAATATACAAGAAAAACAATTGGTTTTGTGATAAGTAGTGTGGAGTGTAGATAAAGAGTCAATGGTTCAAACTCATCTGCAGCAGTGTCTTTTTTTAATTTTCCTACTCAAAATTGACGTAGTTTTGAGCGTTCTCACCATAAGGAAGTGTCCTCACCTAAAAAAAGATTCTCACAATAGCCCTCTCATATATATATATATAGAAGTTAATAATCTAACTAAGGCTCGGTTTTTTCTACTGAAATTAAATTGAATTAACTGAAATGAATTATACTAAACTGAACTCAACAATAATGATAATATTAGGCAGTAAAAATAATAACGACAACAACAATAATAATAATAATATTGAATAAATATTATTAAATATACCAATTATAGCAGCTCGTGAATAATATTGAATCAATATTATTTAATATTATTTATATATATGATCTAAAGCTTATGAAATTAAATACAAATATAAATTTCCATACAAATACAAATTTTCATACAACTATTTAATAATTTAGGTTAAGTCATTTAATAATTTATATATATATAATGATAAATTTTATATAATTATAATAAATAATGATAAATGATATATATATATATATATATATATATAATGATAAAGGATATATTATATATAAATAATTATAATTATAATAAAAAATGATAAATGATAAATTATATATATAATAAATTATAAATTATATATACATAATTATAATTATAATAAATAATGATGAATTATGTATAAATAATATTAAATTTTAAACTATATATAAATTATAATAAATAATAATAAATTAATTATAAATAATTATAATTATAATAAATAATGATAAATTATTGAACTGAACTGAATGTTACTGAACTGAAATTAAGTAAAAAATAATAGGACCAAAAACTTTTTTTAATTATTATTTTTGGAAAAGAGGGCCTAAGACTTATTAACTCTTTTTCCATACTTAAATTTTAAATATAGAAAGCATTAATCTTTATAAAAAAAACTTGGTAGAACCAACACACCGCACTAGCCGTCCTAGGATCTAGGTTTATTAAAATAATTTTCGCGTTTGTTAATTACACATTGGTATTATAACCAACTATTATCAATTATTAGATTAGCAATCTCAATAAGGCATGAAGAATATTTTACTAAATCTCTTATTAACCATGAATACGCTACTTTACAATCTCATACTTGTTAAGATGATTTTAACCCATTAGCCTAGCTAAGATGATTTTAGTCCATAATTAGATTAAAAGACATCTTAGAATGGTAGATAAGGGCTAAATAATGATGAAAGAAGGATAAAAGATTAGAGAAAAATGTATTAACATTTGATGATCAAAACCTCCTTTAGATAGAATGAAAACTTACTTTTATTACATGAACTGTGGAATAAACTTGAAATACAAACACGAATTAAAACAATAACAAAAGTAACTTTAGATTCTTGATAAAAAGAATCAAAATATACAACTAATTACTATACAAAAACGGAGGAAGAAAAGTCTAACCTTGTATTTTCAAATGGTTCCAAAAGGTCGCCCTATTTATAGTAAGAAGTCTCAAATGGCAATAAAACTCAAGTCTTCTACTGACCCCAACTCCCTAATCTGCCAAATTATGATTTAAAGAGAGTTGTAACTGAATTTTGATAATCTGGACATTCAAAAAATGTTGGTGGAGAATGAATCTGTAGGATTTCTACAGGCATCTCGAGATGCTAAGGTAAAAATGCTAGGACAAAAAAAATGCTTCTTTAGATAAAAATTATCATCTCGAAAGTTGAGGACCAAGCTCCGGTAAATTTGTCCAAAAAAGACTTGTCGTCTATTGAATCATTGTCTGGGGGCTCCCGACCTTAGCCATTTCCAACAGAAACCTCATGAAAATATTTGAAAACAACTTAAACACATAAGAGTAAAAAGTGTACATAAACTTATTACTATAATCATAAAACGACTTAAAATAAACCCCCAAACTTGAACTTTTCTTGTTAAGATGAGACTTCTTAGCTATAAAATGAGACGATATAAACCCCCAAACTTGAACTTTTCTTGTCCTCAAACAAATTGCATTAAAAAACGTACTCAAAATTACACGATATACTTTGACGTACACCTAATAGGTTTGTGACTATGTGCAAAGTATGGATACGGTTGGATAATGCCGTAAATCATGGTGAGACCACAAATAAAGTGAGAGAATTGCTACTCTCCTTAAAAAAAACAGATATCACCGACCACTGAATTTATGAAACTGAATAGTGTGTAACCACCCAAATGAAGTGTTTTATTTAATCTATTTATTATCTTACATGCAATCTTAATTTAATTTAAATAGCGAATACTTTTTTTGTTTTACACTGCAATTTTCCTGGATAATCCCAACGCCCTTGTCCAACAACAAACACACAAAATAGGGCTTGAGAGACATTCAATATATATAAGCTTTCAGTCATGAGCAAATAATTCAATTTTCAGAAATAAAGGACTATAGTAGTAGCGTGTTAGTTTTTTATTTAGAAAAAAAAACAAAGAGTAACTTAATAGCTATCTCCTTATGGTTATGCAAAAATTGTTTCGAAATTTAACATTAAATAATTGAACTATTAGTCTATCATTTCAAACGAGAGGAGATCACATGATATAAACATTTTACATGAAATCAATTTTGGTTATTTATGCCCGTATTAAATAAAAATATGATATTTGAAATATATCAATCAATGCATAAAAATACCAATAGAAAAACAAAATAAACATTGATATTGATACTCATGCAACTGCCAACAATATGTATTATTCAAAATTTACCTAAAAATAAGCGTCCTAAAATCAATCATCTATAACCAACATCTACAATCATTAACCACCAAAGTAAAATGGTATATCTCTCTTCATCAGGGAGGGGTTTAACTTTCCTGTTTGGGTTTTTTTCCATTTGTGTTTCGTAGTCTACGACTACTCTCCTGCTATTTAAAAATAAATAAATAAATAAATAAAAACATAAACAAAAAATAAAATGACATATGGGAGAAAATTAAGAGAAGGCAACACCATATACAATCCAAACCTTCAGCAATACAGACCTACATCTATTATCGAAAAGGACACTTAAAGATGGCAAAATTTTTTGTAAAAGAAATACACAGATTTTCTATCTCAGTGTGATTAAAGTTTAGTACCTCTTAGATTTTTGGCAAACATAAGAATGCTGATCCCTATTCTTCTTTTGAGCCATTGTTCCATACTTTCTTGTCTCTCATCATTGATAACTCATGTTTGCATCCATCACTTCATAGCATTTTCAGCTTCATTATGCTTTTCCAGGTTGGCATCCCCCCTTGTCACTTTCATCAACAAGAGTATCTACTCTTTGCTTGTCTCCACCGATCCTTCTCCTTCTACAGATAGAACATCCTCTGCTGATAGTTCAGGATCCATATCTCCTATTGATTGACGATCAGATGATGTACGGTCTGAAACTTCTCCCTTTTCAATGGATTCGCTCATTGATTCTTCCTCTTCTTCATGACTATCATGTTGACTACCCATCTTACCTTCATCTCCTGAGCTACTAGAAGTTACTTCTGTTTCATCTTCTTGATGCCCTGCTTCGCTTTCTTCAGTTACTCCAGGTTCTGCTGCAGCACTCTTTACTTCTGAACCATCTCCACCTATACCCGCAGAGGCAGAGAAAGACTGGAAAGTATCCCAGTCGTCATCTTCGTCATCATCCATCATATCCTTATCGGATTTGACCAAAGCTGATGTAGTTGGCAATGATGAGACAGCCACTGACTGAGAATCTTTTGATACCGGTAATTTTATCTCTAATGGTGTTGTAGATTTTGTCGATACTGTAGGTTGATCTTGTTCAACAGAAGCACGAATAACCCCCTAAAAGGAAAAATTGAGTGGCCAAAATTGCGAGATATTTATGTACCATGTCAAAATAACGTATCTACAACAAGAGCCAATATTAAGAAAGGATGTTTCTGTAGAAAGAGTTTTATTTAACTATTTCCAAGAATACAATGCTTGAACAGCATAGGTTTAATATTTGCATTGTAGTTAAACAGCATCTCAATAACCAGTGACCAAACAAAAGTAGAACTAGAATTTGATTTTCCTTCACGTTTATTCATACTAAAAAAACAGAAAATGAATAAAGCAAACTATGTAAAGGAAATACCTGAAGTTGTTGCCTATGTGTTGCAGGCATTGACAACATAACATCCTTAAAGTAAACAGCAGAGGAAGAAACTTGGGCAAGATGAGAAACAAGCTTTACTGCAGTACTTTTTAAATCGCTGACTTCCTGCCATTTAATTGTGTTGCAAAACAAATGTTTAATGAAGGGAAGAAACCGTATCCATCTAATTCGATTATGAAGGTTATCAACAACCAATAACCTGAGAAGAATTATCCTCTGATGCCAAGAAGACTACGATAATGGAATTGAGAAGCAGATTCATAAAACCCTTAGCACATTCGCTAGCTTTTGCAAGTGTTTGTAAAAGTGCTAGGAATCTCAAGCACTCGCCAGCAACAGCTGCAGATTCTTTACTTACAGGTTTCTGCAAGCAGTAGAATTGGATGACTTGATTAGAATGACATATCCAAGTTAACTTTATTGAAGTTAGAAGGAAATGTTGTAATTTTAAAAAGGATCAAACAAGACCTTCAACATTTTCTGAATTATGGTTACTATATCTGTCACAAGCTCTCCGCAAAAGAATATGAAGAAAGTAGTGTCTTTTATGTTCGAGCTCCTCTGTAATGTGAACTTGAGCACTTGCAATCCAATGGCTTGAACCTATTCTCAACAAAGTTCACAGATATGGATATGAGGATATCTTAGAGTGCGTAGTGAACAAGAAGTAACCATGCCTAGATGCGGATGTACCTGTAGATTTGAGTTGCACAATACAGTTTGGAAATATTTAGTGCAGCATCTGAATACACTATAACAGATAGCACTACTGCTTCTGTTTTCTCCAGGAGGTTCAATTTGATAAGCTAACTTGGCCAATGACATTGTTTGCTCCAAAGAAAAGGAAAGTTTCAATTGCAGTAACTTGCGTGAGTCAGATCTTTTATTCTCCAGAAAATGAATGTCATCAATACAACCCTTAGCTAAATCACCAATCAAAGTCAAGCAAGCTCCAAAGGTTGCTTTCAGATTGAAACTACCATCATCCTCATGTTTGGAAGAATCTACAATAAACATCAATTAACATGTGAGACAATATTTTTCCATTAAAAAGATTCTGCTCTTAACCTATGGATTTTATGTATCATAGGTGTAGGTAGGCAGTAGCAAATATTTTGATCTCAAAACCAGAATAATGCATATTCAAGTATTCAAAGCTGCCACATCTTGCAAAAGTGCTGCGTAAGTTAGACTACATGCAAATTTTCAAACTTCTTTTATTCTTTTTGTTATGACTGTTAGTTTTCATGGTTTTAAAATTGTATGTATTGATTCAAAAGAATTACATGTATTTATCAGTGTAAGCTTCAACTGTCTTATCTTTCATTTCTCTTGAACAAGATTAATGGATGCCCATAACTAGATCCCAAGAAAGGGTCCGCAACAAGTTCTCATTGGCACAAATAAATCTCAATAACCCGATATAAGCAGGTCCCAGGTAAAGGATAGTTATATGAAACCATCCCCCATTTCCAATCTCGTAGGTCAATTGTTTACTTTTGATACGCAATGATTTCCACATAGCACTTCAAACAACTAGACATTCAGGGAAAACCAAGTTTGAATACTTAAAAACTTCTCTAAATTTGGGCGTGTTCGTTTGGAGGGATGAGAGGGAGGTGGATGAAAAGGTTGGACTTTTTCCACCCAATGATTCCACATAGCCCTTGATATCCTCTCCCTCTCTAACCCCCATTTCCAATCTCGTATGTCAATTGTTTGCTTTTGCCACCCAATGATTTCCACATAGCACTTCAAACAACTAGACACTCAGGGAAAACCAAGTTTGAATACTTAAAAACTTCTCTAAATTTGGGTGTGTTCGCTGGAGGGATGAGAGGGAGGTGGATAAAAAGGTTGCACTTTTGCCACCCAATGATTCCACATAGCACTTGATATCCTCTCTCTCTCTAACCCCCATTTCCAAACTCGTATGTCAATTGTTTGCTTTTGCCACCCAATGATTTCCACATAGCACTTCAGACAACTAGACACTCAGGGAAAACCAAGTTTGAATACTTAAAAACTTCTCTAAATTTGGTGTTTGTTCATTTGGAGGGATGAGATGAAAAAGTTGGACTTATTTGGACAACTTTATCATCCACCCTCCCTCTCATCCCTCCAAATGAACACACCCTTCATGTAGGCTTAGTTGTGAAAATATTTACTTCTAAGTTTTTGCAGAGTTCTGTGATACGTTTATTTTTGTTTTATAACCTTATTCAAGTCTTCATTTGTTTAGGTTACTAACTAGGTGCTCTTCTGATATAATGTGCATAAATTCTCTTTCAGGTCAAGACTCATGCATTTATATATTACCTAACATACACCTTTATGTATTCTGAAACCATGGAAAGCTTGAGTTTAAATTTTCAGAATATTTAAACAGTGAAAAGCCACAAAACTAAAATTGCCAATTCAAGTATAGGATTTTACTACTTGTCATGCAATTATTCGGAGAAGAAAACACAACCTTATCAGTTTCTATGTAAAATGCAAGTGTGAGGCACAAGATGCTAACCATCAACCAATTCCTCAAGCAAAGGGCAGGTGAACTTGACAAAATCATTAACTATTGTAAAGCAGGATTCTGTTAAAGCTTCTCTGATACACTTGTAGCTGATCAACAGAAAGGCCAACAGTATGGACTTCAGTTTGTTCTGCATGTGAAGACAAAGAAATTCGGAAAAAGAAAATGACATCTCGCAGTTTTAAATTCTAAAAGCAGAAAAGAAGATAATCAGAGAATGGGCATGCTTGATCAGCAAATTCATTAAGCTTCAAAATAATGCATATTAGAAACACCGCAAACCAAAAAGGTATGAGAACAATGTGACCTGATAAAGCTAACACACCTTCGGCTCAAAACGAGTGAGAATTGCCTTTGCTGCAATAAATAATGGAGATAATAATCCCTCCTGGTTCGAGGGATCTGATACATCAGTCCTGCACCTAAAAGAAGGGAACCATGAGCCAACACTTATAAACCCCACAGGAATTTTGTTTAAAAATAAAATATTCAACATTAATATAAGTTTATAACCTCTGTAGAACATTGAAGATATAAGCCAAAAGAAGTTCCACAGCAAGATAAACAAAATTTTCTGCTTCAAGAAAGTTGTTGGGGCAATTCTGCACAATCTGTGCACAAAATACACATTTAACTGAGCACCTACCATGTGTTTAAAAATGATGTTGCACTTCATAAAGAACATGCAAATACTCTACAGACATCAAAATATATTTTCCAGAAAAGAAGAAAAACTGATCAAGCTAGGGAAAGTATATAAAAATATGAGATAGTATAATATTATTATTCCTGTATAATACTGGTATGAACAGCCTATATATATATATGGGTAAATAATTATAAAGTCCCTAAGTTTTTACGTAATACACTAGTTAGTCCCTCTGTTTTTAGAAATAATTATATAGTCCCTCAGTTTTTAGTTTCATCAACTCCTTAGTCCTTATGTTAGAGTCAATGGTCAAACTATACTAAATAAATTTTAAAATACCAAAATTACCCTTTATGCTATATTTTAATAATAAAACATCTATTTTTTCTATTTTATGTTTTTTTCTCCTTTTTTCCAACAGTCTCTACAATATTGTTTTCCTGCATAATCTCTACAATATTGAGTAATTAATTTATTAAATTTTATATAATTATAGAAATTTAATTTAGTAGCCTAAATTTTATTGACTAAAAAAATGAATGAAAAATATTTCAAAAATTATAAAAATAAGAGCAAAACTATATAAATTGTAAAAATTACTCTTTATTTATCTCTAATAAATTTTATAAATGAAAAAAAAAGGGATTTACCCGTTTTATTGATTCCTACGGATTGGATCAAAACAATTCTTGAATGAGGTATTCAACTCCAGGGATGAATCGAAAAAGAAATCTTTATTGGTTCTACCTCTTTTTTATGAAGAGAATGAATCTTTTTATCGAAGGATCAGCAAAAAATGGGTCCGGATCTCCTGCGGGAATGATTTGGAAGATCCAAAACAAAAAACAGTGGTATTTGCTAGCAACAACATAATGGAGGCAGTCAATCAATATGGATTGATCCTAAATCTGATTCAAATCCAATATAGTACCTATGGGTACATAAGAAATGTATTGACTCAATTCTTTTTAATGAATAGATCCGATCGCAACTTCGAATATGGAATTCAAAGGGATCAAATAGGAAATGATACTCTGAATCATAGAACTATAATGAAATATACGATCAACCAACATTTATCGAATTTGAAACAGAGTCAGAAGAAATGATTAGTATATACAATTACATAAATTTCGGTATATATATACTTCATAAACTTTATTAAAACTATTTCGATTAGATTTGAAATTAAAAAATAAGTTTTTTTTTATGTAAATAACTAGGGGCAATTTGGACTTTCATCTACAAAAACATATGGAAGGATTAAAGAGTTGATTAAAATAAAACTTAAGGACCTTATAATAATAGGATGGACCTACTAGTATGTTAAGTAAAAACATAAGGACTTTATAATTATTTACCCTATATATATATATATATATATTGTCACGATATAGAGTAGGAATTAAAGGGAGATTAATGAGAGATTATTTAGATAGTTATTTGTCTTTTATTGCCTTAATAGTTGTTATTACCTATTAAGAGTTTGTTATAAAAGCTGTAAATAGCACTGCTGTGTGATTTGTAACTGCTGCCTCGTTCAACACCAGTTTTTCCTATTTGTTGAGAGATCTTATTACCCTAGAGCACTGCAAGCAGCCCTTGAGCAATCCAAAGATGATAGGAAAGAATTGCAACCTAAACCATTTGGACCCTAAACACCCAAAACAATCTGAAACCTAACCCAACTTTCACATCTCCAATCACCCTTTCACCTTCTGCCCAAAACACCCAAATCAAACCGAAACATCAGCCTGAAACCAATCTACTATCAGTGTTCAACCAGAAAACTCCAGAAAAATTACGTTTTGGTAACCAATGTGAGCCTAGCTGCTGGTCAAACTATTGGGCCATCTTACTCTCATAGTTATGCTGCTCTTATCGGTTTGTCATTGTCAAGGAGTGCAACTCCTGATCCTCCAATTGATGCTAAGGCTCTGAGCCTTTGCACTACTCCCATTGGACAGTTCTGCTCCTCGTCAGTTATTGTATCAATTTGAAAGAGGGAAAAAGAAGCGGACGGAAGAAAACTTCTGCGAGAAGAATGTCCTTGGAAAGGGAGGTTTCGAAGGGATGCAGCTTTCAAACATGAAGTTGAAGGACGTCTTTTGGCGTATTCCTTTATGCCAAAATTAAGTGTTGCAAATAGTCTAAGCCAGAACAAGCCTGAGGAGCTTGTTTTAGTTTGGAAAACAAGGAAAAGAATGGCATTAGGTGCGTCACGGGAGTTGGAATACCTTCATGAGTATTGTAATCACAGGACTATTCATCGGAAGGTGAAGGCTGCAAATGTTATGTTGGGATATGAATCTGTCATTCTCAAATTTGCCATTGCAGTAGGCAATTCTGTTAATTTCAGCTTGCTATGGATAGAATTGCAGTAGCTACCCTGAGGATGCTTGGCACCATCGAAATTGGATTGTCTCTTAATGAATATGGTCTTATTAGTGAAAATGCTGGAATCCTTATTGAGTTAGCAGGCATAAGCCACATAATTCGAGAGAGAACGGATGCCCTAGATGTTGATGGAAACACCACTAGCCCTTGTGTCCTCTGCCTTGTTCGGTGCCCTTGTTGGCCGTGCTTCAATTTCAGCAGTAGATATGTTCATACCAAAAGTTTTCATTGTTTTGATTGTGGGTGCAATCAAGGATTTTATACAACTTTCAACTTCCTTCACTGTCATGAATTTGTTAATAAATGGAATTATTGATAAGAATTTTCTTCTACGGGAATTTGACAGATTTACTTGCTGGGAATGAAATGCAAGGAATGGTTGCGTATGAAAATGAGTTCCTTGCTGCCATTGGAAAGGCAGGAGAGCCATATACCATGAATGCTGATATGGCTATTGAGGTCAACACTGGAGGTATTGTTGGTGAAGGAATGATTGCAGCTATCGATTTTCATGTGCACTTCACAAGTCAGATGAGGAATTTAGCAGGGGACATCATGAGGCCTCGGCAATTGGATGCAGGATCCAATTGGGATGGAAGTTTTGCATCATCACTCATGGGGGAGTTAAAGGGAGACAAAACTAAGTGCCTTGAGCCTTCAAGAATTGTTGATTATGTTGCTGAGTTCAGTGTTGATCACTATGGCAGTAGATTCATTCAACAACAACTCGACACAGCCACAATTGCTAAAAAAACCATGGGTTATCAGGAATTTACGCCCCAACTTCTTGCTTTGATGACTGATGTGTTTGGTAATCATGTAATTCAGCAGTTCTTTGCACATGGACTTCCTTCACCGCGAAAGAGAAGTAGAGGCAAGCTATCTCTTCAAGTTCTGACACTTAGCCTTCAATATATGGATATCGAAGAGATACAGAAGGCTATTCAGGTTGTTGATTCCAACCAGCAGATTAAAATAAGTGTAGAACTGAATGGTGTGGCAGCGCTTGACGCTACTTGGGAGCATCAGTCTATGTTGGCAGCTAGGTTCACTCCTTTGTACATTCTTGGGGACAATAATGCATTAAAGGGGGGAGTATTATCACAATATAGAGTAGGAAATAAAGGGGGATTAATGAGACATCATTTAGATATTTATTTGTCTTCTTGTATTGCCTTAATAGTTAATAGTTGTTATTACCTATTAGGAGTTTGTTACAACAGATGTAAACAGCTGTGTGATTTGTAACTGCTGCCACATCAGCACCAGTTTTTCCTATTTAGTCTCTTCCTTAACAGTTTAGGATATCAGATGAATATTAATAAATCTTACTTTGTCTTCCTTCTTCCTTTCTTCTCGAAACTCTGCGATTCTCTCCCCTATCCCTCTGTTTCTTTCTTCTTCTCTGCTCTTATCTTCCCTAAACTCTATTCTGCCTTAACTACTTCTGTCAGAAATCCCTAATCAACAACAACAACAACAAAGCCTTAGTCCTGAAATGATTCAGGGTCGGCTAATATGAACCATCATATAAAACCGTGAAATCAAGTCGTGTCAGCGACACAAATTCGCTCCCTCCACTCCGTCCTATCCACTACCATATTTTCCTCAATTCCCAGTAAACTCATATCACTCTCGATCACCCTCCTTCAAGTTTGCTTAGGTCTTCCCCTACCCCTCACCACTACATCCCTTTGCCACTCTTCGGTTCTCCTAACCGGCGCATCAAGCGCTCTACGTCTCACATGGCCAAACCACCTTAGTCGGTTTTCTCTCATTTTATTCTCAATAGATGTGACCCCTACTTTTGTCCTAATTATTTCATTACTCACCCGATCCTTTCTCGTATGACCACACATCCATCTCAACATACGCATCTCCGCCACCGACATCTTATGGATGTGGCAGTGTTTCACTGCCCAACACTCCGTACCATATAACAATGCTGGTCTAATTGCCGTCCGGTAGAATTTTCCCTTCAATCTATTAGGCATGCCGGGGTCACAAAGGAAACCCGTAGCACTCTTCCACTTCGACCAACCAGCTTTAATCCTATGAGCAACATCTCCATCCGTTTGGATAATAGATCCTAAATACCGGAAGCAATCCGAGGCCTGAACAACTCTCCCATCTAGGGTGATTGTCCCTGCCTCCCTACTCCTATGGCCGCTAAACTTACACTCCAAATATTCTGTCTTACTTCGGCTCAACTTAAAACCTCTAGATTCTAGAGTTTGTCTCCATAGTTCCAACTTCCTCTCTGCTCCTTCTTTCGTCTCATCAACCAACACAATATCATCTGCAAACAGCATGCACCATGGTATACCATCATGAAGTGAACTTGTCAGAAATCCCTAATCGTGACACATATATATAAGAGAGAATGTAGCCTAGTAAGGAATAAACAGATTTAGAGATTTGCGTGGGCCTCCTATATGGCTTCCTAATCAGATGTGTAAAACTACCTATGTTAGTTTGTTACAAATTTCCCTTGTCAACAGAAAGACATTAGCACAGAGAACTAACTTTTGCTAAAATAAGGGGTCAAAAGTACTTGCTACAGGAGCAAGGCAAGATACTGCACTCATAGTGTTACTGACACTCCGTTACTTGATACCTAAAAAATATTATCAAGGACAAGTCTGCTATTTTAATAACAATTAAACGTCAACAAAGTAGTCATGTAAACACATGTAATCATCATCCATTTCTTTGGTAAAGTTAGATCCTATTTGTATCAATTACAGTGGGTATAAATTCAGACTTTAACCATTGAGAATAACAACTGAAAATGTATAGAACATGAAACTCTTTACTGGTACTATGGAAAAAGGCATGGTCCAACTTAATGCTTGATGCTACGATCCATTTCACATATTTGGAATCTTCAGCAATGAAAAATGAATTGTTTTAAATCTCAGATTAAGCACATGTATCATTTTGAAACATTAGTCAAAGCGTACCTGTGACAGAACCGATATTGCAAGACTATTCCAAGAATTATCCATGTAAATGGAGTAAGCAAAAACCTGCAGTAATATAAAGCTGTAAGGGCCTACTAGTTTTTTTTAAGAAAAATACTGAACAAAAAAAATAATCCTAGCAATAGTTATTTAAGGCACAC
The DNA here is from genome assembly GCF_963576675.1 of Euphorbia lathyris. NCBI lineage: Eukaryota > Viridiplantae > Streptophyta > Magnoliopsida > Malpighiales > Euphorbiaceae > Euphorbia > Euphorbia lathyris. Next base: position 92,339,954 of record NC_088910.1, read on the forward strand.
AGCATCGCCCAAACAACACAAGGCGCACTAAAATATATATAAAATGATACTCCCTCCATTCCACTTTATAAGTCACTCTAGCAAATTAGTTGTTTTCCCAAATATAAGTCATTCTAGTTTTTCAAGAATTTAAGCATTAAATTTTTGCCTTGGTCCATGTGTTTTTGAACATTTCAGGGCTTATTCTCCAACCATTACATGAGAGATAATTTGTTTTAGTTAACCACTGTAAATTCATTAATTTAACTCTATATTAATTGTGTTTCTTAATTTGTGTGAAATACCCTAGAATGACTTATATAATGGAATGGGGGAGTATATGACAACCGTTAATATTTCTAAAGTACAACACATAGTCAAATACCAACAATCTTAATCATAAAATGCATGAAATAAATTTCAAATTAACTATTAACTCTTACATAATTATAATTCATAATAAAATTTGAAATCCAAAAACTCTGTTTTGCAGCAGAGGTTCCTCACAGTTCACAAACACAAAAAGAACACAGTGGAAGTAAGAATTCAATACTGCATTGTATTTATTCAGATCTTAATCTTCTGTCCTTTGTGTTCGCTATTTATTTCTTATTTTAATTGATCTTCTTTCGTTTTTCTATTTCTTTCTTTCTTATTCAAATTGTTGTTTTTTCCTTTTCAGTTTATTTCTTTCTTATTCTCACTGATTTTTTTTCCGTTTTTGTATCTTTCTTTATTATTCTAATTGATATTCTTTCCTTTTTCTATTTCTTTCGTTCTTATTCGAATTTATGTTGTTTCCTTTTTCTATTCATTTATTTCTTATTCTAATATTTTGTCTTCATATCTTCATCTTTTTTCCTTTCCTTTTCTTTTTTCTTCTTTCTAATTTAATCTCAGTCCTTGATCATAAGAATATCATATGGCTGAGACTAGAACAACTTATACTAATCCAAACCCCTAAAAAATCCTATATCTGCACCTAGGCGCACCTCATACAAGGCAACAAGTTCCACGAGGCGCATTCCATGCGCGCGCTCTGCTGCAGAGGCGCCTAGGGCCAAGCCCCCCAACAACTATGATCCTAGCACGAAGCAAAATAAAAGCACACAGCTGGCAATTGAAGAAAAATAAAATATACGCATGTAGTATTCTATTTTTTACAGCATGCTTACCAAATTCTGCAAGATCAAACTTCATATATGCATGTAGCCAAAACTGAAAATTGATCTCTTTATAATATCAGATAAATGTCCAGAAATTGATCTCTTTTCTAATTAATAGAAAAGACTTTTTCAACTACACATGGAGGTGTGCCACGTATAAACGTCTCCTTAGCCAGCATGCTTTGAAGAGGTAGTCTAGTAAGAGTGAAGTGAACCCTCAATAGCGAAGGTGCGCTCTGGAGTATATTAGCAAGTTAATTCTGTCACGGAGAAAAGGACCTATGAAGTAATTTAGCTCCTTGGCTGTTAATTCTGTTAATTTCCTATATTGCTCAAGTCTGGTAGCTGCTGGAATTAGCTCTGTTAATAGCTATTTCATTACTTAGTTTATTTGTGTAGATTGCTTTGACTTTGGCCTATTTTGGACTGCAGTAGTTTGTTACACAGCTGTATTACCAGCTGTTCTTGCAACCGTTTGCGACCTCAGCTATTCTAGCTATATTAGAGAGGTCATACCTTTCCAGGAAAGGATTATCAAATGAAATGCAATTAAGTACTTCCCACTAAATTCGCTTCTCTCTTTTCTCTTCCTAATCTTTCTATTCCTTTCTAAATTACTAATCTGAAACTGAGTCAGAATTCTATTCCTGACATTTACATGATCCATAAGATCTATAGGAACAGAGATAGATTAACACCTGAAGCAACTCTTGGCAAATATCTGAAGTAAGATAGTCAGCAGTGAAGAATCTATCTGATGAAAGAAACTGGAAAACCGGTAGCACAATTTCGAACAGCTTCAAAGCTGCGGAATTTGTTTCCTCAACTGAGGAGTCCTCACAAAATGTACCTTTACCAGCGTTAAATGGGATTATTTGCCTATTAACTGTTGGATGTTGCTGTTGGAACAAAACGAGCAGAGCAAAGCCCCAAATAAATTGATAGTCCTTCAACTCCAGTTCAACCATGCTATAGCCAGATATTAAACTGCTTTTTGATGTTGCATTATCAACAGTTGTCCTCAAATTTGAATCTGCATTTGAAGGGATTGAATCCAAAGCAAGAGCTTGCAAAATCACAGGCCAAGCTTCTTCTAAACTAGGAAGCAATTTTGATGAAACTAGAGGTGATTGAATTCCATCAAGGAATGGATTCCACTGCAAGACAAGAGAAAATACCTAAGATATAAAACTTTGTGCGAAACATAATAAGATTTTACAGTAAACAAGACGATAATTAATAGATTTTGGTACTTTTTCTACATCATGCTTACATTTTTCTTGAGGTTCAAGCACAAGCACATATAGCTATAGTCCTTCAGAACACCAAGCCAGTACTTCCCTAGAAGACTTGAACTCCTTGAGAACAATGGTAGTAATGCAAGACACTCATCTGAAACCCCACTATGGTGACTCCTCAAGAATGCAAATGTGTAACATTTCAGAGAAGCATGAGCAGCCAGAAGCCTTATCTTGATCTATTTCACATCAAAGAAGTTAGATCTTCTTAAGTAAAAGTAATTTTGCAACATTCACAAAGCAAAGAGCTTCTTCTGTATTTAAAAAATCACAATGTGAACACTCCAAACAATTTAAAGGTTACTTTTTCCCTGCCCCCCAAGACATTCAAAGAAGCAGATACCTTGCAAGACACCCATTCTGCAAATGAAGGATAATAAATATCTTTGAACTCATCTAGTGGTCGAGAAATTAATGAAAATATGCGTTTCACTGCAGCTTGATCACCACCCAATATTCCACTTGTCATCATCTAAGAAACAACAGTCAATTTGTTGACATTATTTACAGCATCTTCTAGGAAACTGATGAAAGCATAACAACCATATATCTTGATGCCAAACCTTAGTAGCCAACTGCAAACCTGCCTCCAGAAGAATAGGGCCAGAGGACGCATCTAATGCCGTACGAACAGCAGATAATAGTTGGGCCTAGTGTCAAAAAAACTAAATTGCTCAAGATGTGTTGCAATGCCATAAACCATATAAAAAAAAAGGGCGGCCCCATGCATTACGCGTCCCCGCTAAGCGAGGGTCCGGGGAGGGGTCCCACCACAAGGTTGTACTGGGGGCGAGCCTTCCCTTGCCAATTTTTTTGGCAAGAGGCCGCTCCTAAGACTCGAACCCGTGACCTTCGGTCACACGACAACAACGTTTTACCGTTGCGCCAAGGCTCACCCTCGCCATAAACCATATACATCAAATAAATTTGCATTCATAAATATACAAAAAAAAATATGCATTATACTTATAAAAAAAAATAGCCATAAACAATTTATCATAATCCAGATTTGATTATGTAAAAAGGACAGTTTGAAATTTATTTTATTTCATATTGGGTGTGTAATTATTAATCAACAAAAAGCTATGATGATCTAATTAGCATCATCTGATTTTGAATTTTTTTTTAGCTGCTATAATGTTAGAAATAGGAGCTTAATAACATGCATTGCAGCAATTAGCTCAGTTGGTGGCGTGGAGCCATGTAGCAAGTAAATGTCCTGTCCAATATTCACAACTAAGTCATCAAAATACCTGGTACTGTTCCAGCAAAAGGTGGCCTGGAAGATCTGGATCAGAAGTTGTTTCAAACTGTTTTTCAAAAATAAAAACAAGTTAAAAGCCAGAGCACACCACAAAAATCAAGAAGAGATTGCAAAATGAATTCAAGCCTTGCAGAGAAGACATGAACATTATTCACAACAAAACACTGTAACAAAACATAGCAACTGCCAGATTAACCTCCCAGCAATCTAACATAATGCCGGAACAGTCTAAAATAGTTTCAAGTTATCAACAGTAGTTTTCACTTGTGGTGATGTAAAACTTAAAGGCTAAGCAATGTCCTAAAGACATAATTCCCTAGTGAAGGGAAATAAATAATAGAACCGGAATGAAACGTGAGAGAGAAATTAGGGATTCCAAGCAACTGTATCATGTTATTTAAAGGGAAGGGGATATGATTTTTTTCCCATAAAAGAAAAAAAAAACTGAGACAAAAACGAAAAGATAATATAGCACGGAGGATAGTGTATACGTCTATTGAACCTAAAAGGTAACCACAAATAAGAAGAAAAGAGATTAAGAAAGCTGTTCCATGACTACCAGGTTGAGGCCCAGATGAAATTCAAGAAGCCGCTGATGATTCTAAATTTTAATATCAAAATTCAGGAAAAAAAATGTATATGGTTTAAATCTGCTGCTGATGCAGACATGTTGATAAGCATTTTTGCATTCTTATCTTATTTGATCTTATATCATATATTTATGGCAAAAAGGTTCATGAGGCCCCTGATCTTTTATTTGAACACATTAAGCCCCTGGATCATTTATTTTTTATCTCATTAAGCCCTTGCTTGCCAAATTAGTTAGTGGTGAACATATTATTCATTTCATCTGTGTTTTAAATTATATTTTTTATAGTCTGAAATAAGGTTTTTACAGTTTCCCTATAGTCACATTACACATATCAAAACTACTTTCAAACTGTGAAAAATACAATTTTCGAAAGTAGGTGAAATGAACAACACTCTGTTAACCGAGTTTTATGTTCAAAGATGACTCTTTTTTTTTTGTCATCAGGAGCTTAATATGACCAAAAATAAATGAACAAGGGCTTAGTGCATGCAAATAAAAGATCAAAGGCATAATGAACCAAAAAATAAAAGATCAAGGGCTTAATGCATCCAAATAAAAGATCAAAGGCTTAATGAACCAAAAAATGAAAGATCAAGGGCCTCAGGATGCTTTTTGCATATATTTATTACCATCTCTTTCCTACCACAACATCAAGCAAACATAATAAATTATTTTTCATCCTTTGGTAGAGTGTGATACAAGGGAGAACCGTAAGCTGTTGTTAATGTCTCCTACATGAACTTTGAAAAGTTGTATCAACATATTATAGAAAATTAATTTTGTTTTGTCACTACCAGATTTGCACCTATTCAAACTGACTTGGAACCAGTAATTTACATTGGGTTTTTTACATATGAAACTGAAAATTTAGGGTTCTTGGGTTTTTTCAATTAGGAGATATGGGTTAGGGTTTTCGCCATTTTAGTTTGGGAATTTGAGTTTTACACAAGGTATGAACAGATGCAGATGCAGGGATTAAGCTGAAATTTTGGTTAACATCAAATTCGAAAGGTTCACCTGATATTTGATGACATGGCATAGAGAAAACAGAATTATTAACAGAGTTAAGATCTGTTAAATGTTGTCTAAATTTGGACCAAGTTGTTAACCTTCGACCCTTAATTCTACCATTTTTAACGTTAGGGGTATTATTGCTCTTGGCTGCCAATGTTAGGTTATTTTTGGACCTTATCCCTTTTTATATATTATCTTTGTCACCCCTGCACAAAAATTCTCTTTGGGCTTAAAGTCTCACTCTACCATATGTTGCAATTCAACAATATATGGTTCTGCCAAGATTTAAACTCTCAATCTCCTGGTCTAAAAGGCTCTAATGTCATGTCAAGAAACCAACTTACCCACAAGCTTATGCTTAAAGGTAAGGTCCGAAATAACTTTTAAATATTATCTCTTACATATATGAAGTATAAAAAAATCAAAATCTAAAACAATTAAGCAAAAAGGATAAAATAATAGCGAAAATCATATTTAAAAAAAATTTAGTAACGGAAAAGGAAAATGGTGCATTTGTATATATATATATATATATATATATATATATATATATATAAACTAGTAAACATATGTTAGTTAGCATAAACATTATTCAAAATATATATAAAAAAAGAAAAGTTTTATGTAAAACATAAACTAGAAAAAATTAAAAGATAAAGGATAAAAAATTAAAGTTAACAAATTTGTGTTAAAAAAAACAAACCAGCAACAAAAATTAAATTAAAGGACTCAAAAATCAAGATTTAATACAATTAAGAAAAATAGAGATAAGTAAAAAATTATCATCGACATAACCCATCCAACCCTTTATAAAGTATAAACCAATTAAGGAAACTATCCAACCTATCCAACTTGCTAATATACTCCATCTAATCAATACTATTGAAATACAAACTAACTCTAAGTGTACGTGGGTTGAGTTGAAATTAAATCATAATTCACCCATGCCATTTTTCGTCATCCTAGATGTAAGTCTACTAACTAATCAAGGCTAACAATATCAAAAAGCTAAATTTTAATTACTAATAATCTGAAAAAGAAAAATTCTCCGTGAAAGTTCTCTCTCAAACGTACCTTATCCACAATGGTGCTAAGAAGTCCCACACCAATTGACCGCATATTTTCAAACTGAATTGTGCTTATCTGTGTCATGAAGGAAATGGATTAAACATCAATACTGAACTAAGTTGGAGCTTCAAGATGTAAGCTAATATACTATGCCAATATTGACTGGTAAGTCAAAAACCTGATAAGCCAATGAAATCAGATCTTGTAGATGAAGGACGAGCCAATCTCTAGAAATCTCTCCAGTTGGTCTTTCTCTTGCCAAAGTGAGGTCGAAATGAGCTGGACAGCTCCCCACAGCTGTTGGCAGATGACTCAAACACCTATACTACAATTATTTAGTTAACTATAGATGATAAATAAATAAAAAATGCACTCAAGTCGTGTAGCTACTTTGAGTTGCAAAATTTGTCAACAAAAGACATCCATGACAAAAATTAATCAACTTTACTCAAATTGGTTACTTGCAGAACTAACTCGCTTCATATGCCACAAGGGCTTTGTACAAATCCTATCTATGGTCGGATAGCCATAGATTTCAAAATTCCTTGGGATTAATTGTGTGTCAAGGAGCCATTTGACTCAAAAGCCTAAGCAGATAGCTAAAGCCCAAGGATAGTTTTTATTATCTCTGAGGCACCCTGCACGTGTACAATACAAGCCTACTCTACTATGTGTCGAAAATTCATTAACAAATGTAGTTACTAGGATTCAAACCCTTGACCTTTTGGTCTAAAGAGGCTCAAATACCATGTCAAGGAACCAATTGACCCAAAAAGAGTTAATACATAATATGCCCAAGAATAGTTTTTATAACACTACAAAGATTTAGTAGTATGTGTGACCAGACTAGAAACAGATGGACAGATTTATACACACAGCTCATAAAGTAACACATTACTAACAAATTGTTGTAGCAATTTCAAACTATTGAACGAAAAATTCGGTCAAGACATTCTTGGGGAGCTGTAAAACAGAATGGAGCAAGAGAGAGAGAGAGAGAGAGAGAGAGAGCTCTATGCAAACATATTATCACGCTCGGCACAATGGAAAGCTCAATGCAAACATATTATCACACTCTGCACAATGGAAAATGTATTGGAAAAAGAAAAAGGATTACTCAGCAGCAAAAACTCTCGTTCGGTTTCTGAGGTGTTTATCTCTGCTAGGATTGACATTGGAAGCTTCATATGCATAACCTTGCAGTGACATAGCCTTGGAGCCAGAGACCATATTTTCATCATCTTCTCCAAGGTTTGCTCTTGAGTCGCTGTCTCTATCTTTAAGATCATTTCCTGATTCAGTTTCAGCTTCAGCATCTTGCCTTGCTGATGTAGCAAGAACCTGAACAGGGTTAGAGTTGATTCAATTAGGACAGAAACTTCTGTAAGGGAAAAAAAAGAATATGTGTGTGTGCGCGCACAGGACCCGTAGACTAATGATTTTGAGCTACCATCTTAGAGTGAATGAATTTCAGAAAGAGAATTTGCGTCTTGTTCTTTTTAATATTTCAATTGTTTAGTACATTGGTTTGTCTTTATGGTGCCATTTATAAAGTATTCTCATAGCCGTGAAATGTGCTAGCAACAACATTTAAACAACATCATTAAAACAAATTAAACAAGTAAAAAATAATGTGCATGAGTAATATAATTCACCAAAAACTATGAACAATGACCTTACAGTATTAAACTATATCATGGAAACAAGTAGAGAACGCAATTAAACAAAAATATCTAAAAATAATAGACACAATTCGCCAAAAACCATGCAACAATGTTTAAAAGTGATTATAATAAAGCAAAAAAAAAAAATCATTTTGATTCCCGCCTAGGCAGTATCCAGGTGGTCTAGGAGCTGCCTAAGTGGCAAAAAAAGGGCCAGGGGGAATGCCCAAGGGACCTAGGCAGGGAAAATCAGAACGGATTCTCGATTTTGAGCGCCTAGGCGGTCTAGACGGCCTTTTTCTTGAACACTTACAGTAAGTCTGTACATTTTACCCGGGTAGTGACTGAGTGTGGGTATTCCATTTTTCTGCATTTATAAGGTTTCATCTTAATTGTGATCATATAATTGTCCAGAATGTTTTGCAAGAAATTCTATACCAAGCGAAAGAGATGCCAATTTTCACAAAGAAAGAGCTTACCATTTTGCGGCAGATCAATATCCAGTGAGCTGGACGTGAAGGGCATGATTCAAGCAGCAACCTCATAATTGTGGCACGAACCAGATTACCAATCCTGAAAGAATAAATGAAATTTAAAGCCATGAATGACAAATACAATGGAAAAGGTAAGGAAAAATATAGGGTGACTTTAACTTACTCAGAATCAGTTTCTTCATCTAACATGCGAAACAAGATATCTTCTATTTGCTCTTCAATGACAGAAACCTGTTAAATAGAGTATCAGCAGAACTATATACGACTTGGATTGAGGTTGGAACATACAGAACTAACTATGACCTAACTACCTACCGGATCCTTCTCAATGAGATGTCGTAGAGTGGAGATAGCAAGATGCCGTAACGTTGGCTGCTTCCATTGACCAATTTAAGTTAGCATAACAGAAAGAAATATCAATTTACTTCTAGAATAATGTCAATGATATAAATGACATAACCTGTCTTGAGGACAGAGTCGATAGAAGAGTTTGCACATGATAATGCACCGAAACAGCTTGTGAGGCAAAAAGGACAAGTTGTTGAGTAAAACGAACACTCCTATTCAAATGAAAAAAAAATTAACAATATTTCGAAGAGATGGACAGTGTAAAGTGCTGAAACTCTTTGATATTTAGAATCATAAAACCAACATGAAAGTAACTGATTCCAACCTAAGTTCAATTACAAGTAGCAATCATAAATAAAAGTTGATCCCGCTATTTCACCCATAACTTTAATGCTAAGTTCAAATGAAGCGTTTCATCAGAAAATACTATAATAATATATTTGATCAGATTAGGATCTTTTGATGATTAATCCAGTAAGTATAAACAAAAAACAAAAACAAAAAAAAAAAGGAAAGCTGAACACATACTCAAGCATTGTGGCAGTTTCTTGCCAAGAACTGATTTCCGCAATGACAGACTGGTACAGAGTTCAACATATGAATTAGTTTTGCATCATGAACTACAGTAACATCAATTCAAGAAGAAAGGATAAAATGTAGTACAAAATGAGCACTCGTCATATCATGCAAAAATCAATTGAAGGAGCACCGACAATGAGAATGTAAAAAGAAAAAATTGTCCAAAAGACGGACTAGTCCAGAAGTTCTCAACCATAAGAATTACCTTGCAACGTGAAAAAAAGATGCTACCAGGGGCAAGTTCAGGACCAAGTACAGCAACAATAGCATTTATAAGGCGGCCGACTCCTTGCTGAAGGTCAACCAATCCATTCTCTTCGGACAAAAGAGTATCCATAGCAAGGCTGAGTGTTCCCTGCAAAAGAGAGAAATAGACCATAACATTAGAAAATCGTCGAATAAGTGATATGGCAACTCAAATAAGGATGTAACAACAGAAAAGAAAAGCAAGAGTTTATATTCTTCCAGTAAAGTAGAAACTCCAGAATGCATTGACAGAAACACAGTTCTACTAAATAATTTAGTGAAACTTATCTTTTGTCATTAAGAAAATCTTAACAATGAGCTCCAGAAATGGCACAGCCAAGTTTGAAAATAAACCAAATGATTGACAATTCTATTTCTGAAAGGACCCTAGAAAGAAAAATCTCCTCAGAACTCAACTTTACATGCATAATGCATTTACTGAGAACAGGCTGAATCAACTAGTGTTGAATATGCTCCGAAACTTGGATACTAGTATTTAGTGTAAACTAGACATGCATGGCTAGTGAAGCAATTAAGGCTCTATTTGTTTAGCGGAAAATATTTTGCATCCAGCATAAAAAAAAAAAAAACAAGAGATAATTATTTAAATGTAAAACTAAATCCTTTTCTGGAAAATGACTACCCTTTTTCAGGCCATTCACAAAAAGAAAAGGAATATGACAAAAAAAAAAAAAAAAATTAGGTGGAAGAAAAAAATTCCAGTATTCGCCATCAGAGTACCCTCTTAAATATTCCTATAAGCATTGAAATTTGTGGAACAACCATCACCTAAATGACCTCAAGAAAGGTAAAGATTTCCCAAATGTTGGACAAGGGTTTAATATCATATTATCATATTCTACATATTCTCCCCTTATGTTAAATGTAAAGTCAGGATATATGTATATATACATACATACATACATATATATTTGTTGTATGTTTTGTGAATTCCCTTCTTTTATTGTATTTGTGATTGCCATTTTGTGTAAATAAATTTTAAAGATATAGACAGGACAGTTATTTGTCACAATGATTTCGCAGAGACCATGGATTGGGAGTTCCCACTTTTGGCAGGTGAGGGAGCGGGGAGACACTCCCTGTCCTAGCCTTTCCCCTTTGACATCCCTTATAGGGATCACTTTTCCTTTCTTGTCAGATTCAATTGTTGCTTTGGTTTGAAAAGTTGTTAGATATATTGTTTTGCTATTCTTTTCCATTCATTTGATTTTAAATTGCACATTTATAGACTTGCTCTATTTTGGAGGATGGTTTTTTTTTTTTTTGTTCAATGAGAAATTTCCACAAAGACAAGGGAATAGTTGAGAAGTCGTTCCTTAACCACACCAAACATCTTAAAACAATTATATATATATATATATATATATATATATAATAGTTCATAATATTTAATACATATTTCATATGTAGCTTTTACATGTAATTAGGTATATATGTAAGAAAATGTTTAAGTATACAAAATTTTGGACAAATTCTATATACAAATTATGTCTTATTTTCATTTGTAGCGAACCACAGGGACTTGACAAGCATAGAGCAAGGACCCCTCATTCTTACCACATGTGCACTAACAAGAGAAAAAAATCTCTCCATTCTCCACCCTGAGGGGAATATTTTCAAGGATTCCCACCCCATTTGGGATGGATTCCTATGGAGAATGGAGAATACCAACTCATTCATAATCAGTATCTTCTTTCTGTTTTGATACTGTGCTCCCATACACACAAAAAAAAGGTCTTCTCTCTTTCTGATAATCAAATCTAGAAAATAATAGCCAAACTATATCTATAGTTGAAATTGATGTATAAGGAAGTAATTGCAAAAAGAGTTAAATGTTTACTAAAAAGTTGCCTCCCTCCGAATTAGCATATCCATTTAATGTAAATGGCTCCCATTCTGTATTATCTACAAACTAAAACATGGAATATTGGAATATAATGCGTTTTTTAACTTCTTAACCTATAATAATAAGATTAAATTAACGTATTAACTATTGCATTTGGATTAAACATGCGAACACTTACAGCTGCTTCAAGAGAATGAGACTTAGCAACTGTTTATCCGCAATTGTTCTCAAGTAGCATGTGCATGTGTGATATAGCGGGTGCAAGTTGTATCTAAAAATAACAACACTAGAAAAAAAATCTAGCCACCACTTGGACAAAACCAAGAGAACTTGAGAGAAAATCTTAAAGAAAAATATTATTGATTAATTATGAAAGTCTGAAAAACTGATACAACTCTAAGGTATTTGTAGGCTACAATATTCCTAAGCCCAAAAGCAAAAGGAAAACTAAAAAGATAAATAAAACCAAAACTTAAATGGAAATGATTAGATTTGGACAGTTGGACATAATTGTATTCCATGTCCAATTCTTATTTCGGTATCCAATTTTGATTTGGATTTGACAGCCCCAATTCCTATTATCTTTAGGATTTGATTTGTGTCAACAATAGTATTTCAACTAGAATAAGGATTTTTCCTCCATCAGTGTGTGTCTAAACCTGCACTTGTTTTCAGATTGTGAACTAGCTTGGGTAATTTGGCATCGCCCTTAAGCATCATTGAGGAGAATTGGGTGTCCAGAAACTTTTGAAACATTTGTTCAATTAATTAAATATGCATTTATGTCAAAACATATGTCAAGTGCCAACATCGTTTGGAACTTTATATTGCTGTTACGATCATTTTATTTTATGTTCTATTATTTGATTTTTATTATTTAAGAGTTATTATTTAGGAGTCTTTTATTATTTATTATTTAGGCAGATTTACGTGTTTTTATTATTATTTAGGAGTCTTTTGTTATTTAGGAGTTTTATCATTTAGGAATATCTTTAGCATTTATCAGTTAGAGTCCTATTTGGGGAAGGATACCTTATGTGGTCAGGAATCATTGTACCTCTTTAAAAGGGGATTTTTATGGAATAAACTTATGCAGAATTTTTAATCAGAAAACCACCATTCCTAAATTAAGAAAAATAGGTACTCAAAGGAAGGGCAGTAACAAGAACAAAAAGATCACGCTAGACTTCGCAGTAGAAAGACCCGTGACGAGATTCTATTTGCGGACCCATAACAGTTGCATGTTCCGCAAAGTATTTGGATGTCAAATACACACATCTTCAAAAATGAGAAAATGTCCTTAAGGTTGCTGTGAGACACGCTGGTGTTTCAGGCTTATGCATGAGCTTATGAGTTGGAGGAGTGATTTGTTAGAGTGAAATCCAACTTGGCTGGACGCCATTACGTAGCGTTTGTTTTTCTTTTTTTGTAGTTTATCCCACCTTGCATAGTTTCCTATTTTCCTCTTCTCAATCAAATTGAAGTACAAATACCAGATATAATTATAAAAGCTATTCTTGGGCCTTATCTATCAGCTTAAGCTTTTGAGTCAATTGGTTCCTTAATATGGTATCAGAGCCTCTTAGTCGAAATGGTCGAGGATTCAAATCCAGACAACTCCATTTGATGATAGAATTTCAGCACATTGTAAGATGGGACTATGTTACACGCTTCAAGCCAAGGGACAAATTTGCGTGCCGAGTGTGTCACAGATAATAATAAAATTTATTCGTGGGTCTTACCTATCAGCTTAAGCTTTTGGGTCAATTGGTTCCTTGGCACATACCAACATCATATGAAAAAAGAAAAAGAAAGATGAAATTTACCATGAATAAAAGGAAAGCTGAACCTGATATAAAATACCTGAACATGAGATACGTATGAGAAACCAGAAGCTTCAATGGTCAAAAGAAGTCCATGCAAAGACCAGATCTGTAAACTAGCAACTGCACTTTTAGCCAGTGATGATATTGCACTCACAGTTGAAGGCACCAAACTTGACAGTGCCATTCCTCCTGCACTGAAGATAGGGTTGATAATTAGATAAGAAACTGATTATAAAAGTGTGATTAAGCATTGACGAGGTTGCACAAATGCAACTTTTCCAGATTGCAGTTGCTGTAAAATTGATAATAGAAAACACACCCCTGTCATTTTCATTACAAATTCATATGGGTTAAGCAAAAGCCACTATTAAACCAACCATTTGTAATGAGAAAACCATTATACAAAAGGGGATCAATGTCTGATAATTTTTTGGCTTTTCATTAAGTGCAGGCTAACTACTTCACTAACAAAACCTCCATCCTGTGGTTTCTGTTATACACCATGTAATACACTAGGAATGCATGGGATACCATGTAGATTAAGAGACTACATTGACATAATTTTTACTTAAGAGCAATACACATATATATACAAGGTTCTCCTTCAATCAAGGAAACATTGTAGGCCCACAACAGCCCTATAGAAGCCTAAGCATGTTGTAGTTGACTTAGGCATGCTTACATTTATTACATTGAATTATTATGTAACACTCCCCCTCAAGCTGAAGCATGGATTTTAATCATGCTCAGTTGCTACAGATACCGATAACATAGTCTTAGAGACAGTACACTCAAGATACTTTAGAATATAAAAATATAATCCAGGAAACGCAACCTGGAAGAACAAATTGGACAGGAGAGACGATAAAGGAACATCAAGAACGCAGTTGAAGCAACACGCAAGAGGCTGCCAGCAGCGTCAATGCACAAAAGGAGATTCACCGGAAAACTATCCGGACATACAGGTCGGAAACAGAGAGGCAACGACATCGGAAGAAGAACTGAGACTTGGAACCCCAGGTTCACATAGTCTGTTCACAAGGCAGTCAGTACTGCTGAAAGAAACAGCCCAAAAATACGAACCTATAAATTCTGGAATCTCAATCCAGAAACCCAAAACAGAAGTCAAAACAAGGCTCTGATACCATGTTATAGACCATGTAATACACTAGGAATATGTGGGATAACATGTAGATTAAGAGACTACATGAATATATATTACTTAAGAGCAATACACATATACATACAAGGTTCTCCTCCAATCAAGGAGACATTGTAGGCCCACAACAGTCCTATAGCAGCAGCCTAAGCATGTTGTAGTTGACTTAGGCATGCTTACATTTATTGCATTGAATAATTATGTAACAGTTTCTATAGATGATTCATAAACACCATACAACTTTCTCTATTGTCAGCTATTAATATGAAGTGGACCTTTAACTATTAGCTCGAGCTTTTAGCTAAAACGGTTGCAGGACATGGTAATATGGGCCTGTGTTGTCACGCTTCAAGCCCAAGTGTGCTTTCGCGTGTGGGGGTGTGTCAGCTATTAATATGAACTGGACCTTTAACTATTAGCTCGAGCTTTTAGCTAAAACGGTTCCATGACATGGTATCAGATCTAGTGTGACCAAGTGGTCCTGGGTTCGACTCCTGGCAGCCCCATTTGTTGAGTTATTTGCAGGACATGGTAATATGGGCCTGTGTTGTCACGTTTCAATCCCAAGTGTGCTTTCGCGTGTGGGGGTGTGTCAGCTATTAATATGAAGTGGAGCTTTAACTATTAGCTCGAGCTTTTAGCTAAAACGGTTCCATGACATCTATATTTCCAACTTTAATAAATACCAAGTGCCCAAACTTGTATAACAAGAAAACCAACTATGACGTCACTAAACAATAAGACAATGAAAAACAATGTGTGCATGTATGTATATATATGTTCAAACTTTCAATATATGGGAAATGGCCACATGATTTGAGTAATAAGCATTTCTTCTTTTACATTTGATTATTAGAAGGAGAAAAAAATATTATACTAATAAAAAATGTTAATAGTAAAAAGTTTTATCCAAAACTATCCAATTACTCATTCATTAAATCGAACTAATCAAAAAGTGCACAATCATATGCATTATCCAATTATAACCAACAAAAAAAATGGAAAATACAAGAATATACATGCTTATGTAAATCTGTGTGAAGAGCAAGAGTGAGAAAGATTCAACAAATTTTTTTATCTCACCTATGATGAATGCACCCAAGTGCAAAAGCAATTGCTCCCGCGTAGTTTGAGTCTGTTGCCCCAGGAAGGTCACCAAGAAGCAATCTAGTCTGTTTATTACCATAGTAGAGAGAAAGAAGAAGATAAAATATCAAATAAATAGTTTTAGTCGGAAAAAAGTATCAGGATAAGTGGAAGAATTTTAAAATGTAGTATTTTGTTTGAAACAAAATTAAAATTCCGGCTGAGAATGATTGAAATGTCATCTACGTTACACAATCAAGTTAATAACATAAAACAGTAGCACAGACATCATAGCGTATAGCTAACCATTCTGGCTGTGAACATATCATTCCCAAGGCGAGCTAGGAGACCAAGACCTTCTGCTGATGCTCTACGTTGAGATGAAGCACAGGAGTCTCCCTCTGCCAGAATACTCTGTTAAAATGATAAATGGCAATAGAAGGCATGTCAATCAGTAAATGCTATTATAGAAGAAAAAATATAAATTAAAATAGGGAGAATAATATTTCCCACTAAAAATACCTGAAACATAGCTTGTGCTGTATTTAGTATCTCAGTTCCTAGAGGTTGAGGACGTGAAGCAATCAAAGCCTAGTGGAAAATGCAATCAAACCAATAGCTCAACCCTAAAATGGCTTTAAGCAACAAATCAAACAGGGTTAGCAAGCACCTTCAAACCAGCAAGTAGCCCCACACATATATTTGTGAGACTGGCAATATGCCATGTTTGCTTTTTTCCAGCTTTCAGGCACTGCTCTACCGTTCCAAGCAGTAGCAGCATCCCACTACTATCCTGTGTAAGAATTGAAAGGAAGCAACAATCTAAGACATCCTACTTATGCAATAAAGTGACTAAAATAATGAAATGCACATCAAGCTTTCACACCTGAGAAGCAAAAATGATTCCAAAACAAAGAAGCATCTGGTTCACCAATGTCTTGTTTATTGTTTCCGGCTTCAAGAATGAGAATAATCGTCAGTATAGGATTCTTAAGAGAAGACATTAAAGATAAGAAAAAGCAGAACAGAAATGGTGATAACACATCTACCCATGCAACACTTAAGAGCCCTTAGAGACATTTGTAGGTTTAAAATGAGAGATTTAGGTGCAACAAGATGTTGAAGTTCTTCAGGCAGCGTTTGAAAGGAACACATGCAATTCACAAACTAGATCTTATCCTTAATTTACAATAGTACAAGGAAGCCTAGGAAAAAATAGGTATGTGTAATTCAACATCATGGTGGAAAACAAAATTGAACACAATTTAACCAAATGATGCAGCAGAGATGCATTTATCGACATGCATATATAATTTGTTAGATGCATGCATGCTTAATATATATGTGCACACACCAATCATACACAAGATGGCCAAAATCACAAATAAAGAGTATAAGTTAGGAAGCACCGACACTTGGAGGAGGTTCACGTACGAGTGTCGGACACTCGGGGACACACACCCGACACTCCAAAATAAGTGTCCCCTCTTTTTCTTTTCTTTTTTAATGGGAAGCACCGACACTTGGAGGAGGTTCACGTACGAGTGTCGGACACTCGGGGACACACACCCGACACTCCAAAATAAGTGTCCCCTCTTTTTCTTTTCTTTTTTAATGGGAACACTTCTGGGACACTTTGAGGACACCGGTTCTAAGTTAGTTAAGTAGAATATAAGGGTATTTTTTAATAATTTTACAAAAAATTGGGGTTGACATATACAAAAATAAAATAAATCCTAATAAAAAAAGAAATATCAAAATCTATTGAAAAGAATATAATCCGCCCCCTATTTTGGTAGTTTAAATAGTTTGAAGTATTAAATGTTTATTTTTGATGAATTAATGACTTGTCGTGGATGTTAATTATGGTTTATAATACCAATGAATGTTATTTATGATATATATATATATATATATATATGGTGTGCCCCTCCATACCTGCATCTCTTTTTTTTAAAATGTCATTTTCCGCACCCGCACCCTTGTCCGTACGAGTGCCCATGTCGGTGCTTCCTACACTATAAGTATCCTCCAATCTAGCTGAGTGGCACTTCAAGGTTTAGTTCATCGAGAAGTGTAGAGTAAGTAAGAATGCATGATCCATTTGTCATCAAAGAGCTAGAAGAAATTCATGCATGGTCAAGAAGAATTATTGACCAAGTGTGTAATGCATTCCTCAATAGGGGAAACTTGACAGTTACTTAAGCACAAAACAGAATACTCAGTAATTGAGAATGATCAACTATGCAGCAGCAGTTACAACCTGAGGAAAACTTGAAAGTTCATTCTCCCATACACAAGGCATGAGGCCATCTTTTCCACCTTGAAATGCACGAAGTTCATCTTCAAGCCAATCTCTGAAAGGAACATAACTATTAAATTGAAAGGGGGAAAAAAGAGAGTTTGAACTTTGCCTTAAAAAGTGGCATATGAAAAAGAAAAGTTGACAAATTTCTTATATAACACCTAAACTCATTCAAGCTCAATTCTATAAGGTCTCAGTCCTGTGAGAGTAATATAAACAAGTTGTACAATTAGTTCGACAAGTCTGAAATGTCTACCTTCCAGGAATCCAAGGACCCAGCCATGCATCTCTTTTGTCAAGCAGCAATCTCAAACAT
This sequence comes from Euphorbia lathyris, assembly GCF_963576675.1. Classification (NCBI taxonomy): domain Eukaryota; kingdom Viridiplantae; phylum Streptophyta; class Magnoliopsida; order Malpighiales; family Euphorbiaceae; genus Euphorbia; species Euphorbia lathyris. The sequence continues at coordinate 92,358,225 of NC_088910.1, forward strand.
GAGCTTTCCTCACATCTTGAAGCATCTCTTTTCATATGACCATATGCATAAAAGAACAAATAGCAAATCAGTGGTGCATGAATCCATGTAAGTCGCAAAGTAAATATTCTTGAACATGAACAAAAATTTGCAGTTCTTGAATGTGAACACAACTTTGCAGCCTCAGAGTAAAGTGATAGAAAATGTGGTGGAACAAAGTAATACAACATGAGAATTGGAAATAGTTACCTATATGGAACTGTGCACAATTGGATAATTCGGGGATGCTCACTTCTATATGCCATTGGATCAGGAAGTGATTGATAAGCCGTCAACGTTTTGATGATGAAAATGTCAATTGATTGCTGAATGTTTGGCAATTCTTTGCTTTGTAGCCGTAGTACATAAGACAAAGCACTGCACACAAAGAAATGTAGAAACACTCAATACTGTACAGAGCAGTGGAATTGTCTAAAGAGAATGCAATACCATATGGTTCAACTAGGGGATGTACCAATTTAGGTATACAATCACTGGTTGAAGTAAGACTTTATCATCCACAGATCTGGGAGACATAAAGCACTTTATAAATGCTGTTAGTGCATCAACAGCTGCAGACCATAAGCTACAAAAGGCAAAAAGAAAAATTTAGATAACTGAGAAAGAACTAGGAGATGAAACAATGTCCACAGCTACAGTTGCAGGTAAAAAAAAAATCAGGACAGATTTCTTATTCAAATTGCCTTCAGAAAGACAATATTATTAAAAAAAATGAACATCAACTACTAAAGTGAATTTCTAAATATAACCATGTCTTTCAATCATGTGGAGACCTCAAAACACTTAATTGCTAAGACTCCAAGGATGCCTTGCACTTGCAATCTGGTAGACTACAGCCAAGTGCCTGAATCACTCACCTCCTAGAAACTAGAGAGATGCAATTGGGCCACAAGTCTAAGCATCCAGATATATGCCAAGCTCACCTATGGTAACAATGACATAAAAACAAAAAAAAATATAGGCTTACCATATATTTGATGACAAATCCCCAACTTGCATTACATCCTCTTCTGAATTTCCGCCAAAAAGGGGAGCCCACAATGTAAGAATATCAAAGACCTGGTCTTCCAGCTCCTGCGGGTTTCAAGAATATCATCAAAACATGTATATATGCCCACAAAAAAAAAAGGGCGGCCCGGTCGCACTACGCATCCCCGCTGAGCGAGGGTCCGGGGAGGGGTCCCACCACAAGGGTGTACTGGGGCAAGCCTTCCCCTGCCAATTTATTTAGCAAGAGGCCGCTCCTAAGACTCGAACCCGTGACCTCTTGGTCACACGACAACAACGTTTACCGTTGCGCCAAGGCTCGCCCTCGCCCACAAAAACTGATAAACAAGAAAAATAACTAGGTACCTCCTTTGGCATTGAGGACAAAAGAGAAGACAGAAGAAGCCATCCAGCTTCTTTTACAACTGTTGCAGCCACAGGATTGCGACTAGATTCTGTCAGCATTTTCTTTGAAACTTCAAGCACTGTTCTGGGCAATCTGAGTACAGGAACATAGTTGTGCAGCCATGTAAAGACGGTCAGAACTTCATATAAGTACAACAGAGAAGATACAATAACAGGCATAACAACATCCAATATAGGCTGAACAACCAAAGACTGAAATGGTATTTCATGAGGCACTTTTCATAATATTTTTCTGGAACTAGCACAGTTTTTGACTCTGAGAGTTTGAGTATCAAACATATACAACAACAACAACAACAACAAAGCCTTAGTCCCGAAATGATTCGGGGTCGGCTAACATGAACCATCATATAAAACCGTGAAAATCAAGTCGTGTCAGCGACACAGATTCGCTCCCTCCACTCCGTCCTATCCACTACCATATTTTCCTCAATTCCCAATAAACTCATATCACTCTCGATCACCCTCCTCCAAGTTTGCTTAGGTCTTCCCCTACCCCTCACCACTACATCCCTTTGCCACTCTTCGGTTCTCCTAACCGGCGCATCAAGCGCTCTACGTCTCACATGGCCAAACCACCTTAGTCGGTTTTCTCTCATTTTATTCTCAATAGATGTGACCCCTACTTTTGTCCTAATTATTTCATTACGCACCCGGTCCTTTCTCGTGTGACCACACATCCATCTCAACATACGCATCTCCGCCACCGACATCTTATGGATGTGGCAGTGTTTCACTGCCCAACACTCCGTACCATATAACAATGCTGGTCTAATTGCCGTCCGGTAGAATTTTCCCTTCAATCTATTAGGCATGCCGGGATCACAAAGGAAACCCGTAGCACTCTTCCACTTCGACCAACCAGCTTTAATCCTATGAGCAACATCTCCATCTACTTCTCCATCCGTTTGGATAATAGATCCTAAATACCGGAAGCAATCCGAGGCCTGAACAACTCTCCCATCTAGGGTGATTGTCCCTGCCTCCCTACTCCTACGGCCGCTAAACTTACACTCCAAATATTCTGTCTTACTTCGACTCAACTTAAAGCCTCTAGATTCTAGAGTTTGCCTCCATAGTTCCAACTTCATCTCCACTCCTTCTTTCGTCTCATCAACCAACACAATATCATCTGCAAACAGCATGCACCATGGTATACCATCTTGAAGTGAACTTGTTAGTTCATCCATAACGATGGCAAAAAGAAATGGGCTTAGTGCGGAACCTTGATGCACTCCAATCGTAATAGGAAACTCTTCAGTCTTCCCAACACTAGTACGTACACTCGTGCATACTCCCTCATACATGTCCTTTATGATATCAATATATTTCCGCGAAATGCCTTTCCTTGTCAAGGCCCACCAAAGTACTTCCCTTGGTACCTTATCATATGCTTTCTCCAAGTCAATGAAAACCATATGCAAGTCTTTCTTCTTATTTCGATAGTGCTCCATTAATTGTCTCATTAGATGGATGGCTTCCATAGTTGATCTTCCCGGCATAAAGCCAAACTGGTTTTCCGAGATCTTCACCGTCCTCCTTAGCCTTTGTTCAATCACTCGCTCCCAAAGTTTCATAGTGTGACTCATTAATTTGATTCCCCGATAGTTGGCACAATCTTGGACATCGCCTTTGTTCTTATACAAAGGGATTAAGGTACTTTTCCTCCATTCTGATGGCATCTTATTGTTTCTCCAAATTTTGTTGAAGAACGTCGTCAACCATTCGATTCCTCTTTCTCCCAAACATCTCCAAATCTCAATAGGGATGCCATCAGGTCCTACTGCTTTCTTCAACTTCATCTTACTTAATGTCATTTTGACTTCACCCTTTTGAATTCTCCGCAGGCATTCATGATTTATCATATCGTGATGGATACTTATATCTCCAACATCTTGTTGGCGATCTCCATTAAATAAGTCATCAAAATAGGACCTCCATCGTTCCTTGATATCCTTATCTCCAACTAGGACTTTCTGGTCCACATCCTTCACACATTTAACTTTTCCGAGATCTCGCGTCTTCCTATCTCTCATCCGAGCAATTCTATATATGTCTCTTTCCCCTTCTTTCGTATCCAATCTTGTATACAGATCCCGATTCACCTTTGCTCTAGCATCTCGTATGACCTTCTTTACTTCCCTTTTAGCCTCTTTGTATTTTTCGTAGTTCTCGTCACTCCTACATTTCCCCAAAAGTTTTAAGTGATAGATAGTTTTTTTTTTTTTTTGTCTCTAACACATCCCTGCACACATAGACCCTTTGAGTTTTAAGTGTGAACAAGCACAGCATTTCACCATATACTAAACTATTTAATTAGTGCTCGGGACTTTAATTCTCCATTAGTTTTCATTGAGGATTGCCCGTCTTCTGTGTGGGAATCCATATGTAAGGATGCTACAAGAATATGATTTATGATAATTAAGTTTTCATCAAAAAAAAATATATTTAATTAGAAGATGGGACTGCCAGATCTGGATACAAGACTTTTCATAATATTTTTCTGGAACTAGCACAGTTTTTGACTGAGAGTTTTAGTATCAAACATATACATATATATAAAGAAAAAACGTTGAACCCAAAAGTTTAAACTGATCGATAGTTTTTTTTTTTTTTTTTTTTGTCTCTAACACATCCCTGCACACATAGACCCTTTGAGTTTTAAGTGTGAACAAGCACAGCATTTCACCATAAAAAAAAAAGGGCGGCCCGGTCGCACTACGCGTCCCCGCTGAGCGAGGGTCCGGGGAGGGGTCCCACCACAAGGGTGTACTGGGGGCAAGCCTTCCCTGCCAATTTATTTGGCAAGAGGCCGCTCCTAAGACTCGAACCCGTGACCTCTTGGTCACACGACAACAACGTTTACCGTTGCGCCAAGGCTCGCCCTCAACAGCATTTCACCATATACTAAAATATTTAATTAGTAGATGGGACTGCCAGATCTGGATACAAGACTTTTGGTACCGTGTCAAAAACATCACTCAATAAAAGCTTAAATTGATAGACAAGCTTCAAGAATGGGTTTCTCATCATTTTCTTAAGTAACAAGTTAAAAATATGTTTCAGATGCAATACATCAGTTTCTATTACAATAAGTAGAATAATCGGTTTCTTTCTAACTGACACTTCATTTTCTAAGAAAGTCTTGCATGATTAACTACTTCAGTGGAGTATATTTTAGCTGACAAGACCATGAAGAGAAAATTTGTCCATAATTGCATCAACACATAGATATCTACAAATCGACCATTTATTAAATTTTCCTTTGATAGAAGAACCACCTTCTTGAAACAAGAACCAAAGGAAATTTTATAATATATGCCCAAGGGTGCTTCACTAGAAGCCTCCCTGGTCTCTAGAGCATCACCAAGCTCAGAGAGAAACAGAACAGAACATTGCCAAAACAAGTCATTTCTTAAAAAGGTGAGGAAGAAACAGTTGCACAGAGAAAAGCAAAGGATAAAGAAATCAAGCAAAGGGACTACGGAAAACAAAAAAGAAAAAAGAAAAAGAAAATCACCTAGCTGGATACCCAAGAGGCAATTTGGGAGAAATAGACACCAAAGCTGCCAAAACTGAAGCTTGTCCATGCAAGGAATCAAGATTGATTTTAAGACTATTTCCCTGGAAACAATAAGAAACAAAAGTCAAAAGAATCTGCAAATAAAAGCAAAGTGGAAAAGTGATGCTTCTGATAGGGGGGGAAATCAAAAGTTCAAAACTTCATGCACTGCAAGTTCTATAGAGAGAAAATGAATGCAGCATTCCCCTTCTAAGGCAAGGAGCCCGCTTCTGTGGTTTGAACCCATAATTTCTTATTTACAGTGGGTTGAACTTATTTCCACTTACAAAAACAAAAATTAAACGACTGTTCATACATCACAAACAAAGTAATTCCAAATATAGTTATTTTAATTATAAGCACTTGGAAAATACTAATGAAGAATGTACTTTTTCAGTATCAAGCAAACAACATAGTAAAATTGCCAATATGCAGTAAAGATAGATATGGTTAAAGAGTATGCATGATATAGCAAAAAAAATTATTTAGGTGGTAACAACATGCAGTGATTTTATTCAATAAATATTGAATTTTCAAAAAAAAAAAATGGCAATTCATGAACCATAATTTTTAAACAGATGAATAAAGATCCCCCATATTTCCATGTTCTTTTTGTCCAATTTTGACAAATAAGGCTAATTATCCAAATAGTTGAGCCCACTACAAGAAAACAGCCAGTATAACTGCGTGAATGAAGGTGCTAAGCCCTCTGAGGGCGGTGCCGCCCCAAATCACCCAAGGGACAAGACGCCAATCTAGGTACTCCCATGTACGAAATGAGTTGCTACTTAAAAGGTAAAACATATATAGAAACAGCATTGAAGTTTCATAAAATAAACAAAGAAGTGTATATATTATGATCATCATCATAATCAAGACCCAGGAAAAGCAAAAGAAATAAAAAGAAGAAAGCTAAAAAAACCGCTGACTCGAGGTTCTCAAATTGCTTTTATCTGCTTCAGTAGAACTATTTTTCCAACAATCTTTTTTTCTTTTGGCTTATAAAAGCTGGTTGTTCTTTCTTCCTCATATTTTCTAATTATCTCTCTAGCACAGATAGGGCAACATTGTCTGCAGTCTCTTTTTTCTTAAATGGTCATGTGTTATGCCTCCTTTTCTCTTAAATAGGTTAATTTGTTTTTTAAAACTAAAATATTTTATTGGAAAACCAAATTATTGTTTTTGATGTTACCTTAAATAATAAATTCCCATTCCAAAGACCCTTTAGCTACTGATGTTACTTTTTAAAAATAGCATTTAAAATTCCAAAAAAGGTCAAAATATATTAAAGCATGCCTTTTCTTTGTCTAGCACCTCTGATAAGGTGCTCGCCCAGGGTATCGTGAGCACTACTGCCACGCCTTAGGCAAGTGGCTCTCATGCTTTTAACATAACACTGCTGCCTGCCTACTAAGTTAAAATGTTCAATCCCGATGATTTTCATAGAATTGTTAAAAGCTATAATTTCTGGAATAAAAGCTGATTGTTCATCAAAAGTTAAATTACAGCTTCAAGACGTATAGCTCATTTTGAGAGTCTCAACAGCATGGAGGATGTAAACAAGTTTTGTAATTACAAACTGGAAAAGTTCCACCAAGTACCTTCTCAAAAGAAACATTTTCTCTCAAAGCACTTAGTGTCGTTACCCCAAAGGAAATCAAACCGCCAAAAGAAGTAGGATCAACTTCTACCACCACACGCAATGTTAAAGCAGCCTCAATACGTACCTAGCCACAAAGATCAGATTAATATTCAACTGCTACAGAGATTATGTTATAATGAGAGAGCACAACATTGTACTACCCCCAATGGACAATAAAATAAATAGATATCATTATTTTAACATTTAAAGCCAGCCAACCTTTGACATTGAAGGCCAAGGGTCACAGGTTTAAGTCCACTATATACACACACGCACACACATATATACATATATAATATAATCATAAACTAGATGGTAAATAACAAATATATAAACATGAATTTAATTAGCTTTTGGATCAACCAGTCACCTAAGTGAACCAGCTCCAGGTCAAGTGGTTCACCAATTATCAAACATCTTTGTAAATAAGGGGTCTTAGGGCCAATAGTCCAGTACATAGGTTCCGCAATTTAACAGGTCAAGCAGGGCCAAATTCAACATGCCAATCTGATGACTTTAATTGCCTTTCAGATATAGTATTTTCTGATGACTTAAAGCATTGCTACCACCGATCACCCACATTTATAGGAATCCATAAATGTTTACTATAAAAAATATATATATGAAGTACAAAATTGACATGTGGTTTAGCAGTTCATTTAACACACAAGGGATAATCACATTTCAAAACAGGAGGTATACAAAAATGTCCTTTTATAGCCAAAGCACTAAACGTCATGGTATTTTGTAAAATTATTTTCACATAGATAAAAGAAAAAATTCATAGAGAAATATCTGCAGGAACTTTTAACATTACCAAACACTTTGGAGATCCAAGGATAAGCATAACAAGCTCATGTACTTACAAGTTGTGAAGAATGAGATACTGCAGCAACAACTGTATCATCAATAACTTCCTTGAATTCTGATGGAACCTGTACATGGACAGATCACATACCATATTAGTATAACAACACAAGATTCAAGCCAATGATGTCACCGAGGACTTGTCACTAACATAAAAACTAACTCAAGTATTGGGAAAACAAGTAAATAAGCCAGTTCCACAAATGAATAAGAGGATGCAGCCAGAATTTTCTAAATTAAATGAACTGAAAATTGCAAACATTCACTAATAAGTATTAGCAGTAAAAAACTTAGAGCCAGTTCCGTATTGCTTTCTGAGACCCTAAAAGCAGCTTTCCCATCTAAAAGCAGCATTTGGTAAATGCAAGATTGCATTCCTTAAAAGCTGTGAAGGCTGGGGAAGCTAAAAGCAGTGTTTGGCAATTTTCCTTAAAAGATGGAAAACTGCAAAAGCTGCTTTTAGGAGAAGTTACAATTTGTAGCTTTTGGGAAGGAAAGCAGCTACCACAGCTTATAAGGAAAGCTGAACTTTTGGCCACAACAATGCCAAAATGGCCCTTAGTAAAGCAACAAGACATTTCAATCCATTCTCAAGATTATCAGCTTTAAACAACAGATCCCAGTCCAATCGTGACATCATCAGCTAAAAGGTTCAATAAATATGGAAACACACATCTACATTGATACAACACAATTCACTACATTTGAGACCAATTCAAGACTTATTAAACGTACAAATCTGACCTTCAATTGAACACCCATATCATCATGCAAACTTAGTAGTCGAAACATCGAAAAATCCACACTTAATTATAAGTATCCATGCCAAATTCACATTATGCTTATAGAGTTTGCACATGGTGAATTGCATAAGCAAATGAATCAGCAGGTCTAAACAAAAGAAAACAAAAAGTCTAATGAAGCTTAGCAGGATCAAGTGATCGTGGCTGAGTTTAAGCCATATTTCACTTGTATAGATCCCTGATCAGGATTCTAAACAAATCAAAATAATATTCATACTTTGAATAAAAATGCTGTAAAGGTCCATAGGCTAGTGCGTTGTGGAGGTCACAAAGCCCCTTCAGCATGAACTAACCTTCTTAAAAAAGCCACAATAATCCTTAGGTTTACAGCATACATGTCCCATTTGCATATATTTCTACAAATTGGCATCTTTCAACCACAAAACATGCAGTAAATAAGACAAAGATCAATTACTAGAAGTTTTAAACAGATCAAATCTATACAGTGGTGATTATGCAAACTAATGCTTATTAAAGAAAGATTTTTCTTGTCTAAATCATGCTCAGCGTTGTGTTCTCTCTCCCTCTCAGACACACACAAAAAAAGACAATTCTGAGTATTAAACAAAAATCAGACTTAGACCATTTGGAAGGACTAGCATGATTATGTCTCACCTCTCCCAATGTTTTCAATGCGTATGACAAAGTACGTAAGGCTGCGACTTTCATGGAAGGACTTCCATCAGGAGACTCGAGCTGCAGTTTTCCATATGAATATCATTAAGAATAGCCAAACCATGATGAAAGATCAAATCCAAATAATATTAACAGACCTGCTTTCCAAGGAAAACTAAAAAGGCCCTTTGAGTAGGTTCAGTCATCTGATCAGTTACACCCACCCGCAATATATAAAGAATGCATGCCTTCAAAAAACCAAGAGATGAATTGGTGAAAGCTTGAATACGTATAAAACTACAATGAATGATTCTGACAAAAAGAATTTACATTCAAATTGTATTAATTTCATATTCTCAAAGTTGGATTGTTTTGGCAATCTTGAGTTGCATGGCTTTCCACAATTTTATTTTTTTCTAGAATTTTGCTGGCATAAGAGGAGCAGATCTACAGGCAGAAAAGATGTTAAGTTCTCCAAAATTGATTATTTGCAGTTAGAGTATTTGAACGGACAATTTTAAGAACCAGCCGCAGCAGCAAAAGAATAACAACGGTAAAATCACTGTACATATGATATGGTAGTTGTAAAAAAGAGATCTAATGCCAATTTGGAGCCTTATATTTTCGGTTATTTGTGTCCTATCATGTTTATTTAGCTTTAGGTATTGTGTGTATGTGCCACTTTGTATCCTGTCACATTTCAGTCATGTAGGCCTTCCATTTGTTCTACAAACATGAAGACAGTTAACCTGAATTGCTGGGTGCTTATTTCCTTCAATGCTGTAATGAGATAATAAAAATGGAATAAATGGAAAGCAAGATAAGAAGTACAGTTCTGATTAGAAAAGCCACTATTCAATTTGTTGCAATAGGCCATTGCGGCAGGAAAACTAGGCGCCTGTTTGCTATGAATTTTGATCTTGATTTATGATCTGTTCCATAATTTGAAATTTTTTATAAAAAGACACTGCTCGTTTTGACTAGTTAAATGACTTGAACCAGAAAAAAAAAAAAAAAAAAGTTGCAAACGCAGCAGAAACACCAAATTTGCTCTAATATGCTGCTAGACAAAGTGGTTTCATTGATTTCCTGTGGGTTTATCATTCAAGAGCTTCTTTTAGGAAGAACCTGTGTAAATGCTGCTCAGCATGAACCCAGAACTATCTTTGCAGTATTTTCTTTTGCATTGCTTTTTTTTTGCTCGTATTGCTTGGATTAGTACAGTCCTTGTTCTCTAAAATTATCTATTAAAAGAATTATTTTCCTAGGCAAACCAACAATGTTCTGTATGCAATGCAAATAAATTTTGCATTCTAACCTGATCTGTTTTCTTACAATTGATATGCAATACAGTACTACTCATGTATACACCACGCTAGTCTATGTCCCTTAAAATGGAAAAATTAAAGTCAATAAGTGGTCGCAACAAGATGCGTATAACAAAATTTCAAACATTCAATGAGTAATTTCTCTGTCCTCATTTAACTGACAAGAATAAGAAACATAAAGAAATTTGAAAAGGAAAAGGTAAACATATCAAAGACATACCAGTGCATGAGCATCAACACAATTATCAACAGAAAGCATTTCCATTATCTGCATAGCATAGTTTTGAAGCTCACCATCTGGGCGTTGATACTTCAGCCGAATTGCCTGAAAGGATGATTCAAGGAAAGGATAGAAAACAGTTACATATGTATATATACATTACATACCCATGCACCAGAACATGTACATATACTCACAAAGACACTAATAGACTCAAGTTAACTCAAAGTCGTACTTCAAAGCAATCAACTGATGCTGGCCTGGAACATAACTTTCTGTTGATTACAATATTTACATACAACATGACTAGTGGACAGCGAACCATAGAAGTGTCAAAAGAAAAGAGAAGAGGAAAAGCAAAATGATGAAGTGGGGAAGGAGCAAAAGGAAGGGTACATGGATGAAAGGAAAAGGAGGAAAGTGATTATCAGAAATTACCTGTAGAAAGGATACCCAAGATAAGGTTATGCCCATTCTTATGTCCTTTGATCGAACTCCATTGGCTGCAATTTAACCATTTGTTAAAGGTGGCAGAACAGTGATAACAAACATAAATCTTCAAATGCTCTTATGAACTATATCGCTCACAACCTACTCAAGGCCTCATAAAAAATAATGGCCATAATCCAACTGAAGAGGTCTTCACTTTTGCTGCTTAACTCTGATTTCTTTTGATCAAGCAAAATAGTTTTTTTCTATATCACCCTAATTCTTTACAAAAAATTAATACAACAAAATCTGAGCCCTAATCCCAACTAGTTGGGCTTAAGCTATAATGATCCCTTTTTCCCAATCATTCGCAGTCATTAGAGAGCTCTAGCACTTGGGGATCATTTACTCACTTTCAATAACCGTACTCTTTCACATTTATGCACAGGATTGTCCATGGACTACCATTGGACATTATCAAACCACCATAAAAATTGTGTAAAAATTATTAGTAAAAGAATTTTTCAATTGTGTTTATGATTCTATATTGAAGTTTTTTACTGAAAGAATGCTATTTCCAATAATAAACAGGCTATGTTACTGTTGAATTATAATTACTTTGCATTTTTTACTTTTATCTTGGGGGATTAAACTATTTACTAGTATTGTGACAATCATTATGTGTTTAATAATCTATTTCATGTTTACATTATTATTTCTTATTTATAGTTTATAAATTCATTAGCTAAAATTAAACTAATTTTTATATTTGCGACTACAATCTATCACTTTGATTGATTTGGCAATAACAACAAAAAAATTAAACCCATTTGATTTTCACCCAACTAGATAACTGGTTAGTTAGATTTTAGGTGTTGTATTATAAAACTGAAGATTAAAATAAGTAATGAATTTTAAGTGTTGAATATTATAAATCTTGTAAACATTAAATGATGTAACTATTTGATAAATACTAAAAATAAGTACTGAATTTAAAATATTAGTTGATATTCCCTCCATCTTTTTTATTTGCCGTTTAAGGTTTTTCATCAAGATCAATGCAATATCAATTAGATTATTAAAATAACTAATTTATCCTTAATATTCTCTCCTAAATCTCTACTTTCTATGCACAAATTCCCTCTCTTCTTAATTTTTATGGCTTAATTAGGATTATTTGCATTAATACCAAACATCTCTCTTACCATAAATAAGGGTAAATTTGAGAAAAATTTTCCAAAAGTACATTGCTAATACAAAACGACATATAAAATGAACTAATTGAAAAATCTAAAACGACATATAATAAAAAAAAAACGGAGGGAGTAATGTTCAACTTAAAATTTTAAGTTAAATAGTTTGACTTACCCAGAATAAGTGATTTTTTTTACTTAACTCAAATTTTTAAGAGGTGTTATTAAACAAGCTAAAAGACCAATAAACGCTTAATATATTAATTTTAAGTGATTAGTTTAATTATCAAACAGCCCTTAGTTAGCATGATGGCTGACTGGTAAGATTATTTTAATTTACAACTTAAGGTACATTAAACAATTAACTGATCCATGCACACCCAACATCCATTGCTCATAAGCCTAAATTCCATAACTTGCATCTCTAGTGGAAAACAAAGAGGATGTGAACCCTATTTTACTATTTTTTTAGAAATGTACTAGTGTAACGACCATGACATTTATAGTGCTAACCAATGCCAAAAATTGAAAAGCATAGATTGTCACTTGAACTAGTAGAGTTTTGTAGACATAACATTCTCAAAGCATAAACTAAATGTAAACATCGAAGCTCAAATCGGCTATTAATAGCAATGTAAGCGAGACTGTAATCTGTGACGCAGAGACAGAGACAGAGAGAGAGAGGATTTAGGTGAGGATATTAATGAGGATTGAGGACTTTTTCTCAAACCAGTTACTATGAGACTGGACTTCCCATGCAGCCAATTTGGATATATTGTGTTTCTTTTTCTTTAAAATGACCCTTATCTTTTTGCTAATATTGTCACAAGACTGGCAGAAGTTCTGATAAGCTTAGTAGTAAAAATGGATCTTTTTAGACTCGTACTCAGAGTCAAAGGTGATGAATATAAAAAGTTAAAAATCGAACAAGCTATTAATGTTGATGGAGGTGAAAATTTTATCTTAATATATCGAGGAGGGCGAGCCTTGGCGCAACGGTAAACGTTGTTGTCGTGTGACCAAGAGGTCACGGGTTCGAGTCTTAGGAGCGGCCTCTTGCCAACTAAATTGGCAGGGGAAGGCTTGTCCCTAGTACACCCTTGTGGTGGGACCCTTCCCTGGACCCTCGCTCAGCGGGGACGCATAGTGCACCGGGCCGCCCTTTATATCGAGGATGGCTATTGTGGCGGAATTTAGGAAAGGATATTCATGAGACTCTAATAGGAAATATAAATTAGGGATGACGAGGACAATAGTAGGAGTATTAGCTAGAGTTTAGTTACTCATAATGATTGATGAGAGATTTGTGAAAATTGGATTTACTTATGGCTAGGGAGTAATGGGGCGAGACTTGTTATCGAAGGGAAATTGTGTGTGTTGTTATTGGCAAAGGATGAGGAGGTGACAGAGGAAGGGGAAGATAGTTGTGATTTGTGATAGGAAATAAGATTTAGGGATAAAGGTGAAACTGGTAGGGGCAATTAGCTGCCGTTATTTCCTCATAGGGACTGGTGAGAGATTTGTGACTGTTGGAATTAGTCATGATTAGGAAATGATTGAGATTTGTTATATAAGCATGTCAAAGAAAGTAGAGGTAGCCTTTGGAAAATTAGTTTGTGGTCTCAAATTGAAGTTTAGGAAGAAGCAGTGTCCTCTGAGAGGAGAAGTTTCTCTTTTGTTCATCTTTATCTTCTTGTTTGTTTGCTATTTTCTTTTTCTTTCTTCCATTGATCTTGTTCTTGTTTTGAATTCATGATCATAGTGGTTTGGAAGTTTATCAATAAAAGTTATAATTCTTATTTAGCGTGTCTAGCTGAGTGGTACTCTATAGATTCAGACTTTTTCTTTCTCTCCGGACAATGCAACCAAGAATGCTATAATTTGAATATTTGTGTTTCTCCTCTTTAAAATGAGGCCTAAACCATGCGGAGCCCCCTAAAGTTGTCTATTTTGGTCACTTTGCCCCTGAACTTAAGGGACAGCCCATTAGCCACTCCAACTCTCTGAAAGTGACATAACACGCCCCTTATTTTTCCTCAATCGGAGAAGAATTTGACCACTAGCCTTTCGGTTGACTTCCCATATGCAATGTGGCTTTTCTCTTCAAAAAACTTTACTCCTCCTTAGAGCATATTATGCAATAGCCTCTCTAAACTCATAAGCACTTTGAAATACCATCCTGAAAGGACACGTTGCAAATTTTTATAAAAGGAAAAGCCACATTGCATATGGGACGTCAATCGAAAGGCGAGTGGTCCTCATGGGTCAAATCTTCTCCGATTGAGGAAAAATAAGGGGCGTCTTTTGTCACTTTTAGGGAGTTTGAGTGGCTAATGGGTTGTCCCCAGTTCGGGGGGCAAAGTTACCGAAGTGGACAGCTTTTTGGGACTCCGTATGGTTTATGCCTTAAAATGACATTATCTTTTTGGAGTATTTTTCCCTAATTTAAGCTCATAAAATTATTCACCCCCTAATGCAGCAAAATAATTTAGGGCTAATTTTGCTAAATAACACTTGGGGCGTAAGAGTCTTCTGATGTATTCGGCCTAAATAATATCATCACAAAACAACACCACATAAATATGCTAAAATTTGTAATGCAATTTCACGTGTTTGTGTTGTGGGTCACTCAAGAAATCTAGTTCATTAAAACTCAATTCAGCCACAAAGAAATATCCATATAATAACATACTGGCACGTGTTTCTTGCCACATGAAAGCCCAAAACGCCATGACAATATATGTAGGCAATGGGCACCTTAAGTACACTATTTCTCCCTTGACTTGAAATAGAGAGAGATATTGAAAGCATTTTCTGCTTTTAAGAACTAAAACCTCATAAGCATATTTTTATTTATAAAATATAATTACAGCACAAGATAATTAAAAGGTGAAAAACTAATTAGAACACACAAAACCTCATTCCAAAAAACCAAGCTTTAGAATGAGAATTGTCTTCTTAACTTCTACAAACATAACAAGTGGTCTATCTATTGGTGGATTCTGTGAAAGCTTTCTCTAACTTGGCATGCATCGTCCACATGGAAAGAGAGCAAATGAAAGTTAAAATCTATGTAAGTTTATATCCATAAAAAATTAAGCATTGTTATATCCCGAAATGATTTATGCACAATTCAATGATCTTATCTCACCCATATAAGAGGTGAAAAATAGTATTAATAAGCTAGATTATAAGCTAGAAGGATTGCTTAATAGGAAATACACCCGCACGCACACACTATGTAAATGACCTCTTCTCCAATGAGCTCATGGAAATGCCCAACTCCCATATTGTTAAATCATAAATGATTGAAGGAAAAAATTGTGCATCTTAAGAGTTTTTAGGAGTATACAATAAAAAGGACTTTATTATATAGAACAGTTTGTGCAATGTTTCTTAGTTATGTCCTCACTTCAAATAGTCACAAAAATACAGAAGAATTTGTTAATTATGGGAATTACAATTACTAAATCTATGTTTCTCTCCATTACCACTAATAACAAGCCCTTGAAATAAAGAGGCATTTATTCATTCAAATAATATATGTATGATTTAAATACAACAATTCAAACAAGCATTTGACAGCAAGACTTCATTAAAGGTATGCTAATGCGCCAATAAATACCTTTTGTGAATGGCAATGCTAGATGCCTCTGCAAGCAACCATCTAGCTTCTTTGTTGGAGTAGAAGGAACTTTTCCCTTGGGTTGAACCTAGCAAAGAATTAAAATTGGGAGACTGCAAAGAGTGTTTAGAGAAAGAAAAAAGGAAAAGCACAAACAGAGAAGGATGAGATATAAAGGAAACAAAAGTCATTATCTAATAGGCATATACCTGTGCCTGTGGATTCATTCCAAGAGCTAGCAATGAACCCAATGCCTCAGAAAATGCATCTCGAACAGATGATACGGGATCTTCAAGGGCCTAAGCAGTGTTGATATGAGAACACACATGTGCACAAACATATAGATGCTTATTGTAACTTCTCAAATATCATAAACTATAAAACAAAAGTCAACATGGAACAATTATCAAAACAAAGCCTACCTTGACACACTGGGCTGCTGAACTCTCAAGCTCTCCGGCTGCTATACCGGGTCCTCCAATGCTAGCAAATGCCTTCAAACAGTGCGCAGCAGCTATTCTAACAACAAAGGATTTATCTCCAATAGCAATACGTGTGATAAGACGGAATGCTTCAGTATATGCTGAGGAAACTGCACCACCACCACAGCCTTC
The DNA here is from genome assembly GCF_963576675.1 of Euphorbia lathyris. Classification (NCBI taxonomy): domain Eukaryota; kingdom Viridiplantae; phylum Streptophyta; class Magnoliopsida; order Malpighiales; family Euphorbiaceae; genus Euphorbia; species Euphorbia lathyris. The sequence goes on from NC_088910.1 coordinate 92,374,575, forward strand.
CAAAGCTTTTCGGAGCATGAGTAAAGCTTCTTCTCTCACAAACTCCTGATATTTATCATGTGCATGGATGAGTACACAATAAATGATAATAAACTCAACAGAGTTAAAAAGAACAAAAAAGTAAATAAAATAGAAAAAGAAAGAAAGAAGGAAAGAAAAGCTACACTATAATGCCAGGTTTTCTAAGCCAAAAATCGGAAAGGTATTAAAGCCACTGATTCTATCTTATGTTTGGCAAGAGGGCAAGATTTGTTTTATGAGCAACAAATGACAACTTGTCAAATAGCCAGGCTGTCCAGCCAAAACTCCTTATCCAATTGAGCTGCAAATGAAATAGAGAAGATTCAATTTCTTTTGACTTTGAGAGGTATTCTCTATTCTTTGAGGTACAATCAATGTTCTTTTTTTATGGAAACATTATTTACGGTTCAGCTGATTGTTGATCATGTACAATGCAACTAGTTAGCATGTTGCCAGATCAATCTCAATTGGTTCGAAGAAGATTAGAAATATGGGGTTACCATTATCCAACTTTGAATTTTCCAAACTCTCACAATATTAGTAATAATGAGCTTGTAAAACCTTGAGCTGTTCTCCAATTGAATCACCCTAAAACTAGAAAAGCATAGGATCTCAGCTCAAACAAATAACCTTTCCAGAAAAACAAAGCCCCCAAATAAAAAGTGATTTATTTACTCCTGAAATAAGGATGTACTAGCATATTTGGTTAAACCTGAATAAGGTTAAAATTCTTTATCATTTACATTATGTGCATATTGTAAACTATCAAATGTTACACGTGAAAATTTTCAAGAAGAAAATATTCTCATTCACTCATGAAGGTATATTTTCAAATATAGACAAGCTTTTCCATATTCATAAAATCAAGACAGATAGAATAAAAAGAAAATCAGTCAACGTGTTGACAGTTGACTGTTGACATTACGACCCCAAACCATTGGCAAGGCATGGATCCTTATCCATTTTGGCATGACATACAAGTTTCTCAATTAGATTAGGATGGTAGAAGTTGTCATATTTAGACATGATTAGCAGAAAACCCCTTCCAACCCTTGCTAAATATGCTCATATCCCACTTTCACTAAAAGTATTATTGATTACCCATATATGACTGTTGAATGGTTGTGCAAGTGTCTATAAAAATAATATAGATAGACATTATATTGAACTGGATTACCTCATTATACTTCATAAGTTTGGTAGCAATAATTGTTGTTTCAAGCAAACCCGAAGTAATTCTTCTACCAAAATGTCGATATAATTCTCCCAAGCATTGTGCAGCACCTACAAATGTTCAAGTCATGGTAAAAAAAAAAAAAAAGTTACCCAAATTGTTAACAAAAAAAGCTAGAGGATGCAAATTACTGTTGTATTGCATGGCCATGGATTTTACATCCACATTCTAACACATAGTATGAGAGAATACAGGGATTGATACTTATAAAATGTCACCACCACTTTGTGCATGCATAAGCATGTCTCACAATTCTAATATCTCTAAGCATTCATGGTACTAAAAGAAACCAATGGCAAAGCCAATATAATATAGAAAATGCAACCACTACTCCCCCCCACCCCCCACACCTTAGCAGCTAAGTACCAAGAACGTTTTGCATTAGTTGGCATATTAACAAGCCTCATCTACTATTTGATTACCAGAATTCTTCAACCATCTACATTTGGAAACCAAAGAAATGCCATGTGAAGGAAAATATGTTGCTAGAGCTTTTAATGGGTACTACAATATGCTCAATTCGTCTACTTCTATTGATTGCCTGCTCCGACGTTCTCTAACCATGAGGGGGGAAAAGAGAGAATTCAATTACTAAAATGTATGATAAAATCATAATATTCCTAGTAAAGCATGCATTACCATTTTTTAACTTCACTTTGAATCATACTATTTTGGAGTGCTTCTTCTCCTTTACTTTACAAGGCTTGTTAAATGTGGCATTGTTGAATCATACACAGACAAGTGAATAAACAAATAAAATAACAGAGCAACAATCAATAGAAAGAGTATTCAAGGGAGGACAACGAGACTGGTCGAATAACTTGAAAAGTATGTGTTAATGATGAATTAATATTGGACTGGTCAACATGTTTACCTTAACAACAAAGAAGTTAATTGCACAACCATAGAATTATTGTTGTAATCTATAGTTGGTAATGCCTAGTATAGATAAAAATATGTAAAGACTCTTGTGCACATATTTTCTGATATAGAAGCAAGCAACCATTATGTATGAACAAAGCGCGGATGCGAAGAAAGAAGTTGTATTCTGCTGCATAAAACCAGCATAAAACAAAGAAAAAAATATGTTTTTGGGCTTGATTATGTTGAAGTTTGTTATTTTGCCTCTCCATCACCGACAAGGAATATGTTGTTAGTTTCCTCTCCATAAACTGAAAATGTATTTTGTAAAATTCATTTGTTTACCATATATTTCATTGCTTACTCCTTTCCATCTCCAATTGGCAATGATACATTTAGCAAATTTATACAATCATACAAAGCAAATTGACCACAATGATTGACCCTACACTATCAACAAAAATAGAGAAACACCAAAAATGTGAGCTTCTTCCTTGCAAGAAGTTAAGCATTTGTTGTGACAAAGAAACAATTACATAGTGGCTGCATATTATTCTAGTCTGGAAAGGTTTGCTTTAACAGACAAAAAAAAAACAATCAAAATAATGCCTATTAATACCTTGTAGCTTCAAACTCTAAATATGCTCCAACCAACAATTAGATTTTAAGGAAAAAATATCAGCTGAGGAACATGATATTCATTAATCATACAGGAATTTTAATGATCCATCAAATGCCACCTCATTTTACTATTAGTAGATAATGTTACGAAACTACAGAACAAACTCGTTCAAGTACAAAAGTAGAGGAGCTACGGAGGAGAGACGGAAGACATATACATTTGCAAATAAATGACAAACATGAAGTTGTCGTTTAATTTGTTCACTAACCAGCAACTTTTTGGGGTTCACCCCTCTTCCCATCAGAAAGAAACCCTTGGAGAGTGCTCGCTCTCGAGTATATCGAAATTGCATCCCCTTTATATATAATCGTCGCCATAGCTACCGAAGCCAAATGTCGCACTGGCCGTCGCGCACCAAGAATAAGCAATGAATATAATGCATCCTCACATTTTCTTTGCCACAACAAAATAGAGTCCTGAAACCAAAAAACTGTACATTAGACTTCAAATTTTCCGGATCAAGAAGTAAAACACGTCTAGAAAACGTTGTATGAGAGAAATTAGATCCAGAACAGGTCTAAGAGTGAACCTTAGGCTCTTCGGTTATAGCGGAAATGAGATCAGACAGTAAATCGAAGCAGAGTAGAGCATCGGGAGATTGTTGAGAAAATGAAGCAACAAGGGACTCAAGCTGAGCCACCAGCACGCCGAATCGCGAAAGCGGCACGTTCTCCCTCACAAAATTCCTCGCCATTGTAGAAGTATAGAGGAAGAGAGAGTTGTAAACCAGAAAGTGGAAACTGGTCTACTCCAGTAATATGGAGAGCAGTTAGACTGGGTATTTTGTTTCTTTTAATTGATTAGATTTATGTTCGGAAGCGTATCAGATCAAGATTCGGTTCTAGTTTCACTTCACCATCATCTGGTATGATTTGTTATATACCGCACTAAAATTCCGAACGTCCCTTTTTGCCCTTCTCATTATTTCAAACATAAGTTTTGAAATTCCAAATCCTCTCAACATCTTTTCCATTCTAAAAAAAACCGACCAAAAACGAGATGGCACGAAGAGGAGGCATCGGCAAAGGATACATGGGTATTACGGTAAGTATTTCCATAAAAAAAATTATCAAAATCGTGAGTAATCGGGCCGAAATTCGGGATTAAAATCCCAGAAATTCGCCTAGACGGGCGCCGGAATCCATCTCCGCCTACGGTGGAACGCATGAACTATGCGTTCCACCGTAGGTGGAGATGCATAGTGTCGACCGATCCACCTTAGGGTGGATCGCACGGCGCACGCGCTCCACCGTAAGGCGGAGCGCGCGGCGCATGCGATCCACCTTAGGGTGGATCGCTCGACGTACGCGTTCCACTTAAGGTGGAACGCGTACAACGCATGCGCTCCACCTTATGGTGGGGCGCATGCGCCACCCGTTTGGCCTAAGGGCCAAACATTTGCGGCGCACTGGTCGGCCCTAAGGCCGACTGGTGCGCCGCACCCGTTTGGCCCTTAGGGCAGGTGGTGTAAACCACCCGCCCAGACCAAAAAGGGGCAAATTTTGAATTTTTTTCAAAAAAAATTGCACGGACCGGGCGTAGGCAAACCCGAACGTATAGAAAAAAAAAATTATGTTAAATTGAATATACCTTATAAATAAATAATATTACAGGATAAGGAGGGAGCTGACCCTAGACGCACGTCTTCACGTCCTGTTACTGCATCTGCTCGGCGGGACCGGGAGGAGCAGCAGCGGTTTATGGCGGACGCCCGGAGGGCACATGCTGCACAGGCGGAGCGTGCTGAGGGACGGGATGAGGCGGCTGGTATAGACATGGACGGGGATGCTTCTATGCATCGTCCTAGTGCTGATACTATCCCCATAGATCGTGGCGTTGTGACGAGGGGTCGAGACGGACGATTTTCTTCTACCGCAGCATCTTCTTCTGGTAAGAGAAATTAAAAAATGTGTTTATTTGTATTTGTGTTAATCGTGATTATTGAAAAATATACTAAAAAATTAATGTCTACCGTTTGCTGTAATTTCAGGTAGCAGCAAGCGATCGAGGAGTGTAGAGGATGACTGGGTTGTGAAGGACCCCGTCCCCGGGGGTCCATTTGATGGTGCTGTGATCCCGAGCTTTTTGGGACATATTGCATGTGCTATATGGGCCGGTCAGGACAGGGGCGTCCTTAGGTGTCATACCAGATCAGGGTATTGCACGAAGCTGAGATTATGGTACAGTGGTTCTTCCCGGACGATTCAGTCGCGTATCGAGTCATCTGGCTTGTTCCATTTACCTGGTATTATGCACAGTCACATAGATGCTGCACTGATCACAGCATTTGTTGAGCGGTGGCAGCCAGACACGTCATCATTTCACATGCCATTTGGCGAGATGACCATTTTGATGCATGATGTGTGGGAGATATTGCGCATCCCCGTAGATGGTGCCATGGTGACTGCTGATGCGACTGTTGATGAGCTTAAGTAGTGCGTGATGGATTTGTTTGGGGCGACTCGGGTTGAGTTAGATGCCCGTCATTATGCTTCTGGTGGTATACGAGCCGCTTCCGTCATGGAGCGCTGTGGAGGTGATCGGATTCCTGAGACCCAGGCTATAGCTTGGACGTGGCTGATGCTCGGTTCCACCTTGTTCGTAGACAAGAGTGGTGACCGCATCCGACCTTCTTGTCTGTTAGAGGTGCAGGACTCGGCGGCTGGAGCCGTTGGACTTTCTTGGGGATCAGCTGCACTAGCATATCTATACCGTCATCTTGGTATTGCTACCAGAGGAGATTGCGGGCAGATGACGGGTTGTATGACATTGCTCCAGTCCTGGATTTACGAGTATTTTCCTTGCTTCAGGCCACATCGAGAGGCAGTTACAGTTGACCCGGATCTTCCTAGGGCTTCGTTGTGGCCATCTATATCGATGGAGAAGAGCGATGAGCGGTTGAGAGCATTTCGTGCCCGGCTTGATGTGTTGACAGCAGATGAGGTATACTTGCTTTATAATTATAAATACTATTCAATTAAAACAAATTTGTGTATTACTTGTATGTGTTAATGTAATTTTATACATCTGTAGGTCATGTGGATGCCGTATGGCCCTGATGCCATTATTGAGACCCCGAGGACTCTATATTCTGGATGGATACGGTATCGTGATGTGATCGAGCCGTACATGCCGGGGCGATGCCTTCGACAGCTTGGACATGTGCAGACCATTCCTAGACCGATATTGCAGCCTTCTAAGGCTGTTCGCCCGTGGACCAGTTTGAAGTATCGTGTAGAGGTGCCAGCTGTGATGGTGCAGGGTATTTGGGACTCTTTTCCCCAGTCGTCCGTCCTTATACTGTCTGTATTCACTCCAGCACATACTCCATCAGATTGTGAGGATCAGTACATGCATTGGTACACCCGTCACTCACACCCTCGTCTACTTCCGGAGATTGTTGCACCCGGACCGGCTATTTATACTCGCTCGAACAGTGAGATTGTAAGTTATTTTTGGTTTTCTTGACTGGTCTAGTAATGTGAAATGATATTTACTGAAATGTGAAATGATATTAACCTTGTTTTTTGTTCCTTACTTTTTTACAGTGGGTTAGTCGATTATCTGGCTGGGGTGAAACTGTGCTGGATCACATGAGTCATCTGGACGAGGATGCTGCGATTGTATATAGGCAGTCGTTAGAGGAGATTATGGATGCTTGGCATTTGGCCAAGTGAGTTATGACTGTATTTTGTAGTATTTTAGTACTATTTTGACAGAATTTGGTGGATTGATATTTTAGTACTTTTTTGTGGTATGTTTTGTTATTATTGCAAATTTAAGAATACATTAGAACGACATAAACTGCATAAACTGTAAAAATACATTAGAACGACATAAACTGAAAAAAGACATTACAACGACATAAACCGGAAAAAAAGACATTAGTCACTATCTTCTTCGTACACCTGAATGTTTGGTGAAGATGTCGCTGGTACACCTGACTGTATTGCAAGGTATATCTCTTTCTCCTCTGCAATATTCGTCTCATATTCCACAGGAAAAATGTTCCATGGAGCATTTCCTCTATTTCTTGGCCAAGCTCGTCCTGGCAGGTAATCGTTCTTTGAAGCGCTGATACTCTGTGAACCTTCTGCCATACCGTGTCAAGGGACCCAGTTGCCGTATTGAGCCATTGCTTTAGACTAGCATGTTCGCTCTCCACTCGACAAGTAGTTGTGTTACCAAAATGTAGGAACTCCTTTGTCCAAGCAACAACAAACTTCTCCTTATGCACCAACCACGTCTCCTCAACATACGAGATAACTCCTTTGAACCTGCTCATCTTTTCCTTCATCATCATAAGATTGGTCTCGTACTCCTCAATGGTTAATGATTCTAATATTGTTCTCCATTTGCCATTCTTGAATTTAGAGGCAAGGCCTTTATCTCCAATGATTCTATACACACGATCTTCCACATCCTTATTAATATGCCAAGTGCATAGCAAGTGCGCTGCTTGTGGAAAAACTTCTTGTATCGGCTTTAATAACCCAAGCTCCCTGTCACTAACAACAACGGTCGGGTTAAGATCATCCCCAAGCAAAATCTTCAGCCTTTGCAAAATCCAACGATAGCTCCCTTCGGTCTCGTCTTTAACAATAGCATACGCTATCTTGAAGTTATTATTGCATGGCGTCATCCCAACAATCTCAACAAACGGCATTTTGTACTTGTTTGTTTTGTACGTTGAATCAATACCGATGTACCAGTGGTAAGTCCTGAACATATCAACTGACTCTGGATGTGCCATGAACACATGCGTTATCACACCTGAATCAGCCTGTGTGTAATTGACATATTTGTTCTCCACAGCAATATGGTAGAATTGACTAGCCAGGTCTCTACCTTCAAACGCGTCCCTCCTCATTTTGTCCCTGTAATTATATATGTGTTTAATTACTGAGTTGTCCTCTGGGTGTTTTTCTTTAACTGCTGCTAAAATAGCACAAGGCTTTGCTTGAGCTGAAGACATACCACGCATAATTTGTTTAGATGCGATACTGAGTCCGCTCATTTGCCGACTTCCCTCTGGATACATACGCATTGTATGGTTATGCATTCCAGTTAACCCAGCCTTAGCCTTTATCCCCCATCCCGAAAGGTCTGCATGTTGATAGGCTTTAATCTGAAATTTACATCGGCACGCTTTAGTTTTACTTTTCCTAATTGCAGGATCTTCATCATTTTTCACAACACCTCTATATCGTTCACCCCGTGAACAGCGCAACAACTTCTGTTTACCCCCATTTTTGTGCGAAGATATTACAAGCTCAAACCCATTCTGAATAGCTATCTTTTTTGCCCAATCAATAGCATCCTGACTGGAGGGGAAAACGGTATCCGTTATAAAACGCGAACTATAATCAATGTTATCGGGGTTCCAATCTTCTATCGGTACCTGAATATACGAAAAATTTACATTAAAATTACAAAAAAAAATACTTCGGGCCTATTTCTCCCGTTCGAAATTAGTTCGGGACAATTTCTGCCCACTTTTGCCTGAACGGGCAGGCTACCCGTTCCACCATAGGTGGAAACGGGCAGCGCGTACTGCCCGTTCCAAAGGTGGAACGGGTGGCGCGTACCACCCGTTCCATGGGTGGAGCGGGTGGCGATTACCACCCGTTCCATGGGTGGAGCGGGTGGCGATTACCACCCGTTCCTTAGACCGATCGGGTAGTTCATCCGATCGGCCTAAGGAACGGGTGGTAATCGCCACCCGCCCAGGCAAAATTCGAATAAAAAAAAATAAAAAAATGATTAATAACGTTTTTAATTCTCGTAATATTACCTCGTGTTCGAACTCATTGTCTTCGGGAATGTTTTGATCCATTTTTTTCAAATCCGGGATTTGTGCTCGGGAGAGAAAACTAGAGAGAGTTTTTAAGGTTTTAGGGGGGAAAAAAGTGGCAAGGGTAAAATGGTCAAAACAGTGCGGTGAAACGGAAATTAAGGGCGGTATTTAGCAATACCCTATGATTTCCAGTGTCGTTAGTTATCAGAAATAAAATTCTCCACTATAGCCTGTTTGGTAAAGAGCGTTTCGGGATAAAAAGAGCGGTTTTAGAAAAAGCTCTTAAAAGGAGCTTTTTCAATTAGCTTTTTGCAATATTAAAATTAAGGGTAAAGTTCAAATAAAACCTCTGTGGTTTTACTAATTTTCAGATAAAGGACTGTGGTTTACTTTTTGTCAAAACGAGGATTGAGGTTTCAAAGTTGGATTAATGCTATTAAAACCATCTTTAACGACCTGAAAATGAAATTTTTTAAGAATTAAAGTTGTTCAATGTCATATTTTCTATGGAACTACATTTTCGATTTTCAAAAATCATCTTTTTTGGAACTTTCTCTCTCTAAACACTAACTTTCTCTCTCTTTACCAAACATCATCTAAACAATCTTAAAATAAAAAAGTTGAAGAATTAAAGTTGCTTAGAATATTAGTAGTTCTTAAAATATGTCATTTTCGAAGTCGTCAAATGTGATTTTAATAATATCAATTGAAAATGTCCTTATTTTGTTAAAGTTAAAAACCTCAATCCTTGTTTTGACAAAAAGTAAACCACAGTCCTTTATCTGAAAATTAGTGAAACCACAGGGGTTTTATTTGAACTTTATCCTAAAATTAATGGATTTCTTTAACCCTAATAGATAGACTCCCTCTTCTCCTGTGCCAAAATTAATGTCCTTATTCGTCTTTTTGCACAAACCGCTATTATCAATCAGCTAATTTTTACCAAACAGGTCTACACAAACAGCTAATCAAATCAGCTAGTCAAATCAGCTAATGTAATCAGCTAACAGCTAACATCTAATGTAATCAGCTAACCGCTAACAGCTAATTCCCAAACAGGCCTATATGATTTTGATCTTTCATTCTACTTTTTTGCCTTTTCATCCTAAATTTTCCTTTTCTTTTTTAACTCACTTAATATAAATTAATATTTTAAATAATTTAAATTTGATGAGTTTTTCGTTTTTTTTTACAAGGAAAGGAAGAAAAATCACAAAAACGAATATAAATTTCTCATGTGGTTCTTACAAAACCTGAACCAACATCTGAAAAAAGAGAACACGAGCGCTACCTAATAAAACTGTTCGATACGATTTTATATCGGAGACCTTGACTCGGGATGTCTCAAAAGACACAATCAAGGATCCAACATTACAGCAATCACACATGATCTTGTGAATCACGAATTTACTGGGCTTGAGGTATATCAAGCCCCAATATTCGGACGGGCGTTCATCTATCAATAGATGACATGTACCACATCTCGCTCCTAAACTGATAATTGTTTTCTACGGCTCGATCACAGTATATATATAGTAAGGTCAACTTAAGATATGGTACTTTATTCATTCATTAAGCTTACATCTTAGCTTTGATTTATTGTTGTGTTCGTTCTCAAGTCTTACCTCAAACTGACTTAGATATCAAAGCGGGTTAGCTGAATAACGACCCCTTTGACCTTGTTTCTATCCAATTGTAGGTTTTCAAGTGGACTTTCAGGATTCAACCACATCAGATTGGTACGGTGAGCATAGAACAAACACAGCAATGACTCGGTTAAGTAGTTTTATCCAATTTCCATCCTCTAGTGCACTCACTGCATCCCGAGTAGATTGCAGTTGAAGAAGAAGCACAACGACAATTGTAGGTCGGTCATGACCTAGCTCCGGAACTAGCGGAGGACACTAAGGCCTTAGACGCCCAACAGCAAAGGCTCTTAAGAGCAATCTCCCAACGACTAGCAGAAAACATGGGATTTGTCCATGACATCATCAGCGTTATGCGATAGGAGCATGCCATCCAAATGGTTGAAGTTAAGGAAAAGTTAGCGATAACATAAGAGACTATCAGGTATATGAATAAACTTGAGAATACCAACTGCTCAACCGAGGACCGCACTGTTCGAAGTTGCCATCGTCGGCAAGACGGATCACTAAAAGATCGAATAAGGGATTCAAGCGCCCAGTCGAGGGGGTAAAGAAGACTCCCCAATAAAACATCAAAGATCCCAAACTCCCCCTACAAAGAAGGTGTTTGCACCATAATTTAACTTTTTGGCACTTATATATTTTTAATACATTAATTGGCCTAACTTACGTCCAAGTAGATTTTTCAAGAGTGGACCTTAGGGGAAACCAATTTCCTAAGGTGAACCTCGGAGAAACCTAAAGTAAATTAAAAGGAAAATCAGAAGGCCATTTAATATTTTAACGTGTATTTTGTGAGCCAATTAGAATGCAGGAAAGTTAGAAACCGTCATAATCAATCCCACCGTGGAAGTCAAAGTGGAGCGGTTAATCAATGTGATGGAGAACGTGGATTAGTGGAAAAAAGCAGGAAGTTACCTCCAACGTCTATAAAAGGAAGAAATCACGATGAGAGCAACTCACCAACTCAACAAATCAACAAACCCAAGCAAAACTCTAGCCAATTATCCTTAGACTTCAGCATTTTACAATTCTCAATTGTTCCCTTAGATTTAATTTTCAGATCCAACGTTCATTCATTTCCCAATACATTTTTTATTTTATTTGTTGTTCAATCATTTCTGTAAGGTCGGTATCGTTTTGATAATCGAATCTTTTAGGAATTTTCGGTCTCTTTATTCCTTACAATCGTTTGTTACATAGAAGTTAGAAAGCGCACTCAATTTCATTTCATAGTTTGATAATACTATAATTATCTGGCACGCCCGCAATTTTTCATGAAAGAGCCAAACAAAAATTGGCACGCTCGGTGGGACTCACAAAAGAGCCAAACAAAAATTGGCACGCCCAGTGGGATCAAATCACAATACCTCCAAAGAAAAATGATAAGAACAACAAAGATCATATAGCAGCCAACTCTGAAGAATAAGAGATTATGGCAACAGGCAATGTTCCACATATGGTGGAACGAATTGAAGTTGAAAATGTTGTTAACCCCAGAGGACAATCGTGGATCTCTACAGAGATCCAAAATTCACAATTCTTGCAGAGACATTTCAATTCCATTGAAAAGAATCTGGAAGCTCTAAAGAGCGATATGAATCAGAAGATGGACAAGATACTCTAGAAGCTATCGCAGCTAGGGGTCATCAAGAGTGGAGGAAACCATGTTCCTCAAGGCTCCTTGGAGTCCAATGAAGGATGTGGTGTGTCCATCACTGAGAAGTATCAGATTCCACCTTTGAGGGAGGAAGTTGTCTCAAAGAAGGCCGCTACTTTTGCAGGCCAAGAAAATTCTAATAAGTCATCTGCTCCTCAATGCTTTGGGAACACTAATCCTACCTCCTATACAGCTTCATATCACGAGGAGGCAGGAGGCCACCATATCATTGGAGAGATGGGGGGGCAACCATAGAGGAAATGGGAGAAACACTAGAATTCTTAATGTGCCTTATGTTCACCAACAGATTGGCATCCCTCAACAGATTCCCCTAGTTACTGCGGAGATCATCCGAGAAGCTGTCCAAAAACTATATGAGTATGGCCTCCGTCAAGTTGGCCATTTTGAGTTTCACAAGATAAGAAAAAAAAGTAGCGATGAGATGCTAAGTCAAGGGAGAAGTAGGAGGTGAAGTTGAGGCTGGTGAGAATTCCTCCAATTGAGGAAATGAGATATCAGTATGAAGGTGATACAAAGGCCGACTCCACGGCCTATATATTTTGTGTCACCTAAAGAGTTATCATGCAACACTTTTAAAAGCTGACACCATGACTTTTGAAGAATCAAGCATGAAATTTACATTCCTCAAATTCATGCTTGAGGGGGGCAATTGTTTGCACCAAAAATAAAGTTTTTTTTATTGCATAACCTGGTTTACTCTTTTTCATAGGATAAACTTTTCTTTTTAGGAAACTTTTTCTTAAAAGAACATTTTAGGAAACTTTTTCTTAAAATGCCTATTTAGGAAACTTTTCATTTCAGAAAACTTTTCATATTTTCCTAGTACATCGTTCACTTAGGATTTCCTAGAGTGAACCTCAGTTTCCCTCAGAGGAAACATCTAAAATAGTGTACCAACTTCCTATACAGTGTACCTCAGGGGAAACCAACTTCCTATGTAGTGTACCTTAGGGGAAACCATGGGGTACCTTAGGGAAAATCATAGTGTACCTCGTGGGAAACCATATATAGTGTACCTTAGGGGAAACCATAGTGTACCTCGTGGGAAACCAGCTTCCTATAGTGGACACTAAGGGGGACTTAAAGCAAACATAGGGGAACCAAGGGTCCGTTAATATTTTAACGTGTTTTTGTGAGCCAATTAAAAAGCAGAAAAAATCAGAAAGTGTACATATCAATCCATCGTGGAAGTCAAAGTGGAGGTTACTCAATATGGTGGAGAACGTGGACTAGTGGAAGCAAGCAGGAAGTTACCTCCAACATCTATAAAAAGAAGGAATCACGATGAGAACAGCCCAACTTAACAACTTAACAACTCAACACAACTACCCAAAACTCTAGCAAATTATCTCTAGACTTCAGTATTTTACAATTCTTAGTTATTCCCTTAGTTTCAATTTTCAGATCTAAAGTTCAGCACATCATTTCCTTTCAATTTTATTTTATTTATTGTTTCAATCATTTTCTGTAAGGTCGGTATCGTTTTGATAATCGAACCCTTTAGGAATTTTCGGTCTCTTTATTCCTTACAATCGTTTGATATTTAGAAGTTAGAAAGCGCACCCAATTTCACTCCATAGTACGAGAATACTATAATTCTCTGGCACGCCCGCAATTTCCCACGAAAGAGCCAAACAAATGGTTATCTAATGTTGTACCGGTGGTAAAGAAGAACGGCAAGCTACGAGTTTGTGTGGACTTCAGAGATCTCAATACAGCAACTCCGAAGGATGTGTATATGATGCCCATGGCAGACATGTTGGTGGATGCAGTAGCTAACAATGAACTTTTATCTTTTTTAGATTGTGTGGCAGGATATAATCAAATCGCCATTGTTGAAGAAGATACTTCAAAGACCGCCTTCCGGTGTCCAGGTGCTATTGGGACATTTGAGTGGCTGGTCATGCCTTTTGGCTTGAAGAATGCAGGTGCTACCTACCAAAGAGCCATGAATGCCATTTTCCATGATATGATTGGAAAAAATCTTGAGGTTTACATTGATGACATCGTCATAAAGTCCAAAAAAAGAAATGGAGCATATAGATCACTTGAGATGTGGTTTTCAAAGGATGAGGGAGCATCAACTAAAACTCAATCCCCTCAAGTGTGCTTTTGGGGTGAAAGTTGGAAACTTCCTTGGGTTCCTGGTGCACCAAAGAGGCGTGGAGATAGATCAGAACAAAGCCAAGGTGATCATAGAGTCCAAATCCCCTCAAACAAAAAAGGAGCTTCAGTGGTTCTTAGGGCAATTGAATTATCTCAGGAGGTTCATCTCCAACTTGGCTGGAAAATCTAAGACATTTTCTGATTTGCTGCGGTTAAAGAAGGAAGATGAATTCAAATGGGAGGAACACCATCAGCAAGCCTTCCAGAGTATCTATGCGAACCTCTTGTACTTATATCGCCAAGGCCAGGTGTACCTCTGAAACTTTATCTATCTGCCGCTCACGATTCCATTGGATGCTTGTTAGCACAAAACAATTCCAAAGGATATGAGCATGCAATATATTATTTGAGTAGATTCTTGAATGCAACTGAGGTAAAATATTCACCAATCGAGAAACTCTGTCTTACATTGTATTTTGCTTGTACCAAACTGCGGCATTATATGATTGGGGCAAGGGTGTTGGTGGTATCTCAGACTGACTTGATCAAGTACATGTTGAATAAGTCACTCATAACTGGGAGGATTGGAAAGTGGTCGCTGGCTTTGGCAGAGTTTACTCTGGTGTACTATCCTCAAAAATCAGTGAAGGGGCAAGCACTTGCAGATTTCCTTGCAGATCACCCTTGTCTTGATATGAAGGATGAAATAGATCAAGATCTACCAATCTTCAGTGTTGAAAAATCCCGCTGGATTTTGAAATTTGATGGATCTAGCACCGAGACATCTGCAGGAGTAGGAGTAGTCATTATATCCCCTATGGGAACCAAAACAACAATGTCTTTCAACCTGGATTTCAAATGTACGAACAATCAGGCTGAATATGAAGATGCGGTCATTGGCCTGGAGATCTTGAGGGAGTTAGGAGCAGATGATGTTTTGATTCAAGGGGATTCCCAACTCATGCTGAGGCAACTATCAGGAGAATACAAATGCACTAGTCTCAGCTTGGAGCCATATTATACAGCAGTTGTTCAACTACTGCATGAATTCAATGACTTCTCTTTTCTTTATGTTCCCATGGAGATGAACTGTGAGGCTAATGAGCTAGCTCAAATATCCTCTGGTTGAAAAATGTCAGAAGAACTCACCCATAAGTTGATAATGATCAAAAAGCTCAGACATCCTTCCATAATGGAGAGAGGAATTCAAGTGGACACATTCAATACAGATGTCAATCTAGCTAGTGACTTGAGGAGTCCCATCAAGGAGTATTTGTCAAACCCAAGAAGACGAGTACCTTATTCCCTCAAGATTAGAGCATTGAATTTCTTATTGATGGAAGGTGACTTGTACCGCAAAAATGTAGATGGACTTTTGCTGAAATGCTTAGGATTTCCAGACAGCATGGAAGTTATGAAACAAGTCCACGAAGGAGTATATGGAGCTCATCAGGCAGGCATCAAGATGAAGTGGCTTATTGATAGGGGTCAAAAACCCTTATCTTTAGGTACGGTTTTTAGGTTAGTTTAGTTTAGTTTTCCTATAATAAGCGAGCAATTCTCGCATTTTTATGCATGTGTGCGTATTAGTTAGATTTTGTATATGTTTTATTTACTTTTGTAGTTTGAGGTCGCTTTCTGATTGTTTTTGGGCAAATATTGACAAAATAGCATGTATGATAATTTCCAATTATTTATAATGGCTAAATGATCCACTAATAGTCGCACCGAATGAAGTTTTCACTCAAATCTAGCGATTAGTGGGTCAATTTAGCCTTTAGACTAACGTTGTTTGGAGTTTATGTGCGTGTGCAGGATAAAACTACATCAATTTCGGGCAAAAAATCGCGTCTCGGGGACCCCCGACAGTCGCTCGGTGAATTGGGCATTCCAGCCCGCCAAACTGGCCTCTTTAGGCCAGTTCGTCTAACTGCTCGGTGAGCAGCCCAGGAGCTGCTCGGCGAGCAGCCCTGGAGCTGCTCGGCGAGCAGCTCGACAAACTGGCCACTAGAGGCCAGCTCGGCGAGCTGGTGCGCAGCTCGCGTCGAGCTGGCTGTTAGAGGCCAGCTCGGCGAGCTGCGCCTCGAGAATCAGTCTTTTGACTGATTCCCGGCCCCATGGCTCCACGTTTCGCCCACGACTTGTCCACCTACAACATGAAACAAACTTGGTTAGGTTTAGGACTCAAACTACATCTATAAATAGGATTTTTCAATTGTAAATTAGATATCTTTTATCTTTGTAAAAACCTAGCTTCCACCTTGAGAAATCCTCTCCACCTCCTCCATCTCCTTCAACCTCCATTGAAGACACCTTCGAAGCTCCGTTCACTGAGGATTGCTCAAGTTACATCCTTAAGTCCTAGGAAGACGCCTGCATTGGTAGACAGGTTTCCTGAAAGGGATTTTTCTTCTTTGATATTCTATCTAGCCTCTGATCCATGTTATGAATCCTAGGCTCATTGTATCTTTGTGACAATACTTTTTATCTTTAATATATATCATAGTTTTGTTTGTTCAATTGTTTTATTGCTTGATTCTTTGTCTTACGCTTTGTCTGATTGGTTTAACTCATTCGATAATCCCAAAATTAAGTTGGCACATATTGCGAGCTGAATCTGACCTAGTCAGTGCCTATAGGATTGACGACCCTATAGAAGATTAAGCCCAAATTGCTGAGCCTTAGAGCTAGTTTCGACCTTACAATGGAATCACGAACTAGGTACCTCAAGAGGATAGGTAGGGTTAATCGCTGACAAGACCATTTTAGTCTTGTTGCTTTCTATCTTACTCTATGTAATTTGGAAACATTTGGTGTTTAATTGATGTTTTTGTTTCATATTTCATTTTGGGAGAAAGTTTCGATGTTTGGTGAAAAATCTGGAAATTAGTGGCCTTTTGGAGCATTTTGGAGTATTTGCAAATCAGAGGCCAAGTTCAGTTAAGGCGTGGGCACGTCCTGTCTCAGCTGTGATTGAGAAACAGCAGCCAACTTCAGTTAAGGCGTGGGCACGTGGCTGGACGAATTTGGAAGAGATAAGAAGATATTTTCAGATTTGATTTTGGACTATTATCTTATTTAATTGTATTCTATTTTAGTTAGGATTTGAATATTTCCTATTATCTCTATTTAATCATTAATTAATTAACGGTTTTGATATATGCAGCCCTTAGGGCTGCATATAAGCATTAAATACAAATAGAATATTCTTTTGTATTTTTAAGATGTTTATTTATTATGCATTGAACTTTTAAATACACCAAAATTCATTTAATGCAATCATAAATTCTTTTATATTTTCTATATTTGCATTAATTTTTTATTTTTTAAAAAGATGTCTGCATTTATTATTTCAACAGGTTATTTGTAACTGTGTTATTTCGACAGATTATTTGTAATTTCGACAGGTTATTTGTAATAGTAACAGAATAAAAGTTACAAATAACCTGTCGAAATAACACAGTTATAAATAACCTGTCAAAATGATAATGTTTGTATCTGCATACAGTTAATTGTATTTTGACGGGTTATATACAGTTTTTTGTGTGTAACTTTTATCTGTCAGACTTAAACATTATCATTTCGACAGATTATTTGTAACTGTGTTATTTCGACAGGCTATTTGTAACTTTTATTCTGTTAATAACACGGTTACAAATAATCTGTTGAAATAATAAATGCAGACATCTTTTTAAAAAATAAAAAATTAATACAAATATAGAAAACATAAAAGAATTTATGATTGCATTAAATGAATTTTGGTGTATTTAAAAGTTCAATGCATAATAAATAAACATCTTGAAAATACAAAAGAATATTCTATTTGTATTTAATGCTTATATGCAGCCCTAAGGGCTGCATATATCAAAACCGATTAATTAAAGATTTAGTTTATTTCCTTATCTCTTAAGGATATTTTAGTCTTTCTTCTTAGGGTTTTCCCCCTATAAATAGAGGCTTAACATTCCTTAGAGAGGGAACTAGGTTTTATAGATTTTCAATTGTATTGTTGAATTGTTTTCATTATGAGTAGCTAAGTTTCATCTTCTGATTCAAGAGGGATTTCATTAGGTTGAAAGTTGTGAGGTTTCATGTATTAATTTCTTCAAATATTAATTCAAGTTCTGATTTTCTTCTTCAATTCTTTTTATGATTATTGAATCGTATTCGATCTTCTATTGCTAAGTATTTATTCTTGATCCGTAATTGTCTTGAATGAATTACATCAAGTAGCAAAAATCGATCTTGAGTAATTGACTTTTTGCTTGAGATTGATTGGGAAGAAAATTCAGCCAATTGCTATTGTTTGTCGGCGTTCCTCTCAATAGGAATTGATTTGATAAACTTTCTTAATCCTAATGCGGTTATTGAGAAATTGGATATGCTTCATTCCCTTTTCTTAATAACTAGGTTGATTTAGATGCTTCATTTAAATTAATAAATTAAGAGAAAGTGAAAGAGTGAATTAGGTAATACTCATACTCTTTAATCAAAGATTTGAATTTTCATTTGTTTATCATTTAAACCAAGGATCAATGAACCCAATCTCTTGAATCAGGTTTTTCTCATTATTGAATTCCAATTTATTTTACTTGTTTAATTTGATTTAATCAATCCATCAAAAATCAAAACCCCCCTTTTTATTTTATTTGCTCATTTGAATTAAGAGGTTAATTGTTCTCTTGGGATTCGACCTGGTCTTACTATTACTACAAATCAAATTGTAGTCCAATAGGGAAATCAGTAAAAAATTATTAATCAATTTTGCCGGGCTTCGACAGACCCGTCAAAATTTGGCATCGTTGTCGAGGAACAATTTAGTTTCTTGATTCATTTTCCTTTGTTTTTGATACTTTTTTATGACCCGCACCTTCCGTGGAAGTGAACGAACATTTATTTCAGAAATAGAAAAAGAAATACGGAGGTTAAGAAAAGAAACAAAACAAAGGAGTGTTTGTTCATCGTCTTTAGAAAATTTTGAAGAAATCAGAGAAAATTTTGTTTTTCAAAGTGAGGAAGAGACGATGGCTGGAAATAGAACATTAAGGGACTTTGCAGCACCCAATTTAAATCGCCAATCATTTTGCATTGAGTTCCCAAATCCAGAGGTGCCTTTTGAACTTAAATCTGGATTAATTCACTTACTCCCTTCTTTTCATGGTCTTACAGGTGAAGATCCTCATAAACATTTGAAGGAATTTCATGTCGTTTGTTCCGGTTTGAAACCCGAACGAGTAACCGAAGAGCAAGTTAAACTACGAGCCTTTCCTTTTTCTTTAAAAGATAAGGCTAAGGATTGGTTGTACTATCTTCCATCAGGATCTATCACGACATGGACAGAAATGCAAAGGTTATTTCTTGAGAAATTCTTTCCATCTTCACGTGCAGCGAATATTAGAAAGGAGATATGTGGAATTAGACAAACTTCTGGAGAGACCTTATATGAATATTGGGAGAGGTTCAAGCAACTTTGCACTAGTTGCCAACATCATCAAATACCTGAACAACTCCTAATCCAATATTTTTATGAAGGATTGGCTCCAATTGATAGAAGCATGATTGATGCAGCTAGTGGAGGAGCGTTGGTGAATAAGACACCCGATGAGGCAAGACAATTAATCTCCACTATGGCTGAAAAATCCCAACAATTCGGAACAAGATCAAGCAAAACGACCCAACAAGTTAATGAGGTAAGTAATTCTAACATTGAAAATAAGTTTACTGAATTAGTTGCTTTGGTTCGTCAAATTGCTGCAGATAAAGTGCAACCCGAAAAGGTATGTGGAGTATGTTCAAATGTGGGACATCATACTGATGAGTGTCCATCATTACAAGAAGATTTCCAACAAGCAAATGCTATTGGAGGATTTCCAGGACAACCACAACGCAAATATGACCCTTATTCCAACACTTACAATTCGGGATGGAGGGATCATCCAAATTTTAATTATGGAAATCAAGGAGGACAGCCAAGGTTGCAAAACCAGTCATATAATCGACCACCTCAAGTGCAAGGACCATCCAGACCTTCAACTTCTAACTCAGGTATGCCTTTAGAAGACATTGTTAAAACCCTAGCTGAA
The DNA here is from genome assembly GCF_963576675.1 of Euphorbia lathyris. Lineage (NCBI taxonomy): Eukaryota > Viridiplantae > Streptophyta > Magnoliopsida > Malpighiales > Euphorbiaceae > Euphorbia > Euphorbia lathyris. The sequence goes on from NC_088910.1 coordinate 92,394,686, forward strand.
AGTACTTTTAAATTTCAACAGAAAATGGAGGCAGAAATTCAGAATTTGGGAAGTCAAATGACTCAATTAGCTACCTCAGTTCATAAATTGGAGGCACAAAATTCTGGAAAATTGCCTTCCCAAACTATGGAGAACCCAAAGGAAAATGCTTCTCTAATCACATTGCGAAGTGGGAAGGAAGTTCAATCAACTTCACCTCCAAAAAGAGAAGAGAAATAAGAGGAGCCACCAATTGTACCCAAGGAAGATCCTAAGGTAAAATCTGCTCCTATTCCATTAATTCCATCTAAATTGGCCCCTTTTCCTTCAAGATTGGTGAAATAAAAAAAGGAAGAATATGAGATAGAGGTATTTGAAACCTTTCGAAAGGTAGAGGTAAACATTCCACTCATTGATGCTATCAAGCAAATTCCAAAGTATGCTAAATTTTTTAAGGAATTGTGCACAAATAAGAGAAAATTGAAAATTGATGAAAGAGTAAGAGTAGGGGAAAATGTTTCAGCTGTGATTAAAAAGAGTCTACCTACTAAATGTAAGGACCCAGGCATGTTTACAATGCCTTGTGTTATTGGGAATAAACGAATTGAACATGCCATGCTAGACTTAGGAGCATCAATAAATGTAATGCCTTATTCTATTTATAATGCTCTTAATTTGGGACCTTTGAAAGAAACTAGGGTAGTGATTCAATTAGCTGATCGTTCTAACTCTTATCTGGAAGGAGTTGTGGAAGATGTTTTGGTACAGGTGAATGAATTGATTTTTCTGGTGGATTTCTATATTTTGAAGATGGAGAATGATACATATGGAAATTCAGCACCTTTGTTACTTGGAAGGCCATTTATGAAAACAGCAAGAACAAAGATTGATGTTCATGAGGGTACTCTCTCCGTAGAATTTGACGGAGAGATTGTAAAATTTAATATTTTTGATGCCATGAAGTACCCAGAAAATTCAGATGCTGTTTATCATGTTGATGTAATTGACTCACTTGTGCAGGAAAATTTTCAAGCAAAAAATAGTCTAAGTGAGTTAGAAGAAGATGAACAAAGAAGTGATAATTCATTGAAGGAGGTGCAAAAAGGTATAGAAAAATCTGATATTGAAATACCTCATACTTACAAGAAAATGCTACCTTCAATTTTGCAGGCTCCAAGGCTTGAATTGAAAGATTTACCAGATCATTTGAAGTATGTCTATTTGGGAGAAGAGGAGACACTTCTGGTGATAATTGCAAAAGGTCTAAGCACGGAGCAAGAAGAAAGTTTGATAAAGTTCTTCAAGAGCATAAAAAGGCAATTGGGTGGACTTTAGCCGACATTAAAGGCATTAGCCCATCTGTTTGCATGGATCGAATTTTCTTAGAAGAAGATACAAAACCAGTGAGGGAGCCACAAAGAAAACTCAATCCGGTATTGAAAGAGGTAGTGTTGAAAGAGGTCATCAAGCTTTTGGATGAAGGGATAATCTATGCCATCTCAGATAGCAAATGGGTGAGCCCCGTTCATGTTGTGCCAAAGAAAACGGGAATCACAGTGGTAAGAAATAAAAATAATGAGTTGGTGCCTACAAGAGTGCAAAACGGGTGGAGAATGTGTATTGATTTTCGAAGGCTAAATGCGGCTACTAGAAAGGACCATTTTCCTCTTCCTTTTATTGATCAAATGTTGGAAAGGTTGGCTGGAAACTTATTCTTTTGTTTTCTTGATGGTTTTTCAGGTTATTACCAAATCGTTATTGACAAAGAAGACCAAGAGAAGACGACGTTTACATGCCCATTTGGAACATTTGCCTATCGAAGGATGCCATTTGGACTTTGCAATGCTCCGGGAACATTTCAACGTTGTATGATGAGTATATTTTCTGAATATATTGAAAAATGCATCGAAGTGTTCATGGATGATTTTACTGTTTATGGTGATTCTTTTGATAGTTGTTTAAACCATTTGGCTAAAATACTGAAACGATGCATTGAATCTAATTTAGTGCTTAATTATGAGAAATGTCATTTTATGGTCAATCAAGGAATCGTTTTGGGGCATGTGATTTCGTCTAAGGGAATTGAAGTTGACAAAGCTAAAATTGATTTAATTGTTAGCTTACCTTTCCCTACAAATGTTAGGGAAGTACGTTCTTTCCTTGGACATGCAGGTTTTTATCGAAGGTTTATAAAAGACTTTTCGAAGATAGCCCAACCTTTGTCTAACTTGATGAAGCAAGACGTGAAGTTTGAGTTTGGAGAAGAGTGCAAGGAAGCCTTTGATAAGTTGAAGTCATTGCTAACAACTGCTCCCATCATTCAACCACCAAAGTGGGATGAACCATTCGAAATCATGTGTGATGCAAGCAACTATGCAATCGGAGCTTTTTTGGGACAACGAATTGATAAGAAGAACCATGTCATCTATTATGCCTCAAGGACTTTGAACGATGCACAACGAAATTACTCTACAACAGAAAAAGAGCTTTTGGCTATTGTTTTTGCTTTAGATAAATTTAGATCATATGTGTTGGGTTCTAAAGTAATTGTGTTTTCTGATCATGCAGCATTGAAATATCTTTTGGCAAAGAAGGAGTCTAAACCAAGGTTGATAAGATGGATTCTCCTACTTCAAGAGTTCGATTTGGAGATTAAGGATCGGAAGGGATCTGAAAATTCAGTAGCAGATCATTTGAGTAGAATCATCCAAGAAGAACCTCTCCCTCTCTCCGAGCACTTTCCTGATGAACAATTATTCGAAGTGCAAGGTTTGCTTCCATGGTATGCTGATATAGTTAATTACTTGGTTATTAGACAGTTTCCAACTGATATGAGTCGTTCTAGGAAAGAAAAAATTAAAAGAGAGGCAAGATATTATGTGTGGGATGAACCATATTTGTGGAAATTTTGTTTGGATCAAGTAATTAGACGTTGTGTACCTGAAAATGAACATGCATCAATTTTAAATTTCTGTCATTATCTTGCATGTGGTGGTCATTTTGGACCCAAAAGAACAGCTAGGAAAGTTTTGGATTGTGGTTTGTATTGGGAAACATTGTTTAGAGATGCATACATGTTTTGCAAAAGTTGTGAACGATGCCAAATTAGCGGAAATATTTCTAATCGTAATGAAATGCCTCAAACACCTATGCTTGTTTGTGATATCTTTGATGTATGGGGCATCGATTTCATGGGTCCTTTTCCGTCATCTTGTGGGTATGTTTATATACTTTTAGCTGTCGATTATGTATCAAAGTGGGTGGAAGCTAAAGCCACCAAAACTGACGATTCTAAAGCTGTTATAGGTTTTATCAAGTCTAACATTTTCAGTAGATTTGGAGTTCCGAAAGCCATCATAAGCGATCAAGGGAGTCACTTTTGCAATCGCTCAGTTGAGGTCTTGTTGAAAAAGTACGGGGTAAATCATAGAACATCCACTGCCTATCATCCTTAAACAAATGGGCAAGCTGAAGTATCAAATCGAGAGGTCAAATCTATCTTAGAGAAAACGGTCAATCCGGGACGAAAAGATTGGAGTTTGCGACTTGAAGATGCACTTTGGGCTTACCGGACCGCGTATAAAACACCAATAGGGATGTCTCCCTACAGGTTAGTGTTCGGGAAACCTTGCCATTTACCAGTGGAATTTGAGCACAAAGCATTCTGGGCAATACGGAGATGTAACTTGGATATGGAGCTAGCCGGTGTAAATCGAAAATTGCAAATGCAAGAACTTGAGGAGCTACATTTGGAAGCTTATGAGAATTCGAGAATTTATAAGGAGAAGACGAAGTTGTTTCATGATAGTATGATCTTGAGAAAACAATTTCAAATCGGACAAAAAGTTTTATTATATAGCTCTCGATTAAAACTCATGCCCGGTAAGTTACGTTCTCGTTGGATTGGTCCTTTTGTTGTGATTAACATTTTTCCTTATGGTACAGTTGAGATCAAGAGTCTCGAGACGAATAAAGTTTTCAAGGTAAATGGATATCGCTTGAAGGTGTTCCATGAAGGTTTCAAAGAGGAACGAGAGTCGGAGATGAGTGTGGGAATCCCACATTATGAGAAAAATTAAAAAAAAGGGAGTTCGTCGAGCATAGCGACGTTAAATAATTGCGCTCTTGGGAGGCAACCCATTAAATTTTTTTTTTTAGTATTGATAATTTTTGGTTTGAATTTCAGGGGCTAATTTCGTTTAAGCCGTGACCACGTGTCAAATTATAACCTTTTGGTCAAATAGAAGCAGAACCCAATTTTGTTTTAACCGTGCCCATGGCTTATGAAAAACTGGTTACAGCTGTTATTGTATAAGTGCGTTGACGATTGACGTGCCCACGACTTAAGCAAAATTAGTCTCTGTCCCTTTTTGTTTTCTTTCTCTACCATTTTTTTTATTTTATTTTTTTTAATTTATTTATTTATATCATTATTATGAAAAGAAGGTTGAAAAAAAATAAAATAATAAATAAAATAATAAATAATAAAAAAATCGTAAAGTGATGTTTTGGTTTTGTTTTATTCAAACAATAAAAGACCATGTTCTTTTACTTGTAAATTAATTATAATAAAACACAAGTTGAGGAGATAAGTGTCATACCCAATTTCTAACCTAAACTACTGCTTTCTTTTTCTTCGACTTCTTGTGCAACGGCGATTCAACAGCAGCGGCGACTAACAGAGATTTTTTTTCTTTCGCCGTTCTCGTTTCATCCCCGATCACCATAATAAGGGTTTAGCGGTTTTTCTTTCTCCTCTCTTCCCCTCTCTACCCTCCTTACAGTCATGGGAAGGAAGCGCGCCGCTAGAACAATGAAAATCAATGTTCCGTTCGCCCCTTCGCCACAAAAATCAGCAACACCGGAGGACCCATCTGAGGACGTGATCAGAGCAGTCTTTTCTTCCAGTCACAAGCAGAAAGCCAAAGGAAAAGGTTCTAAAATTCCTCCTACTAGCAGATCAAAAATGCAAAAAAGTAAGGCTATTCTTCCCCCTTCGGAAAAAGCTCTTAAAGGTAACCTTTCTTTCTCAACTCAGGCTAGGAGAAATCGATATGCTTTGATTCAATCTAAAACTGTACTTCCTTGCAAGTATGTCGATTATGCTACTCTTGAATATTTTAGCTTGGTTGAGTCTTTTGAAGATTTGGTTGCTGATAGTTGTTGGAAAATTTACTTGTCAATTAATTGTCCTGCTTATATCGAGTTAACAAGAGAATTTTACATTACATTTCAGTTTGACAAACCTGCTAATTTTGATTTGGATAGTCCTAGGGTTATTCAATTTAGATTATTGGGACGTGAATTTAAATATTCAGTTACTGAATTCAATTTAGCCTTGGGTTTCATTGACAAAGCATTTGCTAAAACTGAAATTTATAAGCAGCCAGTTGTTGATTTTGGAAATTTCGAACCTATTAATGCTTGGAAAGAATTGTCTTCGGATAAGAGTTTGTATAGGGCAAGTGCAAACAAGGATTCTTACTTTATTGAACCTGTGTGGAGATATGTTCATTGCTTGTTAGCGTTTAATTTTTCAGGTCATAAGGATAGTTCAAGCTTATGTTCTAAAACTGAATTATATTTTATTTGGTGTATGGCAAAAGGTATTAAGGTTAATTTGGGATGTTGGTTAGCTAACCAATTTCAGTCGGCTATAACTAATTCTCGCAATTTAATCCTTGGTTCAATTATCACTCACTTGGCCATCAATTTAAAGTTGTTCAGTCTTGAGAAAAATGATTTGCATATAGCTTGTGATATGGAACCTCTTAATATTGATTGTCTGTACAGGATGGGTTTAGTTTCTTCTGCGCAGGAACCTTCTGCTTTCTTCCCATCTGGGGATTATGGGGAACCCAAGAAAATCGCCAAGCGGAAGCGAGTAGATGAAAGTGACAATGTTTTTGAGGATGGTGAGCCTTCTTCGTCTTCGAGTTCGGATATTCAGAAATTATTGACTCAAAATCAAGAACTGAATGATGAAGTCAGGAAACTAACTCACATTGTGGAAGAGCTTTGTAATTTTTTTGGGTTTCGCTCCACCTCCTCCACCAACTCTTTGATCTGTTATCGGCATCGGCTCAGTTAAGGGACGTTTTCTATATCTCTATCTTTATCTTTCTGAGCCGTTTGCTTATGCATACATTGGGGACAATGTAGATTTTAAGTGTGGGGAGGGAAATCATTGATTGTAACCAACATCTGCATCAATTGCTTAAATGTTTCCAAAAAAAAAAGAAGTCAAAACAAGTTTTGGAACCCCATTTCTCTTTTATACAACTGTTTTGCATTAATTTTTAACGTGATATGCATTCTTCAAATTTAAGTTTTGATGATTGATGAAGGCAAGTATCAAAGTAGTTTTTCTTCAAAAAAATTTGGGCATTTTTGCTATTTTTAACATTGGAATTGGATGAAAAAGTGCAAGATTTAACTCTATAACATATGTGAGCTTTTGAGCCTTTTGAGCAATTTATCACTTATTGCTCCATATTTCTTGTTGTGTGTTTAATCAAACATAACTTGTTCATTCTAGAATTTGCTATTTGATGCATTTCAAGACCACATAGATGATTGTGTGCTTTCAAAATGATTTGGGCATTTAGGTATAGCCACTTTTGAATTCTTAAATAGCCTACCCTACTCTTGTCCATTAGTTAGCCCTTTTGAGCCTCTAGCCTTTTTCCTTCATTGACACACCTCATTTCATCCTTTTCCCTTTCACTTTTATCCTTATAAATTACCCCATTTTTTTAAGAATTAGTAAGTCGAATCCTTTCTCTGCAATTATCAATATTTTCAGTCAACTATTAGCATAGGTGGGGTGAACTTTTCACCACCCCCTTCTTTTAATGTTATGTCAAAAAAAAAAGAAAAATAAATAAATAAATAAACAAAGTTCATCCTACAAGAACTTGTTTCATGTTACTCTTCCTATATGAAGTGTCAAGCATTCAAACATCATTCCAATATCCTCATTATGCTTGAACACTTATTATCAGTAGCTTATTTCTTAAAGTTATCTCCTTATTTTAGTCGTGTCTTGTTACCTTAAAAAAGAAAAAAAAAAGAAAAAAAGGGACTGAATTGTCATTTTCGTTAATTGCAGACTCACGTTATTTACTTTGGCTTACTATTCTTATTTTCGCCCAAAATTTCCTTTCTTTTCACACCCTTACCTAAGCCCCGTTACAACCTTGAACAAAGACCCGTTGATTGATTGCATACTTTCATTCCAAGTGGTGGCGATTTGATCTTTGAGCAAACTTATGGTAATGGCATGTTTATGTTTTGATTCGAGTGCTTATTGATTACCCTAAACACTTTGAGTTAATAGAGTGAATTCCCCTTGTGAAAGAGTTAAATTGTGTGCTTTGATTCTAAGGAAAGTGTTGAAAGAAGTTAAATGTTTGTTTTCTCTATTAAAACCAAATGCTTAGATTACTTGCCTATGAGTCATTTTTCTTAATGGAAATTCTTGATGCATACTCACTAGTGAGATCGTGTAGATAGTTCTTAATTGAGTTTTGGATGTTCTATATGCTTGAGGACAAGCATAGTTTAAGTGTGGGGAAGTTTGACAAGACCATTTTAGTCTTGTTGCTTTCTATCTTATTCTATGTAATTTGGAAACAGTTGGTGTTTAATTGATGTTTTTGTTTCATATTTCGTTTTGGGAGAAAGTTTCGATGTTTGGTGAAAAATCTGGAAATTAGTGGCCTTTTGGAGCATTTTGGAGTATTTGCAAATCAGAGGCCAATTTCAGTTAAGGCGTGGGCACATCCTGTCTCAGCTGTGATTGAGAAACAGCAGCCAACTTCAGTTAAGGCGTGGGCACGTGGCTGGACGAATTTGGAAGAGATAAGAAGATATTTTCAGATTTGATTTTGGGCTATTATCTTATTTAATTGTATTCTATTTTAGTTAGGATTTGAATATTTCCTATTATCTCTATTTAATCATTAATTAATTAGAGATTTAGTTTCTTTCCTTATCTCTTAAGGATATTTTAGTCTTTCTTCTTAGGGTTTTCCCCCTATAAATAGAGGCTTAACATTCCTTAGAGAGGGAACTAGGTTTTACAGTTTTTCAATTGTATTGTTGAACTGTTTTCATTATGAGTAGCTAAGTTTCATCTTCTGATTCAAGAGGGATTTCATTAGGTTGAAAGTTGTGAGGTTTTATGTATTAATTTCTTCAAGTATTAATTCAAGTTCTGATTTTCTTCTTCAATTCTTTTTATGATTATTGAATCGTATTCGATCTTCTATTGCTAAGTATTTATTCTTGATCCGTAATTGTCTTGAATGAATTACATCAAGTAGCAAAAATCGATCTTGAGTAATTGAGTTTTTGCTTGAGATTGATTGGGAAGAAAATTCAGCCAATTGCTATTGTTTGTCGACGTTCCTCTCAATAGGAATTGATTTGATAAACTTTCTTAATCCTAATGTGGTTATTGATAAATTGGATATGTTTCATTCCCTTTTCTTAATAACTAGGTTGATTTAGATGCTTCATTTAAATTAATAAATTAAGAGAAAGTGAAAGAGTGAATTAGGTAATCCTCATACTCTTTAATCAAAGATTTGAATTTTCATTTGTTTATCATTTAAACCAAGGATCAACGAACACCCAATGAACCCAATCTCTTGAATCAGGTTTTTCTCATTATTGAATTCCAATTTACTTTACTTGTTTAATTTGATTTAATCAATCCATCAAAAATCAAAACCCCCCTTTTTATTTTATTTGCTCATTTGAATTAAGAGGTTAATTGTTTTCTTGGGATTCGACCTGGTCTTACTATTACTACAAATCAAATTGTAGTCCAATAGGGAAATCAGTAAAAAATTATAAATCTATTTTGTCGGGCTTCGACAGACCTGTCAATCGCCTCGGACACAAGTGACTTAGATTAGGTTTTAATTCTGTTGTCTAAATAATCTATTTTCATTATTATCGTATCACCTTGTGTTCCTTCGGGTAATTACATTGGTTCGTAATCAACAAACTTAACATTATATCATTCATATATATATATACATATTAAGCGTAAATTTAAACCCATAGCCTAGATAACACCTGAGACCAAATAGCTCGATACTTGCAGGAATAAATCCTATGGATTCGATACATGGACTTGTTCAGATTTTATTACTTGATAATGACGGGGTGCTCTTATCCCTTAGTGAGCCTTGCGGTGCGATTGTCGTGAGGCGCATCACTCATCAGGAGACATGGGTACTTCTGGCCATCTATGGTGAAGGATTGTATGTCTTATGCAAAAGGATGCCGCCAATGCCAAAGATAAAGGGTAGATTCAAAGAGTTCATGCAGATGAGATGCACGCAGTCGTCAAGCCGTGGCCCTTCAGAGGATGGGCAATTTATTTGATAGGGAAAATTTATCCTGCATCATCAAAAGGGCACAACTTTATGATCGTGGCAACAGACTACTTCAAAAAATGGGTGGAGCCCTTACCAATGAAGAAAGTGGACCAGAGAGATGTTGTGAAGTTCATCAAGGAGAACATCATTCACAGGTACGGGATCCCTCAGTCAATTACCACAAACCAAGGAACCATGTTCACCGGAGATGACATGAAGGATTTTATGAAAGATTATGGAATCAAGTTGTTGCACTCTACTCCTCATTATCCATAAGCTAATGGTCAAGCTGAGGCCTCCAACAAAGTTCTTATCAACATCCTTGAAAAGATGATCGAAGATAATCCCAAGGAATGGCACGTCTTACTTTCAGAAACTTTATGGGCATACAGAACATCAAAAAGGAGTGCCACAGGCGTTAGTCCTTTCTCATTAACATATGGACATGATGTTGTGCTTCCTATGGAGGTAGTAGTGTCGTCCCTTAGAGTAGCCAGACAAAATGAACTCACTCCAGCAGAATACACAGAAGCTATGATGATGGAACTTGAAGAATCTGATGAAGCTAGAATACAAGCACTTGATCGAATGATCGCCCAGAAAAAGAAAGTAACCAAAGCATACAATAAGAGAGTAAAGAAAAAGACCTTTGAAGAAGGAGACATGGTTTGGAAACTCATCTTACTAGTTGGGAGTAAAGATAGAGCATATGGGAAATTGTCTCCAAATTGGGAAGGACCATTCAAAGTCTTCCAAGTTCTAAAAGGAAACTCTTATTGGTTAGCCAGCTTGCAAGGGGAGCCACATAAGAGGTTCATCAATGGAAAGTACCTCAAGAAATTCTATCCCACCTTTTGGGAACTAAGGGAGAATCAGCCATAGGATATAGGCAATATGTATTTGATGTAATGCAAAGCAATTTTAATTTGAAAATTGTAAAGCTGGCTTATAGCCGCTATTCTGTTTGCAATAAAATAATAACAGTCCGCAAGGTCGCAATTTATTCATCATTCAATGTCTATCAAATATGTTTAACAAAGAAATCTATCTAGAAGGGAATCAAATCAAACATCCTCTAAATCTATGGTCTTCAGTGTTGGTCCCTTATAACGTGACAGGTTAGTTCCAAGGGGGGGATAGGAACTATTTAAAATTTTGTCCGTTAAGGCTGACTTCTTTTCTTATGAAAAGGTTTACACAGCGTCACTAAGTAGATTCAAGACACAAGCTTAGTCAACTTGTGACTAAGTCTGCTTCTTTACTTGAGTCAGGAAATAGCACTTAGAGTCTATTCCTGAACTCAGCTTCTTAGTAGACTTAACTCAGCGTGAGTTCTTTACTTAGTCAGTTTTATAGCAAGCAATATATATTAAAGGAGTTTAAGGGTTAGAAAGATATTACTCAGCAGACTTATCCTGGTTCGGCCTCTCCGCCTACGTCCAGTCCCCGGAACTCGTTCCGAGCTTTTTGAATTCTCTACTGAGCTCTTTAAAGGTAGAGCACGAAACCTTTTAGAGATAGAAGCTGAGTATAACAAGAGTACCTTCCTCTATACCTCTACTCACTCCTATATCTACCGCTGAGTACTATAACCGAGTACTCAGCCTCTCCTTTCTATTCTTCTAGAAATGATAAAGTGTTTGCCCTAAACAACAATTGCTAAGACACTTTAGATGATTGAAAATCACTCTGGACTTTTACACAATAATATAGAAATTGGTGTAAGGTATTTGCTTTGCTTTTCTCACAGAAACTTCAAGTATGAATTTGGTCAGCGTTTCGACTAATTGAAGATCTGCATCGATTAAAGCAAATGGATGGCCTTTATATAGTGACACTTGAGGCACCTGGTCATTTCGAATTTCAAAATAACCGTTTGAGGGAAACGGCTTCCTGTCGTTGTCACTTTGGGCGTGCTCAGCGTCGTTGGCCAATAGGATTCTTGCATCTTCTATCCACGGCAGCTTTTCATCCTTGAAACAGAATGTTTCGACATTTAAGGTAAAGTCCACGAGATAGCTTCCTGCGCCTTTTGAACTTTTCCCAAAGTAGAAATACTTTGTCTGGAAGTTGAACGTTGTCTGGCGCTGTCCAGACTGCATTGGCGTCCAACTCAGCAGCTTCCACTTGAAGCTTTTGCTTCGAAGGCTTCTCGATCCTTCTTTCGCTGAATCATCGTTTTGCTTGATACGGCTTCATTTTGAACTCTTGGGCCGAATGGTCTTGATGTGTTGACTTGGGCTTGACTTCCACTTTAAGGGCCTTTGGGCTTTTTAATCTTAATGTCTTGTAAACAATTAAACTCAACATTGAACAAACACATTAGTGTAATAAATCAAAGCATTTAAATTTAATGTGTTAGAATATTTTTATCATTACTTAAATAATTTTGTCAAATCAAAATCATGTGGAAAGGTGTTTCAACAAACTCCCCCATTTTGATGTTGGCAAAAATATTCACCTCAAGAACTCAGTGTTGAGCTCCCCCATGATAGTTGACCTTATCTTACTCAGTATACTCCCCCGTAAGGGTTGAGCGGCTGACTTAGATTTACTTTAAACAATTCAAGTAAGTCTAAGGTCAGTTTTCAGAATTAGGTCAGCTCATGGAACATATTCTATTTAACTCAGTTTATGCGGAAGATTTGTATATCAGAGAGCGCTGAGTATTTCTTTGTTCAATGTGTTTAAGAAGACATGTAAAGGCGGTCAACATTTTGATCAACACAGCATGCAATCATAAAGCAATGTAGACAAGTAGCACAGTTGATTTAGTGAAGATGCGATTAACTATTCAATACAAAACGTAAGTAAGCATCACATAAGATTGGTTAATTTAAAAAGATAGATGCATCAAAGTTTTGTATTCAGGGTCAGCACACCAAAAGTACACAAGGGAAAGACTACAAGATTTAACAAAACGACATCTAGTCAGTCCTAGTAAAGCTAAAGCTATTTCTTCTTGTAGTTGAGTTGTGCTTCATGCTCTTTAGCTTTACCCTTTCCCTTTTGTCTTTGCTGACTACCTGAAGCTTCTTCTGAATGCTGGGTTCCTTGAGCTTGTACTTGCTCCCCCGTTTTGCCACCATCAGCAGGAGGAGCAATGAAAGTGTCTTCAATGGCAGCTTTAGTTAGGCATTTAGAGAATGCCTTCAGCTTGTGTGTGCTTGTATTTATGCCATCAAAGATGGGAACACCATCATCCAAAATAGCGCGAGGAATCCTGACATCAGCAGCACTCAGCATACTTAGAACATATGCTTGAGCCTTTGCAACCCAGTGTATGCTGTCCGTGAGCATTGCAAAAGCTTGATGAAACATCTTCAGCAAAGATGAATCAAAATACTCACACTGAGTGTTGGTATGGCGCACGTGCTTGAAAGTTACTCGAGAGTACTTGAGTATCTCGTTTGTTTTGAGCTGGTCAGTGTCCATCTCTTGCTTGCTTAAGTTCAGCAGACGCACAGCCTCGCTAATTTGCTCAATGGAGCATTGGAAGGAGGAAGAAAGTTGGTGATTTGTTTTCTCTTGCTCAGTATGAAGCTGGCTGAAGAGATGATGAACTTCGGCAGAAGTGGCATATGCGGAGTTCGCAGCTGACAATTGATGAATCTGCCCTTATAGTGAGTTCATGTGGTTTACCATGGTCAGCTGGAGTTCGGCCAGCTTTGTTATAGAGTCCTGCCTAGGCTGTTGAGATTGTAATGATGTCATGACACTCAGAAGATCCTTCAGACCTTTGATCTCAGTAAGAAGCTGAGTGACAGACGAAAGCTGAGTTGGCTCAATAGTAACTGACCCAGCGGTATTGGTACTTGTTTGGTGGATATCCTGGATAAGAGCTTGAGCTGAGTCAACGATTCTTCGACCAGACTCAGAGGCATTGAGATAGCTAAAGGATCCATCATTTGTTAGCCCAAATGCCGGAGGAGGAGTAGAACCGAATGAAGGCGGTGTTTGGTTTTGCTCATCATTAGAAGGACCAACATTATCAGCGGCTGGCCTTGAATTAGGATTTCCAGTAGTAACTGACTGGATTGGATTCTGCACTTGGAGTTGTGGAAGAGGAGGATCAGCAGAAATTGTTACTTGCTCAGGGTCAGGCTGAAGCTGACTAGGTTGTGGAAGCTGAGTAAGTTCAGTGTTCACCTGAGCAGGTAATTCTTTGGCTTGCTCAATGTGTTGAGGAGCGGAATCTTCAAGCACTTGCTCGGCATTAGTTTGGTTTTGGGAAGCGGTTAAGTCGGCATGTTCCTTCGGCTGAGAAACAGAGGCTTGATTTTCTTGTAGCTCTGGTTGAGACTCAAGAGGGTTAGAGAAGAACCTAAGGTGTACATCTGTAAGGTCGGAGATCTCATCCCTCAGCGGTGAGTCACCAATGAGGTCAATGACGGGTGCTCGGAATGCCTTCTTCTTTCTCAGTCTCTTTAGCTTTGGAGGAGTAGGGTCAGCAGGAATGGACTCAATGGAGTCAGTAGGTGAAGCTTCCCTTTGAACAGTGGGAGCATTTGCTGTTTGCTCAGTTTCTTCTTCGTCAACCAACTTAGTGTTGATTGGTTCAAGATGCTCATCATCTGTTGTTTCCTTAGTGTCATCCTGACCACTTTCTTCTTCATCATACTGATCATCCTGATCTTCTTCCTCAAACTGTTCACTTAGTTCTTCTTCTTCAAACTGACCACCCAATTGGTCTTGTTATTCCTGGTCATCTAACTATTGCTCAGCGTCAATGCCTTGACTCTGTGCATAATGTGAGTTAGGAGGAACGACGACATCAGTCGGAAGTGCATCTATAGGTCTTAACTCAAAATTGAGCTTCTTCTTCTTCCTTAATGGTTGCTCATCAACCTCTCTTTCTTCTGCCTCAGGCTCAGCTTGCCTAGGTCTTTTCTCAGCTGACCTAGATCCACCCTAACTTTGCTGAATTTGAGGCTTAGTTCCTCCGCATACAAATTTGAGCTTCTTAGGTGTAGAGGCAGCTCCTTTAGAGGTGTTTTGCACAGCTTTCCTCTTCCTTTGAGTTCTTCCCTTTCGAGTCACCGCCCCCTCAGCGTTCAGGATAGCTTCCCCTTTTCCTTTATTCGGCACAATTGGTTGATCATATGCCAAACCAAATAGGGCAGCAGCTGTAATCTCGGTTCCCCAAGTGTGGATTTCCGCAACCATATCCACATTGTGATCCTTGAGGATTCGGGTGATAAAAGAGCCTAACCTAAGGGTTCCTGTACTTCGTAGAAACCCACCGATTATGAAGATGGGCATGTTTATCGGTGTGTATGTCAACATGTGCCATATAAAACACTGCTCAAAATTGGTTGCTGAGTTGGTGCAGTTGATTTTTGGGAAAAGGAAATTGGCCAGTATGTGATGGGCCATCTTTTGATGCTGACCCATGGAGGTACTCGAGATTTCACCTACATGACCAGCAGGTTTACAGAAGGTCTGAACGTAGTTGGTTTTATCTTGGTCACCTGATTTACGAAGTATAGCTCCTTCGTTTTTCAGTTTGAACAGTGAGGCAAGATACGCAGGGTTGATGAAGATGTCCTTCCCTCGAACATTAGAGGCCAGGTAGTTCCGGTTATCATCGGCGACCTTTAGGTTGGCATAGAACTCTCTTACCAGCTCAGGGTAAGTAGCATCACGAACTGAGAACAGCTCGGTCCAACCATTATTCTTGATCCACTCACAAAAGGGTTGTTCAGCATCCACGAATCCCCTTAAAAACCATCGCGAGTGATCAATCTTACACCCATTCACACTCTCGAAGACCTGAGAGTAGGTGCGTTCCACTACTTTCCTGCCCTTGTCCTTTTGCTGTTGTTTTCCCTTCGAAGAGGTGGCTTGGACAGCTTAAGCTTTCTTGCTCGGCGTTGTGACCTTAGTGTGGTCACGCTGGGTAGGAGATGAGGGATTTTCATCAGAGCGGTTATGGGAGAGACCGGCACCGGAGATATTCAGAGAGACGTTAGTCATATTCTCAGAGAAGTTTTGGGAAGTTTGGGAATTTTTTAGAGAGAGTAATTGGAATGCCAAAGTTTTCTAAGCGTAAAGAGATAAAAGTGGGAATTCGTCCACTATTTATAGAGGTATTGAGTTGATCTAACACGTTGGGTTGTCAATTTGACCTCGAGATTCTCAATCGACAAAGATTCTGGCATTTATGACACATACGACTCGTGTGTTTTCTAATTATAGCGCCTACGTCATCCTAGGTGGCTATTTAATTCGCGTGCTTGCATTAAATTTTGCAATGAATCCTTACTCAGTGTTAAGAATTTCAAGCGTTTAAAATTCTGAGTAGTCAGTGTTATGCAAAGAAGCAGTTATTATGCTTAGTAGCTCAGCTTAAGATAAACACTCAGCATATATATATATATATATATATATATATATATATATATATATATATATATCTACTCAACAAGCATAAATCATTCAGCATGGTAAATCACTCAGCATGTATACTATACTTGGATTTTATTGAAGAGGATTAAACATACCAATGGCTTCTCTAAGTATGTTGAATTGCTCACGAGCCAGTGGCTTTGTGAAGATATCAGCAAGATGCTCATCCGTTGGGACATAGGTCAGCTTGATCTCTCCCTTGAGTACGTGATCTCTGATGAAGTGATGTCTTATGCTGACATGCTTCATCCTGCTGTGCTGGATTGGGTTCTTTGATAAGTCAATGGCACTTTTGTTGTCACATTTGACTTCAATTGTTTTGGTCCGAACGCCATAATCTTCAAGATGTTGCTTAATCCATAGGACTTGAGCAACACAGCTTCCAGCAGCAACGTACTCAGCTTCAGTGGTTGACAGAGCTACTGACGCCTGCTTCTTACTGAACCAGGATACAAGACAGCTCCCAAGGAAGTGGCATCCTCCTGAGGTGCTTTTTCGTTCAAGCTTGTCTCATCCGTAGTCAGCGTTAGTGTATCCAATGAGTGTGAAATCATGAGTATTGGGATACCACAATCCTGCATTCACTGAGCCTTGCAAATATCTAAGGATTCTTTTTACAGCTATGTAATGAGATTCCTTAGGGTTAGATTGATATCTAGCACAATAATATACCGAGAACTGAATGTCCGACCTACTAGCAGTTAAGTAAAGTAGAGAACCAATCATACCTCGGTACAATCTGCTGTCTACTGACTTACCATTCTCATCAGCGCATAGGACAGTGTCAGTGCCCATTGGGGTAGATATTGACTTACAATTCTCAAGTTCATACTTCTTCAATATCTCCTTAGCATACTTAGTTTGACTGATGAAGATGCCATTTTTCCCTTGTTTGATTTGAAGTCCAAGGAAGAAATTGAGTTCTCCCATCATTGACATTTCAAACTCAGTTTGCATCTGCTTGCTAAATTCCTTGCACCTTGACTCGTTAGTGGCACCAAAAATAATGTCATCAACATATATTTGAGCCAGCAAGGTATCTTTACCCTTCCTCTTAATGAATAAGGTTGTATCAGCTTTACCTCTGACATAATTTCTAGTCAGTAGGAAACTGGTCAGCCTCTCATACCAAGCACGTGGTGCTTGTTTGAGACCATACAGAGCCTTTTTGAGCTTATAAACGTGATTTGGGAATTTAGGATCCTCAAACCCTGGAGGCTGATTAACATAAACTTCCTCGTTTATAACTCCATTAAGGAATGCACTCTTAACATCCATTTGAAATAATTTAAAGTTCATATAGCTTGCATAAGCACATAAAATTCTAATAGCCTGTAGCCTTGCCACTGGGGCAAAGGTCTCCCCGTAGTCAATACCTTCTTGCTGACTGTAGCCCTGAGCTACAAGTCTTGCTTTGTTTCTGACCACGTTCCCTTGTTCATCCAGCTTGTTGCGGAAGACCCATCTTGTTCCTATGGTCTTCTGGCTTCTTGGTTTTGGCACTAAGTCCCATACTTCATTTCTTCTGAACTGATCAAGTTCTTCTTGCATTGCATTCATCCAGAATTCATCATACTCAGCTTCAGCGAAATTCTTTGGTTCCTGGATTGAGACGAATGCTATGTTGCTGAGGTATCTCCTGAGTTGATTTCTCATCATCAGGGTGTTCTCAGCGGCATCAAGAATGGCACTCTCTGAGTGACCTCTTGATATCCTAATCTCCTTTGGTAGATTGATGTCTTGTGTTGGTTGTGTTTCAACAATCTCTGCAGGTGTAGATTGGTCAGTGAAAGTAATTTGAGTTTCACTCTTACCTTTGGTCAGCCCTTGAGGCAATGACTCAGCGGCTGTTTCTTGGTCAGCGGGAG
The DNA here is from genome assembly GCF_963576675.1 of Euphorbia lathyris. Classification (NCBI taxonomy): domain Eukaryota; kingdom Viridiplantae; phylum Streptophyta; class Magnoliopsida; order Malpighiales; family Euphorbiaceae; genus Euphorbia; species Euphorbia lathyris. The sequence continues at coordinate 92,412,333 of NC_088910.1, forward strand.
CTGAGTGTGGATCATCCTCAGTTAGCTGCATGTCTCTTCCTGCAGGGTTAGTTTCATTGAACTGAACCTGTACTGACTCTTCTAAGACCTGAGTTCGTTTATTGAAAACTTTGTATGCTTTGCTGTTTGTTGAGTAGCCTAAAAAGATAGCTTCATCAGCTTTTGAGTCGAACTTAGCTAGACTGTCTTTGGTATTCAAGATAAAACATTTACAACCAAAGGCACGAAAGTATCCAATGTTGGGCTTTCGTCCTTTCCAAAGTTCGTAGGGGGTTTTCTTTAATATAGGTCTAATTAGAGCCCTATTAAGAATGTAGCATGCTGTGTTAACAGCTTCTCCCCAAAAGTAATTTGGAAGCCTATGCTCACTCAGCATTGTCCTGGCTATTTCAATCAAGGTTCTGTTTTTCCTTTCAACAACCCCATTTTGTCGAGGCGTTCTAGGAGCAGAAAAATTATGGTCAATGCCGTTGGTTTCACAGAATTCAACAAACTGTTGGTTCTTGAATTCTCCACCATTATCACTTCGGATGTGAGCTAACTTAAGGCCTTTATCATTTTCAAGTTTTCTTACTAAATTTGAAAATGTCTCAAAGGTTTCATCCTTGCTACTCAGCAAGATGATCCAAGTGTACCGAGAAAAGTCATCTATAATGACCAAGGAAAATCTTCTTCCACCCAAGCTCAGCGGCTGGACTGGACCGAAGAGATCTAAGTGTAGTAACTCTAATGGACGCTTAGTTGAGACAATGTTTTTACTATGAAAAGATTGTTTGGTTTGTTTTCCAGCTTGGCAAGCGTGGCATAATTGATCTTTTTCAAACTTAAGTTCTGGCAGTCCCTCAACCAATTGCTTTCTTGCTAATTTGGCCAGGAGGTCCATGCTTACATGACCAAGTATCCTGTGCCATAGTTAGGAATTTTCTTCCTTTGACACTAAGCATACAGTTTTTGAAAACTTCTTTTCTAAGTTCAGCATAAAGACATTATCAATACGAGGGGCAGTTAAAATTAACTCATTTGTTTTACCCTCGAATATTTTACATCCAGTGTCATCAAATATAACTTTTCTCCCATTGTCACATAGCTGAGCTACGCTGAGTAAGTTATATTTGAGTCCGCTGACTAGGGAGACTGACTCAATAGTAGGATTACCACCAATGGTTCCTGACCCTACTATCTTACCCTTTTTATTGTCTCCAAAACTTACACTTCCTCCTCGTTTACGCACAAACGTGATGAACTGAGTTTCATCACCAGTCATATGCCTCGAGCATGCGCTGTCAATGTACCACATCTTTGACTTCTCAGCACACCTCAGGCTTACCTGCAATATAGCTAGTTGCTTTTAGGTACCCAATTCTTTTTGGGTCCTTGCTTGTTAGGTTCAACAGGTAAATCATCATATTTCATTTTATGACGACATACTTGGACAAGTGTGTCCATTCTTTCCATAGAAGTCACAGCTGACCTTCCGTTTAGGATGTCTCACTGACTGGTCAGCACCCCAGTGCTGAGCGTGCCAGCACACCTTAGTGGTGTGTCCTTTCTTCCCACAGAAGTCACACTGGACATTCCGCTGAGGATTCCATCTCTGCTGACTAGTACTTCAGTACTCAGTGTTCAGAGGAATATTTCTTTTATTCGGAACCTTAAGTTGGTTCTGAATTGATGTGACATCCTTTCTCAGTTTCTTAGAATCTGATTGGACCTCAGAGACAAACTTTTGCATAATTTCTACATTACTATGCAAAATTGAGGTGTCCTGGAGAATATATCGAAGGTCACTCAGTTTGACCTCCTCAACCTCATCACATCGCCTGTTGAGTGCTCTAACCTTTTTATTACACTTTTTGACAAGTGTGTAGAGGTCACTCAGGGCATTTACCATTTCATTTCTGAGTAAGGGTAGCGATATTACCTCAGTTGAGTGTTCCTCATCGTCAGATGCACTGGAGGGGTCAGCATGCTCAGAAACACATGGCTCAGCAAGTTTGTCAGCCATGAAACAAATCTTTGCTGACTCAGTGGCATCAGCTTCTGATGATGAAGACTCATCACTGTCGCTCCAAGTTGCCACCATTGCCTTCTTGCTGTTCTTTCTTTCTTTCCTCATCGTGGGACAACTTGACTTGATATGGCCAGTTTGATGACATTCAAAGCATGTAATGGGCTTTGAGCTGGCCTTCTTGTACGTGCTGTCGCTGGACTCAGCTTTGTATTTATCAAACTTCTTGTAAGGCTTCTTAGAATATTTGTCATTCTTTCTGAACAACCTTTTCATCTTTCTAGTGAACATAGCCATTTCTTCCTCGTCTGTTGAGCTCCCATCAGTGGAGTCAGCTTTCATGACAAGAGACTTTTGCTTCTTGTCTTCAGACTTTTCCTTCACCTCGAAGTTCTTCATTGATATCTCGTGGGTCAGCAGCGAGCCAATGAGGTCATCATACTTGTAGGTGGTTAAGTCTTGAGCTTCCTCAACAGCAGTTTTCTTTGCTTGCCAGCTTTTAGAAAGACTTCTGAGAATCTTCTTGACTTGCTCTTCCTCAGTGAAGATCTTTCCAAGTCTCTTGAGCTCGTTGATTATGTTTGTAAACCTTGCGTTCATGTCAGAGATTCCTTCATCATCATTCATTTCAAACAGCTCGTACAACCTCATGTGCTGGTTGACCTTGGATTCCTTCACCTTGTTGGTTCCTTCATAGGTGACCTCCAGCTTCTTCCAAATCTCCTGTGCTGACTCACAACCTGAAATCTTGTTGTATTCTGCAGCATCTAAAGCACAGTGAATCATGTTTATAGCCGAAGCATGATTTTGTAGCTTCTTGAGATCATCCTCTGTCCATCTTGTCTCAGCTTTGACAACCGTTTGGCCATCAATAGTTTCAACAGGAACAAATGGGCCTTGGACTATAGATAGCAATGCGCTCATATTTGTTGCCTGAATGAAATTTTTCATTCTATTCTTCCAAAAGGTATAGTTATACCCGAAGAATAGAGGAGGCCGAGTTATGGACAGACCCTCAGGTAAAATCTGAGTTGTCAGATTTCTTGGGAGAAATCGAATGCTGTTCTCAGCCATAGTGGGGATCAGCTCAAGGTAGTTAAACCTTGCACATTGAGCTTTTAAGCTCTGATACCACTTGTTGGTCCCTTATAACGTGACAGGTTAGTTCCAAGGGGGGGATAGGAACTATTTAAAATTTTGTCCGTTAAGGCTGACTTCTTTTCTTATGAAAAGGTTTACACAGCGTCACTAAGTAGATTCAAGACACAAGCTTAGTCAACTTGTGACTAAGTCTGCTTCTTTACTTGAGTCAGGAAATAGCACTTAGAGTCTATTCCTGAACTCAGCTTCTTAGTAGACTTAACTCAGCGTGAGTTCTTTACTTAGTCAGTTTTATAGCAAGCAATATATATTAAAGGAGTTTAAGGGTTAGAAAGATATTACTCAGCAGACTTATCCTGGTTCGGCCTCTCCGCCTACGTCCAGTCCCCGGAACTCGTTCCGAGCTTTTTGAATTCTCTACTGAGCTCTTTAAAGGTAGAGCATGAAACCTTTTAGAGATAGAAGCTGAGTATAACAAGAGTACCTTCCTCTATACCTCTACTCACTCCTATATCTACCGCTGAGTACTATAACCGAGTACTCAGCCTCTCCTTTCTATTCTTCTAGAAATGATAAAATGTTTGCCCTAAACAACAATTGCTAAGACACTTTAGATGATTGAAAATCACTCTAGACTTTTACACAATAATATAGAAATTGGTGTAAGGTATTTGCTTTGCTTTTCTCACAGAAACTTCAAGTATGAATTTGGTCAGCGTTTCGACTAATTGAAGATCTGCATTGATTGAAGCAAATGGATGACCTTTATATAGTGACCATTGAGACACTTGGTCATTTCGAATTTCGAAATAACCGTTTGAGGGAAACGGCTTCCTGTCGTTGTCACTCTGGGCGTGCTCAGCGTCGTTGGCCAATAGGATTCTTGCATCTTCTGTCCACGGTAGCTTTTCGTCCTTGAAACAGAATGTTTCGACATTTAAGGAAAAGTCCACGAGACAGCTTCCTGTGCCTTCTGAACTTTTCCCAAAGTAGAAATACTTTATCTGGAAGTTGAACGTTGTCTGCCGCTGTCCAGACTGCATTGTCGTCCAACTCAGCAGCTTCCACTTGAAGCTTTTGCTTCGAAGGCTTCTCGATCCTTCTTTCGCTGAGTCGTCGTTTTGCTTGATACGGCTTCGTTTTGAACTCTTGGGCTGAATGGTCTTGATGTGTTGACTTGGGCTTGACTTCCACTTTAAGGGCCTTTGGGATTTTTAATCTTAATGTCTTGTAAACAATTAAACTCAACATTGAACAAACACATTAGTGTAATAAATCAAAGCATTTAAATTTAATATGTTAGAATATTTTTATCATTACTTAAATAATTTTGTCAAATCAAAATCATGTGGAAAGGTGTTTCAACATTTAGATCTTCCCAACAAGCCCGAGAAGCAGATGGAAGTTTTTGACGTTCGGCAGCCCATGCTTTAGCTTGGTCATAGTTTGATCTCAAAGAGTTTGCCATGAGTCTCTTGTTCTCCCACCTATCTTTCTGGAGGTGGCGTAACTTTTCACCTTGGACTATCGAGCTCATCAGTTCATCTTCAACTGTCTTCAACAGTTTCTTGACTTCTTCCATCTTTTTATACATTTGGTCAATCAATTCAATGGAATACTCAACCTCTTGGTCAGCAATAGAGTTACTTTCACACAACTTCTGGTAAAGGAGGTGATTGGAGGCACACGAATCTAACTTGTCACTTAAAAGGGTCAATTGAGGTTCACAGCAGAGTAATCAGAATGACACGAGTGAACTTGAGTCTTGAATCTAGTCAGGCATTTCTTAAACTCAGCAGAAGAGGAGCGGTGAATAAGATCATCAATAGTCGAAAAGAGTATCGTCAAATGTTGAGCAGAAATTGAGGATATATCAAGATCAAGTATCGATCGTATCATATTCTTAGAGGCAGAAGTATGGTCGTTATCAGGCGCATCACTATGAGGGTCATCCTCAAGAAAGGAGAAGTCGATGTTAGAAGAAGGATCCTCAAGGGGAGAAGCTTTCACTCCAACAATTATATCTAGGAGTGCCTGATAAAAAAAAAGAAATCTATTAAAAAAAATCTTGAAGTTGGAAGTTGGTTTCATTTACCTCAGATCTAGAAACAATGTGAGCGTCATTCTTTGATGGAAGTTCCCCTACATGGTCTATGATGACTAGATCAGAAGAAGATTGAGATTGAGGGATATTGACCACGGCTGAAGCAAGAATCTCACCTACTGATGGCGAAGTACAATCAACTTGTGCCACAAAGAGTACGCCATCATGCTCTGCCTGAGTGACTTCATCACCTAGGTCAACGGTGTCAGCCGGAATATCAGGGGACTTGCCCATTCTTTGCCTTTTTAAAGGAGGAGAATCATCTTCCAAGAGTCTCTCATCTGAATCTAAATCTAAATCTTCAAAGTTAACTTGATCAAGGAAAGCAAAATCTGCTTCAGGGAAGTCGTCGAGGTCAGCAGATTCAGATTCATCAGGAGCAACATCGGCTTCAACAACATCGCTATGTTCGTCTCCATTGACTTCTTCCTCATCAACCACCTTCCCTGCATGAAATATGTGTGAATGGGCTATTTCAATCAGAGATGAGAGGAAGTAGAAAGAAGTAGATCAAGAAATATACCTGATGCTTCCACTTGTTGTTGAAGGTAAAGAAGGCGCAAAGATCACCACTTGTCAAACTCAGCAGTAACAATCGAAGAGATCTTGCCCATTTTTGTCAATTTGAAATGAAAACCATCCTTGAGAAGCTGACGCACGCGAGTTTCAGATGCTTTGTAATGTTCGCCCAAAGGGAACGAAGGAGAAGTTGGAATGACCTGAGTAAGTCCAAATTGACGTGCACACAATGCTGGCCAATACAACTCGAAACAGGCACCCGTCCTTGTGTTATTTGGCTTGAAGGTAGCACCGACATGAAGGAAACGAGTCAATAAGAATGACCTCCACATTGCATATGTCTCATCCAAGTTGATTGTAGAAGCTTTCATTATTCTTCCAAATTCTGGCAGTCTAGAGAAACAATAAGTGAACCTCAACGGAGGCTTATCTTTCAAACAAGAGAAAAACTTGAAGAACTTCCTGGTCGGGGTCATTTTGGTTCTACAGCTCATCAAAGACCGACCAATGGGCATAGATGTGTCTAAAGGAGAACTTTTAAGCTGAGGAAAGTAAGCAAGAACCCATAATTGAACGATCTAGAGGTTTCCACCAAGGCGGGTGAAAGGTTCAGTAGAGACCGCGTGGGCAATATGATGATAAGTGGCACCCAACAACATGGATCTTAAAGCCAATTTTTTCCCATTTGCAAGCTCATATGCAATCTCCTTGTATTTCGCAGTTACCTTCCCAGATGCAGTGCAAAAAATATATCGGCAAACCAGAGTCCACAAAAAGAGAATATGATCAACCCGCTTGTTCTTTGGAGGATGATTAGCCATATATTCGATCATCACCACCGAATCCACAGATCTGTGAGTTTTGAAATATTCTGGAAGCTCATATCGAACTAAGGAAGGTTGTTGGTCCCTTATAACGTTACAAGTATAGTTCCAAGGGGGGGTTAGGAACTATTTAAACTTTTTCTTAATTTAGGGCAGACTTCTTTTCTTAGGAGAAAAGGTTTTAACAGCGGCGCTGAGTAAACAGCAAGAAACTGGCTTAGTCAACTGGTGACTAGGTCAGTTTCTTAACTTGAGTCAGGAGATAACACTTAGAGTCTATTCCTGAGCTCAGATGTTTGATGCGCACAACTCAGCTTGACCTCTTTACTTGGTCAGTTTTTGGTTATTTAAGCAAGCAATATATATGAGGAGTTTAAGGTAAGAAATGCGTTACTCAGCAGATTTATCCAGGTTCGGCTTCTAAGCCTACGTCCTGTCCCCGGAACACGTCCCGAGCTTTCGAATCCTCTACTGAGCTCTTTAAAGGTAGAGCCTCAAACCTTTTACAATCTTAGCAACTGAGTATAACAAGAGTACCTTCCTCTATACCTCTACTCAATCCTAATCTCTCGCTGAGTACTATAACCGAGTACTCAGCCTCTCCTTTCTAATCTCTAGAAATGATAAGTGTTTGTCCTAAACAATAATTGCTAAGACACCTTAGATGATTGAATAATCACTCTAGACTTTTACACAAAAGATATGAAAATTTAGTGTAAGATTGCTTTGCTTTTTGCTTGCAGAACTTGTGTAGAAATTTGGTCAGCGTAATGGCTTGATCAAGTTCTGTATGTAATGAAGCTTCTGATGGCACTATTTATAGAGACGTCTTGAGGCATCGGTCATTTCGAATTTCGAAATAACCGTTGGAGGGAAACAGCTTCCTGTCGTTGTCATCCTGACTTGCTCAGAGCTCTCGGCCAATCAGATTTGAGTATCTTCTGTCCTCGGTCAGCTTTTGGTCAGCTCGGCAGAGTGTCTCTCCATTTATGGTAATGTCAACTAGACAGCATACTGTGTCGTCTGAACTTTATCCAAAGTGGAAACACTTTGTCTGGAAGTTTTCCTTAGCCAGCTGCTGTCTTGTACGCTTTGTCGAATCAACTCAGCAGCTTCGTTCCGAAGTTGTTCCCTGAAGGTCTTCTAGATCATTCTTCCGCTGAGTTGCGTTTTGTCCATAACGACAACGTTTTGACATTCACGGGCCGAGTTGTCTTGAATAGTTTGACTTGGGCTTTGACTCTTGTATTGAGCTTGGGCCTTTTCATCCTTATGTCTTATAAGCAATTTTTAACTCAACATTGAACAAACACATTAGTAGAATAAATCAAAGCATTTAAACTTAGTGTGTTTAGAATATGTTTTTAATTATACTTAAACAATTTTGTCAAATCAAAATTATGTGGAAAGGTGTTTCAACAAACTCCCCCATTTTGATGTTGGCAAAACTATTCACCGAAGAACTCAGTATTGAGCTCCCCCATGATAGTTGACCTAATATAACTTAGCAAACTCCCTCGTAAGGGATGAACTACTGATTTAGTTTTACTCTAAACAATTGAAGGTTTAATCGAGTAAGTTTAAGGTCAGTTTTCAGATATAGGTCAGCTCATGGAACATATTCTATTTTACTCAGTGTTTAAGCGGAAGGTTTTATCATTCAGAGGGCGCTGAGTAATTTGTTGTTCAAGGAGTTTTATAAGACAATGTTTTATAAACATACAAGTCAATGTCAAACATGTTATCAGCATTGGGTTCAATCAATAAATTTTATAAGAATTAAACATAGCTGATTCAATTGAAGATACATAATGACTTAATACTCAGCATCATAGATGATAACTCATAACTCAGTTTTTTTGGATAAACAGATGCAAGTATTGATATTACTAGAAGTAGTCAGTGTTTACAGCAAAAGATAAAAAAAACATAACATAACACATAGAGCATAACACATAGAGACTACAAACACATAGCATAACTGAGCTAGCCTAATTTCTATTTCTTTCTCTTTTGCTTGGACTAACTAGACTCATGCTGTGTTTTCGCTTGTTCTTTCTCCCCCGTTTTTTCAGCATCGAGAGGAGGAATCCTAAAGGCGTCGGTTAAAACAGCTCGGGTCAGTTATGTGGACAACGCTTTAAGTCTATCGTCGCTTTCATTGACACCATCAAAAATAGCCACTCCATTATCTGAGACCTCGGTGGGTATATTAAGTTCAGCAGTGCTGATCATGCTGACTGTGAAGGCTTGAGATTTGCCTATCCAGGTAAGTGCATCGGTCAGACCAGCAACGACTTGATGGAATGTCTTGAGTAAGGAGGTGTCATAGTATTGACGCTGAATATTGCTGTGACGTATATGGTTGAAGGTTTGTCTGGTGATAGACAACATTTCATTTTGCTTCATAGCGTCAGTATCCATCTCTTGCTTGTTCAGATTCAGCAATCGAATGGCCTCACCAATTTGCTCCACTGAGCACTGAGAATAGGAGACCATTTGCTCGTTGGTTTTGATTTGCTCGGTGTGAAGCTGAGCAAAGAGCATTTTAACTTCATCAGAAGTAGCATAGCGTGTGTTCGCAGCTGACAAAGTTTGAACTTGTTCTTGAAGAGCGTTGAGATGTTGAACTGTTGTCAGCTGGATCTCAGCCAGCTTTGCGATGGAATCCTGCTTAGCTTGCTGTGCTTGAAAGGTAATGATGAGACTCAGCAAGTCCTTGAATCCCTTAACTTCGTTGAGAAGCTGAGTTACTAGGGAAAGCTGAGTAGTCTCAACAGTAGAGGACCCAGCAGCAGGATGAGTAGTTTGTTGAATGTCTTTGATCAATGTCTGCACTGAGTCGATGATTCGTTTACCAGACTTAGTGACATTTATGTAGCTTTGAGAGCCTTCATTAAGTTGTCCAGTGACATCAGTATGACCAGTTGGAAGAGGATTAAGTGGGATGACCTGGTCAGTGACTGGAGTTGTGTTTTCAATCTGCACTTGGTTAGATTAGGAAAGAGTTTGATCGGCAGAGATGTTGAGTGGAGAGGAAGTAATCCGGATGCTGTCGGTGCTAACTGAGGCAGGAATGTTCTGAGTCAACACAATGCTTGGATTGACAGCATCGACGGGAATTGATTCCACTTGACTTATAGAATTTGCGGAAGCATTCAAGTCGGCATGTTCCTTTAGTGAAGAAACAGAGGCTTGCTTTTCTAGAGAAGCCGGTGGAGTGGAGGATGGTTGCTTTCTGAAAAATTTCAGCTTAAGTGCAGAAGGGTCCTTGGTTGGCTTCTGAATAACAAAGTCAGGAAGGGTTGGTGGTTGAACAGGAATGTCACTGACTGTCTTCTGACTTGCCTTAACCAATCTTCTTCTGCGAGGAGGAGGGTCAGCTTGAATAGACTCTCCTGAGTGAGATGGAGAAGTTTCTTCTTGATCAGCTTCTTGATCAGCATTAAGCTGGCCAGCTTGTTTTTGTACTTGATCAACATTGTGTTGGTCATGTTCTTGTTCTTCTCCAGCAGCCAACTCAGTATTGGCTTGCTCAGCTTCAATCTCACTGGCTGTCTCCTCAGAGTCAGCTTCATCACTGTTTTCTTCTCCCTGTTCCTCATCTTCTTCATCCTCTGAACTGTCACCATCTAACTCTTCCTCAACTTGTGCAATGAACTGATCGTCCAGATGCACCTCATCTTCTTGATGCTCAGCTACAGTTCCTAGACACTGTGTGTAGTGAGAGTCACCAGGAACAATGACGTCAGTAGGGATTGCATCAATTGGAGTCAGTGAAGAAGACTTCTGCTTCTTTTGAGGTTGCTCATCAGCATCTGGTCTTTCCTCAATTTCAGGCTCATCTTGCCTGCTTCTTTTCTCAGCTGACTTAGGTCTCTCCTGACCTGGTTCAGCAACTGACTTAGGCTTCTTTGCCTTAGGCTCAGCCTTTTTTGAAGGAGTCTCAACAGCTTTTCTCTTACGGGCAGCTGGAGCCTTTGTCCTTCTTCTTTGCTTGGGAGCTGTTCCCTCAGCTTGTTGTTCACCAGCAGCAGCGGCTTTTGCTTTTTTTAGGGGCTGATTGAACTTTAACGCCCTCAGCAAAGCAGCTGTGATTTCATATCCTCTAGCTTTAACTTCATCAGTTAGGTCTATTTGATGATCAATGAGGATCCTGGTGATGAGCGAGCCCAGCCTGAGAGTTACAGTGCTTCGTAGGAACCCAGCAATCAGGAATACTGGCATGTTGATTAGTTTGTATGTCAGCATATGCCATATGAAGCATTGCTCAAAGTTCGTTGCTGAGGTGGTGCAGTTGATCTTAGGATAAATGAATTAGGTCAACAGATAGTGAGCCATCTTTTGGTGCTGACCCATAGAGGAACTGGAGACTTCTCCTGAGTGGCCTTCAGGTTTACAGAAGGTGACTTCGTACCCAGTACCGTCATGATCTCCAGATCTTCTCAGCTTTGCTCCTTCATTTTTCAACTTCAGCAAATTCGCCAAATAGGTGGGATTGATGAAAATCGTTTTCCCCCTTACTACTGTTGCCAGATAGTCCTAGTTATCATCAGCGACTTGGAGGTTCTTGTAGAATTCCCTTACTAGGTCAGGATAGGTGTGATCCCTAATAGAGAACAGCTCGGTCCATCCATTTTACGATATCCATTCGCAGAAGGATTGCTCGGAAGTCACGAAGGACTCAGAGACCCATCGAGAGAAGTCCACTTTCCATTCGCTAATATTACCGAAAACCTTGGTATAGGTTCTGGTTTTGGTCGGTTTTCCTTTGGAGGAGGTAGCTTGCCCAGTTTTTCCTTTACTCGGCGTGGTGACCTTGGCAGTTTCAGGCACAGAAGTTTGCCTGGAGGGTTCATCGGAGCTGGTCTTAGGGTGACCGGCACCGGAGATGTTGACGGAAACTTTAGTCATAGTTTCAGAACAAGTTTGGGAAGCTTTGAGAGTTTTTAGAGAGAAAGCTTTGCCTTAGAATTCGGCAGGTGTAAAGAAAATAAAGAATGGGGATTTTCCCATTATTTATAGCGGTGAAGAGTGGATCTTATCGAATCCATGTGTCAGTTTTGCCTTAGGATTGTCAATCGACAAAGATCCTGGCTTTTATGACACATTCGGCGCATACGTTATCCTAGGTGGCTATACGCATGCTTTTGCATTTAATGCAACGGATCTAACACTCAGCGTTTAGAATACTAAGCGTTTTGGATTCTGAGTGGTCAGTAGTATATGAAAGGATGATTTCTCAGTTTAAGATAACTCCTCGGTGTGCATATTGACTCAGTATTGATGTATATTTTGTGTTAAGTACTCAGCATAACAATCACTCAGCATGCATTTGCATAAATCATTCAGCATAGTAATTCACTCAGCATAAATTTATATTTTAGAACAGGAATTTACTGAAGAGGATTAAACCTACCAATGGCTTCTCTCAGTATGCTGAACTGTTCACGAGCCAGTGGCTTTGTGAAGATATCAGCAAGCTGCTCATCCGTTGGGACGTAGGTCAGCTTTATCTCACCTTTGAGTACATGGTCTCTAATGAAGTGATGCCTTATGCTGACATGCTTCATTCTGCTGTGTTGAATTGGGTTCTTTGATAAATCAATTGCACTTGTGTTGTCGCATTTGACCTCAATTGTCTTTGTTTGAACACCATAGTCTTCAAGCTGTTGCTTAATCCATAGGACTTGAGCAACACAATGACCAACAGCAATGTACTCAACTTCAGTGGTAGACAAGGCTACTGACGCCTGCTTCTTGCTGAACCAGGATACAAGACAGCTTCCTAAGAAATGACATCCTCCAGAGGTGCTTTTTCATTCTAGCTTGTCTCGACCATAGTCAGCGTCAGTGTATCCAACGAGTGTAAAGCCATGAGTGTTGGGATACCATAAACCTGCGTTCACTGAGCTTTGCAAGTATCTAAGGATTCTTTTTACAGCTATGTAATGAGATTCCTTAGGGTTAGATTGATATCTAGCACAGTAGCATACTGAGAACTGAATGTCCGGTCTACTGGCTGTTAAGTAAAGTAGAGAGCCTATCATACCTCGATACAATTTGCTGTCTACTGACTTACCATTCTCGTCAGCGCAGAGGACAGTGTCAGTGCCCATAGGAGTGGATATTGGCTTGCAATTTTCCAAGTCATATTTCTTTAATATCTCCTTAGCATATTTGGCTTGACTGATGAAGATACCATTCTTTCCTTATTTTATTTGAAGTCCGAGGAAGAAGTTGAGTTCTCCCATCATCGATATTTCAAACTCAGTCTGCATTTGTTTGCTAAATTCCTTGCACATTGATTCGTTAGTTGCACCAAATATTATATCATCAACATAAATTTGAGCCAGCAGGGTATCTTTACCCTTTCTCTTAATGAATAAGGTTGTATCAGCTTTGCATCTGACATAATTTCTAGTCAGCAGGAAACTGGTCAGCCTCTCATACCAAGCACGTGGTGCTTGCTTGAGGCCGTACAAAGCCTTTTTGAGTTTATAAACATGGTTTGGGAATTTTGGATCCTCAAACCCTGGAGGTTGATTAACATAAACTTCCTCGTTTATAACTCCATTAAGAAATGCACTCTTAACATCCATTTGGAATAATTTAAAGTCCATGTAAGATGCATATGCACATAAGATCCTAATAGCTTCTAGCCTTGCCACTGGGGCAAAGGTCTCACCGTAGTCAATACCTTCTTGCTGACTGTAGCCCTGAGCTACAAGCCTTGCTTTTTTCCTGACTACGTTTCCTTGCTCATCCAGCTTGTTTCGGAAGACCCATCTTGTTCCAATGGTCTTTTGACTCCTTGGATGTGGCACTAGCTCCCATACATCGTTTCTTCTGAATTGGTCAAGTTCCTCTTGCATTGCGCTCATCCAGAATTCATCTTCCTCAGCATCAGCGAAGTTCTTAGGTTCCTGAACTGAGACGAAGGCTACATTGCTGAGGTACCTCCTAAGTTGATTCCTCGTCATCAGGGTATTTCCAGCAGAATCAAGGATTGCACTCTCTGAGTGCCCTCTTGGAATCCTTATCTCTTTAGGTAGATTGATGTCTGTGATGTCTGTGTTTCAACAATCTCTGCAGAAGTAGACTGGTCAGTGAAAACAATCTTAGGTTCACTCTTACTCTTGGTCAGCCTTTTAGTGAATGACTCAGCAGCTGGTTCTTGGTCAGCGGTTACTGAGTGTGGATCATCCTCGATCAGTGGCTGGTATCTACCTGTAGGGTTAGTCTCGTCGAACTCAACATGTACTGACTCTTCTAAAACTTAAGTTCGTTTATTGAAAACTCTGTATGCTTTGCTGTTTGTTGAGTAGCCTAAAAAGATAGCTTCATCAGCTTTTGAGTCAAACTTTCCTAAGCTATCTTTGGTATTCAAAATAAAACATTTACAGCCAAAGGCACGAAAGTATCCAATGTTGGGCTTTCGTCCTTTCCAAAGTTCATAGGGGGTTTTCTTTAATATAGGTCTAACTAGAGCCCTATTAAGAATATAGCACGCTGTGTTAACAGCATCTCCCCAAAAATACTTTGGAAGCCTATGCTCATCCAGCATTGTCCTGGCTATTTCAACCAGAGTTCTGTTCTTCCTTTCAACAACCCCATTTTGTTGAGGTGTTCTAGGAGCAGAAAAATTATGGTCAATGCCGCTGGCTTCACAGAATTCAACAAACTTTTGGTTTTTGAATTCTCCACCATTATCACTTCGGATGTGAGCCAATTTTAGGTCTTTATCATTTTCAATTTTTCTAACCAAATTTGAAAATGTCTCAAAGGTCTCATCCTTGCTACTCAGCAAGATGACCCAAGTGTACCGAGAGAAGTCATCTACAATGACCAAGGAAAATCTTCTTCCACCCAGACTCAGCGACTGGACTGGACCGAAGAGATCCAAGTGTAGTAACTCTAACGGACGCTTAGTTGAGACAATGTTTTTGCTGTGAAAAGATTGTTTGGTTTGTTTTCCAGCTTGGCAAGCGTGGCATAATTGATCTTTTTCAAATTTAAGTTCAAGCAGTCCCTCAACCAATTGCTTTCTTGCTAATTTGGCCAGGAGGTCCATGCTTACATGACCAAGTCTCCTGTGCCATAGCCAGGAATTTTCTTCCTTTGATACTAAGCATACAGTTTTTGAAAGCTTTTTCTCTAAGTCTAGCATAAAGACATTATCTATGCGAGGGGCAGTTAAAATTAACTCATTTGTTTTACCCTCGTATATTTTACATCCAGTAGCATCAAATATAACTTTTCTCCCATTGTCACATAGCTGAGCTACGCTGAGTAAGTTATATTTGAGTCCGCTGACTAGGGAGACTGACTCAATAGTAGGGTTACCTCCGATGGTTCCTGACCCTACTATCTTACCCTTTTTGTTGTCTCCAAAACTTACACTTCCTCCTCGTTTACGCTCAAACGTGATGAACTGAGTTTCATCACCAGTCATATGCCTTCAGCATGCACTGTCAATATACCACATCTTTGACTTCTCAGCACATCTCAGGCTTACCTGCATTGTAACTAGTTACTTTTAGGTACCCAATTCTTTTTGGGTCCTTGCTTGTTAGGTGCAATAGGTAAAGCATCATATTTTATTTTATGGCGGCATACATGGACAGTATGGCCATTCTTTCCACAGAAGTCACAGCTGACCTTCTGTTTAGGTTGTCTCACTGACTGGTCAGCACCCCAGTGCTGAGCATGCCAGCACACCTTTATGGTGTGACCTTTCTTCCCACAGAAGTCACACTGGACATTCCACTGGGGATTCCATCTCTGCTGAGTACCTTGGTACTGAGTTCTCAGAGGAATGTTTCTTTTATTTGGAACCTTTAATTGGTTCTGGATAGTTGTGACGTCCTTTCTTAGTTTCTTTGAAACTGATTGGACTTCAGAGACAGACTCATGTATGATCTTCATGTTGTCATGCAAAGTTGAGTTGTCCTGAAGAAGGTATCTGAGGTCACTCAGCTTGACCTCTTCAACCTCGTCACAGCGCCTGCTGAGTGCTCTAATTTTCTTATTACACTTTTTGACAAGTGTATAGAGATCACTCAGGGCATTACCCATTTCGTTTCTGAGCTGGGAAAGTGGTATTACCTCATTTGATTGCTCCTCATCATCAGATGCAATGGAGGGGTCAGTATGCTTAGAAACGCACGGCTCAGCAAGTTCGTCAGCCATGAAGCAAATCTTCACTGACTCGGTGGCCTCAGCTTCTGTTGATGAAGACTCATCACTGTCGCTCCATGTAGCCACCATTGCCTTTTTTCCGTTCTTCTTATCTTTCCTCAGTGTGGGGCAGCTTGACTTTATGTGGCCAGTTTGATGACATTCAAAGCATGTAATAGGCTTTGAGTTGTCTTTCTTGTATTTGCTGTCGCTGGACTCAGCTTTATACTTATCAAACTTTCTGTAAGGCTTCTTAGAACAATTGTCATTTTTCCTGAACAGCCTTTTCATCTTCCTTGTGAACATAGCCATCTCTTCATCATCTGTTGAGCTCCCATCAGTGGAGTCAGCTTTCATGACAAGAGATTTCTGCTTCTTGTCTTCAGACTTTTCCTTCACTTCGAAGTTTTTCATTGATATCTCATGGGTCAGCAACGAGCCGATGAGTTCGTCATATTTGTAGGTGGTTAAGTCCTGAGCTTCCTCAACAGCGGTCTTCTTTGCTTGCCAGTCTTTAGGAAGACTCCTGAGTATCTTTTTGACTTGTTCTTCCTCAGTGAAGATCTTCCCAAGTCTCTTGAGCTCATTTATGATGTTGGTAAACCTTGCATTCATGTCAGATATGCCCTCATCATTGTTCATCTCGAACAGCTCGTACATTCTCATCTGCTGGTTCACCTTGGACTCCTTTACTTTATTGGTTCCTTCGTAGGTGACCTCCAGCTTCTTCCAGATCTCTTGCGCCGACTCACAACCTGAAATTTTATTATATTCTGCAGCATCGAGCGCACAGTGAAGCATATTAATAGCCGAAGCGTGATTTTGAAGCTTCTTGAGATCATCCTCTGTCCATTTGGCCTCAGCTTTTACAACTGTTTGGCCAGCCACAACTTCGACAGGTACAAATGGGCCTTGCACTATAGATAGCCAGGCACTCATATTTGTAGCCTGAATGAAATTTTTCATCCTATTCTTCCAGAAGGTATAGTTAGACCCGAAGAATAGGGGAGGCCGAGTGATGGACAGCCCCTCAGGCAATATCTGAGTTGTTTGGTTTCCTGGGAGAAACCGAGTACTGTTTTCGCCCATAGTGGGGATCAGCTCAAGGTTGTTAAACCTTTAACAGTGAGCTTTTAGGCTCTGATACCACTTGCTGGTCCCTTATAACGTTACAAGTATAGTTCCAAGGGGGGTTAGGAACTATTTAAACTTTTTCTTAATTTAGGGCAGACTTCTTTTCTTATGAGAAAAGGTTTTAATAGTGGCGCTGAGTAAACAGCAAGACACTGGCTTAGTCAACTGGTGACTAGGTCAGTTTCTTAACTTGAGTCAGGAGATAGCACTTAGAGTCTATTCCTGAGCTCAGATGTTTGATGCGCACAACTCAGCTTGACCTCTTTACTTGGTCAGTTTTTGGTTATTTAAGCAAGCAATATATATAAGGAGTTTAAGGTAAGAAATGCGTTACTCAGCAGATTTATCCAGGTTCGGCTTCTAAGCCTATGTCCTGTCCCCGGAACACGTTCCGAGCTTTCGAATCATCTACTAAGCTCTTTAAAGGTAGAGCCTCAAACCTTTTACAATCTTAGCAACTGAGTATAACAAGAGTACCTTCCTCTATACCTCTACTCAATCCTAATCTCTCGCTGAGTACTATAACCGAGTACTCAGCCTCTCCTTTCTAATCTCTAGAAATGATAAGTGTTTGTCCTAAACAATGATTGCTAAGACACCTTAGATGATTGAATAATCACTCTAGACTTTTACACAAAAGATATGAAAATTTAGTGTAAGATTGCTTTACCTTTTGCTTGCAGAACTTGTGTAGAAATTTGGTCAGCGTAATGGCTTGATCAAGTTCTGTATGTAATGAAGCTTCTGATGGCACTATTTATAGAGACGTCTTGAGGCATCGGTCATTTTGAATTTCGAAATAACCGTTGGAGGGAAACGGCTTCCTGTCGTTGTCATCCTGACTTGCTCAGAGCTCTCGGCCAATCAGATTTGAGTATCTTCTGTCCTCGGTCAGCTTTTGGTCAGCTCGGCAGAGTGTCTCTCCATTTATGGTAATGTCAACTAGACAGCATACTGTGTCATCTGAACTTTACCCAAAGTGGAAATACTTTGTCTGGAAGTTTTCCTTAGCCAGCTGCTGTCTTGTACGATTTGTCGAATCAACTCAGCAGCTTCGTTCCGAAGTTGTTCCCTGAAGGTCTTCTAGATCCTTCTTCCGCTGAGTTGCGTTTTGTCCATAACGACAACGTTTTGACATTCACGGGCTGAGTTGTCTTGAATAGTTTGACTTGGGCTTTGACTCTTGTATTGAGCTTGGGCCTTTTAATCCTTATGTCTTATAAGCAATTTTTAACTCAACATTGAACAAACACATTAGTAGAATAAATCAAAGCATTTAAACTTAGTGTGTTTAGAATATGTTTTTAATTATACTTAAACAATTTTGTCAAATCAAACAATTTTGTCAAATCAAAATTATGTGGAAAGGTGTTTCAACAAAGGTATCTCAGGACCAACCACTAGCAAACCTGTCAACGCAAGCACATCCCTTAAGGTAATAGTCATCGGTACAACTGGAAATAGAAAAGCATTGCAGTTACGTGACCAGAAACCCAAAGCTGCATACAACAAATTCTTATTTGCTGGAAGCTCTATCTGGGACATTTTAATCAACTCATTGATTCCAAGATTGCACCATTTTCGCTCATACGTTGGCTTCAATCGATTCACCCAGGTGGACCATGCTTTTGTGGCTTTTTCACTAGCAAGACGGGGCCAACTTTTGCATTTAACATGTCGACGGGTGAGAAGATCAAGTTTCATAAAAAGAAGTTCTCCCTCGTGAGATAATGGAAAAGGCACTTGAGGAGGTTTGTCTCAACCAGTCGGCAAAAGAGCATACAGTTCATCATCATTAAAATTGATCTTGATGGCGGCAGGTTGATGTGCTTTTTCGAGTCACCAGCACTTTTTCCAGGAGGATTTGGGTGTGACTTTCTTACAGGTGGAGCAGTTGGTTTCTTGATAAAATGGGTTTCTGCCAAATTAAAGGTAAAAATTAAATTTTACAAAATTTCGACAGCATTTCCCCCTTAAACTCTAAAGTCCCAAAAATCATGTCAACACAAAATTGCTCTTTTAAGATTGTCATTCATTCACCAAATATCAATCATCAAACACATTTGAAGTCCATTCACTTTTATTCACAAGTTCAGTGGTAAGTTTACCTTTGGAAGACATCTTGGCGGTGATTTTGAGTAACGGAATTGCACTTCAGCTATACTCAACCTCAAATTTGGTAACACCGTGATTAAAGGAAACCGATCAATAATTGATCCGGCCTTTAATCTTTAAGGCCTTCAAATCCTTCGTCAAAAGAGGAATCGGTTGTGCACTTATTCTCAGAGACTTCAATCAAAGGTACAAGCGGTAAGCAAAGAGTTGGTGGAGCAATCACGAGGAACTTGTTAGCACCTTACGAAACCGATCAATGATTGACCCGACTTTTACCGTTAAGCGTTTCGTCACAACAGGAACTGATAGGATTGAGAAGAGTCTGCAAAAGAAAAAAATAAATAAATAATAAGAAGGAAAGAAGGTGGGCAACGACAACTTTTTATTAAAAGAAAAGCCAGCAAGGAAGAAAAGAACAGTAGAAAACTTTGAACCCAAGGAAATAGAGCTGGTCTTGTGAACTTTCTGCTTTTCTTTTAAAAGCCGATCGAAGAAGGTACCCTCCAGATGGTCGTGTGAAATTCCTGCGCTCTTCCTGAAATCCAATTGAAGAAAGCCACGTCCAGGCAACTCTACTAGAACCAACGTAGGAACAGTAGAACAATGAAGAGAAGGAAAAGAACTAGATATTTTTTATATCGCGTTTCGCCATGGCTTGGGAATTAGAAGAAGGGAGAAGAAGGCGCAACTACTGCTAGCTACCAGGTTATTATCAGAAAGAGAGATGTAGTCCTGTTAAATTCCACCGCCGCATCTAACTAAACAGAGGAAAAGCAAAGGTTAGACTCTTATACTTTAGTGTTGGTTTGCGACTAGGACTTATTTTAATTTTTTTCGTTTTCTTTTTCTTTTTCCTTTTCCTTTTCTGTTAATGTTTCCTCCATAATTATTTGCTAGTTTAGTTTCAGATTCATTTTATTTATATTTAATTAGTTAGTGAGTTTTGTTCTGTTCGCAATTGAACTCTTATTTACTAAATAATCTTTTGAGTTCCAGTGTCATATTTTTATATATTTACTTTTGTGTTAGTTTAAAGAGATTTAGTTGAAATGAAAGACTCAAATCTTAGTTTTTTAATCAAATTGAATTTCTTAAGATTTTACGTTAGGCTTTTCTTTTAAGAGTGTTAATTCAAGCGCAACACATCAGTTTTTATTTTAATTAATTTTCTTAATTTTGTCTTATTTTTTATTGTTTACTTATTTTTTATTTATTTCGTATGCATTTCAAATTTTACGGAGTCTATGAGATTTTGTTAGGGGATCAAGCATAAATTTTCTTCCCTCAAATCTATGCTTGTGGGGGGCAATTGTTTGCACCATAATTTAACTTTTTGGCACTTATATATTTTTAATACATTAATTGGCCTAACTTACGTCCAAGTAGATTTTTCAAGAGTGGACCTTAGGGGAAACCAATTTCCTAAGGTGAACCTCAGAGAAACCTAAGGTAAATTAAAAGGGAAATCAGAAGGCCATTTAATATTTTAACGTGTATTTTGTGAGCCAATTAGAATGTAGGAAAGTTAGAAACCGTCATAATCAATCCCACCGTGGAAGTCAAAGTGGAGCGGTTAATCAATGTGATGGAGAACGTGGATTAGTGGAAAGGAGGAAGTTACCTCCAACGTCTATAAAAGGAAGAAATCACGATGAGAGCAACTCACCAACTCAAGCCAATTATCCTTAGACTTCAACATCTTTTACAATTCTCAATTGTTCCCTTAAATTTAATTTTCAGATCCAACGTTCATTCATTTCCCAGTACATTTTTTATTTTATTTGTTGTTCAATCATTTCTGTAAGGTCGGTATCGTTTTGATAATCGAATCTTTTAGGAATTTTCGGTCTCTTTATTCCTTACAATCGTTTGTTACATAGAAGTTAGAAAGCACACTCAATTTCATTTCATAGTTTGATAATACTATAATTATCTGGCACGCCCACAATTTCCCACGAAAGAGCCAAACAAAAGGTAAAAAAGGCCAACAAACGACCCTTAAAAGATCAACCTGGGTAAGGGAAGAAAAACGACCCTCCTCAAATAGGAGGACCCCAGATACAAACAGAATAAGAACCCGGCGCATATCTATTGAGTCCCATCTATCAGCCAGGAAAGGGTAGTCGAGCCCATGACTCGAGATTGATAGGCACCCAATGAAAGGAACCTCCTGGTAAAAAGCGAAGACTCTGAGGTAGAAGATGATGAATAATCATAAAAACTAGGAAAATGATTCTATTTATACTAAAACAAAAAGTTAATCTAGATTAAAAGGTATCCCTGGAAAATAATTGTTCACGTATAGATCAAACTAATCCTATCCATTGGATACAAAAAGAGTAATGATTACAATTCAGAAAGTTGCTGGTAATTGCAAAACACTTATTCTTTCTCTTTCTCTTTGTAGACCTATGTGTAAATACGTTTATCCACTTTTGGACCCAAATCTGGACTAAAACATGCTGTTCAATTCGTTCACATAGTTGCTTTCTTGAACTTGGCTGTTTTGTCAAAATAGCTATTTGTAGCTTGGATTTGGCCACAAATTTGGTCTTTTATGCTTTTTTCCATGAATGTTCTAGCCAATGAATCTTGTCAAATATGCTTATATCAAATTACCCCCAACTTAGATACACTACAAGAAAACAATGAGTTCGTGACCGAATTTAGCGATCGGATTAAATTCGATCGCTAAATTAGCGATCGAGTCGGTCACTAATAATATTTCGTTGTTGCAAAATGTAGCGGGAGAATTGCTACCCATTTTAGCCAGTTGGTGTTTCTTTTACCAACATGTGGGCCTATTGCAAAAATATGGTAAGAATAAAAATATAAAAGAAATATAAAATATAAAAGGCATCGCAAAAGAAAAGAAATCTCCAAATCTTTTTCAACCCTAATATCTTTTTTGGCTGCGCAGTCCGACTTTCACTCGGACAAAAACCAATAGTTTGACTTGGACTCTCTCTTCCAGACCTAATCCTTCTCCTCTCGTGGCGGTTCCATTCAATCCTGCGACTACTCATGGCGAAGAAGAAACTCTAGGCTGCAGGAAGAAGAAAAGCCACAGGTCGCTTCAAATCGGTTTGTGAATGTAAGTAGTTAATCGCTTAGTTTCCAATTTTTATTATATAAAAACCTAGTGTTGTTGTAGTTGAATTCGTTTAGAACAATTTGAGGACTTATTCTATTCACAGAGCGGAAGCTGCAATTGATAGCTCCCATTTATATAGGGTTTTTAGGATTGTTTTAGTTCGTTTTTGCTTTATTTCGATTCAATCTCAGTATCATTTTGTTATCTTTTAGTTAAAATCAGTAATTTCCGTTACTTATGGTATTTTCTGTATTTTCAGGTGTTTTTAGGACTGCTTGAGCATTTTCGGACAGTTCGGGGACCACTAGAGCAAATTCCGGAAGCACAGGGACCAAAACAGATAACTTCCGGAGGGAACTGCCCTTTCTTAGCACCTGTCTCGCCTAGACAGTGCCTGTCTCGGCGAGACAGGCCCTCGTCTCGTCGAGACACAGCCTGTCTCGACGAGATGTGGCGGGCTGATGGTTCCCAAAGGGAACCATCACGTGGTGTCTCGACGAGACGCCCAGTGTCTCATCGAGACACCCTTTCGTCTCGTCGAGACACCTCTTGTCTCGATGAGACGAGACGCTGGGAAGCAATTTCCCAGCGTCTTCTCACCTCCAGGGCGCGAATCTTGGCCCGAAAAATGTCCAAAGTACCCCCCTAACACACCTAGCACTATAAATAGAACATTATGCCTCTTTTGTGGGGGTTACCTTTTTTTTTATGCATTGGCTTCTCTTCCTCCTCTTTCTCCCTTTTTGTTTTCCTTTGTAGGAGATTTTTAGTTTCTTCCCTTGTAATTGCTGTTACTTGAAGATTGGTGAGGATAGTTCTATCAATTTTGTAATCAGAATCAGACAAAGCCGGGTTTTAGATTTCTAAATCCCTCAATCTGTCTCTTACTTTTCTTACTTATTTGATTAATGATGATTCATGTTGATAATATGTGCTTCAGTGATTGTGTAACCTTGAATGATTAGGGATTTGGGTTTATGGGATTATTCCCAATTGATCAGATTATGCAGGCTTAGTGACCTGGATTTGTCAGAACTAGGATTATTGTTAGAATGAGATTCGATGATGATCAACTAGCCCGAAATTGCTGAACCTAAAGCCTTGATTCTGACAAATTTAGGATTGTAGATAGGTGAGTACCTGATCAAGGAACTCCCTAACCCGAATGAGAATAATCTGACATCGCTAGAGACCACTAGGAGTGCGGACTAGTGGTTGGGCTACGGCTCTAGCCTTAATCACCACAGAACCTAATGCTTTGCATGCCTAGGTTATATGCCTAATCAAGCCGTCAACCGATTGCATGTGAATAGACTACACGAGATTGGCAGTCTTAATGTGGTTAATTAGGTGATTACCGTCAACTATCATTAGGATATAAACCTGAATCCCAGTAAATCATACATGGAGACCAATTAAAGGAATCCCCATCTTAGATTGTTTCATCAATTAGATCAAATCCTCCCGGTCACACGTTTTTGTCTTTTGTTTTCAAAATTAATCTGCTTAATCACTTCTCCAATATTTATTCAACCTCCTGAACAATTACGCCTTCTTCCCTAGACTAATTAGTTGTGGCAAATAGTCCTTGTGGTTCGATCTCGTGCTTAGCACAATACTTGATGCGATAGGATACACTTGTCCTGTTAATTGCTATATATTTTACGAGCATCAAGTTTTTGGCGTCGTTGCCGGGGACTAATTGTTGTTTATAACTAATTAATTCATTGCGAAGCTTGAACAATTGTTTGGGATTCCTCTAACCGAGGGTCTGATAATCAATCATACTCTTATCTGAATTCATAAGCTGAAACTGTTCTTGCAGGGCCTGAGACAAGGATACGATGGCCGAGGATATGTCAGTGATGGAGTTGCTGAAGGCGAGGAGGCCGACAAGCACCTCCGGCATCCTCGATCCAGCAATAACAGCGGAATCATTCGAAATCAGACCAGCGATGATCCAGATGATTCAGAACTCGGGACAGTTCAGGGGGGATTACTACGAAGATCCCAATTCACACCTTGACAAGTTCGTAGAATATTGTATCACCTTCAAGTGCGAAGAAGTCACATCTGCACAAGTCTACCAGAAGTTGTTCAGATTTTCCTTGAAAGAAGAAGCTGCAGAATGGCTACATTCAGTTGAGCCAGGCTCTCTGACTGATTGGGACACCACTGTATCAGCTTTCCTAGCAAAATATTTCCCTCCATCTAAGACTGCTTAGTTCAGGAGCGAAATCGCATCGTTTAGGCAGACTGAAAGTGAGAACCTGCATCTAGCCTGGGAGAGGTTCCAGAGATTGTTGAGAAGGTGCCCCCATCACGATTACCAGCGGTACCAGCTTGTTGATATGTTCTATTCGGGGATATCTCCTGTTAGCCGTGCTTTTCTTGATACAGCGGCGGGAGGAAATTTGTTCAACAAAACCGCAATACAAGCTTATAATCTGGTGAAAGAATTGGCGGAACGAAGTGCGTGTTGGCAAGTTGTAAAGCCGCCTCCGAGCAGGGTTACAACAGCAGAGGAGTGCATTGGAGTATGTCCAAAATCAAATCCTCAGATAGCAGCACTCACAGAAAAGGTAGCTCTGCTGGGAAATCACTTGAAATCACCGGTGTCAGTGGTGAGCTGTGAGGTTTCCAGCGGAGGGCATAAGAGTGTGAAATGTCCCATTGTGTTCGAACAGATCCACTATTTAAAGCAGGACGGGCACAGAAGGGCAGGCTCTGAATTCAATTTAGAGAAGGGTATTGACGCCCTGATAGAGAGCATGAATGCCATGGAGGGCAGGCTCTGAATCCAACTGTACTTTATCTAAGTCCTTGCCTAATTTCATCAATGTCTTATAAATAAAGAGAAAATGGAAATTCACAAAAACTTGTCTTGTGTAGATGTTGTTGGTTTCAATTGTATATTCATTAATGTGTCTACTGTGTTTAGTAAATAATTAATGGGTTCACTCTGTTTATTAAGTAATTTATGCCTTCTAAATGTTTTGGGATTAAATTTTGTTTAAACTAATGAAAGCATTGACCAATCTTTTGTCTCCTTATTGTATATTTAAACGAATGAAATTGTATTCTTTAAGAAGGAGCCTAACAAGGATGTTATTTGTGGGTGTTTTTGGTGTTATCTGATATTGATAGCTACAGATATTCATTACTTTGATTTGTGTCCATAGACATTTCTATGAGGTTTTCAAAATGAGTCTTCATTTTAGTCCAGATACATATAGCTTTCTTCAAGTAAGGAATGACGTGAAATCCTTGTTCTTTGATAATATCATAGCTTATTTCATTTATTGAATTATGGAGAGCTAGATAGCATATCTTCATGTACTCTAGAAGTTGTTCAACTAAGTTCACATCCCATCTAATTTAGAGGACCAAATTGGTTAACATTTACATATATAGAAGAATATATATATATATATATATATATATATATATATGGGAATTAGAGCACTCTTTGTACTCTTTCTAACCTTTCTGATGAGAGCACTCTCTGTACTTTTTCTAACCTTTCTTAATTGCTTAATGAACTATCAGCACCCTTATAGGTTAATTGTAATTCATATGACATATTCAGTCAAATGACCACCTTGGCTAGGCCCATTCTATTGAGGCTTGATGATCTTTGCATCAATACTCTGACCTTGTGCTACAGACAGCATCAGTCAATACCACCAAGTTGAAGTCTAATTTAGCAAGTTCTAGTAGAAGAGGATTCATTCTTGTTTGGTGGCATAGACATCTATAAACCACCTAGTTTCCAACCTTGGCATTCTCCAAAACAATAGGAGTTCAAGAGCATGATCTATTAATGTTGATAAATATGAGTCTTCATTTTATTTTGGTGAAGAAGCTTTCCCAAATTAGTCCTTGCAAATTCTGTTGCTGCTTCTAAGATATTCTTTTTTTTAAAGGAATGATGCCTCATATAATGATGTCATTCCCTTATAACATGGTATTATCGAACGAAGCCTTGACTCTATAAGCATCAAAGTCGAACATATTTTAATGAATAAAAAAATCTTTGCTCTCAAGTTTGCTTGTTGTAGTGTTTATTCTAGTTACAATTAATCATCTCTCATTATAGCAAATTCCGTTGTTTAATTATTTTTCCACACAGGTTCAGATACTTGTGGATAATGTGGATATTGGTAATTTGAACTCTATCAATCTAAGAGCTGCACGTTCTGCTGATCTCCTTCTTTTGCCGGCCAAGTTCTCTGAGGTGTGCTTCTTTTCATCATTTCCTGTTGGAAATAATAAAACCATGTAATAGTTTGTTGTTATTCAGGAGGATTCGTATAACAAACTATGTAGTCTCTCATATACAGGTGACTTGCGCATGCTTTTTGCAAAGGACAAAAATAAGGTTATAGTCTTTCCCTTTCATAACTTGATCATATCTTTGGATTTTGACTTGACATGCTTCATATTTTGTGTATGCCATAAATTAAGAGAGCTGCTTTTAATATGTTTGATTGCCGTTTTGCAATAAATGGTATGCTGAGCACTAAATATATTAGAGACCCCAGATACTCGGAATATATTTTTATCAGTCCTAGTGTATGTTTTATTTCCAGGTTTCCCCTCCCTTAGCATTTACCTTTTTGTTTTTCAAATTGCAATTTATTAATTGCACGAATTATCTATCTATATTTTCATCTTTTTAAGTTTATGAGTGGGCATTGCTAAACAATGTAAGAAGCAATGGTTCACTTAGTTAGAACCTTGATCTCTTGAAAATGGACAACCAAAATTATCTCTCCATTCCTTCTTATTCATTCTAACATATATAGTACATACAGGCATGTATTAGAACTTGCTTGTAACTGCTGCATAACTGCATTTCATACAGTTAAGAGTGACAGACGATCTTATGCCTTGGGACAAAATGGACACTTAGGAAGACAAATTAATTAAATTATAGTCTGCTGATGGTGCATAACACTTGCTATGAGTTGATTAATACATGTTTGAATTTTAGATAAATTCTAATGCCTTTTGTTTTTAGATTGACTATAAATTTGGAGTATTGGAGATTGCACCGTAATAGTAAAACTTATGGGCATATATACATATACTTTCTTCTTGGATAGAATGTGTGCACATTCATTTTTTGCATCTCTGATTAAACTGCTTTCTCTTAGTTATGAACTTATGAATCATGATACATCACTTTACAATTGCAAATTAATTAAAATTTTCTTATATAGCATCGAAGTTGAACATATTTTAATAAATAAAATAAAATCTATGCTCTCAAGTTTGCTTGTTGTAGTGTCCATTCCATTCTAGTTACAGTTAATCATCTCTCATTATTGCGAATTCTGGTGTTTAATTATTTTTTCACACAAGTTCAAATACTTGTGGATAATGTGGATATTGGTAATTTGAACTCTATCAATCTAAGGGTTGCACTTTCTGTTGCTCTCCTTTTGTGGGCCAAATTCCCCGAGGTGTGCTTCTTTTCATCATTTCTGTGTCTTGATATATTTTGCAATTTTGGAATGCGACATTCTAGCCAAGAATGTTGTATCCCACGCAAGGTACTCATACTGCAGGTTCAGTATCCCATGCAAAAACTGCGCAACAACTTGTAAGTAGATTTGGGTCTTGTTTTGTTGTGTTGAAGAATCTGGTGTGTTAGAGGTCCTACTGTGTTAAAGTTTATGCTTTGTTAATTAATACTAATTTATGTTTTCTTCAGGAAAAAGAGCTAGGAAAAAGAGCACACACAAAAGATCACGATGGAGTTTCATTCGTTAACAATCGATGTAGAAAAACTCAAGTAAGTAGTTATATATGTCTATACATAAGTTATATATTGGCATTTATGGTAATTGTGTTTGTTGTCTGAAACGTAAGCCATTGCAATTTTTTTAGCCATTTCTATGGTGAATTGAAAAGAATTATTGAAATAGGAGAAGAATGTGGAACTGATCTATTACGTTTATACAGGTCTTCTCCTATTTTAAGAATGTGGAATTAAAATTAGTTAATAGCAATGATGTTAAAAAAAATAGTAGCAAAATATGACACCACTTATTTGAACTTAGACCCCATAGTTAAGGTATGTAAAAGTTCATTACCCCTCCTTGTACAAGTTATACCAACTCATTCTTTTGATTTCATAATTTTATCTGAGAAATTACAGTGTCATGGAAAAAAGAGATGCACCTTTGGTGAGGTTCTCTATGTTACTTGGATGATCAAAATAAAGTTTACAAGTATTGTTACACAAGTTTTCCTAAATTAGATCTTCTATTCCTTCCTTATCTTCTCTGTAATGCGTGAGATACCACAACAAGATATATCTTTTGTCATTCTGTTTATCCAGCACAGTAGCTCCATTATCCTAAGAAGTATTGATATTTCATCTACAATTCGCTACACATTATGCCCCACTCACTTACAACTTGAAAAAAGGTTTGGAAGACCTCCAAACTAACCCATGTTGAAGTGGTTTTTATTTATTTGAAATAGGAGAAGATCTACATTTTTATACTTTATTTATTTGTTTTTATTATTAGATAGTTGATATGCATTTAAGCCATGATGATCCTTGCTATGAACATAAGTTGATTTATTTAAATCATGATGGTTGTTGCTATGAGCATAAGTAAATATACTTGTTGGATTATAGGTTTATCTGAAACATAGTATGTTCTAAACTATCTTTTTTTATCAATCTCTTGGAGAATTATATTAAATATACAGTCTTGGTACAATGAATATTTTCATGCTGAATTTTTCTGTTGCATTTTCTTGTTTAAGTATACACTTAATGGCTTACAGAGAAGAGTGTTTCATCAAACAATAAATTAGGTGTTGGATTATGAATCTATATTGGCAGCATTAAGTCTCTTGTTCTTTTATTTTTAATCTATATTGGCAGCAAACAATAAACTAATACATTTTTGTCTCATTGGCTGCTGCTGTTTTAATTTTCAAACTAATTTCGAATGGGTTTGTTTATTGTAGGAAGCTTACGAAAATCTTAACCAAATTGAAGTTGAACAAACTACTGAGCAAATTGTTGAATCCATTGATGAACTTCGAGCATTCTACCAAGCTGTTGGAGGGGTTAATAGGGATGGGGAAATTTTTGGATTAGGTTCAACTGCTTTCCAGTATTATCGAGACTGGTATCCTAGGAATTCAAGAGCATCCTCATCTTCAAGTTCTGTTGGTGCATCTAATTTAGGTGCTAGTACTGAAATTTATGAAATTAGAACCACACTTGAGACTGTACAGGAGCGCCTTAATGGCTTCAATAAGGAAAGGAGCAGTTTTATAGCACATATAGAGCAAGTAAATGGATGTCAATATCAATTGGTTGAAGGTATACATTTGCTTGCTAGTGCAAATGATGTGAGACAAATACAGGAGATAATGACAAATATAGAGACATAAATGGGACCAGCTATTAGCCAAATTCAAATAGTTATCACTAGACTTCAAGCGAGTGTG
The DNA here is from genome assembly GCF_963576675.1 of Euphorbia lathyris. Taxonomy (NCBI): domain Eukaryota; kingdom Viridiplantae; phylum Streptophyta; class Magnoliopsida; order Malpighiales; family Euphorbiaceae; genus Euphorbia; species Euphorbia lathyris. Next base: position 92,441,894 of record NC_088910.1, read on the forward strand.
TGGAGGTTAGAGCATAGCTCTAAGTCGGGTTAAACTAGGTGTTGGATTATGATATATCTTTTAACTTAACTTATTAGGTTAACCATAGAGATTTTAGAATATTATGTCTATATATTTTGTCTTAAACTTATTTAGGCTAATCTACAACATTTTGATATTTATGTATTTTGACTAAAACATCAAATATTATTTAGGGTAAATTCAAAAAAAAAACCCATGTGGTTTCACCGATTTCCAAATAAACCCCTGTGGTTTGTTTTTACTAAAAAAAGAAGCGTGTTTACGCCGTTACCCGAAAAACGGAAAATGTGTTAACAGTGTTAAAAATGCTGACGTGGCGAAGGTAAAATTGAAAATTCCAATTTTTTTAATTTTCTTTTATTTTCTTTTTTTCTTTCCTTTCTTTCTTCTTCTTCACCGTCTCATTCTTTCTCCTGCTCTTCCTCCTCCGATTTTGAGTTCACTATTTCTCTCTCTCCCCGCAAATCCTCCACCGCTCTTTATCAACCGACCGATGAGTTCTTCTACAAAGGTCAGTTGTTGCCTCTTCATCTCTCTCCTCGCATCTCTATGGTCTGTTCTCTCCTTCGCCAGCGATTTCGTCTTGCTCGGTGATTGCCATTCTTCTAGACCGAGTTCCGTTACTGAAGATGATGAGTTCCGGCGGAAAGCGTACATACGCCTGTAATTTTGGACAGATTTCCGGAAATCTGGAAAATTCCAGAAATCTGGAAAATTCCAGATTTCACAAAGTAACGACACCGCACAATCTGTAAATATGTGTGATTCTCAACTCTTCACAAAGTAACACAATCCGTAAACATGAAAAAACGGCACCGCACAATAGCTAACGGCACCGTCTCCCATGTATTCAAATACTCCCCTTCTATCTCTGTGCAGCTACGGAAGATCAAAGCTTGACATGAATTTAACACTTTGAATACTCTTTCTCCGTCTGAAATACCGGAAGCATTCATGCTGAAAATCCACTCCGGCTTTGAAGTCATGCTTTCCCACGACGGCCGGATTTTCTTCTGAGTTTCAGTTCCGACCACCAAAGAATCAGGATAGGCAAGGAAAAGAAAGGAAGAAGCAGAAAAAACAGAAAAAAGGAGAAATTGAACTTGATTCTGTTCTGCAATCTCAGGTATCCAGTGAGGAATCACGTCAGCTATAATCCAATTGGGCTTTTGTTCGGCGAGGAAGTTGTTCAAGGGGTGTTGGAGGAGATCATATGCGATGGAAATGGAAGCGGAAAGTGGCGGAAGTGGAGCTTGAGGCCTGAGACTATGGAGAAGGGAGAAGATGGAAGAAGAAGGAGATAGAAGGGAAAGAGAGAGAAAAATAATAATAAAAAAAAAAAATTGATTTTCCAATTTTACTCCTCTGCCACCTCATCAAATTAACGGTGTTAAGCCATTTTCCGTTTTTTGACTAACAGCGTATAACACGGTCCTTTTTTTTTTTTTGGTAAAAACAAACCCCAGAGGTTTTTTTAGAAATCGATGAAACCACAGATGGTTTTTTTAGAATTTACCCTATTATTTATAAATATGAAGTTCTAGTTTCGTCAATATTATTAATTTAATTTATGAAGTTGACTTGCAATTATAATTGTAGTATAAAAATAAAATAAAATAAAATAAAATCATTTCTCAAAAATTACCGACGAAATATATCATTATAGTCCGTCAGTACATTTGATAAGAAAAGGTATCCAAACGTTACAGACGAAAGTTCTGTTAGAATTTCATCGGAAAACTATAGTGATGCACGAGAATTGGTTGCAAAATCTGCTCGCAAATATTACGATCGAATTTAACAACTAACTGTTTGGTCGCTAAATGAGCAATCAATTTGAAAAAATCAGGTTGGTGATTTTACCAACACGCTACTTAGCGGTCGAAATGAGTCGATCGCTAAACAATGTTTGCAACCAACTTAGCGACAAAAAATCCAGTCGCTAACTCCCTATTTTCTTGTAGTGATATTTGTTTATCCTCAAGCAAAATAGAACGAAGAACAATTGTTAGAAGAGAAACGCAGAAGATGACACGGAACAAAGACAACAACAAATCACAAGTAATAAAATTTGTTCATGCTTCAATTACTTAGATTATTCCAATTTTGAGTTAAAGAAAAAGAACTAAAAAACTGATTAGGTCGACAAGAAGTTAAATTGAGCACAATGAGATGATAGCCTCTGAAAAGCTAAAATATCCCCAACTTCCAACTATTAATTTTAGGGCAAATAATTATAAAATCCCTGTAATTTTACTTAACTCACTAGTAGGTCCATCATGTTATTATAAGATCCTTAAGTTTTACCTTAATCAACCCTTTAATCCATTTATTTACTTATATATATGAAAGGGTGAGATCCAGTGTGACAAGGGGTTAGGGTGTAACAATGAGCTTATTGTGTGACATAACAAAACTACGTAGTTTTGATGATAATTAAAAATGGCAAGTTGCAAATTTGTAAATAAAATGAAAGAGAGGATAGAGAAAATTGTTTTATTTCTTTTCTTTAAAATACATTTTCCCGACATCTCTAACATCGTTTTTCGAAATTTTTTATACTATTAGACTCGTCTAAATTAGACGGTCATTTTAAGATCCCTGAAGCTCAAGTAAAAAAAATTCCGGTGAACGGAATTCGGGTGGACGTTTTCCGGCGAGAAAAAAAAGTGCCCAGAAAATTCTCAAAAAAATTTAGAAAATGTAAAACATTATTCTAAGAAACTTTAATTCTTGGGTTGAAGCGGGATTTCTTACGGTTTAGTCCCAATAAAAGTTTTTCCTTAATTTTATCCATTTTACATGATTCAACAATTTGTTGGGTCAAAACTGTAAGGAATCTCACTTTGAGCCAATAACTAAAGTTTCTTAAAATGATGTTTTAAATGTTTTGATAATTTTCTGGTCACGTTTTTTTTCTTACTTACATTGTTACAAATCAGTGTACCATTTGTTCCAACATAATATTTATATTGTTCCAACAGAAAATTGTTTTATTTCTTTTCTTTAAAATATATTTTTCCGACATTTCTAACCTCGTTTTTCGAAATTTTTTATACTATTAGACTCGTCTAAATTAGACGGTCATTTTAAGATCCCTGAAGTTCAAGTAAAAAAAATTCCGGTTAACGGAATCCGGGTGGGCGTTTTCTGACAAGAAAAAAAGTGCTTAGAAAATTCCAGAAAATGTAAAACATTATTCTAGGAAATTTTAATTCTTGGGTCGAAGCGTTACGGTTTAATCCCAATAAAACTTTTTCCTTAATTTTATCCATTTTACATGCTTCAACAATTTATTGGGTCAAAACTATAAAGAATCTCACTTTGAGCCAAAAATTAAAGTTTCTTAAAATGATGTTTTACATGTTTTGAAATTTTTTGATAATTTTGTGGACACGTTTTTTGTCCTACTTACATTGTTCCAAATCAGTGTACCATTTGTTCCAACATAATACTTATATTCCTCGCAAGACGATTTTTATTTGCAAGTGCTAATTGCAGTCGATCAGATAAAGATTTGTCTAAATATCAGTTTTTAAAAAAACCTAATGGTGCTCAGAGCCCCCACCGATGTTCCGCCGACGCCGCCGCTGCAAGTTCCCCCCGATACTGATGAGATACCCCAACCCAACTCCCCTACGAAGTATCGATCCTTCAAAGACATCCTTTCGGATGTCCCAATGAAAGAACCAAGCTATATCGCTACTGATTTGCAGAAATCTGGACAGGGGAAGATAGGGCTCGTCGAAGACGACCCACTATTTCCGGACATAACTATTGTACCGGAACTGGTAGAAGAGTGGTCTCAGGTTTGGGAGAATGCCCTGATTGTGAAAATTTTGGGCCATAATGTTGGATTTATTGCACTTAGAAACAGAGCCACAGAAATTTGGAAGACTGTAGGGGACTTTACAATGATTGATCTTGGTTATGGATTCCACCTGGTGAACTTTGATAAAATATCAGATAGAGATCATGTCATTCAGGACGGCCCCTGGCTAGTCCAAGGGCATTACTTGACAGTCCATGAATGGTCGCCGACCTTCGTTCCTTCATCAGCAACAGTCGATTCAACTGTAGTCTGGGCTAGATTCCCGAAGTTACCTCTACAGTATTACCAAGAAGATGCCCTGATGCTGATTGGAAACTCCTTCGGAAGAGCGATTCGTGCGGACAAGAACACAAAGGGAATGGCTCGTGGTAAGTTTGCGCGTGTTTGTGTGGAGATCGACTTAAGTAAACCCCTCGTTGCTCAATTTCGCTTGAATGGGAGTGTATACCGTATTGAATATGAAGGACTGTATATTGCGTGCACAAAATATGGTCGGTATGGCCATGGAAGAGAGGTATGTACGAACTCTGGAATAATGCCAAGCCCTGCAAGGGCGGCTTAAAAGGAAGGGGCAAGCAGGACCGGGATGGACACTAACATGTCTGAGTCTGGCGGTACTAATGACCAATCGGCTACCATGGAGAATGCAAATAAAGAGGGTAATATAACAGCTGGACACAAAGATTCGGATGGAAAATATGGGGAATGGTTGTGCGTTCCTAAGAGAAAGTACACACCGAGAGGGAGAAAGCTTGAGGATCACCAAACCACCCCACAAGCAAGTTTGTAGGTTCACGAGCAGCAAGCGGGGTCGAAAGTAGGGGGAAAGGAGTCGGGTAATGATATCAGGAACACAAACAAACCACCGGGTTTCACCTTCAAAGCCTCAACGTCTCGGGGCATAAAAATACGGCCAACTAAAGTAGATGCAGGGCAGAATGTCCAGAAATCAAAGAATGTTTTTGGTAGTCTCCTGGATAACGTCTCGGATGCTTCGATGGACATGGAAAAGGCTGCCAAGGGAAAGGAGATTGAGATGGAAGGTACCGAGCTACCAGGTTGGAACAAGCGCACCCACCCAGGCAACGCAAATCGGGTTCCACTCTCGAGCATAGATACCAATGTGTTGAAAATTGGGGAAAGTCATAAACTTGGCTTTCAGGCTAATGTTGCTTAAGTTGCGACTGCTCCGGTCTAATAATAACTCTTTATTATGATCTTGTCCTGGAGTTGTTTTGGAGCCGGAGGTAGGGAGATCCACCGGGCTCTCCGTTACTTGTTGTCAATAAATAAGCCTAAAGTGTTGGCCCTTTTGGAAACTAGATTGCCTACTGCACGGGCTGATGAGCTACGAAGGAAACTGAACTTCTCGGATATGGAAATATTGATACTGATGACTTTCGGGGAGGTATTTGGTTATTTTGGAATTCAGATCAGATTGAAATTCAGATTGTGAAGCGGAATAGTCAATTCTTACATACAGAGGTAAAGCTTGTGAATGGAATCGCCCAGGGAAGAACCTTTTTGGCTACATTTGTGTACGTTAGACCACAAAGGAGCTTTAAACGAGAGTTTATGGAGGAAATGATCTACCTTAAACGCACGATTCATTACCCTTGGGTTGTGATTGGTGACTTCAACTGCATAAAAAGCCAGGATGAGAAACAAGGAGGGGTGTCGGGGGTAATTGACCGATGCTCGGATTTTGCCCAATGGATTAATGATATGGAACTGATTGACATGGGTTTTAAGGGACCGGATTTCACTTGGACCCGAGGATCAACACCACGCACTCGAATCGCGTGCAGACTGGACAGAGCTCTTTGTAATGATGGATTCTGGAATTTTGTTCCTGAAGCGGTTGTGCGACACTTACCTCGCAGTAGATCTGATCATAACCCAATCTTCTTGGATTTAATGCTCGCAACCACGGGCCCCAAACTCAGACCCTTCCAGTTCGAAGCCGCATGGTTACAGCACCCGGGCTTCCAAGACTTCTTTCAAGAGCAATGGCTTAGAGAGGAGAATATCTCAAACAGCTTGGAGCAAATCATTCTGCCTCTAAAAATGTGGAATCGGGAGGTCTTTGGGAATATCTTCTACCGAAAACAGCGGGTGTATCGACGGTTGGAGGGAGTGCAACATCGAATTGCTGGTTACTGTAATCAGGGGCTGCTTCGTCTTGAAAGAAAACTGCTAAGAGAGCTGGATGAAGTTCTTCTACAGGAAGAAACGCTGTGGTTTCAGAAATCAAGGGTAAAGTGGTTAAGGTTTGGTGATAGAAACTCAACATTCTTTCACACCTCGACACTCATCAGGAGGAGGCGCAATAAAATTGATGGGTTGAGAGACAACACGAGTACTTGGATTTGGGATGAGCTGAGGATCAAAGATCACGTCGTGAAACATTTCGCCCTTCACTTTGCAGAAGAATCGGTTGAACGTCCTACCCTATCTACTAATTGCCAGTTTCCAGATATCCCAAACATGAGTGATGTTCAAGGGGATTTCACAACCCACGAGGTACGTGCAGCGCTGTTTGATATGTCCCCGTTCAAGGCCCTGGGGCTGGATGGCTTCCAGGCTGGTTTTTATCAACGCATGTGGCCTATGATTAAGCATCAGCTCTCCTCCTCTGTCCTTGAAGTGCTGAATTCAGGGGTTATGCCCACAGATTGGAATGAAACATTCCTTACAATTATCCCAAAAGTGCCTCATCCGGAATCCCTCAACCAATTCAGACCGATCAGCCTTGTATAAATTGGTTACAAAGTGTATTGTCAACAGACTAAAACCATGTCTTCGTGCTATTGTGAGTCCGACCCAGAGTAGTTTTGTGCCAGGCAGACAGATTTCAGACAACATAATCTTACTCTAGGAAACCATCCACTCTCTGAAAAGAAGGAAAGGTCGTATTAGGCAGATGGTTCTGAAACTAGATTTGGAAAAAGCATATGACCGAATCTCTTAGGATTTCCTGAGGCAGACTCTTATTGAGGTTGGACTTCCTGATAACCTTATAGCGTTAATTATGGCTTGTGTTTCTGGGTCAAGCATGAGAGTGCTATGGAATGGCGAGCCGTTGACTAGATTCTCACCATCTAGGGGGCTTCGGCAAGGGGATCCCTTATCCCCGTATCTGTTTGTACTTTGTTTGGAACGGTTGAATCACATGATTATGGATGCAACACACAGTGGAGAATGTAAGCCTGTTAAGTTGTCCAGAGGAGGGCCTGCTCTCTCCCATATTTTCTTTGCAGATGACATTGTGCTCTTAGCGAAGGCCTCGGTACGGCAGGCCACCACTATCCAGAAAATCCTGGGCGAATTTGCTCAGTGTTCCGGGCAACGGGTGAGCTTTGAGAAATCGAGAGTATTCTTTTCAGGAAATGTTTCAGCCCAAACTAGTCAGGACATCTGCTCTACGCTAAGAGTTGCCAGGACTGAGAATTTGGGGAAGTATTTGGGGATGCCAGTTATCCACCAAAGGATTCGGAAGGATCTCTATGGCCTTATTCTAGACAGGGTCCATGCAAAGCTCGCAGGATGGAAGTCAAAGTGTCTAACTATGGCGGGACGGATCGCTTTGGTCAAATCGGTTATGTCTGTCGTACCGACTTATGCAATGCAAACAATGATGATGCCCCAGGGCATATATGACAAACTCGATAAGTGTAATAGAGGGTTTCTCTAGGGGGGCGACAGGAAGCGAGAGGAAGATTCACCTTTTAAACTGGGAAATTATTTGTAAAAGTAAGCAGGATGGTGGGCTTGGTATTCGGAGAATGCGGGAATTCAACCTGGCAATGATCACAAGATTAAGCTGGGTGGTTGTTACAGATAATGAGTCTCTATGGGTTAGGGTCATCCGGGCGAAATACGGGGGTCGACGACTCGGGCTGGATATTTTACAATGGAAGCCCTCGCACTCGGCGACATGGAGGAGCATTACCGCTGGTAAAAAGATTTTGGATCAGGGACTGGCCAAGCTGGTTCTGAATGGGAGTAATACGCGGTTCTGGAAAGATGTATAGTGCGGACCCTCCCTTCTCAACACGAAAAATCCCACGGCACTAAATGAAGTGGAGAGAAATAGCTTAGTTAACAGTTACTGGGACAGATTGCGGGATTGTTAGGATTGGGAAAAACTAAATGAGTTATTGGATAATGATTCATTGATGAAAGTTGCAGCTTATGCCATCTACCCGGACAGTTCTTCGACGGATAGGTGGTACTGGCCTTGCAGTGCAACGGGCGTGTACTCGGTTAAAACCGGCTATGACATTGCAACCAACCCCGGCTGGGATGAGCAAATAATAAACTAGGAGTTAATTTGGAAGTTGGAAGTACCGGAGAAAATTAAAACTTTCTTGTGGTTGGCTGCTCATGGGGGAATACTTTGTAATGTTAATAGGTACAAAAGACACTTAACTCAGTCCCCTGAATGTGCGAGGTGCAGGCAAAACGAAATGGAGATCCATATCCTCAGAGATTGTTATGCAGCTAGAGAGCTCTGGTTCAGAATTATCCCGCGGAATTTGCAGGTCCCGTTCTTCGGAGGGGAGATGTCGGATTGGATTAGCAGAAACCTGAACTGCAATAGAAGGTTTCGAGATGCCCCATAGTCCTCATTTTTTGCCTTTGCGGTCTGGGAACTTTGGAAGAACCGAAATGATTTTGTGTTTAACGGAAGTGACAGAAGAAGTGGAGATATTGATCAGATCCTTAGATTGTATGAAGAGTACAACAAGGCGCAAAAAACATTAGCCTCATCAGGAATTGCTGTCAGGAGAAGAATCCAGGTTCGATGGCAACCACCGGAAGTGGATTGGATCAAAATTAACACAGACGGGGTGTGTAAAGGAAATCCGGGATTGGCTTCTGCAGGGGGACTAATCCGCGATGTAGAGGGGAGCTGGGTAATTGGATTCGGGATGAAAATTGGATGGTGCTCAATGACATTGGCGGAACTTTGGGGGGCTTATCTGGGCCTGAAATTAGCATGGGATAAAGGTTTCAGGAAAGTCCACCTGGAAGTAGACTCAAGTACCGTTCTGAGCCTATTAACAATAGAGGTTGGGGACCATCACCCTTACGCCTGGATCATAGCTTGGTGCATGGAGTTAAGGAACAAAGACTGGACTATATTGATCACTCACACCTATCGTGAAGGCAACCGCGCTGCTGACTGGTTGGCGAATTTTGCAGGTTCGTGCTCTATGGGGTTTCATATATGTGATACACCTCCTGTAGGCCTCCAGAGAACCCTCAATGAAGATTGTCAGGGTTTGACACATAGCAGAACTATTCGTATCTAAGTTTGTTTTTCTCTTCCCCCCCCCCTTCTCTGGGCCTTGAGCCTTCCATGTAAACCAAAAAAAAATGTAACATTTGTTCCAACATAATACTAATATTGTTCCAACAGAAAAATGTTTTATTTCTTTTCTTTAAAATACATTTTCCCGATATTTCTAACCTCGTTTTTCGAAAAATTTTATACTATTAGACTCGTCTAAATTAGACGGTCATTTTAAGATCCCTGAAGCTCAAGTAAAAAAAAATTCCGGTGAACGGAATCCGGGTGGGCGTTTTCTGGCGAGCAAAAAAGTACCCAAAAAATTCTCAAAAAATTCCAGAAAATGTAAAACATTATTCTAAGAAACTTTAATTCTTGAGCCAAAGCGAGATTTCTTACAGTTTTGACCCAATAAATTTTTGAAAGATGTAAAATGGATAAAATTAAGAAAAAAGTTTTATTCGGATTAAACCGTAAGAAATCCTACTTCGACTCAAGAATGAAAGTTTCTCCAAATAATGTTTTACATTTTCTGGAATTGTTTGAGAATTTTCTGGGCATTTTAGAATTTTTTTTATCGGAAAACGCCAATCTAACCGCCGAATTCCGCTGATTTGGGACTAAACCGTAAGGAATATCATTTAGAGTCAAGAATTAAAGTTTCTCAAAATAATGTTTTACATTTTCTGAAATTTTTTGAGAATTTTCTGGATATTTGTTTCTCACAGAAAAATAGATCGCCGGATTCCATTCACCGGAAATTTTTTTACCCGAGCTTCTGAGATCTTAAAATGACCGTCTAATTAAGACGAGTCCAACGGTATAAAATGTTTTGAAAAACAAGGTTGGAAAAGTTGGGAAAATGTATTTTAAAGAAAAAAAATAAAACAATTTTCTCTTTCATTTTATTTACAAATTTGTCACCTCCTTTTGGTTAATTACAAAATTGGTCATTGTCATATAATAAGGCTTGTCACACCATAAGAAATGTGTCACACCTGATCTCATCTCTATATATGAAAATATAAAATTGCCCCTAATTATACAAATAAATAACTTATCTACTAGTAGTTTTTAAATTTAATCAAAATAGCTTTAATTAAGTTTGTGTAGTATATATATATATATATATATATATATATATATATATATATATATATATATATATATATAGTTCTACTCCTATTTTGATAAATTCTAAAATATTTTTCATGCATTTTTTTTAATGAATAAGTTCGATACTACTAAATTAAAATTTTATAATCATATGAAAATTAATAAAAATAATTAATCGGAGATTAGAAAAATAAATATAAAATAGAAAAAATAAATATTTTATTATTAAAACATAAAGTCAAGGGTAATGTTGATATTTTTAATTTATTTAGTCTAATATGACTATTCACTCAAATATAAAGACTAAAAAGTTAGACGAAAATAAAAACTGATAAACTATATAATCATTTTTAAAAACCCAGAAACTGACTACTGTATTACATAAAAACACAGGTCCTTATAATTTTTTACCCTTAACTAGTTTTTGGCCCGTGCGATGCACGGATTCATCTTAAAATCCAAAAATATAATATAATAATTACAATTAATGATATAAAGATGCTATATAAATTAAATATTATTATTTTATTTTCACATTTACTTTAAATAATCTTTTTTTATAGATAAATATAATAATATAATTAAAAATTAATATATTATATTATATATTTTTATCAGTAAAAAATGGGGAAGTGACAGCTCAGCTCCATCGTTACTGTTTTATATTATATATAGATATGCAAAGAATTAGAGAGATTTTAGGGATTAATTTAAAATCTGTAAAACTCTTAGATGTAGTACGGATAAAATCTATTTTTTATAGATAAATATAATAATATAATTAAAAATTAATATATTATATATTATATTATATATTTTTATCAGTAAAAAATGAGGAAGTGACACCCCAGCTCCATCGTTACTGTTTTATATTATATATAGATATAGATATGGAGAGAATTAGAGATATTTTAGAGATTTATTTAAATTCTGTAAAACTCTTAGATGTAGTACGGATAAAATCTATCTTTTTATAGATAAATATAATAATATAATTAAAATTAATATATTATATATTTTATTTTATTTTTATCAGTAAAAAAGGAGGAAGTGACACCTCAGTTCCATCGTTACTGTTTTATATTATATTATATATAGATATGCAGAGAATTAGAGAGATTTTAGGGATTAATTTAAATTCTGTAAAACTGTTAGATGTAGTACGAATAAAATCTATCTTTTTATAGATAAATATAATAATATAATTAAAATTAATATATTATATATTTTATTTTATTTTTTATCAGTAAAAAAGGAGGAAGTGACACCTCAGCTCCATTGTTACTGTTTTATATTATATATAGATAGATAGATATGCAGAGAATTAGAGAGATTTTAGGGATTAATTTAAATTCTGTAAAACTCTTAGATGTAGTACGGATAAAATCTATCTTTTTATAGATAAATATAATAATATAATTAAAATAAATAAATTATATATTTTATTTTATTTTTTATCAGTAAAAAAGGAGCAAGTGACACCTCAGCTCCATCGTTACTGTTTTATATTATATATAGATATGCAGAGAATTAGAGAGATTTTAGGGATTAATTTAAATTCTGTAAAACTCTTAGATGTAGTACGGATAAAATCTATCTTTTTATAGATAGATATAATAATATAATTAAAATTAATATATTATATATTTTATTTTATTTTTTATCAGTAAAAGGGGAGGAAGTGACACCTCAGCTCCATCGTTACTGTTTTATATTATATATATAGATTTTATTTTTTATCAGTAAAAAAGGAGGAAGTGACACCTCAGCTCCATCGTTACTGTTTTATATTATATATAGATAGATATGCAGAAAATTAGAGAGATTTTAGGGATTAATTTAAATTCTGTAAAACGCTTAGATGTAGTACGGATAAAATCTATCTTTTTATAGATAAATATAATAATATAATTAAAATTAATATATTATATATTTTATTTTATTTTTTATCAGTAAAAAAGGAGCAAGTGACACCTCAGCTCTATTATTACTATTTTATATTATATATAGATTTTAATACATCAAAATGACTTTTCTTTTTCTTTGTTCTTGAATCTTCTCAATAACTCCATAATTTTGGAGTTGTGTCTCGAACTTACGGTCCATTTCTTTAAAAAAACAAAATTATATTGTAATAATAATAATAATTTTCCAAAACAACAGTGGTCCTTTGAGGCATCACTACTGCTTTTTATTTTTATTTGATTCCCTGTATACAATTCATTGACTAATCCTATTGGGATCTTAATTTCAATGTGTGTACTTGTTAACCCAAAAAAAGAAAAGGAATCTGGTCCATATATAGCTAAAATAATGTCTCCAAATATGACAAAGGTATGGTCAAAAAGCATATAAAAGAAGGATGAATAATTTGAATTACACAGTAAAAAAAAAAGATAACATTTTGAATAAAATACAAAATGCCATCTTATTATATAAAGACACAAGAAGCATATATAATTATTGATTGATGAAAGCCCTAATATGAGACATCATTTCTTGAATCCGAATTTGAGAGAAATTAGAGTTATGCAGAATTTGAAAAGCATGTCCTACTCCTTTGTAAATCACCCTTTCCACTCTAGTCCCACCAGAGGCTAAGGCAGTACAAAATTCCAGGTTCCTATCCTTAAGTATATCCAACTCCGATATGCAAACCATTACAGATGGAACCTGCAGTTTATGCACACCATTTACGAGAGGATTACAGTAAGGATGATCACGGGTACTCCCTACCGGTAACGATAATCGCCAATAAGCATCAGAAGCCGATAGGGTTAGGGCTGAATTGGCAGGTTGACTCATATATTTCTCCGACGAAGTTCGAGTCTCCCCGCTGAAAAAGGGCTGGATCAAGATGATACCTTTCAGATTCAAAGGTCGGGTATTCGATCCAAGCCTTGTCGCCACATTGTAAGCTATGTTAGCACCAGCACTATCACCTGATAAGAAAACTCTCGACATATTACAACGGCTTAACCACCATTTATGCTGATCACCTAGTGAGCCGTGGGCATAACTAGCCTGCTGTTTCAGCCACATAACAGCTTTGGTGGCATCATCATAAGCAGAAGGGAGGCGATTTTCGGGGGCTAATCGGTAGTTGACAGACATGATAACAGAAGATGTTTTAGCAGCAAGATTGGATAAGAAGTCATGGTAACATATCCAAGCTGCAGAGCCAACACAGAATCCGCCTCCGTGGAAGTAAACAAGCAAAGGCAGCCTGCCAGAGGGAGAGCTAGGGGCATAAATACGTGCCCATACGCTAGTAAATTCGTCGATAACGACATCTTTTGCTGTCACAAAATTGTCTGAAGCCATAGAACAAGGAACATTAGGGACACTTGGAGGCCTTTCTACACGGCCGTCTCTATAAAGTTTAATAAGACCTTCAATCTCTTCAACTATGACTCCATTATTGTTGGCTTTGCTTACTTGAAGATGATGCCTAGGATCATAGGATATGGCAGCCATGTATGTTTTTTTAATGGATTCAACTTCTAATTTGGTGTGGTTTGTTAAGAGTGTTTTGAGGTCTCTTTATATAGATAATTCAATATGGAGAAGAGAAGAATCGTTTCCTATATAGTTGACAATTAGTATAGTCTGTTAAGCTCATCTACCATATGTCATCAAGATCACATCTAGATTCTCATAAATATGCTTTGACAATTCACACTTTTCAACCTTTTTTTTTTGTTTGTTTTCTTTTAATTTTTTATGACCTAAATTTAAGTTCAAGTCCAATTTGCAATCTCAATATATATAGTATCTAACATTAATGTGTTTGATATAGTGAAACTAACCATATCATTGAGCTAAAATAAATCAGTACATATTGTTATAACGATATTGGAACTTTTAAAACTTAAAATACGTAGGGTCCGTTTGGTATGACGTAATGCAATGTAATGTAATCAAACTTGTAATGTAATCTTGTAATGTAATGAAATGGAATAGTGATTCCATTACCATGTTTGGTTGACAAACTAAAAAAAAATGATGAAACTTAATTGCCGTTACAGTACTTAATATTTGCTTATTTAAAATGTAATCATAAAATTTTATTTATACAATTAAAATCATCGAAAAATATGAAAACGTGAAAAATGAGAAAACCCCGAAAAACATGAAAAATGCAATAAAAAAGGACGAAAAACAGAAAAAAAAATCATGGCGGACAATATTTCGTCACGTTTTTCGAGTTTTTCGTTTTTCGTATTTTCGAGTTTTCACGTTTTTTTTTTATTTTTTATGTTTTTCTAGTTTTTTGTTTTGTCGTTTAATAAGAATTGAGCATAATAAGTATTAATAAAAAAAATCGCAAGAGTTAATCGTAATGAGGATTCATGTCCATTATTTATGTAATGCTCATTAGATAAATTTGTAAAGAAAATTTGAGTGATGTATTTGTGATTCCATTATGACAAAATAATATGACTCATCCAATCCAAACATAGTAATGAGTCTCCATCGTAATGGGCATTCCATTACGACGCTCATTACATCGTACCAAACGGGACCATAGAGTTTCCATGTAACCGGATCATGGTATAGTAGATGTTGGACTGGCTTACTACACTATTCGAAGATAGGATTTGTAGACAACTATACAGTATGTGTATAAAATAATATTGGATATTATTAATATATAATATAGTAGAGGTTATACTTATTTTGTTTTTTACAAAGTAAGTCTTACAAGATACCGACACGGTATATATTTTTGATGAAACTAAATTTGATTCATATACCTGAAGAATTAATTCATTTTGGAAATAGAATTTAATTGAAAGAAGTTTTTTTCCCCAATATAGGAATGTGTACCGCCCCTTAGGAAAATTAGATTTGAGATTTGTTTTAAAAGCTAGATAATTAAATTTATTATTTCCAATTTAGTTAATGAGGAATAAAATAGATAATATTTTATTTTATTTTTTAATTAATTAATGAAAAATATAAAAATAAATTTTGTAGTTTGGCCGATTTGTAAAGATAATCCATATGGTTTAAAAGTTTATAAATATGGATTTGTGCTTTTTGCGTATAAACTAGTCATTCATTAAAAAATTATTGTCGTGACTATTAAACCTAAAATGGAGCAATTTGAATATTAAAAAAACTAACTTTGTAAATTATCTAAAATTCAAGGTCTAACTTTGCAAAATAACTAAATCACAAGTATTGGTTGGACGAAAAATTGACTCACATATCCTTTAACTGCAAAATTCACAAAGTACAGACCCCTATTTGAAAACTTTTAAACAACGAGGACTGCCTTTACAAATCAGACAAATCACATATTTATTTTTGTACTCTTTCCATTAATTAATTCTTTTAATAACTACATAAGGTTAAGTTGGACTAAACCTAAAAAAACCCTACGTAATTTTAGAAGACAGAACACTTATATTAACAAAGATGTGGAAGCCGCCACCCCTTACACTTTTGTTTGGCCAACACGGGTTCGAACTCGGGGAATTTATTTCAGTGATTGCAAATCTTATCTCGCCTTTCTTCCGTGAGTGACTATAGAGAGACTGCCAGTTGTGATCATAATCTCGTCGACTTCTACATCAAATGGATCAACTTATTCCTTGGTGACATGTGATTCTATTTCTATCCTTTATTTTATATATGTGATCCGTGAGAATCAGATTTGGTGTTTTAATTTTGTTTTCCACAGTTAAAACGCCATCTTAAAATCCATCGATTCTTTCACATGTTAATAGTTTCACTTTTTTTTTCCAATTCGTTTTGATTGGAAAGTGCGATATGTAAGGATTTTTCTTTAATTGTTTAATGAAGTTTTTTTTTCCTAAAAAGGAAAGATAAAATACGAAAATAGTCTCATTTTTTTTAGGAAAAAGCTAAGTTTTACGTATATAACAATAATTTTTTCACACTAATAGAAATTGACACATAAGATGTTGATATTGTTTACCCCTCTACACTTAGAACCCAATATCTGATATTGAGCTAATGAAATCTTTAATAATGTTATTTGATAAACATTAAAACTGAAACTACATGAATATATTAAATTAGCTTTTTTTTCAAAATTCTGAAAAACTATTTTAATAGCTTATTAAATAAAAATAACAATGTTATTTATAGAGGAGTAAATATAATTGTAAGAAAATCTTATCCTTATCTAGTAGCTAAATATTCCGTTCAAGTTGCATACTATTTATGCGCGTTATCTTCATATAATTCGTGCCGTTGACAAGAAAATCAAAAATAAAGTTAAAAGGAAGTCCCTTGAGAAGATCTTGATATGACAAATATACCCATATGCAAGAAATTCCATGGCCTCATTCTTTTTATGTTTTCTGTGGGTATCGCTACTTTAACCCTCAATTTTCATACGAGGAAATATGTCATTACATACCACCACAATAATCTAGAGCATATTTAGGTTTAATTATTAGCATATGCAGATTATGTTGCACAAATTCTCTTCTTTTTCAAGTAATATTTGTGTTTTGTGTCCGTTTTAAAAACGAAAATTTTCAAAAACTAAAATGACATGTTTCTGGACATGTTTCTAGGGCTGTAATCGAACCGAGCCGAGCTTTGACCTGCTCAACCTCGGTTCGCTATAAAATTAACGAGTTCAAGCCCGAACCGAGCTTGCTATAAAATTAATGAGTTCGAGTCTGAACCGAGTTTTGGCTTGCTCAACGAGCTCGAGCTAAGCTTCAAGCTTTTTTCGAGCCCAAAATCATCTTTGGACTTGGTTCCTTAAGAAAATTATCTAACCATTAATTATTTGTGAGTAAATCGTTAATTATATTTGTGAAGTTTACTCGCAAATAACTCTTTAATTATGTACATAAACAAGCTCACAAGCAAAGTTCATGAATAAATAAATAAGATGCTTACAAATAGTTCATCTATTATTCATTTATTATGTTTGTGAACGAACTCATCTAATAGCAAATGAAATAATATTAAGTTTAGATATTTGTGAACTAACACAAAACTAGTTTTCTACAAAACTAAAATTTGTTCATAAATGTTCTAATCGAGCCTGCTCGTGAGCTTTCGAGCCGAGCTTTGGCCTGCTCAAGCTCGGCTCGTTTACGAACCGAGCCAGTAAATCATGTTCACGAGCGGCTCGTTAACAAATCGAGCCGACCACCGAGCCGCTCACAAGCAGCTCGGCTCATTTACAGCCCTACATGTTTCCATTAATATTAAAAATAGTGAACACATTTTTGGTTTAGAAAATCATTTCTACCTTTAAACACCATCTAATTTCAATTTTAACTAAAATTTGACTAATAATTCGATTAGAGCATTAGGAATCGGAGTTATGTCATCAAGAGGAAGAATTGCTCAGATGGCGGTGAATGAAGCTTATCTAGGAGATGTCTTTTATTTGCATTCACGCTTTTTGGAAAATGTTATAATTTATACAATATAAGTACTAAATTTTTTTTGAAAGAGAAATGTATTAATGAGCTTCAATCGGGCAAAAAGTTAGGGGCACATGAAAAGCAAAACTCGGAATACTATAATAAAATTGAGGACAAGACCCTATACAGGATTGTCGAGCAAAGGCGTGAGCCAGCTCGTTGGCTTGTCTCGGAATAAACTTGACTGAGTAGAGGTTATGTTGATGTAGAATGGCTCGCAATTATGATATAAATTTTTTAAATTGAGTTAAAATTGATACATTTAACACTAATCCGATAATTGATAAGACACGAAGACGAGCGTTTACCATTCAATAAGGGACTTTAAAATTATTTTAAATCAAATTTGTGCTTTAATAAGAAAGAACAAGTACAATGCTTATTATTCTTTAGTAAAAGGCAAATGGAATTTCATTTGACCTTTTTCTAATTGACTTTGAAGCATGCAGGAGGGAACTTAATTTATAAACCAAATGCCTCTTCATCTGTTTTATCTTCCTTTTGATCTCATGTCATAATCATTCTTTATCTACTCTGTTGTGATCTTCCAATGGAATATATATCTTCCTCCTCAGCTGCCTTCAACAAGATATGGAAACATCCGCCACTTGTTATATTGAGTAAACAATTTTAAATAACCCATGAAATTAACACCATCATCCGTTTAGCTCAATTCGAATTTTAACTATCAACTCAAATTCAATCTGAAGTTTACTAAGTATCCTTCGAATAACCTGCAAGACAGAACAGACAGTCATAGATGGATCGGAGTCTGGCGAACCCTCTCCTTTGCCTAGGTAAGCAAAGGTTGAAGGATTGAAGGTGATGAAATACTGTGGAGTAATGATGTTAACGTACCTTTAGAGTTTGTCATACATGTCTATTTATAATGTTACGGCTGATCATTCTTCTTTTAGGAATCTTTCCTTTATTGGCAATCCTTCTTCTATTAGGAGAAGTCTTCCTTTAGGAGGGGTCTTCTACTAGGAGGCGTCTTCTGAACGGTTTCAATTAGCTGACATAAGTGTTTTCCTTGATGGAAAAATGATTTCTAGAAGTCCGCTGAATTCCCATAGTGTTCCACATGGTCGCTGAATCTGAAGGCTCTCCTCACTCCACGTGTCAATGTTTATTTCCTGCGATATCATATGTCCCTCCCTTCTTCTGATAAAACTGAGCTCTTTAGGGTTCGGTTTGTCTGGGAAAAAGAGTGCTTTGTGCTTACGCGTCTTTGCTTCGGAACTTCTTTTTCCATGCTTTCGATTTTTACGTGCGTGCTAATTGTTTCATTTGCACGTGAAGTAGGTGGTTTTTAGAATTTGGGGTGTTTTTTGTTATGCACACACGCCTGTCTAGGTGGCTTGTCAATCATTTCTCCCTCTTCTTTTGATTAAAGTGAGTGTTGGGATGTGATAACATCCGCAATGTTACCATTAGGACTTCGCTGGGAATATTCCCTCAAAGAAGGATCGAAAGGAAAAAATACCATAAGGGACCCGCCAACTCAGGATATACGGCGTACGTCTAGCGTAAGGGCGGATGAATGATATGTATACGGTGACACGCCTTTGGCCATCCGAGGTCCGCTACATAAAAGGATACGTCCTTACACGATCCGCCAAGACAGGACAGTAAGCCGTTACACGATGGAATCACCACCATTAATAAACATTAATGATGTCGTAAAGGCAATAACAGCTCGGAGGTAAAGATCGGAGTTAAGTCACATTAAAAGGGCATTACACTTCATTAAAAGGCATTAAATAGGAGCCATTACGGTTATCACTTAATCCTATATAAATACCCCTGTGATAAGGCGTCGAGAGGTACACACTATCTAAACCCTACTTGTGATTACAGATTATTTTCTCAAGTACATTACTGATTTAGGCATCGGAGTGGCCCCGGTTGACCACAATGGCACCCCACAGGGACATTATTCGGTGTAAAGAAATCAACGTGATATCAAATGGTGCGGTGAAGGTGGAATCCTAAGAATAATAGGATTTACACGATGAACGTTAGAATGTCTTCAAACGATCTTAACACTCCCATTGGAGGTATCTCTATTGCAACAAACCCAGGAGATACGTCGGTCGGAATTGATGGCAACAATAATATCACTCCTCCCGTGCATGCTACACTTCTCCTAGACGGTGTAGTTCAACCATCACATGAATGGTTTCTAGAATCTTTCTTTGAACAAATGGTGGAATCTGTCCATCGAGAGTTGGGCAACGAATCCGCTGAGAGGGCCCGAACCATATTAAATGGAAACGATTATTGATCGGGCTAGAAGGGTGTTCAATGACCAACCGATCCAAGGCGGAGCCACTAATACAATACAAGCAAATACGGTGCAAAACAATTCTGAACGTCATCAGGAGCGGTCACGTTCCCGCCACAGACGTTTGCCTGGACCTCGTCAAAACATTAATTCGACCAGGAATGAAGGATCCCTTTCTCCGCAACGGTTCACTGCGGCAGTAGAAGTACGGTTCCAGGAGGAATCATGAAGGCAAAATCAGAACACTGAATGGTACACCCATCAGGTTAATAGGCATTCACCTTTTACTGTCCGCATTCTGGGATACTAGACGAATGGGCAATTCAAGGCGTCAATTTTGCCGCAGTATAAGGGAGAGAATAATCTGGAGGCGCACACAAAGAAGTATAAGGAGTTGATGGACATATATGGGGCGAATGAAGGAATCCTCTATCGAATGTTCTCCACTACGTTAAGAGGATCAGTATATGGGTGGTTTCAGTCCTTGGCGGCAGGATTTATAGACAGCTGGGAATAATTGAGCGGTGAATTTTGTTCTAAATTTGTAGGTAGCATCCCACTCGTGGTGTCTAGTAGAACGTTGTATGATCTTAAGCACAAGGAGGGCGAATCCCTAAGGACCTATATTAATCTATTTAATAAATTGTGCATTGACATAACCAACATTGATGTTAATACGGCGGTTGAAGCGATAATTAAAAACACAAGATGCAAGCGGTTACAGGAAAAATTGGTTATCCACAAACCACGGACAATGGTGGAGTTAGTGGAACGTGTTGAAACGCCTTTCCACATGATTTTGATTTGACAAAATTATTTAAGTTAATTCCATGATTAAAATAATTAAATTTAAGTGCTTTGATTTAATTGTACTAATGTGTTTGTTCAATGTTGAGTATATTAACTAACGAGAACAGGAACTTAAAGTCTCTAAAAGAAAGACAGAACAAAGTCAACATGAGCAAGGCACACAGCAGAAGCTGAGTGGAACACAACTCTGCGTTACAAAAGAAATGTCTTCTTCAGGAAAGCTTGAAGGTGAAGCTACGAAGTCAAGCTGAGCAATATTCAAGACGCCGCTAATTCAAGCTGAGTGATAATCAAGTCAGCGTCCAATTATCCGTCAACTTGTGAGACAAAGTCTGACACATTTTAGAAGCCTCAAAAATCCGTTTCAAGGACCTTTTCGAGACGCATGGACCATCTGACGTTTGGCAAGAAGACAAACCTGGCGCTAGAAGACGAACCTGGCGCAAGAAGACGAAACTGGCATGCCTGCCTCTTGCGCAAATCATAAGACAGGATTGGCCTGCGGTTCTGGAAGCTGGCCAATGAATGACGAAAGAGGACCGTTTACTCTCAACGGATATGTCTGATTTCAAATCATTGAAGCTTCATAATTCACTATAAATGGACAAGTTCATCACTTGGATCATTGCCGAACATACAAGAGAGAAAAAGACAAGCAAAATCTTCACTAAGTCAAAGAATCCAAAAGAGAAGCTGTTTGAATAGAAAAAGCAAGTTCGTACACCCAATTCCAATCATTGTGTAAAAGTCTAGAGTGAATTGTATTCATCTAAAGTGTTCTTCGTTTTGTGAGAACAATCTTGTATCAATTGTAAAGGTTAGAAGAGTGAAGCTGAGTACTCGGTTATAGTACTCAGTGGTACAGAAAATCTGAATACTCGGTTATAGTGTTCAGTGGTAGATAGGGTTGAGTAGACGAATAGAGGACGGTACTCTTGCATACTAGGTTGCTATTGTAAAAGGTTTGTGCTCTACCTTTAAAGAGCTCAGTAGAGGATTGAAAAAGCTCGGAAGGATTCCGGGGACTGGACGTAGGCGGTGAGGCTGAACCAGGATAAGTCTGCTGAGTAATCTCTAACCCTTTCTCTTGATATATATATATATATATATGTATGTGTTGCTTGCTTAAATTGCTCAGTAAATAACTTGTATAAGCCGACACTGAGTAATCAGAGTGCTGAGTTGGAAGCTGCTCTAGTTAGTATCTGATTAAAGCTGTCTCACATCTCACTCAGCCTTGCTGACCTAAAGTTGAGTTAAATTGTCCAACATTTAATTAAGTCAGCATTATTAAGCGAAAAAGTACATTAGTTCCTAAGCCCCCCCTGGAACTAATCATACTACATTACACGGGACCAACAGAACGTTGTAAAAGGTTCATGGAAATTGACGACATAAACCGAGCCGCTGGATCGCTAGCCGCCAGATCACCTAACAGAAGAGACCGGGGCAGGTCCGGTAGAAGGGAGAACAGATGGGAGGATCCAAGAGGAAAACGAACCTCCAAAAGCGGACCAAATTACACGCCCCTTAATAGGAAAGTGAACCTATTTTTGTGTTTTATCATTTTTCGTGTATTCATGTTTTTCGTATTTTTTTTTTACATTTTCGTGTTTTTGTATTTTTCACGTATTTCGTGTTGTCACTTTTTCGAGTTGTTCATGTTTTGTGCATTTTCAAGTGTTTGCTTTTTTTTTTTTTTTTTTTGTGTTTTTCGCATTTGTTCACATTTTCATGTTTTTTGTGGATTTTTTTTCATATTCCCGTGTTTTGTAACGTTTTCACGTTATTCATGTTTTTTGTGTTTCATATTTTTCGTATTTTTACATTTTTTTAACGTTTTCCCCATTTTTCTCTAAACTCTTATATTTTGGGGAAAATGTTTTACCCTTTTGAAAATGGTAAAACATTTTCCCTTATTTCTTTCTTCCTTTTCTATTGACTTACCACTTATTTTCCTTTGACTTATTTTCCTGTCCAAACAAACATTGGAAAATTGGAAAAATATTTCCCTGCAGAATATTTTCCCCAAACAAACAGGGCATATATCTCACTTAATGCGACCCCGTTTGAGCTCCAAAAATATTCCCTGATTTCATTTCGGGCAGTAGATGTAGGATTCCATGTTTTTACAGTAAGATTCCATCATTTGATGCTCCGAAAAAAATAGGTCTTTGAGGAGTGACGTGATGTTGAAAAATATGAGTTGAAACTCGTTTCTCTTTTTGTTTTATTTTTCTTTATTCTGATTTTATCTTTTATACTTTTTTTCATTGTTTGTCTGATTTCTCAGTTCGAGACTCGTATCATCTTCCAATAAAGTTTTCTGTGTAACTAGGACTCGAATACGAGATCTTTAACTTAAGCGACTTGGGACCCTTAACCAGTTTTATACTTATTTTCATTATTGCATTTTTTATTTCTTTTTAAATCTTATCTTATTTTTATAATAATCTTTTTATTTAAAAAAAATGAGAATTTTAATTTTTACCCCAACAATAAATATATATATATATATACTTCTTTGAGGATGAAGTAATAAATATTATTTATATTTCACATACATAAACAACTATTTGTTTGTTTGTAAATATGTCTCAAGGTAAGACAGTTACAGTTTGTAAATTTACTCAGTGGCGAATACAAGATTACTCGGTTGGGAGGCCGATTTTACACGTGGTGTGCTTTTTTTTTTTTTTTTTTGCTAAATCGATATCTAAAAGAAAAAATTCGGATTTAGAGAGAGCCTAATAGGAGAAATAAAATAGAAATTTAGATTTAAGAAATGTCAGACAGGCCAAAGAAAATTAGAAATTTGGATTTAATTAAGGCCTAACAGGCCAAAAAGTTAGAAATTTGGACTTAGTGCCTAACAGGCCCCAAAAGATTAAAATTTTGGATTTAGAGAGGACTTAACGGGACCTGAACCAATTTTGGAGTACTAATAGAGCACCCGAGCTAAATTTCTTAGAAACAGATGGACCGAAATCACTAAAATCTTAAATTTTATGGAGATAGATGAGCCGAAACTACTTGTGACAATGGTGGTTCTGGCGGCCGGAGGGCCCTGTCTCCGCCCTACTAGAACTTTAATTTAGGCTTATGTGACTAAATGAGTATAATTCAACACTACGAAATTAGAGGTGAAAAAGAGCATATATGTGCAAGGCTGATTCCGATATTACAGATGTAAGAAAAAATGAAAAAGGCAAAGAAGAAGAGATTAAAGAAATATGTTAAGCATGTGTGCAAGGAGCACATTCCCATAGATTTTTATTCCTTTTGCTTTTCTTTTCGCCTTTCCGACCTCAAATTGTTTATAATTTCAATCAGATTTTCATTTGCCTCTCTAATTGTTATTGACTAATCATCTTATCACTTTTTAATTAGTTTGTAAATATTACACATTACTTAGCTATAGAATCAACTATACTTCATTTCAAAGTCTAACACAATCGTAACTTTTTTTTAGGTATAATTTATTCGATTATTCAAAAGGCTCGTTAGTAGAGGTGTCAAAATGGGCTATAGTCTATTTGTTGACCCATAATTTAATAGATTAGGGTTGACTCAAAAAGACTAGGCCATAAATTTAATACAAAGGTGGGATAAATTTTTATTAGAAACAACTCGTTAGCCTATTAATTTCTTATTTATCTATTTAAATCTAAACCACCGCAAAACTAATACAGAGAAATCTTCTAAATCAACCATTACCGATTCCGCCGCTTCTCCCACCAAATCAACCATCGTCGCGGATTCAGCAAAAGAAGGTAATCTGTTGGATGCAAAACATCTTCATCTTTTTCGGTTAAGAATGTTTAAAGTAGATGTTTCCTTTATTTGATTTTGTTTTTTTTTTCATTGAATTTTTCATTTTTTAGTGATTATTCCGTTCAATTGTTGGAATTAGGGCTTTTGCTTTGTTTTTTTCCGCTTCAGCTGGTTTTCTATTGCCTCTGCTTGCTTACCGGCCATTTACTTCTTAATCATTTGTGTAGTTGTCTATAATAGTAGATTGGTTCCCTAAATTTTGCAAATGCATCACCAGCTCATTGAACTTGAATTATTTCGTATCACTAACTCTTTGAACTTGTCCATAAAAGTGGATTAGCTCTTTATAAGTGTCTCACCAACTTCATAAACTTGTTTATTCCATAACAACTAAATACAAAAACCTATTAAACCTAAATTCTAAAAATGCATCTTCATCTATTCGAGAGATAATTTTTTCTCTTCTCATATCTTTCAACCTATTATAAGAGAATGTTGCATGTTTGAGAGATCAAATGGATGAGGATTGAGAGTAAGTATTATGGTTTTTGTATTTAGTTGTTACCGAATAAGCAAATTTAGGGAGTTAGTGAGACACTTATAAAGTTCAGGGAGCTAATATATTTTTATGGACAGGTTCAGGGAGTTGGCGATATGGAATAATGAAGTTCAAGAAGCTGGAGAGACACTTGCAAAGTTCATGGAGTCAATCTACTATTATAGACAAGTTCATGGAGCTGATGATATATTAGGCCTTATACTTATATTTTCCTATGATCTTTTTAGATCACATGTATTCCCATTAAGGCAATAAACAATTTGGATAAGGTGTGATTAAAGTATGGTAATATAAATTGAGTGAGGTATGATAATGATTTATGAAAGACTCTATTATGTTTGGGAACAAGGTAAGGTGAATGATTTAATAATGCTAGTTGTATTTGGTTTGAAAATAAAGTTATATCTAAATTACTTTTGCATCCTTACAATAAAGTATTTATATTAAACATAGAGTGTTGAAAATAAAATAAAAAGTTGATTATAATATAGAAAAAGTAAAGTTTCTAAACATGAATACCTTTCAAATTCGAGTGTAAGTAAAATCACTCAAATCTTATTATCACTTATTCTTCTCCTTTTATTTACACCTCAAACCAAACAAGCCTAAGATAATGATGGAAAAATCATCAAGCACATGGAAAGGAAATTATGAGTATTTAGGATATGCCAGAGGCGGCGGGAGTGTTTGGAGTACATTGGAGACGGAAAGGTCATATGGTCCAAGTCGCAAAAAAAAAAAATGCAAAGTCAAAAAACATAAAAGGCGAAAAAAAACGCAAAAATGTGAAAACGTGAAAAAGCAGAAAACGAAACTGGAGAATGTGAAAAATCTTGAAAATATAAAAAGCGAAACGTGAAAACAGAAAAAAATGTGACAATGAAAAATGGAAAAAGCGAACACAAAAAAAATATGAAAACATGAAAATATTGTAAAAATGCAAAAACATGGAAAATCTTGAAAAACATAAAACGAGAAGAACGCGAAGAACATGGAAAAAAAAGAGGAAACACAAAAAGGGAATGAGAAAAACGCAAAAAAAAGGAAAAATAAGAAAGCGCTAAAAACGTGAAACGAATAAAAAAACATGAAAATGAAAAAATGCAAAAACGAGAAAAAATGCGAAAAGACAAAAAAAAAAGAAAAAACATGAAAGGGCTAAAAACGAAAAAAAAAACGTGAGAAAGGAAAAATGTAAAAACGAGAAAAAACGTAAAAAGGAAACAAACGGGGAAAATGAAAAAATGGGGAAAACCTAGAAATGGAAAATGAGAAAAAAAATGCAAAAAAAATATGAAATCGTGAAAAATGTGATTTTCTATTTTTCGTATTTTTACTGTTTCACATTTTTCTGTTTTCTCCTTTTAAACATGTTTCTTGTTTTGTGTGTCTTTCACAGTTTTATCGTTTTCTCCATTTTGACGCTTTTTACTGTTTTCCTCTCTTTTTTACCGTTTTTAGCAATTTTACCATTTTTTTTGTGTTTTTCGAGTTTTTTTTTATGTTTTGTTTGTATTTTTCGTGTTACTGTTTTCACGTTTTTCGTTGATTTCAATTGTGTAATTAAAATTTTATAATTGCATTTAACTAAACTTATGTAAGTTGTAATGGTAACTATATTTCATTATTTTTTTTAAAAATTTGTCAACTAAACATAATAATATAATCACTATTTTATTCCATTAAATTACAATTTGATTACATTACAACTTTCATTTCAGTACAATGTACCAAATGTTAGGCTGATCCTAGTAAGATTTTGGAGGCCTAAGGGTAAAATAGCAAATGAGAGTTGTAATAAATAAATACAAGTAAAGAACAAAGTAGGAAAATCAACTTTGTAAAAGCAAAGGGGCAAAAAAAACCCTTGTGATTTGCTAAATTTGTAAATAAAGTCACGGGATTTAAAAACTTATAAATAAGGGTTTGCGGTTTGTAAAGCTTGTAGTTTAAGCATATAATATGTAAGTCAATTTCTTAGTCAAACAATATTTGTGATTTAGTTAATTTTTAAAGTTGGACCTCATATATGGTGTAATTTGCAAAGTCAATCTTTTTAATTGCTCCAAATCGCTCCATTTTGAAATAAATAGTCACAAAAATAAAAATTTTTATAGAGAGGCTCAGTTTGCAAACTGCACAAAGCATAGACTCATGTTTGCAAAATTTTAAAATCCAAAGCTATAAGTGCAAATCAATCAAACCATGTGATTTATTTTTGTATTTTCCAAAGAAAAATTGTTTGAAAATGACACTTTTTTATTACACTTTACAAGAGATCTAATAAAATATTCAATTTCATATAAAAAAACATTTGATTTCGCATTAAGTATCCAATAATTAATACAAAAAATTGTCTAAATGCAAAATTATTATACATTAATATTCTATATATATATATATATATATATGGAAGAGTTCTCAATGGGGAGTTTCCATCAATGGAGACTATTATATTGTGAATAAATGACCTGCTAGAGCAGGTTACCAAAAGGTTATCAGGTTACTAAAGATATATTTCTCTCTCCATCATAAATTCATTTTCTGTTTTTTAAGAATTTCCATCTCTATAATAAATGATTGTGCACATTTTTTAAGGGTTCTTTACGTAAAACTCATTAACCATATTAAATAATACACAAGACTCACAACATAAAAACTAATTCCAATTATGTTAAATACTAATAATATTTATTGAAATAACATTTTCTTACTAGGAAACTTATTCGTTTCTTTTGTTAAGAAAAACATAGAAAACCTCCATTGAAAGAAAACCTGCAACTCCAATAGCAATATAAAAGAAAAATATTAGATAATTATTTGTAAATCCTCCTCTCATATTTAAGATTTAATAACATTAGATTGTGATTTATTTTTATTTTTTTGAATCAATTGTGATTTATTTCTATGAATGTAAAAATTTAACTCTGAAATTTATTAAAAACTTCCATATTTTAGCATTCGATTTTTGAAAATTTAATTCATGACCAGTTTACTTTTATTAATAACGGTTAAATATGACAAAAGAATAAAAAATAATTGGGATTTTGATATTTTGATTAATAGAAAATAAAGAATTGATAAAAACCAACAAAACATCAACATTAATTGTAAAATATATCTAATATGTGACTAATGGTGTAATTTCGTCTTTTTTTAAATACTTACTCTCTTCATAATAAATCCATCGTATAAAAATAATTGGTACATAAAATTATCAATAAATCTACTTGGATATCCGACCAAAAATATAATGTTGTTTTCATTTTTTTTTTTTTTTAGAAAAACGTTGTTTTGATTGTTGCCTTCTATTAATTTATTCAAATACTTAAATACTTCTATATTGTATAAAGCACAACTGGCTACATCAATAGTAATTGCTAATGTGTTTGATTATATAACTTTTAATTAATTTTGTTATCTTTATTTATAACATCTTTTGCTTAAAAAAAATATTTATAACATCTTTCATTACAAATGTTTTTCATATTATTGCTATATTCCGATTGAATTTCATACTTTACAAAGTTTTTAAAAATTATACACATTGATATAAACGGTGCCGATTGAGCGTTTTGGTGCGGTCAATTCTCCTCTCGCATTTAATTAAAAAGTGAGATAAAAACCAAATTTGATTTTTTTTAGAAGTGCATATTTGACCTTAACGTATGAAATAGTACAAATTTTGCCATAACTTTTCTAAGATTCAATTTTACCCATATTTAATAGAAAATTTGAACAAACTAGTTTGACAAATATTTGGCTTTTATGAACTTTCCAAACAAGTTTATTGATAAGTTAGAGTTGTTTCTTACGTTTTTTCTTGGTTATTTGTAGGATTGTAAATGAGCCAAGCCGCTCATGAGCCACTCAGTGGTCGACTCAATAAGAGCTCGACTCGATTTATAAACGGCCACTCATGAACATGATTTAGAGGCTCGATTCGTAAACGAACCGAGATTGAACATGTCAAAGCTCGTGAGCAGGCTCGGTTAAAGGCGCATTAACAAGCTTGATAGAAGCTCATAAATAAAATCGATATAGGCTCACAAACAAACTCGATAGAAGCTCGTGAATAAGCTCATGAATATAATTGAATATTATTTATATTTAATAATTATAATTTGATATATAGTCCGTTCCAAAATTTTTTTATTTGATATTATAGTAATATATAAATTAGATTGGGAGGATAGAGAATGGATTTAGAGCTTTTTCCCAATAATCATTAGATCACTGTATATCTTCATCATATTCACTTCTACTCTTCTCATTCCCGTCTCCCTCTCCTCACACTATTTTTATTTACAAATTGAGCTTACAATGCTAAGGATTTATAAATTCAGCTTATATTTATTAATGTCACGTTAAGTTACGATGTTAAATTACATTACGTTAAGTTACGTTACGTTATGTTATGTCATATCATGTTAAGTTACGTTATGTAACGGCACATTAAGTTACGTTACGTTAAATTATGGATTGTAAGCTCAATGATTGTTTAGGTAATATTACGTTACGTTCTGTTAAGTTATGTTACGATAAGTTTCATTAAGTTACGTTACCATAAGTTACACTATGTTATGATAAATTACGATAAGTTACGCTACATTACGTTAAATTATGTTATATTAGGGATCGTTACGCTAAGTTACGTTACACTAAGTTACATTACACTAAGTTAAGTTACTCTATTACACTAACTTATAAATCGAGCTTATACTTAAATTATGTCTCAAAATGGAAGATTTTCGTAAAATTTGATTTTTTTTACAAAGTTAATGATTTTTTTAAAATGCAATTTTACGTAAATTATGTATAAAATTAAAGAATTTATGTAAAGTTCAAATGTTTTATGTAAAATTCAATTTTTCATGATGATATGTTACGTTGAAGTAAGTTAAGTTACGTTACGTTACACTAAGTTATGTTATATTATGTTAGCTAATTTACGTTAGGCTAATTTACATTACACTTAGATATGTTACACTAAGTTAGAATAAGTCAAGTTACGTTATATCATGTTACGTTATGTTATGTTACGTAACGTTACGTTACGTTACATTACGTTACATTACATTACAATGTGTTAAGTTACATTATATTATGTTACACCCATCCCCTCTATTTAATTCGGCCACCTCCCACTTTTACCTTTTTATTTTCAGTGATGTTTCAGTTCAGTAATGTTTCAATTCAGTGGTGTTTTAGTTCAGTAATATTTCAGTTCAGTGATGTTTCAATTCAGTGATGTTTCTGTTGAGTGATGTTTCAGTTCAGTAATATTTTAGTTTAGTGATGTTTTAGTTCAGTAATATTTCAGTTTAGTAATATTTCAGTTAAGTAATGTTTCAATTCAGTAATATTTCAGTTCAGTAATATGTCAGTTCAATAATGTTTCAGTTGAGTAAGGTTTCGGTTTAGTAATGTTTCAATTCAGTAATATTTCAGTTCAGTAATATGTCAGTTCAATAATGTTTCAGTTGAGTAAGGTTTCGGTTTAGTAATATTTCAGTTCAATGATGTTTCAGTTAAGTGATGTTTCGATTCAGTGATGTTCCAGTTCAGTGATGTTTCGGTTCAGTGATATTTTGGTTCAGTAATGTTTCAGTTTAGTAGTGTTTTAGTTTAGTAATATTTCAATTCGGTAATATTTCAGTTCAGTAATATTTCAGTTGAGTAAGGTTTCAGTTTAATAACATTTCATTTCAATGATGTTTCAGTTAAGTGATGTTTCAGTTCAGTGATGTTTCGGTTCAGTGATTTTTTGGTTTAGTGATATTCAGTTTAGTAATATTTCAGTTTAGTGATGTTTCAGTTCAATAATATTTCAGTTCATTGATATTTCAGTTTAGTAATGTTTCAGTTAAGTGATGTTTCGATTTAGTAACGTTTCAGTTTAGTAATATTCAGTTCAGTAATGTTTCGGTTGAGTGATTTTTCAGTTTAGTAATGTTTTAGTTTAGTAATGTTTCAGTTCAGTAATGTTTCAGTTTAGTAATGTTTGAGTTCAGCAACGTTTCAGTTCAGTGATGTTTTAGTTCAGTAATATTTCAGTTTAGTAACCTTTGAGTTCAGTAATATTTCAGTTCAGTTATGTTTTAGTTCAGTAATATTTCAGTTCAATAATGTTTTAGTTTAGTGATGTTTCAGTTCAGTAATATTTCAGTTCAGTGATGTTTGAGTTTAGTAATGTTTGAATTCAGTAATGTTTCAATTCAGTAATGTTTCAGTTCAGTGATATTTCAGTTCAGTAATGTTTCAGTTGAATAAGGTTTCCGTTTAGTAATATTTCAGTTAAGTGATGTTTCAGTTAAGTGATGTTTCAGTTCAGTGATGTTTCAGTTCAGTGATATTTTGGTTCAGTGATGTTTTGGTTCAGTGATGTTTTGGTTCAGTGATGTTTTGGTTCAGTGATGTTTTGGTTCAGTGATGTTTTGGTTCAGTGATGTTTCATTTCAGTGATATTCAGTTTAGTAATATTTCAGTTCAGTGATGTTTCAGTTCAGTAATGTTTCAGTTTAGTAATATTTCAGCTCAGTGATGTTTTAGTTCAGTAATGTTTCAGTTCAGTAATATTTCAGTTGAGTGATATTTTAGTTTAGTAATATTTCAGTTTAGGCATATTTCAGATTAGTAATGTTTCTGTTAAGTGATGTTTCAGTTCAATAATGTTTAAGTTGAGTGCTGTTTCAGTGCATAAATGTTTTAGTTTCGTAACATTTCAGTTCAGTAATATTTGAGTTCAGTAATATTTCAGTTCAGTGATATTTCAGTTCATTGATGTTTAGTTCAGTAATGTTTCAGTTGAGTGAGGTTTTAGTTCAGTAATCTTTTAGTTCAGTAATCTTTCAGTTCTGTAATATTTTAGTTCAGAGATATTTCAGTTAAGTAATGTTTCAGTTCAGTGATTTTGTAGTTCAGTAATGTTTTCAATTCAGTGATATTTCAGTTCAGTGATGTTTCAGTCCGGTGATGTTTCAATTGAGTGATGTTTCAATTCAGTAATATTTCAGTTCAGTGATGTTTCAATTCAGTGATGTTTCAGTTCATTGATGTTTGTTGAGTGATGTTTCAGTTCAGTAATATTTTAGTTCAATGATGTTTTAGTTTAGTACTATTTTAGTTCAGTAATGTTTCAGCTTAGTACAGTTTCAGTTTAGTAATGTTTCAATTCAATAATATTTCAGTTTAGTAATATTTCAGTTCAGTAATGTTTCAGTTGAGTAAGGTTTTAGTTTAGTAATATTTCAGTTCAGTGATGTTTCAGTTAAGTGATGTTTCAATTCAATGATGTTTCGGTTCAGTGATGTTTCAGTTCATTGATGTTTCGATTCAGTGATGTTTCAGTTCAATGATATTTCAGTTCAGTGATATTCTGTCTAGTAATATTTTAGTTCAATGATGTTTCAGTTCAATAATGTTTCAGTTTTGTAATGTTTCGGTTTAGTGATGTTTCAGTTCAGTAATGTTTCGGTTTAGTAATGTTTCAATTCGGTAATATTTCAATTCAGTGATGTTTCAGTTTAGTAATATTTCAGTTGAGTAAGGTTTCAGTTTAGTAATATTTCATTTCACTGATGTTTCAGTTAAGTGATGTTTCAGTTAAGTGATATTTCAGTTCAGTGATGTTTCGATTCAGTGATTTTTTGGTTCAGTGATTTTTTGGTTCAGTGATATTCAGTTTAGTTTGCTTTCAGTTCAGTGATATTTTAGTTCAGTAATATTTCAGTTTGGTAATGTTTCAGTTCAGTGATGTTTCAGTTCAGTAATGTTTCAATTGAGTAAGGTTTCCGTTTAGTAATATTTCAGTTCAGTGATGTTTCATATTAGTGATGTTTCGGTTCAGTGATATTTTAGTTCAGTGATATTTTGATTCAATGATGTTTCATTTCAGTGATATTCAGTTTAGTAATATTTCAATTCAGTGATGTTTTAGTTCAGTAATGTTTCAGTTCAGTAATATTTCAGTTGAGTGATGTTTTAGTTTAGTAATATTTCTGTTTAGTCATATTTCAAATTAGTAATGTTTCAGTTAAGTGATGTTTTAGTTCAGTAATGTTTAAGTTGAGCGATGTTTCAGTGCAGTAATGTTTCAGTTTAGTAACATTTCAGTTCAGTAATATTTGAGTTCAGTAATATTTCAATTCAGTGATGTTTCAGTTTATTGATGTTTCAGTTCAATAATGTTTTAGTTGAGTGAGGTTTCAGTTCAGTAATCTTTCAGTTCAGTAATATTTCAGTTCAGTAATATTTCAGTTCAGAGATGTTTCAGTTAAGTAATGTTTCAGTTCAGTGATTTTGTAGTTCAGTAATGTTTCAGTTCAGTAATGTTTTAATTCAGTGATATTTCAGTTCAATAATGTTCCAGTTCAGTGATGTTTCAATTGAGTGATGTTTCAATTCAGTAATATTTCAGTTCAATGATGTTTGAGTTCAGTGATGTTTGTTGAGTGATGTTTCAGTTCACTAATATTTTAGTTTAGTAATGTTTTAGTTCAGTACTATTTCAGTTCAGTAATGTTTCAGCTTAGTAAAGTTTCAGTTAAGTAATGTTTCAATTCAGTAATATTTCAGTTTAGTAATGTTTCAGTTGAGTAAGGTTTCAGTTTAGTAATATTTCAGTTCAGTGATGTTTCAGTTAAGTGATGTTTCAATTCAGTGATGTTTCGGTTCAGTGATGTTTCAGTTGATTGATGTTTCGATTCAGTGATGTTTCAGTTCAGTGATGTTCCGGTTCAGTGATATTCTGTTTAGTAATATTTCAGTTCAGTGATGTTTCAGTTCAGTAATATTTCAGTTTTGTAATGTTTCGGTTTAGTGATGTTTCAGTTTAGTAATGTTTCAATTCAGTAAGGTTTCAGTTTAGTAATGCTTCAATTCGGTAATATTTCAATTCAGTGATGTTTCAGTTCAGTAAGGTTTCGGTTTAGTAATGCTTCAATTCGGTAAAATTTCAATTCAGTGATGTTTCAATTCAGTAATATTTCAGTTGAGTAAGGTTTCAGTTTAGTTTCATTTCACTGATGTTTCAGTTAAGTGATGTTTCAGTTCATTGATGTTTCGGTTCAGTGATTTTTCGGTTCAGTGATATTCAGTTTAGTTTGATTTCAGTTCAGTGATGTTTCAGTTTAGTAAAGTTATTTTTGGGCCTTAACTATCAGCTTAAACTTTTATTTCAATTGGTTTCATGATGTGGTATTAGATCTTCCTGGACCAAACGGTCGAAGATTTGAATTTTGATAGCTCCATTTATTGATAAATTTAAACATATGGTATGATGGACCTGTGTTGCGCACGCTTCAAGCCCAATGGACATTCACGCGATGAGATGTGTCAGAAATTATAATAAAACTATTATTGGACCTTAACTATCAGCTTAATCTTTTAGTTCATGGCCCAGCTGAGATAGACGCCGAAAAGTTCTAAATTATCTCCATATATGGTGAGTGTTTAATAGCCATTGGATCAAGATCCAATGGTCTAAATTTAAATTTATTTAACTAAATGAACACATGCATGATACTTCAATGATCCTTATGCAAAAACACTATTACACGATACTCTATTTTTTAATTATATCATAATCTTTAAAGGTTATGTAGATGAATATAATATATATACCTATTTCAATTATATATATTTATATAAAGGTATTAGGTTCGAATTGGGCGGAAAGAAAATTAAGAAAATTGAAGCTTCGAAAGTTGAGGTTGAGCAAAGAATATAGACAAATGAACATGAATTGAACGAAACCAAGATTACACCTTCACCTGAATATTTTCATAGTCTGCACACACGAATTTAATGTATATGCTTATCCTACAAAATATATAATACAATATTTCCTAGTACAATTAATTATTATTGCCATTATTCTCTTAGCTTCATTTAAAAATATACTCATAACATATGCTTTTGAGGCATGGTATGAAACTACAGATACGTGGCTGATAAGTGCATAATTCGACAATAAATAACCCCACTTTTGTGCTTTATAATTGTCATGTTTTGTTATTTTTGCGAGTTTTATTGTTTGTTTTTGGTATTTTCATCTCTACAGGCCAATGATGACTAAAGGGAGATAAATTGGGCTTAATTTGGGCAAAGCTGATGTCGGGTCGTGATCCGGAGCTGATTGGGCAAATATTGGTCTGAGTCAGAGTTAGTCTTGCACAAGACTAAGGCAGTTACGAGCTGACAGTTTCCTGGTTCGAATAGGATTGCTTTCCTGATCCGGATTGGACAATTTGAGAACAAGATTTTCAGCTAAAGCACGAAATTGTAGGAGACAAATGAGGAGGCAATTAATTTCAAATTTGAAGAAGGATTCTAGAGCTAATTTGAAGGGATTTTAATTCCTTATTTTGAGGAGCCGTAATAGACTTAAGAACGGCAGATTTTCCAAGTCCAGAACATCAGTTTTTACATTTTATTTTTCCAGCAGAAAAACACATACGTTCCATGGCTATTGATAGCTAATTTCTTTATTTCGGTTAAGGGTTAATTCAAGGGATTTTTTCCCGTTATCGTGAGACTGTCGTGTTACCTTTTTCTCAATTTATTAAGCCGTTTATTTGTTCATCGTGTTTAGAGAATTATTCTCAATTGATTGTTTGTTCTATGAATGATAACTGCAGGTCGTTTGTCGAATTGAATAATCATATGGCTGATTTGGTTTATTAGAGTTTCACCTAAGATAGCCAAACAAAGTAGCTATTGACTGTTTAAATCAAGCTAGCTTCGTGTTTGGAAGAACGGACTCGAGTCGGACAAACCTGAGTTTGTCTTCCACGTGACATTAACACGAATCCAGTTGGGTTTATCTGAGTCAAATGAACAGATAAGTTAGTCCAAAATCGCCGACGCTGAGAGACGATTAACTAAGATCAGGTTCTTCTATTTTCTAATCTGTCAGTAAATCAAACCTTAGGCGTTGAGATAGGGTTATTTATTGATTAGGAACAAGTTATTTGCCGTGCTTAACTAGTTCACTATTAAGGAAGAACACGCCAAACTGACCCGGTGAAAACATGAGAATATAATCTTATCTGTCAATGATCGTTAACGTATGAATTATCCTGCGATTCCCCTTAACCGAATTCATCAAAATATTATTCACAAATCATCATTAATTCTTGTTTTGTTTTGTTTTGATCTTTTACCTGTTACCTTTAGATTTAATAAACTTCGCAATTCTAAACCCCCATTTAATTATTTTGTTAGGTCGTGAGAAGTTTTGAATCAATATTATTCCCTTGAGTTCGACCTCTACTTGCTCTATTACAATTTATTCGTTTAGGGAAAGTTGAGATTATTTTTGGTTCCGTTGCGAACCATTCGTGAAAACAAAGTACATGCTTAAGGGGAATGTACGTATATATTACCGTACTTGAATTTCAATGTACATGGTACCTATTTGTATTTTGTATTTTCACTTTGGTTTCATTGTCTTCCTCATTCACACACTAATCTTAAATTTGAGTATGGAATGTGATGTGAGAGGATTTTTGGAATTAATTATGATTGATCTGACGGTTGAAGGATCACTTGAGATAAGATAATAAAGATATGTCTAAATTAGCATAGTACTTAGAGGAGATGAAGAAAAAAAGAAATGTAAATTTTAGGGTTCAATCATATTGTACTTTCTCTGCAGGGGCGGCTCTTGGGAGAGTCTGTCTAGAGCATCCCATTTACGGGGCTTTCGATTCACGCAATACAATAACTATTAAAATCTCAATTACTAAAAATTAGGGAAAATAAACTACGTGGTTTAAAAGTTTGCAAGGAGGTATCATGTGTAACACTCTGTTCCAATACCATGTAGATATTGTCCGCTCTGACCCAATTCCAACACATTGGACTTCACGGCTTTAAAACGCGTCTGCATGTATTGGATTCACATCTTACTAATAATCCCCAATCACTCCCTCTCCATTTTCGATGTGGGATTCGGTTCATTCCTGCCCCAATCGCCATCCCTTAGGGCCGCTCCTTGCTCAGGCTTTCTACCCCGGCGCCACCCATTCTGGACCGGGTCGTTACATCATGTGTTCCGTTCTGCTAGCAAACACGGTCCGAATGGCAAACATAGTCACTTTTTTTGCTGACGTGACAAATAATGGCACATGGTCTATGGGTTATTTTCCTCCAAAATAATCGATTGTTTTATATAAAAACACAATAAATTCAATCTGCCTTAGACTTCTAACTTAGAGTTTTTGAACTTTAACTCATTTCACTTCTCATAACCCTCTTTCTCTCTCAAATCAAACGAAATCACACAGTATTTTGATTCCGTAATGTAGAAATTCAGTATCTCTGCAAGTTCTTGAACAAATTCATCTATTTTATACGAGCAACAAATGAGAATCACAAAAGCTATGAGTCAACAAGTAAGACTTGAACATCGACTATTTTTGTGCTTCTCAAGGTATGTCATCTTCATACTCAAAGCCTTTTCATCTCAATTGGTTTTTGTTTTCAATAATTTTGAAGTACTTGTCGTTCTGGTGTAATGTGTATCGATAGTATGTGTAATGTGATTCTTTTTTGCTTGTGGGTTTCTTGATTGCTTTTTGTTTGCATGTTGCATACTGGGTTTTGGGTTTGGGGTTTTTTTGGTTGCTAAATGTATATTGTGTATTTGATTCTTTATATAGGTTGCAGGGATGACTAAATATGTTAACTTGGTCATTCATCATGGAGGTCGGTGGCAGATCAGTGAGGATGACATGTTATATGTAGGTGGTGACATGAAGATTATCGAAAAGATAGACATTGATTACCTTTCTTTGTTTTCTTTGTGAGGAATTGGGTTAGATTTAGGTTATGTCAACACATGTCAAATTTGGTTCAAGATTTGTGGTTTGTCTACAAGTGTAGGATATGAGGAGATAGAGAGTGGTAAGAATGTTTTTAACATGTTGCAATACAATAAGAAATATGGTTAGTATGAATTGTATTATGTTGAATTGGTTCCTATTGCTATGAATGAATCAGATGCCATGCTTCCATCCCCTCAACCATAAGCAGCCACACAAAGACATCAACCCCATGAAACACCTCAACATCCACCCCCTCATCCATATCATGAAACACATTTCCAACCACAACCTGAAACACATTTGTAACCACAGCCTAAAATACCTCAACAGCCTCAACATCCACCCCCCACAACCACAACCAGAAACATATCGACAACCACAACCTAAAACACCTCAAATTGTGACACCTCATAAGACTAATTTAAGTAGCCATAGTGATGACGATGACTCGGAAGATAAAGATTATGTTAAGAGATATGATGGTACCAGTGATAGTAGTGATGTTTCCTTAAAGCTTAGCGAGGAATTTGACAATTATGAAGGTAGTGATGCTAACATCTTTGAACCTCCTAGGGGAATATAGAGGATGAAGGAGTATGCAATCAAGATAAAGGTTCTTCTAAGATGAGGACCAATGTTCTTAATGAAGAAGACTTCACTGAATTTAATGAGGAGCCATGCAATGTTGACGATCTACAGAGTTTAGAAGACTCGTATGATGAAGGGTAGCTAGATTCCTAAAATTCAATGAGGTAATTGGTTTGGAAAATCTTCAACTGTGTTTAGGGATGAGATTCTCAAATGAGGACACTTATAGAAAAGCTTTGAAGGAGTGGGCAATTAGACATGGGTTTGATTACGAGTTAGTTAAAAACACAAAAAAAGAAGGTAACTGCTTTGTGTAAGGTTAGATATGGTTTTAAAGTACATGCATCCACATTGAGGAAGACTAGGAATTTCAAATCAAAACATTCACACTAAAGCATGATTGTTCTAGAGACAATATCAATAGATTGGTTGTTCCAAGTATATAGCAGAAAGTCTTTATTA
The DNA here is from genome assembly GCF_963576675.1 of Euphorbia lathyris. NCBI lineage: Eukaryota > Viridiplantae > Streptophyta > Magnoliopsida > Malpighiales > Euphorbiaceae > Euphorbia > Euphorbia lathyris. The sequence continues at coordinate 92,480,893 of NC_088910.1, forward strand.
ATTTTGCAAGATTAAAAAAATAATAATGTGATCCACTAACTAAAGGGTTAAACATAGATCAAGTTGAAAAGATATTGAGAGGATTGAAACTGAAGCCCATGAGAATTTAAGGTTTTATGTGAAGGAAAACTCAACTTTGACGAAAAACCCCAAAATCTAGATTCAAATGCATAATCTAATTGTATAGACCTTGTGAGTTCACTATATGACTTTGTTTATTTTGATGTGTAAGTAAGTGATAGTACCTGATGGTAAAGTTATATGATTTTACTTACACCCAATTTGGAGCCATGGTTAGGAACTTTACTTTTCCTATATTATCCTCAACTTTTTATTTTGTTTCCATCACTATAGTCCCGTTTGGTATGATGTAATGTTATAATGTAATTAATATTGTAATGTAATGGAATGGGATGTAATAATAATTCTATTACAATGTTAGGTTGGCAAATTTTAAAAAAAATGGCGAAATGTAATCATTATTACAATACTTATGTTTGTTTCGTCAAATGTGGTTAGAAACTTCAATTATTTTCATAGAATGCCAATTGCAATGATGCTGATTCGTTACGTTTGGCACCCAAAATTGTCGCATTATGGCCAAAAATGGCCTAAGGCAACGATTTTGGTCAATATATTTTCGTTGGTTAATTCACGCTTGCCTTTACGCTCTAAAGCAACGAAAATGTTTTCAAATGCAACAATAAAGATATCATTGCCTTAGTTTTCAGCAAAGTGCAACAGTCGAAAGATACAATTAAAAGGCAACGAAAATGAAGCCACAAGCAACGATTTTACATTTATTAACCGTTGTCATAAGCAAGATAAGGCAACACTATTTCAAACCAAAAGGCAACGTTTTAATCCCAATGGCAACACTATTTTGAGTCCAAAAGTAATAATATTTTATGATGGATGCAATGACTTTTTAACCTTTAGCAACACCTTTTGTTATACAAATGCAACAGCTTTATTTGGCAAAGGCAACAAATTATTTTTCTAAATCAACAGTTTTTGGTTAACTACAGCAACACAGTTTTATAGCTAAAGCAACGAAATTTTAATTTATAGCAATAATTTTTCTTTTACAAATCCACGCTTTGTAACATAAAGGCAACACTTTTAGTTTACCAATGCAACATATTTAGAATAAAGGCAACAATGTTTGTAACATAATATTTATAATCTAAAAGGCAATGCCTATTTAAATAAACACCACGAGCAACAAAATCCAAAAGTACCTAAATATCAACATCCAACACTACCTAAATAATAAAATCTCAAATCCTAAAGTATCATCACAAACATAAATAAATCAGTCGTCCTGTTCATTTGAACGAACTATAGAAAGAACACCATCCAAAATTAGATTGAGTGATGGGTTCATAAGGCTCAACTTTTGCACAAGAAAGTTAAGATGAGCTGATAGTTCATTATTCACTTCCTCTCTAATCTCATTTTTCACTTCGTCTTTGATTCCCATTTTGAATTGCTTTATTGCATCTTCAGACATGGGACTCTTACTCGTAGCAGTTGAAGATTTGGCACTTCTATAACCTTTCCTACCAACTAACCATTCATGACCATGAGATGATGAGCCACCGAGTACTTCATGAATCAACTCAATGTTTTCCTTGACAGCTGACAACTCTTCAATCCTATATTGTAGAATTAAAACATGAAAACAAACAGAAGACAACCAACAAATATTATAGGCATGAGAAAAAAAAGATAGTAATATCGAACACATAAAATAAAATTCAGACGGTTGAACAAAAAAATTCTGAGTAATTAAAATAGAGTGAAGGCAAAAATGAATGCCTAAGAAGTATGCTTAGATCATCTCATCATTTCTGCCAGTGCAAACCGTTAAACATTTCTGCCAAGTCATTTTCTCATCATCTTATCATAATACCAAGGAATGATACTAAGGAATGGATGTCTTACATTTCCACCAAGTCATTTTCTCATCATCTTATCATAATACCAAGGAATGGTACTAAGGAATGGATGTCTTACATTTCCACCAAGTCATTTTCTCATCATCTTATCATAATACCAAGGAATGATACTAAGGAATGGATGTCTTACATTTCTACCAAGTCATTTTCTTATCACTGCAATTTCAGGCCATAAATTTGCCATGTTAATTGTTAAGGTTAAATATAATGAGATTGATAAAAGAGAAATTATTATTTAGAAGAAATGAAAATTTTTATTGAGCAACTCCTGTCCTAATGTTCTTAGAGGCTATATTAAATATGAAAAAAAAAGCAAATTGAAAGCAGGATTTTACACCAAAAATGTGTGGGATTAAAAAATGAAAGAATATATTGGTCTACAAATGGGGAAGATGATAGGAAAAAGAGACATACTTAGACATTAAATTCACCATTAGCATAATAGATACTAAATTCACCATTACCAGAACAACAAATAAATATATATTGACAGAATTACAGAGGTATTTTGAACAGAAAAACACCACAAAAGATCAAAAGTTTGGCAAATAATTCTACTCCATATTTACACATGCATGAGTTAAATTTTGATTTTCTAAATTCCATTACTAACCATATTTTTCTGTAGACCAGTTCTGCTCTTCAAATAGCTTGAACAAAACAAAGGAAATTGGAAAATATAAGATGGAGAGCTAGAGTTGATAAAAAAAACATCAGAGTAATTACATAAAACACAAATTAAATCATAAAGTAAAGATGGAATTACTTGTCAGAGAAACCATATTTGATGACGAATGAAGAATTAGAGAGAAAATTGTGAATTTAAAGAATTCATTTTGGTGTAGCTGAATATGGTGAATTTGTCTCCTTGATACTCTATCTGCAAATCCTGAAGCCCTAAAACTAACTGAAAATCATATATGGTTTAGGGCTTTGAGGAAATCATTTTAGCAAAGCTGAACATTGTGAATCGATCTCCTTCATACTTTAAGATCTGTAAATCGGTTTGCTTCAAGTCTGCGTGAATATGAGAATCTGAAAATGGGGAATTTGAGGTTTGAGCATTTTGCTTCAAGTCTAAATAAAAATCGTTTTCCTCAATTATTTTCCTCCTTCTATTAGGCTGACACTTAGTTAGACTTTAATTTAGATTATCATTTATATTTAAGCCAAGTGGGGCAGTTTTCATTTTAGCAAGAAAATAAGGGCGGCTAAAGGCCCATTGGGGGAGTTAATGAAATGGCTGACTATAAAAGGACCACCAAAGTCCTCATTTTTTTAGTGAGCCAACAAACCAGGAAGAAGTTATTATTAAAAATAAAGATGATGTTCATGATAGTAGCAGTTCTGAGAAAAGAAGCAACCCTGCTTTAGACAGAAGGTAACTTAATTACCAGAAAAGGAGTAATTTCGTTTGTCTATAAATACTTTGTTGCTAGACTGGTACAAATTAAAAGTTTAATGTTGCATTGTGAAATGCAAATTTATCAATATAAAATGCTAAAACTAATATACACCTTAAATCAATCTATGTAGCTTGCAAGTTCAGTTCTTAAGCTGTTCTCAAACAGGAATATACATAGCATTCTTCTACTAATTGCATGATAAGAAACAGGTATTGAATAACTATGTCGATCTAACTAAACGAAGAACGAGATAACAACTAAATCGTAATATGAACTTGTGGAAGATAACAAATGGTAAGAAGTTTTTCAAATAACAAATATGAAAAACTAACTACCTTCAATTAGAATTCCCATAAGAAGAGACTCAGTTCCATTATTTTCAGGCTTGAGCTTCCACAAATTATAGAAAAATGACCGTCAAATTGACATTTAGAATCTATCACAAATTTCACAATTTCAACTATTCAGACACCAACATGCATTTACAACACAAGACACAGCGCAACAAAACAAAATAATGAAGGGTGCTTCATAGTTAGTAGAACCACCACCAGTTGTGCCAAAGCAAATAAGTACACAAGTTCTCTTTTCCTACACAAGCATATATATGAGCATACATTTGTATCAGATCTAGAGCTCAATAATTATGAACAGATTCATTCCTAAATATAGCTATCTCTAAATAGTTACTGACTCTAAATTCTTAAAAATCACTAAAATTGAAATTGGCCAATCAATGAAAACCAAATCTCAGCTTAAATTCCCAAATCATTTACTCAACTCAAATGTCTTCTTTTCACTATTTTCCAAAATGAATCTCCCCATTTCCCGTTAAACGTACAGAAACGGGAAAATATAATCAAAGTATTAATGGACGAGCAGTGAGAGAAGACTGATGTAACCATAACAAGTTCAGATTAAACATCATCATCAATCAATCAAATAGCAAGTACCAGAATCAAACATTAATGGCAAAGGTAAAACTGTAAGAATTGCAAGTACCAGAATCAAACATTAATCGGTTGTTCTACAGAAATCTTATAAAGTTCTAACCAGATGAAAGCCCCAAAAAAAGTTTATCCTACCTTTCTTTCCATTAAACCCTAGTCCTCTCCTTCCTTTATTGGTGGATCGACCAAAGCTGCAGATGGAGTCCATATTATGCTTAGGAAAACAAATTTTATTGTTGAAGATCAACAAAGGATGCACATAATCAACCAGACATGCACAAAAGAAAGAGAGTAGAAAGGGAAAACCTGAATAAGCTTCATGATGAAGTGCACATCTTTGGTGTAATGCTTAGCAGAAAGTCCAGTTATAGTAAGGTGAAGGCCCCGATTTAAAGGGTTAGGGTTCTTCTTCCATATTAAGATTTTTTGGGTCTTGATTTCCAAAATGTGCCGCTCAACAGCTTCTCTATTCCATCAGGCCTAACTACCAACTCCATATCTTCACAGGCAGAACCTTGATGGAATATCAGTTGGAAGAATGAAAACTGAAAAAGAGAATTGAAGTAGCTCGTACCTCCGCCTGAGTGAAAGAGAAAAGGGAATTGCGGAGACTGTGATAGAGAAGGAAAAGCGTTTGATTAGGGTGAGAGAGTTATTTGGTAACTCAATTTTTTAGGGGGAGAGTTCCTGCCTGGCTCAAATTTTTTTTGGGGAGAGTTAGGCGGTAACTCAATTTGGGGGGAAATTTTGAGGGGGAGCTAGGCGGTGAGTACAAAAGATGAAATTTAATGAAGAGATAAGATGCAAAAATACCTCTAACGTTCACAAGTAGGAGCAATTTTACTTCTAACGTCTAAAACAGTGTAATTTTACCCCTAATATTGGCAGCCAAAAGCAATCTTACCCCTAATTGGCAAGTTGAGTCAATTTCAGATATTATTGTAAACACGGATGTTTTGTTCCTTATTCTACACCAATTGCATATCAGTTTATTTAAAAAAAACGATTCATATTTTCTGTAATTTAATAATAGAATTTGAGGTTAATATTTATCAATTCAGCGAAATATTTTGCATTTTTTTGTCCAACTCGTAAAATAGACAATATATTTTTTAATTTTTTTTACATCTAATCATATGGTTATGATCTGTTTTTAATAAGTGGTAAAAATGACTCACAAATGAAGTGTAGATTACAAGATTTATCACCGAGAACATAGTTTAATGAATTATTTCTAAAATTATCCAACTTGACAATGTTAGGGGTAAAATTATACCATTTTAGACGTTAGGGGTAAAATTGCTCCTAGCTGTAAACGTTAACTTAGGGGTATTTCTTTAATGAATAAACTGTTTGTTATTAATAATAAAAAATATATATTATTCTCATTAAAATTATTGAAATTGTGTATTTAATGAGAATATTTTTTATTATTCTCGTTAATTTTTTTTTATCATTGATACCTAGTTTTTTTGTAGTATATTTTTTTAGAAGAAAAAGAAAAATTTTAAGAAGTAAATTAATTGGTGGGAAATTTTAGAACAGTAAGTACATTTTTTTTTTTGTAGTGCAGAGTTTTGATGGGAAAGTTTTATAGCTAAAATTTTTGAAATATTAAAAATAAATCTTTTTTTATAAAACAAATATTATTTTTTAGTAGTTTTATTTTTTATTTTGTTGTGACTATTTGAAATCACAGTGTTGGAAAATTTAATAATATTTCCTTTTTAGTTATTTTATTTTGGTTAGTCTGTATGTTTTTAGTTGTTTTATTTTTATTAGTGTTTTAATTAATTGGATGAAATTTTTAATATATTAATTGGACCAAATTCTTAATATATTAATTAATTGGAATACAATTTATTTTTTTAGTTGTTTTTATTAGTTTTTTTTCTATTACTATTTTAAGAAATGCCATTACACTATTTTTAGTCAATAAATGCAATTATTTACAAACTATATATAGAATCTTTAATTAACAAGTGTTGAAATTAAATTTATCAAATTAATGAGATATAATGATTGCATTTTTATTAAATGCAACGCTGAAATAGTATTATTACATGTATATTGTTGCTTTATCTAATTATCAACTTAAATAAGACAATGACCTATCATAAATGTTATATCATTGTTGCCTTAGTTCAAATTAAATATTTAAAAATAGATCTAAAGCAACAATTCATGCATAGTCGTTGCACCTGACATTATATAAGTATGAGCAATAAAAAAATTCGGATAATGCAACGATTAACGACAATGATTTCTGAAAATTGGTTACTATAGGCAATCTATTTATATGACTTTGTTTATTTTGATGTGTAAGTAAGTAAGCGATAGTACCTGATGGTAAAGTTATATGATTTTACTTACACCCAATTTGGAGCCATGGTTAGGAACTTTACTTTTCATATATTATCCTCAATTTTTTTATTTTGTTTCCATCACTATGGTCCCGTTTGGTATGATGTAATGTTATAATGTAATTCATATTGTAATGTAATGGAATTATGGAATGGAATGTAATAATAATTCTATTATAATGTTAGGTTGGCTAATTTTAAAAAAATTGGCGAAATGTAATCATTATTACAATATTTATGTTTGTTTCGTTAAATGTGGTTAGAAACTTCAATTATTTTCAAATTTTCATATGCATGAGAATATCATCCATATATGATATTAAAAACTTGTTAATTTTTGTCCGTTTTTCCTGTTTTTGCGTTTTCACATTTTTCTGTTTTTTTTTTTTTTTGCATTATTCGTGTTTTTCAAGTTTCTAGTTTTTCATGTCTTTTCCATTTTTTGTTTCCGCATTTTCGTATTTTCCCCATCTTTCATGTTCTTTCTCTTTTTTTTTGTTTTTCGTGTTTCATGTTTTTTCTCGTTTTTCACATTTTTTCTATTTTTCGTGTTTTTTCGTTTTCACATTTTCCCCGTTCTTCACATTTTTCACATTTTTCTTATTTTATGTTTTATCGTTTAATAAGAATTATCGATAATAAATATAAACAATAAAAATATATATTTGGGCTAGTCGTAATGAGAATTCATACTTATTTTTATGTAATTCCCATTATATAAATTTGTAAAGAAAAATTGAGTGATATAATTGTGATTCCATTACGATAAAAAAATAAACTAATCCAAACATGGACATTCCATTACAACGTACCAAACGAGACCTATATGTTTAATATAAATACTTTAAGGTAAGAATATAAAAAGTGGATTGCTATTCGTCGCCCCTATTTTACTTACCGTCGCCTCTTGTTTGACATTTTTGCCCTTTTCATTTTTCATTCAAAAAAGTGAAATTCTCTCAACCGCGAAGAACAAAACGAAGAAAAATCATGCCTCCAAAACAAGGAAAAATAATTGAACATCTAAGTTTCGTATTTACTAATAATCTGAAATTTAACGAATTGAACTTAAAAAAAAAAATTCGTTGAATTTGCTCTAAACGGGTAGTCCATACGGTCCGGCCCATGGACCGGTAGCATGAACTACCCTATTTTACCTAGGCAAAACGGGTAGGCTACCCATTTTCCTTTAGGAAAAACGAGTTTATTTATTTATTTTTTTAATTATAATAAATATTAATTATAGATAAATTATGTATTGATTGGAAATAAAAAATACGTATTGAAGTGTCCAATTAATTTTTATTTGATAAATTATATTTATTTACCTTTTAGAACGTAAATTTAATTATACGTAAATTATATATCGACTGGATAGAAAAAAAGTATATATAAATTATTGATTGGAAATAAAAAATACGTAAATTATGTATTGCACGCGTTAATACGTAATTTATCTATAATTAATATTTATTATAATTAAAATAAATAAATCAATAAATCCATTTTCCCTAAAGAAAAACGGGTAGCCTACCCGTTTTTACCTAGGCAAAACGGGTAGGTTACCCTATTTTGCCTAGGCAAAACGGGTAGGCTACCCGTTTTGCCTAGGCAAAATAGGGTAGCCTACCCGTTTTGCCTAGGTAAAATAGGGTAGTTCATGCTACCGGACCGTATGGGCTACCCATTTAGAGCAAATTCAATGAAAAAAAAATTCTTTTTAAGTTCAATTCGTTAAATTTCAGATTATTGGTAAATACGAAACTTAGATGTTCAATTATTTTTCCTTGTTTTGGAGGCATGATTTTTCTTCGTTTTGTTCTTCGGGGTTGAGAGAATTTCACTTTTTTGAATGAAAAATGAAAAGGGTAAAAATGTCAAACAGGAGGCGACGGTAAGTAAAATAGGGGCAACGTATAGCATAACCCTATAAAAATATGAAAGCTATAGTTACTTTGTTTTTTTGATAACATAATTTATTTTTATTTTTTTTTGACCAAGAAAACGAAAGATATTATTAAGAAGAAACAATAAGTACATCTTGTAACACCAGAGGAATAATAGAAGATGGCCTTTGGTGCCAAAAGGAGGGACTAGCCACAAACCGAGCCCCTTTAGCTAAAGTATGGGCGACACGGTTAGCTTGTCGATAGATGTGGGTCAGACAGACATTGTCAATTTGACCAACAAGAAACTTACAATCAGAAATAATGGAGTTGAAATCTGATAGATCAGTTGCATCAGTGTTGAAAGCAGAGGCCACCATTTGAGAATCCATTTCAAGCAAAATTAGCTGGTAGCTCGAGTTCTTTAGCCAAGACAGCGCCTCCGCATGTAGACAGCCTCCGCCATAGCAGCTGAGACCCATTCTGGGATAAGCAGTGATGAGCTTCTGATAACTGTTCCAGCGCAGTCCCGAATTACGAAACCGTAACCAACTTTCCCCAAATCTTCAAATACTGTTGTGTCCATATTTACTTTGACAAAAGGATAGGGAGGCCGCTGCCATCGGGTCTGGGCATGAATAAGAGATAGACGAGGAGGTCGTTGATTCACATGCTGTACAGACTGAAATTGGGACATGAAGCTAAGAGCAAGGGAGACAATCGTGCCTGCTATAGTACGGACACTGTTCCATAAGAGATAATTCTGATTTCGCCATATAGACCAGAGAACCATACAAACCCGCGCACTACAATCGTCATTATGTTGTTCAAAAAATGTTTTCAAGCCATTGAATAAAGGAGTCCACAGGAACCAAGTGCAGAGGGAGTGTTGCTGCATTCCAACAGTCCACAGCAAAGCGGCAATCTACAAATGTGTGTAATGCATGCTCGCCATACTCACCATAAACAACACAATGGTTGACAATTTCCATACCTCTTAGGACTGTATTAGCACGCAATGGGATGAAGTTACGGCAGAGGCACCACACAAATGACTGTATTCGATGGGATATTTTTAGACGCGAGAGGTGTGACCATCGGACTCCACGGAGATTCTCTGACTACTGAAAAAGCATAGAATCCACAACCCGCCTATACCCAGATTTAACATTGTATCTGCCCTGCTTATCAAAGTGCCATAGTAATGAATCATCTCTTGAGAGGGAGCCCCCCCGGAAGCAAAAGTATCCGATTAATATCCTCAGGGGTAAAATTTTGATTCAACTGAGATAAATTCCAGACCCGATGTTGAGCGATTTCCGCAAGTGCACGGTATACGCTTGTAGTAATAAAAGATATCGAACCCACAGGGAACGCTTTTTAACTAAAACTTTATTTAATTCAGTTTTAATCACGTGTTTAGGTTTAATAAAAGAAATTCGTTTAATTGATTGAATTGGTTCGGGTAAATTAGGATTAGATAAGAATATTATATTGAGTTTAGAGAACAATTCCGTCTTGAGATTTTGATTACAAGACATATACTTCCGTAATTGGAATAAATAGAAGGTATAAAACTTATTTTCATAAAGCAAAGAAAACAACTTCAACTTTGGAAAGACTATGGACATGTAATGATATAGGAATTTATTCAATTAAATGGCTTTGAACCGTAGAAATCTCCTAAGTATTGAATAAACACGTATGGCCATAAATTCCTTCTGTTGTTATTTTGATATTGAATAAATTCCTATATCATTACATGTCCATAGTCTTTCCAAAGTTGAAGTTGTTTTCTTTGCTTTATGAAAATAAGTTTTATACCTTCTATTTATTCCAATTACAGAAGTATCTATCTTGTAATCAAAATCTCAAGACGGAATTGTTCTCTAAACTCAATATAATATTCTTATCTAATCCTAATTTACCTGAACCAATTCAATCAATTAAACGAATTTCTTTTATTAAACCTAAACACGTGACTAAAACTGAATTAAATAAAGTTTTAGTTAAAAAGCGTTCCCTGTGGGTTCGATATCTTTTATTACTACAAGCGTATACCGTGCACTTGCGGAAATCGCTCAACAAGTTTTTGGCGCCGTTGCCGGGGAACGCCAAAATTTTTGACAAAATTTTAAATTTTTCGTGTTTTATTTCGAATCTAGGTTTAAACATACTTATTTTAACTTTTATAATTTAATAATTTTCATTTACTAATTTATTTATTTATTTTTCAAATTCTGTTTTGTAGGTAGTTTCGGTTCGTGCAAGATTTCATGTTCATGCGCAGTTCTCGAAGTTCAGGCATTGTACCAGACCCTATAGACCTAGAAATTGAGAAAACCATTAGGAAGAACAAGAAAAACAAAAATAAGACTCCAGTAAAAACATTTACCGAGCCAGAAAAAATGGCAGACCCACCAACACTTATGGATTACGCTAGGCCAGGTGTGGCCGGTGTGACCAATAGTATCGTTAGACCCAGAATCACCGCAAACCAATTTGAAATTAAGCCAGCTTTGCTTAATACGTTGCAAAATAATGTAACATTTTACGGGTTACCTAACGAAAATCCTAACACCCATTTAACAAATTTCTTTGAAATTTGTGACACTTTTAAAATCCCAGATGTGACTGCAGAAGCAATCAAACTTCGCCTCTTTCCTTTCACTTTGAAGGATAGAGCCAAAGAATGGTTAACTTCTATGCCAGCCGCAACTTTTGCCACTTGGGAACAATTAGCCCAAGCATTTTTTATCAAAATATTTTCCTTTAGCAAAAACCGCAAGAGTCATAAAAGAGTTAACATCTTTTTCTCAAAATGATAATGAGACTCTTTATGAAACTTGGGAACGTTTTAAAGAACTTCAACGTTTATGCCCACACCACCAATTATCCGCTGAACTTTTAATGCAAACATTTTACAATGGATTAAATCCTACAACTAGGGGTTCATTAGATGCTATGTCGGGAGGGCTATTTATGAAGAAAACATCAGCCCAAGCGAGAGAACTTTTGGAGGAAATGGCAATCAATAACAGTATGTGGCCCGCGGAACGTGGACATATGCCGGGGGCAAAACCATCATCCTCAACCACACCATCAGTTAAAGGTATAGTTGAACTTGATCCAGTCGCGATGCTACAAGCCCAATTTTCTGCTTTATCGCACAAAATTGACAAATTTATGGCACCACGCGATACCAATGGTAATCCAATCCAAACGGATGTGGATTACGACAATATGAGTGAGATCGAACAGGTAAATTTTGTCCAAGGGCAAAACCAAACTAATAATCCTTATTCTAATACTTATAACTCTGGATGGAGGAATCATCCTAACTTTAACTGGAAAAATAACAATAACAATAATGCAAGTGCTAATCAAAATCGTACCACTAATTATCAAAATCAGTCAAGAGATACGATTAGCACTTTATCTTCTAAAATCGATAAGTTTATAGATGCTATCAGTGGAAAAATAAGTAATCACGACGATGGTTTTAAACGGATCGAAAATAAATTCGATCAGCTTATTAAAAACCACTCATCTAGCATCCATAATTTGGAGGTTCAAATTGGTCAACTTGCTAAATCAATTCCATCCCGAAAAGAGGGAAGTCTTCCCAGCCATACGGAAGAAAATCCGAAAGAGCAGGTGAAAGCTATCACTCTTCGTTCAGGAAAAAATTATCAAGGGCCTGAAATGCCCAAAGATGTAACATTACCAGAAACTGATTTACCAAAGTCCAAAGAAAATATCTTAAACACAAATAGTTCACCATTTGACACAAGTACCAAAACTTTTGTACCCAAGCCACCTTTTCCGCACAAAGTTCGAAATAAGGACTATGACAAACAACTCCTAACGTTTTTGGATAAACTTAAAAATTTGCACATCAATTTAACGTTCATTGATGCAATCACACAAATTCCTAACTATGGTAAGTTTTTAAAGGATTTAATTTCAAAGAAAATCAGTTGGGAAGGAATTTCATCCATTTCGTTAACTGAAGACTGTAGTTCAATCGTGTCAAGTAATTTTCCCACTAAACTCAAAGATCCTGGATGTTTTACTATTCCGTGTAAGTTGGGAGATATTGAATTCCCAAGTTATCTTTGTGATTTAGGAGCAAGTATAAACTTAATGCCATTGTCTATTTTTAACAAATTAGGTTTAGAAGAAGATATTAAACGTACCAATATGGTTTTGCAATTAGCGGATCAAACCACTAAGAGGCCATATGGTATAATTGAAGATGTTTTAGTCAAAGTCGATAAATTTATTTTTCCTACCGATTTTGTTATATTAGACTTTGCATATGATGTAAATTGCCCTTTAATTTTTGGTAGACCGTTTATGAACACGGGACGCGCTCTAGTAGATGTGTCGGAAGGGAAGGTAGTTTTAAGGATAGGAGAAGATAAGATCGAGTTTAATATGAACAAAGCAATGAAATACCCTATGGAGGAATTCGCTTGTATGAAACTTGATTTAGTCGAGGAATGTGTCAATGACGTTATTCAGAGTGAAGAAATAATTGAACCTATAATAGGTGAGGAATTAGATGATAAGGACCCAGAGCCTTTGATTCGAGAAGATGGACTAGTTCCGCCTTCAATTGTAACACCCCCTAAATTAGAACTTAAAGAGTTACCCAATCATTTGAGGTACGCTTTCTTAGGAGAAGGCGATTCTCTACCTATAATTATTTCTAACAAATTAACAAATGATCAAGAAGAAAAATTGAAAAAAGTTGTTAGAAATAGGATAGGAAGTATGGGATGGCAAATTTCAGACTTAAAAGGAATTAATCCTAGTATCGTAATGCATAGAATTCACTTAGAAGAGGATAAGCCACCTAAAACGGATAGGCAAAGACGCTTAAATCCGAACATGAAAGAAGTAGTCAAAAATGAGATTACTAAACTTTTAGACAATGGAATCATTTATCCGATCTCGGATAGTGAATGGGTTAGTCCAATCCATTGTGTACCTAAAAAGGGAGGCATAACTGTTGTAAGAAATGATGAAGGTGAACTGATACCTACACGAACCACCACCGGTTGGAGGGTTTGTATAGACTATAGGAACCTAAACAAAGCAACTAGGAAAGATCATTTTCCTCTACCTTTCATTGATCAAATGATCGAAAGGATAGCTGGTCATGCATTTTACTGTTTCCTAGACGGTTATTCCGGATTCTTTCAAATTTACATTTACCCGGATGACCAAGACAAAACAACCTTCACATGTCCTTACGGAACATTTGCATATAGGAGAATGCCTTTTGGTCTATGTAATGCACCAGCAACATTTCAACGATGTATGACAGCAATATTTAATGACTTCATTGAAGATATAATGGAAGTTTTCATGGATGATTTTTCAGTTTATGGAGATTCTTTCGATGCATGTTTAGAGAACTTAGATAAAGTATTGTCTAGATGTGAGGAAACAAATTTAGTATTAAATTGGGAAAAATGTCATTTCATGGTAGACGAAGGAATTGTTTTAGGTCATAAGATATCTGAAAAAGGTTTAGAAGTGGACAGAGCAAAGACTTCAGTTATAGAAAAATTACCCCCACCAACCACTGTTAAGGGAGTAAGATCATTTTTAGGTCATGCAGGTTTTTACAGAAGGTTTATAAAGAACTTTTCTGTAATCTCCAAACCACTTACTAATTTGCTTATGAAGGATTCAACTTTTGATTTTAATAAGGATTGTTTACAAGCTTTCAATACTTTGAAAACAGCTTTAGTCAGTACACCTATAATATCGAAACCCGATTGGAATCTACCTTTCGAAATTATGTGTGATGCAAGTGACTTAGCTGTAGGATGTGTATTAGGTCAAAGGAAGGATAAGAAACTTCATGTTATATATTATGCGAGTCACATATTGTCCGGTGCACAGTTAAATTATACCACAACTGAAAAAGAAATGTTAGCAGTAGTTTTTGCATGTGATAAGTTCCGATCTTATTTGTTAGGATCTAAAGTCATCGTCTATACAGATCATGCAGCTTTACGATATTTATTTGCTAAGAAAGATGCAAACCCGCGTCTTATTAGATGGGTTTTATTATTGCAAGAATTTGACATTGAGATTAAAGACAAAAAGGGAGTTGAAATCCTGGTCGCCGATCATCTATCAAGACTTGAGGATGAAAACGGTCCCATCGGTGAAACATTAGGCATTCGAGATGATTTCCCCGATGAACATCTCATGCAAGTACAAAGTGTCATAGCTCCATGGTATGCAGATATAGCCAATTACTTAGCTGCACATGTTGTGCCAGATGGATTGAATTCTCAGCAAAAGAAGAAATTCTTTTCAGAAGTTAAGAAATATTTTTGGGAAGATCCATTTCTATTCAAAATATGCGGCGATGGAATACTTAGGAGATGTGTTAGTGAGTTTGAATATGACTCTATAATGTTGGAATGTCATGCTAGCGCTTACGGAGGTCATAATAGCGTAAGCAAAACAGCAGCTAGAATACTTGAATACGGATTCTTTTGGCCTACTCTGTTTAAAGATGTCCGTTCATTTATTATCTGTTGTGATAAATGTCAAAGAACATGGAATATAGGAAGGAAAGATGAGATGCCTCTTACGAACATATTGGAAGTTGAAATCTTCGACGTATGGGGGATCGATTTCATGGGTCCTTTTCCTACTTCTTTTGGCAAAAATTACATATTAGTAGCCGTAGATTATGTTTCAAAGTGGGTTGAAGCAATTGCAACCCCGACAAATGATTCTAAAGTAGTTGTTAAGTTTTTAAATTCCATATTCTGTCGATTTGGAGTTCCTAGAGTTATGGTAAGCGACGGTGGTACTCATTTCGTAAATAGAAGTTTGAGTCACTTATGAAAAAATACGGAGTACACCACCGTATCTCTACGCCATACCATCCTCAAACGAATGGTCAAGCAGAAATTTCAAATAGAGAACTCAAATGGATACTTGAGAAAACAGTTTCGTCTTCTAGAAGAGACTGGGCACATAAACTTAACGATGCATTATGGGCATACCGTACTGCGTTTAAAACACCTATCGGAATGACACCTTATAGATTAGTCTATGGTAAAGCTTGTCATTTGCCGGTTGAATTAGAACATAAAGCATATTGGGCTATAAGAACCCTTAATTATGATTTGCAAAGCGCAGGGAAAAAGCGTTTGTTCGACTTAAACGAGTTGGATGAATTACGCTATTTGTCCTACGAAAATGCAAGAATTTATAAGGAAAAAGTTAAAAAGTGGCATGATGCCAAAATCAAAATTAAAAACTTTAATGTTGGGGATAAAGTCTTACTTTTTAATTCAAGATTAAAGTTATTTCCAGGTAAGCTAAAATCTAGATGGACTGGACCATTTTTGGTTGTTAAAACATTTGATTACGGAACTTTGGAGCTAGAAAAGTCTAATGGCGATCGATTTAAGGTTAATGGTAATCGTTGCAAGATTTATTTCGACGGAGCTCCAATTCAAGCAATTGAATCCGTGGAAAAATTCTATGAAAATTAATTTATTTAGTTTTCATGTTTTTAATTTATAGTTTTTCTTCTTTTATGTTCATAGTTTTTATTCTTTTTCTTTTTAATTTATTTATTTTATGTTCATAATTTTTATTTTACTATTTTTTTAAAATTTATTTATTTTTATTTCTTTATTTTTATTTATTTTTATTTATTTTTGTGTACAAATGAGTTTTGTCAACATTAACATTTTAATTTAGTCATGTTTTGAAAATGATTTCATTAAGTGTTAAGTGTTATTGAGAAATTAAATATGCAGAAATCTTAGTTGAGATTTTCCATGTTTCAGGATTTGGAAATCTCAGTTGAGATTCCGAAAATCTCAGTTGAGATTTTCTGTCTTTTTGCAATTGAAATAACTGTAAGGGATTGCAGTCTTCTTTCTTTAAAATTTCTGTCAGTTGAAACAAAGAGGTATCACTTTGGCACCTTTTTCTTTTTAACAGACACAACCTTTCACTTATAGGTCTTATATATTCCTGTAGGATCAGACTTCCATTTCATTTTTATCTTTCTCAAATTCTTTCTCAAATTCTCAAATCCTACAGACTTCATTTTCTTCTCTCTCACAGACATGACTAAGTCTTTGAAAAATGTTCAAAAACACACTTCTGCTCAAAACGGGAAAGTTGATATCTTTGATCGTTATGGTGCATGGTTTCCCATTTATAACCATGACGAAGGGAAACGCTTTCTGCAATTCAGATATGCTCAATTCTTTGGCATGATGTATATGGACGAGTTTCTGAACGAGGAACTCGGGATAAGCAAAGACATTGATCGCTATCTTACTAATTTGGGTTGGACCAAATTTGCTTCTATGAAATTTCCTATAATTGGAAATTGGGTTCTGGAATTTTTATCCACTATCCGATTCGTCAATAAGAGACGTGTTCGTCTCAGTTTTCATTGTGAGGGGCAGATATTCACTTTTGGATATCCAGAACTTCATAATTGGTTTGGATTTCCACCCCGAGACACAACTCAACACCATCCTGGAAGGGATATGACTTCTAGAGATATATGGAGGATGTTAACAGGATTTTGGCGATTCAATCCACGTCTTGCCTTCAACAAATCCATCAATTCTAATTCCATGCTGTATCTACACAAATTCCTCTATCATAGTCTTTTTGGTCGAGTCAGTAGCAATGTTGTGAAAGATACTGATCTCTATGTGTTGGGCGACATTTTCCAAGGCAACTCAGTGAACTCCTCGAAGATTCTTATGGAGGGGTTAGTTGCCGCTTCCCGTTCGAAGAACCGGAAGATTGGGTTCACCAACATCATTTGTGGAATCATACTAGGAGCCAAGGGAACCATTTCTGTCCCTTGGATTGCTACAGAACCGTTCCCTATTCTAGACTACGAGTTCTTGGAGAACGAGGGGCTTGTCAAACGAGTTTTTTGTTCTGGTCCAACATTCCTTTCTGCACTAGAGAGGCAAGTCTTCATTCAAACGAAGATTAATAGGGCCAATGCACGTCGTCTGTCATCTACTTAGGGATATAATATGAGTTTCTGTTTGGTTTTATTATATATATGAGTGTTTATATTTTTGTGTTTATATGAATAAGATGTTTTTATGTAATATATTAAGGTATTGTTTATATTTTAGATTATAATAAATAAAGTGCATTAATTCCTTAGTTTAATTCTTTTATTTAAGGAACAACCTTTGGTTTTCCTTTCATTTAATGTTTCAGTTTTGTTTATCTCAGTTTCAGGGATTAATATTCACATTAATGTCACTTAATTATAAGAGGAATTGGTTTAGAAGTATTAAAATCATCAAAAACAGTCCCAATTTTACCCAGAATTTCCAACCTCTCAATTTCTGAAATGGATCACTTATTTATAGTTGGTGAAGGGTTGTAAATGAAGGGTCGTGTCCGCTGGTGAAGGGTCGCTTTTATCCAAACGAACAGACGCGTTTCTTGGATTTAAACATGTGAAAACTGTGCAGAATTCTTCGCTGTCTCATATGAGATTCCGAAAATCTCATATGAGATTCTGAAAATCTCAGTCGCGACAGGGGGTGCAGGGGCGAGTTGAAGACTTCGTTTTTTTCGGAGTTTGGCTTTCGTAAGTCACGACTGAGATTCTGAAAATCTTAGTCACGACAGGGACTTTTCTCCCCGTCTCTCGACTGCTTCTTGTCCTCCTTGAGCGTTCTTCTGACTGATATGTATTCTTGGTACGTTTTTTAGGTTTTTCCTCCATTTTCCTCCATTTTAGCTCCATTTTAGCTCCGTTTTAGCTCCTATTTGGATTTAACCAAATAATTAAGTACCTTGCATCAAAGAAGTAGATAAAGACGTAAAAGTATTCTAAATGAATATATTTAGCATGATTTCAATGTAAATTTAACGTATTTATATATGATATTTTAGGTATATTTTGGGCTTAACACCCGAGAATTTGGGATTAGGAGATCCGCAACCATACTAACCTGAGGAGTTGGTGGTCTGACAGTTGGTATACTAGGAGGGTCCCCAGGGAGCCAGTTATCTTCCCAAATTCTGATCGAGTTGCCATGTCCAATCCTCCAGCTAAAGTCGTGAGATAAATGAAAAGTTGCCTGCCAAATTCCACGCCATGCTTGGCTTGGGTTTGATTCCAGTTGAACCTGGAAAAGAGTCCCCTGTGGGAAATATATTGCTTTGAGTATTCTGTTAGATAGAGCATTTGGATTTTGTATAAGGTGCCATACATGTTTCCCCAGCATTGCTAGGTTGAAAGATTGGAGATGACGGAAACCCAGACCTCCATTTTCCTTTCTGTCACAAAGTCTATCCCAAGAGCTCTAGTGTAATCTTTAGTTCCCGTTGCCTTTAGAACCCCACCAGAAGCTGTTCATAATTTTTTGAATATCCATACACAGAGACTGTGGGAGTAGGAAGGTACTCATACAAAAAAACGGGGATAGCCTGAGCCACAGCTTTTAGCAAAACTTCCTTACTAGCTTGAGATATCATTTTCCCCTACTAAGAATGCACTTTGTTCCACACTCTATCCTTTAAATAACTTAAAATTGTCCTCTTGTTGCGGCCTATGGATGCCAGGATCCCAGATATCAGCCCATGTCGAGTGGTTGAGTGAATTGTAATTGAGCTTTTAGCGAGTCCTAGAGAGATGGTAGAACATTGTGACATAAGAAAATACCAGACTTTTGGAGATTCACACTTTGCCTTGAGTCCAGTTTGAATCTAGCAAATATATTCAGAATGGTCTGAGTCTCATCTGAATCAGCTCGGAAAAATAGCAGACTGTCATTAGCAAATAGTAAGTGGGAAATAATTGGGGCCCCCTGATTTACCCGGATACCATGTAAGGTCTGATTGCCTGTTGCCTGATTAAGAAGCTGAGAGAGGCCTTTCGCACAGAGGATGAAGAGATACGGGGATAAGGGACACCCCTGTCGCAGGCCACGTTGTGGAATTATAGACCCCTCATTGTCTCCATTTACTAATACCTTATACCTAAATGTAGTGACATATTGCATCATCTAGGAGACCCAGCCACTTGGGAAACCCATTTGAACCATAATCGAGCGGAGGTAGCCCTATCAGACCCTATCGTATGCCTTCTCGATGTCAATTTTAAGAGCAACATAACCAATTCTTCCTCTAGTTCTTCGTTTCATGAAATGAATAGATTCGAAGGCAGCTATTACATTGTCTAGAATGGATCGACCTTTCACAAAGGCTGATTATTCCTCACCAATTAGGTCTGAAAGAATGCCTTTAAGCCTATTTGCAAGAACCTTTGCCACAATTTTGTAGAGAACATTACTAAGAGATATTGGTCTGAAATCCGAGATAGTGCATACCGAGTCATGTTTGGGGATGAGTGTAATAAGAGTGTCGCTTACTGAGGAAGGAAAAGAACATGTGAGCAACCAGCTTGAGCAAACGGTAACAACATCAGAACCAATTGCAGGTCAGAACCGCTAGTAGAAACCCGGACTGAGACCATCCATACCAGGAGATGTATCAAGATTCATATTGAAAACAACGGCCCTAATTTCTACTTCATTTACTGCCGCCGTTAAAGTTGTTGCTTCAGACTCACGGACTCTGTTCCAAATGTAGGAGACATCAGGCGGGTTATCCCCAGCATCATCTAGAAAGAGGCCAGAGAAGTAGCGTGTAATGTGATCCGCTAACTATGGTCCCTCCTCAATCCAATCGCCTGAAGGAGAACAAAGACGGGTGATACGATTTTTTTTACGGCGGACCGAGGCTGATGTATGGAAAAAATGACTATTTTTATCACCTTTCTTCAGCCAGATAGTCTTGCTTCGCTGTTTCCAGTAACATTCTTCTTGTAGCAAAGTTGTTTCCAGCGCCTGCCTACAAGCAACCACCGACTCCCCATTTGGACCAACAGAATTATTTAGTGAATATAAGAGGGCCCGTCGATATTCGCCAGCTTGGCACCGAAATTTGAATCAGAAACGCCATCCCCACTCCTCCATTTTGTCCGAACATAGCTTCAATTTCTGAAGTAACGACTGTTCCTGTAGCCCCTGCCAGAATTGGGTAATGTCCCCACAAAAGCCTTCCTTAAATACCCACACATTTGCAAATCTGAATTTCCAACCTCGACTGTTATGAACAATAGGGCTGGTATGAAGGCAAATGTGGTGATGATCAGAGGCAGTAGAAGCTAAACATAATTTATATGTAATCTTACTTTAATAGAATTAATATTATTAAACCTTTACTTACATTACCTTATTTCTAAATACAACAAAATATTTTATAAACCCTTATCATACTTCATCCAACTTATCTTACCTTGGGCAAATTATTAGAAGCACCTGATTCTCCATGTCAAATGAAAGACCTCCCATACATATTTTGACACGTGTAACACAGACTCACATATATTATAAGAGATCCACTATTTTAATTATTATGTGGGGTCACACTACACGTATCCAAATGTGAATTGGAGGTCTTACAAATAACATAAAAGACCGGATGCTTGATATAAGAACTACTTACCTTGACCCTTCATCCGAACAATGTCTAAAACTCTTACGAATAAATCGCATGGGGGATATTGTTTAAAAAACCGCAAGTCCACAACAAGTCCACCTAAAACACCTGACGACATCGTATTTGTGGCATCGAAAACGCTGCGTTTGATGTGGAGGGATTTTTATTCGTGAAATGAAATCAAATAACATAAAGTTCCAGAAAGCCCTAAAACCCCTACTTCTTCTTCCTCGCAGTTCAGAAAAACTCAAACGCACCACTGTAGTAATAGAAACCCTTATTCTCCCTGCGTGAAGAAGGCAAAGAGGAGGATAGAAATAATAAGAGGATGTCTGTGCGAGTGTTGAACCCTAATGCCGAGGTTTTAAATAAATCGGCGGCGCTTCATATGAATATTAATGCAGCCAAAGGGTTGCAGGATGTCCTCAAGACTAATCTCGGCCCAAAAGGCACCATCAAGATGTAAACATTTGCTTCTCTCTATCTATCTCGTTTGCTTTCATTCTATCTGGTTTTGATTTATTTGCTTTCTACTCATTTGTTAGGCTTGTTGGTGGAGCCGGAGATATTAAGCTCACTAAGGATGGCAACACTCTTTTGAAAGAAATGGTTAGTTTTATTCTCTTGATCTTTCGATCTGTATTCTGTTTGATTACTGTCACTATACTCTCTGCATTAGAGCTTTAGCTTCACTGTGCGTTGGTTGATTTACTTGTTTAGCTAGGGTCAACTTGTAATGTTTGTGGATTGTATCCTTGCACTGATCAGTATTGATGGAAATAGGGGAACCGAAGTCAATATTAAGGGGCTAATTGAAAAGATTCCGTGTTCTAAAAAGAAAAGATATTTTCATTGGAGATTTTGTGATTTGCTTTCACTTTTGAGTACTGAACGAAAGATATGAGAACTGTTGCAAGTTGTTTGTTTCTCATGACCATGTAGATATGTAGTGCCCATGGTATTTAACTACACAGATTCTCTGTTCTATAATGGTTGCAGCAAATTCAAAACCCAACAGCAATTATGATTGCAAGAACAGCTGTTGCCCAAGATGATATTAGTGGAGATGGTACTACTTCTACTGTGATATTTATTGGAGAGCTAATGAAACAGTCAGAGCGGTATATTGATGAAGGTTAGCCTAAATTCATAAGTAGCTTTCAGTCATGCATTTAGTCTTCCGATGTTTTGTGTTATGTTTTGCAAGTTCTTTGTATCATTTGTTCTTTAGCAAACTTCTGTTTTCCTTGTACTTATTTCTTTTGTTGCTGCTGCTGCAGAATAACGTCCTAGATGAAGAAATGTTGTAGGATAAATGTACATAGTTGAGAATGAAGTTTGGTTGATGGAATAAATATTAAGCTGGTATTTTCAAGCATTTTGTGCATGCATGTATATATTATCTGCATGCTTCATGGTTATACAATGTTGCATTTAGTTGATCCAAATAGGATATATCAACAGCATATTTGTTTTCGCTACGCCAGTCCCTAGTTTTTTTCCCCTTAAGGGGAAGTTGTTGACACGACTATTTTCAATTATTATTATTTTTTTCCAAATGGGAATGCATCAACGGCAATCTTGGTATCTCATGTGAAAGAAGGTTTTGCATTGCCTTGATATTATGGATATAGTTAGTGGCAAACCTTATGATTGAGTTTTGTTGCTTGTCCTAAGGTATGCATCCGCGTGTTTTGGTTGATGGCTTTGAGATTGCCAAAAGAGCTACTCTCCAGTTCCTTGAAAAATTTAAGACTCCTGTAGTCATGGGTGATGAACCTGACAAAGAGATTCTAAAAATGGTTGCAAGAACAACACTTAGAACAAAGGTAATTTCGTGGTTTGGTGTTATTGTTGATCTTTGAGTGCTTGCAGCTATTTTTGTTCCAAGTTGACATTGTGTTTCAATGTACAGCTATATGAAGCTTTGGCAGATCAATTAACTGATATAGTAACTAATGCGGTAAGTTTGCTTCACAATATCTACATTTTCAGGACTGATTTAAGTGAAATGTATAGAAGTTTGGTGGCTTTTGTCTCATTTTAGTGTGAGTATGATAATTTGCTTTGAACCAATGCCAGGTGCTTTGCATTAGAAAGCCCGAGGAAGCTCTAGATCTGTTCATGGTGGAGATTATGCACATGCGTCATAAATTTGATGTTGATACACGGCTGGTAAGTTCATGTTATTAGGATTTCAAATATTTCAGTCCTTTTTTTTCATTCCAACAATTATGACATGGAGTAATTTTATGATTCCTGATCAACAAATTTCTTTTAGTTGTTTTAAGTTCATTGAACTTTGACTGCTTTATGAGGGTTATTGTCTTTTATTTTGACAAATACAAATTTGTTTAGTTGAGACCTTAAGTCATATGCTATAGGAAAGTACTGAAAGATAATTTGTTCAGTATTTGTTTTTAATGGTGAAGTGGGAATTCTATGTCACTTCTTTTCAGAACATAAGACGATGTCTTCTTGTAATTACTTAAAGATTGTTTTGATCAGTGAGACTCTTTTGATTGTATGAACTGGAATAATTATCCTTGAAATGATATAGTTATTACATGAATTGTTTATAATTGTTTTTTTCATAATGCACTGAACCTGTAATTCTTTATTGTTCCAGCCAAAACTGATTTCCAGTCTATATTGTCTGCGAATTTTGGCCTTATTTTCTCGATTATTTTCCAGGTGGAAGGGCTTGTTCTTGATCATGGATCTAGGCATCCTGACATGAAGCGGCGCGCAGAGAACTGTTACATCTTGACTTGCAATGTATCCTTGGAATATGAGAAAAGGTAATTTTATTTGATCAAGGTTAAAATTGATTTTAAGCTTGAAATTGAGAAAGTGACTTGCCATAATGTCTCATGATTTACAGTTAATTAATTTGAATTTGCTTCTTGATATAATCAAACTAATATTTCTTTACCCTTTCTCTCTAAAGTGAAATAAATGCAGGATTTTTCTACTCAAATGCAGAGCAGAGGGAGGCAATGGTTACAGCTGAAAGGCGTCAGGTGGATGAGAGAGTGAAAAGAATCATTGAACTGAAAAACAAGGTTGAGCAGCTTGAGGAACACATCTAATATTAAGAAATAATATTGTTTGTTTCATTCAATTTAAATAGTCGTTTTTGGGTAAGTTTCACACACATGATTATATGCAGGTTTGTTCTGAAAATGACAGCAATTTTGTTGTAATCAATCAAAAGGGTATTGATCCCCCATCGCTTGACCTTCTTGCTCGTGCAGGGGTAAGTCATAAGTTTCCAAAGTTCATTTAAATGTTTAATGCAAATATTTGAATATGCTTGTATATGAGAATTATTAGCAGCAAATAAAATTTTAGATCCTCTGCTTGACAATCAACATGTTTAGGATAAGGAATTCATGAAATGCAACTCATATTAGCAAATTGCAACTATACTAGTGGTTACTGTTACTGAATTTCTCAGGCAAAGTTTGGTTGGGTTTTTTCTACTATTGTGCTGGTTACCATAATGATATGAAAATAAAAAACTGTTAGGATGCTGAAGCTGATGCATGTTGCTCTGCAAGAAATCGCTGTTTATAATTTTTTTAGTACTTCTAATGAACTGATACAGCGCAACCAAGAATTTTCAAGTGTTTTTTTTTTTTTTCGTTGACTTGTATAATTCTGAATTGGTGGTGACTTAATCTACTTGCTTAACTATCGCTGAATTTGTTTCAGATTTTTTTTTTTTTTTTTGAACTTGTGTGTGGGATTTTAATACTTCATGCATGGTTGAATGATCTTTGTTAGACTACTATTATTACTTCTTTAGCATTACTGCTGTTTTTGTTGCAATTGCCATGTGCTACTGCTAACATTATCGTTGACATGATATAGATAATTGCTCTTCGAAGAGCTAAGAGAAGAAATATGGAACGCCTTGTTTTAGCTTGTGGAGGGGAGGCTGTGAATTCTGTTGATGATTTAACCCCTGACTGTCTTGGTTGGGCTGGACTGGTATATGAGCACATCCTTGGTGAAGAGAAATATACATTTGTTGAAAATGTAAAGAATCCTCATTCTTGTACTATCTTGATAAAAGGTATTAAAACTTGCATTTATCACCAAAATTTTGAACTTTGAAGCAGGCATTAGTTTTTACCGCTTTTGTTTCTCCATATTTTATTCTTTAATTGTTGTTTGGATTTTTGTATAATACTCGCCTCTTCTACAGTAATTTCATTTAGTTCAGTTGGATCACTCGTTTAGTTATTTAACATTGCAGGACCTAATGATCATACTATTGCCCAAATAAAGGATGCTATTCGTGATGGCCTAAGAGCTGTCAAAAACACAATAGAAGATGAAGCTGTTGTACTTGTAAGTTCTGCAACTTCTGCTCATAGAAATGCATGAACATAATTATTTTACTTTAAATTTTTGTTCTGTAAATTTCTCAAATAAGTGTCCAGGCAGGAATTCTATTTTTTTTTTTAATAAAGATGTTAGGTGGATGAATTGAATAAACAGAATATATGCAATGTTTATGTGCTATCTGTAAGAGCAATAGTTTACAGGATATGCTAATGTTATTTTTCAAGGAAACACGATTTTGGTTGAGATTGATTTTTTGGTATATTTTACTAAAGGTATATGACAACGAGTTTAGTCAATGACACTTGTCACCTAGCATTTCTTAGGAGATAGGTATTTCCTTCTTTTTATCCATGATATCACAGATGAGAGAAAGTCATGGTTATTTATTTGTGTACAAGATAGTTTCTGTACACCGTTGTCTGAACTAAGTTACTGGGAGGGACAGAAGAGGAAGAGGTGTTGCCTCTCTCTCTCTCTATACACACACACACACACACACACACACACACACACACACACACACACACATATAGTAACATAATATATATTATTAGCAATAGAAAATTAAAGCTAAAGGTTGGATCTCTCTTTTTGAAATTGGGGTTTTACATTCCTCAGATTTGATATTGATCATAGGTCATATTTAGTAGAATGCTGTTGAGCGTATGAAATGTAATCAAAAGCAAATTCAGTAGAAACTATAAACGAAATCTATAGCATCACGGACCATTAACATCCGCCTGGTGCACTTTTTAAAGTTTTTATTGGTTATCATGTTTCTTTTTTTTCTTTCATGATTGTTGTTCAGCACAGGATTAAGATTCAAGTCCTGTATTTTCACTGTTTTGTTACAAAATGTCGCCTGAGATTTGATCTTTGTTTGTGATTTAGGGAGCAGGGGCTTTTGAATTTGCAGCCAGAAAACACCTAATAACTGAAGTAAAGAAAACAGTCAAAGGGGTATGAAATCTCTCGATACTTTGCTTTTGTCGTAATTATAGTTATCAACTGGTTAATCTCAAGGCTTTACGTGTTTGCAAAAATTTGAGCAGCGGGCTCAGCTAGGTGTTGAAGCTTTTGCTGACGCCCTTCTTGTGATTCCTAAAACACTGGCTGAGAATTCTGGGCTCGATACCCAAGATGAGATTGTTAATCTCACGGTGATTATTCCTAATTCCCAGCTTTAACTTTTTTTTTACTCTCCTGTATCTGTGAAAATTGAAAGACACTATGGAGCTTACTTTGCAATTTTCATTCAGGGAGAGCATGACAGGGATAATATTGTGGGAATAAACCTACAAACAGGAGGGCCGCTTGACCCTCAGATGGAGGGCATCTTTGACAATTACAGTGTTAAACGCCAAGTCATAAACTCAGGGTATGCAGTTAACTCATTGATATTTAATTAAATCTTTGCTACTCATCCCATGCTACCTTTCTTTTTCTCCAAATGTTCAAGCAAACCTTTATTCTACCTATTAATTTTGCCTGCATTCCCACTTTTAAAATGACTTTAACTTGTATGGCTTTAATAAAGAAGTAGACAACAAATTTAAAATAATGCTGATATGTTTTGCAGGCCTGTAATTACATCACAGTTGCTATTAGTTGATGAAGTTATTCGAGCTGGGCGCAACATGAGGAAACCAACTTAACTGAAGCATGTTTCAACTTGTACTTTTTGCCTCACGGAGATTTCTTGAGTGCATTGATATAATGGTGGATGGCTGTATGTGAGGGGGAATCTCCATTTTGTTTCGTTGTGGAATTTTGATTAAGAATGAACTCGCACATTTTGTTAACTTTCTCAGATTTATCTGTCCTGAGTTATTTGTTCCATAATCGCATTTGAATAAATTAAATGGTTTTTGTAGGAACAGCAGAGAATGGGAAGAATGTCTTTAATTCTAGAATTAAAGATTTATTTGGCTTTTGGCATTGCTTCTTGTGGTTCTTGCCATCCATTTTGGATGGTAAATTATTTGTTAACTGTTTTTACACGGCATAATTTTTTACATGTGATAATTGTTTTTTTATATAGATTTAATCTGTAAAAACAAGGAATAAACTTTTTTTCTTATTTATTCACGTTAAGTTCAAATGAAAAAACAACTAAAACAATTGTCACGTTTTAAAAATTGTGCTATGTGATAATTTATAAATCAGTTAGTTTTTCATTAAAATAAGTTAAATGTCACTTTATGGGCAAATAATAATACGGAGTAGCATAATTGTATTAGGGTATACAAGTATTTAGGGGAGTTAAATGTCACTTTATGGGCAAATAATAATACAGAGGTGAACCACAGAGACTGAAGTTTTCATAGCATAATTGTATTAGGGTATACAAGTATTTAGGGTTAATTTTGTAGATCGCTATTTGTGGATTTTCTTTTTTCACTAAACAAATCTTGTGATTCTGCCATGGAATTTATTTTCAACTCTATTAAAAATATTGACCGGTGGGAGTATTTTTGGAGAAATTTTTTGACTTCGAAAACTCAATTTTTTCTCCTTTTTTTTTTCTTGTTGAAATCCTTGAAAATTTTGAAATTTTAGATTTTTTAAATTCCAAAATTTTAGAATTTCATAATTTTTTGGAATTCTGGAAATTCCAAAAAAAATCCAGAATTCTGGAATAGGTATTTCAGCAAAATAAAAAAGACATGAATGAAAAAATCAAAAATTTTCCTAAAAATATCACTTTATCACATCACTGATTTGACAGAGTTAATGATTTGCATTGATTCTATTAATAGCGTAAATCATATGGTTTGTTTTGTGACAATTTTTTCTTTTGTAGATATCAATTTGTAAAAATGTGAAATTACAAGGGTTTTTTTGAAACTAATCCAAGTATTTATAGAAGAGTTTAGAGCTAAACTAGGAAAGTTTAGGACTGCTTTCTATGATTATGTTTTTTTTAACGGCTATGTACCTTGTATACATAATGTATAGATTGTTATCAATATAGTTTATTTGCTTATTTTAAGACGTTAGTGAAAATATCTTCAAGTTTGCGATTGGTTTCTAATATAGAGTATAAAAGTAAGTTTCTCATTAGTTCGGATAAAGATGGTGAAAGTGAGGTACTATTTCTCACAAACAAAATGATATAATCATTTCAATATGTTTGGTACACAGATAAAATGTGAAGAGTTGTTTGATTGTCACTTCCAACAAAATGACACAGTTGAAATATAAAGAGTTGTTTGATTATCTTTTCATAACTTTGTTGGGTAAATTACACCCACGACCACTGAACTATGCCCATTTTAACATTATGGTCACTGAACTTTAATTTTTCACGATATGACCATTGAACTTTACACTTTATTACACCGATAGCTACTGTGACAGTTAGCCATCATTTCTGACTTTTGACTCTCATTTTTTACCTGTTCTTTCCCTCTCATTTCCTCTTCTAAAACTTTAAACACCTGTTTTACCATTCCTTCTCCATTTTCTCTTTCTTTCTTTCACTCCCTCTCTCTATTTTTCTTTAATTGCGGAGGATGAAAATACAAGGATCTAAATCATACAAGTTTCTGTATGTCTGAGGACCCAAAAAATCTATATAAAAGTGATAACTAACTTGAATTCCCAATCAAGGGAAGCTAATAAAACTAATAAAATCAACAAATCTATATAAGAACTTTCAAGATTCAAAACGAAAAGTAGGTAACCACATATCGACCCTTCAATTGTAGATCAATTTATTGCCCATTCCCCTAACATATTTTAGAAATGGCTCTAATTACATCCAATCCCAAATTGATCTGGCCAGCATCATACATATATATATATATAGAGAAAGGTAAAATGGGTAAAATGGATATTTTAGGTTTTAGAAGGGGAAAGAAGAGAGAAAGAACGTGTAAAAATGAGAGTCAAATGTCACAAATGATGATCAACGATCACAGTGGCCACCGGTGTAACAAAGTGTAAAGTTCAATGGTCATACTGTGAAGAATTAAAGTTCAGTGGCCACAATGTTAAAGTGGATATAGTTCAGTAGCCATGGGTGTAATTTACCCTAACTTTGTTGAAGTAATAACGGGTAAATTACACCCATGGCCACTGAACTTCAATTCTTCCCGGCATGATCATTGAACTTTATATTTTGTTACACCGATGGCCACTGTGACCGTTGACTCTCCTTTTGACCAACATTTTTTTTCCCTTTGACTCTCCTTGTGACCTGTTCTCTCTCACATTCCTTACCCTCTAAAATCCAAAATACCCATTTTACCCTTCTCTTTCATCTCCATTTTACCTTTCTCTCTCTAAAACCAGTCTTCTTCCTCTCTCTAAAACTAGCCTTTCTCTCTATAAACAAAATAAACAATTGATTAATTATATGAACGTATCACATATAATTTTATTTTTTTTTAAATGTTTATTTCTTTCTGGTTAGTGATTGATATAACTCATTAGTAGCATACATAGCAGAGATTATGAATTAAACAGCCAAATAAAGTGATAGACCTCACTGTGTTTTAATCCTTCACCGTCAATGCACCGATTTCGATCCAACCGAGTATGAAATTTACACTGATTTCGATCTAACTGAGTATGAAATTTACACCGCGGCCTTAGGAGAAGCAACCGACATTGATTGAAGAAATCACCACGCCGAAAGGAGGAGGTTGCCGTCGGTATCCGAGTAGCGGTCGCCATTGTAGAAGGAAAGAAGCAGACCGGCGACCATGGCAAAGGGGGTCTTGATTCTGCTGTAATCCACGAGTGGTTGGCTTCTCACGTGATTTGTCCTGCTTGCCGGGGCGAGCTCACACTAAAATCCGGCGAAACCCCTAAAGTTTCATTAACGACGGATTACAACAATATTGCAGATCAAAGAAGGCGATGCAAGAGAAAGAGCATGAGAAAGGAAGGATAAAATGGTAATTTTAGGTCTTAAAATGGTGAATGGAGAGAGAAAACTGGTTAAAAGGAGAGTCAACGGTTGAAAAATGCTGGTCAACGGATACAGTAGCTATCGGTATAATAAAGTGTAAAGTTTGATAACATAGAGATATTATCCCAAGGATTAAAAGGGATATTCACCTCAAGAACGCCGCGTATTGATCCTCGAAGGGGAGCCGGTAGGCGGATCTCCACGGATCTACTCGGAGAGATCCGCTGGCGGACCTATGAGGCGAATCTCTTCATTTACCTGATTCGCCACTATAACGGCTGGTCGCCGACTCGGCCATAAAGATCATTAATAGGTTATCAATTAGCTAACCGTCAGGTTAAAGATAACTTATAACCGCCATTAATGAAGGCTTTCTAGTTGCCTGAAGGTTACGACTTCCTAGCTATATATAGCCTGATTCCCTAGGCTATCAAGGTACACACACATTCTCACAACCTTTGTCAATTCAGTTTGTTTCCTTGATTCACTTTACTGACTTTGGCATCGGAGCTTCCCCCCGTCGAACCCAACGACGCCCCCACAGGGACGGACGTTGATCAGAATTTCACTACTTGTTATCAATTGGTGCGGTGAAGGTGGAATCCTTAATCCAACAAAGGGTTTTTCGTTCACATTAAGAAATTATGACAACTGGAGATCAGAATCCCTCTTCAGGGATTGAAACACCATTAGTTACACCATCTAGTGCTAGTCGTGCAGATTCAACTGCTCCTGCAACGCACGTCGAAAGTAGTATGAACCCTGATGCTTTCATCAACATGTGTGCACAAGCAATCGGAGAGCGGTTTGGACCCGAGATGAGGAATCGCCTGCGGTCGTTCATGACCCTCCCCCCATATTGGAGCATGGCGTCCACATCGATTGTATCATCCTGGCCCTTGTTAAACTTTGGACCGGGCGCCCAGAGTTCCTCCTTTCTCCAAGCTCACAGCACGGATTCCATGGTAACTACTACGGCGGCAGCTGGAGAACGACAAATCAATAGGGAGTTATTCCCTGGTGGCACAGAAGGAAGTCAAAGGAATGATTCAACCCTTCCGGGCGGATCTACGGGTCCTGGATTAAACCTAGGCGGATTCGATATCCCAAGGCGCCCACGGACGAATCTCTCCCTTGGCGGATCCGAGGGGCGAACGCACAAAAAACGTAGAAGGGAGAAAAGTAGGCGGTCCAAATCACCCTCGCCTCGACGACCAAGATCCTCACGTCGGGGCAGATCGCCCCCATCTACTGGTCGTAGACGGAGTAAAAGGCCAGCGGAGATGCCCCATTCGAGTGGACCACCACCCCCGCCACCCTCAGGAACTGTTGGACACATCCCGTCGGGAAGCCATGGAGGAGGTAGTGGGCAAGCTCCCCCAGGAGGGGGAGGCGGAGGAGGTAGTAACGGAGGAGGAGGCAGACGCGGAAGTGGAGGAAGGCGTTCGCCATCAGATCCATCATCTGGGTCAAGTTCTTCTTCTTCTCCAAGCAGATCTCCACGAAGGGGTCGCCCAAGGGCGGATCCGGAGAATTTCGATGATAGAGTCAAAGCTCTGGTGCTCCGTATGAATGAGGAAAATGCCAGGCATAATCCGTTCGCCAACAGAGATTCGCCTTTCGCAGCTTGGATTGAGGCAGAGGAAACTGATAGAGCTTTTAAAATACCTAATCTCGCTATCTATACATGTGTTGACAATCCGGAAGCTCACGTCAGAAAATACCGGATCCTGCTCAAACTCAACCATGCCACCGAGCCTGTGCTCTGCAAAATGTTTGTCACCACACTAGGAGGTCCATCCTACGGGTGGTTTCAGTCTTTACCTCCGGGCTCACTAAACAGTTTTGATCAATTGAGCAGGGAATTTTGTGCTAAATTCGCCGGTTGTATTCCTCCAGTGGTTAAATCCGGAAAGCTTTTTGAGTTAAAGCAGAAGGCGAATGAATCCCTTCGGGAGTACGTAGACACTTTTAACCAATTGTGCATACAAATCGTTGATGTGGATATCTCCGTAGCAGTGGAATGTTTTGTGAGAAACACCACTTGTAAAAGCTTGCAAGAAGATCTAATTCGAAAGAAACCCACCAGCATGGCAGAATTGATGGAGCGTTGTAAAGACTTTATCGAGGTGGATGACATTCGCCGAGGATCACTGTCATCGCCCAAAAGGGACAAGGGCGAATCTCGCCATCGAGATAGAGACAAAGACAAACATCAGGATTCTTCCTCTAGAAGCAGGCAAAGGGGTTCTAAGAACAAATCAACGTTTGTCACCTCTTTCACACCTCTCAACGCTTCTAAAAGTGAAGTCCTTATGTGGATCGAGAACAGTCAACACAAACGGAGCATTTCATACCCCGAACCAAAAGGGGGGGAGTACACCAATACTGGTAAAAATCCTAAAAATTATTGTAAATATCACAGAAAAAATGGCCATGACACCGATGCATGTTGGGAGTTAGCTCGGGAAATTGAGCGTCTCATTGAGAGAGGCAAGTTGGATCGGTTCATCCAAGGTGATGGCAAGAAAGGAGATGGCGATAAATCCAAAGAGGACCCAAAGAAAAAGGGAAAGGGTACCATTAACGTCATAGCAGGCGGACCTGGATACCAACCAATGCTAAAAAAGGCAAAGACTACCGCTCTTGACAGGGCATCGTTAAATCGCCCCTTTGCCGATGTAGGTCCTGAAATCTCTCCCCATGCGGATGCACTGGTCGTCACTATGATGGTGGAAGGCTGGGAGATGAAAAGAGTGATGGTTGATACTGGGAGTTCGTGCAATGTCATCACCAGAGGAGCTTTCGCCAAACTCATGATTGATCCAGTCCAGGTAGAGCCAACTGTGGTCGATATCCTAGGGGTGACGGGACACACTATCCAAACAAAAGGCCAAGTCACTCTGGATTGCGAGCTTACGGACGATGATCAGGTCTGGAAAGGTGATCTGGAATTTTCTGTCTTGAAAGTTAGCTTACAATATCATCATTGGACGACCCTTTATCTCCGAAGTTGCAGCCCTTATCTCCATACGCCACTTAACGCTTTACATCCCCACGGCCAAGGGAGGTGTAATGATCAGAGGTAGCCAAAAGGTGGCCCAGGAGACATATTCGGCATCACTAATGATTCGCCCCCAATCTAAGGAAGAGGATGAGGAAGAGCTCGTCACAATGGCTTTGGGCGAGACAGAAATGTACCTTATGGCGGATGAAAAGCAGGTGCGAATGGCTAAAGGGCTCAAGGGAGAAATTAAAAATGCAATCACTCAGGTACTCCGTGAGGCGGAGGATGTCTTCGCATGGAAGGATGAGATTCTCCCCGGAATCAGTCCAGACGTGATCACTCACAAGCTCAACATTGATAAAGATGCAGTTCCTGTGGCTCAGAAGCGGAGAAACCATGGCCCCGAAAGGCAGAAGGTGATAGAAGAAGAGATCACCAAGCTCCAGCGGGCGGACACCATTGAAGAGGTGCTTTATACTCAGTGGTTGGCGAACGTCGTTCTGGTAAAGAAGGCGGGCAGATCTTACCGCATGTGTATTGACTTTACTGATCTCAACAAAGCTTGTCCCAAAGACAACTATCCTCTGCCATGTATTGACATGCTTGTGGACGGAACCGCCGGTCACGCCATGTACTCCTTTACAGATGTGAAGTCAAGTTACCATCAGATCCCCATGGAGCCCTTAGATAGAATCAAGACCTCATTCGTAACACACCAAGCCACTTATTGCTTCAAAGTTATGCCCTTTGGGCTTAAAAACGCAGGTGCAACTTATTAGAGGATGATGAACAAGATATTCGCAGATAGTAAGGGGGATAACTATTCTGTCTATGTAGATGACATGATCATCAAAAGCACGACCATAGAAAGTTATGCAGATGCTATAAAGGAGGTACTGGACGTACTCCGACGCCACAACATTAAGCTGAACCCAGAGAAGTGTACTTTTGGTGCGACGTATGGAAAATTCTTAGGGTTCATGATCAGCGAAAAAGGAGTTAGCCCTAATCCTGACAAGGTTAAGGCTGTCCTAGAAATGCAAGCACCACGGAACATCAGAGAAGTACAACGCCTTAATGGGCGGATCATAGCCTTGGGCAGGTTTATCTCTTGTTCAGCTCGTAGATGTCAGCCCTTTTACGAGGTCATCAAGAAGCAAAAGGCGTTCGAGTGGAATGAGGATTGTGTAAAGGCCTTCGAAGGAATCAAGCGGTTCCTCACGGAGCCGCCCATGATGAGTCGACCAATGAAAGGTGAGGACCTTTATATGTATGTATCGGTTACGGATAAAGTTGTGTGCACGGTCATGATACGAGAGGAGGATGGCCAGCAGTTTCCGATTTATTATGTGAGCAAGGTTCTGAAAGATGCCGAAACCAGATATTCTAAGCTTGATAAAATGGCGCTGGCTGTTGTCACCACGGCAATCCGTCTTAGGCCATATTTCCAGGCGCATACTGTGGTGGTTCGAACGAATATACTGATGAGAAAGGTGTTGCAGAAGCCAGACACTTCTGGAAGGTTGATGGAATGGGCAAACGGCTTGGCGAATTCGATGTGAGATACGAAAGCATGTCAGCTTTAAAGAGTCAGGTCCTGGCAGACTTTGTGAATGAATTCACTGATGAAGGGATGGATCATCCCAAGCCTCCAGTAGAGGAGTGGACAATGTACACTGATGGTGCCTCCTCAGCGGATGGAGCTGGCGTAGGCGTTGTGATCAAAGGTCCCCAATACATAAAGTTACGGTACGCAGCAAAATTAAATTTCCATGCAACTAATAATGCTGCTGAATATGAAGCTCTGGTATTGGGATTACGCCTACTCAAAGAAATCACTCCTGAGCGGATTGTGATCTATAGTGACTCTAAGCTAATGGTCAACCAAGTAATCAAGAATTACGAAGTGAAAGATGATGTTTTGGCCAAATACGTAGCAGAAGTCAAAAAATTGCTGGATCACCTTGAGGCTAAGGAAACCAAATGGGAACTGATTCACGTACCAAGGGAGTCCAACACTGAGGCGGATCATTTGGTCAAAATGGCCTCTTGTGAGGAGAACTGGACAGATCCAGATTGTCCCTTCGAAGTTAAGATAGCTCCAGCCTTCGCTTCAGAGGAAATAGCCCTACTCACAACGGTAGAGGATGATCGGAGATCGGTCATTCGCCAATATCTGCTATGTGGAACTTTACCTGAGGATAAGGAAGAGGCACGGCGGATAGTTAGAAGAGCGACTTATTTCTCCATAATCAACGACGACCTCTATAGAAAATCTTTTAGCCATCCTTGGTTGAAGTGCATTCTGCCGGAAGAGGGACAACAAATCTTCAAGGAGCTACACGAGGGATCATGTGGGGCTCATGAAGCATCCGCCACTATCTTGAAGAAATCCAGGTTAGCGGGTTTCTACTGGCCCACGGCCGAATTGGATGCCCAAAAATTGGTAGAATCTTGTCATAGTTGCCAGATTCATGCGAATGAATCACATACTGCCAAAAATCTCCAGAGGCCCATCATAGAAGGACGGCCATTCGCCCTCTGGGGAATAGACATTGTTAGCCCATTTCCTCCAACTCGCCGACAGAGGAGGTACGTGGTAGTGGCAGTGGATCATTTCACCAAGTGGGTAGAAGCCGAAGCTGTCTCCTCCATCACTGCAGAACGAATGGTGGAATTTGTCAAAGACAACATCGTGGGAAGATACGGTGTCCCGCATACCATCATCACCGATAATGGAACACAGTTCAACTGTAGCGAATTCAAAACTTTCTGTGAAGGGTTGGGCATCCTGAACAGATTTGCCTCCGTTTATTATCCCCAATCCAACGGGATGACTGAAGTCACGAATCGGACGATCGTAAAAGGGATAAAGAAGAGATTGGGAGAGCATGATAAAAAGTGGGCGGATCAGCTAACAAGCGTTTTATGGGCTTATCGCACCACTCCTAGGACGGCCACAGGAGAAACACCATTCGCCCTATCTCATGGTGTAGAGGCTGTGATCCCGGTTGAAATACAGGTCCCAAGTGATAGAGTGGCCTTTTATTGCGAAGAGGACAACGGCAAAAGGCTAAGGGAATGTCTGGATCAAGTAGGCGATCGAAGAGACCAAGCCTATGTACGCATGGCGGCGTATAAACAGCGGATCGCCGCTTACCATGATAAAAATGCCAAGCTTGTGGATCTGAATGTGAGTGACCTTGTGCTCTGAAAGGCCGATAAAATCCAGTCTCGAGAAGGCAAGGGCAAGTTAGGGCTCAACTGGACGGGTCCATATCAGATAGTGGAGAAGATTGGATTCGCCACATTTAAAATTCAGGACATGGAGGGCAACACATTGCCGCGCACATGGAACCTCCAAAATCTCCGCAAATATTTTGTTAGAAAATGAAGTGTACACACGGTCTTGAGTACTCTTTTTCCTTTAGTAAGCTTTTTCCCATGTGGTTTTTCTTACTAAAGGTTTTAACGAGGCTCACTTATAAGACCTGCTTACTGTAATAAAGCATTTCTCCCATTAATAAACATCATTTGTTCTATTATCTGTGTTCTTTTTAAAGTTTATTGCAGCAATATCAATATTCCAGTCTTAAAAAGAAGGGGGGCATCTGACGCTCTCCACATTAACAGAGTATCACTATCTCATATCTACTTTTTCTCCTTGGACATAAGAGAATCTATCTTATGGGCGGATCCATCTCTGAGAGGATCCCAATCTCCGATAGAGTTAAAACGATCCTTGGACGCAAGGTCTTTACACTCTCTTACATATCCTTCCCAAAAAAGGATTCACAAGTCCTACGGGCGGATCACTTCACCTCAAAGACAGGTATCAAATTGATCCCCTAGGCAGCTTTACTTCCTTCAATGGAATAGAACAGCTTCTAACCTTCACAAAGGTCCATGCAATGGAGTATGGCTGGCCACCTACTCCAAAATAAATCCTAGATGCCTGTACATTTTACTTACGCAAACGTAATAGTAAAATAAATAGCTGCCATAAAGGATTAAAACAAACTGTACTTAACAATTTTTTACAAATCACAAGTAAGCAACTAATTAACAATGGGAGCATCCTCCTTTGCACTGTCCTCGCTTACGGCGCTTGCCTGGAAAGCCTCCTTCTCCACAGCCTCGGATACGCCAACCAAAGGTACCTCCTTTTCCACGGAAGATGTGGGACCAAGGGGAAGAGCGTTATCAGTGATTGGTTCTTCACCCGCCTTGGGGGGCACTTCCTCAAGCTCCACTAGAGGGACAGTAGTGGAGGGTTTGCTTTCTTCCATGGGTCCCTTCATCCATCTCCGAACATATTCGCGGATGTATTCCTTGGCGTCTGCCATCTTGTCATGTTTGGCTACGTCTTCTGGTTCGGGGACGGCGAACTGAGGATCTGTGAAATCAATCTCGGGATGCACTAGGGAAAAGTACGCCATGAGCAGTTCGCCATAATAGAAGGCTTGCTCACCCGCCATATATTCAGCTTCTCCTAGGGCGTCCTCATGATTCTTGGCGTCTGTCACAATCTTTTCCTTCAACTTCTCAATCTCCGCATCTTTGAGGACTAAGGCGGCTGTGGCAGAGGCAAGGTTCTCATTAACAGAAGCAATGTGCGCATTGGCATCCGCTACATCTTTTTCCAGTTTTTCAATGGTTGCCTTATCCGCCACACTTTGAAGGAGCTCGGCCTCCATAGCACGTATGCGAGTATACATCTGTCAAAAACAAACAATCTCGTTAAGAGAAAAGAGCAAAGGGACAACTTTTTCACAAAAAGAAATCCTTTCTAGGGGACTCACCATAAGGAGCTCTGTTTTCCCCTTTTGCGTATGAATGGAACCAGGAATTTGGTTCTGATTCCTTTGCACTTCGCCCACCTGACCCAGGGCTTCATCCAAGTCGTTTATGATGGACTCATTCTCAAAAGATCCTTGAGCACCATACTTGGCGGACCAGTATCCGTCCATATCAGGCTTCACCATCTGCACAAATATTCAAGGGTCAAAACTTAAAACTAGATGAACAAGTAAAAATAAAAGGCAACTTACCTGTTCTATCTCCCCAATAGGCCTGGCGAACCTCATGGCATCCGCCATAAGCTTAGGGCCTCCAGTGGATATAGGCTTCCTCCTTTTTAGTGGCGGCTCGATCACTGTTCCCGCAGGGCGTTTTCCAGTATCCGTTTGAGGATTCGCCACTTGATCTTTCTTACGTGCTTCAGCCTCTAAAAACTTCCTACGCTTCTCTGCAATAGCGTGATTGGCCTTAGATAAACCCCTGCCAAAGAAAACATTGAAGTAATCAAAGTTCAAGAAGGAATAAAAGTTATCAAAGTTCAAGAAGGAATAAAAGTTACCTTGGTCAAATTGCGCAATCTTGGAGTAAATGAATTGCTCCCCCTCTCGGCGAATCAACGGAATATCACTCATCATGAAGGCTAAAGCGTCTGCGTATGTCCATGCATCCGCCTTGATCTTCTTCATGAGCTCCGCCACCACTTCATCACTATCGGTCAATATTCGCATATCGCCCGCCATGTGTAGAGGCTTGGGATTCCAAAATGAGAGAAAACCTAGTGATTCGCCCTATTTTATCTTCACATAGAAGAATTTCTCATCCCAGCAATGGACATTGGACATTTTTGTCACTGAAGGGCGAATATACTCCGAATTTGGCGAAGGTGAGATAGGATTCATACTTCCGTTTCGAG
This sequence comes from Euphorbia lathyris, assembly GCF_963576675.1. Taxonomy (NCBI): domain Eukaryota; kingdom Viridiplantae; phylum Streptophyta; class Magnoliopsida; order Malpighiales; family Euphorbiaceae; genus Euphorbia; species Euphorbia lathyris. The sequence goes on from NC_088910.1 coordinate 92,520,008, forward strand.
GGTTTATGGAAAGCTCTAAAAACACGACCCGTGTATACCACTCCTAAATTTGAGGCGAGGTAGCAGTCTAAAGCAATATCCAACCAACCGTTGGGGTGCAGTTGGCTGGCTGTAATATCAAAGTAGGAGAGGATGTCCGCCATCATTTTTGGGAGAGGAAGCCGGAACCCTCTATCTACATGACTGCAATATACTGTTAGAAAACCGCTAGGTGGACAGGAAGGTCGTTGATGGGCTGCGGCTAACTGAGTCTCATAATTATTGATCCAAGGGAAGCGATTCACCAGATCTACTAGATCCGCGGCACTCATGCGAGACGGAGTGGACTCCGCTCGAGGGTTCTTTTTCCTAGGGGGGATAGAAAAAGAGGCCATTGTCCCCGGAAAATACCTAGCCTTAACGGCTGAAGCGGTACCGGAGACAAAAGTAGAAAGAACTAGATTCCTAGTGGAACAAGTTTGGTAACGATTACACGCCGAGTTACTAAACCTAGCTAAATTAGAGCTAATCGTGTCCTCGGAGGAAAAGGAGTTCTCCGATGACGAAGTAGTCCAACTAAAATCAACTTCTATCTCAGGGGAAGGGGTCGAATTAAAAAGCTCCGAAGTTGATCTAGAAGATGAAGACGAACTTCTAAACATCCAGAGAAAAGTTAAACAGAAGAAGATGAACTTACATGTGAAATCGGAAGCTTGGTGCGAAACTCTGAAAATTCCCAGAAAAGCTTCGAACAATGAAGAAGAAATGAAGAAGAAAGAGAAAGCGGAAGAGGAAGAAGGATGTTTTCTCCTTCCTAGGACAGTGCGTCCACTACACGTGTCATTCATCCATTGGCATCGAATAGTGTGCTCATTAATGCAGATGTTTATGACGGCACGCGGAAGCTCAAAAGCCCTAAAGGACTTTAAGGGCATTTTGGGGGGGGCTTCTGATAACATAGAGATATTATCCCAAGGACTAAAAGGGATATTCACCTCAAGAACGCCGCGTATTGATCCCCGAAGGGGAGCCGGCAGGCGGATCTCCACGGATCTACTCGGAGAGATCCGTTGGCGGACCTATGAGGCAAATCTCTTCATTTACCTGATTCGCCACTATAACGGCTGGTCGCCGACTCGGCCATAAAGATCATTAATAAGTTATCAATTAGCTAACCACCAGGTTAAAGATAACTTGTAACCGCCATTAATGAAGCATTAATGGAGGCTTTCTAGTTGCCTGAAGGTTACGACTTCCTAGCTATATATAGCCTGATTCCCTAGGCTATCAAGGTACACACACATTCTCACAACCTTTGTCAATTCAGTTTGTTTCCTTGGTTCACTTTACTGACTTTGGCATCGGAGCTTCCCCCCGTCGAACCCAACGACGCCCCCACAGGGATGGACGTTGATCAGAATTTCACTACTTGTTATCAAAGTTCAATGACCATACCGGGAAGAATTGAAGTTTAGTGGCCACAATGTTAAAATGAGTATAGTTCAGTGGCCATAGATGTAATTTATCCAAGTAATAACTATTCATAACTTTACTGGAGTAGTAATTATGAAATAGTTTAGATAATAAATGGCAAATCTGTAAAATTAATTGAAATAACTCGATACTAAGATTTTGTATCGGAGTGAGATGCATGTTGCTTATTACACCTTAGGAGATTAAATTTCTTCCGACAATAATAATAATAATAATCAATAGTAAATTTCTTATCATTCTCGGCTCCTTTCCAGTTTGTATGTGATAAACATTCGATATGAGTGAATGATTTATAAACATATTCAATTTGAGTACGACTATGATGTTTTGTATAGTAATCCTCATCTAGGCATTAATATAAGATCTCTTTAAGTATAGTCTAGTGATCAATGATAAATATATATACTAGCTAATAACATTTACAAAATATTAGGTTTAGCTACTATTTTAGTTTAGTTTTTGAACCAACCATCTATATATTGTTTATGATCTTCAAATATATGTCATTCTCATATGAAATGCAAATTCGGAGTCATTGGTGCAGTTTAAAGGTATTTTTTTTAGACAGAAAGTTTTCTTTCTTATTTCTTGATACTTTAATTCTAAGAAGTATTTTAGAGCTTGTAGATTTTAGTTGAAGAAAATATTTTAGAAATGAGATTCCTAAAATATCACTCTCTGTAATGATAATATCGACTACATAGACCACAATAACAATAATAATATTTGATACAAAATATTATAGAAAACATAGTAATTACATTTGCACTTTTTCATCCTGAAATTAGCTGTTTGACTAAAATTTTCAAACCAGCTTGTTTTTTCAAGCAATGTAAATTTTTTTAAGACGACAAACTTTTACATACTCCCTCTTCAGCAGTAAATCTTGGTGGTTGCTCCATATAGATTCATGTAAGACTGTCTTTTTGATATCCAACCGGTGCAAAGACGAGTTAAAATATGTTGCTATGGAAATTGCACTTTGTGTATCACGTCTCATGGGTACACAATCTTATTATACATCAATGAAATTTAATAAATTAGATTATATATATATATATATATATATATATATAGTGAGGCTATAGAGAGGGACTCCCTTACTTTTTATTCTAAGGAAATAATAAACTTAGTCTAGTTACCAAACAATACCATCCTAATTTAATTAAACAAATTTAATTAATTAAAATCCTAATCCATTAAGTCAATTTCTTCTCACATCTTTCTCTCTAACAGACGTGAGAAAAGATGAAATCTCCATCTCTCTCCTTTATTGAAGTCCCGACTTCGGCCAGAAATCGGGTGAGTTTCCGTCAAAAAAAATCTCCTTTAGAGAGAGATGAAATCGTTCTATTTTTTTCATGATCAATTCTTGACTAATTTGAAATGGTAAAGGGAGGAGACAGCGGGGGTGCAGGGAGTAATAGTAGAGCAAGTATGGTCTCTTCTCACCGACTTCTGCAATTTACATAAATTATTTCTGTACATTGATAAGTGAATTAAGTGCAATTTGCAGAAATACTTTCTAGAGCACTACTAATACTGAAACACGAGAATTCATGGCCGACCGGCAAAGGGAAGAGTGTTAGCTGGTCATCTGAGAGTTGGTGATAATTAATGACGATCAACACTATCTAAGGAAGAATTAAAAATCCTAAATCAAGCATGGAGAAGAAAAATTGGGATAAATAGATTTAAGGATATTTTATTGAGTTTCATTATTAGTTCAGAGAATCAATTCCTGATAAACATTTCTCCAATTTGTGTTTGATTGAATCAAAAAATCAAATTGGAAGACCAAATGTCAGCGCAATCCAACCAATTTTACACATTAAAACAAAAAATTAGCCAATAATTGATCATTGAACAAAAAAATAAAACGATTTCATCTCTCTAAGAGGTTGGACTTCAATGAAGGAGAATCGTCCGTTAGAGAGAAAGATGTGAGAAGAAATTGACTTAATGGATTAGGATTTTAATTAATTAAGTTTGTTTAATTAAATTAGGATGGTATTGTTTGGTAACTAGACTAAGTTTATTCTTCCCTTAGAATAAAAAGTAAGGGAGTCCCTCTCTATAGCCTCACTCTATGATTATTTTATTAAGGATTAATTAAAAAAACCAATGGGGTTCACTCATTTGCGGACCGATCATTATGGTATTTTTTTCTCGTAAAAAAAGGACCATGGTTATCGCGGTTAACTAATAGAGGATTTTTGGGCAATTCTGTCCAATTTTTTCTCTTTTTAACTTTTCAAAAACCAAAATTAATTTTTATATTTATATTTTTCTCTTCTTATCGTATCTGGAATTTAGAAATTCCATAACCATAAGTTGAATAGACACAATAGCTTGCCTTCCATCATTAATAGTGAAGTCTATTATTAATTATTGTGCACCTCTATCTTCGAGAAAGTAAGTCGAGACATTTATACAGGTATTTAGAGTTTTCAATTGCATAATGAGAAGTCTTACTCAACTTCATCAATGCAGAAGTATAGTGTGGTCCTTCCTAACCGAAGGAAATTAAGTAAAAGATTAAAATTAAATCCTTCTACTTCAAATTCCATTCTACTTTTGCACTTATTGACGAATCTTCTCTCAAAATCTAGAATTCCATTCCAATCCGTGAATCACCTTCAGCAAGGTATGGCATCTTGATATTCCGTAATTTGAAAATTTTAGAGAAGAAAAATAAATAATAATAATAATAATAATAATAATAATAGTAAGATCTTGAAATTCTAGAGAACGAAAAAAAAAAAGAAGAGGAAAAAGAAAAATTGGATAAAATTTCCATTTGCAATGTCATCATTTTTATGACGGTAGCAAAAAATCCTCTATTTGCCAACAACGATAATCAGAGTATTTTTTTTTGTGACTAAGAGGGTGTTTGTTTCAACTTTTCGGAGGAGCGTTTAGCGTTTCATTCCAAACCACAGAAAATATAGCATTTGGTTAGGTTTATATTATTGCAGCGTTTAGCATTTTCTCCAGAAACTGCAGCGTTTTGGAGCGTTTCACGAAAAGCTTCTATTTGGAGCTTTTCATAAACAGCTGTTTGTAGTTATTTATTATTAACAAAATTATCCTTCTTATTTCCACAAAATATGTTTATTCTTTAACATTATTTATATTTCTACAATATTATTACCGGAAGAACAAGGTTTGTTGCGTTCAATAGATTTTTTATTTTTTATATAGATTATTTTTATTAATATATGTAACACATTTTTTATTTTATAACAAGATAAGGTGCAAAAATACCTATAATATTTATAGTCAGGAACAATATTACCCTTAACGTCTAAAATTGTGCAATTATACCCCTACTGTTGGCAGCCAAAAATAATTTTACCCCTAACAATTGCACCATTTTAGACGTTAAGAGTAAAATTATTCCTAGTTGTAAACGTTATAAACATTTTTTCATATTTTCCCTTTTATAATTTCATCGTTGATTAATTTAAAAGGGACAATTACAAAACTAGCCATATTTTAAAACCCATTTACATTTTTAGCCTAGTTCTCCAACTTTTTACAAATCTAGGCAGTTTCATTGTATTTGGTCAAAAATACCCTTATCTTCCTTATTCCCCCTTCTTCCCCATCAAACACATTCACCATTACTCATTCATCACACTTGCTCCACACTTTCCTTCTTCTCTTCTTCTTCTCTTTCCATTTTTTACAACACTTCATACAACAATCAAGTGAACAACAATGAAGTGAATAATCCAAGAGCTAAAGCTTTGTTTATTCATGTAAGTATGGTGTTGGGTTTGACCTAGATTTCAATTTTAATCTCAATACAATATCATATGTGTTTAATATGATGTATTTGTCAAATTCAAACGAAAATAGTCCAGGGTTATGTATTTCAGACCCATTCAACCCAAACTCTGTATTTTTTCAGATTTGTCGTGAACGTTTTTCTAGGATTTCAGACCCAATCAAGTGAACGTTTTTCAGATTTGTCATGAAATAGTGTGATGACTAGTGGAGAATTTTCGGTTAGCTTCCGTCCCTGTGGGGGCGTCGTTGGGTTCGACCGGGGGAAGCTCCGATGCCAAAGTGAGTATGATAGAGATGAATAAACTGAATGGACGAAGTAGGGTTTGTGAGTGTGAGTGAATGTACCTTGATAGCCTGGGATGCGAGCTATTTATAGTCATAGAGATCGTAACTCCCAGTGATCCGAAAGTCACCATAATACCTCATTAATGGCGATTACAGGTTTCCTTTAAGTATGATCGTTAGCTCGTTAATGGCTCATTAATTGCCTTTATTGGGAATCGGTTTTATCGCTCGATGGGCGGATCGAGGCATAACGGCGGGTCATCCATAGGTTTGACTATGGATCTCACGTGGCGGAGTTTAGGTGATCCGCCATCCGGATGTCTTACCTGATACGCCATTGCTTCTCGGGCCGTCCCCAATACGTGGTCGTTTTGGCAAATATCCTCTTTGATCCCTGGGATAATATCCCGATGTTATCAGAAGCCCCCCCAAAGTTCTTTTAAAGCCCTTTAGGGCTTTTGAGCTTCTTCGCGCGCCGTCATGATGAACCGTATTAATGGCCACTTGGTTTGAGGCCATTCATGGAATGACAGGTGTCCTCTACACGCTGCTCGAGGTGAGAAGTGTGGCCTTCTTCAACCTCTCTCTTCCCTTTTCCGGTTCATTTCCCATTTTCCCTCATTTCTGCTTGAGTTTCCGCGAAGCTCTTTCCAGAATCAAGAACCTTCAAAGCTTCCAATTTTTCACGTAAGTAAATTTTTCCGCCTTGTTTTCTGGGTTTTATGAGTTCTTCGTCTGGGTCTACTACTGAACTTTTTAATTTGACCTCCGCTTCTTCCGAAACCCAAATTAGTTGGACCACTTCCTCTGAGAGTTCGAGTTCTTTCGAAAGTACGTCTAGCTGGGATTTGTGTAACTCGGTGAGGGTGAGTAGGAATCGTAGAACTCGGAATTTTCCTGACGCCGTGACCCGTACTGTTCCGGCGATAGATTCTAGGAGGTTTTCTGGGATGGAGGCTTCTTCTTCAGTCCCATTTAAGAAAAAGGCGCCTCGTGCGGAGTCTACTCCGTCTCGTATGAGCACCGCGGATCTATCGGATCTGGCGGATCACTATCCGTGGATTAAGAATTACGAGATTGAATTGGCGGCTGCTCACCAGCGACCCGCCTGTCCGCCCGTAGGATATCTGTCCGTGTACTGTTGCCATGTGGAGAGAGGGTTCCGTCTTCCTCTTCCTAAGATGATGGCGGATATCCTGGCATACTTTGGAATCACTGCTTGTCAGCTGCATCCAAATGGTTGGTTAGATTTGGCCCTGGATTGTTATTTGGCCTCGTACCTAGGGGTAGTCTGTAACCCTCGAATCTTTCGGTCCCTTCATAAACCAACGAAGCGGAAATCTGAGTCCTTCTACACATTCGCCAAATTTAAATCCTATTCGCCATTCTCTGGGAAGATGTCGAACGTCCATCTCTGGGATGAAATTTTTTTCTACATTAAGGTGAAAGAGGATGAACCCTTGGGATTCCCCTCGGTTTGGAATGCCAAACCTTTGCATATGGCGGGAGATCTACGTATATTGACAGATAACGATGAAGAGGTGGCGGATCTCATGAAAAGCATCAAGGCAGATGCTTGGACGTACGCTGATGCTCTGGAATTCATGATGAATGATATTCCGCTGATCCGTCGTGACGAGAATGGATTTACTTATGCGAAGTTTTATCAATTTGATGAAGGTACTTTTGTTCTTTCCTTTTGATTATTATTTCTTGCACCCTTGTCAGGGGTTTGTCTGAGGCAAGTCGCGCTCTTGTAGAGATGCGCAAGAAACAGAAGGAGGAAGAGGCTCAGAAGGATAAGCAGGTAGTGGATCCCCATAAGAGCTCTGGGAAGCGTCATGTCGGTGATATGGTTGATCCTCCCCTGCCAAAGAAGAAGAAATCTGTGTCTTCTAGTGGGGGAAAGTTGCTGGCGGATGCCATAAGGGCCGAGAAACCAATGCCGAGGCTTGAACAGGTGTGTTCATTCTATCATTCCCTTTTCTCTTACTGGGATCTTATTTTTTTGCCCCTTTAATCCTTGCGTAGGTGGTGAAGCCTGATTTAGGAGGTTACTGGCTCGCCAAATATGGTGACAAAGGATCTTTAAGGAATGAATCCATCATCAATGACCTGGACGAAGCTCTTGATCAACTAGGCGAGGTACGGGAGAGCCAGAATAAGATCTCGGGATCAGCCCATGTCCAGATGGGAAAAACAGAGCTCCTCACAGTAAGTTTCCTCTATCCCCTTTTTGCATTTTTGGATGAAAGAGTGATCTCCTTTAGGGAGAGTTTACCGTTTTTATTCTTTTGTTTGAATCGGCTTTTGCCTTGATAGGTATACATGCGCATGCGTGCTATGGAAGCGGATCTCCTTCAAGGAGTGGCGGATAGAGCTACCCTAAAAAGAATGGAGAAAGAGATAGCCACTGCTAATGCAAATACGGCTTCCGCCATTGCCCTTAACGATAGTAAAGATGCGGAGATCCGTAACCTAAAGGGGAAAATTGAAGAGCTGGAGGGGGATGCTAAGAATCATGAAAGTGCCTTGCTAAACGCGGAGATCCTAGCGGGAGAACGCGCTTATTATTATGGAGAATGGATCATGGCGTATGTCAGGCTCGCTTATCCTGAGATCGATTTTGTAGACTCGGAGTACGTGGTTCCGGATGTTGAAGATTGCCCTAAGTACCGCAAGATCCCTAATGTCAAAGACTTCATCCGTGATCATATTCGGAAGGTGATGAGCGGATGGTGATGAGCCGATCTGTTGAGGAAGCCAAACCTGCTGTGGATCTTGAAGCAGAGGATCTTGATGAAGTATCCCAGGAGGCGGGTGATAAGGATAAAGAGTCGACAATTGTTTGCACTGTTCCTCAGGAAGGAACCATTGTAGAGAATGAGGTCCCTTCGAAGGGCGCATCTGATGAGAAAGATGCTAAGGAGGATGCTCCTATTGATGTTTAGTTTTTGGGAATGTAACTAAGTACAATTTTATTTTAATCCTTCTTACAACCATTTATCTTTATTTTATGCTTCATATCTTTCAGCAAGTAAAGCTATAGGTTTTAGGATTAATTCGAGGTAGGTGGCTAGCCATACCTCGTAGTGTGAGCCTTTGTGAAGGCTAGGAGCTTTTTATTCCTTTAGAGGAAGTTAAGCTACCTTAGGCGATCGATTGGCTTCCTATCTTTGAGGTGAATCGATCCGCCACTAGGACTTTGGACTCTTCTTTGGAAAGAGTGTGCGAGAGTGTAAAGATCTCACATATGAGAAATGTTTTAACTCTATCCCTGACGGGGATCAATTTATTTCCTATCTTTGAGGTAGATTGATCCACGTTCACCGCACCAATTGATGACTAGTGGAGAATTTCCGGTTAGCTTCTGTCCCGTTAGATTGGGGGTAGTAAACTGAGGCGAACCTATTTTGAATGCCTTGGCTTTCGCAGAATGCTTTGAATCCTCCACAATTGAACAGTGTTGAGCGATTTCCGCAAGTGCACGGTATACGCTTGTAGTAATAAAAGATATCGAACCCACAGGGAACGCTTTTTAACTAAAAATTTATTTAATTCGGTTTAGTCACGTGTTTAGGTTTAACAAAAGAATATCGTTTAATTGATTGAATTGGTTTTGGTAAATTAGGATTAGATAGAAGAATTATATTGAGTTTAGAGAACAGTTCCGTCTTTGTGGTTTTGATTACAGGACAGATATTTCCGCAATTGGAATAAAATAGAACTTATTTTCATAAAGCAAAGAAAACAACTTTAACTTTGTAAGATTATGGACATGTAACAATATAGCGATTTATTCAATTAAATGGCTTCGAACCATAGAAATCCCCCTGATGTTGAGGTGATTCCTACCTTAATCAAACTAGTGTTTTATGTCTGATAAGCCGCGATCAGCGATCATGTCATCCATAAAAACTAAATCTGTCAAGTGTTCAACAAAGTTCTTATACGAATAAGATGGAATAGAACGTTTTAATAAAAACACCGATTTATCATTTTGAAAATCATTTTGTCAGAACGATATCAAAATAACAACAGTAAGAATGTATTGAATAAATAAGTATATCATTAATGAAATGTGAATTTTCACAAGTTAACAGAGAAGTAGAAACTTGGATAGCATTGTAACGAAAACTTTGAGATCCGGGTCGTCAATCTTTCTCTCAAACTCGTCAAACCTCATGCGCTTCAGCCGTCAATTCTTCTCGCTGGATCTTCGGAATAGAGACTGATCTCGTCCACTACCAGAATGAAAACTAAACTAATACTGTTTATAACTAATCTAATAACAATTCGTGTACAGCACGATTGTTTACATAGAAATGAAATCTAAACTTTCTGATTCTTTTCTGAATCAGAAACTCAACATAATAACTTTCTTCTCTAATTTCTCTAACTTTTTCCAACCTTGATTTCTTGAAATGGATCACTTATTTATAGTTGTTGAAGGGTTGTAAATGACGGGTCGTGTCCACTGGTGAAGGGTTGCTTTTATCCGAACGAACAAACGCGTTTTTCCGATTTAAACATGTGTTTTGTGTGCAGAAGGGTTCGCTGTCGCGACTGAGATTCTGAAAATCTCAGTCGCGACAGGGGGTATAGGGACGAGTGAAAACTTCGTTTTTCTCCCGAGCTGGCCTCCGCAAGTCGCGACTGAGATTCTCAAAATCTCAGTCGCGATAGAGAGATGTTTCCCTGTCTCTCGACTGCTTTTCGTCCTCCTTGAGCGTTCTTCTGACTGATATGCATTCTTGGTACGTTTTTTAGGTTTTTCCTCCATTTTAGCTCCGTTTTGGCTTCGTTTTCGCTCCTATTTGGATTTAACCAAATAATTAAGTACCTTGCATCAAAGAAGTAAATAAAAACGTAAAAGTATTCCAAAGGAATATAATTAGCACGATTTTAATGTAAATTTAATGTATTTATGTATGATATTTTAGGTATATTTTGGGCTTAACAAACTCCCACACTTAAGCTTTTGCTAGTCCCGAGCAAAATTTCACTGAATTTATTCTTTAATCAATCTCTTTATAAATAGAACATATATCCATATATTCCTCTTTGAATTAGTTAAACCAAAAGATAAACTTTTCATGGTAAATTTATACGCAAAGTATCAAACTAGCTAGTGTAAAAGAGATATATTACTCGTCTTGTGTTTCAATTTTTATATTGAAGTATTCGGGACGGTGTAAGCACGCATGTTTCCGAATCTTTCGTCTCAAGGCATTTCTAAGCACAAAATTTCCTTTCCCAAACCTAAACTATTACAAATATAGATTTATTAAGGACTTTAGGTTTAATATATTTGCTTAGTTACGCCCAAGATAAGGGTGGTCTCGATCGTAACTTTATACGTATTTTATTTGCTTTCATGTTCGTTTAAGAGGTACCGACCATGCCATGGGTGGACGCAATCGTTACTTAAAACTTTAAACACGTTTAATTTTTGCTTTAATTTTGAACGTTCCTTTCATACCTCGACCGTGATAAGGGTGGTCGCAATCGTGGCCAAAAGTAAACGGTACTTAAATGTTCTTCCCTTTCATACCTCGATTGTGATAAGGTTGGTCTCAATCGTGGCCAAAAGTTAAGAATACGACTACTTGATTTAATTAACATGAAAATAAAATTGGGAAAGAAAAATAGCACATTCATCCTATATTGACTTGAAATTCAACATGTATTATGGCTAAAGTTTCCTTAAAAACTTCAATTGGTTTTTAATGTAAGACGAAAAATAATATCGAGCTAAAAAGCTAAAGTTGTTAGTTTGATTTATGCCTATAAACCTAATTGAAAATTGAAAATAAGATTTATATTTATCATGAATTCATAATATAAAATAGAGATTTAAAACTAAAGAAATTTACTTATATACATTTACTCAAGACGTTTTGATAAAATCGTATTGGAGATTTGTAAAAAATATTTGTAAAAATATAGCCCGTATAGAAATATTATTTCTATCAATAATGATAACCTTAAAATATGTTTAACCTTATTGTGAAAGTTAAATTGTTTGAAACATATGAAATCAAAAATATATGTTTATGAAAAATAGCTATTAGGCTTAATACATACGCAACCCCCTGAACTTGTCCATTTTTTTCATTTTACCCCCTAAACTTAAGGGACAACCTATTGACCCCCTAAACATCCAAAAACCCACCCAATTTACCCCTTCCTGTCTGACATGTCGCTGACCTGGCAAACGTCTGGTTCTCACACTCCAGACGCGCGTGAATGCTGAGTTATCTGGTGGTGGTTTCTTCTCGGCATTTCTTCTCGCTGGTTTGTTCGATTCACAATCCGGTTTCTTCTCGGTGTTTCTTCACCTCCTGTTTCTTCTCGGCCGCTTTCTCCTCTGGTTTCTTTGCTTCCGGTTTCTTCTCGGCGTTTCTTCACCTCCGATTTCTTCTCGGCCGCTTTCTCCTCTGGTTTCTTCGCTTCCGGTTTCTTCTCGGCGTTTCTTCTCCTCTGGTTTCTTCTCGGTCGATTTCTCCTCTGGTTTCTTCGCTTCCGGTTTCTTCTCGGTGGCTTTCTCCTCTGGTTTCTTCGCTTCCGGTTTCTTCTCGGTGGATTTCTCATCCGGTTTCTTATTACCACCGTCGCTGCCTTTCTATCTCCTCGACTCATCCTTCTTCTCGGCACCGGCGGCAACCTTTCTATCTCCATCGCCTTCTTTCTGCTTATAAGAAAAACAAAATCCGGCAACCTTTCTATCTCCATCGCCTTCTTTCTGCTTATAAGAAAAACAAAATCGGAAGTAAATTGAATCAGATTAGAAGATCTTAATGGATATAGAAATCAGTAAAGTGTGATTGAAAGATGAATTAGCTGTTGGTTTTCGTTTGAAGGAATGGAAATGTGAGGAAGCTCAGGAATATATATAAGGGCAAAAACGTCAATTCCGCACACATGCTGACATGGCAAGTATTTTTTTTTGACAAAAGTGCCACGTGGGTCAAAGTCAAGCGCGTGTCATGTACGGGTCAACCATTTTTCTGGTCAACGGACAGGAGGGGGTAAATTGGGTGGGTTTTTGAATGTTTAGGGGGTCAATAGGTTGTCCCTTAAGTTTAGGGGGTAAAATGAAAAAAATGGACAAGTTCAGGGGGTTGTGTATGTATTAAGCCTAGCTATTATTTTTGAAAAGTGTTTGCACATTATATGAAAATGTTGCAATTTTTTTTGAAAAAAAATGTTGCATATTATACTTGAAAATTGAATAAAAATTGAATAACAATATGCATTTATACTTTAAATAAATAGCATTCATTCTCATTCGTTGCATTCATTCGTACTTTAAAAATAAAATGATATATGAAATATCTCCTCCCACACTTAATTTGGACCATGTCCTCATTGGTGCAAAAAGCGATAAAACACGAAAAATAGGACGAAATAAACCATACGAATTAGAATGGAAGATAATAGAGTACCATAACATTCAAACATAATAATAAAGAAAATTGTACCAAACATAATTTTAAATAGTGTACCAAATTGAACAAGACATAATAATAATAACGAAAATGAGTTAAAGATGGAAAGGATAAAACCTATCAAGGTGAAGGTGGTGGAGAAGGCGTAGTCTCAACTCTTTGGCGTCGGAAGAAAGAGAGCAACCGGCGATGAGTAGATTTGTGCTCACGACTCAACGTAGTGATCCTTGAACTCATTTCGGCATTGTTGGCAACGACTTCATCTAACCGCAAATTCATGTGACGGTTATGCTCGTTCATTTGTGTCAAAACACGTTGCCATCCAACTTGTTCTTCTTCATTTGGTTCCACATTTGCTTGCTCGGTGGCATTAACATCAACATTCTCTTCCTCCGCTTCCTCTTCTTCATCAAATTCCTCTTCATCCTCCTCATCATCATCTTGGGCACCTAAACCTTGAGAGCCCGAGGCTTCACTACTCATGGTAGCAAAAACACGTCTTGTGCGATCCGCATAAGAGATAAAGGCGGGGGGTCCTAATTTCTTCAATAAATTGGCTCTTTGAAGTGCCGTGAGATCCAATGAAGGTAAACCAACATGAGGCATATTTTGATAATCCGCTAATTCACCTCGAGCGCCCAAAACAATGCCGGTAATTAAATTACCCATAGGCACTTGCTTATTGCGGGACTTGGAAGCTCGAACTAAATTAGTAAATATCATCTCAATACTATCAATTGTCAAACCCTTAAAAATAGCATCAAACACAACCAAATCACGAACTTGCACTTTTGAACTTTCAACCCGACCAAATAAGGAAAATGATAAAAACTTGTGAAAGAAGAAGATACAATCATCCTTAATTAGCTTACTAGATGTATTTTTTGGACTAAAAACATCTAAACCGGTTAAAGTATTCCAAACCGTGTGCGAATCAAAAGGCTTTGGTTTGGAATAAAAATTCCGAGTAGGAAAACCAAACCAACGGTTCATGGCCGCATACCCAACATCATAACGAACTCCATCACTACGAAAAGAGATAACTCCTTTCTTCTTGTCATAGGTTAGAGTAACCAAAAACTCAACAATATGCGATTTAAGACTAGGAAAATGCATACTAGCAAATCGTTTCCAACCAAGAACGGTAAGAAATTCATCAATACGCTCGGTAAAAGAAAGTGTGTTTACCGTGTCGGTGTCAAGAAAAAGCATGTCGACGAAATCTATTTGGACATTAGAAAATCGGCGATATTTGCGTCCTTCGGCTTCCGACGCAATATCAAACGGTGCTCCATATTGAACCCGTAATCTAGTGATCTCGGTTGCCTTAGCTTTGTTTGCAACGGTCTTTTGTCTAGGCATAGTGATTTGTTTGTGAAATTTGTGAAGGGAAAGAAGAAAATATGAAAGGATGAAAGTTAGAATAAAAGATAATGGTGGTGAATTGAGGAAGAAGAAGATGAATAGGGTAAATATTTATGGGGAAGATGAGTGAATCTTGATATTGGGAAGAGAAAAGATGATGGATTGGTGTAAAAAGAGGTGATTTAAATAGGTATAAGTAATAGGTAGTGATTAGGATAGTTGAATAGGTAGTAAATAGAGTAGGAATAGGAAAAGAGAGTGAAATTTCGCCCAAATCCCGTCCCTGCAGGTCGCAAGTCGCGACTGAGATTTTCAAAATCTCAGTCGCGACAGCAAGTAGGGAGAGGGGCGAAATTTTGCTGAAAATTTTTTCCACTGCTGTCTCAACTGAGAATCCGAAATCTCAACTGAGATTTTGAAAAATCTGGGTAAAATTGGGACTGTTTTTGATGATTTTAACACTTCAAAACCAATTCCTCCGTGAAGTAAGTGACATTAATGTGAATATTAATCCCTGAAACTGAGATAAACAAAACTGAAATATTAAATTGAAGGAAAACCAAAGGTTGTTCCTTAAATGAAAGAAATAAACTAAGGAATTAATGCACTTTTACTCACTATTATAAACAATACCATAATATATATTTACATAGAAACATTATAAAAACATAAATTACAATCAAACACTCATATATATATTAAAAACAACAGACAGAAACGAAATAAAATATATCCCTAAGTAGATGACAGACGACGTGCATTGGCTCTGTTAATCTTCGTTTGAACGAAGACTTGCCTCTCTGGTGCAGAAAGGAATGTTGGACCAGAACGGAAAACTCGTTTGACAAGTCCCTCGTTCTCCAAGAACTCGTAGTCTAAAATAGGGAATGGTTCTGTATCAGTCCAAGGAACAGATATGGTTCCCTTGGCTCCCAATATGATTCCACAAATGATGTTGGCGAACCCAATCTTCCGTTTTTTCGAACGGGAAGCAGCAACTAACCCCTCCATTAGAATCTTTGAGGAGTTCACAGAGTTGCCTTGGAAAATGTCGCCCAACACATAAAGATCAGTATCTTTCACAACATTGCTACTGACTCGACCAAAAAGGCTATGACAGAGGAATTTGTGCAGATACAGCATGGAATTAGAATTAATGGATTTATTGAAGGCAAGACGTGGATTGAATTGCCAAAATCCTGTTAGCATCCTCCATATGTCTCTAGAAGTCATATCCCTTCCAGGATGGTGTTGAGTTGTGTCTCGGGGTGGAAATCCAAACCAATTATGTAGTTCTGGATATCCAAAAGTGAATACCTCCCCCTCACAACGAAAACTGAGACGAACACGTCTCTTGTTGACGAACCTAACGGTGGAGAAAAATTCCAGAACCCAATTTCCAATTATAGGAAATTTTATAGAAACAAATTTGGTCCAACCCAAATTAGTCAGATAGCGATCAATGTCTTCGCTTATCCCGAGTTCCTCGTTCAGAAACTCGTCCAGATACATTATGCCAAAGAACTGAGCATATCTGAATTGCATAAAGCGTTTCCCCTCATCATGGTTATAAATGGGAAACCATGCACCATATCGATCGGAGATATCAACTTTCCCTTTTTGAGAAGAAGTGTGGTTTTGAACATGTTTCAGAGACTTAGTCATGTCTGTGAGAGAAAAGAAAATGAAGTCTGTAGGATTTGAGAATTTGAGAAAGAAATTCAGAAAGATGAAATAAAATGGAAGAAGTCTGATCCTACAGGAATATATAAATCCTATAAGTGAAAGGTTGTGTGTGTTAGAAAGAAAAAGGTGTCAAAGTGATACCTCTTTGATTCAACTGACAGAAATTTTAAAGAAGGAAGACTGTAATCCCTTACAGTTATTTCAATTCTAAAAAGACAGAAAATCTCAACTGAGATTTTCGGAATCTCAACTGAGATTTCCAAATCCTGGAATATGAAAAAATCTCAACTGAGATTTCTGCATATTTAATTTCTCAATAACACTTAATACTTAATGAAATCATTTTCAAAACATGACTAAATTAAAATTTTAATGTTAACAAAACTCATTCGTACACAAAAAATAAATATATAAAAATAAATAAAAATTAAAGTAATTAAAATTAAAAAAAAATAAATAAATAAATTAAAATTACGAACATAAAATAAAAAAAAACTATAAATTAAAACATGAAAACTAAAGAAATTAATTTTCATAAAATTTATCCACGGATTCAATTGCTTGAATTGGAGCTCCGTCGAAGTAAATCTTGCAACGATTACCATTGACCTTAAATCGTTCGCCATTAGACTTTTCTAGCTCCAATGTTCCGTAATCAAATGTATTAACAACCAAAAATGGTCCAGCCCATCTAGATTTTAGCTTACCTGGAAATAATTAATCTCGAATTAAAAAGTAAGACCTTATCTCCAACATTAAAGTTTTTAATTTTGATTTTGGCATCATGCCACTTTTTAATTTTCTCCTTATAAATTCTTGCATTTTCGTAGGACAAATAGCGTAATTCATCCAACTCGTTTAAGTCAAACAAACGCTTTTTCCCCGCGCTTTGCAAATCATAATTAAGGGTTTTTATAGCCCAATATGCTTTATGTTCTAATTCAACCGGCAAATGACAAGCTTTACCATAGACTAATCTATAAGGTGTCATCCCGATAGGCGTTTTAAATGCAGTACGGTATGCCCATAATGCATCGTTAAGTTTATGTGCCTAGTCTCTTCTAGAAGACGAAACTGTTTTCTCAAGTATCCATTTGAGTTCTCTATTTGAAATTTCTGCTTGACCATTCGTTTGAGGATGCTACGGTGTAGAGATACGATGGTGTACTCCGTATTTTCTCATAAGTGACTCAAAAGCTCTATTTACGAAATGGGTACCACTGTCGCTTACCATAACCCTAGGAACTCCAAATCGATAGAATATTGAATTTAAAAACTTAACAACTACTTTAGAATCATTTGTCGGGGTTGCAATTGCTTCAACCCATTTTGAAACATAATCTACGGCTACTAATATGTAATTTTTGCCAAAAGAAGGAGGAAAAGGACCCATGAAATCAATTCCCCATACGTCGAAGATTTCAACTTCCAATATGTTCGTAAGAGGCATCTCATCTTTCCTTCCTATATTCCCTGTTCTTTGACACTTATCACAGCGGATAATAAATGAACGGACATCTTTAAACAGAGTAGGCCAAAAGAATCCGCATTCAAGTATTCTAGCTGCTGTTTTGCTTACGCTATTATGACCTCCGTAAGCGCTAACATGACATTCTAACATTATAAAGTCATATTCAAACTCACTAACACATCTCCTAAATATTCCATCGCCGCATGTTTTGAACAAGAATGGATCTTCCCAAAAATATTTCTTAACTTCTGAAAAGAATTTCTTCTTTTGCTGAGAAGTCAATCCATCTGGCACAACATGTGCGGCTAAGTAATTGGCTATATCCGCATACCATGGAGCTATGACACTTTGTACTTGCATGAGATGTTCATCAGGGAAATCATCTCGAATGTCTGATGTTTCACCGATGGGACCGTTTTCATCCTCAAGTCTTGATAGATGATCGGCGACCATGTTTTCAACTCCCTTTTTGTCTTTAATCTCAATGTCGAATTCTTGCAATAGTAAAACCCATCTAATAAGACGTGGTTTCGCATCTTTCTTAGCAAATAAATATCGTAAAGCTGCATGATCAGTATAAATGATGACTTTAGATCCTAACAAATAAGATCGGAACTTATCACATGCAAAAACTACTGCTAACATTTCTTTTTCAGTTGTGGTGTAATTTAGCTGTGCACCGGACAAAGTGTGACTCGCATAATATATAACATGAAGTTTCTTATCCTTCCTTTGACCTAATACACATCCTACAGCTAAGTCACTCGCATCACACATAATTTCGAAAGGTAGATTCCAATCGGGTTTCGATATTATAGGTGTACTGACTAAAGCCGTTTTCAAAGTATTGAAAGCTTGTAAACAATCCTTATTAAAATCAAAAGTTGAATCCTTCATAAGCAAATTAGTAAGTGGTTTGGAGATTACAGAAAAGTTCTTTATAAACCTTCTGTAAAAACCTGCATAACCCAAAAATGATCTTACTCCCTTAACAGTGGTTGGTGGGGGTAATTTTTCTATAACTGAAGTCTTTGCTCTGTCCACTTCTAAACCTTTTTCAGAAATCTTATGACCTAAAACAATTCCTTCGTCTACCATGAAATGACATTTTTCCCAATTTAATACTAAATTCGTTTCCTCACATCTAGACAATACTTTATCTAAGTTTTGTAAACATGCATCGAAAGAATCTCCATAAACTGAAAAATCATCCATGAAAACTTCCATTATGTCTTCAATGAAGTCATTAAAAATTGCTGTCATACAACGTTGAAATGTTGCTGGTGCATTACATAGACCAAAAGGCATTCTCCTATATGCAAATGTTCCGTAAGGACATGTGAAGGTTGTTTTATCTTGGTCATCCGGGTAAATGTAAATTTGAAAGAATCCGGAGTAACCGTCTAGGAAACAGTAAAATGCATGACCGGCTATCCTTTCGATCATTTGATCAATGAAACGTAGAGGAAAATGATCTTTCCTAGTAGCTTTATTTAGGTTCCTATAGTCTATACAAACCCTCCAACCAGTGGTGGTTCGTGTAGGTATCATTTCACCTTCATCATTTCTTACAACAGTTATGCCTCCCTTTTTAGGTACACAATGGATTGGACTAACCCATTCACTATCCGAGATCGGATAAATGATTCCATTGTCTAAAAGTTTAGTAATTTCATTTTTGACTACTTCTTTAATGTTCGGATTTAAGCGTCTTTGCCTATCCGCTTTAGGTGGCTTATCCTCTTCTAAGTGAATTCTATGCATTACTATACTAGGATTAATTCCTTTTAGGTCTGAAATTTGCCATCCCATACTTCCTATCCTATTTCTAACAACTTCTTTCAATTTTTCTTCTTGATCGCTTGTTAATTTGTTAGAAATAATTATAGGTAGAGAATCGCCTTCGCCTAAGAAAGCGTACCTCAAATGACTGGGTAACTCTTTAAGTTCTAATTTAGGGGGTGTTACAATTGAAGGCGGAACTGGTCCATCTTCTCTAATCAAAGGCTCTGGGTCCTTATCATCTAATTCCTCATCTATTATAGGTTCAATCATTTCTTCACTTTGAATTACATCATTGACACATTCCTCGACTAAATCAAGTTTCATACAAGCGAATTCCTCCATAGGGTATTTCATCGCTTTGTTCATGTTAAACTCGACCTTATCTTCTCCTATCCTTAAAACTACCTTCCCTTCCGACACATCTACTAGAGCGCGTCCCGTGTTCATAAACGGTCTACCGAAAATTAAAGGGCAATTTACATCATATGCAAAGTCTAATATAACAAAATCGGTAGGAAAAATAAATTTATCGACTTTGACTAAAACATCTTCAATTATACCATACAGCCTTTTAGTGGTTTGATCCGCTAATTGCAAAACCATATTGGTACGTTTAATATCTTCTTCTAAACCTAACTTGTTAAAAATAGACAATGGCATTAAGTTTATACTTGCTCCTAAATCACAAAGACAACTTGGGAATTCAATATCTCCCAACTTACACAGAATAGTAAAACATCTGGGATCCTTGAGTTTAGTGGGCAAATTACTTGATACTATTGAACTACAGTCTTCAGTTAACGAAATGGATGAAATTCCTTCCCAACTGATTTTCTTTGAAATCAAATCTTTTAAAAACTTACCGTAGTTAGGAATTTGTGTGATTGCATCCATAAATGTCAAATTGATGTGCAAATTTTTAAGTTTATCCAAAAACGTTAGAAGTTGTTTATCATAGTCCTTATTTCGGACTTTGTATGGAAAAGGTGGTTTGGGTACAAAAGTTTTGGTACCTGCGTCAGATGGTGAATTATTTGTGTTTAAGATATCTTCTTTGGACTTTGGTAAATCAGTTCCCGGTAATGTTACATCTTTGGGCATTTCAGGCCCTTGATAATTTTTTCCTGAACGAAGAGTAATAGCCTTCACCTGCTCTTTCGGATTTTCTTTCGTATGGTTGGGAAGACTTCCCTCTTTTCGGGATGGAATTGATTTAGCAAGTTGACCAATTTGAATCTCCAAATTATGGATGCTAGATGAGTGGTTTTTAATAAGCTGATCGAATTTATTTTCGATCCGTTTAAAACCATCGTCGTGATTACTTATTTTTCCACTGATAGCATCTATAAACTTGTCGATTTTAGAAGATAAAGTGCTAATCGTATCTCTTGACTGATTTTGATAATTAGTGGTACGATTTTGATTAGCACTGGCATTATTGTTACTGTTATCTTTCCAGTTAAAGTTATGATGATTCCTCCATCCAGCATTATAGGTATTAGAATAAGGATTATTAGTTTGGTTTTGCTCTTGGACAAAATTTACCTGTTCGATCTCACTCATATTTTCGTAGTCCATATCCGTTTGGACTGGATTACCATTGGTATCGCGTGGTGCCATAAACTTGTCAATTTTGTGCGATAAAGAAGAAAATTGGGCTTGTAGCATCGCGACTGGATCAAGTTCAACTATACCTTTAACTGATGGTGTGGTTGAGGATGATGGTTTTGCCACCGGCATATGTCCACGTTCCGCGGGCCACATACTGCTGTTGATTGCCATTTCCTCCAAAAGTTCTCTCGCTTGGGCTGATGTTTTCTTCATAAATAGCCCTCCCGACATAGCATCTAATGAACCCCTAGTTGTAGGATTTAGTCCATTGTAAAATGTTTGCATTAAAAGTTCAGCGGGTAATTGGTGGTGTGGGCATAAACGTTGAAGTTCTTTAAAACGTTTCCAAGTTTCATAAAGAGTCTCATTGTCATTTTGAGAAAAAGATGTTAACTCCTTTATGACTCTTGCGGTTTTTGCTAAAGGAAAATATTTAGATAAAAACGCTTGGGCTAATTGTTCCCAAGTGGCAAAAGTTGCGGCTGGCATAGAAGTTAACCATTCTTTGGCTCTGTCCTTCAAGGTGAAGGGAAAGAGGTGAAGTTTGATTGCTTCTGCAGTCACATCTGGAATTTTAAAAGTGTCACAAATTTCAAGGAAATTTGTTAAGTGGGTGTTAGGATTTTCGTTAGGTAACCCGTAAAATGTTACATTATTTTGCAACATATTAAGCAAAGCTGGCTTAATTTCAAATTGGTTTGCGGTGATTCTGGGTCTAACGATACTATTGGTTACACCGGCCACACCTGGCCTAGCGTATTCCATAAGTGTTGGTGGGTTTGCCATTTTTTCTGGCTCGGTATATGTTTTTACTGGGGTCTTATTTTTGTTTTTCTTATTTTTCTTGTTCTTCCTAATGGTTTTCTCAATTTCTGGGTCTATAGGGTCTGGTACAATGCCTGAACTTCGAGAACTGCGCATGAACCTGAAATCTTGCACGAACCGAAACTACCTACAAAACAGAATTTTGAAAAATAAATAAATTAGTAAATGAAAACTATTAAATTATAAAAGTTAAAATAAGTATGTTTAAACCTAGATTCGAAATAAAACACGAAAAATTTAAAATTTTGTCAAAAATTTTGGCGTTCCCCGGCAACGGCGCCAAAAACTTGTTGAGCGATTTCCGCAAGTGCACGGTATACGCTTGTAGTAATAAAAGATATCGAACCCACAGAGAACGCTTTTTAACTAAAACTTTATTTAATTCGGTTTAGTCACGTGTTTAGGTTTAACAAAAGAATATCGTTTAATTGATTGAATTGGTTTTGGTAAATTAGGATTAGATAGAAGGATTATATTGAGTTTAGAGAACAGTTCCGTCTTTGTGGTTTTGATTACAGGACAGATATTTCCGCAATTGGAATAAAATAGAACTTATTTTCATAAAGCAAAGAAAACAACTTTAACTTTGTAAGATTATGGACATGTAACAATATAGCGATTTATTCAATTAAATGGCTTCGAACCATAGAAATCCCCCTGATGTTGAGGTGATTCCTACCTTAATCAAACTAGTGTTTTATGTCTGATAAGCCGCGATCAGCGATCATGTCATCCATAAAAACTAAATCTGTCAAGTGTTCAACAAAGTTCTTATATGAATAAGATGGAATAGAACGTTTTAATAAAAACACCGATTTATCATTTTGAAAATCATTTTGTCAGAACGATATCAAAATAACAACAGTAAGAATGTATTGAATAAATAAGTATATCATTAATGAAATGTGAATTTTCACAAGTTAACAGAGAAGTAGAAACTTGGATAGCATTGTAACGAAAACTTTGAGATCCGGGTCGTCAATCTTTCTCTCAAACTCCGTAGGTTCGTCAAACCTCATACGCTTCAACCGTCAATTCTTCTCGCTGGATCTTCGGAATAGAGACTGATCTCGTCCACTACCAGAATGAAAACTAAACTAATACTGTTTATAACTAATCTAATAACAATTCGTGTACAGCATGATTGTTTACATAGAAATGAAATCTAAACTTTCTGATTCTTTTCTGAATCAGAAACTCAACATAATAACTTTCTTCTCTAATTTCTCTAACTTTTTCCAACCTTGATTTCTTGAAATGGATCACTTATTTATAGTTGTTGAAGGGTTGTAAATGACGGGTCGTGTCCGCTGGTGAAGGGTTGCTTTTATCCGAACGAACAGACGCGTTTTTCCGATTTAAACATGTGTTTTGTGTGCAGAAGGGTTCGCTGTCACGACTGAGATTCTGAAAATCTCAGTCGCGATAGGGGGTATAGGGACGAGTGAAAACTTCATTTTTCTCCCGAGCTGGCCTCCGCAAGTCGCGACTGAGATTCTCAAAATCTCAGTCGCGACAGAGAGATGTTTCCCTGTCTCTCGACTGCTTTTCGTCCTCCTTGAGCGTTCTTCTGACTGATATGCATTCTTGGTACGTTTTTTAGGTTTTGCCTCCATTTTAGCTCCGTTTTGGCTTCGTTTTCGCTCCTATTTGGATTTAACCAAATAATTAAGTACCTTGCATCAAAGAAGTAAATAAAGACGTAAAAGTATTCCAAAGGAATATAATTAGCACGATTTTAATGTAAATTTAATGTATTTATGTATGATATTTTAGGTATATTTTGGGCTTAACAAACAGCGTCCTGTTGTCAGTAATAATCGTGTGAGGAACTACGAATCTTCCAACTATATTGTCTCTGACAAACTCGATCATCCGCTCGGTATTTATGGAGGAGACAGCTTCGGCCTCAACCCATTTTGTAAAGTGATCCACAGCTACCACAACATACTTCCTTTGTCTCTTGGTAGGGGGGAATGGGCCAACAATGTCGATCCCCCATGTGGCAAAGGGTCGTCCTTCCACAATGGGTTTTTGTAGGTGCTTAGCTGTGTGAGACTCGTTTGCATGGACTTGACAATTATGACAGGACTCCACCAGCTTTTGGGCATCAAGTTCCGCAGTGGGCCAGTAAAATCCTGCTAACCTGGATTTCTTCAAAATGGAAGCAGATGCTTCATGGGCTCCACAAGTGCCCTCATGCAATTCCTTGAGGATCTGTTGTCCCTCTTCTATCTCGATACATTTCAACCAGGGATGCCCAAAAGACTTTCTGTATAGACAATCATTTATCATGGAGAAATAAGCTTCTTTTCTTACCGTCCGTCGAGCTTCTTCCTTGTCCTGAGGCAAAGTTCCATCTACCAGGTACTGGCGGATCGGCGATCTCCAATCACTTTCAACGGATGTAAGTAGGGATACTGTTTCTAAGGCGAATGCCGGTGCTATCTTGACCTCGAACGGGCACTGTAGGTCCGCCCAATGCTCCTTGCTTGAAGCCATTTTAGCTAGATGATCAGCCTCTGTGTTAGATCCTCGAGGCACATGGACTAGCTCCCACTTGGTTTCTTTGACTTCGAGGTAGTTTAACAACTTTTTGACCTCTTCAACATATTTGGCCAGGATGTCATCTTTCACCTCAAAATTTTTAATTACCTGGTTGACCATTAACTTGGAATCACTATAGATCACGATCCGCTCGGGAGTAATTTCTTTTAACAGGCGTAGTCCCAATATTAGGGCCTCGTACTCTGCTGCATTGTTGGTTATGAGGAAGTCCAATTTTGCAGCATAGTGCAGTTTTATATATTGCGGCCCTTTGATCACGATGCCTATACCTGCACCCTCAACCGAAGAAGCCCCATCAGTGTACATCGTCCATTCTTCGACCTAGGATTTAGGGAGATTCACGCCTTCTTCAGTGAATTCGTTCACAAAATCTGCCAAGACTTGGCTCTTCAGGGCGGACCTACTTTCATAACGAACGTCAAATTCTCCCAAGCGGATTGCCCACTCCATCAATCTCCCTGAAGTTTCTGGCTTTTGCAACACTTTCCTCATAGGTATACTAGTGCGGACTATGACCGTAAGAGCCTGAAAGTAGGGTCTGAGGCGTATCGAGGTGGTGACAATGGCCAGTGCCATTTTATCCAGTTTTGAATATCTGGTTTCAGCGTCTTTTAATACTTTGCTCACGTAGTAGATTGGATACTGCTGGCCATCTTCTTCCCTTATCATGACTGTACAAATTGCTTTATCTGTAATAGAAACGTACATGTAAAGATTCTCACCTTTCAAGGGCCGGCTCATCAGGGGTGGTTCCGTGAGGAAGCGTTTGATCCCTTCAAAAGCTTGCTTATAATCAGTATTCCACTCGAACACCTTTTGCTTTTTAATCACCTCATAGAAGGGTTGACACCTACGAGCTGAGCATGAGATGAACCTGCCCAAGGCCACAATACGCCCATTAAGACGCTGTACCTCTCTAACGTTCTGCGGTGTCTTCATATCTAAGACAGCTTTGATCTTGTCTGGGTTTGGGCTCACCCCTTTCTGGCTGATCATGAATCCCAGGAATTTTCCATACGTCGCCCCAAAGGTACATTTCTCTGGATTCAATTTAATGTTATGATGACGGAGTACTCCTAGGACCTCTTTTATGTCATCGGCATGCTTCTCCACAATGGTACTCTTCATGATCATATCATCCACGTAGACAGAAAAGTTATCACCTTTGCTGTCTTCGAATATTTTGTTCATCATCCGTTGGTAGGTTGCCCCTGCATTTTTAAGCCCAAAGGGCATGACCTTAAAGCAATAGGTCTCCTGGTGAGTCACGAACGAAGTTTTGATCCTGTCAGAAGGCTCCATCGGGATCTGGTGATAGCTCGACTTCACGTTAGTGAAGGAATACATGGCGTGTCCCGCGGTCCCATCTACTATAATATCAATACACGGTAGTGGGTAGTTGTCTTTGGGACAAGCTTTATTGAGATCTGTGAAGTCAATACACATGCGGTACGATCCGTCTGCTTTTTTGACTAGTACCACATTTGCTAGCCACTGCGTGTAAAGTACTTCTTCAATGGCGTCTGCCTTTTTAAGCTTAGAAATCTCTTCTTTTATTACTTTCTGTCTCTCAAGACCATGATTCCTCCGTTTTTATGCTATCGGGACCGCGTCCTTGGCGATATTGAGTTTATGAGTGATCACATCCGAACTAATCCCTGGGAGGATTTCATCCTTCCATGCAAAAACATCATCCGACTCACGGAGAACCTTTGTAATAGCTTCCTTAATCTCTCCTTTTAGCCCCCTAGCAATCCGTACCTGCTTTTCATCTGCCATAAGGTACATTTCTGTTTCACCCAGAGCCATTGTGGCCAGGTCCTTCTCTTCTTCATCCTTAGACTGTGGGCGGATCATCAAGGATGCCGAATATGTCTCCTAAGCAACTTTTTGGTTTCCTTTGATCATTACTCCTCCCTTGGCCGTGGGGATGTAAATGGTTAAGTGGCGAATGGAGATGAGAGCCGCCGCTTCTGAGATGAAAGGTCGTCCCAGGATGATATTATAAGCCAATTGACCATCTATAATGGAGAACTCCAGATCACCCTTCCAGACTTGATCTTCATCTGCCAACTCGCAATCTAACGTTACCTGTCCTTTCGTTTGGATTGTGTGTCCTGTTACTCCTAGAATGTCTATAATGGTGGTTTCCACTTGGACAGGATCGACCATAAGCTTGGCGAATGCCCCTCTTGTAATGACGTTGCATGAACTACCGGTGTCAATTATTACTCTTTTCATCTCCCATCCTTCTACCATCATGGTAATGACCAGATCGTCTGCATGAGGGGAAATCTCTAGGCCTACGTCCACAAAAGGGCGATTGAGGGATGCCCTGTCTATAGCGGTGGTTTTTGCCTTCTTCAGCACAGGTTGATATCCTGGTCCGCCCGCTATGACATTGATGGTCCCTTTTGCCTTCTTTTTAGGATCATCTCTTGATTTATCACTATCTCCTTTCTTGTTATCATTTTGGACGAACCTGTCCAACTTTCCCCTCTCTATAAGTCTTTCTATCTCCCTGCCAACTCCCAGCACGCGTCCGTATCATGACCATTCCTCCTATGATACTTGTAATAATTTTTGGGATTTTTTCCTGTGTTGGTGTACTCCCCCCTTTTGGTTCGGGGTATGAAATGCTCCGTTTGTGCTGGATGTTCTCTATCCACATTAGCACTTCGCTTTTGGAGGCGTTTAATGGTGTAAACGATGGCGTGTATGTCGATTTGTTCTTAGAGCCTCGACGCCTGCTCCTGGATGATGAATCATGATGTTTGTCTTTCTCTTTGTCCCATCTACGAGATTCGCCTTTGTCCCTCTTTGGCGGAGATACAGACTCCCTGTGGATGTCATCTACTTCCATGAAATCCTTGCATCTTTCTATTAATTTTGCCATATTTCGTGGTTAGTTCTGATCAAATCCTCTTGCAGGCTCTTACATGTTGTGTTTTTCACCAAAGCTTCTACCGCCATAGAGACATCCACATCTACAATGCGGATACACAATTTGTTGAAATTGTCGACATACTCCCGAAGGGGTTGATTCTCTTTTTGCTTTAACTCAAAGAGCTTCCTTGATTTAACCACTGGGGAATGCATCCGGCGAACTTCGCACAAAATTCTTGACTTAACTGATCCCAACTATCTATCGATCCTGGGGGAAGAGATTGGAACCAGTCGTAGGCTGGACCTTTGAGCGTTGTGATGAACATTCGACACAATACTGCCTCACTATCCCGATTAAGGCCAAGCAGCATGCGATACTTTCTTGCATGGGCCTCGGGATTATCCTCACCTGAGTAGACTTGAATGTTAGGGATCTTAAAGTGCCTCTCAGTTTCCTCAGCCTCTATCCACGCAGTGAAAGGCGAATCGCGATTGGCGAACGGGTTATGCCTAGCATTCTCTTCATTCTGGCGGCGTACCTCTGCTCTAATCAGCTCCGCCATATTTCCGTGATTCTCCCCAGGACGTCCCCTACGCGGAGATCTACTCGGAGAAGACGAAGAACTGGAATCAGACGATGGATCCGATGGTGAATCACTTCCTCCTCGTCCTCCCGGAGGAGCCTGCCCATATTCTCCCTGATTTGGTGGCGGGTGTTGCCTATCCTGACGAGGTACCTCAATTGGCCTCTTACTCCTTCTTCGCTCTGGGGGTGGAGGAGATCTACCTCGCTGAGACGATCTATGCCTTAGGTGAGAGGGAGACTTAGATCGCCCCTTGCCATTCGCCTTCTTACGCTTTTTGTGTCTTCGACCCCCGGGTCCGCCATCTGGGGGATTCGGCAGCGCGTTATTAGGAGCTCGAGACCCGCCAATGTTAATCCTTGGGTTTGCGGATCCCTCAGGAAAAGTTTGGTCATTCCTCTGACTTCCTTCCGCTCCATCCGAAAATAGCCGGCGATTTAGTGGTGGGTCACTGGCTCCCACAGAAGTAATCACTGTGGAGTCCACAGGTTGAGATTGAAAAAATGATGAATCACGTGAGTTTGCTCCTAGAGCTACATTTTGCCATTGGGATGCCGTAGGAGTTGGCGCTGAATGCCGAAGGTTAAATGGAGGAATTAGCATGTACGACCTTAATCGGCTCTCCATCTCAGGACCATACTCTCTTCCAACGGACCCCGCACAAATTTCAAGAAAAGAGTCAGGCGACATACTCCTCTCATCATGCACAGTTGGAGCTTCAGAATCAGTGTTTGTAACAGGATTGGTTGATGGTGTTACTGATGGCGTTTCAGTCCCTGTTGAGGGATTAGACCCTCCACTAGTCATGTCTTATAATATGAACGAAACCCTTATTTGGTTAGGGTTCCACATTCACCGTACCAATTGATGACTAGTAGAGAATTTCTGGTTACCTTCCGTCCCTATGGGGGCGTCGTTGGGTTCGACCGGGGGAAGATCAGATGCCAAAGTCAGTATGATAGAGATGAATAAACTGAATGGACGAAGTAGGGTTTGTGAGT
The DNA here is from genome assembly GCF_963576675.1 of Euphorbia lathyris. Lineage (NCBI taxonomy): Eukaryota > Viridiplantae > Streptophyta > Magnoliopsida > Malpighiales > Euphorbiaceae > Euphorbia > Euphorbia lathyris. The sequence goes on from NC_088910.1 coordinate 92,548,794, forward strand.
GTGAGTGAATGTACCTTGATAGCCTGGGATGCGAGCTATTTATAGTCATAGAGATCGTAACTTCCAGTGATCCGAAAGTCACCATAATACCTCATTAATGGCGGTTACAGGTTTCCTTTAAGTATGGCCGTTAGCTCATTAATGACTCATTAATTGCCTTTATTGGGAATCGGTTTTATCTCTCGATGGGCGGATCGAGGCATAACGGCGGGTCATCCATAGGTTTGACTATGGATCTCACGTGGCGGAGTTTAGGTGATCCGCCATCCGGATGTCTTACCTGATACGCCATTGCTTCTCGGGCCGTCCCCAATACGTGGTCGTTTTGGCAAATATCCTCTTTGATCCCTGGGATAAAATCCCGATGTTATCTGTAACCCCCTCACTTGGATCACATGATATCTCACACAATATCAGTTATAGACATGCTTTCAATTCTCAATCATATAAACTTTAATCTCATATAAACTTTACATATTATACATAAGAGAAAGCATTTACAATACACATTTAAGTCATTATCCTACATAGAGGATTTACAAAACAAAAGTACATCACAAGACTCCAAAATGCCTAGATGAGAATGGACTGACACTGCCGGTGCGACCTTAAGCAAGAAGAACTCCTCCTAACCTGTAAAATCTGTTGGCAAGGGGTGAGCTGCCTACTCAATAATCATATTACGCATATATGTATACAAAAGTAATGTAAAGAACACAGATCAAAATATATCATTAGTACCAAGTTAGAATTATCAATAGAAAGATATTCACTTGTTTCACTTATTATAGTAATATACTTATTTTAGTAAGTAAGGCCTTGCTATACTTAGACAATCTATTTAAAATGGTCCTTGGGCCCAATCTGTATTCCGGCTCACTAAATTCGGAATACAATCATCTGTACGGAGGAGTTACACTCAACTCACGTTCTCATATATCTCAACACATGTGCTTTCGGCTCACAATATTCGGATAGCACTCTCAACTTGGACCATTTCACATATCCATCTAAGCAAGCTTATATTCATTTATAATCCAACCATTATCCAGTTCCAGTATGTGCACAAGGCTCAACATGCCGTATTTACTCATAACACTGCAACATACTCAATCATATCACTTTCTTATCAATCATGACGTATCACAAACACTCAAACATTATCCACATCATTCACATCAGATTCAACCACATCTCACACTCAACAAGTCACAAGGCACAATACATTCATACACATATATAAGCAATATGCTTACCGTCGCACTTGGTTCGATCTATTCAACACGATCGGGTGTGCGTTCAATTGCACCTTGCCCTCCTAATGTCACATAACATTTATACAATTAGCCTTAACATAAACTTAATAAAAAATATAAACTAATGAATGCTATATGATTTACAAGACACTAACTCCACAAAGTTCATGCAATCTAATCCTTTTGTCTTAGATCATCACATGACCTACTTGCACACATTTTGTCATAACTTTCTCTATATTAATCCAAATTCCCTGATTCTTGAACCTACTGAAACTAGACATATATGGGTATAACATATCCAAAATTCACTTTAATATCACGTCTACACAATATATGGCATGCAAAATGATTCTATCCTGTTTCCAGCCAAGAAACAGACTATCCAGATTTGCATCTACCATAATGCACTCAACCTATCTCACACTAAACACAATGGATTGCCAAAACCTTTTACAGAAATATACTTCAAGTAGTTAGGAACACTTTTGTATAAATAACCTTTCTCAAATTATGAATCTAATATCCTCAAAATGCTACATCAACATGGCTGCCTCACATGACATTTAATTTCGAGGCAGTCATGTTCCATCTAGGTTTTCTTCATCTATATATGGAATTAAAGTCCCATATTTTACAGAGGGTTTCATAACACATATAGAAACATATGTTATTCTTTATGTATCTTCAAATTCGAAGAATATCAATATGAAAAACATGCTCCAAAATGACTGAAAGCAGTACCCTAGATTTCTGTTTAGGGCACTTGATACATATCTTTCATTTGGACAGCCTAAAACCAATTCAAACAACACCAAAACTCAACAAACTCAATCAAAACTCATCCACAACAAATCCTATGATAATATCTAGGTATTTCAGAATTTCAAACTCATAGAAAACAAGCTAAAACAGCATACTAACCTTCAACTTGTGTCTATCACCTAGTATGCTTCCTAACTTGACTTGTTTGGTTTGAAAATGGAAGAAATTGGAAGATTTTTCTTTGGAGAGGTTTAGGGTATGAACAAGGAAGGTTTTGCTGAAGCTTTGGTCGAAATTGTGGCTGGAATAGATAAAGAATGAGTTGTGCACATCATTTGGCAAATGAAGAGGTGTATTTTGTCTTAATATTGGGGTGACACCTCGTGCTTGCTCACAAACCTCAAATTCAGCCCTCTTAAAGTGTAAATTAATCAATTTAGGACATATGAATTCATTCATTCATTCATTTAAGTCCTAACTCAATTAACCAATCGTTACATCTTAATGATACACTAATCGTCTACTAATCGCACGGTAATCGCATTATGCATATGAAACTTCTAATGACAATGCGATGAATCTAAAATGTATGTATTCAATCATGAAAACATATATGAATGTGGGAAGATGTATATGTTAGGGTTTTAGGGATGTTACATTATCATAGTGCGACAATGGCCTGGTGTTTTAATGTTGTCGCATTTGTTGTATTTTTTCACGGTGCGACAGAATCTAGAAGTATGAGCCTGTCGTACCTGTCGTATTTTTTTAGGGTGCGACAAACTCTCTTAGTATAAGCTTTTCGCTTTTGTCGCATTTTTTGAGGGTGCAACAGACTCTCTTATTATAAGCTTGTCGATCTTGTCACATTTTTTAAAGGTGCGAAAGACTATCTGAGTATAAGTTTGTCGCTTTTGTTTGTTAATATGTGTTTTTTCCTCAAATGTAGAAGTATGTCATTTGGAACTGTTCCCCGTATGTTATTGTGGCACGGCCATTGGAAAACCGTTCGAAAAGATATGACATATGTGGGCGGTCAATCGAAGTTTTTCCGTTTTGCAACTAACATCGATTTGCAAATGTTAAAAGCGAAAGTGTACACTTCAGTAAGTATTGATGCAATCGATTTTAAACTACATATCTCCATGAAGTCAATATACGGTTCAAACAAAGTTCTTGGAATAGTAGCACCAATTCAAGATGATGAAGATGTTATGGTTTTTATAGACTATTGTCGTATAAATCCGACTGATTTGATTCCTTTATATGCTATCTTTATACCATGAAGAAATGATGAATAAAAAGACATACAAGGTAAGGAGACGAGGAAGCCCCAAGAAGAAGAGACACGAACAAAAGTTGTGCTTGTACAATCAAACCATGCTTCTACACACGAATTTGACGCCTGTGGATTAGATGATATAATGGAGGATTGAATTTGGAATGATGATGATGATGGTTATGATGGTTACGATCCCAATGATGGTTATGATGATTATGATGCGTATCCCGATGATGATTATGAAGTACCTATTCGGCAGAGTGAAGCTAGCGGTGTCAAAATAGAGCAGCAAGTTGATCATGTCCCAAAATATACTGAGGATCAAAAAGGCAAAGAAGAATGACGGATCCATTGTGGTGGATTCTAGAGGCCCCCAAGGCACCCGCGTTGGCTATAAAAAACTTACAGATAAAGGTGCCTTCAGTTTAAAGGTGGATGATATTTTTGCCAACAAAGTAGAACTGCAAGATGCACTCGGGAAACATGCAATCTTGAATGTGTACCAATGGAAGGTATACATATCTAACAAGTCAGTGTTTGAACTTAGATGTACATATGTTGAAAGATGTAAATGGCGGGCTAGAGGTATTGTGATACCTGGTTCTGAAATGTTTAGACTTCGAAGAATGGATGGTAACGATCAACACACTTGTCCAAGAGATCAAATATTACCACACTATAGACAAACGGGGAAACGAGTTACTTGCAAACTGCTTCGAGATAAGTTTGATCTCTCGAATCGAGTGTACCGACCAATTAACATTGCTGAAGATTTTCAAAATGATTACAAAATTAACATCTCTTACATGCAAGCCTAGAGAGCAAGGAATTAGGCCATAGATGCTCAAAGTGGTTCACTTGAAGAGTCATACATGTTGTTACCAGATTACTGTGCGACATTGAAGGCTAAGAACCCCGGTATGGTGATACATATTGAAACTAATGATGATGACCACTTCAAATGCTTTTTCCTTGCTTTTGGTGCTTCAATTAGAGCATTTAAAGAACACATCCGTCCTGTTTTTTGTGTTGATGGAACCTTTTTAAAAGGTAAATATCCCGGCACATTATTTGTTGTTGTTGGTAAAGATGGTAACAACCAGATTTTTCCACTTGCATTTTCCATTGGACATAGGGAAAGTAACGAATCATGGACGTGGTTTTTGACCAAAGTAAAAGAATGTATAGGCGATGTTGAAAATCTAGCCATAATATCAGACAGACACAAGAGCATTGAATATGCATCGAATTTGGTTTTTCCAAATGCCATAAATGGAGCTTGTGGCTTTCATTTGAAACAAAATGTGAAGGCCAGATTCAGGGCCGTTAAGAATATAGATGCTGTGTTTTGGAAGACTGCAAAAGCATATCGAACTTCCGACTTTGACGAGTCATTCACTTGACTTCGTGCTTTATATCCCGATGCCGCTACATATTTAGAGCAAGTTGGAATAGAGAAATGGTCACGTGCCTATTTTTCCACTTGTCGGTATAACATCATGACGACAAATATTTCTGAATCATTCAATGCTGCTGTGGGGAAAGGTAGATGTTTACCGATCACAATGGTAGTGGAGTTCATACAGTGTATCCTTCAAAGGTGGTTTTACGAACGACGCAATGAAGCAGGTTATAGCTCTAAACTAATTTACAATTTAGTTGATCATTTCATAACCCTTATTCTAACTTATACATATATCTATACATTTCAATGTTAGGCGAACGTTAGTCGTTTTTGTGTGAGTGGGCCGAAGAAAAACTAAAAGGACATGTCTTGAAATCTGTAAAATGTTCTTGTCATCCTATCAATCAACACATGTTTGACGTCGACGATCGACTAAAAGGTGGGATTGTGGATTTGAATTCAAAAACATGTACATGTAGAAGATGGCAACTATCCGGGATTCCATGTCTACACGTGCTGCAACATTTAATTTAACGAATGCATATCAGTGGGTCAATCCTTACTACACGAACGAAAAAGTGAAACTGACATGGGCTGAGTCTATTTATCCAGTTGGTCACCAATCATAATGGTCGACCTGAGACCCCCCTATGAGAATTCTGCCCCCTAAAGTTCTTAGTAAGCCATCTAAGGGTCATCCAAAGAGTCAAAACAGAATACCGTCACAAGGCGAAGAAGTAGTTCGCACAACATGCAGCAGGTGTGGGAATACTGGTCATAATAGGTTGAATTGTCATCGTCCGCTTCCAAATACAATACGGATGCCAAGTAATATCTCAACTTCTGCAGCAAGCTGTTCGAGGAATATGGACACTTAATTTCTGAAGTTTATATCTTTTACCCTTCAAAACTTTTATTTGTGATGTTTATGTACTTGATGTATTAAAACTTTATTTTTGACGTTTGGGTAATTAACCTTTTAAAACTTTATTTGTTAGGTTAATGTACTTTGTTAAAACTTTCCACTCTTGAAGTAGTATGATGTTGTTACATCTGTCGCATAGTTGCAATTTAAATACCAAATGAGTACATAATCGGTCGAACCTGTCGTATTTTTTTAAATACGACAGGCGACAGAACATATAGTCTGTCGTATATTAAAAAAATACGATAGGCGACAGAATATATAGTCTGTCGTACCTGTCGTATTTTCATAAATACGACAGGCGACAGAACATATAGTTTGTCGTTTCTAAAATACGATAGGTGATAGAATATATAGTCTGCCGTACCTGTCGTATTTTCATAAATATTATGGAAATAATGCCTAATTATTTAACACAAAAAATGGAACATAAATGAATATACCAACATCAATGTACTAAATCCACTACCCATGTCGCACCTGTCGTATTTTCAACATCAATGTACTAAATCCACTACCGAAATTGATGCTGCCTCCTGCGCAATCTCTTCCCCTCCTCCATGATTATCTTCAATTTCAGATATCTGGGCTTCTTCATCGTCTTTCTCCTCACCTTCTGCTCTCTTCTCACATTCTTTCTGCTTCTCTCCTTTTTTCGTCTCCTCACCTTTATCTTGCTTCTCATTACCTTCTTCTTTCTTATTCTCATCACCTCCTTCTTTCTTATCAAAACCTCCTTCTTCATCATCTTTCTCTTCTTCATCACCTTTCTTCGCATCCCCATCTTTCTCCTCTTCTTCATCACCTTCCTTCGTATCCCCATCTTTCTCCTCCTCTTCTTTATCATCTTTATTCGCATCCCCATCGTTACTTGTATCATCTTTCTCCGCATATTGGAGTTCACCCTTCAGCCTCTTAACATCAGCCTCTACCGATGACAATCGACTCCCTAAGCTTGAAAATAGCTCGCTGCACCACTCTTGATGGGAGGTCATCATGTGATTGACCCTTTCCATAATTTCATCCATAAGTCCCCTTCTCCTATGCATTCTTGGACGGATTACAAACTGGTTATCATCATCTGCTTCTTCCTCGTCCACCTCAACTTCTTTTGTTCCCTCTTCATCTTCTTCATTTTCTTCCTCTTCGCCATATTCTCTGTCGTCATCTTCATTATCTTCCCCTGCCTTGTCCTCATCCTCATATTTTGCTTCCTCCTTCAAATGGTCCATAAGTTGTTTAAACCAACCACATTGCTTCTCTCCATCTTCTGGTTCAATGGTTGTATGTTCAGGAGGATCAGCTTCCTACAAAACAATTCCCAAATGTAATAAGTGAAAAAGCTTTCTAAATATAGCAACTCGTACAACATGTTCGCTTACCTCAAACAATGTATGTATTTCAGACAATTGCGCGGTCTTTAACTGTGTCCACCGAAGCACGTGGGGAATGGTGGATTCACATTCGAGTCTTGTATAAAAGATATTGGTAGCTTTCCATATCTCAAAAATCCAAACCTATCATCAAGCAACAAGTATACATAAATATTCTATACACTATAACAAGTACACATAAAGCAGACAAGTATACAAAAATTTCATACTTGGATTGCATGAGTAAAACCATACAGTTGATATGGAATCCGACCTTTCTCCTTTTTCCCCTCAACCATATCCTGAAAACTTCTCTTATCTAGAGCCGACTTCAAAGTCTTCAAGCTCTCATTAAAAGCCACCACACCCCACGGATACTTGTGGAACATCTCTAGGAACTCAGCAAGGGCATAATGTAAGGACGAACCTTTCGTGTGCGCTTGTATTCCAAAATTTTGCCATGTATGAAATATAGCATTGCCATCAAAACTGCATCACCATCGTCTTGCTTGGCCCAATCCGTTCCTATGAACTTCCCATATATGTCTTCGTGTTTTACATTAGTTTGCCTACCAAAAACTTATTCTTAAATCCTCCCTTAGTCATCATCTTCTTCATCCCTTTCGTTATTGCTTTTGTGCTTCCAAAGGGCAATCCTATAATTATCCCAAACTCCTTTGCAGTGTATCTCAACTCCAATCCCCTCACATTGAAACATATCTCCTTATCACATGTTTCAACTAGAGTAATCTGTCTAGTTAACAACGTGTGGATAAACAACTCGGACAGAGAGGGAAAATCTCGTCTGTGATAAGCTCCGAAACAGCATGCCCTAAATAAGTCTAATTGTTTAGGAGTCAAATTTTTTCTGATAACTGCACGCACGGACGTGTTAAACCTGTTAGATACTTGAGCGGATGAATTTAGGGCAAATGAGAATTTGAACTTTATCTCAGTCTTTCTCCTTTTGTTCTGTTGTGATACCCTTTGATGATGCTGCAAATAAGACAAATAATCATACAAATACAGAGAATATAATAGAAAATATACGTCAAATAACAGAATCTATAGGCTGTCGTACCTGTCGTATTTTAAAAATGCCACAGACGACAGAGTAAATAGTCTGTCATACCTGTCGTATTTTCATAAAATGCGACAGGCGACAGATTATATAGTTTGTCGTATCTGTCGTATTTTTTAAAATGCGATAGGAGACAGATTATATAGCATGTCGTACCTGTCGCATTTCACATAATAACAAAATGAGATTAATGCAACTAACTTTGATAGAATATCACATCAAATGATTAACTTTTTTTCATACACAATACAACTGATCTCCTTCTAGTTCATCCAATCACAATCATAATACCACAAAGTCAATATGAAGTACAAAAAGAGCCACAAAGTATCGACAAACATATGCAGAAATCTGCAAGGAACAAATCCCACAACTCTTCATGTATTCTAAGTTAGGAAGCAGTGCCCTATTCAAATCATATCCCCGAAACCTACCACCTGAATTCTTTAACAGCATACAAATATCAGCATTAGGTCCCTAAATTTATTGAACTCTCAATCACTAACTCCAAAATATACCTTCAATTGCACCTACTCTAAACTTTAACGAAAATTAGCTAAAATTAAACATTGAAATCGAGGAGAATCTGTGCAATTCACAATTGGGGAAAAGGAAGAACAACAAACAATTTCTATCCTCGTTCATCAATCAAATGTTTATAATCAACATAACAGAAAAAATTTGATGCTCTTTTATATAGATTATTGAAACATTCACAACATTAACATAATAAAACAACAAAACATTCTTTAACCCCAAAACATTCTTTAACCCAAAACAAATATCAGCACTACTGCTCAATAACCATGGAGAAGTTAAAAGATTTGGTATTTGATTTAGGGAAATAGCTAACATAACTTTCGTTTGCTCTGAGATTCCTTCTTACCCTTACCCATGGTGGAACGAGATTGTCGGAACGAGATTCGTCGTTCGCCGTCGCTGTTCACCGTTCGCCTACGCCGTTCACCTACGTCGTTCGCTGTTCGCCGTTCGCCTACGCCGTCGCTGTTCGCTGTTGGTCGTTCACCTATCGCAGTCTTCCTCCTCTTCCTTCCTATCGAGTCTATCGCAGTCGCAGTCTTCCTCGTTTGATAGATTAGGGCGAAAAAACAGGGAAGGGGAAAGTAAGGGTAAAGTTGTCCAAATTCTACAAAATTGCCTATATTTGTAAAAAGTTGGATAACTAGTCTAAAAATGTAAATGGGTTATAAAATTGGACTAGTTTTGTAATTATCCCTAATTTAAAACATGTCCATTTTAGACATTTTAAATCCGAACAGTAACAGTTAAATATAATTTTACCAAACACTAGTAATTAAACAGCTAATAACAAACAGCTAACAGCTTACTGCAACTGCAAACAGCTAACATCAACCGCAACAACTATTAGCTAACAGGCCCTAAAAATACCACAAATACCGATCTAAATCATTCAAATCATAAGAATTATTCTTGGAATTAACCTTTAACCTTTTATTAAATGATAAAATTAAACAAGTTACAATTTTCCATATTTTTTATAACTGATGACATAAATTATTTGAAATTGTATAAGCAAATGAAATAAATTTATTAGGTATAGATATTAATTAGAATTATTTTTCAAATTCGATTTTTAAAAATAACATTTTTGAACTATTTTTTCCTATCATTTTTTGTTATGTAGGGCATGTTTGATAACGAAGTTCAACACTTAAAATTAATACATTAAGTACTTTTTGGTTTTAAACTTGTTTGATAATTCAACTTAAAATTTCTAGTTAAGTCAAAAAAATCACTTATTTGGATAAGTCAAAATATTTAACTTAACATTTTAAGTTCAACTTATCACCTAATATTTTTAAATTCAGTACTTAATTTTAGTATTTATCAAACAGTTACATCATTTGATATTTTCAGCATTTATAATATTCAGCACTTAAAATTCAATACTTATTTTTCTAGCACTTAGTTTTCAGTTTTATCAAACGTCATCTAAGTAAAAATATGATAATCTATTCGAGTTTCTCTCTAATAATGTATCAACTTTATATAATAAAAAAAATCAGTCACTACAAGAAAAACGCGAAATAGAGACCATGTCTTTGGTCTCTAACCTGGTCTCTAAGACACTTTTGAGACCAGTTTTGGTAGTTTTGCAACCAGGTAAGGTTGGTCTCAATTTCGCAAGTTGCAAAGGATGTTCGTAGCAAAGTTCAGCTACGAGTTGCAAACATTAAAGACCAAGACTGGTAGCAAAGTCGCGTCGCAAACTTAGAGACACAAGTTAGCTACTCTACATTGTCTCAAATATTTGAGACCATGCTTGGTAGCAGAGTCACGTCGCAATCTTTGAGACACAAATTAGCCACTCTACTCCATCTCAAAACACATCATCAAAATCTACAATTCACCAACGGATTACCGACAGAGTATGGACAAAAAAATTTATCGGTAAACCTGCATTTACTGTTCAATTTTAGCAGCAATAGCAGCATTTCGTGGAGAGCTTTTTTTCTTATTTTCCCTGTACATTTCTATTATCGGGTTTCAATATTAACATGCTGTAATACTTAATATCATATAACCATTCACAAAGTTCCATAATAAAATCTACAAGATAATATATTTAACAAAATATTAGTTGAAGTTAATGTTTACATATCCAAATTAGCTTAAAGCTAATGATAAGATCTCAAAATGATAACAATCTAACTACCAAAAAGTTGGGATGTTATGTCTCATACTCGCCCTCTTTCCAAATCCTATACCAAAAAGAGACAACCTTGCACCTTTGACCTCTTCAAAAAACTATACCAAAGGAGACAATCTAGGACCTTTGACCTCTTTCAAAAAAACATACCATAAAGAGACAACCTAAGAACCAATGGCCTCTTTCAAAAAAAAAACTATACTAAGAAGACACAACCAAGGGATCAATGAATCTAAGTTAGTCACGTACGGTCTAACCTCTCTAAGGCCTCAAGTCGACTGAGAGCAGTTTGGAGTTGCCTTAATGATGGGCCAAGTTGGGTCTCTACCTCTATCAGTCGCAAGCGAAGCTCGCTAACTTCATTGGCACCAACACGTAGTGTTATAAGATCAAGTGATTGCTCCATACGTTCTTGTCGTTCATCGACCCGCTCTAGATGCTCTATAAAACGAGCCCTCTCGGCATTGAAACCATTAAGCCTTTCCTGTATTGACTGAATATCAGGCTGTACATTAGCAGTTGAGGTAGATGCACCACCAAAAGTTGAAGATGTCGCTGCTCTTGCACTTCTAGGATGTGACATGCGGTCCCGAAAATAATTGGAAGCTGCTGAACCAAGTCCATAAATCCTCCCATCTCTGTTAATTCCTCCAATAGCCACATAGAATGCTTCTATTTCATTAAGTTGTTCACCAACTTCTTCGGGAGTCATCTCGGGAGCCATTTGTTCAACCTGTTGTGTAATATTGTTCACATAGTTTTCCTACAATTGTCAATGAAAACAAAATTGATAATTAATGTCAAGTGAGTTGTTGATAAATTAAATGAAGTTTAGTCAATTGGTTGATACATAAAGCCCACATCCATACATAAGCATATTTAAATACTGTCAGAGATGCAAAGCATGTTTACCAATCCAAAATTAAACAATTTTCTACACTTGGAACAAATCATGCAATTTTTTGCAGCAGCATATATTCCCAAAGGTTGCTGAACTTTTTTACATTCTGCATATAAGTTGTGTAAATAAGGCCTAAATTTCTCATAAGTTGCATAAACTCAAAACCTTGAAATCCAAAACTCATTAGCCACATTTAACCGAAACAACATCACAATAACTGCAAGATGCAAGCTACAAATTGCACCATATGTCACTATATTCACCCCATAGCCTCAAAAGACTGATTAATAACAAGTAAAGTGAATTATTACCTGAATTACTTTACAACGATTATTAACGAATGAAACTCCATCGTGCTCGTGAGTGTGTCCCCATAAAAATACTTGGTCAGCAGTAGGTTTCTTGCCTAATTCATTTTCCTGAATGGAGTATAAACTGAATTAACAAATGTATATCCAATAAAATAATTAAAGCCAAATGCTATCATAATCTGGTCATAATTAAACGTATCTAAAATGTCAAGTAGCATACAAGCTTTTGTGCAGATTTTGCATGGGCATATGAACCACCAGTATGGGTTCCTTTTGCCACACCATCTTCTCCTACCCTTTCTTTTTTGGCAAGCTCACTTTTCCTTTTAAACTCAGGAGTGCCCCACATACGCTGCCACGGCTCCCAAACATCTTCGGGGCACCAAATAGGCCTTGTTCCAGCTTTTCTTATCCTATTCAATGTTCCCTTGTAGCGATCTTGGAGTTTGCTAATAAACGCCTTCCTTATTATGTCATCAGAATATTTGGTAGTGTCCCATACACATCGTTTCTGTAAAAATTTACAGATTGCTGAGTAATAAACTTTTCAAGCTGAAATTGCAATGGATAATTTGAATACCTTAAACTCCTCCCAATATTTTTCCAGCATTGCATCTGATAGCATTTGAAATGTATATGCGACTGGTTGCAGATATTGTTGAAAGATGCCTGTCACCACCGTCGCAATATGATGATCAATAAACCTGCATCACACACTATATCAATTCTTAAATAAATACATGTTAATAGACAACTTATTATCTACTTGTCACATATGGGCTTTAATGTACTTGTTATCTACTCCAAGTACAACAATGAATCTGTCATTATTATCTCTTGGCGCATCAGTTGATATATTCCTTCGTGGTGCATAGCGTCGGCTTGTTGTAATTGAGCAAGGAGCGGAAGATCCTGCAGCGCTGGAACCTGCTGAGTAGCTAAAAATTTAGTATTTTATAGTTCAGTAGCTAAAGAATATTTGAGATACTAAGAATCAGGTCTGCCATATTTTTGGCAGTTAAACTCAGAACAAGAAAGATCAACAAGTGACAGCAGAAGCAGTTAAGAATTTCACATGTACAAATTTGATTGTTCATAATCTTAAGCATAAATATACCAATATGAGATCAATTAATAGGAAAATCATGTTTGTACTTAACACACAAAACAATATGTTATTATGTATACAAATCAGAGAACTTGATAATAAGTCTTCTCCATTGAGTGCATAGAAATGGTGTATGCTAATTTTTCAAAAATCAAGATACCTGAAAACAGATGGAAAATGATTTTGCTACACCAATTGGAAACAAATTTTGAAAAGAGTTTCTCGCAGAGTTTCTCAACCTATTTCATACTTGGTAGAAGAGTTTCAACTTACCGAGATTATACAAAAGAAAATGTAAGCGCGGTCTATAATTACATTGCATGAAAATATATACCATAACATAACTATAATAATGTGTCCTTTTTTTTAGTATAAGAATATAAGATATTCAAACTAGAAATTACTTAGTATAAAATATGGCAGACCTGATTCTCAGTATCTCAACTACGGCATGGTGAGGATCTGAGGAAATTGCCTATAGGTCGTGTCAAAAAGAGAACAAAAAAAAAGTGGAAGTGCAGTTGTATCTTACTTGGCTGAGATTGTGGTGGAACAAAAGGTTGCATAGGCGGTCCATGCAACGTAGTAGACTGAGTATCAGGATCCGTTGTGGATGAAGGCAATGTCTCATTCATAGATGAATGTGTAGGAGGTGTCTCTTGTACTTGTGAAGGCGATGCCTCTCGAACACGTGAAGTCGAAGAAACCAAATGCATGTTTTGCAAGTAGTGTGGTATAGTTCTAGGAAATAACATCCTTATAGGTTTCTTGCCCTTGTTCCCATTATTGGGTGTGCTCTTATCACCACCTCCCTCTTGATCTCCATTTTCACCCATCCTGTAAAGTCACATATAAACTAAAACAAGAAACAATCAAACAGATAGTAGTTTTCTTTCAAGACATTAAAAAGAATTTAATTGCCATAAATAATTCGACTATAATCCATAAAAATTCATAACCATAAATTCAACATGTAATAAGCAAAAAATAGTCTTCTAAAGTCAACAACAAACATAATAATGTAAATTTCACTCGAAATTAATCACTTCCATCGTCGCTAAGATCGATATCATCATTTGAATTATCGCTAAGCTCATCCTCATTATCAGATTCAGAAATCAGAACCTCTTCTTCATCAGTTTCTTCTCCTGGCAACTCAAAATAAGGATCATTATCTACACTGTTTAAAGGAATATCATCTTCATGCGAAACTTCAACTTCAATTAATTGAGGCTCTTGTTCTTGAAATGCGTCGTTGTTAGCACCAAGCTTATTCTCTGGTATGTCGAAGACTCCTCTAGGTTTAACTGTGCACGCAACAACCCAATCAACCTTATCATGCTTCAAAGAAGGATAAGAAACAAAGTAAACTTGGGTCGCTTACATAGACAAAATGAATGGCTCATAATTCTTAAATTTGCGCTTCATATTAACTTCAACGATGTTGTACCGATCATGAACTCGAATCCCGACATTTGGCATAGGGTCATACCATGTGCATTTGAACACCACAGTTTTTTGAACCGGTAAACCAGGATAAGAAACTTCAATTATCTCATCAATCACTCCAAAATATTCAAAGCCATCTCCAAAGATGCAAACAGCATTGTTTGAAGTTGATCGGTCACCACTATGCGATGTTGTGTGGAATCTATAACCATTCACAAAATATACATCGAATGTCATCACCATTTGGGACGGTTTAAGAGCCAAATTAGCAACACAATGGTTCTCCATTGCATTCTGCTGACTCTAATTAAAAAAAAAGAAAAATTTAATCAATAACATAAACGGTTAATGATGTACACTATTAATTATTAGCAAGTTAGCTGCAACTTACAAAATTGAAGAACCATTTGGCAAAATGTTTATCCACATCAGATTCGATGGCTGAATCAGTAGCATCAGGGTCTAGACCTTGCAAATGTTCCTTATATAACCTAGTATAGTAACAGTTCAAGACATGAATATTTACCAATGTTAAATTGTAAATTAACATTATATGAAGCTTACTCCACATATGGCCTCACTTCTAGACAGTTCAACAAGATGTAAGAGTGAACTGCTACATGCTCCTTATCATCCAACCATCTTGTTCTCACACGTCCACTATAGCGACCATTGTATGAGAATAACATCAAACTCGACTTATCCCCGATATTATTATCACCTCCATCATCATTGCGAGGCACTTGGCGGTGGCACATATAGACTTGCGGCTTGAAGTAGTATGAACAGAAATTAGATGACTCCTCCACCAAATATGCATTGCAGATTGAACCTTCAACTCGTGCTTTGTTTTTTACACTTTTTTTAGGCGGCCTAGAAATCTACATATAAATGAAATCAAGAATGACATAAGAGGATAGAATAGGAACTAGGAAACTTATATAGTGAATTATAATACCTTTCAAATGGATACATCCATCGGTATTGAACTGGACCAGCAACTCTAGCTTCATAAGGCAAATGTATTGGAAGATGCTCCATTGAGTCGAAGAATCCTGGTGGAAATATCATTTCTAGTTTGCAAAGAATTATTGGGATCTCCTGCTCTAATTGTGCCATATCATCAACTCTGATCACATATGATGTTAAGTTTTTGAAAAAACAACTCAACTCTGTAATAGCTTCCCAAACATTTTTTGGAAGCATCTCACGAAGTGCAATGGGTAGCAAACGATGCATGAAAACGTGACAGTCGTGACTCTTCATGCCAAATAGCTTAGCTTTTTTTATCATCAACACATCTACCCAAGTTAGAGACATAACCATCTGGAACTTTCAATAGCTTAACCCAATCGCACACTTTTTTTTTGAGCCTGACTTAAAGTGTAACAAACCTTTGGGTAGTTACCGGTGATAATATCCTTGAGAAGCCCTATTATAGAACAAAGCAACATCTTCACGGGCTTTAGAATTATCTTTCGTTTTACCCTTTACATTCATTACAGTGTTGAACACATTTTCAAATACATTCTTCTCAATATGCATCACGTCAAGATTGTGACGGACCATATTAGTTTTCCAATAAGGAAGATCCCAAAAAATGCTTCTCTTCTTCCACCAACAAGTTGGGCCACAAATTTGCTTATTCACATGTTCAGAATCAAGT
Source organism: Euphorbia lathyris (assembly GCF_963576675.1). Lineage (NCBI taxonomy): Eukaryota > Viridiplantae > Streptophyta > Magnoliopsida > Malpighiales > Euphorbiaceae > Euphorbia > Euphorbia lathyris. The sequence goes on from NC_088910.1 coordinate 92,565,008, forward strand.
TCAGTTACTCTCCGCAACTATAGATCTTCTATCTCAGATAATACTTGTTGACCAGTCTTAATGGGTGGAGGGGGTCTTCTCTCAATGCAATTAAGTCTAAACTTTGTCTTGTTTCTTCTGTATTTATGGTTCATAGGCAAAAATTTGCGATGATTGTCAAACCATGAGGTTTTTCGACCGTTTGGCAATGAGAATGCATTTGAATGTTCCATACAGTAGGGACATGCCATTTTCCCAGCTGTGCTCCATCCAGACAACATTGAGTAAGCTGGAAAGTCACTGATAGTCCATATTAAAGCAGCTCGCAGGGTAAAGTTTTGCTTTAACGAAACATCATAAGCATCAACTCCATTCTGCCAAAGATTTATCAATTCGTATATCAGAGGTTGCAAATACACATCTAGATTCTGCTTCGGGTAAACACTATAGTATGACAATTTAACACACAATTGAGAAGAACATCAACAGCAGGAGATAAACACTATAGAATTCTCCTTCAGTGCAAAAGTCTCTATTCCTAGGACATACATCCTATAAAGTGTTTGTGACTCTGTACATTTAACTAGATGCATCAAACTCATAATTAAAACAAAATTTGTTATGTCTATGCATGATTAGCAGCTAGCAAGTCTTTCCTACTTCTTTTTAGACATATTCAAAGCTCATTCATGACAAGAAAGAATAGTAGCAGATGAAAAAAGGATGAATGGAATCTTTATAATCAAAACCCAAAACTTGCTTAAAGTGTGTACATTCTAATTTTTTCAAACAAATCTTGTTCTTGTCTATGATTTTAAAACGCATCTACATCTATTAAAAATTCACCTTATTACTAAGTTTTGATCACTTCTCTTCATTTTTAAATGGAATTCAATTTATTCTCATCCTATTGTCATCACTCAGGCCGACCTTCTCAGTCTTTTACCTCGACTCGATGGTTACATTGGTACTATCACCTATCATACATAAACTCTCATATATTCATATATCTGACCCATATAATCTTGACCTGTTGCAAAGTCTGTACATGTTGGAGTGTCCACACCACATCCAATCCCCTATAAATTGATTGTCAACCAAACCTCTAATTCATTAAATCACTTGCAAAACAGAAAAAAAAATGTCCTCTCCATTGCTTCTTTCTCTTCTAGTTTTAGCCATAAACCAAGGCCTAACCCATGGGGTAGAGCCCCTGCAATCCAGAGCTAGAGAGTATCTAAAAGCACACAACCAAGCAAGATCACCAGTAGCCATTAGGCCTCTTAAATGGAGGGAAAAGCTAGCCAATGCCTCAAGTAGACTCGTCAGGTATCAAAGGAACAAAATGGGTTGTCAATTTGCTAATCCCAGCAACATCAAGTATGGTGCAAACCAGCTATGGGCTAGTGGTTTGGCTGTGAGTCCATTAATGGTTGTTGATAATTGGGTTCAACATAAGATTTACTATAACCACACAAATAATTCATGTTTACCAAATGTCAGTTAGAAGTTTTGAGTAATGGAAGGTATAGAAGTGCTTTGCACCGTTTCCTGGCTGACAAGAATGGAAGCAGGATCTCCATTGCTACCTTCTACAACCCTGCTGGTGATGCCATCATTTCTCCGGCTTCCAAACTGGTGTATCCTCATGGCTACAGGTTTCAAGATTACCTAAAGCTCTATTCCACAACTAAGTTTTTAGATAAGGGCCCTAGATTTGAATCCATGAAAAACATGAACAATGGATACAACGGTGCCAATATCTAGAAGGGTGCAAGTTATGTTCTGTTCTCTAGTATTTCTGTGAGTTCCTATAAAAAATGTAATGGGAATTTGTTGAAGTAAAAGAAGTTGGGGTGTAGTATTATTAAAGGAAAGTCGAATCTCAGAAAGAAGCAAGTATTAAGAAAGGTATATTAGCACATGTAAAGGAGTAAATGGTATTAAGAAAGCTAATTAAAAAATAAAAACAAAAAGTATTGGCTATTGAAATGAATGGAATCCAAGCATTTACAATTGGAAGTGGGGGATAAGATTTTAGAAATATGTGGTATTTCTTTCTTTATCTGACATGGCCTGGCCTGGCCTAGCCACATACCATACCAGGAACATGTTTTTTTTAACTAGTTTTCCTGGAAATAGTGATAAATAATTCAAGCTATACCAGAACAGGTTCACTTTTATCCTATTCTATTCTATTCTATGAGACTCACTTTAATTCCTTCCATAAATTAGAGTCCAATAAAAAATAATAATTGAATATGTGAATAAGATTGAAACAAATGAGAAGTTGTCAATTAAAATGCACATTTTAGCACTTGTCTTGCCATCTCATCAGTAGTATCAGATTGCCACCATTTTTAGCATTTCCTTCCCCAAATTGAAGTTCAGCAGGGATCTTCACTTTCAGAAAGGAATATGCTTAAATTGTAAGAATTCGAGAAGGTGATGCTCAATACAATACCTCATGTTTTAAGGATAAGAAACAGAAGAATTCCATATCAGCTTTTAACCTAGACAGCCATACATTAAATATTAGTATCACATATCTCCTTGGGTCCAGAACTCACTAGTTCACATGATAAGATATAGTGAGTCCTTTGGTTAAACATGAGGAGGATTGCAGTTCACATTTGTTACACTAAATGCTCATTTCCTATTCTACTGTGACTTCTTTCAAGTCTTTTTTTTATTATTTGCAAAATCTAGTCTGAAACAATGGTTCAGGGATTCTTTTTAGTGAAAAATTAGAAACTTTCCATGCAAATAGTGAGTGATTTTGTTAACAAAACCAACACGAGTATTATATAGTAGAGGTTTATTAAACTCCTCACCTTAAAGCATTGCATAAAGACACTCACAACCAGTAAAGTCCAAAAAGCTAACTAAAATCCATATGCAAGAACCAAGGAGCATCCTATGGGAAGTAGCAAAAGTAGCTAAAGTCAAGAAATGAAATGACACAGTTCACACTACGAAGCCACCACAACCCAAGACGGATTTTAAAAAAAATATGCATCTTTTTGGTTACTAGTGATTTTCGAAGACGATACTTATCTCTCTAAGAACCTGACTTTCATCTTTTGTACTGTACCCACGAAGAAATGGGGGATGAATAATTGAATATTGACAAATTGGCAAAGATAAGTTCCACAGAGAGTGAAATACACACGCAGACTCGAAAGAGAAAATTGTATGTTTTGTAGCTGAAGAAAAAGAAGCAATGCGGCCATCATTCAAAAAGAAACTTTTTTAAGAAATAAGGAAAGGAAAGAAATTGCACTTTTCATAGCTAAAATCCATAAAAACTCAAAAACCTAGAAAGTTAAATCACAAAAAAGGAGGAAAAGAGGCTCTTACTTTGTGTAGAACAACGAATTTGAGTCTTCATAACAAAACCCTTCTTCCTCTGTATCTTCTTCTCCTCCCTTTCTCTTTCCCACCTTGTGTGAAACAAAATTTTAGCAAAATGGGTTTCTGGAAGACATGGCTGAGAACCCTAACACTAAAATCGATTTTTAGTAGAACAGAGAGAAGACATGAGAGGAGAGTCTCGTAATATCTAGTTTTAGGTTTTACTGTGCGTTCTCTTTCTTTTAGGATAAATCAAAGGGTCAACTTTTTATTTAGGTTAAATCAGATGGTTGTGATTAAGGGGTAGTGAAAATATCAATGGTTCGATTAAGGGATAAGTAGTAATTTTTATTTTTTACTTTTTACCCCTTAATTTTCACTTTCTAATGGTTCTGATTAAGGGGTAAGTAGTAATTTCCCACTTTAATTTTGGCGGCAATTTTGGCGCCCAAACATTACAACAACTCTTTGATTTTGCAAGAGTAAAATTTGCAACTCGCGTACCTTTAAGACATGTTCTGTGTCTCTAATGTAGTCAACAAGTCAAATATTATCTTTGCAACCCAGAAAACACGTTAGATACCGTATGTGTTGCAAATGTTGAGACCAAATTTAGAGTCGGTCTCAAACTCTGGTCTCTATTTTGCGTTTTTCTTGTAGTGAGTTTTCGTGAATATATTGAACACAATAAGATTCTTTAAAATTAATCATACTAAAAACAAGGATAAAAATGGAGAAAAAATAATAGACGAAATAAATTCAAGATATTATATATTTTGAATAAAAATTAAATTTAAAATTATTTTTATAAATTTACGAATTCAATGTATATATAATATTATTTAGTTAACTACAATTTATATATATATAACGCACAACACAATATATATTATAGATGTTATGTTTGTTGAAACATCTTTCCACATAATTTTGATTTGACAAAATTGTTTAAGTGTAATTAAGAAATATTCTAAACACACTAAGTTTAAATGCTTTGATTTATTCTACTAATGTGTTTGTTCAATGTTGAGTTAAATTGTTTATAAGACACAAAGATTAAAAGGCCCAAAGCCCAATACGGAAGTCAAAGCCCAAGTCAAACAGTTTAAGGCAACTCGGCCCGCGTATGTCAAAACGCTGTCGTTATGTATAAAATGCAGCTCAGCGGAAGAAGGATCTAGAAGACCTTCCTGGAACAACTTCGGGACGAAGCTGCTGAGTTGATTCGACAAAGAGTACAAGACAGCAGCTGAGCAAGAACAACTTCCAGACAAAGTGTTTCCACTTTGGGTAAAGTTCAGAAGACACAGAATGCTGTCTAGTTGACCTTACCATAAATGGAGAGACATTCTGCCAAGCTGACCAAAAGCTGACCTAGGACAGAAGATACTCAAATCTGATTGGCCGAGAGCTCTGAGCAAGACAGGATGACAACGACATGAAGCCGTTTCCCTCCAACGGTTATTTCAAAATTCAAAATGACCGACACCTCAGACGTCTCTATAAATAGAGCTCTTCAGTTGCTTCATTCAATACAGAACTTGATCAAGCCATTACGCTGACCAAATTTCTACGCAAAGTTCTGCAAGAAAAAGCAAAGCAATCTTACACTAAATTTCATATCTTTTGTGTAAAAGTCTAGAGTGATTATTCAATCATCTAAGGTGTCTTAGCAATCGTTGTTTAGGACAAATACTTATCATTTCTAGAGATTAGAAAGGAGAGGCTGAGTACTCGGTTATAGTACTCAGCGAAAGATTAGGATTGAGTAGAGGTATAGAGGAAGGTACTCTTGTTATACGCAGTTGCTAAGATTGTAAAAGGTTTGATGCTCTACCGTTAAAGAGCTCAGTAGAGAATTCGAAATCTCGAAACGTGTTCCGGGGACAGGACGTAGGCTTGGAGGCCGAACCTGGATAAATCTGCTGAGTAACATATTTCTAACCTTAAACTCCTTTATATATTTATTGCTTGCTTAAACAAAAACTGACCAAGTAAAGAGGTCAAGATGAGTTGTGCGCATTGAATATCTGAGCTCAGGAATAAACTCTAAGTGCTATCTCCTGACTCAAGTAAAGAAACTGACCTAGTCACCAGTTGACTAAGCCAGTATCTTGTTATTCACTCAGCACCGCTGTTAAAACCTTTTTCTCACGAAAAAGAAGTCTGCCCTAACTTAAAATTTTTAAATAGTTCCTACCCCCCCTTGGAACTATACTTGTAACGTTATAAGGGACCAACAAGTGGTATCAGAGCTCTAAAGGCTCACTGTAAAAGGTTTAACCACCTTGAGCTGATCCCCACCATGGGCGAAAACAGCACTCGGTTTCTCCCAGGAAACCAAACAACTCAGATCTTACCTGAGGGGCTGTCCATTACTCGGCCTCCCCTATTCTTCGGGTCTAACTATACCTTCTGGAAGAATAGGATGAAAAATTTCATTCAGGCTACAAATATGAGTGCCTGGCTATCCATAGTCCAAGGTCCATTTGTACCTGTCGAAGTTGTGGCTGGCCAAACAGTTGTTAAAGCTGAGGCCAAATGGACAGAGGATGATCTCAAGAAGCTACAAAATCATGCCTCAGCTATAAACATGCTTCACTGTGCGCTCGATGCTGCAGAATATAATAAAATTTCAGGTTGTGAGTCGGCGCAAGAGATCTGGAAGAAGCTGGAGGTCACCTACGAAGGAACCAATAAAGTAAAGGAGTCCAAGGTGAACCAGCAAATGAGACTGTACGAGCTGTTCGAAATGAACAATGATGAGGGAATATCTGACATGAATGCAAGGTTTACCAACATCATCAATGAGCTCAAGAGACTTGGGAAGATCTTCACTGAGGAAGAACAAGTCAAGAAGATACTCAGGAGCCTTCCCAAAGACTGGCAAGTAAAGAAGACCGATGTTGAGGAAGCTCAGGACTTAACCACCTACAAATATGATGAGCTCATCGGCTCGCTGCTGACCCATGAGATCTCGATGAAGAATTTCGAGGTGAAGGAAAAGTCTGAAGACAATAAGCAAAAATCTCTTGTCATGAAAGCTGACTCCACTGATGGGAGCTCAACAGATGATGAGGAGATGGCTATGTTCACAAGGAAGATGAAAAGGCTGTTCAGAAAGAATGACAAATATTCTAAGAAGCCTTATAGAAAGTTTGATAAGTATAAAGCTGAGTCCAGCGACAGCAAATACAAGAAGGACAACTCAAAGCCCATTACATGCTTTGAATGTCATCAAACTGGCCATATCAAGTCAAGCTGCCCCACGCTAAGGAAAGAAAAGAAGAACGGCAAAAAGGCAATGGTGGCAACATGGAGCGACAGTGATGAGTCTTTATCAACAGAAGCTGAGGCCACTGAGTCAGCAAAGATATGCTTCATGGATGACGAACTTGCTGAGCCGTGCGTCTCTGAGCATGCTGACCCCTCCACGACATCTGATGAAGAGGAGCAATCAAATGAGGTAATATCACTTCCCCAGCTCAGAAACGAAATGGGTAATGCCCTGAGTGACCTCTATACACTTGTTAAAAAGTGTAATAAGAAAATTAGAGCACTCAGCAGGCGCTGTGACGAGGTTGAAGAGGTCAAGCTAAGTGACCTCAGATTCCTTCTTCAGGACAACTCAACTTTACATGATAACATGGAGATCATACATAAGTCTGTCTCTGAAGTCCAATCAGATTCAAAGAAACTGAGAAAGGATGTCACAAATATCCAGAACCAACTAAAGGTTCAAAACAAAAGAAATATTCCTCTGAATGCTCAGTACCGAAGTACTGGTCAGCAGAGATGGAATCCCCAGCGGAATGTCCAGTGTGACTTCTGTGGGAAGAAAGGACACACCACAAAGGTGTGCTGGCACGCTCAGCACTGTGGTGCTGACCAGTCAGTGAGAAATCCTAAACGGAAGGTCAGCTGTGACTTCTGTGGAAAGAATGGCCATACCATCCAAGTATGCCGCCATAAAATAAAATATGATGCTTTACCTGTTGAACCTAACAAGCAAGGACCCAAAAAGAATTGGGTACCTAAAAGTAACTAGTTACAATGCAGGTAAGCCTGAGGTGTGCTGAGAAGTCAAAGATGTGGTATATTGACAATGCATGCTCGAGGCACATGACTGGTGATGAAACTCAATTCATCACTTTTGAGCGTAAACGAGGAGGAAGCGTAAGTTTTGGAGACAACAAAAAGGGTAAGATAGTAGGGTCAGGAACCATCGGAGGTAATCCTACTATTGAGTCAGTCTCCCTAGTCAGCGGACTCAAATATAACTTACTTAGCGTAGCTCAGCTATGTGACAATGGGAGAAAAGTTATATTTGATGCTACTGGATGTAAAATATACGAGGGAAAAACAAATGAGTTAATTTTAACTGCCCCTCGGATTGATAATGTCTTTATGCTAGACTTAGAGAAAAAGTTTTCAAAAACTGTATGCTTAGTTTCAAAGGAAGAAAATTCCTGGCTATGGCACATGAGACTTGGTCATGTAAGCATGGACCTCCTGGCCAAATTAGCAAGAAAGCAATTGGTTGAGGGACTGCCTGAACTTAGATTTGAAAAAGATCAACTATGCCACGCTTGCCAAGCTGGAAAACAAACCAAACAATCTTTTCATAGCAAAAACATTGTCTCAACTAAGCGTCCATTAGAATTACTACACTTGGATCTCTTCGGTCCAGTCCAGCCGCTGAGTCTGGGTGGAAGAAGATTTTCCTTGGTCATTGTAGATGACTTCTCTCGGTACACTTGGGTCATCTTGCTGAGTAGCAAGGATGAGACCTTTGAGACATTTTCAAATTTGGTTAGAAAACTTGAAAATGATAAAGACCTAAAACTGGCTCACATCCGAAGTGATAATGGTGGAGAATTCAAAAACCAACAGTTTGTTGAATTCTGTGAAGCCAGCGGCATTGACTATAACTTTTCTGCTCCTAGAACGCCTCAACAAAATGGGGTTGTTGAAAGGAAAAACAGAACACTGGTTGAAATAGCCAGGATAATGCTGAGTGAGCATAGGCTTCCAAAGTACTTTTGGGGAGAAGTTGTTAACACAACGTGCTATATTCTTAATAGGGCTCTTGTTAGACCTATACTAAAGAAAACCCCCTACGAACTTTGGAAAGGACGAAAGCCCAACATTGGATACTTTCGTGCCTTTGGCTGTAAATGTTTTATTTTAAACACCAAAGATAGCCTAGCTAAATTTGACTCAAAAGCTGATGAAGCTATCTTTTTAGGCTACTCAACAAACAGTAAAGCATACAGAGTTTTCAATAAACGAACTCAAGTTCTAGAAGAGTCAGTACATGTTGAGTTCGACGAAACTAACCCTGTAGGTAGATACCAGCCGCTGATCGAGGATGATCCACACTCAGCACCCGCTGATCAAGATACAACCGCTGAGTCATTCCCTCATGGGCTGACCAAAGGTAAAAGTGAACCAAATATTGTTTTCACTGACCAGTCTTCACATGCAGAAATTGTTGAAACACAGACAGCACAAGACATCAATCTACCCAAGGAGATAAGGATTCCAAGAGGGCACTTAGAGAGTGCAATCCTTGATGCCGCTGAGAATACCCTGATGACAAGAAACCAACTCAGGAGGTACCTCAGCAATGTAGCCTTCGTCTCAGTTCAGGAACCTAAGAACTTCGCTGATGCTAAGGAAGATGACCAATTCAAAAGAAACGATGTATGGGAGCTAGTGCCACATCCAAGGAGTCAGAAGACCATTGGAACAAGATGGGTCTTCCGCAACAAGCTGGATGAGCAAGGAAACATAGTCAGGAACAAAGCAAGGCCTGTAGCTCAGGGCTACAGTCAGCAAGAAGGTATTGACTACGGTGAGACCTTTGCCCCAGTGGCAAGGCTAGAGGCTATTAGGATTTTATGCGCTTATGCAAGCTATATGAACTTTAAGCTGTTTCAAATGGATGTTAAGAGTGCATTCCTTAATGGAGTTATAAACGAGGAAGTTTATGTTAACCAACCTCCAGGGTTTGAGGATCCTAAATTCCCAAACCACGTTTATAAACTCAAAAAGGCTCTGTACGGCCTCAAGCAAGCACCACGTGCTTGGTATGAGAGGCTGACCAGTTTCCTGCTGACTAGAAACTATGTCAGGGGCAAAGCTGATACAACCTTATTCATTAAGAGAAAGGGTAAAGATACCCTGCTGGCTCAAATATATGTTGATGATATTATTTTCGGTGCTACTAATGAATCAATGTGCAAGGAATTTAGCAAGCAAATGCAGACTGAGTTTGAAATGTCGATGATGGGAGAACTCAACTTCTTCCTTGGACTTCAAATCAAACAAGGGAAAAATGGCATCTTCATCAATCAAGCTAAATATGCCAAGGAGATATTGAAGAAATATGATCTTGAAAATTGCAAGCCAATATCCACTCCTATGGGCACTGATACTGTCCTTTGCGCTGACGAGAATGGTAAGTCGGTAGACAGCAAATTATATCGAGGTATGATAGGCTCTCTACTTTACTTAACATCAAGTAGACCAGACATTCAGTTCTCAGTATGCTACTGTGCTAGATATCAATCTAACCCTAAGGAATCTCATTACATAGCTGTAAAAAGAATCCTTAGATATTTGCAAAGCTCAGTGAACGTAGGTTTATGGTATCCCAACACTCATGGCTTTACACTCGTTGGATACACTGACGCTGACTATGGACGAGATAAGCTTGAACAAAAAAGCACCTCTGGAGGATGTCATTTCTTAGGAAGCTGTCTTGTATCCTGGTTCAGCAAGAAGCAGGCGTCAGTAGCCTTGTCTACCACTGAAGCTGAGTACATTACTGCTGGTCACTATGTTGCTCAAGTCCTATGGATTAAGCAACAGCTTGAAGACTATGGTGTTCAAACAAAGACAAGTGAGGTCAAATGTGACAACAAAAGTGCAATTGATCTATCAAAGAACCCAATTCAACACAGCAGAATGAAGCATGTCAGCATAAGACATCACTTCATTAGAGACCATGTACTCAAGGGTGAGATAAAGCTGACCTACGTCCCAACGGATGAGCAGCTTGCGGATATCTTCACAAAGCCACTGGCTCGTGAACAGTTCAGCATACTGAGAGAAGCCATTGGTATGTTTAATCCTCTTCAGTAAATTCCTGTTCTAAATGTAAATTTATGCTGAGTGAATTACTACGCTGAATGATTTATGCAAATGCATGCTGAGTGATTGTTATGCTGAGTACTTAACGCAAAATATATATCAATACTGAGTAAAATGTGCACACCGAGTAGTAATCTCAAACTGAGAAATCATCCTTTTATGTACTACTGACCACTCAGAATATAAAACGCTTAGTATTCTAAACGCTGAGTGTTAGATCCGTTGCATTAAATGCAAAAGCACTCGAATAGCCACCTAGGATGACGTATGCGCCGAATGTGTCATAAAAGCCAGGATCCTTGTCGGTTGACAATCCCAAGGCAAAACTAACACATGGATTCGATAAGATCCACTCTTCACCGCTATAAATAATGGGTAAATCCCCATTTTTTATTTTCTTTACACTTACCGAATTCTCTGGCAAAGCACTCTCTCTCTCTCTCTAAAAACTCTCAAAGCTTCCCAACCTTTTTTCTGAAACTATGACTAAGGTTTCCGTTAACATCTCTGGTGCCGGTCACCCTAAGACCAGTTCCGATGAACCCTCTGATAGGGGTCAAAAACCCCTATCTTTGGGTACGGTTTTAGGACGGGTTTTAGAGTTATTTGGTTAATAAGCGAGCAATTCTCGCATTTAAATGCTTTTGTGTGAGTTAGTTAGGAATTGGAAACGTTCTATTTACTTTTCGTCGTTTAGGCTCGTTTTGTGATCAATTTAGGCAAATACGGTCGAAATAGCATGCATATTAGAATTCCGTTATCTTTTGAAGCTAATTGGTCCGTCAAAAGTCGCACCAAACGAAGCGTTTGCTCAAAATAAGCGATTGACGGATCAATTTGGCTTTTGGACTAATGTTTTCCGGAGTTTTTATGCGTGTGCAGGTGTAAGTTCGGACGAAAAAGGGCATAGAACTCATCAAGCTTGAATCGAGCATCTTCAGGCAAAAACGCTCGGCGAGCAGGGCCCCACGGGCCATTTCTGCTCGCCGAGCAGGCTATGCCTGCTCGCCGAGCAGGCCGCCAGAGGCCTGCTCGGTGAGCAGGAGCCTGCTCACCGAGCAGGGTGCCAGGCGCCTGCTCGGCGAGCAGCCCTACTCGCCGAGCAGCCCTGCGGGAATTGGTCAAAAAGACCAATTCCGCCCCCACGAAGCCACGTTCGGCCCCACGTCTTCCTACACCAACTAGGACACGAAAATAGGTCAAAACGAGGCCCGAGACGCGTCTATAAATAGGATTTTTCCATTGTAATTAGATATCTTTCGTTTTTGTAAATTATTTTAGCTTTCCCCTTGTAATTCCTCTCCATCTTCTCCATCTTCCTCAACCTCCATTGAAGCTCCTTCAAAGCTTTTTCTCGAGGAATTATCAAGGTCCGTCCTTAAGATCAAGTCGCCGGCTGCAGAGTAAACAGGTTCCCTGAAAGGGATTTTTGTATCTCCTTTTATCTTTCCATGTTTGTACTCTTTGATACAGTTGCCGAACTTGACTTATTGTATCTTGTGACAATTATCTTCGCCTTTAATAATAATTTAGCTCTTGTTTTGTTCTATGATTATTTGTCTAATCTCTGTCTTACGCTTTATTCGATTGGTTTAACTCATTCAAAAGCCCCAAAATCTAGTAGGCACATATTGCGAGCTGAATCTGACCTAGTCAAAGCCTAGGAGATTGACGACCTCTTAGTTGATTAAGCGCCAATTTACTGAGCCTTAGACCTAGTTTCGGCCTTAGGGAATCACGCGCTAGGAACCTCAGGAGGGTAAGTAGGGTTAATCGCCTTGAATACAAGTGACTCAGATTAGGTTTTTATTCAATAGACTTGATAATCTATCTTTATTATTATCGTTCATACCATGTTCCTTCGAATAGTTTCATTAATGAAAGATCAATTAGGGGTAGAGTAACTTAGTTAGGCGTAGAATAACTTAGTTAGAATTAGATAACTTAGCTAGGATTAGCATAATTCAACCTAGGAGTAGATTAATTAAAACAAACAAACTCAAAACCCCCTAAGCCTAGATAACATCCGAGATCGAGTAGCTCGGTACTTGCAGAAATAAATCCTGTGGATGATAACCTGGACTTAGACCAGAAATTTATTACTTGATAACGACGGGGTACACTTATCCCTTAGTGAGTTCACATCTCTAACCTAGGTGGGGACGCATCAAGTTTTTGGCGCCGTTGCCGGGGAAAGTAGATTAATTCTATAAATACCCGACAACCGCCAATAATCAAGTTTTTGGCGCCGTTGCTGGGGAAAGTAGATTAATTCTATAAATACCCGACAACCGCCAATAATCAAGTTTTTGGCGCTGTTGCCGGGGAAAGTAGATTAATTCTATAAATACCCGACAACCGCCAATAATCAAGTTTTTGGCGCCGTTGCCGGGGAAAGTAGATTAATTCTATAAATACCCGACAACCGCCAATAATCAAGTTTTTGGCGCCGTTGCCGGGGATTTATTTCTTCTGCAATATCGAACCAAAGGTCGATTTGTTAGTTTAGGCATTCCTTGTGAATATCCTTTGTTTATATCGTTTATACTTGTTTATATATAATTCTTTATAACTTCTATACTTGTTCATATCTTTTGTGTTTGTTCTATATACTTTTACTTATCAACTTTTGTGCTAGAACTTCACTTTTTCTCAGCATTCTCTGATCAATGAATTGGCAAGAAAGAGTCGAGTGGCAAGCTCAAAAGTTTACTATCCCATCAAGACAATACATTCATGCCCTGGAGAATGAGGCTCCCAATCCCTCCATGGCCGACTTAAATGAGAAAATGGATATCTTGATGACGAAACTGAGCCTCAACACCAATGAAAGTGTAAGTTTTGTGGGTAATCACCAAAGGTATAATTCTAACCCCAATTCTTACAGCTTTTATGGTAGTGATTGGAGGAGACCTCAACACTCAAATCTGTCCTACGGGAACCCTAACATGTTGAGGCCTCCAAATAGGTTTGTTAATGAGCATAGGGAAAACGAATTGGGAATGTTCCCTTACGAACAAGCAAGCCAAGTTCCTCCACAACCCTCTAGCTCACGAGATGAGGTGCTGTCCCTTTTGAAAGGAATATCAACCCGACTTACAATCAACGAGGAGGTTTGCAAGGACTTGAGCAACCAATTAGCTCAAATAAACCATGAGATGCAAGAGTAATCCCGAGATGCTCTCCCAGGTATAAAGGAAAACATAGAAATCCCATAAAGGGAATCAGCTCAAGCCATCTCCTTGAGGAATGACAAAAAGGTAGAACCAAGTCCACTATCACATGCATCACTCGAGGTAAGTGAGGAACCGGAAGCGGTAAGCAACCCCGGTTCAAAATCTGAAATTCTAAATCATGTGATGGAGATAAAAGATCAAATCAAAACTTGTGTATCTCAACTACCTTTTCCTCAAAAATTAGAAAAGTTTAGGTTTGCTTCATGCTCAGAAGTTTTCATTCTCTTCGACCTACCAAGAGAATCCAAAAGGGAGCAAACCAAACTTTTTCATAATATGTTTAAATTCGACCTCCTGCTTTCATTAAACTTATTAGAGGCTCTTAATCCGTTTTGTAGGTATGGGTTATTTCTTAAGGAGTTCGAGTTCCTAACGCGAGTAGAAGCTTACACCTAGGAAGGAACTCCATGTCGAGCTAACCGACTATAAAGTAGCGCTTCTTGGGAGGCAACCCAAGTTTGGATTAAACTTTTTCTAGGTTTGTTTTTCTTTTTAATTCAATTATAGATTTCTGTTTTTAACTTTGGTTAATAAGTTGTCTTCTCCACCCTAACTCTTTACACTCGTACTTCATAATTTGTGATGCAATGTTGGAACTTATTGCATATTTTTAGTGTGAGGAGGAGGGGTAGACAAACTTACAAAAATTGTATAAATTTTAAATTTTTGTTGCGTCGTGTCTAGTTTAGTTTAGCGTTTTTTAGGTTTTGTTTATGTTTTTGCATGTTTAGGACCTAAAACCGTGAACCTCCTTCGAATCTAAACTTCGTTATTTATCTTTGAGGGCTGAGAACCGAATCTAAAATTGTATGACAACTAGTTTAGGTGTAGGACACAACTCTTGTATTTGTAAAAGCATGAGCTACAGTTGCATTTAGACCCTACTTTTGAAGAAATGCTAAAATCATTACTTAGGTAGATAACTTAAGAATTGAAGGCATGTAATATTAAACTTGAGTTTGGGGAAAACTAGTAAACACAAAATTGAAACCCAAAGAACTGTGAGCTGAATTTGAGCCTAAGAGCGAACATCAAAAAGCTCTTTTTCTTGACATTTTTGTGTGAATGCTTTGACTTGTGGAAGATTACAGATTTTGCACCTAATACTGTGTTGAACCTACATGCAATGATTTGAGATGATAAACGATGAATCGGCCTCATTAGAATTAACCCTTTTTCTTTATCTTATTTTTTTTCTTTTTCATCCACTCTAGGAAGCCCCTTTGAGCCGACATTTTTGTAGTTGTAGATTTTTCTTTCGTTCTAACCTGTTTTTGCAAACCACAACTTGGTTCGCTATTTAACCTTTGTTTTTGCAAAGCTCGAATTGAGCCTTTGTTTTCTTCTAGCGCTCTATCTTTGTTTATGGCATTACAGTAGCAAGCCAAAAGGCTAAGAAGTGAATGAGCATCACTATCTCAAAAAGAAAAAAAAAGGGGAAAAAGAAAGAGAAAAACAGAAAAAGAAAAAGAAAAAGAAAAGAGACGAACAAAAGGGAAAAACTTCATTCCCCAGTTCCTAAAAATAAAAAACGTCTCAAGAAAACATCCCAAAAGAAAAAATAAGGGATGAATAAAAAGCTCAGTCACTTCGTATTTGCTAAAGCCATTTTAACTTTGTTTTTGTAGCGCTAGAACTTTTAACCCTTGTTGTACCTTTAACCCTCTAACCACATTACAACCCCAATTAGAGGCTGTTTTTGATATCATCGGAGTCATGTAGCATAGTAGAGGAACTCGGATGAACGTGCAAAATCAGCGTAATCCTAAGCAAGAACATAAGCCGAGAGTAAACACTTTAGCCACCAAAATTGTGTGAATGGGTGAACTACCTATGGTGAGGTGTTTTACTTAGCGATCCCCTTAAACTCGTTTAATTGAACATGTGTCCATTTGCTTAAAACTATGACCCATGATAATTGAAATGCGGCTTTTGGATATCGTGTCTCTACTTTGTATTTCCGAATGCATGTAATTACAGATGCTCGAAGTTGTGTCAAACACCTAGTCAAACCAGGAGGTTTTCTAGCTTGCTTGTGATGGCGGGTTTAGTTTTTTAGTTTACTTGGGGACAAGTAAAGTTTTAAGTGCGAGGAGGTTTGATAGGGGTCAAAAACCCCTATCTTTGGGTACGGTTTTAGGACGGGTTTTAGAGTTATTTGGTTAATAAGCGAGCAATTCTCGCATTTAAATGCTTTTGTGTGAGTTAGTTAGGAATTGGAAACGTTCTATTTACTTTTCGTCGTTTAGGCTCGTTTTGTGATCAATTTAGGCAAATACGGCCGAAATAGCATGCATATTAGAATTCCGTTATCTTTTGAAGCTAATTGGTCCGTCAAAAGTCGCACCAAACGAAGCGTTTGCTCAAAATAAGCGATTGACAGATCAATTTGGCTTTTGGACTAATGTTTTCCGGAGTTTTTATGCGTGTGCAGGTGTAAGTTCGGACGAAAAAGGGCATAGAACTCATCAAGCTTGAATCGAGCACGCTTCAGGTGAAAACGCTCGGCGAGCAGGGCCCCACGGCCCATTTCTGCTCGTCGAGCAGGTCGCCAGAGGCCTGCTCGCCGAGCAGGGCGCCAGGCGCCTACTCGGCGAGCAGGGGGCTGCTCAGCGCGAGCAGCCCTGCGGGAATTGGTCAAAAAGACCAATTCCGCCCCCACGAAGCCACGTTCGGCCCCACGTCTTCCTACACCAACTAGGACACGAAAATAGGTCAAAACGAGGCCCGAGACGCGTCTATAAATAGGATTTTTCCATTGTAATTAGATATCTTTCGTTTTTGTAAATTATTTTAGCTTTCCCCTTGTAATTCCTCTCCATCTTCCTCAACCTCCATTGAAGATCCTTCAAAGCTTTTTCTCGAGGAATTATCAAGGTCCGTCCTTAAGATCAAGTCGCCGGCTGCAGAGTAAACAGGTTCCCTGAAAGGGATTTTTGTATCTCCTTTTATCTTTCCATGTTTGTACTCTTTGATACAGTTGCCGAACTTGACTTATTGTATCTTGTGACAATTATCTTCGCCTTTAATAATAATTTAGCTCTTGTTTTGTTCTATGATTATTCGTCTAATCTCTGTCTTACGCTTTATTCGATTGGTTTAACTCATTCAAAAGCCCCAAAATCTAGTAGGCACATATTGCGAGCTGAATCTGACCTAGTCAGAGCCTAGGAGATTGACGACCTCTTAGTTGATTAAGCACCAATTTACTGAGCCTTAGACCTAGTTTCGGCCTTAGGGAATCACGCGCTAGGAACCTCAGGAGGGTAAGTAGGGTTAATCGCCTTGAATACAAGTGACTCAGATTAGGTTTTTATTCAATAGACTTGATAATCTATCTTTATTATTATCGTTCATACCATGTTCCTTCGAATAGTTTCATTAATGAAAGATCAATTAGGGGTAGAGTAACTTAGTTAGGCGTAGAATAACTTAGTTAGAATTAGATAACTTAGCTAGGATTAGCATAATTCAACCTAGGAGTAGATTAATTAAAACAAACAAACTCAAAACCCCCTAAGCCTAGATAACATCCGAGATCGAGTAGCTCGGTACTTGCAGAAATAAATCCTGTGGACGATAACCTGGACTTAAACCAGAAATTTATTACTTGATAACGACGGGGTACACTTATCCCTTAGTGAGTTCTCATCTCGAGTTAGGTGAGGGCGCATCACCCTCAAGGCAAGCTACTTCACCTGAAACTACAAAGGTCACTACGCCGAGTAAAGGCAAAGCTGGTCAAGCCACCTCATCTAAGGGAAAGCCGACCAAGGTCAGAACCTACACCAAAGTTTTCACAGACGTTAAAGAATGTAAGATAGACTTCTCTAGATGGGTCTCAAAAGCCTTTGTAAAAACTGAGCAACCCTTCTGCGAATGGATATCGAAGAATGGCTGGACCGAGCTGTTCTCCATTAGAGATCACACCTACCCTGACCTAGTAAGGGAGTTCTACCACAACCTCCGAGTTGCCAATGATAACCAGGACCATCTGGTAACTGTGGTAAAGGAAAAGACCATCTTTATAAACCCTACCTATCTTGCTAACTTGCTGAAGTTAAAGAATGAGGGAACGAAACTGAATAGATCTGGGGATCACGAAGGAACTGGGTACGATACCACCTTCTGCAAGCCCGCTGGCCACTCTGGAGAAATCTCTAGCACCACAATAGGTCAGCACCAAAAGATGGCCCACTACCTGTTGACCTACTTCATTTATCCCAAGATCAACTGCACCACCTCAGCAACGAATTTTGAATAATGCTTCATATGGCATATGCTGACATACAAGCCGATCAACATGCCAGTATTCCTGATCGCTGGTTTCTTAAGGAGCACTGGAACTCTCAGGCTGGGCTCGCTCATCACCAGAATCCTCTTAGATCATCAAATTGATCTATCTGAGGAAACTAAGGCTAGAGGATCTGAGATAACCGCTGCTTCACTAAGGGCTTTAAAGTACAATCAGCCAATTAAGAAAGGGAAAATTGCTGATGAGGCTGAAGAGGAGTCAGCTGTCCCAAAGAAGGGCACAAGGACAAAGGCTCCATCTGCCCGAAAGAGGAAAGTTGTTGGGACTCCTTCAAAGAAGGCTAAGCCTCAGGCCAAGAAGCCTAAGTCAGCTGCTGAAAAAGGTCAGGAGAGACCTAAGTCAGTTGAGAAGAGAAGCAGGCAAGATGAGCCTGAAATAGAGGAAAGAACAGATGATGATGAGCAACCTCAAAAGAAGCAGAAGTCTTCTACGCTGGCCCCTATTGATGTTGTCCCCACTGACATAATCGTTCCTGGTGATTCTCACTACACTTAGTGTCTAGGAACTGAAACTGAGCATCAAGAAGATGATGTGCATCTGGATGATCAGTTCATTACACAAGTTGAGGAAGAGTTAGATGGCGATGATAAAGAAGATGATCAGGAAACAGAAGAAGAAGCAAGCGGTCAGGATGACGTTGAGGACGCTGAGGAGACAGCCAGTGAAGAAGAAGCTGCTGACCCAACTAATACTGAGCTGGGTACAGATAAAGAACAAGAAGAAGCTGTCCAGCTTACTGCTGATCAAGAAGAAACTTCTCCCTCTCACTCAGGAGAGTCTATCCAAGCTGACACTCCTCCTCGCAGAAGAAGATTAGTTAAGGCAAGTGAGAAGTCTGTCATTGACCTTCCTGTTCAAAAACCAATTGTCCCTGACCTCGTTATCCAGAAGCCAACCAAAGACCCTTCTACACTCAAGCTGGAATTTTTCAGAAAACAACCATCTTCTACTCCATCGGCTTCTCTTGAAAAGCAAGTCTCTGTTTCTTCACCAAAGGAACACGCCGACTTGAATGCTTTCGCTAACTCTACAAGCCAAATGGAGCAAATTCCCGTCAATGCTGTCACTACAAGCATTGTGCTGACTCAGAACATCCCTGCTCCAGTCAGCACAGACAGCATTCGAATTACTTCTTCTCCAATCAACACTTCTGCCCATCAATCAGCTCTACCCGAGACTCAAGTGCAGATTGAAAACACACTTCCAGTCACTGACCATGTTATTCGACTGACTCCTCTTCCAATCGGTCAAACTGAGGAAACTAGGCAAGTTAATGAAGGCTCTCTCAGCTACTTGCATGCCACCGAGTCTGGTAAAAGAATCATCGACTCGGTGCAAACATTAATTAAAGACCTTCATCAAACCACTCCACCTGCTGCTGGGTCTTCTACTATTGAGACAACTCAGCTCTCCCACGTAACTCAGCTTCTCAATGAAGTTAAGGGATTCAAGGATTTACTAAGTGTCATAGTCTCCTTTCAAGCACAGCAACCTAAGCAGGATTCCATCACCAAGCTGGCTGAGCTCCAGCTGACAATAGTTCAACACCTCAACACTCTTCAAGGTCAAGTCCAGACCTTGTCAGCTGCGAACACGCAATATGAAACTTCTGATGAAGTCAAAATGCTCTTTGCTCAGCTTCATACTGAGCAAATCAAGACCAACGAGCAAATGGTCTCCTATTCTCAATGCTCAGTGGAGCAAATTGGAGAGGCTGTTCGATTGTTGAACTTGAACAAACAAGAGATGGACACTGACGCCATGAAGCAAAATAAGATATTGTCTGTCACCAGACAAACCTTCAACCATGTACGTCACAGCAACATTCAGCGTCAATACTACGACTCATCCTTACTGAAGACATTTCATCAAGTCATTGCTGGTCTGTCCGATGCACTTACCTGGATAGGTAAATCTCAAGCTTTCATAGTAAGCATGATCAGCGCTGCTGAACTCAATATACCCGTAGAGGTCTCAGATGATGGAGTTGCTATCTTTGACGACGTCAATGAAAGCGCCGATAGACTTAAGGAGCTGTCCACAGAACTGACCAGAGCCGTCTTAACCGACGCCTTTAGGATTCCTCCTCCCGATGCTGACAAAACGGGGGAGAAAGCACAAGCTAGAACACAGCATGAGCCCAAGAAAAAGAAAAAGAAATTAGGCTAGCTCAGTGTATGCTAAGTTTGTAGTCTCTATGTTTATCTTTTGTTGTATGCGCTGACTACTTCTATTAATATCAATACTTGCATCTTCTTATCCAAAACCTGAGTTATGAGTTATTTTATACGATGCTGAGTATTAAGTTATTATGTATCTTCATGTACATCAACTATGTTTAATGCTTATAAAACTTATTGATTGTACCCAATGCTGATAACATGTTTGACATTGACTTGTATATTTATAAAACATTGTCTTATAAGACTCATTGAACAACAATTTACTCAGCGCCCTCAGAATGTTAAAACTTCCGCTTAAACACTGAGTAAAATAGAATATGTTTCATGAGCTGACCTATATCTGAAAACTGACCTTAGACTTACTCGATTAAACCTTTAAATGTTTAGAGTAAAACTAAGTTAGTAGCTCAACCCTGACGGGGGAGTTTGCTAAGCTATATTAGGTCAACTATCATGGGGGAGCTCAATACTGAGTTCTTCGCTGAATAGTTTTGCCAACATCAAAATGGGGGAGTTTGTTGAAACACCTTTCCACATAATTTTGATTTGACAAAATTGTTTAAGTGTAATTAAGAAATATTCTAAACACACTAAGTTTAAATGCTTTGATTTATTCTACTAATGTGTTTGTTCAATGTTGAGTTAAATTGTTTATAAGACACAAAGATTAAAAGGCCCAAAGCCCAATACGGAAGTCAAAGCCCAAGTCAAACAGTTTAAGGCAACTCGGCCCGCGTATGTCAAAACACTATCGTTATGTATAAAACGCAGCTCAGTGGAAGAAGGATCTAGAAGACCTTCCTGGAACAACTTCGGGACGAAGCTGCTGAGTTGATTTGACAAAGAGTACAAGACAGCAGCTGAGCAAGAACAACTTCTAGACAAAGTGTTTCCACTTTGGGTAAAGTTCAGAAGACACAGAATGCTGTCTAGTTGACCTTACCATAAATGGAGAGACATTCTGCCAAGCTAACCAAAAGCTGACCTAGGACAGAAGATACTCAAATCTGATTGGCCGAGAGCTCTGAGCAAGACAGGATGACAATGACAGGAAGCCGTTTCCCTCCAACGGTTATTTCGAAATTCGAAATGACCGACACCTCAGACGTCTCTATAAATAGAGCCCTTCAGTTGCTTCATTCAATACAGAACTTGATCAAGCCATTACGCTGACCGAATTTCTACGTAAAGTTCTGCAAGAAAAAGCAAAGCAATCTTACACTAAATTTCATATCTTTTGTGTAAAAGTCTAGAGTGATTATTCAATCATCTAAGGTGTCTTAGCAATCGTTGTTTAGGACAAACACTTATCATTTCTAGAGATTAGAAAGGAGAGGCTGAGTACTCGGTTATAGTACTCAGCGAAAGATTAGGATTGAGTAGAGGTATAGAGGAAGGTACTCTTGTTATACTCAGTTGCTAAGATTGTAAAAGGTTTGAAGCTCTACCATTAAAGAGCTCAGTAGAGAATTCGAAATCTCGAAACGTGTTCCGGGGACAGGACGTAGGCTTAGAGGCCGAACCTAGATAAATCTGTTGAGTAACATATTTCTAACCTTAAACTCCTTTATATATTTATTGCTTGCTTAAACAAAAACTGACCAAGTAAAGAGGTCAAGCTGAGTTGTGCGCATTGAATATCTGAGTGCTATCTCCTGACTCAAGTAAAGAAACTGACCTAGTCACCAGTTGACTAAGCCAGTATCTTGCTATTCATTCAGCGCCGCTGTTAAAACCTTTTTCTCACGAAAAAGAAGTCTGCCCTAACTTAAATTTTTTAAATAGTTCCTAACCCCCCCTTGGAACTATACTTGTAACGTTATAAGGGACCAACAATGTTTACTTTATTTTTGACGGCATATTGAAATGAGAATTTCTACTATTAACGGATGTAACACATAGTATATCCACTCCTGAGATGAACAACTCATTCAAAAGATGGGTAATACTCACTAAAATTTGTACCATATTCTCAAAAAGGTTATAAAAATTAAATTTCACTCAATAAAAATAAAGTCACTTTGAACGTTTTTCAATCATCTTTTCTTTAAATTACTGTTGTGACATCTCAACATCACGTCAAAACCACTTGGCATATTAAAAAAAATATAACTGCACATTTTAATTGACAATCGATATGTCACGTGGGTTAATTTGTGATTATAATTTTAATTCACACTTCTTATTTACTTGGATTTGTTAACCTTTTTTTAGGGTAAAGTCCAAAAAAACTGTACTTTCACAAAATGTTAAACTGGTATTTAAAAAAAACAAAATCAAAAGAGGAATGTGCTTTCGCAAAATATCAAACTGGTACTTGAAAAAGTTTGACACTACAAAAATGGTCGTAACAAGCTCAAATTTTAATTCTTGAAATTTTTCATTTTAAGATTGTTAATGGTCATTTTTATAATGTTAAATTTTTTCAGGTACCAATTTGACATTTCGTAAAAGCACATTCCTTTTATGGATAATTTTTTTTAGGTACTAGTTTGCCCTTTCATGAAAGCACATGAATTTTTTTAGGCTTTATCTTTTTTTTTTTAACAATGCCACGTGGTATTGTGACATGTGATTAGATGTCACGTAATAAATTTTGGCGGAAAATGATTGTACGTTGAATATTAAACTTTTGTGATCTTTTAGATATATTGTCCAAATTTTTGTGACCAACGATACTAATTACGCCTCACCATCTACTAAAATTGATAATTATATTTTAGAAGAATAATGTTCAAATTTGCTGTTATTATTTTTGAGAAAGTGCAAATCTATAACGAGTGTTTAAAATAATGTAATTTTAACCCTATACGTTCCCAAACAAGATAACTTTTAATGTTATTTAACAAAAGAAATTTAAACAGATTGATTTATTGTTATTTCACTCGTTATTTAATTATCACATCAGAGTTCAAATCTCGATTATATTAAAATATTTATCTTATTACTAATAGAGTACAAATAACGTGCTAAAATGTTAATATTTAAATCTTCGAGATATAAATTAATTACTAAAAAGTCGCATAAAATACTTATTATGATATTAATCCGCTATAAACAAATTATCAAAATATACAAATTTGTTTCGATGTATCAATAAATATAGTGGATTGCTATACGTCGCCCATATTTTACTTATCATCGCTTCCTGTTTGACATTTTTGCCCTTTTCATTTTTCATTCAAAAAAGTGAAATTCTCTCAACCCCGAAGAACAACAACAACAACAACAACAAAGCCTTAGTCCCGAAATGATTCGGAGTCGGCTAACATGAACCATCATATAAAACCGTGAAATCAAGTCGTGTCAGCGACACAAATTCGCTCCCTCCACTCCGTCCTATCCACTACCATATTTTCCGCAATTCCCAGTAAACTCATATCACTCTCGATCACCCTCCTCCAAGTTTGCTTAGGTCTTCCCTTACCCCTCACCACTACATCCCTTTGCCACTCTTCGGTTCTCCTAACCGGCGCATCAAGCGCTCTACGTCTCACATGGCCAAACCACCTTAGTTGGGTTTCTCTCATTTTATTCTCAATAGATGTGACCCCTACTTTTATCCTAATTATTTCATTACTCACCCGATCCTTTCTCGTATGACCACACATCCATCTCAACATACGCATTTCCGCTACCGACATCTTATGGATGTGGCAGTGTTTCACTGCCCAACACTCCGTACCATATAACAATGCTGGTCTAATTGCCGTCCGGTAGAATTTCCCCTTCAATCTATTAGGCATACCATGGTCACAAAGGAAACCCGTAGCACTCTTCCACTTCGACCAACCAGCTTTAATCCTATGAGCAACATCTCCATCTACTTCTCCATCCGTTTGGATAATAGATCCTAAATACCGGAAGCAATCCGAGGCCTGAACAACTCTCCCATCTAGGGTGATTGTCCCTGCCTCCCTACTCCTATGGCCGCTAAATTTACACTCCAAATATTCTGTCTTACTTCGGCTCAACTTAAAGCCTCTAGATTCTAGAGTTTGTCTCCATAGTTCCAACTTCCTCTCCACTCCTTCTTTCGTCTCATCAACCAACACAATATCATCCCCGAAGAACAAAACGAAGAAAAATCATGCCTCCAAAACAAGGAAAAATACTTGAACATCTAAGTTTCGTATTTACCAATAATCTGAAATTTAACGAATTGAACTTGAAACGAATTTTTTTTTCCGTTGAATTTGCTCTAAACGGGTAGCCCATACGGTCCGGTCCATGGACCGGTAGTATGAACTACCCTATTTTACCTAGGCAAAACGGGTAGCCTACCCGTTTTGCCTAGGTAAAAATGGGTAGGCTACCCGTTTTCCTTTAGGGAAAACGGGTTTATTTATTTATTTATTTTAATTATAATAAATATTAATTATAGATAAATTATGTATTGATTGGAAATAAAAAAAATACGTATTGAAGTGTCCAATTAATTTTTATTTGGTAAATTATATTTATTTACCTTTTAGAACGTAAATTTAATTATACGTAACGTATTGACTGGATAGAAAAAACGTATATATAAATTATTGATTGGAAATAAAAAATATGTAAATTATGTATTGCACGCGTTAATACGTAATTTATCTATAATTAATATTTATTATAATTAAAATAAATAAATAAATAAACTCATTTTCCCTAAAAGAAAACGGGTAGCCTACCCGTTTTTACCTAGGAAAAACGGGTAGGCTACCCTATTTTACCTAGGCAAAACGGGTAGGCTTGCCTAGGTAAAATAGGGTAGTTCATACTATCGGTCCATGGACCGGACCGTATGGGCTACCTGTTTAGAGCAAATTCAACACACAAAAAAAATTCGTTTCAAGTTCAATTCGTTAAATTTCAGATTATTGGTAAATACGAAACTTAGATGTTCAAGTATTTTTTCCTTGTTTTGAAGGCATGATTTTTCTTCGTTTTGTTCTTCGGGGTTGAGAGAATTTCACTTTTTTGAATGAAAAATGAAAAGGGCAAAAATGTCAAACAGGAGGCGACGGTAAGTAAAATAGAGGCGACGTATAGCAAAACCCTAAATATATTTAGAAGATTCAACCTGATACATAACTATCAAATAACTCCGATTAACATTATTATATATACATATAAAAGTGATGGGTAGGGAACAGTAAAATTAGAAATTTTTTCCCAATTTTTTTCCAATGTTACCCTTACATCCTGAGTTGACCGTATTACCCATGTCATTCACAGAAAATTTCTAGCAACCTGGCAGCAAAACGATGTCGTATTACTTACCTTTCCTATCTAGGAATTCGTGCCTTCTCTCTTCTTCTCTTCTCTACCTACTAGCTTTCCTATTTAGGAATTCGTGCCTTCTTCCTTTCTTCCCTTCTCTGTCTACCAAAGGAGCAGAATGAATCCCAATTGAAAGTCCAAAGGAGAGAAGATGTGCAAGAAAACAACAGCAACAACACCAAAAACACTTTTCTTCTCATCTTCTCAAAACCAAGCTCATTCTCTTCTAACAAGGTAAAGCTCTATTATCTTCTTCTCTTTATTTTTCCAATTTCAATTTTTATTGTTCCGTTTTTCTTCATTTGAATTTATTCATCAATTTGGGAGCTGTTCCTAATTTTGGTTCTGTGTTCACCAAGGGAGATGTTCACAGTAATTTCTTTTCCAGTGTTTATGCCAGATCTTATAAGGTACATGTGTTTCCAATCTCTTCATCATTTGTTGAATTTCTAACAGTGCCCTTAAACTAATTTTAACATTCAGATGAACATCAGATCTAAAATTTGAGGCTTGAAATATTATCTGGAATATCCAACCTGCAAACCACGAACCTTTTTCATTCCTGCAACAAAACTCTATCAGTTTTTGGATCTTTAATCACATTCACTGTCTTAAGGTTTCCGAAGTTCTGTAGCTATTCAGTTTGTTTTCCCTCTACTGATTTGCGGAATTTTAAATTTCTCTAGCTTTGGAATTCTATATTTTATGCTCTCCTAATTTTACATTTTTTTAATTATTTTCTATGTCGGGTTGTTTTCCATATATTAATATTTAAAATATTGACAACTATATAGCATGATTCTGCAGTATAAATTTATGATTATATGATTATGCAGTATAATATTTTCATTTGTTGTTTTTCATGCCTTTTTTAATAAGAAATCCAAATAATATGCATACTTATAATTTTAATGGCATAAATTTGTCTTTGTCTACTCTATTTAGTTGACCAAACAGGAAATTAAATTCCAAGTTATTTCAACTTTAACTCTTGAGGAATGAAAGAGTCAATTTATGGTAAATGAGCTAAATGGAAGCGGTAGAGAAAATTGAGTGAATAAGAACAAAGGAAAATACAAGAGATAAATTGATATGACAATTTATCATATGGTTTTCTATTTTTTTACTTTCTCAATGTTTTGCCTTTTTTTCTATTATTTATTCACTTTTGAATAATTTGTATGGCATGCTAATTTTTATTTGTTAATACAATTTATGATTGTGTTTTTTGCTAAATTTTACTTGCATGTTTAGTTATATGGATATTGTAGTCTAAATTTTTCTTTTTCTCAACTTTAATTGAAGGTTGAAAATGTGAATTCTCTACTCGAGGTTGAGGTAAACTGTCTCTATTTTAGCAATCACTCTTTGTTTAATTGCCGAGAAAGTTGAGTAAAAGAAAATATTATTTTATGAAAAAATAAATATTTTCTTCATAATATTTTTTTTGTGTGTTTCAACAATGCAGGTGTCACTGGAGTTGGATAAATCGTTAATTACATGGTTGTTGATGCATATCAACATCTCTGCCATGCTGCTACAGCTACACGCTATATAGCTGATGCCATTGCAAGTTGGTGGTGCTTTGGTGCTTCTATATAATACCTTTAGGGTCTCAGATATTGCAACCTTACTTGGAATTATTCATGTCATGATCTTTATTGTATTTGGCAAAGAAGGAATAACAGGTTTCAATTCAATAATCAGCCTTTGTTCCTGACCAAGTTTCAATTCACCACTCCCCTTGAAATTTAAGCCAAAGGTGCAAATAGTTCACCACTCTTTTGTTTTTAAAATTTTGTTTTGTTTGTGAGGTTACCCCTATCACTTTTATCAAAAAAAAAATTTGTTTTGTTTTGTTTCAAATTCTTGGGATTGGAAAATTGGTATTGATATTTGTTATAATTTCATTTCAAGGTTTTGCTGGTGAGTTAAAGAATACAAGGAGGATTGGATCGTTCAAGCAGTTCATACTGGGAAGAAGTAGTGAAGTCACATTTGCAGATGCCTTTGAAAATATGGAAATGATCATTAGAAACATAAGTGAATTTGGTTACATGGGAGAGGTTAGTTTGGCCATTTTCAGCTTCCTTTTGTTTTAGCTATATCAAGTAAAGTTAACGTTATTATAGGAACTAATAATTTTTTGTACACAAATAATATTATTGTACAATGAAGCAACCAAAAAGAGTAATATGGATTCAAGATGTTACTAATGGACTAAACTAAGATCTCTCTTAATTTACAGAACAGTTACAAGTGGGCTAAGCATGTTATAAAATGCACTAAGAGACATGCCTTTTTATTCCTTTAGTTACATTTTAGAGTGATTACTCAGTTGGTCATCACAATTAGTTCTCTGTATTTTCAGTTTCTACAGTTCCCTTTATTCCCTTTTTACATTTATGTTAAGGATTTGTTAATTTGCTTATTATATTGTTCTGTTTTTGTTTGTTACTTTGTTCCCTTTTTACAAGTTAAGGATTTGTTAATTTACTTATTCTATTGTTCTGTTTCTTGATGTTTAGTGTTTGGTTTTTTTTTTTTTGAAAGATCAGTGTTTGGTTTTTGTTGGGATAATTTGATTCTTATTTTGAAATTAATTTTTCTTAGTTTGTTTATAGTTTGGTTTTTGTTGGGATAATTTGATTCTTATGGTGAAATTAATTTTTCTTAGTTTGTTTATAGTTTGGTTTTTATTGGGATAAGTTTCTTATTATGGTCATTATATTGATGGATAAGCAATTTCACTAATTTGTAAATGCCAACAGATTAGCTACAAACTTAATAGACAACTAAGATAAGCATTGTTATCAATCCTATTGATGGGTAATTCTGTAGAACTTTTTTCCATATCTATTATGCTTAAGCCTTAAAACTTGATTCTTTTCCCTGCACTTAACTTGATGGAATTATTATATCGTAATTAGTTTACCCTCCAAGTCAAAATATATTTGTTTAAATGTAATGACCCTAACCTAAGCTATATATATATTTATAACTATTTTATACTCAATTAATTAATCCCAGTACACTAGCCCTATATAGTCTTTTTTTTTTTAAGTTAAATTATTATATTTTAATAATAGATATTTATAATAGTAATTTTTTTGTCCCTTTAAAATTTTAATTTATCATTTAGCCACTGCTCAAAACCTACCTATATATAGTACTTAAAAAAAATGCCGCCCCCTTTTCTTTTTACTCTTTCTCTACTTTATGAAATTCCAAACCCTTAGTTCCTGAGGAACTGTGTTCGTAAAAGTTTTTGGGTGGAATCAATTCTCCTAATTCTACAAGTAAGTTTTCTATACATTTGATTTACTAGAATCATTGTGGAAGTCTTGTCATCATTATCATTATTTCTTGAAATTAGCACTTTCAACTTTTTCTCTTTTTGTTCAAACTAATTTGTATTCTTGTTCCAACTTTCCTTTTTCCTATTAGACTCACTAGTTGATAGAATAGAAATAAAAATCTACTAAATGATTATTAAACTATTACTTTTCTCTTACTTTTGTGGAACCTTTTCTTTTACCGATGGTTATTACTAAATCAACTCATCTTGTAATTTTGTTTTACTTTTCCTTATAAAAATCGTTTTAATCTCAAACTTTAGCTACATTCTACTAAATTCATTGTTTTGTACAGCTCTAGGTCATTCCTAAATGGATTGTTAAGCTATTATTATTATTTTATCAATAAAACCCTTTACCATGATTTCGATTTTTTTTTGTGTGCTGTTAAATACATATTCCTTACAGATAATGTATAGAATGCTCAATCTGATAATTTAAAATTATCTGTTACAGTTCCCCTAAAATGTTAACTATCCCCATTAGTTTAGATATGATTAAGCTTAGTTAATTCATTTTCCCTTTTATTGGACCAATAGGAAATTCTGATATCCCTTCGGTCGATTGAGAGACGAGCTCTTCGGTTCTTGCTTCCGTTTAAATTCCAGGTGAGTGGTAATTATAGTACACGACACTGTTTGATTGAAATATTAGACTGAAAAACTGTTTATCAAAATTAGCGTTTGACTGTATATTTTCGTTCCTAAAAACGTATAGCTTAAACCTGATGTTTACTAAATATTCTTAGTATTAGAGCGTATATTCTGGGAACAGGTCTTTATATTGATTTGTTTCATTATCAGGTACAATGAATTTATTAAAATCTGGTTGATATGATTTGTAGTTTCTGATACGCGATTTATCGCAGTTATTCCTTTTGTTTTAGAAATCTGATAATTCGTTCAATCAGTTATGATTTTCTGATTTATATATGTATACTATATGTTTTCAAACTGGTACAAGTGCTCAGTATATCTGTATCTGTTATCTGGCCTCTCATCGATCTTCATAATATTAGGCCCTTGCATTTGTCTTTAAGTCAGGTTGTCAGTTGTGAGTTTGTCGTCAGTTGTGTCAGCATTAAAATCATGCATAAGATCGGTGAAGGCGATTATCTGTTATCTGTATCTGTTATTGGTAGCGCTTACCATTTATCTGGCCCTGGTGGTGTGCAGTATCACCACTCTGTTACACTGTACCATGTGTTTTAAAGCTTTTGTCTTATTTTCTGATTATTCTAATATCTGATATTTTGAAAGGCTTCAGTATTATTTTTGACAATTGATTTCCAGTACTTTGATTTGATTATCTAATATTGACCATTTTGTTTAACTGATTTTGAATACTATATTTGAAACTATATTTGTCAAAATTTAAAAAGTATCAGCTTGTCTGCCTGTTCCCTTCTGCTGTGTGCTATAGCTACTGCTCACTGAGGTTTTCGCTCGTATAGACGAAAATCTCATACCACGTTGAATATTTCTTTTTCAGATTAAGGTCCCTGTTCGTGAGGTAACCCTTGGATTGATGTTGAAGGAGACTGCTTAATGATTTAGCTTTATCTTATTTTTGGAGACTTTTGATGATTAAGATTTGACTTGAATAGTTTGATTCTTTTAAGGTTTATTGATGTAATTGAGGTGACTTTGATATTCTGTTAGTAAATTTTGGAATTTTTTATTAGTTCAGAATTAAGGCTAGCATAGATTAAAGATTACTTAATTTATGCGCCGGTCATGGCCTGGTTTGGGTCGTGACAAAGGTGGTATCAGAGCCTAGGTTTAGGTTCTTATAAACTTACTGTATAGGATTCACGTGTTCTGTTCGTATCCCTTATCTTGCTTATCTATCTGGGTCTTCCTATTTACTCATTTTCAATACCTGATTTGCTAAAGTGTCTAATTCTGCTGCATGGATAGGTGATCATGCCTCCTAAAGGAAGAAAAAGAGGCAAGAATACGGTTAATGTTAGTACTAGGAGTAGGGTGACCGTTGAGAATTCATCCCAACTTGATGGGGGAGCTTCACACCCTATTGGAGGAGCAGCTCCATCATCTGAACCAATATTCCAACCAGTTGGAGGGTCATCTCAGCCCACTCGTACAGCTTCAGCCTCTCAACCTGCTCAAATATCTAACAATGATTTGGCTGCTGGATTGCAAGGGGTCTTTCAAGCAGTTGAAAGACTAACAAATGTGGTAGGTGAAAACAGACAACCAAGAACTACAGGATCTGCTATACCTAATGATAGAGCTCAATTACAGGATCTCAGTGACTTCTTAAGGTTACAACCTCCAAAGTTTTCAGGTGAGGATTCTGTAACAGATCCTATGGATTTTCTGGATGCTATGGACAGATGTTATGAGGTCTTGGGGTGCACCAGTGCTAGGATGGTATTGTTAGCAGGGAATCAGTTACAAGGAGTGGCACGTAGTTGGTATCTTTCCAAGAGAGGGAATGGACTTGATAACGCTTTCCTTTGGCCACAGTTCCGTGAGTCTTTCTTAGAGAGGTTCCTTCCTCCTAGTGTTAAGGAAGCTAAAGCTTTAGAGTTTGAAGTGCTGAAGCAGGGTGGTATGACTGTGAGTGAATATGAAATGAAATTCACTCGACTTGCTCGTTTTGGAGAGCATCTTATTCCAACTGAAGAGAGGAAGGCAAGGAGGTTTGAAAGGGGACTTCGGGACAGATTGTTAGACCGAATTGCTCCTCTACGATTGTCTAGCTTTGAGGAAGTGGTGGATCGGTCCAGGCAGATAGAGATGTTTGATGATCAGCGTAGGGCTCGTGACCAGAACAAACGTGCTCAATATGACAACCAGAGTGGTCAACATAGTAGGGGAAGTAACTATTCAGTATCTCATGGGTCCCATTCCTTACATGGTCAAGGAGGGCAGTACTCCAAGAATAATCAGAGATATGGTCAGAGAGCTCAGTCCACTGGTACTCAGAATAGTCAAAGTTCCTCTAGATCGTCATTCCCTACTTGTCAGCTTTGCGGTAAATTCCATGGTAACTCTCCATGCCATCGAGCAACTGGGGCTTGTTTTGGTTGTGGTCAGGTGGGACATAGAAGAAAGGATTGCCCAAGCAGTAACACAACACTAGCTGTGAGTCAGGATACAGATTCTGCTCCTTTTATCGGTACTCAGCCATCTTCTCAGTATGGTGGTAGAGGCCAGAGTTCAGGAGGTCGAGGTTAGGGTGGTCGAGGTCCCAATTTAGCTCCTAATCATGCAACAGCAGGTCGAGGTCAGTCTAGAGCCTTTGCTCTGACACAGCAGGATGCTCAGGCATCTAATGCAGTGGTGACAGGTACCATTTCTATATGTTCACTTGATGCTAGAGTTTTGATTGATCCTGGTGCTACACATTCCTTTGTTACTCCTTATTTTTCTATGAAATTTGGTGTACCACCCACTATGTTAGATTGTCCTCTATCTGTGGCAACACCTATAGGAGATGTCCTTGACATAAACCTAACTTTTAAGAATTGCTTAGTAAAAGTAGGGGAAAGGGAACTCTTAGCTGATCTTGTATTACTTGAAATGTTAGATTTTGATGTGCTTTTGGGAATGGATTGGTTAGCCTCATATCATGCCTCTTTAAACTGTTATAGCAAGTTAGTAACTTTCAAAATTCCTGGGGAGATAGAATTTCAATTTCAAGGAGATCGTAGCATGGCTCCTCATAGTCTTATTTCTGCTATTGCTGCAAGAAGATTGTTGTATAAGAACTGTGAAGGGTTTCTAGCTTATGTTAAGGATACTCAAGCTGAGGGTGTCGAGTTGGCGAATGTTGATGTGGTGAATGAGTTTGCTGATGTTTTTCCTGAAGATTTGGCAGGTTTGCCACCTGAAAGAGTAATCGATTTCTGTGTTGACTTAGCACCCGAAACAAGACCCATATCAATGCCTCCTTACCGAATGGCTCCTGCTGAACTAAAGGAGTTGAAGGAACAACTGCAGGACTTGCTTGACAAGGGGTTCATCCACCCTAGTGTCTCTCCTTGGGGTGCTCCTGTGTTGTTTGTGAAGAAGAAGGATGGATCAATGAGATTGTGCATTGATTATCGACAGTTGAACAAGGTCACAATACGTAACAAATACCCACTTCCTCGAATTGATGATCTATTTGATCAGCTCCAGGGTGCAAAGTACTTTTCTAAGATCGATCTGAGGTCCGGTTATCATCAGTTGAGGGTTAAAAATGTTGACATACCTAAGACAGCTTTCAGGACTAGGTATGGTCACTATGAATTTCTGGTGATGCCTTTTGGTCTCACTAATGCTCCTGCAGCTTTTATGGATCTAATGAATAGGGTGTTTAAGCCCTTCCTTGATCGTTTTGTGATAGTGTTCATAGATGACATTCTGGTGTATTCTAAAAGTAAAGAAGAACATGAGCAACATTTGAGGCTTGTTCTTCAGACCTTAAGAGAGAACCAGTTGTATGCCAAGTTCTCAAAATATAAATTCTGGTTGGATAGTGTCGCATTCTTAGGGCACGTAGTATCCAAAGATGGGGTGAGCGTTGATCAGAAGAAGGTTGATGCTGTTCTTCATTGGCCAAGGCCTAGTTCAGTGTCGGAGATTCGAAGTTTTCTTGGGTTAGCGGGTTATTATCGACGTTTTGTGCAAGACTTTTCTCGAATAGCTTCTCCTTTAACCAAGTTAACCCAAAAGAGTGTGAAGTTTCAGTGGTCAGAAGCGTGTGAGAAGAGCTTTGAAGAATTAAAAGTTCGTTTGACTTCAGCACCGGTGTTAGCTCTTCCATCTGGATCGGGGGGCTACACAGTGTTTTGTGATGCTTCAAGGGTTGGTCTGGGTTGTGTATTGATGCAACATGGTCATGTGATTGCATATGCTTCTCGCCAATTAAAGCAGCACGAAAAGAATTATCCAACTCATGATTTGGAAATGGCAGCAGTGATCTTTGCGCTGAAGATATGGAGACATTACTTGTATAGGGAGACATGTGAGATTTTCACTGACCATAAAAGTCTCAAATACATCTTTGATCAGCGTGATTTGAATTTGAGGCAGAGAAGATGGGTGGAGTTTCTCAAGGATTATGATTGCACAATTCAGTACCATCCAGGGAAAGCAAACGTTGTAGCAGATGCTTTAAGCAGGAAATCTCTGGGTCTCTTATCCCATCTTTCCATAGTGAGGAGGCCTTTAATTAGTGACATTCATGAATTGATTGACCAAGGAGTAAAATTTGAGGCAACATCTGAAGCGTTAGTAGCTCATTTTCGTGTTAGACCTATTCTATTAGATAGAATCAAGGCAGCCCAACAAGAAGATCCTCAATTGTAAAGTTAGGGACGGTGTTTGTCAGGGTAAGGTTCAGGAATTCGTGATTGGTGATGATGGAGTTCTTCGTTATGGGACTAGACTGTGTGTTCCTGATGTTGATGATTTAAAAAGGGAAATTTTGGATGAAGCACACTGTTCGGCTTATACAGTTCATCCTGGTTCCACTAAGATGTATAGAGATTTAAGAGAATTATACTGGTGGAGTGGAATAAAGAGAGATGTTGCAGACTTTGTTGCTAAATGCCTTACTTGTCAACAAGTCAAGGCAGAACATCAGAGACCGTCTGGGTTGCTCCAACCATTACCTATCCCTGAGTGGAAGTGGGAGAACATTGCTATGGACTTCGTGGTAGGATTGCCTCGTACTAGGGGAGGGTACGATTCCATTTGGGTGATAGTCGACCGTTTAACTAAGTCTGCTCATTTTCTTAATGTGAAGATAACTTGTGATTTCTCTAAGCTTGCTCAGTTGTACATTGACGAGATTGTTAGACTTCATGGAGTCCCAGTCTCTATTGTGTCGGATCGTGGTGCGCAATTCACTTCTCGATTCTGGAAGAAATTTCAAGAAGCGCTAGGTACAAGACTTCAGTTTAGCACAGCGTTTCATCCTCAGACCGACGGTCAGTCAAAGAGGACTATTCAGACTTTAGAGGATATGCTTCGAGCTTGTATTTTTGATTTTGGCCAAAATCGGGATCATCATTTGCCTTTGGTAGAATTTGCTTATAACAATAGCTATCAAGCTAGCATTGAGATGGCACCTTATGAAGCTTTGTATGGTCGTAAGTGTCGGTCGCCGATTTGTTGGGATGAGGTTGGAGAAAGAAGACTCACTAGACCTGAGTTGATACAGTTGACTTCAGACAAAATTCGTGTTATCCGTGAGAGACTATTGACAGCTCAGAGCAGGCAAAAGAGTTATGTTGATCCGAGGCGTAAGAATGTAGAATTTCAGATCGGCGATCATGTGTTTCTGAAGGTCTCTCCGATGAAAGGAATCATACGGTTCGGCAAGAAAGGAAAATTGAGTCCGCGTTATATAGGTCCATTTGAGATTCTTGAAAGGATTGGTGCAGTTGCATATCGGTTAGCTCTTCCACCTGACTTCTCTAAAGTTCATCCGGTATTCCATATATCGATGCTTAGGAAATATATTCCAGATACTTCCCATGTTTTGCAACCACAAGCTATACAAGTTAGAGATGATTTATCCTATGAAGAGCAACCCATTGGCATATTAGACAATCAAGTTCGAAAGTTGCGTTCAAAAGAAATTCCTTTAGTTAAAGTTCTTTGGCAAAACCATTCTAGTAGGGAAGCCACTTGGGAGACTGAATCCGAGATGCGAGTTAGATATCCTCATTTATTTGACAGTCCAGGTTAGTGTCCTTATAATTTAAATTCGGGGACCGAATTTTTTCGTAAGGAGGAAGAATGTAATGACCCTAACCTAAGCTATATATATATTTATAACTATTTTATACTCAATTAATTAATCCCAGTACACTAGCCCTATATAGTCTTGATAACTTGCCGAATTTGATTGGATGATCCTCGTCGTAGTTACCTGCAAAACAAAACCGGAGACAAGATCTCCGGGAAAACTCTCCGACGATCAAGTCAGTTTTGTGTGGAATTTAGTAGATCGATAATCGTATTGAGGAAAAAAAACGTGAACCTGTCTCCCTTGGCTTTCTTATTTCTTTTATAAGTCTTTCTAGGTAACCGCCGAGGACGGTTAACCTTTCTGTGCCACGTCCTCCACGTAGTCACAAACGTGGTCCCGTTTCTCTGAGTGGGTGGTTTAGTGCCTTGTTGGGATTTCGGGGCGGTTAACCCTTTCCCTTATTAGGAGCCCATTTAATCTTGAACCATGGGCCTAAGTTTGGGATGGGCCCGTGCTTATGATTCAGCTCAGTTGGTTTCACGAATCATCACATGCCTCCCCTCTAGTTTAGCAAGAGCCCTTTAGGGTCTTTTCATATGTCTTAGACAACTCTCCATCTTCATCTG
Source organism: Euphorbia lathyris (assembly GCF_963576675.1). Lineage (NCBI taxonomy): Eukaryota > Viridiplantae > Streptophyta > Magnoliopsida > Malpighiales > Euphorbiaceae > Euphorbia > Euphorbia lathyris. The sequence continues at coordinate 92,601,188 of NC_088910.1, forward strand.
GGTATTCAAAATTCGAAAGTAGTTCGTTCGTTTTCTGTCATTTCCTCTCCGGCATCAACCCTTTTGTGTTCGTTCTTCTCTGCATTCTTTCTCACATGTAAGTTTCCCTTTCTGTAACTCGTAACTCGTAACTCGTTCAACCATTTTTCCTTTTATTTCTGTTCGTTTCCTTCACCGATATGTCGAACCCTGAACTTGATTTCGCCCCCTTCGACGAAAATTACGATCGCGAGGTGTCTCACGAGGTTGATGAGATGGTTGATGAAGCTTCAACTAGCTCTCATAGGTCCGATTCTCATCCTGCCGATTTTCTCCATCTGGCGAATACAACTGATGAGGGCCTAGGTTTCGACCCTAAGAAGTTGATTCCACCACCTGTCCCCACTCCCCGTTTATTACCGAAGAAGGATAGGTCAGGAAGCCTAGTTTGCCGCGAGACGATTGACGACTTGCGGGAGCAGTATCCTTGGCTTCAAGGCCTGGAAACAAGCATTCCCGAGGAAAATAGAGGACCCGGCGACTTCCCGAAGGGGTATTTTACCATTTTTGTCGCTCAAATTATCTGCGGTTTCACGTATCCGCTGGCAGATGAGATTGCTTCCATCCTTGGAGGTTATGGAATCGCACCCGGGCAACTGCACCCCAATGGATGGGCCGACTTGACTCTGGACAAGTTTTTGGCAGATTGTCTGGAGGTTCCCTTCTCGCTCAAGATTTTCTCCAAGCTTCATCATTTCAAAAGTTCGGGGGAGTATTTTAGTTTCATCCGACAGAGCGGTTACTACGGCTTTGATGAGAAGTCGAACAAAATCCGCGAGTGGGACAGGTCTTATTTCTTCATCAAGTTCCACGAAGGGAATCCGAACTTTCTTCGTTGCTGGGGCCGACCTAATGTAAAGAGTTTGAACTTTGGTTATCCAAGCAAGGAAGAATCCGCTATTGTAAAATTCTTGAAGAGTACTCCTCCTTTTGTATGGACATATGATCAGGCATTCCATATGCTAAGGAGCCGAGTAGCGATTGCCTACCGCGAGGAAGATCGCGTTGTTTATATCCCTTATCGCGTTTTCGTACAAGGTACTATTAACATATTTCCTAGTTGATGATTTTTCTTAACCCTTTGCAGGGGTGACCCTTTATCCCAACTCGCTGCAGATCGGGAAGCGAAAGCCTTGGCGAGGAGGAAGAGGCGATTGGCGGGAACCACCTCTGTTGCAGGGGCGGATTCTCCTGTGCGGGCGACTCCTTCTGTGGAGGCGGCTTCCCCCACAATTGCTTCCGTTTCACAAGGCCCTGCTTCTGCTTCTGAGGACCTTCTCTTAAATAGGAAGCGGAAGAGTAATGCGGATACGGAGTCTTCCCGCCCCAGGAAGAAAAATACCTCCGTATCCTTGACTGTTGGTGGTACACCCATATCCACCCCATCCAAAGAAAAGGGCAGTACTCCATTTCACGAGGTATCATGATTTACTCACTCTTTTTGTGTTGTTTATTTTCCTTTATCAGTTATTTGCTGTTCTCCTGATCCCTTTCTTTATGTATTCGCAGCCAATTCCTGACATTAGCGGGTGGTGGACTAGGACCTCTGGTAAAGCCGTGAGCTTTTCCTGTAAGGACATTGTTTCTTCCATATGCAACGTCCTTGGGCGACTCCCCTCTGCTTCTCGCGTGCGCGAACAGGTGCCGCTTCCAACTGCCATGGAGGGCATTGAGAAGCGTGCTATAGAGGTATATTGCTTTCTACTCATGTTCCATCCTTCAAATGCATGTCTCCATTCGCTCTTTTTATTCACGTATTGTCCTATATGCAAATTATCAATTTCGCGGAGGGTGCTCTCTGCAGGGATGCTGAACGGGCTAGAGAGCTGGAAAGCCTTGGCACTGAATTGGCGACTCAGAAGTCGCTTTTTGATAATGTCCAAGGCAAAGTAAAAGTCCTTGAAGGTGCTTGTCAGAAGGCCATCAGCGAGAAGGAGGAAGCTCTCAAATCCCTCCAGGCTAAGTCCGATGAGCTTCAGAAGGCCATTGATGATCTGAATTCGTCCAAGGAAGCTTTGGAGATGCAAAAAAGGAGGGCCGAGGAGATCACAGCTGAAGATGGTGCTCACATCTATTGGTATGGAGAGCGGATTCATGCGGCTTATGAGCATGGACATCCAGATCGTGTACTTAATCGCCCCAAGGTTCCCATTCCTGAAAAGGATTTAGCTGAAAAATGGGACAAGTTGGAGGCCGAGGATGCCGATATGGATGAGGTACTTCTCCTAGATTGGCAGAGTTTTCATGACTCTCCCATTAGCTGTGAGATCCCAAATCAGAACGTAGAAGGAGGGGTACCACAAGATGTTTCTCACGTTGAACAAGTGGTACCTCGCTCTGATGCGGTTACTGATCTGATTGTTGGGGATTCGCTTGAAGCAGATCACCCCACTGGAGAAGATGAAGAAGCCGCTGAAGGCGAAGGGGGCAATAGAGGCGAAGGAGAAGGAACTGTAGTATAATTTTATTTATATCTGAACTGTTGTATGTAACAAACTGCCAGTATATATATCAATCGAGCGACTTTGCTTTCTTCACCTGCCACTTTTCATATATGTGCAATCGCTGTTTTATTCTTCGTTGCCTTAATGCCGGTTATTTTCGTATTCAACCCTTGCCTTTTGCCGACTTCATACTTGTAATTTTTCGTAGTTAGTTTTGTTTTTATTAGGGTGGCCAGACCCTTTTTGCAATTTTTGAGTACTCGTTTATTCGCTTAATTTTATGCCTTATAATTTTTCTTTCAAATAATCATAAGGTTAACCATAAGGTTTTGCGAATGATGCGTAATCATGTAACCGCCTTTCTTTTGTAGGCAACACATTTATGTGTTTAAGTTTATCAGTTTCAAAAGGACCTGCATTCAATTGTAACATATTGAATAATTGTAACCGGTGTAATGTCTTTATTTTGCTATTGAAGAAAAAAGACTTTTCATTACATGGATACATAAACTGTGTGGGATCCAAGCCTCATTAAAACCTTTTATCAGAAAACCCAGTGGGAAAAAACTCATAAAAGGAAAAAGAGTACTCGTCATTTCCCTGAACTACTTGGCCTGTTTATATAGGCGTAGATTCTCTAGATTCCAGGTGCGCGGGAGCTTTTTGCCGCTCATTTCTTCTATTTCAAAAGTTGATGGTCCCAACTTCTTGGATACCCTGTAAGGTCCGATCTAGTTGACGCCTAATTTGCCTTTGCCTTCTCTGGACTGTATTTTATCTGCTTTTTTCAAGACCAAGTCGCTCTCATTGATTATCACCTTTCGCACCCTTCTGTCATGATACTTCTTGATTCTATTGCGATATACTGCCATTCGCATGTAAGCTTTTTCTCTTCGTTCTTCAACAGAATCCAATGCATCTCTAATGTTGATAGATTTTGGGTGTCGCAGTAATAAATTATCCGATCTGTAGGCGAATGGATTTCAACAGGTAGGACTGCTTCGGCTCCATAAACCAGCGAGAAAGGTGTTTCGCCTGTTGCTGCCTTTACAGAAGTTCTGTATGCCCATAACATATGAGGTATCTCATCCGCCCAACCTGTTTTCTTATCACCCAGTCGCTTCTTGATTCCCTGAAGCATGGCCCTGTTGGTAACCTCTGTCATACCATTCGATTGGGGATGATTTACGGAGGACAAATGATTCTTGATCCCCATGCTTTCGCAATATGCTTTGAATTTGACACAGTTGAACTGGGTACCGTTGTCGGTTATAAGCGATTGTGGGATTCCAAACCGCATGATAATATTCTCTCGTAAGAACTCGATCATTCACTCAGGTGTTTGAGTGGTTACTGCCTCTGCTTCTACCCATTTGCTGAAGTGGTCAACTGCGACTACCAAGTACTTCCTCTTCCTTGTTGTTTCTGGGAATGGCCCCACTATATCAATCCCCCATGTTGCGAATGGCCACGCCGTCATTATAGTTACTTGTTCGGCTGCTGGGACATGCTTTTCATTAGCATGGATTTGACAGCTGCGACATTCCGCTACCATTTGCTGGGAATCTTCCACCACCTTCGGCCAATAATATCCCATCAACTTGACTTTTCTTGCCAACGCCGCGGATGCTTCATGCGCACCACAAATTCCTTCATGGAGTTCTCTCATCACGTAATCTCCTTCATTGCGGCTAATACATTTTAACCATGGGCATGTATATGACTTCCTGTATAAAGTCCCATCTCGAATTGAGTATCTCGCTGACTGCCCGATTAGCTTTCTGGCTAAACTTTTATCAACCGGCAAATCTCCATGTTCCAGATATTGGCGGATGGGCATCCGCCAATCTTCATCATCTTCTAGCTCTTCGATGACCATAATCTGATCGGCTTCGAATGCTGGCGACGACCTTATTTCCAAATTACATGCTTTTTGACTCCATGGGTCTCTACTCGCCGCTGCTTTTGCCAACTCATCAGCCTTTGTGTTCTGGCCTCTTGGAATATGCACCATCTCCCAGACGATTCCTTTATGTGTTAACTCCTGCGTCAATCTACCGACAACCTGATGGTATTTGACCAGATCTTCCTGTTTCACCAGATAATTTTTTGTGATCTGATTTATCATGAGTTTAGAGTCGCTATAGATTACCACTCTTTCTGGCATAAGTTCATTAAGCAACTTCAATCCGCATATCATTGCTTCATATTCCGCGGCATTGTTGGTCGTTTTGAATGTTAACTTTGCCGCATAGTACAAGCGAATAACATCCGGACCCTTGATGACGATTCCCAGTCCAGCTCCATCTGTGGATAATGCCCCATCTGTGAACATACTCCATTCTTCTTTTTGTGCTTTTGGACATTCGTCTTCATCCCATGTGAACTCATTCACGAAATCGGCAAGTACTTGACTTTTTAGAGCTGGTCTTCCTTCGTAACGAATATCGAACTCTCCCAAGCGAATTGACCATTCCACCAATCGCCCGGATGCATCAGGTTTCTGCAGTACCTTTCGCATTGGAATTCCAGTTCTCACAATGATAGTATGCGCCTGGAAGTATGGCTTCAACCTAGCCGCCGTGGTTATCACCGCGAGGGCCATTTTATCTAACCTCGAATATCGAAGTTCTGCATCCTTTAAGACTTTACTCACGTAGTACACCGGATATTGTTGCCCTTCTTCTTCCCGCACCATTACAGTGCAAATCGCCGTGCTGGTGACGGATACATAAAGAAATAAATCTTCTCCATCCTCTGGCCTGCTCATTAAGGGCGGATAACATAGTAATCGCTTTATCCCCTCGAATGCTTCTTGACAATCTGGTGTCCATTCAAAGGACTTAGATTTTTTGATGGCATTGTAGAAAGGTAGACATCTCCTAGTTGAGCATGATATGAATCGCCCTAATGCCACCAACCGCCCATTGAGTCTCTGTACTTCTCTTATGCTCCTTGGCGTCTTCATTTCCATCACTGCTTTAACCTTCTCAGGATTCGCCTCAACTCCTTTGCCACTAACAATGAAACCCAGGAACTTCCCTGCTCTCGCTCCAAACGTACATTTCTCCGGGTTCAATTTGAGGCCATATTTGATCAGCACTTCCAGGATTTCTTTAATATCCTGCGGATGGTCTTGCATCTTCTTGCTTTTAATGATCATGTCATCTACATAGATCGAGAAGTTCTCGCCTGATTTGTCTGAAAATATCTTGTTCATCATCCGTTGATATGTTGCTCCCGCATTTTTCAGTCCAAAGGGCATCACCTTGAAGCAATAAGTTGCCTGATGAGTTATGAATGACGTCTTGATCTCGTCCGCCTTCTCCATTGGTATCTGGTGGTAACTGGATTTCACATCGGTGAATGATAAAGCTTCAAATCCCGCAGTCCCATCTACCAATATGTCAATGTTAGGTAGCGGATACATATCCTTCGGACAAGCTTTATTCAGATCTTTGAAGTCTACGCACATTCTGTACGTTCCATTCGGCTTTTTGACTAGCACCACATTGGCTAGCCATTCCGAATAAGTGACCTCTCGAATTGCGTCTGATTTTAGCAAATCCGCCACCGCTTTTTCAATCGCCTTCTGCCGCTCTGGAGCATGTCCTCTCTTTTTCTGTCGCACTGGGGTTGCACTTTTGTCCACATTCAAACGATGTGTTGCTATTTCTGGACTTATCCCCTTCAGCACTTCATCAGGAGCGGCGAATGCCGACTCGCATTGGATCAACACCTCGGTAATGGCTTTCTTCGTTTCCTCTGGAAGTCCTGCCGCTATCCTTACTTTCTTGTCATTTGAAATGGCGAAAAGTTCTGTTTCTCCTAACGCTTCAGCCGACAACTTCTCATCAACTTTATCTTCTTCATCTGGCTTTGTTTTAAGTGACAATGTATAAGCCTGTTGAGATATAAGTTGATTACCCTCAACAATGACTCGCCCTTGGTGTGTTGGCAAATGCAATGTCAAATGCTTCATTGAAATGAGCGACTCCGTTTCCGACAGGAACGGACGCCCCAGAATTATATTATAGGCCAATGGGAGATCAACAATTGCGAATTCTAGATCACCTCTCCATTTTAGATTCCTATCGCCCATTTCTGTCTCCAACACCACCTGTCCACTTGTTTGAGATGATTGACCTCCAAAACCAGTTACATCCATGAACGTATGTTCTACTCGCTCGTCGTTAATTCCCAACTGGTTGAATGCAGTTCGAGTAATAACATTGCAAGAACTGCCCGTATCAATAAGGACCCGCTTGACGTCCCATCCTTCAATGGCCACCGTAATCACCAACGCATCCGCATGCGGCTCCGTGATTCGCGCAAATGAATAATTGAGGGCATCCCCCCTACTTGTGTTGCTTTTTCGTTGTTCACGGCGAGCCCTTTTTATTGGAGGCTCATAGATCCCGCCTGCTATTACGTTAATCACTCCTTTTTTCTGCTTCTTTTCTGGCCTTGCTTCTATCTCACGCGGGAGTGTTGCTTTTTCATCAATTGTTTCTTTTCTAACGAATTGACTCAGTTTTCCTCTCTCAATCAGCTTTTCAATCTCCCTCTTCAATTCGTAGCAATCATTCGTGTCATGGCCGTTCAATCTGTGGAACCTGCATTATTTGTTAGGATATCGCCCCAAACTGGTTTGACCTTTCGCCTCAGGAAACTGCACATCCTTCTTCAGGGGGTTTTTTTCAATCCAAAGTTACACCTCATGGCGAGTCGTGTTCAATGGTGTTTGATATCCCCCCCCCCCCTTGAAAGGAGCGATCGCCTTTTCGAACAAAATTACCCTTAGATTGGGTTTGATTTTGATGGCGCCGATTGTCCGAAGTGGATCTAGCCGCATCTCTCTCTCGCCGGGTTTGAGCTCTATGTTCCCTGTTAACATCATCCACCTCCATGAATTCCTTTGCTATCTTCATGAGTTCGGCCACTGTGCGTGGCTTGTTGCGGATGATTTCCTCCCGCATGCTCCAATCTGTGGTTCCATCCGCCATTATGTTGCGAATGCTCACGATATCTGGGTTCTGCAACCGCACCAGAATATCGTTGAATGCTACAACAAATTCCCTTAGGGAATTATAATTTCTCTGTTTGATCTCTTTCAGCTGCCTATCCGTCACATCTGCCGCTTTACAGCCCACAAATTTTGCACAGAAATCACGACTGTACTGAGTCCAGTTGTGAATGGATTCGGTGGGTAGAGATCGGAACCAATTGGATGCTGCTCCACCCAAAGTGGTCGAGAACAATCGACAAATTATGCTTTCGCTTGCTCCTGCTACATCCATTAACTCTCTATAGTTCCTGACATGCACCTCGGGGTCAGAATTTGGATCCCCATAGTATTTAGGTATCGCCGGTGCTTTTATTCTGTGATCTGGAATAAATTCCCGCAACGATGGGGCAAAAGGCGAATCACTCTGCACCACCGCTCTCGCCCTAGGGGTGTACCCCATTCGCTCCATCATGCTTCGCAGTTGATCTTCCAATTCAGTATTGGGTTCCCACCGAACTTCTTCCATCCGCTGCTGGTGAATTCTGGGTGATATCCACCTGCCATACTGTGTCGACACTTGTTCTCGCTGTGGGTCTAACCGCTGTCCAGTTATAGGATCAAAATTCCAAGTGTGCTCCTGCCCAGACACATTCGCTCCAGATGGCATCAACTCTGAATGTCTGTGGACAAAGGGCTCCGTTTGTTGTAGCGGAAAAATTCCTTGCATTCCTGACATCGGTTGGGATGTTTGCCAGGTCGGATGGACCGTCATATTAGGATCTTGGTGCGAGTAGTTGCCTGGATGGCTACGTGGTGTCATGCGACTACTCGGACCCACCCGATTCATCTCTTGAGATGACAGCGGAAGCGTAGATACGGTAGGAATAGTCGAGGGTTGTGTCGAAGTGACAACGGGTTCTTGTGGGGCAGCCGCTACAGCGGTATTGTGATCTGCGATTGCAGTTAATAAACTAATCATTCGATCTCCAGCCGCTTGGCTCATATTCGTAGCCAAGACCTGTCCTGCCATTTGCACAAACTCACTATTCGACATCTCCATCTCAGTTTGCACTTGGACCTCCAATAATGGACTCAACTGTCCTGAAGGATTCGTCGAGCTGGGTATCACAGGCTGTGTACTCGCAAGCTGTGAACTCACAGTCCGTGGACCTCTTGAGTTTATACTAGTTGATCTGGTTGTAACTCCGGTTGTTCGTGATGGCTCTAACATGTTCTTGGTGTACCTTTAACCAGATGTTGGTAAAAAAGGTCCACCTTCACCGCACCAATGATAACTTGCCGGATTTGATTGGATGATCCTCGTCGTAGTTACCTGCAAAACAAAACCGGAGACAGGATCTCCGGGAAAACTCTCCGACGATCAAGTCAGTTTTGTGTGGAATTTAGTAGATCGATAATCGTATTGAGGAAAAAAAACGTGAACCTGTCTCCCTTGGCTTTCTTATTTCTTTTATAAGTCTTTCTAGGTAACCGCCGAGGGCGGTTACCCTTTCTGTGCCACGTCCTCCACGTAGTCACAAACGTGGTCCCGTTTCTCTGAGTGGGTGGTTTAGTGCCTTGTTGGGATTTCGGGGCGGTTAACCCTTTCCCTTATTAGGAGCCCATTTAATCTTGAACCATGGGCCTAAGTTTGGGATGGGCCCGTGCTTATGATTCAGCTCAGTTGGTTTCACAAATCATCAAGTCTTTTTTTTTTGTTTTGTTTAAGCTAAATTATTATATTTTAATAATAGATATTTATAATAGTAATTTTTTTGTCCCTTTAAAATTTTAATTTATCATTTAGCCACTGCTCAAAACCTACCTATATATAGTACTTAAAAAAAATGCCGCCCCCTTTTCTTTTTACTCTTCCTCTACTTTATGAAATTCCAAACCCTTAGTTCCTGAGGAACTGTGTTCGTAAAAGTTTTTGGGTGGAATCAATTCTCCTAATTCTACAAGTAAGTTTTCTATACATTTGATTTACTAGAATCATTGTGGAAGTCTTGTCATCATTATCATTATTTCTTGAAATTAGCACTTTCAACTTTTTCTCTTTTTGTTCAAACTAATTTGTATTCTTGTTCCAACTTTCCTTTTTCCTATTAGACTCACTAGTTGATAGAATAGAAATAAAAATCTACTAAATGATTATTAAACTATTACTTTTCTCTTACTTTTGTGGAACCTTTTCTTTTACCGATGGTTATTACTAAATCAACTCATCTTGTAATTTTGTTTTACTTTTCCTTATAAAAATCGTTTTAATCTCAAACTTTAGCTACATTCTACTAAATTCATTGTTTTGTACAGCTCTAGGTCATTCCTAAATGGATTGTTAAGCTATTATTATTATTTTATCAATAAAACCCTTTACCATGATTTCGATTTTTTTTTGTGTGCTGTTAAATACATATTCCTTACAGATAATGTATAGAATGCTCAATCTGATAATTTAAAATTATCTGTTACAGTTCCCCTAAAATGTTAACTATCCCCATTAGTTTAGATATGATTAAGCTTAGTTAATTCATTTTCCCTTTTATTGGACCAATAGGAAATTCTGATATCCCTTCGGTCGATTGAGAGACGAGCTCTTCGGTTCTTGCTTCCGTTTAAATTCCAGGTGAGTGGTAATTATAGTACACGACACTGTTTGATTGAAATATTAGACTGAAAAACTGTTTATCAAAATTAGCGTTTGACTGTATATTTTCGTTCCTAAAAACGTATAGCTTAAACCTGATGTTTACTAAATATTCTTAGTATTAGAGCGTATATTCTGGGAACATGTCTTTATATTGATTTGTTTCATTATCAGGTACAATGAATTTATTAAAATCTGGTTGATATGATTTGTAGTTTCTGATACGCGATTTATCGCAGTTATTCCTTTTGTTTTAGAAATCTGATAATTCGTTCAATCAGTTATGATTTTCTGATTTATATATGTATACTATATGTTTTCAAACTGGTACAAGTGCTCAGTATATCTGTATCTGTTATCTGGCCTCTCATCGATCTTCATAACATTAGGTCCTTGCATTTGTCTTTGAGTCAGGTTGTCAGTTGTGAGTTTGTCGTCAGTTGTGTCAGCATTAGAATCATGCATAAGATCGGTGAAGGCGATTATCTGTTATATGTATCTGTTATTGGTAGCGCTTACCATTTATCTGGCCCTGGTGGTGTGCAGTATCACCACTCTGTTACACTGTACCATGTGTTTTAAAGCTTTTGTCTTATTTTCTGATTATTCTAATATCTGATATTTTGAAAGGCTTCAGTATTATTTTTGACAATTGATTTCCAGTACTTTGATTTGATTATCTAATATTGACCATTTTGTTTAACTGATTTTGAATACTATATTTGAAACTATATTTGTCAAAATTTAAAAAGTATCAGCTTGTCTGCCTGTTCCCTTCTGCTGTGTGCTATAGCTACTGCTCACTGAGGTTTTCGCTCGTATAGACGAAAATCTCATACCACGTTGAATATTTCTTTTTCAGATTAAGGTCCCTGTTCGTGAGGTAACCCTTGGATTGATGTTGAAGGAGACTGCTTAATGATTTAGCTTTATCTTATTTTTGGAGACTTTTGATGATTAAGATTTGACTTGAATAGTTTGATTCTTTTAAGGTTTATTGATGTAATTGAGGTGACTTTGATATTCTGTTAGTAAATTTTGGAATTTTTTATTAGTTCAGAATTAAGGCTAGCATAGATTAAAGATTACTTAATTTATGCGCCGGTCATGGCCTGGTTTGGGTCGTGACATGCATTTAAATATTATTATTTTTCTATAAAAAAATGTAAGGTTTCCAATGGATTTTCATATGTCAAATTTTTGCTTTGAGATTAACATTTCTTCATGTTTTCTTAGACAAAATGATCAAGTTATTATACATATAAGGTGCATAAAAGCCAATTATAGTTACAAAATAAATAAATAATTTAGATGATAATGACATGGTTAAAGAGTTACGTGTTTGTGTTTATATATATATATATATATATATATATATATATATATTTGTTACATGGATATGAGCTGTTAAGTTATAACCAAATTTATGTTAAGTTGAAGTATAGGTTGCTATTTCTTTGAATAGTCGCAGTAATATATATATTTTTCCTTGGAAATGTCTAACAAAATGAATAAAAATGATTTTATATAATGTACTTCAACGATCATGTTTCAATTGTTTGATATGATGGATACAAGTTTGGTTTTTGAACAGATTTGAGGATTCCTAACAAGGATAAGGACACAGACAAGATTATTACAGTCTACCAAATTGTTAATCCAAGACTTCTATAAAGAATGAGAGAGATTTAATATGTTCTTCCTTTAGTAGCTTAGATATTTTTTAGACGCTTATTGTGTATAATTATAATTATAATGTTATTTGTATTGTGCTATTAATTATGATTACATTTAATGATATAGTATTATAATATTGTATTTGAGTAAATAATATAGTAAAATAGAATTTTAATACATTTTTCGTCCCGAAACGTAGTGAGGGTATCCATCTAATATATATATAAAAGAGAATGAAGTGAACAGTGTCAATTGCATATTTTAGTACAATTTGTTCCAATTATACCCATGCTTCCAATTGCATTTGTTGGTACAATTTATTCCAATTTTACCCCTGCTCCTCACTTTCTCCAATTGCCCAACAATGGACGGCAAAACGGTGACGTTTTTGAAATAAACTGAAAAGTTTTGGTTGCCCATTTGAACTGTTCATGTCCTCCCTATTACTTTTAGGCAAATATATATTTTAGTCCTTCATCAAATTATGTTTTTATTAACTAAACCTTTAATATTTTAAATAATTATATTAAACATTGATTGATTATTTTTTAATATAGTAAACCACCAATCTTTTAAATGGATATACTAAGCGGATCACATTAAGTCTTTATTAGACATATCAGTTATGTGAATAATTCAAATTCCATTTAGCATGTGTAAAATTGTCAGCATATGACTATTTCACTAAAGTAAAACATTTAAGAAATTATTCGGGATGGGGCATAGATGTTTATGGCTGGGGTTGGAACGACAGAAACGGTGTCGTTTTCTTACACTGTATTTGACAAATTCAACTTTTTTTTCCTGGAGCTCTAACAGCAAAAAGCAAAAAAAAAAATTACTCTATTAATTATATAGCCTTATTGTGTACTGGTACTATGTTTTACTATTATTTTATATACTTAAATTTATCGTGTCGTGTATAATTAATGATGTATGTATGTAACTTTTATAAATACTATGAAATATATTCTCTTCCTACTATTATATATAGTGGGTTACTAAACCCAGCCCCATATTCACACTTCCAGCCCCGAAAAAAGACCTAACCGCCCTTTGAACAAAAACTGAAAATTTGAATCCCTCCCAAACTCTCTCAAACTCATTTTCATCCGAATCAAAGACAAAACGTTTGATGGAAGACAATCCGTTATCACCGAGAGTAGACGGGAGTGATGCTACGTCCGAAGTCGAGGTATTTTTCCAATTTAACTTCCTTGCATTTCTGTAATTTGAATTGGGAAAAAAAAATCTGGTTCGGCACTCGGGCGTGTGAGCATCACGCCCCACCACATGGTGGGGCGTATGAGTATCACGTCCCACCATGTGGTGGGGCGTGATAGCCACACGCCTCACCATGAGGTGGGACGCGATGCTCATACGCCCCACCATGAGGTGGGGCGTGATGTTCATACGCCCCACCATGTGGTGGGACGTGATACTCATACGCCCCACCATGTGGTGGGGCGTGATGCTCACACGCCCAAGCATATTTGTGGCTGTTTTTCGGGTTTAGACACCGAAACGCTATAGAAATGTCACGTTTTGGAATGTAATGTTCGTGATTAATCATTTACAGGAGGTTTCGTGGGAAGAATTTGACGGAAACAGCATAGATTACAGCTCGCAGTTTTTTCCCAAACAAACATTTCAAACATATCATGAAGCTGTTAACTGGGCAAAACAGACGGCAATTGGGATCGGGTTTGAGTTAACAACAGCGTCGCACAAGACGGGGCGCAAGTCAAAGTGGATATTGGTTAAATGTGCTCGTGGTGTTAAGAATTATAAAAGGAAAAAGGATGTGGATATGGATGTTATACTACGGAAGAATACAAAACAAAGTACTGTGGTTGCAAATTCCAGATAAAGGTTATAGAAATCGGCGAATTGGGCGGTTGGGTGGTGAATGGGATTCCTGGAGATAGAGGACAGCACTGTCATCAGTTGGCTGTATATCGTCAGGGCTACAGACAGATGAGCGGACTAAGCCCGGCTTCCAAAAAACTTGTTCGTGAAATGAGTTCAGCTCAAGCTAAGCCTTGTGCTATTTTTGCTGCAATCAAAGAAAAACATCCGGAGGATTGCCCGACACAAAGACATATCTATAACTACAGGGAGAAAATCAGGACTGAGAACTTTGAGGGTCGGGATGTAATCGGTCAGTTTTATCGGCTTGCTATAGATAAGGACTATATACATTGGACGCAAGCGGTGCTGGGCAGCAATGTCGTGACTCACTTATTTATGGCACATCCAACATCGATCGCACTGTTCCGATCTTATTACTTGTTTGTTGGTATGGATTCAACATATAAAACAAACAAGTATAAGATGCCATTCTTTGAAATCATTGGAATGACGCCTTCTAACAAAAACTTCTTGATCGCCTATGCAATCATGAAGGATGAAACCGAGGGTAGTTACATATGGGTGTTACAAAAATTGAAGCTTTTGCTCCAACCTGATGTGCATCCGACAGTCATTGCTACAGACCGGGAGTTAGGACTGATGCGGCCGGTTCGTGAGGTATTTCCTCATTCTCATCATTTATTGTGCACATGGCATATTAATAAAGATGTGGAGGATAGAGTTGGCAAGTTGAGTGGAATGAAGAAGTTTGGTGAAATTTTTAAAAATTCCAAATGGAAACGTATAATTGAAGCCCCGACAGAAGCTGAATATGAGGCGGCAGTGGTAGCCATGAAGAATACTACTGGCAACTAGCCTGGTGTGATTCAGTACGTGGAGACCACGTGGCTAGTGCATAAAGAGAAGTTTTGTCGAGCATGGACGAACAAGGTGTTGCACTTAGGAAACACCACAACCTGTCGAGTGGAGAGTTCACATGCACAGTTGAAACAGTGGTTGAATTCATCTACTGGTGCACTTGATACAGTGTGGGCGAAGGTGCACAAGGACATTGAGGCTCAGATCGAGGCGATCAAGTAAGACATTTATTCTGTTATTTGCTTTAATCTTTTAGAATTTAATACATTAGTTTTGTAATCCGTCATTGTATATAATCAGATACTCACTCGAGGACTCGAGAAGAAGATCTGTGGTGAATCACTGTGGAGAACCTTTCACGTATCTCGACTTACACGTTTCACATTACTGCTTGGCTGTACTAAATGATGAGCTCAATCGTATGCACGGATTGAGTATGGATGTGGTAACTGAATGCGGATGCGTGTTGCCCATGACTCATGGCATTCCGTGTGCATGTGAGCTTAAAACATATATTGACACAAATGAATCGGTCTGTGTTGACCGCATCCATCCTTTTTGGAGATCTCTTGCATTTGAAGGGTTGAGTGACATACCAGTTACTGCTCCAGTATATGCTGACGGGTCTGAGGATCACCGATTTTTTCAATCTCTTGTGGAAAAGGTTGAAAAATTAGATCCTTCAATGGTGCGTAGCATATCGATGTACATTCATGATCAGATAAACCCAGAACAAAGTGGCTTTAAAGAACCTGAGGTCAAAGACACTGTTAGAGGTAGACCAAAGGGAAATTCATCAACAAAACGAAATCCGAGTGCATGGGAGTACAATCAGTCACCACGAGGTCGAGCACGGTCCTCAGGTTCGAGGAGTAGTCGTAGTCGAGGCCGTTCTTCATCCTCATCTGTGCATAACAGCCAAATGCCGGGTATATTTTATTTCATTTATATATATGTTGAAGTTAAAGTAAATATATATATATTTTTATTGATAAATTTCATATATTAATATTTTCAGTCGGATTTGATGCGGATATCGCCAGTTACTACCATTTACATCGGGTTCAAGGTCTCATCGTACCATTTATTACTGGATTCCATGATGTTGTAGCAGATGGTAACTGTGGATTTCGTGTTTTAGCCGATGCCATCATTTTTAACCAAGAGGAGTGGAAGCTGATGAGAGTGCTCATAGAGAATGAGATGCGGGCAAACCGTGATCTGTATGTGCCAATGTACGGGAACAGATTTGATGCTGCCCTCACACGTATTAAATGGGCAGGAGCGGGTTGTGGTGAGTCCCATTGGATGGTGAGTCCGAATGACTTATTTGCTGCTGCATCTGTATTGAACGCAGTAATTTTCCTCTTTACTACAGAACAATTAGGATGTTGCACTATACTGCCGATGCGTTCGGACGATGGAAGACCACCTGAGCGAGAGATTGTGATTTGTCATTTGGGGAGTTATCGTCACTACATACGTCTTTATTTACATCCTTCGTTTCCAGTGCCTCCCATTGCCACCCAATGGCGATTATTTTCTCATCGGAGTGTTCGTCACTTGGAGAATTTATACGCTGAAATGAGAGAGGCTTGGACTAGATTATATTAGTTTTATATGTTGTGATTAATAATATTTATTAATTAACTTATATTATTTTTTGGTTTTAAGTACAATTCTGTAGTTACGGGTTTAACCGCATATTTACGGGTTTAACGGACTATTTACGGGTTTGACGAACTATTTACGGGATAAAAAAGCTATTTTTTTTTGCCAATTCGACACGCGGGCGTGTGGCCATCACGCCTCACCTCGCGGTCGGACGTGATAGCCTCACGCCTCACCGCGTGGTCAGCCGGTCGGGCATGTGGCTGTCACGGCCGACCACGCGGTGAGGCGTGAGGCTATCACGTCCGACCGCGAGGTGAGGCGTGATGGCCACACGCCCGCGTGTCGAATTGGCAAAAAAAATAGCTTTTCCCCTCCCAAAACCCATGAAAGGGCATTTTCGTCCTTTCACGGGGCTAGGGGTGGGAAAATGGGGCTGGGTTTAACAACACCCTATATATATGGCCTTAATCAGTATTACATGAAATAATTTTCTTTTTTAAAGTAAATATCTCAAACATAAAATATATCAACCGAATAAAAAATATACTTATTTTCTCCCGAAGCGAAGCAAGGGCTATTTTCTGGTTTCTATTAAAAATAGATAAAATTGAGCTTTATTTGCACAATTTCGTAGTTGGTAAATACTTCAAAATAGAAAGCCCATCACTCCTTTTCTTTCTTTGCTTTCTTCCCATGTCTTGTTGATCAATTTCAGTTCTGGTATCGTCGTTACTATTTGCACTTTGCAGTATGGAGGAAAACCCTAGGAAGCTGACCATACTATACGCAACTCAAACCGGAAACACAATGGACGCGGCAGAGCGTATTAGCCGTGAGGCCGAGCGCAGAGGTTGCCCCGTCAGTCTTCTTTCTTTGGACCAATTCGATGCTGTGAGTTCTGTTTCTGTTTGCTTGCATAGAAAGTTCGGTTGTGTTCTGCAACCTCTCTTTTTTTTTTTTTTTTTTTTGTAGAAATGTGACATTTTTTGTTGACTTGGTAACTGGTGAAATTTCATTCAACTTTAATATGAACTTTTATAAGTTGGAATCCATGACAGTTTTTATTTTCACTTCTATCTATGTATTAAATTGGTATCTGATTCCAGCAATTTGTGAAAGACTCTTTTAGGTAAAACAAAGGCATTCTCCCGGAAGCAATTATATCTGCTATACTGAATAATTTACAATGATGTTTTCACTGCAACGACTTATGAGCATGTTGTTTTTGTACTGTGCCAGAGTTCTCTACCTCATGAAGACACTGTAATTTTTGTTGTTTCTACCACAGGCCAGGGAGACGCACCAGATTCCATGAAGGTTGGAGTTTCATTGTTTATTTTCCTTATCTGTCTGTAATGTGGGATCAGACTGAAAGTCTCATTTTCATTCTATCGTTTTCCTAAATTTCCGTTTTTACATAGGGATTTTGGAGATTTCTTCTACAGAAAAACCTTACCAAGCATTGGCTGGCAGGAGTTTGTTATGCTGTTTTTGGATTGGGTGACTCTAGTTACCAGAAATATAATGTAAGTATTTAACATATAGTATATTCTTCTTCCTGAATTCACTCAAGTAGTTAAGAGTCTTACGAATGCATTTATATTAGATTGTAGAACTTTGTTTGTACTGTCTAACTCTCACATAAGTATATCTTGTAGTTGTCCTAGATATATTATGATTATAAACAATGAATAAATTAACCTTATGGAAAATTGTGGTCGCATAAGTTTTTGGAGAAAATGGAAGTAAAAAGCCAGAATCATCTTCTGGTGAATGAGATAGTATCTCAAAGAAAATGAATTGCCATGGAACCTATCCCATATGTCATTGATTATAAATCTTTTCCTTTTCATACTTTTTGACATGAAGAAAACACAATAGCAGGTTTAAGAACATTATGTTTATCATAAGTTTATTATACAGTATTTCCTACACAAAATTTTGAATTAAATTGTGGTTAAAGGCGTATGAGGACCTTTCGACTAGGGATCATAATGTTTGATTTTGTTTGCTCTTTGAGGGTGCAAGTGTTGCAGTTCTTATTCGTGTTCATCTTCTCCTAATGGTTTATAAATAACCTGCCATGCAGCCCCTTCGTCTCTATTTCATCACTCCAACCAAATTTAAGTGGTTTAGTTATTTGATTATCTCAAATTATTCCTGCTATCACTAGTTCAAAATATTTGTACTGTTGAATCACTTTATGGTAGCATCTAGTATGGATTGGGCTGTCCATTTAGTAATCCATTTTCAGAATTGCAGTTTGTGGCAAAGAAACTTGACAGGAGGCTTTCAGATCTTGGGGCAATAGCTATTGTTGAAAGAGGTTTGGGAGATGATCAGCACCCTTCAGGGTAGAATCAAAATACATTTCAATAAATAAGTGAAAAGCCTTAGCTCAAAAGCATTTGGCTGATTGGTTGATGACAGTTATGTTTCTGAAATCATTTATCTTCTTTTCTAGGTATGAAGGTGGCCTGGATCCCTGGATGTCATTATTATGGAATGCGTTATATAAAATTAATCCTAAATTCTTCCCCAATGGTCCAGATTTTGCAATTTCAGAATCAGAATTGATTGATCAACCAAAATTCAAAATAACTTATCACAAAACTGACATTTTGGAATCTCAATTATCAACACTAACAGGTAATTTAACTGGTTGGAATTTAACCTTTTCTCTCTCTTGGCCTTTGTAATTTGTAAATATCTGCTAAAATGTTGTTTTCTTGAATAGCTTTTCTATCATTACACCCTGGTGCTAAAAAATATAACTAGAAATGTTTTGCCTTGGTAATTTTTCAAGAAAATGAAAGAAAGTATTAAGTTCATTTACTTTGTGGAACTAGTGATAATTTACCTTTGAATTGATGAAGTTAGTGGGGAAGAATATGCAGATGCTATAAGAATCATAGCCTATGCATGGAGTAATGTCAAACTAAAGCATTGCTAAATTCTTTGACATTATGATTTACCAATTCCTGCTTTTCGTCACGATGGTTGTTGTTTCATCTATTGTATTTTTTATTACTTTCTTTTTGCTATATTTTTGGAACTGAAACTTGAACCCTGGCATCTTTTTGTCTCAAGTTAGTTGGGTTTATAGGTAGATCTTTTTATGTATTCCTGACTTCTTGGCTCAAGCGCACATTTTCTTGTATACCTATTCACTATCGATACTGAATTCTCTTGACAATGTTGCCTGATGTCATTCGCGGTGTGCTTCTTGTCTTCTTCAATACTGTAACAAGAATCTCATTAGTTAACATAGAGATTGTTTTGCAGCTTATAGGTTTTATATATTCAGTTTTCTTGTGGTTTTCTAGGTCTAAAATGTGCTCAGATGCAAATTGAGATGGCTCGCTCAATGTCACCAGAAAAGTTTTCTCATGACAGGAATAAGCCTGATTGTTTCCTTAAAATGGTAAAAGCACTTGTTTGTTTATGGTACATCCTAAAGAATTAATACAAAACGAGCAACTCCTCGAGCTTTTGGTGAATCTATTGTCCATGAGTGATACTTTTGCTTCCATAAGTTATTTAAAGTTTCTTAAGCAAGAGTAAGATCATCAGTAAACATTTAAACTCATGTATGGGATGCAAATGGATGTACTGTCATTGAACAGGGCCTTGGATATGTTCATTAACTCGCTGTTAGTTTCATGGAAAATAATTTTCAAGTGTAATATTTTTTAGGAACATAAAATATTTTCCTATTTGGCTTTAACATGTGACAAATGAGTGTTATTTTAGTTCAAGACTCAATATTTTTTGTCCTGATTCAAATGTTTTAAAAAAACCTTTTGTTCTCTTAACAGAAAGTTATTCCCTTGTTTTCAGAATATTTTCCATTGACTATTAACTTGTTTTCCTTTGACTTAATTTCTTTTAGAGCTCCACTCCACACATTGAAAAATAAAAAAAAAGCTCCTGTGGAATAAATGAAATTGACAAGATTTGAATATATAAATATATTTTGATAAAATGTCAAGTGTTCTTATAATTCTAGTGCATCACTCATCATTGGATCTTTATGTGTTCTTTTTGATCCCGTTGGCTAATATATTAATACTAATAATGATAATACATATGATTTTTCAGGACATTCCTTTCCTTTTCCCCATTTGACTACCAAAACTCACTTATATCCTTTTTTCCTTTGAATTTGCTCATTTAGGTCAAGAATCAACCATTAACTAGTGTTGGGTCTGGAAAAGATGTGCGCCATTTTGAATTTGAATTTGTTTCATCTGTAAGTATTTCTTACCACTCTTCCCTCATTTTTTGGTGAATGAATTAAAATTTATTGTCCTCTTCTTACTGTGTTCCACTTCCTATACAGGCTATTGAATATGAAGTTGGTGATGTCCTTGAAGTTCTGCCTGGTCAATCTCCTGCTGCAGTGGATGCTTTTATACAACGTTGTAATTTGAACCCGGATTTGTTAATCACTGTATGTACTCATGTATATATTGGTTTATGCTTTGTGCTATTGCTGCTGCCTGGATAGATGTTTCCTTCCTTTATTGCATTTATGAGGATTTCACTGATTATTGCAGCTGATGGTTATGGTTCATAAAGAAGTATTATGGTCATAACAGTTTGGATGAATATACATCTTTAGCTTATAGAAACAATAAGCTTGGTTCTCTGCAAGTTTTGGTGTTCAGTTTCAATTTATATTGGTGCCTACAGCTTCAAATTGTATCAATCTTGCAGAATTGATTAACAGAGGGATGCTGTCAATATGAAAAATGAACAGATTTGTGAAAGGAAGAACTAAAAGAAACTGATGAACGTATTAGACTTGCTTCTTCCTTGAGTGCAATCTATCTGATTTGCCAACTATAGATGGATTTGGTTTAGTTTTTTCCTTGTATGTACCATTTATGGTCAATGTGTGTGATTTCAGGTGCAGCCTAGAGTGATGAAGAGTGCTCCAAACAATGGTCCTAATGTCCCCATCAAGCTAAAAACTTTTGTCGAACGAACAATGGATATTGCATCAGCTTCTCCTAGACGCTATTTTTTTGAGGCAAGAATCCTGTATGTCTTTGGTTCTTCTATCAAACATTTCAAACAAAAAGTACAAAGGATAAATGATCTAATATGCTCCCTCTTTGCTGCTTTTGTCTTTTTGCATTATCTGTTCTGCTTTTGAAGTTCTTTTTTGAAGCTAATGCATATGGCAGTGCAGTGATATATCTTGGAAAATTGATTAAGAAAGGAAAGGAAAATAGTCTTACTATATTCTTAACTGGCATCTTAACTTCTGACCATCTTGCATATAAACTGTGGATGGGAAATTCTAGTAACAAGTAATTTGGTTGATTGCTAATGATCACCCTATTATTTTGTTAGACTGCCTATACTGCGGACTTTGACTGTATTTCTGGTACTTTGATGTGTGTAAATGACTAACATGCTCTGCCAACAAGAATAACCTTTCCTCATCTGAGAATTAGATCAGCCTTTGAGCTCCACACATATTGGAATTTCTCTATGTTGATGAGTAGTTCAGGGTCTGAAACTATAAAAGGGTTCATGCTAATTTATTCAAGTGATTCTTGATTTAATTTTTATGTTCACCAATGTTGGATTTTGAGAAACCTATGCATAGGTCTGAGTCATCGTCTTACCTTTTGCTTCATAGATAAGTGGTCCTGTGCTAGAGGTTTTGTGCGTGTTGCTATTTCCTTGCACATTCAATGTCATCCAAACATAGGTCTCTTACATGGGGGGCCATGAATACATTAAGTTGGTCGTTAATTTCATTATTATTATATAGTCTATTGCCAGCTTAAATTTGATATTGTACTGTAGTTTCATGTTTCTGTTGTCATTGTAATATATACATATAATTTTTTTTTCAGGTTATGAGCTTTTTTGCTGCAGCTGAACATGAAAAGGATAGACTTAAATATTTTTGCTCGCCTGAAGGAAGAGATGATCTGTACCAATACAACCAGAAGGAACGCAGAACTGTTCTGGAGGTGAATCCAAGTAAACAAATTGGTCCATCCTTTTGATATTTTATGCATCGTGCAACTGTTGATAAGCCTTTTTTCTTCAATGTCTTATAAATGTTCCCTTGGCTGAAACAAAATCACAGTGCAGAAAAAATAATTTTATAAACTGGGAAAAAAGTGAAATGGGTGTCAAAGACTAAGGTTCTTTTTATTTTATCTTCTTTAGCTTAATGATTAGCAGATGTATTATGCTATATTTAAGTTGCCTAAATGGTATAATAACGATATATATTTTCAGTTTATTTGCTGAGATGAATCCAAGTAATTCAAGCATAGAATTAATTTATGCAGGTTAAAAAAAGTGAGAAATGTGATTTTGGAGACAGGTTTTATTGTTCATATATGTCATATATTAATATGAATTGGGTCTTTAACTATCAACTTAAGTTTTTAATTCAATTGGTTACATGACATGATATCAGACTCTCTTTGACCAAGTGATCAAGGATTTGAATCCTTGCAACCTCATTTGTTGATTAGATTGCAGGACATGGTAATATGAGCCTGTGTTGTGCACTCTTCAAACCCAGTAGGCATTCACTTGCGGGGGTGTGCCGGCTATTAATATAAATTGGGCCTTTAACTATGACCTTAAGCTTTTAGTTCAATTGGTTACATGACAAATTGACAATATACAAGGTTAATGGCTAAATGTGCAACAAAAAAACCTACTTGACAAGTTCAAACAAATAAGGCCAACTTAGAGTTTTTTACACTCCTAACTTTCCATGCATAAACTCCAACTTGTGTGTTTAATCACTTGTAAAATATAGTCAATTGGCAAGTTGGACTAAATCAGCCCAAAAATAAGTCACAGGCTATTTGGTCAAAAAGGTTAATATGGCTTTATATGCTGGACAACTGTGTAATTCAGGGGTTTTTCTATACTTTTTTCCTATTCTAAACTGTAATTGGATTTCTACTGAACCTTTTGTTGATTCAAGTTGCATAATTGAAATATGTTTATTGTGTTATGATATGCTCATGTTGATTATATATTTGTACCACCTTATCCATTGAGGGGTTGAACAACTAGGAATACCAATGGATTGCGCCAAATTCTTGTTGATTTGTCACACATGGTTCATTATATTATTCAGTGTCTTTGCACTCTGGAGAAACTTGGTCTCCTCTGTTGGTCATTATGTACTTAAGAAACAGTCTGTCCTGTGCAGAAGACGAGAAACTATGGGGATAAGCTGCTCGATTTGAACAATCCTGATGATGTTCAGTCTTGAATTTGCTTTGTATCTACGGGAACAAACTTGGTGCTCATGAGAGTTAATTTGTATTTGTGACACAGGTATTAGATGATTTCCCTTCTGTACAAATGCCTTTCGAGTGGCTGGTGCAGTTGGTACCCCCATTGAAAAAACGGGCATTCTCCATTTCTTCTTCCTCCGCAGCGCACCCAAATCAAGTGCATTTGACAGTGGATGTTGTGTCATGGACAACACCTTTTAAGAGGAAGCGGACAGGTCTTTGCTCCATGTGGCTTGCCAAGCTTGATCCACGAGAAGGTACTGTCAAGCAATTGTACGATTGTAAATTCAGTTATGCATTCAAATTGAACAAATTTGTTTATCACCTGAAATGTACTTTTGAAAAGCAGGTGTATGTATTCCAGCATGGTTTCAGAAAGGTACTCTTCCTCCACCACCACCTTCACTTCCCCTGATTCTTGTTGGGCCTGGGACAGGATGTGCGCCATTTCGTGCATTGCTAGAGGAAAGGGCTCTACAAGACGCATATGATGGAGCTGCTCCGGTTATGTTCTTCTTTGGCTGCCGAAATGAGAAGAATGACTTTTTATACAGAGACTTTTGGTTGTTTCATGCACAAAATGGCGGATTGCTTTCAGAAGAAAGAGGTGGAGGCTTTTATGTTGCTTTTTCAAGAGACCAACCGGAAAAAGTATACGTGCAGCATAAAATACGAGAAAATAGCCAGAGGATTTGGAAGTTGATATCAAACGGAGCATCAATCTATGTTGCAGGATCTGCAACCAAAATGCCTAGTGATGTAATGTCAGCATTCGAGGAAATTATATCGAAAGAAACTGGAGCTTCAAGGGAAACTGCTGTGATGCAACTTAGGAGATTGGAAAAAGATGGTAGATATAATGTTGAATCATGGTCTTGAGTTCTACTTAATTAGTTCACATTTTGGAGTAATTCAACTACCTATAGCAGTGGACCTTCTATTTGTGCTTTGATTTAATTTACACAACATTTGATTTAGGTGCAGGTATTTTATCACGAATCGAGAGTTTGTACCAATAAATTTATGTCATATCAGGAAAAGAATTTACAATCATAAGTATCACATTCTTTATTTATTATTCCAAATATCTGACTATATATATATATATATATATATATATATATATATTCTGTTTCATTTTAATTGTCTTTTAAGATTTCTATACAAATATTAAGAAACCTATTAATTAGCCTAAAAAGTTGTTAAACATTACCTTATTACCTTCTTGTAATTAATGTTTAAATTTCTCTGCAAATTTCATTCCTCTTATTATATGAAGACAAAGTTGGAAAAAATACATTTAACGCTCTTTGAAAAGTGTAAAACGTCAAATAATTTGAAACAAAATTTTTTCTTCAAAACGACAATTATTATGAAACGGAGGGAGTATAATAGTATGTGGTTAGGTACCCGTTTGGCAGCTACTTTTTTCATAGTTATTTTTTGCTTTTTTTTTTAAGCTTCAGAGAGTGGATGGAAAGTGTTTGATTAGGATTAGAAAATAACTGTTTTTAAAACAAAAATTAACTAATATGTACCACCTACTATCAACAACAAAATACTTTGAATATATAAAATCTATTTCGAAAATGCAGAAATAAATGTTTAGATTGTTACATAGAAAAAGATAATTTCTATTCCATTAGGAAGTCAGGGTATTTAATACTCGTACAAGAGGTAAATGAAAGAAAAAGATGGGGTGTTTGTCGCCACGTTGCTAGATCGTTTCTTTGCATTTATGTGTTAAAAAAAATTGGTATTTTTGCTTCGAGGCTGGTTAAGATATTGGACCTGGTGTTGTTATTTATTACTGACAAAGGTGATCGAATATAATTGTTGACATGGATGCGGAAGAAGTAGTTCTGGCAGTTCAATCCAATACGCAAGATTTATCGGAATTTGGTGTAACCATTAACTCATGTCATATGTTACTTGTTAATCGTCCCAATATTTCTGTTTCTTTTATTAAAATGTCAACCAATAAAGTAGTGTATTATTTAACCAGTGCTATAAGTGTTCAAATGCTTGCTAATATTTCATTCTTATCTTGATAATATATATTTTTTCTTAAAAAAAGAAAAAGGAAAGACAAAAGGAAAGACAAAAGGAGTGATTAGAGACTAGACCAATTAAAGCATTTTTTTTTTAGCACACGTTAAATAGTAGCGAACTCAAGATCTATTTTAAGCGATTTGAGACCTTTAACCATTCAAGCCAACTTTGACTGGTGTTTGTTATTGAATTTTTAATTTATTAATGAATGATCCATTGAATAAAACATAATTTAATGAGTCACTAATTTTTTATAATCTAACCAGTAAAATTAGAATTTATGAAATAATTAATTCTACCACATACTATTTTAGTAAAAATAATTTTATTTAATTGCTCGGTTTAAAGCTCGTCATACACACCTTTTATGTTGATACTATTCCAATTAAATTTTACGTACACTAGAACTCGATCACGAGATCTCTAATTTAAACGACTCGAGACTTTTAACCACTCGGCACCTGATTTCTGTAGTTCATTTATAACTGATGATGTTATAGGTTAGCTCAGTTTCGGTTTGCTAATTGCCCTTTCTTGGACTTGTGATGTTCTCGTTTTTTTGCTATAACTTTCTTATTTTTCATCTATATTCTAAAACCATCCACGTCTCTCTCTCTCCTGTCATCCTAATTTAATTAAGGGAATTTAATTAATTAAATTTCTAAACAATTCACGTATTTCTCTCTCCTATCATCCTAATTTAATTAATTAAATTCCTAAATTATTGATGTCTCTTTCTCTCTCTCGTATCATCCTAATTTAATTAAAGAAATTTAACTAATTAAATTCCTAAACCATTCACGTCTCTCCCCTATCATCCTAATTTAATTAAAGGATTTTGATTAATTAAATTCCTAAACCATTCGCATCTCTCTCCTTCTTCTCTTAAACGATTCATGCCTCTTTCTCTCCTTCTCTTAAACGATTCATGGTCTGCTTCTCTCTCCTCACTGAAATCTGTCTGCTTCTCTCTCCAGCTAGAAATGGGTGATAAAGAGATGGAAGATGATAACGATTCTGTCTTTCAAATTCATGATTTGAGCAGTAATATTATGAATAACGAATAGTCTTACGGAGAACAAGATCCCGACAACGGAATTATAAATGATCAACTTAAGCTAACAAAAGAAATAGAATTTGAAACATTAGCTGATGTTTATAAATCCTATACTGCTTATGACAAAAAAAAAGTTGGGTTTAGCTTTTGAATTTCTTTTTCGAAGATAAAAAAGAGCACCAAAGAAATTATTAGGAAAGAATATATATATTCAAAGGAAGGAAAATCCAAAAGGTTTAGTGATGATGCCAAAAGGCGTTGGGGACAATACTAAGCTCGTTGTAGCGCTAAATTGGTGGTCGGAAGAAATAAAAAAACATTTTTTTATAGTAAAAACATTTAACGAGGATCATAATCACTCGTTACTAACCCCCAACAAAAATACCCTTCCTACGGTCTCATCTCAAGTTTCAGCCTTGAATGAACAATTATGATGGTGAATATATATATATGTGTATAATCATTTTATTTTATCTAATCAGAAATTATGTCTTAACACTATGGTATAATTTACCACAACATAAACTGCATGTGCTTGTATTCCTTTCTATCGGGTTTGGAACGGGCTGATTCTATTCTGATTAAAACATATTACCAAGTCCAGTACCACTACGTATGATGACATGAAACTTATACAACCATTGTATACGTTTTAGGTAATCCCAAAGAATTAATCTAGCAAGACTTTTTTTATGTGCGATCTTGTAAGTCCATCTAATATTGCTAGTGGGCTCGAAACTGACTTTTGGTCTACAAGTCGTATTTAGCAAGTCATTACGAATACCTAAATTAGATGAATAACTCGTATTTAACAATAAGTACCTAATAGTAATATTATCTGATCATTTGAAATTATGTATCTAGTCTTAGCATGAGGCATGATATCGTCACCCTCATTCCTTGCTTGGACATTTTTGGATCTATTAGTGAACTGATTAGTTCAAATGAGTTATGGCTCTTATTACCCATTTGGGTGTGGCCACACATTTCTTCTGATATCTTCTCTTCCTAAGGAGAGTAGCAATCCCCCCCCCCCTCCACTTCACCCATGTTCCCTCAACATGATCCAGAGCATTCCTGATCATACCCATAGTGATTTCGGGTCTAAAGACTCGATAATAAGAATTACGTGAGAAACACCTATGACTAGTGACCACATGGTGTTCTCATGAGTGGATTGATCCAGTATTTATATGTCTTATAAGTATGTATGCACTTAATTAACATCATATGTCCATGATCAGTAAAACTCCATCATCTCATAAGGCACATACTAGTCTTTGGTTCATTGTCGTTCCCACGATAATAACAAGTTAGGGATGTTTTATAATAGTGTTTCGTGTGCTCGAGGTTTTACTGTCCAGGTCACACATCTGATAATCATGAGTAAAAAATTATTCTAGGATTCTCTATTAAGTTAATTTGCACAAGTAAATTGATATAAAATAGATTACTGGCTTATTATTAAGAAAATCAATATACATTTTATTTAGGTTAGGGCATACACTAACCACATATTCAGGTTTTGACATAGAGGTTCAGTTATCCAAAAAGAAGTCCATCGTGTTATGAAAGGCAATGGGAAGTACATGTTGAAACACCTTTCCATATGATTTTGATTTGACAAAATTATTCCCATGATTAAAACAATTAAATTTAAGTGCTTTGATTTAATTGTACTAATGTGTTTGTTCAATGTTGAGTAAGTTAAACTAACGAGAACATGAACTAAAAGTCTATAAAAGAAAGACAGAACAAAGTCAGCATAGACAAGTCACACAGCAGAATCTGAGTGGAATGCAACTCAGCTTTGGTAACGAAATGTCTTCTTCAGAACAGATTAAAGGCGAAGCCGCCGAGTCAAGCTGAGTAAAAATCAAGTTAGTGTCAATGATCCGTCAACTTGGAAGACAAGGTCTGACAAATGTCTGGAACAAATCAGAAGCCTCAAAAATCCATCTTAAGGACCTTTTCGAGATGTATGGACCATATGACTTTTGGCTAGAAGACAAACCTGGCGCAAGAAGACAAACCTGACGCAAGAAGACGAATCTGGAAAACCTGGCTCCTGGTGAAAACAGAAGACAGGATTGGCCTGCAGCTCTGGAAGCTGACCACATGATGACGAAGAAGACCATTCTTCCCACAACGGCTATGTCGGAATTCAAATCATTAGCACCCCAAAGATTGCTATAAATAGGCCAAATCATCACTTGGATCATACAGACATATAACACAACATACAGACAGAAAAAGCAAATCTTCATTGAGTCAAAATCCAAAATAGAAGCTGTCTGAAAAGAAAAAGCAAGCTCTTACACCAAACTCCAATCATTGTGTAAAAGTCTAGATTGATTCAGTCATCTAAAGTGTTCTTTGTTGTATTAAGAACAATTTCTTATCATTTGTAAAAGGTTAGAAGAGTAAAGCTGAGTACTCGGTTATAGTACTCAGTGGTAGAGAGAAGCTGAGTGCTCGGTTATAGTATTTAGTGGTAGATATGATTGAGTAGACGAATAAAGGACGGTACTCTTGCATACTCAGTTGCTATTGTAAACGGTTTGTGCTCTACCGTTAAAGAGCTTAGTAGAGGATTAAAAAAAACTCGGAAGGATTCCGGGGACTGGACGTAGGCGGAGAGGCCGAACCAGTATAAGTCTGCTGAGTAAACTCTAATCCTTTCTCTTGATATATATTTGTATGTGTTGTTTGCTTAAAATCACTCAATAAATAATCTATACAAGCTAAAGCTGAGTAATCTGAGTGCTGAGTTGGAAACTAACTTAAGTGTTATTTCCTAACTCACGACTGAAACAGTCCTAGTCAGTATCTGATTAAAAGCTGTCTCACATATCACTTAGCCTTGCTGACCTGAAACTAAGTTAAATAATCAAACATTCAATTAAGTCAGCATTTGAAAGCGAAAAAGTTATATTAGTTCCTAACCCCCCTTGAAACTAATCCTATCATATTACACGGGACCAACAGTACACAGTAGATTCGACTCCATCTATAGTTGACTTTACTATATTTGTTGGAGCTTGCGCAGTCCAACCTTCTAAAAACTCTATACATGAACCATGGATAATACATACAAGTGCTACATGACATATGAGTAACACTCTAGCATGTATGAAGAACATAACTAAACTCAAAGTTAGTAGACGAGTATTTTTTTCCTGATGATTCCTTTCATATTGTGCGTTATGTTGGTGATATGATATTCAGAACACAACTTGCCTTGTTACATGTCCTTTATGTGCCTGTATTTTGGTATAACTTATTATCAATGAGTCAACTTTTTGCATGATCAGAAGATTGAGTCTCAGATTTTAAACAAACCTTGTGTTTTGAAGGACCGAGGATCTCAACCAATTTTGGAAGTATGCAGTTTACACAATGAGTTATATTATCTTACAAGTTCTTCCTTTGATCGTCATGTGCTACATGCTTTTACCATTGACGGTAAAATTGAGTTGCATGTAGTTTTTACTAATACAATAAGTACTTATGTAAACTTTTTTCATAAACGTCTAGGAAATATGTCAAATGAGGAAATGCATCGTAGACATATTTTCAAAATTGAATCGAATCACTTATAGTACAACATGTCATCACCCAAAACAATCAAGAAAGCCTTTTAAAATCAGTGTTATACATTCAACTAGAGCCTTTGAACTTTTACACGTAGATTTTTGGGGGGCCTATCATAAACCTTCACTTACAGGGGATAAACACATGCTTACCTTATAAATGATTTTAGTAGAGTTTTATGGACCATACTCTAAAAACATAAGCATCAACTTCCTACTTAACTAGATTGTTTTGTTAGGATGGTGAAAACACAATTTCAAAGTGTGGTTGTCAATATTAGAACTGATAATGGTTTGGAGTTTGTTAAAAGTCCTACACAAACAGTTTTATACTCATGGGTTAACCAAAAGACTTGTGTTTATACCCCTCAATGGAATGGGATTGATGAGAAAAGGAATCAATCTCTAGTTTGTATTGCACAATCGTTGCTTAAACAGACTAGTTACCAATAAGGTTTTGGGAAGAGCCTTTGTTATATGCTACAAACTTGTTTGGTATGTCACTAACTGGGCTTTTAGATTGGAATTTTCCTTTTCAAGTTCTTTATAACATACTGACAGATTATACACAATTCAAGGTTTTTGGTTTCAAAGGATACATGTTAAATGTAGTTCCTTACAAAGATAAATTTGACAATAGAGCTTTTATATGTCTATTTGGGAGGATCACTAGGATGGAAGGTTTAAAACCTTGAGACACATGAATTGTGTGTATCTCAAGATGTTCAGTTTTAGGAAACTATTTTTCCTCATGCTAACCTATCTCTTGTAGCAGCTGAAGATAGTTTATATTCTAGTGTGCGTCCTACCATAGCACAATCCTCTAAGTCACTTGAAGACACTGTTTCATCATCTCAGTTGCAGCCATCAAGTTCATATAGCCCTTTTGCAGAAGAATCTCCATCATCAATAGTAATTGCATCAACAATTGAATTAGTTTCATCCACTAATCAAAATGAAGAAAAGTTCCAACAAATGACGAAGCTTTGCCTTTACACCAACCCTTGATAAAATCCACTATAATATCCATCAGACCTCCTAGATGGATGTCAGATTTTGTTCTTAATCAAGCACAACATTCAGATGATAATAGCAATAATATAAGTAGCACTATGAGAGTTTTTCAGCATACACCAATGTATTTATCATTCTTAGATAATATTGCTAGTACCTAAAAGCTACTTGGAAGCAAAAGGAGACCCAAATTGGAAATTTGTTGTGCAACAAGCCTTAGAATTGAATTGAATAAAGCCTTAGAAGCAATGGCCAGTTCATCAATTATGCATACTTGTATGGGTCAATTTAATGTGTAATTGTTTATGCTTCCTTTGGATGGTTGTACAATGCAACAAATGGGCAGGTTCACATATTGTCTAAGTCCTTTTATGGCCTGAAACAAAAAGGGAGATGATGGAATAAGGCATTCACATAGTAGTTGTTGAAATGGGGTTTACAAAGTCAGTGCATGATTGTTGTTTGTTCACTCAACATTATCCACCAATGATATCTTTGTATTGATAGTTCTGTTGATGATGCGGTAATCACTAGTACTTCTGTTGATTTAATTCAACAAATGTTTTACAATTAAAGATATGGGTGAAGTGAAATTTTTCTTTGGCATTGAGGTAGCCAATTCCCCACATGGTTTAATGATTTCTTAAACAAAGTATGTTAAGGATCTTTTAGATGATGTTGGAATGATATAAGCAAAATCTGCAGTTAGTCCTTTTCCAATTGGTTTAGTGTTAAATATAGCAATTGAAGTTTGTGATAATCCGGAGCAGTATAGACACTTGGTGGGAAGATTGCTTTACTTAGGCTTTACCATGCATAGTTTGTCTTACATCAACAACGTAGTCAATATATGTGCAATCCAACAACAATTCACATGGATGCAGCTCTATATGTCCTGTGTTATTTAAACGAAACAATAAATTTGGGGTTGTTTTATGACACAGAAAATGACCTTTCAACACTAGTTGCTTATTGCGATTCAGACTGGAATCGATGTAAAATCACAAGGCATTCGGTAACAGGGTATTGTGTGTTTCTAGTACATCTTTGATTTCATGAAAATAATCATAAAAAAGAGAGCAGCACACTCTAAGTAAAAGGTATGCAAAAGCAGAGTACAGATTGATGTCTACCACTCCCTATGAGCTAAAGTGGCTTTCTTATATGCTTCAAGAATTCAAGATCTCATTGCAATTTCCACTAAAGTTGTACTGTAACAATCAAGCAACAATTTACACTACATACAACCAATCCAATTTTCCATGAAAGAATGAAGCATTTAGATATTGACTCTCACATAGTTAGAGAACATGTAGAATCCGATTTTATTTCAACTCCATATATAGCTTCAACAAATCAATTAGATAATTTACTTACTAAATGTTTAACTTCATCTCAAATGTTAGTAGCTTTGTCCAAGATTAAGTTGTTGTCTCGTTCCCCATGCCCTTTGTCTTGAGAGGTGACTATTGAATGAAGAAATAAGTATATGGATGTTTTAGATAACTCAACATACATACTCAACATCAACATGTGAATAGTTGGGGTGTATAAGTGATGTAACAAATACTTTTTCATTTTAATAGATTCATTTTCTTCCTCCCCCAAACTTTCTCAAACTACAATTTCGGTAAGATTTTAGCCGGAAAATGTTCAATATGACTTCAAGACATGTTATTTTATTGGCACAAAATCAACTTTTATAGTCTTATTGAATCATTTACTAAATATATATAATTATCTATATGATTCACCCAACAATCAATCTATTGCACCCTGAAGTAAGCTTTCATCGATAGCTTCAACCTAAACAAAATAGTAATCTTTTACGTGTTTTCTCGCCAAGACAAGTGAAATGGTTTTATTTTCTAATATTGATGGTCTAATCTTTCAATTTGACATATTCATCCTCCAACTATATATAATCAAAGACATTAAGTTCTTAACTAGCAGGATGAATATAAACTTGATTTTGTGTCTAAAATTGTAATTTTGATAGGTCTACAAAGAAGTGTTAACGACCTGAAACAAATCGAGTCTGGATTAGCATTGGCTCATTAATGTCTCGAGCCAAACTTTTACCGAGTTGAGTTATGGTTGACCGAATTTATACCGAACTTTAAACAGATACATCGTATATGCATAAGACAAAAAAAAAAAACACTACAACATACCTCATGTGAGTTTATGAGCTTAAAAGATGTATATATAAAAATAAAAATAAAATAAAAATAAAAAATAAAAAACAATCACCTGTAACCAAAAATAAAGATTTATAACATACTCGACCATTAACTGTTTTTTTTCATAGGTCTTGTCTAACTACTTGAAAGTTGGAGTGAATGATTAATTATCAATTTTCTTTCTTTGCCTATGGTCATTAAATTTTGAGATAAGGTGCAAAAATACCCTTAACATTTATAGCTAAAAGCAATTTTATCTTTAACGTCTAAGATGGTGCAATTTTACCTGTAAAGTTGGCAGTGAAGAGCAAATTTACCCCAATGTTGGCAATGGCTCAATTTCAGACATTATTATAAAATACAGATATTTTGTTCCTTATTATCTATATCAGTTGGTTCTAAAAAAAGTTTCCATATTATTTATGATTTAATAATAGAATTAGATATTAATATTTATAAATTCGGTGAAATATTTGAATTTTTTTCGTCGAACTCGTACAAACGACTATATTTTTTTTTAATTTTTTCCACATCTAATCATATGTTTGTTATCTGTTACTAATGAGTGATAAAACAATGCAAAAATGAAGTGTAAATGACAAAATTCATGACTGAGAAGACACTTTCATAAATTATTTTTAAATTGATCCAATTTGTCAACATTATGGGTAAAATTGCTCTGACCGTCAATTTTAGGGGTAAAATTATACTATTTTAGACGTTAAGGGTAAAGTTGCTCCTCACGGTAACCGTTAGGGGGATATTTGAACCTTATCCTTTAAAATATTTTAAATAAAAATTAATGAAATATATAATAATTAAAAATAATCAAGCATATTCGCGATCTTTTGAGCTGAACTTAAAAAAGCTCGTGCTCGACTTGTTAATGTCTCGATCCGAACATTGACCGAACAGAACTCAAATAGTGAGTGAACTAAACTACTTTGTCTCGTTAACAACACCCCTCGTCTGCCTCCCTATTTGGAAAAAATAAGAGAGTTTTGTTAGCATTGTGATAGAGACACGTCATCAAGACATAGAGAATGTATATAGTAGCATTAGGACATTTGTTTTCCAATACATACATATTGTAACGTGTGAAATATACATATATAGTATAAAATGAATGACTATGATTATGGAGTGTAAATGTATGAAATGATAGTATTTGAGGGTACAGTGTACCAGAGAACAGAAGAGAACAAACTCTGGATCTTTCCCAAATACTCGGTCTCTTGATATCCTTAAAATCCGTTGATAACAGAACTGTTCAGTTTACCATTTTCAGTTTTCAAGTTTCTCTAATTTTCTACCTATTTCTTGAATAATAAAATCACATACTACTTGTACCAACTGGCTTGTTTTTCTCCTAATTTTGATGCTGGAGATATGACCCATAAGGGTGGCACTTCCCAAGCCTGCGCTGCCTGCAAATTTCAAAGACGAAAGTGTTCTTCTGACTGTCCATTAGCTCCTTATTTTCCTCCTGATCAACCTAAAATGTTTCAAAACGCTCATAAATTATTCGGTGTCAGAAAAATCGTTAAGATTATTGAAGCTCTAGATCCCCCTCGTAAGCAAGAAGCTATGCGTTCTATTATTTATCAATCTAATATCCGAGATAGATTTCCTGTTCATGGATGTTGGGGCATTATTTGCCAATTGACTTGCCAGATTCGACAAGCCGAAGAAGAGCTTCTTGCTGTTAATGCTCAGCTTGAAATGTATAGATCGCAGCAGCAGAATCAGATTTCTTGTTTGGATCATGAAGATGAAGCTTCACAATTAGTATTAGGCATGGCACCTCCGAGTAATGAGAATGCGGTTTTTGGTTATTCTAATTGTCCTCCTCAGCCTTACAATTTGCCTGTCTCGCAACATCATTCCTACTCCAATACCAGCAATGCTTCTTATATAGACTCAAATGATTGTTTATGGTTCCAGAATCAGAATCCAAATCAGAATCCGTCGAAGAATAACAACTCGATGTCCATTCAGCCATCCGCGAACCAGCAACAATTGGTTGATGATTATGATGAGATTCATCATCCATTTATTTACTCTATTGATGATAGACAATCATACATTGATCAAGAGGCTTATCAATCGAGGTTATTTCTTCACTTATCTTTGTGTTTTGTTTTCTCTTTGTTTTTAGCTTTTCATGTTTTGCTGATTACTGTTTGATAATATGTGCATTTCAGCTCGGAAGAATCGCTCAAGGACACAACACAGTGCATTGAGCAGCACGTAGCGGACAAGGAATTGAAGAGCGCTGCTGCTTGTTTCAGTCTTACTAGTGTCAATTGATCATTCTTTGCTTCATTGATATGGGAAAAGTACTGTGATTTCAGTTTTGTTTCTTTTCCCATCATAGATTTTTCTTTTTTTTAAATCCTTCAATCGACATCATAGGGTTTCGGTGGGATATTCATAAATATATATAATAGAAATTGAAAAGAGTATTAGTTCCAAGTTTCTTTTCTTATCTTTTAGGCCATATAGAAATCATATTCATTTTTGAAGTTGTTGAGTAGAATTTTGTTCTTCAGATTTACCAGAAAATTTACAGATTAATAAACCTTTCTTATAGTGTACTTTCAGATGTGTATATATCGTACCTTATTTTATATAAATTATGAACGATATTAAGGCTGGGCTCATTCTTCTGTTTCACTGTCATCAAAATCTGGCCAAACGACAACATCTGATGCTCACTTCAAATTGCTTTTTTTTTTTTGTGGTTATTGGTGTGAGTATTCTTTTTTCTCTCATTTTCAGAAAATGATGCAGGCGCTGTTATTGTAACCATTTTGAAATCATTGCACATACTAAGACGGTGAGAGTAAATTTCTGTTTTTCTACTATGAGGAGAAGCGTCTGATTCTACTATGCTTGCTGCGTACAGTGGTTGAAGATGATTAGGAGACAGAGACGAGAGAGGCTCTGTTTGCTTCTTTGGAGGAAACTATGGAAGAGAAAGGTAAGCATTTGATTCATCGATTTCATGACTTTTGATCAGAGATTTTCAATAATGGATTCTGATCTGAAGAGCAACAAAATACCTATTTCAGTTTTGTTGAAGCAACAAACAGACAAAGCGGTTAAGTAACAGTTACTTTTCCATTATAATAATAAATCAAACCCTTGAATTGCTTGTCACTTTTATTTACATTTTGAAAATCAATTATCAAGAATGTCAATCATATTGCTTCTCTTCTTCCCGCTGATCACTTCATTATCTTACGCAGATTTCCAGAAATTTCCTGGTTAGACATCGATTTTATTTTCTTTTGATGTTGCGTTAAGTTAGTAACTTCATCTTCTTAATTCTTCGCTTCACAATTTTTTTTTGACTTTAGGAAAACAAACTTCAACGCAAACAAAATTTAGACTTTCAAAACCTCTGATTGGAGATGATGGCAGGATTTATTTTTGTTCTGATAGGAATGTTGTTGCTTTTGAAACGAACGGTTCCATTGCTTGGACTTTGCGTTTGCCTTTTACTTGTAATGTCGCCATCGCTCCTGTTTTTGCCGGTAGAGGAAAGGTATGCAATTTACACGGTGTTTTGAATCTCTAGACTCTAAGGGGCGTTTGGTTAGGGGGTTCAGGAAAGGGGTAAGGGAATGAAGAGTTATAATTCCATTTGTCAATGATACCTTTTATCCATTTTTAGTTTTGTGTTGGTCTCTTGTACTCATTCCCCCAACCCCCTTCTGTTTTGGATTCCCTTTCCTTCTCATTCCCGTGGGCACGCTCAGCCTATCCCAATTCATTCTTCAGCGCCCTCGTCTTCTCAGGCCATCCATCGTCGGTTCTTCCACTCTCCACCGGTAAGTTCTCACTCTCTTCCTCCATTTCTTTCTCTCTCCTCGTTCTTTTTGGATTTCTGTTTAAGTTTTACTTGTTTAGCAGATCGATTGTTTCTGCAAAATTCCTCTACTTCCCAAGGGATTAATCATTTCAAAAATAGCACAGAATTTGTCGTTGCAGTTTGCTAACTAACTGAGGTGCGTGCAAGCCTATTGCAGAATAACAAATCCTTAAGCAAGAAAGTCCTTTTTGTGTCTTTAATTGCATAGTTTGCTGGATACATATATCCTATAAGACTTGGATTAAATAATGCAACTAAGATAAGAATATAGACAAAATAGCATATATATATATATATATATGCAAAATTACATGAATTCCCCTGCTTTGAATTTGGGTTCTGTCTGATATGCTTTGAACTTTCTTCATCCAACTCCTCCACTGTTTGTTCACTTTTATTTTTCTGTTTTTATTGTTTATTTATATATGGATAAAACTTCCTATAAAAAAAAAAATATATATATATGGATAAAACTATTTGGTTATTTGGAAATGGTTCGATTATACAGCTTAAAAAAAGCATGAAAACTGGTGGACTCCTCCGTTTGAACCAAACAGTCACAAAAGGAATTACAGGTTATTGCATTTCATTTCTGGAACAAATCCAAACAGATAGGGGAATTTAAGGTCATTCCTTTCTTTTACCTTTGTTTCCCTTTCCGTTACCCTTGTACGAACCAACCGCCCCCTAAGGTGTTTGCGAAATTATCGCACTGAAACCAACTGACTGCAATAATAAACACATAAATTTATTAGTTTTTTCTGCAGCTAATTATTAAATTGATTTTGCAGATATATCTAATTGCAGAGAATAGAATCTTAGATATAAACTATATTAATTATGGACCTTCTTCACCTTCTTCACCTTCATCACAAGTCCTTTTTGGTCCAGAAAACGGTCATAATGGTGCAGGTGAAATTATAGGTTTCGCAGTTAGTACATTGAGTTCATCTTTATATATCAACATTAAGAACCATGGATTATTTGCATTTACTACAAGTGCAAAACTGCTATGGAGTGTTGGACCTGTTCTTGTTCAGGCTGGCTACAGTTTAGGTTGTAGCAAAGACATCAAAGATTGCTATTTTACTTCTGTGCCTGTGATTGATCTGTGCGAGGCTAGTCTATATGTAAGATTTTCCTCAGTACTCCTAATTGCCCTTCATATTGTTCAAAGGAAATTTTGAAATTTACTGGAATGGGTTATGTTTTTAATCTCGCAGATTTCAAATACTGCAGGGGAACTATACTCCTTGTCTCTCGCTAGTCCTCACTTCAATTGGGTTAAAGATCTTAGTTCATTAGACAAAGATTTTGGTATTACACCAGGAAACAATGGCCTTTTGTATGTAACTGTGTCCAGTAAGGCTATTATCTTGGCATTACATG
This sequence comes from Euphorbia lathyris, assembly GCF_963576675.1. Taxonomy (NCBI): domain Eukaryota; kingdom Viridiplantae; phylum Streptophyta; class Magnoliopsida; order Malpighiales; family Euphorbiaceae; genus Euphorbia; species Euphorbia lathyris. The sequence goes on from NC_088910.1 coordinate 92,639,807, forward strand.
TTTCTAAGGGCACTGTTATTTGGCAGACAAGTGTCGGACCATTAAGTAGAGCTGAATGCAGACCAGCTGTGGATTCTAATGGTAAATGTATAATCTGATTAGGAGTCTTAAATACCATTTCCAATTATGTAGAACAAAACTATTCTCCAATAGCCTAACATAATCTAACTTGGAAAACAGTTAATTTGAAGATTGATCTCAGAATTTTGTCATTCGTTGTGACTTGTTGATGACAATTGCAGGTTGGGTATCTATCGGTTCATTGGATGGGTTTGTGTACTCAATTTCACCTACCGGAGAAGTAAAGAAATTTTTGAAAGCATCTCAAGAGAATCATGTTATTCAAGTTAGTCCATTTGTTGATTGCTCTGGCTATGCAATTTATATATCTCAGGCAGAAATGGAAGGAAAGATTAGCCTCAAAATTGGTGAGTACAATTATGTATCAGCAATGCGGCCTAAAGGTGCAGTTTTCACATTGTTTGTTCCAGAAACAGGAGCTATTTACTGGTCCGAAAGCTATCCCGGTAATTTGAGCTTTTTGACTTCTTATCTCTTAAAAATTTGACTTCTTTCTTTAAATATGATATTCCTTTAATTTTGTTGACTTGCAGATCAACTTTTGTCTTCATTGTCTAAAAGTGATTTGCAACACTTTGTATTGGACGAGGGAATCCTCATTGCTTTTATTGCTGCCTCAAGTTAGGTTCTATAATGTTTTTGAAATCAACTACTAATCTCTTATATGTAAAAGAAGCTCACATCTTTTCTTTTCGGAATGGTGCAGGGACTGGTAACCCACTTCCCTGCCGGAGGAAATGTAATTGTTCTTTTACCTACCTTTCACATTTTCATTATTTATAATATTCAATGTCTTCTTTCTACAATTTTCTTTTTCTTTTCTAACAGATGAGAAGCTTGTATCAAGCTGTTCACAAGCAAGGCCAAAGCATCTTAAGATTCACACAGGCAAACTACAATTCTGAAACACAGTAGAACAGTATAGACTTACTTGGTTGAAATTGTTATAAAAAAAATACATTACTAATCACTTTTTCAGGTAATGAGAAGACAATAATATTGTTCCTATTATTCGAGTCATTGGTCTTGATAATTATAGCGGGGCTTGTACGATTCTGCTGGATATTTTGGAGCAAAAAGAAGCTAAAAAAACTGGAATTAGGAAAATTTCTGGAAAAACGGGTAACTCCGCTCAAGGAATTGAATCTTTTCTGATTTGTAATCAAATAATGTTATTCTGACCCTTGAAAGACTTCTTTCCAGCGGTCTCTCCAACTGAAGAAGAAAGCATTTGATCATACAATAACAGAACTGGAAGAAAAGGCTGCAGAGGAAGCAGTGGGAAATGAAGTAATCGAAGAATTGAGGGATTTGGTACGAGAAAGACAAGGCATTGAAAGAAAGTTATCAACATCTTACAGTTTAGGCAGGGATCAAATTGGTCTTAAATCAAACTCTCTTCTTCCAGTTTATGATAGGAGCTCAAGAAGCTATTCTTTCCAAAGTGGAAAGCCAGTTTATGACAGGAGCTCAAGAAGCTATTCTTCCCAAAGTGGAAAGAAAGAACAATATTCAACTATTTTAAATACACTGAGTGATGCATCATCTTCTGAAGAAAACACGAGTGAGGGGGGTTCTAGCAGCTGGAGTCTGGAACAAGAACATGAAGAAGAAGATACAAGTGATGACGAGAGAAATTATGTGAAACAAGTAGAAAGTTCACCAGAAGCAGCAGCAGCATCAAGCTCTGGACTGAATCTGATTCCATTGTCTGTGGAATCAACACAGACAAGTGGAAGAAACACATGGTTGAAAAGGAGGACCTTCTCTTCTACTTATTGAAGTGTAATTATATGTATAATTTTACACATGTTGTTAAGATTGTTTCCATAATTCTGTAGAATCTTTAAAGAGTATCTTGAAATCAGATTTCCTTATTAACGTCATTTGAGCATTAGGTAAGTTATACATACTGATTAATTTTTGCCAACAAAGGCCTAGTGAATATCATTTAAAATGAAATTTCAATTCTTATTACTGCTAAATGAAATCAGTGTTACTATCTACTTATACACTTTAGATTAAATAAATATAAACATGTTTATTTATAAACTTAATAGTATTATTAATAATTTATTGGTTTTTCAATGGAGTATAAAATAGATGCATCCTTTGCCTTAACATGGCACTTCTGCTAGAGTGTCTCCAACACTTGCATTGTTGATCGTTAACTTCTCCAACCGCCATCTTCCACGCCATTTGGGCCAGGAGAAGAAGAATCAAACAAATTTGATTCTTTATTTTTGTTCCAGTACTTTGGTGGAACAGTATAATATTTAATATATAAATTATTTTTTATTTGTTATTTAATGTGAGATAAATATTATTTAGGTTATTTTTATTGGATTATAGTTGGATGTATATTTTGTACAACATTGCAAATGATTAAAATGAACAATAAATTTGAAAACTGTATAACAATATTAATAAAAATATTATGATGAATGGAATAAAGTAAAAAATATTATTTCAATCTAACAAAAATGATATAATGGGTTGGAAGAAAAATAGAATTTAGTATTTAATAGAGATAGAGATAGAGATAGCGTATGGAATGGAGATGCCTAACACCCTTTCTTTCGCCAATCATCCACTTCTCCTTTCACCATCCACCGTGATCCGCTCCTCAAACTACTATGGAGCTAATAACTTTATTTGAAGTACTTAAAATGATAAATTTTCGTTCAAACCAACATATACAGTGAAGTATTAAGATACCACGGAATTTCAAAATTCAAACCATGAAATTAAAATATGCTCCACATTGAATTGAAGACCAGGGAAAGCTATATTTAGGTTGTCCGCCATCAAAAATCTGATGCGGAAACACTCGTTAAAGAAAAAAAAAACAGGGTTTTAACTTCTTGGTCTTGTATTTGAATACTCAATTTGAGAGAAGCTTACGTTCTCACAGGCCTCTTTCCATCTTGTTCAAGCATGTATGCCTTCTTCATCTCTTCCAAAACGGCATCATTTGTGCTGCAGAGAAGACATTGTGATGATTAAGATGTATTTCTGTTGAACAGAACTCAGCAATGTATTGTTCATAGTGTATTCACATGAATAGAAAAGGGGCACCATTATAGGGAACGAAACACCATGTAGTGTGTACTTCGTACATTAGGATGATCATCTTGGTAATTTATTCAACAACTTGCTGCTTCTTTCTTTATTCATTGTTAGACCATAATCACAAGTTTGGCAATTGCACAAGGAAATAGAATAGGAAAAGTTCTTCAATGAACTTCATTGTTAGACCATAATCACAGGTTGAACTATTCTTGCATAATGCCGGTATGCAATTCTGAATTCTCAGTATCAAAACATAATGGGCTGCATCTGTTTACGGGAAGGATTCAAGGCATAGCAAAATATTTATTTAATCATTCAAAACTGAAGAGCGCAAAACAAATAAATGTGTTCCAGTTGATTCAATTCATTCTCTTAACAAATTCATCTCTATACTTGGTTTCCAGAAATTATATCATTTGCTTCTTTTATCATTAAAAACATATCAATTTAATTTGATTCATACCTATTTCTAAAGAATTCGTGTATATTAGTTATCATATATGTTTTTTATTATTAAAGTTTCAACATAGTCACCAAATTTTAAGCCTAATTAGGAAGAACCTAGTTGTTTTTGAGCCAACAGAAGCCCAAACCTAACTAACTAATTGTGTGACTTTAACTACTTTCACTTATTGTGAACATTTTGGCTCAGTAATCACAGCTGAATAGATTATAAGCTCAGAGATGGACATGGGATGTAATCAAATACTCTACCCACTCTAATAATATTAGGGCACCACATCACATTACTAGATCTTTCAGAATGCTTGCAACTAGAAAAACTTCTTAGAGACATTTATATACAAATGCAGAGCGTTACATGGAAGCAAAGCATACGTAGTCCATACCCACTATTGAAAATCATTCTGCCATTGCAGTACCACCATCATGATTCCACATCTATTATCTCTCCACCTAATTACATTTCCAACTATTCTAGAATATAATATGACGTAGCCAGAGGCAAACTCTCAACATTAAATACTTGTCCAATTTTACACCAATAAAAAGGTGCCAAAAGCCAAACTCAGGAATTATAATCCTTCATAGTAAACAGAATAGTACTACAATACAAGAGATGTCAAATGCATATCAGAGACCTGTCAAAGCCATTTTTTCCGAGTAAGCATGACTTAAACAATAAGTCAACCAAGCATCACAGTGAAAATTCAAGGAAATACCTCTAAGAAAAGTCTTTCATGTATGCCACTTTTAAGCTCTTTTTTTCTCATATAAAAAATTAACTTGAGCTTCGCAAACAAGATAGCTATGACTGAGCATACGGTTTCAAACTTGCAATAGCTATAAAGAACTAATTGACCACAATAGAAACTTTTGAACACTGACAATGACTTCAATCAATGATCTCCCAGCTAGTTAACCAAGTATATAGCAATTCCAAGAAGTCATGGCACTCACATTAAGTCCATTAGATCTATAGCCCACAAACTTACACGATACATTTAACAAAATGGTGCAAGACCTCTAGAAAAACAGCACGCGTAAGACAATGCACATGCACTAAATAAACACAAAGTCACAACAAATAACATATATGTTCACAAATTATTCTATAATCAACTAAAGATCAGCAGAAAATAATCTCGAGTATTTTAGGCTCAGGGTCCAGATCACTTGATCGAAAGATTTCCTAGGACAAGGATATGAACTAATCTAAACAAAAACTCTTCACCTAATAAACTATCAGGTAGAAATTCAATCTTCCAACTCAATAGACCAATTAGTGGTCATTTTCTCATCAAGAATTAATTGACAGTTAAGCTGCTAAAAGCATTATCATATAATACAGAACTAATACATGTGACAGGAACTCAAACTGCAGGATGAAAAAGAATAATATGATCATGATTAGCACATAGACAAAAGGCAAACTAACAAATAAAGGCACTAAAGATTGTAAATATAGAAACCAAAACTTTTTCAATAAAAAGGAATAGGATCAAATAAGAATTTCCACGTTTAAGGATGCAAAACTTACTATTGATGTAGGCAAGCATTTAATTCTTTAAATTGTTCACGACACTTCCAAACAACAGAAATCGTTCTCCCAGAGGAACATTGCGCCAACTTTGAAGTCAACTGATCACATTCTTTAAGAGCCTTCTGCTTCATTTTGTGTCTTAAAGCTACAAAATGCAACATATCCTTCTCATTTCAAGATAAAAATCCCAATGCTACGATAGGATAACAAATTATAAATCTAAAATTCATGTTGAATTTCATAGAAAAAGAAGAAAATGATTATTTTTAGGAATTAGAGAGGGTTTTATTAGGGTTTAATGAAATGGTGATGATGATTATACCTTCTTCTTCTTTCTTTTTCACATGATTTTGATATGCTTCCTGTAGGTATCCCATTTCAAAATCCTAGCCGCTCTCCCTCCTCTCTACGTGACAAGCTGAAGAAGGAGCTAATGGTATTCTACCATGGATTTCCGTGTCGAGTTGCAGAGTAAATAGACTTGCTCACGGAGTCGAAGATTCTGGCCAGCAACCATATCAAATGGATCCTGTTACTGGCCCGAATTTAATCCTAAGGCCCAACAATTCCAGAGCTCTAGGCCCTGCTTGGGAATTAGTTGTTAGCTGTTAGCTGATTACATTAGCGGTTAGTTGTTAGCTGATTACGTTAGCTGATTTGACTAGTTATTTGTGTAGATCTGTTTGGTAAAAATTGGCTGATTGATAATAGCGGTTTGTGCAAAAAGACGAATAAGGGCATTTCTTTTTTTAATACATAAAAATATACATAAAATAATTAGGGTTAAAGAAGTCCATTAATTTTAATATTGCAAAAAGCTAATTGAAAAAGCTCCTAAAAGGAGCTTTTTCTAAATTAGCGTTTTCATTCCAAAACTCTCTCCACCAAACACTCCAATCAGCGGTTTCAGTGGTCAAACCACTAAAGTTGGTCAAAACCGCTCTTTTTATCCCAAAACGCTCTTTACCAAACAGGGCCCTAATCTTTTGAAAGATAAGTTACACGATAGTCATGATAATTTCATTTACGATAAGGTATTAAAAATAGGTCTAAAATTTGTGGGAAGTATCAATCGAGACTTCACATACAAAATAGGGAAAACTATATAGAAATTTATATTTTAAAAACTATTTACAACTATGTCCAGTCATAATTTTGGATTATGTCAAATTAGTAAAATGGCCTAATACATCACCAGCTCCCTGAACTTGTCCATAATAGTACATTGGCTCCCTGAACTTTGCAAGTGTCTCACTAGCTCCCTAAACTTCTCCATAAAAATTTATTAGGTCCTTGAATTTTCTAAATGTCTCACCAGCTCCCTAAACTTGTTTATTCTGTAACAACTAAATACAAAAACCATAATACTAACTCGGGTTAAGGTGCAAAAATACTCCAAACGCTTTGGGTCTAGAGTAATTTTACCCATAACATCTAAAAGGGTGCAATTTTACCCTTAATGTTGGAAGCCAATAGCAATAACATCTAAGAGGGAGTTGAATTTGAGACAAAGAAGGTGGATTGAGCTGTTAAAAGATTATGATTGCACGATAGATAACCATCCGGGAAAGGCTAATATAGTTGCAGACGCCTTAAGTAGGAAGAATTCTGGTATGTTGAAAAAAATGAATCCTTTACAGGAAATGAGATCCATAGCTATTCAACTGAGAGTCGATGAAGTGACTGGACTTATGGCTACCTTACAACTGAAACCAGACTTGAGGGAGAGAATTAGATTGGCACAGATGCAAGATCCCTTCTTACAGAGAATGTATGAGAGAGTGAAACAAGGCAAGAAACCAGACATTACAGTTGAGGAAAATGGATTAATGGTGATGGGAAACCGAATTTGTGTCCCATATGTGGATAATTTGAGACTAGAGATTATGAAGGAATGACACAATGCTCCTTATGTTATGCATCCTGGTATGACTAAGATGTATAGGAATTTAAGATCCTATTATTGGTGGTCTGCCTTAAAGAAAGATGTGGCAGAATTTGTTTCCAAGTCTCTGACTTGTCAACAAGTCAAGATTGAACATCAAGCTCCTGTTGGGAAGCTAAAGCCTTTGGCTATTCCAGAATGGAAATGGGAACGGATTACTATGGACTTTGTAGTTGGCTTACCGAGGACTAGAAGGAAGCACGATAGTATCTAGGTGATCGTGGACCGATTGACAAAGTCTATTCATTTCATATTGATACGAAAGGCTGATCCAATGGACAAATTGGCCAAGATGTACATAGCTGAGATAGTGAGGTTGCATGGTATACCCATCTCTATTGTGTCAGACAGAGATCCCCGATTTACCTCTAGATTCTGGGGTAGTTTACAGTTAGCTATGGGAACAAAGCTAAATTCAGTACTGCTTTTCATCCTCAGACTGATGGGCAGTCCGAGAGGACCATTCAGACTTTGGAAGATATGATGCGAGCTTGTGTACTTAATTTTCAGGGAGATTGGGACATGTACTTGCCGTTGATTGAATTTGCTTATAATAATAGCTTCCATAGTAGTATTGGTATGGCACCATATGAAGCACTTTATGGGAGGCCTTGTAGAAGTCCAGTTTGCTGGGATGTTGAGGGTATGAGACAGTTAGAAGGACCTGAGTTAGTTCAAGAAACAGTAGAGAAGATAAATATGGTGAAGAAATGCCTCAAAGCAGCTCAAGAACGACAGAAGACTTGTGCAGATCAACACATGGGAGAAATGGAGTATGAAGTTGGGGACAAAGTATTCCTGAAAGTATCTCCATAGAAGGGGATAATACGTTTTGGCAGACGGGGAAAACTGAATCCAAGGTTCATTGGACCTTATGAAATTATTGAACGGATCAGACCATTAGCATATAGGTTAGACCTTCCAAGTGAACTATCTCAGATTCACAATGTGTTCCATGTATCCGTAGTGAGGAGATATAAGTCAGACCCGAGCCATATGATTCCTGAGCCAGAGATTGAGGTTGTAAATAAGAACCTGATAGTCAAAGAAAAGCCAGTAGAAATTTTAGAGAGACAAATACGGAAGCTGAGGAGGCGAGAAATGTCTATGGTACGAGTAAGATGGAGTCATTACAAGTCGCTCAGAGAAGCAACTTGGGAGTTGGAAGAAAACATGATGGAACAATATCCGTATTTGTTTGAACATATTAGTATGTAAATTTTAAGACCGAAATTTCTTTTAAGGAGTGTAGAATTGTAACATCCAAATAATTATGTATAATTAATAAAAATAATAATGGAAATAAACAAATAAATAAAAGAAAGGAAACTAGGTTGTTTTTGTCAAAAAAAAAAAAAAAAAAAAAAGGAAAAGAAATATGTTAAGTGGATCCATAGTATTATTATTATTAGGATTAATATACATATTTGTCTTTATATTTTTCCTTTTGACAGATATATCACTATATATTGATGAGATGACACTAACAGTCAACACCACAGTCTTTGTGTTTGTTTTTTTTTCATTTAAAAAAATCCATAAATAGATTGACACCTGTCAATTAAAAAAAATCATTCTCCAAATAAAAAACAATTAACGATCTAGGTGAAAGAATCCCTCTATCCAAACGCCGTTCTTCACCAACCACCGTTCTTTTCACCGATGTTGATATCCACCATCGTGGATCTTCTGCGCCGCTGATGTCCAACGATGCCACTGCCAATCGTTAAACGATGCCACTGATCTCCAACGATGTCGCTGCCAACTATGTACATCTCCATTCGAACAGCCACATGGCTGACATTGAGCAAGCAACCCACAACATAAATTGAATTACTCTGCATGTTTCATATACTACTGGGAACAATTAAGGTGTATGAATCATTAATAATTCCTCCATTATGTCACAATTAGCATTTGAAGCAGTCAAGGAAACATAGTTGCCTCTGTATTTAACCCATATCGATCAAATTCCTTGATGTAACTATAGAGTGAGGTAGAGAAGAAAGCATGGTCCAATTGGGTTAAATTTGAGAAGAAAGTGGAAATCGGAGATCGGCAATGGTGATGAACGAGGTTTGAGGATTTATTCAGGTTGTATATGAACGGTGATGGTGGCTGCATTTTTGGTTGGGTGTTTTTTTTTGTGCTGAATAAATCACATGCTCTTTCATCTTCTCTTTTCTCTCATTTTCACTGCACTTCCCTTCTCAATTTCTGCATATTTATTGATTGTTTGAATTTCACTTTTGATTTTAGGAGATTTTTGTTTGTACGTTTGTTTGATTTGGGAGATTTTATGGTGAAGTTTTAAATTTTCAGTAAGTAAAGATCTGATTTGGCAATTTTTATGATAAAGATCTAACTTGACAATTTTTAAGTTGAGGTGGCTGGTAAGGTGGAGATGACATGGAGGTTGTAGTGTTGATTGTTAGTGTCATCTCATCAATCTGTTAGATTAAGGTATTTTTGTTGTTGTTTAAAAAATATAAGGATATATTTATGTGTTTATTTGATATATGGATATATCTGTCAAAACGGATAAATACACGGGCAAATATGTGTATTAACCTTATTATTATTATCAATTAATATAGTATTGTTTATTTTAATTTGGTGGAGTTGGGTTCCAGGGATATCAGAACCAAAAATTCATTCTGCGCTGCCTTAGTTTTTTCTTTTCTTTTAATCCTAACTTCCTTCGTAACTCCTTATTTCGATCACTTCTTGAAGCGAAAATTATACCATTAAATTTCTTATTTCGTAAGGAAGCTTTTGAGACCACTATTCATATTTTTCTGACTGAAAAGTGTGGTGACCGGAGTATGTATTTTTCACCGAGAAAGTGTTAGATCCCGACCTTTTAGGCGATTTTAGTAGTGAAATGAGTGTAATTTTGGACTCCTCTGAACGTTGGTTATCTCGTGGTAGTCTCGATTCGCACTTCCGACAAGTCTGACGGAACTCCGGCAACCGACCACCGCATTCCAGCGAGACTCCGGTGAGCGTTTTCTAACCAAAATTTTACCCTTTGTATAGGTTCCAATATATATGATGGTTTTTCTAAACTATTAGTCTTCTATGATAATTGAATTTTTAAAGGGTTAGAATTTTATATTTAAGTAGATGGTTATTGATTAATTAGATTGAGTTGGAACCTTAATTGATATCGTGGGGAGGGGTTAGGAACATTCCGAACATACATTACATATCTATCATTTTTCTTAAACATGAATTAATTATAGGAATGCATTTTTATATTTATAGGAGAGAAAGAAACGGGTGAACAAGAACTCGAACATTTTGATTAACTTGGGACGAAAGGTAATCATAATTATTAATATTTACATGTTTATATATAAATATATATATAAATTGTTCCATAAAAGAAATCTATAGGTATGTTGTGGACATTGTTAAGCCCAAAATATACCTAAAATATCATCAATAATTATATCAATATTGCTACGAATTTATGCTATTTATAACTGTTTAGGAAGCTTTTACTCTCGAATATGTTTCTTTCTTGTAAGGTACATGAATATTTGGTAAAATCCAAATAGGAACGAAAAGAGCTCAAAAACAGAATAAAAACCTTACAAAAGGAGTCAAAAACGACGAAGATCAAATTACACCTAAACGAGGACAAAGACGAAGTCAGATACAGAAGAAAATGTCAATTCTCGGCAGGGAATCCAAATTCTCGGTAGAGAATTTTGGGGCCGCGACTGAGAATCCCAAATTCTCGGTCGCGACACGCGTCGCCAGTCACCTTCTCCCTTTCGTCTGAAGGCTGAAAAATCACTTCCCCATTCTCGGCAGAGAATTTCCATTCTCGGTAAGAGCAGAAATTCTGCCAAGTACAATGAACATATGTTAAAATCCAAGAAACACGATCGTTCGGGTGGATAAAGACGTTCTTTCGCAACAGACACGATCTTTCGCAACAGATACGATCCTTCATAACGGACACGACACTTCAATCAAGGCTCTTCAACATCTATAAATAAAGAGTTGATGGAGAGTTGAAGATATGTAGAAGAAAGAGATTAGTGCAAGAGTTATGCAGAAACTCTGACTCAGAAATGAGTCAGAGATTAGATTTCATTTTTGTTCAAAGCAATATGTTGTACACACATTGTTTATTCAATAATAACAAGTTTAGTAGCGTTTAGTCATTGTTCCAGTTTAGTTTTCATTTTGGTAGTAGACCGACCCAGTCTCTATTACGAAGATTCAACGAGAAGATTGAGTAGAGGATCCGCCCCTGAGCCTGACAAACTCTAACGAAACCCAAGGAAAGGATTGATCAACTCGTTCACTTGCAAGCCGTCGAATGTTTCCATGCTCCATGTTCTCTGTAAACTTGTATCAATTTATATTTCATCTAATAAAGTCCGTTCTATTCGATAGATTTTTATGCAGCACTTATGGTAACCAATCCACTAAAGTGACTGCTGGTGTTTTCATTAAAACGTATTTAATCCAAAATCTTTACAAGGAAACTTTGTTGAACACTTAGGCAAATTATTATCTCGAAAGAGTTTTAATTTGATTAAGGGCAACTATCCCGAAAGGGTTTTGTCATGTTCAAAGCCAATTAATTAGAGGTTCCGTCATTTATTTCATCTTTATAATTCGTACAAAGTTTAAAGTTGTTTTCTTTGCTTAATGCAAACAAATACATTCGCTTACTTTTCTAAAAAGTACTAAAAGTTCCTACCTTGCAAATTCATTCTTAAATCAGAATATTTTCTAACGTTTTCATACTCTAATCTAATTCTCACTCTAGCAATTTCAAAACCAAAACCGATTAAACGATTTTTCCATATCATAAACCTAAAAGTAAATTTAACCGATTGTAAATAAGTTTAGTTAAAAAAAACGTTCCCTGTGGGATCAATATCTTTTATTACTACAAGCGTATACCGTGCACTTGCGGAAATCGCTCAACAAGTTTTTGGCGCCGTTGCCGGGGAACGCCAAATTTTTAACAAAAATTTATGTTTTTCGTGTTTTATTTCGAACCTTGGTTTATAATACATTTATTTATTTATTTTATAGTTTTATTTTATTTATTGAGGATGGTCACTAGGACTAAATCCTCGTTGTTATTTAACGTTTGCAATTAGATGTTTGCAGATAAAAAAATTCAAGTTTTTTCAAAGATAACCTGGAGATTTGATTATCAATGAAATTCACAGAAGGAGACTACAGAAAAGAAATTTGGCTAGCAGATACATCAGAAGGAAAAGAAAATTTTATGAAACAGGATGTCAGACGTGACAGATGATTTTTCTAGAAAATTTACCTCTTCCCAAACACCTTTACCTCTTTTCTATACACTAAACCCTTCACCAACATATCAAATTTCTTTGTTAAGAAATTTATTCATTTCCTACAAATCCAAATAATTTCCCTTTTTATAACATCCCTAAACACCTACATCTATCTCTCTAAGAAATCACCATGGAAAATCTTCTCAGAAAGATATATCAGAAGTAGGATGAAATTACCTTATCCGCGAGGGAGAAATTGTATACTTTTAATATAGTTTTGAAAGTTTCGGTTCATGTGCGTAGTTTTTGTTCGTGGCCAGAACTAGAAGTTCGGGCATTTAACCGAAATCACTAGATCCTTAAATTGAGAAAACGCTAAAAAAAAGAAAGCGCTTAAAAAAATTGTTAAAAAAATATATATATATACAATAATAATTTAAAGTTGGGGGTATAGTTCTATTTTTTTTATTCCCACTTGAAATTATTTCCAGGTAAGTTAAAATGGACAAGTCCATATTTAGTTGATAAAAATATTTTGAATAAGAATGAGCTCCAATTCAAGCAATTGAATTTGTGAACAAGTTCTTTGAAAATTAATTCGCTTAGTTTTTACATTTAGATTTTCGTACTTCTTATCTCTTGTTCATAATTTTTATGTTTATTTGTTTTTAGTTTAATTTATTTTTGTTTTATTTTTATTTCATGTTTCTAAATGTTTTGCAAAAAAAAAAATTCTGAACTTACTGAGAATGTGAATTCTCAGTTGAGAATCTTACTTTCTCTGCCTTGAAAATTTCTGAACTTACTGAGAATATGAATTCTCAGTAGAGAATTTAGGATTTCCAAGGAAAGGAAGAGAAAAAATTTCTGAACTTACCGAGAATCGAAATTCTCGGTAACTTCAGCGAAACCACAACAAAAAAAAAATCACGATCGAGAATCGCCATTCACGGTCGCGACACGGGCTGTATCAGACCTGTATCTCTTCTTTCTTCTTCAGTTCATGCACCATTGCTGAATATTTCGAAAAATTAAGTTTCTTCATATTCAAATGGTGTGAATTTACACCTTTTTAATCCCAACAGACAGCTTGATTTGTCCTGGATTGATTATAAATAATTGGAAAAGATCAGATTTTTGTTACTTACATTTTCTATTTATCTCTATCAGACAAAATCTGATTTCTTCTCAGTTATCACACATTTAAAAAAAACACAAAGTTACAGAAATTTTTTCTTACTTTCGAAACCACCAACAGACATTTTAAGTCATCCTAACATCGTTAAATAATTAGAGAAGATCAGATTTCCATACTTTTTCATCTCTTTCAGACAAAATCTGATATTCTTCTCCAATTATTCAAACCTTTCAAAAAGTTCCAGAGACTTTTTCTTTTTCTCAAAACCATGACTTCCACGCATAAAACTTCCAAGAAGATTACTGTTGCACGCAGTAAGCGTCCTGATATATCAGAATGCTACAGTGCACCATTTCCCATTTACACACATAATGAAGAACGAAGATATAATAAAACTGTTTGTTGTGTATAGTTTGTACATAGGTTTGTTCTCATTTTTATATATGTATGTTCTTTGTGTTCTTATGTATATGTGTTCTTCTAATTTTAATAAACTATCAAGTTTGATTCTTTGATTCTTTTCGCTTAAATATACGTTAACCATATAGGGTATACGAATACATCCGAATCTCAGTTTAAATGAAACAGTATAATTTTTAACATGCATCTGTAATTATTTTTAATGAATCTGTATTCATTTTAGGAATGTTTCTGCACAAACTGACTTTTCATATATATTACATACTAATACGATAATTCTAACTATTGAACAAGTTCATGAACCTTCATTCTATATGATAATTCTGACTTTTGTTCTGTACATATGTTTTTCAATTTTGATAAACATATCCACTTTTGATTCTTTGGTTATTAGTATATGTTAAACTATGCAAGTTATTTGAATGAATCTATATATATGTTAATATGGAACAGTATCACCTTCACCATGAATTTGTCTATAATAATAAAATGCCTCTGTCAATAATTTAATTAATCTGTATCAGTTTCAACGCTTCAGATTTAATATGAATAAATGATTAGTTTTGATTACTTTTAATTTGTTTGTTTGTTTCTGTATATAGGATCGTTTTTAATCTTTCTTGAACATATGTTCTTGTTTCATTTATGTACACATGTGTTATGCAATAAAACTTCATTTGATTTCATACTTTTAATTTTTCATTTATGTCTGTTCAGATTTCTACACTATTATCACATGAATCTGTATGAATCACTTTAATGCTAATAAGTTATGATAATTATTAACTATTGAACATCATAATAAATTTTCATTTTCATTTCAATCATTGAGTTTCATTTTAATTATGAAATTATAAACTTATATCGTGTTGATTATTGCATATATCAGTATGAACTTATTAAAATAAAACATACAATTTTACATATAAATCTGTATCAATTAGAATAAGGTTAATGATTAAGGTTAAATGTTTCATTATCTGAATGCTTATTTAATTTAAATAAAGATCATGTTTAAGTTTTAAGCATGAATAAATACCTACATGAACTTACGTTCATTATTTTTCGATGATTAATTTACCTTATGTGACTTAATGCACATTGATTCTACATTAACTCTAATTAAGAATTTAATGTTTCATTACTAAAAATTTAATAAGGATAAACCCTTGGTTTTCCTTGCATTTAATGTTTTTCAATTAAGTTCTTAAGTGCAGGTACAGTTTATATTAAGTTCAGTAGACAATTAATCAATTAAATCACGCAAACCTAGTCAAAATGCACCTAAACAAACGTCTATGACCAATTCTCGGCAAGTACAGCAAAAACTGGTCGAAATCAGAGTGAAAAATTCTCTGAATTTCGCGTGCCGCGACCGCGGCTAGGCAATTCTCGGTTGCGACCCGTGCCCTGTAGGACGAGTATAGGCACAAATTTATCCCATTTTTGCAACCTTTTCCTATTCCTACACTACTTCCTCACACCTATATTCATACCTATATATACCTATCCCTTACACAAACTTTACATCCTCTCCTATTTTACCCAAATTACACAATCCAAACTCTTCCCAGTACAATTAATTCCACACCATATCACCTTTACTTTTACCAAATTTTTACCTACCCAATATACTTCTTTCCCAACCACAGCCTCCATAACCTAACCCTTTATTTTCTCTATCTTCTACATAAATTGTCAATGTTATTTCTCTTAAAAAATCAAAGTTTTTCCACACCATGCCTAAACATAAGAAGGTTACTCATCAGGTTTCCTCTACCTCCAAAAACCTTATTTCAGATGGGGTTAGGCACGTGGTACAAGCACTATTATGGACATAGTGCGTAGTGAAATAGACGTTATTGTATTGGTTACTCTTTCCTATTCTAAGAGAATGAGAGGATTACATTTAGGACTTAGGTTCCAATTTATGAAGATAGGGATGACGAGATGAGTATTTGGTTTGGATATCGTACCAAACAATTTATTGTTAAGCCATCAATTTTCCGACTAATCCGGTTTGGACATATTTTGCCTAGATTTAATAAATTTATGAAGATCAGGATTCGAAGTCCGGTTTTGTTTATTTTGGATTACATCTTCAAGGATTTCGTAGTAGAAAGGCTTGGACTACTTTTTGATCATTTTTAACCATGCTTCCATTTCAACCAATAAGCACGTTGCTATGCGTACTTTGATTACGAGTCTTGTTTTGGATGCTACGAGTATTATGGATTAGTTTTGAATCACTTACTCCTAATTGTTGTTCGATATTGGATTTTGCCGTAATTTTACACATCCACGGTGGTTAGCCACTGTTGGCTAGTTTTGCAAGTTCGATGTTGGTACTCCAAGTTCACATGGTAATGATATTCAGAAGGATGATCATGCGCACACACATTTTGGTGGGCGTGAGGATGCAAAGGATGAAGCAGGTGAGGAAGCGGAGCATGTTGATGCCTACACACAAGCGCAAGGGCATGCTAGTAATGAGCACAATGCTATTGATCAAGTTCATTTGCGAACAAATTTTGAACCATATGAATGCACCAAACCGTCAAATGAATTTGCGGTTAGATGATATTGTTGAAACCAATCAAGAAATGAGTTCCAGAATTTACGCGGTGGATGCCAATATCCATACTTTGAGAAGCGCGCACACATCACCATGACGCCAGTTATTATCATTTTTCCGTCATCAAAACGTAGTGACCACACCGTCTCCACCGGGTTCACCTTCACAAGAATAGGTTTTATCTTATCTTTTCTCCACTCATTTATCTCTTATGTTATGTTTTTTCTTACGATTGGTACAATTCCAATTTTTATTTATGTTGGCAACAATCCATTTCATATTTATCTATTTTCGTACAATTTTGCTTTATTTCGTACAATTTTTTCGTGTTTTATCAATTTTTGCACCAATGAGGACATGGTCCAATTTAAGTGTGGGAGGAGATATTGCATATATCATTTTATTTTTAGTACGAATAAACGCAACGAATAATTTTTAAGCAACATTTATAAATGCAACACTTGTTTTATACAAATACAACACATTTTTCATATATTTATAAATTAACCATAAGTTAATATGATTATTTGTTTAGGTTATCATTATCGTTAGAAATAATATTTCTACACGGGTAATATTTTTATTATTTTTCACAAATCTCCGATACGATTTTAAGTAAAAACGTCTCGAGTAAATCTATTTAAGTTAATAAATTCTTTATTTTCGATCTCTATTTTATATCATGCAATTCATGATACAATAAATCTTATTTTAAATTTTCAATTAGGTTTATAGGCATTAAATTGAACTAACAATTTTTAGCTCGGTTTGATTTCGTCTTACATTAACACCAATTGGAGTTTTTAAGGAAACTTTAGCCATAATACATGTTGAATTTTAAGTCAATATAGGATGAATGTGCTATCTTTCTTTTTCCCAAATTCAATTTTATATTTCATATTAATTAATCAATTAGTTGAATTCTTAACTTTTGGCCACGATTGAGACCAACCTTATCACAATCGAGGTATGAAAGGGAAGAATAATTAAGTACCGTTTACTTTTGGCCACGGTTGCGACCACCCTTATCACAATCGAGGTATGGAAGGAACGTTTAAAGCAAAAATTATAAGCGTGTATAAGTTTAAAGTAACGATTGCGTCCACCCATGGCATGGTCAGTACCTCTTAAGCAAACACAAAGCAATAAAATACGTATAAGGTTACGATCAAGACCACCCTTATCTCGGGCGTAACTAAGTAAATAATTAACCCAAGTACTTATTTAAATATCTCACATATTAGTTTAGGTTTGGGAAAAGAAATTTTGTGCTTTGAAATGCCTTGAGACGAAAGACTCAAAAACATGCGTGCTTATATCGTCCCGAATGCTTCAATTCAAAATTGGAAATACAAGACAAATGATATATCGTATATTATACTAAGTTAGTTTGATGTTTTGCGTATAAATTTGCCATGCGAAGTTAGTCTTTTCGGCTTAACTAATTCAAAAGGTAATACAGATATATATGTTTTATTTTTATAAAGAGATTAGCTAAAGAATAAATTCAAAGAAATTTTGCTCGGGACTAGCAAAAGATTAAGTGTGCAGATTTGTTAAGTCCAAAATATACCTAAAATATCATCAATAATTATATCAATATTGCTACGAATTTATGCTATTTATAACTGTTTAGGAAGCTTTTACTCTCGAATATGTTTCTTTCTTGTAAGGTACATGAATATTTGGTAAAATCCAAATAGGAACGAAAAGAGCTCAAAAACAGAATAAAAACCTTACAAAAGGAGTCAAAAACGACGAAGATCAAATTACACCTAAACGAGGACAAAGACGAAGTCAGATACAGAAGAAAATGTCAATTCTCGGCAGGGAATCCAAATTCTCGGTAGAGAATTTTGGGGCCGCGACCGAGAATCCTAAATTCTCGGTCGCGACACGCGTCGCCAGTCACCTTCTCCCTTTCATCTGAAGGCTGAAAAACCACTTCCCCATTCTCGGCAGAGAATTTCCATTCTCGGTAAGAGCAGAAATTCTGCCAAGTACAATGAACACATGTTAAAATCCAAGAAACACGATCGTTCGGGTGGATAAAGACGTTCTTTCGCAACGGACATGATCTTTCGCAACAGATACGATCCTTCACAACGGACACGACACTTCAATCAAGGCTCTTCAACATCTATAAATAAAGAGTTGATGGAGAGTTGAAGATATGTAGAAGAAAGAGATTAGTGCAAGAGTTATGCAGAAACTCTGACTCAGAAATGAGTCAGAGATTAGATTTCATTTTTGTTCAAAGCAATATGATGTACACACATTGTTTATTCAATAATAACAAGTTTAGTAGCGTTTAGTCATTGTTCCAGTTTAGTTTTCATTTTGGTAGTAGACCGACCCAGTCTCTATTACGAAGATTCAACGAGAAGATTGAGTAGAGGATCCGCCCCTGAGCCTGACAAACTCTAACGAAACCCAAGGAAAGGATTGATCAACCCGTTCACTTGCAAGCCGTCGAATGTTTCCATGCTCCATGTTCTCTGTAAACTTGTATCAATTTATATTTCATCTAATAAAGTCTATTCTATTCGATAGATTTTTATGCAGCACTTATGGTAACCAATCCACTAAAGTGACTGCTGGTGTTTTTATTAAAACGTATTTAATCCAAAATCTTTACAAGGAAACTTTGTTGAACACTTAGGCAAATTATTATCTCGAAAGAGTTTTAATTTGATTAAGGGCAACTATCCCGAAAGGGTTTTGTCATGTTCAAAGCCAATTAATTAGAGGTTCCGTCATTTATTTCATCTTTATAATTCGTAC
Organism: Euphorbia lathyris; assembly: GCF_963576675.1. Lineage (NCBI taxonomy): Eukaryota > Viridiplantae > Streptophyta > Magnoliopsida > Malpighiales > Euphorbiaceae > Euphorbia > Euphorbia lathyris. Next base: position 92,659,103 of record NC_088910.1, read on the forward strand.
AAAGTTTAAAGTTATTTTCTTTGCTTAATGCAAACAAATACATTCGCTTACTTTTCTAAAAAGTACTAAAAGTTCCTATCTTGCAAATTCATTCTTAAATCAGAATATTTTCTAACGTTTTCATACTCTAATCTAATTCTCACTCTAGCAATTTCAAAACCAAAACCGATTAAACGATTTTTCCATATCATAAACCTAAAAGTAAATTTAACCGATTGTAAATAAGTTTTGTTAAAAAAAAACGTTCCCTGTGGGATCGATATCTTTTATTACTACAAGCGTATACCGTGCACTTGCGGAAATCGCTCAACAGACATGCTATACATGATGATGATAGTATATGGAGTATTATATTTATGAATTGTTCCAGGAAAGAAATCTATGGGAATGATGTGGAGGTAAAACCATGCTATATAAGATGATGATGATAGTATATGGATTATCTTTTGTCTAGACAAGTTGTTTTGAATAATTATGGTTTAGTTGCATGAAATATATTTGTAGTGTCAACGAGAGGATATACATATATATGTCCCTAAATGTGAAATTTGAATTGGTTCTGCTTAATTGAATTTATAGATCATGCATATTCTGTTCACATGTTGAAGTATTATTTTGCCACAAAAATATCTATGGTAGGATAAGAATACGTCTCATTTTAGAATTCACTTAATTAGCTAGCTTTAGTGGATAGGTACAATGGTCTGGAGGTTTGTTGTTACTGTGATCACAAGCACCTGGGTAGGGTGTTATTTTACTCTAATTGAGTTTGTACTGGGGGCGATAGTAGTACTGTATTGTTAGGATAATTATTATAAGGTTAAAAGGATATGTGTCCTGAAACTGAGGGTGATAGTGTATACACATGATTGAATATTGTTAACCATGAGACCATTGGACATATTTCACTTAGGTTTAGCTAGGGCCCTTAGAAATAAATAGAATAACTTTAGAATATTATTTATAGTCAAGAGTCTGGTTTGTTATGTTATCTGATTAAATATAATATGAGTGGGTGATATGTATATATATATATAGAGGAGAGATCAGGTGTGACATATTCTTTACGGTGTGACAAGGCTTATTGTGTGACAACAGTGGCTTTTTAGTAATTGTGTAAAAAACGGAGGGGTATATTTGTAATTTTCCGCGCGTAGTATAAATAGTTGTTAAGTCAGGGGTATAGTTGTAATCTCCTTTGTTTGTCTTGTTTCTTTCTTCTCCGGTTCTTCTCCGATCTTTCTCTGGGTTTTTTCCGATTGCTGTATCATTTCTGATCGTTCTTTTGTGGATTTTTTCGGTCGCTTACTTTGTTCCGGCTCTCATTTTGTGTTTTTTGGAAGATATCGGTGAGTGTCTCTATGTTTTTCTTTTCGTTTTCATCGTATTTCTGTTTGTTGTTTTTTCATTTCCGTTCGTTTTTTTGTTGAATGTTTTGTTCCACTTTTGTCTCTCATTTCCTGTAACTTTTTTTTATTTGTAGGTTTCGCTCTGCTTTTGTGTATTTTTGAATATATCGGTGAGTTTCTCTATGTTTTCTTTGTTCATTTTAGATTTTGTTTTATGCATGTTCTTAGTATTTTTGTTTAGTTTTTGTATTTTGTTTTTGTTTTTTGTTTTTTTGATTTTTTAGGGTTTCTTCGTCATTTCATTTTGTTTTTTCATTTTGTTATCGTCTATCATTTGTTAGTTTTTTTACTTGTATATGTGTTTTTTTTTTGTTTTTCAGTATATATTAGAATGTCGAAAGCTACTTCTAGTAGGAAAGATTGTTCGAGTGAGCATGTTATTGAGCCTGCGTTGCTTGCTGCTATAAACTCTGATTATATGGAAGATGATGACGAGAGGTACTATTTTGTTACTTATGTTTTTATGGAACAATATTTGTATTTGTATTGAACAGTATATGTTTTTGTATGGAACTATATATGTATTCGTTTTGAACAATTTATATTTTTGTTTCGAACAATATATGTTTTCGTTTTGAACAATTTATTTATTCGTTTGTACCAATTTATAAGTTTGTTTGTAACTATATATGTATTTTGTTGATTCAGTATTGTTGTTAATTTTTTGTTATATTTTATGTTTGAAGGGTATGTGAGAAGAATAGTGATGAAGGAAGTAAACAGAAATTTGTGAAGAAATCTCATGCTTTGAAGAATAAGTCATCAAATATTGGTGTTCCTGTTGATGAAAGTTCTTCTGATGCTTTGAAGGATGTAGAAAGTTGTTCTGATGCTGATGAAAGTTCTTCTGACGCTCGTGAAAATATGAATGATCCTGATTTTGTTATCAGTGCGAGTACACCATCTGAAGAACAAGCAGATGATGAATATGTTGTTTCTGGTTCTTCTAGGTTGAAGAGGAAGAATGTTGATGTTGTGAAAGTATCTGGTGGTTCTAGATTGAAGAGGAATAAGGTTGAGTTTGTGAAAGGAGTTTGTTCTTCTAGATCTGTGAACCGTGGTTGTAAAAGAAGGATTGTGAAGAAGGATAGTTGCTATTCTGTTATGGAGCAAGATTTATCTGGTGTAGTATTGAATCAGAGGGTGCGTCCTACAACATTTAGTAAGTTTGTGAAAACAATGCCAGAGACACACAAAGCTGCTATTATGAAGATTGGGTTTGGTGGTTTTTTGTGTCTCGATCTTGGGAAGCTAAATGGATTGTTTTGTTCCAAGGTTGTGTGTTCTGTTGATCCTGACAGATGCTGTTTTATTCTTCCTGGTAATGACCGGATTGATTTGAGTGAAGAGGATTTCCATTGTGTTTATGGCCTGCCATATGGAGGAAATGAAATTAAGGAAGCGGATAGTAACAGTGGGGATAGTTGGACCAAATTTTTAGAGACTTGGAGGAATTCTTTTGGTCTAAGTAGTGGCAGTCCTAAGGATAAAGATGTGCTTCATAAGCTGAAAGATCTGTTGAAAGTGGATGTTTGTGATGAGTTCATCTGGAACTTCATTGTTATTGTTGTAAATTCTTGCATTCGGTCAAACAAGAATAGGGCCTTGTACAATAAGTTTTTATTCAGTTGCATGGATGTGACTGAAATTTCAAAGTTGGATTGGTGCCGGTTTAGTTTTAGTCATCTTATAAATTCTGTTCGTTCTTTCAAGAACGATAATAATCCGTATTTTTTCACAGGCCCTCTACCATTTATACTGGTAATTGTTTGAATATGTTGCAATTTATTTTTAATAATTTTTTGTATTTGCTTTTAATTTGTTTTTCTCATTTTTTTTATTGTAGATATGTTATTTTGATCGATTGCAACGTGGGGTTGATTTTAGGCCCCGGTCGTTTCCTTTAACCTCTGTGTGGAATAATGTTCTAATCTCTGAAAGAATTAGATTGGAAAAAGCCAGTGGTTTTGGCAAGGGAATTGTATTGAAGAGATTAGTTAAATCTGAAGCAGAGGTAGAATGTGAAGGGCCCCATGTTGAATGTAAGAAGAAAAATAAGAGAGAAGAAGAGAAGAAGAAGAAGAGAGAAGAACAGAAGAAGAAGAAGAAGCATGTAGAAGGAGAAGAAGAAGATAGTCAAGAAGGAGTTTCTGGCTGTCCCAGTTACTTCATGGTATGCATCTGTGTTTATCTTTTACATAGAAGATTCTGTTTTGTTTTGATAAGTTATTAAATACTGTTTTTATAAATGCAGGAATTCACAGGAAGGTTTAAATCAGTGGCTGAGATATTAGCTAATGCTGTAACTCAGATGTTTAAGTTGGTGGATGAAGCTGAAAATATCTTTGAGGATAGTGACTTTCCAGTACGGATGAATAAATTTGTTGAAAATGTTTTTATGAAGTACAAGGTCAGTAAGGAAGAGAGGATGAGCCAGCGTTCTGATCGAATGCCAGCAAGTGAGCATTCAGGAAGTTTATTTAAAGAATGTGATGATGATAATGATTTTTTTAATCTGCCTGGCTTTTGGGAAGAATACAATGCTGTTAATGAAGAATATAACAAGCAGGTTCAGAAAAAGGTAGCTGAAGGTTCAGAAAAAGAGAGAGGAGGAGAAGAGAAGGAAAAGAATAAGAAGAAGAAGAGAGGAGTAGCGAAGAAATTTACAAGGAAAGTAGGGTCATCTGAAGGAGTGAGGTTGAAAATAAAGATGAGTGCTGCTCCTCAATTTGAGTTGTTAACCCAGTCTTTAGCTGATGAGCCTATTTCATCTGAAATGTAATTTATTATTTTTGAATAATTCCTGTTTTTTTGTGTTGGAACATCTCAATTAATATTTGTGGATTAATTGATGTTTTTTTTTGTTTGTAGGGCTGGTGATATTATTTCTGGTGCTGGTGCTTTGGTTTGTTTAAATCAAGATCAAGTGGATGAGGTTGATTGTACTGATGAGATTGTGTAAGTTATTATTTGTTGAACAAATGGTTCAGTTGTTTGGAACCTTTCTTGTATATGTGTGGAACTATTTTTTCTTATATATTTGAATTGTTTTATATTTTCACCAATGATATTGATGATGAAATTAAGATAGACATGTCTAATTCTGATGATGATTCTGATTCTGATGATGATATCGACTTGGAGTCTTTGCCTGGAGATGTTCTAGATGAATATGCCGATATGTGTAGATGGGCTAACAATTATTTATGTAATGGGAGGACAGTTTTTACTACATTTGAAGATTACATTTTTGGTCATCCTGTGAAAGCAGTTATATTGAGGAAGGATATCGGTCTATTGGCTGATTTAGATCCAATAGGGTGTGGCCCAATTTTGTATTACATGAGGTATTTTTTTTATCCATAATTCCATGTTTGTATTAGTGATTATATTGTTTTATTTTTTTTTAAATGGCATATTTACTGTATATGTTGTTGAAACACCTTTTCACAGGATTTTGATTTGACAAAATTAATTAAGTGAAATTAAATATTCTATAACACATTAAGTTTAAATGCTTTGATTTATTGTTACTAATGTGTTTGTTCAATGTTGAGTTTATAATTGTTATAAGACATAAAGATCATAAGGCCCAAGCCCTATATGGAAGTCAAGGCCCAAGTCAAACGAGCCCAAGATCACTCAGCCCGCATATTTCAAAACGCTGTCGTTGAGTATTGAAATGGAGCTCACCAATGAAGGATCGAGAAGATCCACGTAGACAACTTCGGTATGAAGCTGCTGAGCTGTCTCGACAAAACGTACAAGACAGCCGCTGACTACAAAGCAACTTCCAGACCAAGTATTTCCTCTGTTGGTAAAGAACAGAAGATGCAGGAAGCTGTCTGTTTGACATTACCCGATTTGGAGGAACATACTGCCACACTGATCGAAGAACAGAAGATGCTGGAATCTGATTGGCTAAGAGAACTGCTGAACAGACTGAGTGAAAGCGACATGAAGCCGTTTCCCTCCAACGGTTATTTCGAAATTCGAAATAACCAGGAGCTCTCACAGCTCTCTATAAATAGAGCATTCAGAATCCACATTCACTAGAGAACTTTGAGCAAAAGCCGTTACGCTGACCAAACGTGTACAAAAGTTCTCCATCAAAAGCAAAGCAAATTCTTACACTACAAGCTTATTCATTTGTGTAAAAGTCTAGAGTGATTGATCCTCAATCATCTAAGGTGTTCTAGCAATTGTTGTTTAGGACAAATCTTAATCATTTCTAGGAATAGAAAGGAGAGGCTGAGTACTCAGTTTTAAGTACTCAGCGGAGAGATTAGGATTGAGTAGAAGTATAGAGGAAGGTACTCTTGTCATACTCAATTGCTGATATTGTAAAAGGTTTGAGGCTCTACCTTTAAAGAGCTCAGTAGAGGATTTGAAATCTCGGAAGTGTTCCGGGGACAGGACGTAGGCTTAGAAGAAGCCGAACCTGGATAAATCTGCTGAGTGAAGTATTTCTAAACCTTAACTCCTTATTTATATTGCTTGCTTAAAACAAACTAAAACTGACCAAGTAAAAGAGGTCAAGCTGAGTTGTGCGCTGCCAACGAATTAAGTCAGGAATAAACTCTAAGTGCTATTTCCTGACCTAAGCAACGAAACTGACCTAGTCACCAGTTGACTAAGCCAGTGTCTTGTCGATTGATCAGCGCCGCTGTCATATAATCTTTTCTTAAGAAAAAGAAATTTGCCCTAATCATTTAAAAAGGGTAAAATAGTTCCTAACCCCCCCTTGGAACTATATTTGCAACCTTACAAGGGACCAACAAGTGGTATCAGAGCTTAAAAGCTCATTACTAAAGGTCTAACAACCTTGAGTTGATCCATACCATGGGCGAAAACAGCACTCGGTTTCTCCCTGGAAACCAGACAACTCAGATATTACCTGAGGGGCTGTCCATTACCAGGCCTCCCCTATTCTTCGGGTCAAACTATACCTTTTGGAAGAATAGGATGAAGAACTTCATTCAAGCTACAAACAAGAGTGCCTGGCTATCTATAGTCCAAGGCCCGTTTGTACCTGTGAAAGTTGTTGCTGGCCAGTCAGTTGTTAAAGCTGAGGTTGAATGGACAGAGGATGATCTTAAGAAGCTTCAAAACCATGCTTCGGCTATAAATATGCTTCACTGTGCGCTCAATGCAAGCTGGAAGTCACCTACGATGGAACAAACAAAGTAAAAGAATCCAAGGTGAATCAGCAGATGAGACTGTACGAGCTGTTCGAGATGAACAATGATGAGGGCATTTCAAACATGAACGCAAGGTTCACCAACATCATTAATGAGCTCAAGAGACTTGGGAAAATCTTCACTGAGGAAGAACAAGTCAAAAAGATACTCAGGAGTCTTCCAAAAGACTGGCAAGCAAAGAAGACAGCAGTTGAGGAAGCTCAGGATTTAACCACCTACAAATATGACGAACTCATCGGTTCATTGCTGACCCATGAGATATCCATGAAAAACTTTGAGGTGAAGGAAAAATCTGATGACAAGAAGCAGAAGTCACTTGTCATGAAGGCTGACTCCACTGACGGGAGTTCAACTGATGATGAGGAGATGGCTATGTTCATAAGAAAGATGAAGAGGCTGTTCAGGAAGAACGACAAATATTCTAAAAAGCCTTACAAAAAGTTTGATAAGTATAAGGCTGACTCAAGCGATAGCAAATACAGAAAGGACAGCTCAAAGCCCATTACATGCTTTGAGTGCCACCAAGATGGCCATATTAAGTCAAACTGCCCCACGCTGAGGAAAGACAAGAAAAGTGGGAAGAAGGCAATGGTGGCTACTTGGAGTGACAGTGATGAATCTTCATCAACAGAAACTGAGGCCACCGAGTCAGCGAAGATATGCTTTATGGCTGACGAACTTGCTGAGCCATGCATTTCTGAACATGCTGACCAATCTGATGAGTCAGATAATGAAGAGCAATCTAATGAGGTAATCTCACTCTCTCAACTCAGAAATGAAATGGGTAACGCCCTGAGTGATCTCTATACACTTGTTAAAAAGTGTAACAGGAAGATTAAAGCACTCAGCCGGCGCTGTGATGAAGTAGAAGAGGTCAAACTGAGTGACCTCAGATACCTTCTTCAAGACAACTCAGTTTTGCATGAAAATATGAAAATCATTCATGAGTCTGTCTCTGAAGTCCAGTCAGTTTCAAAGAAACTGAGGAAGGATGTCACAACCATTCAGAACCAATTAAAGGTTCCAAACAAAAACAATTTTCCGCTGAGAACTCAGTATCAAGGTACACAGTACCAAGGTACTCAGCAGAGACGAAATCCCCAGCGAAAAGTCCAATGTGACTTTTGTGGGAAGTTAGGACACACTACTAAAGTGTGCTGACACGCTCAGCACTGGGGTGCTGACAAGTCAGTAAAAAATCCTAAACAGAAGGTCAGTTGTGACTTCTGTGGAAAGAATGGCCATACTGTCCGTGTATGTCGCCATAAAATAAAATATGATGCTATACCTGTTGCACCTAACAAGTTAGGACCCAAAAAGAATTGGGTACCTAAAAGTAACTAGTTACAATGCAGGTAAGCCTGAGATGTGCCGAGAAGTCAAAGATGTGGTATATTGACAACGCATGCTCAAGGCATATGACGGGTGATGAAACTCAGTTCATCACGTTTGAACGTAAACAAGGAGGGAGTGTAAGTTTTGGAGACAACAAGAAGGGTAAGATAGTAGGCTCAGGAATCATCGGAGGTAACCCTACTATTGAATCTGTCTCCCTAGTCAGCGGACTCAAATATAACTTACTCAGCGTAGCTCAGCTATGTGGAAAATGGGAGAAAAGTTATATTTGATACTACTGGATGTAAAATATACGAGGGTAAAACTAATGAGTTAATTTTAACTGCCCCTCGGATAGATAATGTCTTTATGCTAGACTTAGAGAAAAAGTTTTCAAAAACTGTGTGCTTAGTAACAAAGGAAGAAAATTCCTGGCTATGGCACAGGATACTTGGTCATGTAAGCATGGACCTCCTGGCCAAATTAGCAAGAAAGCAATTGGTTGAGGGACTGCCTGAACTTAAATTTCAAAAAGATCAATTATGCCATGCTTGCCAAGCTGGAAAACAAACCAAGCAATCTTTTCACAGTAAAAACATTGTCTCAACTAAGCGTCCGTTAGAAATGCTACACTTGGATCTCTTTGGTCCAGTCCAGCCGCTGAGTCTGGGTGGAAGAAGGTTTTCCTTGGTTATTGTAGATGATTTCTCTTGGTACACATGGGTTATCCTACTGACCAGTAAGGACGAGTGTTAGACGAGGTGCCGCGGCCTAATCTCCCGGGCGGACTGGGGGATGGACAACCTCATGGCGACATAAGCAGTGATTGGCGCCGAAAGCAACCAATCGCGGAATCAAGCTACTCGGCAGGACCGGAGCTCGGAGATATGGAAGAGTCGCCACCTACGAATGGGAAAATGAACACCGATCCCTTGCGGGAGACCGGTGTGGGTTCGGGAAACTTAGGTACGAGCCGAGAAGGCTAGCTCCTTTCCGGAGAAAGGCTACTAGGCACCCCGACATCGCCCGGTTATGAACCACCGGCCTCCTACTCAGCATGTTAGGCGATAACGGACTAATCGTATACTTCTTTAAGTTTAAAATTCATTTGAAACCCTTTTCTTTCTCTTTTTGGAAACCATTTTGAGCATATGATATTGAAAAGCCACATCAGTAAAGAATCACCCATTTATGTTTATACATACACAGAGAGGGGGAAGAAAGAAGTGATTTATTTACAACCTTATTTAAATGTTATGTTGTGTGTCTATTCTACATTAACTTATTTCCCCAAAACGATGTTTACATGGTTCGCACCTTAATCGCCGTTGGAACGATTTAGGTGCGTTTTAAAACCCCGTTTGATGAAGCTTACCCGAATCGCCGTTGGAACGACTCGAGTAATTGAAAACGTTAAGGTAAAAGCCTTTTAATAAGAAAACGTGGTTAAACATACAAGTCAATTTTATTTTGTACAAATTCATTAAGAAAGCGATTCAAAATCTCCATTATTAACAAAAAAAAAACGATTTTGATTACAATGTTCGCTTAATCCGTCGTTGGAACGGACTAAGGTTTTAAAACGTGGTGTTTTGAAGACGATTTGAAATATCAACCAAAATGACTCTATTTATCTACATTAGAGATCTAAGAAAGCTCATTAGCTTAAATAATTTAATTGAAAACTCTCTTTTTGTGACTTATTTTCCCCACTTATTTAATGGACTCTCTAACTATTATAATTACATCAATAAACACATTTAGGCCCAAAAATTAATTTTTCCAAGTGAAGTCCATTTGAAACATGGACTCATAAATGGCCAAAAGAGATAAAGAAAATAATATAGATATATATTTACACATTTTAGCCCAAAAGACATAAAATAAGAGTAAAAGAAAGTATACTATCCAATACATATATAAGAAAGAGTAATGAAAATAATATATTTATACTTTAAATATATGAAAATAGTAGATGAAATTCATAAATAAGAGAATAGCATTTATCACTCAAAATAACTCTATTTGTCAATAATTAACATAACCCAAATATACTCCAAAACTATATATATATACATAACTAATATAATCTTAATGTCAAAAAGACTATATGTTTATTCCCTAATATCTATTAATTGTCTCACAAAATACCCAAGTAAATAACATTTAAAATAGATTTTAATGTGACTTAAATAAATAATGATAAAAAAGAGAAAATAATACATACATTTATAAAAATAAAATGGAACACCACTCTTCTAAAATAATTATATATGTTAAAATTCTAAAACAATTTGAAAATCATATATTACATAATTATATATATATATATATATATATATATATATATATACTAAGGATTAAAAGTCTAAAAGTTAAGAAAAGGGGACCAAAATGGCATTTTTTACATTTTGGCAGATTTACCGACGGAAAATCCGTCGGTAAACAGCCTTTAGTGACAGAATTGGCAAATTACAGCAGCACTCCAATATTTTCCAGATTTGTTCAAAAGCATTAAATTAAATCTAATTCAATCGTTTTGGACTTCCGAACTACCAAAGATGGATCATAGTCGAAAACGGAAGTTCCTAAAACGATGTTTTTATTTTAAAACGTTATTTGGAAACCTCTTTTAAATAAAAAACTTATAATTACAACATTTTCGATACCCGAACTACCTTTTTATCGGATCACGGTTCGTATTGGGATATCCAAAACGAGGTTTTTATTTTAAAACAAAACCGAATTTTATTTAACACGAAACGAAAATTAAATAAATACGCTAACTAAATAAAACGTGACAAAATAAATAAATGACTAAAGGAATAAAAACTATAGCATAAAAAAAATAAATAGAAGGAGAGAAATAAATTAAATAAAATAAAGAGTCTAGTCCTCGGATAATACCTTTGATTCGGTATCTGACAGTCGAAGCCGATTGATTCCACGAACCGCGAGCTCCCGATTTTAATAAAAATTTAGTAAAAATTGAACTTAGGAAATTTGGAATTTTTGAGAAAAATAAATATTTTTCTAAAAAAAAATCCACTCTCTCTCTCTCTCTAAAAATGTTTAGAGTGAGAAAGTTTTTCCCCCCAAAAAGCCCCCCTTTTTCACCTTGGGATCTGTGCCCTTATATAGGGAAACGGATCCCGGAACAATGGGCGACGCCCAAAAAAAATTGGGCGTCGCCCATTATGGTTGGGCGGCCGCCCAACCTAGTGTTGGGCTACCGCCCAACCTTGTTGGGCGGCCGCCCAACAATGTTGGGCGATCGCCCAACGGCGTTGGGCGAGCGCCCAACCCTCGTCGGGCGTCCGCCCGACGTGGTTGGGTGCCCGCCCGGCGACCCTCGGGGCGTGCCCCGCGCCGTCGGACGCATGCACTCCGTGGCCGCCGAGCGCGCGTTCCGCGCAGCTAGACGCTCGCACATCGCGGCCGCCGAACGTGCGCCTCGCGCTGCCAGGCACGTGTGCTCAACGGCCCACGAGGGCGCGCACCGCCAGCGGTCCCAGGCATTGCTCGGGCGTCGAGAGCGTGCCACTCGTGGTGCGTCCGACGGACGCCGCGCGCACGTCTCGAGCCGTCAAGCGGGCGTTCGACCATCGTCGTCCGCGTGCGGGATGCCGTTGTGTGCCCACGCCGTGCCGTTAATTTTCCTCAGCTTATTATTCTTTATATATTTTTCAAAACTCCCGGAATCAATCGCTTCGACCGTCTTGTTTCAGGTTTTCGTCACAGGTCCTCCGACTCGGTGTCTACAGTTGCCCCTACTTTTCTATTTTGACAGTGATGTGTGTGGTTCGAAAACGTTTTTGCTAACGTAACACATGCAATGTAAAACATATAAAAGTAAAAGACACGTAACGAGTAGGAGGAAACATACCTGACCTTTGCGCTGCGCGCTCCGGCGTGGCTCTCTGACTGCATCAGACTCTGCTTCGGGCTGCACCCTAGTTCACGACCGCGGGGATAATGGCTAAATAGCTACCCTAGTTTATGACCGCGGGGATAATGGCTAAACAGCTACCCTATTTCAAGATTGCGGGGATAATGGCTAAATAGCTACCCTGATTTACGACTGCGGGGATAATGGCTAAATAGCTACCCCATTTCAAGATTGTGGGGATAATGGCTAAACAGCTACCCTATTTCAAGATCACGGGGATAATGGCTAAACAGCTACCCTGATTTACGACTGTGGGGATAATGGCTAAACAGCTACCCTATTTCAAGATCGCGGGGATAATGGCTAAACAGCTACCCTATTTCAAGATCACGGGGATAATGGCTAAACAGCTACCCTATTTCAAGATTGCGGGGATAATGGCTAAACAGCTACCCTATTTTAAGATCACGGGGATAATGGCTAAACAGCTACCCTGATTTACGACTGTGGGGATAATGGCTAAACAGCTACCCTATTTCAAGATTGCGGGGATAATGGCTAAACAGCTACCCTATTTCAAGATCACGGGGATAATGGCTAAATAGCTACCCTATTTCAAGATCGCGGGGATAATGGCTAAATAGCTACCCTGATTTACGACTGTGGGGATAATGGCTAAACAGCTACCCTATTTCAAGATTGCGGGGATAATGGCTAAACAGCTACCCTATTTCAAGATCACGGAGATAATGGCTAAACAGCTACCCTGATTTACGACTGTGGGGATAATGGCTAAACAGCTACCCTATTTCAAGATTGCGGTGAAGATGGCTAAAAAGCAACTCCGGTCAACGACCGTGAGTCAGATGGCTCAAAAGCAACTTCGGTCCACGACCGAGAGTCAAATGGCTCAAAAGCAACTTCGGTCCACGACCGAGAGTCAAATGGCTCAAAAGCAACTCCGGTCTGCGACCGTGAGTCAAATGGCTAAAAAGCAACTCCGGTCTGCGACCGTGAGTCAAATGGCTAAAAAGCAACTTCGGTCTGCGACCGAGAGTCAAATGGCTCAAAAGCAACTCCGGTCTGCGACCGTGAGTCAAACGGCTAAAAAGCAACTTCGATCTGCGACCGAGAGTCAAATGGCTCAAAAGCAACTCCGGTCTGCGACCGTGAGTCAAATGGCTAAAAAGCGGGGGCTGTTTCTGGATTTTCTTATCACACTGTTGTCTGTATTTTCTCACTGGAGCTATCATCTCGAAGATTCGATAGGCCCATGTCTTAGTCCGAAATGACATAGACTACTGATTGTTTTTCTGTTGACTGTCGTCTGTATTTTGACTGGTGTCACTGTTCTGTAAAAATTAGCTGTTGTCTGGAATTGATGTTTTGACGATGTTGGTTACTGTCTGGGAGAAACGCAGGCTGAAACGGACTGCAAATCGGAGGTCTGTGCACCTGGTAATTAATTATTTACTTTTTACCTTTATGTCAAATCGTACTTTTTTCACTATTTACGGGAATGCCATTCCCTTTTCCTATATAAGGTGGTGGGGTTTCATTCCAACCCCCACACCTTCTCTCTCCTCTTTCTCTCACTAGACTTCAATTTGGATTATTCTCGGGATGGATTTAGATGAATGGGATGGCACCAGAGGCATGGACGAGGTTTACGTAAACCTGGATAGAGTGGATACCTTTCACGACCCTACGACACACTGGAGCAGGACACGCTGCAACGAGGTAAGTGGTTTCTCACTTTTATTTGATTTGAACTCTAGGCTTTAGCATTCCTATACGAACATGATTTGCATGCTAACTCTTAGGCTGCCTTAGAGGACTTTAGCTAGAAAACGTGAATTCCTTTATTTACACGTAACACCTGTTTGTTTTTGTAAGAATGCGCGCTATATGCATGTGAATAGTACACTACGAATTTATGCATGTTAACAGTAAAAACGATGTGAATAGTAAAAACGTGAATAGTGACAACGTGAATAGTAAAAACTTAGCTAACGCACGTGAATAGTAAAAACGTGAATAGTACATGTGAATAGTGACAACGTGAATAGTAAAAACTTAGCTAACGCACGTGAATAGTGACAACGTGAATAGTAAAAACTTAGCTAATGCACGTGAATAGTAGAACGTGAATAGTAAAAACGTGAATAGTGCACGTGAATAGTAAAAATGTGAATAGTAAAAACTTAGCTAATGCACGTGAATAGTAGACCCTAATCTATGCTCCTCGTCACCGCAGACGAGGGTGGGTTAAAGAATTGACTAAACCTTACGTGAATGACCCTACAGGAGAGATTTTTATAGAAAATTGGTCCTAACTGACCGGATGTCTCTAGGTTAGATAATGAAAGAATACCCGTTCTTGACGCGTTCTTATCAAATGCATGCTTTAGGAGCCGTATTTAAATTTTCTTTTTTTTTTGTTTATCTTGTTCCTCTTTAGCTCATCGAGATTTCGGGGACCACCGCCGAGATTCACTCATGGTACGATAGGCTAGGCGCCGCGGTGAGAGCCCACATGCGCGAGTTGGGCTTCGAGCCCTTTATTGCAGCGCTGCCCCGCACCAACGGGGTATGCGATCCTTTTGGCCTACGGGCCTTATGCGAGCGGTGGGTTGACTCGACCCACACCTTCCACCTTTCCTTTGGGGAGATGACCATCTCGCCTCGAGATTTTTCGCTGTTGACAGGATTGCGAGGGAGCAACACTCCCGTCCCTTTCCACTTTGGTATGATGCGACCACGGGTCGACCCTGCTAGGCTTGCTACCTTGATTGGACCGGGAGTTCGTCTGTGCGCCAAGTCTACTCCGACGAAGTTTGTCTCTACCGCGAGCCTCTTGAGTAGACGTGATTTCTGCGAGACTGACGCTACCGACCTGGCGGTTCGTAGTTTCTTAGTATATGCTCTGAGTGAGATGATTTTCCGCACGAAGGGCGGGAAGGTACACGCAGGTCTCATTCAGGCACTTAGCGATCTGGATGCAGCGGCTTCTTATGATTGGGCAGGGGCAGGCTTAGCCTTTCTTTACAAGTTCTTGGATCTGACTTGCCGGAAGCGTAAGGACTTCGGCGGTTATACCTTTGCCCTGCTGGTACGTGACGCCTTCTTGACTTATCCGTCTTGTCTTTTTCGCATTTTTCACACTCCTAGTCCTCATTTTTACCGCAGGTGTGGGCGTACGAGAGACACATCCTTCCCAGCCGGTCTCGATCTCGATCGAGAGTACCGAGGCCGTCCTTCATGACCCGATGGAGGGATTTTGACTTGAGCACCGAGAGGAGCCGGACAGTGTCGCGGCTTCTGGATTGGATCGACTCGCTGACCCTGGGACAGGTAGATTTTACCTAATCATGCTAGATTTTTGTTTGAGTCCCTCTGACTTTCTCTTTGTGCATTTTTCTTTAGATTAAGTTCAAGTGGGATGATCTTGACTTCGGCCCTGATTATGCATACGCATCGATGATCCAGGAGCAGCAGTGCGTGCTCACCGGCCCTTGTGTGTGGGCGTGGTATTTGGGAGATCGAGGCATCACCGGAGTGAGTGATGTTCACTGGACGCCGGGGGAGATTCCCGTTTTCATGTTTGCTGTGCGGACTCTGCCCTTATCGACCATTCGTCGAGATCTGACCCGTCGTTTTGTCGGTAGAGTGGTCTGGATTCATGCCGAGGGCCGCGAGCCTTATTTGTCTACTTTACTGAGCGCGAGGGATGCCCCGGCGGCAGCGATGGAGGTAGATCCGGTAGCGGACGTGTTTTCGAGAGAGGCGGTCGAGGCCGTCTTTGGTCAGGCGGAGGTTCCGGTAAGTGATTCCGCCCTCTTTTCATTTTATTCATGATATGCTCGGAGGTTTTATTGTGTGTTGTTTTTTTTTTTTACTTTTTTGCAGGAGGGATCCTGGCGGAGTGCCCACCTATCTGATTTTTTCGATGATACTCGGGCCCAAACCCCGGTGTGCGAGCAGCCCTATTTTGTCGGCGAGTCCTCCAGTGCAGCTCGACCGGAGAGGTCGTCCATAGGCGTGCCTATACCAGACTATGGGAGAGATTATGCTACGATCTGCTATGACGAGTCCGGGGTACCTTACGCGGGATTTGAGGCGGCCCCTCCTATCTTCTCCTCGAGGGTCCCGTTTGATCCCTCGGACGCTTCTCTGACCACGAGAGAGACTTGTACTGATTACGTAGGGCTGTCTGGTTATCTCCGAGACCGCCTCAGCTTGCGCTGCACCGATCACCTGGTATGTATCATCATTGTACTTTAGCGTAGTGAAATGTATGCATGTATGTATGATTTATGTTTTTGCCTATCCTGCCTTTTATCTGTGTTTTTTTCTTTTTCTGTAGAGTGATTTGCATGCCCATGAGCGGAGACAGAGCGAGCTAGTGCGGGAGGCTGATGCCCGAGTTGGTCACGTGTATCAAAAGAGGAACGACCACTGGTCGAGGATGATGCGACGGGAGACTGAGGGTCGCCTTGCCGTCGAGGAGAGGGCGCGTGATGAGTCGATCAGCCGCCTTGCTGCAGAGGAGAGAGCACGAGCTGCTGATGAGAGAGCACGGGTTTCCGATGAGAGAGCGCGAGTTTCTGATGAGAGAGCGCGTGCTGCCGAGGAGGCACTATCTGCGGAGCGGGCATCCCACCTGAGAGACTTTGAGAACTATTGGGACTTCCCTCCGTATTAGGCTCGTAGCTTTCATGGTTGCTTTGTAGCTTTCATTGTTGCTTTGTAGCTTTTATTAGGGTTTCTCCGATGTATAGCTGATGTATAGGGAGTGGGGTGGATAGTAGGTAGGCTTTTTGTGAAAAGTAGGATAGGAAATGTATAACCCGTGATTCATATTACCATGCATGCGGTAGATTATAATGATTCCAATCATTCTCGTCAAATATATTCATGCCTTTATTTATTTACAAACAACAGAAATACTTAGTCTCTTATACATTGTTTTTGTAATTGCTCAAGTCATAACTATTGTTACCAGGACCCGCCTTTCGGTTTTCGAATCCTGGTGATTTTTCTCCTCTCCTTTTACTATCCCGAAATTTTTAAATGAGTGCCCTTTCGGGTTTTCACCCATTGGGATTTCCCTTATTGTTGCATAGGTCGCCCTTTGCGGGTTTTCAACCTATCGGGAATTTTCTTTATTTTTCTTTATTTTTTTTTTTTTTACGAAAAGTATTTCTTAAGCCTATCCAGATTGGTAGGTTCGGAGAATTCCATGCCGTCCATTGTGGTTAACTTCACCGCTCCTTTGCTTAGTATCTTCCTCACGACGAATGGTCCTTCCCAGTTAGGCCTGAACTTCCCCCTCGGGTCGGTGTGCGTCACACGGATCTGTTTCAGCACCAAATCTCCTTCTTTGATAGGACTGGTCTTGACTTTTTTATTGAAAGCCCGAGCCATCCTTCTTTGATATAACTGTACATGGTAAAGGGCTTCCATCCTTTTCTCATCAACTAAAGCCAACTGCTCACATCGCCTCTTCACCCATTCCGTTTCGGGAATTTCTGCTTCCACTGCGATTCTCAACAATCACTTTTCGATCTCAATCGGCAGGACTACTTCTGTTCCGTATACCAAGGAGAATGGCGTTGCCCCAGTCGAGGTTCTGACTGTCGTGCGATAAGCCCACAACGCGAGTGGGAGGTGCTCATGCCAATTCCGATGTGATTCCACCGTCTTTACGAGGATCCTTTTAAGGTTCTTATTAGCTGCTTCTACTGCCCCATTAGCATGTGGACGGTACGGAGAAGACCTGTGATGTTCAATGCCATATTCTCGGAAAAGATTCCTTACTTCCCCCTGAAACTGGACCCCGTTATCCATGATCATATGATGGGGCACTCCGAACCTGGTGATCAAGTGTTTTTCAATGAACTTTCTCATCTGCTTGGATCCCAGTTTGCTAAACGACTCTGCTTCTACCCATTTGGTGAAATAATCGATGGCGACTGCAATAAACTTATGTCCATTTGAAGCATTAGGCCTTACTTCGCCGACGATGTCAATGCCCCAGGCAGCGAATGGCCAAATAGGTGCTAGCACATGTAGTTCCATGGCCGGAAGATGACTGCAATCGCCGTGGATTTGACAATCGTGACATTTCTTCGCATACTCGTTACAATCTCTTTCCATGGTGAGCCAATAAAAGCCTTGCCTAATAATTTTCTTAGCTAGTACTGCTCCTCCCATATGGGCTCCATAAATTCCCGAATGTACTGATTCCATCGCCTCGCGGGCTTCCCCCGCATCCAAGCATCTTAGTTGTAATCCGTCAATGTGCCTTTTGTAAAGCAAGTCGTTATGGATGACGAACTGACGAGCTAGCCTTCTAATCACAGCTTGATCCCTAGGTTCTGACTCTGCCGGATATGTTCCATCTTTCATGAAGTTCACGATATCGAAATACCATGGTTTTTCATCTGCCCCTAACAGCATTACGTCTTCGTAGCACGGTTTGTGAGATCTTCTCAATACCAATGGTTTCGAAGCAAGGTTCCGGGGGTTGTCCCAAACTGACACCAAAGTGGCCAAGGCATCCGCGGCCTGATTCTGAGCTCGAGGAATGTGATAGAAGCGACATTCTTGGAATCTCAATGCCAACCCTTCTAGCTGATCTAGATACGGACGTAGCCTTTCTTCTCTCACTTCCCAGTTTCCTTGTGCCTGTTCGATGATCAACTTGGAGTCACCCCAAATTTCGACATATGACGCTCCCAGTGCTGCTAATGACTCCAAACCATAAATGCATGCTTCGTATTCAGCCATATTGTTGGTAAGGGGGAAGGATAACTTCTTCGCCATCGGGATTCTTTCTCCTTCCGGGGACATAAGTAGTACTCCTACTCCGGCTCCATTCGAGTTAACTGCTCCGTCGAAGAACATTTTCCACGGTATAACTTCGATTGCATTCAAATATTCATCGGGGAAATCATAGCTTATCTCTTCTTCTTCTGTATTCAGGGGTTGATTAGCCAAAAATTCTGCCACGGCTCTTCCTTTGATAACCTTCTTCGTCACATATTCAATGTCAAACTCGGACAAAAGCAACAACCATCTGGCTAACTTCCCAGTCAAGGATGGAGTTCGGTATAGATACTTCACGGGGTCCATCCGAGAAATAATGATCACTTTATACGATTGGAAATAGTGCCGCAGTTTCTTCGTCAACCACACCACTGCCACACATGTCTTTTCGATCATGTTGTATTTGAGCTCATACTCTAGGAACTTCTTACTCAAATAATACATCGCGTGTTCCACACCGGTGTCTCCCTCTTGAGCTAACATTGCTCCGATAGATCGCTCCTCAATTGCTACATAGAGGAGAAGTGGCTTTCCCAGTTTAGGCGGTCTCAACACTGGCGGATTAGACAAGTAACTTCGGACACTCTCCAACGCCTGTTGACACTTATCATTCCAAACGACGGGTTGGTCTTTCCTTAACAACTTAAAGATTGGCTCGCAGATTGTGGTGAGTCTTGCTATGAACCGACTGATATACTGAACTTGCCCCAGAAACCCCCTCACTTCCTTCTCATTTCTCGGCGCTGGCATTTCCTTTATAGCCTTCACTTTATCGGGATCCACCTCAATTCCCTTATTTCCGATTACATAGCCTAAGATTTTCCCTGATGAAACGCCGAAAAATCACTTCTTCGGGTTTAACCTTAGCTTGAATTCTGCAATTCGGGCCAAAAACTTCTCGAGGGCGGCAAAATGCCCTTCTCTTGTCTCTGATTTGACCATCATGTCATCCACGTAGACTTCTACCTCCTTGTGTATCATGTCATGGAACAGGGCTGTGGCCATTCGCTGGTAGGTTGCCCCGGCATTTTTCAAACCAAATGGCATCACTCTGTAACAGTATGTTCCCCACTCTGTTGTGAACGAGGTTTTCGCTTTCTGCTTTTCGGCCATCTGAACTTGCATGTAGCCCATGAAACCATCCACATTTGTGTATAAGACGCTTGATGCTGCACTGTCGATCAATACATCGATATGAGGCAAGGCGAACTCATCCTTGGGGCATGCCTTGTTAAGATCTCTGTAATCCACGCACATCCTCACTTTGCCATCCTTTTTCGCAATGGGCACTACATTTGCGACCCAAGGGGGATAGTCGATCACTTCGATGAATCCTGCTTCTAACTGCTTCTTCACCTCCTCTCTGATCTTATCTGCCCTTCTGGGTCTCATACGTCGGAGCTTCTGCTTTACGGGCCTCGCCTCGGGATATGTTGGAATACGGTGAGTTACGATTGATTGATCGATTCCAGGCATGTCTTCGTATGTCCACGCGAATACAATTTCGTATTTTTTAATTATTCTCTCAAATTCTTTTCTCTCTTCAATAGCTAATTCTTGAGCAATTTGTATAAGTTTAGGATTTTCATCCGTACCAAGATTGAAAGTTGACATTTCTATTGTATTGATTTCAAATGTAGGCATGTTATATGAATGAGAATGCATGGAATGATCATGATCAACATCAAGCAAGTAAGCAAAATCAAAATTCATTTCATTGATAGCGTGGGTGATTACATCATCGGACTCAAACAAAGCAGTAATACAATTTTCATCCTCAATATCTTCGGACTTCTCATATACTCTCGAGGTACTAGGCTCAATTTCAGCTCCTGTAGCCGCTTCAATGGTAATGACCTGCTCCTCGGCATTTGAATCCAGCATCATGATCTCCTCGACAAAGCAGCTTGCCTTTCCTTTGCCCCAGTCGGCGACATCATTGAAGATTTCAAACCCTGGCAAAATCTTTCCTTCCGTGCTAGTCCACGACTCGGAGGTTCCCGAATATGGCTTTCCATGCCCCTCGCTTACAAAATGCTTCCTCAAGCCTATTTTTCCTTCTGCACTCATGTTGGATGGACTCCCCTGCTCATATCCCAAACCCCTCCGGGTTTTCTAACTTTTAAAATCCGGAAACTCCGACAACCCTTGATGGTGTGCTCCTAATCCCATTCCCGGGATGAAACCTCCTTTCATCATCTTCACCACATCGGTGGTCATACTCGACTCGTAAATCCCAGAGACTTGGAATCCGGAGAAGAGTTGAGGCTCAATTCCCAATGCTGCCACCGAGCTCAATTTCTCAGCTCTAATTGTTACTATCTCCTCCCCGAAAGGGAACTTGATCATTTGGTGGAGCGTGGAGGGCACACCTCCCAGCTTGTGGAACCAAGGGCATCCCAACAACACAGCAAAAGTTACCGGGATGTCCAACACTGTGAATTCGGTCTCTTCCTCATGCGGCCCTACTTTCAATTTGGCCTTGAAGACTCCTTCAATATGCCTACAGCTGTCATCGTATGCTCTGATCACTGTTTCAGAAGCTGTCAAGTCTCCTCTCTCCACTCCCAACTTCGACAAGAGTTTCAACGGACAAACATTAATGGTCGATCCATCATCGACCATCACACAGCTAGTCTTCTTCCCGTTAATTTCCGCTCGGATATACAATGGCTTGTTGTGAGCCTTCCCCTCTTCTGGGAGATCCTCATCGGTAAACGTGATCTCAGTCTTCTTTCGGGCCATTATTGCCCCTACTAGCGCTGCCGGCTCAGTGTCGGTGGAGATCACCAAATTCTGCAACTCCTTCATCAGGTTCTCACGATGGTACTTAGAGTGGCATAAAACTTCCCAGACCGTAGACTTAGCTTGCGTCTTCTTCAACTGTTCAAGAACTTGGTCGTCGGGCTTAGGAGCCGAACCTTCTCCAATCTCAGTCTCTACCATTGGTGCCTTTCCCTCGGCCACACGACCTGATCTCGTCATCACCGCAACTTCCGGCTCGTCATCCGACTCGTCCCAAATGTTAATAGGAACCCTTCGATTGGCATCCTCCTCGTCCGAGGAACTCGCCCAAATGTCTACGACCATTAAATCCATGACGTGAGGAACACTCGGATTCAGGAAAAAGGGATCCGCCGATCCATACAAGGCCCAACCTATCAACTCATCATAGTCACGGAGGGACACTCTACTCATCCTTCTTGCGGCCAACGGAATAGCGCCTCGTTGTATGCACATAAGCTGCACCTTATCACTCATTGTCTCATTACACCGCTCATAACGGTGCCTCCACCTCCTAGCATAATCCACAAAATGTTCCTCAGGGAATTGCCTAATCCTGTCCAAATCATCCAGGGATCCCGTCCACGGAATGTACATTTCGTATCTCGCCACAAAGGCATTTCTGAGTGGTACCCAATGACACATCTCTTCCTCCGACAGACCCTGATGCCACAATAAGGCTTCACCCATCAAGGTTTCCGGAAAATGTTCATGCAACTCACACTGTGGAAATCCAGCGTTATACATATGATCGCGGAATATCCTTGCATGCTCCACAGGATCCTGGTATCCACCATACCTAGGCATCGCTAACACCGCATCAGGTGTTTGGTAAGATGGGGAATCAGGGGTTTGCTTTGCTAACATCCATACCGTATATTCCTTGATAAATCTCTTTGTCATAGCTGCCCAATCGGTCTTAACATACATCGGCAGCGACATGTACCACATCAGCGGTTCACCCATCAATGAATTACAAAACAAGCTAGTGATCTCTTCCTCTTTGAAACTCAAGGCTGTCATAGCCGACAAATAGAAGTGAAGGTGCTCCATAGGGTCCTTATTGCCGTTATACTTGCTCACCCTTGGCAATGGACGCTTGATGGGTCCAATCTGCATTGCAAAGTGCTCCGCTATTCTATCCTCTGCTCTCTGATACTTTTCAAGAAACAAATCCGACAACCGATCCCAATCGTGCTTGCAAGAGTCGGGCAATGAATGGAACCATTGCAAAGGCTCACCTACCAGCGAATGGTGGAACCACTGAGCAATTTCATCTACCCCGAAGGATTCAATAAACATGTCGTGCATATACTCACGCAAGTGCACTTCGGGATCCCTTCCTCCACTGAACAAACCCAAATTTGGCACGATAGTCCGAGACGCCCCTTCACCGGTCTCTTCGGCACTATCCTCGTCATATGGTGCTCCACCATCTGATCCCTCCTCCATTGGTTCTTCCTCTTGTTCCTCACCCAAGAAGGACACATACAAACCATTTCCCATATTGCTTCTTTCGACGGAGTCCAACAACTCCTCTACATCTTCCTCAAAAGATTCCATCACTACAGTTTCCGTCAAACCAACTCCGATCACGCTCACCCTATGATTAGGCAATGGATTGCGCCTAACGGAAGGGTTTGCTGACGAAGGATTAGCTATCTTCTTCTCCTCAATCAAATCTTGGATTTCGTGTTTCAGCCTCTCGCAATTCTCAATCGTATGTCCATAACTGTTGTGGAATTCACAATACCCTCTAGCCTGAATCTGCGGAGTAGGTTGAGCTTTGTTATACGGGGTAAGGGCTTTCAACAACCCCTTCTTCTGCAGACGTTCAAAAACTTTCGCATAGGTCTGATCGAACTTGGCGAACCGCCTCTTTTCGATAGCATTAAGATCAACCACTTTCACTGTCGCAGATTCCGTACTCGCGCTAGGCCCTCCAGCACTATATCCAGACTTCGTCCACTTGGTATAAGCTTTCTTCGGCTCCCCATCGCCTTCGACAGTCAAGGCACAACTATACATCTGATTGAAATCTGTGAACGGCATATATCTCAACTCATTCTTAATATACGGCAACGTATTACCAATCACCATTCGGATCTGATCTTGCTCAAGCGGCTTCTGTTTCATGACCGCGGCCTTAGCCCTCCATCTCTTCACGAAGTCTGAAAGGGATTCCCCAGTCTGCTGCTTAGTGCTCTCTAACTCTTTCAAAGTGACTTCCAACATGGTGTTAAAACTATACTGAGCGATGAATGACTTCGCTAACTCCTTCCAATCCTTCTTTGTCACCATTGGCAGCGCATGGAACCATGTGAGGGCAGCCCCCTCCAGGTAAGTGTTAAACAGCCCCAAGACTTGATCCTCGGTCAGGATCGTGTGCTTCATTACCGCAACGTACTGATTCATGTGAGCGGTGGGATCTCCAGTTCCATCGAACTTTTTCATGTCAGGGAGCCGGAATTTCAGAGGCAAAGCTGTTGCTGTCAAGCAATTCTTCAAGTTATAGAAATCCTGACTTCCGGAGCTTCCTCCGTGCAAGTCCTGCACTTCCTGTGTGATGTGTTGCCTCCACTCCTCTTCCTTAGCTTTCTCCTTCTCTAACTGTTTTCGGACATAATCCTGATAATCCTCCTCATTCCCAAAGCGAGGGCCATCGTTCACCTCATTCTCAGCACGCTTACTACCACTCTTGTTGTCCTTCAGTGCTAACTCAGCTAGCTGGGCCAAGATTGCGGCCAGCTGGTCATTGATATTGTTCACAGAATTCTCCAATTCAGCCACCTTCTCGTCGGTTGCAGACATACTGACGGAAGACTGAGTATACTCGAATGAAGATGATTCAGAAGCCACAACTACTGATTCGGGACTGTCTACTTGCGACTGATCAAACTGTCTGACAAGCCGATTACTCTCACGAAACCACAACCGTTTAATGATGACGTCTGCGCGAACGGTATCCATTAGTATGTATGTATGATTTCATATGCATGATTCGTGGTGTGTGCGTTTATTTATTTGCGATTATAAGATAAGAAGAACAAACGTTAGTTCTAATTACATGTATCACAACATCTCTCTTCCACCCTTATTCCTCCACACACTCGTTGGTCCAGGTCTCTTTCCTAGGATTTTGGTTTTTTTTGGCTCACATTGCGGTCCAGGGGACGCGTGATGCCATCGATTATTGCGGGAAAGTAAATCAACCATCAGACAATACAGTTCGTTTTGACGTATCCATATTCAGTGACTAAGAAATCGACCAAGTTGGATTGTCCTTTCGGAATAACTTGTCTTTTGTCCTTTCGCGAGATGCATTAATTCGGGTTTTGACTCCCTTTGAGCGCATCTCGGTTTTTAGACATGGTTCGAGTTATTCTTCTAGTCCAATCGTTCGTTATTGTCAATGACTCGTTCCCTTTTATTCGCGTGGGTTCATGTCTCGATTTTTGGGTTACAATAGGGATTTTATCGAGAACATAACCATGCGTTTGTTTAGTGATGGAATCACTTTTGGATTTATTTTAGGGAACGGATCCATTGCGTAACGTGTTTGTTTTTAGCGTTGAGATTCCATTTGCTCATTTTGCTACATGAAAAGACGGCGAGTCTTATTTGAGCGCACGATAATCTTTCGGCTAATTACAACTCTTTGTTCCTCCCAATCCACGGGATATATCATCTCAGTGTGGTTATAGAAAATCAACGTTTCGTTGAATCGCATGTTTATTC
The DNA here is from genome assembly GCF_963576675.1 of Euphorbia lathyris. Taxonomy (NCBI): domain Eukaryota; kingdom Viridiplantae; phylum Streptophyta; class Magnoliopsida; order Malpighiales; family Euphorbiaceae; genus Euphorbia; species Euphorbia lathyris. The sequence continues at coordinate 92,684,290 of NC_088910.1, forward strand.
GAAGCGAGGATATCACCGTTTTCCTTTAGGCGCGAATTTAAGCAAACACGTATATCGGGCCATATTTCTTGCAGTTTTGGTAATGGTCGAAATGATCGAGTCGTTAGTCAAAACCCGCAGTCTCATCCATATGGCGCAATTATATGGTTTGGCTTAATTCGGCTTCGAGATTTTAAATGGGGTATACTCTCGTCCGAGGCACGTATTCAACGACATCGGTTTATTTTCTTTAACTACTCGCGGGATTAACATATACCGTAGATTTAGAATGATTTTGGTCGATTAGTTCATTTTTCTTTTCTTTGTTTTCTTAGTCACCTTTTGCGGACACGTCCATTTCTCCTAAGAATGACACAAGGCATAACGTAAAAGCTCGTCTTTTATTCGGAAGGGACGGGCTACTTGTGCGAAACTTTTCACGTTACAACAAGGTCGTTCGAAACAGAAATGTTCCTCGTTTTCGTTTCGTCGTGATCTCGTTTTATCCTAATTTATTTAAAGAATGTGAATAACGGCTATCGTTAATATAGTCTTTTGTATCGAAATGTAATTATCCTTAACACCGAACCGATTCATACTAATACGTGCTTACGTCATAACGTATTTCCTGAACACGTGCCTTCGTCGGGACACCGAAAGGGACAAGGCGGGTCGCACATGTTCATTCATATGAGATGACTAAGTCGTCTTTAGTTCAAATCGTTTCGATGTTTTAGGGTAATTAGTATGTCGATTCATGAGTATATATTAACGCATCGTCTCATTTTCTTTACATAATTTAGGATTAGACACGTATCATGGCGGTTTGAAAACACGAACTGATTCATTTATCACATCAAAAATAGTAACGGGTAATCCTATGGAAACTTCTAAGGCTACTATATGCTGACACGGCTGACCGCGGGACCTCACAGGACCGCACAGATTCGCCCCTAACGAATGGATGGGGACCCTCTGGCGCCTTACTGTAAGGGGGAACTTACGCTAGCCTCTTTCGAGCGACGAATGGACTCTCGCTAGAGGTTTCGCGGAAATTACCCAAAGGGTTTGCAATAATGCTCGTGAATGCATACGAAAAGAAGTAAAACGATCCGTCCCCATTAAGGGCTTAGTGCATGCCTTCCGGAATCAAATTTCTCGCTTCCCCAACAGAGTCGCCACTTGTTAGATGAGGTGTCGCGGCCTAATCTCCCGGGCGGACCGGGGGGTGGACAACCTCATGGCGATATAAGCAGTGATTGGCGCCGAAAGCAACCAATCGCGGAATCAAGCTACTCGGCAGGACCGGAGCTCGGAGATATGGAAGAGTCGCCACCCACGAATGGGAAAATGAACACCGATCCCTTGCGGGAGACCGGTGTGGGTTCGGGAAACTTAGGTACGAGCCGAGAAGGCTAGCTCCTTTCCGGAGAAAGGCTACTAGGCACCCCGACATCGCCCGGTTATGAACCACCGGCCTCCTACTCAGCATGTTAGGCGATAACGGACTAATCGTATACTTCTTTAAGTTTAAAATTCATTTGAAACCCTTTTCTTTCTCTTTTTGGAAACCATTTTGAGCATATGATATTGAAAAGCCACATCAGTAAAGAATCACCCATTTATGTTTATACATACACAGAGAGGGGGAAGAAAGAAGTGATTTATTTACAACCTTATTTAAATGTTATGTTGTGTGTCTATTCTACATTAACTTATTTCCCCAAAACGATGTTTACATGGTTCGCACCTTAATCGCCGTTGGAACGATTTAGGTGCGTTTTAAAACCCCGTTTGATGAAGCTTACCCGAATCGCCGTTGGAACGACTCGAGTAATTGAAAACGTTAAGGTAAAAGTCTTTTAATAAGAAAACGTGGTTAAACATACAAGTCAATTTTATTTTGTACAAATTCATTAAGAAAGCGATTCAAAATCTCCATTATTAACAAAAAAAAAAACGATTTTGATTACAATGTTCGCTTAATCCGTCGTTGGAACGGACTAAGGTTTTAAAACGTGGTGTTTTGAAGACGATTTGAAATATCAACCAAAATGACTCTATTTATCTACATTAGAGATCTAAGAAAGCTCATTAGCTTAAATAATTTAATTGAAAACTCTCTTTTTGTGACTTATTTTCCCCACTTATTTAATGGACTCTCTAACTATTATAATTACATCAATAAACACATTTAGGCCCAAAAATTAATTTTTCCAAGTGAAGCCCATTTGAAACATGGACTCATAAATGGCCAAAAGAGATAAAGAAAATAATATAGATATATATTTACACATTTTAGCCCAAAAGACATAAAATAAGAGTAAAAGAAAGTATACTATCCAATACATATATAAGAAAGAGTAATGAAAATAATATATTTATACTTTAAATATATGAAAATAGTAGATGAAATTCATAAATAAGAGAATAGCATTTATCACTCAAAATAACTCTATTTGTCAATAATTAACATAACCCAAATATACTCCAAAACTATATATATATACATAACTAATATAATCTTAATGTCAAAAAGACTATATGTTTATTCCCTAATATCTATTAATTGTCTCACAAAATACCCAAGTAAATAACATTTAAAATAGATTTTAATGTGACTTAAATAAATAATGATAAAAAAAGAGAAAATAATACATACATTTATAAAAATAAAATGGAACACCACTCTTCTAAAATAATTATATATGTTAAAATTCTAAAACAATTTGAAAATCATATATTACATAATTATATATATATATACTAAGGATTAAAAGTCTAAAAGTTAAGAAAGGGGACCAAAATGATATTTTTTACATTTTGGCAGATTTACCGACGGAAAATCCGTCGTAAACAGCCTTTAGTGACAGAATTGGCAAATTACAGCAGCACTCCAACATTTTCCAGATTTGTTCAAAAGCATTAAATTAAATCTAATTCAATCGTTTTGGACTTCCGAACTACCAAAGATGGATCATAGTCGAAAACGGAAGTTCCTAAAACGATGTTTTTATTTTAAAACGTTATTTGGAAACCTCTTTTAAATAAAAAACTTATAATTACAACATTTTCGATACCCGAACTACCTTTTTATCGGATCACGGTTCGTATTGGGATATCCAAAATGCTAGACGCTCGCACGTCGCGGCCGCCGAATGCGCGCCTCGCGCTGCCAGGCACATGTGCTCAACGGCCCACGAGGGCGCGCACCGCCAGCGGTCCCAGGCATTGCTCGGGCGTCGAGAGCGTGCCACTCGCGGTGCGTCCGACGGACGCCGCGCGCACGTCTCGAGCCGTCAAGCGGGCGTTCGACCATCGTCGTCCGCGTGCGGGATGCCGTTGTGTGCCCGCGCCGTGCCGTTAATTTTCCTCAGCTTATTATTCTTTATATATTTTTCAAAACTCCCGGAATCAATCGCTTCGACCATCTTGTTTCAGGTTTTCATCACAGGTCCTCCGACTCGATGTCTACAACGAGACCTTTGAGACATTTTCAAACTTGGTTAGAAAAATTGAAAATGAGAAAGACCTAAAATTAGCTCATATCCGTAGTGATAACGGTGGAGAATTCAAAAACCAAAAGTTTGTTGAATTCTGTGAAGCCAGCGGCATTGACCACAATTTCTCTGCTCCTAGAATGCCTCAGCAAAATGGGGTTGTTGAAAGGAAGAACAGAACTCTGGTTGAGATTGCCAGGACAATGCTGGATGAGCATAGGCTTCCAAAGTATTTTTGGGGAGAAGCTGTTAACACAGCATACTATATTCTGAATAGGGCTCTAGTTAGACCTATACTTAAGAAAACCCCTAATGAACTTTGGAAAGGACGAAAGCCCAACATTGGATACTTTCGTGCCTTTGGCAGTAGATGCTTTATTTTAAATACCAAAGATAGCTTAGCCAAATTTGATTCAAAAGCTGATGAGGCTATCTTTCTAGGCTACTCAACAAACAGCAAAGCATACAGAGTTTTTAATAAGAGAACTCAAGTATTAGAAGAATCTATACATGTGCAATTCGATGAAACTGACCCTGCAGGAAGATACCAGCCGCTGATAGAAGATGAACCAAACTCAGCACCTGCTGATCAAGAACCAGCTACTGAGTCCTTCACAAAACGGCTGACCAAGAGTAAGAGTGAACCTAAGATTACTTTCACTGACCAATCTACTTCTGCAGAGAATGTTGAAACACAGATAGAACAAGACATAAATCTACCCAAGGAGATAAGAGTCCCAAGAGGGCATTCAGAAAATGCAATTCTTGACTCAGCTGGAAATACGCTGATGACAAGAAATCAACTAAGGAAGTATCTCGGCAATGTAGCTTTTGTCTCAGTACAGGAGCCGAAGAACTTTGCCGAAGCTGAGGATGACGAATTCTGGATGAATGCCATGCAAGAGGAACTCAATCAGTTCAGGAGGAATAATGTGTGGGAGCTAGTGCCACATCCTAGGAGCCAAAAGACCATTGGAACGAGATGGGTCTTCAGGAACAAGCTGGATGAACAAGGAAACGTAGTCAGAAACAAGGCAAGACTTGTAGCTCAGGGCTACAGTCAGCAAGAAGGTATTGACTACGGTGAGACCTTTGCCCCAGTGGCAAGGCTAGAAGCAATTAGGATTTTATGTGCATATGCATCGTATATGAATTTTAAACTATTTCAAATGGATGTTAAAAGTGCATTTCTTAATGGAGTAATAAACGAGGAGGTCTATGTCAATCAGCCTCCAGGGTTTGAGGATTCTAAGTTCCCAAACCACGTTTACAAACTCAAAAAGGCTCTGTATGGCCTCAAGCAAGCACCACGTGCTTGGTATGAGAGGCTGACCAATTTCTTACTGACTAGAGATTATGTCAGGGGTCAAGCTGATACAACCTTATTCATTAAGAGAAAGGGTAAAGATACCCTGCTGGCACAAATATATGTAGATGACATTATATTTGGTGCTACTAATGAATCTATATGTAAGGAATTTAGCAAACAAATGCAGACTGAATTCGAAATGTCAATGATGGGAGAACTCAACTTCTTCCTCGGACTTCAAATTAAACAAGGAAAGAATGGCATATTCATCAGTCAGGCTAAATATGTCAAGGAGATATTGAAGAAATATGAACTAGAACATTGTAAGCCAATATCCACTCCTATGGGCACTGACACTGTCCTATGTGCTGATGAAAATGGTAAGTCAGTAGACAGCAAGTTATACTGAGGTATGATTGGCTCTTTACTTACTTAACAGCAAGTAGGCCAGACATTCAGTTCTCAGTATGTTATTGTGCTAGATATCAAGCTAACCCTAAGGAATCCCATTACATAGCTGTAAAAAGGATCCTTAGATATTTGCAAAGCTCAGTAAATGCAGGTTTGTGGTATCCAAATACTCATGACTTTACACTCATTGGATACACTGACGCTGACTATGGACGAGACAAGCTGGAAAGAAAAAGCACCTCTGGAGGATGCCATTTCCTAGGAAGCTGTCTTGTATCTTGGTTCAACAAGAAGCAGGCGTCAGTAGCCCTGTCCACAACTGAAACTGAGTACATTGCTGCTGGAAACTGTGTTGCTCAAGTCCTATGGATTAAGCAACGGCTTGAAGATTATGGTGTTCAAACAAAGACAATTGAAGTCAAATGCGACAACAAGAGTGCAATTGACCTCTCAAAGAACCCAATCCAGCACAGCAGGATGAAGCATGTCAGCATAAGGCATCACTTCATCAGAGATCATGTACTCAAGAAAGAAATTAAGCTGACTTATGTGCCAACAGATGAGCAGCTTGCTGATATCTTTACAAAGCCTCTAGCACGAGAGCAATTTAGCATACTGAGAGAAGCCATTGGTATGTTTAATCCACTGTCTTAAATTCCTAAGTAAAAATGTGATATGATGCACTATGAATGAGTGATACCATGCTGTGTGTCTAAAGATTATATTCAAAATCACATGCCTAGAAATAAATGCACACTGAGTGAGTTATCTCATTCCGAGTAACTAAACCCCTACAACTATCCGTTGAACAAAACTGACTACTCAGAATACGAAACGTTTATACCAACAAACGCTGAGTAAAGGTAATCATTTGCATTTAATGCAACCGCACGCGTAATGACACCTGTACTGCGCATGCGCCGAAAACGTCGTAAAGTGTCATAAATGTCAGATTTTCTGCCGATTGGACAACCCAAGGGCAAAACCGACTTAAATTCAAACGCAAACCTAAGTTAAAAATCTATAAATAGTAGGTATTTTCCCACTACCACTCTCCACGCATACTGAACTTTAGAAAGCTTCAGATTTTCCTTAAGCACTTAAGAGCCTCAGAACTTCAAAAATGTCCTTCAACAGAAGTACCTTCTCTCCAAACCTAAAATCCACTGATCAGGCTGGTCCTTCAACTAGCATGGTAAGAAGGATGATCAAAGTACACTCTTGGGCCAAGAGTCAAGAAGTACTAAGGAGCCGATACTTTTCTTCTGGCTTCGTCTCTTTTGAGAAACCATTCTGTGGATGGATAGAAAAGAACAAATGGAAAGGTCTCTTCTCTCTTTCCGGACAAACCTATCCCACGATAGTGAGAGAATTCTACTCCAACCTGCACGTTGATGCAGATGACTCCGACTACTTAGAGACCACAGTTAAAGGTCAAAAGATAGTGATCACTCCTGATTATCAAGCAACACTGCTGGAAATACCAAACACAGGAATACAGTTCAGGACAACAAAGGAGCCCATACCAAAAGCCATCGCAGAAAAGATGAAGGGGTTCTGTAAACCCAGAGACTACAAAGGAGAAGTACCCAGCACCTGCATGGGCAAAAATCAGAAGATGGTCCATTTCATGCTGACCAACTTCATCTTTCCTAAACTCAGCTCACCCTCATCCGCCTCCAACTTTGAACAATGTTTCATCTGGCATATGCTGACATGCACTCCATTCAATCTTCCTGTCTTTTTGGTCGGAGCTTTTCAACGAAGTGGAAGGAAGCTTCGTTTGGGTTATATCATCACAAAGATAATTCAGGACAAGAATATAGAGACTATAGGTGAAATAAGTTCCTCAGGAAATGTTATCACTGCAGGAGTGCTGAATGGCCTATCACATAGTCAACCCTTGAAAGGATATGACGGAAATGGAAGCACTGAGAAGGAGGATATTATGGCTGACACTGAGCAACCCATTGGAGAAATGGAAAATCTAACAGATCTGGATGATGCTATAGCTCATGTTATGGCTGAAACTGCTCAAACTGAGTATACTTCTACTGTGCCATCTGAGATTGCTCAAGATGAGATGAAGAAGAAAAAGGGAGCCTGCTCGAAGGATATTCGTATTGTCCCCAGAAAGGTACGGCTAATGGAAAGGAACAAAAAGAAAGCTGATCAGGACATAGCTGAGTCAGCTCAGAAGAAAATGAGAACAGAAGAAGAAACTGTCCCTGAGCCCAACATTACTCAAAAGTGTTCTCCACAAAAACAAGCCTCTGTTCCTCAAAGTGAGAAACAAGCCAAAACCCCTGCTAGTCCAAAAGAAGCTCAACTCCCACCTCAAAGCAACTCAGCACCTGAAGTCAACACACCCCGTAGTCCTGCTGCTACTCAAGGCACTCAGTGCGAGCCCACTCCTGCCAAATTTGCACACTTAGGTGCTACTGAATCAGGACGGCGTGTCATTGCCTCAGCTAACAATCTGCTTCAAGAACAAGCTCATCCTCCACCAAACCATGACCAGTCCTCTCATCCACCTGTAACTCACCAAATTCTGCGTGAAATCCATGACTTGAGCAACCACTTCTCTTCGGTTCAGACGCAGCAACCAACACAAGCTCAGATGACCAAGATGACCGCACTCATGTTGACTATGGTCAATCACATGAATTCGTTGGAGGGTCAAATTCGTCTGCTACAAGAACAAGCCAAGTCTCCTGCCCCTACCGTCAATTTGCCTACTGCTGATGCTGGCAAAACGGGGGAGAAAAGTGGCAACTAAGGAGAAGGAACTCTAAGTTAGAAACTAGAGAGTTAGAAGTTAGGAAGAAGAATTTTAATTTTATGCCTTGTCCTTATTCTCTTCTGTTTTAAAAATTCAATATGCCTAACTTATGTTACTTTTGGAATACTTGCATTACTATTTAACTATTAGTTATCCGTCCTTCAAATGCCAAGTATTATCTGAATGCATGCTGCATTTAGAAATTAATGTTTGGACTTGTCTAATATAAACCATTGAACAAATAAATTACTCAGCGCTATGCTCTGTCACTATACATTACTTCCGCTGAATACTGAGTAAAATAGAATATGTCCCATAAGCTGACCTATACCTGAAAACTGATCTTAGACTTATTCAATTAAACCTTAGAATGTTTAGAATAAAACTAAGTCAGTAGCTCAGCCCTTACGGGGGAGTTCACTTAATCAAAAAGGTCAACTATCATGGGGGAGCTCAACGCTGAGTTCCTTGCTGATTAGTTTTGCCAACATCAAAATGGGGGAGTTTGTTGAAACACCTTTTCACAGGATTTTGATTTGACAAAATTAATTAAGTGAAATTAAATATTCTATAACACATTAAGTTTAAATGCTTTGATTTATTGTTACTAATGTGTTTGTTCAATGTTGAGTTTATAATTGTTATAAGACATAAAGATCATAAGGCCCAAGCCCTATATGGAAGTCAAGGCCCAAGTCAAACGAGCCCAAGATCACTCAGCCCGCATATTTCAAAACGCTGCCGTTGAGTATTGAAACGGAGCTCACTAATGAAGGATCGAGAAGATCCACGTAGACAACTTCGGTATGAAGCTGCTGAGCTGTCTCGACAAAACGTACAAGACAGCCGCTGACTACAAAGCAACTTCCAGACCAAGTATTTCCTCTGTTGGTAAAGAACAGAAGACGCAGGAAGATGTCTGTTTGACATTACCCGATTTGGAGGAACATACTGCCACACTGACCGAAGAACAGAAGATGCTGGAATCTGATTGGCTAAGAGAACTGCTGAACAGACTGAGTGAAAGCGACATGAAGCCGTTTCCCTCCAACGGTTATTTCGAAATTCGAAATAACCAGAAGCTCTCACAGCTCTCTATAAATAGAGCATTCAGAATCCACATTCACTAGAGAACTTTGAGCAAAAGCCGTTACGCTGACCAAACGTGTACAAAAGTTCTCCATCAAAAGCAAAGCAAATTCTTACACTACAAGCTTATTCATTTGTGTAAAAGTCTAGAGTGATTGATCCTCAATCATCTAAGGTGTTCTAGCAATTGTTGTTTAGGACAAATCTTAATCATTTCTAGGAATAGAAAGGAGAGGCTGAGTACTCGGTTTTAAGTACTCAGCGGAGAGATTAGGATTGAGTAGAAGTATAGAGGAAGGTACTCTTGTCATACTCAATTGCTGATATTGTAAAAGGTTTGAGGCTCTACCTTTAAAGAGCTCAGTAGAGGATTTGAAATCTCGGAAGTGTTCCGGGGACAGGACGTAGGCTTAGAAGAAGCCGAACCTGGATAAATCTGCTGAGTGAAGTATTTCTAAACCTTAACTCCTTATTTATATTGCTTGCTTAAAACAAACTAAAACTGACCAAGTAAAAGAGGTCAAGCTGAGTTGTGCGCTGCCAACGAATTAAGTCAGGAATAAACTCTAAGTGCTATTTCCTGACCTAAGCAACGAAACTGACCTAGTCACCAGCTGACTAAGCCAGTGTCTTGTCGATTGATCAGCGCCGCTGTCATATAATCTTTTCTTAAGAAAAAGAAATTTGCCCTAATCATTTAGAAAGGGTAAAATAGTTCCTAACCCCCCCTTGGAACTATATTTGCAACCTTACAAGGGACCAACATATGTTTCGTGTGTGTTTTGTACAGGCACCTTTATGATTTGATTGTGAAGAATGTTAGAGTTGATACCAGCTTCTCCCTTGTTGATCCAAGCATAACTAATCATTTTGAAAGACTTGATACGATTGGGGAGAAGATCAAGTTTTTGACTGATAGATATGAAGAGTCTGGCAACAAATGCTTGTATTTGATACCTAGTAACAAACAGTATTCAATATTTGTCTATACTAATGATTTTTTTATTTGATTAATAATGTATTATAGTTTTACTAATGTGTTTCTTTTCTTTAGGTTTCATTGGGCTTTGACTGTGGTTGATCTTCAGGGTAAACGTGTTTTTCTTTTGGATCCACTGAAATCTCGTTTGCCCTTGGAAAATGATGAATGGAGATTTGTTGTTGATCAGTATGTTTAATAATCAAATGGTTTTTTATAATTTATTTTATTTTTTGAATGTAATAGTTTGATATATATATATGATTTTGTTTTGCAGATCTATTTTTTCTTTTTATCATGAGAAGTTTACGGTACAATGGATTCGCCCTGTGGTACGTGTTTAATTTGTATATATATTTGTGTATTTTTTGTTGTATTGTTTTTTAAGTTGTTTGTATTTTATTTTGCAGAATATTCCTTCTCAGACAGATACTAAAAGCTGTGGTTATTATGTCATGAAGTACATGCATGACATTGTGTCTGAGAAAGTTTTGAATATTGACAATATAGTAAGTGTTTATTCTTTGAACAATTGTTTTTTCTTCTTAAAAAATTTGTGTTTTTCTTGGAACAATTAGTTTTAATATATGACATTTTGAAGTTATAGTTTTGATTCATGATTTTAATTGTGATATGTTTTTTAGTGGGATAAGTATGCTAGGAGGTCATCTTACGGTGTAGATGTGATGAATGAATTAAGACGAGATTTGGGAGATATTATTTTGAGATATGGTCTTGATAATGAAAATGGTGGAGGAGGTCATGTAAGGAATCAAAGTACCTCTGTTCTCCTTTTATTTCTCGGCATCCAAAGTTGTTGGATAACATAGATAGCCGTAAAAGGATGATTGTTGAATTTGCACTGAGTCCTTTTTTAAGCAGGTAAGAGGTTCAAGTTATGTTTGTTATATGAATTTATATGTTATTTTGGCATATACTGATAGTTTTTTTTCTTGTTCTGAAGTGATGTATTTTTCAGTGATGGACAAACCTTTATTAATAAACGGGAGATTTTATCAATGTCTAGTCATGATCATATTGTCAATAATATTGCGGATGCTTGGAGTTCAATTTTGAACACTGAAGAATTGAAGAAATATAATGGAAAACCGAAAAGATTTTTTTTCAGTACATATCCTTTTGTATGTTTCCTAACTTTGTAAGTTTGATTTTTGTTTTCATTCTGTTAATAATTGTTGTGCTAAATGTTGTTTTGATTATTTTGTAGACTCTTCTGTTTTCTGGAGCTAGTAGATCAAGAGAATATAATTTTACGGAAAGGCTTCAGTATGAACTTTCTTTTTTCAAATTTAAAAACTTGGCTGATGTTGAATTTGTAAGTTTTATGGTGGAACAGCAGCTGTTGAATACTGTTAAATGTGTTGATATACTAATGTTTTGTGGTGTTTATTAGGTGTTTTTCCCTGTTATTGCTCATGGACATTTTTATCTGATTGTTGTCAACAATCTTTCAAAGACTGTTGAAATATTGGATAATATGACACTCCCTCGGAAAATCAGTCGTTCTGATAAGTATGATGATTGTCCGGAACAATTGGTATGTTGTAACTTGATTTATTTCATTCTTTGTTTTTTTTGTATATGTGATAACATATTTTCTGATTTGTTTGTTGTAGTTAAAATCATATGCTCATTTTGTTTTAAAAAATTATGCTTCTTCATTAAAACAAATGTGTTCATACAAAGTGCGAATCCTGAGGATGAAGTGGAGAAGCAATAATAACCACAATGATTGTGGTATTTTTCTTTTGAAACATATGGAAACATACATTGGTCAGAGTGTGAAGGAATGAAATATTGGTTTGACAAAGAATTCTGAGGTATATCTTGTAAATTCTTTTTTTAACAGTTTGTATTACTATTATTCTATTTTATTATATCATTTTTTTTGCAGGGAAAAGAGTTTAGAAAGCTTAGAATTTTTTATTGCTGGAGAATTCTTTTGAATCCAATAAATCAACTTATTGAAGAAATTGATGAGAAGTCAAAAGAATGGGTTGTTGGAGCTGGATTAAATTTAGAATAGCATATTTTTTATGTTAAATTTGTAAATATATTTTAGAATTTGTAAATATACTTTAGAATTTGTATATAAATTTTTAGATGATTGTGTTGGAACATAGTAGTAATTATATTTGAATGGGAAATGATTTTAGATCACATTATAGTAAATAAAAAGAATTTAAATATTGTTGATTGATTAACGTAATATTTATTCCGGAACAACATATTTATTCGGATTGAACAATACAGTTCATGTAATTGAACAAATGGTTCATTAATTCGGAACAAATGATATAGTTATATTAAAGAATTTGTACAATTTATTGATGACAAAGTGTCTATTTATACAAGAATACAGTTTGAGTTGTGTTCAATGACTAGTCTAAGATACAGGCCTAGATATGAGGAACTAACTATAAGATACAAAGTTATCAATGAATTTGTAGAATTCAGTATACAACATTTTTCAATATTCACAACCACTTAATGGTACATTAAGTTGGAACAAATGATATAGTTATATTAAAGAATTTGTATAATTTATGTATACCTTTGGATCAATATAAGAGCATATCCAATGGTTCACACTCTCAACCACTTTATATATATCATGCATTTAATAAAACATCATTTGATTAAACAAATTGTGTTGGAACATAGTAGTAATTATATTTGAATGGGAAATGATTTTGATTGATCAACGTAATATTTATTCCGGAACAACATATTTATTCGGATTGAACAATACAGTTCATTGAATGGAACAAATGGTTCATTAATTCGGAATAAATGATATAGTTACATTGAACAAGTGGTACAATTTGGTATAATTTAGTATTCAGCATTTATCAATACTCACAACCACTTAATGGTACATTAAGTTGGAACAAATGATATAGTTATATTAAAGAATTTGTACAATTTATGTATACCTTTGGATCAATATAAGAGCATATCCAATGGTTCACACTCTTAATCACCTTATATCCATTAGCCATTTAATAAACATCATTTTATATAACAAATTGTGTTGGAACAAAGTACTAATTATGTTGTAATGGGAAATGAGTTTAGATCACATTAAAGTAAATAAAAAGAATGTAACTATTTCTGATGGAACAATGTAATATTTATTCCGGAACAATATATGTATTCGTATTGAACAATAAAGTTCATGGAATGGAACATAGTATGTATACCGTTGGAAGAATATAAGAGTATATCCAATTGATCAGTAAGTTTGCTTTTGAGGATTCACCCTGTAAAATAGAAAATGAAATGATATAGTTACATTTTTTCAATAATAAGGGATCAATAAGTAATCACTGTTTATTTGAATATAACTAATACATGGTATATGTTTCATTAAAGTTTTAATGAATAAATGAGGAAATACTTTCGTTGTAATGAATAATTGTTAATAAAATGAATACAGATTTATTTTAATCTGATTTTAATTCATACCCTTTGCAATAATAAATAAATGAGGAAATACTTATTGATTCTGATACGAATAGTTTAAGAGACTGATTTACATATTTATATAGGAAATAATACCAATAGTTTAAGAGAGTGATTCACATTTTTAATTTAGTTTGCATTTAATAAATATATTCATGTACGTAATATTCTTAATACTATTGAGATTTACAATATTCATGTACGTAATGCGTGTTTCATTATAGGAAAAGTAGAATTTGAAGAGTCTAAATTAATAAAAGCTTTTGAGTTTCCCAATAGATAATCATTTGGATGAAAGAAAGCGTGTTTTGATAGTATAAAGTTGAAGAGACTAAATAAAATTCTATAAATAGTATTGCTCTCTTTATTGATCGTATTTTTTTAGTAGAATTTGGATTGAAGGAAATATGTCAGGAAGCAGTTCCAGTTCGTCTAAGAGATCGAGGTCTTCTTCTCCTGTTCAACCTTTAGTATCTAAAGAACGGAGTGAAATTCCTGATGAGTTATTTAAAGTTATTGAAGATATGGAGGAAACTTTTATGGAAGGGGATATTGACTTCATCATAAAGAAGCTGAAGGGCATGAAGGCTTTCATGTCTTTATTTTGTGACTCAATGATGTGTTTCATTGAGAAAGAAGTGGAGGAGAAGGTGGAGTTGCAGGAGAAGCTGGAGGAAGTGAAGATGAATCTGAAGGACCAGATTAAGAAATATAACAATGATATTACGGGTCCTAATGATGGTTTATTTTAATGTTTTTTTTTATAATTGTGAACAATTGTTTTTATTTTTATGTTTTTATGTTTTTTCTGTTTATGTTTGTATGTTTTTTTTTATTTAATGATATATTTTTTTTGTTATGTTTTTTATACTGCTATATATTATTGATGTTCATATATTGTTAGTGTAAAGATATGTTGTTTGAAATTAACACACATGTTCAGTACGTAAAGCAGGTAGTTATATTCCTGATGAACTTTTTAAGGTCATTGTTGATATGGAGGAAACGTTTATGGAGGGGAATGTTGATTGCATTATGGTGAAGCTGAAGGGCATAAACGCTTTTATTTCTTTATTTTGTGTGTCTGTGATGTGTTTTATTCTGAAACGAGAGTAGAAGAAAATGGATTGAAGGAGAAGCTGAAGGAAGTGAAGAAGAATCTGAAAGACAAGTATGAGCAATGTAACAATGATGTTTTAGGTTGCAATAATGATCTTATTTGATCTTTGTAAGAAATGTATTATCAAGACATATAATAACAAGTTGTTCTTATTAAAAATCACAGGTTTCAAAGTGAAATGAAATAACAAAATATAATGTTAGAGTAAAGAAAGTTTAGATATAGGGATTTTACCTTATCTTTTTGCTTTTTCTGGGCAGTTTCTAATGTCATGGTTGCACAATTGGTGACATCCTTTGCACATCCTTTGTTTTTTTTGTGATTGTTCAATTGCTTTCTCTTTTTCTCCCTTCAATCTTTTCTCACTGTTTGTAAGCTGAATCTCAGTTCCTTTGTTTTTAGAAATTTTAGGTTCTTTGATTAGAACTTCAGAGGGCCGACTTGTTCCAACCAACATCTCTATGTCTTGAATTTTACTAGAATTGTTGATGTTCTTTCTTTTCTTTGCTTCCAGCTCTGGCCTCAATGTTTGAATGTTTCTTGTGAGATTATTTAGGTCCTCTTCATCCCCTTCAGCCAAACACACAGTCATGTGAATCTCACTCCATAAGTTATTCAACATTATTTTCTTTCCCATTATTCTAGCACATTCTTCTATAACATTATTTTGTAATGTTATCTCTGGTAATATTTTCCATCTGTTTAGCACATACTGGTCAGGAATTTTTTCCAGCATCCTATCCTTCCATACAAGCACCATATGTCTACAGGGAATTCCTGCTCTATTGAACATCTTGCACAAACATGTTGTGTCACTGTTGTCTGTATTATAAACAACCTGATATGTTGTTTTTTTACCTTTTTCTCTTACAGTGATTCTGCATTTGTCAGTGTGTTTCTGTATATCATCAACGCCACATTTAAATGAAGCATCTATCACTTGTTTTTGAAATTCATAGAAAATTGTTCTTGTAAATACTTCTGATCCATGCTTTTCGATAGGAATTGGTGTTTGAGTCATATGTATTGAGTGTTTAGAATCATTGTCATTTTTTCCTTGTGCATGTCTTTGTGCTTCCATTGCACCCTCAAACTGGAGGAGGAATTCAATGAGAGTCAAATGACTTTTTGTGAAAGAAGTGAAGAAGTGATTTTCACTTTCTGACCTTGAGGTTGTTCTCATTAAGCCCGCTAGGAATGAGTCTCTGAAATAAGCAGGAATCCATGTTGATCTTATATCATACATGTGTTTCAGCCATCCATGTTCTTGTAAATTGAATTCCAAAATAATTTCCATCCATTTTTGTTCAAACTCTTCTGGTTCCAATTCTACACTCCACACGCAAGAATTTATTTTTGTAATAAAATCTGTTTCTTGCATTATTTGTCTTCCTGTATTTGTAAGAATAGAGTTTAGAATAAAATTAATGTATGTGTATTGAACAACACATATATCATTTTAGAACATTTTATGTATTCATATTAAACAACACATGTATTATATTTGAACATTGTATTTATTGAATGGGACAGTAGAAAATAAATAGTATAGAATTATTTTTCGTACCTATTTTGTCTGACATCTTCTTCATAATGTGCCACATGCAAAATCTGTGTTCTGTTTTTTTTAAAACATTTTTTATTGCAACTATCATTGCTGGATCTTGGTCTGTTATCAAGCAACTCGGCTCATTGTTGTCCATTGCTTTCAGAAATGTTTTAAAAACCCACTCAAATGATGCAATATCTTCGTTAGCCACGAAACAAGATGCAAATGTAATACATTTTTTGTGGTTGTCAACCCCAGTAAATGGTCCAAATATCATATTATACCTGTTCATTGTAACATAAAATAAGTTTTCTATTTGAAGAACATGATACAATTTTTGTGTTTCAAAATCAGTATATGAAATGCAGAAAGCTAAAATTTTATGCCAAAGATTATTATGTAGTACCTGTTTGTGCTATATGTTGTGTCAAATGAGACCATATCGCCATAAAGAGCGTAGTTTTTGATACATACAGGGTCTGCCCATAAAGCTCTACAGAGTCTGCCTTCTTGATCTACTTCAAATTCGAAAAATAATGCACTCCATAACTCCTTTTTTTCTGAAAATTATCTACAAACATTTGTGCATCTGAATCCTTAATATATGCTTTCAAGTCTCTCTAGAAGTTTTTAAAATCTATCTTCGATGCACCAATATTTTCATATCCTCCATAAAGTTCCTTTGCTTGTCTATAAGTTCTTAGAGGACCAACATTCATCTGTTCAACCAAATCAGAATTCATTTATTTTTAGATGAAATGAGTAAAATTCTATAAGTAAACAGAATACATTATTTATAATGCATAACAATTATGAAGAAGATTTTTTACCTTTGCATTATTAACTACCATCTTTTTCAGTAGAAGATTCATGTTCCTGCCCTCTTTTTGATATTGTACACATCCTGGAGTGTATAGAAGATGATTATTTTCTTCTTTAAACTGTGTCACTTCATAGTTTCCATTGTCGGAAAGTTTGATAATCATTTTAGCACTACATCCTACGCGACTGAGTGTCCTTTTTCTGATTTTTATATCACTGGATGTTGCTTTTCTTTTGTGATATTTGTAACCTTCTTTATTGCATACAAAAAATTGTTCTTTTATAACACTTTGTTTCTTTCTTGAAGTTGATATCCTACTATTAAATCCAGCAGCACAAGCATATGATTTGTAGAATTCTTGAGCTTTATTATAATTCTCAAATATCATTTCAAGAGCAGGTTTTAACTCATTTGAACAATTAGGAATCCATATTTTTATTCCGTTAGGGTTGAGTCTTGTGATTACTTCTGGTGTGTAAGGTACAATTGCAGTAGAAGAGTAACTAGGCGAAAGCAAATCTACAAAACAGGTAAGAGAGTTGAGATTAGGACAAATATGTATTTTGAACAAATGTTACATTAGTTCGGAACAATTAGTATATCTAGTTTGAACAAATAATATATTAATATTGAACAAATGATATATTCACATGGAACAAGAATTACAATTTGTTAGAATTTACAGTACAGTTTTTGTTTGCTCATTACTGTAAGAAAGCTATTATCAAGTCTGAAAATAATTTTATAACAACTATTATCAAGAAATCCATATATATCAGATAAATTTCGGATGAATCTATTATCAACAAATCCATATATATCACATAAATGTAAAGTTTCAGCTAACAGCAAAATACCTGCAGATGATGTTGTGGTCTGTGCCATATTACACTGATTGTTGTCTTCAGATTCCATATTTTGGTGTTCGTATTCCATATTCAGATTGAATTATATGAATACAGATGAGAAATAAATCGATATTGTTGATGTCAAGAGAATCGATCAGTAATGTTGATAGTAGGAAATCGATCGATAATTCAACGTAGAAGAAAATCAGAGTTTAATCTCAGATTAGAAATCGATCGATGATTGTGAGAGAAGAAAATCGATCAAGAATGTTGAAGAATGAGTTTGATTCGCGCGTTTTTCCTGTGAGGAACAGAGGAGAATTGACGCGTGTTTTTTGTTAGAATTCTATTGCCAAAACGACATAGTTTTGTTGTGTCACACAATAAGCTTATTGTCACAACTTAAGCCCTTGTCACGCTGGATCTCACCCATATATATATATATATATATATATATATATATATATATATATTTGTAATTATGCTTATTGAGTAGGCAGCTCACCCCTTGCCATATTTTTTTCAGGCTAGGTTCAAAGGTTCTCCTATTTGCTAGATTTTCAGGTTTACCCTACGTTCAGGCTGGCAAGCATAAGCGTCTCATTCCCATTAGCAATTTCGTAGACTTTCATTAGGATTTATTATATTATTGGTTTGGATTATTTGCTTAAATTTAAGTGAATATTATTGATGGATTAAATTACTCGGTTGGTTATTTAACCTATTGGTTATGAGATTTTGATAGGCGGTAATAAATGGAGAGCCGTTATGTAGTTATGTTGGCATTTAAGCTTAATTATGATAATTATTTGGTTTCTTGTGTGTTTTCAATGTGACCCGAGACGGGGATTTCAAAATCAGTGGGAAAAGATGACTTAAAATAAAATAAAACGACAAAAATAAGTTGGAAAAGAACTGAAAACCACTTAAATAAACATGAAAATTTCAAATTAAAAAAAAATAACAGTATGAGGAAGATACAAGAAAAAGAAATATGTTAGCGATATTTTGCAAATATGCATTTTCAGCCTTGTCATGTGTGGTTTTGGACCTGGACGTGTTATAGAATTTAATTCTCAATTAATATGGACGGTTAATTTTATAGATTTGCGTATCTAAACTTGAAATATAATCGAAACGGTTGATGAGTGACACAATGATTGAAAAAAATATTTTTTAAGTCTCTAGCGTTGTTATAAAACTTTGCTAGATAATTAATCTTTTCTTAAGCTATTGTGGATACATTAAAGACAAGTAAATGAAGGAAAATAAAAGTGCGAAAATGACACGAGATTTGGTGAAAAATAAATACTTTATTGATAATGAACGGGTCTCAATACAATTGTTTAATTGTAAAAAAATTCAATTGAAATAGAC
Source organism: Euphorbia lathyris (assembly GCF_963576675.1). NCBI lineage: Eukaryota > Viridiplantae > Streptophyta > Magnoliopsida > Malpighiales > Euphorbiaceae > Euphorbia > Euphorbia lathyris. The sequence continues at coordinate 92,703,542 of NC_088910.1, forward strand.
CTATATCAAAATGGCTAAACAATTACATGTATTAAATAGATATAAAATCAATAACATGTGTAGTAATTGAATTGTAACATTCACAATAAAAGAAATGAAAAATTACAAAATTGGGTCAAATGGAAGACCAATTTACATATTTAACCCATTTACTCAACCTACTACATATCTAGACTGTTTTTGTGTGACTTTCCCAAAATACTCTTAATATGTTTGTAATTTTACGGCGCGGTTGTCTCCCTCCCGTCTGACTTCGCGAAATCGATGATTTCGCGAAGTATGCGAAGCTAACGTTGGTTTAGTTGATGATTTCAATTAGCATATGCGAAATCTGGACGCGTTTTTAACAAAATTTGCGAAGTGATATATAACAACAAAAAGGCACAACAATAAGGGATTCCAACATTAAAATCATAACATTATCAAAATTTACAACAAGATTGCCACAATAACAACACTAAAAGCATAACATTATCAAAATTTACAACAAGATTGCTACAATAAACTCCTAAGAAATCATTTCAAAGTGAACATGACGAATGTGGACGGAAATTTCTCCCTGTATTGGAAGTCCAGACTTTTTGGGACGAGAAATGGAAGTCCAGACTTTTTGGGATGGATGTGTCTCATGGTGCAGAACAAGATTGGCACAATAACTCTTAACTAATCACTTTAAAGTTGAATGTGACCAATCTTGATGGGAATTTCTCCTTGTATCAGAAGGAAAGTCATCCCATTTGCATCCGAGGACACCGTCTTCTTACGGGATGTTATGTATTCAACCACCTTCAGAAAAATTTAATCGTGTTAGTAAGAAAAAAGGATGATTTGGCTTCGCAAAACGAGGATTCGCTAAGTATGCGAAAATAAATGTGCAATGAAGAGGGTAATTTTACTTAGCGAAATGATGATTTCGCGACGTCTGTGATGAGAAATGTGACGCTCTGACTTCACGAAATGATGATTACGCGGAGACTGCGGGAGAAATTTATCGAATTACCTCGTAAACTTCGCATAATCTTCGTTTTGCGAAGTTAAATTGATAAATTTCTCCCCGCAGACTTCGCGAAAATGGCATATGCTGAGTGAATTTCTGGGAAAAACACAGAGAAAACAGTATATACTTACATTTTTCGACAAAAACAATATGATAAACTGGGGAAAACGATGAAAATAATGTAGAATCATCATTTCTTTGATGGTCACAAGAAGAAAAAAACCAAGAAATGAGCAGGAAATGGAATATGAAGAACCATGGCTTCGTTTTCTAGGATTAGGATGATGAAGAATCAAGAGATGAAGAGAGAAAGAAGAGAAATACATGGTGATTTAGAGAAATGGTGCAGATTCCATGCAATTTAAAGGAAGATCAGAAGATCAAAAGTCTGAATCATTAATGGAAGAGCAACCAACCGTTCGCGTAACCACCAATGAGAAGGGGGAATAGGAAAGGTTAAGGGTATTATGGAAAAGTCACATAAAAACAGTCTAGATATGTAGTAGGTGGAGTAAATGGGTCTCCCATTTGATCCAATTTTGTAATTTTCCCTAAAAGAAATGGAATTGAAAATTCGAACGACAAACTCGGAGCCACAGTTGGCTATCTCGACGAGGGGTTGAATTGTCGGCTTTGGATTCTCGAACACCATGAACGGTTGACAAAGAACAGAGCTGACTTATGATTTGAGCAGTATTTAAGCGGATTGAAAATGATACAAGGTAAGTAAGGTCAGGGGTAAATTTAGACTAAACTTTGGATGACTTGTACGAGAGTTTTCGAATTCAGAATTGAGTAAAACGAAAGGTAAATTGAACTTCATAAAGTCAGGAACGAATATTTATTAGAGATTGAAAGCAAAAACACACTTTAAATGGTTTGAAACGGGAATGAAAAAATGTTGGACAAGAACTATAAAACTTGACAAAAATTGATTCAATGAGCTTTGGTCTATGGAATTGATAAATTTTGGACTCCGAATTCGATAATTGAACGTGAAGGAATTAAAAATGGGTTGCTAATTGAATTGAAGTTAAAATGACCTTGAAAAGCTAAATTAAAGCTAGGAATTATGAAGAAAGGAATCTAAAGTTCTAGGATGAATTTGACATAATGTATGTGTTTTTCAGTTGATTGATTGGGGTCTAGAATGGTTTCTGTGGGGTATATTTATAGTTGTTTGGGATGGTTAGTTGGCTGAATAAGTTGCCCACTCCCTTAAATTTCTCTCAGGTTTTTCTCATAATCTGAATTCATCCCTCACTTTCCTATTTTTGCTCTACTTCTTTGTCATTTCATCTCACTCTTTCTTGATTCATACCTTAATGTGTAGTGGGTGATGGATAGCCTTTTCGCACATGTATAAATAAGGTGTCAAACTTCATGGGTAAGTCATTCGTTCGGTTGTTAGCTCGTTGAGTCGTCTCGGTTGTCTCAACTCATCGAACCGCGGGTAGCTGGGCTACTAGAAATTAAAGCCACACGACATATGGAGTAAGTCACACGCCATGTGGCTTTTTTACACGCCCAATTTTGGTCGTTTTTGTGTTTCACACTGCGTGTGATGCATGCCACACGTCATGTGAATTAAATTTCTTTGGACAGAAACTTCTCAATTTTTTTCTCACTCAGCGTGTGATATGTTGAAACACATTTCCACAAGATTTTGATTTGACAAAATCATTCATGATTAAGAGGCAATTAAATTTAAATGCTTTGATTTAATTATACTAATGTATTTGTTCAATATTGAGTGCAAAAATATACATATAAAGTTAGACAGGACAAAAGTCAGCATAAGCCAAGCTGAGTGGAACAGAACTCAGCATGAAAGAATAGAAGCTGAGTGGAGTAGAACTCAATATCAGAAGTCTCCTTCAAAGTTGCCAGAACGAAGCTGACTAAATTAGAAGACTCCTTAAGAATTGTATAAACAGAACGGAGCTGACTAAGAAGGAACTCAGCATGGAAGTTGAACATTCGAAGATAACGAATGAAGCTGAGTGATAGTCAGGATAGCATGAAGGATCCGTTCACTAAAGGAAAAAGTCTGCAAATCTTCTGCACCAATAATTGAAGCCTCGAGAATACACAGAAGACTAATTCCAAGAAACATGGGTCAATGGATTATTGGTAAAAAAAACAACTGCCACAAAAAGACAAGTCTGTAGGAAGAAGACAAGGCTAACACCTGAAGAAAACAGAGGAAGGGAATGGCATGTATAGTCTGAAGCTGACCAGAAGATGTTCCCTAAAAGAGCCGTTTTGGTGTTAACGGCTAAAACAATTCAAATGATCCATCTGCAGATTTCCATCTATAAAAGGACAATCAAGAACCTTGGATCATTGCCGAATTAAAAAGAAGAAAAATCCAAGAGAGAAATCTTCAAAGCACTCAAATACAAAGATCTTACACCAAATCTTCTATTCTTTGTGTAAATGCTAGAGTGATTCTGTGTAATCTTCTAAAGTGTTCTTTACTGAAAAGAGAACAAGTGTTTATCAATTGTAATATTGAGAGTGTATGCTGAGTGCTTGGTTGTAAGCATTCAGTGGTAGAAAAATCTAAGTGCTGGGTTGTAGTACTTAGTAGGAGCTGAGTAGACGAATAGATGACGTACTCTTGCATACTCACTGCCTTGTAAAGGGTTTGTGCTCTACCTTGAAAGAGCTTAGTATTGGATTGAAAATCCCAGGAGGAACTGGGGACTGGACGTAGGCAGAGAGGCCGAACCAGGATAAGTCGTGCTGAGTAACTTCTAAACTCTTTCTCTCAATATATATATATATGTGCATATGTTGCTTGTGATATTTACTCAGCATATAAATTGTTAAAACTGAAACTGAGTAAATCTGAGTGCTGAGTTGGAAGCTGACCTCTCAAGAGTCAATTCCCAACTCTCAGGTCAAGCAGTCTTAGTCAACATAGAACTAAAACTGTCTGACTAATCAATCGGCCGTGCTGACGAACACGCTGAGTTAACAAACTCTTAAAATAACATTAAGTTAGCATAATTAAAAGCGAAAAAGTTACATTAGTTCCTATCCCCCCCCCCTGGAACTAATTACTAGGGACCAACAAGTGGTATCAGAGCTAAAAGCTCACTACTCAAAGATCTAACAATCTTGAGCTGATCCCGATAAATGGCTGAAAACAGCACTCGTTTCCTTCCAGGGAACCAAACAACATAGATACTCCCTGAGGGATTATCAATTAGTCGGCCTCCCCTATTCTTTGGATCTAATTATACATTCTGGAAGAATAGGATGAAGAACTTTATTCAAGCCACAAACATGAGTGCATGGCTTGCAATAGTTCAAGGTCCACATATACCTTACAAAACTGTTGATAATGAGAAAGTTGTCAAGAGTGAAACTGAGTGGACAAAAAATGACCTCAGAAAATTGCAAAATAATGCCTCGGCTATCAATATGCTTCACTGTGCTCTAGATGCTGCAGAATACAATAAGATTTCAGGTTGTGAGTCAGCACAAGAGATCTGGAAGAAGCTGGAAGTGACTTATGAAGGCACAAGCAAGGTCAAGGAGTCCAAAGTAAACCAGCACATGCGATTGTATGAACTGTTTGAGATGACTGACAATGAGGACATCTCAGCAATGAATGCCAGGTTTACCAACATAATAAATGAGCTCAAAAGACTCGGGAAGAACTTCACTGAAGAAGAACAAGTGAAGAAAATCTTACGAAGTCTTCCCAAAAGCTGGCAAGCGAAGAAGACAGCTGTAGAGGAAGCTCAGGACCTGACCACATACAAATATGATGAGCTGATCGGTTCCTTGCTGACCCATGAAATTTCCATGAAAAACTTTGAAGCTAAAGAAAAATCTGAGGATAAGAAACAGAAATCACTAGTGATGAAAGCTGACTCCACAGAAGCTGAGCCAACTGATGATGAGGAAATGGCCATGTTTACTAGAAAAATGAAAAAGCTGTTCAGAAGAAATGAAAGAAATAGTTAGCGGCCATACAAGAGAGGAGACCGATATAAAGCTGAGTCCGGTGACACCAGATACAAAAAGGACAGCTCCAAGCCTGTCACATGTTATGAGTGCCATCAAACTGGGCATATTAAGTCAAGCTGTCCTAATCTGAAGAAAGATAAGAATGGAAGCAAAAAGGCAATGGTGGCCACGTGGAGTGACAGTGATGAGTCAACATCATCTGAAACTGAGCAAAATGAAACAGCCAACATATGTTTCATGGCAGATGATGGAGCTGACCAATCTCAATCTGAGCAAGCTGACCTCTCTGGAGATTCTGAGCAGGAGGAAAACAACAATGAGGTAACATCCTTACTTTTGCTTAAAAACGAAATGGTAAATGCCCTGAGTGACTTATATACACTAACTAAGAAGTGTAACAAAAAGATTAAGGCACTCAGCAGGCGCTGCGACGAGATTGAGGAGGTCAAACTGAGTGATCTTCGATATCTCCTCCAAGACAACTCAACATTGCATAGCAATATAGAAGTTATGCACAAGTTTGTCTTGGAAGTCCAATCAGATTCAAAGAAACTGAAAAAGGACGTCACCACCTTACAGAACCAAATAAAAGGTTCAACTAAGAATAAACCCCATGTTGAGTACACAGGTACTGGTCAGCATAAACAGTTTACTCAATGTAGCTGTTGTGGGAAGAAAGGACACACAAAAGCTGTGTGTTGGCATAACAAACAGACTGTCTAATGTGACTTCTGTGGTAAGAAAGGTCATACTACCAAGGTATGTTGGCATGCTCAGCACAACAATGCTGACCACACTCAACATCACCCTCAAAGGGTAACTCAATGTGGCTTTTGTGGTAAAAGTGGCCATACTACAAAAGTATGCCGTCACAAACTAAAATATGACTCTGCATTTGTTTATACTAACAAGAAAGGACCCAAAAGAAATTGGGTACCTAAAGATGAATAGTTTAAAATGCAGGCCAGCTTGACATGCGTGGAGAAGTCAAAACTTTGGTACATAGACAGTGCATGCTCAAGACACATGACAGGTGATGAAACTCAGTTCATCACACTAGAGCTTAAACGAGGCGGTAGTGTAAGCTTTGGAGACAACAAGAAGGGTAAGATAGTTGGCTCAGGAACTATCGGATGTAACCCCAGAATTGAGTCAGTCTCCTTAGTTAAGGGTCTCAAATATAATCTTCTAAGTGTAGCTCAGCTTTGCAAGAGTGGAAGAAAGGTTATATTTGATGATACTCAATGTCAAATACTCGAGGGAAAAACAAACGATTTGATTTTAACAGTCCCTCGTGTAGAAAATGTTTATATGTTGAGTTTAGAAAAACAATTTTCAAATAATATATGCTTAGTATCTAAAGAGGACAACTCCTGGCTATGGCATAGGAGACTTGGGCATGTCAGCATGGACCTCCTTGCCAAACTAGCTAGAAAGCAATTAGTTGAGGGATTACCCAAATTAAAGTATGAAAAAAATCAACTTTGTAATGCTTGTCAGCAAGGTAAACAAACCAAAAAGTCTTTTCATAACAAAAATGTTGTCTCAACCAAAAGACCATTGGAATTACTACATTTGGATCTTTTCGGACCTATCCAGCCACTCAGCATGGGAGGTAAGAAATTTTCCTTAGTTATTGTAGATGATTTCTCTAGGTATACTTGGATCATCTTGCTGAGTAGCAAAGATGAAACATTTGAGATGTTTACTACATTAGTCAAAAAACTTGAAAATGACAAAGACCTAAGAGTAGCTCACATTAGAAGTGATAATGGTGGAGAATTCAAAAACCAAATGTTTGATGAATTCTGTGAAACCAATGGTATTGACCACAATTTCTCTGCCCCTAGAACTCCTCAACAGAATGGAGTTGTTGAAAGGAAAAATAGGACAATAGTAGAAATTGCCAGGACAATGCTGAGTGAAAATAGGCTTCCAAAGTATTTTTGGGGAGAAGCTGTCAACACAGCATGTTATATATTGAATAGGGCTTTAGTTAGACCCATATTAAAGAAAACTCCCTATGAACTTTGGAAAGGACGAAAGCCCAACATTGGCTACTTTCGTGCCTTTGGGTGTAAATGTTTCATACTCAATACAAAAGACAATTTGGCAAAATTTGATGCCAAAGTTGACGAAGCAATCTTTTTAGGGTACTCAACAAACAGCAAAGCATATAGAATTTATAATAAAAGAACTCAAGTTGTAGAAGAGTCAGTCCATGTAGATTTCGATGAAACTGGCCCTGCAGGTAAGACAACTCAACCCATGGAGGATGAGCCGAACTCAGCTCATACTGACCTAATTGGAGGTGCTGAGCCATCAGCACAAGAGCTGACCAAAGGTAAAATCAAAACTGAAATTACCTTTGCTGACCAATCTGTCCCTGCAGAGATTGTAGAAACACCTGTTCCAAACAACTCAACATTACCCAAGGAGATAAAAATTCCAAGAGGACATTCAGAAAAGTCCATCCTTGATGATGCCAACAACAAAGTAATGACTAGAGACCAGCTTAGGAAATTCCTTTGCAACGTTGCTTTCGTATCAGTTCATGAACCAAAGAACTTTGCTGATGCTGAGCATGATGAGTATTGGATCAATGCTATGCAAGAAGAGCTTAACCAATTCACGAGAAATGAGGTATGGGATTTAGTACCTAAACCTAGGAATCAAAAATCCATAGGAACTAAGTGGGTTTTTAGAAACAAACTAGATGAGCATGGAAATGTAGTTAGGAACAAAGCCCGACTTGTAGCCCAAGGCTATAGTCAGCAAGAGGGCATTGATTATGGTGAAACTTTTGCACCAGTTGCTAGGTTAGAAGCTATACGTATATTGTGTGCATATGCTAGTTTCATGGACTTTAAATTGTATCAAATGGATGTTAAAAGTGCATTTCTTAATGGCTTTATAAATGAAGAGGTATATGTTAATCAACCTCCGGGTTTTGAAGATCCAAAATTTCCAAACCACGTTTATAAACTCAAGAAGGCCTTATATGGCCTGAAGCAAGCTCCAAGAGCTTGGTATGAAAGGTTGACCAACTTCCTGCTGACCAGGAATTATGTCAGAGGAAAAGCTGACACAACCTTGTTCATTAAGAAAAAGGGTAAACATACCCTACTTGCACAAATCTATGTAGATGACATAATATTTGGTGCTACTGACGAATCTTTGTGTCAAGAGTTTAGCAAACAGATGCAGACTGAGTTCGAAATGTCTATGATGGGAGAACTCAGCTTCTTCCTTAGACTTCAGATCAAGCAAGGTAAGAACGGCATCTTCATTAGTCAGTCCAAGTACACCAAGGAGATGTTAAAGAAATTTGATATGGAAGATTGTAAGCCCATATCAACCCCTATGGGTACTGATACTGTCCTATGCAAAGATGAGAAAAGTAAGTCAATAGATAGTAAACTTTATCGAGGTATGATAGGCTCCTTACTTTATCTCACTGCTAGTAGACCTGATATACAGTACTCAGTATGTTATTGTGCAAGATATCAAGCTGACCCAAGGGAATCTCACTTAATTACTGTAAAAAGAATTTTTAGATATCTGCAGAGCTCAGTTGATGCAGGTCTGTGGTATCCAACTTCAAATGACTTCACACTTATAGGATACACTGATGCTGACTATGGACGGGATAAGCTAGAATGTAAGAGTACTTCAGGAGGATGTCATTTCCTTGGAAGCTGTCTAGTATCCTGGTTTAGCAAGAAGTAGTCATCAGTTGCTCTGTCTATAACTGAAGCTGAGTACGTTGCTGCTGGAAGCTGTGTAGCTCAAGTCCTATGGATAAAGCAACAACTTGAGGATTATGGAGTAAGAACTGAGACAATAGAGATCAAATGTGACAACAAGAGTGCCATTGATCTATCCAAGAATCCTATCCAACACAGCAGGATGAAGCATGTCAGCATAAGGCATCACTTCATCAGAGATCACGTACTAAAGGGTGAGATCAAGCTGACCTATGTGCCAACAAATGAACAGCTTGCAGATATTTTCACCAAGCCTTTGGCTCGTGAGCAATTTAACATACTAAGGGAAGCTATCAGTATGTCTAATCCTCTTCAATAATTCTAAATATTTGAATAAATGTTGAGTGATTGTCATGCTGACTGATATCAATCTAGTAACTACTGCACATTGAGCTTAATAGTCTATGATGAGTAGATACAAATGTTGAGTAAATATTCTGTGCTGAGTAGATAAACATATTGAGTAATCACCTTATGCTGAGTAGATGTACATGCTGAATGATTAACGTATGTTGAGTTACTAAGAGATAGAAAATCCATCTACGTAGAATTAAATACTCAGTATCATAAACGATTCATATTACTGGCAAACTGAGTAAAAGCCCACTTGTACCAATGAACAATGACACGTGTAACAAATCATACCTAGAAAAATGCAAGTAATAATGAATACCCATGCGCCGAACCTGTCATAAATGACAGAATCCTTGTCGATTAAAATCCCAAGAAGAAAACGGCTAGTTTATTAATTAGGAATGATTCAAGGCTCTATAAGTAGTGGAAGAATCCCCACTCATTACTCTTTACGCTTAAAATCTTCTGAAATCGAATCCTTCTCTCTCCCTAAACCTTAAAACCTTCATCTGTAACAATGGCTTCCGGCAAAAACGAAATCCCTAACTTCACCACTCAGCTTGGCCAAACCTCTGGTAAACCCACTCAAGCTGACCCCGCCGGTTCATCAAAGCCAGTAGAAAGGAACATGATCAAAGTCCATAAGAAGGTCAACAACTTAGAGGTTCTAAAATGCAGATGGTTCTCTCCAGGATTCATCACTTCTGAGAAACCGTTCTGTGACTGGATCGAGAAGAACAAATGGATTGGTCTCTTCTCACTCACCGGAAAAACATACCCTAGGCTGGTCAGAGAGTTCTATTCCAACATGTTTGTTGATGAAGAAGATGCTGACTATTTGGAGACCACGGTCAAAGGACAGAAAATCACCATAACCCCTGGCTATATAGCTACTCTGCTAAACTTACCAGACAAAGGAATGGAGTTTAGGACAACAAAAGAAAAGGTACCAAAGGAAAAGCTTGACCAGATCAAGGGGTTCTGCAAACCTAAGAATCATAAAGGTGAAATACCCAGCACCTGTATGGGGCAAGAACAGAAGATGGCTCACTACGTGCTGACCAACTTTATCTTCCCCAAGTTAAGCTCAGCTTCCTCTGCCTCAAATTTTGAATAGTGCTTCATATGGCACATGTTGACCTACACTCCACTTAACATGCCCGTCTTTTTGGTTAGGGCTCTTCAACGCAGTGGAAAGAAGCTCAGGCTGGGTTCTCTGATCACTAAGATCATTGAGGACCAAAAGATTGAGACAATCAATGAGACTGAAAGCTGGGGGAATGAGATTACAGCCGCTTTGCTGGTTGGGTTACTATACAATCAGCCGTTAAAAGGATTTGACGAGGTTGAAGATGAAGAGGAAGAAGATGTTGATACTGAACAGGTTGAAGAACCTAAGTCAGCTGAGCCTGAGAAGAAGAAGAAGAAGAAGAGAAAGGCCATTGAAACATGCTCAAAAGACATCAATTCTGTCCCAAAGAAAGTAAGACTAGTGTCTCAGGAAAAGAAAGCTAAAGCTGACCAGGCTAAGGAGAAAGCTGAGTCGGCGGAGAAAAGAAAGAGGCCAGAAGAGCCTGAGAATGAAGAAGAGGAAACTCCGGAATCCCCTTTGATGAAAAGGAAGAAGGTTCATACCTTAAAGACAGTTGAAGCTAATCCTTTGGATTGGGTTGCACCTCCAAAAGGTCATGGAATTGACCTAGACCAAACTCATGCTGAGCCGGTCAAGGATGCTGAGCAAGAAACTCCTACTGAGGAAGAAGTCAATATCGAGCAAGAACAACCTACTGATGTTGAGCAACATTAGGATGATGTTGAGCGGAGAATTGAGGACGAAGAAAATGTTGCTGTGGAGGATCACGATGAGCAACATGAGACTCCAACTGTGGAAGAAGAGACAGTTGATACTGATGAGGAGGCTATTCATGCTGACCCATCCCCTCCTAAAGAAACAAGGTTCAAGCGGCTCAAGAAGAAAGCCCATAAGACTCCAGCTCTTGACCTCCTTGCAGACTCTCCTCTTCAAGAACCATTTACTGATCTATCTGAGCTACAGTTCACGTACTTTGCAAACGATACTGAGTCTCCTTCAACAAAAAAACAAGCCTCTGTTACTCAGGATGAGGAACAAGCCAAAACCTTTGACAATCCAAATCCAACTGCTCAAGATGGAACAAATCCTGCTTCAACTTCACCCACTCAAGTTGAGCAGGTCAACATGACTAACCAAACTCCTCCTCCAACACAGCATGTTGATAAATCAGCTCCTGAAGCCAATCTGCATCAAAGTCCTGTCACCAATCAAGATGATCAATCTGGCAAACAGCCAACTCCACCACCATCAAGCTCAATTCCAGCCTCTGAGACAAATGCTGCTCAATTCACATACTTGAATGCCACTGAGTCAGGACGACGAATCATTGCCTCTGCTCAGTCCTTGCTTCAAGATTTGAACCCTCCTTAAGCTGATGCTACTAGATCTTCTCATACTGAGTCCTCCCAACTGTCTAGTATCACTCAGCTTCTCAATGAACTAAGAGGACTCAAGGATCTTATAAGTGTTATGACCACCGTTCAAACTCAGCAACCCAGGCAAGACCAAATAGCAAAGCTGACTGAATTGGTACTCACAATGGTGAACCATCTGAACTCGCTTGAAGGCAAAATCCAACAACTATCGGAAGTTAATCCAAGGTATGCAACTTCCACTGAGCTTCAAGGCTATTTTGCTAAGTTAACTGCAGAACTGACCAAATCAAGTGCAACTGGCAATCCTGAGTATGCTACCTCTGCTGAGTTATAAGACTGCTTTGCCAAGCTAACTGCTGAACTGACCACTATGCGTGAATTAGTATCTTCTACCTCTCAGTGCACCATTGACCAACTGAGTGAAGCGGTAAATCTACTTAACGTCAACAAGGCTCAGATGGATGTTGACCCAGTCTCCAATGGTCAACTCTTGAGCTTTTCCCAAGCAATTATGAAAGCAATGCGCATCAATAATGCTCAGCGCATGTTTTATGACTCTGCCATGCTGAAGATGTACCACCAATCTTTTGCTCAGATCACCAGCTCGCTCACCTGGCTTAGCAAATCACATGAATGCCTACTTAGCATGATTAGCAGCTCTCTCCGGATTCCTCGCCATGTCCAAGATGACAGTGTACCTGTAATTGATGGCTTGCGTGAAAGCACAAAGAGGCTCCAGCGTTACTCAAATGTCCTCTCCACGCATGCTCGCAATGATACCTTCCTTTATAAACCCGATGATGGCAAAACGGGGGAGAAAAGCCAAGAAGGAACTCAGAGCCAAGAAGGAACTCAGCTTGCAGGTAATGCCTCAGGAAGTAAAGATAAAGGCAAAGGAGTATATCGAGCTGACCATCAAGCTTAGGTCAATATGAAGGAAAAGAAGAAGAACTAGATATAGCTTAGTCAATGTTTAGAACTTAGCATAGAATCTTTCCTCATATGTTTTTGCTTAATCTATGACAAGTACCATTTTCTCAACCTGGCTGATAAAATTGAACAAACAAATTAAGAAGTAAAACATACTCAGTATACATTAACACTAAAATACTTATGTAATAAACTGAGTAACAACATACTTCTAATATCTTCGAAAACTGACTTAAATCCAATTAGCTCAGATCTTGAAAAATCTAACATTAAACTAAGTCAGTATACACAAATGTCTTAAGGTTAATTCAATTAAATCTTGGAAGGTTTAGAATTAAGTTAAGACAATATGTGCAACCCTTACGGGGGAGTTATTTCAAAAATAAATCAATCATGGGGTAACTTATAACTGAGTTCCATAATTATGTATTTTGCCAACATCAAAATGGGGGAGTTTGTTGAAACAGCTTTCCACAAGATTTTGATTTGACAAAATCATCCATGATTAAGAGGCAATTAAATTTAAATGCTTTGATTTAATTGTACTAATGTGTTTGTTCAATATTGAGTGCAAAAATATACATATAAAGTTAGACAGGACAAAAGTCAGCATAAGCCAAGCTGAGTGGAACGGAACTCAGCATGAAAGAATAGAAGCTGAGTGGAGTAGAACTCAATATCAGAAGTCTCCTTCAAAGTTGCCAGAACGAAGCTGACTAAATTAGAAGACTCCTTAAGAATTGTATAAACAGAACGGAGCTGACTAAGAAGGAACTCAACATGGAAGTTGAACATTCGAAGATAACGAATGAAGCTGAGTGACAGTCAGGATAGCATAAAGGATCCGTTCACTAAAGGACAAAGTCTGCAAATCTTATGCACCAATAATTGAAGCCTCGAGAATACACAGAAGACTAATTCCAAGAAACATGGGTCAATGGATTATTGGTAAAAAACAACTGCCACAAAAAGACAAGTCTGTAGGAAGAAGACAAGGCTGACACCTGAAGAAAACAGAGGAAGGGAATGGCCTGTACAGTCTGAAGCTGACCAGAAGATGTTCCCTAAAAGAGCCGTTTTGGTGTTAACGGCTAAAATAATTCAAATGATCCATCTGCAGATTTCCATCTATAAAAGGACAATCAAGAACCTTGGATCATTGCCGAATTAAAAAGAAGAAAAATCCAAGAGAGAAATCTTCAAAGCACTCAAATACAAAGATCTTACACCAAATCTTCTATTCTTTGTGTAAATGCTAGAGTGATTCTGTGTAATCTTCTAAAGTGTTCTTTACTGAAAAGAGAACAAGTGTTTATCAATTGTAATATTGAGAGTGTATGATGAGTGCTTGGTTGTAAGCATTCAGTGGTAGAAAAATCTAAGTGCTGGGTTATAGTACTTAGTAGGAGCTGAGTAGACGAATAGAGGACGTACTCTTGCATACTCACTGCCTTGTAAAGGGTTTGTGCTCTACCTTGAAAGAGCTTAGTATTGGATTGAAAATCCCAGGAGGAACTGGGGACTGGACGTAGACAGAGAGGCCGAACCAGGATAAGTCGTGCTGAGTAACTTCTAAACTCTTTCTCTCAATATATATATATATATATGTGCATGTGTTGCTTGTAATATTTACTCAGCATATAAATTGTTAAAAATGAAACTGAGTAAATCTGAGTGCTGAGTTGGAAGCTGACCTCTCAAGAGTTAATTCCCAACTCTCAGGTCAAGCATTCTTAGTCAACATAGAACTAAAACTGTCTGACTAATCAATCGGCCGTGCTGACCAACACGCTGAGTTAACAAACTCTTAAAATAACATTAAGTCAGCATAATTAAAAGCGAAAAAGTTACATTAGTTCCTATCCCCCCCCCTTGGAACTAATTACTAGGGACCAACATGATATACCACACAACGTGTGAGCTAAAATTATTTTACTTTATTATAATTATTTTACATGCTTTTTAATTGCATAAAACCAAAAATAAAATTTTTATTTTTAGGGCCAACAATTGCCCCCTCTTTTATGTATAAAATAAATAGAATTAAAACTTTGTACATAAAAGAAGTATTTAGAACGATTTTATTATTATTATTCTGACCCACACGTCGTGTGGGTTCCGATTCATGCAAAAGATTGCAATGTTTTTTAGTTCTACAAGGATTATAAGATCTTGAATCCCTTACTATTTAAATTCAAAAAATAACTGCACTCTTTTATTCTTTTGTTTCTCTATGCTTTTCTACTTTTCTTCTAAAGGTTGAAGACTCAAGACTACATTCAAGATCACCTTTTGATCCTATTCTTGATTCAAACATAGGTACACATCCTTTTCTCCTTTTCTATTTTTATTTTTGAGTTGTTGTGTATATATTTTAAGAATTTAAATTTCTCAAATCCTGAACTTAATGAGAAGACTTTGATTCGTTGAGCCATGAAGATACACTAGGAATAGAAACTCTAATCTATGCATGCTTGAACTTTAGCTCGTTCGTTTTCCGTATTTTATTATTTTTTCTTTTGCTGATTTTTATTACTATAAATAAATAAAAACTCTACCTTACGGTATTTAATTAGTGGTGCAAGATTGACAAATTTAACTAACATTTGAATTTGGAATTACCTATTTGGGATGGACTTGTTGCTAAAATCTTATACTTTGAGATTGCAACTGATTGCTTGTATTCTGACACCATCCAGACTGATTATAACTTATGTGTGACCCTTGGTTTGCAGGAGGTAATTTAACTTGGTTTAATGCACTCTATTGGTTATGTGTTTAAATGTCATTATAAGCTCTAACGACTTGTGTCTTTGTTTACGGGATAGTGTCCTTACTCTTAGTCTAGTGGCTGCACCTAATGCATCTCTGTTTCCTCCATATCCATTGAGGAATGATACTGAACTGACCCTTCATTGGGAAACTTACTAATTCCCTAAGAGTAAAAGAAGTTTGGTATTCCCTCGTTGCTACGCAAGATAGAATTCCTTTTGGATGGGCATCATTTGTCGTTGCGCCTCAATTTTCCATACTAGGGCTGCCTGGAATTCTCGTGGCATTTTCATTAGCATCGTCATGTGATCGTGAGATTCATCCTTAGAGTTTGTTGCTACTGTTACCCTATCCTCAAAGTTGAGGATTACCGCTGCTACTTCGACCTTTTTTTTTTTTGCTTTTCTAGGTAGCTGGTGCTAACCATTTCTTTAGTGGTGGTTAACCATGTTGGGGAGGTGTTCCAACCATATTGATAAGCCCTTGCTTTTCAGATGGATCTAAAGGAGTTTTAAATGATCTTCTCCATGCTCACCGCACCAAATGGTAGAAGTTTGGGTTGAGGAATCGTTTGTTGGAATGATCCTTGGTACCTGCACCGAGAGCGATCCATAAGATACACTATAACGGTCAAGTTAGTGCCTAGTAAAAAAAGGTGATAATATATGCAGATATAGAAAATAGAGAGAGAAATATTAGATCCTTTGTCATAGGATGAGATTCCCTTATTTATAGGTTTGGTCGATCGGGTGCACAAAGTCCTTAATGCCATTTGACAAGATGAGCCTTTGACCTTCTAAAGCGTGCGGGGACACAAAGGGTAAGGAGGCTTGGCTGCAGTCAGATCGCACGCGTGGGAAGATGTGGGCCTTTTATCCTACATGCTTCATCATTAATTTTGAGAGAATGTAAGTGTTTGTAAACTGTTTGAGCTTTTATATTAGATAAAATACAACATATACAAATAATACAACAAAAATTTACTACTTTCATGTCCATCTTCCCATGCAGATTCTGAAGATTCCCACATGATATGAAGACCTCTAATTAGTAGAATACAACACCACCTTGGAAATGTTAAAAAAAGTCAGTACGAGGGCAGTAAAGATCCTTTAATGGATTACACACAATCCCACAAATCCCACAACATATAGAACCTAAAACTTGCCATTATTCACAATTTGCACATTAATTTGAGTAAGTTTAGTTTGGTAATTTAACATTATGAGAGAATATGAGTCCTATATGCATTAAATTAAGATATAAATGCAAGAGGGGAAATTATACACTGATTTCAAATTATCTCTTCAAACTACAATCTCATAAAGATATTCTAATTCAGGACAAATAAATAAATATTCTTTTGAAATTAGTTTTTCAATTTTTTTTAATAATTTACCCACAATTAAATATTAGAAAAATAATAATTAAAAAGAAAAATTAAATGAAGGAGAAAAATTAAAACATAAACACATGAATCAAATGTTATAAACATTGGCATTTATAAGAGATTGAGTCTATAAACTATCCCCTCTGGAACATTACAAACATGAAAAAAAAGTGTGATAAAATGATTAAATCTATTTCATCTTCTAATTCGAGAAAAGGGAAACAACACTATTTGTATTTGGGTCTAACATTCAACCAAGGAAGAGAATATCCAATGAAACGTTAAAATAAAAACACAACAATAGATTTTATTGTTTCGTAAAATACATTTCCTTTTCTTCTGTATCTTTTTCATGCAACCTCTTTTCCTATTGTCTTTGTTTTTTATTCATCATTTGGATAATTTAGTTTTTCAATTTTTATTCTAGATCCATAGTTCATCAACACAATTTAGCAAAGATGAGTTGTTAAACTGCATGTTAACAACCAAAATAACAATAACAATGATAAAATAAATTAATTCATAATAAGAAAGAATATGAATTTACTCGCGTTATAATTGGACTCAAAATTATGGAAAAAAATCTGCTGTCTCCTTTTATCTGTCTCCTTCTATGTACCCCATTCATTTTTTGACACATGTAAATTTAATCCTAATTAATTTTAATAAGCTTATAACTGCTAACCTCAATTAACTCTGATCAAATACAAGTCTAGTTAACTTCAATGTCTTTCTTGTTAACGTATCCAAACAGAGAAAAATCTGCTAACAGAAATATTTTTCTTAACGTAATATCTTCCACAACGGCAACTCACGATTTCGACCTCAATTCTGTCTCTGATCATCGCCTCTTTATTTATGTCTCTGATCATTGCTTCCTTCTTACTGATTTGATTCTCTTCAATATCATTTACTAAGTTTAGCTATTTTTCATGTAATTCTCTTCGACCTCAATTAGCAAGTTTCTCTTGATCGTTTCTCTATCAGTGAAAGTGGGTTTCTCATCATCAACCTCAACCAATTTCTTTCTCATCCAACATTATCAAAGATAAAAATCTCTTCCCATAATTGATTGTTTTATTCTAATTTTCTTTCTCTTCCAATCATCAATTCTATTTTCATTCACTATTTATTCCAATTTCACAGGTTGAATACAATGCTATTGAAACAACAGGATTGGATGGTTAAGATATAATTATTTGGAAGGTTGAAGCTACAATTGTTTCAAAGTTAACCCGCAAAATTTCTATTAATGGAGGGGCCTGATAAAGACAATTTAGAATCCATGGAAGGTGAAAGCAATCTGTCATTAAGTTCAAGCAAAGGATCAGTATCAATGGAGGTATTTACAAGGCAAGTTTGCCCAAACTCTATTAACTTGTTTTATATCATTTTTTTCCTATCTCATTTCCTACTAAATCTTAACAGTACATATATCTTAATCCTATAATTACATGTTTATTGGCTTCACAAATAATATTTAATTTGTACTTATAAAGAAGACAATACATCAATTCTTTGATTTATTTTGTCAATAAAATTTGATTTGTAAAACAGCAGTCCCTTGATAAAAATTTATTAGAAGCCTTAAGCTTGAATTTCAAAGAGGTCGTAATGGAAAAAAGTCTCAGATATTTTATATTAAGCAAAAATATCTTCTTTAGATTATCCATACATCACATTTGAGGTTTGTAAATAATATGACCTTCCATTATCAATTTGGCTCCTGCCACAATAAAAAAAAACATAATATGATCTTCCGTCAGCAAGGATAAGATATATTTGAAGATGATTTAGCTTGCTCTCTTCAAAATATAATTTGACAAACAGTATTTAAAAACTTCAATTCACCATTACACAAGGAAATGGATCCATTATTTGATTTAGTAGAAAGATAGTTTGATATAAATGATATTGTGTAATTATATTATTAACAACATGTAAAACAATAGAAAATATGTTCTAATGTAAACTGATACTGTGTAATATATCATTGACAGTATGTAAAACCGTAGAAAATATGTTATAGTGTAAACTGACACTGTGTAATTATAACATTGGTGGTTAAATCTGTGAAAGAGAATAAGAAGATATATAAATTTTTGGGTCAAACATGTAAACAAATGGCTTCAAAATTTTCATTATATCAAAACTTACATTAAATATTGGTGTTTTTAATAGACTAATTATAGGGTCAAATCATACCTTTTCCCATTTAAGAATTTGCATTAATACTGGTGTTAACTTGTTAGCTTCCTTTACACATAGAAAACGTGCTAACTTATGGCTATTCCTTCATTGTTAAAGAAACTAATAGAATATTATGGTTTGTGAAGGTAGCACTACGCCAAAACCCCCTTCAGACGACGGTTAGAAACCGTCGTCCCACAAAATATAAATCTGTCACAGGGCTCGCTGCCATCTATTGCACCTTCAGACGACGGTTAGGTTCTATCATTTGAAGATACTATACATGACATCAGCCTAGTTTCGTACTGTCATATGAACATTGTTACAATGCATCTTTTTATTTATTAACGTCACTTTTAATGTCATCACATGACATACTAATAATTAAAAATGTCAAGTCGCTATATGGGAAATTGGCATATTGGTATTCGCGGTGACAATTTTTATAATAATTTCTGTCGTAGTAACTTGTATCAGATGGCATAGGTCTTAATCAATCATGTCAAGAGATTTATTTTAGATGACGGATTCTTTTAATTTAATGTCTTTTTATTGTTGTTTAGATGATATTTTTTAAACGTAAATGTCACTCCTTGCCTTCTTCGTCGAATGATTCTGGAAATGAACAATAATTATCAAATGAACAAGAATTTCTGTATATCAATGATTTTAATTTTATTGGAGACTAATGCTCATAATCCGTTTACATTTGAACTACACAAATTTCTGAATGTAGTAAGGTAAAAAAAAAGCAATTAATGTATCTCCAAATCTGTCAATATGTAGTCAAACTTTCAGAGGCGTGGTGGTGTTGATTGGAAAGCCAAATCCAACTTGAACTGAAGCATATCTAAGTCATCATCTCCTAGAATCCCCAAAGTCTTGATATCTGCAAAACCAATTGATGATGCTCATTAATTACGTACCGTATACAAATAGACCTAATTAATCTCCTTTTACCCTTTCTCCATTCTGAGACCCTTCACTTACCCACCCACATTATAAATAGGAAGCGTTTACCAATTCTCAATAGTCACCCAGGGCAACCTAACACTATACTTACAGTTTGTTATTTCGAGCATGGATAGACTTGTAAGGAACCTCTATCGTAATGTTGAGTTTTAGATTGACCAACTCCAATATGAGGCACCCAGGTGGCTTGTCAATATATATGGTCCTGACCGGCGGCAATGGACTGCCGTGATGAATGGCCCTCCAAACACCCCTTATGAAGGAGGTGTATTCATAGTCGATATGGACTTCCCTGTCGATTTCCCCTCCACACCTCCAGTTGTAAGAACATGCATAAACTTGTTAACACACATAAATCAGTTCATATATTTGTAAATACACTCATGATATTACTATTGTTCACATGTCATATTCAGGACCAAAATTTACCAT
Organism: Euphorbia lathyris; assembly: GCF_963576675.1. NCBI lineage: Eukaryota > Viridiplantae > Streptophyta > Magnoliopsida > Malpighiales > Euphorbiaceae > Euphorbia > Euphorbia lathyris. The sequence continues at coordinate 92,723,799 of NC_088910.1, forward strand.
CCTAATATCGGTCCCTTAGGGCATGTTTCTATGCCCCAGCTACTTGATCGCCCTGCCCATAGTATTGCCACGGTAAGATGATGTTATAAATATATATATTTTTTACCCGTAAATTTATCTATTCATGTTTGGGGTCTAGTTTATCTACTCATGTTTGGGGTCTAATTTAATTTATCTATGCATTTTATAGCTGCTGTGGAATATTTATGGACTACTAGTAGAGCCCTTCATTGAGGGGCCATTTCCTGGCCGAGAGCGAATTGCTGAACGATACATCAGCAACAGGGCAGGTTATGTAGCAACTGCCAAGAGATGGACTGAAGAGCATGCAGTGGATATATGATGTGCAAATAGCAAGCAAGGGGGGGCATTATGATGTGACGTGCGAATAGCGTACAAGGGGGCGTGATGTGCGAATAGCAAGGAAATTTGGATGTTGGGCAACCATTGAGTTAGATGGTGTGGACTACTGGATGGGCATAGAGCCAATCTTGAAGAACATAATGATTACTGATTACAAATGTACTTGGTAATCAATCTGATCTTCAATGTTGGCTCCATGCCCCTCCAGTATTCGACGCCATCTAACTCTAATGGTTCCCCATCATCCCGATATCCTTGTTTACCATCTGCACATTCTTGAAGAAAGGAGATTTGGATGCCAAAGAAACACTGAGCTGGATGGTGTGGACTAGTGGATGGGCATAAAGCCATTCTTGAAGAACAGAATGATTACTGATTACAAATGTACTTGGTAATCAATCTGATCTTCAATATTGGCTCCATGCCCCTCCAGTACTCCACTCCATCCATCCAGCTCTAGTGTTTCTTTAGCATCAAAATCTCCTTTCTATTCGCGCATCACGCCCCCTTTGTACGCTATTCGCACGTCACATCATAATGCCCCCCTTGCACACTATCCTTTTTTGATAGGCAATACAAAGTAGACAACTTATTCAAGTAGACATATATATGTATATTCAAGTGGATCATAACATGCTATAACAAAGTAGTCAACTTATTCGTTTATGTCTATTAAATTGAATCAGTTCTACTACATAACATGCTAAATTGATATGAAACATATGTCTATTCCTGAATCAGTTACTTCATAAACAGAACATAAAACAAGTCAACATACTTCATACATAGACACATAACACATAACATGCTAAATTGACATGAAACATATGTCTCATCAGCATAACTCATGTTAAAATAGAAAAGAATCAGGCAAGTTAGTATGCATGATCAGCTACCTTCCTAAACATAATATCAAGTTCATAACTTATGCTGATAGCATCGAAAACCCATCAACATCCTGAATGGTTTCAATCAGATAACAAGCCAAGTGGAAGGTATATTGTAAACTTATCTCATCACCATCATGAATGGTTTCATAACATTTTCAGCTTTAAGAGTATGCCTAACATGTTATAACAAATAGACAACTTATTCGTGCATGTCTAAAACTTGTTCTCATAGCATCATAAAGCCACCATTATGTACCTGCCACTTTGATTGTACAGTTCATGATGAAGTTAGCATGGTGATGAAGTGTATGATACTGTCACCACAAGCTTAGTCATAAACTTGTGTTGTTAGAATCATACAACTTCATCACCATGTTAAACACTTTTCCATAAGCATAACAAGCCAAGTGACATGATACATAGTAATGGAGATTTAGGAGTATGCCTAACATGCTATAACAAGTAGACAACTTATTCAAGCAGACATGTATATTCAAGTGAACATGCTATAACAAACATACAACTTATTCCTTACTTATCATCATAGGTCATGTTCAAATAAAAAAAGACTATGGTGATATCTTATCATTTTGCAAGCCATATCAGTACATGCAATTAGCCTAAATTTACCCTTTAATACATGCTTTATACATGCTCAATGCCCCTTTTACAATGTTCCTCTAATACTTGATGCATGATTAATAAGCTACATGCCCAAATGAACAATCGTACACATACTCATACAGAACCTCAAACATAAACATCAACATAACATCAAACATAAAATGTTTCATACACATACACATGCACATACTCAATCACTTCTATCAGTATAACTCATAGGTGTAAGAGTATTGCCAATCACAATGAACATTCAAAGCTTTAGAGTATGCCTAATCAGCCAAATGCTTAATGATCATTCATACATAAACTCTATGAGTCCTAGCTTCCTAAACAGTTATATCTAACCAATCAATTCATACCAATCATTTCATCATCACCCACAACATCATACATATATGTAATCGTTCAGTTCAAATCCACATAACAAAATATATATATACTCAAAATCAGGCTAGTTTCCTAAATCAATGAGTTCTATGTTCATATACATACACATACTCATTCAGATATATAACAATCCAAGTGGAAGATATATTGCAAACCTATCTCAGCAGCACCACCCACAACAACATCATACATGCAACCAATCAGTTCAAACCAACATAACAACAATATATACTCAATAAGTTAAAGAAATCTTCCCATATGCTAAATGCAAGAACTGATTGACAATCTCTTCAGTCAGCCTTCGCATGTAGCATTCTTACTATCCCTGCAAATATTATGTTCAAATAAAAAGAAATCAGAACATCTTCAGCAACCGGCACTGTATTGCCCTAGGTTAAAAAAGATAATGACCCAAAAAATTCAGCGGTGAATCTAACAATGAATACAATAAAATCAGTATCTAAGCGAGAGATCTAACCCTTTAAATCATAGCTCTAAAAATCAATAGATCCTTATTCCAGCTGCTGAAATCGACATACACAAAAGTAAATCGGATGAGGAAAAGAGAGAGTAAGGAACAATGAAAATCAATAGATACTTACCAGTACCGTGTTTATAGCTCACCCAGTGATTGCATGTTCAAATCAGCCATAGAGATAGAGAGTGATGAAGCTCTTACGTAACCTAAACTGGGGTTTGGGATTAAAGAGAGGGTTTATATATCAGCTGAAATTTCAGTCAAACAAGAGCGCCTAAAATTTGGTATGGCCGCGTAAGTGAAATTTCATTTGCCGCTTTTTTGTTTTCGGCAAACAATGACATTCATTTATTAGAAGTGTCATCTGTTGAGTAAGTGAAATTTAACGAAAACGCGCGTTTTCTTTGGATGACAAGATTATATAATCGTAATGTCATCTGAGAATCGAGCGTATTTTTTATTTCGCTTTCAGATGACATATAGTTAAAATACTGTCACGAAAAATATTCAGACGACACGAAAACAAATGTCTGTCATGTATCTTGTGTCATGTGAAAGGGAAAATGACATAGTGTAGGTAATTGAATAGGTAAATTATAACAGACATAGCGGTAATCAAATTTTAGAGGAAATGTTACAGACAATGCTTGGAGTACATAACTTATCATTTAAAGAGGAAAAAGTATATGTGCTAATCTTTATTGACTATTTTTGAACACTTTTTGAGTGCCTAACACGTTAGTTTTATATTTCTTAAAGGAAGTTGAAGCTACGTATACTAATGACAATGCAATATCTAGTGAAGAAGAATCGCATAAAGGTGACAGACTAGAAGATACTGATTCTATTCATTCAAGAATGCTTCAAGAATTGATCCCCGTTGTTGGTATGGAGTTTGAAACTAAAAATGCACATGATTTTTATAATCGATATGCATATAAATTCGGTTTCGGTACTAGATTAAGTAAAGCACATAAATCATCCACTGGCTTTGTGAGAGACAGAGTATTTGTTTGCTCAGCTGAAGGTAAACGTGGAAAAGACAAAAGAAGCATTTATGTAAAAATTCATCGTGTAGAGACAAGATTTGATTGTGGAGCAAGAATGAAGATTAGGTATGATTTTTTGTCTAAAAAGTATGTTGTTTCAGAATGTCTTGGTAATCATACTCATTTGACTTCAACTTCAGTTTCGATCTCATAGAAAAATATCTCTAGCACATAATGTTATGGCTGATATGGCTGATGACTTAGGACTAGATCCAAAAGAAACTATTGAATTATTAAGTAGACAAGCTGGTGGACGTGAGAATCTTGGATTTATTGTAGAAGATTATAGGAACTATTTACGTTCAAAGAGAACAAGAGAGATGAAGTCAAGTGATACAGGTGGTGTATTAGAATATCTACAAAATATGCAATCAAATGATCCTAGTTTTACATATGCTATACAAGTTGATGCAGATGATTTGATAACTAATATTTTCTGGGCTGATGCAAAGATGAAGGTAGATTATGATTACTTTGGTGATGTAGTGTGTTTTGACACCACTTATAGAAAAAAACAAGGAAGGAAGACCATTCGCAATGTTTGTTGGTGTTAATAATCACAAGCAAACACTTATTTTTGGAGCTGCATTGTTATATGACGAGACTGCTGAAACTTTTGTGTGGTTGTTTGACACTTTTGTGAATACAATGTTAGGGAAGAAACCAAAAAGCATATTAACCGACCAAAATCCTGCAATGGCTAAACCTTTAGCTAGTCAATGGCCAGATTCACATCATCGGTTATGCATTTGGCACATATATCAAAATGTTGCTAAGCATCTTAAATGTGTCTTTGAGAAGTTTAAGGATTTTGCTAAAGACTTTAGCAGTATAATATATTATTATGAAGATGTTGAAGTCTTTTTAATAGCTTGGAAAAAGATGCTTGAAAAGTACAAACTCGAAGATAACATATGGTTGAGCCGATTATTTTCTGTGAAGGAGAAATGGGCTTTAGTCTATGGGCGTAAATCATTCAGTGCAGATATTACTACTACTCAATGTAGCGAAAGCATGAATAATTCTATCAAGAAGTATGTGAGCTACAAGTATGATTTATTGCGATTTTTTCATCACTTTCAGCGGTTAGTAGATGATTGTCGTTATAAAGAGTTAATAGCTGATTTTAAAGCAAGTCATACTACCCCTGCATTATCATTCCCCTGTCAGATATTAAAGGATGCAGTGAAGGTATATACACCACCAGTTATTAAATGGTTCCAAAATGAGTTATGTAAAGCTCATGATTGCACCTCTAAGTTGTTTAGCGACATTGGAACTATGCAGATATATGAAGTGACCGATCATGGAAAGTGTTTCTATCATATTGTCACATTTGATTCAATTGATAATATTGTCACATGCAATTGCAAGAAATTTGAATTTGCTGGAATTTTGTGTTCACATGCTTTAAAGGTTTTTTCAGCTAATGATGTGAAAACTATTCCTAGCCAGTACATTTCAAAGAGATGGAGAAAAGATATTAGAGATCAAGGACCGAAGGTGTCTTATCCAAATGCAAATGATAATGATGATCGAAAGGGTAAAATAGCAAGGCGTTATAGAGACTTAGCCCGATTACACACAGAACTCGTAACAATTGCTGCCGAATCGGACGAGGCTTATGAAATTGCTTCAAATGCTCTTCACAAGACATTAGCTGATGTAAAGACATGTTTAAGGACCCGTCAAAATCCTCCTGAAGACATCTCAGTGATTAATAATACTACACATGAGGTTGTGACTGATGAGATTGGTGATCACACAGTGAGAGGAATCAAGGTTAAAGAAAGAATTGTTCGCAAAGAGGATTCTATAAGACCAAAGAGTGCACTGGAGAAACTTATTAGGAGCAAAATATCTAAGAAAGATATTAAGGTGACATCTCAAAGTGATGATTCCATAAAAATTTCTGCTTCACAAAATCCAATTAATGAATAGGTACACCATTTTTTTAGGTCCGAAGCTTTTTTTATTTATATTTTGTTAACTTGCTTAATTAAAGTGTTTCAGTTTTATGTTCTTCTTTTCTTGTTTATAGCTAACTTGCTTAATTATTTTTGTTTTGCCACACCATTTCAACAGATCCCTCGATATACCTTGCAGAATGGAATTCAAATGCCAAATGTTCACCCGCAATTCAATTCCGTTGTTTTCTCTCCACATTCGCAATTTACATCACCTATTTTGCACCCAAACATGCAGTTCGCTTCACCCTATCAACATTTTCAAGTTCTCTTAAGGAATTTGAATTCAGACACAATTTCTACTGAGGAACATGATTTGATGAACAGAACACAAGATGAATTGTGAGGAAGAGTGATAGAAATCGGATACAGAACTGAAGTAAATATACTAATATATTGAAATGTAGAAGAAGGAATACAAGATCAACAAGGATAACAAAGATAAATGGATAGAAACCAATGTTCTATCCCCCAAGAGAAAACCTCCCTCTGCTAAAGCAGCCACAAACAACCAATAAACTAACTCCCCTGACTTCCTAAACCCTTTCCTATTAAATACTAATCCTTATACCTAAAATGCCTTTTTCCCTATACAGGGCACCCCTTCTAGAACCTTCCTGCCACTAGGCTATACCATTCTCCACCAAAGAGATACTCTCGGACACCTATTTAAACTTTCCTATGGTTCTTAAGTTTTTTCCAGCTTTCATGTTTGTGCTCGAGTTGTTTCATCGATTTACTCATTGGCGACTTTTCTCTTAATTACTTATAGTTCCTGTATATAGTTGTGATTTCCTTTTTAAATCGACTTCTATGTTTGATAGCTTATTCAACGTGTGTTGTGCTTCTTCTTTGATATTTTTTACTGCAATTGTTAGGTCCAGTATAGAATTTAATATTCTCTAAGCTGAGAAGTGCATTTTGATACATGCATTTCTCTTTTGCAATTACCTCGACTTAAAATTTTCATTGCACTCTTTCCTCGTCTCCGTTTAGCGCAGTGCATATATGCTAACCAGTTCTTGGTAGGCTTATTAGAACTGGAAGTTGCTACAAAATAATGGAAAAGATTATGAATTCTTTTTTGTCATATTGATTATAGTAATACCAACCACTTATAGAGATAGAGATTTTTACTTCACAACTTTATATGCATGGTACTTCTCTTCTTCAACAACATTCTCCCTTTAAATACCAACCACTTAAGGAGGGTTTTCCGCTAAATTCGAGGACAGGTTGTCCAACATTCATAAGAGTCCAAAGGCTTGATTTAGGGAAGTGGGTGATTGATCATATCCACAAGGAACACAATCATGAACTTGGACTTGTGGATGAAAGTCAGCCTCCTGTTCCGCAGCAGAGAGCTTCTAAAGCTAAAAAATCATCAGCTAAAGTATTTGAAAGGCCAAAATTTAATCTGCTTGAAAATATAGATAATGAGTTTCCATGCCCATTAGGTGTCGTTAGTATTAAACGCGTTAGAAGGGAGCCAGATGAAGGGCCAGTTAGAACTGAACCTCATGCAGGTTTAATATTCCATTCAGCTGATGAAGCATACAGTTTCTACCAAATATATGCAGAAACTACCAGATTCAGAATTTGGATTGGTCAGTTATTTCATTCAAAAAATGATGGGTCTATCACATCTCGGTGATTTGTGTGTTCCAAGAAAGGGTTTCAACATCCTTCTAGAGTAGGCTGTGGGGAATTTATGAGTATCAAGAGGCAAGAATCTGGAACTTGGATAGTTGATCGTCTTCAAAAAGACCATAATCATGATCTTGAGCCACAAACAGGAGTTTGTGTTTTTTAACAATGAGCGTTGAAGTATGCTAGAGTTCTTGTATTTTTAAGAAGTTTTAAGAACTTAATCCCTTATTGAGATTCTATTACTTCTTATATTAAGTATGATTTTCTGTTTTAACTTTTTATCTGTTACATTAAGTTCCAAAGTGAAGTTTCACTTATAATGCATGTTTAAACTAAATAATAATTTTAATCAACTAAAATGCTTGATGAAATCTGTCCCAATAAAGTTTTTTGTTGAGCCTTCTGAAAAGACATGTAAGTGGTTATGTGAGAGGTCAAGATTCTCAAACTCTAAAAAATTTCCAATCTCTACTTGGATAGAATCCATTAACTGGTTGTTCTGCAATAGCCTACAAGTGTAGTGCGCAAATTGACCAATTTTTACAACATAGAGCATGAGAAGTTCAATTAATTACACAGCCACTAAAATGAGAACGAAACAAACAAAATGATCCAATTTATCAGATATGACTAATTTATTCAAACTTTTCTAAATTAACTCATTCAATGAAGTTCCTAAGTCTGGCCACCATCATAAGAATTTTAACACAAATTAATAAATAAAAAACAGCAACAAGTAAAAAGGAATGAACTAGGTGCAACAATATTTGCAGTCTTAGTGTCACTTGCATCGTCCATGGTTTACCCATCTTCAATGAATACACTTCCACCTCGATATACTCCTTGGGATGATGCTTCAATGCTAATTAACACTGTAACAAGCCAAATCATGCAGTCACAAGATGAATTTACTGATATTAGTTAGTAGTAACACATGACTGACTAAACTATAGAATGTAAAAAATTACTGAAATATTAAGTCAGAAGTGATCATTTTCTTGTTCATCAGTACATCTTCCTCTCAACAACTCCAGTAAACAAAATAATTTACAACTGATAAACATATTGTATCAGGTGTAATTTACAGAAAAAACCAACATATCAGCCAACAAGGAAAGACATAGCTGGCAACAACTCTAAGAAATTAGTAACCGAGCTTCGGATACTAGGCTAATACCGAGCTTGGATACTAGGCTAGCTGTAAAGAAAGAATAGTAGTTTTAGCTATTTTGATAAATATGGAGCAATTAACATTAAATGGTGAGAAATACCGAGTGAGAAGCACAATGTTGTTCAATCAGCCATTACCGAGCTAAACTGTGAGCTTCTGTTTCAGAGTTTGTAGATGTGGGAAGATGGAGAAGGCGTGTGATCCGTAGTAGCGCTCGAATATATTGAGTAGGTGATTTATGGTATCCATAGAAGAAGGATCATCATGATAAGACCATGCCTCCTAATGAAATGCGAAAAGTGCAAGCAGAGCAAATGACCCAAATGTGCTAGCAACAATCATGGTCTTCCAGATGTAGCAATAAATCGAAATAATCCAGAAGCCATCTGGCTAACAAGTAAGAGCAGAAGGTATTGCTTGAACAACCTGCAGCCATAGCATTTTCGTTAGCTCGATTCGTACATATTCCTTATCCTTTTTTTATTTAAATGTTCTCACCTCCCAATGTTAGGATCGAACCTGATGACATAATAAGTGATGAAACCCCAAACAGCAACTTCCAAGAATGTAATAGGAATTTTAAGAATCCATGTGGGAAGAGAATATGCCCATGGAGGATAGAATAGGAAGTCCCTTTGCTTGTAGAATACAGGAAGCTTTGCTGTAGTGAAGAACATCACCATAGTGAAGAACAAGGCATACAAATAATGCTTTAATTCTAATGGGTTTGAATTTAACTATCAAATTAAGAAAATAAGAAGAAGGATTGGTCAATTATCATGCTTTCTAGCTTTTAGTTGGAAGAGAAATCGCATTTGGCAACATATACTTAGATTGTTGTGTAGTTCCATTGATTATAGGAACGAAATTTTGTTATATGTTTTGTTCATAGATTGGTGAATTTGAAAAATATAAAAACAAATATCATATGATATTGTTTAGTATTTAATATAAGAAAAATGTATAATTATATCATTGGTAGAAGAATTATTTTTTATTACATTGTAAACCATTATTTTGACTAAATAAATACTGTAATGAACGTTATATTACCAGTATTGATTATAGGCACAAGCTTCTCCGATACATAGGAAGACGAGCTTTTCCAATATGCAGGGAGACTTGGTTTTATAATTAGAAGTATTATTTTTAAAAAAATGTACCAAAATTTAAGGAAATGCATGGCTAGACGAGCTTCTTCTACATTTAGGAAAACTTAGTTCTATAATGCAATGAGTGTATTCTTTCAGTAAAAGGATAATTTGCATCAATCAAACAAACACTAACTCAACTTCATGTCATTCTTCAACTTTAGCAGACACATTTAACTTGTGGTTCTACAGCTTTAATTAAAAGGCAAGTGTAGTGTACTGTTCCAGACCATTGGATTGGATGACGAAAATTGAAAAGTACAGCTCATGGAATGAATAATCCATCACTGATATGCCAAATTCAAGCCTCAACTCAATATAAATATATATCAAATACCAAAAAGAGGCAGACTTTCTAAAATGAATACAATGAACTAAAGTTATAAAGTTATGCCGATACTCCAAATATTTAGTAATATTTGAAAACTTGAATTCAGTAATAATTGATATCCAAATACAGAAGGAATAAGCCCATCATACAAACAAGATATAAGTTGATGTTGCAGTTATATATTTATGTTTGTCCTATTTCATTTAGGTTCCAAGTTGCATTTTTTACAATTAGAAAACAAGTTTTTATAGTTTCTCCTTAGCAATATCAGACATATAAATTTTGTCTCAAACTTAGAAGAAAATGAAATATGTCAAATTTTTTTAACCGGGTTAGATGCTCACAGCTAACAGTCGCATTTTTCGGAGCTTTATATGTGCAATTATGATCGATAGCTCAATTTGACAAATTAAAGATAATGCACTCATTGGACTAGTAATCTGTTGATGTTGTATTACTTCCTTCCTAAGCATTAGTATTAATATGACATGAAATAGCACAAAGGTAGGGAACTTTTTGGGACAATCTAAGTTTCACTTGCATAGAGTATTAACTCAGTAATCAATCTAAGTTTTAACTAGATACCTCTAGTTTAGCAAAGAAAACCAACCACTTACTTGATTGAGCCGTCATTGTCAAGTTCTGCAGCTACCAAATCTGTAAGAAATTCTGCGGTTGGTAGAAATTCTGCGGGTTAACTTTGAAACAATTGTGGCTTCAACCTTCCAAACAATTATATCTTAACCTTCCAATCCTGTTGTTTTAGTAGAATTGTATTCAACTTGTGAAATTGGAATAAATAGTGAATGAAAATGAAATTGATGATTGGAAGAGAAAGAAAATTAGAATAAAAGAATCAATTATGGGAAGAGATTTTTATCTTCGATAATGTTGGATGAGAAAGAAATTGGTTGAGGTTGATGATGAGAAACCCACTTTCACTGATAGAGAAACGATCAATAGAAACTTGTTAATTGAGGTCGAAGAGAATTACATATAAAATAGCTAAACTTAGTAAATGATATTGAAGAGAATCAAATCAGTAAGAAGGAAGCAATGATCAAAGACATAAATAAAGAGGCGATGATCAGAGACAAAATTGAGGTCGAAATCGTGAGTTGCCGTTGTGGAAGATATTACGTTAAGAAAAATATTTCTGTTAGCAGATTTTTCTCTGTTCGGATACGTTAACAAGAAAGACATTGAAGTTAACTAGACTTGTATTTGATCAGAGTTAATTGAGGTTAGCAGTTATAAGCTTATTAAAATTAATTAGGATTAAATTTACATGTGTCAAAAAATGAATGGAGTTACAGAGAAGGAGACAGATAAAAGGAGACAACATATTTTTTTCCCAAAATTATGATCAGAATCAGAATTATCAAATTTCGACCGATTTTGAACCTTTGAGTTACAATCTATCCTTATAACGGTTATAGATTTTTTTTTATTATATTTGAAATTGCGATCCTTAATTCATAATCTAAACCAATGTCCCAAAGTTCTAAATTATTAATATTACACTTCAAATAATTGGTTACAGCAACAACCAAGCTTGCTTTACTAGTTCCATGAGGATTATGATAAATAGTCATGTTTCCGCTTCTTATCCATCTCTTTCAAAAGTTTTAATCATTGAATTTATGAGAAATTAAATCATAATAAATGAAAAAGTTGAAATATTCATTCTCTATTAAAGAATGACGAAGATCGTGGACGTTAATTATAACAAATGAGAAAGTGAAACATTTTTTTTAAGAAAAAGATAAACATTTACTTTTTATTATTGGAAAAATGAAAAGATAATGAATGTTAATTAGAAAATTCAAAAAATATAGTAAATTAAAAGTCTATAAACATAATCAATTAAAGTTGGCTTAATGGTTAAGAGTCTAATTAAAACTTTATATATGCAATAAGATTCGAAATTAAGATATAGTTTAAGCGACTTGACACTTTTAATTATTCAAGCGAATCTTAATTGGTTAAAAAAACTCGTTAATTTTAACTATTATATATCTATAATATTAATATTTAATTTAGGATGTTGTTAAACCCAGCCCCAATTTCCCACCTCTAGCCCCGTGGAAGGACGAAATTACCATTTCATAGGTTTTGGGGGTGGAAAAAGCTATTTTTTTTATATCTCTCGATGCACGGACGTATGGACATCACGCCTCACCTCATGGTGGGGCGTATGAAGATCACGCCTTCCCGTGTGGTCGGACGTGATAGCCCTACGCCTCACCGTGTGGTCGGACGTGGAACTATCACGTCCGACCACACGGTGAGGCGTAGGGCTATCACGTCCGACCACACGGGAAGGCGTGATCTTCACACGCCCGTGTATCGAGAGAGCAAAAAAAATAGCTTATGAATCCTGTAAATAGACCGTTAAACCCGTAAATAGTCCGTTAAGCCCGTAACTACATAAATGTACTTAACAAAAAAAATTTAAAAACATAAAAATTAAAATAAACATTAATAAACATAAACATTTATAAACGTAATAGAGTAAATTTAATATCTACAACAAAAAGTGTTTAAATGTATGAATGTGTACAACAAAAAATCAGCTCGCCCGACGCCACGCATCCATAAACTCATCCATCTCCCTCTTAATGCGTGGAACATCCTCGTCAGATCGGTGGGTAGTCGATAGTTGGGTGACACGCCACAACCAGCTAACCCACTGCAAAAAAAAATAATAAATAAATATTAAAAATTAAACACATATAAACTAATACTAAATAATAATATTAAATAATAATAAACTTACAAATTCGCTGTTGGCGCAAGCATGCTGTACCGGTCCAGCCTGTGGTGCATGAAGGAGATGGGGATGCGAATATTGCCTATACCAATCCATATAAGCAGGATCACAGGCAGTGGGATCGTATCCAACTGGTCGGCATCTCCTCCGATCAATGCCCCGAGCCGATGGAAATCTCCGCCAGGTGTCCTCAACTGTGACTAAGGAATGCGTGAGCCTGTACGATAACGACTTCCATGGTCGTACTGCTTTATCAGGTCTAATACGCTCAGCTGGGATAGGCTGAGTATATCCGACCTGTCGCAGCGCTCGGTGGGGCATATACGGCTCGATGATGTCTCTACACCGTATCCAACCGGCGTAGGACACTCGAAGCTGATCATCATCGACGACAGGACCATAAGGCAACCACGTCACCTGGAAAAAAGTAATACTCAATAAAAAAATAATATACTATAAATAATAATTAAATAAATTCTAAAATTTTATAAAATACCTCTGCCGCCGTCATACGATCCAGCTGCCCCCGAAAGGTATCTAGTCGGGCGGTCGTCTTGCCTGGTACCCCGACCTCCCATCTCAGTGCACGGGCATGGTCAGCTGGGATCAGGTGAGCTCCTCTATGCGGCCGGAAAACCGGAAAATACTCATATATCCATGCCTGCAGTAGGGTCAAACATCCGCATATACCTGAGCAGTCTCCTCTGCTTGCTATCCCCAGCTACCGGTACAACATGGCTAGTGTGGCAGACCCCATGATAGTCCAGCTGCCCCGCTGACACCGCTGTAAACCTCATGAAGATGGGCCGGCCTAATCCTATCTCCACTCTTGTCAACAAACAGAGTGGATCCAAGCATAAGCCACATCCACGCTGTGGCCCGAGTAGCGTCATCTCTACCCTCATCGAGTAGCCCCTGTACAACCCCAACAAATACACCTCCACCTGCCCATAAATGACTAGTCGGCAACAGAAGCTCAGCCTGACTCACCCCAAACATCATCATGCACATGGCATGAAGCGAGTCAGTAGGGGGAGACTCGGACACTATCGGACCGTCGATCGGGATCCGAAGAATCTGCCACACATCATGCAGTTGGATAGTCATCTCCCCGAACGGCATGTGGAAGGAGTTCGTATCGGGCTGCCACCGCTCCACGAACGCAGTCAATAGCGGAGTGTCGAGGTTCTTAAACATGGCCTGTGGAAGGTGAGACAAATCAGTCCTCTCGATCATCTCCCTCAGCTGTAAAATGACACATATACAATTTATACAATTACAGAATGTTTTGTATGTTTATAGTTAAAAATACGAATTACAATAAATGTTGACACACTATATTATTCTTACCTCGGGTGACGCACCAGAAAACCACTGACACAAATCTCGGCATGCTGATGATCTGTTGTAGCATGTCAGAAACGACCGAATCTCTCCTCCCAACATCCGTGAGGCAACATGTCCTAGAAAACTAGGAATCACGGAACCATCAACGGGACCACCATCAACCGGTGCAGTAACTACCCAGCTCTCGTCCTCACTACCTTTGGAACGTTTGCTTGTCCCTGATAATTATAAAATTATACTAAATTATACTAGATTATCCTAGATTATACTAAATTATACTAAAATTATACTAAATTATACTAAAATTATGCTAAAAAATACTAAATTATACTAAAATTATCCTAGATTATACTAAATTATACTAAAATTATAATAGATTATACTAAATTATACTCAAAAATATTTAAAAATTATACTAAAAAAATACTAAATTATACTAAAATTATACTATATTATACTAAAATTATACTAGATCATACTCAAAAATATTAAAAAATTATACTAAAAAATACTAAAATACCTGTACTCGCAAAACGACCTCCTACGCGCTGGGTCGGCTGTCTCCCCGGGGTCGGCTGCTCATCGCTCTCCTCAACCTCGCGATCATGTGCAACAGCGGACTGTCGCACTGTCCGGGCTGCCACATCCAGGTAGTCCTGAAAAGAATCGCTATCGGGCTCTCTGTCATCAAAATCAGTTGCCCCCTCTGAGCCATGAATATCGGCCTGATCCGCAATCGGCCCCCTCCTCACCTGCTCCGTCGCAGCCCCTCTCCGCCTACGACCAGAAATATCTATACCACGCAATCTCGTATGCCGTGGTGTATCATCCTCGTCGTCCATATCTAGACGACGAGTAGATGACGGGATGGATTTCCCACCCCTAGTAGGCTGCTCCGTCTACAAAAAAAATTACACTAAATTAATAAAATTGTAAATAATGTAAATTATACTAAATTTATAAAATTATTCTAAAATACTACTAAACTAATAAAATTATAATATAGTTATTCTCAATTTATACTAAATTATACTAAAATTACACTAAATTACTAAAATGTTTACTATAATTAAACTAAAATTACACTAAATTACTAAAATTTTAAAAAATATTAATTTTTATACTAAAATTTATACTAAATGTTTACTAAAATTAAACTAAAATTACTAAAATTTTAAAAAATATTAATTTTTATACTAATACGTAAGGGGGCGTAAGGGAATCACGCCCGAACCATTGGTCGGGCGTATGCACATCACGCCCTATCAGTGGTTAGGGCGTATGAGCATCACGCCCTACCATTGGTTCGGGCATGTGGCTATCACGCCCGAACCACTGGTCGGGCGTGATACTCATACGCCCGGACCGCAGATCGGGCGTGATGTTCATACGCCCGACTGCGATTCCGACCGAAATTTTTAAACACCACAACAGATTCAAAACGATGCATAAATCAATGAAATAAAGCGGTAAATCGTATCATTTTAGCTTTTCCTTTACGGTTTCTATCACCATCCATGATTCGGCTCACTAATTTGTCCGGATTTGAGCAAAAATCGTTTCGGCTTCTTGAGAGGTTTTGGGTCTTTTGAAATTTAGTGCAAAGGGTATTTCGGTAATTTCATGGGACTAGAAGTGTAAAATTAGGGCTGGGTTTAATAAATCACTTAATTTATCAATTAGAAAATCACTTTTATTTTTTATTTTTTTCAAAGAATTTGGTAAAAGAAAGAAGAAAGAAAAAAGAACAGCACAGAGGGCCCAGGTGACAACGAAGGAATAAGATAATAGTGAATTTGAAATTGAAAAATGGAAAGTGGGAATATTGTAAGGTAGGTGTGTGGTGTATGTGGGCGCGTTGACGGTCAAACAAAAGCGTGTCTTCTCCTCTACAAATCTACGGAATCTCCGCTGCCCACCACTTGTCTTTTTTTAATTGGACCTCCTCCCTTCTTTCTCTCTTTTCTTTATATACCTTCTTCCCCTTCGTCTTATTTCCTTCTTTCTCTTGTTATTTCCAGTTTACACACTCACTTCTCATCTTTCTCAATCCCCCTTCTCTCTCAGGTACTTTTTTCTTTATTTTATTTTTTGTTTTCCTTAATGTTTCCTTTGTTTGATAGATCTGGAGCAAATATCTTTCTTTCTTTTTCCCCTTTTTATGAGATTGTGTACTTGAGATCTGGAAGTTCTTCTACGATTTGAATTTTTTAGTTTTTCCGCCTTTGGATTGTATGTTTGGATTTAATTGCCTTCTTTTACTTTGCTCTCTTCTCATTCGATCATTTGAGATTTTGGCGATTTCTGCTGTTCTTTTTTATGGCTGTTGATTTGACCGGAGATATTCTCTGTGATTATTTCTATTTGCTTGTCTTTGTTTGGATGTGAGTGCTTAAATTGAAAATAAACAGAACTATTCTTTAGATTTATTGCTTTATTTTATTCTTCTGGCTCAGATTCAGTTTTCCTAGAAAAATAAACTTGGAGCCTGATATTTGACTCCTGATCTGTTTGCTTCCTGAGAAATATACCGCTGTTTGTTGCGGCTGAACATTGAGCGAGTATACGCTAGGTTGATTGACCTCTTATGTTCTTTCTTTGTTTACAAGGAATGCGATGTCTTGATCTGTTAGGTTGATGAGTAAATGTTGGAGAGTTGACTTGGATTTTTATATTCAATTGTGATTCTTACTTCAGCTACTACTGGGACTTATATAAGGTGGTGATGATTGCTTTTAGCTTTTGAAACCATTTGCTGTGAAGTATTGAAGGAAGAATAAGAATTAGATCTAATGTAAGCTTGTTCAATTGATGTTTTAGGATGTATCTTTCTTAGAAGTTAAGATGTTGAGCTGATGTCAGGATTTCTAACAAAGAAATTAAGGAAGAATGAGCAGCATTTTTTTTTCTAATTTTAAGGTACTATTTGATCTATGTTCCACAACCTGTGCTTTAACAGGCTTTTTTTTATGCAACTAAATCTTGGAGTCAAGTCTGTTCTCTAGCGATATCTAGGAATAAGAAAGATTCAAATTACATTACAGTTTTCTGGATTAGAATGATATTTAAGTAGTTCATTGCTGTGAAGGGGTTTTTTTTTTTTTTTTTTTTTTTGAGTAGTTGTAAAATGGTTGCGCCTGTTAGTTTATCTTTGAGTGGGTATTGAAATATGTTGCAGTTTGTGAACTTCAGATTATGCTGATTATTCTTGTTCTGAAATTATTATCCAGAGTTACTTTTAGGTCGATATAGTAAGAATGTCACCCACAGAATTATCACGCGAGGAATATGTCTACATGGCCAAGTTGGCTGAACAAGCAGAACGGTATGAGGAAATGGTTGAGTTTATGGAAAAGGTTGCAAAGACAGTTGATGTTGAGGAGTTAACCGTGGAGGAAAGGAATCTTCTCTCTGTAGCGTACAAGAATGTCATTGGGGCCCGGAGGGCTTCATGGAGGATAATCTCTTCCATTGAGCAGAAGGAAGAGAGCAGGGGAAATGAGGACCATGTCACTATCATTAAGGACTACAGGAGTAAGATTGAATCAGAGCTGAGCAAGATTTGTGATGGGATCTTGAGCCTGCTCGAGTCACACCTCGTACCCTCTGCCTCATCTGCTGAGTCTAAGGTATTTTATCTCAAGATGAAAGGTGATTACCACAGGTATCTTGCTGAGTTCAAGACAGGTGCTGAGAGGAAGGAAGCTGCCGAGAGCACTTTGTTGGCATACAAGTCTGCTCAGGTGGGTGATCAAGTTGATGCTGATCACTTCTTCGATTCACAATGGTTTTTTTTTTCCACCTTTCAATATCCTTCTATGGATAACATTGCTATTGCTATCCGAATATAGTTTCTTATTTTGCGTATGTTTTTTTTATGCAGGATATCGCTCTTGCTGAACTTGCTCCTACGCACCCGATAAGGCTTGGACTCGCTCTTAACTTCTCTGTCTTTTACTATGAGATACTTAACTCACCTGACCGTGCTTGCAATCTTGCAAAGCAGGTAACCTTGATTTAGCTTTTAACTATGTACTATATTTGTTTACGCAACTCTGAATTATCCTATTATGTTCTCATCGTTTTGATGAAAACAAATTGCTTAAGCCTTTTTTTTTATGGAATGTAAGGTTAAAACCTGTCAGTTTTCCTGGAAGATGGAAACAAAATTCATCGCGTATGTACAATTTTCTAATAAAATTGGGGGATTAAACATCCAGCTTTTCAAATTCTAAATTAGATCTAGAAAGCTAATCAAACATGATGTCATTTTTTCTTGGAAATGATGCCAAAGTTGGAAAACATGGGAGACACTAGTGTTTTTCACTATTTCTGCCTGATGGTACTGGGTTCAAATTCATGCACCATTGTCAATATAATTAAGTTTCAATGTAAATACTACACTGTCTATTAATACATTTGCTTAAGTAAACCATAGTGACTGCTTTTCTTGGAGCTGACTTTATTTTGAAGTTGAAATTCTATTGCTCAAGGCATGCTGTTGATGTTGTTCTTATTTATTATTTTGTTGCTCCGGTAATAATCAATGCATTTCTCTTATCTGCAAAGGCCTTTGACGAGGCAATTTCGGAGCTGGATACATTAGGTGAGGAATCTTACAAGGACAGTACACTGATCATGCAACTTCTCCGAGACAATTTAACCCTGTGGACTTCTGATATCACGGTAAGTGTACATGTGGACCTGATAACTCAAATCTTATCTCATAGCTAATTTGTATGATCATGGTGAGACAAAAAGATATTTGTGTTTTAGTTTAAATTATTTCATCCGTGTTGCTTGACTGTACTCATAGTTATTAAAGGCGCGCCTTTGGCGCACCAGGTGCAGGCTTTAGTGCCATGACACCCTTATGTCTAGGGCGCAACCACCGTGGTGCGCACCTGGTGCTCCAATGGGCAGTTGCCAAAGGTGCGCCTTGGTGACATAGGCAGTTTTATGGTTTTTTTGACAGTTACATATCTGGAACACTTGGTCTGAAGGGTCCCAAATGAGAAAAAAAAACAAATATTAAAAAGGAAGAGAGATTATACTTTTGAATTAATTAGAAGAGGAAGAGACAGTTAGAAGAGGAAGTGATGCTTTAGAGTGTGATAGTGATGATGAGGAGTGATGAAGTTGGAGAGTTCTGATCAGGAGTAGAACTTAGGATTTAGTATTCAACTTTAGCTTTCTAGCATGGGGTTTACTTTGCATTTTAAAATTTATTTATGCTTAAGAATATTGTCATGATTAGTATTCATTGCATTTTTATGTTAGTTTTATCGTTTTATAATTTTTGTTTTTTAAGTGTGCCATGCGCCTTTAATAATTTTGACTGTACTTGCTAATAATGAAATATTTTCATCTTTCAGCTTTTGCTTTTAAATGATGTTGCAGTTGCACTCTTTTTTATTTTGTGTTCTCTCCAGTAATTCGTTAATTTCATTTCTCTGTGCAAAAGTTTTTTTAACTTGTTCCTAGTTAGGAATTTGTGCTGTGCTGTGCCAAACTGATAAGGATAAAAGCATAGTTAGGGCCTGAGCCAAAATTCTTTATCAAATTTTTGTCTGACTTTTAGGTGTCATTGACTTATTTGGTAAATAAGAAATAACGATATTCAATGCATTGGCAAATGTAGATAACTTTGTTAAGTTGTGTTCTCTGTGTTAATCTGGGTATAATTCATCGAATTGTTGGAATGTAGGATGAGGCTGGGGATGAAATCAAAGAAGCATCAAAACGTGAATCAGGCGAGGGACAACAGCCACAGCAGTAGCAGTAGGGGATGAGCTAAAGATTGATAGGATTATGTACTTGTATTTGTGATCTTTGCATAGTTGTCATACTTGTGGTTGTAGCTGGTTGCATAATGAATTTGATAAATTCTCAAAGCACTGGGAATTTGAAATGTTGCAACATTATATTGATGTTTAGAATGGAAGTTGCTATCTTATTGTTGTTTAGCATCCGAGTGTTGGAACTAGTCTTTCTCATCTTCCAAATTACATAATATTTTTATTTGGTCATGAACTTGGATGTTGTTATGGCTCTCTTAGGCTTTCAAATTAAACAATTGAACTAGTCATTAAATTAATGAGAAAACAATGTCAAATTGGCGTATAATGCTGTTGGCGCCACGATTTACATGTTTTCTTCTCTTAAAATTGAGTGTTTGTCTTGTAAATTTAAATTGATCTTTTGGTTGGTCTCATAAACTATTTGTTATAAACTTGAATTGATCTTTTGGTCTATAAAGATGTTATGATGATCTATTACATGTTTTCTTCTCTTAAAATTGAGTGTTTGTCTTGTAAATTTAAATTGATCTTTTGGTTGGTCTCATAAACTATTTGTTATAAACTTGAATTGATCTTTTGGTCTATAAAGATGTTATGATGATCTATTACATTTGAACTTATCTAAGATAATAGATTATAAATTTTTCTTCTTTTGTCATTTGGAGGATAGTGAAATATTGTAAGCAAGTTCTTAAGCAAGTTCAGAAGGTAGTGAGATGTTTTTAAAGAAATGATCTCCAAGTCTAAGATTGAAAATTTTATTTTTAATGTAAAAAAGGATAGTGAAAGAATAAATTGAATAGCTAATTTCATAATTAATTTGATTATGAACAGAGTTTTCTTTTTATGAATATTATGAAGTGAATTAAACAAACCATATGCAGTTAAGATATAGCATATTCTCCGATATTCGTATTTTGCTTACAATTGCTCTGATGATTCAAACAATTTTTATCCAAATGGTTGACATCCTTCATTAGTCTACTATAGCTTAAAATCACTGTAATTCAACCTTACTTCCAATAAACTGAAAAGAAGATTAATTAAATACAAATTCATATAATGAATTTTCTTCTTAGCTAACCTTTATATACACGGAAATTGTATTGGAAAGACGGTTTTCTTAAGAATTCTTATATATAAGTTAGGTGCCTTTTATGGTTACTTATATAAAAGAGCGGATCGGAATTGAGATAATTCCTATTAAGCTGGAGATGTGGTTGCTGCTTGAAGCTTAATATCTTCAATCAACTCTTTCAATTTGAGATAAGATGAACCATATTCTTCCACTGCTCTCTTTGCCTTCACACTTAACTCTTTTACTCTTCTTCTTCTTTCTTCACTTTCCTCTCCTTCATCCATTAGCTTTTCTACAGCCTTCATAACATCTTCCTTTTTAACTAAAACTCCAATCTTGTCTTCCTCCCCCCAAGCAACAGTAACCTCTGTCCCAACCTTAACACCAACCTTCAACACATCCACAACAAACTTTTCATTGCAAAACTGATCCGCAAAAAGCGGCCAAGTAATCATAGGTACGCCTGCACTTATTGCTTCTAGTGTCGAATTCCATCCACAGTGTGTTAAGAATCCGCCGATTGCTACATGTGACAATATAGCAAGTTGCGGTGCCCATCCTCTTATAATTAAACTTCTCCCTCTCGTTCTTTCTTCGAAGCCTTCTTCAATCCATTTTTCTAATTCAGACGATTTTTCGCCTCCTTTTATGACCCAAATGAATGATTTGTCTGATGCTTCTAAGCCTAATGCAAGCTCTATTAACTGTGAAGTTACTAAATTACAAATGCTACCAAAACATACATATATTACAGAACCTGGTTTTTGCTTGTTAAGCCATTTGAAGCATTCATCAGATTCCTGAGCATTGTTACCTCTTTGAATCATGTCCAAGTTATGTTTGTTGGTTAGCGAAACCGGACCAATACACCAGACTTTGTAATCTGGTTTTAAGTTCTGGTATTCATGAACATATTCTGGCTCCAACTCTTGAAATGAATTCATTATGATCCCACAAGTTACCTTCTCAGCAGCCGCTACTTCAGCAGAAAAGGGAGCACCAATGCCCTTAAAAAGTGCCATTGGAAGTTGCTGTTTGGTTAACTCAATATGATGATGCAATCCAGGAATTGAGAAGTATTCAGATTCAGAATTGACCCTTTCGAGCACTCCGGATTCGTATATTCCACGCAGGCATAGCATAAAGAAACAACAAACTCCACTGAAGACGATTCTTGGAAGGCGAAGGTTGGTAGCAACTCGGCTTGTGTAAGCCAAATTAATATCAGAAATGATGCAATTAGGCCTTGGTTTTATCTCTTGAAGTAATTTTTCAACAGGGTTTTGTAGGAGATTTGTTGCAAAGAAGAATTCATTGGCTAAGCCTAAAGAAGAAAGCATGTCGAAATTCTCGCAATCTTTTGGTAATCCTGTTGCTTGAGCAGGAAATTCGAGCTCAAGAAGGTTGATTTGGAGGCCTGAATTGATAGATCGATTAAGGGTTTGTTTGAAACGATTAGCATTGATTGGAGAGGTGATTATTGTGATGATAACTCCTTGTTGAGCTAGCAATTTGGCAATGTCGATCATAGGGTTCATATGGCCTGGAGCCATGAAAGGGAACAAGATGAAGTGCTGTTGCTGAGGTTCAGAAGAAGAAGCCATTGGGATGAGTTTTAAATTCTTCTTCTTCTTCTTCTTGTACTGGTATATAGGTAAAGAAATGTTTTGGTTTCATTGAGCAAGATCGAGATAAGGTGGAAGAAAGAAGAGAGAGTCAGACAAAAATATTGTAATGTAATCATAATAATTCAATTGACAATAATTAGTTTGCTTAGCTCATCACTTACCACATGCTTAGCTCTATACTTTGTAGGTCCTACTGCAAAGCTGCTAACTTATAATTTTATTTCCAGTCATATATAACGAATATAAACAAAATTTTAGGTATCTCTTGTATCATATAAAATTCATTCAATTGATTACAACGGATGATTCACGAAGTAAGAATGAATTTTTGAAGAGGGACGTGGCGGCCGACGTGAAGGGAAACAGAAGAGTAACTTTTGGTTTATTTGACTATTAGGGTTAAATTTCTCTTAGAGAGCATGTTTAAGGTTAGGATTATAGCTAGTGAATTAATCCACCCTAACTACATTTGGTCCATTTCTGTTACGGACAGATTGTTTGGCACATACCAATTTTTTTACATCTCTCACTCGCATGTGACATAACATATTTCTCTTTCTACTTCTCATTTACATTCATACTCGTAAATAGTTTGTGTGACCGACATACCAACGAGAGCTTTACTGTCATACGTTCGTTGTAGATATATGGCGTTTTGATAAACATGTAACAAACCTAGTCTACACACTCGTTGGAGATATATAGCCTTTTTAATTGGACATGCATCGTCACATGTTGTATGTTTTCTCCTACATTTCACATCACATCACATCAGTGTAACTTCTCTAATCTCTATTGTTTTACACAAAAATGCACAAGTGTCTAGATAGTGAAACATAGAAGCTCCAAGATGTGAAAACATGTAAATCTTTCATTCTCACTATATTCCTTCCATCATAATCTAATTTGTTTGGCTGATCGGTCCTTTACAGGCCGAATTATCTCTCGACTTTTAAAAGTATCATTCCAAGATAGCCACATTAGGCCATACTTTCAGAATAAGTTAAGGGTCTTAATGATAAACAAAATTAAAAAAATCACAGTTCTACGATAGGAGTCTCACATTAGGAAAATTTGAGCTTGTATCTTTTCTATCTTATGGTCGTTAAGCACACATTGTATGAAATCATGTGTTATGGTGCCATATTCTTCAAGAAGCGTATGTCTTTCATTAACACCATATGAAAGCGTCAGTTTTGATGTGCCTAAAGATTCAACTTTAGTCCACTTCAGTTAGAGACTACTTCCGACTATAAAGACATAACATTTTAAGTTATATTTAACTTGCTACTTAGGCTACATGTAATCTTTTGTATACATGTGATTTTTAGCATTTATATTTACCATTTTGCTCTTTAATGAAATCGCTTCCAAAGCTCAACAAAACGGCTTCTGTTATTGAACAAGTTCTCGATTTGTTCAAAAACAACCTCATCCTTACATCTGTCATCATTTGAAAAATTAAGGGTACACTCGTGTGAATGAGCTAGTTCTCTGATTGACATGCTTAATTTTATAACAATAAATACACTCGTGTACTGGAACAATTAAAAACTTTATTGAATAATCATGTTCAACATTACATGAAACCGATGTATGTTTAGATATTACATAAACCTATTGATTTAACATGTTTTGCATAAACATATATCGTAACATGTTTAGTAAGGGGATTTTCCACCATGTCATGAGTCGATACATACTTCATACTAACTTCTATGTGTGTAATTAAATCTATAACAAAATGATACTTAATCTCTATGTGCTTTGCTACAGAATCTCTAATTTTTAGCAAAAGCAAATCAAATTGACTATCACCGTTAATTGCAATATGAGCATTTTAGGTAGTAACATTCAAGTTTGTCATGAATCTATTCACCCTTACTACCTCTTGACCCACATACAAGTATGATATTCTGCTTCCATAGTGGATATTAAAGCTACACAAGTTTGTTTCTTGCTACTCTATGATATTGCACCATTCCCCACATCAATAAAATGCAAGCTGGCATGGATTTCCTCTCATACAAGTTTCCTTCACAATCTGCATGTATGCATCCTCTTAGTCGAATATCTTTTCCTTAATAATACAGAGAGTAGTCTATAGTAGCCTTAAGTTACCTTAATATCCTTTTCACGGCTTTCCAGTGTGCCTGTCCAAAATTGGTCTCATAGCTTTTCCATCTTTTCAAGAAAGCAATTTTGCATTTACCAAACACTGCTTTTAATTGGGAGTGCCGGAAAAGCTACTTTTGGAATCTGGAAAAACAATGCCAAACTGATCCACAGTGTTTTGCATAATTTTGTACCAATTACTTAAACTCCATCTAAAGTATTTGTTCCTTTAGAACTAGAAACATAACCATTATGTGAAATGCAACTTAGAATGTCTCATAGATAAAAGCATGCGCCAACATATCTACATGATTTTCATTGCAATCAATTCTCTACTATTTCATCATATGTTTCATACCCCTTATCTAAAATGTCATTAATTATGATAAATTATTTGATGTTCAAAAACATTATGCTATGAACTTGGTTATTATATTTGAAAAAAAGAAATTATAAAAAAGCACAAAACATGAGTGTTGGAAGACAGCTATATATGCATATCGAGCTAGATGTCTTAGAAAAAGCAAAGACATGAAGATTAACTACTTTACCTATTGAAAAGATCACTATGGGTTGTAAATAGATTTTTAAGGTAAAGTTAAAAAGTGATGGTACTCTTAAAAGGTATAAAACACATTTGGTTGTTAAAGGTTATACATAAGTAGAGGGGTTGGATTACATTGATACATTTTCTCTTGTTGTGAAATATACTACTACCATATTTGGGTAAATTACACCCATGGCCACTAAACTTTACCAATTTTCATATTGTAGCCACTAAACTTCAATTCTTCATGGTATGACCATTGAACTTTACGCTTTGTTACACCGGTGGCCACTGTCCTCGTTGACCATCGTTTTTACCTTAGACTCTCCCTTTTTACCTGTTATATCTCTCTCTCCTTCCCTACTTCTAAATCCTAAAATACCCATTTTACCCATCTCCCCCTCCTCCATCTCCATCTCCATCTCCATCTCCATCTCCATCTCTCTAAAACCAAAACTCTCTTTTCTCTATCGTTTCTCTCTCTAACTCTCTATTTCATCCTCACCCTCGTCCCTTGCTGCTACTCCTTTTAGGCCTCCATGGGCATCGCACTCATAATCCATATCAGTCAGGAATAAGGGGCAAATAATCACATTCACCAGTCCTAGACTTTGACCATGAACTGAAACAGCCACATATTATGCTTTTTGCACAGGTGAAAGGTAGGCTGGTCTATGTGAGATCTCATTCGTCACTTCCCTCGTCTCCATTTCCTTTCTCATATTTATATTTCACTGTAAAAAAATGGAGCAACTTTAAATAATTTGATATCCATTAGAATTTGCGAACGAGATTAATCTGTTTTAGCATCCTAATTGTTGTCTGTTTGTTGCATTGTGATAGGGGTATTTTACCTCTATCTTTTAGCGTGATTTACGGTTCAATTTTAGAAGAAATAAATAAGTTTAATTATAAAAATAGAGTGTTTTAATAAAATAACGAAATAAAAATAAATTCCGTACTTTCGGTTAATTTTCCGTATTTTTTATTAATATTAGAAAATAAAACGTCAAGCTAACTCGGCTCTCGAGAATTGTATTTCAGGTACGAGCAAGAAGTAAAAATCCACCCATACACGCGGGGCGCATCACTCCTCACGCGAGGCGTGAAACACTGGATTAGAAATAATTGATTTATCCACAAGCACCACGTGGGATCTAGTCACCAATACGCGAGGCGTGTACCACCATACGCGAGGCGTGGAACATGTGTCAGAAATGATTAGCCTAATCCTGAAAGTCAGACTGCATGGTCTCCCTGAGTCAACTATCCATACGCGGGACGTACCACCTTACACGCGGGGCGTGTAAGGAAGTTCTTCAATGCAAAAAGCTCAGAGGCTCATTTACGCGGGGCGTGCTTCAGCTACGCACGGCATAAAAGACCCAATTCAAGCAATAAAATCTCAGAAACTCAAACACGCGAGGCGCATCCCAGTCTACGCGGGGCGTGTTTGAGACAACAAGATTTGGAATTGGTCCACATGCAGGAGATTTCTGACGAAATGGGCAAACACGTGGGGCGTTCCACACCCTACGCGGGGCGTATTATGGGAATTCTGCACAAAATCATGCTCCTCCATGCTTGCACCTTGTGGAATTACAATTTTACCCCTAGCTTGATGTGTATAAATAAGAGTGACTAGCACTCATTTCAGACACACCTGGTAACATAGGCAAACTCTTGTCATTTTAGATTTTGTTTTAGGCTTTGTGTAGCTAGACTCTTTCATCTTGAGAGCTTGTTCATTGATTCCGGCATCCCGTCAAAGTTTCGTCCTTCCTCCGTTCACCAAGCTCGAAAGCTCCACCTCTAAGTCCTAAGAGATGGCTTTGAGTCCGGTTAGCTAGTTCCGAGGGTGGACTCTTCCCTTTACACTTGCTAATTAGCTTGTACTCATCCTATGTACTAGGCTTGGTTGTAATTCATATTCACATTCTCCATATTTATAATTTATGATTCATAATCTCTTTTTCTATATATGTGTTGATGTTTGTTGCTTGTTTTGATACTCGTAATTGATTATTGTGTAGGAGAACGCGATTTCCGACGCCATTCGGGCTATCTTTAGGGATTCATATAGGTGTTGCCTTACCGGAAGTGACGCTCCGGAAACCGTAGGAATTGACAAGCCACGGAACTTACGGGCCCTAATTTCTAGTCCCAAGCATTAGACACGCCTTGACTAGGAACCACGTAGTCTAAGTACTTCACGGGTCGGTTACACTACACGTAGTCGTCTTTGCAAGAGCAAAACATCAACCGTATATGCATTAGGAGTCATTATTTGTCATATTTATAACTTATCGCCATCTGTATCATTCCATAGAGTTTCGTTATATAAATTTGCCTCACCCGTAGTTAGGAGTAGTTTGTAGTTGGTCCCCATATCAACCTCAAAGTATTCACCGCTTAAATAACGTATAAAACCGAGTCGTTTAATACTTGCAGTTATAAATCCCACGGATTCGATACTCGGTCTTAACCGGATTATTACTTGATATGACGGGGTACACTTTCCCCTAAGTAGTGACGTCTAGTAAAGATAGAGCATTTAGAAAGATCACATTCATAGTCGTAACATACTTAGCATATACATATTTTGTCGTAGAAAACACCACAATAGACGGCACGAAACAAGTTTTTGGCGCCGTTGTCGGGGATTTATAATATCTTGCAATATTAGACAAAAACGTTTTATTGTTAGTTTAAGCATTCTTTTTGTATAAATTGTTTATATATACTTTTACTAACATCATTCTTTCTTGTTGATATTGTATTTTATTTCATTCTTTTTATGCACACCCGATCTCGGAGTGACACTCTCGTTCCTATTGATCTCGAAATTGAACGTACTCTTTGTAGGATTCAGAGAGAGAAAATGGCAAACCCCAACGCCGAGGTCAACCAGCCCGAAGGAAACCAAAGGCCGCATGTGAACAACTTCCGCGGGGGCAACGACACACGTTCGATGATGGAGATCCTTGCTCCGCATCGTCCCCAAAACAGTAACGGAATTGTCGCCCCCACGATACCGGCCAACACGTACGAGATAAAGACCGGCATGATCCAGCTGATACAACAATGCGGTCAATTCGGAGGGGGACTCCATGAGAACCCTAACGAACATCTCGATAAATTCCTTATGTGTGCCGACACCTCTCGGCAAAATGGTGTTCCCGTTGAGGCTGTGAGACTAAAGTTGTTTCCTTTTTCTTTAACAGGACAGGTGTTAGACAAGGTGTCGAACGGCCTCGCCCGGGCGGACCGGGGGGTGGACACCTCATGGCGACGTAAGCGGTGATTGGCGCCGAAAGCAACCAATTGTGGAATCAAGCTGCTCGGCAGGACCGGAGCCTGGAGTATGGAAGAGTCGCCATCCACGAATGGGAAGATGAACACCGATCCGTTGCGGAAGACCGATGAGGGTTCGGGAAACTTAGGTACGAGCCGAGAAGGCTAGCTCCTTTCCGGAGAAAGGCTACTAGGCACCCCGACATCGCCCGGTTATGAACCACCGGCCTCCTACTCAGCGTGTTAGGTGATAACGGACTAATCACATATTTCTTTAAGTTTAAAATTCATTTGAAACTTTTTCTTTCTCGTTTTGAAAACCGTTTTGAGCATGTCATTAAAAGCCATTTTAGTAAAGAATCACCCATTTTGCATAAATTTAAAGTATATAGGAGAGAGAGGGGGAGAAGAAAGAATTGATTTATTCACAGTGTGATTTAGGCTTTATGTCGTATATTACATCTACGCTAATCTCACTCCCAAAAAACGAGTTTATTTACATGGTTCGTATCTTAATCGCCGTTGAAACGATTTAGGTACGTTTCAAAACCCCGTTAATGATGTTCCCTCGAATCGCCGTTGGAACGACTCGAGCGTTTGAAAACGTTGAGCAAACAGTTTTAATCTAAAAAAACGTGATTAAGCATACAAGTCAATTTATTTTATACAAAACCATTTAATTAGGAAAACAATTCAAAACTTCATTATTCACAAAAAAACAATTTTAATTACAATGTTCCTTAATCCGTCGTTGGAACGAATTAAGGTTTTAAAACGCGATGTTTTTAGAAAACGGTTTAGAGTAATGGGAAAGCCTTTTATTTACATTAGGAACTTCTAGAAAACTTAAGTTTAAATAAGCAAATTAAAATCTCTTTTTGTGGTTTACTTTCCCCTTTTTCACTCAATTATCCTTCATTTGAATATAATGACAACAATTAATAAATTAAATCCAAATTCACCCAACCAAAACATTTTCTAAATCATATATACATATAGGAAATTTAAAAAGGGAAGAAAGATGTATATATATATATATATATATATATATATATATTTTTTTTTTTTAATAGAAATAATAGGTATACATATACATTTAAAAGAAAAGGTAAATAATAAAGACTAGGATTAATAGATAAAAATGACACTAATATTCACAAATAATAAGAAATTAACTTTTAACCCCAAAACAACTATTATGACAAGTATATATAGAAAATAACCCTTAATAATCCCAAAATGACAAATATGTATAGTTTAAATGAATTTAAAGGAAAATCTATATATATACTTATAATTTTATCAAATCAAATTAATGAAAAATGATATCTAAACATGTTGAATAAATATATATACAAAATAATTAAAAATAATTTGAATGCATATATTACATAATTATACATATATATATATATATATATAAAGGACCAAAAGTCTAAAAGTTGAGAAAGAAGGACCAAAATAGCATTTTTTACATTTCAGCAGCTTTACCGATGGAAATTCCGTCGGCAAACTGCCCTTTGTGACAAGAAATGGAAAATTACAGAAACAGTACCTAACATTCCAAATTTGTTCAAACACTTTAAATTAGATCTATTCTATCGTTTTGGACCTCCGAACTATCCAAATAGGATCATAGTCTATAACGGAGACCCCTAAAACGATGTTTTATTTTTAAAACGTTAATTAGAAAGGCTTTTCTAAAATCTATACGTATACAACGTCGGAATTCCCGAACTACCCTCAAACGGGATCACGGTTCATATTGGGATGTTAAGGCGAGGTTTTTTATTTCAAAACCCAAACAAACGTTTATTTATATGAGACGAAAATTAAATAAATACGGAATAATAAATAAAATGTGATAAATAAATAATTAACTAAATAAATAAAAACTTTAGAATAAATAAATAAAATGAATAAGTAAATAAATAAAATAAATAAAGCGAGTCTAGTCCTCGGATAATACCTCAAGATCGGTATTGACAGTTGAAGTCGGTTGATTCCACGACGTGATTTTCGGTGTTTTTTCGTGTTTTGGTAAAATATTTAACTTGTAGGAATTTCCAAATTTTTAGGAAAAAAAATGTTTTTTCCCAAAAAAATCACTTTCTCTCTCTAAAAAATGTTTTAGAGTGAGAAGCTCTCAAAATTCCACATCCCCTCAAATGCATGGGGATCCGTGCCTTTTATAGGCACGGATCCCAAAAAAAATTTGGACGTAGCCCGAAGGGCGTCGGGCTACGCCCAAAAATTTTGGACCTACGCCCAAAATGGTTGGCCGGACGCCCAACATCAGTTGGGCGAACGCCCAACTTCTGTTGGGCGCGCGCCCAACCAACGTTGGGCGTGCGCCCAATAGATGTTGGGCGTTCGCCCAACGTTGGTTGGGCGTTCGCCCGACGGATGTTGGGCGCACGCCCAACGTAGGTTGGGCGCGCGCGCCCCGCACTGCCGGGCACGCGTCCAACTGCTGTCGGGCGCGCGCCGGCTGCCGCTAGGCGATCGTCCAACGCCGCTGAGCACCCGCGAGCCGTCCATTCGACGACCGCAACCCCTACAGATCCTCTCGTGATTTTTATTATTATTTTTGCTTTAAATTATTAGAACCAACCGCTTCAACCGTCTTGTTATGGGTTTTCGTCACAGGTCCTCCGACTCGGTGTCTACAGTTGCCCCTACTTTCCTATTTTGACAGTGATGTGTGTGTTTTGAAAACATTTTTTGCTAACGCAACACATGCAATGTAAATATATTAAAGTAAAAGACACGTATAGAGTAGGAGGAAGAATACCTGATCTCCATGCCGCATGCTCCGGAATTTTCTTCGATCTTTGCCTTGTCTGTCTCGTGAATAGCAACCCTGGTCCACGACTGCGGGTGAAATGGCTCAAAAGCAACCCTCGTCTCTGAATCGACCGTAGGCAAAATGGCTCAAAAGCAACCCTGGTCCACGACCGCGGGTAAAATGGCTCAAAAGCAACCCTGGTCCACGACCGTGGGTAAAATGGCTCAAAAGCAACCCTGGTCCACGACCGCGGGTAAAATGGCTCAAAAGCGACCCTGGTCTCTAAATCGACCGCAGGCAAAATGGCTCAATAGCAACCCTGGTCCACGACCGCGGGTAAAATGGCTCAAAAGCAACCCTGGTCTCTAAATCGACTGCAGGCAAAATGGCTCAATAGCAACCCTGGTTCACGACCCTGGGTAAAATGGCTCAAAAGCAACCCTGGTCTCTAAATCGACCGCAGGCAAAATGGCTCAATAGCAACCCTGGTCCACGACCGCGGGTAAAATGGCTCAAAAGCAACCCTGGTCTCTAAATCGATCGCAGGCAAACTGGCTCAACAGCAACCCTGGTCCACGACCGCGGGTAAAATGGCTCAATAGCAACTCTGGTCTCTAAATCAACCGCAGGTAAAATGGCTCAAAAGCAACCCTGGTCCACGACCGCGGGTAAAATGGCTCAATAGCAACTCTGGTCAACGACCGTGGGTAAAATGGCTCAATAGCAACCCTGGTCTCTAAATCGACCGTAGGTAAAATGGCTCTCTCTAGCAATTTTGGATTTTAACATCATTGTCTGTATTTTTACTGGAGCTATCGTCTCGGGTATTTGAGTTGTTGATAGGAACGCCCTTATCTCTTCATCGGGAACATTTTAGACTAAAAATTATTTTTCTATCGACTGTCGTCTGTATTTTGACTGGCGCCACTGTTCTGTAAAATTTCGACTGTCGTCTGAAGTCATATCCTTATGGTATTGGTCACTGCCTGGCATAAACGCAAGCTGAAACGGACTGCAAATCGGAGGTCTGTGCACCTGGTAATTAATTATTTACTTTTTACCTTTATGTCACGTCGTACCTTTTTCACTATTTACGGGAATGCCATTCCTTTCTCCTATATAAGGTGGTGGGGATTCATTTCAACCCCACACCTTCTCTCTCTTCTCTCTCTCTCTAGCACTAAACTTAGAGCATTCTCGTGATGGATTTGGATAAATACGATAGCACGAAGGGTATGGACGCGAGTTTTGAGAACTTGGATAGAGTGGCTCCTTTTCAGCATCCTGCTTCTCATCTGAGCCGGACCAACATCAATCCGGTAAGTATCCCCTTAATCTTTATCCTTTGACAAGACTTCTAGGCCTTAGCAGCCCCATTTTGAACGTCATTTGCATGCTAACCTTTAAGCTGCTTAAAAGACTTTTAGTTAGAAAACGCGAATTTTCATGCACGTGAGCAATGCTTTATGCTTTTTGTTTGTTGAAAGAATATAAACTATATACATGTGAATAGTAAAAATATGAACAATGCATGCCCACAGTAAAAACGTGAATAGTGCACGTGAATAGTAAAAACGTGAATAATGCACGCTACCCGCAAAAAACGTGAATAGTGCACGTGAATAGTAGAAACATGAATAATGCATGCTAACCGCAAAAAACGTGAATAGTGCACGTGAATAGTAAAAACGTGAATAGTGCACGTGAATAGTAGAAAATATGAATAATGCGTGTGAATAGTAAAAACGTGAATAGTGAAAAAAGTAAACAACTAAATTAAACACTTTTAACCCAAGTTAGAATTAGATTAAGCTCCTCGCAAGCACGCGGGAGAGCGGAACACCACAGAATAATGAATTAATCAAATCCTGTACAAATGATCCTACGAATGAAATCTCACAGAGTAACGATCCTAACTGACAGGAACTTCTAGGTTAGATTTAAACATAACTGGAAGAATAACTAGGTTAACAAACTTTTATTAGACTTATGCATAGAAGCGAGGTTCTTGAGGAGTAATGACTTTAGTTTGGCCCTTTGCCTTACTCGTTCCGTTCCTTCCAGGTCATTGGCATTTCAGGGACCACCGATGACATTCATATCTGGCATGCCATGCTTAGCCCTGCGGCTAAAGCTCGGGTACGAGAGTTGGGCTTCGAGCCTTTCATCCTGGCGCTGCCTCGTGCCAACGGAGTGTGTGACCGGCTCGGTCTGCGTGCCTTATGTGAGAGATGGGTAGACTCGACCCACACCTTTCACTTCTCGTTTGGGGAGATGACGATCTCGCCCCGCGACTTCTCCCTGCTGACCGGATTGCGGGGTAGCGGCATCCCGGTTCCGCTTTTCTTCAATATGGTGCGTCCTCGGGTTGACCGGGCTGAGATATCTGCTCTGATCGGACCCGGAGTCTATACAGGTGTCAAGGCCACCCCGACGAAGTTTGTTACCACTTTTGGATTATTGAGTCGCAGGGACTTCTGTGACCGAGATGACACGGATCAGGCCACTCGCAGCTTCCTTCTGTACGCTTTAGGCGAGACGATCTTCCGCACTAAGAGCGGAACCATACATGCGGGTCTCATCCAGGCTTTCCGTGATTTGGATGCGGTGTCGTCCTATGATTGGGCAGGAGCCGGCTTGGCTTTCCTATATAAATTCCTGGACTTGACTTGCCGGAAGCGCAAGGATTTCGGTGGTTACACCTTTGCCCTCCTGGTACGCCCTCTATCCTTGACTTGTCTCTTTATTCTTTTCACGATTTCTGCTTCTGACATCAGTTTCTACTAGCAGTTTTGGGCCTATGAGAGGCGGATTCTTCTGAGCGCCCACAGGAGTAGGCCACGCGCGGTTAGGCTTCCACTCATGGCGAGG
The DNA here is from genome assembly GCF_963576675.1 of Euphorbia lathyris. NCBI lineage: Eukaryota > Viridiplantae > Streptophyta > Magnoliopsida > Malpighiales > Euphorbiaceae > Euphorbia > Euphorbia lathyris. Next base: position 92,758,102 of record NC_088910.1, read on the forward strand.
TGGAGTGACTTTAATCTGCACGACGAGAGGAGGCGGACGGTGGCTCGACTCCTATTATGGATCGACACGCGGAGCTTGGGACAGGTGAACGTCTCCTAACTATGCTGGATTTTCGTTTGATCTTATCTGACCTTTCTTTTGTTTTTCAGATTTCATTCAGATGGGACGACCTCGACTTTGGTCCCGATTATGCTTATATCACCCGCATTCAAGGGCAGCAGTGTGTGCTCACCGGCCCGTGCGTGCGAGCATGGTATTTGGGCGACCGGGGTTTTACTGGGGTTAGCGCCACACATTGGACGCCAGGTGAGATTCCCGTGTCCATGTTTGCGGTGAGGGTCATGCCCTTGTCGGACATCCGTCGCGATTTGACACGTCGATTTGCCCCTTGAGATGTGTGGGACCACGCAGGGGGTCGCGCCCAGTATTTATCGACTCTGTTGACCCCGTTGGATCCTCCTGAGGTTGCGATGGATGTGGACCCTGCGGATGACGTGTTTTCGGCGGAGGCTGTTGCTACGGTCTTTGGTCAGGAGGAGATTCCGGTGAGTGCTTTGACCTATTTATTCTTTATTTACGAGATGGTTATGGGTATTTATTGTGTCTTTACGTGTAGGAGGGTTCCTTGAGGAGCGCTCGGACGTCAGACTTTTTCGATAGTGCTCGGACCCGGACGTCTGCGAGAAAGCCTTCCTATTATGCAGGCGAGTCCTCGGGCGTTGCCCAACCAGAGCGGCTTCGCCTTGGCACACCCTTCCCGATCCCAGGGAGAGATTTTTCGGTGATTCATTACGGCGAGGCGGGCGTGGCCTACTCCGGCATCGAGACAGCCCCTTCGGTTTTTACCTCGAGGATGCCGTTCGATCCCCCTGATGCCCTCCATACTTTGAGGGAGACGTGTACCGATTACATGGGATTGTCCGGTTATTTTAGAGAGCAGCTCAACCTGCGCTGTGCCGGCCACCTGGTGAGTATTCTTATTCTGTATTAGTGTAGTGAAATGTATGCGTGTGATGCACATATGTATGTATGACTTCAATTGTTGCCTGTTTTGATACATTTTTTCCTTCTTCTTTTTTTATTTGCAGAGTGATCTTCATGCGAACGAGCAGCAGCTCAGTGAGTCACAGCGGGATGCCGATGCTAGGGTCAGATAAGTATATCGAGAGAGAAATGCTCATTGGTCGGAGATGATGCGAGTGGAGACCGAGGGGCATCTTGCCGCAGAGGAGATGACGCGAGTGGAGACCGCGGGGTGCCTTACCATCGAGGAGGGTCGTCGGGTTGCTGAGGAGGCCTTATCTGCGGAGCGGGCTTCTCGTCTGAGGGACTTTGAGGACTTCTGGGATCTTCCTCCTCATTAGGCTCATTATCTGTAGTTTTCTCATTAGTATTACCCCGATGTATAGCTTGTATATAGGGAGAGGGGTGGATAGGACGTAGGCTTTTCATGTAAAAGAGGTAGGAAATGTATAACTCATGATTCATAATACAATGCATTCAGTAGATTATAATGATTCCAATCATTCTCTTCAAATATATTCATGCCTTTATTTATTTACAAACAACAGAAATACTTAGCCGCTTATACATTATTTTCATAATTGCTCAAAATATAACCACTGTTACCAAGATCCGCCTTTTTTCGGTTTTCAGATCCCAGCGATTTTTCAACTCTCCTTTTGTTATCCCAGAATTTTCAAACGAGTGCCCTTTCGGGTTTTCACCCATTGGGATGTCCCTTATTGTTGCATAGGTCGCCCTTTGCGGGTTTTCAACCTATCGGGAATTTTCATTTCTTTTTTTTTTCTCTTTTTTTTTACGAAAAGTATTTCTTAAGCCTATCCAGATTGGTAGGTTCGGAGAACTCCATGCTGTCCATAGTAGTTAGCTTCACCGCCCCTTTGCTTAGGATTTTCTTCACGAGGAATGGTCCTTCCCAGTTTGGCCTGAACTTGCCCCTAGGGTCGGTGTGCGTCATTCGGATCTGTTTCAGCACCAGGTCCCCTTCTTTGATAGGGCCGGCCTTGACCTTTTTGTCGAAGGCCCGGGCCATCCTTCTCTGATATAACTGCATATGATAAAGAGCCTCCATCCATTTCTCGTCCACCAATGCTAATTGCTCATATCGCTTCTTCACCCATTCCGTCTCGGGAATCTCTGCTTCTACTGCGATTCTCAACGATCGCTTTTCAATCTCAATCGGGAGAACGGCTTCGGCCCCGTATACCAAGGAGAACGGCGTTGCCCCAGTCGACGTTCTAACCGTCGTGCGATAAGCCTATAAAGCGAGTGGAAGCTGCTCGTGCCAATTCCGGTGCGATTCTACTATCTTTACAAGAATCCTTTTAAGGTTCTTATTAGCCGCCTCTACCACACCATTAGCTTGTGGGCGATATGGAGAAGATCTATGATGCTCAATACCGTACTCTTGGAAGAGACTTTTCATTTCCCATTGAAACTGGACCCCATTATCCGTGATCATGTGATGAGGCACTCCGAACCTGGTGATCAAGTGCTTTTCAATGAACTTCCTCATCTGCTTAGACCCCAACTTGCTAAATGACTCTGCCTCTACCCACTTGGTGAAGTAATCAATGGCAACTGCGATGAATTTGTGTCCGTTTGACGCATTAGGCCTCACCTCCCCGATGATATCAATGCCCCAAGCCGCAAACGGCCAAATGGGTGCTAACACGTGCAGTTCCATAGCTGGTAAGTGATTATAATCTCCGTAGATTTGACAATCATGGCATTTCTTCGCATATTCGTTACAATCTCTTTCCATGGTGAGCCAATAGAAGCCTTGCCTTACGATTTTCTTTGCTAATACTACTCCTCCCATATGGGCTCCACAAATTCCCAAGTGTACTGACTCCATTTCCTCACGGGCTTCTCCCTCATCCAAGCACCTCGATTGTAAACCATCGGTGTGTCTTTTGTAAAGCAAGTCATTATGGATGACAAATTGCTGAGCTAACCTTCTGATCACAGCCTGATCCCTAAGTTCTGATTCTGTCGGGTATGTTCCACTTTTCATGAAGTTTACGATATCGAAATACCAAGGCTTTTCATCTGCTCCCAACAGCATTAGGTCTTCATAGCACGGTTTGTGGGACTTCATCAACACCAAAGGCTTCGAGGTAAGATTCCGAGGGTTATCCCATACTGACACCAAAGTGGCCAAAGCATCCGCTGCCTGGTTCTGTGCTCGAGGAATGTGATAAAAACGACACTCGCTGAATCTCTGTGACAATCCCTCCAACTGGTCTAGGTATGGATGCAACCTTTCTTCCCTTACTTCCCAGTTTCCCTGTGCTTGTTCGATAATCAGTTTTGAGTCGCCCCAAATTTCAACATATGATGCTCCCAGCGCTGCTAAGGACTCTAACCCGTAGATGCACGCTTCATACTCGACCATATTATTGGTGAGAGGGAAGGATAACTTCTTTGCCATTGGGACCCTTTCTCCTTCTGGTGAGATAAGTAGCACTCCTTCCCCGGCTCCATTTGAGTTAACCGCTCCATCGAAGAACATTTTCCACGGTATAACTTCAATTGCGTTCAAGTGCTCATCGGGGAAATCATAGTTTATCTCTTCCTCTTCCGCATTTAGAGGCTGATTGGCCAGAAATTCTGCTACGGCTCTCCCCTTAATAACCTTTTTCGTTACATATTCGATGTCAAATTCGGACAAGAGTAACAACCATCGGGCTAGCTTCCCTGTTAGAGACGGAGTTTGGTATAGATACTTTACGGGATCCATCCGGGAAATAATGATCACTTTGTAAGATTGAAAATAGTGTCGTAGTTTCCTTGTTAGCCATACTATTGCCACGCACGTCTTTTCGATCATGTTATACTTAAGCTCGTATTCTAGGAACTTCTTACTCAGATAATACACTGCGTGCTCCACACCGGTGTCCCCTTCTTGGGCCAACATTTCCCCAATAGATCGCTCCTCGATTGCTACATAGAGGAGAAGCGGTTTTCCAAGTTTAGGCGGTCTTAAAACCGGTGGATTAGACAAATAGTTCCGGACACTCTCCAACGCTTGCTGGCACTTATCATTCCAAACCGTGGGTTGATCTTTCCGTAGCAGCTTAAAGATAGGCTCGCAGATCGCAGTGAGTCGTGATATGAACCGACTGATATACTGAACCTGCCCCAGGAATCCTCTCACTTCTTTCTCATTCTTTGGCGCCGGCATTTCTTGTATGGCCTTTACTTTGTCGGGATCCACCTCAATCCCCTTGTTACTGATCACATAGCCTAAGATCTTCCCCGATGAAACGCCAAAGAAGCACTTCTTCGGGTTCAACCTTAGCTTGAATTCTGAAATTCGGGCCAAAAACTTCTCAAGTGCAGCGAAATGCCCTTCTCTCATCTCCGACTTGACCATCATGTCGTCCATATAGACTTCCACCTCTTTGTGTATCATATCATGGAACAGTGCCGTAGCCATCCGTTGATAAGTTGCCCCGGCATTTTTCAAACCAAACGGCATTACCCTATAGCAGTACGTTCCCCACTCAGTTGTGAACGAGGTCTTTGCCTTGTGCTTTTCTGCCATCTGAACTTGCATGTAGCCCATGAAGCCGTCAACATTCGTGTGTAAGACACTCGATGCTGCACTGTCGATTAATACGTCGATGTAAGGCAATGCGAATTCATCTTTAGGGCAAGCCTTATTGAGATCTCTATAATCGACGCACATTCTCACTTTACCGTCCTTCTTCGCGATTGGCACTACATTTGCGACCCAAAGGGGATAGTCGATTACTTCGATGAACCCTGCTTCTAACTGTTTCTTCACTTCCTCTCTGATCTTATCTGCCCATTCTGGCCTCATGCGTCGGAGTTTCTGTTTCACGGGCTTAGCATCGGGGTATGTTGGAATACGGTGAGTTACGATTGATTGATCGATTCCTGGCATGTCTTTGTATGTCCAAGCAAACACTATTTCGTATTTTTTAATTATTCTCTCAAATTCTTTCCTCTCTTCAGTAGTTAATTCTTGAGCAATTTGTATAAGTTTAGGATTTTCATCCGTGCCAAGATTGAAAGTTGACATTTCTATTGTATTGATTTCAAATGTAGGCATGTTATATGAATGAGAATGCATGGAATGATCAGAATCAACATCAAGCAAGTAAGCAAAATCAGAATTCATTTCATTGATAGTGTTGGCGAGTACATCATCGGATTCAAATAAAGTAGTAATACAATTTTCATCATCGGGGTTCTCGGGTTTCTGATAAGCCTTGGAGGTGTTGGGCTCGTCCGCCGCTCCCATAGTTGCCTCAATAGTGATGACCTGCTCCTCGGCATTCAGATCTAACATCATGATCTCCTCGACGAAGCAGCTTGCCTCTCCTTTGCCCCAGCTGGTGATATCATTGAAGATCTCAAAGCCCGGCAGAATCTTTCCTTCGGCACTAGCAGCCACTTCCGACTCATCATCAGACTCATCCCAGATGTTGATCGGAACCCTCTGATTGGTACCTTCCTCGTCGGAGGAACTTTCCCAAATGTCCACGACCATCAGATCCATTATGTGAGGGACATTCGGATTTACGTAGGAAGGGTCTGACGATCCATACCGAGCCCAGCCTATCAGTTCTTCATAGTCCTTGAGGAACACTCCGTTCATTCTTCTAGCCACAAGTGGAATAGCACCCTTCCGGATGCACATGAGTTGCTCCTGATCGCTCAAGGTGACCCGACATGAGGCATACTTGAACCTCCATCTTCTAGCATAATCCACGAATGCTTCCTCGGGAAATTGCTTGATCCTTTCTAAATCTTCCAACGACCCTGTCCACGGGATGTACATCTCATACCTCTGCACAAAGGCCTCCATGAGGGATCCCCAGTCCCCTTTGGTCTTTGCTGAGAGCATTCGGTGCCACACCAAAGCTTCTCCTATGAGTGTCTTTGGAAAATGCTGGACTAACTCACTTCGGTAGAGTCCCGCGTCAAACATGTAGGCACGAAAACGGTTTATGTGATCAATGGGGTTCTCATCTCCCTTATACTTAGACATGGCTGTTACTGCCTCAGGTGTCTCCTCTTCGGGTAACGCAGGCATTTCCTCTGGACATTCCCATACGGCGTATTTCTTGATGAATCTCTTAGTCATTTTTGCCCAATCTGCTTTAATGTGCATTGGAAGAGACATGTACCACACTAGTGACTCTCCTGCCAATGAGTTGCAAAACAAGCTCGTAATCTCCTCCTCTTTGAAACCTAGAGGACCCATAGCCGACAGATAAAAATGCAGGTGCTCCATGGGGTCCTTCCCTTCATTATACTTGCTGACAGTCGGAAACGGACGTTTGATAGGCCCAATTTGCATCGCGCTATGTTCCCCTGCCTGTGTTTTGTCTCTTCAATACTTCATCCAAAACAAGCTTGACATCAGTGACCAATCATGCTTAGTCGAGTTGGGTAGCGATTGAAACCACTTCAAAGGTTCGCCCACCAGCGAAAGATAGAACCATGGAGCGACTTCTTCCACTTTGTATGGCTCCCCAAACATAGCACACACGTATCCATACAAATGAGCTTCAGGGTCTTCTATCCCACTGAACAATTTCAAGACCGGCATGATCCTCCGAGATGATACCCCCTCGGTTTCGTCAGTTTTAGTTATATGATCCATCACTTCTTCCGTTGGCTCTTCCTCCAAAACAGACACGTACAAACCATTTCCCACGTTCCTCTTCTCATCGGAGTCCAACAACTCCTCCTTAAATTCATAGAATGACCCCACCAAAAAATTTTCCTCCATCCCAGATCTGACTGCGCTCATCCCATGGCTAGTTTTCTTGATGGCATCGAGTTCAAGCACTCTTACTATGACGGGTTCTATGTGAGCACTTGGCCCTCCGGCACCGTCCACCAACTTCCTCCGCTTAGTTTGAGGTATTTTCGGCTCTTTATCAACTATCAAGGCGTAGTAGTACATTTGATTGAAATTGGTGAAAGGCACATACCGCAGCTCCTCCTTAATATACGGCGACGTGTTGCCAATTACCATTCGGATCTGATCCTGCTTAAGCGGCTCCTGCTTCATAACTGCCGCCTTGGCTCTCCACCTGCCCACAAAGTCAAACAAGGACTCCCCCGCTTGCTGCTTGGTGCTCTCTAGCTCTTTCAAAGTAACCTCCAACATAGTGTTGAAGCTATATCGTGTAATGAATGCCTTTGCTAGTTCCTTCCAATTTCTCTTTGTTACCAACGGCAACGCATGAAACCATATGAGGGCAGCCCCCTCCAGATAAGCATTAAACAGCCCCAAGACTTGCTCCTCAGTCAAGATCGTGTGCTTCATCACAGCAACATATCGATTCATGTGAGCAGTAGGATCCCCTGTTCCATCGAACTTCTCCATGTCCGGGATCCGGAATTTCAAAGGCAAAGCCGTTGCCGATAAACAGTTCTTCAAATCATAAAAATCCTGACCCCCGGAGCTTCCTCCATGCAAATCTTGCACCTCCTGAGTGATGTGCTGCTTCCATTCCTCTCCTTTAACTTTCTCCTTCTCAAGATGTTTCTGGATGTAATCCTGATAGTCATCCTCATTCCCAAAGCGGGGACCAGTGTTCACGTCATTCTGAGTACGTTTACTCCCACTCTTGTTATCCTTCAGTGCCAGCCCAGTTAGCTGGTCTAAAATTGTAGTCAACTGATGGCTGATATTGTTTACGACTCTTTCTAACCCAGCAATCCTCTCATCTGATGTAGACATACTGACAGAATACCAAGCTGACTTGAACGAAGATGATTCAGAAGCCACTACTCTCGATTCGGAACTGTCAATCTGTAGCTGATCAAACTGCCTGACTAGCCAGTTACTCTCGCGAACCCTACAACCGCTTAATGATGAAGTCTGCGCAAACGGCATCCATCAGTATGTATGCATGATTTTATATGCATGATTCGTGGTGTGTGCGTTTATTTATTTACGGATATATAAGATAAGAAGAACAAACGTCAATCTAATTACACGTATCACCGCATCTCTCTTCCACCCTTATTCCTCCACACACTCGATGGTCCAAGTCTCTTTCTTAGAATTTTGGTTTAGGGCTCATATTGCGGTCCCGGGGACGCGTGATGCCGACGATTATTGCAGAAAAAAGTAAATCATCCATCAGACAATACAGTTCGTTTTGACGTATCCACATCCAGTGACTAAGATATCGACCAAATGGATTGTTCTTTCGAATAACTCATCCCTCGTTATTTCACGAGATGCATTAGTTCGGGTTTTGATTCCCTTTTGAGCGTATCTCGGATTTAGACGTGGTACGAGTTATTCTTCTGGTTCAATCGTTCGTTATTGACAATGACTCGTTCCCTTTTATTCGCGTGGGTTCGTGTCTCGATTTTTGGATTACAACGAGATCTTTTTGGATCTATCGAGAGACGTAACCACGTGTTTATTTAGTGATGAAAGCACTTTTTATTTTAAGGAACGGACTCATCGCGTAACGTGTTTGTTTTTAGCGTTAAGAATCCGTTTGCTCGTTTTGGCTACGTAAAAAGACGACGAGTCTTATTTGAGCGCACGGTAATCTTTCGGCTAGCAACAAGTTTTATTTCCTTCCAATTTACGGGATATATCACCCTAGCATGGTTATAGAAAATCAACGTTTCGTTGAATCGCATGCTTACTCGAAGCAGGGATATTACCGTTCTTTTTTTCATTTAGGCACGAGTCAAGCAAACACGCAGATCGGGCCATACTTCTTGTAGTTTTGGTAACGGTCGAAATGATCGAGCCATTAGTCAAACCTACAGTCTCGTCCATATGGTGTGATAATGCAGTTTCTTAGCTTAAGACGGCTTTGTGATCTTAAACGGCGTATATACCAGTTCGAGGCACGTATTTAACGACATTGGTTCATTTTCTTTAACTACTCTCGGGATTGACATATATCGTAGATAAAGAATGATTTTGGTCGTTTGTTGATTTTTGCTTTTCTTTTATTTCCTTAGTCACTTTCGCGAATACGTCCATTTCTCCTAAGAACAACATAAGGTATAACGTAAGAGCTCATTTTTTTATTCGGAAGGGACGGGCCAAGTTCATGAAACTCTTTACGTTACAACGGGGTCGTTCAAAACAGAATGTTCTTCGTTTCTGTTTTGTCATAATCTCGTTTTATCCCAACCTATTTAAAGAATGTGAATAACGGCTACCGTTAATATAGTCTTTTGAATCGAGATACAACTATCCTTAATACCAAACCGATTCATACTAATACGTGCTTACATCATAACGTATTTCCTGAACATGTGCCTTCTTCGGGACACGGAAAGGGACCAGACGGGTCGCACAAGTTCATTCGTACGAGATGACTAAGTCGTCTTTAGTTCGAATCGTTTCGATGTTTTGGGGTAGTTTGTATATCGGTTTAAGAGTATATATTAACGTATCGTTTCATTTTCTTTACGTATTTTAGGATTAGACACGTATCATGGCAATTTGAAAACACGAACTGATTCATTTATCACATCAAAAATAGTAACGGGTAATCCTATGGCAACTTCTAAGGCTACTATATGCTGACATGGCTGATCGCGGGACCTCACAGGACCGCACAAATTCGCCCCTAACGAATGGATGGGGACCCTTTGGCGCCTTACTGTAAAGGGGAACTTACACTAGCCTCTTTCGAGCGACGAATGGACTCTCGCTAAAGGTTTCGCGGAAATTACCCAAAAGGTTTGCAATAATGCTTATGAATGCATACGAAAAGAAATAATACGATCCGTCCCCGTTAAGGGCTTAATACACGCCTTCCGAAATCAAATTTCTCGCTTCCCCAGCAGAGTCGCCACTTGTTAGACAAGGTGCCGAACGGCCTCGCCCGGGCGGACCGGGGGGTGGACACCTCATGGCGACGTAAGCGGTGATTAGCGCCGAAAGCAACCAATCGTGAAATCAAGCTGCTCGGCAGGACCAGAGCCTGGAGTATGGAAGAGTCGCCACCCACGAATGGGAAAATGAACACCGATCCCTTGCAGGAGACCGGTGAGGGTTCGGGAAACTTAGGTACGAGCCGAGAAGGCTAGCTCCTTTCCGGAGAAAGGCTACTAGGCACCCCGACATCGCCCGGTTATGAACCACCGGCCTCCTACTCATCGTGTTAGGCGATAACGGACTAATCGCATATTTCTTTAAGTTTAAAATTCATTTGAAACCTTTTCTTTCTCGTTTTGAAAACCGTTTTGAGCATGTCATTAAAAGCCATTTTAGTAAAGAATCACCCATTTTGCATAAATTTAAAGTATATAGGAGAGAGAGGGGGAGAAGAAAGAATTGATTTATTCACAGTGTGATTTAGGCTTTATGTCGTATATTACATCTACGCTAATCTCACTCCCAAAAAACGAGTTTATTTACATGGTTCGTACCTTAATCGCCATTGAAACGATTTAGGTACGTTTCAAAACCCCGTTAATGATGTTCCCTCGAATCGCCGTTGGAACGACTCGAGCGTTTGAAAACGTTGAGCAAACAGTTTTAATCTAAAAAAACGTGATTAAGCATACAAGTCAATTTATTTTGTACAAAACCATTTAATTAGGAAAACAATTCAAAACTTCATTATTCACAAAAAAACAATTTTAATTACAATGTTCGCTAATCCGTCGTTGGAACGAATTAAGGTTTTAAAACGCGATGTTTTTAGAAAATGGTTTAGAGTAATGGGAAAGCCTTTTATTTACATTAGGAACTTCTAGAAAACTTAAGTTTAAATAAGCAAATTAAAATCTCTTTTTGTGGTTTACTTTCCCCTTTTTCACTCAATTATCCTTCATTTGAATATAATGACAACAATTAATAAATTAAATCCAAATTGACCCAACCAAAACATTTTCTAAATCATATATACATATAGGAAATTTAAAAAGGGAAGAAAGATGTACATATATATATATATATATATTTAATAGAAATAATAGTTATACATATACATTTAAAAGAAAAGGTAAATAATAAAGACTAGGATTAATAGATAAAAATGACACTAATATTCACAAATAATAAGAAATTAACTTTTAACCCCAAAACAACTATTATGACAAGTATATATAGAAAATAACCCTTAATAATCCCAAAATGACAAATATGTATAGTTTAAATGAATTTAAAGGAAAATCTATATATATACTTATAATTTTATCAAATCAAATTAATGACAAATGATATCTAAACATGTTGAATAAATATATATACAAAATAATTAAAAATAATTTGAATGCATATATTATATAATTATACATATATATATAAAGGACCAAAAGTCTAAAAGTTGAGAAAGAATGACCAAAATATCATTTTTTACATTTCAGCAGCTTTACCGACGGAAATTCCGTCGGGAAACTGCCCTTTGTGACAGAAAATGAAAAATTATAGAAACAGTACCTAACATTCCAGATTTGTTCAAACACTGTAAATTAGATCTATTTTATCGTTTTGGACCTCCGAACTACCCAAATAGGATCATAGTCTATAACGGAGACCCCTAAAACGATGTTTTATTTTTAAAACGTTAATTAGAAAGGCTTTTCTAAAATCTATACGTATACAACGTCGGAATTCCCAAACTACCCTCAAACGGGATCACGGTTCATATTGGGATGTTAAGACGAGGTTTTTTATTTCAAAACCCAAACAAACGTTTATTTAATACGAGACGAAAATTAAATAAATACGGACTAATAAATAAAATGTGATAAATAAATAATTAACTAAATAAATAAAAACTTTAGAATAAATAAGGGTAAATTAAAAAAAAAACCCATGTGGTTTCACCGATTTCCAAATAAACCCCTGTGGTTTGTTTTTACCAAAAAAAAGGAGCGTGGTAACGCCGTTACCCGAAAAATGGAAAATGGGTTAACACCGTTAGTTTTGATGACGTGGCAAAGGGTAAACTGGGAAAAATTAAAATAAAAAAATAAAAAAAACAAAAAAAAGAAAAGAAAATTAAAACTAATATTGATCTTCTTCTTCGGCCTTCGTCTTCGTCTTCTTCTTCTTCTTCGCCGCCGCCTCCTTCTTCTTCTTCCTCCTCTGGAAATGATGGTCGTTCTCAGTAATAGTCTCCGTTATCGCCGTTGAAGATCTGGAACTCTTCTGCAACGGAAGATTTGAAATAATAGTCTGTGAGATTATCGATCCACCGTGTTGGCTTCGTCAACGGCTGCCGGTTTCACATCTCGCAGCCTCTGTGATTCGCCGTTGTTTACCACCGAGTCACCGCCGTTCATAAAGTCTCCGCTAATCTTCCATCGCTAACCACCGGAGAAGGGAACAATCGCCATCGTCAAGGAGTCGACAGCCATGGAAACCTCAGAATCACAGTTGAAAAGAACCCATCAGAATCTAGACTCAATGATTTAAACATCAAGTGCTGGCCCAAGTGAGTTTTCCCTTAATTTCATCTGGGTTTTGGTTTTTATGCTATGAAGTTTTGATTTTTATTGTTAATTTTTATTGGGTGAAGGTGGGGTTGTTCTCCAGGAAAGTACCAGTTGAAATTTGATGCAGAAGAGACATTCTACTTGTTGAAAGGGAAAGTAAAAGCATACCCAAAAGGATCTAACAGATGAATTTGTTGAATTTGGGCCAGCTTGATGAATTTGTTGAATTTAAACATCACATTTGAAAGGAATTAGTAAAAGCATACACCATTTTTTTTATTCTACAGCTGTGAAAATTCATCGTTTTTGTTTTCGATTTCAATCGCCTAATATGTTGTTGATTTCGGTTATGATTTTGATCTCGCGATTTCGGCTATGGACTGCGTTTAACATATGGATTTCATAGGTTCTGAAATTTCCAGAGAATTAAAAAAAATTAGAAGAAGAAGAAGAAGAAGAAGAAGAAGAAGAAGAAGAAGAAGAAGAAGAAGAAGAAGAAGAAGAAGAAGAAGAAGAAGAAGAGGAGGAGGAGGAGAGAAAAATAAAAAATAAAAAAAATTAATTTTTCCTGTTTTACCCTTTGCCACGTCATCAAAACTAACGGTGTTAACCCATTTTCCATTTTTCGGGTAACAGCGTTACCACGCTCCTTTTTTTTGGTAAAAACAAACCACAAGGGTTTATTTGGAAATCGGTGAAACCACAGGGTTTTTTTTTGGAATTTACCCAATAAATAAATAAAATGAATAAGTAAATAAATAAAGTGAGTCTAGTCCTCGGATAATACCTCAAGATCGGTATTGACAGTTGAAGTCGGTTGATTCCACGACGTGATTTTCGGTGTTTTGGTAAAATATTTAACTTTTAGGAATTTCCAAATTTTTAGGAAAAAAAATGTTTTTTCCCAAAAAAATCATTTTCTCTCTCTAAAAAATGTTTAGAGTGAGAAGCTCTCAAAATTCCACATCCCCTCAAATGCATGGGGATCCGTGCCTTTTATAGGCACGGATCCCAAAAAAAATTTGGGCGTAGCCCGAAGGGCGTCGGGCTACGCCCAAAAATTTTGGGCCTACGCCCAAAATGGTTGGGCGGACGCCCAACCAGTGTTGGGCGAACGCCCAACATCAGTTGGGCGAACGCCCAACTTCTGTTGGGCGTACGCCCAACCTCTGTTGGGCGCGCGCCCAACGTCGTTGGGCGTCCGCCCGACGGATGTTGGGTGCGCCCACGTCCAACTGCCGTCGGGCGCGCGCCGGCTGCCGCTAGGCGCTCGCCCAACGCCGCTGAGCACCCGCGAGCCGTCCATTCGACGACCGCAACCCCTACAGATCCTCTCGTGATTTTTATTATTATTTTTGCTTTAAATTATTGGAACCAACCGCTTCAACCGTCTTGTTATGAGTTTTCGTCACAGGTCCTCCGACTTTTTTTCTACAACAGGCGTTGGAATGACTACACTCGTTAGAGGCGGGATCCATCACGTCATGGGAGGAGCTCGAGAAGGAGTTCCTTTCCTACTATTTCCCGCCGTCCAAAACGGTCAAGTTACGGACTGATATCACGTCTTTTAGGCAACTGGAATGCGAGGCCCTTCATGCAGCTTGGGCTAGGTTCCGGAAGTTGCTCCGAAACTGCCCCCACCATGACATCCCAAAGCACGACTTGGTAAGCACCTTTTACCACAGTTTAACCCCCACTAATCGTGCGACTGTTGATTCCGCTGCAGGTGGGGATCTATTTCGGAAGTCAGCAAGTGAGGCCTACGAGCTCATTCATGAGCTCGCAAGAAAAAGCGTGCAGTGGCAAGAGGATCGGCTTGCCGGACCATCGCGACATCAAACGTTCGCTGTGGAGAAAGAGGCTCCGAAAAGTTCCATGGCGGAAATGAATAAGAAACTTGACGCGTTAATAGCCCAGTTGAGCCTCAACAAAAGTGCACAGGTCCTGATGTGCAATCACTGTGGTGGAGACCATGACGGACTCAATTGCCAAACCGGTAGCCCTTTCACCGGTGACATCGAGAATGTAAGTTATATAGGAGGCAATCCAAGGTACAATCCTAATCCGAACTCCTATCACCACCACAATAATAATAACAGCGGTTGGCGGCCTCGGTACCAACACCCGAACTTGTCATATGGCAATAATAATAATGTGTTGAGGCCCCCATCCGACTTTGAGCAAGAATATCGGGAAAACGGGCTAGGGCAATCACAAGCCATGCCCGGTAATCGGAACGCTCCACCTCCCGACAATGTACATGGCCAATCGGTCACGTCTTTGTTAAAGGATATATTAACCCGTCTTTCCGATAGTGAGGTGTTTTGTAGGGATCTTAGCCGCCAAGTAGCCCATCTGAATCGTCAGCAACAAGAAAGGCCACTAGGAACCCTCCCGGCGAACACCGAACAAAACCTGCGGGGCAAAAATCGGGAGTCCGGACAGGCGATAACGCTCCTGAATAGTGGAAGTTCGGACCCGTCAAGTTCCAACTCGGACAGCTTGCATTGAGCCGCCGCATGAGAAAGTCGAGCTACTTCGACTCTAAACGTAGCATTGGTTTGAATTTCTCGAACCCCTTGTTTATATGTATCATAGACTTGTTTTTATTTATTTACCCTTTTATGTAGTTTTAGTTTTCCCTTTGAGTTGTTGTTATTTTAAATTTTATTTTCATTTTTATTTTTACTTTTATTTCTATTTTTTTATTTTCATTGTTATTTTTATTTTTATTTTTATCATTTTTCATAAATTAAAAGAAAAACAAATCCCATTTTTAAATCCAAATTTTTTTTTTCGCGCGGGGCGTCCACACCTTTAAGCCCCGCGCATCTGTGTGTCTGCCCATTTTTCTCAATAAAAGACACACTACGCGGGGCGTCCCTCCTACCACGCCCCGTATACCCTTCGAAAATTAAAACCCCTCTCAAATAAATGCCACGAGGGAGGACACGCGGGACGTGCCCTAGGGCACGCCTCGCGTATCCTCGGGGAGTTGTGAATTACAACTCCCCATGGCAGCCTTTTTCCTTCTCCACTCTTCCCATCACTCTTCCCACTTCCCCATATATCTTTCCCACTTCCACACTCCACCTCCTCTCACCTCCAATCATATCACCTCCTTTCAAATTCAAATCATTTCACCTTCCCTCCACATTAATTCTATTTAAACCACCTTCTTAATTAAACTTAAAAATCATAAAATCATTAAATACTCATTAATAAACCATAAACCACCAAATTAAAAACAAAAAAAAAATCAAAAAACCAAAAAATTGTTTCAACTTCTGTCTTTTACGCAGGGCGTACCCCTATGTACGCCCCGCGTCCTCACCCTTCTCCCACCAAATTAGGGCCAGGAGGCGCAATACGCGAGGCGTGTTCTCCCAAATGCCCCACGTACTGTGCCATTTGCGTGTCAATTACTGGGCATGAGGTGGGATACGCGTGGCGTGGCCCCTTCATGCCTCGCGTACCCCTTGGGAATCCGAGTTTTACTTGGATTCCCATCCCTCTCCTGTAAATACTCCCCCTTTTCCTTCTTTCCCTTCCCCATAACTTACTCCTACTTCACCAACTCTTCTTCTACTCTTTCTAAATCACCCACTACCCACTACCACCATGGCACGCAAACGAAGCGCCAATGAGCGTCCCCCACGGGCCACTCGTGCTCGCTCCTCCCGCTCCACCCAAAATGAACAACCACCATCACCCGAACGGGAGGGAACTCCACCACTCACCTGCCAATACCGGGCTCCTTTTCATCTCCTAACCGAGGAGGAGGCCTAAAATTATGAAAATCTTTGCGCGGCCACGGTCAAGGAGCTCACGTACATCTCGGATAGCGTGCTTGATCATTATGATCTCGGAGGTCCCTTCGAAGCTCGCCTCCGCACCCTCGGTTGGTACGATCTCTATTCTACGCACTGGCGGGTGTACCCGTCACTAGTGGTGGAGTTCTTCACCACCCTCACCTCTAATGGGGTCCCCGGAGCCGCCCTCTTCAACTTCCGCCTTCACAACCGCCCCTTCTCTATTGACACTCAATGGCTCCGCAGACATTTCACTCACCAAGCGGAGGCGGGCATCACCCATTGGCCCGATGGTTTCTCCGCCCAAGACTTTTGGACCTCCATCACCGGGTCCGAAGATTACGACATCTCCAACCTCCATCCGGCTTGCATCCGCGACCCTATCCTCCAACTTCTCCACCGCTTCATCTCATTCTACTTCTCGGGGAAGTCTGAGTCCACCAAGGTCAACAAGCATGAACTGTTGGCCCTCTACTGTTGTGCCAACGGGCTCACTTATGACCTCTCCTTCCATGTGGCCGTCCACCTCCGCTCCACACCCATCCGGAAGCGGGCCAAGCTCGGGTTTGGCCACATCATCACCATCTTTGCCCTCACCACTCTCGGTGAAGCCGCCCTTGATCGTCTCCCGAGCCTTTTGCCTCGACCTGTGGAAAAGAACGCCTTTAAGTCTCTCAAGCGTTCAACCTCCGGCCCGGGTGAAACTTCGGGGGCGGCCCACTCCAATGAGGAAGGAGACTCGGACTCGAGCATGGGCCTCAATTTTAGTCCTCCACCCCTCCACGACTTCAACTCTCTTTATGCCTGGTTGGATATTTTGGAGGGCAACCAACATCGTGATCGGGCCCACTTCGACTCCCGCTTCGATTGCCTCGACGCTCGCCTCGACGCCTCCGAGGCCCAAAGGCAATCGGATAGGGCCAGCTTCGAAACCTTCACCAACGCCTTCTATACCCACTTCAACATCCACGGAAACCCTCCTCCGCCTCAACCATAGTTTTCATTTTTTTATGTTTTCCTTTGTTTTGTATTTTCTTTTTTCGTGTTTATTTTAGTTCGTTTTGTTTTAGGTATGACATTTGTTATTTTTGTTGCCCTTTTATCTTTTTATTGTACTTTCCTTTCTGTTTTAATATATATCTAATTTACCTTTATGTTCCATTCTTTTTCGTGTTCATTTTTCTCTATTTTGTGCACCATTAATAACATTCACGCAGGGCGTACTCCTGGTACGCCCCGTGTGCCGGTCATTTTTCTGCCATTAAAAACTCAGCAACTCAAACACGCGGGGCGCCCCTCTTACTGCGCCCCACATATTTGAGTCTCTGACCCAAAAAGAGCCCAAAACGCACCTCCTACGCGGGGCGCCCCCTTGGGCACGCCTCGCGTAGGACCAAACCTTCAAAGGGTCTATTTTTAATTTCATGTCTATTTTTGTTTTTGTTTTTCTCTTCTTTTGCGACGTCCTTGGAATAGACGTCATTTTAATAACGCGGAGGGTCGTGCAACCCCGCACTTTCAGTTTGTTTTGCACTAACAAAAACAAAAATAAATAAAAATCAAATAAACAACAAAATAATTGAACTAATTTATCGATTCTGAAAATTTTTCCGACACACTACCTCCCTCGGAAATAAATTAAAAGTTCCGTTATTTGTCCTTAAAATAAAAAGACGGAACACAAAGGATCGGTTTTAGTGAGAAATTTTAGTCTTAATTTTGAAGTTCTAGAATTTATGCAAAGCCTAGGTTTATACTAAACAAAAGCATTGAGTCCTAACCCACATGTCATCTCCATAATGAAATTTAAAAAGGCAATAAAAACGGGATGTTTGAAAGTTTAGCGAAGACTCGATAGTACACAATTTAAACCCGAATCTTTTGTGAGATATTTTTGAGCCTAAAGGAGTTTGATAACATCGAGATATTATCATGAGGACCAAAAGAGATATCTGCCTTTAAGTATGCCACGTAGCAAAGGAAGTCAGCTGGCGGATCTCCCTAGACTAGCTCTAGGAGATCCGCTAGCGGATCTCTAAGGCGAATCTCTCCATTCACCTTGGTAACGGCTGGCCGCCTACTCGGCCATAAAGGATCATTAAATGGATCATTAACTGTCTTACCCGCCAGGTTAAGAGTAACTTGTAACCGCCATTAAATGAGCATTAATGGGGACTTTCTAGTTACCTAGAGGTTACGAACTTCTCAACTATATATAGCCTACCATTCTAGGCTATCAAGGTACTCAGACTTTTCTATATTCTCTAAGCTTTGTCAATACAGTTTATTCTTCATATTCTCTACTGACTTTGGCATCGGAGTTTCCCCCGTCGAACCCAACGACGCCCCCCACAGGGACGAGCTCCGATCATAAGTTTCTCTCTTGTTATCAATTGGTGCGGTGAAGGTGGAATCCTTGATCAAATAAAGGGTTTTTCGTTCACACTGAAACATCATGACCGAGGGAGGACAAAATCCCTCCTCTGGGATTGAATCACCGATAATTACACCATCTAGTGCTGATCGTACTAACACAACTGCTCCTGTAACAAATATCGATGGAAACATGCCCACTGCTTCTTTCATCGATATGTGTGCTCGGGATATCGAGACACGATATGGGCTTGAAATTGGGAACCGCCTCCGGGCGTTCATGACTCTTCCTCCTCGTTGGAGTACGGTATCTACGTCAGCTGTCTCATCTTTACCTCCATTAAACTTTGGTCTGGGACCAGGTGCCCATAGCTCTTCATTCCTTCAAGCTCACAACATTGATTCCATGATAACTACTACGGCATCGGGTGGCGGACGACCGGTTATCAGGGAGTTATTTCCTGGCGAGGGAAGTCGAAGGAATGATACGGTCCCTCCTGGCGGATCGGAGATTCCAAGGTTTAATCTTGATGGACCAAATGTACCTAGGCGCCCGCGGACAAATTCGTCTCTTGGCGGATTTAAGGAGCCCATTCGTAAAAAGCATAAAAAGGATAAAAATAAGCAAGCAGGATCCCCACGCCGTGGCAGATCCCCTCCATCTACTGGTCGTAGAAAAAGTAAAAGGCCAGAAAAAACATCTCATATAGGTGGACCACCGCCACATCCATCTTCAGGAACTGTTGGACGCACCTCGTCTGGAGGCCAGCAAGGAGGAAATGGTCCAACTCCCCCAGGCAGAGGAAGTGGTGGAGGAGATGGTGGAGGAAGAGGAGGGAGCGGACGTGGTAATGCAGGAAGACATTCGCCATCAGATCCATCGTCTGATTCAAGTTCTTCTTCTTCTCCAAGTAGATCGCCACGAAGGGGTCGCCCCAGGGCGGATCCGGAGAATTTTGATGATAGAGTGAGGGCCCTAGTACTCCAAATGAATGAAGAAAATGCTAGGCACAATCCATTCGCCAATAGGGATTCGCCTTTTGCAGCCTGGATCGAGGCAGAGGAAACCGACAGAGCTTTCAAGATTCCTAATCTTGCAATATACACAGGCAAAGATAATCCGGAAGCTCATGTTCGAAAGTATCGAATCTTGGCCAGGCTCAATAGAGCCACCGAACCCGTGCTCTGCAAAATGTTTGTCACCACGCTGGGAGGTCCAGCTTATTTGTGGTTCCAATCTCTACCTCCAGGATCAATAAACAACTTTGATCAATTAAGCAGGGAATTTTGTGCTAAATTTGCTGGTTGTATTCCTGCAGTGGTGAAATCTGGAAAGCTTTTTGAATTAAAGCAGAAGGCGAATGAACCCCTCCGAGACTATGTGGACACTTTCAACCAATTGTGTATACAAATCGTTGATGTAGATATCTCCGTAGCTGTGGAGTGTTTTGTGAGAAACACTACTTGTAAAAGTTTGCAAGAGGATCTCATTCGTAAAAAGCCCACCAGCATGGCAGAGTTAATGGAGCGTTGTAAAGACTTTATAGAAGTGGATGACATTCGCCGAGGTTCGCCATCATCACCAAAAAAGGACAGAGGCGAATCTCGTCCTCGGGACCGGGATAAGGACAAACGTCAGGATTCTTCTTCTCGGAACAAACGAAGGGATTCTCGGAATAAATCAACATTTGTCACCTCCTTCACACCTCTCAATGCCTCTAAAAGTGAAGTTCTTATGTGGATTGAGAACAGCCAGCACAAGCGGAGCATTTCATACCCTGAGCCAAAAGGGGGGGAGTACACCAATAAAGGTAAAAATCCTAAAAATTATTGTAAGTATCACAGGAAAAATGGCCATGATACGGATGCTTGCTGGGAGTTAGCTCGAGAAATTGAACGACTCATTGAAAGAGGTAAATTGGATCGGTTCATCCAAGCTAAAGGAAAAGAAGAGGATAGATCCAAGGAGGACCCAAAGAAGAAAGGAAAGGGTACCATCAATGTCATAACAGGAGGACCTGATTATCAGCCAGCATCGAAAAAGGCGAAGACGACCGCCCTTGATAGGACATCATTAAATCGCCCTTTCTCAGACGCAGGTCCTGAGATTCCACCCCATGCGGATGCACTGGTCATCACCATGATGGTTGAAGGTTGGGAAATGAAGAGGGTAATGATTGATACGGGAAGTTCATGTAATGTCATTACCCGAGGAGCATTCGCCAGACTCCGGATTGATCCCGTCCAGGTGGAGCCGACGGTGGTTGACATTTTAGGAGTGACAGGTCATACCATTCAGACGAAAGGCCAAGTTACTTTGGATTGTGAGCTTGTTGATAATGATCAAGTTTGGAGAGGAGATTTGGAGTTCTCGATCTTGGATGGACAATTAGCTTATAACATTATCCTCGGACGACCTTTTATCTCCGAAGTTGCAGCTCTTATCTCTATTCGCCATTTGACACTTTACATTCCCACGGTCAAGGGAGGTGTGATGGTCAAAGGTTGTCAAAAGGTGGCCCAAGAAACATATTCGGCATCCTTAATGATTCGCCCTCAATCTAAGGAAGAAGATGAAGAGGAGCGTGTCACAATGGCCTTAGGCGAAACCGAAATGTACTTTATGGCAGAGGAGAAGCAGGTACGAATAGCTAAGGGGCTACGGGGCAAGATCAGAGATGCAATCACCAAAGTACTTTATGAAGCTGAAGATGTCTTTGCATGGAAAGACGAAGTTCTCCCAGGAATTAGCCCAGATGTGATCACCCATAAGCTCAACATTGATAAAGATGCAGTTCCTGTGGCTCAGAAGCGGAGAAACCATGGTCCGGAAAGGCAAAAGGTGATAGAGGAAGAGATCGCCAAGCTCCAGAAGGCGGATGCCATTGAGGAGGTACTCTACACACAGTGGTTGGCGAACGTCGTGCTAGTCAAGAAAGCTGGCGGATCTTACCGCATGTGCATTGACTTTACAGATCTCAATAAAGCTTGCCCCAAGGATAATTATCCTTTGCCATGCATAGACATGCTTGTAGATGGAACTGCCGGTCACGCAATGTACTCCTTTACTGACGTGAAGTCAAGCTATCATCAAATCCCCATGGAGCCCTCAGATAGAATTAAGACCTCGTTCGTGACGCATCAAGCTACTTATTGTTTTAAAGTCATGCCCTTCGGGCTTAAGAACGCAGGTGCTACCTATCAGAGGATGATGAACAAGATATTTACGGACAATAAGAGCGGTAATTATTCTGTCTATGTAGACGATATGATCATTAAAAGCACAATTGTAGAAAGGCATGCGGAAGATATAAAGGAGGTATTGGGCGTACTTCGGCACCACAACATCAAGTTGAATCCAGAGAAATGCACTTTCGGGGCAATATATGGGAAGTTTTTAGGATTCATGATCAGCGAAAAAGGAGTCAGCCCAAATCCTGACAAGGTCAAAGCAGTCCTAAAAATGCAAGCGCCCCAGAATATCAGAGAAGTACAGCGCCTCAACGGACGTATCATAGCCTTGGGCAGGTTTATCTCTTGCTCAGCTCGTAGATGTCAGCCTTTTTTCGAAGTCATCAAGAAACAAAAAGCATTCGAGTGGAATGGGGATTGTCAAAATGCCTTTGAAGGAGTCAAGCGGTTCCTCACAGAGCCACCCATGATGAGCCGACCTTTAAAAGGGGAGGATCTTTACATGTACGTATCGGTCACGGATAAAGCCGTATGCACAGTCATGATACGAGAAGAAGATGGCCAACAATTCCCAATTTATTACGTGAGTAAAGTTTTGAAAGACGCTAAAACCAGATATTCAAGGCTGGATAAAATGGCACTGGCTGTTGTAACCACGGCAGTTCACCTTAGGCCATATTTTCAGGCGCATACTGTAATAGTTCGAACCAATATACCAATGAGAAAGGTATTGCAGAAGCCGGACACTTCAGGAAGGTTGATGGAATGGGCGATTCGCCTGGGCGAATTTGATGTAAGAAATGAAAGCAGATCATCTTTGAAAAGTCAGGTCCTGGCGGACTTCGTGAATGAATTCACTGACGAAGGGATATCTCATCCCAAGCCTCCGTTAGAAGAATGGTCGATGTACACTGATGGAGCTTCCTCGGCGGATGGAGCAGGTGTGGGAGTTGTGATCAAAGGTCCCCACTACATAAGATTGCGATACGCAGCAAAATTAAATTTCCATGCCACTAATAATGATGCTGAGTACGAAGCTCTGATACTGGGATTACGTCTACTTCAAGAGATCACCCCAGAGCGGATCATGATATATAGCGATTCAAAACTAATGGTCAACCAAGTAATCAAGAATTACAGGTGAAAGACGAGGTTCTGACCAAATATGTAGCAGAAGTCAAAAAGTTGCTGGATCACCTTGAAGTTAAAGAAACTAAGTGGGAATTGATTCACATACCAAGGGAATCCAATACAGAGGCTGATCAATTGGCCAAAATGGCTTCCTGTGAGGAAAAATGGGCGGACCCGGATTGTCCCTTTGAAGTAAAAATGGCTCCAGCATTTGCCTCTGAAGAAGTGTCCCTATTCACAACGGTGGAGGGTGATTGGAGATCGATCATCCGCCAATATCTGCTGAATGGATCATTACCTGAAGACAAGGAAGAGGCACGGAGGATAGTTAGGAGATCAGCCTATTTCTCCTTGATGAATGATGGTCTTTACAGAAAATCCTTTAGTCATCCTTGGCTGAAATGCATTCTACCAGAAGAAGGGCAGCAGATCCTCAAGGAGCTACACGAGGGATCCTGTGGGTCACATGAAGCTTCCACCACGATCTTGAAGAAATCCAGGTTAGCAGGTTTCTACTGGCCCACAGCTGAATTAGATGCCCAGATTTTGGTAGAATCTTGTCACAATTGTCAGATTCACGCAAATGAGTAACATACTATCAAACATATCCAAAAGCCAATCATCGAGGGACGTCCATTCGCCCTCTGGGGAATAGACATCGTTGGCCCATTTCCCCCAACTCGTCGGCAAAAGAGGTACGTAATAGTGGCAGTAGACCATTTCACCAAATGGGTAGAAGCCGAGGCTATTTCCTCTATTACAGCAGAACAGATGGTGGAGTTTGTCAAGGACAACATCGTGGGAAGATATGGCATTCCACATACCATCATCACTGACAACGGAACACAGTTTAACTGTGGCAAATTCAAGGCTTTTTGTGAGGGGTTGGGCATCCTGAACAGATTCGCCTCCGTTTATTATCCTCAGTCCAATGGAATGACCGAAGTTACCAATCGGACAATTGTTAAGGGGATAAAGAAGAGGTTGGGAGAGCATGACAAGAAGTGGGCAGATCAGCTTACAAGTGTTTTATGGGCTTATCGTACCACCCCAAGAACGGCTACTGGGGAAACACCATTCGCCCTTTCTCATGGAGTGGAGGCCGTGATCCCAGTTGAGATACAAGTCCCCAGTGATCGGGTAGCCTTTTATTGTGAAGAGGACAACAATAAACGACTAAGGGAGCGTTTGGATCAGGTTGAGGATCGCAGGAACCAATCCTATGTATGCATGGCAGCATACAAACAACGGATCGCGGCTTACCATGATAAAATGCCAAGCTTGTAGATCTAAAGATAGGAGATCTTGTGCTTCGCAAAACTGACAAAGTCCAATCTCGAGAAGGCAAGGGCAAGTTGGGGCTCAACTGGACAGGTCCATACCAGATAGTAGACAAGGTTGGACCGACCACATTCAAAATACAAGATATGGAGGGCAATACACTGCCACGCACATGGAATCTCCAAAACCTCCGCAAATACTTTGTTAAAAAATGAAGTATGTTCATGGTCTTGAGCACTCTTTTTCCTTTAACAAGCTTTTTCCCATGTGGTTTTTCTTGTTAAAGGTTTTAACGAGGCTCATTTATAAAGACCTATTTGCTGTAATAAGGTGTTTCTCCCATTAATAAACATTGTTGGTCTTATCATCTATGTTCTTTTTATAGTTTACTGCTGCAATATCAATATTCCAGTCTTAAAAAGAAGGGGGGCATCCAACGCTCTCCATATTCAATGTAGATCCGCCACTTGGCGGATCCTGATCACCAATTGAGTTAAAACGATCCTTGGACGCAAGGTCTTTACACTCTCTTATCCCTCCCAGAGAGGGATTCACAAGTCCTGCGGGCGGATCATTTCACCTCAAAGATAGGTAGCAAATTGAACCCCCGGGCAGCTTTACTTCCTCCAAGAAGGAATAAAATAGCTTCAAACCTTCACAAAGGTTCATACCATGGAGTATGGCTGGCCACCTACTCCAAACATAAATCCTAAACATGCTTATGTTCAAAGTACTTCTTTACGTAAATGTAAGAGTAAAATAAATAGATAACAGCGTAAAGGATTAACCAGATTGTACTTAGAAGATTTTTTACAAAAAGATCTTTAAACAAAAACTAAATAATAATAGGGGCATCCTCTTTTTTGCTTCCTTCGCCTATGATGCTTGCTTAAGGATCCTTCTTCTCCACAGTCACAGATCCGCCACCAGGAGATACCTCCTTATCCTTCGAAGAAGTAGGACCCGGTGGAAGGACAGAATCAAGAATGGGCTCTGTACCTACCTTGGGCGGCATCTCTTTAGAATTGTCCGCCACAACTGTGGTAGAAGGTTTGGTCTCCTGCGGGGGTCCTTTCATCCATTTCCGTACATAATTGCGAAGGTATTCCCTGACATCTGGCATTTTGTTGAACCTCGCCACGTCTTCTGGTTCGGGGACGGCGAGTAGAGGATCTGTGAAGTCAACTTCGGGATGGGCCAGGGAGAAGTACGCCATAAGCATCTCGCCATAGTAAAACGCCTGTACACCCACCGTGTATTCAGCTTCTCCGAGAGCATCCTCATGGCTTTTGGCATCAGAAGCCATCGTTGCCTTTAAACTTTTAATCTCTTCATCCCGAAGAACTAAAGCCGCTGTGGCGGAAGCAAGATCCGCGTTTGCAGAGGCAATGGTGGAATGGGCATTCGCTATCTCTTTTTCTAACCTTTCAATGGTTGCCCTGTCCGCCACGTTCTGAAGGAGTCCATTTTCCAAAGTACGCAGACGGGCATACAGCTATAAAAGACAAAATGATTTAGTCCAAGGGCGAAAAAGAGGTGAAGGAATTATCATTATCTACATTCTTTTTGAACTCACCGAAAGAAGCTCCGATTTCCCCTTCTGGACATGAGTTGGCCCAGGGATTTGGTTGTAGTTCCTTTGTACCTCTCCCACCTGACCCAAGGCCTCATCCAGATCATTCAGAAGGGATTCATTCTTAAAAGAACCTTGGGCCCCCAATTTGACGGACCAGTATCCTCCAATATCGGGCTTCGCTATCTGCACAAACAGAGAAGAGCCATACATCACTTTAGAATCGGATGAGCAACAGAGGAAATCAAAAGATGGATTACCTGAACAATCTTCTCAGCAGGTTTGGCGGATCGTATCGCGTCCGCCATAATCTTGGTACTACCCATAGTGTTGGGCCGCCTCTTCTTCAGTGGCGGATCAACAGCTATTTCTGCAGGACGTTTGCCCGTATCGGCTTGAGGATTAGCCGCTTGACTTTTCTTGCGCGCTTCATCTTCCAAAAGCTTCCTGCGCATCTCTGCAAGAGCGTGATTGGCCTTAGATACACCCCTGCCAAAGAAGACATCAAGATAATCAAGACTTTTGAAGTAACGGAAAGGTACCTTGATCAAACTGAGTAATTTTCGAATAAATAAATTGATCCCCTTCTCGGTGAATCAATGGAATGTCACTCATCATGAAGGCTAAGGCATCTGCATAAGTCCATGCATCCACCTTGATCTGCTTCATGAGATCCGCCACCTCTTCATCACTGCTTGTTAAGATCCGTATGTCACCCGCCATATGTAGCGGACGAGAATTCCAAACTGAAGGGAAACCTAACGGTTCATCCTCCTTTATCTTCACATAGAAGAAACTCTCATCCCAGCTATGAACGTTGGACATTTTGTCGTAAAAGGGCGAATAGACACCAAATTTGACAAATGTAAGATAGGATTCTGACTTCCTCTTGGAAGGTTTATGAAAGGCCCTAAAAATACGGCTCGTATAAACAACGCCTAAATTTGAAGCGAGATAGCAGTCTAGGGCCATATCGAGCCAGCCATTAGGATGTAGCTGACTGACGGCAATGTCAAAATATGAGAGGATATCCGCCATCATCTTGGGAAGAGGAAGGCGAAACCCTCTCTCTACATGACTACAGAATACAGTAAAAAAGCCGTTAGGCGGATTGGAGGGGCGTTGATGAGAAGCAGCAAGTTGGGTTTCGTAATTTTTGATCCACGGAAAGCGATCCGCCAGATTCGCCAAATCCACGGCATTCATACGGGATGGAGTGGACTCCGTTCGAGGATTCTTTTTCTTAGCAGGGAGGGAAGAAGTGGCCATGGAACCCAGAAACCGGTTACGAGCACCGGCCGGAACGGCACCGGAGGCAGGAAAAAAGAAAGAGGGATTTCTGGTTGAACGAGTCTGGTAATGGTTACGCGCCGAGTTATTGAACTCAGCTAAACCGGAATTAATCGCACCTACAGAAGATTGGGAGTCCTCCGACGATGAAGTGGTCCAACTAAAATCTACTTCAATCTTAGGAGGAGATGACGAGTTAAAAAGTTCAGAAGTCGACCCAGAAGACGAGGATGAACTTCTAAACATTCAAGATAAAAGGAAAGGGCAATTACATGGAAACGTAGAAGTTTGAAGAAGAGCTCTGGAAAACTTCTAGGAAAAGCTTCGAAGACGGAGAGAGATGAAGAAATGAAGAAGAAAGAGAAATTAGAATGAGAAAAAGGTTTCTTTTGAACTTGCCTAGGACAGTGTGCCACCACACGTGTCAACCATCAAATGGCGTTGAACAGAGCGCACATTAATGATGGCGCATATGACGGCGCGCGGAAGTCTAAAAGCCCTAAAGGACTTTAAAGGCATTTTAGGGGGGCTTCTGATAACATCGAGATATTATCATGAGGACCAAAAGAGATATCTGCCTTTAAGTATGCCACGTAGCAAAGGAAGTCAGCTGGCGGATCTCCCTGGACTAGCTCTAGGAGATCCGCTGGCGGATCTCTAAGGCGAATCTCTCCATTCACCTTGGTAACGGCTGGCCGCCGACTCGGCCATAAAGGATCATTAAATGGATCATTAACTGTCTTACCCGCCAGGTTAAGAGTAACTTGTAACCGCCATTAAATGAGCATTAATGGGGACTTTCTAGTTACCTAGAGGTTACGAACTTCTCAACTATATATAGCCTACCATTCTAGGCTATCAAGGTACTCAGACTTTTCTATATTCTCTAAGCTTTGTCAATACAGTTTATTCTTCATATTCTCTACTGACTTTGGCATCGGAGTTTCCCCCGTCGAACCCAACGACGCCCCCCACAGGGACGAGCTCCGATCATAAGTTTCTCCCTTGTTATCAGAGTTCGTACGAGAACTCTGTTTCTTTCACAATTTTTCGAGAGCTTTGACTTTACTCGACTCATAGAGTTTGCATCTAATACCGGGTTTAGTACACTTATTTTGGTTAAAACGGCAATAGATGATAAAACGAGCCCACTTAGTTTAATTCTTTTCTTAATTTATTTTTCTCGTTTTCATCAACCTCTAGGAAACCCCCTTGAGCCTACTAACCGACTTTTCTTGTTAATACCCTTTTTCCTCTTGTTTAAATATCAACAAAATCGATTTGCACTCGAAATAAACCAAGGCCTTGATAAATAAGCACTTTAAGCTTTCGAAATCGTTTTTGTGCCGCTCTCAAAACAAAAAGAAAAAGAAAAACGCAATAAAGAGCAAAAGGCATTCTCAAGCTCCACACGAGCAATTTCGAGTTATATCTTATGAACTCACCAAGGCCAAAATAAAATACGGTGCAATCATCAAAATGGTATTTAAACTCGAGTTTTCAAAAATTAACCACTAAAAAGCCACCCACATTACAACCCCCCTCCAGGTTCATTTTTGATATTGCCTTAGCCATAACATAGGAGGAAAACCCGGATAAAAATGCAAACTCAAAGTGATCTCGAGTAAGTGCAAAGAAGAGTGCTAAAACACCGACCCACCAAAATTTGAGCGTAAGAGTGAAATCCCTTGGTGAGGTACTATCGGGTTCTCAAAAGGTAATCGGTCCCCGTTAATATTGCCTATTAATTTTGATCATGGAGGTTTCAAACAAGTTTTGGTCACTCGATTGTTTGCGTAGGTACTTACCGAAAACTTTGCATAAAACTTTAACTTTGAAATCACGCACTTGGTAAAACCAACCGACGGTTTATTTCTTAATAATCTCAATCCCTTGTCTTTCGATTTCTTTTACTTGAGGACAAGTAAAACTTTAAAGTCCGAGGAGGTTTGATAGGGGTATTTTACCCCTATCTTTTAGCGTGATTTACGATTCAATTTTAGAAAAAATAAATAAGTTTAATTACAAAAATAGAGTGTTTTAATAAAATAACGAAATAAAAATAAATTCCTTACTTTCTGTTAATTTTCCGTATTTTTGATTAATATTAGAAAATAAAACGTCAAGCTAACTCGGCTCTCGAGAATTGTATTTCAGGTACGAGTAAGAAGTAAAAATCCACCCATACACGTGGGGCGCATCACTCCTCACACGAGGCGTGAAACACTGGATCAGAAATAATTGACTTATCCACAAGCACCACGTGGGATCTAGTCACCAATACACGAGACGTGTACCACCATACGCGAGGCGTGGAACATGTGTCAGAAATGATTAGCCTAATCCTGAAAGTCAGACTGCATGGTCTCCCTGTGTCAACTATCCATACGCGGGACGTACCACCTTACACGCGGGGCGTGTAAGGAAGTTCTTCAATGCAAAAAGCTCAGAGGCTCATTTACGCGGGACGTGCTTCAGCTACGCACGGCGTAAAAGACCCAATTCAAGCAATAAAATCTCAGAAACTCAAACACGCGAGGCGCATCCCAGTCTACGCGGGGCGTGTTTGAGACAACAAGATCTGGAATTGGTCCACATGCAGGAAATTTCTGACGGAATGGGCAAACACGCGGGGCGTTCCACACCCTACGCGAGGCGTATTATGGGAATTCTGCACAAAATCATGCTCCTCCATACTTACACCTTGTGGAATTACAATTTTACCCCTAGCTTGATGTGTATAAATAAGAGTGACTAGCACTCATTTCAGACACACCTGGTAACATAGGCAAACTCTTGTCATTTTAGATTTTGTTTTAGGCTTTGTGTAGCTAGACTCTTTCATCTTGAGAGCTTGTTCGTTGATTCCGGCATCCCGTCAAAGTTCCGTCCTTCCTCCATTCACCAAGCTCGAAAGCTCCACCTCCAAGTCCTAAGAGACGGCTTTGAGTCCGGTTAGCTAGTTCCGAGGGTGGACTCTTCCCTTTACACTTGCTAATTAGCTTGTACTCATCCTATGTACTAGGCTTGGTTGTAATTCATATTCACATTCTCCATATTTATAATTTATGATTCATAATCTCTTTTTCTATATATGTGTTGATGTTTGTTGCTTGTTTTGATACTCGTAATTGATTATTGTGTAGGAGAACGTGATTTCCGACGCCATTCGGGCTATCTTTAGGGATTCATATAGGTGTTGCCTTACCGGAAGTGACGCTCCGGAAACCGTAGGAATTGACAAGCCACGGAACTTATGGGCCCTAATTTCTAGTCCCAAGCATTAGACACGCCTTGACTAGGAACCACGTAGTCTAAGTACTTCACGGGTCGGTTACACTACACGTAGTCGTCTTTGCAAGAGCAAAACATCAACCGTATATGCATTAGGAGTCATTATTTGTCATATTTATAACTTATCGCCATCCGTATCATTCCATAGAGTTTCATTATATAAATTCGCCTCACCCGTAGTTAGGAGTAGTTTGTAGTTGGTCCCCATATCAATCTCAAAGTATTCACCGCTTAAATAACGTATAAAACTGAGTCGTTTAATACTTGCAGTTATAAATCCCGTAGATTCGATACCCGGTCTTAACCGGATTATTACTTGATACGACGGGGTACACTTGCCCCTAAGTAGTGACGTCTAGTAAAGATAGAGCATTTAGAAAGATCACATCCATAGTCGTAACGCACTTAGTATATACATATTTTGTCGTAGAAAACACTACACTAGACGGCACGCATCACATTGCTAATTTTTCGTTCTTCACTCTATGTTTTTGGTCTTCATAGGAGATGAGCAATGGCTTGGTTGTTTTCAACTGAAGCCAAATCGGTGGAGTTTAAGGTCCTCAAATGGGAGTTTAATTTCATACTCAATGGCAGATTTTTACACCAAATTTTCATAGTCCACCGAAGAGATTTTGCCGGAGTTCAATAATTCTCATCTATTTGGTAATGGAGTTTGCTAAAGGCAGTGAGAGAAAAAGGAGAGTTAGAGAGAGAAAAGATCCAGGTTGATGAAGGAGAAGGAGAATAAGGGCTAAATGAGTATTTTAGGATTTAGAAGGAGTGAATGAGAGAGAGAGCAAAGGTAAAAAAACATTGGTCAACGGTGATACTAGCCACCAGTGTAACAAAGTGTAAAGTTCAATGGTCATACCGTGAAGAATTGAAGTTCAGTGGCCACAATATAAAAATGGATAAAGTTCAGTGGCCATGGGTGTAATTTACCCTATTTAATGTCACCAATTATTTTTTGCATGCTTTTTTTATTGATGAAGTTTATATGACACCTACAACAGGTCTAGTTTTACAACAAGAATGTATGGTTTGTAAATAAAAGAAATCTCTCTATGGTTTAAAACAAGTTAAGGAGCAATCCTTTGCTTGATTGTCTACTTTTCTTGGTTTACATGGTTATAAACCATTTATAGTTGATAATTCCTTATTTACTGAAGTGCATAATTACTTACATACTATCTATGTAGATGATATTATACCAATTGGGATAGACTCTTTTAAGATTTCAAAAGTTAAGCAACCCATGGATGAAGAATTTAAAATAAAAAATCTAGGAGAATTACTTTCGTAGACTTGAAGTTGCACGGGTCAAAACTGGCCTGGATATTTTACAACGAAAGTATACTGATGTCTAGCGGAGAATTTCTGATCTGCTTCCGTCCCTGTGGGGGCGTCGTTGGGTTCGACGGGGGGAAGCTCCGATGCCAAAGTCAGTAAGATAGATCAAGGGAACAAACTGAATTGACAAAGGGTGTGAGAATGTACCTTGATAGCCTAAGGATGTAGGCTATATATATCTAGGAAGTCGTAACCTTCAGCAACTAGAAAGTCGCCATTAATGCTCCATTAATGGCGGTTACAAGTTATCCTTAAACTGGCGGTTTAGCTAATTGATAGCTTATTAATGGCCTTTATGGCCGAGTCGGCCTTAGCCGTTACAGTGACGAATCATGTAGATGAGGAGATCCGCCATATAGGTTCGCCAGCGGATCTCTTTGAGTGGGATCGTGGAGATCCGCCATCCGGATCTCCTTTGGGGATTAATACGCGGCGTTCTTTAGGTGAATATCCTTTTTGATCCTTAGGATAATATCTCAATGTTATCATATACTTTTATACTTACTAGCTGATACAATATTATTGGCAAAAACGAGTCTCAACACATATGAACGCAATTTTTAGACTGACAAAGGATGAAGGTGTTCCATTGTCTGTAGGAGATTCATTTATTTAACCAATACAAGATCAAACATTACTTTTGTTGTTCACACTTTAAGTTAATTTATGGCTAAACCAGCTGACATACATTACAAAGCTATTATAAGAATATTGCATTATCTAAAAGACGACAGGGAAAGAGTTGTTTTATACAACACAATCCAAATTACTCTTACAAGCTGATTTAGATGCGGATTGGGCTACTTGTTCGGACATACGAAGATAATCACATGGTTCTGTGTATTTTTAGGGGATTCACTAATAACCTGGAAGAGCAAGTGTCTTGTTCGTGTCTAAATTTCTAGAATTTATATCTTGATATTAGTATATACGATAATTATTGGGTATGTGATATTAATTTGGTGTTATAAGAAAAATTTGGAGTTAATTTGATGGTTTTATGTGTAAATTAAAAGTTTAGGATAATTTTTAAAAGATTATATAAAAATGAAGGACCAAACCGAATATTCGCCAGATTTGGTATATATAAATCTAAATCTACGAAGAGGCAGAGATTATCACTTTATTTTCTTTTCTTTTTATATTCATTTTTAAATTCATCGATTTTCTCTAAACCGTTTCTCCACCGTTTCTTTGATTTACGGAGATTCGACCGTCCAAATCACTCGAAATTTAAAACATATCATCCTTATGCATAGATCTAAGTCCTAACCGAAGAGTTTTTGAGTTTCGGTAGTGTTTGGAGGAAAACGTCTTAGACAGTGTGTTTTCTTTAATTAGTAGCCAAGGTAAGTAACTATCAACTATATTTTGAGGTTTATGTATGTAGATAAATATCTAATCAAAGAAGTTTCAGAAATTGAAATTTTAAGGTTATGCAGGAATTTTGTAAAATTGAGATTTTTCACGAATTTGCTTTTTATTGTGAAATTATGGTTCAAATGAAGCTATTGACTATGCTTCTATGTGATTTTCAGATTTTACTTGATTATGTTGATTTAAGGTTTCATTTGGTTGAAAGTATATAAATATATGTTTTTGGTTTCAATGTGTATATATATATATATATTGAATAAAATGAATTTGATGATTTCTTACGAATTGTTTTTGGATTGAGAAATCTGTTGCGGTTATTGTTGTTATTATTTTGGATTGAAGTCCAAATATGATTTTTATGAGTTGTGATATTTTGACAGATAAAATGGTTTTGTCCATCTAGGATTGTCCGGGGTAGGAGTTGTAAGTTGTAAGACCATACCTAATGGCGGTATGGCCAGAGTGCACGGCTGGTAGTCCTAATTGTTAGGCAAGGAACGAGATGTAAATGAGATATCTCGATATTGTTATGATTGATGTTATGATCTACACGGGTGGAATTCGAGGATGGATACACATACACAAATTTTATTTTATGAACTTACGTTTTGAGAATATTTTATAAGGTTTTGATGACTATCTTATAAACTTAAGTTTGAGTATATTTTATAAGGTTTTGATTAAATCCCTTTACAAATGTATATATGTAGCTATGTTAAGTAAAATTAAGTTTTTATAGCTGATAGTTTCTTACTGAGATTTTTGTCTCACGTTTTTAAATGTTTTAATGTTTTTAGGTGAGAAAGTACAGGTATAGAGAAGATTACCGATCGATTAGGCGAGGATTGGAAGTTGTTACTTATTGTTAGAATTATTATTAGGACCTTAGCATTTCAATTGTAATATGATGGAGTTGGGAAATATATGTTGAGGTCCTCGAATGACTAATGTAGTAGGAATATGAATTATTTTAGAATATATATTGGAGAGGAAGGTCAAAATAAATAAATAAATATGTTATTATGATATATGGATAAATTGGAGACTCCTAAGGATTGATTATGATCTTTCTAATTCACGCCCGATGCCGATTGAGGTCGTTTAGGGTCGGGTGTGACAGCAAGAAGCAACCAATAGTATCAAAGTCATCCACAAAGGCTAAATATCGAGCAATGTTTTCAGTAAATAGCATTGTTAAAAAACAAGGCCGCCTAGGCGTTCGAAATTGAGAATACGCCTCGATTTTCTTTGATTAGTCCCTCTTGACATTTTTTTTGTTCTTATGCGATTTTTAACCGTCTGGACTCTGTTTAGGATGCCTAAGTGATGATGAACAAAAACATTTTTTTATTATGAATTTATATGTTGCTACTATAATTCAGTTCTGAGTTGTTTCAATAATATTATTTTTGAAATGTTGATGTTTGCATATTTTTAAAGATATATGTTACCAATATATGTGTTTTTCTGTATTAAATAATTTTATATTATTATTTTTAGATAGTATAATACATATTTTAATTGAATTTACATAACAATTTGTTAATTAACAAATAAAAGATATAAAAATATAAATTCGATTAAACCCCGATTAATCTCTAACTTATCGCTGATTAATCCTTAAAGGCTCTACCTGTCCTGCTAACGCCTAACTTTTTTACAACCTTGGTAAATAGTGAATTACAATGGATTTTATACATTTTACGGATAGTTCAAATACCACATCCTTATTCTATTCCTTTCTTTTTTGACAATTCCTTATTCTTCCGCATTACCAAAAAAAATCTGACTTTCTATGAAAGAACCAAACAAATTGAGTTTGATTTCCACTTTGTAAAGGAAAAGTTGGAGTTGTGAAACCTTTACCAATCTCTACTCATTTTCAACTTATTAATATCTTCACAAAATCTTTGATGCCTAAAGTATTTTTTTTTATTAAGGAATTGGAGTTTTCTCAAATTTATCGATATACACTCCAGCTTGAGAGGTAGTAAATATGTGGATGTTTTTATAAAGAAAAGTTAGTAAGTTGGTTAAGAATACAATTAACTTAGTTGTTTTAAGAGGTTAGTAAGGTTATATATACAATATTAAAGCTAAACATAACTTTTCATTTTTAATATAATGTGTGATCAAGCGGAAAAAAAATAAGATTTTAATTTTTTTATAAAAATTCATAATAATATCTAATATTAATTTAAAGATATTATATTAAATAATAATAAAATATGAATAAAATTTAAGTGAATTTATCTTCAAAAAAAATTTAAGTGAATAAATAATATATTTTATTTTATTTTTACCATTAATATATTAAAATATAAAAATATTGGTATATATATATATCAACTACACAAATTTTATTAAAAATATTTTGAATAAATTTGAAAACTAAAAACAAATATTTTAGTTATATGACTATGGTTTTCTTTTGTAATTCTTATATACTTTTTTTTTTTTGAGCTATGACAATATATAAAAATAAATGAAGTGATTAAAGTGTTAACTCATAAAATATTTAAAAAACTTGAAATATATTAATTGATTGGCATAATGATAAAACAAAACAACTAATAAATTATCAATCTTTTTATTTGGGTAACTAACAAATCCTAACAAAAGTTGAGCTACAAATTAGGGTAAATTACATACGTGGTGTACAATCTTTATCCATTTTCACATTTTGATGTGCAACTTTCAATTTTGCACACTAAAGTGTATAGCCTTCTAGTGACTTCCCGCTAAAGTGTACAACAGGTAAAAATGACCGGTCAAACCTGTTAACCACTTGGTCAACGTGACACCTCATCAATTTTCAATCCTTACAAATTAAAAGTGGTCCCCACATATTATTAAATTACTTTTATACCCTTAATAAAAAAATTCCATAATTCTATCTTTCTAATTTTTTCACATTTTCTCTCTCTAAATTTTATTTTTTCAAATCCATTCTTTCCCACTGATCTCTCTCTCCTCTCTCTCTCTCCTGCTTTTCTCTTATCTCCTCTGCTCACTCTTTTAAATATATCAGCTTTGTTCCAATTTGTTTTTTTTTTGAAATGCATTCTAAAATTTATCAATTACCTATAAATACATTTTCATTTTAAAACAAAAAGAAAGGAAGAAAAAAAATGGAAAAAAGAAAAATCGGCAGCCATGGAAGTTGAATCAAACGCATCGGAGCTTGTTGAAGCCTTCCTCATTTCGATTTCGGATGCGATTTCCTTCAAACCTGCAAATGAATTACGAGTACTGATTTTCCCTCACTGTTGATTTTCCTTAACCTGCGATTTTCCTTCACGACTGATTTTCCCTCACCTGCGATTTTCCCTCATTGCTGATTTCCCTCACTGCGATTTTCCCTCACTGTTGATTTTCCTTCACCTGCTGATTTTCCTTCACTACTATTTTTTGGAAATGATTCCAGTTATAAAAACAGTGAACAAACCTCCATCTTCGTTCTCCCTCTTCTTGAAATTGTGCTGGATATGAAAAAATGGTGAAGAGAGAGAGGAGAGATGTTTTAGAGAGATGATGTTAGACAAAATCAATTTTATGAGAGAGAATGGATTAAAAAAAATTAGAGAGAGAAAATGTGAGAAAAATTAGAAGAGGGAATTGAGATTTTTTTTAATTAAGGGTACAAAAGTAATTTAATTGTCACACCCGACCCTAGACGACCTCAATCGGCATCGAGCGTGAAATAGAAAGATCATAATCAATACTTAAGAGTCTCCAAATTATCCAACGCCATTATATTACAATTGAACTACCAAAGTTCTAACCATAATTCTCACAGTAAGCAGCCAACTTCTAAACCCCGCCTAAACGGTCGGTAACCTTCTCTATATCATGTACTTTCTCACCTAAAAACATTAAAACATTTAAAAACGTGAGATAAAAATCTCAGTAAGAAACTATTAGCTATAAAAACCAACTTTACTTAACATAGCTACATATATATGTTTATAAAGTGATTTAATCAAAACCTTATAAACTATACTCAAAACGTAAGTTCATAATATAGTCAAAGTAGTAAACTAAAACCATAAAAATATATAATCTTGTATCCATTATTGAGTTCAAAACCTTATAAAATACTGTAATCAAATAAGTGTTTTATCAAACCAACTCGTATTTAATCAAACGTAAAACCTTATATCAAAATCAATCATAACTGAAAACATAATCCAAATGAACTTAAAACATTGTATCGATCCTCGAGTTTCTCCCCTTAAGTATCAATCCATAACCACATATATAGTCGAGACGTCTCTTAACATTGCCTATCCCATATGGTCTTACCCAACACTTCGCTGTCATACCCAATAGATCTTCAGACTGTGTACACATGTCATGTCCCTCACTGAACATGGTCTTCAAATATAAAACCACCGATCCGGATAACTCTCGATGGATATAAAATCATAAAATCATAACGTACCAAATTTCATTTCACACTCAAATTCCAAACTATTTCATAATCATAAATCATTTGGCTTCAATTAGCCATTTTGTATCATAAAAATCATATTTGGACTTCAATCCAAAATAATAATAACAATAACCGCAACAGATTTCTCAATCCAAAAACAATTCGTAAGAAATCATCAAATTCATTTTATTCACTATATATATACATTGAAACCAAAAACATATATTTATATATGTAAATCAACCAAATTAAGCCTTAAATCAACATAATCAAGTAAAATCTAAAATTCACATAGAAGCATAATCAATAGCTTCATTTGAACCATAATTTCACAATAAAACGTAAAATCGTGAAAAACCCCAATTTTACAAAATATCCATATAAACCCTGAAATATCAATTTCTGAAAATTCTTTAATTATAAATATCTATATACATAAAACTCAAAATATAGTTGATAGTTACTTACCTTGGCTACTAATTGACCCGATCGATTATTCTCTAAATTCTGTCTAAGACGTTTCCCTCCAAACACTGCCAAAACTCAAAAACTCTTCGGTTAGAACTTAAATCTATATATACGGATGCTATAGTTCCAATTTCAAGTGATTCGGACGGTCCAATCTCCGTAAATCAAAGAAACGGTGTAGAAACGGTTCAGAGAAAATTGATGAATTTTAAAAAGAATAGAAAACGAAAAGAAAAGAAAAAGAAAAGATGTGATCACCGCCTAAATCATTTGATCTGAGATATATATCTCAAACTTGGCGAATATTCCGTTTGATTCTCCATCTTTATATAATATTTTAAAAATTATCCTAACTTTTAATTTACACATAAATCCATCAAATTAACTCCAAACTTTTCCTACAGCATCAAATAAAAATCATACACCTAATAATTATAATATATAGTACTATCAAGGTATAAATTCTAGAAATTTAGATCCGGACGTGACATTAATAATATGTGGGGATCACTTTTAATTTTTAAGGAGTGAAAATTGATGAGGTGTCACGTTGACCAATTGGTTAACAGGGTTGACCGATCATTTTTACCTGCTATACACTTTAGTGGGAGGTCACTAGAAGGTTGTACATTTTAGTGTGCAAAATTGAAGGTTGTACACCAAAGTGTGAAAATGGGTAAATGTTGTACACCACGTATGTAATTTACCCCTACAACTTATAATAAATCTAACCGTTAAAAAACTCTCTTTTTTTAGATGATAACTATTTCTTTGTTTTTTCTTTATGGAATAATTTTCTTAATTAATCATACCCCTCCCCGGACCCTCGCTCAGCGGGGACGCGTAATGCGACCGGGCCGCCCTTTTTTTTTTTTATAGTTTTTTATTCTTCTTTCTTAATGGATGGTTGTTGTTTATGTCCCTTTAATAATGTTATTATGTTTTTGATTCATAGAAAAACAAAACAAAAAAGTTTTATCAGTTATCAAACAGATTTAGTTCATTGACCTGTAAAAAAAAATCTGAAGTCGATTTTAGGTGAAGTGTGTTTCTCATATTTGTGTCAAAAATAGTATCAA
The DNA here is from genome assembly GCF_963576675.1 of Euphorbia lathyris. Lineage (NCBI taxonomy): Eukaryota > Viridiplantae > Streptophyta > Magnoliopsida > Malpighiales > Euphorbiaceae > Euphorbia > Euphorbia lathyris. The sequence continues at coordinate 92,797,204 of NC_088910.1, forward strand.
GCTGTCTACTATTGTTCTATCACACAAAAGATGCATATTCAAATTTCTCTAATATATGTAGTGTTTTGTAATATTTTTTTATAAATGAAACACTTAGTTTTCTTTTTGAAACAAATCCTAACAAAATAAAAATAAAAAATAAAAATAGAAAGACATCTATGTAAATTCCTATCTAAATGAAGAAACTATATCCAGCTAAAGTTTGAAACTTTGAAAAATTGTCGTAATAGAAGAAGATGGTAAAAGTTGGAGATGATGGGCTTTCTTTCAATTTTCTCCCGCTTTTCTTATTCATCAAAATACAGGAACCCGATTCTAGTGTGCAATAAACCCTCCTTTATCATATAAACAAACACTAAAACCCTCCTTTTTCACTTTTTCTCTCCTTTCCTATTCCCAATACTAAAAACCACTTCTATACTCCCCCATTTCTGCTTTCTTTGCTCTCCACTTCAATTCCCATCTCTTCCATGGCTACTCACACCTCTATAATCGCCTGGTAAGTATCTCACAGCTTCTTTCTTTATGATTAAACTTGTTTGCTCCAGCTTAGTTTTCTCTTTTCTCTTTTATTGCAATCTCAGGGGCTCTGGCGAAGATGGGCAGTTAGGAATTGGTACTAACGAGGAGAAAGAATGGGCTTGCGTTGTTAAAGCTCTCAAGCCTTACAAAGTCCGTTCTGTTGTCGGTGGCAGTCGCAACTCTCTTGCTATTTGTGATGACGGCAAGGTTATTTCTCCTCTTTCACTAACTAATCATGCCCTTCTTTGATTATACTCAATTGATGCTTGCTCGCTGAAATTTGATACTAGCTGTCCTTGATCTGCATTGGTTTTTAGTTGTTTACATGGGGGTGGAACCAGAGAGGGACACTGGGGCATCCACCCGAGACTAAGACTGAGAATGTTCCTAGCCAAGTTAAGGCGCTTAACAATGCTAACATTGTTCAGGTATTTTTTGTTCTGGGCTCTTAAACCATATTTGAGTTTGCCTTAGCTAATTGATGGACTTCATATAACTCTGGTTTAGGGGTTGATTTGTAGGCTGCTATTGGTGGATGGCATTGCTTAGCTGTTGATGATCAAGGCCGCGCATACGCTTGGGGTATGTGTATATATTTGTCATTCTCATGTTTTTCTTGAAATATGAGCAAGTCACTTGATCTGGGTGATGATTAACTGAAATGATGAGTTCAGAAGATATATTGACTTCATTAGTTATATGCATGTGTCTTCTTGCAGCTAACGGTTGCCTTGGTTTATTTGTTTGTGCAATGTTTATGGTAAATTGATAAATCTGAAGATGTGATGTATGTTATGATGTAGGTGGAAATGAGTATGGGCAGTGTGGTGAAGAACCTGAGCGGAAGGATGACACCGGCAAGCCATTGAGACGAGATATAGTCATTCCCCAGCGCTGTGCACCAAAGCTCACTGTTAGTCAGGTGAGTTACTTTTCTACTTGAAGGAAATCTTTTTGGTTTCTTGTTCATTAATGACTCAAATGAAAGGGATGTGGAGATTTAGCCAGAAAAATACTTTTTCATTTTGAGCCTCACAGAAATGTCCTTCTTTTATTCAATATCAGTCTTGTAGTGGTACCAGTCATGGATTCTTAGAGAAGTTAGCGCTCACGCTGATGTTGCATATTTTGCAGATTGTATTTTTTTTTTTTTTTTTTTTTTTTTTTTATGTTCAATGGCATTGTTTTGCTCTGAATTGCTTTTAAAGTTTCTTATGATTGCTAATGGATTAGGTTGCTGCTGGGGGTACTCATTCCGTGGTGCTTACACATGAAGGACAAGTATGGACATGGGGCCAACCGTGGCCTCCTGGAGACATGTATATTTTCTTGATTAATCCTGCAATCTCTCACATATTTCCATTTGTTCTCCTGTACCATTTGGTCGTCATTTGGAGTATACTTCGCTCGTTGGTGCATTTCTGCATTCTTGTGTTTTCATTTTTTCTTTATTTGCAGAAAACAGATATCTGTTCCAGTGCGGGTGCAAGGCCTGGAAAAGGTTAGACTCATTGCAGTGGGTGCATTTCATAATTTGGCTCTTCAAGAGGATGGAACTTTGTGGGCGTGGGGTAATAATGAATACGGACAGCTTGGAACAGGGGATACCCAGCCCAGATCACAACCTATTCCTGTCCAAGGACTTTCTGGTCTCACTTTGGTTTGTATTGCTCTGCCTGCTATGCTTCTGTCTGAGCTCTTTTTATCTTCACTTGACTAGTATTTATAGCTAGATAGTGCATAGTTAGTTTATTTAGGTGGCTTCTGAAGGTCCTTTTTCCTAATTTGGTTGCCTTTTTCATCTTCTTCTTACTTACTTGTTCTGTGAGACTTGATTTTTGGTTCCAATATGTACATATCAGTAACCACATGGTGGTTGTTAGGCATGATTTTTTTTTAGATTACATGTTTGCTCTTCTTCCCTGACAGGATATGTTTCTATGTGTAACAGGTTGATATTGCTGCTGGTGGATGGCATTCTACTGCATTAACTGACGATGGAGAGGTATCCATGCTCTCTACTATGTCCATGGGTTTTTGCATTTAGGTGTAATTGTTTGTGTTTCTTACATAGTGTAGACTGTATAAATGTACATGTTTGATCTAAATTATGAAGCCTCCATTGATTATTATCACAACAACAACGAAGCCTTAGTCCCGAAATGATTCGGGGTCGGCTAACATGAACCATATATCTTGGTTCATGTCATAAGATGTGGCTAAGTTTTACGCTGGCCACCACAAACCTACCGCAACCCTCCTCCTTTGTCCGGGCTTGGGACCGGCTGTAAATGCCACCAAGTGACCCTCACAGGCCCTCCATTGATTATTATCGTGGACCATTAATAGCATTAGAAACTGAATGGTGTTTTTCCTCATCTACTATGTTTAATAGTTGTTCTGGCGGATGGCTTTTAACAATGGTAATTCACTGAACTTGAATTGGTGGATTTGTTTCTCGTTTTCAGGCCCTCCCCCACCTTCTTCTCTTGACCAGGAAAATGCCTCCATTTAACATTTTGCATTGTCCTAAAATCTGATAGCCTTGATTCTTGATACTGGATTATTTGTATTGCTTCCCTCTTTATTACATGTGCGGTCACATATGCTATGCACGCAGTCAATCTCTGGTTTCTATACATTGTGAAATTGAAACTGTCTAAGAACAGCCTACTTGGTTCATGAGTATTTGCAACAATGAGCATGAATTCTGACTTTATTGTAGGTGTACGGGTGGGGTAGAGGGGAACATGGAAGACTTGGATTTGGAGATAATGACAAGAGCAGTAAAATGGTACCTCAAAGGGTTAATCTCTTGGCAGGGGAGGACATTGTTCAGGTACCATTCATCTATATGAAATGTCATTTGGTGGAAAACTATATGGATCCTTGTAGCCTCAGTACTTCATTTCACATTCTCTGATTAATATAATCTGTTGATGTCGTAGATATCTTGCGGTGGGACGCATTCAGTTGCAATGACGCGAGGCGGACGGATATTTTCTGTAAGTAGAATTTTTATTTTTATGGTCATTGTGTGCAATGTTATGGCTTATTGAAAGTTTCTGCAAGTGGTTTTTGTTGCTAAAAATTAACTTGAAATGTTGAAAAATCGCGACTTGTTTTTGGGGGCAGTTTGGCAGAGGTGACCACGGAAGACTTGGAAATGGGAGGAAAGTGACAACAGGACAACCAATGGAAGTGCCAATTGAGATCCCTACTCCTAATGATGTTAGTGAAAGTGAAGCTGAAGCCGAGGGATGTTCTTGGATTGCTAAACTTGTTGCTTGCGGCGGCCGACATACTCTAGCAATTGTAGAATGGCAAACTGATACTAAATAGTTTGGTAAGAAATAAAATGTTGTCTTATTATGTATCAATCTTGTTCCAAACAAGGTCAAATTACATATTACTTTTTGTCAGCCTCAGAAAAATAATTAATACAAGAATATTTAATCTAATTCTAAATAAGTGAAAGATGGAATATGCTTTCTTTTTCTGTCATCTCATTATATCCTAATTTTATGATTCCTCCCCCACAAACAATCTGAGGTTCCCATGACAATATATGTTTCCTTTTTCTCTCATCTGCTGTAAAATCTAAATCACTCTCCAACACTCAGAATCAGATCTTAAGATTTACTGATAAGGAATACTTGAGGTGTTCTCTAGTGAATATGAGTATTCAATTGACATGTTTTGAATGCTTTTATAGGAAAAATTAAGAGTTCAATATATAGAAGTTTCCTGACATTTTTCCGGTGACCAGTGGGTGTTTAGCCCTCCTGACCCCTGGATCTGTCACCGCTAGAAGTAAGTCTCTATATTGACACTTTTGCTGTGATTCTTGGTTCTTCTCATTAGTGAAATAGTTACCTCGATGATATATTGCAGTCATTTCCAGCAAATTAATTACTCAAACTCAAACCAGTTGATTTCAAAGTTGGTCAAGTTCACTTACAAGACAAGGTTTAGGGTCTCAAAGGTTTTGGTATTGCAAGTAAAAAATGAAGTAAAGATGAAACACAAGCATATCTACAAAAGGAAAAATGTTCAAGTTGGTTTGGGAATCAGATGACTTGAGGAGTACTAGTTTTTTGGGGCTGATCGCTCATAGCAACGCTGCGATCTTGGCTCCTGTCTTGGCCGCGAAAACCTGGTCCATAACGGTGATTGAGAATCCCTGCGTGGAGGAGTACCACATACAGAAACTGACTTAGAAGTGAAATTGTGATCAGTGCTTCCAGTGTTTTCTGCAAATCATCAGTTATTATATCATATGTTAATTTGCATTTTCACTAAAAAGAAAAAATGAATATGTTTGGGGAAAGACACATTAATGTAAAGTTGTTACCAAGCGTTTTCCTCTACGCCCTCCTAATATGATTTGCTTGCACACAAGCCTATAACAAGAAAAGAGATCAATCCAGTTAGATGCATAAAATGAAACAATACTTAGTATATAAATTAAACTGTAAGAAATGATGAGTCCCATTGAAATCTATCCATTGGTATCTTCATAATCAAATTCCTTTTCAGATTATGTTTATATGTTGTTTTGCTACAGTTGAATAAATCCTTGTCATTTCAAAATCGAACTTCATTACTCTAGCTAAATGATAAAAGAATAAATTGGATTCCGATTGGTAAACGACCCAAAGAAATTTGATTATAATTCAATTCATAGTAGAAAGCTGGTATTCTTCCATCATTGATAAACAATTTGTTGGACAATACTCAACACTTGCTTATTTCGCCCCCCAAACTTTAGTTATAAATTGGTATTTTCTTTATCAATATCAAGTTAGTCCAAAAACTAACATATGTTAGTATATAATTTGTGGCTTTTTTATTTTCTTTGACATGCCAATTTCCGATCTCATTTTGGACTATTTGACAAAAACAAAGTGTATAAGTTATGGGAAAAAAATACATTATCTCAATAAAAAAATAATGGAGGTAAGCGATTTCGGCAGACGGTGGTGCAATTTCAACTTTATGGCATAATAGGTTAGAGGAGATTAGATTATATCTGTGGTTAATTTTGAAATTGCACCTCTAAGTATTAGATTTAAAGTTAGGTGATTTACACTTTATCTCGAAAAGTAAAAATAGAAAAGAAAAAAGTTGATAGAAGAGTGAAGAGGAATACATACCCAAAAGCAAGAGCAGTAATGGCGAAGGAAAGAATAGCAGTAGAAGTAGCAGAGGCCAAAGTATGATCTGTCCAGGTGCGATAGTGCAAAACCCCTACTATTACTGAGCTTGCACCTATTACACCAGCTGTCAGAGCAAAAACCAGCATGAAGCTTGTTGACGGATTCCCTCCCAAATCTACACATTAAACAATATCAAAATCAAAATCCCATAAATATAGTATAGAGAAAGTAGGACTTACGAGGGTGATTTTGTTCGCCATTGATGTATTTGTCAAGAGACCAAGCAGCTAGGCCAAGTACTATAAGATTAAAAACAAAGTTTACAGCTAAAAGAGGTCCTATTAAGTCTCTCTGAACCCTTCCTTCTCCTCCTCCTGCCATTTTAGAGTTTTTATTTATGGATTAGTAGCTATGAAGGAAGGAAGGAAGCGGTTATATCATACCATATTTTTCTATTTTAAACAAAAGCAAAGGAATTTTGAGGAAAAGGTGTCTTTTTCTTAAAGAGAGAAACACCTTTGACGTGGAGGTCAGGACTGAGTGAGTCCCAGTTAAGCTAATCGGCAAACTTTTCATGTTCTTTTCTTTTTTCTTTATTTTATTAATTAATTCATAAGTTTTTTTCCTTTAAGATGATTAATTCTAAAGTTTGTAAAACGCCAACACATTAACTAATTAAGGTATAAATATGAATTTTGATACTAACGTTTTTTTAACTCTGTGTAAATTTAGTTTGAATTCCGTGTAGATTTAGATCCTGTTTGGGAATTAGCTGTTAGCCGATAGATGATTATATTTTTCGCTAGCTGATTGTATGAACTTGTTTGCTAAAACTTAGCTAATTGCTAATAACTGTTTGTGTAAAATGATAAATAAGAACATGATAAAACATTTATTTGGAATTATAGAGTATTAATTAGGGGTAAAAATGTCCATAAAAAGAGATGAGACAATAAGCTAATTGAAAAAACTACTAAAATGAGCTTTTTGGAGCCAATAAGTTCTTTTAAACCTCTCTTCACCAAACACTACTATTACTAGTCAAAACCTCTAAAGTTTCTCAATAAACCTCTAATTTTACTCAAAAAAAAACTATTTACCAAACATGACCTTACTTTTAAGGTATGAAGTGATGTAAATTGGCTTAAAGCATTATTTGGCCTCTGACCTATCCAAAATTGTGTCATTTGACCTCTGATCTATCCAAAATTGTGTCATTTGACCTCTGACTTATTATTTGGTCACATTTGGCACTTGACCTATCCAATTTGGTTAAATTTCACCCAATTTGTATGAACTCATTGATAAGTAACGATATTTTGACACTGAAACGTGATATTTCTTAAAGTTTTTTTTCCACATTATGTGGAAATAATTAATTAGATTAAAAAAAAAGAAAAAACAAATCATAAACTAAAATCCATTAAGTTCAAGTGTAAAAATATTGTTACATATCAATGAGATAGTGATTCGGTTAAGTTTGAATCCAAATTGGGTGAAAATTCACCAATTTAGAATAGATCAGGGGCCAAATATGACCAAATAATAGGTCAGGGGCCAAATGATAAAATTTTAGATAGATCAGAGGTCAAATAGTGTTTTAAGCCTTTAATTTTAATAAGATAGTATTAATTTAATTTTAGTTATATATTACCGTAAATTTAATTTTAATTGTTTTTAGGGTAAATTTCAAATAAAACCCCTGTAATTTCACTAATTTTCAGATAAATGACTGTGGTTTACTTTTTGTCAAAACGAGGATTGAAGTTTTCAACTTTAGTAAAATAAGGACTTTTTCGATTGATATTATTAAAATCACCCTTGACGATTTCAAAAATGACATATTTTAAGAACTACTAATATTCTAAGCAACTTTAATTCTTCAACTTTTTTATTTTGAAATTATTTAGATGATGTTTGGTAAAGAGAGAGGAAGTTAATTTTTAGAGAGAGAAAGTTCCAAAAAAGATGATTTTCGAAAATCGAAAATGTAGTTCCATAGAAAATATGACATTGAACAACTTTAATTCTTGAAAATTTTCATTTTAAGGTCGTTAAAGATGGTTTTAATAGCATTAATCCAAAAGGTCATTGTTTTCTTAAAAGTGTGAAACCTCAATCCTCGTTTTGACAAAAAGTAAACCACAGTTCTTTATCTAAAAATTAGTGAAACCACATTGGTTTTATTTGAAATTTACCTTGTTTTTAAGCAATATTAATTTTAGTTATATATTACTCTAAATTTGAAAAAAATATTTTGATTGTTATTTAATTGTCACATTAAGGCCCTGTTTGGTAAAGAGCGTTTTGGGATAAAAATAACGGTTTTGACCAATTTTAGAGGTTTGACCACTAAAACCTCTGATTGAAGTGTTTGGTGGAGAGAGGTTTGGGAGAGAGTTTTGGGATGAAAACGCTAATTTAGAAAAAGCTCTTTAAGAGCTTTTTCAATTAGCATTTTGGAATATTAAAATTAATGGACTTCTTTAACCCTAATAGATAGACTCCCTCTTCTCCTGCGCCAAAATTAATGCCCTTATTCATCTTTTTGCACAAACCGCTATTATCAATCAGCTAATTTTTACCAAACAGGTCTACACAAACAGCTAGTCAAATCAGCTAATGTAATCAGCTAACAGCTAATGTAATCAGCTAACAACTAATTCCCAAACAGAGCCTAAACCTTTCAAACAAGTTTGTTAATAAATTATAGTATTTTTTTCATACATTTTTTATTGGCTATTTATAACTATATTAGTAAGACAATAAATATTTTAGACACATTGATAAATATGGAAGAGGGAACAAAATTAAAATATACTCTCTTATATATTAATAAATATTTACACATATTTATACTATTTATGAGAGTTGGATACAATGATCATATATTATTTACAAGTAATTAAAAAAGTGCCCTTACATATATAAAGTAAATTTATTATACTCTAATAATAAAAAAAATTGTGATTAATTTGTATGTGATAGAATTTTAACAAGCTTTTTTTTTTTTTTTTTTTTTTGAAGATTTTAACAAGCTTTTTTTAAAACTATATTAGTGATACATTAAATATCTTAAACGCAATTGATGTTTAAAATGTTTGATGTAACAGTAAAATAATAGTCAAATCAATATTTTTAACTTTTTGGTACTGCATGACTAAATTTAATCTTACTTGAAAACGTTAGTATTAAATTGAACCATTTTGTATGTTAAAATTAACTGCATACTTCAAAAAAACGTTAAAGTTAAATTTGACCATTATCCTAGTAATTAATTTTAATTTTATTTATTGGCCGGATCATGTATTGTTATTCTGTGAAGTTATGTGAATAACGGGCTAATTGGTGTCAAAATTGATTTTGACTTCACTTTTTATTTTTTCAAATTTATTAAAAAACACCAAGTTTGAAGAATTAAATTGACAATAAAATTTACTTTTGAAGCAAATTGATCCTAGAAGTCAAATTGACTTATATTTATCTCTTTCTTTTATAGATAACAATCATCAATAATCTAGTCTATTATCGTGTGTCACGTAAACTTAATGCACAGAATCAAGCAAACTCTACCTATCGCGTCGACACTTCAATTAGTTTCATATGATATGGTATAAAACCTAAGTAGTGTATTGAGCGCACTTCCATATAAATTAAGTCATCCAAACACCCGATGACTGATTCACAAGCTACTAGATATTTAGAGTCCATCAAATAGTGATGATTGTCTTCAAATATGAAGGACATTTATTGCTTAAGGTGACACTTTTACTCTCTCTTATTCAATATCTACGGCATACTCAAAATATCTAATTTCATTATGGGAGTTTGATCATTGATCATGTCCTAACTTCATTATATTATAGGTTAATATAAAGGCACCAATGTATTCAGATGGATTGGAAATTACAAAAATACCCCTTGCACTATGCAGTAATATTTCATATGTTGAAATGTATAAAATGAGAAAATTCACATTGAATGGTACATATAGCAGAAATCTAAGAAAGTAGTGCAAGGAAATCTAGTTCATCAGGCTGTGGAGTGTTGAGAGGAGGTTCCATAAACACAAGTAAAGAGCTCAAAAACAGAACGCATACTGCAAATACAGCAAGCGATCTGCAAGGATTTGAGTATTGCCTAACTAATGCAATCCCTTCTTCTTGAGCTCTACTACTTGAAGATGATGATGATGCATTATCCAATTGCAGTGATGAACATGTCAACAATCCATACACAATTCCTGTTATAACTGCTCCTAAATGTGTCCTACAACCAATATCCAAATCAAAATCAACCCTCATACATTCCCAAACAAAATTAAACTTCAATTCACTGATTAAGAAAATATTCTTACCAGTCATCAATTGGACCAAAGTGGCTTAAAATGAAACTCAGACCAGTTATGATGATTGCCTTCTGGTACATGCTGTCTACAACTTCCTTACCTATTACATCTTTGTTTTGCATTTGGTAGACTAACCAAGCTCCGATTATCGCGAATATCGGTCCCTACATTAGTAAGTAACCATTTGCTTTAAAATAACCAATATGACCAAGTACCTTTCTGTTCATAGAAACTTCAAAAATGAATTTATAAAAAAGAATACTAGAAAAAAGCTAATTTGGACAGAAACTCTGTCAGTAATCCATGAATTCCGTCAGAATTTGTGACAGAATTCTGTCCCAAGTCAGCTTTTTTCTAGTGGTATATGGACACACTTTTATTCTTTTGTGTGTTAGAATGAGTGGTTTGCTTACTGTGCCACCAACGGTTGGTTGAGGTGTATGAAGGAAGCTGGTCAAGTTGCCAGAAAGTCCTCCAAGTATGTAAATCAAGAAAAATGTGAATGAACCATAACTTCGGCAAACTTGAGTCCCAAATGTCATAAGTGACCAACATCCTAGACCAACATGAAATACTCCTGAGTGCTGCACAATATTTTGCAGGTATTCATGCTAATTAAATAGATAACAAGTTTGAGTAATGCATATTTGGAATTGAATGCAAAAATGAGTTTAAAAACTATGCTTCTTATGTTCAAATGATGAAGAAATTAGATGAAAAGAACAGTAACACGAACCCAATTTTCAATCTTGTACCAGAAACATGGGTGTCACTAGCCTCCACCATTCTCCAACAAGGATCAAATCGTTTATCTTTGCTCCGTATAGTAATGGCACCGAAAACAGCCCCAACTCGGAATTTCTTACTGGACTGGCTATTTCAAACAGGAATACAGCAATGTTTATAGACACCAAAACACCTCTGCAACCAAAATTGGGACACTCAGAGTTAAACATAACTTCATTTCAGAATTCATGACCAAAAATAAGATTAGAGCTCACATTAAGTAGAGATCAGAAGTTTCTTCGTTTTGATCCAAGGTCTGTGAACTACTTGAACTACCATTTACATTCTCTTTTCCCATCTTGATGAAACTTTTCACTGTAGAATCATCATACATTGAAACTGAATTCTGTTCTTCACTTTGGTCTTCTAAATTATACAACTCGTAATTTTCTGATTTTGTACCTGAAGACACAGGAAAAATCTACATCAAGCTTAATTTACAAGTGAGATGATTAATGATATAAGACATGATTAATTGAATTTCTAACCTTTATTGAGTTTTCCAAGATAAGAATTGAGAGATTTCAATTCCTCCATTGTACTAATTTCTTTACTCTTATCAGGAATCACCGAGGCAGCCGCCTCATCAGAAGATTCTGAAGAGGGCTTATTTCCATTGCCATGGAGTTGTCCAAAATAAGAATCTAGCAACCTCAATTGCTTACTTGTCTGTACTTCCATGCCTAAATTTTCCCCTTTTATGCTCCAGAGTCTATGCAGAGAAGATGTTTGGGTCAGAATCAGATTCTGGAAATGGAAAGTTCCTTGATTCAAAATTGCAGATCTTTTAGGGGCATAAATTCCATCTGCTGTCGTCTGGTGTCTTACAGAATTGAGAGGAAAGACATGATCTTTGTAGGGCAATTTATAGCATACTGGAACTACAGCCATCCAAATTAGACCTGATAATATAAACTAAAGGTTATTATGAGAATCATTCCAATCAATCATTTTGTGTTCTTATTAATTTCATGATTACAGATATGTTTATATATCTAAGTTATAGGGTCAAAATTTGTAACATATATATGAATGAAATTAGAGTTTCACACAGGATGAGAACATAGAGAAAAACCCAGAAATCTAAAAGAGCAAAAAAGGGGAGAAAGAGGAGAAAGTACAGAACATATACATACCAATTAAAAGGAAAAAGGTAGCAGATAAATTAGGGTTGTGTTGTGTGACAGACAATTCAGAAATTATGAGATCAAACACAAGGTACGAAATAAGTATTATATGATCCAAAATCCAAGGAAGGGCCACTCATATCTTATATCTCCATCAAGAACCAATGTATCTAAATTTTGCAGGGTTGGGTTATCTTTGTTGCTCCATTCACATTTTGCCACTTGTCCAACATTTGACCCACTTGGGATTTGCATGTGGCCCTTTCTAATTTAACTCCCACAGTTTCTTTTGTCACTCAATACAGATAGTTTGTCAAATTTGTTTTTAACTTTTAGCATATAATACAGAGTCACAATGATTTTTCAAATTTAACAGAAACGGATTGTATTTGCGGTTTAAGATGCCTCATTTTGATCCGGCATTCGCGTTGCCAACATGTGTGGGTGCGTCTCTAACACGATGGTTACTCTAAGCAGGAGAGAGCTTTTGTTCTGGTAATTGGTTAGAGCTTTTGTTCGTAGTTGGTTAAAAGCTTGCAAAGACTATTTGCTTATAAACTAGTTAAGATTCTTATTTCTTTTCTATGAGATGAGAATGCTTAATTTTCTTTTATTTTCTTCTTAACCATTTTAAGTGATTCACTTTGAGCATCAATTTCTCATTCATCACTTGTCCGTTTTGAGTTTATAATATACCGTTAAAAAGATCTCATGCCATAGAATACATTAACATATTTCAAGTTATTTTAAACTCTATTTATCCGTTATATATTTAAGTATCAAGTTGACAAAAAAACAACAAACCAAAAGTTGTTTATAATTTATAAAAATAATTTTAAATTAATTATATATATTTAATATATATAAATATTATTTATTTATTTATAATGGCATCTGGTCCGACCAATCTGATCCATCCGATCCGACCAAATGACCCATGACCCAATTATAAATCTGGTTTGATGTCCTGTCCGGTTCTAATAACATTAATAAAAAATACTTTTATTCTTACTAGCTAAAAAGCAATTTTATGTTAACATCGTAAATGAATCAAGCACTTAATGCTAGAAAACTAGGTGATATCACACTACTATTTAAGAATACACATGTATCAATGAAGTCCTCGTATCTTCAAATGTAATCACCAGATCCACATGACCCAGTCAAATAGGGTCTTAAAGGTCATGCACATTTTGACCCACACTCCGCATTGAGATTAGCAAAATTGCAGGTGTCCTTGATGAACCCGTTACAGACCTCCCCATTAAATGATTGTCATGTGGTCCTTTACTTGGATATAGGGCGCAGAACCCAGATCTTCTATAACTGCATAGTACACATTACTCAAAAGGTATTCTATTCATTCGATTTGCTCACCTAAGTTTACATACTCATCGATATCATTTCTCATTACTAATTTAGGCATATGAGGGGGGGGGGGGGGGTTGTCGGTTCCCAGCCCCTCTTTGCTCACTTTTTTGTCTTATCCGAGGCACTCAATGGATCTACCCAACTCAGCTATAAATCCCTCACATCAATTGATGCGATGAGCATGGAATGAATATATTTGCTCTATGACTCAATTGAAAAAACTTTGTAATCCTCTCGATCTCTGACATTCCTTCTTCTTTAGCTCCACCAACTAGGAATGGAGGCCTGGTGGACGCGAATGACAACCTGATAGAGCCAATACAAATTACTCCAACACTAGACTAGCTATTAGAGGTATGCTTGGGCTCCCTAAACCTTGAACAATGAAGGTTCATGGATGGAATTACAAAAAATCTTATCTACAACATAGGTCCGGTTCAAGAGTCAATGAATGTCCTTAGGGCCAAACATGCGTGACAAATGGATGTCATTAGAGCAGAGTTAAAAGAGGCGAAATAGGCCAATAAGTAGGCAGGTACGCACGATTCGATTGCCTTTTCTATCATAAATCATATTGTCTGCACCTCCCCAAGGAAGAGAACACTATCTACTGATTCCCAACAAGATGTATCTCGAGGTTGGTCTAGGGAGAGAGAGTCCAGTGCCACTCACTAAAGGTATCACCACTATCGAACACTGATGTAGACATTAGAGTCGGAGGACCTATGAAGAAAATATGTCGATAAAGGATCCAAATCAGTCAATGTAAACGAACGAAAATAGGTAAGAAAATAAACAAAAGGCGTTAATTAGACGGACAAGGTGACTCGATTGATCGGACGAGATGACGTCATAAATAAATAAATCATTTTTATCAATGTAAAAATATTTTTATAAACTAGATAGGTGCAAAATAAATTATAAACCACCTTTGGTTTGTTATTTTTTGGCAACTTGAGGCTTAAATATGTAACAGGTAAATAAAGATTAGAAGAACTTGACATGTGTCAACGTATTCTATGTCGTGAGATCTTTTCAATGGTATATTATAAGCCTAAAAAAGAGGAGTGATTACTGAAAAATTAATGCTCAAAGTGAGCCACTTGAAATAGGTTTGGAAAGAAAAATGAACAAAAATAGGCTTTCTAATCTGAGGAATCCGGTGTTCATTTCTCATTCGTGGGTGGCGACTCTTCCAACTCCGAGCTCCGATCCTACCGAGTAGCTTGATTCCCAGATTGGTTGCTTTCGGCTCCAATCATATCATTATCGCCAACGGTATCATCCCCTTGGATTCACCGGGCGAGGCTTGATATCTACAACCGCCCAGACATCCCATCATTCTAACAAATCCAGATCTACCAAGCAAAAGAAGACCATTGGCCAAAGTTCGACCAAAATACCATCTTCTACAATATGGGGAAGACCGAATTAAGGCTTTGAGACCAAGATCTCACAATCGATGACATCCCAAACTGAATCGGAGAGAAGGCAAAGGCATTCTCCTCAAGGAGGAAATGTATAATAACATTCAAAAGGAGCTTTGAAATGTCATGGTAGATATAGGTGTTGGGGTTTAGTGTCCTATAGTTACTTGTTCTAGGATATAAACCAGCTGTAAATGAATTGTTCTTTTATATCATTTGTTTTAATAAGATATGGTTTTCAACTATATAAAGGCAATTACTTTTAAGAACAAAATAAGTCAAATAAAAGAAAATCCTTAAGTTTATTTAAAGTGATTATAAAGTATTCATACAAGCATGAAGTGAGACAAAATATTATAATAAACTAATAAACTTAAAACCACCCCAAGTCAAGTAATATGTTTGAATAGGGATTGACATAATACTGTTGAGAATTGCATGTGGCAATGTCTTTTGTTGTGAATAGAGAGCTGATCTCACAAGCTTCAGATATGTAGATATCTGCGCAATTACATGGATCCGGTGAATGAGTTCATTAGGATTGGAGACCTGACTTGAGATAACAGGATGGATGGATTTATCTTGTGTCACCTGTTCATCACATTGGTATTAATAGGTATAAGTAATCATCAGACTCAAAATAATATTAATTAGTGATTCTGGATTATGGAATGTGATACTTTGACTCTGTTCAAACACGATCCATAACAGGGATGGCCCTAGGGTGTGTGCGGGCAGGCATTGGGTATCACAGAAAGTAATTGCAGAATAGGATTGAGCATTTGTCACTCCTGATAAATGGGAGATATGTCCAGGGATCACTTGTGGAAGACTTGACTCTAAATCCTTGCAAGGTGATGGATTAAAGGTTGAAATAAAGATTTCACTTAATCTATCTATTCAGAGTTAACTCGACCTATACAAGTAAAATGAACGTCTCGTTATATATGACTTGACACAATCCATAGTCATAAGATTCAGTTCAAGGATGTAGTTGATAAATGATCGAATTATACTGTACCTAATACGGAAAGGTCAACGACAGAATCTGCATGTCTTCTTATAGCTCTGGGGGAATATTTACGGTTCTGCTATTCACAGTCCACGCACTCATTCCGTTATACAAAGATTAAATATAATTTTGGGAAATTAATTTAATGGTTGTATACGGCCAGTAGCAATAAGAACCTAATGGGTCACACATAAGACTTAGAACCAAAAAGAGGAATGGATAATAATTAATAGATGGAAGCCTAAAAGAGTTTTTTTAAGGCCCAATATATAAAGGGGGGGATATGCATGTATTAGACACATGTGGGAATTAATTTATTTAGACAATTATGATTAGATTATAATTATGGTTAAATTAATTATAGGGTAATTAAATTAGAAGGTTTAATGTGATTATGTTTCTTCTAATTATTATTCTATAAAACAACTAAATATTATCTTTATATTTAGATATAATTATAGATAATATTTATAGAGTATTATTTAGAATAAAACTCTAAATAAGCAACATAATTCTATCTAACTAGGGTTTAGATACAAGAGACAATTTATACCCCTCTTATTACAGAATTTTGGCCAAGCCTAATCCTAGAAGAGAGAGAATTTCGACCCCTGCAGTAGAGGAAGAAATTGTTCCGCTTGCTTCCATCTGATTAATTATATCTCTTCCTTTTTCTCTTTGATCTTGTGTTGATTTGTTAGAGACAATCTTTATTGATTGCTTTCTTTTGGTTGAGATTCTGACTGATCTGTTCTTGTGTTTTTCTTTGTGCTCATGAACTCGGAACTAGAGTTGAGGGCACTACGTTAGCAACAGTAGATAGTACGTCACATAAGGTATTTTCTTCTATCATTCTTTGTATGAAATAACGATGAACGGATTTTCGTTTAAGGAAATAGGTAAAAAAAATTATATTTCCGCTGCCTTATGATTGCCTATTTCCCTTCAATAGGGATGGATTATAGGATACCCGAGATAACAAATGTCAATGCACCACTCTGTACAGAAATTATGGACAAACGCATGCCTCAAGGGTTCAAATATCCAAAGTTGAAAGAATATAATGGGATGACAGATCCAACAAGGCATGTGAAGAACTTTCCCCGAGCCTTAGAATCCACCACCGATATAAATGCACTCATATCTAGAGTCTTTCCCAATATACCCATAGAGTTTTTGATCCACTATCCCCACAATTTAGCATCAACTCCTCTCAGGATCCATACAGACATTCAACCAAATGGAAAATAAGTTTCCCAAAAATTTCATCATGTCCATCCCCGAAAGCAAGACTATGCAGGATTTGACTACCAAGTGTAGGAGCCTCATGAAACTCTTCATGGATGGGTGGAAAGATTTAAGAAGACTACAATTCAGATCCGTTAACTAAATATAGACGGAGCTATGTAAGTGATGGATTTCAATTGTAGTGGCAAGGATATATCCAAAGCGCTAACCACTAGACAACCTAAGAATTTCCCAAATATAATGTGACGGGCTAGAGATTTTGTCAAATGGGATGGGCAGCCCCTGAATCCCTTGATAAAGGACATGTTAGGGTCAATCACTACTCCAAAAGAGTCTAGAAATGACAGAGGAAGAGATCGATGAAGGTCACGAGAGTAAGCGAACAGAGACTTTGCACCTTTGAAGGCTCTAAAGAAAGAAATCCTCAATTGGGTTGAAAAAAAATAGACAACACATTTAATACCCACCGAAACTGAAGTGCTCCAGACGTCTCCATAATGGAACATATCACGAGTTTCATAAGAGGAAGGTCATGACACAGAGGATTTCATGAAACTAGCTATGGAGCTTAACAAGATGGTATAACAAGGCAAACTAGATAAGTTTTTAAAGAATCTTGAAAAGGCCCTAAAGCAACATGACCGATGCCTGACCGAATGCACACCCAAAGTGGTCATTAATGGCATAGACGGTGGCACACGAGAGGATCATTTCGTGAAGCAAAAGAGGATTTTAAAAGATATGGAAAGGTTATTAGAATCCAAGTCGGAGTTCATCTCTGACACATTGAAAAACCTCCATAAACAATCACACGATGATGCTTTGGTAATATAAATGTTGATCAAAGACTTCAAAGTCCATCAAGTTTTTGTTGATACAAGGAGTTTGATGTACATCATCACTAGGAAAGCCTCAAAGCCATTCGCCTAGATGTTGAATGATTGGTACTTACATTGTCCATGCTAGTTGGCATCAACAAGCACACACTTCCTCTACCTGGCACCATACGAATGAAGGTTGAAATAAGAGATGGCACCACCAAATGGCATACGAAGGAATAATTATTGGTGGTTGATACCGTTCTTCCTTATATTATGATGGTAGGCAGGTCGTTGCTGTTAGAGCCCACTTGAGCCCATTCCGTCCACCATTTAGCATGGAAATCTCTATCGGGTGTGTCTATCACTCAAGGGAATCAAATGATTTCTCAAGAGATGTACATAACTTGCCTAAACATGGAACTCGTGTCGGTAGATTTGGTAAAAGAAAGAGAGATGACTGAACCAGTGGGAGCTCTTGAAACAGTGTGTCTAGCCGAAGGGAAGTCTATTCAAATCTCAAGAGACATGCTGAAGGGTGCAAAAGAATAGTTGGTAAGCACGCTAAATGAAAACATCATACTCTTTGCCTGGTGTCTGTAAGACATTGTGGGTGTTTTTCCCAGTGTCATGATGCACTTTTTAAATGTCACCCCCGAAGCTACTTCAGTCAAACAAAAAAAGTTGAACCACGGGGCAGAGAGGCAAAATATAATCCAACCAGAAGTTAAGAAGTTAAAAGACTGGTGTCGCTTCGAGGAGGTTTACTACCCCAAATGGATGGCTAACATAGTTGGGGCGAAGAAGGGAAACGACAAATGGAGATTATGTGTAGACTTCATATATCTCAACAAAGCTTGCCCGAAGCATTCTTATCCCTTTCTATGCATTGACATGCTTATTGACTCCACAATAGGGTATGTGATCAACTATTTCCTGAACGTGGCCTATAGGTACCACTGAGTCCTAATGAACATGGACGCCATGATCAAAACTCGTTTCACTTTGCAAGAGGGGATGTACTATTACAACGTCATGCCATTTAGCCTAAAAAATATTGGAGCATATTAGTGATTATTGAACAAGATCTTTAAGGGCATCATGAGGGATAAACTTAAGATTTACGTGGATGATATGATTGTAAAGAGTAGGACAATGGAAGATCATGCTTAATACATGCAAGCGGTCTTCGCTACCTTGTGGGAATACAACCTCAAATTAAATCCCAAAAAATGTACCTTTAGCGAGGAATTGAAGCAAACATAAACAAAATTCAAGTCATCATCAACATGGAGCCCCCCAAAAAAGTTAAACGACATGAAAAATGTGAATGAAAAAATGAACTCTCTTGAACGATTCATTTTCTGTTCGACAAAGAGGTGTTTGCCTTTTACAAATGTCTAAAAAGGAGCAAAAGATTTCAACTGGACGACTAGATGCCAAAAGTCCTTCGAGAAAATAAAGGTTGTCCTAACTTCTCCACCTCTTTTAAGCAGGACAATACCATGTGAAACGCTATATTTATACATTAGTGTCGTTGATGAGTCGTTGTGCATGGTGTTAATCCGAGAGGAAAGCATCGAGCAGTTGCTGGTACATTATGTCAGCATGGTCTTGCGCGACGCAAAAACTAGATATCTAAAGTCGGAAAAATTAGCATATGGCGTAGTAATCACCTCAAAAGCTTCAACATTACTTTCAAAGTCATTCCATAATTGTGAGGACATATATTCCAGTGAGGGAAATTTTACAAAGATCTCAAATCTCAAAGAAGAATCGACGAATGGACATTGAAGCTGACAAAGTTCGATATCGCCTTCGAACCTCGCAAGGCATTCAAAGACCAAGCACTATCAAACTTCTTAATTGAGATCCTAGGTTGCTACGCTGTTGGGATTATCCTGGCAAAAATCGGTGGAAAAAATCACTAAATCCCATTTAAATTAAGCCATACTATATGCATGATAATGAACAGATTAATTAAAATGTACCAGTCTTCTTCTGATTGAGATCATACATGTTGAAATAATCGCAATCGGATAAAGAGCTTCTTCTAATGTGACATCCCTCCACAAAAAAGATTCTTGGTTAGACTATAATGTAAGTTATGATTAGGTTAGCTTGAAATAATTCCAATAACCTAAAACACATAAAGGTAGGGGTGTGCATCGGTACAAAATCGAACCGAACCGAACTAAAAAACCGAATACCGAAATAATCAAAATAATTCAAACCGACACCAAACCGAATAATAGGTAAAACAGAATTAAAACCGAACCGAAATATGTGGTTCGGTTCGGTTTAAACCGAATTAAATTAAAAATAACAAATAACAAATAAAAATCACTATATTTTCTCATTAAATTTACCTCAACAATAACAAAAATAAATATTTCCAAAATATATCTATATTGGGTTATTATCTCAACAATAATTAAAAAAAAAAAGTAAACTTGTATAATCAAATATATGTGTATATATATAAAAAAAATGTAAAATATATGTAATTCGGTGCGGTTTGTTTTTTTTACATTTTCTGTCAAACCGAAACGAACCGAACCGAACTGAATACCAAAATACACTTAAAATTAAAACCGATGCTGAACCGAATTGTTAAAAAAACCGAACTGAAAAACTGAATTCACTCGGTTCGATTCGGTATGCGGTTAAACCGAACTGATGCACACCCATACGTATAGGGGGCGGCACACAAAAATAGGAATTAAGGGGAGCTTTTCCAACTTTAAAGTCTATTTTATTTAATTAGGATAAATCTAGTCTAATTAGGAGGTGTTTGGTTCATAAAAAAAAATATACAGAAATAATTGATTCCATTTGATATTGTTTGATTCACTAATATTAATACAGTAATGGGAATTCTATTCCTCCATATAGGGAAATCATGATTCCCATCAAAATTGATTCATTTTCTTTATTAAATTTAACAAATAAAAAATATTACTCCAC
This sequence comes from Euphorbia lathyris, assembly GCF_963576675.1. Lineage (NCBI taxonomy): Eukaryota > Viridiplantae > Streptophyta > Magnoliopsida > Malpighiales > Euphorbiaceae > Euphorbia > Euphorbia lathyris. The sequence continues at coordinate 92,817,989 of NC_088910.1, forward strand.
AATGTACAATTGAGCAATTCCAATTATTTTGCTCCACGATTTACAATTGTGAAATTCCAATAGCTTAGATTGCTCCTGTAATATACAATTGAGCAATGGTTTAACATAGTTATGTATTATTGTTTATATATTACAAAAGTTAGACATTTTATAATGTGTTTTTTAAAATAGAGGATTAAATTATGTGTTAAGTAAAAAGACGATGTCTAATAAATTATTAACCCAAATACATATTAAGGTATATACAAATTAAAATTATATGTATATAACTTAATAAATAAAATGAATTGATATTTTATTATTATTAAGCTTTGTATTAATTCTGATTTCGATTATTAGAGAAACAAACAACTTCAAATGGAATGTGATTCCGATTCCAAACTAACCAAACAAGATAAATAAATAATCATTCGGATTCTGATTCCGTCATATTCCTATTCCGATTACGTTTCCGTTTCCAAAGTTTGAACCAAACGACTCTTAGATTAGTCTCTAATTAAATTAAATTCCTATTTTTTTAAGAATTCATATTATTAAAAAAAGGGTTAATTTCAAATATAACCCTTGTGGTTTCAAGTGTTGGCAAATAAATACCTGTGGTTTGATTTCAAGTAAATAAATACTTGTGGTATGCTCCGTTTTTCAAATACGCGGAAACTGTGAAGACAACGTTAGTGGGCGAGGGTAGTTCAGTCATTTTAGAAAAAATGACTATAAAAGCCTTTGCAAACTCAACTCTACCCACTTTTTTACCCTAAAATACCACACACGATTACTTTTCAATTTCTCCAGATGTGATATCATGTCCTACTTCTGTTCTTGCTCTAAAAACTCTCTACCCACTTTTGTACCCTAAAATCTCAATCAGTTGTTTACTTCATTTTGTTCTTCACCATAACGAAATTATAAGATACAAAAGAAGCTGCTCAATATCTCTAGAGCCTTATTTTCGAAGCGCAAGTAATCAAGGGGTCAAATTTTGGGGCTTTTGGCTAGGGTTAGCGTGGAAAACAAGGTATGAAATTGTTGTCTAAAAAACTTTATAATTTTTCATAATTTTAGTCTCACTTGTTTGAAATAGGTTAGGGTTTTCTGGGCATTATCAGTCTTGAGCTTGTATTATCAGTTCTATTACATTTTTATTGTCATTTTTGCTAGTGTAAAAATTCCAGATTTTTGAGATTTTGGTAGAGATGAGCTGGACGCTAGAAATCTTGGAAAATTTTGTTAGATTTGTGCTATTTTTCCTAATCTGGTTTGGTGCTTGTACGATGAAATATAAGAGGAAGAAGAAGATTCTATCTTCTGATAAATTTTTTTGTCACTTCTCCCTTTCTATAGTTCTCTTTATTCCTGATTTTGTTTTAATTCTAAATAATTTTATGTGAACTGAACTTGAGATGCTTCATACTTGAATATTACCACTATGTCTACTCTTGTATGAAAGATTAGAATTCCCACAAAGACGAATAATCTTCCAGGTTTCATTTCATAACCTTTCCTAAAATCTAAAATGAACTTTCATATAGAAATAATAGTCATGAGGTTCCCACAAGCCAAATGGGATGAACATCAATATTGTAGCATGCAGTTTTGACCCCATGAACTTTATAAAGTCATTCTATTATACTTTTTCTTTGATATAATTGACTCCCTTTTAAAGCATACAAAATTTACTTTCTTTCAACTTGTGTCCTGTATTAATTAAAAAAGTATCAACTAAGCCCAATTAAATAAAAACTTAGAAGTTCAAGACTTGCTTCAGAAACAGAAAAAGAAAAGAAAGTATAGGGACTCCATAAAATAATCGAGTAAATTTCATGGGCTTAAAAAGCCGTTTCGCTAACTTTATATGGAGACGAAGAAAACTGATTTAGATGCATATATTCTAAAAAAAATCCAACAAGAAGCTATTGCTCGCATGTATATTAACTGTGTTCTCTTTATTGTTCATGTATGTCCGTCTACATTAGTGACTATGACTCAAGTTGTAAAATCGCCTTTGACCGTAGAGAGGAGCGAATGTAACTGACTCTAGAAGTAGTGCAGGTGAGAATGTAGTGATCAGGGAGGATGTAAATGAGGAGTTTGAAGAAGATGTAGATAAGGAGTTTAGAGATGATGAAAGCGAGGAGTTTGAAGAATATAACAGTGAGGAGTTAGCGGATGATGAAAGTGAGGAGTTAGAGGATGATGAAAGTGAGGAGTTAGTGGATGAAGAACCATCGATTGCACAACAAGATGCACCACCAGAAATGATAGAAAAAGAAATGAGAGAATTTGATGAGCCCGCACCTGATTTAGATGATGAATTGGGCATTTTACATGGTTCTGATAATGAAGACCCAGATATTGTCTATAGGCCAGAAGTGCGAAGTGAATTGGTTCTTGGTATGAGATTTACATTAGCAGCAGAATTTAGGAAAGCATTGAGGTATTGGGCTATTGAAACTGGCTATTCCTATGTGCTTAAGAAAAATTATACAGATGTGATATCTGCTGGTTGTAAGGATAAAAATGTAATTTCAAGATAAGAGCATCAAAATTGAGGGATAACAAGACCTTTAGGATTAAATCTTTACAGCCAAAACATATTTGCGCCAGAGAGTGTGACCCTAAATTAATCACTGTTGAATTTATAGCTGAGAGATTCTTAGAAGACTTTAGAGATGATGAAGATTGGAAAGTAACCGTGGTTAAGAAGAAAATTAAGAGAATATTGGGGTTTGAGGTGTCAATATCCAAATGTTATAGGGCAAGAAAAGCTGCTAGGGAAATTATAGAAGGCGAGGTAAAAGAACAGTACAAAAGACTGTACGATTATGCTGAAACTGTGAAAGTCGCGAACTCTGGCAATATGGTTAAAATGAAGACAGAGTTAACTTTAGTACATGAAGACAGAAACGAAGTTGAAGATGATGCTGCAAATATAAGCAGCCTTTCTAAGGAAATAGTTTTGTTCAAGTATTTGTACTATAGGTTGGTTGCACAAAAACAAGGATACCTTCTCTGGTCTCAGACCTTTAATATGCTTGGATGGTTGCCATTTGAAGAGCTACATGGGAGGCCATATATTGTCTGCTATAGCAAGGGATGGGAATGAGAACATGTTCCCTCTTGCTTTAGCTATTGTGGATGCAGAATGCAAATAATCTTGGTCTTGGTTCTTAGGACTTTCTCTAAGATGATTTTGGAAGTGTGGAAGAGACTGGCTGGATTTTTATGTCTGGTCAACAGAAGGTCAGATTATTTGATATTTACACTTACTTTATACATGTAAGATATTTGTTGATAATATGTAATGTTTGATTTTTTTGGTATTGTAGGGCCTGGTAGAATCATTCAAGGAGTTAATGCCTAATGTGGAACATAGACATTGTGTTAAACATATGTACGAGAACATGAAGATTCGGTTTAAAGGTCTCGAATACAAGAATTTATTATGGGATGTTGCGTCTGTAGGCACAAGGCAGCTTTGGGAGCATCATATGAGCAAACTCAAAGAGTTTGACCAGCAAGCTTATGATTGGGTCATGCAACATGACCCTAAAACATGGGCCATGTGCAATTTCAATCAAAGGACAAGGTCAAATACACTTCAAAACAATATTTGTGAGGCTTTCAATGCGTATATTAAAGATGATAGATGTTTGTCTATTGTTTCGATGGTAGAAAATGTTAGGAAAAATTTAATGAAGAGGCATTATATAAAATTTCTTGGCATGCAAAAGGTACCCTGGGGAAATATGCCCTAAGTATCAGGAAAAATTAGAAAAATTGAAAGTGTTAAGTAGGAATTGTGATAGTACTGCTGCTGGTCCTAAATTATACAAAGTCCACAAGCTTTAGTAGATGTGTGGCAATAGATCTCAATGCTAAGACATGCACATGTAGATTGTGGGAATTTTCAGGTATGCCTTGTAGGCATGCAATTTTTGCCATTTACTTGAACAGGGAGAAACCGGAGATGTATGTGGACAAGTACTTCCACAAGTCCACATACATAGATATATATAGTCATACATTCAAACTTGTACCTTCTAAGGAAGATTAGGAGAGGACTCAATACCCAGATATCCACCCTTGGATTGTGCAAAAGCCACCTGGTAGGCCTAAGAAGAGAAGGATTAGACAACCAGATGAGCCTAGAAACCCCTACAAGGTTCCTAGGGTAGGAGGTGTTGTTAAATGTGGCAAGTGAAATCAAGCGGGACATAATGCTAGGGGATGTAAAGCTGGGATAACTGGGGAAACTCATGGCAAAGAAGGGTGCGCAAAACTACAAAGAGAAGGGCTTGTCAAAATGTTCAGGTAATATAGTATTGCTTTAGCTTTTATTGTTAGAATGTTAAGTCAAATTATGTAATCAATAAGCTTGTGTGTAGATGAGTCCACTAAGAAGGGTTGGAAGACCAAGGAAGAATGGTCAAAGTGCCTCAATAAGTAATCAGGTAAAATTGTTTCATAATTTAACCAAATAATTGTTTTAGTACTGCTGCTGGTTATGTTTGTCAATTTGTTTTCTGGTTATGTTTGTAAACTCAAGAAGCCTGTGTGTCAATTTTTAAACAGCAAGCTGCTCTTTTTATTAGCGCTTCTCAACCTGCTCCAGGGCATAATGCTTCTAATTGCGTTGAAATAAGGAGGGTGAAAAGCCAACCTATGGTATGATAGAATTCATTCAAAGAGAAAATAATATGGATTATTGTTAATTTTTTTAGTGGCTACACTTCATTGATGTATTATGTTCTTACACAGGCAAGGAGAGGTAAAGGTATATGTTCTAAAAATCAAGGTAGAGGTTCTGCAAATCCGACTATGCCATCAAGCTCATCATTGCCTCCACAACAATTTAGACCTCCAAGAGCAACAATTCTAAATCCAAGTTATATTACACCAATATTGTCATCATCCTAGAGAAGCGTTTCACAATAGATGCCCGAGACAAGCAGAAGTGTGCCTCCAAGAAGGGTATCTTGTCTTGAAGGACTGTCAGAAAGATTTGGATATGGGAGGCCGACTTTGGACAAGTGATTGAAGTTGTGGTTTTTTTGTGTTTGATTTCATCACAATTATTTTTTCTTAATAATTGAACTTGTAATCTATTATGTGGCATAAACAATGAAGTCAGTTGCCGCATAGTTAAGGTTTTTTTGGACAATATGTGACCACTTGTTGATTACATGTTTTTGTATCTGTATTATGACATGGAAATGACAAATCCTCTGTTAGCTATTTTGTGACAACTCATTAGTATGGAATTGCCAAAGTTATTAAGCTTCAGTTTTTGGATAATATTTGCATAAATTAAGCATTTGTTTTTGGTTTGTTATACCACGAGTACATATTTGCAAAAACATCCAAACCACGGGTATCTATTTGTAAAAATATCCAAACTATAGGTACCTATTTGCAAAAACATGCAAACCACAATAATTTATTTGAAATTAACTCTTATTGACTAAATTACCATCGCCCACGTCAGCATATAGACAACGTCATCATCTGTTTCCGCGTTTTTGAAAAATGGAGCATAACACAGGTATTTATTTGCTTGAAATCAAACCACAGGTATTTATTTTCCAAATCTTGAAACCAAAGGGGATTATATTTGAAATTAACCCTTAAAAAAATTATATTCATACCATCCCTTTATATATACTTATATCTAATATAATTATATCTATTTTTTTATATAAAAATTGGAACGAGACAGAACTAGGGCGGGGTGAGCACTCTTGGCCTAAGAACAGTCAAGCCCGTAATATATTAAAAAAATGAAAAAGTGAATGTTTGAACAAAAAGAGAGGAAAAAGAACAAACAAAAAGAAGAGAGGAGGAGAAAAATTTAAGAGAAACACAAATGTGAAATACTACAAATGTCATCACTGATAAACCTGTGGCAAAAATCAGGAGCGGAAGGCCACCAATTGATCATTGAAGAAGAGACTCCAAATTTTATCAAAGCATCAGCAACTCTATTTCCTTCCCGAAAGATATGAGAAAAGAGAATGTTCATCCTAAAGCAAATGCTGAGACAGTGCAACCATTCTTGTCGAATACTCCAAGGAACATCCATGGAACGATGTCTCAGCAGATTAACAACGTACATTGAGTCTAACTCAACCCAAAGCTGATGCCAATTTTTCTCCCAAGTGAGTTCAATTGCGAAAATAGCAGCTCTCAATTCAGCCATATAAGCAAAAGAAGGAGGGGTAGAAAAAGCAAAACAACCTTTTGGAAAACCTCGATAGTTGTGAAAAATACCACCTGCTCCAGCGTCGCCAAGGGTGCCAAAAGCAGATCCGTCCATATTGGCCTTAACCCATCCCGGATGAGGTTTAAGCCAGTGGACCGGAATAATGTTGGGAGTAGGAGGCGGTCTAGGAGAAGCTAGAAGACTGGATAAGATAACAGCATCTCTCCGCGAAGAGCAAAAACCTTTAGAAAAGGCAAAAGACTCGCGAATCATTCGAAAAAGTTTGAGCTTCAAGTGTTGAATAGATGGAGAAACCTCCTTAAAGATTGCTTCATTCCGATAATTCCAGATTAACCAGATACAAGTGATAACGGCAACACGCCAGATTGTCGACACCTGGGAGCCAAAATGAATGCTACGGAGATTGTTGGAGAAGTGGATGAATTGGGAATGACGAGGTAAAGAGCAGGCAAAATGAATCTCAAGGGCCCTCCAAAGAGAATCTGCAAAAGAACAGCTAATGAATAAATGATTAATGGACTCAGCATCCCTGCCACAAAGAACACAGCAAGAGGCAATGGAGAATCCAAGGCGCTGCAGGAGATCGTGAGTCGGAACCCGTCCATGCAAAACTCTCCAGAAAGTAAAGGAGCGAGAAGGGGGAGTGTGAGCATTCCAAACAAATTTATGCCAGTCCACTGAAGAGGAACTAGGACTAATAACTGAATAGTATTATTTGGCAGAGAAAATACCCTTTGTAGAGGGTTGCCAACCGTAGAAATCAATAACATCTCTACCCCTATGATAACATGGTGATATTATCCTGAGGATCAAAAGGGATATTCGCCTAGAGCGCCACGTGTTGATCACATGATACCGGAGTATCACGGCGTATTAAGCAAAGGGATCCGACAGGCGGATCACCCACATCTCACCACAAGAGATCCGCGGGCGAACCTACGAGGCGAATCGCCATAACCGCCCAATCCGCTATTGAAACAGCTGAACCGATCCCGCAATAAAGACCATTAATAAGCAATCAATTTACTAACGGGCATGCTTAAAGGAAACCCGAAACCGCCATTAATGGAGCATTAATGGAGACTTTCTAGTTACTAAAAGTTACAACTTCATGACTATATATAGCTAGTATCTCGAGCTATCAAGGTACACATTCACTCACCCTTTGTCAATTCAGTTTGCTCTCTTGTTCTTCTATACTGACTTTGGCATCGGAGCTTCCCCCCGTCGAACCCAACGACGCCCCCACAGAGACGGAAGTCAATCGGAAATTCTCCACTAGTCATCAATTGGTGCGGTGAAGGTGGAGCCTTAATAAAATAAAGGGTTTCATTCACATTAAAAAGATATGACGAATGGAGAACAGAACCCCTCCTCGGGGGTTGAAACACCATCGGTAACACCATCAAGTCAACCGGAAACAAGCGTTGGTCGCGTTGATATGAGCACTCCTGCGACGCAGGATGGAAGGGGTATATCGCCGGATACATTCATTGAAACATGTGCAGGATCCATTGGAAGAGCGTTTGGCCCTGAGATGGAAAGACGTCTGAGGTCATTCATGATAGTACCAGAGCTTCAACGCACAAATCCTACGACGTCTCTATGGCAACAGGCCGCTATAGGATCAAACGCTTATGATTCTTCATTCTTCCAAATTCAACCCACGGATTCTATGGTGACTACCACTGTAGCAGGCAATAACCCACCACTCAATCGGCAATTATTCTCTAACGGAGCAGGAGGAAGTCGTGGGAATAATCAAACTCCACCTGGGGGATCCGCAGGCCAAGGGATAAATCTGGGCGGATCAGGTAACCCAAGCCGCCCGCGGTCGAATCTCCCCGAAGGCGAATCAAAAGGTCGAAGGCACAAAAAGCAGAGAAAGAGGAAAAGCAGGCGGTCGAAATCCCCTTCGCCCCCGAGACAGAGATCTTCCCGTCGGGGTAGATCACCCCCATCTACTGGGCGTAGACATAGCAAGAGGCCAGTAGAGACGCCACGTTCAGATAGGCCACCGCCACCACCAAACCAAGGAGAGGATAGACACGTCCCTTCGGAAGGCCATGGAGGGGATAACGGCCAAGCTCCCCCTGGAGGACAGAGTGGTGGATGTGGGCATTCGCCATCACATCCATCATCCGGGTCTAGCTCCTCATCATCTCTAAGTAGATCTCCCCCTAGAAGACCGCCGAGGGCGGGTCCGGAGAATTTTGATGATCGTGTTAGAGCTGCGGTGCTTCGCATTAATGAAGAGAATGCCCGACATAATCCATTCGCTAATCGTGATTCACCCTTTACAGCATGGATCGAAGCTGAAGAAACGGAAAGGCATTTTAAAATACCTAATATACCCGTTTATATGGGTACGGATAACCCGGAGGCCCATGCAAGAAAATACCGAATGTTGCTCAGCCTTAACCGTGCAAGTGAGGCGGTCTTATGCCGGATGTTTATCACCACCTTAGGAGGCCCTGCCTATGATTGGTTTCAATCTTTACCTCCTGGATCAATCGACAGTTGGGATCAATTGAGTAGAGAGTTTTGTGCTAAATTCGCCGGTTGTATTCCTCCAGTGGTCAAGTCACGGAAGCTTTTTGAATTAAAGCAGAAGGCGAATGAACCCCTTCGAGAATATGTAAACAATTTCAACAAATTGTGTATATGAATTGTTGATGTGGATGTCTCCATGGCAGCTGTAGACACCGAGTCGGAGGACCTGTGACGAAAACCTGGAAACAAGACGGTGGAAGCGATTGATTCTGAAAGTTTCAAAAAGAAAAAATAATAATAATAAATAAATAAAATAAATAAGTTACGGTCGGTCGCTGTTGTCGATCGGATAGCTCGCGAATGTTTAACGGCACGGTGCGAGTGCTTAGCGGCGGCTGGCGCGCGTTCGACGATAGTCGGACGCCCGCTCGACGACGCGAAGCGCGCGCTCGATGTCTGTCGGACGCACGCATCCAACCACGAATGGTTCACGCTCGGTGTCCGAGCAAGACACGAGCTTGGCGGCACGGGATGCGCGCTCGTCAGCCACGAGGCGTGTGCGCCCGGCAGTGCGGAACACGCGTTCGACAGTCAAGACGCATGAACGCCCGACGACGCGGAGCGCGAGCTCGACAGCCGCGGGGCGTGCACGCCCGACGACGTAAGACGTGCCCCGGCGGCCGTTGAGCGAGTGCCCGACCGCGTCAGGCGGAAGCCCATCAGTAGGCGGGCGCGAGCGCCCAACCGCGTCGGGCGGACGCCCAACGGCAGTTGGGCGCGCGCGCCCAACCTCGCGTTGGGCGCTCGCCCAACGCTGTTGGGCGACCGCCCAACAATTGTTGGGCGATCGCCCAACAATCGTTGGGCGGCCGCCCAACAATGTTGGGCGGTAGCCCAACGTGGTGTTGGGCGGCCGCCCAACGGCTTTGGGCGACGCCCGATTTTACTCGAGCACAGAACCAGGCGACGGATGCCTTGGCCACTTTGGTGTCAGTTTGGGACAATCCCCGGAACCTTGCTTCGAAACCGTTGGTATTGAGAAGATCTCACAAACCGTGCTACGAAGACGTAATGCTGTTAGGGGCAGATGAAAAACCGTGGTATTTCGATATCGTGAACTTCATGAAAGATGGAACATATCCGGCAGAGTCAGAACCTAGGGATCAAGCTGTGATTAGAAGGCTAGCTCGTCAGTTCGTCATCCACAACGACTTGCTTTACAAAAGGCACATGGATGGATTACAACTAAGATGCTTGGATGCGGGAGAAGCCCGCGAGGCAATGGAATCAGTACATTCAGGAATTTGTGGAGCCCATATGGGAGGAGCAGTACTAGCTAAGAAAATTATTAGGCAAGGCTTCTATTGGCTCACCATGGAAAGAGATTGTAACGAGTATGCAAAGAAATGCCATGATTGTCAAATCCACGGCGATTGCAGTCATCTTCCGGCCATATAACTACATGTGCTAGCACCTATTTGGCCATTCGCTGCTTGGGGCATTGACATCATCGACGAAGTAAGGCCTAACGCTTCCAATGGACATAAGTTTATTGCTGTCGCCATCGATTACTTCACCAAGTGGGTAGAAGCAGAGTCGTTTAGCAAACTGGGATCCAAGCAGATGAGAAAGTTCATTGAAAAACACTTGATCACCAGGTTTGGAGTGCCTCATCATATGATTACGGATAACGGGGTCCAGTTTCAGGGGGAAGTAAGAAATCTTTTCCGAGAATATGGCATTGAACATCACAGGTCTTCTCCGTACCGTCCCCAGGCTAATGGAGCAGTAGAAGCAGCTAATAAGAACCTTAAGAGGATTCTCGTAAAAACGGTGGAATCATATCGGAATTGGCATGAGCACCTCCCCCTCGTGTTGTGGGCTTATCGCACGACAATTAGAACCTCAACTGGGGCAACGCCATTCTCTTTGGTGTATGGAACAGAAGCAGTCTTGCCGATTGAGATCGAAAAGCGATCTTTGAGAATCGCAGTGGAGGCAGAAATTTCCGAGGCGGAATGGGTGAAGAGGCGATGTGAGCAGTTGGCTCTAGTTGAAGAAAAAAGGATGGAAGCGCTTTACCATGTACAGTTATACCAGAGAAGAATGGCTCGGGCTTTCAATAAAAAAAGTCAAGACCAGCCCTATCAAAGAAGGAGATTTAATGCTAAAACAGATCCGTGTGACGCACACCGACCAAAGGGGGAAGTTTAGGCCTAACTGGGAAGGGCCATTCGTCGTGAAGAAGATACTAAGCAAAGGAGCGGTGAAGTTAACTACAATGGATGACATGGAATTCTCCGAACCTACCAACCTGGATAGGCTTAAGAAATACTTTTCGTAAAAAAAAAAAAAAAAAGAAAGAAAAATTCCCGATAGGTTGAAAACCCGCAAAGGGCGACCTATGCAACAATGAGGGAAATCCCAATGGGTGAAAACCCGAAAGGGCACTCATTTAAAAATGCCGGGATAGTAAAAGGAGAGGAGAAAAATCGCCGGGATCCGAAAACCGAAAGGCGGGTCCTGGTAACAATAGTTATGACTTGAGCAATTACAAAAATAATGTATAAGAGACTAAGTATTTATGTTGTTTGTAAATAAATAAAGGCATGAATATATTTGACGAGAATGATTGGAATCATCATAATCTACTGAATGCATGGTAATATGAATCACGAGTTATACATTTCCTATCCTACTTTTCATAAAAAGCCTACCTGATATCCACCCCACTCCCTATACATCAGCTATACATCGGGGAAACTCTAATAAAAAACTACAAAGCAATACATAACGAGCCTAATACGGAGGGAAGTCCCAATAGTCCTCAAAATCTCTCAAGTGTGATGCCCGCTCCACAGATAGTGCCTCCTCGGCAGCTCACGCTCGCTCATCAGCAACTCGTGCTCTCTCATCGACGACCCGTGCTCTCTCCTCGGCAGCGAGGCGTCCGATCGACTCATCGCGCGCCCTCTCCTCGACGGCAAGGCGACCCTCAGTCTCCCATCGCATCATCCCTGACCAGTGGTCATTTCTCTCCTGATACACCTGACCGACCCGGGCGTCGGCCTCCCGCACCAACTCGCTCTGCCTCCGCTCGTGGGCATGCAGATCGCTCTAAAGCAAAAGAAAGGAAAAACAGATAAAAATAAGAAGCAGCGTAGGCACGAACATAAATCATACATACATGCATACATTCCACTACACTAAAGTAAAATAATGATACATACCAGGTGATCGGTGCAGCGCAAGCTGAGGCGATCTCGGAGATAACCAGACAGCCCCACGTAATCCGTGCAGGTCTCCCTCGTAGTCAGAGAAGCATCTGAGGGATCAAAGGGGACCCTCGAGGTGAAGATAGGAGGAGCTGTCTCAAATCCCGCATAAGCTGCCCCGGACTCGTCATAACAAATCGTGGCAAAATCTCGCCCGTAGTCTGGTAGGGGCACACCTAGGGATGATCTCTCTGGTCGGGCAGCGCTGGAGGACTCGCCGACATAGTAGGGCTGCTCACACACAGGCGTCTGAGCTCGAGTGCCGTCAAAGAAATCGGATAAATGGGCACTCCTCCAGGATCCCTCCTGCAAAAAACACACAATAAAAACCTCTAAACATCTCATGAATGAAATGGTAAAATGAGAAGGGGGCGGAACCACTTATCGGGACCTCCTCCTGACCAAAGACTACCGCGACAGCCTCCCTCGAAAATACATCTGCCACCGGATCCACCTCCATCGCTGCCGCCGGGGCATCCCTCGCGCTCAGCAGAGTAGATAAGTAAAGCTCGCGGCCCCCGGCGTGAATCCACACCGCTCTACCAACAAACCGACGGGTCAGGTCCTGACGAATGGTCGATAGGGGCATGGTCCGCACTGCGAACATAGAAACGGGAATCTCACCCGGTGTCCAGTGGGCGTCACTAACTCCGGTGATGCCTCGGTCCCCCAAATACCATGCCCGCACGCAGGGGCCGGTGAGCACACACTACTGCTCCTGGATCATAGATACATAAGTATAATCGGGACCGAAGTCGAGGTCGTCCCACCTGAACTTAATCTAAAAAATGCACAAAGAGAAAGTCAGAAAGGATCAAACAAGAATCTAACACGACTAGGCAGCATCTACCTGTCTGAGGGTCAGCGAGTCTATCCAATCTAGAAGTCGCGGCACCGTCCGTGTCCTCTCGGCACCCAAGTCATGAGAGGCGGCCTCGGTACTCTCGGTCGAGGTCGAGACCGGCTGGGAAGAATATGCCTCTCATACGCCCACACCTGTGGTAAAAACAAGGATTAGGAGTGTGAAAGACGCAAAGAAGATAAGACGGACAAGTCAAAAAGGCGTCGCGTACCAGCAAAGCGAAGGTGTAACCACCGAAATCCTTGCGCTTCCGGGAAGTCAGATCCAAAAACTTGTAGAGAAAGGCTAAGCCTGCCCCCGCCCAATCATAGGAAGCCGCCGCATCCAGATCGCTGAGTGCCTGAATAAGACCCGCGTGTACCTTCCCGCCCTTCGTGCGGAAAATCATCTCACTCAGGGTATATACCAAGAAGCTACGAACCGCCAAGTCGGTATCGTCGGTCTCACAAAAATCTCACCGACTCAAAAGGCTCGCAGTGGAAATAAACTTCGCCGGAGTAGATTTGGCGCATGGGCGAACCCCCGATCCAATCAAGGCAGCGAGCCTAGCAAGATCGACCCGTGGTCGCATCATATCGAAATGAAAGGGAACGGGAGTGCTGCTCCCTCGCAACCCTGTCAGCAGTGAAAAATCCTGGGCGAGATGGTCATCTCCCCGAAAGAAAGGTGGAAGGTGTGGGTCGAGTCAACCCACCGCTCACATAAGGCGCGTAAGCCAAGGCGGTCGCATACCCCGTTGGTGCGGGGCAACGCTGCAATAAAAGGCTCGAAGCCCAACTCGCGCACGCGGGCTCTCGCCGCGGCGCTCAGCCTAGCATACCACGAGTGAATCTCGACTGTGGTCCCAGAAATCTCAATAAACTAGAAAGAACAAGACAAGAAAATTTAAATACAGTTCCTAAAGCATGCAATTAGTGAGGACGCGTTAAGACTAGGCATTCTTTCATTACCTAACCTAGAGACATCTGGTCAATTAGGGCCAACTTTCTGTAAAAGTCTCTCCTTTAGGGTCGCTCATGTAAGGTTTAGTTAATTCTTTAATCCACTCTCGTCCGCATTGACAAGGAGCATAGGTTAAGTTTACCATTCACGTGCATTAGTTAAGTTTTCACTATTCACATTTTCTTACTATTCACGTTTTTGCTATTCACGTGCATTAGTTAAGTTTTCACTATTCACATTTTCTTACTATTCACGTGCACTATTCACGTTTTTTACTATTCACGTGCACTGTTCATGTTTTTATTATTCAGGTGCATTAGTTAAGTTTTCACTATTCACGTTTTTTACTATTCACGTGCACTATTCACGTTTTACTATTCACGTGCATTAGTTAAGTTTTACTATTCACATGCATTAGTTAAGTTTTCACTATTCACGTGCATTAGTTAAGTTGTCACTATTCACATTTTTACTATTCATGTTTTTACTATTCACGTTATTTTTACTGTTAGCATACAGGAATTCGCAGGGTTACTACTCACATGCATATAACGCGCGTTCGTACACAGAAACAAACAAGTGTTACTTGTAAGTGAAGAAATTCATGTTTTCTAGCTAAAGTCCTCTAAGGCAATCTAAAAGTTAGCATGCAAATCATGTTCGGATAGGAATACTAAAGCCTAGCATTTGAATCAAACAAAAGTGAGAAATCACTTACCTCGTTGCAGCGTGTCCTGCTCAGATGCGTCTCAGGGTCGTGAAAAGGTTCCACTCTATCCAGGTTCACGTAAACCTCATCCATGTCTCTCGTGCCATCGCATTCATCCAAATCCATCCCGAGGATAATCCAAATCAAAGTCTAGAGAGAGAAAGAAGAGAGAGAAGGTGTGGGGTTGAAATGAAACCCCACCACCTTATATAGGAAGAGGGAATGGCATTCCCGTAAATAGTAAAAAAAGTACGATGTGACATAAAGGTAAAAAGTAAATAATTAATTACCAGGTGCACAGACCTCTGATTTGCAGTCCGTTTCAGCCCGCATTTCTCCCAGACAGCAACCAATACTGTCAAGATATGAACTCCAGACAACAGCCAATTTTTACATAAGAGTGACACCAGTCAAAATACAGACAACAGTCAACAGAAAAATAATCATTAGTCTATATCATTCCAGACCAAAACACGTTCCCATTAAACCTCTGAGATGCTAGCTCCAGTAAGAAAATACAGACAACAGTGTTGTAGAAGAATCTAGAGACAATCCCCGCTTTTGTGCCATCTTACTCACGGTCGCAGACCGGAGTTGCTTTTGAGCCATCTAACTCACGGTCGCAGACCGGAGTTGCTTTTGAGCCATCTGATTCACGGTCGCAGACCGGAGTTGCTTTTGAGCCATCTGACTCACGGTCGCAGACCGGAGTTGCTTTTGAGCCATCTGACTCACGGTCGCAGACCTGAGTTGCTTTTGAGCCATCTTACTCACGGTCGCAGACCTGAGTTGCTTTTGAGCCATTTTACCCGCGGTCGTGGACCAGGGTTGCTTTTGAGCCATTTTACCCGCGGTCGTGGACCAGGGTCGCTTTTGAGCCATCTGACTCACGGTCGCAGACCGGAGTTGCTTTTGAGCCATCTGACTCGCGGTCGCAGACCGGAGTTGCTTTTGAGCCATATCACCCGTGGTCGTGGACCAGGGTCGCTTTTGAGCCATATTACCCGCGGTCGTGGACCAGGGTCACTTTTGAGCCATCTTACTCCCGGTCGCAGACCGGAGTTCTTTTGAGCCATTTTACCCACGGTCGTAGACGAGGGTCGCTTTTGAGCCATCTTACTCACGGTCGCAGACCTGAGTTGCTTTTGAGCCATTTTACCCGCGGTCGTGGACCAGAGTTGCTTTTGATCCATTTTACCCGCGGTCGTGGACCAGGGTTGCTTTTGAGCCATTTTACCCGCGGTCGTGGACCAGGGTCGCTTTTGAGCCATCTTACTCACGGTCGCAGACCTGAGTTGCTTTTGAGCCATTTTACCCGCGGTCGTGGACCAGGGTTGCTTTTGAGCCATTTTACCCGCGGTCGTGGACCAGGGTCGCTTTTGAGCCATCTGACTCGCGGTCGCAGACCGAAGTTGCTTTTGAGCCATATCACCCGCGGTCGTGGACCAGGGTCGCTTTTGAGCCATATTACCCGCGGTCGTGGACCAGGGTTGCTTTTGAGCCATCTTACTCACGGTCGCAAACCGGAGTTGCTTTTGAGCCATCTGACTCACGGTCGCAGACCGGAGTTGCTTTTGAGCCATTTTACCCACGGTCGTGGACCAGGGTCGCTTTTGAGCCATCTTACTCACGGTCGCAGACTTGAGTTGCTTTTGAGCCATCCCATTAACGGTCGTATACCGAAATTACTTTTGAGCCATTCTTACCCATAACCAACGTACGCTAGATTCCGAGAAAAGAACATTCGTCGACGGCCGCTCTAGAGGTGACGACGGAAGGAATCAAAGAACAACACCAGAGCGCGTAGCGCGAAGGTCAGGTATGCTTCCTCCTACTCTTTACGTGTCTTTTACTTTTATATGTTTTACATTGCATGTGTTACGTTAGCAAAAAACGTTTTCAAATCACACACATCACTGTCAAAATAGAAAAGTAGGGGCAACTGTAGACACCGAGTCGGAGGACCTGTGACGAAAACCTGGAAACAAGACGGTGGAAGCGATTGATTCTGAAAGTTTCAAAAAGAAAAAATAATAATAATAAATAAATAAAATAAATAAGTTACGGTCGGTCGCTGTTGTCGATCGGATAGCTCGCGAATGCTTAACGGCACGGTGCGAGTGCTTAGCGGCGGCTGGCGCGCGTTCGACGACAGTCGGACGCCCGCTCGACGACGCGAAGCGCGCGCTCGACGTCTGTCGGACGCACGCATCCAACCACGAATGGTTCGCGCTCGGTGTCCGAGCAAGACACGAGCTTGGCGGCATGGGAAACGCGCTCGTCAGCCACGATGCGTGTGCGCCCGGCAGCGCGGAACACGCGTTCGGCGGTCAGGATGCATGAACACCCGACGATGCGGAGCGCGAGCTCGACAGCCGCGGGGCGTGCACGCCCGATGACGTAAGACGCGCCCCGGCGGCCGTTGAGCGAGTGTCCGACCGCGTCAGGCGGAAGCCCAGCGGTAGGCGGGCGCGAGCGCCCAACCGCGTCGGGCGGACGCCCAACCTCGCGTTGGGCGACCGCCCAACAATGTTGGGCGGTAGCCCAACGTGGTGTTGGGCGGCCGCCCAACGGCTTTGGGCGACGTCCGATTTTACTCGGGCGTCGCCCATTGTTACGGGACCCGTTTCCCTATAAAAAGGGGCACGGATCCCAATGAAAGAGAGGAGGATTTTTGGAGCCTTTCTCACTCTAGACATTTTTAGAGAGAGAAAGTGATTTTTTTTTAGAAAAATATTTTTTTTTTCTCAAAAATTCCGAATTTCCCAAAGTTAAATTTTTACTAAAAAAAACACAAAAAACCGAAAAATCACGACTCGTGGAATCAATCGGCTTCGACTGTCAGATACCGAACTTGAGGTATTATCCGAGGACTAGACTCGTTTTATTTTATTTAATTTATTTCTTTTTCTTTATTTATTTTTATGTTATAATTTTATTTATTTTGTCATTTATTTATCACGTTTTATTTAATTTTTCGTATTTATTTAATTCCCGTCTCTTGTTAGAAAGACGTTCGATTTTGTTTTGAAGTAAAAACCTCGTTTTGATATCCCAATACGAACCGTGATCCGATTAAAAGGTAGTTCGGGTATCGAAAACGTTGTAATTATAAGTTTTAACTAAAAAAAATTTCCAAATAATGTTTTAAAATAAAAATGTCGTTTTAGGAACTTCCGTTATTGACTATGATCCATTTTTGGTAGTTTGGAAATCCAAAACGATTGAATTAGATTTAATTTAAAGGTTTCGAATAAATCTGAAAATAATTGGAGTGCTGCTGTAATTTGCCATTTCTGTCACTAATTGTTGTTTACCGACGGATTTTCCGTCGGTAAATCTACTGGAATGTAAAAAATGCTGTTTTAGTCCCTCTTTCTCAACTTTTAAGTTTTTGATCCTTGGTATACATATATATAGTTATGTAATATATACTTTTAAACTATTTTTTAGATATTTGGTACCTATAGTTATTTAGAACGTCTATATATTATTTTTCATTAATTTGATCTATTATAAGTATATGTATATATATATTTCCTTTTTCATTCATTTGAGTTATATTGAATTTTATTTTAAATGTTATTTACTTGAGCATTTTGGAGATAATTAGTAAATATTAGTGGATAAATATATATTATTTTTGACATTTAAAATTACATTAGTTATGTATATATATATATAGTTTTGGGATATTTGGGCTATATTAGTTATTATTAAATAAAACTATTTTGGTGACAAATGTTATTTTCTTATCTAGGAGTTTTATTTACTATTTTCACATGTTTAAAGTATAAATGTATTATATTTAGTATTTTCATATATGTATTATATAGTCTCTTTTCATTAACTTTTATTTCATATTTCCGTTTTGGATTAAAATGTATATATATATGCTTATATTATTTTCCTTATTCTTTTGGGCCATTTAGGGGTCCATGTTTCAAATGGGCTTTATTTGGGAGTGAATTTTGGTTTAAATATGTTTATCATTGTAATTATAACAAGTAGAGAATCCACTAAGAAAAAAGGGGAAAATAAATCACAAAAAGAGTTTTCAATTTAATTATTTAAACTAATGAGTTTTTAGAAGTTCCTAATGTAAATAAATAGTGTTTTCTTGACATTTCAAAATCGTTTCCCAAAACATCACGCTTTAAAACCTTAGTCCATTCCAACGACGGATTAAGCGAACCTTGTAATTAAAATCGTTTTCATTGTAAATAATGAAGTTTTGAATCGTTTTCTTAAATGATTTGTACAAAATAAAATTGACTTGTATGTTTAACCACGTTTTCTTATCAAAGGTTTTTATCTCAAACGCTTTCAAACACTCGAGTCGTTCCAACGGAAATTCGGGTGAACTTCATCAAACGGGGTTTTAAAACGCACCTAAATCGTTCCAACGACGATTAAGGTACGAACCATGAAAATAAATTCGTTTTGGGAAATAAGTTAGCATAGAATTAACACGCAACACGACATGTAAATCACGTTGTAACTAAACCACTTCTTCCTTCTTCCCCTCTCTTTTATATGTATATTGAACTGATGTAAATGGGTGATTCTTTACTAAAGTGGCTTTTCAATAATATATGCTCAAAACGGTTTCTAAAAAGAGAAAGAAAAGGTTTCAAATGAATTTTAAACTTAAAGAAGTATACGATTAGTCCGTTATCGCCTAACATGCTGAGTAGGAGGCCGATGGTTCATAACCGGGCGATGTCGGGGTGCCTAGTAGCCTTTCTCCGGAAAGGAGCTAGCCTTCTCGGCTCGTACCTAAGTTTCCCGAACCCACACCGGTCTCCCGCAAGGGATCGGTGTTCATTTTCCCATTCGTGGGTGGCGACTCTTCTATATCTCCGAGCTCCGGTCCTGCCGAGCAGCTTGATTCCATGATTGGTTGCTTTCGGCGCCAATCACCGCTTACGTCGCCATGAGGTGTCCACCCCCCGGTCCGCCCGGGAGATTAGGCCGCGGCACCTCATCTAACAAGTGGCGACTCTGCTGGGGAAGCGAGAAATTTGATTTCGGAAGGCGTGTATTAAGCCCTTAATGGGGACGGATCGTATTATTTCTTTGCGTATGCATTTATGTGCATTATTGCAAACCTTTTGGGTAATTTCCGCGAAACCTCTAGCGAGAGTCCATTCGTCGCTCGAAAGAGGCTAGTGTAAGTTCCCCCTTACAGTAAGGCGCCAAAGGGTCCCCATCCATTCGTTAGGGGCGAATTTGTGCGGTCCTGTGAGGTCCCGCGCTCAGCCGTGTCAGCATATAGTAGCCTTAGAAGTTGCCATAGGATTACCCGTTACTATTTTTGGCGTGATAAATGAATCAGTTCGTGTTTTCAAATCGCCATGATACGTGTCTAAATCCTAAAGTATGTAAAGAAAATGAAATGATGCGTTAATATATACTCTTGAGTCGACATACTAATTACCCTAAAACATCGAAACGATTTAAACTAAAGACGAATTAGTCATCTCGTATGAATGAACATGTGCGGCCCGCCTTGTCCCTTTCTGTGTCCCGACGAAGGCACATGTTCAGGAAATGCGTTACGACGTAAGCACGTATTAGTATGAGTCGGTTTGGTGTTAAGGATAGTTATACTTCGATTCAAAAGACTATATTAACAGTAGCCGTTATTCACATTCTTTAAATAAATTGGGATAAAACGAGATCATGACGAAACGAAAACGAAGAACATTTCTGTTTCGAACAACCCTGTTGTAACGAAAAAAGTTTCGCACAAGTAGCCCGTCCCTTCCGAATAAAAGATGAGCTTTTACGTTATGCCTCGAGTTGTTCTTAAGAGAAATGGATGTGTCCGTAAAGATGACTAAGAAAATAAAAGAAAAGAAAAATGAACTAAACGACCAAAATCATTCCGAGACTACGATATATATCAATCCCGAGGGTAGTTAAAGAAAATAAACCAATGTCGTTGAATACGTACCTCGAACGAGAGTATACCCTGTTTAAAATCTCGAAGCCGAATTAAGCCAAACCATATAATTGCGCCATATGGACGAGACTGCGGGTTTTGACTAACGACTCGATCATTTCGACCGTTACCAAAACTGCAAGAAATATGGCCCGATATACGTATTTGCTTAAATTCGCGCCTAAAGGAAAGAAAACGGTGATATCCTCGCTTCGAACAAACACGCGATTTAACGAAAGGTTGGTTTTCTATAACCACACTAAGATGATATATCCCGTAGGATTGGGAGGAACAACGAAATGTTGCTAGCCGAAAGGTTACCGTGCGCTCAAAATAAGACTCGCCGTCTTTTCACGTAGCTAAAATGAGCAAACGGATCCTCGATGCTAAGAACAAACGCGTTACGCGATGAGTCCGTTCCCTAAAATAAAATCCAAAAGTGATTCCATCACTAAATAAACACGTGGTTACGTCTCTCGAGACACGAACCCGCGCGAACAAAAGGGAACGAGTCATTGACAATAACGAACGATTGGACTAGAAGAATAACTCGTACCACGTCTAAAAACTGAGATGCGCTCAAAAGGAGTCAAAACCCGAATTAATGCATCTCGCGAAAGGACAAAGGACGAGTTATTCCGAAAGGACAATCCAACTGGGTCGATTTCTTAGTCACTGAATGTTGATACGTCAAAACGAACCGTATTGTCTGATGAATGATTTACTTTTCCGCAATAATCGACGGCATCACGCGTCCCCTGGACCGCAATGTGAGCCCCAAACCAAAATCCTAGGAAAGAGACTTGGACTATCGAGTGTGTGGAGGAATAAGGGTGGAAGAGAGATGTTGTGATGCGTGTAATTAGACTAACGTTTGTTCTTCTTATCTTATGTATCCGTAAATAAATAAACGCACACACCACGAATCATGCATATAAAATCATGCATACATACTAATGGATACTGTTCGTGCAGACGTCATCATTAAGCGATTGTGGTACCGAGAGAGCAGTCGGCTAGTTAGGCAGTTTGACCAGTTACAGATTGACAGTTCTGAATCGGCAGTTGTGGCTTCGGAATCATCTCCATCCGAGTATACTCAGTCTTCAGCCAGTATGTCTGCGACCGATGAAAAAGTGGCCGGATTGGAAAACTCTGTGAACAACATCAATGAGCAGTTAGCAATAATAGCGGCCCAGATAGCTAAGCTGGCGATGAAAGATGATAAGAGTGGCAGCAAGCACACTGAGAATGAGGTGAACGATGGCCCTCGCTTTGGGAACGAGGATGATTATCAGGATTATATTCGAAAACAGCTTGAGAAAGAGAAAGCTAAGGAAGAGGAGTGGAAGCAACACATCACGCAGGAGGTGCAGGACTTGCACGGGGGAAGTTCCGGGAGTCAGGACTTTTATAACTTGAAGAATTGTTTATCGGCAACAGCTTTGCCTTTGAAATTTCGGCTCCCTGACATGAAAAAGTTCGATGGAACTGGAGATCCCACCGCTCACATGAATCAGTATGTTGCTGTGATGAAGCACACGATCCTGACTGAGGATCAAGTCCTGGGGCTGTTTAACACTTACCTAGAGGGGGCTGCCCTCACATGGTTCCATGCATTGCCTATGGTGACGAAAAGGGATTGGAAGGAGTTAGCGAAGTCATTCATCGCTCAGTATAGCTTCAACACCATGCTGGAGGTCACTTTGAAGGAGTTAGAGAGCACTAAGCAACAGGCTGGGGAATCTTTTTCCGATTTTGTGAAAAGATGGAGGGCTAAGGCCGCGGTTATGAAGCAGAAGCCGCTTGAGCAAGATCAGATTCGAATGGTGGTTGGCAACACACTGCCGTATATTAAGAATTAGTTGCGGTATATACCGTTTACCGATTTCAATCAGATGTATAGTTGTGCTTTGACAGTTGAGGAGGATGGAGAGCCAAAGAAAGCTTATACCAAATGGACGAAGTCTAGATATAGTGCCAGAGGGCCAAGTGCGAGTACAGAGTCCGCTGCAGTGAAAGTGCTTGATCTTAATGCTATCGAAAAGAGGCAGTTCGCCAAATTTGATCAGACCTACGCAAAAGTTTTCGAACGATTGCAGAAAAAGGGGCTGCTGAAAGCTCTTACTCATTATAACAAGACACCGCCTCCTCCACAGATACAAGCTAGGGGATATTGCGAGTTCCACAGCAATTATGGGCATACAATTGAGAATTATGAGTGATTGAAACACGAAATCCAAGATTTAATCGAGGAGAAAAAGATAGCTGATCCTTCATCAGCGAACCCTTCCACTAGGCGTAATCCATTACCTAATCATAGGGTAAGCATGATCGGAATGGGTCTGACAGAACGTGTAGTGATGGAATCCTTCGAGGAGAATGTAGAGGAGTTGTTGGACTCCGACGAAAAGAACAATGTGGGAAATGGTCTATATGTGTCCTTCCTTGGCGAGGAACATGAGAATGAACTAATGGATGAAGGGTTGGACGGTGGAGCACCGTATGATGAAGATAGTGCCGAAGAGACCGGGGAAGGGTCGTCTCGGACTATTGTGCCAGAATTGGGTCTGTTTAGTGGTGGAGAAAACCCCGAGGTGCACTTGCGTGAATATATGCGCGATATGTTTGTCGAATCCTTCGGGGTGGATGAGATTGCTTAGTGGTTTCACCATTCGCTGATAGGCGAGCCTTTGGAATGGTTCCACTCATTACCCGACTCTTGCAAGCATGATTGGGATCAATTATCAGATTTATTCTTAGAAAAGTACCAAAGAGCCGAGGACAGGGCCGCAGAGCGCTTCGCAATGCAGATTGGACCTATCAAGCGTCTGCTACCGAGGGTTAGCAAATATAATGGCAACAAGGACACTATGGAGCACCTTCACTTCTACTTATCAGCCATGGCGCCCTTGGGTTTTAAAGAAGAAGAGATCACTAGCTTGTTTTGTAATTCGTTGAGGGGTGAGCCGTTAATGTGGTACATGTCGTTGCCGATGTATGTTAAGACCGATTGGGCGGTAATGACGAAAAGATTTATCAAGGAGTATACACTATGGATGCTGGCAGAGCAAACCCCGGATTCCCCATCTTACCAAACACCTGATGCGGTGTTAGCGATGCCTAGGTATGGTGGATACCAGGATCCTGTTGAGCATGCAAGGTTATTCCGCAATCATATGTATGACGCCGGATTCCCGCAGTGTGAATTACATGAACATTTTCCGGAAACCTTAATGGGAGAAGCCTTGTTGTGGCATCAAGGCCTATCAGAGGAGGAAATGGGTCATTGGGTACCGCTCAGGAGTGCCTTTGTGGCAAGATATGAGATGTATGTTCCATGGACGGGATCCCTGGAGGATCTGGATATGATCAGGCAGTTCCCCGAGGAACCATTTGTGGACTATGCTAGGAGGTGGAGGCACCGGTATGAGCAGTGTCACGAAACAATGAGCAATAAGGTGCAGCTTATGTGCATACAACGAGGTGCTATTCCGTTGGTAGCAAGAAGGATGAGCAGAGTGTCCCTCCGAGATTACGACGATTTGATAGGCTGGGCGTTGTATGGATCAGCAGATCCCTTTTATTTGAATCCAAACGTTCCTCACATTATGGATTTAATGATTGTGGATATTTGGGAAAGTTCCTCGGACGAGGAAGATGCTAATCGGAGGATTCCTATTAACATTTGGGATGAATCTGATGATGAGCCGGAAATCGCCGTCATGACAAGATCAGGACGAGTGGCCGAGGGAAAGGCACCTATGGTTGAGACTGAGATAGGGGAAGGGTCGGCTCCTAAGTCCGACGACCAAGTTCTTGAGCAGTTGAAGAAGACACAAGCTAAGTCCACGGTCTGGGAAGTTTTATGCCATTCCAAATACCATCGTGAAAATTTGATGAAGGAGTTGCAGAATTTGGTCATTTCCACCGATACTGAGCCGGCAGCGCTAGTAGGGGCAATTATGGCTCGAAAGAAAACTGAAATCACATTTACCGACGAGGATCTCCCAGAAGAGGGGAAGGCTCATAATAAGCCTTTGTACATCCGAGCAGAAATCAACGGGAAGAAGACTAGCTGTGTGATGGTCGATGATGGATCGGCCATTAACGTTTGCCCGCTGAAACTCTTATCTAAGTTGGGAGTAGAAAGAGGGGACCTAACGGCCTCGGAAACTGTGATAAGGGCTTATGATGATAGCCGTAGGCACATTGAGGGAGTCTTTAAGGCCAAGTTGAAAGTGGGGCCGCATGAAGAAGAAACTGAGTTCACGGTGCTGGATATCCCGGTAACCTTTGCTGTATTGTTGGGACGCCCATGGTTCCACAAGTTGGGAGGTGTGCCCTCCATGCTCCATCAGATGATCAAGTTCCCCTTCGGGGAGAAGATAGTGACAATCAGAGCTGAGAAATTGAGCTCGGTGGCAGCATTGGGGATTGAGCCTCAACTTTTCTCCGGGTTCCAAGTTTCCGAGATTTACGAGTCAAGCATGACCACCGATGTGGTGAAGATGATGAAGGGAGGTTTCATCCCAGGAATGGGCTTAGGAGCACACCATCAGGGGTTGCCAGAATTTCCGGACTTTAAGAGTCAGAAAACCCGGAGGGGTTTGGGATATGAGCAGGGAGGTCCATCCAACGCAAGTGGCAAAGGAAAAGTGGGCCTAAGGAAGTACTTCGTGAACGAGGGGCATGGAAAGGCGTATTCAGGGACCCCCGAGGCATGGACTAGCACAGAAGGGAAGATTCTGCCGGGGTTCGAAATCTTCAATGATGTTGCCGACTGGGGCAAAGGAAAGACGAACTGCTTTGTTGAGGAGATTATGATGCTGGATTTGAATGCCGAGGAGCAAGTCATCACTATTGAAGCAACTGCAGGAGCGGGAGATGAGCTTAGTACCTCCAAAATTCATGAGAAGTCCGAAGACCCTGATGATGAAAATTGTATTACTGCTTTGTTTGAATCAGATGATGTAATCGCCCATGCTATCAATGAAATGAATTCTGATTTTGCTTACTTGCTTAATGTTGATCATGATCATTCCATGCATTCTCATTCATATGACATGCCTACATTTGAAATCAATGCAATAGAAATGTCAACTTTCAATCTTGGTACGGATGAAAATCCTAAACTTATACAAATTGCTCAAGCATTAAATATTGAAGAGAGAAAATAATTCGAGAGAATAATTAAAAAATACGAAATTGTATTCGCATGGACATACGAAGACATGCCTGGAATTGATCAATCTATCGTAACTCACCGCATTCCAACTTACCCCGAAGCAAAGCCCGTAAAGCAGAAGCTCCGACGTATGAGACCAGAATGGGCAGATAAGATCAGAGAGGAGGTGAAGAAGCAGTTAGAAGCAGGATTCATCGAAGTGATCTACTATCCCCATTGGGTCGCAAATGTGGTGCCAATCGCAAAAAAGGACGGCAAAGTGAGGATGTGCGTTGATTACAGAGATCTTAACAAGGCATGCCCCAAGGATGAGTTCGCATTGCCTCATATTGACGTATTGATCGACAGTGCATCGTCAAGCGTCTTACACACGAATGTGGATGGTTTCATGGGCTACATGCAAGTTCAGATGGCCGAAAAGCACAAAGCAAAAACCTCGTTCACAACCGAGTGGGGGACATACTGTTACAGAGTAATGCTGTTTGGTTTGAAAAATGCCGGGGCAACTTATCAGCGAATGGCCACAGCACTGTTCCATGATATGATACACAAGGAGGTAGAAGTCTACGTGGACAATATGATGGTCAAATCAGAGACAAGAGAAGGGCATTTTGCCGCGCTCGAGAAGTTTTTGGCCCGAATTGTAGAATTCAAGCTAAGGTTAAACCCGAAGAAGTGCTTTTTCGGCGTTTCGTCAGGAAAAATCTTAGGCTATGTAATCGGGAATAAGGGAATCGAGGTGGATCCTGATAAAGTGAAGGCTATACAGGAGATGCCGGTGCCGAGAAATGAGAAGGAAGTGAGAGGGTTTCTGGGGCAGGTTCAGTATATCAGTCGGTTCATAGCGAGACTCACCGCAATCTGGGAGCCAATCTTTAAGTTGCTAAGGAAAGACCAACCCGCTACTTGGAATGATAAGTGTCAGCAAGCTCTGGAGAGCGTCCGGAACTATTTGTCTAATCCGCCAGTGCTGAGACCGCCTAAACTGGGAAAGCCGCTACTCCTCTATGTAGCAATTGAGGAGCGATCTATTGGGGCAATGTTGGCTCAAGAGGGAGACACCGGTGTGGAGCACGCGGTGTATTATTTGAGTAAGAAATTCCTGGAGTACGAGCTCAAGTACAACATGATCGAAAAGACATGTGTGGCAGTAGTATGGTTGACAAAGAAACTGCGGCACTATTTCCAATCATATAAAGTGATCATTATTTCTCGGATGGACCCCGTGAAGTATCTATACCGAACCCCATCCTTAACGGGGAAGTTAGCCAGATGGTTGTTGCTTTTGTCCGAGTTTGACATTGAATATGTGATGAAGAAGGTTATCAAAGGGAGGGTCGTGGCAGAATTTCTGGCCAACCAACCCCTGAATGCAGAGGAAGAAGAGATAAGCTATGATTTCCCCGATGAGCACTTGAATGCAATCGAAGTTATACCGTGGAAAATGTTCTTCGACGGAGCAGTTAATTCGAATGGAGCCGGAGTAGGAGTACTACTTACCTCACCGGAAGGAGAAAGGATCCCGATGGCCAAGAAGTTATCCTTCCCTCTCACCAATAATATGGCTGAATATGAAGCGTGCATTTATGGTTTAGAGTCATTAGCGGTACTGGGAGCGTCATATGTCGAAATTTGGGGTGACTCAAAGTTGATCATCGAATAGGCACAAGGAAACTGGGAGGTAAGAGAAGAAAGACTACGTCCGTACCTCGATCAGCTAGAAGGGTTGGCACAAAGTTTCAAAGAATGCCGTTTCTATCATATTCCTCGAGCACAGAACCAGGCGACGGATGCCTTGGCCACTTTGGTGTCAGTTTGGGACAATCCCCGGAACCTTGCTTCGAAACCGTTGGTATTGAGAAGATCTCACAAACCGTGCTACGAAGACGTAATGCTGTTAGGGGCAGATGAAAAACCGTGGTATTTCGATATCGTGAACTTCATGAAAGATGGAACATATCCGGCAGAGTCAGAACCTAGGGATCAAGCTGTGATTAGAAGGCTAGCTCGTCAGTTCGTCATCCACAACGACTTGCTTTACAAAAGGCACATGGATGGATTACAACTAAGATGCTTGGATGCGGGAGAAGCCCGCGAGGCAATGGAATCAGTACATTCAGGAATTTGTGGAGCCCATATGGGAGGAGCAGTACTAGCTAAGAAAATTATTAGGCAAGGCTTCTATTGGCTCACCATGGAAAGAGATTGTAACGAGTATGCAAAGAAATGCCATGATTGTCAAATCCACGGCGATTGCAGTCATCTTCCGGCCATAGAACTACATGTGCTAGCACCTATTTGGCCATTCGCTGCTTGGGGCATTGACATCATCGGCGAAGTAAGGCCTAACGCTTCAAATGGACATAAGTTTATTGTTATCGCCATCGATTACTTCACCAAGTGGGTAGAAGCAGGGTCGTTTAGCAAACTGGGATCCAAGCAGATGAGAAAGTTCATTGAAAAACACTTGATCACCAGGTTTGGAGTGCCTTATCACATGATTACGGATAACGGGGTCCAGTTTCAGGAGGAAGTAAGAAATCTTTTCCGAGAATATGGCATTGAACATCACAGGTCTTCTCCGTACCATCCCCAGGCTAATGGAGCAGTAGAAGCAGCTAATAAGAACCTTAAGAGGATTCTCGTAAAAACGCTGGAATCACATCGGAATTGGCATGAGCACCTCCCCCTCGTGTTGTGGGCTTATCGCACGATAATTAGAACCTCAACTGGGGCAACTCCATTCTCTTTGGTGTATGGAACAGAAGCAGTCTTGCCGATTGAGATCGAAAAGCGATCATTGAGAATCGCAGTGGAGGCAGAAATTCCCGAGGCGGAATGGGTGAAGAGGCGATGTGAGCAGTTGGCTCTAGTTGAAGAAAAAAGGATGGAAGCGCTTTACCATGTACAGTTATACCAGAGAAGAATGGCTCGGGCTTTCAATAAAAAAGTCAAGACCAGCCCTATCAAAGAAGGAGATTTAGTGCTAAAACAGATCCGTGTGACGCACACCGACCAAAGGGGGAAGTTTAGGCCTAACTGGGAAGGGCCATTCATCGTGAAGAAGATACTAAGCAAAGGAGCGGTGAAGTTAACTACAATGGACGGCATGGAATTCTCCGAACCTACCAACCTGGATAGGCTTAAGAAATACTTTTCGTAAAAAAAAAAAAAGAAAAAGAAAGAAAAATTCCCGATAGGTTGAAAACCCGCAAAGGGCGACCTATGCAACAATGAGGAAAATCCCAATGGGTGAAAACCCGAAAGGGCACTCATTTAAAAATGCCGGGATAGTAAAAGGAGAGGAGAAAAATCGCCGGGATCCGAAAACCGAAAGGCGGGTCCTGGTAACAATAGTTATGACTTGAGCAATTACAAAAACAATGTGTAAGAGACTAAGTATTTATGTTGTTTGTAAATAAATAAAGGCATGAATATATTTGACGAGAATGATTGGAATCATCATAATCTACTGAATGCATGGTAATATGAATCACGAGTTATACATTTCCTATCCTACTTTTCATAAAAAGCCTACCTGATATCCACCCCACTCCCTATACATCAGCTATACATCGGGGAAACTCTAATAAAAAAACTACAAAGCAATACATAACGAGCCTAATACGAAGGGAAGTCCCAATAGTCCTCAAAATCTCTCAAGTGTGATGCCCGCTCCGTAGATAGTGCCTCCTCGGCAGCTCGCGCTCGCTCATCAGCAACTCGTGCTCTCTCATCGACGACCCGTGCTCTCTCCTCGGCAGCGAGGCGTCCGATCGACTCATCGCGCGCCCTCTCCTTGATGGCAAGGCGACCCTCAGTCTCCCATCGCATCATCCCTGACCAGTGGTCATTTCTCTCCTGATACACCTGACCGACCCGGGCGTCGGCCTCCCGCACCAACTCGCTCTGCCTCCGCTCGTGGGCATGCAGATCGCTCTAAAGCAAAAGAAAGGAAAAACAGATAAAAATAAGAAGCAGCGTAGGCACGAACATAAATCATACATACATGCATACATTCCACTACACTAAAGTAAAATAATGATACATACCAGGTGATCGGTGCAGCGCAAGCTGAGGCGATCTCGGAGATAACCAGACAGCCCCACGTAATCCGTGTAGGTCTCCCTCGTAGTCAGAGAAGCATCTGAGGGATCAAAGGGGACCCTCGAGGTGAAGATAGGAGGAGCTGTCTCAAATCCCGCATAAGCTGCCCCGGACTCGTCATAACAAATCGTGGCAAAATCTCGCCCGTAGTCTGGTAGGGGCACACCTAGGGATGATCTCTCTGGTCGGGCAACGCTGGAGGACTCGCCGACATAGTAGGGCTGCTCACACACAGGCGTCTGAGCTCGAGTGCCGTCAAAGAAATCGGATAAATGGGCACTCCTCCAGGATCCCTCCTGCAAAAAACACACAATAAAAACCTCTAAACATCTCATGAATGAAATGGTAAAATGAGAAGGGGGCGGAACCACTTACCGGGACCTCCTCCTGACTAAAGACTGCCGTGACAGCCTCCCTCGAAAATACATCTGCCACCGGATCCACCTCCATCGCTGCCGCCGAGGCATCCCTCACGCTCAGCAGAGTAGATAAGTAAATCTCGCGGCCCCCGGCGTGAATCCACACCGCTCTACCAACAAACCAACGGGTCAGGTCCTGACGAATGGTCGATAGGGGCATGGTCCGCACCGCGAACATAGAAACGGGAATCTCACCCGGTGTCCAGTGGGCGTCACTAAGTCCGGTGATGCCTCGGTCCCCCAAATACCATGCCCGCACGCAGGGGCCGGTGAGCACACACTGCTGCTCCTGGATCATAGATACATAAGTATAATCGGGACCGAAGTCGAGGTCGTCCCACCTGAACTTAATCTAAAAAATGCACAAAGAGAAAGTCGGAAAGGATCAAACAAGAATCTAACACGACTAGGCAGCATCTACCTGTCTGAGGGTCAGCGAGTCTATCCAATCTAGAAGTCGCGGCACCATCCGTGTCCTCTCGGCACCCAAGTCGAAATCTCTCCACTGGGTCATGAGAGGTGGCCTCGGTACTCTCGGTCGAGGTCGAGACCGGCTGGGAAGAATATGCCTCTCATACGCCCACACATGCGGTAAAAACAAGGACTAGGAGTGTGAAAGGCGCAAAGAAGATAAGACGGGCAAGTCAAAAAGGCGTCGCGTACCAGCAAAGCGAAGGTGTAACCACCGAAATCCTTGCGCTTCCGGCAAGTCAGATCCAAAAACTTGTAGAGAAAGGCTAAGCCTGCCCCCGCCCAATCATAGGAAGCCGCCGCATCCAGATCGTTGAGTGCCTGAATAAGACCCGCGTGTACCTTCCCGCCCTTCGTGCGGAAAATCATCTCACTCAGGGTATATACCAAGAAGCTACGAACCGCCAAGTCGGTATCGTCGGTCTCACAAAAATCTCGCCGACTCAAAAGGTTCGCGGTGGAAATAAACTTCGCCGGAGTAGATTTGGCGCATGGGCGAACCCCCGATCCAATCAAGGCAGCGAGCCTAGCAAGGTCGACCTGTGGTCGCATCATATCGAAATGAAAGGGAACGGGAGTGCTGCTCCCTCGCAACCCTGTCAGCAGCGAAAAATCCCTGGGCGAGATGGTCATCTCCCCGAAAGAAAGGTGGAAGGTGTGGGTCGAGTCAACCCACCGCTCACATAAGGCGCGTAAGCCAAGGCGGTCGCATACCCCGTTGGTGCGGGGCAACGCTGCAATAAAAGGCTCGAAGCCCAACTCGCGCACGCGGGCTCTCGCCACGGCGCCCAGCCTAGCATACCCCGAGTGAATCTCGGCGGTGGTCCCAGAAATCTCAATAAACTAGAAAAAACAAGACAAGAAAATTTAAATACAGTTCCTAAAGCATGCAATTAGTGAGGACGCGTTAAGACTAGGCATTCTTTCATTACCTAACCTAGAGACATCTGGTCAATTAGGGCCAACTTTCTGTAAAAGTCTCTCCTTTAGGGTCGCTCATGTAAGGTTTAGTTAATTCTTTAATCCACTCTCGTCCGCATTGACAAGGAGCATAGGTTAAGTTTATCATTCACGTGCATTAGTTAAGTTTTCACTATTCACATTTTCTTACTATTCACGTTTTTGCTATTCACGTGCATTAGTTAAGTTTTCACTATTCATATTTCTTACTATTCACATTTTTTTACTATTCACGTGCACTGTTCATGTTTTTATTATTCATATGCATTAGTTAAGTTTTCACTATTCACGTTTTTTTACTATTCACGTGCATTAGTTAAGTTTTACTATTCACATGCATTAGTTAAGTTTTCACTATTCACGTGCATTAGTTAAGTTGTCACTATTCACGTTTTTACTATTCACGTGCACTATTCACGTTTTTACTATTCACGTTATTTTTACTGTTAGCATGCAGGAATTCGCAGGGTTACTACTCGCATGCATATAACGCGTGTTCGTACACAGAAACAAACAAGTGTTACTTGTAAGTGAAGAAATTCATGTTTTCTAGCTAAAGTCCTCTAAGGCAATCTAAAAGTTAGCATGCAAATCATGTTCGGATAGGAATACTAAAGCCTAGAATTTGAATCAAACAAAAGTGAGAAATCACCTACCTCGTTGCAGCGTGTCCTGCTCAGATGCGTCTCAGGGTCGTGGAAAGGGTCCACTCTATCCAGGTTCACGTAAACCTCATCCATGCCTCTCGTGCCATCGCATTCATCCAAATCCATCCCGAGGATAATCCAAATCAAAGTCTAGAGAGAGAAAGAAGAGAGAGAAGGTGTGGGGTTGAAATGAAACCCCACCACCTTATATAGGAAGAGGGAATGGCATTCCCGTAAATAGTGAAAAAAGTACGATGTGACATAAAGGTAAAAAGTAAATAATTAATTACCAGGTGCACAGACCTCTGATTTGCAGTCCGTTTCAGCCCGCATTTCTCCCAGATAGCAACCAATACTGTCAAGATATGAACTCCAGACAACAGCCAATTTTTACAGAACAGTGACACCAGTCAAAATACAGACAACAGTCAGCAGAAAAATAATCATTAGTCTATATCATTCCAGATCAAAACACGTTCCCATTAAACCTCTGAGATGCTAGCTCCAGTAAGAAAATACAGACAACAGTGTTGTAGAAGAATTTAGAGACAATCCCCGCTTTTGTGCCATCTTACTCACGGTCGCAGACCGGAGTTGCTTTTGAGCCATCTAACTCACGGTCGCAGACCGGAGTTGCTTTTGAGCCATCTGATTCACGGTCGCAGACCGGAGTTGCTTTTGAGCCATCTGACTCACGGTCGCAGACCGGAGTTGCTTTTGAGCCATCTGACTCACGGTCGCAGACCTGAGTTGCTTTTGAGCCATCTTACTCACGGTCGCAGACCTGAGTTGCTTTTGAGCCATTTTACCAGCGGTCGTGGACCAGGGTTGCTTTTGAGCCATTTTACCCGCGGTCGTGGACCAGGGTCGCTTTTGAGCCATCTGACTCACGGTCGCAGACCGGAGTTGCTTTTGAGCCATATCACCCGCGGTCGTGGACCAGGGTCGCTTTTGAGCCATATTACCCGCGGTCGTGGACCAGGGTCACTTTTGAGCCATCTTACTCCCGGTCGCAGACCGGAGTTGCTTTTGAGCCATTTTACCCGCGGTCGTAGACCAGGGTCGCTTTTGAGCCATCTTACTCACGGTCGCAGACCTGAGTTGCTTTTGAGCCATTTTACCCGCGGTCGTGGACCAGGGTTGCTTTTGAGCCATTTTACCCGCGGTCGTGGACCAGGGTCGCTTTTGAGCCATCTTACTCACGGTCACAGACCTGAGTTGCTTTTGAGCCATTTTACCCGCGGTCGTGGACCAGGGTTGCTTTTGAGCCATTTTACCCGCGGTCGTGGACCAGGGTCGCTTTTGAGCCATCTGACTCACGGTCGCAGACCGGAGTTGCTTTTGAGCCATCTGACTCGCGGTCGCAGACCGGAGTTGCTTTTGAGCCATATCACCCGCGGTCGTGGACCAGGGTCGCTTTTGAGCCATATTACCCGCGGTCGTGGACCAGGGTCACTTTTGAGCCATCTTACTCCCGGTCGCAGACCGGAGTTGCTTTTGAGCCATTTTACCCACGGTCGTAGACCAGGGTCGCTTTTGAGCCATCTTACTCACGGTCGCAGACCTGAGTTGCTTTTGAGCCATTTTACCCGCGGTCGTGGACCAGGGTTGCTTTTGAGCCATTTTACCCGCGGTCGTGAACCAGGGTTGCTTTTGAGCCATTTTACCCGCGGTCGTGGACCAGGGTCGCTTTTGAGCCATCTTACTCACGGTCGCAGACCTGAGTTGCTTTTGAGCCATTTTACCCGCGGTCATGGACCAGGGTTGCTTTTGAGCCATTTTACCCGCGGTCGTGGACCAGGGTCGCTTTTGAGCCATCTGACTCAGGGTCGCAGACCGGAGTTGCTTTTGAGCCATCTGACTCGCGGTCGCAGACCGGAGTTGCTTTTGAGCCATATCACCCGCGGTCGTGGACTAGGGTCGCTTTTGAGCCATATTACCCGCGGTCGTGGACCAGGGTTGCTTTTGAGCCATCTTACTCACGGTCGCAGACCGGAGTTGCTTTTGAGCCATCTGACTCACGGTCGCAGACCGGAGTTGCTTTTGAGCCATTTTACCCACGGTCGTGGACCAGGGTCGCTTTTGAGCCATCTTACTCGCGGTCGCAGACTTGAGTTGCTTTTGAGCCATCCCATTAACGGTCGTAGACCGAAATTGCTTTTGAGCCATTCTTACCCATAACCAACGTACGCTAGATTCCGAGAAAACAACATTCGTCGACGGCCGCTCCAGAGGCGACGACGGAAGGAATCAGAGAACAACACCAGAGCGCGTAGCGCGAAGGTCAGGTATGCTTCCTCCTACTCTTTACGTGTCTTTTACTTTTATATATTTTACATTGCATGTGTTACGTTAGCAAAAAACATTTTCAAAACACACACATCACTGTCAAAATAGAAAAGTAGGGGCAACTGTAGACACCGAGTCGGAGGACCTGTGACGAAAACCTGGAAACAAGACGGTGGAAGCGATTGATTCTGAAAGTTTCAAAAAGAAAAAATAATAATAATAAATAAATAAAATAAATAAGTTACGGTCGGTCGCTGTTGTCGATCGGATAGCTCGTGAATGCTTAACGGCACGGTGCGAGTGCTTAGCGGCGGCTGGAAGCGTTCGACGACAGTCGGACGCCCACTCCACGACGCGAAGCGCGCGCTCGACGTCTGTCGGACGCACGCATCCAACCACGAATGGTTCGCGCTCGGTGTCCGAGCAAGACACGAGCTTGGCGGCACGGGACGCGCGCTCGTCTGCCACGAGGCGTGTGCGCCCGGCAGCGCGGAACACGCGTTCGGCGGTCAGGATGCATGAACGCCCGACGACGCGGAGCGCGAGCTCGACGGCCACGGGGCGTGCACGCCCGACGACGTAAGACGTGCCCCGGCGGCCGTTGAGCGAGTGTCCGACCGCGTCAGGCGGAAGCCCAGCGGTAGGCGGGCGCGAGCGCCCAACCGCGTCGGGCGGACGCCCAACGGCAGTTGGGCGCGCGCGCCCAACCTCGCGTTAGGCGCTCGCCCAACGCTGTTGGGCGGTAGCCCAACGTGGTGTTGGGCGGCCGCCCAACGGCTTTGGGCGACTACCGATTTTACTCGGGCGTCGCCATTGTTACGGGACCTGTTTCCCTTTAAAAAGGGGCACGGATCCCAATGAAAGAGAGGAGGATTTTTGGAGCCTTTCTCACTCTAGACATTTTTAGAGAGAGAAAGTGATTTTTTTTTAGAAAAATATTTTTTTCTCAAAAATTCCGAATTTCCCAAAGTTAAATTTTTACTAAAAAAAACACAAAAAAACCGGAAAATCACGACTCGT
This sequence comes from Euphorbia lathyris, assembly GCF_963576675.1. Classification (NCBI taxonomy): domain Eukaryota; kingdom Viridiplantae; phylum Streptophyta; class Magnoliopsida; order Malpighiales; family Euphorbiaceae; genus Euphorbia; species Euphorbia lathyris. The sequence goes on from NC_088910.1 coordinate 92,853,538, forward strand.
GGAATCAATCGGCTTCGACTGTCAGATACCGAACTTGAGGTATTATCCGAGGACTAGACTCGTTTTATTTTATTTAATTTATTTCTTTTCCTTTATTTATTTTTATGTTATAATTTTATTTATTTTGTCATTTATTTATTTATCACGTTTTATTTAATTTTTCGTATTTATTTAATTCCCGTCTCTTGTTAGAAAGACGTTCGATTTTGTTTTGAAGTAAAAACCTCGTTTTGATATCCCAATACGAACCGTGATCCGATTAAAAGGTAGTTCGGGTATCGAAAACGTTGTAATTATAAGTTTTAACTAAAAAAAATTTCCAAATAATGTTTTAAAATAAAAACGTCGTTTTAGGAACTTCCATTATTGACTATGATCCATTTTTGGTAGTTCGGAAATCCAAAACGATTGAATTAGATTTAATTTAAAGCTTTCGAATAAATCTGGAAATAATTAGAGTGCTGCTGTAATTTGCCATTTCTGTCACTAATTGCTGTTTATAGACGGATTTTCCGTCGGTAAATCTACTGGAATGTAAAAAATGCTGTTTTAGTCCATCTTTCTCAACTTTTAAGTTTTTGATCCTTGGTATACATATATATAGTTATGTAATATATACTTTTAAACTATTTTTTAGATATTTGGTACCTATAGTTATTTAGAACGTCTATATATTATTTTTCATTAATTTGATCTATTATAAGTATATGTATATATATATTTCCTTTTTCATTCATTTGAGTTATATTGAATTTTATTTTAAATGTTATTTACTTGAGCATTTTGGAGATAATTAGTAAATATTAGTGGATAAATATATATTATTTTTGACATTTAAAATTACATTAGTTATGTATATATATATAGTTTTGGGATATTTGGGCTATATTAGTTATTATTAAATAAAACTATTTTGGTGACAAATGTTATTTTCTTATCTAGGAGTTTTATTTACTATTTTCACATGTTTAAAGTATAAATGTATTATATTTAGTATTTTCATATATGTATTATATAGTCTCTTTTCATTAACTTTTATTTCATATTTCCGTTTTGGATTAAAATGTATATATATATGCTTATATTATTTTCCTTATTCTTTTGGGCCATTTAGGGGTCCATGTTTCAAATGGGCTTTATTTGGGAGTGAATTTTGGTTTAAATATGTTTATCATTGTAATTATAACAAGTAGAGAATCCACTAAGAAAAAAGGGGAAAATAAATCACAAAAAGAGTTTTCAATTTAATTATTTAAACTAATGAGTTTTTAGAAGTTCCTAATGTAAATAAATAGTGTTTTCTTGACATTTCAAAATCGTTTCCCAAAACATCACGCTTTAAAACCTTAGTCCGTTCCAACGACGAATTAAGCGAACCTTGTAATTAAAATCGTTTTCATTGTAAATAATGAAGTTTTGAATCGTTTTCTTAAATGATTTGTACAAAATAAAATTGACTTGTATGTTTAACCACGTTTTCTTATCAAAGGTTTTTATCTCAAACGCTTTCAAACACTCGAGTCGTTCCAACGGCAATTCGGGTGAATTTCATCAAACGGGGTTTTAAAACGCACCTAAATCGTTCCAACGGCGATTAAGGTACGAACCATGAAAATAAATTCGTTTTGGGAAATAAGTTAGCATAGAATTAACACGCAACACGACATGTAAATCACGTTGTAACTAAACCACTTCTTCCTTCTTCCCCTCTCTTTTATATGTATATTGAACTGATGTAAATGGGTGATTCTTTACTAAAGTGGCTTTTCAATAATATATGCTCAAAACGGTTTCTAAAAAGAGAAAGAAAAGGTTTCAAATGAATTTTAAACTTAAAGAAGTATACGATTAGTCCGTTATCGCCTAACATGCTGAGTAGGAGGCCGGTGGTTCATAACCGGGCGATGTCGGGGTGCCTAGTAGCCTTTCTCCGGAAAGGAGCTAGCCTTCTCGGCTCGTACCTAAGTTTCCCGAACCCACACCGGTCTCTCGCAAGGGATCGGTGTTCATTTTCCCATTCGTGGGTGGCGACTCTTCCATATCTCCGAGCTCCGGTCCTGCCGAGCAGCTTGATTCCATGATTGGTTGCTTTCGGCGCCAATCACCGCTTACGTCGCCATGAGGTGTCCACCCCCCGGTCCGCCCGGGAGATTAGGCCACGGCACCTCGTCTAACAGCAGCAGAGGCTCTAGCGAAAAACACCACGTGTAAAAGCTTGCAGGAAGATTTAATTCGAAAGAAGCCCAGAAGCATGGCAGAATTAATTGAAAGATGCAAGGACTTCATGGAGGTAGATGACATGCGCAGGGAGTCATTGTCTCCGCCCAAGAAGGATAGAGGCGAATCTCGCCCTCGAGATAAGGAGAAAGACAAGCACCAGGACTCATCCTCTAGAGGTCGGCGAAGAGGCTTTAAGAACAAATCGGCATTTGTGTCGTCATTTACGCCGCTCAATGCCTCTAAAAGCGAAGTGCTCATGTGGATTGAGAACAGTCAGCACAAGCGGAGCATTTCATACCCCGAACCAAAAGGGGGGGAGTACACCAACACTGGGAAAAATCCCAAAAATTATTGTAAATACCACAGGAAGAATGGCCATGACACTGACGCATGCTGGGAATTAGCCAGAGAGATAGAAAGGCTTATCGAAAGAGGAAAGTTGGACCGGTTCGTCCAAAATGATGGCAAGAAAGGAGAGGGTGATAGATCCAGATATGATCAGAAGAAGAAGGCAAAGGGGACCATCAATGTCATAGCAGGCGGACCTGGGTACCAACATGTGTTGAAAAAGGCAAAAACCACTGCTCTAGACAGGGCATCACTCAATCGCCCTTTTGCGGATACCGGTCCGGAGATCTCTCCACATGCAGATGCTCTGGTCATTACTATGATGGTGGAAGGTTGGGAGATGAAAAGAGTGATGATTGATACTGGGAGTTCATGCAATGTCATCACAAGAGGAGCATTTGCCAAACTCATGGTCGACCTAATCCAAGTGGAAACCACCATGGTAGACATTCTGGGAGTAACAGGACACACCATCCAAACAAAGGGCCAGGTAACATTAGATTGTGAGTTAGCAGATGAAGATCAAATCTGGAAAGGCGATCTGGAATTCTTCATCCTGGATGGCCAGTTAGCTTACAATATCATCCTTGGGCGACCCTTTATCTCCGAGGCAGCAGCTCTTATCTCCATACGCCATTTAACTCTTTACATCCCCACGGCCAAGGGAGGTGTAATGATCAGAGGAAGCCAAAAAGTGGCTCAGAAGACGTATTCAGCATCGTTAATGATTCGCCCACGGTCTAAGGATGAGGACGAGGAAGAGCTTGTCACAATGGCCTTGGGTGAAACAGAGATGTACCTCGTGGCGGATGAAAAGCAGGTACGAATGGCTAAAGGGCTAAAGGGAGAAATTAAGGAAGCTATCACCAAGGTTCTCCATGAGTCAAAGGATGTCTTTGCATGGAAAGATGAGATTCTCCCCGGGATTAGTCCAGATGTGATCACTCACAAACTCAATATCGATAAAGACGCGGTACCGGTGGCCCAAAAATGAAGAAACCATGGCCCTGAGAGGCAGAAGGTGATAGAAGAAGAGATCACCAAGCTCATACGGGCAGATGCCATCGAAGAGGTACTTTATACACAATGGCTGGCGAATGTGGTTCTAGTCAAAAAACCGGGCGGGTCATACCGCATGTGTATTGACTTTACAGATCTCAACAAAGCTTGTCCCAAAGACAACTACCCCTTGCCATGTATTGATATTCTAGTAGATGGAACCGCGGGACACGCCATGTACTCCTTCACTGACGTGAAGTCGAGTTATCACCAGATCCCAATGGAGCCTTCAGATAGGATCAAAACTTCGTTCGTGACTCACCAAGCCACATATTGCTTCAAAGTCATGCCCTTTGGGCTTAAGAACGCGGGTGCAACCTATCAACGGATGATGAACAAAATATTCGCAGAAAGTAAAGGTGAAAACTTTTCTGTCTATGTGGACGATATGATCATCAAAAGTACCACTGTGGAGAAACATGCGGATGACATAAAGGAGGTACTGGGCGTACTCCGACATCACAACATTAAGTTGAACCCGGAGAAATGTACCTTTGGGGCGACATATGGAAAGTTCTTGGGGTTCATGATTAGCCAGAAGGGAGTGAGCCCAAACCCTGATAAAATCAAAGCAGTTTTGGAGATGAAAGCGCCACAGAATATTAAGGAAGTGCAACGTCTTAATGGGCGTATCGTAGCCTTGGGCAGGTTTATCTCATGTTCAGCCCGACGATGCCAGCCCTTTTATGAAGTAATCAAGAAGCAAAAGGTGTTTGAATGGAGTGAGGACTGCGAGAAAGCCTTCCAAAGGATCAAACGGTTTCTCACGGAACCACCCCTTATGAGTCGTCCATTGAAAGGTGAGAATCTCTACATGTATGTTTCAGTTACAGATAAGGCTGTTTGCACGGTCATGATAAGGGAGGAAGAGGGCCAGCAATATCCTATCTATTACGTGAGCAAAGTATTAAAAGATGTTGAAACCCGATATTCCAAGCTGGACAAAATGGCACTGGCCGTCGTCACCACCTCCATACGCCTCAGGCCTTACTTTCAAGCACATACTGTCATAGTTCGTACAAGTGTACCCATGAGGAAGGTATTGCAAAAGCCAGAAACTTCGGGGAGATTGATGGAGTGGGCAATCCGCCTTGGAGAATTTGATGTACGATATGAGAGCAGATCAGCCTTGAAGAGTCAAGTCTTGGCAGACTTTGTGAATGAATTCACTGAAGAGGGGATGAATCTCCCCAAATCTAAAATCGAGGAATGGATGATGTATACGGATGGAGCCTCCTCAGCAGAAGGTGCAGGAATAGGCATCGTGATCAAAGGTCCCCAATATATAAAGCTACGGTACGCAGCAAAATTGGATTTCCTTGCAACCAACAATGCGGCGGAATATGAGGCCTTAATATTGGGGCTGCGCCTGCTGAAAGAAATCACTCCTGAGCAGATTGTGATCTATAGTGATTCCAAGTTAATGGTCAACCAGGTGATCAAAAATTACGAGGTAAAAGATGATGTTTTGGCCAAATACGTTGTTGAGGTCAAAAAATTGCTGGATCACCTTGAAGCCAAAGAAACTAAGTGGGAACTGATTCATGTACCTCGAGGATCAAACACAGAAGCGGATCACTTAGCTAAAATGGCTTCCAGCAAGGAGAACTGGGCGGATCCACAATGCCCATTCGAAGTCAAAGCAGCTCCCGCATTCGCCTTGGAGGAGGTATCCATACTCACAACAGTAGAAAATGATTGGAGATCTACAATCCGCCAGTATCTGATAGATGGAGCTCTACCTATGGACAAGGAAGAAGCTCGGTGGATAGTCAGGAAGGCGGCCTATTTCTCCATGATAAATGGTTGCCTCTACAGAAAGTCTTTTAGCCACCCTTGGTTAAAATGCATTTTGCCAGAAGAGGGACAACAAGTGCTCAAGGAGCTATATGAAGGAACATGTGGAGCCCATGAGGCATCTGCCTCCATCTTGAAGAAATCCAGGTTAGCAGGATTTTATTGGCCCACATCGGAACTTGATGCACAAAAATTGGTGGAATCTTGCCATAATTGTCAGATCCATGCAAATGAATCACACACCGCTAAACACCTTCAAAGGTCCATCATCGAAGGTCGACCCTTTGCGACCTGGGGTATTGACATAGTTGGACCATTTCCTCCCACCAGAAGACAAAGGAAGTATGTTGTAGTGGCTGTGGATCATTTCACCAAATGGGTAGAGGCTGAGGCTGTCTCCTCTATCAATGTTGAACGAATGGTGGAGTTCGTCAAAGATAACATCGTAGGAAGGTATGGAGTTCCTCATACGATTATCACTGACAATGGAACGCAATTCAACTATGCAGAGTTCAAAGCTTTCTGTGAAGAATTGGCCATTCTGAACAGATTCGCCTCAGTTTATTATCCTCAGTCAAACGGTATGACTGAAGTTACGAACCGAACGATCGTTAAAGGAATAAAGAAAAGATTGGGAGAGCATGACAAGAAATGGGCGGATCAGTTAACAAGCGTCCTATGGGCATATCGCACCACTCCTAGAACAACCAAAGGCGAGACGCCGTTCGCCCTTTGTCACGGTGTCAAAGCTGTAATTCCAATCGAAATACAGGTCCCCAGTGACAGAGTTGCATTCTATTGCGAGGATGAAAACAGCCAAAAGTTGAAAGAAAGTCTTGATCAAGTGGAGGAAAGGCGAGAAAAGGCATACGTACGCATGGCGGCTTACAAGCAGCGGATCGCAGCTTATCATGACAAAAATGCCAAACTTGTAAACTTGAATGTGGGAGACCTCGTACTCCATAAAGCAGACAAAATCCAATCCAAGGAAGGAAAAGGAAAACTGGGACTCACCTGGACAGGCCCGTACAGAATAATCGACAAGATTGGGTTCGCCACATTTAAGATTCAAGACATGGAGGGAAACACGCTGCCGCGTACATGGAATCTCCAAAATCTCCGCAAATATTTCGCCCGAAAATAGAATGTAAACAAGGTCTTGAGTACTCTTTTTCCTTTAGCAAGCTTTTTTCCCATGAGGTTTTTCTTATTAAAGGTTTTAATGAGGCTCACATATAAGACCCGCTTGCTGTAATAAAGCGTATCTCCAATCAATAAAAAGCAATTATTCTATTGTCAACATTCTTTTTAAGTATTTTCTTGCAGCAATATAAATATTCCAGCCTAAAAAAGAAGGGGGGCACCCAACGCTTCCCACAACAAAAAGTACTGCTATCACATAGCTACTTTTTCTCCTCAAAGATAGGAGATCAAATCTCATGGGCGAATCAATCCTTAATTGATCACCATTAGAGATAGAGTTAAAACATTTCTCGGACGCGAGATATTTACACTCTCTTACGTCCTTCCCAAGGAAGGGTTCACAAGTCCTAAAGGCGGATCGATTCACCTCAAAGATAGGTAGCAAGACGATCCCTAAGGCAGCTTAACTTCATCTAAAGGAATAAAACAGCTTCAAACCTTCACAAAGGTTCACATAAATGGAGTATGGCTGGCCACCTACTTCAAAACCAATCCTGAAAACTTATATATTTACTTACGCAAACGTAAAAGTAAAATAAATAATAGTAAGGATTAAACAACTGTACTTAAGTTTTACAAACAAAACTAAACATTGATAGGAGCATCCTCCTTAACATTTTTCTCGCCTGATGCACCCTCCTGTGGGGCTTCCTTCTCAACGGCTCCAGATACGCCCGATAAAGGGACTTCCTTTTCCACGGAAGTAGTTCCCTCACGGGGAAGAGTCCATCAGTTATCAGCTCCTCACCCGCCTTTGGAGGTACTTCTTCAAGATCTACCAGCTTGATGCCGGTAGGAGGTTTGCTTTCTTCGGCGGGTCCCTTCATCCATTTCCGAACTTGATCACAGATGTAATCCTTGACGTTCGGGATTTTGTGATATTTAAGGAAAACATCCGGGTCAGGAACGACGAACTCCGAATCAGTAAAATCAATCTCGGGATTCGCCAGTTGGACGTACGCCATGATCCATTCGCCGTAGAAGAAAGCTTGCTCCCCTGCCATGAATTCAGCGTCTGCTAAGGCATCCTCATGCTCCTTAGCATCTGCTTCGATCTTTTCCTTCAGCTTCTGGATCTCGGCATCCTTGAGGGCAATGGCGGACGCGGCATTCGCGTTAGCATCAACAACTTCTTTCTCCAACTTTTCTATAGTGGCCTTATCCGCCACACCTTGAAGGAGCTCCGCCTCCATAGCACGCAAACGAGTATACATCTATCAAGGCAAACAATTCATTCAAACGAAAGAACAAATAGCAAAACTCTCCCCAAAGGAGATTACTTATTCATCCAAACAATAACAAAAAGACAGAAGGAACTTACCGTTAGAAGATCCGTCTTTCCCATTTGGACATGGGCTGATCCTGGGATCTGGTTTTGGTTCTTCTGCACCTCACCCAACTGACCAAGAGCCTCGTCCAGGTCATTGATGACAGACTCATTCTCCAAGGATCCCTGGATACCATATTTGGCGGACCAGTAACCGCCCAAGTTAGGCTTCGCCATCTGCACAAAGATAAGAAGATCAGAACTTAGATTCAAAATATTGCAAGGGGAAAATGTAAAACAACCTACTTGTTCCTTCTCCACCAAAGGCATTGCGGATTTCATGGCATCCGCCATAAACTTTTGACCGCCGGAAGCTGCAGGTTTCCTCTTCTTTAGAGGCGGGTCGACCATTATATCCGCAGGACGTTTCCCTGCACCCTTTTGGGGATCTGTTGCCTGACCTTTCTTTTGAGCCTCATCCTCCTTCATCTTCTTGCGTATCTCTACAAGAGCGTGATTGGCCTTAGATAAACCCCTGACAAAGAGAACAATAAAGTAATCAAGGTTCAAAGAAAAAAAAACAAAGTTACCTTGATCAAGTTGAGCAAACTTGGAGTAAATGAACTTGTCCCCTTCTCGGCGAATCAAAGGAATGTCATTCATCATGAAGTCCAAGGCATCAGCGTATATCCAAGCATCCGCCCTGCCACTCTTCATGAGCTCCGCCACTACCTCATCACTATCTGTCAATATGCGCATGTCTCCCGCCATGTGCAGAGGTTTGGCATTCTAGTACGAGGGAAAGCCTAAAGATTCGCCCTCTTGAATCTTTACATAGAAGAATTTTTCGTCCCAAATATGGACGTTAGACATCTTGCCGCTAAACGGCGAATATACTCCAAACTTTGCAAAAGTGAGGAAAGACTCAGACTTTCGCTTTGACAGTTTATGAAACGATCGAAAGACACGAGGGGTGTACACTACCCCTAAGTTTGAAGCTAGGTAACAATCTAAAGCTAGATCTAACCAGCCATTTGGATGTAATTGGCTGGCAGTAATGTCAAAGTAAGCAAGGATGTCCGCCATCATCTTTGGAAGAGGAAGTCGGAACCCTCTTTCTACATGGCTACTATACACAGACAGATATCCGCTTGGCGGACAAGTGGGTCGTTGATGGGCAGCCGCCAACTGGGTCTCATAGTTATTTATCCATGGAAAGCGACTCGCCAGATCCGCTGCGCTCATGCGAGATGGAGTAGACTCCGCACGAGGTGCCTTTTTCCTAGAAGGGGCAGAAGAAGAAGCCACCATCCCAGAAAATCGCCTAAAGTTTATTGCCGGAGCAGTACCAGTAATGGGGATGGAAAGATTTTGAATTCTACTTGAACGAGTTCGGCCACTATTACGCGCCGAGTTACGCAACTCAGCTAAATTAAAGCTAATTGTATCTTTGGAGGAATAAGAATTATCCGATGAAGAAGTAGTCCAACTAACTACGATTTCAGAAGAAGAAGTCAAATTAAAAAGTTCGAAGGTCGATTCAGAGGATGAAGAAGAGCTCCTAAACATTCAGAAAAAATAGAATGAAAGAGATGAACTTACATGAAAGTAAAAGCTTGGAGGACTCTGAAACTCCGGGAAAAACTCTGGGCAAAGAAAACGCAAAGAAAATTGGAGAAGACGAGCAAATGAGGAAGAAAGAGAAAGAGAGAAAGGAAGAAGGCGTTTTCTCTTTTCTCGAGCGGCGCGCCCACAACACGTGTCACCCATCGATTGGCATCGAACAGAGTGACCATTAATGCAGGTAATCATGACGGCGCATGAAGAAGCTCAAAAGCCCTAAAGGGCTTTAAAGGAACTTTAGGGGGGCTTCTGATAACATAGTGATATTATCCTGAGGATCAAAAGGGATATTCGCCTAGAGCGCCACGTGTTGATCACCTGATACCGGAGTATCACGGCGTATTAAGCAAAGGGATCCGATAGGCGGATCACCCACATCTCACCACAAGAGATCTGCGGGCGAACCTACGAGGCGAATCGCCATAACCGCCCAATCCGCTATTGAAACAGCTGAACCGATCCCGCAATAAAGACCATTAATAAGCAATCAATTTACTAACGGGCATGCTTAAAGGAAACCCAAAACCGCCATTAATGGAGCATTAATGGAGACTTTCTAGTTACTAAAAGTTACAACTTCATGACTATATATAGCTAGTATCTCGAGCTATCAAGTTACACATTCACTCACCCTTTGTCAATTCAGTTTGCTCTCTTGTTCTTCCATACTGACTTTGGCATCGGAGCTTCCCCCCGTCGAACCCAACAACGCCCCCACAGAGACGGAAGTCAATCAGAAATTCTCCACTAGTCATCACCCTATGAATAAAGCGAATACTGACCTGAACAATCGAAGGAAGATTTCCTTAAATCAAGCCACTCCGAATTTACCAAAAAATCATCAACAGAATTATAGCGCGAACACTTTTCCTGATGATCGAAACCCAATCCGTCTGCTATTGAAGGAATTATCCACCTATCAGTCTAGAAGTTGAGCTTTGAAGACTGGCCAATCCACCAAAAGGTCTGTTCCCAAATGGATGAATAAACAAACTTACAAGAAGACCAAATCGAGGAAGGAGCAATGGTAGCTTTAGGCAAACCAGAGAAAGCCATAAATCTAGATTTCATCAGAGAAATGGCAAGACTTGTTCCTTAAATTAAATCCCAAAACATCTTACCCAAGAGAGCCTAGTTAAAGATCCTAAAGTCCTTAATGCCCAATCCTCCATCCTCCAAACTTTTGCAACAAGTTTGCCAGGGAACCGTGATTAGCTTCCTCTGATCAATACAACCCGTCCAAAGCAAGTTCCTAACACTTTTATTGAGCTTTTTCAACAATCCCACTGGCCACTTATAGATCAAAAATGAGTGAACCAGAGATCCAGTAATAGCAGACTTAATTAGAGTTAAACGCCCAGCGAAGGAGAGAGGGCTTCCTTTCCACTTGCTAAATTGAGAAAGAAATTTGTCTGCAAGGCTGCTGAGATGACGAGCCCTAGGAGCTCCAATAAATAGAAGGACTCCTAAGTAATTGAATGGGAGGGACTCTAAACAGATGCCAAGACATTGAGCCAAACGAACCCTCCTCGGAGGACTCACCTGAGAACCAAAAAAGACAGCAGATTTATCCCAACTAACCTGCTGACCGAAGATTTATCCATATAGAGAAGAAAGATATCCTTGAGTGCATACAAGTTTTTCAAGGAAGCCACTCCAAAAATGAGCATGTCATCCGCAAAGAGGAGATGAGAGGGAAAAGAGTTTCCACCAGAATAATACATAGGAGAATAACTACCCTCCTGCACCATTTTAGCAAGCCAACGAGAGAAAAAATCCTTAGCAATGTCAAATAGAAGAGGAGAGAGGGGATCCCCTTGTCTAACCCCTCTAGAACAAGAAAAGTAACCCTTTAGAGAACCATTAATCATCACAGAAATACGAGCAGATGCTAGAATGTTAAGAATCCAATCCCTGAAAGTGAGAGAAAAACCAAAAGAATCCAGCACAGCCAAGAGGAAGTTCCAATCTAAAGTATCAAAAGCCTTACGAATATTAATTTTTAAAGCCATGTGACCACCAAAACGTTTTCTGTCAAGCATATTAACTCCCTCAGAAGCTAAGGCAATACACTGATGAATGCTTATACCTTTAAGGAAACCATACTGGTTGGAAGAAACAATCCTTGCAGCAATAACTGCAAGACGATTAGCAATAATTTTTGATATGATTTTGAAACCAAAGTTACTCATTACAATTGGACGAAAGTTCTCAATTCTGTCAGCTTCAGCAACTTTAGGAATTAGAGCCATAATACTAGAATTTAAACCAGGCAGGATGCAACCATGATCAAAGAAAGCCTGCACCATATTGCAAACATCCTGCCCAACAATATCCCAAAAGGAACAGTAAAAAGTTCCCCCAAAACCATCAGGACCCGGGGCGCTGTCAGGATCCATGGAAAAGACCTTGTCTTTAATAGTTTCAAATGAGGGTTTATAAATTAAATCTTTATTTTCCAAAGAAGTTACTAAGTTCGGAATTACCTCATTAATATGAGAAAGATCAATATGCTCCCTAGAACTACGAAAGAGATTAGAGAAATACTCAATAACATGATCAGATAATCTTACCGTGTCAGAAGTAGGACCCTCATCGCCGATCCTTAAATGATTAATACCGGCCCAAGTCTTTCTAACTCTAGTAGACCTTTGAAAAAAACTAGTGTTCCTATCCCCCTCTTTAAGCCATTTAACACGGTTTTGCTCTTTGTACATCATCTCCTATCGAAGAAGTTGTAAATCAAGGTTGGAGCAAGTGGCAGAAACAACACTACTCAACTCCAGAATATCACCTTGCTCAGAAATTTGCTTTTGAATATCTGCAAGATGAGCTTCAGCCATAAGGATATTATAATCAATTCGTCCAAACACGTTTTTATTCCAGTCCCTGAGAATAGGCCTAAGAGTGCAAAGTTTATGACATAATAGTTGAGCAGGAGGAAGAGAGATGTGGGAGGCAGTCCAGTGATTAACAATTACCCCCTTTAAAGAATCATTAGTGGTCCATATTGCATGGAATCTGAACCTAGCAATCCTTGATTCCCCAATTCTGCATTGAAGGAGCATCGAGAAATGATCAGAACAATACCTTACCAAAGCCGTACAAGAGATAGAGTCCCAAGAATCTAAAAAGCCCTTTGACACTAAAGCTCTATCAAGACGACATTCTACATGAGCCGCCCCATGTCGACCATTGGACCAAGTAAACTTCTGACCCAAAGTATCAATATCAATAAGATCACAATCATCAATAAAATTCCTGAATTCCCTATAGGATCCAGCAGTAGGAGGGGAACCAAGCTTCTCATGAGAGCGAGTAATAGGATTGAAATCCCCAAACACCAACCAATTATTATTTGGAAAGGTGCAACTATAAAGAGAAGACCACAACTCCCTTCTTTCCGAAGCCAGATTACTACCATAGACAAAAGAAAGCAGAAAAGACTTACCACCTATCTGGTGTTGAACAGTAACATGCTGGACATGAGAAGAATGAAGAGAAACAGAAGAAGCATCCCTACTAAGAAGCCAAAGAGTCGGTAAATCCTTATCATTCCAAGCAAAGAGAGAAAGACCAAGAGATCTCCAAAACATATCAGCAGTGTCACTAAAACAAACAAGAGGTTCTGCAAGACACAAAAATCGGGACGATGTTGTAGGCACATAAGTTTCAGGGCTCATTAAGTGCTATCATTACCGATACCCCTACAATTCCAATATAACACAATCATTGAACCACACATGCGGCTTGCTATGCCGTTACCACTGACCTAAAGGGGGATGCTGTTGTCTTTTTGCTTCTTCTTTTTCTGAACTTTAGACCAAGTCATTTCCTCTGAATCATTAACCACCTGCAAAGTGTCACCGATTCCTGAATGCTCAATGATTTGTAAATTAGGAATTTCAGAAACATGAGAATTGGGATAAGAGTTTTGCCAACCCAAAACTCCCGGCTCTTTATCAAGTTGAAAGCCAAGAGTAGGAGAGGTTAGGGCCGTGCCAGAATCAGAGTCAAGAACCGACTCACTAATCTTGACAGAACTATGAAGTACCATCTGCAAGTCACAATTATTAGGTTTGTCAGACTCTCCATTGGTAGTAGCCCCTTTAGAGGATTCACCAATACCAATATGAACTCCTGGCTTCTGTTTCCAAATCCGAGTAACCGACCTACCTCGAGGCTCAAGAGATCCCATCTTTTGCTTCCCATTTCTTTGCTTTAGTTCAAGATTCTCTTCACGGCGAATGTTCCTCCTACAAGCTCCATTAGAATGACCAATGGAATGGCAAATGGAGCATAAGTCCGAAAGTCTTTCATATTCAAGAGAAATCCAATGCATTGAGGTGTCAGTATCCACCCGTAGCTTGTATTGAATTTCCTTAGAAAGCTCCACATCAATCAAGATACGAGCATAGTGACCCATTTCACCCTCCACAGTATTCTTATCAAAACGAAGGGGCACCCCAATCGCTCTTGCAATGCTTGCCATGATCCGCTTATCCCAGAATTCCAAAGGAAGATTGTAGAATCGGACCCAGACTTGAGCAGAAGTTGTGAGAGTCCGAATTAAATCATGGGCTCCAAGGAATGAAGCGCATAATCCCTGGCCTAAGAGCAATGGCACTACGACTCCAAACAGATTGGAGAGTCTCAGCGGAGGAAAGAATGATGTGGTAAAAGCCTCTACCCAGAGAAATCAATTTCCAATTAGGAGAACAACCCCAAATAGCTGAAAGTTTGGCCTTCAAGTCCGGCTGTTTCCAAGGAGATTCCCATTTAGCAAGAGTGATATGCCCGATAATAGAATGTTTACAAAGATTGAGCCTTTCATTGTAAATATCTTGCTGTATTTTGACGGCTTTAAATCCACCTTCTTTAGATATAAGAGATCGATCCACAGGGGAAGGAACATCAGGAGAAATAGTCACAGAGGGAGCAGCACCAACAAGAGTAGCCACATAGGACCTAGTTCCAGCAGAGGGCTCGGTCTCGAGGGAGGAGCATCACGAGATCCAGACACGGCATGTTTCAAAAAAGAGGATCTAGAAAAAAGATGAGCAATGGAGCAATCCATTGCCATCAGATCAGCGAGAGCCAAGAGCGGCGACGAAGACAAAACCCTAGCCACGCAAAAACCTCCAAATCTTTTCAATGTCAATTCATTTATACCATCACAATCTAATAATTATTGATTTATCCAAATCGATTCAATATCAATTCATTTATACCATCACAATCTACCAATTATTGATTTATTAAGGATGGTATTTTGGATAGAGTAAAGAAGGTGCAGATTTAATAAATAATTAGTATATATCACGGCAGGCGGCAGCGAGCGGCGGCGAATGGCGACAACGGACTGCAGCAGGCGGTGAGCGGCGACAGATCACGGCAATGAGCGGGGGAGCGGCATGCAGCAGCGAGCGGCGGCGACGCAGCCGCGCGCAACTACAGATCCACGGAAATCGAGAGGACGCGATCGACAAAGGGCCACTGCAGGCGGCGAGACTGAAGTGCGGCGGCTTGCAGTAAGAAGCGGCGGCAACGACGACAAAAGGAGTGCGGTAGCGAAAGGAGAGCGGTGGTGGCGAAAGGAGAGATGTGAACCCTAGCAGAGCCTCAGATTTTGTCTTTATTTGAAATTCGATATTAGTTATAATATTATCATCTTAATTTCATAATATATCTAATATAATTATATACCAATTAATATTTATATAATTATATCCAATATAATTATAATTCACATTTGAAATTTTATTTTAACTATTAAAATAAACTTCCTATATATCAAGCATGTACTAGTTGAAATTCCCTGAGTTAGATTTGAACTTAATCTAATTAAATTCATCCAATTGACCGAGCTTAATACATAAACTTTATCCGCTTAAAATATAGTTACAACAAAGGAAATCAGAATGCTTCCAAGACACAATTGCATTGGAGGAGGTAGTAATATCTACATCATTTCTAATAGCAGGATGATCATCCTTCAAAAACTTAGCAAAAATTAGAATTATCAGATAAAACAACATCTTTTGTTGCGAAATCTCAAAATTCACTCCACTGAATTTTCTGTCATTGCACTGTGGTACAGACATTGCCACTGATATGAGTAGGTGTGAAACCTCTAAAGTGACCGTGTTCTTAGAATTAGATCATTTTTCAATTTCAACCATTTTTTTGAAGTTGGAATAATATTATTAAATAATAAATCTTGAATCGTTACAAATATGATGCCAAATTGGAGCGGACAGTCCTCAATAAAGACCATAGATTCAGACAGATCAGCCGCACATTCAGCAAGATAATGCACAACATTATTACATTCCCTATGCACAAAAGAAAAAGAACAACTATGAAAAATGGTGCTCCAAACGAGGACATCCTCATAAGCAAAACAGAGATTAGAACGTGGAACAGTATTAGACAAAAGTGCATGCACTATTGTTTGCGCATCCGACTTGAAAATAATATTATTGAAAGAGCATTCCCGTGCCACGAGAATGCCTTCCATGATTGCAATTTCAACCATTTTTGTTTAAATTCAAATAGACTAAATTAGAATTGGAAGATACAATATGTTTAAACAAACCAGAAATGAACAAAGACAAATTTGTTTATATTTTATATTTTAGTCCAATCTCTTAGAATATAATTTTGTTTTGTTTTCGTCAAGGTAATCTAATTAAGGTATTCCTTTACGCCTCTTTGGAAATTAAACAACACTATCTTAAGATTGTTAGAAAATATTAGTCCAAAAAGACAACGAAACAAAAATACAATAATTAAAAGGAGAAAAAAAACTCATGAATTTGAAAGTACAAAAATTGAAATGAAATTATAAAATTTCTTTAAACCTTCTGATGAATCTAAAACACGACGGAGTAATTAATATTATCAGTTTTCTTAAAATAGATTTATCGGTAATTGGCTATCGTCTTCTATAATACAATAGAATAGAAATATGGTCAAACTCAAAAACCTGTATGTAAAAGTTATCACCGGAATTATGACCACAAATTGAAGAGGAGCACAAAAACAAAAGCTGCTAGAACCAACATGAAATAATTAAAAAAGTTGGAAATCAAAATAAAATTGAGAAATTGTATCTCTTTTTCAAAATCCAAAAACAACCAAAACAAACATATGTTATAATCATCATTGCTATATATATAATATATAAAACTGATATGTTTTTTTGATGTGGGGTAAATTACACCCATGACCATTGGACTTTATCCATTTTAATATTGTGACCATTGAACTTTAATTTTTAACAGTATGACCATCGAAGTTTACACTTTTTAACACCGATGGCCACTCAATGCCTCAAAACGACTGTTGACGGCCTTAAAACAAAAAATTCGAAAAGTTAATGATATTATAAGGAATTTTAATTCTTAAAAATTTTCGTTTTAAAGTCATTTATGTGTTGTTCGGTTAGGAGAAATAGTGAATTTTTAGAGAGAGAAAACTAAAAAAAAAATGATTTTGGAAAATAAAAAATGTGGTAAATGTCTTTCTGAACAACTTTAATTTTTAAATATTTTCATTTTCAGTTGTTAACGGTCATTTTGAATAGTTAGTTAAAGTTGAGTAACCACCGATGTTAAAAATATAAAATTCAGTGACCATAACGTTAAGAATTGAAGTTCAATGAAGATAATGTTAAATTGGATAAAATTCAGTGGCCATGTGTGTAATTTACCTTGCTGATGTGTGATTTTTACCGGATTAATAATTAAAATTATATAATTACTTATAAGTATCACGGTTATCTATCTGAAAAAACTGATCACCCACACATCCGCTCCCACGATGTGTTAACTGAAATAAATTGAGTAAGTAATTTATTAAAGTGCAGTTTCTTTCTTCCCAGCAGCACTCACAAATTCTTGATCTAGAGACACTGAACTGACGAGCGTTCTAGGTAAGTCATCATTTCTTTTTTCTATTACTAGTATTTTAATACTTTACTGCTTCATTCTTTCAGACTTTTATTGGGATTGAGATAAGGATAAAAGTTGTGATAAAGATAAAAGTCGTGATAAAGAT
This sequence comes from Euphorbia lathyris, assembly GCF_963576675.1. Taxonomy (NCBI): domain Eukaryota; kingdom Viridiplantae; phylum Streptophyta; class Magnoliopsida; order Malpighiales; family Euphorbiaceae; genus Euphorbia; species Euphorbia lathyris. Next base: position 92,871,116 of record NC_088910.1, read on the forward strand.
AACGATAAATGGTCGAGATAATGATAAAAATATGATAGTTATTATTCAATGTTTGTGGGATATGGATAGAAATAAAATAATATATTTTACTATTTTAACTTTATTTTATTTAAACTATAAAAGATAAGATGGATTTTTCCATCATATTAAAATGAGCTTATCCTATTAAGAGCTTATCTCTCATATGTCTCATTATTCTATCTCCCGGGATAACTTATCTCGTGTTTTTTTATTATCCCTATCTCACCTTCTATATCCCTTCTAATAAACACCCCGTGAATCTATAAAATTTGATATAGACTAAAAAGGCCTCTTTTAGAGTCCACATTTACTCAATAGTTAGAATTCTTTTTGTATTTTAATTTAAATGGGTTTTGGTTACAGACAAAGTCTAAATTGTCATTAAATTAATTTCATCAAGTTTAAGAATTAACTGTCAAATATTTGTCCATAATTCCCTATATATATGATCTTTCTTCTTCTTCTTCACTTTAAAGGCATAAAGTTTATTATAGATCAAAAACTTTACTCCGGTTTATGCGTTCTTCTATTATTTTTGTTACGTTGATAGTTTTTTTGCGCATAAAGTATAATTTGATGACATTGGTGTTGTACTTAGGAAACGATTGCCAAGTGCAGTCAAATTATTGTTGTATTTACAATTTACAATTATAGATTATAAATAATACGAACTGTTTTATTTTTATTTTTTTATTCTTATTCTTTTGGATAAATTCCACCTCATGTGGACAATAATCAACAATTTCATTTTCACACTCTTTAATTTTCTACTTCATCTCCTTCAAAAATGTGCATGTATTGCATTGTAGGTATCACGCATCCTACAAAATGTTTCGGTTTGTCTATGTTGGAATTAGAAAAATTAGAACTTAAACTCATGGAGATGGAGATGGTTATCAATTTCTGTTGCAATAAATTTCAGGATTCAAGTAATTTTGATGAAATTTTTGGGAATTATTTGAAGAACGATGAATTTGAGGAAGAAAAATTGGGTAAATTACATCCATGGCCACTGAACTTTACTCATTTTCACATTATGGCCACTGAATTTCATTTCTTCCCGGTATGGCATTGAACTTCACATTTTTTAACACCGGTGGCCACTTAACGTCTCAAAATGACCATTGACGGCTAAAAATAAAAAATTCAAAGCGTTAATGATATTCTAAGGAACTTTAATTCTTGAAAAAATTCGTTTTGAGGTCATTTAGATGTTGTTTGGTTAGGAGAGATAAAATGATTTTTTAGAGAGAGAAAGCTCCAAAAAATGTGATTTTTGAAAATAAAAAATATGGTTTCATAGTAAATGTCATTCTGAACAACTTTAATTCTTGAATATTTTCATTTTGAGCTCGTTAACGATCGTTAAAGGTTATTTTGAGAAGTTAGTTAAAATTGAGTGGCCACTCGTGTTAAAAAGTGTAAAGTTGAGTGGCCATACCGGAAAGAAATGAAGTTAAGTGGCTATAATGTGAAAATGGATAATGTTTAGTGGCCATGGGTGTAATTTACCCAAGAAAAATTTGGTTTCCAAAGCAAAAAGGCAATAAATGTCGAATTTCAGATAGATTCAACACAATTGAATATTACGGTTAGAAATTAGAAACAAACTTTGACAAAAAAAATTCAATTTGGTGTGAGTTTCAATATTCTAGAGGAAGGTCTTACAATATTTTTAAACATTTTTACTCTTTAACATGGAGAAATTCTGCTCTCCGCCAGGCATACCATCGAGAAAAAGTGATGTGGTATGTCTGGCCTCTTAAAAACTGACATGTATATAAAAATTCACATCTCATTAAATTACAAAGCTAAAAACCGTATCACTCTTTTATTTTATTTAAAAAATAAGAATAACTTTTTTTTTTTTAACCAAAAAATAAGAATAATCACTCCTCATTGTTTCTTTCACTGTGAAATTGGGTATTTTTCTGCCAAATTATTAAGACCCAACTGCAAAACTTCAACCCATAAAAAAAATCAGGTCTCTGCAGAAGGAATGCAAAAAAAATTCAGCTACAATTAAGCCAAAGCTAAAGCTTATTTCCTTTGATGAGAGATTTTTACTGTAGACAGCAAACATGAATCTGAAAAATTCGCTGACGGTTACGAATATAAATGATATCTTCAATTCCTTTGCGTTGGCCGTCGCCGGAACTTGCTTTTTCTTTTTTTTTGTCGTCGGTCGTAGATGGTAGGGTCGTTTAATTCAACAATAGAAGAGAAAAAGAAAAAGAGTAGACAGAAGGATAAAGGGAGTTGTGGTGGAGGAGACGAACTGGTGGTTGGTGGATATCAAACAGACCACTGATGTTCGACCGACGAAAGAGAACAGGAGAACGAACAGAAAAATTTATTCTATGCCAGTAGTTGTTTTCTAGAAGTGATGCAGAGATAGAGTTGAGAGAAGAGATTTTATTTTGATGAAAGTGTGAAAGAAGATTTTAGTTTTGATGAAAAGTTGAGAAAAATCTAAATGAAGGATGGAAGAATGGAGAAAGAGACGTGAACAGAAGAGTAGTTTTCTTTTTTTTTTTTTATTAAAATTTTTAATCTTTATTAGTGTGTTATAGCTAGGGCTGTAATCGAGTCGAGCCGAGCTTTGGCCTGTTCAAGCTCGGCTCGCTACAAAATTAACGAGCTCGCTATAAAATTAACGAGCCGAGTCCGAGCCGAGTTTTGGCTTGCTCAATGAGCTTGAGCCGAGCTTCGAGCTTGTTTCGAGCCCAAAATCCTCTTTTAGATTTGGTACATTAAGAAAATTATCAAACCATGAATTGTTTATGAGTAAATTGTTAATTATATTTGTGAAGTTTGCTTGCAAATAACTCTTTAATTGTGTACATAAACAAGCTCGCAAGCAAAGTTCGTGAATAAATAAACAAGATGCAGTTCGTTTATTACTCATTTATTATGTTTGTGAACGAACTCATCTAATAGCAAATGAAATAATATTAAGTTTAAATATTTGTGAACTAACACAAAACTATATAGTTTTCTACAAAACTAAAATTTATTCATAAATGTTATAATCGAGTCTGCTCGCGAGCTTTCGAGCCGAGCTTTGGCCTGCTCAAGCTTGACTCGTTTACGAACCGAGCCAGTAAATCGTGTTCATGAACGGCTCGTTTACAAATCGAACCGAGTCGAGCCGAGTTTTTATCGAGCCGATCACCGAGTTGCTCATAAACGGCTTTGTTCATTTACAGCCCTGGTTATAGCCAAAATAAATCTTTATTCTATGTTTTTACGCTGCAATTTTTAATGAGCTGTGAATTTTTATACACATGTCATGTTTTAAGTGACCAGGCATACCACATCACTTTTTCTCGGTGGTATGCCCGGCGTAGAGTAAAATTTCTCCTTTAACATGTCATCATACAGTTATTTTTGGTTTAATGATAACCTAAAAAAACAAAAAAGTTCCATAAAAAAACCCTAAAATTATAGCGGCGCTTCATTTACCCTCCAAAAATCCAAAACCCAAATCCACGAAATTCGTATATTGCCCCCAAAATTATTCCGTTTTTCAAATCTCTCCCGCCTTTACACAAGAGAGGGAACCAAAATTTAAAAGAAATCGAAAACGAAAGAAACCGCTACTGTTTTTATTTTCTAGTCTACTGGTGCTTCATTTACCCTCCAACGTTCCATATTCTCTGTTTCTCAGTTTGGGTACACTTACCTAATTGCAGTTCCAGTTGTTATGGCTGGTTCTTCTCCGGCTTCAAAGAGCAGCCCGGTTAATTCTCCAAAGGGGAAGAAGAGTCGAACTAAGTGCCCTGGAGTTCGCGTTATTGGTGGTAGGATTTATGATTCTGATAATGGCATGACTTGTCACCAAGTAATTCTCTCTCTCTCACTTGTCTTTCAGCACCTAATTCTTGGTTTTTGTTTTGGCTGTCATGATTGGAGCCTTTGTGGCATTTGGATCTGAATTCATTTTAGCTTATCAACTATGGTTTTCTTGACCCCTTTGAGGCATTTGTTTTTATTGAAATTGTAGCTGGAACTTTTTTTGTTTGGTCTTGAATTTGATCCTTCAGTTAAGCTGATGAGAAAAGTCACAAATGAAAGAAAATGTGCTCTCTCTCTCTCTCTCTCTCTCTTTTTTTAAATCTCAGTATTCAGGTCGCTACTGAACTTACTACGCCCTTGTTATTTGAAATTATAATGTCGAATAAGTCCTAAATTGACGATCGTAGTTTATTTGTTGCACTTATTTCTTGGATTCTTATTCTCATATTCGTTATTGAAGTGCCGTCAAAAAACAAGAGATTTTGCAGCTCGATGCAAGCATCACAAAGGTGACAAGCCTTGTCCCATTAAATACTGCCACAAATGCCTAATGAACAGGTTGGAGTTTGTTGCTTAAATTATGCATCATGATCTAATGCATTATTCGGAGGCCATGGATTTGTTGTGTATATAATTTTTTTTTTTCCTGATGAATGTTGCTTGATAATGTTATTAGGTATGGAGAGAAAGCCGAGGAAGTAGCATTATTGGATGATTGGGAATGCCCTAGGTGTAGGGGCATTTGCAATTGCAGCTTCTGCATGTAAGTTGTCTTTTTTTTTTCCCTTTAAAATATTCAACTGTTATTGCCATTTTTTCATGTGCTGTAGATGAACCTGACCTGATAGTACAATTTGATTCAGGAAGAAAAGAGGACATGCGCCTACTGGTATTCTTGTGCGCCAAGCAAAGGAAAATGGATTTTCCTCCGTCTCGGAACTGCTGAAGGTTAAAGGTTCTGAAAATTTCTGTTATAAGAGAATTGCAAAAGATGTGGTTGTCTCATCAAAGAATCCTGTTTCTCCGAAGGTATGACAATGCTTTATAACTTTTAACTGTCATGTTATGCTGCTTGGTTGATGGAAGTGATTCAGTAATCTGTATATTGATTTTTACAATTGATTTTCTTTTTAATGTTTTTTATGTACAGGCGTCAATTATTGATTCGCCAATGAAATCAGGCAAGGAGAACTCTTTTGATGGAAAAATTGACGCGAGTTCACATCCTGAAAACTTAACAGAAACCTGTATGGTGAAAGAATCTATGAAAAAGAGAAGGAAAGGATTGCAGGAACTGAATAAAGGTAACAGTGATGGTGAGCATAATTTAGGGGCAAGTAGTCACAAGAAACCTAGACTTGATGAGGAGGTTGCAAAAGACAAAGTGAAGATAAAGGAAAAATTAAAGAAAAATAATAAGAATGGGGTCACTGTAGAAGATATAAAATCTGTTGGAGAACCTCAAAATGCTCCAAGTGGATTAAAGATGAATGAAACTTCTGAATGCTGTAATATTGCTGACAAAGTGAAGTTTACGGCACAAATGCCAAAGGTTGTTGCTTGCCTACCTATGAATGATCAGGCTGAGAAGAACAAAATTGGAGGAGTTCCGGATGGTGTTAAAGATAATAATGTTGAAACCAAAAGAGAGAAATCTACCAAGTCATGTGAAATTAACAAGTGCATCACAGAGCTTCCGAGTAACAAAATTGTTGACTATGCCATTCCGAGTAAAAAAATGGTTGACGATGCCATTCCATTGCCACTTGGCACCAGCTTAACTACTGTAGCAGGGATTGACTTACCTAATGAAGTTGCTGGAGATGCATTGCAATTATTCGAGTTTTGTGCTGCTTTTGGTCAGGTACTAAGAAATTTTATTTATAATCACTGAGCCAAATATGGATTTGTGCATTGCCAGTGACGTGTACTCTAGAATAAATGAAATCCTTTCAATATGCAATAAATTTTCATAAAATCATATCTTTGACAATTTGGATTATTCCCTTGCATTTGCCATGATATTTGTTTTAGTTCTTCTCATAGTGTAAGACTGAATTAGGGGATAAATGTAGAGAACAGAGCAAGAGTTTACAGGTCAGGTTGTTAATTGTTTGGATCAGGTTTAATCTAGAATGATGATGGGTGAGAAAACAGTTACTTAAGGAGGCAGTAGAGTATGGAGAGTTTGTTATTGCAATTTTTGGATCTATCCCAGTAACAGAGAGGGATAATCCTTTATGATTGTTTTGGGGATTGAAGAGAGTGTTATTCAATTCATTTTTAATTTCCTGTTTGGCTATTGTCCCTGTTCTTCCTTTATCATCGATTCTTACTACAAACAGAGGGGAAGTTATTAGATAAAACTCTTAACTTGTTCTATTTTACCTTCTTTGCGTGACTGTTGTTTATGAATATCTGGTTGCTAACAGTTCTTCTCATAGTTGAAGTCTAAGTTAGGGATTTAAACTCCAAACTATGTGAACTGTGAGAGGCCAGTCAACTATTGTGTAACTGAGCTGGTAGGACCATGAATCACTTTGTTTAAATGCAATGTCTCGTGTTTTATAAATTTATAAGCGATTTTGATTTTTGAACTCCTTATCTACTTAATTATGAACCAAGTGCTCAACAATTTATTAGGTAACTCAAAATCAAATGTTCACTTGTACTTGATATACAATGTAATCATTTTTAAGCATTCAACTATTTGCACATCTTTATGCTTTCTTTTCTGTCATCATTTGTTTATATGTTTGTAGTTACCCTTCTTATGTCATTAGGCGCTCGATCTTAAGAAAGGGCAAACTGAAGCTCTAATTAGAGAAATTGTGCATTACCGTAGAGGGCGCCGGTTGCAAGGCTCGTTATTGGTGCAGTTTCACATCAAACTTTTGTCCTTGATACTAGAGGATATAGGAGAAGGGTATCTTTTTTTCCCCATTTGAATTTGTTCTCTCATTCTGTCTCTTGCTTTCCAATCCTGTGAATGGAATAGTTAATACTGTAATCTGTGATTTCTTGTGCAGGTCCTCAACCCTAAGTGCAGAAAATGGAACAACTTCATGGCTGAAAGCTCTTGAAAAATGTGTCTCGAATTGCAATTTCATGTCAGATGAACTCTCCTCTGGTTCTTTTGATGGTAATCAGAGATATGCTTCGTTAAATGCCTCACAGAAGTTGAAGCTGTTGAATTTTCTATGTGATGAAGCTCTTAGTACCAAGTAAGCAAGGATGTGTAATTTTTTTTCTAAATCCATGTTGATTTCTCTCTTGATTATTCTAAATCCCTGATCTCTTTGATATATTTGTAGCAATTTGCGGAGTTGGATTGATGATCAAGATTTAAAATTTGTTGAAAGAAAAAAGGAAGCAAAAGAGAAGGTTCTTGCTGCAAAGGACAAGGTATCTAAGTAAATTCAAATTTTTGCTACCAAGTAAATTGTGAAATTGATAGCCATTCCCATCGCTCCACTCCTTTGGTTTTTTTGTGCAGAAGAAACAATTGAAACAGAAAATCCAGGATGAAGTGGCTAAAGGCATCATGGCAAAAAATGGTGCTATCCTCTCACTATCTGAGCATCAAGAAATAATTTCTCAAATAAAAAAAGAAGCTGATCTAGTTCATGCTGAAATGTTGGAGGCTATGGAACTAGTGGCACCCAAAAGTATGGCTCCAAATTTTTAAGTTATTGGAGACTATAAAATATTTTCATTTTCTAGCATAATTTTTTTAGGACACCTGGAAGTTGCCCATGTATTTTGCAAACTCGCAAACATCTAAACTGCTTAAAAAACTGTCATTATTGCCAGAAATAAATCTAACCAACATACTAGACAAAATTATGTCCTATTATCTCTTTGTATATATATCATAATTAGCATAGGAGACTTGTGATGAAAATTAGTATCTGACAACTGTTTTGACTTGAGAAGATAATCATTTATAAGTTGGAACATTTTAATCCTAGAAAATCTGTACTTGCTAGCTGGATTCTGCATTGTAATTCAATACATGCTTTTTTCTTTCATACATGGAAATTTGGTTCTATAGATTCTTTTCAGGATAAATATGCCACTAATCAGCCTTTGCATGGCATGGACAGGGATAGCAAGATCTGATGCTGTTAGAACAGATCCTTTCTTTTTAGATGACAATGGCCGTGCCTTTTGGAGACTAAAAGGACATAAAAATGAACCTGTTATCTTGCTTCAAGGTTTGGACTTGGATTAATTTCGATTTGTGAAGAGGCTGAAAGATGCAATTCTAGTTCTAATGATTCATTTTTCTTGTATAGATATGGGGATCTGGGATTCTGTTCCAGTTGAGGAGAAGTGGTTTGTCTACAGCGCTGAACAGAAAGAAGGAATAGAGAAATACATTTCCTCTTTAAGGTGAGCGCACTTCTCTTTATATATGTTATAGCCTCTGATGCACGGACACTCCATAGACCTAGCGTATCCCGTGTCGGATACGTATCCGATACGGACACGGCCGGAAACTCCAGGGACACGGTGTCGGGGCCGTGTCCGTAATATCGGAAAGTTGGACACGCGTATCAGTGAAGGATACGCGTGTCCTAGGAAAAAAAAACCTGCGCTTCTTCAAATGTCAAATTAAAACCTGCGATTCTTCAAATTCAAATTATACAGCCGTTCAACTTCACTGATACTCGTTATAGTTGATAGATTTAGAGAGCCAAAACTCCAAAGGACAGGGGGGAAACTCCTAATTAATACAAAAACTCTCAAACTTCTCCATCCATCTATATAAATAGGGCTCCTAATTATTTAGTTATATTACAAAAAATCATATATATAAATATATTTTTAATATTTATAAATGTGCCCCAATATTTTTAATATTTACACGTGTCCCCCACGTATCCGTGTCCTGTGTTTTATAGAAATGACGTTTCCTGTATCCGTGTCCGTGTCGGATACCGTATCCGTGTCCGTGTCCGGGCAACATAGGTTATAGCATATAAAAATATATATAAGAGCATAAACTCTCATTGCAGCTTTGAAGTTAATGTTAATATAATCAATGAACTAATATAGTATATAATTTGTTAGATATTCTACTTCTTTATATACTTGAAGCGTTTTTTTTTTTTTTTATTTATTTTCAGGACAAAAAGGTTAAGGGTTCCAGAAGTTGCTGCAGTTCCTTTGCTAGGATGATTTTATTGAGATTATGTCACTAACAAGTTTTCAACTAAGGTAACTTTTGCAGTTTCCTGATAAATCTAATAATTATAGTTAGAATATGATTATTTATAATAATGTTTCAACATGATTATATTCTCAGGCTTTTCAATGGAAAATATCTGCTCATATTTTTCTTTTTTTGGAGAATGTGGAAACAGATTATGGAGAACTTTCGGAGATTTGGCTGCTACTGCTACATTTTGACTTCAAACAACTCTTCTCACGATTCTGATGCAATATTAATGAACATTTTGATTAAGATTTTTTGTTGTATGATTTAGGAAAATGATTCTGATATGACCTTTTGGTCTCTGATGGCAAACTTCACTACTGTTGTATGTGAGTCTGCCTTGATGTAAAGGGCATTTTAGTTTATCCCATGTATGCATATGCAATGCAACACTCATTCAGCCTTCAGATGTACGTAGTTTCCTTGCCTGAAAATCTGTATTAACTGATGGAAAAATTCGGACTCGAAAGTAGAGCTTTGTTATATATCTGTTTTTCTATATCCTCTATTTTTATTAACTGTGTAGTTTACATAAATTTTGCAAAATAATGTTTCAACATTATGCAAGAATTGTAAAGTTAAGCACTGTTTGATTAAATATTGCTGAAAATGTTTATACACGAGTTTGTTTAATATTAATTCCTGTGAAAGTTAATATTGCTTTTAAAAGTAAATAAATAACAAATCCTTGATACAGAAGTACTAATCAAGTAAACACTCAATAATGCCACACTACAAAATCAAACTTGCTCTTAAATTAAAAATAGCTCTCCGAAACTTCCATAATAAGCATCGCTATTTTTTTCAAGTTAGAATTTAAATCAAACTGAGCCATTTTATGCAACATAATAAAATTAATTTTTCTTTAAGACTAAAATTTATTTTCATATATATATAGAAAAGGAAATGGTAGAGAAAGAAGTATGGCACGTCATCAAAGTTTTGGCGGTTGAGAAATTGCAATTTACAATCATCAAACTGTAACCTCTCGTTCTTCTCTCGCACAAGATAATATACATCGAGAGAGAGAGAAACACAAACTAACAGAATTAAGCACACTAAAATGAAAGTAATTCTAACACCAGCGTCACCTCTGGCAGTGGCACCGCCGGCAAGATCAACCTTCTTTAAATTCTCTGACGGGCGTTTCTTCCTCTCTGTATGTCCCCATTCACCAGCCCTGCTACCACCTCGTCTTGATTGTAGGTTGGGTGCTAAACGACATAACAATCCGAAGCTCGTGTTTGTTACTAGAGCTGCAGATTCAACTCAACCTTCTGCTGTCTCTACCTCTTCTGAGAAAGCTACTGTTCCCGATGATGAATTCTCTCTTGCTAAGGTTTCTTTCCTTTTTTCAGTGCCATCTCAAAATTAGTAGTATATTATCGTATTTACGCTCTTTAACAACTTAGCAATACTCAAATTATTATTGAAGAAGAAAATACTGTAAACTATTAAGGAGCTGCTTTTGGAGCAACGGAATTGGTTGTTCTGGATAAGGAATTTGAAATTTAATTTTATGAATATATAAGTTGTAGAGGGAAAAAAGGGAAAGCATGCTTCAACCAAATTTGGAGGGTGAATTTTAAGTTAATTCTTTGAAGAATGTTTAATTCACATTCTTTCTAACCTCTTTTAAGCAATTTTGACATAAAAGAAATTCAATTTTGTTGGTTTCAAGACTCTTACCTTAATTAACTTGATGGTGCTGTCAAATTTTTCAGGTTTCATTTGGTGTTATTGGACTGGGACTTGGGGTTTCACTCCTATCGTGAGTTCTTTACTCTTTGATGTCACTTGACATTCATCTAGTGGATTCTAATTGCGCATGGTCTGCAGGTATGGCTTTGGGGCATACTTTAATATCCTCCCAGGGTCTGAATGGTCTGCAATAATGCTTACATATGGCTTCCCTCTTGCAATTATCGGTATGGCTCTCAAGGTAAACTTTTTCCTTTTGTGATTGAGATTTTATGTCCATTACCTGAAAATGCATCATGTGGCGTTTTCTAGATGATATTCCTTTTATGATTTGCTATAAAATCTGAGACCAAGGTGTTTATGGAGTTGTGAAAGCAGGAATATGCATTACAAAAGGGATCCAATTAGTTGAGTTTGAGCATAAACTGTGTTTCTTTTTATGTATTTGAATTCATCTCTAAGTATTTTTATTTTTCTGGAAGTCAATTGAGCATTGAAGGGCAACCTTTCTAATTTCATACTATTGTAGGACCTTAGACATAATTTGAGATACTGAAGGTGTATGGTAATTTAAGATATCTGATTTGTGAAAGAGTGATGGAATGCCTATTGATATTTTTCATTAATTTGATATGCATTGTTATATGTCAATCTGGTTGGATATAGTTCTAGTTTCCCTTTTTTTTTTTTATATTGGCTTTAAAACCATCCAAAATTTTCCACTTTCAGATTTTGAGCTGCTTTTCCTTTTCTCTTTCAAGAAAAAGAACTCCCTAAAAATTGATGTTGCTTCCCATTGACTGATACAGTATGCAGAACTGAAGCCAGTTCAATGCTTGACTTATGCTGATGCCCAAGTGTTAAGGGAAACAAGTGCTACTCCAATCCTCAAACAGGTGAGTTCATCATTTGGATATTCATTGTTCCTTAGGAGGTTTGTGAGTTATTTTATTAGGAAGAGTATTTGAACTTAGATTAGTGTTGAAGCAATTAACTGTCAGAGGAAGAAAGAAAGTGCAGAAGTAGGATCCCTTACTTTTTACACACACAAAAAGGATTATTACATGTCTAGTATTTCTTCTATATTCAGCTTCATTTTCTAATAGGAAATTCCTGTCAATCAACCATAGCTTATTGGTCTTATCATATTCTTTCAAATTGTGACCAAATACTGGTAGATCTGAAGGATGGGAGTTAGTCGAGGCTTAAAGCTGCCTGCCTTCTCCATATTATGTAGTTCAGGGAAGAGTCGAGGATATAATTTTATAGGGAGCATCGTGGGACATACTGTCCTTTGTTGATTGTGTAGACTGTAACCAATTTCTTCTGAGAAATTACACGCATTGATTTTTTTTAGAGGTTTATATGAGTTTCACTAATCCATTGAATTTGAAGTGTGACTTTTGCTAAGAAAAAATCAAATATAAGCATGAATAGTTGTCCATAATACACAAGTAACCAAAGCATTAATGGGAGTAGCATGGGCAATAACAGAAACCATACATATACCCGTTGAGTAATTCTGTGGCGCAGTAGAACAGTGGAAGCAAGCCTTTCTTTTTAGTGACGACTATAAGAAAAACAACATATATTGACATTTCAGTGAGGTACTGGGGGCTGGTGCCTCATTGTCCGCAATGCAAATCCATGCCAGGTGTAGTGCATGGCCCCTTGGGATGACAAAGTAGCATGAGAAGAAAATTGACCCAGTTCCTTATATCCTGTATTTTGCAGCCTTTAGTTAATTAAGGTTATATTTGATATGGGATCAAGGAAAATGAAAATGAGATGTTTTGGTAATATCTGCAGATATATATATATATATATATATGCTTTGGGGCCTCAGTATTTGTTTAAATATGGCATGCAGTTAGAGGGAAGGTTTTAGTAGAAGAGGTGCTGCTTCTTTGGATTAAATACCAATTTGGCTGTCAAAGTAAAAATACGAGACCGAATTAGTCCATAACGTTAAAAAGGTCAACTTAGCCCTTAACTTGCACCTTTTTACTCGTCAATTTATAGTCAATTTCATCCATTTTTCTAGAGTAAAAGTGGTTTGTGTTTCCACTTGAAAGGGCAAATTGGTCCAGTGATCCCACTTAAAGGATAAATTGGTTTGATGTTTCTATTTCAGGTGTCAAACAACATTCAATCCGTTTTATCTTTATACGTGGGTAAATTGACCATTAAATTAATGAAAAACTAAATGTAAACAAATATATTAGAATTTATAGTTAAAGAACAGAAAATATTCAAATACTTTTTACTTTTAGAGGATGTTTGTACTTGGTAAGTATTTTTTTTTTCCAAATGGGTTGATTAGTTGAATTGCAGATCGATTTTATAAAACAAAATCACAAAGCAATTCGTTTGGTTAACCTCTTTTCCAGAATATTTTTCAATTGCAGTGGTCTTTTTCTTTAAATTTCTTTAACCCTTATCGGTTGGTAGGATTATTCAAAAGAGTATATGTATGATGTGCATTAATGATGGACAATCTGATATTGAATGACTTTTCATCATTTTAACTAGGTAAGGAGTGATGTTACAAGATATCGGTATGGAGATGAGCAACATTTGGAGGAGGCGTTGAAACGAATTTTCCAGTATGGGCTGGTATGCTATGAAACTGCTTTATACCATCTTTTCACCCGCCATTTCTTAGTATTTATTATGATTATTATCATCTATTTCATCTACTAAACAGGACAGCCTATTCATTATGAAAGTGTTGCAACAATCCTCTTTGCTGGCATTAAAAGAACAAGGCCCTTTAATAACATTTCACGAAACAGATGAAAAAGTGAAAATGATTGTCTAATCCTTAATTTGGGAAAGCATTATATTGTGCTGTCTTTGTTCCTCGGTGTTTTGTGTTGGCTGTAGTTTATAAGGGCACACTTATGTTATAAGATATTCATTCCATACAGAATCTGGATCCTTAGTCATTGTATATTGAATCTTTTTACCTTTTACTTGTGCTATTATCCCATTGGTTTATGTAATTGCTACAAGTTTTTCGTTGTATAAACTGTGTGCTATGGAGTGATGGACTGAACAGAGGTCTAGATAAATATTTTTGAGTTCCATGATCTATAAATGCTGGTCATCAATCCAAATGGTAGCAGCTATATCTTCTTGCGAATTAATTCATATCTAATAGCCAACTAGTTTTTGGTCATTTGAAGCTTAGCTATATGGTTGATGTTCTGGTTAGTGCAATCTTGTTGACATTTTTTTAAAGATTTCTATATTACAGTAGAACCTCTGTATAGGAATACTCTATATTAGAATAACCTCCCAATTGTTATACAAAAGTTTAGTCCCAAGTGCTGAGAGTCTTTGTTATACCAACCTCTATATAGGAATAACCTCCAAATTGTTATACAAATAGTCTGGTCCCAAGTGTATTCCTATATAGAGGTTTTACTGTATATAATCTGTCACTTGGTATATTTGTGGCACTTTTATGTGGAAGATAAGTTGGATGACACTTATCTACATCTGCATCATGTATTTTCTGGTTGCATCTCAGGGAGGAGGAATTCCACGGAGGAGTGCACCTATTCTACAAATGATCCGTGAGGAGGTGTGTTTGATTAATAATTCAGAAGCAACATTAGTTGAATATATCCTATAAGAACTATCCGAATGACTCAAGGATGGCTGGTTTTGGCATCTTGTTCTTTATTTTATGCATTGTTATCTAGTTGGTAGAAGAGAAGATAAATGCTAGTGGCATGAGTATCTTGTGGCGTGAGCATCTTCCGTCGATTGATATTGACCATTTCATTGATCATGAGTCTGAAATTGGTTATTATGCCACAAAACATATGGCGATCTCGATCTCCATTCATTTCATTTCCTTTTTCTTTCATCATCCTCTCCATCTTGGTAGAGTAGGGGCCAGACCAGCAGGGTGTTCAGTGGCGATTCTATGACTTGCTTCCTGCAATTCTTTTCTGGGCGAGGCTATCGAGTCTCTACTAATAATCTCTCTAAGACTCAATTTTTGTTCATATCTCAGGTCACAGAGGATGGTAAATACTGTCTAGTCCTAGTTTTCGAGGCAAAAGCTTTGCAGTTGTCAGATTTTGAAAAGAGAAAGGTACATGATTGCAAAAATTCCGTTAGTTCATCAAAATACCATTTGAGTTTGTGATGTGAAGCTTGTCAAATGTTCTTGATTAGGGATTTGACAAGTGCTTAAGATTCTTCCTCCTTGTGCTTCATTAACTAAGTAAATCTATGCAATAAAAATATCATTTGCAGGCAAAATTTACTTCATTCTTTGGACCAAACATCACAGCTGAAATAGGTGACCTTTACGTTTTAGTTCTCTCTATCTAGATAATTCTTTTTTTAATCATTGAACCGTGATGCTTGGAGATAATGAAATTGGTAAATTCATTCATATGTATGTCGAATTTGCAGGGGAGGGTGAGAATAATCTATATGAGATCCGACTTATATCCAACGTAAATGCGAGTGCATCACCTTCATGAAATGTTTGATGGTATGATATCATGTAATCCTACTGTTTCTTGTTCATAGTCTTCCTTGTGAAATTTGTCATTTTTTTAACATGTAGAATTCCTAGGGACAGGAAAACAAAAAATGTATACAAATATATGGAAAATTGTAGTGAAATGACCTACAATCTGAAAGCTAATGTAGCAATTTCATCAAAAAATGATGTTTTTCTTTTATTACATCTGGGGCCAGTTCGCTACGAACTGCATCTTGAAATATGTTCTCATTTATTGTCTATTATCTTAATTATACTTTTGTGTTCAAGTTGGCATAATGTGTTTAGAACTTTGAGGGGTATATGATTCCCTTTCCTGAACCGAACCAAATAGATAGAGAAATTCAGGATCATTTGTTTCCTTTCTCATTGTTTCCGTTTCTGAATTTATTTCTGTTACCCATGTGCGAACCAAACGCTCCTATTTCATTTTTCAAATAGGGATAAAAAAAACTGAGATGAGTTATCACATGAGTTAGGAAAATAAGTACATGCGCAATGCACTTATATTAAACAAAGGAAAATTACATTAAAGACAAAAGAAATCCCTCAACCCACCCCACCCCATGTGATTCGAGCCCATATTTCTATCCCTATTCCACATATCAAATATTGAATAATACTTCTTGACTATCATATTTTTATTTTTATCCTAACCATTTATCTTTATTCCTATTCCAATATTTATTCTTATACTTATCCCAATATAATACTAAACACGCGTGAATGGATTAATTAATCAATAAAACTAGAAAAGACTTTCACTTTTATACAAACAACTTTGTATATGTATGTCGGTAAAGCAGTATAGTTATATTACTTATAATCTAAAGTGAAAAAGTAAAATTTATTACAAGAAGAGTCACTTTCATTGTCGTGTGAGTTGAAATTAGTTTATGTATTTTGTTTTTTAATGAGATTTTTTTTTTTTTTAACACAAGTGAAGTTTTAGATCTGAAAATTTCTATAAGTGGACCGTTAGGTAGTGATATGTAAGTATCATTATTAATGTATTATCTAACATGTTATGCTTCAATTATGTTTTGAAATTATTTCAAAAAAAAAAAAAAAGTTTTGAAATTAACGTACTAAACTAATAATGTTCTTTCAAAAAAAAAAAACTCATAAAGTTCATGATACTGATGGATATGTAGATCTGTTTATGGACCCGAATATCCGCTCGTCCCGTCCAGACTCATGCCCTCTAAGTTGGATTTGGATATGAAAATTTATCTTTAGTTCCAGACCTATCCAAGTCCCTTAAAACCTGCCTCTTTTTTAGATGGGTTTGAGATTTATAAAGATAGTACGGACCAGCCCAGTCCGGTCCGTCTATTAATATTAATTATAAATTTATATTAATATTTATTTTAAGTATAAATTTAATTTTTTATTATTAAAAATTATACATATATTGGGTTTATATGGGTTGGGCTTTAGATTTGATTTTTGAGCCCGAGACCAGTCCGATCCGAGCCCGCCTAAATTAACAGCGGACTGGACTGGGCTTAGGCTAAGTATTTTTAGACAAAAGTCTGATAGGTCCGGCTCGAACCCAGTCCAGTCCAACCCGACCCATGAACATGTCTATAGCTATGTGATGTCTTCTTTCTGAAATGTGACTTTTGACCGTCTCCGGTGATCTGAAAGGACAATAATCGTCATAAAAGGGGGGGGGGGGACAGAGTTCCGACGAACCGTCTCTGATGCTAAAGTCAGTTAAATACTTGAGTAGGTACAAAGTTAACTTGAAAACAATTAAATGAGAGAGTGTGTGTATATTACGTACATGTAGCTCTGATTCCCAAGTTATTTATAGGCAATAAAATGTATACTTGGACACCTGACAATATTTGATTGATCTTCGGATCCTGTCTTTATATTCTGTACTAAATATCAATGGGAGAGTGTGTCTTTGAGATCTAGAGTGTCTATTAATCCAACTGTTCCTTGAGGCAGCTCCCAATTGAAGTTTTATTCATCTATTCCGCATCCGAATATATTGCTCCATATGCTTGGAACCAAATGTTGGATTCGAACCTAACCCGAAACTCAAGCGTTCAGCGCATTCAGTTACTACCGTATCACTATGTATTTTATTTTGTTTTATTTTATTTATTGTAGTTTAAAAGGTATTATTGATCTCTTCAAAAAAAAAAAAAAAGTATTATTGATCCCACAAAGAAATCACTGAAAAAGGCATGCACGTGAACCCCAAAGCTGTCATCTATTTCCACTCTGCGGCAAACTAACAAATCATATCCCTTCACGTTTTTTTTTGCCTTCTTCTTAGTCATAAGGTTTATATTTCTCTCTAATATATATATATATATATATATATATATATATATATATATATATTTTATGGAAATTAAGTACATAAAATTTTATTTTTAACGTTAGAGATTATATAATATTTTTGGAGTAATATATTCTATTTTATCTGTTACACAATATAAGTGTTTTAAAGTTTTTTTTTTTTTTTTGAAGAAAGTGTTTTAAAGTTAAGATATAAGAATTAAAAAAATATAATTAATTTTAGCTAAAAAGATTTTGTTATACTTGCATTAATTGCATCTATTAATTAACTTTTATCTATTTAAAAATAAAAAGACAACTTAAATAAGGATATATTTGGTAAAAATCAATTAATATGCATAGATTAAGGGTTAGGCTATGCTTACTTTATTTTTGATAAAGTAAGTCTTACTTTATTTTTACCACCATTGGATGAATTTACTTTATTAAAGCCCACCATCATCCAATGGTGAAAAAAACAAAGTAAGCTTTACTTTGTCAAAAACAAAGTAACCATAGAAGGCACCCATAGATTAAATCAAAACATCATGTATTATGGAACAAAAAAAAATTCTCTAAAAAGACATATTGTGAAACGGAAAGAGTACCAATTGGTACCATTTATATTAATTTCTTCACACCAATAATATCCTATCTAATGAGTGGTTTATATCCCTCTTTTAATTAATACGATGTATTGTTTTAGGAGTATAGTAGAAATTCTCTTTTAAAATGTTTATAATGTGAAACAATTTTAGGCTCAAATAATGTTCGAGTCGGCTTTTAACTGATTGCAATGCAAAAAATAAAGGAATAAATCCTATTTGGCTCTTGCGAGGGATGTACTCAAGAGGGGTTTAAGGGGGTTTGAGTACCCACTGATCGTCGAAAAACATCAAAAATTCTATAAAAATTGTGATCAGGGCTTTAAGTTTTTTTTAATGTAAGAACACTCAATAAATATTTACTTAGCACCCATAAATCACAATTAACACCCTTTTCAGTGAATCATGGATCCGTCAGTGGCCTCTATGGTATCTAAAATCTTGTCGTTTGCCTCATGTTATATCATTTGATAATATTTGTCCCATGAAGTATTATCATAGATGACATTTAATCCATTTTGAATGAAAAGTTAATTGGTTTGTTAACTCTTGCCATAAGACTCAATATTTGAAACGTGACATATATACATGAGAATTGTTTCTTTATCCATATTGATTTAGTAGTTAACGTATCGAATATTGGGTCTATACATGTTTATATATAGGGTTTTTAGGTTAAGTCCTTCTATTGATTAAGAATCCTTATGAAACTAGGATATCCGTGTCCCTCAAGGAATCTAAGTCCTGAGAGGAATTCTTTGTTATGTAGGATTCTCGAAGATTCCTATGCCGGAAGAGGCCGAAGCCTTTAGCGGTGTTTTTGGACAGGCTATTTTGCACGTGACCTCAAAATTCAAGGAGGGTGGTGCTGACGTCGTAGGTGACTTTCAGCTTTTTCCAGATCTCTTGCGCTGACTCACAACCTGAGATTTTATTATATTCTGCAGCATCGAGCGCACAGTGAAGCATATTGATAGCCGAAGCGTGATTTTGAAGCTTCTTAAGATCATCCTCTGTCCATTTGGCCTCAGCTTTTACAACTGTTTGGCCAGCCACAACTTCGACAGGTACAAATGGGCCTTGAACTATAGATAGCTAGACACTCATATTTGTAGCCTGAATGAAATTTTTCATCCTATTCTTTCAGAAGGTATAGTTAGACCCGAAGAATAGGGGAGGCCGAGTGATGGACAGCCCCTCAGGCAGTATCTGAGTTGTTTGGTTTCCTGGGAGAAATCGAGTACTGTTTTCGCCCATGGTAGGGATCAGCTCAAGGTTGTTAGACCTTTTACAGTGAGCTTTTAGGCTCTGATACCACTTGTTGGTCCCTTATAACGTTACAAGTATAGTTCCAAGGGGGGGTTAGGAACTATTTAAACTTTTTGATAATTTAGGGCAGACTTCTTTTCTCAAGAGAAAAGGTTTTAACAGCGGCGCTGAGTAATCAGTAAGATACTGGCTTAGTCAACTGGTGACTAGGTCAGTTTCTTGACTTGAGTCAGGAGATAGCACTTAAAGTCTATTCCTGAGCTCAGATGTTCGATGCGCACAACTCAGCTTGACCTCTTTACTTGGTCAGTTTTTGGTTATTTAAGCAAGCAATATATATAAGGAGTTTAAGGTAAGAAATACGTTACTCAGCAGATTTATCCAGGTTCGGCTTCTTCTAAGCCTACGTCCTGTCCCCGGAACACGTTCCGATATTTCAAATCCTCTACTGAGCTCTTTAAAGGTAGAGCCTCAAACCTTTTACAATCTTAGCAATTGAGTATAACAAGAGTACCTTCCTCTATACCTCTACTCAATCCTAATCTCTCGCTGAGTACTATAATCGAGTACTCAGCCTCTCCTTTCTAATCTCTAGAAATGATAAGTGTTTGTCCTAAACAATGATTGCTAAGACACCTTAGATGATTGAATAATCACTCTAGACTTTTACACAAATATATGAAATGTAGTGTAAGATTTGCTTTGCTTCTTGCTTGCAGAACTTGCGTAGAAATTTGGTCAGCGTAATGGCTTGATCAAGTTCTGTGTGGAATGAAGCTTCTGATGGCACTATTTATAGAGACGTCTTGAGGCATCGGTCATTTCGAATTTCGAAATAACCGTTGGAGGGAAACGGCTTCCTGTCGTTGTCATCCTGACTTGCTCGGAGCTCTCGGCCAATCAGATTTGTGTATCTTCTGTCCTCGGTCAGCTTTTGGTCAGCTCGGCAGAGTGTCTCACTATTTATGGTAAAGTCAACTGGACAGCATACTGTGTCGTCTAAACTTTACCCAAAGTGGAAATACTTTGTCTGGAAGTTTTCCTTAGCCAGCTGCTGTCTTGTACGCTTTGTCGAATCAACTCAGCAGCTTCGTTCCGAAGTTGTTCCCTGAAGGTCTTCTAGATCCTTCTCTTGCTGAGTTGCGTTTTGTACACAGCGACATCGTTTTGACAAACGCGGGCCGAGTTGTCTTGAGTTGTTTGACTTGGGCTTTGACTTTCGTATTGGGCTTGGGCCTTTTAATCCTTATGTCTTATAATCAATTTAACTCAACATTGAACAAACACATTAGTAAAATAAATCAAAGCATTTAAACTTAGTGTGTTTAGAATATGTTTTTAATTACACTTAAACAATTTTGTCAAATCAAAATTATGTGGAAAGGTGTTTCAACAAACTCCCTCATTTTGATGTTGGCAAAACTATTCAGCGAGGAACTCAGTATTGAGCTCCCCCATGATAGTTGACCTATTATAACTTAGCAAACTCCCCCATAAGAGTTGAGCTACTGACTTAGTTTTACTCTAAACATTTAATGGTTTAATCGAGTAAGTCTAAGGTCAGTTTTTCAGATATAGGTCAGCTGATGGAACATATTCTATTGTACTCAGTGTTTAAGGGGAAGGTTTTATCATTTAGAGGGCGCTGAGTAATTTGTTGTTCAATGAGTTTTATAAGACAGTGTTTTATAAACATATAGGTCAGTGTCAAACATGTTATCAGCATTTGGTTAAATCAATGAATTTTATAGACCTTAAACATAGCTGATTTAATTGAAGATACATAATACACAACATCTTATACAAATAATTCATAACTCAGAGTTTGAACAGAAGATGCAAGTATGATATTAAATATAGGTAGTCAGTGTTTACAGACAAAAGTTAAAGACAGGCATAGAGACTACTACATACTGAGCTAGCCTATATCTATTTCTTTTTCTTCTGTTTAGACTGACTACTAGACTCATGCTGTGTTCTCGCTTGTGTTTTCTCCCCCGTTTTGTCAGCATCGGGAGGAGGAATCCTAAAGCTGTCAGTTAAGACGACCCTGGTCAGTTTGTTGGACAATGCTTTAAGTCTGTCAGCGCTTTCATTGACGCCATAAAAAATGGCAACTCCCTGATCTGAGACTTCAGCAGGTATATTGAGTTCGGCAGCGCTGATCATACTGACGACGAAAGCTTCAGACTTACCTATCCATGTAAGTGTATCAGTCAGTCCAGCAATGACTTGATGGAAGGTTTTAAGTAAGTAGGTATCAAAGTATTGACGCTGAACATTGCTGTGACGAATGTGATTGAAGGTTTGTCTGGTGATGGACAACATCTCGTTCTATTTCATAGCGTCAGTATCCATCTCTTGCTTGTTCAGATTCAGCAATCGAACAGCCTCACCAATTTGCTCCATTGAGCACTGAGAATAAGAAGCCATTTGCTCGTTGGTTTTGATTTGCTCGGTGTGAAGCTGAGCAAAGAGCATCTTGACTTCATCAGAGGTAGCGTAGCGTGTGTTCTCAGCTGATATGGTTTGAACTTGTTGTTGTAGAGCGTGTAAGTGTTGAACAGTTGTCAGCTGGATCTCAGCCAGCTTTGCAATGGAATCCTGCTTAGCTTGCTGTGTTTGATAGGAGATGATAATACTTAGCAAGTCCTTAAATCCCTTAACTTCGTTCAGAAGCTGAGTTACTTGGGAAAGCTGAGTAGTCTCTACATTAAAAGACTCAGCAGCAGGAGTAGACGATTGTTGAAGGTCTTTGATCAAGGTTTGCACTGAGTCGATGATGCGTTTGCCAGACTCAGTGACATTCATGTAGCTTAAAGAACCTTCATTCAGTTGTCCAGTTGCATCAGTATGACCGGTGGGAAGAGGAGTTAGAGGAATGACGTGGTCAGTGACTGGTAGTGTTGTTCCAATCTGCATTTGAGATTCTGGTAGGGTTGATTGATCGGCAGAGTTGTTGAGTGGAGAAGTAGAAATTCGAATACTATCGGTGCTGACGGAGGCAGATACATTTGGAGTTAGCACAATGCTTGGATGGACAGCATTGATAGTAATCGCCTCAACCTGACTTGTTGAGGTGGCGGAAGCACTTAAGTCGGCATGTTCCTGTTGAGAAGAAACAGAGGCTTGCTTTTCTATAGATGCCGATGCAGTAGAAGGTTGTTGTCGTTTGAAATTTTTTAGCTTCAGAGCAGAAGGGTCCTGGGTTGGCTTTTGAATAACGAAGTCAGGAAGATTTGGTGGTTGTACAGGAGGCTCACTGACTGTCTTCTCACATGCCTTAACCAACCTTCTTTTTCTAGGAGGATTGTCAGCCTGTATAGACTCTCTTGAGTGAGATGGAGAAGATTCTTGTTGGTCATTATTAAGCTGGTCAGCTTGTACTTGGACTTGATCAACATTGTGTTGGTCAAGTTCTTGGTCTTCTCCAGCAGCCAACATAATATGGGCTTGCTCAGCTGCAACCTCACTAGTTGTTTCCTCATCATCCTCAGTGTCATCCTGACCACTGGCCTCTTCTTCTTCGTCATCTTATGAACTATCACCATCTAGTTCTTCCTCGACTTGTGCAATAAACTGGTCATCCAGATGCACTTCTTCTTCTTGTTCCTCAGACACAGTTCCTAAACACTGTGTGTAGTGAGAGTCACCAGGCACAACAATGTCAGTAGGGATAGCATCGAGGGGAGTCAGTGTAGAAGACTTGTGCTTTTTCTGAGGTTGCACATCAGCATCAGTTATGTCCTCAGTTTCAGGCTCATCTTGCCTGCTTCGTTTATCAGCTGACTTAGGTCTCTCCTGACCCTTAGTACCAGCTGATTTTTGCCTCTTAGCTGGAGACTCAGTATCATGTGAAGGAGTCTCAACAGCTTTCCTCTTACGAGAAGCGGGGGCCTTAGTTCTTTTCCCTTTCTGCGGAACAACTATTTCCTCAGCTTGTCCAGCAGCAGCAATAACTTTTCCTTTCTTTAGAGGCTGACCGAACTTCAACGCTCTTAGTGAAGCTGCTGTGATCTCAGATCCTTTAGCTTTTACTTCATCAGTCAGGTCTATCTGATGATCAATGAAGATCCTGGTGATGAGTGATCCTAGCCTTAGAGTTCCGGTACTCCTTAGGAAGCCAGCAATGAGGAATACTGGCATGTTGATCGGTTTGTACGTCAGCATATGCCAGATGAAGCATTGCTCGAAGTTTGTTGCTGAGGTGGTGCAGTTAATCTTGGGATAGATAAAATAACTCAGCAGATAATGAGCCATCTTCTGGTGCTGACCCATGGAGGAACTAGATACTTCTCCTGAGTGGCCTGCAGGTTTACAGAAGTTGACCTCGTACCCAGTACCATCCTGATCTCCAGATCTCCTTAGCCTTGTTCCCTCAGTTTTTAACTTGAGCAGATTCCCTAGGTAGAGAGGGTTGATGAAGATGGTTTTCTCTTTCACCACAGTTACCAAGTAGTCCTGGTTATCATCGGCAACGCGAAGGTTGTGGTAAAACTCCTTTACAAGATCAGGATAGGTGGGATCCCTAATCGAAAATAGCTCAGTCCATCCATTCTGTGAAATCCACTCACAAAAGGGTTGTTCAGATTGTACGAAGGCTTCAGATACCCATCTTGAGGGCTCAACCTTCCATTCTCGGACGTTTTCGAAGGCCTTTGAATAGGTCCTGACTTTTTCAGGCTTTCCCTTACCAGAGGAGGTTTGGCCAGTTTTTCCTTTGCTCGGCGAGGTGACCTTGGTAGATTCCGGCACAGAGGTTTGCCTGGAAGTTTCATCGGAGCTGGGCTTAGGGTGGCCGGCACCGGAAATGTTGAATGAAACTTTAGTCATAGTTGAAGAATGCGTTTGGGAAGCTTTGAGAGTTTTTAGAGAGAAAACTTTCTTTGCCTTAGAATTCGGTAGTCGTAAAGAGAAAACAATGGGGATTTACCCATTATTTATAGCGGTGAAGTGTGAATCTTAACGAATCCATGTGTCAGTTTTGCCTCAGGATTGTGAACCGACAATGATCCTGGCATTTATGACACATTCGGCGCGTACGTCATCCTAGGTGGCTATACGTGTGCTTTTGCATTTATTCTAACGGATCTAACACTCAGCTTTTAGAATACTAAGCGTTTCATATTCTGAGTGGTCAGTATGCATAAAGGGATGATTTCTAAGTTTAAACTAACTTACTCAGTGTGCAAATTTACTCAGTATTTGCTGTTCAATTAATTTCAATGAGTACTCAGCAAAAATAATCATTTAGCATAGTAATTCACTCAGCATGCATATTCATTTAGTTCAGGAATTTACTGAAGAGGATTAAACATACCAATAGCTTCTCTCAGTATGTTGAACTGCTCACGGGCCAGTGGCTTCGTGAAGATATCCGCAAGCTACTCGTCCGTTGGGACAAAGGTCAGTTTGATCTCACCCTTGAGTACATGATCTCTAATGAAGTGATGTCTGATGCTGGCATGCTTCATTCTGCTGTGTTGAATTGGGTTCTTTGAAAGATCAATTGCACTTTTGTTGTCACATTTGACTTCAATTATCTTTGTTTGAACACCATAGTCTTCAAGTTGTTGCTTAATCCATAGGACTTGAGCAACACAATGACCAGCAGCATTGTACTCAGCTTCAGTGGTAGACAAGGCTACTGACGCCTGCTTTTTGCTGAACCAGGATACAAGACAGCTTCCTAAGAAGTGACATCCTCTAGAGGTGCTTTTATGTTCCAGCTTATCCCGTCCATAGTCAGCGTCAGTGTATCCGATGAGTGTGAAATCATGAGTATTGGGATACCATAAACCTGCGTTCACTGAGCTTTGCAAATATCTAAGGATTCTTTTTACAGCAATGTAATGAGATTCCTTAGGGTTAGATTGATATCTAGCACAGTAGCATACTGAAAACTGAATATCCGGTCTGCTTGCTGTTAAGTAAAGTAGAGAGCCTATCATACCTCGATATAATTTGCTGTCTACCGACTTACCATTCTCGTCAGTGCATAGGACAGTGTCAGTGCTCATAAGAGTGGATATTGGCTTGCAATTTTCCAAATCATATTTCTTTAATATCTCATTGGCATATTTGGCTTGGCTAATGAAGATGCCATTCTTTCCTTGTTTAATTTGAAGACCGAGGAAGAAGTTGAGTTCTCCCATCATGGACATTTCAAACTCAGTCTGCATTTGTTTGCTAAACTCCTCGCACATTGATTCGTTAGTTGCACCAAATATTATATCATCAACATAAATTTGGGCCAGTAGGGTATCTTTACCCTTTTTCTTAATGAATAAGGTTGTATCAGCTTTGCCTCTGACGTAATTTCTAGTCAGCAGAAAACTGGTCAGCCTCTCATACCAAGCACGTGGTGCTTGCTTGAGGCCGTACAAAGCCTTTTTGAGTTTATAAACGTGGTTTGGGAATTTAGGGTCCTCAAAACCTAGAGGTTGATTAACATAAACCTCCTCGTTTATAACTCCATTAAGAAATGCACTTTTGACATCCATTTGGAATAATTTAGAGTTCATGTAAGATGCATATGCACATAAGATCCTAATAGCTTCTAGCCTTGCCACTGGGGCAAAGGTCTCACCGTAGTCAATACCTTCTTGCTGACTGTAGCCCTGAGCTACAAGCCTTGCTTTGTTCCTGACTACATTTCCTTGCTCATCCATTTTGTTGCGGAAGACCCATCTCGTTCCAATGGTCTTCTGACTCCTTGGATGTGGCACTAGCTCCCATACATTGTTTCTTCTGAATTGGTCAAGTTCCTCTTGCATTACGCTCATCCAGAATTCATCTTCCTCAGCATCAGCGAAGTTCTTAGGTTCCTGTACTGAGACGAAGGCCACATTGCTGAGGTACTTCCTGAGTTGATTCCTCGTCATCAGAGTATTCCCAGCAGAATCAAGGATTGCACTCTCTGAGTGCCCTCTTGGAATCCTTATCTTTTGGGTAGATTTATGTCTTGTGCTGTCTGTGTTTCAACAATCTCTGCAGAAGTAGATGGGTCAGTGAAAGTAATCTTAGGTTCACTCTTACTCTTGGTCAGCCTTTTAGTGAATGACTCAGTAGCTGGTTCTTGGTCAGCGGTTACTGAGTGTGGATCATCCTCGGTCAGCGGTTGGTATCTACCTGCAGGGTTAGTTTCGTCGAACTCCACATGTACTGACTCTTCTAGAACTTGAGTTCGCTTATTAAAAACTCTGTATGCTTTGCTGTTTGTTGAGTAGCCCAAAAAGATAGCCTCATCAGCTTTTGAGTCAAACTTTTCTAAGCTATCTTTGGTATTTAAAATAAAACATTTACAGCCAAAGGCACGAAAGTATCCAATGTTGGGCTTTCGTCCTTTCCAAAGTTCATAGGGGGTTTTCTTTAATATAGGTCTAACTAGAGCCATATTAAGAATATAGCACGCTGTGTTAACAGCCTCTCCCCAAAAATACTTTGGAAGCCTATGCTCATCCAGCATTGTCCTGGCTATTTCAACCAGAGTTCTGTTCTTCCTTTCAACAACCCCATTTTGTTGAGGTGTTCTAGGGGCAGAAAAATTGTGGTCAATGCCGCTGGCTTCACAGAATTCAACAAACTTTTGGTTTTTGAATTCTCCACCATTATCGCTACGGATGTGAGCTAATTTTAGGTCTTTATCATTTTCAATTTTTCTAACCAAATTTGAAAATGTCTTAAAGGTTTCATCCTTGCTACTCAGCAAGATGACCCAAGTGTACCGAGAGAAGTCATCTACAATGACCAAGGAAAATCTTCTTCCACCCAGACTCAGCGGCTGGACTGGACCGAAGAGATCCAAGTGTAGTAATCTAACGGACGCTTAGTTGAGACAATATTTTTGCTGTGAAAAGATTGTTTGGTTTGTTTTCCAGCTTGGCAAGTGTGACATAATTGATCTTTTTGAAATTTAAGTTCAGGCAGTCCCTCAACCAATTGCTTTCTTGCTAATTTGGCCAGGAGGTCCATGCTTACATGACCAAGTCTCCTGTGCCATAGCCAGGAGTTTTCTTCCTTTGATACTAAGCATACAGTTTTTGAAAACTTTTTCTTTAAGTCTAGCATAAAGACATTATCTATGCGAGGGGCAGTTAAGATTAACTCATTTGATTCACCCTCGTATATTTTACATCCAGTAGCATCAAATATAACTTTTCTCCCATTGTCACATAGTTGAGCTACGCTGAGTAAGTTATATTTGAGTCCACTGACTAGGGAGACTGATTCAATAGTAGGATTACCTCCAATGGTTCCTGACCCTACTATCTTACCCTTCTTGTTGTCTCCAAAACTTACACTTCCTCCTCGTTTACGCTCAAACGTGATGAACTGAGTTTCATCACCAGTCATATGCCTCGAGCATGCGTTGTTAATATACCACATCTTTGACTTCTCGGCACATCTCAGGCTTACCTGCATTGTAACTAGTTACTTTTAGGTACCCAATTCTTTTTAGGTCCTTGCTTGTTAGGTGCAACAGGTAAAGCATCATATTTTATTTTATGGCGACATACTTGGACAATATGGCAATTCTTTCCACAGAAGTCACAGCTGACCTTCTGTTTAGGATGTTTCACTGACTTGTCAGCACCCCAGTGCTGAGCGTGCCAGCACACCTTAGTGGTGTGTCCTTTCTTCCCATAAAAGTCACACTGGACTTTTCGCTGGGGATTCCATCTCTGCTGAGTACCTTGGTACTGAGTTCTCAGAGGAATGTTTCTTTTATTTGGAACCTTTAATTGGTTCTGGATAGTTGTGACGTCCTTTCTCAGTTTCTTTGAAACTGATTGGACTTCAGAGACAGACTCGTGTATGATCTTCATGTTATCATGCAGAGTTGAATTGTCCTGAAGAAGGAATCTGAGGTCACTCAGCTTGACCTCTTCCACTTCGTCACAGCGCCTGCTGAGTGCTCTAACTTTCTTATTACACTTCTTGACAAGTGTGTAGAGATCACTCAGGGCATTAACCATATCGTTTCTAAGCTGGTGAAGAGTAATTACCTCATTTGATTGCTCCTCGTCATCTGATGCGACGGATGGGTCAGCATGCTCAGAGATGCACGGCTCAGCAAGTTCGTCAGCCATGAAGCATATCTTCGCTGACTCGGTGGCCTCAGCTTCTGTAGATGAAGACTCATCACTGTCGCTCCATGTAGCCACCATTGCCTTCTTGCCGCTCTTCTTATCTTTCCTCAGTGTGGGACAGCTTGACTTAATATGGCCAGTTTGATGGCACTCAAAGCATGTAATGGGCTTTGAGCTGTCCTTTTTGTATTTGCTGTCGCTTGAGTCAGCTTTATACTTATCAAACTTTCTGTAAGGCTTCTTAGAATATTTGTCATTCTTCCTGAATAGCCTTTTCATCTTCCTTGTGAACATAGCCATCTCTTCGTCATCAGTTGAGCTCCCATCAGTGGAGTCAGCTTTCATGACAAGAGACTTCTGCTTCTTGTCTTCAGATTTTTCCTTCACCTCGAAGTTTTTCATAGATATCTCATGGGTCAGCAACGAGCCGATGAGTTCGTCATATTTGTAGGTGGTTAAATCCTGATCTTCCTCAACAGCGGTCTTCTTTGCTTGCCAGTCTTTAGGAAGACTCCTGAGTATCTTTTTGACTTGTTCTTCCTCAGTGAAGATTTTCCCAAGTCTCTTGAGCTCATTAATGATGTTGGTAAACCTTGCATTCATGTCTGAAATGCCCTCATCATTGTTCATCTCGAACAGCTCGTACAGTCTCATCTGCTGATTCACCTTGGACTCCTTTACTTTATTGGTTCCGTCGTAGGTGACTTCCAGCTTTTTCCAGATCTCTTGCGCTGACTCACAACCTGAGATTTTATTATATTCTGCAGCATCGAGCGCACAGTGAAGCATATTGGTAGCCGAAGCGTGATTTTGAAGCTTCTTAAGATTTTCCTCTGTCCATTTGGCCTCAGCTTTTACAACTGTTTGGCCAGCCACAACTTCGACAGGTACAAATGGGCCTTGAACTATAGATAGCTAGGCACTCATATTTGTAGCCTGAATGAAATTTTTCATCCTATTCTTCCAGAAGGTATAGTTAGACCCGAAGAATAGGGGAGGCCGAGTGATGGACAGCCCCTCAGGCAGTATCTGAGTTGTTTGGTTTCCTGGGAGAAACCGAGTACTGTTTTCGCCCATGGTAGGGATCAGCTCAAGGTTGTTAGACCTTTTACAGTGAGCTTTTAGGCTCTGATACCACTTGTTGGTCCCTTATAACGTTACAAGTATAGTTCCAAGGGGGGGTTAGGAACTATTTAAACTTTTTGATAATTTAGGGCAGACTTCTTTTCTCAAGAGAAAAGGTTTTAACAGCGGCGATGAGTAATCAGTAAGATACTGGCTTAGTCAACTGGTGACTAGGTTAGTTTCTTGACTTAAGTCAGGAGATAGCACTTAAAGTCTATTCCTGAGCTCAGATGTTCGATGCGCACAACTCAGCTTGACCTCTTTACTTGGTCAGTTTTTGGTTATTTAAGCAAGCAATATATATAAGGAGTTTAAGGTAAGAAATACGTTACTCAGCAGATTTATCCAGGTTCGGCTTCTTCTAAGCCTACGTCCTATCCCTGGAACACGTTCCGAGATTTCAAATCCTCTACTGAGCTCTTTAAAGGTAGAGCCTCAAACCTTTTACAATCTTAGCAATTGAGTATAACAAGAGTACCTTCCTCTATACCTCTACTCAATCCTAATCTCTCGCTGAGTACTATAATCGAGTACTCAGCCTCTCCTTTCTAATCTCTAGAAATGATAAGTGTTTGTCCTAAACAATGATTGCTAAGACACCTTAGATGATTGAATAATCACTCTAGACTTTTACACAAATATATGAAATGTAGTGTAAGATTTGCTTTGCTTCTTGCTTGCAGAACTTGCGTAGAAATTTGGTCAGCGTAATGGCTTGATCAAGTTCTGTGTGGAATGAAGCTTCTGATGGCACTATTTATAGAGACGTCTTGAGGCATCGGTCATTTCGAATTTCAAAATAACCGTTGGAGGGAAACAGCTTCCTATCGTTGTCATCCTGACTTGCTCGGAGCTCTCGGCCGATCAGATTTGTGTATCTTCTGTCCTCGGTCAGCTTTTGGTCAGCTCGGCAGAGTGTCTCACTATTTATGGTAAAGTCAACTGGACAGCATACTGTGTCGTCTGAACTTTACCCAAAGTGGAAATACTTTGTCTGGAAGTTTTCCTTAGCCAGCTGCTGTCTTGTACGCTTTATCGAATCAACTCAGCAGCTTCGTTCCGAAGTTGTTCCCTGAAGGTCTTCTAGATCCTTCTCTTGCTGAGTTGCGTTTTGTACACAGCGACATCGTTTTGACAAACGCGGGCCGAGTTGTCTTGAGTTGTTTGACTTGGGCTTTGACTTTCGTATTGGGCTTGGGCCTTTTAATCCTTATGTCTTATAATCAATTTAACTCAACATTGAACAAACACATTAGTAGAATAAATCAAAGCATTTAAACTTAGTGTGTTTAGAATATGTTTTTAATTACACTTAAACAATTTTGTCAAATCAAAATTATGTGGAAAGGTGTTTCAACATCTCTCCCCTCCCTCATTTTTCTTGATTTTTATACATTCTTTCAGGATTTGTACTTTTAAGGATATAAAAGCCTTTCAAGAAGGACATTTTTAGGACTTGTCCTTATCAATTGTACTTGAATACGTACTTTTATCAATTCTGATTATCTTACCTCATGCGTGGCTGACATGTCCTACTTTCACATGATCTAGAATGTCATGCCAACGACTCCTTTATGGGAAAGCATTTGACGTCATGATGAGAAGCCTTAATTGCTCTATCATTTCGTGTTCTCAACGTCTCTTCATTTTCCACTACTTTTACTTCATAAGCTTTTATCTATCTTCTTCACTTCATTTCTCTCTGTTTCCTTCACTCTTCCTTTTCGTTTGTTTGGAAATCGATTTGGCTTTTTGATTCCACATCATCTTTTTTTTCATTGAAGTGGTTAATATCTTGTCTAAGTAAGTCATTAATTTCTTTTTCTGTTTATTCTCTTATTTTTTCCAAAATGGCTCGTAAGAGCTCGTTGGCTGGGAAAGGTAAGAAATTCCAAACTGGCAAGGGAAAAAGGTCTCAAACAAAGAAGGGTGATGATGCTAGGGAATCTAAGAAACCCATAGTTCCCAATCTTCGGAATCATGAGTAGCCCTCCATTATAGACGATATTTCACTGACAAAGCTAGTGTCTCGTTATCCCAAATTCGACCACTTAGGGGTTAGGGTTCGTACTCTTGACCAAATGATAACAAATGTCCCTGAGGGATGTTTGGGTTTTTATGAGATTTTTCTGGAGAATAGGGTTCATTTCCCATTTTCTGATAGCATTTTGAACGTTTTAGAGGAACTTGAGATATGCCCTACGCAAATGTCACCGAACAGCTGGCTAGACCTTCTAGGTTTAGTTAAAGTATGCGAAGATTTGGGTTTTGTACTGACTGGCCCTTTGTTTCAGCACCTTTGGACTCTTACCGCGAGGGATAATTATGATTCCTTGTAGATCTCTAAACTTCCTACCCATCTTCTGACTTTTGTTTCAGATAGACCCTCCATCAACAAGAATTTCAAACCATGTTGGTTTTAGATATGCTTGCCGAAGGACGAAAGTGGTGAGACTTTGGAGACCTCACTTTATCCCATTGATTTTCCCTTTCGGTGCTAATGAATCGGACCGTGATAAAGAAAGATGACTTTCTTGAGCTGGCTCCTCTTTCTGTTGTCGAACAACGCATGCATAACTGTCTGAGTGGCTTAAGTTTTATTTTAACTCGAGAGCAGATGTTGAGTCACATGGCAAAAAACAAACCTTTTGTGCTAAGGGACGCCGATGGTGAAGTTCACTGAGAGGGGATGGCCCCATACACCTGTCTATTTGCAGGTTTGGAACTAATGCTTTTATTTTTGTTTTTTTATCTATTCATTTTTGTGTGTGCAGGTTCTAACATGAGTAATGTATGGAAAAAATTGCTAGCTTGTTAACTGTCTGCACGAAAAGCTGCTGAAGAGGAGGGTGAAGTAGTTCGTGGTTCTTCTGATTCACTAACCAGTGGTCTAACGGCCTCACCCACTACTTCGGGCTTGGTTAACCCTTTAGGTGCTACTCCTTTTGGTGAGTTTTTTTTGCTTTCAGTTACCTTTTAGACAAGTTCTTTAATACTTTGCTTTATTGTGTTACAAACATGGCTTAAGCTACTGAGTTTGCTGAATGGGATGAGCCAATTGCAGCTGTTCCTATTTCCTGATTTGAACCCGTGGGCTTTGGGCTTCTGTTGAGCCTACTTCAGAAATTGTGTTGGATGAGGATGAGGTGTTTCCTACCTCAGGATAAGTTATTGCCGAAGCTCAAGTTGTGGCCCGGTTAGATGAGTTATCGGGGGCTAGGATTCCCGCCTCGACCAAGCAGGAAATGCTTCAAAAGAGAAAAAGCGTAATTTCACTAAGATAATTATGCTACAAATTGGGTCTGAGAATTATGATCCCCAAAAGGACAAGCGTTCCGGTGGCTCTATAAGATTGCCACACATCCCTCATTCGAAGACGAAGATTTGTATGCTGGGAGATGCTTAGCATGTTAAGGAAGCTAAAGCTCAGATCCTGTTTGTGGCCAAAGCAGGGAATGCGGTGGGAAGCGCTGCTGGGGTCGAAACTGCTTCTGGTGATCAAGACAAGAGGACTAGTAAGTCCATAGGGAAATCGATCGAACAGGCTCTAGTAAAGAAGAAAGATTCTCAAAAGAAAAAATATTCAAAGGGCGGCCCCCAGTCTTTTAGAGACGGAACTTAAAAGAAACATGGTTAGGATTGGTGCTAAGCGAAGTGTCGTGTCTGCATCTCTACCTTCTTCTAAAAGAACCAGGGTAGCTTCGGCGGAGAGAGATAATTTGCCTCCTTCTTTGCTTGCCCCTCTCCTTCCCTTGCTTTACTCTTCACCTATAGAACCTGGTTCGTTGCCTATTGGCTCCTCTGTACTTAGCGGAGTGAGTATTCATCTGTATTAGTTTAGAATTGGATCTAGATCATCACATTTATTGTTTCCCTGATTTTGATTTTGATTATTATTGTTTCAATTCTCCTCGATCACAGCTTTGATGCTAATAACAAACGTCCTAAATTGTAGGACTCTTACATTCCTAATTTGCAAAAAAGATAGTCTCCTAATTAAGATAGGAAAACTTTTCTTATATTGATTAAAAACGAAGTCTCTGAATTAAGTTAGGAAGTTCCTTCCTTATATGTATTTACAAAAGTTGAATCCTATTTAGTAAGGACTTCCTAAACTCATATATATATATATATATATATATATATATATATATATAGGGGAGGGATCAAGTGAGAACCCTCCCTTAGATGAGGACACTTTGATAGGTGAGAACCACCTAAAACTACACCGTTTTACTCATTCCAAAACCACTTGCTACTCTAATGAAAAAATCGCGTGATTCACTCACAGCAAAATCACGAACAAAAATCGCTCAAATCCCTCACATCCTCTCCATCATCGTTCTTCATCATCGTTCTTCATCAGCGATCTCCATCATCGTTCTCCATCATCTTCTCCATCATAGTTCTCCATCATCGATCTTCATCATCCTCAATTAGATCGACCTCCTTCCTCATCGTTCCGTCATTAAACACTCAAAAAATAATCTGAAATCGCAAATCAGATTAAGAAAAAACGATCTACAGTCAAAGAAATAACATCAATCAGGTAATTTTATCTCCAACAATTATAAATGAATATTAAATTGTGTTATGTTTTTTATGTTTATAATTATTCAGAAATTGCTTAAATCTGAAACAGATTGGAAATCATTCAGATTCTATTCTGAAACAATGGAATTGCATGATATAATAGACAATGATCTACAAGAGAATGATGATAACCATGAAATTTCTCTGTCTTCAACTATTGAAAGAGGTACATGTGTTCTTCATAATTTCTCTGTTCTTCATAATCTAAAAAATCTTGTTCTAAATAATTGTTCATGTGTTCTATAGATAATAGTACATATTATTCATTTTTTATTTATAATTAGTTGTAAAAATTGTTGAAAAAATAAAATTGAGTGTATTGAAATATAGAGTTCACTACGTTCTTCAAACTGTACATCATGTTCTAAACAATTGTTCATATGTGCTATATATTATCACATATGTTCCAAAATTGCATTTAAATGCAGTGTCAAATGAAAAGCAGCCAAATGATTCTTCCACTGCAATTATATCCTACACTCCACAAGTAGAAATTGTCCTGACTCCTGGAGGAACAAAAGAATGGAAGCCATGTTGCTCTCCGGAAAAAATACCTATTATAGGAACAAAATTTAATACTATTGATGAGGGTATTGAATTTTACAAAGCATATGCCACTGAAGTAGGATTTAATATTAGAAAATCTACAGTGAAAAAAAGAAAGAACACAAATGTTGTGATTTTTCAATACTGTTTGTGCAATAAAGCAGGCCATAAGTAGAAAAAAAATGTTGAAGATACTGAAGGACATAAACCGAGAAGAAGATTAATCACACGTGTTGGATGCCAAACACAAATTGTTTTAAAGTACTGCAATGATGGAAAATATATTGTCTATCGTTTAAAAGAGGAACATACACACCCACTTTACAGTCCACGCTGTATGAAATTTCAAAAACAGGGAAAAAAACTGACAATACTACACAAGAAGTTGATTGTTGATAATTCTAAAGTGAGTCATATTCTAAATTTACTTTCCTAACAACATCTACAATGTTTTCAAATTGTATTTACTTTCTTTATAAAACCTGTTCATGTGTTTTGTGTAGATGAATGTCGGACCCGTAAGAACATACATGCAAATAAAAGAAAATGTTGGAGGATACAACAATGTAGGAGCATCTAAGCAAGATTTCAAAAACTTCCACAGAGATTTAAAGGCTTACATTTATGAGTCAGATGCCCAAATGTTTATTGACATTTTCAGCAAGAAAAAACTTCTATGGTCTGCTTTTTTTTCGACTTTGATATGGATGAAGACGATCATCTCTGCAGAGCTTTATGGGCAGACCCCATTTGTAGAAAGAATTATGCTCTATTTGGTGATATGGTATCTTTTGACATAACATACCAAACAAACAGGTATAATATTACATGTACCAATTTCTTATTGCAATGTTCTAAATATTAATTGGCATGTTCTAAAATCTTATTCTTATATTCTTAAAAAGTTTTCTTATTTACAAATATTTGTATATTATTTCCACAGATATAACATGATCTTTGGCCCCTTTACTGGAGTAGACCACCACAAAAAATGTGTTACGTTCGCTGCTTGTTTCATTGCTAAAGAAGATATTGCATCATTTGAGTGGGTTTTCAAAACGTTTCTTAACGCAATGGGAAGCAATGAACCTACATGCTTAATAACAGATCAAGATCCAGCAATGAAGATTGCAATAAAAAATGTTTTCCAAAAAACAGAACATAGATTTTGCATGTGGCACATTATGAAAAAGATGAATGATAAAATTGGTAAGCCTTCCAAAGCGTTGTTTACAATTAAAAATTTTACTGCTTGATTGTTCTACTATATGTTTTGATCACGTATTAAATTGTATGTTCCAATATATTATTGGCATGTTAAATTTTTTTGTATATAATGAAGATACTTACTGGTTTTTTTAATAGGTCGTGCAATTATGCAAGAAAGCAATTTCTTAAAAAGGATTCAACCAATTGTCTGGAGTGTTGAGATTGAACCTGAAGAATTTGATGAAAAATGGAAAACAGTCATTTCAGAGTTTAATTTGGAAAAACATGAATGGCTAGGTCAAATATTTGAAATTAGAAAAATGTGGATTCCAGCGTACTTCAGGGACTTATTCCTAGGAGGAATTATGAGAACTACATCAAGGTCAGAGAGCGAGAACAACTTTTTCACTGCTTTTACAAATTCTCATTTAAGTCTTGTAGAATTTTATTTGAGATTTGATAGTGCAATGGATGCACAAAGGCATAACCAAGCTCACAATGACAATGATGCCAAACAAAAAAGACCTGTATGCAAAACACCAATGGGTATTGAAACACATGGAGCTGATGTTTATACAACTACTGTCTTTTATGAGTTTCAGGAAGAGGTTTATAATGGTTCTTTCTTTTGTGGAATAGACGGATTCTATAAACAACCTCATTTCGAAATTTACACTATCAAAGAGCAAAGGACATCAAAAAACTTTCAGGTTATGTACAGCAACATTGAAGACGAAACAAAATGTTCGTGCAAGAAGTTTGAAAGACAAGGCTTACCATGTAGACACATGGTGTGGGTTTGGAAGGCAAAAATGCTTGAATCAATTCTTAACAGGTATGTTCTTAACAGATGGACTACATTAGCAACAAGTCAAAAAAACATCAATCTGCACAGAAATCTTATGGAAGAATGTGCTGCTACAATTGATAAGAAAACATTGCTGAATCAACTATGGTCAGAGATTAATGTTTGTGTCTATTTAGCTCAAGGTAATGAGGAAAATATAAAGGATCTTGTGAAGAAGTTTCAAGGAATCAGAATGGATTTAGAAGCTAACATCACTCAAAAAGACACTGAGAAAAACAGAACTCTTACAAAAAATCAAGACATTGAAATATTGATTGGAACTAGTGTACCAACTGAAATTAATGTCAAAGCACCAAAAATATCAAAGAACAAAGGTACAGGTGTACATATTCCAAAAGGAAACAGTGATAAAAGATTGAAGAGTGAAAGAGAGAAAGTTGTTGAGGAAAACCAGAAAAAAAGAGGTTATGCAGAGTCTGTAAACAGCTTGCTAACCATGATAGCAGAAACTGTCCAGAAAAAGAGAACAACTAATCTCTTATATTGTTTAGAACATATGATATATTTTTTAGAACATATGATACATGTTTTAGAACAACGATTTAATATTTCCAATATACAATTTATTGTCACAGAATTTTTTTTTTTTCTATGTAAGAAGCTGAAAATTTCTTATTTTTATTTCTCTAAAATTTGTTATTTTTATTTCTCTATCTTTTTACCCGTATTTCATTCAATGACATAATTAACATATTTCAAAGTATTATAAGTATAATAATTATTTCATGTTCCTCTATCTTTTTATCTATATTCCAACCAATTTATGACGTGTGCCATAATTATCATATTTTAAGTATTACAAATATGATCATTATGACATGTATCAAAATGAATCTAACATGTTTATAGTGGATGTAAAGGCTATGCTTACTTTGTTTTTTACAAAGTAAGTCTTACTTTGTTTTTTACAAAGTAAGTCTTACTTTGTGTGTTTTCATCATTAGATTAATTTTAGACTCCATCATCTAATGGTGAAAACACACCAAGTAATGATACTTTGTAAAAAACAAAGTAACAGTAAAATTTAACTTCAAGCTTCTCATTCTATTCTAATGAATTTCCATATGATTACAATTTTGTTAAACAAGCCTCTAAGCTGCACACCTTTCCACTCTAAACAAATATATCCAATCTACACTTCATTGATGTTATCAAAATCGTGTATGTTCCAAAAAATATGTTTTATGTTCTAACAAATATGTCTTATGTTCTAACATATATAACATGTTAAAAAATAAAACACAAACTTTGCCAACAGAAACTTCTATAATATATTTTACAAAAATTACAATAACTATCCCATATATATTACAAATTATAACTAACTG
This sequence comes from Euphorbia lathyris, assembly GCF_963576675.1. Classification (NCBI taxonomy): domain Eukaryota; kingdom Viridiplantae; phylum Streptophyta; class Magnoliopsida; order Malpighiales; family Euphorbiaceae; genus Euphorbia; species Euphorbia lathyris. Next base: position 92,909,318 of record NC_088910.1, read on the forward strand.
AACTAATAATACTAGTGTTCATTCTTCCATTTTAATGCCTTCCCATTAACAGCAGTAACTTCTTTGTTTCCAGGATCTGACAAAATCCTCCAACAGTACTCAACTCTAAAATTCTTCAACGGATCAACCTGCAATATTACAAAATCAATATTACTAATATTCTCAAAATAATAACATCAACCTATCATAAAAAAGATTAAAAAAAAACTCACATTGTTATCTCCAACTCCAATATCCCATTTATCAACATCTTGCCCAAAATATAATTCCATATGCTTCATAAGGAAAACACCACAATCATCATTGTTGGTTGTGTCTTTCCACTTCAACTTCAAATGTCTTGCACTATAAGCACTGATATCATTCAAACATTCAGGGCTTTCTCTTTTAATATAAAGTGAATATGCTTTCACCTGGAAAACATAAAACAACATCTTATGAATATTAAAACATATCATAAACTATTCAGAACATACAGTTAGTTTTTCAGAACATGATAATAAATATATAGAATACAATAACAAAACTAAAAAACAGTTGAGTAATATTACCAAAGCCTTTGCAAAACCCTTATATTTACTAGAAGGTTGAACACCTTTCTCAGGAGCCTTGTTATCAATAACGTCTATCTTTCCAGTAAAATGGTTGATAACAAAAAGATAGAAATGTGCAGCATAAACAACCGGAAAGAACACCTAAAAAGATAAACCATTAGCAATCATAATAATTTCAAACAAAAATTACAGTAAAACAATTTACTTTTAATATAATTACCAAGTGATAATTTTGTAAACTATCTACTTTAGCCTCACGAAATTCATAACTAATCCTCTAAAAAAAAAGCATCGTGTCTATCGCTGTACTTAGTAGATCCAGGAACTCCCTTATCTGTACATAGTAACAACTATACAAAAATACAACATTCATATTAATATAATCCAATTTCTTTTTAACAAAAAAAATATCAAAAAGTAAAAACACATACAAATGGTACAGTAGAGAAGAAGAATCTGTTCGCAGCAGTTTGACCCCTGCTCTTCCTTTCACCATTCAATATTCGAGACCACGCATCAACAACATTACAAACCAAATGATTCTTTCCTGACAAGGTCATAATCTCCTCTCTATTGATTGTGGACAAAGAATCACTATACAACAACTCACTTCAAAAAAAGCAAACAGAATAAAATAAAAACAATAAGTATATCTTAAAGAAAATTCAAATTAACACAAACAACATTCAATTAAGATCTTACTGTGGGTCTCCATTACAGAACGCATATTCCACCAACATTCTCCTCGAACCAAGCATATTATTTAGTAAATGCTCAGACTCAACCAAAAATGAAGACTGTAGATATACAGGCAACTTTGAAATCCTTTTTGCACGATTTTCAACACCACCTTCTTGTGCTTTCTCAACTACATCTTTCTCTACTCTCCTATTAACAACATAAAAAAATAACAAAAAGGAAAAAAAATTAACCATGTTCCAAAACAGAAAACACATACTCTTAAATTCTATTCTCATGTTCTAAAATATAAACCATATGTTCAAAAAACACATACAGATATTCTAAATTACAAAAATTCTTAAATATCATTTACATTGCATTACTATTAGAAACATCATCAGCAAAACAGTCATCAAGTCCAGTAACTCCTACTCTTACCACTTCTTCCACAAACTCTTTCCGAATTTCATCCAAATCAATTTGACTATATTTCATACCACACCTACTTTTCCACTACAAAATATAAAAAAAATTAATACCATAAAACAAACTATAATTTCAAAATAATGCAACAAAACATTTATTATAAGTGGACTATACCTTTTCAAACTTCAAATCATTGTCCATCACAATATCTCTCATGTACCGCATTACAAAAAAACCACATGTTTTATGATCTTTCTGCTCTGGCACACCCTACAACACAACAAGCACAACATTAAAATCATGTACATCAATCTAACCTTTACGTTCTAAACAATTTCACACATGTACAAAACCAATATACAAGTTAAGAGTTACCAAAAGTGCAGTCCATTTGACTTTAATTTGATCATTCCCAGAGTATAATAGAATAGCGCTGTTAAAATGAAATTCATTAAAATCAGGTACATAATCTTAATCTTAAAACATAATTATATATCAAATAAACTATAAAACAAAATATAAACAAAAAACATACTCATTCACAACATCCATCCATATATCTGCCCTTGGCAAACACCTTCTCAACGGATCCAACCAATAAGCTCTAAAATTCGTCAAATCGATAACTGACAACGTCCAGTGTCCACTGAAAATAATACTATTATTATTTCAAAATAAAGAAAATTACTTACAAAAATATTAAATAAAATAACTAAAATTTCATACCCTGTATTATATGGACACAAAAAGATAGACTTATCCATCGTGGACATCTTCAATCGATTCATCAACTCATATGAGCGTTGGCTTACTGTTTTAGTACTTCCAATTGAATAAGTGTAATGAGGATCGACAAAATAAAACAATTTGTCCATTCCTCTTTTCTTCAACAAATTAAACAAGTAGCTACATAAAAACACAAAAGTACATAGTAAGAATCAACTACAACTAATATAAATAAAACTATAATATTTCAAAAACAAAATACCTCATATAGAAAATTATAACGTTGCAAGTTATCTCTTCCATATGAACCAAAGAATATATATCCTGCCTCAACAATAATGCTTTAGCAGCATGTCCAAACAATTCTTCACCAACAACATAGCTAACAAAATTGCCTTTCACCAACTCGGAATTAACCCATTTGCACAGACTCTGTAACTTATCTGGAATATTTCTAGGCAAAGCTTGTAAATCTACATCCACAACATCTTCTATCATCACGTTATCAACTTCATCATCAACAACAAACCTGTTGACAAAACAAACCACCTTAAAATATAAAAAAGCAATAAGATAATCAGAAACATAAAACATATGTCCTAAACAATAAGACATATGTTCTAAAATATAACAAACATTAAAAAAAATAAACAAAATATAAAATAATTCTTATCACATACATTACTTCAGGATCAGAATTATTCTTCACATCTGCAACATCCACTTTCTCAACAAATTTTTTTGTTTGTGTAGATCCACCTTCAGCTCCAACAAAATCATGCAACTCTTGACTCAACAAATTAAAATTTGGACAAGAATATTTGTCTTCAGATTTCTTCATTGGAGTTTCACTTTCTCTCTGATCTTTCTTCTCTCTTTTTATTCTTTCAACTAAAGCATCTATCTCATCAAAAAATTCAGAATTAAGATAAGGATGACTATCTTGACTAGACAAATCACATTCAAAATCTCCAGTCATTCCTGTATCTTTTTTACTTTCAGCTTTGTTCTCATTAACAACTTCTTCTTTCCCTCCTTCACTTTGACTAACTGGATCTTCATTGCCTCGAGTATATTTACTCCATAAACTCTTTATCACATTACCCATCTCAACGCTTGTACCATCTTCACCAAAAACAACATTAGCTTCTTTCAACATAACATACATTTCATTAACTTTAGAACCCAGTTCTTTAGCTAATGATTGGAACTTAGAAAAAAATTCCTGCATATACAAATCCATAATTAAAAAATAGGGCAAGTTATAAATAATAGTAAGCATGTTCTAAAATTTAATAAACATGTTCTAAAATTTAATAAGAATGTTCTAAAATTTAAAAACAAAGGGAAAGCTATAATAACGTACAAAAATTTCTGCTGGTCAACTAGAAGAAGCTTCTCCACATTCCTTCTTATTGCCAACTTCAGCATCTTGTTTATCTTCATTCCTATTCACTGCTTCTCTTTCCAAATTTCCTTCATCCCCATACATACCTTCTCTTACCAAGTTTTCTCCTACCAATATTCTATTTAACATAATCCCACTTCCAAATCCCCTCAATTTCTCCAAAGCCATCCTCTTTTGAATTCGTTCTTTATTCCAAACAGATATCAATGGATAATCTCTTGGATTAACAACATTAGCTCGTTGAAGCCTATCAAAATAACTTATCTAGAAAAAATAACAAAAATGAACAAGTTAAACACAAATTAAAAAATAAACAACCAACAAATATTGTCAAACACATAATCAAAAAAAAAATATACTTACCAACAAGAAAGGAAGGGGACCTGTGAAAAAAGTAGGACTCCTCTTCCAATCACTGACAGAATCCAACAAATGCTTATATGCAAAAGAACACCAGTCCAAATTTACAATCTCATTAACATTCCTACAACTATAAAGAAATTTATAGTTCATAGTTTGGTTCTTGGTTGAACGAATACAACAATTCACCGCACAGAATACGAAATGCAACAAAAACTCATCACACAATGGTTTCGTCTTCAGATCATTCAGCTTAGCAATCACAGTACTATTAATTGGACTTCCACTCACAAGCCCAAAATAAGACCTCCATTCAGCAAAAAAATCTGAACAATCATCTTCCCCAACATCTTGGGGCTCCTCAATCTCTACACCTCCACAAGGCAAGCCATAAACAGCTTGAAAATCTTCCTTAACAAACTTCAACTCTTCACTATTACCCAACATAAGGCTACATCTATCTACATTAAAACTATTGACAAGTCTTTCACAAAAAGAAGCATTATGAACATCTAAACTTAAATCCAAAAAACCACCAAATCCAATCCGTCTAATTGCATTCTTATGAGTCTCTGGAATATAATTAAGAATACCAATAAACTGTTTAGGAGGTATTCTTTGACCAAGTGCAGTCTTATTCCTTTTAGAAATATTTTCATCATCACCTGCACTAACAACCTTCTTCCGCTTCTTTAAAAACCTAGAAGCAACATTTATGTTTCTTGCAAACTTAACTTTCTTTAGCTTCCTAGCATCAACGTCTTCCTTTAAACCATCAACAGAAGGTTCAGAAACTCGAGAAGAATCAAAACCTTTGCTACATAGACTCCTTGTTTGTCGTCTAAACATACCTTTACTAGATTGACTACTTGTTTCCTGCTTCAACGCACATTTGATAGATTGACTCCTTGTTTGCCGCCTCAACAAATTATTAGACGGAACAACATAACTAGAGAGCAAATCATTGTCCGCAGGAATGGCTGACATTGAAGGTCTTTTAGAAATGGAAGGTCTTTTAGAAGTCCTCTTAAATCTTCTAGATGTCTGTCTTTTTCCACTTATAGCTTCAACAGGAACAACACTCTTACCTTTCTTCTTATTTTTCATATCTTCATCAGAACAATATTCTTCAATAATTTCATCCAGCAAATTCTTACCAATCACATTACTTGGGAAACTCTCTTCTCCATTTCCGCCCATTTTCTACAAAAAAAACAGAACATATAATCAACATTTTAGAACAAAACATAGAACAAATGCAATAACTCATCAACAAAACATAAACTAATTTAACAAATCAATAACTCATCAACAGAACATATGTTCAATATTTTAGAACAAAAACCATACAAAATAATACCACAACAAACTTTGAAAGTTCAAACAAGCAAAACCCCCAAACAAAACCAATATCTCATTAACAGAACAATTGTTCAAAATTTTAGAACAAACACATGCAAATATAGAACAAACTTTGAAAAAAAATAAAATCATTTTGAAACTCACTAAATTTCAAAATCAAACCACAACAAACTTACAGATTTCAAACAAATGAAAAACCTATAAATCAAAAAGCAACAAAAAAAAGGTATCAAAACTAAAAAATAGAGAACAAACATAAAACAAAACAATATACCATTAACAGAACATACGTTCATAATTTTAGAACAACAAACACAAAATATAAAACAATAATAAAACAACATAAAAACATTCTCAAACTAAATACATTTGAATACAAAAAACATATAAAACACATACAGAAACTTCTTCATAAAGTTCAAACAAACGAAACCCTAGAAAATAAAAAAAACTACATAAAATCGCTATCAAAATCAACGAAGAACATAAAACAACAAAATAAACGAAGAACATAAAGAAACAAACCTCGTTCAGACGAACAAATTCATGGAAAAAAACGAAAAAGCGAAAAAATGCAAACAAAAACAATGAACAGAAAAAACGAAGAAGATAAACAACTAACCAAAGTTCAGAGGAACAAATACACGGTATAATTGATAAAATGCAGAAAGCAAATCTTCTATCAAAACCAAAGTTGATCGACTGTAGAAATGAGAGAAGATGGAAACAACGAAGGAGTCGAGGAAGAAGTTGAAGAACGAAGAGACAGATCTTTTCAACTTCAAAAACGCGCGACTTCTCACATGAAACTCACCGTTTTTGTCAAAAAAATACCCCAAAACTACGTAGTTTTAATTGGTTCTCACCTAAGGTGAGTTCTCACCTAGGAAAGGGTTCTCACAAGAGCCCTCTCCTATATATATATATATATATATAGGCTGTTAAGTCTCAAAGGTAAGGATTCAAAATCTAGTCTTTGAGAGAGATCATACTCGCTGAATTATGATCATACTCGAGCTAACCATCTGCTGTGCTTTATTATTTTCTCAACTTAAACCTAATGCATTTATTTTGTTAGCACGATATAGTTATGGAACTATCACGCACATCATCAATCACAGCATAATATGAGCATCGATCCACATGGAGTTTTGTAGGCGTATTTGCACTCTATTTAGCTTATGTTTAAGAGACAAAAGTAACCAAGTAATGATTATAAGAGTTTATTGTGAAAATGGACCGAATATACTAAAAACAACAGAAATAGCATAAGGGTAAATGAGATACTATTTGGGTAAAACGCACGGGATAGACTTTGCACAATAGGGGAATAGAATAGCAAACCATCTCACAAGGGTATTATTAAAGCACAATAGCAAGGCATCCGAAAAGCATTCTTCCCACATGTCTATGGTCAAAGAAGTCAACGTTATGTCTAAGCCATATCTTTATCAATCTTAGACATTTAACCAATTAGCAAGGCACATCAGATATTAAACAGATAGTCCCTTACTCATATTTACGACCTATCTAGCTTAAGATTAACATCTCTGCCTAATACATCACTAAACACCCTAAGTTAATGTTCGATTGAGATATCTTTCTCTTGAACATATCTCTCAATAACATACAATGTTAATGCCCTATTAACATTTCATACAACACAACTTAGAGATGTTAAACAAAGAAATACCCTTATGTCGATATGCGATGCTTACCTTTCCCCACTGCTACTGTCTATCCCATGCAAATTAGTCTACTCGCTCTTAATGAACAAAGATCATAAAAAGCTTATAGACAACACAACCTCATACCCAAAGATAGCAAACTCAGAGATCCAAGCTCTCTTAAGAAGACGAAAACGGAAAACAACTAATATATTAAAATAGAAATTGTGTTCGAAATAACGTGTCATTGCAAAAGGCCAAAAGTGCCTTATAAATGGCCTTACCCCTTGGTAGGGCAAAATAAAAACCTTCTCCTTTTAAAGGGTAAAATTGTATCAAAATATTCTAGACATGTAACATAATATTTGCTATGATTAACAGGTAAACCATACTTTTTCACTAGGTGGCACCATTCATAGGCTGCCACTCACAGTCTACATAGGCTCCTCCCATCTTTCCCCCCGTGTGTAATCCGTATTTCTTGGCGACTTGCTTCTTACGGCAAGGCCTTCCCTAGGGTGACTTGCTTCTTACGGCAAGGCCTTCCCTAGGGTGCATTCGTCCATTTCATGATATTGGACCTACAAAATACAATTTAATCAATATGTTTATATATTCGCTCATATTCGGCCCATTAATTCAATTAAGCACATGTTATCTTCTGGCTTTTATATGCACAGTTTACATCACATCAAAACCCTCGACTGACTTGAGTGTCAAAGTATCTATCTTGTTTTGCAGGTCTCGCGTCTCCGATGAAAGGCATCTGGATACTAGCTCTTAGACGTTCGGCTTCGTATCCAGCATACTTGGTCCCAAACACCCTATTCGAAATCACGGACTCATACGTCCCTTCTAGATGCATCTAATCATTGTTCGTAGGATTACTTTATAAATTTCACATTGTGTTATCATAATTGTGGTGATGGTGAAAGAATATTTTCCAACTTGTGAAACATTTCTCGGAAGAACATTACCGTGATACCATATCAAATTCTTCATTCAATCTTTATAAACGAAGAATCTTCTCTATTATGGTTACCATGTTTCTCTCACACTTTTATTTATCATGAGAGCGGTATGAAACAATAAGAAGATAAATAGATTCTAAAAATAGTTATTTATATACATATTTATTTGAAGATTAACATGGTTGAAGAAAAGGAAGAAAGAAATGAGTGGTTTTGGTTTTGAGTTTATGATCTGTTTGTTTTTTTCTAATCCAAGAAAGGCATCCTCCTTGCTTTCTGCTTTTTCTTCTGCTGCTCTTCCACTTTTGCTCTTTTTCCTTTTCCTTTATTTCTTCTTCTCCTTCTCTTTCTCCTTCTTTACTTTTTGTTTCTTTCTCTTCCACCTGCATATTCCATTCATTTTTTTTATCTTTTCCCCATTTTTTGCCAAAATTAGATACACTCATTTCATTCAGCTATGGACAATAATTCAAGTGTTTTATTCACTCCTAAATGTATACTTCACTCATATATGAAATAATTGTGAATGACATGGTAAGTACAATGATGGAAATGGCATATATGATAGACATTATTGTGTTATGCCAACCCTGAAACACATGACTCTTCTATCCTAAAACAGTAAACTAACTGAAAAGAAGAAGTGACTTCTTGTTTTCATTAAAGAATCTAACAAAGCTTGCAACCATTCAAATAGAGCTGAGTTATTGTCATTCATTAAAAGAAGAAAAAGAAGGACCCATCATCACTGCAATGCAATTAATCAAGAAAAGTAGCAAACTTTAATAAGATACCCTTCCTTTATTAGCTAATAAATGAATGAATCTGGTAACCCCTAAAATGGTTTAATTAGCTTCTGATATAGGAGAAATGTTGTGACTGAAAGTTGCAAATGAATGTTTCTACTTTAAGGGCAAATAGTCATCATTTTGTTTTAGAGGGACCATTAATTCTAAGTCCCCCACTTTGATAGGACTCATAATTATTCTCTAGACATCAAGTTGCTTATATTTTATAGGAATATGCAACTTATCATTATGCCCTCTCCTTTTGCTATCACATCCTCTTGCCCCTTGGGACCAATCTATATGTGATCCTATATAATCTGTCCCCCACCTTCACCTTGGAATGACACTAATCAATTCCTATTTATTCAATTATTTGTTTACAAATGCATCAAGACAAGCTTCAATCAGCTTTATCATACAAAATATCTCCATAAAATCATTCAAATATAAAAATAGAAAAGGAAATAACCAGCTTTCTTATATATGTTGTACTATTAATTCTTGGTTATTCCTAATTAATCCATAGTTAGACAATAATTTCAGAAAACATACCTTTTCTTCATCTTTCAACTTGTCATTACAATTGAGAAAATGACCATCTTCTTCTGTTATTACTTCACAGCTCTTCAAAGGAGGAGGGCTGTGACTACTTGAACTCACATCAGGAGGTGTGCTTTGTGTTCCAATATCTACCATTTTCTTCTCTACACATAACAAAATCAAAATCAAAATCAATTAATAAAATATGATAATAATGCTCAACAATAATTTAGTTTTAAAATGTACAGACCTTGAATAGGAAAATGAATAGTTTCATCATGTTCTGGTGTAGCAGTAGAGGAAATTGATGGCTTAGCAGTAAATATTGGACGATGAGAATTATAAACAAGAGGAGCAGACATTGTAACTCTATTGCTTGTTGAGTTTCTAAATGATCTTCCACTCAGTGTTTTAGAAGATAGACATTCTAATGGAACTTCTCCTGAAAGTGGGTTACAAATATATTTTTCTGCTTCATTCCACTTTGAATTCAAAGCAAACCCATCTGGTGATGAACATTCCCAGCTATAATTATTATTAAACCCTGCTCTTGCCTGCAATGCTGTTTTTCATATACCCAATATCAAAAACAAGCAAATTTTAATGGAGAATTATATACCCATTTAAGTAATAATTAAAAATTGTACCTTTAAGAGCAGTTGTGAAGGAGTAGGTTGATGGGTCAATTTCTTCTGCCAAATAAATGAAATGTTAAGATAGAAAATGGGAAATTAAAAATGAAAAGTATGGTGTACCTTTAAAAGGGTAGCCAGGAGAAGAGGCAGTGCTAGAAATGGTAATGTATGATCTAAAAGAAGTAGCATTATCATCTCTGTAAGTTCTGATATGAGAACCTGAAAATCTTCTTGATTTAGTGTTGTCTCTGCTGATTTGATGAGGTCTTAAGGACCATTCTCGATAATCTGCTTCTTCTTCTCTTCTTTTTGAACCATAAGGAGATTGTTCCATTCTCATTAATTAACTTTGTATATTTCTCACCTTTCTGTACCTTTACCTTTTATATATTATAACCATATTTTTCTCTTTTCTTTTTTATGTTTTATTTTCTCACTTGTTTGCATATCAACACCCATCTAATCTGCTAGCTGGCATATTTTTGATCTGACTATATAATGGAAAATGCAGAGAAAAAAATAAAAATAAAAGGATAATGTAGATGATAATTTCTAAATTTATTCCTAATGTTTTTAGGAAAATGCAGATTTATTCTTAATTTATAGAATGATAAAATTTTATTTATAATGTTAATAAAGAAGATCAATTTTAAACGCAACCTATTTGATAACATCCAGATATTATTGGAGGACCGGAATGGAAATTAACTAAACGATAGCGAACCGGAGATACGCCAGAATAAAGGCGTACGGAGCAAGTTGTAAAACCTGGCGGGTCAACGGAGTCCTGGATACGCCACAGATAGTCAAAAGCCATAAAGAGGCTAGTAATCACCACCTATTGGAGGATACGCCGTCAAGTATCGATACATCCGCCAAGAGATCACGCCGCCTTTCCTTGGGAAAACCGACATCATTAAAGACAAGTAAAAACCCATTAATGAGCTTTTACGGTCGAACTTGAATGAACTCAGTAACCACTATTAATGAGGCATTAATGGGGACTTTCTGGTTATCAAATCGAAGGTTACGACTAAACCTAGTATAAATAGACTTGCACCCCAAGCTATTGAGGTACACACTTTCCAATACCATTCCTTCGTGCTTTTACTTTATCCTTTTATACACTTTACTGACTTTATCATCGGAGTCCCCCCGGCCGAACCCAGCGGCGCCCCCCCACAGGTGGAGCTCCGACGAGAAATCAACTTGGTAACATCAATTGGTGCGGTGAGCGTGGAGGCTCTGATCACGAAAGAGCTTACATCACGAACATAAAATGACAAATGAAGGGCAAAACCCCTCATTTGGGATAACAACACCTCCGCTTACTATACCAGTATCAGTGGGCAATGCCCCGATCAACCAGGCTAATCAAAGGAATGACCTACCTCCCCTTGTCCAGGATGCCAGAGAAATGTCGCCAGAAACCTTTATGGATATCATCTCGGAACTGGTGGAGTACAACTACGGCACACTGCCGCGGACCGACTAAGACCATATTTTGCTAATCCACCTGTGGGAGGACCTACAACAAGAGTCATACCCCCTGTTCGTTGTCCCCCGCCTAGATCGAGGATATCGAGTTGGCAAAACGCCATTATAAGACCGGGAGCAAGAAACAATTCGGCATTCTTACGCCTAGATTCTGTGGATGCTATCATCACCAATGCAGAACTGGGAAGTGCCCTACCAATAAATAGGAGATTGTTCAAGGATCCGCCAGAAGGGAGTCATAGGAATAATCAGGTACCACCCAGAAATGTGTTGAACCCAGGGATCACCATTGGCGGACAACGTGTGCCCCCATTACCTCCATTGGTGCCAGCTGGACAGGAGCAGATTCATGAGGTAGTAGCTGATCGCGGCCACCGACAAGATGGACATGCTGATCCTAGGCGTAGGAAATGAACCCGGTCTCGAGGTCGGAGACGATCCAGATCTCGTTCCCGCAGTAGAAGGCGACCACGATCACACCATCGAAGGGCACCACCACCACCTGGAAGATAAGGAGGAGGTGGCGGACGACCTCCGCCCGGTGGACAGGGTAGAGGTGGCGGACGATCACCATCAGATCCGTCATCGTCGTCAAGCTCCTCCGAATCTCGGCAAAGCAGTTCCAATAGTAGGGGACGCCCGAGGATAGATCGTGATTATATTAATAGGGAAATTCGAGCAGCCTTCCAAAGGCAGAATGAAGAAAACGCAAGGCACAATCCATATGCCAATAGGGAATCACCATTTTCAAGGTAAATACAAGAGGCAGTGCCGGATAGATGATTCAAAATCCCAAATATTCCCGGTTACACGGGAGAGGACAATCCAGAGGCTCATGCAAGAAAATACAAGGAGTTGCTTGCAATCAATAGTGCGAGTGAAGCAATCTTATGCCGAATGTTCTTAACCACGTTAAAAGGGCCGACGTATGATTAGTTTTAGTCCCTTCCACCCGGATCGATAGACATTTGGGATCAATTGAGCATGGAATTTTATGCCAAGTTTGCAAGCATCATTCCCCCAGTTATCTCATCTCGTAAGCTTTTTGAGCTAAAGCAGAAGGCGGGCGAACCGCTCAGAGATTACATCAACAAATTCAACAAACTATGTATCCAAGTGGTTGATGTGGATGTTCCTACAACTGTTGAGGCAGTGATAAAAAAATACCACATGCAAAAGCTTACAAGAGAAGTTGGTGAGGCACAAACCTAGGAACATTGCGGAGCTAATGGAAAGATGCAAGGATTTCATGGAGATCGATGACATTCGGAGGGAATCTACATCCCCTCCTAAACGTGGCAAAATGAATCCAGGCGGAAAGATAAAGAAAAAGAGAAAGAGAAAGCTTCTGAACCATCCGCTAGGGGTAGACGCAGGAGTTCAAGGAACAGACCAGCGTACACGCTATTGAACGCCTCCAAGAGCGAGGTATTAATGTTGTTGGAGAACATACAACATAAGCGGCACATTTCATATCCCGAACCAAAAGGGGGGAATACACCAATGTTGGAAAGAACCCCAAAAATTATTGCAGATACCATAGAAGGAATGGTCATGATACAAATGCATGTTGGGAGCTAGCTATAGAAATCGAAAGGCTAATCGGAAAAAGGAAGCTAGATAGATTTGTCCAAGATGACAAAAAGCAAAATGATGACAAATATAAGAATGATCGAAAGAAGAAGGCGAAAAGCGTTATCAACGTCATTACTGGCAGACCGGGATATCAGCCCCCAGCTAAGAAATCTCGAATGTCCGCCCTCGATAGGTCGTCGCTCAATCGACCATTCGCAGAGATTGGCCCAACGATTCCCCTACATGCAGATGCTCTAGTCATTTCCATGGTAGTGGAAGGATGGGAAATGAAACGAGTAATGGTAGATACAGGAAGTTCATACAATGTCATCACTAGAGGAGCATTCGCCAAGCTTAAAGTTGATCCGATCCAGATAGAAATGACCATTGCTGATATTTTAGGAGTGACAGGTCACACTATTCAGACCAAAGGTCAGGTGACTTTGGAATTTGAACTGGCGGATGATGATCAGACGTGGATTGGCAATCTTGAATTCTCTATTATGGACGGACAATTGGCTTATAACATCATTCTGGGGCGGCCCTTTATCTCAAAAGTTGCAGCTCTAATTTCCATACACCACTTAGCGATGTACATCCCCACCAGCAAAGGAGGAGTGATGATTAGTGGAAATCAAAAAGTGGCTCAGGAAACCTACTCGGCATCTTTGTCGATCCACCCTCAATCTAAGGATGATGAAGGGGAAGAAGATGAACTTGTCACTATAGCTTTGGGCGACACCGAGATGGTTCTTATTGCTGATGGAAAACAGGTACGAATTGCTAAAGGATTGAAACCAGGAATCAAGGAAGATGTTACAAAGGTTCTCATAGAATTGAAGGACATGTTTGTATGGGAAAACAAGATCCTCATAGGAGTAAGCCTAGATATAATCACTCATAAGTTAAACATCACCGAGGATGCAGTCCTAGTGGCTCAGAAAAGAAGAATACATGGCCTAGAGAGACAAAAGGCAATTGAGGAAGAGATAGCCAAATTGAAAAAGGCAGATGCAATCGAGGAAGTTATCTATACCCAATGGTTAGCGAACGTGGTGCTAGTCAAAAAAGCTGGCGATCGTACAGAATGTGCATAGATTTCACAGATCTTAATAAGGCATGTCCTAAGGATAACTATCTCTTGCCTTGTATTGATATTCTTGTAGACGGAATGACTGGGTAAGCGGTATATTTATTTACAGATGTAAAGTCGAGCTATCATCAGATCCTGATGGAGCCCTTAGACAGAATCAAAACCTCCTTTGTGACGCATCAAACAACCTACTGTTTTAAAGTCATGCCTTTTGGGCTTAAAAATGCTGGAGCCACTTACCAACGTATGATGAATAAGATCTTCGAAGGCAAGGATGGAAATAACTTCTCAGTTTATGTTGATGACATGATCATCAAAAGCACTACAATGGAGAAGCATGCTGGAGATATAAGAGAGGTCCTAGAAGTCCTTTGCAAACATAACATCAAGCTGAATCCAGAAAAATGTACCTTTGGAGCGACATACAAGAAATTTCTCGGATATATGATCAGTCAGAAAGGAGTAGGTGCCAATCCAGATAAAATTAAAGTTGTGCTAGACATGAAAGCTGAAGGAAAATAGGCTAACGTTTGGCAGCGGAAATATAAAAATTTTAACCTTTTTCCATTAACCAAGATCCGTTAATCGTTATTTCATATAAAGAGGGATAGAAGGAAATACCTTTTAAAGATCTATCTACCGTTGCAATCGTAGTGCCAACAACTCTTACTGCGAGTTCCCGAGCATAAGACAAAAACACAATTCAAAATATGATTAGAACTCAACCGTATAAAAGCAACCAAAGTAGATTGCCTCTAATAAATCAACACAAGATCAAGGATAAGAGAAAGAGATTAATAATCAATTGAAACGGGAGGAAGCGGTGGATTATTTCGTCCTCAATTGGGGGTGTCGAAATTCTCTCTCTTCGGTTAGCTAGGGTTGGCCAAAATTCTCATGTAAGGAGGGTATATATACTCTCTTGTATCTAAACCCTAGTTAGATAGAATTAGGTTACTGAATAAGAATTTAATTCGGAATAAAATTCTTATTAGTTATTATCTATAATTATATCTAAATATAAAGATAATAATAATAACTTGACAGGATAATAATAGAAGCAATTTAATCTCATTAAACCACCTCACTTATTTATCCCTTAATTAATTTAATTCACAATCATAAGCTAATTAGAATTGTTAAAAATCAAATTAATTATTTATGTATTTTATATACATAAAATCGCCCCCTATGTAATGGGCCTTAGTGGACTCAGTTGGGCTTCCATCAATTAATTAACATCTGTTTCTCTTTTGGGCTCCAAGTCTTATGTGTGACCCATTAGGTTCTTATTGCTTCTAGCCGTATGCAACCATTAAATTAATTTTCTCAGAATTATATTTAATCTTTGCATAACGGAATGAGTACGCGAAATGTGATTGGCAGATCCGAAACATTCCCCCAGAGCTATAAGAAGACAAGTTGATTCTGTCGTTGACCTTTCCGTATTAGTTACAGTATAATTCGATCCTTTATCAACTACATCCTTGAACATAATCTTACGAATATGGATAATGTCAAGTCACATATAGCGAGACGTTCGTTTTACTTGTACATGCCGAGTTAACTCCAATTAGATAGGTTAAGTGAAATCTGCATTTCAAGTCTTAAACTATCACCTTGAAAAGAATTTAAAGTCAAGTCTTCCACAAACGATCCTTGGACGTATCTCCCATTTATCAAGAGTGACAAATGCTCAATCCAATGTATAACTATCCTGCAATTACTTCCTGTGATACCCAACATCTGCCGTTCACACCCCAGAGTCATCTTTGTTATGGATCGTGTTACAACAGGATCAAAGCATCACATTCCATAATCCAGAATCACTAATTAACATTCCTTTGAGTCTTAGGATTACTTATACCTATTAATACCAATGAGATGAACAGGTGACAAGGATAAATCTACCCATCCTGTTATCTAAAGTTGGGTCCCCAATCCTAATGAACTCCCTTTCATCAGATCCATGTAACTGTCTAGATATCTGCATATCTGAAGCTTGTGAGATCAGCTCTCTGTCTCGACAGAAGACATTGTTACATGCAAGTCTCAGCAGTGATATGTCAATCCTATTTCTAAACATATTACTTGACTTGGGGTGGTTTTAAGTTTATTAGTTTATTATAAAGTTTCGTCTCACTTCATGCTTGTATGAACACTTTATAATCACTTTAAACAAACTTAGGGATTTCCTTTTATTAGACTTATTTAGTTCTTAAAAGAGGTTGCCTTTATATATAGTTATGAAACCATATCTTATTAAAACAAATGATATAAAGAACATTTCATTTACATTAAGTTTATATCCTAGAACAATTGTCTATAGGACACTAAACCCCAACAAAAGCTCCCCAGAACATTAAAGAAGTACAACGCCTCAACGGGCGGATCATATCCCTTGGAAGATTTATCTCATGCTCCGCCCGTAGATGCCAGCCATTCTATGATGTGATCAAAAAGCAAAAAGCATTTGAGTGGAATGAAGATTGCAAGCTGGCATTCGAAGGCATCAAACGTTTCCTCACGGAACCACCTCTGATGAGTAGACCCCTTAAAGGAAAAGATTTGTATATGTATGTTTCTGTTACTGACAAAGCTGTATGTACGGCGATGATCAAGGAAGAAGGAGGCCAACAATATCTGATCTACTATGTTAGCAAAGTTCTGAAGGATGCTGAAACTCGATACTCAAGATTGGATAAAATGGCATTAGCAGTGGTTACCACCTCCATCCGCCTTAGACCCTATTTCCAAGCCCATATGGTCATTGTCAGAACCAACATACCAATGAGAAAGGTATTACAGAAGCTGGAAACTTCTGGAAGATTGATGGAGTGGTCCATCCGCCTTGGCGAGTTCGATGTCCGATATGAAGGTAGATCCGCTCTAAAAAGTCAAGTACTGGCGGATTTTGTAAATGAATTCATAGAAGAAGACATCAATCCCCCCAAGGCAAAATAGGAAGAGTGGACAATGGACACTGACGGAGCATCATCAGCCGAAGGTGCAGGGATAGGCATTGTGATCAAAGGACCCCAGTATATCAAGATACACTATGCAGCCAAACTAGAATTCCCAGCAACGAACAATGCTGGAGAGTATGAAGCCTTGATCCTTAGGCTATGCCTATTGAAAGAGATTGTACCAGAGCGAGTTGTAATTTACAGTGACTCAAAGCTGATGGTCAATCAAATGATCAAGAATTTTAGTGTCAAAGATGAAACACTAGTTAAATATGTAGAAGAGGTTAAGAGGATGCTGAACCACCTGGAAAGCAAAGAGATGAAGTGGGAAATGGTCCATATGCTCCGAGGATCGAATACGGAAGCAGACCACCTGGCTAAGTTAGCTTCAAGTAGAGACCAGTGGGCGGATCTTGAATGTCCATTCAAAGTAAAAACTAAACCAACATTCGTCCTGGAATTTATAGCTGTTGTGACATCCGCTCCAGGTGATTGGCGTTTACCGATTCGTCAATTCCTTACTGACGGATCCTTGCCTCAAGACAAGGAAGAAGCTAGACGGATGGTGAGGCAAGCGACATATTTTTTGCTAGTCAATGATCACTTGTACCGCAGATCTTTTAGTCAGCCCTGGCTAAAATGCGTCACATCAGAAGAAGGTCAAGAGATCCTGAAAGAATTGCATGAAGGCATATGTGGAGCTCAGGAGGCATCCGTCGCTATCTTCAAGAAATCCAGGCTATCAGGGTTCTATTGGCCTACTACGGAATCAGATGCCCAGAAACTTGTAGAATCCTGCCATAACTGCCAGGTCCATGCGAATGAGAGTCATGTAGCTAAAGCTCTACAGAAACCCATCATCGAGGGTCGGCCATTTTCCACATGGGGCATTAACATAGTTGGTCCCTTTCTGTCAACAAGGAAACAAAGAAAGTACGTGATAGTAGCTGTCGATCATTTTACAAAATGGGTAGAAGCAGAAGTTGTTTCAACTATTAGCGCCGAACGAATGGTGGAGTTCATAAGAGATAACATCATTGGAAGATTTGGAGTCCCCCATACGATCATCACCGATAAAGGAACATAGTTTAACTATGAGGAATTCAAATCATTTTGTGAAAACCAGGGCATCCAGAACAAATTCGCCTCGGTATATTACCCACAATCAAATGGGATGACTGAAGTCACTAATAGAACTATTGTGAAGGGCATAAAAAAGAGGCTAGGCGAACATGACAAGAAATGGGTGGATCAACTGATGAATGTCCTATGGGTGTACAGAACCACTCCCCGAACCGCCACCGACGAAATGCCATTTGCTCTCACTTATGCAATAGAAGCTGTCATTCCAGTAGAAATTCAAATACCAAGCGATAGGGTCTCGTTCTATTGTGAAGACCAGAATGAAAAGAGATTACAAGAAAGTCTTGATCGTTTGGAGGAAAGAAGAGAGAAGGTGTATGTCCGGATCGCAGCTTACAAACAACGGATTGCTGCCTATTATGATAGGAATGCCAAGCTCGTAGAACTAAATCAAGGGGATTTGGTACTAAGGAAAGCCAACAAAATTCAATCCACAGAAGGCAAAAGCAAGCTTGGAGTCACTTGGACAGGGCCATACAAGATAGTCACCAAAATCGGACCCGCCACTTTCAAAATTCAAGACATGGATGGGAACACTCTGCCACGGACATGTCATATCCAAAGTCTCCACAAATACTTTCTTAAAGAATAGATTGTAATAAGGTCTTGAGTACTCTTTTTCCTTTAATAAGGTTTTTCCCACTGGGTTTTTCTTATTAAAGGTTTTAATAAGGCTCACGTAAAGGACCGATCCGTTCTAATAAGGTGAATTGCCATTCAATAAAAGTCATCTTTATCTTCAATTCTTTTTAAGTATCTTTTGCAGAACATAAATATTCCCGATTCAAAGGTGGGAGGCAACAAATGCTACCCATTAAAAATTCGCAGCCCGTCGTTATGGCGCATATGCTCTCTCCTCAAAGATAGGAGAATGAAAAGTCCCACTGGGGGACCAATTTACCTCAAAGATAGGAAAGATTGGTCGCCATTAAGGGTAGGTTAAAATTATCCCAAAGATAATCACACCCTAAAACTCTCCTCAAAGATAGGAGGAGGAAAGTCCCACCGGCGGATCAATTTACCTCAAAGAAAGGAAAAAGATTGATCGCCATCAAGGGCAGTCTTAACTTAGGACTTAAAACTAAAAGAACCTTTTAAGGTTCATTCGTCGGGGTCTGGTTGGCCGCCTTACCCCAAAAATATTCCTACTATTAAATCTGTGATGCAAAACATGATTTGTTTACGAGGATTATATTAAAAAGATAGAAGTGAAATTGTACTTAGTTACAATTACATTAAAAATAAAAAGAAACTACACTATGGCGGTTACATTCCCAGCCTTGGTAGAAGATACTTCCTTCTCAGGAACATCATCCGCCTTCTCAGTAGCCTTTACTGTTGAACCGCCAGTGTTCGCCCCTATGAGCCCAGTTTGCTCACTCTTCTCCCCCGACGCCTCACTTGGATGATCCGCCTCTTCCTCTAGGTTGACAAAGGGCTTAACATCTTCCCCAACGTTTCTCTTCATCTCAGTCTGGACCTGCCCAAAGATGAAGTCACGAGCATTCTCCATCTGGTTATACGTACCTGTTAAGCCCAAAATATACCTAAAATATCATTAATATTTACATCGGTTTTGCTATGAAATCGTGATGTTTATATCTATTTAGAGTACTTTTACGTCCGAATATGTTTCTTTCATTTCAAGGTACCTAAATATTTGGTAAAATCCAAATAGGAACGAAAACAGATAAAAAACGAAGGAAAACCCCTAAGTTACGAGCCAAAAAGACGAAGAATTCAGCACACCGATATGAGGAAGATGGGAACAGAGTCATAACTGAGAGGAACATCCCAAATCTCGGCAGAGATTCTGGGTCGCGACCGAGATTCCCTAATCTCGATCGCGACACGCCTTTATCTGGAACTTCGCCTATTCGTTTCGAAGGATAAAAATTGCTTCCTCAATCTCGGTAGAGATTCTCCCGTCTCGGTAACATCAGAAATTCCTGCAGCACATTCTTCACATGTTGAAATTCAAAGAAACGCGTCCGTTCGGGTGGATAAAAATGTCTCGTCGCAGCGGACACGACCCTTCAATATGACTCTTCAACATCTATAAATAAAGAGTTGATTTCAGAGTTGTAGAGAGAGGATTAATTAAGAAGAGTGCAGAATTTATGCAGAAACTCTGACTCAGAAATGAGTCAGAGATTAGATTTCATTTCTGTAAAAGCAATCTTGCCGTACACAAGTTGTTCTTAAATTAATTACAAACACAGTAGCAATTAGATTTAGATTAAGATCTATTCAAGACTAGTTTACATTTTGGTAGTAGAAATACCATCTCTATTCCGAAGATTCAGCGAGAAGATTAAGGCATTGTTTGGTAAACCACTTAATTGCTTAAATTAAAATGTTAAGCACTTATTTAATTTAAGTGCGTTTGATAACGGTTGTTTTTCCACCACTTAAATTAGTTAATTAAGTTAAAGCCCACTTATTTTGATAAGTCAAAATATTTAACTTATCATTTTAAGTTAAACATTATCAACTAATATTCTTTTAAAAATTAAATCATTCAATATTTTCAGCACTTATAATTTTCAGTTTTATCAAACAGCACCTAAGTAGCGGATTCGACCCTGGAGCCTGACAAACTCTAACGAGGTTTGAGGAAAGGATTTACGACTCGGAACTCCAATGTCATTTTGAATGCTTCCATGCTGTTTATTCTCTGTAAACTTGTATCAATTCACACTTCATCTAATAAAAGTTTATGCAGTTCAATATATTTTTATGTAGTACTTTGGTAAATGATCCGAAGTAAGTTCTGGTGTTTTCATTAAAACGTAGTTAAATTCAAAATCTTTACAAGGAAACTTTGTTGAACACTTGGTTAAATTCATTCTTACGGACGATATGATCGTTAGATCGGCTTATCGGAAATAAGTATTAATTTGATTAAGGTAGCGATCTTGCCCGGCCGTAGGAAGATCGTCTGCGGTCAAAGCCTTTTAATTGAAGGAGTTTACGTTTATTACACATTTATAATTTTTACAAAGTTTAAAGTTGTTTTCTTTGCTTAATACAAACGAGTATAATTATTCTCTTATTTTAAACACTAAATGTTTCTGGTTTGTAATTCAAACTCAAAACAGAATTGATTTCTAACATTCAACATATGTTCTAATCTGATTCTTATTAATTCAATCTCAAAACCAAATCCAATTAAACGATTTTCTATATTATAAACCTAAAACGTGAATTAAACTGAATTAAAATAAGTTTTCGTTAAAAAGCGTTCCCTGTGGGATCGATATCTTTTTATTACTACAAGTAAAACCGTGCACTTGCGGAAATCGCTCAACAAGTTTTTGGCGCCGTTGCCGGGGAACGCCAAATTTTTTTACAAAAATTTATATTTTTCGTGTTTTATTCCGAACCTTGGTTTATAATATATGTATTTATTTATTTTCTAGTTTTACTTTATTTATTGAGGATGGTCACTAGGACTAAATCCTCGTTGTTATTTAACGTTTGCATTTAGATGTTTGCAGATAAAAAAAAATCCAAGTTTTTTTCAAAGATGAACTGGAGATTTGATCATCAATATAAATTCACAGAAGGAGTCTACAGAAAAGAAATTTGGCTAGCAGATACATCAGAAAGGAAAAGAAATTTTTGAAACAGGATGTCAGACGTGACAGATGATTTTTCCAGCAAAATTTACCTCTTCCCAAACAACTTTAACCCTTTTCTATAAACTAAACCCTTCACCAAAATATCATATCTCTTTATAAAATTTATTCAATTCCTACACTAAAGCCAAATAATTTCTCTTTTTTTTATCACTTCCTTAAAACACCTACATCTATCTCTCTAAGAAATCACCATGGAAAATTTTCTCAGACAGATATATCAGAAGTAGGATGGAATTATCTTATCCGTCAGGAAGGAATTGTATACTTTTAATATAGTTTTGAAAGATTCGGTTCATGTGCGTAGTTTTTTGTTCGTGGCCAGAACTAGAAGTTCGGGCATTTAACCAAAATCACTAGATCCTTAAATTGAGAAAACGCTAAAAAAAGAAAGCGCTTAAAAAAATGCTAAAAAACGAAAACGCAAAAAAAAAAAAGAAAAAAAAGAAAAAAAAATATAATAATAATTTCAAAGTATGGGAAACAGTTCTATTTTTTAATTCCCAATTGAAATTATTTCCAGGTAAGTTAAAATGGACAAGACCATATTTAGTTGATAAAATATTTTAAGAACAAAGGAGCTCCAATTCAAGCAATTGAATCAGTAGACGTATTCTATGAAAATTAAATTAATTAGTTTTCATTTAATTTACATTTGTTTATTTTTATGATTTTATTTTTATTTAGTTTTTAGTTTTTAAATTTGTATACAACTAAGTTTTATTCAAAAAAAAATCATTAAAGTCATGTTTTTAATTGATTTTCAGAAAATTATTGTACGTTTAGTGAAATTTTAGGAATCTCAGTTGAGATTCAGAAATCTCGGTAGGGATTTTAAGTATAGATTTTTCAGGAATAGGTTCGAAAAGTTTCTGAACTTACCGAGATTTTACGAAAAGGGTTTCGATGTGTGTTTCCTGAGTGGGAAACAACGTGTTTCCAGAATCTCGGTCGCGACACGGTCGTTATTATGACCTGTCACCTTCGTTTCTCCATTTTTCTTACATCATTTGCTGAAAAATTCGAAAATTCTGTCAGTTTTTCACCCAAAAGGCACCAATTGACACCATTTCGTTTTCAATAGACATAATATTTCATTCTGTTAACCTACATATTATAGTAAGGATCAGAATTCTTCTTTTATTTCACTTAATCTCTTTCAGAATTCTGAATTTCTTACCACATTTTCTAAAGGTTACAGACACATTTTAATTCTCCAATATGACTTCCTCTTTTAATTGTATATATTGGGAGACATCTTCCAAGGCAACACAGTTAATTTCTCAAAAATGTTAATGGAGGGGTTAGTTGCCGCATCACGATCCAAGGACCGAAAGATTGGATTTGGGAACATTATCTGTGGAATTATCCTTGGAACAAAAGGATCAGTTTCGGTTTCATGAACTGATAAGGAACCATTTCCCATTCTTAACTATGAATTCCTTGAAAGTGAGGGACTTGTCAAGCGTGTGTTTTATAGTCGGTCCAAGATTTCTTTCTCTTGAGGAAAGACAGATCTTCGTGCAAACAAAGATCAATCGGGCCTGTGCACTGCGTATTCCAATTCAACAGGATACCATTTGATTTTGTTTTGTTTTAGTTTATATATATTTATGTAAATAGGTTTGTTTAAATTTTAAATTGTATATATGTTCTTTTTATTTATTTGTACATATGTTTTTCATTCAATAAAATTTCAATATGATTTCATGTTTGAACCTTTTGTTATGAATAATGTATGTTTAATCTATAAGTTTTCAAATGAATCTGTATATCTGAATGATAAATTTTAATAAGTAATAATAATTATTAACCATTTAAGATTAATGTATATTCATGTTTAAATTCAATTCACTTAAAGAATTAATGATCATTTATGAACATTAATGATCATTTATGATACATTCAATTCAATTCATTAATCAGAATTTAGCAAGGTTAAACCTTTGGTTTTTCCTTTATTTAATGTTTTAATTGTGTTTTTAAGTTACATGAATTAATACATATATTAATAGGACATCATTACAGGAAGAATAAGTTATTGCGGAGTTCAAATACACGTTTATAAGCTACCAGGTCTAGAATCTCGGTAGGGATTTCAGAATCCCTACACAAACAGCGAAGACTGAACTTTCAGGAGAAATAATTCTCCCTGAAAAGCTCATGTCGCGACCGAAATTTTGGAATCTCGGTCGCGACACGCGACCTGTAGGTAGGGTTATAGGCACGAATTTGAACAAATTATCAACCTTTTACTATTCCTACACTACTTCCTAACACTTATATTCACCCCTATATAAACCGATCACTTACACAAACATTACATCAACTCTATTTAAAACACATTTTCTTCTTCCACAATCAATTCCACACCATATCACCTTTACTTTTTACCAAATTTTTACCTATCCAACATACTTCTTTCCCAAACACAAACTCCATAACCTAAACCTCTATTTTTCTATCTCTCTCACAATTTTTTCTATTTTTCTCTCATAAATCCGACATTTAAACACCATGCCTAGACATAAGAAGGTTACTCACAAGGTTTCCTTTACCTCTAATAATTGTTTTCATGTTGAATATGGATCCATTCAAACACTATTTCAGATGAGGACGGGCAGCGGTACAAGCACTTTTATGGACATAGCGCATAGTGAAACATACATTATTGGCTTTTTGGTTACTCTTTCCGATGCTAAAAAGAATGAGAGGATTACATTTAGGGATTTAAGTTAAATTTATGACATTGGATTAGATGAATTTAATTCCAAGCACACTTCTAGCAAGCTTATTAAGGATAATAGTAATTTCTATTTCAATAAATTTTTATCCTATTTTCTTTTTGGGAATGTTAAAAGATTATGCCGCACTTTGAAGTACGATAAGAATAAGAGGTTTATTTCTTTTAGGAATAATGGTACAACATATAAAATTGATTATGAGGCTATGGGCATGATGTTTGGTTTTCCAACTAGTGGTTTTGTTGAAAGGCCTAAAGAAATTAATTCACACACCATTTGGAATACACTATCCGGCCAAGATACTTTTTACCCTAAGAACACATCTAGTAAGTGGATTAGGGATAATTGTGTTTTCTACTTTCACAAGTTTTTATGTTTTTCTTTGTTTGGACTGGTTGAAAGTTCTAAGGTTCCAGTTAGGGATTTGTTCGTGCTAGATTGTATTTTTAAAGGTCTTCAAATTGATAGCATTGGCATGCTATTCGACAATTTGCAACGTGCCTCCGCATCCCGCACTAGGTAAGTACCTTTGGGAAATTTTATTACCGGGATTGGGATGGGCGCACGTGGTGAATTGGCGGATTTTCAAAACCTCACTTACCATGGCAATTTACCTCTTTTGGATATCCCGGCTCTTCTTCGAGCCAATTTATTGCTTAAGGAAGGCCCCCCGTATTTATCTCTTATGAGACACGTATTACACACCTAAATGTTCACATGGGTGGAGGAGCTTCTAGCTCTCAAGGTTTAGGTACCGAAGAGGGTGATGATGATGAAGAAGAAGAAGAGGGTGAGGAGGATGAGAATGTTGAAGCTCGAGCACAAGCACAAAAGAATGTTGAAGCCCGAGCACAAGCACAAGAGAATGTTGAAGGAGCACAAAATGTTAATGATGAAGCTGATTTGAGGAGAGTTTTTGAACCAAATGAATGCCCACAACCGGCAAATGAATTTGTGGTTAGATGATATTGATGAAAGCAATCAAGAAATGAGTAATTACCGCGGTAGATGCAAATATACATACTTTGAGGCGAGAGAACAAGTCTACCCGACGCTGAATGTTATCATTTTTCCATCGTCAAAACATTGTGACAACACCGTCTCCACCGGGTTCACCTTCTCATGCCTAGGTTTTATCTTTTCTTTATCATCTATTTTTATGTTGTTTCACTTTAAGTTTGGTACAATGTTCCTATTTTCTATTATGTTTGATACATTTTAATATCTTATGATGGATGATTTAATTTCATACTTTCTCTATCTTATTTCGTATGATTTATTTTCGTACAATTTTTCGTGTTTTATCAATTTTTGCACCAATGAGGACATGGTCCAAATTAAGTGTGGGAGGAGATATTACATATATCGTTTTATTTTTAGTACAAATAAATGCAATGAATAAGAATGAATGACATTTATTCAAATATAAATGCATGTTAATAATTTTTAGTAATATACAATAAGCAACACTTGTTTTATGTAAATGCAACATATATTACAACACTTTTTCAAAATTAAATAACATTTTTAATACAAACATTTGTTTTATAAACCTTACATTAATTTTTCATATGTTTAAACTATTTAACTTATGATTATTTTTAGGTTATCATTATCGATAGAAAATAAAATTTCTATACGGGCAATATTTTTCAAATTTTTCATAAATCTCCGATACGATTTTAAGTAAAATTGTCTCGAGTGAATGTATTTAAGTAAAAAATTCTTTATTTCAATCTCTATCTTATATCATGAAATTCATGATACAATAAATCTTATTTTTAATTTTCAATTAGGTTTATAGGCATTAAATTGAACTAACAATTTTTAGCTCGGTTTGATTTTCGTCTTACATTAACACCAATTGAAGTTTTTAAGGAAACTTTAGCCATAATACATGTTGAATTTTAAGTCAATATAGGATGAATGTGCTATCTTTCTTTTTCCCAATTTATAATTTTAATTTTATAATTCATGTTAATTAAATCAATTAGTTGTATTCTTAACTTTTGGCCACGATTGAGACCAACCTTATCACAATCGAGGTATGAAAGGGAAGAAAATTAGGCAAACGGTACTTTTGGTCACGATTGAGACCACCCTTATCACAATCGAGGTATGGAAGGAACGTTAAAAGCAAGTTTAAAGTAACGATTGCGTCCACCCATGGCATGGTCGGTACCTCTTAAGCAAACACAAAATAAAATGCATATAAAGTTACGATCAAGACCACCCTTATCTCGGGCGTAACTAAGCAAATAAATTAACCTAAGTACTTATTCATTTAATATATATAATTCATATAATAGTTTAGGTTTGGGAAAGGAAATTTTGTGCTTTGAAATGCCTTGAGATGAAAGACTCAATAACATGCGTGCTTATATCGTCCCGAATACTTCAATTTAAAAATTGAAAATACAAGACGAATGATATATCGCCTTTTTACTAGTTAGTTTGATATTTTGCGTATAAATTTGCCATGCAAGGTTAATCTTTTTGGCTTAACTAATTTAAAAAGAAATACAAAGATATATGTTTTCATAAAAAGATTAGTTAAAGGATAAATTCAGTGAAATTTTGCTCAGCACTAGCAAAATATTAAGTGTGGAGATTTGTTAAGCCCAAAATATACCTAAAATATCATTAATATTTACATCAGTTTTGCTATAAAATCATGTTGTTTAAATCTATTTAGAGTACTTTTACGTCCGAATATGTTTCTTTCATTCAAGGTATCTAAATATTTGGTAAAATTCAAATAGGAACGAAAACGGATCAAAAACGAAGGAAAAACCCTAAGTTACGAGCCAAAAAGATGAAGAATTCAGCACACCGATACGAGGAAGACGGAAACGGAGTTAGAACCGAGAGGAACATCCCGAATCTCGGCAGAGATTCTGGAATCTCGGCAGAGATTCTGGAATCTCGGTAGAGATTCTGGGTCGCGACCGAGATTCCCTAATCTCGGTCACGATATGCCTTTTTCAGGAACTTTGCCTGTTCGTTTCGAAGGATAAAAATTGCTTCCTCAATCTCGGTAACATCAGAAATTCCTGCAGCACATCCTTCACATGTTGAAATTCAAAGAAACGCGTCCGTTCGGGTGGATAGAAACGTCTCTTCGCAGCGGACACGACCCTTCAACACGACTCTTCAACATCTATAAATAAAGAGTTGATTTCATAGTTGTAGAGAGAGGATTAATTAAGAAGAGTGCAGAATTTATGCAGAAACTCTGACTCAGAAATGAGTCAGAGATTAGATTTCATTTCTATAAAAGCAATCTTGTCGTACACAAGTTGTTCTTAAATTAATTACAAACACAGTAGCAATTAGATTTAGATTAAGATCTGTTCAAGACTAGTTTACATTTTGGTAGTAGAAATACCATCTCTATTCTGAAGATTCAGCGAGAAGATTAAGTAGCGGATTTGACCCCGGAGCCTGACAAACTCTAACGAGGTTTGAGGAAAGGCTTGACGACCCGGAACTCCAATGTCGTTTTGAATGCTTCCATGCTTTTTATTCTTTGTAAACTTGTATCAATTCACACTTCATCTAATAAAAGTTTATGCAGTTCAATATATTTTTATGTAGTACTTTGGTAAATGATCCGAAGTAAGTTCTGGTGTTTTCATTAAAACGTAGTTAAATTCAAAATCTTTACAAGGAAACTTTGTTGAACACTTGGTTAAATTCATTCTTACGGGCGATATGATCGTTAGGTCGGCTTATCGGAAATAAGTATTAATTTGATTAAGGTAGCGATCTTGCCCGACCGTAGGAAGATCGTCTGCAGTCAAAGCCTTTTAATTGAAGGAGTTTACGTTTATTACACATTTATAATTTTTACAAAGTTTAAAGTTGTTTTCTTTGCTTAATGCAAACGAGTACAATTATTCTCTTATTTTAAACACTAAATGTTTCTGGTTTGTAATTCAAACTCAAAACAGAATTGATTTTTCACATTCAACATATGTTCTAATCTGATTCTTATTAATTCAATCTCAAAACCAAATCCAATTAAATGATTTTCTATATTATAAACCTAAAACGTGAATTAAACTGAATTAAAATAAGTTTTCATTAAAAAGCATTCCCTATGGGATCGATATCTTTTTATTACTACAAGCGAAACTGTGCACTTGCAGAAATCGTTCAACAATACCTACGGGCTTCTTTTGCACTAGGGACGCGCAACTCGGAATCGACAAAACCAATCTCAGGGTGATTAATCTTGACAACGGCCATGATCCGCTCGCCATAATAAAAGGCACGGCTACCACACAAGGTATCCATACCTTTTAGTTCAACCTTGGAAGCCTCGAGATCATTGGTGACCGCCGCCAACCTTTCTTCCAACTCCTGTATTTTGGCATCTTTACTCTTATTAAGAGCCGCCGCCGCAGCTACGTTAGAGTCGGCAATGGAGACTTCAAACTCCAAACTTTTTATGGTGGCCTTGTCAGCAACACCTTGAAGAACATCCACCTCCATGGCACAGATATGGGTATACACCTATTAAAATAAAAAAAAACCTTAGGAGTAGATTCACAAAATCAGGATCACTCTTTCATCCAAAAAATCGAAAAGAAAAAAAGTATTACCGCCAGGAGCTTCCTTTTCTCCATCTTCGCATGTCTGGTCCCATAATATTTTGTCTGGTTCTCTTGAACGGTGCAGAGCCGCCCGAAAGCCTCATCAAGGTCATTCATTATGGCCTCACTTTCCACGGCAGCTCCAGTTCCATACTTGGCGAACTAGTATCCGCCAAGATCCTGTTTCACCAGCTAAAAGTGAAAACGTTAAGTTAGAAGCAGGAGAAGAAGGGATAAAAAGGAGAAAATAGAAATGACCCTACCTGTCCAGAAGAAGGTGGAAACCACTCCACCTTAGGCTTACCAGCCTTGGCCGCTGTTGCCATCAAGTTTACCCCACCAGTAGGGGCGGTTTTGGTCCTCTTATCAGCAGGGAGAGTGGCATCCTCCCGAGGGCATTTACCATCCTTTTTATCCACCGCCGCTGCCAGCTCAGCCTTCTTCTTCGCCTCTAGATCATTCATCTTCCTCTGACTCTCTGCAACGGCAATATCGATGTCAGACATCTCCCTGCCAGGGGAACAAGAAAAAAGTCAAATTCTCAAAGTAAGAATAAATACCTTCGATAAGTTAAGGATATGTGTTGTAGCTGATCAAGGCTCCCTCTCAGCGGACCAACGGAGCACCGTGGGTCACGAATTCCAGGGCTTGGACGTACGATCAAAAGTTTGCCTTAATCGCCCTCACAAGGCCAGCCACCTTCTCCTCGTCGGGTGTTAGGGTAATGGTCTCCCCAGCCATGTGGCAAGGATTATGGTTCCAATATGAGGGAAAACCAAGAGATTCGCCCTCCGCCAGTTTAACAAAAAAGAACTTTTCGCCCCAGTTATGGACATTGGACATCTTGTCCTTAAAAGGTGAGTAACCCCTCGACTTGGAGAAGGTTATGTGGTCTTCTATCTTACGTTTGGTGGGCGTATGAAGGGACCTAAAAACTCTAGGGTTCAAGACCACTCTCAGATTTGTGGCCAGATGAACATCCAGCATAAGATCTAGCTAGCCATTGGGATATAGCTGGCAGACGGTGATTCCAAAGTAATCTAGGATCTCTCCAATCACTTTGAGGACTGGAAAATGAAAACCCCTCTCAACGTGGCTTTTATAAACAGAGAAAAACCCCTTAGGGGGTGCGTCAGGACGATGATGCTCATCCGCCAATAATAGTTCCACGTCCTTGATCCAGGGATAAAGACCCGCCAAGGCATTGAGATCCCCAAAACTCATATGGGAGGAGGTGATTTCAACGCGAGGACCTTTTGCTTTCTTCCTATAGGGAGCAGAAGAAGTAGCCTCCATCCTGGAAGCAACTCTAGATGTTGCCGCCGTCGCAATAGGAGCAACAACTGCAAATGAATCCTAGGTTTCTAAAAACCCTGGTTGAGAGACTTTGCGATTCTCTAGAGCACTGCGCAAATTCAAGAAATCGCAACTCTGAGTACTCGCAGAGGACTCCTCGCCGGAAGAACTCTCCCCGGAGGAACTTGAGCCAAAAAGCTCAGAAATCGAACTCATAAAAACAAACAGATGGGGAAAGAAAAAGAGGACCAGATGAACTTACACGAAAATAAAGCCGAAGATAAGAACAATGAAGGATTTCAACGGTCGATTCTGAGCACCAAAGAACAATTACAAGAAGAACTCGGAGAAAACGAGAGCTTGAGGAGAAGAAAACCGGGAAGAACAAAGTAAAAAATTGAAAAAGGAGAGAGAAAAGCTTAAAAAGGAAGAGGCTCTAATGTCATCGCCTCGATACCCACGTCTTTAGGACACCTGGTAGTCAGTTTATAGCACGGGACAGAGTGCCCATCAATAGGCCGCCTATAGACAGCATGCGTGGAAGTCCAAAAGCCCTAAAGGGCTTTATCGTCATTTTTAGGTGGGCTTCTGATAACATCCAGATATTATTGGAGGACCGAAATAGAAATTAACCAAACGATAGCGAACCCGGAGATACACCAGAATAAAGGCGTACGAAGCAAGCTATAAAACATGGCGGATCAATGAAGTCCTAGATACGCCACAGATAGCCAAACGCCAT
This sequence comes from Euphorbia lathyris, assembly GCF_963576675.1. NCBI lineage: Eukaryota > Viridiplantae > Streptophyta > Magnoliopsida > Malpighiales > Euphorbiaceae > Euphorbia > Euphorbia lathyris. The sequence continues at coordinate 92,940,731 of NC_088910.1, forward strand.
AAAGAGGCTAGTAATCACCACCTCTTGGAGGATACGCCGTCAGGTATCGATACATCCGCCAAGAGATCACGCCGTCTTTCCTTGGAAAAACCGACATCATTAAAGACAAGTAAAAGCCTATTAATGAGCTTTTACGGTCGAACTTGAATGAACTCAGTAACCACCATTAATGAGGCATTAATGGAGACTTTCTGGTTACCAAATCGAAGGTTACGACTAAACCTAGTATAAATAGACTTGCACCCCAAGCTATTGAGGTACATACTTTCCAATACCATTCCTTCATGCTTTTGCTTTATCCTTTTATACACTTTACTGACTTTATCATCGGAGTCCCTCCAGTCGAACCCAACGCCCCCCCCCCCCCACAGGTGGAGCTCCGATGAGAAATCAACTTGGTAACATCACTACTGAAAAACTTAAACAAGTTAGTTTGACTGTCATGTCGGACATTTAATAAATTTGTTGATAAAATGAAATAATTTCGTGTATTTTAGCAGGTTGTTTGTAACTAACATAGTAAATATTTTAAACAATTATGTGTGTGATTAACTTATATGGGATGGACTTTAGTTGTTGATATTTTGGTAGGTTGTTTGTAAATATGTTAGTAAAACTATAACATTTTAGACGTAATTGACATTTGAAATGTTCGATGTGACAGTTCAATAAATGAGTCAAATAACGGTAGACTAGTTTGTTAAATTTAGACATAAAATCATGATCGTCGATTTTATGCAGAGTTCCTGGAAAAGTATTAAGATGCAAGACTAAATAATACAATTTGAGCCTCTTTTGAACATTAAAATTTTTCTTGAGAGATGCTTAATATAATTTCTTATCTCATAGAATCATCATTTTTTTTTTTGCCTCTTATCCTTCAGTTGGTTCTTTTTTTCATAAGCTTTTTAAGTCACTCATGAGAGTTGTGTGCTGTAGATGTTATCATTAGAGAAGAAAAACCCAAATTCTCTAATTTGACAAAACTTATGAATTTGGCGAGCGTCGGATTTTAGAACTCCGAAAAACCACTCCAAACACAATAAAAACCCTTTCAATAATCTAAATTTACTAAATAATAAACATACATGTAACCCAAAACAAATTTGCTCATAAAAGTTAGGGTTGTATCCTAAAGACAACATGTTTTAGAATATTTTATTTAATGATATATTTATTTATATTAGTTTTGTTTTAATATATATAGTTATGATTTATTATTAATGACATATTATCTTTTACCACATAATTAAAATATAGATAAAAAAAAATTCATAGTTTGTAATTATATGTATAAGGTGTTCATACAAGATGAAGTGAGACATAACCTTATGAAAATTTCAAACGATTAGGAACTTAAACGATCCCAAGTTAAGAATTATATTAAGGGTTGATATAATGTCTATTGTGCCCTGTCGCTCGAACGAGATGTGTGGGATCGCTCGACCCATACTCCCAATCCGTCTGCAGGCCCCGCTTCTGGTGCTGGCTTTGTTCACCATCGTTGTTTTACCCTTTTGTCATATGGATTTCTCTATGTGTGTTTCGAGTTGCCACCAATTATTATCTAGATAATATGGGTACCAGCATGATAGGTTGTCCTGTTTGATTGATGATAGGGACGTTTTGTCCCTATCTTTTTAGCGTGATTTACACTTTATTTTGAGCTAATAATTAAGTTTAATTATAAAAATAAGTGTGTTTTGAATAAATAGTGAAATAATAGTAAAAATCGTACTTTTACTAATTTTCGTTAACTTTTTTTATCAATTTTAGAAAAAATAAAGCAGCAAGTAATCTCGGTGTTCGTAGTCATGTTTTGCAGGTTCGGGATAAACACATGAGACATAAAGGACAAAGGAAGTCCATGCGGAGCGTACCTCAGTCTTCGGCCCAGGTCAATGCAGTAAACCTTATCTTCGGTCCAGGTCAATGCAGTCCACGCAGAGCGTACCTCAGTCTACGTGGAGCGTCAAGTGGTGTGAATCAATTGACAAACTCCAAAACTACAGTTATGCGGAGCTTGCCCTGGATTACGCGGAGCATGAAGGGTGATAAATCAGTGATAAGTTCCAGGACTCCATTCACGCGGAGCTTGCCCTGGTCTACACGGAGCGTGGCCCGGTCAACACCTTGGGGATCCAGTCTTCGGAAGTGTGAAATGTGCAACGAAGTAAGGAAATCCCTTTTACGCGGAGCGTGGCCTGAAAATCAATTGAAGAATGTGAACTATCCCCAAAGACTTATGTAATTACGATTATGCCCCCGAACTTGATGTGTATAAATAGGAGTGCTTAGCACTCATTTAGGCATTCAATTTTCTATGTAATAAAGTTCCTTACACCTTGAGAGCTTGTATATTCCTTCCATCACGCCGTCGAAATTCCGTTCCATCCGCATCCACCAAGCTCGAGAGTTCCACCTCCAAGTCCTAAGAGACGACTTTGAGTCCAGTTAGCTAGTTCTAAGGGCCGATCCTTCTTCCCTTTCTATTTGTTAATTAGCTTGTAATCTTTCTATGTAATAGGCTTGGTTGTATTCCGTATTTACGCGTTCCACATTTATAATATATGATTTACAATTTCAGTTTCACTATACGTGTTATTCTTTATTACTTGCATTGATACTTATAATTGATTATTGTGTAGGTCACTTACGAGCTCCAAAATCTATTAGGACTCATATAGGTGTTGCCTTACCGGAGTTGACAATTCGGAAACCATAGGAATTGATGAGCCACGGAACTTACGGGCCCTAGTTTGTGATCCTAAGAATTAGAGTCGCCTTAAGAGGAAATCATGACCTAAGAACCTTATGGAGTTGTTCGGCCTATAGATAGTCGTCTTTGCAGGAGTAAATTATTAATCGTATATGTTCCGAATTGTTTGTCATATGTTATAATTTATCATTATTTGCATCACTCCATAAGGGCTTGAAATACATGAAAATTGTCTCACTCGTAGTTTAGGAGTAGTTTATAGTTGTCACCCAACTCAAGTCTAAAGTATTCACCACTTAGATAACGTATAGAACCGAGTAGTTTAATACTTGTAGGTATAAATCCCGTGGATTCGATACCCGGACTTAACCAGATTTATTACTTGATACGACGGGGTACACTTGCCCTTACGTAGTGTCTAGTAGAGTTAAACCACGTAGAGAGATCATAATCGTAACACACACATAACTTACCGCTCTACTAGAGGCACATCATTTGACTCTAGGTTAATTTTTAAAAAGGATGGATTGCAGAGAGATTCAGATTTATTTTTCCGGTTATGTGTAAAGAGACGTATCTCACCCTAGCATTTCTGATAAATCAGAACTACGAGTAATATTTTGTGTTTTTGTGTATGTTATTTTATTATTGCTTTTACTAAAAGCGAACTGTATGTATTAGTGATTTTATTATTCGAATTTCTAGTGCTTTTTAGGGTTTTCTTTAGTTGAGATTACATATGGAGTATGCGTAATCATATTATTAATTTAAAGTTTGGGTTGATTTCTCGTATATCGTGTATACAGAAAGGAGAAACAGTTGTTAAACACGTATATTTTAGATGTATTACGAAGTGGCTTGAGCAATTTTCTTAAGTTAATTCAAACGATATTATTTTAATTTGCATACATGACATGTAAGCAAGAAAGTACGTTTCTATTATATATATATATATATATATATATATATAATTTAATATAAACCGAGATGAATTATATACAACGATTTCAAAATCGGAGATTTGACAAAATAAGTAAAAAAACATTTTTTATAATAAAAATAAAAATTAGTAAATAGAAAACATATAATGAATTTTTACAAAAAAAAAAACAAGCAAACGTCGTAGGTCGATTAATTAACTCAATTGCTGGTGAATGTTTGATTAATCAACTAATCATTGAGTAAATAATTTTTCGGTTCTCCAATTTGTATAAAAAATGAAAATTACATGGGGAATGAAGATAATAAAAAAAAGGGACTCAATTTGAGAAATTTGATAAACTGAGGGAGCAATCACTATGCCATTTTCCCTTTCACATGACACAATATACATGACAGACATTTGTTTTCATGTCGTCTGAATATTTTTCGTGACAGTATTTTAAATTTCTATCATCTGAAAGCGTAATTAAAAACGCGTTCGATTCACATGTGGCGTTCTGATGACAGAATCCTGTCATCCAACGAAAACGCGTGTTTTTGTTAAATTTCACTTGCTCATCAGATGACACCTGCAATAAATGACTGTCATTGTATGAGGAAAACAAAAAAAAAAGCGGGAAATGAAATTTCACTTACGCGGCCATATACCAAATTTAGGCGCTCGATGGTTTGACTGAAATTTTAGCTCATATATAAACCCTTTCTCTCATCCAAAACCCCATTTTAGGTTACACAATCTTCATCCCTCTTATCTCTCTCTATCTCCATGGTTGATTCCTACATGCAATTAGTGAGCTCGAAACACGGTACTAGTAAGTATCTATTGATTTTCGTTGTTCCTTACTCTATCTTTTCCTCATCCGATTTACTTTTGTGTATGTCGATTTCAGCAGCTGGAATAAGGATCTATTGATTTTCAGACCTATCGTTGAAAGGGTTAGATCTCTCGCTTAGATACACTGATTTTATTGTATTCATTGTTAGATTCACTGCTGAAAAGCTTGGGTCTTTATATTTTTTAACCTAGGGAAATATAGTGCCTGATGCTGAAGATGTTCTGATTCCTTTTTATTTGAACATAATATTTGCAGGGATAGTAAGAATGCTACATGGGAAAGGCTGACTGAAGAGATTGTCAATCAGCTCTTGCATTTAGCATATGAGAAGATTTCTTTAAGTTATTGAGTATATATTATTGTTATGTTGGTTTGAACTGATTGGTTGCATGTATGATGTTGTTGTGGGTGGTGCTGCTGAGATAGGTTTATAATATATCTTCCACTTGGCTTGTTATCTGAATGAGTATGTGTATGTGTATTAAGCATGTTGGCTTGTTTATGCTTGATGTTGTGTTTAGGAAGCTAGAACTGATGAGTATGTGTATGAAGCATGTTTATGTTTGATGTTCTGTTTAGGAAACTAGAACTCATTGAGTATATGTATGATGTTGTGGGTGATGCTACTGAGATAGGTTTACAATGTACCTTTCACTTGGCTTGTTATCTGATTGAAACCATTCAGAATGGTGATGAGTTTTCGATGATACCAGCATAAGTTATGAACTTGTGGTTAGAGCATCGCAAATTCATTACCGTGCTCACTTTTCAACGAGTACAATCCAAGTGGGAGGAACATTGTAAAGGGTTATGTATGTGCATTGCTATTAACTGCTTACTTGAATACCTTAACCATGCATGAAGTGATTGGTATGAATGTGAGTTATATTGCTATGAAATGATTGGTATGTGCATTGCTATAAAACTGTTTAGGAAGCTAGAACTTATTAAGTTAGATAGAACTGTTTAGGAATCTAGAACTCATTAAGTTAGATAGAATTGTTTAGGAAGCTAGAATTGATTGAGTATGTGTACGAATGTTCATTGGGCATATAGCTCATTATGCATAGTCTAACAATATGAATGTTCATTGTGATATGGGAATACTCTTATAGCTATACTGCTAGAACTGATTGAGTATGTGTATGAATGTTCATTGGGCATGTAGCTCATTATGCATAGTCTAACAATATGAATGTTCATTGTGATATGGGAATACTCCTATAGTTATACTACTAGAACTGATTGTGTATGTGTATGAAGCATGTTGGCTTGTTTTATGTTCTGATTAGGAAGCTAGAACTGATTGAGTTTGTGTATGAATGTTCATTGAGCATGTGGTTGATTAGGCATAATCTTAAGATTTGAATGTTCATTGTGATTGGCAATACTCCTATAGTTATACTGCTACAACTGATTATGTGTATGAAGTATGTTGGCTTGTTTTATGTTCTGTTTAGGAAGCTATAATTGATTGAGTTTGTGTATGAATGTTCATTGTATGTGTATGAATGTTCATTGTTTGTGTATGAATGTTCATTGGGCATCTAGCTGATTAGGCATAGTCTAAAGCTAAAAATGTTATGAACTCACCTGATTCCTTTTTATTTGAACATGAGTTATGCTGCTGAGATAAGTTTACAGTATACCTTCCATTTGGCTTGTTATCTCATTGAAACCATTCAGAATAGTGATGAGTTTTTGATGCTACCAGCATAAGTTATGAACTTGTGGTTAGAGCATCGCAAACTTCATCACCGTGCTCACTTTTCAACGAGTATAATCCAAGTGGCAAGTATATTGTAAAGGGTTTAAAGCTATGAATGTCTTGTGATATGGCAATACTCTTATACCTAAGAGCTATACTTCTAGAACTGATTGAGTATGTGTATGTGTATGTGTATGAAGCACATATTGGCTTGTTTTATGTTATGTTTAGGAAGCTAGACTGATTGAGCATGTGTGTGAATGTATGATGATGTTGTGGGTGATGCTGCTGAGATAGGTTTACAATGTACCTTCCACTTGACTTGTTATCTGATTGAACCCATTCAGAATGGTGATGAGTTTTCGATGCTACCAGCATAAGTTATGAACTTATGGTTAGAGCATCGCAAACTTCATCACCGTGCTCACTTTTCAACGAGTACAATCCAAGTGGGAGGAACATTGTAAAGGGTTATGTATATGCATTGCTATTAACTGCTTGCTTGAATACCTTAACCATGCATGAAGTGATTGGTATGAATGTGAGTTATATTGCTATGAAATGATTGGTATGTGCATTGCTATATTGTTAGAACTGATTGAGTATGTGTATGTGTATGTGTATGAAGCACATGTTGGCTTGTTTTATATTCTGTTTAGGAAGCTAGACTGATTGAGTATGTGTATGAATGTTCATTGGGCATGTAGCTCATTAGGCATAGTCTAACAATATGAATGTTCATTGTGATATGGGAATACTCTTATAATGTTCCTTTTCATTTGGCTTGTTAACGTACAAAAAAAGCATTTAGCATGGTGATAGGTTTATGATGCATTCAGCACAAAGAGAGTCCCTTGTGGTGACAGCATCATAAACCTCATTACCAAGTTTATTATTCAACGAGTACAATCCAAGTGGGAGGAACATTGTAAAAAGGTCAATTTAGGCTACTTGCATGTTCTGATATGCCTTGCAAACGATAAGATGTCTTTTGATATGACTTGAATATACATATACATACGAACTGAATAGCAAGCTCTACGTTATATTACAAAAGGGGGGGATGAGTGTTGCCTTTCGGTTGTAATTGAAGGTCCAAAGCTCCTTAACTATCTTGACTAGAGAAAGGAAATTTGGAATTCGAATGAGAACCACATTTGGAGCTCACATTGCCTTTCGATTCTCTTTTCACTTAGTCAAGATAGTTTAGGAGATCTGGACACCCTCATATCCACCTTGCATACTCCTCAGTCCATCGAGCACATCAAAGATTTCCCTGTTGCTGAGGTATTGCTCAGCAACTGCTTCTTGCCTAGGAAATGGTGCCTCAATATGGGGCTGTAGTAGTAGATCATATATGTGCAACAACAGCTACAAAATGCATAGAATAATTAGATCACAAACATGATTAAATGTTTATCAAATGAAATAGATAAATGGTGGCATATCTAAACCGTGGCAGTGGGAAAGGGAGGGCGAGTAAGGAGACGGGGAAGATGAATCATCCCTTGAGGAGCCACGTTAGGATGATAAATCTTATTCTAGAAGCGAAACTGAGAATAAAAAGAGACATTGATTCGTGTATGTGTATACAATGTCATGTAGGTTCATATATCTTAAGGAGAGAAGTTAATATTACTGTTGGAGATCTGTCTGGGAAATCCGGAAGGTAGCTGATTCTGATTTCAAATACACCCCTTTCATATGGGGTGTACTGTGGGCCTTTTATTCTGATCGACCATTTGAAGAAGTTGTCATCTAGAGGACCTGCTATCATCCAAGATAAGAAGAATCATTACAAGTAAATAGAAGAAACCAGGAAGAGTTGAAGAACAACATATGGATTGACATACCATCGATGGCCAGAAGCCACCCTGGGCTCTCAATGTACAGTTTCTCCATCTCAGCAATTATCTGTTGTTGAACAAGCGCAAGGTGATCCATTGTATAATGTAAGTTTTCTAGGTTGAATGGACACTGAACGATTATGATATGCTTGTTATTTATAGTGATATGATAGTGGTGGCTAAGTGAAAGGTCGTGAAAGGGGAAAGGTCTTAATTAGTGCGGTTATGGTTATGTGTAATGATGTTATGTATTAATGACCTGCATTGGGTTTTGCAGATATCAAGACTTTGGGATTATAAGCCTAATAATGACTCCAAGAAATGGATACATGAATTGATCGATTTTGTTTCAGAATTTGGATATATATGTATTGGTAATTTTTTTTAGTTTTAATTCAGGAATGTATGTTAAATATGTAAACAGATTATGAGTATTGGTATCCAATAAAATTAAAACCATTGTTATACAGAATTTCATGTTCATATTTGAGTGTGTTAATTATTCAGGTAAAAACCAGAAATCTATACAAAGAAGAAGGCAAAAAGTGACATTTTAATTTTTAAAAATGTCATATAAAGAACAATAAAAAGACATTGAAATAAACGAATCTGTCATCTGAAAATAAATCCTTTGACATGATCGATTAAGACCTATGCCATCTAAAACAAGCTATGACGGCAGAAATTATTATACGAACTGTCATCGCAAATTCAATATGCAAATTTTCCACACGTAAACTTGACGGTTTTAATTATTAGTTTGTCATGTGATGACATTAAAGGTGACGGTAATAATAAATAAGCTGCATCGTAACAAAGATTAATATGACAGTACGCATATAGGATAATATCATGTGTCGTACCGTCACATGACAGAACCTAACCGTCGTCTGAAGGGGCAACAGACGGCAGCGAGCCCCGTGACAGATTTATATCTCGCGGGATGACGGTTTTTAACCGTCGTCTGAAGGGGGTTTTGGCGTAGTGAATGGAAGTATTTGAAGGTTAAATTGAACCAAATTTGAAAAATGAGGGTCGAATTGAAATATGGAGGGACTTAATCGAATATAATTTCAACAATTAGGATAATTTTGTAAAATAGAAGGATTAAATTGAAGCAACTAAAACAAGAGGGGTTAATTTATAAACACACAAGGAAATAGTAAGGGTCAATGTCAAAACACGGAGGGACTTAGGTCAATAAGGATTGCGACCGGGTCAAAACGTAAAACTAAAAGAATACCAAGTAAAGTGCAAACAAAATAAACAAACTACAGGGTTGAATTTACCAATAAGAAAATTGGGGTATAATAAATTGGATGATTTTAGGGTTATGGGGGTATTATTATGCAACCACTCTCTTCTCTTATCTCTCTCAAACGTTGCGATTGCTTCTTCTCTCTCATTTTCGAATTCGAACTCTCTCTCCTTACCTTTATTGTTCATCATCTTCTTTGTTTTCAACCCTTAAAGATTGAAATGAACTCCTCTCACCTTAAAGACTAAAAAAAACTCCTCTCTCGTGCCCTTTTCCTCTTAGTTTCTCGGTTCGATGTCACTTGGCTGGGTTTTTTGAAGTTTTGGACGGTCACTTTAGTTGCTGGGAGTATTGGGGTGACTTAGAGGCAGTTTCTAATATGATACCGATCGGTTTTGGATGAGTTGATTTTAATCATAATTCAACAAAGAGGGTTCCTCTCTAGATAAACTATAGAAGGAGTTAATCCCGGATTTCATGAACTAAATTCGTAGGAAATAGCAATTCTCCATTGTTGAAGGTTAGAAACCTTAACAAAGCTTCAAAGAAGAAGACTATAATTTAGATTTCATAAAAGTTAATTATCCTTACAAAGAATGAGGCTTATATAGCTCTCCAAAATAAAATGTAAATGATCAAACGCCCTAACTAGGGCTACAACATAATAGAGAGTGATGTGGGTGGAATAGGAAGAAAGTGTACAAATGGCATTTAGGTTATTAACCCCCTAATGGCAAGACAATAAATACATAAGTGGCAAAACAGTAAATTCTGGAAAGAGACAGAAAACTGATGACATTGTCCTAAGGTCTTTTGTGTTGAAATTCAACACATATATTTCAACAAAGCACAAAAGAATAAGTTCAGATATTACCAAGTGGGCGACTTGATTCATTTGTCTCATGCATATGCTAGGAATCTCGGTTTTATCAAGAGGCGTCATAAGGTAACATTCATCCTCCTCTTTAGAGCTCAATTCACCATGTGTAAGACTAGGTGCACTATCTTTGGGATCCCATGCTATGTCACGTGGTATTTTCCCCAAAGGTGGAAGCCCATTAGGCTGCTTGTTGAGAGACACGTACTTTTCACCTTCAGACATTTGCTCAACTTCCCCACTTTCAACATTGCTCTTTGCTTTCTCAACCTTATTCTTCCCTTTGGATCCAACTTAATTATAAGAAAGGCTAGATAAATCATCTATGGAATGCAAGTCAAGGTGAAGCGGTGTTTCTCCCGTTCTACTGATGCACCTATTCACACTCAACTCTTGGTTTGGACAAGCTTTCAAGGTTCCCTTTCTCGCTAGGTGAACTCTTCATTAGTGTAAGGATGTACCGGATAACACCCTTGTGTATGGTGTAGGTGTTGCTTCTTCTCGCATGTGAGGCATCACATCAAATTGTCATGACCTTCCTAAGAGCATGTGTCAAGCATACATTTCCACAACATCACACATAACTTCATCCCAATAAGCCCCAATGGTGAAAGGAACCTTACACCGATGAGTAACTTGAAGCCTTTCTACCTCATTGACCCAACCAATACGGTAAGGTAGGATGTGGCTCGAAAACCAAACCAAACTTACTCAATGCGACTCGACTAATGACATTCACTTGGCTTCCTCCGTCGATAATCACCTCATATCTCTTCCCAAGAACTAAGCATCGAGTTCTAAATAATTTATGACATGGGCTATGCTCCACTTCACTAGACATTAACATCCTCATCACCAAATACACATTATGCTCATCGTCATCATCCTCACCCTCATAGGTATCTTCGTTTTGACTCCACTCACTATCCTCCAACTTATCATCATAATGGAATCTATCTTCACTAGCTTCATAAAGAGCCTCTTGTTGATTCCACTCAATGTACCGAAGCTCATCCTCATCATGATAGACTCCATATTCATCATCTTCATATGTGACTTGGTTCCACTCAATTTTCAGACGCTCATTCTCATCATGGTAAACTCCATCATCTCCATCATAATAATTTTCATTCACATGATGATTAAATTCACCATCCTCACATGTTTCAACTTCGGAAGCATTCTCTTTCTCTTTAACCCATCCTCGAATTCACTATCATAATAGCCCAGCTCATAATTTCTTTCTACCTCATTCTCGGATTGGTCCTCCTATTTATCAATCTCCTCTTCTAACTCATCTTCTTCATGATCATATTCAATTTCGTTTCCCTCTTCGTCCATGATCCATTCTTTCCCACGACCTCTCGTTCCTATTCTCTATTCCTCATAATTCAAACCGATTAATTCACTTGCCAAGTAGCCCGACTCAAATAACATGCTACATCCCAACATGATTGAACCACCAATATATCTCCCATCATCATAGCCATCAATCTCTACACACAATGTGATTTCATCACTCTGCTTAAAGGGATTATAAAGCCCCAAATTACTTTTCCCCCTCTTCATGATAAACACCTTCACTTTCCTTAAGCATACAAATGTAGTTATGCCTAAGGGGCATTTCATCAAACACATGGGTTTTATCAATGTTTTCAACTATAAACACTCCTTCCTCCTCATCCATACATGGACTCAATTTCTCATTTACCATTCCACTATCAATAAACCCATATTGAGAATCTAAATCACTAGCAATGTCACAAACAACCAATTCCTCACTAGTAATAGGCTCACCCATAACTTTCACATTAAGAATTAAAAGCTTAGGATTTACATCTTCCTTGTATGATGGAGGACAAATTTGGGATGAATCTTTAGGAGGCAATATGGAGGTTTTTTCATCTATTTTTTGTCGGGCTCGACGGTGTCGTCTCTGACTATTTTGGGTTCCTCTTTGTATCTCTATCTCTTCTTGCTCCATGTTTTCTATTATCTTTCTCCTTTCTTCAGCAAGCTTGAAAACCATCTCTCTAAACTCGGTTTGCCATTCTTCAAGGCTCTTGTTTGTAAACTCCATTAAGGCTTGTGAAAAACTCGATTGAATCACTATCAAAGAAGTCTCCGTTAGGAAAACGATCGAATCTGGTACCAACTGATACAGATTGGTTTTGGACGAGTTGATTTTAATCACAAATCAACAAAGAGGGTTTTTCTCTAGCTAAACTAGAAGGAGTTAATCTCAGGTTTCACCGACTAAATCCTTAGAAAATAGCAATTCCCCATTGTTGAAGGTTAGAAACCTTAATAAAGCTTTAAAGAAGAAGACTATCATTTTGATTTCATAAAAGTTAATTATCCTTACAAAGAACGTGGCTTATATAGCTCTCCAAGATAAAATGTAAAAGACCAAAAGCCCTAGCTAGGGTTACAACATAATAGGAAGTGATAGGGGTAGAATAGGAAGAAAGTGCACAAATGGCATTTAGGTTATTAACCCCTAATGGCAAGACAATGAATACATAAGTGGCAAAATAGTAAATTCTGGAAAGGGACAAAAAACTGATGACATTGTCCCAAGCTCTTTTGTGCTGGAATTCAACCTCACACGGTGTGTGAGTGAGCCCACACAGCGTGTAAGTCAAGTCACACGACGTGTGACTGAGTTTCTATCTTCGGCATGCGATCTTGTTCTTCCCAGCTCCCCGTGCCATCTCCACTCGAACCAGAATCCACTCCACATGGCGTGTGGGAGGGTTGACATGCTGTGTGGGGCATTTTTTTGCCCATCTTCTCCGCGTGTTCGTCCGTGCTTCATGTCTCACTCGACTCCCTTCACCCAGACTCGAACCCTTGAAGGAGATGCCCCGCATCATAATGGCTTTGTGGCTTCGGATTTCTGGGTTTCACTCGATTTTGGTGACTTTCAATTCTAGGATTTCGAATTTCACTGAATTTTAATGACTTTCAAGTGAGGTTTTTGACTCCCTTTAGACTCCTAACTACCTAAGACAGTCCTAAATCGCTCTGATATAACATGCAAAGTGTGAGTTCATTTAATCTATGTTCTATTTTTTCTTTGGTGATTCTTCCTTCTATTGACCTTCTTTTCCTCTTCAAGTCTTTTTGGGCAGGTTGTTGGTTTCTTGTATTTAGAGCTTGCTTTCAAGAACCTTTGGTTTTCTAGCAATGAAGAAAGTGGCCATATTTATTTTTTATAAATTTGTGTTTAGTGTCTAAAGGTATGTTGGTCCTTCCTTGTGTAATAACACAACCACTTTTTAAGCTTAGGAGGGTGTTTTTGACTAAATGGTTGAGTTGAGACTAGTGTTTCTTTGGATATTAAGCACATATTAGGAGGATTAACTATTCTGAGCAAAAAAAAAAAAAAAACATGTGATGAAATGCTTATGTACAAAATGGATATACAGAGAATGTTTTTGCTACCTATTGATGCTAGAATTGATTACAAAAAGCTTGTTGTAGCACCCTCTTCTTACTATCTACTGTAATTCTAGTGCTTTATAAGTGGGAATTCCCCCCTTTTACTTTGGTGGGATACACCGCTATTTATACTACTGATTTATAGAATTGAGACTCAAATTTGGACCTCATTTGAATCATGACAACCACATTTATTGATTAACAATTTCAATATATGGTAAGATAGACATATGTTGTACAAGCTTCAAGTTAGGAACATTTACGTGAAAGGGTGTGTCAGAGATTGTAATAAAAATTATTATTGACCTTTAACTATCAACTTAAACTTTTAGTTCCATAATGACGATAAAAAAACACAAAAAATCTTCGAAATGTTTATATCCCTATCATTAGGTCAAGCATGATATATGATATTGATATTGTTTAAATTTTAGAAGTCCAAATATTTTTCAATGGAAGTTGTTGTAGAATGAAATATATATTAAAATGTGTTTGGTTACTGTTTTTTCTGTTTCTGTTTACCTTTTCACTTTCAAAAAAGAAGTTTTAGGTATTTGGTTAGACACATTTTTTTTCTTTTATAGTTGAAAAGTAGCTTTTTATAAAAGCAAAGTATCCTACTTTTTGGAAAAGAAGTTTTTTGAACAGCAAACAGTAGCAGATAGCAAACATCATGTAAAACAAATTCGTCTTAAGTATTGTAATTGTTATTTATAAAAAAAAAAGGTTAATTGTTTATTTTTGGATAATTAATGAATAAATGTGAATATTTTGTAAGTAAGTAGTTGATTTGATTGAATAATTAATACATACTAGCTAGGCTAGGTATATCAAAATGGGAATATTTAAATAGGATGAAATGGGATGTATTTAAAAAGAAAGGAGACATGAATAATGGATAGTCGTTTTCAAATGGTGGATTTGTGACAAATATTGGATATTATCGTATCACTAGTGCTGGTCCAATTCATCAACAGAGGAGAATCATCTGTCAGTACTACTAATTTATTTTTATTTTCAAAATAAAAAATAAACATCTGGCCCTATATTTTCGGTATTTAATACATTAAATGTTTTTTAAAACATTAAATGTTTTATTTTTGAATTTTATAATAGAAAGATATATTAAAATGGTTTGATTTATTTTATTTGTTTGTAACACTATATTTAATTTCTTTTTAAAAAAAAACACTATATACTTAATTAGAGGGTGTTTGTTTCAGCTTTTCGGATGAGCGTGTAGCGTTTCACTTCAAACCGCGGGAAATATAATGTTTAGTCAAATTTATATAACCGCAGCATCTAGCATTTTCTTAAAATGCTGCAGCGTTTTGGAACTTTTCACGAAAAGTTCATTTTTAGAGCTTTTCATGAACAACTGTTTGTAGTTATTCATTATTCACAAAATATCCTTCTTATTTTATAATTGATTTGTTGATTAATTCTATTAGACATTTTAAATACTAACAGCAACAGTTCAATATAATTTTACCAAACACTAATAATTAAACAACTAATAACAAACAGCTAACAGCAACAGCAAACAGCAAACAGCTTACTGCAACCGTAAACAGCTAACATCAACCGCAACAGTTATTAGCTAACAGCTAAACCAAACAGGCCCTTAGTCACATTTCAGTCGTTCCAACTTCAGGTTTTCTCTCAAATTTCTCTCTTCCACCGCAGCTTCTCTTTTTCGCCTATTTCTAAACATCTCAAGTGTTTATTTTTAATTTCATTTTGGTTAGAGTCTGTATATTTTATTGGATCTCATCTTTGCGTCTAAACTGCATTGGTTATCTATTATTATTTCATTTATATCTTTTTTGAATTTAGATGAAGAGTGTAAGCGTTTTATTTTGTCTATAGATCACTAGATGCATATGATTGCAGTAGAAAAGACTCGGATCCAGAAGATCCTAAATGATGAAGACTATATTGCAGCTGCTTTTTTGTGGATGTGGATTTACAAGAAGTATGTGATTTATGTTTTTTTAGGGATAAAATCATCGATAAAGGATCTTGACACATCATTCATATTACAACGTTAAGTTATAATTCTCCGCTCCACGTATAATTGATAGAACTTAACATGGTAATATGAATGATGTGTCACGTTCGGTTATCGAGGCCTAAATTAGTACCATTTTTTAAACGTTAAGTCTATATTAGTACTATTTTGTACGTTGAACCTAAATTGATACTCCCCAAACCCAAAAACCATAGATCTATTTGTTGGAAAATTTTGAATAAAATTATATATTAATTTAAATATCAACAATCACCACCTTTCATGAACAATCGTATCCTTCATGAATAGTCGTTTTCATATGTGAACAGTCGTGTCTGTTCGTGTACAGTCGTATTCATTTGTGAAAAGATATATCCTTTCGAGTTCTATTTATATAGAATGGATTGTCAAATTCATAAAGTTGAAGCTGTTGAAAAAGGTTATTGAAAAAGCTCTTTATCTGTTCACAGTATTCTTGTTTTCTTACTTCAGTGATAACAAGTCTACACACGGTTTGAGTTCGCTTGCGTAATCTGTTGTATCCTGGGAGACGACCGTCAATAGCGACCACATCGTCTTAAGGAAACTGCTAAT
The DNA here is from genome assembly GCF_963576675.1 of Euphorbia lathyris. Taxonomy (NCBI): domain Eukaryota; kingdom Viridiplantae; phylum Streptophyta; class Magnoliopsida; order Malpighiales; family Euphorbiaceae; genus Euphorbia; species Euphorbia lathyris. Next base: position 92,956,967 of record NC_088910.1, read on the forward strand.
ACATGCTTCAGATTTGTCTAACTCTTTCCTTTTAATTTCTAGTTTTATTGTTCGTATGTTTTTTCTGTGTTTGAATTGTTTTTTGGTTAATCACATCTAACACTATTTATGTACATTATCCCCTTTTTAAGGTTTGTATTCCCTTTTGTGGTCTTTTTTTCTATTTGTGGATCTTGTATTAGTTGTAACCTATATATGTGTCAGGATCGGTCCTCACAATTTATGTGTCCTAGACGAAAAAAAAAAGAAAAATTTACATACAAATTCATTTTTAAAAAACTATTTACACTATGTCAAGTCATAATTTTCAATTATGTCAAACTAAAAAAATCATTATTTTTAATCTATTTTAAAAATTAGTGTTTATAAATTAGAGGTTTAGAATATATTATCTAAGGTTTAAAATGTATGAACTGGATAGAATTTTTAAATTAGGGTGTAAAATTATATTTTATTTGTTATATATAAAAAATAATGATATATGTAGAATTAAGTTTGATAATCTAATTTAGTTGTAATTTTTTAATTAATTACGATATTCATGTAGGAAGTCAAAAATAAAATAAAATAAGGGCTCCCTTTAAAAAAACAATTTTACGTGGAATTTTAAAATATATTCCTATAAATAATAAACAAAAAAAGTATTTTATCAATAATTATATGGTACAAGGGACTTTACTACGGACTAGTTATGGCGTGGCATAAGGGCGTTAAGAAGGTTATTATCGAGCTAGACTCTCTCATGGTAGTTCGCCTTGTCACAGACTGAACCGTTTCAAATCATCACATCATTGAGAAATGCAAGCAAATGTTAAAACAAGATTGGGATGTCAAAGTGACTCATACCTTCCGAGAGGGTAATCGAGCCGCGGATTGGATGGCGAATTTCGCAGGAACTTTCCCCTTAGGTCATCACGAGTGTGATAGGCCGCCTGCAGGCCTTCGGGATATCCTTTTGGCTGACCGAATTGGAACAAGCCTACCTCGACGAACGGGGAGCTAGTTTTGGTTCTTTTTCCAGTTTTTTTGCTTCTTGTTTTTCCCTTGCTTTCTTTTGTTTTTCCTGGGCTGCTTAGCCCTTCCTCTATTCACCAAAAAAAATAATTATATGGTACATATTATTACGTCCTTCAAATACCTTTGCTTACGTAAAATAAAAAAATGTTTCACAATTTCTTTAGGGATTTTTACATGAAATCATAATTGATTACAAAATTGCAACTAAATCATATCATCAAACTTAATTTTTAATATGTCATTTTTCTATATATACCAAATACAGGGCCGGTTCCAGTATTTTAGAGGCTCTAGGCATGGCCGGTCTTGACATTTTTATGGGCCTCAGGCGAAAAAAGAAATAAAGAATCTCTTGATAAAAAAAAAGTATTTAAAAGTTTAAAATAAAAATTTGGGTCTATTTGAGACTTAAAATATCATAGTATTTGGTTATTTTCTAGGTATGAATGAGTATTATAACTACATTTAAAAAAATTACTATATACACAGTAAAAAACAATGCGGGCCCCTTTTGGCTCAGGCCTAGGCAGTCGCACTCCTGGCATATGTTCAGGACCGGTCTATAAACATTTGAAACTTTTATGAATTATTGTCCTACTAGATTATAATTTTCATTTTGAATTTGTAAAAATAGTTAGCATAAAAAAATTGATCGGTACAGATTGTTATGTAATTAACTTAATATGTTGTATTACCAAAAAAAATCATTTTTTATTAAATCACGTCATAAAACTCAAATACCTAACTCATCCTATATAAGCCCATAAAAAATACATATATTATTTTTAAAGATAAGAAATGGTTTGTGGTGGTCCATAATGTTTTGCGGTGGTCCATAAATATTCGGCCCTTTTTATAAATTGTTGTCCTACTAGATTATAATTTTCATTTTGATTTTGTAAAAATACTTACCATAAAAAATTTGATCGATACAGATTGTTATGTAATTAACTCAATAGTACGGATAAATCAGTGAAAATTAATTGTGTCCTAAAATATATTGTAACAAGTAAATCAATATATATTAGTCATTTTAGATTGAATATATATCAACATTTTGGTTTAAAAAAAAATTAAGCTTATCATATATAAAAAAAAATAAAGAGAAAAGAACTTTATATAATAATGTATTAGTATTGAATAAAATGATCAAACTCGCACCCTCACAAATAATTCCACTGTACTTTTACCATTCAACCTAGCACTATATTTTATTGTAAATTTAAATCTACATACTTTTTAACCATAACAATCTTAATAATTATCAAATTTGAAACAAATTCCGATCGGAGGCTCTCGTAGATCGGAGGCCTAGGCGGCTGCCTATGCAGCCTGCCCTTAGAGCCGATCTTGTAGTTTGGGCTGGGTAGTACGGCCTCTAGTCGCCCAAACTCTGGATATTTAGAGGTCGGTTGGGTCGGAGTGAATTCATCCATAAGGGAAACTTGCTTAAATTCTTAGGTTTTGGAACAGGAGCCTTTTTAGGTTTGCTAGTCGAAGAATCGACAATAGCTGATTTAGGCTTTGGGATAAGAGCCTTTTTAGGCTTGCATTTAATTAAGGTAATGGTGAGGGAACAATAATCGAAGACTCCCAACCAATCACGTGAAGAGAGAGCGACATGATTAAAACGTTCAAAAGCAGATACAACAATGTTTCCAATCCTTCATATAAATCAATGGGATTAGCAGATCAAGCATTCCTCATTCGGTATTTTGAACCCTAAAGAGGTCGGACAAGGGCTGAAAGAGGGAACATATGATACCCTAAGGAATATATGAAACATCATTTACATGTGGATCAATGTCATCCTTCATATCTATAAGATTCATATGAACCGTCTGATCTAGAGAAAGGAACATTTCTGAAGATACGAATGTACCTTTCAGCCACGTGGAAGAATCATCATCGTCCGTCCCAGTAATCGTACAGTTGGAAAGGAACAACTGTTGGATTAAGATAAACGGTTGCGCAAAGGACATAGGACAAAAGATAGGGTGTGTCGTCTGACAGTTTAAAGGTCCAAAGGGCGTAGGCCCAATGAAACCAGGACACATGTCATTACGCTTGCTACTTGGTAGGGTGCTCCACCTGAGAATGTCACAGTGTGAATTGGACAGAGTCAATCGAAGGCTGACATGTGTCTGATGACTCATTAGGACACATTCCTAGAATGACAAAGATTACTCTTGGTAGCCACTATAAATAGAAAATATGTTATATGTATGAGGTATGTAACACAACTATTATTAATACTTTGATTATCTTCAACCATTTTTTAAGTTTTTCTAATTTAAGCATCGGAACGGGTTCGTTTGACGCTTCCTCTCTGACCTGATGTTGTTCTTATCTCAGACTAAAGAAGAAGACTCCAAAAGACTATTCAGATACAACAATATCAAGTAAGATATTTTTAGTAAGTTTAAAAGACTAACGAGACACCTTTAAAATTGAAGGGCCTAATCGGTATTTTTGGTTAATTTTTAGGGACCTGACAAATGAAGGGTAATAAATAAATGAGTGAGGGTGAGGGTGAGGGTGAGGGTGAGGGTGATTATTATGGTGCATGTGGATGTGCATGAGTAGTGATTGTCATCATCTTGATGAAAAGGAGTGAAAGAAAGGGGAACTCCTCATATCATGGGATGGAGAAGGTCCCACGGTACGTAGGGTGGTTAGCTAATATTGGCCGTCTGATTTGTCTGATATATATGGAAAGTAGGTTTCATCGACAGGGATGCACATGCAGTTTCAGTTTTGGCTCTTCTCTTCTCACTTCTATCCCAAATTCTAAAACCTCTTCCTTTCACATTTCATGCCTGTTTTTTCACCCCCTTCCTACTTTTTCCACCATACTATATTTATATGTTTGTAATATAAAAATAAAAATAATAAAAAAAAAAAACTTCCGCTTCAATATGTCTTAATTACTAATTTGGAAGTGAAAATATATTATCCATGTGTATTCTCGCAATTGTTAACTCTGTCATGGACCAATTGAACTAAAAACTTAAAATTAATAGTCAAAGTCCAATAATAGATTTTATATTAATTTCTGACACACCCGTTTATGTAAATACATATTGGCTTGAAGCGTGCTATTCAGTGGCGGAACCAGGACCCCGGATGACCCGGGGCTCAAACATATCAGTAAAAAAAATTTCAAAACGTCAGAAAAATCGAAATTAATTGTGCGGTTGACGGTAAATTTTTAAAGTCCAGACCGTTAGGGCTGGACAAATTTTTTTTAGCCTCCAACGCATTAAAACTGTAAAAATGTTATCATTTTTTTTTAGAAACTAGCATTGAACTAATAGAAAATTAAACATGTTTACTTTTTTTAATGGTAAAGACATAATAAAAATGAATATTAAATATGTCTACTTTTTTTTAATGATAAAGACATATTAAAAATGAATTCAAAAGTGTTATCAAAATAAAAATAAAGAGTCCATTTAAATTAATTAATAGTGGTAACATGTTTTTATAATTATTGAAAAATAAAAAAAAAATAAAATTTTTTTTTTTGAAAAAATGAGGTTAAAAGGAGTTGAACATACAGGACCTCTCAAAAAGAAGTAAGCATCCTTAACCATCTCATCTACCTTTGAACATTGAAATAATACTACATAGAGTCAGTATAATTCTTTCTAAAATATTACCAGACACCATTACTAAAAAAAAAACTCTCAATTCTCCGGCCGCCTGCCGGAGCTCGAGCCCTAACCCCCTTGGTTCCGCCCCTGGTGCTATTACATAGAGAATACACAAATTTGGATTAAAAATGATGATGTTGTCAAATTTTTAAAATGCGGATGAAACAAATATTTCATGGCTACATATATACATATTTTAAGTACTATTTATATTCCAATTTTGTTTGAATCTAATTGAATTTGTATCTGTCATTATAATTTACAAAACGATGTTATGTAGGCACCTATTTCATTAGCACATCTCGAAAAATTTGTTTATAGAGATCATATTCTTATACTCTCGAAAAATTTGTGCGGCCGAATGTGATAGGGATTTACTTGAAGTTCAAAAATATATAAAAAAGGCTTTATTATGTTAATATGCTTCCTAATAGTTCAATTGTGTTCTGATTTATGTAGTTTCTATTGGCACGATTGACCTACGTAAGGAAATTGTGGTCGGGTTTATGCTCCTTGTTCGACCTGCTGATAATTCACGAAACATAGTAATGGTCAAATCGATTAAATGGTTAGTTGAATATGATTACAGAATTAGACTACTATAATGAGTATCTATATTTTGTTCCTAGTGATAAAAAAAAACGCACAAAAAACTAATCGAAATAGAATCTCGATTTCAAATGCCAAGATGGAGTCTTGGTCCAGACAGCCTTGTCTTTTAACGATGCTTATCACATTGCGTTACAATTGACCCGTATCACATTCATATATATATACGCCTCTATATGTAACTATATATAGGTTATTTGTAACGCCTCCATTACAAGAAAAGGAGAAAGTACCAATTAATATATCATCAGTTTTCCTATTAAAAAGCAATATATCATCTAGATTCTTTTTCAATTCAATTCTACTGTGACAAAAAAAGATAAGGCTAAACACGCATACGATTTATAGGTAAAAAAAGATAAATGAAGCTTATGAAGGCACTAAATTTGCAGAATCCAAACCCAAAATGAGAATGAACAAGAGGAGCAACATGTCTGTGTGGGCAGTCCCATTCATGTAATTAAGGTTTGACAGAGACACAGCTGAATCCTCTGCGTATGTTGCAACAGAATCACAACCTTATCAATCTCACATCTTCACTACCCTTCTGGGGCTGCTTTCACCACCAAGGTAACACAGTAATGCAAACTCTGGAGGGGCCAAAGCAAGCTTATCATTTGTCAGCCGTAATCTTCATCAACTCGCTCAAGCTTCTGCTCGTTTTGTAGCAGAGCTACTCTCGACTTGCTGAATTTACTCCGTCTTCAACCTCCATTTGCTTCTCATTTCACCTTTCAATATGAATCAAAATAATTACATAGTGAAGCCAATACTGAGATGCAAATTTATTTACTAGCGACTAATTCGGCATTCATCAGTTCAGATGAATATTTCAGGCAACAGCTAAAACAATAACTTTAAAATTGTAGGATTTAGAAAAAGAAAAGCAAAAACAGTTTTAAAAATGACTAATTAATATCTATTGACACAAGAACTAATCCTGCTCATGAATGGCCACAGCAAAATCCACTAAAATACCAAAAGAAATCTCCATCATGAAGTACGATGAGCAACACGTGAGAGCTATGTGACGTTGTGGGTTATTTCGCGGTAAACCACTCAGAATCGGGTCTCCGGTTTCTCAATTTCAATCATATTAGCTACAAAGGAAGGTATTGCAATCTGTAACTGTAAGTGGTGATCTGAGCAAAACATAGGCATTGCCAAGTTTATTGACCAGGTCCCAAAATTTAGACTGGTTAACACTAAATGCCAAAGATTAATACATTCCTCAATCATTATTTCAGTGAGAAATTTTTTTATGCCATCTATCTTCACGTATGGAAATTAATTACCATAGAATTTCGTGCAATTCATTTCTCACATGCCTGTTTGTTCCGTCCCATTTTTCTAAATCTAAAGGCTAACAACGTAAAGCCCCCTAGCACCAGTGGGGGCGATCTCTAGCAGGAGATTCCAAGTCCAAACCACCACCGTATGGGTCTATGCATAGTTATTAAAGGCGTGTTGCACACAGTAAGGCACTAAGGGGGCCTACAGCTTAGGCACGCCTGTGGATACAACGCGCACTAAAGAAAAATAATAGATAAAATCATAAATAACAACAATTAACATTTCTGAAATGCAACAAAGATAAATACAGAATCACATCCAATTATCCATAATCGTAAAACATAAATTCTAGAATGAAATAAATTCCAAATCAACTACTGACGCTTCCATAATCATAAAAGGGCGGCCCGGTGACATAAAATTAAATACTAAATCTAAAGACTAAAGTTCAACCAAATCTTAAGTTAATTAACTAATAGTCTAAACTACTTTTCATCAAGATTAAATTCTCCATAGTCCATATTCATCACTGATCAAACTTTTGTGATATTTCTACCGTTCAAAGCTTCTTTCCACTTTTGTTTATTTATTTTTATCCTAATTTAATTTCAGTAGTAAATTATATAGATAGGGAAGGGTCAAGATTAAAACAATCACTTTTTAACTTGGAACCCTAGAAACACTCTGCCTTATAAAATTGCGCCTAGGCACGCCTCCGGCAAGGCGCTAGGCTCAGAAAGGTGCGCCTCTTGAACAGAGGCCGCCTTTTAGCTTCTCGTGCGACATGCCTGGAGCCTAACACCTTTTGCGCCTCAGGCGTTCCTTGGATAACTATGGACCAACCCAACGACAAACATAAACTGGGAGAGAGATATAGTCTTGGGCCCTATTGGCATGGGACACCAAATGACTTTGACCATTGAACAAAAAAAGGCTCCAGTAAGTGTCTATTCTATCTTTTTCTTGAGGATTTTGGTCAGTTCAAAACATGCTCTACAACAACAAACAACAACAACAACAACAAAGCCTTAGTCCCGAAATGATTCGGGGTCGGCTAACATGAACCATCATATAAAACCGTGAAATCAAGTCGTGTCAGCGACACAAATTCGCTCCCTCCACTCCGTCCTATCCACTACCATATTTTCCGCAATTCCCAGTAAACTCATATCACTCTCGATCACCCTCCTCCAAGTTTGCTTAGGTCTTCCCCTACCCCTCACCACTACATCCCTTTGCCACTCTTCGGTTCTCCTAACCGGCGCATCAAGCGCTCTACGTCTCACATGGCCAAACCACCTTAGTCGGTTTTCTCTCATTTTATTCTCAATAGATGTGACCCCTACTTTTGTCCTAATTATTTCATTACTCACCCGATCCTTTCTCGTATGACCACACATCCATCTCAACATACGCATCTCCGCCACCGACATCTTATGGATGTGGCAGTGTTTCACTGCCCAACACTCCGTACCATATAACAATGCTCTACGCTGTGGCAAAATGAACTCCAGAAGGAAATCAACCATAAGTGACTGTCTCATAATTTTTTTAATCAAATTGTATAGATCAATGGCCTTATTGATGAACCCGGGTTCTAAAGTGGCATGCAAAATAACAAATATCCCACAGTTCTAGAGTCATGGTGTTGTCAAAGAATAATTTAACCAACACAAAATCCTTAGCTCCCCAAGTTGATGAAAACACTATTGTCTTTCAATTAAGTAGTTGGATTATGGCTTGAAATAAATTACCATTATAATCTGCAGGAGGCACTATAGTCATAATTGTTGGGATATGGCTCATTTTATCTCCTAGTGTTTGACTAATAGTCAAATACACCATAAATCCTTCTCTCTTTTTTGTAAATTAATCCCTAAATCTTAAATTTGGTCTAGCTAAGACCTTTCCTAACATAATATTGCTGACTAATTTGTCAGTTAAGGAGACCAAGTTGACCTGGCATAAATGGACAAACATTTGCTGAAGTGGCAATCACTTTAGCCAAATGAATCCTTACTTCTAACGCCTAACCTTCATCTGTTTAATGTCCAAAACAAACATATCGAAATTAAAGATTTCCTTTTGTTGCAAAGCTCTTACCAGCGAACTTATTCAATTATTTAATCCCTAAGTACCTGTTGCAGAATCAAATCCCTTAATCACAGGGACCATAGAATAAAGGGAAGGTACCAAAATAGGCCTATGGTTTTTGGGGAAGTATCAATTTAGGCTCCACGTACAAAATAGCACCAATATAGGCTTAACGTTTAAAAAATGGTATCAATTTAGGCCTCGAGAACGGATTGGACACATCATTCTTATTACTCTGTTAAGTTTTGATTTCTCCCTCCACGTAGAATTGACTGAACTTAACGGAGTAATATCAATGATGTGTCTCGTTCCGTTATGGAGGCCTAAATTGGTACCCTTTTTAGGTTAAGCCTATATTGGTGCTATTTTGTACATGGAGCCTAAATTGATACTTTCCCAGAAACCATAGAATAAATGTAATTAAGTGTGATTATTTCTTTCCTAGTTCAGGTATGTATATATAGGTGGGTTTATGCACCATATGAATACAAGAATTCTATTCTCACATTCTTCTTTCTATTTACAGTCCCAAAACTCAATACTTGCCTCTCCTCTCTATGGCTTGCCAGAATCCTCTCTCAGTCCAACAGATGATTGCCTATCATAAATGCACCATCACTCTCAGCCTATGAAGCACGGACTCTTCCCCGGGTCAGAGTGGCGGTGCCGGACTCGGGGACACGGCAAAAACGTTTTTATCAGGTACAATGGCTTTTTAAAATGAGATTTTAGGCAACTGAAATTGTTGGGCTCAAACGAAAAGAAACAAGTAAAAAGAAGTTCTGACTTGAGACGACCAAGTAAGCAATTTCCTCTGACCCCCTTTTTCAATAACTCAAATATTTAATTCAGTGTACCATTTGCGGACATGAAATAAATAAATAATAAGAACTGCATACCTTCAAGAGCTCAATGTTGTCAAGGTCTCCCACATCAATCCCAGTATGAAATAATTGCAGCATGAAATCAGCAACAGAAAGGACAACCAAAACGATTTTAATTAGAGAACATGGCCAACTGAAATTCAGAATAAATTATGAGTCAGATTCCATGGTGAAAGTGGTAAATTCCAATATGCATTAATAAAATTTCATCAGATGTCCAAAACTACTCACTGCAGGAGTACATTGAATCAGGAATCCTTTAACTTGTCATAATCACAGAATGACCAAGTGAATGACTTCCTACAAAACTGAGATGATCAAAACACTGCAAGATTATATTGATAGAATAATTACAATACCGGATGCTCACCGCTAAGCAGACACAGTGCAAGTAACTTCATGGAATTCCATATGTAAATATGTTTCCTGCTTAACAGAAAATAATATTACCAAGGAGAATTCAATGAGATTATGGAAATAATAAATGATATTCAGTAATATATCTTCAAATGATCAACTCTCTTTTTTCCTTTTGCGTCTTTTTAAATACATGTGCTTGTTAAAACGGAGAAAGAATAGATTACCTGTTCCAAGAACTAAAATAGCATTTCCAGCTAATGGTACAAGATCTCGGACCCTTTCACTGGAAAAAATTGCTTGGATAACTAGAAAAACAAAAGGAAAACTTACAAGCCAATAAATAAATAAAAGAATAGAATTCATGTCTAAATGTTAATTATATTCAAACCAAAGAAATGCAAATCTCTAAATGATTCCGGGTAGGTACAAACAGTAGATATAGTTTATTCGAGAAAATTCTGTACATCATATGAGAGATTTATGCACAAAAGCCCCAAAGGAAAAAAGTTTCACATATCAGGCGATTCTGTCTAACTTCTTGTACAATGTTATTACGGAATGTAGCGTAAATGAAATCATGTTAAGTTATAAACGCAAGAGAGTCAAGGACACCTGAGATTTGCATTAGTTTTTCCTCAACCTCATCTCCATCAATTTTACTAACAGCACCTTCAGTTTCAGATGCTGACATCATGTGCACTGAATGAATTCCATCTGAAACCCAGAAAGATTGAATTCCTGCAGGATGATGTAAAGTTATGTCAGTAGAGATTAAACGTAATTCAAAGAATGCACATGCTTTTCCCATGACACATTAGTCAAAATGGCCTAAAAGCTACATAACTGGAACGAGTCCTTTTGCTTATCTAAAATCTTCATTTAAAAAGAAAAATCAGACTTGATATAATTTTGATTCTGCACAAATATTATCTCAAAATACTAATGGCCAGATTGGCTGCCATCACACATCAACTCACATGTTCGAACTCTTAACATGTTTTTTAAACATAGAACCAGTCAGCCCTTTGTCAGATTGAGCCCCGTGTTAACGAAATCATATTTCATTTATGCTAGCAACAAATTTCATAATAAAGAAACAAAATGCATACTTGAAGAGATATCAGGAAGAACTGCCAGCTTCTGCACTTTCATGCTATGTGGAAAATGCATCATCTGATTCCTGAGGTTTCCTCCACCACTCGGGGTAGACAGGCACAAGATGTGTATATCTCCGATAGAGTCCAAAATCACAAACTTGTTGGAGGACAAAGCCTGAATAGAAACTGCCTTTATAGTTGAGCCATGAACATGTTTGCTCTTAAATGACATAAAAAACGCACCCACTTCACTAGAATCTTCTCTGCATCTTAAGGACTTCTGCTTTACTGCAAGTATAAAAGCAAAATCAACTCCAAAAGCCAAGACAGGCAAAACAAATTTATGCATTTCATATGTGCGTGGGAACGTCTTTTGCTTAACTTAAGATATAGATAACTCAACTGATGTACCACGTAACTATGCTATATGCAAATACTAATCGACTTCACCAGCAAGACAATTAAACACAAGAGACAACCCTTAATCCAGGATATATTTGATCATTAGCAAAATTGCCATCTAGAGACATCCATAAGAATTATAACGAAAGAACATCAGCTTGCTTAATATAATTAGCACCATCTCCTGATATAAAGAAATCCTGAACTGCAATGAGGAGATAATTCGACCAGCATAATTTGAGTATATGTGAAAAGACATCAGTAAATCAATGAAGGTTTTTCTTTCTCAAATGCATAGAACATATAGAAAGAAACAAACATCCTGATCCAGAAAGATACTCCACTCTAATGCACTTAATATTAAGAACAAGACGATGATTTTGAAGTGCAGAAAACAGCGCCAAATCATAAGAAGCTGGGGATTTCACATTTGTAACCTCACATTTAGGTACAGAAGGTAACAAGTTCACACACTATAATGAACTGGTTTGACTCTGAAGTGGTTTTGGTATTATTTTAAGCTACCATTAATTTCTCTACTTTCTCCTTACTATTGGGCTTGCTCATGAACAGGTATTGCAACATAATGAATCAATAGATATAGATTCAGTCTCAATCAGGTAGTGAAAAATTCATGCCAACAACATTTTTCAATATGCTAAACTAAACAGCTCTCTCTCAATATACAAATCAAAGTTGTTAGTCGCACTCTCTTTAACCTAGAGCCATGTAACAGTGAATATGATCACAATATCCACCACTCTGTATTCACCCAAGCAAGAAATGATGTGCTCTTGTTAATAGCCTATTAGCAACACTACTTGATGCCCTCTAAAGACGAAACACGAGGACAAGTTAAATGTTGACAAAATAGGACAGAAAGAGAGGATTTTTTGTCAACAAAGAGGCAATTTATCCATCAAGCATTACAATTAGCTTCAGAAGTGCATTCCTAAGACCAACAGGGAACAGTTGCATTTGTGTTTTAACAAAAGGTTGAGCTTCCTATTTCCTTTTTTACTTTTCTATTTCTTTTTCTAAACAAATTTACTCAGAAGCACTAAGGTCAACCAAGTACAAGTGTTCCTTTCAACCATAGGCGATACTATACGCTTGTAAATTCTAATCTTTCCCTTTCCTTTTCCCTGATAGTTTCATTGTTTCTGTTTGACAGCTATTATTTCTGCTTATGAATGAGTTATCAAATGATGCTTCTTTAAATTGAAGATTTATCACCTGTAATCCTAGACTTCTCAGTTATCATGATAGCCACAAAGCTCCAAAACCAAGATCACAACAGATATTTGAATATATATAAACAGTTAAACTTGCAAAGTATCTTTAACCTAAAATCTATATACAGAGCTTGGGCTATCCACCCTGAAAGCTCCTGACTCCTGAAATGAATTAGAATAAAAATCTAATCTAGAGAATCAGGACAAGAAATAAAAATGGCATCGACACTGTCGATCCTTGAGCTCCTAGAAGGAACACAAAATCTTATAATATAGCAATCTAACAAAAGTTCCGATATAAAATATGCTATATCACATATCAACGTAGAAAGAATAAGGACTAAATTGATAAATTGGTCCTCAAGTTCGTTATTTCTTGTTTTATTAGCAGATTATGCATTTTGTTTGAAACTGCTAGTTTGTTAATTGCTTTGCTGAACCGTTACTTGTTATGACAGCGTCGCATGCACAGCTGTAGAAATAGTACTTGCTGTTGCGTCAGCAGTACTATTATTCCTTTTATAACTCATCCTTTTGTAAGGCTATGGTATCATTTTATGAATTAAGAAAGTTCGTTCTTCTCATCTCCCTTCTTCTCCCTAAATTCGTCTTTTATCACTCTTCTAATTCCTATCTGTCAGCTTATGCCTGACATGCTATCATGTTAAACACAATGCGAAAGCGACAGAAATGATTCTGTTCCAATTCAATAGGCATTTTCTCTAGAGTTTGGTTGAAAAGGAAATTTAAAATTCAAGAATCGGAATTTGAGATTTTAGTTAAAGTTGAATGAATATTTAGCAGGTAATAAGAGATTAAGAAAAATGACTCACTAAATAACAACTAAGAGAGTGCTAACCCCTTTAGTGGCATTTCAACATCCTCAAATAAGTTTTTATCCCATGCATGACACCAATTTCTGTATGATGAAACATAGAGTAATCTAACAACATAACAAAGCCAATCCCCTTGAGTTTATACCATCTATCCAAATGCAGCACAAAGTACACAAACAGAACTCAAAATGTATTGAAAAAAGCATTTGCCACTCAGAAGCTTAAACTGCTAAGTTCTATGATCATGAACATATCTAGCCACACCATTACCATTTTCTCTAGCAAATTAGGAACACAATTCAGAAAGTAATCCATTATCTCATTATGCTTACCCAACAAAGAGAGCTTCTCAATCTTCCCATCCAGCAAACCATTGCAAGAAGTCGTAATACTGTGATGTTCAGCACCAATCACACCATTTGGAAGTTTGGATCCTTTACTCTCCAATTTCACATTCCTATCCAAATTTCCATTTGAATTCGAACTCTTAACTTTCTTAGCATTCCCTTTCACTAGCTGCCTCAAATTGAAAACCCTTACTCCATTATCCTCCCCCAAAATCAGGAACCCAAAAGAAACACTTATAGACCAAACCGGTCTACTACACTCAATAATAGCACATCTCATCAATTTGACTGCATCACCATTACCAATGAGTTTCAATGCAAAAACCCAAACTTTCCTGCTTGAAACTGAATACATCACAAAAAAATTAACAGACCCAATAATCTTAATTGAGACCCCGTGATTCACATCCACCAAAACCCCCAATTTTGAATCAAATCCAAGTCCTCTCTGGCTGCAAACAACTTGAGCTCTAGTAAAAGTATTGTTGTTTTGCAGAATATACATCCTAAGAAGAATCTGTGACCCACCCTTATGCGGGGAAGCAACAAGAAAAAGAGCTCTGGAGTCTGAATCCTGTCGAAGGAGGACAAAGGATGAGGAAGATGTAGGAGGAGGGATGGAAATTTGGGGCTTAGGGGGGAGAGAAGAGAGAGAAGGGAAGGAAAGGGGAGGATAAAGAGAAAGGGAGAAATCAGAGTGCATTAGGGCTAAAGAGAGAGAATTCGGTTCGAGAAGAAAAGAAGTAGTCTGAAGAGAGGAGGAAGGGAGGGAAACTTTGGAGGATTGAAAAACTACCATTAGAGGCGAGCTGAGAAGTCTAAGATTGTGGTCGTTAGGACATTGAAGAAGAAGAAGAAGGAATCCTGTGAGTGATTCTTGTAGATGTTTTTTCCGGTTAAAGTTTGAAGCTTTAATAGCTTGAATTGAAGTAACTTGTTGGATTGAGAGATCTACTCATTATAGTTTTATTAAATTTATTAATGTAAATCCATTATTTACATGAGAATCCAATAGGAGAATCTACAAAAAAAAACAAACTATTCTTTTTTCAAAAATAATAAACACTCCAAAAATATTGTAAATAAATACAGTAAAATAAAATCGATATTCCTAATATACCATTTTTTTCAACATTCTTACAATATGAGAATTTTGTCACTATTGGTACTCTGATACTCCAAGATCCTTTTTTCTCTTTCTACCATCTCATCGCTAATTTCGAGCTATCCTTAACAAAATCGTTGATTCCGTTCCCTTTTTCTGCTTTCCACTCAGCACGAGTAAGCTACGCTATTCAAGAACGCTCTCGACGAGCTCGATTTCATAGACTATTTCGACAGTCTTCTCATTTCTATTTGGCTTCACATATTGATCTTCTTTCTACTTGATGAAACCCGCTTCAGTTCACTTCATACTACTCACCTTTTTCCATATCGAAACTCATCAATCTCTTTTATTTATCTCATTTGGTTTGATGTATCAATGTTTGTTTGTTTTTTTTAGAAACAAGAAAGGAAAAAACAAACAAAAAAAAACAACTAGCATGGGATTAGCCTAGAGAAGCTAACCCCAATCCTATCCTCTAAAAGAAGAGAAGAGAAGAGAGAGATAGGGAGATCAGGAAGGGTAGTAACACCTAACATCCCCTCATGGCCTGCCGCAGCCAAGCGATCCGCAACTCGGTTCTGCTCTCTGAAAATGTGACTGAACTCTAAGATCTCAAAGGAAGAGCAAAGACTTTTAATAGTTTTGATAAGGTTGCGGCTATTAAGACTAATAGCATGATTATCAGAAATCATTTTGATGGCCTCCATGTTATCAGACTCCACAGAAAGCCTCTTAACGCCCAGCCTTTTACCAAGCTTGATACCAGAGAGAATACCCCAGAGCTCCGCTGAGAAGGAAGATCCCAACCCCAAATTCTGGGTGAACCCAGAAAGCCAGGCGCCCCCCGCATCTCTAAGAACACCTCCGGCAGCAATCTTACCATTGATGAGGCATGAGCCATCTGTATTCAACTTCACAACCCCCTCTCTCGGCCTGCTCCATCCCACGAGATGGACAACACTAATCTGGGTAGACCTGGCAAGGGACTCTCTTTTGAAACTCTCAATAATAGATGAGAGTTTTTTCGAGAAGAACTCAGCTAAGTTTGGAATAAACACAGTTTTATTATCAAAAATCTCCTCGTTTCTCCACTTCCAAATTTGGTGATAGATAATAGCAAAGAAAATGTCACCATGCTCCATGTAAGACAGTAAATTTCCACTAATACCATCAGAGAACCAGTCATTCACAGAATGGGCCATGAAGGAAGAGAGAATATGAAATTGAAAATTAGATTACCAGTGTACTTCAGTTTTAAAAATAATAGTTAATGGTATATATGTAATTTTCATTTTATAGGTAAAATGGGTGAAACATCTATTGAATAAATTTTTATTGAGAAAAAAATTGCTAAAATAAATTTGGTTTATCATTTTTTTTATTAATCTTGTTTCTAAATTTATGATAGCAAATAATTATTGACATTTATTATATTTATTTTAAAAAAACTTTTTACGTGGGGTGATTATTTATCATCTTTTTTTTAAGAATAAGAACTTTACAGTGTAAAATGTATAGCGTAAATTTTTTAAAAAAAACCCATACGTTTTCAAGTTTTGTCAAATAAGATCTCTTTAACTTTTTTCTGTTTAAATTAGGACAGATGTTTTTGTTTTGTTAAAAACAATGATTTTTTAGTTTGATACTATAAAAATGATCGTTTTTTTTAGAGGAAGAAACTTTATTCAATGGTAATCAGCGTATAACGCGTTACAAATGAAAGGAGGCGGGACAATTACCCATTCCTCGCGATTAGTTGTTGAATAGGAAGCCCGGGCTAACTCATGGGCAACTTTATTCGCTGATCGCTTAATAAAGCTAAAAGAATAACAACCAACGTGCTGCAACAAGGAAGTGCAATCTTCTATTATAAGGTCAAGATCAGATGAAATAGGACGAGCAGATTGGATAGCACAGACCAGCAGCTACGAATCCGATTCAATTTCGACGGAAGGCCAGCCACGCGAGATGGTCCATTGCAAAGCAGCCCGGCACGCCATAATTTCTGCTAAAAACGGATCAGAACGGATGCCTAGCAAAGCATTCCCGCCAGCAACGAAACCTTCTTGATCCCTCACCACGAAACCGCAGCCAGCCGAGCCATTACCAGAAAAAACTGCAGCATCAAAGTTAAGCTTTACCCAACCAGGTTTGGGGGGTACCAGCGCTCATTTACTCCCCTGGTGCCATGAGTAGGCGCATGAACCTGGGCACGGGACCAAGCTTCAATCAAAGAAACAGAACTATTTCCCAGAACTTCTGTTGTAGCTGTTTTATTATTCCATATGTAATCGTTCCTGTTCATCCAAATGAACCAGCAAATCAACGCAGCTAAGCCCAACTCTTCCTTCAACTTATTTTCTAGCAAAAAGGACCAGAAATCCCCAAGGTTACTGAAGCGGGTGCTTTGATCACCAATAGACGTATGATTCCAAACCTTTTTGGAAAAACAACAATCGATAATGGCATGATAGTTATCCTCCACAGCACCACAACAAAGGGGGCAACCGTTGTAGACGACTATGTGTTTGAGTCTGAGCGCTTCCCGTGTAGGTAAGCAATCTGTAAGCCCTCGCCAAACAAGATGCTTAGCTTTCGGAGGAGCCTGAATGCCCCACAATCGCTGCGACGGGAACGAAGTAGCAGGCACCGGACTAATTCGACAGAGCTCATGATAACCATCCTTCACATTGTAACGCCCCCTCCGATCTCCAAACCAACCACAGGCGTCAGCCACCTGCCTGCTGCTTAAAGGCAGTTGTCTGATTAGACTGCAATCCCGATCCGTGAAAAGTCATGATATCAAGTTTTCATCCCAAGAGGTCCCATTCTTGACCCAGAGATCAGCAACAGTTTCTAATTCAACTCCATCAAGCCTTTCGCTTTCCACATAAGGGTTGTCAGGATCCGGAAGCCAAGGGTCCTGCCAAATATCAATTTGTGAGCCTGTGCCGACAACTTTCCTAGCTTTGGAAATCACCAAATCTTTAGCCGCCATAATGCTCCGCCATATAAAACTAGGATTGTGAGATAATTCTACAGAGGCGAAATCTGAATTAGGATAATACCTAGCTTTGTATACACGGGCAACAAGGGATGCAGGGTACTTTAAAAGGCGCCATGCCTATTTAGCCAGCAGTGCTAAATTAAATTGGTGAAGTCTTCGGAACCCCATTCCGCCAAATTTTTTAGGCACACAGAGGCGCTCCCACGACTTCCAACGGACTCCCTTCTTTTCCACTCCGTCAAAACCCCACTAGAAAGAGTTCATTCTTTTTTCATTGTCATAACAGATCACTTTTGGCAACAGGACTAAACTCATTACATAAGAGGGAACGGCCTGGATAACAGTCTTTAGTAGAACTTCTTTGCCTGCCCTAGATAGGAATCGCGTCTTCCACCCCTGAAGCCTTGAAGAAACCATATTCTCCATATAGCCGAAAACAGCAGTTCTGCTTCTGCCAACCACACTGGGTAACCCTAAGTATTTCCCAGCTGCAGCGTCAATAGGTATACCAAAAAAGGAACTGATCGAATCACGGGTTTGATGGGAGCAGTTGGAGCTGAAAGTGATTGAAGACTTATTCAGATTTACCTGTTGCCCAGATGCCAGTTCCTATCGTTGGAGACAGTCTTTGATTGTTTAACTCTCATCTGATGTGCCTCTAAAGAAGAGATAGCAATCATTAGCGATTAGAAGATGAGAGATTGGAGGGGCATTCCGAGCGACACGGCAGCCGTGTATCAGACCTTGGCTCTCTAGAGCCGACAGAGAGGCAGACAGGCCTTCAGCACAAATTAAGAATAGATATGGAGAGATAGGATCGCCCTGTCTGAGTCCCCGGTGGGGAATGATGATATCTGTCGATTGAGAGCCATTAATAATATGATAACGCGGCTTAGTAACGCATTGCATAACAAGTTGGACCCATTTCTCTGCTAATCCCATTTTCAACATCATTTTCCTGAGAAAATCCCATTCAATCCTGACGTAGGCCTTAGCCATATCCAGTTTCAGCACTGCATAGCCAACCTTGCCATGTGTCTTTCTTTTCAGATAGTGGTTTACTTCAAATGCAAGCATCACGTTATCAGTAATAAGCCTGTCAGGGATAAAGGCACTCTATGCCGGGGAGATGATACATGGGAGGACCTTCTTAAGTCTGTTGGCAATAGCTTTGGACACAATTTTATAGATAACATTACATAGTGCAATAGGTCTAAGTTCAGCAACATACCGCGAGGTGTTCTTCTTTGGGATAAGAACTAACTAAGTGTCATGCAATTCATCCGGAAGGATACCATCATTTAGCCATTGTACACATGAAGCCGTGACCTCTGGACCCACCAAATCCCATTATTTCTGGTAAAAGCAAGGGTTAAAACCATCCGGCCCTCGGCTTTTGTTCGGGTGCATTGCAAAGAGAGCTATTTTGATTTCTAGGGCAGTGAACGACAAACATAGCTGTGCATTTTGGCTTACTGTAATACATGGCATAATATGTCGGAGTATCGGATCAGAATTACTGCCGTTGGATGTGAAAAGATCCTTGTAATAATTAAAAATTAGATCTTCCATCCCATTTTACCACCCAACCCATACACCAGAGATATTTAGAAGCCGAGACAGACAATTCCTCTTCTTTCTATTATTTGTCGCTGCGTGGAAAAACTTTGAATTCACATCCCGTGAAGCCAACCACTACTTTTTTGCTCTCTGAGCCCAGTAAAGCTCCTGTTGATGAAGCGCAGCATCAAGACGGTGACGGACAGCAATCAGTTCATGCTGCGAGCTACGATCATGCCGATACCGGAGCTGAGCAATCCGTTTTCTGAGATGATGCATTTTTTCACGGAATGCCTTCGCAAATCTTCTCCCCATGCAAACAGCTGCTCTCCGCACTGTTTCTGATGCTGCAAAATATCAGTCCCCAAGTAGCTGGTCTAAGCATTATGAATTCGAGTCTGACAGCCCTCCTCGACAAGCCAAGCGTTTTTGAACCGGAATTGTCTCACGCTATTCTGTCTTGGAACGAACAGCTGAAGGACTAACGTTGTATGGTCGGAGTAGTGAGCTTATTCGTTTTGGACCTGCGCCCCCGGAAATAAATTTAGCCAGCCCGAATTTGCTAAAATACGATCCAATTTTTCTTCCACGAAACCGTTAAAGCCTCTGCTCTTTTCCCATGTAAAAGGGTTGTTGGTCCCTTATAACGTGACAAGTTAGTTCCAAGGGGGGGGGATAGGAACTATTTAAAATTTTGTCCGTTAAGGCTGGCTTCTTTTCTTATGAAAAGGTTTACACAGCGTCACTAAGTAGATTCAGGACACAAGCTTAGTCAACTTATGACTAAGTCTGCTTCTTTACTTGAGTCAGGAAACAGCACTTAGAGTCTATTCCTGAACTCAGCTTCTTAGTAGACTTAACTCAGCGTGAGTTCTTTACTTAGTCAGTTTTATAGCAAGCAATATATATTAAAGGAGTTTAAGGGTTAGAAAGATATTACTCAGCAGACTTATCCTGGTTCGGCCTCTCTGCCTACGTCCAGTCCCCAGAACTCGTTCCGAGCTTTTTGAATTCTCTACTGAGCTCTTTAAAGGTAGAGCACGAAACCTTTTACAGATAGAAGGTGAGTATAACAAGAGTACCTTCCTCTATACCTCTACTCACTCCTATATCTACCGCTGAGTACTATAACCGAGTACTCAGCCTCTCCTTTCTATTCTTCTAGAAATGATAAAGTGTTTGCCCTAAATAACAATTGCTAAGACACTTTAGATGATTAAAAATCACTCTAGACTTTTACACAATAATATGGAAATTGGTGTAAGGTATTTGCTTTGCTTTTCTCACAGAAACTTCAAGTATGAATTTGGTCAGCGTTTCGACTAATTGAAGATCTGCATCGATTGAAGCAAATGGATGGCCTTTATATAGTGACACTTGAGGCACCTGGTCATTTCGAATTTCGAAATAACCGTTGGAGGGAAATGGCTTCCTGTCGTTATCACTCTGGGCGTGCTCAGCGTCGTTGGCCAATAGGATTCACGCATCTTCTGTCTTCGTCAGTCTTCGGTAGAATGTTTCGACATTTAAGGAAAAGTCCATGAGACAGCTTCCTGCGCCTTCTGAACTTTTCCCAAAGTAGAATTACTTTGTCTAGAAGTTGAACATTGTCTGCCGCTGTCTAGACTGCATTGTCGTCCAACTCAGCAACTTCCACTTGAAGCTTTTGCTTCGAAGGCTTCTCGATCCTTCTTTTGCTGAGTCGTCGTTTTGCTTGATACGGCTTCGTTTTGAACTTTTGAGCCGAATGGTCTTGATGTGTTGATTTGGGCTTGACTTCCACTTTATGGGCCTTTGGGCTTTTTAATCTCAATGTCTTATAAACAATTAAACTCAACATTGAACAAACACATTAGTGTAATAAATCAAAGCATTTAAATTTAATGTGTTAGAATATTTTTATCATCACTTAAATAATTTTGTCAAATCAAAATCATGTGGAAAGGTGTTTCAACAAGGGTAGCCAAGCATCTGAACCTCGAGTAAACCACAAGCTATAACTGTATCCTTGAAGCCTTTAAGTAGAAGAGAGGGATGACGGTTGCCCCCGCGCTTTTCTGCTTGAGAAACCAAGTCATTGAAATCCCCAGCAATTACCTAAGCCCCTTGATGAGACGAAGCAAGCTGCTTCATCAACTGCCAAGATTCCTGACGACGACCTCTCTCAGGAGGACCATAGAAACCGGTTAATCGATACTCCGACAAACCTTGAATAGTAACGCAAACATCAATAAAATGATTAGAGTAACCAAGCAAACGGACAGTATTAGGGAGCTTCCATAGAAAGGCTAAGCCTCCACCATTATTCACAAGATCAATGAAAAACATGCCAGAATAACCAATCTTTCTTTTTATTAATTCAACTTTTGCTCGCTTACATTTAACTTCCATCAAGAAAACAAAATTTGGCTGAAACCTGGACATGAGGTCCACTAACATGCGGACTGTGCGAGGGTTGCCAATTCCTCGACAGTTCCAGCTAATAGTACTCATGGCTCTATGTGGGCCTGAGTTTCAGGTCCCACCATATTTTGATCCTGTCGGGAGTGACCCCCTATAGTTGCCACGGATGAAGAGGGTGGCTGATCCTGATGCCTCCTTTTCACATCAGAAAATTCAATACCATCAGCACATTCATTACCCGTATTTCCTTCGTTTGAGCCTGTATCAAGGTTTTTATTATTACCGCGGTTCAGAACTGATGTGGATGGGGGAGCTCGTAGAATTGAGTGCATCGGCGGGACTGGTGGCGGAACAGTACTGCGAGACGCGATACCAGAAGCCGGGCTAGGAGCTAGGGGCGTTGGTAAAAGCCATTTGGATTGCGGCACTGAGGGGCCTCTACGTGTCGGGGCCCGAAGCCAAGGACCATAAGCTTTCTCAGCTTTATCAGGATCTGACACCTCTAGGAGCACTGGGCAGTATTTATCTGGGTGGCCAATGCAACCACAAAAGAAGCAGAACTGAGGTAACCGCTCGTATTTGAAGTTAATCTAGGTAACTGTGCCGCCTGTCATGCTAATCTTCATCTTCCTTTTGATAGGCAATTTCACATTCAAAGAGACCCTAATCGGCAGAAAGAGTCGACCAAATACCATTAAAATTGTTTGCATCAGATTCTAGGAAAGTCCCCAAGAAATTCCCGATGCCGACAGCGACCTTTTCTGACATGAAGCCATGGGGGAGATCGTAAATTTGGACCCAAAGGTCCACCAAGTCCAGGGCTAGCTCTGTTGGATTTTCATTCCCTACGATCTTATGGGTAAGCAGCAGGTGTTGTTCAAAGGTCCAGGGGCCGCCTTTGATTACTCGATCACGTTCCAGCGGGTGGAAAAAATCAAAACGAAACAGGTTTGCACCCAACTCAATTATGCATAAGCCTTTCGATGGATGCCATAAGTTTGCAAGGGTATTCTTCATAATGGGGGTCTTGAGGCTTCTTTCTGTGTAAAACCGGCCAACAAGGCTCTAGGTAGGTGCTGTTGTTTTCTCAACAATATCATCCGAAGATAGGACCAGCTCGGAATTGTTCTCGTCATCCAGGGTGAGCTGAGCACTGTGGTTTGTTATATCTTCCATCGAGCAACACACATCGGTGATCACTGGGAAAGGAAGTAGTAAGGAGGAGCGGCGGCCGGGGGGCGGCGGAGGCAAGGGCGGTGGCGAACGAAACCTTGTCAAACGCAAGGACTGTAAGAGTTTTAAACCTTGTCAAATGCAAGGACTGCCTATAAAAATGATCGTTAACAACCTCATAATGAATAATTACAAGAATTATTATTGTTTAGTACCACATTTATTATGGAACCATGTTTTTTATTTTCAAAATCATAATTTTCGAAGTTTTCTCTCTCTAAAAATTCACTTTTTCTCTCATCGTAAAAAAAAAAAACCTAAATGACCTCAAAAATAAAAAGTTGAAGAATTAAAATCACTTAGAATATCATAAGTCTTTGAATTTTTCAATTTTGAGGTCGTCAAATGTCATTTTAATTTTGAAGTCTTTTGTTTTAGTAAAGTAAAAAACTTCAGTCATCTCCTGACCGCAAAAAAAAACCACACTTTCTGTTTGGATAAAAAAAATTCCACAGATACTTGTTTATAAAACGCGAAAGCACGAGAGTTTTTTTTTTGGACTTTACTCAAATGTATAATGTTGTTTGTTAGACAGGTGTAGTTGAATTCATCGGGTTCTTTTTTATTTTTTGTTATATGAATTTTAATTTTGATTAATATTTTAATTATATATATAAGTTTCACAAATCGAATATCAAGATTTGAAAACTAAACTTGACAATTTTTATTTTATTTTAGACAATGTATTTGTTGGATTATCCATCTGTAACTAAATTTGATCGGGTGTATAAATATGGATTCAGATTTATCTATTTAAATTATTAAGATAAATAGGAATCCTAATAATATAAAGAGATAGGATTCTATTCTAATTAAGAGTTAGAATTATAATTGATTAAAGTTTACTCTCTATAAATAGAGTATTAGTGAAACCGATCAATAATGCTGGATGCGCCTCTTCCCTCTATCTCTCTCTTTCAACTTTCATTCTTAGTTCATGGAATCGTCATAGGTCCTCCCCATTAACGTTGGCATAAGAGATGAGTGACCGGTAATACGATCACGGTTCGATTCTTCTACTGCAATAATTGAACGAGATTTTGTGCTACAATAGGAAACCTGATAACCGGTATTTGATGTCTGAATTATATAGAGTAATTGCTTTATTGGTATTGGATTCATAGATCTCGTGTTCCGTCGGTTGTAGGATCCACGTTTTAGATCAAAGAAATGTTCTTAACTTGCGTATGATTAATATATATATATATATATTATAGTTATCAAATATGCATAAATATGTTTTTTTACTGTTTATACATAAAAAACGGGACTAAATCATGAAATATACAATAGATTTGATATTTAGGGGTTCTGTTACTGTTTCAGAAAATGTTTTAGTCTTAATAGAGGGTATGTGATGCGCAAATCTAATTTTCTGGTTGTCGTTTAAAAAACGAACCTCACTAACATATCGGAACACTAAAAAAAACCTACATTAGAAAAAAAAAATGGAGTTAGAAAACGTCAGCAAGGCAGTGCATGGACCCCACATATCGTCTTTGCAAGTGCTGCTCTAGGAAGAGGCTTGATTCATGCACACCATGTGTCATCCAACGGTTGTTTCGTTGTTGTACGACACATGGATTTTGTGATCCAATAATACAATGCCACATGGAGCGCGTGTAGCACATGTGTTTGGCACGTCGCCAACGCATGTGGCGTCTCTAGAGTCATTTTCGATCTACATTTTTTAACAAATCTTATTTTTACAATTTTTCTAAATCTTTGGTGAATTTTATATAATGTTCGGGTGAATATAATATTTATTTTTTATTTTCTAAATGTTCTAAAATTATTTTAAAATTTCATAAATCGTTTTTTTTTGGTAGAAATAAATCGTTTTTAAATACCTAGGAATTGAAGAAAATTCAGAAAATAATTTTGAAAATAATAAAATTAATCGGAATGTGGTTTTTAGTAATTAAAAATATTAGTCTACGTACTTTAATATTTTTTCTATTTACTTATAATAGTTATGACTATTATGATTTGTGTTCCGGATATTTTAGAGCAATTTATGAGTAACTTGAATCGATCAAAATATATTTTGATCAAGTAAAGATATTTGTATCTGTACTTTAATCTTTTTATTATAAGTAATATATTACCATAATAACTAAACGATTCGAGTTCCAAGTATTGCTTGATTTCCTTATTAGTAACTTTAAAGTTGAAATAAATGGTTGCAAAATAAATCGACATATCAGATGGGATAATAAGGAAACAATTATTCTTTACATATTTAAGCTATAAAAATTAATGCAAAATCATATTTGGGTCATTGATTTAGCTTATGGGCAAGTATACACTTTTTTTCAACGTGCTGAAGATATCCATTTCAACATGAATGTTATGGCATTAACTAACCAAAAGTTGGATACCAAGTGATAAACGTTATGTACGAATCATAATAAAGTTTATAAGACGAATAAGCAACCTACATATTACAACTCTCGTGGGCCATTATTGCATGAGCTGAGGATGGAAAACCTTATTTATATGGTGTTGCTACCGCTCCTATTTTTCTACTTACCGCCCCTTTTTTACCATATTTGTCCTCAATTTTTCAAAAAAATTAGAAAATATTCAAATTTCTGGAATTTTGCCTTGGCGGGCAAAATGGCCCGCCATTAGACAAGGGATGGCGGGTCATTGACCCGCCATCAATGACCCGCCATCCCTTGTCTAGTGGCGGGCCATTTGGCTCGCCAATGCAAAATTTCAAAAAAATTTAGATTGAGGGAAGGGGTTTGAAATTTTTTTTTTTTTTTTCAAAATAAAGGGAAGAGGCTAATATGTCCTTTTTCGGACGGTAAGTAGGAAAAATAGGGCGGTAAATAGCAACACACTATTTATACTTAAATGTATAAAAGAAATTTTATCCAAGTAACGACTAGACTTATCATGAAAGTCAACTAGTCGATACTGGTCAATAAAAAAATATTATTTATTAGATAATAACGTTTTAATGGCTTTATAGGTTATAGTTGGCTTGGTGTACATTTGAGGATTGAGATTTAAAGGAATTTAATGTTAGTTTCTTGGAGTTGTTTGGATATTATTATTGTTGTATATTTATTAAATTTTCAATGACATTTAACATGGTTTATTGTTTTTTTTAATGATTTATCATTGAATAATTTATTACTTGGACACTAATGATATTTATGAATGTAACTTAATAGTTATAATAACCTTTAGTCAATATGAAACATTAATATTCTTGTTATAGGGTGCAAGATTAGTTAAATCCAATAACTCGGTTATATATATATATTAGAGAAAGGAATGATTGAATTTGAAAAGGTGTTACAACCTACTTAAAATAATATTTTCTTAAATTTTTTCTCTCTCTCTCCAAGCGATGTCCAAGGCGATAGCGAAGGATATGGGGGATGGGTCGGTGAAGGCGGGCGGCTGGCCTTTGGCAAATCTGGCGATGGCGGGGCGCGAACGGGGCAGTGATTCCGGGCTCGACGATGCTTGGGCGGAGGCGGATGATGGGCGATCCGAAGGATCTCCTCGGGGGAGGAGGCGGAGCAAAGGATTTCGGAGGGATCGGTCTCGAGATAGGAGCAGATTGGAATGGATGGATGGTGGGGAGGTAGATCCGGCGGGTTTGATGGGGGGTGCTAGGGGGGCGATGGCTTCGTTGGGGGTTTCTAGGGCTGCGGCGGCCGATCGGGGGCTGAATGGTGATGGTGCCGCGGCCGCGGCCCTGGATTCGGTTATCGCGGGTGGAGGCGCGCAAGCTTCCGGTGTGGTAGGGCCGAGCCTGGTGCTCGGGCCACATGGGGCTCCTACCGTCTCTCCCCAGCATGAAGAGCATGCCTTGCGGCTTTCGCTGGCCTTGCAGGCCGCGTAGGCCGCGCTGGCCATGCAAGCCGTATAGGCCGCACAAGCCGCGCAAGCCGCACAGGCTGCACAAGCCGCTCAAGCGGAAAATTCTGTGGATTCGAGTAGTTTGCCGACTGAGACTGTTAGGGAAGGGGCTTTGTCCCCAGGACTCAAGGCTTTTCAGGGACAGCAAGCCCAAGGTTATCAGAAGGATGGGGGAGTCCCCTCCTGGAGGGATAAGGTGCTAGGGGTGTCAGAGGAGGATCCCATGATGGAGGAGGATGCTTTTGAGAATGATTCCGGGGATTTTCTTTCTGATTCCGATTCTAAGGACGGAGTGCCTGATAACCCGCTGTGTCCTAGGATCCGGTTGTCCTCAGAAGACAAACGGGTCATGAGATCGAAGTGGAAATTGGCGTTAATCATCACTGTGTTGGGGAAAAGGATCAGTTTCAATTACTTTGCCCAGATGATCTAGGCTCAATGGGCAAAGAAAGGGAAGGTTACTATCACAGACCTTGAAAATGACTATTATGTCATTAAATTCACAAGGGCTGAGGATTTCAATGCTGTTGTTAATGGAGGTCCGTATATAATCTCCAATCATGTGTTGGCTCTGAGACCTTGGGTCCCAAATTTTGATCCACATGATTGCTCTGTTAATAGGATCCTTACTTGGGTTAGGTTCCCGGGCCTACCTCTTGAATACTACAGTGATAGATTCCTGAACAAGATTGGTAGCCTTGTTGGGAAAGTCCACCATGTTGATAAGACTACCATTGGGGCAGTAAGAGGCAAGTTTGCCAGGGTCTGTATCGATATTGATCTCGCTAAACCTCTTCTTTCTCAGTTCTGTATTCAAAACAAGGTCTTTCATATTGAATATGAAGGTATACACAACATCTGCTATGAATGTGGTATGTTTGGCCATACCTTTGAGGGGTGTCCTAAGAGGAGGAAGGACGTGGAGGAGTTGGTGCAACCTATCATAGGCGAAGCTGAGAAGAGTTAAGGGGAAGTAAGGAGCTTTGGCCCATAGATGCTTGCCAAGAGGCCAGTGAGAAGGAAGCCACGTGCTAATGTTAGTTCTAATCATTCACCAGATATCAGTACGAAGATGATTACTCTCCAGATTGCTCCTAAGATCAAGGTCAGACCCCCAGATATTAAGAAGGGGATTGAGACTGGAGTGGACTCAGCTTCGGGTTTTGGGTCAAGGTTCGATGTTTTGTCTATGGATGAAGATCAGGACTCGGATCCTTCTGATAAGCAGATTGATTTAAGCATGCCGGGTCTGGAGTCGGTAGAGCAAGCCTCTAGTCTGGGTAATTCTATTAATCCTCTCTTTGTCTCTAATGCTTCTGCTAAAGGCAAAGAGATTCCCCAGTCTATCCTATCAGCTGGGAAGGGTTTGAGTAGGGAGGCGAGTATTCTACATCCTCCTGTTGATGCTCCTATTGGTAAAACTATAGGAGTGAGTAAGTTTAACATGAAGAATCCCAAAGGGAAACCTAAAAAGAACCTTCATGGTTTGAATTCTTTGGATAAAAGGGGTCCTTCTGGGACCGCCTCTAGGCTCTCCGGAGCCCCGAACAAATACCGGATCTAGGGTTTGGGCCTGCGTCTGTAGTCTCCCCCTCTGATGGACTTCTTCGTTTAGAATGTTAGAGGTGCGGCGAGCAAGGCTACCCGCATTCATGTCAATGATCTCATTAAACAGTTTAACCCTTCCTGCTTTGTCCTTCTAGAGACCAAGGTCAGTGGAGCCAAAGCAGATGAGGTGGTTAGAAAGTTTAAGAATTGGAATTGCGTCAGGTCGGAGGCTACTGGCTGGGCAGGGGGGATTTGGCTCTTTTGGAAGCCAGGTCAAGTCAATATTGATATTGTTACTATGGACAGTCAATTCATCCATAGTAAGGTGTGTTACCCGGGTAATAAACCCTTCTTTATTACCTTCGTCTATGCTGATCCTATTTTGACTAACCGAAGAAGGCTGTGGGAGATCCTTCATTCTTTTAGCTCTAACATGGTGGAGGCGTGGTTGGTTGCTGGGGATTTTAATGACATTGCCCTCTTGAGTGATCAGAGAGGAGGGGGTAATCATTATGTGAACCGGTGTCTTAATCATAAGCAAAGTATGGATATGTGCGGGCTTTCGGACCTGGGTGCTGCTGGCCACAAATTTATCTAGAAAAGGAATAGTGTGTTTGTTAGGTTGGATAAGGTGTACGCTAATGTTGCAGCGATTTATAGGTTTCCTGAGGTCAAGGTGCTTAATCTCCCTTTCCGTCACTCTGACCATTGCCCTATCCTCATTAATTTGGTCAAAGGGAATCGGCTGAAAGGTAATAGACCTTTTAGGTATCTGGTGGCTTGGGAGTCTCACCCCAAGTTTAAGGATTTCGTTAAAAGCAATTGGCATCCCCACTCTGATGTTCTCCTCGCTACTGAGGAATTCAAGAGGAATGTGGCTGTTTGGAATAAAAATACTTCTGGTCATATTATCAGGAGGAAGAACAAACTCTTGAGGAGAATGGAAGGTGTTCAGCGTTGCTTGGAGGTTCGTTTTGATCATAGCCTGAATGGTCACCTAAGAGCTCTTCAGAACGAGTTGGAAGTTGTGCTTAGACAGGAAGAGCTTCTGTGGTTCCAGAAATCTAGGAAGGCTTGGATTCAAGACGGGGACCGGAATACCAGGTTTTTCCACCTCTCAACAATCATTAGGAGATAGCAAAATAGGATCGAGGCTATTAAAGACACCAGTGGTGAGTGGATTTTTGAGGAGGAGGACATTCGGCGCCTTGCCCTTGATTTCTACAAAGACCTGTTCAGAGAGGAAGCTATGGACCTAGAGAGTGCCCACTCTGGCATTTCCTTTCCTCGTTTGGGGGAGGATGCTATTAATGAGGCTTTCCATCCTATTGAGCCTAAAGAAATTGATCTGGCCTTCTCCAGCATCGGTTCCACTAAGGCTCCTGGTATTGATGGTATCCCCGCTAGTTTCTATCATAAACACTGGGACACTGTGAAAGAGGGTATATACAGCTTTGTGTTAGGTGTTTTTGGTGGTTCGAATGATATCAGTTTGGTTAATAAAACCCTCCTTGTCTTGATTCCTAAGGTTGCCAAGCCTTCTTCCTTTCTCCAGATGAGACCCATCAGTCTTTGTAATGTTTTGTATAAAGCTATTACTAAGATTGTAGCTAATAGAATCCGGAAGATCCTTCCGGATATTATCAGCCAAAATCAAGGGAGCTTTGTTCCTGGAAGACAATTGATGGATAACGTTGTTATTGCCCAGGAGGTTGTCCATTCTATGAAGATTAAGAAAGGTAAGAAAGGGATCGTGGCTCTCAAGCTGGATCTGGAGAAAGCCTATGATATGTTGAATTGGAGCTTTCTTCTGGATAGTTTAGCCAAAGCTGGTATCCCGGAGAACTGGAGGAATTTGATTGGAAAGTGTATCTCCTCTCCTGTTTTCCAGGTTATGATCAATGGGGATATGTCGGATGAGTTCTCTCCATCCAGGGGTATTCGTCAAGGGGATCCTATGAGCCCCTTCCTTTTTGTCATTGCCATGGAAAGATTGTCTCACCTGATCCAAGAGGCGGTGAGCAAAGGGACTCTCAACCCTGTTTCCATCAACAGACATTGCCCCCTGTTACCCATTTACTCCTTGCTGATGATGTCATGCTTTTTGTGGAGGGTAATGAGGAACAAATTAAGGCTGTGATGGATATCCTCGACTGCTTTTGTGAGGCTTCTGGCCAGAAGATTAACATCCATAAATCCCGTATGCTATGTTCCAAGAATATGGATAATAGCTTGTGTAGAAAACTGAGTGAGATGTCTGGCATTCCCCTGACTCAATCGTTTGGGAAATACCTTGGGGTCCCTCTTCATAGTGACAGGGTGTCCAAAGCCTCTTTTAAAGATATTTTGGACAAATCTAACGGTTTGTGTGCTAGCTGGAAAGCTAGTTCTCTTTCCCTTGCAGGTCTCCTTACTTTAATCCAGTCTATCAACTGCGCTGCTCCAAATCACATCATGCAAGCCTGTAAGCTCCCTGAGCCGATCCTCAACGACCTTGATAAAATTAATCAGCGTTTTCTGTGGGGAGAGTCTGGGGATGGGAGGAAGATTCACCTGGTCCCTTGGAAGGAAGCCTGCCAGCCTAAGAGCATAGGGGGTCTTGGTATAAGGCAAGCTAAGGACAATAATAAAGTCCTATTAATGAAGCTTCTTTGGAGAATGTGGCAATCCCCCTCCTCCCTTTGGGTTCGTCTTTTGTGTGGCAAGTATAGGAAAGATAGAATCTTTGGTGGCCCGAAGGAGAGGGTTGTCAGCTGTTCCTTCCTCTGGAAAGGGCTTAGTGCTGTTTTTGTTGAGTTCTGTATGGGGATTGGCTTGGAAGTGGGTAATGGGAGATCCATTAGTTTCTGGTATGACACCTGGATTGGTGACAAACCGTTGATTGAGGTGTGCATCGCCCCTCCGCCGAATGATCTCCTCTCCTGGAAAATTGCTGATGTGGTGGACTCGGAGGGAGACTGGATCTGGTCTAAGTTCGACTCCTTCCTTAGCCTGGAGTCCCTCCTTAATATTAGAGGTGTGAAGATTAGTAATCAGGAGGAGGATAAGGACAGACACTGCTGGGCCTTGACTAATAATGGTTCTTATTCTTGTAAATCGGCCTATGAAGCTTTTACCCCTAATAGGGCTGATCCTCCATTGGAAATTTGGAAGTCCATTTGGGCCCTCAAAGTCCCCTACCGCATTAGGAGTTTCCTTTAGCTGGGAGTCAAAGACAGGCTCCTCACGAATGCAGATAGATACAGAAGGCACTTGACGATTTCTGGTGCCTGTAGCAGATGCAGCGGTCATGTGGAAACCTTGTACCATGCTTTGAGGGATTGCCCGAATAGTAGAAAGGTTTGGGAAGGGGTCCTTCCTCACCACATCCTTCCTTCCTTTATGGGTTTCTCTGATATTGACTGGTTCTCTGAAGGCGTTAATGGGAATTTGTTGGCCAGTATGGAGCACGGGGCTATTCTCTTCGCTATTATTTGTCACCAAATATGGAAATGGAGGAATGAAGAGTTATTTGCTGAGAAGACTGTCTTTATTCCTGACCTCCGGTTTTACTTCTTAAAAAAGCTCTCTGTTATTACAAAGAGTTTTGAAGGAGAGCCCCTGGTTCGCCCTTCCCCGGTTAAAGAGGTCCAGTTAGTTGGTTGGAGGAAGCCCAGGGAAGGGGTTATCAAGTTGAATACGGATGGCTCCTGCCTTAGTAATGGCAGAATTGCTGCTGGTGGAGTTCTTCGGGATGCTGGTGGCGCCTGGCTGGCTGGGTTTACCCATAACTTGGGTACGGGCTCCTCCTTTTCTGCGGAGCTCTGGGAGATCTTGTCAGGAATCAAACTCGCCATTCGCATGGGTGTTAAAAGATTTTCGGTGGAGTCTGACAATTTGGAGGCTATCAACAGGATTTCGGATAGACAGGTTGTTTGTCTTAAGAGCCAGAATCTCATTAAAGCCATCTTGAGGCTTCGTCCTGCCTTCGATTCTCTTACCTTCTCCCATATTTATAGGGAGCAAAACCGCGTGGCGGATCGCTTGGCAGCTGCTGGGCATGGGGGGATGTTAGGTGTTTCTACCCTTTCCGTTCCTCCTTCTTTTCTATTACCTTCTCTTCTTGAGGATAGGATTGGGGTCAGTCTTCCTAGACTGATCCCGGGTTAGGTTTTTTGTTTGTTTGTTGTTTCTCTTCCCTTCTTACCAAAAAAAAAAGAAAAGGTGTTACAACCCGTCATAAAAGGGACCAAAAGACTTATGTAGTCTAGAAAAGGAATTCTGGAGCTCGAATAATCTTGCTCAAATGAAATGGATGATAACATCACTAAGTAGTTTCATAAGCAATAGAACATAAAGAATATATGAATCTCTTTAGAAGAAAGTTCGAAGAGTTACCTTTGATAAAGCTTTATTCTCTAACAATCAAATTTGTCACTTACAATAAATGTCATGATCAAATTTTTAAAATATCTATGGAAGTTTTCAAACATGGTGCAGTGAGCTTAATGGTATTGGACATTAGTTGACCAATGAATGAAGATACAAATTGTTTTTTTTTGTTCTTTACCTAACATTTAGGAGCATAAAAACATACGACTAAATCATATTGAATGTAACAAGATTATTCAATGATGTTATTCACCAAGCCTTGACACGCTTAGGATCTCCTAGCATTAATTAAGATAAATGATATTACACATTCATACTAAGTTGGAAACCAATTCCAACTATTAATGGAAAGAATTGTAAGCATTTCAATGGCAAAGATAGAGAGCATGCCAATGGGCCTAAGAAACTAAAACAAAAGAGAACAATAGGTCCAAGAACAGGAAACTAAACATTTCATAGTTGTGAAGTGTTTCAATGCCATTAAGAGGTGTCAATCATCAAATTATGAATTTTATGTAAAGATGCATTTAAGTAACTTATGAGTGAAAAATGAGTATCTAGTATTATTATGACAAGAATTTAATCCTATGTGGATTATTGATTCAAGTATAGTGGGCCATATGACAAAGGATTGACATACCTTTGTCCAATTTTCACTTATCAAAGTAAAATTTAGATTGATATAAGTACAAAACAACTCAAGGATTGTAGCATGAGAAATGGAAAACCTGTAGATTAATTCTACTGGTGGTCGCACTCTCCTCGAGCATAATTTCTTAATTTTTCTTGAGATTCAAAACTATCTAAAATTTTGTTACAGCCATGTTGAACTTAGAATTCAATTTTAATTTCAAGGACAACAGTTTAAGTACTATTTTGGAAGATACATTTTATGGTTCTAGTTTGAATGTTTTACCTATTTTAGACCCTGATAGTTTATAGAACCATTATAAAAATTGAATGTACTTTACAATTAGCCTATATTTTAAATGTTTGTGATTCAATAAATGTGAGGTCAAGGCATATAACCTAATGATTCATCACCCTTAATTTATGACTATAGAAGGTATGGTCATGTCTTATTTGATTTCTTATGAGTTCAAGGTTTTACGATGTTTTAGGAAGTTTATTAACCTAATTGAGAATCAATTAGAATGAAACACTAAAACTTTTGACAACTCATAATGGTCGAGTGTATCTTTCAGATAAATTCAAAAGTTTTATGTGATGAAAGGAATTATACATCAATTTTCAATTCCAAACACTCTAATCTGAAGTTGTCGAGAAGATAATTGAACTCTTCTCAATATGGTTAGGTCTATAATGTCCTAAAAAATTTTAATGGCTCGGTCTAGAGTGGGTGGCACTAGGGTAGAAGGCCCGAGCAATGAGCGGCCCTAAGGGATGACGATGAGAGCAGGAATGAACTGAATCCCACATCGGCAATGGGGAGATACTGACTGGGGTTTATTTGTAAGGTGTGAATCCAATATATTTAATACATGTAGCTGGGGTAAAAGTCTTAAAGACAGAGGATAAATGGACAGAAGATTATCTTAAGAAGCTACAAATAAATGCTTCGAATATAAATATGCTTCACTGTGCTCTGGATGCTGCACAGTATAACAAGATCTCAAGTTATGAAACTGTCCAAGAAATATGGAACATGCTAGAAGTGACCTATGAAGGTACTAGCAAGGTGAAAGAATCAAAAGTCAACCAAAACATAAGATTATATGAATTATTCGAGATGCAAGATGGTGAAGGTATCTCTAACATGAATGCAAGATTTACCAACATCATAAATGAGCTTAAGAGGCTGGGAAAAACATTCTCAAAATAAGAGCAAATCAAGAAGATCCTCAAAAGCCTTCCGAAGAGTTGGCAAGCCAAGAAAATGACTACTGAGGAAGCTCAGAACTTGACAACCCTACAAGTATGATGAGCCCATCGGATCTCTGCTACTAACGAGATCTCCACGAAAAACTTCAAAGTAAAGGAGAAGTTAGAATATAAGAAACAAAAGTCAATATTACTAAAGACAGACTCTACTGACGGGAGTTCTACTAATGATGAAGAGATGACATGTTCACTCGCAAAATAAAACGAATATTAAAAAAAAGTGACAAATACAGGAAAAAGCCATCCAGAAGCTCTAACAAACCTAAACATGAGTATAATGATAATAAGTTCAAAAAGGAACCTTCCAAGCCATCACTTGATTCGAATATCACCAGCCAGGGCATATCAAACTCTGAAAAAGGAGAAAAAATATATGTTAGAGAAAAAGGCGGATCCTTTTCGACAATTGAATATGCCAAATGGAAGACCAAAAGTTGCTGAAAATAAGGTGGAACGAACAGTATAGGATCTAGTTGAATAAGCTATCTAGCACCAACCATCGTTATCCTCACTATCGGGAAAGAGTACAAATGACGCAAGAAGGAAAACAACACTTTGTGGCAGCAGGGCTACAAAAGCTCATGAATTCCCCTATATTATTAATTATTTTCAATGGATTCTTTATTTTCATAACATTTTTAAACACGTTTTTACTATATCTCTTTTCTATTAAAAAAATCAATTTTTATTTTTTAGACTCAAATAACTTAATTTCATAACTACATTTTAATTTATGAAGTATAAAATAAAATTATAATTAAAAACAAAAAAGTAAATTATTATCATTTTTAAGAAATTATCATTGAATTTATAGAAAACTAAATATGTCTACTTTTTCTTCAAAAAAATATGTATATTTTTTTTTAGGGAAAAGTACAAAAATAAACCTTGTGGTTTGGACCATTTTCAAACGTTACGTGGTTTAAAAGTTTGCAAACAAGTACATTGAGGTTCATTCCGTTAGCAAACAGAGTCAAAAAAGACTAACGTGTTAAAAAAGATGATGTGGCAGTCAAAGTCAAAAAATTAAAAGGACATTTTTGTCATTTCATTTACTTTTAATTTTATTATTGATTTTATTTTAAAAATAATACACTCTAGCCAGTACCTAAGTGACACCTCATTGAATTTCTAAATACTATACTCTCTTTCTTTCACCTATCTCTCTTCGTCTTCCTCAAATACAAATAAGAAAAATAAAGGTAAAGTTTCCATTTCTCCATCTCTGCAACTGAAGCACCATTACAGAGTAATAAAGGTAAAGTTCAAAATTCCGAACAGTTACAATGAACATTTTCACAAGAATTAAGAAGCCATTGATGAAAAACTTAAAGAATAACTCTGATAAACCTACGCTCGATTACAATTTAAAATTATCTCATCACGACGAAAGGAAATCAATAAAAGAGGGAAAAAGAAAAGAAAAGAAGGAACCTCTAACTTGGCTTCTTGTTTGACGACATCCCAAATCGGATCACTGAAATCATCAGAACACAAAATAGAATCAGAGTGAGGCTTGAAAAATCCCATTGCATAAACAGGGAACACTTTTTCGAACGGGAAATTGATTTCCGGTTCTTTCTTTTCTTCTCCGTCATTGATAGATAAGCGTGTGGAGAGAATTTCAGAAAGAGGAGAAGGCCAGCTCTCGTCGCTTAAACAAGCCATTGATGGATTGTAAGTTTGGCGGTAGAATTGATGGATTTAGAGGAGAAAGAGATGCATAAATAAGTATTGCGAAAGGGAGAAGTGAAGAAGAGAAGAGATTAATTAAAGATGTATATACTGCTGCATTATCACCACCTGAAACTATCAAGATGGAAGAGAAGAGATTAATGTTAACAACAATCGCGATTATAGAAGCCAAAAGCTTTGCTGTCACCATGGAAACTTTACCTTTATTACTCTGTAATGGTGCTTCAGTTGCAGAGATGGAGAAATGGAAACTTTACCTTTATTTTTCTTATATGTATTTGAGGAAGACGAAGAGAGATAGGTGAAAGAAAGAGAGTATAGTATTTAGAAATTCAGTGAGGTGTCACTTAGGTACTGGCTAGAGTGTATTATTTTTAAAATAAAATCAATAATAAAATTAAAAGTAAATGAAATGACAAAAATGCCCTTTTAATTTTTTGACTTTGACTGCCACATCATCTTTTTTAACACCGTTAGTCTTTTTTGACTCTGTTTGCTAACGGAATGAACCTCAATGTACTTGTTTGCAAACTTTTAAACCACGTAGTATACGTTTGAAAATGGTCCAAATCACAATGTTTATTTTTGTACTTTTCCCTTTTTTTTATGTTGGATACTTTTAATTTTTTCACCAGTACATCAAAACGACAAAGTTTTAACATGCTAAAAGCTAAAAAAGGTTTGCTCCATCCCACCAGTACGAACTTTAGAAAATTACCCCAATTGTATAACTAAAATTAGCCCTTGATTTTTGAGTCCCGTAGTGGATAGTATTACAAGAGTGATTTCTTACTACTTAGCCGACATCCTTTTTCTTTTCCTTCATACTAAACATAGTGATGAATAAGTGGAAAGAAGTAGAGATGATTGTGACTAAAGAAATTTTTTTGACTAAAATGATGGGACGCGAAGGAAGGGCCAGGCATCCCAACTAGGTTGGCACCCCAAGCACACTCCCAACAACCCGAATATTTTTAAAAAAAGAAAAGGAAGAGTTACAATGAGAGGGAAGAGGAAGAAGAGAAAGGGAGCAAAAAGAATAAAGAATAAAAAACAGTAGGAAAAAAATAATTACAGCATACGAATATGAGCTAAGCCACAAATGTCATCAAACACTAAGGGATGGCAGAAGTATGGAGCAGATGACCACCATAGAACTGACGTCACCGTCTTCCCGTAGTTTGCTAATCTGTCCGCTACCCGATTAGCCTCTCTGAAAATGTGAGTGATTCGACAGTTCATCGCAGAGACCCGAGAGAGGCATCTGCACCAGTCCTGCCTGACTATCCAAGAGACCTCAGCAGACTTTGCAACCAGAAGATTTACTGCATAAAGCGAGTCTGATTCTAGCCAAAGGTAGTGCCACTCTCTTTCCCATGTCGTATCAACCGCAAAAACAATTGCTAACAGCTCCGCTACATGCGCATAAGTATCAGTGATAGGGAAAGCATAACAACCTTTGGCGAAGCCCCTGCAGTTTCTGAATATCCCTCCAGCACCGCCCATTCCAGGGGCCCCGAAAACTGCTCCGTCAGTATTGACTTTGGTCCAACCATTGGAAGGCCGAATCCATCGAACCATCAGGAAATCCGGAGCCGGTGGTGGACGGCTTCCGTGCCTCAACTCGCAAAACAGATTACGCAGACGACGCTGCAAAATTTGGATCGAAGGGAGTTCTTCATTAAAGATTGCAGAATTTCTAATTTTCCAAATAAACCACAGAGTGGTTATAATTGTGTGATTCCAGCCAAGCCTCATTTCACGCCTTAGCCGCACAACACGAACCGACGAGAAGAATTCATTAAAATTCATACCACGGCAGCAAAGCACATAAAAAAGGGTGAATACCATAAACCAAAGGCTTGTGGCTACCGGACAAACCACAAACAGATGATCAATTGTCTCAATATTACATTTGCATAGTTCGCATCTTGAGGCAATTTGATAACCGCACCTCTGGATATTTGTCTGAACCGAGATACGATTTTTAATAATGAGCCAACAGACAAAGGATCTTCTGGGAGGGATAGCAGCATTCCAAACGAACTTGCGCCAGTCAACAGCAGCAGCCGATTGATGGAAAGAGTAAAGCTCACGCACTGTAAGTTTACCTGAACCCGACGGCTTCCAAATGCAGATGTCTTGCCCCTCGAAGTTTTGAGTAATCCGTCTGATGTTAAATTGGACGTGATCAGGTAATAACTCTAAGTTTGTCCATTCGTTATCAGTGCGGTAGTTGCTGATAGGCTCGTACAGGTTACGCTGATCCTTAGAAGGGATATCAAGCTGGTCAGCAACCAACGGGACGATCCATATGTCTGTCCAAAAATTCAATTCAGAATTATTCCCAAACCACCAAACCATTTCCTTTCTAACCTGAGCAACTCCATCTCGCGCAGAAGACCAAATTGTAGAATTTGATATATACCGTCGAGGGATCCCCGGTTGCTCAAAGAAACGCGATCGCAGCAACGAGGGGATGAAGGAATTACTTTGAATTAGATCCCAACAAAAACTTCCCGATCAGAGCAGAATTGAAGCTTTTAAAATCCTTGATACCAAGACCCCCCTCATCCATTCTATTGCA
Source organism: Euphorbia lathyris (assembly GCF_963576675.1). Classification (NCBI taxonomy): domain Eukaryota; kingdom Viridiplantae; phylum Streptophyta; class Magnoliopsida; order Malpighiales; family Euphorbiaceae; genus Euphorbia; species Euphorbia lathyris. The sequence continues at coordinate 92,996,093 of NC_088910.1, forward strand.
ACAAATTTTTCATGGCACTGAGATCAGCTTCCGAGCGTCTCTATCCCCAGTCCAGAGAAAGTTTCTGACATCCTTGTTGATTTTGGAGAGAAGGGAGACAGGCCATTTATAAATAAAAAAGGAATGGAAATAGGGAACAATGAAATGTATAATTTTTAAGAAATGTATTTAGACCAATTGATGCATTTAAATCATGAAGATATTAAGTGCAAATTATTATTTTATAGAAAGAGTAATTAATAATTAGGAAAGTGAAACTTCCTTTTTATTTTATAGAAAGAGTTAATTATAAGAAAATATTATTTTAAATTACCCAAACAAGTTGTTGTTGCTTTTGCCGCTGACTCTCTAATCCATTACCCCAATCTTATGTACCATTATCCTCACCCACTACCACGTTTTCATTTTATAAATGCACTGCAATTGCATTGATGTATCACATTCATGGTGATTCAATTTTGGAGTTAATTTTAGAATGCTAGTACATTTTTACTCTCCATTATTTGTTAGTATAAAAATTCAAACTGTATCTCTATTTATTTTGAAAAAATTCTATTTTAGTGACAAATCCATTCTCTAAAAGATACTTATTAGCTCTCTATTTTTTTTTAAATGATCTATTAGCCTTACTTAAAAGGTATACGTTTCAACTTTTTCAAAATCTCTATTTATTTCGTCACATGAATTTTAGAGGATTAATGGACTATTTAAACAAGTTTCGAAAGTAAATAGAATATTTTAAAAGTATAAAGAGACAATTGACCTTTTTCGAAAAGTACAAGGAGCTATAACGATGTATTAAGACATTTTAAAAAGATCATCAAATTTCATTATATTTCAATAAAAAATTATTAAAATTTCCGTTTTATTTCAATAAAATCAAGTTATTTTAAATAAAAAAACCATCTAAATAGTAAATTTCATCACGATGGAAATAGTTGACGTTTACGTATAGCATGACAAAATAATTGACATTTACGTATAACATGACATGACAGCCATAGGATAGATTCAGTAACTTTCTTTGAAATAAATCCAATTTTCAATAAGCTTGAGTGCAAATTACCATTAAAAAAAACATGTATTTGCCCTCTAATTCCATAAGACACAATTATATTATATCACTGATTAAGAGTAATATAAAATTATAATAGATTATTGTGCATTCAAATTTAAGAGGCTAATTAAACATATTCATACAATTCAAGAGTCAATAGTATAATCTTGACAAATACAAAATATCCTAATATATAAAAACTATGTTGTTTTTGTATTAGTGTCATTATATGGAAAAATTATAACGTGGTTTGGGTCTTATAAATTATACCTATATAAATTCATAATTACATATGATGAATCATATGTAATTAAAGAAATAAAGAGGAATTTTTAATTAATGATTAGCCCAACGATTTTTTTTAACTTACATGATCACATGCACAAACACATGCGATATATTTTTCTTTTTAAAATACAAGATTTGCTTTTTTAGAATAAATCATTGTCCAGTCCAATATATAGTCATGAGGAAAGAAGGTGGTGGTGTATATTTGAATTGTCAAAAAAAAAAAAAAAAAAAAAAAAGCACTCAAATTCGAAAATTCAACTGTAATGAGGCTCCATATATTAGAATAAATGTAGTACGGTCAAAATTCATAAAAAGGTCCACCAACATTCAACTAAAAAAAAAAAAAAACATCCTGTAGCATAATTAAAGACATAATTAAAAATTAAAACTTAATCAGTAAAATTAGAAACAACAGCATGTGGATGGCAAGCCTTAGCATCAGGATGAGGTTCAACAGCAGGGTGTGGATCCACTGCCTTTTTCACTAATTCTTCTGGCAATTGCTTTATCCCTTTCAAGTAAAATGTGTAGAATAGCTTGAATGGAAATATTATTTGATGAAGCTTAACTTGACCTGTCACTCCTTCAAATATTCCTGACCCACCTGTCACTGCTAGATACGTGTCCTCATATGTCAAGTATGATCCTTGCACCGCTATCTGACCGTAATCTCCGAAGTGAAAACTGTAGATCGCTTCGTACCGGTCACCTTTCTTTCCCGGTTTGTTCTGGATCAATATGCATATCCCTGCTGTTATTCCTATCCGTTTCTCCAAGTCTCCGGTGTAAAGCTGCGTTCATAATTTCAGCAGTCAATAACAAACTTTGTCACCTTATAGTATATACCATAAACATTTAATTGATGTAACGTATATATATTTATTTATTTATTAATATTAATTCGGTGTACTATTCCGCAAGGGGAAAATTCTCGAATGAGCAAAATTGACGGTTGAATAGACACAAGATGCCAGAAATTTCAGGGCCGGGAAACAAACAAAACAGAGATTTATATACCTTGTTGCTGAAAGGAACAAGATCGCCAATTGAATTCACGTCCTTCTGGCTCAACCGGAGATACGCCGGACTCTGACGATCTCTTTCATTGATTTCATAAACATTCAGCTCTTGGATTCCGCCTGAAAAACAATTCAAATCGAAATTAAAATCATCATAACAACAAAAATCGAAGAAATTAATTAAGAGAAATAAAGATCAAATCCAATCACATACTGATTCGAGAATCATCGGATGGAGCAGCCTGGCTTTTGCAGGAGAAAGATCGGGCGGTGTTAAAACTTGTAGCGGTTCTAGAAAGGTTGATTTTCGAATTATAGGTGAGAGAGGGATTGATCGGAATCTTAAAAGGGGAGAGGAGTGATTTGGTGTCGCCGGATCTTGAAGCAGGGTTTGAAATTCTCATAGGAGAGAGAGTTTTGAAAGCGGAGAATGAAGAAGCCATTGAATTGAGGGGGTGTTTGGGAGGAGAGAAAGTGGAGGGGAATCTAGTGAGAAAGTGAGTGAGGAAAAGGAGTGATGATGGGAAAGAAGAGAGGAAAGTAGTTTATTATATAGAGGGATGGAGTGGGGGGCTAAAATGGGTAGTATTGATGGACGGTGCAACCATGGGTTGATGACGGCGTAGTCTTGAGGTTGGTTCATGAATGGTCAACTTACGTTTCGAACTTCCTTTTAAAATCAATATGCGTTTCAACACGTGAATTCAGTTCACCTCGGTTTGGTCGGAAGATTAATAAATATGTTCATGAATTCGAAACAAACTTAGCCTGCCTCAACAGAAATTTTTGGACTACTATTTATACTCTGATTTTTTAATTCATGTTCTATGTATATATATTTTATTTACGCATGAATTTTCACATGCATTTTAAATAATAAGTGAATTTACTCATTTATTTTAACAGTTTATTAATTCTACGTCTCAGGATGTTTTGAATTTCTACTTTAGAATTCTAATAAACCCAAATCCAATGATGAAGAAGTAAATTCTACATGCTCATTAAAATGTATGTGATCAAAACTGTTTATTTACATTAATCATTTTTCATACCATTTAAATGGTATGTAAAACTATTTTTATTCATTGAACATATTCAATAAAATTTCTTGGCCGGAACATGCAAGATTTCCCTAAGTTTCATCCAATAAATCAGATTAATTTCCAAATTTCAAGGATATCTAGTAATAAATCATTTTAAATAAATTGCTATTTGGTCCGTCAATGAAAATCACAATGTGCGGAAAAACTAATAGTTGGGTGTTTTAAAGTTTGGTGGGAAAGGTCATTGGTCAATGAATTTGATTCCCACAATCTTTTTCAATATTATGCTTCCCAATTTTATAAATTTAAACATATATTAGACTTATATTATCCACACTTCTTTAATTTCATTATAAAATGCGTATTGTGTGAAACGTGTATTTTATTTTATTAATTGAACCCAATCTATTATCTATCAAAATCGAAATTGATCCATTAATGTCAGTTAACCACATCAATAGTTAATTAATAACTTTGATTAGCTTTTTCAATTAACAGATTTTATCAATTTTTTTCATGGTTAACAAAAAAAAAAAAAAAAAAAACGGGTTCTACCCATTTTTCTCATACGTAACTACTATTTTTTTTTTTTTATCAAAAGTGAACATGTAACACATGTTAAGTAAACATTAGATGAACATCAACAACATGATTTTTTTTTAACAGTGTGATTCGAAAAATATTCGAGATGCGATGACGACATACATGGTATGCATTAAAGATCGATTTATAATCGATATACAAACGACATAACGACATATTTGTAAAAATACATCACATTATGAGACATGACGACATACGTGGTATGTCTAACGAGGTAAAAACAAGACGCAATGGTTGACATACATGGTATGTGTCATGATTAGCTTAGACTCAACTCACGAACATCATAATGACATACTTTTCAAAATACTGATTCATTATGGGAAAATTTGACATATTTGGTATGTCTTACTGAATTGAGACACAAAACAAGACACAAAGACAATATATGTGGCATGTGTCAAATGGTAAATTTTGACTCGGAAAATGGACAACATAATGGTGTATTTCTAGAATACACAGATATTATTTAAAGGCGACATACTTGATATGTCTACTAACACGACCATGTTGATTGTACACGAAACAAATGATATACATGGTATATCATGACAATATGAGTACAACTCACAAGTATTTTGATAAGGTAAAGACATATGAGATGCATCATGATATAAATGATATGCCACTTGGATGGGTATAATTTGACTCCAATTTGGGTCGACACCATTCTCATGCTTTAGAAAATAAATATGTCTTAAATCTATTAACATTAGAATGGTTGCCAAAATTGGTTAGCATGTGACACTCTAAATGATACTACTTATTTGACTTATTTCGACTTAATGTACATGTAAAGAAAAACAAAACAAAATCAACAAACGGGTTAGGGACATATTACACATAACATGCAATTATATCACACCCTTCCAACTTTGTTCCTCGAAATCGATTGGTTAAAATTCATCTGTCCTAGATGTTGGCTTTATGCATTCATCAACTGGGACAAACAAACTCGTATCTCAAATTAAATGCATGGTTTTGGTATCCTAAGGGATAATGACTATAATTATTGATATGAGCTTGGAAACGACCTAGCGTGGGGTACAAAAAAGTTCTCATAACACGATATACTTGCCTACGCCTCTCATTGTTTAGGAGTTCTAACGATTTGTAGGGGTACAACTAATGAATGTTTTACAAATATGTACACCCAAGGCTACTATGAGCATTATGAGCACCCCGGAATCCGTTTATCCTTTTTGTTGGGTAAAAGTGTTTTGTTTGAATAATACAATGTCACTTAATGTTTTTAAGGATGACACATGTTGTGTCCCTTCCAGTGTATGTTTACTTATTAACCTTTTATCATGTTTTGAGCTAATTTAATATGTCAGAGTCGTCACCCATGATTAATATCCGGGAACATAATTTAGATGACATATGGGCTCACACCATGCCATCTCTTAAGAGTTGGGTTCATGAATTAAATAATTTTAAGGGTTTGATTAATAAAAGCGTAGACTTGTCTTTTGTTAAAATACCAATATTTCTATGTGGTTTTCGATTCATTTATGTTCACCACACATTACCACAAAAAAGCAATATATAATTTCGAAATTATAAATTACAACCCGATTTAATATCAAATCCTATACAATTAATCTAGCCATAAATAAAACTATTAAACCTGTAAAATAGATAAACATAGTTGCACGACATTGGGATCCGTCTTTCGGATTAATACTACAACGTTTGACTCGATCACATAGGACTTAATCATATCCTATAAATCTAGCACAACAATATAGAAATTTGATCCGAGAACCTAGTCTTATCAATTCTAACCAATTTAATTTTTTATTTTAATAATGCCTAAAATACCCTTGAACCCGGATTGATTTTATTTCACATATTAAATATCTAAGAATACATACTGAAAGTCATGAGTAAGTAGTTGATCGGCTATGGGAGGTAGCCGATCAGCCACCATACGAAGAACTTCAAAATTCTACTTCAATCTCAGCAATGTTAGCAACACAAATATGAAAATAAAACAAATTGCAATTAATAAAACATGCTTTTAAACCCTTCAAAAGTTACCTTCCGAGTTGTTATCCAGTTTTGCATAGATATAGAATCACGAACGCAATCGTACAAACCCTCGAACATAACCCAAACCCAAGAATAGTGAATTGAGTTTTGTTGAAATAGAGACTGAACCAACACATATAGTTGTTGGTCCCTTGTGAGGTTAGATTAGTTCCAAAGCGGGGGTGAATAGAACTATTGGTTAATTTTAACCTTTTATAAATTTCCACTTATCGTTCAATGGCTAGCACATAGGCAAGCTTAAGAATCAAAGGCAAGTTCAGTTTACTGAGTTAATCAGTATACTGAGCTTGACTATACTTTTGATATATGCACTGAGAGGACATCTCGTTCAGTAGAGCTTCTGACTATTCTCAAGATGGATGACAGTTTAATTGGCGCACAATAATCAGAGCTTGTGTGAGGTAAATAAATCAAAGCAAGCAATATAATCAAAAGTAATAAAGACAGAGTTAAGCAATAAGTTATTCATCAGATTTATACTGGTTCAGCTTCTCGCCTACATCTAGTTCTCAAAATTTGTTCTTCTGAGCATTAATCCACTAAAGCACTCTGTAACGAGTAGAGCACAAATCTTTTTATAATAAACAAAGCTTCTGTAAAGAACCTTCCTTTACACTTACACTCAGTTATCTACCTCTCTAGTTATTCACTTATAACCGAAGCAATAACAAAGCTTCTGAATTACAATAGAAAATTGGTTTTGATATAGAACTCAGTTGAACTACTCTCTCTATTGTGTATTACAATCTTTCTTTAGTTTTTCACTTGAAGATTGGATCAGTGGTGAAAATGAACTCTCGGCTTGGCTTTTATAGTGGAGCATTTGGAGAAGACCATTTGAAATTCAAAAGAGACGCTAGAGGGAAAATCCTATTGTCTTCTATCTTCTGAGATGCTTCTTTCCATTGCGCCAGTTTTATCCATAGGGGGAAAGTTACCGTTAACAAAATTAGACTTCTATCGACTGTTGAGTTGCGTCAATGATCATCTTCTGATTTCTAGCATTGTAGTTTCAGTCTGAAACTTTTCATATGGTTGATAGAGAGAGACGTTTATATGATATGATCTTCTGTTTTTTTGTCATTTTGCTTCTTTTAGAACGTTTGAGTTGACTTGTCTATCAACAAGCTTTTGGTTCCGGATCTGGTTTCTGGTCCAGATTTAAGCTTTGACCCTTTAATTCTTTTGAGGCTTTTTTAAGTTGTCTTCAATTTATGCTTTAATTTATAATCAATACTTAACAAACACATTAGCATAAAACAATTTAATTCAATTCTGAAATTAATTATTTTGGGGATCTAATTCCTTAATAGTTTTTTTGTCATAATAAAAAAAACTCTATAGAAATTGTGTTTCAACAATCTCCCCTTTTTGAAGGTGATAAAAAAATTTCAAAAAATGAATAGATTTTACTTACTCCCCCAAAATTTATGAACTTACTCTTGCTTTTTGGATACTCCTCAAATCTGGAAGAAAGCCACTAATAATAGTATATAAATTTTGTCCATCAGCCAAGACATATTCAAGATATAGATAATTAATATATAATTAATTTAATTAATTCCTATTTCGGTTTAGTTCAGTTATTTCCGTTATTGTCTCAAAAAAATAGAACTCGCCGATATATTTCAACATTTAAAACCAAAACCGAACTTATTAGAACGAAAACCGAAATTCATCGGTTCCATCGGTTATTTCGAGTTGGTTTGGTTTTTGAATACCTCTTGATCAGAGAGCCGAAACTGAGTTGAGCATGGCTTCTTTTCATTGCATCAATCAGATTGACTGGCAGGTTTAGCTGCTTGTTTTCAAAGATATGCCAGATTATGCATAGCTCCAACTTGGACATAGAATTTACAGATCCCTTTTTCAGCAGCAGTTAATTGACGATTAGATAGTGAGGTTATCTCGGAGTTTGAGGCAGAGAGGTGGCAATAAGCTCACCATGGATATTCTTAGAAGTGAGATACTTTTGAGAGAAATCAGGAACGTTTCTCTCATCTTCAGATCCTTGGAGCTCCGTTCCTGTTAGATCTACCTCTAGTAGATAAGCCAGATACTGAGGAGAGATGATGAAGGTTTTCTTTTTAAGAGTTGTTATTAATTGATCATCATCCTCTGGGTGACCATATAGGTTCATATAGAACTCTATAACTAAGTCTGTGTAAACGACACTTAGTAGATTGAAATATGTGTCCCATTTTTTATTTTGTATCTAGGTAGAAAAGAGTCCAATGGAATTAATGTAATTCCAAACGAAATACTTTGATTTCTGGGCATTTGGGTTTTAAGACGTGTGTAAAGAGGAACTGGAATAAGAGTTTCACTTCGAGATGAAGATGATGAGGAATTGGATGAGGTTTCTACGATAGTCGAAAGCGTTACTTGTATGATTTAATATTACAGCAAGCAAATATCAGAAGTAAGTAAAGTAAAGGGTTAGAGAGAAGTTACTCAACGATTTATTCTGGTTCGACCTCCTGCCTACATCCAGTCCCAAGAATACATTCTTCTGGGTTTTAATCCACTAAAAAATTATTTCAATCGGTAGAGCACAAACCTTTCGAATAGATATAGAGGTTCTCTAAAGTACCGTCCTTTACACACCACACTCAGCTATATCTATCTCTCAACATGTTTACCTATAACCGAAGTAAACAGAAGAGCTTCTGATCTTCTTTAACTATAGATGATTTTCTTCTAACTTGGAACACACATGAAGTTCTATTTTCTACGTGAATTACAATAATGGAATGTGTATGAGCTTTTTGCTTTTTGGTTTTCACCTGAAGAATATTTCTCTTGGTTTCAACGTATTTTATCAAGTGACAAAAGTAGCATTTGGTGGGGCTTTTATAGTGAAGCCTGAAGATGGAGCTTTTTGAAATTCGAAAAGACCGTTGGAGGGAAAACGTCATTCTGTCGGTTTCAACTTCTATCTTATGGTATAAAGATTTACCATTGCAGACTATCATTGCTTCAGTCTCTTTAGGCAGCTGTGAGTGCCCGATCCTTTAGCCTGGAAAGGTCTGTTTTTGCGATACACCCTTAACTTTTTAAGGACGCCGGTTGGCAGTCCTTTCCGGTGCACGCGTTATTTTATTTATTAGCCATTTTTATCATGTTTTTAGGCTAATTCGATATGTCAAAGTCGCCACCTGGGATTAATGTCCGGGAACATAAAAATTAGATGACATATGAGCTCACACTATGTCATCTCTTCAGAGTTATCTTCGTGAACTAAATATTAAGGATCTGATTAATAAAATCGTAGACTTGTCTTCCGTTAAAATACCAAATATTTCTAAGTCGTTTTCAGTTTATACACATTCACCACATAGATTCAGAAAGCGATAAATAAATTCGGAATTATAAATTACATCCCAATTTAATATCCAAATCCTATACATTTGATCTAGCCCTAAAAATAAATCTATTAAACCTGCAAAACAAACAAATGTTAGCCGCGGGATATTGGGACCCATCTTCGAAATTATGCTACGACATCAGACTCGATAAAGTAGGACTCAAATAATTCCTAAGGCACTGGCATATCAACATGGCATTAGAACCGTGATCTATATCTACCTATCTATAGTGGGTTAATTATATTCCTAAAGTACCTTTTTTATCCCGTGATTTATTATATATTACGTCTAAGACATTTTTACAGGTTATTCTAACTTATTGGAATTAATAAATAAATTAAAACTGTAAGTATAACTCTAATCCTAAAATAAAGGCTTTGATAATTAACCTAAACTATTGGAATTAAATAAATAAAAGAAAACGATAAATACAACTCTAATCCTAAAAATAAAGGCTTTGATAATTATTCTAATCTAACGGAGTTAATATTTTTATGAAAATAATAACTATAACCTGAACCCGGAATGTTTAAAAGATTCCTAAAAAATACATGCGATTAACAGAAATTAAAAGCACGTAACACTTTAAGGAGGCTTTTAAACCCTTTAGAAAGTTACTTTCCGAGCTTTGGTCCAGTGTTGACGTAGAAGTAGACTCTGACGAACGCTTCGAGCGAGCTCCGATAGTCGAAACCTGTGAACAATGAACTGACTCCTTGTCACGTGTCAGTAATTCTTTGGAGCATGGAGCCCCGAACGAAACGATGATTTTTGCAGAAAATATCGTGCCAAAAAGCAATGATTTTTCACTCTGTTTTCACAGAGTTTCACTCACTTTCACTTTGATTTGACTCTGTTTTCTTTTTCCCCTATTTCGTCCGCCTCTCTTCTTGCTGGCCCAGCTCTTTTTTCAATTTCGTCCTCCTTCTTCCTTTCTTTATTTTGTTGTTTTTCTTGCTCTTCCAATCACCCGCCTACCTTCTCTCCTCTCCTTATTTATTTCCTTTTTGTTTTTGGTTCCCAATCTTTGTGTTGTGATCTAGACCTGACATTTATAGTATTCGAGTCAGGTTCGTATAATGTCATTTCAGTGTCATGTCATTTCAGGTTCGTATTAAAAAGAGTAAACTCAAACTCAACCCAAAAACTTTAGTGTCACAATCGTGTTAACCTATTCAGATTAGTATCGATTTCGTGTTGTGTTTTTTAGTTTCATGTTATTATATTATGCATATATATTAATGATAATTTTTAAAAATATAAGAAAATATGATACTACTTTTAAATATTTTATTACATTTTTAGATTAGTAAGTTAATATTAACTATTTAAAAGTTCGCTAATATCATGTTACGGAGTCATATAATATGTTTATAACAATTTAGGAGGTTTAAATTGTACTTGCAAATAATAATTATAATTTTATTATCTTTATTAATAAAGTGATATATAAAAACATGGAAGAGTATAACAATAATTTTATATTCGTGTCATTTTGTGTTGTTTTCGGGTTAGTATATCAACCATAACCCAACCTAAATATATGCGCGTCAGTTTCGTGTCAACCCAAAAATGACATATTACCTACTAAGCTAAACCCAATTACTAAAATTACATGGCAATTTTGTATCGTATGTACTTTTACCATTTTCTATTTCTATTGTGATCTCCTTCTCCAAACTCCTCTTTCTATTTTTTTCCTCTCTTCCTCTTTTTTTTTTTTCTAAAATATAATTACTCATTACGGTACGTACAGAGCTATAAGTAGCATTATGTTGACAGGTACCCATTCCTGTCAACTACTTATACATTTTTTTTAAATTTATTATATTATTAAAATAAAAATAAAATTATATATAAATTATTATTTTTTATGAAACTTTGATTAAAATTTTAATTTGAAAATTAGAAATTAGTTTTTAATAAAATATTATAAATTATTATTAAATATGTATAATTATAATTATTAAAGATAACGTGTAAAAATACCCATAACGTTTACAGTCAGGAGCAATTTTATCCTTAATGTTGATAGTCAAGAGCAATTTTACCCTTAACGTTGTCAAGTTGGGTCAATTTGAGAAATAATTCATCCAACTGCCTTCTAGATCATGAATCTTGTCATTGACACTTCACATGTAAGTCATTTTATAACTCACTAATAACAGATCATAAACATATAATTATACGTGAAAAAAGTTAAAAAATATATTAAAAATATATTTGTCTATTGTACGATTTGGATAAAAAAATCACCGAATTTATAAATATTAATCTCCAACTCTATTATTAAATCACACAAATATATGGAATCTCTTTTTTTTTAAACGAACCGATATACAATTGGTGCAGAATAAGGAACAAAATATATTTATTTTATAATAATGTCTAAAATTGACCAAACTTGACAACGTTAGGGGTAAAATTACACTTCACTGCCAATGTTAGGCGCAGTAAGTCTCATACGTCATTTCTTTTGAATTGATCAGTTCATCTTGCATGTAATCATCCAGTACTCATCACCTTCTGCTCCTAGAAAGTTCTTCAGTTCTAGGTAGGGGTGTCAAAATGGGTCATGACACGATAACACGATTCGTGTAACCTGCAAATTAAGCGGGTTAGGGTTGAGACTTAATAGGTCAAAGTGTTAAATGGGTCGAGTCGTAAAACTCGGTTAATAAACGGGTCGGATCGCGGGTTGATTCACAAACTCGTTACAACCTGGCCGATTGACCACACTCTATAGCCGATCGGCCACAAACAGGTAAATGGGGCAAAATTTTCCTTTTATAAAATGGTGGCATTTTGAAACAAAAACCAATGGCCGATCGGCCACTGGTTATAGTCGATCGGCCACAACCTGTAGCCGATCGACTACACCCTTAAATAAAAAAACTAATATTCCTAAAAAAGTGGCTCAGGTTCCATATCCTTATCCCGTACAATGTGATGTGAAGTCTATATGCAATGTACTGAGCACATGCAACTTAATCTCATCATTAGAGTAAAAAAAATCTGTGCTCACAATAATGTATGTTCTAAGTCACACGTCGTGTGAAACACAAAACGATAAAAAAAAATGAGCGTGTAAAGAAGCCCCATAGTGTTTGACTTACTCCACACGTCGTGCAACTTGAATTTCCAACAGCCTATCTACCTGTGGTTCGACAAGTTGGGACAACATGGACTATTCAACGAGCTAATATCTAAAACAATGGATCATCCATGAAGTTTGACACGTCATTTGCACATGTGCTAAAAAGCTATCCACTACCCACTACATATTAAGCCACGTATCAAAGAAGAGTGGGATGAAATGGCAAAGGAATGGAGCAAAAATAGGAAGGAAGGATGCATTTAGATTGCGGGAAGAAGATGAGAGAAATTTAAAAGAAGTGTGCAACTTGTTCAACCAACCAACCATTCCAAAAAAATATAAATAGACCCTAAATCCTTCATTCCAAAACCCAACTAATTAACCCAAAAACACACCTACACTCTGTCAAATTCTTCCTAGAATTTTAGGTTTCTTTCTCCGTAATTCCTAAGCTTTAATTTTGTTTGTTAAGGTCATTTTAACTTCAATTCAATTGTCCAGCAACCCGTTTTTAATTCATTTACGTTCAATTGTCAAATCTTGAGTTCAACAATTATCGATTCCATAGCTCAAAGATCATTTATAAATCATTTTCTGCCTAGCTTTTTACACATTATGTCCGACATTTTCTTGTTCCCTTGACCATGCATATTTTTTATTTTTTTTTCAAAAAAAAAAAAACCTTCAATAGCAATAGAAAGACTAATCAGTTATTTCTTTTATAACTCCAAACATGCCAAGATTAACATTGATGGCAGACCATTTAAAGTCCGTTTCTGTCTTCAATTTTTATATAAATTTGTTCTGGATTTCCTAAACTTCATTTAGTCTTTTGATTTACTCATTTCAATGCCCGAAAGCTCCCACACGAGTCATCCAAATTCCAACCAAAAACTGTCCAAAGTCAAACACTAATTCCATTTGCAAGCCATTAAGTACCGCGAGAATCAGATACCCGAAGACGAAGTCAGTCCGACTGTATAGCGATGGCTTGAACTGCTCGTGGATCTAAAGTCGGCGCCAATTCAATGCCAAACCGAGGTTGCCAATTGTGACTCCGAGTTTGTCGTTTGAATATTTTATTCCATTTCCTTTATTGTAATTATTGCAATTCGATTCTTGCACATGTTATTGAATTGTTTATGCTTTATTTTGCAATTGTTCATATATAAGTTGATATGGAGATTTCAATTGTAATTATTCATCTTATACACATGTATTCAAACCTTTATTCATATCAATAAATACAATTTTTTACCAAATCCTATGTCAATTTCGCACTTTTATTTACCTTCACTTGTCTTTTACTTATCCGCAATAGCTAAAATAGAATTAATTATCTAGCAAAGTTTTCATAATGGCATTGGAGATTCAAGATGAGTTTTTTCAATCCTTGCATCCTTCGCCAACCGCTTCGATTAGATATTAAGTTTAGGTGCGCAAATCCATAAACTTAACCATCCACATTAATTGAGAATTAATTTTTCTGACATGCATGTATCCAAAACTACACGTGGCAATGTTGAAATTGGCATATCCGTAAATTATCGCTAACAGGTACCAAAATAGTCTCAAGTTTGTAGGGAGTAGCTAACAGGGCCCGCGTGCCTTCTAGGCAGCCAAGGCCACCGCCTAGGGCCCCTAAAACATGAGGGCCTCATATATATTTTAGTTTGATAAATTATGGATAGAATTTGGAAAAAAAATATACTATATCATATTATGTTACGGATTAACCAAAAAAAGGGAAAAAGTAAAGGGAAGTATGAAAAAGTAAAAATCAAATAAAACAAATTAATGACCAACCCATCTTTCTATCCAAAATCCAATATATTTTTATCCAAATCCAAATATATATATTACCGTTTATAAATAAATTGCAACATCAATAATTTTTTTAACTCAAAACAATATAGAAAATAGCTATATATATTCATGTAACTTATAAATTACATACTTTTTCTATTTATTTTTTTTTGGTAGAAAAGGAAAGGAAAGCAAAGCAAAACAAGCAACTACACCGGGATTAGCCTAGGAAAGCTAACCCCAATCATATCCTCTAAAAGAAGAGGAGAAAGAGCGATAGGGGGAACGGTAAGGGTAGAAACACCTAACACCCCCTCATGGCCTGCCGCCGCCAAGTGATCTGCAACACGGTTCTGCTCCCGGAAAATGTGGCTGAACTCAAGGATATCAAATGAGGGGCTAAGCCTCTTAATAGCTTTAATAAGGTTGTGGCTATGAAGACCCATGTCATGACTACCCAAAATCATATTGATGGCCTCCAAGTTATCTGACTCCACAGAAAGCCTCTTAACACCCAGCCTAATCGCTAGCTGGATCCTAGAGAGAATGCCCCAGAGCTCCGCAGAGAAACATACTTTTTCTATTAAATTTCTTTACAATTTCTCATCTATTTATAAAAATAAAATTTTAATTCACAACTAGTCTCGATTAATTTTCATACACTAGTGATCTTCATCCAAATGAAACGTCTACAAACAATACGCACAAAATTACATGTCATCTTGGTAATTTATTTTATAATTTGTTTTAATTTTTGGGTTTAATTTGGTATATTGCTTAAAAATTATTTGCCTTCTATTATGTCTCAGTAAAAATTAAATGAATTAGCTTTATTATCTATTAAAAATGGGATATGAAAATATATTGAATATAAAAATTTAATTAGTAATTTTGCATTTCAAAAAGGCTAGAGAGTTTTTAGATAAATATTAAATTTTTATTTTATATGAATATATAATTTTTTTCAATTCTAAGGTGTTTCTACGTCAAAAAAGAGATGCATATAAATATATATATATATATATATATATATATATATATATATATATATATGTCTATAATTTTACTTATAAGGGGTCTATATTTCGTATCTCGCCTAGGGTCTCGAATAGTTCCAAGCCGGCCTTGGTAGCTAATTTAGTCTACAAGTATAGAATAACATAATTTCATTCTTAAGGACCACTACTCGTGAAATATCCATTGCTTGTTGAACTCTATAAATTGCGTAAAATTAAGATACTCCAAATTTGGGAGTTCAAAAGTTTTATAAACATTCTTGATGAAAAAAAAAATTGAATGAAAGATTTCACTAAATTGAATTGAGTCCATGAACGAAGAAATAATAAGAATTCTTGATCTTAGTTCAAGATATTTGTGAAATAACAGTAATTAAAAACTTCACTCATATAAATTGACACATCAAATACTTATACCGTTAAACCTTCTATATCGTAAAATTAGAGTGAAAGCATGATGTGAGTGTGGATTGAAGTTAAAATAATAATAAAATACTAAAATGTGGAAAAGTTAAAATAACAAAAAGGAAAAAGAATGAATATGTTTACATGTGAAGTAGCATATATATAGTATTGGGTTTCAGTGACTGTGTTTTGTATGCATATAAAAGAAGGTATAATTTGTCATGTCATGCACATCATAATAGCTGATTGTTACACTATAACTAAGTAGCTGTCCCTAAATAAACTCATTTTGTGGATCCCTCAAAGATATGTCAAAAATTGTTTCAACAATTTATGCATCACCTTTTTTTTTTATTTTTCAATCAGCGTCACACCAACGGAACCCTAAACTTTAAAAATAGTTTATTGATTCTTATATTTATTTAAAGTGAACAATTAACCTCCTAAAATTTACGTGTCTGCGTAAAAGAGATTTTGAAAAATTTGAAATTTATACATATTTATCAAGTTTAGGAGTTAATAAATCACTTTAAAAAAAGTTAAGAGGGGCTTGATTGGATGGAGGGTTTAGAAGAGTTAGTAAGGGATGGGTTAGCAAGGGTTGATAGAAACCCTTGTTTGGAAGAAGGAAGGGTTAGTAAGGGTTTCTACAAACCCATGTTTGGAACAAAAAAATTAGGAGGGTAAGGATTTGGAGGGGTTTTGAAGGGTTTCTTTTTAACAAATTGCATCCAATTTTGAACCCTTTAATTTGGTGGGTTTGGAAGGGTTAGAAATTACCATTTCTTCCCTTTCCTTCCATTTCCTTACCTTTCCCTACTTTTCCTTTATTAACCCTTCCCTACCATTCATCCAATCAAGTCCAGTACAGAGAGTTAATTTATCACTTAAAGTTAAATTCATGAGTAAATAATTTTTTTTTAAAAAAATATAAAGAGACAGTTGATATTTTTTTTTACAATTTTAACAAGTATAAAGGGATAATGATGTATTAAGCCTAAATTCTACTCAAGGATGGATGGATGTAATTTAAAAATGAATTCATTGAATATAATTTTTACAAAAATAGCAATTTTGACTCTTTCTTATTTTTGTAGTATTTATTTATATTTTCCATTTTTTCATAGTTTTTCTTTTTGAGGAATTCTCAGTTTTACCATATTTACCCATTTTCTCTAATTTTCTCATTTTTTTTAATTTTCTTCATTTTGGCTCATTTTCCGTGTTTTGCAATTTTTTTTTCCCTGAAAGCAATAGAATATCCTTTCAAAAACAAAAACAAAAACAATACAAAATACTACTATATATGGATATTATGGGTAAATTACAATCACAGTTGGTATTTAGATTTCATTTTATCACAAGAAAAAGATCCGAACTTAACCTATTGACCTGCTATAACCGGTTAACCATTAAAAATAGATAAATTATAATTATGGTACCTAAATTTTATATTTTTCACACTTTATTATCTAGACTTTATTTTTGAACAAAAAAAAATTATAGTCCAGGTGAGTCTTGTTCTAATATGGAAAGAAATTGTTTTAGAGAGAGAATGGGAAGATTGAAGATGGAAAAGAAGAGATAAATTGGAAAAGAATTCATATAGTAAATAATAAATTTTAAAATATAAAAAGAGAGTTGACTTTTTCTAACAAGTAGATAAGAATGTATTAAGTCTAAATTCTACTAGAATGATAGATGGATATAATTTAAAAATGAATTTTATCCTAAAATTCATTGAATATAATTATTTTTTTTACAAAAGTAGCCATTTTGATTATTTCTTATTTTCTGTAGTATTTATTTATATTTTCCATTTTTCATAGTTTTACCATTTTTACCAATTTTCTCTAATTTTCTCCTTTTTTTTTGAATTTTCTTCATTTTGGTTCATTTTTCCTGTTTTGCAATTTTTTCCCTAAAAGCAATAGAAAATCCTTTAAAAAAATAATACAAAATACTATATGGATATTATGGGTAAATTACAATCATAGTATTTGAACTTTCTCTCTTTTACACTTTGGTACTTAGATTTTATTATATCACAAAAAAATACCCTAACTTAAGATGACTAAACAATATAGTACCTATTTTCACCTGCTATAACAGGCCGGTTACACGTTAAAAATCTAGGTAAATTACAATCATGGTATCTAAACTTTACATTTTTTACATTTTAGTACCTATACATTTTATTTTTACCGAAAAAATTATGTATGTAGTAAGTCTTGTTCTAATATAGGAAAAATTGTCTTAGGGAGAAGAATATAAATATAAAAGAGAGAATGGAAAAATTGGAGATGGAAACGTAAGGGATAAATTGTCTTTACAACTTAAGTGGGTCCAATATTTAAGTAAGAGACTTTGTCAAACTATGCTTCTTATACAAAAATGAAGTCTAGGTACGGGAATATGAAATGACTTGACATAATCTAAAATTATGACTTGACATAGTTGTAAATAATTTTTGAAATATGAATTTCTATGTAATTTTCCCTATGTTTATATTAAAAAATAAAATAAAATAAATTATAATTATGAATAATAAAAAGGGAAATATTCGAACTCTACCGAACTGGACAATACACTAAAACCCAATCCATGAAGGATGGGCCAGTGAATTAATCCCAACATGCATCTTTACATACAACTAAAATAATAATAATAATAATAAAAAAGAGTTAAGATAGATATGTTTACTTTGTTGTTTTTTTAAAAAGTATACATTACTTTGAGTATTTTTATTATTGGATACATAAACATTTTGCATCGTGATTGACCAATCCACAATTTTTAGGATCAAATACAGATATAGTGTTTGCAAAGAAAATTTTGTTCTAATTCAGACAAATATTAAATTGCTACAATACTATTAGACTCCGTTGTAATACCATGTAATGTAATTAAAATTTGAATGTAACTAAATGTGTATTTAATGGAATGCAGTAATAATTTTATTACTATGGTTAGTAAAATTGAAAAATTAATGTAATAATTACATTACCATCTTTATTTATAAAAAAAATTATTTTCTCTATATAATTATAAATTTCTATTTATTCGTATGATATAATAATTTAATTAAATATGTATAATTATACAACAAATTCAAATATTATATATATTTCTTGGAAATAATAATTCTCAATAAAAAAAGGAGAGTTAAGGTATAAAAATACCCCTAACGTTTTGGGTTAGAAGCAATTTTACCCATAACGTCTAAAATGGTACAATTTTACCCCTAACGTTAATAGCCAAGAGCAATTTTAATCCTAACGTTGATAATTTGGGTTAATTTCACACACTATTATAAAACGCATATATTTTTATTCCTTATTCTGCACCAATTATATATCAATTAATTCTGAAAAAATTCATGTTTTTTTATAATTTAATAATAGAATTGGAGATTAATATTTATAAATTCAGTTAATTTTTTAAATTTCAGACAGTATATTTTTTTATTTATTTTTTACATCCCAACATATGTTTGTGATGTGTTACTGATAAAATGACGCATGTGTGAAGTGTAGATGATGAGATTCATGATCGAGAAAACAGTTTGATAAATTATTTTTCAAATTAACCCAATTTATCCATGATAGAGGTAAAATTGCTCTTAGCTTCCAAAATTAGGGTAAAATTACTCCTGGCTCAAAACGTTAGAGGTGTTTTTACACCTTAAAAGTAATAGCATATATAACTAAATATTAAAGTAATTTCATACGAGTTTTTCTAAGCCAAATATAAGTTCAAATTCAATAAAAAAATGCTAAACAAATTACATCACGAAATTTTACTCGACTCACGCTGCATATTTCTATTTACAAACCCATAGAATCCTACCCATCTCCAATCATCCTAACCAAATCACCAACAAAGAATTCAAATTGTGAGTTGAAAACCTGCTCACATAAACCTTATAATCATCCTTCCACAAAACCGCAAGTTCTCCATTATATCCTTGCGCATTAACAGACAAACATCCAACAAAGTTGAATTTTCTATGTAAAACCTTTAATACGATTCTTATCCAGTCAAGTTTCCATTAAAAAGACCAAGTTCGACTTGTAAGCTTTCAATAACTCACTTAACGACCGAACTGTCCGGGAGTTACCGAGGCCCCGACTAGGGCTGTAAACGAGCCGAGCCGAGCCGAGCTTTGGCCTGTTCAAGCTCTGTTCGTTATAAAATTAACGAGCTCGAGCCCGAGCCGAGCTTGCTATAAAATTAACGAGCCGAGCCCGAGCCGAGCTTTGGCTTGCTCAACGAGCTTCGAGCTTGTTTCGAGCCCAAAATCCTCTTTGGACTTTGTTCATTAAGAAAATTATCTAACCATGAATTGTTTGTGAGTAAATCGTTAATTATATTTGTGAAGTTTGCTCACAAATAACTCTTTAATTGTGTATATAAACAAGCTAACAAGCAAAATTCGTGAATAAATAAATAAGATGCTTACAAATAGTTCGTCTATTACTCATTTATTATGTTTGTGAACGAACTCATCTAATAGCAAATAAAATAATATTAAGTTTAGATATTTGTGAACTAAAACAAAACTATATAGTTTTCTACAAAAATAAAATTTGTTCATAAATATTCTAATCGAGCCTGCTCGCGAGCTTTCGAGCCGAGCTTTGACCTGTTCAAGCTTGGCTCGTTTACGAACCGAGCCAGTAAATCATGTTCACGAGCGGCTCGTTTACAAATCGAGCCGAGCTTTTATCGAGCCGATCACCGAGCTGCTCATGAGCGGCTCTGCTCATTTACAGCCCTAGCCCCGACAGTTCCAACTTAAGCAATTCATAATGTCCGGCGGGTCTGGTCCTTAGACCTCACTGTTTTTATATCAGAAAAACACATTTTATCCTTGCTAAGCAAAGAGGAAACCTCTTCAGATATGTCATCCGTACTCATACCCACAACATCAGTCGAACATACTTCAGCAACGAGCCAAAGCTCGACTCGTCCCTTCTCATTTTCCTTACTTCCCAAAGCTCCAAAATCACATCCTCACCTGAGCTCATATGGGCATCATCCTCGACATTCTTATCACCCCAATCAAATGTTGTTTCCCTATTAGAGCTCATATATCCCCCTGCTAGCTGACCATCTTCCTCCTTCCATAGTACCTCCTAATTCCCGCAGCCAACAAGACATCGGTTGGGTGCTTCTTCTCATGATTGGTGATATGAGCCACTCGTCGTATTCACGTGTAAACTCCTTCATATGAGGACTGGATAGTTTATCACAAAATCGTTCCGTGTGGCCAAGGATATCGCATAAGTAACAGAAAGTGCACATGCGTTCGTACTTGGAAGTAAGTTGAATAAACTCCGTTGCAGTCCATTAAACTCTTTTGCACATCTTCAACGGTTTTCGAATGTCCATGGAGACCCTAATTCTCATGTAACTCGATTTCCGAGTACCCGACATATTTTTAGTTATATTCAAGAAAAGCCCCAAATTTGTTATCCAATAACCTACAACATATAACTGGCAGGCAAGTCATAACTTTAAACCCATATATCGATTGAAACAAGAACTTCTTGTTCTTATCAAGGTTATAAAAATCTCTAGACGTTAGTTAGACGAACATGATTCTTGAGGATTAGTTGAAAAGTAATTATATTTATATTTTTATACTTTTATTTGTTAATCAATAAATTATTATATAAATTTAATTAGAATATATATTATAATATCTAAACTTAGATGATGGTCTTCGTTTCAAACATTGCTAGGCTAGAATAACTTTTAATTTGGCTTCTTTATTTCCTTCATCCTTTAAGATAATAAGAAAATACAATTTCAAATTCAACCGAATTTAATATCCATTTTATTCTATTACAAGAGTTGGATGTATGTAATGAATCATAATTAACGGAAAGTTTGAGAATTTGATGTATGTTCTGAAATTAATTATTAATTATTGCAATAAGGTACTATGTTAAACGAAAATAATAATAGTAATAAAAAAAATTGAAACATAAAAATGCAAGTTTCTAAAGTCTTCCAATTTGTTATATTCGAGGCATTTCAATTCGACATAAATGAGATTGTAATTACGTTTCTAGACTTTACACATCTCCCCCCCACGCACCATACTTGCTACCTACCACCCCCCCATTTAATTCCATAGTAATGTTACACCAAATCATTTTCAAAATATAAAAAATGCACCTAAACTTTTTTTAGAATGTCAATTTAGTTTTTAGATATAAATTAACGTTAATGTATGCTTAACATTTGTAAAATACTATGAATTTAGACATCTATGACACGTCGTTTATATTAAGATATTAGACTTAATACATCATTTACCCGTTGAACTTGTTCAAAAAGATTGATTGATCCCTAAACTTTCAAAGTGTCTCGATAGCCTCGTGAACTTGCATAAAATGTAATTAATTAATCATCCGGTTGCAAAAAAGTAAGTTAAATGTGGAATATGTATTATATATGTCTAAGATTGTTATTACATAATTTATAAAATAGATTAAAAAACTTGTTCAACTGTTTCTCAAATATTAGAATCGCATACCCGACCTTGATCGTTTTACTTTTTAAAAGACGTATGCAATTCATCTTCCGTATTTAACTTATTCTTTTGTAACCGAGTGATTAGTTGATTACATTTTATGCAAGTTCACAAAACTAATTGAACATTTTATATAAGTTTAGAGAGCTATCGAGACACTTCGAAAGTTCAGGAGGTGAATCAATATTTTTGGATAAGTTCAAAAACAAATGATGTATTAAGCCAAGATATTAAGTTTGGAGTCTAAATTAGTAGTACCAAGACCATTTGGGCAACTCATCCCATTCTATAATTCTGAAGTTCTTTATATAATTCTGAAATTGTAGTAGGCATCTCCAACTTCATCTTCATCTTCATCTTCAAACACTTATCTCTCTCTGCCTCTGCAAACTTAAACATGTCAACTAAAAAACATGTTGCAGTTCTTGCCTTCCCCTTCAGCAGCCATCCTAGGACTATCATGACCCTTTTACTTAAACTGGCAACTTCTGCTCCCAACATTCTCTTTTCCTTCTTCAACACAAAAAAATCCAATCTTTCCTTGCTCTCATCTTCCGATTTCGAATTACCGTCCAACATCAAAATCCACAACGTTGAAGATGGTGTTCCATTGGGTCACCAATTCTCCGGCAGCCCTGTTGAGCCCTTGGATCTTTTCTTAAAACCCGCCGCTGAAAATCTAACCAGAGAAATTGAAGCAGTGGCTGCTGAAACCGGCATCAACTTCACTTTTATCATAACAGACGCTTTCTTATCGCCGTTCGTCGGCGAGATTGCTGAGAAAATTAGTACTCCTTGGATTCCTGTGTTTACAGGCCTTCCTTGTGGCCTTGCTGCTCATATGTATACCGATATTCTCCGCCGGCGGATTGTGGATGAAAAATTGGATAAAGATGAGTACTTGGATTTCATCCCAGCATTATCTATGATGCGTGTGAGAGACATCCCAGGCGAAGTACTTTTAGACAATTTGGGGGAATCAGGTTTTTTGAAAACACTTTCTTTAATCGGAGATGCTCTTTCAAAAGCTACTGCTGTTGCTGTAAGTTCTTTTGAAGAACTCAATCCTGAGCCACTCAACAAAGATTTCAAATTAATATTCGGAGATTTTCTGAATTTGGGGATTATTTCTGAGTCTTTGCCTTCATCCGATTCAGATCCTGCAGGTTGTCTACCTTGGCTAGACAGGCAAAAATCAAAATCTGTAGCATACATTTGCTTTGGAACTGTGGCGTCATTACCTGATAAAGAGCTTCAGGAACTAGCTGAAGCTCTGGAATTCAGCAAGATTCCATTTTTATGGTCACTTAAGGACAATCTAAGATCAAAATTACCAGATGGCTTCGTTGAAAGAACAAGCAATCACGGAAAAATTGTTGCTTGGACACCACAGCGGTCAGTTTTAGACCATGATTCCGTAGCTGTGTTTATAAGTCATTCGGGGTATAATGCTGTCCGGGAGAGCATTGTTCACTGTGTACCGATGATTTGTCGGCCGATGTTCGGCGATCAGTTGATGGCGGCGAGATTGGTGGAGGAGGGGTGGGGAATCGGTGTTAAGATTGAAGATGGAGTGATTACTAAGGATGGATTGTTGAAGAGTTTGGAGGTGTTTTTACCGGATGGAAATGAACGAGTGAAGAAGATTAGGGAAAATATTGGGGAATTGAAGAAGGTTGTTTTGATGGCTTCTCAGCCTGGTGGTAGTGCTGCTAGAGATTTCAACAAATTGATTGATATCATTTCTAGGGTTTAATTACTTTGCTCATTGGGGAAATAAAATCTTATTTAGGAAATAAACATGTGATTCAAGAGTATATCTATTCTTGTACTTTTCTGCACCATAATTATAATTCCATGAATTTTAGCTGTTTTAAGGATTAAGTATCATTTATTTTTTCATATTGTTTTCATATTGTGTTATTAATCATTGATTCTATTATGAATTAACTTTAACTAACTTAAGCTATGGATTCTGATAACATCGAGATATTATCATGAAGACCAAAAGAGATATTTGCCTTTAAGTAGGCCACGTAGCAAAGGAAGTCAGCTGGCGGATCTCCCTGGACTACCTCTAAGAGATCCGCTGGCGGATCTATAAGGCGAATCTCTCCATTCACCTTGGTAACGGTTGGCCGCCGGCTCGGCCATAAAGGATCATTAAATGGGTCATTAACTGTCTTACCCGCCAGGTTAAGAGTAACTTGTAACCGCCATTAAATGAGCATTAATGAGGACTTTCTAGTTACCTAGAGGTTACGAACTTCTCAACTATATATAACCTACCATTCTAGGCTATCAAGATACTCAGACTTTTCTATATTCTCTAAGCTTTGTCAATACAGTTTATCCTTCATATTCTCTACTGACTTTGGCATCGGAGTTTTCCCCGTCGAACCCAACGACGCCCCCCACAGGGACGAGCTCCGATCAGAAGTTTTTCCCTTGTTATCAATTGGTGCGGTGAACGTGGAATCCTTGATCAAATAAAGGGTTTTTCGTTCACACTGAAACATCATGACCGATGGAGGACAAAATCCCTCCTCTGGGATTGAATCACCGATAATTACACCATCTAGTGCTGATCGCACTAGCACAACTGCTCCTGTAACAAATATCGATGGAAACATGCCCACTGCTTCTTTCATCGATATGTGTGCTCGGGATATCGAGGCACGATATGGGCTTGAAATTGGGAACCGCCTCCGGGCGTTCATGACTCTTCCTCCTCGTTGGAGTACGGTATCTACGTCAGCTGTCTCATCTTTACCTCCATTAAACTTTGGTCTGGGACCAGGTGCCCATAGCTCTTCATTCCTTCAAGCTCACAACATTGATTCCATGATAACTACTACGGCATCGGGAGGCGGACGACCGGTTATCAGGGAGTTATTTCCTGGCGAGGGAAGTCGAAGGAATGATACGGTCCCTCCTGTCGGATCAGGGATTCCAAGGTTTAATCTTGATGGACCAAATGTACCTAGGCGTTCGCGGACAAATTCGTCTCTTGGCGGATTTAAGGAGCCCACTCGTAAAAAGCATAAAAAGGATAAAAATAAGCAAGCAGGATCCCCACGCCGTGGCAGATCACCTCCATCTACTGGTCGTAGAAGAAGTAAAAGGCCAGAAAAAACATCTCATATAGGTGGACCACCGCCACATCCATCTTCAGGAACTGGTGGACGCACCTCGTCTGGAGGCCAGCAGGGAGGAAATGGTCCAACTCCCCCAGGCAGAGGAAGTGGTGGGGGAGATGGTGGAGGAAGAGGAGGGAGCGGACGTGGTAATGCTGGAAGACATTCGCCATCGGATCCATCGTCTGATTCAAGTTCTTCTTCTTCTTCTTCTCCAAGTAGATCGCCACGAAGGGGTCGCCCCAGGGCAGATCCGGAGAATTTTGATGATAGAGTGAGGGCCCTAGTACTCCAAATGAACGAAGAAAATGCTAGGCACAATCCATTCGCCAATAGGGATTCGCCTTTTGCAGCCTGGATTGAGGCAGAGGAAACCGACAGAGCTTTCAAGATTCCTAATCTTGCAATATACACAGGCAAAGATAATCCGGAAGCTCATGTTCGAAAGTATCGAATCTTGGCCAGGCTCAATCGAGCCACCGAACCCGTGCTCTACAAAATGTTTGTCACCACACTGGGAGGTCCAGCTTATTTGTGGTTTCAATCTCTACCTCCAGGATCAATAAACAGCTTTGATCAATTAAGCAGGGAATTTTGTGCTAAATTTGCTGGTTGTATTCCTGCAGTGGTGAAATCTGGAAAGCTTTTTGAATTAAAGCAGAAGGCAAATGAACCCCTCCGAGATTATGTGGACACTTTCAACCAATTGTGTATACAAATCGTTGATGTAGATATCTCCGTAGCTGTGGAGTGTTTTGTGAGAAACACTACTTGTAAAAGTTTGCAAGAGGATCTCATTCGTAAAAAGCCCACTAGCATGGCAGAGTTAATGGAGCGTTGTAAAGACTTTATAGAAGTGGATGACATTCGCTGAGGTTCGCCATCATCACCAAAAAAGGACAGAGGCGAATCTCGTCCTCGGGACCGGGACAAGGACAAACGTCAGGATTCTTCTTCTCGGAACAAACGAAGGGATTCTCGGAATAAATCAACGTTTGTTACCTCCTTCACACCTCTCAATGCCTCTAAGAGTGAAGTTCTTATGTGGATTGAGAACAGTCAGCACAAGCGGAGCATTTCATACCCCGAGCCAAAAGGAGGGGAGTACACCAATAAAGGTAAAAATCCTAAAAATTATTGTAAGTATCACAGGAAAAATGGCCATGATACGGATGCTTGCTGGGAGTTAGCTCGAGAAATTGAGCGACTCATTGAAAGAGGTAAATTGGATCGGTTCATCCAAGCTGAAGGAAAAGAAGAAGATAGATCCAAGGAGGACCCAAAGAAGAAAGGAAAGGGTACCATCAATGTCATAGCAGGAGGACCTGGTTATCAGCCAGCAGCGAAAAAGGGAAAGACGACCGCCCTTGATAGGACATCATTAAATCGCCCTTTCTCAGACGCAGGTCCTGAGATTCCACCCCATGCGGATGCACTGGTCGTCACCATGATGGTCGAAGGTTGGGAAATGAAGAGGGTAATGATTGATACGGGAAGTTCATGTAATGTCATTACCCGAGGAGCATTCGCCAAACTCCGGATAGATCCCGTCCAGGTAGAGCCGACGGTGGTTGACATTTTGGGAGTGACAGGTCATACCATTCAGACGAAAGGCCAAGTTACTTTGGATTGCGAGCTTGTGGATAATGATCAAGTTTGGAGAGGAGATTTGGAGTTCTCGATCTTGGATGGACAATTAGCTTATAACATTATCCTCGGACGACCTTTTATCTCCGAAGTTGCAACTCTTATCTCTGTTCGTCATTTGACACTTTACATTCCCACGCTCAAGGGAGGTGTGATGGTCAAAGGTTGTCAAAAGGTGGCCCAAGAAACATATTCGGCATCCTTAATGATTCGCCCTCAATCTAAGGAAGAAGATGAAGAGGAGCGTGTCATAATGGCCTTAGGCGAAACCGAAATGTACTTTATGGCAGAGGAGAAGCAGGTACGAATAGCTAAGGGGCTACGGGGCAAGATTAGAGATGCAATCACCAAAGTACTTTGTGAAGCTGAAGATGTCTTTGCATGGAAGGACGAAGTTCTCCCAGGAATTAGCCCAGATGTGATCACCCATAAGCTCAACATCGATAAAGATGCAGTTCCTGTGGCTCAGAAGCGGAGAAACCATGGTCCGGAAAGGCAAAAGGTGATACAGGAAGAGATCGCCAAGCTCCAGAAGGCGGATGCCATTGAGGAGGTACTCTACACACAGTGGTTGGCGAACGTCGTGCTAGTCAAGAAAGCTGGCGGATCTTACCGCATGTGCATTGACTTTACAGATCTCAATAAAGCTTGCCCCAAGGATAATTATCCTTTGCCATGCATAGACATGCTTGTAGATGGAACTGCCGGTCACGCAATGTACTCCTTTACTGACGTGAAGTCAAGCTATCATCAAATCCCCATGGAGCCCTCAGATAGAATTAAGACCTCGTTCGTAACGCATCAAGCTACTTATTGTTTTAAAGTCATGCCCTTTGGGCTTAAGAACGCAGGTGCTACCTATCAGAGGATGATGAACAAGATATTTGTGGACAATAAAAGCGGTAATTATTCTGTCTATGTAGACGATATGATCATTAAAAGCACAACTGTAGAAAGGCATGCAGAAGATATAAAGGAGGTATTGGGCGTACTTCGGCACCACAACATCAAGTTGAATCCAGAGAAATGCACTTTCGGGGCAACATATGGGAAGTTTTTAGGGTTCATGATCAGCGAAAAAGGAGTCAGCCCAAATCCTGACAAGGTCAAAGCAGTCCTAAAAATGCAAGCGCCCCAGAATATCAGAGAAGTACAGCGCCTCAACGGACGTATCATAGCCTTGGGCAGGTTTATCTCTTGCTCAGCTCGTAGATGTCAGCCTTTTTTCGAAGTCATCAAGAAACAAAAAACATTCGAGTGGACTGAAGATTGTCAAAATGCCTTTGAAGGAATCAAGCGGTTCCTCACAGAACCACCCATGATGAGCCGACCTTTGAAAGGGGAGGATCTTTACATGTACGTATCGGTCACGGATAAAGCCGTATGCACAGTCATGATACGAGAAGAAGATGGCCAACAATTCCCAATTTATTACGTGAGTAAAGTTTTGAAAGACGCTGAAACCAGATATTCAAAGCTGGATAAAATGGCACTGGCTGTTGTAACCACGACAGTTCTCCTTAGGCCATATTTTCAGGCGCATACTATAATAGTTCGAACCAATATACCAATGAGAAAAGTATTACAGAAGCCAGACACTTCAGGAAGGTTGATGGAATGGGCGATTCGCCTGGGCGAATTTGATGTAAGATATGAAAGCAGATCATCTTTGAAAAGTCAAGTCCTGGCGGACTTCGTGAATGAATTCACTGACGAAGGGATATCTCATCCCAAGCCTCCGTTAGAAGAATGGTCGATGTACACTGATGGAGCTTCCTCGGCGGATGGAGCAGGCGTGGGAGTTGTGATCAAAGGTCCCCACTACATAAGATTGCGATACGCAGCAAAATTAAATTTCCATGCCACCAATAATGCTGCTGAGTACGAAGCTCTGATACTGGGATTATGTCTACTTCAGGAAATCACCCCAGAGCGGATCGTGATATATAGCGATTCAAAACTAATGGTCAACCAAGTAATCAAGAATTACGAGGTGAAAGACGAGGTTCTGGCCAAATATGTAGCAGAAGTCAAAAAGTTGCTGGATCACCTTGAAGTTAAAGAAACGAAGTGGGAATTGATTCACATACCAAGGGAATCCAATACGGAGGCTGATCAATTGGCCAAAATGGCTTCTAGTGAAGTAAACTGGGCGGATCTAGATTGTCCCTTCGAAGTAAAAATGGCTCCAGCGTTTGCTGCCGAAGAAGTGTCCATACTCATAACGGTGGAAGATGATTGGAGGACAGTCATCCGCCAATATCTATTAAATGGAGAATTACCTGAAGACAAGGAAGAGGCGAGGAGGATTGTCAGGAGATCAGCTTACTTCTCCTTGATCAATGATTGTCTTTACAGAAAATCCTTTAGTCATCCTTGGCTGAAGTGGGCAGCAGATCCTCAAGGAGCTACATGAGGGATCTTGTGGGTCGCATGAAGCATCCGCCACGATCTTGAGGAAATCCAGGATAGCAGGTTTCTACTGGCCTACAGCTGAGTTAGATGCCCAAAGTTTGGTAGAATCTTATCTCAGTTGTCAGATTCATGCAAATGAGTCACACACTATCAAACACATTCAAAGGCCAATCATTGAGGGCCGTCCGTTCGCCCTTTGGGGAATAGACATTGTTGGCCCGTTTCCTCCAACTCGTTGGCAAAAGAGGTATGTAATAGTAGCGGTCGACCATTTCACCAAATGGGTAGAAGCCGAGGCTGTTTCCTCCATTACAACAGAACAGATAGTGGAGTTTGTCAAGGACAACATCGTGGGAAGATATGGCATTCCACATACCATCATCACTGACAACGGGACACAGTTTAACTGTGGCCAATTCAAGGCTTTTTGTGAAGGATTGGGCATCCTGAACAGATTCGCCTCCGTTTATTATCCCCAGTCCAATGGAATGACCGAAGTGACCAATCGAACGATTGTAAAGGGGATAAAAAAGAGGTTGGGAGAACACGACAAAAAATGGGCAGACCAGCTTACAAGTGTTTTATGGGCCTATCGTACCACCCCAAGAACTGCTACGGGAGAAACGCCATTCGCCCTTTCTCATGGAGTGGAGGCCGTAATCCCCGTTGAAATACAAGTCCCCAGTGATCGAGTGGCCTTTTATTATGAAAAGGACAACGATAAGCGATTAAGGGAGCGTCTGGATCAGGTTGAGGATCGCAGGAATCAATCCTATGTACGCATGGCAGCATACAAACAGCGGATCGCATCCTATCATGATAAAAATGCCAGGCTTGTGGATCTAAAGATAGGAGATCTTGTGCTTCGCAAGGCTGATAAAGTCCAATCTCGAGAAGGCAAAGGCAAGTTGGGGATCAACTGGATAGGTCCATACCAGATAGTGGAGAAGGTTGGATCAACCACATTCAAAATACAAGATATGGAGGGAAATACGCTGCCACGCACGTGGAATCTCCAAAACCTCCGCAAATACTTTGTTAGAAAATGAAGTATGACCATGGTCTTGAGTACTCTTTTTCCTTTAAACAAGCTTTTTCCCATGTGGTTTTTCTTGTTAAAGGTTTTAACGAGGCTCATTTATAAAGACCTATTCGCTGTAATAAGGTGTTTCTCTCATTAATAAACATTGTTGGTTTTATTATTCATGTTCTTTTTATAGTTTACTGCTGCAATATCAATATTCCAGTCTTAAAAAGAAGGGGGGCATCCAACGCTCTCCACATTCAATGTAGATCCGCCACTTGGCGGATCCTGATCACCAATTGAGTTAAAACGATCCTTGGACGTAAGGTCTTTACACTCTCTTATCCCTCCTAGAGAGGGATTCACAAGTCCTATGGGCGGATCATTTCACCTCAAAGATAGGTAGCAAATTGAACCTCTGGGCAGCTTTACTTCCTCCAAGAAGGAATAAAACAGCTTCAAACCTTCACAAAGGTTCATACCATGGAGTATGGCTGGCCACCTACTCCAAACATAAAATCCTAAACATGCTTATGTTTAACGTACTTCTCTACGTAAATATGAGAGTAAAATAAGTAGATAACAGTGTAAAAGATTAACCAGATTTTACTTAGAAGATTTTTTACAAAAAGATCTTTAAACAGAAAACTAAATAATAATAGGAGCATCCTCTTTCTTGCTTCCTTCGCCTATGATGCTTGCTTGAGGATCCTTCTTCTCCGCAGTCACAGATTTGCCACCAGAAGATACCTCCTTATCCTTCGAAGAAGTAGGACCCGGTGGAAGGACAGAATCAGGAATGGGCTCTGTGCCTACCTTGAGCGGCATCTCTTCAGAATTGTCTGCCACAACTGTGGTTGAAGGTTTGGTCTCCTGCGCGGGTCCTTTCATCCATTTTCGTACATAATTGCGAAGATACTCCCTGCCATCTGGCATTTTGTTGAACCTTGCCACGTCTTCCGGTTCGGGGACGGCGAGCAGAGGATCCGTGAAGTCAACTTCGGGATGGGCCAGGGAGAAGTACGCCATAAGCATCTCGCCGTAGTAAAACGCCTATACACCCGCCGTGTATTCAGCTTCTCCGAGAGCATCCTCATGGCTTTTGGCATCAGAAGCCATCGTTGCCTTTAAACTTTTAATCTCTTCATCCCGAAGAACTAAGGCCGCTGTGGCGGAAGCAAGATCCGCGTTTGCAGAGGCAATGGTGGAATTGGCATTCGCTATCTCTTTTTCTAACCTTTCAATGGTTGCCCTGTCCGCCACGTTCTGAAGGAGTCCATTTTCCAAAGTACGCAGACGGGCATACAGCTATAAAAGACAAAATGATTTAGTCTAAGGGCGAAAAAGAGGTGAAGGAATTATCATTATCTACATTCTTTTTGAACTCACCGAAAGAAGCTCCGATTTCCCCTTCTGGACATGAGTTGGCCCAGGGATTTGGTTATAGTTCCTTTGTACCTCTCCCACCTGACCCAAGGCCTCATCCAGATCATTCAGAAGGGATTCGTTCTCAAAAGAACCTTGGGCCCCTAATTTGGTGGACCAATATCCTCCAATATCGGGCTTCGCCATCTGCACAAACAGAGAAGAGCCATACATCACTTTAGAATCGGATGAGCAACAGAGGAAATCAAAAGATGGATTACCTGAACAATCTTCTCAGCAGGTTTGGCGGATCGTATCGCGTCCGCCATAATCTTGGTACTACCCATAGTGTTGGGTCGCCTCTTCTTCAGTGGCGGATCAACAGCTATCTCTGCAGGACGTTTGCCCGTATCGACTTGAGGATTAGCCGCCTGACTTTTCTTGCGCGCTTCATCTTCCAAAAGCTTCCTGCGTGTCTCTGCAAGAGCGTGATTGGCCTTAGATACACCCCTGCCAAAGAAGACATCAAGACAATCAAGACTTTTGAAGTAACGGAAAGGTACCTTGATCAAACTGAGTAATTTTCGAATAAATAAATTGATCCCCTTCTCGGCGAATCAATGGAATGTCACTCATCATGAAGGCTAAGGCATCTGCATAAGTCCATGCATCCGCCTTGATCTGCTTCATGAGATCCGCCACCTCTTCATCACTGCTTGTTAAGATCCGCATGTCACCCGCCATATGTAGCGGACGAGAATTCCAAACTGAAGGGAAACCTAACGGTTCATCCTCCTTTATCTTCACATAGAAGAAACTCTCATCCCAGATATGAACGTTGGACATTTTGTCGTAAAAAGGCGAATAGACACCAAATTTGGCGAATGTAAGATATGATTCTGACTTCCTCTTGGAAGGTTTATAAAAGGCCCTAAAAATACGGCCCGTATAAACAACGCCTAAATTTGAAGCGAGATAGCAGTCTAGGGCCATGTCGAGCCAGCCATTCGGATGTAGCTGACTGACGGCAATATCAAAGTATGAGAGGATATCCGCCATCATCTTAGGAAGAGGAAGGCGAAACCCTCTCACTACATGACTACAGAATACAGTAAGGAAGCCGTTAGGCGGATTGGAGGGGCGTTGATGAGAAGCAGCAAGTTGGGTTTCGTAATTTTTGATCCACGGAAAGCGATCCGCCAGATTCGCCAAATCCGCGGCATTCATATGGGATGGAGTGGACTCCGCTCGAGGATTCTTTTTCTTAGTAGGGAGGGAAGAAGTGGCCATGGAACCCAGAAACCGATTACGAGCACCGGCAGGAACGGCACTGGAAATAGGAAAAAAGAAAGAGGGATTTCTGGTCGAACGAGTCTGGTAATGGTTACGCGCCGAGTTATTGAACTCAGCTAAACCGGAATTAATCGCACCTACAGAAGATTGGGAGTCCTCCGACGATGAAGTGGTCCAACTAAAATCTACTTCAATCTTAGGAGGGGATGACGAGTTAAAAAGTTCAGAAGTCGACCCAGAAGACGAGGATGAACTTCTAAACATTCAAGATGAAAAGAAAGGGCACTTACATGGAAACGTAGAAGGTTGAAGAAGAGCTCTGGAAAACTTCTAGGAAAAGCTTCGAAAACGGAGAGAGATGAAGAAATGAAGAAGAAAGAGAAATTAGAAGGAGAAAAAGGTTTCTTTTGAACCTACCTGGGACAGTGTGCCACCACACGTGTCAACCATCAAATAGCGTTGAACAGAGCGCACATTAATGATGGAGCATATGACGGCGCGCGGAAGTCTAAAAGCCCTAAAGGACTTTAAAGGCATTTTAGGGGGGGCTTTTGATAACATCGAGATATTATCATGAGGACCAAAAGAGATATTTGCCTTTAAGTAGGCCACGTAGCAAAGGAAGTCAGCTGGCGGATCTCCCTGGACTAGCTCTAAGAGATCCACTAGCGGATCTATAAGGCGAATCTCTCCATTCACCTTGGTAACGGCTGGCCGCCGGCTCGGCCATAAAGGATCATTAAATGGGTCATTAACTGTCTTACCCGCCAGGTTAAGAGTAACTTGTAACCGCCATTAAATGAGCATTATTGAGGACTTTCTAGTTACCTAGAGGTTACGAACTTCTCAACTATATATAACCTACCATTCTAGGCTATCAAGGTACTCAGACTTTTCTATATTCTCTAAGCTTTGTCAATACAGTTTATCCTTCATATTCTCTACTCACTTTGGCATCGGAGTTTTCCCCGTCGAACCCAACGACGCCCCCCACAGGGACGAGCTCCGATCAGAAGTTTTTCCCTTGTTATCAGATTCTAAAAGAAAAAGAGGAAATACTTATTTTCAATGTTATCAGAACCGGACCGGACATCAAACCGGATTTATAACTGGGTCACGGGTCACTTGGTCGGATCGGATGGTTCGGATTGGTCGGACCGGATGACGTAATAAATAAATATTATTTATATATAATTAATTTAAAAAGCCCATTTATATTTAGTGGAGTGAGACTAATGAATATGATGAATAATATAGTAAATTATTGGGCCTTTAAAATTAATTGGATAATTGAAATTTGTTGGGCCCATCAGTTTAAGAAACCTAATTTGTCTTTATAAGTTCTTTCACTTCATCACCTTTCGTCTTCAAAAAAATTTCCGCCTCTCTTTCTCTCTCTCTCTCCTATTCTTCCGTCTCTCTCTTTCTCATTTTCTGATTTTTCAAATTCTTTTATGTTATTGTTTATAGATTTTTTATGACCACAAAAAGGAGAAGGTATAGGATTTGAAAAGGGCAAGAACAAACAGAAGATTCAACGGCGTAGGAAAGCTTTTCTCTAGATCTGGAATTTGGGAAGACACTGAACCGGAGTTGCACCGGTTCCCGGTTCGACCTCCGGTCGCCGGTTCAACTCCGGTTCACACCGGTTTTTTTAACATCCATCGAACCAGTCAAGCTCGGACCGGATTTCTTGCCGATTCCCGGTCCGACCGGCCGGTCCGGTCCGAGCTTGATAACATTGCTTATTTTTTTGAGTGTCGATGTCCAATAGTGTTGTAACTGTCAGTGCTTACTAGATTTCGAAAGAATTGTAATAGAAAAAGCTGGAATTGATTCTAAGTCAGTTAACAAAACAACAGTTAACATTAGCAAAAATAACATTAAATCATGCATATTTGTTATTTGGGTTGCATTTGTTGACTAGTTTTTGGAAGAATTTCTTCTTCTTTTTTCCGAATGCCCCCATAAGTTTTCTCTTAATGAATCAAAATTTTCTATTGTTAAGGTAATTATGTATTTTAAATGTGGTGAGATCTTGGGTTAGAAAGAAAATAAATTCTTACTTTTTAAAATTTTACTTATTTTATTCTACTTTTATAATTATGAAATCTTTAAAGTTGTTCCCTATATAAATAGGGCTGTTAATGAACAGAACCGCTCATGAGCGACTCGGTGATCGATTCGATAAAAGCTCGGCTCGACTCGGTTCGATTTGTAAACGAGCCGCTTGTGAACACGATTTACTCGCTCGGTTCGTAAACGAGCCAAGCTTGAGCAAGCCAAAGCTCGGCTCGAAAGCTCGCGAGCAGGCTCGATTAGAACATTTATGAACAAATTTTAGTTTTGTAGAAAACTATATAGTTTTGTGTTTGTTCACAAATATCTAAATTTAATATATTTCATTTGCTATTAGATGAGTTCGTTCACAAACATAATAAATAAGTAATAGACGAACTATTTGTAAGCATCTTGTTTATTTATTCACGAACTTTACTTGTGAGCTTGTTTATGTACACAATTAAAGAGCTATTTGCGAGTAAACTTCACAAATATAATTAACAATTTACTCACAAACAATTAATGGTTAGATAATTTTCTTAATGAACCAAGTCCAAAGAGGATTTTGGGCTCGAAACAAGCTCGAAGCTCGTTGAGCAAGCCAAAGCTCGGCTCGTTAATTTTATAGCAAGCTCGGTTCGGGCTCGAGCTCGTTACTTTTATAGCGAGCAGAGCTTGAACAGGTCAAAGCTCGGCTCGATTACAGCCCTATATATAAATAATAAGTATATTCTTCTTATATACTGATAAGTATGAAATATCTTTGTTTTTTTGTTTTTTGTTTTTTTTTAATTTTAATGGTAAATAATAGTATAGATTCATTATGTTCTATGTTATAAATAATAAAGTCTGTTCTTCCTAGCTGCTGATAAGTATGGATATCTTTACTTTTTTTTGTTTGCTTTAATTTTAATTGTAAGCGGTAGTATAGATTCATTATGTTCTCTGTTATAAACAATAAGGTATGTTCTTCTGATAAGTATGAAATATCTTTATTTTTTGTTTGTTTTTAATGGTAAACAGTAATATAAATTTATTATGTTCTCTGTTATAAATAACAATGGTCTGTTCTTCTTATCTGTTGATAAGTCGGTAATCGGAGTTGAAAGAGAAAGATGATAGAATGTTGTCGTCATGAATGGTTGCGGTGTTGGAATAAAACAGAGATTGAACAATCACAAAATTGGAATAAAAAATATTAGCAATAACGGCAATAAAAAAAATCCGAATGAGAAGAAATTCTAATCAGAAGGAAGAATCAATTAATTGAAAGGAAGAAAAATTGAAAGAAAACGTGGAAAGATTGCGTTAGTGTTACTGAGGGAAAGAGCTAAAGTTAACATAGTTATTGAAAGTTAATCTCGACAACAACATAATTAGAATTAGATTTAATTAAAATTGAATTATCATATTTATAATGAATGACACATATAGGGAAATGTATATACATGTATACTTTGAATCTCCAGCTTAGGATTCTAATAAGCCTATATCTAATGGTAAATGACCAAATACTACATGGTCATTAAAGTCCATGTGATCAAAACTGACTTTAGAAATATACATTTGTTATTATAGTTTCTAAATTATTTTTTATTAATCAAATAATTTACAGCTTTATTTCTTAAAACTATACGTTTGTTATTATAAAAGCAAACTTTAAAAATTCATTTCAAGCATTTTCACTTTTCATCTATTTATTAATTGTATTATAGTCATTCAACTTCTTGTAGATGGTACCAGAGACCCATACCCATTAAATTGCGGCCCAATATCCTCTTATTCACTCTAATTTCTGCCCACACATTTGATTTTCAGTCCACTTTTTCCCATCAATTATTAGCTCACAATCCTTTAGCCCATTTATATATCCTATCCGTGTATATAAATTCACACCTCAAAAACTATCTCCAAGTCAAAGTCATATTTTAATGATTAAAGTTTATAAATTAAGAGTTTAAGATTTATAAATTAGGACTTATAATTTTTAAATTAGAGTGTAAAACCAAAATTAGGAATGAACTTTAAAGCAACAGAAAGGAAATATCAAATCTGCAGTAATCTAATTTCAATGTCATGTTGACACAGTAAAACCAAAAGAGCCATTGATATTGTCTGGTTGCTTGAATTTAATTTAATGTCATGTAAGTTCTACCTTCCATGAATGTTATATAACTTTGAATATTTTGTGCTTCAATCTTGTATGAATTCTTAGGCCTTGTTTGATAAAGCACTTAATTGCTTAAATTAAAATGTTAAGCACTTATTTAATTTAAGTGCGTTTGATAACAGTTGTTTTTCCACCACTTAAATTAGTTAATTAAGTTAAAAACCACTTATTTTGATAAGTCAAAATATTTAACTTATCATTTTAAGTTAAACATTATCAACTTATACTTTTTTAAAAATTAAATCATTCAATATTTTCAGCACTTATAATATTCAGTACTTAAAATTCAGTACTTATTTTTTCAGCACTTAATTTTCAGATGATAATCGAAAATTAGAATGTTGTCGTGATGAATGGTTGCGGGATTGGAATAAGACAGAGATTTAACCATCACAAAATTGGCTGAAAAATATCAGCAATAAAAAAGGGGAAGAGATTTTAATCCAAACGGACCCTATGTAAAAACCAATAACATCCTTTTGTATATTTTTCTTACCTACTTCCAAACCCTTATTTTAATTTTTCGATTTTTAGATTTTTCACATTATTAATTGTTTTATAGTCATTCAACTTTTTCTACCCTTATTTATGCATGGTACGAGAGGCCCATACCCATTCAATTTCGGCCCAATCCCCTCTTATTCACTGCAATTCCGGCCCATACATTTGATTTCCAGTACCCTTTTTTTCCGGGTCAATTACATGAATATCAAAGCCTATTGTCAAACTAAGTCATATCACCAAAGTTAATTCTTAATATGTCTTTATTCTCTATATATTATGATTTTACACTATAATTTAAAAAATCTAGACTCCAATTCATAAATCATAAACCCTAGAAAATATATTTTAGACTTCTAATTTATAAATTTTAATCCTTAAAATATATTAAAAGTACTGATTTTACTAGTTTGACATAATCCAAAATTATGACTTGATATAGTTGTAAATAGTTTCTAAAAGATGAATTTCTGTGTAATTTTCCCTTTTTTTTCCCATCAATTATTAGCTCACAATCCTTTAGCCCATTTATATGGTGGGCTGCTAAATACTGCTTTCAAATTATTTATTACCGTCTCCATTTGGACTTTTTTTGTCATTCTCATAATTTTGATAAAAAATTAAAAATTCTTTCTCCAAAATCATAAATCCAAATAACAATAATTGAAATTAGTTGTTTAGTATTACAAGTTGTTTGTTAATAATTTAACGTTTATATAGAATAAAATAGAAATACAATAGTTATTTTTAGAAAATTCGTATTCTACCATTTGGTTCTTTTTTTTTTCTCATGAAATTTGTATTTCACAATGGGTGGAATAGGGATTCCTTAATTTAATCCAGGAGTAGCTATTTCATAAACAATATTTTCTTTAATTCCAAAATTACTTCTTTCATATCTATTGATCATTTGTTTCATATTTCATGTAAAAAAAAAGTGAAAAATGATATAAACAGTAAAAATACGAAAAATTGGAAAAACGTTGAAATACGGAAAATTGTAAAAACAGAGCAAAAAAACAAAAAAAAAACAAAAAAAAAGCATAATTGCTTGTTATATGAAGAAGTTTTGCACAACAACAACGTTCACATATGTTTAGTAGATTCGTTTCATTCATAGGACTGGTCCTAACATTTTATGGACCCTAGACGAAATTAGAATTAATGGGTCTTTAAATTGTATTTAAAAGTCTAAAATAGAAATTTGGACCCATTTTAGACCTAAAATATCATATTAGTTGATCAACTTTTAGACTTGAATGGATATTATAACTACATTTATAACAAAAAAAAAAAAAAAAAGTATATATTCAATAAAATTGAAAATTTTGGATCCTTTTAACCTTGGGTCCTAGGCGGCCGTATCCCAGTCTATGCTCAGGGCCGGTCCTGTTCATTCATATTTTCATTTTTTAAAATTTAATTTAGTAGCGAATTCAAATTGCAAACCACTTGAAACCAATTTTCTTAATCTGTTTTAGA
Organism: Euphorbia lathyris; assembly: GCF_963576675.1. Lineage (NCBI taxonomy): Eukaryota > Viridiplantae > Streptophyta > Magnoliopsida > Malpighiales > Euphorbiaceae > Euphorbia > Euphorbia lathyris. The sequence continues at coordinate 93,035,492 of NC_088910.1, forward strand.
AAATTATTTATCCCATGCATCTCCATATTCTCATTTTATTTTTTTATTCATCTGTTTTAGAAAATTATTTATACATTAAGATTCAGAATCTAAATGGATCTCAAATAGAAAAGCTTTAATTATAGTATCTGTCTACCTCATGAGAAATTATTTGTTCATTAAGTGCCAACCATAGTTTATTTTATTTTATTTTATTTCATTTTTATATGTATATATAGTTTTTTTATGTTTTTCGTATTTTTATTATATTCCACATTTTTTTTAATTTTTCATATTTTTCGTATTTTCATATTTCACTAATTTTTATTTTTTTACCGTTTTCACGTTTTTGTATGTTTTTCCATTTTTACCGTTTTCACGTTTTTGTATGTTTTTCCGTTTTTACCATTTTCACATTTTTGTCTTTTAATCTATAAAATAAAAGTAGCTATTCGATCAACCAAATATAGGAATATTTAATCCTAAGAAATACCTATTATATTCTCTCATATTCTAATACATATTCTATTCTATTTCCTGCAACAAACAACACTTTAATGTTTGGTAAAATTGTAATTAAATGTTATTGTTAGCTAGTATGTAAAATGTTTAATATGTCCATGTTCTAAATTATAAAAATAAAAATTGCAATACACAAACTAATAAAAAAATCTAAAAATCTAAAAAACTAAATAATAATTAAAATTAAAAATTTATTTAACGGAATAAAACCTTATCCTTTCAGTAACAACATGATAGAGATATAAATAACGTCAACAAAAATGTGTTTTGTGAAAATACGAATACATACAAACATATGTTGTATAAAACTATCCAAAACGGTGTGTTTCAATGATAATAATAATAAAAAAAGATAAAAACAGTTGTTGCATAAACATATCCAAACACCATATTTCATGCAGTTTGGACTGAAACGTTCAACGCTGTTCCGAAAAGCTGAAACAAACACTCACGTAGTTTTAAGAAGGCTTAATACATTATTCGCCCCCTGAACTTTGTCCAAAAAGCTTGATAGCCCCTTGAAATTTTAAATAGTCCCTTAACTTGCTTAAAATGTCGCGATAGCGCCTTCAACTTGCTTAAAATGTAATCAATTAATCATTCAGTTACAAAAAAAAAGAGTAAGCTGAATGCGAAAGGTGTGTTGCACCCTCCTTAGAATGTTATTACATAATTCACATAATAGATTAAAACATACTAAAAAGGAAGTTCTTACTTACTCAATTGTAAAACTTGTCATATCCGATATTAGAATCTCATACCTCGACCTTGGTCGTTTTACTTTTCCAGGCTGTCACATTCTGTATGTAACTTACTTTTTTTATAGCCGATGATTAATTGACTACATTTTACCTAAGTTGAAGAGAGTTAAGAGAGTTATCGAAATATTTTGAAAGTTGAATGCGAATCAAACTTTTTGTAGTGTCAATCAAACTTGTTGAAGATAATGAAGCATATATGTCTAACAACCTTTTGGACAGTAGGAGGAGGGTAAGTTGCTTTCTCTGTAGCTATGTTTAGAATGTATAGAAATAATTCTAGTCCATCATCAAATCTAATGCAGTGTGTGAAATTGCGTGGAAAACCAGTGAAACTTTAATGAGGTGATGGATGACCCAACCTAGCTAATGGAAATGAAAGGAAAGGATTCTTGAAGCATGGGTGACATTATTTCATAAAAAAGGATCTAGCTCTCTAGTAGAAGAAGATAATAAAGATGTAGCTACATTCTAAGTAAATCCAATTAATCTCTAGCAAGTGTTGTAATCCTCAATAACCACAAACCAAATGTTGTAGTCACCATCATAAAAGAATGAATTGATAACTCAAATAATCTATATAGAACCCAAGTTTAAGAGGAAATTTAATTCTTTATTTTATATTATACGGCCCTATAGAAAAAACGAGCTAACATCGTTACTAGACTGTTAAGAATAATTGAAATTACGATAAACGAAAAATAAGCAAACACACAAGAATTGTGTACCCAGTTCGCCACTCGATTAGAATGACTACGTCTGGGGGCACTACCAAGCCAGGATATTTCACTATAATGAATGAGATACGGATTACAGAGAAAGAGGTTACATTTATACCCCTGAAACCCTAATCGTCTGAAACCCTAATATATATTAGTCTCCATAAGCCCAACAATCTCCCACCTGGAGACTAAATCCGTCATCTGATGGTAGTGCCATGCCTTTAACTTAATTACCAAGGCCAGCTGAAGCCATACATAGCTTCATCTTCTCTAAGGTTACAACCTTAGTCAACATGTCTGCAGGATTATCTGTGCCTGGAATCTTCATCAACTGCAATATCTTCCGGTCCAAGAGATGCCGTATGTAGTGATACTTCAACTCTATGTGCTTTGTTCTTGAGTGAAAGGCGGGATTCTTTGCCAAATGAATGGCACTCTGACTGTCGCTGTACAGAATAGGATCCTTCTGCTCCTTTCCCAACTCACGCAAGAAATTCTGCAACCATACCATCTCCTTACTAGCCTCAGTCACTGCAACGTACTCAGCTTCTGCAGTAGACAAAGCCACCACCTTCTGCAGCTTTGAAGCCCAAGAGACAGCAGTACCACCCAATGTGAATACATATCCGGTTGTACTTCTTCTCTTATCAAGGTCACTAGATGCCAAATCTGCATCCACATATCCTATCAACATAACTTTCTTGCCCTCTGTTGATCAAGCCTCTTCAGGAATGACACTCTCCAAGGGACTCGATGGCCCTCTGTTGATCAAGAATGCTGCAGTGTTAACTGCTTCTGCCCAGAACGTCTTCGGAAGTCCGCACTTCATCCTCATGCTTCTAGCACGCTCACACAGAGTTCTGTTCATTCGTTCTGCAACTCCGTTCTCCTGAGGAGTTCCTTTCAGAGTCTTCTCCATGTGAATTCCATTCTCAGCACAGAATTCCTTGAATTCTCTAAGCTCATACTCTCCACCATTGTCAAACCTCAAGCACTTTACCTTCAAACCCGTCTCATTCTCAACCAGGGCCTTCCATTTTTGAAAGGAATCAAAAGCATCATATTTCTTTCTCAGAAAATAGATCCACACTTTCCTAGTGGAGTCGTCAATGAGGGTCATGTAATACAAAGCTCCATCAAGAGATTTCACAGGTGCAGGACCCCATAGATCGCTGTGAACTAACTCCAACTTCTCTTTCTTCAAAGTTCTGCCACCCTTAGAGAAACTGACTCGTTTCTGCTTCCCGAAGATGCAGTCCTCACACAGCCCAAGATCAGCAGATTTCAGACCCGGCAGCAGACCCTTTGAACACAGCACTTTCATCCCCTTTTCACTCATGTGACCAAGACGACAGTGCCAAAAATATGCGTTGACATTCTCCCTCACGACATCAATGCTATTGAAAATGTTGTCTGTTAAGTACAACGATCCAACCTTCTCACCACGGGCAACCACCATGGCTCCTTTGGTCATTTTCCAAGTACCACCTGCAAAGATTACACAATAACCTTCATCATCCATTTGCCCAATTGACAACAAATTTCTCTTTAAGCCAGGAACATGCTTTACTCTAGACAGCTTTATCACAGATCCATTCGGGGATTTGATTGAAACATCTCCCTTCCCTACAATCTCCAAAGGCTCATCATCAGCAATATAGACCTTTCCGAATTTCCCAGGGGTATAGTTTTCAATCAAATCTGCACTACTACATGAATGAAACGAAGCTCCTGAGTCTAATACCCAAGACTCTAGAGGACTTCTTACACTCAATACCAAGGCTTCTACTGCTGTTTCTGCAGTTGAATTACTCAGAATCAACGCATCACCAAAATCCTCGCTGGTTGAATTCACTGACTTCTCCTTCTGCGGCGCCTTACATTCACTCTTGTAATGACCATTCTCATTACAATTCCAGCACTTGATGTGGCTCTTGTCCTTCACAGGTTTTCCTATCCCTTTGGAATTAGACCTGCCATGATTCTACTTTGACCTGCGATCTGACATGCCTCGATTCTCTGCATTCAAGGCTGATCCAGATGTGGAACCTGACTCTTTCCTGCGAATCTCCTCGCTTATAATCAAGTCTCTGACATCATCAAAACTAAGTTTTTCTTTCCCTGCTGAAGCACTTAGGGCAGTAACCATGCCGCTCCAACTCTCTGGTAAAGAAGATAACAGAATTAGGGCTAATACCTCTTCATCGAAATCAATATCTACAGAACTTAATTGAGTGATTGTTATATTAAAATCATTCAGGTGCGTCGCCACTGCTATATTCTCCGTCATCTGCAGATTAAACAGTCGCTGCATCAGATGAACTTTGTTTGCCGCGGAAGGCTTCTCGTACAACGAACTCAAGATCTCCAACATCTCCTTCGTGGTCTTTGCCTTCACCGTGTGATGCGCCACGTTTCTGGACAGCGACAGGCGAATCATGCTCATCGCTTTTCTGTCCAACAGCTTCCACTCTTCATCATACATATCCTCCGGCTGCTCACCTAGAGGCTGGTACAGATCTTTACCGTACAGGTAATCCTCGATCTGCATCTTCTAGAAACCGAAATCCGAACCATCGAATTTCTCCACATGGGTTTTTTCGTCTCCCATCGTAATTATCCTCGCTCTGATACCAGTTGTTAAGAATAATTGAAATTACGATAAACGAAAAATAAGCAAACACACAAGAATTGTTTACCCAGTTCGCCACTCGATTAGAATGACTACGTCTGGGGGCACTACCAAGCCAGGATATTTCACTATAATGAATGAGTTGGATCGCTGCAGTTGGGCCCATCGCTTCAGTTGGGCCTATATATATTAGTCTCCATAAGCCCAACATAGACTTTACCATCTAAGGTACATCACCCAGGTGCTTCGCTTAGCAGCACGATGCTTGTATTATTCTCCCTCCCGCAATCCCTTTTTTTTAATCCCATTGCACTCACCGCTACTATGAGAATTGTTTTTGCTTTCTTTTTCTGTAGTTACTAAGATTTTTCAGTTCGGCATGTTGTTTTTTGCATGCCCATGGATTCAATAGAAGTTTGAAAGGTTGACCTATTTAGGAAACTTCGGACCTACGCTTATTTTCAACTCCGGAAGCATTTCATTGCTTAGTAAAATTTATTCTTACAGTAAAAAAATAAAATCTATTTTTAAACTTTATCTATTTGTTTAAATTTTCGAGTCAAATGATTCTTTGACATATTGACATGATATTAGAATGTTGTCTCACAGTAAAAGGAAGAATTAAAATACTAAACTAAAATGAGTTGTGGAAAAGGTCGCTATATTTAAGACGTTCACGACACTACCTCTAAGATGTGAAAGCACTTTATCAGTCAGCCGCCTCCAGGATAAAACAACTCGGTCATACTATAATCGATTATAATATGCATGATTCAGAATCATTCAATAACTATACTCAAAGAAAATAGACTGCTTTGGATCTTTCCGAAATTGAAAATTATTTTTTCTGTGAAAGATATGCTTTAAGAAAAATACAGGTTGTTAGAAAGACCGATTCAAAAGAAAATATTCCAGATAACTGATTCAAAAAGATTTAAATAAAATTGAATTAAATAATTAATATAAAATAATAAAAAAACAATTGTTAATTCAATAAAATTTCTCCAAAAAATATAAGTGTCCACACCAACCCATTCTAGTCCAGTCTAACCAGCGGCAGCCCACGCATGTATGGTGGTCAAAGGTTAAACAAATATCATATAGGAACACTCCAAGGGCATGAGGCACAACCTTATAAACTATTTTTTAGAAGTGATAAGTTATATATGTTGAATTCTTAACACTTCTTTTATCCCATACGAGACTATAGTAGATTTATAAATTGGACTTTAGTCACTAAGTCAATTTTTATCAAGTCTCAAATTTAGGTTAAGATAAACGTAATATTTTTATAAATTCGCAAAATAGGACCAAGCCCAAGAATAATCCCCCACTTGAATTTTCAAAATATTTTATTGAGCAGTAACTTCAAAACGTAAGATCGAGAATAAACAAAGATATCTTTCGACTTGAACCTTTATATAGTAATTAGAATTTAGATTATACTAACTGACACGTAGTTTTGAACTTTATCTCTAACATTGTACCATACAAAACCTTTTCAATGTGTAGTTCAAAAAATTTGGTGCTTTTATCGTCATGCACGTATGTCCCGGTATATTGAACTCTCTAAACTTTTTTGGACAAAATTCATAGGGAGTGGCCCTACTCCAACATTCACATATGTGACCCTATTAAAAGTATTAATACATGTACTCCACTTCAAATGGAGTATAGGTCTTATTAAGAGTTTCTATTACCTCAACCTGGCATCACTTCAAAAGTTCATGCTTCAGTATGCATGATCTATCTCATATTACAACATAACTTGTTGTTACCCATTGAACATATTTCTTAGGATCTTCAGTCTGTAGGTTGGGTAACAATTATGTGTAACTTATCACTATAAGGGAATAAATCTCATACTTTTCGAAGTATTATGTAGTTTCTCTCTAGCTAATCCTTTCGTCAAAGGATTAGCTAAGTTATCATAACTACATACATAATCCATTCTAATAGCTCCTATAGAGAAGAACTTTTTAACATGACTTTTCTTATGATATGTGTGTATCTTTTCTTGCCATTATAATAACGATTATGAATTTTAGCAATAGTCTTGATACTGTCATAGTGGATCAATACAACTAGAATCAGTCTTTCCCATAAGGGAATCTCACCTAACAAACTTCTCAACCAGCCCGCTTCTTCATTAGATGTAGCTAGTGTTATTATTTTTTATTCCACAAATGTTTGAGCTAAAAAGTATGTTTCTTAGACTTCCATGAAACAGCTCCATCAACTATACTAAAAATATAGCCACTGGTTGCATTGGAATCATCTGACAGAGTGTTCTTGTCAACATCATCCTTTAAGGACAACTTGGAACCTATAATAATGCAACCAAGGTTCATGGTTCTTTTAAGGTACCCCATGACCCCTTCAATAGCATTCCAGTGCTCAATACCGTACTAGTAAACATGCACAATAATTCCATGACATAAGCTATGCTAGGTATAGTACAATCAATGGCTTACTAAAGATTGTTGATTATGATATCATACTCTTATTGTCTTATACTGTATCCAAGCCAACCAATCTCCTACTAAACAGGACCATTTGTAAAAGCCTAGGAGAGCCAAAGTATGCGAAGGGTCTCCGCAGTCACCAAAAAATCCACATGACACCCTATTCCAACTAGCATAGGAATAAGGGATACCATACATTTGGCATGCAAACAATATCTATAAATACAGCTGAACGACAATCAAGTAAGAGATCCATTTTTTTACTCTCTCTCTCTCTCTCTCTCTCTCTGCATTCATACTTTCCCTCTTTATTGATACTTTACTTACCTGATCGTTAGAGTCTCTCCTAGAGACCGTTCCCGATGCAAGTGGACCGAATCAAGTGGACTTGTCACTATTCAGTCTCAATATTTCATCACTAGGTCTACTAAACCTCCACAAAATATGGATTTCACAATCATTCGTTTACCGAAGGCTGCTGATTATGCTAGTATACTCTTATTATCTTATACAATCAATGTAATTATATTTCTTTAAGATTTTCTCAATGTAATAAGATTGCGGTAAAGAAAGTTCATTTCTTACCTAGTTATCTAGATGCCAAGTATAACATTGGCTTCTCATGTCAAAGTTCTCACAAAACATGGATTTCACAAGATTCATAACACAAACATTTAAACAAAAAATCAACAAGTCAGCCACGTATAGACATATAATAGTGTAAATACCATTTTCAGATTTATAGTAAATGCATTTATCACTTTCATTCACTTTGAAGTCATATGAGATAACAAGGTTGTTGGACTTTTCATATCATTGCTCAGGTACTTGTTTGAATCCAACAAAATATTTATCTACTTTATACACTTTTTGAGCTTGATCAGGAACAACAAAGCCTTTAGATTGTTCCATGTAAATATCTTCTTCTAATTTACAATTAAAAATGAGGTTTTAACATCAATTTGATGCACAACATGACTATGCAAAGCAAGAGCAATCAACACAACGGATGTAATCTTAGTGACATGTGAATAAGTGCTAAAGAAACCTACGTTCTCTCTTTGTTTGAAGTCTTTAGATATAAGATGCGCCTTATATTTATCAATTGAACCGTTAGATTTCAGTTTCTTTTTAAAAAATTCATTTGCATCCTATTGTTTTCCAATCTGATGGTAATTTAACCAAGTGTCATGTTGTATTTGACTCAAAAGAGTCCATTTCATCATCAATAATTTCTTGCCACATATTAGCATTTAAAGAGGTGAAGACTTTTTGGAGGCTAGATAGATCCTCCTTTAATGGCTCTGACTCTCATCAATATAGTTAATCATTCAGGACTTAACTTCCTTAAGGAAGTTAAGGAGAATATATGAAGTAAATATAAAGGCCCTGTTTGGGAATTAGCTGTTAGCTATTAGCTGTTAGCTGATTACATTAGCTGATTTGACTAGCTGATTTGATTAGCTGTTTGTGTAGACCTGTTTGGTAAAAATTAGCTGATTGATAACAGCGGTTTGTACAAAAAGACGAATAAGGGCATTAATTATGGCGCAGGAGAAGAGGGAGTCTATCTATTAGGGTTAAAGAAGTCCATTAATTTTAATATTGCAAAACGCTAATTAAAAAAGCTCCTTTTAAGAGCTTTTTCTAAATTAGCGTTTTCATCCCAAAACTCTCTTCCAAACCTCTCTCCACCAAACACTCCAATTAGCGGTTTCAGTGGTCAAACCTCTAAAGTTGGTCAAAACCGCTCTTTTTATCCCAAAACGCTCTTTACCAAACAGGGCCAAAGAATTCCATAGTCATACCTTCAAAGGGTACCCTTATTTATATTCCATTGTATATTAAAGACTAAACTACTCTCTTAAGGAAATCCTTCTGTGTGAGATTTTATCATGTCCAACACTTGTAATTTTTTTTTTGGAAAATTCATCCTTTAATAACTATTTACAACTATATCAAATTATAATTTTGAATTATGTTAAACTAGTAAAATCAGTACTTTTAATATATTTTAAGGATTAGAAATTTAGAATCTGTTTTCTAGGGTTTATGATTTATGAATTGGAGTCTAGAATTTTTAAACTATAATGCAAAATCATAATATATAGAGAATAATGACATATTAAGAATTAAGTTTGGTGATATGACTTAGTTGTAATTGTGTACTTAATTATGATATTCATGTATTTGACCCTAATTTGGGTACCAAAAGGCACCTTCCAACCCGTTGAGGAGAAGGAAGGAAAGCTCCGGAGAAAACAAAAGTCGAAGAATAAAAATGACGCAAACCAAGGCCGATCACGCTTCGTAACTCCACCGACGCAAGTTTCCCTTGAAAAATGGTTCATCAACCGACATAAAAATTTCCACAACCTCTCTAAAAAAATGCAAAAAGAAGAATAAGAAAGAGAGAGGCAGAAAAAAGAAGGAAAAATGAAATGGAGTTGTCTAGTGTCAATTCTAGCAACGTTTCGAAAGAAAAAATAAAAGAAAAGAAAAATGTGAAAATTCGTGTTGGAGATTTCATTATCCAAGCTAGGTGTGCTGCTACTTCTTTAATTTTACCAATAAATTTTAGAAGTAAAGATCCAAACGAGGCGGTATATGAGATTCAAGAAGACCGACGGAGTGGCATCACAATTAAAGCTTCGTCGGAAGATCGGATGAAGCAGGTTTATTTTGACAAACCCACTCTGAAGATGACACGCCATATTAAGCCATTATACATCAAAGCACACATTGATGGCAAGCCTTTATCGAGAGTTCTAGTTGATAACGGTTCAGCCGTTAACATTATGCCATTAAAGATGGCACTAGCTCTCGGGAAGTCTGTAGGTGACATAATAACGTCAGAAATTTCTGTCTCAGCTTTTACCGGTGAAATTGCTAAAACCTATGGGGTTTTACCTGTGCAACTTCCCATCGGTACCCAAACCACTACGGTGGCATTTTTTATGGTGAACTCTACGGTAAGTTATCAAGCTTTGCTCGGTCGAGATTGGATCCACTCTAACTCATGCATTCCGTCATCTTTGCACCAACTTTTACTACTTTGGAAAGGGGATGACGTTGAGGTGGTTCGAGCAAATGAAAAACCTATTGAGACACATTCGGATATGGTGGAGTCTCGATTATACGAAGATAGCATTGGTCCAATCAAGATGGAGACCAAAGGCAAGAACAAATCATGCGCCGATCAAGTGAGGAACATCTTCAAAACGAGCACCATTGTGCCTTACCATAGGTCAATTAGCAGCGAGCCTCTCATCCAAGAGGTTCAATGATTTTATCACAACCGAAGGACAAAGCGGTGGCATCAGCCGCTATAGAAAAAATAAAGATGCGATAAGGTACGAGGTGCCTTTTATTCTTTGTTTTGTTCCGTTTTTACATCATTTTACATTTTAGTTTTTCTTTTAAGTTGTTAATTAGAATCATTGATATTTTTAGCGTGCTTAGAGGTAATAAAGCATCCATTTAAAAAAAAGGTGTAAAAAACGAAATGATAAAAGACAGAAATGAAAATAAAAATAAAAATGAAGAAAAACAATAAAAGTCCGTCTACATGTCCCAAAAAATTAAAAAAGAATAAAAGAACTGCGAGATATATAGATATATATAGATATATATATATATATATATATATATATATATATAAAGCAATCGAGACAAAGAAGCTCAGTGTAGCCTTTTCCACCCGATCCACCGTCCACTCGCTCAGTTTTGTCCCCATCAAATACGAGACAACAACATGTGCAGCACCGATGGCATCCAAGCTCGAAGACGTCGGGGGGGGGGGGGGGCAGTTCCGTCATGTACGATATATCCATATCATCAAATGGATTCTCAACTCCAAGCTCAAAAGGTTCAAGATGGATATTAGTCAATCATGATTCTTGAGAAAAAGAAGTGACAATTCAATTTATTTCCGCCAATCAGTAGCTCAAAGAAGTTTATTAACAACAGAAGTGAAGTCGCGAATTCATAGACGGAGTTAAACCAATTTCAGCAAGCAACAGATCTATATGGATATAAATCGGATTCAACTTCAACATTTTTCAGGAATAAGCTCAACTCAAGATCAATTTTTATACAATTTAAATAAAATGGCAGCAACTATTTTGTTTAAATGAGCAGATAAAACAGATTGCAAATTGATCCTAGTTACGAAGGAAAATAAAGGCAGCCACGAGCATATTTAGCATCAACAAACAAGGCGTGATTGATGAAAATTTCAGCAACAGCGAAGCATATCAGTCAAAGCCGAAGCAAGCAAAAAATCGAGATTGCAATATCAGAAAATGCAGCAGCAAATGGACATGTCTTGTAATTCAAAGAAAAATTCAACAAGTCATCCAGCAATTCCATCACACACCGTCAATTTTCATACAAATTTACCTCAGTGATCTTTATTTTCTTTCTGAGCCATCAACCGACTAAGGTGGTTTGGCCATATGAGACGTAGAGCGCTTGATGCGCCGGTTAGGAGAACCGAAGAGTGGCAAAGGGATGTAGTGGTGAGGGGTAGGGGAAGACCTAAGCAAACTTGGAGGAGGGTGATCGAGAATGATATGAGTTTGAGGAAAATATGGTAGTGGATAGGACGGAGTGGAGGGAGCGAATCTGTGTCGCTGACACGACTTGATTTTCACGATTTTATATGATGGTTCATGTTAGCCGACCCCGAATCATTTCGGGACTAAGGCTTTGTTGTTGTTTTGTTGTTGAGCCATCAACCAGCAGAAATCATGTCTGAAAATGACGAGAAAGCTGCAAAGAACACAATTTCAGCTTCAACAAAATCGGTACTGACGGCTAAAAAAAAAAAATTTAAAAAGACTTATTTTATGTGCAAAATTCATTTTCAAATCTTTTACACATAAAATAGGGGGGCAATTATTGGGGGCTAATTTAATTTTTATATTTTTAGCATAGGTTATAATTTTACTCTATAGTTTTTTTATTTAATTAAATCCATCTCTCAACAAAATAAAAATGTGATAAAAAAATAGAAAATAATATCAAAAGATTATTATAAAAAAGAAAACAGAAATAAATAAAAATCAGGGGCAAATTCACACCATTTTTCAGTAACCCGTCCAGCAACTTCGACAATGAAAACGGACCCCGAAACAGCAAGATATCAGACAGTTATTATTTTTTTAGAAAGTTCGGGATGTTAGCTTTCCGGAATGTCAAAAACGGAGCAAAATGGAGCTAAAACGAAGCCGGTAGAATTTTTCAAAGACAAGCAGTGCTGAAAAACGGGTTGAATATGTCTACCTATTTGAGGAACGTATTTCACGTCATTTCCTCCATTTTTCCAACTCCCAACTCAGCCATTTTCTTTCTTCAACTTATGGGAAGGTAATGAGATCATGGGTGAGAAGTTTAAGGGCCACTAACATGGGATTTGTTACTCAAAATCCTATAAATTGAGCTCAAATCCTTCATTCCAAACTCCACTTAAAATAGACAACTCAAATTTTCTCTCAAATTCTCTGCCAAAATCGGCATTTTTTTTATCAATCCTTAGGTTCGTAGAAATCGTTCTGTAGCATCTAATTAGTCTAAATAAGGTCTCAATTCCCAGAATTAGTTCTTCAATTTTCAGTTCTTCAGAAAAGCTTCCAATTGTCAGAAACTTCAAATCCGAAATTCTCTTTGTTTAATCAACCAATTCTCAAATCGTTTTTTGCAATCTCTTAGTTAAGTCAGTAAAATCGTTACCCAATCTTCGGTTCAAGCTTTCTTAGTCTAAATTAAATTTCACCATTGTTATATTCTTCAAAGCTTCAAGCATTTTCCGTGAAACCAAGATCACCGAAACCTCATTTTCGAGTCATTCTTAGTTTACACACCTATTCTAATTCGTGTTTAGAAACTTTTTATTAATCTCAATCAATTAAAAAGACCCAGAAACTGATGAGGGCATCTTATCCCTAAGCCCGAGTCCGGAACTACTAGAGGCCACCCGGGAGAACCCACTCAAAGAGAGCAAGGAACGACCCAAAACAGAGAACACGTGGGGCGTGTCCAACCTGACGCAAGGCGTGGGAATGGTGGTATTGGATGAAAGACCAGGTCAGTTGGTGACGCGGGGCGCATCCTTTGCCACGCGGGGCGTGATTGGTCACATGAAGCAAGAAAAGTTCTAGGAGGTTAAACACGCAGGGCGCAACCCTTGGATGCCCCGCGTAGATTCCACTCCGCTGGTCTGCCAGTTCCTGGAACCTCATAACGCGGGGCGTGGTCCACGGGACGCCTCGCGTGACACCGAGCAACCAGGTCAGGAGCTTTTTAATGCGGGGCGTATTCCGCAGGACGCCTCACGTACTGAACTCGAGCCAACCTCCTGAAGTCCAGGAGCCTTTTCACGCGGGGCGTATCATGACCTGGAGACTACTTCTCCTCCAAGTTCTTACATTGGGGGACCATTTCTGTGACACCTTATTTACTGTATTGCCACTATGACTTATTTACTAGACTACCATTCTCCCTATTTTACCCTCTTAGCCAAGTGTTAACCAAAACCCTATTCATAGGCTTTTGGGTCTTTCTCTTTGATTTGAGGGATAGTATTTAAACTCCCATATTTTGTAATGTTCTTAACTTTGATGAATTAAAACTTATAGCCTCATTGAGAGCTTGGATTTCTATCCTTTGGGTTAACTCAACCTTCAAGTATAGCTTGAGAAGATTGTATTCTTTGTGGATTTACGATTAAAATCCTCAGTCGATTTCACCCTACATCAGTTGGTATCAGAGCCGAGTCGTTTTCCTTGATCGGAGACTTCTTCTCGGAGATGGTTCAACCATGTATCACCACCGATACCATTGGAACTCAAGAACAAAGGCTTGAAGCTCTAGAATCAAGCTTGAAAGCCATAAATGACAAGATGAGTGAGTTGGAAGAGAGGCAAGAAACGGAACGAAGAGAAAGACGTCTAGATACGGAGAGACTTATTCTTGAGTTTCGGAATAGTCAAATCCAACCCGCCGGAGAGCCTCACCGGAGACAAGAAGAACAAACCCACCGTCTACTTGAAAGGCAACCAACACCACCACCACGGATAACCTATGCACCACAAGTAATGGACCCTCAGGTTCAAGAGGTAAGGCGGACTAATCCCATAACCATTAGAAATGTGGATAATGATAGTGATGGGGAGTTCTTTGATGATTATGATATGCCTAGGATTGTTAGGAATATGGGGATTAGAATTGATGAAAATGCCATGAATGGTAGGCCTAAACATGATGTACATGTGAATGATGTTGTTGGTCCCGCGCATGTGCGTGCCGGGAATATGGATATTGTGCATAATGATGTTGTAGGTGGTTACGAGAGAGAAAATGTGGGTTTGAATGATCCGTATGAAGGCCGAGGTAATGGGAGAGGCGGATATGTTAGAGAGCCGAATATGAGAAGGGAGTGTGGTGGTAACTTTGAGCGGGATGACGCTTTCAAACTGAAAGTGGACTTACCTTCATTTGGGGGAGAACTTGATATAGAGGGCTTCCTTGATTGGCTGCTAGAAGTGGAGCGGTTCTTTGATTATTTGGGAACACCGGAAGATAGGAAGGTTCGTCTAGTTGCTTATCGATTGAAAGGGGGAGCGTCAGTTTGGTGGGATAATGTTAAGGAAGGGAGAAGAAGAGGAGGAAGGGAACCGATTAGGTCTTGGTTGAGGATGAAGTCGATGTTGCGGGAACGGTTTCTACCACCCGATTATGAACAGTACATCTACAGTTCCTATCAGAATTGTTCTCAAGGCGCTAGAAGTGTGCACGAGTACACCTCGGAGTTCTTGCGGCTTTCGGCAAGGGCTAACTTGTCAGAAACCGAAAGCCAAAAGACTTCAAGGTATCTTGAAGGATTGAGGTACAACATCCAAGATCGGATTGGGACGCAAATGGTCATTCGGGTACAAGATGCTCGTAACTTGGCATTGAAGGCCGAAGCACAACTGAGTTTGAGGGGTCGAGAAGGTTATAGAAGGGCTGGGGCCGAGAGTACCTATGGAGGGAGAGGAGCTCCTAAGGGGATTGATAAGGGTAAAGGAATCGCAAGTTCAAGCGACTCCAAAGCGCCAAGTACGGGAAAGGCACCTAGCGGAGATGTGAGGCCTTTTAAGGCGACACAACCCCCTAGGGGCCACAACCCTTATGCTAAACCGGCTCCATTCAAGTGCTTCCGATGCAACGAGCCGGGCCACCGTTCCAACGAGTGCCCCAAGAGAAGAAGTGCCAATATGGTTGAGCGGTATGAGGATGACGAGGGCTATGATGACGATGGGGATGTTTGTTGTGATCCCGTTGAGGATGAGTATGGGGAAGAGTATGATGGGGGCCATGCCATACACGTAGTGAGGAGGCTCCTAGTCTCAAGTCGAATAGCTTCGGATCAACGACACTAATTATTCCGAACCCGATGTCTAGTGCAAGGAGTGAAGTGCAATGTGATCATTGATAGTGGGAGCCAAGAGAACATTATTAGTGATACCGCTGCCAAGAGGTTTGGATTGGAGCTTGAGGCGCACCCTAGTCCGTATAGTGTGGGGTGGATCAAGGATGTCGGAGCAATGAAGGTCACTCAAAGATGTAAGGTCCCTCTTGAGATAGGAGAGTACCGGGATGAGGTTTATTGTGATGTGGTGGAGATGGATGCGTGTCATTTACTGTTGGGACGCCCGTGGCAATTTGATAGAGACGCCAC
The DNA here is from genome assembly GCF_963576675.1 of Euphorbia lathyris. Lineage (NCBI taxonomy): Eukaryota > Viridiplantae > Streptophyta > Magnoliopsida > Malpighiales > Euphorbiaceae > Euphorbia > Euphorbia lathyris. The sequence goes on from NC_088910.1 coordinate 93,051,292, forward strand.
CCATGCCGGGAGAAAGAACACTTATCGTTTTATGAAGGACGGCATCAGATATGTTCTAACCCCTCTATCGGGGGAGTCCACAGATAAAGGGAAATCTACCTTGATCGTTTGCCCAACTCACAAGGCGTTTATTAACGAGTGTGAGGAAAGTCAAACGGTTTATGTAGTGATGGTGAAGGTGAGCACACCGACGGGAAGTGTGGGGAGTGAAACTGAAGAGGTTCCGGAGGAAGTGGGGAGATTACTCAATGAATTCCGAGATGTCTTCCCGGAAGAATTACCGAATGGATTACCACCCCTACGGGACATCCAACACCACATTGATCTAGTGCCGGGAGCTAGCTTGCCTAGTCTCCCCCACTACCGGATGAGTCCTAAGGAGAGTGAGGTAATGAAGGAGAAGGTGGATGAGTTGATTAAGATGGGGTATGTTAGGGAAAGCATGAGCCCATGTGCTGTGCCGGCTTTGTTGACACCCAAAAAGGATGGGTCGTGGAGAATGTGTGTGGATAGCCGAGCCATCAACAAGATTACAATTCGGTACAAGTTCCCGATTCCCCGACTTGATGATATGCTCGATCAGTTGAGTGGCTCCAAGGTCTTTTCGAAGATCGACTTGAGGAGTGGATATCACCAAATCCGAATCAAGGCAGGAGATGAATGGAAGACGGCGTTTAAGACGCGGGATGGGCTATATGAATGGCTAGTGATGCCATTCGGGATGACCAACGCACCGAGTACTTTCATGAGATTGATGAACCAAGTGTTGCGTCCGGTGATTGGAAAGTTTGTGGTGGTCTACTTTGATGATATCCTCATCCATAGTAAGACCCTAGAAGATCATGTTGAGCACTTGAGGACCGTATTAACCTTGCTCCGGGAAAACCAACTCTTTGCCAACACTAAGAAGTGTGATTTTGTGATGGAAAGTTTGGTATTCCTTGGGTATGTGGTCAGTGGGAGTGGGATTCGAGTGGATGAAGAGAAAGTGAGAGCTATCCGGGAATGGCCGACCCCGAAGACAGTTGGGGATATTAGGAGTTTCCATGGGTTGGCTACGTTCTATAGGCGGTTCATCCGGAATTTCAGCGCTATCGTGGCTCCTATGACCGAATGCTTGAAGAAGGGTAGAGGTTTCAAATGGGAAGATGAACAAGAGAATAGTTTTGCCTTGATTAAGGAGAAGTTAAGTACCGCTCCGGTGTTAGCTTTTCCGGACTTCGAGAAACTCTTTGAGGTGGAGTGTGACGCTAGTGGCGTTGGAGTTGGGGGAGTGTTAATGCAAGAAAAGAGGCCCATAGCGTATTTCAGCGAGAAATTGTGTGACTCAAGGCAGAAGTGGGCCACTTATGATAAGGAGTTCTATGCGGTAGTGAGGGCTCTCAAGACGTGGGAGCACTACCTTATTGGGAAGGAATTCATGTTGTACACCGATCACCAAGCCCTTAAGTACTTGGGGAGTCAAAAGCAAATCCGAAGCTCCATGCATGCTAGGTGGTCAGCATTTGTGGATAAGTTTCCTTATCGACTTCTACACAAATCGGGTCAACAGAATAAGGTGGCGGATGCTTTGAGCCGGAGGGTTGCACTTATGAAAACTGTGGCATTGGAGTTGACAGATTTTGAGCACATCAAGGGAGAATACGAAGATGACACCGATTTTAGTATTGAATGGGAGAAGTGTAGGAGAGGCACCGAAGAGGGTGGATATCAGCTTGTGGATGGATTTCTCATGAAGGGTAGTCAGCTGTGCCTCCCACACACGTCTATACGAGAAAGGGTGATCCGAGAGCTACATGGTGGAGTGTTGGGTGGTCATTTTGGTAGGGATAAAACCTTGGAAGCGGTTAGTTCCCGGTACTTTTGGCCCAAGATGAGGAAAGATGTGGCATATATCGTTGAGCGATGTGAGAATTGTCAAGGCTCCAAGGGGCATGCCACCAATGCCGGATTACGTATGCACTTGCCAGTTCTGGAAACTATTTGGGAAGATCTCTCGATGGATTTCGTGTTGGGGCTGCCAAGGACCCAACGGGGGATGGATTCGATCTTCGTGGTGGTGGATAGGTTCTCAAAGATGGCTCATTTCATTCCATGTCGAAAGACTAATGACGCCACCGCCATTGCTAAACTCTTCTTCCGTGAGGTAGTGAGATTACATGGGGTTCCAAAGAGTATAGTGTCGGATCGGGACACGAAGTTTGTTAGCCACTTTTGGCGAACTCTTTGGGCTATTTTAGGAACTACCCTGAAGTTTAGCACCACAGCTCACCCCCAAACGGATGGACAAACTGAGGTGGTGAATCGGACTTTGGGAAATCTATTGCGGAGCAAGTGCCGAGATCGGCTCAAGATGTGGGATTATGTGATCGCCCAAGCCGAGTTCGCCTATAACTCAGCCGTAAGTTCAACCACCGGGAAGTCACCCTTCGAAGTGGTGTACACCAAGGCCCCTAACCATTCACTTGATTTGGGGGAGATTCCGAAGGTAGAGGAGAAGAGTGTGGCAGCCCGGAATTTGGCCAATGACTACCACCTAATGCACCAAGAAGTATGGAATAGTATCGAGAAGAAGAATAGTAAGAACAAGGTCAAAGTTGACGAGCACCGAAGAGATGTGCAATTTAAAGTGGGGGATGAAGTAATGGTGTATTTGGGGAAGGAGCGACTCATGCACGCCCCTAGTAGTAAATTGAGGCCGAGGAAGTACGGTCCGTTTCGAATCACCAAGAAGATGAGTGTCAATGCCTACCAACTAACCCTTCCCAACTGGTTTGGGAAGATGTCTTCTTCTTTTAATGTGCAGGACCTTAGCTTGTGGAAGCCGGAGGGAACGTTGCCGACCAAGGTCACCGAGGCGGGACCCGACTCTTTCGAAGAAGGGGAGAATGATGAGGGCATCTTATCCCTAAGCCCGAGTCCGGAACTACTAGAGGCCACCCGGGAGAACCCACTCAAAGAGAGCAAGGAACGACCCAAAACGGAGAACACGCGGGGCGTGTCCAACCTGACGCAAGGCGTGGGAATGGTGGTCTTGGATGAAAGACCAGGTCAGTTGGTGACGCGGGGCGCATCCTTTGCCACGCGGGGCGTGATTGGTCACATGAAGCAAGAAAAGTTCCAGGAGGTTAAACACGCAGGGCGCAACCCTTGGACGCCCCACGTAGATTCCACTCTGCTGGTCTGCTAGTTCCTGGAACCTCATAACGCGGGGCGTGGTCCACAGGACGCCTCGCGTGACACCGAGCAACCAGGTCAGGAGCTTTTTAACGCGGGGCGTATTCCGCAGGACGCCTCGCGTACTGAACTCGAGCCAACCTCCTGAAGTCCAGGAGCCTTTTCACGCGGGGCGTATCATGACCTGGAGACTACTTCTCCTCCAAGTTCTTACATTGGGGGACCATTTCTGTGACACCTTATTTACTGTATTGCCACTATGACTTATTTACTAGACTACCATTCTCCCTATTTTACCCTCTTAGCCAAGTGTTAACCAAAACCCTATTCATAGGCTTTTGGGTCTTTCTCTTTGATTTGAGGGATAGTATTTAAACTCCCATATTTTGTAATGTTCTTAACTTTGATGAATTAAAACTTATAGCCTCATTGAGAGCTTGGATTTCTATCCTTTGGGTTAACTCAACCTTCAAGTATAGCTTGAGAAGATTGTATTCTTTGTGGATTTACGATTAAAATCCTCAGTCGATTTCACCCTACATCAGAAACAAGCTTTTGAGTTTTTCATCATTGAAAAATTCATCAAACAACTTTTCGGGTGAGCCGTTTTCCAAATTTTGTTTAGAGTTCGTTAGCTGATCATTTTAGCCCAAATTAATTTTAATCTCTTTATTGACATCAATTCTTCAATTCTCAATTTTTATTTCGTAAAAAACGACTCTTTATAGTCTTCTTAATCACCCCTAAAGTACCATACACGATACAGAATCAAGCTTTTGGTTTTTCAACCATCAAACAATTATTCTGTCACCACATTTTCAATAATTTATTCCGACTCATTTACTCGACCTTTTTCTGAAATTCCAGTTCTAAACCATTCCTTCGCACATTAACTTTAAATACTAGCCTTCGTTTCGCTATAATCCGACCTCTACATCTCCCGAAATTGAACCAGAAAGTTCCAAGAAATCACTGTTTTTGTTCCACAAAGTGCTGCTGATTTATTAGTTTGGTTGTATATTTCTGCTTAAGTCCCTGAACTCTCTGAATTGCTTCGAATTCGCCCAGCATTACCCGGACAACGCAACATCCCCCGAGCCGATTTTCCAAAGTTCCAATCCTCAATTTCACGCATCCCAATGACATCAAAGAGATCAGTTTAATTTTATTTCATCCCGTACATATTTGTTTTATGACTTATTTACATTTTTCGCTTTAAAGTTATTATTTCATTTTAAGTTGTAATTTTCATGCTTTATTATTATTTGTAATACAAAAAACATTGAAAAATATTTACAAAATAAATAAAAAATATAAAAGAAAAATTAAAAAATTTATATCTTTGTGTTGTTTTATTTCCTTTATTTTTGGTACTTGTCCTAAAAATTGTTTTCCAACCGACCTGTCAAGTAACATCGGGGCCCAAGACCGTTGTTTTTATTTTCAGTCCTTGTAACGGTCGTCAATCGCTTTTCGTTTAGAATTCAAGTAATTTAGGCGCATTTTATTTATTTACTTTATTCAATTACTTTTTTAGCCTTTGAGAACTAGCTTCTCTGGCACGCCCGCATTATTTTTACCATTTTTAATCCCTGCAAACGCGAATCAAGGTTGAAAATTGGGATATTTCGAAAATATCGCCAACAGTAATTAAAACCAGAATTAGTAAACATAGATGAATATGAATAAAGGAGAAGATCCTTGACCATATTTGAAAATTAAAGTTCAGGGCTTAACAGAAAATTTTCACTAACACATTCATATAGATACTTTGCAGGTAAAGTTCCAACAACTATGTGAAAAATTATCATGTACGTTAAGTACGTAATTACCAGTTATTAGTATTAATTAAAAAAAAGGGATAAGTACACAAAAAAATATCTGTGGTTTACACGTTTTACAAACTCGAACCTGAGGTTTTTTTTTTTACAAAAAGAGGTCTGTGCTAAACGCCGTCAGCAAACAGAGGCAAAATTGACTAACGGTGTTAAAATTCAAAGAGAAAAGAGTTAATTTGGTCCTTATATTTATTTATTTTATAAATTAACCTCCATAATTATCTAATTATCACAAATAAACCTAAAAATAAAAAATCAAAATCAAAAGTATCATCTTCTCCATCCCTTTTTAATTTTTGATTTTCATTCTTCTTTCTCGCTCTTTTCTCTCTCTCTCTCTCTCTTCTTCTTCTTCTTCTTCTTCTTCTTCTTCTTCTTCTTCTTCTTCTTCTTCTTCTTCTTCTTCTTCTTCTTCTTCTTCTTCTTCTTCTTCTTCTTCTTCTTCTTCTTCTTCTTCTTCTTCTTCTTCTTCTTCTTCTTCTTCTTCTTCTTCTTCTTCTTCTTCTTCTTCTTCCCCCTCTCTTCTCCTTTCTTCTTTTTTTTTAATTTTTTTTTGAAATTCCTGTTCTTCAATGTCTGGAATTTCCAGACGTTGAAGAACGTCTGAAATTTCTAGATTCCAGTGTCTGGAATCCAGACGCTGGAATCTGGAAATTTCAGACATTCTTCAACGTCTGGAAATTCCAGACGCCAGACGTTCACGTCTGGAATTTCCAAACGTTGAAGAACGTCTGGAAATTTCCAAACGTTGAAGAACGTCTGGAATTTCCAGACGTTCTTCAATAGGAATTTCAAAAAAAATAAAAAAAAAGAAGAAGAAGGGAGAAGAAGAAGAAATTAAAAAGAGATGGAGAAGATATTTTTTATTTTTATTTTTGATTTTGGGGTTTATTTGTGATAATTAGATAATTAGGGGCGTTAATTTATAAAATAAATAAATATAAGGACTAAATTAACTCTTTTCTCTTTAAATTTTAACACCGTTAGTCAATTTTGCCTCTGTTTGCTGACGGCGTTTAGCACAGACCTCTTTTTATAAAAAAAAAACCTCAGGTTCGAGTTTGTAAAACGTGTAAACCACAGACATTTTTTGTGTACTTATCCCTAAAAGAAATTATACGCTTTCGTTAATTTATAAATGAGTGTTTGTGGTGTTTTTTTTTTTTTTTTTTTTTTTTTAAGGACAAAGGAGTGAGGTTTTCCTCCATTTACATATCAATGACTTTTAAGTTGACTTTGTTAATTTAATGGTTAATGAACCTTGAAATAAAAAAAAAAAATTCAAGAAATTCTGATATTCTAAGCAATTTTAATTTTCAATTTTTTAGTTTTAATATTATTTAAGTTGTTGGATTAGAAGAGAGAAAGTTAAAAAAATGATAAAACGTTGTTCCAATGTAAATATGGTACTAATTTTCTATTTTGAAGTCATCTATGATCAAATAGCAATATAATCTAAAAATCATTGATTTGTAATACACAAAAAAACCTCGGTTCTCTGTTAAAACCCATTTTAGCCAAACTAAATATTAAAAAAAAAAAAAAAAATTAAGTCTATAATTAATTACTATTTAAATTGAAATTATTGACCCACAACATGCGATTAAGGTGACTTGATTCAGTGAACTCTACAATTAATAATTGCAAATATCACCAGTTATAATACTCCCATAAAATCTAGACAAAGATATGGTCACGAGTAAGGACTCGTTTAATTACATTAACCACACAAATTAAAGAATACAGCCTTAATTCAATTGAAATTTCACATATAACTCACATATGTGTAAATATATATGTATAGAAATCTCACATTAATTTTAAAATTGTCAAATATCACTAAACTTATGTTGTATATGTCATAAAAGATGCATTCATTCAATTTCGGTGCCATTATCTCTTGATATATTTTGGGTTACTTAAATATTTATTTTCTGTTAAAATAATAAGTCCAGCTAATTCATGTTCATATTCTTTCAATTTCGGTGAACATTATATGTCTTTGATATATTTTGTTTATGGATGTTTTGTTCCTCACCATAACTGAATACCTAAGAATATTTTTTTTTATGTATTAAAAGAATTATGTTAGAAAATATTAATATTATTAGTGTTTTTATATCTAAAAATACTCGTAGACATTATTTTGTATGAAAAATTAAATAATTAAAGTGATATAAAATGTTTTTTTTATTAGATTGTTAAGTGTGGTAAAAGAAAAGTATTATTTTGAAGAATTTTCTTTTGAACAATTGACTTTTATAATTTATTTTTTATTTGTATTTTATTTATTAGAACTTTCATTTGCTAATTGGCTCCTAGGCCCATAAAAGCACAACATGCAACACAATTAGGGGGCGTTTGGTTTGGGGTCTTTAGGAATGAGAATAGGAATGGAAGGGTTTCATTCCCTTTGTTCTTGTTTGTTTACAAAAAAAAAACCCATTCCATTTACCCATTTTAGATTAAGCCATTACCCCACTTTAGGTTAAGCCATTACCTCATGCCTTCTAGGGAATTGGATTCCCTTTACCCCATTCCCTTTCCTAAACATATCCAAACATATAGAGGAATTAATGGTTATTCCTTTCTGATAACAAGTAGCAAAATTCTGATCAACGTCCGTCCCTGTGGGGGCGTCGTTGGGTTCGACGGGGGGAAGCTCCGATGCCAAAGTCAGTAAGATGATTCAAGGAAACAAACTGAATTGACAAAGGTTCCCGAGAATGTGTACCTTGATAGCCTAGGGAATCAGGCTATATATAGCTGTGAAGTCGTAACCTTCAGGTAACTAGAAGGTCTCCATTAATGCTCCATTAATGGCGGTTACGAGTTATCTCTAACCTGACAGTTAGCTAATTGATTACTCATTAATGATCTTTATGGCCGAGTCGGCGGCCAGCCGTTATAGTGGCGAATCAGGTGAATGAAGAGATTCGCCTCATAGGTCCGCCAGCGGATCTCTTAGAGCAGATCCGTGGAGATCCGCCTGCCAGCTCCCCTTTGGGGATCACTACGCGGCGTTCCTGAGGTGAATATCCCTTTTAGTCCTCGGGTTAATATCACGATGTTATCAGAAGCCCCCCCAAAATGCCCTTAAAGTCCTTTAGGGCTTTTGAGCTCCCGCGCGCCGTCATAAACACCTGCATTAATGAGCACATTGTTCAATGCCAATGGATGAATGACACGTGTAGTGGACGCACTGTCCCAGGAAGGAGAAAACTTTATTCTTCCTTTTTCGCTTTCCCTTTCTTCTTCATTTCTTCGTTTTTACTCCATTGCTCGAAACTTTTTCCAGGAATTTTTCAGAGTTTCGCACTAAGCTTCCGATTTCTCATGTAAGTTCATTTTCTTTTGCTTAACTTTTCTCTGGATGTTTAGAAGTTCGTCTTCATCTTCTAGATCAACTTCAGAACTTTTTAATTCAACCCCTTCTCCTGAAATAGAAGTTGATTTTAGTTGGACCACTTCGTCATCGGAGAACTCTTCTTCTTCAGAGGGCACGATTAACTCTGATTTAGCTGGGTTTAGTAACTCGGCGCGTAATCATTACCAAACTCGTTCCACTAGGAACCCGACTCCTTTTACTTCTATCTCCAGCGCCGCTCCGGCCGGTGCATCTAGGTGGTTTCCGGGGACAATGGCCTCTTCTTCAATTCCTCCTAAGAAAAAGAATCCCCGAACGGAGTCTACTCCGTCTCGTATGAGCGCCGCGGATCTAGTGGATCTGGCGAATCGCTTCCCCTGGATCAAGAACTATGAGACTCAGCTTGCCGCATCTCATCAACGTCCTTCCTGTCCGCCTAGCGGTTTCCTTACAATATACTGTAGTCACGTGGAGAGAGGGTTCCGACTTCCTCTTCCGAAGATGATGGCGGACATCCTCTCCTATTTTGACATCACGGTTAGCCAGCTACATCCCAACTGCTGGTTGGATATCGCCTTAGACTGCTACCTTGCCTCAAATTTAGGAGTAGTATATACGGGTCGTATCTTTAGAGCTTTTCATAAACCATCAAAACGGAAGTCCGAATCCTATCTTTCGTTCGCCAAATTCGGAGTGTATTCGCCCTTTAGTGACAAAATGTCCAATGTTCATTGCTGGGATGAGAGATTCTTCTACGTGAAGATAAAAGATGGCGAACCACTGGGTTTTCCTTCATTTTGGAATCCCAGGCCGTTACATATGGCGGGCGATATGCGAATTTTAACGGATAGTGATGAGAAGGTGGCGGAGCTCATGAAGCAGATCAAGGCGGATGCATGGACATATGCGGATGCCTTAGCTTTCATGATGAGTGATATTCCATTGATTCGCCGGGAAGGGGATCAATTCATTTACTCAAAGATTACACAATTTGACCAAGGTACCCTTCATTTCTTCATGAACTTTGATTACTTTAATGTTTTCTTTGGCAGGGGTTTATCTAAGGCCAATCACGCTCTTGCAGAGAAGCGTAGGGAGTTTTTGGAGGCCGAAGCACGCAAGAAAGATCAAGCGGTGAATCCTCAAACTGATACTAGCAAGCGTCCCGCGGAAACAGTGGTTGAGCCGCCACTAAAGAGGAGGAAGCATAACACCACTGGAGGCCCTAAGCTTATGGCGGATGCCACGAGGTCCGCCAGGCCTGCTGGGGAGATTGCACAGGTAGGTTACCTTTTATTTTTATTTGTTCATCAAGTTTTGGACTTGAGTTCTGACTCTTGAACGTTTGAGTAGACGGCGAAACCCGATATCGGTGGATACTGGTCCGCCAAATTTGGAGCCCAAGGTTCTTTCGAGAATGAATCCATCCTAAACGATTTGGATGAGGCCTTGGGTCAGGTGGGCGAAGTGCAGAGGAACCATAACCAGATTCCTGGTTCCATTCATGCGCAAAAGGGGAAAACGGAGCTCCTCATGGTGAGTTCCTTTAGCAAGGATTTCGTTTTGCAGAAAATACTGGTCCTTCATTCCCTTTTTCTTTTTGACTGAATTGTTGAGCTTTTGACAGTTGTATTCTCGCATACGTACCATGGAAACAGAGCTCCTTCAAAATGTGGCGGATAAGGCAACCATCGAGAAGTTAGAGAAAGAGGTAGTGGAAGCCAATGCGAATATCGCTTCTGCTAATGCAAACATTGCCTCGGCGAATGCAAACCTTGCTTCCGCCACAACCGCCTTGGTTCTTAGGGATGAGGAAATTGAGAGGCTAAAGGCAAAGATCGTGTCTGATGCCAAAAATCACGAGGACGCCCTTGGAGAAGCGGAATATATGGAGGGTGAGCAAGCCTTTTATTACGGCGAAATGCTCATGGCGTACTTCTCACTCGCGCATCCTGAGACTAATTTCACATATCCGCAATTCGCCGTCCCCGAACCAGAGGATGTGGCGAATTTCAACAAAATGTCAGATGCTAAGGAGTACCTCCGTGATTATGTTCGGAGATGGATGAAGGGGCCTATGGAGGAAACCAAGCCGTCCACTACTGTCACGTTAGATGAGCTTGAGGAGGTGCCCCCTAAGGCGGATGAAGGTCCGATTCTTTACCAGACTCTTCCCCTTGGTCCCACATCCTCTGTGGATAAGGAGGTATCTCCGGCTGGCATATCTGTGGATGTGGAGAAGGAAGATCCCCAAGCAAGCGCCGTGAGCAAGGAAAGCGCAAAGGAGGATGCTCCTATTGTTACTTAGTTTGTTTTTATTTGTGACATTGTAAAAACGCTTTTAAGTACAATTTGTTTTAATCTTTTATGGAAGCTATGTTATTTTACCTTTACGCTTGCGTAAGGAAATATATATAGGCATCTAGGATTTGGAGTAGGTGGCCAGCCATACTCCATTGTATGAACCTTTGTGAAGGTTAGAAGTTGTTCTATTCCTTCTAGAGGAAGTAAAGCTGCCCAGGGGATCAATTTGCTACCTATCTTTGAGGTGAAGTGATCCGCCCGTAGGACTTGTGAATCCTTCTCTGGGAAGGATAAGAGAGTGTAAAGACCTTGCGTCCAAGGATCGTTTTAACTCTATTGGAGATTGGGATCCGCTTAGAGACGAATCCGCCCATAAGATTGATGTTCTTATGTCTTTAAGGCGAAAAGAAAGTAGCTATAAGATAGCGATACGTTGTAAATGTGGAGAGCGTTGGATGCCCCCCCTTCTTTTTAAGACTGGAATATTGATATTGCTGCAATAAACTTTAAAAAGAACATAGATAATAGAACAAATGATGTTTATTAATGGGAGAGATGCTTTATTACAGCAAGTAGGTCTTATAGGTGAGCCTCGTTAAAACCTTTAATAAGAAAAACCACATGGGAAAAAGCTTATTAAAGGAAAAAGAGTACTCAAGACTGTGTGTACACTTTATTTTCTGACAAAATATTTGCGGAGATTTTGGAGGTTCCATGTGCGTGGCAATGTGTTGCCCTCCATGTCTTGGATTTTAAATGTGGCGAATCCAATCTTGTCCACTATCTGATATGGACCCGTCCAGTTGAGCCCTAACTTGCCCTTGCCTTCTCGAGACTGGACTTTGTCAGCCTTTCGGAGCACAAGATCACCCACATTTAGATCCACAAGCTTGGCATTTTTATCATGGTAAGCTGCGATCCGCTGCTTATATGCCGCCATGCGCACATAGGATTGGTCCCTGCGATCTTCTATCTGATCTAGATGCTCCCTTAGCCGTTTACCGTTGTCCTCTTCACAATAAAAGGCCACTCTATCACTGGGGACCTGTATTTCGACTGGGATCACGGCTTCGACACCATGAGATAGGGCGAATGGTGTTTCCCCTGTGGCCGTCCTTGGGGTGGTGAGATAAGCCCATAGAACGCTTGTCAGCTGGTCCGCCCACTCCTTATCATGCTCTCCCAATCTCTTCTTTATCCCCTTTACGATCGTCCGATTGGTAACTTCAGTCATCCCGTTGGACTAGGGATAATAAACGAAGGCGAATCTGTTCAGGATGCCCAACCCTTCACAGAAAGCTTTGAACTCGCCACAGTTGAACTGTGTTCCGTTATCGGTGATGATGGTATGTGGAACACCGTATCTGCCCACGATGTTGTCTTTGACGAATTCCACCATTCGTTCTACAGTAATGGAGGAAACAGCTTCGGCTTCTACCCATTTGGTGAAATGGTCCACCGCCACTACCACGTACCTCCTCTGTCGGCGAGTTGGAGGAAATGGACCAACAATGTCTATTCCCCAGAGGGCAAATGGACGTCCTTCTATGATGGGCCTCTGGATATGTTTGGCAGTATGTGATTCATTCGCATGAATCTGGCAACTGTGACAAGATTCTACTAATTTTTGGGCATCCAATTCAGCCGTGGGCCAATAGAAACCCGCTAACCTGGATTTCTTCAAGATGGCGGCGGATGCTTCATGAGCCCCACATGATCCCTCATGTAGCTCCTTGAGGATTTTTTGTCCCTCTTCCGGCAGAATGCACTTCAACCAGGGATGGCTAAAGGATTTTCTGTAAAGGCCGTCATTGATCATGGAGAAATAAGCCGCTCTCCTAACTATCCGCCGTGCCTCTTCTTTGTCCTCAGGTAAGGTTCTATTTAGCAGATATTGGCGGATGACTGATCTCCAATCATCTTCTACTGTTGTGAGTAGGGATACTTCCTCTGAGGCGAAGGCTGGAGCTATTTTAACTTCGAAGGGACAATCCGGATCTGTCCAGTTCTCCTCACAAGAGGCCATTTTGGCCAAATAATCCGCCTCTGTGTTGGACTCCCTTGGTACGTGGATCAGTTCCCATTTAGTTTCCTTAGCCTTAAGGTGATCCAGCAATTTTTTGACTTCCGCTACGTATTTGGCCAGAACTTCGTCTTTCACCTCGTAATTCTTGATTACTTGGTTGACCATTAGCTTAGAATCACTATAGATCACAATCCGCTCAGGAGTGATTTCTTTGAGTAGGCGTAATCCCAATATCAGAGCTTCATATTCAGCAGCATTATTAGTTGCATGGAAATTTAATTTTGCTGCGTACCGTAATTTTATGTATTGGGGACCCTTGATCACAACGCCTACATCAGCTCCCTCCGCCGAGGAAGCGCCGTCGGTGTACATTGTTCATTCCTCTATTGGAGGCTTGGGATGATCTATCCCTTCATCAGTGAATTCATTCACAAAGTCTGCCAGGACCTGACTCTTTAAAGCTGACCTGCTTTCATATCTTACATCGAATTTGCCTAGGCGAATCGCCCATTCCATCAACCTTCCCGAAGTGTCTGGTTTCTGCAATACCTTTCTCATAGGTATATTTGTTCGAACCACTACAGTATGCGCCTGAAAATATGGTCTAAGGTGGATTGCCGTGGTGACAACAGCCAGCGCCATTTTATCAAGTTTGGAATATCTGGTTTCGGCGTCTTTCAGAACCTTGCTCACATAATAAATCGGAAATTGCTGGCCATCCTCCTCTCGAATCATGACCGTGCATACGGCTTTATCCGTAACCGATACATACATGTAGAGGTCCTCTCCCTTCAAAGGTCGACTCATCATGGGTGGTTCCGTGAGGAACCGCTTGATTCCTTCGAAGGCCCTTTCACAATCCTCATTCCACTCGAATGCCTTTTGCTTCTTAATGACCTCGTAAAAGGGCTGACATTTGCGAGCTGAACAAGAGATAAACCTGCCCAAGGCTATGATACGCCCATTAAGGCGTTGTACTTCTCTGATATTCCGTGGTGCTTGCATTTCTAGGACAGCCTTAACCTTGTCAGGATTTGGGCTAACTCCTTTTTCGCTGATCATGAACCCTAAGAATTTTCCATACGTCGAACCAAAAGTGCACTTCTCCGGGTTTAGCTTAATGTTGTGGCGTCGGAGTACGTCCAGTACCTCCTTTATATCATCCGCATGCTTTTCTATGGTCGTACTTTTGATGATCATGTCATCCACATAGACATAATAGTTATCCCCTTTACTATCTGCGAATATCTTGTTCATCATCCTCTGATAAGTTGCACCCGCGTTCTTAAGCCCAAAGGGCATAACTTTGAAATAATAAGTGGCTTGGTGTGTTACGAATGAGGTCTTGATTCTATCTGAGGGCTCCATGGAAGAGCTTCCCAGATTTCACTACTGGAAGAATACAGCCGGTGAATTTAGCGCAAAATTCCCTGCTCAATTGATCAAAGCTGTTTATCGAACCTGGAGGTAAAGATTGAAACCAAAAATAGGCTGGGCCCCCCAGCGTGGTAACAAACATTTTGCAGAGCACGGGCTCGGTGGCATGGTTGAGCCTAAGCAGTATTCGATATTTTCTAACGTGAGCTTCTGGATTGTCACTTCCTGTGTATATTGCAAGATTGGGAATTTTAAAAGCTCTGTCTGTTTCCTCCGCCTCAATCCAAGCTGCGAAAGGCGAATCCCTATTGGCGAACGGGTTATGCCTAGCATTTTCTTCATTCATACGGAGCACCAATGCCCTAACTCTATCATCAAAATTTTCTGGATCCGCCCTGGGACGACCCCTTCGTGGCGATCTTCTTGGAGAAGAAGAAGAAGAACTTGAATCAGACGATGGATCTGATGGCGAACGCCCTCCCCCATTAACGCGTTCGCCACCTCCTCCACTACCTCCTCCCCCGCCACCTCCACCTCCGCCTCCTCCGCAAGGGGGAGCCGGCCCATTTCCCCCTCCCTGGCTTCCTAACGGGATGTGTCCAACAGTTCCCGAAGGTGGTGGTGGTGGTGGTGGTCCACTTGGATGGGGTGTCTCTCTTGGCCTTTTACTCCGTCCACGACCAGTAGATGGGGGCGATCTACCACGATGGGAGGATCTCGGTCGTCGGGGCGAAGGTGACCTGGACCGCCTGCCTTTCTCCTTTCTATGCTTTTTGTGTGTTCGCCCTTTGGATCCGCCAGGGGGAAGATTCGTCCATGGACGCCTGGGGATATTGGGTCCGTCCAGATTTAATCCAGGTCCCGCGGATCCACCCGGTAAGGATGAATTATTTCTTTGACTTCCTTCAGCGCCATCAGGAAATAACTCACGATTGATTTGCCGTTCGCCAGTCGACATCGTGGTGGTTATCATAGAATCCGTGTTGTGAGCTTGGAGGAATGAAGAACTTTGGGCGCCCGGTCCAAAGCTTAACAAAGGCCAAGATGATACGACCGATGTGGACGCCATGCTCCAATGTGGAGGGAGGGTCATAAATGACCGCAGGCGATTCCCTGTCTCAGTTCCAAACCGTTCTCTAATTGCTTGGGCACACATATTGATGAAAGCATCTGGAGGCATACTATTTTCGACGTGCGTTGCAGGAGCAGTTGAATCAGTGCGGCCAGCACTAGATGGTGTAACTAATGGTGTTTCAATCCCTGAGGAGGGATTTTGATCTCCGTTTGTCATAGTTTTTTAGTGTGAATGAAAAACCCTTTGTTTGGTTAAGGATTCCACCTTCACCGCACCAATTGATAACAAGTAGCAAAATTCTGATCAACGTCCGTCCCTGTGGGGGCGTCGTTGGGTTCGACGGGGGGAAGCTCCGATGCCAAAGTCAGTAAGATGATTCAAGGAAACAAACTAAATTGACAAAGGTTGTGAGAATGTGTACCTTGATAGCCTAGGGAATCAGGCTATATATAGCTGTGAAGTCGTAACCTTCAGGTAATTAGAAGGTCTCCATTAATGCTCCATTAATGGCGGTTACGAGTTATCTCTAACCTGGCAGTTAGCTAATTGATTACTCATTAATGATCTTTATGGCCGAGCCGGCGGCCAACCGTTATAGTGGCGAATCAGGTGAATGAAGAGATTCGCCTCATAGGTCCGCCAGCGGATCTCTTAGAGCAGATCCGTGGAGATCCGCCTGCCAGCTCCCCTTTGGGGATCACTATGCGGCGTTCCTGAGGTGAATATCCCTTTTAGTCCTCGGGTTAATATCACGA
Organism: Euphorbia lathyris; assembly: GCF_963576675.1. Classification (NCBI taxonomy): domain Eukaryota; kingdom Viridiplantae; phylum Streptophyta; class Magnoliopsida; order Malpighiales; family Euphorbiaceae; genus Euphorbia; species Euphorbia lathyris. The sequence continues at coordinate 93,067,211 of NC_088910.1, forward strand.
TGTTATCACTTTCTTTTCCTTTAGTTTCCCTTTCTTTTTTTTGGTAGAAAAGGAAAGAAAAACAAGCAAACAAGACAGCTCAACCCGGGATCAGTCTAGGAAAACTGACCTCCACTGCATCCTCCAAGATCAAGGAAGAAATGAAGACTGGTGGAGAAGAAAAGGTAGAAAGGCCCAACAAACCAGAGTGCCCTTCCAAAGCAAGACGGTCCGCGACGCGGTTCTGCTCCCTATAAATATGAGCGAACTTAATAGACTCAAAGGAGGACCCAATCCTTTTAATGCCTCTAATAATGTTTAAGCTATTCCGGCAAACAGACTTGTCCTCAGAAATCATCTTAACTACTTCTTGGTTATCTGACCCAACCAGAAGCTTCTTCACCCCAAGATCCTTAGCCAGCTTCAGGCCAGAGAAAATTCCCCAAAGCTCAGCAGAAAAGTAAGAACCAATACCCAAATTCTGATAGAAGCCAGAAACCCACATGCCTCCATCGTCTCTAAGGACCCCTCCTGCGGCGATTCTCCCTCTCTCAGACAAGAACCATCAGTGTTGAGCTTAACCACACCTTCGCTTGGCCTATACCAGCCTAAAAGATTGACTTCCTTCCTCTGAACCATCCTAGCTAAGGGATCTTCACCAAAACTCTCAACCAAGGTACTAATCTTTTTAGAAAAGAAATCAAGGACATTTGGCATAGAAACAATTTTTCCTCCAAAGATCTCCTCATTCCGCCACCTCCAAATCTGATGGCACACCACCACAAAAAGAAGAACACCTTGATTCCCAGGCAAAAGAATCCCGTTAATACCATCAACAAACCAATCATTTTCAGAATGGGATAAAAAGGAAAGGAGCACATCCCTAGGGAGAATTCTTCTCCAAACCTCTAAACTTTTCTCACAATCCCTGAGAGCATGGCACAACGTCTCCTCAAACCCTCTGCATCTACCACATGCTTCGGAGTCCACCAGGTGGCTCCTTTTCCTATCCGAGTTGGTAAGCAACCTATTCCTAGCCCCAAGCCACAGGAAGCTCCTAATGCGGTATGACACTTTTAAGCCCCAAATCGTCTTCCACACACCTGGGGAAAAAGAATCCAAGCCCTGATAGAACGCCTGATAAGCTGATTTACACGAATATGCCACATTATTTGTCAGCGTCCAACAGTAACTATCCTTATCCTCACTATGATTACTAATGTGAACACCTCTAATAGACAGGAGCGATTCCAGACTGAGATAAGATTCAAACTTATCCCAAATCCACTCACCCTCAGAATCCACTACATCAGCTATCCTCCAGTCCTGAACGTCCACCGGAGGCAAGGAAGTACAAACTTCCAATAAAGGCTTCTCACCAACCCAAATATCCTTCCAGAACCTGATGGACCTGCCATTACCCATATTCCACCCAATCCCAGAACAAAATTCTGCAAACACTGCACTAATGCCTTTCCAAAGAAAGGAACAATTAACCACTCTATCCTTAGGCCCCCCAAACACCTTATCCTTCCGGTACTTCCCGCAAAGGAGCTGGACCCACAGAGCTGAAGGACACTGCCACATTCGCCATAGGAGTTTCATTAATAAGACTTTATTATTGTCTTTAGCTTTCCTAATACCCAGACCTCCTGAATCTTTAGACTGACAAACCTCACTCCAGGGCACAAGATGGATCTTTCTCCCCTCCTCAGCTTCCCCCCACATGAACCTACGGTTAATTCTATCAAGATCTTTAAGCACAGGATCCGGAAGATGACAAGCCTGCATAATGTGATTGGGAGTCGCACAATTAACCGATTGAATTAACATAAGGCGGCCAACGAGAGAGAGAGTCTTGGCTTTCCACGTGGCACACTTCATATTAGCTTTATCCAAAGTATCTTTAAAAGACACTTTAGACACTCTCTCATTGTGGAGGGGAATACCCAGATACTTCCCGAGAGAGCCAGTCAGAGGAATACCCGATAGATCACTTAACCTTTTACAGACTCTCTGGTTCATATTTTTAGAGCACATAATCTTAGACTTCTGGACAATAAGTTTCTGTCCAGAGGCCGAACATAAACAGTCAAGAATATCCATAATAATACTCAACTACTCCTCATTACCTTCCAAAAAGATTAGGACATCATCTGCAAAGAATAAGTGAGTCACCTGGGGACAGAAACCATTGATAGCCACAGGATGGAAACTCCCATTATCAATAGCATCTTGAATCAGATGAGACAACCTCTCCATAGCAATAACGAAAAGGAAAGGGCTCATAGGGTCACCCTGACGGATACCCCGGCCTGGAGAAAATTCCTCCGACATATCCCCATTAATCAAAACCTGAAAGTCAGGAGAAGAAATACAAACCTTAATTAACCTTCTCCAACTGTCAGGGATCCTAGCTCTTTCCAGACTCTCCATCAGGAAACTCTAGTTGATGCGATCATAGGTGTAGACACCGAGTCGGAGGACCTGTGACGAAAACCTGAAAACAAGACGGTTGAAGCGATTGATTCCGGAAGTTTCGAAAAAAATAAAATAAATAAGTTACAGTGGGTCGCTGTTGTGATATGCGTAGTGCGAGTGCTTAGCGGCAGCCGACGCGCGTTCAACGACAGTCGGACACCCGCTCGACGACGCAAAGCGCGCGCCCGATGCTCGTCGGACGCACGCGTCCAACCACGAATAGCACGCGCTTGACGTCCGAGCAATGCACGAGCTTGGCAACGCGGGGCGCGCGCTCGTCGACCACGGGGCGTGTGCGCCCGGAAGCGCGAAACACACGTTCGGCGGTCACAACGCGTGGGCGCCCGACGGTACGGAACGCAAGCCCGGCGGTCACGACACGTGGACGCCCAACGGCGCGGAACATGAGCTCGACGGCCGCGGGGCATGCACACCCGACGGTGCGAGACGCACCCCGGCGGCCGTTGGGCGAGCGCCCAACCGCGTCGGGCGGACGCCCAACGATAGTTGGGCGCGCGCGCCCAACCTCGCGTTGGGCGCTCGCCCAACGCTGTTGGGAGACCGCCCAACAATCGTTAGGCGATCGCCCAACCATCGTTGGGCGGCCGCCCAACAATGTTGGGCGGTAGCCCAACGCGAGGTTGGGCGGCCGCCCAACAATGTTGGGCGGTAGCCCAACGCAAGGTTGGGCGGCCGTCCAATCCTTTGGGCGACGCCCGATTTTACTCGGGCGTCGCCCATTGGTCCGGGGACCCGTTTGCCTATAAAAGGCACGGATCCCCATGCATTAGGAAGGTAGAGAATTTTGGAGCCTTTCTCACTCTAAACATTTTTAGAGAGAGAAAGTGATTTTTTTGAGAAAAATATTTTTTTTCTCAAAAATTCTGAATTTCCCAAAGTTAAATTTTTACTAAAAAAACACAAAAAACCGGAAAATCACGACTCGTGGAATCAATCGGCTTCGACTGTCAGATACCGAACTTGAGGTATTATCCGAGGACTAGACTCGTTTTATTTTATTTAATTTATTTCTTTTCCTTTATTTATTTTTATGTTATAATTTTATTTATTTTGTCATTTATTTATTTATCACGTTTTATTTAATTTTTCGTATTTATTTAATTCCCGTCTCGTGTTGAATAAAATTCGGTTTTGCTTTAAAATAAAAAACCTCGTTTTGATATCTCAATACGAACCGTGATCCGATAAAAAGGTAGTTCGGGTGTTAAAAACGTTGTAATTATAAGTTTTAATTTAAAAGAATCTCCGAATAATGTTTTAAAATAAAAACGTCGTTTTAGGAACTTCCGTTATTGACTATGATCCATTTTTGGTAGTTCGGAAATCCAAAACGATTGAATTAGACTTAATTTAAAGTTTTTGAATAAATCTGGAAACAATTGGAGTGCCGCTGTAATTTTCCGTTTCTGTCACTAATTGCTGTTTACGACGGATTTTCCGTCGGTAAATCTGCTGGAATGAAAAAAATGCTGTTTTGGTCCCTGTTTCTTAACTTTTAAGCTTTTGGTCCTTTGTATATATATGTATAGTTATGTAATATATATTTTCAAACCATTTTAGATATTTAGTGTATATAATTATTTAGGATGTTTGTATATCATTTTTTATTCAATTTTTTAAGCATAGGTATATGTATATATATATTCTCCTTTTTTATTCATTTGAGTCATATTAGATTCTATTTTAAAAGGTTATTTATTTGGGCATTTTGGGAACTAATTAATAAGTATTAGTATATGGATATATGTTATTTTTGGTATTTAAAACTATATTAGTTATGTATATATATAGTTTTGGGATATTTGGGTTATGTTATTGTTTATTATATGAAACTATTTTGGATAAATGTTATTTTCTTATCTAATGAGATTTATTTACTATTTCCACCTCTTTAAAGTATAAATGTATTATATCTAGTATTTTCATATATGTATTATATAGTTTCTTTTTATTAACTTTTATTTTCATATTCTCTTTTTGATTTGAATGTATATATATATGCTTAAATTATTTTCTTTATTCTTTTGGACCATTTATGGGTCCATGTTTCAAATGGGCTTTATTTGGGAGTGAATCTTGGTTTAAATGGGTTTATTATTGTAATTATAATATGTAAAGAGTCTATTAAATAAAAGGAGAAAATAAATCACAAAAAGAGAGTTTTCAATTTAATTATTTAAACTAATGAATTTTTAGAGGTTCCTAATGTAAATAAATATAGTTGTTTTGTTAATATTTCAAATCGTTTTCAAAACACCACGTTTTAAAACCTTAATCCGTTCCAAAGGCGGATTAAGTGAACCTTGTAATTAAAATCATTTTCATTGTGAATAATCGAATATTTTGAACCATTTTCTCAAAAGAATTTGTACAAAATAAAATGGACTTGTATGTTTAACCACGTTTTCTTACTAAAGGTTTTTATCTCAAACGTTTTCAAACACTTGAGTCGTTCCAACGGCGATTCGAGTAAACTTCACCAATCGGGGTTTTAAAACGCACCTAAATCGTTCCAACGGCGATTAAGGTGCGAACCACGTAAATAAACTCGTTTTGGGGGGAAATAAGTTAGCATAGAATAAACACACAACATGACATTTAAATAAAGTTGTAAATAAATCACTTCTTTCTTCCCCCTTCTCTGTGTATGTATAATATAAATGGGTGATTCTTTACTAATGTGGCTTTTCAATAATATATGCTCAAAACGGTTTCCAAAAAGAGAAAGAAAAGGTTTCAAATGAATTTTAAACTTAAAGAAGTATACGATTAGTCCGTTATCGCCTAACATGCTGAGTAGGAGGCCGGTGGTTCATAACTGGGCGATGTCGGGGTGCCTAGTAGCCTTTCTCCAGAAAGGAGCTAGCCTTCTCGGCTCGTACCTAAGTTTCCCGAACCCACACCGGTCTCCCGCAAGGGATCGGTGTTCATTTTCCCATTCGTGGGTGGCGACTCTTCCATATCTCCGAGCTCCAGTCCTGCCGAGCAGCTTGATTCCACGATTGGTTGCTTTCGGCGCCAATCACCGCTTACGTTGCCATGAGGTGTCCACCCCCCGGTCTGCCCGGGAGATTAGGCCGTGGCACCTCGTCTAACAAGTGGCGACTCTGCTGGGGAAGTGAGAAATTTGATTCCGAAAGGCGTGTATTAAGCCCTTAACGAGGACGGATCGTTTTACTTCTTTTCGTATGCATTTATGTGCATTATTGCAAACCCTTTGGGTAATTTCCGCGAAACCTCTAGCGAGAGTCCATTCGTCGCTCGAAAGAGGCTAGTGTAAGTTCCCCCTTACAGTAAGGCGCCAAAGGGTCCCCATCCATTCGTTAGGGGCGAATTTGTGCGGTCCTGTGAGGTCCCGCGGTCAGCCGTGTCAGCATATAGTAGCCTTAGAAGTTTCCATAGGATCACCCGTTACTATTTTTGATGTGATAAATGAATCAGTTTGTGTTTTTAAACCGCCATGATACGTGTCTAATCCTAAAGTAGGTAAAGAAAATGAGACGATGTGTTAATATATACTCGTGAATCGACATACTAATTACCCTAAAACATCGAAACAATTTGAACTAAAGACGACTTAGTCATCTCATATGAATGAACATGTGCGACCCGCCTTGTCTCTTTCGGTGTCCCGACGAAGGCACATGTTCAGGAAATGTGTTATGACGTAAGCACGTATTAGTATGAATCGGTTCGGTGTTAAGGATAGTTACGTCTCGATACAAAAGACTATATTAACAGTAGCCGTTATTCACATTCTTTAAATAAGTTGGGATAAAAGGAGATCATGACTAAATGAAAACGAAGAACATTTCTGTTTCGAACGACCCTGTCGTAACGTGAAAAGTTTCGCACAAGTAGCCCGTCCCTTCCGAATAAAAGACGAGCTTTTACGTTATGCCCCGTGTCGTTTTTAAGAGAAATGGACGTGTCCGCGGAAGTGACCAAGAAAAGAAAAGCGAAAAATGAACTAAACGACCAAAATCATTCCGAATTTACGATATATGTCAATCCCGAGCGTAGTTAAAGAGAATAAACCAATGTCGTTGAATACGTGCCTCAAACGAGTGTATACCCCGTTTAAAATCTCGAAGCCGAATCAAGCCAACCCATATAATTGCGCCATATGGACGAGAATGCGAGTTTTGACTAACGACTCGATCATTTCGACCGTTACCAAAACTGCAAAAAATATGGCCCAATGTACGTGTTGTTTAATTCGTGCCTAAAGGAAAGAGAACGGTGATATCCTCACTTTGAATAGGCATACAGATTCAACGAAACGTTGATTTTCTATAACCACACTAAGGTGATATATCCCGTAGATCGGAAAGAATAAGAGATTGTTGTTAGCCGAAAGAGTACCGTGCGCTCAAATAAGACTCGCCGTCTTTTCGTGTAGCAAAATGAGCAAACGAATCCTCGACGCTAAGAACAAACACGTTACGCGATGAGTCCGTTCCCTAAAATAAAATCCAAAAGTGATTCCATCACTAAATAAACGCATGGTTACGTCTCTCGATAGATCCAAAAAGATCCCGTTATAATCCAAAAATCGAGACACGAATCCACGTGAATAAAAAGGGAACGAGTCATTTGCAATAACAAACGATTGGAATAGAAGAATAACTCGTACCACGTTTAAAAACCGAGATGTGCTCAAAGGGAGTCAAAACCCGAATTAATGCGTCTCGCGAAAGGACAAAAGACGAGTTATTCTGAAAGGACAATCCAACTTGGTCGATTTCTTAGTCACTGAACGTGGATACGTCAAAAACGAATTGTATTGTCTGATGGGTGATTTACTTTTCCGCAATAATCGACGACATCACGCGTCCCCTGGACCGCAATGTGAGCCAAAAACCAAAATCCTAGGAAAGAGACTTGGACCATCGAGTGTGTGGAGGAATAAGGGTGGAAGAGAGATGTTGTGATACGTGTAATTAGACTAACGTTTGTTCTTCTTATCTTATATATCCGTAAATAAATAAACGCACACACCACGAATCATGCATATAAAATCATGCATACATACTAATGGATACCGTTTGCGCATACGTCATCACTAAGCGATTGTGGTACCGAGAGAGCAGTCGGCTAGTTAGGCAGTTTGACCAGTTACAAATTGACAGTTCTGAATTGGCAGTTGTGGCTTCGGAATCATCTTCGTCCGAGTATACTCAGTCTTCAGCCAGTATGTCTGCGACCGACGAAAAAGTGGCCGGATTGGAAAACTCTGTGAACAACATTAATGAGCAGTTAGCGGTGATAGCGGCCCAATTAGCTAAGCTGGCCATGAGAGATAATAAAAATGGCAGTAAACACGCTGAGAATGAGGTGAACGATGGCCCTCGATTTGGGAATGAGGAGGATTATCAGGATTATATCCGAAAACAGTTAGAGAAAGAGAAAGCTAAGGAAGAGGAATGGAAGCAACACATCACGCAGGAGGTGCAGGACTTGCGCGGAGGGAGTTCCGGAAGTCAGGACTTTTATAACTTGAAGAATTGTTTATCGGCAACAGCTTTGCCTTTGAAATTTCGGCTCCCTGACATGAAAAAGTTCGATGGAACTGGAGATCCCACAGCTCACATGAATCAGTATGTTGCTGTGAAGAAGCACACGATCCTGACTGAGGATCAAGTCCTGGGGCTATTTAACACTTACCTAGAGGGGGCTGCCCTCACATGGTTCCATGCATTGCCTATGGTGACAAAGAAGGATTGGAAGGAATTAGCGAAGTCATTCATCGCTCAGTATAGCTTTAACACCATGCTGGAGGTCACTTTGAAAGAGTTAGAAAGCACTAAGCAACAGGCTGGGGAATCCTTTTCCGATTTTGTGAAAAGATGGAGGGCTAAGGCCGCAGTGATGAAACAAAAGCCGCTCGAGCAGGATCAGATTCGAATGGTGGTCGGCAACACATTGCCGTATATCAAAAATAAGTTGCGGTATATGCCATTTACGGATTTCAATTAAATGTATAGTTGTGCCTTGACGGTTGAAGGGGATGGAGAGCCGAAGAAAGCTTATACCAAGTGGATGAAGTCGGGATATAGTGCCGGAGGGCCTAGTGCGAGTACGGAATCCGCAGCAGTGAAAGTGCTTGATCTTAATGCTATTGAAAAGAGGCAGTTCGCCAAGTTCGATCAGACTTACCCAAAAGTTTTTGAGCGTTTGTAGAAAAAGGGATTGTTGAAGGCCCTTACCCCGTATAACAAAGCCCAACCTACTCCGCAGATACAGGCTAGAGGGTATTGTGAGTTCCACAGCAGTTATGGGCATACAATTGAGAATTGTGAGAGGCTGAAACACGAAATCCAGGATTTAATCGAGGAGAAAAAGATAGCTGATCCTTCGTCAGCGAACCCTTCCACTAGGCGTAATCCATTGCCTAATCATAGGGTAAGCATGATCGGAATTGGTCTGACAGAACGTGTAGTGATGGAATCCTTCGAAGAGAACGTAGAGGAGTTGCTGGATTCAGACGAAAGGAACAATGTAGGAAATGGTCTATATGTGTCCTTCCTTGGCAAGGAACAAGAGGATGAACCGATGGAAGAGGGATTGGATGGTGGAGCACCGTATGATGAAGATAGTGCCGAAGAGACCGGAGAAGGGTCATCTCGGACTATTGTGCCAGAATTGGGTCTGTTTAGTGGTGGAGAAAACCCCGAGGTGCACTTGCGTGAATATATGCGCGATATGTTTGTCGAATCCTTCGGGGTGGATGAGATTGCTCAGTGGTTTCACCATTCGCTGACAGGCGAGCCTTTGGAATGGTTCCACTCATTACCCGACTCTTGCAAACATGATTGGGATCAATTATCAGATTTATTCTTAGAAAAGTACCAAAGAGCCGAGGACAGGGCCGCAGAGCGCTTTGCAATGCAGATCGGACCCATCAAACGTCCGCTACCGAGGGTTAGTAAGTATAACGGCAACAAGGACCCTATGGAGCACCTTCACTTCTACTTGTCGGCTATGGCACCCTTGGGTTTTAAAGAGGAAGAGATCACTAGCTTGTTTTGCAATTCATTGATGGGTGAACCGTTAATGTGGTACATGTCATTGCCGATGTATGTTAAGACCGATTGGGCGACAATGATGAAAAGATTTATCAAGGAGTATACAGTATGGATGCTGGCAGAGCAAACCCCGGATTCCCCGTCTTACCAAACACCTGATGCGGTGTTAGCAATGCCTAGGTATGGTGGATACCAGGATCCTGTTGAGCATGCAAGGTTATTCCGCAATCATATGTATGACGCCGGATTCCCGCAGTGTGAATTACATGAACATTTCCCGGAAACTTTAATGGGAGAAGCCTTGTTGTGGCACCAGGGCCTATCAGAAGAAGAAATGGGTCATTGGATACCTCTTAGGAATGCTTTTGTGGCGAGATATGAGATGTATGTTCCATGGACGGGATCCCTGGAAGATCTGGATAGGATCAGGCAATTCCCCGAGGAACCATTCGTGGATTATGCTAGGAGGTGGAGGCACCGGTATGAACAGTGTAACGAAACAATGAGCAATAAGGTGCAGCTTATGTGCATACAACGAGGTGCTATTCCGTTGGCCGCAAGAAGGATGAGCAGAGTGTCCCTCCGTGACTATGATGAGTTGATAGGTTGGGCTTTGTATGGATCGACGGATCCCTTTTACTTGAATCCGAATGTTCCTCACGTCATGGATTTAATGGTCGTGGACATTTGGGAGAGTTCTTCGGACGAGGAAGATGCCAATCAGAGGATTCCTATTAACATTTGGGACGAATCGGATGATGAGCCGGAAATCACGGTAATGACGAGATCAGGTCGTGTGGCCGAGGGAAAGGCACCTATGATAGAAACTGAGATTGGAGAAGGGTCGGCTCCTAAGCCCGATGACCAAGTTCTGGAGCAGTTGAAGAAGACACAAGCTAAGTCTATAGTCTGGGAAGTTCTATGCCATTCTAAGTACCATCGTGAGAACTTGATGAGAGAATTGCAGAATCTGGTCATTTCCACCGATACTGAGCCGGCAGCGCTAGTAGGGGCGATTATGGCCCGAAAGAAGACTGAGATCACATTTACCGACGAGGATCTCCCAGAAGAGGGGAAGGCTCACAATAAGCCTTTGTATATTCGAGCGGAAATTAACGGAAAGAAGACTAGTTGCGTGATGGTCGATGATGGATCGGCCATTAATGTTTGTCCTTTGAAACTCTTGTCGAAGTTGGGAGTAGAAAGAGGGGACCTAACGGCCTCGGAAACTTTGATAAGGGCTTATGATGATAGCCGTAGGCACATTGAAGGAGTCTTCAAGGCCAAGTTGAAAATGGGGCCGCATGAAGAAGAAACTGAGTTCACGGTGCTGGATATCCCGGTAACCTTTGCTGTACTGTTGGGACGCCCTTGGTTCCATAAGTTGGGAGGTGTGCCCTCCACGCTCCACCAAATGATTAAATTCCCCTTCGGGGAGGAGATAGTGACAATCAGAGCTGAGAAATTGAGCTCGGTGGCAGCATTGGGGATTGAGCCTCAACTTTTCTCTGGGTTCCAAGTTTCCGGGATTTACGAGTCAAGCATGACCACCGATGTGGTGAAGATGATGAAGGGAGGTTTCATCCCAGGAATGGGCTTAGGAGCACACCATCAGGGGTTGCCAGAATTTTCGGACTTTAAGAGTCAGAAAACCCGGAGGGGTTTGGGATATGAGCAGGGAGGTCCGTCCAACGTGAGTGGTGAAGGAAAAGTGGGCCTAAGGAAGTACTTCGTGAACGAGGGGCATGGAAAGGCGTATTCAGGGACCCCCGAGGCATGGACTAGCACAGAAGGGAAGATTCTGCCGGGGTTCGAAATCTTCAATGATATTGCCGACTGGGGCAAAGGAAAGGCGAGCTGCTTTATCAAGGAGATTATGATGCTGGATTTGAACGCCGAGGAGCAAGTCATCACCATTGAAGCAACTGCAGGAGCGGGAGATGAGCCTAGTACCTCCAAAATTCATGAGAAGTCCGAAGACCCTGAGTATGAAAATTGTATTACTGCTTTGTTTGAATCAGATGATGTAATCACCCATGCTATCAATGAAATGAATTCTGATTTTGCTTACTTGCTTGATGTCGATCATGATCATTCCATGAATTCTCATTCATATAACATGCCTACATTTGAAATCAATGCAATAGAAATGTCAACTTTCAATCTTGGTACGGATGAAAATCCTAAACTTATACAAATTGCTCAAGAATTAACTATTGAAGAGAGAAAAGAATTCGAGAGAATAATTAAAAAAATACGAAATTGTATTCGCATGGACATACGAAGACATGCCTGGAATTGATCAATCTATCGTAACTCACCGCATTCCAACTTGCCCCGAAGCAAAGCCCGTAAAGCAGAAGCTCCGACGTATGAGACCAGAATGGGCAGATAAGATCAGAGAGGAGGTGAAGAAGCAGTTAGAAGCAGGATTCATCGAAGTGATCGACTATCCCCCTTGGGTCGCAAATGTGGTGCCAATCGCAAAAAAGGACGGCAAAGTAAGGATGTGCGTTGATTACAGAGATCTTAACAAGGCATGCCCCAAGGATGAGTTCGCATTGCCTCATATCGACGTATTGATCGACAGTGCAGCGTCAAGCGTCTTACACACGAATGTGGATGGTTTCATGGGCTACATGCAAGTTCAGATGGCCGAAAAGCACAAAGCAAAAACCTCGTTCACAACCGAGTGGGGGACATACTATTACAGAGTAATGCCGTTTGGTTTGAAAAATGCCGGGGCAACTTATCAGCGAATGGCCACAACACTGTTCCATGATATGATACACAAGGAGGTAGAAGTCTACGTGGACGATATGATGGTCAAATCAGAGACAAGAGAAGGGTATTTTGCCGCGCACGAGAAGTTTTTGGCCCGAATTGCAGAATTCAAGCTAAGGTTATACCCGAAGAAGTGCTTTTTCGGCGTTTCGTCGGGGAAAATCTTAGGCTATGTAATCGGAAATAAGGGAATCGAGGTGGATCCTGATAAAGTGAAGGCTATACAGGAGATGCCGGCGCCGAGAAATGAGAAGGAAGTGAGAGGGTTTCTGGGGCAGGTTCAGTATATCAGTCGGTTCATAGCGAGACTCACCGCAATCTGCGAGCCAATCTTTAAGTTGCTAAGGAAAGACCAACCCGCTACTTGGAATGATAAGTGTCAACAAGCTCTGGAGAGCGTCCGGAACTATTTGTCTAATCCGCCAGTGCTGAGACCGCCTAAACTGGGAAAGCCGCTTCTCCTCTATGTAGCAATTGAGGAGCGATCTATTGGGGCAATGTTGGCTCAAGAGGGAGACACCGGTGTGGAGCACGCGGTGTATTATTTGAGTAAGAAATTCCTGGAGTACGAGCTCAAGTACAACATGATCGAAAAGACATGTGTGGCAGTAGTATGGTTGATAAAGAAACTGCGGCACTATTTCCAATCGTATCAAGTGATCATTATTTCTCGGATGGACCCCGTGAAGTATCTATACCGAACTCCATCCTTAACGGGGAAGTTAGCCAGATGGTTGTTGCTTTTGTCCGAGTTTGACATTGAATATGTGACGAAGAAGGTTATCAAAGGGAGGGCCGTGACAGAATTTCTGGCCAACCAACCCCTGAATGCAGAGGAAGAAGAGATAAGCTATGATTTCCCCGATGAGCACTTGAACGCAATCGAAGTTATACCATGGAAAATGTTCTTCGACGGAGCAGTTAATTCGAATGGAGCCGGAGTAGGAGTACTACTTACCTCACCGGAAGGAGAAAGGATCCCGATGGCCAAGAAGTTATCCTTCCCTCTCACTAATAATATGGCCGAATATGAAGCGTGCATTTATGGTTTAGAGTCATTAGCGGCACTGGGAGCGTCATATGTCGAAATTTGGGGTGACTCAAAGTTGATCATCGAACATGCATAAGGAAACTGGGAGGTAAGAGAAGAAAGACTACGTCCGTACCTCGATCAGCTAGAAGGGTTGGCACAAAGATTCAAAGAATGCCGTTTCTATCATATTCCTCGAGCACAGAACCAGGCGGCGGATGCCTTGGCCACTTTGGTGTCAGTTTGGGACAATCCCCGGAACCTTGCTTCGAAACCGTTGGTATTGAGAAGATCTCACAAACCGTGCTACGAAGACGTAATGCTGTTAGGGGCAAATGAAAAACCGTGGTATTTCGATATCGTGAACTTCATGAAAGATGGAACATATCCGGCAGAGTCAGAACCTAAGGATCAAGCTGTGATTAGAAGGCTAGCTCGTCAGTTCGTCATCCACAACGACTTGCTTTACAAAAGGCACATGGAGGGATTACAACTAAGATGCTTGGATGCGGGAGAAGCTCGCGAGGCAATGGAGTCGGTACATTCAGGAATTTGCGGAGCCCATATGGGAGGAGCAGTACTAGCTAAGAAAATTATTAGGCAAGGCTTCTATTGGCTCACCATGGAAAGAGATTGTAACGAGTATGCAAAGAAATGTCATGATTGTCAAATCCACGGCGATTGCAGTCATCTTCCGGCCATAGAACTACATGTGCTAGCACCTATTTGGCCATTCGCTGCTTGGGGCATTGACATCATCGGCGAAGTAAGGCCTAACGCTTCAAATGGACATAAGTTTATTGCTGTCGCCATCGATTATTTCACCAAGTGGGTAGAAGCAGAGTCGTTTAGCAAACTGGGGTCCAAGCAGATGAGAAAGTTCATTGAAAAACACTTGATCACCAGGTTTGGAGTGCCTCATCACATGATTACGGATAACGGGGTCCAGTTTCAGGGGGAAGTAAGAAATCTTTTTCGAGAATATGGCATTGAACATCACAGGTCTTCTCCGTACCGTCCACAGGCTAATGGAGCAGTAGAAGCAGCTAATAAGAACCTTAAGAGGATTCTCGTAAAAACGGTGGAATCACATCGGAATTGGCATGAGCACCTCCCACTCGTGTTGTGGGATTATCGCACGACAATTAGAACCTCAACTGGGGCAACGCCATTCTCCTTGGTATACGGAACAGAAGCAGTCCTGCCGATTGAGATCGAAAAGCGATCATTGAGAATCGCAGTGGAAGCAGAAATCCCTGAGACGGAATGGGTGAAGAGGCGATGTGAGCAGTTGGCTTTAGTTGACGAAAAAAGGATGGAAGCGCTTTACCATGTACAGTTATACCAGAGAAGAATGGCTCGGGCTTTCAATAAAAAAGTCAAGACCAGCCCTATCAAAGCAGGAGATTTGGTGCTGAAACAGATTCGTGTGACGCACACCGACCCTAGGGGCAAGTTTAAACCTAACTGGGAAGGGCCATTCGTCGTGAAGAAGATACTAAGCAAAGGAGCGGTGAAGTTAACCACAATGGACGACATGGAATTCTCCGAACCTACCAACCTGGATAGGCTTAAGAAATACTTTTCGTAAAAAAAAAAAAAGAAAGAAAGAAATAAAAATTCCCGATAGGTCGAAAACCCGCAAAGGGCGACCTATGCAACAATAAGGGACATCCCAAGGGGTGAAAACCCGAAAGGGCGCTCATTTGAAAATTCCGGGATAATAAAAGGAGAGTTGAAAAATCGCTGGGGTCTGAAAACCGAAAAAAGGCGGGTCCTGGTAACAATAGTTATGACTTGAGCAATTACAAAAACAATGTATAAGAAACTAAGTATTTCTGTTGTTTGTAAATAAATAAAGGCATGAATATATTTGACGAGAATGATTGGAATCATCATGATCTACTGAATGCATGGTAATATGAATCATGAGTTATACATTTCCTATCCTACTTTTCACAAAAAGCCTACCTGATATCCACCCCACTCCCTATACATCAGCTATACATCGGGGAAACTCTAATAAAAAACTACAAAGCAATACATAAAGAGCCTAATACGGAGGGAAGTCCCAATAGTCCTCAAACTCCCTCAAATGTGACGCCCGCTCCGCAGATAGTGTCTCCTCGGCAGCTCGTGCTCTCTCATCAGCAACTCGTGCTCTCTGATATGCAACTCGTGCTCTCTCCTCGGCAGCAAGGCGTCCGATCGACTCATCACGTGCCCTCTCCTCGACGGCAAGGCGACCCTCAGTCTCCCTCCGCATCACCTCCGACCAGTGGTCGTTCCGCTCTTGGTACACTTGGCCAACCCTGGCATCGGCCTCCCGCACCGACTCACTCCGTCTCTGCTCGTGGGCATGCAGATCGCTCTAAAGCAAAAGAAAGGAAAAACAGATAAAAATAAGAAGCAGCGTAGGCACGAACATAAATCATACATACATGCATACATTCCACTACACTAAAGTAAAGTAAGGATACATACCAGGTGATCGGCACAACGCAAGCTGAGGCGGTCTTGGAGGTAACCGGACAGTCCCACATAATCTGTACAGGTCTCTCTCGTAGTCAGAGAAGCGTCTGAGGGATCAAATGGGACCCTCAAGGAGAAGATGGGAGGAGCTGTCTCAAATCCCGCATAAGCTGCCCCGGACTCGTCATAACAAATCGTGGCAAAATCTCGCCCGTAGTCTGGTAGGGGCACACTTAGGGATGATCTCTCTGGTCGGGCAGCGCTGGAGGACTCGCCGACATAGTGCCGTCAAAGAAATCGGATAAATGGGCACTCCTCCAGGATCCCTCCTGCAAAAAAAACACACAATAAAAACCTCTAAACATCTCATGAATGAAATGGTAAAATGAGAAAAGGGGCGGAACCACTTACCGGGACCTCCTCCTGACCAAAGACTGCCGCAACAGCCTCCCTCGAAAATACATCTGCCACCGGATCCACCTCCATCGCTGCCGCTGGGGCATCCCTCGCGCTCAGCAGAGTAGATAAGTAAAGCTCGCGGCCCCCGACGTGAATCCACACCGCTCTACCAACAAACCGATGGGTCAGGTCCTGACGAATGGTCGATAGGGGCATGGTCCGCACCGCGAACATAAAAACGGGAATCTCACCCAGTGTCCAGTGGGCGTCACTAACTCCGGTGATGCCTCGGTCCCCCAAATACCATGCCCGCACGCAGGGGCCGGTGAGCACACACTGCTGCTCCTGGATCATAGATACATACGTATAATCGGGACCGAAGTCGAGGTCGTCCCACCTGAACTTAATCTAAAAAATGCACAAAGAGAAAGTCAGAAAGACTCAAACAAAAATCTAGCACGACTAGGCAAAATCTACATGTCTGAGGGTCAGCGAGTCGATCCAATCTAGGAGCCGCGGCACCATCCGACTCCTCTCGGCGCCCAAGTTAAAATCTCTCCATCGGGTCATGAAGGGCGGCCTCAATACTCTCGGTCGAGGTCGAGACCGGCTGGGAAGAATATGCCTCTCATACGCCCACACCTGCGGTAAAAACAAGGATTAGGAGTGTGAAAGACGCAAAGAAGATAAGACGGGCAAGTTAAAAAGGCGTCGCGTACCAGCAAAGCGAAGGTGTAACCACCGAAATCCTTGCGCTTCCGGCAAGTCAGATCCAAAAACTTGTAGAGAAAGGCTAAGCCTGCCCCCGCCCAATCATAGGAAGCCGCTGCATCCAGATCGCTGAGTGCCTGAATAAGACCCGCGTGTACCTTCCCGCCCTTCGTGCGGAAAATCGTCTCACTCAGAGTATATACCAAGAAGCTATGAACCGCCAAGTCGGTATCGTCGGTCTCACAAAAATCTCGCCGACTCAAAAGGCTCGCGGTGGAAATAAACTTCGCCGGAGTAGATTTGGCACATGGGCGAACCCCCGATCCAATCAAGGCAGCGAGCCTAGCAAGGTCGACCCGTGGTCGCATCATATCGAAATAAAAGGGAACGGGAGTGCTGCTCCCTCGCAACCCTGTCAGCAGTGAAACATCCCTGGGCAAGATGGTCATCTCCCCGAAAGAAAGGTGGAAGGTGTGGGTCGAGTCAACCCACCGCTCACATAAGGCACGTAAGCCAAAGCGGTCGCATACCCCATTGGTGCAGGGCAACGCTGCAATAAAAGGCTCGAAGCCCAACTCGCGCACGCGGGCTCTCGCCGCGGCGCCCAGCCTAGCATACCATGAGTGAATCTCGGCGGTGGTCCCAGAAATCTCAATAAACTAGAAAGAACAAGACAAGAAAATTTAAATACAGTTCCTAAAGCATGCAATTAGTGAGGACGCGTTAAGACTAGGCATTCTTTCATTATCTAACCTAGAGACATCTGGTCAATTAGGGCCAACTTTCTGTAAAAGTCTCTCCTTTAGGGTCGCTCATGTAAGGTTTAGTAAATTCTTTAATCCACTCTCGTCTGCATTGACAAGGAGCATAGGTTAAGTTTATTATTCATGTGCATTAGTTAAGTTTTCACTATTCACGTTTTTTTACTATTCACGTGCACTATTCACGTTTTTACTATTCACGTGCATTAGTTAAGTTTTCACCATTCACGTTTCTACTATTCACGTTTTTTACTATTCACGTGCATTAGTTAAGTTTTACTATTCACATACATTAGTTAAGTTCTCACTATTCACGTGCATTAGTTAAGTTGTCACTATTCACGTTTTTACTATTCACGTGCACTATTCACGTTTTTACTATTCACGTTATTTTTACTGTTAGCATGCATAAATTCGTAGGATTACTATTCACATGCATATAGCGCGCATTCTTACGCAGAAGTAAACGAGTGTTACTTGTAAGTGAAGAAATTCATGTTTTCTAGCTAAAGTCCTCTAAGGCCATCTAAAAGTTAGCATGCAAATCATGTTCGGATAGGAATACTAAAGCCTAGAATTTGAATCAAACAAAAGTGAGAAATCACTTACCTCGTTGCAGCGTGTCCGGCTCAGATGCGTCGTAGGGTCGTGGAAAGGGTTCACTCTATCTAGGTTCACGTAAACCTCATCCATGCCTCTCATGCCATCGCATTCATCCAAATCCATCCCGAGGATAATCCAAATCAAAGTCTAGAGAGAGAAAGAAGAGAGAGAAGGTGTGGGGTTGAAATGAAACCCCACCACCTTATATAGGAAGAAGGAATGGCATTCCCGTAAATAGTGAAAAAAGTACGATGTGACATAAAGGTAAAGAGTAAATAATTAATTACCAGGTGCACAGGCCTCTGATTTGCAGTCCGTTTCAGCCTGCATTTCTCCCAAACAGCAACCAATACTGTCAAGATATGAACTCCAGACGATAGCCAATTTTTACAGAACAGTGACACCAGTCAAAATACAGACAACAGTCAATAGAAAAATAATCATTAGTCTATATCATTCCAGACCAAAACATGTTCCCATTAAACCTCCGAGACACTAGCTCCAGACAATGGTGTTTTAAAAGAATTCAGAATCGTTAGAAAGAACCTTTTTGCCCTTGAGCCACCTTACCTACGGTTCACGACCGAGGTAGCTTTTTAGCTATCTTACCTACGGTTCACGACCGAGGTAGCTTTTTAGCCATCTTACCTACGGTTCACGACCGAGGTAGCTTTTTAGCCATCTTACCTACGATTCACGACCGAGGTAGCTTTTTAGCCATCTTACCTACGGTTCACGACCGAGGTAGCTCTTTAGCCATCTTACCTACGGTTCACGACCGAGGTAGCTTTTTAGCCATCTTACCTACGGTTCACGACCGAGGTAGCTTTTTAGCCATCTTACCTACGGTTCACGACCGAGGTAGCTTTTTAGCCATCTTACCTACAGTTCACGACCGAGGTAGCTTTTTAGCCATCTTACCTACGGTCCACGACCGAGGTTGCGTTTGAGCCATTCTTACCCATAGTCAACATACGCTAGATTCCGAGAGAAAAACATCCACCGACGGCCGATTCAGAGGCGAGGATGGAAAGAATCGGAGAACGACACCGGAGCGCGAAGGTCAGGTATGCTCCCTCCTACTCTTTACGTGTCTTTTACTTTTATATGTTTTACATTGCATGTGTTATGTTAGCAAAAAACGTTTTCAAAACACACACATCACTGTCAAAATAGAAAAGTAGGGGCAACTGTAGACACCGAGTCGGAGGACCTGTGACGAAAACCTGAAAACAAGACGGTTGAAGCGATTGATTTCGGAAGTTTCGAAAAAAATAAAATAAATAAGTTACAGTGGGTCGCTGTTGTGATATGCGTAGTGCGAGTGCTTAGCGGCAGCCGACGCGCGTTCGACGACAGTCGGACACCCGCTCGACGACGCAAAGCGCGCGCCCGACGCTCGTCGGACGCACGCGTCCAACCACGAATAGCACGCGCTTGACGTCCGAGCAATGCACGAGCTTGGCAACGCGGGGCGTGTGCGCCCGGCAGCGCGAAACACACGTTCGGCGGTCACAACGCGTGGGCGCCCGACGGCGCGGAACGCAAGCCCGGCGGTCACGACACGTGGACGCCCGACTGCGCGGAACATGAGCTCGACGGCCGCGGAGCATGAGCTCGACGGCCGCGGAGCATGCACGCCCGACGGTGCGAGACGTGCCCCGGCGGCCGTTGGGCGAGCGCCCAACCGCGTCGGGCGGACGCCCAACGACAGTTGGGCGCGCGCGCCCAACATGCTTTGGGCGGCCGCCCAACCCTTTGGGCGACGCCCGATTTTACTCGGGCATCGCCCATTGGTCCGGGGACCCGTTTGCCTATAAAAGGCACGGATCCCCATGCATTAGGAAGGTAGAGAATTTTGGAGCCTTTCTCACTCTAAACATTTTTAGAGAGAGAAAGTGATTTTTTTGAGAAAAATATTTTTTTTTCTCAAAAATTCCGAATTTTCCAAAGTTAAATTTTTACTAAAAAAACACAAAAAACCGGAAAATCACGACTCGTGAAATCAATCGGCTTCGACTGTCAGATACCGAACTTGAGGTATTATCCGAGGACTAGACTCGTTTTATTTTATTTAATTTATTTCTTTTCCTTTATTTATTTTTATGTGATAATTTTATTTATTTTGTCATTTATTTATTTATCACGTTTTATTTAATTTTTCGTATTTATTTAATTCCCGTCTCGTGTTGAATAAAATTTGATTTTGCTTTAAAATAAAAAACCTCGTTTTGATATCCCAATACGAACCGTGATCCGATAAAAAGGTAGTTCGGGTGTTAAAAACGTTGTAATTATAAGTTTTAATTTAAAAGAATCTCCGAATAATGTTTTAAAATAAAAACGTCGTTTTAGGAACTTCCGTTATTGACTATGATCCATTTTTGGTAGTTCGGAAATCCAAAACGATTGAATTAGACTTAATTTAAAGTTTTTGAATAAATCTGGAAACAATTGGAGTGCCGCTGTAATTTTCCGTTTCTGTCACTAATTGCTGTTTACGACGGATTTTCCGTCGGTAAATATGCTGGAATGTAAAAAATGCTGTTTTGGTCCCTGTTTCTTAACTTTTAAGCTTTTGGTCCTTTGTATATATATGTATAGTTATGTAATATATATTTTCAAACCATTTTAGATATTTAGTGTATATAATTATTTAGGATGTTTGTATATCATTTTTTATTCAATTTTTTAAGCATAGGTATATGTATATATATATTCTCCTTTTTTATTCATTTGAGTCGTATTAGATTCTATTTTAAAAGGTTATTTATTTGGGCATTTTGGGAACTAATTAATAAGTATTAGTATATGGATATATGTTATTTTTGGTATTTAAAACTATATTAGTTATGTATATATATAGTTTTGGGATATTTGGGTTATGTTATTGTTTATTATATGAAACTATTTTGGATAAATGTTATTTTCTTATCTAATGAGATTTATTTACTATTTCCACCTCTTTAAAGTATAAATGTATTATATCTAGTATTTTCATATATGTATTATATAGTTTCTTTTTATTAACTTTTATTTTCATATTCTCTTTTTTATTTGAATGTATATATATATGCTTAAATTATTTTCTTTATTCTTTTGGACCATTTATGGGTCCATGTTTCAAATGGACTTTATTTGGAAGTGAATCTTGGTTTAAATGGGTTTATTATTGTAATTATAATAGGTAAAGAGTCCATTAAATAAAAGGAGAAAATAAATCACAAAAAGAGAGTTTTCAATTTAATTATTTAAACTAATGAATTTTTAGAGGTTCCTAATGTAAATAAATATAGTTGTTTTGTTAATATTTCAAATCGTTTTCAAAACACCACGTTTTAAAACCTTAATCCGTTCCAAAGGCGGATTAAGTGAACCTTGTAATTAAAATCATTTTCATTGTGAATAATCGAATATTTTGAACCATTTTCTCAAAAGAATTTGTACAAAATAAAATGGACTTGTATGTTTAACCACGTTTTCTTACTAAAGGTTTTTATCTCAAACGTTTTCAAACACTTGAGTCGTTCCAACGGCGATTCGAGTAAACTTCACCAATCGGGGTTTTAAAACGCACCTAAATCGTTCCAACGGCGATTAAGGTGCGAACCACGTAAATAAACTCGTTTTGGGGGGAAATAAGTTAGCATAGAATAAACACACAATATGACATTTAAATAAAGTTGTAAATAAATCACTTCTTTCTTCCCCCTTCTCTGTGTATGTATAATATAAATGGGTGATTCTTTACTAATGTGGCTTTTCAATAATATATGCTCAAAACGGTTTCCAAAAAGAGAAAGAAAAGGTTTCAAATGAATTTTAAACTTAAAGAAGTATACGATTAGTCCGTTATCGCCTAACATGCTGAGTAGGAGGCCGGTGGTTCATAACCGGGCGATGTCGGGGTGCCTAGTAGCCTTTCTCCGGAAAGAAGCTAGCCTTCTCGGCTCGTACCTAAGTTTCCCGAACCCACACCGGTCTCCCGCAAGGGATCGGTGTTCATTTTCCCATTCGTGGGTGGCGACTCTTCCATATCTCCGAGCTCCGGTCCTGCCGAGCAGATTGATTCCACGATTGGTTGCTTTCGGCGCCAATCACCGCTTACGTCGCCATGAGGTGTCCACCCCCCGGTCCGCCCGGGAGATTAGGCCGCGACACCTCGTCTAACAATAGGCCTTCTCCAAATCCAACTTAAGAGCAACAATGCCTTTCTTCCCCAACCTGATCTTCATAGTGTGGACCATTTCCCTTTCTTGATTTCTTTTCCCTTACCCCTTGTGAACTAGTATTTTAACTAAGGGGATGTTTTACTCAATTTTCTATTGTCTTGTGAAAGTTTTAGATGTTTAATTAGAGAACTATTGCTTGCCAACACTAAACAGTAAACCATAACAACAAACAGAGAATCTCACTTTTTGAAAAAACAGTTTTTTCAACAGTAAAGAGCAAACGACAAATAAACCAACCGGAACCAAAGTGGGTGTTTGTTTACCTACTTTTCATCTCATGTTTACATTTTCACTTTAAAAGGCAGAGTTTTAAGTGTTTGGTTAGATACCTCATATTTGTCTTTCACAGCTGAAAAGTACTCCATCCATTTCATATTACATATCGTTGTAGAGAGTTGTATAAAAATTAAGGATATTAGAAAAAAGACATTGTTGCCCCTTATTTATTGATTACACTATTTATTTATTTATTCTATAATAAGTCCATTATTTTAATTAATTTTCATAAATTCACGTTTTATAGCAGAAAAATAGATGATTTAACGTGTACATGCCATATAAAATGTCATGTAATATGAAATAAAAAAGAATATCTAAAAAAACATATAATATGAAACAGAGGTAGTATCTTTTTACAAAAACATAATCTCTGCTTTTTGGAAAAGCAACATTTTCCAAGGCAACCATCAAACAAACAACAAATAGCCAAACGAGCTGTTTATTTCCATTTTTCGGCTACTTCCAAAAAAAAAAATCAACTAATACCAACAATAAAGAGTTAAATAGAAAGCTTCACACTATAATTAAAGTAAAATAATAATATTAAGTGTTAGAAATTGAGTGGAAACAAATAAGACGAATTCATGAAATGAAATGAGCACTACTCAATTTTCTTTTTCTTTTGCTTAGGCTAATGGGGAAATAGAAAACAAAAAAAAATCAAGGGTGTCTACAATATAAAAGACAGTGACCATGTCTATCACGAGAACATCACGTGCGATGGATGTATGTCTTCAATGTACAGTACAAACTTGTAATTTTCTATCATTTATATTTATATGCACACTAAAAGCAGCCTTTTCGGACAACAACCCCTTCTTTTTTTTACTATATTGTCATACTAATCAATCATTTGTTCGAATTAATTTCTGATTTTCTATTTGAAGAAAATTAATCTCTCTTCCAAAAAAAAAAAAACATTTCTTATTAATTTAATAAACCCGGCCTGCTTCTTTTTATAAACCCCTAATTTTTCCTGTTTGGGTCCCAAGCCCGGACAAAGGAGGAGGGTTGCGGTAGGTTTGTGGCGGCCAACGTAAAACTTAGCCACATCTTATGACATGAACCATAATATAAATATCGTTGGGGCGTTCCCTACTCAGCGACGCGCTGCACTTCCTAGACCCGGGTGTAGTGATAAATGTGCAAGGATTGCTAGGTCGTCGCCCCGAAGCGGCGTGCCACCCGAGGACCCGGGGGTGGTGTCAAATATGCAAGGGTTGCGGGTAAATAAGCTAGTCCACGGTAATGGTAGGGGTAAGGGTAGTAGGTTACGCTTTGGGACATGGAACATAGGTTCTTTGACAGGAAGATTAGCTGAAATTGTAGATGTTATGAAGAGGAGGAGAATAAATATATTATGCCTACAAGAAACCAAGTGGGTTGGAGCCAAGGCTAGAGAGATAGCTCATTGGGGTTATAAGCTTTGGTACTCAGGAAATGATAAGGGTAGAAATGGAGTAGGTATTCTTATTGATAGGGAGTATATTGATGATGTAGTAGCTGTGTCTAGGAAGAGCGATAGAATTATGAGTGTTAAGCTAGTGATAGGGGATGAGGTTGTGAATGTCATTAGTGCATATGCGCCACAAATAGGATTAGATGTGTCTATAAGACAAGCTTTTTGGGATGACTTAGAGGAAGTGGTGCAACAGGTTCCTAGGGATGAAAAAATGGTACTAGGGGGTGATCTCAATGGACACGTGGGTTCTAGGCGAGATGGGTTTGAGAGTGTTCATGGAGGGTATGGTTTTGGAGATAAGAATGAAGCAGGAAATGATATTTTGGAATTCGCATCAGCCTATGACTTGAGTATCATGAACACATGGTTTATGAAGAGAACATCCCACTTAGTGACTTATCGGAGTGGCGGTAATGCGAGCCAAATTGACTTCTTCTTAGTAAGGAGTGCTTGGAGAAAGAGTTATATTGATTGTAAGGTGATCCCTGGTGAGAGTACGACAACCCAACATAGAGTAGTGGTGCTAGATTTTCGAAGTAGGAAATGTATAAGAAAATAAACACCTCAAGTATAGACTAAGATTAAGTGGTGGAAATTGCAAGGGGAGAATCAACAAAAATTTGTGGATGAGATGACCAAAAAAGATATTTGGACTTGCAATATGGATTCAGATATAGATTCGATATGGAATAAGATGGAGCATAGTATAAGGGAAGTAGCGAAGGAAGTTCTAGAGGAATCTAAAGGTAGCATGCCACCGGGTAAGGACACATCTTGGTGGACAGAAGAAGTACGACAAGCAGTAAAGAGTAAGAGAGAATCCTATAAACTATTGGGGAAATGTAGGAGTGACGAGAACTACGAAAAATACAAAGAGGCTAAAAGGGAAGTAAAGAAGGTCATACGAGATGCTAGAGCAAAGGTGAATCAGGATCTGTATACAAGATTGGATACGAAAGAAGGGGAAAGAGACATATATAGAATTGCTCGGATGAGAGATAGGAAGACGCGAGATCTCGGAAAAGTTAAATGTGTGAAGGATGTGGACCAGAAAGTCCTAGCTGGAGATAAGGATATCAAGGAACGATGAAGGTCCTATTTTGATGACTTATTTAATGGAGATCGCCAACAAGATGTTGGAGATATAAGTATCCATCACGATATGATAAATCATGAATGCCTGCGGAGAATTCAAAAGGGTGAAGTCAAAATGGCATTAAGTAAGATGAAGTTGAAGAAAGCAGTAGGACCTGATGGCATCCCTATTGAGATTTCGAGATGTTTGGGAGAAAGAGGAATCGAATGGTTGACGACGTTCTTCAACAAAATTTGGAGAAACAATAAGATGCCATCAGAATGGAGGAAAAGTACCTTAATCCCTTTGTATAAGAACAAAGGCGATGTCCAAGATTGTGCCAACTATCGGGGAATCAAATTAATGAGTCACACTATGAAACTTTGGGAGCGAGTGATCGAAAAAAGGCTAAGGAGGACGGTGAAGATCTCGGAAAACCAGTTTGGCTTTATGCCGGGAAGATCAACTATGGAAGCCATCCATCTAATGAGACAATTAATGAAGCACTATCGAAATAAGAAGAAAGACTTGCATATGGTTTTCATTGACTCGGAGAAAGCATATGATAAGGTACTAAGGGAAGTACTTTGGTGGGCCTTGATAAGGAAAGGCATTTCGCGGAAATATATTGACATCATAAAGGACATGTATGAGGGAGTATGCACGAGTGTACGTACTAGTGTTGGGAAGACTGAAGAGTTTCCTATTACGATTGGAGTGCATCAAGGTTCCGCACTAAGCCCATTTTTTTTGCCATCGTTATGGATGAACTAACAAGTTCACTTCAAGATGGTATACCATGGTGCATGCTGTTTGCAGATGATATTGTGTTGGTTGATGAGACGAAAGAAGGAGTGGAGAGGAAGTTGGAACTATGGAGACAAACTCTAGAATCTAGAGGCTTTAAGTTGAGTCGAAGTAAGACAGAATATTTGGAGTGTAAGTTTAGCGGCCGTAGGAGTAGGGAGGCAGGGACAATCACCCTAGATGGGAGAGTTGTTCAGGCCTCGGATTGCTTCCGGTATTTAGGATCTATTATCCAAACGGATGGAGAAGTAGATTGAGATGTTGCTCATAGGATTAAAGCTGGTTGGTCGAAGTGGAAGAGTGCTACGGGTTTCCTTTGTGATCCCGACATGCCTAATAGATTGAAGGAAAAATTCTACCGGACGGCAATTAGACCAGCATTGTTATATGGTACGGAGTATTAGGCAGTGAAACACTGCCACATCCATAAGATGTCGGTGGCGGAGATGCGTATGTTGAGATGGATGTGTGGTCATACGAGAAAGGACCGGGTGCGTAATGAAATAATTAGGACAAAAGTAGGGGTCACATCTATTGAGAATAAAATGAGAGAAAACCGACTAAGGTGGTTTGGCCATGTGAGACGTAGAGCGCTTGATGCGCCGGTTAGGAGAACCGAAGAGTGGCAAAGGGATGTAGTGGTGAGGGGTAGGGGAAGACCTAAGCAAACTTGGAGGAGGGTGATCGAGAGTGATATGAGTTTACTGGAAATTGAGGAAAATATGGTAGTGGATAGGACGGAGTGGAGGGAGCGAATCTGTGTCGCTGACACGACTTGATTTTCACGGTTTTATATAATGGTTCATGTTAGCCGACCCCGAATCATTTCGGGACTAAGACTTTGTTGTTGTTGTGGCTTTTTTTTTTGTTAGTATGTACTAATATAAACTTTTTGGTTACAATGTGCTAATATAATTAAATTAGTCAATTTCGAAATTAATATTTAAAGCTAATATACATACACATTTAATGAACACGGTCTGGTTGTTTCTATAAACCCCTCATTTTTCCTGTTTGGCTTTTTTTTGTTCTAAACTAGTGATAATATAATTAAATTAGTCAATTTCGAGTTTAATATTTAAAAGGTAATATATATGTATACACATTTTTTTTAATGAATATGTATACACATTTAATAAACAATGTATGCTTTTTTTTTGTGATAGTATGTACTAATATAATTAAATCACTCAATTTCGAATTTAAGGTTATGATTCTTTTTATAGAAATTTACTCAGAAATTCACTTTTAAAAAATTATAAATTATTTTTTTTTTGGTAAGAAAGGAAAGGGAAAATAAAACAACCAAAAAGCCTACACCGGGATCAGTCTAGGAAGGCTGACCCCAACCCTATCCTCTAGGAGAGAAGACAAAAGAAAAGAAGGAGGAACAGAGAGGGTAGAAACACCTAACATTCCCCCATGTCCAGCAGCTGCTAAGCGATCCGCCACGCGGTTTTGCTCCCTATAAACATGGGAGAAATTAAGAGTCTCAAAGGCAGGAAGAAGCCTCAAAATAGCTTTGATGAGATTCTGGCTCTTCAGACAAACAGCCGGACTATCCGAAATCCTGTTAATAGCCTCCAAATTATCAGACTCCACCAAGAGCCTTTTAACACCCATGCGAATGGCGAGTTTAATACCTGACAAAATTCCCCAAAGCTCCGCAGAAAAGGAGGAGCCCGTTCCCAAGTTATGGGTAAACCCCGCCAAAAAAAAAAAAATTAAATAAAAAATTATAAATTATAATTATATTAAATAATAATTTGAATTATGTTAAATTAAATAAATTATTATTTTAAATATAGTTTAAGAATTAGAGTTTATAACTAGTGGTTCAACATTTTTTTTGGAATTTATAGTTTATAAATTTGAGTCTAGAATTTATAAATTAGGATATAAAAACATAATTTATTTGTGATATATAGAAAATAATTATATATTGAGAATTAATTTTTATAGTATGATTTAATTATAATTTTTTTATAACTAATTATGATTTTTATGTAAAAATTTCTTCTTTGGGTTAACTAGTATGTCCTGTTAGGCCCTGTTCTTTATCACTTAATTTCAGTAACAATCAGTTCAGTTTAGTTCAGTTCAATTCAGTTCAGTTCAGTTCAGTTCAGTTCAGTTCAGTTCAATTCAATTCAATTCAGTTCAGTTCAGTTCAGCATTCAGTTTCAGCATTCAGTTTCAGTATTCAGTAATTTATCATTATTTATTATATTATAATTATATATATATATAATTTATTATTATTATTATTATTATTATTTATTTATAATTTATCATAATTTATTATTATTATTATTATTATTTATAGTTTATCATTATCTATAAATTAGATAAAAGTCAAGAAATGATAGTTTATTAAAGTATATATGGTTTAATAAAAAAAAATAAAACTAAAGTATGCCTCCATATTTAAAAATTAGGAATTGCATCCATATTATGAATTATTTCTCAAATTTATCCAATTTATCAATGTTAGGGATAAAATTCCACCATTTTAGACGTTAGAGGTAAAATTACTTCTGACCCAAAACGTTATTTTTGCACTTTAACCCTTAATTAAAATAAAAAGTTAAGAGTTTGTATTCATATGAAGATTTGTATTTAATTTCATAGGCTTTAAATTATATATAAATTTGTGTTTGTATGTAATTTGTATTTTTAACTTAAATTAGACTTATTTTTATTTAATTTCATAGGCTTTTATCGAGCCAAGATTTTATCATCTCGGGCTTTTATTTGATATTCAATTTAGTTTTATCTTTAATAATATATTTATTTATTATTGATATTATTAAATTTATTAGAACCATTATTATTATTATAAGTTCATTAATGTCCAATATTATCATGAAAATTATTTTAAAGTCTAATATCATCATTATTGTTAAGTTCGGTTAAGTTGGGTAGCATTCAGTTAAGTTCAGTAGCATTCAGTTAAGTTCAGTATTAAGTAGTATTCAGTTAAATTCAGTTCAGTATTCAGCAGTATTCAGTTCAGTTCAGTTCAGTTCAATTCAATTCAGTTCAGTTCAGTTCAATTCAGTTCAGTTCAATTCAGTTCAGTTCAGTTCAGTTCAGTTCCGTTTTTTTCAGCGATAAAGAACAGAGCCTTAGACTAATAAATTTGTTTAAAATAATTTATTAACCATCTATACTTACTTAACTAGACATATTGACACAGTGGGCTCCTTGAGTGGTAAAAAAAAAAAAAGTGGATTATTATACTTAGCCTAGGTTTCCCACACTTAGTCTATTGCAAAGACTAAAATACAATTTCATTAAATTTCAAGATTTCCAAAAATCCTCTCAAACAACTTAAACTCTCTTTAATCTAATTCAGACTAATTTATTAACAAAAAACAAAGATCGGGGGAGGAGCAACCGCAGGAAAGGATTCATGGTACGCAATTTGCATCGAAATTAGATTTATTTACGGTTCTATTTAGTGAATTGAATTTTTTTTTTTAAAATCTGATTTTTGTGTTGGGGCGTATGAACATCACGTCCCGATACAGGTAGGGGCCTATGAACATTACACACCTACACAGATAAGGGCGTAATGTTCATACACCCCATCTGTGGTGGAGGCATGATACTCATACGTCCCCACCACAGATAGGACGTATGAACAACACGCCTCCACCTGTGTGGGGACGTGATATTCATACGCCCGAGATAAATTTTTAAAAAAATTATAGTTAGAATAATTTTTTAACTTTTTAATTTTTATTTTCTAGTTTAAATTTTTTTTATTTAGTTAGAATAATATTCTTTTTTAAATTATAGTTATAAATATTTTTTCTTTTTAAAATTGTAGTTATAAATTATAGTTATAAATATTTAGTTAGAATAATATTTTAATTTTTTTATCTTATAGTTATAATAGTTATAATTTATTTAAAAAAAATTATAGTTATAAATATTTAGTTAGAAATAATATTTAGTCAGCCGAATAATATTTGTAGCCGGTTTCTAATTTTAAAAAATAATGTGGTTAATACGCGTAGAGGGGGAGTGTAGCCGGAAAATCTCTCCCGCCAGCAACGAGGCAGTTAGATATGGGTGAGGATTCTACACCACGTCATACAAGAGCGCGTGGTGTTGATATATTAGCTCGTAGGCAAAGAGCGGCTGACATGCATCAGTTGCGGGCGGCTGAGATAGATCAGCCTGAGTTGGGGGAAAAGAGGCGGATGATGCGGGAGAGCGAGATCCTGGTTATGACGTTGTGGATGATTATTTTGAGGAGCTAGCCGAGGCCCAACGACACCATGGATATGATGATGATGATGACGATGTGCAGCCAACTCAGGACATAAGCAGACATCGCAGGGGTGGTCGATTTGTCAGTACAGGTATATTATTTCTAATTTAGTATTATTTCTAATTTAATATTATTTATAATTCACTATTATTTCTAATTTAGTATTATTTATAATTTAATATTATTTCAGGGACTAGAAAACAGTCCAAACCTACTAAGGATCGTAGTTGGATTGTTTCGGGTCCGGTGGATGGTGGTCCTAGTGATGGTTCCGTGATTCCTAGTATTTTAGGACACGTTGCTTAACGGATGTTGGGAGGGCATCATCAACAGTTTTTTACGTGCTACAACATATCAGTAGCATGTACCACATTACATTAATGGTATGAGAGTACGACACCCGAGGTAAGAATAATTTGCTCAATAAATTATTTTATTTATTATTTTTAACCCTAACCCTAAAAATATTTAGTAATTGTATATGTGTCATGTTTATAGCTCAAGGCTATGGTAGATGAAACTGAGTTGTCCCACCTCCCATCCACTATGTTCAGAAATTTGGATGCACCTCTGATATATGCATTTGTGGAGCGGTGACAACCTGATACGAACTCATTTCACATGTCGTTCGGGAGATGACTATCCTTTTGCACGATGTATGACAGATTCTCCGTATTCTAGTGGCCGGTCAGATGATCTCTGATATATGCAGTGTTGAGCGGCTGCAGCCTATGTGTATGGATCTATTTGGAGTTACACATGAGGAGTTGTTATCGTCGTCGGAGCACTACTTGAGTGGTGGAGGTGTTTTTGCAAATGCTGTGGAAGGCCTTACCTAGCCGGGGGCCCATCAGGATGTCAAGACTCGAACGACAACATAGATATGGCTTATGTTAGGATCCCCCTTGTTTGTCGATAAGAGTGGCGATAGGATCAGGTCATCCCATCTCTAGGAGGTTCACGCCGACGTCATAGGGGCTGTTGGACGTTCTTGGGGATCTGCTACACTTGCCACCTTATATCGGCAGCTAGGGATATCGAGTAGAGGAGAGTGCCTAGGTATATGTGGATG
Organism: Euphorbia lathyris; assembly: GCF_963576675.1. Taxonomy (NCBI): domain Eukaryota; kingdom Viridiplantae; phylum Streptophyta; class Magnoliopsida; order Malpighiales; family Euphorbiaceae; genus Euphorbia; species Euphorbia lathyris. The sequence goes on from NC_088910.1 coordinate 93,098,689, forward strand.
TTTGATCCTCCTTCAGGCGTGGATATATGAGTACTTTTCGGCATTCCGACCCCATCGACTACCGCTCCATCCACTGCTCCCGGGCGTGCAGATGGGATGTCGGGACTATTGGAGTTTAGTGTCCTAAAGACAATTGTTTTAGGATATTAATATTAATGAATAAATTGTTTATTTGATCATTTATTTAATCAGATATATAGCATTAAAATGTAACTATATATAAAGGCACAAATCTTTCATAAAGAAAATAACCCTATGTTTATTTAAGTAGTTATAAAGTGTTCATATAAGTATGAAGTGAGACTGTACTTTATAATAGACCAATAGACTTAAAGTAAACCCAAGTCAAGTAATATGTTATAGGGGTTGGCATATTACTGTTGAGACTTGCATGTAACAGTGTTTTCTGTCGAGACAGAAAGCTGATCTCACAAGCTTTAGATATTCAGATATCTAGCCAGTTACATGGATCCGGTGAAGGAGTTCATTAGGATTGGGACCCGACTTGAGATAACAGAATGGATTAATTTATCTAATGTGTCAACTGTTCATCTCATTGGTATTAGTAGGTATAACTAATCCTCAGACTCAAACATTCGTTAATTAGTGATTCTGGATTATGGAGTCTGATACTTTGATTCTGTGCAAGCACGATCCAACAGGTGAGAGCCTGGGTGTGTGAGAGCAGGGTTGGGTATCACACAAAGTAATTGCAGAATAGTTAATGTCAGATTGAGCATTCGTCACTCCAAATAAATGGGAGATATATCCAAATGGCCACTTATGGTGAATTGACTGAAATCCTTGCAAGGTGATAGAGTTAAGAGTAGAAATGAACATTTCACTTAACTTATCTTTTCAGAGTGAATTCAACCTGTACAAGTAAAACCGGACTCTTCGTTATATGTAACCTTGACACATTCCATGGCTATAAGGAATTGACCAACATGATATAGTTGATGAAGGATCGTATTATAATGTACATAATACAGAAAGGTTAACGTCAGTTATCAACCTGACTTCTTAATTGCTCTGGGGGAATATCATAGGTTCTGCTAGTAACAGCTCGCGATGGTATTCCGTTATATATATGTTGGAATTAATCTTGATGAATAATTTCAAAGGATATATACGGCTAGTGGCAATAAAGAACCTAATGGGTCGCATATGGGACTTGGAATCGGAGGACGAAAATGTAATTAGTGAGACACTATATATATGGGCCGAAATTTGTAGATTAATTAGCGATAAATTAATTTGATTAATAATTATAATTTGATTATGGTTGTGAATTAAATTAAAGGATTATCTGATAATATTAATTAGAAGTTTTTTGTGATTGGAACTCTAATTAATTATCCCTAACATTAATTAATTATTAATTTGATTAATAATAATTATCAAGATATAATTAGTTATTATTTAGATAATAGTAAAGTGTTTATTTAATTATCTAATTAGGAATCCTATTTCGAATAAGATTCCAATTATTTAATTACCTAACACAACTGAGATTAGAGTTTTGAGAAATCTATAAATAGACTCCCTAACCCCATAATTCGGCCAATACAAAAAGAAGAAGAGGAGGAACTGTTCCGTCGTCGTCTCGGCTAATTCACATTATTCTTACTCTATCTTTGATCTCGTATCGATTTCCGTTAGAGGCAATCATTGCGATTGCTATACTTTAAAGGTTGATTACTGATTAGTTTTGTTTTTCTGTGTTGAATAAAAACGTTCGTTGCTCACAAGTTGATAATTAGAAGTTGTGGGCACTTCGTTTGCAACCGTAGATAGTTCTTCACCGAAGGTATTACTTTCTATCTCTCTTTATATGAAATAATAATTAACATATATTGGAAAAGGGAAATAGATAAAATAGATAAAATTTTATTATCCCGCTACGCCTAGGCTTGTCTATTTTCCTACAGGGACTCCAGGCAGGAAGGCCTCCCGACTAGTGAGCTTTCATGCACAGTTAGACCAGATGACGGCAGCCGAGGTAAAATAATATTTTATAACTTGCAACAATTTACTTAAACAAATGTCATTTCTTATTAACATGCTATTATATTTTTTTTTTTTGCAGGTGATGTGGTTACCTTATGGTCCAGTCAACGATGATGATCAGCTTTGAGTGGTCTACGTCGGGTGGATACCGTGTAGAGATATTGTTGAGCTATATATGTCCGACTGAGTACTTCATCAGGTCGGTTATGTTCAGACTATTCCGGCTGAGCATATTAGACTGATACTGCATTTCGGCCATGGAAGTCTGTATCATACAGACTTGCGCATTCCGGAGTGACAGTTGATGATAATTGACGGATATTTCCATCTACTCATGGCGTTGTTCGGAGGAGATGCCAGGCAGTTGGAGCAGATCCCGGTGCTTGTGTTGCCGGGTACATGGAGTGGTACAGACGATATTCACATCATTGTCTGCTTCGTACCCCCTCAGGATGAGTCGGTCCACCATTCTCACTCCAACAACGAATATGTAAGTTTTTTTTTTATTTTTTTTATTATTGTTTTACCTATGTTTTTTTTTCTAACAATTAATTTTGTGCAGTGGGTTAGCCGTTTGGCAGACGTCGCTCAATGGGCGATCGCACTCGTGCCCACTGAGCAGGCTCCACCAGTTAGGACTCATCTGGAGCAGATTATGGAGGAATGGAACCAGACGAATTGACTTGTTGTAATTTTTTAATATTTATAATTTTTTATAATTTATTGTTTCTAACACATTCTAACATGTTTTAATATATATTTAATACCTCATGTATATTTTTTAATTATAATGTTAATAATTATAATATTTAGAATTGCTTAGAATAATAATAATTAAAATTTAAAATTGGAAAAAAAATTCACATGTAGACGTGTAAACATCACGCCTCACTGCCTGGTGTGGCGTATTGCTTGTACGTCTCACCACATGGTGAGGCGTATTAGCCACACACCTCACCATGTGGTGAGACGTGATGTTCACACGCCCGCGTTTCGTAGAGAGAAAAAAAATACTGTTTGCTTCCCAAATATAATAAGGGCAGTTTGTCAATTTTTTTTTAAAAAAAAATTTGCGCAATGCGCTTACATTATAAAGAAGAAAGAAAAATCCCCACTAAACCCGGATGTGATTCGAACCCATGACCTCCCAAGGCATAGGTAAGCTTTCAACCACTAGGTTAAGAGCTTCACCACGAGGGCAGTTTGTCATTTTTTCTAGGCTAAGTGTGTGAAACAAAGGCTAAGTTTAACAACACCCTATTTTATTTGAACACATTAAATCCATGATGATTTTTTTTTATCACATTAATCTCTTTCTGTGAAATTAGTTAGTTGTAAACATTTAATTCATTTGAAAAAAATTATATTTAATTCATCATTGTTTGAATTTATATTTCTTATAGTTAGAAACAAGGCTTTTATAGTTTCCCATTGTCTCATTATACATATCCAAAAGTGCTTTCAAACTGTGAAAATTGCAATTTTCAAACATTATAGGTGAAATAAATAATTCTATATTAATTGAGTTTTATGTTTAAGGCTGACTTTTTTGGTCATCGCGTGCTTAATGTGACCAAGAATAAATGTGTGTCCAAATAAAAGATTAAGAGCGTAATGAACCAAAAGAATGAAAGATCAGAGGTCTCAGAATCCTTTTTGCTTCTCTTTACTATATACAGTTAAACATCGATAAATGAATGTTCGATAAAGTAATAACCTCGTTTATATAATAAATTCTCTCGGTCCTAACTTGGGCCAATGGACTAAAGTAATAACCTCGCTAAATGCATTAAGTAATAAAAAATATTTAAATCCTTAACGATGAAAATATAAATTAATAATTATTGAATTACATACAATATATATATATATTGTTTTTTCTTTCCACCTAAACCAAAATGAACACCATCCTTAAATTTTTGTAGTGCAAACACAACTTCTGGTATATTTTGCTCATGTTGTAGCAAGTAGTTGTTTAAGGTGACTATTGCTTGAAAGACTTCTTTTGACGATACATTTGCGACAACGCAACTATCATCTGACACTGGATCATTTCCATCATCATTGTCTATTATTGATGTCTTTTCATTTTTCTTACCACATACAATGTATGCATTTTACAATGAAAAATTATCTATAAAATAATAAATATTGATTTATCGATAAATGAATAGTTTATTCATTTATCGATAAATAAATAATATCGTTTGATGAATATTTTTTCCCGGTCCCAATGATATGCATTTATCGAGGTTTTACTATATATATATATATATATATATATATATATATATATATATATATATATATATATATATATATATATATATATATATATATATATATATATATATATCAAGAGTAATTGCTGGATCCAAGAAAAAAGTATCATGTAAATAATGATTTCACACCATTCTCCATGAATACACGTGGACTAATGAATACTTCACCCTTAAATATAACCGGTGAGCCATGTGACCCAGTCAAAAAAGGTCGTACACATTCAGACCCACATTCCACGCCATGATTAGCAGAAGAGTTGCAGCTTCCGTAAAATCACTAGAAAAAGCTAGATCAATTTGCTGTTTTCCTGAGATTTTTGAATCTAATTTCTAGAATTAGCTAAAATCAGATATTGACATCTTTAATAAATGACTAACATGTGGCATACTACTCACATTTAGGGTACACAATCTATATCTCCTATAAATACAAGGTACAAAGTAAAGAAAATGTGTTCATTCATTCCTATTTGCTTACTTAAGTTTATATATTGCTTGGTATTCAAAGTGGATCATCAATTTTTGGCTCCTCTCTGACCACATTTCTTTCTTATCTTAGGCACCATGAGGACCCAACAAGCTTAATTCATATTCCCTCACATCAAATTGGTGTGATGAGCATGGATCTAAAAAGATTTACGCCATGACCTAGCTAAACAGCTTCATAATTTCACTAGCCTCCGACATTCCTTCTACATCAACTCAGCCAACTAGGAATTAAGGCCTAATAGATCCGATTGACAATGGTAGAGCTTCTCTAGATTACCCCGATGCTAGATAAACACAAAGAGGCCTATTTAGGATCTCTAGATATTGAACAAGGAAGATCCATGGATGGCATAACAAATAAGCTCATCTATAATATATGTTCAGTCTAGGAGTCATGAACATCCTTAGCTTTAAACATGGGACACAAATGGAAGTTGTCAAGGCAAAGTTAAAGGAGGAAAATGAAGTAAATAAACATACAAATAAGCATAATTCATTTGCCTATTCTACCGGACATCACATCGTTCGTACCTACCCATGAAAGAGAGATCTATCCACAGATTCCCAACATGATGCAACTTGAGGGAGGTCAAGGGACCAAGAATCTAGTCCTAATCGAAGGTATATCATCACCTTTGAACACCACATAGGCATCACAATTATTTCAACGACTCTATATCTCCTAAATAAAAAAATACCATTTGACAAAATTCTATCAAATATCATCTTCGGAACTGCAATGGAAATCACATATAGATTCACGGCCAAGATCTAACGATTAGCGACATCCCAAATTGAACCAAAGAGCAAAAGAAGGTGAGGCCCCTCTCATCAAGGAAAACATGTACAATCTCATAGCTTCAGCAGGCCATGGTGGATGCATCAATCTAGGATTCTCGTGATAACGGATGGCATCATGCCACTCTGCGCAGAGATTACGGACAAAGCTATACATTGAGGATTTAAATATCACAAATTAAAGGAGTATAATGGGATGATAGATACAACCACAAATGTCAAGAATTTTTGAAGAGCTCTAGAAACCATCATCGGTATATATAGATGCACTCATTTGTAGACTCTTCTCAACAAGACTCAAGGAGCTTGCAAGTTATTGGTATGACCAACTCCTCTCTAGATTAATCTGGATGTTTAATCAAAGGGTAAACAAGTTCTCCGAACATTTCATCACATCCATCCTTAAGAGCAAGACCATGCAAGATCTAACTACTTAGTACATGAGCCCTATTAAAATCATCGGGGTTGGGTTAAAATGCCTAAAAAGACATCAATTCAGATACATCAACTAAATGTAGATAAGGCTATGGAAGTTATGGCTTCTAATTGGCAAAGCAAGGACTTATGAAATGAGCTTACAACCAAACAATCCAAGACATTCCCTGATCTAGTATGATAGCCCAATGACTTTTTTGTTAGTCACATTCTCTTAACAGTAATAACACAACAAGGGGATTCAAAATTTATTTCACAACTTTTCTCTTAACAATAATAAGGATATGTTACAAATTTAGTCATATGGTTATTGAGGGAAAGCAAATTTAGCATCTACGTACATAATAGTACAATTTTAAGCCTAAGATTCACCATACCATACTATTTCAACGTCATTAACAGATGATGGGTTTTTTGGGTAATAGAAAAGCCTTATTGGATGGTCAGAATGCTAGAGGTTGGAGGATAGCCAAAAAATAAAATTGCACGTGGAACAAAAACTCATCTTTGATTAATAAGACTTGAAATTGGATTTTTTGGTAAAGTAGGAACATAAAATATGCAATTTTACTGAACACAATAATTGGATGAGTCACAAATTGTTCCTTTTTAAGACATTCACGGAACTGTCTTTAGATAGTGCACACAGTCGTATAATATGGCAGCGTTTAGGATAAAACAACACATTGAATGGAAATATAAGTTCGTATTGTACATTACAAACTCGGTGATAAAAGACACTCAATAATTGCTCGGTTTTGATTTGTAAAGGAAGCAGAAAAAAATTCAGTGTAAAGAAAACGAAATAGCAAAGCTATATATATAGATGAAAAAGAGCTGTTGAGTTTACATGTTTGGTGGAGCGCAAAGTGGAGAGAAAAAACAGGGTAGTCATGAACAATTTAGACTAATTCTGGTGGACCAAATCAACTTAACAAAAATATATGTTGAGAATAATAATAATTATTTTAATTAAATGAATTTGAAAAAATTAATTAATTAAATAAAAAATATTTTTTCCAAACATATTGTGTGCACACCAATCCGCCCGGAGAGATGGATGGCGACAGCACGTGTGTGGTGGTCAAGCATAATGTAGGTCATCACTCTTTCACAAAAGTGGATACCCTTTCGGGTACATTCAAGTATGTGAAGACTTTCTTTATAAATAGCACTTCAAAGTGATATTTAAGCAATGTGAGAAGTAATATTTAAACAATGTGAGATACTTTACACTTTATTTATCTCTTTAAGTACAAAATTTTAAGGCTTTTTCATAAATTCAAAGTTTTGTGATCAATTTTCACCCAATAGGATAACATTTATATATAATCTAACAATAATATAGCAATTAATTGTTTCATTCTCAACAAATTGCTAAAAAATTCGGTCTTAAATTGGTTCTTTCTTATCCAGTCAAGAATTAATTATATTTCATATATTAAATTTAAATTTATAAAACACATAGAATATAGAAGCTGCCTAAAGGCTCTAGCAATCCAAGTATATTTTTGGTTGGAAATTATATCAACATTCGAATATAATCATACATGGGAATGCATGATACAGTAAAACCTCTATATAGGAATACTCTATATAGGAATAACCTCTATTTTGTTATAAAAAAACTCGGTCCCAACTTGGGCCAGTTATAAATAGAAATAACCTCCCAAACGTTATTTGTTATACACTTTTCAAGTTCCACATTTAGAAACTATGCCTCTATATAGTAATATATATATATATATATATATATATATATATATATATATATATATATATATATATATATATATATATATATATATAGGAGAGATCAGGTGTGACGCATTGCTTATGGTGTGACAAAGCTTATTGTGTGACAACAGTGGCTTTTTAGTAATTATGTAAAAAACGGAGGGGTATATTTGTAATTTTTCGCGCTTAGTATAAATAGTTATTATGTTAGGGGCAAATTTGTAATCTCATATATTTCTCTCGTTCTTTCTTCTCTGGTGATTCTCTGATATTTCTCTGGTTTTTGCGGTTGCTCCGTTACATTTCCGATCGTGTTTTGTTGAGTTTTTGTTTGGATTTCTTTGTTCCGTCTCACATTTTTGTGTTTGTTGGAATATATCGGTGAGTTCCTGTATATTTTTTTGTTTGTTTTGATCGTTTTTATGTTTTTAGGTTTGTTCATTTCTCTTCGTTTTTTTAAGTTGAATATTTATGGCTCTGATTTCCTATATTTTTTTCTTTATCGCTAGGTTAGGCTCTCTGTTTGTGTATTTTTGAAGTTATCGGTGAATTCCTCTGTGTTTTCTTTGTTCATTTTAGATTGTGTTATGCATGTACATTATGTTTGTTTGTTTATATGTTTTGTTTCGGTTTTGTATTTTGTTTTTGTTTTGTTTGTTGTTTTTAGGTTTTCAACGGCATTTTATTATGTTTTTTCATTTTTTGCGTCTATCATTTCTTAGTTTTGTGACATATATATGTGTTTTTTTTGTTGTTTTTCAGTATATATCAGAATGTCGAAAGCTTCTTCTTGTAGGGAATATATTTTGCCTGATCATGTTATTGATCCTGCGTTACTTCGTTCTATAAACTCTGATTATATGGAGGTTGATAAGGACATGTACTATTTTATGTTTTTATGGAACAATATATGCATTCTTAATGAACAATCTATGTATTCGTCTGGAACAATTTATGTTTTTGTATGGAACTATTTATGTATTCGTTTTGAACAATATATGTATTCGTTTTGAACAATATATGTATTCGTTTGGAACATTTTTTAATTTCGTTTGTAACTATATATGTATTTTGTTTATTTAGTATTGTTGTTAATTTTGTTATTTTTTATGTTTCAAGGGTCTCTGAAAAGAATAATGAAGGAGCAAGTAAACAGAAATTTGTCAAGAAATCTCATTCTTTAAAGAAGAAGTCATCAAATAGTTGTGTTCGTGTTGATGAAAGTTCTTCAGATGCTCTCAAGGATGTTGAAAGTTGTTCTGATGCTGATGAGTCTTCTTCTGATGATCGGGATAATATTAATGATCCTGATTTTGTTATCAGTGCAAGTACACCATCAGAACAAGCAGATGATGAATATACTGTTTCTGGTTCTGTTGCAAAGAGAAGAAGAGTTGGAGTTAGTTTGAAGGGTGATGTTTCTTCTAAGTTGAAGATGAAGAATGTTGAGTTTGTGAATGTATCTGGTGCTTCTAAATTGAGAAGGAATAAATTTGAGGTTGTGAAAGGAGTTGGTTCTCCTAGATCTGTGAACAATGATTGTGGAAGAACGATAGAGCAAGGTTTATCTGGTGTAGTATTGAATCAAAGGGTTCGTCCAACAGCCTTTATTAAATTTGCGAAAACTATGCCAGAGACACATAAAGCTGCCATTAGGAGGATATGTTTTGGTGGTTTTTTGTGTTTGGATATTGGGAAGCTTAATGGAATTTTTTGTGGGAAGGTTGTGGATTCTGTTGATCCTGATAGATGTTGTTTCATTCTTTCTGGTAATGACCGGATTGATTTGAGTGCAGAGGATTTTAATTGTGTTTATGGTCTGCCTTGTGGAGGAAAGGAAATATTGGAAGCTGATAGTAAGAGTGGGGATGTTTGGTGTAATTTTTTAAACACTTGGAGGAAGTCTTATGGTTTAAGTACTGGCAGCCCGAAGGATAAGGATGTGCTTTGTAAGCTGAAAAGTCTGTTGGAAGTTGATGTATGTGATGAGTTCATCTGGAACTTTATCGTTACTGTGGTTAATTCTTGCATTCGTTCAAACAAGAACAGGGCATTGTACCATAAGTTTTTATTTAGTTGTATGAATGTCAATGAAATTTCAAAGTTAGATTGGTGTCGTTTTAGTTTTAAGCATCTTATTGATTCAGTTCGTTCTTTCAAGAACGATTCCAATCCGTATTTCTTCACAGGCCCTCTTCCATTTATTCTGGTAATTCTTTTAATATGTTTGAATTTATTTTGAATAATTTATGTATTAGCTTATAATTTGTTTTTCTCATTTTTTTTATTGTAGATATGTTATTTTGATCGGTTGCAACGTGGGGTTGATTTGAGGCCACGTTCCTTTCCGCTAACTTCTGTTTGGAATAATGTTCTTATTTATGAAAGAATAAAGTTGGAAAATGCTAGTGGTTTTGGCAAGGGCATTGTATTAAAGAGATTATCTACATCTGAAGCAGATGTAGAATGTGAAGTCCCGAATGTTGAAGGTAAGAAGAAGAAGAGGAGAGAAGAAGAGAAAAAGAAGAGAGAAGAAAAGAAGAAAAAGAAGCATGTAGAAGAAGGAGAAGAAGAAGATACTCAAGAAGGAGTTTCTGTCTGTCCCAGTCCCTTCATGGTATGCAACTGTGTTTTTCTTTTATATAGAAGTTTGTGTTTCGTTTTAATAGATTAGTAACTAGTGTTTTTATAAATGCAGGATTTCACTGTCAGGTTTAAATCAGTGGCTAGAAAGTTAGCTAATGCTGTAACTGAGATGTTTATGCTGGTGGATGAAGCTGAAAATATGTTTGATGAGGATGAGTTACCTGTACGGATGAATAGATTTGTTGAAAACATTTTTACGAAGTACAGAGTTAGTAAGGAAGAGAGGATGAGCCAGCGTTCTGAGCGAATGCTAGAAAGTGAGCATTCGGGAAGATTATCTAATGAATGTGATGAGGATAATGAATTTTTTAATCTGCCTGGTTTTTGGGAAGAATATGATGCTGTTAATGAAGAATATAACAAGCAGGTTCAGAGAAAGGTAGCTGAAGGTTTAGAAAAAGAGAGAGGAGGAGCAGAGAAGGAGAAGGATAAGAAAAAGAAGAGAGGAGTAGTGAAGAAAGTTAGAGTGAAAGTAGGGTCATCTGAAAGTCTGAGGTTGAGAATAAAGATGAATTCTGCTCCTCAATTTGAGTTGTTAAGCCAGAGTGTGGCTGATCAATCTGTTTCGCCTGAAATGTAATTTATTTATGCTTGAATAATTCCTGTTTTTTGTTTTGGATCATGTCATTTAATATTTGTGGCTTAATTGTTTTTTTATTTTTTTTGTTTGTAGGGCTGCTGATATAGTTTCTGGGGCTGGTCCTTTAGTTTGTTTAAATCAAGATGAAGGGGATGAGTTTGTTGATGCTGCTGATGAAACTGTGTAAGTTATTATTTTGTTGAACAAATGGTTCAGTTTTTTGGAACCTTTGTTGTATATGTATGGAACATTTTTATTTTTTTATTTTTTTTTGTTATATATTTAAGTTGTTTTATATTTTTTCCAGTGATATCGATGATGCGATTGAGTCAGAGAATTCTGATTCTGATTCTGATGATGATATAGATTTGGAGTGTTTGCCTGGAGATGTTCCAGATGAATTTGCTGACATGTGTAGATGGGCTAACAATTATTTATGTAATGGGAGGATAGTTTTTACTACATTTGAAGATTACATTTTTGGTCATTCTGTTAAAGCAGTTATATTGAGGAAGGATATTCGTGACTTGGCTGATCTAGATCCAATAGGCTGTGGCCCAATTTTGTATTACATGAGGTATTTTTTTTGTTTATAATTGTATATTTGTATTAGTGGTTATATTGTTTTATTTTTTTGAATGGCATGTTTAGTGTATATGTTTAGTGTGTGTTTTCTACAGGCACCTTTATGATGTGATTGTGGATAATGATAGATTGGATACCACCTTCTCTCTTGTTGATCCAAACATAACTAATAATTTTGAAAGAGTTGATAAGATTTGGGAGAAGATCAAGTTTTTGACCGAGAGATATGAACAGTCTGGCAACAAATGTTTGTATTTGATACCACGAAACAAAGGGTATGCATTATTTGTCTATATTTATGATTATTTTATTTGTTTAATAATGTATTATTATGTGTTTGTTTTCTTCAGTTATCATTGGACTTTGACTGTTGTTGATCTTGAGCGGAAACGTGTTTTTCTTTTGAATCCATTGAAAAGTCGTTTGGGCGTGGAAAATGATGAATGGAGAAATGTTGTTGATGAGTATGTTAATAATCAAATGCTCTTTTATAATGTATTTTATTTATTGAATGCAATAGCTTGACATATATATGATATTGTTTTGCAGATCTATTGTTTCTTTTTATCATGAGAAGTTTTTGGTAAAGTGGATTATCCCTGTGGTACGTGTTTAATTTGTATGTATATTTGTGTAATTTTGAATCCATTGAAAAGTCGTTTGGGCGTGGAAAATGATGAATGGAGAAATGTTGTTGATGAGTATGTTAATAATCAAATGCTCTTTTATAATGTATTTTATTTATTGAATGTAATAGCTTGACATATATATGATATTGTTTTGCAGATCTATTGTTTCTTTTTATCATGAGAAGTTTTTGGTAAAGTGGATTATCCCTGTGGTACGTGTTTAATTTGTATGTATATTTGTGTAATTTTGTTTTTTTATTGTTTTTAAGTTGTTTGTATTTTATTTTGCAGAATATTCCAACTCAGAAAGATACAAAAAGCTGTGGGTATTATGTAATGAAGTATATGTATGATATAGTGTCTGAGAAAGTGTTGACAATTGACAAAATTGTAAGTGTTTATTTTTGGAACAATTGGTGTTTATTTTTGGAACAATTGGTTTTTATTTTTGGAACAATTGATTTTTATTTTTTGGAACAATTAGTTTTGATGGATTATGTTAATTGTGATTTGTTTTTTAGTGGGATAAGTATGCTAGGAGGTCATCTTACAGTGTAGATGTGATGAATGAATTACGTCGAGATTTGGCAAATATTATTTTGAGATATGGTGTTGATAATGAAAGTTGTGGAGGAGATCGTTTAAGGAGGATTGTTAAGGATTCGAAGTACCTCCGTTCTCCTTTTATTTCTCGGCATCCAAAGTTGGTTGATAACATGGATAGTCGTAAAAGGAGATTGTTGAATATGCTCTGAGTCATGTTTTAAGCAAGTAAGAAGTTGAAGTTATGTTTGTTATATGAATTTATATGTTATTTTTGCATATACTGATAGTTTTTTTCCTTGTTTTGAAGTGATGTATTTTTCAACGATGGACAAACCTTTATTGATAAACGGGAGATTTTATCAATGTCTGGTCATGATCATATTGTCAATAATATTGTGGATGCTTGGAGTTCAATTTTGAATACTGAAGAACTGAAAAAATATAGTGGAAAGCCGAAAAGATTTTTTTTCAGTACATATGCTTTTGTATGTTTCCTAACTTTGTAAGTTTGTTTTTTGTTTTCATTCTGTAAATAATTGTTTTGCTAAATGTTGTTTTGATTATTTTGTAGAATCTTCTGTTTTCTGGAGCTAGTAGAACAAGAGAACATAATTTTAATGAAAGGCTTCAGAATGAACTTAAGTTTTTCAAATTTAAAAACTTGGCTAATGTTGAATTGGTAAGTTTTATGGTGGAACAGCAGTTGTTGAATACTGTTAAATGTATTGAGATACTAATGTTTTTTGCTGTTTATTAGGTGTTTTTCCCTGTTATTGCTCATGGACATTTTTATCTGATTGTTGTGAACAATCTTTCAAAGAGTGTTCAAATATTGGATAATATGACACTTCCTCACAAAATCAGTCGTGCTGATAAGTATGATCATTGTCCAGAAAAATTGGTATGTTGTAAATTGATTTACTTCATTTTTTGTTTTTCTTGTATATGTGATAACATATTTTTCTGATTTGTTTGTTGTAGTTAAAATCCTATGCCCATTTTGTTTTCAAAAATGATGCTTCTTCATTAAAACAAATGTGTGCATACAAAGTGCAAATTCTGAGGATGAAGTGGAGAAGCAATAATAACCACAATGATTGTGGTGTTTTTCTTTTAAAGCATATGGAAACATACATTGGTCAGAGTGTGAAGGAGTGGAATATTGGATTGACAAAGAATTCTAAGGTATATGTTGTAAATTCTTTATGTAACAATTTGTATTACTATTATTCTATTTTATTATATCATTTTTTTTACAGGGAAAAGAGTTTAGAAAGCTTAGAATTTTTTATTGCTGGAGCATTCTTTTGAATCCAATAAATCAACTTATTGAAGAAATTGATGAGAAGTCAAAAGAATGGGTTGTTGGTGCTGGATTTTAAATTTCGAATAGCATATTTTGTATGTTAAATTTGTAAATATATTTTAGAATTTGTAAATATACTTTAGAATTTGTATATAAAATTTTACATTTATAAAGGTTTTTGAAATTATGTTTGTTTATTCCTAACAGATGTCAATATGTTTAATATTTAGGAGATACAATTCATTTGGAACAGATGTTACATTTTATTTGAACAAATGGTATATTGATTCGGAACAAACTATATAATTACATTGAACAAGTCGTACAATTTTGTAGAATTCATCCACAGCCTTTTTCAATTCTCCCAACCTCTTAATGGTACATTAAGTTTGAACAAATGTTACAGTTATATTAAAGAATTTGTACAATTTATGTATAGTTTTGGCTCAATATAAGAGCATTTCCAATGGTTCATACTCACAATCCCTTTATATATTTGTATGGGAAATGATTTTAGATCATATTAAAGTAAATAAATAGAATGTAACTATTTTTTATTGATCAATGTAATATTTATTCCGGAAAAACATATGTATTCCGATTGAACTATTCAGTTTAGGGAATGGAACAAATTGTTAATTATTTCGGAACAAATGATATAGTTACATTGAACAAGTGGTACAATTTTGTAGAATTCAATATAGATCATTTTTCAATACTCATCACAAATGATATAGTTATATTGAAGAATTTGTACAATTTATGTACAAATTTATGTATAATTTGGATCAATATAAGAGCATATTAAATGGTTTGGACTCACAACCACCTTATATACATTAGCCATTTAAACAAATTGGGTTGGATTATAGTATTAATTATTTTGGAATGTTAAATGAGTTTAGATGTCATTAAAGTAAATAAAAATAATGTAACTATTTCTGATGGAACAATGTAATATTTATTCCGGAACAACATATGTATTCAAACTGAACAATACAGCTCATGGAATGGAACATAGTATGTATACCGTTGGAAGAATGTAATATTAATACATGATATATGTTTCATTAAACTTTTAATTGTTAATAAAATGAATAAAGATTTATTTTAATCTGATTTTAATTCATACCCTTTTGCAATAATAAATAAATGAGTAAATAATTATTGATTCTGATACTAATAGTTTAAGACACTGATTCACATATTTATATAGGAATAAATACCAATAGCTTAAGAGACTGATTTACAGTTTTAATTTAGTTTGCATTTAATAAATATTTTCATATACGTAATAATATTAATACTGTTGAGATTCTCAATAGATAATTATTTGAAGGAAAGAAAGCTGTCTTTAATTGCAATAACAGTAGAATTTGAAGAGTCTAAATTAATAAAAGCTTGTGAGTTTCCCAATAGATAATCATTTGAATGAAAGAAAGCGTGTTTGATAGTATGAAGTTGAAGAGACTAAATAAAATTCTATAAATAGTACTGCTCTATTTATTGATCGTATTTTTTTAGTAGAAGTTGAATTTTAGCAAAGATGTCAGGCAACATCTCGAGTTCGTCTAAAAGAAGCAGGTCCTCTTCTCCTGTTGAACCTTCACTACGTAATGAACGTAGTGACATTCCTGGTGAGCTTTTTGAAGTTATTAACGATATGGAAGAAACTTTCATGGAAGGGGATATTGACGATATCCTAAAGAAGCTGAAGGGCATAAAGGCTTTTATGTCTTTATTTTGTGACTCAATGATGTCTTTTATTGAGAAAGGAGTGGAGGAGAAGGAGGAGTTGAAGGAGGAGCTGCAGGAAGTGAAGATGAATCTGGAGAACCAGATTAAGAAATATAACAATGATGTTATGGGCCCTGATAATCCTTATTTGTAATGTTTTATTTTTAATTGTGAACATTTTGTTTTTATTTTTATGTTGGTATGTTTTTTATTTTTATGTCTGTATTTTTTTTTATTTAATGATATATTTTGTTTTTATGTTTTTTATAGTTCTATATATTGTTGATATTGCTGATGAACTTTTTAAGGTCATTGTTGATATGGAGATAGTGATATCACCAGGTAGTGAGAAAAGGAACTAGATTTCAGTTTACACTAAATTAACATACAGGTAGTGACATTGCTGATGAACTTTTTAAGATGTTGATTGAATCATGGTGAAGCTGAAGGGGCATAAACGTTTTTATATGGAACAAATCATATATTAATTATGAACAAATGATATATTTATATGGAACATGTTGTTCTACAACATTCAGTAATTATTCTAAGTAATTATCAAGACTTATAATAACAAGTTGTTTCAAAAAAAATCACAGCTTTACAAGTCTGGTAATAACAAAAATATACTGTTAGAGGAAACAGAGTTTAGACATAGGATTTTTATCTTATCTCTTTGTTTTTTTAGGGCAGTTTCTAATGTCGTGGTTGCACAATTGGTGACATCCTTTGTTTTTTCTGTGATTGTTCAATTGCTTTCTCTTTTTCTCCCTTCAATCTTTTCTCACTGTTTGTAAGCTGAATTCCAGTTCCTTTGTTTTTAGAAATTTTCGGTTCTTTGATTAGTACTTCAGAGGGCCGACTTGTTCCAACCAACATCTCTATGTCTTGAATTTTAGTTGAATTGTTCATGTTCTTTCTTTTCTTTGCTTCCAGCTCTGTCCTCAATGATTGAATGTTTCTTGTGAGATTATTGAGTTCCTCTTCATCCCCTTCAGCCAAACACACAGTCATGTGAATCTCACTCCATAAGTTATTCAACATTATTTTCTTTCCCATTGTTCGGGCACATTCTTCTATAACATTATTTTGCAATGTTATCTCTTGTAATATTTTCCATCTGTTTAGCACATACTGGTCAGGAATTTTTTCCAGCATTTTATCCTTCCATACGAGAACCATATGTCTACAGGGAATTCCTGCTCTATTGAACATCTTGCATAAACATGTTGTGTCACTGTTTTCTGTATTATAAACAACCTGATATGTTGTTTTTTTACCTTTTTCCCTTACAGTGATTATGCATTTGTCAGGCTGTTTCTGTATATCATCAACGCCACATTTAAATGAAGCATCTATGACTTCTTTTTGAAATTCGTAGAATATTGTTTTTGTAAATACTTCTGATGCATGTTTTTCAATAGGAATTGGTGTTTGAGTCATAGGTATTGAGTGTTTAGAATCATTGTCATTTTTTCCTTGTGCATGTCTTTGTGCTTCCATTGCACCCTCAAACCGGAGGAGGAATTCAATTAGAGTTAAATGACTTTTTGTGAAAGAAGTGAAGAAGTGATTTTCACTTTCTGACCTTGATGTTGTTCTCATTAAGCCCGCTAGGAATGAGTCTCTGAAATAAGCAGGAATCCATGTTGATCTTATATCATACATGTGTTTCAGCCATCCATGTTCTTGTAAATTGAATTCCGAAATGATTTCCATCCATTTTTGTTCAAACTCTTCTGGTTCCAACTCTACACTCCATACGCAAGAATTTATCTTTGTGATAAAATCTGTTTCTTGCATTATTTGTCTTCCTGTATTTGTCAGAAAACGGGGTAGAATAAAATTAATTTATGCGTATTGAACAACACATATAAAATTGTGGAACATTTTATGTATTCGTATGGAACAACACATGTATTATTTTGGAACATTGTATTTATTGAATTGGACAATTGAACATAAATAGCATAGAATTATTTTTCATACCTATTTTGTCTGACATCTTCTTCATAATGTACCACATGCAAAATCTGTGTTCTGTTTTTTTGAAAACATTTTTTATTGCAACTATCATTGTTGGATCTTGGTCTGTTATCAAGCAAGTCGGCTCATTCTTGTCCATTGCTTTCAGAAATGTTTTAAAAACCCACTCAAATGATGCAATATCTTCATTAGCCACGAAACAAGATGCAAATGTAATACATTTTTTGTGGTTGTCAACCCCAGTAAATGGTCCAAATATCATATTATACCTGTTGTTAGACGAGGTGCCGCGGCCTAATCTCCCGGGCGGACCGGGGGGTGGACAACCTCATGGCGACATAAGCGGTGATTGGCGCCGAAAGCAACCAATCGCGGAATCAAGCTGCTCGACAGGACCGGAGCTCGGAGATATGGAAGAGTCGCCACCCACGAATGGAAAAATGAACACCGATCCCTTGCGGGAGACCGGTGTGGGTTCGGGAAACTTAGGTACGAGCTGAGAAGGCTAGCTCCTTTCCGGAGAAAGGCTACTAGGCACCCCGACATCGCCCGGTTATGAACCACCGGCCTCCTACTCAGCATGTTAGGCGATAACGGACTAATCGTATGCTTCTATAAGTTTAAAATTCATTTGAAACCCTTTTCTTTCTCTTTTTGGAAACCATTTTGAGCATATGATATTGAAAAGCCACATCAGTAAAGAATCACCCATTTATGTTTATACATACACAGAGAGGGGGAAGAAAGAAGTGATTTATTTACAACCGTATTTAAATGTTATGTTGTGTGTCTATTCTACATTAACTTATTTCCCCAAAACGGATTTATTTACATGGTTTGCACCTTAATCGCCGTTGGAACGATTTAGGTGCGTTTTAAAACCCCGTTTGATGAAGCTTATCCGAATCGCCGTTGGAACGACTCGAGTAATTGAAAACGTTAAAGTAAAAGCCTTTTAATAAGAAAACGTGGTTAAACATACAAGTCAATTTTATTTTGTACCAATTCATTAAGAAAGCGATTCAAAATCTCCATTATTAACAAAAAAACGATTTTGATTACAATGTTCGCTTAATCCGTCGTTGGAACGGACTAAGGTTTTAAAACGTGGTGTTTTGAAGACGATTTGCAATATCAATCAAAATGACTCTATTTATCTACATTAGAGATCTAAGAAAGCTCATTAGCTTAAATAATTTAATTGAAAACTCTCTTTTTGTGACTTACTTTCCCCACTTATTTAATGGACTCTCTAACTATTATAATTACCTCAATAAACACATTTAGGCCCAAAAATTAATTCTTCCAAGTGAAGCCCATTTGAAACATGGACTTATAAATGACCAAAAGAAATAAAGAAAATAATATAGATATATATTTACACATTTTACCCCAAAAGACATAAAATAAGAGTAAAAGAAAATATACCATCTAATACATATATAAGAAAGAATAATGAAAATAATATATTTATACTTTAAACATAAGAAAATAGTGAATGAAATTCATAAATAAGAAAATAGCATTTATTACTCAAAATAATTTTATTTAACAATAATTAAGACAACCCAAATATACCCCAAAATTATATATATACATAACTAATATAATCCTAATGTCAAAAAGACTATATGTTCATCCCCCAATATCTACTAATTATCTCCCAAAATGCCTAAGTAAATAACATTTAAAATAGAATTTAATGTAATTTAAATGAATAATAATAAAAAAGAAAGTAATATGTACATATATAAAAAATTAGAATGAAAATGGAATACCAATCTCCTAAAATAATTATATATGTTAAAGTTTTAAAACAATTTGAAAAGAATATATTACATAATTATATATATATATACCAAGGATTAAAAGTCTAGAAGTTAAGAAAAAGGAATCGAAATGGCATTTTTTACATTTTGGCAGATTTACCGACGGAAAATCCGTCGGTAAACAGCATTTAGTGACAGAATTGGCAAATTACAGCAGCACTCCAACATTTTCCAGATTTGTTCAAAAGCATTAAATTAAATCTAATTCAATCGTTTTGGACTTCCGAACTACCAAAGATGGATCATAGTCGAAAACGGAAGTTCCTAAAACGATGTTTTTGTTTTAAAACGTTATTTGGAAATTCCTTTTAGATTGAAAACTTATAATTAAAACGTTTCGATACCCGAACTACCTTTTTATAGGATCACGGTTCGTATTGGGATATCCAAAACGAGGTTTTTTATTTTAAAACAAAACTGAATTTTATTTAACACGAAACGAAAATTAAATAAATACGCTAACTAAATAAAACGTGACAAAATAAATAAATGACTAAAGGAATAAAAACTATAGCATAAAAATAAATAGAAGGAGAGAAATAAATTAAATAAAATAAAGAGTCTAGTCCTCGGATAATACCTTTGATTCGGTATCTGACAGTCGAAGCCGATTGATTCCACGAACCGCGAGCTCCCGATTTTAATCAAAATTTAGTAAAAATTGAACTTAGGAAATTTGGAATTTTTGAGAAAAAAAAAATATTTTTCTCAAAAAAATCCACTCTCTCTCTCTAAAAATGTTTAGAGTGAGAAAGTTTTCCTCTCCTCAAAAAGGCCTCCTTTTCACCTTGGGATCCGTGCCCTTATATAGGGAAACGGATTCCGGAACAATGGGCGACGCCCAAAAAAAATTGGGCGTCGCCCATTGTGGTTGGGCGGCCGCCCAACTTTCGTTGGGCGATCGCCCAACGGCGTTGGGCGAGCGCCCAACCCTCGTCGGGCGTCCGCCCGACGCGTTGGGCGTTCGCCCGACGTGGTTGGGTGCCCGCCCGGCGACCCTCGGGGCGTGCCCCGCGCCGTCGGACGCGTGCGCTCAGTGGCCACCGAGCGCGCGTTCCGCGCAGCTAGACGCTCGCACGTCGCGGCCGCCGAACGCGCCCCTCACGCTGCCAGGCACGTGTGCCCAAAGGCCCACGAGGGCGCGCACCGCCAGTGGTCCCAGGCATTGCTCGGGCGTCGAGAGCGTGCCACTCGCGGTGCGTCCGACGGAACGCGCGCGCACGTCTCGAGCCGTCAAGCGGGCGTTCGACCATCTACCTCCTCCTCGACCTCTGCCTCAGCCTCTATCCACTCCAGCTGCACCACCTCCTATATTAGACTGAGGTTGAACTCTCTCTCCTCTATCAACTAGTAAGGGACAATCATTACGATAATGGCCTGTTTCTCCACACTCAAAACATGTACCCTTCTTAAATGAACCATAACACTCTCCTGTGTGAGATCGGCCACATCTGCCACAAACCAGGGAAGGTCCCCAACACTCACCTCTGTGTACCCGTCCACATGTCTGACAAGCTGGAAAAGATGTTGTCCTCGCTCCTCTTCTATACCCACTATTAAACCGACCACCTGAAAATCTGTTACTACCAACGGATGGAGCACTACTCAAAACATCTCCAAATCCACCCCGTGATCTAGTCCCACCACGATGGATACTACTACTACCTCTAAATTGTTGAGAATAGCCTCTAGAAGAAACTGAGAATCCACCTCTCTTTGATGGCCTGCTAGACTGGCCTTCTGTATCAAATCTAGCCCTTTTAGTTACAAAAAGTTGTTCTTTATCTTTCACAATTTCCTCTGCTCTGAGTGCAGATTCTACTAACAATCTAAAGCTCGTTTCATGTGCATGAATCCCCATTCTAACATCTGGGTGTAGACCATGTTCAAACCTGCGACATTTTGCTTCTTCTGTAGCCACATTTGCAGGTGCATATTTGGCTAAAGTGTTAAACTTAAGCTCGTATTCAGCCACAGACATATCCTCCTGCATAAGGGTCAAAAACTCTGTTTGTTTCCTATCTTTGTATATCTTTGACATGTACTTATTAGTGAACAACTTCTTGAAAATATCCCATGTTATTTCAGTTCTAATTCTTGTCCTTTTTATAGATGTCCACCATTCTAAAGCTTCACCAGTGAAAAGATTAGAAACATATTTGACCATTGAGTCCAGACGACACTCTGTGTTCTCAAGTACATCTTCAATCTTGGCCCACCATTTATCAGCTATATCAGGATCTGTGCTACCCTCAAACTCTGTTGCACCCATCTTTTTAAGCCTTTCAAAATTTTTATCAAAGATTGGCGCATCTCGACGAGCTTGAACACGTGGCTGAGGCTGACCTTGAGCCAAATAGATTCCCATCATCTGTTCAAACTGGTTGTAACCCTGAGGATACCCTGCATGTTCTGAAGCTCCTATATGTTCTGAGCCCCCAGACTCATGAACACGACCAACTGAACCATGACTAGACATATGACCGGATTGTCCATTCTCACCATCAGACTCCATAACCCTACATGAAACATGACCATGTCAACATGCTTTAGCATAAGAAAATATGATTATGTGGTCTTACCCTAGGAATCCAAAACAAGTCATACACAACCAAATCCCTAGGAAAGTAGACCCGCTCTGATACCACTAAATGTAACCCCCTCATTTGGATCACATGATATCTCACACAATATCAGTCATAGACATGTTTTCAATTCTCAATCATATAAACTTCAATCTCATATAAATTTTACATATTATACATAAGAGAAAGCATTTATAATTTACAATACACGTTTAAGTCATTATCCTACACAGAGGATTTACAAAACAAAAGTACATTCACAAGACTCCAAAATGCCTAGATGAGAATGGACTGACACTGCTGGTGCGACCTTAAGCAAGAAGAACTCCACCTAACCTGTAAAATCTGTTGGCAAGGGGTGAGCTGCCTACTCAATAAACATATTACACATATATGTATATACAAGTAATGTAAAGAGCACAAACCAAAATAGGTCATCAGTACCAAGTTAGAATTTATTCATTTAGAATAGTAATACTGATTTTAGAAAGGCCTTACTATACTTAGACAATATATATAAAATGGTCCTTGGGCCCAATCTGTATTCCGGCTCACTAAATTCGGAATACAATCATCTGTGCTACGGAGGAGTTACACTCACTCACGTACTCATATATCTCAACACATGTGCTTCCGGCTCACAATATTCGGATAGCACTCTCAACTTGGACCATTTCACATATCCATCTAAGCAAGCTCATATTCATTTATAATCCAACCATTATTCAGTTCCAGTATGTGCACAAGGCTTAACATGCCGTATTTACGCATAACACTGCAACATACTTAATCATAACACTTTCTTATCAATCATGACGTATCATAAACACTCAAACATTATCCACATCATTCACATCAGATTCAACCACATCTCACACTCAACAAGTCACAAGGCACAATACATTCATACACATATATAAGCAATATGCTTACCGTCGCACTTGGTTCGATCTATTCAACACGATCGGGTGTGCGTTCAATTGCACCTTGCCCTCCTAATGTCACATAACATTGATACAATTAGACTTAACATAAACTTAATGAAAATAGAAACTAAGGAATGCTATATGATTTACAAGACACTAATGCCACAAAGTTCATGCAATCTAATCCTTTTGTCTTAGATCATCACATGACCTACTTGCACACATTCTGCCATAACTTTCTCTATATTAATCCAAATGCCCTGATTCTTGAACCTACTGAAACTAGACATATATGGGTATAACATATCCAAAATTCACTTTAATATCACTTCTACACAATATATGGCATGCAAAATGATTCAGTCCTGTTTCCAGCCAAGAAACAGACTATTCAGATTTGCATCTACCATAATTCACTCAACCTAGCTCACAATAAACACAATGGATTGCCAAATCCTTTTACAGACATATACTTCAAGTATTTAGGAACACTTTTGTATAAAGAAACTTTCTCCAATTCGGACTTTAAGATCCTCAAAATGCTACATCAACATGGCTGCCTCACATGACATTCAATTTCGAGGCAGTCATGATCCATCTAGGTTTTCTTCCTCTATATATGGAATTAAAGTCCCATATTTTACAGAGGGTTTCATAACACATATAGGAACATATGTTATTCTTTATGTATCTTCAAATTCGAACAATATCAATATGAAAAATAGGCTCCAAAATGACTGAAAGCAGTACCCTAGATTTCTGTTTAGGGCACTTGATACATATCTTTCATTTGGACAGCCTAAAACCAATGAAAACAACACCAAAACTCAACAAGCTCAATCACAACTCATCCACAACAAATCCTATGATCATACCTAGGTTTTTTCAGAATCTCCAACTCATAGAAAACAAGCTAAAACAGCATACTAACCTTCAACTTGTGTCTATCACCTAGTATGCTTCCTAACTTGACTTGTTTGGCTTGAAAATGGAAGAAATTGGAAGAGTTTTGTTTGGAGGATGTTAGGGTATATCAAAGGAAGGTTTGCTGAAGTTTTGGTCGAAATTGTGGCTGGAAATGAGGAGAAATGAGTTGTATCAATCATTGTTAAAACAAAGAGGCATACTTTGTCTTACTTGAGTGACACCTCGTGCTTGCTCACAAACCTCCAATCCAGCCCTCCACAAATGTAAGTTAATCAATTTAGGACATATGAATTCATTAATTCATTCATTTAAGTCCTAACTCAATTAACCAATCGTTACATCTTAACGACACACTAATCGCCTACTAATCGCACGATAATCGCATTATGCATACAAAACTTCTACTGACAATGAGATGAATCTAAAATGTATGTATTCAATCATGAAAATATATATGAATGTGGGAAGACTCATATGTTAGGGTTTTGGGGATGTTACAGCTACCCTATTTCAAGATTGCGGGGATAATGGCTAAACAGCTACCCTATTTCAAGATTGCGGGGATAATGGCTAAACAGCTACCCTATTTCAAGATCGCGAGGATAATGGCTAAACAGCTACCCTGATTTACGACTGTGGGGATAATGGCTAAACAGCTACCCTATTTCAAGATTGCGGGGATAATGGCTAAACAGCTACCCTATTTCAAGATTGCGGGGATAATGGCTAAACAGCTACCCCATTTCAAGATTGCGGGGATAATGGCTAAACAGCTACCCTATTTCAAGATTGCGGGGATAATGGCTAAACAGCTACCCCATTTCAAGATCGCGGGGATAATGGCTAAACAGCTACCCTAGTCTACGATCTTAGGTAAATATGGCTCAAAAGCAACTCCGGTCTGTGACCATGAGTTAGATGGCTCAAAAGCAACTCCGATCTGCGACCGTGAGTCGGATGGCTCAAAAGCAACTCCGGTCTGCGACCGTGAGTCAGATGGCTCAAAAGCAACTCCGGTCTGCGACCGTGAGTCAGATGGCTCAAAAGCAACTCCGGTCTGCGACCGTGAGTCAGATGGCTCAAAAGCAACTCCGGTCTGCGACCGTGAGTCAGATGGCTCAAAAGCAACTCCGGTCTACGACCGTGAGTCAGATGGCTCAAAAGCAACTCCGGTCTGCGACCGTGAGTCAGATGGCTCAAAAGCAACCCTGGTCCACGACCGCGGGTAAAATGGCTCAAAAGCAACCCTGGTCTCTAAATCGACCGCAGGCGTAATGGCTCAATAGCAACTCCGGTCTGCGACCATGAGTCAGATGGCTCAAAAGCAACTCCGGTCTGCGACCGTGAGTCAAATGGCTCAAAAGCAACTCCGGTCTGGGACCGTGAGTCAGATGGCTCAAAAGCAACTCCGGTCTGAGACCGTGAGTCAGATGGCTCAAAAGCAACCTTGGTCCACGACCGCGGGTAAAATGGCTCAAAAGCAACCCTGGTCTCTAAATCGACCGCAGGTAAGATAGCTCTTTCTAGCGACCCTAGTCCCTAAATCGACCGCAGGCGTGTAGTGATGCATATGGATGGGTGAATGTAGCCTAGTCTATGGATGCATGTAAACACTTATGTGTGTGTGTGCAGGTGACCGTGCGTGTGTCTGACTGTGCGTATGCGTGACCTATGTGTTTTGCTTCATGTAGATGCGTGGATGTATGTGTGTATGCAAACTATGTATACGCGTAAGCGTGACCAATGTGGTTAGCTTTATGTGGGCGTACGTGCGTGTGGAGACTATGTATGTATGGATGAGGTGGTCGGGCGAATACCCTTTTCATAGACTAAAGGATTTCGGTAGCTTTAGATCGAGAAATGATGTTTCAGGGCGAGGATGAGGGCGAGTACAGGTTTGAAGCCAATGGTTATAAGGATGGGGATTTGGTTTTGATGAGCTTGCGTCAAGGGGCTCTCGCCTTTAACCAGAGATTGACGTATTCATTTTTTCCCTAATTTTTGCTTGAGCCGCCCTTTTCGGGTTTTCAACTCAACGGGATCTCTCCGATATTCTCTATCTCTCCTTTTGCATGAATCGCCCCTAGGGGTTTTCGATTTATCTTTTCTATATCTCACTGATTTTCTCTATCTCTCCTTTTGCTTGGATCGCCTCTTTTGAGGTTTTCAATCCAACCCTTTTGTTCAATTTTTTTATTGTGAATGATACCGGATAGCACAGGGGATTCATATCCACGGGCCGCTTCTATGCTGAGCATTTGATGATGAGTTCATGCCTGATGCCTTCGTTAATGGAGAAGCTTCCGGAGCGAGATGGATGGTGATCTGATTGTATGGTCGTGCCCGCGATTGGAGTTACCGTCTTGGTGTGAGTTAGAAGTTGATGCGAGCGCATGCCCCTGCCAACTCGAGGTGAAATTTCACGTGCGCTCAAGCTAGGGATATTGCCGTTCGAGAGTAGTTGCTTCGGTCGAAGTTTGACTCGTGAGAGGACAACAGATGAGCAAAGGAACAAAACTTCATGGAGCATGAGAGAGAAGAATAGTCTTTTTTTTTTTATAGATTTTGGATCGGTTCATGGGTGTCGAGGCGACTTTAGTTGAGATGGGGTGTCTATTGATGCGGGTGTTTTCATTACAAATGCAACCGTCTAGCTTAAATAAAGCACCTGGCAAAGATACATTGAATTGTTTACTGCTCAGTTTATTAACCACTGTCACCAAAGCATGCCCTTCAGTTATTTTAACTCTCTCCTTTTACCCCGGAATTTTCAAATAAGCGCCCCGTGGGGTTTTCACTTATTGGGGTGTCCCTTATTGTTGCATAGGCCGTCCTTTGCGGATTTTCAACCTATCGGGATTTTCTTTCTTTCTTTTTTTTTTTTTATTTTCATGAGAAGGATTCCTCGGTTCCCTCGAGATTGATTAAAGTTCTGAACTTTGTTGCTGCCTTCGGCTTCCCTTGACTACGCATTTGATCTTTCTTCGTTACAGTGAGCTTTTCTCATACATTTGATTACACATTTGTTGGACAATGTCAACCGCTCTTGCCACCTTGACGCCTCTTGGCTGATCACGTCAGCTTTTGATTTATTTTCTTTTACTTCCGATTGACTTGACTTTGCCCCAGGGCCTTTTTAGCATCATTTTTTTTCTTTTTTCTTCTTCCTTTGTTTAACTTTGAGTCATCATAAGTCTAACCCTTTCGTTGATCCTGGAACAAAATACTTTATCGCTGATAGGTTAGTTGCCCCTGCCTCGTTCTGAATGGCGCACTCCTGTATTTGTGTATCCCTTTGGGGGGAGAAATCTTTGTCGGTGCCTCAGTGTAAGTATGGCTCTGAGGGCTTGTCGCTTGCTCCATATTTTCTTTTCTTTTTCTCTCTTTTGGACTTTGTTGATTGTCGCTCGATCTTCTTCTTGGCAAAAGCCGGTGAGAACCCTTCGTTTGATGGGTCTACGCCCGACTTATCATCATAGAGTCAGGGAATCGCTTCTCATGACTTATTTTTTTTACCTTCTTAATTTTCTCTCTTCAGCGGTTAAGTACTGAGCAATAAGTATATTCTAGATCTTACGTCCGTGCCATGATAGAAGCGGGAATATCTCAATTGAGTAGATATCAAATGTAAGTACGTGTGTTTAGGATAAATTTGCGGAAACGAAATTTCATTGAATTCAAAAGGAGGTTAATAACATCTTGTGGAATAGAAGATAAAATAAAAGACAAGGATAAAGACTACAAGTGCAATCCTCTCTCTCATACTACTTCAGGAAGCTTCAAGTTCTCCTGCTTCATAAGTGTCCTCAATCTAGAGAACCTCTTCTTTCGTTTATCCTGATCCGTGGTAGACCTCACCGTTCAAGGAACAAGTCGAAGACTTCATCCGCTGAGAAGGATCTGGGTCACTTATCTTCCCAGCTTCGATGAGATCTTGGATTTCATGCTTCAACTTCATGCAAGTGCTTGTTTCGTGACCATATTTCTGGTGGAAGTGGCAGTAGCCCCTGCGTTTGACTAATTCAGTGGTTGGACCTCCCGTGGCTAGTAGGGGATGAAGTATATCATGCATTTGTAGGCCCTCCAATACTTCTAATAAGGGTTGAGTGAAAGTGGAGAATTCCCTTCCCTCCCTTCTATACTGAGTGGGCGACGGAGGGCGAACAACCTTGGTAATCTCATGTCCCCGATGGTGTGGCTTGTTGTGTTCGTGAAATATGGTGTGGGAATACCCTTGGTGGAGTGAATGTTTGTGGATTAACTTGTGACATGAGCTGGAACATAGGTTTCTCCATAGAAGCTTTCGGGACCTCCGCAACTAGTGACTCGCTCAGGACCTCCCTGACCAACCTTTTCAGCTCTATCTTGAATTCATCTGAAGCAAGGATACCAGGAAGAACTCGCTCGATTTCTGCTCTGAGATTGAAATCTCCTATCATCTCTTGGGAATTTCCAACCCACTCATGCATAGTATTCTCCGGATCATTAAGAACACGTTTGAACTCATCAGAAAAGATGTATTTGGCTAAAGCCCCTTGCACATGGCTCTCGAGATTGTGGTTTGAATTGCTGGATTGGGCCATGAGTTAGGTTTCTAACAAGGAAATAGAAAGGATCGGTGAGTGGAGCTTTTTAGGCATTATGAACTTTGATGATGCAATGTACGTGCGATGCGAATGCTAAAGCTATCTACTTGTGCCTCCTATAGATGGATGTATGCATGATTCGTGATCTGTGCTTTATTTCTCACAACACGACTTGACTAGAGCTAAACCCTTTTTTTCTTTTTTTTTACCAGAGCCGTTGGCAGTACTTCGATCGTTTGTGCTAACTTACCTGTTTGGAAGTGCCGATGCTTGAAACCATTTCAACTGTTATACACACATTAGTACGAACCCTACAAGTTTACCTTGCAATGCTTTATAAGATGTACAATGTTGAATGACGCTTGACACGACTGACACTTGTGAGATTGAGACGACCCTCATGATAAGTAAAATTCCCTAGGGCGCTAGGTAAATGAGAGTGTACCCCGATGATATCCGTGACGTGTAGATACATTGGAGGGGTAGCGACATGAGTGGTGGGAATGACATAGTTGGTACATTGATACGACTCACGATCTAAAAAGAACAACCTAAGCGACCATGCATGAGGTGTATGTGAGAGATTGCCATCCTTGGTAGCAATGACGTACTTCGAAGATACGCAGTGTTACATGGACTGATGTGACGCTCATGGTATGTCCGAGACTCAAACAGACCGTGACGGAGACATGCGGGGCACTTGTCCATAGTTTACTTGGTATTGATATTGATAACAGGGAAACGTCTTTTTGGGAAACACAAGTTTCCTGAAACAGGCCGACATAGAGGGTGTGTCCTAAACTAGAATCAAGCGGGACGAGGCCACCACATATGGGGGTGTGGGTCGATGGTTAGTTTAACCCCAAGACACAAATGCGTAGACGTACCAACGGAACCTCGGCGTGTTATCTAGAAAGTGGTGACGCACAGGACATGCCCTCAACCGGTTAAGACATGGGGGAGACTCGAGTGACATACGTGATGTGCGGCATTTGTCAACTTCTCCTGGAAAGTAACTATTACGATGACGAGTATTATTTGACGGGATAATGCGCACGGAATATCTGATACTCGAGGTTCGAATAGGATGCATATGTCACATACGAGGTACGTGCCAATTATTAACTCCCAATTGGCTCACTAGTGCCTAGGCAGAGTGGTTTGAAACATGGTGCATTTAGGAAATATGGTGACGTACGTGGTATGCCTTAGAGGTAGCCAAACGGCATGATGGGAGTCCCACTTAATGTGCCCCCATGATTGACTTATACGCAACTTGCGAACGATGTGATGGCTTGATTTTGGAATTTCGACCATCGTGGGGGAAATCCAACATGCTAGGTACGAGACACGAATAGGGTGCGCATATGGCACACGTATTATCTGACCAACCCTGGGTATAGATGAAGTACAGAGATGACTCAAGAGGTACCTTCTAACAACATTAGAAGTGTCAGCTACACACGATACCGACACGCATGGTGCAGTCTAAGGATTAACTTAAGCTAGAGACCCCAAATACCTCGATGAATTTGCGGACATCAGTGCGTCCGGTAGAATGAGAGGTGTCCTAATCCGATCAAGGTATCAACGAGACGGAAATGAAGACTTACCTGGTACGTGTCGAAGGTCAATTTGTTTCACAGCGCAAACCCAACGAAGATATGTTTTATGAGAATCACTAAAGATCTTACGCGGATATGTCTGACGTATTCGGTCCATCATTGATAGTTGAGATACCAACGATGACACACAGGGTGGACATCCATAGTTCGACGGGAACCTATTACTATGAACAACTCGAGGAGCAACGAGGACGCGAACCAAGACCTTCGAGGTAAGTGCCAAATGTTGGACTTAGCCGCGGTATGACCAACTCGATACTAATGATACGAGTGAGACTCAAATAGCGACACATAGGGCATATGTCTCAGACTCGTGAATAAGGCAATTCAGAGTTTGGGGGCGCATGGACAGCGGTACCAATGATGTAGGGAGAGCGTGTCGAGGATTTGACAATAGAAACAAACCGATGTTTGAGACGTACTCCAGATATGAGTGACAATTTACAAGGCGTACGTCAAGAGTTTGATAGGAACCTCATGACATGAACGACTCAGTGTGTCAAGGTATGGGCGGGATGCCCGAGATGTCCCATAGGGTACGTGCCTAAGGGTGTGACTTGGACTCGATGACATGAATCACTCTATATGACAGGTACGGGCCAAAAGTTCAACTTGAACTTGTCGATACAAATGACTCGACATTGGGGGTGTAAGCAAGATGCACGTGATGACATATTTGAACTTGCCCCAGATTCGACTGGAACTCAATGACATGAGTGACTCGACATTTGACATGCGAACAAGACGTACCGAACCGCGTATGTGGGTGTGTGCCACAAGCTTAACCCTGACTGGATGGTATAAATGACTCAGTTTTCGACATGTGAGTAAGGTGCGAGGGATGACCTACGGAACGCGCGTCAAAGGTCGGTCCAGAATTGGATAGCCTAATGACATACTCGTGGGCTACAAATATTGACAAGGCGACATGTGGGGCACATTTTGACAAGGCCCAACGTATAACTAAAGCGCAAGTGGTGACATAAGGGATACGCACCGAAAGCTGATACGTGTTCGAAGGACTAGTGTCATATGTTTGGAATACTGATGTGTTACGATATATGATGACACACCTGGTATGTCTCATATCGATTTGCCCATTTTTAAAGATGCGACAGTGTGTCTCAAGAAGGCCAAGGATGCGCGGGTTACCTTAGTACAATGACGTGTCGATATACAAAGTACGGTCGAGAGTACCAATGGGGGCATGAGGATGACCTACTAGCTAAGAGTTTAGTGCAATGATGCATGGATTTATTAGATGTGACGAGGTGCCATATAAGGTGCCAGTTAAAACGCGGATGTGACACCATGACTTCGTGTGAAGCGTGCGTCAGAGGGTTAATGCGAACCTGGGGTCCGGACAGTGGGATGGTGTAAATACGAGGGGACACTATGATGACCCACATGGCGCACCTAAAGGTACCAATGGGAAGCGTGGACAACATACCAGTCAAAGGTTCGTTTCGAAGCTTAGGGTATTGCCCATAATTTTGGAAATACGGAGGTGCTACGTATGGACTACCTCCCCAGATGCGAATGATGACAGGTAAACGAGATTCATGTGAAACAGTTCACTCGACCCTAAGGTTTTGATCTTACAACCACGTAACTTTGGAGTATAGGTGCACGGCGCACCGACACGCGTGGTATGCCTTAGTGTGCGAAGGTCATGATGGCAACCTACGAGGTGAGGGGCATGAATAATACACCAACATATATTTGGAATCACTTAGGCATTATGTATAGCGTGGCGGCATCCGTGGGTATGTCTTGAGATACGAAAGGGAGGTGACGACGACCCGTGAGATTATGGTTCTATTTGAGATCAAGGTACCAGTCATAATCTTGAGATGTGTTGGCTAAGGCGTAGCGACATACATGGTATGTCTTGTGGCGTAAGTAGGACGTGTGTGAGACATGTGACGAATGGTTAATTCGAGTCTCGAGGGAACCGACGTCGTGATATTTTTTTTTTTTTTTTTTTTGAACAACCGATATGTTGTCGGTGACATGGAGACACACCTAGTACGTCTTGAGTTGACCGTGCAGACAGTGTACGGGACTTGCCCCCAAGATGCGAATGTCAGGATAAGCGGGGTATGACCACCAAACAAGCCTAACCACGGTAGAGGGATACAGGATACATTACGACATATGGGATATGTCTCCGGATGATGTAAACACCACGGTGAAGGCGCATGTGACATGTCACGATGCACCAGGTACACTCTCTAATGGTATGAACAGGATGATAAAGACATGTGCGGTGTATCCCCCACAAAGTATAACATGGCGAAGACGTAGGGAATACCTAAAGGTCTAAAGGTGCTCCTCCGGACTAATATATGAGACACATCACAACATGCGGGGTATGTCTTCTGTTACACGGGATATGGCTCTGGACTAGTGTATCTGATATGGAAGCTGCATATGCGACCTATCGTGATGTACGACCTTGACAATACCCGAACGTACATGATGCACAGTTGTGCATCGAGCACACGTCTTGATTGGTCTATAGCTGACGTGATGGAGACGCATGGGACCTTTCACGATATGGAAGATGGGACGAGGTAAGGACGTATGGGATATGTCACGGCCCAAATGGTATGCCTTTCATCTAACGTACATAGCATGGTGAACAAGCACCTGACATGCCCTGACATATGGGGCATACAACTCATGCCCCTCGCTTGGCACAAGGAATGAGGTGAAGATGTACAGGATGCGTTATGACACATATAGTACACCTTCTGACCGGTGTGTAATGACATGGTAGAGACACAAGGAATGGGTCATAATATACGAGGCACAACACGGAAAAGACATATGGGATATGTCACGACATAACGGGTACGCCTCTTGATCGGTGTCTGAATGATTAATGGAAGATGCATGGGGTGCGTTACGTCTCATGGAGTATGACAAAGTAAAGATGCAAGGAATACATCATCCCATGACAGGTGGGACTCACGACGGGTGGACACGTGATGATATGACGCAGCAAGGATATAGGGGATACGTCACGAGAGAACAGTACGCCTCTTGACAGGGTAAGGACATATTAGGGGTGCCGTGACATACGAGGTATGCCAAAACAAAAGCGTATGGGATATGCCATGACATAAGGGTTGTACCTTCCGACTAGTGCCTACGACACTGAAGAAACATACGAGGTACGTTACCATGCATAAGGTATGCTAAGGCAAAGACGCATAGGATACGTCACGACATAATGGACATGCCTCCTAGCTAGCATACAAACGACACGGTGAAGACGCGCGAGACGTGCCAAGGACGCATAGGATGCATCCCAACACATAGGTATGACAAGGCAAAGACGTATGGGATACGTCACGACATAACTAGTATGCCTCCTGAATGACACGCGACGCTGGGGTCGACTCTTTCTCACTTTCCTAATAAACACGTCCTAAATCTATGAAACCTAGAATGGCTACACGCAATGCGGTTAGCATGCAATGCTCTATATGGTATGATTGCAATGATTCGTTAAGCAGAGAACACATTATAACTTAAATCTGACTCGACTGATGTACAACAAGACATAAATCTATACAAACAAACTAGTTAGCGAAAATCGTACATAATGCGTAAGTAGATCGCAATAAGAGAAAGAAAACGTTAGATAATAATCATATTCATCACATCATCTCTCTTCCATCCTTATTCCTCCACACACTCGTTGGTCCAAGTCTCTTTCCTAGGATTTTGGTATGGGCTCACATCGTGGTCCAGGGGACGCGTGATGCCGTCGATTATTGCAGAAAAGTAAATCATCCATCAGACAATACAGTTCGTTTTGACGTATCCACGTTTAGTGACTAAGAAATCGACCAAGTTGGATTGTTCTTTCAGAATAACTCGTCTTTTGTCCTTTTGCGAGACGCATTAATTCGGGTTTTGACTCCTTTTGAGCGCATCTCAGTTTTTAGACACGGTTCGAGTTACTCTTCTAGTTCAATCGTTCGTTATTGTCAATGACTCGTTCCCTTTTATTCGCGTGGGTTCATGTCTCGATTTTTGGATTACAACGGGATCTTTTGGATCTATCGAGAGACGTAACCACGTGTTTATTTAGTGATGGAATCACTTTTGGATTTTATTTTAGGGAACGGACCCATCGCGTAACGCGTTTGTTCTTAGCGTCGAGGATTCGTTTGCTCATTTTGCTACGTGAAAGATGGTGAGTCTTATTTTGAGCGCACGGTAACCTTTCGGCTAGCAACAATTCGTTGTTTTTCCCAATCCACGGGATATATCATCTTAGTGTGGTTATAGAAAATCAACATTTCGTTGAATCGCATGCTTATTCAAAGCGAGGACATCACCGTTCTCTTTCCTTTAGGCACGATTTAAGCAAACACGTACATCGGGCCATATTTCTTGCAGTTTTGGTAACGGTCGAAATGATCGAGTCGTTAGTCAAAACCCGCAGTCTCGTCCATATGGCGCAATTATATGGTTTGGCTTAATTCGGCTTCGAGATTTTAAACGGTGTATACACTCGTCCGAGGCACGTATTCAACGACATTGGTTTATTTTCTTTAACTACTCTCGGTATTGATATATATCGTAGATTCGGAATGATTTTGGTCGTTTAGTTCATTTTTTCTTCTTTATTTCCTTAGTCATCTGTACGGACACATCCATTTCTCTTAAGGACGACACGAGGCATAACGTAAAAGCTCGTCTTTCATTCGAAAGGGACAGGCTACTTGTGCGAAACTTTTCACGTTACAACAAGGTCGTTCGAAACAGAAATGTTCTTCGTTTTCGTTTCGTCTTGATCTCGTTTTATCCTAATTTATTTAAAGAATGTGAATAACGGCTATTGTTAATATAGTCTTTTGTATCGAAATGTAATTATCCTTAACACCGAACCGATTCATACTAATACGTGCTTACGTCATAACGCATTTCCTGAACACGTGCCTTCGTCGGGACACCGAAAGGGACAAGGCGGGCCGCACATGTTCATTCATATGAGATGACTAAGTCGTCTTTAGTTCAAATCGTTTCGATGTTTTAGGGTAATTAGTATGTCGATTCATGAGTATATATTAACGCATCGTCTCATTTTCTTTACATAATTTAGGATTAGACACGTATCATGGCGGTTTGAAAACACGAACTGATTCATTTATCACATCAAAAATAGTAACGGTATGGAAACTTCTAAGGCTACTATATGCTGACACGGCTGACCGCGGGACCTCACAGGACCGCACAGATTCGCCCCTAACGAATGGATGGGGACCCTCTGGCGCCTTACTGTAAGGGGGAACTTACGCTAGCCTCTTTCGAGCGACGAATGGACTCTCGCTAGAGGTTTCGCGGAAATTACCCAAAGGGTTTGCAATAATGCTCGTGAATGCATACGAAAAGAAGTAAAACGATCCGTCCCCGTTAAGAGCTTAGTGCATGCCTTCCGGAATCAAATTTCTCGCTTCCCCAGCAGAGTCACCACTTGTTAGACGAGGTGCCGCGGCCTAATCTCCCGGGCGGACCGGGGGGTGGACAACCTCATGGCGACATAAGCGGTGATTGGCGCCGAAAGCAACCAATCGCGGAATCAAGCTGCTCGGCAGGACCGGAGCTCGGAGATATGGAAGAGTCGCCACCCACGAATGGGAAAATGAACACCGATCCCTTGCGGAAGACCGGTGTGGGTTCGGGAAACTTAGGTACGAGCCGAGAAGGCTAGCTCCTTTCCGGAGAAAGGCTACTAGGCACCCCGACATCGCCCGGTTATGAACCACCGGCCTCCTACTCAGCATGTTAGGTGATAACGGACTAATCGTATACTTCTTTAAGTTTAAAATTCATTTGAAACCCTTTTCTTTCTCTTTTTGGAAACCATTTTGAGCATATGATATTGAAAAGCCACATCAGTAAAGAATCACCCATTTATGTTTATACATACACAGAGAGGGGGAAGAAAGAAGTGATTTATTTACAACCGTATTTAAATGTTATGTTGTGTGTCTATTCTACATTAACTTATTTCCCCAAAACGGATTTATTTACATGGTTCGCACCTTAATCGCCGTTGGAACGATTTAGGTGCGTTTTAAAACCCCGTTTGATGAAGCTTACCCGAATCGCCGTTGGAACGACTCGAGTAATTGAAAACGTTAAAGTAAAAGCCTTTTAATAAGAAAACGTGGTTAAACATACAAGTCAATTTTATTTTGTACCAATTCATTAAGAAAGCGATTCAAAATCTCCATTATTAACAAAAAAAAACGATTTTGATTACAATGTTCGCTTAATCCGTCGTTGGAACGGACTAAGGTTTTAAAACGTGGTGTTTTGAAGACGATTTGCAATATCAATCAAAATGACTCTATTTATCTACATTAGAGATCTAAGAAAGCTCATTAGCTTAAATAATTTAATTGAAAACTCTCTTTTTGTGACTTACTTTCCCCACTTATTTAATGGACTCTCTAACTATTATAATTACCTCAATAAACACATTTAGGCCCAAAAATTAATTCTTCCAAGTGAAGCCCATTTGAAACATGGACTTATAAATGACCAAAAGAAATAAAGAAAATAATATAGATATATATTTACACATTTTAGCCCAAAAGACATAAAATAAGAGTAAAAGAAAATATACTATCTAATACATATATAAGAAAGAATAATGAAAACAATATATTTATACTTTAAACATAAGAAAATAGTGAATGAAATTCATAAATAAGAAAATAGCATTTATTACTCAAAATAATTTTATTTAACAATAATTAAGACAACCCAAATATACCCCAAAACTATATATATATACATAACTAATATAATCCTAATGTCAAAAAGACTATATGTTCATCCCCCAATATCTACTAATTATCTCCCAAAATGCCCAAGTAAATAACATTTAAAATAGAATTTAATGTAATTTAAATGAATAATAATAAAAAAGAAAGTAATATGTACATATATAAAAAATTAGAATGAAAATGGAATACCAATCTCCTAAAATAATTATATATGTTAAAGTTTTAAAACAATTTGAAAAGAATATATTACATAATTATATATATATATACCAAGGATTAAAAGTCTAAAAGTTAAGAAAAAGGAACCGAAATGGCATTTTTTACATTTTGGCAGATTTACCGACGGAAAATCCGTCGGTAAACAGCATTTAGTGACAGAATTGGCAAATTACAGCAGCACTCCAACATTTTCCAGATTTGTTCAAAAGCATTAAATTAAATCTAATTCAATCGTTTTGGACTTCCGAACTACCAAAGATGGATCATAGTCGAAAACGGAAGTTCCTAAAACGATGTTTTTGTTTTAAAACGTTATTTGGAAATTCCTTTTAGATTGAAAACTTATAATTACAACGTTTCGATACCCGAACTACCTTTTTATAGGATCACGGTTCGTATTGGGATATCCAAAACGAGGTTTTTTATTTTAAAATAAAACTGAATTTTATTTAACACGAAACGAAAATTAAATAAATACGCTAACTAAATAAAACGTGACAAAATAAATAAATGACTAAAGGAATAAAAACTATAGCATAAAAATAAATAGAAGGAGAGAAATAAATTAAATAAAATAAAGAGTCTAGTCCTCGGATAATACCTTTGATTCGGTATCTGACAGTCGAAGCCGATTGATTCCACGAACCGCGAGCTCCCGATTTTAATCAAAATTTAGTAAAAATTGAACTTAGGAAATTTGGAATTTTTGAGAAAAAAAAAATATTTTTCTCAAAAAAATCCACTCTCTCTCTCTAAAAATGTTTAAAGTGAGAAAGTTTTCCTCTCCTAAAAAAGGCCTCCTTTTCACATTGGGATCTGTGTCCTTATATAGGAAAACGGATCCCGGAACAATGGGCGACGCCCAAAAAAAATTGGGTGTCGCCCATTGTGGTTGGGCGGCCGCCCAACCTAGTCTTGGGCTACCGCCCAACATGAGTTGGGCGGCCGCCCAACAATAGTTGGGCGAGCGCCCAACGCGAGGTTGGGCGCCGCGCCCAACCCTCGTCGGGCGTCCGCCCGACGCGT
Organism: Euphorbia lathyris; assembly: GCF_963576675.1. NCBI lineage: Eukaryota > Viridiplantae > Streptophyta > Magnoliopsida > Malpighiales > Euphorbiaceae > Euphorbia > Euphorbia lathyris. Next base: position 93,136,993 of record NC_088910.1, read on the forward strand.
TGGGCGTTCGCCCGACGTGGTTGGGTGCCCGCCCGGCGACCCTCGGGGCGTGCCCCGCGCCGTCGGACGCGTGCGTTCCGTGGCCGCCGAGCGCGCGTTCCGCGCAGCTAGACGCTCGCACATCGCGGCCGCCGAACGCGCGCCTCGCGCTGCCAGGCACGTGTGCCCAACAGCCCACGAGGGCGCGCACCGCCAGCGGTCCCAGGCATTGCTCGGGCGTCGAGAGCGTGCCACTCGCGGTGCGTCCGACGGACGCCGCGCGCACGTCTCGAGCCGTCAAGCGAGCGTTCGACCATCGTCGTCCGCGTGCGGGATGCCGTTGTGTGCCCGCGCCGTGCCGTTAATTTTCCTCAGCTTATTATTCTTTATATATTTTCAAAACTTCCGGAATCAATCGCTTCGACCGTCTTGTTTTAGGTTTTCGTCACAGGTCCTCCGACTCGGTGTCTACACCTGTACATTGTAACATAAAAATAAGTTTTCTATTTGAAGAACATGACAGAATTTTTGTGTTTCATAATCAGTATATGAATGGCAGAAAGCAATAATTTTATGCCAAAGATTATTATGTAGTACCTGTTTGTGCTATATGTGGTGTCAAATGAGACCATATCACCATAAAGAGCGTAGTTTTTGATACATACAGGGTCTGCCCATAAAGCTCTACATAGTCTACCTTCTTGATCTACTTCAAATTCAAAAAATAATGCACTCCATAACTCCTTTTTTTTTTGAAAATTATCTACAAACATTTGTGCATCTGAATCCTTAATATATGCTTTCAAGTCTCTCTGGAAGTTCTTAAAATCTATCTTCGATGCACCAATATTTTCATATCCTCCATAAAGTTCCTTTGCTTGTCTATAAGTTTTGAGAGGTCCAACGTTCATCTGTTTAACCAAATCAGAATTTATTTATTTTAAGATGAAATGAGTAAAATTCTATAAATAAACAGAATACATTATTTATAATGCATAAGTATTATGAAGAAGATTTTTTACCTTTGCATTATTAACTACCATCTTTTTGTGTAGAAGGTTCATGTTCCTGCCCTCTTTTTGATATTGTACAGATCCTGGAGTGTATAGAAGATGATTATGTTCTTCTTTAAATTGTGTCACTTCATATTTTGCATTGTCGGAAAGTTTGATAATCATTTTAGCACTGCATCCTACGCGATTGAGTGTCCTTTTTCTGATTTTTATATCACTGGATGTTGCTTTTCTTTTGTGATATTTGTAACCTTCTTTATTGCATATAAAAAATTGTTCTTTTATAACACCTTGTTTCTTTCTTGAAGTTGATATCCTACTATTAAATCCACCAGCACATGCATATGATTTGTAGAATTCTTGTGCTTCATTATAATTCTCAAATATCATTCCAAGAGCAGGTTTTAACTCATTTGAACAATTAGGAATCCATATTTTTGTTCCATTAGGGCTGAGTCTTGTGATTACTTCTGGTGTGTAAGGTACAATTGCAGTAGAAGAGTAAGTAGGCGAAAGCAAATCTACAAAACAGGTAAGAGAGTTGAGATTAGGACAAATATGTACTTTGAACAAACGGTACATTAGTTCGGAACAATTAGCATATCTATTTTGAACAACTAATATATTATTATGGAACCAATAATATATTCACATGGAATAACAATTTCAATTTGTTAGAATTTACAGTACAGTTTTTGTTAAAAATTAGTATAAGAAATCTATTATCAAGTCTGAGAATAAGTTTAGATCAATTATTATCAATAAATTATAAGGTACAATTGCAGTAGAAGAGTAAGTAGACGAAAGCAAATCTACAAAACAGGTAAGAGAGTCGAGATTAGGACAAATATGTACTTTGAACAAATGGTACATTAGTTCGGAACAATTATTATATCTATTTTGAACAACTAATATATTATTATGGAACCAATAATATATTTACATGGAATAACAATTACAATTTGTTAGAATTTACAGTACAGTTTTTGTTAATAATTAGTATAAGAAATATATTATCAATTTTGAGAATAAGTTTAGATCAATTATTATCAAGAAATCCATATATATCGTCTAAATTTAATATAAATCTATTATCAAAAAAAATGTAAAGTGTCAGATATTAGCAAAATACCTAGAGATGATGTTGTGTTGTCTTCCATATTGCACTAATTGTTGTCTTCAGATTCCATATTTTGGTGTTCGTATTCCATATTCAGATTGAATTATATGAATGCAGTTGAGAAATCGATCGATAATGTTGATGTGAAGAGAATCGATCAGTAATGTTCAGAGTGGAAAATCGAACGATAATTCATCGGAGAAGAAACTCAGAGTTTAATCTGAATACAGATTTGAAATCGATCAATGATTGTGAGAATAAAATCGCATTTTTTCTGTGAGGAACATAGTAGAATTGAGATATTTGATTCGCGCGTTTTTCCTGTGAGGAACAGAGGCTAATTGACGCGTATTTTTTTTTTGAATTTTATTGCCAAAACGACGTAGTTTTGTTATGTCACACAATAAGCTCATTGTCACAACTTAAGACCTTGTCACGCTTGATCTCACCCCTATATATATATATATATATTAAGAATTCAAACTAAATTATAAAATATTAAAAAAAACTATTGACATTATCTATGAGTTAGAAACAAACTACAACTTGAAATTATAAATATTTAGTATTCTCATTGATGTTTACATTTTTCCCATAAAACTCTCCCAATTATCTATATATTGAAAACCTAAACTCTAAATTGAAATTCTAAAATTTTAATTTGTTCTATTAATGTCTATTGTGATACATTATATATAAACCATGCATACTTATAATAAAAATTTCAAATTTTATGTGTTGAGAAATTTTATTATACTAAACTCTATTTAGTAATAACCTCCCAATTGTTATACAAATAGCCCGGTCCCAAATGTATTCCTATATAGAGATTTTACTGTATTAGTGAAAATAAGACTTATAATTCGTTGTGGTAGGTACTTAATTAAGAATTAAAATCTTCAAAAAAGAAAAAGTTAAGAATTAAAAAAGAAAACGTCACCTGTATATATAAGTAGCAAAATAATTATTGTTTGGTGTGTTCATAGGCTGTTAAGGTTTTAGTCACATGACTAGCTAGTTGAAGGTAATAATTGATATCACACAATTCTCTACTGATACATGTGGATCGATAGAAGACTCACGCTTTCAACTGTAGCAATTGGAGTTATCTGGCTCATTAAAAAAAATCTTAAAGGTCACGCACATTCTGATTCATATTTCACACTGAGATTAGCGGAATTACAGATGCAATTTTTGTAACCGTTATTGACCTCCTCATTAATGACCGCCACATAATCCGCTACTCACATTTATGACATACAACCTAGATCTTCTATAAATACAAGATATACAATACTCAAAAGGTATTCACTTCATTCTATTTGTTTACTTAAGTTTACATACTACTCAGTACCATTTTTCATCACTAATGCATTAGACGAGGGTCTCTGGTTCTCAGCCCCTCTTTGACCACTTTTTTTGTTTTATTTTAGGCACTCAGTTGACTCAAACAGCCCAATTCAAAACTTCTCACATCAAATTGGTGCAGTGAGCGTCGGACGGAACAAATTGTGCTATGACCCATCTAAATAGCTTCATAATCCCACCAGCCTCTGATATTCCTTCTACATCATCTTAGTCAACCAGAAATCGAGGTATATTGGATGAACTGACAATCTCATAGAGCCTCTCTAGATCAACAAATAGAAGCCTATTTGGGCTCCTTAGACCGTGAACATCGAAGGTTCATGGATGGTATCACAAACAAGCTCATTTACAACATAAGCTCACTCCAAAAATCGATGAACATCCCCATGACTGAGCATGCATCACAAATGGAGGTCATCACAATAGAGTTCAAAGAGGAAGGGGAGGCTAACAAATATGCGTATAAGCACGATTCTATTGCTTGTTCGATCGAACATCAAATCGCATGCATGCCCTCGAAAGAGAGATCTATCTGCGAACTCTCACCATGATGCTACCCGAGGAATGTCCAGGGATCGAAAGTATAGTCCTTATAATAGAAGGCATCATCACTATTGAACACCACCCACATCGACATCATTCAGACGAGTCTAGATCTCCCAAGCGGAAGAAGACCATTTGTCAGAGCTGAGCTGAATTTTGTCTTTGGAACTACGAAGAGAATCAAAGAAAGGCTTCGGGACTAAGACCTAACAATCAATGACATCCCAATTCGAACCAAAGAACGGAAGAGGGTGAGGCCCTTCTCTTTAAGAACGAAATGTACAATCTCATTCGGAAAGAGCTTCGGAATGCTATGATGGATGCACGAATCGATTATAGAATTCTCAAGATAATAGATGTTAGTACACCACTATGTATGAAAATAATGGACCGAGAATTCAAAAATCCAACATTGAAGGGGTATAATGGGTTGATAGATCCCATTGCGCACTCAATAACTTTCACATAGCTCTAAAAACCACCACTGATATAGACACACTTATGTGTAGTCTCTTCCCCACAACACTCAAAGTATATGTAGCATATTGGTACGATCAACTTCTCCCTGGATCTATACGACGTTCAATCAAATTGCAAATGAGTTCGAATCCTGACAGTCCAATTTATCAATGAAATTCCAACACATGGCAGGATGAGTCTACGTTGTACACTCTTCAATCCCAGAGGGAATTCATGTGAGGGTGTGTGTGATAGATAATAATAAGTCTTAATATCTTCCCAGCCCCTCAAGTTGTCCCAATACTGCAACTGACCCCCCTAACTTAGATTTGTGACAACTAACCCCCTCAACTTGTTTATTTGGAACAAATAACCCCTCAAATTGCTCAATTGGAACAAATATTTGTTCCAAATAAGAAAGTTGAGGGGGTTAGCTGACACGAGTCTACGTTCAGAGGATCAGTTGCAGTATTGGAACAATTTAGGGGGATTAGAAGGTATTAAACCTAATAATAATAATAATAATAAAAGTTATTTTTAGACTTTAGCTATCAACTTTAATCTTTTTATGTTAAATTTCTTCTCAAATTTGAAAAACTTTACGGGTTATTATGATTCGGCGGACAATCAAAATGACAATACTACCCTTAATTTTGACTATTTTCCCCTATTATGTCAAGATTCCTAGGACAATGTTGCACCAATTATGAGTGTCCTTATATATATATAACCTACTAATACCATGACTGCCAGAAAGAACTTGCATAATACCAATAATTAAAGAGAATTGACTAAAGAATTCCATACTTAAAGTGTCTTCTTAGTTAAGAAGAGATTTGGAGTGCTTGACTACAAATAATTACTAATTAATTAGGTGCAGATTCCCTTGAAGTGGAATTAGAGAGACCAGGTTCAGAACTTACTCATTTTAAAACAAATAGAGATGATTGAAGTGGGAGGAACACAAGCCACAACATGTGGGATTATGCTTTATTTTGTGTTGATTAATTAATTTAATTAAGTACTTATGTTGGGTTTAAAGGTATCACTAAGATTCTAACCAAATTTTTTGAGCTTTGAGATAATCTTAATATTGTCTCCTTCTTTCTCCACTATAACATCCCTATTAATAGTATCAACTCATTGGGAACATCCAATAAACTTGGAACTTCCACTTCTTAATCTTTCATTCAACATATGCCTAATTTTGGGCTTGCTTTTCCATTGTCTCGAATTAGACAATTCACCCTAAATTCTTGATGCTCTAGTAACTAAAATGCAAAATCATTTTCTATATATGTATATAACTCCTATATATTATTTAAAATGGCACAATATTAACATCATAGTAAAAATTATAATTTAATTTTGAGGGCTTCAGTGGAGAAGCTAAATGGATTTCTCTAATATCTAAGAGACGGGTAGTGAATCTAAATCTATCAATAAATAAATCAATAAATTTAGGCTTACCTCTTGTAGCGTAGATCCGTTGAACAACAGCGGAAGTAATCAACTTTAGCTTTGTATCACTGATCTAGGAGGTTACTATATCGAATGAGCAATCTCTGTTGTTCCACGAACTAAGAACGCAACAAGAGAATAGAAGGGCGCGACAGCTAGGGAGAGGGAACAGAGTGAAAATTGCATTGTGAAATATCTCTGAGTATTGTGTTATTAGAGTGTTAGGTTTAGCCTCCATATCTATATATTTATAACTAGGTTAAATCTAAAGGCCTAACCCTAACCCTAACCCTAACCCTAACCCTAACTGATTAAGTTACGGGCGGACCATAAATGGATGAGCAAATGGGTCATGGTCCGTTTACTCCATTTATTCCTACATCTCCCACTCGCACGTAACGGAAACATATTCCATCAATCTATCTCGTTTATACTCGCAAATAGTTCGTGCGATCGGCATACAATCGAGAACTCAAATGTTGTATACTCGTTGGAGGTATACAACCTCTCGAATTACATGTGTAATTAAGAAATAATATGCTTTATCCTAGACTTTATATCACATCCACTGTAATCATTATTATCTCAATACTTCATCTATATTCACAAGCATGCACATATGGATAACTATCCGGATTCGCGAAATATAGGACTACAAGATGTGAGCTTGATAAAGTCTTTGCCTCTTGCTACATTCTTTCCATAATAATTCATTTTACTTGTCCAATTGGCCCCTATCTAAGCTGAATTAGTACATAGCTCTTGAGAGCATCCTTCCAAAGTAGCCAAAATGAATTACACTTCTTAAAATAGTTAAGGGTATCAAGGATAACGCTTCGAGAAAAACATGTTTTTCACGAAGAGAGTCTCACACAAAGAAAAAAGTGAGATTGTCATTTTTCCATCTCTGAATCACAAAGCACACATGGTATGAAAAACATGTGCTATGGTGTTCAATCCTTCCATTTGAAGGAAGCATATGTCTATGCTCAAAACAACACCATACGAATGTTTCGGTTTCGATGTGTCATACCATCTAACCTTAGTCTCTCTCATTATAGGACTACCTTCGGCTATCTTAGATAGAAGATTTCATTCAAACAACTCTGATTGAAATCTCATATTATAAATAATCTTTTTTGTATACATACTTATCCACTTGTATGTATATTTCTATCTTACAAACTAATGAACCTAGATACATTATTACTGCAAGACAACATCAATTATTGAGCAAGATCTCGTTTACTCATTCTTATCTTTGTCACCACAATCAACAAAATGAAGGTAAGTGCTCGTGTGAGTGAGCTACTTCTCGTTTACTCAAATAATTTATGGACCATTTTTTTCCTTATTCATTAAAGAATAATACTCCACCCTCCCATGAATATGTGCAAAATAATAATTTTTCACGTTCCATTAAATATGCACAATTCATCTTTTAGTTATAAATAATCACCACCCTCCTAATACAATAAAAAACTTTTATAAATTAATACTCGATAAATTAATAATCTCTTTAAAATAATAATTTCTTCTGGTCCCGATTTGGGTCAGTTCAATAAATTAACACTCGATAAATTAATATCTCTATAAATTAATAAAATTTCATGGTCCCAACCCAACACTATTAATTTATAGAGGTTTTACTGTATACCCATTTATTATGATTTAAAATTATTATATGTAGAATAAATTAAATGTTTTATTAATTAAAACAATTTATTAATTGAGGTATAAAAATAAAATATCAATAATATTATATATATATATTTTATTCAATTGTCTACTTAACGGAGGAAATAATTACAACATGACTCCCAAAATTGTCAAGACAAATAATAGAGAATAATAATAAAAAAATAAAAAAATAATTTACTAAAAGTCATATATATATGTCCAATAAATGTGAGGAAAAAACACTAATTGATGATTGATAATAGGGGTTAAATGCATTATTGGTCACTGAACTTACATGGTCATCTCAAAATGGTCACTCAACTTCAATTTGTCTCAATAAAATCATTTAATTTTGAGTTTTATCTCAATTAGGTCAATATGACGATTTCAGTGATTAAAAAACATCGAAATAGTGACATAAGTGATACGTCAATATGAGACAACTCATATTTCTAACCGAAATGACACATGACATCCACATATGCGTCACTGGACTATCACGTGTCGATTATTTTTATGAAAAAAAAACTAAAATTTAGTTTTTTTCATAAAAATACCCGACATGTGGCTGTTACATCTCATTTCAGTCAGAGATTTGAGTTAACTCATGTTGACGTGTCATCAATGTCATTATTTCGATGCGTTTTAACCACTAAAATCGACGGAGTGACCTAATTGAGACATAACTCAAAGTTGAGCGATTTTATTGAGACAAATTGAAGTTGAGAAATGGCGGTGTAAATTTAGTGAGCAATGATACATTTAACCCTTGATAGTAGTGCTCAGAAAGGGGGTACAAAAGAGATAAACAGTCTGCTTCTTGTTAATATTAAAGCCATTATTATATATGCAAGTGATAGAATAAGGAAGCATCACAGCTTCTTCTTCTTATTATTATTCACCCAAATATGAATGCATATTGTTCATTACAAAACCCATTTTTTACTCTAAACAAAATGAATAGCCGACCAATTTTCTTGGTGGAAGTTGATGCCCACATATATCATAAATGTCTGGTTTATATGCTGATGTGGCACTAAGATAAATAAATATATTTTTGTCTTTTTTCCAATTAAATAATAAATATAATAGCTAGGTCTTTTTGAAATTCATTTCTTGGACCACATGATCTCAATCTTTCTCTCTATATAAGAACCCATTTCTTTCCTTTCTCTTCTCACACTCACTTCTTACTTCTCACTTCTAACATTCTCCTTCTTTAAGAAATTTAATATGAGAAAATCAACATCCTCCTCAGCATCCTCATCCTCATCATCTTCGTCGTCGTCGTCGTCGTCGTCATCGGCAATGGAGGAATCCTCAAAGAAGAAGATTTATAGCAGAAGACATGGAAGTTATATTAGGCATCAGAAAGGAAGAATTTACATTATAAGAAGGTGCATAGTTATGCTACTTTGCTGGCATGAGTAATTCATTCATTACTTTACTATTAATCATGCTTTTATAGCTTAAATGTATATTGAAAATGAGAAATGCTACTTAAGTTATATATATATTTCTCTTAATTATTAATTATTGAAATGGTTAAGAGAAGATACACTTTTGTATTTTCTATCATATCTTATATAAAATATGGCATGTTTCTCTTAATTATTTATTATTTTCTCTAATGTCTTTCATATTCTAATAATAACTCATTGAGGAATGCATAAAATTAAAGTAAAACAAACAAATTCAAGAGTTATAGCAGCTTTATAAGGTTTACTGTATCAGTTCTTAGATAAAGGTTCGAATGCAACACATCTGTTAGTTACCTCAATTTTCATCTAATAATTTACATTTTAAAACTATTGCTTTCTCCATGTATCACGTGTTTCAAATTTCAATTCAATAATTAAAAGGATTTGATAAGTAAGGTTCAAGAATAGCTTCTAAGATACATAAAATACGGCAATGCAAAGCAATTATATTTCTAAAGTTGGAAATGGTACACTTCTATCCTTCACATTTATAAGTTGTCCAATTTTACCATTAAAGTAGGAAATTTTGACTAATTTCCAGTCATTATTGACATAACACTTTATGCAGTCATGAATTTTATTCTCTCCATTCTATTTATGTGTCATGTTATCACTCACTGTTAACAAATCAAAACACATGTACACAAGATATTTTGAATTTTGAATTTTTCTTTTTCAAATATGTGTTTTTGATCTGTTACAAATGAGTAATTACATGAAGTATAACCTTAGATAAAGCTAAAGTGGTCCAATTTTAGAAATATAAATTGATGAAGGAAGCATAATGATTTAGATGAGGTATCTTTTTAGGAAGAATGGAACCATTTGCTATATAGTGTGTTGTCAAGTCATAATAGATGGAAGTTTAAAGCAATATTGGTGTTGCTCACATGTGGTCTCTATTCTGTACTATAATATGACACTACTGGTTTAATCTCATTTGAATGCTATGCAAAAGGTTAAAAGGGGAGAAAAACAAATATTCGTGTCCTATATATACCTTTTTTTTTCTTTCTTTGTTTTTTGTTTTTTATTTATTTGCTTACTATACAAAAAAAAAAAACTTTATATAGGGATGCAAGTGGGACGGGGATTCCCAGTCCCCGTTGATGATCCGCCCCGACGCAGACGGGGAATCACCAATAAAAATCCCTATGGGACAGGGACGAAGATAATTTTATCCCCCGTGAGGGGATGGAGAATGGTATCACCGTCCCGTGGGGATCCCGACCCCGCCCCGTTTATCCCGGATGGGAAATCCGCAACGGATCTCCAATTATTCCTCATTATAATTAAAATTATACTTTAAATATTATAATTTATAATATTAGCTTAAATTTATTCAAAAAAAATATTAACTTAAATTAAGTAGACTTATTTTCAAATATAAAATTAAATGGGATAAATAAAATATTAGCCAAGAACTAAATGGATATTTTTTCTAACCACAACTAAACTAAAGATATAGTATCTCTATCATTCTTTCAAACAAAACCTAGAATTAGAAAGAAGAAGAAAAAAAATATATACTTATTTTTTGAAATATAAATGGTGATTCCCTACGGAAACGGTGATGTGGAATACGGAAAAAATGTTTCTAAACCGGGACGGAGATTTCCCGCGAGACGGAAATGGGGGTTTCTATACTCTTTAGCACTTTATTTTATTAGTATTAGAAGTATTCAAATTATATAGGTGCAATATGTCGCTGAACTTAAAGCTGCAATATTTGCGATTAAATTAGCATGGAAAAAGAATTGGTGGAATCTTTGGGTTGAGTCGGACTCACTATATGTTGTGAATCCGCTTAGGCGGAGATCCTGTCAGGTACCATGGAAGCTACGGCAGGACTGGTTAGAGTGCTTAAACATCTCCTCGGCCATGCACATCCCGATAACGCATATTTTTAGGGAGGGGAACCGCGTGGCGGATACCCTTGCAAAGTCAGGGGTAGCATCTTCGGATATCACCTGGTGGCCGTCTGCTCCTAGATTCTGCCACTCATTTATTCAGGACGATCTTTGTAATATCTGTCAACTTGGGATTTCCTAATTTTATTTTGCTTTCTCCTCTCTTGTAAAACTTTTTCCTTTTATTTAATATATCAGGTTTTAGGGCGCTTGGTCCAGGGGTGCCGACCTAGTCGGGATGTCTGAGACAAGTTGCTCTCTCGTCCCAACCTTTCATCAAAAAAAAAAATTCAAATTATATAGGTTCATTTCGATATACTTAGTATAATTATATTATATACAAATTTTAATTATTCTAAAACTATCTTTCAAATAATTACTAATAAACTAATTAGTAGCACTAATAATTCAAATAATTAGATTAGAGATATAAGAATTAATAAAATATAATAATTAATTAATACGAGAAAAATTAATATGAAATAAGAGAAATGATAAATATTAATATTGATTAAAGAATAATAATATTAATAAAGAATAATTAATATAGAAACAGAAATTTAATAGAATATTTTTTAATATAAAATTTAATAAAATTTAGTTTCATTTTAAGAGAATTTCTTATTTAATTAATTATATATGTTTTTTTATTTTGAAATTTTTATATTTAATAGAATTCTAAAATAGAATTCTAATATTTAGTAGAATTTGAATATATATATGTTCCCATCTAATTTGTGGGGATGGGAACGGGAATCCCTTACTAGTTGGGGACCGAGATGGGAAATGCATTCCTCGCCCTGTCCCTTTTGCATCCCTATTATTTTATTGTTTTAATGTTTTACTTCAAATCTATGTACTAGGAAAGACATTTGATTCTCCAATTTTCTGTTTCTCAAACTTGTAGTTTTATGCCATCGCCTAATTCCTTATTGTATCTTTGTGTCTCTTATGCATGTGTAGACATAAATTCCTTTTTTTCTTTTCAATGAATGCTTTAAAAATGAAAGAGTGGAAAAATGTTGTTCCATATCATAGATTAAGGCTTTTAAGAATGGTTTTATTATTCAGAATAAGGTATTATCACTAATGTTGATAGTCAGAAAGAGCAATTTTACGCCTAACATTTAGAATTGTGTAATTTTTAGCATTGACAAAAAAGAGCAATAATACCCCTAACTTTGACAAATTGGATCGATTAACCTCTCGAACTTAATAAGTACAAATATATAGAGTTTTAAAGATGCAACTTCTATATTTACTTCCAAGTTAACATATATAGAGATAAAGGTACATATTTGATAAGTATCACAGCTTTAGCAACTAATTGTTAATTACTTGTCCTAGACTATTCGGATTACCTAAAGTTACACAATTTGGTTAGTTGTGTCTGTATAGGAAAGGGTTGGCTAATCAAGTCTGTAGAGGAAAGGGCAACCTATTTGTAGAGTTCGTATGTCAAAGGTTTCAGATTCTCTTAGTATATGTGTATATTTTTTTATTCAATGAAATTTGTGTGAGATTTGCTTAATCATATTATACTCTTATATGGTTCCAGCGTTTAAGGTTTAGACTCCAAAAATAATATTGAACTTTCCTCTTAACTCTTCTTCTGCCCCTATTTCATCGAATGCCCAATGGGAATAACAATAGCTTCTCGACTAGTTTATCTCACAGCTTAACTGTTAAACTCACCTCTACCAATTTTCTATTGTGAAAGGTCAGTTGACCAATATCTTGCAAAGTGCTCGATTGTTTCAACATATATTGGCTTGCTCCCCTTATGCTAGTGTCGACGCGGACGATTGGGGATCTCAGAACTCGTAGATTCTTGCATGGATATGCTTCTCTGTCTGATAATTTATTACCTCAACTCGTTGGGTAAAAATGGCACAAGAAGGATGAGATTGACTTCATACGAAATTTTCTGATGGTACACACCTTAAGTTAGACAAATAAAAAATCAATGTCTTACCCTCCAAAAGAATTCTGACTCGATTCTTGTTTATATGCAAAGGGCCAAAAGTTTGTTTGATCAATTGGCTGCCTTACAACATTAATTATGAGTGTAGATGATTTTGTTGATTATATTATGGCAGGGCTTGGTTCATCATATAGGCCTTTTTGTCTGGCGTTGGTAGCTCTCCTCAGGGGCGGAACCAGGGGGGGGCTCGAGCCCCGGCAGGCGTTCGAAGAATTGAGAATTTTTTTTTTAGTAATGGTGTCTGGTAATATTTTGGAGAGAATTATATTGACTCTATGTAGCATCGTTTTTATGTTTGAAGGTAGATGAGATGGTTAAGAATGCTTACTTTTATTTGAGAGGTCCTATGTTCGACTCCTTTCAACCTCATTTTTTTAAAAAGTTTTTATTTATTTTTATTTTATTTTCCAATAATTATAAAAACATGTTATCATTATTAATTAATTTAAATGGACTCTTTATTTTTATTTTGATAACACTTTTGAATTCATTTTTAATATGTCTTTACCATTAAAAAAAAAAGTAAACATGTTTAATTTTCTATTAGTTCAATGCTAGTTTCTAAAAAAATGATAACATTTTTACAGTTTTAATGCGTTGAAAGCTAAAAAAATTTTGCGCAGCCCTAACGAGTTGGACATTGAAAATTTACCATCAACCGCACAGCTAATTTCGATTTTTTTTTGACGTTTTGAAATTTTTTTTACTGATATGTTTGAGCCCCGGGTCATCCGGGGTCCTGGTTCCACCACTGGCTCTCCTTGAACTAATTTCTTACGATAATCTTTTTGAATTGTTAATTAGTAAGGAGATTCAACTTGCTAAAGACAACTCCCATGACTTAATTGTTCCTCCTTCTTCTCAATACACTTATGGAGGATTCTCACCTAGGGCGCATGGACGGGGCCGTGAGGCAGTCCAGAGGCGGACAATCCAATGACCGGTCCAATACCAGTCGATGTGTGATATTGCAACAACATCCCTTACTTATTTTTCAAAATTAATTTGCTATAATTGCAATGGAAAATGGCAATATTCTCGTAATTGTTCTTCCTCGACTTTTAGATAAGGACATCAACAATTGGCTTATCCTTTGGGCAACATCGCTTCGACATCTCAAAACCAATCATGGTCATGGACAATATTCCTACACACCATCTAACCTCGGATTTGGAGAATCTTGCACTTCACTCTGAGTATCAAGGTTCTAAAGAAGTCACAATTGGTAATGGTTCTAAACTTTGTATTCACTCCGTTGGTTCTTTTGATTGTGAACTTAATGGTAAAACACTCAAATTTAAAGATGTTATATTTCTTCCATCGGCATTTCAAAATTTAATTTCTGTTAGATCTCTCACAGTCTTGAACAAAATTTTTGTTGAATATTTTTTGTTAAAGGATTTGAAAAGGAATGACATACTCCTCAAGGGGCAGAGTAAAAATGATCTCTATTATCTTCATGTTTCATCTTCAGTTCCAGTTTCAATAAATTTTGATGTTCTATCAACTTGGCATGCTGGGTTAGGCCATGCAGCAATACTAGTAGTTCATAAATTAGTACCATATGATGTTATTTCTGTTTTAGATAGTAAAAATTCTTCTCTTTGTGAACCTTCTTAATTAAGTAAAATTCATAGGCTTCCTTTTTTAAATCTATTTTTTTTTCAAACAACCTTCACTACTAGAAAATCATGAATCTATGATGGAATGATGTGACGAAAATTATTTCATCACACATGTGAGACGGAATTCCATCAAGGATGGTTTTTTTACATGTGTGAGACAGAATTTAAGACGGATTGAACAATTTTGTTAAAATATAATGGCAGGAGAAATCTCAACGTCCTTCGAGACAAAAAATGAGACGGAATTATTTCCGTCTAAAATATGTGTCGTTTTTAGAGACGTTTTATTCATTTCATCAGAAGACAAATAAAATTATATAATTTTATTTTATATAAAGTTTTATATTAAACCAAAAATATATGTAGAATGTTTTATTTGGCTCATTTCTCACATGCCTCATTTTTCCTTCTCCCCTGCAATAAGATGCTCTCAACAGAAACTGTAATTCCTTTCAAGAATCCTTCGATTCTCAACGGGAACTGTGCTTCTTGACTTAAAACCTTCATTCTTTACTTGAAAATTGGTTATTCAATTCAAACTAACCGGATTCCTACCAAGCATTGAAAAACACGTCAATTTCACATTCACCATTGTCGGTGATTTCTGTACTAGCGTTATACGAAATCTTCTTATTGCAAGATGAAATTATGATCTTATATTTTTATATTTATATTAATATATTTTAGTTTAAACTATATTCATATTTAGTGTATATAAGAGTTATAAAATACATATTCATTTAAATGCATTATTTCATATTAAAAAAACATTGCACTGAGCAGAATTTCGTCAATAAATTGAATTTCTGCACACTAGGTGGGATTTGATATTTCCATGATGGAATGATGCTTTGTGACGGAATAAAGATTGTGACGTTTTCTTCCGTCTTTGTAATGCGTCATAACAGCGTGATAAAAACACATCCATAAATACGTTAGGACGTCCTAACGTTTATTTTCATCTCCCACCGTAACAGAATTCTGTCACCATTCCGTCACAATAAATGTAAGCAAAATCTGCATCAATCGATATAATCACGGTTGCAGGCCGTCATAAATTCCATCACTAAGGTGATTTACTGGCGGAAATAAGGAATTTATGATGGAAAGTTCTATCACTGTTCGACAGTTTTCTAGTAGTGATTTAGAATTAATTTGTTTGGATGTGTGGAGACCTATTAAAATTCAATCTTCTCATGGATACTCTTATTATATTTTTTTTATAGTTATACAAAATGCTCATAGATTTAATTCCCTAAAAATAAATCAGATGTGTATGACACCTGCCTAAAATTTTGCAGTATTATTGAAAAGTATTTTTTGGTTTGCCTATAAAATCCTTTTAATCTAGTTAGGACGGTGAATTTCGTGCTCTTACCAAATACTTTTCTGATCATGGAATTGTTCAGAGAATTGTATGTCCTTATATGCCAGAACAAAATGGTTGCGCTGAAAGGAAGCATCGACACATTATTGAAATTGGTTTAACTATGTTTAATCATGCACATTTACCTACTTCATTCTGGACTTATGCCTTTGATACAACTGTTTATGTCACTAATCATCTGCCCACCTCTACTAGTAACTTTGATATTCCTTATCGTATGTTATTTGGTGCATTACTTGATTATTCATTGCTGCATATTTTTTGTGTTTATATTCTCTATGGTGCGTCTTTATTCTCCTTATAAGTTAGCTCCACGTTCTACTAAATATATTTTCTGTGGTATATTAAGCTTCATAATGGATCACTACACCGATAACCCCTTCAGACGATGGTTCAAAATCATCATCCCAAAGAATATAAAACTGTCACGGGGCTTGGTGCTGTCTGATGACCCTTCAGATGATGATTGCCTTTTGCCATTTGAAATAACCTCACATGACATCAACCTATTGGTACACTGCCATCTTACTCGTATTCTGATGATAGCTTATTTATTATTTATGTCACCTATATGACCCTTGAATGACAGCCTACTAAACAAAAATATCAAAAAGTTATGGAAAATTAGCGTCTTGATTACAGTAATGACAGCTTGCATATGATTTTTTGTCGTTGCAGCGTGTTTCAAATGACATAGGTCTTCATCAATGATGCTAATGGATTTTTTTTTCAGATGACAGCTTTTATTTATTATTTGTCTTCCTATTGTTCTTTTTACAACATTTATTAAAATCAATGTGACTTGCTTTCTTCTTTGCCTGATATTTCAATGAAATTTCTGGGTAATATTCAGATTAACTTATAAGCCAATTCATGTTTTTACCATATTAATGAAATAAACATACTCAATGAACATCTATTTTTATATATCAAATATTTGAATTCAATTACAGACAAACTATTGCTCGTAATATGTATATACATGAGTTTAATTCAATTTCTAAAACTAGTCAAGAACAAATAAAAGCAACATAATCGATGTGAATTACATAAGGTTAATCTTCATTCTCCAAAAAAGAATCCACAAGTGTCTTGTTATCTACATAGCAAAAAGGAATCATTAACTAGACCAAATAATCCACAATTCCAAGGTAATTAAACCCGACACATAAGTACACTCCACCGTTTCACCTTCAGCCTGCCTTTTCACTTTTCCACCCTCAAACCATTATAAATGGAATGTTGTTTTACTTTGTGTTTTGGCCTGATCTTAGAAAATTTCAAACAAAAAAGCATACCCTAATGTCTTTGCTTGAACGTGTGCACAGACGCATTTGGTTAGACTTGTGCCAGCTCGCTCAAGAGTCACATAGGTGGCTTATCAGCTTTCGAGGTATCTCTATTTACCTACTTATACAGTCTTATTCTTCTTGTTTTTCTTCTTACTCATATTTGATGCATGCACTAGATGGAGACCTTTTTAGATGGGCATTGAGGATAAAAGGCCCCCAATACAACCCCTACGAAGGAGGTGTATACAAAATCCACATTCGTTTTGCTCTCCAGTTCCCATCTAGTCCTCCAATTGTAATAACACAAAGCTCATTAAGATATTAATACTACATATAATACCTTGCATATACACTGATCAATTTATTCTTATTCTCAGTTTTGCTTTATGACTAGGATTTATCATCCTAATGCTAGTCCCTTAGGGACGATCTCTTTTCCGCAGCTCCTTGCTTGCCCTGCATATCCCACTGCAACAGTTAGATTTGCCACTAGTTTTTTTTATTTCTTTGCTACACTATTATCCATGTTCCAGTCTAATTTATCTATGCATTTGTTAGCTATTGTGGTATATATATTCCTTAATGATAGAGCCCCCACATTGAGGGTCCATTTCCAGGGCAGGAACAAGTTGCTACACAATACAACAACAATATGATAGAATTTGATTCAATTTTCAGGAGATGGATGGAAGAGCATGCAATGGGGGCATGATGTACAAGAGGGAGAAGAAGGGCATGACGTGCAAGACTAAGCAGTTCCACAACTCGAAGATTAAGTTCCCCTTAGCTTTCAAGTGTGTGATGCCTAACTTTTTTTTTATCTAACTTATGGATATATGTTTTTATAGATTTTATGTAATGCACAACTTAATCCTATTTTGAAATACATAGTTACTTTTTTTTTTGTCTAACTTATGGATATAGCTTTTTTTGTTTTTTTTTGACAACCATGACAGTCATATATAACTAATGTCATCTGATGATTACATACATTTTCAATTAAAATCGCATTTATTAGGGATGACAGATGTGTGTCATCGTAACGCCACATATGATTTGAGATTGTTTGCACTTAAGCTTTCAAATGACATAAATTTATTATAGTGCCGCAAAAAGCATTCAGACGACACAGAAAAAATATCTGTCATATATCTTGTGTCATGTGAAAGAGAAAATGGCATAGTGGATATTGATGCTATGATCCTATTTTTGGGAAATTATATATCCCACATCATGTTCTTCTTTTTATCCATGACTCATGAGCCCCATTATTGCTGATTTCTATGGTCACTTATCAATTGTTATCTAATCAGAAGCATTTTCCAGTCTATATTGCATAAAGAGAAGGCTGCTACTATAATTAATCAGTCCGGTTCAGCTCAACTGAATAGTCCACTAATGGAATGCATGTCCGCCACTTCATCGCATAAATTACCCACACCTAGACAGTTTGGTTCAACTAAACCGAATATAGTCCACTGGTGGACTGCCCATCCGCTACTTCACCAATGTATTGCTCGTATATTGCCTCTCAACCCAGTCCATCCATGCGACAACTCCTCGACTTGCAAGCAATTCTTTACCGACAGACTTTGGCAATCTGCCTCTCATCCAGTCAGTCCTACAACGCCAAATAGTATCTTCTTTTGATTCCTTTGCAACACCTCTAATACAGGCTCTACGTCAGCTAGCGGTCCACATTGAATGGTAACTAGGATTCATGTAGGCGCTTTCAAACATAAAATTCTTTGTGTTGAACTACAATTGAACCGATGACTTTTATTCAAGCTTCAAAATCGCCAAAATGGAGGGTAGCTATGGTAGAGGAACATAATGCTTTAATGCCCAATGTGACTTGGAGTTTGGTTTCGTTACCTCCTGGTGACAATCTTATTGACTGTCGGTGGATTTGAAAATTAAAAACAATAGCGGATGTGACTAATGAGAGATACAAGATACGATTAGTGGCTAAAGGGTTTAATCACCGACCTGGTATTCATTTCACTAGAACCTTTAGTCCAGTGGTAAACCAACAACTTTTCGGTTAATTTTGACTTTGTTGGTTTGTTTTGGATGCAATGTTCTTTAATTAGATGCCTCAAATTCTCTTCTTTATGGTGACTTGAAAGAGCATGTATATATGACTTACCCTTCTAGGTTAGCTGATCCATCTCGCCCCACAAGTGTGTAAACTTCATGAATCCTTATGTGGGTTCAAGCAATCTCCTCGCACGTGACATGAGAAGTTAACGTCTTATAAATTTACCATGTATATGTCCTATATAAATTTAATTACGAATATAGTGATTAAATTTAAAACTAAAAAGATAAGCTTTTTATTCACTTATATATAAAAATAAATAGAGGAACTAAGGATGAGTGAGTTTTTTTTTCTATAATAAAACTGTTAACTTAGGTAATGTTGTTTTAGACTGAACAATAATTAGCAAGCATAAGATTTTGAATAGGTGAGAGGATGAATAATGATTTAACCTAATACATTACAATAGTTGTCTACCAAAACCCAAACAGCATCCGCTCTATCGTTATCTCACTCACACTTTTGAACTCACATCTTTTTTTTTTTTTTTGAAACCTTAAAGATCTGCAACTACACTTAATTCCAAAGCATTTCCGACCAGTACTTGCTCTTTTTACTAAAAACAAAAGGATTAAAAAAAAAGGCATTGATATATTAATTCATACTCCACTCTACACTATTTTTTCCAAAAGAAATATCTGTTTAAAACATGAGGTACTACTGCATCAAGAACTGAATCCACTTATTTCATATTAGATATTTCGTGAATAGAAGACACCATAACACAATCGGTCATGGATTCATGAGTGGAAATACATACTAGCTTTTTTATATGTCACTTAACTTTATTCATTTTCACGGTATATCAATTAAATTTCAAAATATAATATAACAGTCATTCAATTTTATATTTATCGTGTCCGACTTATTACAAATATAGATAACCCAATTCACTAAGGTTTCTTTAAAATATAAAACAATGGAGAGCTTGAAAAATATTCTTTTATATTACTAGTGATTAGCTATAGGTATTTATACGAACAATTAAATCTAATAAATTTACAACTATTAACTATTGGTTTTTTACATTTATTCACAATGCAATACTTTCAAACATAATTTTTTATTATCATGCAACTATATATTTTACAATTGTAAAACATAGTAGAATAGAATATCAATTTTGATAAAAAAAATTTAATTTGATTCGGTAAGGCTCAAAACTAATTTTTTATTATTATCTTTAACATGTCCTTTTGTACCTTCAATCAACCACTAAAAAAATTCTAATATCATATCAAATAACATTTGAACCAAAAATATAGGTTAATAAGTAAGGTTAATTTAAAAAACAACAACCATGTGGTTTCAGTAATTTGTAGATTGGTATATGTGGTTTTTCTTATTAAAAATAGGCTGTTTTTTTTATTCTTCCCAATCAAGGACTTTTAGATTGATAAAGCCAATTTGACTTTTGATGAACCTCAAAGTAAAAAATTCCAAAAATTGATAATGTTTTAAGCAATTTTAATGCTTCAACTTTCTAGTTTTATGGTCGTTTAAATGTTGTTTGGTTAAGAGGGAGAAAGTTGATGTTTAGAGAACGAAAGATCGAAAAATGATTATTTTGAAAAATAAAAAATATGGTTCTGCCGTAAAAATGTTGAACAAAAATGATTTTGAAAAATAAAAAATAGGGTTCCACGATAAATATATTGAACTTCTTTCAATAAAAAAGAATTACAAATATTTAAAAAATTATAAAATTAGCTTAAATTATAAAATTAGTAAAAAAACACAATTTTAAAATTTAATAAATCCATAGTAATATTTAATATTAGTTTAAAGAAACTTTATTATATAATAAATAAAATGAGATAAAATGAAATTGAAACTAATACATAGTAGATACTTCATTATATACAATGTTGGTGTGTGATTCTGTTTGGCAAATAGTTGTTAGTTGTTAGCTGATTACCTTTTTGGTTAGCTGATTTGATTAGCTAATTGTGTAAATTTGTTTGGTAAAACTTAGCTAATTGTTAATAGCTGTTTGTGTAAAATGACAAATAATAACATGATAAAGTCTTTTTTTTGAGGTTAGAAGGTAGTAAATAGGGATAAAAATGTCCTTCAAAACAGATAGAGCAATAAGCTAATTGAAAAAGCTCCTAAAGAGTTTTTTCAAAATTAGCTTTTTGGACCCAAGAAACTCTTTAAAACATCTATTCACCAAACACCACTATTAGAAGTTTGACTAGTCAACCCTTTAAAGTGGCTCAAACTTCTAATTTTGTCCCAAAAAACAGGGCCTATATGTAGGATAAATTACATCCATGGGCATTTAACTTTATTTGTATTCACAGTATGACTATTGAACTTTAAAATGCAAAATAAAAGTCATTCAATTTTACATTTTCTAATATCATGACCACTAAAATTCAATTAATCTATGAAAATGACCATTGGCACCTCAAAATTAAAAAGTCCAACAATTAAAATTGTTTAGATCTATATTTTCCATAGAATCATGTTTTTTATTTTTCAAAATAATAATTGTCCCTCGTTAAACTTCACTTTCTCATCTAACCAAACAACACCTAAATGACTTCAACACGAAAAAGTTGAAGAGTTAATTTGCTTAGAATATCATAAAAAAAGGGATAATTACTAATCTGACCCAATCAAGGACCCCAATTTACATATCTAACCCACCTTGCCTCAAAGTTACCAAATTAGACACTTTCACCCATTTTGGACAAAACTAACCTTAGTTCTATTCGATCAATCGATCGATCTACTCCTTCTCTTCTTCTTCTTCTTCTTCTTCTTCTTCTTCTTCTCCGTTTCAACTTCTTCTTCGGTTCATCTTCTTCAATTTCTGATACCAATCGATAGCGATTTTTGAGATTTTTGACATATTATGTTCAATTTCCCGTACAAATGGTATATTTTTAGCTTATACGCTTGCTTTTCTCGTTGGTTTTGCCTCTTTCTTCATCTGTAATGGTATCTCAATTTCCTCAATTTTCCATAATTTTTTTCCATTTTCCTCCATTGTTGTCGTATTTCGTCGCAAATGCGAAAAGAATTATCGCATTCGTCGCAAATGCGACAAGAGTTGTCGCATTTGCTACGAAATGCGACAACTCTTGTCGCATTTGTGACGAAATGCGACAATTTCGTCACAAATGCGATAATAATGGAGAAAAATGGAAAAAAATTATGGAAAATAGAGGAAATTGAAACGATACCATTACAGATGAAGAAAGAGGCAAAACCAACGAGAAAAGCAAGCGTATAAGCTAAAAATATACCATTTGTACGGGAAATTGAACATAATATGTCAAAAATCTCAAAAATCGCTAACGATTGGTATCAAAAATTGAAGAAGATGAACCGAAGAAGAAGTTGAAATGGAGAAGAAGAAGAACAAGAAGAAGAAGAACAAGAAGAAGAAGAACAACAAGAAGAAGAAGAAGCGGAGGAGGAGGAAGAAGAAGAAGAAGAAGATCGATTGATCGAATAGAACTAAGGTTAGTTTTGTCCAAAATGGGTGAAAGTGTCTAATTTGGTAACTTTGAGGCAAGGTGGGCTAGATATGTAAATTGGGGTACTTGATTGGGTCAGATTAGTAATTATCCCTAAAAAAAATTAGAATTTTCTACTTTGAGATAATTAATGGTTATTTTAAACTATTAATTATTTAGAAATTGCCACCTCTAATTGGGGGCATACATGCTAAACCAAACCAATCTACATATCGCTATCTCATACTTTGTTTAACTGGATCTTTTTAGAAACCTTAAGATCTGCAGCTACACTTAATTCCAAAGCAGTACTTACTTTTTTTTACTAAAAACAAAAAAGATAAAAGAGAAATTGATAGTATTCATATGAATATGAAGCTGTCAAAAGAAATATCTGTTGAAAAGAAAAGATGAGGTACAACTGAATGAAGAATTGAATCCACTTGTTCATGAGATATTTGCTGAAGAAAAAACACCATAACTCAATCGATCAATGGACTTATGGACTGAGGAGGAGGAGAATACGTTGCACTTGGCCCCTCAGACATGGCTTCTTCGCAGCCATTCCTTTTCCAGTCATGTCTATCATTCCTAATTATATTGTCTATTACTAAGCTTTTCGTCGGTTCATTTATGGTAATTTCATCTGTTTCCTAATTAAGTATCACTTATCACTTTAAACTTTCCAATTTAATTTTAAGAGAAGAAAGACTTGTTAGCCATCTCGTCAAAGATAGATTTCATTGCTATTGATGATCTTCTCATAGAATATAATTACCAGGGCCGGCTGAGTTTTAGGCAACCTAGGCAATTGCCTAGGGTCCCCTAAAAATTAGGGCCCCATATATATTATTATAGTAATATATAGGTTAGTTTGGTTAATTGGTAAAAAAAATAGCTAGGATAAATTTGCTATATATATAAGATTTTAAGTAAAAAAAAATTGTAAGTTTTGGAGATTGGAAAGTACAAAATATTGTCATATTTTATTTTTGGAATGATAAAAGAGGTCACACTCAATTCACTAAATGCTAGTAAGTAGATCATTATTTCATCTTCTTGTGTTTGATAAGAGACTTGGAAAAGAAAACAGATTCAATTGTATCAGTTTTCTAACGTTCAAACACTTGAAAAGACAAGACCAGTCCTTATAAATTGAGTTCTTTACAATTAAATTTCTCTACTACAAGTTCTTCTTTAAATGACAATGATTTAGAGAAAAAATGTCATGAATTAAGTGATTTATTTGAGCATAATGGACAATTTGATGTTGATGGTTATGATTTATTTTCTGAGTTAAAAGTATTGAAAGTAGTTTTGGAAATAGAAAATGATTCTCCTTTAAAGATACTGTCTTTTATTAAAAGAATAAAGTCGTTTCCTAATTCTTTTATTATTTATCGACTTTTACTAACAATACCTGTAACAGTTGCATCTGCAGAAAGAAGTTTTTCAAAATTAAAGTTAATTAAAAATTATTTATGTTCTACTATGTCACATGAAAGATTAAATGGATTAGCTTTATTGTCTATTGAAAATGAGACATTAAAGGATATTGAATATAAAAGTTTAATTAGTGATTTTGCATCTCAACGGGCTAGAACAATTTTTAGATGAATATTAAATTTGTAATTTCATGTATATAAATATATATATATATCACTACAAGAAATCATTGTTTATGTGATAATAATTTAACTGTCACATAAATTGTTGTAACAAAATGCATATTATTTATGACATTAATTTTTTAATTGTCACAAAAATTAAATGGGTGACAAGTTTTATAAAATTATCACAAATAAATAAATAAATTTGTAACAATAAGTCTTTACTTGTAACTAAAATTTATAATATGATAATTACAATTGTAATAATAAACATAAAAAATGTTACAACACATATATTATTGTCACAAATATTTATTTTGTAACTAGTTAAAAGAAATTATCACAATTTCTTTATTAATTTTGTGTCAATAAATTTTAATTGTAATTAAAAAAATTTTATTACGATTAATAGTTGTAACAAAAATATTATAAATATGTGACAATATATTTATAATTGTCATAAAATATAATTTTATAACTATCTTTTTTTTGGTAAGATAATTTTATAACTATCTAATATTATTGTTATAAATTATTTATTAATTTGTGATAGAAAAATTTATGGGTAACTAAAATATTTTTGTTTCAATTGTAACACAATACTTAAAACTTGTGACAATGTATTAAGCCTAGTAATACAGGTTCAAGTACGGGTTATAATGAAACTAATTCCCCTCTCTCCGAAAACCTAAAACCTTCGTGAGAGCCGTCTCTTCATCGAACACGGTGTGAGAGTGTTTGATCGGCGCCGCCTATCCTTATCGGAACCGGCGTGCGTCCCGTTTGTGGGTGATTGTGGGTAGTGAATTGAGTATCGTTGTCTGATCGATGTGGTGACGAATTCTCTCCTGGAGTGCAGCGGCTTGCGGGGGCGACAGCGTTTCTTAGCAAAAGGGATCTGGAGCGGCAGAGAAGGCCGGAAATCACGATTCCGTTTGTGCTTCATCTCTTTCAGGTTCGGCTCTTGTGTTAGGCTGCGTTGGAACTTTCTATTTGCTACTGCTTAGATGAAATGTAATGCTCTGTTTTTCTTGAATTGTTCTGTTGATCTTTGCTGCTGTTCTTTGTCCTTGGGTGTGGGTGCGAGCTGCATTTTGTGTGTGTATTGCTAGAATTGAATTAGAGGTCTGGGTGATCTTTGTTGATGCTAAGTGCTGATCTTGTAATTGAATACCTGTGTTGATCTGCTGTGTCGAAATTGCAATTGCCATGGAAACTGAATTTGCTAAGGCAGCTCATTCTCCAGGTGAGATAGTTAACTATGTGGGTTTTTATACTTATAGAATTGGTGGGATCCCATACTGATTTCATCAGATATGGTCAACAAGCATTCAACTATGTCTTGCCTTAGCTATTATCTATTATATGGTTGGGTTGGAAACTATTGCAGCTTTTATCGCCATTGTTCTGACCGTGCTTACAATTTCTCCCATGGTTAAAACACAACTTAAATTTGATATAAAAACAAGATGAGAGGCTTAAGGTCATTACAGAGGCACTAGCTAATATGAAGTTGGATGCTTGGCAAACACATGTCCATAATCTTATTAGTGGATTAAGAGAAGAACTTCATTGCATATCAAAATTACTACTACAAAAAGCATACTATATGGTTTTGTTTTGGTCATTCCCTGTTCTGATACCAGCAGTTATATTTTGGACATGTTATTTCCTCAAAATTTCACTCTCTGCTAGTAGCATATTTACATTCCTTGCGACTCTGATCATTGCCCAAGAACCAGTTAGGTTGATCCCACAAGTTTTGAGGATCTTCATTGAAGCAAAGGTTTTCACTAGATCGGATTCAGATGTTTCTTGAAGCGCCAGAAAAGCAATGCTCTGTAGAATTACAGCACCAAGGATCTCAACGAGTCCATTTTTAGCCAGTCAAATGAATTTTTTTAGGATGCTAATCCCTCAGCAAAGCCTACATTAAGGAACATAACTTGGTGGTTCAAGAAGGTGAAAAGGTGGTTGTCTGCAGAGAAGTTGGTTCCGGAAAATCAACCCTCTTAGCTGCAGTGCTTGGAGAAGTTCCTAAAATCAATGGAACAGTGAGTTCTGATAAAAAAAATTCATGCACGGTCCTTGTATCTCCTAATTAAGGTTTTTGTGAAACATTTTTAACAGATGAAAAACTAAATTTCTACTGATAAAGAATCCGTTTGATTGTACAGGTTCGTGTTTATGAAAAGATAGCCTATGTTCCGCAAGTTGCATGGATCCAAACTGGGATCGTACAAAAAAATATTCTGTTTGGGCCTGAGCTGGATCAATTTAGATATCATGAGGTGATTGAGAGATGTTCCCTACTGAAGGATCTTGAAATGTTTCCATTTGGGGACCTCACTCAGATTGGGGAAAAAGGAGTCCATTTGAGTGGTGGACAGAAACAACACATTCAACTCGTGCTAGCTTGGACCAAATTCTTGTTAAATATAAATCAAAACTTGAGAGGTAAAAGCTATTTTCTTCTTGTTCTTCTTCCTCTAAACAAGGTGGAGAAGAAGAGATCATCGGACACCAGGTGTCTCGTAGAGAAGCAGGGGAGGGAGAGTTGCAAGAAGCTTGGGGAGTCTTAAGATTGGGGAACTCCATTAAACCACACCTTTCAAGGCCTGAAAGGGATAAGGTAAGTTAATTTCATTTATCAGTGATTCAGTCTTTAATTAGTGAAACTATATGAAAATATGACTGAATTTTTGTTGTGTTTGTTGTTCATCCATGTTACAGGCTGCTTGGATTAAAGCTGAAGAGGTGGAAAGAAGGGGTGCAGTAGACAAAGTGTAGTCAGATTTTGTTACATAGAACTTTCTTCATTCTTTTAGGTAATATCTCAAACGAACATAAAATTGTGAGAAAAGCCATAGATATGCAAATAGTTCCATGCCCTATCGAATGTAGGAGAAGCTAATTTTTTTTTCGATTGAATATGTGAACAAAAAATAACTTCATGCATTATCATCTTTTTATCTGTGTGGGATGCTTTTCTTTAAGAAATTGTATTTTTTCATTTCCCACGGTGCTCTCTAGTAACTACATTTCTTGTTGTGTGATAGTTTATTTTTCCATACTTACGGGGAAACTTTTCCAATTCAATATTCTTGGCACTCCATGCGGGTAATGTATTAACACAGTTTTCCTTTCACTTACGTTAAAGTTTATTTGATTATCAGAAATAACTTCTTTTTGTCCTTTTCTACCATGATAGCTCCTGAAGTTATGTAACAAGTGCATGGATATGACTTTAAGTGAGTTCTAGTATTTATTTCAAAAAAGAAATTATGATTTTCTTTTTTGCAATTTGTTAGATACTAGATTCCTGTACTGAAGACCCTTTGAAATTCCTGTTTCTGCGAACAGAGCAGACATTTGGTCATTTGGAATTACTGCCCTTGAACTTGCTGCTGGTCATACCAATTTCTCATTGGCACTTTAATCATGTTGCGTTAAGCCATGAACTAATTATGAACTTTCAAGTTTATAACTGTTCTTTAGTAATCTATTGTCTTATATGTCTTGTTGTGTCTGCTTTTTATTTCAAGGTTTTGATTCTAAATATTTTACTTTTTTGAAACATGAACTATAATTATCCAGTTTCGGGTAAATATATAGATTGTTAAGCTAGTACAATGGTCATATCTTACTGTATTTATTTTTCTCATGATGTTTCACTCTGAGATTAATATCTAGTAGTTTTACTGATTTGACAAATTACATGTTTAATCGCTAAACTAGTATTGTCTTGCAGAAGTACTCTTGTTTGCTTGATCCTTCTTAAAATTGCTCAAATAGGTCCAGGTCAGTCCAATATGTTTTCTTTCATTGGTATTGCTGGAGTGTGACCTTACATACCATTTTAGAAGAACGCGAGGCCCTACAGATAAAAAGCAGAGTACAAATGCATCATAACTTGGTTTGCATATTATATTTCCTCAAATCTCTATATTCATATTGCCTGATTTAGCTCTGTTAGCAAAAAGGAAGGTGCTTCAATGGCTCCACTTATTTTGAGAGTGTCTATTTGCAGCCTTTTTGGAATCATGACAATATTGCGAATGTACATGTTAGAAGCTTTCATCCAGCGAGTTAAATCGGATGCCTATCCCAAAGTATAAAGCTGTGCCAGTTGATCACTTTTACTAGATATTATGTAGTCATAGATATTATGTATGTTTTTATTTACAATCTTTGAATACTTCATAGCATTGCATGGTAGGAGTTAATGCTTTGGGTGGGGAATAATTATGGTGTGAGTGAGATAGTTGAAAGTTTTGGTCGCCATTTCCAGACGGGTCAATTGGGTGACTGGTCATTAATGACTATGTAAATTGATACTTTTATTGAAATTGTTGTATTATTTCAAATTTGATCAATAAAATATTTATTTTTTTTATATTTATGTGTATGTTTATTTTATTTACAATACTAGGTAATAAATATATAAATAAAATTCTCATGTGACAATAATTAAGATAATACATAAACATTGTCACTGATATATATTAGTTACAATTGACCAAGTAATATTGATAAAAATTGTTTTTGGTGACAAAAAAGTTGTAACAAATTTGTATCTGTAACCAGATAAAATGTAACTTATATATATTAGCGACAATAATTTTTTGTTACAAAATTATATTTACGAGAACTAAATATTGTAACATATATAAAATGGTAACAATATTATAAGATGTAACATATATAAAATGTTACAATCCAAAAATAGTGTTACAGATTTATACATGTGACAATTCTAATTGTCACAAATATTTTTTTTGGAGACAACTAAATAAGGTTGTCACACGATTTTAGTTTTAATTAAAATATAATTTGTGACAACATGTCATTTTTGTGATAAAATTTTATTTTCTAGTTACAATAAAAACTGTAACAATTAAAAGTAGTGTGACAACAAACTTATTATCACAAATAATAATAATTTTTGTGACACTATTTTAATGTCACATTTGTCCAAAAGTATTAGCAACGGAGTTTTACATGACAACCCCTGTGACACCTGATTATCGTCACATATACCGTTACGTGACAATTTTTCAGAAGTTTGTGACAATACTTGTTGTCGCAAACAACCTGATTTCTTGTAGTGTATATTCATGTATTTGTAAAAGTTGTAAGGTATTCCTCCGCCAAAAGAGAGGATGATATTATACTTAAATACATCTATTTATTTTTATAGTTTTGCTTGTATATAAGGGTCCATATTTTATATTTCGCCTAGGGCCTCAAGTAGTCCCGAGCCGGCCCTGATAATTACGTAAGCAAACTTTTACCGTGCGTAAATTCGTTATCACCGAACCAGAAAAACAGAAACAATATAAATGTATAGAGAGCAGCGTATTTTGTTTTCTAGCTTCTAAAATTTGACAGTTTAATTACAATTTGAAAGTATATTTACTTTACTAGCTGTCTAGTAGACGCGATGTCCTTGAACTATTATGTCGTTTGTGTATATGATAATATACTCTACACAGATACCAACATAACACGGTATTGGTTCTCATGTTTATATTCATTATCTCTTAGTTCTACAAGAGTTTCAAAGAACTAAGCTACGTTGGTTTCCTTTGAAGTAACCACATTTCACTTTAACATAGACAATTTATTTGCTCAGAACACTAACGCACAATGGATCATTAAAAGCATAGCTTAACATTTTTTCTGTTTTTATATCAATATTTACATCATAGGAGTGGACGTGGGTTTAACCCCTACTGTGAGCACATAAAGTTTATGCAATTAGGTTGTCACTTTGAATCTAGATCTTGGGATCTCCAGTCAATAAAGTAGGATTTTTCTTCACATAACACCTTAAATTCTAATGGGGGTTAGTCTCATTCATTTCGATGTATTTTCAACTTGATCTCTATTTAACCCTTTGGTTAGAGGGTCCGCAGTATTATCATTTGATCCAATAAAATTAATACAAATAACACTCGTTAAGATCAGTTGTCTAACAGTGTTATGTCGATGACGCATGTGTCGATGTTTACCATTATATATCACGTTATGTGCTCTTTTAATCGTTGATTGATTATCACAAAGTATATAAATTATGGGTACATGTTTTAGTCATTTAGGAATATCTTCCAAGAAGTTTTATAGCCACTCGGCTTTATCCAAGGCTACAAACTCAGACCCCATAAGGGATCATATTATAATCGTTTGCCTTGAGGATTTATAGGACACTGCTCCTCTTGCTAGAGTAAACACATACCAATCGTGCATTTGGAATCTTTTATATTAGATATCCAACTTGCATCAGAGGATCCTTCTAATATAGTATGTTCTCTTGTATAGTGCAATCTGTAATCACGAGTGTATCATAAGTACCGAAGTATTCTTACAATGGCTTTCCAATGGATTTCCCCTAGATTACCCATGTATCTACTTAAACTACTGACAGTAAAAGCAATATCAGGCCTTGTACAACTCTTGAGATACATTTAGCTCTTGTGTATTCCAATTGGTCAACGCTTTCACCTTTATTTTTTCCATATATGTTGGTTAGTATCGACTGAAGTTTTGGAAATACTAGAATCATTCTTACTAAACTTGCCAAGAATCATGACCATATAGTGTGACAGAGTTAAGATGAGAACGTTAGATGAACGTTTGATTTGGATGCCCAAAATCACATCTACGAGTCTCATATCTTTGATATCAAACTATGAGTTTAACATGTCCTTGGTATTATGTACCATTTTTTCATTACTTCCCAAAATAAGTATGTTATCAACATACAAACATATAATGATATCCTGTATTTGTAGTTTTGATATAAATACATTTGTCACACACGTTCATTTGATAACTGTTTTCCATCATGGCATCATCAAACTTTTTATACTATTGTTTTGGTGCTTGCTTTAATCCATATAAAGACTCACCAGTTTACGAACTTTCCTTTCCTCACTAAGAGCTACACAACCTTCAAGTTGTTCCATGTAGATCTCTCCATCTAGGAAAGTTGTCTTAACATCTATCTAATATACTTCAAGATTCCGCAAAGCGATGATTGAAATGATTATTCTAATAGACGTTATCCTGGACACATGAGAGTACGTGTCAAAATAGATACCGCCTTCTTGTTGTGTATAACCTTTTATAACCAATTTGCCTTTGTACTTATCAATTGTTCCATCTGCTTTTATTTTCCATTTGAAATCCATCTAGAACTTAGTAGTTTCATTCCTCGAGGGACGTCCACTAATTCCCACGTATGGTCTGAGCCTCTGCCTCTACCATATAGGCTAGAAATTCTTTTTAAGCATGAGGCTTCACCCCTACCATATAGGTTAAAAAACATGGACTAAATGATTTTTCTGTTGTAGCTCTCTTACTCCTTCTAGGTTCAACCTCTTCCTCAACTCCAACATCAATTTCTTATTGAGGGTCCTGACTATTATCACCAATAGTTCCTAAAGTCCATTTGGGCATTGAACCATCATCTCTTTCTTTACAAGGAAACACATTTTCAAAGAATGATACGTTCTTTAATTCTATAATGGTGTTGTTAATAACCTTAGGATTTTTCAATTCCTGTACAAGAAATATATGCATTACTATGATAGAGATTTATTTTTTATTTCTTTTTCTTTCGTCAGAAAAGGTAAAAAATGAATATAAATATTTAAAAAGTACTGCAAAAGATTTTCTTGATTTGAGATAAAAAAAAGGATAAAGTACTAAAATAGGCCTAAGGTTTTTGGGGAAGTACCAATTTAGGCTCAACGTTCAAAATATCACCAATATAGGTTTAACGTTTACAACATAATATCAATTTAGGCTTAACGTTTACAATATAGCATCAATATAGGCTTAACGTTTACAAAATAATACGAATTTAAGCTTAACGTTTACAAAATATATCCAATTTAAGCTAAACGTCAGAATTAAATTAACCATATTATATTCTTTTCCTATTAACTTTATGTGTTATCTTTTTATTTAGTTCTATTTTCTTATTTATTATGATACAATTAATTAGTATTTTTACCCATTAAAACCTTATATTTGTTTTTCATTAACCATTCCATAATTTCTAAATTTCATGGCTCATGTAATATATGCAAACTAAAAGTAATTGAATATCCACAATATTTCGAACACTAGTTAAAATAATATTGATATATGTCAGGGTTCGAAATATTGTGGATATTCAATTACTTTTAGTTTGCATATATTACCTGAGCAATGAAATTTAGAAGTCATGGAATCATTGATAAAAAAAAATAATATAAGATCTTAATAAGCAAGAATACTAATGAATTGTATTATAATAAATAAGAATATAGAACTAAATAAAAAGATAACATATAAAGTTAATAGGGAAAAAATATAATATGATTAATTTAGTTATGACGTTTAGCTTAAATTGTATATATTTTGTAAACATTAAGCTTAAATTCGTATTATTTTGTAAACGTTAAGCTTATATTGGTGCTATTTTGTACGTGAGGCCTAAATTGATGCTATATTGTAAACGTTAAGCCTAAATTGATATTATGTTGTAAACGCTAAACCTATATTGATGCTATTTTGAACGTTGAGCTTAAATTGGTACTTTTCCAAAAACCTTAAACCTATTTTAGTACCCTATCCAAAAAAAAAATGATGATATGTCTTTGTAGTACTCTATGCTATACACACCTACTTGCATATATAAATTTTTATATAAAAATATGAAGAGAGAAGGGTTTCTTTAATATTGTCATATTTCATTGCTATTGACACAACCACAACCAATTAAAAACATACAATCATTAATTCAATCCATTAGCTCTTTTTATTTTTTTTAATTTTCTTAAAGCACAAAAAATGAACATCCATATGACTCTATTCGTAAAGAAATAGCCAAACTACACCCAAAATTTCCCATTTAAAAATATATTGAGATAAAAAAACATACCAATTCTCATTTTAAAAAGCCTAAACCCTCTTAATCCTATTGATACATGACGATATTTTGGCATTTAAACTCTATAAATTTTATTTTTGGGATTTGTTTTTATTTTTTCTTCTTTTAATCTAATGAATTATTTTGACGTAAGAAAATTGATATGGCAAATAAACTATAAGCTATGCTATGCGTCATGTTCAACTGTCAAAATATCACTACATATCAGGTGATATCGGTTTTGTCAAGTCTCCACCAAATTATAAGAATTTCACCAATTAGGATAATTGAAGGGTCAAACAAATGTGACCAAATAATAAGCCATTGACCAAATGGTCAAACTTTGAATAAATCATTGGCTAAATAACACTTGAAGCCTTTTAAAAATAACTGAAGGGTCTGAAGTTCAAAAACCGTATATTAATTACAATTATCTATTTTGAAAAATCACCCGTTTAGTATATAGTGTTGCTACAACCGAATTAACGGTGAAATTGTTTATTTTACACTACATATATAGTTTGTCCCCACTAGTTAAAATTTCTGGATCTGTCCCTGCTTATGGGGCACTTTATTTAAAAGGTGCTTAGTTGATAATACAACTCCTCACCCCCAACCTCCTCCCCCCCACACACACATGTTCTATGGCAACCGAGAACTGATCAACATTGCATTCATCGTTTACTTTAAGGTGCGCTTTTATGTTCTGTCATTCCATTATACTGAGGAGAGTATGATGGGGTTACCTTGTGAATAATTCCATATTGGGAAGCAAAACTCGTCAAATGGTTCAACATATTCACCACCACGATCACTTATAATCATTTTAAGTTCGTTTTCTACTTCTTGTTTATAGAGAATAAATTTCTCTATAGCCTCATCTTTGCTTTTAAGTAAATATACATAGCAATATTTGGTAGAACATTAATTGGACTTAAATAAGTCTAACACACTTCAGGATAAGCACAATAATAGTATTATTCAGGTTAGCAGGAAACTCCCCTTTACATAGCTAATCGTTACAAGCACAAAAAATATATGCACCAATCAAATCCTAATAATGCTGAAAAAACATGAGTTTAGTCCATCACGACCAGATGCTTTATTAGATTGCATTTGAAAGATAGTTGTTCTAAATTCAATAAGCTCAAAAGGTGAAATAAGTAACATATTTACTTCAGCAGACACAACATGGGGTAAAACATCGACAACACTATAAGAGGCAACAAACGAAAGAGTAAAACATTATTAATATAAG
Organism: Euphorbia lathyris; assembly: GCF_963576675.1. NCBI lineage: Eukaryota > Viridiplantae > Streptophyta > Magnoliopsida > Malpighiales > Euphorbiaceae > Euphorbia > Euphorbia lathyris. The sequence continues at coordinate 93,171,654 of NC_088910.1, forward strand.
AAGAAATAATATTAACCATCTCGTGCATGTTCTTATGAATCACACCATTCATATCTCACAAACGGTACAACTGATTAGCTTTCTTCCTAGACTTCACACCGAGCATGAAAAATTTTAGAATTACTATCACCGACAGTTAACTAGAAGGCTTTAAAGCTCTGCTTCCAAAATGTTTCCTCTACTTCTAGCCAATGGTTTAAATTACATTTAGTTTCAAAGAACCGGGCCATGGACACTGATCATGCATGTTCACAAGTCGAGCTAGCATTTTTTGCAGCCTATATTTTTCTAGAAAAACGACCTTTAAAGTCAGCACCCCACTGCTCCATCAAAAATGCACAAGCCGAGAGCTTATTAGGAACATTCCCACCTCTTCTCTCGACCCAACACTTCCTAACCATCTCATCAAATCCAGCCTGATCAATCTAGGCCATCTCAAATTGAAAGGTGTATGTTTAAACCTAGGGAGAACTCGGGGAACATTACATAAAAATAACTGACTATGGTCCGAGTAAGTCGAGAACAGGTTGATACAATTATAGTGCTCAAAATGATCAAGCCAACATGCTGATGCTAGACAGCATTCCAACCTTTCCTGAACCCTAAACTATGTGCCTCTACTTCTATCTCATATGAAGAAATCCCCCTCCATTTTGATTTCAGTCAACTTGGTTCGAAGAAATTACATCCTCAAATGCATTCATAAGATAATTAGGGTACAAATGCCCTTCTCTCTTCTCATCGTGATTACGGATACAATTAAAATGACCTATGATTGCACATGGAAGATTACAAGAAAGAGCAAGTGAGTTTAATAAGTTCCAGGAATCCCTATCATTATTACCTTCTGCAAACTCGTAGAAACCAACGAGCCTCCAATCTCCACTCTCACTATCATGAATCACCATATTGATATGATGATCCAAAAACCCAATTAGAGTCATGATATTATACGATTTCTATAACACAGCTAGACGACCACTCATCCCCCTACAATCTACTGCAAAACATCCTTCGTACTCAAATTTTTGATGAATCACATCAACTCTATTTTTCTCAACTCGTGTTTCGTTCAAAAACACAATTTTAGGGTTTTGAGCTTGAATAAGCTCGCTTAAGGATCAACAACACACGGATTCCCCACACCCCAATAGTTCCAGCTCCCCACACCCCAATAGTTCCAGCTCAACCAATTTATAATCCTCATTGCACCTGCTCCTCAAGTCGCGTCGCTTCTATAGTTAAGGAAACTATTTTATCCTTGCTTACTTTAGAAGGAACAGTAGCCATGGTATTTTCCCTATTTACGTGTGAAGCTTCTGCATGGTGATAGGGAAAAAATGAACTAACAACGGTAACAACAATAGTGCGGAATTAACCTTCGTTATTAATCTTTTCCCGACTTGAATGAATCTATGAGGAAACTAATTAGTAGAGCAACAACCAAACATAACGAAGCAACAATAGTAGTTAAATGGCAGCCACACAAACACAATGAACAAGCACAATTTTTACGTGGAAAACCCCCTCAATGCAAGGAGTAAAAACCACGGGACCGTAGTCCGCTTAAACCTTCCACTATATCAAATAATGGGCAATACACAAGTTCATCCCTAGATAACACTAGAGGCATACACAATCAACATACAATCTTGAAATTTTCCCTCAAGAAGTATGGAATCAATCACAACACAAAAGAAAAGAAGAACCTCAAAGAAGTCACAAATCTGTCTACAATCTTCCCCTGGTACGAACTGGTCTTCCAAGCCTCCGAACGACGATCGCTCCGGTGAAAACAAGCGAACAGGTGTTAGGAAGCTCCTGTCCAACATTCACGACGATCCAACGGTTCAATATCCGGCTATGGGCAATTTCGTGTGGCTGGGCGAAATGGAAGAAGAATGGATTTTCACTTTCTCATTTCTTTTGTGGTGGCCGAAAATTAGGTTGCAAAAATTATCTTAAACTTATCCTTATATACTCCTAGGGTTAAAGCATGGGCCTAACCCTAATTGGGCTCCTCATGGGTCAGAAAAGCCCAACAAATCTCTCCCTTTCTGACTATGAGGAGGAATCCGCCATCCCGGTGATAGAGCAACACACCTTTAGCTTCTCCCTTGCTAAAGCCTTTATCAACATATCGGAACCATTATCATCGGTATGAACTTTGTCGAGTTCAAACATCCCTTCTTCAAGAGCATCTCTAATCCAATGATACCTCACATCAATATGCTTTGTTTGAGCATGGTAAGTAGAGTTTCTAGCAAGATGAATCACGCTTTGACTATCACAAAGAATCACATACCGCTGTTGTTTAAAGTTAAGCTCTTGCACAAACCTTTTCAACCATAAAATCTCCTTACCTGCTTCCGTTGCTGCTATATACTCTGCCTCTGTAGTAGAAAGTACAACACATTTCTGCAATCTTGATTGCCATGACACAGCTCCCCCTGCAAAAGTCATCAAATAACCAGAAGTAGACCTCAGGTTATCCTTATCTCCTGCCATATCAGAATCCGTGTACCCAACAAGCACTGGCTTCCCATTTCCAAAAGTAAAACCCAATTTAGAAGTACCCCGTAGATATCTGAATATCCACTTAACTGCTTCCCAATGCTTCCTACCCGGATTTGACATATAACGGCTAACAACACCTACTGCATGAGCTATATCAGGTCGTGTACACACCATAGCATACATCAAAACTTCCTACTGCTGAGGCATATGGAACTCTATCCATCTCTTCCTTCTCTTTATCCATAGAAGGGAAATCTTTTCCAGTGAGCTTAAAGTTGGTAGTAAGAGGAGAACTAACCACTTTAGCTTTATCCATGTTGAATCTGCAAAGCACCTTTTCAATGTACTTCTCCTGTGACATGTGTAATTTCTTGGCAGCTCTATCCCTGCTAATCTTAATGCCAAGAATCTGTTTTGCTGGCCCCAAGTCTTTCATAGAAAAAGACTTGCTCAACTCTTTCTTCAACTAGGAAATTCTTCCAGCATTCATGCCAACAATTAACATGTCATCAACATAAAGCAACAAAATAACAAAGTCATCAGGGCCAAACCTCTGAACAAAAACACAGTGATCTGAAGTAGTCTTTTGGTAGCCTTGCTCCCCCATAACTGACTCAAACTTCTTGTACCACTGCCTTGGTGCTTGCTTCAAACCATATAGACTTTTCTGAAGTCTACACACATACCCCTCTTTTCCTTTCACCTGAAACCCTTCAGGCTGCTCCATGTAAATCTCCTTATCTAAGTCACCATGGAGAAATGTAGTCTTGACATCCATCTACTCAACCTCCAAATCAAGACTAGCTGCTAAACCGAGAACAACTCTGATAGATGCCATTTTCACAACTGGAGAAAATATCTCATCAAAGTCAATACCTTTCTTTTGACTGAATCCCTTGACCACCAATCTAGCTTTGTACCGTGGCTGTGAAGAATTCTCTACTTGCTTCTTTCTGAACACCCACCTGTCCTTCAAAGCTCTCTTGCCCTTAGGCAACTTCACCAACTCACAAGTATTATTCTCATACAAGGACTTCATCTCATCTTGCATGGCATCAACCCACTCTTTCTTGTGCTCATCTTCCATAGCTTCTGCATAACTCTCGGGTTCTCCTCCATCAGTCAACAACACATACTCATCTGCAGGATACTTGGTGGAAGGATGATGATCTCTGATAGACCGCCTAAGTGGAACAAATGGTGGAACATCTGGTACTGGTAACTCCTCATGGATAATCTCATCCATCTCTTCGTGTTGCGGAGCATCAACATCATCAATACCATGTTGGTCATCATTCTGAACACCATCTCCCACATCAACATGTCGAGGAGGAACTGGATCCAAGTCAATAAGGCCATCTGTCTACTGAGGAGCTGTCTCAACCCTATTAAGAAGATCATCAATATGCTGAGGAACTGACTCTGCCTTCTCAACATCTTTCAAAGTCTGATCTTCCATAAAGATAACATCTCAGCTTGTAGACACCGAGTCGGAGGACCTGTGACGAAAACCTGTAAACAAGACGGTCGAAGCGGTTGATTCCGGAAGTTTTAAAACAAAAATATATAATAAGAAAAGAAAAGTTAATGTGAGTCGCGGTCGTCAAGTGGACGGCTCGCGAGTGCTCAGCGACGTGGTGCGAGCGCCTAGCGGCAGCCGACGCGTGTCCGACGACAGTTGGACGAACGCCCGGCAGCGCGGGGCGCACGCTCGACGTCCTTTGGGCGCGCACGCCCAGTAGCGCGGAGCGCGCTCTCGACGACCGTGGGGCGCGCGCGCCCGATGGCCGCTGGGCGAACGCGCCCGGCAGCCGCTGGGCGAGCGCCCAGCGACGTTAGGCGGACGCCCAACGACCGTTGGGCGCGCGCGCCCAAATTCTGGTTGGGCGTACGCCCAACTAATGTTGGGCGTCCGCCCAACGAAAGTTGGGCGTTCGCCCAACCGGCTTTGGGCGACGCCCTATTTTCTTCGGGCGTCGCCCAAAGTTTCCGGGGATCCGTTGCCTATATAAGGCACGGATCCCCATGCATTTCAGAGGGGGGATTTTGGAGAGCTTCTCACACTAGAACATTTTCTAGAGAGAGAAAGTTGATTTTTTTGGGAGAAAACATTTTTTTTCCTAAAAATTGAAAATCTCCAAAAAGTTAAATATTTTATCAAAACATAAAAAACACCGGAAAATCACAACTCGTGGAATCGACCGACTTCGACTGTCAGATACCGAACTTGATGTATTATCTGAGGACTAGACTCGTTTTATTTTATTTTATTTATTTATTTTTATGTTATAATTTTATTTATTTAGTTATTTATTTATTTATCACGTTTTATTTAATTTTTCGTATTTATTTAATTTTCGTCTCGTATTAGATAAACGTTCGGTTTTGTTTTTAAAATAAAAACCTCATTTTAATATCCCAATACGAACCGTGATCCGATTCAAAGGTAGTTCGGGTATTAAAAACGTTGTAATTATAAGTTTTAGAAATTTTTTCTAAATAACGTTTTAAATAAAAAAACATCGTTTAAGAACCTCCGTTATAGATTATGATCCATTTTTGGTAGTTCGGAGTTCCAAAACGATAGAATAGATCTAATTTAAGGTGTTTGGATAAATCTGGAAAGTTGTGGATTGTTTCTGTAATTCTTCTTTTTCTGTCTGATTGCTGTTTACCGACGGATTTTCCGTCGGTAAATCTGCTGGAACTCTAAATACCCATTTGTGGGCCTTTTTATTACTTCTTTTAGCATTTCTTCTTAAATATACCTCTATTTAATTGTGTAAAATATTTGATAAATGTACTTTGGATTTATATAATTATTATTTACATATTATATATCTATTTATTCTATATTAAGAATTTGATTTATATTGATTTGATTTTATAAATTATATATAAGTATATATGTATAATTTTTTGGGTTTTTGGATGATTAATTGATTTTTGGGGTTATGATATAAGTTCTATTTTTGAACCGAAAGCTATTTTCTTATTTGTAAACTTTATTCATTATTTTCATGAGTTTTGATTATAGTATATCATACTTAGTGTTATTTTCATTATTATACATATACTTAGCTATATTAGGTGGTATCCTTTACTTGGTTTTCAAAGTTATATGTATGTCATTATTTTTTAATATATAAGTATATATATATGTATATGTTCATTTCCTTATTCTTTTGGCATTTGGGGATATATGTTTTAAATTAGTTTTCAATTGATGAATTTTGGTTTAGTTCATTTATTGTTGTAATTATATTCAAGTAAGGATTAATTGAGTGAAAATGAGAAAATAAATTACAAAAAAGAGAGTTTAATTTGTTTGTTTAAATTAAAGCTTTTCTAGATGTTCTTAAAGTATAAATAATGTTTTCTTGACATTTTTAAACCATTTTTTAAAACATCACGTTTTAAAACCTTAATTCGTTCCAACGACGGATTAAGCGAACCTTGCTTTTAATTGTAAATAATAGAGTTTTTGAATTGTTTTCCTAATTAAATGGTTTTTGAACAAAATAAATTGACTTGTATGCTTAATCACGTTTTCTTGTTAAAACTTTTACCTCAACATTTTCGAACGCTCGAGTCGTTCCAACGGCGATTCGAGTGAACGTCATTAACGGAGTTTTGAAACGTACCTAAATCACTCCAACGGCGATTAAGGTACGAACCATGTAAATAAACTCATTTTTGGGAAGTGAGTTTAGTTTAGAGTTAGTGTGTAATACGAAGCATAAATCACATTGTAAACAAATCAATTCTTTCTTCTTCCCCCTCTCTCTCCTATGTATTTTGAACTGATGTAAATGGGTGATTCTTTACCAAAATGGCTTTCAATAATATATGCTCAAAACGGTTTTCAAAATGAGAAAGAAAAGGTTTCAAATGAATTTTAAACTTAAAGAAATATGCGATTAGTCCGTTATCGCCTAACACGCTGAGTAGGAGGCCGGTGGTTCATAACCGGGTGATGTTGGGGTGCCTAGTAGCCTTTCTCCGGAAAGGAGCTAGCCTTCTCGGCTCGTACCTAAGTTTCTCGAACCCTCATCGGTCTCCCGCAAGGGATCGGTATTCATTTTCCCATTCGTGGGTGGCGACTCTTCCATACTCCGAGCTCCGGTCCTGCCGAGCAGCTTGATTCCACGATTGGTTGCTTTCGGCGCCAATCACCGCTTACGTCGCCATGAGGTGTCCACCCCCCGGTCCGCCCGGGAGATTAGGCCGCGGCACCTCGTCTAACAAGTGGCGATTCTGCTGGGGAAGCGAGAAATTTGATTCCGGAAGGCGTGTATTAAGCCCTTAACGGGGACGGATCGTATTATTTCTTTTCGTATGCATTCATAAGCATTATTGCAAACCTTTTGGGTAATTTCCGCGAAACCTCTAGCGAGAGTCCATTCGTCGCTCGAAAGAGGCTAGTGTAAGTTCCCCCTTACAGTAAGGCGCCAAAGGGTCCCCATCCATTCGTTAGGGGCGAATTTGTGCTGTCCTGTGAGGTCCCGTGATCAGCCGTGTCAGCATATAGTAGCCTTAGAAGTTGCTATAGGATTACCCGTTACCATTTTTGATGTGATAAATGAATCAGTTCATGTTTTCAAATTGCCATGATACGTGTCTAATCCTAAAATATGTAAAGAAAATGAAACGATACGCTAATATATACTCTTAAATCGATATACAAACTACCCCTAAACATCGAAACGATTCGAACTAAAGACGACTTAGTCATCTCGTATGAATGAACTTGTGCGACCCGCCTGGTCCCTTTCCGTGTCCTGAAGAAGGCACCTGTTCAGGAAATGCGTTATGATGTAAGCACGTATTAGTATGAATCGGTTTGGTATTGAGGATAGTTATATCTCGATTCAAAAGACTATATTAACGGTAGCCGTTATTCACATTCTTTAAATAGGTTGGGATAAAACGAGATTATGACAGAACGAAAACGAAGAACATTTCTGTTTTGAACGACCCTATTGTAACGTAAAGAGTTTCACAAAACATGGCCCGTCCCTTCCGAATAAAAGACGAGCTCTTACGTTATGCCTTGTGTTGCTCTTGAGAGAAATGGACGTGTCCGCAAAAGGTGACTAAGAAAATAAAAGAAAAGCAAAAATAAATTAACGACCAAAGTCATTCTGTATCTACAATATATATCCATCCCGAGGGTAGTTAAAGAAAATGAACCAATGCCGTTAAATACGTGCCTCGAACTGGTATATACGCCGTTTAAAATCATGAGGCCGAATTAAGCTAAACCGCATAATTGCGCCATATGGACGAGACTGTGGGTTTGACTAATGGCTCGATCATTTCGACCGTTACCAAAACTACAAGAAGTATGGCCCGATCTACGTGTTTTGCTTGACTCGTGCCAAAGTGAAAAAGAACGGTAATATCCCTGCTTCGAATAAGCATGCGATTCAACGAAACGTTGACTTTCTATAACCACGATAGAGTGATATGTCCCGTAGATTGGAAGGAATAAAAACTTGTTAATAGCCAAAAGATTACCATGCGCTCGAATAAGACTCACCGTCTTTTCACGTGGCAAAAAACGAGCAAACGGATTCTTGACGCTAAAAACAAACACGTTACGTGATGAGTCCGTTCCTTAAAATAAAAAGTGATTTCATCACTAAACAAACATGTGGTTGCGTCTCTCGATAGATCCAAAAGATCCTGTCGTAACCCAAAAATCGAGACACGAACCCACGCGAATAAAAGGGAACGAGTCATTGTCAATAACGAACGGTTGGACTGAAAGAATAACTCGTACCACGTCTAAAAAACCGAGATGCGCTCAAAGGGAGTCAAAACCCAAACTAATGCATCTCGCAAAATGACAAAAGACGAGTTATCCCGAAAGGACAATCCAACTTGGTCGATATCTTAGTCACTGAACGCTGATACGTCAAAAACGAACTGTATTGTCTGATGGATGATTTTCTTTTCCACAATAATCGACGGCATCACGCGTCCCCCGGACCGCAATGTGAGCCCCGAACCAAAATCCTAGGAAAGAGACTTGGACCATCGAGTGTGTGGAGGAATAAGGGTGGAAGAGAGATGTTGTGATACGTGTAATTAGACTGATGTTTGTTCTTCTTATCTTATATATCCGAAAATAAATAAACGCACACACCACGAATCATGCATATAAAATCATGCATACATTCTAATGGATGACCGTTCGCGCAAACTTCATCATTAAGTGGTTGTGGTTTCGCGAGAGTAACCGGTTAGTCAGGCAGTTTGATCAGCTACAGATTGACAATTCTGAATCGGCAGTTGTGGCTTCCAAATCATCTTCGTCCGAGTATACTCAATCTTCAGTCAGTATGTCTGCGATCGACGAAAAAGTGGCCGGATTGGAAAACTCTGTGAACAACATTAATGAGCAGTTAGCCGCGATAGTGGCCCAGATAGCTAAGTTGGCCATGAAGGATGACAAGAGTGGCAGTAAGCACGCTGAGAATGAGGTGAACGATGGTCCTCGCTTTGGGAACGAGGATGACTATCAGGACTATATCCGTAAACAACTTGAGAAAGAGAAGGCTAAGGAAGAGGAGTGGAAGCAACACATCACTCAAGAGGTGTAGGATCTACGTGGGGGAAGTTCCGGGAGTCAGGACTTTTATAACTTGAAGAATTGTTTATCGGCAACTGCTTTGCCTTTGAAATTCCGGCTCCCTGACATGAAAAAGTTCGATGGAACTGGGGATCCCACTGCCCACATGAATCAGTATGTTGCGGTGATGAAACACACGATCCTGACTGAGGATCAAGTCCTGGGGCTGTTTAACACTTATCTGGAGGGGGCTGCCCTCACATGGTTTCATGCATTGCCAATGGTGACGAAGAGGGATTGGAAAGAGCTAGCGAAGTCATTCATCGCTCAGTATAGCTTCAACACTATGCTTGAGGTCACCTTGAAGGAGCTTGAGAGCACTAAGCAGCAGACTGGGGAATCTTTTTCCGATTTTATAAGAAGATGGAGGGCCAAGGCCGCGGTTATGAAGCATAAGCCGCTTGAGCAGGATCAGATCCGAATGGTAGTCGGTAACACATTACCGTATATTAAGAATGAGATGCGGTACATGCCTTTTACCGATTTCAACCAAATGTATAGCTGCGCCTTGACAGTTGAGGGGGATGGAGAACCGAAAAAGGCGTATACCAAGTGGACGAAGTCTGGATATAGTGCCGGAGGGCCAAGCGCGGGTGCAGAATCTGCAGCAGTGAAAGTGCTTGATCTTAATGCTATCGAAAAGAGGCAGTTCTCCAAATTTGATCAGACCTACGCAAAAGTTTTCGAACGATTGCAGAAAAAGGGGTTGCTGAAAGCTCTTACTCCTTATAACAAAGCTCCACCTTCTCCGCAGATACAAGCTAGGGGATACTGCGAATTCCACAGCAGTTATGGGCATACTGTTGAGAACTGTGAGAGGTTGAAGCACGAGATCCAAGATTTGATTGAGGAGAAAAAGATAGCTGATCCTTCATCAGCAAATCCTTCCACTAGGCGTAATCCGTTGCCTAATCATAGGGTGAGCATGATCGGATTCGGTCTGAAAGAAAGTGTAGTGATGAAATCCTTCGAGGAAAATGAAGAGGAGTTGCTGGACTCCGATGAAAAAGGCAATATAGGAAATGGTCTATATGTGCCCTTCCTTGGCGAGGAACAGGAAGGTGAACCGATGGATGAAGGTTTGGACGGTGGAGCACCGTATGATGAAGATAGTGCTGAAGAGACTGGGGAAGGGCCATCTCGGACTATTGTGCCAGAATTGGGTCTGTTTAGTGGTGGAGAGGATCCTGATGTGCACTTGCGTGAATATATGCACGATATGTTTGTTGAATCCTTCGGAATGGACGAGATTGCTCAGTGGTTCCACCATTCGCTAATAGGCGAGCCTTTGGGGTGGTTCCACTCGTTACCCGACTCTTGTAAGCATGATTGGGAGCGGTTGTCAGATTTATTCCTAGAAAAGTACCAGAGAGCTAAGGGCAGGACCGTAGAGCGCTTTGCGATGCAGATTGGACCTATCAAGCGTCCGTTACCGAGGGTCAGTAAGTATAATGGCAACAAGGATCCGATGGAACATCTTCACTTCTACTTGTCGGCCATGGGGCCTTTGGGTTTTAATGAAGGAGAGATCACCAGCTTGTTCTGTAATTCGCTGATGGGTGAGCCGTTGATGTGGTATATGTCACTTCCGATGCACGTCAAAACCGATTGGGCGGCAATGACGAAGAGGTTTATCAAAGAGTATACGATATGGATGCTGGCGGAGCAAACCCCGGACTCGCCCTCTTATGAAACACCCCAGGCAGTGTTGGCAATGCCTAGGTATGGTGGATACCAGGATCCTGTTGAGCATGCGAGGTTATTCCGCAACCATATGTATGACGCTGGGTTCCCTCAATGCGAATTACATGAACATTTCCCGGAAACCCTCATAGGAGAAGCCTTACTGTGGCACCAAGGCCTATCAGAGGAGGAAATGGGTCATTGGATACCTCTTAGGAATGCTTTTGTGGCGAGATATAAGATGTATGTTCCATGGACGGGATCCCTGGAGGATCTGGATAGGATCAGGCAATTCCCCGAGGAACCATTCGTGGATTATGCTAGAAGATGGAGGTTCAAGTATGCCTCGTGTCGGGTCACTTTGAGTGATCAGGAGCAACTCATGTGCATCCGGAAGGGTGCTATTCCACTCATGGCTAGAAGAATGAATGGAGTGTTCCTCAAGGACTATGAAGAACTAATAGGCTGGGCTCGGTATGGATCGTCGGACCCTTCCTACATAAATCCGAATGTCTCTCACATAATGGATCTGATGGTCGTGGACATTTGGGGAAGTTCCTCCGACGAGGAAGGTATCAATCAGAGGGTTCTGATCAACATCTGGGATGAGTCTGACGATGAGTCGGAAGTGGCTGTTAGCGCCGAAGGAAAGATTCTGCCAGGTTTTGAGATCTTCAAGGATGTTACCGACTGGGGCAAAGGAAAGGCAAGCTGCTTCGTCGAGGAGATCATGATGTTAGATTTGAATGCCGAGGAGCAAGTCATCACTATTGAGGCCACTGTGGGAGCGGCGGACGAGCCCAGTACCTCCAAAGCTTATGAGAAACCCGAGAACCCTGATGATGAAAATTGTATTACTGCTTTATTTGAATCCGATGATGTACTCGCCAACACTATCAATGAAATGAATTCTGATTTTGCTTACTTGCTTGATGTTGATCGTGATCATTCCATGCATTCTCATTCATATAACATGCCTACATTTGAAATCAATACAATAGAAATGTCAACTTTCAATCTTGGCACGGATGAAAATCCTAAACTTATACAAATTGCTCAAGAATTAACTATTGAAGAGAGGAAAGAATTTGAGAGAATAATTAAAAAATACGAAATAGTGTTTGCTTGGACGTATAAAGACATGCCAGGAATTGATCAATCAATCGTAACTCACCGTATTCCTACATACCCCGACGCGAAGCCCGTGAAGCAGAAACTCCGACGCATGAGACCGGAATGGGCAGATAAGATCAGGGAAGAAGTGAAGAAGCAGTTAGAAGCAGGGTTCATCGAAGTAATCGACTACCCCCCTTGGGTCGCAAATGTAGTGCCCATCGCAAAGAAGGACAGCAAAGTAAGAATGTGCGTCGATTATAGAGATCTTAACAAAGCGTGCCCCAAGGATGAATTCGCGTTGCCTCATATTGATGTGTTAATCGACAGTGCAGCATCGAGCGTCTTACACACGAATGTGGACGGTTTCATGGGCTACATGCAAGTTCAGATGGCAGAGAAACACAAAGCAAAAACCTCGTTCACAACTGAGTGGGGAACATACTGCTATAGGGTGATGCCGTTTGGTTTGAAAAATGCCGGGGCAACTTACCAGCGAATGGCTAGGCACTGTTCCATGATATGATACACAAAGAGGTAGAAGTTTATGTGGATGACATGATGGTCAAGTCGGAGACGAGAGAGGGGCATTTCGCTGCACTCGAGAAGTTTTTGGCCCGAATTGCAGAATTCAAGCTGAGGTTGAACCCGAAGAAGGGCTTCTTTGGTGTTTCATCGGGGAAAATCTCAGGCTATGTGATCAGTAACAAGGGGATCGAGGTGGATCCCGACAAGGTAAAGGCCATACAGGAAATGCCGGCACCGAAGAATGAGAGAGAAGTGAGAGGATTTCTGGGGCAGGTTCGATATATCAGTCGGTTCATAGCACGACTCACCATGATCTGCGAGCCAATCTTTAAACTGCTGCGGAAAGATCAACCGATGGTTTGGAACGAAAAATGTCAGCAAGCCTTGGAGAGCATCTGGACCTATTTGATTAATCCGCCAGTTTTGAGACCACCCAAACTCAGAAAACCACTTCTCCTATATGTAGCGATCGAGGAGCGATCCATTGGAGCAATGTTGGCCCAAGAAGGGGACACTAGTGTAGAGCATGCAGTGTATTATCTGAGTAAGAAGTTCCTGGAATACGAGCTTAAGTATAACATGATCGAAAAGACGTGCGTGGAAGTAGTATGGCTAACAAAGAAACTACGGCACTATTTTTAATCGTATAAAGTGATCATTATTTCCCGAATGGATCCCGTGAAGTATCTGTACCGAACTCCATCCTTAACCGGGAAGCTAGCCCGATGGTTGCTTCTTTTGTCCGAATTTGATATCGAATATATAACGAAGAAGGTTATCAAGGGGAGAGCCGTAGCAGAATTCCTGGCCAACCAACCTCTGAACGCAGAAGAGGAAGAGATAAATTATGATTTCCCCGATGAGCACTTGAACGTAATAGAAGTTATACCATGGAAAATGTTCTTCGATGGAGCAGTTAATTCGAATGGTGCCGAAGTAGGGGTGCTACTTATCTCACCAGAAGGAGAAAGGATCCCAATGGCAAAGAAGCTATCCTTATCTCTCACCAACAATATGGCCGAATATGAAGCATGCATCTACGGGTTGGAGTCATTAACAGCACTGGGAGCATCATATGTTGAAATCTGGGGCGACTCAAAACTGATCATCGAACAGGCACAAGGAAACTGGGAAGTGAGGGAAGAAAGGTTGCGTCCATACTTAGACCATCTAGAAGGGTTGGCGCAGAAATTCAGCGAATGTCGTTTTTATCACATTCCTCGAGCACAGAACCAGGCAGTGGATGCTTTGGCCACTTTGGTATCAGTATGGGATAATCCTCGGAACCTTGCCTCGAAGCCTTTGGTGTTGAGAAGGTCTCACAAACTATGCTATGAAGATGTAATGCTGTTGGGGGCAGATGAAGAACCTTGGTATTTCGATATCGTAAACTTCATGAAGAGTGGAACATACCCGACAGAATCAGAACTTAGGGATCAGGCTGTGATTAGAAGGTTAGCACAGCAGTTCGTCATCCACGACGACTTGCTTTACAAAAGGCACACCGATGGTTTACAACTGAGGTGCTTGGATGCGGGAGAAGCCCGTGAGGCAATGGAGTCAGTACACTCAGGAATTTGTGGAGCCCATATGGGAGGGGCGGTATCGGCAAAGAAAATCATAAGGCAAGGCTTCTATTGGCTCACCATGGAAAGAGATTGTAACGAATATGCGAAGAAATGCCATGATTGTCAAATCCACGGAGATTATAATCATTTACCAGCTATGGAACTGCACGTGTTAGCACCCATTTGACCATTCGCAGCTTGGGGCATCGACATCATCGGCGATGTGAGACCTAACGTGTCAAATGGACACAAATTCATTGCAGTTGCCATTGATTACTTCACCAAGTGGGTAGAGGCAGAGTCGTTCGGCAAGTTGGGGTCTAAACAGATGAGGAAGTTCGTTGAAAAGCACTTGATCACCAGGTTCGGAGTGCCTCATCATATGATCACGGATAATGGGGTCTAGTTTCAAGGAGAAGTAAAAAGTCTATTCCAAAAGTACGGTATTGAACATCATAGGTCTTCTCCGTATCGTCCGCAAGCTAATGGCGCAGTAGAGTCAGCTAATAAGAACCTTAAAAGGATACTCGTAAATACAGTAGAATCGCATCGGAACTGGCACGAACAGCTTCCGCTCGCGTTATGGGCTTATCGCACGATAGGTAGAACGTCAACTGGGGCAACACCGTTCTCCTTGGTACATGGTGCAGAAGTCGTTCTCCCGATTGAGGTTGAAAAGCGATCGTTGAGAATCGCAGTAGAAGCAGAGATTCCCGAGACGGAATGGGTGAAGAAGCGGTATGAACAGTTAGCATTAGTGGACGAGAAAAGGATGGAGGCCCTTTACCATATGCAGTTATATCAGCGAAGGATGGCCTGAGCCTTCAACAAAAAGGTCAGGGCCAGCCCTATCAAAGAAGGGGATATGGTGCTAAAACAGATCCGTGTGACGCACACCGACCCGAGGGGCAAGTTTAGGCCAAACTGGGAAGGGTCGTTCTTCGTGAAGAGGATACTAAGCAAAGGAGCGGTGAAGTTAACTACTATGGACGGCATGGAGTTCTCCGAACCTACCAATCTGGATAGGCTTAAGAAATACTTTTCGTAAAAAAAAAAAAAAAAAAAAAATCCCGATAGGTTGAAAACCCGCAAAGGGCGACCTATGTAACAATCAGGGACATCCCAATGGGTGAAAACCCGAAAGGGCACTCATTTGAAAATTCCGGGATAGAAAAAGGAGAGATGAAAAATCGCTGGGATCTGAAAACCGAAAAAAGGCAGGTCCTGGTAACGGTAGTTATATCTTGAGCAATTTTAAAAATAATGTATAAGAGGCTAAGTATTTCTGTTGTTTGTAAATAAATAAAGGCATGAGTATATTTGAAGAGAATGACTGGGATCGTTATAATTTACTGAATGCAAGATAATATGAATCATGAGTTATACATTTCTTACCTTTCTTTTCACAATAAAAAGCCTACGTACTATCTACCTCACTCCCTATACACAAGCTATACATCGGGGTAATTCTAATAAAAGCTACGAAGCTATACATGATAAACCTAATAAGGAGGGAAATCCCAGTGGGCCTCAAAGTCCCTCAGATGTGACGCCCGCTCCGCAGATAGGGTCTCCTCGGCGACTCGAAGTCTCTCCTCGGCATCAAGGCGACCCGCGGTCTCCTCCCGCACCCTCTCCTCAACAGCAAGGCGTCCCACGGTCTCCGCCCACATCACCCCGGACCAGTGGTCGTTCCTCTCCCGATACACCTGGCCAACCCTGGCATCGGCCTCCCGCAGTGCTTCGCTCTGTCTCAGCTCATGTGCACGGAGATCGCTCTGTAAAAAAAAAGAAGAAAAAAACAAATATAAAAAAGAAATACAGACTAGAATAGAAGTCATACATACACATGTGCATACATTCCACTACACTAAAATAAAATAAAGATACATACCAGGTGGCTGGCGCAACGCAAGCTGAGTCGATCTCTAAAGAAACCAGATAGCCCCACATAGTCGGTGCACGTCTCCCTCGAAGTCTGGAGAGCGTCTGAGGGATCAAACGGTATCCTCGATGTAAAGGCAGGAAGGGCCATCTCGACACCGGCATAAGCCGCTCCGGACTGGTCATAGCAAACTGTCGTGAAATCCCTCCCAAAGTCAGGGATGGGTACGCCCAAAGGGGACCTCTCCGATCGGGCGGCGCCGGAGGACTCGCCGATATAATAGGGCGGCTCGCTCGCAGACGTCTGAGCTCGGGCACTATCGAAGAAGTCTGACGTGTGGGCACTCCTCCAGGAACCCTCCTGCAAGTAGAGACACAATAAACACCCCTGACCATCTCGTAAATAAAAATAAATAGGTCGAACCACTCACCGGAACCGCCTCCTAACCAAAGACTGCAGCGACAGCCTCCCCCAAAAACATGTCCGCCACGGGGTCCACCTCCATCGCCATCGCTGGGGCATCCCTCGCGCTCAATAATGTCGATAAATAGGGAACACGGCCCCCGGCATGAACCCATACATCTCTACCAGCAAAGCGACGAGTCAAATCCCGACGAATGACCGATAAGGGCATAGTCCGCACTGCAAATATGGAGACGGGGATCTCGCCTGGTGTCCAATGCGAGGCACTAACCCCGGTGATGCCCCAGTTGCCCAAGTACCATGCCCGCACGCAAGGGCCGATAAGCACGCTCTGCTGCTCCTAGATCAGGGTGACGTACGCGTAATCGGGACCGAAGTCAAGGTCGTCCCACCTGAATCTAATCTGAAAGCACAAAGAAAAAGTCAGGACTGATCAAACAAAAATCTAGCGCGATTAGAAGATATTTACCTTCCCCAAGGTCCGTGAATCAATCCAATCTAGGAGCTGCGCCACCGTCTGCCTCTCCCCGGTACCTAGACCGAACTCGCTCCACCGAGCCATAAGTGGGGGCTTCACTACCCGTGGCCTGCGCCAACGCTCGCTGGGAAGAATCCGCCTCTCGTAGGCCCAAACCTGCTTGTGAAAACAAAGGTTATGAACAGAAGGCACGAAGAAGATAAAAGGGGCAAGTTAAGGATGAACCACGTACCAGAAGAGCAAAAGTGTAACCGCCGAAGTCCTTGCGTTTCCGGCAAGTAAGATCCAAAAACTTGTACAGGTAAGCTAGACCCGCTCCTGCCCAATCGTAAGACGCCACCGCGTCCAAATCACTGAAGGCCTGAATGAGACCCGCATGTATCGTCCCGCTCTTGGTGCGGAAGATCGTCTCGCCTAAAACATACACTAGGAAGCTGCGGACAGCCAGATCAGTGTCGTCGGTCCCATAAAAGTCCCTACGACTCAAAAGTCTCGAGGTAGTGATGAACTTCGCCGGGGTGGATTTGACACCCGTGTAAACTCCCGGCCCGATCAAAGCAGCCAACCTAGCACGGTCAACCCGTGGACGCATCATATCAAAGGAGAAGGGAACCGGAGTACCACTCCCCCGCAGCCCAGTCAGTAAAGAGAAGTCGCGGGGCGAGATTGTCATCTCCCCAAACGAGAGGTGGAAGGTGTGGGTCAAGTCAACTCATCTCTCGCATAAGGCCCATAGGCCGAAACGGTCGCACACCCCGTTGGCGCGGGGCAGCGCTAAAATAAAGGGCTCAAAGCCCAACTCTCGCACACGGGCTCTCGCCGCGGCGCCTAGCATAGAATATCACACATGAATATCTGCCGTAGTCCCGGAAATGTCGATGAACTGGAAAGAACGGAACAGGTAAGTTTAAATGTTGTTCCTAGGCTTGCATCTGATGAAAGCACGTTAATCTAGCTATTCTTTCGGTCAAATCTAACCTAGAGATATCTTGTCAATTTGGACCGTCATTTTGTGAAATCTCTCCCTTAGGGTTGTTTGCATAGGATTTGATTAATTCATTATTCTTTGATCTACTCTCGTCCGCATTGGCAAAGAGAATTATTCAAGTTTTTACTATTCACGTGCATTAGTCAAGTTTTTACTATTCACGTGCATTATTCGAGTTTACTATTCACGTGCATTAGTCAAGTTTTTACTATTCACGCGCATTATTCATATTTTACTATTCACGTGCACTATTCACATTTTACTATTCACATGCATTAGTCAAGTTTTTACTATTCACGTGTACTATTCACGTTTTCACTATTCACGTTTTTTTGTTTACTATTGGCAGGCATTGTTCGTAGTTTTACTATTCACATGCATATAATTCGCATTCTTCCAAAAAGACAAATAAAGTGTTACTTGCAAGCAAAGAAATTCATGTTTTCTAACTAAGGTCTTCTAAGGCAACCTAGGGGTTAGCATGCAAATCATGTTCAAAGTAGGGATACTAAAGCCTAGAAATTTAGTCAAAAGACGAGGAAGTAAGAAAGTACTTACCTGGTTACAGCGGGTCCGGCTCAGATGAGATGTGGGGTCCTGAAAAGGGTCCACTGTAGTAAGGTTCACAAAACCCTCCTCCATGCCCTTCGTGCCATCATGTTGATCCAAATCCATCCCGAGAATAATCCAAATCAGAAGTTAGAGAGAGAGAGAAGAGAGAGAAGGTGTGGGGTTGGAATGAAACCCCACCACCTTATATAAGGAAAGGGAATGACATTCCCGTAAATAGTGAAGAAGGTACGATGTGACATAAAGGTAAAAAGTAAATAATTATTTACCAGGTGCACAGACCTCCGATTTGTAGTCCGTTTCAGCCTGCGCTTCTGCCAGACAGTGACCAATAATGTCGAGATAGAACTCCAGACGACAGCCAATTTTTACAGAATAGCGGCACCAGTCAAAATACAGACGACATTCAACAGAAAAATAATTGTTAGCTTGAATCATTCCGGACTAAAAAGATGTTCCTATCGAACCATTCAAACCTCCAAGACACTAGCTCCAGTGAGAAAATACAGACAATGGTGTTTTAAAAGAATTCAGAATTGTTAGAAAGAACCTTTGCTTTTGAGCCGTTTTGCCCGCGGTCGTGAACCAGGGTCGCTTTTGAGCCATTTTGCCCGCGGTCGTGGACCAGGGTTGCTTTTGAGCCATTTTACCCACAGTCGTAGACTAGGGTCGCTTTTGAGCCATTTTACCCACGGTCGTAGACCGGGGTCGCTTTTGAGCCATTTTACCCGCGGTCGTGGACCAGGGTTGCTTTTGAGCCATTTTACCCCGGTCATGAACCGGGGTCGCTTTTGAGCCATTTTACCCGCGGTCGTGGACCAGGGTTGCTTTTGAGCCATTTTTACCCGCGGTCGTGGACCAGGGTTGCTTTTGAGCCATTTTACCCCCGGTCGTAGACCGGGGTTGCTTTTGAGCCATTTTACCCCCGGTCGTAGACCGGGGTTGCTTTTGAGCCATTTTACCCACGGTTGTAGACCAGGGTTGCTTTTGAGCCATTTCCCCCTCCCCCCCCCCCCCCCGGTCGTAGGCTGGGGTCGCTTTTGAGCCATTTTACTCGCGGTCGTGCACCAAGGTTGCTTTTGAGCCATTTTTACCCGCAGTCAACTTAGGCTAGGGTCCGTAAGAAGAACATCCGCCGGCAGCCGATTCAAAGGCAAGGACGGAAAGAATCGAGAACGACGCCGAAACGCGCAGCGCAAAGGTCAGGTATTCTTCCTCCTACTCTTTACGTGTCTCTTACTTTTATATCTTTTACATTGCATGTGTTGCGTTAGCAAAAAAAGTTTTCAAAACACACACATCACTGTCAAAATAGGAAAGTAGGGGCAATTGTAGACACCGAGTCGGAGGACCTAGGACGAAAACTTGTAAACAAGACGGTCGAAGCGGTTGATTCTGGAAGTTTTAAAACAAAAATATATAATAAGAAAAGAAAAGTTAATGTGAATCGCGGTCGTCAAGTGGACGGCTCGCGAGTGCTTAGTGACGTGGTGCGAGCGTCTAGCGGCAGCCGACGCGTGTCCGACGACAGTTGGACGCACGCCCGGCAGCGCGGAGCGCGCGCTCGACGACCGTGGGGCGCGCGCGCCCGACAGCGCGTGGCGCACGCCCGATGGCCGCTGGGCGAACGTGCCCGGCAGCCGCTGGCGAGCGCCCAGCGACGTTGGGCGGACGCCCAACGACCGTTGGGCGTACACCCAACTGAAGTTGGGCGTACGCCCAACGATAGTTGGGCGTTCGCCCAACCGGCTTTGGGCGACGCCTAATTTTCTCGGGCATCGCCCAAAGTTTCCGGGGATCCGTTGCCTGTATAAGGCACGGATCCCCATGCATTTCAGAGGGGGGATTTTGGAGAGCTTCTCACACTAGAACATTTTCTAGAGAGAGAAAGTTGATTTTTTTGGGAGAAAACATTTTTTTTCCTAAAAATTGAAAATCTCCAAAAAGTTAAATATTTTATCAAAAACATAAAAAACACCGGAAAATCACAACTCGTGGAATCGACCGACTTCGACTGTCAGATACCGAACTTGAGGTATTATCCGAGGACTAGACTCGTTTTATTTTATTTTATTTATTTATTTCTTTTATTTATTTATTTTTATGTTATAATTTTATTTATTTAGTTATTTATTTATTTATCACGTTTTATTTAATTTTTCGTATTTATTTAATTTTCGTCTCGTATTAGATAAACGTTCGGTTTTGTTTTTAAAATAAAAACCTCGTTTGAATATCCCAATACGAACCGTGATCCGATTCAAAGGTAGTTCGGGTATTAAAAACGTTGTAATTATAAGTTTTAGAAAATTTTTCTAAATAACGTTTTAAATAAAAAAACATCGTTTAAGAACCTCCGTTATAGACTATGATCCATTTTTTGTAGTTCGGAGTTCCAAAACGATAGAATAGATGTAATTTAAGGTGTTTGGATAAATCTGGAAGGTTGTGGACTGTTTCTGTAATTCTTCTTTTTCTGTCTGATTGCTGTTTACCGACGGATTTTCCGTCGGTAAATCTGTTGGAACTCTAAATACCCATTTTTGGGCCTTTTTATTACTTCTTTTAGCATTTCTTCTTAAATATACCTCTATTTAATTGTGTAAAATATTTGATAAATGTACTTTGGATTTATATAATTATTATTTACATATTATATATCTATTTATTCTATATTAAGAATTTGATTTATATTGATTTGATTTTATAAATTATATATAAGTATATGTGTATAGTTTTTTGGGTTTTTGGATGATTAATTGATTTTTGGGGTTATGATATAAGTTCTATTTTTGAACCGAAAGCTATTTTCTTATTTGTAAACTTTATTCATTATTTTCATGAGTTTTGATTATAGTATATCATACTTAGTGTTATTTTCATTATTATACATATACTTAGCTATATTAGGTGGTATCCTTTACTTGGTTTTTAAAGTTATATGTATGTCATTATTTTTTAATATATAAGTATATATATATATGTATATGTTCATTTCCTTATTCTTTTGGCATTTGGGGATATATGTTTTAAATTAGTTTTCAATTGATGAATTTTGGTTTAGTTCATTTATTGTTGTAATTATATTCAAGTAAGGATTAATTGAGTGAAAATGGGAAAATAAATTACAAAAAAGAGAGTTTAATTTGTTTGTTTAAATTAAAGCTTTTCTAGATGTTCTTAAAGTATAAATAATGTTTTCTTGACATTTTTAAACCATTTCTTAAAACATCACGTTTTAAAACCTTAATTCGTTCCAACGACGGATTAAGCGAACCTTGTAATTAAAATTGCTTTTAATTATAAATAATAGAGTTTTTGAATTGTTTTCCTAATTAAATGGTTTTTGAACAAAATAAATTGACTTGTATGCTTAATCACGTTTTCTTGTTAAAACTTTTACCTCAACATTTTCGAACGCTCGAGTCGTTCCAACGGCGATTCGAGTGACGTCATTAACAGAGTTTTGAAACGTACCTAAATCGCTCCAACGACGATTAAGGTACAAACCATGTAAATAAACTCATTTTTGGAAAGCGAGTTTAGTTTAGAGTTAGTGTGTAATACGAAGCATAAATCACATTGTAAACAAATCAATTCTTTCTTCTTCCCCATCTCTCTCCTATGTATTTTGAACTGATGTAAATGGGTGATTCTTTACCAAAATGGCTTTCAATAATATATGCTCAAAACGGTTTTCAAAATGAGAAAGAAAAGGTTTCAAATGAATTTTAAACTTAAAAAAATATGCGATTAGTCCGTTATCGCCTAACACGCTGAGTAGGAGGCCGGTGGTTCATAACCGGGCGATGTCGGGGTGCCTAGTAGCCTTTCTCCGGAAAGGAGCTAGCCTTCTCGGCTCGTACCTAAGTTTCCCGAACCCTCACCGGTCTCCCGCAAGGGATCGGTGTTCATTTTCCCATTCGTGGGTGGCGACTCTTCCATACTCCGAGCTCCGGTCCTGCCGAGCAGCTTGATTCCATGATTGGTTGCTTTCGGCGCCAATCACCGCTTACGTCGCCATGAGGTGTCCACCCCCCGGTCCGCCCGGGAGATTAGGCCGCGGCACCTCGTCTAACATAGCTTCTCACAATTTTCTTCTGAATTGGATCATACAACTTGTAACCCAACTCATCTTGTCCATAACCAATGAACACACACTGCCTAGTCTTCACATTAAGCTTAGATCTCTCATTTTTGGGAATATGCACAAAAGTCGTGCATCCAAAGACACGTAAATGATCATAAGAAACATCTTTGCCGCTCCATACCCTGTCAGGAACATCAAATTGCAAAGGAACACTGGGTGTAAGATTTAGTACATGTACCACAGTACTCAAAACTTCACCCCAAAATGATCTAGGCAACCCTGAAATGAGACAAAATGCATCTGACTCTCTCAACTAGAGTCCTGTTGGTCCGTTCTGCTAAGTCATTCAACTGTGGAGTCTTTGGAGGAGTCTTTTGGTGCTGAATACCCTGCTCTCTACAATAAGCATCAAAGGGGCCTATATACTCACCTCCATTATCTGAACGGATACACTTGAGCTTCTTCCCAATCTGTCTCTTAACTAATGCTTGAAACTGCTTGAAAGCATCTAACACTTGATCCTTTGTCTTCAAGGTGTACACCCACATCTTCCTTGAATAATCATCGATGAATGTAATAAAATAGAGGGAACCACCAATTGTCCTAGTTGACATAGGACCACACACATCGGAATGAACCAGATCAAGTATCTTCTCCTTCCTGTGAGGAGGATGACTCTTAGATGAAACTCTGGTCTGTTTACCAGCCAAGCAGTCAGAACATTTCTTCAATTGTATATTCTCTAACCCAGATAGCTTCTTCTT
This sequence comes from Euphorbia lathyris, assembly GCF_963576675.1. NCBI lineage: Eukaryota > Viridiplantae > Streptophyta > Magnoliopsida > Malpighiales > Euphorbiaceae > Euphorbia > Euphorbia lathyris. The sequence continues at coordinate 93,194,898 of NC_088910.1, forward strand.
CTTTGACAAAATAGACATGCCTTTTTCACTCATATGGACAAGTCTTTTATGCCACAAGTCAACCACATCATAATTCTCCACCACATTAACAATGCTTTTGGAGATCTTTGGATGTGCCATGTACAACTTAGAGTGCTTACTTCCTCTTGCCACAACTAAAGAACCTCGAGTGAGCTTCCATTGACCATTACTAAAGTTGTTGTGGTAACCATCATCATCAAGTAAGCCTATAGAAATAAAATTCATTCTTATATCTGGAACATATTTCACATTGTGTAAAACCACCTCCATTCCAGTGTCAAACTTCAAACAGACTTCTCCAATACCAACAACCTTTGATTTTCCATTATTACCCATATGAACATCACCATGATCACCTGGTGTGTAGGATGAGTAAAAATCTTTACGTGATGTAGCATGACATGTAGCACCACTATCAACAACCCAACTCGAATCATCATAGGCAACATTAATAACATCACAATCACCACAAATCAGGAAATTATCAGTAGTAGCATTTACCTCGGCTTTCTCATTACCACTGTCATCTTTCTTCTGATTGTTTTTAGCACCCTTCTTGTTGTCTTTCTTCAGCTATCTGCAGTATCTTTTGGTATGCCCCTTCTTGCCACAATGGTAGCACTCAACATTGGTAAACTTACCCCTGGAACTGCTACGATGTTTCCCTCTGTTACTCGGACCTCTGCTCTGACTTCTCCCCTGCCTCTCTGTGACTAAGACATCTGACTGTGAAGAGGAACCTTATGACTTTCTTCTAATCTCTTCATTCAACATGTTTCCCTTAGCCAATTCCATGGAAATAATCCCATCTGGTGCAGAGTTAGACAATAACGTTCTAAACGTCTCCCAAGAGTCTGGTAATGTACCAAGGAGCCATAAAGCCTGTACCTCCTCTTCAAACTTGATCCCCATTCCAAAAAGTTGATTTATGATTCCCTGAAAAGCATTCAAGTGATCTGACAAAGGAGCCCCATCTCGGTACTTCAAATTCATCATCTGCTTTATCAAGAACAACTTGTTATTCTCTGTCTTTCTAGCATACAACTGCTCAAGCTTGTTCCACAACTCTTGTGAATTTGCTTCTCCACTAATATGATTCAAAACATTATCATCCACCCACTGTCTGATATAACCACAAACCTGACAATGCAAAATAGTCCACTCAGACTCTGACTTACCCTCAGGCCTATCTTTACTGAACACTGGCAGATAATAATCCTTCACATAAAGAAGGTCCTCCATTTTCTCTTTCCAAACATGGTAATTTGATCCATTTAAATTCACCATTCTACTTGTATTAGCCTCCATCATTCAAACAAATCCAAAAAACAAAAATAGCCAAGCTCTGATACCAATCTGATGGGAAAAAAACGGACTAACAACGGTAACAACAATAGTGCGGAATTAACCTTCGTTATTAATCCTTTCCCGACTTGAATGAATCTATGAGGAAACTAATTAGTAGAACAACAACCAACATAACGAAGCAACAATAGTAGTTAAATGGCAGCCACACAAACACAATGAACAAGCACAATTTTTACGTGGAAAACCCCCTCAATGGAAGGAGTAAAAACCACGGGGACCGTAGTCCGCTTAAACCTTCCACTATATCAAATAATGGGCAATACACAAGTTCATCCCTAGATAACACTAGAGGCATACACAATCAACATACAATCTTGAAATTTTCCCTCAAGAAGTATGGAATCAACCACAACACAAAAGAAAAGAAGAACCTCAAAGAAGTCACAAATTTGTCTACAATCTGCCCATGGTACGAACTGGTCTTCCAAGCCTCCGAACGATGATCGCTCCGGTGAAAACAAGCGAACAGGTGTTAGGAAGCTCCTGTCCAAAATTCACGACGATCCAACGGTTCAATCTCCGGCTATGGGCAATTTCGTGTGGCTGGACGAAATGGAAGAAGAATGGATTTTCACTTTCTCATTTCTTTTGTGGTGGCTGAAAATTAGGTTGCAAAAACTATCTTAGACTTATCCTTATATACTCCTAGGGTTAAAACATGGGCCTAACCCTAATTGGACTCCTCATGGGTCAGAAAAGCCCAACACATGGGATTTTGACTAGCTTCAACGATAATTCCATATATCCTCTTCTTTTTCTGTTCTAGAATCTCCAAGTTAGCCTCCTCATTTAATTCCATCTCCATGTCAGCCTTTTTTCTAAAAATTAAGGAATCCTGCTTTGGTTGGGAATGTCTTGTTAGACCTATTGCTTTTGGGATTTCCACAGGCTGTTGAGGATAGATTTTCCTCTATTATCAGCTTGTTCAGTTGGCTCAAAGGTAAGTTTGTCTAGGCTGTTAGATTCCCCTCCACCACCGATGTTAGGTTCACGCAGCCACCTAGAACCACCTCCCGAACCACCACCATGCAACAGAGCTTTCAACCATTCTCTCCACTCTCCCTTGATGTTATTATGATATTCCCTAAACATATGCTCATAAAAACATTCTGAATGCCCGAGAGTTCCACAAATATAAAAAAATGGTAAATTGCTCATATTTGAATTGAATGTACACTCCTTCAGTTTACAATTTTTGGATCTTTTTTCACCTCTTTAATGGTCTACGATCGTCAATGAGAACTCGAATATGCATATAATGCCTTCTCCCAACTATGTTATTGTTGATGTCATATCTGATGAACTCACTAATAAAATTCCCAATAGCTTTCCCACAATCTTAAAAATGAATCCCGTCAGGATATCAAAAATCTGAATCCAGAAGGGGGTGTGATTCAACTCGACATCAGCTACTTCTTTTCCGGTTGGTCATTCATCCCAAATGAGTAAGTGATTATTGAATGACCAAGGTCCACTTGCCACCACCCAATCTCTATCAACAACATGAAAGAATTCAAAACCAAAAATATTTGTAGTGATTGTTATTCCTCTCCCAATCTCTATTAACAACGTGATAGAATTCAAAACCAAAAAGATTTTTATCAATACAGATGCTATTTTTAATAATAAAAAGCTAGAAACTTATGATAAATATCCAAATGTTCCAAAAAATGTTTGGAAGTAAAAATATTCATTTTAATATTTCAAGAACCTTGGCAAAAAAAAGCACCTCAAAATGGACAAAAGGGCTAAAAAGCACCAAAAAAACTTTGAATAGAGTCGCATCGACTCTGTTCTTGTGGGCTATGTTTCTCTATGAACATACGCACTCGACTTTTCGATCTTATAGTTCTGATTCCTGATTCTTGAATCCATAAGATTGCACGTTAGGGGTTTCAATTTGGGGATAAAATATAGGTTCGAGTTAGGGATTGCAAGATAACGCTTCACGAAATCAATCGAATATAAAATATGGGGCTTTATGCTTTCATCCTAGGGTTTTAAAGATTTCAATTCCAAGGTTTGATAGTATAAATGATGGGGTTTACAATTTTAGCTTGGGGATTTGGATATTTTGGTATTTCAATTTCGAAGGTTTGATTTGGTGTTTGCAATATCGATTTCACCTTGGGGATTTATGGATTTCAATTTGGGAATTTGGCTTTAGGGATTAAGAAATAATCATGTTTTCAGCTTTGGGATTCAGGGGTTTTAATAAGGATAATTTCACTTTAGAAGGACGAAGATACCCATGTGACAATTTTTTCCACGTCATCAAAATTAACATTGTTTCCGATTAAACTGTAATGGTTAGTGATTTATATCAAAGCTATCTGTTTATAAATTTTTAAATCATATAATTGTATTTGAAAATTAGTTACCACAAATTTTTTTTTTTTTTTTGTATTTTTCTCAAAAATAAATATACAAACATTAATAAATTTATTTCAAATGCTTAGCAAGAGTATTGTTTAGGTTTGAATTTGATGTGTGGACAATATCAATAAAATAGTGTTTTTGTGAAAAATATTAAATAAACATGGTTCATTAAAGGTCTGTTTGGTTCAACTGTTAGCTAATAGCTGTTTGTTGTTGCTGTTAGCTGTTTAATTATTAGTTTTTGGTAAAATTATATTGAACTGTTACTGTTGGTATTTAAAATATCTGATATAAGCATGTTTTAAATTAATCAACAAACAAATTATAAAATAAAAAATATATTATACAAATTAATAAAAATAATTTAAATAAAAAATAAAAAAAATTATTACGCAACAAAACCTTGTTTTTTCGGTAATTATGTTCTAGAACTAGAAATAATGTTAAAGAATTATCAAAACATATTTTGTAGAAATAATAAGGATAATTTCTTCAATAACAAACAACTACAAACAGATGTGCATGAAAATCTCAAAAAATGAGCTTTTCGTAAAATGCTCCAAAACGCTGCAGTTTTCAGAGCAAATGTTAAATGTAATGGTTATATAAACCTAACCAACCGCTATATTTCTCGCGGTTTGGAGGGGAACGCTAAACGCTCATATGAAAAGCTGAATATGTTTGCAGAAAGGTTGATGAGCTATTTTTCGATTATAGCTAAATGGAAAAAGATTAAAAAACATATTTTTCAATCTAAATTTACATTACGATGATGTTCCTTTTGCTTTAATTATTACTACCTCCGTTTTATATTACATGTCTTTCTAGAGATTCTTTTTTGTTTCATATTACATGTCATGTTATATGATCAGTACACGTTAAGTCATCTTTTTTTCTGCTATAAAACGCGGGTTTACGGAAATTAATTAGAATAATAGATTATTATAGAATAAATAAATATTAGAATCAATAAATAAAAGGGCAACAATATCTTTTTTGCAATATCCTTAATTTCTATACAATTCTCTAAAAAGACATGTAATATGAGACGAAGGGAGTAATTGTTTAGAAAGTAATAGCGAAACTGATGAATATGTCGATATCATAAAAAGTGGGTTAGAAGGAGAAAAAAAAAGGGATCACTCCACGGAGCTTGAAGAGTACTAACCTAAATTTGTAGATGTACCAAATAATTTATGATAAAAAGTTGATTGTAATTTATTTAATTATTATTTGTGATGCAGAACTAGAGACCTCAATTAAGTTAAGTACGTTCAGTTTCTATTTTTAAATAAAAAACTAATTTTCATATAAAAAAACAGTAATTCTTAATGGAATGCATAAAACTCTCATACGGTAAATAAAATAAAAAATAAAGTAAAGAAATGGCCTAAATTTGTAAAAGAATGACAAATCTGAAATCCAATTACTTCAGTCGTGCATTTTATTCCAAAAATATTAGAGAATGCAAAAGCATAGAAAGAAAGAAAAAGAAAACGTGCAAAAGTGTAAGGGTAGTACTCCTATACATAGACATCTGCTCTGCTAAAGTGTTCCTGCCAGGATCTTCTCTTACCCACGTGCAACTCCTCTTCCATGGGACCCACCATTCAACCTCCCCACCTATTTATTGCTTTATAGTATTGCCAAGAGACTGTTATACCTTGTTTGGATGGAGATATTTTAAAGTAAAATAAGATAGAATAAGGTAAGTGAAGTGAATGAAATAATTTGTTGTGTTTGAATAGAATGTAAGGTAAGTGATGGTTTAATAATGTAATTGTGTTTGGTTTGATGGTAAGATAAAGTAAGGTAAGGTAAGTTATATACAAAATTACTTTTATATCCAAACAATGTCTTATTTTAAAATAAAATATAGAGGGTAATTTTGGAAAAGAAAAATCTGTCACCTCCCTACCCTCCAATTTGAGATGTAAAGAAAATCTATCCTCCAATTTGAGATGCAAAGAAAATCAGCCAAATTTCACCTCACCTACCTTCACTTACTATTACATTCAATTACACCTCAAAACAAACAAGATTAGCTATCCTCACTTACCCTCACTTACGTTAAAATACCTCCATCCAAACAAGCTCTTAGTAAACTCTCTAAAAATAATATAAATAATTGACTCTTAGTGATTTAAGACATTTTTTCCTTACATCAACTCTTTAAGACATTAAATTACTATGTTTTTTGGACCAGAATTCTTAGTCTCCATGCTTTATCAACTAAGCCCTACCCATATATATTAATTTCACTAATTTTCTACTTTGTGACAAATTTGATAGTACACGACATTTAGGATGAAATATTCCATCGTTGAGTCTTAATCACCGGAAATAATTAGTGTTTCTTATTAAATTTTTTGCTATTGATCCCTGTATTTATTTTAAGTGGGATAATGTATGATTATATGTATAAATATAAATATAAATAAATATATTTTTATATATTTAATTAAATTCGGCCGGTTTCGGTTAACCGTGGTTTTTAGAATATGAAAACCGTAACCGTAACCATTAACCACTATTTTTAAAATTAAAAATCGTACACTAGTTCTTCAGTTTCGGCTAACCTTATTTTCGATTTGGTTTTTCCGGTTTTTTGGTTTTACGGATTTTTGTGTGCACCCCTACTTCCACGTATTCTAATAGTCCTTTTAACTTATTTATAATGTCTCGACAATCCTCTTAACTTGCTTAAAATATAATTAATTAATCACTCGTTTATAAAAAAAAAAAAACGTAGCATGTGGAACATATATTGTACATGCCTTGAAATATTATTACATAATTCACATAATAGAGTAGAACATGTTAAAAAAGAAGTTCGTATTTGCTCAACTTTAAAACTTGTCATTTCTAACATTGGAACTTCATACCCCCGATCTTGATCGTTTTCTTTTTCTAAGACGCGTAAATCAAACCTTGCACATGTAACTTTTTCTTTTGGTATTGGGTGATTAGTTAATTACATTTTTATGTAATTTGAGAGAGTTATATGGATATTTTTATGCAAATTGATGAGACTATCGCGATATTTTAAAAGTTCAGAGGAGCAATCAATTTTTTTAACAAGTTCAAGGGTCAAATGATATAGGCTTAATACATCAGTTGCTCCCTGAACTTATCCAAAATGGTTGATTGGCCCTCTGAACTTACATGTTGTCTCATTAGTTCTCTAAACTTGCTTAAACTATAGGGAAAATTACAAAACTAGGTCAAATGGGAAGCTCATTTACATATTTAACTCATTTACTCAACCTACTACATATCTAGACTGTTTTTGTGTGACTTTCACATAATACCCTCAATATTTATGCGCATCTCGCCCCTTCCCGTCTGACTTCGCAGATTCCATATTATGCGAAGCCTGCGAAGCTAATGTTTGGGTTTATATGCGAAGCCTACGAAGCTAAAGTTTGGTTTACTTGATGAATTTAGTTCGCATATGCGAAGCTTGCGAAGCTAAAGTTTGGTTTACTTGATGAATTTAGTTCGCCTATGCGAAGCCTGGATATGTTTTGAAGCTAATGTGTGAAGTGGTATATAACAAAAAATGGCAAACAACAACGGATTCTAACATTAAAATCATAACATTATCAAAATTTACAACAAGATTGTCACAATAACAACATTAAAATCACAACAACTTCAAAATTTACAACAAGATTGCCACAATAAACTCCTAACAAAGCACATTCACTCCTAAAATGGTTGGTTAGTAGAGATTGTGCCAATAATCCGGTACCAATTTTGAAGCGGATGAGTAATCTTGGTGTGCACCGTGAGACACATCCATCCCAAATGGTATGGACTTCCATTTCTTATCCCAAAAGGTCTGGACTTCCATTTCTTTTTGGGATGAGAAATGGAAGTCTAGACCTTTTGGGATGGATGTGTCCCATGGTGCACACCAAGATTACTCATCCGCTTCAAAATTGGTACCGGATTATTGGCACAATCTCTCCTAACTAACCATTTCAGGAGTGAATGTGTCAATCATGAGGGAAGTTCATCCCTATATAGGAAGGAAAGTTATCTCCCCTGCAGTCCAGTACGTCGCCTTCCAGAAAGGGATGTTACGTATTCAACCACCTTCAGAAAAAATTAATCGTGTTATGCAGCGAAAAAGACAATTTTGGCTTCGCGAAATGAAGATTAACGAAGCATGCGAATGTAAATGTGCAGGGAAAGAGGTGATTTTACTTCGCTAATCGATGTTTTCGCGAGGTATGCGAGGTCTGAAACGTGACGATCTACGTCGTATATTGATGCTTTCGCGAAGTCTGCGAGGTTTGAAACGTGACGATCTATTCGCAGACTTCACAAACTAATCGATTCGCGAGGTAAATCCACACGTTTCAGACTCTTTCTCTTCGCAGATCTTCGCGAAATCATCGATTCACGAAGTAGATCGTCACTTTCCAGGCTCTTTCTCTTCGCAAATCTTCGCGAAACCATCGATTCACGAAGTGTATTCGTGAAAAAACGCAGAAAAAACAACAGATACTTACATTTTTCGCCCCTTTCACCCTTAGAAGCGACAATAACAATATGATAACATGGGAAAAATGAAGGAAATAACGTAGAATAACCATTTCTAACATGGTAACAAGAAGAAAGAAACCAAGTAACGAACATGAAGATGAAGAACCATGGCTTCGTTTGCTAGGGTTAGGAAGTTGCAGAATCAAGAGATGAAGAGAGGAAAAAGAGAAATTCATTGTGATTTGGCGAAATGGTGCAGATTTCGTGCAATTTAAAGGAAGATCAAAAGTCTTGAAATCATTAATGGAGGAGCTAACTTTTTGCGTAACCAAGGAGATAAGGGGAGCGGGCGTTTGCGATGTGGTGGGAAGTGGGAAGGTTAGGGGTATTATGGGAAAGTCACACAAAATCAGTCTAGATATGTAGTAGGTTGAGTAAATGGATTAAATATGTAAATGAGCCTCCCATTTGACCTAGTTTTGTAATTTTTCCCATGATTAAATCTCTAAATCTATAAAAATGTCATAAAAATTGTATAAAATAAAAAGTTAATTTGTTTTAAAGACTTAAAATCACGAATTAAGCCTTTGCATTTTAAGTTTTGAATTTTTTTTACGGATTTTGACAAATTGTAATGTAGGCCACTTTAAACAAGTTTAAAGGGCAAATGGATCACTATAAGCAAGTTAAGGGTGACCAGTAGCACATTTTAAACAAATTCAGGCGGCTAATAAGTTATTTTAAGCAAGTTGAGGGGGCTAACAAGACACTTTAAGTAATTTGTCCTCTAAAATCTATGTAGTAAAGTAAAGAGAAATTTTAGAAAATTGAAATTTGTACATTTTAAGCAAGTTCAAAAACCAATAAACTACTCTAAAAAATTCAAGGGCTAATCAATATATTTTAAAGAGTCAGTTGATCACTTTAAACAAGTTGATAAAGTTAACAGAACTTTTTCAAAATAGAAATAAATAATTAACTTTTTTAGACAAGTATATAGAAGAAAAAATATATTAAACCTATATTTATAGTCTTTTTTTTAATCAAAGAATAATCAATCAATAAATAGAATCGTCTTTACAAAGAGGTTCCAGCAACCAATCTGGATGGTAAATTACATATGTGGTGTACAATCTTTACCCAAAATCACACTTTAAGGGGCGTTTGATTCACAAGGGGTAAGGGAAAAGGAATCAAGAAAGGGAAACTAAAGGAAAGGAATAAGCATTCATACCCCTATGTGTTTGGATATGTTTAGGAAAGGGGTGTTGTTAAACCCAGCCCCAATTTCCCACCTCTAGCCCTGTGAAAGGACGAAAGTACCCTTTCATGCTTTGAGGTGGGAAATTGGAGAAAAAAACCTCTCCCGGCATGCGGACGTGAGGTAATCACGCCTCACCCTGTGGTGAGGTGTGAGGTAATCACGCCTCACCATGTGGTGAGGTATGAGGTAATCACGCCTCACCACACGGTGAGGCGTGGGACTATCACGTCCGCACCTACGGTGAGACGTGATAGCCTCACGCCTCACCACATGGTGAGGCGTGATTACCTCACGCCCGCATGAATAAATCACAAAAAAAGAGTTCATAATCGTGGTAACTCGAATTATCCATTTAGAAATAAAATTACGGCATTTTAACTCGTATTACCCTTTAACAAATAAAATTTAAAAACATAAACATTAAAATAAAAATTAATAAACATAAAAATTTATAAACATAAAAGAGTAAATATAATATCAAAAGTGTTAAAATGTATGAAGTTCTACAAAAATAATTTAGCTCGTCCGACGCCACGCATCCATAAACTCATCCATCTCCCTCTTAATGCGTGGAGCATCCTCATCAGATCGGTGGGTAGCCGATAGTTGGGTGACACGCCACAACCAGCTAACCCACTGCAAAAAAAAAATTAATAAATAAATATTAAAAAATAAACACATATAAACTAATACTAAATAATAATATTAAATAATAATAAACTTACAAATTCGCTGTTGGCGCGAGCATGCTGTACCGGTCCAGCCTGTGGTGCATGAAGGAGATGAGGATACGAATATCGCATATACCAGTCCATATAAGTAGGATCACATGCAGTGGGATCGTATCCAACTGGTCGGCATCCCCTCCGATCAATGCCCCAAGCCGATGGAAATCTCCGCCAGGTATCCTCAACTGTGACTAAGGAATGCGTGAGCTTATACGCTATAGATCTCCATAATCGTACTGCTTTATCAGGTCTAATACGCTCAGCTGGGATAGGCTGAGTATATCCGACTTGTCGCAACGCTCGATCGGGCATATACGGCTCAACGATGTCTCTACACCGTATCCAACCGGCGTAGGACACTCGAAGCCGATCATCATCGGGGACAGGACCATAAGGCAACCACGTCACCTGGAAAAAAAAAATACTCAATAAAAATAATAATATACTATAAATAATACTTAAATTAATTCTAAAATTTTATAAAATACCTCTACTGCCGTCATACGGTCCAGCTGCCCGCGTATGGTATCTAGTCGGGCGGTCGTCTTACCTGGTACCCCGACCTCCCATCTCAGTGCACGGGCATGGTCAGCTGGGATCAAGTGAGCTCCTCTATGCGACCGGAACACCGAAAAATACTCGTATATCCATGCCTGCAGTAGGGTCAAACATCCGCATATACCTGAACAGTCTCCTCTGCTCGCTATCCCCAGCTGCCGGTACAACATGGCAAGTGTAGCAGACCCCCATGATAGTCCAGCTGCCCCGTTGACACCGCCGTAAACCTCATCAAGATGGGCCGGCCTAATCCTATCTCCACTAAAATATACTAAAATTACTAAAATTATACTAAAATACTAAAATTATACTAATATACTAAAATTATACTAAATTATACTAAAATTATACTAGAATACTAAAATTATACTAAAATACTAAAATTATACTAACATATACTAAAATTATACTAAATTATACTAAAATTATACTAAAATACTAAAAAAATACCTGTACTCGCAAAGCGACCTCCTACGCGCTGGGTCGGCTGTCTCCCCGGGATCGGCTGCTCATCGCTATCCTCAACCTCGCGATCACGTGCAACTGCAGACTGTCGCACTGCCTGGGCTGCCACATCCAGGTAGTCCTCCACAGTATCACTATCAGGCTCTCTATCATCAAAATCCGTCGCCCCCTCCGATCCATCAATAGCGGGCTGCTCCACAATCGGTCCCCTCCTCAACTGGTCTGTCGCAGCCCCTCTACGCCTACGACCAGATATATCAATACCACGCAATCTCGTATGGCGTGGTGTATCATCCTCGCCGTCCATATCTAGACGACGAGCAGATGACGGGATGGATTTCCCACCCCTAGTAGGCCGCTCCGTCTACAAAAAAAATTACATATAGTTAATAAAAAATGGTAACATATAAATTATAAATTACACAAAATTAATAAAATTGTAAATAATGTAAATTATACTAAAGTTTTAAAATTATGCTAAAATACTACTAAATTAATAAAATTGTAAATAATTGTAATTATACTAAAATTATAAAATTATAATAAATTATGCTAAAATTATACTAAATTTATACTAAAATTATACTAAAATTATAAAATTACACTAAATTAATAAAATTGTAAAAATTATGCTAAAATTATACTAAATTATACTAAAATTATAAAATTACACTAAATTAATAAAATTGTAAATAATGTAAATTTTTATTAAAAAAAACCTTGGGCGTAAGGGAATCACGCCTATACCACTGGTCGGGCGTATGAACATCACGCCCGACCAGTGGTGCGGGCGTAAGCGCATCACGCCCGATCAATGGTTCGGACGTTCTAGCATCACGCCCGACTAGTGGTGCGGGCATGTGGCTATCACGCCCGTACCACTGGTCGGGCGTGATTCCCTCACGCCGGAACCACAGGTCGGGCGTGATGTTCATACGCCCGACTGCGATTCCGATAAATTTTTTAAACACCCCACAGATCACAAAACAGAGCGAAAATCAACGAAATAAAACCGTAAATCTGACCATTTTGTCTTTCCCTTTACGGGCTCTTTCACGATCCATGATTTGGTTCACAAACGAGTCCGGATTTGATCGAAGAGTGTATAGGGTATTTGAGAGGTTTTGGTTTTTTTCAATTTTTGGGCAAAGGGTAGTTCGGTCAATTCCCGAGGCTAGAGGTAGGAATTTGTGGCTAGGCATAGTAAATCACTTAGGAAAGGGAATGCAATTCCACCCCATTCCCTTTGTGGATGTTTGGTTCAAAAATAAAAACTAAAGGAAAAGAAATGAATAAACATTCATACCCCTATGATAAAAGAAAAAAATTTGGTCAAAATTATTTTTCAGGGTAAAAAGGTAAAAATAAATAAGTATAAAGATCAAAAGTGAAATTAATCTAGTGATAAAAAAATATAAATAAAAAAATATAAGGATTAAACAAAAATAAAAAAAGTAAAATTTAGTCAAAAATATTTTTTGAGTAAAAAAATTAAACATATATAACGAAAATGAAATTAATTCAAAGATAAAGAAATGTAAAAATAAAAAAATATAGAGACCAAAATAAAAATAAAAAAATAAAATAGAGAGTAAAGTAGAATTTTATAAGGAGTGTAGAAGTTTAAGTTAGAAAGAGATGGGAAAGGGAATAGAAAACCTTAGGGGAAAGTGGGGAATGGGTTAGAGGAGTTAGGGGTAAACCCAAAACTAAAAAAAGGCAAAGAGAATCATTGAATTAGCAAAACAAACACCAACAAAGGGAATGAAGCATCTCCTTTCCCTTACTCTTTCCTGAAACCCCCAAACCAAACGTCCCTTAGTGTATAACTAAAATTTTGTCACATTAAACTGTACAAATTTCACGTGACCTCCCACTAAAGTGTACAACCGATTTTTATGATTGGTCAACGTTGGTCAACCATGATACGTCATCAATTTGACCACTTTAAAAAGTCAAAAATTTACACTCTATTATGAAATTACTAAAATATTCTCATTCCCTTGAACTCCTCCCTCTCACTCTTTTCCTTTCTCTCTCTGAATTCTCTCTCCACCTTCTTTATAGCTCATCTCATACTTGTAATCCACCACGATCTCAACCTCTCCAATCCTGATATTAGCAACGCCGCAATCGCTTCCTTCGTCGGTTCCATCTTCTCTCTGTCTCTCTCAAAACAAAATAACCATACCCCATATCTGTAACTCATAAAATAAAAAGTTTCTATTACACATAAAAAAACCAGCTGCCAATTTCTCATGATCCCACTTCGATCACATCAAAATCCATTGAAGTTTAGTTGAAGGCCTATTAATGTTTTTTTAAGTTCTAATGCCTAAATCCTAGTCGAAGAACCATCATTGAATTGAAGATGAGACTATACCTGACGCTCAGCTAAAACCAGAGATTATTCACCGTCGCCAGAGTCTCGATAGATCCAACAAAAAAAAGCAGCAAATGTAGTAGCTGAGATTAATGAGTTGAAATCGGATAGGAATTGAAGGATGCGAACACGATGAGAATTTTGATCCATTTTATAAATCTGAATCTTGTATCTTTGTTGAATATTTTGAAATTTTAATCTAATATTGGGTCCTTGAAAAGATGAAATGAGTAATCAAGTGGAGATTTAATATATATGATTAGAATTGATAAAAAACGAGGTGTGTGAAGGAAAAGTTTTGGCCTTTTGTCAATGATTTTTGAAGTTGCAAAGAAAAATGGAAGGAAGGACAAGGATGATTGAGGAAGAAACATCAATGGCTACAAAAGTAATTAAATTATTAGGGGACAGATAGAGAGATTGAGAGAGAAAGAAGAGTTAGAGAGAGAAATAGAGTGGGTTCTATTTTTTTTTTCAATTTGGAAGGGATGAGGGTATTTTAGTAATTCCATATTAGGGGTGTGAATTTTTGACTTTTAAAGTGGTCAAAATGCTGATGTGTCAACGTTGACTTACGTTGACCGGTCATTTTTACCGGCTGTACACTTTAGTGAGAGGTTACTGGAACGTTGTACAGTTTAGTGTGACAAAATTTTGGTTGTACACCAAAGTGTGATTACGGGTAAAGGTTGTACACCACGTATGTAATTTATGCCCAATCTGGAACAATGAATGAAGAAAAAATACTAGCATTAGACAGGGTCTGCCATGCAACGACATGAGCCGCCCCATTTCCTAGCCTTGAGATATAAGACACCTTAAAATCCTGTCTAGAACTGAGGATCTGTTTACAGTCTTGGATAATACTTCCTAAGTTTGATTCATCTTCTGCGGGAGCATTAACTTTGTTAACTATTGTCAACGCATCGCACTCGAAGATTACACTAGAGCAATTTAGTGACACAGACCAAAACAACGCCTCCCTGAGGGATAAGGCTTCTACCACTTGGGGTTCGACCAAAAATGGAAACAGAACACTCCGGCAGCCCATGAATATATCGTCCGAACTCCTCAGAATTGCTCCCGTACCACTAGCGTCGGCTTACCGGAACACAGCACCATTACAATTGCATTTCACCATACCAGGCGTCGGTTTGGACCATCGATGTAAGTTCTTCGTGTGGCGTACATCCTGCGTCTTTCTCTGTTGTTGATTGTTGGACCACTCCGTCATGAACTCGCAAGTCGATTCCGCTGACTCCATATGGTCCACAATGTCACCGCCACAGTTCTAGAGACCTCCAAGGATGAAGTAGCAAAAATATGCAAAATAGCATCACAAAGTTAGTCGTGCATAAATAAAAAGAATCCAATGCTAATGCCACCCCAAAAATGAGTCTTTTATCTTGATATGATTTTGTTAAACAACGAAGGGAAAACTTGTCCAAAGCATAATGAGGAAGGTATATGCCTCGACCACCTTGTAGGAGACCGGTGTATCCCTTGGCTGGTTCTTGGTATATCTTAATGAGGCCTAGGCCACACTAAATATAGCATATGCCACAACCTTCCCCTTTAAAAGCAACTCGTAAAAACACCCAATACTATAACCAAGTTTGGGAGGCACGCTCTAAGGATAACGAACTCATGATGAGCATAAATTCATCACTTTTTTTTATTTAATTATTGTTGTGTTGTACTTATGGACGTTTGAAATATTTTTATTATTTTAATTCATTTATTTTCCATAAAATAAAAATGTGAATAAACTTTAGTTTTTATGATTTTAGTTTATGCATGGTATTTTAATATTTATTGTGGTCCAATTCTTTTCATCTTTTTCAAATAAAGATTTGATTTAAGAAGTCTTTAAGTTAATAAAAATAGCATTGTAAATAAAATTTAGTGGTTCTAATACCATTATTTTATTGTAAATATTTCATAAAATCTCACAAATGCCTTGCATATCGCTTTTGCAGGTATAAATGTATAAATCTAAGTAAATATAGAAACTATAGGAAAAATCATGAACTAATGCTCCTTTAGTCCCCCTTAACTTATTCAAATTGGTTATTTTATCTCTCCAACTAATTGAATATCTTATTTACCCTCTTAATTCTATAAAAATGGTATTTTTTACTCTATTAACTTGTCCAAATTGGTCATTTTACCATCACCAACTCATCGAATGTCCTATTTACCCTCTTAACTCGATAAAATGGTATTTCTCACCTCTTATGATCCTATTACCCCTTAACTCCATAAAATTAGTATTTCTTACCCCATTTATAGTGCAAAATTAATAGGACTTATTCAAATGAGTTTGAAAATATATTTTTATAATATCAAATTTTTTTATTTTGTTTTAATTTGATAATTATATTGATCATTCATGTGTTTATTACAATAATATTGTATTACAATAATTAGATGATCAAAATTTAACTAGCTAGAAAATTGAAAAGAGAAGAAATGAATAAAAGATACAAATAACAAGAACATTAATATAAACTAGTTAAAGACATTATATGTAAAGATAAGGTACCAAAATAGGCCTATGATTTTTGGAAAAGTATCAATTTAGGTTCCACGTATAAAATAGCATCAATACCGGTTTAACGTTTAAAAAATAGTATCAATTTAGGCATCGATAACAGATTGTAATGGGTGAGAAATACCACTTTTGTAGAGTTAAGGGGATAAATAAGACATTCTATGAGTTGAGAGGGGAGTGGGTAAATGGACAAGTTGAGGGGTGAGAAATACCATTTTTATGGAGTTAAGAGTATCTCCAATAGGGTGATATGACTCTCTAAATTGTCAAATTTAGCTAGCCATTTAGAGAGTGACCACTCCAACAAGGTGACATGACTCTCTAAAATAAATAGTTAGCCATTTACACTGACTAAATTTGGCTAGTCTCTTTGTCTAGCTATTTCTATTTTTTATTCATTCTTTCTCTTCCCTCTTTGTATCTTTTTTCTACTTTTTCTTTTTCTTTAAATTTAATCAATCTTAATGATAAAATAATCAAATAGAGAGTCAAATAGCTAGCATGGTTTGAGCAAAACATAAATTTGGCTAGCTAAATTTGACTAAACTAATATTTTATATTATTTTAGAGAGTCAAATAGCTAGTTAGTGTTGGAGATGCTCTAAGGGAGTAAATAGGACATTCGATGAGTTGGAGGGGTAAAATGACCAATTTGAACAAGTTAAGGAGGCTGGAGGAGCATTAGGCCAAAAATCATTCATTAAAGTTTAACTCATTTAGCGATTAGTTAAGTAAGCGATTGTCTACGAACCTAGATTTTGAAAGTTAGAGACTTGTAAGTCGTTTTACCGAATCTTTCCCGGTTTGCTGGAATCGGATGGCAACTGTCTTTTAAAAACCAAGTATTTCAAAGTTCATATATTTCGAACAATGCGATACTATCCTTCATGAATCTAATATCGAACTACGTGATACATTTAGAATATATTTCCAAAATAAATAAGCGATATATTTATAAGAATAACACTTACGGTCCCTCAAAAATAACATCTCACATAAATTTTGGAATCTAGAAGTTTCCTACTGCTCATAACTACAATATTGTTGGTAATTTCGGAATGTAAAAAATACTAGTATTTTAGAGATTTGAAATTGATTTGCTTTGTTTTTTTAAAACAGAATTGCAATTTTATTAGATATTAGGACCAGCGTCCTCACGAATAACATATGCTAGCCATATAGGCAAAACACTGAAGTATTTCAAAGTTCAGATTTGCTTCGTTAATGTTATTAATATTGTTGATAATTTAGGAATATAAAAAAATGATATTTAAAAAAAATAGTGTTTTGGATATTCAAAAGAGAATTTACAATAAATAGTGTTCTGGTGAAAGGGACGATTTTAAATGGGCCAAAACGTAGGCTTGCGAAGGCCCCTGTGTTTCATTCCCATTCTCCAAACACAATTAATATTTTGGATAACAAATTCATCACAATATAAATTAACCATATAAATTCGAATGATTTAATATCTTTTTTGTAACCTATTTGAGTTTTTTATAAATATAGTTACTGATCCTACGTAATTATTTTGACTTATATATATATATATAAACAGCAAGACCCTTGGAAGTATCAAGATGACTTTTACTCTGCGTGCTTCTGTTGGGGTTCAACCCTTATCTCCCCGCTCTGACTCTAAGTTATCGCTTTGCTTCCTTTACTTAGACTCCTATGAAATAGACCTCGGTACTAGGGATATATATATATATATATATATATATATATATATATATATATATATATATATATATATATATATATATATAAAGAGGATGGAAGTAACTATTTTGACCTTGAATGGTAGTTAATAATCGACGCTATTCTTTTAAAAAAATTCCAACCTAAAATCTAGTTTAAGCTGTTAAAAAATTTCTACTCAAACTAATCTTAATTGATATGGGATAAAATCATTGTTAGGTTGGATTACATGTAATAAAATTTAGATGAATATTAAATCTCGTGTTCAAATCTTAATACATGTAATAAAATTTATATAAATGATTAATAGAATTTACTTATCAAAATGAAATTCAACCTAAACCTGCCGAAAGAAGCTAGCCATTAACTAAAAGGTATTAATTGGCAGAGGTACATCTTCGTATATTTTATCACCTATTTGAAATTTTCAATGATAATAATAGTAATAATAAGTTCACGTGGTATAAAATTATTGGATTAGAACAAATTAAATATATCATTTTAACCAAATTTCGTTGCTAATAGATCATGGAAAACAGTTTTAAATAATCAATACATCACTTTAAACAATTTAAAGTAATAAGTATGCCATTTTAATTGAACAAATCAAAGTGAGAAAAATTGTCTCTCCCTCTAGAGTGGTTCTGTCTTCTCCCTTGAGATGTTCCTTAACCCCTAACTAACCCACCGATCCAACGCCATTCTCACCGGATTAACCCTATCTCCGGCGATTCCTGGGCCCTTATATCCCCGAATTCAAGATCTCCCCCTACCTCTTTCTTTATCGCCGGCAATCTGTGTGCTCTCCACCCCGGGCTTCGGCGACTCGTCGGCGATTCTTGAACTTTCTTTACTCATCTTGCGATTCTTGCTTTCCCAAACCCGAATTCCTCCTCCCTTCCTTCGACTCTCCCCCACAATGGACCGTGAGAAGAGTATTGCTGCTGCCCAAGTACAGTTTGACTTGAACGCTGAGGAAGAACTGGAAATCGATGACTCCCTCCTCCTTCCTAGCTCTCAGCAATCCAGTTGGTTCGTTGTTGGTCAGCTTCTTTCACCTAAACCCACCCATTTTGAATCAATGAAAAATACTTTGGCCTCTATATGGCGACCTGTAAAAGGTGTGACAATTACTGAAACTGGTATGGACGGCCGCTACTTATTCCAATTTTATCATGTTAAAGATTCAGCCCGTGTTCTTAACGACGGCCCTTGGACCTTCAACCAAAACCTTCTTATTGTTAAAGCTCTTGAACAATCGGAACAAGCAACATTGATTAATCTCTCAGAGCTTATAATCTGGGTTCAAATATCAGACCTTCCCATTGGTTTTCAAACGGAGGCAATTTGCAACTCTATTGGTTCTCGTCTGGGTACTTTCATCGAATCTGATCCTGCAAACTTCACTGGTCTCCGACGGAACTATCTAAGAATCAAGGTATCTATCAATGTCCATAAACCTCTGAAAACTGGTCAGTATCTAAAACGCAGCGGGGGAGACTTGTTTTTTGTGGCTTTCCGATATGAGCGATTGCCACAATTCTGCTTCTACTGTGGTATTCTTGGTCATGTTGACAAATTTTACAGCTCCCTGTTCGGGCTCCGATCCGCAGAGCAGGCATTCAGATTGGAAAATCTTGGCTTCGAGAGCCCTTGGAACCCTTTGAAAGCGAAGCAGAGATTGAAACAGATAAAGATTCAGACCATGGTGGTGAGCTAAATATGGGCAGTAGCATTGTGACTGACCCTAAGAGAACTAGAAGAGATGGAGGCTTTATGGAAGTTGATAATCACTGTACCGACCAGTCAAAAAACGGCTCTAGTGCGGGTTCTGGGGATCAGACCCGCACCAAAGGATGAGTTGCCTTAGTTGGAACTGCCGTGGTTTGGGCAACCCACGGACAGTTAATGTCCTCAAGGACCTTGTTCAAGCCCACCGGCCATTAATTCTATTCCTCATGGAAACAATGGTTAAGTCTGACAAAATTAAATTGGTTTGCAAGAAACTTGGCTTTGATTGCTGCTTCGCTGTTGACAGCAGAGGTCACGCGGGTGGCCTCGCTCTACTTTGGAAGAATTGTATCTCAGTTCAGGTCACTATGTCCTCATTTAATTACATTGATGCTCAAGTATCTCTCCATCATCTCCCTCCTTGGCGGCTTACCGGCTTCTATGGTTTCCCGGAAAGAAGCAAGCGTCGTGATTCCTGGGACCTCCTTCGCTCTCTCAGCATCGTTTCCTCTCAAGCCTGGTGTTATATTGGCGACTTCAACGACTTGATCTCTAATTTCGAGAAGCGTGGAGGCACAAGACGTCCGAACTGGCTTCTTGAGGGGTTCAGAAAGGTTGTATCTGACAGCAACCTTTCGAATTTGACAATGCAGGGCTATCAGTTTACATGGTCTACTGGTAGAGGTTCATCTCGTTGTATTGAGGAATGTCTTGATCGTGCTCTGGTTAATAATTGTTGGAAGGATCAATTCTCTCATTCGTCCCTACTTAATCTTGCAACTGTGTGCTCTGACCATACGTCACTTTTTCTTAATCTAAAGATTTGGCAGCGCGTTCCTCTCATCAAGAGATTCCGCTTTGAGAATGGTTGGATTAGAGATCAGAATTGTGGTGTGATTGTCGAAAATGCTTGGTCTAATGATAAATCTGTTCCTATTAGCACTAAAATAGCTAATTGCACATCAGCTCTGAAAGCATGGAGTTCGACCTTGAACTTGAATTTTACCAAAGACCTGGCAGCTCTCCGTCTTCTGATTGACAGGTACCATCGTCGAACTGACAGGTATAGTATTGACCGTCTTCGGGAAGCCACGACCAGCTATGTGCAACTTCTTAAACAACAAGATGATTTCTGGAGACAACGAGCGAAGCTCTTCTGGCTTCAAGAAGGAGACTCAAATTCAAGGTATTTTCATCTGTACGCATCAGCCAGGAAAAAAAACAACTCCTTTAATGAATTACAAGATTGCAATGGGGTTTGGAAAGGCTGGGACACGGGCCTTGAGCCTCTTCTCAAAGATTATTTTCAGGATATCTACTTCAGCCGCGGGTCTGATGCAAGTGACATCCTTCCTCTTATTCCTTCCCGCATTTCACACGATGACAACGCCTTCCTCACCAGCCCTTTCACCGACATTGAAGTTAAAGAAGCTTGTTTTTCAATGCACCCTGACAAAAGTCCAGGGCCCGATGGTTTGAACCCGGCTTTTTACGAACATTTCTGGAGTATTGTTTGTGAAGATGTTGTGTCCACTTGCCAGTCTGTTCTCAGTAATTCACAGTTTCCCCCCTCCTTCAATGATACTTTGCTGATTCTCATCCCCAAAAAAACAAATGTTGAGAAGGTTACTGATCTACGACCGATCGCATTATGTAATGTCTTATTCAAGATTATCTCTAAAATGCTTGCCAATCATTTCAAGACTGTGCTTCCTAAGGTTATCTCTGAATTTCAAAGTGCTTTCCTGAAGGGTAGACTGATTTCTGATAATATAATTGTGGCCTATGAGGTTATTCACAAGCTTAAATGCAAGACTCAAGGTAAGCATAGTATGTCGGCTCTTAAACTGGATATGAGTAAGGCGTTTGACAAAGTCGAATGGACCTTTTTACACGACATGCTAGTCAGGATGGGATTTGCAATCCACTGGATAAATTGGCTTATGATGTGCGTTTCTTCCGTAAGGTATACTATTTCACAAAGTGGTCAGGAGATTGGCCCTATTATCCCTACGAGACGCATTAGACAAGGGGATCCCCTATCCCCATTTCTATTTCTGGTTTGCGCCGAGGGTTTATCGGCTCTTCTTCAAGCAAAAGAAAGCTCGGGGCTTTTACATGGCTGTCAAGTTTCAAGAGCGGCCCCTCACATCTCGCACTTATTTTTCGCAGACGATAGTTACCTTTTCTTTAAGGCCAGCTCGGAAGAAGCTTCGGTTATACATCAATGTCTTCAGACTTATGAGAAAGCCTCGGGCCAAAGAATCAACTACCAGAAATCCTCTATCTTCTTTAGCGCAAACTCATCAATCACTGATAGGGCCTCGGTTTTATCCACTTTGGGGGTTCAAGAGGTGTATGATATGGGCTGTTATCTTGGGGCACCTGTGGCTATGGGGAAAAGCAAATCTCGAACTTTTGGCTTCCTCAAAGAACGGGTCAGAAACCGCATTCAAAATTGGAAGGAAAAGTTTCTTTCCCGAGCCGGGAAGGAAGTTCTCATCAAATCAGTTCTACAATCCATTCCAACCTACATACTTAGTGTCTTCCTTTTGCCTAACAATGTGTGTGATGATATCACTAAAATGCTTAATCGCTTCTGGTGGTCCTCGGGGGAATCTGACAGTGGTATTCATTGGACTAACTGGGAAAAGCTATGCGTCCCCAAATCTCTTGGCGGGATGGGGTTCAGAAATATTCACCTCTTCAACCTCGCCCTTCTGGCAAAGCAAGGTTGGTGAATCCTTCACAATCCGGATTCCCTTGTTGCTCGAATCCTCCAATCTAGGTATTATCCTCACTCTGACTTCTTCACTGCTTCTCTTGGTCACAACCCATCATACATTTGTAAGAGTATTCTTGCAAGCCGGGATACCCTCCTGACTGGTCTGTGGCGGAAAATTGGTAATGGTGAATCTTCATCAATTTGGAACAGCCCTTGGCTTCCCGAGCCTGATGCCCCCTACCCTGAAAGCCCGATCCCTGTTACAAACCCACCCGACCTTGTCCGATCCCTCCTCACTTCTTCGGGTTCCTGGGATGTGAACTTGATTCGTAATACCTTTAACTCCTGAGACCAGCGACTTATTCTATCCTTGCCAAGTCGACCCATCTCTCGCCCGGATTCCTGGTATTGGCTCTATGAAAAATCTGGTCATTATTCGGTCTGAAGTTGTTATCGTGCGGCTGCCTCTAGAACTATACTTTCAGCCCCCCTTGTTGACTGGCAACGAGTTTGGTCACTTCAAGTTGCACCTAAGCTCAAAAATTGTATTTGGAGACTCTTCACGTCCTCACTCCCGACCCTAACTAATCTCATAAATCGTCATTGTTCCATTGATAATGTCTGCGTGAACTGTTCATCTGTTGGGGAGGATGTGGACCATGTTTTCCTTGGCTGTCCTGTAGCAAAGGCAACTTGGGCCATTTTCTTTGGTGATAACCGCATGGACTTGGTGGGTAGCTTGTTGAATTGGTTGGCCACTCTACTATGCTCCAATATTTCCCATTCTTCTGAAGTTGTTGTTGATATTATCTGGTCTCTTTGGCACCACCGGAATTTGGCTGTTTGGGATCGAAAGAGGACAGCACCGTCACTGATTGTTAACCGAGCTAGTCAAGAAATTAATGAATTGAAATCTGCTCAAGCATTGCGCACAATCTCCCAACTGTCGGTAACTCCGGCTCCGACCAAATGGAAACGGCCCCCGGAAAATCATTTTTACTGCAATGTGGACGCTGGTATTTTCGCTGATGATGGATATTGCTCTGTTGGTTTCCTCATCCGAAATCATCATGGTGTCTGTGAATACGCTTTCCATGCTCCTGTTGAAGGTTTTTTCGAACCAATTTTAGCCGAAGCTATGGCTGTCCGGGAAGCCCTTTCATGGTTAAAGGCTAATGGTCGCTCACATGTTACGGTTTTATCTGACTGTCTCTCAGTCGTTCAAGCAATCAACAAGCACTCTCTCCATCTCTCTTACCTCGCTGATATTATTGATGATTGTATCTCCATTTTACAAGATTTAGTTAACGTCTCTATTTCTTTTACTAAACGTTCAGCAAACTTAGCCGCTCATTCTTTAGCTAGAGCAGTTAGTTCTTTGTCTGTTCGTGGTGAGTGAGCTTGTCCACCCCCTTTTCTTTCTGAAATTCTTTCGGCTGATCTGATTCAATAAATCCCATTCGTTTTCCTCAAAAAAAAAAAAGTATGCCATTTTAATTAAATTTTGGGCTAATGAGACATTCTATAAATTTAAGACGTATATCAACTTTTTAAGCAAGTTTATAGAGCTCCTTATGTATTAATCCTAATAATAACAACTTTTAATTGTGCCAATTTTCTTGGTTTTGAGAAATTTTTTAAGAAAAAAGAAGAAAAGAAGTTGCAAATTCAGTTACATATGAATTCCAGAGAATATGGATAAATATATTGTCAAAAGTAATGTTGTCAGAACCGGACCGGACATCAAACCGGATTGGTGATTGGGTCACGGGTCACTTGGTCGGACCGGATGGCTCGGATTGGTCGAACCGAATGACGTAATAAATAAATAAATAATATTTATATATATTAAATATATATAATTATTTTAAAATTATTTTTATAAATTATATATATCCAAAAAAAATTATAAACAACTTTTGATTTGTTATTTTTTGTTAACTTGAGACTTAAATATATAACGGATAAATAGAATTTGGAATAACTTGAAATATGTAAATATATTTTATGACATGCGATCTTTTTAACGGTATATTATAAATTCAAAACGGAAAAGTGATGAATGAGAAATTAACGCTTAAAGTTAACTACTTGAAATGTTTTGTAATAAACTAAGCATTATTATCCCACATAGGAAAGAAATAAGAATGTTAACTAGTTTATAAGTAAATGGTCTTCACAAACCTTTAAGTAATTACTAAGGGAAATGCTCGCTCTTTGGGTTATAAGATTAAGGGAGCTTCCAATATCGATTAGGATCCTCTTTATAATGTAGCTCCCAATCAGAGGTTTTACCATAAGGGCATTGTCATGCAGTTGGGAATGGAGTTGAGAGACGAAAAAGAGTGGTTTAGGAAGTTATACGTGTGAGTATTTGAGACCTTTTTCTTGAATTATTTCTAGTTCGAACCTCGAAGTTTGGTTCTCTAGTGAAATTTATGATAGCCATTTTGATTTTTATTGTATCTTCCGCCCCTTCCTTCTTGGTCGGATACTTGCCTCTTTTAGATCAAGGCTTTTCTCTATCCATATGAGAACATTCTCTCTAAGAGCATTGAGAGGTGTGAAGCTTGTTCAAAGTTCTTTCTATTTCTTAGTCCATTTTGTTTTCTCAGTGCGAGACTTTGGTTTCTCTACCTCTAGCCCTAGGCCATCTATCTCTCCTTCAGCCATATATATGTTTTACCTCATCCAACTCTATGAACTGATTCGCCTTTTCCATCAATAAGTTCAAGTTTTTATGCTTTCTTAAGACCAAGCTTTGCCTAAAGGATTCAGACTGTGCGTTAGAGATCATGTATTCGATTGTGATATGAAATCTAAGTTCCATATTTCTAGGAAAGCCTTATAGAAGCGCTAAACATAAGTCTAGAGTTTGTCTTGCGGGTGGTGCTTTATGGCATACATGGTCCGTTGGGCCCTTGTTCGAGGGATGAAGATCAAGAACTTGGGTGCAGAATTCTGACTACTGACATTGTCCCAATTGTGTAGTAGCCTAGCTCAAACCCTCATACTAGTAAGACGTGGGTCCTCTTAGAGTCCTTAGGAACATTATGCATAATATATATTTTTCTACCCTCGCTACGTCATTTTTATCCTTCTAAATCTCTATAAGGGAGATAGGTTCATCGTCTCCCTGATAATCAGGTAGGACAGGTGTGAGCACGAATTTTTTTATCTAGTTTCCATGTTGAAAATAATTATGCCTTCACATCTGATTCAATCTAACTAGTCAAGATCCAGGTTGCCCGGTAAATTCCCAACTCTAAAACCTCCCAGAGGTTACATCAATACCTTACATATTTGTTTTTATCTTGAGGAGGTATTATCACGTATATCCGAGTTATATTTTTGTGGATTTTTCTAATTATTTTTGAGAAACCCTGAAACATCGTGTTTCCCTTTGCACACCAGGACCGGATGATCTTAAAAAAATTTAATTCAATTTTCAAAAATAAAAAATACTATTCCACTTAGAAAAATCCAACTAAGCATTTACAATTTATTCATATTTTTCCGAATTGTTTTCGACATCCCCATCTCCATTTCATGCTTTTGGCTCTAATTAGAGCCAAACGGCTGTAACTAGAGCCTAATTGCCTTAAATAGAGTCGAATGATACAATAATTTATTATTTAGATGCATGCCCTGATACAAAGATATCTACAAGAAAAAATTCAGAAAATGTCAAAACTTTTTTCGTATAAAGTAGAGCCTCCCGTGAAGAATAGAGACGAACCGGCTCCATGAGAGGCTAGTCGGCTTTATTAGAGCCAGACCGACTCTATTTGTACTTTTCGGTACGTTGTTGTATTTCATGGGATTTTTTCTCTATAAATACAAGTCTGAATTTACTATTTCAAACACCAATCATTAGAGAAAAAATTGCTCTAGTTAATTGAAATTCTTTTAGAAATTTTTAAGAAATTTTTTTCTTGAGAGATAAAGAAAGTAGAGAGAGTCTTTTATTTAAATTTCTATATTTTAAACTAAGGTCCTGAGTTTTGATTAGTTCATAATCAGCAACCCAAACTTTTTTACCTCATTTTGGTCTTAAATTCAGAGTCGGAAAGGATTTGGTGGATCGAAATCAAAAATTGCGTTGGAGGCACACTCCAAAGGTAATCTACAATAAACAAAGTAACATTTTATTTCTTTCCTAGCTAGATTTAATTATTTTTTTATTTTTTTTAGCTTTGATTGAAGTTAATCCGACTTATTTTCAATTTTTGGGGATGTTTTCAAATTATTTTACGGAAAAAGGGGGTTTCCGGCTTAAGTCCATTTTTAAGTGGTCTTATACTAAATTCAAGCAAAACTCTACTTTTCAAGAATCTTGGGTCAAAAATGAATTTTAATTTGAAGATTTGTTTATTTTGCATTTATTTAGTATTTTCTCGGACTTTTTAACCTATTTTTAGGATTTTATTATAAAAAATAGATACTTTGCAAATAAAATTCTCATATTTTTTTTTTCTGAAGTTACAGTAGCATTCAATAAATATTTTACTCATTGGAATATTTTTTGGAATTACTATTGATTTATTATTAGTTCTGATCATCATTTTTGGAGGTCATTATTGGCAAAATTTGGCAAAGTGAATAAAAAATGACTATCGATGCCATCACATGGTTTATTTTGTAACAAAAAAATATATAGACACTGATCCGTAAAAATGTGAAACCACATAGGTTTTATTTGAAATTAACCCTATATTTTATTCATCGTATCTCAGTTTTGAAATCAAAGCCATATTAACCCGTCATTATTGCAATTTGTTTAAACAAATCCGAGAATCGGAAAGTCCCGACTTCTCAAAATAATAACGACAGTTGATCTATTTCTTTGGCATCGTAGTATTTATCTAGGGTTGAATGTGAAGTAGAATCTCATGCAATGAACCGATTAAGAGATATTTAAGATATTCTGAATTACAGTGAGAAAGATATAAGAGTCCATGAAATGTCTCTGTAAAGGGTATGGTAGTCTTATTGTGGCGTCTACTACACCGATTATTTCTCGGTAGTAGAAAACAACCCAGTGGCGACTCTCATTATTCTACGAGGATAGATGTTTGTCGCATTCATAACCGAAACCTCACGAGAACAACGAATGAAACCGAATGGTTTTGTCCTTTAAAAGTTGTGTGACCCATTCACAGGGAAACACGGAAAGCCAAGAACGACGACCATGAGGAACCACCAAAAAGGGAATCCGGAACTTCACCTCGTACCCGTGTGGATCATCCCTCTCACCCGAATCATCCCTCAACACACAATAGGTTCCCAAAATTTCTTATCAACTAAATGTTATAGGATGCATTTTGGAAAAAGACGAGTTTTCTCTTTGTATTACCGATTGATGTGTATGAACACCATGCTGGCCACACACGCTCTTTAGCTTTTTCATGGAGGCATTTCTAGTTTCAGCAGAAATTGATTGTGGGATGCTGGCTATTGGGATTATATTTGTGGTAGGATATACCACCTAGTAATTTCCAACACCTTCGATCATCCGCGATTTCATCCTCGAGAGGAGCCAAATTAGCTTAATGTCATGCTCAAGAGTCATGGTGTTGACCAACTCAAGAAGACTTGATCATCTATTTCTCTTTGAGGAGGAGTGTTTCCCTAAATTCTAAAGACGATGAAGCTACCGTGTGTCCTTAAGGCTTAGTTGAGACACCAACACTCTCAGTTGCAATATGCAAAATCATAGATATGGTCGGAGTGCCATTGATTTTGTTTGCAACGGGAGGTATGGTGGGTGACGTAGAGGTTATGCTAAAGGGTCTCGTTAACGCGCTGATGTTGATGCTTGAAGTACTCATATTGAAATCCTCAGGTCCACACTCACTGCATCAATGATAACATGTGGTAAATTTCACTTGTAGAGGATCTGGTAGTCTGTTATGTTCGATCTAGATGTGTTTGTAACTAGAGCAGTTGTGGTGACCGAGCGTTGGTTTTGATCTAAAGAGTTTAAGAAAGAAAGAAACATATATTAAATGATCAATAACATATGGAAACACATACCTTTTTAAGGGATTTTGACTCTTTATATAAGAGTGGAGACTCCTAGTGTAATTAGGAGTAAACTGATTTTGAATTTTGAGAAAGAAATGACTTCGAGAAAGTCAAAATTCCTTATCAATTGGCATTATCTGTGCATATAAAAATGTTTATGAAAAGGACATGACTCAAAGTTTTCCCTTAACGAGGGAGGAAGTTTTATTAAATGTAATATTCTCATTATTCCTAGTATTTCTAATATTAATATAACTAGTCAAAAACCCGTGCGATGCACGGGATATGAAACTTTTATATAATTTAGATAAAAGTAAGTTTATATCATGATATGAAAAAAATTTATATTATGTATATTTGAAATTAATATATATTTTTTATTGCTAATTCAAATTAAATTAAATATATTTTTAAGTAATTTTAATACATTTTTATATTTTTTTATAACTGGAATTCTGTGAAACAATGATAATAAAATAGATGATTAATTAAGAAATATATTAGAATATAATGAAAAATCAAAAATTGAATTAAACTACAATTAAAATTAAATATTATATCTACGAAAGCTGTAATTTTAAAACGACGTTTTCTTACGCGTTCTGGGCTCCCGAAAGCTGTAATTTCTAATTCTTCGATTTGGCCTTCAATCCGAGAGGTCTACTATATTCTTAGGGATCAATCTCATTGGTGGATAGGCAATAATTCAAAGCTGAATTTCTGGAGTGATTTGTGGATTAAGCCCTCGGTGGGTGAACAATTAAATCTGCCCTGTAATATCCAACGTACTCGATTTAATAGCGTTGAGGAACTTCTTGATGGAGATTCATGGATAAATCTGCAGCAGCTTCCACAGGTTTTGCAACAACATATTATGGAGATTAGGCGTGGCGGTGATGATGAGGATTTCTGCGTCTGGACATATTCTTCTTCAGGTATTTTTACTGTCAAGGATTTCTATTTTTCATTAGGTAATAATGCAGCAAAGGTTCCATGGTGCAAGTTTATCTGGTCTGAAGTCATTCCTCCTTCCCGTTCGATCATTTGCTGGAGGGCTTTATTGGGTTACATGCCCACGCATGACCAATTGCAAAAGCGTGGCATACCTACTGTTTCCCGTTGTATTTTATGCAAAGCGGCCTCGGAATCAATTGAACATATTCTGGTTCATTGTCCTTTTTCTCAGATTACTTGGAGAGCGTTGGGTTGTCTTTTTGGTAAACCTATCATATTGACGGATTCTCTAGTTACTCTTATCTTGAATTGTTTAAATCATAGCTTAAGTTCTCAAGTGGGTTTGTTATGGTCAGTTGGAGTTATTAGTTTGATTTGGATTTTGTGGTACACTAGAAATAATGCGATATTTGAGAATGAAACACCATCAATTCATCTTGTACTTCGTAGGCTTTGGATTATGATTCGTGAAGGCGGTATTGGTAATAAAGGTCATATGAAAAACAATGTTGATGAGCTCCGTGTTCTTAGGCAGTTACACATTCCCCTTAGACCCCCTCGAGCTCCTAATATTGTTAGTGTTACTTGGGTTCGTCCTCCACCGGGATGGCTCAAAGTTAACACAGATGGTTCTGCAAACATTAATACAGGAATGGGGGGCGCAGGGGGGGTGTTTCGTACTACTCGAGGATTTTCTCGGGGTTGTTTTGCGTTTCGAGTGGATACCCCTTCTGCGCATGTTTCCGAATTGAAAGCCGTTATTTTTGCTATTCAGATTGCTTGGGAAAAAGGATGGCACAAATTATGGGTGGAATGTGATTCTATTTATGTGGTCAATTTGCTTAGGAAGCGCTCTCTTGTTGTTCCATGGGCGTTGCGGCAGGATTGGATTGCTTATCTTCGGCATTGTTCTTCTATGGATCTAAATGTTACTCATATTTTTCGCGAAGGAAATAGAACGGCTGATGCATTGGCTAAATTTGGCGTCACAACAGATCATATTGTTTGGTGGAATTCTGCACCAGCTTTTTGCAATAGATTTATTTCTGATGATATGTATTGTTTAGAACAATTTTGTTTCTCTTAATCTTTCTCATGTATTTTTTCCTCATTTTAATAAAATCCGGGTCTGGGTTTTTGATTGGTTTTGTGAAGTTGCCAACCTAGTTGGGATCTTTGCATTCCGATCTTAACCTGTAACCCAACTTTTACTTAAAAAAACAAAAGAATTACAATCTATGTTAAATAAAAATTGAATCAAAATATAATTAAAATTAAATACTATATCTATGATATAAAAGAATTACAATTTATATTAAAATGGAAGCAACATCAATATATTATGATATAAACTATTATAATCAATACTTTTCTAATGTTGCACATTAAGAAACTTTATCAATTCAATATATTACATATAAAAAATAAAATTCATAAAAATTAGTCACAAATTCATCTTAATGATAATCATTTTACTTGATGGAATTTCATGATAATCAAGTATTTGAATTCAATTATTTATTATGCTACAATAACCCAATATATCCAATTGAATCAACTTAAAGTGATGATTTCTCCTATTTTCATCTCGTAATATCTCATCAAGACATTTAATCGATTTGTTCTTCATTCTTTCATTGTATAGAATATAAGTCACGCTCGCAGATATCACTTATTTGACTTTATTAATATTTTCTAATAATTATATATTCTTGAATTTCGTAACAAAAAAAAATAAACAAAAGAATAGAAAACAAAAACGAAGGGACAAAAAAGATAATTAGGAGAGAACTCCTTTCATTTGTTTTTTCGAAAATAAGAGAGAATGTTAAGATATCTATACTATATATAATAGCGGAAGCAGAGAGAAATGAAGAGAAGTATTTTAGAGGCCATTTTGATGAGTTGTCAACGTAGTAAAAAATCAAAATTAAAAAATTTTAATTAATTAAAAATAACAGATTTATTATAAATATATTAAACAATTAATAGCCTATTAATTAAAATAATAAAATAAAGTATGAGTTACAGGAAGATGAAAAAACACAAAGTAAAGGAAATCCAAAAGTCACAAATAAACTTCTATATAAAGCATGATAGATAGTATTCCACAATTATATTCATTGGCCATGACAGATAGTATCATATTTCTGGAGGTAATTATTCGATTTTTTTTCATATGTTGTAGTTATTTTGTTCTTAATTATCTCGTTGTTTTATTTTTATTAAACAATAGTATAGAACCTGGATAAGGTAGCGAGAGGTATAGAACCTGGATAAGGTAGCGAGAGGTATAGAACCTAGGTAATGGTAGAAATTGATCTGAAAGATGAAACTATAACAACTATTGTTTAAAAAAAAATAAAACAACAACACAATTGAGAACAAAATAATTACAACATATGAAAAAAAATCGAATAATTATCTTCAGAAATATAACACTATCTATCATGGCCAATGAATATAATGGTGGAATACTATCTATCATGCTTTATATAGAAGTTTATCTGTGACTTTTGGATTTCTTTTTATTTGTGTTTTTTCATCTTCCTGTAACTCTTACTTTCTTTTATTATTTTAATTAATAGGCTATAGTAATTGTTTAATATATTATAAATATAAATTTGTTATTTTAATTAATTAAATCTTTTTTATTTTGATTTTTTACTACGTTGACAACTCATAAAAAATAACTCTAAAACACTTGTCCTCATTTCTCTCTGCTTCCGCTATTATATATAGTATAGATATTTATGATAAGATAATGTAATATTTATGATATTAATATAATATTTAGGTTTAATACATTACCACCTCCCTGAAGTTGTCCAAATAGTGATTGGTTCCCTGAACTTTGCAAGTGTTTTACCAGCTTCCTAAACTTGCTTATTTCGTATCACTAGCTCCCTAAACTTGTCCATAAAAGTAGATTAGCTCTCTGAACTTTGCAAGTGTCTCACAAACTCCCTAAACTTGCTTATTCTGTAACAACTAAATACAAAAACTTATTAAACCTAAATTTTAAAAATACGTCTTCATCTATTCGAGAGGTTATTTTTTCACTTCTCCTACCTTTCAACCTATCATAAGAGTTAGTGTTGCAGGTTTGAGAGATTGAATGGATAAGGATCGAGAGTTAGTATTATGGTTTTTGTATTTAGTTGTTACAGAATAAGCAAGTTTGAGGAGTTGGTGAGACACTTGCAAAGTTCAAGAATCTAATATATTTTTATGGACAAGTTTAAGGAGCATGTGATATGAAATAAGCAAGTTTATGGAGCTGGTGAAATACTTGCAAAGTTCAGGGAGCCAATCTACTATTTTTGACAAGTTCAGGGAGTTTGTGATGTATTAGGCCTAATATTTATGATGACAGAGTAATGTAAACTCATCTATTCTCTTTACTCATATGGTGCCAACTAAGCCAAAAGACCTCTAAAACATTTCTTATAAATCCCCTCTTCCACAATTATATATAGTATAGACGGATAGATAATGATCAAATTTAATCCTAATATTCTAAGGGAAATTTAGATTTGACTTTGACGTATGAAATAGTATAAATTTATGTCTAATATTTTTAATCAAGCTTAATTTTACTTCTACGTTACCGAATTAAAAAAAAAATATTCGATTGTGTTAGCGATATTTTGCGAATACGCTAATTTTCAACCTTCTCACGTGTGGTTAGGATGCGGGCGTGCCAGAGAAGATTATTTCTCAATTAAAATAGTTAAGTTTATGGAGTTTGCGCGCCAAACTTGAAATCTACACGAGGCGATTGGCGAGGGACGCAAAGATTGAAAAAGTCCCTCTTGGGTCTCTAGCGCCGTTATAAAAACTTTGCTAGATTAATTATTTTTATTTAAGCTAAGCGTATAAATTGAAGACGCGTAAAATAAAGAAATTAAAAGTGCGAAATTGACATGAGATTTGGTGAAAAAATTGGTATTTTATTGATTTGATCAAGGTTTGAATACATATGTTCAAAAAGCATGAAATTGAAAATGAATTACAATTAAAAAATTGGGTAAATTCCAAAAAAAACCCCTATGGTTTGATGTTGTTCCAAAAAAAACCCTTGTGGTTTGTTATTACAAAAAAAAAAGACGGTGGTTTGCGCCGTTACCCCGAAAAACGGAAATTGGCTTAACACTGTTAAAGTGCAGACATGGCACAGGGGTAAAACGGGAAAATGGAATTTTTTTTATTTTTTTATTTTTTCCCTCTTCTCTCTTCTTCTTCTTCTTCTTCTTCTTCTTCTTCTTCTTCTCTCCTCTTCCTTCTTCTTCTTCTTTCTTCTTCTTTCCTCTTCCTCCTTCTTCTTTTTCTTCCTTCTTCTCCCCTCCTCCATTCTTCTTCTTCTTCTCCTTCATCATCCCTCTTCTTCTTCCTTCTTTTTTTTTTCTTTTTTTTAAGTTTCGGAAATTTCCAGATTTCTGACGGAAATCTGGAAAATTTCCAAATTTACGGAAATCTGTCCAAATTTCCAGAAATCTGGAAAATTTCCAGATTTCTGGAATTCCAGATTTCCAGAAATCTGGACAGATTTCTTCGAGTAAGGGATTTTTTTTAAAAAAAAAGAATAGAAAAAAAGAAGAAGGAAGAAGAAAAAGGAAGAAGAAAAAGGAAGAAGAAGAAGGGAGAAGGAAGAAGAAGAAGGAGGAGAGAAGGAAGAAGGAAGAAAGAGGAGAGAAGGAAGAAGAAGAAGAAGAAGGAATAAGAAGAAGGGAGAAGGAAGAAGATGAAGGAGGAGAGAGAAGAGGAAAAAAAATAAAAAAAAAATCGATTTTCCCGTTTTACCCATGTGCCACGTCAGCACTTTAACGGTGTTAAGCCAATTTCCGTTTTTCGGGTAACGGCGCAAACCACAGTCCTTTTTTTGTAATAACAAACCACAAGGGTTTTTTTGGAACAACATCAAACCACATGGGTTTTTTTTGGAATTTACCCTAAAAAATTTCTATATTAAACATATAGACAATCAATTGAATTGGAAAAAACAAATCAATACAAGGAATTGAAATGCAATTAAAATTCAACGACAAACTTGGAGCCACAATAGCTATCTCGGCTGGACGTTGAACTTTGATGTCGGCTTGAAGTCCTCGGAGCACCGCGGCCGGTTGGGCCCGTGCGGGATACGATCTTGACAATATCAAAACGTGTGGTAGGCAAATGGGGCACATTTAACCCTTGACTTCGGTGGACTTAATTGAGTCC
Organism: Euphorbia lathyris; assembly: GCF_963576675.1. NCBI lineage: Eukaryota > Viridiplantae > Streptophyta > Magnoliopsida > Malpighiales > Euphorbiaceae > Euphorbia > Euphorbia lathyris. The sequence goes on from NC_088910.1 coordinate 93,229,473, forward strand.
TTAAGAACACGAAATTGGACGAGTAAATGGGCTAAACTTAATTTTAGAAAGTGAGGAACAAACTTCTATGAGGGACCGAAGGCTAAAACAGACTCTAAATGGACGAAATTGGGAGTTGAAAATAATTGGTCGAATCTGGGAAATTCTGGAAACAGAATATTTACAAGAATTTAGGCTATAAAGATTGGCTTGTAACTATAGTTTCTGAGCACGGAATTGGGAAAATAAATATACTAGATTGAACCTCAGGACGTCAGAAACAACTTTGTTGAAGGGATTGAAAGCAAAAAATGACTTTAAATGGACGAAATCGGGTTTTGAAAATAATTGGACGAATCTGGAAAATTAATTTGGAAACAGAATTCTAACTAAGGATTGAGCAAACTAAAGGCTTAGAAATGCTAGATTGAATTGAAAAACTTGGAAAGAGGCTATTGGAACTTGAATTATAGTTAAAGGTAAGCTAAAAGAAGGAATTAAAGCTAAGAAAAATGAAGAACAAAAAGGAAGAACTCAAGAACTAAGAATAGAGAGCATTGGAAGGAACCTTAGGAAGGGGTTTTGGGTGTGTTGAGTATGTGAATAATTATGAAGAATGAAGGGTCTATTTATAGCATTTTGAGAGGGAATTTTGAGTAATTAATCACCAACTAACCCTTATTTTTCTCTCTAATTTTTCCCACTAACTTGCCATCTCACTAACTTCCTCAACCTCCACAAACCACCACTAACTTCCATGTCACATCACCCCACTACCTTGTGGTAAGAGAGACTTTTAAGGCTTGGTCCTTGGTGTGGGGATGGGCTAGGCTTCGTAGGTTAGCTCGTGGTTGTGTTCAGGTGCATTTGGAGAAGTCGAATGGACCGAAACGGTTTCCGGACGAGGACTGGCCTCCAGGTCGTCGAGCTGACTGCCAGCTCGCCGAGCTAGAGATTAGTTTATATATATATATATTTCATATTTTTCATCATTTTTATTTCTTTTATTTAGAAAAATGGAAACTATACCCTAAAATTAAATATAAGCTTTCTATATACATGAAAATAAAATTTATTTATTTTGGACCAACAGATTATTATTTATGTCGCATTGGATTTTACAAACATTGCTTCATTAATATATTTACAAAAAAAATCAATTAAAATGTTAATCAGTAAGACTGTCACATGATTATAAAAAACTTTATCGAAGTGGCTAAAATATTTATTACTTTTATAAACAAGCAATAAAAATTATATAAAATAGTTAGTTTATAGATAAAATTAGTTGGAAAGTTCCGATATAACAATCAAATAAATGTTAAACTATTCCGTTTAAATTTTCAATTGGTTAGATAGAGATAAAATTGATAAATTTGTATGATTCTGATTTTAATGTATATGATTTTATACATTAAAATCAAATTCGCACTTATAAAAAAAATGCTAAAGTCAAATTTGTTCTTATCCCTAATTTTATCGTACTAATAGTCTGGAAAATTCTTCAAAAAGGAAAAAAAAAGTCTAGAAAAAGTTTTATTTATTTATTTATTTATTTATTTGTTCTTTTTTTCTTTTGTAGTTTTCATATCTTCCAAGAAAAAGGTTGTGATATGTTTGATTCCTAAAATTAATTTTATTACTTTTTTCTTCTTGGATTTATTAAGCATGATAAATCAACTTCTAAAATTTAAGGAGGTTTTCTCTGAATCTCATTAGTAAAAGGTATGAAGCCCATTTTGATCTCTATAATCAATTAGCTCCTCGTTCTATTCAAATAAGCAAAAGCTTTTAAATGCCTTCCTTTTTTTCTCTTCTTCACCTTTTTCATTCGTCAGAACGGAGTAAAATAGAAAAAAAAAGGAGCTACATTATAAATGTAGACAACAGCACCGAACCAAATTGTATCAAGTCAATCAAGCAAATCATGACTTCAAATTCATTCATCCAAAACACTAAAATTATTAGGCCAAATTTAGGAAAAGGTTCAATTGCACATACAAAAAACGCTCAAAGCATTTCTACTAGCCTTAATACATCCATTTATACTTCCTCTTGGATAAGAGTTTTTGGGTAAAAACATAATTTCTTGATTTTGAAGCTTCGTAGATATTACTCTTCTATGAATATCATAAATTCCTTATCAAAGGGCACTATCTATGCATAAATACTACTGTTAATATAGCAACCACGTCATTTTTTCAAACACCAACCAAACTATTATAAATATTATATCAATATCATAAATTCCTTATTAAGTGGTAAATACTATTAGGCAAAAAGCATCCTGAGACCTCTGATCTTTAATTGTTTAGTGTATTAAGCCATCGATCTTTCATTTAGACACATTGAGCCCATGATCTTTCATTATTTGATGCATTAAGCTCTCGATCTTTCATTTAAATACATTGAGCCTTGATCTTTCATATATGGGTGTATTATGCCCTTTTATAAATCAATTCATATATGGGTGTATTAAGGGCCTGTTTGGTTCAACTAGGAGTGTTCAACGATCGGTTCGGTCTGAAAACCGAACCGAACCGAACCGAACCGAAATAACCGAATAACACCTAAAATAAAAACGAACCTACCCGATTTTCTCTGGACACTACAGCAACAACAAACAGCTTACTACAACCGCAAACTGCTAACAACAACAACAACATCTATTAGTTAACAGTTGAACATAGGGGTGTTCAAAAACCAAACCAGACCAAAATAACCGACCGAACCGATGAATTTCGTTTTTTCGATTTGGTTTTTCGGTCTATTAGATTTGGTTTCGGTCTTAAATATTATATCGGTAATATCGGCCAGTTCGGTTTTTAAGATAAAATAACCGAATTAATCAAACGGACCGAATTTAAGATTCATTAAATTTAGTAATCATTATTAGCTATATTAATTATGTGATTATTAAGATTCCTAAGGTAAACAACTGTTCAATTATACTGTTGTACTAAAACAATTAATATTTTATGATAATATTACAATATTAATTATCTTATTAGTTTAGTTTTCAATCAATTTATCATTAATTTAGCTATCTATTTCTATTATCAATTATAATAGGATATTATCAATTTACCATAATTGTAACGTATTAATTGATGTACTTTAAGTAATTACTTTAAAAAACATACTGTATGTAATTACCTTTAAATGTTTAATAATATTCATGAATTTAGTTAGTAGTACGGGTGGTTATTTAAGTTTAGGATCATGAAATTTTAATGTTCATATTTTAAATATAATATAAACTAATAATTAATTAATAATTTATTTTATAAATGATGAAACCGAATACCAAACTGAACCGAACAGAAATATTCGGTTCGGTTCGGTTTGTTAATATAAATCGGTTAGGTTCGTTTGTATTTTAGGTGTTATTCGGTATTCGGTTGTTTCGGTTCGGTTCGGTTTTCAGACTGAACCGATCGTTGAACACTTCTAGTTGAACCAAACAGGCCCTTAATACACTCATATGTGAATTGATTTATGAAAGGACCTAATACACCCATATATAAAAGATCAAGGGCTCAATGTGTCTAAAATGAAAGATCGAGGGCTTAATGCACCAAATAATGAAAGATCAGGGGCTCAATGTGTCTAAATTAAAGATCGAGGGCTTAATACATCAAATAATGAAAGATCAGGGGGCTCATGATGCTTTTTACCATACTACAACTAATATGGCAGCCACACCACTTTTTCGTTGTCGTTTTGTTTTTTTAAGTCATGGAGTGACTTAAGTGAGAGAAAAATCGAGGTTGAATAATATTATTGAGACAATTTAACCCACATATAAAAGTTCAGTCATTAACAATGCATTTAATTCCAAACCAAAGTGTAAATATAATTTCGGTTTTTAAATTAAATTTTTTTTGACAAATTAACTTGAATACAGTTAAGTTTAATAGTAAAAATTTAAACCAATTTGTAAAACTTTGCCAATTTAATAATAGCTGAATTAATTTTGACATGGATAAGGTACAGTAAAAATGCAAACAAACATATGTAACGGTGTATCCATCAATATCGGAGAAGAATGCCTTGCGATATCAAAAGTGCCACGACATATATTATAATTCAATTATGATAATTCATAAATATGTCTTTATTTTCACTAGAAATAAATGATTGGAAATCTCCTGCTTTTTTAATAGAAATCTAATTATTGCTTTACAAAAACTTTACAGATTTGAAATGCTAAAAGCAACGGTCGTAGTTGCTTTTGAATTTTTTTTTATAATATATATTTAATTGGATATTAATAAGTTTGGTTTAATTTTCAGGTATCCTTTTCATGTACTAATTTCGAATTTGTTCTTTTAGATTTCCTTTAAATTATGTAATTGGCTTAATACTTAAAAAAAGAAAAGGAAAAACAAGTTCTACGTACTACCTTTTGAAATTATTTAAAATGACTGGTTGACTCTCTAAAATATATTTATTAGTCTCTTGAATTTTTTTAAAGTTATTTATTAGTCCACTAAACTTATTTAAAGTGTATGTATTTCAACTTTTCTAAAATATTTTATTATTCTGTCACGTGAATTTTAGAAGCTTAATATGTCACTTTAAGCAAATATGGAAGAGGAAATTGAACATTTTAAAAATATAGGGAGTAAGTGATTTTTTTGGACAAGTATAATGGACTAAAGGTATATTAAGCCTATATAATTTAAAGCAAAACAATAAACAAAAAGAGTTTTGTGGTGGAATTTTGATTATTACTCCAAAAATCTATTGGTCTTTTCTTATAATTTGTGTACTGGCAGCAGAAATCAATAGGCTTGTTTGTGAATGTGGTGAAGCTCTTAGCCTGTTGGTTGAGAGTTTACCTATGATTTTAAAGGTCATCAGTTCGAATCACATAGGGTAGGATGGACTATGGGTTTTTCTATATCTTTAATGTAATTTTCCTTTGTTTAATGTAAGTGCATTGCGCACAATTTTTTTTTTATAAAAAAAATAGGTTTGTTTTTGAAGTCTATCAATAAATTCCATAAAAAAAACTCTAAGTTTCATGGGTTAATTTGGGGTAATTATGCAATTGGAAAATATTTGTAAAATAATATTAATTTAAAATTCAATTACTTTTTTTTTTTTTTTTTTTTTTTGTAGAAAAGGAAAGGAAAGCAAAGCAAAACAAGCAACTACACCGGGATTAGCCTAGGAAAGCTAAACCCAATCCTATCCTCTAAAAGAAGAAGAGAAAGAGCGATAGGGGGAACGGTAAGGGTAGAAACACCTAACACCCCCTCATGGCCTGCCGCCGCCAAGTGATCTGCAACACGGTTCTGCTCCTGGAAAATGTGGCTGAACTCAAGGATATCAAATGAGGGGCTAAGCCTCTTAATAGCTTTAATAAGGTTGCGGCTATGAAGACCCATGACATGACTACCCAAAATCATATTGATGGCCTCCAAGTTATCTGACTCCACAGAAAGCCTCTTAACACCCAGCCTAATCGCCAGCTGGATCCCAGAGAGAATGCCCCAGAGCTCCGCAGAGAAGGAAGAACCCAAACCCAAAACATCTGGGTAAACCCAGAAAGCCAGACGCCTCCCGCATCCCTAAGAACACCTCCGGCAGCAATCTTACCATTACTGAGGCAGGAACCATCAGTATTCAGCTTCACAACCCCCTCTCTCGGCCTGCTCCAGCTCACGAGGTGGACATCACTACTCGGGGAAGATCTGGTAAGGGACTCACCTTTGAAACTATCAATAATAGAGGAGAGTTTCTTCAAGAAGAACTCAGCTAAGTTAGGCAAAAGCACAGCTTTATTATCAAAAATCTCCTCGTTCCTCCATTTCCACACTTGATGACAGATAATGGCAAAGAAAATGTCTCCATGCTCCATATAAGACAATAACTTTCCCCTAATACCATTTGAGAACCAGTCGTTCACAGAATGGGACATGAAGGAAGAGAACGTATGATGAGGGAGAATTTTCTTCCAAACCTCTTCACTCTTAGGGCAATCCCTAAGAGCGTGCCACAATGATTCAACATGGCCTCTACATCTACCGCAAGCTCCAGAGGTCGCCAAATGCCTTCTGTATCTATCTGAGTTAGTAAGTAATCTGTCTTTAACGCCCAGCCACAGGAAGCTCCTCATGCGGTAGGGGATTTTAAGGGACCAAATGATCTTCCAAATATCCGAGGGATTATCAGTCCTGTTAAGGGAAAAAGCTTCAAAGGCAGATTTGCAAGAATAGGCTCCATTGTTAGTCAGCGCCCAGCAATGCTTATCCATGTCTTCCTCTTGATTACTCACCTTCACTCCTCTAATTCTAAGGAGAGTCTCAAGGCTAAAGAAAGAATCAAATTTAGGCCAAACCCAGTCCCCTTTAGAGTCCACCACATCGGCTAACCTCCAGTTTTGGATATCACTAGGCGGGGGGAAATGCACACATCCACTAAAGGTTTATCCCCAATCCGGGTATCAAACCAGAAGCTTATGGACTTACCATTACCCACATCCAGACCAACCCCCGAGCAAAACTCAGCAAAAACGGCGCTAAGCCCTTTCCAGAGGAAGGAACAATTGATAACTCTCTCTTTCGGGCCCCCAAAGATCTTATCTTTTCGATACTTACCACAAAGAAGGCGAACCCAGAGAGAGGAGGGGCATTGCCACATACGCCAAAGGAGTTTCATTAATAAAACTTTATTATTATCCTTAGCTCTCCTAATGCCCAAACCCCCTGAATCTTTGGGCTGACAAACCTCACTCCAAGGCACCAGGTGGATCTTTCTTCCCTCCGCAGCTTCCCCCCACAGGAACCTTCGATTAATCTTATCAAGATCATTAAGCACATGATTCGGAAGCTGACAAGCCTGCATGATGTGGTTGGGAGCAGCGGAATTCACAGATTGAATTAAAGTCAGACGGCCAGCGAGGGAGAGAGTCTTGGCTTTCCACGTGGCACACCTCGTATTGGCTTTATCCAAAGTATCTTTAAAAGAAACTTTAGACACTCTCTCACTATGGAGAGGAATCCCCAGATACTTCCCAAGAGAATTAGTAAGAGGAATACCAGACAAATCACTTAATCTTTTACAAATTCTCGGATTCATATTCTTAGAGCACATCATCCTAGATTTCTGGATATTAAGTCTCTGACCAGAGGCCGAACAAAAACAATCCAGAATATCCATAATGACACTCAACTGCTCCTCATTACCTTCAAGAAAGATAAGGACATCGTCCGCAAAGAATAAGTGGGTCACCTGGGGACAGAAATTGTTGATGGCCACCGGGTGGAAACTCCTAATATCAATGGCATCTTGAATAAGGTGGGACAGCCTCTCCATAGCAATAACGAAAAGGAAGGGACTCATAGGATCACCCTGACGGATGCCCCGACCTGGAGAGAACTCCTCCGACATATCCCCATTCACCATAACCTGAAACACAGGAGAAGTAATACAAACCTTAATAAGATTTCTCCAACTGTCCGGGATCCTAGCTCTCTCCAGACTCTCCATCAGGAAGTTCCAGTTGATGCGATCATATGCCTTCTCCAAATCCAGCTTAAGAGCCACAATGCCTTTCTTCCCTTTCCTAATCTTCATAGTGTGTACCATTTCTTGGGCAATCACCACATTATCCATCATTTGTCTACCGGGTACAAAACTACCCTGATTCTGACAAATGATCTCCGGAAGAATGCCACGGATTCTATTAGCCACAATTTTTGTAATCGTCTTGTAAAGAACATTACAAAGACTGATGGGTCTCATATGCAAAAAGGAAGAAGGCTTATCAATTTTAGGAATAAAGACAAGGAGAGTTCTATTAACCAGCTCAATATCCTTAGACCCATTGAACACACCTATGATAAACTCATAGATACCCTCCTTCACAACACCCCAGTGCTTGTGGTAGAAGCCAGCTGGAAGACCATCAATACCAGGCGCTTTAGACGCCCCAATGCTGAAGATGGCATGGTCAATCTCTTTTTAGGAAATAGGAAGAAAGGCACTCTGACTGATATCCTCACTGATCAAAGGAAAGGTAGCAATAGAGTGAGCCCTCTCCAGCTAAACAGGATCCTCTTTGAAAAGCTCCTTATAGAACTCCAGAGCCAAATGCCGAATCACCTCATCTTCATACACCCACTCCCCATCAGAATCTTTGATAGCCTCAATTCTATTCCTCTGTCGCCTGATCATAGTAGACAGATGGAAGTACCTGGTATTACGATCCTCATCCCTAATCTAGGATTTCCTAGACTTCTGGAACCAAAGAAGCTCCTCCTGCCTAAGCACAGCTTCCAGCTCCTTCTGAAGGGTTCTAAGGAGGCCATCTAAACTGTGATCAAACCTCACATCCAACCTACGCTGAACGCCCTCCATCCTTTTTAACAACTTATTCTTTCTTCTAATAATGTGCCCAAAGACATTCTTATTCCAACCAAGCACCTTCTTCCTGAACCCTTCAGAAGCTTGCAGGACATTCATGGGACTCCCACGCCAGCTGGTACCGGAACAGTCTCTTCCCCCTAGGCCGGTTGCCTTTCAAAAGTCTAAACAAAATAGGGCAATGGTCCGAATGACGGAACGGAAGATTTAAAACAGAACACTCAGGGAAAGAAGTCAGGGCAGCCACATTAGCATAAACCTTGTCCAAACGAACAAAGGTACTATTGCGTTTCCAAGTGAATCTATGACCCGAAGCCCCCAAGTCGGAAAGCCCACATAAATCCATATTATTTTTGTGGTGAAGACAGCGATTAACATAATGATTGGAACCTCCTCTCTGGTCACTCATAAGGCCGATATCATTAAAGTCTCCCGCAATAAACCAGGGCTCAGAGATGCTGCCACTCATCGAAAAGAGGATCTCCCACAGCCGTTTGCGATTAACTAAGATCGGATCAGCATACACAAGGGTAGTCAAGAAGGGAGTAATACCAGAAATGCTCACTTTACAGTGAATGAACTGCTTATCGATACTAATAACATCAAATCCGATCTGGCCTCCAGAAAAGCCAGATCCCACCAGCTCGGCCAGTAGCCTCCGATCTAACACACCTCCAGTTCTTAAACTTATTAACCACCTCATCTGCTTTCTCTCCACTAATCTTAGTTTCCAGTAAAGCAAAACACGAGGGGTTAAACTGTTTAATTAGGTCATTAATATGGATACGGGTAGCCTTGCTAGCCGCACTCCTAACATTCCAGCACAACAAGTCCATAAAAAGGAGGAGACTGACCGCACCAACCTACCCAAGCCAGTTATTTACTAGGGGCTCCTGAGAGCCTCACCGAGGTACCCGCAGGTCCCCTCTTCTCTGAAAAAGCCAAGGAATTCGGGATGCTTTTTTGTTTGCCCTTTGTCTTTTTCAAGCCAGGTTTAATAACCCCCATTGGATTCCCAATTCCAGGTCCACCAGTAAGAATAGAAGAACTACCCTCATTAGTTTCCTTCATCTTTCGGGCCGCCTGAACCAGGGGGCCCCCTTGAGCTTCATTCTTGGAAGCAAATAGGGGATTAACAGAATCAACCACTAGCTTAGAAGACACAACAGACTCCAGACCCGGCAAACTGTGTTCCATAAGCTCATCTCCCTGGACAGGCTCATGAACGTCTTCAATAGATAGGGCACCAAACCTAGAGCCAGACCTAAGAGCTAAGCTGGTACCAGCCTCCTCCCTAGCCTTGGGGATAGGCTTCTCCTTCACACTAGGGGCAGCCATAGGCTTAGAAGGAGCGGAAATCCCCTTCTTGATAATATCAGGAGGAAGATTCTGCATAATAGGAGGCTGAGTTCTACGATGAGTAGTCCGTTTAGCAACCATCCAAGGACCGAAGTTTCCTTCATTCCCTTGGTTACCTACAGAAATACTCCCACTCTCCATAACAGTCTCCTTCAAAACACTCTCCCTTTTAGGGCAACCTTCCTGAGAATGACCATAAATGCCACAATCATAACAAATGTTATGTAAGCCTTCATATTCGATAAAGAACACCTTGTTCTAAACACAGAACTTAGATAATAAGGGTTTCGCAAGATCCACATCCACACAAACCCTAGCAAACTTGCCCCTAATGGCACCAATAGTAGTCTTATCCACATGGTGGACCTTCCCAACCATGCCTCCTATTTTGCTTAGGAATTTCTCACTGTAATACTCAATGGGAAGGCCCGAAAACCTAACCCAAGTCAAAATCCTGTTAACAGTAGAATCATGGGGATTAAAATTAGGAACCCAATGTCGTAAAGCCAGAACGTGGTTGGAAATAATATATGGGCCCCCCTTGATCACAGTATTGTAATCCTCAACTCTAGTAAACTTGATGACATAGAAGTCATTTTCAAGGTCAGTAATACTGACTTTCCCTTTCCTAGCCCACTGGGCTTGAATCCTTTGGGCAAAATAATTAAAGCTGATCCTCTTCCCCAACACCTTAACTATCAAAGACACCTTCCACTTCTCTCTGAGTTCCCTCTTCTCTTCCGAAGACAGTCTAATAACCGGACAAAGAGGATCATCCTGGACACCATCCTCCTCGTCCGAATCAGAGAAAAGATCCGCAGAATCCCCTACCATCTCCACTTCCTCAAAGCAGAGCTCCTCCTCAACCACTCCCATAACAGTGTCTTTCCAAGACCCTTTACCTATCCCGTTATTGCCAACTGCAGTCCTGGGGGAGGCCATGTTCCCCTGTCCCTGAATATCATGCCCAGCCTCAAAAGGGCTCTGACTCGAGGCAACCTGCCCCCCAAATGTAGCCTCAGCCTGCCCAGCACTGACCGGAATAGGACAATCAATGTCAGGCACAATGCCGGAAAAACCAGGCCAACGCCCAGCCCCAGCATCGGCAGGCCCCCTGCGGTGCCCGGCGCCATCGGCAGGGAGGACAGGCGCCGCACAGTCCGCAGGCGGCAACTTACCCACCCGTCCATCCGGGATCGCAGGGAGCAAGGGGCGGGCAACCGCGTCACCCGATCCCATGCGCCCACCCCCCAAACATCCTGCAACCACTGCCCCAGGCACAGGGCACCGCTCGTCCAACCTCCCTGCCGATGAATCCCCCTCCCAGCCGAATCCGCAAGCAAGGCAACTGATCCAGGCGCCACACCCCTGTCCCCACGATCCCAGGTCCCTCCAGCCCCCCAATCCCCTAAACCGGCACCGGAACCTGCCGGATCTAACCCATCGGACCCTTGCCAAGCCCCCCGACCCCGCTCCCGGGAGCGGTCCCTCACCCGCTCGCCATGCCCCCTCTTCTCCCTTGCATCCCCTGCCGAAGCCACAACGCCACCAGCCGACACTCCATCCTGCACCAGATCCGACGCCCGCCGTACCCCAGCCGCCCGATCCGCCTCACCAAGATCGGAATTACCGCCATCACCGCCCCCCTCCAAGGTCCGCCTAACCCTAGGTCTCTCTCTCTCTGTCTTTCGCCATCAGATCTGCGTAATGAACAATGTCGACTGAAATCCCTTTTAGGTATTCTTGTCAACAATGGGTAGTAGGTTCACGCCAGTACCCAAATAAATATATCATATTTTTTTAAAATTTGTTATATTATATTATATTATAAAAATAAAAATAAAATTATATATAAATTGAATTTTTATTTTATAAAGTTTTGACTAAAATTTAAATTTAATCTTAAATGTTATGGTTAAATTTGTACAATTTCATATGTTAGAGCTAAATCTGCACTTCACTTGAAACGTTAAGATTAAATATTTTAATGCATACTGACAAAAAATATTTAGTGCGTTAATAACACAGTAAAATATTTTAGACAGTTTCAAGTGAAGTGCAGATTTAACCGTAGCGTATGAAATGTGTAAATTTAACCCTAACGTTCCCAAGCAAGATCAATTTTAACCATGCGCTACCGAAAATTTGAAAGGACTTGTATGACTGTATTTAGCCACATCGGACCTTCTAAACCAGTTTGTCGATAACTTGAAATAGTTCAATACATTTTGTTTGTAACTATATTAATAACACATTAAAATATTTTAGTCAGTTTCAAAAAACTAAACATGTATATATAAATTAATCACAATTTTTTTTTTAAATTATCTAAAATATTTTACGGTTATTTTTAATGCACTAAATATTTAACCTTAACGTTTCAAGTGAAGTGCAGATTTAATCATAACGTATGAAATTGTATAAATTTAACTCTAACGTTTCCAAGCAAGATCAATTTTAACCATACGCTACAGAAAATTTAACCATACGCTACAGAAAATTTGAAAAAACTTGTTTGACTGTAATACAGCCACATCAGACCTTCTAAACTAGTTTGTCAAATTGAAACAGTTTCATATATTTTTTTGTAAAATATTTTACTGTGTTATTAATATAGTTACAAAAAAATATATGAAATTGTTTTAATTTATCGACAAACTGGTTTAGAAGGTCCGATATGGCTCAATAACAGTCATACAAGTCTTTTCAAATTTTGGGTAATGTATTGTTAAAATTGATCTTGCTTGGATATGTTAGGGTTAAATTTACACAATTTTATACGTTAGGGTTAAATCTGCACTTCATTTGAAGCTATCTAAAATATTTTATTGTATTATTAACGCACTAAATATTTTTTTGTCAGTAATACACTAAATATTTAACCTTAACGTTTCAAGCGAAGTACAGATTTAACCTTAACATATAAAATTGCACAAATTTAACCCTAAGATTAAATTTAAATTTTATTCAAAATTTTATAAAACAAAAAATCAATTTATACATAATTTTATTTTTATAATACAATAAAATATAATAAATAAAAAAATATTTAACCTTTTAAAGATTCCTGTGAACATTGCTCATTACGGCGCCATGGGCGCCGTAATGAGTAATTGAATTTTAAATTAATATTATTTTTTAACTCTGGTTGGAAAATAGCCCATTCCAGAGAAATATTTCCCAACCAGATTGAATGAAGTAATTTTTTACAAAAATTATCTCAAACAAGGGATTAACCCAAGTTTCATTACATCTTTGTGTAGACTTGTGTGTTTCTCATTTATATATATAAGGGAAGTATCACGTGAAAACATCTCCTTATGTGAGAACATTTTTTTTATGTGAGAACACTTCCATAAAAACGTAGAACATATGTAAAATTATTTAGAACATTTTACTTAACTTTTAAAATACGTGCTATAAAATATAGAACCTATACTCCAACATATGTTCTAAAACTAATGTCTTATGTTCTTAAAGCATACTGACCGGAAGTTTGAGATTAATCAAACGAAGGAAAGACCGAAGATGTTGAACGACGGAGAGGAATAACTGAACGCACAGGAGCGACGCTAGTGACTGACGGGTGTGTTTTAAAAATAACAAAGTTTTTGCAATAATGTCATTATATGTATTTATAATGCCATTAATTAGTGTTTTCACATAAGGGCGGTGTTCTCACTTGAACCTTCCCTTGTATATATATAATATTAGTAATTTTATTTCCTATTAAATTAGTTAAGCTTATGTGATTAGAAGACTAATTAATTAATTAAACCTAATTGGATTAGGAGTATAATTAAAGAAATAAAACCTATATACATAATATACTAGTGTTCGGCCATGAACAAGTATATTTGGGCAATTTTCTCTCAAATTTCCAACACAAATAATTATCTTGTTCGTTCATTTATTTCTTAGTTCATGTGGATACTATTAGAGGCAATTTATACGTCATTACTGTACAAGGTTGATCAAAGTACGTTCAAGCTTTGGGTTGATCTTGTTCATTGAGAAGATTGATAGATCTACGTGGACACTTCATTTGCAACTTAGATAGTTTTTCGAATAAAGTACATAAGCTTAATCTTTTGTGATGTGAAATAACGATTAACGGATCCTACGAGATAAGGGAATAGAATTATTTTTTTGTTTTCCACTGCGCCTATGATGTTCTATTTCCTAACACATGTCTTTATAGGGATTTTAATGGCTAATTTATTTCTTAATCGCATTAGGTTTAGCCAAATCCAGAATTAAAATAACTAATTATTACCAACTCTAATATATATATATATATATATATATATATATATATATATATAATTAGAAGTTAATTCCTAATACAAATACTAATAACATTTATATTTTCTATTAGAACTATAATTGATTTAATTGATTTATAAATAATTATAATCTAATTATAATTAAACTATAAATTAATAACCTAACCAATATATGCAATCTCGGACCTTACCTTATTCTCTCTCTTAATGGAAAGTTTGTCCTTAGTTTTCAATTCATAACACATTAAGTTCTTACCACAATTAGTCATATATGTATATCCCAATTCACTTAACACCGAATCAGATAGAAATTAACTCTTTAATTTTTATCTATTAATTTTATCAGAATTAATCCAGCTAAACGTATAATGGAGTGAGTGTCCCAACCTAAGAAGAAAGTGTCTCACTCCCCTAGAAACCATAATAAGTCAAGTTGATTTTGACCATTTACATTTCAGTGAAAAATTACAGTATAATATGATCCTTCATCAACTATCTCCAAAACAAATCATGACTATGGAAGCCATCAAGTCACATATATAGAGACGTTTGTTTACTTGCTCAGGTTGAATTCACTCCGAATCGATAGGTAAAATGAAATCTTCATTTCCACCTTAACCTACCACCTTGGAAGAGTTTAGAGTAATTCTAGCACAATTGGCATATGATATATCTCTCATCTATCGAGAGTGATGAATGTCCAATCTATCATACAATCACCATGTGATTACTTCATATGATAACCCGAAGCATCTCGAGGCACATTCGAATGGATTATGTGCGATAACTAAATTAAAGCATCATACTACATACCTCAGAATACTCTTGATGATTCTTTGAGTCCGGTGATTAATTATATATACTACCACAAATGTGATAAACTAGGTGACATCTGACAGATCTATCCATCCTGTTATCTCATGGTGAATGTCCAATGCATATGAACCATTCATACACATCCATGTAACTGCCTAGATATCTCCATATCTAAAACTTGTGAGATTAGCTCCCTATTTCACAAACAAGAGACACGATTACATGCAAGTCTCAATGGTGTTATATCAATCCTATAATATAATGCTTGATTGAGGATATTTAAGTTTATTATTATTTAATTAGATTTCTAATTGTATTATTGTTTAATTAGATTCCTAAAGTACAGTCTCACTTCATCTTATATGAACACTTGATGTTATGATTATAAACTATGCATTTCTTCTATCTCGTTAATTGTGGAATAAAATATAAGTATCTTTATATAGTCAACTACTATATTGAAAGAATCAAATAACTCAAATGAACAATTCATTTATTTTAACAAAAGTTCCAAAACTATTGTCTTTAGGACATAACACTAATAAACTAAACGATAATTTTCTTCATAAGTTATTCCTCGACCAAATTTGAATAATATCTAATTATATGGTTTTCAATCTATTCACTAGAATAGTTAGTGCACCATCAACGATGAAAGAATGGATCCCCAAATTAGATTTTTTTGAAGTTGCATAATGGTGAAAGAAAATAGAGTTATGATCACCCTCTTTGAACTATCGCACACGAGTTTTTTCCTTCACATACGTTTTTTTTGCAAGAGTTGACCATCAAAGATTGAGTGAGCAGTCAGTTTCTGCTGGTGAAGAGACTTAGAAAAACCTTCAAATTTAATACCGATCTGGATAGCGGTAAGATCAACATCCGGTTGCAAAAAAAATTTGGTCTAAGAAACAAAAAACCTCTTCGTTCCAAATTCTGAGATGACTTATGAGCCGACGAAGCTTGAAGTTGATGCTCCACATAGGGGAATGCATGGAGCAGCTGAATTCCAAGAACTAATTACACGATCAATGCGGGAATCTAGTCTAGCTCTTTCGCCATTCCTTCAAAGTATAGGAGAAGCCATAGGTATGGACATCCATGAGAGTATTATATAATTTTTTTAAAATGTAGTATATTTGCTATGCAAAAAGTAACCAAGATACAAGCATTCAAGCTTAAGCATTGGATGAATCTCTAGTATTGATAGAAAGATTTTTTATTTGTATAGCATGTGCAATTTTATAATTGAAAAATTGTAAGAAAAATAAACAAAAATGAAAACGTGAATATTCCTCCATAGATACATATATGTATGTACAAGAGTACCAAAAAGTGGAGCACATGAAGAGAAAAGAGTTGGTTACTATGGACAACTTCACTTTTATTCAATAATAATAATAATAAATCATTGAAAATGAAGATTGGGTAGGGTTGAGCATATATATGATATGGGCATAAGAATCCAAGGAACAAAATGGGGAAAACAGAAGAGATAGTGAAAAACACTTGACTTTAGGGCTTAGCTAGCTTGTCTATAAAAAGAGAAAAAAAAAAGGGGTACATGAGCGACCTCTCATTTAACTAAGAGACAATCACACTGATTCCCCCCATATCAATGTCTACATTTTCGGATAATTTACACCATTGGTCACTCACAATTTGGGATAATTTTCTTCACAGTTGGATTTGGAAGGATGACTTACGCCGGTCCTGGGCCTAGGCCCGGGGTGCGCTGGCCTGGGGCCCAGGGTTAGAGGGGTCCCAATTTTTTTCCGTGTTATATGTATATATGAAAGTTAAATTTTTTTAATACAGATAGTGATAAAATCATACATGATGATCTAATTCTTTTTGAAAGCTTATTGATAAAAAAAGAATTAAAAGGCCGGTCCTGCATATGTATTCGTTTTTTTTTTATTATTTCTATTTAAAATCATTGTTGTTTTTCCTCGATTATTTATTTTTGTGATTTTTTTTGCAAGCATAAACTACTAAACTTCAGTTGTTTTTTTATATAAAAATGCTTATACTATTTCATTTGAAGAAAAATATGTAAATACAACATAAAAATAGTAAGGAATGTTCGTATAAATACAGACTAAAGTCAATACAAGATATATAAAAGAAAGAAAAATACTAGAAATAGCAAAAAAAAAACCCATAAAAGGTACAACAAATACAAACAAAAGATAAAACATATACTTCTCATAAATGCAAATCCCCATAGAAGTAGCTGCAATCTCATGTTCATTATTTAGATCATTCTGAACATTCTAATGAATAATTTCTTTTGCAACCACATAAATTTAGTAATCTATGAACAAGATCTATCATTTCCGCTCTTGCTAAATCCGAAAAATGTAGAAATGAAAAAATTATAAAGAATAGATAGAGTTCAAACGGATTAAGAAATTCTATAAAATATATAAACTCCGACTAAAACTAAATTAACAAAATGATTCTCTTACATATGACTGACATCCACATGACATAAAATAAATATTTCTATTTACTTAATTCAACTGGTTACAAATGTAACATGGTATCCAAACAATATATCTTTATTTTCATTTTTATTTTGTTGTTAAATGGTATATACATGTTTCATGCTATACGTAACAAATATATGCTTTTTTCAACTTAGTTATCACATCATTATTTTAGAAACCATTTTATTAGCATTGTTTGTAAAGACTATTAAAATAAAAACTCAATATTTAATAATAAAAAGTTCGATAACCTTTTTAAAATCCTTGTTTTTTTTAGATCTAGAGATTGAATTTCTAATCTAATTTTATAGATCTCTGTCACATAGTGGATCATTCAAGAATTTAATCAAATGAGCCCCTTTAACTCAGTGGTAGAGTAACGTCTGATAAGATATTATTAGTTGTACATATCTTTCAGTTATTGTTTTGAATTAGTCTCAAACATTTTATATTTCAAAATACCTATAACTGCAACTTCTTATCTCTTTGTAACTATATATATACGATCCATCCAATGAGAATATTATTAAGAGTCAAATACTTTTTCATGGTATCAAGAGCCTAAGTGGTTTTACAACTCTGTTTCTCTCTCATCGTTCTTTCCTTTTTTTTCCCCTGTATCGGACTCTTAATCAGCCTTCATGGCAACCAACGGTACCACTGCTGCCAACTCAAGCTCCGCCTCCACCATTATTTCTGCTGCTCCTTCGGTCAATTTATCTCATCAGCTATCCCTAAAATTGATTCCAACAAATTTTGTGCTATGGAAAACTCAAATTATGCCTATTCTCCATGGCCACAATCTCGCTGATCATATCGATTCCACCATTCCTTCACCATCTGCAACACTTGTTGGCGGTGCCCATAATCCCGATTACAAAGATTGGTATCAAAAAGATGAGTTGGTTCTCAGTTGGATAATCTCATCTGTATCTGTGGGCGTATTACCTCAATTAGTTGGTGCTAAAACTGCTTGTGATGCCTGGCAGAAACTTGTCAAAGCCTACTCGGCTGGCTCCCGGTCTCAAATACGAGATCTGAAATATCGGCTTCATAATCTTAGAAGAGAGAATGACAGTATCTCTTCTTATCTCCATAATGCTAAGCATATCAGCGATGAACTTGCTGCTCTCTGTCACCCGGTCTCTGATGAAGACTTGGTTGAACCTGTGCTCGATGGCCTAGGGCATGCGTATAGACCTTTTATTCGTGCCTTGGAAGCACGTTTGGAAACTATTTATTATGATGACCTTGTTTGATTACTACTCAGCGAAGAGCGACAATTGGCTCGCGAAAATGTTCCTCTCTCTTTTTCACCTACTGTAAACTACTCTGCTAGAGGTTCTATGCGTGGCCGTGGACGTGGCCGAGGCAATTATTCCGGCACATCCGCTCGGTCACCTCAGACAGTCGTCATGGTAAAACCAGGGCCGATCCTGATAATTTAGGGGTCCTAGGCAAAATAAATAATAAGGGCCCCTTTAATATAAAATTTACTAATAAAAGTGTAAAGATAGGGCATGCCTTTTAAATTTTTTTTATCAATGAGCTTTCAAAAAGAATTAGACCTTCCTGTATAATTTTATCACTATCGATATTAAAAAAATTAACTTTCATATATACATATAACACGAAAAAAAATTTGGACCCCTCCAACCTTGGGCCCCAGGCCGGCGCACCCCGGCCCTAGGCCCAAGGTGGGCCCTGTACATATGATATATTAAGAAAAAGGGTCAAATACATAAATATCATAATTAAGTACAAAATTACAACTAAATCACATCACCAAACATAATTCTTAATATGTCATTATTCTCTCTATATTATAATTTTACACCATAATTTAAAAATTCTAGACTCTAATTTATAAATCATAAACCCTAGAAAATATATTCTAGACTTCTAATTTATCAATTCTAATGCTTAAAATATATTAAAAGTACTGATTTTACTAGTTTGATATAATCTAAAATTATGACTTGACATAGTTGTAAATAGTTTTTAAAAATTGAATTTCTGTGTAATTTTTCCTAAGATCAATGTGTGGAATTAAAACACATGGTAGGATGGGTCTGTGTTGTGCACGCTGCAAGTTCAAGGTGCATTTGCGTGTGGGGGTGTGTCGAATATTAATATAAGATCAATGATATGGCCTTAACTATCAGCTCGAGCTTTTAGTTCAATCGGTTCCATGACATGGTATAAGAGCCAGTGTGACTGAGTGGTCTAGGGTTCGATTTCTGGCAGCCCCATTTGTTGAGGTATTGCAGGACATGGTAATATGGGCCTGCGTGACAACGCTTCAAACCCAAGTGTGCTTTCACGTGTGAGGGTGTGTCAGCTATTAATATGAAGCGAACATTTAACTATCATCATGTGTTGTGTACGCTGCAAGTCCAATGAGCATTTACATGTGAGGGTGTGTCAGAAGTAAACATAAGATATATGATTGGACTTTAACTATCAGCTTGAGCTTTTAGTTCGATCGGTTCCATGACAAAATCATCTCTTAAGACGATGAAAGGTGATGATATGAATAAACATATTACTAGGAAAGTATGTAATCCTTGAAAATTAAAGGATAAAATAGTTTATGCTATGGAATCTATATATCCTGGCCTATCTTAAAGGTTGAATTGGGGGCTAGGGATGGCAACGGATAGGGTACCCGCGGGTAGTGCCAATCTCAAACCCTTACCCATTTATTTTTTAATTACCCGTACCCGTCCCATTACCCTAACGGGTATATTTTTTGCATCCCATACCCTTCCCATTTAATTCGCGGGTACCCACAGGTACCCTTACCCGTTAAAAATCAATAAATAAAATAAAAAATATTACAAATTTAACAAAGTATAAATTTAATAAATCATTTATCTAAAAATTGAACGAATTGAACCTTAATCAATAAGAATAAGTAGCTTAGTGGTATCACTCAATGGTTGAAAAACAAAAGGTTGGGGTTTAAAATCTCAAATATTACATCTAAAAAACAATAATTTTTTTAATATATAAAAAAATTATGACAGGTAACGGGTATCGGATACCCTGGGGGTATTCCCATACCCGTCCCATTACCCTAACGGGTAACTATTTTGATCTCATACCCTTCCCATACCCTTTTATACAGGGTACGAGTAGTCCCATTAGGGTCGGGTAGTGTCGGATACCCGCGGGTACACTACCCGTTAACTGTCTAGAATTCCTCAATTAAACAGGCGTAACTTCTAAAAAAAAATTATAAGATCATACTGTGTTTTTTTTTTCCAAAAAAATATTACTATGTTTTTCTAATTTTTTGGTATTTATTTACATAGAAGAAAAATAAAGAAAAATTTAGAATTAATTAATAGAAAAATATTTTAAAAAAATTAAAGAAAATGTTTTTATCCTTTTAAAAAGTGTCAACCTTTTTCTTAACTTTTTCGGAATTATATTTCATTTTTTTTTACTCTTTTAAAAGTAGTATTTGTTAAAACACTTTTCCACAAGATTTTGATTTAACAAAATCATTTAAGTTTAATCCATGATTAAGAGATAATTAAATTTAAGTGCTTTGATTTAATTGTACTAATCCGTTTGTTCAATATTGAGTATAAATATAAATGCAAAAGGAAATAAAATTAAGACAGGACAAAGTCAGCATAAAAACACAACACAAGCTGAGTGAAGAGCAACTCAGCACAAGAGAAGATAAGTCATCTTCAAAACAACAGCTTAAGAATAAAGCTGATCAAAGAAGCTGAGTGGAACGAAGCTCATCATAAAAGAAGTCTGCTTCAGAACTAGATCTTGCAGAACGAAGCTGACCATGAAAGCTGAGTAAAAAAGAACTCAGTATGAGATTTGGTGACAATCAAAGACGATGACTACCGAAGTAAAGTTGAGTGATCTTCAGGACAGCATGAACGATCCGTTAGCTAAAAGACAAATCCGACAACTGTCTGCACCAATAATTGAAACCTTGGAATTACGCAAAAGCCAAATTCTGAGATGCATGGGTCAACTCTTCGTTGCTAAAAGACAAACTGCCGCAAGAAGACAAAGCCTGTAGGAAGAAGACAAGCCTGACATTTGAAGAAATCAGAAAACAAGATTGGCCTGCACATCTGAAGTTGACCAGAAGCTTGTCCCCCAAAAGAGTCGTTTTGGACTCAACGGACAAATCCAATTCAAATCATCTGATCTTAAAAATACAACTATAAAAGGACAAGCAATTCTCTTGGATCATTGCCGGATCAATACAGAAAATACAAGCAAGAAAGATACAAATTCAAAGCACTCAAAAACAAGAAAGAGATCTTACACCAACTTTCTATTCTTTGTGTAAATGCTAGATTGATTGTTTTGTAATCATCTAAAGTGTTCTTTATCTGAAAAAGAGCAAATTGTATCAATTGTGAATTGAGAGTGTTGTGCTGAGTATTTGGTTGTAAATACTCAGTGGTAGAGAAATCTAGGTGCTGGGTTGTCACACTTAGTAGGAGTTGAGTAGACGAATAGAGGAAGGTACTCTTGCATATTCAACTGCCTTGTAATCGGTTTGTGCTCTACCATTAAAGAGCTCAGTATTGGATTCTAAAAGCCCGGAGGAGTCTGGGGACTGGACGTAGGCAGAGAGGCCGAACCAGGATAAGTGATACTGAGTAATTTCTAACTCTCAAAATATATATGTGCATGTGTTGCTTGTTATATTTACTCAGCATCTAAACTGTTTAAAGATGACACTGAGTAAATTAGAGTGCTGAGTTAGAAGCTGACCACAAGAGTGTCAATTCCCAACTTCCAAGTGAAACAGTCTTAGTCAACATCTGACTAAAGCTGTCTTACATTAAGATCGGCCACGCTGACCAAAGCTGAGTTAATAAACTCACCAAAATTATCAAGTCAGCAAGATTAATTAGCGAAAAAGTTACAAGTGGTATTAGAGCCTAAGCTCACTACTCAAAGATATAACTATCTTGAGCTGATCCCGATAAATGGCTGAGAACAGCACTTGTTTCCTTCCCGGGAATCAAACAACACAGATACTCCTTGAGGGATTATCAATTAGTCAGCCTCCCCTATTCTTTGGATCCAATTACACATTCTGGAAGAATAGGATGAAGAACTTTATTCAAGCCACAAACATGAGTGCATGGCTTGCCATAGTTCAAGGCCCATATGTGCCATATAAAACTGTTAACAATGAGAAAGTTGTTAAGAGTGAAATTGAGTGGTCAGAAGACGACCTTAAAAAATTACAAAACAATGCTTCGGCTATCAATATGCTTCACTGTGCGTTAGATGCTGCAGAATACAATAATATTTCAGGTTGCGAGTCAGCATAGGAGATTTGGAAAAAGCTTGAAGTAACCTACGAAGGTACAAGCAAGGTCAATGAATCAAAAGTAAATCAGCATATGAGATTATATGAGTTGTTCGAAATGAATGATAATGAGGACATCTCGGGAATGAACGCTAGATTTACCAACATTATAAATGAGCTGAAAAGACTTGGAAAGAACTTCACCGAGGAAGAACAGGTGAAGAAGATCTTGAGAAGTCTTCCCAAAAGCTGGCAGGCCAAAAAGACTGCAGTGGAGGAAGCTCAGGACCTGACTACGTATAAGTACGATGAGCTGATCGGATCATTGCTGACTCATGAGATATCAATGAAAAACTTTGAAGAAAAAGAGAAGTCAGAAGACAAGAAACAAAAGTCACTTGTCATGAAAGCTGACTCCACCGAAGCTGACTCATCTGATGATGAGGAAATGAAAATATTCACCAGGAAAATGAAGAAGCTGTTCAGGAAGAATGATAGGAACAAAAAAAGGTCATTCAGAAGAAATGACAAATACAAAGCTGAGCCCAGTGACAACAAATATAAGAAGGTCAGCTCAAAGCCTGTCACATGTTTCGAGTGCCACCAAACTGGGCACATCAAGTCAAGTTGTCCCATGCTAAATAAAGATAAGAAGGGCAGCAGAAAGGCTATGGTAGCCACATGGAGTGATAGTGATGAGTCAACCTCATCAGAAGCTGATGCAAATGAAACAGCAAATATATGCTTCATGGCCGATGATGCTGACTGCACTTATTCTGAGCAAGCTGACCTCTCTGATGAAACTGACCAGGAGGAACACAATAATGAGGTAACATCCTTAATTTTGCTTAAAAATGAGATGATAAACGCCCTGAGTGATTTATATGCGCTAACTAAAAAGTGCAATAAGAAAGTTAAGGCACTCAGCAGGCGGTGTGATGAGATTGAAGAGGTCAAGCTGAGTGACCTCCGATATCTTCTCCAAGACAACTCAACTTTGCATAGTAACATAGAACTTATGCATAAGTTTGTCTCGGAGGTCCAATCAGATTCAAAGAAACTGAAAAAGGATGTCACTACCCTACAGAGTCAAATAAGAGGCCCAAATAAAAATAAATCCCATGCTGAGTACTCAAGTACTAGTCAGCATAAACAGTTCACGCAGTGTGACTGTTGCGGGAAAAAGGGGCACACAAGAGAAGTGTGTTGGTACAATAAGCGGATTGTCCAATGTGACTTCTGCGGAAAGAAAGGCCATGCCACTAAGGTATGTTGGCATGCTCAGCACAATAATGCTGACCACACTCAGCATCACCCTCAAAGGGTAATTCATTGTGACTTCTGTGGTAAAAGTGGCCACACTATAAAAGTATGTCGTCACAAATTAAAATATGACTTTGCACCTGTTTATGCTAACAAATGAGGACCCCAAAAGAATTGGGTACCTAAAGATGAATAGTCTAAAATGCAGGTGAGCCTGAGATGCGTGGAGAAATCAAAACTGTGGTATATAGACAGCGCATGCTTGAGGCACATGACTGGTGATGAAACTCAATTCATCACATTAGAGCTTAAACGAGGTGGAAGTGTAAGCTTTGGAGACAATAAGAAGGGTAAGATAGTCGTCTCAGGTACTATCGGAGGTAACCCTACTATTGAGTCAGTCTCCTTAGTTAAAGGTCTCAAATACAATCTGCTGAGTGTAGCTCAGCTTTGCAAGAGCGGCAGAAAGGTTGTATTTGATGATACTCAGTGTCAAATACTCGAGGGAAAGACAAATGAATTAATTTTAACTGCCCCTCGTATAGACAATGTATACATGCTGAGCTTAGAAAAACAGTTTTCTAAAAATATATGCTTAGTGTCTAAAGAGGATAACTCCTGGCTATGGCATAAAAGACTTGGTCATGTAAGCATGGACCTTCTTGCCAAATTAGCTAGAAAGCAACTAGTTGAGGGATTGCCCAAACTTAAATTTGAAAAAGATCAATTGTGTAATGCTTGTCAGCAAGGTAAACAAACTAAGAAGTCATTTCAAAGTAAAAACATTGTCTCAACCAAGAGACCATTGGAATTACTACACTTGGATCTTTTCGGACCTGTCCAGCCACTCAGCTTGGGAGGTAAAAAAATTTCCTTAGTCATTGTAGACGATTTCTCTCGGTACACTTGGATCATCTTGCTGAGTAGCAAGGATGAAACATTTGAGATGTTCACAACATTGATTAAGAAACTTGAAAATGACAAAGACCTAAAAGTAGCTCATATTAGAAGTGACAATGGTGGAGAATTCAAAAACCAACAGTTTGATGAATTCTGTGAAGCCAGTGGTATTGACCAAAATTTCTCTGCTCCTAGAACACCTCAACAAAATGGGGTTGTTGAAAGGAAGAACATAACAATTGCCGAGATAGCTAGGATAATGCTGAGTGAAAATAGGCTTCCAAAGTATTTCTGGGGTGAAGCTGTCCACACAGCATGCTACATTCTCAATAGGGCTTTTGTTAGACCTATTCTTAAGAAAACCCCATATGAACTTTGCAAAGGACGAAAGCCCAACATTGGCTACTTTCGTGCTTTTGGGTGTAAATGTTTTATACTCAACACAAAAGATAATCTTGCAAAATTTGATGCTAAAGCTGACGAAGCGATCTTTTTAGGGTACTCAACTAACAGCAAAGCATATAGGGTGTATAATAAATGAACTTAGGTTGTAGAAGAGTCTGTCCATATTGAGTTCGATGAAGCTGACCCTGCAGGAAAGTCAACTCAGCTCGATGAAGATGAACCAAGCTCAGCTTCCGCTGATCAAAATGGAGCCTCTGAGTCATCAATACAAGGGCTGACCAAAGGTAAGAAAGAAATTGAAATAACCTTTGCTGACCAATCTATTCCTACAGAGATTGTAGAAACACCTGTTCCAAACAACTCAGCATTGCCCAAAGAAATAAAAATCCCAAGAGGACATTCGGAGAAGTCCATTCTTGATGCTGCTGACAACAAGCTGATGACAAGAGATCAGCTTAAGAAGTATCTCAGCAATGTTGCCTTCTGATGCGGCCTCAGCGATGAGGCCGATCTAAGGGATAAGTGTACCCCGTCGTTATCAAGTAATAAAATTCTGGAAAATTCCAGGTATCGTCCACAGGATTTATTTCTGCAAGTATCAAGCTACTTGGTTTCAGGTGTTATCTAGGCTTTGGGGGTTTTGAGTTTGGTTTTGCTTAAGTTAATCTACTCCTAGGTTGAATTATACTACTCCTAGCTAAGTTATCTAATGCCAACTAAGTTATTCTACACCTAATTAAGTTACTCTACCCCTAATTAAGTTAAACTACTCCTAGGTGATCTTTTACCAATGTAATTATCCGAAGGAACATGAAGGGATACGATGATAATGAAAATAGATTGTTTAGACAACGGAATTAAAACCTAATCTAAGTCACTTGTGTCCGAGGCGATTAACCCTACCTATCCTCCTGAGGTCCCTAGTTCGTGATTCCCTTGTAAGGCCGAAACTAGCTCTAAGGCTCAGCAATTTGGGCTTAATCTTCTATAGGGTCGTCAATCCTATAGGCACTGACTAGGTCAGATTCAGCTCGCAATATGTGCCAACTTAATTTTGGGATTATCGAATGAGTTAAACCAATCAGACAAAGCGTAAGACAAAGATTAAAGAAATAAAACCATTGAATAAAACAAAAACTATGATATATATCAAAGATGAAAGTATTGTCACGAAGATACAATGAGCCTAGGATTCATAACATGGATCAGAGGCTAGACAGAATATAAAAGAAGAAAAATCCCATTCAGGGAACCTGTCTACCAATGCAGGCATCTTCCTAGGACTTAAGGATGGAGCTTGAGCAATCCTCGGTGAGCGGAGCTGCGGAGGTGTCTTCAATGGAGGTTTGAAGGATATGGAGGAGGTGGAGAGGATTTCTCAAGGTGAAAGCTAAGAAAATTACAAAGATAAAAGATATCTAATTTACAATGGAAAAGTTTTATTTATAGTTGCAGCTCGGGCCCTCTTTTTGACCTATTTCGTGTCCTTATGCAGGTGGGAAGTCGTGGGACCGGTCGTGGAGTCGTGGGGTAAAAACTGGTATTTTTGACCAATTCCCGCAGTTCAGCTCGCCGAGCAGGGCGCGCTGCTCGGCGAGCAGGCCTCTGGAGGCCTGCTCGGCGAGCTGGCCTGGCCAGCTCGCCCGAGCTGGCCTATAATGGCCAGCTCATCGCGAGCTGGCACGGCCTGCTCGGTGAGCTGGCCTAAAGGCCAGCTCGTCGCGAGCAGGCCCCTGGAGGCCTGCTCGGCGAGCTGGCGCAAAGGCCAGCTCGTCGCGAGCTGGCCTAAAAAGGTCAGTTCGACGAGCTGTTTTACCCTGCACGCTTCCGCACGGTTGCTCGATGTTCCACGATGTAATTTTCGCCCGAATTTACCCCTGCGCATGCACGAAAACTCCAAATCACATTAGTCTCGAGGCTAAATTGACCCGCCAATCGCTCATTTTGAGCAAACGCTTCGTTTGGTGCGACTTTTGGCGGATCAATTAGCTATAAAAGATAACGGAATTATAACATACATGCCATTTTGGCCTTATTTGCCTAAAATGATCAGAAAACGAGCCTAAACAACGAAAAGTTAATAAAACATTTCCAATTGCTAACTAACTCACACAAATGCATATAAATGCGAGAATTGCTCGCTTATTCATGAAATAGCACTAAAAACCGTCCTAAAACCGTACCCAAAGATAGGGGGTTTTGACCCCTATCAAACCTCCTCGCACTTAAAACTTTACTTGTCTCCAAGTAAACTAAAAAACTAAACCCGCAATCACAAGCAAGCTAGAAAACCTCCCGGTTTGACTAGGTGCTTGACACAATTTCGAGCATCTGTAATTACATGCATTCGGAAATACAAAGTTGAGACACGATATCCAAAAGCCGCATTTCAATTATCATAGGTCATATGTTTTAAGAAAAAGGACACATGTTCAATTAAACGAGCTTAAGGGGATAGCTAAGTAAAACACCTCACCATAGGTAGTTCACTCAATTCACACAATTTCGGTGGCTAAAGTGTTTACTCTCGGCTTATGTTCTTGCTTAGGATTACGTTGATTTTTCACGTTCATCCGAGTTCCTCTACTATGCTATATGACTCCGATGATATCAAAAACAGCCTCGAATTAGGGTTGTAATGTGGTTAGAGGGTTAAAGGTACAACAAAGGTTAGGAGTTCTAGCGATAGAAAAACAAAGTTAAAAATGGCTTTAGCAAATTGCGAAGTGATTGAGCTTTTTATTCACATATATTTCTCTTTTTTTTTCTGAGACGTTCTAATTTTAGAATTGGGGAATAGAGTTCTCCCCTTTTTTTGTTCGTCTCTTTTTCTTTTTCTTTTTCTCTTTTTTTTCTTTTTGGATAGTAATGCTCATTCACTTCTTAGCCTTTTGGCTTGCTACTATAATGCCATAAACAAAGATAAAGTGCTAGAAGAAAGCAAATGCTCAATGTGAGCTTTGCAAAAACTCGGGTTAGATAACAAACCAAGTGATGGTTTGTAAAAATTGGGTTAGAACGAAAGAAAAATCTACAAACTACAAAAATACAGGCTCAAATGGGCTTCCTAGAGTGGATGAAAAAGAGAAAATAAGGTAAAGAAAAGGGTTAATTCTAATGAGGCTGATTCATCGTTTATCATCTCAAATCATTGCATGTAGGTTCTGTTGCTCCCTGGTAATTAGTTCCAATGGGGGGTTAGGAACTAATATAACTTTTTCGAGTTTTAATTAAGCTGACTGGAAGTTATTTTGAGAATTTATTAACTTAGCCTTTAGTCAGCTTGGTGAGATATATCTCAGGACAGCTTTAGTCAGATGTTGACCAAAGTTGTTTTCTTGAGAGTTAAGAATTGACACTCTTGGAGGCCAGCTTCTAACTCAGCACCACTTACTTACTCAAGATCAGCTTAGGCAATTTATATATGCTGAGTAAATAAAGCAAACAACACATGCAATTATAAGAGAGAGTTTAGAGATTACTCAGTATCACTTATCCTGGTTCGGCCTCTCTGCCTACGTCCAGTCCCCAGAGTCCTCCGGGCTTTTTGAATCCAATACTGAGCTCTTTAAAGGTAGAGCACAAACCAATTACAAGGCAGTTGAATATGCAAGAGTACCTTCCTCTATTCTTCTACTCAACTCCTACTAAGTGCTACAACCCAGCACCTAGATTTCTCTACCACTGAAATGCTTACAGCCAAGCACTCAGCTTAACACTCTCAATATTCCTATTGATCACAGACTTGTTCTTTTTGAACTAAAGAACACTTTAGATGATTACAAATCAATCTAGCATTTACACATAGAATAGAAAAGTTAGTGTAAGATCCTTTTTGTATTTGAGTGCTTTTGAAACTTTCTCTCTTGTATTTTTCTTCCGATGCTTCAGTGTTTTTATCCAAGTTTTTTTATTGTCCTTTTATAGAAGGAAATCTGTAGATTTGATCGTTTTGAAATGTCTTGACCGTTAACATCAAAACGGCTCTTTTGGGGAACAATTTCTGGACAGCTTCAGACTGCACCGCCATTCCTTTTCTCTGTTTTCTTCAGGCGTCAGGTTTGTCTTCTAGCGTCTGGTTTGTCTTTTTGTACCAGTTGTCTGTTTCCAATAATCCATCGTCCCATGACTCTTGGAATTATTCTTTTAGGTGTCTTCGAGGTTCCAATTATTGGTGCAGAGGATTGGCAGACTTTGTCCTTTAGTGAACGGATCCTTTATGCTGTCCTGACCGTCACTCAGCTTCGTTTGTTCTCTTCGAGTATTCAACGTTCATGCTGAGTTCCTTCTAGGTCAGCTCCGTTTTAACCGCTTCGAAGAAATCTTCAACTTTAGTCAGCTTCGTTTTGCTTCTGAATTTTACTCCACTCAGCTTCCAGTCTGTCATGCTGAGTTCCGTTCTACTCAGCTTTGCTTGTACTGTCTTTTGTCCTGTCTTTACTTTATATATTTTTGCACTCAATATTTAACAAACATATTAGTACAATTAAATCAAAGCATCTAAATTTAATTGCCTCTTAATCATGGATGATTTTGTCAAATCAAAATCTTGTGGAAAGGTGTTTCAACAAACTCCCCTATTTTGATGTTGGCAAAATACATAATTACGGAACTCAGTTATAAGTTACCCCATGATTGATATTTTTGATATGACTCCCCCATAAGGGTTGCATACATTTTGTTTTAACTTTATTCTAAACCTTCCAAGATCTAATTTAATTAGATTTAAGACATTTGTGTGTACTGACTCAGTTTTGGAAGGATGTTGTCTCTCAGTTTATTTTTAGAGTTAATGTGTTTAACCTTTTTGATTCGTTTGTTCAAACTTGATTAGTCAGATCAGGAAGAAAACTAATACTTGCTATATTGAGTTTAAGCAACAAAACAAAAAAAAACATATTAACCTAAACAACAAACAACCAAGGATTTAAAGACAGGATATTAAGCTAAGTCTTAAGCTAGAAGCTAAGTCTTAAGCTGGTTTTACTTCTTCTTTCTCTGAGCTGTGAGATCAGCATGAGCAATACCTTTTCCTTTGCTTCCAGACGCATTATTACCTGTAGGCTGAGGCTGAGTTCCTCCTTGACTTGTCTCCCCCATTTTTCCATCATCGGGTTTGTAGAGGAAAGTTTCATTTCGTGCTGCGGAGGAGAGATACTGAGAGTAGCGCTGGAGCCTTTTGGTGCTTTCACCCAAGCCATCAATGACTGGGACACTATCGTCCTGGATATGCCTAGGAACCCGAAGAGAGCTACTGATCATGCTGAGGAGGCATTCATGAGATTTGCTCAGGCAGGTGAGGGAGCTTGTTATCTGACCAAAAGCTTTATGGAACAGTTTGAGCAGAGCAGAATCATAAAACATGCGCTGGCCATTGTTGATGCGCATTGCCTTCATGATAGCTTGTGAAAAGCTCATGAGTTCAGTGTTGGAGATGGGATCAACATCCATTTCGGCTCTGTCGATGTTGAGTAGTCTGACTGCTTCACTTAATTGGTCAATAGTACACTGAGAAGAGGAGGATACTAAATCACGTGTACTGGTCAGCTCAGTACGAAGCTGGGTGAAACATTTTTGAAGTTCGGCAGAGGTGGCAAACTCAGCATTCCCGGGTGGACTTAATTTGGTCAGCTCAGCATTCAATTTGGTAAAACAGTCTTGCAATTCAGCAGACGTAACAGACTCAGGATTAGCAGTTGCTCTAGAGGTGGTCAGTTCCGCTGCTAGCTTAACAAAGTAGCTTTGAAGCTCAGTGGAAGTGACATACCCTGGATTGACTTCTGTCAGTTGGTGAATTTTGCCTTCAAGCGAATTCATATGGGTGGCCATTGTAAGCACTAGTTCAGTCAATTTTGCTATTTGCTCTTGATTTGGTTGCTGAGTTTGAACCGCAGTGATAACGCTAACCAGATCCTTTAGTCCTCGAAGTTCATTCAGAAGCTGAGTAATACCTGACAGGTGGGAGGACTCAGCTTGAGTAGATTGGTGACCATTAGCTTGAGTAGTATGGAAATCTTGAAGCAAGGACTGAGCAGAAGCAATGACACGTCGGCCAGACTTAGTAGCATTCAAGTATGCAAACTTAGCAGTATTACTCTCAGAGGCTGGTATAGAGTTTGATGGTGGTGGAGGAGTTGGTTCTCTGCCAGATTGAGTACCTTGATTGGTACCTGGACTTTGATTGATTGGATGAGCTGAATCATCAACAGGTTGTGTTGGAGGTGGAACTTGATTAGATAAGTTAATCTGCTCAGCTTGAAGTGGTGAAGTGGAGACAGGAAGTGAGTTACTTTGAGCAGCTTGAATTGGATCTGCAGGGTTTTTGGCTTGTTCTTCATCCTGAGTAACAGAGGCTTGTTTTTCCACTGGATTTTCTGGTGGTGACTCAGTTTCATTGGAGAAGTACTGGAACTGGATTGTAGAGAGGTCAGTTTCAGGCTCATCAATGGGAAAGTCGTCCATGAGATCAATTTGCTTTTGCGCTTTCTTTTTTAGTCTTCGCCGTGTCTCAGCTCTTGGCGGTGAATGGTCAGTTCGAATACCTTCACTGGACTCAGTAGCAACTGTCTCCTCTTCTACAGGTTGCTCAAAAGGACCCTCAACAGCATTACTTTCTTTCTTTCTCTGCTCAGCATCATCCTGAGATTGTTCAACATTGGGACATTCTTCCTGCTCAGTATTAACTTCTTGGTGTTCAACATGTTGCTCAGTCTCTTCCACAGCTTCCTTTTCTTGGTCAGTTCCATGACCTTCAGGTTGAGTAGAGGCTAGTGGGACAACTTCCACTATCTTTAAGGAGTTACCCTTTTTCCTTTTCTTTAAAGGGGATTCTGGAGTTTCTTCGTCCTCATCCTCAGGCTCTTCTTGCCTCTTTCTTTTCTCAACTTGTTCCTTAGCCTTGTCAGCTTTGTTGGTCCCTTGTAAGGTTGCAAATATAGTTCCAAGGGGGGGTTAGGAACTATTTTACCTTTTTAAACCAATTTGGGGAGATTTCTTTTCTTTAAGAAAAGTTTATAAAACAGCGGCACTTAATACTCAGCAAGACACTGGCTTAGTCAACTAGTGACTAGGACAGCTTCGTTGCTTAGGTCAGGAAATAGCACTTAGAGTCTATTCCTGAACCTGCTCATTTGTAGCGCACAACTCAGCTTGACCTCTTTTACTTGGTCAGTTTTAGTTTGTTTTAAGCAAGCAATATGAATAAGGAGTTAAGGTTTAGAAATACTTCACTCAGCAGATTTATCCAGGTTCGGCTTCTTCTAAGCCTACGTCCTGTCCCCGGAACACCTTCGAGATTTCAAATCCTTTACTGAGCTCTTTAAAGGTAGAGCCTCAAACCTTTTACAATATCAGCAATTGAGTATGACAAGAGTACCTTCCTCTATACTTCTACTCAATCCTAATCTCTCTGCTGAGTACTTAAAACCGAGTACCCAGCCTCTCCTTTCTACTTCTAGAAATGATAAAGATTTTGTCCTAAACAACAATTGCTAGAACACCTTAGATGATTGAAAAACAACCACTCTAGACTTTTACACAAATGAATAGACTTTGTAGTGTAAGAAATTCGCTTTGCTTTTGATGGAGAACTTTTATATACGTTTGGTCAGCGTAATGGCTTTTGCTCAAAGTTCTCTGAAGAATGTGGATTCTGAATGCTCTATTTATAGAGAGCTATGAGAGCTTCTGGTTATTTCGAATTTCGAAATAACCGTTGGAGACAAACGGCTACAGGTCGTTTCACTGAGTCTACCAGCAGTTCTCGTTAGCCAATCAGATTCCAGCGTCTTCTGTTCTTCGGTCAGTGAGTCAGTATGTTCCACCATTTTGGGTAATGTCAACCAGACAGCTTGTTGTGTCTTCTGACCTTTACCTAATGAGGAAATACTTTGTCTGGAAGCTGTCTTATGGTCAGTAGCTGTCCTGCACGTTTTGTCGAGACAGCTCAGCAGCTTCATACCGAAGTTGTCTACGTGGATCTTCTCGATCCTTCTTTACTCAGCATGCGTTTCATCACTTTAACGGCGACTTTTTGGAGATACACGGGCTGAGTGATCTTTGGCTTGTTTGACTTGGGCATTGATTTCCATATAGGGCTTGAGCCTTATGATCTTTATGTCTTATGATAAATTATAAACTCAACATTGAACAAACACATTAGTAACACTAAATCAAAGCATTTAAACTTAGTGTGTTATAGAATATTTACTTTCACTTAATTAATTTTGTCAAATCAAAATCCTGTGGAAAGGTGTTTCAACAAACTCCCCCATTTTGATGTTGGCAAAACTAATCAGTAAGGAACTCAGCGTTGAGCTCCCCCATGATAGTTGACCTTTTTGATTAAGTGAACTCCCCCGTCAGGGCTGAGCTACTGACTTAGTTTTATTCTAAACATTCTAAGGTTTAATTGAATAAGTCTAAGGTCAGTTTTCAGATATAGGTCAGCTTATGGGACATATTCTATTTTACTCAGTATTCAGCGGAAGTAATGTATAGTGACAGAGCGCTGAGTAAATTATTTGTTCAATGGTTTATATTTGACAAGTTCAAACATTTATACGCAGCATGCATTCAGATAGTTAAATAGTAATGCAAGTATTCCAAAAGTAACAGAAGTTAGGCATATTGAATTTCTCTTTTTTTTTTAAACAGAAAAGACTAAGGACAAGGCAAAATAAAAAAAAATTCTTCTTCCTAACTCTCTAGTTTCTAACTTAGAGTTCCTTCTCCTTAGTTGCCACTTTTCTCCCCCATTTTGCCAGCATCAGCAGTAGGCAAATCAACGGTAGGGGCAGGAGAATTGGCCTGATCCTGCAACACACGTATTTGACCCTCTAAGGAATTCATGTGACTGACCATAGTCAGCATGAGTTCGGTCATTTTGGTCAGTTGAGCATGTGGTGGTGGCTGCGGCTGGACAGAGGAGAAGTGATTGATCAAATCATGGATTTCACGCAAAATATGGTGAGTGACAGGTGGATGAGAGGACTGAGCAGGAGTTGATGGAGTAGGTTCTTATTCTTGAAGCAGAGTGCTTGCTGAGGCGATGACACGCCGACCTGACTCAGTGGCACCAAGGTGTGCATATTTGGCAGAAGTGGGTTCACACTGAGGGCCTTGTGTAGTGACAGGACTACGAGGCGTGTTGACCTCAGGTGCTGAGTTGCTTTGAGTTTGAGGTGGGAGTGGAGCTTCTTTTGGACTTACAGGGGTCTTGGCTTGTTTCTCTACGGGAGGAACAGAGGCTTGATTTTGTGGAGACCCCTCTTGAGCAACATGACCCTCAAGAACAGGTTCTTCAGCTGTTCGCAGCTTCTTCTCAGCTGACTCAGCTAGGTCTTGATCAGCTTTCCTCTTGTTGCTTTCTATCAGCCTTATCTTTCTCGGAACAGTATGAATATCCTTCGAGCATGCTCCCTTTTTCTTCTTCTTCTCAGCTTCAGCAACCTCAGATGGCACAGTGGACGGATTCTCAGTTGGAGGTTCATTGATTGGTTCTGTACCCTCAGCAGTGTGAGCGGCTTCAGCCATAACATCATCTATAATGGCATCCAGGTTAGCCAGATTTTCCATTTCTCCAATGGGTTGCTCATCCTCAGCCATAAGATTCTCCTCCTCAGGAGTGGCATTTTCATCATATCCTCTAAGAGGTTGGCTATGTGAGAGTCCATTCAGCAGACGTGCAGTGATAGCAGTTCCCCGTTGAACTTATTTCACCAACAGTCTCTATGTTCTTGTCTTGTATTATCCTGGTGATGAGAGAACCTAAACGGAGCTTCCTTCCGCTTCTTTGGAAAGCCCCGACCAAAAATACAGGCATGTTGAAAGGAGTGCTGGTCAGCATATGCCAGATGAAACATTGTTCAAAATTAGAGGCAGATGAGGGAGAGCTGAGTTTAGGGAAGATAAAGTTGGTCAGCAAGAAGTGGGCCATCTTCTGATTTTTGCCCATGCAGGTGCTGGGTACTTCTCCCTTGTAGTTTCTGGGTTTACAGAATCCCTTCATCTTCTCTGCGATGGCTTTCGGTATCGGCTCCTTTATGGTTCTGAACTGGATCCCTGTATTTGGTATCTCTAGCAATGTAGCTAGATATTCAGGGGTTATCACTATCTTTTGACCCTTGACTGTGGTCTCCAGATAGTCAGAGTCATCTGCATCAACATGCAGGTTGGAGTAGAACTCTCTTACCATTGTAGGATAGGTTTGCCCGGACAGAGAGAAGAGACCTGTCCATTTGTTGTTTTTGATCCATTCACAGAATGGAGTCTCTGAAGAGATGAAGTCAGGGTGGAAGAATCGACTTCTTAATACCTCTTGATTCTTAGCCCATGAGTGTACTTTAATCATTTTTCTCATTAGGCTAGTTGAAGGACCAGCCTGGTCAGAGGATTTGAGAGTTGGAGAGAAATAACTTTCGTTATAAGACATTTTTGAAGTTTTGAAGCTCTTTGGAAAATTTAGAAGCTTTCTTAGGGTTCAATGTTTATGTGACAAGGGTAGTGGGTTAGTACTATTTATAGATTTTATGGTTTAGGGTTCCGTTTGAATTTTATCCAGTTTTGCTCTGGGTTGTCCAATCGGCAGAAACCCTGACACTTATGACACTATTAAGACGTTATTCGGTGCATGCGCAGTACATGTGTCACTTTGCGTGTAGTGGCATTAAATGCTAATAAGTGCTTTTACTTAGCGTTTGTTGATATAAACGTTTCATATTCTAAGTAGTCAGTGCATTCATTAAGGATGGTTTTTAGTTCAAGTTCGAAAACTAATTTACTTAGTGTGCAAGATTACTCAGTATTGTATATTCAGTCAGTTTCAATGACATACTCAGCAAACAATAAATCATTCAGCATGTAATTCATTCAGCATTCAATCATCATTTATGCACATAAATTTACTGAAGAGGATTAAACATACCAATTACTTCTCTCAGTATGCTAAATTGCTCTCGTGCTAGAGGCTTTGTAAAGATATCAGCAAGCTGCTCGTCTGTTGGTACATACGTCAGCTTGATTTCTTTCTTGAGTACATGATCTCTGATGAAGTGATGTCGTATGCTGACATGTTTCATCCTGCTGTGTTGAATTGGGTTCTTTGAGAGGTCAATTGCACTTTTGTTGTCGCATTTGACTTCAATTGTCTTTGTTTGAACACCATAATCTTCAACCTGTTGCTTAATCCAAAGGACCTGAGCAACACAGCTTCCAGCAGCAATGTACTCAGCTTCAGTTGTGGACAGGGCTACTGACGCCTGCTTCTTGCTGAACCAAGATACAAGACAGCTTCCTAGGAATTGGCATCCTCCAGAGGTGCTTTTTCTTTCCAGCTTGTCTCGTCCATAGTCAGCGTCAGTGTATCCGATGAGTGTAAAGTCATGAGTGTTTGGATACCACAGACCTGCATTTACTGAGCTTTGCAAATATCTAAGGATCCTTTTTACGGCTATGTAATGGGATTCCTTAGGGTTAGCTTGATATCTAGCACAATAACATACTGAGAACTGAATGTCCGGTCTACTTGCTGTTAAGTAAAGTAAAGAGCCAATCATACCTCGGTATAACTTGCTGTCTACTGACTTACCATTCTCATCAGCACAAAGGACAGTGTTAGTGCCCATAGGAGTGGATATTGGCTTACAATGTTCTAGTTCATATTTCTTCAATATCTCCTTGGCATATTTAGCTTGACTTATGAATATGCCATTCTTTCATTGCTTGATTTGAAGTCCGAGGAAGAAGTTGAGTTCTCCCATCATTGACATTTCGAATTCAGTCTGCATTTGTTTGCTAAATTCCTTGCACATTGATTCGTTAGTTGCACCAAATATTATATCATCAACATAAATTTGGGCCAGCAGGGTATCTTTACCCTTTTTCTTAATGAATAAGGTTGTATCAGCTTTGCCCCTGACGTAATTTCTAGTCAGCAGGAAACTGGTCAGCCTCTCGTACCAAGCACGTGGTGCTTGCTTGAGGCCGTACAGAGCCTTTTTGAGTTTGTAAACATGGTTTGGGAACTTAGGGTCCTCAAAACCTGGAGGTTGATTTACATAAACCTCCTCGTTTATAACTCCATTAAGAAATGCACTTTTGACATCCATTTGGAATAATTTAAAGTTCATGTAAGATGCATATGCACATAAAATCCTAATAGCTTCTAGCCTTGCCACTGGGGCAAAGGTCTCACCGTAGTCAATACCTTCTTGCTGACTGTAGCCCTGAGCTACAAGTCTTGCCTTGTTTCTGACTACGTTTCCTTGCTCATCTAGCTTGTTCCTGAAGACCCATCTCGTTCCAATGGTCTTTTGGCTCCTAGGATGTGGCACTAGCTCCCATACATTATTTCTCCTGAACTGATTGAGTTCCTCTTGCATGGCATTCATCCAGAATTCGTCATCCTCAGCTTCGGCAAAGTTCTTCGGCTCAAGTACTGAGACAAAAGCTACATTGCCGAGATACTTTCTTAGTTGATTTCTTATCATCAGCGTATTTCCAACTGAGTCAAGAATTGCATTTTCTGAATGCCCTCTTGGGACTCTTATCTCCTTTGGTAGACTTGTGTCTTGTTCTATCTGTGTTTCAACATTCTCTGCAGAAGTAGATAGGTCAGTGAAAGTAATTTTAGGTTCACTCTTACTCTTGGTCAGCCGTTTTATGAAGGACTCAGTAGCTGGTTCTTGATCAGCAGGTGCTGAGTTTGGTTCATCTTCTGTCAGCGGTTGGTATCTTCCTGCAGGGTTAGTTTCATCGAATTGCACATGTATAGATTCTTCTAATACTTGAGTTCTGTTATTAAAAACTCTGTATGCTTTACTGTTTGTTGAGTAGCCTAGAAAGATAGCCTCATCAGCTTTTGAATCAAATTTGGCTAAGCTATCTTTGGTATTTAAAATAAAACACCTACAGCCAAAGGCACGAAAGTATCCAATGTTGGGCTTTCGTCCTTTCCAAAGTTCATATGGGGTTTTCTTAAGTATAGGTCTAACTAAAGCCCTATTCAGAATATAGCATGCTGTGTTGACAGCTTCTCCCCAAAAATACTTTGGAAGCCTATGCTCATCCAACATTGTCCTGGCAATCTCAACCAGAGTTCTGTTCTTCCTTTCAATAACCCCATTTTGCTGAGGCGTTCTAGGAGCAGAGAAATTGTGGTCATTGCCGCTGGCTTCACAGAATTCAACAAACTTTTGGTTCTTGAATTCTCCACCATTATCACTACGGATATGAGCTAATTTTAGGTCTTTCTCATTTTCAATTTTTCTAACCAAGTTTGAAAATGTCTCAAAAGTCTCATCCTTACTGGTCAGCAGGATAACCCATATGTACCGAGAGAAATCATCTACAATAACCAAGGAAAACCTTTTTCCACCCAGACTCAGCGGCTGGACTGGACCAAAGAGATCCAAGTGTAGCATTTCTAACGGACGCTTAGTTGAGACAATGTTTTTACTTTGAAAAGATTGCTTGGTTTGTTTTCCAGCTTGGCAGGCATGGCATAATTGATCTTTTTGAAATTTAAGTTCAGGCAGTCCCTCAACCAATTGCTTTCTTGCTAATTTGGCCAGGAGGTCCATGCTTACATGACCAAGTCTCCTGTGCCATAGCCAGGAATTTTCTTTCTTTGTGACTAAGCATACAGTTTTTGAAAACTTCTTTTCGAGGTTTAGCATAAAGACATTGTCTATCCGAGGGGCAGATAAGATTAACTCATTAGTTTTACCCTCGTATATTTTACATCCAGTAGCATCAAATATAACTTTGCTCCCATTGTCACATAGCTGAGCTACGCTGAGTAAGTTATATTTGAGTCCGCTGACTAGGGAGACAGATTCAATAGTAGGGTTACCTCCGACGGTTCCTGAGCCTACTATCTTACCCTTCTTGTTGTCTCCAAAACTTACACTCCCTCCTCGTTTACGTTCAAACGTGATGAACTGAGTTTCATCACCCGTCATATGCCTTGAGCATGCGCTGTCAATATACCACATCTTTGACTTCTCGGCACATTTCAGGCTTACCTGCATTGTAGCTAGTTACTTTTAGGTACCCAATTCTTTTTGGGTCCTGACTTGTTAGGTGCAACAGGTATAGCATCATATTTTATTTTATGACGGCATACATGGACAGTATGGCCATTCTTTCCACAGAAGTCACAACTGACCTTCTGTTTAGGATTTTTTACTGACTTGTCAGCACCCCAGTGCTGAGCGTGCCAGCACACTTTAGTAGTGTGTCCTAACTTCCCACAAAAATCACATTGGACTTTTCGCTGGGGATTTCTTCTCTACTGAGTACCTTGGTACTGTGTACCTTGATACTGAGTTCTCAGCGGAAAATTGTTTTTGTTTGGAACCTTTAATTGGTTCTGAATGGTTGTGACATCCTTCCTCAGTTTCTTTGAAACTGACTGGACTTCAGAGACAGACTCATGAATGATTTTCATATTTTCATGCAAAACTGAGTTGTCTTGAAGAAGGTATCTGAGGTCACTCAGTTTGACCTCTTCTACTTCATCACAGCGCCGGCTGAGTGCTTTAATCTTCCTATTACACTTTTTAACAAGTGTATAGAGATCACTCAGGGCGTTACCCATTTCATTTCTGAGTTGAGAGAGTGAGATTACCTCATTAGATTGATCTTCATTATCTGACTCATCAGATTGGTCAGCATGCTCAGAAATGCATGGCTCAGCAAGTTCGTCAGCCATAAAGCATATCTTCGCTGACTCGGTGGCCTCAGTTTCTGTTGATGAAGATTCATCACTGTCACTCCAAGTAGCCACCATTGCCTTCTTCCCACTTTTCTTGTCTTTCCTCAGCGTGGGGCAGTTTGACTTAATATGGCCATCTTGGTGGCACTCAAAGCATGTAATGGGCTTTGAGCTGTCCTTTCTGTATTTGCTGTCGCTTGAGTCAGCCTTATAATTATCAAACTTTTTGTAAGGCTTTTTGGAATATTTGTCGTTCTTCCTGAACAGCCTCTTCATTTTTCTTGTAAACATAGCCATCTCCTCATCATCAGTTGAACTCCTGTCAATGGAGTCAGCCTTCATGACAAGTGACTTCTGCTTCTTGTCATCAGATTTTTCCTTCACCTCAAAGTTCTTCATTGATATCTCATGGGTCAGCAATGAACCGATGAGTTCATCATATTTGTAGGTGGTTAAATCCTGAGCTTCCTCAACTGCTGTCTTCTTTGCTTGCCAGTCTTTTGGAAGACTCCTGAGTATCTTTTTGACTTGTTCTTCCTCAGTGAAGATTTTCCCAAGTCTCTTGAGCTCATTAATGATGTTGGTGAACCTTGCGTTCATGTCTGAAATGCCCTCATCATTGTTCATCTCGAACAGCTCGTACAGTCTCATCTGCTGATTCACCTTGGATTCTTTTACTTTGTTTGTTCCCTCGTAGGTGACTTCCAGCTTTTTCCAGATCTCTTGTGCCGACTCACAACCTGAGATTTTGTTATATTCTGCAGTATCGAGCGCACAGTGAAGCATATTGATAGCCGAAGCATGGTTTTAAAGCTTCTTAAGATCATCCTCTATCCATTCAACCTCAGCT
This sequence comes from Euphorbia lathyris, assembly GCF_963576675.1. Taxonomy (NCBI): domain Eukaryota; kingdom Viridiplantae; phylum Streptophyta; class Magnoliopsida; order Malpighiales; family Euphorbiaceae; genus Euphorbia; species Euphorbia lathyris. Next base: position 93,270,223 of record NC_088910.1, read on the forward strand.
TTAACAACTGACTGGTCATCAACAACTTTCACAGGTACAAACGGGCCTTGGACTATAGATAGCCAGGCACTCATGTTTGTAGCTTGAATGAAGTTTTTCATCCTATTCTTCCAAAAGGTATAGTTTGACCCGAAGAATAGGGGAGGCCTGGTAATGGACAGCCCCTCAGGTAATATCTGAGTTGTCTGGTTTCTAGGGAGAAACCGAGTGCTGTTTTCGCCCATGGTATGGATCAACTCAAGGTTGTTAGACCTTTAGTAATGAGCTTTTAGGCTCTGATACCACTTGTTGGTCCCTTGTAAGGTTGCAAATATAGTTCCAAGGGGGGGTTAGGAACTATTTTACCTTTTTAAACCAATTTGGGGAGATTTCTTTTCTTTAAGAAAAGTTTATAAAACAGCGGCACTTAATACTCAGCAAGACACTGGCTTAGTCAACTAGTGACTAGGACAGCTTCGTTGCTTAGGTCAGGAAATAGCACTTAGAGTCTATTCCTGAACCTGCTCATTTGTAGCGCACAACTCAGCTTGACCTCTTTTACTTGGTCAGTTTTAGTTTGTTTTAAGCAAGCAATATGAATAAGGAGTTAAGGTTTAGAAATACTTCACTCAGCAGATTTATCCAGATTCGGCTTCTTCTAAGCCTACGTCCTGTCCCCGGAACACCTCCGAGATTTCAAATCCTCTACTGAGCTCTTTAAAGGTAGAGCCTCAAACCTTTTACAATATCAGCAATTGAGTATGACAAGAGTACCTTCCTCTATACTTCTACTCAATCCTAATCTCTCCGCTGAGTACTTAAAACCGAGTACCCAGCCTCTCCTTTCTACTTCTAGAAATGATAAAGATTTTGTCCTAAACAACAATTGCTAGAACACCTTATATGATTGAAAAACAACCACTCTAGACTTTTACACAAATGAATAGACTTTGTAGTGTAAGAAATTCGCTTTGCTTTTGATGGAGAACTTTTATATACGTTTGGTCAGCGTAACGGCTTTTGCTCAAAGTTCTCTGAAGAATGTGGATTCTGAATGCTCTATTTATAGAGAGCTATGAGAGCTTCTGGTTATTTCGAATTTCAAAATAACCGTTGGAGACAAACGGCTACAGGTCGCTTTCACTGAGTCTGCCAGCAGTTCTCGTTAGCCAATCAGATTCCAGCGTCTTCTGTTCTTCGGTCAGTGAGTCAGTATGTTCCACCATTTTGGGTAATGTCAACCAGACAGCTTGTTGTGTCTTCTGACCTTTACCTAATGAGGAAATACTTTGTCTAGAAGCTGTCTTATGGTCAGTAGCTGTCCTGCACGTTTTGTCGAGACAGCTCAGCAGCTTCATACCGAAGTTGTCTACGTGGATCTTCGCGATCCTTCTTTACTCAGCATGCGTTTCATCACTTTAACGGCGACGTTTTGGAGATACGCGGGCTGAGTGATCTTTGGCTTGTTTGACGTGGGCCTTGATTTCCATATAGGGCTTGAGCCTTATGATCTTTATGTCTTATGATAAATTATAAACTCAACATTGAACAAACACATTAGTAACACTAAATCAAAGCATTTAAACTTAGTGTGTTATAGAATATTTACTTTCACTTAATTAATTTTGTCAAATCAAAATCATGTGGAAAGGTGTTTCAACAAGCTTTAGCTTTTTCCCTTGATGAAAGCCTTACTTTCTTTGGGACAACATGAATGTCTTTGGAGCAGGTTTCTACAGCCTTCCTCTTCTTCCTTTGCTCAGGCTGAGCTGTCTCAGGTGACTCAGCATGAGCCTCAACATCTTTTGCAGGCTCAGCTTCAGGCTCAATTTCTTGTTGCTCAGCTTCTTCATCTTCTTCAGCATCTCCAGCTCCTTCGTATCCCTTCAAGGGTTGATTGTATAACAGTCCATCCAGTAGAACTGTAGTGATTTCACTTCCCAATGTACTTATTTCATTCACCGTCTCTATTTACTTGTCCTGTATAATTTTTGTAATGAGAGAGCCCAAGCGAAGTTTCTTACCACTTCGTTGAAATGCTCCAACTAGAAAGACGGGAAGATTGAACGGAGTGTAGGTCAACATGTGCCAGATGAAGCACTGTTCGAAGTTTGATGTGGATGAAGCTGAGCTGAGTTTGGGGAAGATAAAGTTGGTCAACATGAAGTGGACCATCTTCTATTCTTTACCCATACAGGTGCTGGGTATCTCACCCTTATGATCTTTGGGTTTACAGAACCCCTTTAGCTTCTCAGTTGTGGCTTTTGGTATTTTCTCCTTTGTCGTTCTAAATTGAATTCCTTCGTCTGGTAAATCTAGCAATGTGGCTAGATAGGCAGGGGTTACGATGATTTTCTGACCTTTAACAGTGGTCTCCAAATAGTCACAGTCATCTGCATCAACACGTAGATTCGAGTAAAATTCTCGTACTAACCTGGGATAGGTTGTTCCTGAAAGAGAGAAGAGACCTTTCCACTTGTTCTTCTCGATCCATTCATAGAATGGTTTCTCAGATGAGACAAAACTTGGAGAAAACCATCGGCATTTTAAAACCTCCAGATTGTTGACCTTTGAGTGTACCTTGATCATTTTCCTTTCTATTTCCGTCGAAGGACCCGCATGTTCAGTGGGTTTGTCTGTGGTTTGAGTTTTAGGGGTTTTGTTTTTGCCGGAAGCCATTTTTGAAGGTTTTGAAGTTCTTAGAGAGAAAGAAGTTTGATTTCGGGAGATTACAGTCGTAAGGAATGAAAAGTGGGGATTCTTCCACTTTTTATATAAATTTACGACGACCCTTAATCATTAACTAGCCATTTTTACCTAGGGACGTTCAACTGACAAAAATTCTATCAATTATGACATCTTCGGCGCATGGGATTTGCCATTAATGTGCGTCTTCCCAAGGTGCCAGAGGTTACACGTGTAGGTTCACTTTTCGCGAGTGGGTTTTTACTAGGTTTTGCTAGAATTCGAAGCATCCACGATATTGAGTGCCTAACTTTTGTGAAGATAATTTCTCTATCTCTAATTAACTCAACATACGTTACTCACTCAGCATGTGTATTTACTCAGCATAGAGTGATTACTCAATATGTTTTTCTACTCAGCATAGGATGTTTACTCAGCTTTTATGCCTACTCAGTATCATCACTCAATATATATGTCAATTCAGCATAGGGTGGCTTTTTCATTTTCAAGCTTAGTAAGGAATAGATATTTTACTCAACATGGCATTTGCACAATTATTCAAAGTTCCACTCATATAACAATTATTCACTACAGATTTAGTTAGGGTGGATTTGACATACCAATTGCTTCCCTTAGTGTGTTGAATTGTTCTCGTGCCAAGGGCTTTGTGAAGATATCTGCAAGCTGATTATTTGTTGGCACATAGGTCAGCTTGATCTCATCTTTTAGTACATGATCTCCGATGAAGTGATGCCTTATAATAACATGCTTCATCCTGCTGTGTTGGACTGGATTCTTAGATAGATCAATGGCACTTTTGTTGTCGCATTTGATCTCTATTGTCTTTGTTTTGACTCCGTAATCCTCAAGCTGTTGCTTTATCCATAGGACTTGTGCAACACAGCTTCCAGCAGCCACGTACTCAGCTTCAGTTGTAGACAGAGCTACGGATGATTGCTTCTTACTGAACCAAGATACTAGACAGCTTCTAAGGAAATGACATCCTCCTGAAGTACTCTTCCGTTCTAGCTTATCTCGTCCATAGTCAGCATCAGTATATCCAATGAGTGTGAAGTCATTTGAGGTTGGATACTATAGACCTACATCAACTGAGCTTTGCAAGTATCTAAAAATTCTTTTTGCAGCAGTTAGATGAGATTCCCTGGGGTCAGCTTGATATCTAGCACAATAGCATACTGAGTATTGAATATCCGGTCTACTGGCTGTGAGATAGAGTAAAGAACCTATCATACCTCGATAGAGTTTACTATCAACTGACTTACTCTTCTCATCCTTGCATATGACAGTATCAGTACCCATGGGGGTTGATATTGGTTTGCAATCTACCATGCTGAATTTCTTTAACATTTCCTTGGTGTACTTAGACTGACTTATAAAGATGCCATTCTTACCTTGCTTGATTTGAAGTCCAAGGAAGAAGTTGAGTTCACCCATCATGGACATTTCGAACTCAGTTTGCATCTGTTGGCTAAATTCTTTGCACAAAGATTCGTCAGTAGCACCAAAAATTATATCATCTACATATATCTGTGCAAGTAGGGTATGTTTACCCTTTTTCTTAATAAACAAGGTTGTGTCAGCTTTTCCCCTGACATAGTTCCTGGTCAGTAGGAAGTTGGTCAACCTCTCATACCAAGCTCTTGGAGCTTGCTTTAGGCCGTACAGGGCCTTTTTGAGTTTATAAACGTGGTTTGGAAATTTTGGATCTTCAAACCCAGGAGGTTGATTTACATATACCTCTTCGTTTATAATGCCATTAAGAAATGCACTTTTCACATCCATTTGATATAGTTTAAAATCCATGTAACTGGCATAGGCACACAATATACGTATAGCTTCTAATCTAGCAACAGGAGCAAATGTTTCTCCATAGTCTATACCCTCTTGCTGACTATAGCCTTGGGCTACAAGTCGAGCTTTGTTTCTAATCACATTTCCATGCTCATCTAGCTTATTTCTAAAGACCCACTTGGTTCCTATGGGCTTTTGATTCCTAGGTTTAGGTATTAAATCCCATACCTCATTTCTGGTAAATTGGTCAAGCTCTTCTTGCATAGCATTGATCCAATATTCATCTTGCTCAGCATCAGCAAAGTTCTTTGGCTCATGTATTGAGACGAATGCAACATTGCTGAGGTATTTTCTAAGCTGATCTCTGGTCATTAATTTGTTGTTGGCGGCATCAAGAATGGCTTGTTCTGTATGTCCTCTTGGGATCTTTATTTCCTTGGGCAATGTTGAGTTATTTGGAAGAGGTGTTTCTACAATCTCTACAGGAATAGATTGGTCAGCAAATGATATTTCAATTTCTTGCTTACCTTGGGTCAGCTCCTGTATAGTTGACACAGAGGCTTCTGGTTGATCAGCGGAAGCTGAGCCTGGTTCATCTTCTTCAGGCTAAGCTAACTTACCTGTAGGGTCAGTTTCATCGAACTCAACATGTACAGACTCTTCTACAACCTGAGTTCTTTTGTTAAATACTCTATATGCTTTACTGTTTGTTGAGTACCCTAAAAAGATTGCCTCGTCAGCTTTAGCATCAAATTTAGCAAGGTTGTCTTTTGTATTGAGTATAAAACATTTACACCCAAAGGCACGAAAGTATCCAATGTTGGGCTTTCGACCTTTCCAAAGTTCATATGGGGTTTTCTTAAGTATAGGTCTAACTAGAGCCCTATTCAGTATGTAACATGCCGTGTGAACAGCTTCTCCCCAGAAGTACTTTGGAAGCCTATTTTCACTCAGCATTGTCCTAGCTATTTCGACAATGGTTCTATTTTTCCTTTTAACGACCCCATTTTGTTGAGGTGTTCTAGGAGCAGAGAAGTTGTGGTCAATACCACTAATTTCATAGAATTCATCAAACTGTTGGTTTTTGAATTCTCCACCATTGTCGCTTCTAATGTGAGCTACTCTTAGGTCTTTGTTATTTTCAAGCTTTTTGATCAATGTGGTAAACATCTCAAAGGTTTCATCCTTGCTACTCAGCAAGATGATCCAAGTGTACCGAGAGAAATCATCTACAATAACCAAGGAAAATTTCTTACCTCCCAAGCTGAGCGGCTGGATAGGTCCGAAAAGATCCAAGTGTAGTAATTCCAATGGTCTTTTGGTTGAGACGATATTTTTGCTATGAAATCACGTTTTAGTTTGTTTGCCTTGCTGACAAGCTTTACACAGTTGATCTTTTTCAAACTTTAATTTGGGTAATCCCTCAACTAATTGCTTTCTAGCTAATTTGGCAAGAAGGTCCATGCTGACATGCCCAAGTCTTCTATGCCATAGCCAGGAGTTGTCCTCTTTAGACACTAAGCATATGTTTTTAGAAAACTGTTTTTGTAAGTTTAACATGTATACATTTTCTACACGAGGGGCAGTTAAAATTAACTCATTTGTATTTCCCTCGAGTATTTGACACTTAGTATCATCAAATACAACCCTTCTGCCGCTCTTGCAAAGTTGGGCTACACTCAGCAGATTGTATTTGAGACCTTTAACTAAGGAGACAGACTCAATAGTTGGGTTACCTCCGATAGTACCTGAGCCGACTATCTTACCCTTCTTGTTGTCTCCAAAGCTTACACTTCCACCTCGTTTAAGCTCTAGTGTGATGAACTGAGTTTCATCACCTGTCATATGCCTTGAGCATGCGCTGTCTATATACCATAGTTTTGACTTCTCCACACATGTCAAGCTGACCTGCATTTTAAACTATTCATTTTTAGGTACCCAATTCCTTTTGGGTCCTTTCTTGTTAGTGTAAACAGGTGCAAAGTCATATTTTAACTTGTGACGGCATACTTTTATGGTGTGGCCTGGCTTACCACAGAAATCACAAAAAGGTACCCTTTGTGGGTTGAACTGAGTATGGTCAGCATTATTGTGTTGGGCATGCCAACATACTTTTGTGGTATGCCCTTTTCTTCCGCAGAAGTCACATTGGACAGTCCGCTTGTTATGCCAACACACATCCTTTGTGTGTCCCCTTTTTCCACAACACTCACATTGAGTGAATTGCTTATGCTGACTAGTATTTGCGTACTCAGCATGGGGTTTATTTCTATTTGAGCCCTTCCCTTGACTCTGTAACATTGTGATATCATTTCTAAGTTTCTTTGACTCAGATTGAACCTCCGTGACAACCTTATATAAGATTTGCATGTTGGTATGCAAGTCAGAGTTGTCCTGGAGAAGATATCGGAGGTCACTCAGCTTGACCTCTTCAATCTCATCACAGCGCTTGCTGAGTGCCTTAATCTTTTTGTTACATTTTTTGGTTAGTGTATATAAGTCATTCAGGGCATTTACCATTTCGTTTCTAAGTAAGAGTAAGGATGTTACCTCATTGCTGTGATCCTTTTGGTCAGTTTCATCAGAAAGGTCAGCTTGCTCAGATTGGGATCGGTCAGCTTCATCATCCGCCATAAAGCATATGTTGGCTGTTTCATTTTGCTCAGCTTCAGATGATGTTGATTCGTCACTGTCAATCCATGTGGCTACCATAGCCTTTTTGCTTCCCTTCTTCTCTTTCTTGAGATTGGGACAACTTGACTTGATATGCCCAGTTTGATGACACTCAAAACATGTGACAGACTTCGAGCTGTCCTTCTTGTACTTGTCACTTGACTCAGCTTTATACTTATCATTTCTTCTAAATGACCTTTTGCTGTTTCTATCATTTCTCCTGAACAGCTTTTTCATCTTTCTGGTGAACATGGTCAATTCCTCATCATCAGTTGACTCCGCTTCAGTTGAGTCAACTTTCATGACAAGTGACTTTTGTTTCTTGTCTTCTGATTTTTCTTTCTCTTTGGCTTCAAAGTTTTTCATAGAGATTTCATGGGTCAGCAGGGATCCGATCAACTCATCATATTTGTAGGTAGTCAAGTCTTGGGCTTCTTCTACAACTGTTTTCTTTGCTTGCCAGCTCTTGGGCAGACTTCTCAGAATTTTCTTCACCTGTTCTTCTTCAGTGAAGTTCTTTCCAAGCCTTTTTAGCTCATTTATAATGTTTGTGAACCTTGCATTCATTTCTGAGATGTCTTCATTCTCCTTCATTTCAAACAGCTCGTAGAGTCTCATATGTTGATTGACTTTAGACTCCTTAACTTCGTTTGTGCCTTCATAGGTTACTTCAAGCTTCTTCCAAATCTCCTGTGCTGACTCGCAACCTGAAATCTTATTGTATTCTGCAGCATCTAACGCACAGTGAAGCATGTTTATAGCCGAAGCATTATTTTATAATTTTCTGAGGTCATCCTCTATCCACTTAGCCTCACTTTTAACAATTTTCTCATCGTTAACAGTTTTGTATGGCACATGTGGACCTTGAACAATTGCAAGCCATGCATTCATGTTTGTGGCTTGAATAAAGTTTTTCATCCTATTCTTCCAGAATTTATAATTTGACCCAAAGAATATGGGAGGTCTAGTGATTGATAGTCCCTCAGGGAGTATCTATGTTGTTTGGTTTCCTGGAAGGAACCGAGTGCTATTCTCACCCATTTTTGGGGATCAGCTCAAGATTGTTAAATCTTTGAGTAGTGAGCTTAGGCTCTGATACCACTTGTTGGTCCCTGGTAATTAGTTCTAAGGGGGGGTTAGGAACTAATATAACTTTTTCGAGTTTTAATTAAGCTGACTGGAAGTTATTTTGAGTATTTATTAACTTAGCCTTTGGTCAGCTTGGTGAGATATATCTCAGGACTGCTTTAGTCAGATGTTGACCAAAGTTGTTTTCTTGAGAGTTAAGAATTGACACTCTTGGAGGTCAGCTTCTAACTCAGCACCACTTACTTACTCAAGATCAGCTTAGGCAATTTATATATGCTGAGTAAATAAAGCAAACAACACATGCAATTATAAGAGAGAGTTTAGAGATTACTCAGTATCACTTATCCTGGTTCGGCCTCTCTGCCTACGTCCAGTCCCCAGAGTCCTCAGAGCTTTTTGAATCCAATACTAAGCTCTTTAAAGGTAGAGCACAAACCAATTATAAGGCAGTTGAATATGCAAGAGTACCTTCATCTATTCGTCTACTCAACTCCTACTAAGTGCTACAACCCAGCACATAGATTTCTCTACCACTGAAATGCCTACAGCCAAGCACTCAGCTTAACACTCTCAATATTCCTATTGATCACAGACTTGTTCTTTTTGAACTAAAGAACACTTTAGATGATTACAAATCAATCTAGCATTTACACATAGAATAGAAAAGTTGGTGTAATATCCTTTTTGTATTTGAGTGCTTTTGAAACTTTCTCTCTTGTATTTTTCTTTCGACGCTTCAGTGTTTTTATCCAAGTTTTTCGATTGTCCTTTTATAGAAGGAAATCTGTAGATTTGATCGTTTTGAAATGTCTTGACGGTTAACATCAAAACGGCTCTTTTGGGGAACAATTTCTGGACAGCTTCAGACTGCACCGCCATTCCCTTTCTTTGTTTTCTTCAGGCGTCAGGTTTGTCTTCTAGCGTCTGGTTTGTCTTTTTGTACCAGTTGTCTGTTTCCAATAATCCATCGTCCCATGACTCTTGGAATTATTCTTTTAGGTGTCTTCGAGGTTCCAATTATTGGTGCAGAGGATTGGCAGACTTTGTCCTTTAGTGAACGGAACCCTTTATGCTGTCCTGACCGTCACTCAGCTTCGTTTGTTCTCTTCGAGTATTCAACGTTCATGCTGAGTTCCTTCTAGGTCAGCTCCGTTTTAACCGCTTTGAAGCAATCTTCAACTTTAGTCAGCTTCGTTTTGCTTCTGAATTTTACTCCAGTCAGCTTCCAGTCTGTCATGCTGAGTTCCGTTCTACTCAGCTTTGCTTGTACTGTCTTTTGTCCTGTCTTTACTTTATATATTTTTGCACTCAATATTTAACAAACATATTAGTACAATTAAATCAAAGCATCTAAATTTAATTGCCTCTTAATCATGGATGATTTTGTCAAATCAAAATCTTGTGGAAAGGTGTTTCAACAGGTTCAACACAGTATTAGGTGCAAAATCTGTAATCTTTCCACAAGTCAAAGCATTCACACAAAAATGTCAAGAAAAAGAGCTTTTTGATGTTCGCTCTTAGGCTCAAATTCAACTCACAATTCTTTGGGTTTCAATTTTGTGTGTAGTAGTTCTCCCCAAACTCAAGTTTAACATCACATGCCTTCAATTCTTAAGTTATCTACCTAAGTAATGATTTTAGCATTTCTTCAAAAGTAGGGTCTAAATGCAAACTTTAGCTCATGCTTTTACAGATACAGGGATTGTGTCCTACACCTAAACTAGTTGTCATACAATCTTAGATTCGGTTCTCAACCCTCAAGGACAAATAACGAAGTTTAGATTTGAAGGAGGCTACGGTTTTAGGTCCTGAGCATGCAGAAACATAAATAAAACTCGAAAGCGTTTAACTAAGCTAGACACGACGCAACAAAAATTTAAAAATTATACAAATTTTTGTAAGTTTGTCTACCCCTCCTCCTCACACTTAAAATATGCAATAAGTTCCAACATTGCATCTAAAACCATAAAACACATGTGCAAGAAGTTAGGGTGGAGAAGACAACTTACTGATTTTATCGCAATCGCCAAAAACTTGATGATTTGCGGTGCCATTTTTTATTATTATTATTTATTTATTTATCTATTTTTTTTTCAGCTTCGTTCGGGAAAAAATCCCGAAATGTTGCTTATGTCGCCCGAGCTGGGGTGCCCAGGGGGCTGGGCGGCAGTGCCCAGCTCGTCGAGCTGGGCGACAGTGCCCAGCTCGCCCGAGCTGGGCCTCCCGGGGCAAAATTACGATTTTTTATTTATTTTTTTTTAACCCGAGCACTTAAAAAAAATGTAAAAGAAAACTAAACAAACCTAAAATTATATCTATAAAATTTATTAAAAAGTAAAAACCTGAAAGTTGTATTCAAACTTGGGTTGCCTCCCAAGAAGCGCTACGTTATAGTCGGTGAGCTCGACATAGAGTTCCTTCCTAAGTATAAGCTTCTATCCGCGTTAGGAACTCGAATTCCTTAACAAATAATTCGTACCTACAAAACGGATTAGGAGCCTCAAATGAGTTAAATAAAAACAAGAGGCCAAATTTAAACAGATTATGAAAACGTTTGGTTTGCTCCCTTTTGGATTCTCTTGGTAGGTCGGAGAGAATGAAAACTTCTGAACAAGGAGTAAATCCAAACTTTTCTAACTTTTGAGGAAAAGGTAGTTGATATACACAAGCTTTGATTTGATCATTTATTTCCATCACATGATTTATGATTTTAGGTTTTGAACCGGGGTTGCTTACCGCTTCCGGTTCCTCACTTACCTTGAGTGATGCATGTGACAGTGGGCTTGGTTCTAACTTTTTATCATTCCTCAAGGAGATGGCTTGAGCTGATTCCCTTTGTGGGATTTCTATGTTTTCCTTTATGCCTGAAAGAGCATCTCGGGATTGCTCTTGCATCTCATGGTTTATTTGAGCCAATTGGTTGCTCAAGTCCTTGCAAACCTCCTCGTTGATTGTAAGTCGGGCTGATATTCCTTTCAAAAGGGACAACACCTCATCTTGTGAGCTAGAGGGTTGTGGATGAACTTGGCTTGCTTGTTCGTAAGGGAACATTCCCAATTCGTTTTCCCTATGCTCATTAACAAACCTATTTGGAGGCCTCAACATGTTAGGGTTCCCATAGGACAGATTTGAGTGTTGAGGTCTCCTCCAATCACTACCATAAAAGCTGTAAGAATTGGGGTTAGAATTATACCTTTGGTGATTACCCACAAAACTTACACTTTCATTGGTGTTGAGGCTCAGTTTCGCCCTCAAGATATCCATTTTCTTATTTAACTCGGCCATGGAGGGATTGGGAGCCTCATTCTCCAGGGCATGAATGTATTGTCTTGATGGGATAGTAAACTCTTGAGCTTGCCACTCGACTCTTTCTTGCCAATTCATTGATCAGAGAATGCTGAGAAAAAGTGAAGTTCTAGCACAAAAGTTGATAAGTAAAAGTATATAGTTATGAACAAATACAAAAAATATAAACAACTATAGAAGTTATAAAGAATTATATATAAATAGGTATAAACGATATAAACAAAGGATATTCACAAAAGAATGCCTAAACTAACAAATCAACCTTTGGTTCGATATTGCAGAAGAAATAAATCCCTGGCAACGGCGCCAAAAACTTGATTATTGGCGGTTGTCGGGTATTTATAGAATTAATCTACTTTCCCCGGCAACGGCGCCAAAAACTTGACGCGGCCTCAGCGATGAGGCCGATCTAAGGGATAAGTTTACCCCGTCGTTATCAAGTAATAAAATTCTAGAAAAGTCCAGGTATCGTCCATAGGATTTATTTCTGCAAGTATCAAGCTACTTGGTTTCAGGTGTTATCTAGGCTTTGGGGGTTTTGAGTTTGGTTTTGCTTAAGTTAATCTACTCTTAGGTTGAATTATACTACTCCTAGCTAAGTTATCTAATGCCAACTAAGTTATTCTACGCCTAATTAAGTTACTCTACCCCTAATTAAGTTAAACTACTCCTAGGTGATCTTTTACCAATGTAATTATCCGAAGGAACATGAAGGGATACGATGATAATGAAAATAGATTGTTTAGACAACGGAATTAAAACCTAATCTAAGTCACTTGTGTCAGAAGCGATTAACCCTACCTATCCTCCTGAGGTCCCTAGTTCGTGATTCCCTTGTAAGGCCGAAACTAGCTCTAAGGCTCAGCAATTTGGGCTTAATCTTCTATAGGGTCGTCAATCTTATAGGCACTGACTAGGTCAGATTCAGCTCGTAATATGTGCCAACTTAATTTTGGGATTATCGAATGAGTTAAACCAATCAGACAAAGCGTAAGACAAAGATTAAAGCAATAAAACAATTGAATAAACAAAACTATGATATATATCAAAGATGAAAGTATTGTCACGAAGATACAATGAGCCTAGGATTCATAACATGGATCAGAGGCTAGACAGAATATAAAAGAAGAAAAATCCCTTTCAGGGAACCTGTCTACCAATGCAGGCATCTTCCTAGGACTTAAGGATGGAGCTTGAGCAATCCTCGGTGAGCGGAGCTTCGGAGGTGTCTTCAATGGAGGTTTGAAGGATATGGAGGAGGTGGAGAGGATTTCTCAAGGTGAAAGCTAAGAAAATTACAAAGATAAAAGATATCTAATTTACAATGAAAAAGTTCTATTTATAGTTGCAGCTTGGGCCCTCTTTTTGACCTATTTCGTGTCCTTATCCAGGTGGGAAGTCGTGGGACCGGTCGTGGAGTCGTGGGGTCAAAACTGGTATTTTTGACCAATTCCCGGAGGTCAGCTCGCCGAGCAGGGCGCACTACTCGGCGAGCTAGCCCCCAGCTCGCCCGAGCTGGCCTATAATGGCTAGCTCGTCACGAGCTGGCACGGCCAGCTCGCCCGAGCAGGCCCCTGGAGGCCTGCTCGGCGAGCTGGCCTAAAAAGGTCAGTTCGACGAGCTGTTTTGCCCTGCACGCTTCCGCACGGTTGCTCGATGTTCCACGATGTAATTTTCGCCCGAATTTACCCCTGCGCATGCACGAAAACTCCAAATAACATTAGTCTTGAGGCTAAATTGACCCGCCAATCGCTCATTTTGAGCAAACGCTCCATTTGGTGCGACTTTTGGCGAATCAATTAGCTATAAAAGATAACGGAATTATAACATACATGCCATTTTGGCCTTATTTGCCTAAAATGATCAGAAAACGAGCCTAAACAACGAAAAGTTAATAAAAGATTTCCAATTCCTAACTAACTCACACAAAGGCATATAAATGCGAGAATTGCTCGCTTATTCATGAAATAGCACTAAAAACCGTCCTAAAACCGTACCCAAAGATAGGGGTTTTTGACCCCTATCACCTTCGTCTCAATACATGAGCCAAAGAATTTCGCTGATGCTGAGCACGATGAATATTGGATCAATGCTATGCAAGAAGAGCTTGATCAATTCACAAGAAATGAGGTATGGGATTTAGTACGTAGACCTAGGAGTCGAAAGACCATAGGAACTAAGTGGGTCTTTAGAAATAAATTAGATGAGCTAGGCAACGTAGTCCGAAATAAAGCCCGACTTGTAGCCCAAGGCTATAGTCAGCAAGAGGGCATCGACTACGGTGAGACTTTTGCACCCGTTGCTAGGTTAGAGGCTATACGTATACTGTGTGCATATGCTAGCTATATGAATTTTAAGTTATATCAAATGGATGTTAAAAGTGCTTTTCTTAATGGCTTTATAAACGAAGAGGTATATGTTAGTCAGCCTCCAGGGTTTGAAGATCCAAAATTTCCAAACCACGTTTATAAACTCAAGAAGGCCTTATATGGCCTTAAGCAAGCACCACGTGCTTGGTATGAGAGGTTGACCAACTTCCTGCTGACCAGGAATTATGTCAGAGGCAAAGCTGACACTACATTGTTCATTAAGAAAAAGGGTAAACATACCCTGCTGGCACAAACTTACGTAGACGATATAATCTTTGGTGCTACTGACGAATCTTTGTGCAAAGAGTTTAGTAAACAGATGCAAACTGAGTTCGAGATGTCTATGATGGGAGAACTCAACTTCTTCCTTGGACTTCAAATCAAGCAAGGTAAGAACGACATCTTCATTAGTCAGTCCAAATACGCCAAAGAAATGCTAAAGAAATTCGATATGGAAGATTGTAAACCCATATCAACCCCAATGGGTACTGATACTGTCCAATGCAAAGATGAGAAAGGTAAATCTGTAGATAGCAAACTATATCGAGGTATGATTGGCTCTCTACTTTACCTTACCGCTAGTAGACCTGATATTCAGTACTCAGTATGTTATTGTGCAAGATATCAAGCTGTAAAAAAGAATTTGCAGATATTTGCAGAGCTCAGTTAATACAGGTTTATGGTATCCAAATACAAGTGACTTCACACTGATTGGATATACTGATGCTGACTATGGGCGAGATAAGCTAGAGCGCAAAAGTACCTCGGGAGGATGTCACTTCCTTGGAAGCTGTGTAGTATCTTGGTTCAGCAAGAAGCAGTCATCAGTTGCCCTGTCTACATCTGAAGCTGAGTACGTAGCTGCTGGAAGCTGTGTTGCACAAATCCTATGGATTAAGCAACAGCTTGAGGATTATAGAGTCAAAACAGAAACAATTGAAGTCAAGTGCGACAATAAAAGCGCCATTGACCTATCTAAAAATCCAATCCAACACAGCAGGATGAAGCATGTCAGCATAAGGCATCACTTCATTAGAGACCATGTACTCAAGGGTGAGATCAAGCTGACCTACGTTCCAACAGATGAACAACTTGCGGATATCTTCACCAAGCCTTTGGCTCATGAGCAATTTAACATATTAAGGGAAGCTATCGGTATGTCTAATCCTCTTCAATAATTCCATGTGCTTAATTGAATGTTGAGTGATTACCATACTGAGTGATTTGTGATAAATTAGTAACTGTTGCATGCTGAATTAAAAATGACATGAAATCACTATATGCTGAGTAGACATACATGCTGAGTGATTATCCTAAGCTGAGTTAATAAGTCCACAAACAACTATCCTACGTAAAACTGACCACTCAAAATTCCAAAACGTTTGATATTCCATATGCTGAGTAAAGTTTCGATTGCGTAATTAATGCTAGCACGCGTATTGAATAGCCACCTAAGATGACGTAAGCATAATTATTGGAAAGATACATACGCCGTATGTGTCATAAATGTCAGAATAATTGTCGATTTATCATCTCGAGGAAAAACGGCCAATTCAACGAATCATATCTCCTCGGTAACAATATAAATAGTGGAAGAGTTCCCGTTTCCTACTCTTTACGCTCAAAAATTTCTGGCATTTTATTTGCAACTCTAAAAAATCCCAGAACCTTCAAAAACTCTTGAGAAAATGTCTGACTCCCAAAACCTCTCCGTAGCTGAGTACGATCAAAATCACTCCGATGAAAATCCTTCATCTTCTACTCAGGAGGAGTATGAAGAAACGTCCACAGAATCCCAAGAGGGTGGTCAGCCTGACCAAACTCAAGTCAGCACCATCGCCAAAACCCCCAAAGCTGACTAAGATGGTTCGTCGAAAAAGACTCAGAAGGAGAAAGGTAAGAAACCCAGAACCTACTCACTAGTATACAATCACGTTAAGGGGGATAAGATCGATCATTCACGTTGGTTCTCAAAAGGGTTTGTGGAAGCAGAAAAAACCCTTCTACGAATGGATATCTAAGAACGGCTGGGAAGGACTATTCTCTATTCGCGAGGCTACTTATCCTGAACTGGTAAAGGAGTTCTACACCAACCTGAAAGTACCCAACGATAATAGGGATTACTTGGTCACTGAGGTACAGGGAAAGGAGATTTTCATCAATCCTCCCTATCTGGCTAAGTTGCTGAAGCTGAAGAACAAATGGACTGAACTTCGAACCACAAACGACCATGGTAAGATTAAATTCCCAGCTGAATTCTGTAGACCTCCCGGTTACGTAGGAGAAGTATCTAGTACTTGCATGGGTCGAGACCAAAAAATGGCCCATTACATCCTGACCAATTTTATATTTCCAAAAGTCAATTGTACCTCCTCAGCAACGAATTTCGGGCAGTGCTTCATTTGGCACATGCTGACCTACAAGCCTCTAAACATGCCGATCTTTCTCATTGGTGGATTTCTGCGAAGTTCTGGTACGCTTAGGTTAGGATCTCTCATCACCAAAATCCTCAAGGATTATCAAGTTAGTTTGGTTGAAGAGATCGAAGTCTGGGGAACTGAGATCACTGTTTGTATTCTGTTTGGTTTGGCTTATGACCAACCAACAAAGGAGAAAAAGGGAAAGAAGGTAGCAGGTGAGGCTGAGGAAGACAATGGTATGCTGACCAGGAAGGGAAAGCAAGTGAAAAAGGCTGATGCTGACCGAAAATGAAAAGCAACCCAAACAAGCTCAAAAGATGTTGATGTTGTTCCAAAGAAAATCCGGGTTGTCTCAAAGGGAAAGAAAATTGATGCTGAGCAGGGTCAGTCAGCAGAGAAAAGAAAGAGGCAAGATGAGCCTGAAGAACTGGAAAGTGAGCAAACCCCTCTGAAGAAGAAAAAGAAAATTCTTGATCCAAGACTAATTGATGCTGTCCCTCTTGGTTTTTCAGTTCCTGATGATTCCCACTTTATAAGAAGCCAAGAGATTGACCTTGAGCAAATCCCGGCTGATCAAGCAGCAGAAGTAAGAAACAATGCAGGTTAGCATGATAATGATGAGGATGTTGAGCAACATCAAGAAGCTCATGCTGAGCAAGAACAAACAGGGAATCTTGAGCAAAATGAAAATCCAGCTGTACAGAGTAAGATAGTCGATGCTGAGCTCACAGACCAAGAACTAGTCATGGAAGGTCTCAACGCTGATCTCAGGGGTAGAGTCATCTCTTGATTCCATTCCTGCTAACCCTTCCCCACCAAGGACCAAAAAGTTGAAAAGGCTTAAGAAGAAGGCCTACAAATCTCCAGTCATTGATCTGCTGGATGATTTGCCTGTGATGGATGAAATCACTGACCTCACGGATACCCAATTTAAGTTCTTCTCAAAGCATCCTGAGTTTTCTTCACTAGAAAAACAAGCCTCTGTTACTCATACCGAGCAACACGCCAAGACACCAGAAAATCCAACCCAAGCCGAGCAAGAGCTCGAAGTCCTAGCTGCTCAGGGAGACAAGCAAGCTAAGGAAACTCCTGCTCAACCTGAGGTGCCTCTTCCTGCACCAACTCAAGTCCATGTTGAGCAGGCAAATATCTCTACAGATACACCTCCTTCCCATCCAATTTCGCAGAACATTGGGCAGTCAGTTCCTGCTGCCAATCAAAATCAAAGTCCAGCTGCTGACCATACTAGCACTTCCACTCAAGGACAGCACCAAACACCTCCTCAATCAGGTGCTACTCAAATTCCGACCACTGAGCTAAATCCTGAGGCACAATTTGCCTATCTTCATGCAACTGAGTCTGGACGTCGTATCATTGACTCGGCTCAAAATCTTCTCCAAGATTTAAACACTTCTCATGCCGATGCTGCTGGGTCCGCAAATGCTGAATCACAAGAATTTTCGTCTGTCACTCAGCTTCTCAATGAGATCAAGAATCTCAAAGACTTAGTAAGTGTCATGACCACAGTCCAAGCTCAGCAACCCAAACAAGAATCCTTTGTCAAGCTGGCCGAACTGCAATTGATGATGGTGAATCATATGAATTCACTTCAGGGACAAATCAATGCTCTACCTACAATCAACATGGGCTATGCTACATCTGCTGAGTTAAGTCACTGTTTTACCCAGTTATCTTCTGAGCTGACTGGCACCCGTGAACTTCTCTCCTCAACTTCCCAATGTTCGATGGATGAAATTAGCGAAGCTGTCCGTCTTCTGAACCTGAGTAAAGAGGAAATGGAAACTGACTTGGTGAAAACCAATACTATCCTCCAAACTACTCAAAGCTTATTTAGACATGTGCGTCACACATATTGGTCCCGTGTGATTAGTTCCAAGGGGGGGGGTTAGGAACTAATATAACTTTTTTCGTTTAATTGTATGATGACTTTGTTATTTTTCAAGTTGGTCAGCTCAGCTTATGGTCAGCTTGGCCAGATATGCTATAAGACAGCTTTGGACGGATATTGACTAAAGCTGTTTTATTTATAAGTTAGCTATTTACACTCTTGGAGGTCAGCTTCTAACTCAGCACTTGAAATTACTCAGAGTCAACTTTAAACAATTTTATATGCTGAGTAAATTTCACATACAACACATGCACATATATATATTGAGAGAGAGTTTAGAGATTACTCAGTATCACTTATCCTGGTTCGGCCTCTCCGCCTACGTCCAGTCCCCAGAGTCCTCCGGGCTTTTAGAATCCAATACTGAGCTCTTTAAAGGTAGAGCACAAACCAATTACAAGGCAGTTGAATATGCAAGAGTACCTTCCTCTATTCTTCTACTCAACTCCTACTAAGTGCTACAACCCAGCACCTAGATTTCTCTACCACTGAATGTTTACAGCCAAACACTCAGCACATCACTCTCAATTTTACAATTGATAAACACTTGTTCCTTTTCAAATAAAGAACACTTTAGAAGATTACAAGTAATCACTCTAGCATTTACACAAAGAATGAAAGATGGGTGTAAGATCTATTTTTGTAACTAAGTGCTTTTGTATCTTTTCTCTCTTGTATTTTTCTCTTTTGTAATCCGGCAATGATCCAAGGATTTTGATTGTCCTTATATAGGAGAAAATCTGGGATCAGATCACTTTGAAATGATGTAGCCGTTAAGGTTAAAACGGCTCTTTTAGGGGACAGATTCTGGTCAGCTTCAGACTGTTCCGGCCATTCCCTTCCTCTGCATTTCTACAGACGTCAGGCTTGTCCTCTAGCATCTGGCTTGTCTTTTTGTGTCAGTTGTCCTTTACCAATAATCCATTGAGCCATATATCTCCGAATGTGTCTTCTGCGTATTTCCAGGGATTCAATTATTGGTACAGAGGGGCGGTAATCATTGTCTTTTAGCTAACGAGTTTTTCATGCTGTCCTGAAGAATCACTCAGCTTCTACTTCGTAAAACCTTGTCATTTTCAATTTCCAATCTGAGTGTAAGTTTAGTCAGTTCAGCTTCGTGGGACAGTTGCTGTGGGCGTGTATGTCTTTGTCTTTTGATGCTAAGTTTGATTCTACTCAGCTTGATACTTTAGGCTTCTATGCTGACCTCTTCCTGTCTTACTTTTTATATTTATCTTTATTTATTTTTACACTCAACATTGAACAAACTGATTAGTACAATTAAAATAAAGCACATAAATTTAATTGTCTCTTAATCATGGATGATTTTGTCAAATCAAAATCTTGTGGAAAGGTGTTTCAACAAACTCCCCCATTTTGATGTTGGCAAAATGCATAATTATGGAACTCAGTTTTGAAATTCCCCATGATTGATTTATTTTTCATATTTTTGAAATTTCTCCCCCGTAAGGGTTGCATCGAATTACGGGTAATAGAAAAAGAAAAGATTCTTTGGTTCATTATGCTATGCTATCATATTACTTGGACTTATTTGCTTTTTATTATTGCCAATTACTTAAATACGTTCGTATCGCCGCAAAAGCCAAAGGTCCCACTCTACATCTTAAAAAAAAGCTCGACTGTAATCCGAGTTATCAAACTGACTGCAATCTTTTTCTGTCCGTGAGGATCCCACCAGAGGCTGCTATCTTTCTAAACAGGAGGAGGAAGGGGAAGGGCTTTATTCACATAAATAAGGACAATGTAGGAGAAAATCCACATCTCTCTCTTTATCTCTTCTTTCCCCATTGCCAAGATCCTTCCTCAAAAGGCTCTATTCCGGGTCTCATCTCATGCAAAGAAGATCTGTTAATTTACCTCTTAAACCTACCAGGATTTATTTTGAGATAAACTAAGGATGTGTATACTGACTAGATTTAGTTTTATTTTGAGTCTAGGTCAGCTTTCAGAAATGCTTTGAATACTCAGTTTGATCTACTCGTTATTGTATATGCGGAGTATCAGTTTGTTCGATGTTTATGTTAATGTGTATTGACAAGCATGGCATTTGAACAGAATAAAAGACAGTTCATTCAATAAGATAGAACATACACATACATAATACTTGTGCCCACAAAATATATTTCTAAACAAACACAAAAACAGTTTCACACATAAACACTTAAGTTTCACTTCTTCACACAGCTTTTCTTCACACAGCCTTACCCTTTCCTTTCACTTTGCTTCCTGATGCACCTGTCTGTTGTTGAGTTTTAGTTTTAGTTCTCTCCCCCGTTTTGCCAGCATCGGGTTTATAGACAAAGGTTTCATGTCTTGCAGCTGAGGATAGAACATTCGAATAGCGTTGTAAACGCTTCGTGCTCTCACTCAAGCCGTCTATTACAGGTACGCAATCATCTCGAACATTTCAAGGAACGGGGATAGATCCAGTGATCAGATTTATAATACACTCATGGGACTTGCTAAGCCAGGTAAGGGAGCTGGTGATCTGAGCAAAGGATTGATGATACATTTTCAAGAGGGCAGAATCATAGAAGATGCGTTGACCACTGTCATAGTGAACGGCCTGTAGAAGACCTTGTGAAAGTTTATCATTGGTGGGGTCAACATCCATCTGAGCTTTGTTGACACTGAGAAGACTCACGGCTTCACTGAGTTGATCAATGGTACATTGAGAAGTGGAGGAAACAAGCTCTCGTGTGCATGTAAGATCGGCAGTCAGCTTGGCAAAGCATCCCTGCAACTCAGCAGATGTGGCATACTCAGGATTAGCCATTGGCCCAAGGTTGGGGAGTTTTGCACTCAGTTTGGCAAATTGTTGATCTAACTCAGTTGAAGCTGCATAGCCTGGATTAGGGGCAGAGAGATTATTGATTTTACCTTCAAGGGAATTCATGTGGTTTATCATCAGGAGGAATAGCTCAGTCAGCTTGGCAATATGATCTTGCTTAGGTTGCTGTGATTGGATGGTGGTCACAATACTGACAAGATCCTTGAGTCCCTTAATTTCCGTGAGAAGCTGAGTGATGGCAGGTATATTTGTGGACTCAGGATGAGCAAACCTAGCAGCATCAGAAGTGGTGAACTCCTGGAGAAGAGTTTGAGCCGTTTCGATGATGCGACGGCCAGACTGAGTTGCACTAAGATAGGCATGTTGCTCAGTTGAAGTTGGCTCACAAGTAGGAATGGAGGTGGAGCTGGATGGCGGTGGAGTTGGCTGCTTACTAGCTTGAGCAATTGAGTTTTGATCAAGATGTGGAGTTTGAACAGGTGGATCCACAGTTTTCTCCCCATGTTGAGTGGCTGGTTCTTCGAGCTCTTGCTCGGCAGGATTTGGATCTTGTGGAGTCTTGGCATGTTCCTCACTGCGAGTAACAGAGGCTTGATTTTGCTCCGATTCCTTGGGAGGAGACTCAACATGGTGAGAAAAATATTCAAACCTGATATTGGATGGATCCATAGTTTGCTCCAAAGAGGGAGACTCTGCCAGGAGATCAATGAGAGGAGTTTTGACAGCTTTCCTTTTCAGTCTTCTGAGTGACTTAGTTTTTGGAGGTGATGGGTCAATTTGAACATCTACATCCTCAACCTCAGCTTCAACATTCAGATCCTCTCTTTGATGTTCCTCTTCTTCTTGTTCAACATTATGTGCCTCCTGATTTTGCTCCATATTATCCTGCTCAGCATGATCATTTCCTTTAAGCTGAGTATCAACTTCTCTTTGTTCTTCTTCTTCATCAGCTTGCTCAACTGGAGTTTTCTTAAGATCAATCCCAATGTTCTGAGTGCAGTGAGATGTGGGTGTCACAACCCAATCAATGGGATCAGCCTCAACTATTCTCAACCCAGAATTTCTACTTTTCTTCTTTAGCGGCTGTTCTGGGGATTCTTCATGTTCTTCCTCGGGCTCAGCTTGCCCTTTCCTTTTCTCTGCCGACTTTGGTGTAACCTGAGGTAGGTCAGCATTAACATTCTTTCCTCTTGTCATAGCCCTCTTCTTTCTGGGCACAGTCTCAATGTCCTTGGCACATGTGGCCAGTGCCTTTCTCTTCTTCTTTGCCTTAGAGGAATCGGCAGGAACTTCCTCTGGTTCAACTTCTGGCTCAGCATCATCTGCTGCCAGCTCAGTTTCAATTTCTTGCTCAGCATCGTTTTCTTCCTCATTTTCCTCACCATCTTCACCTCCCTTTAGTGGTTGGTTGAACAATAACCCAGTTAGCAAAGCTGCAGTTATTTCTGTTCCCAAGCTTTTAGTCTCAGTGATGGTCTCAATCTTGTGATCTTCAACGATCTTGGTGATGAGAGAACCTAATCGAAGTTTCCTACCTCCTCGTTGAAGTGCTCCCACCAGAAACACAGGCATATTCAGTGGACAATAGGTTAGCATGTGCCATATGAAGCACTGCTCGAAATTGGAAGCAGACGAAGCTGAGTTGAGTTTAGGGAAGATGAAGTTTGTTAAGATGTAGTGCGCCATCTTCTGGTTTTGCCCCATACTCGTGCTGGGTATTTCTCCTTTGTAGTTTTTGGGTTTGCAAAACCCCTTCATCTGGTCAAGCATTTCCTTTGATACCTTTTCTTTTGTTGTTCTGAACTCGGTTCCTTTGTTGGGCATGTTGAGTAGGGTTGCCAGGTAGGACGGAGTAATTACAATCTTGTGACCCTTAACGTGCATCTTCAAATAATCAGCATCATCCTTGTCAACGTGGAGACCGGAGTAGAATTCCCTAACCAATCGTGGATAGGAGGTTCCGGGGAGAGAGAAGAGGTCTGTCCACTCGTTTTTCTCAATCCATTCAGAAAAAGGCTTTTCGTCGGTAACGAAGCTGGGAGAGAACCAGCGGCATTTGAGGACTTCCAGATTTTGGAATTTTGTGTGAACCTTCACCATGGTTCTAGCCTTGGGTTTCTTCTATTTTGAGGAACTTGCCGGGTCCGTTTGACGGCGTTTGCTCGGAGTTAGGTTAGACTTAGGAGGAGATTTAGGGCTTTCATCGGTGATTAGTTTTCCAGAATTTTCACCGGAGATTTTCTGAGTGTTGGTCATTTTCAGATATTTTTGGTGGAAGATTTGAAAGAGAGAGAGAGATTCTGAATACCAAAGGATTTACGCGTGAAGAGATTTGAAGAGTAATTTATCCATTGTTTATATATCCCTAAAACGGTCCTATTAATTGAACTAGCCGTTTATCCTTGGGGTGTTCAACCGGCAGTGATTCTGTCATTTATGAAATTTCCGGCGCATGGGTTGTCTTATAATTGTTTTCCTCTCCTAGGTGCTTTTTATTACACGTGTTGGCATTTAATGGTGCAAGTAGGTTCTAGCGCAATTTTCTTAGAAAGTGAACCGTTTGTGACACTGAGTACTTAGTTCTATCAAGATGAATTTTCTATCTTAGTACATGATAGTTTCTCAGTATATGTACCTACTTAGGATAACCACTCAACATGTATGTCAACTCAGTATGATGTGATTTCAAGTTCAGCAAGTAGGAGTTATTTTATTCAGCATGGCATTTGCATAAGGTTCAACTTTTCACTTAGCATGGCAATCATACATCATTTACTTAGGAATTTATTGAAGGGGATTAGACATACCGATAGCTTCCCTTAGTATGTTGAATTGTTCACGTGCCAAGGGCTTGGTGAAGATATCTGCAAGCTGTTCATTTATTGGCACATAGGTCAGCTTGATCTCATCTTTTAGTACGTGATCTCTGATGAAGTGATGCCTTATGCTGACATGCTTCATCCTGCTATGTTGGATTGGATTTTTGGACAGATCAATGGCACTCTTGTTGTCACATTTGATCTCTATTGTTTCAGTCTTTACTCCATAATCCTCAAGCTGTTGCTTTATCCATAGAACTTGAGGAACACAGCTTCCACCAGCCACGTATTCATCTTCAGTTGTAGACAGGGCCACAGATGATTGCTTCTTGCTGAACCAAGATACTAGACAGCTTCCAAGGAAATGACATCCTCCTGAAGTGCTCTTACGTTCTAGTTTATCTCGTCCATAGTCAGCATCAGTATATCCAATGAGTGTGAAGTCATTTGAAGTTGGATACCATAGACCTGCATCAATTGAGCTCTGCAAATATCTAAAGATTCTTTTTACAGCTGTTAGATGAGATTCTCTGGGATCAGCTTGATATCTCGCACAATAACATACTGAGTACTGTATATCTGGTCTACTAGCTGTGAGATAAAGTAACGAACCTATCATACCTCGATAGAGTTTAGTGTCTATTGACTTACTATTCTCATCTTTGCATAGGACAGTATCAGTACCCATAGGGGTTGATATTGGTTTGCAGTCCATCATATTGAATTTATTTAACATTTCCTTGGTGTACTTGGACTGGCTTATGAAGATGCCATTCTTACCTTGCTTGATTTGAAGTCCAATGAAGAAGTTGAGTTCCCCCATCATGGACATCTCGAACTCAGTTTGCATCTGTTTGCTAAATTCTTTGCACAGAGATTCGTGAGTAGCACCAAATATTATATCATCTACATATATTTGTGCAAGTAGGGTATGTTTTCCCTTTTTATTAATGAACAAGGTTGTGTCAGCTTTTCCCCTGACATAGTTCCTGGTCAGCAGGAAGTTGGTCAACCTCTCATACCAAGCTCTTGGAGCTTGTTTCAGATCGTACAGGGCATTTTTGAGTTTATAAACGTGGTTTGGAAATTTTGGATCTTCAAACCCAGGAGGTTGATTAACATATACCTCTTCGTTTATGAAACCATTAAGAAATGCACTTTTGACATCCATTTGGTATAACTTAAAGTTCATGAAACTGGCATAAGCACACAATATGCATATTGCTTCTAACCTAGCAACATGTGCAAATGTTTCCCCATAGTCAATTCCCTCTTGCTGACTATAGCCTTGGGCTACAAGTCGAGCTTTGTTCCTTATCACATTTCCATGCTCATCTAGTTTGTTTCTAAAAACCCACTTAGTTCCTATAGGCTTTTGATCCCTAGGTCTAGGCACTAAATCCCATACCTCATTTCTGGTGAATTGGCCAAGCTCTTCTTGCATGGCATTTATCCAATATTCATCGTGCTCAGCATCAGCAAAATTCTTTGGCTCATGTATTGAGACGAATGCGACATTGCTGAGGTATTTCCTTAGTTGATCTCTGGTCATCAGCTTGTTGTCAGCAGCATCAAGAATGGACTTTTCTGAATGCCCTCTTGGAATTTTTATTTCTTTCGGCAATGTTGAGTCATTTGGAACAGGTGTTTCTGCAATCTCTGCAGGAATAGATTGGTCAGTAAATGTTATTTCAACTTCTTGCTTACCTTTGGTCAGCCCTTGTATTGATGATTCAGAGGCTCCATTTTGATCAGCGGAAGCTGAGCTTGGTTCATCTTCAGTGAGCTGAGTTGTCTTTCTTGCAGGGTCAGCTTCATCGAACTCAACATGGACAGACTCTTCTACAACCTGAGTTTGTTTATTGTATACTCTATATGCTTTGCTGTTAGTTGAGTACCCTAAGAAGATCGCTTTGTCAGCTTTAGCATCAAATTTTGCAAGATTGTCCTTTGTATTGAGTATGAAACATTTACAACCAAAGGCACGAAAGTAACCAATGTTGGGCTTTCGTCCTTTCCAAAGTTCATATGGGGTTTTCTTAAGTATAGGTCTTACTAGAGCCATATTTAGTATGTAGCATGGTGTGTGGATAGCTTCACCCCAGAAGTACTTTGGAAGCCTATTTTCACTCAGCATGGTTCTAGCAATTTCGACAATTGTTCTGTTCTTCCTTTCAACAACCCCATTTTATTGAGGTGTTCTAGGAGCAGAGAAATTGTGGTCAATACCACTGGTTTCACAGAATTCATCAAACTGTTGGTTTTTGAATTCTCCACCATTGTCGCTTCTAATATGAGCTACTTTTAGGTCTTTGTCAATTTCAAGCTTTCTAATAAGTGCAGTGAACATCTCAAAAGTTCCATCCTTGCTACTCAGCAAGATGATCCAAGTGTACCGAGAGAAATCATCTACAATGACCAAGGAAAATTTCTTACCTCCCAAGCTGAGTGGCTGGATAGGTCCGAAAAGATCCAAGTGTAGTAATTCCAATGGTCTCTTGGTTGAGACAATATTTTTACTTTGAAATGACTTTTTGGTTTGTTTCCCTTGCTGACAAGCTTTACACAATTGGTCTTTCTCAAATTTCAATTTGGGTAATCCCTCAACTAATTGCTTTCTAGCTAGTTTGGCAAGAAGGTCCATGCTGACATGCCCAAGTCTTCTATGTCATAGCCAGGAGTTATCCTCTTTAGACACTAAGCATATGTTTTTGGAAAACTGTTTTTCTAAATTTAGCATGTATACATTATCTACGCGAGGGGCAGTTAAAATCAATTCATTTGTGCTCCCCTCGAGTATTTGACACTTAGTATCATCGAATACAACCTTTCTGCCGCTCATGCAAAGCTGAGCTACGCTTAGTAGATTGTATTTGAGACCTTTAACTAGGGAGACTGACTCAATAGTTGGGTTTCCTCCGATAGTACCTGAGCCGACTATCTTACCCTTCTTATTGTCTCCGAAGCTTACACTTCCTCCTCGTTTAAGCTCTAGTGTGATGAATTGTGTTTCATCACCTGTCATGTGCCTTGAGCATGCGCTATCTATATACCACAACTTTGAGTTTTCTACGCATGTCAAGCTAACCTGCATTTGAAACTATTCATTTTTAGGTACCCAATTCTTTTTGGGTCCTTTCTTGTTAGTGTAAACAGGTGCAAAATCATACTTCAATTTGTGACGACATACTTTTATAGTGTGGCCTGGCTTACCACAGAAGTCACAAAATTTTACCCTTTGAGGGTTATACTGAGTGCGGTCAGTATTGTTGTGCTGAGCATGCCAGCATATCTTTGTGGAATGTCCTTTTCTTCTGTAGAAGTCACATTGGACAACTCGCTTGTTATGCCAACACACTTCTTTCGTGTGCCCCCTTTTTCCACAACATTCACATTGAGTGAACTGCTTATGCTGGCTAGTACTTGTGTACTCAGCATGGGGTTTATTCCTGTTTGAGCCTTTTATTTGACTCTGTAAGATTGTAACATCCTTTCTAAGTTTCTTTGACTCAGATTGAACCTCCGTGACAAGCTTATGCATTATTTGCATGTTGGTATGTAAATCTGAGTTGTCCTGGAGAAGATATCGGAGGTCACTTAGCTTGACCTCTTCAATCTCGTCACACCGCCTGCTAAGTGATTTGATTTTCTTGTTACACTTTTTAGTTAGTGTATATAGATCACTCAAGGCATTTACCATTTCATTTCTAAGCAAGAGTAGAGATGTTACCTCATTGTTGTGTTCCTCCTGGTCAGTTTCATCAGAGAGGTCAGCTTGCTCAAATTGAGATTGGTCAGCTCCATCATCTGCCATAAAGCATATATTGGCAGTTTCATTTTGCTCAGTTTCGGATGATGTTGACTCATCACTGTCACTCCATGTTTCTACCATTGCCTTCTTGTTTCCCTTTTTATCTCTTTTTAGGTTTGGGCAGCTTGACTTGATGTGCCCAGTTTGGTGGCACTCAAAATATGTGACGGACTTGGAGCTGTCATTCTTATTTTTGTCACTGGACTCAGCTTTGTATTTGTCACCTCTTTTGTATGGCCTTTTGCTGTTCCTGTCATTTCTTCTGAACAGCTTCTTCATCTTTCTAGTGAACATGGCTATTTCCTCATCATCAGTTGACTCAGCTTCTGTGGAGTCAGCTTTCATCACTAGAGATTTTTGTTTCTTATCTTCAGATTTTTCTTTAGCTTCAAATTTCTTCATAGAGATCTCATGGGTCAGCAAGGATCCAATCAGCTCATCATATTTGTAGGTAGTCAAGTCCCGAGCTTCTTCTACAACTGTTTTCTTTGCTTGCCAACTCTTAGGTAGACTTCTCATGATTTTCTTCACCTGTTCCTCTTCAGTGAAGTTCTTTCCAAGTCTTTTGAGCTCATTTATGATGTTGGTGAATCTTGCGTTCATTTCTGAGATGTCTTCGTTTTCGTTCATCTCAAACAGCTCGTAGAGTCTCATATGCTGATTGACTTTGGACTCCTTGACCTTACTGGTGCCTTCATAGGTCACTTCAAGCTTTTTCCAAATCTCCTGGGCTGACTCACAACCTGAAATCTTATTGTATTCTGCAGCATCTAAAGCACAGTGAAGCATATTTATAGCCGAGGCATTACTTTGTAATTTCCTGAGGTCATCCTCTGTCCACTCAGCTTCGCTCTTAACAATTTTCTCATTGTCAACAGTTTTATATGGCACATGTGGTCCTTGAACAATTGCAAGCCACGCACTCATGTTTGTGGCTTGAATAAAGTTTTTCATCCTATTCTTCCAGAATGTATAATTAGATCCAAAGAATAGGGGAGGCCTAGTGATTGATAATCCCTCGGGGAGTATCTGTGTTGTTTGATTCCCTGGAAGGAAACGAGTGCTGTTCTCACCCATTTATGGGATCCGCTCAAGATAGTTATATCTTTGAGTAGAGAGCTTAGGCTCTGATACCACTTGTTGGTCCCGTGTGATTAGTTCCAAGGGGGGGGGGGTTAGGAACTAATATAACTTTTTTCGTTTAATTGTATGCTGACTTAGTTATTTTTCAAGTTGGTCAGCTCAGCTTTTGGTCAGCTTGGCCAGATATACTATAAGACAGCTTTGGACGGATATTGACTAAAGCTGTTTTATTTATAAGTTAGATATTGACACTCTTGGAGGTTAGCTTCTAACTCAGCACTTGAAATTACTCAGAGTCAATTTTAAACAATTTTATATGCTGAGTAAATTTCACATACAACACATGCACATATATATATTGAGAGAGAGTTTAGAGATTACTCAGTATCACTTATCCTGGTTCAGCCTCTCCGCCTACGTCCAGTCCCCAGAGTCCTCCGGGCTTTTAGAATCCAATACTGAGCTCTTTAAAGGTAGAGCACAAACCAATTACAAGGCAGTTGAATATGCAAGAGTACCTTCCTCTATTCTTCTACTCAACTCCTACTAAGTGCTACAACCCAGCACCTAGATATCTCTACCACTGAATGTTTACAGCCAAACACTCAGCACAACACTCTCAATTTTACAATTGATAAACACTTGTTCCTTTTCAAATAAAGAACACTTTAGAAGATTACAAGTAATCACTCTAGCATTTACACAAAGAATGAAAGATGGGTGTAAGATCTATTTTTGTAACTAAGTGCTTTTGTATCTTTTCTCTCTTGTATTTTTCTCTTTTGTAATCCGACAATGATCCAAGGATTTTGATTGTCCTTATATAGGAGAAAATCTGGGATCTGATCGCTTTGAAATGATGTAGCCGTTAAGGTTAAAACGGCTCTTTTAGGGGACAGATTCTGGTCAGCTTCAGACTGTTCCGGCCATTCCCTTCCTCTGCATTTCTTCAGACGCCAGGCTTGTCCTCTAGCGTCTGGCTTGTCTTTTTGTGTCAGTTGTCCTTTACCAATAATCCATTGACCCATATATCTCGGAATGTGTCTTCTGCGTATTTCCAGGGATTCAATTATTGGTACAGAGGGGCGGTAATCATTGTCTTTTAGCTAACGACTTTTTCATGCTGTCCTGAAGAATCACTCAGCTTCTACTTCGTAAAACCTTGTCATTTTCAATTTCCAATATGAGTGTAAGTTTAGTCAGCTCAGCTTCATGTGACAGTTGCTGTGGGCGTGTATGTCTTTGTCTTTTGATGCTAAGTTTGATTCCACTCAGCTTGATACTTTAGGCTTCTATGCTGACCTCTTCCTGTCTTACTTTTTATATTTATCTTTATTTATTTTTACACTCAACATTGAACAAACGGATTAGTACAATTAAAATAAAGCACATAAATTTAATTGTCTCTTAATCATGGATGATTTTGTCAAATCTAAATCTTGTGGAAAGGTGTTTCAACAACACAAACGCTCAACGTGAAATCTACGACAAGGCTGTACTTCGAATGTATCATCAATCTTATGCCCAGCTAACTGACGCGATATCATGGCTAACTAAGTCACAGGAATACATACTCAGCATGATCAGCGCATCTATTCGAGTCCCCGGTTCAGTTCTGGATGATGGAGTCCCAGTGCTTGATGGGTTATTTGAAAGCACGAAACGTCTAAAGGCATATTCGGTCAAGCTGACTCGTGCTGCTCTCAATGACACCTACATTGCTCCTCCGCCTGATGGTGGAAAAAGGGGGAGAAAGCACAAGCTGATGGAACTCAGCCTAAGGCAGGAGAAGCTTCAGGCAGTAAGCAAAAGAGGAAAGACAAAGGCAAAAGGGTAGCTCAAGATTAGCTTTAAGAAATTGCCTTGTGTATTTTGTATGCTGACCATGTATAACATCTTAAGCATCTTCTATTCACATTGTTTTTTTATTAGTGATGCTTACTTTTATACTTTATGCTGATCTGTCTAAAATTGAACAAACAAATAAATTCACATTAAAAATGCACTCAGTATACATTAACTCTGACACATCCGTACATAAACTCTGATACCAAAATTATTCATGTATCAAACTGAGTAAACATTGAACTCTTCTGAAAGCTGATCTAGGCTCATCTGAATTAGATCTTAGAAGGTCTAGAATCGAACTAAGTCAGTATAAACAGGTATTCCCTTATTACTCAATTAAATCTTAGAAGATTTAGAGTTAAGTTAAGACAGTATATGCAACCCTTACGGGGGAGTAATTTCAGAAGAATAAAAAGCAATTCAATCATGGGAATTTCAATACTGAGTTCCATAAACTAAATATTTTGCCAACATCAAAATGGGGGAGTTTGTTGAAACACCTTTCCACAAGATTTTGATTTGAAAAAATCATTTAAGTTTAATCCATGATTAAGAGACAATTAAATTTAAGTGCTTTGATTTAATTGTACTAATCCGTTTGTTTAATATTGAGTATAAATATAAATGCAAAAGGAAATAAAATTAAGACAGGACAAAGTCAGCATAAAAACACAACACAAGCTGAGTGAAGAGCAACTCAGCACAAGAGAAGATAAGTCATCTTCAAAACAACAGCTTAAGAATAAAGCTGATCAAAGAAGCTGAGTGGAATGGAGCTCAGCATAAAAGAAGTCTGCTTCAGAACTAGATCTTGCAGAACGAAGCTGACCATAGAAGCTGAGTGAAAAAGAACTCAGTATGAGATTTGGTGACAATCAAAGACGATGACTATCGAAGTAAAGCTGAGTGATCTTCAGGACAGCATGAACGATCCGTTAGCTAAAAGACAAATCCGACAACTGTCTGCACCAATAATTGAAACCTTGGAATTACGCAAAAGCCAAATTCCGAGATGCATGGGTCAACTGTTCGTTGCTAAAAGACAAACTGCCGCAAGAAGACAAAGCCTGTAGGAAGAAGACAAGCCTAACATCTGAAGAAATCAGAAAACAAGATTGACCTGCACATCTGAAGCTGACCAGAAGCTTGTCCCCCAAAAGAGCCGTTTTGGACTCAGCGGACAAATCCAATTCAAATCATCTGATCTTAAAAATACAACTATAAAAGGACAAGCAATTCTCTTGGATCATTGCCGGATCAATACAGAAAATACAAGCAAGAAAGATACAAATTCAAAGCACTCAAAAACAAGAAAGAGATCTTACACCAACTTTCTATTCTTTGTGTAAATGCTAGATTGATTGTTTTGTAATCATCTAAAGTGTTCTTTATCTGAAAAAGAGCAAATTGTATCAATTGTGAATTGAGAGTGTTGTGCTGAGTATTTGGTTGTAAATACTCAGTGGTAGAGAAATCTAGGTGTTGGGTTGTCGCACTTAGTAGGAGTTGAGTAGACGAATAGAGGAAGGTACTCTTGCATATTCAACTGCCTTGTAATCGGTTTGTGCTCCACCATTAAAGAGCTCAGTATTGGATTCTAAAAGCCCGGAGGAGTCTGGGGACTAGACGTAGGCAGAGAGGCCGAACCAGGATAAGTGATACTGAGTAATTTCTAACTCTCAAAATATATATATGTGCATGTGTTGCTTGTTATATTTACTCAGCATATAAACTGTTTAAAGCTGACACTGAGTAAATTAGAGTGCTGAGTTGGAAGCTGACCACAAGAGTGTCAATTCCCAACTTCCAAGTGAAACAGTCTTAGTCAACATCTGACTAAAGATGTCTTACATTAAGATCGGCCACGCTGACCAAAGCTGAGTTAATAAACTCACCAAAATTATCAAGTCAGCAAGATTAATTAGCGAAAAAGTTACATTAGTTCCTAACCCCCCCTTGAAACTAATCACACGGGACCAACAGTATTTATCCACTATTTTTTTTTCTATTTTTGGTATTACAGTGAAATACTGGAAACTATTTTATTTTCCAACAATTTGTTTCTTACCCAATATTTTTCAAAGCATAATATTTTTTTGATAAACAAACGGAGCCTAAGTAGAATAAATGTTACTCGTATCAGAAATGAAATTTCAATAGACTAGTTTATCATAATTTAATTCACTATTACATCAAATATTTTTAAAAAATTATGTCTAAAATGTTTACTATGTTATAAACAGTTACAAAAAAAAAGCAGCCAAAATGTCAAAAATCAAGTCTACAATGTACAAATTAATCACAAAAAATTGCATAAAATATCTATTATGTTATTAATACAAATATAAACGACCTGACAAAATGTACGAAATGTTTTCAATATATCGACAAACTTATTTGGAAAATCCAATATGAACGTCAAATAATGATTAAACTAGTTTGTTCAATTTTTTTTGTCAGGTAGGACTAAAATTTATCCTATTTGGAAATATTTGATAACAAATTTTACAATTTTATATATTAGGGATAAATCTACTAGAATTCCTTCAGAATGATAAGGAGAAAATTTGGACTTTATCCTAAAAATTTGAAAGCAACGTGCAAAATTTTGCTTTCATTTTATTTCCTCCACTATAATTTCCAAGACTTAAAGTAGCCAGTAAAATTTTTTCTTTAAATTTATGGGATAATTTCAAAAATAATCAATGGTTTCGCTGATTTGCAAATTGGCATTTGTGAGTTCTTTTTGTTAAAAAAAAGAGGTTTGAGGTTCTCATCAATTTGAAAAATGAATGATTTTTAGGTTGACATTACCAATTTGACTATTAATAAGCTCAAATAAATAAAAAAAATTAAGAATTAAATTTGTTTAGTAGTATATTTACCATTGACCCACGTTTTCAATTTTTTAAAATCATAATTCTTGGAACTTTCTATCTCTAAACATTAATTTTCTCTCTCTTAATCAAACAATATATGAATGACTTCAAAACTAAAAAATTGAACAATTAAATTTACTTAGAATATTTTCAATTCTCGAAATTTTCAAAAGTGAACCATGACTTTTTAACTACGACCTTAGTTTGTTTATAGCCCTTCAATTTCAAAATTGGACATAAATGTCCTTAAACTTAATTGTTACTAACATAAAAGTTCGTATTACCGTTGACCGCAAAATAAAGGGATAATGTATTAAAATAAATTTATAGTTTTTGGAGAAGTATCAATTTGGACTCCACATATAAAATAGCACCAATATAGGCTTAATGTTTAAAAAAGAGTACCAATTTAGACATCGATAACGGAACGTGACATGTCATTTATATTATTCCGTTAAGTTCTATCAATTGTACAGGGAGAGAGAAATAAAAACTTAACGGAGTAATATGAATGACATGTCTCGTCCCGTTATCATGCCTAAATTAGCACTCCTCTAGTCCACAATACATGTCTTTTAAGGTTACACACTAATTAAGAAATGCAATTAATTTTAAATAAAAGACTTTGTTATCTATTTCCAAGGTAAAAAAATCAACTTAAATAGGGGTATATTTGGTAAAAGTAAATTAATGTACATAGATTGAAGCAAAATGTCAAGCACTCGTGTGGAACAAAAAAAATTCTCTGGAAAGACATCTATTGTGGACCGGAGGGAGTAGGATTTTTTTAAAAGTTAAGCATATATTGATGTTATTTTATATGTGGATCCTAAATTTATACTTCCCAAAAAACCACATCGTATTTTACTAATTATACTCATTGTTCAAAACGAAGGCCGCTTAGGCGATCGAAATCGAGAATCTGCTCCGATTTTCTCTGATTGGTCTCTCTAGGTATTTTGGTGGTTCCTGAGTGATATTTAGCCGCCTAAGCAACAATGAACAAAAGTATTTTCTATTATGAATTTATTTTTTTTCTTTATTATAATTCATTTTGAGCTGTTTCAATGATATTGTTGTTTTTTTTCTTTAAAAGTTGTGTGCAATGCACTTACATTAAACAAAAAAAAAAAAATTACATCAAAGACAAAGGAAAACACTCACCCATGTGATTCGAATCATAAGTAAGCTCTCAACCAACAGGCTAAGAGCTCTACATTTCAATGATATTGTTGTTGAAATGTTGATGTTTGCTAATTTTTAAAGATATATATTACAAATATTCGTGTTTTTAGATAGTATAATACGTATTTTAATTGAATTTATATAAATTAACAAATACAAAATATAAAAATACAAATCCGATATCTCCGACTAATCGCCGATTAATCTTCGAGGGCCTTGTCCGCCCGACTAGCGCCTAGTGTTTTTTACAACCTTGATTGTACCCAAAATAAAACCCGATTATGAGTAAAATCTCCATATCAAACACTTGGTCCTATTCTTTTTATACTTAACTCTTTACATCCATATATTTTACTGGAAATATATTCTCTTTCCAATGTTTCCCAATGGATTTTTCCTCTAACTTCTCTTTTTGTATGAGATGCCATTTGCGGATGTTGAACCCAGCGGACTTGTTTTCTTTTTAATATTACTCAATTTTTCTTAGATCCTCCTTTTTTGATTTTCGGTCTCTCTTTTTTTATTTTCGCTCTTAGAGCTTCAGATATTTTATTTGATACTGTTGATATACGATTTCGAATCAATAATTATGACAATTTTTATTAGAATCGATCCTGACATTTAATGAGCTCTAAACGAAAAAATAGATAAAAAAAACCCTTAATAAAAAAATAATAGTAAATCAAATATCATGATAGTTGGTTGGTTGATTATTTCTCGGTAAAACTGTTTTTCATTTTTTAGTTTTAAATGGATTTAGTTAGTGTTCATGTTTAATAGCCGATGCACTAGTAAAAAGCTTGATTACCATTTCCAAGCTTAAAAAAATTATTTAAATATAGTTCTCGTGATTTTACACGTAAATCATGACATTAGATTCTTTCGACTTTCTCCACGATCAATCAAACTATGTTTGGGACTTTCTTACCAGGATTGGAGAAAATTCAATCAAATTACATTTGATTAAAAGAAAAGATTATGGTTAAAAAATACATAACGACATTCACTAGTCTAATGGTACTTTATTCTACTAATGAAGGTTAAATATTATAGTTCAGTCCCATAACTTGCCAAAAAGTTTCCCTTTGCTACATTTAACTTGAAAAAAAGAAAAGAAAAGAAAAAAAAAAATAATGATATTGGAAATGGAATTGTTTCCTCAACATTTGGTGAATAATAATACTATATTCGCACAGGCGTAACGGAATGGAATCATGAAAGAGAAACAAGGAGAAAAGAATGGAATGACCCTCAATTCCCTTCTATGTTTATTTCAGTTCCACAAAGTGAATGATATACTCTTGATTCCCTTTGTGGTTGTTTGGTTAAATGAGGTAATAAATTAGACTTGTATTTTTAACAATAATTTCTATACATACATGTGTCTATATTAATAAATTAATCACATGTAAATATAAGAATGAAAATCAATTTATTCAACTATTAAAATCAAAAGACGGTGAAACTGAAGAAACATAAATAAAATAAATCAAAGAAAATGCATAAATATTTTATTTTAAAAAGAAAATAATTATTTTAAAATAATTAAAAATAAATACCAAAACCGAATAATATGATAAAAGAATAATATTTGTCAAAATTATTTTTCAAGATAAAAAAAAACAAATAAGTATAAGGATCAAAAGTGAGATTAGTCTAGGGATAAAAACATATAAATAAACAAATATAAGGATCAAAATAAAAATAAAAAAATAAAAATTAGTCAAAAATATTTTTTGAGAATAAATAAATAATATATAAGTATAAGGATCAAAAGTGAAATTAATTCAAGGATTAAAAAAGTAAAAATAAATAAATATACGGACCAAAATAAAAATTAAAAATAAAATAGAGACTAAAATAAAATTTTATAAGGAGAGTAGATGTTTAAATTAGTGAGAGAGGGGGAAAGGGAATGGAAAACCTTAGGGAGTTGGAGGGAATGAGATTAGAGGAGTTAGAGGTAAATCCAAAACTAAAAGAGGGTAAAGAGAATTATTGAATTGATAAAACAAACACCAACAAAAAGAATGAAACATTCACATTCCTTTACCTTTTCCTGAAACCCCCAAAACAAACGGCCCCTAAGAGAGAAGCTTATCAGTCAATTCACATAGACAAAGAAAAGAAATCCATGGCGGCTTTTTACTGGTCAGTAACTCCTAATTACTATATAGTTTGTCGTTTTAGAGTTCGTTAGCTAATATTTGTTGTTGCTGCAGTTAATGTTTGCTGTTGTTACAGTAAACTGTTAGTTATTTGTTACTAGTCGTTTAATTTATAGTGTTAGTAAAATTATGCTAAACTGTTGCCGTTAGTATATAAAATCTCTAATATGAGCATGTTTTAAAATTGATCAATAACATAAATTTTAAAATAAAACCAATTACACAAATTAATAAAAATAAGTTAAATAAATAATATAAAAATAATAATTTTATGAACATCAAATAACTACAAACGGTTCATGAAAGCTTCAAAAAGAAACTTTTCGTGAAAAACTCCGAAACGCGGCTGTTTTCATCAAAAAATCTAAACGTCTACTTTTTTTTCAACCTAACCAAATACTATATTTTTTTGCGATTTGGAGTAAAACGCTAAACGCTGCTTCGGAATGCTGAAACAAACACCCCTTAGAGTTTGTAATGGATTTAGAAGTCCACTAAGACCATCTTCAGCCTAACATCAAATTGACATTAGAAAGAAGATTTGATTATGATTAGCTTTCCAACCATTATTAAATCGTATTATCATTTTGATGAATACGGTTTTTCTCTCACGAATTTGATATTGCATCAAAAAAATTTGTTACAACATCAAATAATATTTTATTATTATCTTTTTATTTTATTTATATGTATATAGATATAAAAGTAAAAAAGTATTGTATATTTTATTGTATAAATATTTTTATTTGAAAGGAGTTTTTTTTATTTAGAGAGAGAAAATGAGGAAATAAGTTGGAATGTAGTAACATCAAAACATAAAGAAAAATGAAGAAGATAGGATTTGATATAGCAAAAATGATGAAATAGATTGGAGATAGTCTAAGGGTTTGTTTGATTTTGTTATTTGTTATTCTTTGTTACTTGTTTGTTGTTTGCTATTACTTTAATAGATAGCAAATATTAGTTGATTTTTCTATTGAAAAACAAAACATTTTTATCTTCTGTTTAGAATTAAAAGGCAACTAGCAGTTTCGAAAAATAAAATAAATGGACATTAAGGCCATGTTTGACAAATAGTTGTTAGCTGTTAGCTGATTACATTAGATGTTAGCTAATTTGACTAGCTGTTTGTGTAAACTTGTTTGGTAAAACTTAACTGATTACTAATAACTGTTTGTATAAAATGACAAATAAAGATATGGTAAATGATTTATTTGCGGCTAAATGATAATAACTATTGGTAAAAATGTCATTCAAAAGAGAATGAGTGATACTTCATCTAATAATACTAGGAAGAAGGAAGCTTGACTTCTTTCAGAAGAAGCTTCTCTCTACTTTTTTCTCTCTTTTCTTTGTTTCAGATCCGGTCATTTTCGCTACTGATAGGGGTCAAAACCCCCTATATTTTAGTACGATTTTAGGGTTTATTTTGTATCTTTTATTTTTTTTTTATTTGCTTTAATAGTAATTTATCATTGTTTTGTCAATTTTAGATTTTTAAATTACTTTTTATCATTTTATTAAATTTTTCAATAATGAGGTAACGTCCTTACTTTTGCTTAGAAATGAGATGATAAACGCCCTGAGTGATTTATATGCGCTAACTAAAAAGTGCATTAAGAAAGTAAAGACACTCAGCAGGCGGTGTGATGAGATTGAAGAGGTCAAGCTGAGTGACCTCCGATATCTTCTCCAAGACAACTCAACTTTGCACAGTAACATAGAACTTATGCACAAGTTTGTCTCGGAGGTCCAATCAGATTCAAAGAAACTAAAAAAGGATGTCACTACCCTACAGAGCCAAATAAGAGGCTCAAATAAAAATAAATCCTATGTTGAGTACTCAAGTACTAGTCAGCATAAACAGTTCACACAGTGTGACTGTTGCGGGAAAAAGGGGCACACAAGAGAAGTGTGTTGGTTCAATAAGCGGGCTGTCCAATGTGACTTCTGCGAAAAGAAAGGACATATCACTAAGGTATGTTGGCATGCTACTAACTTTTGTCAAGTATTTTGTCACTTTTAATGAATTAATCTCTATATGTTATTTTGAGTTTTACCTGTACCTAAAATTAAGAAATTAACCTACTAAAAATAAATCAAATTTGACTTGGTAATTAAAAAGGATTTTTGGTAGGATAATTAATTAATTTTGGATGAATTTTCTTAAATAATATTTTATGAGATTATGTGCAAATTTTCAAGATAAATGTGGAGATTTTTAAGCATCAGAATCAGGACTCACTCAAGAGTTCAAATTCAAATAAAAATCATGCAGAATATTTTGGCAGATTTTTAGGGATTATCTTTGGGATTTTTGTATTTAAATAATTAGATTTTTTTATCTCCAAAGATAAATTAGTTTTTATTAGATAATGTTAGAGTTAGTTTTTCATAAGAATAGCTTTTTATTAATTAGTCTTTCATTATAAAAGCTTTTTATTAATTAGTCTTTCATTAGGAATATGTTTTATTAATTAGTCTTTCATTAGGAAAGCTTTTTATTAATTAGTCTTTCATTAGGAAAGCTTTTGGTTTTTCATTATAAATCCAGTTTTTGTTAGACAGTTTTTATCTTTTCTTCTTTTGTAAAAACCCTATTTTCCCCCTTGAAGAATCCTCTCATCTCCTCCATCCTCCATTGAAGAACGTTCGAAGCTCCACTTCTCGAGGATTATTCAAGGTTCCCTCCTTAAGTCATAAGAAGACGCCTGCAGTGGTAGACAGGTTCCCTGAAAGGGATTTTCTTACTCTTTTACATCTTGTTTATCTCTTGATCCAGTTTATGAATCCTAGACTCATTGTATCTCCGTGACAATTTTCTCAATCTTTAATGTTAATATAATTCTTGTTTTGTTCAATTGATTCATCTATTTAATCTTTGTCTTACGTTTTGTTTGATTGGTTTAACTCATTCATAAATCCAAATATTTTGTTGGCACATATTGCGAGCTGAATCTGACCTAGTCAGAGCTTATAAGAATGAAGACCTTATAGAAGATTAAGCCCAAATTTCTGAGCCTTAGAGCTAGTTTCGGTCTTACAAGGGAATCACACACTAAGAACCATAGAAGGATAAGTAGGGTTAATTGCCTCAAACACAAGTGACTTGGATTAGGTTATTGATTGGTTGTCTAAACAGATTATATTCATCATTATCGTATCATTGCATATCCCTTCGGGTAATTACATTATTGAAAGATCACCTAGGAGTAGAATAACTTAGATAGGAGTAGTTTAACTTAATCAAAACCAAGCTTAAACCCCCTAAAGCCTAGATAACACTAGAAACTGAGTAGCTCGATACTTGCAGGAGTAAATCTTGTGGATTCGATACCTGGACTTGTCCAGATTATTACTTGATAACAACGGGGTACACGTATCCCTTAGTGAGTCTCAATTGAGCGACAGCTCGAGCGCATCAGCTACTACCACCGCCACCGTCACATTTCAGGTTTATTTAGACGAGAAAGAAGGAAGTCCCATTTATATTTTAGTTTCTGTTTTTAACTTTATATTTACATTTTCTTGTTAGTTTGAAGTCTATATTCCTTCTTGAACTTTGTTTTCCGTCAGATCTACACTTGTGAGCTATACTTCTTTCTTTTATTCCTTTTTCGGTCTTAGTAAGAGCAGAAAAGGTTTATCTTGTCCGCAGATCTATAGATCTGCGTGGATGCACAAACAGAAAAGACTCAGATCCGAACGTCCGTAAGAACCTAAATGATGAAGTATGGATTACAACGATTTTTCAACGAGATTCGACTTACGAGAATGATATGATTTCTATGTTTGTTGTATTTTTATCTTTTCTGGTTTTATTTCTCTTGATAGTCTTTTGTATTGCTCTTTGTAGTCTATGTATTGCTCTTTGTAGTCTATTTTTTCCCTTTGTGGGTCTTTGCCTGTATGAGATGAAGGTTTTATTCCTCTTTGTTTCGTAATGTATTTGTATTTTTAAGTTAATGGAATGATATATGGTATTTTATCAAAAAAAAAAAAAAAAGATTAAGTGATAAGTTAATTGAAAAAGCTCTAGAAATTAGGGGTGTGCATCGGTTCGGTTTAAACCGTATACCGAACCAAACCGAGTGAATTCGTTTTTTCGGTTCGGTTTTTTTAAAAATTTAGTTCGGCATCAATTTTAATTTTAAGTGTATTTCGGTATTCGGTTCGGTTTGATAGAAAATGTAAAAAAACCGAACCGTACCGAATTATATATATTTTACATATATATATATATATATATATATATATATATATATATATATATATATATTTGATTAGACAAGTTTAATTTTTTTATTATTATTGAGATAATTGTGAAACTAAAAAGAGATTATGGAGAAGAAGATGAATTCATTAAAATCAAATTGAATTAGGTTACAGTTGCAAGTTGTTTATTTATAATAGCTAAAACAGAGAAAGGGTAAAAGGGAAAGTATAGTGTTCCTATTTCTAATCAGTTGCTAACAAACTAACTGTTAATTCTACATCCTCCCCTCAAGTTGGAAGTGGTGAAGAGACAATTCCAAACTTGGATGAGAATTCTGTAAAGTGTGAGCTTGTCCAAGGCTTAGTAAAGAGATCTGCAGGTTGATCTTCCGTACTGATATGAGGAGTGATCAGGAATCCTTGCTCAACATAATCCCGGATGAAATGAACATCTATGTCGAAATGCTTTGTTCGACCATGGTCTATAGGATTAGCTGCTATGGCAATGGCAGATGTGTTGTCACAATGTAGTAAAATTGGTAAAGGGACAGAAATGAGAAGATCTTGTAGAATGTAGTAAATCCACTTCAATTCACAAGCTGTTACAGCTAAACTTCTGTATTCAGCTTCTGCTGAGGATCTACTAACTGTAGCTTGTTTTTTGGTTTTCCAAGAAATGAGGGATTTGCCAATGAAGATGCAATAACCAGTCACTGATCTCCTTGTTGTTTTGCATACTGCCCAGTCTGAGTCACAATACCTTGACAGAGTTAAATCAACTTGTTTGGGGTAGAGGAGAGCTTTGTTTAAGGTTCCTTTTAGGTATCTTAAAACATGTAGTGCTGCATTTGCAATCTCTATCTTATGAGATGAAGCAGTGACATTTTGTTTCTGTTTCTCCATTTTCTGGATGTAAGAATAAGCTTTGTTGATTGATGGAAATGGATCCATCATCAAGATTTGGTCTCTTGTAGCATCATACAAATCATCAAGACCCATTAGAAATTGCATTAAATGATCTGCTTCAACCATTAATGCAAGCTTGTTTCCATTTTCTAGACAATAACAGACTGGAAGAGGGTTCAATTCAGCCAAATCTTCCCACAGTTTCTTCATTTTGGTGAAATACAAGCAAACATTCATATTGCCTTGTTTTAACAAACTTAATTCCTTCTTTAATTGGTAGATTAAAGGGCCATTAGACTCACCAAAATGCTGTTGTATCTCAGTCCATAATTCTCTAGCAGTTTTGCAATAGAGAAAAGATTCACATAATTCTTTTGACATTGAACCAATCAACCAGGATAACACCATATTATCACACTTCTTCCATTTGTTGTAAAACACAAAAAATGGAGGAGGTTTGATATCATCTCTCAAGACAAAATCTAATTTGTCTTTAGCAGCCAGGCCTATTTTAACAGCACGAAGCCAAGAAAGGTAATTAGTGGTGATGAGAGGGATGCTTACCAGTGAAGCTCCCAAAGTGTCTCCATTTTACAGTTGCATTATGTCTGCAAACTGGAAATCTTCATTCTCCCGGTAATTCCTCTCTCTTTCGGCTTCAGGTCGCAATCCGTCTGTTCTAACTTCAGATCTGAGATTTCTCTCTCTTGTGACACCTGATTTTTGTTCTTCGGTTGACCTGGTGTTTTTTCCATTCTCAGCCTCTGTTCTCAGTTCATCATTCTGGCGAGTGCTTGATTCTGGATGATCAAGAGCACGCCGATAATTCATGGTCTGAGGATCTTGAGGTTGGTAACGATCTTCAAATTCATGTTGAAAATCAGAGATATCTTCTTCATCATTGAGGTAATCATTATTCCTCAATCTTCTTCGATTATGATCCTTCTTCACCGTTGTTGAATGCTCTCCTTGGTTTAAACTTTTGCGGAAAAGTTTTGAGATTAAAGTCTTGAATCAGTTACACAAAGCTTTGATACCATGTGAAACTAAAGAGAGATTATAGAGAAGAAGATGAATTCATTAAAATCAAATTGAATTAGGTTACAGTTGCAAGCTGTTTATTTATAATAGCTAAAACAGAGAAAGGGTAAAAGGGGAAGTATACTGTTCCTATTTCTAATCAGTTGCTAACAAACTAACTGTTAATTCTACATAACCCAATATGGATATATTTTGGAAATATTT
This sequence comes from Euphorbia lathyris, assembly GCF_963576675.1. Classification (NCBI taxonomy): domain Eukaryota; kingdom Viridiplantae; phylum Streptophyta; class Magnoliopsida; order Malpighiales; family Euphorbiaceae; genus Euphorbia; species Euphorbia lathyris. The sequence continues at coordinate 93,313,436 of NC_088910.1, forward strand.
CATTTTTTTGTTGTTGTTGAGGTAAATTTAATGAGAAAATATAGTGATTTTTATTTGTTATTTGTTATTTTTAACTTAATTCGGTTTAAACCGAACCGAACCGCATATTTCGGTTCGGCTTTAATTCGGTTTTATCTATTATTCGGTTCGGTGTCGGTGTGAATTATTTTGATCATTTCGGTATTCAGTTTTTTCGGTTAAGTTTGGTTCGGTTTTGTACCGATGCACACCACTACTAGAAATGAGCTTTTTTTTTTGTTTATTAGCTTTTTGGCACAATAATCTCTTTCAAACCTTTTTTCGCCAAACACCACTATTATAAGTTGGACTAGTCAAAACCTTTCAAACCTCTAATATAACAAAAAAAAAAAAAAAAAAACTCTTTACTAAATAGGATCTAAACTTTTTTTTTTTTTAAAGAAACCCAAGCAGACAAAAATAGAAAAACACAAAAATATGATTAGTTTTCTGATCATTTATAAAGTTTGTAGGTAGTTACTTGGAACTGTTGACATTTAATATAAAAAAGTTAAAAGTAGAGTAAAAGACAAGAAAAGTTTCCATTAAATGTCCCTGCAATGCAACTCTATAATTAAGTTGCACAGTATTTTTCTTTTTACATTGTAAAAATAACGATTTTAAAAGTTCTTTTCCGGAAAAGGGTTGCAATCAGTTTCCCAACTTTATTAACTTGAGTCAATTCCAATATCATTAAGAAAACAAAAACAAAGATATTCTATTATGCATATTTCAAAAAAAAAAAAAAAAAATTGTAATTTCAATATAGAATTAGAAATAAAATATTTCGTACTCACAAAATTTGTGGCTAATTTTTTTTTCAAATACATAATTAAATTTTACTTTTATTTTTATATATTGTATACGTGTTTTGATATGTTAGTGATAAATAACAACATTATGTGCATATGCAGTAATATAAAGTAACTCAGGAGATGATAATCTCATTAATAATGTCTGAAGTTAGTCCAACTTATCAACATTAAACTATCAAATGGTTTTCAAAACCAGATCAATAAAATGAGCGGTAAAGATAAATGGTCAAGTGTTAAAGGTACGATGAAATCCAATCGGAGTTTAATCATTGTTCTAAAAATAATGTGAGAATGATATTTTCATTCTCATGTAATAATACAGTAAAAAGTTACTAATAACTTTTCAAAAAAAAAAGTTAATAATAATAATAATATTATTATTATTTTATAAATATTTGTAATATTTTGATATATCAATTAATAAATTTAACATGATAAATCAAAAATATATTAAAAAAATATATATAATATATAAAAAATACCTTTTTAATTAAATAGTTATTATTATTATATAATAGTAGGATATAAATTTCACAAATTAACTTTAATTATGTAATTTACTAAAATTTTAAAATTTTATTTTGTGTATATTTAATTAAATATTTATTAAATTTTATTAATAGGGAAAAACTAAAATAAAAAATATTTTTATTATATTTATTGAACTATAAAATAAAATAAAAATTTAATGCTTGATAATATTTTAAATAATTGATTTTTTTTAACAAGGAAAAGATCGTATCAAGAATCAACAAGAAGAGCATTACAAAAGAAATAGGGATTGACAGAAAACCATTCACCACTGTTAACGACATCAGAGACAATTTTAGTTAAAATATGAGTTGAACCCTAATACCAAATGTCACAGGGCCAGCACTAAGTTAGGCCAAAACCCCATGCGGCGCAAAGACTTCCTCAAGTCTCGTCAATGCATCTATCGGCATTCCGTCCCGATAGGACTCCCTATGATCAAACCCCGCCCTAAAAGGGACACGCACTATGGGTAACTGCGGAGCTTATAGCGCCTATAGAGTTCCACCCTATGGAGACATTCGACTCCCTTCACTGAATGTGCCCGATTCTCATAGTTCCTAGTGGATTATAGTGGATTGCTTAAGCGAGTGTCGACTACTGACCGAGGGATCGTTTGACGATCTCTTAACAAAACGTTTAGAACTATTAACAAATTCATTAAGCATATAAATACAATCGTTAACTATGACATGAAAATGTGATAAAGCCTATGATGTGTGAGCTATGGACCGAATAACAATCTGAGAATTTGATTTTATCTAGACATTGTTCCAACTTTTATCCTTGATCCAACTTAATGCATTCCGGATAGAAAGTGCTTTTGCTAGAACAACATTGTGTTAAACTATTGGTAGCAACTATAAAATCGTCTAAAGAACCCTAAGAACACACCCGAATCCAATTGTACTGATCCCTTCAAAAGTCACGGCCAAATCGGACCGAAATGGTAACCGGTTCTACTTGAACCGGATAGATCCGACCGGAACTTTTGGAATCTAACAACTATACCTTCAATTATAACAATGACATTATAAGATCCCTTACAATTACTATTCGGTTCTAGCTATAAATTCGAACATACAGATATGAATCTTTGTCACCATATATTAAATAACTTTATGAAGTGGGACCAAATTGTATTGAATATTAATGGGACTACCACCCAACACAAATCAACTTATATTATTAAAGAAGATCATCATCAATCAATATTTATGTTTTTTTTTTCACTCTCCTTCTCAAACGTTAAAAACCATATGAAAACGTACAAATCTCAACGACATTACACTATACTCACTGTATTTCAGAAAACATCAAATGACCTGTCTTCCTCAACTTTCAATATAAAAAAATTGGTTCTGCTGCTCTTTCAATGGCCACTCATACAGATTCAATTTAGGCTTTAGGGTTTTTCCTTTTTTGATCACTTGTATATCAGATGTTTTCTTCAACTACTTCTCTCAATCCTTTCATTCCTTCATCTTCATCTTCGTATGTTGATCTTTCTCCCTACATAATTCATCATCATGAGCCTGATCATAACACTTTTCTTCTTCACCACTATCAAAATCCAGTCTCAATTTTACCATTGATTTCTACTGATTCAAACAATGGAATGACTATGTCTTCAAAGCAGGAAATTCAGGTCAATGATGGAGATTTTCTTCATCAGTATGGGTTTGGTGGTGCATCTTCTGTTTCCCTTGCTGATAAAAGGCCGCCTAAGAAAGACAGACATAGCAAAATTTACACAGCTCAAGGATTAAGAGATCGGAGAGTAAGAATGTCAATTGAAATTGCTCGCAAGTTCTTTGATCTTCAGGATATGTTAGGGTTTGATAAAGCTAGTAAAACCCTAGACTGGCTGTTAACTAAGTCCAAAAGAGCAATTAAAGAATTAGCTCAGAATTATCATGATCATGATCATGATCATATTAATTACAATAACAACAGTGCTGATTCAACATGTGAAGTAGAAGATAATATGATTCCAAAGAATGAGAGAAAGATGAAAAAGATGAAGAAAAAAGCAGCAGCATCCAATCTGAAAGTTACTACGGCTAAGCAATTAAGAGAAAAGGCAAGGGCAAGAGCAAGAGAAAGAACAAGAGTTAAATTGCTTTGCAATACAAAATTCAAGAATTATGATCCTACATTTCAGACTCTGAACCAATCAAATTCAACCCTATTAAACAACCCCTATTTTCATCATCATTCTTCTTCCAGCTTCAATGTTGTTGGAGAACCCTATGGAAGCACAATTGGGGACTCCATATTGATCAAAAGGAAGTTGAAGCAATCAACAATGATGGGTTATCAACAAAATATGTTCTTGTTGAAAGATGCAAATTGCAACAACTTCCCCATTTTGCCTCCAAATTGGGAAAACAACAGTTCAATTCCACGTTCAAGCTTGTGTGCAATTACTAGTATGAATAGATCTACAGGTATGGGATAAGAAATTTGAAGCTTTTCTAATTTCCTTTCTAAAATTGTTTGATTTTAATTTGTGAGTGATTGAATTGTAGGTGCTCATCTCCATGGCAAACTCTGGGAGGCTGAAAAAAGTAAATTGCTATGAAGAAGTTAAAGATGTAAGATGTCAGTTAATTACAGAATTCATATCTGTTGTATTAATTCCTTGTTTGCTTTTTTTTTTTTTTCTAATTTTGTTCATATGTAATGTTTCTGTTTCGGTGATTCTGGCATTGTACAACATGTTTTTCTTTTCTGTTAATGAAATGTATTTTGCTTCCTTGTTTCTGAGAAAATGTTGCATTCGAATCTGTTTTGGTTTAGTCCATTCTAAATTCTATATTCATTCATGATGCACAAAATCAAAAACAGAAAAAGTAGTACTTCTTTGTGGCAAATCGTGAGCAAGGATTTATATGGCAGACATCTTTCTCACTATCTTGTATGGAAACCTAATGTTGCACAGAAACGGAAACCGACACGGGATAAAAAGAATATACCTAGGAAACTGTAGTGGGAAAAAGAAATGAAACACGGAAACACTAACAAATAAGAGTTTCCGTGTAACAACCAGTCTAGTAATATATAGATATTGTCCGCTTTAGTCTCACCTTAGGGCTGGTTCTTGCTCGGCCTTCCACTCCAGGGTCACCCTCTTTGGACCGGTATTTACAACTACTTTGGTGATAAGAAAAATGTATAATGGTAATAATGTTAATAGAAATAGGACTACAGATGAAAAGTATGAGATAAGGGTTATGATATATGTGCATGTGCATATGCATAAGCATAAGCATTATTTGCACCAAAAAAATTGTATAAGAATTTATCTATTTTGATTATGATTTTGTGCTTAATTGAACAGCCTTGCATCAACCTAATTTGGTCAAATGTATATCTGATATGCAGCTGGAAATGCTGATTAAATCTCTTACCCTATATATGACAAAGGGTCTAATTACATGAACACAACGATACACATTTAAACTCATATTCACAAATGAGTTGTTTTATGCTTTACCCAAATTTATCTCATTATAGGGTAATTTTAAACACATTGAGTGCTGGTGGAATAGTTTCTTGTATCAAAGAATCATTCAACCAACAGCTCAAGTGCTTCTTGGATTTGGACAACACATATCTATTCTACCATGTGTTTTAATTTCATTATATGTAGAGCTGTCCGGATTTGAACCTTTGACCCCTTGTTTAAGATGTTCTAATACCATGTCAAATAACCATTAAACCCGAAAACCCAATTAAGCTGACAAGCAAGGCTCGGGAACAAAGTTGCAAAATTTCTGATATAGATAGTGTATTTTCATTTACCTTGTATATCCTGTTTATATGATTGAGAAAGTTGTTGCTACCCCCAAATCTATATGCAAGTCCATTCCTGAAAATCAATGAGATTGATAATTTTGATATGTTTCAATTAAAATCTCTGAAAGAAGATACATATAGTAACAAAGTTTGTGACAAATTGGATGAATTTGCTAATAGAATTCAAGTTTAGTTAACTATTTCTGATCAAGATCAACTAAGGATGCAATGCAAAGAGTTTGTTTCCTTTACATATATAAAATTAACGTAGTTTTACATATAATTGCTTCAGTTGATGTTTGAACTTGACTTGTCAATAGAAGATAGCTTCTGTTCCATCATATATAGTTAAGGAATTATAGTATGAATAAGGATATATATGATATCTTAGTAAAGGTACACCAAAGCATATCAATGGCCATACCCTAAATAGTCACTGATAAAAACAAATACAGCAAAAGTCATATCCAATATTTGTAATCTTAGGTTACTTGTTTGAGTTTTAAGATTTAAGATTTGCATCAAATTCTGGGCCATAAAAAGATTTTCAGGATATACTAGAATGTCAGGAGAGAAAAGCAAGTAGCAGAGCGACAACAAGGATAATTTTCTCAATGAAATCAGCAATTTATATAGAAGAATATGTCATAATATCTGTCTGTTGCATTGAATTGGGTGACATCTTTTACTCAACATGTTTAAGCTGGCTTTCTTTTCTTTTTTCTATCATTTTCAAGAGCCTTTTTCTATATGTTTGGAATCAGATATTGAAATCAAGATAAGCTCCTTAGAGTTTCCAAAAGATTTACATAAGAGTCTTGTCAGAAACATATCTACAAATATGAAATTAGAACCAGCTAGCAGATATACTATATATCTCTCCACAAACATACATATATTAATTTGATTTTGGAATGCCCTAAAAGATTAGGGTAATTCTTTTTCTTCTAATGGCTTTCACCTTGACCTGTGAAAAATGTTGGTGTTTGCACTCTCACCTATGATTAGGGCAGAGCGTGTATCTCGGACATTCTTGAACCAGACCGAATACTCGAAAAAAAAGATCCAGAATTGGATTGAACTGCTGACTTTTTCTATAGGACGGAATTGAATTGTACTATTGACTTAATTAGGTACAATTCAGGAGATTTTTAAATTCCTAATATTGCTCAGTAAATATGTTGGAGATTGAAGAACCTGACCGAATATCAGAAAAAAAATCCAGAACCGGATTAAACTGTTGACTTTTTCTATAGGACCGAACCGAATTGTACAGTTGACTTTATTAGATACAATTCTGGAGATTTTCAGATTTCAGAATTATATCGAACCGTACTCACCCCTACCTATGATATGACTCTCACCTATGATATGATTTGGTAACATTTATCCTCCTAACATATACAAATCAACAAAATTTGCAGCAATTTGAACGGAACTAAAAGATCACGTCTAAATTGTTTATATTGGAAGAAACTATATACAAGCTTCAAACTATCGTTCATGTTACTTTGTCCTCAAATCATCAAAACTTTCATCCACGCGTGGAAAAAGAAATATAAAATTATCATTTCATGTCTTCTTTAGTAAAGTATTTGGCAAGGCGACATGAATAATAGTATTAAGAACTTGTGTTACGTTTCTACCACTTCAAACAATTTAGTCAATACCACTTAGTTCGGTCTAAATTGCTGCGAGTTTTTTTTATAGGTCAAATGTTACCAAATCATAGATTCAAGTGTAAAGGCCAATATTTGTTATAGAACGGGAGCCGGTGTTTTAATTTTAAAGTAGTTTCTTTCATGTGTTAAAATATGCGTATAGAATAGATGCATAGAATTGAGTTGTTTTAAGTGTTAATTTTAATGGTGAAAGTTTTAGTCTAGTAGTTGCGAGTCTACTTATAAAGGAAATTTATGAGTTTAAATCATATGAAATGAGATTTTTTTTTTTTTTTTGGACATTAAATGTATACATGATTGCACAAATTAAAAAAAAAAAAGGTTAATTTTAGTAATTTTGTGAAATGCAGTAGATATAGTAATATAACTGACATATGTAGATAGAGTGATATCATGCAATGTAATCTGATTACATGGAAGTCTGGGCCATGACTATAAGATTTAGTAGCAAGAAGGTACCTAGCTAGTTTGATACACATAAATTCTATATTTAGTCTGTCAGTGTCACCAAACAAGGAAACTAGCTGCCTTGCAAATGCAGCCAATAAATAAAAAATTAACAAAAGATTTTCTCAAATTTTATTTTTGTCACAAGATTTATTACTTCAAAATTTTGAACTGATTGACATTTTTATATATTATGTTTTTAATCAGCTTATACCAAGCTAATTATTTGAATAAGCTCTTAATTAGTTGTATTAATTTGTTTTGTATTGTTTTTAGCTTTTAAGTAATAAAGAAAATAATTAAAAGGTAGTTGTTTGTTGTCTATCAAGTTAAGCTTGTAGGTTAAGTGTTTCCTTGATAAGTATGTGAAATTTCAAATACATAGTAGAATGAGCCGTTGTATATGTTAAGTTAAAAATTATTCCCGCCATGTGTTTTTAATGCCACAAATTAATGAGGTTGTCGGGACTCGAACCCTCGACCATTTGGTCCTAGAGGCTAGGATACCATGTCATGGAACCGATTGAACTAAAAGCTCAAACTGATAATTAAGGCTCAATCATATATCTTATGTTCCAACAACGATAACTATTTTTTGGTGGACATTCAAATCTGAGTCAGATTTTTATTGTGAATGGAAAAAAAAAGTAAAAAGAAAATCAGATTCAAGATCTTTATTAAAGTGAACATTGTTTATATTTCTTAACACTATATTAGTTAATTTTCCTTATAATTAAGAAAGCAAAATTTTCCAAAACTCATTTCATATCAATATTATAAGAGTAAAAAATGCCTGCAATTTATATTAGAAGCTGACGGGGCAAATAAATAATGACAAAAAATTAACAAAAATAAAAATGAGAGGAAGAGAGGAACTTATCTTAAAGATTTTTCCATTCTCAACTTATAAAATGAAGATGACAAACAATTTAGAAAGCTCATAACGGATCACCCTAAAAGTTTAAATTGATAGGTAAAATCAAATAATTGTATTTTTTAATTATATCCGATCATTCGGTAAAATAGGTTCTAATACCGTGTTGAGGAATCATTTGACTTAAAAACTAAAGTTGATACCATTATTATTATCTCTAAACAATCCTAAAGCACACAAAATAGATGCATTTGAAACCACTTTGATTTAGAATTTCAATATTTTAATTTAGACAATAACTGATCTTTCCAATGCCTTGTATCTGCAGAATTTAGAAGTTAAGTTTATATTTTCATCACTTTATTTTACTGCAATTTGAAGTTTAGTCAAATCATAGAAGAAGCAGCATTCTACTTTTGAAATACTCAGCTGCAAAGTACCTTCTTCCACTTTTAAATTTTAAAATAAATGTATTAGATTTCCATGAAAAGATACACAATTACTCTCAGGTACCCATTTCTTAAAGAAAATAAGTAAATATATTTCAACTAGTTTGTACGAGCAACTCAAAGAAATTATCATTCATCATGTAAAAGTGAAATGAGAACAAGACAAATCTAGTTTCATTGAATAAGCTATACACAACAAGAAGATAGATTATGTTTTTAACTCCATGAAGCTAAAATACTAAATTTTGTTGAGGAGTTCTAAGATGATAAGTGCGCAATAGTAGAAAAAACTTCATTAGACTATCTCCAATCCATCATCAAATTGATGTCGGTAAGGAAATATGATGATGGTTAGCTTTCCAACCATTTTCAAACAGTATTCACATTTTCACGAATACAGTTTTTTTTTCACAAATTTAATGTTGCATCAAATAATATTTTATTAATATATTTTATCTTTTTATTTACTTATATATATATAGTATTGTATATTCTGTTATATAATATTATTGTTTGAAATGATTTTTTTTTTTGTTTGAAGTGAGGAAATGAGTTTGAGCAAAAACAATGTAGCAACATTAAAATAGAGTGGATAACGAAAATATGATTTGATATAGCAAAAATGATAAAATGGGTTGGAGATGGTCTCAGTAATGCTTTATTTATAACGGGCATATACGTATAATATTACGAAAAGTGTATTTATATTGGAATCACGAAAACTCATTAAAATAGTATGGTCAAATCAAGCTGATTGGACTATTCATAACGGGCTTAGTTGTAGCGTGATACAAATAATCTTTTTTTATAGCGGACTTAGTCTTTGAACAGTAAGATACCTTGGTGTCTCCGAGTATCTATAACGGGTTGTAGTTATGCCTATTGCAAAAGATTAAGGTTATGACATATCAGGGGTCATTTGTTTGAAATTAAAATATCTTAAATATCGCGTGTATATTATGTGCTTTCATTTGTTCCATTGGATGAGGGTTTTGATTATGCATGTTTTATACAAGTAATATCATTTTGTTCTTGTTCTTTTTTTTAAGATGTGTTGTGTTTATTTATATAGCTTTCTATTATGTTTATTTTGATGTCTTGAGTTCTAAAATATATTACTAATGTTTATATAGCTCATTATGAACATATATTTTGTGTGTCATACTTGGGGATTTAATTGACCCATGGAGTGAATCAGGCATAACTAAGGTAGTTTATCAAGCTGGCTTTATAGGCCTATATGTTATATAGAGGAAATTTTTACTCCTAGAGTTTGTTCGAGATGCATTCTTGAACAAAGTCTTGGAATAAAAGTTTCCATTATCTCATATCTACAAGCATATGAAGCTAGTCTGGTTGACTATATTAGCCATGGAAGAATCACAGACAAAACACGACTAGATGGTTTTAATCGTAAACCAACAAAGATTTTCTTCTCAAGCGGAACTTGAGGGAGTCAATCCTAATGTAAAGAAAAACACACTCCAATGGAGGCTGATTTTGATTAATTCATAAAAAGATATGTTTCAATACAAATAAGGAGGCTTATATACCTCTCCTAATTCAAGAGAAAAAGACCCATGTACCCCAACTAGGGTTACAACTCAATAGACATAAGATAGGGGTAAAGAGGGTATAAAGGGGGAAATGACATTTAGGTTATTATCCCTAAATGACAAGACAATAATTACATGAGTGGCAAAACAGTAAATTACGGAAAGGAACAGAAAAACTAACGGTTGTGTCTCTTTGTTCGTATTGTTGAAAATCACCCCACACACCGAGTGAGGGTGTCACACACTGAGTGGCTATCATTTTGCCCTAAGCTTGAGTTCCCTTCGAGCCTAACACGGCGTGTGGCTCTATGACACGTCGTGTGGGGATTAAAATCAGACTTCCCCACTTACAGTTCCAGCCTGCCCACACGCTGAGTGAGGATTTTTCACTCCAACGCTCTTTTTCACCCTCATTTCGGTTCTTGTGATGGAGATGTCCGCATCAGAAAACATTTTAAGCTAACCTTTCTTTCGCTTTGTTTTTTCAATGGAAGGTCAATCAACTTGATGTTTTCAATGCCTTCTCACACAACACTTTTGAAGAAACAGTTTATATGCATCTATGGCTAAGATTTGTTAATTTATCATGTCATGATTATAGGGTAAATTACATACGTGGTGTACAACCTTTACCCTATTTCACTTTGGTGTACAACCTTCAATTTTGCACACAAAAGTGTACAACATTTTAGTGACCTCTCATTAAAGTGTACAACCGGTAATTGTGACCGGTCAACCCAAAGTCAAAGCGCCACATCATCATTTTTATTCTACCAATTTACAAAAATGGGACCCACTTCTTATATAATAACTAAAACACCATTATCCTTATGTAAATTACTAAATTGTCATTATCCCTTTCATTCCTTCATTTTTCTGGAACTTCTTTCTCTCTCTATCTCTTCCTCTCTCTATATCTTTTACTTTCTCTCTCTAAGTGCTTTCTCTATCTTTCCCTCTCTCTCTAAGTCATTTTCTTTACTGGTTAGCAGGATTATAACTAGTACAGAGACTAAAAGAAGGAAGGAGTGCCATAAATGGCGGCGACAACACAGATCTGATAATTGTCGGAGTCCATTCTCTTCCAACCTTTTAATAATAATAATAATAATAATATCAACAATCACAATAATAATAATGCTAATTGTAGAAATAGTACTAATGATGAGAGGCAATAGGATTCAACAGATTAAAAAATTATAACATGAGGAGTAGAAAAAGAAAAGGAAATGGAGTCTTGGATATGTTGAAGACCAGTAGCTTGAAACTCAACCATTGGAAGAAGAGGAGTTTTGGACTTCAGAGGATTAGTTTAATAAGTTTGACCTCATGACCGGAAATGAGAATGAAAGAAGATTGGCTGTCATTGGAGCTGAGGAGGTGCGATTGGCATCTAGCGATAGAAGAAAAAAATTTGAAGGAATTCCCAGGAATTGATTTTCTGAAATTTGATTTTGTATGCTGAAGTATTAGAAATTTTAAAATTCGCAGGAATTGTCTAAGAGTATCAAAGAAGCTTCCCAGGAATTGTTCATGATTTATAACAAGAGAGAGAAAGGGAAAGATTTAGAAAGAAAGATGTTGCAATGAAAAAATGAAAGGAGAATGACATTTTAGTAATTTACACGATGTATAATGGTATTTCATGATTGTATGTCCTACTTTTTTAAATTAGTAAAATAGAAAATGATGATGTGGCACGTTGACTTTAGGTTGACCGGTCACAATTACCGGCTATACACTTTAGTGAGAGGTCACCAAAAGGTTATACACTTTTGTGTGCAAAATTGAAGGTTATACACCAAAGTGTGAAATATGACAAAGGTTGTACACCATGTATGTAATTTACCCCATGATTATGTTTGTAAGTTGAAAAAATCCTTATATGGATCAAAGGCACCCCATGCATGGAATCAATTATTAAACATGATGCATTGCTTCAGCTTGGTTTTTGTTTCTCTTAGTCTACTACTTCTTTGTTTTATCTTTTCACTATCAAAACTAAATTGTTTTGTTTGATTCATATTGATGATCTTTTGTTGATGATGGATGATTTGAGTAAAATTCAACCAGACATTAATTAATATGTTGTAGAAAGAGTCGGAAGTTAATGACTTAAGTCGACTTCATTATTTTTTGCACATTGAAGCTTATTGGTTGTTGAATGGCTATTGCTACATCATGTGAAATATGTTAATGATCTTTTGGATTGCATCTTATGTCTACTTGCACCCTTGTTTCTATGCTTTATACTACCGCTGACAAACATATCTAATGTTAATGATGGGGAGAGTTTTAATAATCCTACCTAGTATAGATCTATTGTAGGAGGCCTTCAATATCTTACCTTCGCTCTTCCAAATATATTTCATGGAGTTAACAAAGTTTCACAATTCTTGCATATGCCGACTATTATTAAGCATCACCTTGACTTAGGGAACAATGAGTTTAGATGTTACTAGAAAATGTTCTAATTAAATAATCTCTAGATTTAACTAGAAGTTATCAAGATAATTTCCCTCTTATAACCTCCAATCACTGGCATATTGACAATATAAATAGAGGAAGTGTGTGGCCATAATTGTGTCTAATATAAGAATATCAATTAGTTGAAATAATTTTTTTTTTTTTTGTATTATGTTGGCAAAGCTCTAGTAGCAAGTCATATCATTTAATGTTTGTTAAAAGTTTGAATTTAATAATAGAAATTTTGTTCTATTTTGCCCTCTATATTTAACAAATGGTATCTGAGAAGATGCTTAGGGACCGGTCACTGAGTGCTAAGGAGTTTGCGATACGGGATCATGGTGGTACGAGGTATTTCTAGTGCATAGTCCGGGATTGTGAAGATTATTGGTTTGTGACCAAACATAGTTGGTTGATTAAAGGAGATACACAATTCATCATGGTGACATGTCTATCTCGGTAAACACTTTTAAAAAACTTAATAATAATTACAGTAATTGGAGTACTCATATGCAATTTTATTCACTTGGTCAATTTTTTATGGGTGATTATTGGAGGCAATGCCATAACATCTCCGACTGAACAAAATCAACTTAAAAAGTGGAAGGTCAATTGTGTGGTAAAGTAATATATGCTTTATCGGTCTCGGTGGAGGATGATTTACTACAATGTATATATCAAGGACGCTAAAACGCCTAAGAAAGCATGGGTCACTCTTGTTGGATTATTTGCAAGAACAAACGATCCCAAACTCCAATAGCTCGAGAATGAGTCGATGTCGATCTTGCACAAGATATGACGGTGAGTGTATATTTCAGTAAAGTCAACACCTTAAGTAAAGAAATTTCATAATTGGATCCTGAAAATAAAATTGCTAAAACAAGAATAAGAAGAATCATAGTTCATGGATTGTGTCCCGAATTCAACATGGTCTTCACAACAACACGTGGATGGACCAAGGAGCCAAATTAAATGAATTAGAAAATATATTGGCTAATCAAGAGACTCTAGACAAACAAATGTCTAAAGTCTTGCGTAATTATGAAGATAAAGCTCTTTTTAGCAATAAAAGAGCAAGGATCCAAACATCGCGACATCGAGAAATAAAGCAAAGTTCAAACACCAAAAGATGGTCGAAAAGGAAACAAGGAAGGAGTTCGCAATAAGGGGGAGCTCACCACAATCATCATGAAGTGGTAAGGAAATCATATCGGTGCAAATAACCAATGTTATGTCTGTGGAAAAAGAGGCCAATATGCTTGAGATTGCAGATGCAAAAAAGCAAAAGAAAATGATGTTACATCCACACACTCCCAATATGAAAGCAAAGAAGATTGGGATTTATAGGCTTCATGTACCATTGCAGATCTAGTACCATATGATTCAGTCACATCCTCTAAAGTATATGATGAAAAAGCAAGATCAAACAGAAATCTGTTGGGCAGCAAAAGGAGGAAGAACCAGGGGGGCGATTGAGTTCCTTTAACTCCTCAACTTTATGCGAAAATTGAAGATCTGAGTGGTAATGAACAACCACTCGAGGAGCCTTCCAAGAAAGAAGGGGAAAAGGGTTTCCTCAAAAAGAGCCATCAGTTTCGTGTGAAACACTTCCACCCAAGGAAGAGGTGGAACGTAAACAATAAGCAAGAACCGAGATGCTGCCATTGAGGGGGAAAGTTAGGCGTGGCAATCAATATTGTATGAGACACTCCAACCAAAGAGGAAGGTAAAGTCTAAGTCAACATATCCATCAAAAGAGTTACCTTAGTCTTTCGAGTGCCTTATATACCAATGTTTATGTTGATTAATCATTTGTTCTTTCCATAAGCTATAAAAAGTTATTTTTCATTATTAGCAAAAGATGTATTATGGGTTTTGTGTGATAAAAAGGTTTAGCTTAAAATGAATGTAGCTTGACTCAAGGTTTCACATTATAAATTTATTACTTCAAGGTTAGATCATATATTACAATTTTTTTTCCATTTGATGATAAAACAAAATAGATTTTCCTTCTAATCCCAAATTCATTTTACAAAACAAAGAAAACTACAATGTTGAAGACAATAATAATATTATTGAAGACTAGTTCAAGAAAGTAAAGAAAAGTTCATTCCATTTGAAGATCAAATGTTTGTGACTAAATTTAAACGAATAGATTTCTAACGAGAGCTCTTTCACTCAAACGACTATTTATATTAATCTCTCAATCGTCAAAATCTTCACGAACTCTATAAATTGAAGTGTTTGGTGATCTTCAAAGTTATTGAAGTATTTTAGAGATAAGAAAGAAATATTGTAAGAAGTGTTTGGTGATCTTCAAAGTTATTGAAGTATTTTAGAGATAAGAAAGAAATATTGTAAGAAGTAAAAGTGATCTAAATAGCTTCAAATCTTTCTTTTTGTAATGTCATCCCTTTACTCTTAAAAGACTATTTAAGATTAAAGTAGTAAGATTGGCACTCTTCAAGAAAGGAGTTGTAAAGACACTTTGAATTTGAAAGAATTCTTAGTAGATTGAGAATTCTCAAAATGGGTAACTTGAGGAGAGAAGGTATGTAAAAAAGCCAAACCGATCCTTTGTATTTGATTTCTTAACTCTACCTTTTACGTTCTCTATTACGAGTGGCGGAGACAGCCCACTATTTCATTTGGTTTGTGATCAAAGTAAGCAAAAATTTCAAAATGTAAAACATGCTAAATTCAGTACTATAATGTAATTTATAGTTAATGAATAAGGATAAATTTGTATTTAAATGTATGGAGTGACTAAATTATTGAGAACCTTATATGTATTATTGCAAATAAAAAATTAAACAAGAAAACTAAATACTGTATAAAATAAAAATTGGATTAATTAATATTTATCCTATATACTATTGTTTTTGTTTATTTGATCAAATAAAATTAATACTCTAGTGGATCTATTTTTTGTTTTTTCTTTCATCTAAAAAAAACTGCTTTCCTGTAACTCTCCGAATGAATACGTATCAAGCCCATTGTGCGTTCAGGTCTAAAGCGAGGGAAAAGGGCTAGGGACCAAGTAATTACCTAGGGCGAAATAAGGCCTAAAGCTGCAAGCATAGGGCAAGGGAATATGATGCATTTAATTTTAAACTAGGTAATAAGAGCTTCATAAGTTCTTTTTCTTTTTCTTTTGATAGTTAAAAGCTTCATAAGTTATAAATAGTTCATTGACAAAAATAAAGAAGATATTTAATGACCAAAGTTGAAATGACCGAGTTGGTCTAAGGCGCCAGATTAAGGTTCTGGTCCGAAAGGGCGTGGGTTCAAATCCCACTCTCAACATAATTTTTTTTATGAAGCATTAATGTATATTTTATTAAACTTTAGAGATGTTTACCTTATTTAAAACTAAGAATCAAGGATGATGAGAAATTTGATGACACTAAACAATGTTACGTGTATACATTTATTTCTTAATATCAATCAACTTTCATAAAACTGATGCAACTTCATATATTTTGGTAAAGGATTTATTCAATTATTATTATTCTCATAGTTTATAAGTTTGTTAATAATATATTTAAACATTTGAGGTAGTTTTGTGTAATTGATATAACCGGTTTTATACGTGACACACTATGTTAACATTTTTAGAGATTATTTATAATTATATTAGTAACATAGTAAATATTTAGATAAAACTATTCAATTTTTTTATTAGGTAAAGGTAAAGTTAATCTTACATTAAAAAATAAAAAAAGAAAAAAAAATATTGAAGGTAAAAATTTATCATTTCATATGTTATGAGTAAATCTATATTTTCTCAAAAACGATAGAAATAAATTTACAACCTATCCAAAAATAAAAAAAATAAAAAAAAAAACTTATTGTTTAGGCGAAGTTGTTATTTAGGTCTTATTTAGTTCAGCTGTTAACTAACAGTTGTTTGTTGTTGCAGTAAGCTGTTATTGTTAGTTGTTTATTATTAGTTGTTTAATTCATAGAGTTTTTGTTGAATTGTTGATGTTAATATGTAAAATGTCTAATATGAATATTTTTTATTTTAATCAATAAATAAATTATAATATAAAACTAATCATACAAATTAAGAAAACAAAATTTAAAATAAAATTTTATTGAACGGAGTAAACTATTATTTTTTTGGCAATGATATTATTAAAAGATAAACATGCGTTATACAAATAAAAATGGTACTTTTGTCAATATCAAATAAATACAAACAGTTGTTTGTGAAAAACTCAAAAAAAAGCTTTTCGTGTGAAAAGTTTCGAAACGCAGTTATTTTCATTAAAAAAAAGTTAAACGATGATGTTTTTTTAAATCTAACCAAACACTATATTTTGTGCGGTTTGAAGTAAAATGTTAAACGCTCTTCTGAAAAACTGAAATAAACACCTCTTAGTTTAAATAGAATTTTAAAATATAAATACAATGACCTAGTACATGGAAAATTTGCGATTTGCATAGTTAGGGCTCAGAACTCTCTTAACCTTGTGTTTAAACATTCTACCAAAAAATAATTAAAATTAAACCCTAAGAAAAACATGGTGGAGCAAAGCAACAGATTAATTATATTAAAGAATATACAGTAAAATTACATATTAACAAACAACAAAATAAATAAATTCTAAAAGGCAAGAACAGTACCTATACAGTGCGTTCAATCTTCTTTCATACTCGAATCAATATATCTCTGAAAAATACAAAAAATTAAAGAAATTCCGTTACTATTTATGAAGTCCAAACAGACATAAACAAAAATTAGAGAAAATTCAAAATCTTATAATTAAAATAATGTAGATAAAACTAAAGATAAATAATATATATTTGGGGGTTAAAAATGGATTCATGCAACGAAGAAGAAGAAAAAGAAGAAGAAGGAGAAGTTGTTAGTTTCCCCCATTTTCTCAGCATCCAAACAGTACTCTACCAGTACCATTTTTTTTTTTTTTTGAAACCTTTGTTAATATTGAAGAAAGTCGCATCGCATGAATATAGATCAGTATAAGATCCGCAGAAGAAAGATCAAACAGAGAATTAACAGCACAAAACAAAATTATAGAGAGAGAGGAAGAGAGTTTACATGTAATTTGCATGAATCTCTCAAAAAGACTAAAACAGAAGAACAGAAGCTGGAAATACAGAGATTTTATTTAATAGAAAACTATATACCTGTACTGCTCTTTCTGCCATTATATATAATATATAATGTGGTGGTAATTTTTGACATGACAACATTATTTACCATTGTAATTCAATTATAACATGATATACTTGAAACCATTGCATTTATATTAAATTTAGGTTTAACTGCTCAGTCGCAATTAGATTTGGGTCTATTAAGAATCTGACGGAAGTACACTACATTTGTGATGATCTCCACGAACTAGTTATCCAGCTAACAGTTTGATTACCTTGTGATATCTATATATGTAAACTTGTACCTGAGAGTTTGAATATCTTCCGTAGTTTGACATGCAAAATAGAACCAGAGGTCAAAGAGGGTCGGAGCAAGGCGGATCAGTAGGTGCTTAGGAATGGTAGAAAAGTAAGGACTAGTTGTAGGTTGTAGTGTTAATGTACCATAGAATGTGGTCATACCTGTCTATATATATAAGGACGGATCGAGCCCCTCTTCTTCTAGAAATCCTTTTAGTATTAGGTCTCATTCTCCTATTAGGAGTCCGGCTGTAGAAAAAATCTTTCATGATGTGGAAACTTCGACTTAGCAGCATGGGGTTTCCCTTAGAAAGGGAACGTTCCATGGAAGCTTCTTGATTGATCTCAATGCCCAAATTGGAACATGTTATGGATGATCTGAAGACTCATGAGACGCCACGTGTCTGATTCATTTTATACGAGATCACCTTATTAAGGTTCAATAATGGATTTTAAATGTAAGATACTAAAATAGCTTTAAAGTTTTGGGACGAGAGTCAATTTAACCCCTACTTGTTACGTTTTAATATTTATCAAATTGCATAATTAAAGCCCCGGGTAACAAAAATCGACACATAGGAATGTGTTGTTACCCTATAAGTTTGAACTCTTAAATTTACAACAAGTAAGATATGATAGATTCATTTAATGTGTTAATTTTTATCAGTGAAACTTTTAGTATTCTGTAGTAAAAGCTAAATTCATTCTAAAAGAAAGGTATGGTGTCTATGTTAAGGTTAAAATTGTAGCTTAATAATAATAACGGTAAAAGAAAGAAAAAAGACGTAATTGAATAGGTCAATGTGAAAAGAAAGGGGGTAGTACCTATAGATGTGGGTGATATATATAGTATTATATTTCTGTAAGCCACCAGATAGGTAATAAGTGGCTATGTATATAGGGTAAGTATACCGTATACTATAGTATAATTTAGTTATTCTAATTCTTAATTTATTGAAACTGACAAATAAATAAATATTAATTGTTTATAGATAGGTACTTTATTGAAAGAGAAGGGAATTGAATGGCAGAAGCTATATATATGTATATAATGATGTAGGGACTGAATAAGAATATAAACTATATAGGTGGACCGACGTTTGCAGACTATTTTTCTATATTTATAAACGGTACGTTAGATTTATAGGGGATACTCCGTTGCAGATCTTGTTCTACTTCGGTCTTTTGACCATCTTTTCTTTCTCTAGAAACTATAGAATGTAAATTTTGATCATTTAATTAATTCAACTGAAAAGCTTACGGGTTGTTTGATTGTTCATTTTTATGTTCATGTTTGTCTTTTCACTTCAAAATAAAGAGTTTTCGATGTTTAGTTAGTGACCTTTTGTTTGCTTTTTACATCTGAAAAGTAACTAATTTTAAAAAAACAGATTTTTTCAACATCAAACAGCAAAAATAAACAATAGGTAAAACTCAAAAATAACTTTTGTATTAATTTCTAATATATATATATATTTAGATTTGAAGTGTGTACAACACATGTTCATTATACTATGTGTTGAAATTTAATCAATAAACGAGGTTGTTAGAATTCGAACTCTCAATACTTTAGTTTAAGAGCCTTTAATATCATGTCAATGAACCATTTGAACCAAAAGTTTAAACTGGTAGTTAAAACTTAAAAATAGCTTATTATATCTACATTTCTTTATGTAGAAACTAGAGAGCGTGAATTTTTTAAAGGCAAAAAGCATTTGAAGACTCTATATCATTTTGATTTTAGTATATTGAAACTTTCGATCTTTTATTTCAATATATCACATCTTTGTTTACGTTTTGTTTATCATATTAAGTGATAAAGCAAGATTTGGCCAATTTGAAGACAATCGAAGTCACAATTGCTAAATATGCTCCTGCACAAAGTAGGTTGTTAGAGATTTTCTCAAATGTTGAGGTGTTAGTTGTATGTATGTATATGTCTTCTAATATGTTCTTTCTTTTGCTTTGGTTTGGCAGGTGGGATGTTAGAAGATCTGATTCTTGAATGGTCGATGGACTTGGATCAATTGGAGTTTGGTTTTGACTTCGAGCCATTGCCAAACGATTACCGTGGAGTGAAGGTTCCTCCTTTGTCATCAGAAGATCCTTTTTTTTTTAGATCGCTCCAAATATGGAGAAATGAGTGAGGTTCTCTTCCTCAACTGCAGAGATTTCAGGGATCAGTGAGTAACGTGGCTCCCTCCATGGAGGTCAAAAGTACAGATATCCCAAAGGGTCGACTAGTTACCCCTTTGATTGCCAAGGCAGCCACCAGGAAAAAAGGCATGCTTGAAAGTCTATTGATGGTTCCTTGAGTCCTTCGGAGGAGGTCAGAGTGATGGAGGGATCGAGGACAGTAATCTCGTCGTGGTTTATCTGAAGGTTATCATAGTGGAGGAGGAGGAGGTTTTAAATGGGGGTGAATCGACGCCCATGAAGTCTAAAGTGGGATCCCATGGGGAGAAGGACTTAGAAGTGGTGAGGGTCGTTCCCGTGGTGAGGAGGGAATCCAGGGTGAGGCCTCAACCAACCATGAGCGGTTTATGAAGGACATAGAGTGTAGAGTGTAGTATCTGTTTTGATCGAGGTAGATGGATCCTCACGAGGATGTCTAATAATCTCTTATGGAGGCAACTAGCTTCTTTAGTTATGGTGTCGGGGGAAAGGAAGCAAACCAAGGGAATTCGGTTGTGGAGTGCGTCCAATCATATGGTTGCGTCTAGCGGAGTAGTAAGCTTTCCTCTTATTCCTTGTATTTCTGCATGTTTATGATATTGTTATATGGTTTTTTATTTACCTTGCGTAGACCAAGGTGGAGTTAAGCGTAACTTTGATGCAGCAGGGGCAATATGAGAAGGGGCTTGAGAAGGCTCAAGTGGATGCGGAGTCTCGGATGAAGGAGGGTTTTATCTTGAAGCACTGTGATGAGAGAAATACTTGACCTATATCTCGAGATGTTCAACTAAGGGATAAGTATACCCCGTCATTTATCAAGTAATTGATGCGTTGCGCTTAGGTAGAGCTTATGAATATATATTATGATAAGTTCGTTATGATTTTGGATGTGATCTTCATAAATGCTCTATCTCTACTAGACGCTACTACTTAGGGGCAAGTGTACCCCGTCGTATCAAGTAATAATCCGGTTAAGACTAGGTATCGAATCCACGGGATTTATTACTACAAGTATTAAACGACTCGGTTTTATACGTTATCTAAGCGGTGAATACTTTGAGTTGATTTGGGAGACAACTATAAACTACTCCTAACTACGGGTGAGACAGATTTATATAACAAAGACTCTACGAAGTGATACGGATAGTGATAAGTTATAAATATGATAAACAATGACTCCGAATATATACGGTTGATGATTTACTCTTGCAATGACGACTACGTGTAGAGTGACCGACCCGTGGAGTACTTAGACTACGTGGTTCCTAGTCAAGGCGTGTCTAATGCTTGGGATTAGAAATTAGGGCCCGTAAGTTCCATGGCTTGTCAATTCCTACGGTTTTCGGTGTGTCACTTCCGGTAAGGCAACACCTATATGAATCCCTAAAGATAGCCCGAATGGCGTCGGAAATCGCGTTCCCCTACACAATAATCAATTACGAATATCAAAACAAGTAGCAAACATCAACACATATAAAGAAGTAGAAATTGTAAATCATAAATTATAAATATGGAAAATGTAAATATGGAATACAACCAAGCTTAGTACATAGGAAGAGTACAAGCTAATTAGCAAGTGAAAAGGGAAGAATTCGCCCTCGGAACTAGCTAACCGGACTCAAAGCCATCTCTTAGGACTTGGAGGTGGAACTCTCGAGCTTGGTGAACGAAGGTGGAACGGAACTTCAACGGAATGCCGGAATAAACGAACAAGCTCTCAAGGGGATAGAGTTTTGCTATGTAAAATCTGAATCTAAAATCTAAAACTATATAGCAAGAGCTCAATACATAAAATTCTGGATGTCTAAATGAGTGCTAGTCACTCTTATTTATACACATCAAGATAGGGGTAGAATTGTAAGTTCACAAGATACAAGCATGGAGATACATTATTTCTGCAGAATTCCCATGACACGCCCCGCGTATGGTAGGGGACGCCCCGCGTATTGGCCCATTTCGTCAATAATTCCTGCATGTGGACCAAATTCAGATCTTGTTGTCTCAACCACGCCCCGCGTAGACTAAGGTACGCCCCGCGTGGTTGGGCTCCTAAGATTTAGTAGCTTGAATTAGGTCTTTTACGCC
The DNA here is from genome assembly GCF_963576675.1 of Euphorbia lathyris. Classification (NCBI taxonomy): domain Eukaryota; kingdom Viridiplantae; phylum Streptophyta; class Magnoliopsida; order Malpighiales; family Euphorbiaceae; genus Euphorbia; species Euphorbia lathyris. Next base: position 93,335,759 of record NC_088910.1, read on the forward strand.
ACGCGTAGCCTGAAGCACGCCCCATGTATATGAGTCCCTGGAACTTTAGATTGAAGAACTTCCCATATACGCCCCTCGTAGTAGCAGTTGACTTGGAAGACCATGCAGTCTGACTTTCATGATTGATCTTATCATCTCTGACTAGATGTTTCACGCCCCGCGTGGAGGTTGATATGCCCCGCGTATCAGTGGGTTAGTCCCACATGGTGCCTGTGGATTGAGCAATTATTTCTGACTGGATGTCCCACGCCTCGCGTGGAGGTTGATACGCCCCGCGTATGTCGGTGGATTTTTGCTCCTTACTCGTACCTGAAATACAATTCTCGAGAGCCGAGTTAGCTTGACGTTTTATTTTCTAAATTAATCAAAAATAAAGATAAATAACCGAAGATACGAATTTTATTTTTATTTCGTTATTTTATTAAAATACTCTATTTTTGCAATTAAACTTATTTATTTTTTTCAAAATTAAACCGTAAATCACGCTAAAAGATATGGACGAAACGCCCCTATCAAACCTCCTCGGACTTTAAAGTTTTACTTGTCCTCAAGTAAAAGAAATCGAAAGACAAAGGATTGAGATCATTAAGAAACAAACCGTCGGTTGGTTTTACCAAGTGCGTGATTCCGAAGCTAAAGTTTTAAGCAAAGTTTTCGGCAAGTACCTACGCCAACAAACGAGTAACCAAAACTTGTTTGAGACCACCATGATCAAATTTAATAGGCAATATTAACGGGGGTCGATTATCTTTTGAGAACCCGATTGTACCTCACCAAGGGATTTCACTCTTGCGCTCAAATTTTGGTGGGTCGGTGTTTTTGCACTCTCCTTTGTACTTACTCGAAATCACTTTGAGTTTGCATTTTCATCCGGGTTTTTCCTCCTATGTTATGGTTTAGGAAATATTAAAAATGAACCCGGAGGGGGGTTGTAATGTGGGTGGCTTTTTAGTGGTTAATTTTTAGAGACTCGAGTTCAAACACCATTTTGATGATCGCACCGTGTTTCTATTTTGGCCTTAGCAAGTTCGTAAAATATAACTCGAAATTGCTCTGGTGGAGCTTGAGAATTCCTTTTTGCTCTTTATTATGTTTTTTCCTTTTTCTTTTTGTTTTGAGAGCGGCACAAAAACGATTTCGAGAGCTCATGGTGCTTACTTGTCAAGGCCTTGTCTTATTTCAGGTAATTCTGATGCGATTTGATTTTGTTGGTATTTGAACAAGAGGAAAAAGGGTTAGATGTTAAAAGGGTATTAACAAAGAAGTCGGTTAATAAGCTCGAGGGGGTTTCCTAGAGGTTAATGAAAACAAGAAAAATAATTTAAGAAAAGAATTATCCTAAGTGGGTTCGTTTTATCATCTATTGCCGTTTTTACCAAAATAGGTGTACTTAACCCGGTATTAGGTGCAAACTTTATGAATCGAGTGGAGTCAAAGCTCTCGAAAAATTGTGAAAGAAATAGAGATCTCGTACGAACTCTTTTAGGCTCAAAGATACCTCACAAAAATTCGGGTTAAAAAATGTGTACGTTCAAGTTCTCGTCAAATTTTCAACTATCCCGTTTTTATTGCCTTTTTAAATTTCATTATAGAGATAACATGTGGGTTCGGACTCAATGCTTTTGTTTAGTACGAACCTAGGCTTTGCATAAATTCTATAACTTCAGAATTAAGACTAAAATTTCTTAATTAAACCGATCCTTTGATTTAACGTCTTTACATTTAAGAACAAATAACAGAACTTTTAATTAATTTCCGAGGGAGGTAGTGTGTCGGAAAAATTTAAGAATCAATAAATTAGTTTAATTATTTTTTTTTTTTTATTTGATTTTTATTTTTGTTTTTGTTAGTGCAAAACAAACGGTGAGTGCGGGGTTGCACGACCCTCTGCGTTATTAAAATGACGCCTATTCCAAGGACGTCGCAAAAGAAAAGAAAAACAAAAACAAAAATAAAGATAGAATGGAAAAAGGACCCTGAAGGTCAGGTCCTACGCGTGGCATACTCAGGGGGGCGCCCCGCGTAGGAAAGGCTTGTTAAGTACATTTTGGCCAGAGACTCAGATACGCGGGGCGCACTTAGAGGGGCGCCCCGCGTGTTCCGAGCTTTGGGCTAGTTATAAAGGGAAAAGGCGGGGCACGCGGGGCGTAGAATGGGCACGCCCCGCGTGAACATTAGTAATTCTTATGTAAAAATAAAAAGAACGAACACGGGAACGGGAACGGGAAATAAACGAAACAAAACAATAAAACTAGTTTAATATAGATTACGATAAGAGAAAGTACAAATGAAAACAACAAAAGGAAAAACGGAAACGGAAAACACAGAATTGTAAAAACATAAAAAAAACATGAAATGATAAGAACAAAAGAAAACTAGGGTGGAGGCGGAGGCGGATTGCCGTGAACGTTAAAGTGGGTGGAGAAGGCATTGGTGAGGGCGTCGAAGCGAGCGTCGAAATGGGCCTGATCCTCACGCCTTTGGGCCTCAATGGAGTTGAAGCGGGTGATGAAGGTGGAATGGTCCATGAGGCGATTAGCCTCAAGGGTGTCAAAATGGGTGTTGAGGTTGGCGAATTGAGAATCAAAGTGGGCGCGATCTTGACGTTGGTGGCCTTCCAAGGCGTCCAACTGGGCATATATGGAGTTGAAATCGTGGTTGGGCGGTGGGCTAAAGTTTAGGCCCATGTCCAAGTCCGATCCCTCGTCCTCTTGGGGTTGGGCCGCCCCCGAACTTTCACCTGGGCCGGAGGCGGAGCGCTGGAGTGATTTGAAGGCGTTTTTGTCTAAGGGCCGCGGCTCCAAGCTGGGAAGGCGGTCAAGGGCGGCTTCGCCGAGAGCGGAGGTGGCGAAGATTTTGATGAAATTGCCCAACCCGAGTTTGGCACGTTTCCGGGTGGGCATGTGGTGGAGGTGGACAGCCACGATGTAGGAGAGGTCGTAAGTGAGACCGTTTGCACAACAATAGAGGGCCAGAAGCTCGTTCTTATTGACCTTGGTGGCTTCGGACTTCCTCGAGAAGTAAAAATTGATGAAGCGGTGAAGAAGTTGGAGGATGGGATCGCGGATGCATCCTGGGCGGAGATTGGAGATGTCATAATCGTCGGACCCGGTGATGGAGGTCCAAAAGTCACGAGGGGAGACACCCTCGGGCCAATGTGCTATGCCGGCATCCGTTTGCATAGTGAAATGGTTGCTGAGCCACTGTGTGTCGATGGAAAAGGGGCGGTTGTGAAGGCGAAAGTTGAAGAGGGCGGCACCGGGAACTCCATTAGACTCAAGGTTGGTGTAGAACTCCAAGACCAATAAGGGGTAAACGTGTTGGCGTGCACGAAAGTGATCGTGCCAATTGAGAGTGCGGAGGCGATCCTCAAAAACACTTCCAAGGTTGTAACAATCGAGAGTGCTTCGATTGATGTATGGGAGTTCCATGATATGGGCAGGAGAAAGGGTTTGGTAGGATAGGGCCTCTTCTTCGGTGAGGAGATGAAAAGGAGCCCGATATTGGCGGGTGAGTGGCGGTGTTTCTTCCCTTTCGGGTGGTGGTGGTGATTGTCGATTTTGGGAAGAACGAGAAGAGCGGGCACGAGTGTGGGAGTAAATGCATGCTTTAAGTGTGGAGAGGGAAAATTAGGATAGAAAATTGCATGTCTGTCGTTTTGTTGTCGTCTTGTCTTGTTTAAACTGTTTGCGTGTTGCATTTGTGCATCTGCTGTCACCGCGTCTGTCGTGTCTGTCTTGTAGAGTCAATCAAAGCCTCCCCTTAAGCCTTAAGTCTTGGTTCTTCGCTTGAAATGGATGAAATACTCTAGAGTTGTTATATTGCATATCCCCTCGAAAACTTCATCGAAAGAAAAAATTACACAAACAGGCCATCTTAATTTTACCCTTGAATAATTGATGATGAGGTCGTGTCCCCAGTACTTAATTTTGATACTTAGTGCAATTTAAGTAGTCCACCTTTAAGAAGATGATGGAAACCAAAATTGTGAAATCTGAATGTCAACCTAAGATGAAATCGTGTTACCGGAAGTAGTTGAAGTTACTCTTAATGATTAATGCACGAATCCTTAAATCAAACTTGCTTGCCAATGCACTGAAAATCTAAATCTCCAAATACCTCTTTCCACCTTACTCTAATGCCTACAATCAATAAGTGCAATTGCACAAACAAATTCTTGGTATGAGTATGCATAGCATCTTGGTTTTGTGATCGGGTTGTATGACCGGGGGTGCGTTACCCATGCGTTCAACCGGTACAAAAGGCCCCTCACATTGGAAAGAAAATGGAAAGAGGGAATCTAATTCTTCAAACGCCTTGGTTTTGTGATCGGGTTGTATGACCGGGGGTACGTTACCCATGCGTTTCAACTGGTACAAAAGGCCCCTCACACTGCCAAGTGACTTAATTAATTTAGCTTAACAACCTTAGAAATTTAATCTGAAGGTTCACGGTGAATGATTTGGTTGTTCATTTTTGGCTAAACAAGATTAAGTTTCTATCTATCTTCTTAGAGTTTGGGCTACTGAAATTACCTTTGAGAATGAGTTTTCACAAGGCGACCCCTCTATCATCTTCGGTTCAAGGGTAGTTAGTAAAGTGTTTTGTTTGGAAATAATCCGGAAATGTCAAGAGTCCGAGGGCTATGTGATTTAATTCATTCTAAATGTCCATCTTTCTTGCTTGAGGACGATCAAGGTTCAATTTTGGGGAGGTTGATATTTCCATATTTCATAGATGTTTAGGTGCATTTCATTCACTGTTCTTAGTTATTTTCAACTGTTTTTGTTTATTATTTTCGTGTTTTAGGTCGGTTTTATGTTTCCTTTACCTTACAGCATGATTAGTGTCTTTCAGGACTTTTTGGACCTCCTCGGAGCTCTAGGAAGCAATCAGGCATCAACCGAGAGAACGAGGAGCTGAAGCAGACCCTCCCACATGTTGTCTCGCCGAGACAACTACTGTCTCGCCGAGACAGCCACTGTCTTGCCGAGACAACTACTGTCTCGCCGAGACAGAACGCGAATCAGCAACGCATGTCCGGCTCTTTTTGCTAAATTGGCCCTATGAAAACCTAGAAATCTCCATTTTTATTCCTGTAATTTACCTTTTTGCCCTTGTAGCTCTTGTTGTGACTATAAAAGGGAATTAGGTTTTATTTCTAGATAATCTTCTTTTTCTGAAACAATTGAGCAGCCATTGTGATAGCAAACCACATTTTAGAAGTTAGGCTTTGGCTCATTTACTACAATTGGGATTTTTAATTACTCTCATTCCATTTTCTGGCGACTTTCAATCGAGGATTCATCGACGATCACTAGAGTGACAGTCTAGTTTTCTTCTCCTTTTTACTCTTCTATTGATTTTCAATATATATTTATGGATTTCATCTTTATCATTATGATTGTGTTGATTTACATATCTATGAGCTAATCTCCATCCGATCTGGGATGGAGGTGAATTTGGTGTGAATGATTATATCTGGGTTTAGAGTTAGGGTATGATTTGATTGTCAACTGTAATCTGATTGTTTGTACTTAATGTCTTGATCCGAAAGGAAATAGAATTTTAGATAGATTCGATACCGAGAGGAGAGAATCTATACTGAACCCATACAGTCAGACCTCACTAGGACACTAGGAGTGCGGTTCTTACTCGGGCTACGGCTTAGAGTTCAACCAAACAGGACTTAGTAATGCTTTACATGTTGTAGAACATATTGCCTAACCAAGCTATTGTTTGAACACATGTGAATAGGGGTTTTAGAATACTGATCACATTCATACCTTCTCTAGAATGGTTGCCGTTATATTCCGACATGATTTAACAACTCTTAACTCTCGACCTAGATATATGATTCAACCAAAGGATCTGAAATCCCAGATTTCTCATCCATTAATCTCACCAATTGTTATCCCTAGCGTTAATTTTTAGTTCTTTATAATTAATTGCATATTTAGTTAATGCCAATTCCACCCCAATTCTATTTGTCTTGACATTTGGACGTTTGATTAGACTTAGTGGCTCTGCAATCCTGTCTCCCTGTGGGTTCGACCTGTGCTTGCACACTTTATTACTTGTTGCGATAGGTTTATACTTGACCTTACTTTTGCTATATATCCAAGGAGCATCAAGTTTTTTGATGAACCTGTACCTGCAGATTAAAAATCCTTCCACCACATTCCCGACTTGTGGAGGAGTTCAGCACGCAACAAATAATTCGAATCTAACAATTTAAAATTCTCAGAGTCTTTTAACTTGAAAGTGGCCATTGTTCCCTCACAGACCACTAGGCGGGAGATAATATGGCCAAAGGGAAGGGAGGTTTGCTTTGAAAAGCGAACTCCGACCATCAAAGTCCAGATAAGTGGGCCATCCTAGGAGGTTTGTTTTGGGTCATACACCAAAGAAGTAAAAGATCGGCCTCGCTAACCTTATCGGCCTCGGGGAGACCGATAAGGTTAAATGTAATCCATTTATGCATTAAGCGGGTTTGAGGATCGGTTATGTTCTTATTTAACGTTTTGTTTTTCTTAAAATCAAAAATCCCCGAAAGCTCAAACCAAACATCTTTATTAGTGAGGTCCTTGTCCCACTCGGTGTAATCGCCCTCTTTAAAACCCATGACTTTATCAAAGTCCTCCTCACTCCATTTGGATTCGGTATTATCAATTCTATAGTGTAGAGTTCTTACGCCCTCGTCGTCAGTGTCGATTCGAAGGGTAGTAAAGAACTCAACAATATAGAATTTGTACAATTTGTACCGCCTATCATCTAATTTCTTCCACCCTATCCAGGTTAGGATCTCTTTAATCCCCTCATTCTTACCCACATTCTCAAGTAAAGGCCAGTCAAAATATCGGGGGTGAGCAAGTTTGTAGTCTTTAAATTTTAGGTATAGCTCCCCCTCATCAACAGATTTAATGTAGAAAGGGCAAAGATACTTACGTGATAACTCGGACGGGTACGGAGTATCTACTTGCTGTGATGAAGCTCGGGGCCTAGGAGGGCGTGGATGCATCCATCGGGGTCGTCCAGAATCTTCAATTGGTGTCTTCTCCTCGACCACTCGATTCTTGCCTTTGGACCGCGTGGTGTGGGATGATTCTGCCATGACCTAAGTGCATAAAACAAAAGAAGAATAGCAAGAAAACACAAATGAAAAGAGGAAAACACCACATAAAATGAAAAGGAGTTATCCCAAAATAAATCAAACAAGTAGAAATAAAAGGGAAGTGATGAACCTTTGTAAAAATTAGAAATGGTGAAAGGAGAGTTAGCACAAACTAAATGAAATAATGAAAACAAAGGAATAGTAAAGAACCTTGAAAAATTAGTGATGGTGGGTTTGAAGTAAAATAGATAGGATGGAGGTGAGAAATGGGGAAGAGGTAGGAGATGATAATGGAGGGATGGGAAAGGTTTGTAGAGAGAGAAATTAGGGTTTGGGTGAAGAAATTGGGGGTGAAGGGGAGAGGAAGTCAACTTTTAAAAAGAAAATAGGGTTTGGGGGTTTTATAAGGGCGGATCCAGGCTGGTGGGCCTTGGATCCGCGATGTGTCTCGGCGAGACACATGGTGTCTCAGCGAGACACATAGTGTCTCGGCGAGACACACTGTGTCTCGGCGAGACACAACGCTATGCTGGCGTGCCTTGCTATTGGCAAGGCCGCCTTGTCTCGGCGAGACAATGGTTGTCTCGGCGAGACACAGCGGGAAAAGACAACAGTCATAAAAACAAGTAAAAGAAATTAAGTGCGGATAAAATGTTCAAAAGTGCTTGAAAGGGAACGTAATGTAAAGAGGTTCTAATCTGGGGTGCCTCCCAGGAGCGCTCAATTTTATAGTCTATGGAGCTTATAGACTGTCCTTCTCCCTCAGGACGGATCATCCAGACGGAGATGCTCGATTACTCGAGGTCCGTCATCATAGCACTTCAACCTCTGACCGTTAACCTGAAACGTCTGATTCTTATCGTCTTTGATTTCAACCATACCAGAAGGGAAAGCTTGTACTATGGAGAATGGTCCGCTCCACCTGGACTTCAGCTTACCAGGCCACAGCTTTATCCGGGAGTTAAATAACAGAACTTTGTCCATTGGCTCAAAGTTGCGCTTAATGATCCGCTTGTCATGCCACTTCTTCATTCGTTCCTTGTAAATCTTGGCATTCTCATATGCTCCTAGTCGAAATTCCTCCAATTGATCCAACTGCAACAACTGCTATTCACCTGCAATCTTATTATCAAAGTTTAGAAACCTAGTGGCCCAAAAGGCCTTGTGTTCTAGCTCTACAGGCAAATGGCATGCCTTTCCATACACCAATCTGTAGGGAGACATGCCGATTGGCGTTTTAAACGCGGTTCTATATGCCCACAAGGCGTCGTCGATTTTTAAAGACCAGTCTTTCCTAGATAGGTTCACTGTTTTTTCTAAGATGCTTTTCAACTCTCTGTTAGTTATTTCTACCTGGCCACTAGTCTGAGGGTGGTAAGGTGTGACCACCTTATGTGTGACTCCATATTTCTGCAAAAGCTGTAAGAAAAGCTTATTGCAGAAGTGTGAGCCGCCATCACTAATAATGGTGTGAGGGGTGCCAAAACGTGTAAAAATGTTCTTTTGCAAGAGCTTAGTTACAACCCTCGCATCATTACTAGGTAAAGCAACAGCTTCCACCCACTTTGACACGTAATCGACCGCCACCAAAATGTACTCATTGTTAAAAGACTTGGGGAAAGGACCCATGAAGTCTATCCCCCAGACATCAAATATCTCACAAAGCAAAATAGGACTAAGAGGCATTTCATGTCTTTTTGATAAACTTCGAGTTCTCTGGCAATTATCACATGACTTTACAAATCTAGCAGCATCGGCAAAAAGGGTGGGCCAAATAGGCCAGATTGTAATACCTTAGCTGCAGTTTTGGTCGGGCCATTATGCCACCTACCTCTTTGGAATGGCAAAAAGCTAGAACTGACTCTACTTCACTTTTAGGGATACAACGCCGAATGATATTGTCGCCACATACCTTCCATAGGAAAGGATCCTCCCAGTAGTACTATTTTACCTCATGTAGAAATTTCTTTCTCTGCTGATAGCTCAAATCTGGGGGTATGACCTTTCCTGCAATGAAATTAGCATAGTCAGCGAACCAAGGTACTGATAAAATTGCCATTAACTTCTCATCAGGGAAGGATTCCTTGATGTCCTCAGAGAGGATCATCTCGTCCTCCTTGTTCTCCAAGCGGGAGAGGTGGTCAGCTACCACATTCTCGACTCCCTTCTTGTCTCTTATTTCTAAATCGAATTCCTGGAGCAGCAATATCCAACGAATGAGTCTAGGCTTTGCGTCCTGTTTAGAAAACAAGTACCTCAGGGCAGCATGGTCAGTATACACAATAATCTTAGAAAGCACAAGATAAGATCTAAACTTGTCTAAGGAAAAAATGATAGCTAGCAATTCTTTCTAAGGAAAAAATGATAGCTAGCAATTCTTTCTCTGTGGTGGTGTAATTTACCTGAGCTTCATTTAAAGTCTTACTAGCATAACAAATAGGCTCACAAATTTCATCTTTCTTTTGACCCAAGCATGCACCTACAGCTGTGTCACTTGCATCACACATTAGCTCAAATGGCTTGCCCTAATCTGGACTAACCATAATAGGGGCTTTCACCAATTTACTTTTAAGTTCATTGAAAGCATCTAAGCATGCATCAGTGAAAACAAAATCGGCATCTTTCAAAAGCAATTGAGTTAAAGGCCTAGCAATTTTGGAAAAATCTTTGACGAATCGCCTATAGAATCCTGCATGCCCCAGGAAGCTTCTAACTGCTTTGACATTACAGGGGGGAGGTAGTTTATCTATTACTTCGATTTTAGCAGGGTCGACCTCTATCCCCCTTTCAGACACTTTATGCCCTAACACTATGCACTCTTTGATCATAAATTGACACTTTTCCCAGTTAAGAACTAGGCCAGTGTCCTCACAGCGTTGCAACATCAACTCTAGACTTTGTAGACAACTTTCAAAAGTAGATCCAAATATGGAGAAATCGTCCATGAATATCTCCATGAATTTCTCAACCATATCACTAAAAATCGCCGTCATGCATCTTTGGAATGTGGTGGGTGCGTTGCACAGGCCAAATGGCATTCGTCTATATGCAAAAGTCCCGTAAGGGCAAGGAAAAGTGGTCTTTTCCTGATCTTTCAGATCGATCGGAATTTGCATATAGCCCGAATAACCGTCTACAGTGCAATAAAAACACTTACATGACATTCGCTCTAGCATCTGATCGATGAATGGAAGTGGGAAGTGGTCTTTTCGTGTGGCGTCATTCAACTTCCTGTAGTCTATGCACATACGCCAACTAGTCACCTTCCTCACAGGGATCAGTTCATTTTTCTCATTTAGCATCACTGTAGTTCCGTCTTTCTTAGGAACCACCTGCACAGGACTAACCCAAGGACTGTCAGAAATGGGAAAAATTATGCCTGCATCCAAGAGCTTGATCACTTCAGCCTTCACCACTTCCTTCATTTTGGGGTTCAATCGTCACTGCGGTTGAACAGTTGGTTTGATCTCGTCCTCCATGTAAATCCTATGGGTGCATACGGAGGGGTTGATTCCCTATATGTCTGCCATCTGCCAACCAAAAGCGCCCTTGTGCATGCACAGAACTTCAATCAACTGTTCTTCCATATCCCTGGTCAGCTCAGAAGAAACAATTACAGGCAAAGACATAGGTGGTTGCAAAAATGCATACTTAAGGTGAACAGGTAATGGTTTAAGGTCAAGGATCGACGGTTCCTCAATGGAGGGTTTTGGAAGGGAACCAGAATTACTTACTAACTCCTCAACGTGTCGAATCCAATAACACCTTTCTGCTTCCAACTCACTTAATTCAATAAGTTCGCTTTCTGGCACTGTGATCTCAGCAGGTGTTAGACTTTGTTCCTGATCTTCCTGGAAGACATCTTCAACAATAACATCGTTAGTACAAATAAAATTACAAGAAGAAGTGTCTACCGAATACTTCATTGATTTCACAACGCTGAATTCCACTTTCTCATCATGTAATTGAAGAAACAGCTGTTAGATAAGGTGCCGACAGTCTCGCCCGGGCGGACCGGGGGGTGGACACCTCATGGCGACGTAAGCGGTGATTGGCGCTGAAAGCAACCAATCGTGGAATCAAGCTGCTCGGTAGGACCGGAGCCTGGAGTATAGAAGAGTCGCCACCCACGAATGGGAAAATGAACACCGATCCCTTGCGGGAGACCGGTGAGGGTTCGGGAAACTTAGGTACGAGCCGAGAAGGCTAGCTCCTTTTCGGAGAAAGGCTACTAGGCACCCCGACATCGCCCGGTTATGAACCACCGGCCTCCTACTCAGCGTGTTAGGCAATAACGGACTAATCGCATATTTCTTTAAGTTTAAAATTCATTTGAAACCTTTTCTTTCTCGCTTTGAAAACCGTTTTGAGCATGTTGTTTAAAAGCCACGTTAGTAAAGAATCACTCATTTTGCATAAATTTAAAATACATAGGAGAGAGAGGGGGAGAAGGAAGAATTGGTTTATTCACAGTGTGATTTAGGCTTTTATGTCGTATATTACATCTACGCTAATCTTACTCCCAAAAACGAGTTTATTTACATGGTTCGGCGTTGGAACGATTTAGGTACGTTTCAAAGCCCTGTTAATGATGATCACTCGAATCGCCGTTGGAACGACTTGAGCGTTTGAAAACGTTGAGCAAACAGTTTTAATCTAAAAACGTGATTAAGCATACAAGTCAATTTATTTTGTACAAAACCATTTAGTTAGGAAAGCAATTCAAAACTTCATTATTTACAACGAAACAATTTACAATGTTCGCTTAATCCGTCGTTGGAACGGATTAAGGTTTCAACACGTGATGTTTTGGAAGCGGTTTAAAAATGACAAAAAAAAAGTTATTTACACTTTAGGAATATCTAGAAAACTTTTAATTTAAACAACCAACTTGAAATCTCTTTTTGTCTTTTATTTTCCCCTTTTCACTCAATTAACCTTCACTTGAACATAATTACAATACTTACTAATTAAACCCAAATTCACCCAACCCAAATACTTTTTAAAACATATATATATATATATATATATAGGAAATTCAAAAAAAGAGGAAATAAATATACTTATTTATATGAATATAAACTATGGCAAAATAATAATAATACTTATATAAAAAAGGTAAAATAATAATGTATATATGAATTAATAAGTAAAAATGGTAGTAAGTATAATACTAGATATGATACACATTTTATTTTAACTTGAGAATATGTAAAAAGTAATGGATAAAGTTTATAAATAAGAAAACCATATTTAAACTAAAATAGTTTTTATACATAATAAATATATGGAGGATAACCCACCCAAAACAATAAAAAGAAAATATACATATATACATATAGCCTTCATAAAACCAAATTAATGAAAATCATACCCAAATATACAAAATAGGTATTCAATAGTAAGTTATTACTAGTCATATACTTTGAAAATAATTTTAATAATCCTATTACATATTTATACATATACCTATACAAGAATAAATGTAAAAAAGATGAGAAAAAGGTTGGGAAAATGGATTTTTTAAGTTCCAGCAGCTTTACCGACGAAAAATCCGTCGGTAATCCGCTTTTAGCGACAGAACACGGCAATTTACAGAAATAGTCCAACAGTTTCCAGATTTTATCAAAAACATTAGATCTACTCTATTTTGTCATTTTAGCCTCCAAACTACCCTAAATTGGGTCATGGTTTGTAACGGAGGATTCTAAAATGACGTTTTATTGAAAATAACGGTTCAAAACATTTATAAAACAACGGATTTACGACGTTTGGATCCCGAACTACCCTTGAATCGGGTCACGGTTCGTATTGAGATCCAAAACGAAGTTTTTATTTCAAAACTAAAACCAAATACTTGTTCAAATGCAAAACAAAAAAATTAACTTAACAAATCTAAACAATAAAAGTGTAAAAAATAAATAAATAAATAGATTCAAACAATAAAAAGAGATGAATATATAAACGGGTCTAGTTACTCGGATTATTACCTCTCAATCGGTAATAGGAATGCCAAATCAAGTCGATTGATAGTGTTTTGAGTCGGATTTTCTTGTGTTTTTGCTTTGTTCGGGTCTCGGGAAATTTTTCCAGGGCTTCGGGTTTTTTTTTCCTCCCTCGTCAATGCATTAGGCTCCATCCTATTTATAGGCATGGAGCCTTCACAATTAAGATTGCTTTGGCTTGGAGCCTAAGGGTAGGCTCCAAGCAAAGCTAAATTAGCTTACTCTTGACTTGGAGCCAAGGGTAAGCTAATTTGGCTTAATATGTATCATTATAATTATTATTATTATTATTAATGTTATCATTATTATTTTTTATTTTTTTTTATTATTTTTTTTAATAAACCCTATGTAACATTGCACTTGGCATTGGCCAAGTGCACCAAAATGCACTTGGCCGAATGCCAAGTGCAGGGTCTGGGCCTGAGCGGCCCAGTCCCCGTCACGGGCCGTCCAACGGCCCGTGACGTAAATACCGGTCCCGTCAGGGGCCGCGTTTATACCTATATTGGAAAATAAATATAAAATACTCCTAAAATTAACCAAAACTAAAAAATGATTTTTATCAAAAATATTTTTACCAAAACCGATTTTATAAAATTAGCTTTTATAAAATTGGTCTTTTTACAAAACTCTCTTTTTATTTTTCGAGTTTTAAAACAAAACCCTTATTGACCCGAAATTTTATTAATAATAGAATTAATAAGAAAATGACACGAAATACTCCGAACTTGGCGAGACGGTTTTAGATTTCATTCGCGGAACCGATTCGCCCGTCATCTCGATTCGATTTCCGAATTCGATCAAACCGGTCTCCACGGTTCCTTTGAACAACGTTTTTTTTATTTATTATTTTTATTGACTCATCATTTATTTTAATCGACTGATTCGGATCCCTTTTTATAATTTTTCTTCATCGGTCCTCCGACCCCGGTGTCTACAGTTGCCCCTACTTTTCTATTTTTGACAGTGACGTGTGTGCTTTTTGAAAAAAACTTTTCTAGAATTCAACACATGCAATGTGAAATATATTAAAGTAAAAGACACCTATAGAGTGGGAGGAGAAATACCTGATCTCCATGTCGCAAGTTCCTATCTTGTCTTCAATCTTCACTTTGGCTGTCCCATCCTTGCCTCTGAATCGGCTGCTGGCGAACGCTCCTTCTGGGGCCCCTAGTCTCTAAATCGACCGCAGGTAAATCGACCGCAGGTAAATGGCTTTTTTCTAACGACCCTAGTCTAAATCGACCGTAGGTAAATAGCTTTTTCTAGCGACCCTAGTCTAAATCGACCGCAGGTAAATGGCTTTTTCTAGCGACCCTAGTCTTCACATCGACCGCAGGTAAAGTTGCTTTTTCTAGCGACCCTAGTCTTTATCTCGACCGCAGGTAAAGTTGCTTTTTCTAGCGACCCTAGTCTTTCTCTCGACTGCAGGTAAAGTTGCTTTTTCTAGCGACCCTAGTCTTTATCTCGACCGCAGGAAAAATTGCTTTTTCTAGCGACCCTAGTCTTTATCTCGACCGCAGGTAAAGTTGCTTTTTCTAGCGACCCTAGTCTTTATCTCGACCGCAGGTACTCTTTCGTTTTGAAATTAATCATTCAACCCTAATCTCCACATCGATCGTAGGCGTCCTTTCGTTTGCGTATCTCCACATCCATCGTTCGACCCTAATCTCTGCATCGATCGCAGGCGTTTTCATGTATTGCAGACCTCCAAATCGAACATCCGACCCTAATCTATACATCGATCACAGGCGTCCTTTCGTTTTCATATCTCCAAATCCATCGTTCGACCCTAATCTCTACATCGATCGCAGGCGTTTTCTTGTATTGCAGATCTCCAAATCGAACATCTGACCCTAATCTATACATCGATCGCAGGCGTTTGCTTGTTTCGGATATCTCCAAATCAACCGTTCGACCTTAATCTCTACATCGATCGCAGGTGCTCTTCGTTGATGATAGCTGGGCTTTATCACTCGTTCGAGAGTTGGAATTGAGACCTCGTCCAAGAGGTTTTGACCGCAGTCGCTTTGATATTTGGGCTTTATCACTCGTCCGAGAGTTTGTGACCGCAGTCGCTTCATGCCGTAGACTGGAGTCCGTAGCGGGGCCTATGCCTATTGATAATACCGTAGACCGCAGTCCGTAGCGGGGCCTGTGCCCATTGATAATGCCATAGACCGCAGTCCGTAGCGGGGCCTGTGCCCATTGACGATGCCATGGACCGCAATCCGTAGCGGGGCCTGTGCCCATAGATCGAATCCTAATTTGCCTATCGAAGCCTGCCTAGACTTACACAAATTTCGTGGAGCTATCCAAGTATTTCTGCGTGCGGCTTGACTTAAGTCACGCCCATCATCTGGTGAGTATTGTATAACCTAGTATAGTGATATGTATGCACATAATTATGAATGAATGTATGTATATTTTCTCTCTTTTTTTTTCTTCTTTCTTTTTTACATTACTTCCCTCCTATTTTTCTTTACAGGGAGGCCTCCATTCTATGGGCCGAAGAGTACAGGAGGGCGTGGCGGCCGGGCGAGGAGAGTCACTACGGAATGATGACGCTCAGATCATACATCGTTATCGAGAGATGGAGGATGAGTGCTCCAGCTGGGAGGAGCGAGGCCGGGCAACCGAGGAGAGGAGCCGTGTGGATATAGAGGTCCAGCGAGCTACTGAGGAGAGTTTGCGGATTGCGGTAAAGGGTCATCGGGTTGCCAAGGAGGCCTTAGCCGAGGAGTGGGCACCTTACTTCAGAGGCTTTGATTCGCTTGAGGGCTTTTGGGACTTTGGGGTTCCTCCTCCTTGATAGTCCCGTCGTTGTTTTGGTTTACGACTTTATTAGTACTACCGTGATGTATAGTGGGTATATGTGAAAAAGATGTTTGTGTAGGCTTTTTATTTGGTGGTGGGGAAAAGAAATGTATAACTCATGACTTATAATACCATGCATTCAGTCGATCATAATCATTTCAAACATTCTCTTCGAATATATTCATGCCTTTATTTATTTACAAGCAACAAAAATACTTAGCCACTTACACATTATTTCCATAAATTGCTCAAGATATAACTACTGTTACCAGGACCCGCCTTTTTTCGGTCTTCAGGTCCCAGCGATTTTTCAACTCTCCTTTTATTATCCCAGAATTTTCAAATGAGCGCCCTCTTGGGTTTTCACTCATTGGGATGTCCCTTATTGTTGCATAGGTCGCCCTTTGCGGGTTTTCAACCTATCGGGAATTTTTATTTCTTTTTTATTTCTTTTTTTTTACGGAAAGTATTTCTTAAGCCTATCCAGATTGGTAGGTTCGGAGAACTCAATGCCATCCATCGTGGTTAGTTTCACTGCCCCTTTGCTTAGGATCTTCTTCACGAGAAACGGTCCTTCCCAGTTTGGCCTAAACTTGCCCCTAGGGTCGGTGCGCGTCATTCGGATCTATTTCAGCACCATGTCTCCTTCTTTGATATGGCTGGCCTTGAGCTTTTTGTTGAAGGCATGGGCCATCCTTCTTTGATATAACTGCACATGGTAAAGAGCCTCCATCCTTTTCTCGTCCACCAACGCCAACTGTTCATATCGCTTCTTCACCCATTCCGTCTCGGGAATCTCTGCTTCTACTGCGATTCTCAACGATCGCTTTTCAACCTCAATTGGGAGAACGGCCTTTGCCCCATATACCAAAGAGAACGGTGTTGCCCCAGTAGATGTTCTAACCGTCGTGCGATAAACCCATAAAGCGAGCGGAAGTTGCTCGTTCCAATTCCGATGCGACTCCACTGTCTTTACGAGAATCCTCTTAAGGTTCTTATTTGCGGCTTCTACTGCCCTATTAGCTTGCAGACAGTATGGAGAAGATCTATGATGCTCGATATTGTATTCCTGGGAAAGACTTTTTACTTTTCCTTGAAACTGGACCCCATTGCCCGTGATCATGTGATGAGGCACCCCGAACCTAGTGATTTGATGCTTTTCAATAAACTTCCTCATCTGCTTTGATCCCAGCTTACTAAACGATTCTACCTCTACCCACTTGGTGCGGTAATTAATGGCAACTGCGATGAACTTGTGTCCATTAGATGCATTAAGCCTCACCTCGCTGACGATATCGATGCCCCAAGCTGCAAACGGCCAAATGGGTGCCAACATGTGTAGTTCCATAGCTGGCAGGTGGTTATAATCCCCGTTGATTTGACAACCATGGCATTTCTTCATATATTCGTTTCAATCTCTTTCCGTGGTGAGCCAATAGTTGCATTGTCTTACGATTTTCTTTGCTAATACTGCTCCTCCCATATTGGCTCCACAAATTCCTGAGTGTACCGACTCCATTGCCTCACGGGCTTCTCCCTCGCCCAAGCATCTCAATTGTAATCCATCGGTGTGCCTTTTGTAAAGCAAATCATTGTGGATGACGAACTGATGAGCTAACCTCCTGATCACAGCCTGATCCCTAACTTCTGATTCTGCTGGATAAGTCCCGTTTTTCATGAAATTCACAATGTCGAAGTACCAAGGCTTCTCGTTTACTCCTAACAACATTACATCTTCATAGCACGGTTTGTGGGACCTTTTTAGCACCAAAGGCTTTGAGGCAAGATTCCGTGGATTATCCCACACCGACACCAAGGTGGCCAAAGCATCCGCTGCTTGGTTCTGTGCTCGGGGAATGTGATAAAAGCGGCACTCGCTAAATCTCTGTGCCAACCCCTCCAGCTGGTCTAGGTATGGGCGCAACCTTTCTTCCCTTACTTCCCAGTTTCCTTGTGCTTGTTTGATAATCAGCTTTGAGTCGCCCCAGATTTCAACGTACGATGCTCCCAATGCTGCTAAAGACTCTAACCCATAGACGCACGCTTCATACTCGGCCGTATTATTAGTGAGAGGGAACGATAACTTCTTTGCCATTGGGATCCTTTCTCCTTCTGGCGAAATAAGTAACACTCCTACCCTTGCTCCACTTAAATTACCTGCGACGTCGAAGAACATTTTCCACGGTATAACCTCTATGGCGCTCAAATGCTCGTCGGGGAAATCATAGTCCGTCTCCTCTTCTTCCGCACTTAGGGGCTGATTGGCCAGAAATTCTGCTATGGCTCTCCCCTTGATAACCTTCTTCGTTACATATTCGATGTCGAATTCTGACAGAAGCAACAACCATCGGGCCAGCTTTTCGATTAAGGATGGAGTTCGGTACAGATACTTCACGGGATCCATCCGGGAAATAATGATCACTTTGTAAGACTGAAAATAGTATCGCAGCTTCTTCGTTAGTCATACTACTGCCACACATGTCTTTTCGATCATATTATACTTAAGCTCGTATTGCAGGAACTTCTTACTCAGATAATACACTGCACGCTCCACACCGGTGTCCCCTTCCTGGGCTAACATTGCTCCAAGGGATCGCTCCTCGATCGCTACAAAGAGGAGAAGTGGTTTTCCGAGTTTAGGCAGCCTCAAAACCGGTGGATTAGTCAAATAGGTTCGGACACTTTCCAACGCTTGTTGGCACTTATCGTTCCAAACCGTGGGTTAATATTTCCGTAGCAGCTTAAAGATTGGTTCACAAATTGTGGTGAGTCATGTTATGAATCGACTGATATACTGAACCTGCCCCAGGAATCCTCTCACTTCTTTCTCATTCTTTGGTGCCGGCATTTCCTGTATGGCTTTCACTTTATCGGGATCCACCTCAATCCCCTTGTTACTGATTACGTAGCCTAAGATCTTCCCCGATGAAACGCCAAAGAAGCACTTCTTCGGGTTCAACCTCAGCTTGAATTCTGCAATTCGGGCCAAAAACTTCTCGAGTGCAGCGAAATGCCCCTCTCTCGTCTCCGACTTGACCATCATGTCGTCCACATAAACTTCCACCTCCTTGTGTATCATATCATGGAACAGTGCCGTAGCCATCCGTTGATAAGTTGCCCCGGCATTTTTCAAACCAAACTGCATTACCCTATAGCAGTACGTTCCCCGCTCAGTTGTGAACGAGGTATTTCCCTTGTGCTTTTCTGCCATTTGAACCTGCATGTAGCCCATGAAGCCGTCAACATTTGTGTGCAAGACGCTCGATGTAGCACTGTCGATTAATACGTCGATGTGAGGCAATGCGAATTCATCTTTGGGGCAAGCCTTGTTGAGATCTCTATAATCGACGCACATTTTCACTTTACCGTCCTTCTTCGCGATTGGTACTACATTTGCAACCCAAGGGGGATAGTTGATTACTTCGATGAACCCTGCTTCTAACTGTTTCTTCACTTCCTCTCTGATCTTATCTGCCCATTCCGGCCTCATGCGTCGGAGTTTCTATTTCACGGGCTTAGCCTCGGGGTATGTTGGAATACGGTGAGTTACGATTGATTGATCGATTCCTGGCATGTCTTCGTACGTCCAAGCAAACACTATTTCGTATTTTTTTTATTATTCTCTCAAATTCTTTTCTCTCTTCAATAATTAATTCTTGAGCAATTTGTATAAGTTCAGGATTTTCATCCGTGCCAAGAATTAAAGTTGACATTTCTATTGCATTGATTTCAAATGTAGGCATGTTATATGAATGAGAATGCATGGAATGATCAGAATCAATCATCAAGCAAGTAAGCAAAATCAGAATTCATTTCATTGATAGTTTTGGCGAGTACATCATCGGATTCAAACAAAGCAGTAACATAGTTGTCATCATCGGGGTTCTTGGGGTTTTCATGGGCCTTGGAGGTGTTTGATTCATCCACCGCCCCCACGGCTGTCTATGCAGTGATAACTTGCTCCTCAGCATTCAGGTCAAGCATCATGATCCCCTCTATGAAGCAGCTTGCCTTTCCTTTGCCCCAGTCAGTAGCATCGTTGAAGATCTTAAATCCGGGCAAATTCTTTCCCTCGGTGCCTCGGCCCGACTCTACCATTATGGCAATTTCCGGCTCGTCATCAGACTCATCCCAGATATGGATTGGAGCTTTCTGATTGATACCTTCCTCTTCCGAGGAACTTCCCCAGATATCCACAACAATCAGATCCATCACGTGAGGGACGTCCGGATTTATGTAGGAAGGGTCCGACAATCCATACCGAGCCCATCCTATAAGCTCATCATAATCCTTCAAGAACACCCTGCTCAACCTCTTTGCCACAAGTGGAATAGCACCCTTTCGGATGCACATGAGTTGCTCCTGATCGCTCAAGGTGACCTGACATGAAGCATACTTGAACCTCCACCTTCTTGCGTAATCCACAAATGCTTCTTCGGGAAGCTGCTTGATCCTTTCTAAATCTTCCAACGACCCCATCCACGGAATGTATGTCTCATATCTCCGCACAAAGGCTTCCATGAGGGATCCCTAATCCCCTTTTGTCTTCCCCGAGAGCATTCGGTGCCACATCAAAGCTTTCCCCGTGAGTGTCTTTGGGAAATGCTGAATCAACTCACTTCGATGGAGTCCTGCATCATACATGTGAGTGCGGAAACGATTTACATGATTGATGGGGTTCTCATCTCCCTTGTACTTAGCCATGGTTAATACTGCCTCAGGTGTCTCCTCATCGGGTGACTCAGGCATTTCCTCTGGATGTCCCCATGCGGTGCATTTCTTGATGAATCTCTTAGTCATTTCAGCCCAGTCCACCTTAACATTCATCGGAAGAGACATATACCACACCAGCGATTCTCCTACCAACGAGTTGCAAAACAAACTCGTGATTTCCTCCTCTTTGAAGCCCAACGGCCCCATCACTGACGAGTAGAAGTGCAAATGCTCCATAGGGTCTTTGTTTCCGTTATACTTACTAACTGCTGGCAACGGGCGCTTGATGGGCCCAACCTGCATTGCGCTACTTTCTGCCGCTCTCTCTTTAGCCTTCTTATACTTTTCCAAGAATAAACTTGCCAATTGTGACCAATCACCCTTGATCGAATCAGGCAAGGATCGGAACCACTCCAAAGGCTCGCCCATCAACGAAGGGTGGAACAACTGAGCGATCTCATTAATCCCAAACGGTTCAACAAACATAGCACACATATACTCATACAAGTGGACCTCAGGATCCTCCACCCCACTGAATATCTTTAACTCAGGAATAATTCTCCGAGATGACCCCTACCCAGTCTCTTCGGTGTCATCTTCGTCATATGGAGCTCCATCGCCCAATTCCTCATCCATCATCTCGCCCGCTGTTTCCTCTCCCAGAAAAGACACATACAATCCGCTTCCTATCGTCATTTTCTCATCGGAGTCCAACAACTCCTCTTCATCCTCCTCAAAGGATTCTACCACCATACTCTCCTCAATCCTGGATTCGATCATGCTTACCCTATGATTAGGAAATGGATTGCGCCTAGTGGAAGGGTTTGCTGATGATGGATCAGCTATCTTTTTCTCCTCAATCAAATTTTGAATCTCATGCTTCACCCTCTCACAGTTCTCAATAGTGTGCCTGTAGTTTCTATGGAACTCACAGTACCCCCTAGCTTGCATCTGAGGAGTAGACGGTGCTTTGCCATAAGGAGTGAGGGCTTTCAACAATCCCTTTTTCTGCAATCGTTCGAAAACTTTTGCGTAGCTTTGATCAAACTTGGCGAACTGCCTCTTCTCGATAGCGTTAAGTTCAAGCACTTTCACTGCGGCTAATTCTGTACTCGCGCTTGGCCCTCCGGCACTATATCCACACTTTTTCCACTTGGCATAAGCTTTCTTCGGCTCTCTGTCCCCCTCGACTATCAAGGCGCAGCTATACATCTGATTAAAATCGATAAAAGGCATATACCGTAGCTCATTCTTAATATACGGTAATGTGTTGCTAATTACCATTCGGATCTGATCCTGCTCAAGCGGCTTCTGTTTCTTAACTGCAGCCTTGGCCCTCCATCTCCTCACAAAATCGGAAAAAGATTCCCCAGTCTGTTGCTTAGTGCTCTCTAACTCCTTTAGAGTAACCTCAAGCATGGTGTTGAAACTATACTGAGCGATGAATGACTTCGCTAACTCCTTCCAATCTCTCTTCGTAACCATCGGCAACGCATGGAACCATACGAGGGCAGCTCCCTCCAGATAAGTATTAAACAGTGCTAGGACCTGATCCTCAGTCAGGATCGTGTGCTTCATTACCGCAACATACTGATTCATGTGGGCAGTAGGATCCCTAGTTCCATCAAACTTCTTCATATCTGGGAGCCAGAATTTCAAAGGCAAAGCAGTTGCCGATAAACAATTATTCAAATTATAAAAGTCCTGACTTCCGGAGCTTCCCCCATGCAGATCCTGCACCTCTTGAGTGATGTGCTGCTTCCACTCCTCTTCCTTAGCTTTCTCCTTCTCCAGCTGTTTCTGGATGTAATCCTGATAGTCATCCTCATTCCCAAAGCGGGGACCAGTGTTCATCTCATTCTCAGCACGCTTACTACCACTCTTGTTATCCTTCAATGCTAGTTCAGCGAGCTGGGCCAAAATTGCGGCCAACTGATCATTAATGTTGTTTACAGAGGTTTCTAATTCGGCCACTTTTTCGTCAATCGCAGACATACTGGCAGAAGACTGAGTATACTCGGACGAAGGTGATTCAGAAGCCACAACTGCTGATTCGGAACTGTCAATCTGTAGCCGATCAAACTGCCTGACTAGCCGATTACTCTCACGGAACCACAACCGCTTAATGATGACGTCTGCGCGAACAGTGTCCATTAGCATGTATGCATGATTTTATATGCATGATTCGTGGTGTGTGCGTTTATTATTTACGGATATATAAGATAAGAAGAACAAACGTCAGTCTAATTACACGTAACACAACATCTCTCTTCCACCCTTATTCCTCCACACACTCGATAGTCCAAGTCTCTTTCCTAGGATTTTGGTTTGGGGCTCACATTGCGGTCCAGGGGACGCGTGATGCCGTCGATTATTGCGGAAAAGTAAATCATTCATCAGACAATACAATTCGTTTTAACGTATCAGCGTTTAGTGACTAAGATATCGACCAAATGGATTGTCCTTTCGAATAACTCGTCTTTCGTTATTTCACGAGATGCATTAGTTCGGGTTTTGATTCCCTTCTGAGCGTATCTCGGATTTTAGACGTGGTACGAGTTATTCTTTAGGTTCAATTGTTCGTTATTGACAATGACTCATTCCCTTTTATTCGTGTGGGTTCATGTCTCGACTTTTGGATTACGAAGGGATCTTTTGGATCTATCGGGAGACGTAACCACGTGTTTATTTAGTGATGAAATCACTTTTGGATTTTGTTTTAGGGAACAGACTTATTGCGTAACGTGTTTGTTTTTAGCGTTAAGAATTCGTTTGCTCGTTTTGGCTACATAAAAAGACGGCGAGTCTTATTTGAGCGCACGGTAATCTTTCGGCTATTAACAACTTTTATTTCTTTCCAATTTACGGGATATACCATTCTAGCGTGGTTATAGAAAATCAACGTTTCGTTGAATCGCATGCTTATTCGAAGCAGGGATAATACCGTTCTTTTTCATTTAGGCTGAGTTAAGCAAACACGCATGTCGGGCCATACTTCTTGTAGTTTTGGTAATGGTCGAAATGATCGAGCCATTAGTCAAACCCATAGTCTCGTCCATATGGCGCAATTATGAGTTTTAGCTTAATTCGGCTTTACGATTTTAAACGACGTATACACTGGCTCGAGGCACATATTTAATGGCATTGGTTCATTTTCTTTAACTACCCTCGGGATGGATACATATCGTAGATACAGAATGATTTTGGTCATTTGTTTATTTTCTTTTATTTTCTTTAGTCACTTTTGCGGATACGTCCATTTCTCTTTAGAACAACGCAATGCATAACGTAAGAGCTCGTCTTTTATTCGGAAGGGACGGGCCATGTTTGCAAAACTCTTTACGTTACAACGGGGTCATTCGAGACAGAAATGTTCTTTGTTTTCGTTTTGTCATAATCTCGTTTTATCCCAACCTATTTAAAGAATGTGAATAACGGCTACTGTTAATATAGTCTTTTGATTGATATATAATTATCCTTAATACCAAACCGATTCGTATTAATACGTGCTTACATCATAACGTATTTCCTGAACATGTGCCTTCTTCGGGACACAGAAAGGGACCAGGCGGGTCGCACAAGTTCATTCATACGAGATGACTAAGTCGTCTTTAGTTCGAATCGTTTCGACGTTTTGGTAGTTTGTATATCGGTTTAAGAGTATATATTAACGTATCGCTTCATTTTCTTTACATATTTTAGGATTAGACACGTATCATGGCAATTTTGAAAACACGAACTGATTCATTTATCACATCAAAAATAGTAACAGGTAATCCTATGGCAACTTCTAAGGCTACTATATGCTGACACGGCTGATCGTGGGACCTCACAGGACCGCACAAATTCGCCCCTAACGAATGGATGGGGACCCTTTCGCGCCTTACTGTAAGGGGGAACTTACACTAGCCTCTTTTGAGCGACGAATGGACTCTCGCTAGAGGTTTCGCGGAAATTACCCAAAAGGTTTGCAATAATGCGTATGAATGCATACGAAAAGAAATAATACGATCCGTCCCCGTTAAGGGCTTAATACACGCCTTCCGGAATCAAATTTCTCGCTTCCCCAGCAGAGTCGCCACTTGTTAGATAAGGTGCCGACGGCCTCGCCCGGGCGGACCGGAGGGTGGACACCTCATGGCGACGTAAGCGGTGATTGGCGCCGAAAGCAACCAATCGTGGAATCAAGCTGCTCGGTAGGACCGGAGCCTGGAGTATAGAAGAGTCGCCACCCACGAATGGGAAAATGAACATCGATCCCTTGCGGGAGACCGGTGAGGGTTCGAGAAACTTAGGTACGAGCCGAGAAGGCTAGCTCCTTTCCGGAGAAAGGCTACTAGGCACCCCGACATCGTCCGGTTATGAACCACCGGCCTCCTACTCAGCGTGTTAGGCGATAACGGACTAATCGCATATTTCTTTAAGTTTAAAATTCATTTGAAACCTTTTCTTTCTCGCTTTGAAAACCGTTTTGAGCATGTTGTTTAAAAGCCACGTTAGTAAAGAATCACCCATTTTGCATAAATTTAAAATAAATAGGAGAGAGAGGGGGAGAAGGAAGAATTGGTTTATTCACAGTGTGATTTAGGCTTTTATGTCGTATATTACATCTATGCTAATCTTACTCCCAAAAACGAGTTTATTTACATGGTTCGGCGTTGGAACGATTTAGGTACGTTTCAAAGCCCTGTTAATGATGATCACTCGAATCGCCGTTGGAACGACTTGAGCATTTGAAAACGTTGAGCAAACAGTTTTAGTCTAAAAACGTGATTAAGCATACAAGTCAATTTATTTTGTACAAAACCATTTAGTTAGGAAAGCAATTCAAAACTTCATTATTTACAACGAAACAATTTACAATGTTCGCTTAATCCGTCGTTGGAACGGATTAAGGTTTCAACACGTGATGTTTTGGAAACGGTTTAAAAATGACAAAAAAAAAAGTTATTTACACTTTAGGAATATCTAGAAAACTTTTAATTTAAACAACCAACTTGAAATCTCTTTTTGTCTTTTATTTTCCCCTTTTCACTCAATTAACCTTCACTTGAACATAATTACAACACTTACTAATTAAACCCAAATTCACCCAACCCAAATACTTTTTAAAACATATATATATATATATAGGAAATTCAAAAAAAGAGGAAATAAATATACTTATTTATATGAATATACACTATGGCAAAATAATAATAATACTTATATAAAAAAAGGTAAAATAATAATGTATATATGAATTAATAAGTAAAAATGGTAGTAAGTATAATACTAGATATGATACACATTTTATTTTAACTTGAGAATATGTAAAAAGTAATGGATAAAGTTTATAAATAAGAAAACCATATTTAAACTAAAATAGTTTTTATACATAATAAATATATGGAGGATAACCCACCCAAAACAATAAAAGGAAAATATACATATATACATATAGCTTTCATAAAACCAAATTAATGAAAATCATACCCAAATATACAAAATAAGTATTCAATAGTAAGTTATTACTAGTCATATACTTTGAAAATAATTTTAATAATCCTATTACATATTTATACATATACCTATACAAGAATAAATGTAAAAAAGATGAGAAAAAGGTTGGGAAAATGGATTTTTTAAGTTCCAGCAGCTTTACCGACGGAAAATCCGTCGGTAACCCGCTTTTAGTGACAGAACACGGCAATTTACAGAAATAGTCCAACAGTTTCCAGATTTTATCAAAAACATTAGATCTACTCTATTTTGTCATTTTAGCCTCCAAACTACCCCAAATCGGATCATGGTTTGTAACGGAGGATTCTAAAATGACGTTTTATTGAAAATAACGGTTCAAAACATTTATAAAACAACGGATCTATGACGTTTGGATTCTGAACTACCCTTGAATCGGGCCACGGTTCGTATTGGGATCCAAAACGAAGTTTTTATTTCAAAACTAAAACCAAATACTTGTTCAAATGCAAAACAAAAAAATTAACTTAACAAATCTAAACAATAAAAGTGTAAAAAACAAATAAATAAATAGATTCAAATAAGAAAAAGAGATGAATATATAAACGGGTCTAGTTCCTCGGATTATTATCTCTCAATCGGTAATAGGAATGCCAAATCAAGTCGATTGATAGTGTTTTGAGTCGGATTTTCTTGTGTTTTTGCTTTGTTCGGGTCTCGGGGAATTTTTCCAGGGGTTCGAGTTTTTTTTCCTCCCTCCTCAATGCATTAGGCTCCATCCTATTTATAGGCATGGAGCCTTAACAATTAAGATTGCTTTGTCTTGGAGCCTAAGGGTAGGCTCCAAGCAAAGCTAAATTAGCTTACTCTTGACTTGGAGCCAATGGTAAGCTAATTTGGTTTAATATATATCATTATAATTATTATTATTATTATTTTTAATGTTATCATTATTATTTTTTATTATTTTTTTTAATAAACCCTATGTAACATTGCACTTGGCATTGGCCAAGTGCACCAAAATGCACTTGGCCGAATGCCAAGTGCAGGGGCTGGGCCTGGGCGGCCCAGTCCCCGTCACGGGCCGTCCAACGGCCCGTGACGTAAATACCGGTCCCGTCAGGGGCCGTGTTTATACCTATATTAGAAAATAAATATAAAATACTCCTAAAATTAACCAAAACTAAAAAATATTTTTTATTAAAAATATTTTACCAAAACCGATTTTATAAAATTAGCTTTTATAAAATTGGTCTTTTTACAAAACTCTCTTTTTATTTTTCGAGTTTTAAAACAAAACCCTTATTGACCCGAAATTTTATTAATAATAGAATTAATAAGAAAATGACATGAAATACTCTGAACTTGGCGAGACGGTTTTAGATTTCATTCGCGGAACCGATTCGCCCGTCATCTCGATTCGATTTCCGAATTCGATTAAACCGGTCTCCACGGTTCCTTTGAACAACGTTTTTTTATTTATTATTTTTATTGACTCATCATTTATTTTAATCGACTGATTCGGATCCCTTTTTATAATTTTTCTTCATCGGTCCTCCGACCCCGGTGTCTACAACAGCTTCCCTTCTTCCACGTCGATAAGTGTCCTCCCTGTTGCTAGGAACGGTCTTCCCAAAATAATGGGCACCTAATCATCCTCCTCAATGTCCAGAATTACAAAGTCTGTAGGGAAGATGAACTTGCCAACCTTCATGAGTAAGTCCTCGACAATTCCGGTTGGCCTCCGTACTGAGCGATCTGCCAGTTGAATGGTGACTGAAGTTGGACTCGGATCTCCCATGCCCAATTTCCTGTATACAGAGAGTGGCATCAGATTAGTACTGGCACCCAGATCACAAAGTGCATACTTGAAATGTGTACTACCTATGGTGCAAGGAATGCTGAAACTACCAGGATCCTTAGATTTTTTTGGCAGATTCGTGCTCAACATAGCAGAGCATTCCTGGCTCAACATTACAGTCTCATGGTCCCCTAACTTCCGTTTTTTTGTGATTAGCTCTTTAAGGAATTTCCCATAAACATGCATGTTTTCAAGTAGTTCAAGAAAAGGAAGATTAATTTCAATTTTCTTAAACACATTTAAAATTTTTGCATATTCCTTATCTAATTTAGTCTTGCGACTTGGATAGGGTAGGGGTACCTTAGTAGGCTGAACATTTGGGTCCGCAAATAGTTTAGGGTTAGGGACACTTACCTGAGCTGGAGCGGGGGCGGCTGGGGAGATTTTGTCGGCGAGATGTGACCCAGAGGGGTCATCTCACCGAGACACTATAGTGTCTCGCCGAGACGCCTCCAGCGGTGGGTTGTCTCGCTGAGACACTATAGTGTCTCACCGAGACAACTCGGGCGATGTCGCATTTTCATCGACCGAGTCTTCTAAGCCGCTTCTTACCTGATTCCCACTCCTAAGTTAGATGGCATGGACCCTTTCCTTTGGATTTTGCTCACTGTTTGGGGGTAGTTGTCCCACAGGACGTTCAGAGTTATTCCTTGCCATTTGCCCCAACTGCGTCTCCAACTGCTTCGTGTGAGCTTCATTCTGGACCATACGAGTTTCCATTCCTGAGACTCTCCCGTCTATCGCTCCCAATACTTTTATCATGGCATCCACCTTATCTTCCAGGGTGTCTTTTTTCTTTTGGTATTGGTTCTGATTTTGCTGAGGCGGTGCTGAAGAGGTCCCTTGATTGGAATTCTGAAATCCGGGTGGTCCCAAGGCTGCTTGGTTGTTGGACCAACTGAATCTCGGGTGATTTTGTCTCCTAGCGGGGTTGTAATTATTCTGATAAGGTCCATTATGCTTCATATAATTGACTTGCTCTAGCACGATGGGGCATTCTGTGCTTCTGTGCTCTCCTACGCAGATTTTGCATTTGAAGACTGGCGCGGGCGCTGGTTCGGACTTTTTCATCTCAGCCAAGACAAGATCAAGCTTTTCTGCCAGAGCTGCTACCTGAGAGTCTGACTCTGATGTACCTACCGATTTTGATGATGGGGCCTCCACAGCAAATACACCACGTCTTGGGGTCGGCTTCTCTATCTGTCAGTGTGCACTACGCTCTGCTAGCTCCTTCACAAGGCTATAAGCAACTGCCGCTGTCTTAC
Organism: Euphorbia lathyris; assembly: GCF_963576675.1. Lineage (NCBI taxonomy): Eukaryota > Viridiplantae > Streptophyta > Magnoliopsida > Malpighiales > Euphorbiaceae > Euphorbia > Euphorbia lathyris. The sequence continues at coordinate 93,364,994 of NC_088910.1, forward strand.
TGAATAGATTACCACCTGCAGCTGCATCCAAAGAAGCTCTGTTAGCAGAAGAAATACCAGAGTAAAAGAGTTGTACCAAATGGTGCTTTTCAAACCCATGATGTGGGCACTTTCGCATGAGCTTTTGGAATCGTTCCCAAGCCAAGTGTAGATTTTCACTCTCAAACTGTTTGAAACAGTTAATATCGCTCTTGAACTGCGCCATATTGGACGGCGGAAAATACTTGGCCAGAAATTCACTGACTGTGCTATCCTAATCTGCTAGGGATCCTGGTTCCAATGAGGCTAGCCAATCTGCTGCTTCATCCTTCAAAGAAAAACGAAATAATGTCATGTATACATCTTCAGTAGTAACATTATTATATTTAAAAGTGCTGCAATAAAGGGTGAATTTATTCAAGTGGGCATTGGGATCCTCATGGTATTCTCCACCGAATTGTCCCGAATTTTGGATCATTTGGATCATCGCTGGTTTGATCTCAAAAGAAGCTGATGCAATGGTAGGCTGCACTAAGCTAGAGGTAGCTGTAGGCCTTGTGGCCTTGAGAAGCTCCATGATAGAAGGTGGATTGGCCATCTCTTCCGGTTGAGGGATTTCCTCTTCAGGGGGGATGTCGATTTCCTCCACCCTAACCTGCTGTCTGCGTTCTTTCCTTAACCTGCGCGTAGTTTTATCAATGTCAAGGTCAAAACGCAAAGGTGAATAACTTCGAGAACGTCGGTGCATAAACTAAAAACAAAACAAAATAAAATAGCGTCAATATCAAATTTCGATTTTTTTGACTTAATGTGCACTCGCGTGCCTCCCCGGCAACGGCGCCAAAAAACTTGATGCTCCTTGGATATATAGTAAAAGTAAGGTCAAGTATAAACATATCGCAACAAGTAATAAAGTGTGCAAGCACAGGTCGAACCCACAGGGAGACAGGATTGCAGAGCCACTAAGTCTAATCAAACGTCCAAATGTCAAGACAAATAGAATTGGGGTGGAATTGGCATTAACTAAATATGCATTTAATTATAAAGAACTAAAAATTAACGCTAGGGATGACAATTGGTGAGGTTAATGGATGAGAAATCTGGGATTTCGGATCCTTTGGTTGAATCATATATCTAGGTCGAGAGTTAAGAGTTGTTAAATCATGTCGGAATATAACGGCAACCATTCTAGAGAAGGTATGAATGTGATCAGTATTCTAAAACCCCTATTCACATGTGTTCAAACAATAGGTTGGTTAGGCAATATGTTCTACAACATGTAAAGCATTACTAAGTCCTGTTTGGTTGAACTCTAAGCCGTAGCCCAAGTAAGAACCGCACTCCTAGTGTCCTAGTGAGGTCTGAGTGTATGGGTTCAGTATAGATTCTCTCCTCTCGGTCTCGAATCTATCTAAAATTCTATTTCCTTTCGGATCAAGACATTAAGTACAGACAATCAAATTACAGTTGACAATCAAATCATACCCTAACTCTAAACCCAGATATAATCATTCACACCAAATTCACCTCCATCCCAGATCGGATGGAGATTAGCTCATAGATATGTAAATCAACACAATCATAATGATAAAGATGAAATCCATAAATATATATTGAAAATCAATAGAAGAGTACAAAGGAGAAGAAAACTAGACTGTCACTCTAGTGATCGTCGATGAATCCTCAATTGAAAGTCGCCAGAAAATGGAATGAGAGTAATTGAAAATCCCAATTGTAGTAAATGAGCCAAAGCCTAGCTTCTAAAATGTGGTTTGCTATCACAATGGCTGCTCAATTGTTTCAGAAAAAGAAGATTATCTAGAAATAAAACCTAATTCCCTTTTATAGTCACAACAAGAGCTACAAGGGCAAAAAGGTAAATTACAGGAATAAAAATGGAGATTTCCAGGTTTTCATAGGGCCAATTTAGCAAAAAGAGCCGGACATGCGTTGCTGATTCGCGTTTTGTCTCGGCGAGACAGTAGTTGTCTCGGCGAGACTGCATGTGGGCGGGTCCGCTTCAGCTCCTCGTTCTCTCGGTTGATGCCTGATTGCTTCTTAGAGCTCCGAGGAGGTCCAAAAAGTCCTGAAAGACACTAATCATGTCGTAAGGTAAAGGAAACATAAAACCGACCTAAAACACGAAAACAATAAACAAAAACAGTTGAAAATAACTAAGAACAGTGAATGAAATGCACCTAAACATCTATGAAATATGGAAATATCAAGTGGCCCGTGGGGGACGGTCACTAGCGGGTCGCTTGCTTCTTGTCATGGTGGAAGTGAAGGAGTAAGAGAGAGTTTGGAATGATTATGGGGGGTGAGAGTGAGTGTGAGGGAAGAAGTTGGGGAAAAGGGTGAGAATTTATAGGAGAGGGGTGTAATTCCAAGGGATTCTCGGAATTCCAGGAGGGATACGCGGGGCGTGAGGGGGCAACGCCACGCGTATCCCATCTCCTGACTTTATTTTACGCAAAAACTCCACTGTACGCGGGGCGTGCCTGGGGGTACGCCTCACGTATCGCGGCTCCTGGTCAAAAAGAGGTGGGAGAAAGGCGAGAACGCGGGGCGTACATGGGGGTACGCCCCGCGTGGAATTATTTTTTTGGTTTTTCTCCAAGGGTATTCGGAAGTTTTATGGTTTTTAATTAATATTTAATGTTTTATGGTTTTTAAAGAGTAATTATGAGGGTGGTTAAAGCAAAATTGATGATGGAGGGAGGTTGAAGAAGTTTTGAATTTGAAAAGCTGGGATGTGATTGGAAGGTAGAAGAGGTGGAGTGGAGAAGTGGGAAAGACTTTTGGGGAAGAGGAAAGAGTGATGGGAGAGATGGAAGAGGAAAAGCTGTCATGGGGAGTTGCAATTCGCAACTCCCCTAGGATACGCGGGGCGTGCCCTAGGGGGCGCCCCGCGTGTCGGTACACGTGGTGCTTATTAGGAAGAAGACCCAACGGTCGAATGTACGTGGGGCGTGGTAGGTCAGACGCCCCACGTAACGTGTCTTTGATTACGAAAATGGGGACAGACACGGAGATGCGTGGGGCGTGAGAGGTATGGCGCCCCGCGTAGGGTTTTGGATGTTAATGGGATTTGTTTTTCTTTTGATTTTTTTATTTAAAGAAACGAAATGAGACGGAAGAGAAGACAAGTGAAAAAAGAAATAGAAAGAAATGCATACAAATAAAAAGAGAAAAATAAAAATAAATAAAACTAAGGTGAAAAAACAGTTATGATACATATAAACAAGGGGTTTGAGAAATTCAAACCGGTGCTACGTTTAGAGTCGGAGTAGCTCAACTTTCTCATGCGGCGGCTTACTGCAGGTTGTCCGAGTTGGAACTTGATGGGTCCGAACTTCTACCGTTTAGGAGAGTTATTGCTTGTCCGGACTCTCTATTTTTTCCCCGCGAGTTTTTCTCGGTGTTTGCTGGGAGAGTTCCTATTGGCCTCTCCTGTTGCTGACAATTCAAATGGGCTACCTGACGGCTAAGGTCCCTGCAAAACACCTCACTATCGGCAAGACGAGTTAAGATATCCTTTAACAAGGACGTTACTGACTGGCCATGCACGTTGTCGGGAGGCTGATTGTTCTGACCACCGGGCATGGTTTGTGGTTGCCCTAGCCCATTTTCCCGATATTCTTGATAAAAGTCGGGTGGGGGCCTCAATACATTATTATTATTAACGTACGACAAGTTAGGGTGTTGGTATCGAGGCCTCCATCCGCTGTCATTATTATTGTGGTAGTGTGAGTAGGAGTTTGGGTTAGGATTGTACCTTTGATTGCCTCCTACGTAACTTACATTTTCGGTGTCACCGGTGAAAGGGCTACCGGCTTGGCAATTAAGTCCGTCATGATCTCCACCACAATGATTGCACATCAGGACCTGTGCAACTTTGTTGAGGCTCAACTGTGCTATCAAAGCGTCAAGTTTTTTATTCATTTCCGCCATGGAACTTTTTGGAGCCTCTTTCTCCACAGCGAACGTTTGATGTCGCGGGGTCCGGCAAGCCGATTTTCTTGCCACTGTATGCTTTTCCTTGCGAGCTCGTGGATGAGCTCATATGCTTCGCTGGCCGACTTTCTAAACAGGTCCCCACCTGCCGCGGAATCCACGGTAGCACGGTTAGTAGGTGTTAATCCGTGATAAAAAGTACTTACCAAATCGTGCTTGGGGATATCGTGGTGCGGGCAGCTTCGAAGCAACTTTCGAAATCTCGCCCAAGCCGCATAAAGGGCTTCATGCTCGAGCTGCCGAAAGGTAGTGATATCGTTCCTCAACTTAACCGTTTTGGAAGGCGGGAAGTAGTAAGAAAGGAATTCCTTCTCAAGCTCCTCTCATGATGTAATCGATCCCGCCTCCAACGAGTGCAACCACTCCAACACTTGTCCTGTTAAAGAGAAAGGAAACAACTTTAGTCGGACGGCCTCAACCAGAACACCGTTTTGTCGAGAAGTTTCGGCACACATAAGAAATTTATCGAGATGTTCGTTAGGGTTTTCATGGGGTTCCCCTCCGAATAGACCAAGCTGTTGGATCAGTTGGATCATGCTAATCTTGATTTCATATGTGTTGGCTGGAATGGTGGGAGCGATGATTCCGTTGCGATTTTGAGGGCGATGCGGAGCAAGAATCTCTATCATCGAGCGCATGTCGTTTCCTCCACCATTACGGTTGTTGTTCACGGGTTGCACCGGTGGCCTTTGGTTGACCTCGGGTTGGTTAGCTTCATTGTTGAGGTTTTCCATTTTCTCTCTCCGAATCCTACAAAGAGTACGTTCAATTTCAAGATCAATAGGAACGAGAGTATCACTCCGAGATCGGGTGTGCATAAAATAAATAAATGGGAAAAAATTATAAACAAGAAAGAATATTGTTAGTAAAAAGTATATATAAACAATTTATACAAAGATAATGCTTAGACTAACAATAAAACGCTTTTGTCTAATATTGCAAGAAATTATAAATCCCCGGCAACGGCGCCAAAAACTTGATGTGTTGCGCCTAGGTAGAGCTTATGAATATATATTATGATAAGTTCGTTATGACTATGGATGTGATCTTCCTAAATGCTCTATCTCTACTAGACGCTACTACTTAGGGGCAAGTGTACCCCGTCGTATCAAGTAATAATCCGGTTAAGACCGGGTATCGAATCCACAGGATTTATAACTACAAGTATTAAACGACTCGGTTTTATACGTTATCTAAGCGGTGAATACTTTGAGTTGATTTGGGAGACAACTACAAACTACTCCTAACTACGGGTGAGAAAGATTTATATAACAAAGACTCTACGAAGTGATACGGATAGTGATAAGTTATAAATATGATAAACAATGACTCCGAATATATACGGTTGATGATTTACTCTTGCAATGACGACTACGTGTAGAGTGACTGACACGTGGAGTACTTAGACTACGTGGTTCGTAGTCAAGGCGTGTCTAATGCTTGGGATTAGAAATTAGGGCCCGTAAGTTCCGTGGCTTGTCAATTCCTACGGTTTTTGGTGTGTCACTTCTGGTAAGGCAACACCTATATGAATCCCTAAAGATAGCCCGAATGGCGTCGGAAATCGCGTTCCCCTACACAATAATCAATTACGAATATCAAAACAAGTAGCAAATATCAACACATATAAAGAAGTAGAAATTGTAAATCATAAATTATAAATATGGAAAATGTAAATATGGAATACAACCAAGCTTAGTACATAGGAAGAGTACAAGCTAATTAGCAAGTGAAAAGGGAAGAATCCGCCCTCGGAACTAGCTAACCGGACTCAAAGCCGTCTCTTAGGACTTGGAGGTGGAACTCTCGAGCTTGGTGAACGAAGGTGGAACGGAACTTCGACGGAATGCCGGAATAAACGAACAAGTTCTCAAGGGGATAGAGTTTTCCTATGTAAAATCTGAATCTAAAATCTAAAACTATATAGCAAGAGCTCAATACATAAAATTCTGGATGTCTAAATGAGTGCTAGTCACTCTTATTTAGAAACATCAAGCTAGGGGTAGAATTGTAAGTTCACAAGATACAAGCATGGAGATACATTATTTCTGCAGAATTCCCATGACACGCCCCGCGTATGGTAGGGGACGCCCCGCGTATTGGCCCATTTCGTCAATAATTCCTGCATGTGGACCAAATTCAGATCTTGTTGTCTCAACCACGCCCTGCGTAGACTAAGGTACGCCCCGCGTGGTTGGGCTCCTAAGATTTAGTAGCTTGAATTAGGTCTTTTACGCCACGCGTAGCCTGAAGCACGCCCCGCGTATATGAGTCCCTAGAACTTTAGATTGAAGAACTTCCCATATACACCCCGCGTAGTAGCAGTTGACTTGGGAGACCATGCAGTCTGACTTTCATGATTGATCTTATCATCTCTGACTAGATGTTTCACGCCCCGCGTGGAGGTTGATACGCCCCGCGTATCAGTGGGTTAGTCCCACGTGGTGCCTGTGGATTGAGCAATTATTTCTGACTGGATGTCCCACGCCTCGCGTGGAGGTTGATACGCCCCGCGTATGTCGGTGGATTTTTGCTCCTTACTCGTACCTGAAATACAATTCTCGAGAGCCGAGTTAGCTTGACGTTTTATTTTCTAAATTAATCAAAAATAAAGATAAATAACCGAAAGTACGGATTTTATTTTTATTTCGTTATTTTATTAAAACACTCTATTTTTGCAATTAAACTTATTTATTTTTTCCAAAATTAAACCGTAAATCACGCTTAAAGATAGGGACGAAACGCCCCTATCAGTAATAAATCTGGTTTGAGTCCAGGTATCAAATCCATAGGATTTACACCCATAAGTATCAAACTACTCGGTTTTACAATGTTATCTAGGTGAAGATTACTTTGGTTTTGGGTTTTGTAACTATTTAACTACTCTCACACTATACGTGAGACAAATTTCAGCTTTAAAGGCTTTATAGAATGAAACGGGTTGCGTTAAGTTATAAAACGTAATAAATGATATTTCAGATTGCATAACAAGTAATATTTAATCATGCCAATACGATTATGAATAAATTAACCAACTTTGTTAGTTCTTAGTTCGTTATTCCTTTGGGAAGGGCGATATTAATTCTAATTGATTCACAAACTAGGCTCATAAGTGTCATGGCTTGTCAATTCCTACGGTTTTTGGGCTGTAAATTCCAGTGATGCAACACTTATATGAATCTTAATGGATTTCGAAGTTTGTAATCAACCTAATAGCCAATTATGAGAATCAAAGCAAGAAATATATATATTAATAAGTGTAACGAAAATGAAAATCATAGATTATATATTAAAACTGTGAAAAAAGTTTGAGCAGAATACAACTGAATCTAGCACATAGAAAAGGTACAAGCAAATTAACAAGGAAAAAAGGGTAGAGAATTCGACCCTTAGAACTAGCTAACCAGACTCAAAGTCGTCATTTCGGATTCGGAGATGAAACTTCCAAGCTTGAGGAATGATGATGGAATCATAACCTTATCGGGATGATAGAAGAATTTTACAACAATCAATCTCTCAAGGTGTAAAGTACTTTATTGAATGAAAATATGAATGCCTAATTGTGTGCCAAGCACCCCTATTTATTCAAAAATCTAGTTTGAGACATAATCATAATTTACAAAGGTAATTTGGACGTTCGCACTCTAAGCTAGAAAATGGGGTCATATGGCATGTGGGTGAGTGACATATTGTGTTGACCATTGATTCGTAAGTTTGGCAACATTTGGTCTTTAGCCACACGATGTGTGGCCTCTTGACAGATCGTGTGGTGAAGTTGAGGTACATTCTGCCCAAAACTTTATAATTCATATGTCGTGTGAAGTATGTCACATACATGTTGACTAGGTTTTATGGTTGACTCTGAAGAAAGTAATGCTCCACACGCCATTTGGAGCCTTTTTTTTGTATATATTGCTTGTGTGAATCTATCCCACACAACGTGTGGCATACAGGATATGTCGCTTGATATCTTCACAAATCTCCTCCATCACATTCGCACTGAAATAGATGCCAGGTTTACTAAAGTTGATAGCCTGACCTGCCATACTTTCATAAGGATGAAATAAATTAATAATCTGTTGACATTCAACCTCAGTAGCACTAAAGAATGGGAAGTTGTCATCTGCATAAAAAAATAATAAGTGAGAAACACTAGGGACCCCAGGACATATTTTGCAGCTCGTAATCAAACCATCCAATTCAGCTTTAAACGGGACAACACTTCAGTGCATACTATAAACAGATAGGGTGAGGGCGAATCACCTTGTCTCAGACCCCTCCCAACGACCATAGGACCAACAAGTTCAGAATTCACACAGACCTCATAAGATACTGTACTAACACACAACATTATCTAGTTCACCCATATATCATGAAACCCCAATCGAGTTAATACCAGTTTCAAAAAACCTCAATCCACCATGTCATAAGCCTTGCTTACATCAATTTTCAAAGCCACTTCGCCATTTCCACCTTGTTGCTTCCTTTTCATATAGTGTAGAGACTCAAATGCAATCTGGACACTATTGTTGAAACACCTTTCCACATAATTTTGATTTGACAAAATTGTTTAAGTACAATTAAAAATATTCTAAACACACTAAGTTTAAATGCTTTGATTTATTCTACTAATGTGTTTGTTCAATGTTGAGTTAAATTGTTTATAAGACACAAAGATTAAAAGGCCCAAAGCCCAATATGGAAGTCAAAGCCCAAGTCAAACAGTTTAAGGCAACTCGGCCCTCGTATGTCAAAACGCTGTCGTTATGTACAAAACGCAGTTCAGCGGAAGAAGGATCTAGAAGACCTTCAAGGAATAACTTCGGGACGAAGCTGCTGAGTTGATTCGACAAAGAGTACAAGACAGCAGCTGGCTAAGAACAACTTCCAGACAAAGTGTTTCCACTTTGGGTAAAGATCAGAAGACACAGAATGCTGTCCAGTTGACCTTACCTTAAATGGAGAGACATTTTGCCGAGCTGACCAAAAGCTGACCGAGGACAGAAGATACTCAAATCTGATTGGCCGAGAGCTCTGAGCAAGACAGGATGACAACGACAGGAAGCCATTTCCCTCCAACGGTTATTTCGAAATTCGAAATGACCGACACCTCAGGCGTCTCTATAAATAGAGCCCTTCAGTTGCTTCATTCACACAAAACTTGATCAAGCCATTACGCTGACCAAATTTCTACGCAAAGTTCTGCAAGAAAAAGCAAAGCAATCTTACACTAAATTTCATATCTTTTGTGTAAAAGTCTAGAGTGATTATTCAATCATCTAAGGTGTCTTAGCAATCATTGTATAGGACAAACACTTATCATTTCTAGAGATTAGAAAGGAGAGGCTGAGTACTCGGTTATAGTACTCAGCGAGAGATTAGGATTGAGTAGAGGTATAGAGGAAGATACTCTTGTTATACTCAGTTGCTAAGATTGTAAAAGGTTTGATGCCCTACCGTTAAAGAGCTCAGTAGAGAATTCAAAATCTCGGAACGTGTTCCGGGGACAGGACGTAGGCTTGGAGGCCGAACCTGGATAAATCTGCTGAGTAACATATTTCTAACCTTTAACTCCTTCATATATTTATTGCTTGCTTAAACAAAAACTGACCAAGTAAAGAGGTCAAGCTGAGTTGTGCGCATTGAATATCTGAGCTCAGGAATAGACTCTAAGTTCTATCTCCCGACTCAAGTAAAGAAAACTAACCTAGTCACTAGTTGACTAAGCCAGTATCTTGCTATTCACTCAGCGCCATTGTCCAAACCTTTTTCTCACGAAAAAGAAGTCTGCCCTAACTTAAAATTTTTAAATAGTTCCTAACCCCCCCATTGGAACTATACGTGTAACGTTATAAGGGACCAACAAGTGGTATCAGAGCTTAAAATCTCACTGTAAAAGGTTTAACCACCTTGAGCTGATCCCCACTATGGGCGAAAACAGCACTCGATTTCTCCCAGGAAACCAAACAACTCAGATCTTACCTGAGGGGTTGTCCATTACTCGGCCTCCCCTATTCTTCGGGTCTAACTACACCTTCTGGAAGAATAGGATGAAAAATTTCATTCAGGCTACAAATATGAGTGCCTGGCTATCCATAGTCCAAGGTCCATTTGTACCTGTCGAAGTTGTGGCTGGCCAAACAGTTGTTAAAGCTGAGGCCAAATGGACAGAGGATGATCTCAAGAAGCTACAAAATCATGCTTCGGCTATAAACATGCTTCACTGTGCGCTCGATGCTGCAGAATATAATAAAATCTCAGGTTGTGAGTCGGTGCAAGAGATCTGGAAGAAGCTAGAGGTCACCTACGAAGGAACCAATAAAGTAAAGGAGTCCAAGGTGAACCAGCAGATGAGACTGTACGAGCTGTTCGAAATGAACAATGATGAGGGAATATCTGACATGAACGCAAGGTTTACCAACATCATCAATGAGCTCAAGAGACTTGGGAAGATCTTTACTGAGGAAGAACAAGTCAAGAAAATACTCAGGAGCCTTCCCAAAGACTGGCAAGCGAAGAAGACCGCTGTTGAGGAAGCTCAGGACTTAACCACCTACAAATATGATGAGCTCATCGGCTCGCTGCTGACCCATGAGATCTCGATGAAGAATTTCGAGGTGAAGGAAAAGTCTGAAGACAAGAAGCAAAAATCTCTTGTCATGAAAGCTGACTCCACTGATGGGAGCTCAACAGATGATGAGGAGATGGCTATGTTCACAAGGAAGATGAAAAGGCTGTTTAGAAAGAATGACACATATTCTAAGAAGCCTTATAGAAAGTTTGATAAGTATAAAGCTGAGTCCAGCGACAGCAAATACAAGAAGGACAACTCAAAACCCATTACATGCTTTGAATGTCATCAAACTGGCCATATCAAGTCAAGCTGCCCTACGCTGAGGAAAGAAAAGAAGAACGGAAAAAAGGCAATGGTGGCAACATGGAGCGACAGTGATGAGTCTTCATCAATAGAAGCTGAGGCCACCGAGTCAGCGAAGATATGCTTCATGGCTGACGAACTTGCTGAGCCGTGCGTCTCTGAGCATGCTGACCCCTCCATTGCATCTGATGATGAGGAGCAATCAAATGAGGTAATATCACTTTCCCAGCTCAGAAACGAAATGGGTAATGCCCTGAGTGACCTCTATACACTTGTCAAAAAGTGTAATAAGAAAATTAGAGCACTCAACAGGCGTTGTGACGAGGTTGAAGAGGTCAAGCTAAGTGACCTCAAATTCCTTCTTCAGGACAACTCAACTTTGCATGATAACATGGAAATCATACATAAGTCTGTCACTGAAGTCCAATCAGATTCAAAGAAACTGAAAAAGGACGTCACAAATATCCAGAACCAACTAAAGGTTCAAAATAAAAGAAATATTCCTCTAAATGCTCAGTACCGAAGTACTGGTCAGCAGAGATGGAATCCCCAGCGGAATGTCCAGTGTGACTTCTGTGGGAAGAAAGGACACACCACAAAGGTGTGCAGGCACGCTCAGCACTGGGGTGCTGACCAGTCAGTGAAAAATCCTAAACGGAAGGTCAGCTGTGACTTCTGTGGAAAGAATGGCCATACTGTCCAAGTATGCCGCCATAAAATAAAATATGATGTTTTACCTGTTGAACCTAACAAGCAAGGACCCAAAAAGAATTGGGTACCTAAAAGTAACTAGTTACAATGCAGGTAAGCCTGAGGTGTGCTGAGAAGTCAAAGATGTGGTATATTGACAGCGCATGCTCGAGGCACATGACTGGTGATGAAACTCAGTTCATCACATTTGAGCATAAACGAGGAGGAAGCGTAAGTTTTGGAGACAACAAAAAGGGTAAGATAGTAGGGTCAGGAACCATCGGAGGTAATCCTACTATTGAGTCAGTCTCCCTAGTCAGCAGACTCAAATATAACTTACTCAGCGTAGCTCAGCTATGTGACAATGGGAGAAAAGTTATATTTGATGCTACTGGATGTAAAATATACGAGGGAAAAACAAATGAGTTAATTTTAACTGCCCCTCGGATTGATAATGTCTTTATGCTAGACTTAGAGAAAAAGTTTTCAAAAACTGTATGCTTAGTTTCAAAGGAAGAAAATTCCTGGCTATGGCACAGGAGACTTGGTCATGTAAGCATGGACCTCCTGGCCAAATTAGCAAGAAAGCAATTGGTTGAGGGACTGCCTGAACTTAGATTTGAAAAAGATCAATTATGCCACGCTTGCCAAGCTGGAAAACAAACCAAACAATCTTTTCATAGCAAAAACATTGTCTCAACTAAGCGTCCGTTAGAATTACTACACTTGGATCTCTTCGGTCCAGTCCAACCGCTGAGTCTGGGTGGAAGAAGATTTTCCTTGGTCATTGTAGATGACTTCTCTCGGTACACTTGGGTCATCTTGCTGAGTAGCAAGGATGAGACCTTTGAGACATTTTCAAATTTGGTTAGAAAACTTGAAAATGATAAAGACCTAAAACTGGCTCACATCCGAAGTGATAATGGTGGAGAATTCAAAAACCAACAGTTTGTTAAATTCTGTGAAGCCAGCGGCATTGACCATAACTTTTCTGCTCCTAGAGTGCCTCAACAAAATGGGGTTGTTGAAAGGAAGAACAGAACACTGGTTGAAATAGCCAGGACAATGCTGAGTGAGCATAGGCTTCCAAAGTACTTTTGGGGAGAAGCTGTTAACACAGCATGCTACATTCTTAATAGGGCTCTTGTTAGACCTATACTAAAGAAAACCCCCTATGAGCTTTGGAAAGGACGAAAGCCCAACATTGGATACTTTCGTGCCTTTGGCTGTAAATGTTTTATTTTAAACACTAAGGATAGCCTAGCTAAGTTTGACTCAAAAGCTGATGAAGCTATCTTTTTAGGCTACTCAACAAACAGCAAAGCATACAGAGTTTTCAATAAACGAACTCAAGTTTTAGAAGAGTCAGTACATGTTGAGTTCGACGAAACTAACCCTGCAGGAAGATATCTACCGCTGACCGAGGATGATCCACACTCAGCACCCGCTGATCAAGATACAGCTGCTGAGTCATTCCCTCAAGGGCTGACCAAAGGTAAAAGTGAACCAAATATTGTTTTCACTGACCAGTCTTCACCTGCAGAGATTGTTGAAACACAGACAGCACAAGACATCAATCTACCCAAGGAGATAAGGATTCCAAGAGGGCACTCAGAGAGTGCAATCCTTGATGCCGCTGAGAATACCCTGATGACAAGAAACCAACTCAGGAGGTACCTCAGCAATGTAGCCTTCGTCTCAGTTCAGGAACCTAAGAACTTCGCTGATGCTGAGGAAGATGAATTTTGGATGAGTGCAATGCAAGAGGAACTTGACCAATTCAGAAGAAACGATGTATGGGAGCTAGTGCCACATCCAAGGAGTCAGAAGACCATTGGAACAAGATGGGTCTTCCGCAACAAGCTGGATGAGCAAGGAAACGTAGTCAAGAACAAAGCAAGGCTTGTAGCTCAGGGCTACAGTCAGCAAGAAGGTATTAACTACGGTGAGACCTTTGCCCCAGCGGCAAGGCTAGAGGCTATTAGGATTTTATGTGCATATGCATCTTACATGAACTTTAAACTGTTTCAAATGGATGTTAAGAGTGCATTCCTTAATGGAGTTATAAACGAGGAAGTTTATGTTAATCAACCTCCAGGGTTTGAGGATCTTAAATTCCCAAACCACGTTTATAAACTCAAAAAGGCTCTGTACGGCCTCAAGCAAGCACCACGTGCTTGGTATGAGAGGCTGACCCGTTTTCTGCTGACTAGAAACTATGTCAGGGGCAAAGCTGATACAAGCTTATTCATTAAGAGAAAGGGTAAAGATACCCTGCTAGCTCAAATATACGTTGATGATATTATTTTCGGTGCTACTAATGAGTCAATGTGCAAGGAATTTAGCAAGCAAATACAGACTGAGTTTGAAATGTCGATGATGGGAGAACTCAACTTCTTCCTTGGACTTCAAATCAAACAAGGAAAGAATGGCATCTTCATCAGTCAAGCTAAATATGCCAATGAGATATTAAAGAAATATGATCTTGAAAATTGCAAGCCAATATCCACTCCTATGGGCACTGATACTATCCTCTGCGCTGACGAGAATGGTAAGTCGGTAGACAGCAAATTGTATCGAGGTATGATAGGCTCTCTACTTTACTTAACAGCAAGTAGACCGGACATTCAGTTCTCAGTATGCTACTGTGCTAGATATCAATCTAACCCTAAGGAATCTCGTTACATAGTTGTAAAACGAATCCTTAGATATTTGCAAAGCTCAGTGAATGCAGGTTTATGGTATCCCAACACTCATGGCTTTACACTCGTTGGATACACTGACGCTGACTATGGTCGAGACAAGCTAGAACGGAAAAGCACCTCTAGAGGATGTCATTTCTTAGGAAGCTGTCTTGTATCCTGGTTCAGCAAGAAGCAGGCGTCAGTAGCCTTGTCTACCACTAAAGCTGAGTACATTGCTGCTGGTCACTGTGTTGCTCAAGTCCTATGGATTAAGCAACAGCTTGAAGACTATGGTGTTCAAACAAAGACAATTGAGGTCAAATGCGACAACAAAAGTGCAATTGATCTATCAAAGAACCCAATTCAACACAGCAGGATGAAGCATGTCAGCATAAGACATCACTTCATTAGAGACCATGTACTCAAGGGTGAGATAAAGCTGACCTATGTCCCAACGGATGAGCAGCTTGCGGATATCTTCACAAAGCCACTGGCTCATGAACAGTTCAGCATACTGAGAGAAGCCATTGGTATGTTTAATCCTCTTCAGTAAATTCCTGTTCTAAAATGTAAATTTATGCTGAGTGAATTACTATGCCGAATGAGTTATGCAAATGCATGCTGAGTGATTGTTATGCTCAGTACTTAACATATCAATACTGAGTAAATATGCACACCGAGTAGTAATCTCAAACTGAGAAATCATCCTTTCACATACTACTGACCACTCAGAATATAAAACGCTTAGTATTCTAAACGCTGAGTGTTAGATCCATTGCATTAAATGCAAAAGCACGCGAATAGCCACCTAGGATGACGTATGCGCCGAATGTGTCATAAAAGCCAGGATCTTTGTCGGTTGACAATCCCAAGGCAAAACTGACACATGGATTCGATAAGATCCACTCTTCACCACTATAAATAATGGGTAAATCCCCATTTTTTATTTTCTTTACACTTATTGAAATCTCTGGCAAAGCATTCTCTCTCTCTCTCTAAGACTCTCAAAGCTTCCCAATCCTTTTTCTGAAACAATGACTAGAGTTTCCGTCAACATCTCCGGTGCCGGTCACCCTAAGACCAGCTCCGATGAACCCTCCAGGCAAACTACTGTGCCTGAAACCACCAAGGTCACTACGCCGAGCAAAGGCAAAGCTGGCCAAGCTACCTCAACTAAGGGTAAGCCGACTAAGGCCAGAACCTATACCAAGGTATTTGAAGACATTAGCGAATGGAAAGTAGACTTTTCACGATGGGTTTTTGAGACCTTCGTGACATCCGAGCAACCCTTCTGCGAATGGATATCGTAAAATGGATGGACCGAGCTGTTCTCCATTAGGGATCACACCTATCCTGACCTAGTAAGGGAGTTCTACCACAATCTCCGAGTTGCTGATGATAACCAGGACTATCTGGTAATTGTGGTAAAGGAAAAGACCATTTTCATAAACCCTACTTATCTCGCTAACTTGCTGAAGTTAAAGAATGAGGGAACAAAACTGAGGCGATCTGGAGATCATGAAGGTACTGGGTACGATACCACCTTCTGTAAGCCCGCTGGCCACTCTGGAGAAGTCTCAAGTACCTCAATGGGTCAGCACCAAAAGATGGCTCACTATCTGCTGACCTACTTCATTTATCCCAAGATCAACTGCACCACCTCAGCAACGAATTTTGAGCAATGCTTCATATGGCATATGCTGACATACAAGCCGATCAAGATACCAGTATTCTTGATTGTTGGGTTCATAAGGAGCACTGGAACTCTCAGGCTAGGATCACTCATCACCAGAATCCTCTTAGATCATCAAATTGATCTATCTGAGGAAACTAAGGCTAGAGGATCTGAGATAACTGCGGCTTCGCTGAGGGCTTTGAAGTTCAATCAGCCACTAAAGAAAGGAAAAGCTGCTGCTGAGGAAACAGCTCCAAAGCAAAGCCAAAGGACAAAGGCTCCAGCTTCCCGCAAGAGGAAAGATGTTGTGACTCCTTCAAAGAAAGCTGAGCCTCAGGCCAAGAAGTCGAAGTCAGCTGCTGAACCAGGTCAGGAAAGACCTAAGTCAGCTGAGAAAAGGAGTAGGCAAGATGAGCCTGAAATTAAGGAAAGAACAAATGCTGATGAGCAACCTCAAAAGAAGCAGAAGTCTTCTACACTGACTCCTATTGATGCTATTCCTACTGATGTCGTTGTTCCTGGTGATTCTCACTACACACAGTGTCTAGGAACTATAGCTGAGCATCAAGAAGATGATGTGCATCTGGATGATCAGTTTATTGCACAAGTTGAGGAAGAGTTAGATGGCGATAGTGAAGAAGATGAAGAACAAGAAGAACGCGGTCAGGATGACGCTGAGGACACCGAGGAGACAGCTAGCGATGTTGATGCTGAGCATGTCAACACTGAGTTAGTTGCTGGAGATGAACAAGAACAAGCTGACCAGCTTAATGCTGATCAAGAGGAAACTTCTCCCTCTCACTTAGGAGAATCTATACAAGCTGACACCCCTCCTCCAAGAAGAAGATTAATCAAGGCAAGTCAAAAGTCTGTCATTGACCCTCCTGTTCAGAAACCAACTGTCCCTGACTTTGTTATCCAAAAGCTGACCCAAGACCCTTCTAAGCTCAAGCTGAAATTTTTCAGAAAACAACCAACTTCTACTCCATCGGCTTCCCTTGAAAAGCAAGCCTCTGTTTCTTCACCAAAGGAACACGCCGACTTAAATGCTTCTGCAAACTCTACAAGCCAAGTAGAGCCAATACCCGTCAATGTTGTTACAACAAGCATAGTGCTGACTCAAAACATCCCTGCTCCAGTCAGCACAGACAACATTCGGATCACTTCTTCTCCAATCAACACTTTTGCCGATCAATCAGCTTTACCTGAGACTCAAGTGCAGATTGGAAACACACCTCTAGTCACTGACCATGTGATTCCACTGACTCCTCTTCCAACCGGTCAAACTGAGGAAACCAGGCAAGTTCATGAAGGCTCTCTTAGCTACTTGCATGCCACCGAGTCTGGTAAAAGAATCATTGACTCGGTGCAAACTTTAATCAAAGACCTTCATCAAACCACTCCACCTGCTGCTGGGTCTTCTACTGCTGAGACAACTCAGCTCTCCTATGTAACTCAGCTTCTCAACGAATTTAAGGGATTCAAGGACTTGTTGAGTGTCATCGTTACCTTTCAAGCACAGCAAGCTAAGCAGGATTCCATCGCAAAGCTGGCTGAGATCCAGCTGACAATAGTTCAACATCTCAACGCTCTTCAAGAACAAGTTCAGATGTTGTCAGCTGCGAACACACGCTATGCCACTTCTGATGAAGTTAAAATGCTCTTTGCTCAGCTTCACACCGAGCAAATCAAGACCAACGAGCAAATGGTCTCCTATTCTCAATGCTCAGTGGAGCAAATTGGTGAGGTTGTTCGACTGTTGAACTTAAACAAACAAGAGATGGACACTGACGCCATGAAGCAAAATGAAATACTGTCTGCCACCAGACAAACCTTCAACCATGTACGTCACAACAACATTCAGCGTCAATACTACGACACATCCTTACTGAAGACTTTTCATCAAGTCGTTGCTGGTCTGACCGATGCACTTACCTGGATAGGTAAATCTCAAGCTTTCATAGTAAGCATGATCAGCGCTGCTGAACTCAATATACCCGCCGAGGTATCAGATGATGGAGTTGCTATTTTTTACGGTGTCAATGAAAGCGCCGATAGACTTAAGACGTTGTCCACGGAACTGACTAGAGCCGTCTTAACCGACGCTTTTAGGATTCCTCCTCCAGATGCTGAAAAAACGGGGGAGAAAGAACAAGCTAGAACACAGCATGAGCATAGTCAGTCCAAGCAAAAGAAAAAGAAATAGAAATTAGGCTAGCTCAGTTATGCTAAGTTTGTAGTCTCTATGGTTATACTTTTCTTTTGTTGTATATGCTGACTACTTCTAGTAATATCAATACTTGCATCTTTTTATCCAAAAACTAAGTTATGAGTTATTATATACGATGCCGAGTATTAAGTTAGTATGTATCTTCATGTACATCAACTATGTTTAATGCTTATAAAACTTATTGATTGTACCCAATGCTGATAATATGTTTGACATTGACTTGTATGTTTATATAACACTGTCTTATAAAACTCATTGAACAATAAATTACTCAGCGGCCTCTGAATGTTAAAACTTCCGCTTAAACACTGAGTAAAATAGAATATGTTTCATGAGCTGTCCTATATATGAAAACTGACCTTAGACTTACTCGATTAAACCTTTAAATGTTTAGAGTAAAACTAAGTCAGTAGCTCAACCCTGACGGGGGAGTTTGGTAAGTTATATTAGGTCAACTATCATGGGGGAGCTCAATACTGAGTTCTTCGCTGAATAGTTTTGCCAACATCAAAATGGGGGAGTTTGTTGAAACACCTTTCCACATAATTTTGATTTGACAAAATTGTTTAAGTACAATTAAAAATATTCTAAACACACTAAGTTTAAATGCTTTGATTTATTCTACTAATGTGTTTGTTCAATGTTGAGTTAAATTGTTTATAAGACACAAAGATTAAAAGGCCCAAAGCCCAATATGGAAGTCAAAGCCCAAGTCAAACAGTTTAAGGCAACTCGGCCCGCGTATGTCAAAACGCTGTCGTTATGTACAAAACGCAGCTCAGCGGAAGAAGGATCTAGAAGACCTTCAAGGAATAACTTCGGGACGAAGCTGCTGAGTTGATTCGACAAAGAGTACAAGACAGCAGCTGGCTAAGAACAATTTCCAGACAAAGTGTTTCCACTTTGGATAAAGATCAGAAGACACAGAATGCTGTCCAGTTGACCTTACCTTAAATGGAGAGACATTCTGCCGAGGTGACCAAAAGCTGACCGAGGACAGAAGATACTCAAATCTGATTGGCCGAGAGCTCTGAGCAAGACAGGATGACAATGACAGGAAGCCGTTTCCCTCCAACGGTTATTTCGAAATTCGAAATGACCGACACCTCAAACGTCTCTATAAATAGATCCCTTCAGTTGCTTCATTCACACAGAACTTGATCAAGCCATTACGCTGACCAAATTTCTACGCAAAGTTCTGCAAGAAAAAGCAAAGCAATCTTACATTAAATTTCATATCTTTTGTGTAAAAGTCTAGAGTGATTATTCAATCATCTAAGGTGTCTTAGCAATCATTGTTTAGGGCAAACACTTATCATTTCTAGAGATTAGAAAGGAGAGGCTGAGTACTCGGTTATAGTACTCAGCGAGAGATTAGGATTGAGTAGATGTATAGAGGAAGGTACTCTTGTTATACTCAGTTGCTAAGATTGTAAAAGGTTTGATGCTCTACCGTTAAAGAGCTCAGTAGAGAATTCGAAATCTCGGAACGTGTTCCGGGGACAGGACATAGGCTTGGAGGCCGAACCTGGATAAATCTGCTGAGTAACATATTTCTAACCTTTAACTCCTTCACATATTTATTGCTTGCTTAAACAAAAACTGACCAAGTAAAGAGGTCAAGCTGAGTTGTGCGCATTGAATATCTGAGCTCAGGAATAGACTCTAAGTGCTATCTCTTGACTCAAGTAAAGAAAACTAACCTAGTCACTAGTTGACTAAGTCAGTATCTTGCTATTCACTCAGCGCCGCTGTCCAAACCTTTTTCTCACGAAAAAGAAGTCTGCCCTAACTTAAAATTTTTAAATAGTTCCTAACCCCCCCCCCCCTTGGAACTATACGTGTAACGTTATAAGGGACCAACAACTATCAATTAACGAATGACCCATAATGAATGTAGGTTGACTTTTAGATATAATCTCAGGGAGAATAAATTTCAGCCGATTTGCCAAAACATTGGCAATCAGTTTGTATAGTACATTGAACAAAGAGATATGTCTAAGCTCAGCCATCCGAAACGGGTTTTCACACTTTGGAATGAGTATAATGTTTGTATTATTTAGGATGGCTGGGAACTTATTACGAGCCAGCCAGCCTGAGCAAGCCAAAAATATCCTGACCAATGTGTGGCCAAAAATGTCGAAAAAATCACGGGGTAAGCCTATCAAGACTAGGGGATTTATCTGGGTGCATTTGAAATAGAGCAGTGGTGAATTCCTCAAAAGAAAACGATGTAGTTAGCATGCAATTCATCTCATTAGACACCAAACATGGAACAATATCAACAATAGCAAAATCAGGAAGCAGGGATGCAGAAAATAAATTTCTAAAGTAATCATGTGCTACCAAACACTTACCCACATCATCAGTGTGTATGGAGCCGTCCTTAGGAAATAGCCGATCAATTCGGTTAGCTTGTTTTCTCACTGTAACATATGCATGGAAGAATTTGGTATTCTGATCCCCATCTCATAGCCAATGGTACTTCGCCTGCTGCTTCCAAAAAGAGGCCTCCTATTCTAGCATAATATTGAGTCGGTTTCAGATATCCAAGTAGCACGAAACCGAGCCAGAATATGTCCTATCTCGAAGCTACTCCAAAGTATGATAATCTCTGCCAATCTTCATCGTAAAATGTCAACAAAATTTGGAACCCCACCGTGCAAGTAGCGAACTACATGCATCTACTCATGCGGAAACCGAATAAGAGGGCATCGACTGCCAACACGTTGTGACCAGCTCGAAAAAACCCTCCTCAGAACTCCATGCAATTTCAAATCGGAACCGGTGTTTTTTAACCGTGGGAACTTTGTATTCATCAAACTCGAGCAAAAGAGGCGAGTGGTCAAAATAAGATGCAACTAAATTGGTGAGCCGGTACTGAAAAAATTGATGCATCTAGTCCCCCATCTCAAGTGCCCGATCAAGCCTTTCATTAACCCAAGAATCTGTTCCCTTTCCTCAGTCCCATGTGAATGTACTTCCACGCATACTCAATTCATAAAGATCATTAATGAGCTTATTGCCTCCATTAAACGGTTGATTAGGTAACCTGGGTAATCATGTCCACCATGTTTTTTATTTGCTCTCAAAATGCAGTTGAAATCCCCTAAAAACAACTAGGCAATAGAGAAGAATTAGTAATTGTACTAAGAAGGTCCCAGGATTCCTGTTGTCTATTTTTGTCTGCAAAATCATAGAAACCAATATGACGCCAATCTCCCAACTGCTTGTTCTGGATGGCTAATTCAATGTGATGATCGTAAAAGTTGTTAACTTTATAACCCGAATCCTTCTTCCATATAAAAGCAAGCCCTACACTGTGGCCTCTAGCATTTATTATAAGACATCCTAAGAATGCAAACTGGCGTCTTATCCCCTCCATACGCAGTGTTTCCATAAGAAACATTATACTTGACTTATGAGCTTTCAATAGCTCACCCAGTGCCCGAATTGCCTGGGGGTTTCTCAGACCCGAAATTTCCAACTAAGGCACGTCATTGCCTTTGGTGGGTTTGATCCTCAGACCTTGCCTTATCTGTTTCCAAAGAACCCATGGAATCCCTATTATTAGAAACCATATGCTCGTTTTGAAGTACCGTTTTTGATGCACATGGTCGCCTAGTTCCAGTAACATTCAGCTCCCCACCTTCACACTTTGGAGTTCAAGAGCCTCCTCCTCACTAAGGTTTATGTCCTCTTCCGAAACCTTAGCCATTATAGCCTTAACATCCTCCCGGCCCCCAACAAAACCAGCAGTGAAACCCATCAAACCTGATAATCTTCTCCACTTCTCATCGCCAGCCACGCCAAGTTCTCTTAGCCAACGAGATGTAGACGGTGAGCCCCCTCGCCAAGCCTGAGCAAGAAGCCACACTCCTCATTCCCGCTTTAGATCAGGGGTATCAAAGTGAAAAGGCTTATCACAAAAACGTTTTCTATGTCCCAATATCCTACAAAGGTAGCAAAAGTTACATAAGCTCTCATACTTGAACTGAAGGAAAGAAACATAGCGTTTAATTCGTTTAGATCTTTTTGACGGCTTCCTGACATCCAATGCTACCCTTATCCTTAGTTGGCATTGTTACAAAAAAAAAAAATTACCTTATCTTTTAATTTTTATTATAATCAACATTAAATAAAAGGATAAACCTTAAAAAAATAACTTATTTTGTACTATGAATATAGATAAAAATGTGTATGCACACTAAATACAAAAACAAATGAATATTATTAATATTTGTTTATATACCTCAATTAATAAAGTGTTGTAATATGTAACCAAAAAAAATTAAAGTGTTGTAATAAATAAAATATTTAATTTATTTTATAATTAATAATTTTAAACCATACTAAATACGGATACAATAGTAAAGTGGTGATTGTTTATAATTAAAAGAACACTCGTATTTCATGGGATATGAAAAGGTTTTTTTTTCAAATATTCGTAAGACGAATAGAGTAATAAATATTCTCTTAAACAGTAAATAGCAACAATCGAACCAAACAAACTATACATATAAATTAAAGATAACATTCTAAACAGTAAACAACATCAATCCAACCAAACAAACAAAATATACATGTAAATTAAAGGTAGCCCTTAGATTTGGAGGATTGGATAGCTCCATCAAACATGTCCTTAAGCCCATACTTAAACTCAAAGCCTGAGTTCAACAGTTTCTTTGAAGTTAATGAAGGGATTCTAAACCCTTTGATATCGCCTAAAGATCTGTTTAGAAAAGAAAAAAAAAAAACAAAAATTGAGCTTCAATAAGTATGATTTGATGATCCCAAAAATAAAATGTGAATTAATTACTCACTCCATTGTTGGTATTGACAACTCTGGATAATTTGCAGAAAGAAATTCGGACATTTCTTCAATAGTTATGGTATGTGAAGAACAAATATATCTTCCCTTGGCTTCACCATATTCAAACAGAAATATATGTGCTCTAGCCACATCATCAGTGTGCACCATTGACATATTCAGAAGAGGCCCATATTGCTCTCTCTCACCTGTTCAATCCGTCAGATATTAATATGAATTGAACTTTTAATTATCAGCTTTTAAAGTATATAATTTTATATATTTTTTTAATGCTGGTCATAAATGTTCTTTTAATTACAAATAAAAAACTCACGATTTTGTTAGAGTATTTCATTTTGAAAAAATTAAGGTGATTTAGATCGAAGACCTATCCATTCGGCCGGGCCATAAATTGAAGTAAAAAGTTGGAAAATTACCTAGTATCATAGCCAATGAAGTGTGAACTGATCCAGGAAACTTCGGACATATAAAAGGACCATTAATGAAAGATGGAATGACAGTAACAACATCTAAACCATGTTGTTGTCCAAATTCAAGAGCACTCTTCTCTGTTAATGTCTTTGAAATCATGTAAGGACCAAATGAGAAATTTTCCAAGGATTTAATGTAATCCACGTCACTCCAAAAGTTCTCATCCATTAAGTCAACGGGTTTCCCACTAAATTGGACAGCAGAAGCACTAGAAGTATAGACAACTCTCTTAACTGTGTTGGAATCCAAACATGCCTTTAAGATTCCAAGTGTTCCATCAATGGCTCTTTTGGTAACTACTTGTTCTGGTTCTTTGTTTTCAAAGTCAACTGGGGTGGCTACATGAAACACTCCTATGCACCCTTCTATGGCTGGCTTGAAACTTTCTGGCTCATTCATATCAGCTTCATAGATTTTTAGTTTCTTCTTTGCTTCTGGAAGGTTTGTTAAGAAACCAACATCTCTTTTGTGTTCTAATCATCGTACAATCACAAATCGATAACAATATTAATAAAATCTATGACACAACGAGTGAACTAAAAGGTTAAACTGATAGATAGTCTATAATCATACAATGAATAGTTTAATGTTAGTAAATTGGGTCACTTTCATATATCATTGGTGGATAAATCTCATATTTCATATATTTGATTAATCCCAATCGCTAATCTGATTTAAATAAAATTAATCTTAACATTTAATTTAAATCTGAATATCAAGACAAATAAATGTAGAAAGACTAGAAAATGATTAAGAGCAGTCACATAAAAAAGAGTCTCCTCCATTCCACTCAAACATAAATTGCAACACAAAAAAATATCAGTGACAATGAATAGTTTTTTTTTTTTTTTTTTTGAGAGAGAGAGAGTTTAGTAGAATTAGTTAGATACTTAGGTTAAAACATTAAGGGGTGCTTGTTTACTTCATTTTCTCATTTTGTTTGTGTTAGAATAAGAACTGGGAAAGCACAAAAATTACCGGACACGACAATGGGCAGAATCACGGACTATATCACTTTCTTTAAGATGTTCGCAGAACTGCCAGAAAGTACAAGCAAATTAAATTCTGGTCACCTCCAGGATAACAACCCACTCGTAATTCAAGTGTGTACTGCACAATACAAATTCGGTCTGACTACACTCAAATTAGATCAGTATCGAATTTTAGAAAGCATAAAAGAAATTGACTGATAAAAACAGGAATCGCACAACTATTTATATAACAAAAAAAAAGATGTTGTGTTCTATTTTGGTGGAAAAGAAGGTGGGAGAGAAATCAGAGAAGTGGAAAACTAATAATTCCGAAAATAAATTAAGTAAATATTAATTTCGAATTAAATTAATTAAATGAAAATATTATTATTATTCCTAGAGTCAACACCATGCCACACCAACTCAACCTGGTTCGGACGGCAGTGGCGGAGCGAGTGTGGTGGTCAAGCATCAACTAAGTCCTCACCATTTCGTAAAAAGTGGGGTAACCCTTGGGACACACTCAAGTGTGTAAGGATCCTCTTGATAAATATCATTACAAAGTGATTTCTAATATGTGAGATGCTTATTACTCTTCTAAAGCTCTTTGAAGACGAAACTTTGTGGCTTTTTTTCATAAATTCAAACTGGTCCTAGTGGCCTAGCCCAACAATCCCCTACTAGAATTTTTAAAAACATTTACTGAACAAATACATAAGGTCAAGCATAGACAAAGGTATCTTTCGATTTGAACCCTTGCATAGTGAGTATAATTCAGATTATATTAGAGTGACTTGAAGTCTTGAACTATATATCTGACATTATACCACGTCAAAACATTTTCAGAGTGTAGTTCTAGTAGTCCATGCGTTTATGGCCATACACATCTATCCTGGTATGATGAATGCTTTAGAGTTTTGCCCAAAACTCATAGGAAGCAGTCTCACTTACACATTCATATAGGTAAGTCTATCAGAAGTACTCCTATAGCTATGTACTTCACTCCAAATAGAGTATAGATCTTATTAAGAGTTTCTATTATCTCAACCTAACACCGCTTCAGGAAATTTATGCTTCAAAATGCATGATCTAACTCGTATT
The DNA here is from genome assembly GCF_963576675.1 of Euphorbia lathyris. Lineage (NCBI taxonomy): Eukaryota > Viridiplantae > Streptophyta > Magnoliopsida > Malpighiales > Euphorbiaceae > Euphorbia > Euphorbia lathyris. Next base: position 93,390,520 of record NC_088910.1, read on the forward strand.
ACATCACAACTTGTTGTTTACCCATTGAACCTATTTCTGGGGATCTCTAGTCTATAGATTGGGTTACCATTATTGTAACTCATCATTGTAGGGGCATAAGTCACATACTTTTTGCGGTACTTTGGACTTTCTCTGTAGCTAATTCTCTCATCCAAGGATCGGTTAAATTCTCTTCAGAGCGTATATGATCCACTCTAACATCTCCTTTAGAGAGAAGCTCTCTAACAGTGTTGTGCTTACGATGTATCTGTCGTTTCTTATCGTTATAATAACGGTTCTGAATCTTAGCAATAGTTGTGGTACAATCGCAGTGGATCAATACTACTAGAATTGGTTTTTCCCATAAGGGAATCTCAGTTAATAGACTTCTCAACCAACCTACTTATTCACTAGCTGTGGCTACTATAATAAGCTCTAATTCCGTTGTTGATTGAGCTAGAATAGTCTGTTTCTTGGACTTCCATAAAACAGCACCACCAACTATATTAAAAATATAGCTACTAGTTGCCTTGGAATCATCTTATAGGGTGTTCTAGTCAACATCATTATATCCTTCAAGGACTGCTAGAAACCTTTGATGATGTAATCCAAGTTTTATGGTTCTTTTAAGGTATCTCATGACCCTTTCTACAGCATCTCAATGCTCAACACTAGTGTTGAAACACCTTTCCACAAGATTTTGATTTGACAAAATCATCCATGATTAAGAGACAATTAAATTTAAGTGCTTTATTTTAATTATACTAATCCGTTTGTTCAATGTTGAGTATAAATATAAATAGATATAGATATAAAAGTAAAACAGGACAAAGTCAGCATGAGACGACAGAACAAGCTAAGTGGAATAAAACTCAGTATAGAAGTCTCATGATCAAGCTGAGTGGAATCGAACCCAGCATCAAAAGATTGAGGCTTAAAATCCAACAGAGCTAAGTGAGATAGAACTCAGCATGAGAAGCCGTCTTAACAATTGTCTTACGAAGATGAGCTAACTAAAACATAACTCAACATAGAAGTTGCCAAAGACAATGAACAAAGCTGAGTGAATCCTCAGGACAGCATGAAAGAGTTGCTTGCAAGACGACAGAGATTGCCGACCCTCTGCGCCAATAATTGAAACCTTGGAATAACGCAAAGGACACATTCCGAGATGTATGGGTCAATGGATTATTGGTAAAGGACAACTAGCACAAAAAGACAAGTCTGCAAGATAATGACAAACCTGGCATCTGAAGAAATCAGAGGAAAAGGATTGGCCTGAGAATTCTGAAGCTGACCAGAGGTTGTCTCCTAAAAGAGCCGTTTTAACATTAACGGCTACATCATTTCAAAATGATCCAATTCTAGATTTTCTCCTATATAAGGACAATCAAAATCCTTGGATCATTGCCTATTGACAAAAACAAAAAGTACAAGAGAGAAAAGATACAAAAGCACTTAGATACAAAAAGAGATCTTACACCCATCTTCCATTCTTTGTGTAAATGCTAGAGTGATTACTTGTAATCTTCTAAAGTGTTCTTTATTTGAAAAGGAACAAGTGTTCATCAATTGTAACATTGAGAGCGTTGTGCTGAGTGTTTGGTTGTAAACATTCAGTGGTAGAGAAATCTAGGTGCTGGGTTGTAGCACTTAGTAGGAGTTGAGTAGACGGATAGAGGAAGGTACTCTTGCATATTCAACTGCCTTGTAATTGGTTTGTGCTCTACCTTTAAAGAGCTCAGTATTGAATTCTAAAAGCCCGGAGGACTCTGGGGACTGGACGTAGGCGGAGAGGCCGAACCAGGATAAGTGATACTGAGTAATCTCTAACCCTCTCTCAATATATATATTTGCATGTGTTGTGTGAGAAGTTTACTCAGCATATAAAATTGTTTAAAGTTGACTCTGAGTAATTTCAAGTGATGAGTTAGAAGCTGACCTCCAAGAGTGTCAATATCTAACTTACAAGTAAAACAGCATTAGTCAATATCCGGCCAAAGCTGTCTTGTAACATATCTGGCCAAGCTGACCAAAAGCTGAGTTGACAAACTCACCAAATAACTAAGTCAGCACATTAATTAAAACAAAAAAGTTATATTAGTTCCTAACCCCCCCCCCCCCCTTGGAACTAATCACATGGGACCAACAAGTGGTATCAGAGCCTAAGCTCACTACTCAAAGATATAACTATCTTAAGCGGATCCCCATAAATGGCTGAGAACAGCACTCGTTTCCTTCCAGGGAACCAAACAACACAGATACTCCCTGAGGGATTATCAATCACTAGACCTCCCCTATTCTTTGGATCTAATTATACATTCTGGAAGAATAGGATGAAAAACTTTATTCAATCCACAAACATGAGTGTATGGCTTGCAATTGTCCAAGGTCCACATGTGCCATATAAAACTGTTAATAATGAGAAAATTGTTAAAAGCGAAGCTGAGTGGACAGAGGATGACCTCAGAAAATTACAAAATAATGCTTCGGCTATAAATATGCTTCATTGTGCTTTAGATGCTGCAGGATATAATAAGATTTCAGGATGTGAGTCAGCACAGGAGATTTTGAAGAAGTTGGAAGTGACTTATGAAGGCACAAGTAAGGTTAAGGAGTCTAAAGTCAATCAGCATATGAGACTCTACGAGCTGTTCGAGATGAATGAGAACGAAGACATCTCAGAAATGAACTCAAGATTCACCAACATCATTAATGAGCTCAAAAGACTTGGAAAGAACTTCACTGAAGAGGAACAGGTGAAGAAAATCTTGAGAAGTCTACCTAAGAGTTGGCAAGCAAAGAAAACAGATGTAGAAGAAGCTCAGGACTTGACTACCTACAAATATGATGAGCTGATCAGATCCTTGCTGACCCATAAAATCTCTATGAAAAACTTTGAAGCTAAAGAAAAGTCCGAAGATAAGAAACAGAAATCACTAGTGATGAAAGCTGACTCCACAGAAGCTGAGTCAACTGATGATGAGGAAATGGCTATGTTTACTAGAAAGATGAAGAAGCTGTTCAGAAGAAATGACAGAAACAGCAAACGGCCATACAAGAGAGGTGATAGGTACAAAGCTGAGTCCATTGACAAATATAAGAAGGACAGCTCCAAGTCTATCACATGTTTTGAGTGCCACCAAACTGGGCACATCAAGTCAAGCTGCCCAAACCTAAAAAGGGATAAGAAGGGAAATAAGAAGGCAATGGTAGCAACATGGAGTGACAGTGATGAGTCAACATCATCCAAAGCTGATGCAAATGAAACAGCAAACATATGCTTCATGGCCGATGATGCTGATCACTCTCAATCTGAGCAAGCTGACCTCTCTGATGAAGCTGACCAGGAGGAACACAACAATGAGGTAACATCCCTACTTTTGCTTAGAAATGAAATGGTAAATGCCTTGAGTGATTTATATACACTAACTAAAAAGTGTAACAAGAAAATCAAATCACTCAGCAGGCGGTGTGACGAGATTGAAGAGGTCAAGTTGAGTGACCTCAGATATCTCCTCCAAGACAATGCAGACTTACATAGCAACATTCAAATAATGCATAAGTTTGTCACGGAGGTTCAATCTGAGTCAAAGAAACTTAGAAAGGATGTTACAACCCTACAGAGTCAAGTAAAAGGCTCAAATAAACATAAATCCCATGTTGTGTACTCAAGTACTAGTCAGCATAAACAGTTCACCCAGTGTGACTGTTGCGGGAAAAGGGGACACACAAAAGATGTGTGTTGGTTCAACAAGCAGATTGTCCAATGTGACTTCTGCGGAAGAAAAGGACATACCACTAAGGTATGTTGGCATGCTCAACATAACAATGCTGACCACACTCAGCATCACCCTCAAAGAGTAAGTTATTGTGACTTCTGTGGTAAAAATGGCCACACTATAAAAGTATGTCGTCACAAACTGAAATATGACTTTGCACCTGTTTATACTAACAAGAAATGACCCAAAAAGAATTGGGTACCTAAAGATGAATAGTTTAAAATACAGGTCAGCTTGACATGCGTCGAGAAGTCAAAACTTTGGTACATAGACAGCGCATGCTCAAGACACATGACAGGTGATGAAACACAATTCATCACACTAGAGCTTAAACGAGGAGGAAGTGTAAGCTTCGAAGACAATAAGAAGGGTAAGATAGTCGGCTCAGGTACTATCGGAGGTAACCCAACTATTGAGTCTGTCTCCTTAGTCAAAGGTCTCAAATACAATCTACTGAGTGTAGCTCAGCTTTGCAAAAGTGGTAGAAAGGTTTTATTTGATAATACCAAGTGTCAAATACTCGAGGGAAATACAAATGAATTAATTTTAACTGCCCCTCGTGTAGAAAATGTGTACATGCTAAATTTAGAAAAACAGTTTTCCAAAAACATATGCTTGGTGTCTAAAGAGGACAACTCTTGGCTATGGCATAGAAGACTTGGGCATGTCAGCATGGACCTTCTTGCCAAATTAGCTAGAAAGCAATTAGTTGAGGGATTACCCAAATTAAAATTTGAAAAAGATCAACTGTGTAAAGCTTGTCAGCAAGGCAAACAAACTAAAAAGTCATTTTATAGTAAAAATATTGTCTCAACCAAGAGACCACTGGAATTACTACACTTGGATCTTTTCGGACCTATCCAGCCACTCAGCTTGGGAGGTAAGAAATTTTCCTTAGTCATTGTAGACGATTTCTCTCGGTACACTTGGATCATCTTGCTGAGTAGCAAGGATGAAACATTTGAGATGTTCACCACATTGATTAAAAAGCTTGAAATTGACAAAGACCTAAAAGTAGCTCATATTAGAAGTGACAATGGTGGAGAATTCAAAAACCAACAGTTTGACGAATTCTGTGAAACCAGTGGTATTGACCACAATTTCTCTGCTCCTAGAACACCTCAACAGAATGGGGTTGTTGAAAGGAAGAATAAAACTATTGTCGAAATTGCTAGAACCATGCTGAGTGAAAACAGGCTCCCAAAGTACTTCAGGGGTGAAGCTGTCCACACAGCATGCTACATACTTAATAGGGCTCTAGTTAGACCTATACTTAAGAAAACCCCATATGAACTTTGGAAAGGACGAAAGCCCAACATTGGGTACTTTCGTGCCTTTGGGTGTAAATGCTTTATACTCAATACAAAGGACAATCTTGCAAAATTTGATGCTAAAACTGACGAAGCAATCTTCTTAGGGTACTCAACAAACAGTAAAGCATATAGAGTCTATAATAAACGAACGCAGGTTGTAGAAGAGTCTGTCCATGTTGAGTTCGATGAAGCTGACCCTACAGGAAAGTCAACTCAGCTCATTGAAGATGAACCAAGCTCAGCTTCCGTTGATCAAAATGGAGCCTCTGAATCATCAATACAAGGACTGACCAAAGGTAAGCAAGAAGTTGAAATTACATTTGCTGACCAGTCTATTCCTGTAGAGATTGTAGAAACACCTGTTCCAAACGACTCAACACTACCTAAGGAAATAAAAATTCCAAGAGGACACTCAGAAAAGTCTATTCTTGATGCTGCTGACAACAAGTTGATGACTAGAGATCAGCTTAGGAAGTTCCTCAGCAACGTAGCATTCGTCTCAATGCATGAGCCAAAGAACTTTGCTGATGCTGAGCACGATGAATATTAGATCAATGCTATGCAAGAAGAACTTGATCAATTCACCAGGAATGAGGTATGGGATTTAGTACCTAAACCTAGGAATCAAAAGCCTATAGGAACCAAGTGGGTATTTAGAAATAAACTAGATGAGCACGGAAACGTAATAAGAAACAAGGCTCGACTTGTAGCCCAAGGATATAGTCAGCAAGAGGGTATTGACTATGGAGAAACTTTTGCACCAGTTGCTAGGTTGGAAGCAATACGTATATTGTGTGCTTATGCTAGTTTCATGAACTTTAAGTTATACCAAATGGATGTTAAAAGTGCATTTCTTAATGGTTTCATAAACGAAGAGGTATATGTTAATCAACCTCCTGGATTTGAAGATCCAAAATTTCCAAACCATGTTTATAAACTCAAAAAGGCCTTGTACGGCCTAAAGCAAGCTCCAAGAGCTTGGTATGAGAGGTTGACCAACTTTCTGCTGACCAGGAACTATGTCAGGGGAAAAGCTGACACAACCTTGTTTATTAAGAAAAAGGGTAAACATACCCTACTTGCACAAATATATGTAGATGATATAATATTTGGTGCTACTGACGAATCTTTGTGTAAAGAATTTAGCAAACAGATGCAAATTGAGTTCGAGATGTCCATGATGGGCGAACTCAACTTCTTCCTTGGACTTCAAATTAGGCAAGGTAAGAATGGCATCTTCATAAGTCAGTCCAAGTACACCAAAGAAATGTTAAAGAAATTCGATATGGAAGACTGTAAATCCATATCAACCCCAATGGGTACTGATACTGTCCTATGCAAAGATGAGAAGAGTAAGTCAATAGATAGTAAACTTTATCGAGGTATGATAGGCTCCTTACTTTATCTCACGGCTAGTAGACCTGATATACAGTACTCAGTATGTTATTGTGCAAGATATCAAGATGACCCCAGGGAATCTCACTTAGTTGCTGTAAAAAGAATTTTTAGATATTTGCAAAGCTCAGTTGATGCAGGTTTATGGTATCCAACCTCAAATGACTTCACACTCATTGGATATACTGATGCTGACTATGGACGAGATAAGCTAGAACGTAAAAGTACTTCAAGAGGTTGTCATTTCCTTAGAAGCTGTCTAGTATCTTGGTTCAGCAAGAAGCAGTCATCAGTAGCCTTGTCTACAACTGAAGCTGAGTACGTAGCTGCTGGAAGCTGTGTTGCACAAGTTTTATGGATTAAGCAGTAACTTGAGGATTATGGAGTAAAAACTGAAATAATAGAGATCAAATGTGACAACAAAAGTGTCATTGATCTGTCCAAGAATCCAATCCAACACATCAGGATGAAGCATGTCAGCATAAGGCATCACTTCATCAGAGATCACGTACTAAAAGGTGAGATCAAGCTGACCTATGTGCCAACAGATGAACAGCTTGCAGATATCTTCACCAAGCCATTGGCTCGTGAACAATTCAACATACTAAGGGAAGCTATCGGTATGTCTAATCCTCTTCTGTAAATTCTATGTGAAAATTTGAACGTTGAGTGATTGCCATGCTGAGTTAATTCAAAATTAGTAACTACTACGTACTGAGTTAGTATACATGTTAAGTGATTATCCTGAGTAGATACACATGCTGAGTAATCACCCTATGCTGAGTAGATACACATGTTAAAGTGATTATCCCATGCTAAGTTACTAAGAGACGAACTTCATCTACATAGAACTAGGTACTCAGTATCACAAATGTTTCGAATTCTAGCAAAGCTGAGTTAAAACCCATTTGCACCATTAAACGCTAACACGTGTAATAAATAGCACCTAGGATAATTCAAGCAATAATGGGAAAACACATGCACCGAATGTGTCATAAATGACAGAATCTCTGTCGATTGAACGTCCCAAGGTGAAACGGCTAGTTCAACGAATAGGATCGATTTCAATCTCTTTAAATAGTGGAAGATTTCCCACTTAACCCTCTTTACACTTGAATCTTTTGGCATTCGAACCCCACTCTCTCTAAGATTCAAAATTCCTAAGAATCTCTGAGAAAGAAAATGTCAAACCCTCAAAATGTCTCCGGTGGTGATTCCGGTAAACATCACTCCGATGAAAATCCCAAATCCCATGTTCTTAACAAAAACCCTCAAGCTGACCCAACAAGCTCCTCGAAACAACAGAAATCCAAGGCTAGAACCATGGTAAAGGTTCACAAGAAAGTCAACAATCTCGAAGTCCTAAAATGCCGGTGGTTTTCTCCCAGCTTCATCACCGCCGAGAAACCATTCTGTGAGTGGATTGAGAAAAACGATTGGGCAGGCCTTTTCTCTCTCCCCGGAACTACCTATCCTCGCCTGGTTAGGGAATTTTACTCCGGTCTGGTTGTGGATGAAGACGATGCGGACTACTTGGAAACCCATGTCAAGGGCCACAAGATAACAATCACACCATCCTACTTGGCAACTCTGCTAAATCTGCCAGAAGAAGGGACTGAGTTTAGAACAACAAAGGAAAAGCTTGATCATGTTAAGGGATTCTGCAAACCCAAAAACCACAAAGGAGAGATACCCAGTACCTGTATGGCACAAAACCAGAAGATGGCACACTACATACTGAACAACTTCATCTTCCCTAAACTCAGCTCAGCCTCGTCAGCCTCCAACTTCGAGCAGTGCTTTATATGGCACATGCTGACCTACAACCCACTCAATATTCCTTTGTTTCTGGTTGGTGCACTTCAACGTGGAGGTAAGAAACTTAGACTAGGTTCTCTAATCACCAAAATCCTTGAAGATCACAAAATAGAGACAATCACTGAGACTAAGAGTTTGGGAATAGAAATAACTGTGGCTCTGCTATTTGGGTTATTATTCAACCAACCTTTGAAGGGAATTGAAGGTGCTGAGGCAGATGAGGAAGAAAACGATGATGAACAAGGAGTCGAAGCTGAGCAAGAAGTAGAAGCTGAGCAACAAGCAGATGCTGAGCCAGAAGTTGAACCTAAGAAAGGGAAGGAAGTCCCTGCTGAGTCACCAAAGGCAAAGAAGAAAAGGAAAGCACTTGAAATGTGCACAAAGGACATCTCTGCCATCCCAAAGAAGAAGCGGGCTATGGCTAAGGGCAAGAACCTTGATGCTGACCAACCTCAGGTTACACCTAGGTCAGCAGAGAAAAGAAAGGGGCAAGCTGAGCCCGAAGAAGAAAGTGATGACACCCCAGAACAACCTCTAAAGAAGAAGAGTCAAAATTCTGGCTTGAATATTGTTGAAGTTGATCCCATTGATTGGGTTGTGCCACCCAAGTCACACTATGCTCAAGGTCTTGGAATTGACTTGGAGAAAACTCCAGTTGAGCAAACAGAAGAAGAGGAAGAACACCGAAAGGATGTCAATCAGCCTGATGTTGAGGAAGAAGTTCATACTAAGTCAGATGATGTTGAGCAACATCAAGCGAAAGATCCTGAACAAGAAGGAGATGATCAGCAAGAGGAGAGGCTCACACAACATGAAAGTCCAGATGACATCCAAGCTGACCCGTCTCCTCCCAAAGCTAAGTCATTCAAAAGGCTTAAGAAGAAGGCCTTCAAGGGACCAGTTATTGATCTACTCATAGATTCTCCGCCTCTAGACCCAATCACCGATCTGTCTGTTATTCAGTTTGAATACTTCTCCCACACTATAGAGTCTCCTCTTAAAGAACCGGCCAAAAATCAAGCCTCGGTTACTCATATTGAGGAACAATCCAAGACTCCAAAGGATCCAAAATCTGCCGAGCAAGAACTCGAAGTCACCACTACTCAAAAAGGAGATCAAACCATGAATCCACCTGCTCAATTTCCACCTCATAAAGAACACTCAGCTCCTGGTACTGAATTACCTCAAGGACCAACTATTGATCACTCAACTTAAGCTGATAAGAAGCCAACTCCACCACCATCCAGCTCAACTTCCGTACCTGCTTCTGAGTCACATCCAGCTGGTCAATTTGCCTATCTAAGTGCAACTCAATCTGGCCGTCGCATCGTAGAAACTGCTCAATCCCTTCTCTAGGAGTTCAACACTTCTGATGCTGCTGGGTCTGTTCATCCTGAGTCATCTAACATCTCATCCATCACTCAACTTCTTAATGAAATCAAGGGGCTCAAGGATCTTATAAGTGTTATAACATCAGTTCAAACACAACAACCCAAGCAAGACCAAATTGCGAAGCTGACCGAGCTGCTACTTCTCATGGTAAATCACATGGATTCGCTTGAAGGAAAAATCAACACTCTCTCTGTGGTCAATCCAGGATATGTCACTTCAGCTAAGTTAACCCAACACTTTGCTAAGCTGACTGCAGAACTGACCCATCTACGGTCTACGGGAAATCCTGAATCTGCCACATCTGCCGAGTTGCAAGAATACTTTGCCAAGCTGACTGCTGATCTTACTTGTACACGTGAGTTAGTTTCTTCTTCTTCTCAGTGTACAATTGACCAACTGAGTGAAGCGGTAAGTCTACTCAACGTCAACAAAGCACAGATGGATGTTGACCCCATCACTTATGAAACCCTTCTGAGCTTCTCACAATCCATCCTTCGCTCAGTCCTCTACACAAATGCTCAAAGACAATTCTACGACTCAGCTCTGCTCAAGTTGTACCATCAATCCTTTGCTCAGCTCACAGCGTCCATCTCTTGGATCAGCAAATCTCATGAATGTCTCATCAGCATGCTGAGCAGCTCCTTACGGGTTCCTCGAACTGTTCAAGATGACAGTGTTCCAGTTATTGATGGCTTAAGTGAGAGTACAAGAAGGTTGAAGCGTTATTCAAACGCTTTGTCTAGTGCTGCTAGAAATGATACTTTCATTCCTCCTCCTCCCGATGATGGCAAAACGGGGGAGAAAAGTCAAGATGGAACTCAGCACGCCGATGGTGCATCAGGGAGTAAAGATAAAGGAAAAGGCAAGTCTCAAGCTGATCACCAAGCTCAAGTCAATCCGAAGAAAAATAAATAGTCTAGTCCAAAGCTTAGAACCTAGCCCATACTTACTTGTGTTTAATATTTATATTTCTTGCTGAGTAAAATTATGATAAGCATCACTTTATCCAACTTGTCTTAATATCCAACTTGTCTTAATACCAAGGATGATCTGTCCAAATTGAACAAACAAATAATAATGAAACATACTCAGTATACATAAAAACAAATCAATCAAACTGAGTACTCAAGCATTTCTGAAAGCTATCTTAGACTCGTCTAAATTAGAACTTTATGCCTAGGACTGAATCTAGCCAGTACAAATATCCTTAATTTGTCTCAATTAAATCTTGGAAGGTTTAGAGGTGAATTAATAGATGCAACCCTTTCGGGGGAGCAATTTCAGAAATATGAAAAATAAATCAATCATGGGGAATTTCAAAACTGAGTTCCATAATCATGTATTTTGCCAACATCAAAATGGGGGAGTTTGTTGAAACACCTTTCCACAAGATTTTGATTTGACAAAATCATCCATGATTAAGAGACAATTAAATTTAAGTGCTTTATTTTAATTGTACTAATCCGTTTGTTCAATGTTGAGTATAAATATAAATAGATATAAAAGTAAAACAGGACAAAGTCAGCATGAGACGACAGAACAAGCTAAGTGGAATAAAACTCAGTATATAAGTCTCATGATCAAGCTGAGTGGAATCGAACCCAGCATCAAAAGATTGAGGCTTAAAATTCGACAGAGCTAAGTGAGATAGAACTCAGCATGAGAAGCCGTCTTAACAACTGTCTTACGAAGATGAGCTAACTAAAACATAACTCAGCATAGAAGTTGCCAAAGACAATGAACAAAGCTGAGTGAATCCTCAGGACAGCATGAAAGAGTTGTTTGCAAGACGACAAAGATTGCCGACCCTCTGCGCCAATAATTGAAACCTTGGAATAACGCAAAGGACACATTCCGAGATGTATGGGTCAATGGATTATTGGTAAAGGACAACTAGCACAAAAAGACAAGTCTGCAAGATAATGACAAACCTGGCATCTGAAGAAATCAGAGGAAAAGGATTGGCCTGAGAATTCTGAAGCTGACCAGAGGTTGTCTCCTAAAAGAGCCATTTTAACATTAACGGCTACATCATTTCAAAATGATCCAATTCCAGATTTTCTCCTATATAAGGACAATCAAAATCCTTGGATCACTGCCTATTGACAAAAACAAAAAGTACAAGAGAGAAAAGATACAAAAGCACTTAGATACAAAAAGAGATCTTACACCCATCTTCCATTCTTTGTGTAAATGCTAGAGTGATTACTTGTAATCTTCTAAAGTGTTCTTTATTTGAAAAGGAACAAGTGTTCATCAATTGTAACATTGAGAGCGTTGTGCTGAGTGTTTGGTTGTAAACATTCAGTGGTAGAGAAATCTAGGTGTTGGGTTGTAGCACTTAGTAGGAGTTGAGTAGACGGATAGAGGAAGGTACTCTTGCATATTCAACTGCCTTGTAATCGGTTTGTGCTCTACCTTTAAAGAGCTCAGTATTGAATTCTAAAAGCGCGGAGGACTCTGGGGACTGGATGTAGGCGGAGAGGCCGAACCAGGATAAGTGATACTGAGTAATCTCTAACCCTCTCTCAATATATATATTTGCATGTGTTGTGTGAGAAGTTTACTCAGCATATAAAATTGTTTAAAGTTGACTCTGAGTAATTTCAAGTGCTGAGTTAGAAGCTGACCTCCAAGAGTGTCAATATCTAACTTACAAGTAAAACAGCATTAGTCAATATCCGGCCAAAGCTATCTTGTAACATATCTGGCCAAGCTGACCAAAAGCTGAGTTGACAAACTCACCAAATAACTAAGTCAGCACATTAATTAAAACAAAAAAGTTATATTAGTTCTTAACCCCCCCTTGGAACTAATCACACGGGACCAACAAGTGGGCACATCAAGTCAAGCTGTCCCAACCTCAAAAAGGAGAAGAAGGGAAGCAAAAAGGCTATGGTAGCCACATGGAGTGACAGTGATGTGTCAACATCATCCGAAGCTGAGCAAAATGAAACAGCCAACATATGTTTCATGGCAGATGATGGAGCTGACCAATCCCAATCTGAGCAAGCTGACCTCTCTGAAGATTCCGAGCAGGAGGAAAACAACAATGAGGTAACATCCTTACTTTTGCTTAGAAATGAAATGGTAAATGCCATGTGTGACTTATATACACTAACTAAGAAGTGTAACAAAAAGATTAAGGCACTCAGCAGGCGCTGTGATGAGATTGAAGAGGTCAAACTGAGTGACCTCCGATATCTTCTCCAGGACAACTCTGACTTGCATACCAACATGCAAATCCTACATAAGTTTGTCACGGAGGTTCAATCTGAGTCAAAGAAACTTAGAAAGGATATCACAATGTTACAGAGTCAAGGGAAGGGCTCAAATAGAAATAAACCCCATGCTGAGTACACAAATACTAGTCAGCATAAGCAATTTACTCAATGTGAGTGTTGTGGAAAAAGGGGACACACAAAGGATGTGTGTTGGCATAACAAGCGGACTGTCCAATGTGACTTCTGTGGAAGAAAAGGGCATACCACAAAAGTATGTTGGCATGCCCAACACAATAATGCTTACTATACTCAGTTTAACCCACAAAGGGTACCTTTTTGTGATTTCTGTGGTAAACCAGGCCACACTATAAAAGTATGTCGTCACAAGTTAAAATATGATTTTGCACCTGTTTATACTAACAAGAAAGGACCCAAAGGAAATTGGGTACCTAAAAATGAATAGTTTAAACTGCATGTCAGCTTGACATGCGTGGAGAAGTCAAAACTATGGTATATAGACAGCGCATGCTCAAGGCATATGACAGGTGATGAAACTCAGTTCATCACACTAGAGCTTAAACGAGGTGGAAGTGTAAGCTTTGGAGACAACAAGAAGGGTAAGATAGTCGGCTCAGGTACTATCGGAGGTAACCCAACTATGGAGTCTGTCTCCTTAGTTAAAGGTCTCAAATACAATCTGCTGAGTGTAGCTCAGCTTTGCAAGAGCGGCAGAAGGGTTGTATTTGATGATACTAAGTGTCAAATACTCGAGGGAAATACAAATAAATTAACTTTAACTGCCCCTCGTGTAGAAAATGTATACATGTTAAACTTAGAAAAACAGTTTTCTAAAAACATATGCTTAGTGTCTAAAGAGGACAACTCCTGGTTATGGCATAGAAGACTTGGGCATGCCAGCATGGACCTTCTTGCCAAATTAGCTAGAAAGCAATTAGTTGAGGGATTACCCAAGTTAAAGTTTGAAAAAGATCAACTGTGTAAAGCCTGTCAGCAAGGCAAACAAACTAAAAAGTCATTTCATAGCAAAAATATTGTCTCAACCAAAAGACCATTGGAATTACTACACTTGGATCTTTTCGGACCTATCCAGCCACTCAGCTTGGGAGGTAAGAAATTTTCCTTGGTTATTGTAGATGATTTCTCTCGGTACACTTGGATCATCTTGCTGAGTAGCAAGGATGAAACCTTTGAGATGTTTACCACAATGATCAAAAAGCTTGAAAATGACAAAGACCTAAGAGTAGCTCACATTAGAAGCGACAATGGTGGAGAATTCAAAAACCAACAGTTTAATGAATTCTGTGAAACCAGTGGTATTGACCACAACTTCTCTGCTCCTAGAACACCTCAACAAAATGGGTCGTTGAAAGGAAAAATAGAACCATTGTCGAAATAGCTAGGACAATGCTGAGTGAAAATAGGCTTCCAAAGTACTTCTGGGGTGAAGCTGTTCACACGGCATGTTACATACTGAATAGGGCTCTAGTTAGACCTATACTTAAGAAAACCCCATATGAGCTTTGGAAAGGACGAAAGCCCAACATTGGATACTTTCGTGCCTTTGGGTGTAAATGCTTTATACTCAATACAAAAGACAACCTTGCTAAATTTGATGCTAAAGCTGATGAGGCGATCTTTTTAGGGTACTCAACAAACAGTAAAGCATATAGAGTATTTAATAAAAGAACTCAGGTTGTAGAAGAGTCTGTACATGTTGAGTTCGATGAAACTGACCCTACAGGTAAGTCAGCTCAGCCTGAAGAAGATGAACCAGGCTCAGCTTCCGCTGATCAACCAGAAGCCTCAGTGTCAACTATACAGGAGCTAACCCAAGGTAAGCAAGAAATTGAAATATCATTTGTTGACCAATCTATTCCTGTAGAGATTGTAGAAACACCTCTTCCAAACGACTCAACACTGCCCAAGGAAATAAAAATCCCAAGGGGACATACAGAACAAGCCATTCTTGATGCCGCCAACAACAAATTAATGACCAGAGATCAGCTTAGAAAATACCTCAGCAATGTTGCATTCGTCTCAATACATGAGCCAAAGAACTTTGCTGATGCTGAGCAAGATGAATATTGGATCAATGCTATGCAAGAAGAGCTTGACCAATTCACCAGAAATGAGGTATGGGATTTAGTACCTAAACCTAGGAATCAAAAGCCCATAGGGACCAAGTGGGTCTTTAGAAATAAGCTAGATGAGCATGGAAATGTGATTAGAAACAAAGCTCGACTTGTAGCCCAAGGCTACAGTCAGCAAGAGGGTATAGACTATGGAGAAACATTTGCTCCTGTTGCTAGATTAGAAGCTATACGTATATTGTGTGCCTATGCCAGTTACATGAATTTTAAACTATATCAAATGGATGTGAAAAGTGCATTTCTTAATGGCTTTATAAACGAAGAGGTATATGTTAATCAACCTCCTGGGTTTGAAGATCCAAAATTTCCAAACCACGTTTATAAACTCAAAAAGGCCCTGTACGGCCTAAAGCAAGCTCCAAGAGCTTGGTATGAGAGGTTGACCAACTTCCTACTGACCAGGAACTATGTCAGGAGAAAAGCTGACACAACCTTGTTTATTAAGAAAAAGGGTAAACATACCCTACTTGCACAGATATATGTAGATGATATAATTTTTGGTGCTACTGACGAATCTTTGTGCAAAGAATTTAGCCAACAGATGCAAACTGAGTTCGAAATGTCCATGATGGGTGAACTCAACTTCTTCCTTGGACTTCAAATCAAGCAAGGTAAGAATGGCATCTTTATAAGTCAGTCTAAGTACACCAAGGAAATGTTAAAGAAATTCAGCATGGTAGATTGCAAACCAATATCAACCCCCATGGGTACTGATACTGTCCTATGCAAGGATGAGAAGAGTAAGTCAGTTGATAGTAAACTCTATCGAGGTATGATAGGTTCTTTACTCTATCTCACAGCCAGTAGACCGGATATTCAATACTCAGTATGCTATTGTGCTAGATATCAAGCTGACCCCAGGGAATCTCATCTAACTGCTGTAAAAAGAATTTTTAGATACTTGCAAAGCTCAGTTGATGC
Organism: Euphorbia lathyris; assembly: GCF_963576675.1. NCBI lineage: Eukaryota > Viridiplantae > Streptophyta > Magnoliopsida > Malpighiales > Euphorbiaceae > Euphorbia > Euphorbia lathyris. The sequence goes on from NC_088910.1 coordinate 93,406,515, forward strand.
AGGTCTATGGTATCCAACCTCAAATGACTTCACACTCATTGGATATACTGATGCTGACTATGGACGAGATAAGCTAGAACGGAAGAGTACTTCAGGAGGATGTCATTTCCTTAGAAGCTGTCTAGTATCTTGGTTCAGTAAGAAGCAATCATCCGTAGCTCTGTCTACAACTGAAGCTGAGTACGTGGCTCCTGGAAGCTGTGTTGCACAAGTCCTATGGATAAAGCAACAGCTTGAGGATTACGGAGTCAAAACAAATACAATAGAGATCAAATGTGACAACAAAAGTGCCATTGATCTATCTAAAAATCCAGTCCAACACAGCAGGATGAAGCATGTTAGCATAAGGCATCACTTCATCAGAGACCATGTACTAAAAGATGAGATCAAGCTGACCTACGTGCCAACAAATGATCAGCTTGCAGATATCTTTACTATACCCTTAGCACGAGAACAATTCAACACACTAAGGGAAGCAATTGGTATGTCAAATCCACTCTAAATAATTATGTATGATTGAATGATTGCTATACTAAGTGGAAATTTGAATGAATGTGCAAATGCCATGCTAAGTAAATTAACAATAAATATCTACTCTCTACTAAGTTTAAAAATAGAAAAATAACCTCATGCTAAATAGACATAAACATTGAGTGGTTATACTGAGTAGATACAAATGTTGAGTAAATATCCCATACTGAGTAGATAAACATATTGAGTCTTCATCTTATGCTGAGTAGAAGCACATACTGAGTGCTCAAACGTATGCTGAGTTATTTAGAGATAGACAAAACATTGACACTTAACATCACGAATGCTTCGAATTCTAGAAAAATAAAAAAGAAACCCACTCGCGTAAAATGAACCTACACGTGTAACCTCTGGCACCTTGGAAAGACACACATTAATGGCAAATCCCATGCGCCGAAGATGTCATAAATGACAGAATCTTTGTCGGTTGAACGTCCCTAGGTAAAAACGGCTAGTTAATGAATAAGGGCTGCCGTAAATTTATATAAAAAGTGGAAGAATCCCCACTCTTCACTCCTTACGCTTGAAATCTCCTGAAATCGAACTTCTTTCTCTCTCTAAAAACCTCAAAACCTTCAAAAATGGCTCCCAGCAAAAACAAAACCCCTAAAACTCAAACCTCAAACAAACCCACTCAGGCTGACCACGCGGGTCCTTCGACGGAAATAGAAAGGAAAATGATCAAAGTACACACAAAGGTCAACAATTTGGAGGTTTTAAAATGCCGATGGTTTTCTCCAAGTTTTGTCTCGTCTGAGAAACCATTCTGTGAATGGGTCGAGAAGAACAAGTGGAAAGGTCTCTTTTCTCTTTCAGGAACAACCTATCCCAGGTAAATACGGGAATTCTACTCGAATCTACGTGTTGATGCAGATGACTCTGACTATTTGGAGACCACAGTTAAAGGTCAGAAAATCATCGTAACCCCTGCCTATATAGCCACCTTACTAGATTTACCAGACGAAGGAATTCAGTTAGAACGACGAAGGAGAAAGTGCCAAAAGACACGGCTGAGAAGCTCAAGGGGTTCTGTAAACCTAAGGATCATAAGGGCGAGATACCCAGCACTTGTATGGGAAAAGAACAGAAGATGGTCCATTACATGCTGACCAACTTCATCTTCCCCAAACTCAACTCAGCTTCATCCGCATCAAACTTCGAACAGTGCTTCATCTGGCACATGTTGACCTACACTCCGCTCAATCTTCCAGTCTTCCTCGTTGGCGCTTTTCAACGAAGTGGTAAGAAACTCCGCTTGGGCTCTCTCATTACAAAAATTATTCAGGACAAGCAAATAGAGACGGTGGATGAAACAAGTACACTGGGGAGTGAAATCACTGCAGTTCTACTGGATGGACTGTTGTACAATCAACCCTTAAAGGGATATGAAGGAGCTGGAGATGCTGAGGATGATGAAGAAGCTGAGCAACCAGAAATTGAGCTTGAAACTGAGCCTGCAAAAGATGTTGAGGCTCATGCTGAGTCACCTGAGACAGCTCAGCCTGAGAGAAGGAAGAAGAGAAAGGCTGTAGAAACTTGCTCAAAAGACATTCACGCTATCCCAAAGAAAGTAAGGCTTTCATCAAAAGAAAAAGCTAAAGCTGACAAGGCTAAGGAGCAAGCTGAGTTAGCTGAGAAAAGAAAAAGGCAAGAAGAGCCTGAGGATGAGGAAGAAGAAACTTCAGAATCCCCCTTAAAGAAAAGGAAAAAGGGTAACTCCTTAAAGATAGTGGAAGCTGTCCCACTAGCCTCTACTCAACCTGAAGGTCATGGAACTGACCAAGAAAAGGAAGCTGTAGAAGAAACTGAGCAACATGTTGAGCACCAAGAAGCTAATACTGAGCAGGAAAAATATCCCAATGTTGAGAAATCTCAGGATGATGCTGAGTAGAGAGAAAAAGAAAATAATGCTGTTGAGGGTCCTGTTGAGCAACTTGTAGAAGAGGAGACAGTTGCTACTGAGTCCAGTGAAGGTATTCGAACTGATCATTCACCACCACGAGCTGAGACACGGCGAAGACTAAAAAAGAAAGCGCAAAAGCAAATTGATCTCATGGACGACTTTCCCATTGATGAGCTTGAAACTGACCTCTCTACAATCCAGTTCCAGTACTTCTCAAATGAAACTGAGTCACCACCAGAAAATCCAGCAAAAAAACAAGCCTCTGTTACTCAGGATGAGGAACAAGCCAAAAACCCTGCAGATCCAATTCAAACTACTCAAGTTGAGCCAACTCCTGCCTCAACTCCACCTCCAACACAACATGTTGATGACTCATCTCATCCAATCAATCAAAGTCCAGGTACCAATCAAGGTACTCAATCTGGCAGAGAACCAACTCCTCCACCACCATCAAACTCTGTACCAGCCTCTGAGTCTAATACTGCTAAGTTTGCATACTTGAATGCTACTGAGTATGGCCGACGTGTCATTGCTTCTGCTCAGTCCTTGCTTTAAGATTTCAATGCTATTCAAGCTGATGGTCACCAATCTACTCAAACTGAGTCCTCCCACCTGTCAAGTATTACTCAGCTTCTGAATGAACTTCGAGGACTAAAGGATCTGGTTAGCGTTATCACTACGGTTCAAACTCAGCAACCGAATCAAGGGCAAATAGCAAAACTGACTGAACTAGTACTTACAATGGCCACCCATATGAATTCGCTTGAAGGCAAAATTCACCAACTGTCAGAAGTCAATCCAGGGTATGCCACTTCTACTGAGCTTCAAAGCTATTTTGCTAAGCTAACAGCGGAACTGACCACCTCCAGTGCAACTGCCAATCCTGAGTCTGCTACATCTGCTGAGTTGTAAGACTGCTTTACCAAGCTAAATGCTGAGCTAACCAAATCAAGTCCACCCGGCAATGCTGAGTTTGCCACCTCTGCCGAACTTCAACAATGCTTCACCAAGCTTCATACTGAGCTGACCAGTACACGTGACTTAGTATCCTCCTCTTCTCAATGTACTATTGACCAATTAAGTGAAGCAGTCAGACTACTCAACATCGACAGAGCCCAGATGGATGTTGATCCAATCTCCAACACTGAACTCATGAGCTTTTCACAAGCTATCATGGAGGCAATGCGCATCAACAATGCCCAGCGCATGTTTTATGATTCTGCTCTGCTCAAACTGTTCCATCAAGCTTTTGGTCAGCTCACAAGCTCACTCACCTGCCTGAGCAAATCTCATGAATGCCTTCTCAGCATGATCAGCAGCTCCCTTCGGGTTCCTAGGCATATCCAGGACGATAGTGTACCAGTCATTGATGGCCTGGGTGAAAGTACCAAAAGGCTTCAGCGCTACTCCCATTATCTCTCCTCTGCGGCACGAAATGAAACCTTCCTCTACAAACCCGATGATGGCAAAACGGGGGAGACAAGTCAATGAGGAACTCAGCGTCAAGGAGGAACTCAGCCTCAGCCTGCAGGTAATGCTTCTGGAAGCAAAGAGAAAGAGAAAGGCAAAGGAATTGCCCAAGCCGATCATTCGGCTCAGAAAAAGAAGAAGTAGAACTAGCTCAGTCAATATCTAGGACTTAGCTTTATATCCTGTCTTTAAATGTATGTGTGTTTGTTGTTTAGGTCAATATGTTTTTTTTTTGTTTAAATCAATATAACAAGTATCAGTTTCCTTCCTGACCTGACTAATAAAATTTGAACAAACAAATCAAAAAGATTAAACACACTCAGTATGCATTAACACCAAAACAACTTATGCAATAAACTGAGAGACAACATACTTCCAAAACTGACTTAAATCCAAACAAGCTCAAAACTAAAACTAAGTCAGTATACACAAATGTCTTAAGATCTTGGAAGGTTTAGAATTAAGTTAAAGACAATATGTGTGCAACCCTTACGGGGGAGTCATTTCAAAAATATCAATCATGGGGTAACTTATAACTGAGTTCCATAATTATGTATTTTGCCAACATCAAAATGGGGGAGTTTGTTGAAACACCTTTTCCATAAGATTTTGATTTGACAAAATCATCCATGATTAAGAGGCAATTAAATTTAGATGCTTTGATTTAATTGTACTAATATATTTGTTCAATATTGAGTACAAAAATATATAAAGTAAAGACAGGACAAAAGTCAGCATAAGCAAAGCTGAGTGGAAAGCAACTCAGCATGACAGAATGGAAGCTGAGTGGAGTAAAACTCAGAAGCAAAACGAAGCTGACTAAAGTTGAGGATTTCTTCAGAAGCGGTTACACAGAACGGAGCTGACCAAGTATGCACTCAGCTTAGAAGTCGAACATCCGAAGATTACGAAGAAAGCTGAATGTCAGTCAGGACAGCATGAAGGATCCGTTCACTAAAGGACAAAGTCTGCCAATCTTCTGCACCAATAATTGGAACCTCGAAGACACCTAAAAGACTAATTCCAAGAGTCATGGGACGTTGGATTATTGGTAAAAGACAACTGGCATAAAAAGACAAGCCAGACGCAAGAAGACAAACCTGACGCCTGAAGAAAACAGTGAAATGGAATGGCGGAGCAGTCTGAAGACTAACCAGAAATTGTTCCCCAAAAGAGCCGTTTTGGTGTTAACGGTAACAACAATTCAAGGATCCAAATCTACAATTTCCTTCTATAAAAGGACAATGAAGAACCTTGGATTATCACCGAAGTATAAAGAGAAAAATAAAAAGAGAGAAAATCTTGAAAGCACTCAAATACAAAAGGATCTTACACCCACTTTTCTATTCTCTGTGTAAATGCTAGTTTGATTGTTGTGTAATCATCTAAAGTGTTCTTTAGCATAAAAAGAACAATTTTGTGATCAATAGGAATATTGAGAGTGTTAAGTTGAGTGCTTGGTTGTAAGCATTCAGTGGTAGAGAAATCTAGGTGCTGGGTTGTAGCACTTAGTAGGAGTTGAGTAGACGAATAGAGGAAGGTACTCTTGCATATTCAACTGCCTTGTAATTGGTTTGTGCTCTACTGTTAAAGAGGTCAGTATTGGATTCAAAAAGCCCGGAGGACTCTGGGGACTGGACGTAGGCAGAAAGGCCGAACCAGGATAAGTGATACTGAGTAATCTCTGTACTCTCTCTTATATTGTATGTGTTGTTTGCTAAATTTACTCAGCATATAAATTGGCTAAGCTGACCTTGAGTAAATAAGTGGTGCTGAGTTAGAAGCTGGCATCCAAGAGTGTCAATTCTCAACTCACAAGAAAACAATTTTAGTCAACATCTGACTAAAGCTGTCTTCAAACATATCTCACCAAGCTGACCAAAAGTAGAGTTAATAAACTCTCAAAATTACTTCCAGTCAGCTTAATTAAAACGCGAAAAAGTTATATTAGTTCCTAACCCCCCCTTGGAACTAATTATCAAGGACCAACAGGTAAGTCTACTAAGTGTCAAGTTTTGTTTAACTCTAGTGAGTCCATTTCATCATTGATGGCTTCTTGCCATAAATTAGCATCTAATGAGGTTTGGTCTTCTTGAAGAGAAGTGGATCCTCCTCTACTGAGAATACATAAAAGTCAAGACCAAAGTCTTTAGAGGCTCTAGGTCTCTTACTTCTTCTAGATTTTCCTCACTCTCCTTGTGCACTATAGGTCTAACAACAGGCATGTTACTAGATGATGCACCCCTACTATTTCTCAAATTAAAAGGAAATCTATCTTCATAAAAAAATCAGCATCATTTGATTCTAAAATAACATGTGCATTTAAATCATAGATATGCTTTACTATTCACAGCATATCTAATAAATATATATTCATTAACCCTAATAGCAAGTTTAACTCTCTGAGGGACAGGAATTTTAACATCAGCAAAACAACCCCAATTTTTAAAATAGTACAAGTTTGGTGTTCTATTTTTTAAAATCTCATAAGGAGAGTTTTTACTTTTTCACTTATGGACTCTATTAAGCACATAGCAAACAGTCAATAGAATTTCTCCCCACCAATGGAGGTAGCACCTGAACTAAGCATTATAGCTACTTGTTTCCTCGACAATTACGCGGGAACTAATTGAAAGGGATCAACGTAGAAAAAGTGCCAAACAAAGAAAGAGTCGGAGAACACCGCCAAATTAGAACCATCCGTAAGAAACAGAGCAGGCTGGCCAAAAACGGCAGGGGATGCAAAGTTTAGGTGAGCAGTAGCACACCCACGAACCAAAGCTAGTAGAACTCGAAAGCATAAAGAACATGGAGCGAAAACATGGGTAGGTGGAGAATCGTGGGCAGTCCGCAAAGAAATAGAGCCCGTCGCACAAAGGGAACCAACTAAAGGAACTTGGGTTAGTGGAACAAGAATGTGGGCACGACAATTACCAGCACTAACAAGCCACTGTATTTAAAGAAGAGAACAAGCAAGAAAAGGGATCCAACTCAAACCAATTCAACAAAATGAAATCAAATCAAACCAAATCCTAAAGGAATTCAAACAATTCTTACATTACGGACTCTAGCTATTCTGCAACCTTAGTTTGTTCATTTGAATTTAACTTTCAACTTGTAAGCTCTATCTCTAGTCTCTCAGTCTTTTATCAACAAAGTCATTCGAATTCAATGCAAGCAATGTTTTTCCTTTTGAAATCTCTGTTTTGCAACATCTTAGTGTAGTCATAATCAGTCTTCTAGATTCCACTACGAACTCTAAGCACTTTCATGTCCTTTAAGCTTTTTACACTTTCGTTTAATTAGAAGTTAGATCTAGCTCTTAGCTCTTTTTGTAGTTTTTTTAACAAAGCTACTGGCACGCTCGCAATCCGATCCAATCCACACAAGAAAGGCACCAAACAATACTATTAATTCTATCAGTGTCTTATTCTTCCTTTCGGACTTTCCATTCATTTCTGATGAATAAGGTGCAGTGGTTTCATGTATAATTCCATATGATTTATAAAACTCAATAAACATGCTAGAATCATATTTTATGCCTCTATCACTGCGAAGTCTCTTAACTTTTCTATTGCATTGATTTTCCATTTCAACAATGAATAATTTAAACATGTCAAGAGCTTCACTTTTATTTTTCATCAAATATCAAAAGTAAAATCAGAACAATCATTTATAAAAAAGTTATAAAATAACGTTTATCATTTCTGGTCAATTTTCTATCTAATTCACATATATTAGAATGAATTAAATCTAGAAGTTCCTAATCACAGATTTATGAGGTGTTTTTATGAGTTTTGCATGACTACAATAATCACATTTTATAAACTCATTTAAATTCAACTTTAGAATTAGGCCTAAGTTACTCATGTTCTTAATGATACACTTGTTAACATGAAAAAAACGAGCATGCCAAACATTAAATATACACAATGTATAAACATAACTAGACACTTCATTAACTTCAGTATTCAATTTAAACATACCATCAGTTGCATAACCTTTTCCGACAGACACATTATTTTTTGTCAAAGTAAACAAATTTGCCCCTATAATCTGAGTGAACCATGCCTTGTTGAGAAGATAGCCTGAAACCAGATTCTTCCTCATCTCTGGAGTATGCATCACATCCTTCAAAGTCAAAGTTTTTCTAGATGTGCAGTTCAATTTCAGCAACAATAGTGGTGTGGGAATCACCCGACGGTATTTTCTTATCCTCGGTTATAGCAGTTATGTTTTGAACATATTTCTATCATAACAAACATGGCGAGAGGCACCGGTGTCTACCCACCACCCATCTGATCCACCTACAAGGTTGATCTAAAAAATCATTGCAATAAAATTTTGATGTTCTTCAGTCAGTTTAACACTAGGAATAGTGTTTGGCCTATTCCTGCACTTACGTTCCATATGACCTGGCTTTCCACAGTTAAAACAAAGAAAAAGCAGTATCATTCTTAGGTGGTTGTTTTTATGGTCTGTTTTGAGTGTTCCAATTTTGATTGACTCGGGTATTGCAATTTTGGTTCAGTTTGGGGTTCTGATTCTTAAAATTTTTTGAATTGGTTTCATAACAACAGTGGATCTTTTAGGGTTATTTGAGACGATAAACACTTCTTCTTTCTAGTTTTGTTTTCGAGCTTCCTCCTCAATACGAAGGCGAGTGATCGGAATTTCCATTGAAAATTTCATGGTTTTGTGCCTGAGAACATTCTTAAAATCCTTTTAGGAAGGAGGAAGTTTGTCAATTATTACAGCAACTTGAAATTGATCATTAAAAGACATACCTTTTGAGATAATCTCGTGTACAATTTTTTGGAGTTCATGAGATTGAGCCTCCACTGATTTTTCATCAGTCATCTGAAATTTGAGGTAGCAGCTGACAATATATTTCTTTGACCCAGCCTCCTCTGTGTCATACTTCCTTTGCAAAGCATTTCATATCTCTTTGGTAGACTTTTGTTCAGCATTGTAGTAATTATACAGGTCATCTATCGAGCCATTCAGCATGTTGTTCTTGCACAAAAAGCCAGTCTCTGACCATTTTTCAGCGGGACGAAGTTCTGCCTCAATAGCTTCTTCAGAAACAGCAGGTTTTTTTCATAGGTAAGAATAGAAGCAACCTTTTGTGATAAGGTAGAACAACATCTTTTGTTTCCACATTTGGAAGTGAGCTCCCTCGAACCGGAATGACTTGTTGATATCAGACAACCCATTGGTTTGTTCGGTAGCCATAATAAGATAGTAGTAGTGAATCATCTTAAAATTGTGAGAATATGAACTGGAAAAGCATAAAAATTATTGGACAGAGTAATGGACAGAGTCGCACACTATGTCGCTTTTTTTAAGATGTTCACAAAACTGCCAAAAAGTACAAGCAGATTAAAGTCTAGTTTCCTCTAGGATAAAACAGCTCACTCGTAATACGAGTTCGTATTGCACAGTACGAACTCGGTCTATGTCGCTTTTTCTAAGACGTTCGCGGAACTGCCAGAAAGTGCAAGCATATTCAATTTTGATCGCCTTCAAGATAAAATAGTCCACTGATAATACGAGTTTGTATTGCATAGTACGAACTCGGTCTGACTACACTCAAATTAGCTCAGTATCGAATCTTAGAAAGCATGAAAGAAATTGAGTAATGAAAATAGGAATCACACAATTATTTATAGAATAAAAAAAGAGATGTTGTATTCTGGTTTGGTGGAGCATCTCCAATGCAAGCAACTTCAAAAGTTGTCAAAACTTAACACATCATCCAAAAATATAATATTTTATTTTCTCTCTAGCTCACATCACTTTTTGCAACTTTTTTTTTATAAAAAATGTCCTAATGTCAAGCTACTCCAAAAATTACCATTATGATCTCACAAATCATTATTTTATGTATAATTTATTTTAACCATAAATATTGTCATAAAATTGCGCCAATATTAAGCAACTAAATCAATTTTTTATATTTTAAAAAAAAGAAAGGAAGGTTGTCAAAAGGGTTCTAAAAAGTGGCACATTGCCATAAAACCAAACAACCCTTGTTACTTCAATACAAGACACTCTTCCAAGCACCCTCTACATCATCAAGCATCGTTGCAAGCATCCCCAATTGAAGATGCTCTAAATATCCAAAAGTTAATAATGTGATTTTTTTTTTCAAAATAAAACTCATTATTTTACCGGCATGAATAGATAGATGTTCTACGAGGGAGACGCTGAACATGGCTGACACCTCTTCGTTGGTTGTGAGTTTGCTCGGTCATGTTGGCAGGCTGCTAGTTTTCCTGCTCCAGGATGTGAGTGGGATTAGATAGAGGACTGGGCGCTACACATGCTGCCAAAGGAGCTGTAAGAACTGGCAAGAAGATGGGTTGTGGTGTTATGGTCTATCTAGAATCATCGAAATAAATAAAAATTGGTCCGAGTCGGGGGAGGACGCTGCAACAGTCGTCCAATAAGCAGAACGTATGGTTGAGGAATGGTAGGGAGCCAATTCAGGCCCGAGACAGTAGATCGCGAGTAATGCAGGTCTGACAGCCGCTAGGTGGCAGCCTCCGCCTACTAGTTAGGTAAAGTGCAATGTCGATGCAACGTTGTTTACCAATTCTCGTAAGTTCGGAGCAGGTGTTGTTTTGCAGGATAGTTCAGGGGCATTTTCGGGTTTCTTTAGTAGTTGTCGGTCGAGGTGTATCATTGTTCCTTTGGCAGAGGCATTGGCTGTTCGACAGCCTATGGAGTGGTGTATCTCGTTATCGCATTGCAACGTAAAGTTCGAGTCTGATGCGTATCACGAAAATGATGCTTCTATTCGTATTGATCGCTTCGAGATAAGGGGTGGTGAGGATATTCAAAAGATGTTGGTTGAACGTCCGGATTTTTCTCTGACTTTTGTTCCGAGATTAGCGAACGGTGCAGCTCATGCTATGGCTCAATGCTAATTTTTTTCAATAATTCTTTTATTTCTGGTTACTTGGTTTCTATTCTTTACAATGACTCAGTTCCAGTTTAATTGAAGTTTCAGTTTCGTTTCAAAAAAAATAGATAAATATTTTGCGATTATAACTAGATATTATTAAAAGTTCAGTGATAGTTTAACTTCAAAGATATTATTATTATTAATTTAAAAAATTAATTATAAAGATTTAATTGTTAAATTATTTATTTATTAATAATTAAATGTATTAAACAAAATTTCTCAAAATTCAAGTTGAATTTCAAGTGTCTCAAACTGAATTTTGATTTGAGAGAATTCAAATTCAAGGAAAAGGAAAAGAAATAGATAATGTACAATCAAGATTTGGGTAAATAATTTATTACTCCATGGGTTTATGTATATTACAATATTTTTTTGTACAAATATATATTACACTAGTTAATTCTTGTGTTTTTAGATACATAGTATGATATTTTAAATTTGACAAAACTAACTATTTAATATCTTCGTCTATAAATTTTATTTAAAATGATAAGTTTACTTTTATATCACTAATTAATTTTTATATATATTTATTTTTCATACGTAGCCAGTCTCTTTTATTTGGAAAGCAAAAACTTGCGTTTTGATGTGGAACAGTAAAAAACAGTAGTATCTTTCAATATTTGTTATTTTTTGTATTCATTTTTTTTAATGTTTTTTCAATATTTAAGACTTATTAAAAACATTTAAAAAGGTAACTTTTTTTAAATAAGTCAAAAGTATTTAATCGCTAGAGGAGATTTTGTAAGGAGGAAAAATTAGTAGAAGAACGGTTCTCCATAATGTATGACCTCTTATACATATTTTGTGATGTATAATATGAACTCACACATATTATAAAAGACTTCCCACTGTTTTAAATATTAAGTGAGATCACAATATATGTGTCCAAATGTGAATTGGGGGTCCTCCAAGCGACATGGAAGACATGATGTTTAATATAAAAACTCTATAAGGAGAGTGTTTTAATGTGAATGGTGTTTTATAATAATGTAATTTGGTGATGTGGCAAATGTTGGATACACAAACCATTAGAGATGCTCTTAGAAATTGTTTGGATGATGGTATTTGAAGGTAGATGAGGGTAAGTGTAATTAGGTAACTATGTTTGCTTTCAGGTGCAATTGAAGAGCATAGTAAGTGAGGATATGTGAGTGAATTTTGGGAAATTTTTCTTACACTCTAAATTGAATGGGAATCATGGTACATATCTTTCTCTTCCAAAATTACCCTTTATTTTTTATTTTATTGGGATAAGGTACAAAAACACTTCTAATGTTGGCAACTAAGAGCAATTTTACCGTTAATATTGGAAATTTGGTTCAATTTCAGACATCATTATAAAACATAGATGGTTTATTCGTTATTTTGCATCAATTGCATAACCATTATTTATAAAAAAGAAATTCATATTTTTTGTGATTTAATAATAGAATTGGAGATTAATATTTTTAAATTTAGTGAAATACTTGAATTATTTTGTCAAACTCGTAGAAAATACAGTATATTTTTTAAATTTTTTTACGTCTAATTATATGTTTGTAATCTGTTACTAATTAGTGATAAAAAAAATGATACGCATAGGAAGTGTAGATGACAAGATTTATGACCGAGAAGACAGTTTGGTGAATTATTTCTCAAATTGATCAAACTTACCAACGTTATGGATAAAATTGCTTTTGGCTGCCAATTTTAGGGGTAAATTTGAACAATTTTAGACGTTAAGAGTAAAATTGCTCATTGCTATATATGTTAAGCGTATTTTTGCACTTTATCCCTATTTTATTTATACAAATAAAAGTATACAAGAGTAATTTTATATATAATTATATTATTAAATCATCACTTACCTTACCGTCCATCTCAATTACTTCACCTTACTTCAATTATACTTCATACTTCATCCAAACAAGATCTTATAGTAACGAGTATAACATACACAAACTCATGGACTAATAAATTATTTAGCCTAAAGATGCTTAGAGAAAAATCAATTTAGTCCGTATAATACAATAACACAATTTCAGTATAACATTTGTCAAATAGCACAATGCAAACCCTCACGAATAGAAATTCACACGTTATTAATTCATAATGCTGAAAGATAAAAGTAATTATAACTGAAAAATGTCATGTCTAAAGATAGAGGGATTAACACCATAATTATTTGCGAGAACTTTAATTGTAGAATCTGAGAAATATTGACACTCAAATTGTGTTATTTTATGCTAAAATCCGAAGAAAAAAAGAAAAGAAAAGAAAAAGAGTGTGAATTACCGGGTGTTGGATGGGGTCGAATGGTGGTGTGAACAGAATAACCGTGTTGAAGGAGCTTCATAATCAACCAAGAAGCTAAGAATCCAGTTCCTCCACTAACACATACACTTCCTTTCTCTTCTTCCATTCTTCTCTCTTTCTCTTTCTCTTTCTCTTTAGGAATCTCAATTTCTTTACTTATAAAATTAAAAATGTTTTGCTTAATTTAAGTGTATTATAGATGGATGGATGGATTTGTCTTATAATTAATGATATTTGTTTTTTCTCCAAACTAGTAATGATATTTAGGCCGATGTGTTTTCTACTCTTACGTTTGGCCAACATCATGCCAACTATTTCGGTTGGGTTTAGATCTGGGTATCCCATCACTTGGGTTGTTGGGACTTTTGCTTTTTAAGACAATTGTTTTTAGTATATGATAATTTTTCATCCAAAATGACACGAAAATTTAAGACGTGACATATATATACTATGTGTTAAAAGTTGAAAATCAGAAGAATTTTTCATCCAAAATAGATTAAATGTCAAATATGGAAAAATCATATGGGACAAATGTTACAAAATAATACCATGGAAATAAATAATAAAATTTTGGATATTATATGGATCAAATAAGACTCTATGTCATTGTTTTATGGGATAACCTACAAAATAGGTAAATTATACTAATGACCAAATCGCCATTAAATTCATTATTATTTATTTCCATGGTATTATTTTGTAACATTTGTCCCATATGGTTTTTCCATATTTGACATTTAATCTATTTTGGATGAAAAATTCTTCCAATTTTCAACTTTTAATACATAGTATGTATACGGGTCAATTGTTTTAATTATTTTTTCCATATAGATTTTATACGTGGATAAATAAGAAAAATTAATTTTTCCATATATATATATATATATATATTGAGGATAGACTAATTGCATACTATATTAACAAAAAAAAATTCATCAATTAAAATTGGCTTAACTAGTAACGTCTTAAATTGTTTAAACTAGAAATTTCGAGTTTGAAACGGTGTCAAAAACTTACTTCCCTTAAAAAGGTGACACTAGCAAATGCACTAGGTCTTCCGAGTAATAGTGTGCAAGTGGCGTGTCACTCCAATGAGAATGAGAACAAACACAAATTGTTCACTAAAAGTACTAAATTATTGATGCTCTAATATAACCTCTTTTATAAATATTTTGAAAGAAATTTCTACACTAAAACCCCGTTTATTTGCTATGAAATATTTTCCTAATTTTTTAATGTTTATTTGTTTAGAAAAATAAATCAACAGAAAATCTTAGATTAGTCAACAAAAACATAAAAAAGGTGAAAAAAATATTTTATCCATTTGAAAAGAGAAACAAATTACTAAACTTTTAGAATCTTAATTCATCCTTTCTCACCGTTTTGAAAAAACTAGTTCTACACCACTTCTTTCTATTTGTCAGTGGTATAGTCAAACATTGAAAAATATTTTATTTTACAAATCAATCTTTCCTTACCCAATACTTTTCAAGACATAATATTTTCTGACATACAACGGGACTTAATAACAAAAAAAAATTAATTTGAACTTACATTTCTAAATAATAAGTTAAAAGAACAACATACGTTATTCGCTTTACACAATAAAACAGAACAGGTTGAAGGCCTAACGAGAATAGGCAATTATAAGCAAAACTTCATCCTTGTTCACATGAACGATGTTAAGAATATTGGTTCAGAGTTTCTTCAACTAAAATCACTTAAGTCGGGCTTCCATGTTCCCAAGATCCTATAAAATCGTCTTAACTAAGTCTCCTTACATTAATCCATCTTTAAGCAGTAAGAACAGTGAAGTTTTACAACATACATGTTTAACATATATCAAAAAATCCTAACATCAGGCCTTTCATATCTCTAATCCTATCCTAGCATATATATACCTAATGGTGTTTCGGTCTCATAAACCAAGCCTCCTTGCATTAAATCAACTAATGTAGTTAGCTACTCCTATTTATGAAGAATATTATTAAACAATCATCAAAGGTATCATACATTCATGGATAAAAGAAAAAAAAAAACTTACAAACCACACGTTCAAGGCTAGCTTCAATCTGAAAACGACTACTCCCTCTTAGTCGTGTAGAAAACAGCTTTCTTACTGAAGAACAGCTGCTCAGAAATGTATAAGAGAAAAAAAAAATGAATATAGAAGTTTTATTTAAGATGATAATGGAGATCACCTCATGTTCTCCACCATATACAATAAAATACCACTAAAAGTCTTCTAATCATCACAAAGCAAGTGGCCTAGTAGCCTCTTGTCACTGTTTTCACAGTGACAGAACAGACTGTCAAAAATAAGCTCCCACTTGCAAACTAACAAAAATAAAATACTAAATCTCATTTTTCCAGCTACTGAGCACCTTCCAGCCCAAAATTTTAGCACATCAGATATACATCTTTTTCTACATAGAGAACAACTTCAAGGTCATTTAGAACAATCTGATTGCGCTGGAGAACGTTAATATTGCTGCTATGTTGAGTTGGTCCCTATGGAGCAATCAGAACTAGAGCTGTCAAAATGAGTCGTAACCCATTTATTGACCCATTTAATCCATCATTTAAATAGGTTAGGGTTGACCCTTTTATGGACTGGGTCATAAAGAGGTTGAGCCATTTAACCCATATAATAAAAGGGTTGAATAGGTTTTTGGCAGGATCAACCCAATAACCCATTAGTTTTTTTTTTTTTTAATCACCCATTACTTTCTTATTCATCTTAAAACAACCACAAATACTTATTCTTTAATATTAGTAGATTTGAATTATTGAATGAAATTTGAATTATTCCTCCACTAAATTAGAATTATTCTCTTCATATTATTCTTTTCATACTTATTCTTTAATATTAGTAGATTTTTCAATTGATTATATATAGTTTCCTTTGAAATAATATATTTATTTATTTATAAAATGTGAGGATGTGAGGCTGTGACGACAACCCAATAAATAATTTCATCAAAACATTCATTTATTTAATAATTAATAAATATATTTTTTTTATTTCTCATACAAAACGTCTAAAACAAAAAATAATATTCTCTAATTCCACGAAATATTAAATTATATATATTCTCAAAAGAAAACTTATAAAATTAAGGATTAATTTAAAAAAACACATGGTTTCATAGATCAAAAATTCTAAAATTCAATAAGTTTCTAGAATTTAAAATTCCGAAATTCTAGAATTTTTTAGAATTTCATAGCTCTGGAATTTTTGAAATTTCATATTTCAAAAATTTCAAAAATTTCAAAAATTCTGGAATTCCAGAATCTGAAGAATTCTGGAATTCCATAATCTAAAATTCTAGAATTTAGAAAATTCTGAAATTCCAAAATCTGAAATTTCAGAATCTGGAATATCAAAAATTCTGAAATTTCAAAAATTTCAGAAATTCTAGATATTCTGAAATTCCGGAAATTCTGAAATTTTGAAAATTCCGAAATTTCAAAAATTCTGGAATTTCAAAAATTCTTGATGATTTGGATGATTACTACGTTGTTGTTTGATTTTATAGAACATTACATTATTTGGACTAATAGTTTTTTACGTGTATGTTAATTGAAATTCAAATGAACAAATTTCTAGGTTTTTTACGCTAGTTCTTTTTGTACTTAGTTGAATTTAAATTGAATTTTAATTACACTAAGAGACTATATCATATAACAGGATGAATAACCAGATATTATATTATATTTTAGTTAATTGGGTTAAATGAGTCGATCCGTGTAATTTTTACATTTTCATGTTTTTATGTTTCTACGTTTTTTTTTTTTGTTTAATTTTTTATTAGATTTAGTTAAATGGGTTAAATGGATCAACCCATATAACCCATTTAATAAATGGGTTGGATCATTTTGACCTCTATACAAATAGGTTATTACAACCCATTTATTAAATGGGTTGGATTGGATCAACCCATTTATTAAATAGGTTGGGTCAATCTTTTTAGCCATTTTGACACCTCTAATCAGAACTTTGGTTTGGAAAAAAAAATGTTGTTAGACTGCTGGAAATTTGTTTAGCAGTGGCATATTCAAAAATATTACAAATAAATAACTCCCTCATTTCATATATTAATTCTCACTGCTCAAGCAAATCTATTTCATATTCAAATATCCTGAATAACTATCAACTTCTTTGTTTTTCCGCAATGCACATACAAGTTGCTGAAGATGCCAAGATAACCATATACTACATTGGCAAAACTTGTAGTGCTTCACTTTCAAAAATAATTGTGGAGGCTGAATTATACATACAGTTTAAGATGCAATGAAACAGCTATATGAAATATGAAAGACATCGCATGCACCACCCATGTGGGGAAAATTGATACAACTAGAAGAGTATGCATGATTAAATCTGCCCGGAGAGGCGACAAACGCACTCTTCACTGAGTCAGCAAATGAAATCAAAATCTTGTGAATTCAAAATATTCATTCTATGACACCGCCCAGACGAAGAAAAAAGGATATATAGAAACATAATACTGTCTCTCCACTTGAAATGGCTTGGAAAACCTCCATGATCCACCTAAAAACCAAAATCTATATCCACAAACTACTCCGTTCGATATTCTCGGACAATGACAGGCACACTTGTAGGTGGGACCTGATAAGAGAACAATATTGCAAATTCACAATGAGATAACAGAAATATGAGAGCACATTTGGAAGTGCGTAAGTAATGAAGATTGTGGAAAAATTCAAGCATTAAATGGTGTGGTTGCCCACAACTCTATCCAGGGGTGGAGACAGGGGCCCGGCCCCTCCGGCCGCCGGAACCACTATGGTTACGAGTAGTTTCGGCCCCCTGTCTCCACAAAATTTGAGGTGTTGTGGTGTTTTGGCCCTCTTGTTTCCAAGAAATTTAGATCTCACCACCCAAAAATTGGCCCAGGTCCTGTTAGGTTCTCTCTAAATCCAAAATTCCAAATTTTTTTGGCCTGTTAGGCTCTCTCTAAATCCAAATTTCTAATTTTTTTGGCCTGTTAGGCCCTTCTTAAACCTAAATTTCTAAATTTTTAGGCCTATTAAGCCCTCTCTAAATCCGAATTTTTTCTATTAGACACCAATTTAGCAAAAAAAAAAAAAATTACACCACATGTAAAATCCCATCCCAACCCCCCCCCCCCCCCCCCCCCCCCAACAACCGAACAATCCGGTATTCGCCACTGACTCTATCAGTCTATGTTCCAGATGAATGTTGCTCAAACAAATAATACATCCATTTGCTTATTCTCAAGGAATCAAATCCAATAGAGATTAATTTGTAATTCAATAACAAAAAGCATCATGCATGCAAATTTGTAAATATTAGCTTATAGATTGTGCAGCGACTTACCATTCCGTAATCTGTTATTATCATGGAAACATAATCTGAAGGTGTAGCATCATAACTGCCAATCAAATCCAACATAAGACGATCAGTCGAAGCAAATTGATAACTCTGAGTTTCATGCATGTCACATATACACAGGTACTTACATCAGATTTAAAAGCTGCAGATTTTCTCTATTGGTACAGGCATCCAAGAAGTTGATTTCTTCTCTGCCACGAACTTTCGAAATGATTTCTGGATCACCTGCGACAAGGAGACAGCATGTGAGAAGACCAAGCAGCCGGTTAATTTATCAAGCACGAATTGAGCAGGAATGCTTACCCAACTCATTAGAGCAAATAGAATCAAGCTGTACCCTTTCATGGAACTTGTATGCTTCACAGCATACTAAGACTGGTACATGGAACACATGTGCGACCATAGCAACACATGCAGTCCCTACTCTTGAGTAAACTGTTCCATTGGAGAGCACAGATGATGCACCGAGAAACACCCGCGTAACTTCACGCATGATATAAGAAACAGCATTTATATGAGTGTATGTACAGCTGATACCCTTTGCCACCAACCTACGAAGCAACAGCTGCCCTTCAAGCTTAGGACGTGAGTCCACAACCACAACTCGGAATTGCTTGCCAAGTTCATGGGCATGTAGTAGTATCATTTCAACAACAGAGGATGACCCATATGTGAGAAGAACATCCCCATCCCTAATCTTTGTTACTGCATGCCTGACTATCACCTTGTCTGCAAGTAGGATCTTTTCATTTATAAAACAATCAATATCTGCTTGAAGAGTTGTTTTCGCTTCCAATTCAGACAAAGTCAAAGGCAACTTGGCAATCCGATTCTTCAGAAACCTGATTGCATTCCCCATGCTGATTGAAAGGGGCCGACACTCGATGAGAAAAGAAACATAACTTCCTACCTTTGTAGTCAAGTCTCTAGTAAGAGTTTTTTCAGGTGGTGTTGAGTAATCCTTTATGACCTCTTGAAATGCTTGAAGCATTGCAATGCAGCGAGCATTGCCACCACATATATCTCCTGATAAGTACTGCAATCCAACCTGGAAACAGCAGTGGAAACTCATAAAGCACTAGAATAATTGACCCAATGGAGCAGTGACATTGAGCAAAAGCCTTAACAGCACAGGCACTTCTGGTGATCTAGCAAAAGGTTTGAACCATGATACACTCTTGTACACTCACATTTCAACTCCCATGAACAACAGCAAATACCGAAAGAAAAGAATTGAATAATATTGGCATTAACTTGCATACATCAGTTGAAGTGAATCAAAAATTTATCTCACGTGAGACAAATACAACACATTTCAACCAGCAATATTAGCTAACAACTTCGGATGAATACCTTGTAGACAGCAGGATGCATTGGATCAAGTTGGAAGAACTTTGTCTCGAGATCAGGAAGCTGAGTTCCACGTTCATACTGTGGTAGATGCCTAAACAACTCAACTCTATTCCTAGCTTCAGTTTGTTTAACAACTGCACGTTTTTTTGCTTTATCAACTCGACTCTTGTCATCATATTGCATGCGTGGTTGAGGAACATCTTTCTTTCTATCCTTTTCCAGAGGGCGCTCACCACTCTTCTTCTCAGAAGCAGCAACTGCAGCATTATCATTCTTTTGTGACGGAGCTTTCGCCGGTTTAGCTGACTTTGCATTTGCTGACACAGCCCCGGATGAAGGCGCCTTGCCACCTTCAGCTAATTAAATCCCATTGTTGAAGAGCAACAAAAACTCATCATTCTAGAGCATAAAGTGATATTAAAAAAAATGATTTAAAATATTAATCAAAAACTATCTATGACTTATAACTAATCTAAACAAACACACATAACCCATTTACTGCTAACAAAATACATGAATGATTTGACAACATGAAAATGAGTTCAGTAAAGTGCAAGTTCTGTTATTGCACAAAGAAACAAAGTAAACCAAAGAAAAGAAAAAGGAGTTTCTTGAGGTAGCAGTCACTAGCCAGATATACATAAAAGCAGTCAAGGATAATCCATATCTTGTTTCTTCAAAAACAGAATGGAAAACTGTATTCACCTTTTGCAGCAGCTTTTGCAGCTCGTTGAGCTTCTTGAAGAGCACGTCTTTCAGCTTTACTGGTCTTCTCTTTCAATGACTTCGAATTTGTGTGCAGGTCGTTTTGTGCTTCAGCTGACACCCCAGCCTTTTCTGTAATTAAAATTTTATGTCATTTGATGCAACATTATGTTAAATAAAACAACGCCACCCAATATAAACACTAGTAAATAAATAGATCAAGTAACTCCAAAATCATTGTGCTGCATTGAATGGAGACACTTGTTTCCATGGATAGCAAGATGTTTCTTGTATTCGCCAACTAATATCAAACTCAACAAGCGCCTTTCATCCTGGACTCTGAAAACAATGTTCTAAACAAATTCACATGCAACAGAAACAAATTATAAAAGAAAAAGTAAGGTTATCAATGCAAATCATCAGATAATTACTGTCCAGAAATGGCTGATATAAATGAAACATACACAGTCTACTCTTGTTTTTCTTATTCATCCACCTTCAATCAATTAATTCAAAGTGGCTATTTTAACAGAACTTCCAATGGCCTACTGACATGACAATGTAACAACATGAAGCGAACTTGCATTTAAATGAATAGCTCGGAGAGTAAAGCAAGGGCAACCTGCTAACAGAAGCATTAAGCATGCTCCTCATGACACAAAATATCAACGCAAAGAATCGAAAATATAGATCCATATTTACTATGATCTCTGTAAAACAGAAGTAGTAGAGTTACTGTTTCTGTGTGCAAAATATAGTCACATTCCTACAAAATTTCACATTGTCTAGGCATTATGCAGTCAATCCTTTACTACATATGTTAGCAAATCAGTGGTTTGTCTAGAATTCTGATTCCAATTGAATTGTTATAACTTACAAGAGTATCAACCCAAGAACCTGATTATACCAAATGTCTTTCTGATAAAAGATGCTAAATCCTCTATCAAAGTGAACTCTAAAATTTCAAAGCAGAAGCCTAGTAATCGCTTCTTTAAGAATTGGATGCATGAGAATTGCAGATCCATCAACCTCGAATTCATTTTCAGCCAATAACCGTAAGTTAATCACATTCATCACAAAAATCACTTGCAGAACTGAAGCACACATTATTGAATCTTCAAATGTAACCCTGGAAGTATAGGCGTACCAGATAAGCCAGAAGGTAAATTGACAACAGACACAGTCGTCAATCCACTCGCCGGAACACTACTCGCTGCTGAAGGCATGTAAAATCCTCCGCCAGGGAAACTACCCGGCGAGGCTCCACGTCTCCCTCCCCTCCCCGTGAAAGCGGCATCCTCTGAAAACGAAGTCGTACCAGTTGGAGAAGTGGCCGGCATGAACTCAGAAGCGTTATAGCTTCCGACGTGGACAGTGTCGCGACGGAGAGGAGACAAGGGAGCAGAAGCGTGACGTGGCGGGGGGATCATGACAGGGGAGAGAGAGTTACCAGCGGTGGGAGAGTCGGGGAGTGTAGGAGGTGAAGAGGAAGTGCGGTCGGGTGGACCCGAAAGAGAGCGGTCGGGAGATGAAGCTCCGGGAGTAAAGAAGCCGACTTGGCGGACCTTCGGGTCGCTGACAGTGCGTGCGGCTCGCCGATGGTCCATCAAGAGCTGAGCAAGAGAGGGCAGTTACAGGGTCATGAAATGGGGAAATCTAAACGGAGTCATGTGCTTTTGTTTTTGTTGGATGATATGATTGGATTGGATTCATTAATTTTAGATTTTGATTTTTTTTTGTAAGAGAATTTTAGATTTTGATTTTTTAGTATTTATATTTTTACCCATTAAGTCGATTTGAGTAGTTAAGTATTTTAGACCGTTTAAATTCAAAACGGATAAATAATGAAGATGAAATTAAAGTTTAAAGTGAACTATTGGTTGTATAGAGGAGAAAATGCATTTATATTGATCATAATTACTTTTAAATTCTAAATAATAATTACTAAAAAAATTATAGAATGTTTGCTTTATTTTTTACTTTTAATGTTTCACTCGGAATGGCATGAAATATAATGAGGTTTATACAACAACAGCATTTAATATTTTTTTTATAAAAATATCAGCTTTTTGAAGCTTGACAACTATTTGTATTTATTTGCTATTGATAAAATTATTATTATTATTTCCACATAAATATTTCTCCTTTAATGTTTATTTCTATTTGTACAATATTATTACAGAAACAATAAGGTTTTACTTCGTTTAATAAATAATTATTTTCTAATTTCTAACTTTTATTTAGTTATTTAGATGTTTTTTTTGTAAGAAGGGAAGAAAAAAAACAAACAAACAAAAACCTAACCCGGGATCAGTCTAGGAAGACTGACCTGAATCCTATCCTCAAGAAGAGAAGGTAACAGAAAAGAATGAGGAACGGAAAGGGTAGAAACACCTAACATCCCCCCATGCCCAGCAGCTGCCAAGCGATCCGCCACGCGGTTTTGCTCCCTATAAATATGGGAGAAGGTAAGAGAATCGAAGGCAGGACGAAGCCTCAAGATGGCTTTAATGAGATTCTGACTCTTAAGCCAAACAGCCTGTCTATCCGAAATCCTGTTGATAGCCTCCAAATTGTCAGACTCCACCGAAAGTCTTTTAACACTCATGCGAATAGCGAGTTTAATGCCAGACAAGATCCCCCAGAGCTCCGCAGTAAAGGAGGAACCCGTACCTAAGTTATGGGTAAACCCAGCCAGCCAGGCGCTATTTAGATGTTTTTATTAATTTATGTATTACAAATTTTATTTTTATAATTTATTTATTAATTAATTTAAAACATATCCATATTAAACATTTACATAAATAATTTATTATTTTCTATGTTTTTACCTAACACATTACTAATGTCCTCGTATTTTAATAATACATTGTTTATTTTAATTTTGTTCTATTCAAGAGTTTTGTTTTCCACATATTTGAATTATTAAACAGTTTAGTCCCTTTTTAAGGGACACAAGTATTGAATAGAACAAAAGTTAAGGACTAAATAGTGTATTATTAATATACAAGGACTAAACAGTGTGTTAGATAAAAGGGTAAATTCCATAAAAAACTCACGTGGCACAAGGGTAAAATTGGAAAATCAATTTTTTTTTCCCCTCTCTCTCCTCCTTCTTCTTCTTCCTTCTTCCTCCTACTTCTTCTTCTTCTTCTTCTCTCCTTCTCCTTCTTCTTCCCCTCTTCTCTCCATCTTCTTCCTTTTTCTTCTTCTTCCTCCTTCTTCTTCTTCTTCTTTTTCTTGTATTTTTTTTATTTCCGATACTCGAAGAAATCTGGAAATTTCCAGAAATCTAGAGATTTCTGGAAATTTCCAGATTTCTTCGGTTCCAGATTTCCAGAGAGAGAGAAAAGAGAGTAAATAATCACAAAATCATTCAAGTATGAAATACATTTGAGCATTCATGATAATTTAATTTAAATATATAAAATCTTCAACTAACAGACTGAACTATGAGAATGTTTTAATTTAAATCCATTTCACAATACATAAAAACAGACGTTTTCTTTCATTTTCCTACACTTTCTCAGCAACCAAACAGAAATTTCAGAGAAAAAGAGGGAGAGAGATTAAAAAAAAAACCAGACCTAATAGAACCACTAGCAAACTGAGCTATAAGAGTGTTTTAAATCAATTTCACAAAGAAAATCAAAACTCATTTCCCCTCATTTTCCTCCGTTTTCCTCCATTTTCTAAGTAACCAAACAGGAATTTCAGGGAGAGAGAGAGAAAAACAGAGCGAATAAAACCACTAGCAAACTGAGTTATAAAAATGTCTTTAATCAATTTCACAAAGAAAATCAAAACTCATTTTCCTACGTTTTCTCAGTAGCCAAACAGGAATTTCAGAGAGAAAGAGGGAGAGAGAGAGAGATTAAAAAAATAAAATTACCAGAGCAATAAAACCACTAGCAGACTGAGCTAAAGAATGTCATCAATCAATTATATCACAAAAAACCACCACCGCAACCCCTCTGTTTCTACTAAAATGCGCAACAAAATCACCGGCGCCCATTTTTTTACAGAAGAAGAAGAACAAGCAGGAAGAAGAAAAGGAAGAAGGAAGAAGATGAAGGAGGAGGAGAGAGATGGAAAAAAATAAAAAAAAATTCGATTTTCCAATTTTACCCCTGTGCCACGTCAGCTTTTTAACGGTGTTAAACCATTTTCCGTTTTTCGGGTAACGGCGTAAACCACATGGATTTTTTTTGGTAAAAACAAACCACAAGGGTTTTTTTGGAAGAACATGAAACCACAAGGGTTTTTTTTGGAATTTACCCTAAATAAAATATAGGGACTAATTAGACATTTTACACACTAACAGCAACAATTAATCACAATTTTACCAAATACAAATAATCAAGCAACTAATAATAAACAGTTAACAGCAACTGCAAACAACTTACTGCAACAGTAAACACCTAACTGCAACAACAACAATTATTAGCTAACAGCTAAACCAAACAAGACGTACATGAATACATTGACTAGATTACTTTGATGAACGAATTAAATTGTAATTTTTAAGCCTGTTGAAAGAAAAAAAATCAGACTAATTAAATAAAATATAAATAAACGATTTTTTATGTTTATTTTTTATTGTTCTGTTTTGTTAAACATATTATTATTTTTTATTTTAACTTAGTTTGTTTGGAATTTCTGAAAATAGTTGATACTTTCATAGAGATGGGTCTGGTTCTAAAAATGTGTCTGGTTCAAAGACTAATGAAAACACGGTCACTCTTGAGGCTCTATGCCTAAGTGGCAACGTTTGTAAGCCATAGAAAAAGCATTGAAAAATTTATCGGTGTGAATTTTAAAACGTGACAAAAAAAAATATTGTTTTACTTGACCATACTTTCAATTTGGCTAAAAAAATTAAGGATGGTCCTCTTGCTATTAGAGACGATGAGGTAGATGCTGCTATCATCGAGAGGCTTGAAAAAATTCTGACTTCTTTTGTCATAATTACATTTTAAACGACTTGACTCTATAGTCACTGCTTCTAAACTAATTATAAACCCAATCAACAAGAACTATGCTTCAAAAGAAGCATCCATGATTAGATACCTAAAATAGGTAAAAAAAAGTTACTCCACGGGCTAAGAAAAACATAAGATGGGAAGTTGTGAAATTTCCTAGGGAACAGAACGCGTAAACGAACAAACTGACTAAAGTTGCGGCTAGCACCAATGGTTGTAAACACCTAACATGCCCATATGAGGTTCAAAGTGTACCTAGCATGGAAACTTATAAGGTACTACTAGCCCATGACGAAAAGGACAAAGATTGGAGGATCCTCATCTTGGAGTATTTGACAAATCAAACATTGCCTAAGAATGCGACAGAGGTTGGTCAAATTTTATGAAGGGTCTCCCGATACTCCATCAAGGGTGGACAATTGAAATGCATCTCTTCCAATTAAAGCTAGAAAGTATGTGTTAAAAGAGTTGCACGAAGGAATATGCAGATCATATGAGGGTGCCCATCCCTGGTTCGAAAAAGCAAGGTTGGTCTACTGGATAGACATGGACAACGATGCTAAAGAGCTAGTAAGATAGTGACATAAATATCAGGTCTGTTTCCAGTATATCTTATATGTTAACAACAAATCAGAAGCTTATCTACATCGGATGATTATCCTCCACATAGGGGGATAGAGCTAGTATTTCCATTTGTCAAGGCAATCTGACAACGCAAATTTCTAATCATGCGCAATAAATAACACCATCACTTTATTCGGTATACCGAACACCATCATGACTGATAATGGAACACAATTCAACTATTAGAAATTTAGAAGCTAATATGAAGGCCTTAAAATCACTAATTGGATATCTTTGGTGGCCCATCCTTAGACAAATGACATGATAGAAGTCGCCAATCGCATCATCGTGGTTGGATTGAAAAATAGACTAAATATGCATAAAGAGAGATGTGTTCAATAGTTGTACAACGTCCTATTGTCTTACATAAGCACCCCTGGAACAACAAGTGGCGAAACTCTCTTTGCTCTCACTTATGGAGTAGAAATGATAATCCTAGTAGAAATAGGGGCACAAAGTTGTAGAATTATGCATTACAACGGTGCACAGAACACATTGAACATGTGATGACACTTGGATAACCACGAAAGTAGAAGGGACATGAACTATCTGCATTCTATAAACAGAAACTAACATACCACGATAAAAAAGGTCAATATAGCTCATATAACTATTTCTCTATGGGTGGATTGTTACAGTTGATTCCAATTTCAAAAGTTGAGCGTTTTTTTTAATTGATTGTTGGAACCAGTTAGTTGTAACAGTTGTAAGAGCTTCTCTTTAGAAATGTAAACAATGAGTTAAGAGGAGAAAGAGAAAAAGATTTAGTAAGTTGCCTTGAGAGAGATGAAGTGAAATGAGAGGAAAGAGAAGATTTGCATATTCACATTCTATGGTAGATAGAATTTAGGTTTAATACCTCCATTACCCCTCTGAACTTGTCTCATTTTACCACTTAGCCTCTTCTACTTAGTGGTCAACTTATCAATCCTCTCAACTAAAAAAAGTCATACATTTGGCTTTTTTGTACCTACATGACATTGTGTATATCTCTCAAGACACTTTCTGCATCCATTCCAATACACTTTCTACATCTTGATGCGAACTCTTCCTGCATTGCTTTGAAACAGACATAAAAATCTAAAGGGCATGAAGTGTTATATTTGGTGAGTTGAGAAAACTAATCAATGTCATGTAAACACATAAAAAGTCACAAAATGTTACATTTGTTCAGTTGTGAGAGTTGATAGCTTGACCGCTAAGTAGAGATGGCTAAGTGAAAAAAATGAAACAAGTGCAATGGGTGACATAGGAATTAAGCGTGGAATTTAAGAATTTAACTATAGCACTTTAAACATGTTTATGGATCAATTTAACATTTTGAAAATTAAAAGGAGACGGTTGGTATTTGGAACCAAATTTAGAGGACGTAAGAGATGATTGTTTACTCTATTTTCTCCTTCTGTTTGCATTTTCATATAAAAAATGAAGTTTTAGGTGTTTAATTATGAAACTACTGTTTGTCTTTTTATACATAAAAAAATAGTTTTTTTTTAACAGCACAGAATCCCTACCTTTTGCGAATGCAGTTTTTTCACCAAACATGAAATTTGGAGGTAAATAAAAATTATTTGTATATTTTATTCATCAAATTCAAAACACAAATGTTCACGCGATTCCCCAACAAAAATCACTTGTAAAAAATAAAATGTTCTTTTTACCTGCTCACTACACTTTTTATCAACTACTCCATCTGTTCCATAATATTTGTCTTTTGAGGTTAAAACACATAAATTAAAAAAGGGTAAATTCCAAAAAAAAAAACTCTGTGGTTTGATGTTGTTCCAAAAAAACCCTTGTGGTTTGTTATTACAAAAAAAAGGACTGTGGTTTGCACCGTTACCCGAAAAACGGAAAATGGCTTAACAGTGTTAAAATGCTGACGTGGCACAAGGGTAAAACGGGAAAATCGATTTTTTTTTATTTTTTTTATTTTTTTCCTTCTTCTTCTTCTTCCTTCTTTTCTCCCATCCTCCATTCTTCTTCTTCTTCATCCCTCTTCTTCATCCCTCTTTTTTTTCTTCTTTCTTCTTCTTCTTCTTTTTCTTCATCCCTCTTCTTCTTCCTTCTTTTTTTTTCTTTTTTTTTAAGTTTCGGAAATTTCCAGAAATCTGGAAATTTTTCAGATTTTCGCGAAATCGGAAATCTGGAATCTGGAAATTTCCAGATTCAAGGGCATAAAATACCTTTTCCCCTAAAATAGATAATTACGTGCTTAATTGATCAAAATACTACTGGATTCAAACATTAAATCAAGCAACAAAAACATCAAGATGCAAAGAGGTGAGATGCAAGGATCAATTACATCAACAGAGTTAAACATTCCACAACTCATTTTCTTGATCAATTACATCTAGAAACAAAGGATCAATTACATCAAATTACAACACCCTCACCGCCCCTTCAATGTTCACTTCCGCATCCAGCATTCGCGGTATGGTGAAGAGTAGCTCGGTGTCGAGGACAGGGAGCTTGAGCTTGAAAGAAGTGAAATCGATGGAGATTAATTGGAAGATTGGGTATTTAGGTCTGATACTGAGAAGAGTTGTTACCGCCGTCGAGTTCGGAAGATTAATTGGAAGATTAATCGATTT
Organism: Euphorbia lathyris; assembly: GCF_963576675.1. Classification (NCBI taxonomy): domain Eukaryota; kingdom Viridiplantae; phylum Streptophyta; class Magnoliopsida; order Malpighiales; family Euphorbiaceae; genus Euphorbia; species Euphorbia lathyris. Next base: position 93,435,325 of record NC_088910.1, read on the forward strand.
CGAAAATCTGGAATTTGAAAACCCAGAAATATTTCATATGCTTAGAGGAGTTCCTGGAACTCGCAAAAAGCCCCCAATAGAAACCGAAATCGGAAAGGAGATGGAGGCCGGAATTCATGGAGCCTCCTAAAGGCCCGAAATCGAACAAAAGCCACAGACCCAAGTTAAGAGTGTGGATGAGAGTGAAATCGGCTAAAAGGGAGACCGGAATTCATGGAGCCGAGGAGAGGGAGTCGATCGCCATAGGAGAAGTGAGGGGGGAAAGAGATGTCTGCGTAAGTGAAGAAGGAGGGAAGGAGACCGCCATAGGAGAAGTGAGGGGGGTCTAATATGGGAGAAGAAGAAGAAGAGAGAGGAAAAAAAATAAAAAAAATATTTTTCCAACTTTACCTCTTGCCACGTCAGCAACTTTAACACTGTTAAGCCATTTTCCGTTTTTCGGGTAACGGCGCAAACCACAGTCTTTTTTTTTGTAATAACAAACCACAAGGGTTTTTTGGAACAACATCAAACCACAGGGTTTTTTTTTTGAATTTACCCATTAAAAAATGTAATTAATTTTAACTAAAAGACTTTGTTACGCTTGTATTAATTACACACTAATTAATTTTTATCCATTCCCAAAATAAATAAAAAACAACTTAAATAGAAATATATTTGGTAAAACATCAATTAATATACATGGATTTAATCAAAACGCCATATATTATAAAACAAACAAAATTCTCTAGAAAGACAAATATTATGGAACGGAAAGAGTAATAAGTAGTGGCCCACCGTATTCAAGTTAACTATCAAACTGCAATTGACATGAACATGTAAGGCTGTAAACTTTAACCCGCGCAGCTCGTCAAAAAATTGACAAGCTCGAACTTGACATTCTATTTGTGAGCTACTTACAAGTTGTTCACGAACTTGTCAAGTAGCTTTGCTCGCAAGCAGCTCGTTCATGAACTTCACTCGCAAACAACTCAATAACTATATTGATTTGAATTTTTTTAAACACAACACTGCATAATGAAACCTACAAAACTAAATTTTATAAACAACAACAAAGCCTTAGTCCCGAAATGATTCGGGGTCGGCTAACATGAACCATTATATAAAACCGTGAAATCAAGTCGTGTCAGCGACACAAATTCACTCCCTCCACTCCGTCCTATCCACTACCATATTTTCCTCAATTCCCAGTAAACTCATATCACTCTCGATCACTCTCCTCCACATTTGCTTAGGTCTTCCCCTACCCCTCACCACTACATCCCTTTGCCACTCTTCGATCCTCCTAACCGGCGCATCAAGCGCTCTACATCTCACATGGTCAAACCACCTTAGTCGGTTTTCTCTCATTTTATTCTCAATAGATGCAACCCCTACTTTTGTCCTAATTATTTCATTACTCACCCGATCCTTTCTCATATGACCACACATCCATCTCAACATACGCATCTCCGCCACCGACATCTTATGGATGTGACAGTGTTTCACTGCCCAACACTCCGTACCATATAACAATGTTGGTCTGATTGCCATGCGGTAGAATTTTCCCTTCAATCTATTAGGCATGTCGGGGTCACAACTAAATTTTATAAATAAATAAAAAAAAAACATTGTTTTACATTTACCCCTTTTGTAGAAATATTACTATTAAAATAATCAAACCAAGTATGCTCACGAGCGTGTTCATGAACATTACAATCTAGCTTGCTCATGAGCTTGTTCATCAACAGAGTCTACTCTCGAGCTTTCGAGTCGAGCTTCGCCGTGCTCAGCTCTTTTATAAATAGTCGAACGCGATTGAGCTTATATCGAGCCAAACACCAAGTCGCTCATGAGCAGCTCGGCTCATTTGCAGAACACGGAAATTGGAAAATGACACAGAAAATGTTATGCAGAAACACAATTAAAGGTGTCATGCAACATAGCAGAAAATAATCTGTTTCACAAGTGACATGGGTACCAGAACTGTAAATAGATTTAACATTACACCTAAAAAACAACTTAAACCAGAACTGCGAATCTATCATTTGATATCACAAGATATAATAGAGTTGAAACCTTTATGACAGTAACAACATTGTTGATCTAAAAGGTCCATCAGCAATTTCACATGACTTGAAGAATTTTTCGCATTTCAGATATCACACTAAAAGTCTCAAAATCACATGAAGCTTGGGCAGACTGGTCCTTTAGAAAGGCCAAGTCGTACTTCCATTGCATGATGCAAGTCCGGCGTCCTCAAACATTCAGATTCACGTGGATCTACAAGCAACGCACATAGGAAACTTAAATTAGCACAAGTCAAGGACACCACAACTATATCAATTAAGTTATTCATATTCATTTCACAACCAGGCTCCTCTTTCAACAAGGCACTTTTGAAAAGACACAAACCGTCAAAAAGTTGTATTAAGAACAAGAATTTGGCTATTATGTAATTTCCATCATCAGGTTTTTTTTTAAGCAGTCAGTTCATAAGACCATATATATAAAATAATAATAACAATGATAATAGTGACAATAATAATATACTTAAACATTCCTGTATTTATACTTGTAAAATCATATATTAACGTTTTAAAAGTTGATAAAACATGAAATTCTTAAATTCAAATGACGATCAATGTAACTCAGTCATCTTATGACAATAATAGGGAAGATTAGAGAGTCTAACGACGTAGTTGGTATTAAAATTATGACAGTTGAAGAATTCCATCAAATCATATACTAAGAAGCATCTTTCATGGAATTGGAATGAGAATAACATCATAGAACAGCAAGCTTATTAAAAGTTTTACTAACTTCAGAAATTCGAAATCAAATCCAAAGAGTTTGGTAAATCCTCTTCTCACCCAATTAGGAGTCTAGGAACATCATCCAAATAATCCTTATACAACTAGAATCAGGAGCGATTTTAGAAAATTCCAACCAATTGAACATAAAACAAACAACTAAAACACAATAACTGTCAACTTGAAAAAGGATTTTATGTAATACTGACCATTCAGATAATCCTCAAAACCGAAGTTATCCAAGCTTCCTGTAATAGCTTCAAGTCCAAGCATTGAAGATGAAATTGGTCCTGGTGGCCTCTGAAATCTGCAGAGTTTTCAAAAAAATAATAAAGAAGTACGTAATAGAAACAGAAGAGTACATGCTGATAAAAGCATAATTAGGAATGAGAAATTATAGAGAAAAATGCATATATATATACCATACAAATACAGAAGTATGTAACACACATAGTTGTTAGAATTGTACGAGTCACTCGTACGATTCGATCCGATTCATGAAGATTTCGAGTCCTATCTATGGTACGACTCGAAATCTTCATGAATCGGCCAAATTGGTGGTGACTCGGCCGATTCGGTCTATTCATGACACCATTAAAAAAAACTGTTTTTAATTTTTAAAAACTAAAAAACGTGTGCCGAAGAACTAACGGTATTTAATAAGAAGTTATGGAATAGAAACAGATGACTCTTGACTTTATAAATTCCAAACCTTCCCTCTTCTCTTATATTTATTTGTTATTTTCAACTGTACTCTACTCTATTCTTTCCATTATCTTCTACTTTCTGTCTCTGGTTTCTTTTGATTAGGGTTGCATTAAATTTGAATTTTAACTTAAGTGCTTGATAACTTGATATAATTTCTATTTGGATATTAAAATTGCATTTTAGACTAATATTTAAAGTTAAACATGGTTAATATTTTATTTTTTATAATATTTTGAATTTGATCTGAATCTTACGATTCGGTTCGATTCACGAGTCCCGATTCACAAAATGAGATTAAGAGTCACGAATCGAATCTCGATTACAACTATGAAACATGCACAAAAAATATTGAAAATGAGAACCTACAAAAGCAAAAGGAAAGAGATCAATAGTTCAAGCAAAAGAATTGTCACCGTGATTTAAGCACATTTGATCTTAACATGCGTACAAAAATATTCGAAAATTAAACTAAAAGTATGGCACTTCCTGCATTATCACCAAGGCAGCAAAAAGTCCGACTAAGGCGCAATGGGGTTTTTGGAGCCTAGGCGCAAGTACGCGCCTGAACGACACAAGACGCACTAAAGAAAAATAATATTAATTAACTTTTTTTGTAACGCAACAAATAGTCAAATGCTAAACCATATCCATAATCTTAATCATAAAATGCATTTTAAATTCCAAATTAACTACCAACTCTTCCATAGTCATAATTCATAATGAAAATTATAAAGGGTTGTGGTTACACCTGTTTTCGATCGGCACCCTTGTGGTTTAAAAATTTACAAAATGGTACCTTGAGGTTCATTCCGTTAGCAAACACAGGCCAAATTGACTAACGGTGTGAAAAAAAGAGTTAATTTTATCCTTATATTTATTTATTTTATAAATTAACCCCATTATTATAAAAAAACAAACCCCAAAATAAAAAATAAAAACCAATTGCACCATCTTCTCTATTTCTCTTTAATTTCTTATTTTTCTTCTACTTTCTCCCTCTTCTCTTTATTAATTCTCTCTCTAGAATTAATTTTTCACTCTCTATTTTTAAACCCTAACCATTTGTATTCTTGCTTTAGTGTCTAGTTACATTATTCTGATTTTAGTCTCTTAAAGTGGCTAGATTACTTGTATTTTGTGTAGGAGATTGCAAAATTGTAGTCGAAAGGCTACATTGCGAGTAAACTAATGAGTTCCGATATTAATGAACTCTATAGAAGAGTTATCTATCGGAACAATACTCTTATTGATCTATTAACAACAAGTAGATCTACGCCATTTCATTGCATTTCACTTTGCCTTCTTTTTAACACTCTACTCGCTATAGCTAGTAAATCTTTAACACACTCTACTCGCTATGGTCTTCGTGTGTACAGTCACAATGTAGCCTTTCGACTACAATTTTGCAATCTCCTACACAAAATACAAGTAATCTAGCCGCTTTAAGAGACTAAAATCAGAATAATGTAACTAGACAGTAAAGCAAGAATACAAATGGTTAGGGTTTAAAAACAGGGAGTGAAAAATTAATTCTAGAGAGAGAAAAATTAATAAAGAGAAGAGAGAGAAAGTAGAAGAAAAATAAGAAATTAAAGAGAAATAGAGAAAATGGTGTAATTGATCTTTATTTTTTATTTTGGAGTTTGTTTTTTATAATAGATAATAATGGAGGTTAATTTATAAAATAAATAAATATAAGGATAAAATTAACTCTTTTTCCTCTGACTTTTGACTTTTTTTTAACACCGTTAGTCAATTTGGCCTCTGCTTGCTAACAGAATGAACCTCAAGGTACCATTTTGTAAATTTTTAAACCATAAGGGTGCCGATCGAAAACAGATGTAACCATAAGGTTTATTTTTGTACTTTTCTCAATTATAAATCCAAAGGCTAAAGTTCAACGAAGTCCTAAGTTAATTAACTAGTAGTCTAATAACTACTTTTTGTCAAAACGAAAATCACCATTTGCGATATTTCTCAAATCTTCAAAATGGGCAGCATTACTTGTGTTATTTTTGGCGATAATCCTATCGTCCAAATCTTCTTTCCTTTTTAATTAATTTATTTTTATTCTAATTTAATTTCAGATCTACATCATATAGATAAGAAAGGGCTGAGAAGAAAACATCCGATTTTTAACTTGGATCCTAAACAACACTTTGTAGCTTCTAAATTTGCGCCTAGGCACGCCTCTGGCAAGGCACTAGGCTAAGAAAGGTGCACTCAGGCACATGCCTCTTGAACGGAGCCAGCCTTTTGGGTTCTAAGGTGATATGCCGGGAGCCTAACGCCTTTTGAACTTGAGGTACACCTGAGGTGCACCTTTAATAACTATCATTGATAATAAAACTCCTATCCATATCAGTGTTGAGTAATCTTAAGCCCACCAACGATTATAATAATGATTCTAGATCTTAAATAAATGAATTAAGTGTTAAATCAGCAAGAATAATTGATCAATTAACTAAAAATATAAAAATGCACAATCCAAATAATGTCTACATGGAACTGTAGATTAACACCTAAAACCCATCATCATTTACTTCTATGATTTTAGATCATATCACATCAAGAGTATGCAGTGCCCCAAGCATTTATATGATCCTGGTGTACCTCGATGTGCAGAACAGTTTCACAAACCATGACACTCTAACTCAATTATAGAGGCATTCCTTTTACAAGAACTATAAAAACATTCCTAGTCATGCTATATGTCATCATTTATAATCAACCATGAATTCCTGGTTCAAATATTTAGTCTAGAATCAAGCCTCATATTTCCTATGCATAAACTATGTTCTAGCAATCCCAATCATAACAAAGGCAGCTCTCTCCACTCGTCAAAAGGAATAATAAATATTAGAGGAAAACTAGTAATTTATCATAAAACCACAGTGAAAAGCAATACCGTGAAAGAATTTGCCTCTCCATATCCATCTTCAGTGGCAATGCTGCACCATAAGTGTTAGCGAGGAATTTTTCCTTCATCGCCTCTTCACTCTTCCTCGACTAAAACAAAGCAAAAACATCGATTAAGTTTCAGCCGCAGACAGAAACACAAAAAAACAACAACATCAGCATTAAACCTGCTTTCTAGTTCAAGACAAAGACAATGGAATTATCACATATATCTCTTCTATTTGAGCCAACTTAAACCCTGAATAAAAAAAATAAAAATAAAAAAACAAAAAACCCCAAAAATCTGCTCCTCTCTCAACTGCACAACTTTCATAATAGTGGATTTACCCCAATAATAATGAAAAAATAACCGGTAGGATCAAAATAATCAAATAGAAAAGCAAGAGAATTACAGATTCATATAGCGATTCGAGAGGATGAGCTCCGACGAGATCGCTCCTGACGCCGTGAAGGCCGAAACGAAGGGCGTCGTTTTGAATCCCTCCGATTTCATGAGCAATTGTCTTTGGTGCTTGTTCCATTTTCTTCTCTTTTCTTTTCGATTCGTCTTCTCTTGCCGTTGGGTGCTCTTTCTTCGCTCTCTTTATCGTCTCCGACGAGTGACTTCGTGGACAAGCCAAAATCTCTAAACGCAAACGATATTGTCGTACTGGGCTGCTCCAGGCTATTTTATTTGGATCCAGTTCAACTAATATCTGTTCGTCGAATTAAGGGTCAATTGCCCTTAAGTTGACAGATAGGTCCAATTTAGTTAAAATTAAATTTTAGTTATCCATTCAATTCTCAGATTGATTTTTTTTTTCTTTTGAAACAGAGATAAACTTTATTAAACATCACAAAACATGTCTCTTACAATGGCAACACCGATCCAACTCGGTTTAGAAAAAGAAATGTAATCGTTAACTAAGGAACCAGCCTGTCTTGCCATCGCATGAGCAGCTGTGTTCGCTAACAGCGGTATAAATAAGACGGAGTAACCCGGTCTAGAACTCAAAATATCCCTACAATCATGTAATATGCAACCATAGTCAGAAAGATCTTCGCTGTTGTTTAGAATACTAGAGACCACTCCTTGCGCATCCGACTCAAATATAACTCGTTCCCAACCCTCGTTTGCTGCTAAAACCAATGCTTTCCGGATTGCCAGAATTTCAACAACACGAGGTTCCGTTACACCAATAACCTTCGAGCTGCAGGCAACAATTACCTTACCCTGGCTGTCCCGAACTACACATCCCAGACCACCCGACTGTTGCTCTTTGAAGACAGCACCATCCGTGTTACATTTCAGATGACCAGCAGGCGGCGGGATCCACTGAATTTGGGGACGAACTGTTGTTTCGATAGTTGATTGGACCTGCAGATTGTGTGATTTCCACTCCTCATAAAATCCCAGACAGCGCGTCCAGCATACATCAAGCTGCTGCACCACTCCCTTCCACATCAGTGCGTTACGTTGTTGCCAGATCGTATAAAAAACCAGCACAGTTTTAATAAGATCAGTATCAGATGCTGATTCACATTGCTCGAAGAACCAATCTGCAGCAGTGTCATGAAGACCAATCGGAGCAGTAACACGAGCCTTATCCCAACAGCTAACTGCGAAGGGGCAATCTGCAAATAAGTGCCAGCTGTGTTCGATATCGGTCAGACATAGACAACACTCTATTTGAATAGCCATTCTTCTTGGCTGAAGCGTATGTCTTAGAGGTAAACAACCCGTGCAAAACTTCCATAAAAGTGCTTCACATTCGGAGGTAAATTTAACTGCCAGACTCTCCTCCATCCCATAGAATCAATGACATTTACACGCGAAGATTCGAGTGCCTTATATCCTGATTTTGGGGTGTAAATTCCATTTTTAGTATGCATCCATATCATTCTATCCTCCATCTCCCTATACGGTAATATCACCTTTAGAATTGCAGCAGCTTCCACTTCTTGGAATTGAGATTCCACTTTACCTCTATCCCAGATTTTAAAGCCATCCATGAATAAGTCCTTCACTCTAGCGTTCATCTCTAAACAATCAGCACTCATAATGCCTCTCGGCTGGCCGTCAACCTCAATCCAAGGATCTACTAAAATTCGGATTGCCTCACCATTCCCCACCCTCCATTTTAACCCGAGTTTTAAAACCGGGATCGAGCTCCAAACATCCCTCCAAATCATACTAGGATTATTACCCAAATTTGAAGAAAGGAAAGTACTGTTCTGAAAATATCTTGCTTTGAAAATCTTACTTACCAATGAGTTTGGTGCTGAAACCAGTTTCCAACCTTGTTTTCCTAAAAGGGCTAAATTGAATAAGTGTAGATCACGGAAACCCATTCCCCCTTGACTTTTGTTAAGGCACATTTTCGACCAATCAAACCAATGGATATTCCGTTTTCCATTCGGTTTTATACCCCACCAGAATAAGTTCATCATTTTCTGCAATTCATCACATATAGATAATGGTAGCAGGAAAGTACTCATGCAGAAGGTTGGAAGGGCTTGAGCAACAGCTTTGATAAGGACTTCCTTCCCTGCTCCTGAAAAGAACCTGAATCTCCAACTACTTAATCTTTTCCTTAACCTGTCAAGCAGAAAACTAAAAACATTCCTTTTGGACCTCCCAATAAGAGAGGGGAGGCCCAGATACCTTCCAGTATCCAGAGGATTCGAAACACCAAGCAACAACTTTATATGTTGACTGACATCATTATGCACATTAGGGCTAAAGAAAATACCAGACTTGTTAAAATTGATAGCTTGACCAGAAGCTTCTTCATACCTGGCAAGAATGTCTGCAATCACCTCTGCTTCATCTACAGTGGCCCCAAAAAATAAAAAGCTATCATCAGCGAAGAACAGATGTGATACCGATGGTGCTCTACGATGAATTTTACAGCCTGTGATCAAATTATCAGCTTCGGCTCTAGATAAGAGTTTTGATAAAACTTCTACACACAAGATGAATAGATAAGGAGACAATGGGTCCCCTTGCCTCAAGCCTCTACCCGGGGAGATAGGACCCACCAAGTCCCCATTTACAGCAATGTGGTATTTTATCGATGTAACACAGAGTTTAATCCATTCAACCCATGTGGGTTGAAAGCCCATTCTAATTAAAACAGCTTCGAGGAATCTCCAATCAACTCTATCATAGGCTTTGCTAATGTCAATTTTAAGAGCCACATTACCTTTCTGCCCTCTCTGATTCCTCTTCATGTGGTGTAAAGATTCAAAAGCCACCTATACACAATCAGTAATAGATCGCCTAGGGACAAAAGCCATCTGACTCTCGCTAATTATATAAGGGAGGATCTTCTTGAGTCTGTTTGCCAGTACTTTTGCTAACACCTTGTAAATAACGTTGCATAACGAAATCGGTCTGAAATCCCCAATTTTCAATGGATTATCGCCTTTTGGAATTAAAACTACAGTTGTAGTGTTTAAACCATCCGGAAATTCACATTTGTCGAGCCAGCTCTTACACGCTTTGACCACATCCTCGCCAATTGTAGACCAGAAGTGTTGATAGAACCCCGGGTTGAGGCCATCGGGACCCGGGGATTGATGCGGTTTCTTGCGAAACCTCACTAAGGGATAAGTGTACCCCGTCGTTATCAAGTAATAAATTTCCGGTTTAAGTCCAGGTTATCGTCCACAGGATTTATTTCTGCAAGTATCAAGCTACTCGATCTCGAATGTTATCTAGGCTTAGGGGGTTTTGAGTTTGGTTTTGTTTAATTAATCTACTCCTAGGTTGAATTACACTAATTCTAATTAAGTTATCTAATTCTAGCTAAGTTATTCTAAGCCTAACTAAATTACTCTACCCCTAATTGATCTTTTACCAAAGCAATTAACTGAATGAACATGAAGGAATACGATGATAACAATGATAGAGTGTTTAAGCAATTGAATTGAAACTAAGTCGCTTATGTCCAAGGCGATTAACCCGACCTATCCTCCTAAAGTCCCTAGTTCGTGATTCCCTTGTAAGGCCGAAACTAGCTCTAAGGCTCAGTAATTTGGGCTTAATCTTCTATAGGGTCGTCAATCCTATAGGCACTGACTAGGTCAGATTCAGCTCGCAATATGTGCCAACCTAATTTTGGGATTATCGAATGAGTTAAACCAATCAGACAAAGCGTAAGACAAAGATTAAAACATCAAAACAGTTGAATAAGCAAAATCTATATTATATATCAAAGATGAAGGAATTGTCACGAAGTTACAATAAACCTAGAATTCATAGCATGTATCAGAGGCTAGACAGAATATAAAAGAAGAAAAATCCCTTTCAGGGAACCTGTCTACCAATGTAGGCGTCTTTCTAGGATTTAAGGATGGAGCTTGAGTAATCCTCGGTGAACGGAGCTTCGGAGGTGTCTTCAATGGAGGTTTGAAGGTTATGGAGGAGGTGGAGAGGATTTCTCAAGGTGGAAGCTAAGCTAATTACAAAAGTTAAAGATATCTAATTTACAATTGGAAATTCCTATTTATAGTCGCGTCTCGGGTCTCGTTTTGACCTAATTTTGTGTCCTTGTTGGTGTAGGAAGATGTGGGGCCGAACGTGGCTTCGTGGGGGCGGAATTGGTCTTTTTGACCAATTCCCGCAGGTCTGCTCGCCGAGCAGGAAAGGCTGCTCGCCGAGCAGGATTGCGACGAGCAGCCCCTGCTCGCCGAGCAGGCGCCTGGTGGCCTGCTCGCCGAGCAGGCACCTGGCGCCCTGCTCGGCGAGCAGGCATAGCCTGCTCGGCGAGCAGAAATGGCCCGGGGGGCCTGCTCGCCGAGCGTTTTCGCCCGAAGCGCGCTCGATCCGTGCCGGATGACTTCCAAACCCTTTTTCGTCCGAACTTACACCTGCACACGCATAAAAACTCCAGAAAACATTAGTCCAAAAGCCAAATTGATCCGTCAATCGCTTATTTTGAGCAAACGCTTCGTTTGGTGCGACTTTTGACGGACCAATTAGCTTCAAAAGATAACGGAATTCTAATATGCATGTTATTTCGGCCGTATTTGCCTAAATTGATCACAAAACGAGCCTAAACGACGAAGAGTAAATAGAATGTTTCCAATTTCTAACTAACTCACACAAAAGCATTTAAATGCGAGAATTGCTCGCTTATTAGCCAAATAAACCTAAAAACCGTCCTAAAACCGTACCCAAAGATAGGGGTTTTTGACCCCTATCAGGGATTTATCAGGAAACATCTGAAATAGCGCCTCCTTGAACTCTACTTCAATGAATGGTCTAGCCAAATTCCGATTCATCTCCTCCGTCACTACAACATCCAGCACATTTAAATCCACCGAATCTGTAATGTTTGCCGGAGAATAAATGTTCTGAAAGTGTAATTGGATGTGATCGCATAATTCCTGCTGTACTGTTATGCTGCTACCATTTTCATCAATTAATTGGCTGATGCGATTCTTCTTTTGACGGGCCTGTGCGCAAGAATGGAAGTATCGAGTGTTTCGATCGCCATCCTTTAACCAGTAAATTTTTGCCCTTTGATGCCAGTAAGTCTCTTCCTGTGCTAATAATTCATTCAATTTACTTCTGACCTCTAGGAACTTGTTTACCGAGTTTGTATCCACCCTATCACACATAAGGGCTAAGGTATAGCAGCGGAAATATAAAAATTTTAGCCTACTTCCTTTTAACCATAGGATCCGTTAATCGTTATTTCATATAAAGAGGAATAAGAAGAAATACCTTTCGTTGATCAATCTACCGTTGCAAACGAAGTGCCCCCAACTTCAAAGGAGAGGTAAACTATTTACCAATCTGCCCCTATTCGAAACAGACCTTCTAGACCTCCTAACGACAATCCCTTCGGTGGAAACGTAGAAGAATATGTCTAGAAGCTACTGTCCAAAAATCGCGACGATCCGACGGTTCAATCTCCGGGAATCCTCGAAATAGTGAACTGACCTGATGTAGGCGAAGAAAAACGAATTTCTCCCTTTTGATTGTTTTTCTTCTTTCGTGAACACGGTGAGGTTAAATTAGAATCAACCCTTATGAGATGTAACCAAAATAGATTACCTCTAATTAACCAACACAAGATCAAGGAGAAAGAGGGATGAATTAGATTAATCAATCGATGGAATGCCGAATGAATTCTTGTCCACGAACTTGGGGATGGGAATTCTTTTCTCTCTCTAACTAAGCAATTTCGAAAATCACTTTAGGGGAGGGTAGAGGCTTAGGTCGAAATTCACATGTAGGAGGGGTATATATATTTGCTTGTATCTAAACCCTAGTTAGATAGGAATAGGTTACTTAATAGGAATCCAATTCGGAATAGGGTTTCTAATTATTATCTTACTATATATCTAATATAATTAGGATAATAATAAATAACCTAGTTAGATAATAATAGGAGTATATTAATCTAATTAAAACTCATAACTTGATTATCTCTTAATTAATTTAATTTCACAATCCTAATCAAATTAGGATGAATGGAATAAATTAATTCCTTACTCAAATACATATAAATTTCGGCCCCTCCATGTAATTGGGCCTTACTGGGCTTAATTTTGGGCTTCCATCTATTAATCATATCCATCTCTCCTTTTGGTTCCAAGTCTTATGTGTGATCCATTAGGTCCTTACTACTTCTGGCCGTATGCAACCTATTAAATTAATTTCTTCAAGAATTATATTTAATCCCTTGCATAACGGAATGATGTACAGAGTATGTTATTGGCAAGTCCATAATCATTCCCCCAGAGTCCGTTAAGAAGACAGGTTGATTCTGTCGTTAACCCTTCCGTATTAGTTACGGTATAATACGATCCTTTATCAACTACATCCTTGAACTGAATCTTATGACTATGGGTAATGTCAAGTCACATATAGTGAGACGTTCATTTTACTTGTTATTGGCCGAGTCAAATCAAAAGATAGGTTAAGTGAAATCCGAATTTCTACTCTTAAGCTATCACCTTGCAAGGGTTTAGAATCGAGTCTTCCACAAGCGATCCTTGGATGTATCTCCCATTCATCGGGAGTGATAAATGCTCAATCCAATGTATAACTACCCTGACATTACCTCCTGTGACACCCAACCTTTGCAGTTCACACCCCAGAGTCATCTCTGTTAAGGATTGTGGGACCACGCGATCAAAGTCTCACATTCAGTAATTCAGGATGACCAATTAACATTCCTTTGAGTCTGAGGATTAGTTATACCTATTAATACCAATGAGATGAACAGGTGACAAGGATGAATCTACCCATCCTGTTATCTCAAGTCGGATCCCCAATCCTAATGAACAACGTTTCACCGGATCTATGTAACTGTCCAGATATCTATATATATGAAGCTTGTGAGATCAGCTTTCTGTCGGACAGAAGACATTGTTACATACAAGTCTCAATAGTGATGTGTCAATCCTAAACATATCACTTGACTTGGGGTGGTTTTAAGTTTATTAGTTTATTATAAAGTCTTGTCTCACTTCATGCTTGTATGAACACTTTATAATCACTTTAAATAAACTTACGGATTTCCTTTTATTAGACTTTATCTAGTGCTTTAAAAGGATTTGCCTTTATATAGTTATCAAACATATATCTTATTAAAACAAATGATATAAAGAACAATTCATTTACAATAAGTTTGCATCCTACAACCATTGTCTTTAGGACACTAAACCCCAACATACTCCCACTTGGACTAAAGCCAATTGTTTCTAAAACTTATCCCAGTAGAAGTCAAATGACGATCATGTACTTTCTGGGCTAACGGCTTTATCAACGGATCTGCAACGTTGTCCTCGGTAGGTACTCTTTCTATTCTCACATCTCCTCTAGCCACAATCTCTCTGATGATGTGGTATCGCTTTAGGTAGTGTTTGGATGCATTATGAGACCGTGGTTCCTTTGCTTGCGTAATGGCTCCATTGTTATCACAGTACAGAGTAATGGGATTGACAATGTCAGGCACCACTCCTAGTTCTGTAATGAACTTTCTAATCCAAACCGCTTCCTTTGCCGCTTCCACAGCAGCGATGTACTCTGACTCGGTCGTAGAGAAAGCCACGCTTCCCTGCTTGGAACTCTTCCAACTGACCGCGCCCCCATTCAAGATAAACAGGTATCCTGATTGGGATTTAAAATCATTCTCATCTGTGAGATGACTAGCGTCTGAAAATCCTTCAATTTTCAGATCTCCTTCTCCGTACACTAGGAACATATCTTTAGTCCTTCTCAAGTACTTAAGAATGTTCTTGACGGCAATCCAATGCTCGTCTCTCGGATTCCCTTAGTAGCGACTCGTTACACATAACGCGAACGCTACGTCAGGTCTAGTGCATAGCATAGCATACATAATCGAACCGATCGCGCTGACGTACGGGACAACAGCCATGCGTCGTTTGTCATCATCAGTTTTAGGACATTGATGATTGTTTAACTTCACTCCATGTACCATGGGTAAGTTACCTCGTTTCGATTCAAGCATGCTAAACCGATTTAGCACCTTTTCAATGTATGTAGCCTGTGAAAGACCAAGCAGTCTACGCGATCTATCTCTATAGATCTTTATACCAAGTATATAGGCTGCTTCACCAAGGTCTTTCATTGAGAAGTTACCGGATAACCAAACTTTCACCGATTGTAATAGAGCAATGTCATTTCCCATTAATAGTATATCGTCCACATATAGTATGAGAAATGCTATACAGCTCCCACTTGCTTTCTTGTAAATGCAAGATTCCTCGCAATTTTGTTCGAAACCAAATTGTTTTATGGTTTCGTCAAAACGCTTATTCCAGCTTCTAGATGCTTGCTTGAGTCCATAAATGGATCTCTGAAGTTTGCAAACTTTATTTGCATCCTTTGATATGAAACCTTCAGGTTGCATCATGTATACATCCTCAAGCAGGTTTCCGTTTAGGAAAGCTGTTTTCACATCCATTTGCCAAATCTCATAATCAAAATGAGCGGCAATTGCAAGCATGATTCTGATTGATTTGGACATAGCAACGGGAGAGAAGGTTTCGTCATAATCAACGCCTTGTTTTTGACGATATCCTTTCGCTACCAACCTAGCTTTGTAGGTGCTAACCTTTCCATCCATGTCAGTCTTTCTTTTGAAGATCCACCTGCACCCAATGGGTTTTATCCCCTCGGGTGGATCAACCAAAGTCCACACTTGGTTAGTATACATGGAATCCATTTCAGAATCCATGGCCTCAAGCCATGCTTTAGAATCTGGACTAGTAAGAGCCTCTTCGTAGTTTTCGGGTTCGTCGTCTAACACGGGAACCTCGTCATCATCTCCCACTAGAAAACCATATCTAACTGGGAGTTCACGAACTCTTCGTGATCTACGAATAGGTGCCACCGGAGTCTCATCTAATGGGACTTCTTCGGATACTTCAACCGCTTCTGTTGTTTTAGCCGGCGTCTCTTCCTCTTGAACTTCGTCGAGTTCAATCACGCTTCCCTTTTGTGTTTCTTCGAGAAACTCTTTCTCTAAGAAGGTTGCGTATCTGGATACTATTACTCTCTGATCATCTGGATGATAGAAGTAATACCCTACGGTCTCTTTGGGATATCCAATGAAGAAACATTTATCAGATTTAGAATCTAATTTGTCGGACGCAATGCGTTTGACATATGCCGAACAACCCCATACTCTCATAAATGAGAACACAGGTTTCCTACCAACGAACAATTCATACGGTGTGGAACTAGCGGATTTAGTTGGTACTCGATTTAGGGTGAAGAGGGCAGTTTCTAAGGCATAGCCCCAGAACATCTTTGGAAGTAAGGCCATGCTCATCATGGACCGTACCATATCTAATAGGGTACGGTTTCTCCTCTCGGATACACCATTGTGTTGTGGTGTATAGGGAGGTGTCCATTGCGAGCATATCCCACATTCAGTTAGATAATTCAGAAAATTATCAGAAAGATATTCGCCACCTCGATCGGATCGAAGCGTCTTTATTTTCTTTCCTAATTGATTTTCTACTTCATTCTTGAAGCATTTGAACTTGTCAAAAGCTTCTGACTTGTGCTTCATCAAGTAGACATAACCATATCGAGTATGGTCATCTATGAAGCTAATGAAGTATCTGAATCCTCCTCTTGCTTGGACTGACATAGGACCACATACATCCGAATGAATGAGTCCTAGAGTGTCTGATACACGCTCACCTTTATTGCTAAAGGGTGTCATTTGTCATTTTACCTTTTAAACATGATTCGCATGTTTCCAATGATTCAGAATCGATTGGATCTATAAGCCCATCTGAATGTAGCTTTTAGTATGCGTCTCTTGTTTATATGACAATCCCACAAGCAAGTTGAATTATCTAGCTTATGTCTTTTGGTATCAATTGCGAAAACAGAAATCTAACACATAAATCCCATTTTGTGATATTCCTGAAAAATAGAAAATCCCATCTCTATAAAAATCGCAATGTTTGTTCTTTATCGAAATATAGAACATACCAGATGTTTGGAGTACCGGATTTTCCCTTCTGGAGGGTAGCTCAGTACAAAGAACAATTTCTCTTCCAATGCCCCATGTCACCACAATAGTGGTACTTTCTTTTAGGCTTCTTCACTTCCTTTCCCTTGGACACATCTTTCTTACCTTTCTTGGGATGTTTAGGATTGGGAAAATTCCCTTTCCTTTTCTATGATCCCTCTATGACAATAGCCGGTATTGCCTTGTCTTTCTGAATATTGGGCTCAACTTACTTGAGCATATTTGCAAGCTCTTCAAGAGAGGTTTGCAAGTCATTCATCTGATAGTTCATGATGAACTATGAATAACTCTTTGGGAGGGATTGAAGAATTAAGTCTACACTTAGTTCGTTATCCATCGCGAATCCAATACTAGAAAGTTTGGTAATATAGCCAATCATCTTGACACAATGTGTCATGACAGATGTGCCCTCTTGCATCCTGCAACGATATAACAATTTTGATATCTCGTAGCGTTCGCACCTGGTTTGTTTCCCAAACAATTCCTTTAGGTGCATGATGATGGAATAGGCATAGTTGCCTTTGTAATTCCGATGTCATCGATGCAAGTATGATGCATCCGGCATGATCGTCATCAGCCTTGTGCTTCTGGTAAGCATCGATTTCCTCGATGGGAGCATCATCCTCAGGGATAGGGGGTATCGATGTATCAAATACATACCCTATTTTATCGAACTTCAAAACAATTTTGAGGTTACGAAACCAGTCGGTGAAGTTTGAACTATTCAACTTGTTATCGGTAAATGTATTTTGCAGATTGGTGTTAGTCATGATTTTAAGAGTGTTTCATTAAACTGAGAGTGAGAAAGAGTAAACGTATGTTATTCATTTGCTTTAAAGTATAACAATCTAAAATTATAGACCTTTTAATTTATTTCAGATTGCTCCCACTATTTTGCCAAATTAATAACCCTCCATATTAATTCGAAGAATTTCACAAATCCTTTAGTGAGCTAGGATCCTAACTCCTGAGATTTCGCCTTAACTTTAACCAACAAACTAGTCTCATTCATTAGGTAGATTCATTCAATCAATCACATCTCGAATGTGACTCCTAGGTTATTGGGTTACTAACCACATTAGTAACTAATATGTCATTTATATTAATCCTAACCATTTTGCCCATTAGTGTATGAACAACATGACTTTTGCCAACCAATTGTCATACTCTAATTTAAGTATTACCCCATATTCATGAAATAACTATTTTCGATAATCCAGGTGTTACCATAAGACCCCGAGCTTGACTTTTGCCAACAACCCAAAGGCCCCCAGTACTGCCGGCTGAACTATAATATTAGGGAGGGGCAACCGATTTTAATAACTTATTTATTTACTTAACTTTTTAATGAGGGATTTTTATTTAAGTCTCATAATCTAACTTAGTCTTGATTTGCTTTAGCATACATCAGACATACATTCACACATACATTGGCGTTATGGACATATTATCTAAATTATTCCGTCGAGCCAGAGACGGAATAAAAAGCCAAACCTAAGGAAATACTAACTATTACATATTTCTCTTTAGGTCCTCCGTCTTCTCCATGGCGCCTTGAAAATTACACATTAATTTTCTATACTACTAAAGAAAACTTCAATTGAAAATTGAAGGGAATAGATGAGAAGAGAAATTACAATAGATAGTAGAAAGGCAGGACGCGCAGGCCCTATTTCAAAAATACCAAAAGAATAAAAGAGGGTCCAAATATGTCCATAACTCCAAACATGCAAAGACTCAATTAAATAAATTTAATTGGTTGATTACATAACTGATTTATGTAATATTTATGTTAATCACATTAACTTATCAAATTAATTTCCATCTAATTTTACTTCTAATCGTTTTATATCTTTATATTAATTCTTAGATTAATATAACCATACAAAACGTTGATTATGCATGTCCCAATTATTTTGATTTCAATTCATTTAACGCTTTGATTTACAACTTGGTAAAAACAAACTTTTAAACGAATTTTCATTCGATAATCAAAACAGAAAACTATTAATTTCCGAAACATGTATATATATTTTATATTCAAAACTAATTTTAAACACATATATATCACATTTTCAAAACGGTTGAAAAGCGATTTTCAGAAATAGGAAAAACTACAATAGATTTCCGTTTTATCTTTAGAATCAATAAAACTAATTTTATTAATCTAACCATAAAACTAATAGATTTTTGTTATAATGATTATCAACCGAAATAATTAGGAACATAAACATAATCAGTTTTAATTAACAATTAATCAAAACTTTATTTATCTTTAGAATTAATCAATCAATACTATTTGTCAATTAATCCTAACCATAAATATTCATTCAATCCTATTGAAAGCTTCTAAATTTTCATATATGAAATAACGGATTTAACGATGGCTCTGATACCACTGTTGGAAATAGGGCTAAGGTATAGCAGCGGAAATATAAAAATTTTAGCCTACTTCCTTTTAACCATAGGATCCGTTAATCGTTATTTCATATAAAGAGGAATAAGAAGAAATACCTTTCGTTGATCAATCTACCGTTGCAAACGAAGTGCCCACAACTTCAAAGGAGATGTAAACTATTTACCAATCTGCCCCTATTCGAAACAGACCTTCCAGACCTCCTAACGACAATCCCTTCGGTGTAAACGTAGAAGAATATGTCTAGAAGCTACTGTCCAAAAATCGCGACGATCCGACGGTTCAATCTCCGGGAATCCTCGAAATAGTGAACTGACCTGATGTAGGCGAAGAAAAACGAATTTCTCCCTTTTGATTGTTTTTCTTCTTTCGTGAACACGGTGAGGT
Organism: Euphorbia lathyris; assembly: GCF_963576675.1. Lineage (NCBI taxonomy): Eukaryota > Viridiplantae > Streptophyta > Magnoliopsida > Malpighiales > Euphorbiaceae > Euphorbia > Euphorbia lathyris. The sequence continues at coordinate 93,455,058 of NC_088910.1, forward strand.
TAAATTAGAATCAACTCTTATGAGATGTAACCAAAATAGATTACCTCTAATTAACCAACACAAGATCAAGGAGAAAGAGGGATGAATTAGATTAATCAATCGATGGAATGCCGAATGAATTCTTGTCCACGAACTTGGGGATGGGAATTCTTTTCTCTCTCTAACTAAGCAATTTCGAAAATCACTTTAGGGGAGGGTAGAGGCTTAGGTCGAAATTCACATGTAGGAGGGGTATATATATTTGCTTGTATCTAAACCCTAGTTAGATAGGAATAAGTTACTTAATAGGAATCCAATTCGGAATAGGGTTTCTAATTATTATCTTACTATATATCTAATATAATTAGGATAATAATAAATAACCTAGTTAGATAATAATAGGAGTATATTAATCTAATTAAAACTCCTAACTTGATTATCTCTTAATTAATTTAATTTCACAATCCTAATCAAATTAGGATGAATGGAATAAATTAATTCCTTACTCAAATACATATAAATTTCGTCCCCTCCATGTAATTGGGCCTTACTGGGCTTAATTTTGGGCTTCCATCTATTAATCATATCCATCTCTCCTTTTGGTTCCAAGTCTTATGTGTGATCCATTAGGTCCTTACTACTTCTGGCTGTATGCAACCTATTAAATTAATTTCTTCAAGAATTATATTTAATCCCTTGCATAACGGAATGATGTACATAGTATGTTATTGCCAAGTCCATAATCATTCCCCCAGAGTCCGTTAAGAAGACAGGTTGATTCTGTCGTTAACCCTTCCGTATTAGTTACGGTATAATACGATCCTTTATCAACTACATCCTTGAACTAAATCTTATGACTATGGGTAATATCAAGTCACATATAGCGAGACGTTCATTTTACTTGTTATTGGCCGAGTCAACTCAAAAGATAGGTTAAGTGAAATCCGAATTTCTACTCTTAAGCTATCACCTTGCAAGGGTTTAGAATCGAGTCTTCCACAAGCGATCCTTGGATGTATCTCCCATTCATCGGGAGTGATAAATGCTCAATCCAATGTATAACTACCCTGACATTACCTCCTGTGACACCCAACCTTTGCAGTTCACACCCCAGAGTCATCTCTGTTAAGGATCGTGGGACCACGCGATCAAAGTCTCACATTCAGTAATTCAGGATGACCAATTAACATTCCTTTGAGTCTGAGGATTAGTTATACCTATTAATACCAATGAGATGAACAAGTGATAAGGATGAATCTACCCATCCTGTTATCTCAAGTCGGATCCCCAATCCTAATGAACAACGTTTCACCGGATCTATGTAATTGTCCAGATATCTATATATATGAAGCTTGTGAGATCAGCTTTCTATCGGACAGAAGACATTGTTACATACAAGTCTCAACAGTGATGTGTCAATCCTAAACATATCACTTGACTTGGGGTGGTTTTAAGTTTATTAGTTTATTATAAAGTGTTGTCTCACTTCATGCTTGTATGAACACTTTATAATCACTTTAAATAAACTTACGGATTTCCTTTTATTAGACTTTATCTAGTGCTTTAAAAGGGTTTGCCTTTATATAATTATCAAACATATATCTTATTAAAACAAATGATATAAAGAACAATTCATTTACAATAAGTTTGCATCCTACAACCATTGTCTTTAGGACACTAAACCCCAACAATTCGGCTTATTAACGTCTCTTTGGGAGCTGCCTAAAAGTGACACGTGGATCAATGATCACGTTGGATTTTAAAGGCACACTCTCCAAATTCACACGTATTTCAGAATGCAAATGTAGGGTTCGAAGACCAATTAGACATAGCCATGTGTCCAAGTACACGGTATTTTGCTATAAATAGCTTAAGACTCAGTTGTCACAGGTACATCATTCCTTAACTCAACTCTTTACTGCATTGATCGAAGTTAGTTCAACATTTTCTCAAATATTCATTGACTTTAGCATCAGAGAGGATTTGTCGGCCCTCTGGCCTATTTTCTGACGATTGTTTATTGATTCAGCTCATCAAAAGCAATCAAAAGGCAAATTATAAAAAGAGAGATCACATTTTAATACTTAAAAAATTGTCAAATATTGTGGGATTTAGAGATGTCTGTCAATTTATGTTTGACATCTTTCTTCTTCTTTTACTGTTACTTTTTACGTACTTTTTCTATTTTCTTTTTTAGCGTGTTCGATTTATTTTAGTGTTCTTTTTATCGTAATCAGTTTTTTTTTTTTTTTTTTTTTTTTGCTTTCTACAATTTTCCTTAGATGGTTAATCGAAAGGAAAATGTTGATTGCTATTAGGGTTGCAAATGAGGTGGGGTGGAGATAGGAACTACTCTTTCCATCATCATCCCCGTCTACATGGAGAATCTCATCCTTATTGATGAAGTGAGGAAAAGGTTATCCATTTTCCCGTCCCTATGAGGATTCAAGTCCTCATGGAGATCTCATTCCATTTTACTAAAATCATAAATAATATTTTATTTAGTGTAATTTAAAATTATGTGGTATAATATTATTAGGAAAATAATAATACTAATTCAATTGTTATGTTTTTTTCCCAATGCTCAATTCTTCAAGATTAAGGTTATCCATTTGTATGCTACAAAATAAGTAGTTATAAATTTAATATATATATATATATATATATATATATATATATATATATATATATATATATATATATATAAAAGACTACAAATGTTCTCTTAAAAGAATTCTTACAAAGAATCCATGTGGGGATATGGTATGATGGGGATGGAGATCCTCATAAGTGGGAAAGGTCCCCATCCCCACCTTATCCCCGTCCTTGAGGATTTTGTTTCCTACATCCCCATCTCATAGGAAGAGTTAATGAGAATTCCTCATCTCCGTTGGGGCGATCCCCTATTCCAGTTGCATCCCTAATTGCAATCTTTCTATTAATTAGGACGAAGTATTGACATCTTCTAATTTAAAAGATTCTGAATTATTTTTGTTTCTGGATATGTTGGACCACCTTAATATTGTTAGACCTCTTGCAAGTGTACAGAAGAGGAAAAAAACTCTTAATAGTGGTGAATCTTAGGAACTACCTTTAGTCTTTCCCTTTGTAGAACGATAGCTTCGCTTCCTTAGCTGTCGTTTATTATTATTAGCGTAGCCCCTCCTCGTTCTTATGAGGTTTTCCTCGTCTGGATCTCATTGATTGTAAATATTCTTTGGTTTCGTCAATCACGGTAAGGTGATGGTTGTTTTCGGGCCTGCCTTTGCATGAAATGACCATACGGAAGCCAGCGTACGGATTGAAGAGCCACTGGCCTGAAAAGGCGTACGAATCAATGGCATCTCTTAGAGCGTTCCCCCTTCATTCACTGAAGGGGTATTGACCAGTCGCCATAGTCCCATGAGTCGGTCGACTCCATCAATGTTCTCTTCCTTTAGGGGCTCCCTAGGGAGCCTCTCGCTTCCTTGAGTTGGTCGACTGGGTTCAACAGGTTATTTTTCTTGTGCGAGCAATTTCTTAGCTTGGAGGAATTCCCACAGTTTGTGGTTGTCCTCTTAGATCAACTTCTGTGTCTTGATAATTTGTTGTTGGGTCTCGATGTATTGGGCTTGCGGAGTCCGAAAGCCCCTAAAAGGTTTCCAATAGTTTCGCAACAGGGTCTCTAGTTTTATCTTCCAAGTTTCTCTCTACGGAGATGTTATTTTCAAGGTTCTTCGGGGGCAATAAGATGTTGTTTGTCTTGCGCTTGCCTGCTGGTTCTGATGATCTCCTTTATGGGGGTGACTCTGAGGAGTAGTTTCCACCATTTTTTTCTTTTTCTTTCCTCCTTCATAACGAAGGACAAGTAGTGCCCTTCTCCTCCCTCAACGCATCAAATGATACAGTCTTGAGATTGCATTGTCCGAATGTCAGTGGTGTACTGTGATCTATGTCGTGAGTTGTGATGATCAAGTAGTATGTTGTAAGGAAATAGAGAGATCAAGTAGAGAGACATAGAGAGTTTTGGATCCCCTTATAGGTGTCAAATACCTTGACTTTATAGGCTCCGACGGGATGAAATTTCGAAATGACTTGGTTATCCTTCGGATCCAACCCAAGATGACACAAGAGGATCTGGATCGTTCCTGGGGTCGATTGTACTTTTTTTGTGGACTTTGGACCTTTCTATTGATTGAGCCTCAAGGGTTTTCAAGCCCATCCCCATCGAAGACGGGTCGACAACCGAAACTTACACTAATATATATCATATTGTATTAAAATATGTTATATTACAATTAGTTACTTATATACTTAGAGCAACTTTAGTGGTAGAAATTTAGGACTGATCTGCAATTTTAAATTTTTAATATATAGTATCCAACCACTAAATCTCGCAAATTTTAAGTATCCATATTTAGACAGTGTTGATGTTTGGATACTGATAAAAAAAATTAACCTCAGTTTTCATTTTTAGACACTGGAAGGAGGAATTGAGAAACGCGCAAATGTGTTGATAAATGATAGGTGCATAGTCTTCACTATGAAAAGTTGGCGCGTCCAACAAAACAAAGGAAGAAAACCGTTACTCATTGTGGATCCAGCTACACACAATGTTAAAATGAAATTCATAAAATCAATTTTAAAATCAAATAATAACATGATATTGTACACAATGTTAAAATCAAACATACCATTATAAATATTTACTTTAGCAATTGGTAGTTTTGTGAACCCGTAATTTATTTTTTTGGTAAATACTCGTAATTTAGTTTAGCAACTGGTTTTCAAATGGTAAAAAAATAATTAATAAATATTTATTACTTTTTAGTATAATTTTTTTAAAAATACCATATAGTAGAAAATTAATATATAATAATAAATATTTTTTTAATTAATACTAACATTTAATTTTATTTAATAACAATATTATAAATATTAATAATAAAAAATGGGTAAATTCCAAAAAAAACCCCTATGGTTTGGCCGATTTCCAAAAAAACCCTTGTGGTTTGTTAATACAAAAAAAGGACTGTGGTTTACGCCGTTACCCGAAAAACGGAAAATGGCTTAACGGTGTTAAAAGTGCTGACGTGGCAAGGGGTAAAGTTGGAAAATCGAATTTTTTTTATTTTTTGTTTTTTTCCCTCTCTCTCCTCCTTCTTCCTCCTTTCTTCCTCCTCCTCTTCTTCCTTCTTCTTCTTCTTCTTCTTCCCTTCTTCCTCCTCCTTCTTCTTCTTCTTCTTCTTCTTCTCTCCACCTCCTTCTTCTTCTCCTTCCTTCTTCCTTCTTCTTTTTCTTTTTTTTTTAAGTTCCGAAATCTGGAAATTTTCCAGATTTCTTAGAAATAAGCTCTCACAGTTACAAAATTCCTACATAGATACATCCATTTAAAACATTTCTTCAATGCTCAGCAATCACCTATCTGCGTTTCTTGTCTCTTATTTACTAAGCAATTACCCGACCACTTCTGTAACTTAATCCTCATATTGTATAAATACCAATTGAAGACATTCTAAATTATTAATGCAATCAATTGGTTAAATTAACTAACCTAAACTCAAATCAATGGAACAACAAAGCCCAAATCCAGACGAGGAGTGCAGTGCTCAAGGAAGATCTGGTCGACACAAGGGATCGTGGAGCTGGTCTGACGTTGAGGACTTTCTGTCTCTGCCCGATGCGAGGTTGAAGCCGAAGAGAAAGAAAAGACTGGACTGAATAATGAAGAAGACTTGAAACTTGAGGGCAACAAGAGAATTGATAGTGAAGAAGAAGATTTGATCGGGTGGAATGTTCTGAAAAATGGGTTCTTATACCATATGCAAAACGTATCAAATTATTGGACTATGAAAGTTCATCCTTTGATGATTGTTGTTTATCTGGCAGTGTCAATTTTCCAAGAAAACATGTATTCTTCCCACAATTGTAGGTTCAAGCTGCGGATTCCAGATTTCTGGAAATTTTCGGATTTCCGAAGAAATCTGGAAATTTCCAGATTTCGGAAATTTCCAGATTTCTTCGGAAATCTGGAAATTAAAAAAAAAGAAGAACAAAAAGAAGAAGAAGGAAGAAGAAGAAGAAGAAGAAGAAGAAGAAGAAGAAGAAGAAAGAGAGAGAGAGAGAGGGTAAAAAAATAAAAAAATAAAAAAAAATCGATTTCCAATTTTACCCATGTGCCACGTCAGCTTTTTAACACCGTTAAGCCATTTTCCGTTTTTCGGGTAACGGCGTAAACCACAGTCCTTTTTTTTGTATTAACAAACCACAAGGGTTTTTTTGGAAATCGGCCAAACCACAGGGGTTTTTTTTGGAATTTACCTTAAAAAAATAGATTAAAGTAAAAAATAAAATATTATAATATGTGGGACTTATTAAATTAAGATAAAAGTACCCACTATTAGAGATGAATTTTTAAGAAGAGTGTCTTATTGTAGATGGTGTTTTGTAATAGTATAAAATGATGAGGTGTCCATGATTGGAGTCACCAACCATTAGAGATGCTGTTATATAAAACTAATATATACTACTAAATTACTTGTATACTTATATAAAACAAATATATACAATATTAATGATAAGTCTAGATATAATATATATTATGCTTTTGATTTTTAAATTTAGTTATTTCAATCCAATTCTGCAAATTTGATTCTTCCAATGTAATTCTAGAGATTGAATTTTGGAAAATTGATTCTACCAATGTAATTTTAGAGATTGAATTTTATAAATCCCCGAATTTTGGAAATTTTCAAATCTTCAAATTCGTAATGGCTGCAAACAGAGCAGATGGACTGCCAGGGAGGTTCCCCAGAAACAATAGCAACATTACCCCAAGTTACCTAGTGCTCTAGTCATGCATATTACCTCCTTCCTATTTTTTTCTTTCTCATTCATAGCTTCATGTTCATACCTATATAGAAGAAATACATAATGATTGTAGCAGAGCAGAGCCAAGCATCACCAAGCTTCAGGGGTGCATATGATATTGTTCTATCTTCAAAGCAACAAAATCAGTTTACACTCTTAAAACTAACATTTAAATCTCCTTTTTACAAGCCATCCAAACCCAAGGAAGTAATATAACATGTCAAAACTGATTTATGTCTAATTGGCAATTATTCAAACACAATTATCAATTAGAAGTGTTCTGTGATAAAACCACCTTATAACAAGAATATGCTTTATGATTCTCGTGCAATTGCAATAAGAATACACGTTTTCGTCAATATGATCATTGTATACATAATTCTATTCTGTTGCATTTCTAGTGGCATCTCCTTTGTTATTTTGAGGGGTGACCGTTGCAAGAACAACGAAACCACCTAGAACAACCACCAATATTCCCAACGAGTTCACTAGCAAAGCTTCAGTGGAATAGCGCGATATTACCTTGTTCGTCTGAAGGAAAGTGATTTTTTCTAAGAAACCAGTTGTAGCAGTAGCCACAGAAAGTGCATAAATGTATACCCCAAAGAATACATGCCAAGGCATCAAGGAGGCTCTGCTATTTCTCGAGCCCCCCGGGTACCAGAAGACCACAAATCCAGCAACCCACTGTAGACAAAGTTTCGAACTTAGTCAGCCTCAAGAAAAAATAAACATAATGTCACTGAAAATAAGATGAAATATGAGAAAGACCTGCATGCCAAAGAGGAAAAGGCAAGCTAATCCCAACCAAGAATGCAAGCTGTAAAAATTGTCAATGCCCTTATCATTATGGAATTTCAGAGCAGCCCATGCACCTATCAAGCTTAAGCATAAAGCAAGGAATTGTATTGAAAGATGAACTAATTTTTTGAAGCTTTTTGTTCCCGGAACAGTCCTGTATGCAAGCATAGCTACATCGAAAACATTTAAAAGAAAATTCAGAAATAGCAAATAGCTTACAACTCAATCATCTCCAACGTCCAAGAATATCCTCCAAACTTCATATTGGCACAAAATTGTACAGAAAGCACTAAAAGTATAGATAGAAAAGCACGATATACACATCAACATATAAGAAAGATTATAGAGATATTTCCACTGTAGCAACTAGAATTCTAAAAATTCTCTATCATCATATTTCAACATATGGAGAATCAAAATGTATAATTGCTATCAGATTGCCAAAAACGAAACAAAGGAATCAGCTTCAGGAGCTAGAATTGAACTGGAGAAGCAAGAATCAAAAATTGAACTGGAGAAGCAAGAATCAAAAGAACCATAAAAGCTCTTTTAGTTTCCTATGCATGACAATCAATGGCCATACAAGTTATTAGGCTAATAATCATCCAACAGGTTGCTGTAAGTCCTAAAATTGGACATAGAGGTGCATGTTATAGGAACTTATCCCATTGAAGCCTTCAAATTACTGAAAGCCAGCTAAATTAATAATAATTGAAGGAAATTTCAAATAATATAGTTAAAAGAAAACATTGAATAAATTATCCTTGGGTCATTTGTGATCCAGAAGAAGAATATTCTGCATATGTTTTCACCTAATAGAGATGCTTGGATCACTAGGAAGGTTAAAAAGCGCAATTCTAGGCAAGTTTAAGAAGCATAAACGTATCAATCACCCAAACTATCTCCACTAATCCAACAAATAAATGCTCAAATTTTGAAAAAGAAAAGGGAGATTTACCTTCACCATTTATGAGTATAAGCCCAATCACCATCAACACAGGATGTACCTGCAAGAGACCGCAGCAAAGAATCTCCCGTTAAGTTTATAAAAATGTATCAAAAGAGAAAGAAATAGGAAGTTTGACATTACATTGAAGATGAGATCTTTGTTATCGGAAACGAGAGCTAATCCTCCTCTGTAATGAATAGTCCAGGTGAGGACCAGAGCCGTGACAGCCACACCAATTAACCTTACTATTGCAAAGATTGGGAATTTAATCACAGGAAGTCCCATTCTTCTTCTTCTTCTTAACAGATGATCGTAATTACAAAAATAAAACAGGGAGAGTAAGAAAAGAGAAATGGAGAGAGAGCAAATGTGTTTGAGAGTAATTTATTTAGGGTTTATGAGTCGAATTTGGGTTTTGAATTTGTTCTTTAGCAATTGGATGAATTATAGGTATGGATCTGTTCTGTGCTTTTCTTGCTGTGTCTGTATCTGTAGATCGGAGTTGAAACTTTGGAACCCATTCTCTATAATATTCAATTCATTGCCACGCCACCACTCATTACACGAGAATCTCCGAAATAGAACAAAACCAATTTTTTTTAGAATAAGTAAATATTTTCGTTGATTGAAAAAATAGTAATATCTACCTAGATAATTAAAAAAATTATAATGAAATATATCAAATGAATTTGAATCTGTGTTTTTAATATTATAATTTTAATTTATTTTTTCTACGATTGGATGGGCTTTCTTTATCAAAATTCATCACCATCCAATTACGGAAAAAACAAAATAAACATAACTTAACCCGTTAGTTTGTGATATAAAAATGATAGATAACATTTGAAACTGTTTTTTTATAACGGCTGAAACAAATTTCATCTAGAATCAATTTCATATTTTTTTTATTGAATGACGTCGTAACCTTTCAATGATCCAGATCTATACGATGGTAGACAAAACTATTCTGTTTTTTCATGAAGAAAATATGATAACATCCATGTAAAGAGACAAACGATAACCATATATATATAGAAAGAAAGACAACGACCACTCATATATGGAGAAATACAAAAAAGAATAAAAAAACTTTAAATAAAAGACAAACTTCCAAATTTATTATAGCAGTACACTGATAAAAAAATTATTTAATAAAGAAAAAAAACAAAGCAAAATAAATAATAACTTATAAAGTCAAAACAAAATCCAAAATCTGAATCAATAACTTGAAATATTTTTTTTATGGCTAGGGTTTTAAACAAAACCAATTTTATATTCATCTTAGCATAAAGAATTTATCAATTTTTTTTAGAAGAAAGTTTGATGTTTTTTTTTTTGAACTCAAATTTCATTAATAAGCCACAATGGGGCAAGTTGAACACATTACAGAAGAAATGTAACTCGGTAAATTATCAAAATAAACAGGACAAGTTGAAAAACGAGAGGACTGTGCAAATGCGTGAGCCATCTCGTTAGCTTGCCTTCGAACTAAGCAGACTGAGTAATTGTCATTGCTATGTAGGATATCCTGACATTGGCGAATAATATCTCCCACCTCCGATCTCGCCTCACAAGGCCGGTTGATTGCATCAAAAACTGTTTTTGCGTCCATTTCAAAAATGACAGCAACCAATCCCAGATTTCTTACCCACACCATCGCTTCTAGCAGAGCCCGGGCCTCTCCCTCCATTACCGGTAACAGCCCCTCCTCACTAGCACATCTTGCTGCTACAAAATTGCCACTGCTGTCTCTGATTGCTGCCCCTATTCCCGTTCTGTTTAGGCTGTTGAAGAAACTAGCATCAGTATTACATTTATATTTGTTAAGTGCAGGTCTGTGCCACTGGTTGCACTCCTTCTCTCGTCGATCTCCCGTCTTAGATTCTCTGGTTTGTTGAGTTTGTATCCAGTCTGATAAGATTTCGCAGCCTCTCCTCCACGACTGATGAGCTGTTAAAAAAGTATTCCGCCAAAGCCTATCGTTACGACCTTGGCAAATGCACCATAACAGTAGTAAAAAATTTTCACGATGACGAAAATTTTCTTCAGCTATCAGCATGAATATCAGATGAGCGAAAGTATCAGCTTCATTCTTCCTTCTTTCCATTTGACTACCCAAACCCGCCTCTTCCCATACAGCTTTTGCCCAATCACATTCAACCATCACATGCCATTCATCCTCAATATCCAAGCCGCACAACACACATGAACTATTGATAGGTAACCCTCTGTTGATTAAATTGATTCGTGTTGGAAGACATTTCCTTAGCAGCCGCCAAGAGAAATATTTAATTTTATGAGGAACATTACTTCTCCAAACAGCCTCCCATGAACCCGCCACTCGTAATTGAAGATTTGGATCGATTTTCTCAGTAATGAGCTGATAAGCACTTTTAACTGTGTAATTTCCTGTTGTCGAGCAGTCCCATATTACCTGATCATCCTCATTTAGCTCTCTTCTACAGAAAATGTGTCTTATCTCTCTCACATCATTCTCTCCAAAAAACTCTTCGATCAGCTCCCAATCCCACTCAGTTGTATATGGGATAAACAGGTCAACCACTTTCAAACCTTCCAATCCTTCAATGCAAGGGGTCAGAATCTTCCTTTGATTTTCATTCCGCAGCCATGGTTCCCTCCATACATTAACACTCCGACCATTTCCAATTTTCCACCTATATCCTTCTTTTAGCAATAGTTGGGAGCTCCAGATACTCCGCCATAAATAGCTAGACGAGTGACCCAATACGGCACTCATGAAATCCCCATTTGGGTAGTATTTGGCTTTGATGATGCGACTGGCTAGAGAATCTGGATTGGTCATAAGATACCAACCTTGTTTTCCTAACATTGCTAAGTTGAAAGCAGTGAAATTTCTGAAATTCAGTCCTCCATACTTCTTTGCAATTCCAATATGATCCCAACTCATCCAATTCAGACTCCTTCCTCCCGAAGCCTTATTTCCCCACCAAAATGAGTTGAGCATCCTTTTAAGCTCCTCTTCAGTAGAGATAGGCAGAAGAAAGACACTCATAAAATAGGAGGGAATTACCTGTCCTGCTGAACGGATTAAAGTTGCTTTCCCGGCTTTTGAAAGGTTCTTCCCCCTCCAACGTTGTAACTTTGCCCAAAGTCTTTCTTTAAAATGTGCAAATATGACTCTCTTCTTTCTGCCAATTAGAGATGGTAGACCCAGGTATCGACCAGTATTAATCGGAAGCGAGACACCCACGATTTCAGATATACCCTGAAAAAGCATGCCATCAATGTTACTAGAGCACATTATTCCGGATTTTGCAAAATTAATTGCTTGTCCTGATGCATTCTCATACTGCCCCAGCAAATGCTTCATAAACCGAGCTTCCTCAATAGATGCTCTGAAAAAGAGGAAAGCATCATCAACAAAAAGTAAGTGTGACACTGATGGAGCCCCTCTCTGAACTCTACAGCCGTGTAGAAGGCCTCTCTGCTCTCCATCATGTAATAATACAGACAATCCTTCCACACAAAATAGAAATAAGTAAGGGGATAGTGGGTCGCCTTGACGAAGCCCTCTTTTTGGTTCAATAGGGCCTACAATTTGCTCATTAACTTTAACTGAATATCGTACTGTAGTAACACAGAGCATTAGTAGCTTCACCCAACGATCTTCAAATCCGATTTGGATAAGTACAGCTCTCAGATAATTCCAGTCAACTCTGTCGTAGGCTTTACTGATATCAATCTTTAGGGCAATCTCCCCTGTCTTCTTCGCCACATTCCTCTTCATACTATGAATAATCTCGAAGGCGGCCATGACATTTTCAAGGATAGAGCGCCCTTTAATAAATGCAGACTGAGGTTCAGAGATAACATCTGGTAGGATAATTTTCAGTCGGTTAGCAAAAACCTTAGAGATTATCTTGTACATTACATTACAAAGTGCAATCGGTCTCAAGTCTTTCATTGTACTTGGCTCCTCACACTTTGGTATTAGTGTTATTATAGTATCATTGAGGTTAGGGGGAAACGAGCCAGCCTGCAGCCATTGAGAACCGGCTCCAAAGATTGCATCTCCCAGAACATCCCAAAATCGCTGATAGAAAGTCGGGTTAAAACCGTCGGGTCCAGGTGCTTTCTCTAGGTGCATTTCAAACAGCGCTCTCCGGAACTCTTCTTTGACAAAAGGTATTGCCAATCTGCTATTATCACTAGGCTTTACTTTTACTTTTATTAGTTTCACAACCTCATTGTAATTATAGTGACTTGCCGAATAAAGATCTGTAAAATAATCCTTTGCAATTACTGTAAGATCGTGATTATCCGATTTCCACTCCCCCAACTCATTCTGCAGCTTAGCAATATGGTTTCTCTTCCTACGCCCTGATGCAAATGTGTGAAAAAATCTAGTGTTGCTGTCCCCGTCTTGCAGCCACAACGCCTTTGCGCGTTGTTTCCAGTGATCTTCCTCCTGGACAAGGAGAGTAATGAGTTTGTTTTTTTCACTTTCAAACTACTGCACGTCATCTGCATTGTTGCTGTTCCTAAGAGCTTCCAACCTTTTAGTACTTTTGTTTATATCTCGGCGTAAATTCTGCTGTAAAGAGCGGTTCCAATTGCTCAGATGTTGCGCCAATCTCTCCAACCTCTCTGTTATATTCATCTCCAAAGTAGCAGCCCATTTTTGACTGATCATCTCTCTGAAACTTGATTCCCTTAACCATTTATTCTCAAAGCAAAATCGTTTGGATGGCCGGGTCACTACTGAGTCATCGGTTTGTAGCACAATTGGACTATGATCCGAATAAGGCGTAATTGTATTGTACAACGTATTATGCGGGAACATTGATAGCCATTCCTCCGAGCCAAAGGCCCTATCAAGACGTTCTTGTACTTCGTTAGGCTTACCCCTATGTCTGATCCATGTAAAAGGATACCCTTTCAATGGGATTTCTATTAAACCACATGTGTTAATAGTGTTTCGGAATCCTGCAATACACCATTCCGGATGATCATTGGTCCCCTTTTTATCACTTTGAGACAATAAGTCATTAAAATCACCAATTATCGCCCAAGGTAAATTCGAAGCATCAGCTATAGATTTAATGATATCCCACGATGCTCTCCTTCTACCCCTCTCTGAACAACCATAGAATCCTGTGATTCTCCAATTACCATTAATATGATCCTTAATTTCCATGTCAATATGATTTCTAGAAAACGAGAGTAATGAGCACCAATCCGCTACCTTCCAAAAAACACATAGACCTCCACTATGTCCAACACAATCCACCGAGTAGCACCCATCAAAATAGATTTTATTACGAATTTCAACAATACGTGAATTACAAACTAGTGTTTCAAATAAGAAAATAATATCGGGATGGTGAGCTTTTACTAGCTCACAGAAAATTGGAACTGCCTTGGCGCTCCCTAGCCCTCGGCAGTTCCAGCTGAGAATTTTCATCTTGGCTGGCAGACCCGACTTGCTGGGCCTGCCTGGCTTCCGTTTTTTGGATCGGACTCCAAGTTTGACTGAATTTCTTTATTCTGGATATTTGTATTTAGATTCACTGTGCCTCCACCTTCCCTTTCCTTGTCTGGGTGCACATTATCTGCAGTAATTTTAATCACTTCGATCTCCTCCTGACCTTGCTCAGTTTGCTCTATTTCCATAGCCTGAGTTTGTTCCATATGTTCTGTTAGCTGACCCTTTTTCCTTTTGCTACTCTCCTCTCTCCTTCGTTTCTTTTCATCAGGAAAATTTATGCCTTCACTGTCCTCATTCTTATCTCCCTCAATTACTACCTCCTGATTCTTATCTAGAATAGATGCCCCAAAGTTCTTGGTTAGTTGTAAAAAATGATGAGGTCTACTTTCAATGCCTGTTAAAGTAATATTTCTTCTGTTGGGTCCTTGCTCTGTGTTCCCCTTGCTTGGTTCCCCACTTGCCTCCTCTTTTAACCATTTCTCTCCATCCATGCTAATTGGTCTTCTAATTTGTGCCCGGAGTGTTGCGTCCCATTCACGTGTTATTATCTCAGGTTCAGATTGGAAATAGATTTCGCATTGTCGGTCTATATGCCCAATCAATCCACATATAAAACAAAATGATGGCAGTCTTTCATATTTGAATAAACAAACTATCCATTCCCCTCCTGCTTTCCTTACTTTCTTTTCCTTCTTTAGAGGTTGTCTTATATCCACCTGCACCCTGACCCTCATATACTGCTTTGTTGCTGACCATTGGTTTTTTGGATCATATGCTAGGAACTTCCCAATGTAATTTGCCAGGGCAGTAGCAACAGTTTCTGAGAAAAAACCAGGGGGCAATCCGTGTAATTGAACCCAAAAACCTGCTGAGATCAACGGAACCGTCAATGGATCCTCTCATTCTTTTAATTCGTGCATGACAATCATATGATTATCGAACGTCCACGGGCCGCCATCCATAACCCAACGCAGATCATAGGCATGGTAAAACCTAAATAATATCAGCCCTCCTCCTAATTCCGAGATCGATAATCCTCTCCCGGGTCTCCAAACGCTCGCCATGCGATGTTTAAAGATATGGAAATTATAGGATCGGTCTGTCATTAGGGTTCCGACTGCACACAGATCGTAATTAACGTTCCCATCCCCTTCTCCCAAATTCTGAAATTCGATTCCGCCGTCCACTATAGCGAGATTACGAAGTTGATCCTCCATTCAAAGGTAGCAGTGAGATTTCCGATTCAAATCAACTAATAAAACAAAAGGTGAGCCAACCCTAATCGCACTTTCTCATAGAGAGAAAAAACGCTATCAACAGGAGCCTCTAAGTTAATTTTAGAAAGTTTGATGTTTTATTCATAGAAAAGTATCGAAATAAAGTACATTATATAAGTTTCAATCTATTAATAATTATATTTTAGTTAAATGTTTCATTCATAAATAAATTTTTTATGAATATAAATAATTTATTTTTTTGTTGGAAGATTCATAAATAATTTCCAATTCCCATTGTCATCCATAATCGTCTCGAGTTTATTATTTTTTTCTCCTAACAATGATAGAAAGGTGATAATACCTGGTATTTCTATCCCATTGAGTGATCCACTGTTTACAAAACTTGGTCAATTGTCACGAGTGTAATTCAAGAGAGATAAAGAGCTCTCACAAATTAAAAAGTGTCTTTTTTAAGGAGAGTTAGACCTGTTTTTTTTTACTGAAATTAAGTAAAGTGAATTGAACTGAATGCTACTGAAATAATAATATTAGACTTTAAAAATAGCAATAAATAAAATAAATAAACTTATAATAATAATAATGGTTCTAATAATAATAATAATAAATGATAATTATAACAAATAATGATAAATTACTGATATTGAAATTAAGTGATGATGACTTGTGGAGAAATTCTGATCAGCTTCCGTCCCTGTGGGGGCGTCGTTGGGTTCGACGGGGGGAAGCTCCGATGCCAAAGTCAGTAAGGATGAACAAGAGTGCAAACTGAATTGACAAAGGGTAAAGATGAATGTGTACCTTGATAGCCGAAGACACAGGCTATATATAACTATGAAGTTGTAACTTCCAGTAACTAGAAAGTCCCCATTAGTGCCTCATTAATGGCGGTTACAAGTTACCCTTGAGTTGGCAGTTAGCTAATTGATAGCTCATTAAGGGTCTTTATTGTCGGATCGGCCCAGCCGTTCTAATGGCGGATTGAGAGCTTATGGAGATTCGCCTCACAGGTTCGCCCGCGGGTCTCTCTTAGCGAGTCCTAGGTGATCCGCCCGTCGGATCTCTTTACTTTGATACGCCGCGGAATTCTTATATCAGGTGACCTACACGTGGCGTTCTTTAGGCGAATATCCCTTTTGATCCTTGGGATAATATCACAATGTTATCAAGTGACAAAGAACAGGGCACTAGACCATTTTTACATAGAAGTGGGAATTCCTAATCTAAATAGGAAGAAACTAGCTTTATATCCAACTAGGGAATTATCCCAACAACCTCAAGATTCCTAGTTAGCGTGTGTTATCCAAACGTCCTGTTTAATTCTCCTAAAGTAAACAATAAGAGCTAAACCGGCCTTATGGAAGTAGAAGCTTCTAGAAGACCAAACTCTGTATCTGATCAACTATAAGGAAAGAGTTCATCTTAAGGCAGAGGCTGAATCCAAAAGATTATGTTCATGAGAGAAGCCGAATCCTTTTTCCGCTTATGTTATCAAAATAAACTTGAAAGTTCTTGAAACTTATCAGAGACACGCTCATAAATTTTCGCTTAAATATGGGCATAGATAGGGGCCCGAGCCGCCCCCCAGCCCCCCTGTCTACGCCCCTGTTGACTGGCAAAGCCAATTTGGCCTCCAACTCAGCGATCTGAACACCAAGACTGGCTTTTGCCAACCAACAGGTCCAGCTCGGTGAGCTGGACCTGCAAATCAGTTTTTTTAAGACTGATTCCAACCCTTTATTTTGGGGGATTTTAACCTATGTAATCCCATTTGAATTGTAACATTAAATTGAGTGTTTATAATCTATTTTAGCCTATAAATAAACTGTATTTCAATTGTAAATTCATCATTTGCCAATTTATTTACTCTGTATCATCTTGAGAATTCATCCCCAAAATCCTTCATCTACCATTGAAGCACCAAAGCTCCTTCCATCTTCAGCTTCAAGGGTTCTCAAGTTCTATCCTCCGGTCTCAGAAAGACAACTGCTTTAGTCCACAAGTTCCAAAAAGAGATTTCTATCCTCTTTAGTCTCTGTTTACTTTATATCCCTTCCTATAAATTCTGAGTTGGTTGTATCTGTGATATGTTGTTCTTTATTTTTAATATAAATTTCAGTTTCAATTTCAATTCAGTTTCTTATTTGTCTGATTATGTTGTGCTTAATTAGAATTAAATCATTCAAAAGTCCAAATACAAACTAGGTTCACCTTACGAGTCTAATTCAACTGTCTATACTGAAGCCTGTGATATTAACAACATCATAGTTAAAGGACCCAAATTCTTGAATCTTGGAGCTAGTTACAACCTATAATAAAGGAATCGCGTACTAGGGACCCTAGAAGGATAAGTCGGTTTAATTGTCTTAAGTTTATGCAAATTCAGATTAGGTCTTTAATTTCAATTGGTTAATTAGATTGAATATTGTATTATCGTATCATTCTGTTCACTTCTCAAAGTATTTGTTTTGCTTAGGATCAACCTATGAGTAGAATAACTTAAACAAAAACCTAATTCAACTTTCCACCGCCTAGATAACATTAGAGACCGAGTAGTTTGGTAGTTGCGGTATAAATCAAGACAAAATGAAAATAGGTGGAATTTGATAAGCTCTATGCCCATCTCGAATACGATACAGTTAGGGTACTCGTGACTTTGGTGGCTGCCCTTACTCCTTGTGAGTCGTTTTACGACCTTACTTTTTCATCTAGATTTATTACTTGATAACTGTTGAAACACCTTTCCACATGATTTCGATTTGACAAAATTATTTAAGTTAATCCATGATTAAGGGACAATTAAATTTAAGTGTTTTGATTTAATTATACTAATATGTTTGTTCAATGTTGAGTATAAATATAAATACAAATGGAAATAAAAAGTAAGACAGGACGAAGTCAGCATGAGAATACAGCACAAGCTGAGTGGAGTGTAACTCAGCGTGATAGAAGATCTTCAGAATAGAAGCTTAAAAATCAAACAAATCAACGAAGCTGAGTGGAACGCAACTCAGTAACAAAAGTAGAAAAGTCTTCTTGAGAACTGTGTCTTGCAGAACGAAGCTGGCCATGAAAGCTGAGTAAAAGAGAACTCAGTATTTATATTAGCAAACAATCGAAGACATCGGCTATCAAAGACAAGCTGAATGATCTTCAGGACAGCGCGGATGTTCCGTTTGCTAAAAGACAAGATCCGACAACTGTCTGCACCAATAATAGAAACCTTGGAATTACGCAAAAGCCAATTTCGAGATGCATGGGTCAACTGTTCTCTTGCTAAAAGACAAACTAGCACAAGAAGATGAAACCTACGAGAAGAAGACAAACCTGACTCCTGCGGAATTCAGACGACAGGATTGGCCTGCAAACCTGAAGCTGACCAGAGCCTTGTCCCAAAAAGGATCCGTTTAGATTCAACGGACAAATCCAGAATTCAAATGATCAAGTCTTCAGAATACAACTATAAAAGGACAAGTATACTCCTTGGATCCTCGGCCGATTATGAAAACAAAAAGAGAATAAGAGCATACATACAAAAGCACATCAATACAAGAAAGAGATCTTACACCAAATTTCTATTCCTGTGTAAATGCTAGAGTGATTTCCTTTGTAATCATCTAAAGTGTTCTTTGTCTGAAAGAGAATAAATTCTGTATCAATTGTAAAATTGAGAGAGTGTGCTGAGTACTCGGTTTGGTACTCAGTGGTAGAGAAAATCTAAGTGCTGTGTTGTAGCGCTTAGTGGAGTTGAGTAGACGAATAGAGGACGGTACTCTTGCATATTCAACTGCCCTATAAACGGTTTGTGCTCTACCTTTAAAGATCTCAGTATTGGATTTAAAAAGCCCGGAGGGATTCTGGGGACTAGATGTAGGCGGAGAGGCCGAACCAGGATAAGTCGTGCTGAGTAATCTCTAACTCTCCTTTAATTATATATCTGTATGTGTTGCTTGCTATATTTACTCAGTAGATAAATTGCTTAAGCTGACACTGAGTAAATCAGAGTGCTGAGTTGGAAGCTGACCACAAAGGTGTCATTTCCCAATTCACAAGTAAAACAGTTTTAGTCAGTATCTGACTAAAGCCGTCTTACGCCTCACTCGGCCCCGCTGACCAGAGCTGAGTTGTGAAACTCAGAGAATTGAATTAAGACAGCGTAATTAAAGCGAAAAAGTTATATTAGTTCTTAACCCCCCCCCCCCTTTGGAACTAATCACATGGGACCAACAAGTGGTATCAGAGCCTAATAGCTCACTACTCAAAGATATAACTATCTTGAGTTGATCCCGATAAATGGCTAAGAACAGCACTCATTTCCTTCCAGGGAACCAAACAACACAGATACTCCTTGAGGGATTATCTATTAGTCGGCCTCCCCTATTCTTTGGATCTAATTATACGTTCTGGAAGAATAGGATGAAGAACTTTATTCAAGCCACAAACATGAGTGCATGGCTTGCAATAGTTCAAGGTCCATATGTGCCTTATAAAACTGTTGATAATGAGAAAGTTGTCAAGAGTGAAACTGAGTGGTCAGAAGATGACCTTAAGAAACTACAAAATAATACTTCGGCTATCAATATGCTTCACTGTGCGCTAGACGCTGCAGAATACAATAAGATTTCAGGTTGCGAGTCAGCACATGAGATTTGGAAAAAGCTTGAAGTAACCTACGAAGGTACAAGCAAGGTCAAGGAATCAAAGGTGAACCAACATATGAGATTATACGAGCTATTCAAGATGAACGACAATGAGGACATCTCTGGAATGAATGCTAGATTCACCAACATCATAAATGAGCTAAAGAGACTTGGCAAGAACTTCACTGAAGAAGAGCTGGTGAAGAAAATCTTGAGAAGCTTACCCAAGAGCTAGCAAGCTAAGAAAACGGCTGTGGAGGAGGCTCAAGACTTGACCACATATAAATACGACGAGCTGATCGGATCTCTGCTGACCCATGAGATCTCTATGAAAAATTTTGAAGCAAAAGAAAAGTCAGAAGACAAGAAACAAAAGTCACTTGTCATGAAAGCTGACTCAACTGAAGCTGACTCATCGGATGATGAGGAAATGGCCATGTTCACAAGGAAGATGAAGAAGCTATTCAAAAAGAATGAAAAGAACAGCAAGAGGCCATTCAGAAGAGGCGATAGGTACAAAGCTGAGTCTAGTGACAAATACAAAAAGGACAGCTCCAAGTCTGTCACATGCTTTGAGTGCCATCAAACTAGGCATATTAAGTCAAGCTGCCCTAATCTGAAGAAAGAAAAGAAGGGGAGCAAAAAGGCAATGGTGGCCACATGGAGTGACAGAGATGAGTCAACATCATCTGAAGCTGATGCCACCGAGTCAGCAAACATATGCTTCATGGCCGATGACGCTGCTGACCACACTCGATCTGAGCAAGCTGACCTCTCTGAAGAATCTGAACAAGAGGAGTACTCAAATGAGGTAACATCCTTACACTTGCTTAGAAATGAAATGATTAACGCCCTGAGTGATTTATATACACTGACTAAAAAGTGTAACAAGAAAATAAAGGCACTCAGCAGGCGATGTGACGAGATCGAAGAGGTCAAACTTAGTGACCTTCGACATCTTCTCCAAGACAACTCAACTTTGCATAGCAACATAGAAATTATGCACAAGTTTGTCTCAGAGGTCTAATCAGATTCAAAGAAACTGAGAAAGGATGTCACAAACCTATAGAACCAAATAAAAGGTTCAACCAAATCCCATGCTAAGTACTCAGGTACTGGCCAGTGCAGACAGTTCACTCAGTGTGACTGTTGTGGAAAAAGGGGACACACAACAGATGTGTGTTGGTATAACAAGCGGATTGTCCAATGTGACTTCTGCGGAAAGAAAGGACATACCACTAAGGTATGTTGGCATGCTCAGCACAATGGTGCTGACCAAAAACAAAGTCACCTTAAAAGGGTAACTCATTATGACTTCTGTGGTAAACAAGGCCACACCATAAAAGTATGCCGTCACAAATTAAAACATGACTTTGCACCTGTCTATGCTAACAAACGAGGACCCAAAAAGAATTGGGTACCTAAAGATGAATGATTCAAAATGCAGGTGAGCCTGAGGTGCGTGGAGAAGTCAAAGCTTTGGTATATTGACAATGCATGCTCGAGGCATATGACTGGTGATGAAACTCAGTTCATCACACTTGAGCTTAAACAAGGTGGAAACGTAAGCTTTGGAGAAAATAAAAAGGGAAAGATAGTAGGATCAGGTACTATCGGAGGTAATCCCACTATTGAGTCAGTCTCCTTAGTTAAGGGTCTCAAATACAATTTATTGAGCGTAGCTCAGCTGTGTGATAGCGGTAGACATGTTGTATTTGATGCTACTCAGTGTCGAATACTTGAGGGAAAAACAAACAATTTGATTTTAATTGCCCCTCGCGTTGACAATGTATATATGTTGAGTTTAGAAAAACAGTTTTCCAAAAATATATGCTTAGCATCTAAAGAGGATAACTCCTGGCTATGGCATAGGAGACTTGGTCATGTAAGCATGGACCTCCTTGCCAAATTAGCTAGAAAGCAATTAGTTGAGGGATTGCCCAAATTGAAATTTGAAAAAGATCAATTATGCAATGCTTGTCAGCAAGGTAAACAAACGAAAAAGTATTTTCAAAGTAAAAACATTGTCTCAACCAAGAGACCATTGGAATTACTACACTTGGATCTTTTCGGACCTATCCAGCCACTCAGCTTGGGAGGTAAGAAATTTTCCTTAGTCATTGTAGACGATTTCTCTCGGTACACTTGGATCATCTTGCTGAGTAGCAAGGATGAAACTTTTGAGACGTTCACAACATTGATTAAAAAGCTTGAAAATGATAAAGACCTAAGAGTAGCTCATATTAGAAGTGACAATGGCGGAGAATTCAAATATCAACAGTTTGATGAATTCTGTGAAGTCAGTGGCATTGATCATAACTCCTCTGCTCCTAGGACACCTCAACAAAATGGGGTTGTTGAAAGGAAGAACAGAACAATAGTTGAAATTGCTAGGACAATGCTGAGCGAACATAGGCTTCCAAAGTATTTCTGGGGTGAAGCTGCCCACACAGCATGTTATATACTAAATAGGGCTTTAGTTAGACCTATACTTAAGAAAACCTCATATGAACTTTGGAAAGGACGAAAGCCCAACATTGGCTACTTTCGTGCTTTTGGGTGTAAATGTTTTATACTCAATACAAAAGATAACCTTGCAAAATTTGATGCTAAAGCTGACGAAGCGATCTTTTTAGGGTACGCAACTAACAGTAAAGCATATAGGGTATATAATAAACGAACTCAAGTTGTAGAAGAATCTGTCCATATAGAGTTCGATGAAACTGACCCTACAGGAAAGACAACTCAGTCCGCCGAAGATGAACCGAGCTCAGCTTCCGCTGACCAAACAGGAGCCGCTGAGTCATCAATACAAGGACTGACCAAAGGTAAAAAAGAAACCGAAATTACCTTTGCTGACCAATCTACTCCTGCAGATATTGTAGAAACACCTATTCCAGACAACTCAACATTACCTAAAGAAATAAAAATTCCAAGAGGACATTCGGAGAAGTCCATTCTTGATGCTGCTGACAACAAGCTGATGACAAGAGATCAGCTTAGGAAGTATCTCGGCAATGTTGCATTCGTCTCAGTACATGAGCCAAAGAACTTCTCAGAAGCTGAGCATGACGAACATTGGATCAATGCTATGCAAGAGGAGCTTGATCAATTCAAAAGAAATGAGGTATGGGATTTAGTACCAAAACCTAGGAATCAAAAGACCATAGGAACTAAGTGGGTCTTTAGAAATAAACTAGACGAGCAAGGCAATGTGGTCAGAAACAAAGCCCGACTTGTAGCCCAAGGCTATAGTCAGCAAGAAGGCATTGACTACGGTGAGACCTTCGCTCATGTTGCTAGGTTAGAAGCTATCCGAATATTGTGTGCTTATGCAAGCTATATGAACTTTAAACTATATCAAATGGATGTTAAAAGTGCTTTTCTTAATGGCTTTATAAACGAAGAAGTATATGTCAGTCAGCCTCCAAGGTTTGAAGATCCAAAACTTCCAAACCACGTTTATAAACTCAAGAAGGCTCTATATGGGCTGAAACAAGCTCCAAGAGCTTGGTATGAGAGGTTGACCAACTTCCTACTGACCAGGAATTATGTCAGAGGCAAAGCTGACACAACATTGTTCATTAAGAAAAAGGGTAAAAATACCCTGCTGGCACAAATTTACGTAGATGACATAATCTTTGGTGCTACTGACGAATCTATGTGCAAAGAATTTAGTAAACAGATGCAAACTGAGTTCGAGATGTCTATGATGGGCAAACTCAACTTCTTCCTTGGTTTACAAATCAAGCAAGGGAAGAACAGCATCTTCATTAGTCAGTCCAAGTACGCCAAAGAAATGTTAAAGAAATTTGATATGGAAGAATGTAAGCCCATATCAACCCCAATGGGTACTGACACTGTCCTTTGCGCTGACGAGAAAGGTAAGTTAGTAGATAGCAAGCTATATCGAGGTATGATAGGCTCTCTACTTTATCTTACTGCTAGTAGACCTGACATTCAGTACTCAATATGTTATTGCGCAAGATATCAAGCTGACCCCAGAGAATCTCATCTTATAGTTGTAAAAAGAGTTTTCAGGTATTTACAGAGCTCAGTTAATGCAGGTTTATGGTATCCAAATATAAATAACTTCACACTTATTGGATACACTGACGCTGACTATGGACGCTGACTTATGGGGGAGTTTGTTGAAACACCCTTCCACATGATTTCGATTTGACAAAATTATTTAAGTTAATCCATGATTAAAGGACAATTAAACTTAAGTGCTTTGATTTAATTGTACTAATATGTTTGTTCAATGTTGAGTATAAATATAAATACAAATGGAAATAAAAAGTAAGACAGGACGAAGTCAGCATGAGAATACCGCACAAGCTGAGTGGAGTGTAACTCAGCGTGATAGAAGATCTTCAGAATAGAAGCTTAAAAATCAAACAAATCAACGAAGCTGAGTGGAACGCAACTCAGTAACAAAAGTAGAAAAGTCTTCTTGAGAACTGTGTCTTGCAGAACGAAGCTGACCATGGAAGCTGAGTAGAAGAGAACTCAGTATTTATATTAGCAAACAATCTAAGACAACGGCTATCAAAGACAAGCTGAGTGATCTTCAAGACAGCGCGGATGTTCCATTTGCTAAAAGACAAGATCCGACAACTGTCTGCACTAATAATAGAAACCTTGGAATTACGCAAAAGCCCATTTCGAGATGCATGGGTCAACTGTTCTCTTGCTAAAAGACAAACTGGCACAAGAAGACGAAACCTGCAAGAAGAAGACAAACCTGACTCCTGCAAAATTCAGACGACAGGATTGGCCTGCAAACCTGAAGCTGACCAGAGCCTTGTCTCAAAAAGGAGCCGTTTGGATTCAACGGACAAATCCAGAATTCAAATGATCAAGTCTTCAGAATACAACTATAAAAGGACAAGTATACTCCTTGGATCTTCGGCCGATTATGAAAACAAAAAAAGAATAAGAGCATACATACAAAAGCACATCAATACAAGAAAGAGATCTTACACCAAATTTCTATTCATGTGTAAATGCTAGAGTGATTTCCTTTGTAATCATCTAAAGTGTTATTTGTCTGAAAGAGAACAAATTCTGTATCAATTGTAAAATTGAGAGAGTGTGCTGAGTACTTGGTTTGGTACTCAGTGGTAGAGAAAATCTAAGTGCTGGGTTGTAGCGCTTAGTGGAGTAGAGTAGACGAATAGAGGACGGTACTCTTGCATATTCAACTGCCCTATAAACGGTTTGTGCTCTACCTTTAAAGAGCTCAGTATTGGATTTAAAAAGCCCGGAGGGATTCTGGGGACTGGATGTAGGCGGTGAGGCCGAACCAGGATAAGCCGTGCTGAGTAATCTCTAACTCTCCTTTAATTATATATATGTATGTGTTGCTTGCTATATTTACTCAGTAGATAAATTGCTTAAGCTGACACTGAGTAAATCAGAGTGCTGAGTTGGAAGCTGACCACAAAGGTGTCATTTCCCAACTCACAAGTAAAACAGTTTTAGTCAGTATCTGACTAAAGCCGTCTTACGCCTCACTCGGCCGCGCTGACCAGAGCTGAGTTGTGAAACTCAGAGAATTGAATTAAGTCAGCGTAATTAAAGCGAAAAAGTTATATTAGTTCCTAACCCCCCCTTTGGAACTAATCACACGGGACCAACAATAACGATGGGGTACATTTATCCCTTAGTGAGTCTTTGAGCATCAGCTCAGGGCGCATCAAGTTTTTGGCGCCGTTGCCGGGGATTTATCTTCCAGCAATATCGAACCAAAGGTCTAAATTGCTAGTTTAGGCATTTAATTGTGAATATTTTACTTGTTAATATTTATACCAATTGAAGCTATAGCTGTGATTTTCTTTGGTATATTCATTAAACCTTATAGCTCCAAATTTTATATGTTGGTTGAAATTATAGTTGTGACTTCTACATATAACCATTTAACTTTATAGCTGTAGTTTTTCTTATATACTTGTTAAACTTGTAGCTGTAACTTATAGTTGTGAATTTCAGAATTAGTTGAACCTTGTAGCTATAATTTTTCTAAATTTAGAGCTATAATATTCTTCATATACTTGTGAACTTTAGTATTTAAGTTTATACTTGCTGAGTTCATAGCTGTAGTTTTGTGTTTATTAATTTATAGCTTGAATCTCTACTTATTCTTATACTCATACTTATAGCTCAGAATTGTGTTGAATTCCATAGTTACAAATCTAGCCCATAAAATTACGTGTTGTTTGAAAATCAAAATACACAACTCCGAGTCACCAACCCTAATCATCAAAACTCAAAATTTCTCTATTCATTATGTTATATAAAGGATTGTTTTTCTTCACTTGTTGAATTTGTTGCAAATTTGAAACTATATGGTTGTAGACTATATGTTAAATTCAAATTAGTTAGGTTCTATATTTGTTTAATCTTATTACTTTGTTTAAATTTGTTGTAGATTGTATGCTATATTTGTTTGTTTGAGTTTAAATTTGGTATTCCTTCATTAGAATGCTGATTTTAGATAATAAAATGCTAATTGAGTATAATTAAGTATATTCAAAATTATTTGAAAAAAAATCAAAACGAGCCATTCAACAAGCTTCGAGCTCAAGCCGAACCTATATAGCTCGAGGCAAGATCCAAAATTCCAGGCTCGATGAGCTTCAAGCTCAAGCCGAGCCCAGTCTCCACACTTTTTTCGATCCGAGCTGAGTCTGCCCCTAAACTCATTTGCACCCCTATACCTAACGATAAAAAAATATTCTCCTAATCTATGAGAGACCCTCTGACCAATGCATTAATTTAGAAAAATCTGAGATAAGCTTCAATGATAATATAGCCCATGAATTTAAGTTGGGTTGAAGAGGGTTATGGGGGGTGAAGGCAGTCCAAGCTCTGCCAAAATATTTGGGGTTGTCAACTGTGATGGAACATTTAAAAAGGTTATCTTTAGTTTCCTTAAAGATCGGATGTTGAATCGAGTTGGTGGGTGGAATTAACGATTTTTGTCGGGGGCCGACAAAGAAGCATTAATCAAAGTTGTGGCCTTCACAATCCCACAATACATTATGAGTTGCTTCTTAGTACCTAAGACTATATGTGAGGAGCGAAATACCTGCAGGGAACTGGTAAGGACAAACGTAGCATTCATTGCGCAAGTTGTAATAAGCTCTGTGCTCCAATAATAAGCTCCTTGTCAAGCATGTATGGAAAATTCAATCTTGTTGACTTGAGGTTCCAATATCTAGGTTCAAATGGACTATTTAGTTGCATAGACCTTGGGTGCTCAATGTGATCTTAAAACCCTTATCAATTCGATGATATAAATACTGATAAAAAACAGAAAATGTTAAGAGCAACATTAGTGGTTGCAACATACTAAAGTTGCAAAGAAGTGTCACCTAAACATAGAAAACACCTGTAAAAAAACACCCCACTGTACTCATTTGTTACTTCAAATTAATATTGTATTATAATATTCTTAAAAAAAATATTGTATTCTTAGAAGTAAGAATAAACAAAAAAGTAGTAGGGTCACACCATAAATATATATATATAAAATCAATAGGACCCACATCATTAATTATTTCTTTGTTATATATTTTGTTAACTTACCAAAATAGGTAACACTAATATAACAACACCTCTAGTGGTTGATTATTACAAGGAACAACCTTGTAACACCTAGAGGTGCTCTAAGTTATGCTTGTAATGCTTATTTTTACGTAAGAAGTTTGAGCAAAAGTAAGTGCATATGTGGGAGTGAAGTGTGATCGCTTTAAAAGAGACTAATAGGGTATAGGCCCTGTTTGGTAAAAAGGTTTTTGGGATAAAATTAGAGGTTTGAGCTATTTTAGAGGTTTTGACTAGTCAAACCTCTAATAGTAGTGTTTGGTAAAGAGATGTTTGAAAGAGCTTATTGGGTCCAAAAAGTTAATTTTGAAAAAGCTCGTTTTAGGAGCCTTTTCAATTAGCTTATTGCTCCATCTCTTTTGGATGACATTTTTACCCTTAATTAATACCATTTAACCCTAACTAAAAGCTTTACCAAGTCCTTATTTGTTATTTTACACAAACAACTATTAGTAATCAGTTAAGTTTTACCAAACAAGTTTACACAATCACCTAGTCAAATCAGCTAACCAAAAAGATAATCAGCCAACACCTAATGTAATCAGCTATCAACTAATAGCTATTTGCCAAACAGGGCAATAGTTTTCTTACACTCTAGCAGAACCAATAGATGTTTACGACCATAACAAACATAACCATGAGAACAATAACCATATTTTGTATGTTGGTATCAGTGTGAGGTATATCATCGTTACATAAATGACATATTAGTTCAAGGACGTCATGTCTACTAGTCAGCCAATAAAGTAAATGTATTTTCATAATAGAAGGTTCAAAGGTTGTTATATATATATATATATCGACTGCATAGAGTTATCACCACATCAATTCTTTTCACTTTGCTATTTCATTCATGCAAGGGGGTTGTTGGAAAAATAATAATTTATATAGTGGATGGATGGATGGAGTTCAGAATAACAAGTAATATGTTATTATATTCAACTCCACAAGATCTTTCTAACGGTATATTATAAGCTAAAAATGGATAAACAATGAATAAGAAATCAATGCTCAAAACACACCCTTGAAATGGTCTTGTTGAGAAGTAGGAAAATGAATCTCATATCTTTTTTTACGAGTGTACCAAATGGTTTATAAGCTAAAGCTTTTTACAAGATCTTAACAAATAACTAACCAAGTCTCTCTCACGGGTGCAAATCAAACTCCGATGAGATTGGATCGCACCCACACATTGTGAGAAACACAAATACCAGATCGAATATGCCCTTTCGAGACAGCCCGACCCAATTTTTTTATCTTAAATTCGCATCCTTTAATTTTTTTTATTAAATTATGAGACGTTTGAAACGTTTCCAGAACCATCAGTTGCCATAGACGAAATTAATTATATATAACTAATTTATATATTAATTTCCATTCATTCTCTGTATGATTTATTGTACCATCAATCACAAGATTTGTATTTTCAGATTAACTATTACGGTGTTTGATTATGCTTATGCTGCTGAATTTTTTTACTTTATAATTACTGTTTTTTATATATATTCTGAAACAAAACAAACTAAGGGTCTGCTTGGTATGTATTTTTCTTTTTTGGGATTGCGTTTCCCAAAAGAACAAAAACTAAGGGTCTGTTTGTTTCAACTACTCATTTTTGTTGTTTGATGTTGTTGTTAGTTATTTGCTGTTACGGATAGGCAGTATATATTAGTTGATTTTTCTCTAAAAAGCAGTTGTTTCGAATTTTTACCAAACGCTTTTTGTCTCCTATTTAGACTTAAAAGGCAAAAAATAGTTTCAAAAATTGATAACAAATAGTCACTAAATAATAACTTTGTAAAAATTAAAACCCCAAATAGAAAAAAATTAAAGATACCGTTTTATTATTAAATGCATAGTGTAACTATGCTAGATGTGCTTATATATATATATATATATATAATTAACTTTGATTAGGAGCTGATTACATATTGGTCTGCTCTTTTAGAATTCTTTTAAGCATTTTCTCCCTCTCTCACACGCTCATAATTCTATTTAAAAATTTAAGTTAAATATTTCAGCTTAGTAAATTAAGTGTCCGTTTGTTTCCATTTTTTAAATTTTTACATTTTAATTATAAACAGGAGATAAACATATTTGGTGAAATTTCAAAATAATTATTTTTAGCAGAAAAATCAACTACTATTTACTACCTTTCAGCAAACAGGAATGTGTGAATGAAACGGGCCCTAAGTGACTTTTTTTTATTTGATTTATTTTTCTTACTAATGGTATGAAACAAGTTAAAACCTATAAACACTTAATATATTAACTGTAAGAGTTTTTTTAAGTTTCAAACATCACCTCAATTAATAGCAATTAAGGTTAGATTTAATATTAACCACCTCTAAGTTGCTTAAATTAAAGATATTGAGTTTGAATTTTTATATTTTCAATAGAATTTAATTGAAAAAAAATAATCTAAATAAGGTACGAAGAACCAAAGGTGAAGGATTCAAACACATCCTTGATTAGTTAAACCTAATTAAAAAAACACCTCAATTTAATTTTCTTTGCTTTGATTAATTTTTTTTACTGTTTATTATATACATTTTTATTCTTCTATCATACAGGATGATAAAGGTGCAAGAAAAAGGAACAAAGAAAAAGAAAATGAAGAAAATAATAGTAATTTCTACTCTTAATAAGGACGTTGTTATTATTGTTCTTATAGGCCTTGGGATGATACTAACATTATTTGTATTGTGTTATTTGTGGGGGATGATGTATGATACTCTAAAACAAATAAAATCCAAAAATGATGAAGCAACACCACAATAACTTTTTTTTTTCATTCACCGAATCACACTATAGTAGAATTTGTCTTCAAGGCAAAAAGAAATAATAAATATTGGAAAAAAGATATATATTTTTTATTGTCTTTATGTATTATTATTTTGTAATTTTGTTCAACATGGTTCATTTATGAGGTTGATCACGAGAATGAAAAATTAGCTTTTCATCGTTTTGACCAAGAAGGTTGTAGAAAAGATTTATTCCCTTCGTTTCATAATGTTTGTCATTTAAAGAAAATGCATACAGATTAAGAATTGTAATCAATATTTCATAGAAAAATGACAAATTTACCCTTATTATGGGACCCTTTTAATTTTAAGAACAAAACTTCTAGCGGTGAAATACTTCTAGAGGCAGATTTAGTAAAATGGGGTACATTAAGAATATTTAATGTTAATATAAAAAAAACTTTAATCTACTAAAATGGACGGCATATTTGGGAATAATAGTCTAAAGGTCACTTGAAACATTACAGTGCGTTACTCAAATTTTTGGTGGAAAACTTTTTTTTCCTCTATATATTTGTTATTTTTGCCTAAGCTAACTTCGAAAGGTAAAAGAAAATCATAAAAATAGTCTTGGATGTAAAAATGTCTTTCTCATAGATTGATTTGAACATCTCATATAATGGTGTTAGGCTCATCAAGAATCTAAATTTTTGGAAACACGGATGCCTTTGTGAGAATTTGATTTGAACGTGTCGTATAATCATGTTATGGATTCAAGAGAATCACAAGTTCAAGAGAAGTCTACTTTCAATTTCCCGACCTCAATCAAGATCTAAATTCTCCAATAAACTTGCACAATGAATCTAATTTTAACTCTGATGTTGTGCTTGAATTGACATTGCAAACTGATGAAGAATTTGGTAAGCTCTATATTTCTTCTTTATGTTGTTTCTTTAATATTGATTCTCTACATATTCTATAAAACATCCATTAAAATGTATAATTACATTTTTTATAAATGTGAAATTCATGTAAAAGACATATACTAGATTTGTAGTACTCATTTTATGAAACAAAAATACTAAACCTAGACATACACTAAAGTATTCTCACTTTTATGATTTGTTTCTATTCATCTGTAGAACTAAAGGTATAATTTGAATACTTATCCCATTATGATTTGTTTCTCTTATCCTTCATCTTTTCATTGTATTCTTCAAATTCTCACTTCACAAAAAAATAAACTTCAAAAATAGAATTCCAAATGATAGAACATGTGGCCAAACTCAATGGAAAAATTAGTGTCTACTGTTTATTCTAAGTGCATAAACAGTGGGAGTAATTTTATATTCGAACTGTTTTTTTCTATAAATGAAACTTTTGACTTCGATCAAGATGCTGAAAATATTGAACAATCATCAACATATGAAGGTAGATTTTTTTTATTTTAGGTAACAAACAACGCCAATCTATTTCTAGAATGTCGTTGCAAAAGATTATTAACGAAAATTTGAAAAAAAGGGTGACAAGAGCAGTGACATTATCATTTTTTGTTCCAATACACATTGTTCAACGTATTTGGAAACATGCTAAGGATAGTGGTCCAAGTGTTGATATCTCACATAGAAGGAAAGTTATGGTCGTAAGAGAATAAAATTTGATTTTGAAACACTACGTGATGTTCCTTTGAATAGACGAACAACTTACGATCATTATCTTATTCTATAAATTTAAGTACGATTCCATTGTTTAGAGTCTACAATCCGGAGAAATACGACATCACTCAAATGTTATAAAACCTTTTCTAAAGGAAGAAAATAAAAGATCAAGATTGGAGTTTTGTTTGTCGATGCTTGATGCAAGTACTATACCACATGATTCGACTTTTAAAAGTATGTATAACGTGGTTCATATCAAAGAAAGATGGTTTTTCTTGACTAAAAAAAAGAAAATTATAACTTGCTTCCAAGTGAAGAAGAACCATTACGTACTTGTAAAAGCAAATTTTTTACGTGAAAGTCATATTCTTGATTGTTGTAGCTTGTCCTAGATTTGATGCGGAAAGAAATGAAATTTTATTTGGGAAAATTAGGGTGTTTCCTTTTGTCAGTCATGTGCCCGTTAGAATAAGTAGTATTAACAAAGTTGCATGAACTATAGAAACAAAACCACTTATTTCAGTGAATAATGAGGTGGTAAGGTTTTATTTGATTGAAAAATTTCTACCTGCCATCAAGGAAAAATGGCTGAGGGAGGAGTTAAATTATCCAATATTTATTCAACAAGACAATGCCAAAATACACATTGCAAATGATGATGAAGATTTTCGCCGAGCAGCCATACAAGATGGGTTTGATATTTGTTTGACTTGTCAACCCGCAAATTCTCCTAATTTAAATGTTTTAGATCTTGGATTTTTTTGCAGGCATTCAGACATTTCAGTATAAAAAGTGACCAAAAAACTGTTGATGAGTTGATTAATGTTGTTGTTAAGGCATTCATCGATTTTCCTGCAATCAAGTAAGATTATATATTTCTATGCAGAGTAAATTACACCAATGGTACCTGGAATATACCCCAGTTCACACTTTGATACTTGAATTACATTTTGTCTCAAAAATATACTCGAAGTATGGATGACTGGACAATTTAATAGTTTTAACAGGCATTAACCAGTAAAGTCGAATTTGACCATTTGACTATTTTTAAATGTTTATATATTTACCAAAATACCCTTAAAGATCTTCCTTCTCTACCAGCAATAATATTTCATATCCTAACTTTCTCTCTCTATCTTTCTCTCACACGCTCTATCTCTCCATCCCTGTTGTCGTCGGGGCTCCGATTGCTAGTTTCATTGATGGAAGTTTCTCGGTTCGGTGTGATTTGTTGAGGGAAGATGAATTGTGGAATTCTAATGAAAAAAAAAATCAAAGTGGTCGTCCCTGAAGAACAGTAACAGTAAGATTTGGCTGAAAAGCCATTAATGGCGTCGGCGGAGCAGTTAATGGTCGGGATTTTTGATTTCGTCATCCAGAGCCATAGACGCCTCCTCCTACTCAACAGCAACAAATTTCGTCTTTATTTTCTTTCGCTCATCACCACGACTTCCACTGTCTCTATGTCTAGGTCTTCTCCTTTATGATCTCTTAATGATTCGATTTGGATACCATTGGAATCAAATTCAAGTTTTGTTTCTTTTTTCGATTGACTGCTTTTGTGGTGGGAGAAGCCTTGAACTGGAGGGAGGAGAGATGGAGCTGAGACTAAGAATGGTTATGGTGTTTGAAGAAAATTCCCCAACTCAAAACTCAATTTTTATTTTCAAATAAAGCCTATGACTGATCTGTTCAAATAAAACCTATATCTGATTTTTATTTAATTGATCTAGAAAAAAATTTATTTAAACAAAAATTCCAGTAGACTTAGTGGTTCCAAGTTTAGAGAGAGAAAGAGATAGATAAATGGAAGAGAACAAGAATGGAAGAAAAAGTATATGAATGAAAGGGAGAGATAAGGTTGAAATGTAAATAATACATTGTTTAAAGGTTAATGTAGTATTTTTAGGTTAATTAATATATGGTAGGTCCCTTTTTAAAAAAAATCGTTTAACCCGTTAGTTACCTGAGAATTGTACTAAATTGTCCGGTCACTTTTACTTGGGGTATATTTTTGAGACAAAATGTAATTTAGGTACCAAAGTGTACCATTGGTGTAATTTATTCTTTCTATGCAACTATACATGGTTGAAATAATGAAATTAAAAGGCTCACACATCGATATAAAATTCCACATATACAAAAATCGAGGTTGAAAAGTAGAGTTGAACTCCCTACTCAAATCAAACGTGATGCGAACTTGGTGCGGGATGTAACTCAACATCTGAATCAATAAGTTTAGTTGGATGATGAAGTAGGGAATGTATGATTTCCAGTATTCATTAGTTTTTGTTTATGATTTTAGCTTGCAAGTTTTCATATAAAAAAATACTACATTTTGGTTGATATCAGTGTGCTTATCTTAATTACTAGTGGAAAGCAGTAGTATGTGTCATTTTTAGTATTACTAGTGATATGCCTGAAGGAAAAGATTAAATTTTATATGGGTGGAATTGCTTAACATTCAGTTAGGATTAACCCCAGAGAGTAGATTAAGGATGCTTCTTTGTAAATAGAAGGTTATTAAGTCCTAGAAATAATTGTGTAAGAAGTTGAGAAAGGTTCTGCTTCCAAGTCCCAACTATTGCAAAAAGTGGATCTTCATGGAATTTTATATTCTTAGCCTCTAATGGTTGCCCTAAAAATTGGTATGGAGTTGTATGCATTGATGGAAATGCAGTTTCCATCACTCTAAAGAATGTTGGTCTTGTTGAAAACTTTAGTGCCCCAATTCTTACTAGTCTTAAAAAGCTCCAAAACATATCGATTTGGAATAATAAATTGATGGGAACAATCTCAAACATTGGTTCCATTGAATCCCTTGAAAACTTGGATCTTTCCTACAATTTGTTCCATCGATTTTTACCTTCGGGCATAATGAGTTTAAACAATTTAGTGGTTTTGAACCTTTCTTCAAACAAGTGGAGAATGTGGGTAAAAATTTCAAGGAAAATGGAGTTATGGAGGGTGTAAGATTATTTGTATTTCAATGACAACAACTATAAAAAAATGCTACATTCTTCATTTTCAGCCCCAACTTCCAACCCCCCTCCCAAAAAAACAGAAACATCAATGTTCCAATCAAAATTATTTGACTCCAAACTTACCATTACATCCATTTCAATCTTCTTCAAACTTTAATCATTAATTTGAAGCCCTCAATTTCAGATTCCAAGATTTTGCTATGATTTCTTATCGTTTAAGAACAATTCATCACCCAAATTTCCAACCATTTTTGCAGCAATTTCCAAGCTTTTAAACTTCATTTTATTCTATCCAAACTTGCCTTTGCAGCCATAATTAATTTTCTTCAAGCCTTAATCATTAATCTCAAGCCCTTTAATCACATTTCAAAGTCTCGATTTTACTGCAATATTAATTCCTTATCAACTTACGTATAATTTCTCCAAGCCAAATTTGTTCAATTTTTTCTATTGTTGTAGCAACCCCGAGCTCTTAAAATACCACTTCAATCATCATCAATCATACACTTCATCCCCTATTCTTGTATTCGAGTTGTTCAAATGATTCCAACCATGATTTTCAAGCCTTTTGCTCTCAAAATTTATGCGATCAGCTTGACATATTGAAGCGTTTTTCTTTGTTCGCCGAATTGCTGCAATTCTCCCAGCAAGAATTCATTCATTTTCCGACCAATGTTCTACATCAATCACCAGTTATATTCACAATGTTATTTCCAGCTTCAAGCTCATGAAATTTATTTTGGCTTTAAGTTTGCCATTTCAATTTTAATTTTATTGACCCTATTCACTACTGTCAATTTCAATTGCTTTGAGTTATTTGCATTGAACGTAATTTCTCTATAAAATTAACGTAATCTTAGTTGTAATTTCCTGCTCTCTTTCCAACCAAACATTTGTAATTAAATTATTTTTAAAAATCAATAAAGAGGAAAAATTCTCAAATCCTTCTGTTGATTTTATTTTTGTAATTAATTGAGTAAGTTTTTTTTTTGTAGTAGAGCTAAGAACCCAAAATGGATTTTATTCAATCATTTAATCCATCGGTCAATCGTCTTATTTTTAGAAGTCAAGTTTAAAGCGCATAATCACAACCCAAAATACATACGCATCAAGGTTGAAATTAGCATATTCCGAAAATATCGCTAACAATAATGAATAAGATATAAATGCTTAAAATAAGCCATTTGAAATGGTCTTGTTGAGAAATAGGAAAACGAATCTCACATCTTTTGGTTTACAAGCTAAGGTTTTTTTATTATTATTCTTAAAAAAAAGCTAAGTTTTTTTACAAGGTCTTAACAAAAAAAAAACGAATCAAAGGTTCTCTCAGGGGTGCAAATCAAGCTCCAATGAGATTGGAGCGCACCCACATATTGTGAGCAACTTAAATGCTAGGCCGAATATACCCTTTAGGTCAACCTCCTTTTAGTGTGACCAAATTTTTTTATTAAATTCTCAACCGTTGATTTTTTTATTAAATTCTGAAACGTTTCTAGAACCATTAGTTGCCATAAAAAATTAATTATATAATTAACTCATATATTAATTGTCATTCGTCTCTATATGATTTATTGTAACAAAAAATCACAATCATATTAAGTACTACGGTGTTTGATTATGCTTATTCTGCTGATTTTTTTATTTTAATTAGTGTTTTAATATATATTCTGAAGCAAAACGAATGAACTTTGTAATTTTCTTTAATTCCAAAATCAAACAAAATTAAAACCCCAAATAAAAAACATTAAAGATATCGTTTTATAGTTAATTACATAGTGATATAATTGTGCTTATATATATCTAGGAATACAACTTTGATCAGTCGATTGGAGCTATTACACATTGATATGCTCTTCTAGAATTCTTGTAAGTTTTTTCTCCCTCTCTCACGCTCATAATTCCTTTGTGATTTATAATTAATCTGTTTATTTGGTGTTAATTTCATCAAGCATTCTTTAAATAAATTCTTTTTTAATTAAAAGTTTATTGTGGTAGGATTTTTCAGAATAATAGAGGCTTCATGGTAGGATGCTTTGCATTTCCGATTCAAGACTCGCCTGCTCATATTG
The DNA here is from genome assembly GCF_963576675.1 of Euphorbia lathyris. Taxonomy (NCBI): domain Eukaryota; kingdom Viridiplantae; phylum Streptophyta; class Magnoliopsida; order Malpighiales; family Euphorbiaceae; genus Euphorbia; species Euphorbia lathyris. The sequence continues at coordinate 93,492,047 of NC_088910.1, forward strand.
CTGAGCTGAAAGCAATTATTTATGCGGTTAGCTCTGCCTGAGAGAGAAACTGGAGGAATTTGTGGATTGAATCAGACTCTACCTATGCCATGCAGCTTCTTAATAACAATTTCAGCAAAGTGCCTTAGAAAATCAGGAAAAATTGGCATACCTATTTAGCAAGACTGCCTGTCAAGAATTGGAGAGCTACACACATTTTTAGAGAAGGTAACTAGGCAGCTGATCGACTAGTTGGAATCGAGCAATCGGCAGATTCTATTCTTTGGTGGCACTCCGCTCCTCATTTTTGTCAAGCTTTTGTTTTTGATGATCTATGTAATGTAGCTCATATTCGTTTTCTGTAACCTTTCTCTTTCTTTCTCTTTCTTATGTACTATTTTTCCTTTTTTAATAAATTTCGGGTTGTTGGCTGTACTGGAGGTGCCAACCTAGTTGGGATGTCCGGCCTGCCTTCGTGTCCCAACCTTCATTTAAAAAAAATTAAAAGTTTATTGTGTACTCTAAACTCGAACTCAAGTTTTTTAATGAAACTCAATATCTTTATTTTGAACATCTTAAATCATATTTAACATTTATATATATCGGTATATATATTATATGATTCTTTTGATAAAATTAAAAACTAAGTATTAAATATTATAAATATTAAAATTAGTAATGATAGAGTTGTTTGATAAATAATAAAAAGTAAAGTACTAAGTTAAACACATGAAGCTTTTTTAATTCTTAAAAAAAAAGATTTTTTAAGATATAAAAATTAATTCGTGAGATATAATAATATAAATATAATTGAAGAGTATATAAAAAATTTGGTAATATTTTATTTAAAATTTTAAGTTAAATAATTTGACTTATTAGATAGTTTTTTTTTATAAAAGAAAATATCATGCATTAAATAAAATCAGAATACAAGATTTGAACATTGAAATTTGAAGGACTAGTATGCCACTCCATTAGTTCTGGTATAGAATAGGATGCCTTTACAAATTCATGGGCAACACTATTCGCAGATAAGTTAAAGTTTATAAACATTTAATCTATTAATTATAAGAGTTTTTTTAAGTTTCAAACATCACCTCAATTAATAACAAATTAAGGTGGGCTTTAATGGTAACAACCTTAAATTGCTTTAAAGATGTTGAGTTAAAGTTTTAATATTTGCAATAAAATTAAACTGATGAAGAATGAGTCATCTAAAAAAATGTTTGAAGAACCTCAAATCACCTAATTGAAAAAAAATATCACCTTAATTTAATTTTCTTTGCTTTGATTATTTTTTTATTGTTTATTATATACATTTTTCTTCTCTTGTCATACACGATAATAAAGCTGGAATAAAAAAAGAAAGAAAAAAAGAAAATGAAGGATGTTAACCAGGACATTGCTTTTATTATTTTTATAGGCGTATTGTGTTATTTATTGTGGATGATGTTTGATAGTCTAAAATAAGGGAAATCCGAAGATGATGAAATACCACCGCAATATTTGAGAAAAAAATTCACGGACCGAAACGAATATTGATCCTAGCATTCAAATAATACCGCATTAGTGATTTAGTTGATGTTGCATCATCTGAATGGACGAGGTCAATATTGATCCCAATCCATTATTGTCTTTTTTTTAATCATTAATCGAATCATAGTATAGTAGAATCATAGTATAGTAGAATTTCTCTTTCAAACAAATAGAAATAATAAATATTAAAAAAGAAGATATAATCTTGTATTGTCTTTATGTATTATTATTATTTTGTAATGTTGTTCAATATGATCCATTTATGAGGTTTCAGTATTACGGATGGTAAAATAGGATATTAGAAGAGTTTTTTTGAGTTCAGATTGAAATTAAACAAAATGATGAAAAGCAACAAAAAAAAAATTAAGAAAATTATTTTAAAAAATAAAATCTATTATATGTCTCATTTTTTTCTAAGAAATTTATATGGTGGATGTTGGGATTAAAGTTTTGGTAGATTAATGACATTGAAAATTTAAACAACCTGTATAAGTTTCGTCTCAGTCACAATAAACTATTAAGGTATTGTTTGTTTATTGAAATATTGGGTAAAATTTTGTGTTGGAAAATAAAATATTTTCCTCTGTTTGACTGCAACATCGGAAAACGGGAAGAAATGACGTGACTATTGTTTTCAAAAGGGTAAGAAGGAGGAGTAAGATTACAAAATACTTGGAAAATGTTTTACTCTTTTCAGAACGGTAAAACATTTTCCTCACTTTCTTCATAAATTTTTCTGCTGACTAACCTAAAACTTTCCATTGACTTATTTTCCGAAGCAAACACCGAAAAATCAGGAAAATATTTTATCGCACAATATTTTTCAACAGACAAATGAGGCGTAAATATCATCAGTAGATCATAAATGTTCTCACTTATCTTTTAATATGAAAATTTGAATGGGTCAGATGTATCATCTTAATAAGATCTAGTTCTGACATGCAAAACAATAAAGGGGCACCACTTGATCGATTGGAGCCACACTTATACTCAAGAACTATGAAGCACGGACACTTCCCTGGGGTCGCCGTGGCCGTGTCGGACTCGCCGGACTTGGGGACACAGTGGTGACATGGCTAGAAAATGGGACACGGTGGGACACAAATTGGGACTCGGCTGGGGTAAAAATAGGTAAAAGTTTAGGGTTTTTTTAAAATTTTTATAAAATATAAGGATCAATTATATAATTTGCCAAAAATCGTAAATTATAACTTTACTTGTATGTATCGCATGATTAGGACTTGCTCTCCTGCTGCGCAAATCGCGATTTCATCTCCTGCTGCCAAAAATCTTAACATCACGAATCGATTTCTTTAGGGAATAATCAAATCGATTTCTTTGGGGAATAATCAGAATCGATTTCTTCTCTCCTAGAGTTGTTCCTTCTCCTGCAATTCTTCTCTATTGGGTTCTTTCATCTGCTTGTGCGCAGTTCTCCTAACTTCCGATTTGCTTTTTCTTTTGGGGTAGAAACAATTTCTTCTCATCGGATATTCCGATTTCATACTTATTTTGGGGTTCTTCATCTCCCTTCTAACTAATTTCATACTTCTTTACTCACTCATGGCTTCTTCTTCTTCAGCCAGCAATACAAATTCTGCCAGTGTTTCTTCTTCTGCTACAATAGGGGAAACTACTTCAAAATCTACTGAATCCCTATTATGGAATCATGTTAGAGTGATTGATAAACTTCTTGACAAAAAGGGAGGAAATGTGAAGTTTGAATGTAAATATTGTGCCAAGCAATTTAGTGGTTCTTTATCCCAAATCAAAGCTCATTTGTTGAAGATCAAAGGACAAGGGATTCAAGCTTTTACTACAATAAACAAAGACAGTTATCTTCAAGTGCAAAAAGAAGTGGAAGAAGAAGCAGCAGCAAAGGCCCAAGTAAAACCGCATCCCTTCTCACTTCCTACTTCTCGAAGTAGTGGTTCATATACGAGCAACATGGGTGGTACTGCTGGAACAGGCTCCTTTAGGGTGGACGGACTGAAACCATTTGATCAACGGAAAAGGAAGGCATCAATTACAAATCCTTTGGAGAAGTTAGCAAATAATGAACGAGTTGATCAACTACACAGTGAAATTGCAAGAATGTTTTATTCTGTCGGGCTGCCTTTTCGTCTTGCGAGGAACCCATACTTTGTGAGTTCGTATACAATGGCTGCAAATCAAAGTATAATTGGATATTTGCCACCAGGATACAATATGCTGAGGACTACATTATTGCAAAAAGAAAGAGCAGCTATTGAAAGGAAGTTGATGCCAACTAAAAGCAAATGGGTGGAGAATGGTTTGAGCTTGGTTAGTGATGGATGGACGGATCCTCAAAGAAGGCCAATTATCAACTTCATGGCTACATCAGAGAGTGGACCTATGTTTTTGAAAGCTGTGAATTGAGAAGGTGAGTATAAAGCAAACATTTCATTGCTAATTTGATTAAAGAACAAATTAGGGCAGTAGGTGAATCAAATGTTGTTCAAGTGATAATAGATAATGCACCGGTATGTAGAGCTGCAGGGTTATTGGTGGAAAATGAATTTCCACATATTTATTGGACACCTTTTGTAGTCCACACTCTTAATTTGGCATTGAAAGAAATTTGTGCACCAAATGAGTCTAATGTTGAAACTTATAGTGAATGCAATTGGATTGCTGAAGTTGCTAGTGATGCATTTGGAATGAAGAATTTCATTACTAATCATAGCTTGAGTAATGCCATTTACAATGAATCTTCCAATTTAAAGATGTTGTCAATTGCACCTACACGTTTTGCTTCTGTAGTTGTGATGCTTAGAAGAATGTTGTCTATCAAACGAGGGCTTACACTTGTAGTTATTAGTGATAAATGGGATAGTTTTAAGGATGAAGATAAGGAGAAAGCTTCTTTTTTCAAGTCAAGTGTAGTTGATGATGTTTGGTGGGACAGAATTAGATACATTGTTGATTTCACTGAGTCTATTTATGAAATGTTAAGGATTGCAGACACAGACAAACCATGTCTTCACTTGATCTATGATATGTGGGACACAATGATTGAAAAGATAAAGTTTGTTATCTTTAGACATGAGCACAAAGACGTTTCTTCTGAGGATTCTACATTTTACAATGTGATTCATGAAATTTTTGTGTCTCGTTGGAACAAAAGCAACACCCCACTTCATTGTTTGGCACACTCCTTGAATCCTAGGTAAATTTTTAGTCTTTTCTTCGACATAAATAATTTTATTTGTAGTTCATCCATTTAGAAATATAATTTAATTGTTAACATTTGTAGGTACTATACTGATGATTGGCTTAAAAACGGTGTTGGACGTGTAGCTCCCCATAATGATGTAGAGATTTCTACTGAAAGAAACAAGTGTTTTAGGCGTTATTTTCCAAATGGGGATGATCGTAGAAACATTTTAATTGAATATGCTAAGTTTTCATCTTTGTGTGACGAGTTTGGTGATTTTGATTCCATTAATGATATGGGTGAAATGGATCCATCTTATTGGTGGCTCTCCTATGGAGTCGATACTCATATGCTTAGATCTATAGCAATCAAGCTTCTTGGTCAACCGGCATCCTCTTCTTGTTGTGAAAGAAATTGGAGTACCTACTTGTAGGTGCCGCGGCCACGCCCGGAAGACCCGGGGGGTGGACACCGTTGATGACAGATGCTGTGATTGGCGCCGAAAGCAACCAATCGCGGAATCAAGCTTCTCGGCAGGGCTGGAGCTCGAAGTATGGAAGAGTGGCCACCCACGAATGGGAAATGAACACCGATCCCTTGCGAGAGACCGGTGAGGGTTCGGGAAATTTGGGTACGAGCCGAAAAGGCTAGCTCATTTCCGGAGAAAGGCTACTAGGCACCCCGACATCGCCCGGTTCTGAACCACCGGCCTCCTACTTAGCATGTTAGGCGCTAACGGACTAATCGCATATTTCTTTAAGTTTAAAATTCATTTGAAACTTTTTCTTTCTCGTTTTGAAAACCGTTTTGAGCATATTATTGAAATCCATTTTAGTAAAGAATCACTCATTTATATGAATTAGAATATGTAGAAGAAAGAGGGAGATAGAAGGAAGAATTGGTTTATTTACAACGTGAATTATGCTTTAAACTATACATTAAATCTAAATTAACCTCACTCCCCGAAAGAAGGTTTATTTACATGGTTCATACCTTAATCGTCGTTGGAACGATTTAGATACGTTTTAAAACCCCGTTAATTTACATGCTTTTCACTCGAATCGCCGTTGGAACGAATCGAGTGTTTGAAAACGTGAAATAAGAAGTTTTAACCCAAAAACGTGGTTAAGCATACAAGTCCATTTATTTTTATACAAAACCGTTTTAACGGAAAACGATTCAAAACTCTATCATTTGCCGAAAAGCGTTTTTAATTACAAGGTTCGTTTAATCCGTCGTTGGAACGGATTAAGGTTTCAAAATGTGATATTCTAGGAAGTCGTTTGATAAAGAACTAAAAACCTTTTATTTGCATTAGAAACCTCTAGAAACCTTTAGTTTAAATAAGCAAATTGAAATCTTTTGTGGTTTATTTTTTCCATTTGTACCTAAACTATTCCTCACTTGAACATAATTACAATAATGATCAATTTAAATCCCAACACTCACCCAATAGAACAGATTTGAAATATATACATATAGATGTCAAAAAGAAGGATAAATATACATATACCTTTAGTTTAAATAAGCAAATTGAAATCTTTTTGTGGTTTACTACCACTTTTGTTACCCTTTATTGTAAGCTTAGCCAGCTGGACCGAAATTGCGACTAGTTGACCCTTGATGTTGTCCACCAATATCTCTAGACCTGCTATTTTCTCCTCTGTTATAGACATACTGATCGATGATTGAGATGACTCTGACGAAGATGATTCAGAAGCCACAATTGCTGACTGTGATGGTTTGGAACTGATAATCTGTAACTACTCTCACGGAACCACGACCTCTTAATGGTGACGTCTGCGCGGTATGTATGCATGATTTTATATTCATGAGTCGTGGTGTGTGCGTTTATTATTTACAGATATATAAGATAAGAAGAACAAACGTTAGTCTAAGTACACGTATCATAACATCTCTCTTCCACCCTTATTCCTCCACACACTCGATGGTCCAAGTCTCTTTCCTAGGATTTTGGCATGGGCTCACATTGTGGTCCATAGGACGCGTGACGCCATCGATTATTGCGAAAAAATAAATCATTCATCAAACAATACAATTCGTTATGACGTATCGATGTTTAGTGACTAAGATATCGACCAAATTGGATTGTCCTTTTTAATAACTCGTCTTTTGTTATTTCGCGAGACGCGCTAGTTTGGGTTTTGACTCCCTTTGAGTGTATCTCAGATTTAGACGTGGTACGAGTTATTCTTTTGGTTCAATCGTTCGTTATTGACAATGATTCGTCCCCTTTTATTCGCGTGGGTTCGTGTCTCGATTTTTGGATTACGACGGGATCTTTTGGATCTATCGAGAGACGTAACCACGTGTGTTGTTTAGTGATGATATCACTTTTGGATTTTATTTTAGGGAACAGACTCATCATGTAACGTGTTTGTTTCTAGCGTCAAAATCCGCTTGCTCGTTTTGGCTACGTGAAAAGACGGTGAGTCTTATTCGAGCGCACGACAATCTTTCGGTTAGCGACAACTCTTTATTTCTTCCAATTCACGGGATATATCATCTCAGTGTGGTTATAGAAAAATCAACGTTTCGTTTAATCACATGATTATTCGAAGCAGGGCTATTACCGTTCTCCTCATTTAGGCACGAATCAAACAAACACGGAAATCGGGCCATATTTCTTGTAGTTTTGGTAACGGTCGAAATGATCGAGCCATTAATCAAACCCACAGTCTCGTCCATATGGTGCGATTACGCGGTTTATCTTAATTCAGCTTCGTGATTTTAAGTGGCGTATATACCAGTTTGAGGCACGTATTTAACGACATTGGTTCATTTTCTTTAACTACCCTCAAGATCGACATATATCGTAGATACAGAATGATTTTGGTCATTTTTATTTTCTTTTCTTAGTCACTTTCACGGAAACGTCCATTTCTCCTTAGAACAACGCAAGGTGTAACGTAAAGCTCGTTTTTTATTCGGAATGGATGGGCCACGTTCACGAAACTCTTTATGTTACAACGGGGTCATTCAAAACAGAAATGTTTTTCGTTTTCGTTTTGTCATAATCTCGTTTTATCCCAACGCATTTAAAGAATGTGAATAACGGCTACCGTTAATATAGTCTTTTGAATCGAGATATAACTATCCTTAATACCAAACCGACTTGAACTAATATGCGCTTATGTCACAATGTATTTCCTGAACATGTGCCTTCTTCGGGACACGAAAAGGGACCAAGCGGGCCGCACAAGTTCATTCATACGAGATGATTAAGTCGTCTTTAGTTCAAATCATTTCGATGTTTTGGGGTAGTTTATATATCGGTTTAAGAGTATATATTAACATCTCGTTTCATTTTCTTTACGTACTTTAGGATTAGACACGTATCATGGCAATTTGAAAACACGAATTGATTCATTCATCACATCAAAAATAGTAACGGGTAATCATATGGCAACTTCTAAGGCTACTATATGCTGACACGACTGATCGCGGGACCTCACAGGACCGCACGAATTCACCCATATCGAATGGATAGGGACCCTTCGGCGCCTTACTATAAGGGGGAACTTACACTAGCCTCTTTCGAGCGACGATGGAATCTTGATAAGGGTATTTTACCCCTATCTTTTAGCGTGATTTACGGGTTGATTTTGGATAAAATAAATAAGTTTAATTACAAAAATAAAGTGTTTTTGATAAAATAAAGAAATAAAAATAAATCTCGTACTTTCAGTTTATTTTCCTCGTTTTTGATTAGTTTAGGAAATAAAAACGTCAAGCTAACTCGGCTCTCAAGATTTGTATTTCAGGTACGAGAAAGGAGCAAAAATCCACTCCATACGCGGGGCGTATAATCCCCTACGCGGGGCGTGAAACATGGTGTCGGTAATGATTGCCTTATCCGCAGAAGCCATGTGGAACTGACTCAGCATACGCGGGGCGTATGCCACTCTACGCGGGGCGTATGACACATGTCGGCAATAATTGGCCTAAATCCTGAAAGTCAGACTGCATTGTCTCTCGGAGTCAACTCTCCATACGCAGGGCGTGTCACCATATACGCGGGGCGTAAAAGGCAGTTCTTCAACATAAAAAGATCAGAGACTCATTTATGCGGGGCGTACTTCAGCTACGCACGGTGTAAAAGCACCAATTCAAGCAATAAAACTTCAGAGACTCAAACACGCGGGGCGTATGCCACTCTACGCAGGGCATGTTTGAGACAATTAGACACGGAATTGGTCCACATGCAGGAGATTTCTGACGGGATGGGCATTTACGCGGGGCGTAGTCCAATTTACGCGGGGCGTATCATGGAATTTCTGCACCAAATCATATTGCTCCATACTTGTGCTGTGTGAAATTACAACATTACCCTTGCTTGATGTCTATAAATAGATAGCTCTTGAACATTACTAGACACCAATTACATATTAGAGAGCTACACTATACTCTTTTCTTTCCTTGTAATTTAGATTCAGATTTTGTAGTTAAACTCTCCCCCTCGAGAGCTTGTTCGGTTGTTCCGGCGTTCCATCGAAGTTCCGTTCCATCATTCGTCACCAAGCTCGAGAGTTCCACCTCCACGACCTAAGAGACGGCTTTGAGTCCGGTTAGCTAGTTCCAAGGGCGGATTCTCCCTTTTTACTTGCTAATTAGCTTGTACTCTTCCTATGTACTAGGCTTGGTTGTATTTCATCTAATCACTTTCCATATTTATAATCGTTAATCGTTATTTCATATAAAGAGGGATAAGAAGAATTACCTTTTGATGATCAATCTACCGTTGTTAATGAAGTGCCCACAACTCTTCTCCGAGTTCCCAAACACGAAATAAAACACGGGAAGATTAATTTAGAATCAACCGTTGAATAGCAACCAAAGTAGATTGCCTCTAATTAATCAACACAAGATCAAGAATAAAAGAAATAGATGAAATCAATTGATCGGAAGGAAGCGGTAGAGAAATCTCGTCCTCGAACTAGGGGTGTCGAATTTTCTCTCTCTTACACTAGGGTGGATTTCGAAAATCTCAATAGGGGATTGGCTCTCTTGGATTTCGAAAATCCTAAGGGAGGGGGTATTTATAATCTCTTGTATCTAATCCCTAGTTAGATAGAATTAGGTTACTGAATAGGAATTCAATTCGGAATAGGATTCCTAATTATTATCTCATTATATATCTAATATATTAAGGATAATAATAATAACCTTATTGGATAATAATAGGAGTATTATAATCTAATTAAAATTCCTAACTTATTTATCTCTTAATTAATTTAATTCATAATCCTAATCTAATTAGAATTAATAAAATCAAATTAGTTATTCATGTATTTTACTACATGAATTTCGACCCCCCCTTTGGTCCATGGGCCTTATTGGGCTCAATTGGGCTTCCATCAATTAATTAACATCTATCTCTCTTTTAGGTTCCAAGTCTTATGTGTGACCCATTAGGTTCTTATTGCTTATAGCCGTATGCAACGTTATTAAATAATTTTCAAAGAATTATATTTAATCTTTGCATAACGGAATGATGTACAGAGTATGTGATTAGCAAGTCCGTAATCATTCCCCCAGAGCCATAAGAAGACAGGTTGATTATGTCGTTAACCTTTCCGTATTAGTTACAATATAATTCGATCCTTTATCAACTACATCCTTGAACTGAATCTTATAACTATGGATAATGTCAAGTCACATATAGCGAGACGTTCGTTTTACTTGTACAGGCCGAGTCAACTTAAAAAGATAGGTTAAGTGAAATCTGTATTTCTTACTCTTAAGCTATCACCTTGCAAGGATTTAGAGTCGAGTCTTCCACAAGCGATCCATGGATGTATCTCCCATTGATCGGGAGTGATAAATGCTCAATCCAATATATAGCAACTCCGCAATTACTTCCTGTGATACCCAACGTCTACTGTTCACACCCCAGAGTCATCTCTGTTAAGGATCGTGTTACACCAGAGTCAAAGCATCACATTCCGTAATCCAGAATACCAATTAACATTCCTTTGAGTCTGAGGATTAGTTATACCTATTAATACTAATGAGATGAATAGGTGACAAGGATGAATCTACCCATCTTGTTATCTCAAATCGGATCCCCAATCCTAATGAACAACGTTTCATCGGATCTATGTAACTGTCCAGATATCTGTATATATGAAGCTTGTGAGATCAGCTTTCTGTTGGACAAAATACATTGTTACATACAAGTCTCAACAGTGATATGTCAATCCCAAACATATCACTTGACTTGGGGTGGTTTTAAGTTTATCAGTTTACTATAAAGTTTTGTCTCACTTCATGCTTGTATGAACACTTTATAATCACTTTAAATAAACTTACGGATTTCCTTTTATTAGACTTTATTTAGTGCTTAAAAGGGATTGTCTTTATATAGTTATAAAACATATATCTCATTAAACAAATGATATAAAGAACAATTCATTTACATTAAGTTTGTATCCTAGAACAATTGTCTATAGGACACTAAACCCCAACATACTCCCACTTGGACTAAAGCCAATTGTTTCTAAAACTTATCCCAATAGAAGTTAAATGACAATAATGTATTCTCTGGGTTAAAGGCTTTGTCAACGGATCTGCAACGTTGTCCTCTGTAGGTACTCTTTCTATTCTCACATCTCCTCTAGCCACAATCTCTCTAATGATGTGGTATCGCTTAAGGTAATGCTTGGATGCATTATGAGACCGTGGTTCCTTTACTTGCGCAATGGCTCCATTGTTATCACAGTACAGTGTAATGGGATTGACAATGTCAGACACCACACCTAGTTCTGTAATGAACTTTCTAATCCAAACCGCTTCTTTGCTGCTTCCGCAGCTGCGATATACTCTGACTCGGTCGTAGAGAAAGCTACGCTTCCCTGCTTGGAACTCTTCCAACTGACCGCGCCCCCATTCAAGATAAACAGGTATCCTGATTGGGATTTATAATCATTCTCATCTGTAAGATGACTTGCGTCTGAAAATCCTTCTATTTTCAGATCACCTTCTCCGTACACTAGGAACATATCTTTAGTTCTTCTCAAGTACTTAAGAATGTTCTTGATGGCAATCCAATGATCGTCTCCCGGATTCCCTTGGTAACGACTCGTTACAGATAACGCGAACGCTACGTCAGGTCTAGTGCATAGCATAGCATACATAATCGAACTGATTGCGCTGGCGTACGGGACTACAGCCATGCGTCGTTTATCATCATCGGTTTTAGGACATTGATGATTGTTTAACTTTACTCCATGTAACATGGGTAAGTTACCTCGTTTCGATTCAAGCATGCTAAACCGATTTAGCACCTTTTCAATGTATGTAGCCTGTGAAAGACCAAGCAGTCTTCTCGATCTATCTCTGTAGATCTTTATACCAAGTATATAAGCTGCTTCACCAAGGTCTTTCATTGAGAAGTTACCAGATAACCATACTTTTACCGACTGTAGTAGAGCAATGTCATTTCCCATTAATAATATATCGTCCACATATAGTATGAGAAATGCTATAGAGCTCCCACTTGCTTTCTTGTAAATGCAAGCATCTTCGCAATTTTGTTCGAAACCAAATTGTTTTATGGTTTCGTCAAAACGCTTATTCCAGCTTCTCGATGCTTGCTTGAGTCCATAAATGGATCTATGAAGTTTGCAAACTTTATTTGCATCCTTTGATATGAAACCTTCAGGCTGCATCATATATACATCCTCAAGCAGGTTTCCGTTTAGGAAAGCTGTTTTCACATCCATTTGCCAAATCTCATAATCGTAGTGAGCGGCAATTGCAAGCATGATTCTGATTGATTTGGACATAGCCACGGGAGAGAAAGTTTCGTCATAATCAATTCATTGCTTCTGACGATATCCTTTCGCTACTAACCTAGCTTTGTAGGTGCTAACCTTTCCATCCATGTATGTCTTCCTTTTGAAGATCCACCTGCACCCAATGGGTATTATCCCTTCGGGTGGATCAACCAATTCCACACTTGGTTAGTATACATGGAATCCATTTCAGAATCCATGGCCTCAAGCCATGCTTTAGAATCTGGACTAGTAAGAGCCTCTTCGTAGTTTTCGGGTTCGTCGTCTAACACGGGAACCTCATTATCATCTCCCACTAGAAAACCATATCTAACTGGGAGTTCACGAACTCTTCGTGATCTACGAATAGGTGGCACAGGAGTCTCATCTAATGGGACTTCTTCGGGTACCTCAACCGCCTCTGTTGTTTCAGTCGGTGTTTCTTCTTCTTGAACTTCGTCAAGTTCAATCATGCTTCCCTTTTGTGTTTCTTCGAGAAACTCTTTCTCTAAGAAGGTTGCGTGCTTGGATATTATTACTTTCTGATCATTTGGATGATAGAAGTAATATCCCATAGTTTCCTTAGGGTATCCAATGAAGAAACATTTATCAGATTTCGAATCTAGTTTGTCGGACGCAATGCGTTTGACAAATGCTGAACAACCCCATACTCTCATAAATGAAAACACAGGTTTCCTACCAACGAACAGTTCATATGGTGTGGAACTAGCGGATTTAGTTGGTACTCGATTTAGGGTGGAGAGGGCAGTTTCTAAGGCATAGCCCCAGAACGTCTTTGGAAGTAAGGCCATGCTCATCATGGATCGTACCATATCTAGTAGGGTACGGTTTCTCCTCTCGGATACACCATTGTGTTGTGGTGTATAGGGAGGTGTCCATTGTGAGCATATCCCACATTCAGTTAGATAATTCAGAAAATCATCTGAAAGATATTCGCCACCTCGATCAGATCGAAGCGTCTTTATTTTCTTTCCTAATTGATTTTCTACTTCATTCTTGAAGTATTTGAATTTCTCAAAAGCTTCTGATTTGTGCTTCATCAAGTAGATGTAACCATATCGGGTATGGTCATCTATGAAGCTTATGAAGAATCTGAATCCTCCTCTTGCTTGGACTGACATAGGACCACATACATCTGAATGAATAAGTCCTAGAGTGTCTGATACACGCTCACCTTTATTGCTAAAGGATGTCTTTGTCATTTTACCTTTTAAACATGATTCGCATGTTTCCAATGATTCGGGATCGATTGGATCTATAAGCCCATCTGAATGTAGCTTTAGCATGCGTCTCTTGTTTATATGGCCTAAACGAAAATGCCACAAGTAAGTTGAATTATCTAGCTTATGTCTTTTGGTATCAATTGCAAAAACAGGAATTTTGTCATCTAACACATAAATCCCATTTTGTGATATTCCTGAAAAATAAAAGATCGAATCTTTATAAAAATTTCAACTCTTGTCTTTTATTGAAATATGAAAACCGTCGTCAACAAGACGGCTAATAGAAATAATGTTGCGAGACATTTGAGGAACGTATAAACAATTCCTTAATTCTATTACAAGCCCAGAGGGCAAATTCAAAACATAATCTCCAATTGCGAGGGCGGCAACTCTTGCTCCATTTCCCACTCGCAAGTTTATGCTTCCTTTCTTTAGTTCCTTAGTCTGTTTTAGCTCCTGCATATTTGTACAAATATGAGATCCACATCCGGTATCAAGTACCCAAGATTCAGACTGTGAAACTGTATTTATTTCAATATAAAACATACCAGATGCTGAAGCACCGCCATTTCCCTTCTTGAGGGAGGCTATGTACTCCTTGCAGTTCCTCTTCCAATGCCCATCTTTACCACAGAAGTGGCACTCTGCTTTGGGCTTCTTCACTTCCTTTCCCTTAGCTTTGTTGGGCACGGCTTTCTTACCTTTCTTGGGATATTTAGGATTGGGATAATTCCCTTTCCTCTTCTTTGATCCCTCAATGACAAGAGCCGGTATGGCTTTGTCTTTCTTCATATTGGGCTCAACTGACTTGAGCATATTTGCAAGCTCTTCAAGAGAGGTTTGCAAGTCATTCATCTGATAGTTCATGATGAACTGTGAATAACTCTTTGGGAGGGATTGAAGAATTAAGTCTATGCTTAATCGTTATCCATCGCGAATCCAATACTTGAAAGTTTGGTAATATAGCCAATCATCTTGACACAATGTGTCATGACAGATGTGCCCTCTTGCATCCTGCAATGATATAGCAACTTGGATATTTCGTAGCGTTCGCACCTAGTCTGTTTCCCAAACAGCTCTTTAAAGTGCATGATGATGGAATAGGCATCCATTTCCTCATGTTGCCTTTGTAATTACGGTGTCATCGATGCAAGTATGATGCATCCGGCATGATCATCATCAGCCTTGTGCTTCTGGTAAGCATCAATTTCCTCAATGGGAGCATCATCATCAGGGATAGGGGGTATCGTTGTATCAAGTACATACCCTATCTTATCGAACTTCAAAACAATTTTGAAGTTACGAAACCAGTCGGTGAAGTTTGAACCATTCAATTTGTTATCGGTAAGAATGTTTTGCAGATTGGTTTTAGTCATGATTTTAAGAGTGCGTTTAATTAAACCTGAGAGTGAGAAAGAGTAAACGTATGTCATTCATTTGCTTAAAGTATATCAATCTAAAATTATAGGCCTTTTGTTTATTTTAGATTGCTCCCACTATTTTGCCAAATTAATAGCCCTCCATATTAATTCGAAGAATTTCACAAATCCTTTAGTGAGCTATGATCCTAACTCCTGAGATTTCGCCTTGAGTTTGCTCAACAAGCTAGTCTCATTCGTTAGGTAGATTCATGTAATCAATCACATCTTTAATGTGATTCCTAGGTTATTGGGTTACTAACCACATTAGTAACTAATATGCTATTCACATTAATCCCAACCATATTGCCCATTAGTTTATGACAACATGAGTTTGCTCATCCAATTATCATAATCTAATTTAAGTATTACCCCATATTCATGAAAAGTAATTTTCGATAATTCAGGTGTTACCGTAAGACCCCGAGCTTGAGTTTGCTCAACAACCCAAAGGCCCCCAGTACTGCCGGCTGAATTATAATATTAGGGAGGGGCAACCGATTTTAATAACTTGTTTATTTACTTAACTTTTTAATGAGGGATTTTATCTTAGGTCTCATAATCTAACTTAGTCTTGATTTGCTTTAGCATACATCAGACACATACATTCACATACATTGGCGTTATGGACATATTATCTAAATTATTCTGTTGAGCCAGAGACGGAATAAAAGGGCAAACCTAAGGAAATACTAACTATTACATATTTCTCTTTAGGTCCTCCGTCTTCTCCATGGCGCCTCGAAATTACATATTAATTTCTATACTACTAAAGAAAACTTCAATTGAATTGAAGGGAATCAGATGAGAGGAGAAATTACAATAGATAGTAGAAAGGCAGGACTCGCAGGCCCTATTTCAAAAATACCAAAAGACTAAAAGAGGGTCCAAATATGTCTATAACTCCAAACATGCATAGACTCAATTAAATAAATTTAATTGGTTGATTACATAACTATTTTATGTAATATTTATGTTAATCACATTAACTTATCAAATTAACTTTCATCCAATTTTACTTCTAATAGTTTCGTATCTTTTATAATAATTCTAGATTAATATAACTATACAAAACTTTAATTATGCACGTCCCAATTATTTTGATTTTAATTCATTTAACATTTTGATTTACAAATTGGTAAAACAAACTTTTAAACAAATTTTCAATCGATAATCAAAACAGAAAACTATCAATTTCTGAAACATATATATTTAAATATATTTAAAAACCGATTTTAAACAATTTAAATCCAAGTGGGTCTCGGGCCGGGCCCGAGAGTGGGCTGCTGCCAGCTGAACCGCCGCTGCCTTGCGGCAGCGGCGGCCAGGCGCCGCACGCGGCTGCTGTCGCGCGACAGCGGCCAGTCGCGCCGCGAGGCGCGACTCGGGCTGCTGTCGTATATTTTTTTTTATAATATCAATTTTAAATATATATATATATATCAGTTCTAAAACGGTTTTAAAACGATTTTCAGAAAATAGGAAAAAACTACTATAGATTTCCGTTTTTTCTTTAGAATTAATAAAACTGATTTTATCAATCTAACTATAAAAGTAATAGATTTTGTTATGATGATTATCAATCAAAATAATTAGGAACATACGCATAATCTATTTTAATTAACAATTAATTAAAACTTATTTATCTTTAGAATCAATTAATCAAAACAATTTGTTAATTAATCCTAACTATAAATATTTATTCAATCCTATTGAAAAACTTCTAAATTTTCATATATGAAATAACGGATTTAACGATGGCTCTGATACCACTGTTGGAAATTAGGCTAAGGTATAGCAGCGAAAATATAAATTTTTTAACCTATTTCCATTAACCCTAGGATCCGTTAATCGTTATTTCATATAAAGAGGGATAAGAAGAATTACCTTTTGATGATCAATCTACCGTTGTTAATGAAGTGCCCACAACTCTTCTCCGAGTTCACAAACACGAAATAAAACACGGGAAGATTAATTTAGAATCAACCGTTGAATAGCAACCAAAGTAGATTGCCTTTAATTAATCAACACAAGATCAAGGATAAAAGAAATAGATGAAATCAATTGATCGGAAGGAAGCCGTAGAGAAATCTCGTCCTCGAACTAGGGGTGTCGAATTTTCTCTCTCTTACACTAGGGTGGATTTCGAAAATCTCAATAGGGGATTGGCTCTCTTGGATTTCGAAAATCCTAAGGGAGGGGGTATTTATAATCTCTTGTATCTAATCCCTAGTTAGATAGAATTAGGTTACTGAATAGGAATTCAATTCGGAATAGGATTCCTAATTATTATCTCATTATATATCTAATATATTAAGGATAATAATAATAATCTTATTGGATAATAATAGGAGCATTATAATCTAATTAAAACTCCTAACTTATTTATCTCTTAATTAATTTAATTCATAATCCTAATCTAATTAGAATTAATAAAATCAAATTAATTATTCATGTATTTTACTACATGAATTTCGACCCCCCCCCCTTTGGTCCATGGGCCTTATTGAGCTCAATTGGGCTTCCATCAATTAATTAACATCTATCTCTCTTTTAGGTTCCAAGTCTTATGTGTGACCCATTAGGTTCTTATTGCTTCTAGCCGTATGCAACGTTATTAAATAATTTTCAAAGAATTATATTTAATCTTTGCATAACGGAATGATGTACGGAGTATGTGATTAGCAAGTCCGTAATCATTCCCCCAGAGCCATAAGAAGACAGGTTGATTCTGTCGTTAACCTTTCCGTATTAGTTACAGTATAATTCGATCCTTTATCAACTACATCCTTGAACTGAATCTTATGACTATGGATAATATCAAGTCACATATAGCGAGACGTTCGTTTTACTTGTACAGGCCGAGTCAACTCAAATAGATAGGTTAAGTGAAATCTGTATTTCAAGTCTTAAGCTATCACCTTGCAAGGATTTAGAGTCGAGTCTTCCACAAGCGATCCTTGGATGTATCTCCCATTTATCGGGAGTGATAAATGCTCAATCCAATATATAACGATCCCGCAATCACTTCTTGTGATACCCAACATCTACTGTTCACACCCCAGAGTCATCTCTGTTAAGGATCGTGTTACACCAGAGTCAAAGCGTCACATTCCGTAATCCAGAATACCAATTAATATTCCTTTGAGTCTGAGGATTAGTTATACCTATTAATACTAATGAGATGAACATGTGACAAGGATGAATCTACCCATCCTGTTATCTCAAATCGGATCCCCAATCCTAATGAACTACTTTTCATCGGATCCATGTAACTGTCCAGATATCTGTATATATGAAGCTTGTGAGATCAGCTTTCTGTCGAACAGAAGACATTGTTACATGCAAGTCTCAACAGTGATATATCAATCCTAAACGTATCACTTGACTTGGGGTGGTTTTAAGTTTATTAGCTTATTATAAAGTTTTGTCTCACTTCATGCTTGTATGAACACTTTATAATCACTTTAAACAAACTTACGGATTTCCTTTTATTAGACTTTATTTAGTGCTTAAAAGGGATTGCCTTTATATAATTATAAAACATATATCTCATTAAAACAAATGATATAAAGAACAATTCATTTATATTAAGTTTGTATCCTAGAACAATTGTCTATAGGACACTAAACCCTAACAAAAAGAAATGATACGATCCGTCCCCGTTATGGGCTTAATACACGTCTTCCGGAATCAAATTTCTCTACTTCCCCAGCAGAGTCGCCACTTGTAGGTGTCGCGGCCTCGCCAGGAAGACCCGGGGGGTGGACACCGTTGACGACAGATGTTGTGATTGGCGCCGAAAGCAACCAATCGCGGAATCAAGCTTCTCGGCAGGGTCGGAGCTCGGAGTATGGAAGAGTCACCACCCACAATGGGAAATGAACACCGATCCCTTGCGGGAGACCGGTGAGGGTTCGGGAAATTTGGGTACGAGCCGAGAAGGCTAGCTCCTTTCCAGAGAAAGGCTACTAGGCACCCCGACATCGCTCGGTTCTGAACCACCGGCCTCCTACTTAGCATGTTAGGTGCTAACGGACTAATCACATATTTCTTTAAGTTTAAAATTCATTTGAAACATTTTCTTTCTCGTTTTGAAAACCGTTTTGAGCATATTATTGAAAGCCATTTTAGTAAAGAATCACTCATTTACATGAATTAGAATATGTAGAAGAAAGAGGGAGATAGAAGGAAGAATTGGTTTCTTTACAACGTGAATTATGCTTTAAACTATACATTAAATCTAAATTAACCTCACTCCCCGAAAGAAGGTTTATTTACATGGTTCGTACCTTAATCGCCGTTGGAACGATTTAGATACGTTTCAAAACCCCGTTAATTTTTCACTCGAATCGCCGTTGGAACGACTCGAGTGTTTGAAAACGTGAAATAAGAAGTTTTAACCCAAAAACGTGGTTAAGCATACAAGTCCATTTATTTTTATACAAAACCGTTTTAACGGAAAACGATTCAAAACTCTATCATTTGCCGAAAAGCGTTTTTAATTACAAGGTTCGCTTAATTCATCGTTGGAACAGATTAAGGTTTCAAAACGTGATATTTTAGGAAGTCGTTTGATAAAGAACTAAAAACCTTTTATTTGCATTAGAAACCTCTAGAAACCTTTAGTTTAAATAAGCAAATTGAAATCTTTTTGTGGTTTATTTTTCCCATTTGTACCTAAACTATTCCTCACTTGAACATAATTACAATAATGATCAATTTAAATCCCAACACTCACCCAATAGAACAAATTTGAAATATATACATATAGATGTCAAAAAGAAGGGTAAATATACATATACATATACATTTTGGTAAAAAATAATGGTTATATCTATAGATTAAAAAAAATAAGGAAGTAAAGGAATAACATATAGTATAATGGTTCATGATAATGAAAATAATACTAGGTATAATATACTTTTTATCTTAATAAAGAAAGCGTGTAAAAATGAATAAGATTCGTAAACAAGAAAATAACATTTAACTCAAAATAGTTTTTACATAATAAATACCAAACTAATATTTAAAAACCCCAAAATCATTTATCAATTAGTTACCTCAAAAGCCCAAATAAGCAAAACCTATATATATATATGTATATATATATATAATTTTACCAAAGCTAACTTAGTATAAATGATGCTTAAATAGGAAATAAATAGAGGTATAATGAATATTTATTAGTTATATACTCCCAAAATAATTTTTAGTAAATATACTACATAATTATATATACATGTATATAAGATTAAATGTCAAAAAGGTAAGAAAAAGGTTCAAAAATAGACTTTTTAAAGTTCCAGCAGCTTTAGCGACGGAAAATCCGTCGCTAAACAGCTATTAGTGACAGAAATGGAAGAATTACAGAATTAGTCTCCAAACTTTCCAGATTTATTAAAAGGCTTTAGATCTAATCTATTCTATCATTTTGGTCCCCGAACTACCCAAATTGGGTCATAGTCTATAACGGAATCTCCCAAAACGATGTTTTATTTCAAAACGTTAATTAGGAAAACATTTTTAAATCTTATATCTACAACGTTTTAGTCCCGAACTACCCTCAAACGGGGTCACGGTTCGTATTGGGACTTAAAACGAGGTTTTTTATTTCAAAACAAAACCAAACATTTATTTAATACGAGACGGAAATTAAATAAATACGGAAGAATAAATAAAAGTGAAAAATAAAATAAATAACTAGAATTATAAACAAAATAAATAAATAAACAAAACTATGAATAAAATAAATAAATAAAATAAATAAATAAATTAAATAAACGAAATAAATAAATTAAATAAAAAAGAGTCTAGTCCTCAGATAATACCTCAAGATCGGTATTTGACAGCTAGTGTCGGTTGATTCCAAGAGTTACGGTTTTTGGTGTTTTTGTGTTTTTTGTCAAATATTTAACTTTTGGAAATTTTCAATTTTTAGGAAAAAAATGTTTTCCCCCAAAAATTTACACTCTCTCTAAAATAATTTCTTAGAAAGAGAAGCTCCCAAAATCCCCCTCACTCAAATGCATGGGGATCCATGCCTTTTATAGGCACGGATTCCAAGGTTGGGCGTATGTGCCCGAAGGCATCGGGCACGTACGCCCAACATTGTTGGGCGACGCCCAACATGGGTTGGGCTACCCCCAACCTCTGTTAGGCGCACGCCCAACAGATGTGGGCGTACACCCAACAATTATTGGGCGGCGCCCAACAATCGTTGGGCGTACGCCCAACTGTTGGGCGACGCCCAATGCTTGTTGGGCGTTCACCCAAGGAGAGTTGGGTGACCGTCCAACGAGCGTCGGGCGTTGGGCGTACGCCCAATGCTTATTGGGCGTTCACCCAAGGAGAGTTGGGTGACCGCCCAACGAGCGTCGGGCGCGCGTCAAACGCCCGCCGGACGAGCGTTTGACGCGTCGAGCGTCATATCTGGCGTTCGCGGGACGATGCTCGCCTTTCGGGGGTGACGCTCGTAGCCCGTTGATCGACGCACGACCTCCGGGGCCTTCTCGTCTACCGACAAATTGGTGAACGTGCCCGACACCACTCAGAAGGTACCGAACTTGCTAGTGGTGCTTTCAAGTGCCGGCTCTCCAAGTTTTTCCTTGATTTTCGAACTAATGGAATCAGCCGACTTAGCCGTTTATCGTGGGTTTTCGTCACATGTCCTCCGACTCGGTGTCTACACTACTCTTTTATCAATTCAATGAGAAGAAACAAAATCACTCCTAAACGTGCGGAGGATCTAGTGTTTGTCACACTAACTTGCGTCTTCTTTCTAGGAAGACACCACAATATGAGAAAGGAGAGACAAGAATGTGGGATATTGGTGGAGATGCCTTTGAGTCACAGGATGGTGCGAGAATCCTTGAGATTGCCGATCTATCTCTTTATGAACCGGAATTGGAGTCGATGGTGTTTGTAGATGAAGAAGATGATGAAAATGAAATGCTTGAAGATTAAGTACTTTGGTTTGATTTGATTTGTAGTAGATATTGTTTTTCTGATGAATTAATGACTTATTATCTTAGTATGGATGTTTTTTTTATGGATTAGAGAATGACTTATTTGTGATTTAGCAAGTTTTTTATATATTTTTATATCTATTATATATCTAATTAATTATATAAAATTTGATGTGTCCCCACCGCACCCGTGTCTCATATTTTCTAAAAATGCTGTTTGCCGTGTCCGCACCCGTGTCCATGCTTCATAGCTCAAGAATAATACTAGCAATAGGAAGCAATTTTAGATAAAATGTAATCATACTTTATGGATTTAAAACCCCTAATATGGGCAATAAAGAGTTCTAAATAGGGAAGGAATAAACTTTTTGCATCTCTATAGAAAAGAATTCTAAAGAGGGTGAATCCATATTAAGTAGGAGTGGTCCATGCCTACCTGTACAATCCTAATTGAGACAGGACTTCATAATTGGTGAAAATAAGCTCCAATTTGTTCTTTATAAAAGGTGCACCCCTTGATCCGAAAAGAACTTAACACCTTTGGTCTAACCAAAAGCGCATCTCTCGAACCTGTCTAAATATTATTAGAAGTCTTATGCATTAGCTAGATATTTAGGGATGGCAATGCATTTTGCTTCCTTCAAGGCAACCATAGTCTTTGAGAACTTCATTAGCCATTCATGGCTCGACATGTCCTTATTTCCTTTAGCCAGATACGAACTGTTACGCTCCTCATTTTGTGTAAATAGTTTCAAAACAAATTATGTACAATGTCTTTGCTTCAAATCATTTTCTACACACCTTGTATCCATAATAAACTCATTTGTCTTTCAAAATCAGTAAGTTCATTTCCTTTATCTTTCTTTATTTTTGTTTTGCTATTTTTTTCAATAAATAAGCCATGTCTCAAAATCCAGAATCATCTTAGGGGACTTTGATGCACCCCGAGCTGACGCTCAAACGCTCGCTAAGGGATAAGTGTATCCCGTTGTTATCAAGTAATAAAATCTAGAAAGTCCAGGTATCGAATCCATAAGATTTATACTGCAACTACCAAACTACTCGGTTTCTAATATTAGCTAGGCAGTGGAAAGTTGAATTGGGTTTTTATTTAAGTTATTCTACTCCTAGGTTGATCCTAAGCAAAACAAATACTCTAAGAAGAGAGCGAAATGATACGATACTACAATATTCAATCTAATTAACCAATTGAATTAAAGACCTAATCTGAATTTGCATAAACTTAAGACAATTAAACCGACCTATCCTTCTAGGGTCCCTAGTACGCGATTCCTTTGTTACATGTCGTAACTAGCTCTAAGATGCAGGAATTTGGGTCCTTTAACTGTGATGTTGTCAATATCACAAACTTCACTATAGACTTCCGAAATATACTTGCAATGCGAACCTAGTTTGTATTTGGACTTTTGAATGATTTAATTCTAATTAAGCAAAGCATAAATTGACAAATAAGAAACTTAATTGAAATTGAAATTGAAACTTATATTAAAGATGAAGAACAGTACATCACAAATACAACCAACTTAGAATTCATAGGAAGGATCTAAAGTAAACAGAGACTAAAGAGGATAGAAATCACTTTTGAGAACTTGTCGACTAAAGTAGTTGTCTTTCTGATACTAGAGGATGGAACTTAAGAACCCTTAAAGCTGGAGATAGAAGGAGCTTTGGTGCTTCATATGCTGATGAAGGATTATGGGGATGAATTCTCAAGGTGATGCAATGGCAAATGATGAATTTACAATTGAAATACATTCTATTTATAGGCTAAAATATACCATAAATGCTCAAGTCAACGTTACAATTCAAATGGGATTACACAGGTTAAAATCTCCCAAAATGAGGGGTTGGAATCAGTCTTAAAAACTGATTTGCAGGTCCAGCTCACCGAACTGGACCTATTGGATGGCGAAATCCAGTCTTGGTGTCCAGCTCACTGAGCTGGAGGCCAAAACTGGCTTTACCAGTCAAAACAAGGGCCAACTCGTCGAGCTGGCCAATAGGAGGTCCCTAAATGCAATGTTCTTCTTCTTGACGTGTTGGATGGTTCCATGACACGCCTAGCGGCGTCGCACCGCTAGGCTGACTAAGGGATAAGTGTACCCCGTCATTATCAAGTAATAAAATCTGGACAAGTCCAGGTATCGAATCCACAGGATTTACTACTGCAAGTATCAAGCTACTCGGTCGGGTGATGTTATCTAGGCTTTGGGGGGTTTTGATTTGGTTTTGTTAAGTTAATCTACTCCTAGTTTAATTACGCTACTTCTAGCTAAGTTATTCTACTCCTAATTACGTTATTCTACTCCTAATTGATCTTTCACTAATGAATTTACCTGAAGGAACATGGGGTGATACGATAATAATGAAGATAGATTGTTAAGGCAATTGATTAAAAACCTAACCCTAGTTACTTGTACTCGAGGCGATTAACCCTACTTATCCTTCTGACGTCCCTAGTACGTGATTCCTTTGTAAGGCCGATACTAGCTCTAAGGCTCAGCAATTTGGGCCTCATCAACTAAGAGGTTGTCAATCTCATAGGCTCTGACTAGGTCAGATTCGGCTCGCAATATGTGCCAAGTTAATTTTTGGACTTATGAATGAGTTAAACCAATTGAATAAAGCGTAAGAGAAAGATTAAATAAACAACCGATTGAACAGAACAAGAGCTAAAATATTATTAAAGATGAAAGAGTAATGTCACGAGTATACACTTAGCCTAGGATTCATAGACTGTATCAAGGGATAAAAATAAAGTATATAAAAAAGATGAGAAAATCCCTTTCAGGGAACCTATCTACCCTGCAGACGTCTTCCTAGGTCTTAAGGACGGACCTTGAACAATCCTCGGTGGGCGGAGCTTTGGAAGTTCTTCAATGGAGGTTGAAGGAGATGGAGGAGGTGGAGAGGATTCTTCAAGGGTGTAGGCTAAGATAAATTACAACAATGAAAGATGTTTACAAATTTAAGCTAATGGTTCTATTTATAGTCACGGTCTGGGCTCTCGTTCTGACCTAATTCGTTTCCTTTTACAGGTGGGAAGACGTGGGGTCAAACGTGGCTTCATGGGGCTAGGAATCAATCAAAAGACCGATTCCCGCAAGTCAGCTCGCCGAGCTGGCCCAAAAAGGCCAGTTTCGACGAGCGCAATGCCCAGACTCCCTGCGTGACTGTCGGGTGTTCCCGCGACGTGATTTTTCGCCCGAACTCGTTCCTGTTTTGACCTGCACACGCATGTAAACTTCAAACGACATTAGTTTCGGGGCTAAATTGACCCACCAATCGCTTATTTTGAGTGAATACTCCGTTTGGTGTGACTTTTGGAGGATCAATTAGCCATAAAAGATAATCGAAAGTTAACGTACATGCTATTTGGCCATATTTGCCTAAAATGATCAGAAAACGAGCCTAAACCACAAAAGTAGATAAAACATATACAAATTCTAACTAACTCACACAAAAGCATGTAAATGCGAGAATTGCTCGCTTATTTAGCAAAACTAAACTAAAAACCGTCCTAAAACTGTACCCAAAGATAGGGGTTTTTAACCCCTATCATTCCACCTCTTCCGTATTTGACCTG
The DNA here is from genome assembly GCF_963576675.1 of Euphorbia lathyris. Taxonomy (NCBI): domain Eukaryota; kingdom Viridiplantae; phylum Streptophyta; class Magnoliopsida; order Malpighiales; family Euphorbiaceae; genus Euphorbia; species Euphorbia lathyris. The sequence goes on from NC_088910.1 coordinate 93,517,773, forward strand.
CAACATCACACTAAAACTCCAAAAACATTAGTTCTAAGACTAAATTGATTCACCAAACTTTAGGCCTTAAGTACCGAATTAATTTATAGTGACATTTGGTGAATCAATTAGCCCAAAAGATTAAAGGAAAATTTAGGTGAGTGCTTAACTTGGCATTATATTATTAAAAATGACATAAGTAATACATAAAAGTGCTAAAAGAGAACTAAAAACTAAATAGTTGGCAAAATTGAAATAAAGCATGGAAAATTGATAATAATTTATTGGAATTAGCATAAATGACTAGCCGAACTAGAAAAACCTCCCAGTTTTGACTAAGTGTCCGACACAACATAAACAGATGTGATTACATATATTTAGAGAGATAAATAGAGACACAATGTCCAAAAGTTGCACTTTAATTAGCATAGATCATACTTTTAAGAAAAGGATACATGTTAGTTAAATAAGCTTAAGGGATAGCCAAATAAACACCTCACCAATGGTTGTTCACTCAATCACACATAATATTTAGGTGGCTTAAGTGTATAACTCTCAGCTTTGTTATTGCTTAAAGTTATGGTGAGTTTGCATGTTCATCTGAGTACCTCTATTTTGCTACTTGACTCTAACAATATCAAAAATAGTCTCAAATTCGGATTGTAATGAGCTTAAGGTTAAGGGTAGGTTAACGGGTTAAAATTGGGTTAAGAATTTAGCACTAAAAATAAAAAGGATGGCATAAAATCAGCAAGTTTATAAACAAAGTTAACGAGCATTTATTGAAATTGGATAACATATTTTTTTCATAGCTTTTCTTCTTCTCTTCTTTTTTTTCTTTTTTTCTTTATGTATATGATCGAGTTTAGAAATGATCATACGAGATATGGAAGTGAATTGATCCAAGAAGTGGATCGAAATAAGAACAACCAGACCAGTGATTGGTCTTTTCATTGTAAAAACATACTCATTCCCTTTTTAGGTAAAACAACTTGCTTTTAATGGAAAATAGAAATTCCAAAACGGATAGTGCTAAAACAAATGAATATCGTTTACAAACAATTTGTAGGTTAAGAAGGAAATACATTAAAACATGTTAAAAATGCTCAACGGGGCTTCCTAGAGGTGATGAAAACGAGAAAATAAAATGAATAAAAAGGTTAATTCTAAAGAGACTCTTCATCATTTACTGTTTAAAATTAAGGCATGTAAACTTAACTCGGTATTTAGTGCAAAATCTATAACTTCTCACAAGTCAAAGTATACACACACAAATGTCAAGAAAAAGAGTTTTTTGATGTTTGCTCTTAAGCTCAAATATAGCTCACAATTCGTTGGGTAAAATTTTATGCTACTGGTTTTCCCAATCTCAAGTTTAAAAACCACATGCCTTCAATTCTTAACTTATCATATCCAAGTAATGATTTTATGATTTTATCCAAAGTAGGGTCTCAGTGCAATCTTAACTTATGTTTTTACAGATACAAGAGTTGTGCCTTACACTCAAACTAACTAGCATGCAAAAGGTAAGTTCAACCCTCAATTCTTCAGGACAAATAACAAAGTTTAGCTTCAAATAAAGAATATGTTTTTGGGATTTATTAACAAGAAAAAAGTGAAAACAGAGAAATATTACATATGCATGGGGAAGCCAGATATATGTTATTGAAAACAAAATAAAGCAAAAATGAGAAATTAAACTAGACACGACACATAAAAATAAAAATAAAATAATTTTCTGAGTTTGTCTACCCCCTCCTCACACTTAAAACTTACAATAAGTTCCAACATTACAATTAAAAATTAAAGTGCGAATATAAAGAGTTAGGGTGGAGAAGACAACTTGTTTGACGCCTTTTTTGAGTGGATTGGATTGTGAGTATAACAGTAATTTTGTAGAAAAATTACAAAAATTGGAAATCTGACTTCTAAATCAAAAATTGTGGGAAAGCTTAAAGGAAATAAAAAAAAGCTTAAAGTGCGTCAATTATATCTACGGATATCGAGATTAATTGAAGGAAACGATGTCGAAATTGAAATTGAGAATAAAAGGAAATGCTTGAATAATCGAAATTGAGATTCTGAAATTGAAAGGATTACAGATATAAGAATTGAATTGAAAGAACTTGGAATTTACAATTAAAAGAAAGTTTGTAGAGCTAAAGCAATTGAAAATCGAAAGAGATTGACAAGATTGTTGTAGAGATTTTTCTAAGACTTTTGAGTCAATGTTTTGTTGATTGTTTTGGTTGTTGATTGAGTTGAATCATGTTTCCTGCTGCCAAAACTTGTATTTATACTATAAAAATAAGTATGTAACCGTCCATCAAGTAAGTTCCACGTTTCAGCAAGGTAGTTCCAATAAGTTCTGTAACTGCTCTCATCCACTAACTGTTTTTTGCTACTGAATTATACTTTTTTGCTATAAAAAATATATTGGAAACTACCCAGCAAAAAAGTTCCACACTTCAGCAAGTAAGTTCCACGTTTCAGCAAAGAAGTTCTGTAACTGCTCAGCAAGGAAGTTCCATAACTACTTTCCCCCACTAACCCATGTTTTCAGCTCCAATATCTCCCCATTATCTCCACTTCCCAACTTCCCAACTTCCACGAATTTGTAGCAGCTCCATCATTGATTTAATTGGATAATTATCCAATTTAGCTAGAATAATTGATAAATTACCAAATCGGTCTAATACTTCTAATTTCTCACGTTTTGATGAAAAAAATACAATTGTTAAAATAATATCAATTCCAAGACAAATTAAATTGCCTAAGGTTAAATTCCGGATGGAAGATTGGCGGAGGAGGCTATGAGATCGGCGGATATTTCTCCGCAGGTTAGACGGTTCAGTACCGACCGTATCCGTGAAAGGTCGAGGGAACGGGTTTCTGTTCCGGAGGAAGGCGTTGCTGGGGCGGGGCTTAGTGGCTCGGAGTGTGGCCAGATTACGGCCGCGGCTTCGGGGGCGTTGGGACTGGTTGATGGTGTAGGCGAGAGCGCTGGCTCCGTTTCTCTGCCGGCTGCAGGAGAGGGAGAGCATGAGCGGGGGGCGGGATCCTTGGCCTGCGTTGCGGATTTTATCGCCCCGGCTGGGGAGGGCGGTAGGCCTTCGCCTGGCGCTCCTACGAGTGTAGGCAGCGATGCGGGGTTGCCGACACTAAAGGTGGATGCCCAAGGCGAGGCCCCGAAGGATGGCACGGAGTTTAGGGATGTTGGGGATTTTGTGGCTCCCCCGTTGAGCGGGGCTTTGGCCCAGGGGGCTGCTTGCCTAAAAATCTCAGTTCCTAGGTCTAATCCCGGTATTCATGGTAACCCTAGATTAGGGCTGGGGAATTTATCCTGGAAAGACATGGTAATGGGGGTGGTAGAGGAAGAACCCATGATTGAGGATGACATTATCGAGGAGGTTTCTGAGGGAGATGTTTCTGACTCAGATATTGAGGATGGTGAGCAAGAGGACCCTTTGTGTCCTTTTATCCGGCTTTCATCGGAAGACAAGCGGGTTCTTAGATCCAAATGGAAACTCTCCTTAATTGTCACTGTTCTTGGGAAAAGGATAAGCTTCAATTACTTTGCCCAGAGGATCCAGGCCCAATGGGCAAAGAAAGGGAAGGTTACCATCACGGATCTGGAGAATGACTATTATGTCATAAAATTTACAAGGGCAGAAGATTATAATTCAGTGATTAATGGTGGACCTTATATCATATCCAATCATGTTTTAGCGCTGAGGACTTGGGTACCAAATTTTAATCCACATGATTGCTCTGTTAATAGGATCCTTACTTGGGTTAGATTCCCAGGTCTACCCATTGAATACTATAATGAAAGATTTCTGAATAAGATTGGTGGCCTGGTTGGGAAAGTTCACCACGTTGACAAGACTACCGTGGGGGCAGAAAGAGGCAAGTTTGCCAGGGTTTGTATTGACATTGATCTTGCTAAGCCTCTTCTGTCTAAATTCTCCGTTCAGAATAAGGTCTTTTATATTGAATATGAAGGTATTCACAATATCTGCTATGAATGCGGTATGTTTGGCCATACCTATGATGGCTGCCCCAGAAGAAGGAAAGTGGTCGAGGAGGTGGTGGTGCCTATCATAGGCAGAGATGAAGGTAGCAAAGGTGAGGAGAAGAATTTTGGGCCATGGATGTTGGCCAAAAGGTCAGCCCGAAGGAAGCCACGTGCTTATGCTTCTCGGAATCAAGTTCCAGACATCAGCAAGGAGATGACCTCTCTCCAAATTGCTCCTGAGATCAAGGCTAGGCCTCTTGATACTAAGAGTGGTGTTGGTAGGGACTCAGCTTCCGGTTCAGGATCTAGATTCGGAGCCCTGTCTATTGTGGATGGTCAGGATTCAGAGTTACCAGCTGAACACATGGAGTTAAGTATGCCAAGCCTGGAATCTACTGAGCCAGCTACCATCCTTGGTGACTCTATTAATCCTCTTTTCGATCCCAAAGCTTATGCCAAGGGGAAATCCCAGATCACTGGCTCGACAGGGAAAGCAAAGCTTAATGAGGTTAGTGTCCTGAATCCCCTTGTAGACCCCCTAATTGGGAAGTCTATAGGAGTTAATAAGTCTCTTTTGAAGAAACCTAAGGCTAACCTTAAAAAGAACCTTGGTTCTTTGGATTCTTGGGATAAAAGAGGGTCGGCTGGCACCTCTTCTAGGCTCCCAGGAGCCCCGAATAAATACCTGCTCTAGGGTGTGTGCCTGTGATCAGTTGTCTTCCTTCTAATGGACTTCTTTGTTTGGAATGTTAGAGGTGCGGCTAGCAAGGCAACCCGCATCCATGTTAATGATCTTATTAAGCAATTTAACCCTTCTTGTTTTGCTCTTCTTGAAACCAAGGTTAGTGGTTCTAAAGCAGATGAGGTGATTAAAAAGTTTAAGAATTGGAAGTGTGTCAGGTCGGAGGCGACTGGTCGAGCAGGGGGGATCTGGATTTTTTGGAAGCCAGGTCGTGTAAGTATTGATATTATTACTATTGATAACCAATTCATTCATAGCAAGGTGTGTTATCCTGGCAACAAACCTTTCTTTGTGTCCTTTGTCTATGCCGATCCGATCCTGACTAACCGGAAGAGGCTTTGGGAGATCATGTTCTCTATTAGTACGAATATGATGGATCCTTGGTTGGTCGCTGGTGACTTTAATGATATTGCCCGGATGAGTGATCAGAAAGGGGGGGGGCAATCATTATATCAACCGGTGCCTTAACCATAAGCAGAATATGGATCTTTGTGGGCTATCGGACCTTGGTGCGGCTGGCCACAAGTTCACCTGGAAAAGGAACAACGTGTTTGTTCGGTTGGATAAAGTGTATGCGAATGTAGCGGCGATCTATAGATTTCCTGAGGTAAACGTGCTGAACCTCCCTTTTCGCCACTCGGACCATAGTCCTATCCTCGTTAAGCTGGTTAAAGGTCATCGGCCCAAAGGGAATAGACCGTTTAGGTACCTTGTTGCTTGGGACACCCATCCTGAGTTCAGGAACTTTGTTAAGGATAATTGGCAACCCCATTCTAATGTTCTCCTTGCTGCTGAGGAGTTTAGAAGAAATGTGGTGGGATGGAATAAAAACATCTTTGGCCATATTATCCGAAGGAAAAATAAACTCTTAAGGAGGATGGAAGGCATTCAACGCTGTTTGGAGATTCGTTTTGACCACGGTATGAATTGTCATCTTAGATCTCTCCAGAACGAGCTGGAAGCGGTCCTTAGACAGGAAGAGCTCATTTGGTTCCAGAAATCTAGGAAGGCTTGGATTAACCGGAACACCAGATTCTTCCACCTTTCTACTATTATTAGAAGGCAAAGGAACCAGATCGATGCTATTAAAGATTCTAATGGTGACTGGATTTATGAGGAAGAAGATATTCGTCGCCTTGCTCTTGAGTTCTATAAAAACCTCTTTAAAGAGGAAGTTGTGGATCTGGACAAAGCCCACTCTGGGGTCACCTTTCCTAGGCTGGAGGAGGAGGTAATTGTTGATGCCTTTCATCCTATCGACCGGAAATAAATTGATCTTGCCTTCACCAGTATTGGAGCTACTAAAGCTCCAGGGATCGATGGTATCCCTGCTAGTTTCTACCATAAACACTGGGACTCGGTGAAGGAAGGTGTCTATAATTTTATCTTTGGAATCTTCCGCGGTTCCAACGAGATTAGCCTGGTGAATAAAACCCTCTTGGTTCTGATCCCTAAGGTTGAAAAGCCCTCCTCCTTTTTACAAATGAGGCCGATCAGCCTATGTAATGTTTTATATAAAGCTATCACTAAGATTGTGGTGAATAGGATCCGGCGGATCCTTCCTGAGATTATTAGCCAAAATCAAGGTAGCTTTGTTCCTGGTAGGCAAATGATGGACAATGTGGTAATTGTCCAGGAGATGGTCCATTCCATGAAAATGAGGAAGGGTAAGAAAGGGATCGTGGCTCTCAAGCTTGATCTGGAGAAAGCTTATGATCATTTAAACTGGAGCTTTCTTTTGGATAGCTTAAGTAAAGCTGGTATTCCTGAGAACTGGAGGAGTTTGATTGAAGGTTGCGTGTCTTCTCCTGTTTTCCAGGTTCTGATCAATGGAGATATGTCTGATGAGTTTTCTCCTTCTAGGGGTATCCGTCAAGGAGATCCTATGAGCCCTTTCCTTTTTGTGATAGCAATGGAAAGGCTGGCTCACCTAATTCAAGAAGCTATGAATAAGGGGAGTCTCCATCCTGTGTCCATTAACAGATTTTGCCCTCCTATTTCCCACTTGTTCTTCGCTGACGATGTGATGATCTTTGTGGAAGGGAATGAGGAGCAAATTGGTGTGGTCATGAATATCCTGGAGTGCTTTTTCGTTGCTTCTGGCCAGAAGATCAATGTCCACAAGTCCCGGATGCTTTGCTCTAAGAACATGGATAGAAGCCTCTGTAATAAGCTTAGCGATCTTTCGGGTATCCCTCTTACCCAATCCTTGGGAAAGTATCTTGGGATCCCCCTTCATAGTGACAGAGTTTCCAAAGTCTACTTTAAGGAGACTCTGGACAAAACTAATGGGTTGTGTGCTAGTTGGAAGGCCAATTCTCTTTCCTTGGCTGGCCGTCTAACCTTAATTCAGTCTGTCAACTGCGCAGCTCCCAATCATATCATGCAAGCATGTAAGTTGCCTGAGCCGGTTCTCAATGAGCTTGATAAAATCAACCGGCATTTTCTTTGGGGTGAGTCTGGAGAGGGTAGGAAGATTCACCTAGTCCCTTGGAAGGAGGTCTGCCAGCCTAAAAGCAGGGGGGGTCTTGGCATCAGACAAGCTAAAGATAACAATAAGGTCTTGTTGATGAAGCTCCTCTGGAGAATGTGGCAGAACCCTTCTTCTCTTTGGGTTCGATTGCTTTGTGGCAAGTATCGAAAGGACAAAATCTTTGGGGGCCCTAAAGAGAGGATTGGCAATTGTTCTTTCCTTTGGAAAGGGCTCAGTGCTGTGTTTGCTGAGTTCTGCACGGGGGTTGGCCTGGAGGTGGGTAATGGTAAGTCCATAAGCTTCTGGTATGACACCTGGATCGAAGATAAACCTCTTATAGAGGTTTGCTGGTCTCCCCCGCCTAGCAATTTCCGCAACTGGAGGATTGCCGATGTGGTGGACTCTGATGGGGACTGGATTTGGTCTATGTTTGATTCCTTCTTGAGCCTTGATTCTCTCCTCAGAATCAGGGGAGTGAAGATTAGTAACCTTGAGGAGGACAAGGATATGCATTGTTGGGCCCTGACAAAAAATGGAGCTTACTCTTGCAAGTCTGCCTTTGAAGCTTTTACTCTTGACAGATCCGACCCTCTTTCGGACACTTGGAAATCCATTTGGGCTCTGAAAATCCCTTACCGAATGAGGAGCTTCTTGTGGCTTGGAGTCAAGGACATGTTGCTGACTAATTCGGATAGACATAGATGTCACTTGGCGGATTCAGGTGCTTGCAGTAGATGCAGAGGCCAAGTTGAATCTTTGTGCCATGCCCTTAGGGACTGCCCTAAGAGTAAGGAGGTTTGGCAGAAAGTTCTTCCGCACCACATTCTCCCCTCCTTCTTTGCCTACCCTGAGAATGACTGGTTCTCCAATGGGGTTAAAGGTAGGTTAATGGCTAGCATAGAGCAGGGAGACATTTTATTTGCTATTATCTGCCACCACCTTTGGAAGTGGAGAAACGAGGAGATCTTTGGTGAGAAGACTGTTTTTATTCAGAACTTACCCGAGTTCTTCTCTAAAAAGCTCCTTACCATTACGGGGAGCTTCAAAGGGGACCCCCTTGCCAATTCTACCCAGAATAAAGAGGTTCAACTCGTTGGGTGGTGTAGGCCGAAGGATGGGGTGGTTAAGTTGAACACGGATGGCTCCTGTCTCAACAATGGAAAGATCGCGGCTGGAGGCGTGCTCAGGGACGCGAGAGGTGCCTGGTTGTCTGGATTCACCCATAACCTGGGTTTGGGCTCATCCTTTTCAGCGGAACTTTGGGGTATTCTTTCTAGAGTCAAGCTTGCCAGAAATCTGGGTATTAAAAGGCTTGCTGTGGAGTCTGATAATATGGAGGCTATTAATATGATCTCTAATAATCATGCTTTTTGTCTTAGTAGCCAGAACCTTATCAAAGCAATAAGAAGTCTTGGCTCCTCCTTTGAGTCCTTAGAGTTCAGCCACATCTACAGAGAACAAAATCGAATTGCGGATCGCTTGGCGGCGGCTGGGCACGAGGGGATGTTAGGTGTTTCCACCCTTTCTGATCCTCCTATCTATCTTTCTTCTCTCCTTTTAGAGGACAGAGTTGGGGTTAGCTTTCCTAGGCTGATCCCAGGTTAGCTTTTGTCTCGGTGTTGGTTTGTTTTCTTTCCTGTTTCTACCAAAAAAAAATGCCTAATTCCATTAATTATTTTAATTTGGACCAAATTAAGTAGATTAATTACAAAATTGGCCTAGATTAAAATATGGGTGAAACACAACTCATGCTCGGTTTTTATTGAGCTAAGTGCATAGATTGAAATGTAAAATTTATTGAAATAATAAAAAAAAACCTAAGAAGTTTAATTCAAACTTGGGTTGCCTTTCAAGAACCGCTACTTTATAGTCGGTTAGCTCGACATAGAATTCCTTCCTAGGTGTAAGCTTCCATTCGTGTTAAGAATTCAAAATCCTAAATAAATAATCCGTACTTACAAAATGGATTATGAGTCTCAAAGGAATTTAATAAAAATAAAAGGCCAAATTTAAACAAATTATGAAAAAGTTTGGTTTGCTCCCTTTTGGATTCTCTTGGTAGGTCAAAGAGAATGAAAACTTCTGAGCATGGAGCAGACCCAAATTTTTCAAACTTTTAAGGAAAATGTAGTTTAGGTACACAAGTTTTGACTTGATCGTATATTCCTATCACATTATTTGGGATTTCAGATTTTGAATCGGGGTTGCTTACCGCTTCTGGTTCCTTACTTACCTCGAGTGGTACCTGCGACGGTGGACTTGGTTCTACCTTTTTACCGTTCCTCAATGTGATAGCTTGAGTTGATTCCCCTTATGGAATTTTTATGTTTTCCTCCTTTTTTGCTCGGGAGAGCACCCTGGGATTGCTCTTGCCTTTCATGGTTCATTTGAGCCAATTGGTTGCTCAAGACATTGCAAAGCACCTCATTGTTTGCAAGCCGTGCTGAAATTTCTTTGAAAAGGGATGGCACCTTATCTTGTGAACTAAAGGGGTATGGAGGAGCTTGGCTTACTTGTTCGTAGGGAGACATTCCCTATTTGTTTTCCCTGTGCTCATTAACAAATCCATTTGGAGGCCTTAACATGTTAGGGTTCCTGTAGGACAGATTTGAGTGTTGAGGTCTCCTCCTATCATTATTATAAAAATTGTAAGAGTTGGGGTTAAAATTGTACCTTTGGTGATTACCCACAAAACTTACATTTTCACTGGTGCCGAGGCTCAGTTTTGCCATCAAGATGTCCATTTTCTTATTTAACTCGACCATAGAGGGATTGAGAGCCTCATTCTTCATGGCATGAACACAAAATCAAAAATTAAAACTTAAAGCTATTAATAAGTATAAAACTAAAACTCACAGATATGAATAAAATTTTGACCGAGCCCAATCGATCCGAATTTTGACCGAGCTTTGACCGAGCCGAATTCGGACAATTTGCGAACTAGGCAGGCTCGTTCGCAGCCCTAGCTAGACATTCCTCAAAAGAGGCTCTTAAGAACAGTAGAGAGTCATCTGCAAAGAATAAATGAGTCACCATCGGATTACCCCTACTCGGCTTGATAAAACCTTTAGGAACCCATTTATAAGAAAAGAAAAAGAAAAAATTTGTAACATATCTCATAATAGTAGTGACATAATGAAAGGAAAGCTCGTCCATCTCATCAATATCTTAACAAAAGACCACTCGATTCTGCCATATGCTTGTTCATATCAAACTTCATGGTGCAATATCCTCTCATCCCTTTGTATCTGTGTATCATAATATGGAACATTTCGAAAGTGATCAAGGTATTATCAGTGATAAATCGATTCGGAACAAAAGCACATTGGGTTTGACTGGTTAATGAATCTACGACAGGTTTCATGCGATTTGCTAAAACTTTTGAAGCAAGTTTGTAAATCACATCGTCTCCTCCTTTTCTTGAAGTGCAATAATCTTCTGGAAATTTTATTAGCTTATGCATCTCCCCTATGACAATCCATATATATAATCCACAACTATATATAAAAGTTTAAGTATGCATTAAATTTCTTTCCAGAAAAAAAAAAGTATGCATTAATTTTAGGGTAAATAATTATAAAGTTCTTATGTTTTTACTTAACACGCTAGTAAGTCCGTCATATTATTATAAGGCCTTTAAGTTTTATCTTAATCAATTCTTTAGTCCTTCCATTTATTTTTGTAAATGAAAATCCAAAGTTGTCCCTAGTTATATACATAAAAAAAAATATCTTTTAGTTTCAAATTTAATCTAATTAATTTTAATGAAATTTTGAACTACATATCAATTCTTTAGTCCTTCCATTTATTTTTGTAAATGAAAGTCCAAAATTGTCCCTAGTTATATATATAATTTTTTTATCTTTTAGTTTCAAATTTAATCTAATTAATTTTAATGAAGTTTTTGAACTACATATACACTGAAATATTAATATACTTGAAAAAATGTATCATTAATTTTCTTAAATTATAATTAATTTTTTTCTTTATTTTTTAATATAATATCTTTAAACTAACATTAAATATTATTATAATTTTTTTTAAATCATATTTTTTTTCTTCATTTGAAAAATTTTATTAGAATTATAAAAACTTTTTACAATGATAGTCTTACTCCTATTTTAATAATTTTTGAAATATTTTTTATTTATTTGTTTAGTCAATAAATTTTGCGTTATTAAATTAAAGTTCTATAATTATATAAAAATTAATAAATCAATTACTTTACATTGGAGAGATTGTGATTATGTAGAAAAAAAGAGAAAAAAAATATAAAATAGAAAAAATAGATGTTTTATTATTAAAACATAAAGTAAAGGGTAATTTTGATATTATAAAATTTATTTAGTATAGTTTGATCATTGACCCAAGCATAAGGACTAAGGAGTTAATAAAAAACCCTGAGGGACTATATAATTATTTCTAAAAACACAAGGACTAAGTAGTGTATTAAGTAAAAACACAGAGACCTTATAATTATTTACCCTTAATTTTATTTACTTAAACTTATAAGATTATATATGCAGAGGAGAAAATATCACTGCATTAAATGCAAAGTTAATACTAATCAATTTTGTATTTTTTTATTTAATTCGGTCCAATTCAATTCGATTCTGATAAATTTTGGTCCAATTCTTAAATAAAAAGTTAACCGTTTTCAATTTGGTTTAGTTCTCTAAAAAAGCCAATAGTTATATACAATTTTGGATGTTTTTTCTCGGATATTTGGTATAATTAAATATATTCAGTATCCACGCCTAGTTCTCCATCTATGTGTTTTGAAAGTGGGGTAAACTACACTCATTGTCACCGAATTTCACTTATTTTATGATATGGTCACAAATTTTCAAAACATCATATAAAAGTCACTTAATTTTATATTTTCTAATATTATGACCACTAAATTTCAATTAACGTCTTAAAATAATCCTCGGCGGTCTCAAAATAAAAACCTTCAAGAATTAAAATTGTCTAGAAACACATTAACCATGAAACCACGTTTTTTATTTTCTAAAATCACCAATCTAAAACTTTATCTCTTTAAACATTCATTTCCAACAAGCAAACAAATTAACTAAAGTTGCTTAAAATATCGTCAATTCGTGAATTTATTTTTTATTTTTTTATCAATAGATATTTTGACACGTTAATTAAAATTTAGTGGTCATAGTTTTAGAAAGTGTAAGACTGAGTGATTTTTAAGTTACATTTTAGAGTTTAATGACCATAATATTTGTTGAAATAAAGTTCAGTGGTTATGAGTGTAATAGTGCCTCCTGTTATTTGAATTGATAACGGAATTCCCTTATCTATAATAAATGAATGGCATATATTATTAATCCCATAAAATCCGAAATCATTTTGAATAAAGCTAAAAAATAGAAACAAAATGAATAGAAGAGAAGAAGATTTCAAAGATTTTAAGTACAGCCCTGGTCAAAAGGCTTAAACATAATACATAAAAAATAGGATGAAACATGGCAAGTAAGGATTGGTTAGAGAGAAATATAAATATTCATGAAAGCATAAGGATTTTTCATCAATACATTAAACATAAGAAGTAATTAATTACAGTTAAAAAAGAAAAGAAGAAGAAAATGAACAATTCTCAGGATGCTAGCTACCAAGCTGGACAGGCCAAAGGCCAAGCTCAGGTTTTTATTTATTTTAACATTTTTCATTTTATTTTTTACATGGAAATGTCATAATAATTATATAAATATATTTATGATTTTCAGGAGAAATCTGGGCAGCTTATAGACAAGGCCAGCAATGCAGCTCAATCTGCCAAAGAATCATGCCAAGAGGTTCTTTCTCTTTCTATTTTTCATTTTTTAAAAGAAAATATCATTTAATCTTTTTAATGTTTCTAACATATGAAAATTAAAATGCAGGCTGGGCAACAAATTAAGGAAAAGGCACAAAGTGCTACTGAAACTGTAAAGGACAAAGTTGGAATTAACAATTGAATTGATCCAAGATGTCATGTTTTCATATTTTCTACTTTCTCTCATAACGGAGGGCTTCCCTTCAAATTAAGAAAAATACTAGTTTTTGCATTGTAACTTTTTTTTTTATCAATTTTATATTTATCCCAATTTTGAATTTGTGGACCAAACTACTAGCCTTGTTTACTTCACATATATTATGCTACAACATGTTTAAGGTCTAGATAATAACGAAGTTAGTGATTTAATATTTACTTTTGCAAAAAAAAAAAAATTATAAGGGATTAATCATAGATATTGATATTGACAGATGGAAATGAAAGTAAATCATATTAACATTAAATAGTACTGAAATATTATGAGGGATTGATCATAAATGAGTTTTTAATTTTAAAAGAATATAATTCAATTGGTACGGAAATATTATGAGTTCAAATTCATCCCCTTTCAAAACATAAAAAAAAAAAAAAAAAAAAGTGTTTCTATTAAATTCATCTCGTAAAATCAGCTTTTTCAAAATTAGTTTTTTTAGGTTTAATATCTTTCCAGCCCCTTAAGTTGTCTCAAGACCTCCCGACTTAGACTTGTGACAACTAATCTCTTCAATTTGCTTATTTGGAACAAATAACCCCTTAAATTGCTCAATTGAAACAAATAACTCCTCAAGTTGTTTATTTAGAACAAATAACTCCTAAACCTAAAAAAACATTCAACATAATATTACATCATAAATAAAAGATTTCAAAATATCGGTTCCTACATCTAACTAATCTACTGATATATTAATTAAAGAGCAAAAAACACTCCCGAAATAACTTATTTAATGGGTTATTTGTTTCAAATAAACAAGTTGATGGGGTTAGTTGTAACAAGTCTAAGTTCGGGGGGTCAGTTGCAGTATTGGAAGGTATTAAGCCCTTTCAAATACTTCTTCACCAAACACCACTATTAAAGGTTTGACTAGTCAAAACCTTTAAAGTGGTTCAAACCTCTAATTTTATCCTAGAAAACTCTTTGCCAAACAGGACGTATAAAATAATTAAGTTGGTCATGGTTGGAATCTCACCTTTGACTAATGGTCTTTTAAACTTTTTGCTTGTTTTTTTTTATCTTCAACCATTCTGGATTCGCCATTGAATCTTTATAGGTCATTACTAAGGTTGTAAGACCGATCCGGTCTGGCCGGTTCAATCCAGTTGAACCGAACCTGATAGGTAACTGATTCGAAGATACTAAAAAATTAACACCAGTGAAACCCGCTTAAAATCCGTTGAACTATTAAACCGAAAACCGGTTATGGGTTAGCCGGTTTCATGAGTCAAAATTTCAGTCTTTTGTTAAGAAAATCTAAAATTAAGTTTACTTTATTAATTGTCAATAACTCATAATTAATTAATTATTAAATAAGTTTGATGGAAAATTGAGAATTATACACTCCAATAATTCAATAACTTTATTACTTTGGTGATATTCTTTCGACTTTTCCACATTGATACAATACAAAGATACTATAACTCTTTTCTTTCTATTTCTATATTTATAATGGGTTTTTTTCTATCATGTGCCCAAATGGCACATGATAGTAAAAGATTTTGCACACATTAAGCATTTATTAGCCTTCCTATTTTCAAGATCCTACTTAATTAGTGGGATTATCAATAAATGTTTAATTAAAGAATATATATTCTCTCTCCTCTCTTTTCTCCTTACCAAAATGCTATCAAACTCCTAAAAATTCTACGCCTACAATTTTATTTTTTTCCTTTTTACCATAAAAATCATAAAAAAAAATCATGTAATGAAAAAAGGAGTTAAAATAGATACGATAATCATGTAACGAGAAGTGAAGGAATATATACCTTTCATGGGAGTCTTTTTGTGCACTTGAAAAAATTATATCACCTTCCATTAATTTTCAGAAAATAAGAGATTCGTTTTCAAGAGTTCCCCAGAATTTCAGATAGAATAGCAAACAGATTGAACGAGAAGGAGAAACGTTAGGAGTTTGATAGTATTTTGGTAAGGAGAAAAGAGAGGAGAGAGAATATATATTCTTTAATTAAATATTTATTGATAATCCCACTAATTAAGTAGGATCTTGAAAATAAGAAGACTAATAAAGACTTAATGTGTGCAAAATCTTTTACTATCACGTGCCCTTTGGACACATGATAGAAAAACCCATTTATAATATCTAGTTTAGTTTTTATTTTTTTTATTTCGTTTATCCTATTTACATGTACTTGTGTGACCTTACGTTTTTCTTACATTAAATTTAAATAGTTTCCTTTTAGTTTCTTACATTAAATTTTTTTCCTATTTTGAAGCATAGGGATGTTAAAAGAGTGTAAAGATGGAATCCCCCATCACAATTCTCCTTCTTGCCACATATATCCTTTCCGCTATTTACATCAAAACCATATCTGATTATAAAATTATAATTAAATTATATTACAAAACTTAATTTTCAATATATTATTATTTTCTGTATATCACAAATAAAATATAATTTTATGCTCTAATTTATAAATTTTAGACGTCAATTTATAAATCCTAAACCCTAAAAAATATATCTTAGACCCCTAATTTATAAAACATAGTTTTTAAAATATATGAAAAATAATAATTTTTTTATTTTAATATTATTTAAATTGATACTTAACATAATTATAAATAATTTTTTAAATCCGAACGTCAACAAATTTTCATATTCTTTCAGAAAGTCCATGAAAATAAGGGACAGTAAGTAAAGGCCCAAAAAAAATCATTATAATTTTGGCTTAATGCTTCTGCAGCCCTCTTAACTTGTCCAAATTGGTCATTTTATCCCTCCAACTCATCGAATGTCCTATTTACCCCCTTAACTCCATAAAAATGGTATTTCTCACCCCTTTAACTTGTCCAAATTTGTCATTTTACCCATTCTCAACTCATCGAATATCCTATTTACCCCCTTAACTCCATAAAAATGGTATTTCTCACCATTTATGATCATATTTACCCACTTAACTCCATAAAAATTGTATTTCTTATCCCTTTATAATAGTCAAAAAAGTTGAAAAGAGAAAGAACGAATAAAAAATACAAATAACAAGAACATTAATATAAACAAGTTAAATACATTATATGTAGGGATAATGTACCAAAATATGCCTATGATTTTAAGAGAAGTATCAATTTAAGTTCCACTTACAAA
Organism: Euphorbia lathyris; assembly: GCF_963576675.1. Taxonomy (NCBI): domain Eukaryota; kingdom Viridiplantae; phylum Streptophyta; class Magnoliopsida; order Malpighiales; family Euphorbiaceae; genus Euphorbia; species Euphorbia lathyris. Next base: position 93,534,129 of record NC_088910.1, read on the forward strand.
ATAGCATAAATATAGGTTTAACGGTTAAAAAAAATTATCAATTTAGGCTTCGATAACGGATTGTAAGAGGGTGAAAAATACCACTTTTATGGAGTTAAGCGGGTAAATAGAACATTTTATGAGTTGGGGGGATAAATGGACAAGTTGAGGGGGTGAGGAATACCACTTTTATGGAGTTAAGTGGATAAATAGAACATTCGATGAGTTGAGGGGATAAAATGACCAATTTAAACAAGTTAAGAGGGCTGGAGAAGCATTAAGTCTATAATTTTATATCTTCTTAAATATTTCGTATTAAGATTGTTGTAGAAAAATTTATAATATCGTAGGTAAGAAAACAAAAGAATTTGAAGCAGGTGGTAGATATAATTGAATTGAACTCAAATCTTATTTTAAAAGGAGACTTATACATACATGCAGCATGAGACAGTGATAGAAGATAAATTCTAAAAAATGGTGACATTGGTTCATGTTCCTAATCGGATAAGATATGAAACTAATAATTAATATAATATGTCCATTTCATTCACAGTCAGGCTGTTTGATAACAATAAAAATCATTTAAATTAATAGATTAAGCACTTTTTTAGTTTAAGTATGTTTGATAATGGTTTTTTATTAACCACTTAAATTATTCAATTAAGCTACATACTTGTTTGATAAAGCACTTAATTGCTTAAATTAAAATATTAAGCACTTATTTAATTTAAGTGTATTTGATAACGTTTGTTTCTCCACCACTTAAATTAGTTAATTAAGTTAAAAATCACTTATTTTGATAAGTCAAAATATTTAACTTAATATTTTAAGTTAAACATTATCAACTAATATTTTTATAAAATTTATATCATTCAATACTTTCAGCACTTATAATATTCAGCACTTAAAATTCAGTACTTATTTTTTCAGCACTTAATTTTCAGTTTTATCAAACAATACATTATTCTGTTAAGTCAAAACATTTAACTTAAAATTTTAAGTTAAACATTATCAACTAATATTTTAATATTCAGCACTTATTTTTAATATTTATCAAACACTTATATCATTTAATAATTTCAGCACTTATAATATTCAACACTTAAAATTCAGTACTTATTTTTTCAGCACTTAATTTTCAGTTTTATCAAACGACACCTTACTCTCCCAAATAAATATTGTTTTCTTTGACATTCCTGATTTCATTCTGTTATTCTTACTCAGCTCGACAGCTCCAAAAAAAATGGAAATTAAAAAAAAAATCTCTTTCTCAAATATACTAAAAAGATACTCTTGCTTTTTCGGAAAAAAAAATAACTTCCAATTTTTATTAAATTAATTTGTACTTTAACCACTTGAACATATGTTTGGTGGTAGTTATATTCTAGTTATAATAGATTATAGTAACTAAAAATACAAAGGTTTTTCTCTATTAAATGTCTACTCAACCAAATCAATATTCGAACTTAAAAATTTGACAATCTAAAAATTAAAAGCAGTCAACACAAAATTAAAATTCTGTAAATAATGTTGTTCTTGGTCGAGGGATTGAGGCTGGGTTGAGAAAGTTTTTAAAGTAGAAAAATTCTAATAAGACCAAAGAATTAGAGGTAGTAATAATAATTAATCTTTTTCCAATTCGAGTTATAAAATTATGATGAAATTAAGGAACGCATTCATGTAAAAGTAGACTATTAATATTATCAATAGTGTTTACATGTATCCGGAATGACTAAATAAATGGATTTGGTCATCTACCGTTAGATCTAAAATTATTAAATTTAAATCTTAGAATGTTTAGAATCTTCACCCTAAAATTTTATTAAGTTTAGATCTAACAATGAATAACTAAATTTATTTCGTCAAATAAGGCCATATGAACAAATATTATAATTCAAGTTTCAATAAAAAAAATATTATAATTCAAGTGTTTTTAAGTTTTACATAATGAATGTTCTTAACAAGATGTACAAAAATAAATTGGACAAAAAAAGAGAAAAAAGAAGCAGGAACTATTGAGGGTGAAAATGAACCCTTTAAAGGCTACGGAGAAAATGGTGCCGTTTTGCTCACATCTAGGTGGGTGTCACAAAGCTGGGAGAAATAAATGAGTGAAAAATGGACTGTTGAAGGCACAATTGGAAAGTGAAGAATAAAAGGGTAAGATTGGAAAAAATTAAAAAAAAAAATTGAAATTCGTACGGTTCACCATGCTTCACTTTTATAAGTATATATAATATATGGGCTCTATTACACCAAATTCACTATATAAGCTTTTCAAACATGTTCTTAATATCTGTTTTCATACGAGTGATAAACCTTTGATTAAACTTTTTTTTCTATATTGATTAAAGAGTAAGTTATATCAAAGGTACCTAAATTATTCACACTTTGGTAAACGTATTACATTTTGTCTTAAAAATATACTCTAAATATGGGTGATTGGACATTTAAATGCGTTTTTCAGTTAGTGACCAGTCAACGATTGTTTGACCACTTTTACACAAATAATTGGAATCCACTATACACTTACCAATCTAAAAAGACTATCGTACCCTTAAATGAATTAAAAAAAATGTTCTATTTCTCTCTCCTTTGAATATGTCTCTCTCTCTTTCTGTCTCTCTCCTCAAATTTGTTTCTCTCTCTTTTTCATCTATGGCTACCGTGATAGACATGTTGCTATAAAATATAGGAAGAACATGAATCTAATAAGTTTTGTATTCAATTGCTTGTGATAGACATGTGGCTGTTAAGTTTCTCCGATTTGTTGTTGTAATAGAGATTGGGGATCCACGGAATTGAAAGCTTGTTTCTGCAGAGGAAGAAGACGACGACAAAGAAGGATGAACAACATTGAATTGTTGAGATTCTTTAAGAGAAATCAGAAACTCATCAAATTTCAATGTATTGAAATTATGTTTTGCAAGACTTCTGAAATGATTGAAGGGGAAATGATGTGCTCTGCTAGGGGGAAGTATCTTGATATACTGAATGAATCATTCAAGTAATTGAGTGAATGGAAATAATGAAGTTGCAGAGATCTGAGTGAAAATGAGTAAGAGAGAGTAGATAAAACAACAAAAGGAAGGAAATTTGAGGGAGAAAATTGTGTCAACAGACACCTGATTTTGGTGCTTGATAAGTGGAATTCTAAATCGACGGTAGCCATGGATGAGAAAGAGAGAGAAACAAATTTAATGAGAGAGACAGAAAGAAAGAGACATATTCAAAGGAGAGAGAAATTTTCATTTAAGGGTATGGTAGTCTTTATAGATTACTAAGTGTATAGTGAGTCCCAATTATTTGTGCAAAAGAGTTCAAACTCGTGTTGATCGGTCACTTACCTGTTAAAGGTACTTAAATGTCCAATCACTCATACTTAGGTCATGTTTGGTACGTTATAATGGAATGCCCATTACAATGAAGGTTCATTGCCATGTTTGGTTAGTAATATCATTTTTATCGTAATAGAATAAAAAATACATCACTTAATTTTTATTTGCAAATTTATGTAATGGGCATTACGAACAAAAGAGGCATGAATTCCTACTACAATTAACCTTTGTATTTTTATTACTAATATCAAAATACGAAAAAAACATGAAAATGTAAAAACCGAAAACTAGAAAAAATGCAAAAAGTGAAAATCAGAAAACGAGAAAAAGTGAACAAACATAAAAAAAGAGAAAAAACATGAAAATCACGAAAAAATGAGAAAAAGCACGAAAACTGAAAAAAAAACAGAAATGACTAGAAACGAGAAAACAACGGAAAAAGCGAAAAATGAAAAAAAAGGGAAAAACATGAAAACACGAAAAAAAAGAAAACGAGAAAAACACAAAAAATTGCATTTAACTAAATAAACGTACGTCCCTCCACAGAATTTTTACACACTGAGGTTGGTCATAACCCGTCCTTCGTATGGTGTAGCATTCTGGCTAGTCGTCCCCTACTGTTGTAAGGCCTGTATAGGAAGATTGGTAATGGCTCTATGACTCAGATTTGGGGCGACTCTTGGTTGCTAAACCAGACCAACCCAGACATCACCAGCCCATCTAATGTCGATATGCCTACTGGCAGGGTCAATAATTTTTTGTTGTACAACGGTCAATGGAATCAGAATCTGATTACTTTGACATTTAATAATTTTTGTTGTACAACGGTCAATGGAATCAGAATCTGATTACTTCGACATTTAATAATAGGGACGAACAGCTTATTCTCTCCATCATGCGGAGCAGAATTCAAGCGGAAGACAGCTGGTCTTGGGGCTTCGATAAATATGGTCAGTACTCTGTAAAGTCTAAGTATAGATGTCTAAGCAGTATGCATCATCCCCCACAAGTAGCTGATAATTTTCAATGGAAACTGGCATGGCAGTTGCAATCAGCACCAAAGATCAAAAAATTTCTCTAGCATTTCTTTTCCGGATGCATTCCAGTTTTATGCAATCTTCAGTACCGATATAGCACCTTATCTCCTCTTTGTCCGATTTGTACTACCTTTGACGAGGACGAGAACCATGTCTTCCTTAGGTGTGCTTACGCTCAGCAGGTTTGGGAGGCATTTTTTAGCGATAATCGGATGTTCTTGGTTTTGGACTTCAAGGATTGGGTTGTACAGTAGCTAACTTCTCACGGGCTGGGCCTGGATTATAAGATCCCTTTTCTTGTATGGTGGTTGTGGAAAAATAGAAACAACCAAGTATGGAATCAAAAAAAGGAACAACCACATAATCTAGTCTGTCTTGCTTTTCGTGAGGCTTCGGATTAGCAAACTGCTAGGGAGGTGCTGTTGAAACACCTTTCCACATGATTTTGATTTGACAAAATTATTTAAGTAATTGATAAAAAATATTCTAACACATTAAATTTAAATGCTTTGATTTATTCACACTAATGTGTTTGTTCAATGTTGAGTTTATTGACTTGTAAGACATAAAGATAAAAAGTCTAAAGGCCCATAAGTGAAAGTCAAGCCCAAGTCAACACATCAAGACCTCACGGCCCAAGCAGTAAAACGCAGTCGTATCAAGTAAAACGACGACTCAGCATGAAGAATGATCGAGAAGCCTTCTAACAAAAGCTTCAAGAGGAAGCTGCTGAGTTGAGCGACAATGTGGTCAGGTCAGCGGCAGAATAGAATCAACTTCTAGACAAAGTATTTCTACTTTAGGTAAAGTTCAGAAGGCGCAAGAAGCTGTCTGGAAGACTTTGCCGTAAATGTCGAAACATTCTATTCATCTAACGAAAAGCTGCTGAGCACTGTCGCAAACAAAAGATGCAAGAATCTCATTGGCCAACGACACTGAGCACGTCCTGAGTGACAACGACAGGAAGCCGTTTCCCTCCAACGGTTATTTCGAAATTCAAAATTACCGGTGCCTCAAGTGTCACTATAAATAGGCCTCTCAATTGCTTCATTCGATGCAGATCTTCAATTAGTCGAAACGCTGTACAAATACATATTTGAAGTTCTGTGAGAAAAGCAAAAGCAAAATCTTACACCAATTTCCAATCATTGTGTAAAAGTCTAGAGTGATTTTCAATCATCTAAAGTGTCTTAGCAATTGTTGTTTAGGACAAACACTTTATCATTTCTAGAAGAATAGAAAGGAGAGGCTGAGTACTCGGTTATAGTACTCAGCGGTAGTTATAGGAGTGAGTAGAGGTATAGAGGAAGGTACTCTTGTATACTCAGCTTCTATTGTAAAAGGTTTCGTGCTTTACCTTTAAAGAGCTCAGTAGAGAATTCAAAAAGCTCGGAACGCGTTTCGGGGACTGGACGTAGGCGGAGAGGCCGAACCAGGATATGTCTGCTGAGTAACATATTTCTAACCCTTAAACTCCTTATATATTGCTTGCTATAAAACTGACTAAGTAACGAACTCACGCTGAGCTGAGTGCACTAAGAAGCTGAGTTCAGGAATAGACTCTAAGTGCTATCTCCTGACTCAAGGAAAGAAACAGACTTAGTCACAAGTTGACTAAGCTTGTGTCTTAGAATTACTTAGCGCCGCTGTGTAAACCTTTTCTTAAGAAAAGAAGTCAGCCTTAACGGACAAAATTTTAAATAGTTCCTATCCCCCCCCTTGGAACTAACCTTGTCACGTTATAAGGAACCAACAGGTGCATCTCTCTACTAAGGCGTTTGTAGCATCGGAGATTACCAAATGGGTTCGATCGTTGGGAGAATTGTTGGTTTGTAATGTGGATGTAGGGCTCTTCCACGAGGAGGGCTACTGTTTTTATGATTTCTTGCTATGTGACCACGATGGTACATGCGTGTTTGCTAGCCATACCGCTATGCTTGGCTGTTTTGATCCAATTGTTGTGGAAGCAATGTCAGTGAAAGAAGCGCTCTCTTGGCTCAAAGCTTGTGGTTACAAGAATGTGGATGTGCAAACTGACTGCATGTATGTAGTCCAAGCAATCAAGTATCAAAGTAACACCTTGTCTTACCTTTATGATATTATTTTTTACTGCATTGAGTTATTAAACGAGTTAGTTAATATGTCTATCTCATTTGTAAAACGTTCAACAAACTGCACGACTCATAACTTAGCTAGAGCGGTCGGTTCTGTGTCTGTTCATGGAGAATGGTCTAGTGCCCCTCCATTTTTGTTTCCTATTCTTTTTGCTAATATCAGCCAATAAACTCTATTCTTTCTTCAAAAAAATAAAAATTAACATACGTATTGTAATGATAATTGTATTTTATTAATTTTATTAAAATTTATCAACTAAACATGGTAATGAAATCATTATTCCATTCCATTACATGACACATTTGATTGCATTACAACCTTGATTACATTACATTGCATTACAACGTACCAAACAGACCCTTCAGGTATACTTTTTGGACAAGATATAATCTAGGTACCAAAGTGTAAACTGAGGTATAATTCAAGTACTTTTTATGTAATTTACCTATTGATTAAATGTTATTTAAATTAAAACTAACGCATTATTATTTTACAAATGACTTTCTTTTCCTACTAAAAATGTACTTTTTAAGAAAAAGACGGTAGATTTTGGCTCTAACTTGGAATTCTATATTTTTATTTATTTACTATATTTTAAATTATAATATGAAAAAACACAATAAAGAGCAATAATATATGAATGATATCTTCAAGGATTTTGAGAGATGCTTGAGCCGAATCTCCATGAAATGTCCAATGAGGATTCAAATAAGGGATAACAAAAGGTCATTCATATGTCTTGTGATCATATGTCAAGGATCTAGACATTATAGTTGATGCAAGTCTACTCGAATGCCTTAAGACCGTACATTTGGGATTTGAGTGAAAGGTAGTAAGTGATGGTCATCAGACATATGTCTAGAAAGATCTAGCACAAATAAGTTTTTAGAATGGCGGTACATGTGGAAGCTTCCTACTAAAATGATTATCCACCAATAAGGAGATCCACCTTAAAACGTTAATAGGACGGTAAGATGCCAATAAATAAAAGGTTTTAGGGGATCCTTCAAGTATACTCCACACCCTATAGCCTTCATTGTTTTCACCATTCTTAAGAGTAATACTGACTTTATCATTGGAGTGGCTACATTGGGTAGCCGGAATGTATAGACAAATCCCTCCAGAAAACCAAATTTAACAATAGGCCAGAAGATGTAAACACCTTTTATACGATGCTAGCCAAAGTAATGTCCCAACTGAAAAGGGAGGTGGAAACCCCCCATATCGCCACCAGCCTGACGGTAGGAACATATATCTCAATGCGTGGTGACGCACTATGATTAGGGTTACACACTAAATCCTACTCATTGTGTAACCCCCTCACTTGGATCACATGATATCTCACACAATATCAGTTATAGACATGCTTTCAATTCTCAATCATATAAACTTCAATCTCATATAAACTTTACAGACTCATGAACATGACCAACTGAACCATGACTAGACACATTACCGGATTGTCCATTCTCACCATCAGACTCCATAACCCTACATGAAATATGACCATGTCAACATGCTTTAGCATAAGAAAATATGATTATGTGGTCTTAACCTAGGAATCCAAAACAAGTCATACACAACCAAATCCCTAGGAAAGTAGACCCGCTCTGATACCACTAAATGTAAAGGTGTATTTTGTCTTAATATTGGGGTGACACCTCGTGCTTGCTCACAAACCTCAAATTCAGCCCTCCTAAAGTGTAACTTAATCAATTTAGGACATATGAATTCATTCATTCATTCATTTAAGTCCTAACTCAATTAACCAATCGTTACATCTTAACGATACACTAATCGTCTACTAATCGCACGGTAATCGCATTATGCATATGAAACTTCTAATGACAATGCGATGAATCTAAAATGTATGTATTCAATCATGAAAACATATATGAATGTGGGAAGATGTATATGTTAGGGTTTTAGGGATGTTACACATTGCCTTTAGTGGGACGAATGGGGAACTCCATATGTAACACATTTATTGCGGGTGATGGTTTTTTGAATCGTTGTTTTAGTGTATCCAGCAAGAAAGTTGACAACTTTATTGGAAAAGGCAAATAGATTCATTTTACTTAAAAAAACAATGGAAGATCATCTAGATCATGTGTGGTCATCAACGTGGTAGTGGGGGGTGTATCACCACTAGTTGGAAAGAGAGGCAAAAATCCCTCATATCACCACCAGTCTGACATCGGGAACACATATCTCAATGGGTGGTGATGCACTGGGATTAGGGTTACACCCTAAAATCCTATTCATTGCCTCTATTGGGGACGAAAGGGAAACTTTTGATGTAATGCACATATTTACTGCGGCTAATGATTTAGTGAATCACCATTTTGGTATACCGAGCGAGAAAGATGAGAAGATGATTGGAAAAGGCAAACAGAATCACTTTGTTAAAAAAAGATCAATAAGATCCTAGGTGGTCACAAAGAGTGATCAACGTGATAGCGAGAGGGAGGGGCGATATTATGATCCTCCCCATAATATGACTTGTAGCTTGAGATCCAACACTTCTACCACCATGAGGTATGATGTTTGGAACCACTCATACCTTATCCTTATGTAGGCACCTTAGTCCTTACGTAGTAGTGGAAGGATACACGGTTAAATGGATCATGTTAGACATAAAAAAGCTTTATGAATACAATTACTCATAGTACTTTCAATAATTTATAGATAGATATAGTCATATTTGAGCTAGTAGAGGTCTCATTCATAGATCTATATTCCTTTCGGCCCCTGGTGCGCCGCTAGGTGGTATCAGAGTGTTGGTTTGGCAATAGGGACACAATCTAAAAAGTTGATTGTGAGTTCACTGTAATAAATAGGCTATCAATATATAAAATCATTATAGGCTGACCATTCTTATCTAAATTGGAAGAGGATATTTTGATAAGGCATTTGGCCTTATAGATTCCCACAAGTAATATGCTAACTATGGCAAACAGCAGTCAAAATATTGTGCAAGAAGCATAATTCGCCTTATTACAGAATATGGCAAAAAATGAGGCAGAAGACGAGGCCAACATTGACCGTGTGTGGGAAGTAAAAATGGTAGTTATATCACCTAACAAGGAATTACAAGTTACAAATAGCCTATAGTTGAATGCGAAGGAAGAACTTAATAGGCTTCTAGTTAAGGAGCATGACATATTTTGTGGCATGTATAATAGGTAAAAAGGACCAGTCTGAATTCCACAACCCATTAACCAAGCTAGTGGCACAGAAAAAAAGAATCATGTGTTAGAAAGGCAAAGTTCCATAGTGGAAAAGGAGAAGAAACTGTTGGATATCGATTTTGTAAGAGAGGTAGATTACCCGAAATGGCTAAATAATGTAGTGTTAGTGAAGAAATGGAATGGCTCGTATCAGATGTGTGTGGATGTTGCATATCAAATACACTATTTGCAAGTGCACCGATCTCAAAAGTAATAAAGTGTTTAGTAAATATCGAGTATCGTCTCCACAAGGATATACTGGAACTAAAACACACAAAATTACTATTTTAAAGGAGTTTAATCGAGTAAAATGGTTTTTAACGTGCGAATTCTATTTCTAAAACATATTAAAGTTTAATAGTTAGATCTAACATTATGTCGCAATTGCGGTAAAAACTATATTAAAACTGCACATGTTGAAGTTAGGACATGCACACATGAATCGATCATCTTTCACCTTATAGTTAATCCATTGGTTAGTTCCACTCGGGGATAATAGTTACCAATAATATTAATCGAAGTTGTTTACATCAATATATTAGTAACAAAATGAAGCTTAGCATATTACCCTTAAGCATTTTCATGCTCTAAGGGTAAACCAACAATCGAGATGTGGAAAGTTCTTACTTGCACTCGTATGCATCTCAAATATTTTCCATATGTATGCTCAGTTTTAAGTCTAACATACAATATTTAAATCTTTTTTGCAACCAAGATCATCATATTATTCAGATTAAAAAAAACATTAATGTAGAGATTTGCCCATATGTTAAGCTTACGTCGCACAGTTTCTCTGCACATTCTAGCACTTCAACTCGTACATAAACGACTACTCACATATGATTTTATTGATTGAAGCCATGAATAATGTATTTCCTATGCTTACTACCATGAAAGTTGTAGAAAAATGAACTTTTTGAAAACTACGAAGAAAATGCTAAAAATTATACTAGAATATCAAAATGTGAGTTTTTAGCTGTTGCGAAAAAATATATGCGCAAAAAAAACCCAGATATAAATACCTTCTTTAGGGCCCCAAAAGACCCCCTAAATAAGGGATAAAATTGTACTTTAAAGCTACCGAAAGTTTCCACAAGGGCATTGTACTTTCTAAATTTATTACAAAACCACCATAAAGGTGGCAACATAATTTTTCTTCTTCTTTTGCATACCTAGCAAAATGTCATGGCATTCCGCCCAATTCTCCAATTCATCCTTGTAATTTTTGTAGTTCCATAATTGGCCACTTCTGATCTCCTATTTAAGCATTTGCGGCAAATTTGGTATTAATGCTAAAAATAATCGAATTTAGATTAATATAGGCATAATTTGGTATATATAATATATGCACAACAATGGACTTAGTTATTTGAATAAGGCATACCCTAAAGACAAGTAAGATATAGATCAGATGTTTGATTCAACAGCTCGACATAAGGTATATTCATGTATGGGCGTTAGGAGGGGCTATCATCAAATTAAGATGGATCCGACTTATGAGGAGAAAACAGCCTTCATCACGCACCATGTCACATATTTATATAAAGTCATGCCATTTAGTCTTAAAAAAACAGGGGCAACATATTAAAGATTAGAAAACAAGGTTTTGCAGATCAAATTGGCAAGAATGTGCAAGTATATGTTAACGATATGGTCAATAAAAGCAAATGTGATGTGAATCATTCGAAAGATGTGTAAGAATCATTTGCACATTCGGGGTTAGCGCGGGAAATTTTCTTCCTTTACATGATTACTCAAAAGGGGATAAAGGCTAACCTGAGAAGATAAATGCAGTTTTAGGGATGAAACATCCTCAAAACCTGAATGATGTATATAAATGGTTAATAAGAATATGCATGCCTTTCTACAGGGCTATTAAGAAGGCTAAATAGTTTAAATGGACCGAGGAGTGTCAAAGAACATTTGAAAATATCAATCAATTCCACTCTTCTCCCCAACTAATGAGAAGGCTAGTAAAATATTAGGTGATTCGTGACCAGTGATACGAAATCACGACAGATTGCACTCTTCCACTGCTAATAAACTCAATGGGTTATGCTTTACAAAAGATAAGCCTTAAGTCCCATATTTGTATTATGATTATTTAATGGATAATTCCTTCAAATATATTTTCATATATCTAATATTTAAAAGTATATTTTTAATATTTGAAATTAAATTTCTTGTTAGAATTCTCCTTCTGAAATTACTTACAACAAATTAAGAAATAAAGAATCTATATATATATATATATATATATATAGTACAGAAATGAGACAAGTGAGAAAGAGATGTCGAGAAAAAAATTAAAAAATATATAAATTAAAAATATAAGATTACATTTTATTATTTAATGTAATAGTATTTAAATATAAATTTAAATTTTAGATATCAAAATGTAAACATGATAAAATTTACTATCAACAATTTTATTAGGGACTAATTTGATCTTTAGCTAATTTATAAAAAAAACAATTTTTTGGACTAGTTTGATCTTAGCTAATTTATAAAAAAAATGAATAAATTTTGGAACTGAAGATTAATTTGCACTAAATTACTCTTCATCATGGTTTTCAAAACATGACCAGTCACAAAACTGGAAAAAATAAAGGGTCAAAGGTTAAAAGTTCAACTGAGGTTTAACCAGGATTCACAAAATCCTTTAAGATATAATATATAATTAGGGAATGCGGAACAATGATCTGGATCCTCGTCGGGGAGGTCTAGCTTCTTCGGGGGTCGTCTCTGCGCGGGGAACGGTCCCTGCGGAAGCTCCGACGGTCAAGACAGTTAGTAGTTCGAAAGTGTATTCTTAATCAAATGAGAGTGAGGTAGAAAATAGTTACCCGATCCCGTTTCCTTCCTTCATTGGTATATTTATAGTGAGTTGTCCTGGGCTTGTGGGCCTTCTGTTACCCTGGCCCTTTCGCTGGTCGGGCTCCGCTGGGCCTCTTGGGCCTAAATGATATTCCGAATCAAGTAGTCCCCCCCGGCTAGATTAGCCGAGTATTTCATGCGAGGAGACGAGAATTTCAGCGGATCGTGCTCTTCTCTACGAGTGGTTGACAGTTGTATGAAAGGTGCCCGATTTCCTCATAGAGACCCTTCAGATCGTTGCATGCGCTTTTGGGTTTTAGCGTGCAATTGAATTCCCCTTCATTAAATGCTTCTGCACGCGCCGTAAAAAGACATTGAATGTCGTGCGTTGTCGGCGCCTCCATTTTTTGTTTGATATAAAATGCGGGGGGAGGCTCCATTTCTGTCTTATTTCGTCAAATTTTTCATCTCCTTGTGCGATTTGACCATCTCCTTTTCCTTGTGGAGCCGCTGTTTTCTGTCGATCTTTCCGTCGGTGCTTTGTCATTTGCTCGCGCTTGCTGGGCATCGGGCATATTGATTGACGGCGTTCTGATGAAGTTTCTCTACGACACTTGTCGTAACCTTTGCGAGGTCAGTCGTTCCTCTTATTTCTCCTGTCTTTAGTTCTTTTGTTTAGTTTTTGCCGGGGAGGGGGAGTATGTCAGAGGGTTCTTCACGGGGAGCCCTAAGAAGACTGCCGCCAGTGACGCCGGGTGATTTTACGCTTCGCGAACACAGATCATAAAACGAAAAAGGCGGGCGAAGACGGGAGAGGAGAGTGTTGCTGCTGCGAGAAAGAAAAAGAAAATCGTAGAGCGTGCGCCGCCTAGTGTCGAGCGGCCGGTAGGAGGAGTTACTGCTGTCGTTCTTGAGGTAGCGGTTGTAGTACCGGAGGGTTTGATTACCGAAGAGCGTCCACTGGCCTCGATTTACGAGGAAATGCGCCAGAGGGTATGGACGCGTTCCGCGGAGGTCACTAGTGTTGATGGTAGGCGGTTTGAGGGAGTAGAGAGGCCAAAAATACCGGAATCTTTCTCGGTGGATGACGCGCACAGTATCATTGTCTCCGCGGATTTAGCTGCTATCTCCTCGGTGTATCGACTTGGGAAGCCATATGAGCTAGTTGCACTTGGAGAAGAAATCCGTGCTCATCATGCGGGTGGTGCGAACGAGCTCGTGGTTTACGAGGAGCAGTTGGAATCGGGGATGTGGTTGCCCCTGCTTCCCTGTTTTGTGGAGGTTTTAAAGGAGTATGACCTGTGCCCTGGTCAGATCCATCCGAATGGATGGAGGATGATGGTGGCATTCTACTCGTTATGTCGATCAGCTGGATACTGGGCAACTGGGTTGGTATTCCGTGAGTTCTTTCGCCCAAACAAGGGACCCCGATCGCAACATGTGACCTTCTCGCATCAAAAGTTCAAGGTGATTGGCGGGTTGAAGGATAAGGTTCATAAATATAGGCATCGTTACTTCTTGGTGCGAAAGCTGGACGGCGACTTCCCTTTTCGAGTAGTGTGGAACGAGGAGCCCATGGATTCCAGTCGTTGGCTGAAACCGCGAGAAAAGTTGCCTTTTGAGGAGCAGCTCATGAAACATTTAAAGGGGCTTCCGACAGATAAAGATCGTAAGCAAGATGTGGATGAGCTTGTGCGTCACTTCCTGGCCGCCGGGTACTATATCTGGAACCAATGGCGAATGGCTCAGCTATCCGGCTGGACGGCAGCGGACTTTGAGAAGTGGAAACGTGGGTACAACTTCAAAGCCGGAGAGTTGGCGGAACTAGAGGCGATCTCTGTGAACATCGCTGTTGTAGGTGAGGGATCGGGGTTGTAGGTTTCGTTTATTTCATCCTGTGTGTTGTTGTTACTATATATTTTATGCGTGGTTTTAATTTTCCGCTCTTTCTTGCTTTGCAGGTCCAGGAGATCCCCATGTCAGCATGGATTTCGATTCGAATGAGTTCGGTGTCGGCCTCGACACTACGGAGGAAGCATTTGCTGTTGCCTCCGGATCCCTGGCGTTGTTTTCTTCGCTTGAAGATGCGAACCAAGTGGTTCAGAGCATGGGGGGCATGCTGGCGACGCATGAGGACATTGATGCTACTGGTGACATACCGCAAGGGATGCCCGTGGTAGAGAAGGAGGCAAAGGAAACTGCGGAGGTGATGGCTGTCGAAGAGGAAAAGGTCGAGAATCAGATTCAGGGGCCCCTTACCCGAAAAAATAAGAAGGACAAGGGTAAGGCCATTGCTGGGATGGAAGGCGAAAAGATACGTGCTGGTGATGATACCGTCGGGGCAAACGACGGCTCTAAACGAGCGTGTACTGACGGCGGGTCCGAGCTTGAAGTGGGGATGATGGATCGGGTAGGTGATCACCCGGAGATGATGAAAAGAATGGATGTCAAGATTGCTAAGTTCCGGGAATACGTTATGGGCTTGTCGGTTCACTCCGATATGATGACGTCTGACCTTGCGCGGGCGATGGCTCGCGTCGCTAAGGTGCCCGGAGAAGTTGCCCGAATGGATGGTGTGACCAAGATGAATCTTGGCGTGGAGACTCTATCGGCGCTTGGTGTGGTAAGCTCTCTTGACCTTCTCGCTTAGGTTTGCTTCTAACAACCGTGTCCTGAGTTGTGCAATTTTTATGCAGGCCATTCAAAATGTTAACACTGTCTTCGACATGTGTGTGAATGATGAGAATCTGTTTCGTGATATGGAGCAAGGTCTGCGGAATGCGGTGAAAGAGCTGGAAACGGTGACTAGAAAGCTAGCTACCGCTGGAGAGTTGTTGGAACACCGTGAGGGCGAGATTGCCATGCTGACCGAGCAGCTGAGAGTGGAGATGGGAGGCCGAGTGGAGCTGGCGAAGAAATTGGAAAATGATGCGGAGGAGCTTCGCTCTTACAAAGTTATGCTCAAGTTTGCCACCCTATGGACCCACCGAGTGAAGGAGAAGTTCGACGAGAGAGCCAAGCAAGCCGACGCGCTGTCCCTTGAGAACGAGAGACTTAAGCGAGAGCTAGAGGTGGCTCGAAAAGAGGCTAGCGAGTTGCGTGCCCTTGCGGGCCAGCGCGAGGAGAAGCTGATCAAAATGGATCGAATGATGCTCATTGCTGCTGCTCACTCTGTCGGGTATGAGGTTCCTCTAGAGGTCATATTCTCTCCGAATGTGTACGATAAGGCGGCCCAGGCGAAAGCCGTAGAGTTCTGCGGTCGTTTTAAGAAGAAATAAATGTAACTGAAGATATCATGTGTTTTTGTTTTCTGATTTCAAAGATGTAATAATTTGGCTGTACGGTTGGTATCTTTTGGGATCTTTTGGCAGTTTACTTTGATCATCATTTTGCACCTTCATTTGATTTGAGCCTTCATGATGTGTTTGTCATGTCTTGTCCATTCTTGCTATAAATAGGAGTCAGTTTTTGTTTGTGTTTCTCGTTCATGTGGCGTTCTTGCTTCGAGTGCTCGTATTCTTAGTTGTTTGTTTACTCCTGTTTTCGTGTGATGTCGCTTCGGGATGTTGTGGATTCCGCTAAGGTGCTTGAGGTGCAGAAGGCCGTTTCAGCGATGCCTTATCCTTATGTGTACTGCCCCCCGAGAGATGATCATGAGCTGGATAGGAAAGTGCGATATGCTTCCCCTGTGTGGATGAACCGAGGTTTTTCGCGGAGAAGCCGAAACGGGGAGAGTGAGAGTTCCGCGCCTTATACTGGATCTGCGACGGATTCGTGCGATGTAGTTATCACCGCCTTGTCTTCTACTGAGAAGAAAGTTTGGTCGCAGGACGGGATTGGGTTTCTGAATCCCGACGAGTCAGTGGTGCCCGTGACGAATCTGCATCCTGCCTGGGTAAGGAGGCTTCTTACCGACGAGCTTGATAGAGTTATGAATCTTCCTCCTGAGATGGAAAGCCATCGTTCTGGACGCCATGCTTCGCCGAGTCGACCTCATGGGGCGACCTTTGTCGACCCGCTGAAACCTCGTAGCGTGGTTTTTCTTGAATTTTCTAGACAGGGGTTTTTGGGGCCTATCCCAGCTGATCCGGCGCATCGAGTGACGCATGTTGGGAAAGCATGCATGTATCATAGGCAAAATGGGCATAATACCGATGAATGTGTCGACTGGCGGGCAGTGCACCAGGCTTTAATGGATGCTGAGGCCATTCCTAATCCTAATAGTGCTAACGGAATGTTGTAAGAGATTGGATTTATCTTGTGTCGAGCATTTATGCTCCAGTGTCTGTATTAAGGACCTTTTGCTTAAGCTTCCCAACTTTATGTGGTTTATTATGCCTAATGAAAATTTGCAATTTCGGATTTCCTTTGTTAGTACTCCCAACAAAATCGATCCTGTTTGATATTTGATCGCCCATTGCCTCCTCATGGGCACGTAGTTAAAGTGCTCAAAATTTACACGACGCTGTGTGAGCGAGGATTGCGTTTGACGCCGCCCTTGGTTTATTGGTTAGGTGCTTCTTTGAGAAGCTTAGGAAAACCGTTTTTTGGTCAATCCGTGCGAGGACCGTATAAAGCAGCTCGCTGGTTAGTTAATCGGTAACAACATGGGGTTGTTTGTGCGATTTAACGGGCGTTTCGAGATGATCGAGAAGCCTGGAGAATAACATTTTGAGTTATTCAGTGCGAGGACCGTGTCGGGTAGCTCGTTTCTTGTTTAATCGATAACAACATGGGGTTGTTTATGCGATTTAACAGGCGTTTCGAGATGATCGAGAAGCCTGGAGAATAACGTTTTGAGTTATTCAGTGCGAGGACCGTGTCGGGTAGCTCGCTTCTTGTTTAATCGGTAACAACATGGGGTTGTTTATGCGATTTAACGGGCGTTTCGAGATGATCGAGAAGCCTAGAGAATAACGTTTTGAGTTATTCAGTGCGAGGACCGTGTCGGGTAGCTTGCTTCTTGTTTAATCGGTAACAACATGGGGTTGTTTATGCGATTTAACGGACGTTTCGAGATGATTGAGAAGTCTGGAGAATAATGTTTTGAGTTATTCAGTGTGAGGACCGTGTCGGGTAGCTCGCTTCTTGTTTAATCGGTGACAACATGGGGTTGTTTATGCGATTTAACGGGCGTTTCGAGATGATCGAGAAGCCTGGAGAATAACGTTTTGAGTTATTCAGTGCGAGGACCGTGTCGAGTAGCTCGCTTCTTGTTTAATCGGTAACAACACGGGGTTGTTTATGCGATTCAACGGGCGTTTCGAGATGACCGAGAAGCCTGGAGAATAACGTTTTGAGTTATTCAGTGCGAAGACCGTGTCGGGTAGCTCGCTTCTTGTTTAATCGATAACAACATGGGGTTGTTCGTAAAAAAAAACAAATTCTTATTCATGATTCACATTACAGGAGCCTATTGATAATACTTCTTCAATGTTTGGATGTTCCAGCTATTGTCATAGACCAAACCGTCTAAAGAGGCGATTTTGTAGGCTCCGTTGTGGAGGACAGTGTCGATCTTGTACAGCCCCTCCCATGATTGTCCGAGCTTGCCGTGAGCTAGCGGGGACTGGGCGGCAGCGGCGCCTCGGAGCACAAGATCCCCGACTTGAAAAGTGCGGGGATAAACTCGCCTATCGTGGTAACGCGCTATACTCTGCTTATGGGCCGTGATGTACAATAAAGCATTGAAGCGCTCTTCCTCTAACCGTTCACTTGCTTCTGCAAGCTCCGCGTTGTTGTCGGTCTCCTCGAAGGTGGTATGCCGAGGAGAGCGAAGGATAACCTCCGATGGTGCCATTGCTTCTGCCCCATAGGTGAGGAAAAAAGGAGTGCGCCCTGTGCCGGAGTGGGGGGTTGTGCGATATGACCACAATATTGCTGTGATATGGTCAGGCCATGCCCGACCCTGGTCGGATAGGCGCGTTTTAATTCCTCATAGGATTGTTCGGTTGCTTACTTCAGTGAGGCCGTTGCTTTGAGGGTGTGCCACCGAGGTGTATCGCCCTTTGATGCCCCACTCTGCGCAAAATTCGCGGAATTGAATGCAGTCGAACTTCCTCCCATTATCGGTGATGAAAGAGTGAGGGACTCCGAATCGGTATATGACTGTTCGTTTAAGGAAACTGATTACGTTGTCGGCGGTTATCTTGGCGATTGCTTCCGCCTCGATCCATTTGGTAAAGTGATCGACTGCGACCACTACAAATCGCTTCTATGCTAAAGCCATCGGAAACGGGCCGAGCAGGTCAATGCCCCATACTGCAAATGGCCAAGGTGTGATAATACCTTTGAGTGGAGCTGCCGGTGCGTGATGAGTATTGGCATGTAGTTGACACGCCTGACAACTGCGAACCAGACGCATCGCGTCAGAATCCATGGTCTGCCAATAAAGCCCCTGGAGCCGGGCTTTCTTCGCAATCGTTCGAGCGCCCTGATGCGAGCTACAAACGCCCTGATGTATCTCCTTTAGACAGTGATCCCCTTCCTCTTCGGATATACAGCGCAACCAAGGGTGTGTGGCGGACTTCCGATAGAGTAAGCCATCATGCATCGCATATCGCCAGGAATGCCAAACCACGAGGGATGCCTGCGTCCGATCTTCCGGCAGTGTTCCATCTTGAAGATACCTGATTATCGGACTTTGGTTTAAGGGAGTTTTTCTTTAACCCTTTTACTTTTTCACTTTACTTTTTATCGCATTTTTGGGAGTAAATGCATGCTCTAAAGTGTGAGGAAAGGTAAAAAGGGTTTTATCTATCTTAGTTTAGGTTTTTATTATTTATTGTCTATTTTTGTGTTTATTTTTTTTAAGGATAATATCATTTAGTTGCATGCTTCCTTACATGTTAAAATCATTGTCTTCGCTTTTTCAAAAATTTGAGATGGACTTAGGAAGAAAACTCGTAAACAATTGACCCTTAATAGGATGAAACTTCACCATGGCAGTCATAAATTTTGAAATTACATTTTTTTATAGAATTACGAAACTGAGGAACTTTGGATTAAAATGGGAGTTCCGGAGACTACACTTGTGGACTGAAAATAAGCATTGAACTTGTCATTTGGTTAAACTTTTTGGTACAAATATTAACCCGAACATATGTGAGATTTTGAGACCAACTATTTGAGCATTTTATTACACATTGCTCGGTTTATTTTTTGTTTGAGTGTGCTCATACTTGCCATTGTCTATAGAATTTGAATCAAATGCTAGTCAAAACCCTGTGCATCTAGTTGGAACTTGGCGTGATCAAGGCAACTAAGTGTAGCCCTTTGTTAATGTTAGAACTTATTTTTTCTTGTTCAAACCCAAAACCCTTTTACATCGTGTTTAGTTAAGCCCCGTTGAAGCCTACGTATACCATTTTCTTTGTTTCACCACATTACAAACCCCTAACGTCTTAAATACCCTTTTCTCACCCGTGAATTTACAATTATTGTGCACAAATAGGAATGTTTTAGGGAGCTCAAGATTTGTGGAAAATAGGAAGCCGAGAATTATTTTTGTTACTTTATGTGCTTTTGCAAAGAAAAAAAAAGAAGAAAAAAAATAAAAAAATCTCAAAAGAAAAAAAAGAAGAAAAAATAATAAAAAAATAAAAAAAAGCTCAAGAAAAGAAAGAAATTAAAAAAAAAGTAAAAAAAAGAAGAAGAAAAAAGAGAAAGCATTAGTTGAGTCATTTAGTTCGAGGTGGAGATTCATGCACAATCGATCTAAAAAAATGCATTTGAAGCAAGGAACTCTAATATGTAATCATAAGTTAAGAATAAGGATAAGCGGATGAATACTCAACATTATGAGATTGGTTGCAGTCTCGGAGATAGAAGTTGGTAAGAAAAGAAAAAAAAATTGTTTTCTCATCAGTAGCACATCTTATGTTTCCCGGTTAATCTTTAAAGAGCTCTGAGTCTTATTGTATTTATTTTGCACAACTAGTTGTTTATTCACTTTCCACATATTTTCCTTATCCAAACCTGTCCCTAAACCAACATTACAACCCGTAAAAGACCTTGGGATCTTGTTTCTGACTTGATAAGCATAATGGTAACGACTGGATGACAATGCAAATTCACCGTAGCCAAAGCTAGTATAGAGCTTGAGAGACAAAGTTTACACCTAAACACTTGAGTGAAATGAGTGACCACTAGTGAGGTACCAAAATAGTTTGCCTTTTGATTTTGTGATATGATTGAAGATATGTTTACTTGTGTTGGTTTGCGGAGAAACTATTAGAATCTTTTAGCGTCCAAACCTTTTGTTTTTCATCCAAACTTGTGAAATTGAGATCTATGAATGCCAAGTGAAGTAAATCGTGTTATTATGTGAATTATTTATAGTGAGTATTCTAGAGTTTGTTTTGAGTCCAAGGCTTGCTTGAGGACAAGCAAGGTTCAAAGTGTGAGGAAGTTGTTATCTTGCATTTTCATATAGTTTTTAATATATTTTAATTATAGTAATCATACATTTTAAGATAGTTTTTAATATATTATAATTGTTTTATGTTTAGTTTTGTGTTTTACGAAATAATGCTTGTTCCATATGTTTTTAGGTATTATTTGAGGCAAAAATGCAATTATGGAATCATTACTGAAGTAAATAAAGTTGCCCAGTCAGAACTCCCTCCAGTCACGACCTCGTAGCAGTTCAAGAATGAAGAATCCATGACTCTTTAAATAAGTCTTTATTGTCATAAATTCCTCAATAACCATCCAAGGAATGTTATGACTATTTGAAGAGTTTTTTTGAATGCTCAAGAAGGAGTTACACTACTTAATGCTCTCTTTAATTCTATGAAAGTTAAAAAGTTACAAAGAAGAATTTAACTCTCCATTAATCTTCTTTTTAACTACATCAAAGTTAGGAAGTTAGAGCAAAGAATTCAATCCTCCATTAATCTTCTCTTTAATGGCATTAAAGTTGGAAGTTTCAAGGAATGCATGAAGACATGTGCAACTATAAATACCTACATTTGGAAGTATGAAAGCAGACCTGGAACAAACATGGAACAGGCCTCACCACATCTTTTTTTAGCTCTCTTTTAGACTTTTTGTAGTTTTCTTTTTGTTCATTTTCGTTCTACCTTTGTAACTGATTCTAGTTCTATTTCAAAGTTTATTCTCCTTCATCTTTTCTTTTCTTTTATTTAATTATGTTTTCTAGTTTGTTTTCTATTAAATTTCTTGTTTTCTTTCCATCTACCATGAGCTAAGTCCTCCATAGCTAGAGCTATGGCGGATCCTAATCGAAGTAGATGATTTACTTGCAATCCAATTTCAAGTTCATAATTTATTAAATAGAGAATTAAACTATGGAGCTTAATTTCCTAGTTAGATATCTGATCAATATTTAGCTAAATTACAATTAATGATTTTGGTTGACCGACACTAAGATAATTAATGGAACTACATAGTTTAGACCTGTGTCTATGCGGTGCGGTTTTTCAGGGTTTAGTTTCACGACTTAACTTTGGGGTTATTTCAGAGAACTTAATGCTTTCATTATACCTTTATTCTTGACTGGGCCAAAGCTAGGATAATTGTATGTGAAATAGGATTAATCTTGACTAGACCAAAGCTTGGTTAATTACTTTAGGAAATAATCACCGTCTCTAGATTAAAACTTAAGAACTTGGATAGGATTGAGTGTGGATTATATACATTAGGTTAGGTGAAGCCTTGCTCTAGTGATTTACATCATATTTAAACTCAATTTATTTCCTTGCTTACTTCATTTAATTGTTTTAAATTATTAGTTTAATACCACAACCAATTCAAGTTTTGATTGCTTAGATAATAGAAATTCACAGAAATCAATAGATATAAACACAATCCTCGTGGGAACGATACTCTACTTACTATTTATTACTTGATAACGATAGGGTGCACTTGCCCTTAGTTTTGCACGATACATATTTCGTCCATCATCACTCCAACATGAGGCTAGGCAACGCTACTGTAGCAGCAGGCAACCCGACGCGACACTCTGAGCAGAGAGTGTCTTCCCCCCTATAGTGTGTCTTATACCAACTCGGGACCCTCCTGCGGCAGACACTGTCCTGCCCCACTCACCACAAATTTTGACACAGGGTCACCGAGCACAACTAGACCATCCAACCAACGAGCCAATGGTCTAGGAATATTCAAGGGGGCTGTATGAGCTTATGGTTCTCTTTTAACACGGAAGAAGTATTGCTGATTAGGAGAATTAGCAAGGTGCCAAGTGGGCGGGCCCGTAGGAACCAGCCAGCATGGCCAGTGGGTCCACCAGCAGCCAACTCAGCCAAGTTGCTTCCTACAACTTGGCCACTTGCTGTAGCTACTCCCAAGGGTTGTGAATTACAAGCATTGCTCCAGAAGACATGGGCAAACAGAAGTGACATCATCACCACCTAGGCATTCTGAATTAGGCAGGGGGTGGCAGGCACACATGGGCAGCCTGACTTGCTGATGTCAGCCACACCATCAGCATATTTCTAGTATAAATAGGGGACTAGGCTCATTGTACAAACACACAGAAATTGTATCTCTTATTGCTGTAAAGCTATTCTTTGTATCAATAAGAATCTCTCTTCCTCACTTGCTTATCTTCTTGCTACATTCTGTCATTGTCACTAAAAGTATTCCGCTGTGCATTTAATCTTGCTTTGCCACATTACTTAGCAAGGTTTTGGGTAGGCTGACTAGCATTCCGAGTTAGCATTGCTAGTACCGCACGGGGTTCAGTTGCCGAGTGAAATTATGCCCGTGACAGTTGGTATCAGAGCCATTTTACCGACATATTTAGCGACGGATCCGAATTCATCCAGCCAATTGAGAATGTCTGGAAACAATGAGGAGACGAACGTGACTGTGGCTCAGACCGAGCCAAAGGGGACAAAGAAGACCAGGAGTCGATCCCGGTCCAGGGATGTCTTTGCCGATTTCAACAGTAGGCTGGACAATATAGAAATGTCTTTAGCCGATGGTCTGGAGAAGTTCGTCGAAACAGAACAACGACTTAAGCAACTCGACGAAGGGGAGTTGCAGGAAGAAGTGCTTGTTCAGGTGAACAGGGCAGCTGCTGAAAGCGAGGAGCGGACCAGGATGCTGCAGGGCGAAGTTGTTTCCTTGCGTCAAGAAGTGGAGAGTATTCTTGGTGCGCTAGTCACAACGAACAGGGAGCTTGCTGAAACAAAGAGTGAGTTGGGCGTGGTTAAGCTCGCTCTCAGTGGTATTTCCAGTGGATCATCTATTTCGACAATGCAAAAACTAGATGTTCCCAAGCCGAAGCCGTATGGAGGAGCCAGAAGCGCTAAGGATATTGATAATTTCTTGTGGAGCTTGGAGAAGTATTTCCGAGCGCTTGGCATCGTGGAGGATGCCCGGAGGTTAGATGTTGTACCGCTCTACCTCAATAAGACGACCATGGTATGGTGGCGTCGAAAGGAGCAAGAGATCCAGCGAGGAACTTGCACCATCAACACGTGGGCCGAATTTCAGAAGGAACTTCGGGACCAGTTTTATTCGGAATCTCGGGAGTACGAGAAGCGAGCACGGCTCAGGCATCTCAAGCAGCGAGGTTCGATCCGAGACTACATCAAAGAGTTTTCGGATATTCTTTTGGAGTTGCCAAACTACCCACAGGAAGAGGCCTTTTATCTCTTCATAGAGGGATTGCAGAATTGGGCCAGGGAGAAGATCCAGCTTCGGGGTAGTAAGGACTTGTCATCGGCAATGAGCGTTGCTGACTCTTTGGGAGACATCCATTGAGATGGGTTCCATCAGGAGAAGGACAAGCCTAAGACAAGCAACGACAAAGGCAAGGGAAAGAGTTGGGGAGACAGACAGAAGTCAGACTCTTTCAAAACCAACGGAACCAAACAGCCGCAGGGGAAAGACGACAGTTCCACCTCCAAGCCGAAAGAGGAGGGTAAGTACTTTCCGATAAAGTGCTTCTTTTGTAAAGGTCCTCACAAGGCGAGGGAGTGCCCGACAAAGAAGATAGCTGCCATGGACAATTGCGACGAGCAGAGGCAGACAGGTGACGAGCCAGAGACCCACATGGGGTCATTGCAGATCCTAGGAGCCATTCAAACCAAGGTTGAAGTAGCCAAGGCAGTAAGGCCAGGACGCCTGTTTGTAGAAGTAGGCATCAGGGGCAGCAATATCAAAGCTCTTGTGGACACAGGGGCATCGAACAACTTCCTGGAGGTGAAAGAAGCAGAGCGCCTGGGTGTGAAGTATGCTCAGGAGAAGGGATGGCTCAAGGCCATCAATTCAAGGCCAAAAGCAATTTTTGGCGTAGCAAGAGGGGTCGATGTAAAGCTCGGCACGTGGAAGGGCCAGCTAGACTTCTCCATGGTTCCGATGGACGAATACAAGGTTGTCCTTGGGATAGAATTCTTCGATAAAGCCTAAGCAGCGACATTCCCGTCCGCTGATGCTATGTGTATCCTGGAGAGAGGCAACGCATGTATGGTTCCATTAGCACGAGAAAATGTTCCAAAATCCAAACATTTGTCTGCGATGCAGGTAACCAAGGGGCTGAAAAAGGACGAACCAACATTCCTTGTTGCGATCAAGGAAGAATCAGAGGGGGTCTTGGAGAAGGAGATTCCCGCCGTTGTAGCAGATGTTCTAGACGAGTTTGCGGACATCATGCCACCGAAGCTTCCAATGCAGCTACCACCGAAGAGGGACATGGATCATAGAATTGAGCTGGTGCCGGGGAGTGCGCCAATTGCGGCAGTACCATACAGGATGGCACCGCCGGAACTTGCTGAGTTGCGGAAGCAGTTGGACGAGATGCTAGAGGCTGGTCAGATTCAGCCGTCAAAGTCACCTTATAGAGCACCGGTGCTATTTCAGAAAAAGCACGACGGGTCGTTGAGGATGTGTATAGACTACAGAGCTCTCAACAAGGTGACCGTAAAGAACAAGTACCCAATCCCACTAATAGCGGACTTGTTCGACCAACTTGGAGACGCAAGATGGTTCACCAAGCTGGATTTGAGATCAGGTTACTACCAGGTGCGGGTAGCCGAACAAGACGTGCCGAAGACAGCCTGTGTCACGAGGTACGGGTCGTATGAATTTTTAGTGATACCGTTCGGCCTCACAAATGCTCCTGCCACTTTTTGCACATTGATGAACCAGGTATTACGGCCATTCCTGGACAAGTTCGTAGTCGTCTATCTCGACGATATCGTGATTTACAGCCGCTCATTGAAGGAACACACGGAGCACTTGAGATAAGTTTTCAGGGTGCTCGGGGAGCACGAGCTGTATGTCAAGAAGGAGAAATGTGCATTTGCCCAGCCAGAAGTACCATTCTTGGGGCACATAGTTGGAGGAGGCAAGCTCCGGATGGATCGAGCAAAAGTGCAGGCGATCCTTGAGTGGCAGCCGCCGAAGAAGGTGACGGAGGTCCGATCTTTCCTGGGCCTAGCCAATTACTACCGGAGATTCGTAAAGGGGTACTCAGCAGTAGCCGCCCCACTGACCGATTTGCTGAAGAAAGACCGAACGTGGAACTGGAGTGATAGGTGCCAATCAGCTTTCGATAAACTGAAGCAGGCCATGATGGAAGAACCGGTCCTGGCGCTGCCCGATCACCGGAAGGCGTACGAAGTACACACCGACGCTTCCGATTTCGCCATTGGGGGAGTTATCATGCAGGATGGCCACCCAATTGCCTATGAAAGCCGAAAGTTGAATGAAGCCGAAAGAAGGTACACCGTCCACGAAAAGGAGATGACAGCAGTGGTCCATTGTTTACGCCTTTGGAGGCACTATCTATTGGGTTCCAAGTTCGTAGTAAAGACGGACAACGTGGCAACGAGCTACTTCCTAAATCAGAAGAAGCTCACACCGAAGCAGGCCAGATGGCAAGCATTTTTGGCCGAGTTCGACTTCACCTTGGAGCACAAACCGAGTAAGGCCAATCTGGTGGCCGATGCTTTGAGCAGAAAGGGGGAGCTTGCAGCGCTTTCCCAACCAGAGTTTCCGTGGATGCCAACGATCCGTGAGGGCCTAGAACATGATCCACAGGCCAAAAGTTTGAAAATATTGGCCGAGAGTGGTAAGACTCGCAGGTTTTGGGTGGAAGATGGGATGCTTCGCACCAAAGGCAACATGGTCTATGTTCCGAGATGGCAGGGGCTGAGGAAGATGGTGATCAAGGAGTGTCACGATTCTCACTGGGCAGGACATCCAGGAGTTCATCGAACAGAAGCTCTCATTGAGCGAACGTTCTACTGGCCGCAGATGCGGGACGACATAGAGTTGTATGTGAAAACATGTCTTGTATGTCAACAGGACAAAATCGAACATAACAAGCCAGCCGAGTTGTTGCAACCGTTACCGATACCAGAGAGGCCGTGGGAGAGCATCTCAATGGATTTTATTACTTGCCTGCCAAAATCAGAGGCATGTAGTAACATCATGGTAGTAGTGGACCGGTTTAGCAAGTACGGGGTTTTTATTCCGGTACAGACCAAATTCAACGCTGAAGATGCAGCTAGATTGTTCTTCAAGTACGTTGTGAAGTATTGGGGCATTCCGAGGACGATCGTGAGTGATCGGGACACCAGATTCACGAGTCGTTTTTGGACGGAGCTGTTCAAATTGTTGGGATCGGAGTTGAATGCATTGCTGGAGTTATACTTGCGGCACTATGTAAGTGCCAATCAGAAAAATTGGGCGAAGTTGTTAGACATTGCCCAATTCTCGTATAATTTGCAGAGGAGTGAATCAACAGGGGCTAGTCCATTTGAGATCGTGACAGAGCAACAGCCAACTACGCCTCAAGACATCAGTGTTGGTGTCAAAAGTCCTAATCCAGCAGCATTCAAGTTTGCCAAAAGTTGGCAAGAGAGCCGAGAGCTGGCCCGATCTTCTTTGGCCAAAGCAGCAAAGAAGATGAAAAAGTGGGCAGATGCCAAGAGACGGCATCGGGAGTTTGAGGAAGGAGATATGGTGATGGTGAAGCTACTTCCCCATCAGAGCCGACGGATTGCCAAGTTGCACAAGGGGTTAGTGCGACGCTACGAGGGGCCGTTTCCAGTGGAAAGACGGGTAGGCAAGCTAGCCTATAGGGTCCAATTACCGTCTCATTTGGAACTACACCCAGTGTTCCATGTGAGCTATCTCAAACCCTACTACAAAGATCAGGAAGATCCGAGCAGGAATGAGTGAAACCGACAGCCAACAGCCATCACGACTCAGCACGACCATGAGGTGGCGGAAATATTGGGACATCGGAAAATCAAAGCTAGGGGCAGCCATCCTAGTTATACCGAGTATTTCGTTAAGTGGAAGGGACTTCCGGATAGTGAGGCAAGCTGGGAGCACGAACTCAGCTTGTGGGACAGTAGGGGTATTTTGGACAATTACCACCGAGAAGCAACGGGGTCGTTGCTCGTTGGATTGGGGGAGAATGTGACGTCCGGGTCAAATCACTCCAACATGAGGCTAGGCAATGCTACTGTAGCAGCAGGCAACACGGCGCGACACTCTGAGCAGAGAGTGTCTTCCCCCCTATAGTGTGTCTTATACCAACTCGGGACCCTCCTGCGGCAGACACTGTCCTGTCCCACTCACCACAAATTTTGACACAGGGTCACCGAGCACAACTAGACCATCCAACCAACGAGCCAATGGTCTAGGAACATTCAAGGGGGCTGTATGAGCTTATGGTTCTCTTTTGACACGGAAGAAGTATTGCTGATTAGGAGAATTGGCAAGGTGCCAAGTGGGCGGGCCCGTAGGAACCAGCCAGCATGGCCAGTGGGTCCACCAGCAGCCAACTCAGCCAAGTTGCTTCCTACAACTTGGCCACTTGCTGTAGCTACTCCCAAGGGTTGTGAATTACAAGCATTGCTCCAGAAGACATGGGCAAACAGAAGTGACATCATCACCACTTAGGCATTCTGAATTAGGCAGGGGGTGGCAGGCACACATGGGCAGCCTGACTTGTTGATGTCAGCCACACCATCAGCATATTTCTAGTATAAATAGGGGACTAGGCTCATTGTACAAACACACAGAAATTGTATCTCTTATTGCTGTAAAGCTATTCTTTGTATCAATAAGAATCTCTCTTCCTCACTTGCTTATCTTCTTGCTACATTCTGTCATTGTCACTAAAAGTATTCCGCTGTGCATTTAATCTTGCTTTGCCACATTACTTAGCAAGGTTTTGGGTAGGCTGACTAGCATTCCGAGTTAGCATTGCTAGTGCTGCACGGGGTTCAGTTGCCGAGTGAAATTGTGCCCGTGACAGAATGGCTGGTCCGGAGTGGCGGCTGCAATGTCAGGGTCTGATCGACTGCTTTTCTCTTTCGGGAACTCTCCAGAAGCGTGTAGAGTGCCGGAGCTCCATCCCTTATGACGTGGATCTCCCCGTGGTACCTAGGTCACTTTGGTTCATTTGCTCGGCCGGCGTCCCGCTGCTTCGGGCTCTGCTCCCTCTGCCTAACTACTTTTGGTAGCGCGCCTTGCTCAGTTATCCGCTCAATCTCTTTCTAGAGTTGGTAGCAGTTCTCCGTGGAGTGTCCGGAGGATTTGTGATACTTGCAGTACTCCTTTTCTACACGAGCTTTTCCTTTATCGACCGGCGGAGCCGGGTGTGCAAATCGGCGAGGCTGGCTCTGAGCAGCATAATGCACCTCCTTCCCACGGGATCGGTCCCCTCTGCGCTCAATGTTAGTTCGCTCGACTCGAGCTGGGAAAGGCATCGGGGCCTCCTTGCGCACACGGCCTTCGTCACGTGCCTCTGCGGTCGGTCTGCTCCTTTCCTGTTTGTGCATGTCGCCTCTAGCCTTGTCTCTTTCGGACTCCTCGTACCCTGCAGGCCGGTCGCAGTCGTCATACCGGATGAAGGTTTGTGCCATTGTCATGAGCTCTTCGAAGGATCATGACATCTTTCTAAAGCACTTCTGCTTCAGGGGTTCACACGAGGTCCCTTTTGCTAAGGCATCGTGAGCCACTTCGAGGTTGAGGCCTTTGATTTTAGAGGCCATATGGTGAAACCTGGAAAGAAAGTTGCGTAGTGGCTCAGTTGCTCGCTGTTTGAGCCCATTGAGGTCCGAGCTGATCTTCCTTACCTTCGCTGCCGCGGCGAAACATGAGAGGAAAATGTCCTTTAGGAGATCGAATGAGTCAATTGATTCCGGAGCGAGTCCTCGATACCACTCTTGCGCACTGGAAGAGAGTGTGGTCGGAAAAACTTTGCAGATGATGTCCTCGTCTTTTGAGTACAAGTTGATGGTACTCATGAAAGATGCCACGTGGTCGTTCGGGTCCTCGGTTCCCGAATACTGCGATAGCCGCGGAGCCTTCCAGTCTCGTGGGAACCTCGTCTCTATGATCCTTTGTACTAGCGGTGTTTTACTGGAGGTGATGCTTCCTCCCATAACGCACCCGAGAAAACGCTAGATCTTCAGCTCCAACATGTCTTCATTACTCGCGGCCGTTGTCTCGTCGCGCCGCGCACCTCTCTCTCCGGCCGCGGCAGCTCCGGTGCCTCTCCCTGCGGGGACTCCGGGTCCTGAGGGCTCCCCCGACATCGCCCCCTCTCTTTGCACTTCCGCTGACTCTTTAAGGTATTGCCAGATTTTGGCGTTCTCCTCCTACAAGCTTCTCTGTTGATCTATGATCTTCATCTGAGCCGCCGTATGAATAGCCTGGGTGGTCTGAAAACCTTGTATCGCACAGAGGAGCTGTGTGGTATTGTAAGTTTCTTCTTCTTCAGGGCTCACCTCTTCCATCAGTGGTCCCAGGTTTCTAGGGGAAATTGGAATTGTCGGAACGGAATGCTCGATGTTAGTCATGGATCTGGTTGCTCCTACTTCCGGCGCTAGCATCGGAACAGACTCAGTCGGTGTTTGCATTTTGTTTGAAGCTCCGAGGTCACTTGTACTCCACGTTCACCGCACCAAATAGTTAGGGAATGCAGAACAGTGATCTGGATCCTCATCGGGGAGGTCTGGCTTCTTCGGGGGTCGTCTCTGCGCGGGGAACGGTCCCTGCGGAAGCTCCGACGGTCAAGACAGTTAGTAGTTCGAGAGTGTATTCTTAATCAAATGAGAGTGAGGTAGAAAATAGTTACCCGATCCCCTTTCCTTCCTTCATTGGTATATTTATAGTGAGTTGTCCTGGGCCTGTGGGCCTTCTGTTACCCTGACCCTTTCGCTGGTCGGGCTCCGCTGGGCCTCTAGGGTCTAAGTGATATTCCGAATCAATATTTATTCATATTTAACTTTATGGTATAGTAAAATATGTTATTTTTTAAGAAAATAGTAAAATATTAATATTATTATAAAAAGATATACTAATAAAAATATTTCTTTAATATCAATTAATAATTTTTAGAGATATCAAATTTATAAGTTAAAAATATAAACTAACGATTTAAAAATATAAAATATATATTTTTTAAACTAAATAGTTATGGCAATATTACTTACATGTAAATATAATAAAATAGTAGAGTATATATTTTTATAATTCAACTTAAATTATATAATTTATTAAAATTTTAAATTTTATTTTATATAAATATGTATAATTTAAAAACTTTATTAATATTAGAAAAATAAAATAATATTTATACAATAATTATCAAAACATAAAATAGAAAAAAATAGTGTTAAATGATATTTTAAATATTTAAGTTGTAAATATTATTATATATTTATTAATTGTTAAATAAATATCATAATTTATACATCATAGTAATTTAGTGGTTGCGGAGAAAATTTGCACCTAAAAAGTTTCAAGTTTGAGTCATTTTTTTTTTGTAAAAATTCTTTTTTTAATTAAATATTAATTTTGAAAGGTAATTTGATCAGACCGTTTAATCGGGACCAATTCCAATAGTTCTAATCGATTTTCAATTATATTAAAATGTAGCACTCTCTGAACCGGAATCGTAACTGGTTCGTTAAATTGGATCAAACCGACCGATCCTGTAAGATTTTAACAACTTTGCTCCTAACAATTTAACCTTTTATTAAATGTTATTTTGTCTTTAACTTATTAAGTTATTATATGGACACGTGTGAAAACCCAATGTTTTACTTTCTCTTTAGTTACCTTGATTTAAATGTGTCAATTAATTTCCAAGCAAAAAAAAAAAAAAGAAAGGAAAAGAGTGATTATTAGAGAGAAGAAGAGGGGAGTTAAATTAGTGGGTGGGACAAACATCACTTTATCTTCTCCAAATCCCGATTTAAATTAAAACAGCTCTCTCTGCCCGTAACACCGTGGCACTTTTTATTTTTATTTTTATATTTATAGAACAACACCGTGGCATTTCATTGACACCATATGCTTCATATTCCTACTTCTACCTCTATTCTCCAAAATACCCTTCTCTCACCCCCGCTCTACTACACCACGGGGTACAATTCTGTCAGTCCATCATATATCCACGTTCCAAATTCAGAAACCCACCTTCAACTCCCAAACTACCCTTCAAAAAATCGATACAAATTAAACTATGAAGGGCCATATTGTCTTTCCACATAAAGGATGAATGCTTGTGGGGCCGACTAAGTAACGTGAGTAATCCGCGCACACAGCACAGAAAGGAAGAAAGAAAAAGAAGTGGCTGCACAGATAGATAGAGAGAGAAAAAGTTCGTTTCGAGACGTTATCGGACTCCAAATTCTCATTTCGCCGGATTTTGGGAACCCCGTTCGTGTCCGGTCTAGGGTTTTCAAATTTGTGGAGAGTCTTGATTTCTCCGATTCGAAACTGCAGGTGCTTTGGAGTTTCTCAACTTCTAATTCCCATTTCTGTTGAGTGCTTCACGACAGTTCCAACTATCGAGGATAGTCAATTCAAGCTCTCTAGTGTACTTTCTGATTCTTATGAAGTTAAATTGTGGATAGTCTAATGATGTTTACGCCGCAAAAGAAGGCATGGTCTGGCTGGACGCGCACGCCACGGACCGATGTCCAGAAGTCCGGGTTAGGGGCGGATCGGAACACTCCAAATAACCCCAATTCGGGAGATGGTAGTGTTTTGAGGGGAAAAAGTGTGGCTTTGGCTGACCCTGTGACTCCCAATGGAGTGGGACATGATTTGGACGGTGAAGGATTGGTGAATAAGATTTCCAAGCTTGAGAATGAGGTTCGTACTTTTTTCCCTGTTCAATTCTTGGACACATGACTTAGTTTTTGCAATAGGGCATCGATGTTTGAAAATCTAGAGTTGTTTGTTGTTTTCTATTTTGCATGATTACCCTTATGAGCAATATTAAGATCACCAGATTGCTCTATTTGGTTTCTTTGACTGCCTTTAAATTACTATGTTTATTTTTTTTTTGAATAAGCTGTTGACTATGTTTAATATATGAAATATTCATTGGAAAAGTTGTAGATGAGTGCTCCAAAATCTATTAATAATTTAGCTGTTTAAATTACCGATGATTGCATATATAGTTTGCAAAATTGATTTTTGATTCTAAACAAGTGGAGGACATTATTATGGAAAGGATGAATTTCTCACTGTAGAAAATTTTAGAAGTGTTGCAAAATACAGTAGATAAAAAAGAGGGCAAGAAGGAGATGAGAGTTGACACTATGTACGTGCACTCGAGGTGTATTCCATGGTTTATTATTGAAGCCAAAAAAATCTCTCTTTCCTTATCATTGGATAATGGAAACTCTTAGTAAAGGAGCTATACAATGTATGCCAATTGAAGGTTGACTTAAACCTGTAGTTGCAATAAACTTAAATTTTTTGGAAGGCTTTATGCTTAACTAGATATATTTTTACTTTTTCTGATGCATACTATATGGAGGATTTGTGAGTATTATGTTCAACCTTTCTTATACAACTGCAGATCATAAAATGGAAAACCATTTGAAAAAAATTGGTTGTTGCTTGAACTGAATTGATGAAGATCTGGAAGGTGGTCTAGTCATAAATTCTTAACCAAAAGTACTCAAAGTTCGGTTTGCAAGAAATGATTCTCGTATATATACTCTGGATGCACAAGCATTGTATTTTTATGGGAGAAATATGAACTTCAGTTGCCTTTATATAAAATACAGCAATACTGTCATTGCTTCGAAGTTGTTGCATGCATTTTCTTTATCAGTATTCTTTTTAGTATGGGTTTGTTGAGTTTATATTGGGGCTAATGTAATCTGTTACACTTTTGTCTCAGCTGTTTGACTATCAGTACAATATGGGCCTTCTCTTAATCGAGAAGAAAGAGTGGGATTCTAGATATGAGGAACTTAAGCAAGCAATTACTCAAACTACGGATTCACTGAAGCGAGAACAAGCAGCACATTTGTTAGCAATATCTGACGCTGAGAGGCGTGAGGAAAATTTGAGGAAGGCATTGGGTGTGGAGAAACAATGCGTGCTTGATGTAAGAGTTGTATTTTTTTTTCAGTTATTATATGCAATACTTGTCCATGTGAGGTTTCTTTAATATATATCAGAATAGGTTATGATGATTTTGAATAATACCCTTTTATTATTTTCCCTTTTGCTAAAGTGATAGGCATCTGTTATTGTGGCTTTAGCTATTTTTGTTTCTATGAATTTTTAGATGTCGTGATTCTTTGAATAATCAATGCTAAATCTGTCATTGCAGTTAGAGAAGGCAGTGCGTGAGATGCGTGGTGAAAATGCGGAACTTAAGTTCACTGCTGATTCCAAATTGGCTGAAGCAAATGCATTAATAACCAATGTTGAAGAGAAATCACTAGAAGTGGAGGCAAAATTACGAGCTGCTGATGCCAAGCTTGCTGAAGTGAGTAGAAAGAGCTCAGAACTAGAAAGGAAGTCACATGAGGTGGAATCTCGAGAGAGTTCTCTTCGAAGGGAGCGTTTGTCTTTCATTGCCGAGTATTCTCATTGATCCTTACAACCAATGCTTATATTTGTTCTATTTGCTTCCTAAATTATCTTTCTATTATTGTTGTTCAAGTTTTTTGACAATTTAATCTGGAATTTTCTCAGGAGAGAAGCACATGAGTCTGCATTCTCTAGACAAAGGGAGGATTTGAGAGAATGGCAACAGAAATTACAAGAGGGAGAAGAGAGGCTGTCAAAAGCACAAAGAATTATTAACCAAAGAGAGGAAAGGTCCAATGAGAATGATAAGATCTTTAAGCAAAAAGAGAAAGACCTTGAAGAGGCTCAAAGAAAAATTGATGAAGCAAACTCCATGTTGAAAAAGAAAGAAGATGAAATGAGCTGCAGACAGGCTAACCTAGTTCTAAAAGAGAAGGCATGTTTTTTCCTCTTGCTGCATTGTACATTCTTTATATATGTCTTGACTTTTGTCTTTTGTTTCTGCAGGAATTTGATGCCACAAGAAAGAAATTAGTAATAAAAGAGGAAGAATTACGTGTTCTGGAAGAGAAGCTGAATGACAGAGAAAAGGTGTGTCCTTGCTATACTTTGTGATAGTAAATTGTACTGGCAATTCATTGTGTATTATTATGTCATCAATTCACGTAGTGAGGATTGGAATTTGTTTGTTAAGTTTTTAAGTTATCTGTATTTACTGTTCAATTGTGTAGTGTGAGATTCAGAAGCTAATTGATGAACACAATGCCGTTTTGGATGGAAAAATACAAGAATTTGAGCTGGAAGCTGACCAAAAGAGGAAATCTCTAGATGAGGAACTGAAAGGCAAAGTTACTGAACTGGAGAAGAAGGAAGCTGAAATCAAGCATGTGGAGGAGAAAATTGTGAAAAGAGAGCAAGCTTTGGATAAAAGAACGGATAAGATCAAGGAGAAAGAGAAAGATTTTGATTCAAAATCTAAAGCTCTAAAAGAAAGGGAGAAATCTATCAGAGCAGAGGAAAAGAACTTGGAGACTGAGAAACGTCAACTGACTGCTGATAAAGAGGAGTTTTTGAATCTCAAGGCTGAACTTGAGAAGATAAGAGCTGCCACTGAAGAACAACTTTTAAAAATTCGTGAAGAGAAGAATCGGCTCAAAGTAAATGAAGAAGAGAGGGCTGAGTATGTTCGCTTGCAATCCGGACTGAAAGAGGAGATAGAGAAGTGCAGGCTTCAGGAGCAGCAGCTTTTGAAGGAGGTTGAAGACTTAAAGCAGCAAAAGCAGAATTTTGAGAGAGAGTGGGAAGATCTGGATGAGAAAAGGGGTGAGATTGAAAAGGAGCTGAAGAGCATCAGTGAACAGAAAGAGAAATTTGAAAAACAGAGAGCCTCGGAAGAGGAAAGAGTGAAAAAAGAAAAGCAAGCAGTGGAAGGCCTTGTGAAGATGGAGATGGAAGCTCTTGAATTGGCCAAAGAATCTTTTGAGGCCAACATGGAGCACGAGCGATCTGTGCTAGCTGAGAAAGCTCGAAGTGAGAGGCAGCAAATGCTGCATGAACTTGAGCTACAGAAAAGTGAATTTGAGAATGAACTACAAAAAAGAAAGGATGATGTAGAAAAGGTTCTGCAAGAGAAGGAGAAATTGTTTGATGAGGAGAAGGAGAGAGAATCGAACAACATCAACTTCTTAAGAGATCTAGCTAGAAGAGAAATGGAAGAAATGAAATTGGAAAGACTTAGGATAGAAAAAGAACGACAGGAAATTGAAGAAAATAACAAGCATCTTCAAGAGCAACAGCTTGAAATGCGGGAAGACATTGACAAGCTCGGTGACGTTAGCAGGAAACTGAAGGACCACAGAGAAGAATTTATGAAAGAGAGAGAACGTTTCATTTTATTTGTTGAACAGCACAAGAGTTGCAAGAGTTGTGGTGAATTAACCTCTGAGTTTGTGCTTTCTGATTTAATATCTTCCAGGGAAATTGAGAATGCAGATGTTCTTTCCAAGCAAAGACAGGTTATTGATATAAATGATAACCAAAACCTGGTGGCTGTGGCAAAGCCAGAGACTAATGTATCTCCTTCAGCTCATTTGCTGTCTCCTATTTCTTTCCTGAGGAGTTGCAAATCGAAAATATTTAGGTTTTCACCCGGTAAAAAAACTGAGCCTACTGCTGTGGAGAATTTGACCAAGGTCGCACCTCTCTCAACTGAGAACATGGGAGAACCATCAAAAAGATTAGATTTTTCTGCACATGAGCCAGAGTCATCGTTTGCAAATGGAAGTGATTTGCCGGATGTGCGGAGGATACAGTCAGATTCAAGCATTAGAGAAGCTGAGCAGGATCTGTCTGTTGATGATCAGAGCAATTTCAACAATGAGATAGCAGATGTTCAAGAAGCGATCCAACCTTCTGGTTTGAAGCATGGCCGCCAGACACGAAAGAGAGGCAAGCCCAGGGTTAGTAGAACTCACTCAGTGAAAGCAGTTATGGAAGATGCCAAGCTCATACTTGGGGATTCGTTGGAGCTAAATGAGACTGAAGATTCAAGCCATCTGAGGGCAGAAAGCCGTGATGAATCTAGTCTTGCAGATAAAGGGATTCCAAGAAATAATCGGAAGCGACGTACTCGAACATCTCAAAATACAGTGAGTGAACATGATGGTGGTGACAGTGAGGGACAGTCTGATAGTATCACGGCTGGAAAGCGTAGGAGGAGGCAGCCAAAAGTTGCTCCTGTGCAAAATCCAGGTGAAAAGCGGTATAATCTTCGACGACTGAAAGTGTAAGTACTCTCTAACCAACATTTTCTATAGCTCTTGCATACACCCATGGGTTTGGTGTTGCATAAAGACCAGTCCAAGGGGTTGCTGATGTTTCTGTTGAAATTTTTAGCATCTTTATTGAGGAAATTATTTCTGCTGACCTTTTCACATTAATGGCAGTAATTTTTTGTTAGTGCAACTGCAATTATACTGACAAGACACTAAATTTGAATCAAATTCTACCAGTGGAGTTACAACTGCTAAAGTGAAGTCAGGCGTGGATCGTGAGAACAAGGAAGAGGATGGTGCTAGGGCTCCAACTTCAACAGAGTATGCTAGTCAGAATGGTGGGAGCGCACATTTTGCACCAGTAAGTGCTGTAAATCCGTTCTCTGAATAATACCAACTATTACAACAGTAGCTATGCTTGTCGCAGCGAGTATACATAGCACATATTACCAACTCATGGAGGGATATATTATATATTATTATAACAGGAGGCATCAAACAATGAGAATGATTATGCTGATAACATGGTGGAGAATCCTGCTGCTGCAGCAGCATTGAGTGAGGAGGTAAATTGCACTCCAGAAGTTGCTAGGGATGCTGATGCTTACCAGACTGAATCAGCTACAGAAGGTGGGAATGATGATGATGAGGAGGAAGAGGAGAATGAGTCTCTGCAACCGGGTGAAGTCTCAATTGGAAAGAAGCTATGGACCTTCTTCACAACGTAATGGATGCACGCACAGTTTCTTACGGATTCTTGATTGTTTTTCAGAAGAATTTTCATTTGGTTAGGATTGTTGTTAGGGGATGTATTTGAGGAATAGAAGTGTTTATTAGCAAATCAAGTGTAGTTATGATGAGATGATAAAAGTGTTAGTCCAGTTGGAGGGATATGTTGTTTTGTTTGATTAGGATTTAGGGTTATTTCAGGGGGATCCTTTTTCCCCCCAATGTTTTAGCATGATATGATACCAGTAGATGATGATTTGATGGAGCAACAACCAGTGCAACATATTAAACGCTGGGGTGGCTCATCTTCCACATGGTTTGTAAAATGCTTGCTTGACATTTTGAAAATTGTTTGTAATATTTTATGTCGACAAACATGAAATATTCTCTGAATGTCAGATAAAAAGCTTATTAACTTTAATTCTTCATTTCTACGCTTCCTCATACAGAGCAAGACGCCAGGGGTCAAAACCTAATGTGAAGAACCTTCTGTCTCCTACATTTGAGGATTTCCAAATTGGTTGTTTCACATTGGAAGTCCTTTTATTTTGTTATGTGTTAGAGAACTATGTGCTCCTGGAACACCTTTGGTTTGTCGTCAGATATAGCTCCTCAGTTTTTTTTTTTTTTTTTGGTCTTATAAAAGGGGTGTTTAAAGGTTTTGTTAAACTAAGTTGCCGGCTCCGATGAGGAGGCCATTATCATCTTATTTATTTTTCCTCTATTTGGAAGGTTATTAAGACTGATAAAGAAAGTGGAAATGGACAGTATCTTACACGGTATCAAAGTTAGTCCCGGCTCCCTATTGTGCCATCTTGTGGCAGTTTGGATGGTTCCTTGTTTTATCTCTTGAAGTTATGCTAAATTTTCGTTGTTTGAGTATGTTGAATCCAACATCTTTTATTAGAAAATAAATATTTTAACCAACTCAACATCTTCAAATATTGGATTTACACTGCACACACGTCAATATAACTAAATTTAGGGGGGCTACCGTATGCCAAACATATACTACTCAAGGGAGGAGCCGGTGGCCGGAGCCCCCGAGCCCTGGGCTGGCTCCACCCCTGTGCAGAAGGACTACAGCTCACTGGAAATTTTTGGGGTTATCTGCAAAAGCTTATAAAAATTAGTGGTCTAATGGTATAGAATGGGCAAGTCAAGTTTTCAACTCCTTTATCACAAAAAGAATTGGGCTTTTAATATGAATATCATAATTGATTACAAAATTATAACTAATTTATATTATCAAATTTAATTTTCAGTATGTCATTTTTTTTTTCTATATATACCAAATAGAATATGCTTTTACACTTAGTTTACAAAATTTAAACCCCAATTTATAAATCTCAAACTTTAGATAATATATTCTAGACTCTTAATTTATAAACTTTAATTTCTAAAAATAATAATTTTATTAGTTTGACATAATTTCTATGTAAATTTCTCAAAAGAATTTGGCCAGTTTTGCTTCTTTCTCTTAGATGAGTTGGTTTGAATTTAACAAAAAAAAGCCTAACCTACTTTCTCCTTTTATCATGTTGGAAGGTTAGCTATTTGTATTTCTTCTTCTTGTAATTCTATTTAGTGCAAATTTATGTTTATTATAAACAAACAAAAAGATTTACCAATTTATACTTTATTCATTTTTATACAATGTTTTAGTATTTTTCATTTAAATTTGGTTTTATTTAATAGTGAGTAATGGTGTTTTTATAGCTTACCGGATTTCTCGCATCCTTTATGTTAAGACTTGAACTCGAGATCTAATTTAATCGATTTAAAACCTTTAACCACTCAAATTAACCTTAATTAGTATTCTTTAAAATC
The DNA here is from genome assembly GCF_963576675.1 of Euphorbia lathyris. NCBI lineage: Eukaryota > Viridiplantae > Streptophyta > Magnoliopsida > Malpighiales > Euphorbiaceae > Euphorbia > Euphorbia lathyris. The sequence goes on from NC_088910.1 coordinate 93,573,779, forward strand.
TACACAAGAGAGGAGCTTCCTCGTGCCACAGGATCTAAGTTTTTTACAGGGGAGAAATGAGCACATTTTCTCTAATTTTACAGCTTACAACGTTGAAGACCAGCAATGATTTTCCAATAGAAATCATATTCTGTCAAAATGTATCTTTATTCCAATATGAACCTAATTACAAAAATTTCACAATTTACTTTTACTTCTCTGAATGCACGAGTGAATAGTACCAACAAAAGAAAACAAATCTGCATAATTATTTCTCCTTCAATACTGCTTTTTTAGCTGGAAAACTAACAATCATATATGATCTCAGTTTCTATCTCTACTTACAAGTTACAATTCAATAAATGACAATGACCACCTCCACTTAAACCTAAACCACTAAATTTCAACCTTATCTTATAATCAAATCCTATAAAAATCTAATTTATTTTTCTTATCATGTTGATGTTGGTATCAAAAATTGGCCCTCCTTGCGTGTTCCTGTACAATTGGGTCCTGGAAAACTTTAAACTTGATTATTGATGTCATTTATGCTGGCTCAACTATACACTTGCTTGGGGGTGCTTCAGTTGCCTCAAAAAGAAAAAGAATAAAACAGTAGGTGGCCTCTTCAACTCTTCAAAGCCCTACAAAATTAGCATCAATACTTTAAATATCTTCAATTTGTACATTTATTTTCAAACTCATCATATCAAAGTAAATGACTTCAGTTCAAACATGAGATATGCTAACCTGCAACGTGGGATGCAGCAATCTATTTGATCACAATCTCTTGTATGTAACTTCAGTATGTAGCACACCTTCTTACAGGGGATACAACTGCCATGGACCCCGATTTTGCATTTAGATGAATGGTAGAACAGCCTCTTCAGTTTAAGGCAGTTTGGATAAGAGCAAGGGTTGGTACTAGTTGCTCTACATTGTGAGGCATGTTCTAGGACATTCAGCAGCTCCATTTGCTGCACCAACAAATAAACTGTTAAGTATATCTAAAATGTGGTAACTCAGCATACTAACTGTGACTTCTGAGGGGCATGCATGTTTATGTAAGTAGAGTTACGCTAATTGATCATTATCAACTATAAATAACTTACAGACAGATGAAAGAAGCAAAAGAATAAAATTTATCATCTAAAAAAGCTGAAACATCAAGGAAGGATTCTCCATACTTTGAACTTTTTCTTATGTGGATGTTGCAAGTTTGGTTCTTCATTATGTGGATGTTGCAAGTTTGGTTCTTCATCATGTGGAGTCTCAGTTTCACAATCAGTTACTGAAGAGTGATATACCAACTTATGAATACGCGAAGAACCAAGTTTTTTACTATAGCATGTGGCACAAACATTCCCATTGTTGTCATTAGTATTTTGCTGACAAAAGTTGCATTTGGTCTCATCGGAAGTGGGCATTGTTGTATTGTGAAGATAATGCAGGATCATCATTGAAGAATGCTTGGCTTGGCGAAGAGTGTCAAACTGATAATAATTCTTCTGACAAAAACCCAAAAGGACATGCCTATTTTCAAATAACCAATTATCCACTATGATATCCTCATCATTGGTATCAGATCGAACATCATCCACCACAACCTTCAAAAGAAACAAAAGGGAAACGGATGTCGCATATGCAACTTTGTATTTAGAGACAAATCATTGAATTTTAAGTTTGTGGTTCACCTTAGAGAGTGCATGCTTTTCTTTGCCACTAACAGTATGTGTGTGCCCCTCATCAGGGCCCTGCTCTTCGTCATGGCATCTGCAAATGAATAATAGAGTAAATATGAAAACCAAAATACACTGCATAAAATATGAAGGGCAGGGTTTCAATCATTTAAGTCATTCACACCAAGCAGCATAGAGCAGAATGTTTGCTTTTGTGGATAAGAAAAAAGGAGAGCAATGAGTATTTGGGTGCATGTACTCACCTTTCGCAAAGCTGAAAATTTTTGCATTGACTGCAAAACCACCGGCATCCAGACAGAATAACTCCATGGCAGTATGAGCAAACAAATTGCAAATGGACAACAATGAAGTCCTCCTTAACTGATAAAATAGTTTTCCCTAGCTGATAAAAAAAAAAAGTAAGGACGTTAGAATAACAAAGACTTCATTGCTAGTCAAATCAAACATAATGCAAAAAGAAATCTCTTTTTCATATGATTTAAGAAGTTCAGCTATAGTAGTTCTAGGCTCATCGAAGATCTACTGAGGATACAGATGCATCATAGTGTTCATCCACACTGGAGATAGATTCATCAGATAAAGGGTGAAATTGGCCCATTAACTTGGCTTGCAGTCATTTTGCCCCAAAACAAATTATAAGTACGGTTTGACCCTCTAGCTTGGCATTTGGGGTCAAATTAGTCAAAAACTACATGTATTATTAGCATCGGGAATTAACACGTGTAAAACACTACTGATCATATGCTGACACGTTATTTTTGGCTGATTTAATCGCAACTGCCTACTTGAAGGGCAAAATTGATACCTAAAGTTGATGTTGGACCAAATTTATCCTACAAGCCAAGTTCAAGGGATTGACCTTTTATCGTAGATTCATCATAATCTTCATAGGGCTCATCCATATTTCTATTTCACAAAAGATAAAATTTCACCTATACATTCAATAGTCGAGAATTTTTTATAATTTCAGTCAAAGTAAATAGACAAAAATTCCATCATTTAGAACTGAGGAATCTTGATAGAAAACATAGCTGCTCTAAGAAGGAGAGAGAGAGAGAGAGAGAGAGGGAGGGAGAGAGAGTTTACTTCTTGCATCAGTAGAATATCTTTGGTAGCATCATCAGAAAAGTTTGTATGACCCATGGATCTAAGAGTACGCTTTGTCATTACTTTCTTCACCTTCTGGCCTGAATCTTCTCCATTTTTCTTCTCAATATTCCTGATGGTAATCTCAGCAGCAGAAGACCAATAGTCACCATCAAAATATGGCAAACGAGCAGCTGTTACCTTGGAGTAATATTTCCCAGTAGAAACAAAGAAATGTTCGTATAAATTAGTGAAATTGACCACTATATTTTCTTTGGCTGCTTTTCTTAGCATGGAATGATACCTGCATTTGGAACAGTTACAAGTCAAGAGCCACTCGCAAGCAGACGAGAATCAAAACGGCATTAGAAAGAAAAGAAAAGGAAGAAAAAGAATAATAATAACTACAGGAACTCAGCCAAAATAAAATGCAGAGGTGGTAGAAATAAGCTTATGTTTCCATACGATGGCAATCAAAGAGGGTGAGGGAGAGACAAACCATTGCCGCAACTTGTCAGATTTTGGTGTCTTCTGAATCTCCGGATGACAATATAAGATATAATCTTCACCTTTTACAGGAGGGCAGGCCCATAAATAGCATGCCACAAAACCCCGTTTCTTACAGTATTCGAGGTATCCAATCTGATGATGGAAAAAGACAATAAGGAAAAGAAATAAAGAGTGAATGTGTTAATCAAAATACAAAAAGACATGACAACAAATGGTACTAACCAATATTTCATGATAGACAAATGTACGAAGAGCTTCGCCTGTTGCAGTTTCTCTTTCAGGCCTAAAATATTTAACAGAATCTAAGTATGATATATAAACACAGCGATGATTCGGCTGGCTGCACTCCGATCCAAATTCCTGTACATACATGCCAAAAAGGCATACATCTGCTCCTTCGATTTTCTGGAACAAAAGAATCACCTAACAAAAACAAATTTTGACGTTTAAACATAAGGAGAACTCAAGGAACTATAACAGACACAAAGTAACATGCTCAAGCCAGAACCAGATAATATTCAATTTTTGATGCTCTAGAATGCATAATGTCCACAAAGGACAAAGCATAGCAAGAGAGAAAAAATATTAATCTCAAGATCTTGATGCAAAACCTCACACCTTTGATCTATATGGAAATCCATCTGGGTAATTGCCATTGTGAAAAATCCCTAAAAACTGCTCCTTCACTTTCAACTGTTTGTTAACAGATAAAACCACTCTGACAACAAGATCTTCCGCTCCAGGCACCTAGCAAGTAAAGAACATTATATATCAAACAAGTTTTTCAATTTTCAAAATGCAGCAAGTTCACTCTCCTCTCTAGGCTATAAAGGGTTAAATGCACAAGCATTGTCATACTTATATGAATGTTTCACTGTTTTCACAAAAGATCAATCAATCCATGCTAGAAAAGTCAGGATTCTTTTATTTTAGTGTCATTGAAGTCATAAGCTCTACATTTCACCCAATGAAAAACTGAAAATTTTGTTATGAATGTCATCTCTCACACCAACCATAACAAATTACTTAGAATATCATGTTGTCTATAAGTCAATTACATTAGACAATATTTCTAAAACAGACAACTTGTTCTATCTACAGTAACAAAATCCCTAAGACGGTCCCAACTCAAAATTATATATTTTTATTTATTTTTATTTCTCTTTCAAAAGTGAGAAATTAAATTTAAGATTGATAAACTCGATAGTGGTCTATTTTCGACCTCTTACTGGCCAGAATTTGATGTTCACAACTTCATTGGCACTAGAATAAAAGAATTGACTTTTCTTTTTTTGGCACGAATAGATCTTTTGTGACCACTGAGAACTATTTGCATAAGCTTGATAACTGTTTGTATCTGTACATGTAACACACACCATACCATAAAGATGGATTTGTCATTTTATTTATTTTGACTCTTTTCTACATAGTTCTGCTTTATGGACATAATTGTTAAAGGCACAGCACAAGGGCGCTAAGGGGTCCTGGAGCTTAGGCTCAAGGCAAGGAGCGCCCCTTAGGAACACAAGGCGCAGCAAAATATATATATATATAAATATACACATGTACTCTTTTACTAGTTAAGCATAAACCAAAAAAACACAATTATTACCACATAAACAACATAAAACCACATAAAAATATAATACTAAATCATAAATGTCAAAAACACCAAGTTAAGTTCATACTTCATAGAGATATTAACATATACTTAAAGTCTTAAGCTAAGTACCTAACTATAACTAATGCTACTAAACTAGTAACCATTCTCTGTTTGTTCTTCAGTGTGTCTGTCGCAGTTTATTTTGCGTGGAGTGGAGGAGACTCTTCTTTCTTTACGCGACTGCTCTTAATCCTTCTCTATTCTTTCTATATTTAGTTATGACTCTTGATATTCTTATTTAGATCAAGGGTTAAGATTAATCTTATTTAAATTAGATTAGTGGTTGAGATTAATCAAACATTTATTTTACAGAAAACAGTAAAAAATAAAAAAGCCCTAGTGAAACCCTCAGGCGCGCCTTGATCCAGGCTATGAGGCGCACAAGGCGAGAGCCTTTTGTACAGCGCCTCGCTTTCTGCATTCAAGGCTCAGACCTTGAGCCTTGAGTGAGGCGCACCTTTAACAACTTTGTTTATGGACATAAAATCCACAAACATGTTCATCTACGCATGTAACTGAAATTAAAGAAATTCCATTTGAGTCAGTATCTAACCTCATTCGGGTTCTTTCCAATAAAATTTGCTGTGTCTTCTTTCTCTTGCTGCAGACGACGAAAGAGTCTTTGCTCTATGTAGTCACTGAGCAACGTCCTCGGCAAATCTTTTGCAAAGAAAACAGAAGCTTTTGGTGATAATGTCATGTATTTCCCGTGTCTGATCTCTTCCAAGCAACATTTGGGACATATGTACTGCGATTGGCCTTCCATATCCCTCTTATCATTAAAGAGAGCACATATCTGATGTTGCCAACTTTGACATTTGTCACACTGGACCCACTGCATGAACACAAAAATAATGGAGAATGAGTGCCCTGTAACTTCCTACAACCAAGCAAAGAAAAACATACTGTTGCATTAGCTTACCGGTTCTTCAATTTCCTCGACATTCTTCATCTTCTCCAGCTTTACCTTGGGAATTGTAATCCCGTAGAATGTGATACTTCTGCCTCGAGCTTTATAGCATGAGGTGCAAAAACAATGCCGCATACCATTTTCCTCTGAGGTGCTATAATAAATCACACTGCTTTTGATACGAGAGCCGCAATATGAACAATAAATCGGAACTGGGGCCAATAATAGCTTATCTGCTGCACACAACTGGCATGTATTCTCACTGACAGACAATGGTAATCGTTTTTCATTTTCTTCCTTTGATTTTCTCTGAAATAAAAATGCTGAAGCTTAATTAGCAGGCAAGCAAAAGCAACAGATTAGAGCAATATTGGTAACATAAAATATGAGGTGAATCATGCATCATTCTATCATAATAGAAATTGCACACACAACATGATAGAAAGGAGCAAAGAATGACTGCAGTATGATGATGAGAAAATGGACGAGTACTGAACAACAAAAATGAGCACACAAATTCATGCATTAGCTATTGACTTAAAATTATTAGCAACCACTTAAATCATAACGAACAAATAGTATTCATATACTAATAGACAAAAATGATAAACCAAAACTTTTAAGAATCCATCCCTGTACATTTGTCTTGCAGCCCAATTTTCCTATATAGTAATACACTGAAGTATGCTGGCATAAATTGCAACAGAGAAAAAAAAAAACAGCATTCGAAATATTTTACTCATAGCAGCAGGCTTTAATAACATGTTAACCGAGAAGCAGTGCTGTAATGGGGATGCACTGACCTGACCAATACCTTGCTGTAGACTTGATATATGGTCTTCTATTTCATCTGCCAAGAAAAATTCAATCAAGGAGACACCTCTTGTTACTGGACTCTCTGGCTTTATCTTTTTTTCGTTTTCAGCCTCTACGTCTGGCTTGGCAAGGTCTAGGTTAGACCTGACTGGTGTCACCTCCTCTTTGGAAGCAGTATCAAGCTCTTTGGGGAGTATGTCAGTGGCATTACAACCCAATTCATTAGATTTATCTTTAACAGCATCTGCAAACTCACAAAAACTCCTATGGTCAACTTGATCTGGACCAATATTTAGTTCTTTAGAAGGAGAAAATCTATCAGCATTCAATCTATAAATATAATCACCAGCATTTTCCTGATTAAAACTTTGGTTTTGAGTAGATTGTGGTAGAAAATCAATTCCCCCCTCCAAAACCTCAGAATTAATAGATATTGGAGATTCAGGAAACTGCAACAAGGATGGAAGTCCTTCAGGATTAGAAGGTTGAACCACTGAAGAAGCCAATTCAGAAGCAATGCTGTTTTCAGATGACAATAGACTACATGCCTTTTCCGTCTTCAGATGCTTTCCAGAAGGCAACAATTTTTCTGAACAGTGCGGACTGTGCTTCAAACGTTTTGCAGGTGGTAGCATATTTCCTAAAGAGCAAGAACCAGACCACTGAGTGCAAGCACTGCAACAATCCCCTGTGCCACAATCCATCAATGGCTTATAAAATTGCTCAAACAAAGGTTGTTGCTTCTGTTCAAAAATATGCGATTTTGGTACAGAAATTCCAGGAAAATTGGAGTCGCCCAAAACCATTTGGGGAAAATGTTCTGAGATCTGCAAAGTTGGATCAGCAAACTCTGAGTGTTCTGTCAATGTAGATGAGAAATCCATTGCAGCAAAGTTCTGATTACTTGCAACACCTGTAAAAGCGAACAGAATAAATTTCTTGACAAATTAGTATCATGATAGTAGAGTAACTAAAACATTTTGTGCATGTCTCTCCATTCACATAAAAGCAAAAAAAGAAAAAGTTACTGTGATAGGAAGAAGGAAACATGCATGGATGCTGCTTATATATCACGGTTCATCACTATTAGGGCATGTGAAATTATGTCTAGTTGACACTAAACTTTTTTAGTATTCACAACAAATATAGTACCTTGACACTAGTCTACTGCTGTAGTTGACACTAAATTTTGTTAATATTCACAACAAATATAGTACCTTGACACTAGCCTACCGCTGTGAGAGTTCATAACAGATTTGCTACTAGTCTACCACCAAGAGCAATGTGGAAACCATAATGCATCATCAACCATAAGATTATGGTTGGTTATGCCATAATCACTATTCAAAACTAGTAAAGGACATTAAGAAAATTAGTGAAGATTATACCACAATCAACTGGTAACTACTCACTAATTTGGAACTAATATGTTCCTTCTGCAAATATCAATAGTTATCCATGATCGGCCAAGCACACAAGAGATAGAGAAAACAAAATGTAAATAAACATTACACATTAGATTCATTAAGAAAGCACACATAATTTTTTTTCTTAAATCCACAATAAACAAATGCAAAGCTTCAATCAATTGTCAATTAGTCAATATTTGCAATTTAGTAATAGATTGAGCATTATAGAGTTGCTATGCATAAAGCTGGTTAAAACAAATCATACAAATGACATTCTGAAAATTTCAAAATATTGGGAGCCTCTAGTCAACATCTAAATTGATTTACCCTGATTAAACTGATGCTGAAAACTATCTTTCTCAGCGGAGACAAAATTACATAGATAGTCTCTTTTGGAAAAGAATGATCTTTTATCAAAAGCTCCAAATTCAGAAAAGCCATCACTGTTGGAATTTGAAGTAATGGTAGAACCCCTTTCAGAAAATGCAGTTGCTGAACCCCTTTCAGGAGAAAGAAGCATCTCATAAGAAACCTGCCTTGTATGCGAATCAGTGTTCAAACTTGAACCAACTGGCATGCTCCCATTATCAAGTAATCCTTTGAAAAGCAAAATACAAATATAAGAATGTAAGAAGAGATGAGAGTAAAAAATGTAAAAGATAATCAAGTTCAAATGGTTCAAACGCTCACCTTTCAGGAAGCTAAATTGATCACTATAGTCAGTAACCAGAGGCTTATGTTCAGCAGTAGAATTATTGGAGTGATTATAAGGATATGTTGTATCTGGATTATAACCTTGAGTCAAAGTTGGCATCACTTCGCAGGTGGATCCAGTGTAACTATACATTAGTTGCTTGCAGTTAAAGTCAGCCATCTTCTTTTGGATTAAATTTCTATTGACTCCTCCTGAAAAAGATTCAGAACACAAAAGGAATAAATGCTTGAAACATGCTTTAATGAAGCTTCAACTGAACAATTAGTAAGGTGAAACCAATGGGTCTTCAATGTTTAGGTATAAAATTATCAAGCCTATTCCCCTCTCTATGCAATGAATAAGTTCACAGATGCAATAAAAGGTCAAAGCTATCAATTGACACACTGGTGACCATCAAATACTGTATACCCATCTAAGAAATAGCAGCATGGTAACTGATTGTTCACTCGACATTTTTACAGTCAAACTAAAACCAACTGTAACCGGATTGGTATACAAAACAACACCAAACAAGTCACCTGAACACAGTGGCATTACAACATATATAAACAAGCACATTTAAGTACCAAAATTGGTAAAACACATATTCGAAATCGCTTTCCATTTCGTCATTACACCAAAAAATGACTGCGTAAAAATAATAATAATAACAAAAATCCTTACATTCTCTTTGTAATTGCAAAAAAATCTTCGAAACCTATTGTCGAAATCGTATTCACAAAAATTACCCAAATCGCGCAACCAGTCAACCACCATCATCGACCCGCCAAAATTTATCTTATCTCAGACGGTAAGCGCAGATCTTTCTAAGAATGAAGAATAAACAAATAGGAGCAAGACGCACGTGCGCATTAGGGTACTCAAAACAAAACGGCATCGTTTCAGCGAATCTAAATTCCGATGGCCTAACAATATCAGTACAAGAAGAAAGATAACAAAAGACACGCAAAAACTGGAAACAGAAAGCAAAAAAAGAAGAAGAAGAAACACGTAAAATTCAGAACAAAATCACATCAAATTCAAAATCATGATATTATAAAATCACAATGCGGTTGCTAGATAAGCTCGGACATAAATTACCGCCAAATTCGTACCCAAGAAAGAGGGAAAAGCAACAAAAATAAGAGAAGGTATGACAGTAGCTAAGGGATTTAGACAATAAATCTACCTGTGGAAAATTTTTCTCTCCTCGAATTAGAATTTTGGCCGTTTGGGGGTTTCCGGTAAGACATATTACCTTAAACTATTCCGTATTTTAATTTATCTAACAAACGTGTATATAGGAGTAAACTTTTTAATCTTTTTTTTTTTGAGGGAACTTTTTAATCTTTTATAGAGTTGGAATTGGGATGTTTAAACTTTTTAACTAGTAACGGTAACCTTCACCACATTCTTTCTTCCTTCCTTGCCCACTCTGAGCGTGACTGGTTCTCTGATGGTGTTAGTGGAAAGTTACTGGCGAACATGGAGCATGACGATATCTTCTTTGCTATCATCTGTCACCAAATTTGGAAGTGGAGGAACGAGGAGATTTTTGGTGATAAAACTGTCTTTATTCCTAACTTAGCTGAGTTCTTTTCGAAAAAAACTCTTTATTACTACTGAGAGCTTCAAAGGGGATTCCCTTGCCAGGTCTACTCAGAAGAGAGATGTCCACCTCCTTGGTTGGAGCAGGCCAAGAGAAGGGGTGGTGAAATTGAATACGGATGGCTCCTGCCTCAATGATGGGAAGATTGCTGCCGGAGGTGTTCTTAGAGATACGGGGAGCGCCTGGCTGTCTGGGTTCACCCAGAATCTGGGGTTAGACTCTTCCTTTTCTGCGGAGCTTTGGGGTATTCTCTCTGGTATCAAGCTTGCTAAGAGTCTGGGTTTTAAGTTGTTATCTGTGGAGTCTGATAACATGGAGGCTATCAAAATGATTTCTGATAATCATGCTATTTGTCTTAATAGCCGAAACCTTATCAAAGCTATTAAAAGACTCTGCTCTTCCTTTGAGGTCATAAAGTTCAGCCACATTTTCAGAGAGCAGAACCGGGTTGCTGATCGCTTGGCAGCGGCTGGTCGTGAGGGGATGCTGGGAGTCACTACCCTTTCTGATCCTCATACCTTTCTCTCTTCCCTTCTTTTAGAAGATAAGATTGGGATCAGTTTTCCTAAGCTGATCCCAGGATAAGTTTTCTTTTGTTGGTTGTTTTTTCTTTTCATGTTTTTACTAAAAAAAAAAAAATTAATATATTATATATTATATATACATATAAAATTGTTGTGAACAGTACCAATTTTAATTTTTTTTCAATTCATTCCACTCTTATCCTTCTACTCCTTTCCATTTCCTTTCCATTTGTCGAATTTATTTTTTCAAATTGACACAATCTTACCCTTCCACTTATATATATAATAATATAATTCATTTGCACATCCTCTTAATAAAACGATGCTTTTTTTTCAATAAAGTTATCTGGATAAAATGAGAGAAAAAAATATTTCATACCAAAATACTCTTATAAAATATTTATATTTTATAAAGGTATTTTTTGGTATGAAATTTTCAATTTTCATTAACACCATAAATGCTATGTATGGTAATCTACTCCTATATGCTATGCATTGTAAACACCAAATTAGTGGGTTTTCGATTTTCATTAACACCATAAATACTATGCATTGTAATCTTTTTTCTTTTATTAAATAAATAATAATTTTTTTTGAAACAGTATACTATTAAATATAATATTTACTAGAATCTTTTTTTTTAAATTTTTAGACAAAAAAGAAAACATAATTAAGCACCTAAACTTTTAAGGATCAAGCCTTTGATCAATTATTTTTTCACATTGAGCATTTTATTATTGATTTTATTATGGATTTGACCCTTATTTAACTTTTTCATCGAATTTGAGAAAAGAGAAGATCGATATGACGATTCTAATGCTGAAAATCGCAAAATGAGAGAGGAGAAGATCGAGTTTGGAATAACCTACTGGATATTGATTTCTGTAATTTCCTTTTACTTTTTACTCTCTATCTATCATAGTTAATAAATTCTTATTTTTTATTTGTCCACGTCAATAGGTCGAATCGTCATAACAATGCGTGCCGTCCAAACTCAATGAAAAAGTTCAATAAGGGCCAAATCCATAACAGAATCAATGACCAAGGGCTCTGGAAAAATAATTGATCCAGAGCTTGATCTTTAAAACAAATAAAGTTCATGGGCTTAATTATACTTTTTGCCTAATTTTTAAGTATCAAATTTCACTTTTAATTCTATGAAAATAAATGTGTACAACAACTCTTATTTAATATTTGCATAATAGGATTTCAAATTAAAGTCGTTTAAATTATCAAAATCATCAATTTGATCATTAAATTATTGAAAAATTATTAATTGAATCCTCATGCTAAGCAAAAAATCATTAATTGAATTCTCGTCGAAAATCATTTGGTTGAATAGTTTTAGACCTTTTTTTTCAAATCTATTTTGAGCCAACACAAAAAATCATCACAATTAATATCAAATAGTCATAATTTCTGATTTTAGGATACGATGAAGAGTCAATTGATGATTTTTACTGAATTCACGAACCTAATTAAAGATTTTGATAGTTTAAAGTCCTAATTGACTTTGAAATTTTAGTTTAGGAGTCAAATGAGTTTTATGACTTTAAATTTTAAGACTATCTCTTTTTATAATATTTTATTCTTTATCAAAATGTTATTCATTTAATTATATTTTTTGACAAAATATAAAAATAAACTTTGTGGTTTAGTTCATTGGTAAGATAGTACTCCCCGTTTAAAAGTTTGCAAATAATAATATGTATTTTTATGAATTTTGCAGTTAAATCATATATGAGTCAATTTGAGTCAAAAAACACATGTGGTCTCGTTAATTTATAAAGTTAGACCTTAAATTTCGGATAATTTACAAAGCCAGTGTTTTTTAACTGCCCAAAATTTCCCTCGTCTTGCAGTATGTTTTTTATTTAATGACTAGAATGAGGTTTTTAATGTTTATTCATGTAAAATTGTATTATTTCATTTGTTAAATATTCTATTATTTTATTTGATATTATTTCGTTGTGAACAAAAGAAAAGAGCTGCTCGCAATAAAGCTCGTGATTAAAATAAATGAGCAGCTCGCGAGCTAAACTCGTTGACAAGGTAAACGAGCTGGCTCGTGAGCATCTCGTGAACAAACGATCTTTTAAACGAGCTAAGTTGAAACACAAATTTGAGCTCGAATCTCGGCTCGAGCTCGTTAACATTATGATGAGGCGAGCTTGAGAAGGAAAAAACTCGGCTTGGATCGGCTCGATTACAGTCCTAGTTGTAATGGAGCCGAACTTTGGCATACCCATGTTCAGGTCATTAGAATATTGACAAGTTCGAGCTCAATATTCTATTTGTGAGCTGATCACAAACTTTTAACGAGCTTGTTTACGAGCTTTGTTACCACTAGCTCGTTAGTTTTCTCATAAGTTTATTCATGACTTTGTAATCGAGCTTACTCATGAGTTTTTGAGTTGAGATTCGTCATGCGCAAGCTCGTCTTGTTTAAAAATTAAATTGAATCTTCTAGAGAAAACGATAGCATGGAATATCTGTCTCGTTGACACTCCTAATTACATCATATTGCTTTAAACCATAATTTCAAATACTTGAACTAGGGATGCACACGAGCCGAATGGAGACCGAATAGGGGTAGGCTCGGCTCGAGCTCGAAGCTCGTCGAGCCTGGAATTTTGGAGCTCGACTCAAGCTCGGTATAGGTTCGACTCGAGCTCGATATTGGGTTCGGTTCGAGCTCGAAGTTCGTCGGATGGCTCGTTTTTTATTTTTTTTTAAGTTTTAAATATACTTAATTGTATTTTATTAACATTTTATTATCCAAAAGCAGCCTTGAAGGAATACCAAATTTAAACTCCAAAAAACAAACATAACATACAATGTACAACAAATATAAACAAAGTAATAAGATTAAACAAATATAGAATCTAACAAATTTTAATTTAATATGTAGTCTATAACCATATAGTTTCAAATTGAGTTTTGGACCAAACATTTATGTGTGGTTCAAAATTACTAATTTTTTTTTGGTAGGAAAGGAAAGAAAAACAAACAAAGCCGCTTAGCCCCGGATTAGCCTATGAAAACTGACCCCCACCAAATCATCCAAGATTAGAGACGAAATGAACAACGGAGGAGAAGAAAATGTTGAGAGACCCAACATCCTTGAATGACCTTCAACCGCAAGACGGTCCGCTACTCGATTTTGCTCCCTATAAATATGAGCGAAGCTAAGAAAATCAAAGGAGGAGCCAATCCTTCTAATGCCTTTAATTAAATTTTGGCTATTCAGGCAAATAACATTGTTTTCTGATATCATTTTGACCGCTTCAAGGTTATTAGACTCCACTAGAAGCTTCTTCACCCCCAGATTCTTTGCTAGCTTAAGGCCAGAAAAAATCCCCCAAAGCTCTGCAGAAAAAGACGAACCTATTCCCAAATTCTGAGAGAAACCAGAAACCCAACTGCCACCATCATCTCTCAGAACCCCCTCCTGCGACAATTCTCCCGTCCTTTAGACAAGAGCCATCAGTGTTAAGCTTAACCACACCTTCACTAGGCTTACACCAGCCTAAGAGATGGACCTCATTCCTCTGAATAGCCCTAGCCAAGGGATCCTCAACGAAGCTATCAACCAAGGTGCAAATCTTTTTGGAAAAGAAATCCAAGACATTAGGCAAAACAACCGTTTCTCCTCCAAAAATCTCCTCATTTCTCCATCTCCAAATCTGATGGCATACCACCACAAATAAGAGAAAACCCTGATTCAACTCAGCCAAAAGTTTCCCATTAATCCCATCCACAAACCAATCATGCTCAAAGTGGGCTAAAAAAGAAGATAGCACCTTTATAGGGAGAACTTTCCTCCAAACCTCTTTGCTTTTCTCACAGTCTCTGAGAGCATGGCACAAAGTTTCTTCATGACCTCTGCATCTGCCACAAGCTCCAGACTCCACCAAATGCCTCATTTTCCTATCAGAATTAGTAAGCAACCTATCTTTAATCCCTAGCCATAGGAAGCTTCTAATACGGTACAACACTTTTAAGGCCCAAATCGTCTTCCACACCCCTGGGTGCGAAGTATCCAACTCCTGATAGAAAGCCTGAAAAGTCGATTTACAAGAATAGGCCCCGTTGTTCGTCAAAGACCAACAGTAACTATCACTGTCTTCCATTTTACTACTAATCTGAACTCCTCTAATTCTCAGGAGCGATTCCAGACTGAGGTAAGAATCAAATTTAGACCAAATCCAATCACCCTTAGAATCCACCACATCTGCAATCCTCCAGTTCTGAATTTCGAAAGGCGGTAAAGACTCACAAACTTCCAATAATGGCTTTTTACCAATCCAAATATCATTCCAGAAGCTGATGGATCTACCATTCCCCACACCCAATCCCTGAACAAAACTCAGCAAAAACCGCACTAATGCCTTTCTAAAGAAAGGAACAATTAACCACTCTATCCTTAGGACCCCCGAAGACCTTATCCTTTCGATATTTCCCGCATAACAGTTGAACCCAAAGGGCTGAAGGAAGTTGCCACATTCGCCACAGAAGTTTCATTAATAAAACTTTATTATTATCTCTGGCTTTCCTAATGCCCAACCCTCCTATATCCTTAGGTTGACAAACCTCATTCCAAGGAACAAGGTGAATCTTCCTCCCTTCCTCAACTTCTCCCCACAGGAACCGACGATTAATTTTATCAAGATCCTTGAGAACAGGCTCAGGAAGAAGACAAGCCTACATAATGTGATTGGGAGTTGCACAATTGACAGATTGAACAAAAGTAAGGCGGCCAGCGAGAGAGAGAGTCTTAGCTTTCCAAGTGGCACACTTCTTATTGGCTTTATCCAAAGTATCCTTAAAAGACACTTTCGACACTCTCTCACTATGGAGGTGAATACCCAGATACTTCCCAAGAGAAATAGTCAGAGGAATTCCAGACAAATTACTCAACCTTTTGCAGGCTCTCTGGTTCATATTCTTAGAGCACATCATCCTGGACTTCTGAATATTGAGCTTCTGACCAGAGGCAGAACAGAAACACTCAAGAATATCCATAATCACACTTAACTGCTCCTCATTACCTTCCAGAAAGATCAGAACATCATCTGCAAAGAACAAATGAGTAACCTGGGGACAGAACTTATTGATGGCCACCGGGTGGAATTTCCCATTATCAACGACATCTTGGATTAGGTGAGACAATCTTTCCATTGCAATAACAAATAAGAAATGACTCATTAGGTCCCCTTGACGGATACCCCGGTAAGGAGAAAATTCCTTCGATATATCCCAATTGATCAAAACTTGAAAAACAGGAGAAGAGATACAAACCTTAATTAACCTCCTCCAATTGTCCGGGATCCTTGCTCTCTCCAGACTCTCAAGAAGAAAACTCCAATTAATACGATCATAGGCTTTCTCCAGATCCAACTTAAGAGCCACAATACCTCTCTTTCTCTTTTTGATTTTCATTGTGTGGACCATCTCTTGGGCAATAACCACATTATCCATCATTTGTTTACCAGGCACAAAGCTTCCCTGATTCTGACTAATGATCTCAGGAAGAATGCAACAGAGTCTATTTTCCACAATCTTTGTAATAGTCTTATAGAGAACATTACAAAGACTAATAGACCTTATATGTAGGAAAGAAGAAGGCTTCTCAACTTTAGGAATCAGAACTAGAAGAGTTCTGTTCACAAGCCCAATATCATGAAAGCCATTAAAAACACCTTTGATAAAGTTATAGATGCCTTCCTTCACAACCTCCCATTGTTTATGGTAAAACCAGCAGGCAGTCCATCAACCCCAAGAGCTTTAGTAGCCCCAATACTAAAAATGGCTTGATCAATTTCTTTTAGAGAAATAGGGTGGAAGGCTTCCAGAATTCTATCCTCTCCCACCATGGGAAAGGTAGCAACGGTTTGAGCCTTATCCAGATCAACAGGTTCCTCTTTAAAAAGGTCTTTATAGAAGTCTAGGGCCAAGTGACGAATATATTCATCCTCATAGACCCAATCACCATTAGAGTCTTTAATAGCATCAATCCTATTGCTCTGTCTTCTAATGACGGTAGAGAGATGAAAATACCTGGTATTCCGATCCCCATATTTGATCCAGGCTTTCCTAGATTTCAAAATTACTAATTAAAATAACTAATAAAAAATTACAAAATTAAAATGTATTTAAATAAAAAAAATAAAAAATAATAATATTAATAAAAAAACTCTCGAGCCTACTCACGAGCTTTCGAGCCGAACCTAAAGAAGCTCAAACTTGGGCTCATTAAAGCTCGAGCCGATCTCGAACTCGAACCGAGCCTAATCGATCTGAACTTTGACCGAGCCTAACTCGAACAGTTTGCGAACTAGACAGGCTCGTTTGCACCCCTAACTTGAACGTTACTCGATAATATAAATGTAAGTCATGTACAATTGAATAAATTGCTTTTGAGTCATTCTGTTAGTGTGAATTGTCAAAATAGACCAAATAAAATTTAAAATAACATTATTACTCTTTAGTCCTTTCATTAATTTACATTTATAATTTTATGTAAATTTTATCTCCTAATTTTATCATCTCATCAATTTTTTAATATATTTTTATAATAATTTTAAGGGATAAGGTACTAAAATAGACTTACGATTTTTGGGAAAGTATCAATTTAGGCTCGTCGTACAAAATAGCACTAAAATAGGCTTAACATTTAAAAAATGATACCAATTTATACCTCGATAACGGAACGAAATAAATGAATTTTTATTGATTGTTTAGAGAGATGATTAACTAATTATTACTAATTTCAATAATTAAAAAATAATTAATACATTTTCTTTTGTAATTCACTTAGAAATCCGGTACAAGTAAATGGAGTTTACAAATTCCTATATTCAATGTAGAGTATGATGGGAAATGAGGATTAATTCAACATTATTTTCAATAAAACATTAAATATATTTTAACTTCAAGTTCCAATGACTAAAGAAAAAAAAAATCTGATTATGCAAAGGGCAATCATGATATTTCAATGGATTCTATCCATTTTATCCCCAATTTTTCTAGCCATTTAGCAGTGTCTATTTAATCATCCTTTTAATTTGCAATTATCAAGGAAAGATTCTAATTATTTGATTGGGAAAAGCTATCCGGATAAAATGAAAAGAAAAAAAAATCGTACCAAAATACCCTTTTGAATATTTATATTTTCTTTTATTTTATATTCTATCACTTGTATATTGAGAACAGAAGAGTTAATATCGTATTATTTATATATAGTGATTAATTATTAGCATCTTTTTATTTTTTATTAAATGATTGGATTTTCGTTTTAACTAATGGATTGTGGCAATTGTACTGCTACTTTCATCTTTTAAGATTAAATTCCATTTTTGAAGATTTTCTTTTATCAAACTTTAATTCTATGAAAACAAATGCGTATAGAATTAAATTAAATAGTATTTGCAAAATAAGATTTCCAATTAAAGTATTTCAAATTATCAAAATCATCAATCTAATCCTAAAATTATTAAAAATGTATTAATTGAATTCTCATTCTAAGCAAAAATAATTAATTAAATTTTTATCGAAAATTATTCGGTTGAACAGTTTTAGACTTTTTTCCCCAAATCCATTTTGAGCCAACACAGAGATAATTATAATCAATATCAAATAATCACAGTTTTTTTTATTTTAGGATATGATGAAGACTCAATTGATGATTTTTGCTTAACTCACGAACCTAATTGAAGATTTTGATAGTTTAAAATCCTAATTGACTTTGAAATTTTAGTTTAAGATTCAAATGAGTTTTATGACTTTAATATTTTAAGACTATCTCTTTTTCTAATATTGTATTCTTTATCAAAATTTTACTCCTTCAATTATATTTTGGGACAAAATATAAAAATAAACTTTGTGGTTTAGTCGATTTGTAAGACAGTCCTCATGGTTTAAAAGTTTGTAAATAATAATCTGTATTTGTATGAATTTTGCAGTTAAATCATATAATTGGGCTAAATAATACTTGTGGTTTAGTTAATTTACAAAGTTAGACCTTAAATTTCGGATAATTTGCAAAGCCCATGTCTTCTAATTGCCTAAAATTTCTCTCTTTTGGGGTAAATAGTCACGACAAGAATTTTTACATTAATGATTGAGTTTATAAACCATAAAAAGCACATACTCCTACTTGCAAACTTTTAAACCATGTATATTGTCTTTGCAAATCTATCAAATCAGTTTTGTACTTTTCTATATATTTTATATAGTGTTGTAATTAGGGCTTTAAATGAGCCGAGCCTCTCATAATCAGCTCGGCGGTCGGATCGATGAAAGCTCGTCTCTACTCGGTTTGATTTATAAACAAGTCGCTCGTGAACATGGTTTAGAGACTCGATTCGTAAACGAACCGAACTTGAGCATGACAAAACTCGGCTCAATAGCTCACGAGCAGGCTGGGTTATAGGCTCTTGCACAAGTTCATAAGCAAACTCGATTATATTGTTCACGAACAACATTGCTTTAGGGGTTTTTTTTTGTGAATCATCTATCACTTCATATATTCATCATATTCACTTCTCCTCCTCCCATACCTCTTATCATTTTCGCCTCCCTCGCCTTGCAATATTTTTTATTTAATGACTAAAATGGGGTTTTAATGTTTATTCATGTAAATTTGTATTATTTCATTTGCTAAACATTCTATTATTTTATTTGATATCATTTCGTTCGGGAACAAAAGAAACGAGCTGCTCGCGTCGTGATTAAAATAAATGAGCAGCTCGCGAGCTAAACTCATTTACAAGATAAACGAGTTGGCTCGTGAGCAGCTCATGAACAAACGATCTTCTGAATGAACTAAGTTGAAACACAAATTTGAGCTCGATCAAAGCTCGAAGCTCGACTTGAGCTTGTTAATATTATGATGAGCCCGAGCTTGAGCAGGCCAAAACTCGGCTTGGCTCGGATCGGCTCGATTACAGCCCTAGCTGTAATGATGTCGAGCTTTGGTCTGATCATGTTCGACTCATCAGAATATTGACAAGTTCGAGCTCAACATTATGTTTGTGAGCTGATCACAAACTTTTAATGAGCTTGTTCACGAGCTTTGTTACCACTAGCTCGTTAGTTTTCTCATAAGTCTATTCATGACTCTATAATCGAGCTTACTTATAAGCTTTTGAGCCGAGATTCGTCGTGTTGAAGATCATATTGTTTATAAATTGAGCCAAAACTAATCAAACTTTTATCAAAACAATATATATTATCCATCTATATAAGATGAATCCTCTAGAGAAAGCGATAACATGGAATATATGCCTCGTTGACAATCCTAATTACATCATAATGCTTTAAATCTTAATTTTAAATACTTAAACATTACTCGATAATATAAATATAAATCCGGTACAATTGAATAAATTACTCTTGAGAGTCATTCTATTAGTGTGAATCGTCAAATTAGACCAAATGAGTTTTTATTGATTGTTAATTGATGCTTAGAAAATATGATTAAAATAAATGAGTTTTTATTGATTGTTCTCGAATTAATTGATGTGGCTTCTATAATTTTTTGTAGTTTTTTTTATTAAAATTAAGTAATTATTAAATACTTATATTTTTTTTTTGGTAGGAAAGGGAAAGAAAAAACAACAAACAACACCTAACTCGGGATTAGCCTAGGGAAGCTAACCCCCACCCGATCATCCGACAGAAACGAACAAAGGAAGTTCGGAGGAGAAGAGAAGGTTGAAATTCCCGGCATCCTATCATGGCCCTCCGCAGCAAGGCGGTCAGCCACTCTATTTTGCTCCCTGTACACATGACAAAAAGAGATGGTGTCGAAAGAAGAACACAATCTTCTGATCTCTTTAACAAGGTTTTGGCTGCTCAAGCACATAGCCTTGTTGCTAGCAATCATATTAACTGCTTCAAGATTGTCAGACTCCATGAGCATCCTTTTAAGCCCCAGGTCAATGGCCAATCTAAGACCAGAGAAGACGCCCCAGAATTCTGCAGAAAAGGAAGATCCCATCCCCAGATTCTGAGTAAAGCCAGACACCCAATTGCCCCCTGCATCTCTCATGACCCCTCCAGCTGCAATTCTGCCATCCCCAAGACACGAGCCATCAGATTAAATACTTATATAATTCTAAGAATTCAAAAGATATAATTAATATTTTTTTTCTAATTCACTTGATGAATTCGTGTCCAACAATTGCAGAATGCATAGGGTGAAGGGCAAATCATTAATGATTCAATATTATGAATACATTAAATGCTATTTTAATTTGTAAGTTCCCAGGACTAAAAATAAATAAAGAAAAATCTAATTTTATGAAAGGTAATTATGATATTTTAACTGATTCTATCCATTCTATCTCCATTTTTTCTATCCATTTAGCAGTATCTTTTTTTTGGCTGTTAAAAACTTCATTTCTTTCCTCATTAATCCCTTACATGCTCTCATATTTGTTCTCCTTTTATATATAAGCAGTTCCTTTTTTTTTTCAAGAAAGTTCACGATTGAAGACAACTATTATTTATTGAATTTCTAAGTCCAATTTATTTTTTACACCTTATTTATGCTTTAAGGAATCACATACTCCCTCCGTTTCATAATACATCTCTTTCTAGAGAATTTTTTGTTCCATAATATATATCATTTTGTTTCAATCTATGCACATTAATTAACTTTTACCAAATATAATCATATTTAAATTGACTTTTTACCTTGAGAATATATAAATTTATCAGTGGATGCAATTAATACAATGGTAACAAAGTCTTTTACTTAAAATTAATTGCATTTCTTAATTAGTATGCATTAATCTTAAAAGAGATGTATTGTGGAACAGATGGAGTATTCTATAAGAATATAAAAATATTTCATTATATAAAGCTTAGACCACTTGAATTATTTTTGAATTGGCTGCTTCTAATTTTTGGACTATCAGGTTTTTAAGTTCGGATATTGATTTGGTGAAGTAGGTGTTTAGTGGAGAAAAACTTTGTATTTTTAGTTATTATATATCTATTGTAACTAGAAAAATAACTAAACTACCACCAATCACGCGGTTCAAGTGGTTAAAATACAAATCAATATAATAAAAATTAACACATTATTTTTTTCACGAAGCGAAGCAAGAGTATCTTTCTAGTATTATATATACTTATAAAAAGTGGAAGGCATGAAGCCAATTCCAAATTTTTTTCAATTTGTTCTTATAGTACCCTTTAATTCACTTTCCAATTTTATCCATTTTTTTTAATTTATTCCCATCTCACCCTTCCACTTAATTTGACAGGCATCTTTCCAATTTTGCCCCTAATTACATCCACCCACCTACAAGAAAACCACGACGTTTTTTTCTTTGCAAAAGGGTTAATTACATCCATGGCCACTGAACTTTATCATTTTAATATTGTGACCACTAAACTTCAATTTTTAACAGTATGACCACCGAACTTTACTATTTTAACACTGGTGGCCACTCAACACCTCAAAACGATTGTTGATGGTCTCAAAATAAATAATTTGAAGAGTTAATGATATTCAAAGGAACTTTAGCTCTTAAAATTTTTCGTTTTGAAGTCATTTAGGTGTTGTTTGGTTAGGAGAGAAAGTAAATTTTTAGAAAAGGAAAGCTCAAAAAAATATGATTTCGGAAAATAAAAAATGTGCTTTTATGGTAAATTTCGTTCTGAACAACTTTAATTCTTGAATATTTTCATTTTGAGGTCATTAACGGTCATTTTGAGGAGTTGGTTAAAATTGAGTGACTCCCGATGTTAAAAAGTGTAAAGTTCAGTAATCATACCATTACGCATTCTAAGCCTTTATCTTATTTTTGAATATTCACTATTGGATCCAAACTTACTAAAATTTTAAGGTGAAAATTCTAAGCATTCTAAGACTTAGATTTAATAAGTCAGAGTATAAAGATGAATAACCAAAATCATTTATTTGGTTATGCAATATCCAATAAACACTACTACTAATATTAATAATTTACTTTTACATAAATGCATTCCTTAATTTTATCATAATTTTATAACTCGAATTGGATTTTTTTATTATTATTACTACTTCGAGTTTTCTGATCTTATTAAAAATTTATACTTTAAAAGTTTTCTCAACCCAGCCCAATCCTTCAACCAAAAACAAAATTATTTACGTAATTTAATTTTTGCGCTAGCTGTTTTTAATTTTTAGACTGTCACGTTTTTAAGTTCGGATATTGATTTGGTTAAGTAGGCCTTCAGTATAGAAAACCTTTGTATTTTTAGTTATTATATATCTATTGTAACTAGAAACATAACTATACTACTACCAATCACGTGGTTCAAGTGGTTAAAATACAAATCAATTTAATAAAAATTAATACGTTATTTCTTTCCCGAAGCGAAGCAAGGGCATCTTTCTAGTTTTATATAGAAACTTCATTTCTCCAAAATAAATTTAAAATTTTGTTCAATTAAAATTCTAGATGACTATTAAAATAAATTTTAAAGAAAATTAATTAATTATTTCTGATATTAAAAGAATTTTAAGGGCCTGTTTGGTTCAGCTGTTCGCTAATAGCTGTTGCGGTTGCTGTTAGCTGTTTGTAGTTGCAGTAAACTATTAGCGGTTTGTTATTAGCAGTTTAATTACTAGTGTTTGGTAAAATTATATTGAACTGTTGTTGTTCGGATTTAAAATGTCTAAAATGGACATGTTTTAAATTAATCAATGATGAAATTATAAAAGGGAAAATGTGAAAAAATGTCCATAACGTTTACAACTAGGAATAATTTTACTTTTAACGTCTAAAATGGTGCAATTGTTAGGGGTAAAATTGTTTTTGGCTGCCAACATTAAGGGTATAATTGCACAATTTTAGACGTTAAGGATAAAATTGCTCATGATTATAAATATTAAGGGTATTTTTGTATCTTATCCTATTATAAAATAAAAAATGTGTTACACAAATTAATAAAAATAATCTATATAAGAAATAAAAATTTATTGAACGCAACAAAACCTTGTTCTTCCGGTAATTATATAATTATGTTGTAGAAATATAAATAATGTTAAAGAATAAACATATTTTGTGGAAATAAAAAGGATAATTTTGTCAATAACAAATAATTACAAACATCTGTTTATGAAAAGCTCCAAAATGCTGCAGGTTCCAGAGAAAATGCTAAACGCTGCGGTTATATAAACCTAACCAAACACTATATTTCCTGCAGTTTGGAATGAAACGCTAAACGCTCCTCCGAAAAGCTGAAACAAGCACCCTCTTAATATATCAATTGATACAAAATAACGTTTTTTTTTATATTATACAATATAGTAACATTCTTTTTTTACTTAAACAAACTTTTATTAAGAAGAATTAAGAATTAGAAGAAAGGACGTCAATAATGAAAGGTGGTGGACATGCCCACACACTCTGAACAAACTTAGATGTGATTACTCTCGCTAAAGAGTGAGCTGCCATATTCGCTGAACGTCGAACAAAGGAGATATAATAATTGGCTAAATCTCTAAATAAATTCACACATTCGGATATAGTATTCGAGAGATAGGAACTAGTTACCACATGGTGTCAGATGGCTTGCACAAGTGATAAACAGTCTAATTGGAATTCGATACCGCTTCGACATGTAGATTTGATCCAGCTAAGGGCCTCTTTGAATGCAAGAGCCTCGGATTGAGCAAGATCAAAGAGACTCGGAAGTGCACCATGTGATGCAAATAAGCACTCGCCCTTCTGATCCCGTAAAATAAAACCATATGAGCTGTAACCTCTCACCTCGAACTGACCGACGTCGATATTGCAAACATATTGACCAGGAGCAGGTTTCCGCCAGTGGGAGATTCTTCTCATTTACGATGAGCTAACAGTCCAGAATGCCTGGTCACGAATAGCCGCTGCGAGCAATATGAGAGGCAGCAAAAGAAACAAACTGGCGACAGAACTCTTCCAAAGCAGTGTTAGACCGCCCCCGCGTCTAACACCGTCCATTGTAAATACATTATCGACCCTATAACTTTGCTAACTTTACGAACTCTTTCTGAACCAATCTTAGTTTCCATTAAGAAAACTATATCGGGCTTATGAACTTGGACCACGTCTAATAGGACATTAACTGTCCGTGGATTGCCCAATCCACGACAATTCCAACTGAGGAAACTCATAATCCTAGGTGGGTCTGGTTTCCAAGACCCACCCATATTCGTTTTTTAAAGTGATGTTGCTATCAACCTCTATACTTCTCTCTTCAATCCGTGGCCTTTTAGGATCCATGACCAATCCATCTTCCAGTCTGGTCAGAGTCCCCATAAAGTTAATATTGACGTTCTCTTTGTTCTGAGCACTATTGGTGTCTGATGTATGAGGTTTTCCATATGCCTTATGAAGTTGAGAATTTCCTACCGTGCCTCCATCACTGTGCTCTATCGACTCACGAAGCCATCTACTACCAAATCAGGGACCGAATTTATGGAGTTTTGCACATAAATGGCTGCCAAATGACCTTGCTGTAAGATTCTCTAGATTATAAAACAACAAGCTATAGAACTTGTCTGAGTGACCGATGATACCGTAATAGAAACAGAACCCTGATAGTTTTTCATATTGGAAACTGATCCACAACCAGTCTCCCCCACTTCGCTTCAACTTCTGCCCCCTTTTAATCGGGTGGCGTACATCGCGTAGTGACCTTAATTCGAAGATAGCTGCGTCTTGAGCCTTCAAGTATTTTTGGGTTTGATTCTATGTACTTGCCAATTTGGTTCCCCAGCACTTTACATGTAGCTTCAGTCTGAAAGCCTACTGGCAGATCCAATATTTGCACCCATATAATCAAATCAAACAACTCAATTTTGGGTACATGACTTGTAACCTCAAGCTTTTTCACAATTAAGAGTTTTTTCATTAAAAGGATTGGACTCACGCTTGAAATATTTTATTCTTATTAAATAAGCTGGGCTCAATGTATTATTATGGTTCAGAGAAAAAGTTTGCTACTAAAATTAGTAACTTATCACAAAAAGTTACAATACATGTAGTGGTTGTTTACCATTTAATGGTGCAAAGTAACAAACTTCTTTACTACTAGTAGAGCTGCTCTTATGCAGTAGACAATTTGGTGGGATCCGTTATCCAGTTTGCTACGTGTACCTTACAAGTTTTTTAAGGGAAAGTTCGAAAAACGAATGCATTTGATATTGCTTCTTCACTCCCTTATGACAAAATTATATTTATAGTTTTTTATATTATAAAAAATCTTTTAATACACTTTTAAAGTTAGAGATAATTTTTAGTATTACTATTGATTTTTTTTTTTGAAATAATACCAAGTTTTATTAACTTAAATCTAAGATTGTAAAAGACGCTAGGCGCTGTTGGAGTTTAGTGTCCTAAAGACAATTGTTTTATGATATTAATATTAATGAATAAATTGTTTATTTAATCATTTGTTTAATCAGATATATTGCATTAAAATGTAACTATATATAAAGACACAAATTTTTCATAAACAAAGTAATCCTAAGTTTGTTTAAGCAGTTATAGAGTGTTCATACAACCATGAAGTGAGACTATACTTTATAACAAGATCAATAAACTTAAAGTAAACCCAAGTCAAGTAATATGTTATAGGGGTTGGCGTATTACTGTTGAGACTTGCATGTGACATTGTTTTCTGTCGAGACAAAAAGCTGATCTCACAAGCTTTAGATATTCAGATATCTAGACAGTTACATGGATCCGGTGAAGGAGTTCATTAGGATTGGGACCCGACTTGAGATAACAGCATGGATTGATTTATCTAATGTGTTAACTGTTTATCTCATTGGTATTAGTAGGTATAACTAATCATCAGACTCAAACATTCGTTAATTAGTGATTCTGGATTATGGAGTCTGATGCTTTGATTCTGTGCGAGCACGATCCACTACAGGTGATAGCCTATGGTGTGTGAGAGCAGGGTTGGGTATCACATAAAGTAATTGCAGAATAGTTAATGTCGGATGGAGCATTCGTCACTCCCGATAAGTGGGAGATATATCCAACTGGCCGCTTGTGGTGAATTAACTGAAATCCTTGGAAGGTGATATAGTTAAGAGTAGAAATAAATATTTCACTTAACTTATCTTTCAGAGTGAATTCAATCTGTACAAGTAAAACCGAACTTCATTATATGTAACCTTGACACGTTCTATGGTTATAAGGAATTGACCGACAGGGTATAGTTGATGAAGGATCGTATTATACTATACCTAATGCAGAAAGGTTAACGTCAGTTATCAACCTGACTTCTTAATTGCTCTGGGGGAATATCATAGGTTCTGCTAGTAACAGCTCGCGACGGTATTCCGTTATATATTTGTTGAATTAATCTCAAAGGATATATATGGCTAGTGGCAATAAAGAACCTAATGGGTCGCATATGAGACTTGGAACCAGAGGACGAAAATGTAATTAGTGAGACACTAACATAGGGGGGCCAAAATTTGTAATTATATTAGGGATAATTAATTTGATTTAATAATTGTAATTAGATTATGATTATAAATTAAATTAAAGAATTATCTGATAATATTAATTAGAAGCTTTAATGTGATTGAAACTCTAATTAATTATCCGTAATAATAATTAAATTTTTAATTTGATTAATAATAATTATCTAGATATAATTAGTTATTATTTAGATAATAATAAAGTGTTTATTTAATTATCTAATTAGTAATCCTATTCCGAATGAGATTCTAATTATTTAATTACCTAACACAATCAGGATTAGGGTTTTGAGAAGTCTATAAATAGACACCCTAACTCCTAAATTTCGACTAACATAATCAAAAGGGCAAGAGGAACCGTTCCGTCTCCGTCTCGGCTAATTTACATTATTTCTTACTCTCTCTTTGATCTCGTATCGATTTCTGTTAGAGGCAATCATTGCGATTACTATTATTAAGGTTGATTACTGATTAGTTGTTGTTTTATGTGTTGAACAAAAACGTTCGTTGCTCACGGATTGAATATAAGAAGTTGTGGGCACTTCGTTTGCAACTGTAGATAGTTCTTCACAAAAGGTATTTCATTCTATCCCTCTTTATATGAAATAACAATTAACAGATCTTGGAAAAGGGAAATAGATAAAATAGATAAAATTTTATTATTCCGCTACGCCTAGGCTTATCTATTTTCCTTCAAGCGCTAGTCGGACGGACAGTGCCGTTATTAATTAATCGGATTTGTATTTTTTATATTCATTTATTTTTTATTAAATAAAGAATTATATAAATACAATTAATATATGAGTTATACTATGTAAAAATAACAATATAAAATATTTAGGATAGAAAAACATACATATTTTTAATATTATTTACATTAATGTCCTTAAAATAATAACAAATAGATCAATAAAATAACATTTATAACAAAATGTCTCAAAATAAAATAAATTTAATATTCTTAAAAATAAATTTAATAGTTTAAGGCTTTTTTTTTATTTTTTTTTGTTATTTAATATTTTTTTTAAATTAAAAAAATTGACATAAAATTTAAGAACCAATTTTTTTAAAAATACCGCCTGGGGCCGATTGGGAGCCGCCTAGACCCGTCTAGGACCGCTTGAGACCGCCTAGGAGACTAAAAATCAGTCAACCGATTTATGCCGCCAGATTAGTGGAAATCGGGACGGTGTTCTAAAAATCTCTGCATAGGCGACCGCCTTTGCCGATTTTTAGAACACTGCTTAAATCAGATGAAAGAATATTGCTAAGAAATGGTGGTGGACATGCCCACTCACCCCGAACATACACATAATTCATCGCTTTTGCTAGAATATGGACAGCTGAATTCGCTGAACGCTTAATAAATGAGATAAAGCACATCTCTAAATCTCGTAATAAATGAATACAATCAGAAATAATGTCAGCTGAATACAAAGGACCTTCTAAACCCATTTGAATTGCCTTGACTATGACGAGACAATCCAACTGAATTTGAATTTCCTCATTGGGACGATGCATCTTAATCGAACTTAAAGCTTCTTTGATAGTCATGGCCTCAGCTAGTTGAAGACTGAGATTTTCTTGAAAAGCTCCTATCTTAGCTAGAATGCATTCTCTAGAGTGATTACTTGATGATGCCATAGATGGAAAAATAACTTTTGATGCAATAATTGAAAAGAAAAGAAGAAACTTGTCAAAGGACAAGACAAAACCAAACTTGTCAAATAATAAGACCCATATCTGTTGAACAACAGCGGAGATGAAAGAACTCCATATTCCCCTTTTAATAAACATTGTTTAACTCATCTTCTTCTCTATTGGGCATTCCTCTGTTTTTCTCCCACCTTCATGCTTCGTACCGAAAGCAGAGAGAAATAAGGAGAAGTGTAATCCCGTGCAACTTTATTTACTTGATCAATACCTTAATAGGAATTTAATATACGTTTAGTTGAGACCTTTACCTTAAATGTATTACTTTGAGTTAATGATATGATCGAAGAGATTTTTTTCCAATTAATATTCTCTCATGTAAATTATTTATAAATAAAAAAATATCGTACGAGAAGAAAATTTTCAAAATAATAGTTAAAATAAAATTCATTGTCAGTTTTCAATCGAGATTTTTTTCCCAGTAAAATTAACGACGTGAAGTGATCTGAATTATTTGTAGAAATAGTGAAATAAAATACTTAGGCAGAGAAAGTGATTGAAAGAAAAACATCATCAAATTTTAACAATATTACTAAACGTTTTTTTGGATAACATTAAAAACTATATCTGATAAAATTTCCTTCACCGGAATGCTTTCCTGTGAGGCGTCGTTGGGTTCGGCCAGGGACATTCTGATGCTTAAGTCAGTAAAGATTCTTGGGAGCTTAAACTATAAGCACGAAGTAAGGATTTAGAAGGTGTACATTGAATACCTTGTAGTAGGGGTATTTATACTAGATTCTGTAACCATCAAAGTAGTCCTTCATTAAATGCCTTGTAATGTGCTTTAATGATACATCATTTATGTCTGGTCGTTAATGCTTTTAAGGAACCAATTAATACTATTAATTGTGGCGGTTTCCTTGATAACAGATTCGTGACACTATGGGCGAATCTACCTTGAATGGCGTGTCCATATTTGCCTGGCGGACGTGAGTCCTTTATGACGAATGATATTTATGAGACGTATCCACGTGGCAAGAACTTCATGGTGTATGGCTTTCTGCATACCGATAGAGACATTTTATTCTTATCTTTTAGGGAGATTTACGGTGTAATTTCGAGGATGATAGTTAAGTTTAGTATTTAAATTTACAAACATTTCAATAAAATGACAAAAAATAAAATAAAATATATACGCACTATTACTTGATTTCATTTTAAATATGATGTATTAAATAAATTAACCTCGATCTCAATAATTGTGTTTTACAGGCCATAGAAACGCATGAGAAAACAAGAAATAACCGGAAAAGCAATCCACGCACCGTGTGAAAATGAGAACAATTCGCCCTGCAGCATGTGACACGCCGTGTCACGAAGTCAACACGGTGTGTCGGTCAACGATGTGTCAACGGTCTCCTTCTGATCAAGCTGTCAGTCAACTGCCATTCCTATAAAAAAGTCAACACAATGTGTTGACCATCGACACGATGTGTTAATCAACACAAAAGTGGACAGAAGCTTCGTGAAATCCGACACGCGTGTCACAACCATGACACGACGTGTCGACCAGTCTCTAGTTTTCTTATTTTTTGTGTGAAACGACCAAAGACAACTGTAATTATGATTATGCCTTGAACCTGATTTCTTTGTATAAATAGGAGTGCTTGGCACTCAATTAGATATTCAGTTTTTGTGTAATAAAATCCTTACACTTGAGAGCTTGTTGTAATTCTCTCGTTCCCCCAATGAAATTACGTTCCACCCTCGTTCACCAAGCTCGAAAGTTCCACCTCCGAATCTGAAGCGACGACTTTGAGTCCGGTTAGCTAATTCTAAGGGCTGATTCTTCTTCTCTTTTTCCTTGTTAACTAGTTTGTACTCTTCCTATGTGCTAGATGCAGCAGTATTCCACATTTACGTTTTTCATAGTAATAATATATGATTTACAGTTTTCAGTTTCACTATACGTGTTTATTCCTTGCTTTCATCCTCATAATTGATTATTGTGTAGGTCGCTTACGAACTCCGAAATCCAATATGATTCGTATAGGTGTTGCCTTACCGGAATTGATAAACCGGAAACCGTATGAATTGACAAGCCACAGAACTTACGAGCCCTATTTCCTGAATCTAAGAATTAGAGTCGCCTTAAGAAGGAACCACGATCTAAGAACCTCACAGAGTTGTTCGGTTTATAAATAATCGTGTTTGCAAGAGTAAATTGTTACTCATATATATTCTGAAGTATTGTTTGTCATATGTTGTAACTTATCGCCACTTATATCATCCCATAAGGGTTTGAAATACATAAAAAGTGTCTTACCCATAGTTTAGGAGTAGTTATAACTGTAACCAAACCAATCTGAAGTATTCACCGCCTAAATAACGTATAGAACCGAATAGTTTAATACTTTTGGGTATAAATCATGTGGATTCGATACCTGGACTTAACCAGATTTATTACTTGATAACGTGGTACACTTATCCCTTAGTTGTAGAGCCGTTGTAGTGGGGATCGCCTCGAGCGCATATTCACTACTAGTTCGGCTTGCATCAAGTTTTTGGCGCCGTTGCCGGAAATTTATTTTCTTGTAATATTAGACCAATACGTTTTATTGTTAGTCTAAGCATTATTTTTGTATAAATTCTCGATATACACAAGTACTACCATCATTCTTCTTGTGTTAATATTTTTAATTTATTCTTACTTTCTCTAGTTTATGCTCACCTGATCTCGGAGTGGCACTCTTGTTCCTATTGATCTTGAAATTGAACGTACTCTTTATAGGATCAGGAGAGATAAGATGGCAAATCTCAACAATGAAACCAACCAACCCGAGAACAACCAACGGCAATCCAACCAACTCGTGAACAACATACGCCAAAATGGGAGAGGCAACGATACGAGGACAATGATGGAGATTTTGGCTCCACATAGGTTACAAAATCGCAATGGAATGGTCGCCCCAACCATTCCGGCCAACACATACAAGATCAAAACAAGCATGGTCCAACTGAGCCAACAACTCGGACAGTTTGGAAGGGAACTTAATGAGAATCATAATGAACATCTTGATAAATTTCTTATGTGTGCCGACACTTCTTGGAAAAATGGTGTTCCACCTGAGGCCGTCCGTCTAAAGTTATTTCCTTTTTCTTTGACATGTCAAGAATTGGAATGGTTGCGATCCTTGGAAGCGGGATCTATTACGTCTTGGGAAGAGCTCGAAAAGGAGTTTCTTTCCTACTACTTCCTGCTGTCCAAAACGGTTAAGTTGCGAAACGACATTACCTTTTTTCAACAACTTGAATACGAGGCCTTTCATCCAGCTTGGGTTAGATTCAAAAAATTATTCCAAAGTTGTCCGTATCACGACATCCCAAAGCATGATCTAGTAAGTACTTTTTTTATCACGATTTGACTCCCACTAATCGTGCAACTGTGGATTCTGCAGCAGGTGGGGACCTTTTTAGAAAATCGGCAAGTGATGCATATTAGCTTATCAATGAGCTCGCAAGAAAGAGTGTCCAATGGCAAGAAGATAGGCTTGTCAGACCATCGCGACACCAAACGTTCGCCGTGGAGGATGAGGCTCCAAAGAACCCCATGGTGGCGACCATCACGATCGAGATTGTCAAGCTGGAAGTCCCTTTGTCGGTGATGTCGAAACCGTAAGTTATGTAGGAGGAAATCAAAGGTATAACTCTAACTACAACTCATATCCTAACTCGAATTCATATCACCACCACAACAATAATAACAATAACATCGGATGGAGGCCTCGATACCAACACCCAAACCTGTCGTATAGCAATAATCAAAATATGTTGAAGCCCCTATCCGGTTTTAATTATGAGTACAATGAGCAAGGATTGGATCAATCCCCTAATGCCCAAGGAGGTCAAACCTCTCAACCTCCAAATAACACGCAAGACCAAACGGTAATAACTCCACACATCTTGCTGACAATGAAGCATTTTGCATGGATTTGGGCCACCAAGTGACCCAATTAAATCGCCCACAACAAGAGAGACAACAAGGGTCTCTCTCGACCAACACCGAGCAAAACCCAAGGCCCAAAAATAGGGAGTCCGCAATCACACTTCGTAGTACGGGTTTGGAATCCCCGGTTCCCAAGGTGATTTAATCCGCTCCAGAGGTAAGTGACGAACCAAGAGGGGTAAGCAACTCCGGTTCGGACCATAATACCCCAACTTCTTCGGGTAAGTCTGAAAATATTAATGATCCAATTAAAGCTTACGTACCGAAGCTCCCTTTGCCACAACGATTAAAAAAGATAAATTGGATCACCAATATGCCAAATTTTTGAAAATATTTAAGAAACTTCACATAAATATTCCATTCGC
Source organism: Euphorbia lathyris (assembly GCF_963576675.1). NCBI lineage: Eukaryota > Viridiplantae > Streptophyta > Magnoliopsida > Malpighiales > Euphorbiaceae > Euphorbia > Euphorbia lathyris. The sequence goes on from NC_088910.1 coordinate 93,607,189, forward strand.
GGAGGCATTAGAACAAATGCCCATATACGCGAAGTTTCTTAAAAAGATTCTTGCCAAGAAAGGAAGTTGGAACAAAAGGAGACGATAGCGCTCATGGAAGAATGTTCCGCGATAATCATGAACAAACTTCCACCCAAGCTCAAGGACTTAGGGAGTTTTTCCATCCCATGTACAATTGGAAATGTTGAATTTAGTCGAATTTTATACGATTTAGGTGCTAGTATTAATCTAATGCCCTTATTTGTTTTCAAGAAGCTTGGGTTAAAAGAACCAAAGCCTACCAACATGACACTGCAATTGGCCGATCGGTCCATTGCCCAACCCAAAGGAGTAGTGGAGGTCATCTTGGTGAAGGTGGATAAATTCATCTTCCCCGTCGATTTTGTATTGCTCGACGTGGCGGAAGACGACACGGTACCAATCCTCCTAGGAAGACCATTTCTTGCAATCGGAAGAACTCTCATTGATGTTCAAGAAGGTAAACTAATACTCCGGTTGTAAGACCAAGAGGTAGTATTTAATGTTTACAGTTCTATGAAATTTCCTTCTAACACAATGGAAGATTATAATTTCATAATTTCTATTGATCCTATTGACATGTTTGTCGAAGAAATATATGATAGGTATTCCACATAAACTTCTTCGGGTCTAAACGACATTGAGCACGAGGAAGAGGATCCAATAGATATCCTTTTTGAATACTCCTCTGAAGTAGAACAATGTTTGTGGGCAAAGAGGTGGTCCGAGGGTTTGGATCAGGATAAAGAAATGGAGGAGGCATTGCTTGCGTTGCTTAAAAAACACAAAGGAGATTTTGGATGGACGATACACGACATAAAAGGTATTAGTCCAACCATTTGCACGCACCGCATATTCATGGAGGATGAGGTCAAACGCATCGTGCAACCACAACGTTGGTTGAACCCCAACAAGAAAAAGGTAGTAAATGCCAATGTAATCAAACTTCTCGACGCAGGTATCATCTATCCTATCTCCGATAATCAGTAGGTAAGCTCGGTTCAATGCATCCCTAAAAAGGGGGCACAACAGTAACGGAAAATGACTAAGGGGAAGTAATCCTCACGAGAAAAGTAACAGGGTGGCGAGTGTGCATAGATTATAGAAAACTTAACGAAGCCATCCGGAAAGATCATTTTCCTCTACCGTTCATTGACCAAATGTTGGAAAGAATGGCAGGGCACAAATTATTTTACGCATTAGATGGCTTGTCCGGTTATATGCAAATTCTCGTTGATCCCTTGGATCAAGAAAAAACGACATTCACATGTCCATATGAGACGTTTGCATATACACGGATACCATTCGAGTTATGTAACACCCTCGCCACCTTCCAACGGTGCATGACGACCATATTCTCAAAGATGATTGAGGACTTCATGGAATTCTTTACGGATGGTTTTTCTGTCTTGGGGTCATCCTTTGAAACATGTTTGAACAATCTGGACAGAGTACTTCAACGTTGTTTAAATGTCAATTCATGGTCCAAGATTGTATAGTTTTAGGACATAAGGTGTCCGGGGAGGGGATTGCGGTCAATCCGACCAAAATCGAGGTAATCGAAAAATTACTTCCACCAATTAATGTTAAAAAATCCGAAGCTTTTTGAGTTGATGCGGGTTTTTATCGGAGGTTCATTTATTCTCCACGTTCACCGCACCAAATAATGTACATGTGGAACAACTGTGGACCTCAGGATCCAGATGCCTTCTCTATGCGGGGAGCGCCCACTAGAACACTCTGACGCCCAAGTTAGTTTAAGTAGAGAGAGAAATAAAAAAAATGCGTGTGAGCATTCAAACCTGTTCATTGGGCATTGTATGCTCCTTTATAGGCGAAGCCAATGCCGAAGTGGACCTGGAGCTAATGTGGAGTGAAATTAGTCTTGACCTAGCATATATACCTAATCAAAAAGTAAATGCATACAAGTGATATATTATTTGATTGAACGTATATATTACACTGAGAGTATAATATAATTTCTTTTTAAAAGCACGTTTATACTACAAGTGTCAGTAAAGATTTACACTTGGGATAAAATTATCTTTTTGAACTACAAAACTATGTCATCTAATCTTAATCCACCAATCAAATATAGAAATGGTTACTTTTAAAAAATATACATACTATTCTCTTATTCTACTCCTTAATAATACCATTTTATTCTATTCTCTGTCATCATAAACAAAACGGTACTGAGAGTAATACACTAGGTCAATAAACGAGGAATGCATACTAGGGTGATGTTAAAAAATGATACTACTTCATAAAAGACGAGTGATGTTGAAAAATGATGTTTCCAAATAACATCAATTGATTTGAACATGCTAATACGCAAGCTTGAGCGCAAAATGCATCAACAAGGTTGAGCCTTTTATCAATTTATAAACCTTTAGTTCCTGAATCAGAATCTGCATATGAACTTCAACAATTTGGGCAAATGTAACAACAAAGATCGAATCGACATTACAAACATAAAACACAATGTTAAAGTACCCAACAAAAACCAATCATAGTACAGAACACTTCTTACCATTTCCTCCCAGCTGTTGGAGTGAGAGCTAAACAAAATTTAGAACGTATAAGAAGTACACAGCTAAACGGAATTGCATCAGAATGAGCAGGGTCTCAAGATGGCATGGTCCTATTTCACCTCGAATAATATTGGTAGTGGTATGAATAAGTTCCGTATCTTGGAGGGTAACTTGATGCTGGAGGACTGAATACGGAATTGACCCCTGGAGGCCCTTCGTCAATGGAATCCCTAGATGCTCTTTGTTCATGGTGATGCCGTCTGTTCATAGATTCCGAAGATTGATCTGCTCTGTTGTGCGACCGCTTTCTATAAGGATCGAAACTTGAAGGCCCGGCTGCCCATGCTCTTTCATCAGCATTTTCAGGTATTGGTGCATTTATTCCTGGAAATTCAACTGCCATTTTCTTTGGTAGCTCAGGACATTCTGTTTCAATTATTTCCCCATCTTCCTCTTCTTCCTTGGCATCTTCATCGGCAAAAATTGTGATCCCCGATGGTTGATCCTTGCCTTCTGTATCTAAAATATCAAGGGTAAAAAGGTGGCATCATGGCTCAGAAAATAACAGAATCCACAAGTATAAGCTTCAGCAAAATCATTTGCTCTAATCGACTGCAATGAAGCAATCCTCATTATTAGCAATGCCCATGAACTCGTTAACCGGTCCACAAGTCCAGTTCATAAGTAGCAAATATTGACTTCCGCAATTAAATTATGTATATAATTTATTCTACACGGTATTTCAACAATTTTACCATGAAAGAAAAACATATGCATATATTAAAGCACAAAATATCTTTATCATACATAACATTGAAAATCTTTATATAAATCCAACAAAAAATCTAAACACAAATAAAAGAAAAAGATCAGAAGAGAAGGGATGATAGGGAAAGATTAATTGAATCAAGAGAAAGAATAAAAGGAAACAGCAATCAGAACCAGATACCTGGAACATATCATCTACAAATATCATTGATGTGTAAATTTCAATAGAAGCTGTAAGGTTTCTTGAATACACATATCATCTACATTAAGCTCGATTATTATTTTCTTTGAGGAAATGAGTGTTCCTTGTATTATTTTGGATGTAAATCGGTGCTTTGTATGCACTTGTATTAGCCCATTTTCAGAAGTCTAAAATAAAGAAATGTGAAAATAACACACTATTTCCGAAAACCAATGCATAGGTCACAATCTAAATATTCATCACACAACCAGCGTTCACTAAAAGAAACTGGATATTGAATCCATGGTGCAACCATATACAACAAGAACAGTTATGCAATGGTGCTCAAGTACCTAATTTCTGCAACTCCAAAACAGGGACCACTTGTAGAAGAAAAATAATAGCATGGTAAAAAAAACTGCAAAATTAAATATATATCTAAGACTAAGAAATCAGATGCAAGTTAAATATATCAATTACCTAAATATCCTGGTGGATATCCCAGTTCTCGCATTCTGTTAAGCCAAGGAGGTGGATCGAGCTCCTGTATAAGATAACAAAGTACAGTAATCTCAACAACGATATCCATCTTCCAAATAAAATGAAGTTATCTAAAGTTGCCTCGTATTAGGGTCAATGCTGGCAACTAAGCTCATAAAGTTACATCACTAGCACAGTGTCAACTTGAAACAGTCAATCAAATACCTGATTTCAGTAACAAAATTGAGATAATGTCCATCTTTCAAGCAAGCAACTGGGAACCATATATGAGATAGAAGCCTAAAGCATGATTTACCTCCACTTTTTTAAGGACAATTCGCTTTGATGGAAACTGGGGTTCATTAAGATGTTTTTCTCACAGAAATGAAAATGAACTTTTATTTCTTATGGGCTCTAATCTAGCATTTGTGCTTGTCGATTTTAGGACAGACTGAATCATGCTGCTCACCAGAAAAGCATCACAAGTTAAAGAGAAAGACAAAAGATGACACCCTACCACAGTGCAAAAAAATGCTTCATAGCTCCTACTGAAAAGATATGAAGAAAAATATGACCACAGCACCAAATAAAAATGATTCATAACGCGAAAATCATACTGGAAATATATTACAGATACAAATCCATGGTAGTAGCTTTTCAAAAGTTGCAGTTTGATGTTGAAAGGACACTTCTGATTCTCTGATCAGCTAAAGAACATATATATCATTCATGTTTAGTAATTTTGGATGCACTCCACCAAAACTATTCCTTTTTACCTATTCGTCAGTTTATACGGCCTGAAGAGATAAAAGCTACGAGAAATGGAACATATAAGCAAATGAGAGAGGTTCAGACTTCAAGATAATATATGCATTACATTTATAACACGTGGTTTCAATCAATCATAACATAGATACTACCAAATCCAAATGGAAGATGGTCTTTGTCATGGAACCAATTGAACTAAAAGCTTAAGCTGATAATTAAAGGCCCACTTCATATTAATATCTGACAGTCTTCATCAATACTAAAACTACAAGAAGAGCTTCATATTCTTTGCTCTAGTCTATATGTACAGACTTTTAATGGGTAATCAAAGCTAAAAAGATAATTAACTCTTTGATATAGGTTAAAAACATGCCCATCTAACTGATACTCATGATTGCATTTGCCTTGGATAAACATTGTCATCATCTAGCCTTTACATAGAAGAACCCATTATTGATTTTGTATAAGTTTTGAATAAACCTTGTGTAGCATTCAGGTAATTTCCCCTTTACCATCCTACTTTTTTATTTTTTGTTAGAAGATACAACAATGAATCAGCACTTAGTTCATTGTAAGTTTGGATCCAGCAGAAGTAATTAAAGAACTAAATATCTCTATAATAGGAAACTAGACCTCTTAATTTAATCATTTAATTATATAAGCTCTTACCCCAAGACCCAAAACTCGCCTTGTTTCAGTGTCAAGAGCACCTGGCTTTAATCCATCATATTTCCCACCAGAAGAATTATGATAATAACGAGTTGCATTGCCAGAGCCAGCATTATGATTCTTTCTGAACTTGTGTTGTTTCCTAGCCTGACTAACAGCTACATTGTCACGAGGCTTAGGACACTCCTTCAAAGAATGGCTGTAAGAGCCACAGTTGAAACAACGAGCAGCCTCGCCCACTATCTCCAGGCCTCTATAAGGGGGAAAAAAAAGAATGTAAGAGATCCAAGGTCCTCCAACATTAGAAATACACAAGCAGAATAGGGAAATAAGTTTGCTATAAAAGCCAGAATAATGAGCCCGGCAAATAAATTAAATTGGATTGAATAAAATCAAATTAGATCAAACTAAACCTGCAGAAATAAGAAAAAACAATGAATAAAAGAATAACAATTCAGGGGACTTGAGGTACGTAAATTTTCACCATAAACTTGATTCATCACATGTAAATAATTCATGAGTGGATTATCATGTGAAGTAATCTGAATAATCTGCAAATGCCAATATAGGAACTGGTCTGATGGACAGAAAAGACTCCATTGATCTTTGCTCAGGCCTGTCTTTGTTAGCCTAGCAATCTTGAGTCTATCCACCAAGTAATTTAAACTATTCAACTGCATGATCAATCACATCCGTCACAACGATAGTACATATACATATCAATATCCTTTGGATTTAGGTATTCACTTTCCCACAGACAATATGACAAATGTCCAGAAATGTAAAATATGTGCAAAAAAAATCTCGAAGACTAAGCAAGGTCATTTGGTTTGGTGATAAATTTGCATGCATAAATGTAAATATTCATTCTAAGGTAATTTTACTTCACTGTCTAACTATATTCAATTAGGTGATCCTCTAATCATTGCTATATGGTATCATATATACAATACTACTATATTGTCAAATTCCAAGTAATTTGAACCAAGACAAGCCGTACCTCAGAAACCAGATCCTGAAATAGTACATCTGTGATGATATCAAAGATAAAAGAATTTACCCTTCAACATTACTTGGAGCATCTGCTGAAGTCAAACCTAAGGCAAATTCACGATCATAAAGAGGCACAGAGACACTCTCTGGTGGAAGATCACTGCTCTCCAATTTCTTAGTTTGATTCTCTATCCAAAAGGACTGCAAATAAAAATAACACTTTCAGGACAAGATAGACATTATATAAAATGTAGGACTCACAGTTGACTTAATTTTTATTTTCTTTATTAGAAAAATGAATGAGTGAAGAAAAATTTCAACAAATTCAGCAACTAACAGAATATCATTGCTTCACAGAGCAATGGATAGGCCAATGCACCTGGACATTAAAGAGTGGTATAAAGAGGTTAAGGTCCCAACTCCTTTTTCTAAGTACAAGGTGCTTGAGAAATGTAAACCAGGATCACACCCCCATGAGAAAACGAGGAATGAATCTGATAGACTGGGGTTATTAGAATAAAGCATAAATTAGGAATTAGAAGGACACGTGGCTTGTTGGAGAGGAGAGAAGTTTGGGTTATATATATGTGAGGGTCTAGTTAGTGGGATCAGCTTTTTAGAAATTAGTCTTTTGGGTCTCAGCTTAGGCTTGAGAAGGAGCTTTGCCAAGTGGGAGCAGAAGTTGTTCTGTTCATTTATCTTTCTAAGTTTGTGTTCGCTTGAATTGTTCTCTATCAGAATCCTACAACAAAAAATCAAATAAAGTTGGAACATGAATTCTAAAAGAGCTAAAGTGTGCCAACGATTATCCAATCACAGCATAGTCAGATGACATCTCCAAACAAACATGAGATAAGGGTTTCACAATATCCACAAGGGCATTCTGATCCAAAATGATGTGTTGGCATTTCTCTTTATGCAATTAACAATCTCATGATAGGTTTTTAGTCTTAGGCTTATTCAGAATGAGCCATGCACATTTATGTTAATAGCACATAATGAAAAGAATTTTCAAGATAACCAAATTTTTTGGAGCACCCGGAAGGTTAAGACTTCAAACCCATTGTAAGTCTGTAATTTTAACAATGTATTCATCGTTCAATATAACACTTAAGCTATCATTCTTTTCCCAAGTGTTTAGTGCATCAAAGGACTCAATGTTACATCTACCATTAGATATGTGTATATGTATGCATGTGAAGACTCAAACACATCTCCAATATTTCCATAATCCATCCTTTACTATTTACATCATGTGAACGACTGGTTAACATCCAACTGCGCCATCACTCTTTCAGCTTCACCTCCTCTTAAGAAAGTATCTAACTATGGATTCCTCCTAAGAGCCATCACATAAATATCCATAGATCTCAGTCGGATCAAGTACCAGAAGAAACGAAAGGTACTTCAATAATGAAACTTCATGAACATTTAGATATATGCATATTAACATTATGTCTGAAAGATTATCTTTCAGAACAAACCACTTAGAGAACATTTAAATTTACAGAAGACTACATAATTAAGCATCGTCCAATTGCAAAAGGGAAAAAGAGACGCACTTAACCTAATTGGTTTTGATAGATAGTTTAAAGTTAAATATATTGAGAATGACTAGTCTATAATTACATTATTTTTTTTTTCGAACAAGTAGTTTGAAGCCAGAAGAACTATAAGAACCCCTCAAAATTGAGGAAATGAACTGACGTTCAATAAGTGGCACTCTTATGAATTGAATAATTGAATAAAATAAATTTAATAGTCTAATATAACTTTTAATATGTAACATTTTAAATTATTATACAACATTTAAAATAGTTAATGCTAAATTTGATATTTTCTTGAAATTCATACGAACATCTTACTCAAAACATTATTCAAGCAATACCAGAAAAATAAGCAAACTTACCACTGAAGAGGATTTTTCCATGCCAACCCTTAGAGCAGGAAAGTACGTTTCTTCACCAGATTCTAGCACTTCGTTTGGGTCCTGAAAAATTAAAATAAATGGTTCAGACCAGTTCATTATAAATTACATACTCACAGCACAAGTAAATAGCAATAATTTGTCTGCATTATATATACAATATCTACATCATGTAGGAACACCTCAACAACTTAGAAATGCACACATGAACCGAACCAGGAAACAAGAGCAAGGAGCAGCTAGCAATTACGTAAACATGGGATCAGTTTTGCTAATTCAAGTATCGGGACTACTATGCAATGTGCATGTGCATGACTGCCTATTTGATTCATCAGTTTTTAAGGAAGACAGACATTTAAATAATGAAGATGCAAAAACATCTTCCAACAATATTTACTAAGTGGCTCACATCTCTTCCACATCCCCCATTTTATGGAGAAATAGATAGGTCTCTCATGCAATTTTCTTAGGTACCATTTTTCTGCTGAAACCATTGAGAATTAAGAGTTCCTCATGCATCCCTGCAACGGCCAAAGCTATGAGCATTCCTAAGAATGGATTTAAAACCCTCATATGCAGGAATGGGACAAATTTTATACTATGAAAAAAGAAGAAAATGTTGAAATGATGCTTTCAATTTGCCTCGCACTGCACATGGCTTATCAACTTATGAAAAGAACCAATAAAAAGGAAAATTTCAACCACAATTTCAAGAGATTTACTTGAGAAGAACTGTGTTGTGCATGCCACTCTGACCATTGTAGTAACAACTCTTCCAACTTCCGTTTGCTAGCTCTGCATAAAACAAAGGATTAAACCAATTAAAAAAAAAAACAAGGTATTCCAAGAACAATAACAGCTGTAAACAATCAGAGAAGAAACCAAAAAACAGCTCTAAATTTTTTGAATAATTACTTTCATCCTGACCTTGTTAAGGAGTTATATTTGACATGCACTGAAGGTTGCTTTCCATCATATGTAATCCTTGGCCGCTTAACACCAGAAACATCTTTCATATTGAATTGTGGAAAGCACAAGAATTATCCAAAACCTATGTGCATATGAAGGTAGATTTGTGGATTAAATACTGGCAGCCATTCACTACTCTTGCAAACTAATTTCTATTTTAGGTACTGTCTTAATTTCGAGGAATAAAAGATACCGTCTCTTATGTTGCAATTAACCTACATGTGATCAATCCAAATCATATGAGCAGAACAAAAAAAAAATCAACTATCACCCCAAAATGAAGTAAAAATTGTCATGATGAACTTAGCTTTTCCATTAATCACACATCATAATCTGGTAGAATGAACCTACTCTCTACAACTTTGATGCAAAAATACATAACCAGACATCAATATTTGAATACAAACTCTATAACCATATGAAGCTCATTCAAGGGGAAATGTGCAAGTTTAAACTCCCACCCTCAAATTCTACAGCCATTAAAACTCCAAGCCATCCTTTCAAATTAAGAAATAAACTACATGAAATTTACCCTTTATCTTCATAAATACTGGCAATGACTCTTCATCATGTGCTTATGCAACCAATAAGTAATCAATCCATTGCTTAAATAAATAAACTATAACATAATGAAAATAGTAGATAGTGTAATTCAATAATATAAACAATTAACAAAGAATGAAAAAATGACATTTCACCTCAACCAAGGCAACTAGTAATTGCTTCATTGTATTTCACCTTCTAAACGTCCATGTGTGTAAGTGCACACAGCAAATTAGGTCAAAAAAAGAAAAGAGCCAAACCGTATCAAGATAAATGAATTTTCATTTCCCAAACTGCCAAATGCTCAAAAAGAAATTTCCATTTATGGATCGTCCCTTGACCCCACTAGCGAAAACTATTAGCTAATAGCCAAAGGAACCCCTTAAATTTACCTTTTCATTCTACTAATTGCCCCTAAATTGAAGGAGCTTGATTCGAGTTCTTTTCTTTATTCAACAAGAAAGAATTACACTGGTCACCGAAACTTATTCGCAACTACATATAATTTATCACCAATGCAAATATAGATGTGATAACTGATCCACTACGCCATATAACGATTTGGCATTACCATAAACATATACCTCAATAAATGAAAATAATACAATTCAACTAAGAAAGCAAATACCTACAATCGAGTTGAAGGGAAACTGAAAAAGAAAAATAGTAATGATTTAATTTCTTCTTATGTATAGCCTAGGTTTCTCAGCAACCATAGGGGTACAAGAGAGACAGAAGAAAAACCGGGGCAACAAAAACTAGGGTTTTAGAAGTGAGGGTTTTACCTGAGGTTGTCTGTATAAATGTGAAACCCACAAAGCAGAAGCTAAATCGACCTCTGGATCTGGCTAGCTGAGAGAAGAGGATGAGTTTTCTTTTTTCTGCTTATTTGAAATGATATGGCAACAATGATCAGATGGTCCACGGCATATACTCATTCAATTTTTATTTTTCCTACTTTTAAGATTCAGTCTATTGTAAGTTTTTTTTTAGAATTTATCCTACATTTGGGTATTTTTAAATGATTAATAAATATATTAATTTTAGTAACCGACTATTTATTATGGTAACAATTAAGTATTTAAAACTAACTTTAATTAGTGCAACCGACTATTTATTACAGTAACGGTTTCTATTTAAAAATAACTTTAATTAGTGTAACCGACTATTTATTACAGTAATGGTTTGTATTTAAAACTAACTTTAAAGTATGTATAATTGAAATATTATCATGCAAAAGTGGATTTTTCATGCACCTAACTTTTCTTACGATAATTATCAAAAGAAAAAAAGAAAAACTTTTCTTAGGTTAGGCTTCCCCTCCTGCCAAAAATCATAGCCGCCAAAAAAAACTCCAATTTCTTTCTTTAACGTTTTGCACAACTTACTCTCCTGCCAAACATCACAGCCGCCAAAAACCGCTTCTAATCTATTCTTAAAAAAGGGTAATGAGGCAGGTGAAATTATGGCGTCGGCAGGAGTTCCTATTGGTGACTGTACCTCAGTGGAGGAGGCGGAGCTTCAAACAATACTTGAAGGGTTGCTACTTGCAAGGGATTGTAGTTTTAACGATATCATAGTTGAATCTGAAGCACAAATTGTAGTGCAAGCTCTATAGAAAGATGATTTCCTGAAGTCCTATCTCCTTATGTTCATAAATGGAGCTCTACTTTCCATAGTTGTACTTTCTCTTTTGTGCATAGAGAAGGTAATAGAATAGCCTACTCCCTTGCTGTGTGGGCAGTTGATATAAATGAACTGTTGATGGAGGATTGCCCTGCCCCAATTTGGCATCTTGTATGTAACGATATCAGACTCGCTATTCATTAACCTAAGGTTACTGATTAAAAAAGGCGATTTCAGCGATGTCGCACCCATATTTGTATCGGGTTCCAGATTCGCCTGAGAGAGTTAGGGAGAGAGAAAATAACTATGCTTCTCCCATCTGAATGCGTCGCTCGGATGGTCCGATGAACCAAGTGCCAAGGACAAGTCTATCTGTTCATGCGGTTGACTAGGTGGTTGATTCATGTGATGGCGTGGAAAGTGCGTGGTCTTCCTCTGAAAAAGACTGAGTCATCGAATTCGGTGCTTGTAGGTTATGCTGCGCTTACCACCAAGCGTTGCTGTACGACGTTGTGGTCGTCATCCTTATCCTTCGCATCCGGGTGGTCCGTTGTGCGTGGATCCGCAGAGACCGCAAAGCATTGTTTTTAGAGTTCCACGAGCGAGGACTAATTGGATGCATTCTGATGGATTCAAACCATGGGGTGACACATGAAGAGAAAGCATGTATGTAGCATAGGCAGAATGGTCATAATACAGACGAGTGCCGCGATTGGAGGGAGATGTATCAACTCTTAACGGATGATGGTGTGATTCCGAATCCTGATGCTGAGTAGCTGATTGTATTTTTAGAGTCTCATTAATTTTAACTTTTTGTGATTTTGTTTTGTTGCAGAGTCTTGTAAGAAAGTTTCGTTTAGGATTGATGTCCTAGTGAATGTTCGTATGTTGTATCTGTGCATGCTATGGGAAGCTTATATCGATGCACGGTTGTACGACTCTTTATTCGTATGTATTTGTGAGAAAATGTAATTTGCATGAAGCTGCTTGATTGCTTGTGATGGTAGGAGAGACCCTGATTAGTTATATGGGAACTTTCGATGGTTATGATAAGGGATTGTGAGATTTAATCGTGACAATTTTAGATTGTTTGATTTACTTGTAACAATATGGGATTGTTAGGCTTAATTGTAACAATATATATATATATATAGGAAAATAATCTATTATTTATTTGATGATTTTGAACTAATATGATTGTGAGATATGAACTAAGGCGAATGGTTGAGCACTCTATTCCTAAATTGTGTATTATCTTGACAAATCATATAAATGTGGGAGTATATGATATCATATATGTTTGTAATAATCATATTTTATATTTTATGAGAAGTTAAACCTCACACCTTTGATCTATATGGAAATCCATCCGGGTAATTGCCATTGCGAAAAATCCCCAAAAACCGCTCCTTCACTTTCAACTGTTTGTTAACAAATAAAACCACTCTGACACAAGATCTTCCGCTCCACGCACCTAGCCAGAAAAGAACATTATATATAAAAACAAGTTTTTCAATTTTCAAAACCCAGCAGGTTTACTCTCCTCTCTAGGCTATAAAGGGTTAAATGCACAAACGGTTGTCAAACTTATATCAAAATTTCACTGTTGTCAAATACGATCAATCAATCCCAGCTAGAAAAGTCAGGATTCTTTTATTTTAGTGCCATTGAAATCATAAGCTCTGCATTTCACCCAATGAAAAACTGAAAAGTTTGTTATAAATGTCATCTCTCACACCAACCGTATCAAATTAGTTAGACTTTCATGTTGTCTATAAGTCAATCATATTAGACAATATTTCTAAAACAGACAAGTTGTTCTATCTACAGTAACAAAATCCGTCTTACCCAACCCAAAATTATGTTTTAATTTTTTTATTGTGTATTTGTTCTATTTCAATTGTGAGAAATTAAAATTAAGATTCATAAACTCGATAGTGGTCTGTTTTCGGCCTCTTATTGGCCAGAATTTGGAGTTCATAACTTTAATGGCACTACAATATTTGCATAAGCTTGATAACTGTCTTCTGTACACCCACACCATACCATAAAGATGGATTTGCCATTTTATTTATTTTGATGCTTCTCTATATTGGTTCTGCTTTATGGACATAAAATCCACAACAATGTAAACATGTTCATCTACGCATGTAACTGAAATTAAAGAAATTCAATTTGAGTCAGTGTCTAACCTCATTTGGGTTCTTTCCAATAAAATTTGCTTATCTTCTTTCTCTTGCTGCAGATGCGGAAAGTCTCCCTTTATGTAGTCACTGAGCAACATCCTCCACAAATCTTTTGCAAAGAAAACATGAGCTTTTGGTGATAATGTCATGTTTTCCCCCGTGTCTAATCTCTTCCAAGCAAGATCTAGGTTAGACCTGACTAGTGTCACCTCCTCTTGGAAGCAATATCAAGCTCTATGGGGAGTATGTCAGTGGCATTAAACACTAATTCATTAGGCTTATCTTTAACAGCATCTGCAAACTCACAAAAAGTCCTATGGTCAATTTGCTCCAGACCAACATTTAGTTCTTTAGAAGGAGAAAATCTCTCAGCATTCAATTTATAAATATAATTATATAATCACCAGCATTTTCCTGATTGAAACTTTGAATTTGAGTAGATTTTGGCAGAAAATCAATTTCCCCATCCAAAACCTCAGGATGGAAGTCCTTCAGGATTAGAAGGTTGAACCACTACAGAAGCAAATTCGGAAGGGATGCTGTTTTCAGATGACAATAGACTACAGGACTTTTATGTCTTCAGATGCTTTGCAGAAGGCAACAATTTTTCTGAACAGTACGGACTGTTCAAATTTTTTGCAGGTGGTAACATATTTACTAAAGAGCAAGAACCAGACCACCGAGTGCAAGCTTTGCCACAATCTCCCGTGACACTATTGCAAAACTTCTCAAAACTTTGGCAAAATTTACTGGTATGACATTGATCTCGGATAGGACCGCAGATATTACAATCAGCCAGCAACAGCTATCAAAATGAAATAGAAGAGGAAAGATACGATACGACCACATATACACATTCGGTTATCACTGTTAAATGTTCAACGAACCATTCAACGTGGTTTCTGTGAAACTCTTGTGGCTGTTATAAGCACATAAGATCTTCTGTGCAACCGAAATCTGCAAATGTATACTTGTAGAAAAATGTGATGAACTTCCAGGAGCAACATAAACTCCATTAAATTTTGCTGATGCGAGCTGAGTACGCATAGGATCCATTTTTCCAGCTACTAGTGTTCTGTCATTGTAGATGAAAAAGCCATTGCAGCAAAGTTCTGATTATTTGCAAGACCTGTAAAAGCAACCAGAGTAAATTTCTTGAAAAAGTAGTAACTCGAAATGACAAGCCTCCAACAAAGAGTAAAGCAATAGCTCCATATGTGATGAGAAACATGATAGTATAGTAATTAGAACATTGTGTGCATGTCTCTCCATTCACATGAAAGCAAAAAAAAAAAAAAAAGTTACTGTGGTAGGAAGAAGAAAACATGCATGAATGCGCTTATATATCACGGTTCATTACTTCAAAGGCATATGAAAATATGTCTAGCTGAGACCAAATTTTGTTAATATTCACAACAAATATAGTACCTTCACACTATAAATTTAATACTGCTGTGAGAGTTCATAACAGATTTGCTACTAGTCTACTACCAAGAGCAATGTGGAAACCACTCCAACTTGTCTAGTTAATGTGGGAACGAGATTTTTTACTATCACTATATAAAACTTAAGGACATTAAGAAGATTATACCACAATCAACTGGGTTCTTCCGCAAATGTCAATAGTAATCATGATTGGCCTAGGAAACAAGAGATAGAGAAAACAAAACTTAAACAAACATTATACATTAGATTCATTAAGAAAGCACACAAACTTTTTTTTTAAATCCACAATAAACAAATGCAAAGCTTCAATCAATTGTCAATATTTGCAATTTAGTAATAGATTGACCATTATAGAGTTGCAATACATAAAGCTGATTAAAACAAATGACATTGTGAAAATTTCAAAATATTGGGAGCCTCTAGTCAACATCTAAATTGATTTACCCTGATGCTGAAAACGATCTTCCTCAGCAAGAGACAAAATTACATAGATAGTCACTTTTGGAAAAGCCATCACTGTTGGAATTTGAAGTAATGGTAGAACCCCTTTCAGAAAATGCAGCCCTTTCAGGAGAAAGAAGCATCTCATAAAAAACCTGCCTTGTGTGTGAATCAGTGTACAAACTTGGACCGGCTGGCATGCTCCCATTATCGAGTAATCCTTATAGAGTTGCAATACATAAAGCTGATTAAAACAAATGACATTGTGAAAATTTCAAAATATTGGGAGCCTCTAGTCAACATCTAAACTGATTTACCCTAATGCTGAGAACTATCTTCCTCAGCAAAAGACAAAATTACATAGATAGTCACTTTTGGAAAAGAATGATCTTTTATCAAAAGCTCCAAATTCAGAAAAGCCATCTCTGTTGGAATTTGAAGTAATGGTAGAACCCCTTTCAGGAGAAAGAAGCATCTCATAAGAAACCTGCCTTGTGTGCGAATCAGTGTACAAACTTGGACCGGCTGGCATGCTCCCATTATCGAGTAATCCTTTGAGAAGCAAAATATAAATACAAGAATGTAAGAAGAGATGAGAGTAAAAGATAAAAATAATTCAGTTGAAAAAGTTAAATGGCTCGCCTTTTACGAAGCTAAATTGATCACTATAACCATGAGTCAAAGTTGGCATCACTTCGCAGGTGGATCCAGTGTAACTAGACATTAGTTGCTTGCAATTAACGTCAACCATCTTCCTTCGGATTAAATTTCTATTGACTCCTACTAAAAAAAGTCATAACACAAAAGAAATAAATGTTTGACATATGCTTTAATGAACCTTCAACTGAACAATTTCCGGTCTCCAACCCCCTTTTTAATTTACATTCTTTTCAATTCCGCCTATAAGGTATTTTCATCTTTTTCTCCTTTCTTGCAATTTTATAATTATAGATTTCTATTCTATTGATTTGTATGATGAATTAGATATTAGAATTGTAGGTTCTTGATCATTAAGATTTGATTATTAGATATTTATTTGTTAGGGTGATGACTCTTATTCTCAGTTACCTTGTGAAAAATAAGCTTCGAAAAAAGAAACCCAATCCATAAAAAATTTAACAGAACTATTAATTTATCATCAAAATTGGTTGAGATTTCATCAATATATATTAGGGAATAAATGTTATTAAATAATACGTTAGAATAAAAACTAATAGTTTAGATAGATGAAAGATAAAAATGTTACTAAATATAGTCAAAGGTTGTTGGTCAAACTAACAGTACAAGGAGACATGTGAGTCGTAATGAAATTTTTTTGTAATTGATACTTTAATAGTTTAATCTCTTCAAAATGGGACCTTTTTCAACTAAAGCTTTGATTTTAAGTTTATTGGATAGTCCTAAATATATCCGACCAATCCGATTAGGACACATCATTGATAGGCTATAAGTAATGACATCTTTTCAACTATTGATAGGCTGTAAGTAAGAAATTATGATAAGTATTAGGGGACCATAATTGATAGGCTATAAGTAATGACATCTTTTCAACTATTGATAGGCTGTAAGTAAGAAATTACGATAAGTATTAGTGGACCATATAATACAACAATCCATTTTGACACTCCTACAAGCGTTCAATGTGGCCAAAATAAATAAGGAGGGCCAATATAAAAAATATGGTTTTGTAGATGGGCTAAATATTGCTTATACTTCTGTAAATAACAAGTTTGCCCTTTTCAAACCACTTAGGGGGCGTTTGGTTTGGGGGTTTCAGGAAAGGGGAGGCTTCATTCCCTTTGTTGGTGTTTGTTTTGCTAATTAAATGATTCCCTTTACCCTTTTTTAGTTTTGGGTTTACCCCTAACTCCTCTAACCCATTCCCCACTCCCCCCTAAGGTTTTCTATTCCCTTTCCCCTCTCTTTCTAACCTACACTCCTTATAAAATTCTACTTTACTCCCTATTTTAATTTTAATTTTTATTTTAGTCTCTATATTTTTTTATTTTTACATTTCTTTATCTTTGGATTAATTTCATTTTTGTTATATATTTTTAATTTTTTTACTCAAAAAATATTTTTTGACTAAATTTTACTTTTTTTATTTTTGTTTAATCCTTATATTTTTTTTATCACTAGATTAATTTCACTTTTGATCCTTATAATTATTTATTTTTACCTTTTTACCCTGAAAAATAATTTTGACCAAATTTTTTTCTTTTATCATATTATCCAGTTTTAATATTTATTTTTAATTATTTTAAAATAATTATTTTATTTTTAAATATAATATTTATGCATTTTCTTTGATTAATTTTAACTTTTATGAACTTTATATTATTATCAATAAGGGTAGCAAGTGAGTGACGTTTTGGATTGTTTGGGATTATATATGAAGTTATTTCACGTTTTATGGAAACTATAATAAAAGAGTTGAATTTTTTTTTTATTATATATGAAATTAAAAAAAATAGTTTTGATTCCCTATTTGAACCAAACATCCACAAAGGGAATATGGTGGAATTGCATTCCCTTTCCTAAACATATCCAAACACATAGGGGTATGAATGCTCATTCCTTTCCTTTCCTTTAGTTTCCCTTTCTTGATTCCTTTTCTCTTACCCATTGTGAACCAAACACCCCCTTAATCTATATATCCACTATCCAAGGGTGATTTTGGAAAATAAATGATGTCCTGTCATCGACTAAGCTAACAAGGGTCCAAATTTTAAACTACTTAAAGGAATAAATGATATTAATTATAAAAAAAGATTATTTATTAAATAAATAATTAATCTTTGGAGGGAGTTATGATTAAATATAAAGTATATAAGCTTGTAGTGTAGTAAGGTTTGTAATAGTATAGATCGCAAGATAGTTGACAGGTGACCTGCAAATGGGTGCTCAATAAGCCAATACGAACGAGTATGTTCGTGAGTGTCATGATGTGTCCTAATCAGATTGGCCGGATATATTTAGGAGTATTCAATAAACTTAAAAACAATTTTTTAGTCGAAAAGGGTCCCATTTTGAAGAGATTAAGCTAATAAAAATATCAATTACAAAAAAAAAAAAAAAAAAAAAAATTCATTACGACTCACACGTATCCTTATAATATTAGCTTAACCAACAACCATTGACTATATTTAGTAACATTTGTATCTTTCATCTATCTAAAATATTAGTTTTTATTCTAACATATTATTTAATAACATTTATTCCCCGATATATATTGATGAAATCTCAACCAATTTGATGGTAAATTAATAGTTTTCTTAAATTTTTTATGGATTGGGCTTCTGTCTCGAAGCTTATTTCTCCGAAGATAAGTGAGAATAAGAGTAATCACTCTATACACAAACAGATAAATATTTAATAATCAAATATCAAATCTTAATGATCATGAACCTACGATTCTAAAATCTAATTTATCTTACAAATCAATAGAATAGAAATCTATAATTATAAAATTGCAAGAAAGGAGAAAAAGATGAAAATACCTTAGGCGGAATTGAGAAGAATGTAAATTAAAAAGGGGGTTGGAGACCGAAAATTGTTCAGTTGAAGGTTCATTAAAGCATATTTCAAACATTTATTTCTTTTCTGTTATGACTCTTTTTTAGGAGGAGTCAATACAAATTTAATCCAAAGGAAGATGGTTGACGTTAATTGCAAGCAACTAATGTCTAGTTACACTGGATCCACCTGCGAAGTGATGCCAACTTTGACTCATGGTTATAGTGATCAATTTAGCTTCCTAAAAGATGAGCCATTGAACTTTTCAATGGGATTATTTTTATCTTTTACTCCCATCTCTTCTTACATTCTTGTATTTATATTTTGCTTCTCAAAGGATTACTTGATAATGGGAGCATGCCAGTTTGTCCAAGTTTGAACACTGATTCGCACACAAGACAGGTTTCTTATGAGATGCTTCTTTCTCCTAAAAGGGGTTTTCCCCTTACTAATCATTATTAGGATTGCATTAGATTTGAATTTCCCCTTACTAATTGTTTAGTTGAAGGTTCATTAAAGCATATTTCAAACAGTTATTTCTTTTGTGTTCTGACGAATGCAATCCTAATAATGATTTAGGTTTTTTTATCATAATAAATTGACCTGCTTGCAAAGTAATAGAATTTGTAGAGATTAGTTTAGAATAGAAATTTGTTTTATTATTTTTTATTTCAAAATTGATTTTATTTTTTCCTAGTGGTTCCAAATTCCAATAGAGTCTCCTAGTTTTCTTAAATTCCTTTTTAATTAGGCCAGATTCGATTTTGACTCCATTTAAGAAAAAAAATTATGTGCATGTTAACATGAATCGCCACAATCGGTGGATTCGGCTGATTCACCACCGATTCGGGCGATTCGTGACCAATTCACGTATGATTTCGAGTCATACCATATACACGCCTTGGAATCAAATGGAATTGACTCGAATCGTACGAGAACATTGCTATCAGGTCATTGTTCTCTTTCAATAGTGAGAAATTAAAATTAAGATTGACAAACTCGATAGTAGTCTGTTTTCGGACTCTTATTGGCCAGAATTTGGAGTTCTCTTTTTCTGACCTCAGTGAAATGTGCATAAGCTTGATAATTGTCTGTACATGTAAGGCACACCATACCATAAAGATGGATTTGCCATTTTATTTATTTTGACTCTTTTCTATATTAGTTCTGCTCTATGTTGCAGGATACGGAAACGGATAGCAGGAAATGTAATTTCTAAAAAATGTAGGAAACGGGAACATGTAAATATTAAAAATATAATTTAAAAAAACAAGAACGAAGAATGAGATGAAGATGAAGAAAGTCCAAGCTCGATCGACATTCAAGAGACAAGAATGATAGGAGAAAAAAATATAGGTAATTTATTTAAATTGAAGGATCCAAGGAAGGAATTATAAGTCAAATAGGAAACTCAATTTTCCTGACGGAATATGAATTGCAAAATAGAATGTTCGAATTTCCAGAACTTTAGTCGAAATAGGCAGAGGAAAATATTCAACAACTGAGAGACGTGTTTCATATTTTGGATAATTACGAAAACGTGCCCGAAAACATTTCGTATCAGAGTCCTAGAGTTTCCGTTTCCCACATCTGCCGGAAACGGTGAAACGCATGTCATGATGAGTTTCCGTGCATCACAGGTTCTGCTTTATGGACATAAAATCCACAACAATGTAAACATGGAGTCGGTGTCTAACCTCATTTGGGTTCTTTCCAATGAAATTTGATGTATCTTCTTTCTCTTGCTGCAGACATTGAGCGTCTTTGCTCTATGTAGTCACTGAGCAACGTCCTCGGCAAATCTTTTGCAAAGAAAACAGAAGCCTTTGGTGATAATGTCATGTTTTCCATATCCCTCTTATCGTTAAAGAGAGCACATATTTGATGTTGCCAGCTTTTACATTTGTCACACTGGAACCCACTGCATGAACACAAAAATAATGGAGAATGAGTGTCCTGTAACTTCCTACAACCAAGCAAAGCAAAACATATTGTTGCATTAGCTTACGGGTTCTTCAATTTTCTCGACCTTCTTCTCCTTCTCCAGCTTTACCTTGGGGATTGTAATCCCGTATAATGTGATACTTCTGCCTCGAGCTTTATAGCATGAGGTGCAAAAACAATGCCTCATACCATTTTCCTCTGAGGTGCTATAATAAATCACATTGCCGTTGATACGAGAGCCGCAAGATGAACAATATATCGGAATGGGGCCCATAATAGCTCATCTGCTGCACACAACTGGCATGTATTCTCATTGACGAACAACGGTATTCGTTTTTCGTCTTCTTCCTTTGATTTTCTCTGAAATAAAAATGCTGAAGCTTAATTAGAAGGCAAGCAAAAGCAACAGAATTAGAGCAACATTGGTGAAGTAACATATGAGGTGAATCATACATCATTCTATCATAATAGAAATTGTGCACACATCATGATAGAAAGGAGCAAAGACTGAACTGCAGTATGATGATGAGAAAATGAACGAATACTTAACAACAAAAATGAGCACACAAATTCATGCACTAGATATTGTATTAAAATTATTAGCAACCACTTAAATCATATCCAACAAATAGTATTCAAATACTAATAGACAAAAAAGATAACCAAAACTTTTAGAAATCCATTTCCTGTACGACCAAAACTTTTAAAAATCCATTTCCTGTAAATTTGTCTTGCAGCCCATATTTCCTATATAGTAATACACTAATGTATGCTGGCATAAATTGCAACAGAGAGAACAGAAAAAACAGCATTCACAAAAATTTTCTTATAGCTGCAGACTTTAATAACATATTAACCTAGAAGCAGTGTGCACTGACCTGACCAATACATTGCTGGAGACTTAATATATGGTCTTCTATTTCATCTGCCAAGAAACATTCAATCAAGGAGACACCCCTTGTTACAGGACTCTCTGGCTTTATCTTTTTTCCGTTTTTAGCCTCTATATCTGGCTTGGCACGGTCTAGGTTAGACCTGACTAGTGTCACCTCCTCTTGGAAGCAGTATCAAACTCTTTGGGGAGTATGTCAGTGGCAGTAAACCCTAATTCATTAAGCTTATCTTTAACAGCATCTGCTAACTCACAAAAACTACTATGGTCAACTTGCTCTGGACCAATATTTAGTTCTTTAGAAGCAGAAAATCTCGCAGCATTCAATCTACAAATATAATCGCCAGCATTTTCCTGATTGAAACTTTGATTTTCAGTAGATTTTGGTAGAAAATCATTGTCCCCCTCCAAAACCTCAGAATTAATAGTTATTGGAGATTCAGGAAACTGCATCAAGGATGGAGGTCCTTCAGGATTAGAAGGATGAACAACTAAAGAAGCCAATTCAGAAGCAATGCTGTTTTCAGATGACAATCGACTACAGGACTTTTCCAACTTCAGATTCTTTAGAGACGACAATAATTTTTCTGACCAGTACGGATTGTGCTTCAAACGTTTTGCAGGTGGTAGCATAGTTTCTGAAGAGCAAGAACCAGATCACAAGCTTTCGTCAGAAGAGGCAAACCCGATCAACAGGGACGTTGATCCTCTAAGTGGGGGAGAGTGTAAGGGGGGGAGTTTGGCCATAGGCAAACTCAACCCTAGTGGCAAGCTGTGTGGCGTATGGAGCTTACCAACGTACGCGGATGGGAGGACCCGAGTTGGTATAAGAAACACTATAGGGGGACAGGGACTACCCTGGCGTATGGATCTCCGCCGCCCCCGGGGTCAGTAATCGGTAAGTGATCCGCCCTAGTCTACTAGAGACTAGGAGAGTCGGGCATACGTCCTTCGGGAAGGAAGGCGGATGTCTCCGTAGGGTGGAACCCTACGGACATTATGGGGGCCGGTGAGTGCCCCATAGTGCGAGCTCATTCTAGGGCGAGGCTCGCCCCACAGAGAGACCCTTCCGGGACGGAATACCGACAGAGGCATTGACGGGACCCTTCGGTAGGAGTTGGCTGGCCGAGACTTGGGGAAGTCGAGGCGCCACACGGGGCTTAGGCCGGGCCTAGGATTACCCCCGTGACATTTGAGTGCAAGCACAGCCACAACCCCCAGTGACACTATTGTAGAACTTCTCAAAACATTGGCAAAATTTACTGGTATGACATTGATCTCGGACAGGACCACAGATATTACAATTAGCACAGCAACAGCTATCAAAATCTAATAGAAAAGGAAAGATATGGCCACATATACACATTTGGTTATCACACCTGTTAAATGCAAATGTTCGACAAAAGATTCAAGGCGGTTCCCTGTGAATTTTCTGGAGCAGGAACTATTGTAGAGCTTGAAAGAAATGAAGAACTTCCGGGAGCAACATAAGCTCCATTAGTTTTTGCTGATGGGAGCTGAGTATGCACAGGATCCAGTTTTCCAGCTACTGAACTGCAACATTCACTTAATCCACTAAAGAAATAAGGAGCTTCATCCATCAATGGCTTTTAAAATTGCTCAAAGAAAGGTTGTTGTTGCTTCTGTTCAAAAATATGGGGGATTTTAGTACAGAAATTCCAGGAAAATTAGAGTCACCCGAAACCATTTGGGGAGAATGTCCTGAAATCTGAAAGTTGGATCAGCAAACTCTGAATGTTCTGTCAAATGTATATGAAAAAGCCATTGCAGCAAAGTTCTGAGTACTTGCAACACCTGTAAAAGCGACCAGAATAAATTTCTTGACAAATTAGTAACTCGAAACGACAAGCCTCCAACAAAGAGTAAAGCAATAGCTCCATATGTGATGAGAAACATAATAGTAGAGTTACTAAGAGCATCTCCAAGAGACTCTTAGTCCACTCTCTAAAAATAATATAAACAATTGAAAATACATATCATCTCCAACAATACTCCTCATATTCACTCCTTATTTATCATTTTATCATTAAAATTATTAAGTATTGTTATATTTAACAATAGTGATAGGAGACAGACTCCTCAATAATAAATTATTAATAAAAAATAAAATAAGGAAGGGACTAGGAGTGGAGAGAGGCTCCTCAATAATAGAGAAAATGGAGAGACTCTTACTAATTTGAGGAGTTACTAAGCAGCAGTTGGAGTTTTTTTTAACTCTCCCTCCTCAAATTTTAACTTAAGAGCCCAACTAAGAGGCTGTTGGAGATGCTCTAAAACATTTTGTGCATCACATAAAATAAAAAAATAAAAAAAGTTACTGTGGTAGGAAGAAGAAAACATGCATGAATGCCGCTTATATATCACGGTTCATCACTTCAAAGGCATATGAAAATATGTCTACTCGACACTAAATTTTGTTAATATTCACAACAAATATAGTCCCTTCACACTATAAAATTAATACCGCTGTGAGATTTCATAACAGATTTGCTACTAGTCTACCACCAAGAGCAATGTGGAAACCATAATACATTATCAACCATAAGATTATGGTTGGTTATGCCATAATCACTATTCAAAACTAAAGAATATTAAGAAAATTAGTGAAGATTATACCACAATCAACTGGTAACTAACTACTCACTAATTTGGAACTAATATGGTTCTTCCGCAAATGTTGATAGTTATCCATTGGCCTAGCAAACAAGAGATAGAGAAAACAAAATTTAAATAAAAATTATACATTAGATTCTTAAGAAAGCACAAAGATTTTTTTTTTTTAAATCCACAATAAGCAAATGAAAAGCTTCAATCAATTGTCAATTAGTCAATATTTGCAATTTCAGTAATAGATTGACCATTATAGATTTGCAATGCATAAAGCTGGTTAAAACAAATCATACAAATGACATTGTGAAATTTTCAAAATATTGGGAGCCTCTAGTCAACATCTAAATTGATTTACCCTGATTAAACTGATGCTGAAAACTATCTTTTTCAGCAGAGACAAAATTACATAGATAGTTCTTTTCAAAAGCTCCAAATTCAGAAAAGCCATCACTGATGGAATTTGAAGTAATGGTAGCACCCCTTTCAGAAACTGCAGTTGCAGAACAACAAAATTGAGCACACAAATTCATGCACTAGATATTGACTTAAAATTATTAGCAAACACTTAAATCATATCCAACAAATAGTATTAAATTCTAATAGACAAAAATGATAACCAAAACTTTTAAGGATCCATTTCCTGTAAATTTGTCTTGCAGCCCATGTTTCCTATATAGTAATACACTGAAGTATGCTGGCATAAATTGCAACAGAGAGAAAAAAAAAACAGCATTCACAATATTTTTCTCATAGCAGCAGACTTTAATAACATATTAACCTAGAAGCAGTGCAGTAATGGTGATGCACTGACCTGAGCAATACATTGCTGGATACTTGATATATGGTCTTCTATTTTAATCTGCCAAGAAAAATTCAATCAAGGAGACACCTCTTTTTACAGGACTCTCTGGCTTTATCTTTTTCCCGTTTTCAGCCGCTATATCTGGCTTGGCAAGGTCTAGGTTAGACCTGACTAGTGTCACCTCCTCTTTGGAAGCAGTATCAAGCTCTTTGGGGAGTATGTCAGTGGTATTAAACCCTAATTCATTAGAATTATGATCTTTAACAGCATCTGCTAACTCACAAAAACTCCTATGGTCAACTTGCTCTGGACCAATATTTAGTTCTTTAGAAGAAGAAAATCTCGCAGCATTCAATCTACAAATATAATCACCAGCATTTTCCTGATTGAAACTTTGATTTTCAGTAGATTTTGGTATCAAGGATGGAGGTCCTTCAGGATTAGAAGGATGAACAACTAAAGAAGCCAATTCAGAAGCAATGCTGTTTTCAGATGACTTCTGAACAGTACGGACTGTGCTTCAAACGTTTTGCAGGTGGTAGCATATTTTCTGAAGAGCAAGAACCAGACCACCGAGTGCAAGCACAGCCACAATCCCCAATGACACTATTGTAGAACTTCTCAAAACTTTGGAAAAATTTACTGGTATGACATTGATCTCGGACAGGACCACAGATATTACAATTAGCATAGCAATAGCTGTCAAAATGTAATAGAAGAGAAAAGATACGACCACATATACACGTTTGGTTATCACACCTGTTAAATGCAAATCTACAACGAAAGATTCAAGGCGGTTCCCTGTGAAACTCAAATGTTAAATGCAAATGCAAATGTTTACAGATGGTTCAAGTTTGAACACTGATCTGCTTATATATCACAGTTCATCACTTCAATCAATTGTCAATTAGTCAATATTTGCAATTTAGTAATAGATTGATCATTATAGAGTTGCAATCTATAAAGCTGGTTAAAACAAATCATACAAATGATATTGTGATAATTTCAAAATATTAGGAGCCTCTAGTCAACATCTATGCTATGAATAGTTCACAGATGCAATAAAAGGCAAAAGTTATCAATTCACACAATGGTGACCATCAAATCCCGTATACCCATGTAAGAAATAGCAGCATGATAACTGTTTGTTCACTGGACATTATTATAGTCAAACTAAAACCAACTGTAAACGGCATCAACTGTAGACGGATTGGTATACAAAACAACACCAAACACCTCATCTGAACACATTGGCATTACAGCATATATAAACAAGCACATTTAAATACCAAAATTGGCAACACAGATTCCCATTATCGTCAATACAACAAAAATGACTGCGTAAAAATAATAGTAATAATAATAACAAAAATCCTTACATTCTCTTTGTAATCGCAAAAAAAAATCTTCCAAACCCATAACCGAAATCGTATTCACAAAAATCACCCAAATCGCGCAACCAGTCAACCACCGCCATCAACCCGCCAAAATTTCTCTCGCTCCATAGAATTTTGGCTTTTGGGTTTCCGAGATAAAAGTAATAAAAGAGGCCTATGGTTTTTTTGTGACAAGCGGTGGCTCCCTATTCTCTGGCATCCGACCAGCGGCGTTTGTATTAAGGAGGTGGAAGGACACTGATTCGTGTTTCAATTCTTCGATGAGGCGGGTCTCTTGAGGGTTTATGATACGGGACCTTAGTCTTTTGACAACAATACGTTTGTGCTCCAGCGCATGTTCAAAGGTGCGGTCCCAACAACGCTCCTTCTCTTTCATGTCCCTATGGCTGAGTGAGACAGTTGCGAAACATCTAGGGAATTTTGCGGGTGAGTTCCTGGAATACGATTCCATCAATAATTATAGCCTTTGGTACAATTATATGTATATTCATGTTAAGGTGGACGTTAGAATTGGCTTGAAGAAATGGAAGAAGATCAAGGCTAATGGGGGAACCAGTATTGCCTAGTACAGATATGAACGACTCACTTCTTTTGTTTTCTGTGTGTGAAATTGGATCATATGGAAAGCTATTGCAAATTGGATCTTGTTTGAGAGTGAGCTTTTTTTTTTTTTTTTTTTTTTTTTTTTTTTTTTTTTTTGGTGTTTGGAGTTTAATGGAGGTGAGAGTTAAAGGAGTAATGGAAAGGGAAGAAAATTGATGGAAAGGAAAGTTAACAAATAATTTTATTTGGGAGTTTAGAGCTTCTTCAACAGCCTCTTAAATTCAAAATTGAAGAGGGAGAATGAAAATTCATCTCCAACAGCCTCTCCATCCTCTCTGTTGATGAGAGCCTCTCCCCACTTAGTGCCTCCTAACTTTACTTTTTATTAATAATTTATTATTGATGTGTTTCTCTCCTCACACTATTGGTAATGTAATAATAAAAAATAATCTTAATAATAAAATAATAAATAAGGAGTGAATATAAGGAGCATTGTTGGAGATGATATATCTTAGTCACTCTTAAATCACTAAGAGTCAATTATTTATATTATTTTTAGAGAGCTCACTAAGAGTCTCTTAGAGATGCTCTTATAGGATGTAAATGAGATTAAATGTTTAACCTCGTTTGAGAGTTTAAATCTGAAGGGGAAGAAAGTTTAAATTTACTCTGCAGAGATAATAAATTTTAAAAAAGTTTACGTTACTCTCATTAACTCCCAATTTGGAGGTTAGAGTTTGGAGGTTAGAGGGAGTAAAGATTTAACCTCATTAACCTTCATTTACTCCCAAACAAGGTTAACTTAATATTTAACCTTCTATTACTTCCATTTACTCCCGTTAACCTCCTCCCAAACAAGGGCTTATTTTTTGAAAGTAAATGGAGGTTAACGAGGTTAAATGTTTACTTCCTCTAACCTCCAAACTCTAACCTCCAAATTGGGATTAATGTAAACTTTTTTAAAATTGATTGTCTCTTAGAGTAAATTTAACATTCCTTCCTCTCCATATTTGAACTCTCAAACAAGTTTAAACATTTAACCTTATTTACATCCTATAAACTTCCAAACAAGGTTAATTTTTAACTTTCATTTCATCACTTTACTTCCCTTTCCATTACCTCCTTTAACTCTCGCCTCCATTAACCTCATTTAACTCTCACCTCCATTAACCTCTAAATTCTCAAACAAAGGCTTAGAGATAGTGATAAGACGACGCTGAAATGGGAGTGGGGAGTGTGGTTAAAGGCTTCGATGCGTAACACCAATGAGGGCAGCCTCGACCGGTGGCCAAGGAACCCGAAAGAAATGGAGCTCAATATGATATCTAGGGATACTATGACTGAATCTACGGGCAAACCGCAAGACAACAAGGGATGTTTGGTTAGATATTTGGACTATGGAATAGGAATAGAAATGAATTGTTTCATATTTGGTTAAACAAATATACCTTGAGAATCCCATTAGTCCCATTATGAAAATGGACAGTATCAAAATAGGGTTAATGTTCAGAATAGTATCAATATAGGCTTAAGGTTTACAACATAATATCAATTTAGCTTAACGTTTATAATATAGCATCAATTTATGCCTCATGTACAAAATAGCACCAATATAGACTTAACGTTTACAAAATAATACGAATTTAAGCTTAATGTTTTACAAAATATATTCAATTTAAGCTAAACGTCACAATTAAATTAATCATATTATATTCTTTTTCTATATAAAAAAATATTATATTCTTTTCCTATTAACTTTATATGTTATATTTTTATTTTTTCCTATTAACTTTATATGTTATATATTACATGAGTCATGTAATTTAAGAGTCATGGAATTGTTGATGAAAAACGATTATAAAATTTTAATGGGCAAGAATATTAATTAATTGTATTATAATAAATAAAAATATAGAACTAAATAAAAATATAACATATAAAGTTAATAGGAAAAGAATATAATATGGTTAATTTAATTGTGACGTTTAGCTTAAATTGTATATATTTTGTAAAACGTTAAGCTTAAATTCGTATTATTTTATAAACTTTAAGCCTATATTGATGTTATTTTGTACGTGGGACCTAAATTGATGTTATATTGGAAACGTTAAGCCTAAATTGATATCATGTTGTAAAGTTAAACCTATATTGGTGCTATTTTAAACGTTGAGCCTAAATTGATACTTCCCCAAAAACTTTAGACCTATTTTGGTAAATTGTCCCTTATGAAAATCTTTGATTCTTAATCCTCTCCATATTAATGGGTAAATTACACCATGGCCATTCAACTATACTTGTTTTCACATTGATTTCTTCCCAGTATGGTCATTGAACTTTACACTTTGTAACACCGGTGGCCACTGTGACCGTTGACCAGTGTTTTTTACCTTTGACTCTCCCTTTTCACCGGGTATCAATATTAATCTTCTCTTTTTTCTCCTCCATCTCCATGATCAATTTTCTCTCTAAAACCATTTTGGGGGTGTTTGTTTACCTACTTTTCACCTTTTGTTTGTCTTTTCATTTTAAAAGGCAGAGTTTTAGGTGTTTGGTTAGACTTCTCATGTTTGCATTTTACAGTTGAAAAACAACATTAAGTGTTTGGTTAGTGACCTCCTGTTTGCCTTTTACACCTGAAAAGCAGCCTCTTGCAAAAGCAGAGAATCTCTGCTTTTTGGAAAAGCAGCCTTTTCCAGCAGCAAACAGTAAACCGTAACAGCAAACAGTAGGTAAAACAAGCGGACCCTAAAATATGAAAAAGCTTCAAATCATTCTAAAACTAGATATTACAATACCAAAAATATATAATAAGCGTAGAAAATAATATAGTAAAATATAATGAATGGTTTTATATGGATAAATTTCTATTATTATACAAAAAAAAAAAAAAAAAAAAACTATATGATAAATTGAGGAGGAGAAAACAATTTTATATATAACTAAAAAGATACATTTGTTTCGCTTCGGGAAAGAAATAATGTTTTAATTTTTATTAAATTGAATTGTATTTTAACCACTTGAACCGTGTGATTGGTAGTAGTTTAGTTATATTTCTAGTTACAATTGATATATAATAACTAAAAATACAAAAGTTTTCTACACTGAACACCTACTTAACCAAATCAATATCCGAACTTAAAAATCTCACAGTCCAAAAATTAAAAGCAGCTAACGCAAAAATAAAATTATGTAAATAATTTTATTCTCGGTTGAAGAATTGAGTTGGCTTGAGAAAACTTTTAAAGTAGAATTTTTTTTAATAGGATCAGAAAACTCGAAGTGGTAATAATAATTACAAATTTCAATTCGAATTATAAAATTATGATGAAATTAAGGAGTGCATTTATGTAAAAGTAAACTATTAATATTATTAGTAGTGTTCATTGGATATTGCATAACCAAATACATAAATTTGATTATTCACCTTTACAACGTAACTTATTAAATCTAAGGTTTAGGGCTTGTTTGGTTCAGCTGTTAGCTAATAGCTGTTGCGGTTGCTGTTAGCTGTTTGCAGTTGCAGTAAGCTGTTAGCGGTTGTTGTTAGCTGTTTGTTATTAGTTGTTTAATTACTAGTGTTTGGTAAAATTATATTGAACTGTTGCTGTTCGGATTTAAAATGTCTAAAATGGACATGTTTTAAATTAATCAACGATAAAATTATAAAAGAGAAAATGTGAAAAAATGCTCATAACATTTACAACTATGAATAATTTTACTCTTAACGTATAAAATGGTGCAATTTTACCCATAACGCTGGCAGCTAAGAGCAATTTTACCCCCAAAATTGACAAGTTGGGCGCACATGTGAAGTGTAGATGACAATATTTATGACCATGTAGACTAATAAATTATTTCTCAAATTGACCCAACTTGTCAATGTTAGAGGTAAAATTGCTTTTGACTTGCCAACATTATGTGTATCATAATTGTTAAATCGAGATTCGACTCGTGACTCGAAATCTCATTTTGTGAATCGGAACTCGTGAATCGAATCGAATCGTAAGATTCGGATCAAATTCAAAATATTATAAAAAAATAAAATATTAACCATATTTAACTTTAAATACTAGTCTAAAAAAATTATATCTACACTTATAAATCTAATAATTATATGGAAATTATACAATTAATATTACATAATTTTAAATCTTAAATAATATTATATATATATATATATATATATATATATATATATTAACTCTTTTTTTATATATATATCAAGGATTTTGGATACATGAAAGTTCATAGATTAATTATAGTTTATTAAAAAAAATCAAACAATTTAAATATGGAGCTTATTGTAGTGGAAAAGAATTAAAAATAAGTTTTTCTTTTATCGAAATAGGAAGAATTTTATTAAGGGTAGGGGTGAGAATCTGAAAAAGTTGAGAGCAATGAATAAAATTCACCATTTGACTTTAAACTCACCGTTTCACTTGAGACTCCTTAAATTAAAACATAAAAAATAATTAATAAGATAAAGCCTTCATCTTCTACCTTGTGTAACCTAATTTTTCCATCATCACAACTTCCGCCGCCCTCCTGATCCTTCCTTCATCCAAACCTCTGCCGCCCTTTCTTTCCCAGCCCAGGCTAACCCATCCCTTGTTCCGACACTGCTTCTCCAGACGTTTTCATGGAAAACAGTGTTTTTTTCTAATGGTGTCATGAATCGGCCGAATCGATGGACTCGGCCGATTCGGCCGAGTCACCACCGATTCGGCCGATTCATGTCCGATTCATGAAGAGTTCGAGTCGTACCATAGATACGATTCGAAATCTTCATGAATCGGATCGAATCGTACGAGCCGATTCTTGACTCGTATGATTCTAACAACTATGATGTGTATAATTGTACTATTTTAGTTAAGGATAAAATTGCTCCTAGCTATAAATATTAGGTGATTTTTTGTATATTATCCTATTATAAAATAAAAAATGTGTTACACTAATTAATAAAAATAATTTATTTAAAAAATAAAAATTTATTGAACGCAACAAAACCTTGTTCTTTTGGTAATTATGTTGTAGAAATATAAATAATGTTACAGAATAAGGTGCTCGCTATGGATACTTTGTTTTTTACAAAGTACCGTTACTTGGTGTGGTTTTCACCATTGGATGATAAAGCATAAAATTAATCCAATGGTGAAAACCACACCAAGTAACGGTACTTTGTAAAAAACAAAGTAACCATAACGAACACCTACAGAATAAGGAACATATTTTGTGGAAATAAGAAGGATAATTCTGTCAATAACAACTAACTACAAACAGCTGTTTATGAAAAGCTCCAAATAGGAGCTTTTCGTGAAACGTTCCAAAACGCTGCAGTTTCTAGAGAAAATGTTAAACGCTGCGGTTATATAAACCTAACCAAACGCTATATTTCTTGCGGTTTGGAGTGAAACGCTAAACGCTCTTCTGAAAAGCTAAAACAAACACCCCCTTACTATAGTTATAATTATTATTATTTAATAAATATTGTATACATCCCGATTATGATATAATGATTAAAGAACCAAACGCTTCAAAGAGAATTAGATTCTGATTCCAAATTGAACCAAATATAATAAATAAATAGTCATTTTGATTCTGATTCCGTCACATTCCGATTCTATTTCCGATTTCGAAGTTTAAACCAAACGCCCCGGAGTAAATCTAGTGGACCTATAAGATTGGATGTGAAATATTTCTTGATATATATCCATACAAGTACATGAGTATTTATAGATAAGGTGAAGGCTACAGTTACTTGGTTATAAAACAAAGTAGGGGTACTTTGCATTTTTCACCGTTGATGAAAAAACAAAATAAATCTTATCTCTTAAAAGCATTACTCAGATTTTCTTGGCTACCCTTTCTACCGGTGCCAGTTGAAGCTGCTCTTCTTTTTCCTGTATTATCAATTTGTGGCTTTTCTCTTCATTATCGCCTCCATCTTTTGTAATTATTGCTATGATGAAATTGAAATCCTCGTTTTTCCGTTCATGATTTTCTCTCCCCTTGCCATTGGAGCCTCATGTCCCACCGCCATCTTTTGCGATTTCAAGCATATCTTCAGAGTGGACAAATTAAACAGGGAGACTGAGGGTTTCAACAAGCCTCCGTGATCTCTCTAAATTCTTATCTGGGGAGGTTATTATTGCAGCTGGTACAAGGATGAGAAATGCATAATCTATCTTGATTTTATATCAAAGTGGTAATTTCTAAAACTCAATCCGTCTTTTATCTGTTTTAAATTTCCATTTAACTTCTTCTGGGGAATGATGATCATGGCATTAAAGATATTTTTAATGGAAGTGTTGTAGGATATCAAACAATTAATCAAGTTGAATTTCCAGTCCAAAAGCGGTGAAGTGTACAGGAATGGGAAGTTTATTTAAAGAGAAAAAAAACTAAACCAGTGAAGGAATTGTGATAATTCCTCCAAGTTCTGTTATTGTGCGTGTTATTCTTCCACCAACCTACTGAGAAAGCTAGAAAGGTTGTCCTATGACATGTTGTTTTGGATAAATTGTCCTTTGTCAAATCTTTTGGTATTATAAATTTTTTGTTAAATATTTTAGCCTGGGTCAACCGGGATCCTGGTTCAACCGGGATCCTGGTTCCGCCACTGGCTCTACTTTTCATACATTATACTTTTAGAGAAACCAGTCTTAATACACATATGTAGAGGCGCAAACACAATTAAATTTACTTTCTTGAGAACTGAAGTGCAGCTTTTATCATTGTAGTTCTCAAGTTCCATAGAGAGAGAAAGGAATTGAAGTTCTGAGATAGATTGCAGAAATGAAGAGGTAAAGAGGCCAATCCCACCATGTCGAATGAAGTGGTGGATGATGATCACATATTCATCCCTTGGCCGATTTTAAAGGAGTGTCCAGAAGAATAAACTATTTTATTTGACAAGATAACATCACTTTTGTTTGATGATTCCAAAAGCCTACTAGAAACTTTTTTTTGAAAGTAATTATTGTTTTGAAGTCACATGGTTTTGACGTAAATAATTTATTACTAGACATAATTTACTTAATTTTTTTTTGTTTTTTGTAGTTTATGTATATAATCTATTATTAGATATTATTTACGTAAAATTAGACTTAATTTAGTAAGTAAAATCAAATAAACCGTTTCACTATTATTTGACTCGTTATATTTAATTGTGGTAAAGTTGTTAGTTTATAAAAAAAATACAAACATTATGAAAAACGAGTTTTACATAAAACCTTTGAACAGTACATAAATCTCTTATTTTTAGATATAATTTAAGTAAAGTTAGATTATATTTACGTAACCGTGTTATTTTTGGAGAAAAAATCTACAAAGCTTGTGAAAAATAGAATTTTACGTACAACCTCTATTTTTAGACATAATTTATGTAAAATTTGAGGAAATTTACGTAATCTTACTCTTTTATAAGAAAAAATCCACAAACTTAGTGAAAAATAGAGTTTTACGTAAAACCTTTAAACTTTACGTAAATCTTTTATTTTTACACATCATTTACGTAAAGTTAAACTATATTTATGTAACCTTATTATTTTAGGAGAAAAAATCCACAAAGCTTGTGAAAATATAGTTTTACGTAAAATTTTTGAATTTTACATAAATCTTTTATTTTTAGACATAATTTAAGTAAAGTTAAACTATATTTACGTAACCTTGTTATTTTAGAAGAAAAAATCCACAAAGCTTGTGAAAAATAGAGTTTTACGTAAAACTTTTATTGTTAAATATAATTTACGTAAAATTTGAGTAAATTTATGTAACCTTATTCTTTTATAAGAAAAAAATACACAAACTTAGTTAAAAATAGAGTTTTACGTAAAACCTTTGAACTTTACGTAAATCTTTTATTTTTAGACATAATTTATGTAAAATTATACTACATTTACGTAACTGTGTTATTTTAGGAAAAAATCTACAAAGCTTGTAAAAAATAGAGTTTTACGTAAAACCTTTAAAAATTTACGTAAAACCTTTATTTTTAGACATAATTTACGTAAAATTTGACTAAATTTACGTAACCTTATTCTTTTATAAGAAAAAATCGACAAACTTAGAGAAAATAGAGTTTTACGTAAAACCTTTGCACTGTACGTAAATCTTTTATTTTTAGACATAATTTACGTAAAGTTAGACTATATTTACGTAATCTTGTTATTTTAGGAGAAAAAAAATCCACAAAGCTTGTTAAAAATAGAGTTTTACGTAAAACTTTTATTTTTAGACATAATTTGCGTAAATTTTGACTAAATTTATGTAACATTATTCTTTTATACGAAAAAATCCACAAACTTAGTGAAAAATAGAGTTTTACGTAAACCCTTTAAACTTTACGTAAATCTTTTATTTTTACACATAATTTACGGAAAGTTAGACTATATTTACGTAACAGTGTTATTTTAGGAGAAAAAATCTACAAAGCTTGTAAAAAATAAAGTTTTATGTAAAACCTTTAAACTTTACATAAAACTTTTACTTTTAGACATAATTTACGTAAAATTTGACTAAATTGAAGTAACTTTATTCTTTTATAAGAAAAAATCAACAAACTTAGTGAAAATAGAGTTTTACGTAAAACCTTTAAACTTTACGTAAATCTTTTATTTTTAAACATAATTTACGTAAAATTAGACTACATTTACGTAACCGTGTTATTTTAGGAAAATTCTACAAAGCTTGTAAAAAAATAGAGTTTTACGTAAAACCTTTAAAATTTACATAAAACTTTTATTTTTAGACATAATTTAAGTAAAATTTGACTAAATTGAAGTAACTTTATTCTTTTATAAGAAAAAATCCACAAACTTAGTGAAAAATAGAGTTTTACGTAAAACGTTTGAACTTTACGTAAATCTTTTATTTTTAAACATAATTTACGTAAAATTAGACTACATTTACGTAACCGTGTTATTTAAGAAAAATATACAAAGCTTGTATAAAATAGAGTTTTACGTAAAACCTTTAAACTTTATGTCGTAAAATTTGACTAAATTTACGTAACCTTATTCTTTTATAAGAAACAAAGCCACAAACTTAGTGAAAAATAGAGTTTTACGTAAACCCTTTGAACTTTATGTAAATCTTTTATTTTTAGACATAATATACGTAAAGTTAGACTATATTTACGTAACCATGTTATTTTAGAAGAAAAAAATTCACAAAGCTTGTGAAAAATAGGGTTTTATGTAAAACCTTTTAACTTTACGTAAAACTTTTATTTTTAGACATAATTTACATAAAATTTGACTAAATTTACGTAACCTTATTCTTTTAGAAGAAAAAATCTAAAAACTTGTGAAAAATAGAGTTTTATATAAAACCTTTAAACTTTATGTAAAAGTTTTATTTTTAAAAATAATATACGTAAAATTTGACTAAATTTACGTAACATCATTCTTTTATAAGAAAAAATCTACAAACGTGGTGAAAAATAGAGTTTTACGTAAAACCTTAGAACTTTACGTAAATCTTTTATTTTTAGACATAATTTAGATAAAGTTAGACTATATTTACGTAACCGTGTTATTTTAGGAGAAAAATTCGACAAAGCTTGTAAAAAATAGAGTTTTACGTAAAACCTTTAAACTTTACATAAACTTTTATTTTTAGACATAATTTACGTAAAATTTGACTAAATTGACGTAACTTTATTCTTTTATAAGAAACAATCCACAAACTTAGTGAAAAATAGAGTTTTACGTAAAACCTTTGAACTTTACGTAAATATTTTATTTTTAAACATAATTTTACGTAAATCTTTTATTTTTAGACATAATTTATATAAGGTTTGACTAAATTTACGTAACCTTGTCATTTTAGGAGAAAAAAATCCACAAACCTTGTGAAAATTAGAGTTTTATGTAAAACCTTTGAACTTTACGTAAATATTTTATTTTTAGAACATAATTTACGTATAATTTGACTAAATTTAGGTAATCTTTTTATTTTAGGAGAAAAAAATTCACAAAGCTTGTAAAAATAGGGTTTTACGTAAAACCTATGAATTTTACGTGAATCTCTTATTTTTAGACATAATTTACGTAAGATTTGACTAAATTTAGGTAATCTTTTTATTTTAGGAGAAAAAAATTCACAAAGCTTGTAAAAATAGAGTTTTACGTAAAACCTATGAATTTTACGTGAATCTCTTATTTTTAGACATAATTTACGTAAGATTTGACTAAATTTACGCAACCCTTTTACTTTAGGAGAAAAATCTACAAACAATGTTGAAATTAGAGTTTTACATAAAACCTTTGAACTTTTCAAAAATATTTTATTTTTAGATATAATTTACGTATAGTTTGACTAAATTTACGTAACCTTTTTATTTTAGGAGAAAAAAATTCACAAAACTTGTGAAAATAGAGTTTTACGTAAAACCTTGAAACTTTACGTAACCCTTTTACTTTAGGAGAAAAATCCACAAACCTTATGAAAAATAGAGTTTTACGTAAAACCTTGAAACTTTACGTAAAGATTTTATTTTTAGATATAATTTACGTATAGTTTGACTAAATTTACGTAACCTTTTTATTTTAGGAGAAAAAAATTCACAAACCTTGTGAAAATAGAGTTTTACGTAAAACCTATGAATTTTACGTAAATCTCTTATTTTTAGACATAATTTACGTATGAATTGACTAAATTTACGTAACCCTTTTACTTTATGAGAAAAATCCACAAACATTGTGAAAATTAGAGTTTTACGTAAAACCTTTGAACTATAGGTAAATATGTTATTTTTAGAAATAATTTACGTATAGTTTGTCTAAATTTACATAACCTTTTTATTTTAGGAGAAAAAAATTCACAAACCTTGTGAAAATAGAGTTTTACGTAAAACCTATGAATTTTACGTAAATCTTTTATTTTTAGACATAATTTACGTAAGGTTTGACTAAATTTACGTAACCTTGTTATTTTAGGAGAAAAAATCCACAAACATTGTGAAAATTAGAGTTTTACGTAAAACCTTTGAACTTTACGTAAATATGTTATTTTTAGATATAATTACGTATAGTTTGACTAAATTTACGTAACCTTTTTTATTTTAGGAGAATAAAATTCACAAACCTTGTGAAAATAGAGTTTTAAGTAAAAACTTTTGAATTTTACATAAATCTTTTTTTTTACACATAATTTACGTAAGATTTGACTAAATTTACGTAACCTTGTTATTTTAGGAGAAAAATCCACAAACATTGTGAAAATTAGAATTTTACGTAAAACATTTGAACTTTACATAAATATTTTATTTTTAGATATAATTTACATATAGTTTGACTAAATTTACGTAACCTTTTTATTTTAGGAGAAAAAAATTGACAAACCTTGTGAAAATAGAGTTTTACGTAAAACCTATGAATTTTACGTAAATCTTTTATTTTAGGACATAATTTACGTAAGGTTTAACTAAATTTACGTAACCTTGTTATTTTAGGAGAAAAAATCCACAAACATTGTGAAAATTAGAGTTTTACATAAAACATTTGAACTTTATGTAAATATTTTATTTTTAGATATAATTTACGTACAGTTTGACTAAAGTTTCGTAACCTTTTTATTTTAGGAGAAAAAAAATTCACAAACCTTGTGAAAATAGAGTTTTACGTAAAACCTTTGAATTTTACGTAAATCTTTTATTTTTACACATAATTTACGTAAGATTTGACTAAATTTACGTAACCCGTTTACTTTAGGAGAAAAATCCACAAACCTTATGAAAAATAGAATTTTACGTAAAACCTTTGAACAATACGCAAATATTTTCCTTTTAGATATAATTTACATATAGTTTGACTAAATTTACGTAACCTTTCTATTTTAGGAGAAAAAAATTCACAAACCTTGTGAAAATAGAATTTTACGTAAAACCTTATGAATTTTACGTAAATCTTTTATTTTTAGACATAATTTACGTAAGGTTTGACTAAATTTACGTAACCTTGTTATTTTAGGAGAAAAAATCCACAAACCTTGTGAAAATTAGAGTTTTACGTAAAACATTTGAACTTTACGTAAATATTTTATTTTTAGATATAATTTATGTATAGTTTGACTAAATTTACGTAACCTTTTTATTTTAGGAGAAAAAAATTCACAAACCTTATGAAAATAGAGTTTTACGTGAAACCTATGAATTTTACGTAAATCTTTTATTTTTAGACATAATTTACGTAAGGTTTAACTAAATTTACGTAACCTTGTTATTTTAGGGGAAAAAATCCACAAACATTGCGAAAATTAGAGTTTTACGTAAAACCTTTGAAGTTTACGTAAATATTTTATTTTTAGATATAATTTACGTATAGTTTGACTAAATTTACGTAATATTTTTATTTTAGGAGGAAAAAATTCACAAACCTTGTGAAAATAGAGTTTTACGTAAAACCTATGAATTTTACGTAAATCTTTTATTTTTAGACATAATTTACGTAAGGTTTGACTAAATTTACGTAACCTTGTTATTTTAGGAGAAAAAATCCACAAACATTGTGAAAATTAGAGTTTTACGTAAAATATTTGAACTTTATGTAAATATTTTATTTTTAGATATAATTTACGTATAGTTTGACTAAATTTACGTAACCTTTTTATTTTAGGAGAAAAAAATTCATAAACCTTGTGAAAATAGAGTTTTACGTAAAACCTTTGAATTTTACGTAAATCTTTTATTTTTAGACATAATTTACGTAAGATTTGACTAAATTTACGTAACCCTTTTACTTTAGGAGAAAAATCCACAAACCTTATAAAAATAGAATTTTACGTAAAACCTTTGAACTTTACGCAAATATTTTATTTTTAGATATAATTTCCGTATAGTTTGTTTAAATTTACGTAACCTTTTTATTTTAGGAGAAAAAAATTCACAAACCTTGTGAAAATAGAATTTTACGTAAAACCTATGAATTTTACGTAAATCTTTTATTTTTAGACATAATTTACGTAAGGTTTGACCAAATTTACGTAACCTTGTTATTTTAGGAGAAAAAAACCACAAACCTTGTGAAAATTAGAGTTTTACGTAAAACCTATGAATTTTACGTAAATCTTTTATTTTTAGACATAATTTACGTAATGTTTAACTAAATTTACGTAACCTTGTTATTTTAGGAGAAAAAATCCACAAACATTGTGAAAATTAGAGTTTTACGTAAAACCTTTGAACTTTACGTAAATATTTTATTTTTAGATATAATTTACGTATAGTTTGACTAAATTTACGTAACCTTTTTATTTTAGGAGAAAAAAATTCACAAATCTTGTGAAAATAGAGTTTTTTGTAAAACCATGAATTTTACGTAAATCTTTTATTTTTAGAAGAAAAAATCCAAACCTTGTGAAAATTAGAGTTTTACATACAACCTTTGCGTAAATATTTTATTTTTAGATATAATTTACGTATAGTTTTGCTAAATTTAGGTAACCTTTTTTATTTTAGGAGAAACAAATTCACAAACCTTGTGAAAATAGAGTTTTACGTAAATTTTTTATTTTATCAGTCCATATGTTAAATATCTAACATATTGTTTAGTTCTCGTATTTTAATAATATATTGTTTACTTCTTATTTTTTATTTTGATCAACAGTTTTGTCACTTAAATTTTTAAATTATTGAACAGATTAATCCCTCTACAAGGGACTAAACTGTTAAATTGAGCTAAAATTAAGGACTGAATAGTGTATTACTAACATATAATGACTAAATAGTGATTAGATTAAAATATAGGGACTCATATATTATTTACCTTGTAATTAATAATTTTTAAAATTCCATAATTAAATATTATCTGTTATAGCAGGTTACCTTTGTTATTAATTTTAATTAACTTTATTTTTATTAACACATGTCTAATTACTATTGGATACTAAAACAAAGTATTATTACTTTTTTTCCAACATAGTAATCATAGAATTTACCTATAGATAAAGTATCCAATATTATGATATTATGAGTACTTTTTATATAGGCCTAATGCATCACCAGCTCTCTGAACTTGTCCAAAATAGTAGATTGGCTCTCTAAACTTTGCAAGTGTCTCACCAGCTCCCTAAACTTACTTATTTCGTATCACCAGCTCTCTAAACTTGTCCATAAAAGTAGATTAGCTCCTTGAACTTTGTAAGTATCTCACCAACTCCCCGAACTTGCTTATTCTGTAACAACTAAATACAAAAGTCATAATACTAACTCTTGATTCTCACTCATTCAATCTCCCAAACTTGCAACACTAACTCTTATAGTAGGTTGAAAGGTAGGAGAAGCGAAAAAATTACCTCTTGAATAGATGAAGACGTATTTTTAGAATTTAGGTTTAATAAGTTTTTGTATATAGTTGTTACAGAATAAACAAGTTTAGGGGGTTGGTAAGACACTTGCAAAGTTCAGAGAGCTAATCTACTTTTATGAACAAATTTAAGGAGCTGGTAATATGAAATAAGCAAGTTTAGGGAGCTGGTGAGACACTTGTAAAGTTCAGGAAGTCAATCTACTATTTTGAACAAGTTCAGGAAGCTGGTAATGTATTAGGCCTTTTATATAAGTATAATTCTATCATGATTACTCGTTAGACAAGTATAACTCTACACCCCCTCAAATTGTGCAGGTCGGTCACAAACGATAAGCTTGTGACGTAAAAATTGAAAACGTCGTCGAGCTAGCGGCTTAATAAACACATCAACAGTTTGATCTTCAGTGGAGATATAACGATAACTAATGATTTTGAACGAACCCTATCATGAACAAAGTACAATCAATTTCCAAATGTTTTATTGAGTTGTGGATAACTCGATTAGTTGAAAGATAAACTGCACTAAGATTGTCACGCCATAAAATTGGCGGTTCCTTGACAGGAAACCCAATCTCCTTCAGTAACATCTGTAACCACCCGATTTCTAAAGTAGTTGTAGCAATAAAATGATACCGACCTCTATAAAGGAGTGAGACACCCTTTCTTGTTTTCTTGAGGACCATGAGTAAATTTGGCCCCAAAAAGACCGAATATCTTCTAGTTGATTTCCGATCATCCTTGTCATCTCCCCAGTCGGATCAGAAAAATAATGCATTCTGTTAATACGGCCTTTACAAATGCTCAACCCGTAACCATACTGCCATTTAAATATCGTAAAATACGCTTCACGGCAACTCAATGTACTTCAGTTGGTTGATGCATGAATTGTGACACTTTATTCATAGCAAATGCTATGTCAGAACGTGTAAATGTCAAATATTGAAGACTACCCACAACACTTCTATAAAGAGTCGGATTAGTCAGACTGGCCACTGCCTTCAAGTTCGCCATATGAGCTTTGTCAAGAATCACTTTACAATACTTCGATTGGTGTAACAATAAACCATCTGTCAATACGGACACCTCGATCCCCAAAAAATAATGCACCTTACCCAAATTCTGAATAGCAAAATTATGTTCAAGAAAACCAACCAATTTCTGAATCAAAGATGGTGAATTTCTCGTGACCAGAAAATCATCAACATAAATTAGGCAATAGATTTGCACCGTATCTTGTATATAACAATACAAGGAGCTGTCAGTTTTGAAACCTCGAAAACCAAACAAGATAAGTTTGGAGGTCAACTTTTCGTGCCACATCTAAAAATAAAGGATTGATTTAAAGTTCAAAAGTTTTACGTAGAACTTACATTTTTTTTGCAAAATTAATGATTTTAAAAATATATATGCAACTTTATTTAAATCAATTACAACTTTATATAAATTATATCTAAAAATAAAAAATTTACATAAAACTCATTTTCACAAATTCGGTTTTTTTATTTTGTAAAATAACTTCTTGGTAAATTATATTTCTATATCTAAAAATAAAAAAGTTATGTATTCATAGCTTTATTGACAGATTTTTAGTTAGGTGTATTACATAATTTATAAAAGTAATCTCACGGTGATGAGATTCTTCAAATTCATTGATTTATCAAGCAATATTTCTAGAATTTTGCATGACATACATTGATGATGATTACTACACAAAAAAAAAGGATTAATTACAAAAAAATACCTTGTGGTTTGCCTGATTTGCGATGTGATACCTATGGTATTTTTTTTTACAAACACAACCTCGGAATTGTCACTATTAACAAAATCGCGGCAACTGCTCCCTC
The DNA here is from genome assembly GCF_963576675.1 of Euphorbia lathyris. Classification (NCBI taxonomy): domain Eukaryota; kingdom Viridiplantae; phylum Streptophyta; class Magnoliopsida; order Malpighiales; family Euphorbiaceae; genus Euphorbia; species Euphorbia lathyris. The sequence goes on from NC_088910.1 coordinate 93,650,616, forward strand.
CTCCTATTATTATTCTTCTTCTTTTTTCTTTTATTTTATTTTTTTAATTTTGAAATTTTCAGAATTCTGGAATTTCTACTTGTGAACTTCACATCTGAAAAATCTAGACGTTCAACATTTGGAATTTTAGAATTAAAAAAAATAAGAGAAGAGAATGGAAGAAGAAAGAGAGTGAAAGCGAAAAAGAACAATAAGGAGGAGGAGGAAGAAGAAACGGTAAAATAAAAAAAAAGTCAAATTTTTTCCCGAAATTGCACCTGTGATTTAACAGTGTTAAATTAGTTGCCGCGATTTTGTTAACGGTGACAATCTCGATGTTGTGTTTACAAAAAAAAAAAAATTACAACAGGTATCGGTTTGCAAATCGGTCAAACCATATGATAGTTATTTGTAATTAACAAAAAAAAAAAAAAAAAAAAAAAAAAAAAAAAAAAAAAAAAAACTATCTAGAACGTTTTCTATTTAGATTGGCAGAAGATCTGACTATAGTTAGCTTGACAGCTCCATTTGAGCTCTTCAAGTTTTAAGAACCAACATTATGAAAAATCTCTAAAAAGCATGATTTGTCAGCTGAGTCATGCTAATCTCATGCTTCTTGATATTAGGCTTGGTGGAAATGCCTTCCACCTGAGCTGCTGCCCTTCTCTTTGATGTGTTTTAGCATGTTTCATGCCATTATTGACTAGATGAAAAGCAAGATATTAGAAATAATAACAACGGAATGGATTTTGAAGAAGAAGAGGATACAAGTGTAGAATGAAAAGATCTCATAAGAGAAGATTTTCACTCATCCTCAATATGTTCATGCACCTGAAGAAAAGTTTCAACTGAGTAATGGACACAATATTTCACCTTCACAAAGATTTTACCTGCATAATTGAGCAACATTCAATTTTACTTCATTCATAGAGAATAAAACAAAACAGGAAATATCGACATGTCAACATAAACACGAATACACTTTCTTAAATCAGATATGTGACTCCTCCATCATAGTTGACAACAATTCCCACAGGAGAGTTCCATATCAAGATTATTGTCTCTCGAATCATGATTGGATTGCAAAAAAATCGAAGAACTTAAATTGTCATCTTATAGGAAGCAAGTAGTAACTAAACTTGAAAAATGCTTGATGAAGGACCAAAAAATATATTGGCAAGTATGGACAGATAAATTCAATACGTCCAATTTTTTTACAAAAACTCACCACAATCTTCATGTGACACAGAAGATATAGTTGATTATATACTAACTAAGGGCTACGTCGGATAAGGATGTGATTTTTTAAAATCTTTTTTGTGGTTTAGGATGTGTCGCGTGGATGCCTACCACATGTCTTCCTTATTAGCATATAGTCAACTATACTCTATGTCATGTTACTATTCTCGATTTTTTTATATAAATTGACCAGAACGACTTTATTAAAATCAAATGCGAAGTTCAATGATTTTATAGAAAGAAAACAAAGTTTAATGACTTATGAAACATACTTCAAACTTCTATAACGGCTAGCAGATGTTATCCCTACATGATCACACCTCGATGGGCCAAACAACACATGACAACTGACTTAATAAAAAAATTCAAGTCTGAGCTGGTCTAGTCTTTGCAGCCTGCTCTGGGTTCATGGACACATTAATTACTGCTTACCAAATTAATTAGTTGTAAACATCAAATTTAATGAAAAGAGCATTACATATTTGACCTGCATCTCAAAAGGAGTTTTTTTACACCGTCAAACATATAAAAAACTGCTTTCTAACTATTAAAAATTCAAACTTGAAACTCAGATGAAATGAATATCATCCTATTAACCACGTTTTATGTTTAAAGATGATGTTGTTAACAAAGGAGCTTAATGTGTCAAATTCAAAGATAGCAAAAAGATCAGGGCCATGCACAGCACATGTACCATATTTCTATTTCAACGTGCAAGTCCATAACAAATGGAGTATGGTCGAAAAGAACAACACCTGAATTTCTGGATCAGTAAAGGCACAGGAGACCGCAAGAACCCCACCATCTCTCCGAATTAACAAGTAATAAACGCAGAATAAAAACAAATGAATACAACTGAGCCATAATTTTGTCAATGTTTACATAAAAAATTATGGAGTGAACAATTACAAGTTGTAGCCAAATAAGAGCTCAAGAAATAGTAACTCTTCTGAACTTACCGTAAACGATCACCAACAAGGATTGCAGTAGAAGCAGTTGATCCAGCATCTCTGGAGTCTGGCATCAGCTGCGTAAAAATGAAAAGATTACCTGAAATTTATGTACAAAAGCTCACTAGAATGTTGACGTGACAAAAAAGATAGTTGATTATATGTTAACTAAGAGCTATGTCGGACAAGGATGATAATTTTTAAATTCATTTTTTATAGTTTAGAATGTGTCATGTGATTCTGACGAGTTTTTTTATACAAATTGGCCAGAACGAACCGGAGCCGGTCTTGACAATTTAGAGGCCATATGCAAAATAAGTAATAAGGACTCTTTTAATAATAAAAAATATACACATAGCAAAATAGGCTTTTTAATTTTTTTTTTATCAATGAAGTTTCGGAAAGAAATAGGCCCCCTATATAATTTTATCACTATTTATATTTAAAAAAAATTAAATTTCACATAAACGCTAAAAAAATTTGGGGCCCTTCGAGCCGTGGACCCTAGGCCGGCGCACTCCGAACTTTATTACAATCAAATGTGAAGTTCAATAATTTTATAGAACGAAAAAACCAAGTTTAATGACTTATGAAACAGACTCCAAATGTCAATAACCGTTCGCATTTTATCCTTACATGATAAGTTGATCACACAGTAGGAAGCCACACATCAATGGGCCAAGTGCAGGACAACACACGTAATATTGTCCATGCTGGAATGCCTCCTGCATCAGTCTCTTTGCAGCCTGCTCTGGGTCATCAAAGAAATACAATTTAATGGCTCAATTACGTGACAATTAAGCAACCTAGTAATCAATCGGAAGATCGTTAATTTTATAGCGAAAAAATCACCAATAACAGTAGAATTTTCACCATTAGCAACAAGTAAACCATTAGCAACAAGGATGGAAGTAGAAGCAATTGATCCAGCATTTGGTTCTGATTATTTTCTGATTTCAGAAATTCTAAGTCTATGATTGTATGCATCAGCTGCCACAAAAAATGAAAAGAAAAGATTGATTCACATTAAGTTATTTAAGATTGAGAAACAATCAAAACATAAAATTCAAAAAATAATAATACATATATCTGTATCAGTAGTAAGGGCGTTTAGTTCGCACAAAGATAACAGAATGGAATAAAAAAAGGGAAACAATGAGAAAGGAATGACCCTAAAGTCCTTGTCTTGTTTCAGTTCCATAAAGGAATGACTCACTAATGATTCTCTTTGCAGCTGTTTGGTTCAAATTAGGTAATAAACTAGAATTATGTTTTTAACAATAATTTCTATACATACATGTCTATATCAATAAATTAATCACATGTAAATATCAGAATGAAAATCAATTTATTTAACCATTAGAATCAAAAGACCATGAAACTGAAGAAACTGAAATAAAATAAATCAAAGAAAATGCATAAATATTTTATTTTAAAAAGAAAATAATTATTTTAAAATAATTAAAAATAAATACAAAAACTGAATAATATAATAAAAGAAAAATATTTGTCAAAATTATTTGTAGGATAAAAAAGTAAAAACAAACAAGTATAAGAATCAAAAGTGAGATTAGTATAGTGATAAAAAAGTATAAATAAATAAATATAAGGATCAAAAAGTAAAAATTAGTCAAAAATATTTTTTGAAAATAAATAAATAAATAATATATAAGTATGAGGATCAAAAGTGAAATTAATGCAATGATTAAAAAAGAAAAATAAATAAATTTATGGACCAAAATAAAAATAGAAAATAAAATAGAGACTAAAATGAAATTTTACAAGGAGAGTAGATGTTCAAAGTAGTGAGAGGGAGAAAAGGAAATAAGAAACCTTAGGAGTGTTGGGGGAATGAGATTAGAGGAGTTAGGGGGTAAACTCAAAACTAAAACAGAGTAAACGGAATGATCGAATTAATAGAATAAACACCAACAAAAGGAATTTAACCTACTCGTTTCTTTACCCTTTCCTGAAATCCCAAAACAAATGCCCCATTATAATACACACACTAAACAAGTGAAGATAAAACTAGTAACAATAACTAAATAGTAACACTTATCGGTAGCTTAAATTTTCCTAAGACGCCAAGATAATCTATCTATATATAATTATCAAAGCAAAGAGAAAATGAAGAGCGTAGTTTAGGAAGGATTTTAGCTGAGTTGGCATTTTTATAGAATTTCTTTTTTCTTTTAAGTTTTTGAAAATCCAAAGTAGAAATGAAAGAAAAGAAACGATTATCATATTTCAGTTTCATTTCATAATATTTAAAAGAGAAATAAATAATTATAAACTCATACTGTACATATCAGTTTCGGATAAATTTCACCAATGTTGTACAACCTTTGCATAATTTCACATTTTGAGGTACGACCTTTATTTTGTCTCACTAATATGTACGAACTTGTGGGTGACCTCCCAATATGGTGTACAACAGGTAAAAATGACCGGTCAACGCAAAATCAATGCGCCACCTCAGCAATTTGACCGGTCAAAAAGTCAAAAATTGACCCAAACATATACAATTACTTTTTTACCCTTTTCTTTTCCACTAATAAAAAACCTGTCCTTTCTTCTTCCCCCAACTCCTCTTTCTCTCTCTCCTTTTAATTTTCTGCTAATTAAAAACATGGAATCTGAAATTAAAGTGCGACCTCTCTCTCTCTAGACCCTTCCTTCCGTTCCTGCTCTTCAAAAACTAACACCTGAAAATCTCAACCTCTCCATCTCACATCTTTGCACAAACTTTCTCCAATGACGGCTGAACCTTTTGATCACTTGCTTTGTAGTTAATAATGGCTTCATCTATTCAGTTTCATGGGATATAGAGAGCCTCAGATCTCCGGTGTTTAGAGTCGGTTAAAGCACCTCGTCGCTGTCTCCGGAACAGCCGCGGACAGCAAAATCCGAGTATGGGTCAAACCGTATGATGAAAAGCTGAAGAATACCCAGAGGGTCGAATAAGTTATGGAGAATTCAAATCAATCTCGTCATGATGAGAAATGGAATGGATTGGAAAATGGTTTCTCGTCAATATTCAATTCAAGAGTATTAATCAATTCATTTAGTATCAAAATACTCAGAAAAGGGTCCACACCCCTACACCACAATCTACATTTCTGCTATTGCTTTAATATTTTTTTTAAAAATATAATTAATTGGGGTTTACAGTTGCAATGGTTTCATTATTTTTTTTTTTTTTTTTTTTTTTTTTTTTTTGAATATTTTGTATCTAAATTTCAGATCTTCTTCCTAGAGAGGGAGGAGTTAGAGAGAAAATTAAAAGAGAAAGTAAAAAAAAAAGGAGAGATGAGTTGCATATGGGTATTTTAGTAATTATATTAGGGGTAAGGTTAATTTAGTAATTGTATAAACAGTGGGTCCTATTTTTAAATGATTAAGGTAAAAAATGCTGAGGTGACACGTTGACAAGCGTTGATCGGTCATTTTTACCTGCTATATACCAAAGTGGAAGGTCAATGGTCGTACATATTACTGAGGCAAAATGAAGGTTGTACACCAAAGTGTGAAATAGTGTAAAGGTTGTACACCATTGATGAAATTTACCCTATCAGTTTCATTAGCCAATTAATGAATACAATCTCTTCATCTTCAATCTCCCATTCTATATAAGGCTATTAATCTTCAATCTCTAATCTGTATTTTTTTTTCAATTGCAAATTTGCAACTTCATTCTATCATTCAGGTTCATCGTTTTGTTTAGCATTCAAAATTCAGATTTGGATGCATAAGGACACACCCAAACCCAGTTCTTACCATCCGTCTGTGCAACAAAGAAGAAATAGTACGAAGTCGGAGGCAGATTTCCGATCCAGTGCAAAAGATAAAGGTTGAACAGCCACTGCTGTGTTTTCCATATTTATTCTCTTTTCACAGACTGAAGCTAAAATAAAATCAACAATAAATAGACTTTTTTTCTTTCATTTTCCTATTTTTCAAGAATTGGGATTTAGCAGAAAAAAGGAAATAAAAAAATGGAATAAGAAAGAAAAAGAAAGCTTAAAGAAAGGAAGATGTATTCTTTTCAATGGAGATGGAAAGGAAAATACTATAATTTCAATTTGTAATCTCAATTTTTCTTCTTTAATTTATTTTTTCATTCTTTCTCTGTGTCTGTGTCAAAGTCCTAATAGGTGTCTGGAATGTCTAGAAGAGTCTAAATGATGAATCATGGTTTACAGATGTTTTTTAACGGGATTCAACGTACGAGAAGGATATGATTTATTTGTTTGTTTTATTTGTGGTTGTTATTACTCTTTGTAGTTCTTTTATTGCTTTTTATAGTCTTTTTTTTTCGTTTATAGATGTAACCTATATAAATTGAAGGTTTTATTCTTCTTTATTCTCGTGATTTATTTGTACTTTTTAAATTAATGAAATAGTATTACCTTTTATCAGAAAAAAAATCCCAACAGTTGTGATCCTCATTAATGGGTAAAAAATGGGCGTTACCGTACACCGCCCCTTTTTTACAGCCCCCGCCCCTTACATACCCATTATGCCCCTTCCATTATTTTTTAAAAAAAATTTGAAATCACCCTTCTCTCTCTCCCACACCCGAACAAAGCACGTAACAAAAAATTATGGATTCGAGAACGTCGGAATACGAAAACTCCGAAGATGAGGTAATGATTTAATATTTTTTTAAATTTAAGTTATAAATTGATTTATTTTTTTTTAATTTTGTGAGGGGCGGGTCACGGACCCGCCCCCCTTAAGACTTGGGCGGGTCCAGGACCCGCCCCTGTTCAGACGTAGGCGGGTCCATGACCCGCCCTCGTCTTAAGGGGGGCGGGTCCGTGACCCGCCCGCGTCTGAATGGAGGCGGGTTCTGGACCCGCCTCCCTTTAAATGTTGGCGGGTCCTGGACCCGCCTGCCTATGTGCAGGAGGTCCAAGGACCCATTTTGCGACTAATCTAACATTAGTCCGTGTTGCATGTATTTTCAGGAGGCAGCTAGAGTTTGGGTTGGCGACGGAATCGATTATAGTCCTTATTTCATAACGAGCACGGTATTTCAAACAAATGTGGAAGCAATTCAATGGGCGAAAAACATTGCAATCAAAAATGGTTTCGAGATCGTTATTTCTTCGCATAAACACGGAGGTAAACAAACTCTTCTGAGATGTTCACGTGGCGAACGGTATAGAGGATTGCATATTCCCTTAGAAGATGGTTTAAGTAGGAAAACAAAAACTAAAGCGTGTGGCTGTCCATTTCGGCTAAAAGTCAGGCAGTTGCAAGATTTTTCGGGTTGGCAGATCGTTGCTAATGCTGGGGAGCAGAGTACGCATAATCATGAAATGATAGTTTATGCGGAGGGACACCGACAGATTAGCGGTCTTAGTCCAGCAGCGAAGCTAATTGTGCGTGACATGAGTTCGTATCAAGCAAAGCCGTGTGCTATTATGACGGCACTTCGTACGAAACATCCAGAAGATAACCCAACAATAAAGCATGTATACAATTATAGAGACCGGTTGAGGAAGGATGGGTTTGAGGGTAGAGATATGATTAGTCAGTTTTTCCACCTTGCCGTCATGAACAAGTATTATCATGCTTCGCTTGCTGATTCGGAAACTAATGTGTTAACACATGTATTTATGGCACATCCAGCTTCTGTTGAATTACTACGGACGTACCACTGGTATATTGGCATGGATTCAACATACAAGACCAACAAGTACAGAATGCCATTCTTCGAAATTATTGGGATGACTCCATGCAACAACAATTTCAAAATCGCGTATGCGATTATGCAGGATGAGACCGAATCTAGCTACCGTTGGGTTATGGAGTGTTTGAGAAATTTGATTGGATTTGACATGAACCCGACAGTTATTTTGACTGATAGAGAGTTGGGATTGATGAGGCCTGTTAGAGAGGTTTTTCCAGATTCTGCACACATGTTGTGTACTTGGCACATTAACAAGGATGTAGAAAACAGAGTCTACAAACTCATGGGTGGAGACATGAATTTTGCTTCAAAATTCAAGAATGGCAGATGGAAGAAAATAATAAATTCTCAAACAGTAGATGAATATGAGTTGGAAGTGGCCAAGATGAAGGATACAATGGGTTGGATTCGGTCGCTACTCTTGTCTATAAACAAGGTGGTACCGAACATCAAAAACATCCACCCGATAGCCTCAAACTCAGACATCCGACCTACAGAGCATAAAGAGACAACTGAATTGCAGAATACCCCGCCACCTTTCCAATGGGTAGCCAGCAGCTCATTTCTATTCACCCCAAACACCTCCATCACTACCGACTGAAGTTGTTCCCCACCAATGCTATCAGACACCAGCCGCCCCTCCACTGGGATACGTAGAATCTCCCAGACGTCATGCAGCATAATCGTCATCTCCCCAAATGGCATGTGAAATGATGACGTATCTGGCTGCCACCGCTCCACAAAAGCACATATAAGGGGCATATCAATGTGTGTGTACATGGTAGATGGGAGGTGTGATAGTTGCGATCCCCGTATAAGCGCCCTGACCTCTGGACGAGCACTCTTATACCAGTCATTTAATTTCCTGCAGAATGTCCCTCTAGTGTGGCCCCTGAGCTCCGACCTCAGCTGTCCGGTCCATATGGTAGAAGCGACATGTCCCAAGAAGCTGGGAATCACAGTACCATCAATTGGACCACCGGGGACCGGATCCGTGACAATCCAGTCATCCTCTACAACATTCCTCGAGCGCTTATTACTTCCTACAATATAGTATTAAACATATAACATTTATACCATTTTTCTATAGTAAAGTAAATTAATAAATAAAAATTATGATAAAAATGTAAATTATTTACCAGATGACTCGGCACGAGCACCCTTCCCCTTCGACGCCCGACGAATTGGGCTAGGGTCGCTCTCGGGAAGGTCCTCACCATCATCCATGGTAGCATAATCCTCATCGTCACTCATGGGCCGATGTACTGTCACGTGCGCCCTTTGAGCATCCGCCATGAGCTTCTCGGCTTCTCGGTCCCTCCGAACAGATGCTGTAACACCACGTCTAGCAGGATGGCGAGGTCCGAAACCCTCTTCAATGTCACGCTGGAAAATAAACATTCAACAGTTACTAAAAGCAATACGCTAAATACAATCCCTAAATATTTACAAAAACTACACGTTAAAGTTCTACAAAAAAAATACACTAAATATGTTCTAAAAAAATACACTAAATATGTTCTAAAAAAGATACGCTAAATATGTTCCAAAAAAACACGTTAATATTTCTAAAATAAATGCGCTAAATATTTCTAATTTTTTTTTAGTTGTTAGTTTTCTGTCCCGAAAATCGGGACAGAAAACGACTTCGAAATTACATCGGCGGGTCCAGGACCCGCCGCTATCTCTTGACGGGCGGGTCCAGGACCCGCCAGTATTAAGACCATGGCGGGTCCAGGACCCGCCATGGTCATATGCGTGGCGGGTCCAGGACCCGCCATGCTCAAAACCAAGGCGGGTCCAGCACCCGCCACGGTTTTGAGCATGGCGGGTCCTGGACCCGCCACGCATATGACCATGGCGGGTCCTGGACCCGCCATGGTCGTCAAAATAAACTTTTCTGTCCCGAATTTCGGGACAGAAAACTTAAAAAAAAAAAAATTTGAAAAAAATTAGAAACACGTACCGAAATGAGCCCGATTGACTTTCCTTTACCTCCACGTCCAGCCATAATTAGTCCGGGTTTTCTTTTGGTTTGAACTAAAGTGTTTGGAAGTTAGAAATTGAATTTGAACTTAATATTGCAAATATAAGGGAAGGGGCAAAATTGTAATTTGGAGGCGGTAGGTGGGAATTAAGGGGCGGCGTGAAGCAAATCACTAAATATATCACCAATCAGGATTCAACACAACAATTGAAGAGCACTTACTTTTCCTCACCAGCATGTGTCGTATATCAGTGCATCTTCTGGGCTGGGTTGGGTTTTCAATTTTTGGAAGTTAAAGCAAAAAAAAAAAAAAAAAAGGAATTAGACAATCCATCATATTTTCTTAAGCAATAAAAAGAGCATTAACATGGTTATATGGAAAATTACAAAACTAGGTCAAATGGAAGATCCGTTTACATATTAAACTCATTTACTCAACCTATTATATATCTAGATTGATTTTGTGTGACTTTCCCATAATACCCTCAATATTTACGCGTGTCTCGTCCCCTCCTGACTTCGCAAATTCCATATTATGCGAAGCCTGCGAAACTAATGTTCATAATAATTGATGAATTTAGTTCGCATATGCAAAGCCTGCGAAGCTAGAGTTTGATTTATTTGATGAATTTAATTCGCATATGCGAAGCCTGTATATGTTTTGTAGCTAATTCGCGAAGTGGTATATAACAAAAAAATTGCAAACAACAAAGAATTCTAACATTAAAATCATAACATTATCAAAATTTACAATAAGATTGCCACAATAAACTCTTAACAAATCATCTCATAATACATTGGCTACTATTCACTAAGATTGCCACAATAAACTCCTAACAAATCACTTCATTATACATAGGTTATTATTAACCACAGAGGGATGGACGTGTCCCACGGTGTAGACTCTTATTCACAACTGACGGTTGGAAGTCCAGGCGTTTTCGAATGGATGTCTCTCATGGCACCCTAACACACCGGCTTCCAGGAATGAATATTACGTATTCAACCACCTTCAGAAAAATTTAATCGTGTTAGTCAGAAAAAAGGAAGATTTGGCTTCGCGAAACGACGATTCGCTAAGTATGCGAACATAAATGTGCAAGTAATGTGACGCTCTGACTTCGCGAAACAATGATTGCGCAGAGTCTGCGAGGAGAAATGTGATGATCTGGCTTCGCAAAACGCTGAATTCGCGGAGTCTGCGAGAGAAATTTATCGAATTACCTCGCAAACTTCGCGTAATCAGCGTTTCGCGAAGTGAAATCGATAAATTTCTCCCCGAAGACCTCGCGATAACCGCATATGCTAAGTGGATTTATGGGGGGAAACGCAGAAAAAACATCATATACTTACATTTTTTTATGAACCCAATATGATAAACTGGGAAAAACGATGAAAATAACATAGATTCACCATTTTTTCGAACGAGCAGGAAATGGAAGATGAAGAACCATGACTTCGTTTTCTAGGATTAGGAAGTTGCAGAATCAAGAGATGAAGAGAGGAAGAAGAGAAATCATTGTGATTTGGAGAAATGAACCAGATTTCGTGGAATTTAAAGGAAGATAGGAAGATCAAAAGTCTATGGAGGAGCTGCCGCCGTTTCGCGCAACCAAGGAGAAGAGGGGAGAGAACGTTCGCGTAAGGGAGGAAGTGGGAAGGTTAGGGGTATTATGGGAAAGTCACACAAAATCAGTCTAGATATGTAGTAGGTTGAGTAAATGGGTTTAATATGTAAATGAGCCTTCTATTTGACCTAGTTTTGTAATTTTCCCCATGGTTATATAGTTTAAGGAAAATTTCATAATTAAATTTTTCATGCTGTGGCACAATTAAATTATTTATGTAAAGTTGAAGGTATAAAATGCCCCAAGATTAATAATATTAATTTAACTTTTAACTTCATATACTATACAATTATCATTTTACCAAATTGGATTAAATAATGGACATTCATATGATCTCCACAGCATATGTGCATCAGATAATTGGATTATCATTTATCAGTAACAAATTATGTTAGATTGATGGCAGAGAAAAAATATAACCTTTTATATATGTACTAGTTTTAGACCCGTGCTTTGCACGGTGTTTTATTTGGCTTTGTTATCATTATGTAAATAATAAGCCCATGTATGGCATAGATTTTATTTTTTAAAAATTATTTTCAATTGCATTATATGTTAAATTTCTTCGTAACTGAATTTTCTGAATTTGTAAACTAAACAATAATTTAAAACTATTTGTAAATTAAATAGAAGTAAGATAAAAGCAAGCATACATGATTAAATACTTATTTGAACACTACATATACTGTTATGCATTTGAAACGTAGTTATATAATCCAATATGTGTGAGCCACCATGATTTTCATTTATTGTTATATTAAAGTAAACAACCAAGAGACATTATACATTTCAAAAGAAAAAAAAAATACCGAAGGAATATTATTGTCTGCTCCAAGTCTCTCTTGGTATGGCCTTTCTTCTTGTAAAGCTTCTTCAGAAGCTGCATAATTAAAAACTTTTCAACATCTAAAGGATAATCCAAGCCAAACGACAGATAAAGATGATCATTCTTTAAAAACTCTTCAACATCTAAAGAATAATCCAAGCCGCCAAAACCATGGTTGCCACCACCCTCTAGTTCAGATGTAGCCTGACCCAAAAGTAAATAGACCAACCTTAATATATCCATCCTCCCCTCTAATTTAGGCTGTATGTTATTTGGTTGAAACCAATTGTTATAGAAATTAAATTCACCATGACAACGACTTGTGGTATCATCAAGGAACTCTATTTCACAATGTAAAGGTCTACTAAAAATGGCAGAAAAAATACCCTGAAAACAGTATGAAAGTTTATTTCACAATGTAAAGGACAAAGGCATGATTTAGTTTTACAATTATCGTTTGTTCACGGGTGTATGAAAGTTTATTCTTATAATATATCAACATTTAGAATAGAAAAGCAGATATTTCTATTGTCAACTGCATAATTAAACTTTTCTCTGGAACTAAGAAACTTGTGAATCTGCACACAAGCATCAACAGCCCTAGTGAACAAACGATAATGAATAAGATTTCAACACCTTAAACAAATTCTTCAAACACAGGGCAGTTCTTGCTTTTGATGATAAAAAGAATCCAAAACAAACTTAATATCAACTTTAAAAATGACATTATGAAGTTTGAAAGATATAATCCAGGGAACACCCAACTTGGAAGCTTTCAACCATATTAGCACAACATTTCACGTATTGCGACCCACCATCTCCATAAGCCCATTCTCACATTTCATCATTACTAAAATCAATGCTGTGAAGGTTTCTCATTCTACAATTCAGAAAGAAAATTAAAAATTTAATTATGTTAGACATATAAAATTTAATTAGGACATCATCACCCTAAAAAATAAAATGAAAAGATGTTACATAATTAAGGAAATTATCTTAATATCTAGCAAGTTATGCAACCAAACTGGAAATCTCTGAAGTAAAATAATGTCAATAATAACCAAATCTTAAAATAAATGATATGGTACCTTATTTAAAATAAATAAAGAAAGAATTACCATAAGTACATTCTGCGCAAAGTATAATCCAATTCTAAAATCAAATAATTCCTTGAAGATTAATATTAAACAGACCCCTAATCAAGCATCTGATAAGATCTGCAAGGCAGACATCATGAAACTGAACCTGTTTATGGCTTCTTCTATACTTTTGAAACTTTCTTTTCCTGGTTATAATAGCAGGATGAACACAACCTTGAAGTGAGGTCGGTTAAGTAGTTTTTGACTTTGAATAACGTGAAAAAGCGTAATAAGCTCTGGAGGATCCAATTGAAATAATAATATCAAATTAGGTGATGACACCGGCAATTTCTGACGATAGATATTGAATATACTTTAAACATACCGTGAATAGTAGGTGCTGGAGAGGATGACAAAATCAGAGAAGAAAAGATGTGGATATCGAGGATTGATCCCAAGCATTCTCGCCCTTAGTATGTTCTGGTCCATGAAAGCATAATTGATAAATGTAATATGTAGATAAGATGATGTCCTCCTGGAGTTCCAAAAAGATCTTCCAGACACTTAAGATTAAGAACATGGTCGATATATAATTGAAGCACAAACATGTCTATAGATTTTATGGATGGAAACAATAAACAATCAAAAAATTTAATCAGAAACTGAATCTTCCATCTATCGAAGGAAGATCAAAATGCGAGATAAACCTGAGGAAAGAAGAATTGGGTTATGAAAGAGGAGCCAAAAGTGTGTGCGTTTCTTCCAACTGGTAGGTACAATAGGACTGAACATGGATATCCGAAGGAAACCATGAAGATCCAACAGAAATTAGATGATCCAGCGGCATCCTTTACAGCGATGGATCAAGTGGATAACCCCATCCAAAGTATCCCAAATCAAATTTGTATTGGTAACTGTATAAGAAATCGTAAAATAGGACTAAACTAACATGGAAAAAGGTGAGAAAGAAACCCAACCCTGGAGTTTGTTGAGTGCAGAACTTCAATCAATTTCTTCAATCTCTGCATTTCGATTCTATAGTGCTTCTCCTCTCTCTCTCTCCAATGTGATGTTCAGTGCTTTTGTGCTTCTCTAGATTAGAAACTGTATAAATAACTGTAGACGGAGGGAGGGAAAGGAGCAAGGATTTAGGGGTAAATAGAGTGGAGAGGGGCAGTTATAGTTCGTGTGTGCAAACAGTTGAGAAAAGGTGTAGATTAATATGTAGAGATTTTATTTTATAAAATAATATTATTTTCTTGAACTTTTGACACATCAGCACACAGATACTGATATACTGCCACGTGGTGAATCTTTCTACAAATTTAGAATATAGTAATAGATAGATAGATGATACCAGAGAAGAAAACTAAATAACAGAGGAGAAGATACCATGGGCATATAAATAGGCCAGATTGGAATGATAATTGTTATTTAGTTACTTCTACCATGTGCATATAAATAGGTCAATTTCATTATATATCCAAGAACCCAGGTGTTAACACATTTAAGATGAAATCATATCAACTTGAAAATGCCAATAAATAGGCTCCAATTATGCTACCAAAATATTCTCATAGAAAGATGAATTAATGCATCCGAGTTGCAATAACAAAGGGCAGAACTTGAGATATCTTCTTCACTCTAATATAATCTCATCACCCAATTTAGCATGCATCCATTTACAATCACAAACAACATGTAATGTTTAACATCATTTTGTAATTAAATTGATTTGAAAGGTAAGGAAGTTAACCTTGTAAGCTATCCAAAACGGCCTTTGCCAATCTCAGGTGGGGCTAAAATTCCAAGTAGCATCTATGATTTGTTTAAGAGTTAAATGTATGATCTCTAGCATTTAGTTCTACTTCTGTAAACAAACATATACAAAAAAGAAAAATTGTGTTAGTTAATTTGATAGGTTAAATTCATATATAGACTATGTTTTATATTTATGTTTCTAAATTCAAATATCAATTCAACTTCAAGCTTTTATTACCATGATCCTGCAGAATGTCCAAAAGTCATACTTAAAATGTTATAGAAGAATGGCTAGATAGAAACCCATATAGAGTGTATTGATATACCCATTCACGCTCTCAGGTGAAACATAACCCTTGAGCATTCAGAGAAACCCAGATCATAAACCCTAACCATCGAATCAAAAGCAACCAAATCCACCAATTCATTTTCAGGAAATTACCCGACAATTGAAAGCAGCTCATTGTTTACAACCATCAGTTCCTCCTCTGGCATACATGCATCGACCACAAACAAAAACGCCTACATGAAATTGTAAAAGAGGAAGAGAATAAATTTAAAGTGTAAAGGAACAACAGTAATAATTGTGATTGGAGAAATGGAAAATAGTTTCGAAGCTCTGACATGTAGAATCGCACCCAGTAGCAAAGAACCGATTTCAAAACCCATATTCACTTGTCTCTTTTGCCTTGAACTGCTGGAACATAAAGCCTCTAAATTACATTAACATGAAATATCCAAAACCTAACCAGAAAAAGAAAAAAAAAATCTCAAACAAATGGCAGAGTTACCCCAAATTCTGTTGCTGCATTTTGCAATAAACGGGAAAGGAATTGTACATTGGCTCGCTTACCATGGTTACAACTGAAAGCAGGAAACCCCTGACTCAGAAACCGAGAGAGAGTGAACCAGGTGAAGCATTTGGGCTGAAACGATAACGGTAGTGGAGGGTTTTGGATATTCAATTTAGAGAAATTGAAACAGTTTAGAAAGTTGGGCATTTGAGAGAAGGCATGACAATTTTGGATTTGAGAGAGAAGCAGTTGACACAGGATTAGCGGATCGGTTTAGGACGTGTGAGAGAGAGGCGGTTCTAAAGAGTAGTTCAGGACTTCAATGATGGAGAATTAAGTAGTCAGGGGAAACGTGGGAGAGATTTGGAGAAGAAGTTGAAAAATCCAAATTCGAATTCAAACTGAAGATATTGTTTTTTTTGTGAAATTTAACATAAAAATTATAATATTATTAAAAGAATAAGAAAATTACACATCAGCATTAGGATACTTAAAGAGATGACACATAAGCCGAGTGAGTTCCTATTTTAGTATATGTAATAGAAAATTATAATATTATTAAAAGAATAAGAAAATTACATATCAACATTAAGATACTTAAAGAGATGACGTATAAGCCGAGTGAGTTCATGCTTTAGTATATATAATAGATAGATAGATTCACATGGAAAAGTAATATAATATTTAAAAATCAAAATATTTGGTAACCTTAAAGCTATTTCAACTGCAAATATATTTTAAAAATCACAAAAAATGTAAGTGTTTGAAATTTTTCAATGAACCAACATGCAACTGTGCATATATTATTTATGTTTTTTTTTTTTTTTTTTGAGGATATTTGAAAATTTTCCAACTTTACTAAGGGGAAATCACACTATTTATAACGGTAAAAACAAAATTTTAAAATGTCAATATTAAGAACATTTTTTTTTTTTGTATATACTCTATCATGTGATATATTATATAATAAAAATGTATAATGATAGTACATATAATAATAATATAAAAAATATAATAATATAGTATTTTAAATTATCAATTATAAAACTAATTAAATAATATTATATATCCTGCGCAACGCGCGGGTATTCTACTAGTACAAGTATAATTATGAAAACAATTACCAAATAAAATAAAATTAAGACATGTAGATGGCATATGATTGGGATTTAGGTCATAGGATGTCGCCAATAGCCACTTGGAACAAAAATGAATCGAGACACAAAATCTTGATCCAGGAATGCACGGCCAAAAATTATCAATGTCTATAATTTTATTACAAAATTAAATAAAGGTATTAGTATTATTATTAATAAGGTTGTCAAAAAGTATTATTATTAATAATATGATATATGCTATTTTTTCAAGAAAAAAAAATATGATATATAATAAAACATTAACAGAAATTATTGGTTTTTTAACATTTTAAACTGGAAACCATCTATTACTTTAATCCTAAAACAAAACCGCTGGTTCTATTAATCGATTTTGTTAATTCAAGTTTTTTATTTTTGATACGGTTACGAGTTTGACTGGTTTTTTTCTTTTTCACACACCTAAATAATAGTCCAAAATCCAAACATTGAACTGTTTGTTGAAAATCTATCAATTTTTTTCTTTTATTTATTTATATATTTCATCATCTAATAATAATTTTATATCGGAGTCATCTACATTAATAATGGAACTCTTTTTATTATTAAATATAAAAATAACATTTAAATGTGAGGTTAGATGCGCAGATTTTTCAATCTTATCAACATTCAGCTTTTTTTATCCTATTGGTTAGATTAATATCTATAAATCTTTTATGGTACACTGAGAAAACATGAGGCACAGGGGAAAGTAAAACAGAAAAAGGTCAAAAAAAAACAGCAGCCAACAATTGTACTAAAAACTCATCCTTATCGGAAAGGATATTTTGGAGGTCTACAGGAGGCGTACCAAACTCATAGTGGCCCAGAGAACACGAATCTGCGAAGTTCGCCAACCAGTTAGTAGCACGGTTACCTTCGAGGTAGGTATGAACAAAAATAGTGGACCGGTTTCTGTCCCTAACTTCTTGGCAACGAAGGATCAACCAAGAGAAAGGATGTTGAATATCAACAATGCCACTCACAAGGTGTGTAACCAACCTAGAGTCTGTTTCCAAAACAACCATCTTGTAACCCTTGTCTCAGGCTATGCGGAGACCGAAATAAAGACCCCAGAGCTCAGCCGCCACTGCAGTACAATACCTAATGATTGCTCTGAAGCCCCCTCGCCAGATACCATTTTCATCCCGAATCAGATCCCAGGGTTCCCTTTACAAGCTCTGTCGGTATTGAATTTCACCCAACCCTGTTCCGGAGGATATCAGCCGATCCAGACCATGTCATAAGTCGCAGTGCAGCCTTCCGATGCCTGAAGCTGGGCACAATTAAATTCAGCACAATTAAATTCAGCACAAGAACTGACTACACGCCCCACATTTGTAACCACGCGCACTGCCCCGTTAAAAACGAAGTCGTTATGGTTCTGCCATTGCCGCCAAATTGAAAAAGCAAACAGAACCGACCAATTGATACTCCTGACCAAAGCCGAGCAACCAAGACTCCTCATCAGCCACGTTTTCAGGTCCCCGGTGAAGAAAACAGAACTATACTGGGGCGGAATAACATCAACCCAATAAGCCCGAGCAACGTAGCAGTCCCGAAGAAAATGAATTTCATCCTCTGCATCCCTACAACGCAAACAACCAGGGTCTGAAGCAAGATGACGACGTACCCGATTAAGATTACACAGTGCCGCCTTGAGCTAACATCCAAAGAAAACAGTTGAGGATGCTCAACCGCCAGATAAGCCGCCATAAAACACTTCCAACCGACCTCTGTTTGCCAGCAGTTAACCTATAACCAGTCTGAACCGAGTACTCCCCCGCTGCATTCAATGGCCAGAACTAAGGGTCATTTATCGGGCTACTCGGGCTTACCATGAAACCTGCAATCTTAAGCAGGAACGACGCTGGCAGACGCAAACGCAGGCGTTCCCAATCCCAGCAATCACGATCTCCCACCCACACCTGACCAACTGTTTCAGCTCGTTCCACCGTCGGTGGAGCAAGATGCCTCAAGCAAGTTTGAATCACACCAAGGATCCAACCAGAAAAGAGTCCTTTTACCGTTGAAAATTAGTATCTATAAATTGATAAATAAAGAGCTGACAATTTGATGAAATTTTTCGAAATTAAAATTAGACATTGATTTATTTTACCAATCACTCGAACATTTTTTAAGTTACCAAATAAGATTCTTCTAAAAAAAGCCTACTCATAATCAGTCCGAACCGAATACTCTCCCGCTGCATTCAACGGCCAGAACCAAGGACCATTTATCGGGCTACTCGGGCTTACCACGAAAGCTGCAATCTTAAGCAGGAACAACGCTGGCAGGCGCAAACGCAAGTGTTTCCAATCCCAGCAATCACGATCTCCCACCCACAGCTGATCAACTGTTTCAGCTCGTTCCACCGCCATGGGGTCCATAGAGCAAGATGCCTCAAGCAAGTTTGAACCACACCAAGGCCGACCAGAAAAGAGTCCCCATACCGTTGAAAATTAATATTTATAAATTGATATATAAAGAGCTGACACTTTGATGAAATTTTTCGAAATTGAAATTAGACATTAATTTATTTTACCAATCACTCACATTTTTTAAGTTACCAAATAAGATTCTTCTAAAAAAAAAACCTGATATTGAGGTAAATTCAACTGTTATGCTCAAATGAGACAATAGATATTGGTTGCCTAGTGTCACCATTATTCTGAATTTGAAAGAAACTTAATTTTTTCAAAAAAAGTAACACTTCAAGAAGGTTGATGTTAATAACATTTACAAATAATATCAATTGATTGGAACACGCTAATAGCGAGCGCAAAATGCAACAAGGTTGAGCTTTTGCATCAATTTAAAATGCAACAACAAGGTTGAGCTTTTGCATCAATTTAAAAACCTAAAGTTCCTGAATCAGAATCTGCATATGAACTTCAACATTTTGGATAAATGTAACAACAAAGATCTAATCGACATTACAAGCATAAAACACAAGGTTAAACTACCCAACAAAACCCCATCTAATTATAGTACAAAACACTTCTTACCATTTCCTCCCAGCTGTTGGCATGAGAGATGCATGCAATGCAACTTCCATTAAGGGAAGGAAATTTCTAACGTATAGAAAGTACACATCTAAACGAAAATTCATCAGAATGATCAGGGGCTTCGGGATGTTTTTAAAGAATTTCCCCAATCTCTCTATATTTCATATTTTTACACGTTAAATTCATCCAAGACATACTGCTATAGTGAGATTTCTGTATGGTATGGTCCTATTTCACCTCCAATAATATTGGCGGTGGTATGAATACTTCTCGCCATGGCTGCTCGGTCTGTCGTCAGCCTCACGTTCTGACAAGGCAGAGCTATCATCCTGAGGTTTCCACCTGTCATCATTCTCCTTTTCCCAAGGGGATGATCGTTTGCTCGATGAACTATGAGTTGCAAGATCATCATAGACCAAAGGGCTCCTTCTTCCTCTGTCAGAATACGACCTTGCAAAGGAAGGTGTTGAATCATAATTTCCGTATCTTGGAGGGTAACTTGATGCTGGAGGACTGAATACGGAATTGACCCCTGGAGGCCCTTCGTCAATGGAATCCCTAGATGCTCTTTGTTCATGGTGATGCCGTCTGTTCATAGATTCCGAAGATTGATCTGCTCTGTTGTGCGACCGCTTTCTATAAGGATCGAAACTTGAAGGCCCGGCTGCCCATGCTCTTTCATCAGCATTTTCAGGTATTGGTGCATTTATTCCTGGAAATTCAACTGTCATTTTCTTTGGTAGCTCAGGATATTCTGTTTCAATTATTTCCCCATCTTCCTCTTCTTCCTTGGCATCTTCATCGGCAAAAATTGTGATCCCCGATGGTTGATCCCCGCCTTCTGTATCTAAAATATCAAGGGTAAAAAGGTGGCATCATGGCTCAGAAAATAACAGAATCCACAAGTATAAGCTTCAGCAAAATCATTTGCTCTAATCTACTGCAATGAAGCAATCCTCATTATTAGCAATGCCCATGAACTCGTTAACCGGTCCACAAGTCCAGTTCATAAGTAGCAAATATTGACTTCCGCAATTAAATTATGTATATGATTTATTCTACACGGTATTTCAATAATTTTACCATGAAAGAAAAACATATGCATACACAAAATATCTTTATCATACATAACATTGAAAATCTTTATATAGATCCAACAAAAAATCTAAACACAAATAAAAGAAAAAGATCACAAGAGAAGGGATGATAGGGAAAGATTAATCGAATCAAGAGAAAGAATAAAAGGAAACAGCAATCAGAACCAGATACCTGGAACATATCATCTACAAATATCATTGATGTGTAAATTTCAATAGAAGCTGTAAGGTTTCTTGAATACACATATCATCTACATTAAGCTAGATTATTATTTTCTTTGAGGAAATGAGTGTTCCTTGTATTATTTTGGATGTAAATTGGTGCTTTGTATGCGCTTGTATTAGCCCATTGAGAAGTCTAAAATAAAGAAATGTGAAAATAACACACTATTTCCGAAAACCAATGCATAGGTCACAATCTAAATATTCATCACACCACCAGCGTTCACTAAAAGAAACTGGATATTGAATCCATGGTGCAACCATATACAACAAGAACAGTTATGCAATGGTGCTCAAGTACCTAATTTCTGCAACTCCAAAAAAGGGACCACTTGTAGAAGAAAAATAATAGCATGGTAAAAAAAACTGCAAAATTAAATATATATTTAAGACTAAGAAATCAGATGCAAGTTAAATATATCAATTACCTAAATATCCTGGTGGATATCCCAGTTCTCGCATTCTGTTAAGCCAAGGAGGTGGATCGAGCTCCTGTATAAGATAACAAAGTACAGTAATCTCAACAAAGATATCCATCTTCCAAATAAATTGAAGTTATCTTAAGTTGCCTTGTATTAGGGTCAATGCTGGCAACTAAGCTCATAAAATTACATCACTAGCACAGTGTCAACTTGAAACAGTCAATCAAATACCTGATTTCAGTAATAAAATTGAGATAATGTCCATCTTTCAAGCAAGCAATTGGGAACCATATATGAGATAGAAGCCTAAAGCATGATTTAGGCAGAAGAAGAATTAATAAAGGACTGACATCTCATAAACTCAAACACAAGTCTATAATGAAGAAATATTTTTTTTCCCTTCCTCCATCCCTCCGTCTCTCTTTCTCTCTCCCCTCCACTTTTTTAAGGACAATTCGCTTTGATGGAAACTGGGGTTCATTAAAATGTTTTTCTCACAGAAATGAAAATGAACTTTTATTTCTTATGGGCTCTAATCTAGCATTTGTGCTTGTCGATTTTAGGACAGACTGAATCATGCTGCTCACCAGAAAAGCATCACAAGTTAAAGAGAAAGACAAAAGATGACACCCTACCACAGTGCAAAAAAATGCTTCATGGCTCCTACTGAAAAGATATTAAGAAAAATATGACCACAGCACCAAATAAAAATGATTCATAACGCGAAAATCATACTGGAAATATATTACAGATACACATCCATGGTAGTAGCTTTTCAAAAGTTACTTGATGTTGAAAGGACACTTCTGATTCTCCGATCAGCTAAAGAACATATATATTATTCATGTTTAGTAATTTTGGATGCACTCCACCAAAACTATTCCTTTTTACCTATTCGTCAGTTTATACGGCCCGAAGAGATAAAAGCTACGAGAAATGGAACATATAAGCAAATGAGAGAGGTTCAGACTTCAAGATAGTATATGCATTACGTTTATAACACGTGGTTTCAATCAATCATAACATAGATACTACCAAAATCCAAATGGAAGATGGTCTTTGTCATGGAACCAATTGAACTAAAAGCTTAAGTTGATAATTAAAGGCCCACTTCATATTAATATCTGACAGTCTTCATCAATACTACAACTACAAGAAGAACTTCATATTCTTTGCTCTAGTCTATATGTACAGAACTTTAAACAAAGCTAAAAAGATAATTAACTCTTTGATATAGGTTAAAAACATGTCCATCTAACTGATACTCATGGTTGCATTTGCCTTGGATAAACATTGTCATCATCTAGCCTTTACATAGAAGAACCCATTATTGATTTTGTATAAGTTTTGAATAAACCTTGTGTAGCTTTCAGGTAAATTTACCCTTTACCATCTTACTTTTTTATTTGTTAGAAGATACAACAATGAATCAGCACTTAGTTCATTGTAAGTTTGGATCCAGCAGAAGTAATTAAAGAACTAAATATCTCTATAATAGGAAACTAAACTAGACCTCTTAATTTAATCATTTAATTATATAAGCTCTTACCCCAAGACCCAAAACTCGCCTTGTTTCAGCGTCAAGAGCACCTGGCTTTAATCCATCATATTTCCCACCAGAAGAATTATGATAATAACGAGTTGCATTGCGAGAGCCAGCATTATGATTCTTTCTGAACTTGTGTTGTTTCCTAGCCTGACTAACAGCTACATTGTCACGAGGCTTAGGACACTCCTTCAAAGAATGGCTGTAAGAGCCACAGTTGAAACAACGAGCAGCCTCGCCCACTATTTCCAGGCCTCTATAAGGGAAAAAAAAAAAGAATGTAAGAGATCCAAGGTCCTCCAACATTAGAAATACACAAGGAAGCAGAATAGGGAAATAAGTTTGCTACAAAAGCCAGAATAATGAGCCGGGCAAATAAATTAAATTGAATTGAATAAAATCAAATTAGATCAAATTTAACCTGCATAAATAAGAAAAACCAATGAATAAAAGAATAACAATGCAGGGGACTTGAGGTACGTAAATTTTCACCATAAACTTGATTCATCACATGTAAATAATTCATGAGTGGATTATCATGTGAAGTAATCTGAATAATCTGTAAATGCCAATATAGGAACTGGTCTGATGGACAGAAAAGACTCCAATGATCTTTGCTCAGGCCTGTCTTTGTTAGCCTAGCATTCTTGAGTCTATCCACCAAGTAATTTAAACTATTCAACTGCGTGATCAATCACATCCGTCACAACGATAGTACATATACATATCTATTCTTTGGATTTAGGTATTCACTCTCCCATAGACAATATAACAAATGTCAAGAAATGTAAAATATGTGCAAAAAAAATCTCGAAGCCTAAGCAAGGTCATTTGGTTTGGTGGTAAATTTGCATGCATAAATGTAAATATTCATTCTAAGGTAATTTTACTTCACTGTCTAACTATATTCAATTAGGTGATCCTCTAATCATTGCTATATGGTATCATAAATACAGTACTACTATATTGTCAAATTCCAAGTAATTTGAACCAAGACAAGCCGTACCTAAGAAACCAGATCCTGAAATAGTACATCTGTGATGATATCAAAGATAAAAGAATTTACCCTTCAACATTAGTTGGAGCATCTGCTGAAGTCAAACCAAAGGCGAATCCACGATCATAAAGAGGCACAGAGACTCTCTCTGGTGGAAGATCACTGCTCTCCAATTTCTTAGTTTGATTCTCTATCCAAAAGGACTGCAAATAAAAATAACACTTTCAGGGCAAGATAGACATTATATAAAATGTAGGACTCACAGTTGACTTGATTTTTATTTTCTTTATTAGAAAAATGAATAAAGGGCGGACCGGTGCACTACGCGTCCCCGCTGAGCGAGGGTCCGAGGAGGGGTCCCACCACAAGGGTGTACTGGAGCAAGAATTCCCCTACCAATTTAATTGGCAAGAGGCCGCTCCTAAGACTCGAACCCGTGACCTCTTGGTCCCACGACAACAACGTTTACCGTTGCGCCAAGGCTCGCCCTCTTAGAAAAATGAATGAGTGAAGAAAAATTTCAATAGATTCAGCAACTAACAGAATATCATTGCTTCACAGAGCAATGGATAGGCCAATGCACCTGGACGTTAAAGAGTGGTATAAAGAGGTTAAGGTCCCACTCCTTTTTCCAAGTAGAAGGTGCTTGAGAAATGTAAACCAGGATCACACCCCCATGAGAAAACGAGGAATGAATCTGATAGAGACTGGGGTTATTAGAATAAAGCATAAATTAGGAATTAGAAGGACACGTGGCTTGTTGGAGAGGAGAGAAGTTTGGGTTATATATATGTGAGGGTCTAGTTAGTGGGATCAGCTTTTTAGAAATTAGTCTTTTGGGTCTCAACTTAGGCTTGAGAAGGAGCTTTGCCCAGTGGGAGCAGAAGTTGTTCTGTTCATTTATCCACAAGGGCATTCTGATCCAAAATGATGTGTTGGCATTTCTCTTTATGCAATTAACAATCTCATGATAGGTTTTTAGTCTTAGGCTTATTCAGAGTGAGCCGTGCACATTTATGTTAATAGCACATAATGAAAAGAATTTTCAAGATAACCAAATTTTTTGGAGCACCCGGAAGGTTAAGACTTCAAACCCATTGCAAGTCTGTAATTTTAACAATGTGTTCATCGTTCAATATAACACTTAAGCTATCATTCTTTTCCCAAGTGTTTAGTGCATCAAAGGACTCAATGTTACATCTACCATTAGATATGTGTATATGTATGCATGTGAAGACTCAAACACATCTCCAATATTTCCATAATCCATCCTTCACTATTTACATCATGTGAACGACTGGTTAACATCCGACTGTGCCACCACTCTTTCAGCTTCACCTCCTCTTAAGAAAGTATCTAACTATGGATTCCTCCGAAGAGCCATCACATAAATATCCATAGATCTCAGTCGGATCAAGTACCAGAAGAAACGAAAGGTACTTGAATAATGAAACTTCATGAAAATTTAGATATATGCATATTAACATAATGTCCGAAAGAGAATCTTTCAGAACAAACCACTAAGAGAACATTTAAATTTACAGAAGATTACAAAATTAAGCATCGTCTAATTGCAAAAGGGAAAAAGAGACGCACCTAACCTTATTGGTTTGGATAGATAGTTTAAAGTTAAATATACTGAGAATGACTAGTCTATAATTACATTACTTTTTTTTTTCTAACAAGTAGTTTGAAGCCAGAAGAACTATAAGAACCCCTCAAAAGTTGAGGAAATGAACTGACGTTCAATAAGTGGCACTCTTATGAATTGAATAATTGAACAAAATAAATTTAATAGTCTAATATAACTTTTAATATGTAACATTTTAAATTACTATACAACATTTAAAATAGTTAATGCTAAATTTGATATTTTCTTGAAATTCATACGAACATCTTACTCAAAACATTATTCATGCAATACCAGAAAAATAAGCAAACTTACCACTGAAGAGAATTTTTCCATGCCAACCCTTAGAGCAGGAAAGTACGTTTCTTCACCAGATTCTAGCACTTCGTTTGGGTCCTGAAAAATTAAAATAAATGGTTCAGACCAGTTCATTATAAATTACATACTCACAGCACAAGTAAATAGCAATAATTTGTCTGCATTATATATACAATATCTACATCATGTAGGAACACCTCAACAACTTAGAAATGCACACATGAACCGAACCAGGAAACAAGAGCAAGGAGCAGCTAGCAATTGCGTAAACATGGAATCAGTTTTGCTAATTCAAGTATCAGGACTACTGTGCAATGTGCATGACTGCCTATTTGATTCATCGGTTTTTAAGGAAGACAGACATTTAAATAATGAAGATGCAAAAACATCTTCCAACAATATTTACTAAGTGGCTCACATCTATCCCACATCCCCCATTTTATGGAGAAATAGATAGGTCTCTCATGCAATTTTCTTGGGTACCATTTTTCTGCTGAAACCATTGAGAATTGAGAGTTCCTCATGCATCCCTGCAATGGTCAAAGCTATGAGCATTGATCCTAAGGATGGATTTAAAACCCTCGTATGCAGGAATGGGACAAATTTTATACTATGCAAAAAGAAGAAAATGTTGAAATGATGCTTTCAATTTGCCTCGCACTGCACATGGCTTATCAACTTATGAAAAGAACCAATAAAAAGGAAAATTTCAACCACAATTTCAAGAGATTTACTTGAGAAGAACTGTGTTGTGCATGCCATTCTGACCATTGTAGTAACAACTCCTCCAACTTCCGTTTGCTAGCACTGCATAAAACAAAGGATAAAACCAATTGAAAAAAAATAAAAACAAAACGAGATATCTCAAGAACAGTAACAGCTCTAAATTCTTTGAATAACTACTTCCACCCTGACCTTGTTAACAAGTTATGTGTGACATGCACTGAAGGTTGCTTTCCATCATATGTAATCCTTGGCCGCTTAACACCAGAAACAGCTTTCATATAGAATTATGGAAAGCACGGGAATGATCCAAAACATATGTGCATATGAAGGTAGATTTGTGGATTAAATACTGGCAGCCATTCACTACTCTTGCAACTTATAGATATGTATGCAACCCATTTCTATTTTAGGTACTATAGATGACAAATCAGTTTAGTAGAGTTGGAGAGTATGCAAGAAATATGCTTATTTTAAAACATCAGATGTTAAATCAGGATACGACCACAGTTCATGGGTTTGTGGACAGGACCATCATCTCGGCTATCAAGATAACCATTCTGAGCATTCACTCTAAAGCCGAACCTATTCAGGTTCTCAGAAACTACAACAGTGTCAGCCACCTCAATATTCACCTCTCTAACCGGCGAATCAACCAAATCCATGTCAACCTCAATGTCCGTTGGAAACTGGCCATCCTCATTTCTAACATCATCTTGGTCGTGCACCAAAGCATCTGGGTCTCTCCTGCTTTCTGTTAGAGATCCAACAGCATTATCTCCTGGATTCTCCTTTGCTGCGCCTAAAATATTATATATATATATAAATTAATAATTCTAAAATACAAACAAATAGTCAAATGACAACATTCTTAATCATGAAATGCTTTGAAATTTGACAACAATCTTAATTATGAAATGCATGAAATAAATTTCAAAAATTAACCATTAACTCTTTCACAATTATGATTCACAATAAAATTTTAGATCTAAAAACTCTGTTCAGCAGAACTTCCTCACAGATGACAAACAAACACAAAAAAGAAACACTAGAATATTCAATACTGTATGATATGTATCTACTCAGATCTTAATCTTCTTTTCTTTTTGTTTGCTATTTATTTATTTCTTATTCTAATTGTTCTTCTTTCCTTTTCTAGTTCTTTCTTTCTTATTCTAATTGATGTTCTTCTTTCCCTTTTTCTGTTTAGTTCTTTCGTATTCTAAATTATGTTTTTCCGTTTTCAGTATCTTTCTTTATTATTCTATTGATGTTCTTTCTTTTTTCTATTTCTTCTTTTTTATTCTAATTGATGTTCTTTCCTTTTTCTATTCATTTCTTATTCTAATATATGTCTTCATAACTTCATCTTCTAACCTTTTTCTATACATCTTTCTAATTTAATCTCAGCCCTTGATCATAAAGTTATCATACAACTGAGGTTAGAACAACTTATTCTACTTCAAAGCCCTAAAAAATCCTATACTTGCACCTAGGCTCGCCTCAGACAGGGCAACAGGCTCCACAAGGCGCACCTCAGGCGCACACCCGATGAACATCACCCGCCTCTTTGCTGCAGAGGCGCTAAGCCCTGAGACTAGGGTCAGATGCGCCTTTAACAACTATGATTATTACTTCCATGTAGTCCCATAATATGTACATATATATATTACTTCTTTCACTTTTAATGACAACTTCATTTACTTCCAAATTGTCTGATCCTGTTGCATGTTTCTCTTTCTAATATCATTGTCACTGAGGTCTAAATCCTCTATATCACTGGTACCTTTTTTAGTTATAGTATCACCTCCATTGGACCTACAACTGTCCACAATTACTGTTTCTTCTCCCTCAAAATTACTATGTTGAGGAACAGCTTCACCTGGCTCAAGTTCTAACTTAAGAAGTTCATTGTTCTCACCGCTGTCTCCAGAAATGCTAGTTGGCAGGCTAATCATATTCTCACTTTCCATCTCGAAGAATAAAAGATACTCTCTTATGTTGCAATTAACCTGCATGGAATCAATCCAAATCATATGAGCAGAACAAAAAAAAAAAAAAAGTTTCAACTATCACCCCAAAATGGAGTAAAAATTGCCATGATAGCTTTTCCATTAATCACACATCATAATCTGGTAAAGTTAACCTAATCTCTACATCTTTGATGCAAAAATACATAACCAGACATCATTATTTTAATACAAACTCTATAACTATATGATATTCATTCGTAGGAAAATGTATAAGTTTAAACTCGAACCCTCCTTACAAATTCCACAGCCATTAAGACTCCAAGCCATCCTTTCAAATTAAGAAGTAAACTAAATGAAATTTTACCCTTTATCTTCATAAGTGCTGGTAATGGCTCTTAATCATGTGTTTATGCAACCAAAAGTAATCAAGCCATTGCTTAAATAATAACTATAACATGATGAAAATAGAATATAATGTAATTCGCATAGTTGTTAAAGGCGCAAGGCGAACCAAGGCCCTAAGGGGTCCTGGAGCCTAGGCTCAAGGCGCGTCCTGAGGAACACGAGGTGCAGGAGAAAAAAATATACTCTTTTACCAGTTAAAATAAAAACCAAAAAAACATACTTATGGCCACACAAACAAAACAAAACCACATAAGAACATAATACTAAATCATAAATGTCAAAAACACCAAGTGTTAATTGCATACTTCATGGAGAAGTTAACATATACTTAACATCTAAGTACCTAACTAATCCTACTAAACTGATAACCATTCATTGTCACTTGATATTCTTTTGTGTGTTCTTATGTGTGTCTGTCGCAGTTTCTGTTTGAGTGAGGCGTGCCTTTAACAACTTTAACAACTATGGTAATTCCTGTTTGAGTGAGGCGTGCCTTTAACAACTTTAACAACTATGGTAATTCGATAATATAAACAATTAACAAAGAATAAAAAAAAATGGCATTTCATCTCAACCAAGGCAACTAGTAATGATAATATTTCTGCTTCATTGTTTTTCACCTTCTAAATGTCTATGTGTTTAAGTGCACACAGCAAATTAGATCAAAAAAAAAAAAAAAGAGCCAAACCAGTATCAAGATAAATGAATTTTCATTTCCCAAACTACCAAATGCTCAAGGAGAAATTTCCATTTACAGATCGTCCCTTGAACCCACTAGCAAAAACCATTAGCTAATAGCCACAGGAACCCCTTAAATTTACTTTTTCATTCTACTAATTGCCCCTAAATTGAAGGAGCTTTCTTTTCTTTATTCAACAAGAAAGAATTACACTGGTCGGAAACTTATTCGCAACTACATATAATTTATCAAAAACGCAAATACAGATGTGATAACTGATCCACTACGCCATATAATTATTTGACATTACAATAGACATATACCTCAATAAATGAAAAAGAATACAAATTCAACTAAGAAAGCAAAAAGTACCTATAATCGAGTTGAAGGGAGACTGAAAAAGAAAAACAGTAATGATTTAATTTCTTCTTATGTTTAGCCTAGGTTTCTCAGCAACTATGGGTACAAGAGAGAGAGAAGAAAAACTGAGGCAACAAAAACTAGGGTTTTAGAAGTGAGGGTTTTACCTGAGGTTGTCTGTCTGCGATAAATGTGAAACCCACACAGCAGAAGCTGAATCGACCTCTGGATCTGGCTAGCTGATAGGAGAGGATGAGTTCTCTTTTTTCTGCGGCACGCTATATGGAGCCGTAGACAGCCAAGTGAAATTTAATACACAAAAATAATTTAGGAAATGTTTGGTTTCGCGGGAATAGAGCCTAAAAAGGGAGGAAGGGAAAAAATGAAATGACCTGAATTCTTTTATTGTTATTTTAATTTCAAAAGAGGATGAATTTTAATTTCAAAAGAGGAGGAATGATATTTTTTTTAAGGTAAAATACACTATAGTTAGTATTGACAATTTTTTTTTTTTTTGAAATCAAAACAAATTATTTATAAATATCTTGTATTTTTAATAAATTTATTTAAATATTAAATTTGGTGTTTTTTTAAAAACTGTTTTTTTTCCTATAAGTAATTAAACTAAAAAAAATTGACAAAACAAAAATAAAAATAAAGTTTTTTTTTTTGGTAGGGAAAGAAAGGAAAAAAACAAACAAGACAAAACACTCAGCCTGGGATCAGCCTAGGAAAGCTGACCCCAACCAAATCCTCTAGGATCAGAGCAGAGATGAAGGACAGAGGAGACGAAAAGAAAGAGAGACCCAGCATTCTAGAATGCCCTTCTTCCGCAAGACGGTCAGCAACACGATTTTGCTCTCTATAAACATGAGCAAAACTAATAGAGTCAAAGGAGGAACTAATCCTTCTAATGCCTTTAACTAAGTTGAGGCTATTAAGGCAAGTGGCACTGCTTTCAGAGATCAACTTGACTTGACTGCTTCAAAGTTATCAGATTCCACAAGAAGCTTATTCACCCCCAGACTCTTCGCTAGTCTCAGGCCAGACAGGATCCCCCAAAGCTCTGTAGAAAAGGACGACCGAACCCCCAAATTCTGAGAGAAATCAGAAATCCACTTGCCACCATCATCCCTAAGAACACCTCCTACGGCAATTCTTCCGTCCCTCAGACAGGAACCATCAGTATTAAGCTTAACCACACCTTCGCTCGGCCTACCCCAGCTAAGAAGGTGGACCTCCTTCTTCTTAGTAGACCTAGCCAAGGGGTCCTCAACAAAGCTCTCCACCAAGGTGCTAATTTTCTTGGAAAAGAAATCCAAAATATTAGGCACAGACACCAAGTTTCCTCCAAAGATCTCCTCATTCCTCCAAGTCCAGAGCTGATGGCAAACCACCACAAATAAAAGCACACTCTAATGTAAATCAGGCAGAAGACTCCCATTAATCCCATGTATAAACCAATCATTCTCAGGGTGGGCAAAAAAGGAAGAAAGCAAGTCCCTAGGAAGAATTCTCCTCCAAACCTCTTTACTCTTCTCACAGTCCCTAAGAGCATGGCACAAAGTTTCTTCATAACTATTGCATCTGCCACAAGCTCCAGACTCCACCAGATGCCTCCTTTTCCTATCCGAGTTAGTAAGCAGTCTGTTTCTAGCCCCGAGCCATAGAAAACTTCTAAGACGGTAAGGCACTTTTAATGCCCAAATCATCCTCCACACCTCAGGGGTCGAGATTTCCAAGTCCTGATAGAAAGCCTGAAAAGCAGATTTACACGAATAGGCCCCATTGTTTGTCAAGGACCAACAGTAACTATCTTTGTCTTCACTATGATTACTAATCTGAACCCCTCTAATAGAAAGGAGCGATTCCAGACTAAGATAAGACTCAAATTTTGCCCAGATCCACTCTCCCTCAGAATCCACAACATCAGCAATCTTCCAGTCCTGAATGTTCGACGGCGGAGTAGAAGAACAAACCTCTATCAAAGGCCTTTTCCCTATCCAGATATCCTTCCAGAAGCTGATGGACCTTCCATTACCCACATTCCAACCAACCCCTGAGCAGAACTCAGCAAAAACTGCACTAATGCTTTTCCATAGAAAGGAACAATTAAGCACTCTATCCTTAGGGCCCCCAAACACCTTATCCTTCCGGTATTTTCCGCATAAAAGCTTAACCCACAAAGCTGAAGGAGACTGCCACATTCTCCACAGGAGTTTCATTAATAAGACTTTGTTATTATCTTTGGCTTTTCTAATGCCCAAGCCCCCATTATCTTTTGGCTGACAAACCTCCTTCCAAGGAACAAGATGGATCTTCCTCCCCTCATCAGCTTCACCCCACAGGAACCTACGGTTAATTTTATCAAAATCCTTAAGCACAGGCTCCGGAAGATGACAAGCCTGCATAATATGATTCGGGGTTGAACAACTGACAGATTGAATCAACGTAAGACGGCCAGCGAGAGAAAGAGTCTTAGCTTTCTAGGCAGCGCACTTCATATTAGTTTTATCCAAAGTATCTTTAAAAGACACCTTCGACACTCTCTCACTATGGAGGGGCACACCCAGATACTGTTGGTCCCTTGTAAGGTTGCAAATATAGTTCCAAGGGGGGGTTAGGAACTATTTTACCTTTTTGAAAGATTAGGGCAAATTTCTTTTTCTTAAGAAAAGATTATATGACAGCGGCGCTGATCAATCGACAAGACACTGGCTTAGTCAACTAGTGAATAGGTCAGTTTCGTTGCTTAGGTCAGGAAATAGCACTTAGAGTCTATTCCTGAACTAATTCGTTGGCAGCGCACAACTCAGCTTGACCTCTTTTACTTGGTCAGTTTTAGTTTGTTTTAAGCAAGCAATATAAATAAGGAGTTAAGGTTTAGAAATACTTCACTCAGCAGATTTATCCAGGTTCGGCTTCTTCTAAGCCTACGTCCTGTCCCCGGAACACTTTTGAGATTTTGAATCCTCTACTGAGCTCTTTAAAGGTAGAGCCTCAAACCTTTTACAATATCAGCAATTGAGTATGACAAGAGTACCTTCCTCTATACTTCTACTCAATCCTAATCTCTCCGCTGAGTACTTAAAACCGAGTACTCAGCCTCACCTTTCTATTCCTATAAATGATTAAGATTTGTCCTAAACAACAATTGCTAGAACACTATAGATGATTGAGGATCAATCACTCTAGACTTTTACACAAATGAATAAGCTTGTAGTGTAAGAATTTGCTTTGCTTTTGATGGAGAACTTTTGTACACGTTTGGTCAGCGTAACGGCTTTTGCTCAAAGTTCTCAGTTGAATGTGGATTCTGAATGCTCTATTTATAGAGAGCTGTGAGAGCTTCTGGTTATTTCGAATTTCGAAATAACCGTTGGAGGGAAACGGCTACAGGTCGTTTTCACTCAGTCTGTCAGCAGTTCTCTTAGCCAATCAGATTCCATCATCTTCTGTTCTTCGGTCAGTGTGACAGTATGTTCCTCCATTTTAGGTAACGTCAACCAGACAGCTTGCTGTGTCTTCTGATCTTTACTAAAAGAGGAAATACTTTGTCTGGAAGCTGGCTTGAGGTCAGCGGCTGTCTTGTATGTTTTGTCGAGACAGCTCAGCAGCTTCATACCGAAGTTGTCTACGTGGATCTTCTCGATCCTTCTT
The DNA here is from genome assembly GCF_963576675.1 of Euphorbia lathyris. Taxonomy (NCBI): domain Eukaryota; kingdom Viridiplantae; phylum Streptophyta; class Magnoliopsida; order Malpighiales; family Euphorbiaceae; genus Euphorbia; species Euphorbia lathyris. The sequence goes on from NC_088910.1 coordinate 93,684,730, forward strand.
TGCTCAGCATGCGTTTCATCACTTCAACGGCAGCGTTTTAGAAATACGCGGGTTGAGTGATCTTGGGCTTGTTTGACTTGGGCCTTGACTTCCATATAGGGCTTGGGCCTTATGATCTTTATGTCTTATAACGATTATAAACTCAACATTGAACAAACACATTAGTAACACTAAATCAAAGCATTTAAACTTAGTGTGTTGTAGAATATTTAATTTCACTTAATTAATTTTGTCAAATCAAAATCCTGTGGAAAGGTGTTTCAACAAACTCCCCCATTTTGATGTTGGCAAAACTAATCAGCAAGGAACTCAGCGTTGAGCTCCCCCATGATAGTTGACCCTTTTGATTAAGTGAACTCCCCCGTCAGGGCTGAGCTACTGACTTAGTTTTATTCTAAACATTCTAAGGTTTAATTGAATAAGTCTAAGGTCAGTTTTCAGATATAGGTCAGCTTATGGGACATATTCTATTTTACTCAGTATTCAGCGGAAGTAATGTATAGTGACAGAGCGCTGAGTAAATTATTTGTTCAATGGTTTATTTTAGACAAGTTCAAACATTAATTTTTAAACGCAGCATGCATTCAGATAATACTTGGCATTTGAAGGATAAATAACACAAGTTGAATTGACAATGCAAGTAGGTAACATGGATAGTCAGCATACATAATATATGTTACAAGAAGAAGGAAATAAACTAAGTATAGACTAAGTTTTAATGAACTATCTATTTCTTCTTCTTTTGCTGACTGCCTTCAGCCTGAGTTCTTCGCTGATCCTTCTTCTCCCCCATTTTGCCAGCACCAGGTGGAGGCAACTTGAAAGAATCCAAAAGAACAGCTCTGGTGAGCTCAGCAGAGAAGGTCTTCAAACGATCAGCACTTTCGCCTATGCCATCAAAGATAGGAGCACCGTTGCTGAGGACCTCAGGACTAATACGGATATCAGCAGCACTGAGCATACTGAGTACATAAGCTTGTCCTTTTCCCAGCCATGTAAGTGTGTCTGTTAGCGCAGCAAAGGAGTTGTGGAAGGTTTTTAGAAGTGAAGTATCGTAGTGCTCGCGCTGAAGATTCGTATGTCTAACATGGTCAAATATTTTCTGGGAAGTGGTCAGTATTTCATCCTGTTTGAGTTGATCGGTGTCCATTTCCTCTTTGTGAAGGTTTAGTAGACGAACTGCCTCACTTAGTTGCTCCATCGAGCATTGAGATGTGTTTGCAAGCTGAGCATTGGTCTTGTTCTGTTCAGTGTGAAGCTGAGCAAACAACATCTTTAACTCAGAAGAAGTGGCGAGATTGGGATTCACAGCTGATAGGTTCTGGAGCTGGGTAGATAAAGTAGTGAGGCATTGAACAGTGGTCAGCTGGATCTCTGCCAGTTTAGCAATCGAATCCTGCCTAGCGTGCTGTGCTTGCGAAGATAGGAGAATACTTAGCAGGTCTTTAAGTTCCTTAACTTCATTGAGAAGTTGAGTTACTTGAGAAGGCTGAGTAGACTCAATGGGAGAAATGGCAGCAGCAGGAGGAGTTGAGTGTTGAATGTCTCGAATCAGGGCCTGCACTGAGTCAATGATTCTTTGACTAGACTCAGTGACATTTGTTGTGGCCTGAGAGATATCAGTTTGACCAGGTAAAGATGCTGGGTCAGGGACTGGAGTTGTTGTTGGGTTCTGCTCAAGTGGTTGTTGTGCAGATGTTTAGTGAGCAGGGTCAGCTTCAGTGGAATGGTCAGGTTGTATAGGTTCAGAGCTGACAGGTGCGATGTTTTCTTCGAGAGTTTGCTTGGTTTAGATTGTTGGGTTGACAAGGTTAGGTTGTTCGGCATGTTCCTGAGTAGAAACAGAGGCTTTAGTCATTTTAGGAGTTCTGAAGTTCTTGAGTTCTGAAGGAAGTTCTGAAGCTTTAGAAAGTTTAGTACGAGTAAAGAGAAGGTAGTGGGGAAAACCCACTATTTATAGATCTTTAATTAAGGTTTCCGTTTGAATTTAGGTCGATTTTGCCCTTGGGTTGTCCAATCGGCAGAAACCCTGACATTTATGACACTTAGTCACATATTCGGCGCATGCGCAGTACAGGTGTCATTACGCGTGTGGTGGCATTAAATGTTAATAATTACTTTTACTCAGCATTTGTTGGTATAAACGTTTCATATTCTGAGTAGTCAGGTTTGTGCAACGGATAGTGATAGAGGTTAGTTACTCGGCATGAGATAACTCACTCAGTGTGCATTTATTTCTGGGCATGTGATTTTGAATAAAATCTTTAGACACTCAGCATGGTATCACTCATTCAGCATGCATCATATCACATTTTTACTTAGGAATTTAAGACAGTGGATTAAACATACCAATGGCTTCTCTCAGTATGCTGAATTGCTCTCGTGCTAGGGGCTTTGTAAAGATATCAGCAAGCTGCTCATCTGTTGGCACATAAGTCAGCTTGATTTCTTCCTTGAGTACATGATCTCTGATGAAGTGATGTCTTATGCTGACATGCTTCATCCTGCTGTGCTGGATTGGGTTCTTTGAGAGGTCAATTGCACTTTTGTTGTCGCATTTAACTTCAATTGTCTTTGTTTGAACACCATAATCTTCAAGCTGTTGCTTAATCCATAGGACTTGAGCAACACAGCTTCCAGCAGCAATGTACTCAGCTTCAGTTGTGGACAGGGCTACTGACGCCTGCTTCTTGCTGAACCAAGATACAAGACAGCTTCCTAGGAAATGGCATCCTCTAGAGGTGCTTTTTCTTTCCAGCTTGTCTCGGCCATAGTCAGCGTCAGTGTATCCAATGAGTGTAAAGTCATGAGTATTTGGATACCACAAACCTGCATTAACTGAGCTTTGCAAATATCTAAGGATCCTTTTTACAGCTATGTAGTGGGATTCCTTAGGGTTAGCCTGATATCTAGCACAATAACATACTGAGAACTGAATGTCCGGTCTACTTGCTGTTAAGTAAAGTAAAGAGCCAATCATACCTCGGTACAACTTGCTGTCTACTGACTTACCATTTTCATCAGCACAGAGGACAGTGTCAGTGCCCATAGGAGTGGATATTTGCTTACAATGTTCTAGTTCATATTTCTTCAATATCTCCTTGGCATATTTAGCTTGGCTGATGAATATGCCATTCTTTCCTTGCTTAATTTGAAGTCCAAGGAAGAAGTTGAGTTCTCCTATCATTGACATTTCGAATTCAGTCTGCATTTGTTTGCTAAATTCCTTGCACATAGATTCATTAGTAGCACCAAATATGATGTCATCTACATATATTTGTGCCAGCAGGGTATCTTTACCCTTTCTCTTAATGAATAAGGTTGTATCAGCTTGACCTTTGACATAATTTCTAGTCAGTAAGAAGTTGGTCATCCTCTCATACCAAGCACATGGTGCTTGCTTGAGACCATACAGAGCCTTTTTAAGTTTGTAAACGTGGTTTGGGAACTTAGAATCCTCAAACCCTGGAGGCTGATTGACATAGACCTCCTCGTTTATTACTCTATTAAGAAATGCACTTTTAACATCCATTTGAAACAGTTTAAAATTCATATAAGATGCATATGCACATAAATCCTAATTGCTTCTAGCCTTGCCACTGGGGCAAAGGTCTCACCGTAGTCAATACCTTCTTGCTGACTGTAGCCCTAGGCTACAAGTCTTGCCTTGTTTCTGACTACGTTTCCTTGTTCATCCAGCTTGTTCCTGAAGACCCATCTCGTTCCAATGGTCTTTTGGCTCCTTGGATGTGGCACTAGCTCCCATACATTATTCCTCCTAAATTGGTCGAGTTCCTCTTGCATGGCATTCATCCAGAATTTCGTCATGCTCAGCTTCGGCAAAGTTCTTCGGCTCCTGAACTGAGACGAAAGCTACATTGCCGAGATACTTCCTTAGTTGATTCCTTGTCATCAGCGTATTTCCAGCTGAGTCAAGAATTGCATTTTCTGAATGCCCTCTTGGGACTCTTATCTCCTTGGGTAGATTCATGTCTTGTTCTACTCGTGTTTCAACATTCTCTGCAGAAGTAGATTGGTCAGTGAAAGTAATTTTAGGTTCACTCTTACTCTTGGTCAGCCGTTTTGTGAAGGACTCAGTAGCTGGTTCTTGATCAGCAGGTGCTGAGTTTGGTTCATCTTCTATCAGCGGTTGGTATCTTCCTGCAGGGTCAGTTTCATCGAATTGCACATGTATAGATTCTTCTAATACTTGGGTTTTCTTATTAAAAACTATGTATGCTTTGCTGTTTGTTGAGTAGCCTAGAAAGATAGCCTCATCAGCTTTTGAATCAAATTTGGCTAAGCTATCTTTGGTATTTAAAATAAAACATCTACAGCCAAAGGCACGAAAGTATCCAATGTTGGGCTTTCGTCCTTTCCAAAGTTCATAAGGGGTTTTCTTAAGTATATGTCTGACTAGAGCCCTATTTAGAATATAGCATGCTGTGTTAACAGCTTCTCCCCAAAAATACTTTGGAAGCCTATGCTCATCCAGCATTGTCCTGGCTATTTCAACCAAAGTCCTGTTCTTCCTTTCAACAACCCCATTTTGTTGAGGCGTTCTAGGAGCAGAGAAATTGTGGTCAATGCCGCTGGCTTCACAGAATTCAACAAACTTTTGGTTTTTGAATTCTCCACCGTTATCATTACGGATATGAGCTAATTTTAGGTCTTTTTCATTTTCAATTTTTCTAACCAAGTTTGAAAATGTCTCAAAGGTCTCATCCTTGCTGGTCAGCAAGATAACCCACGTATACCGAGAGAAGTCATCTACAATGACCAAGGAAAATCTTCTTCCACCCAGACTCAGCGGTTGGACTGGACCAAAGAGATCCAAGTGTAGTAACTCTAACAGACGTTTAGTTGAGACAATGTTTTTACTATGAAAAGATTGTTTGGTTTGTTTTCCAGCTTGGTAGGCATGGCATAATTGATCTTTTTGAAATTTAAGTTCAGGCAGTCCCTCAACCAATTGCTTTCTTGCTAATTTGGCCATGAGGTCCATGCTTACATGACCAAGTCTCATGTGCCATAGCCAGGAATTTTCTTCCTTTGTGACTAAGCATACAGTTTTTGAAAACTTCTTTTCTAGGTTCAGCATGAAGACATTGTCTATCCGAGGGGCAGTTAAGATTAACTCATTTGTTTTTCCCTCATATATTTTACATCCAGTATCGTCAAATATAACTTTTCTCCCATTATCACATAGCTGAGCTACGCTGAGTAAGTTATATTTGAGTCCGCTGACTAGGGAGACAGATTCAATAGTGGGATTACCTCCTACGGTGCCTGATCCTACTATCTTACCCTTTTTGTTGTCTCCAAAACTTACGCTTCCTCCTCGTTTATGTTAAAACATGATGAATTGAGTTTCATCACCCGTCATATGCCTTGAGCATGCGCTGTCAATATACCACATTTTTTACTTCTCGGCACATCTCAGGCTTACCTGCATTGTGATCAGTTTCCTTTAGGTACCCAATTCTTTTTGGGTCCTGACTTGTTAGGTTCAACAGGTAAAGCATCATATTTTATTTTGTGGCGACATATATTGACAGTATGGCCACTTTTTCCACAGAAGTCACAACTGACTTTCTGTTTAGGACTCTTTACTGACTTGTCAGCACCCCAGTGCTGAGCGTGCCAGCACACCTTAGTGGTGTGTCCTAACTTCCCACAAAAGTCACACTGGACTCTTCGCTGGGGATTTCGTCTCTGCGGAGTACCTTGGTACTGAGTACCTTGATACTGAGTTCTCAGAGGAAAATTGTTTTTGTTTGGAACCTTTAATTGGTTCTGAATGGTTGTGACATCCTTCCTCAGTTTTTTGGAAACTGACTGGACTTCAGAGACAGACTCATGAATGGTTTTCATATTTTTATGCAAAACCGAGTTGTCTTGAAGAAGGTATCTGAGGTCACTCAGTTTGACCTCTTCCACCTCATCACAGCGCCGGCTGAGTGCTTTAATCTTCTTGTTACACTTTTTTACAAGTGTATACAGATCACTCAGGACGTTACCCATTTCATTTCTGAGTTGAGAGAGAGAGATTACCTCATTAGATTGCTCTTCATTATCTAACTCATCAGATTGGTCAGCATGCTCAGAAATGTATGGCTCAGCAAGTTCGTCAGCCATAAAGCATATCTTTGCTGACTCGGTGGCCTCAGTTTCTGTTGATGAAGATTCATCACTGTCACTCCAAGTAGCCACCATTGCCTTCTTCCCACTTTTCTTGTCTTTCCTCAGTGTGGGGCAGTTTGACTTAATATGACCATCTTGATGGCACTCAAAGCATGTAATGGGCTTTGAGCTGTCCTTTCTGTATTTGCTGTCGCTTGAGTCAGCCTTATACTTATCAAACTTTTTGTAAGGCTTTTTAGAATATTTGTCGTTCTTCCTGAACAGCCTCTTCATCTTTCTTGTGAACATAGCCATCTCCTCATCATCAGTTGAACTCCCGTCAGTGGAGTCAGCCTTCATGACAAGTGACTTCTACTTCTTGTCATCAGATTTTTCCTTCACCTCAAAGTTTTTCATGGATATCTCATGGGTCAGCAATGAACCGATGAGTTCGTCATATTTGTAGGTGGTTAAATCCTGAGCTTCCTCAACTGCTGTCTTCTTTGCTTGCCAGTCTTTTGGAAGACTCCTGAGTATCTTTTTGACTTGTTCTTCCTCAGTGAAGATTTTCCCAAGTCTCTTGAGCTCATTAATGATGTTGGTGAACCTTGCGTTCATGTCTGAAATGCCCTCATCATTGTTCATCTCGAACAGCTCGTACAGTCTCATCTGCTGATTCACCTTGGATTCTTTTACTTTGTTTGTTCCCTCGTAGGTGGCTTCCAGCTTCTTCCAGATCTCTTGTGCCGACTCACAACCTGAGATTTTGTTATATTCTGCAGCATCGAGCGCACAGTGAAGCATATTGATAGCCGAAGCATGATTTTGTAGCTTATTGAGATCATCCTCTGTCCATTCAACCTCAGCTTTAACAACTGACTGGCCAGCAACAACTTTCACAAGTACAAACGGGCCTTAGACTATAGATAGCCAGGCACTCATGTTTGTAGCTTGAATGAAGTTCTTCATCCTATTATTCCAAAAGGTATAGTTTGACCCGAAGAATAGAGGAGGCCTAGTAATGGACAGCCCCTCAGGTAATATCTGAGTTGTCTGGTTTCCAGGGAGAAACCGAGTGCTGTTTTCACCCATGGTATGGATCAACTCAAGGTTGTTAGACCTTTAGTAATGAGCTTTTAGGCTCTGATACCACTTGTTGGTCCCTTGTAAGGTTGCAAATATAGTTCCAATGGGGGGGTTAGGAACTATTTTACCTTTTTGAAAGATTAGGGAAAATTTCTTTTTCTTAAGAAAAGATTATATAACAGCGGCACTGATCAATCGACAAGACACTGGCTTAGTCAACTAGTGACTAGGTCAGTTTCGTTGCTTAGGTCAGGAAATAACACTTAGAGTCTATTCCTGAACTAATTCGTTGGCAGCGCACAACTCAGCTTGACCTCTTTTACTTGGTCAGTTTTAGTTTGTTTTAAGCAAGCAATATAAATAAGGAGTTAAGGTTTAGAAATACTTCACTCAGCAGATTTATCCAGGTTCGGCTTCTTCTAAGCCTACGTCCTGTCCCCGGAACACTTCCGAGATTTCGAATCCTCTACTGAGCTCTTTAAAGGTAGAGCCTCAAACCTTTTACAATATCAGCAATTGAGTATGACAAGAGTACCTTCCTCTATACTTCTACTCAATCCTAATCTCTCCGCTGAGTACTTAAAACCGAGTACTCAGCCTCACCTTTCTATTCCTAGAAATGATTAAGATTTGTCCTAAACAACAATTGCTAGAACACTTTAGATGATTGAGGATCAATCACTCTAGACTTTTACACAAATGAATAAGCTTGTAGTGTAAGAATTTGCTTTGCTTTTGATGGAGAACTTTTGTACACGTTTGGTCAGCGTAACGGCTTTTGCTCAAAGTTCTCTGTTGAATGTGGATTCTGAATGCTCTATTTATAGAGAGCTGTGCGAGCTTCTGGTTATTTCGAATTTCGAAATAACCGTTGGAGGGAAACGGCTACAGGTTGTTTTCACTCAGTCTGTCAGCAGTTCTCTTAGCCAATCAGATTCCAGCATCTTCTGTTCTTCGGTCAGTGTGACAGTATGTTCCTCCATTTTAGGTAACGTCAACCAGACAGCTTGCTGTGTCTTCTGATCTTTACTAAAAGAGGAAATACTTTGTCTGGAAGCTGGCTTGAGGTCAGCGGCTGTCTTGTACGTTTTGTCGAGACAGCTCAGCAGCTTCATACCGAAGTTGTCTACGTGGATCTTCTCGATCCTTCTTTGCTCAGCATGCGTTTCATCACTTCAACGGCAGCGTTTTGGAAATACGCGGGCTGAGTGATCTTGGGCTTGTTTGACTTGGGCCTTGACTTCCATATAGGGCTTGGGCCTTATGATCTTTATGTCTTATAGCGATTATAAACTCAACATTGAACAAACACATTAGTAACACTAAATCAAAGCATTTAAACTTAGTGTGTTGTAGAATATTTAATTTCACTTAATTAATTTTGTCAAATCAAAATCCTGTGGAAATGTGTTTCAACAGATACTTCCCAAGAGAGTGAGTAAGAGGAATACCAGACAACTCACTCAACCTTTTACAGGCTCCATGGCTCATATTCTTAGAGCATAACATCTTGGATTTCTGAACATTGATTTTCTGACCAGAGGCAGAACAGAAGCAATCAAGAATGTCCATAATAACTCTTAACTGCTCATCCTTGCCTTTTATAAAGATCAGAATATCATCTGCAAAGAATAAGTGAGTAATTTGGGGGCAGAACTTGTTTATCGCCACCGGGTGGAGCTTCCCCTCATCAACAGCATCTTGAATAAGGTCAGACAACCTTTCCATTGCTATAACAAATAAGAAAGGGCTCATAGGGTCCCCTTGACGGATACCCCGGCCCGGAGAGAATTCCTCTGACATATCCCCATTAATCATAACTTGAAAAACAGGAGAAGAGATACAAACCTCAATAAGTCTTCTCCACTTGTCCGGGATCCTGGCTCTCTCCAGACTCTCCATCAGAAAACTCCAATTAATGCGATCATAGGCTTTCTCCAGATCCAATTTAAGAACGATAATACCTTTCTTCCCCTTCTTGATCTTCATAGTGTGGACCATCTCCTGGGCAATCACCACATTATCCATCATTTGTCTACCCGACACAAAGCTTCCCTGATTCTGACTAATGAGCCCAGGAAGAATGCAACGGAGTCTGTTCGCCACCATCTTTGTAATGGTCTTATAAAGAACATTACAAAGACTGATAGGTCTCATGTGTAAGAAAGAAGAAGGTTTCTCAACTTTAGGAATAAGAACAAGAAGGGTTCTGTTCACCAGCCCTATGTCCTGAGAGCCATTAAACACATCCATGATAAAGTTATAAATACCTTCCTTCACAACCTCCCAGTGTTTATGGAAAAAGCCAGCAGGTAGGCCATCAATCCCAGGCGCTTTAGTAGCCCCAATACTAAAAATGGCTTGATTGATATCTTTCAAGGATATAGGCTGGAAGGCCTCCAGAACTCTATCCTCTCCCACCGTGGGAAAAGTGGCAACAGAATTAGCCTTGTCAAGATCGACATGTTCCTCTTTAAATAGGTCCCTATAGAAAGTCAGAGCCAGTTTCCGAATATCTTCATCCTCATAAACCCAGTCACCTTCAGAGTTTCTAATCGCATCAATCCTATTCCTCTACCTCCTAGTGATGGTAGAGAGGTGAAAGTACCTGGTATTGCGATCCCCATCTCTGATCCAGGCTTTCCTAGACTTTTGGAACCAAAGAAGCTCCTCCTACCTAAGCACCGCTTCCAACTCCTTCTGAAGAGTTCTGAGAAGACCATCCAAGCTGTGCTCAAATCTAACCTCTAGACTACGATGAATGCCCTCAATTCTATTTAAAAGCTTTCTCTTCCTCCTAATAATATGGCCAAAGACCTTTTTATTCCATCCCAGCACATTCCTTCTGAAACCATCAGCAGCTTGAAGGACATTAGAGTGAGGCTTCCAATTATCTTGAACGAAATCCTTAAACTGAGGATGAGATTTCCAAGCCACCTGATAGCGGAAAGGTCTCTCCCCCCTAGGCCTCAAACCTCTCATAAGCCTAAATAAGATAGGACAGTGATCCGAATGACGGAACGGAAGATTTAATACAGAGCTATCAGGAAAAGCAGAAAGAGCAGAAACATTAGCATAAGCTTTGTCCAACCGAACAAAGGTACTATTGCGTTTCCAAGTGAACTTATGACCAGAAGCCCCTAGATCAGACAGCCCACATAAATCCATACTATTCTTATGGTTGAGGCAACGGTTAACATAGTGATGTGAACCCCCTCTCTGATCACTCATAAGAGCAATATCATTAAAGTCACCAGCAACAAACCAAGGCTCAGATATGTTAATACTTAAAGAGTAAAGTACCTCCCAAAGCCGTTTCCGATTAGCCAACACAGGATCCGCATAAACCAGGGTAACAAAAAAGGAATCGTTACGAGAAACATTAACTTTAGTATGAATGAACTGTTTATCCATACTAATAATATCGAAATGAACACGGTCTGGCTTCCAGAAAAGCCAAATCCCCCCAGCACGGCCAGTAGCCTCCGATCTAACACAGTTCCAGTTCCTAAACTTCTTAACCACCTCATCTGCTTTATCACCACTGACCTTGGTTTCCAATAAAGCAAAACAAGATGGATTAAACTGTTTAATTAAATCATTAACATGGACACGGGTAGCCTTGCTAGCCGCACCTCTAACATTCCAAAGCAACAAATCCATAGAAAGGAGGAAAACTGACCGAACCCACCACACCTATGCCAGGTATTTATTAGGGGCTCCTGAGAGCCTTGTCGAGGTACCCACAGGCCCTCTCTTCTCTGGTAAAGCCATAGAATTATGGCCACCTTTTTGCTTTCCTTTTAGTTTTTTCAAACTAGTTTTAATAACACCCATAGTCTTCCCAATACCAGGATCACCACCCTGACTAGGGATAATATCCTCCTTAACTTCTTCTTCCTTTGGTAAGCTAAAGTCTGGGACCCCACCTGGGATTCACCTTTAGAGACAAAGAGGGGGTTAACAGTTTCAATCACCTTACCTGAGGGTTCAGCGGATTCTAACCCTGGCATGCTTTGATCAATCTGCACGTCAGCCTGGTCAGAAACATGGACTTCCTCAATGGTCAGGTGTTAAGCCCAAAATATACCTAAAATATCATATATAAATATGCTAAATTTACATTGAAATCATGTTAATTATATTCATTTGGAATACTTTTACATCTTTATTTACTTCTTTGATGCAAGGTACTTAATTATTTGGTTAAATCCAAATAGGAGCGAAAACGGAGCTAAAATGGAGGAAAAACCTAAAAAACGTACTGAGAACGCATAACAGCCAGAAGAACGCTCAAGGAGGACGAAAAGCAGTCGAGAGACATGGAAAATTCTCTCTGTCGCGACTGAGATTTTCATAATCTCAGTCGCGACTTACGGAAGCCAGCTCGGGAGAAAGACGGAGTCTTCAACTCGCCCCTGTACCCCCTGTCGCGACTGAGATTTTCAGAATCTCAGTCGCGACAGCGAACTGTTCTGCACACAAAACACATGTTTTAATCCGAGAAACGCGACTGTTCGTTTGAATAAAAGCGACCCTTCACCAACGGACACGACCCATCATTTATAACCCTTCAACAACTATAAATAAGTGATCCATTTCAGAATTGGAGAGGTTGGAAAAGTTAGAGAAATTAGAGAAGAAAGTTATTATGTTGAGTTTCTGATTCAGAAAAGAATCAGAAAGTTAGATTTCATTTCTGTAAACAAACTTGCTATACACAAGTTGTTATTAGATTAGTTATAAACACAGTATCAGTTTAGTTTCTAAGGTTGATCAGAGACAAGATTTCATTCTGGTAGTGGACCTAGCAGTCTCTATTCCGAAGATCCAGCGAGAAGAATTGACGGCTGAAGCGCATGAGGTTTGACGCACCTACGGAGTTTGAGAGAAAGATTGTCAACCCGGATCTCAAAGTTTTCATTACAATGCTATCCAAGTTTCTACTTCTCTGTTAACTTGTGAAAATTCACATTTCATTAATGATATACTTATTTATTCAATATATTCTTACTGTTGATTATTTTGATATTGTTCTGACAAAATGATTTTCAAAATGATAATCTGGTGTTTTTATTAAAACGTTCTATTCCATCTTATTCATATAAGAACTTTGTTGAACACTTGACAGATTTAGTTTTTATGGATGACATGATCGCTGATCGCGGCTTATCAGACATAAAATACTAGTTTGATTAAGGTAGGAATCACCTCAACATCAGAGGGATTTCTACGGTTCAAAGCCATTTAATTGAATAAATCGCTATATTGTTACATGTTTATAATCTTACAAAGTTAAAGTTGTTTTCTTTGCTTTATGAAAATAAGTTTTATACCTATTATTTATTCCAATTACGGAAGTATCTGTCTTGTAATCAAAATTCCAAAACAGAACTGCTCTCTAAACTCGATATAATACTTCTATCTAATCCTAATTTACCAAAACCAATTCCATCAATTAAAACGTATTTCTTTTATTAAACCTAAACACGTGATTAAACCGAATTAAATAAAGTTTTAGTTAAAAAGCGTTCCCTGTGGGTTCGATATCTTTTATTACTACAAGCGTATACCGTGCACTTGCGGAAATCGCTCAACAAGTTTTTGACGCCGTTGCCGGGGAACGCCAAAATTTTTGACAAAATTTTAAATTTTTCGTGTTTTATTTCGAATATAGGTTTAAACATACTTATTTTAACTTTTATAATTTAATAATTTTCATCTACTAATTTATTTATTTTTCAAATTCTGCTTTGTAGGTAGTTTCGGTTCGTGCAAGATTTCAGGTTCATGCGCAGTTCTCGAAGTTCAGGCATTGTACCAGACCTTATAGACCCAGAAATTGAGAAAACCATTAGGAAGAACAAGAAAAATAAGAAAAACAAAAATAAGACCCCAGTAAAAACATATACCGAGCCAGAAAAAATGGCAGACCCACCAACACTTATGGATTACGCTAGGCCAGGTGTGGCCGGTGTGACCAATAGTATCATGATAACTTGCCGGATCCGATTTGATATTCCCTGCCGGAGTTACCTGCAAAACAGAACCGGAGACAGGATCTCCGGGAAAACTCTCCGACGATCAAGTCAGTTTTTGTAAGAGGGTTGGTAATTTGGCAATAATATTGTAGGGCAAAAAATGTGAACGTACCTTTTTCCCTTGTTCTTAAGGCCTTTTATAGGTGTTTTTTAGGTAACCGCCGAGGGCGGTTACTCCTTAGTGGGCCACGTTCTGAGGGCGGTTCCCCCTTTTTAGGCCATGTCCCTTTCGTGGCTTTCATGGCAACGAACGTGGTTCTGAGTGGGAGTCTTGATGCACCGTTTAGGAATTCGGGGCGGTTACTCGCTTCACCCGTTTCCGCTTATTCGGGTCCCATTCGGGGCGGTTACTCGCTGCGCCCGCTTCCTTTATTCGGGTCCCATCCGATCTTAGACCATGGTTCTAAGTATGGGCTGGGCCTGCGAAATGAATATGACTCGGTTTAGCCTCGCGGGTCATCACATGCCTCCCCTTTAGTTTGATACAAGAGCCCTTTAGGGTCTGTTCATAGGGGACGCTTCGTTTTTGCTTGTCTATTCAAAATTCAAAAACTTGTGAATTTTTCCTCTTTCGTTATTTCTTTTCCGGCGTCATCTTTTCCGGCGTTGACCTCTTATTTCCGTCACTTCTCTGTGTTGTCTTTCCCATGTAAGTTTTCCTCTTCATAACTTGTACCTTGTTCGGCTTTTTACTTCTATTTATTTCTTTTCCTCAACATGTCGAACCCCGACCTCGACTTCGCACCGTTCGATGAGAACTACGTCCGCGAGGTTTCTCATGAAGTTGATGAGATGGTTGATGAAGTTTCAACCAGTTCTCATGGGTCTGATTCCCACCCCGCTGACTTCCTCCATCTGACGAATACAACCGACGAGGGTCTAGATTTTGACCCTAAGAAGTTGATTCCGCCACCTGTCCCAACCCCCCGTTTGTTACCAAAGAGGGACAGGTCGGGAAGCCTAGTTTGTCGCGAGACCATTGAGGATTTGCGGGTGCAATATCCTTGGCTCCAAGGTCTCGAGACCATCATTCCTGGGGAGGATAGAGGACCGGGCGATTACCCAAAGGGGTATTTCACCATTTTCGTCGCCCAAATTATCTGCGGCTTCACTTATCCGCTGGCGGATGAGATTGCTTCCGTCCTCGGCGGTTACGGAATCGCACCCGGGCAGTTACATCCAAATGGATGGGCCGACTTGACCCTGGATAAATTTCTGGCGGATTGTTTGGAGGTTCCTTTCTCGCTCAAAATTTTCTCCAAGCTTCATCATTTCAAGAGTTCGGCGGGATATTTCACTTTCATCCGCCAGAGCGGATACTATGGTTTTGACGAGAAGCTGAACAAGATCCGCGAGTGGGATCGCTCTTACTTTTTTATCAAGTTTAATGAGGGAAATCTGAACTTCCTTCGCCGTTGGGGTCGGCCCAATGTGAAGAGTTTGAACTTCGGTTACCCCAGCAAGGAAGAATCCGCTGTCATCGAGTTCCTGAAGAGTACCCCTCCTTTTGTATAGACATATGATCAAACCTTCCATATGCTAAGGAGCCGAGTAGCGATTGCCTACCGCAAGGGGGATCGCGTGGTCTATATCCCTTATCGCGTTTTTGTACAAGGTACTTTTTATTTCCAAGTTGATGATTTCTTTTAACCCTTTGCAGGGGTGATCCTTTATCTCAAATCGCTGCAGATCGGGAGGCTAAAGCCCTAGCGAGAAGGAAGAAGCGGATGGCGGGAACCGCTTCCGTTGTAGGGGCGGATTCTTCTGGAGGAACGATTCCTTCCATTGAGGCGGCTTCTCCTGTAAGGGCCTCCGTTTCACAAGGTCCCGCTTCTGCCTCCGAGGATCTTCCTTTGACGAGGAAGCGGAAGGTAAGTGCGGATACAGAGTCTTCTCGTCCCAAGAAGAAGAACACCTCCGCGTCCCTTACTGTTGGCGGTACACCCGTATCAGCCTCATCCAAAGGAAAGAGCAGTACCCCAATTCACGAGGTATCTTGATCTATTCCCTCTTTCTATATTGCTACTTTTTTCCTCATGAGCTATCTGCTGTTCTCTTGATATTTTTCTTTACGCCTTTGCAGCCAATTCCCGACATCAGCGGATGGTGGACTAGGACCTTTGGCATGGCCGTGAGTTTTTCTTGCAAGGACATTATCTCTTCCATATGCAATGTCCTCGGGCGGCTTCCCTCTGCTTCCCGTGTGCGCGAACAAGTACCGCTCCCTACCGCTGTGGAGGGGATCGAGAAGCGTTCTGTAGAGGTATATTGTTGCTTGTCATTCTCTTTCAAGGATCTTGCGTCCATTGTAACCGCCTATTTCTATTCGCCCTTTTTTATTCGTGAGCCGTCTTATATGCAGATTATCAATTTCGCTGAGGGCATTCTTCGAAGGGATGCCGAGCGAGCCAAGGAGTTGGAAGGTCTTGGTACTGAATTGGCGACTCAGAAGTCGCTTTATGATGATGTCCAAGGGAAGGTGAAGGTCCTAGAAGGCGCCCTTCAGAAGGCTGTGAGCGAGAAGGAGGAGGCTCTTAAATCTCTTCAGGCTAAGTCCGATGAGCTGCGAAAGGCCCTCGATGATCTAGCTGATTCCAAGGAGACACAAAAGAAGAGGGCTGAGGAAATTCTGGCTGAAGACGGTGCCCGCATCTACTGGTATGGGGAGCGGATTCATGCCGCTTATGAGCATGGACATCAGGGTCTCGTACTTAACCGCCCCAAGGTTCCCATCCCTGAAAAGGATTTAACTAAGAAGTGGGACAAGCTGGATGCCGAGGATGCTGATATGGATGAGGTGCTCCTCTTAGATTGGAAGAGTTTTCAGGAATCTCCAATTATCGGCGAGATCCCTACCCAGAATGCGGAAGAAGGGGCACCGCAGGACATCTCTCAGCCTGAGCAAGAGGTACCGCCCTCTGAAGCAGTTATTGATTCGAGGGTTGAGGATTCGCTTGAAGTAGATCCGCCCACTGGAGGAGATGAGGGAGTCGCTGGAGGCGAGGAAAGCAATAGGGGTGAAGGAGAGGAAGCTGTAGCATAGTTTAATTTATATTTGGACTTTTTGTATGTAACAAACTGCCCGTATATATTAATTTTCTTTCACTTGCCGCTTTGCCTATACGTGCGATTATTGTCACTTTATTTTCATGTATGATCCTTGCCTTTTGCCGACTTCATACTTGTAATTCTTCATAGTAATTTTTGCTTTCGCTAGGGTGGCCAAACCCTTTTTGCAATTTTTGAGTACTCGTTTATTCGCTTAATTTTATGCCTTACTCTATTATTTTTCTTTCGAAAATAATATAATCATAAGGTTAATCATAAGGTTTTGCGAGTGATGCGTAATCATGCATCCGTCTTTCTTTAATAGGCAACACATTTATGTGTTTTTTGAGTTTAACCCTAAGGGTTTTGCGAGTGATGCGTAATCATGCATCCGCCTTTCTTTAATAGGCAACACATTTATGTGTTTTTTGAGTTTAACCCTAAGGGTTTTGCGAGTGATGCGTAATCATGCATCCGCCTTTCTTTAATAGGCAACACATTTATGTGTTTTTTGAGTTTAACCCTAAGGGTTTTGCGAGTGATGCGTAATCATGCATCCGCCTTTCTTTAATAGGCAACACATTTATGTGTTTTTAAGAACAATCTGCATTCGGACGTAACATATTGAATAAATGTAATAATTGAATACCTTTATTGATAAAGAGAAAAGGTTTATTACATAGGTACACCAACTGTGTGGGATCAAAGCCTCATTAAAACCTTTTATCAGAAAACCCAATGGAAAAAACTCATAAAAGGAAAAAGAGTACTCGTCATTTCCTCGAACTACTCGGCCTTTTTATATAGGCGTAGATTCTCTAGATTCCAGGTGCGCGGGAGCTTCTTTCCGCTCATTTCTTCTATTTCAAAAGTGGCTGGTCCCAGCTTCTTGGATACTTTGTATGGTCCGATCCAGTTGACGCCCAGCTTGCCTTTGCCATCTCTGGATTGTATTTTATCCGCTTTTTTCAAGACCAAGTCGTTCTCGTTGATTATTACTTTTCGCACTCTTCTGTCATGATATTTCTTGATTCTATTGCGGTACACTACCATTCGCATGTAAGCTTTTTCTCTTCGTTCCTCCACAGAATCCAAAGCATCTCTAATGTTGATAGGATTTTGTGTGTCGCAATAATAAATTATCCGATCTGTGGGCGACTTGATTTCAACAGGTAGGACTGCTTCGGCTCCATAAACTAGCGAGAAAGGTGTTTCGCCTGTTGCTGCCTTTACAGAGGTTCTGTATGCCCACAACATATGGGGTATCTCATCCGCCCAACCTGTTTTTTTGTCTCCTAGCCGCTTCTTGATGCCTTGAATCATGGCCCTGTACGTAACCTCCATCATACCATTCGATTGGGGATGGTTTACGGAAGAAAAATGATTTTTGATCCCCATGCTTTCGCAGTATGCTTTGAACTTGGCACAGTTGAACTGGGTGCCATTGTCGGTTATGAGCTTTTGCGGGATTCCAAATCACATGATAATGTTCTCTCGTAAGAACTCGATCATTCGCTCAGGTGTTTGTGCGGTTACTGCCTCCGCTTCTACCCATTTGCTGAAGTGGTCAACTGCGACTATCAAGTACTTCCTTTTCTTTGTCGTTTCTGGGAATGGGCCCACTATATCGATTCCCCATGTTACGAATGGCCACACCGTCATTATAGCGATTTGTTCGGCTCCGGGAACATGCTTTTCATTCGCATGTATTTGACAATTGTGACATTCTGCAACCATCTTCTGAGAATCTTCCACCACCTTGGGCCAGTAGTATCCCATCAGTTTGACCTTTCTTGCCAACGCCGCCGAAGCTTCATGCGCGCCACAAATTCCTTCATGTAGTTCTCGCAGCACGTAGTCTCCTTCGTTGCGACTAATGCATTTCAACCATGGATATGTGTACGATTTCCGATACAAAGTTCCATCCCGAACTGAGTATCGAGCTGACTGCCCAATTAGCTTTCTGGCTAAGCTCTTATCAACCGGTAAATCTCCCTGCTCCAGATATTGGCGGATGGGCATCCGCCAATCTTCATCGTCTTCCAGTTCTTCGATGACCATAATCTGATCAACCTCGAATGCTGGTGCCGATTTTATTTCCAAATTGCATGCCTTTTGACTCCATGGTTCTCTACTTGCCGCTGCTTTTGCCAATTCGTCATCCTTTGCATTTTGGCCTCGCGGAACATGCACCATCTCCCAAACGACTCCCTTGTGCGTTAACTCTTGTGTCAATCTGCCGACCACCTGATGGTATTTTACTAGCTCCTCCTGTTTCACCAGATAATTTTTTATGATCTGGTTTATCATGAGTTTGGAATCGCTGTAGATTACCACCTGATAACTTGCTGGATCCGCTTTGATGTTCTTTGCCGGAGTTACCTGCAAAACAAAACCGGAGACAAGATCTCCGGGAAAACTCTCCGACGATCAAGTCAGTTTTTGTAAGGATGAGTCTATAATTTAGCAATAGCTTTATGGGAAAAAATGTGAACGTACCTCCTCCCTTATTCTTAGGGCCTTTTATAGGTGTTTTTTGGGTAACCGCCGAGGGCGGTTACTCCTTAGTGGGCCACGTCCTGAGGGCGGTTACCCCTTTTTAGGCCATGTCCCTTTCGTGGTTTTCATGGCAACGAACGTGGTTCTGAGTGGGAGTCTTGGCGCTCCGTTTAGGAATTCGGGGCGGTTTACTCGTTACGCCCGCTTCCTTCATTCGGGTCCCGTCCAATCTTAGCCCATGGGGCTTTAATATGGGCTGGGCTTGCGAAATGAATATAACCCGTTTTGGGCTTCGCGGGTTATCACATGCCTTCCCCTTGGTCTAGTAAGAGCCCTTTTAGGGTCTTTTTATAGGGGACGCTTCGTCTTTGTCCGATTATTTCAAAGTTTTGAATTTGTGCATTTCCCCTCTTTCGTTTTCTCCGGCGTCGACCTTTTAATTCCGTTACTTCTTTTCCGGCGTTGACCTCTTAATCCCGTCACTTCACTGTGTTGTCTTTTTCATGTAAGTTTTTCTTTTCACATTTGCTCCTTGTTCGGCTTTTTGCTTCTGTTTTCCTTTTATCGATCATGTCAGACCTCGACTTCGCGCCATTTGACGACGATTATGTCCGCGAGGTCTCTAACGAGGTCGAAAAGATGGTTGAGGAAGCTTCGACCAGCTCTTCTGGGTGTAATTCTCATCCCGCCGACTTCCTTCATCTGGCGAATACAACCGACGAGGGTTTAGGTTTTGACCCCAAAAAGTTGATTCCGCCACCTGTCCCAACCCCTCGTTTGTTACCAAAGAAGGACAGGTCGGGAAGTCTGGTTTGTCAAGAGACAATCGATGATTTGCGGGAGCATTATCCCTGGCTCCGAGGTCTCGAGATTATCATTCCTGGGGAGGATAGGGGACCGGGCGATTATCGTGGCCCAGATTATCTGCGGCTTCACTTATCCGCTGGCGGATGAGATTGCTTCCGTCCTAGGCGGTTATGGAATCGCGCCCGGGCAATTGCATCCTAACGGCTGGGCCGATTTGACTCTGGACAAATTCTTGGCGGATTGTTTGGAGGTTCCCTTTTCGCCCAAAATCTTCTCCAAGCTCCACCATTTCAAAAGCTCGGCGGGTTATTTCACTTTCATCCGCCAGAGCGGATACTATGGTTTTGACGAGAAGCTGAACAAGATCCGCGAGTGGGATCGATCTTACTTTTTCATCAAGTTTAATGAGGAGAACCTGAACTTCCTTCGTTGCTGGAGCCGACCCAACGTAAAGAGTTTGAACTTCGGGTATCCCAGCCAGGAAGAATCCGCCGTTATCAAGTTCCTGAAGAGCACTCCACCTTTTGTATGGACATATGATCAGGCCTTCCATATGCTAAGGAGCCGAGTAGCGATTGCATACCGCGAGGGGGATCGTGTTGTCTATATTCCTTATCGCATTTTTGTGCAAGGTACTTTTTATTTCCAAGTTGATGGTTTCTTTTAACCCTTTGCAGGGGTGATCCTTTATCTCAAATCGCTGCAGATCGGGAGGCCAAAGCCCTGGCGAGAAGAAAGAAGCGGATGACGGAAACCGCTTCCGTTGTTGGGGCGGATCCTTCTAGAGGGACGATTCCTTCTATTGGGGCGGCTTCCCCGGTTAGGGCTTCCGCTTCACAAGGTCCCGCTTCTGCCTCCGAGGATCTTCCTTTAACCAGGAAGCGGAAGATAAGTGCGGATACAGAGTCTTCTCGTTCTAAAAAGAAGAACCCTTCTGTGTCCCTTACTGTTGGCGGCGCACCTGTATCCGCCTCATCTAAAGGAAAGAGCAGTACCCCCATTCACGATGTATCTTGATCTACTCCCTCTCGTATTGCTACTTTTTCCTCATGAGCTATCTTCCATTCTCTTGATATTTTTCTTTATGCTTTTGCAGCCAATCCCCGATATTAGCGGATGGTGGACTAGGACTTTCGGCCTGGCTGTGAACTTCTCTTGCAAGGATATTGTATCTTCCATATGCAATGTCCTCGGGCGACTTCCCTCGGCCTCCCGTGTGTGCGAGCAAGTATCGCTCCCTACTGCCGTGGAGGGGATCGAGAAGCGTTCTGTAGAGGTATATTATTGCTTTGTCCTTTCGCTTTCAAATATCTTGTGTTCATTGTAACCGCATATTTCTATTCGCCCATTTTTATTTGTGAGACATGTTATATGCAGATTATCAATTTCGCTGAGGGCATTCTCCGAAGGGATGCAGAGCGAGCCAAGGAGTTGGAAAGTCTTGGTACGGAATTGGCGACTCAGAAGTCGCTTTATGATGATGTCCAAGGGAAGGTGAAGGTCCTAGAGGGCACCTGCCAGAAGGCCGTGGGCGAGAAGGAGGAGGCCCTTAAATCCCTTCAGGCCAAGTCCGATGAACTGCAAAAAGCCCTCGACGACCTAGCTGCTTTCAAGGAGGCCCAAAAGAAGAGGGTTGAGGAGATTTTGGCTGAAGATGGCGCCCGCATCTACTGGTATGGGGAGCGAATTCATGCGGCTTATGAGCACGGGCATCAGGGTCTAGTACTTAACCGCCCCAAAGTTCCCATCCCTGAAAAGGATTTAACTGGGGAGTGGGATAAACTGGAAGCCGAGGATGCTGATATGGATGAGGTACTCTTCTTAGATTGGAAGAGTCTTCAGGATCCTCCGATTGGCTGCGAAATCCCTATTCAGCCCGCGGAAGGAGAGGCACCCCAAGCCGTTTCTCAGCCTGTGCAAGAGGTACCTCTCACCGAAGAGGTTACTGAAGCGGTTACCGATTCAAGGGTTGAGGATTCGCTTGAAGTAGATCCTCCTATCGGAGGAGATGAGGGAGTCGCCACAGTCCAGGAGGGCATTAGGGGCGAAGGAGAGGAAGCTGTAGCATAGCTTAACTTATATTTGGACTTTTGTATGTAAAAACCATGTAACAAACCGTTCTGATATATATATTTTCTTTCGGTTGTTGCTTTTCATATGTGTGTGATTGTCACTTTTTTGCCCTTTATATATGCCCTTTGTCTTTTTGCCGACTCCATATTTGTGTTTCTTTATAGCTAGGGTGGCCAGACCCTTTTTGCAATTTTGAGTACTCGTTTATTCGCTTAATTTTATGCCTTAACTTATAATTCTTCTTTCGAAAATAATCATAAATTTTGATCATAAGGTTTTGCGAGTGATGCGTAATCATGCATCCGCCTTTCTTTAACAGGCAACACATTTATGTGTTTTTGATTTTAACCCTAAGGTTTTTTGCGAGTGACGCGTAATCATGCATCCGCCTTTCTTTAAGAGGCAACACATTTATGTGTTATTGATTTTAACCCTAAGGTTTTTTGCGAGTGATGCGTAATCATGCATCCGCCTTTCTTTAAGAGGCAACACATTTATGTGTTTTTGTAAGGAATCCGCATTTTGTTGTAACATACTGAGTGAATGTAATAACTTTTATTGATGACGAGATAAAGTTTATTACATATGTACACCAATTGTGCGGGATCGAAGCCTCATTAAAACCTTTTATCAGAAAACCCAGTGGGAAAAACTCATAAAAGGAAAAAGAGTACTCGTCATTTCCTCGAACTACTCGGCCTTTCTATATAGGCGTAGATTCTCTAGATTCCAGGTGCGCGGGAGCTTCTTTCCGCTCATTTCTTCTATTTCAAAAGTGGCTGGTCCCAGCTTCTTGGATACTTTGTATGGTCCGATCCAGTTGACGCCCAGCTTGCCTTTGCCATCTCTGGATTGTATTTTATCCGCTTTTTTCAAGACCAAGTCATTTTCGTTGATTATTACTTTTCGCATTCTTCTGTCATGGTATTTCTTGATTCTATTGCGGTACATTGCCATTCGCATGTAAGCTTTCTCTCTTCGTTCCTCTACAGAATCCAAAGCATCTCTGATGTTGATAGGATTTTGTGTGTCGCAATAATAAATTGTCTGATCTGTGGGCGACTTGATTTCAACAGGTAGGACTGCTTCGGCTCCATAAACTAGCGAGAAAGGTGTTTCGCCTGTTGCTGCCTTTACAGAGGTTCTGTATGCCCACAACATATGGGGTATCTCATCCGCCCAACCTGTTTTTTTGTCACCTAGCCGCTTCTTGATGCCTTGAACCATGGCCCTGTTGGTAACTTCTGTCATACCATTTGATTGGGGATGGTTTACGGAAGAAAAATGATTCTTGATTCCCATACTTTCGCAGTATGTTTTGAACTTGGCACAGTTGAACTGGGTGCCATTGTCGGTTATAAGCTTCTGCGGGATCCCAAATCGCATGATAATGTTCTCTCGTAAGAACTCGATCATTCGCTCAGGTGTTTGTGCGGTTACTGCCTCCGCTTCTACCCATTTGCTGAAGTGGTCTACTGCGACTATCAAATACTTCCTTTTCTTTGTTGTTTCTGGGAATGGACCCACTATATCAATTCCCCATGTTGCGAATGGCCACGCCGTCATTATAGTGATTTGTTCAGCTCCGGGAACATGCTTTTCATTCGCATGGATTTAACAGTTGTGACATTCCGCAACCATCTTCTGGGAATCTTCCACCACCTTGGGCCAGTAGTATCCCAGCAGTTTGACCTTTCTTGCCAATGCCGCCGAAGCTTCGTGCGCGCCACAAATTCCTTCGTGTAGTTCTCGCAGCACATAGTCTCCTTTATTGCGACTAACGCATTTCAACCATGGACATGTGTATGATCTCCGATATAAAGTTCCATCCCGCATTGAGTATCGTGCCGACTGCCCAATTATTTTTCTGGCTAAGCTCTTATCAACCGGCAAATCTCCCTGCTCCAGATACTGACGGATTGGTATCCGCCAATCTTCATCGTCTTCCAGTTCCTCGATGATCATAATCTGATCAACCTCGAATGCTGGTGCCGATTTTATTTCCAAGTTGCATGCTTTTTGACTCCATGGTTCTCTACTTGCCGCTGCTTTTGCCAATTCGTCAGCTTTTGCATTTTGGCCTCATGGAACATGCACCATCTCCCAAACGACTCCCTTATGCGTTAACTCTTGTGTCAATCGGCCGACTACCTGATGGTATTTTACGAGCTCCTCCTGTTTCACCAGATAATTTTTTGTGATCTGGTTTATCATGAGTTTGGAATCGCTGTAGATTACCACTCTTTCTGGGGTGAGTTCATTGAGCAACTTCAATCCGCATATCATTGCTTCATACTCTGCGGCATTATTGGTAGTTTTGAAAGTTAATTTTGCTACATAGCACAGGCGAATAACCTCCGGGCCCTTGATGACGACTCCTAGCCCAGCTCCGCCTGCAGATAAGGCCCCATCTGTGTACATGCTCCACTCTTCTTTTTGTGCCTTTGGACATTCATCATCATCCCAGGTGAATTCGTTCACGAAGTCGGCGAGCACTTGGCTCTTTAGCGCTAGCCTTCCTTCATAGCGGATATCGAATTCGCCCAGGCGAATTGACCATTGCATCAACCGGCCAAATGCATCAGGTTTCTGCAGTACCTTTCGCATTAGGATGCCAGTTCTCACAATGATAGTATGCGCCTGAAAGTATGGTTTCAATTTAGCCACCCTGGTTATCACTGCGAGGGCCATTTTGTCCAACTTCGAATACCGGAGTTCTGCATCCTTCAGGACTTTGCTCACGTAGTACACTGGATATTGTTGCCCTTCTTCTTCTCGCACCATCACAGTGTATATCGCCATGCTGGTGACGGATACATAAAGAAACAAATCTTCTCCGTCTTCCGGCCTGCTCATTAAGGGCGGATAACATAGTAATCGCTTTATCCCCTCAAATGCTTCTTGACAATCCGGCGTCCATTCAAAGGATTTGGATTTATTGATGGCATTGTAGAAAGGTAGACATCGCCTAGCTGAGCATGATATGAATCGCCCTAATTCCACCAACCGCCTGTTCAGTCTCTATACTTCCCTTATGTTCCTTGGCGTCTTCATCTCCATTACTGCTTTAACCTTCTCAGGATTCGCCTCAACCCCTTTGCCGCTAACAATGAAACCCAGGAACTTTCCCGCTCTTGCTCCGAATGTGCATTTCTCTGGGTTCAATTTGAGGCCATATTTGATTAGCACTTCCAGGATTTCTTTGATATCCTGCGGGTGGTCTTGCATTTTCTTACTTTTGATGATCATGTCATCAACGTAGATCGAGAATTTCTCGCCGGATTTGTCTGAAAATATCTTGTTCATCATCCTCTGGTATGTTGCTCCCGCGTTTTTCAATCCAAAGGGCATCACCTTGAAGCAATAAGTCGCCTGGTGAGTTATGAACGATGTTTTGATTTCATCCGCCTTCTCCATGGGTATCTGATGGTAACTGGATTTCACGTCGGTGAATGATAAAGCTTCATATCCTGCAGTCCCATCTACCAATATATCAATGTTAGGAAGCGGATACATATCCTTCGGACATGCCTTGTTCAGATCTTTGAAGTCGACGCACATTCTGTACGTTCCATTTGGCTTTTTGACTAGCACCACATTGGCTAGCCACTCCGGATAGGTGACTTCTCGAATCGCATCTGACTTTAGCAAATCCGCCATAGCTTTTTCAATCGCCTTCTGCCGCTTTGGAGCGTGCCCTCTCTTTTTCTGTCGCACTGGGGTTGCACCTTTGTCCACATTCAAACGATGGGTTGCTATATCTGGACTTATTCCTTTTAGCACTTCGTTTGGGGCGGCAAATGCCGACTCACATTGGATCAATACCTCGGTAATGGCTTTCTTTGTTTCTTCTGAGAGTCCAGCCGCTATTCGCACGTTTTTTTCATTCGAGATGGCGAATAGTTCCGTTTCTCCCAATGCTTCCGCCGGCAGCTTCTCTTCGACTTTATCCTCCTCTTCCAGTTTTGGTTCAAGTGATAATGTATAGGCCTGTTGAGATACAAGTTGATCACCTTCAACTATGACTCGCCCTTGGTGTGTTGGCAAATGTAACGTTAAATGCTTCATTGAGATGAGCAACTCCGTCTCCGACAGGAATGGCCGTCCCAGAATTATGTTGTAGGCCAGTGGGAGGTCAACAATTGCGAATTCTAAATCACCTCGCCATTTTAGATTCTTATCGCCCATTTCTGCCTCCAACACCACCTGCCCACTTGTTTGGGAGGATTGACCCCCGAAACCAGTTACATCCATGAAGGTGTGTTCCACCCGCTCGTCGTTGATTCCCAACTTGTTGAATGCTGTCCGGGTAATGACATTGCAAGAACTGCCTGTGTCGATAAGGACCCGCTTGACGTCCCATCCTTCAACGGCCATCGTGATCACCAGGGCATCCGCATGTGGCTCCGTGATTCTCGCAAATGAGTAATTGAGGGCATCCCCCCTATGTGTATTGCTCTTTCGCCGTTCACGGCGAGTTCTTTTTGTTGGAGGCTCGTAGATTCCGCCTGCTATCACGTTTATCACCCCTTTCTTCTGCTTCTTTTCTGGCCGTGTTTCTCCCTCATGCGGGAGCGTTGTTTTCTCATCAGCTGTATCTTTTCTTACAAATTGACTCAGCTTGCCTCTCTCGATCAGTTTTTCTATTTCCTTCTTCAGTTCGTAGCAATCATCTGTGTCATGGCCATTCAACCTGTGGAACCTGCAATATTTGTTAGGATGTCGCCCCAAACTGGTTCGACCTTTTACCTCGGGGAACCGCACATCCTTCTTCAGGGGGCTCTTTTCGATCCAAAGTAACACCTCCTGGCGAGTCGTGTTTAGTGGCGTGTGATATCCTCCACCTTGAAAGGGAAGATCGCCTCTTCGAACAAAATTACTTTTGGACTCGGTCTGACGCCGACTGTCCGAAGTGGTTCTAGCGGCATCTCTTTCTCGCCGAGTTTGGGCCCTATGTTCCCTGTTGACATCATCCACTTCCATGAATTCCTTTTCTATCTTCATGAGCTCGGCTACAGTACGTGGTTTGTTACGGATGATTTCTTCCCGCATGCTCCAATCTGTGGTTCCATCCGCCATGATGTTGCGAATACTCACGATATCTGGGTTCTGCAATCGCACCAGGATATCGTTAAAGGCGACAACAAATTCCCTTAGGGAATTATAGTTCCTTTGTTTGATCTCCTTCAGCTGCCTATCTGTCACATCTGCTGCTTTACAGCCCACGAACTTCGCACAGAAATCCCGACTATATTGTTGCCAATTGTGAATAGATTCTGCCAGTAAAGATCGAAACCAATCAGATGCCGCACCGCCTAAAGTTGTCGAGAATAACCTGCAAATTATGCTTTCGCTTGCCCCTGCAACATCCATTAACTCTCTGTAGTTCCTGACATGAGCCTCAGGGTCAGAATTTGGATCCCCATAGTATTTTGGTATGGCAGGCGCTTTGATTCTATGATCTGGAATGAATTCCCGCAACGAAGGGGCAAAAGGTGAATCGCTCTGGATCTCTGTTCTCGGCCTAGGCGAGTACCCCATTCGCTCCATCATGCTTCGTAATTGATCTTCTAAGTCAATATCGGGTATTCGCCGGACTTCTTCCATCCGCTGCTGGTGAATTCTGGGTGGCATCCATCCGCCCATCGGTGTTGAGATGTGTGCCTATTGGGGGACTAACCGCTGTCCCGTTATAGGATCAAAGTTCCATGTGTGCTCTCGCCCAGGAGTCATCAACTCCGAATGTCTGTGAGGAAAAGGTTCCACTTGCTGTAGCGGAAGAGTGCCTTGCACTCCTGGCAACAGTTGGGATGGCTGACAGGTCGGATGTATCGTCGTAATGAGATCTGGGTGCGAGTAGTTGCTCGGGTGGCTGTGTGGGTTTGTGCGACTAGTCTGGCCCACTTGATTTGGCGCCTGAAATGGCTGCGAGAGGGCCGACATGACAGGGATAGTCGGTGATTGTGTTGAGATAACCACAGGTTCTTGAGGAGCAGCCGCCACGGCGGTATTGTGTTCGGCGAGGGCCGTTAGTAAATTAATCATTCGATCTCCAGCCGCCTGGCTCATGTTCGAAGCCAAGACTTATCCAGCCATCTGTACGAAATCACTATTGGACATTTCCATCTCAGTTTGCACTTGGACCTCCAATAACGGACTCAATTGTCCCGAAGGACCCGATGAGCTAGGCACCACAGGCTGTGTACTTGCAGGTTGCGAATTCGCAATCCGTGGTCCCCTGGAGTTCATACTGGTTGATCTAGTGGTAACGCCGGTCGTTCGTGATGGTTCTGACATGTTCTTCGTGTACCTTTAACCAAATGTTGGTAAAAAAGGTCCATGCTCACCGCACCAATGATAACTTGCTGGATCCGCTTTGATGTTCTTTGCCGGAGTTACCTGCAAAACAAAACCGGAGACAGGATCTCCGAGAAAACTCTCCGATGATCAAGTCAGTTTTTGTAAGGATGGGTCTATAATTTAGCAATAGCTTTGTGGGAAAAAATGTGAACGTACCTCCTCCCTTATTCTTAGGGCCTTTTATAGGTGTTTTTTGGGTAACCGCCGAGGGCGGTTACTCCTTAGTGGGCCACGTCCTGAGGGCGGTTACCCCTTTTTAGGCCATGTCCCTTTCGTGGTTTTCATGGCAACGAACGTGGTTCTGAGTGGGAGTCTTGGCGCTCCGTTTAGGAATTCGGGGCGGTTTACTCGCTGCGCCCGCTTCCTTCATTCGGGTCCCGTCCAATCTTAGCCCATGGGGCTTTAATATGGGCTGGGCTTGCGAAATGAATATAACCCGTTTTGGGCTTCGCGGGTTATCACCACCCTTTCTGGGGTGAGTTCATTGAGCAACTTCAATTCGCATATCATTGCTTCGTACTCTGCGGCGTTATTTGTAGTTTTGAAAGTTAATTTTGCTGCATAGCATAGGCGAATAACCTCCGGGCCCTTGATGATGACTCCCAGCCCAGCTCCATCTGTAGATAATGCCCCATCTGTGTACATGCTCCACTCTTCTTTTTGTGTTTTCGGCCATTCCTCATCATCCTAGGTGAATTCATTCACGAAATCGGCGAGTACTTGACTCTTTAGCGCCGGTCTTCCTTCATAGCGAATATCGAATTCACCCAGGCGAATTGACCATTCCATCAACCGGCCGGATGCGTCAGGTTTCTGTAGTACCTTTCGCATTGGGATGCCAGTTCTCACAATGATAGTATGCGCCTGAAAGTATGGTTTCAATCTAGCCATCGTGGTTATCACTGCGAGGGCCATTTTGTCCAACTTCGAATACCGGAGTTCTGCATCCTTCAAGACTTTGCTCACGTAGTACACTGGATATTGTTGCCCTTCTTCTTCTCACACCATCACAGTGCATATCGCCATATTGGTGACGGATACGTAGAGAAATAAATCTTCTCCCTCCTCCGGCCTGCTCATTAAGGGCGGATAACACAGTAATCGCTTTATCCCCTCGAATGCTTCTTGACAATCCGGCGTCCATTCAAAGGACTTGGATTTTTTGATGGCATTGTAGAAAGGTTGACATCTCCTAGCTGAGCATGATATGAATCGCCCTAATGCCACCAACCGCCCATTCAGTCTCTGTACTTCTCTTATGCTCCTCGGCATTTTCATCTCCATTACTGCTTTAACCTTCTCGGGATTCGCCTCAACTCCCTTGCCGCTAACAATGAAACCCAGGAACTTTCCCACTCTTGCTCCGAATGTGCATTTCTCTGGGTTCAATTTGAGGCCATATTTGATTAGCACTTCCAGGGTTTCTTTGATATCCTGCGGGTGGTCTTGCATTTTCTTACTTTTGATGATCATATCATCAACGTAGATCGAGAATTTCTCGCCGGATTTGTCTGAAAATATCTTGTTCATCATCCTCTGGTATGTTGCTCCCGCGTTTTTCAATCCAAAGGGCATCACCTTGAAGCAATAAGTCGCCTGGTGAGTTATGAACGATGTTTTGATTTCATCCGCCTTCTCCATGGGTATCTGATGGTAACTGGATTTCACGTCGGTGAATGATAAAGCTTCATATCCTGCAGTCCCATCTACCAATATATCAATGTTAGGAAGCGGATACATATCCTTCGGACATGCCTTGTTCAGATCTTTGAAGTCGACGCACATTCTGTACGTTCCATTTGGCTTTTTGACTAGCACCACATTGGCTAGCCACTCCGGATAGGTGACTTCTCGAATTGCATCTGACTTTAGCAAATCCGCCATAGCTTTTTCAATCGCCTTCTGCCGCTCTGGAGCGTGCCCTCTCTTTTTCTGTCGCACTGGGGTTGCACCTTTGTCCACATTCAAACGATGGGTTGCTATATCTGGACTTATTCCTTTTAGCACTTCGTTTGGGGCGGCAAATGCCGACTCACATTGGATCAATACCTCGGTAATGGCTTTCTTTGTTTCTTTTGAGAGTCCAGCCGCTATTCGCACGTTTTTGTCATTCGAGATGGCGAATAGTTCCGTTTCTCCCAATGCTTCCGCCGGCAGCTTCTCTTCGACTTTATCCTCTTCGTCTGGCTTTGGTTCGAGTGACAATGTATAGGCCTATTGAGATACAAGTTGATCACCTTCAACTATGACTCGCCCTTGGTGTGTTGGCAAATGTAATGTTAAATGTTTCATTGAGATGAGCGACTCCGTTTCCGACAAGAATGGGCATCCCAGAATTATGTTGTAGGCCAATGGGAGATCAACAATTGCGAATTCTAAATCACCTCGCCATTTTAGGTTTTTATCGCCCATTTCTGCCTCCAACACCACCTGTCCACTTGTTTGAGAGGATTGACCCCCAAAACCAGTTACATCCATGAAGGTGTGTTCCACTCGCTCGTCATTAATTCCCAACTTGTTGAATGCAGTCCGAGTAATAACATTACAAGAACTGCTAGTATCAATAAGGACCCGCTTGACGTCCCAGCCTTCCACAGCCATTGTGATCACCAAAGCATCCGCATGCGGCTCCGTGATTCGCACAAATGAGTAGTTGAGGGCATCCCCCCTATGAGTGTTGCTTTTTCGCTGTTCACGGCGAGCTCTTTTTGTTGGAGGCTCATAGATCCCGCCGGCTATCACGTTTATCACTCCTTTTTTTTGCTTCTTTTCGGGCCTTGCCCCTGCTTCATGCGGTAACGTTGCTTTCTCATTATTAGCCTCTTTTCATACAAATTGACTCAGTTTGCCCCTTTCGATCAGCCTTTCAATCTCCTTCTTTAATTCATAGCAATCATTCGTGTCATGGCCGTTCAATCTGTGGAACCTGCAATATTTGTTAGGATGTCGCCCCAAACTGGTTCGACCTTTTACCTCGGGGAACCGCACATCCTTCTTCAGGGGGCTCTTTTCGATCCAAAGTAACACCTCCTGGCGAGTCGTGTTTAATGGTGTCTGATATCCTCCACTTTGAAAGGGGCGATCGCCTCTTCGAACAAAATTGCTTTTGGACTGGATCTGGCGCCGATTGTCCGAAGTGGATCTAGCGGCATCTCTTTCTCGCCGGGTTTGAGCCCTATGTTCCCTGTTGACATCATCCACTTCCATGAATTCCTTTGCTATCTTCATAAGTTCGGCTACGGTGCGTGGCTTGTTGCGGATGATTTCTTCCCGCATGCTCCAATCTGTGGTTCCATCCGCCATGATGTTGCGAATGCTCACGATATCCGGGTTCTGTAATCGCACCAAAATATCGTTAAATGTGACAACAAATTCCCTTAGGGAATTATAGTTTCTCTGTTTGATCTCCTTCAGCTGCCTATCCGTCACATCTACCGCCTTACAGCCCATGAACTTCGCACAGAAATCCCGACTATATTGTTGCCAATTGTGAATAGATTCTGCAGGTAAAGATCGAAAACAATCAGATGCAGCCCCGCCCAAAGTCGTCGAGAATAACCGGCAAATGATGCTTTCACTTGCTCCTGCGACATCCATTAGTTCTCTATAGTTCCTGACATGTGCTTCAGGGTCGGAATTTGGATCCCCATAGTATTTAGGTATCGCGGGCGCTTTGATTCTGTGATCTGGAATGAATTCCCGCAACGAAGGGGCGAAAGGTGAATCGCTCTGGACCTCGGCTCTCGGCCTAGGCGAGTACCCCATTTGCTCCATCATGCTCCGTAATTGATCTTCTAAGTCAATATCGGGTACTCGTCGGACTTCTTCCATCCGCTGCTGGTGAATTCTGGGTGGCATCCACCCACCAATCGGTGTTGAGATCCGTTGGGGGACTAACCGCTGTCCCGTTATAGGATCAAAGTTCCAAGTGTGCTCTCGCCCAGACATAGTTGCGTCAGGCGTCATCAACTCCGAATGTCTGTGAACAAAAGGTTGCACTTGTTGTAGCGGAAGAGTTCCTGGCACTCCTAGCAACGGTTGGGATGGCTGCCCGGTCGGATGTATCGTCGTAATGAGATCTGGGTGCGAGTAGTTGCTTGGGTGGTTGTGTGGGTTTGTGCGACTACTCTGGCCCACTTGATTTGGCGCCTGAGATGGCTGCGGGAGGGCAGATATGACAGGGATAGTCAGTGATTATGTTGAGATGACCACAGGTTCTTGAGGAGCAGCCGTTACGGCGGTATTGTGTTCGGCGAGAGCCGTTAATAAATTAATCATTCGATCTCCAGCCGCCTGGCTTATATTCGAAGCCAATACTTGTCCCGCCATCTGCACGAAGTCACTATTGGACATCTCCATTTCAGTTTGCACCTGAACTTCCAATAAGGGACTCAATTGTCCCGAAGGGCCCGACGAGCTAGGCACCACAGGCCGTGTACTTGCAGGTTGCGAATTCACAATCCGTGGTCCCCTGGAGTTCATACTGGTTGATCTGGTTGTAACGCCAGCCGTTCGTGATGGTTCTGATATGTTCCTTGTGTACCTTTAACCAGACGTTGGTAAAAAAGGTCCACGTTCACCGCACCAATGATAACTTGTCGGATCCGATTTGATATTCCCTGCCGGAGTTACCTGCAAAACAGAACCGGAGACAGGATCTCCGGGAAAACTCTCCGACGATCAAGTCAGTTTTTGTAAGAGGGTTGGTAATTTGGCAATAATATTGTAGGGCAAAAAATGTGAACGTACCTTTTTCCCTTGTTCTTAAGGCCTTTTATAGGTGTTTTTTAGGTAACCGCCGAGGGCGGTTACTCCTTAGTGGGCCACGTTCTGAGGGCGGTTCCCCCTTTTTAGGCCATGTCCCTTTCGTGGCTTTCATGGCAACGAACGTGGTTCTGAGTGGGAGTCTTGATGCTCCGTTTAGGAATTCGGGGTGGTTAATCGCTTCACACGTTTCCGCTTATTCGGGTCCCATTCGGGGCGGTTACTCGCTGCGCCCGCTTCCTTTATTCGGGTCCCATCCGATCTTAGACCATGGGTCTAAGTATGGGCTGGGCCTGCGAAATGAATATGACCCGGTTTAGCCTCGCGGATCATCAGGACTCTTTATGAAACTTGGGAACGTTTTAAAGAACTTCAATGTTTATGCCCACACCACCAATTATCCGCTGAACTTTTAATGCAAACATTTTACAATGGACTAAATCCTACAACTAGGGGTTCATTAGATGCTATGTCGGGAGGGCTATTTATGAAGAAAACATCAGCCCAAGCGAGAGAACTTTTAGAGGAAATGACAATCAACAGCAGTATGTGGCCCGCGGAACGTGGACATATGCCGGTAGCAAAACCATCATCCTCAACCACACCATCAGTTAAAGGTATAGTTGAACTTGATCCAGTCGCGATGCTACAAGCCCAATTTTCTGCTTTATCGCACAAAATTGACAAATTTATGGCACCACGCGATACCAATGGTAATCCAATCCAAACAGATGTGGATTACGAAAATATGAGTGAGATCGAACAGGTAAATTTTGTCCAAGGGCAAAACCAAACTAATAATCCTTATTCTAATACTTATAATGCTGGATGGAGGAATCATCCTAACTTTAACTGGAAAGATAACAATAACAATAATGCAAGTGCTAATCAAAATCATACCACTAATTATCAAAATCAGTCAAGAGATACGATTAGCACTTTATCTTCTAAAATCGACAAGTTTATAGATGCTATCAGTGGAAAAATAAGTAATCACGACGATGGTTTTAAACGGATCGAAAGTAAATTCGACCAGCTTATTAAAAACCACTCATCTAGCATCCATAATTTGGAGGTTCAAATTGGTTAACTTGCTAAATCAATTCCATCCCGAAAAGAAGGAAGTCTTCACAGCCATACGGAAGAAAATCCGAAAGAGCAGGTGAAAGCTATCACTCTTCGTTCAGGGAAAAATTATCAAGGGCCTGAAATGCCCAAAGATACAACATTACCAGGAACTGATTTACCAAAGTCCA
Organism: Euphorbia lathyris; assembly: GCF_963576675.1. Lineage (NCBI taxonomy): Eukaryota > Viridiplantae > Streptophyta > Magnoliopsida > Malpighiales > Euphorbiaceae > Euphorbia > Euphorbia lathyris. The sequence continues at coordinate 93,718,787 of NC_088910.1, forward strand.
AAGAAGATATCTTAAACACAAATAGTTCACCATTTGACACAAGTACCAAAACTTTTGTACCCAAGCCACCTTTTCCGCACAAAGTTTGAAATAAGGACTATGATAAACAACTTCTAACGTTTTTGGATAAACTTAAAAATTTGCATATCAATTTAACGTTCATGGATGCAATCACACAAATTCCTAACTATGGTAAGTTTTTAAAGGATTTGATTTCGAAGAAAATCAGTTGGGAAGGAATTTCATCCATTTCGTTAACTGAAGACTGTAGTTCAATAGTATCGAGTAATTTGCCCACTAAACTCAAAGATCCCGGATGTTTTACTATTCCACGTAAGTTGGGAGATATTGAATTCCCAAGTTGTCTTTGTGATTTAGGAGCAAGTACAAACTTAATGCCATTGTCTATTTTTAACAAGTTAGGTTTAGAAGAAGATATCAAACGTACCAATATGGTTTTGCAATTAGCGGATCAAACCACTAAGAGGCCATATGGTATAATTGAAGATGTTTTAGTCAAAGTCGATAAATTTATTTTTCCTACCGATTTTGTTATATTAGACTTTGCATATGATGTAAATTGCCCTTTAATTTTTGGTCGACCGTTTATGAACACGGGACGCGCTCTAGTAGATGTGTCGGAAGGGAAGGTAGTTTTAAGGATAGGAGAAGATAAGATCGAGTTTGATATGAACAAAGCGATGAAATACCCTATGGAGGAATTCGCTTGTATGAAACTTGATTTAGTCGAGGAATGTGTCAATGATGTAATTCAAAGTGAAGAAATAATTGAACCTATAATAGGTGAGGAATTAGATGATAAGGACCCAGAGCCTTTGATTCGAGAAGATGGACCAGTTCCGCCTTCAATTGTAACACCCCCTAAATTAGAACTTAAATAGTTACCTAGTCATTTGAGGTACGCTTTCTTAGGCGAAGACGATTCTCTACCTATAATTATTTCTAACAAATTAACAAACGATTAAGAAGAAAAATTGAAAGAAGTTGTTAGAAATAGGATAGGAAGTATGGGATGGAAAATTTCAGACTTAAAAGGAATTAATCCTAGTATAGTAATGCATAGAATTCACTTAGAAGAGGATAAGCCACCTAAAGCGGATAGGCAAAGACGCTTAAATCCGAACATGAAAGAAGTAGTCAAAAATGAGATTACTAAACTTTTAGACAATGGAATCATTTATCCGATCTCGGATAGTGAATGGGTTAGTCCAATCCATTGTGTACCTAAAAAGGGAGGCATAACTGTTGTAAGAAATGATGAAGGTGAACTGATACCTACACGAACCACCACCGGTTGGAGGGTTTGTATAGACTATAGGAACCTAAACAAAGCAACTAGGAAAGATCATTTTCCTCTACCTTTCATTGATCAAATGATCGAAAGGATAGCCGGTCATGCATTTTATTGTTTCCTATACGGTTATTCCGGATTCTTTCAAATTTACATTTACCCGGATGACCAAGATAAAACAACCTTCACGTGTCCTTACGGAACATTTGCATATAAGAGAATGCCTTTTGGTCTATGTAATGCACCAGCAACATTTCAACGATGTATGACAGCAATATTTAATGACTTCATTGAAGATACCACTGTTAAGGGAGTAAGATCATTTTTAGGTCATGCAGGTTTTTACAGAAGGTTTATAAAGAACTTTTCTGTAATCTCCAAACCACTTACTAATTTTCTTATGAAGGATTCCACTTTTGATTTTAATAAAGATTGTTTATAAGCTTTCAATACCTTGAAAACAACTTTAGTCAGTACACCTATAATATCGAAACCCGATTGGAATATACCTTTCGAAATTATGTGTGATGCGAGTGACTTAGCTGTAGGATGTGTATTAGGTCAAAGGAAGGATAAGAAACTTCATGTTATATATTATGCGAGTCACACATTGTCCGGTGCACAGTTAAATTACACCACAACTGAAAAAGAAATGTTAGCAGTAGTTTTTGCATGTGATAAGTTCAGATCTTATTTGTTAGGATCTAAAGTCATCATTTATACAGATCATGCAGCCTTACGATATTTATTCACTAAGAAAGATGCAAAACCACGTCTTATTAGATGGGTTTTACTATTGCAAGAATTTGACATTGAGATTAAAGACAAAAAGGGAGTTGAAAACCTGGTCGCCGATCATCTATCAAGACTTGAGGATGAAAACGGTCCCATCGGTGAAACATCAGGCATTCGAGATGATTTCCCCGATGAACATCTCATGCAAGTACAAAGTGTCATAGCTCCATGGTATGCGGATATAGCCAATTACTTAGCTGCATATGTTGTGCCAGATGGATTGACTTCTCAGCAAAAGAAGAAATTCTTTTCAGAAGCTAAGAAATATTTTTGGGAAGATCCATTCTTGTTCAAAACATGCGGCGATGGAATACTTAGGAGATGTGTTAGTGAGTTTGAATATGACTCTATAATGTTAGAATGTCATGCTAGCGCTTACGGAGGTCATAATAGCGTAAGCAAAACAGCAGCTAGAATACTTGAATGCGGATTCTTTTGGCCTACTCTGTTTAAAGATGTCCGTTCATTTATTACCCGCTGTGATAAATGTCAAAGAACAGGGAATATAGGAAGGAAAGATGAGATGCCTCTTACGAACATATTGGAAGTTGAAATCTTCGACGTATGGGGAATTGATTTCATGGGTCCTTTTCCTCCTTCTTTTGGCAAAAATTATATATTAGTAGCCGTAGATTATGTTTCAAAGTGGGTTGAAGCAATTGCAACCCCGACAAATGATTCTAAAGTAGTTGTTAAGTTTTTAAATTCAATATTCTGTCCATTTGGAGTTCCTAGAGTTATGGTAAGTGACGGTGGTACTCATTTCGTAAATAGAGCTTTTGAGTCACTTATCAGAAAATACGGAGTACACCACCGTATCTCTACACCGTACCATCCTCAAACGAATGGTCAAGCGGAAATTTCAAATAGAGAACTCAAATGGATACTTGAGAAAACAGTTTCGTCTTCTAGAAGAGACTAGGCACATAAACTTAACGATGCATTATGGGCATACCGTACTGCATTTAAAACACCTATCGGAATGACACCTTATAGATTAGTCTATGGTAAAGCTTGTCATTTGCCGATTGAATTAGAACATAAAGCATATTGGGCTATAAGAACCCTTAATTATGATTTGCAAAGCGCAGGAAAAAAGCGTTTGTTCAACTTAAACGAGTTGGATGAATTACGCTATTTGTCCTACGAAAATGCAAGAATTTATAAGGAAAAAAATTAAAAAGTGGCATGATGCCAAAATCAAAATTAAAAACTTTAACGTTGGGGATAAAGTCTTACTTTTTAATTCGAGATTAAAGTTATTTCCAGGAAAGCTAAAATCTAGATGGGCTGGACCATTTTTGGTTGTTAAAACATTTGATTACGGAACTTTGGAGCTAGAAAAGTCTAATGGCGAACGATTTAAGGTCAATGGTAATCGTTGCAAGATTTATTTCGACGGAGCTCCAATTCAAGCAATTGAATCCGTGGATAAATTCTATGAAAATTAATTTATTTAGTTTTCATGTTTTTAATTTATAGTTTTTCTTATTTTATGTTCATCATTTTCTTTTTAATTTATTTATTTTTATTTTTAATTTATTTACTTTAATTTTTATTTTTATTTTTATATTTATTTTTGTGTACAAATGAGTTTTGTTAACATTAAAATTTTAATTAGGTCATGTTTTGAAAGTTTCATTAAGTGTTAAGTGTTATTGAGAAATTAAATATGCGGAAATCTCAGTTGAGATTCCAAAAATCTCAGTTGAGATTTTCTGTCTTTTTGCAATTGAAATAACTGTAAGGGATTACAGTCTTCTTTCTTTAAAATTCCTGTCAGTTGAATCAAAGAGGTATCACTTTTGCACCTTTTTCTTTTTAACAGACACAACCTTTCACTTATAGGTCTTATATATTCCTGTAGGATCAGACTTCTTCCATTTCATTTTATCTTTCTGAATTTCCTTCTCAAATTCTCAAATCATACAGACTTCATTTTCTTTTCTCTCACAAGACATGACTAAGTCTTTGAAAAATGTTCAAAAACACACTTCTTCTCAAAATGGGAAAGTTAATATCTCCGATCGTTATGGTGCATGGTTTCCCATTTATAACCATGACGAGGGGAAACGCTTTCTGCAATTCAGATATGCTCAATTCTTTGGCATGATGTATATGGACGAGTTTCTGAACGAGGAACTCGGGATACGCGAAGACATTGATCGCTATCTGACTAATTTGGGTTGGACCAAATTTGCTTCTATGAAATTTCCTATTATTGGAAATTGGCTTCTGGAATTTTTCTCCACCGTTAGGTTCGTCAACAAGAGACGTGTTCGTCTCAGTTTTTGTTGTGAGGGGGAGGTATTCACTTTTGGATATCCAGAACTTCATAATTGGTTTGGATTTCCACCCCGAGACACAACTCAACACCATCCTGGAAGGGATATGACTTCTAGAGATATATGGAGGATGTTAACAGGATTTTGGCGATTCAATCCACGTCTTGCCTTCAACAAATCCATTAATTCTAATTCCATGTTGTATCTGCATAAGTTCCTCTGTCACAGCCTTTTTGGTCGAGTCAGTAGCAATATTGTGAAAGATACTGATCTCTATGTGTTAGGCGATATTTTCCAAGGCAACTCAGTGAACTCCTCGAAGATTCTAATGGAGGGGTTAGTTGCTGCTTCCCGTTCGAAGAAACGGAAGATTGGGTTCGCCAACATCATTTGTGGAATCATTTTAGGAGCCAAGGGAACCATTTCTGTCCCTTGGACTGATACAGAACCATTCCCTATTCTAGACTACGAGTTCTTAGAGAACGAGGGGCTTGTCAAACGAGTTTTTCGTTCTGGTCCAACATTCCTTTCTGCACCAGAGAGGCAAGTCTTCATTCAAACGAAGATTAACAGGGCCAATGCACGTCGTCTGTCATCTACTTAGGGATATATTATGCGTTTCTGTTTGTTGTTTTATTATATATGAGTGTTTTGTTTATATGAGTAAGATGTTTTTTATGTAATATATAATATGGTATTGTTTATATTTTTGATAATAATAAATAAAAGTGCATTAATTCTTTAGTTTATTTCTTTTATTTAAGGAACAACCTTTGGTTTTCCTTTAATTTAATGTTTCAGTTTTGTTTATCTCAGTTTCAGGGATTAATATTCATATTAATGTCACTTAATTATAAGAGGAATTGGTTTAGAAGTGTTAAAATCATCAAAAACAGTCCCAATTTTACCCAGATTTTCCAAAATCTCAGTTGAGATTACGAATTCTCAGTTGAGACAGCAGAGGACAAAATTCAGCAAAAATTCGTCCCCCTACCTACTTGCTGTCGCGACTGAGATTTTGCGACCTACAGGGACGGGATTGGGGGCGAATTTTCACTCTTTTTCCTATTCCTACTCTATTTACTTACCTATTCAACTATCCTAATCAATACCTATTACTTACACCTATTTAAATCACCTCTTTTTACACCAATCAATCATCTTTTCTCTTCCCAATACCAAGATTCACTCATCTTCCCCATAAATCTTTACCCTATTCATCTTCTTCTTCCCCAATTCACCACCATTATCTTTTACTCTTCCTTTCATCCTTTCATATTTTCTTCATCCCATTCACCAAATTTCACTACAAAATATGCCTAGACAAAAGACCGTTGCCAACAAGGCCAAGGCCACCGAAGTCAATAGATTACGGGTTCAATATGGAGCACCGTTCGATATTACGACGGAAGCCGAAGGACGCAAATATCGCCGATTTTCTAATAGCCAAATAGAGTTCGTCGACATGCTTTTTCTTGACACCGACACGGTAAACACACTTTCTTTTACCGAGCGTATTGATGAATTTCTTTCCGTTCTTGGTTGGAAACGATTTTCTAGTATGCGTTTTCCTAGTCTTAAATCGCATATTATTGAGTTTTTGGTTACTCTAACCTATGACAAGAAGAAAGGAGTTATCTCTTTTCGGAATGATAGAGTCCGTTATGATGTTGGGTATGCGGCCATGAACCGTTGGTTTGGTTTACCTACTCGGAATTTTTATTCCAAACCAAAGCCTTTTGATTCACACACGGTTTGGCAATCTTTAACTGATTTAGATGTTTTTAGTCCAAAGAACACATCTAGTAAGCTACTTAAGGATGATTGTATCTTCTTCTTTCACAAGTTTTTATCATTCTCCTTATTTGGTCGGGTTGAAAGTTCCAAAGTGCAAGTTCGTGATTTGGTTGTGTTAGATGATATTTTTAAGGGTTTGACTATTGATAGTATTGAGATGATATTTACTAATTTAGTTCGAGCTTCCAAGTCCCGCAATAAGCAAGTGCCTATGGGTAATTTAATTACCGGCATTGTTTTGGGCGCTCGAGGTGAATTAGCGGATTATCAAAATATGCCTCATGTTGGTTTACCTTTCTTGGATCTCACGGCACTTCAAAGGGCCAATTTATTGAAGAAAATGGGACCCCCCGCCTTTATCTTTTATGCGGATCGCACAAGACGTGTTTTTGCTACCATGAGTAGTGAAGCCTCGGGTTCTCAAGGTTTAGGTGCCCAAGATGATGATGAGGAAGATGAAGAGGAATTTGATGAAGAAGAAGAGGAGGAGGAGCATGTTGATGTTAATGCCACCGAGCAAGCAAATGTGGAACCGAATGAAGAAGAACAAGTTGGATGGCAACGTGTTTTGACACAAATGAACGAGCATAACCGTCACATGAATTTGCGGTTAGATGAAGTCGTTGCCAACAATACCAAAATGAGTTCAAGGATAACCACGGTGGATGCCAATATCGTTACGTTGAGACGTGAGCACAAATCTACTCGTCGCCGGTTGCTATCTTTCTTCCGACGCCAAGGAGTTGAGACTACGCCTTCTCCACCACCTTCACCTTGATAGGTTTTATCCTTTCTTTCTTTAACTCATTTTCGTTCTTATTATTATGTATTGTTCCATTTGGTACAATATTTTTAATTATGTTTGGTACAATTCTCTTTATTATTATGTTTGAATGTTATCGTACTATTATTTTCATTTCTAATTCATGTGGTTTATTTCGTACTATTTTTCGTGTTTTATCGCTTTTTGCACCAATGAGGACATGGTCCAAATTAAGTGTGGGAGGAGATATTTCATATTCATTTTTAATTTTAAGTACGAATGAATGCAACGAATGAGAATGAATGCTATTTATTTAAGTATAAATGCATATTGTTATTCAATTTTAAGTAAAGTATAATATGCAACATTTTTCAAAACCAAATGCAACATTTTTTATATTAAGTGCAACACTTTTTAAAAATAATGACAATTTTTCATAAACATATATTTTTGTTAATTATATATTTCATATGTTTCAAATAAATTCTACTTTCAAAATAATGTTAAGCATATTTTAAAGTTATCATTATTGATAGAAATAATGTTTCTATACGGGCTATATTTTTACAAATCTCCGATACGATTTTATCAAAAACGTTTCGAGTAAATGTATATAAGTAAAATTTCTTTAGTTTCAAATCTCTACTTTATATCATGAATTAATGATAAATATAAATCTTATTTTCAAATTTCAATTAGGTTTATAGGCATAAATCAAACTAACAACTTTAGCTTTTTAGCTCGATATGATTTTTCGTCTTACATTAAAAACCAATTGAAGTTTTTAAGGAAACTTTAGCCATAATACATGTTGAATTTCAAGTCAATATAGGATGAATGTGCTATTTTTCTTTCCCAATTTTTAATTAAATCAAGTAGTCGTATTCTTAACTTTTGGCCACGATTGAGACCGACCTTATCACAATCGAGGTATGAAAGGGAAGAACATTAAGTACCGTTTACTTTTGGCCACGATTGCGACCACCCTTATCGCGGTCGAGGTATGAAAGGAACGTTATAAATTAAAGCAAAATTAAACGTGTTTAAAGTTTTAAGTAACGATTGCGTCCACCCATGGCATGGTCGGTACCTCTTAAACGAACACGAAAGCAAATAAAATGCGTATAAAGTTACGATCGAGACCACCCTTATCACGGGCGTAACTAAGCAAATATATTAAACCTAAGTCCTTAATAAATCTATATTTGTAATAGTTTAGGTTTGGGAAAGGAAATTTTGTGCTTAGAAATGCCTTGAGACGAAAGATTCGGAAACATGCGTGCTTACACCGTCCCGAATACTTCAATATAAAAATTGAGATACAAGACGAATGATATATCTCTTTTATACTAGCTAGTTTGATACTTTGCGTATAAATTTACCATGAAAGTTTATCTTTCGGTTTAACTAATTTAAAAAGGAATATATGGATATATGTTCTGTTTATAAAGAGATTGAGTAAAGAATAAATTCAGTGAAATTTTGCTCGGGACTAGCAAAAGCTTAAGTGTGGGAGTTTGTTAAGCCCAAAATATGCCTAAAATATCATATATAAATATGTTAAATTTACATTGAAATCATGTTAATTATATTCATTTGGAATACTTTTACGTCTTTATTTACTTCTTTGATGCAAGGTACTTAATTATTTGGTTAAATCCAAATAGGAGCGAAAACGGAGCTAAAATGGAGGGAAAACCTAAAAAAACGTACCGAGAACGCATAACAGCCAGAAGAACGCTCAAGGAGGATGAAAAGCAGTCGAAAGACAGGGAAAATTCTCTCTGTCGCGACTGAGATTTTCATAATCTCAGTCGCGACTTACGGAAGCCAGCTCGGGAGAAAGACGGAGTCTTCAACTCGCCCCTGTACCCCCTGTCGCGACTGAGATTTTCAGAATCTCAGTCGCGACAACGAACTGTTCTGCACACAAAACATATGTTTTAATCCAAGAAACGCGACTGTTTGTTTGGATAAAAACGACCCTTCACCAACGGACACGACCCATCATTTACAACCCTTCAACAACTATAAATAAGTGATCCATTTCAGAATTGGAGAGGTTGGAAAAGTTAGAGAAATTAGAGAAGAAAGTTATTATGTTGAGTTTCTGATTCAGAAAAGAATCAGAAAGTTAGATTTCATTTCTATAAACAAACTTGCTATACACAAGTTGTTATTAGATTAGTTATAAACACAGTATCAGTTTAGTTTCTAAGGTTGATCAGAGACAAGTTTTCATTCTGGTAGTGGACCTAGCAGTCTCTATTCCGAAGATCCAGCGAGAAGAATTGACGGCTGAAGCGCATGAGGTTTGACGCACCTACGGAGTTTGAGAGAAAGATTGTCAACCCGGATCTCAAAGTTTTCGTTACAATGCTATCCAAGTTTCTACTTCTCTGTTAACTTGTGAAAATTTACATTTCATTAATGATATACTTATTTATTCAATATATTATTACTGTTGATTATTTTGATATTGTTCTGACAAAATGATTTTCAAAATGATAAACTGGTGTTTTTATTAAAACGTTCTATTCCATCTTATTCATATAAGAACTTTGTTGAACACTTGACAGATTTAGTTTTTATGGATGACATGATCGCTGATCGCGGCTTATCAGACATAAAATACTAGTTTGATTAAGGTAGGAATCACCTCAACATCAGGGGGATTTCTACGGTTCAAAGCCATTTAATTGAATAAATCGCTATATTGTTACATGTTTATAATCTTACAAAGTTAAAGTTGTTTTCTTTGCTTTATGAAAATAAGTTTTATACCTATTATTTATTCCAATTACGGAAGTATCTGTCTTGTAATCAAAATTCCAAAACAGAACTGCTCTCTAAACTCGATATAATACTTCTATCTAATCCTAATTTACCAAAACCAATTCCATCAATTAAAACGTATTTCTTTTATTAAACCTAAACACGTGATTAAACCGAATTAAATAAAGTTTTAATTAAAAAGTGTTCCCTGTGGGTTCGATATCTTTTATTACTACAAGCGTATACCGTGCACTTGCGGAAATCGCTCAACATCAGGGCTCCAAATCTGGACCCTGAAGTGTTACCTGAAACAGCCCCAGAAACCTCCTTTATATTGGGGCTAGGTTTCTCCTTGATACTAGAACTAGCATTAGGGTTTGGCAGGATAGAATTTATATTAGGATTGATATCAGGGGGACGATTTTGAGCAACAGGAGGATGAGCCCTTCGTCTAGCAGACCTCTTCGCCACCATCCAGGGACCAAAACTCCCCCCATCATCTTGGATCCCTTCCGTCCTTCTGATATTCCCCCCAGCTTCCTCAACTACCACCTTATCCCTCTTAGGGCAACCCTCCCTAGTATGACCATACATCCCACAATCATAACAAATATTATGTAGGCCTTCATACTCAACAAGGTACACCTTGTTACGAACACAGAATTTTGACAACAGAGGTTTTGCAAGATCAACATTAATACAAACCCTCGCAAATTTCCCTCTAATAGCTCCAACTGTAGTTTTGTAAACAAAAATAAAGTTATGATATATTGATATTTCAAGATTTAAAATCATATAATGATAAGATACATAAAAAAAGATTTTGATAAATGTAAATAAAAATTGAAATCGAATTTTTAGACTAGGGGGTGGTGTCAAATATACAAGGGTTCCCACATGATGGATGCATGCAGATAAATAAACTAGTCCACGGTAATGGTAATGGTAGAGGTAGGGGTAGTAGGTTACGCTTTGGGATGTGAATTATAGGCTCTTTGAAAGGAAGATTAGTTGAAATTGTAGATGTTATAAAGAGGAGGAAAATAAATATAATGTGTCTACAAGAAACCAAGTGGGTTGGAGCTAAGGCCAGAGGGATAACTCCTTAGGTTATAAGCTTTGGTACTCAGGAAAGGATAAGAGTAGAAATAGAGTAGGTATTCTTATTGATCGGGAGTATATTGATGATGTAGCAGCGGTGCCTAAAAAGAGCGATAGAATTATGAGTGTTAAGCTTGTGATAGGGGATGAGGTTGTGAATGTCATAAGCGCATATGCACCACAAATAGGATTAGATGCCTCTATAAGATAGGCGTTTTGGGAGGACTTAGAGAAAGTGGTACAACAGGTTCATATGGATGAGAAAATGGTACTGGGTAGTGATCTCAATGGACATGTGGGTTCTAGGCGAGATGAGTTTGAGATTGTTCATGGAGGTTTTGGTTTTGGAGATAGAAATGAAGTAGGAAATGATACTCTAGAATTCGCATCAGCCTATGAGTTGAGTATCATGAACACTTGGTTTACGAAAAGAACCTCCCACTTAGTGACTTATCGGAGTGGCGGTAATGCGAGCCAAATTGGCTTCTTCCTAGTAAGGAGTGCTTGGAGAAATAGTTATATTAACGGTAAGGTGATCCCTGGTGAGAGTACAACAACCCGACATAGAGTAGTGGTGCTTGATTTTCGAAGTATGAAATGTATAAGAAAACAAATACCACAAGTGGAGACTAAGATTAAGTGGTGGAAACTGCAAGGGGAGAACAAAAATTTGTGGATGAGATGGCCACAAAAGATATTTGGACTTGTAATATGGATTTAGATATAGATTTAGTATGGACTAAGATGGAGCATAGTATAAGTGAAGTAGCGAAGGAAGTTCTAGAGGAATCTAAAGGTAGCATGCCACCGGGTAAGGACACATCTTAGTGGATAGAAGAAGTACAACAAGTAATAAAGAGTAAGCGAGAATCCTATAAAATATTAGGGAAATGAATGAGTGAAGAGAACTACGAAAAGTACAAATAGACTAAAAAGGAAGCAAAGAAGGTCATACGAGATGCTAGAGCAAAGGTGAATCGGGATCTGTATACAGGATTGGATATGAAGGAAGGGGAATGAGACATATATAGAATTGCTCAGATGAGAGATAGGAAGACACGAGATCTCGGAAAAGTTAAATGAAGGATGTGGACCAAAAAGTCCTAGTTGGAGATAAGGATATCAAGGAATGATGGAGGCCTTATTTTGATGACTTATTTAATGGAGATCGCGAACAAGGTGTTGGAGATATAAGTATCCCTCATGATATGATAAATTGTGACGGCATGCAGAGAATTAAAAAGGATGAAGTCAAAATGGCATTAAATAAGATGAGATTGAAGAAAGTAGTAGGACCTGATGGCATCCCTATTGAGATTTGGAGATTTTTGGGAGAGAGAGGAATCAGATGGTTGATGATGTTCTTCAACAAGATTTGGAGAAATAATAAGATGCCATCGTAATGGAGAAAATGTATCCTAATCCCTTTGTGTAAGAACAAAGGCGATGTCCAAGATTGTGCCAACTATCGAGGAATTAAAATAAAGAGTCACATTATGAAACTTTGGGAGCGAGTGATCGAACAAAGACTAAGAAGGATGGTGAAGATCTCGGAAAACCAGTTTGGCTTTATGCCGGGAAGATCAACAATGGAGGCCATCCTTCCAATGAGATAATTAATGGAGCACTATCGAAATAAGAAGAAAGATTTGCATATGGGTTTCATTGACTTGGAGAAGGCATATGATAAGGTACCAAGGGAAGTACTTTGGCGGGCCTTAATAAGGAAAGACATTTTGCGGAAATATATTGACATCATAAAGGACATGTATAATGGAGTGTGCATGAGTGTACATACCAATATTGGGAAGACTGAAGAGTTCCCTATTATTAGTGTGCATCAAGGTTCCGCACTTAGCCCTTTTTTTTGCCATCATTATGGATGAATTAACGAGTTCACTTCAAGATGGTATACCATGGTGCATGTTGTTTGTAGATGATATTATGTTGGTTGATGAGACAAAAGAAGGCATAGAGAGGAAATTGGAACTATAGAGACAAACTTTGGAATATAGGGGTTTTAAGTTGAGCCGAAGTAAGACGGAATATTTGGAGTGTAAGTTTAGCGGCGATATGAGTAGGGAGGCAGGATCAATCACCCTCGATGGGAGATTTGTCCAGGGATCAGATTGCTTCCAATATTTAGGGTCTGTTATTCAAATAGATTGCTCATAGGATTAAATTTGGTTGGTCGAAATGGAAGAGTGTTATAGATTTCCTTTGTGACCTCGACATGCCTAATAGATTGAAAGAAAAATTCTTTCGCACGACAATTAAACCTGATTTGTTATATGGTACAGAGTGTTATGCAGTGAAACACTGTCACATTCATAAGATGTCGGTGGCGGAGATGTGTATGTTGAGATGGATGTGTGGTCATACAAGAAAGGATCGGGTCAGTAATGAAATAATTAGGACAAAAGTAGGGGTTCCATTTATTGAGAATAAAATGAGGGAAAACCGACTAAGGTGCTTTGGCCATGTAAGACGAAGAGCGCTTGATGCACCGGTTAGAAAGACTGAAGAGTGGCAAAAGGATGTAATAATGAGGGGTAGGGGAAGACCTAAGCAAACTTGGAAGATGGTGATCGAGAGTGATATGAGTTTATTGGGGATTGAGAAAAAATATAGTAGTGAATAAGACAGAGTGGAGGGAGATAATTTATGTCGTTGACACGACTTGATTTCACGGTTTTGTATGATGGTTCATGTTAGCCAACCCCGAATCATTTCGGGACTAAGGCTTTGTTGTTGTTGTTGTATAGGTATGTAACACTGTGCCTATTACTTCTTCATTATGAATATTGTTGGATGTTTCCTCTATCTCCTTGGGAGGACTCTAACATTCTGCTGCATAGTGTCCATACTTGGAGAAATTACAACATTGAACATTGGACTTGTCATGTCCTTCATTAGGCCTCCAGTTTCCTTTTTCGCGTCCACGTCCTTGGCCTCTACCTCTTGTGGATTGAGTGATTCTTTCATTGTTATTGTAGCTACTGTCATCTCTTCCTTGATTTCTTCCACGTCCTATTCCTCTTCCACTTCCTCATCGACCTCTTTCGCGTCCTCTACCAAATTTGTTTCTTTCTCGATTAATATCACTGTCTTTAACTGAAGTCTTTGTTTCTAAGACTTGTTCTGTTGATTCTTCTCTATGCTTCTCGAACCGCTATTCACATGCTTATAATGACTCTATAACTTCATCAACGATCATTGCCTTGATGTCTCTGGACTCTTCTATTTCCACCACTACATAATCAAATTTTGGCAGTAGTGATCGTGAAACATTCTCAACAATTCTAGAATCTTCAATTTTATCACCGTATTGTCGCATTTGATTTATGACAGATTTACTCGAGATGAGTAATCAATAATGGTCTCTGTCTCCTTCATCCTCATTGTCTCAAATTCGCTTCTCAGTCTTTGCAAACGAACCTTTTTTAACCTTTTCTTCACCTTGAAGAGACAGTCGTAGAATTTCTCACGCTTGTTTGGAGGTGGTAGCTTTGGCTACCTTCTCGAACATGACTCCATCCAAGCCTTGATGGATGAGAGTAAACGCCTTTTGATCATTTCTACGATTTTTTTTATAGACGACCGTTTTCAGCATGAGATAGGCGTGACTCGTCTCCTGGAACTACGTAGCTTTTTCCTATGATGTCTCAAGCATCTTCACATCAGAGTAACGCCTTCATTCGAATACACCAACTTGCATAATTGGTTTCTATGAGCTGAGGGTAGTGGAACAAGATGTTGTTCGAATTACCTGACATTTTTATAGGGTCTTTCAAACACTTAATTTAAGAAAAATATATTGTTTTGTGGAAGAATAAGCTCTCTCAACCTAGGCTCTGATACCACTTTGTTGGAGGAAAAAGAAAATCTTTAAAAATAATGAAGGACTAGTATATATTTTGCAGAATAATTGTATGCATCCAATTCAACTTTTTCGGATTGCACACTTTGGACTCTTTTCATATTTTTCAAACACTGCACTCAATTTTTTTCAAACTCTACACTCATGCATACATGTTTTTCTTTTTGATATAATTGAATAATAATTATATTCACTCTGACCAGGGGCGGAGCCAGAGGGGCGGGGGTTTCTCCTTGGCTCTGCCAGGAGCTGTCATGGCTGGAGCCCCTCCAGCCATGGCAGTTGCAGAAGATGGAAAACCTATCTTCTGCAACTGCTTATTTTTTTTTTAACTTAGTGCTGGACAAAACGATGTCGTTTTGTGCAGCACTAGGTTAAAAAAATAAGGGGATGGAAAGGGCAAAAATGTCATTTCCATCCATCAGGAATGTTAGGGGCATTTTTGTGAATGCCCCTATTATTTTTTTAGCCATCTCTTTCTTCCTTTTTATTAGTGATTAATTTTTTTTAAAAAAAAAACTCCATATTCATCCAATTTTTTCTTTTCCACTCTCAAATTTTCCATTTTAGTTTGCTTTATTTATTTTATTTCTAGGCTTTGTTTTATAATTTCTAAACTAAATTAGAGATTTCTAAATTATGTTTGTTTTTAGGGATTTCTTATTTTGGGTTTAATTAAGTATTTTTAATTTACTCCTAAAGTTTGCAATTAATATCAATTTTATGCTACATTATCGAAAATTTGAAAATGTTTGCTTAACTATTTAATTAGTGGACTAAATTTTAGCTCAAGTAATAACTAGTGAAAATAGGCCGTGAACTTTAGCTCAAGTAATAACTAGTGAAAATAGGCCGTGAATTTTAGCTCAAGTAACTTTTGTATATAAACACAATTTCAGTAAAAATCAAAGGTTTATATTGTTAATAGTTTTTGGCCCGTGCGATGCACATATTCTTTTTTAGCATAAAAATATTAAAATTTTATTGATAATTTAATAATTAAAATTAATGATACAGATTTTTTTTTCTAAATTAATTTTTATTATTCTATTTTCATAATATATTAAATTAGCTTAATTAATAAAGCAAAAAGATATATTATAAATATGAGTATTAAATTTTAAAAGTCATAAATTTAAAAAAAAAAACAAGGTTTCATGGTGAGAGATAAGCGGGTGAGAGAGAGGTCTACGGAAAGGCCTGCGTTTGGCGAGGGAGGGGCGCTGTTAAGGGCGGATCGGGAGGTGGGGATGGGTGTAGGAGGAGATCGGGGCTCGGATGGGGATAATGAGGGGAGAGGAGGGAGATCGGAGGATTTGGGGAGGGGTTTTGGCGGATCGCAGGCAGACGGTGAGGGTTTGTGCCACCGCTCGGTTTGGCAGGGGGGAGAGGGGCGAGTGCAGGGGGAGGGCGGTGTTAATGAGGCAGACGGTAGGGGGGCGAGGCCTGCGGATTTTACGGGCGTGGCTTGTGCTTCGGTGGGTGAGGGCGCTGGTCTAATCCAGGCGGGCGGAGGGGCTTCGGGTAGAATAGGGGATTTGAGGGGCGTGGCTAGCGCTTTGGTGGGTGCGGGCGCTGGTCTGACCCAGGCGGGAGGCGGGACTTCGGGTGGTCAGATTTTGGGGGTCGCGGCTTCCTACGAGACCCCGACCGTTGTGAATGTGTCTCCTAGGCCTATTGGAGATTTGGTGAATAAAAATAATTCTGATCTTGGCATGGGGAGAGTTTCATGGAAAGATACGGTCATGAGAGTGGTCGAGGAGGAGCCTTGTTTAAATGAAAGATTTATGGAGGGAGATTCGGAAGAGGTTTATTCTGAGTCAGACGAAGAGGATGGAGATCAGGATGATCCTTTATGTCCTGTGATCCGGCTTTCCTCGGCCTATAAACGTGCTCTTAGGGCTAAATGGAAGCTTTCTTTAATAGTAACAGTGCTTGGAAAAAGAATTAGTTTCAACTATTTCGCTCTGAGGATCCAGGCACAGTGGGCAAAAAAAGGGAAAGTCAGTATTACTCACTTAGAAAATGACTACTATATAATTAAATTTACTCGGACTGAGGATTATAATGCTGTGATTAATGGGGGTCCGTACATTATTTCTAATCATGTTCTGGCCTTAAGGCCATGGGTTCCCAATTTTAATCCACATGATTTCTCGGTGAACAGAATTTTGGCGTGGGTTAGGTTCCCAGGCCTACCAATCGAATATTATAATGAAAGTTTTCTTAATAAGATAGGCGGGATTGTTGGCAAAGTCCACCATGTGGATAAAACTACCATTGGGGCTATTAGAGGTAAGTTTGCAAGAGTTTGTATTGATATTGACCTTGCTAAACCCCTTTTGTCTAAATTCCGTGTTCAAAATAAGGTTTACTTTATTGAGTATGAAGGTTTACACAATATTTGTTTTGAATGTGGTATGTATGTCCATACATACGAGGGATGCCCTAAGAGGGAGAAGGTGTTGGAAGAGGTAGTTGAAGTTGTTAATGTGAGAAAATAAGGGATTCAAGGAGATGGGGGGAATTTTGGCCCCTAGATGGTTGCTAAGAGGTCAGGTAGACGAAGGACACGTGTATCAGTTGTTCAGAATCGTCCTCCTGATATTAATATTGAGTCTATTCAGATCCATTCTAATTCTAATCATGGAGTTAAGGAGAAGCCCAACCCAAAAAATAGAGAGGGTATTGGGGTTGCTTCGGTCATCAGTTCAGGTTCCAGATTTGGGGCTCTGACTATTGAGGAGGAACAGGACTCTGACCAGTCTGATGAGCACATTGAGCTGAGTATGCCAGGATTAGAATCTGCTGAGCCGATAATTAATGTTGTAGAGGCAGTTAATCCTCTTTTTGTTTCCAAAGGAGAGGTCCAGAATGGGTCCCAAGCTCATGCTTCTCAAGTGAAGGAGAAGTCAAAAGAGGTTAGTATTCCTAAATTCTGTCTTGAGCCTAGTATTGGGAAGGCTATGGGTGTCAATAAAATGAGTATGAAAAAACTTAAGGGTAAGCAAAAAAATGTCCATAGTTCTATGGATTTGTTGGAAAAGAGGGGGCCTGCTGGTACCTATTCGAGGCTCTCAGGAGCCCCTAATAAGTACCTGGTTTAGGGTGTTGGGCCTGGAGTCAGTAGTCTTCCTTTCTATGGATTTGTTTGTTTGGAATGTTAGAGGAGCAGCTAGCAAGGCTACCCGTATCCATGTAAAAGATTTAATTAAACAATTTAATCCTTCTTGTTTTGCTTTAATAGAAACTAAGATCAGTGGAGCTAAAGCGGATGAGGTGGTTAAAAAGTTTAGAAACTGGAATTGTGTCAGATCGGAGGCTACTGGCCGGGCTGGTGGGATTTCGCTTTTTTGGAAGCCAGATCGTGTCCATTTTGATATTGTTAGTATGGATAAGCAGTTTATTCACAGTAAAGTTATCATTCCTGGTAATAAACATTTCTTTATCACTTTTGTTTATGCTGATCCTGTCCTGGCTAATCGTAAACGGCTTTGGGAGGTTCATTATACTATGAGTGTAAGTATGACAGAGTCTTGGTTTGTGGCTGGTGATTTTAATGATATTGCCCTTATGAGCGATCAGAGAGGAGGTGCGAATCACTATGTTAATCGTTGTCTCAATCATAAGAAGAGTATGGATTTGTGTGGGCTTTCTAATCTTGGTGCCGCTGGTCATAAGTATACTTGGAAGCGTAATAGTACTTTTGTTCATTTAGACAAAGTTTATGCTAACATTTCAGCTCAATCTAGGTTTCCTGAAGTATCTGTGTTAAATCTTCCTTTCCGGCATTCGGATCACTGTCCTATCTTAATCAGGCTGGTGAGAGGCCATCGGCCTAGAGGGGATAGACCGTTTAGGTATCAGGTGGCTTGGGAATCTCATCCTGAGTTTAAAAACTTTGTTCAGGAGAATTGGAAGCCTCATTCTAATGTCTTACAAGCAGCTGAGGGCTTTAGAAAGAATGTTCTAGGGTGGAATAAGAACGTCTTTGGCCATATTATTAGGAGAAAGAATAAAATTTTGAGTAGAATTGAGGGCATTCATCGTATTTTGGAGGTTAGGTTTGTGTAGGAAAATAGACAAGCCTAGGCATAGCGGAATAATAAAATTTTATCTATTTTATCTATTTCCCTTTTCCAAGATCTGTTAATTGTTATTTCATATAAAGAGGGATAGATAGTAATACCTTTATTGATGAACTATTTACCGTTGCAAACGAAGTGCCCACAACTTGTTATTATCAACTCGTGAACCATGAACGTTTGATTCAACACAAAACCAAAAGATAATCAGTAATCAACCTTCAATGAATAGCAATCGCAATGATTGCCTCTAACAGAAATCGATACGAGATCAAATAGGGAGTAAGAAATAAAGTGAATTAGCCGAGACGAAAGACGGAACGATTCCTCCTCTTCTAGTTTTATGTGTGTGTCGAAATTTAGGGGTTAGGAGAGTCTATTTATAGACTTTTCTTAACCCTAATCCCAGTTGTGTTAGGTAATTAAATAATTGGAATCTTATTCGGAATAGGATTCCTAATTAAATAATTAAATAAACACTTTACTATTATCTAAATAATAACTAATTATATCTAGATAATTATTATTAATCAAATTAATAATTAATTAATGTTAGGGATAATTAAATAGAGTTTTAATCACATAAAACTTCTAATTAATATTATCAGATAATCTTTTAATTTAATTGATGTAAATTTCGGCCCATATGTGTATGTCCCACTAATTACATTTTCGTCCTCCGATTCTAAGTCCCATATGCGACCCATTAGGTTCTTTATTGCCACTAGCCGTATATATCATTTGAAATTATTCATCACGATTAATTCCAACATATATATAACGGAATACCGTCGAGAGCTGTTACTAGCAGAACCTATGATATTCCCCCAGAGAAATTAAGAAGTCAGGTTGATAACTGACATTAACCTTTCTGTATTAGGTACAGTATAATACGATCCTTCATCAACTATATCATTTCGGTCAATTTCTTATAACCATGGAACGTGTCAAGGTTACATATAACGAAGAGTCTGGTTTTACTTGTACAGGTTGAATTCACTCTGAAAGATAAGTTAAGTGAAATGTTTATTTCTACTCTTAACTGTATCACCTTGCAAGGATTTCAGTCAATTCACCACAAGCGGCCCTTTGGATATATCTCTCATTTATCAGAAGTGATGAATGCTCAATCTGACATTAATCATTCTGTAATTACTTCGCGTGATACCCAACCCTGCTCTCACATACCCTAGGCGCTCACCTATTGGATCGTGCTCGCACAGAATCAAAGTATCAGACTCCGCAATCCAGAATTACTAAATAATGAATGTTTGAGTCTGATGATTAGTTATACCTACTAATACCGATGAGATGAACAGTTGACACATTAGATAAATCACTCCATTCTGTTATCTCAAGTCGGGTCCCAATCCTAATGAACTCCTTCATCAGATCCATGTAACTTTCTAGATATCAGAATATCTAAAGCTTGTGAGATCAGATTTCTGTCTCGATAGAAAACACTGTTACATGCAAGTCTCAACAACAATATGTCAATCCCTATAACATATTACTTGACTTGGGTTTACTTTAAGTCTATCAGTCTATTATAAAGTATAGTCTCACTTTATGCTTGTATGAACACTTTATAACTACTTGAATAAACTTAGGATTACTTCCTTTGCGAAAGATTTGTGCCTTTATATATAGTTACATATTAATGTTATATATCTGATTAAACAAATGACCAAATAAACAATTTATTCATTAATATTAATATCCAAAACAATTGTATTTAGGACACTAAATTCCAACAGTTTGATCATAGTTTGGATGGTCTTCTTAGAACTCTTTAGAAGGAGTTGGAAGCTGTGCTTAGACAGGAAGAGTTACTTTGGTTTCAAAAATCTAGGAAAGCCTGGATTAAAGATGGAGATCGTAATACCAGGTATTTTCATCTCTCTACTGTCATTAGAAGACAGAATAATAGGATTGATGCTATTAAAGATCCGAATGGAGATTGAGTTTATGAGGATGAGGATATTCGTCACTTGGCCATTAATTTCTATAAAGAGTTATTTAAAGAGGACCTTGTGGTTCTGGATAAAGCTTTTTCTGTTTCTACTTTTCCCATTTTGGGAGATGATAAAATTCTTGAAGCTTTCCATCCTATTACCCAGAAAGAGATTGATCAGGCCATCTTTAGTATTGGGGCTACTAAAGCTCCTGGAGTTGATGGTCTGCCTGCTGGTTTTTATCATAAGCACTGGGAGGTGGTTAAAGAAGGCATTTATAGTTTTATTAAAAGAGTTTTTAATGGCTCTAAGGATATTAGGCTGGTGAACAGAACTCTTCTAGTTCTGATTCCTAAAGTGGAGAAGCCGTCTTCTTTCTTACAAATGAGGCCTATTAGTCTTTGTAATGTGCTTTATAAAATTATGGCCAATAGACTCCGGTGTATTCTTCCTGATATTATCAGCCAGAATCAATGGAAGTTTTCATGGATGATTTTTCAGTTTATGGAGATTCTTTCGATGCATGTTTACAGAACTTAGATAAAGTATTGTCTAGATGTGAGGAAACGAATTTAGTTTTAAATTGGGAAAAATGTCATTTCATGGTAGACGAAGGAATTGTTTTAGGTCATAAGATTTCTGAAAAAGGTTTAGAAGTGGACAGAGCAAAGACTTCAGTTATAGAAAAATTACCCCCATCCAGATAATTGGAGGAGTTTAATTGAGGTTTGTATCTCTTCGCATGTTTTTCAAGTTTTGATTAATGGGGATATGTCTGAGGAGTTTACTCCTTCTCGGGGCATCCGTCAAGGGGACCCTATGAGTCCTTTCTTATTTGTTATTGCGATGGAAAGGTTGACTCACCTTATCCAAGATGCTGTTGGTAATGGGAAGTTCCATCCGGTGTCTATCAATAAATTATGTCCCCCGGCTACTCATTTTGCTTTGCAGATGATGTTTTTATCTTTGTGGAAGGTAATGAAGTGTAGATTTGTGTGATTATGGATATCCTTAACTGTTTCTGCTCTGCCTCTGGTCAGAAGCTTAATATCCAAAAATCCCAGATGTTGTGTTCTAAAAATATGAACCCAAGAGTCTGCAAAAGGTTGAGTGATTTATCTGGTATTCCTCTGACTAATTCTCTGGGTAAATATATGTGGATTCCCCTCCATAGTGATAGAGTTTCTAAAGCTTCCTTTAAGGAAACGTTTGATAAAACTAATAGGAAGTGTGCCAATTAGAAAGCTAAAACTCTTTCTCTTGCGGGCCGTCTTACTTTGATTCAGTCAGTCAATTGTGCGGTTCCTAATCATATTATGCAGGCTTGTCGTCCGCCTGAGCCTGTTCTTAAAGATCTTGATAAAATCAATTGTCGTTTCCTGTGGGGGGAAGCTGAGGAGGGGAGGAAAATTCACCTTGTTCCTTGGGATGAGGTTTGACAGCCTAAAAAGATGGGAGGTCTGGGGATTAGGAAAGCCAGAGACAATAATAAAGTGTTTTAATGAAACTTCTGTGGAGGATGTGGCAACTTCCGTCATCTCTTTGGGTTCAATTATTGTGGGGGAAATATAGAAAGGATAGGATTTTTGGGGGTCATAAGGAGAGAGTGGTTAATTGTTCTTTTCTTTGGAAAGGCCTTAGTGCTGTGTTTTCAGAGTTTTACTCTGGTATTGGGTGGGATGTGGGTAATGGTAAATCTATTAGTTTCTGGAATGATATCTGGATTGGTAAACATCCTTTATTAGAGGTTTGTGTTTCCATGTCGCCTTTAGATATTCGAAACTGGAGGATTGCGAATGTAGTGGATTCTGAGGGTGATTGGATTTGGTCGAGGTTTGAGTCTTACCTCAGTCTGGAATCGCTCCTGAAAATCAGAGGAGTTAAAATTAGTAGCAAGGAGGAAGACATGGATAGTTACTGTTGGTCTTTGACAAACAACAGGGCTTATTCTTGTAAATCTGCTTTTGAGGCTTTCAATCAAGGATTGGAAACTACTCACCCAGAGTTGTGGAAGACTATTTGGGCATTGAAAGTGCCTTACCGTATTAGGAGTTTCCTGTGGCTTGGTGTTAAAAATAGGCTGCTTACTAATTCTGATAGCAAAAGGAGGCATTTGGTGGAGTCTGGAGCGTGTAGTAGATGCAGAGGGCATGAAGAAACCTTGTGCCATGCTCTTAGAGACTGTGCTAAGAGTAAAGAGGTGTGGAGAAAAGTTCTCCCTATAAAGTTGCTGTCTACTTTTTTATCCCATTATGAGCTTGACTGGTTTGTTGATGGGGTTAATGGGAAGTTACTGGCTGATATGAAGCATGGTGTTATCCTATTTGTGGTTGTTTGTCATCAGATTTGGAAATGGAGGAATGAGGAGATTTTTGGAGGAGAAACGAATGTTATTCCTAATGTATTTGATTTCTTCTCTAAAAAGATTGGGACTTTTGTTGATAGCTTCAAAGAGGATTCCTTAGCTAGGGTTATTCAGAGGAAGGATGTCCATCTCTTAGGCTGGTGTAGGCCTAGTGAAGGCATGGTGAAGTTAAACACTGATGGCTCTTGTCTTAAGGACGGGAGAATTGCTGCTGGAGGGGTTCTGAGAGATGATGATGGTGCTTGGATTTCTGGTTTCTCTCAGAATTTGGGCATGAGTTCTTCCTTTTCTGCAGAACTTTGGGGGATCTTTTCTGGCCTTAGGCTTGCTAAAAATCTGGGGTTGAAGAATCTACTTGTGGAATCAGATAACCTCGAAGCTGTCAGAATGATCTCGGAGAATAATGCTATTTGTTTGAATAACCAACACTTAATCAAAAGGATTAGAAGGATTTGTTCTTCCTTTGATTCCTTTAGCTTCTGCCATATTTATAGGGAGCAAAATCGGGTGGCGGACCGTCTTGCGGCTGACGGTCATGCCAGGATGTTGGGTCTCTTAACCTTCTCTTCTCCTCCTGGTTTTCTTTCGTCTATTCTTTTGGATGATATGATGGGGGGTCAGCTTTCCCAGACTGATCCCGGATTAGACGGTTTTGTTTGTTTTGTTTTGTTTTTTTCTTTCCTTTCCTAAAAAAAAAAAAATAATAATAAAGCAAAAAGATATTATTTCATATTTTTATTTCCACGTAAAATTACATAAAATGAAGGATCTGTTTTTATCCTCTATTTAATGAAGGATCTGTTTTTCTTTAATTTAGTTTAGAAAAAATTTATTTTTTAAGTTCACATCAATAAATAAACAATTGCAAAATGGTAGGCTATATAATAAACTGATATAGAAGCAATTAATAATCAAAATACACAGAATTAAAATGGTAGGCTATATTGCATTGTAATATACTGATATAGAAGCAACCAATCATCAAGAGAAACTATATTCAATATAGAAAAAAAAATCTCAATAAATATTTAATCATGGAAGTTTTCAAGTACATTCCAACACCAAGGAAACGCACTCCATCCTTCAATTTAGGTACAATATAAGTATAGTTTCACACCTTAGCAACATGTATTTCTACACATTTGATTGATTTTCAGGTTGATGAATACAACTAAATAAATGTTTGATGTTCAACCAAGAGATTTCCCATCAATCCAGGATCTAGATCCATAAGAACCTTCTAAATATCCAACACATTTTGAGCAACAAAAAAAATGAAGTAGGAGTAATAAAGAGCGAAACCAACTGTAACACAGAGAATAAATAACAGAACACCAAATGAAAAGAAAGGAATACCAAATCTACCTTGTTCACTTAAGAAAAAATAACCCCAAACCCTAATCATCGAATAAATTCCTAGTATTGAAATATCTGCATAAAAATGGAAGCCATACTCCACTATCAACCAAGCCAAAAAAATGATAAGATGATAACATTTCAATTCTAATATAATACAACCATCAAAGGAATAGAAATATGGAACTTTAATACAACCAAGTTCTTAAAAGAGATACCATTTTTCACAGCCAATATGTAATGGAAATTTAACATATTAATGTAGAATCCAAGAGAAAAGAACACAATATTTTAGTAACCTTCACTAAACATTCAAATCACAATTTAAAGTGATTGTATAATTCGAAAAGTAACTTGATCCCCAGTATAGTCAATGCCCATGAATCAACATATGCATCAAAATAAATGTTAAATAA
This sequence comes from Euphorbia lathyris, assembly GCF_963576675.1. NCBI lineage: Eukaryota > Viridiplantae > Streptophyta > Magnoliopsida > Malpighiales > Euphorbiaceae > Euphorbia > Euphorbia lathyris. The sequence continues at coordinate 93,743,672 of NC_088910.1, forward strand.
TGATAGAAAGATAACATGCATTAGCATAAAGACAATTTTATCCCCAAAAAATCTCAATATTTATGAAAAGTTAGTAAAATAGAGAAATAATTGGATAGGTACAACATGAAACTGAGAGAGAGAGAGCAAAGGGTGCAAATTGAAATAGGGCATCATGAGTGGCAGTTTCTTAGTGATATTGCTAACAGAAGTCCAACGATGTTAGTAATATAGACACCAATTCACCAATGGCAGATAAAGCTAACAGAAGTCGAATAATATTTGTTACAAAGACTTGATATCCTTTGTAATGGCATACCTTGATTAGTAGTAGTGGATGGTACAGATGTTGCGGCAAGAGTAGAGCTCGTGGCAGATGCTGTAACACGGGTATAGAAATAGGGCATACGTCGCAGCTTCTTTATCATCACATCGACACCAAGAAAAATCAATCAACGCTTCAATTGGTGGCCTCAATTACTGTTTCATGTTACCAATATGAAGCTATGGAGAGAATATTTGAATCCTAAATCAGAAATCAAAGTAAACCACAGATTAAATCAAGGTAAACCACAGCTTCTTTTCAATTATATGAACTTTGCACAGAAAAAACAACAACCGTGATTTGCTAATAGGAAAGAAAGGAAATCAGAATCTTTGAAAGAAGCCAACAGCTTCGACTCCACTGATCTAAAATGCACAGTTTATGTAAATATATATACAAATCTTGTGATAGGTTTAGGAACGCCAAATTGAAGTTTAGTCCTAATACAATTCTATTGATTGAAAACCGTAATAGAGAATAGAATTTGTATGGGATAAGATAAGGAAGGGTAGTGTTGGTGTGAGAGAAGAAGTCTTGCTGGGTGATGAATCGTGTAGATTGATAGGAAATGCAGTTGGTAGATTCTAAGTGGATTGAGGGCTATTTTTTTTTTTTTATGGAAAATGCAACTATTTTTTTTTTAAATGAAATCAAAGAGATGTAAGGTATAACTATAATAATTTTAATCATGAGTGAACTAAAAAATTAGAGATTATTTGTATTTCAAACGTTTAGTATTTTAAAGTTATAAAATGATAAACAGTTGCACTACAATTGGATATTTTATAAAGAGAGAAAGTAGGAGAGGATATATAGAAGAGGGTATTTTATTCATCTAATATTTTAATGTTTGTTGTACGTATTCAATTTGAAGATTTACAATTAGATAATTATCGGCCGAATATATCTTCTGTGATATTCATCTAATATTTTTAATCAATAATTATTTATTAATGTTAACTAAAATTGAAAAAAATAACAATTAAAGAATATTATTTTTAATCAACAAAAATCGAGGAGTCGACACCTCAGTTCCATCGTTACTGTTTTATATTATATAAATATAATATATAGATATAGATATGCTGAGAATTAGAGAGATTTTAGGGATTAATTTAAATTCTGTAGAACTCTTAGATATAGTACGGATAAAATAATCATTTCATAGATAAATGTAATAATATAATTAAAATTAATATTTTTTATATTAAATTATTTTTTTTATCAGTAAAAAAGGAGGAAGTGACACTGACACATCAACTCCATCGTTACTGTTTGATATTATATAATAAATTGAAAAAAAAATCTTCATACAGTACATACAGTCTTTTACATTACATAATAATTAACAAAAAGATGCTCCTTACAAGACAAATTTTTATATTTTATCTACATATTAACCACAAATTTCTGATCTTAAATCTTGGCAGTACAATTTTGATTTCTTTATCTCAATTTTTGGTCACAGCCCACAATCTCCTGCACGGTCAATTTTCTTTCTCTCAATTTTATTTTTATTTTTTATAACAAAATTAAGTTTAATTTTTTTTTAACAACTTCAAGCTGGCTGCAAGTCATTCAGAGAAATTAATGCCCTTTTCATTAGTGACTGGATTTCCTTTTTCTGGTTATGATTATAGCTTTTGTTTACATTAATTCATGTTGTTTAATGTCTTGTTGCTTGTGATAAGATTGTATTGCTGAATAATGGAATGCAAAGAACCAATACGATTAAAGACTATCGATCTTATGTGTTTATTCGATTCTTGTAACCGTGACTAAGCTTCATAGCTGAATTTATAACAATAAGAAATGGAAGTGGACACGCTCACTCTTCACAAAGAGACTTTGAATTCCCTAAACGTTTAGAGTTGCAATTATTAATATTAGTTAGTCCGAGATTCAAGGAGCTTGATGAGGGCAGTGAGGAGGGAGGCAAGGCCGCGAAGGGCAGGTAGGAGAAGGTTTGCAAGGCTGTAGGGCAATTGGCGGCTTTAAAGGGAAGCAATTTTCCCCTTTGCATTCAATCGGATTCCCCTTGTTTTTGGGAACTGGTATTATCATCTTGTTGCCTGCAATATATATATATATGCACATGAAAGTTGATTCAAATAAAATTAAAAATAAAAAGATGAAGAAGAGAAGTGACCTTCAGAGGGAGACAAAATAGCAGAGGCTAAGAGGATGCATATTATTATAAGATAAGCCTTCATACTTAACTTAATTTGTTTTCCTTTCTTCTCTACTGCTATCTTTTTTTATATAGACATTGAGATAAGATGTGAGTGGTAGTAATTAAGCTTCAATTTAATACTAGACTAGACTAGTGTCCAAAATACACGAGGCCTTAAATTTGGCTTACAAAATTGATTCACTGAACTTAGAGTGATATAATGAATTAATTTAAAACGATACATTATAAATTTACTTACATTGATATATTGGCCTACTAAACTTATTTTAAGTTATATTCATTTTAATTTTTTGTACAAATTTTGAGCGTCATATAGACTTTTTTTTTTTTTTTTTTTTTTTGGAAAGCGTCATATAGACTTAATGAATTAATTATCTCACTTTAAATAACTCTTGAGATAATTTTTTAGATCAATATAGATGATGAAAATTATGTAATTGCATGGTCATGTACTGTAGAAAAGAAAAGGCTTAATACATCATTTGTCCATCTGAACTTTCAAAGTATCTCAATAGTCTTCTCAACTTGCATAAAATATTCAGTTAACCAATTGAACTTGTGTAAAATGTAATCAATTGATCAATCGGTTGTAAAAAAGTAAATTAAATGCGGAAAATGTATTCTACGCATCTTAGAATGTTATTACATAATTTAAAAATAGATTAAAAAGAAAATTATTACTTGTTCATCTATAAAACTTGTCTTCGCTACTATTAAAACCATATACCCCGATCTTGGTCGTTTTACTTTTTTTAAGATGCGTGCAATACATTTAAAACACATATTTAACTTACTTTTTTACAATCAAGTGATCAATTAATTACATTTTGCGCAAGTTCAGGGAGCTAACTGAATATTTTAACCAAATTGAGGAGGTTATCGTGACACTTTGAAAATTTAGGGGTCAATCAAACTTTTTGGATAAGTTAATGGTGCAATGATGTATTAAGGCAAAAGAAAATGATAAGATGGATTTCATTATCAATGTTGAAAGAAATAAGCCACATATCATCCACTCATTCACCAAACCGGATATTTTGGATACATATAATCATTTAGCGTTAGTAAGAAGGATTATATTATTATTATTATTTTTTTATCAAATTATGGATTATATTATTAACATCGAAGAAGCTGCTTGTGGAATCTGACAACCTTGAAGCTATCAAAATGATCTTCGATAATAATGCTATTTGTTTAAAGGGTTAATTATAAATAACTACCTTGTGGTTTCACCGATTTGCGATGTGGTACCTGTGGTATTTTTTTTTTTTTTGCAAATAGGTCCTCGTGGTTGACACCGTTACCAAAATCGCGGAAACGGTAGAATTTCCGTCAGGGGTGATGACGTGGCCGAGGGTATTTGCGTCATTAAAAAATTGAAAATATAAAAGGGCTTAAATCGATTTTAAATCCCATTAAACACCTGACCTTTGATATTCTAACTCCTCTTCATCTTCTCTACAAAACCAGCTAACATTACGAACTCAAGCCCTAGTACAGACATGAATCACAACAATTTTCTGAAGTAAATTACTATAAACGAGTAGTTGAGCATCAAGGCAAAGGCTTTACACCGTAATTTCGTGTTAAAGGGCATGGTTCTTACCTCGTTTCTGCATCGCAAGTAGGGAAGTTGAGCGGGCTTGCTTGGGTTGACGTGTCAGACAAGGTATGAAAATTCTTCCTTCTATAACTTATCGTTCTTGCTTTTATTGTTCGATTTAGGGTTTTCGTCTGTGTTGGATGATAAAGTTATCGTATTTGTTGATTTGTTGAGCAGCTTTTTGTTTTTTCCATTCCCTTTTAGTTGATTGCATGTCATTGATGCAAGTTGTGATTTATGTTTTTGTATGCTTAGTACGATTACTGAATGTGTGTACGTGTTAATTGGTTTTAGGTTATGACTGAATTTATAACCCTGGTACTTCATTACGGGGGGGGGGGGGGGAATGGTCATCGTATGATGATTCCATGGAGTATAATGGAGGGGATGTGGCAGAGGTTGATGTGGATAAAGATTTGTTGTCCTTTTTTCAGCTTTTAGGGTATTACAGGGACTTCGGGTGTCTAAACCCATGCCGTATATGGTATCATGTTATTGGTTTAACTAGTGAGATCTCATATGAAGAGATAGTGGATGATAAGAACGTATCCTTCATGTGTAGAGCAAACAAGGATCATTCAGAATGGGATATCTATTTTGAATCCCTTAGCCCACCACTTAATGTGGATATGACTGATGCGGCATCGCAGGTTGTGGAAGGGGCTGATGAGATGATGCAGGGTAATGTAGGGGCTAAGGATGGAGTTGCTTCTCAAGGGGATGATGAGGCATGGGATGAGATGATGCAGGGTAATGTAGGGGCTAAGGATGGAGTTGCTTCTCAAGGGGATGATGAGGAATGGGATGAGATGATGCAGGGTAATGTAGGGGCTAAGGATGGAGTTGCTTCTCAAGGGGATGATGAGGAATGGGATGAGATGATGCAAGGTAATGTAGGGGCTGAAATGATGCAAGACAATGGGTCTGTTAGTGATGCTGATGAAGATGAATATGTTAGTGATGATATTTATATGGGGACAACAATGGATTTTGGAGATGTTGAAGATTCCGATGACACTGATTATGTTGAGGGTTCAGAAAATGATGTTGTTAGTCTAGGTGAGGATGTGTCACTTGAGTATGAGGATTGCTCGTTGTTTGTTGATGAACCACAATCCATGCCACGAACTGATGTGCCACAATCTGCAACAACAAATGAGCCACAACCTGCAACAACAAATAAGCCACAACCTCAAAATGCAAATGATCCACATTCTGCACCAATGAGTGAGCACAATATACAGTAGGCGAAGAGCTGGACGAAGAGCACCTCAAAGAATTTAATGAACCAACTCCTGATTTGGACGATGAATTGGAAAGTCTGCATGGCTCAGACAATGAGAGGCCTGAGCCAAATGCTCAATACAGGGAGAAAATGAGTGTTGAGTTAAGTCTTGGTATGAGGTTTGTTTCTGCTGACCAGTTTAGGAAGGCTTTAAGATCATGGGCTGTTGTTAAAGGGTATTCATATTACTTCAAGAAGAATTGCAAGGATTTTGTGGTGGTTGGGTGCAAGTTTCCAGCTTGTGACTTTTACATAAAGGCATCTAAAGTTGGTGATAGCCTTACCTTTAGGATAAAAGCATTTAAACCAGTTCACAGTTGTCCGAGGAAGTAATGATTCTGAACAAGCAGGGACAAGCATGCTTATGCGTTCTAGGTGGACATCATGCCTAGAAGGAATGGCAACAAGATTGGGTGTGGGGGCACCAGTTAATGAGAAGTGACATGTATTTTGTGTCATGTAAATGTTTGACAAGTATTGGGGTGATGTAAATGGTGAACATGTTTTTGTGATTGTGAAGGTTAGGACATGTTTTTGTGAATGTCAACTTTGGACATGTTTTTGCGTCATGTATATGGGTAATAGGTTTTTGTGTCCTTCATAGTTGGACATGTTTTTGTGTATTTTGGACAAGATCTTTGTGTATTTATCAGGTACATGAATGATAAAATGATTTGCACATCTTATTGACTGTTTTGATTACATATGTGGTTTACACTTCTTCTTGAGTTTTACCATTACATCTGTGTCAATTACAGGGCATAAACTAATACATAAACTGCTTCACAATTACCACAAACTTATCAGTGGCAATTAACTCAAACTCCCTATTGAAACAACAATTACCACAAACTTATCAGTGGCAATTAACTCAAACTCCTTATTGAAACAACAATTACATCTCTGGTTTATCGTATTGAAACAACAATTACACAACAAATAAAACCAAAAATGATCAAAATCAATTGACAACTAACACAAAATGAACACACAAAAAAACTCATTTTCATTCATTCAATCAATAGTTACATCAAGGCATGATGTCAATCTTGGCTAGCTCATCCTTTTCCCTAACATTTGTGAAACTAAACCACAAGAAAGCAACGAAAAACAAGATCACAACTACTACCCAAGCCTTTGAGAAATGATATTTTGTGTTCTTGTACTGGTCTAAAATGCCTTGCAGGTAGACGATTTCTGCATTTTTGCAAGCATTAAGCTCCTCCAACTCCCTATTCTTCTCTGTTAATTTACTAATTTCATTTTGCAGTTCAACCTCACGACCATGGTATTGCTCGATTTCATCCTTGTAGTTGTTGATTGTCAGTTTCATCTCTTTCATAACGTCTATTCCTCTAGCACATACAGGTGGATCAATCCCGTCGAAAAAATGACACGCATCTTCATTGGGGTATCTAGAACAACCTATGTACCTCCGACCCATGTTAATCAAAGACCAAGCCGTTCTTCTCCGAGCTCTATGCCCGCAAAAACAGTGAACTCCATTCCAGTACGTGTTTCGTGTGCTTAAGCTCGACGAAGAAGACGATGAGCTCATGGCGATGGCGAATTACTTTGTTTTCCTGCAACTTCTGAGGGTCGATTTTCCTTCTTGTGAACGAAATTGAAGAATTATAGCTGCGATTAACGATTTAGGTTTAGAGATTTTGGGGATTTAGTGGATTTGGGAATTAGGTATCGAAGGAATTTTGGGGATTTAATGAATTTGGGGATTTAAAATCGATTTAAGCCCTTTTATATTTTTAATTTTTTTTAATGACGCAAATACCTTCGGCCACGTCATCACTCCTGACGGAAATTCTGCCGTTTTCGCGATTTTGGTAACGGTGTCAACCACGAGGACCTGTTTGCAAAAAAAAAAAAAATACCACAGGTACCACATCGCAAATCGGCAAAACCACAGGGTAGTTATTTGTAATTAACCCTTGTTTAAATAGCTAGAACTTAATCAAAGGGTGGGTTCATCCTTTGATTCCATCAGCTTCTGTCATATATTCAGGGAGCAGAATAGGGTGGCGGACCGTCTTGCGGCTGAGGGTCATGTGAGGATGTTGGGAGTCTCAACCTTCTCTTCACCTCCTGAGTTCCTGTCTTCTCTTCTTTTGGAGGATGTGGTGGGGGTTAGCTTTCCTAGGCTTATCCCGGGTTAGACGGTTTTTTTTTTGTTTTTTGTTTGTCTTTTTCTTTCCATTTCCTACCAAAAAAACATAAATGAGAATTTCGCAAGGATCAGTTTCTAACTGCGAGCCCTATAGTCGAGGTAAAATAAGTAAATACACGGTCAAAATTGAACTTCTCTATCACACTTTAGTAAGTTTAGTTTGTTTCTTTTTAAGAAAGTTTAGGGGTAGAAGAAGGGATATTTCCAACTCAAGATAAGAAAAGTTTCAAGGACATGAAGGAGCTTACTGGATGACTTGCATTATACTCTGGTCATAAGGACTCCAATAATAGCAGCAGAAATTGAATCCGGATTGAAATATTACAAGAGTGTTTAACAATTTAGATTTTATTTTTTATATATTTTCTTGTAAAAAATTGATTCTTAGAATTTGATTAATAAAAAGGCTTGGAGGGATTAGGAAAGGAAAAGTTTGCAAAATTCAAGAAAAAAACTTGTTCCTTTACAAACTTTAAAGGTAAACCTTTTCTATTCAATACTTCATGGCTTAAAGACTCCATGCGAAAACCTTACTTCTATGAAACACGAAAACTTTTCATGACATCCGTTTTCCCGTTTTCGACAGATGTGGGAAACGAAAATTCTCAGAAACTGATACGAAACATTTCCAGGCACGTTTCTGTAATTACCCAAAAATATGAAACACGTCTCTCGATTTTTAAACGGTTTTCCCTACCTATTTTGATTAAAATCCTAGAAATTCAAACTTTCTATTTTACAATTCCTATTCAATCTAAGATTAGGAAAATTGGAACTTCCTATTTGAGAGATAACTTTTTCCTAGTATTCTTCAATTTAAAGAACTTATCCATATTTCTTTCTCCTATAATCTTTGTCGATTGAGCTTGAACTTTCTTCCTTCTGTTCTTCAATCTTGTTTTTTTTAATGAATTATTATATTTTTAATATTTATAAATATGCCCCTATATTTTTAATATTTACACGTTTTCAGTATCTATTTCAATTTCCATATCCATCTCCGTGCAACATAGCCTTAAGGGATTTAATCAATTTGCAAAGTTAGACCTTTTATGGTTATAACTTATATGAGTTTTTTTAAGACCGAAATATCTTTGTTTCCAATTGTTGCTTTCAGAACTCTTAAAACACATATCTAACTTTTTGCTTTTTAAAAAAAAATCTATATGAAGAAGAGTTTTGGCAAATAGTGGAATACGCTTAGCAGCCATGACTAAAGAAAAAAGTGCAATAATTGGATTGGATATACAAAAAAAAAAGGTAGACAATGAAACACAAGTTACAGATCTAAAAAGGGCTGATACAACCAGCCAATCTTAGTAACACCTCAGGAACAAGGCGTCTTCTAGGAGGTGCATTAGCATCTTTTGCAAGTGCTTCATTATCACCCGCGTGTATTACTGCAACCAAATGGTCAAACATTTCGTCTTCCCCGCCTCTTAATGGATCCTGTAATTGTTTCACAACTTTCAGTGCAATAATAACAATAATAAAGAAAAAGTTAATGAGACTAACATAACAGAATCATCCAGATTAGTACACACCTGCAGAAACAAATCCGTATGAGTTTTTCCCTCGAACAAAATTAGCTCAGCCGGAACTTCTGACCTTCGAAGTGCTTCTACAAAAGCTTGACTGCAAGAAGCAAAAATGTTAAAGATCCACAAGTATTAAAAGTAGAAGCAGAATTTGAAATATCATTCCTTTCATTATTTTAGACTACAAATTATGGTATTGAATGAAGCAGAAAACAAGGACATTGAATTCAGACCTTGAAGCTGAAGGTATGGAATAATCTTCAGTTCCATGAAAAAGAGTGATCGGAGGCAGCAGAGGAGCAGCATTTGTACAGCCTGGATCCTCTATTCTAACTTCAGGAGAAAATTGTTTCAAGGACTCCTCACCTTCCATTATGCTGAAACCATTGCATAGGAAAAGTTGTTAAGTCATAAATAGCAGTTAATTAAGTACATAAGTTTAGTAACCAGAAGATATTATGGGGTGTCTACCTTAAGAAAAGGGAGCGATAGAGGCCACGGTTATTGAAGTGATCAACCAAGTTAAACAAATTGTACCTGTAAGTTAATTTACAAGAGCATAAAATAAGTAGCACATAATGACAATTAATATGCAGATCAAGGAAAGATAAGTGAATACAAATTGTCATGAACACACATCTAAAATTATAAAGAGGAAAACGCCTACCCTCCGGATAAACCAAAATAAGCTTTTATCTGTGAGACACTCCAGGAGATATTCTCAGCGCCCTTGGCTTCTTTGATTGCTTGCTCCACTAGAACACAAGCAGAAATATGTGCACCAGCTGATTGTCCCATCAGGTAAATCCTACTCAGTCAGAAATATGGGGGGGAAATCAATAACAAGGATTTATGATGGAGTAGAAGATTGGAAACTCTGAAATTAAATTATTACCTGTTAGGATCACCTCCATATTCCGAGATGTGGTTGCAGATAAATGAGATCCCCTGAGAAGCATCTGTTACCATATCACTAATGGTTCCCTGGGGAAAATTTCTGCATTAACAGGCCAAGCAAATGTGATCAGTGTGGGTAAACAACAAACAAGCAGGCATTAGCAACAAACAACAACAACAACAAAGCCTTAGTCCCGAAATGATTCGGGGTCGGCTAACATGAACCATCATATAAAACCGTGAAATCAAGTCGTGTCAGCGACACAAATTCGCTCCCTCCACTCCGTCCTATCCACTACCATATTTTCCTCAATTCCCAGTAAACTCATATCACTCTCGATCACCACCCTCCAAGTTTGCTTAGGTCTTCCCCTACCCCTCACCACTACATCCCTTTGCCACTCTTCGGTTCTTCTAACCGGCGCATCAAACGCTCTACGTCTCACATGGCCAAACCACCTTAGTCGGGTTTTCTCTCATTTTATTCTCAATAGATGTAACCCCTACTTTTGTCCTAATTATTTCATTACTCACCCGATCCTTTCTCGTGTGACCACACATTCATCTCAACATACGCATCTCCGCCACCGACATCTTATGGATGTGGCAGTGTTTCACTGCCAACACTCCGTACCATATAACAATGCTGGTCTAATTGCCGTCCGGTAGAATTTTACATTAGCATTAAGATAATATGAAAATCCATAATGCAGAAAATAATTAAGGTTCAATATCTCTCGAAGACATGCTTCAAGTGGAAGAAGCACACTTCAACCATGCAAGTTTCACATTTGGTTTGGCTGAAATTAAGCTGAAGTATTGACATAAACTAACAAACTATTCGTAGCAGTTCAGATGTTGCCTCCTGAATCAGCAGTTGTAAGGAGGAGACAGTGGCTTAATGCCTTTTATTTATTTAATCCATATCAACTTAGGAGCTAGATAAATCATAATCTGTAGTAATCCACGTACCTGTAATCAATACATGCAACTATGATATCTCTTTCAGCCAGCTGTTTTCCTAGAAGAGATCCCCACGCTTTATACCTAAAACAGAATGAAACTAGAGAAACTTAAACAAAGAAAAAAAAGGACTGGTATCATGCAATGAAATATACATTATTGTCAATATCATAATGTAGTCATATTCTATAAACTTTTGCATTAACAAAGTCCACTCAGTAAGCCCCATCAGGAGGACAAATGCCACAAGTTGGGATATCCAGATAGCTCCTTCAGCCATAAAAAAATTGTGCCTTAGGGAATATACTTTCCGTTAGATTTGATCACAACAGATGATGATAGTTCCCCACTCCAGTTCAAAGCATAACAACGAAACAAAGATATCAAGACACATCACTGGGTGACTTTGTTAGCATGTTGAGCATGTCATATGGTAGAAGCAATGATGAGAAACCATATCCTTAACTTAAGTACAGACTCTGCTGAAAACTCTTCTTGATCAATCAGGCAGACATGATAAAGTGTAATGATGGGCACTATTTGGCATGCAGGATCAATATTAGTATTTTGAGTAGTTACTTTATGGGAAAAAATAATGTAAAACTACATGTAGAGAAACTTGGGAAGAATCCCACACAGTAGATTCAAATTAACTGTTAAGGAAACATGAGCTGCTACTGAAGTCACTCACCCAATAATCCAGGCACCACCAGTTACAAATGCTACAACTGGCTTTTTTCCATCTTTATTTCCTGGTAAATATAGATCCAACCTGTAAAAGTAAAACCATCACTTTAATAGAAAAATATTAATTTTAGGATTGAAGTGATCAAGAAGGAATTCCATTGGACAGAAAATGAGAAATAAATAAGACACTCTATCACATATTCACATACCTGTTTCTGGGCTGATCTCCATAAATAATACTACGCCGCACCTGGCTTGAAAAGAAATAATAATAGCCAACTGCAAAAATTAGGTAGTAAAATTCATAAATTTATCCCATTTGGTTGATAACGATTGGAAATATAACTTTTCATGCGGCATATTAAGCTCTCCCTGATCATATGCATGATAAACAATATACAGTACCTAAAGACACGAGTAGCAAGAAGGTTAGGCAGGCATGAAATTAGTTTGTGTGTGGCACTGCGTGGGTGTTGTTTGTGCATGTGTGTGTTAAGGGAGAAGGGTCAGTGGTTGTGCCAGAAGGGAAAATCTGGACAGAGGTCCAAGATATTCACAACTTGCTGCCTCTTTTAGGTATATCACAAACGTCATAATTTGCCCCTTTAGCACTAGGTTCCAAGAATAGAAAGTGTGATCATGAGAAAAGCAGGGAAGTATTATTCAGAGTTGAGGCAACTGAAGCAAACAAATCCTTCAGAACCATGACAGCAATTCCTTTCCTAGAGAGAAGGATCTGCATGCTTGATTCTGATGTCATAGCAATTTCATCTTTTAACTTAAGAAAGACTGCAGAAATAGAGCAAAAAATGCATGAGCATATCTGTTATTTCATCCAAAAGAATTCTTTGAGAATCTTCGGGACCAAGAGCCTGGCCATACAATAACCCAGGGAATGAGAGGACTTCTAGCCTAAGCTTCCAACATAAAACAGGCCTACTTGCAAGATGAAACACACACACGCACCACCAACAACAAAATTTAACACAAATTTTCAAATCTGATCCATCATACTTGATATTAATGACTTATCAAATCGGACTAGAAGAAGCTGGTGACTTAAAACATTTGACAAAATCCACCAGCTTGAAGGCTTTTTCATAAAAGAGGTTTTAATATATGTGAGAGAAGTCATTGGCTGATAAAAATGCCAAGTTATTACCTATATGCAATTAAAACATGAAGACTATAGGCGAACTTTACAAACTTAAAAGCTAAACAACTATATAATTATATATTAAGAACGAGATAATCAAAGTAGTGAATTTATGCAAAAAGTGAACACCTTGAAGGAATCCAGGCATAAGTAAAGCAGCATAAAGCCCAAGGCCAGCTAGCCTAGTGATCCACCGGTAACCTACCCTGAATAAAAATAAATGATTAGAAGATGACATGGTAAAGTAATGTATTAAGTGAAGTTGCATTCAAGGGATATAAACTTAGGAAAGATTAATATAGGTACTTCCCTGGCATTCTTCTCAGCATACTAAACAACTATTAAAAAAAAAAAAGGCCGGGCCAGTACACTACGCGTCCCCGCTTAAGCGAGGGTCCGGGGAGGGGTCTCACCACAAGAAATTATGATCCAGATAAGATCTGGATCAACTGAAAGTACAAATTTGTCCAAGCTATGACCAAATGGTGGCAGAAGGAGAACAAACAACTAAGCATATCTCTTCACATCCCTTAGCATCATTCATTTACATATCTAAGTAAAAAATTATCAAGTGCAACTGGTAATAGAATCGTCATTCACACATCCCCAAGACCTAAAATTTCGCACCAGCTAAATGACAAAATTGGCTAGTCCACTATTGTATTATCGCTGGAGCTTCTATGTACCAATCTGAACATTTATGTGAATAAATGTAAGGACATGAAAATAATGCTGTCACTGAATTCCATAAATCTGTTAACAACTAAACTTTGAAAATATTAGAAAGTCTGACCAAAAACTACATAACTTCTAATTCCTGATAGAAGCATAGGAGAAACAAAGTGAAAAAGAACACCAGAAAAACTGAGGAGAAAAGAAAAGGAAGAAATTAAATTAAAATATAAATGGTGACAGATAGAGATGCCAAGAAGGCCGACCGACTATTGTATTATTGCTCCGGTGGCTTCTACATACTTAATAATTCATAGTCCTTGAAAATTAATCAAGGATGCTAAAAATTATAATTAATCTTGCCATTGAGTTCCATAGATTTAAGTTTCTAACAATTAAATCAGAGAAAGCATTACAAAATCATATCACACGACAATTTTCTATATACATAACCGATAAATTCAAAACTAAAATTAATACCCGAGATATCGGAGAAGCGTGATAGTGAGCCGAGTGAGCAAGAAAGTTTCGCTGGCAGCGTGACCTATATCTCGGCCAAAGGACTGTTGTCTCTGAAGCAGAGTCGGCTTCCCACCGGAAGGAGCACGGCGACGCGGTTGGTTTTCGAAAGTAACACTGCCCTTTTTGTATCTTGGAGAACCAGAGAGGAGCAAACTATCAGTCATCATATCCTCACCATGAAGTGAGGGAGATGGTGACATCGGCGGAAATGAATCGCAGAGATCTGGTAAGGCATGATTCGCCGGAAGTGATGACGTCATCCCCGCCGGCGAATGGATTTGAACGTGGGAATCTGTGGTTGCAACTTATTTGAAACAGAAGAAGGGACTCCTTATAAAGTAAGTACACTAGTTCAAACTGCTTGGTCCCACGCAAGTACAGTGATAACGGCCTCAGCTAAAAACTTCAAGCAAGAATTATTGAGATAAAGGTGAAAAGATGAAATAATTTCTGAAATTGAAAATTGAACGTTAAAAAAACTATACTTTATATAAAGATATTGGAAATATTTTTTAATGATATGATTATTTTTTAATTATTATAAAACATAAAGTACTTACAATTTTGAAAAAGAAAATGGACCGAATTTTTTTGAAAGTTTTAAAATATAAAAACTATAAAATTACTGGATAAGGTTAAAGTTTACTTTCTTATAGATAATACTCCAAACTTAGAAATTGTATAGTTTTATTTTCTAACTTGTAGCAATTTTGTGCTTAAGTAGTGACAAAATAGTCAAAATTTAACTATTTGTTAAATTCAATCTATATGTACTGCTTAATTTATTTTGTTCATGTTAAGCTAAAACTATACTGTTTCGACAGGGCGGTCTTAAATATATTTGGGGCTCTGTGCTAAATGAAATATTGGGTCCTATTCATTAAAAAAAAATTAATACTTTTAACTTAATTTTTTAACATAATAAATATAATAAAAATAATTAAATTAGATATTATATAATAATAATAATAAAAATTGGACCCTTTAAGACTCTTAAAGCGTTAATTTTCTGGACAAATTAACATTCACTTAATTTTTCACATAATAATTAATAACAATAATATATTTAGATTTCTATAATAAAAAAATTGGGCCTTCTTAAATTTGGGGCTCTGTGCGGGAGAGCTTCTTGTACACCCTTCTGCTACTCCCTTGTGTTTCGACCTGAATTAGAAAAAAAAAACGCACAATTTTTATTTGATTAGGGTGCGATTAACATTTCGCAAAAGAAAATGGAGGGAAAGACAGGTTGAAACCACTCCTTAACTATCCCTATAAGAAGTGGTGCTTAATAGTCGGGAGAACACCGACACTTTTATGCCTCTTTGACTCGGTTTTTGGATCTAGATAATAGTATTGTTTCATATTTCTTCTTATATAGGTCGAAAATTGATCCGTGTATTTCATATATGTCCAAAATTGATCAAAATTGGAAATATTAAGATCAAATTTTACTATTTCTTACGTTAGGGGTATATATGTATTTCTGTAAAAATATTAAGAGTAAAGTTGAACTTTATTCTAAAATTATAAAACAAATAATAACATTGTCCAAATTGAGACGTGGAAACTTTGTTTGGCACTTGTGATCAGTAGCCACACGTTTTATACCATAAGATTTAAAGAGAGTTTGAGAAAGTATGATGTAAAAACAAGTTATTGGGGTACTTTTCTATATCGTCATTGTTAAAGAAAATGGCTGTTAAGACCGTCTAAGCGTTCGAATCAATAATTCATTCTGATTTTCCTCAATTAGGTCTTTAGAGTATTTTTTAGCCTCGTGGGCGTTTTAGCCGACTAGACGGTGCCTAGGTCGTCTAGACAGCGCCTAAGCTTGATTGGAACAAAAAACGTTTATTATTATTATAATTATTAGTTTTGATTTTTTTTTGTTTTATTATAATTCATTTTAAACATTGTCGCATGATTGTTCGTAAATTGTGTTCATTATTTCCGGATATTTTTGTTTAGTTGTGTTCTCTAGTTGTTTGTATGATATGATTGAAGACTTTAAGAACATTATTTTATAATTTGTGATGAATTATATTTCTTATGAGTATTATTTTTTCATCATTTGAGTTGTTTCAATGATATTTTTGTCGAAATTTTATTGTTTGCATATTTTTAAGGATATATGTTATAAATTGTTTCAGAATAAGTCCAAATAAAGGTTCAATTCACTATTCAAAAACTCATTCCTCATTGGAGCGCCCACTGATGAAGAAAAAACCCACAAAGAAAATCGCCCCATCGCCTAAAATAGGATAAGATGGTAAATTTCCCAATAATAGAAGCTTATAAATATGTAATCTTTACTTTCTCTCTCTTTATTATGTAAAATATCACTATTATTTATTACTCTGATTAGTCACTAACTCTAGCATTAGAGTGGACCTAGGGGCCCACCACGACACATGTGATAGGCTCAAATGGTTGAGACACAGTTGTAGTTACAAAAGGTGAATCAACAAGTATGAGCTTATTTAGATAAAAATAAAACATCTTCCCTCGAGCATGTGAAATAGGGACAAGATATAAGCCCAAAAGCTTTACTCAGAGCGTTAGTAGTGGCGTCCCATATGAGAAGTGAAACACCTAATGAAGAAAAGATAAAGAAGTCTTGGATAATACTAGTCCTAGGGATAATATTGAGAAAGTCTCAGCCGAGGAATCTTGGGAGGTACTCTTCCGACATTTCCTGGATAAAAAAGTGCTTGATGAAATGATAGGCTATTAGATACAATCGTATAGACACTCCTTTTTCACCATATTAGGAAACCCCTCTGTGAGCATGGATTTTTCTTATCCCTATGATGTGCAGATATTAACCTTGCATGTAGGTCTGGTGAGGTAGGAATCCATCTCGAAATGCCAAGTCGAAACCCTTTAGAATGTGAGTGGGGATAAGTGAAGCTAAGTGAAACTAAATGACAAGTGAGTGAAACTACGTGAAACTCATTGAAACTAACTGAAAAAGTAAGTGTAACTAAGTGAAACTCAAGTGGAACTTAGTGAAACTAGGCGAAAGCGAGTGAAAGTAAAAAGAAAATAAGAAATCGCTTGTAGGTTAAGACCACTGGCCTGCTATTAAGAGGGCTTGTGAATGACTAAGACCAGGCAATGATTTCGCCCGTCCAACATCACTGTCGGCTAGCTCGTTAAGGGCCATGGTTTTTATTCTTTTGTGATACAGGTGATGCGTCTTTGTTAATATTTAACTTGTGTGTTATAACATTCGGGCCCACTCCTGTTAGGATCTTATTCTCCCATGCGAAGACGTTTTAGCATTCGACTAGTACCTTAAAGATGGCCTCTTTCACATCCAATCTTAACTCTTTAGAGACATATCTTTTTACCAGTTGCTACCATTTGTTGCTCTATTTCTCCTATTGCCGTTGTCACTGGTTCGTCTTCTTCCTCTTCTTTGTCCTGAGGGAGAATCAGCAGAGAGATGGTATAAGTTTCATATGCCATTTTTTTATTTCCTTTAACCATAACTTTACCCCTATTAGTGGGGATATGAATTGTCAAATATTGAATGGAAATGAACGCTTAACATTTATACGTCAAATGTCCATCCATAATGGAAAACTCTAGATCTCCCTTCCAAGTCTAGTCTTTATCTCCCATTTCACATTCTAATACTACTTGGCCTTTGGTATGTCCATATGCCTCGTTACCCCTAGGATGTCCACAAATGTTTGTTCAATCCTTACTGGATCCACCCCTAACCTAGAGAATGCTCCTTTTGTGATGACATTGCATGAACTTCCATCAATCATCACCCACTTCATATCCCATCCTTCAATGGACATAGTAACCATCAATGCATCCACATGAGGGGTAGTACCCTTCCTAGACGCGGAGAACAAATGGTTAAGAGCGCCATATTTTTTGGTGTTATATATTTTAGAGTGTCACATTTTAGACTTTTTACTTGGGGGTTCATAACCGCTTTCTGCCTCTTTTGAGTCGTCTTCTATTTACCTTCCTCCAAATCTTCTGTGTTTTGAACGAATCTATCAAGCTTACCCCTCTCGATCAAATTTTCTATTTCCTTCAATAACTCCCAATAGGCTTCTGTGTCATGGCCATTGACCGTTTGAAATCGGCAATGTGCTCTAGAGTTCCTCCCTACATCAACTCCCATTTTTGTTCCAGGATATTGCATATCTCGCCTATAGGAACTCTTCTCAATCCACATTAAATCTCTTTCTTTGGAGTATTCAATTCAATATAAGTTGGCCGCTCTTGAATATTTATTTCTTTTATGCCTCTGAGATATGTCTCATGAAACTTCTTTCACCTTATTTTCAACCTGTTGGTTCTTTAGCAACACCCTTCGTTCTCTTTTTACATCAACTAAATCCATAAACTTTTTAGACATATCAATTAACTGCATGACAGTTTCTGGGTGATTCGCCACCAAATCTTCGCAAGCTGTGTTATAAATTACTGATTTGATTGCTATATTGAGATCAAATCGTGTAATTTGTTACTGTAATTGATTAAATTTATCAATATACTCTCTTTGAGTTTGATCTTCTCCTTACATGAGGTTATACAATTTTATATAAGCAATATTTAGTGGTATACATCCAATAATTTTCGCACAAAATTCCTTGCTTGGCTACTCCCATCCGTCAATGGATCCAGGCGTTAGTGATTGAAACCAGTTAAAAGCTAGACCAACTATAGTTGTTGAGAAGTCTCGATATATGATCCTTTTATTTGTATCACAGACATCCATGAGATCTTTATATTAGCGGACATGGACTTCATGATTTCTCTCCCCCTTATAATGTGGTAATGTGGTAATGTAGGAGGTTTGATCCCTTCGTAACTCATGATAATAGTGAGTCCTTCTAGGATGGAATTGTCTTGTTAGCCTGATATTCATATCTTAGCAATGTGTCCAGTACTCGCCTATCTATGTCTTCATCAGTTTGCGCTGCACCAACCGCTTTGATGATAGATAAATCCATCCTACCTTTGACCCTCTACAGCACTAGCTGTGACTTTGTCACAGATTTAGGAGCCGAAAGTTCTAAAGTTTATGGAATTCGTTGTCCAGTAAGTAGACCAAATAACCATAATTCTCTTCGAATCTCTGATCTTTCTGCATTTCTAGTAGGGAGTGGTTGGGACCCCGACAGAGTCATTATTCCAGGGGGCATATATGAAGACAATGCTATAAAGGAACATGTACCATGTCCATCAAGAAGAAAATGTGGTAAGGCATAAGTGTTATGTTCACTTACCATTGGGATCAGACATAGACTACTTGAACCACATAACACACTCACGGTGGAAGACCCGTATATACTGGGATCTCCGAGATTTGAGGATGAGTTTGAACTGGAGTTGGTGTCTCCACTCTTGTCCCAAGCCTGCTAGTAGCTCAATTAAACGATTCCCAGAGAGTTGAGTCATGTGGGCGGTAAGTATAGAGCCTGCTTCATCCAAAAAGGTAGATGGAGAGGCATCAACCATATTATCCACTAGTACTACATCTGAAGCCGGAACCATTATATTGGCCGTTGTGGGTATTGTAATGTCCCCAATAGTTGATGGCTCCCCGGCGGGATCTGTTATATTTTTTTTGTCATGAAACTCTATTTACTCAGAGTTCCACATTCACCATACTAATTTGATAACATCATTTCCTTTGTTGCTAAGTATTCTTCTCTGGGAGACGTCGTTGGGTTCGGCCGGGGGCACTCGGATGATAAAGTCAGTATAATATTAATAAATGGAGAAACAACATCCTTACAAAGAGATGAAAAAAAATTAGGAATAATAAAAGAACTGAAACGATTAGCATTGGAACGAGTTGTACGAGCCATGATATGGACCGCACCCTTCACTAACAGTGGCACAAAAGCCACAAAAACATTATGTTGATTTAGTAAAATAACTTGGATATCCTCAATCATGCCACCGACCTTTGAAGAATCCTGAGTAATGGACGAAGTACTGTCAACAACACTTTTTGTGCTTATTTCAAACAATATATTAGAATAGTGTAACGACAACGCCCAATTAATACTATCACGAAGGGCCATTACTTCAGCCAATTTGGTCGTAATAATCCCTTAAGCAAACGAACTAAAACAGGAAAGTAAATCCCCGTTGTTGTCCTGAATTACTGTTGTCTCCTGAATGGACTCTAGCAAGTGCACTAGATACAAGTAATAAAGTGATAAGTCAAGTATCGTATCCACAGGGATTGATGACCAAAGTTAATGAGAAATACTTTGTGAACAGGGTGCTCGTAGTGCGTGATTCTTTTATATTGACAGATGTTGGTAGTCGTGAAAACTAGAGATTAAACAGATTACTTTACATTTTAAGAATGATTAGTTGAAGTTGATAACAAAGTGAACAGGCTGTCCACAGTGGAACAGGTTGCCGTAAGCTCTACCCTAATGAATCATGAACAATGCAACTGAAGCCAAGGTTTCTGCTTTAACTCTCACTTAAGTCAACTCTCGTGTGTTCTTAAGATTCTAAGACTTACTAAAACCAATAGCGTCCTAAAGGCTTGTTCTTTCTTGCATTAAGACTGAAGCAACATTTCAAAAGAGAAAACCCTTGATAAAACCACCTAACATTTCTGCTTCGGGGTTGGATGCTTGATAGAGAGTTTAGTGAAGATGAAAGCAGTGTCCTATCATTCATCTAACACAAGCATACATGCATACGCAATCAAATATATAACCTCAACAAACACTTTATGCATAAACATCGTTCATTCATTACTAGGATAGAGAACTTACATTACCGGGCCCTACTGGCCGAGCCCATTCAAAAGGATTACTCACTCATACAGGCGAGTGAGCAATCAGATAATTCAAAGCTTAGAAACTCCATCTATCGAGCTCTCTCTCTCCTTCCAAAAAGTCTATCTTCTTGTTTCCAAAATTCGATCCCCTTTCCTTCCTTACTACCTCTATTTAAAGGAAAGGTCAGAGTCTAAAAAAATGTACTAGAAAAGTATTCGCACAAAATATATTACAAAACAAAGTCAAAAGTTCAGAAATCTAAAAATTGCGAAAAGTGGTTGAAGATCATTTTGACCCTTGAACACTCAAGGGTCGAGCTTTCTTGTCATCTTGTTACTTTCCGCCTGCACTTCTCCTCCTCTCTGCCAGCAGCTACTGTCGTACCTGCCTCCCGTCTAGTCGCTGTCCATCGTCAGGGGTTCCAGCGTTTGACCGCTGGATCAAAGAATGGCATAATCTCCTCTTGGTAGTGCGAACAAGCTGCTTCCAGTCTATTCGGCTAAATCTTTTCTTATCTGCATAAAAACACCTATAAGGCCTTCTTTCATGTAATAAAACACTACAAACACCCTTAATTCATTATAATTAACACCTTTAAATGTAGTCAATTTTATGCCTAACAATTACCTCTCTCGTACGAAACTCGTGGATATCAGAGAAGATTGATGTGTCAACATTACATTTAACGCTGCCCATTCACGGTTTTTTCCACCTGGCTACTGGTTGCACTTGTCGTGGAGCTACTGAACATACACTTGAAGACTCCCCTGACCTCGCCTCCCACCACCCTGATACAAACTGCAAAGCATCTGACACTGCTATTGCTGGAGTGCAGATCTTCACCTGCCATAAAACTCCATTTCGCTGCTGCTGACAGGCGAGAATGCTCTGAGTATGGAGATATGAGATTAGAGAGACAATAATTAATAAACCAACTTAATCCATTTTGCTGATCCAGAAGCTCGATCCAGTTTCTCCCCAACCCAATGATTCGAGATAGTTGCTTTCTCCAAGTGAGTTTAGTCGTAGAGCATGCAATAATAGCCTTTCTTGCATAATCCAACTATACTATTTCTTAGTTCAATCGCATGATCCACTTCCTTCAATTAAGCGAGTGACTTACTATCAGGCGAGCAACAACTAAAATATCTAATAGTGACACAAAGTACGAGGCATATTTCATTTCGAGCTCACATTCATGGATTCCTCATCTCAACTTGGTTAACTTCACTATAAAACTAAAATACTATGAGTTTGTTAATGCGCGAAGTTCTTCTCGCATACTCTAAGCACGAAGCAGAGTTCTCACTATAGGTCCGGTCTCCCAGTTGTTCTAGATTATGTATATCTTTCTCCACCCTTCCTTAAGGTGTTAAGGCGGGAAAATATCTCCACCACTAATCATAATTTTACATAGTCCCGGGAGATGGGCTTTAAACAACTTTAGCCATGTAGTACTCGAACTTGCCTCGCATAAAACAAGGAGAGGTCAGGTTTCCGGAAAGGCATTCCAGCTTCAGAGGCAGGTGAGTAAAATGATAACCTTATTCTTCATCGACCGAAAGTAGGGAATCACCCTAAAAAATGATTCCTTATTCCTATAAAGTCCAAATTTATTAGGACCAGCCTTTTCCACGCTCCCAGGTAAAAGAGCTACCCTATAAACTTAATTAATAGAGATCGTTTGACGAAATAGCCTCCGTAAAATTAGAAATAAGAAAGGATGGGTAACTGGACCCCCCCACTTCTCTTCTTGCGCCAATATGCAATTAAAGTCTCCTATAAAGCAACTAAGTAGCATCGAGGTGCCAATAATAGTACCTAGTAAAGTCCATGAATCCCAATGTTCGCTTCTATCAACAAAACCATAAAACCCAACCAATCACCAGTCACCACGTGTCAAATCAGAAACAACAATCTCGATATGATGATCGAAAAAACTACTGACTAAAGCATTAATTTTATCTTTCCATAAAATTTTTAGGCCACCACTATGCCCACGAGCATCAACTGAAAAACAATCATAATAGAAGAACAAATGATGAAGTTCATCTATTCGAACCTTATCAATAAAAGTTTCCATAAGAAATACCATAGGCGGCTTGTGAGCTTTCAATAACTAACCCAATGAACAAACTGCCCGAGGGTTGCCGAGGCTTCGATAGTTCCAAAACAAGCAACTTATAATGCTCGATGGGTCTGATTCTCAGGCCGCGTCATTTCTGTAACAAGAGAACTAGTTTGATCATTGTTTGCTAAGGAAGAAACTTATTCAGGGGTAGAAGTAAAATGCTGACCGTCCTACACTGTAGATTTAATTGAGGACCGGGCTCGTACCCCTCTCGCATTGTCTTTCGATCTTCTATCAACCGTAACTCTACTTCTTCACCTACCAACGTCTGAGTATCAGATTCTGTCTACACGGTCTCATAAGCTTTTAAGAGGCCCCCTTCCAACATCTTTCTAGAACCTGACAATCCGCCATCTATCGACTAGACAGCCCCAACGCCACCTCCACCTGAATCCCATATGCAATAAGAAACTTTTGGTACACTTCCCCTTCTAAGTAGTGTTGTCAACCACTCGCCCATTCCCTCTTAACGTCCTTAGACGTTGCTTGAAACAACGTATCGCAAAACGATTATGTATGACCGATAATGCCGCAAATATAACAAAAATTGCATAGCCGCTCATATTTGAAGGTAATAGTAGTGCATTCCATCTTCATTTGCTTAATGCGCTTTCACCTCTTCAAAGGTTTCAACACATTCATGGAGACCCTAATCCACATGTGATAACAACCCAAATTATTCTTAAATAAGGAATAAGGGAAAATTAATACAAATAATGGCAAACCATTATTCCTTCTAAAAGAGATATTTATGCATGATTAATGTGGAATTAATGATAATTAATACATGATTAATGCAGGGGTGAATATGCAAATAATGAAGAAAAGGAATGAGTCTTTAGCATTATGCCACACCACGTGGACCATGACGAGACCCGCCATTGTTCCCGAGGAGAGCGTACATACGCCTTGACGGATCTAAGAATACCAAAAGACGCCTTTATTACTATCCATGAATGGAAATAAATACAATTAAATGGCAATTAATAGCCATTAAAGGGAAATAAAGACTTAACTGTTCGAATACCTCAACTCTGAGGGTTTCAAGGATAAATGCTGGGATTAATGGAGAATTGATAGCAATTAAAGATAAGTAATGACATGACTGTTCATCTACATCTCCGTAACATCCAAATATCATACATGGGGAAAAAGGATAATTAGATAAAGAATGAAGGATTCGCCATCAATACTCTTATGGATAAGGATCCACCGACGAATCTCCAGATGGCGTATAAAGCAAGACTCATAGGTGGCTCTATGGATTCTTCAACACGCCTCAAAGGGTCAAACGCCTTGGGAGACCCGCCGTCAAACATCGATATGCCCAAGGAATGGCCAAGCCGATTCCCAATAAAGGCAACTAATAATCCATTAATGAGCTAACGGTCATACTTGAATAAGATCAGTAACCGCCATTAATGAGGCATTAATGGAGACTTTCTAGTTACCAAGAGTTACAACTACATGAGTATAAATAGCTTGCATCCTAAGCTATTGAGGTACACTTACTGATTCTCTACTTTTGTGCTTACAGTTTATTCTCAGAAATATTACTAACTTTGGCATCGGAGTGTCCCCGACCGATCCCAACGGCGCCTCACAGGGAAGTACTCCGATCAAGGATTTTTCCACAAGTTATCAATTGGTGCGGTGAAGGTGGAGCTCTAACAAACAGAAGATCATAAAATCTTGATTGTATAGAGTTTCACAAAGAACAAAATAATGGAGTCAACGGAATAGAAATCACAATCTCAAACCTTGGCTCAATCAGTACAAACAAATCTATCCAAAGATACAGTTCTCCATATATTGGTGGGAAAGAGTTTTCTACATTAAATCTGAAATTTTATGATGAAAAAGATAAGTTTCCTCCCCTTTCTTATTCCATTTTTAATTAAAGAAAATTGAGATCCCTCATTCTTATAAAGTGATATGAATATCATTACATGTTATTATGATAAATCTAATAAATTGTGAAAGATAAAGTAATAGACACAAATCTTTCATTAAATCTTGCATGCTCAATATGCCTTATATTTTTATGCATGACGAGTATAATATGTCATTATCATTGAATTAGTACAAAATGCATGTATAAGATCCGTAATCTTGGAATTTTATAAAAAAATTCATCCATTCAAGGTGATTTTATCACTTAATATTAAGATATCATAAAAGGCTCGTGTAATTACAGATGATTTAGATCTGATCAGTCTTTTGGATGAACATGCATATAACTATTAGAAGAAATTACAAAGAAATCATATTTGGTTTTTCTTGTACTATTCACCATCTATGTATGGTTTTTCTCATATATAGTATTTTTAATATCAAAAATTCATATTTCTGAATATTGTTTTGTCAAACAGTTATTTCATTCCCTTTTTTTACAAGGATGTGTTTATTCATAATAAAAACTGTTTATCTAACATTGTTAGAATTTCTTTTACCAACGTAAGAGACTTGAACATATTGAATCTATTTATGATTATCATGTAATTGTCTCTAACTATTAAAGTCATTATGGACTGATGAATTACCAAATTGGATAAACGAAACTTTCATACCTTAAGCTAACTACAAAATAGTGCAAGCGTCAGTTTCGGATCAGAACATTAATTTATGCAAAATTCTTAGGATATACATGACAGTTCCTTAGAGATTGTTTGGATGATGGTATATGAAGGTAGGTGATGATGAATTTTGAGCAATTTTCTTTACACCTCAAATTGGAGGAGAATCATGGTACATGTATTTTTCTTCCAAAATTACCCTTTGTATTTATTTTATTTATACAAATGAAATGATATAAGAGTAATTTCATATATAACTATATTTGTTTAATTACACTTCATCCAAACAAGGCATTAATGATCTCTGAATGCCATTAATGCATGGATGCACAATGTTGATTGCAAGTAATAGCAACTATGTAAGATAGCTTACCCAATATAGAATGTCATAACTTTTATGATGTTTAAAATAAATATGTTATCTTGGATATTAATGCGCATTGAAATACAAAAGGACATTGTTCTTAAACCATTCTCATTATGGTTATTTATTAAGAATTCATTATGATATTTATGTGCAGTAGTAATCTTTATGGTTATGACCGTTATATGTGGCATTATTAACACAAGCATGAATAAAATTCTATTATGAATTTGTTTGACATATAATATTTACTCGGTTTTATCCTTTGACTAAGTTCATTCTAGAGTCAGGGACCAATGTAAAGGAATTACTAAATTGATTTCAAGATGAACTAAGAATTCCATAAAGAAACATTGCATCGTACATGATATTTGCCAACAAAGGTCAATGCAAATAGTCTTTCACTATGAAGTCAGTTCCATGGATCAAGCCATTGATCCCCAAGGTAAGTGAATATAGCTTTTATTAGGGGTGCACACAAAAATCCGTAAAACCGAAAAACCGAAAAACCAAACCGAAATCGAACCGAAAATGAGGTTAACCGAAACCAATGGACTAGTGTACGGTTTTTAATTTTAAAAATAGTGGTTAATGGTTACGGTTACGGTTTTTGTATTTAAAAAACCGTGGTTAACCGAAACCGACCGAATATTAATTAAATATAAAAAATATAAAATTTTTATTTTTATTTATATATATAATTACATATTATCCCACTTAGGATAAATAAAAGGTCAATAACAAACATTTAATAAGAAACACTAATTATTTTGGGTGATTAAGACTCAACTCATAATACCAATTTATCAAAAATTAGATAATTAGTGAAATTAGTATACCTAAAAAGGGTTTCGTTGGTAAAGCACGTAGGATAATAAGTTTAGTCCAAAATACAAACACAGTAAGTTGATGTTGCAAATTATTTTCCATTACTAAGAATCAACTCATAGTACCAAATTTTCAAAAATTAGCTTGAACAACTCTTTTGTACTTGAAAAATCACGTATAATGTAATGAAATTCTTTTGTTGTTTGAATACATAATAGTATGAATTCCAATAATTGTTGACTTTGCCCATTGATTATTTATGTATGAGTTCCAATAATTGTTTATTTATTAATGGTTAAAAACCGAAATAAAAGGTTAACCGACCGAATAATTGGTTAACCGATTAGTGGTTAACCGAATTTAATGGACTAGTGTATGGTTAGTATATTTCAAAAACCGAAAAAATGGTTAACCGACCGAATTAACCTTAATGGACTGGTTAACCGACCACGTGCACCCCTAGCTTTTATGCCTTACCATAATCTTTTAATAATGGACAAGATATGCCCTACTTCTGGAGTTCTTTCAGTACTAACCCACAAGTACAAGGGAATCGCTAATACTACAACCAGCGCCAAACACTAGCATGAAAAGTAAAGCTCAACCCAGAGAGGTGTACATTCGAAGTCACTTTAGAAAAATTCCTTGACTACGTCATTAGCCAAAAAGGAGTTAGAGCAAATCCAGATAAAGTAAAAGCCCTACGAGGCAAATGGCGAAAAGAGCGCCTAAATAAAAGCCCCATAAAGGGTGAGAGAGATCCAGAGGTTGAACGGGCGGATCATCGTACTAGGAAGATTGTCAACAAAAATTTCAAGGTACAAAACAATTCCTAGCAGAACCACCCTTGATGAGCAGACCAATTCGAATGGGAGACCTGCATTTGTATCTATCTGTCATGGATAAAGCTATGTGCACCATGGTTATTCAAGAAGAAGAAGGTCAACAGTTCCCCATCTATTATGTTAGCAAAATGTTAAAGGATGCGGAGACAAAATATTCGAAGCTAGATAAAATGGCTCCAACGGTTGTGACAACATCCATTCGCGTCAAAACGTAGTTCCAAGCATAACCTTAACATGATCGAGATCAAAATCAAGAGCCGACTTCACCACCACTGAACACACGGATGATGAGATTGAAAGGCGAGTGCATGCCGCTCTAGATAGACAAGAGAACAATGCATAAAGATACGCCATCCAGTTAACAAGAATTCTCCATTCACAGAGCAGATCCTGGGGTATGAGGCGGAAAGAATGTTTAAAGCTTCCAACTTGCCACAATATAAAAGAAAAGAGTCAATATAAACGGGACATTACATATCCCGAACCCAAAGGAGGGGAGCATGTAACCGTTGAAAGGAACGCCAAGACGTATTACAGGTTCCATAGAAGAAATGGCCACCACATTTTGAAGCTTGCTGGGAGCTGGAAAAATAGAAGATAGATTTGTCCAGAATAACAAATAACAAGACGACATGCAGAAGATAGATCCCAGAAAGAAATTCAAAAGTGTCATTAATGTCATAGCAGATGGACCAGTG
The DNA here is from genome assembly GCF_963576675.1 of Euphorbia lathyris. Classification (NCBI taxonomy): domain Eukaryota; kingdom Viridiplantae; phylum Streptophyta; class Magnoliopsida; order Malpighiales; family Euphorbiaceae; genus Euphorbia; species Euphorbia lathyris. The sequence continues at coordinate 93,771,905 of NC_088910.1, forward strand.
TATCAGCCACCCGTGAAAAAAGCAAAAATATCCACTCTAGATAAAACATCCCTCAATTGCCCCTTTTGCAGAAACAAGTCCAGTAATCTCTCCACATACAGATGCGTTGACGATTGAAGGATGGGAGATGAAATGAAGCGAGTAATGGTAGATACGGGGAGTTCTTGCAATGTCATCACCAGAGGTGCATTCGCCAAACTAAAGGTTGATCTGATCCAAATAGAAACAACCATTGTTGACATCATGGGAGTGACAGGTCACACTATCCGGACCAAGGGCCAGGTAACTTTGGAATGCAAGCGGGCGGATAATGATCAAGCGTGGATTGGTGATCTGGAGTTCTCTATTATTGATGGACAATTAGCTTATAACATCATTCTTGGGCGGTCGTTCATCTCAGAGGTTGCAGCCCTAATTTCCATCCGCCGTCTAGCAATGTACATTCCCACCAGCAAAGGAGGAGTAATGATTAGCGGGAACCAAAAGGTGGATCAAGAGACCTACTCGGCGTCACTATCGATCCGCCCACAATCCAAAGAGGACGAAGGTGAGGAAGATGAACTTGTCACTACAGCTTTGGGCGACACAGAAATGTTCCTTATTGCTGATGGAAAGCGGGTGCGGATCGCCAAAGGATTAAAACCTGAGATCAAGGAGGATGTTACGAAAGTTCTCATTGAGTCTGAAAGTGTGTTTGCATGGGAGAATGAGATCCCCACATGAGTAAGCCCAGATGTGATTACTCATAAGTTAAACATCATTGAGGATGCAGTCCTAGTTGCTCAGAAAAGACGGAACCATGGGCCTAAAAATCATTATTTTTACGTATTCTTATATGTGCATTAAACTGTTATAGTATCCTATATTTTATAATTTATTCTTTCTTGCCATACTTCTTATATATTCATTTGCCTAGTTTTTTTCTATATCTTTCCAAATTCTATAGAAGAAGAAATAGCAAAGCTGAAGAAGGCGGATGTAATAAAAGAGGTGATATACGCCCAGTGGCTGGCGAATGAAAAGTTCCACAAGCGGATCAATTACCTCAAAGATAGGACAATTGATCCCCATCACGGGCGGTTCCCATTTCCACAAGGATAAGAAACACAGACCCTCAAGAGCTTTCAAATGAGCTCAACTCTCTCCTCAAAGACAGGAAAAATATTGGTCACCATTAAAAGCGGGTTAAAATTATCTCAAACATGAGAAAATTACACCCTAAACTTTCTCCTCAAAGATAGGAGAACAATAATCTCAGCGGCGGATCGATCTACCTCAAAGATAGGAAACGATTGATCGCCGTCAGGGACGGGTTAAAAATTTCTCAAACGTGAGATCTTTACACCCTCAAGTATTCTTCTCAAAAGGAGAGTATTAAGACCCGCTGGCGGATCGATTTACCTCAAAGATAGGAAACAATCGATCACCTGGGGCAGCTTAACTTCCTCACCAGGAATAAAAGCTTTAAACCTTCAAAAAAGGTTCACACATTGGGGTACGGCTGGCCACCTGCCCTAAACAATTGGAGAAGTCCTAAGTAAACCAGGTTCTAAAAAGTTACTTGCTAAAAGATATAATGCATTAGTAAAAATAGTTCTGGAAAGAAAATGGTTCATCCAAATAATGAAGCCTCGTCTTCATCCAAGTAATGAAGCCTCGTCTTCATCTCCAAGTAATGAAGCCTCGTCTTCATCTCCAAATAATGAAGCTCGTCTTCATCCAAGTAATGAAGCCTCATCTTCATCTCCAATTAATGAAGCCTCATCTTCATCCAAGTAATGAAGCCTCGTCTTCATCTCCAAGTAATGAAGCCTCGTCTTCATCTCCAAATAATGAAGCCTCGTCTTCATCTCCAAATAATGAAGCCTCGTCTTCATCTCCAAATAATGAAGCCTCATCTTCATCCAAGTAATGAAGCCTCGTCTTCATCTCCAAGTAATGAAGCCTCGTCTTCATCTCCAAATAATGAAGCCTCGTCTTCATCCAAACAATGAAGCCTCGTCTTCATCTCCAAATAATGAAGCCTCATCTTCATCCAAACAATGAAGCATCATCTTCATCCAAACAATGAAGCCTCGTCTTCATCAAAGTAATGAATCCTCATCTTCATCATAGAAATAACGAAGTCTCGCCTTCACAAATGCAAAGTAAAAACACTTTGGAAAATGAGTAAATACTAAAAAGGCAAATGCCTAGAGTGCCAAAACGCCCCCACAAGACGCGCAAAAATTCCCTAAATGGCTGATCATTCTTACCGATCCCTAAGGGCGGGTCATTCTCCTCAATATGGCAGAACTGAAGAAAAGAAGCCCCTAGAGGCTAACAATGGATACAGCTGACCACCTATCCACGAAGAAGAAAAAACCCCTAAAAGTGCATCATATCCATATATGATCCCATCTAGGGCGGGTCCACTTTCCTCCAAGATAGAAAAATAAATCACCATTTAGACAGCCCTAAAGAGCTTTTTATACCTTTAGGGGGGGCTTCTGATAACAACCCAAATTATTCTTGAATAAGGAATAAGGGAAAATTAATAGAAATAATGGCAAACCATGATTCCTTCTAAAAGAGATATTTATGCATGATTAATGTGGAATTAATGATAATTAATGCAGGATTAATGCAGGGGTGAATATGCAAATAATGAAGAAAAGGAATGAGTCTTTAGCATTATGCCACGCCACGTGGACCATGACGAGACCCGCCATTGTTCCCGAGGAGAGCGTACATACGCCTTGACGGATCTAAGAATACCAAAAGACGCCTTTATTACTATCCATGAATGGAAATAAATACAATTAAATGGCAATTAATAGCCATTAAAGGGAAATAAAGATTTAACTGTTCGAATACCTCAACTCTGAGGGTTTCAAGGATAAATGCTGGGATTAATGGAGAATTGATAGCAATTAAAGATAAGTAATGACATGACTGTTCATCTACATCTCCGTAACATCCAAATATCATACATGGGGAAAAAGGATAATTAGATAAAGAATGAAGGATTCGCCATCAATACTCTTATGGATAAGGATCCACCGACGAATCTCCAGATGGTGTATAAAGTAAGACTCATAGGTGGCTCTATGGATTCTTCAACACGCCTCAAAGGGTCAAACGCCTTGGGAGACCCGCCGTCAAACATCGATACGCCCAAAGAATGGCCAAGCTGATTCCCAATAAAGGCAACTAATAATCCATTAATGAGTTAACGGTCATACTTGAATAAGATCAGTAACCGCCATTAATGAGGCATTAATGGAGACTTTCTAGTTACCAAGAGTTACAACTACATGAGTATAAATAGCTTGCATCCCAAGCTATTGAGGTACACTTACTGATTCTCTACTTTTGTGCTTACAGTTTATTCTCAGAAATATTACTGACTTTGGCATCGGAGTGTCCTCGGCCAACGGCGCCTCACAGGGAAGTGCTCCGATCAAGGATTTTTCCACAAGTTATCAACATGTAATTAAAAGTACAAGTACTCAAATTATTTTTAGCAGCATATTCTAAGAACGAGCCAATAAAATCACTAATCTGTCTAGCAACTATCTTCGACATACATCCAATAGGTATGTCATACACTTGAACTCAGATATCCATTATCTCCAATTCCACCTCCTCCGGTATTAACCAGGCTCCCAATCCGCCAAAACCAGTATTTTGTTGTCGAAAGACCACGATCCATTGTCAATGATCCTATCTTTGTCAACCTTGTGGAAGAATTCAAAAGTAAATAGGTTATTATCAACAACTATTATCACAACATCGTATTTCGGCATCCATATATCAGTTAGGCGGGTTCTCATGGTGTCGTAGTTCACAAGTCGCTCCTTTAGGAATCGACCGACCGGAAACAAGCCACTACTTCTCGCATCCGCATCAGAAGTCACAATTGGAAACTCTAAAAGGTCGTTCTCCTCGTCGTCTAGGGTTAGGTTATTCAGAGCCCCATCCATGTTTTTAACAAATCAAACCGAAAACTGGACACTCCAGAGATAGATGAAACGTATAGGAACAGAAAACCAATGCAAACAAAAGTCCAGGAAGTCACAAATTGAAAGAAAAAATCTAGCAGCTCTTACGAGAAAGAGGGACTCCTACTCCTACGAGAATGAGATCTAATAATTATATGTGCCAAGTACATATCTTAAATTAACCCACACACAAAAAAAAAAAAAAAAAAAAAGTACTAAAATGATATAAAGAAGAAGTATAAACCTTTAATCCTTTAACCTAAATTTTATGATATTAGGTAACAGTTTTATTAAATTTTGAGTTTTTTTTTTCAAATTTAATTATTTTAACAATTAAAATATTGACATCGGTAAAAAAATTTAAATTTAATTAAATATTTGGCTTAATACATCATTTGCCCCCTGAACTAGTCTAAAATGGTTGATTGGCCCCCTGAACTTTCAAAGGGTCTCGATAGCCCTCCGAACTTACATAAAATGTTCAGTTAGCCCCATGAACTTGCATAAAATATAATCAATTAATCACTCGGTTGTAAAAAAATAAGTTAAATACGGAAGATATGTTGCACATATCTTAAAAAAGTAAAACGACTAAGATCGGGGTATGCGATTATAATATTAGAGAAGAAAATGTTTTATAGTTGAATAAGTAAGAAATTCTTTTTTAACATGTTTTAATCTATTTTGTGAAGTATGTAATAACATTCTAAGGAACGTGTAACATATCTTCCGCATTTGACTTACTTTTTTACAACAGAATTATTAATTGATTATATTTTACGCAAGTTCAGGGGGCTAACTGAACATTTTATGCAAGTTCAGGGAGCTATCAAGACACTTTGAAAGTTTAGGGGGCCAATCAACCATTTTGGACAAGTTCAGGGAGCAAATGATGTATTAAGCCTAAATATTTTGTCATTGAATATTTTTTTTTTTTTTTGACAGATGTCATTGACGGTTTTGATATATGGTAAATGACCAAATATTTGTAGTTAAAAAGGATTTATATTTATTTTATGAGATTTTAAAAAATGAATTTTTGTTTTAGAATGGAAGGAGTGTGATTAACTTTCCAAAAGTAAGAAAGATAAGTAATGAAATATGAGGGAAATAATTATATATATATTTTATTATTACTTTGTTAGAAAAAAAATGATTAGCTTTTTAGGAATTATACATACTTTATTAATAATAATAATAATAATAATAACAATAATAAGGTATACTGTAAAGCACGAAATTAATGATTAATTCTGTAAAATTGCATTGTTAATATGAATTTTACATACTTTAATAGAAAAGAAAATTAAAAGGCATATCATGACTTAAAAAAGATATGAAAAAGGCAATATCTGATATGATAATTGTAAAATGCAATTTTCACATGTATATACGTGTCATTAAAAGTATTCAGTGATATATATATATATTTGTGTATATACGTTTTCTTATTACAAGCGGTTGAATTTGATCCCGGTCCATTATAGAAAATTTAGATAACACGAAAACAACTTAGTTTAATTCTCTTTCTTCATGAATTATTAATAATAACTAGTTTTTGGTCCGTGCGATGCACGGATTCATCTTAATATATAAATCTATATAATATAAAACAGTAACGATGGAACTGAGGTGTCACTTCCTCCTTTTTTACTAATAAAAAATATAATATATAATATATTAGTTTTTATTTTATTATTATATTTATCTATAAAAATATTATTTAAAGTAAATGTGAAAATCAAATAATAATATTTAATTTATATAACATATTTATGTCATTAATTGTAATTATTAGATTGTATTCATGAATTATTAATAATAACTAGTTTTTGGCCCGTGTGATGCACGGATTCATCTTAATATATAAATCTATATAATATAAAACAGTAACGATGGAACTGAGGTGTCACTTCCTCCTTTTTTACTGATAAAAAATATAATATATAATATATTAGTTTTTATTTTATTATTATATTTATCTATAAAAATATTATTTAAAGTAAATGTGAAAATCAAATAATAATATTTAATTTATATAACATATTTATGTCATTAATTGTAATTATTAGATTGTATTTTTATCAATTTTTATATATTTATATATAATAAAATTAAAATTAAATATATTAAATTTTTTATCACTAAAAAAGGAGGAAGTGACACCTCAGTTCCATCGTTACTGTTTTATATTATATATAGATGTGTAGAGCATTAGAGAGATTTTAGGGATTAATTTAAATTCTGTAGAACTCTTAGATATAGTACGGATAAAATAATCTTTTTATAGATAAATATATATAATAAAATTAAAATTAATATATTAAATTTTTTATCACTAAAAAAGGAGGAAGTGACACCTCAGTTCCATCGTTACTGTTTTTTATTATATATAGATGTGTAGAGAATTAGAGAGATTTAAGGGATTAATTTAAATTCTGTAGAACTCTTAGATATAGTACGGATACAATAATCTTTTTACAGATAAATATATATAATAAAATTAAAATTAATATATTAAATTTTTTATCACTAAAAAAGGAGGAAGTGACACCTCAGTTCCATCGTTACTGTTTTATATTATATATAGATAGATGTGTAGAGAATTAGAGAGATTTTAGGGATTAATTTAAATTCTGTAGAACTCTTAGATATAGTATGGATAAAATAATCTTTTTTATAGATAAATATATATAATAAAATTAAAATTAATATATTAAATTTTTTATCACTAAAAAATGAGGAAGTGACACCTCAGTTCCATCGTTACTGTTTTATATTATATATAGATATATATGTGTAGAGAATTAGAGAGATTTTAGGGATTAATTTAAATTCTGTAGAACTCTTAGATATAGTACGGATACAATAATATTTTTATAGATAAATATATATAATAAAATTAAAATTAATATATTAAATTTTTTATCACTAAAAAAGGAGGAAGTGACACCTCAGTTCTATCGTTACTGTTTTATATTATATATAGATATAGATGTGTAGAGAATTAGAGAGGTTTTAGGAATTAATTTAAATTCTGTAGAACTCTTAGATATAGTACGGATAAAATAATCTTTTTATAGATAAATATATATAATAAAATTAAAATTAATATATTAAATTTTTTATCACTAAAAAAGGAGGAAGTGACACCTCAGTTCCATCGTTACTGTTTTTATTATATATAGATGTGTAGAGAATTAGAGAGATTTTAGGGATTAATTTAAATTCTGTAGAACTCTTAGATATAGTATGGATAAAATAATCTTTTTTATAGATAAATATAATAATAGAATTAAAATTAATATATTATATATTATATTATATTTTTTTTCAGTAAAAAAGGAGGAAGTTACACCTCAGTTCTATCGTTACTATTTTATATTATATATAGATTTGTAGAGAATTAGAGAGATTTTAGGGATTAATTTAAATTCTGTAGAACTCTTAGATATAGTACGGATACAATAATCTTTTTATAGATAAATATATATAATAAAATTAAAATTAATATATTAAATTTTTTATCACTAAAAAGGAGGAAGTGACACATCAGTTCCATCGTTATTGTTTTATATTATATATAGATGTGTAGAGAATTAGAGAGATTTTAGGGATTAATTTAAATTCTGTAGAACTCTTAGATATAGTATGGATAAAATAATCTTTTTTATAGATAAATATAATAATAGAATTAAAATTAATATATTATATATTATATTATATTTTTTATCAGTAAAAAAGGAGGAAGTGACACCTCAGTTCCATCGTTACTGTTTTATATTATATATAGATGTGTAGAGAATTAGAGAGATTTTAGGGATTAATTTAAATTCTGTAGAACTCTTAGATATAGTACGGATAAAATAATCTTTTTATATAGATAAATATATATAATAAAATTAAAATTAATATATTATATTTTTTGGTGCCCGCTATGGTTACTTTGTTTTTTACAAAGCACCGTTACTTGGTGTAGTTTTCACCATTGGATGATAGAGCATAAAATTAATCCAATGGTGAAAACCACACCAAGTAACGGTAAACAAAGTAACCATAGCGAACACCTAAATTTTTTATCACTAAAAAGGGGTGCCCGCTATGGTTACTTTGTTTTTTACAAAGTACCGTTACTTGGTGTGTTTTCACCATTGGATGATGGAGCATAAAATTAATCCAATGGTGAATATGTGCATAAAGTAACGGTACTTTGTAAAAAACAAAGTAACTATAGCGGACACCCTAAAAAAGGAGGAAGTGACACCTCAGTTCCATCGTTACTGTTTTATATTATATATAGATGTGTAGAGAATTAGAGAGATTTTAGGAATTAATTTAAATTCTGTAGAACTCTTAGATATAGTACGGATACAATAATCTTTTTATAGATAAATATATATAATAAAATTAAAATTAATATATTAAATTTTTTATCACTAAAAAAGGAGGAAGTCACACCTCAGTTCCATCGTTACTGTTTTATATTATATATATAGATAACAGCAAAGAGAGCAAATTATTGCAGAGACAAAAACAATGCTTTTACGAAAGAGCAAACATATATAGAGAAACTCTTTTTATATATTTAGTATTGAGATTAAAAAAATATTAGAAAGAATAATTCCATTTAGGCAATACGTAAACAACTTGGTTTACTTCTCTTCGGAACAGATCAGAACCTACCCGGCTTTAGACAAGCAATTAAGTGCCTATGAAATAAGCTATAGCTTATCTGTGTGTAAGAACCCATGGGGCTTACCTTCACTGGCTCTTATCCCATCTTTTTGAGTTCTACGTACCCGAACAGGCTCTTTCTTTCTCTCTTATTACCGTAGGTAAACTTAGAGTGATATTGATCACTCCGCTTCGTGCTTCGTATCCGAGAAGCACTCATCTCTCTATGAAATATAGGATGAGTACCTTACACCCTTTCTCCCGATCTGATCTCGCTTATGGGCCCTAGGCTTGCTGCTTCGGCCTTCGTTAGCTTATGATCGCTAGGCTTATTTACCCTTGCCGGTGTAAGAAACTTCTCTGCCTTCCTTTGACCATTAACTCTTTCTTCCCATCTTTTACCGAACTGAACTACTTCTTAGCTGTTGTTCACAGCTAAGAAGTAGTTGGAAGATGGGAAGAAAGAGTTCACGGTTGGTTAAAGCCGAATAGGCAGAAGACTAAGGCTAGAGCCAGAAGTAAGTACCCAAGCCGGGTAGAGGCTCCTAAGCGATACTTTTAGACCCTTGAGTAAGTTTAGCTGCGTTTCTGATGTAACTGCCTATCATGCCAAGGTTTACGCTCTTGCTCTTGCACAGGCGGTTGCCATCTTCCTCGGGGTGGGTCAATTTGTGTAAACGATCGCTTTCTATGTCTCCCAATCGATGCGGTACTGCCAATCGTAGACTGGTAACCGGGGAATGAGAGCTTCAGCTCCATACACCATGATGAATGGAGTGTTTCCAGTCGTTTTTTTTTAGGTTCTTTGTGTATATGCCCAACTGTAGGTCACCTATGTGACCAATCCTCACCATTGCTTTCACAGCACTGAGTAAGCATACTAATGAAGACCGAGTTGGTTGATTTGGCCTGTCGATTCGCTCTAGGTAATGAAATATGGGCTCGACTTCCTTTGAGCTATGAGAAATGAATAGGGCTTTACTCCCTGGGAAGCTATACTTTCTTCTCTACTCATTTTGAGAGCTAATCTGACTTCTATCTCTTCTCAGTTCTCTAGGGGAGGTAGGGATTACTTGAGCTTACCCATCACTTCATCATTCTATTTCCTAAAGAGTAGAAGGAGTGCTTACTGATAGGCTAACTTCACTCCTTTCACATTTAAAGTAGCTGCGGGCACCCGACTTTCTGCTTTCTCACAAGATCTAAGTCACTAGTAGTATAGTATAGCCGGTCCTCTAAGCAAAGGTTACCTAAAAGCTAGCTTCTTACCCTGAAAAAGCAGGGACACCGTGCGTCCTTGAACCGATAACCATCTTTCGGCTAACCTAGCCTCCTCCGTCCCTCGGGACCAACAAGGGGTAGTACAGTATCCAGCTTCCTCTCAGACAAGTGCTTCCGCCTCTGTGGCTTCACCTGCGGTTACGAAGACAGCAACGGATATTTCAAACAGGGAGCACAAGAGCTCTTAGTCATCCAAAACGGTTAAGAAAAGACTAGAACAATAACGTCATCAGTCCCAGAGCCTATGATTGCAAACAGCACTTATTCACCAGAAAGACCGTCTAGGCCGCCTTCATGTCCAGCTCCTTCTATAAGGCTTTACACTATTGGAGTGGAATCGTATACTATTCATTTGCGCCGGAAACCCCGTCTGTGAGTGGGACTTTTCCCTCGGTGAAAGTAGGGATTTAAGTTTAGCACAGTTGTGATTCTGCTTTCACTAAGAAAAAGTAGGAGCAAAGAGACTATTGCAAAAGAATTTATAGACAACTAAAAGGGGCTTGCACTTTTAGCTTGCTGAGCAATCTAGGTTAATAACTTACAAATCATGTTCTAAATTCTTTCTTTGAGCTCGAAAAAGTTGCTAAAAGCCGGGTTTTTTCGATGAAAAAAGATCATTTTAGCATATCAGATATCTTATGATATTAGAAATCGAGCTAGTGATGAAAGAGTTAGCTGCCCAGCTAGCACATCTTTCTGAATGAATTGAATTAGTTTACGGAAAGAAGCATTCAATGCCTAACACGGATTAGTGTAAAAGAAAGAAATGCAGTCCAGCTAGCTATTCATTAGTTAGCTACGCTACCCCTGAGGCTACTAGAGCTACTATTGGATATCGATCTGCTCGGACGGACTCGGATGCTGGGACACAAATCGCTACGGGTGCTGGATCGCCTTTTATTGGAAGTTATCCTTCAGCCATTAGGAGTTATTTTAATCGAGGTGGAGTAGCTTTCGATGCGAACATTTCTACCAGGTGAAGGTAAAGACTGAACTCGCCTAAGTCTTTTTACAGAGAAAGTAGAATAGAAACTCTTTCTGTTAAAGATGCGGGTGGAAAAGATATTTCATCAGCTGAAGTAAAGTGCTTAGAAGACCGGTATTGGAGAGAAAAAGAGCTTACCGTTTCCCAGGTAAAGAGCTTAGAAGACAGGTATTTCCCTGGGCTAGAGGTTCATAAGCGGGGTAAAACGGATCAAAGAATAGGCAGAGAAGACTAAGCCTAAAGCCACTACAGAAGAACTAAGCCTAAAGCCGATACCTAAGAGGTAGGAGGTTACCAATGAGTATTTATTTAATACTACATTTCTTTGGCATGCCGAAAATTAAGGATTTAAGGCTATAAGCAAGCCCACGTCTTTTTACCCAATAAGTAAGCAGAAAAGATAGGTTTTGAATCGGTAAAAGTAACTGATCTTTCCGCAAGAGAATAGGGTGGTTGGTTATTAGTTTACCTACCTACGATATTGAGGGAGGGATAGAACCTACAGGAAGAATGAGATCTCTGAAACCTATCAGTCTTGCGAGCTATCTTTCCCAGTGCTTCGTTTGACAATCCCTTGATTGTCCCATAACAGGGTAGAGTGCGGCCAATTAACCCTTGTTTCCTTTCCGCGGTGTGCATGCCCTTAATCTTAATGGACGAAATTTTTTATTCTCTTAGCGCGAGTCTTTCACTCCTTTCCTAACCTTTGCTAAGAACTCTATTAGTCGAGCACTATAATCCAACGGACCGACCTAGTGATAGGAAGAGAAAGAGCAGCTCGCAACTGGCGAGCGATCGATTGGCTCTCTGTTAGAGGAACCCGAAAGGCGAATTCAGAATTGTTCGTGGCATCTGTTGCCTCTCGTAGGCGTAATGCTCTAGTCTATTTCTAACTAGTGGTGAAAGCAGAATGAGAAAGAGAGTCATGAAACAGAATCGATTGAAAACCTCTCCTCTGAACCCTATTCTTTTCCACTAATTCCCTGGATGGCTGTAGGTGACCTAGAGTTGGATAGTTCGGGTGAACTTCCTCTTTTTTTTTCTTAGATGAAGGCGGGCCACCCAGATATTCTTATGACCAGGTTCTGGAGTCGGAGCAGTCTGAAACTTAGAGAGGTGACCCCGAGGGAGCCATGGCCTTTGGGTTTTGATGGTGGCGATAGCACGAATAGCAGGTGAAAGAAGAAGAAAAGACTGAGACTACCCTCGGCTAGCGTCCGCCGGTGCAGCCGTATAAGAAATAGCTCTAGCCCATTGTTGTTGTTGTGCGGCTCATTAAGAAGGAGTCGTCTGTTCGGCCCTTTCTTACTCTATAGCAGCTTAGCCTGTTAAAAGGGTTCTCGACAATCAGCTAGCGCGAGAGCAGATAATGAGACATGATCGGCAGTGAGGTCGACGTAATGAGGAGAGGCAATTAGGAGTTCACAAGCAACCGGAGAACAAGCACACTTGGAGAGCGCAGTACAACGAGGAATTGTATGCTGCGTTCGGGAAGGATGAATCGCTCCCGAAAAGGAATCTATTGATTCTCTCCCAATTGGTTGGACCGTAGGTGCGATGATTTACTTCACGGGCGAGGTCTCTGGTTCAAGTACTTCCCTTCTATTAGTGCCACCGGAAAGGATGAAAAGAGATAAGATGCTGGTGGTTAACCTGCCCCGGACTCGTAATTAATAGTTTCTGATGAATGGAGATGGCTATGAGGCCTACCTATGACTGATTTCCCTTACAGGTCCGAAAGGCATCTGATGCCTGGGCACATATCCGCCTCTGGTGATGGGACAGATGGATCGAATGCAGCATAGGAGTCAATGGCAGCAGGTGGAGATTAATATGGAGATGGCTTCGAGCCTTCACTGAACGCTGGGAATCCCAATTGAGACTAGAGGAGGTGGCCTCATATCCCGTCCCTGGTTCTGGCTCTCCGGAAGAGAGTATACGGGGACGGAAGATGGATTTGAAGTTGAGGGAAATCTAAAGGACAAAATAAAGAGATTCATTTTGAGATGCGGATTCCCCCCCGCCCGCTTCTGAGCCCCGATGATCGGGAGGGCTTGATAGCTTCTATCCAGCGAAGGGCAGGAAAGGAACGAAGTGCTCGAGCGAAGACGGAGTCGTTTGGCACCTCGATGTCGACTCATCACATCCTGGGGTTGAAGAAGGTCCCAAGGGTTCGGTTGTTCGCCGATTCAAGTGGTACGTGAGTTGGGTTTAGAACGTCGTGAGACAGTTCGGTTCCTATCTACCGTTGGTGTTAAAGGGAGAACTGCGAGGAGCCAACCCTAGTACGAGAGGACTGGGTTGGGCCAACCATAGCTTCAAAGCTATAAGCTTGCAATGGAGGTTGGGGGGCTTAGGTAGAGTAAGAGGACAGAAGAATAACGTTCACCAGTAACCAAGGCGGAATCAGATGAAGAAAAAATGAATGATCTTCCGGGTGGGGGGTCAAAGCCGGACTCTAAACTGAAGCCAAGTCTGACTATTCGCCCGAAAAAGCTTAATAGAAATTTTTGTTGTGTATGTGTAGGAAAATGGGCTGAGAAGTGGAGAGAAACGGTGGCGGGAAACCAGTTGATTTCAAGGAGTACTAAAAAGGGTGCTAACGGGAGTGGGACTCCTGCGGGTAATAAGAAGCTTAAAAAATGAAGCCCATTCTTTTGAAATCCAATTAGGGTAATGCCAATAAAATGAGAAAATGAGAGACCCAAAGTAATGAGAAAATGACTTGTAACTGTGAAGCTATAAGGTATCATACCCTGGAGATTACAAAATAACAAAAAAACTATCAATGTAATTTCGTAACTATAACTAGTTGGTGCGCCTGAATAATCAAAAGAACTTCTGTTTATACATTATACAGAAGTTTTGTTTATACAACCTAGTTTTTTTTATTCTGCGAATTGAATAGAATCGTTAAGTCGAATCAGATTCGAATACCACAAAAATTTTTTCAATTAAAAAATGAAATAGATAGGGAATGAAAACAATCAAAAATTGAAAAAATAAGGTGAATAAAAAAACTTATTAGATAGCATTGATTCTGATATCAAATAAGTTCTACCTACTATTGGATTTGAACCAATGACTCCCGCCGTATGATTTGCAATCAAGTCTTTATAATACCTTTTCCTTTGTACAGCTTTCCTTGCTCGAATGAGGAAAGGAGAGATTGAAGTAGCTAAAGCTAAGGCTTTCTGCTATTCAACCGTGTAAGCAATGTAGAGTTCGTAAGGACTAGTAAGAAAGGAATGCCATTGATTCCGTTGGAGGACTGCGTTTTGCGCCCTTTCTTTCTCTATCTTTCTCTATTCTATCACTTTCATTCTGGATGGAAATGAGCTATGGATGTGGGAGCATCAACTCCGTTCCTGTGGGCTTTTGAGGAGCGGGAGAAATTGTTGGAATTCTATGAAAGAGTCTCGGGAGCCAGGATGCATGCCAGTTTCATACGACCAGGTGGAGTGGCACAAGATCTGCCTCTTGGAGCTTTCATTTGGGTGACCAGTAGATAGATACCGGGGTTCTCCCCTCCTTTCTTTGCCAGGAGAGAGGAAATACTTGGATTGGGATCCTTGGTGTTACTATCGGGTTATATGGAAAATGATGGTGATTCCATGCTTTTGGGCTAGGCATTGGAATGGGATTGGGCGGGCCCGGTGAAGAAGCATTGGATCCCAGAGATGGAATGGGAAATGGACAAGTAAAGAGGCGGGTTGATTAGTTATGGTTGGAGGGCTACGAACTCCTTCTCATTGTTACGCTCCTGCTTTTCAGAGATTCTTCATCGATCTAGTGGCCGGTGAATCAATGATCAAAGAGCGAGCAGCCGCCAGGTTTAATGATTTGGTGGGATCCACAGATGTAGTGGCTGGTGAGCCCCTTCTTCTTCTTCCACGAAGATTCAGACAAAACCGAGCTTGGATGGAACTGAACAAGATTTGGCGAACAAATACAAAGGTAAAAGGCTTTATTATTGAGAAAGTAAAAGGAGGTTATTCAGTAGCCATCGCAGGTTTCATTACTTTTCTTCGATTCCGCCGTCCTCTCAAAAGGAAAAGGCCTCTCAAAAGGAAAAGGATATCGAATGATCGATTCACCATTAAGAGCATTAATCCCAAAAGAAGGACGAATATTGTGGTGTTTCTAACAGCGGCAGATCAAAAAAGAACTTGATGAGCGAAATTTGCTGACGAAAAAAAAGAGACCCTTTTCAATTCGGAAGCCTAGCGTCTCCTGTAACACTCTATCACCTTAAACCATTCTTTTGTTGAGGGTCTGGCACTTCTTCCTCCGGCCCTCCAATAAATCTATTTTGAAGCCAAAAATAACATCTCCATAATCACAATAAAACAAACTATTAAAGAAAGTTTATAGCATCAATGACTAGAGTTAGAAGCAATATTGCCGGTTAGGGCCGTCTTAAACATTTTTAGGGCCCTGTGCAAAATGAACAAAAAATTAGACCTTATTTATTAAAAAAAATTAATACTTTCATATAATAATAATGTTTCTACAAAATGAAACACCAAAATACTTTTAACTTGATTTTTAATATACTAAATATAATAAAAATAATTAAATCAGATTTTGTATAATAATAATAATAACTGGGCCCCTTAAGACTCTTAGAGCGTTAATTTTCTGGATACGTGAACATTCACTTAATTTTTCACATAATAATTAATAATAATAATTTATTTAGATTTGTATAACAAAAAAATTGGGCCCTCTTAAATTTGGGGACTTGTGCGGGGGAACTCCTTGTACACCCTTCTCCTACTCTCCTGTTGCCGGTCCTAACAATTTAGGGGTCCTAGATAAAATAAGCAATAAAGACCCTTTTTTTTTCTTTGAAAGAATGAAAGAATATATTAATTATCAGCCCGAAAGGCGGAACAAAGAAACGGAGGAGGTGAATACCACCATTCCGTACACCCAAACACAGAATCACCTACTCGTGCCAAGACGTAAGCAGCGTGGTTCGCTGAGCGTTTAACAAAACTGACATTACAAAGAATATTAACTCGCATCAGCGAATTACAATAAAGGGCTTTTAGAAAGAATTAGGTCCCCGTATGATCTTATCACTATCTATATTAAAAAAAATTAACTTTTATATATACATATAACACTAAATTTTTTTCGAGCCCCCTCTAGCTCTGGGCCCTAGGCTGGTGCACCTCGGGCCTAGGCCCAGGGCGGCCCTATATAAGATCATGAAAATAAAACAATGTCCTACAAGCTTTTTTGTTAAAATAAAAGTAATTAGAGTCATTAATAATAATAAAAATAAAGTACATCGTTCATAAAAGTAAAAGAGGTTAACCACTTACTAAAAACGATCAGAGAGTCAAACGTTCGAACAAGAAAAAGAGTTATGGTAAAATACTTGAAAGTATTAGATAGTAGTAACTAACTGATAGATGTATATACATGGTATATGTTGAATGATAGACAAGACAATTGTATATGGTAAATGTATAATAGGTAATTTTCTATATAGAAAATTCATTTATCAGGGTTTCCTACCAACCCCATTAGGTCATTCTCTTTGTATATATTTGTATCATTACATAATCAAGACAATTAAGGTTGTACTCTTTATGGTATGGGAGCCTCCCCTAAAACCCTAAGAATGTTGTGTAATCAGTTCAACTATTGTCGCCTCCTTTATAGTCACCCTTGCAGAGACTACTTCTCTTTATCATATTTTTTTTATTAGATCTCCTCATAGACTCGCCACAGGAACTGTGGCTCCGGTTGTCCTTATCATTCTTTCTAGCGTGCCTTCTTCCATTCCGATCTTGTACAACTTTGTTTCTCTTAATCATGGAGGTTAGATATGTGGGCTTTCTCAAAATCAGCTTTTCCTTCAACCGGTCACATGTCATGTTTTATGTTATGGATTCTAGCATCATTACAAAATCAACATTATAGATTTTGTTAATTCTTTCCACGTAATCTCTTATATATTCATTTGGCCTTTAGCGGAGGTTATATAGAGTTATACACATTGTGGTGGGTGGGATAGAAGCCATGAATTCAGTATAGAATTATGTCTTCAATTGCTCCCAACTTTGGATGGATCTAACGCCTAGAGCCTGAAATCAATAAGCTTCTGCTTCAATTAGAGTTGTTTAGAATATATGGAAAAAGGGACGCTTCATTCATCCCACATACATTCATCAACTCTTTGTATTTTCTAACATGGATGGCAGGTTCCATATCTCTCTTGCACTTGGCCAAGCTCGGGGGCTTGAACTTTCCATCTCTCAGCCAATGAGGATATGAGTTGTGAAGGGAGAATCTTTACTTGTTAGTAGTGTCAGGTTCATAGCCACACCATATCTCGACAAGTTTACACCTACATCCTTATCTTATCAGTCTCTTTAAAAGTCGGGGTCTCGATGTGTTGGAATAACTAAATTGATCGTTCCTTAAGATATTCTCACTCCCATAGATGGACTGGGCATTAGGGGTATAATAGATATTTGAGGATCTTAACCCTTGTCCTACTGCATGTCCAGATCTTCAGATCCTCCACCAGGTCCAACTTCTACTCTAGATTTCACCAATTACAAAGCATGGCTAGCACTATTGAGAAAGTGTTAGTACCGTCTAGCTTCATCTCCACATGGACCCGCTGCAGTTATTTAGGAGTGGATTTTGAAAATCTTGCCTAAGAAAGGATGTCGAAATCGTCCTGATCTAAGATGTTCTCGATGAAGACTTCCTCCGTGTCCTTGTCTTTGCTTGCGTTTCCATCAATTGTATTCATAACTAAAACTGATGAAGTCATGATCAACTTTAACTTCACGCTCACCGCACCAAATGATATCTGAGATCTCAAAGGCCCTTATCACGCTAGTGAATTCCTACAAAACATGGGAGGTGTCAAAGGCCGACGTAAACACTTCGGTGCTTAAATTAGTATCACTCTAAGAATAGTGAAAAGCAATAGAAGCTAGAGTTTTTAGCATACCTGAAAGATTCTCTTAAACCCTCTATTTATATGTTGGTATGACTCCTGTTAGGGTTTGAGGTGCCAACTTCCTATTAGGAGATCTCGTTGTTCTAATAAAAAGTATCCATGTGCCTTGCCTTTTGTTTGTTGCGTTTACACTAACATTTTCTAGATGTATGCTATTTGAATCCCTGCATTCCAGCTATCAATAATGACTCCTATTTGATTCTCGGTTTCTCGATCATCAGGAGATTCAGAATAGTCCTCTACTGACTATTAGCCGCATGTTTAAGGTTCGGTTCTAGGACTCCTTGGCAGCCGCTCATTTACCTGTCCAAACCCTTTATAAGATTGACATCCGATCTTTCTTATACTACTCCACCAAGTGATATTGGTATGTTATCATCTTGTATTATAATATAAATAAGAACTATAAATAGATGAGTATGAATTAATGATAAAATATTTTTTTTAAACATAAATAAACACCAAAAAGTATTTTATAACGAAAAGTGATTAGTCAAAACTTAAAAACTTAAAGCTAATTGATACCTAACAATCAATTTGAACTAAATTAATCATAACTGCCAACTTTGCCAACTTTACGAAGCCAGTTTGACCCTCACTTCCTTAACATCAAAGGAAACAACAACCCGGACACAAAAATTAATACCTAAGATTTGATACACCATAAAGCTCAAGCCAAATTGCTTTCACAGACCCTTCACAACTATTTTATTTAATAATAACTTCAAAAATTTATTCTAAGCTATAAAAATATTATGCTTTAACACTTATTTTCTCTTTTAAAGTAAAGGAGAAAATTAAATAATTCCAAAATTTGGATATCTAAAATGATAAAAGAAAGACAAGATTTACCCTAATATCCATAAGCATATCATTTTTCACAAGTCAACACTCATTTATTTTATTAGATTATAAATTTAAATAAAAATTACAATATAGTTTAACCAAAAAATAAAATCATACTATTTAACTTATCACAGCACATAATAATTTCCAGCAAATTAAAGCGTGATAATCATTCATCAGAACAAAAAATGCATTCATGATCATCAAGAATGGAAAATCCTGCAAAATTACACATATGATGGAATTTCCATGAACATATAAATGGAAGCAAAATTTTAGTGTAACAATCAGTTTATTATTTATCCAGAATAAAAGAAAAACCTGCATGGTATCTTCAGTTAGTGGTTTTTACTTGCAAATGTAAATAGTAAACTAATTATGGAACAAATTCCAGTTTAAAAATATTTCTTTTTTAGTTTTCCTCCTTTTATCTTCTTCTCAACATTAACTATCTACCTCAACCACCATCTTTGCACTGCAGAAATCGGAGTGTTCAAGAATGGACAATAACGATGTATAATCGGGTTTACACTTCTTCCAATCTTCGCCCAAACACTCTGATGGTATCCAGCAGTAACGGGGGCTTGATACATGAGCTTCAGTAGCTGCCAAGAAAAAACCAAGCTGTAAAATATTTGTCGAATCAACTTATTCAAACAGCTTAATCTTCATCATATTTCATGCAACAATGCAAATTAAAGCATAAAATAAAAACGGGGTATTCTGTCAGCTCATTCAGCAGATGAATTCATTTGAATTTGTCTACTCTTTGCTTGAAGCAATATGCAGAGCAATATAGAAAAGACATGAGGATATCATTTTGAATCAATAAGCATCAATTCAAGAAACGATAACTGACCAACAACTTTTAAAAGCTTCAATTTGCGTCAGTGAATACATTTGAGACTGCATCGAGAATGAAACTAAATGAACAAATATGGAGTTTCTCCATCCACAAATTAAGCTGAGCTGCTCAGGCTAGCAACAGATTGATGAAAGAGCCATCTGAACGTACTCTTCAGGGTGAGAGTGGGAATAACCACATATGAAATTGTTTGGTGTGGTATACCTGAGAAACATAGCATTCTCTACTTCTAGACGATAGGATGAAATTTTTCAAGCAGTGGGGAAAAAAACAAGTAGAGATGTAATTTACCTGCCAGTACATAAAAGTCTGAATTATGTTACGCTGCCACCTGCATATATACATCGAACATGAGAAATGTTGCAATGTAAAATATGTTATACATATATTCCATCAAATGTTAAAAAAAAATAGCAGCAAAAGGTTGAGGCAAACTGACGAGAACAAAGAGATGATTAAGAGGAAGCCAAGTCCAATTTCAGCATGCGAGGAAAGAATGTTGAGGGTTGTTGAATTAGACTCCACCCAGACACAAGGATCTTCAAGGTACTTCCTGTTGAGCAGGAAAAAAAAAATTTGTTCAAAGGAAAAAGAGGACTAATTTACATTCGAAACAAGCTTTCTTTTATTCATTCTCTTTATGAGGTTTCTCAAGTCTCTCTTTCAGCAATTTCACAACAAAATTCTAGTCAGCACTGTAGCTTGGATAGGTAAAATTCAATTGCCTTCGGGACATGAACAATATTTTAATTGGAGCACTCAGAGGTATAGAGGTAACACTTATTCCTTTTTTTTCATCTTCATGGTGATGATTTTGGAAGCTTCTTCGGACATTAAAATACATGTCATCTCCAATAATACTCCTCATACTCTGTCCTTACCTTTTTTTTTATCATTATAATTATTATGTATTGTAATATTTACCAATAGTGAGATGAGAGAGACTCCTCAATAATAAATTATTAATAAAAAATGAAATAAGGAGGGGATGAGGAGGGGAGCCCCCTCAATAATAGAGAGGAAATAGACTCTTAGTGATTTGAGGATGAACTAAGAGGCTCTTGGAGTTGGATTTTGCCACAAACCCCTCAAAATTTAACTTAAGAGCCTAACAAATGAGTCTCTGTTAAGTTCTTACTTCAAACTCTTCTTCTTAATAATCTTTCCTTTTGTTTCCTTTGCCTTTTTCTTGATCTATGAAGTACTTAGGCACATTACTGGGTTTTCTAATGATTTTGCCTTCTCTATTACAAGAATAAAAGGTCACTAACATGTTAAAGTAAAAAATGCTTGGTTGGCAGTCATTAAGATACAGAGAAATATCCCCAAAGGATCCCATCTAGCTTCTCCAGGAAAACAGCAACCTCAACTCAAGGTGACAAATCAAAGGCCATGTACAGACAAATCAACCTCAACTCAAGGTGACAAATCAACCAGGTTGAAATGGTATGAAACACACTTTCCACCATGATGTACAGACAAATCAATTGAAGTTCTGAATGGTAATGAATTAAATAAGCAAACATTTGCCTGAGAAAATAAAGTGACATCTTTCTAACATTGCACATATTTTTTCTTTTTTTGTGCCTGATAAATTAATAACAAGATTCGACTTAGACCTCCTCTGCCAAAACAAAATTCCCTAGAAAAATTGGAACAATTTTTAACAGTAAACCATGCTTACTCTGAGTTTCAGAATAGACAAAGATGAAAGAAAATTAAGCCCTCTTTCCTTGCTTTTAACTCAATGCAAGGTATGAAGCAGCTTTGGATAAAGCAAATCAGGTTAACAGAAAGTGGTAAGCCCCTAGCAATTGCAGTTTGGAACAAGCGATTCAAAATATGGATCCTTTACAAATTCAAAACAGAAAGCAGTGCTCCAAACTTCCATATCAGACTTCTCCTTTCTTTTTCAAGGAAAAAAAACTCCCTTTTTCATTTTTATTTAGGTAACAATATGGAAATAAACTTTATACTCCTTAAATAAGAATAGAGTTGTTTCCATAGAACTGTGTGCCATGCCCCATCCTAAGTAAAAACATCTTATTCAAATTATGTATTACAAAAAAGCCTATTCCTGTCATACGTGTTGGTCTTAAGGTTGCAAAACTTTATGTTCCTTTCTGTTTCACATTCTGCAAATATCTGTGTACTAGGTTACTGTGGAGGAGTTCTATGGTCATTTATTTACAAAATTGATAAAATTGGCATCACATGTTATTTGATCAACCAAATGCACCGAAGCAACAGAATCATGACATGACAACTATAATATTGTGGACCTCAAGGATATTTTTGTGCCAGATGCTTAATAGTATCAAGCGGAAACTGTACATAACACAAATAATACAATATCAACTCACTTTGCTATCAAGATTTAAATGTATAAATGAAACCATATCAGAAATTTAAAAGCATTTTCATATCATAGCAAGAATTTCAGCAAGATCTATAAATTGAATTAGCTACAGAATTTTCATTTTTATATAACCACTTTAACAGTAGCAGAGTCAGTTATGTAAATATAGATTCTTTTGTACCTGTACAAGGTGGAACGGCTGAAATTGCGCCTTAAGAACTTCGCAACATTTTCCAGTGCTCGGCACAATACAGGAATCAAAGCAACTGCAACAAGTTCATTCTTTTAATCCACTATACCCATTGCAATCACAAAGATCCAATTTATATCCATGAGAATCGTGTATATAAAAAACAAGAACTCTGGAAAAGAGCAATGCTCACATTTGAGGCATAGATGTGAAGTGACAAATGTCAGGCAGTAGATGAAGTAAATAAAATCCTTGGCTGCAATGATTGACAGAAAGTAAGTTTGCAGTGCCTGCAGATTCAACGCCCTTGGTCGCTACAGAAAAATATAGAGCTGGTCAGTGAGAAATTAATGATGTACATTTAAAAAATGATACACTAAAAAGAAAACCTTGTCTTACCCCATATAAAGTGTACAAGGAATACAGAGATGAACACGCGGTGCCCATGAATGACAAACGATATGCCCTATTTGAAAGATTTCTGGGTACAATAGGAACAATTGCGAGTACAGCTACAACAAAAACCTGTGGCAGAATAAACACATGAAAAAAGAGTCAAAAGATAAACTAAAATGCAGCAGTAAGATATAAAACAGAGTGAAGTCAATAAGAAATGCAAACAAAAATCATTATCAACCAATCTGTCTGTATACTACTAATCAGACTTATCAATGTGGAAGTCAACAGTTCAACAATGTCTTCCCAAGGGAGCAAACTATGCAAGTCTGTATCACTTCTGGATGGTAATAATGGCATGAGTGAATCCACAAAGATATTACTTGCAAGTTAACTTAAGAACATGTCAGAAACTATCCTATTCACAAGAAGGCACTTGACATATCATTGAATGATGGTTGAAATTAGAATTATCATCAATTATGTTTCTCTCTTGGCAAAGAATACAACATTTTAAATAATTACCATATCTAGATAAAAATTCGCATGCTATTCAAAACTGAGATCTCAACTTATAATAGGAAATAGGATATTCAAGAGACTTGCTTGTATATATATATATATATATATATATATTGCATGGAACATATAAAGGTTGGAAGGATGGAATAAGTGACATACCCAGGCATTGACAGAAAATTGTATAGTTTGTCGATCCCAGCGAACAGAAGTAGGATTAGTATTTGAACCAGTTGTTGCTGATGTTCCAGAGGTTCGAGTTGTTGAACCTACAAACAAATTTTTTTGTTACAATTTTAAATTACTTAGAAGAGAAGCCTCTGGCCAATGAATAAAAAATGAGTTGTCTAAAGATTGATAGAGAAATATAAGTATCTTTTTTCTTTCTGACATTGAAATAGCTGGAGATAGTACACCCAACCTGTGCTCCGTGATCGAGTTTGGTCATTTGTAGTCGTTGATGATGTTGAGGACGATGAAGTTAATTTTGCTGATTGAGATGAACCAGCTGAAGTCATTGCCTCCACCACAAGATCAGGATCCTGCAAAATAAAATGACTAACAGTTATGAACAGCATCAAACCTAGGTAATTCATTTTGAGTGCCTTTTACTAATTGCCCCCAAGAGAAAATCAGCACAAACATTGTAAAGGAAGTTTTACTAAGAAGAAACGAGGAGAAATATAAATGACGCAGACCAAAGAGACACAAATTATAAACATTACAAATGCATGTATATGCATTCCTTCAAAAGATGCCTAAATGCAAAAGCCTCATAAAGCATGACCCTTCTCTCATGTCTGTATAGAACAAAGAGCTGGGAAGTATTAAATTAGAACCAAAAAAAAAAATTGTAAATAACAATTCCAAGAAAAAAGCACAAATCTTCCAATAAATCCCCAGAATCCATTTGCACGGACAGTTTTTCAAGAATCCAACATTTCATGTAATCCCTACTGTTAAGACCTAACAAGGGCTTTGATACCACTTGTTAGGAATTGGGTCAGTGTTAGTATAACAATTTTGATATGTGGAACAGGAAATTAGACATGCAATCACAAGGACTAGATATTTACGTGGTTCGGCTAATTTTGTCTACATACAGCCGAAGAGGAGCACATAATAATCTTATTCTTTATCCAAGTCCCTAACTCTTAAAACCCACGAGATCAGGTTACAACGAAACACTCACACATATGCATATTGCAAGAACACAAGCTCCAAAACTCTCCGCGCAATAAATAAGCAAACAACCCCTGCTTATATAGGCTATAATTGTAATCCTTTTCATAGTAGGATTCACTTTAAAGAGTAAGTTCCAATTCTTATTCTACTTAGGAAAATCAAACTAAATAGGATTCTAGACATATCTTAAAAATCTCCACCTTGTCCAGAATTCTAATTGAAGATAACTTTTCTCCTTGACTTGAAAATTCTAGATCTTCATAGAATCATTCCTCTTCTCTGGCTGTACCTTTTCCCTTTCAATGAGAATGGCACACATCTTCTGTTGTCACTGATCTATTTTTTCAATATCAAATTACATAGAAGAAACTATTGTATCTGTCAACAAAACCATCGTTCTAACAACATCAACAATAATATACCAATTTAGGCTCTGACACCACTTGTAAAGGCCTAAATTGGTATACCCAAACCCTCATATATATCCATATCCATATCCAAAAGCACAAACTCCAAGACTCGGAATCTAGACATACCTTAGCACCTATCTCATATACGCTCCCAGTAATTTCATCAATCATCAATAACCAACAATAAACTCTAGTTCTTAAAGAATGATGACCAAACCTAATCCTCGCACAAAGTTCAGAGTTGTGCAATTTAACTAAAGCAAGGAAACAATGTCACATGAGATTCTTTATTCCAAAGATAAAAGCCTCTACATGTTTACTGTTCAGTTGGGTAGAATAAGAGTTTCCGAATTTCAAAATGTTGGCACAAAAGAGAAAAAACGCACATGGAAATGTGCAATCCTCAATTTCGACATTCAATCAGAATAAAGAATCAACACAAGAACTTATTAAATGGTGAGCATAAATTTTGAGAAAAAAAAAGAAGTGAAGTGTACAGACGATGTAACGCTGATAGAACTTGCGCTTAAAATGATCGATAACATCGGAGCGAGACGACAAGTGTGGTGGGATGAGGATGTTAGACCAGTAATCGGCCCATCTAGGGTCGTTCTCGTAATCATAAGCGGCGGCCGCCAGTTTCTTTAACTTCTGCGGATCCTCTCTTTCTTCCCCCATCTTTCACGAGTACCTTCCTCCTCTCTGACTCTCTCTCTCTCTCTCTCTTGTGCTACGCCGGCGGATATGCAGTCCGATCTGTCCTCAGCGGCTGTTGAAGTTCTGATTTTGTTTACTTGAGTTGAATTGAACTGAAGATATTCTTTTCCTATTAAACGACTTTGCCCTCGAAACGACAACACATTACATAGTCCCAGTCCTATTTGAAGTAGGAAACAACGAGGGTAAACTACACATATGGCCACTGAACTTTACCCATTTAACACTAAAGTCACTGAACTTCAATTCTTAACAGTATGACCATTGAACATTACACTTTTTAACACATGTGGCCACTCAACATTTCAAAACGACCGTTGACGGCCTCAAAATAAAAAATTCGAAGAGTTAATGATATTCTAAAAAATTTTGATTCTTGAAAATTTTCGTTTTGAGGTCATTTAGGTGTTCTTTTGTTAGGAGAGAGTGAATTTGTAGAGAGAGAAAGCTCTAAAAAAGGTGATTTTGGAAAATAAAAAATATGGTTTCATGATAAATATCGTTCTGAACAACTTTAATTCTTGAATGTTTTCATTTTGAGGTCGTTGCTGTTTATCGTGAGGAATTAGTTAAAGTTCAATGGCCACCGGTGTTAAAAAGAATAAAGTTCAGTGGCCATACAGTTAAAAGTTAAAGTTTAGTGGCTACAATGTTAGAATGAGTAAAGTTCAGTGGCCATAGGTGTAATTTATCCGAAACAATGACTCAATTTTAGAATATATAGGTTATTAAACCTCTATTTGTTTTATTAAAATAAAGTAAATTTTAATTATGTTCTAATAAAACCACTTAGATTTTATTTTATTTTATTTGTGAAGAAATTATCTTTCTGTACTAATTTTAGGGCTGTCAATTAGTTGGGGATTCTCCATCTCCGTTGGAGACTCGGGCCGTTGGGGAATCCCCATTTGTGATCTCCGTGGGACGGGGATGGTTTTTATTTTGTCCCTGATAGTCGGGGACGGGGCGGGTATGGTTATAACTATTCCATCCCCGTCCCCGTCCCCGTATGTCTCCAATTGGGATCCCCAACTAAATACCTGAATATCAAAAAAAATAAACTAAAAAAATATATATATGATTTAGATAAACTAAATTGAGTTGTAACCTGGTTGCTTTAAAACAGAATATATTCTAAAAATAAATTAAGATAGATTAAGAAGAGCTCTAACTAGATTGGTTTAAAATTAAAACGGAACCTATGCAATTAGGAGTAGAAATTATAAAATAAAAAAATTGAAAGCTAATAAGTAATGCATGCACAGGGATAAAGATTCCACGTGAGGATTAAAATCTTAAATAATCAAAACCTTGGAAACCTTAAAAAAAAGTAAAGAAATTAAAAAGTTAAATGGGGATGGGGACTCCTCGCGGGGATGAGGATTTTCTCGCGGGGCGGGGATGGTAGCCAAAATTTTCCCTATATGTTATTCGGGGCGGGGACGGGGAATCCCCAATACACCAATGGCCGGGGATGGTTAATGCAATCCCCGTCCCAACCCGCCCCGTTTACAGTCCTAACTAATTGTATTTAGGTGGATTATGGATTCAGCTTTTATCTAATTGTTTTTTTTTTTGAAAATTGGAATTGTGTTATTAGATAATTAGGAATCTAATTTGCATTAATCCTATTTAATTTAGTAATTAATTAATGGAATACTAGTCTAATAAGGAAGTTAAAATACTAATTGATCTAGAATTAATTATTTAATTATTTTTATAGAATAAAGAATCTTTAATCTACAGAAAGAGACATAGCTTAGACATAAACAAAATATAAGAATTAAGAGAATAAATTTTCTCTCTCGTTCTCTAGAAATCGGCACCTCCTCTCTCTATAAGGAGACTTCGTTCTTAGATTATGGACTAATCGTTCTTCCTCTTGAATAACTTTAGCGTAGAAACAATGTGACCAGTAATACAAGTTCGTGGTTTGAGTTCTTCCGTTGCCTACTCAACGTTAATTTGTGCTTCAAGAGATAACCCGGTAACTCGTGTTTGAACTTGTAGGATTAATTGAATAGAAATCTCATCCGCATCAGAACCTTAGGATTTGCACTATGTCTAATTAATACATGATTATTACTTTATGTATGTATATATTAATCATATGTCTTAGGCTTAATTTAAATATGCTTAGAACGTGTTTAATCATATTATTAAAATCAAAATGGTTATAGAATTTTGAGCGTAAGATTTAAGTTTCAGATTTCAAATTGTCTTAAACCATAAAAAATACAGTTTTAGGGGCTACTATAATTTATTTTTAAATTCCAAAGATTTTACGTATTTAAATCAGATTTAAAAATGTTTCTGTTTGGAAATACAGAACTGCTTTAAAAATGTTTCTGTTTGGAAATACAGAACTGCTGCCTTAAATGCAACAGTTCTAAAATTGTTGCATATCGGCAGCAGTGTTGCTATTAAAAGGCAGCACTGCAAAGTGTTGCATTCGAGGCAACAGAGCTGTTGCATTCGAGGCATCATGGGCTAGACCATAAGTTACTCTTTAAACCTTGGAGAAATCCTTTTCAGCTCCAAGTCTGAGACAGTTATTGACTGAAAGTTGGATAGTTAGGATAAGGTGTTACTGTCCAACCGTATTGACTTTCTTAGAATGTTTGAACCTTGAGGATGTAACTACTCATGCGACTAATTATTGGATGACACTACGCATTTCAACCTTGTGTTACAAAAAAGATTTTGATCAAATTTTGTTTTAATATATTTATGAAAATATTTTGAACTACATTAGTTTTAGTTTGGTTGATTTGGCTTCTTTAATATTTTTTTGAAGCTTTGAGATGGTTACTAATTATTTTATGGATAAGATTATTATTTATTGTTGTTCTTTAATATTCGAGATATATTAAATGAAGTTTATCTTATTCTTCTTTCATTAAAAAAAATAAAGTTTATCTTTTGAATAATAAATTTATTTATGAAAATATTGTTTTGCTTAGTAATTTAATGTTATTTATGGAAATAGATTATAGCAAAGGTCAGTGGATTTATAATCCTCTTGTATGCTATGTAAGTTAGTATTATCCATAAAACTTAGTATATATATGTATATCTAGTTAGTAAATCTGGATATTAGAGAATAGGGGGTGATTAAATAGAGCCTTTTTCAGGTCTCTTTTTTGAATTAAAATGTAGTGCGAAAACTTCATTAGTTAAATATAAGTTGCGTAGAAAACTTACATATATTGATATTTGAGCTTCCTATTGACTTTTACAATTAAAATTACAAATGTAGATCTATTTATTACAATGTCGACTGTATTGACATCAATTATTGATGAGCTACACAAAAACCTCAAACTTAACGGGAATAATTATGATGCTTGGAGCATCAAGATTCTATATATGCTAGAGGAACAGGATGTCTTTGAGCCTTTAGAAACTGCCTCGGTTGAACCTTAGGAAGGAATAACTGTTCAGCATAGGAAGGACAACGACGCTTATCTAGTATGGCAAAAGAAAAATTCCACGGCTCATCTCATCATATTTAGCAGTATGGATGATGACCTGACTAAGCAGTATCGTGAACATCAAACTGCTAATGATCTCTAGAAATCCTTGGAAGATGGTTTCAAGGGCATCTCCATGACAAAGCTTCGGTCTCTAACCATCAAGCTTGACACCCATAAAAAAGGATTTGATGATACCATGAAAAGCATCTAATACATAATGACAGATGAGCAACAAGTTCAAGCAATTATCCTCTCTTTGCCTAATAATTGGGAGCATATGAAAATGCATCTGACCCACTCCACAACCATTAAAACTTTCAAAGATGACAAAAAGCAACTTAAACTTGAGGAAGACCATTTGCAAGCATCTGAAGTAAATATTGAAGCAAATTGTGATCTCTCTTCCTCAGTTAGATATCAATTCAATAAACAAGGCAAGCAACGAGGATGTTTCTTTGGTAGAGGTGAGGGCAAATGGAAAGACAAGCTGATTGAGAAGTCTGAACAGAAAAAGAAGCAAAAGTGCAGCAAGAAGTAGGTTTTACTAAAGTGAAGTGTTATAAGTGACAAGAGAAAGGGTATTATGCAAAAGATTATAAATCCCTTAAGGTATATTATATTAATTCAAAGATGAGTGAAATATGTGTATATATGACTATTCTTTTAACTGATTTTAGTACTATGTGGATTGTTGATTCAGGTGCCACGTACCACGTGACTAAAGATTGAGACAACTTCGTCGAGTTTCGATGGGTCCTATGAAGTTAAAGGAATTGGAACTTGTAGAACTGAACTTACTAATTGGATAGACGCTTCTCCTACATGATGTCTTTTTTGTTCCAAAGATTCGAAGAAATTTAATTTACGCTACTGCCTTGATAAAACTAGGATACAATTTCTATTTTAAGAATAATGCTTTAAAATTGTGTTTGGAAGATACATTTTATGGTTTCGATTTTATTACTAATGGTTTGCCTATTTTAGGCATTGATTTAAATAATGATGCAAAAAATATTTTTTCTTTGAATACTACTTCTTCTTCTGTGAGTGATAAGGATGTTTTATTATGGCATGCTAGACTAAACCATTTAGGGAAGAAACGTATGAATCATCTTGCTAAAGAATGTTTATTAGGTAATTTAAGTAAAGTAGAATGGTCTCATTGTCATTCATGCCTTAAAGGAAAAACATTTAGAAAACTGTTTGGAAAAGCCACCAGAGCTGAATATCTTTTGCAAGTAATCCATTCAAATGTATGTGGTCTGATGAACATGAGGGCTAGGCATGACGCCTATTATTTCATCACATTTATTAATGACTATACGAGATATGATCATATTTATCTAATTTCTCATAAGCCAGAGATTCTGAGCTATTTCAAAAAGTTTATGAATCTTGTTGAAAATCAATTAGATAAAAAGATTTAAGCTTTAAAAACTTATCAAGGTCGAGAATACCTTTCAAATTTCAGTGTTCCTATCCACATTGACAAGCTTCCTCACTGTTGCAACAACACTCAAAAGAACATTCTCATTGTAGCAAAGTAGGGGGAATTGGGGAAACGTATCCATGCCATGGTTGTCTCAACAACTGCAGGGGCGGAGCCAGCCCAGGGCTCGGGGGGCTCCGGTCTCCCCGGCCGCCGGCTCCACCCTTGAGTAAAATTTGCTTGATAGTTGATAGCCCCTCTAATTAAAGTATATTAATGCGTGTTTATAGTGTTATAACAATATTTTGAGGTGGTTGTGTTGGTTAAAGGGCTTGTTTTTATGTAAAAGGTCATGGGTTCGAATCCTTTAAACCTCATTATTTTGCTATTATTTATCTAATTGATTTTTTCCTTACAACTCTTTTAAACTTTTTCTTTTTCAAATATAACTTTTAAGTAATTAATGTTGGATTTATAAAATATTAAATATTTCTACTTCTTTTAGGCTTAACATTTTAATTTTTAGCATTCAACACACCAAAACGACGAAAATATAGGTGTCTTAAGTTAGGAAATCAACATTTGACATATAGAAAATTAAATAAGTTTTACGCTTTTTATTTTGGCCAAAATGAAGCAGTTTTATCATGCTAGAGGCTAAAAAAAATTGTCCAGTCCTAACGGGCTGGATTTTAAAAAATTACCGCAAACTACACAACTAAAAATTAGCCCCCCCAAGCCTCAAATCATGTCTCCGCCACTGAACAACTGCATGTGCAGATCGAAAGAAGTTGGCCATTGCCTGGCCGTTAAGTAATGTCCTTGCACAAGACATGGTCCAGCTCAGGGGCGGAGATAGGAGGGCCTGGGGGGCCCGGGCCCCTCCGGCCACCGGAACTTCCATGGTTACGAGTAGTTCCCCCCCCTCCTCCGAATATTAGTAATAGTCTATATAGACTCTATGTAGTAATATTTTATTGTTTAAAGGTAGATGAGATGGTTAAAACACTTGTTTTTTTTAAAGGTCCTAGGTTCAATTCCCCCAACCTCAATTTATTTTAGAAAGTGTTTATTTATTTAAATTTTATTTTTCAATAATTATAAAACTATGTTACCATTATTAATTTATTTATTTATTTTCATAACACTTTTGAACTCATTTTTATTATGTCTTTTCTATTAAAAAAAATAATTTCTTATTTTTGAGACTCAAACAACTAAATTTCTAAATTAAATTTTAAAATTTTAAAGCTAAAAGTAAAAAAATGCAAAAATGTTATTATTTTTTTAAAAACTAGCATTGAACTAATAAAAAAATTAAATATATCTCATTACATGTTAACCTTGTCTAAAATTCAAAATTTCAATATTTTGGACCTATTAAGTACTTCATAAATCCAAATTTCTAATTTTTTTTAAGCTTGTCTAAATCCAAATTTTTAAATTTTTTTGGCCCTCCATAAATCCAAATTTCTAATTTTTTTTCGGCATCTTAGGTCTCCTTAAATCCAAATTATAACACGCATATATAAAAAAAATTAAGCAAGTTCGATTTAGCAAAAAAAAAATTTCTCGAACGCACATGTAAAATCAATCCCCCCAACCGAGTAATCATGTATTCGCCACTAGTACAACTTCAATAACATGGTCCCTATCAAGTTCATTCTCAAATTTCACTATATGAAATCTAAAGCCAAGGTCCAACATCTAAAAGTCTGCAATAAGTTTCCAAAGTTCCATTACACTTCTGTTCAAAGCAATATACCCTAGGTCTTTTCCCAATAACTTCACAACTAATGCACTCTCCCAAGGGATAACAAGTTCTTTCTTTAACTCTAGATCAATAGTAACCTTATGGGTTAGTCTATTACCATTCACAAAATCAATTCTAATTTTCGCTTCCACACATAAGTCACGGAACTCATTCGTAGCTTTAGGGGATCCATTCTCAGCAAGTATATCCACCCATGACCCCCGAGGAGGCAGCATCTCAAGGTCTATCATTTGGTTGATTTTATTAGGTGATACTGTCGATAGAGGATGGTCGGCGTTAGTATTCACATGCTTGGGAACCATAATCTCCAAAACCCCAGCCTATTATTCACGAAACCTTGTATTTTATACTTTTCAAATATCATGTATTAAATAACAATCATGCTTTCAAATAAAACAAATAACAATCATTTACCTGTATTAATATGGTTGTCACTTGCCAGAATGAATTGTGTGTTTTTTCTCTTTTTCTTTTGAAAAGTTTGTATTAAACTTCATAAGAATTTTATTGGGTATTGTTAAACTGAGATTTTATGGAAGAAGAAGATCCTTTCTCATTGAATTAATCCAAGGATTACAAAACGATATTTATACAGATGCAAAGGACTGAAAGGTAAATAAACAATTACAGCTCATAACTGTCGGTACCCCTAAAATCTTTTCCACCAGAATTTGTTAGACAGTTAGGAATTAACTTCGTGAATCTTCTTTTAACACCCCCTCCTCACGAAGGCAACTTGTTCTTCCTATGCTCATCATCCTGACTTGCAGTAACCTCTTGAAGTTTAACTATGCCCATCTTTGAGATCACTGGCAGCATTTGATTGTAAGACAAAGGCTTTGTAAATACATCAGCCAATTGGTTTTTAGAATGTACAAAAGGAGTGCACAACAATCCACTTTGTAAATGCTCCCTCACAATGTGACAATCGATGTCCAAATGTTTTGTCCTTTCATGGAACACTGGATTCTCAGCAATGTGAATTGCAGCAGCATTATCACAAAACAATGGTATTGGCTTTTTTATTTGTAAATCCAACTCCTTTAACAAAAATGTAATCCACTTTATCTCACATGAAGCTATTGCCATGGACCTATATTCTACTTCAGCAGAAGATTTACTAACAGTTGGTTGTTTTTTCGCTTTCCAAAAGATTAATGACTCACCCAAGAACACACAATACCCCCCAACTGATCTCCTAGTCTCTTTACATCTAGCCCAATCAGCATCACTATATCCTGACAGCTTCATTTCTTGCTCCTTGAAATCATTCTGGCAAAAAGCACTTAGCTGCAGACTTGTTTGTGTTGGATATAACAATCCTATGTTGGCAGTTCCATTCAAATATTTCAATACATGAATTGCTGCCTTGAAATGTATCTTTGTTGGACTTTGAAGAAATTGACTCAACTGTTGAGTTGCATAACTTATATCTGGTCTGGTGAAGCCAAGATATAACAATTTTCCAATTATTCTTCTATACTGATCACAATTCTCAATGAAAGGACTTTCTGCTGTGAATTCAATTCCTGTAGGTAAAGGACTTGTAACCTTGTCAGCATCTTTCAATCCAGCTTCAGTCACCATATCCCTAATATATTTTCGTTGAGATAAGATGAAACCCCTTTCAGATCTATTTAATTCAACCGCCAAAAAGTACTTGGCAACACCTAAATCTTTTATTATGAAAGCTTTATCCAATGCTTCTTTTACTTCTGAAATAAGTCTTACAGATGTGCCTGTTAACAGTACATCATCCACATACACCACCAGACCTATGAATTCTTTTTTCACTCTCTTGGTGAACATGCAGTAGTCATGGATGGACTTGGTGAATCCCAACTCAATCAATGTGCTAGTGAACTGCTTGTTCCATTGTCTCCCAGCCTGTTTCAGGCCATATATGGATTTATGCAATCTATAAACCTCTCCTGGTTTTGCATCATAACCCTCAAGTGGCTGCATGTAAAGTTCTTCCTCAATGTAACCATGTAAGTATGCATTATTCACATCAATTTGAAATATTTCCCATTGAAAATGAGCAGCCAAAGCAATTATCAATCTAACTGTAACTACTTTAGCAACAGGAGCAAAACTATCATGATAATCTATGCCCCATTTCTGGTTATAACCCTTAGCTACTAACCTTGCTTTGTATTTGTCCAAACTGCCATCTGGTTTATACTTGACCTTCAACACCCACATGGAAGAAATTGCCTTCTTCCCCTTTGGAAGCGTAGTCATAGTCCAAGTCCCATTCTTCTCTAATGCTTCCAGTTCCAATTTCATGGCTTGAACCCAGTTTGAGTCTTTGCTAGCTGCTGCATAGGAACTAGGCTCAGGAATCTTTGTTATGATACTCAGAAATGCAACATGTTTGTTTATAAATGCATGCATTTCCATATTGTTATGAGTGGTTGCAACATTTATGATAAAGTCAGAGGTCCAAATTGGAGGCTTGATACTTCTAGTTGATCTTCTCAATACATTGTTTTGTTGATTATCAAGAGACTGAGTATAAGTCTCAAGTTCTGATCCTGCTGATGCATCACTTGAAGTTTGATCCTGGTGAATCACTCCGGCAGGTTCTGCCACAGTCTCCTGGGGAATTTCTTCTAACGGTTGATAAGTCTCATAGAAAGACACATCACCTGAACATTAATCAAAGTTGCAGCATGCAACAATGCTTCTCCCCAAAATTTCTGTGACAATCCTCCTTGATTCAATAAAGCTCTAGCTACAGTGGTCAAGCTTCTATGTCTTCTCTCCACAGTTCCATTCTGTTGTGGGGTGTGTATGCAACTCCTTTGGTGAACAATCCCCATCTGTTTAAACAATGATTATGTATGTTGACCAGTGAATTCTATGTCATTATCAGATCTTATGGACTTAATACTTGTTTCAAACTGAGTATGCACAAGATTGACAAAATTTTCAATCAATTTAGGCACCTGGTCTTTAGACTTAATCAGCACCACCCATAAAGCTCTGGAGAAATCATCAACAATAGTTAAGATAAACCTGTCTCCAGTTAAAGAAATTTGCTTATAGGGACCCCATACATCCATGTCAACTAACTCAAACAACTTTATTGATTTTGAAGAACTGTTACAAAAAGGTTGCCTGACTGATTTGCTTCTCAAACATACATCACAATGTTCAAAATCAGATAATTGCACCTTATTCAAGCCTTGTATGGCTGTTACAAACTTCATACTACTACTGGATAGATGTCCTAATCTTTGATGCCATATGTGCACATCATCAACACACTTATCTTTAGCAATCAAACCACAATCCATTACATTCATGCTACTACTATACTTATTTATCACATCTTTATTAAAAGATTTCCTGGTAAGATAGTAAAGCCCATGCTGTAAAAATCCCACAGCAACTATCCTCTCACATGCTTAGTCCTGCAAAACACAGAATTTAGCAAAGAATCTAATGCTAATATTCTGATCTTGTAGCAGTTTTCCTACTGATAGTAAATTGTAATGAAATCCATGTACATATAGCACATTCTTCAATGTGAACTGACTTTCAAGTTCAATATCCCCTTTCTTCGATATTGCCTGTGATTCTCCTGTAGGCAAAAACACCTTTCTTTGCTGTTTTGACAGTTTAATTACATTGTGCATATAACAATCATCATAAGACATATGAGTGGTTGCACCAGAATCTATCACCCAAGCAAATTCAGAATTGCATTTGAGTTTAGACACGTTACCTGCAGAGCTCATTCCTGCAAATGCAGAAAATTCGTCATGATTCTTACTCCCATCTGAAATAGCTTTGTTTCTCAATGCTTTCTGTACTTCCCTCTACACTATAGCTTGCACAGGCTCCTTTTCATCACTTTCAGAATCAATATCTTCTAGTGGAGAAGAATTCTCTTTGGGTACATATGAGCTTGCTGCTTGTGATTATTGCTCTTTTTCCCTTTGTACCACTCTGGATAGCTTACTAGTTTGAAGCATTCATTCTTCTCATGGCCAGGTTTCTTGCAATACCTGCAAAATTTATCATCCTTGCCACTATCACTTGTTTTCTTGCCTCCATATTTGCCTCCTGAATTGCTTCCTTGAGATTTGGACATAGAGACATTCACAAATTCTTCCTTCACCTCACTTTCGATGCTTCTCTGCCTTTCAATTCGCATTAACATTGAATAAGCCTTGTTGACGGAAGGTAGAGGTTCTGTTATTAAAATCTGCTCATGGACATGATCAAAATCACTATGCAATCCAGAGAGAAATTGCATTAACTGTTCCTCTTCTAATTGATCTTGAGATTTTTTTTGCGCCTCTCTACAAGTACAACTCAGTTAGGGCTTAATTTCAGCCAACTCATCCCATTTCCTCTTAATTTTGTTGAAAAATTCAACAAGACTCAAGTTTCCTTGAGTTAATCCACTGATCTCGCGCCTCAATTGAAAAATTAAAGGACCGTTACTTTCTCCATATCTCTGTTCAATCTCCTTCCACAAAGAGAAAGAAGATTTGGCAAACAGAAACACATCTGCTAGTTCTTTAGTTAGAGAATTGCGAATCCAGGAAAAAAATAAGATCATCATCCCATTTCCACTCGAAATACTCATCTGAACTTTCATCGGCAGGTTTAGTGTTCTCTTGAACGAATTTTAGCTTGCGTTTGGCACTTAGGGCTAAAATCATTGTTCTCTTCTAAGCGATGAAATTAGTTCCATTCAACACAGTAGAAACTAAAATCATGTTAGGATTATCATTAAAGGTTACCTGTTATGATGAAGCCATTGTTCTAGAAGTGGTGGAAGAAGTACGAACAGTATTGTGAGAAGAATTGTCGGAGTTGCGGACATGACTGTGAGAAGAATTGCCGGAGTTATCACCGGAATCCTCCGAATCTGAAACAGTTGCAGAATTACGCACCGCTTCAGAGTATAGTTTCGATTTCGTTTTCTTTGGACGCATTCCGATAAGAAAACCGATCAATAATTTCCCAGGCTCTTCTTAGCCTGCTCTGATACCATGTTAAACTGAGATTTTACAAGCAATATCCAAGAAAGGGGATATTGAACTTGAAAGTCAGTTCACATTGAAGAATGTGCTATATGTACCTGGATTTCATTACAATTTACTATCAGTAGGAAAACTGCTACAAGATCAGAATATTAGCATTAGATTCTTTGCTAAATTCTGTGTTTTGCAGGACCAAGCATGTGAGAGGATAGTTGCTGTGGGATTTTTACAGCATGGGCTTTACTATCTTACCAGGAAATCTTTTAATAAAGATGTGATAAATAAGTATAGTAGTAGCATGAATGTAATAGATTGTGGTTTGATTGCTAAAGATAAGTGTGTTGATGATGTGCACATATGGCATCAAAGATTAGGACATCTATCCAGTAGTAGTATGAAGTTTGTAACAGCCATACAAGGCTTGAATAAGGTGCAATTATCTGATTTTGAACATTGTGATGTATGTTTGAGAAGCAAATCAGTCAGGCAACCTTTTTGTAACAGTTCTTCAAAATCAATAAAGTTGTTTGAGTTAGTTCACATGGATGTATGGGGTCCCTATAAGCAAATTTCTTTAACTGGAGACATGTTTATCTTAACTATTGTTGATGATTTCTCCAGAGCTTTATGGGTGGTGCTGTTTAAGTCTAAAGATCAGGTGCCTAAATTGATTGAAAATTTTGTCAATCTTGTGCATACTCAGTTTGAAACAAGTATTAAGTCCATAAGATCTGACAATGGCATAAAATTCACTGGTCAACATACACAATCATTGTTTAAACAGATGGGGATTGTTCACCAAAGGAGTTGCATACACACCCCACAACAGAATGGCACTGTGGAGAGAAGACATAAAAGCTTGACGACTGTAGCTAGAGCTTTATTGAAGCAAGGAGGATTGTCACAGAAATTTTGGGGAGAAGCAATGTTGCATGCTGCAACTTTGATTAATGTTCATCCTACAAAAATATTGAATTGGAAGACTCCATATGAAGTATTATATAAGAGAGAGCCTGATTACAAGATATTGAAAGTATTTGGTTGCATTGCTTATGCAGTAAACACTAACACAAAGAGAGGGAAGTTTGAAGATAGAGCTTCAAAATGCATATATTTAGAAGGTTCAACTGGCCAAAAAGGATGGAAACTTTATAATCTAAAAACACATTCTTTTTGTGTTTCAAGGGATGTGCACTTTGTTGAGACATCCTTTGTTTTTACTAATGAATCCTCTTCTATGTTAACAGGCTCACAACATGATAGCACAATTTCACCTAATTGTGCAGGTGATGTGTCTTTCTATGAGACTTATCAACCGTCAGAAGAAATGCCCCAGGAGACTGTGGCAGAACCTGCCGAAGTGATTCACCAGGATCAAACTTCAAGTGATGCATCAGCTGGATCAGAACTTGAGACTTATACTCAGTCTCTTGATAATCAACAAAACAATGTATTGAGAAGATCAACTAGAAGTATCAAGCCTCCAATTTGGACCTCTGACTTTATCATAAATGTTGCAACCACTCACAACAATATGGAAATGCCTGCATTTACAAACAAACATGTTGCATTTCTGAGTAGCATAGCAAAGATTCCTGAGCCTAGTTCCTATGCAGCAGCTAGCAAAGACTCAAACTGGGTTCAAGCCATGAAATTGGAACTGGAAGCATTAGAGAAGAATGGGACTTGGACTATGACTACACTTCCAAAGGGGAAGAAGGCAATTTCTTCCATGTGGGTGTTGAAGGTCAAGTATAAACCAGATGGCAGTTTGGACAAATACAAAGCAAGGTTAGTAGCTAAGGGTTATAACCAGAAATGGGGCATAGATTATCATGATAGTTTTGCTCCTGTTGCTAAAGTAGTTACAATTAGATTGATAATTGCTTTGGCTGCTCATTTTCAATGGGAAATATTTCAAATTGATAGGCTAGGGAAATGGTGTTTTTCTTATAAGGGAGTGTGACCTTGTTTGATAAGACCATAACACGGTGTTAACATATCCTGTCCATACCCCTTTAGCATCCAATAAAGGATTCTTAATCCTCTAAAGGATTGTTATATTTGTTACCTATATAAGGTTATTAGTCTATAGATGAGCAATCTACGTAAAACGCTGATGAATTTCCTAGCTTGTGCAAAACCTTTAGGAAGGTGCATAATCAACTTGTTTTTCATTATGAGTTAAAGGTGTATGAGAGAGTCCACAACGTTTTATGATGTAATTTTTCATAAAGGTCATCGCCTTCTACTCATTTTGTAAAGTGGTAAATGGCTATAACCACACATCTTCATTTACCTAAGATTGAAGGAATGGACCAAGAATATTAATTCTCGAGAAAGAAAAAGCTCATGGTTAAATTATTCTTTTTAGATAAAAAAAAATGTAATTTTGTACGAATTGGCATGAAACAGATAATTATGATAATGGCATACAAGTGTGCAAGAATCTTTGTCCATAATGGGCCAATACAACCCATGCAGCTGTACTTTTTTGAGTTATGATCTTAACACCTTGATGTCATCCACAAATCCCTTCATGGATTTCATGTAGACACTACCCACCTTTCTTTGTTGAAACACACTTCAGCCACGAATGGTTGACAAACTTATGATATAAAATTCCTTTGCAAATGGCATAGCGCCATGATCTTCGAACAATCAATCAGGGTCATTTTCACCTTCTAGTAGATCCTATGTGGTTAAATAATGAATGAGCGGTTGCTTTTGATCATCTAGGTTAAGACCCTATGCACCAAGACACATAATTTAAGCTTATGCAATTGCTGAAAAATATACGTGTTTAATGAACAGTTCCTAAGCCTATGAGTTTCCGTTTTTAATGGAATATATGTTCCTACAATAACCATGTGTGCCTCGAAATAAGGATGAAGGCGCATTATATCATGGAAAATGGAAAATATAGCTTTTTCGATGATTGAATATTGTGGCTCTGTCCCCTTTAACACCCTACTTAGACAATAAACCAGAAAAAATTGAGTTCCTTCAATTTTACCAGAACAATAGCTACCGCCTCATCAACCATTGTTAAATACAACTCCAGCTCGAATGTAACTCATTCTTTTGGTCCACTTAAAATGTCATATCAAACAACAACGTTTTAATGCTTTCATAAGCCTTTTGACTTTTATCATCCCATCAAAAAGGGATGATACTTCTTGATAAGCTTATAAAATGACAGGCAATGTTGTGTCGCGCACCATATAAATATTGCAAATGTTATCAGTTTTCCATTAAACTTTTGCATCTTGTGTAACGATTGTGGAGGGTGCATGTAAAACACTTTTACCACCTTATCGAGGTTGGGCTCGATTCCTTTTTTCAAAACCATAAAACCCATGAATTTAGCATGATGAATCCCAAATATGCGTTTCTCACAATTAAAATGATTCGATATCATCGAAAAATATCAAAGGATTTCCTAATATCTTTTGGTTGATCTTCATCTTGAGTACTCACTACCGCCATATCATCTATGTAAATTTTCATTATCTTGCTTATATGCTCCTCAAACATTTTGTTAACCAATCGCGGTAAGTTGCCCCAACATTCTTGAGTCCAAAAGGCAGCACTCGATGACAAAATTTCCCTCATGCATAACAAAGTATGTCTTCTCTTTGTTGACTGGGTGCATAAGATTTCAATGATACCCTGATATACAAAAAAAAAAAATAGATACGATTTGATGACCGTTGTTTGATCAATTAGCTAGTCTATGTTAGGCAAGCAGTAACAATCATTAGGATATGCTTTATTAAGATCATTAAAGTCTACCCATTTATGATAAATAACGTTAGTATTTTGCATGAGAACCATATTAGCCAGCCATTCAGAATAATAAACCTATAGCATGAACCCTACTTTCAACAACTTTGCAATCTCATTTTGTATTACTTCCTTCACGTGATTATACATTTTATGTTTTGCAGGAACCTTATCTAGATTGATGTTTAGCTTGTGAGGTCATCTGCTCAAGTAAAACTTCGTCAATGTGTGACAGGCTCCAAACAAATATATCAATGTATTATCGTAGAGTATCATGTATGGACACCCTCAAAGATTCCAAAACTTGAGCCTTCGGCTTAAATTGCATTTTAGAATCTATTTCAAAAGTCTCCGCATCCTCTAGAGATTGTGGTGTATATATAGCCTCTCATCTTGTATAGTTCTTGCGGCATATTAATAACCTTGGTCTGCTTGGCTAGGTTGCCTAATGATTTTTTTGAGCTTCCTCTTTGTCACCAGGGGCAATGATGACCTCTTTTTCACATGAAAAAGGCATCATGAGCTTCCGTATATTAATAACAACATCCATTTCTGCAAATAAAGAATTGGAATCTAACAAGATATCCACCACCACAATTTCCATCTAAACAGTCCGACGTATTTTTCGATTCTCAAATGTGATGGGATATGTCAAGTTCCCATAATAGGAACCTCAATATTTAACAGTCCTACCAATGAGAAAGTGATTTCTTGTAGACGCTTTCTAGATTCTCATTTCGTTTCACATTTATCTCGCCCTAGTATCGTAATACGTTTGTCCAGACTTAAGAATCAGTCCTTGCTTAAGGAGACGGTCAACTTCTCTATCGAAATTATTGTATTTTTTAATGCCCTTGCGAAATTTGCAAAATTTCTCTTTGGGAGCAAGCTTTGCTTGCATCATCTGGAGGTTGCCCGTACCTTTAATCCCAACCCTTCATTGTTTCCCACCAACCTTGGCTATTGGAGCTCAAACTTTTGTATAGTGAGCATTTTTTTTATAAGTGTACGACCTTAGCCTCAAACTTGTCTGATTTTCGATAATATCGACCAAGCGAGCACCAAATATTTCGATGTTTGTGAGTTGGCAAGGAGTTATCATACGACTACTTTCCTTTGCCGTCAATGGTGGAATCTCTATGAAACTTATCCTTTCGGCTTTGACATAGTGTGCAGGGCTTCGCCGTCATCATAATGAACAAAACTTTGTCCCATTACCATTAACTCATCAAAGGTATGTGGTGGATCCGCATAACACTTTTGGCGCAATAGTTTGTAGGTTGTGCATTTAGCTAAAGTGTCAGATAATCAATCAATCACGTAGTGACTCGGTGCGTTGTTGGAGGACATCATGAAGGTCTGTACTTATCCTTCAGGCTTTGAAATCCCGCAACCTGCCACAAACAAGTCCTTAAGATGCCGAAACGAATTAATGGATCCTGCAGCTAACTCTCTATACCATTCTTGAGTTGGGCTACTGCTAGTTGAGTAATAAGAAATATTTTGTACAGATTCGGTCATGCTCATAAAAGTTGCACAATACTCATTGGGATCCTTTATACCCGAATAATAAGGTAGACAATGGGTTTTCCAGAGTGGTGGAAATGGTGCATCAATGATACATTGTGAATCGGAAGTGTGAGAGGGAATTTGATATTCCATCATATTAGATATGGATATTTCTGCTGTAATTTAGGAATATAATTGATTTGTAATTATCATGTTCACACATATATCTTGTGTATATATATCACATTATCAATGAATGGAAAGGCAAGGATTCTACATTATCATGGTATCATGAGCCTAATTTCTTTCCTAAAAACTCTCTCCTAAAATTTCTCTCCTTAATCCCACCCAAATCTCTTCTTTCTCTCTTCCTCATTCTGCCGTTCTTCATCCCTAAAAACTCTACTGCCACCATGCCAAACAATGAACAAAACAATGGTGCCGCCGCCGCACCAACTCATCCGGCCCTCTCCATTATCAACATTACCTCCTTTATTCGTGATCCTCTCGAATCCGGCAAAGGCCTCTATACCACTTGGGCTGAACTTTTTAAAACACATGCCCGTGCTTTTCAAGTTCTTGATCATATCCTTCCTGAAACCGACGATAAATCGGAAACCTCTTCTTCGGTTATGAAAGCAAAGAATCCAGGTTTATGGTCTCGTGTTGATGCCATCGTGTTGCAATGGATTTATGGAACCATATCTTCAGACCTTCTCAACAGTATCATCGGACCAAATTTAACAGCCGCCGACGCTTGGAAACTCCTAGAACAACAATTCTCCGATAATAAAAATTCAAGAGCCCTTTATTTACAACAAGAACTGTCCAATGCTAGACTTG
The DNA here is from genome assembly GCF_963576675.1 of Euphorbia lathyris. NCBI lineage: Eukaryota > Viridiplantae > Streptophyta > Magnoliopsida > Malpighiales > Euphorbiaceae > Euphorbia > Euphorbia lathyris. The sequence continues at coordinate 93,815,126 of NC_088910.1, forward strand.
AAAATTTTGATGATATCTCTGCCTACTGCCAACATTTGAAGTCCCTCTCGGACCAATTAAGCAACGTCGGGGCTGCCGTATCCAACGATCGTCTCGTTCTTCAATTAATTTCGGGGCTCACTGACGCCTACGAGACAATCGGAACACAAATTCGCCACAATGACATTCTGCCCAATTTCACAAAGGCAAGGTCCATGTTATTATTGGAAGAATCTGCCCGTAAAAAACGCACAGCCGCCACCGTCGGATCTGAAATTGCCGCCGTTACTATCGCCCAACAGTCCCCGTCGAATCAAGCTCCTCCATATTCAAATCACGTTCGGCCTTCTTTCCCTCAAAATTCTGGCGCTGCTCGCGGTGGCCGGGGTTATTATCGCCGTGGCAGAGGCGGACGATGGCAGCAAAATAGCGGTCCTCGCTGGTCAGGGGCTGTTTCTTTACAACAGCCATGGGGGTACGGGCCATGGACTGGACAGGCGCCCCAATGGGCCTATCCCCCATGTCCTTATCCTTCTTGGCCCAATTCTTCACATGGTGCAACTCATGGTGCAACTCGCGGGCCTGTTTTTAATAACAATTCTTCTGCAGTCCAGCCAGGCATATTGGGAGCCCATCCGCAGGCCCATCTGGCCCAGTATTACACTCCAACAAACATTGAGGCGGCTATGCACACCTTGACAATCACACCACCTGCAGAACCTTGGCATATGGACACCGGCGCCACTTCTCACATGAGCGGGGATGGAGGTAAACTCACATCTTATTTAAATAAGAGTCCTAACACGAGTATCGTAGTAGGTAATGGCACTTGTATTCCTGTTATCGGTCTTGGTAATGCATCCTTAAAAACAAACAACAAAACCCTAGAATTGAACAATGTTTTACATGCCCCTAGATTAATCAAAAACCTTATATCTGTGCGGAAATTTGCTATTGATAATAATGTGTCCGTTGAATTTGATCCTGTTGGTTTCTCTGTGAAGGACTTGCGCACGGGGATCCCTATTATGAGATGTAATAGCACCGGTGATTTATATCCAGTCACATCCTCCTCTTCAGAGTCTTCTTATGCTTTAAATGCTTCTGTTTTATCTCCTTCAGTTTGGCACAATAGATTGGGCCATCCTGGTCCTCAAATTTTAGACAATCTTCGAACTAATAATTTTATTTCTTGTCCTAAAAATGTTGATTTTTCTATTTGCAATTCTTGTGTGCTTGGGAAACATATTAAATTGCCTTTTTATGCTTCTAAAAATATGTCATCAATGCCGTTTGATATTATTCATAGTGATATATGGACATCTCCTGTTCTAAGTTCTAGTGGCTATAGATATTATGTTCTTTTCCTAGATGATTATTCTAATTTTCTGTGGACTTTTCCCTTAGCAAATAAATCTCAAGTTTTTTCTGTGTTCCTCACATTCCGAAATTACGTACGTACTCAATTTGAAAAAGATATCAAAACTTTTCAGTGTGATAATGGTGGTGAGTATAACAATAGTCATTTTCATGATTTTTTTAACAATAATGGTATGCAATTCCGTTTTTCATGTCCACATACTTCCTCCCAAAACGGTAAATCTGAACGAATGATTCGAACAATCAATAATATAATTCGCACTCTTCTAACACATGCTTCTTGCTCTCATTCTTTCTGGCCTCATGCTCTTGCTCATGCGACCTATCTTTTAAATATTCTCCCTCACAAAAATCTTAGTCTTCTTTCACCGACTCAAATTCTCTACAATCGTACTCCTTCTTATACTCACTTACGCACTTTCGGTTGTCTTTGTTACCCACTTGTCCCTTCTTCCTCTAGAAATAAACTTCAACCTAGGTCCTCTCCATGTGTGTTTCTTGGATATCCATCCAATCATCGAGGCTATAAGTGTTACGACATCTCCGCGCGAAAAATAATTATATCTCGTCACGTTATTTTCAATGAAAGCAAATTTCCATTTTCCACTCAACATGTCTCGGCCTCCCCTCCCATTTCTTCTATTTCCAACTCACCTACACAAACAACCCAACCCATTATTCCCTTCCCCACTAATGCGTCCACTCCTAACCAAAGCCCAGTTTCACCACGGCCCAATAGTCCCAACCCATCTTCCCAAAACAGCCCAGCACTTCCCCCTTCTCCTCTCGACAGTCCCTTTCCTTCTCCAATTCAACACGGCCCAAACACAAATTCCCCACAACAGCTCACCTCCCCACAACAGCCCACTTCCCCGCCTTCTCCCGATCCTATACACGCCAACCCAACCCAACCGACTCACCCTATGACAACCCGAGCTAAACTTGGAATTTTCAAACCCCAAAGAAAGCTCAACTTACACACCACCACTATTTCTCCTATTCCTTCTAATCCCTCACTTGCTTTACAAGACCCTAATTGGAAACAAGCCATGACTGAAGAATATAAGGCTCTTATTGAAAATAAGACGTGGGTCCTCGTACCCCGTCCTTCTAATGCTAATGTTCTTCGTAGTTGGTGGATTCTCAGGCACAAATTTAATGCAGATGGATCTTTTGAAAGATACAAAGCAAGACTTGTTGGAAATGGGGCGAATCAACTTGTTGGGGTAGACTGTGGTGATACTTTCAGTCCAGTTGTTAAGCCAGCAACAATTCGAGCTGTATTAAGTATTGCACTTTCTAAAGGTTGGCCACTACATCAGCTGGATGTAAAAAATGCTTTTCTTCATGGGGATCTTCATGAGACTGTTTATATGCATCAACCACTGGGATTTCGGGATCCCAACTATCCAGATCATGTATGCCTTCTTCAAAAGTCTCTTTATGGTCTCAAACAGGCACCACGGGCGTGGTACCAACGGTTTGCCTCTTTCTTGTCTACCATGGGTTTTTCTCACAGTAAATCTGATCATTCACTGTTTGTCTTTCGTCGGGGAGCAGAGATGGCATATCTACTCTTATATGTGGATGACATCGTTCTAGCTACTTCTTCCACTGCTCTACGAGAGTCAATTATCAACAAATTGAGTTCCGAATTTGCTATGAAAGATCTTGGCCCATTGAGTTATTTTTTAGGGATATCTGTCACTCGGAGCGCCGGCTCTCTTTTTCTGTCTCAAAAGAAGTATGCTACTGAGATCATTTCTAAAGCCGGTCTTTCTTCAGCAAATTCCTGTACAACACCTGTTGACACTAAGCAAAAACTGAGTGCTTCATCTGGTTCTGCTTATCATGATCCATCTGAGTATCGAGGTTTAGCTGGTGCATTACAGTATTTGACTCTCACTCGCCCAGACATCAGTTATGCTGTTCAGCAAGTCTGTTTATTCATGCACGATCCCAAAACGTCTCATATGGCAGCTATCAAGCGGATTCTTCGATATGTTAAAGGAACCATGGAGTTCGGACTTACATTCACAACCTCTTCACTAGATTCCTTGGTCTCCTATACAGATGCAGATTGGGGGGGATGTCCTGACACTCGACGTTCTACTTCAGGATATTGTGTTTTCCTTGGTGACAATCTTCTGTCTTGGTCTGCTAAGCGGCAACCCACTTTATCTCGTTCTAGTGCTGAAGCAGAGTATCGTGGTGTTGCTAATGTCGTATCTGAAACTTGCTGGATTAGAAATCTTCTTCTTGAACTTCATTGCCCTATTAGTAAATCCACCTTGGTATATTGTGACAATGTGAGTGCAGTTTACCTCACTGGTAATCCTGTACAACACCAACGTACCAAGCATATTGAGATGGATATACATTTTGTTCGAGAAAAGGTTGCTAAAGGAGAGGTTAGGGTACTTCATGTTCCTTCTCGTCATCAAATTGCAGATATTTTCACCAAAGGTCTACCACAAATTCTTTTCGACGACTTCCGCTCTAGTCTCAACGTTCGACCACCTCCCGTTTCGACTACGGGGGTGTATTAGATATGGATATTTCTGCTGTAATTTAGGAATATAATTGATTTGTAATTATCATGTTCACACATATATCTTGTGTATATATATCACATTATCAATGAATGGAAAGGCAAGGATTCTACATTATCACATCATACCATCGAGTATCGCTTGTCCAAGAAGCGTGGAAAAAGGATTCACATGTTGAGGTCTTTTCCGAGTTGTCGTGATGATAGTCCGGCCTTTCAAAAACTTCTTTGTCTTTTTTATGTCATTATCGTACTTGTGATGTTCGGTATCACTTGTGACACTTTGGACATGGCTTTTAAGATTGCTTTTTCGCACTTCATTTACAAGCTCAGATGCATAGTCAAATAAGCCTATAACTGTTGATTAGAATTCACGATAATTTTTGTCCAAGGTGGAATCATCAATATTTGATACGTCAACATCGTGTTCATCATCATCTGGAGTACCTCCTTCAACACCTAGCTCATATTCACTTGAAGAGGACTAGGATTATTTGGACAGCTCATATTCACTTGAAAAGGACTAGGATTATTTCGACCAAGTCTTCAGGCGTTTTCCCATCCACAACACAACGTGCATGTTAGGCTAAGAGAATTTTATTTTATATATTATGATGTCAGTTCCGGTTGAACTTATTGTTACCATTCTGTTCCGGTTGAACTCATTGACCCCTGGTCTAATTATCAATCCGATTGGACTACCAGTCATTGTGCGTATGTTACAGTATTTATTAATTATTGGAATTTGCTACTGTTTTTAATAAATGCAACTTCAAAAGTATTTATAAAATTTACATCAACCGATTCGTCCCTGTAATAATTAATTTGATTCACTAAATTACCATAAATTAATACAGAAGAATGCAGAGGTCACAAGAATCAACTTTGAATTAGAGTCAAAATTACAAGTCAACTTTGGAATCAACCACAGTATTATCATTGTGTTGAGTTGAGTCCAAGCTCAGCTTAATTTGGTAAATATATGCATCACTTGGTACACCAAAATAAAATGAAATTTGCACTAATTTGATATACATATATCAAACACTAAATGACAAAGAATATAGTGTGACAACGGATCATATTAGCTGAGAAAGGGGAAAAAACGAAAGAGCTCAGTATGTGACATGTCCTGGTTCCAAGATGAACAAACAATATCATGAGTCTCAAAATCCAGGACTGAGCAAAATGGGTTATCTTTCTTCAATCAGCTGTTCCAAAATTCCAGAAATTCGGGGCCGAAAATTGCAGAAAACCAACTATGCATTACAGTATAAAGGAACTCTGGCTCCTGTGATCTCGACTTCTCCAGCTACTCTGACTGTTATCGAAAAAATCCGAACTGTAATCTTGACTACCAAATGCCATCCTCTGGAACATTCTTATTTGTGCAGACTGTTCCCTTGAATTAAATATTTCACTTTGCCCTGGTTTCATTCCGTTTGATAGATCCGACGACTCATCTAATGAGTCCAAAGCTCTCACCACCTGAACAAGTGAGTTCGATCAAGATGACATCCATCACTATTTTTCTGTAACGAAGAAAGCAAAATATATAATCAATTTATCCAGTTACCTGACTCATCCGTGGCCTTTTAGCAGCTGAATGACGCACGCAAGCTGCAGCTGCCTCAATCATCCGAAACATTTCTCTTGCAACGTATTTATTTTCCAGCCTATGATCAACCAGGGCTGTGAAGTCTTCATTATCAAGTGCTTCAGTAAGTAATGGTCGAGCCTGACAAAAATTACAGAGAATCTTAGAATATAAACACACAACGTTGACATTTCAAGTACAAGTGAATCTTTAATTCCCAACATTTGCAGCTGTTTTAGAATCCTGGATTCTGAGATTCGGACCAGCTATACTTCTGCCAGAAAAAAAAAACTAAGAATTCCTTTTTCATCAGGGTGAGATAGGAAATGTTTAAGCCCAATTACAACTAAACGTGACAACGAAACATCATATGCATCAAGACATTACATCTAAACAAGGAAGAAATTTTCTAAAAAGTAAAATGACATGTGTTTAAATGAATGGAATTATTCAACATTATGCTATATTATGAAACTGCGAGCAAGTGGCTGCATTTACAATATCAAAGGCGAATACCTCTGCTGTTGAACAATTTCACAACCAATGTAAACTATGGAACTGCACGGACTCTAGAATACGTAGCATTATTCAAGACCTGTGCAACTTACCCATTCGACTAGGCTTTCATCACCCATTGGCTGAGAGGCATCTACAGGCCTTCGGCCCGTAATTAGCTCTAAAAGCATCACTCCAAAAGAATAAACATCAGATTTTTCAGTCAACTTGCCACTTGTTGCATACTCAGGAGCCATGTACCTGTGGAAATGAAAATTTCATACATAAGAAAATTAGAAATTCATAGGTTTCCCTGACATTTTATAGAATATTTTACAAGATGTTTGTCGGCAATATTAATCCTGTTAACCCAAGTTGATATTAAAAGATTAAAAAATATCGCCTGCATACTCAAAAATAATCTAGCTGAAGATTAGCTCCTTTTTATGTTTAGGTGATCATGAATGGATTTAAAATTGAATACACCTAATGAAAACAAATTGATAAAACTATATAAGAACGCTGGTTCACCTACCCAAAGGTCCCCATGACACGTGTCGATACATGTGTATTTGAATCCAGTTCCAGTGCTATCTTTGCAAGCCCAAAATCTGCAACCTGTAAGAAAACACATGTAAGAATAAGAAAATTTCTAGCTGGAGAAATCATAGTAGATCAAGCCAAATATGAGCTTTCCTAATACACTACAATGGAAAATATTAGGCATTTTTCAAAATATAATACTGCAGCAAAGACTGTTCACCGAAACAATGGAATGGATGAATATAGATTTGGTGATTCCAAATAAAATTGAGATTCTCTAAAAGACATACCCGTGCTTCAAAATTACTATCTAGAAGGATGTTAGATGATTTGATATCCCTGTGAATAATGCGAGGATGACCTGATATACATGACAAAGAAGTCAGAGAAAAATGTTTCACTGGATATACGAATATTGCAGAGCATTTTGTTGAAACACATTTAATAACTCGTAAAGAAAAAGTTTTAATTTTACAGTTAAAGGATATGAAGAGAAAATGAAAGATCAGTGTTGCAAGACCTATGCCAGTGACCAAAATCAGCAATGCAACTATGCTGGAAAAAAGAGTGTACAATTTGAAACAAGTTTACGAATAAAAGTATAAATCTTACAGTCTTCATGTAGGTAAGCTATGCCACGAGCTGCTCCAGCAGCAACCCTCACCCGAATTGCCCAATCCATAACTGGCCTTTCTTCAGCTGCAATTTTACATAGGAAATGCAAGGTTTACAACTTCATCAATACCAAGCAGACATCTCATAGGATAATCCACAAAGAAAACATCTTACTGATGAACAAAAAAGTATCAAAATTGATGTATGTCTTTCTATTTTATACTCAGAAACATATCGTACCATGAAGATGATAATGAAGAGTATCATTTGGGACAAACTCATAGACAAGTAATCTTTGATTCTGAGAGCTACAGTAGCCCACCAATGAAACCAAATGGCGATGATGTACTCGGCTAATAATCTCAACCTCTGCTTGGAACTCACGCTCCCCTTGAGAACCTCCGATCTTTAATTGTTTTACAGCTACTTCTCTACCATCTACAAGGATACCTTTGTACACACAACCAAATCCACCTTCACCCAAAAGGTTCTTTGCGGAAAACCCATTTGTGGCTTGGACTAGTTCTCCATATGTGAACCATGCCTTTGAATTATTTACTCCGGTCTCCGATGGGGAGTAAATGAAATCACTACCAGGAGGGCTTCCTCCCACAGCACCTTTGGAATGAGCCCTCAGAAATAATGAATCTGCACAGTAAATGCAGCTTTCACTAATTCTAGTTGCATTTGAAACAGTATTTAGCTGTAATTCAGTATATTTGATTCTATGATTCAGCAAAAATAGTATCAACCCTTTGTAGAACATAAATAATCGAGGTCTTGATGATAGTATGCTTCAAAAATCAAAATTGGGTTTGGAAGAACAGGATTCACAAAGCAAAGCCACAAGCCTCAGACAGCATTTCAGGTACATTTTGCTGAAATTCAATTAAATTGTAAAGGCTATAATGCATTTAGTCTAATCCACTAAATTGCTAGATCTCAATGAAATAAACTAAAAAGTAGAAATTCTTTATAAGTGAGAAATTAAGCATTAGATTTTCTCTATACATTCCCAAATGCAATAGCATTAAAATCAGATATCTGGTATACGAGAAAATAGGAATGTAAGAAAACACAAGCTGATCAATTTTCAAAAATGGCTCGGGTAAAATTTTCTTTGACAATGAAAGTCCAAACCATGCACCCAGGAACATATGATCCCATGTTCATCCATCAAACAAAACAACTATTAATGCCACAGAGCTATTAAGTTTAACAACTACTAATGACTTCAAAAGTTCTAAAGATTCGCTAATTGATAGCTACTGATTAACAATAAGGAATTCTAATTTACCTGAATTCTGAGAGGATGCAAACGGGGAAGGCATATTGTATCCAATATGTGGTGTAGTACGCTTTCTCTTTCGTTTCTGTACAAACCACACAGCCATCACAAGAAAACTGAGAACTACAAACCCGACCACAATGCCTACTGCCACTGCTCCTCCAGTGTTTAAACCCCCTGCAGTATTTGTTACTGTATTTGTGGAGATATTAGTCTCATTAGTAGCTCTTGCAGTTGGTTTTTCAGTAGGGATAGACGGTAAGGGAGACAATGGAGAACTTCCTGTTGTTGAAGAGTTATCAGGAGGCGCAGGAGGAGGTATTACAGGTGGCGGAAATGCTGATGAGTCTGAAGGTGGGGGTGAAGGTAATGTAGAAGTTGGAGGAGAAGGAGAATTTGTTACAGGAGGAGGGCTACTGGACTGAGGACTAGAAGGTGGAGTAACTTTAGGAGGCGCAGGGGAACTTTCAGGGGCCTTTGCTATTGGTGCAGGTGGTGAATTAGTGGAAGGAGGTGTAGGGTCATTGACAGGAGGAGGTGGAGAAGCGGGAACAGCTTGAGGGGGAGGCGAGTTTGGAAGAGGAGTTGCTGGAGGGGATTGAGAAGGGGCGGTGTTTTCTGGTGGGGGTGGTGAAGCAGTAGTAGCAGGCGGTGGGGCATTAAGTGGTGGTGCTGGAGGGGCTGGTGGAGGGGATAGTGGGGTTGATGGAGGCGGATCAGATGGTGGTGGTGTGGAGGATGTTGGTGGAGATGGTGGTGTTGTAGAGGATGGTGGTGGTGCTGAGGATGTTGATGGAGAAGGTGGGGGTGTAGAAGGTGGTAGTGATGGCGGGGATGGAGGAGCAGCAGTTGGGGTTGCGGGCGGGGATTGAGGGGCTGGAGTTGAAGTATTAGAAGGAGTTGAAGGGAGAGGGGGATCAGTGGTTTGATCAGGAAGAACTGTTTCAGGAAGAGATGGTGAAATTACAGTAACATTTGATGCCAAAAGAGGGGAAGAATCTGGTGAAGGTGATGCTGAAGCCATCTTTACAACCAATCAAATATGCTCAAAAAACAAAACTTTGGAATCAAATTTAGGAAATAAGGTTCGAATTTCAAATTTAGGAAATCAGCAACTCATGTCATCTTCAAATTTCTCCTTATCCTTTTCATTCCAGAACATGTGAAAATCTATAACTAAGCTTACTGTTTCACTGCAAATTTCCACATTTCCCTTATAACAAATAAACCCCAATTCAAAGCACAACCCAATCTCTTCCAATTCCTATTTCTGGTAAAATTCTTATCCTCCAAACAAGCTTAATAGAAACGCAAATGCAGAAAAACAAAAAATTCTGCACAAAAATTAGGCAAAACCCAGATCAACAGCTGTATTGCAACAATAAGATCAACTAACGCAGTATGAGCCTTAGACTGACTTTCTTCCCAGCAAATAGAATATTTACAAACTATAATTCTAAAATTTGAATAGACAAATGCAGGCAGTACCCAGAACAACAAAGAAGCTCAAAGTTGAAAAATTGTCTTACCTATCTCTTTCAAATGGAATTTTTCTTTTCTTAAATTTTGAAATTTCCGGTTGAAGTGGTCGAAATTCAAGTAGGTTTGTCTCAAGAAAAGACAGCTTTTTCCTTGGAAAGAAAATGGAGAGATGTGCGGTCACAAAATGTGCAGAGGAACGTGGTGGCAACTTTGGAAGTGAACTTTACTTCACATGCGGCGTAGATAGAGAAGAGAAGAGAGGAAAGAGGAATTTTTTTAATTTGTCTACCAATTCATTCACACACACCATTTTCTTCTCTCTAATTAATTACTTGTATTCTTAACTTTAAGAACTGAAATGAAAGTTACTTCTGAAAGAAATTACCATCTCTTACTATTTATTATTCACTACGCAATCAAAAGAGTAGCTAACAATTTTAAATTGTTCATAAAAATAAATGCACATCTACAAGGTAAAATAATGGTCATGATGATCTTGAATTTCGCAGGCTATTATACTTTAGGACACCATGAATTTGGTGTGGATTCGGTAGACCTCTAGGAGATCATGTACAATGACGGTAGAGGATCCACAATAAGTAGAATGGGCTGTAGTTTCTATTTATTTTGTTTTCGGTTCCTTGGGTCGTAGATCATGTGCAATGACGGTAAAGGATCCAACAAAACGTAAAATAATGATCAAATATTAAATATGTTTCTCGAAAAGAAAATCATCTAATATCTATCACCTACATATAAGATTAAGTAGTTTACAACTAATATTAACAATAAAATAGTACATACAGACAACTGAATTAAACAGGTCAATCGATATTTATTATTATTAATACACAACATTTATCTTCTAGAATTTTGATAAATAAATTCTCTCAAAAAACATTGATAAATAAATTATTTCATATCTTTTTATCTTGTAAAATGATAAACAATTTGAAATATTTTCACGGTGACAAATATTAGAAAATGATGAGAATATTCTCGTAGTATTTCATATTATGTACAATTTTTTTTGGGTAGGAAAGGAAAGGAAAAGCAAAGCAAAAACCAAAAACAACTAGCCTGGGATTAGCCTAGGGAGACTAACCCCCACCCTATCTTCAAAAAGAAGAGAAGAAAGATAAACAGGAGGAGAAGAAAGGATCGAGACGCCTAACATCCCATCATGACCAGCAGTTGCCAGACGGTCAGCAACCCGGTTCTGTTCTCTGAAGATATGGCTGAACTTTAAGAAGTCAAAGGAAGAACAACACCTTCTAATACCTTTGATAAGATTCAGGCTATTAAGACAGATAGCATTTGTATCTGAGATCATATTGATAGCCTTAAGGTTGTCAGATTCTACAATCAGCTTCCTCAAACTAAGATGCATGGCAAGCTTCAGACCAGAAAGAATCCCCCAAAGCTCAGCCGAAAAGGACGAACCCAAACCAAGATTATGAGTAAACCCAGACAACCAGGCACCCCCCTCGTCTCTCAGCACGCCTCTAGCAGCAATCTTACTGTCCTTGAGGCAAGAGTCATCAGTGTTTAATTTCATCACCCCTTCCCTAGGCCTACACCAACCAAGGAGATGAACAGACTTCTTCTGGGTCGCCCTCACCAGAGAATCACCTTTGAAGCTATCAATAATATTGAGTAATTTTCCCGAGAAGAACTCAACTAAATTAGGAATAGATACAGGTTTACTTCCAAAGATTTCCTCATTCCTCCACTTCCAAATCTGGTGGCAGACAATAGCAAAGAAGATATTACCATGCTCAAGGTTAGCCAATAACTTCCCACTAACTCCATCGATGAACCAATCATGATCAGAGTGAGCCAAGAATATAGAAAGTAAGTTGTGAGGGAGAACCTTCCTCCACACCTCATTACTCTTAGTACTGAGTATTTAGGGGGCGTTTGGTTCACAAGGGGAAAAGGAAAAGGAATCAAGAAAGGGAAACTAAAGGAAAGGAAAGGAATGAGCATTCATACCCTATGTGTTTGGATGCGTTTAGGAAAGGGAATGCAATTCCACCATATTCCCTTTGTGGATGTTTGGTTCAAATAGGGAATCAAAACTATTTTTTTTAATTTCATATATAATCAAAAAAAATTCAACTCTTTTACTATAGTTTCCATAAAACGTGAAATAACTTCATATATAATCTCAAACAATCCAAACCGTCGCTCACTTGCTACCTTTATTGATAATAATATAAAATTCATAAAAGTTAAAATTAATCAAAGAAAATGCATAAATATTATATTTAAAAAGAAAATCATTATTTTAAAATAATTAAAAATAAATATTAAGAAAAAAATTTGGTCAAAATTATTTTTCAGGGTAAAAAGGTAAAAATAAATAATTATAAGGATCAAAAGTGAAATTAATCTAGTGATAAAAAAATATAAGGATTAAACAAAAGTAAAATTTAGTCAACAAATATTTTTTGAGTAAAAAAATTAAAAATATATAACAAAAATGAAAGTAATCTAAAGATAAAGAAATGTAAAAATAAAAAAAAATATAGAGACCAAAATAAAAATAAAAAATAAAATAGGGAGTAAAGTAGAATTTTATAAGGAGCGTAGGTTAGAAAGAGAGGGGAAAGGGAATAGAAAATCTTAGGGGGAAGTGGGGAATGGGTTAGAGGAGTTAGGGGTAAACCCAAAACTAAAAAAGGGTAAAGGGAATCATTTAATTAGCAAAAAAAAACACCAACAAATGGAATGAAGCCTCCCCTTTCCCTTACCCTTTCTTGAAACCCCCAAACCAAACGCCCCCTTAGTACAGTCCCTAAGAGCATGGCAAATAGTTTCAATATTCCCTCTGCACCTGCTACAAGTCCCTGAATCCACCAGATGCCGTCTATTCCTATCCAAATTAGTGAGCAACCTATCCTTAACACCAAGCCATAGGAAGCTCCTAATACGGTAAGGAATTTTTAAAGTCCAAATGATTTTCCAAACTTCAGAATGATGATCCGTCCCATAATGGTTAAGCGCCTCAAAGGCCGACTTACAGGTATAAGCTCCATTGTTAGTCAAAGCCCAACAATGCCTATCCCTATCTTCCTCCATATTACTTATCTTAACCCCCCTAATTCTCAGGAGCGTATCCAGATTAAAAAAAATGACTCAAATTTATCCCAAATCCACTCCCCCTCAGAATCTCAAATTTATCCTAAATTCACTCCCCCTCAGAATCCACCACATCAGCGATCATCCAATTGCGGATATTCCTTGGAGGCACTAAGCTACACACTTCAAGTAAGGGTTTATCACCAATCCATGTGTCATTCCAAAAGCTGATGTTCTTCCCATTCCCCACCTCCCAACCTAAAAAAGTTTTGGGGTGCAACACGAGGACTTCCCAAGAGGTCACCCATCTTAGTACTACTCTCGCCCAAGCACGTTTAACTTCAGAGTTCTGATGGGATCCGGTGCATTAGTGCTGGTATGATCGCACACATATTATGTACAATTTTCTTCATAGTAAAAAAAATCTCAAATTTATTTATTAAATCTATAATATTTTAATTTAATACATTAAATGAGTAATTATAATTACACATGTTAAATTTTTTTTTATAAGAATGCAACCAATTCCATTAATGCTAAGAAGTTACATCCGTAAAAGAACATCTGAGAGTCAAAGGATGCTATAAAAGAAATAAAATCGCTACAAAAAAAAAAACAAAATCACTAGCATTGGAACGAGCATGTTGAGCCACAGTGTGAGCTGCTACATTCGCTAGACGGGGAATAAAAGATATAGTAACCACAACAGTCTCAAATTTTGTGGAGACAGGGGGACCGAAACTACTTGTGGTCATGGTGGTTCCAACGGCCGGAGGGGTCCGGACCTCCCCGAACCCCTCCCTGTCTCCACCCTTGGCCACATGTCATGATGTTATTGGTTTGTGTGCCACACACACGACAGTTGCAACAAAGCGATAGGACAAGCATGGGGTTATGTGTGACACAACGACAAACCGTCGCATGACACGTGGCATACGTCAAAGGCATGTGCATTCCACGTGCCAAAATGAGCTCTCTATTAGTCCTTTAACTTTTGCGATCTAGAATTTTAGAGTCTTCGACCATGTTGGTGAAGTCCTTTTGTTCAAATGACAACCAGAAATTAAAATTTGTGCATCACAGACCATCTGGTGAGAGTGGTACGCGTCCAAAGACAGTGATTTCGTAAAATACAATGTTTCTTTACAATTCCAATACCGTTTAAGCCGCCAAAAAAATTATTTTAACACACAAACTAATAAAAAAAAATTCTAATAATTATCACGCATCCAAAAATTCGTTTTACTCAACCAAACGGATCAAAATCGACGGAACACGCAAGTATAAGCTCTAATACAAATGCATGGGTTATCATATGTATAATTCGAATACGAGAACAGATTCTCATGTTAACTCTTGTAGCGTAAAATCCCTTAAGATTGGTTACAATGGAAAAACAAACTTTGATTGCGTATCATTGGTCACGTATTAGCTACACCGAAAATATATAAGGGAGTAGACATGATTCACGAACTAAAAATAATAATTAATATTGATTAGAGGCAAATATTCGTTACTAATAGAAAGGTTAAAGGTAAAGAAAGAATTAGCACATGCAAGCAAGAGTGTGCAAATCTTAATAATTGATCCTCGTGTTATTATTAGACCATAATCAATAAATGAATTCATAGCATCAATTATATAGTTGGAATTTATTTGAAGTCAATGTAATAGAGAAGAGCGCGTAACAAAATAAAAATTTGACCAAATTATGATGTTTATTAAATTTAATTAAATGAGTTTGCCAGATCTATTTCTCATTGCCAGTTGAGTCTTCAACTGCCATGTTCTTCTTAATATTAATAATAATATACATATTCCTATTTCTTTAGAAAATAAAATATATTTTTTTTGTTACAAAAATAAAATATTCTAACAGAAGTTTAAATGGTTTGTTGAGCTAATTACTGAATATATATAATATATATTTTTTAGTTTGTCTTGCGTGTCCCGTCCATGGATCCATATAAGAAAATATTATTGAATTTTTTTTGCATGCTTATGTATTGAGTAATTACTATTTAATTAACCTATGGCAAAAAAAAAATCTACTTTTATATAAATTAATTTAATTTAGTAATTTTTGGATATTGTAAAGCGGGTTATTTTTATGGATCCAACCCGAGCCACTTAATTAAAGTTTGGAATTACGTTTTTTTTTTTTTTTATGAAAATTGGTTTCAATATACTATGATAAATCAGTAGCCAGAAGGTTTACAATATATGGAGGGATGATATTAGTTGAATATATGGAAGAAGCTAACAATCAAAGCTTAGCTAATTCATCAGCAACCCTATTTGCATTCTGTTTAGTAAACCAAATTGAGTAGTTGGGAATCAAGTCCTTTAAGGTCCGGCAATTCGCAATTACCGAACCCAAACTTGAGGAGTCATCATCGTCTTCCTGACACAACGCATTGATGACCACTTGAACATATTGCCCTCCACACACACATACTCGTCCCCTCTCTCCTTGATCTAGCTGAGGGCCTCACGTCATGAAATAGCTTCCACCAACACGGGTGAGAGTGATCCTCTAACTGATCCATATCGAGCTGCGAAGCAGGATCCAATGTCGTCTCGAATTACTGCTCCAATATCCGTCCTATGAAAGCCGAGAACAGAAGATGCGTCAAAATTAATGTTAATACCCATACCAGGCGGAACCCAACTAGTTAGTGTATCGATACTTGCTTTTGCGCTACTTGGTTTTTGCAGTTGCTATACGTTCCACCATGATTGTAGAAATTGATCCACTCGTGACGACATCAACTCCGGGGCCATAGCCTCTCTATCGTGGCACACGAACCAGCCACCTCACTCGAACAGGTGGTCACTAACTCACACCACCATTGGTTAAAATCAGTCGATCCCCCACATCTATACCTTGCCACATGTGAGGCGTTCTAAACACGAATAGTCACCAGACATTGAAGGAACAGATGAGTGATAGTCTCCTCTTGCTGAAGACACAACAAGCAAATGATATCAGTATCCACTCGTCGTTGTGAAGATTTTGTCGTGTTGGGAGTATATTCCAGACTGCATGCCATAGGAAGTTTTTACCTTTGGGGGACAATTTATTTGCCATATCTTATTCCAAGGGCACCACGTACCTCCTCAGGGGTTCTCGGATGAGCCTCCATCAACACATAATAAGCTGATTTGACGTTGTAATTTCCTTTATTCTCCCTCTGCCAACACGTTGAACCTCACTGCCACAAAAGCATATCATGATCCTCAATATCCGTTCCCGATTCTTAGCTGAAAAATACAAATCCAGTAATGTCGTATCCCACTGGCCATTTCTAACCAGTTTATCCACCATCTAGCTTCTATTCACCGACTCATGCACGATCTCTGGCATCCAAGATTCCGAATCGAGCCATCTATCCACCCATATCTGCGTTTGTTCTCTATTTGTGATTCGAGATCAGACCTTCGACTATAACAACTATTGCTTCTTATGAATGTTGGCCCACGTGATGCTTGGGTTCGACCCTGGCGGTGCGTCTCAAAAATCTATATGAAGAGGCCTTAAATAAGTGTGACACAAGGGAGTGTTGATCTTTCAAGAATTTATAAGCCTGCTTCCCCAATAGAGCCAGATTGAACTCTTGAAACTGTTAGAAATTAACCCTCTAGTCCATGCGATGACATTGGTAGTGCAATGCTTTCCATTTGATTCCTTTCGCTCACTAGGACCCGTTTATGATTATTTCAAGACGAGTACAAGTGTGCTTTGAAAGAAGGAATACCTACATAATATATGATGGGAGCGACTATGCCACAACTTTGATCAATACTGCCTTCCCCCCTTGAGAAGCTCTTTCCCCATTTTATCCTATTACCTTTTTCCTGAGCCTATCAACAATGTATGCAAATGTGGTTGTCCGAGTTCTACCTACCACCGATGGGAGCCCCAAACGTATTTTATCGGTCGACTTGTTGTGCAGTTCGATCATCCTCTCCGAGGGTAATTTTGAGCTGAAAGTAGCCTTTGATTTTTGAAAATCTATCTTCTGATTCAATTCTCTTTCATATGCTTGGAAAATATGTTTGGAATGACATTACTTCTTTCATTATACTAGATACATTATTTTGTACGTGGAAGAGAAATATAGAAAATCCTCCAATACCAACTTCTATTTTATTTTTTTCATTCTGATATTTTGGTAAAAATCCCCTCTTTCTCATTCACATATTCACATATTTATACAAGTACAAAATCTTGTCCCACAAAGAAAAGGAAAAACCAAATTAGGAATTAACACTAATTAGGAATTAACACAAAAGGAAAACAATTCCTAATCTAATAATAAAAAGGAATTAACACTAATTAGGAATTAACACCAAATTAGGAATTAACACCCCCCATCAAGTCGGAGCATGTAAGTCACAAATGCCCAACTTGCGCATTAAAAAATCAAACTGCGTTCGTCCTAAGGCTTTAGTAAAAATATCTGTTAATTGTACTTTTGTAGGCACATAGGACGGCGAAATAAGCCCGTCTTGAATTGCATCACGAACAAAATGACAATCAGCTTCAATATGTTTTGTTCGCTCATGAAAAACTAGATTTTTCGCAATGTAAATTGCAGATTGACTATCACAGAATAAGCGCATACCCTTTGGATGATTAACCCCCAACTCCTTCAATAACTGCTTAAGCCATTTCAACTCACACATAGTAGCAGCCATCGACCGATATTCGGCCTCCGCAGAAGAGCGAGAAACCGTGTGCTGTTTCTTCATCTTCCAAGAAATTGGGGAATAACCCAACAATATCATCCAACCAGTCAAAGATCTCCGAGTAAGAGGACAACTAGCCCAATCAGAATCGCACCATCCAACTAAACTCAAATCACTAGTAGACCGAAGAAGAATACCTTGACCAGGACTTTTCTTCAAGTAGCGCACCACTCTCAGGGCCGCCTCCCAATGCTCTACACGAGGCTGTTGCATAAATTGCACCAAAATATGCACAGCATAAGCCAAATCAGGACGAGTAACAGACAAATAAATGAGCCTCCCCACCAGCCGTCTATACTTTGTCGCATCCTCCAGTAATGCCCCCGTCGCAAGAGCAAGTTTATGATTCTGCTCCATAGGACAGACAGCAGGTCTGCCGCCTAGAAGACCAGTCTCAGCAATAATCTCAAGTGCATACTTCCGTTGATTTATAAAGAAACCTTCAGAGTTACGAGCAACTTCTAAGCCAAGAAAATATTTCAAGGCTCCCAAATCCTTCATCTTAAAACAACACCCTAAATATGCTTTAAAAGCATTCAAAGCAGCATCATTATTTCCAGCAATGATCATATCATCGACATAAATCAACACATTGATCTGAATACTCCCTTTGTAAAGGTAAAAAGAGAATAATCAGAATAATATTGTTTGAAACCAAATCTCTTCAAAGCTTCCATCAATTTCCCAAACCAACACCGTGGTGCTTGTCTCAATCCATACAGAGATTTGCGCAATCTGCATACCAAACCCTGCGAATCTGCACTGAACCCAGGTGGAAGCTTCATATATACCTCTTCTTCCAAATCACCATGCAAAAATGCATTATGAACATCCATCTGATGTACATACCACTTTTTCATAGCTGCAATGGATAAGAAAGTTCAAATTGTTGTCATTTTGGCCACTGGAGCAAAAGTCTCATTGTAATCAATCCCTTCCACTTGATGATTGCCAAAGCAGACCAACCGCGCTTTATAACGCAGCAATTCACCCTTCTCATTTCGCTTTTCTGTATAAACCCAGGTGCTGCCTAGAGCCTTCTTCCCAGGCGGTAATTTCACAAGTTCCCAAGTATGTTGCTCCTCAAGAGCACTGATTTCCACAGCCATTGCACCACGCCACCCTTCAGTTTTGACTGCTTCTTTGTAACTACGTGGGATTACTGCATTTGTAATTGCTGCAAGAAATCTACGATGTTTTGCAGAAAATTTATCACAATTAACATAATGAGTTAGAGGATATAGTGTACCTGAGGGAGATGATGAAATCGATGAAGCTTGGGGTGGACTATATTTCTTTATAGTGTGAGTCACAAAATCTCGGAGCTTAGATGAAGGAACTTTTGTTCGTTTGCCCCTTCCTAGCTCATCTTCCTCATTCTGCCCAAACTGTTCTGTCTCATTCTGACCCGATTCTGCCAGTAAAGAAGAACCCAGATTTTCAATTGCCGGATTCGATTCCTGCCTTGCTTCTAAAGAACCCGAAGATTCAGTCACTGGGTTTGGTTCAGCTTCGGTTTCTGAAGAACCTGGTACTGCAATCTCCGGGTTTGGTTCTGTCCTATTTTCTGACGCAGGACTGTCCAGTTCTGAACTATTCGTCTCTTCATCATTGATCCGTGTATCAAACAGTGCAGAAACAGGTTCATTGTCCATATTTGATGGTGATCCAAATGGGAAAATATGCTCATAAAATCTCACATCACGAGACACAAAAAACTCTTTTGTGTCTAAATCATACAATCTCCATCCCTTTTTCCCAAATGGATACCCAACAAAAACATATTTACGACTTCGCGTCTCAAATTTATCACCACGAGTGCGTTGATTGTGTGCATAACAAAGACAACCAAACACTTTCAACATCTCATAAGAAGGTAATTTATGAAATAAAACCTCATACGACGTCTTCCCTTTCAAAACAGAGGAGGGAGTGCGATTTATTAGATGACACGCCGCAAGTACACACTCACCCCAGAAATACTTTGGTAAATTACCTTCAAACCGTAAAGCTCTAGCCACATTAAGAATATGTCTATGCTTACGCTCAACCCGTCCATTCTGTTGTGGAGTACCCACACAAGAAGTCTCAAACAATATGCCATGATCAGAAAAATATTTACCAAGACAATTAAAGTTCCATTGTCACTTCGGACAGTCAGAATCTTTTTCTGAAATTGGCGATCAACTATAGCCACAAATCGCATAAAACATGCATACACTTCAGTTTTACTAGTCAAAAGATAGACCCAGACCGCACGCGAGAAATCGTCCACAATAGTTAAAAAAGAAGTAGCACCACAAGACGAAACAGTCCGATAAGGACCCCATAAATCACAATGCACAAGTTGAAAAATATCATCCGCTTTATTTATACTAGTAGAAAACCTACTACGAGTTTGTTTAGAACTTAAACACACATCACAAGGTTCTTTATCATTAACTCTACTAGATACCATATTCGAGGGTAAAAATTGAGCAATCTCCTTCCCCGGATGCCCAAGACGCTTGTGCCATAATTCCAACGAATCTCTGCCCACAACTGCAACTGATTTGCTCTTCGGAACCCCACGAAAGAAATATAGTCCGTCGCACAATTCACCGATTCTAGTCACCTTCCTCGTCTTGCGGTCCTGGATAACACACAACTCATCAGTTAATTGAATGATAAATTTAGATTTTCCAAGCAACTGACTCACAGAAATTAAACTACAGTTTAATTTGGGAACAAATAAAACATTAGTCAGACTCAAGCCCCCGGGTAATGTCACATCTCCTTCATGAGTGGCCACGACAATTTCTCCATCAAGCAAGCCAATTGGACATGTAGAAATTCTGCGGATGTTGGAAATCTGATCCTGATGACCAGTTACATGATGTGTAGCACCCGTATCAATTATCCAATTAAAATCTTCAGTCTTACCATGTAATTTTTCATTAGTTTTGACCTGCCCTAGCAACTCAACAAGCTGGCTCCATTGTGCAGTCGTGATTCCTGCCAAACCAGCACCTTCAGCCTCCTCTGTGAAGAACCCGGAGGTTCCAGCGCCGGGTTTCGCTCCAGCTGCTTTGTTAGCGCGAACAGCGCCTCTGCCTGCACCTCTGCCACGCTGCCCAGCTCCACCGCCTCTGCCACGAGCGTTTCCAGTCCGTCCAGTCCCTTTTCCTCCTTTGGGTCGATCTCCCCACCACTCCGGAAACCCGATCAATTGAAAACAGCTTCCTTCATCATGACCCTCACGGTTGCAGTGATTGCAAAACTTCCTAGAATTATCAGTCTGCTTGCTTCGGGAATCGAACTGAACTTTGAACGCCATGGCTTGATCCCGTTCCACTGTCGTATGTTCTCCTTTTATCAACCTCTCTTCTTGGATAACTCGAGCATAAGCTTTATCCATTCCAGGAAGAACATCCATAGACAACACATTGGACCGAACCGTCCCATACAGAGTAGAATCCAACCCAATAAGAAAGTGGTGTTGCATATCTTCTGCTTGAATAGCCGCGACCTGCGCTTTCATATCACATTTACAACCTTCACACTTACACTCAGGTAAAGTCATATAGGTCGTCAAGTCATCCCAGATCTTCGAAAAACGCCCAAAGTAGGACGCTACATCTTCATTCTTTCCTTGGCGACAGTCACTAAGGGCGGTTTTTAATTGACATATCTTGGTGCCATTAACCACACAGAAACGGTTCTTCAGATAAGTCCACAAATCATGGACCTCTTCATAGTTAGGTAGTGTGGATCGAATTTTTAGGTCAATCGTATTCAAAATCCATACAACCAACATAGATTGAACAGCTCCCCAATCTTCTAATTTTTCTTCATCAGTTGGTTTTGTTACCTTCCCCTCAACAAAACCAAATTTACGTTTCGCTTTCAAGGCCATCCCAATAGCCCTTGCCCACTCATCATAATTATCTCCCTTCAATTGAATCGGAGTTATAAGATTACCTGGATTATCATTGGAACCCAAGTAATAAATA
This sequence comes from Euphorbia lathyris, assembly GCF_963576675.1. Classification (NCBI taxonomy): domain Eukaryota; kingdom Viridiplantae; phylum Streptophyta; class Magnoliopsida; order Malpighiales; family Euphorbiaceae; genus Euphorbia; species Euphorbia lathyris. The sequence continues at coordinate 93,836,884 of NC_088910.1, forward strand.
TCAACCTTCTTGTCACCTTCAGTCATCTCGAAAAGCGTACGTAGAGCAACTCTGTCAAGAACGCCTTCGTTTTCTCCCTTGAAATCCGTAGCTTCGGCTGAGGAATTTTCTCTCAAAATTTCGGTCACACCCTATAAGTCGGCTAGGGTTTAAAAATTTCTCTCACGTGAATTTTCTCTCAAGGCTCTGATACCATGATATTTTGGTAAAAATCCCCTCTTTCTCATTCACATATTCACATATTTATACAAGTACAAAATCTTGTCCCACAAGGAAAAGGAAAAACCAAATTAGGAATTAACACTAATTAGGAATTAACACAAAAGGAAAACAATTCATAATCTAATAATAAAAAGGAATTAACACTAATTAGGAATTAACACATTCATATTTTTCAATTCACTCAGAAGTCTAAGAAGAGTGAATTGAAGTTCTATTTAGAAGTCTAAGAAATGTATTTATTTCATAAAACTAATCTAGTTATATAGTTTGTTAATTAAATATGAATTGAAGTTCTATTTAGAAGTCTAAGAAATGTATTTATTTCATAAAACTAATCTAGTTATATAGTTTGTTAATTTCTATTAACATGATTGTGTATGTCAATTTCTATTTATGATATTGGATATGATTAATTGTATTTTAATCATTGTTAGATCAACACCTTGGGTTAGTTGTTTTTTATAAGATAAAGTTTAAAAAACCCTTTATGCTTTCACATTTTGTCAAGCTGAAACCCCCAAAGTTTGAGTGTAGGATTGAACTAGAGTTGGTGATCTCTAATACATTAAATATTATGTTGATCTCTTTATTATATATGATAAAAAAAAGTATTAAAAATATTGCCTTTCGTAAGAATTTATCATATGTTCACCTCTGTAATAACAGTCACTAATATATATATATATATATGAAAAAAGTTTTAAGAAAACTTATCCCGTGCTTTATATGTATTGGGAAAAAAATTAAAATCCACATATTTAGTCTAAGCTTAAAAATATTTCTAACTATAAATTTAGTATGAAAATATAAACAATAAACAATAAATAAAGGTGCTTTCTATGGTTACTTTGTTTTTGACAAAGTACCATTACTTGGTATGTTTTCACCATTGGATGATGGAGTATAAAATTAATCTAATGGTGAAAACACACAAAATAAGGCTTACTTTGTCAAAAACAAAATAAGCATAGCCTTTACCATAAATAAAATAAAATCAACTGAAATGTAATAAGTGTAAAACACAAAAACAAAATACATTAAGACCCTATTCTTTATTACTTAATTTCAGTATCAATCAGTCCAGTTCAGTAATCAGTTTAGTTTAGTAATTTATCATTACTTAGGCTCTGTTCTTTTTAACTGAACTGGATTTTACTGAAACTGAAATAATAATATAATCTTTTAAAAATAACAATAATTAAAATAAATTTTTTATAGAAATAATAATGGTTCTAATAATAATAATAAATTATAATTATAATAAGTAATGATAAGTTACTGAACTGAACTTATTACTGAACTGATTGATACCGAAATTAAGTAATAAAGAATATGGCCTTATTATAATTATAATTATTATTTTTCATTATTAGAACCATTATTATTTCTAAAAGATTATTATTTTATTTATTGCTATTTTTAAGAGATTATATTATTATTTCAGTTTCAGTAGAATTCGGTTCAGTAAAAAAAACAGAGCCTAAGGTCTTGTTCTTTTTTACTTAATTTCAGTATAGGTAAGTTCAATTCAGTAATTTATCATTATTTTTTTTAATCAAAAGAACAATGGATTGATGAGCCAAATCATGACAAAATTGTAACAATGAATCAGAAACATAACTCGGTAATAAATTAAAAAAAGAATGACAAGTGGATAAACGAGAAGATTGTGCTAAAACATGTGTCATCCCATTCGCTTGCCGCCGTATCCATTTGACTGAGTAAGAGTCATTTGATGTTAGAATCGATCGTATTTGAATAATTCTATCCCCAAATTCAAAATCATCAACAGAACTAGAATTTATTACACAAATCGCTTGTTTAGCATCAGATTCAATAACCACTTTCCTTATTCCATCAGCTTCTAGCCACTGCATCGCCTGTAATAGAGCTTCGGCCTCACATTCTCGAGTTGTCGGACAACATAACAGACCCACACATCTCTCCATTACAAACTGCCCATTTGCATCTCGTACTGCTGCTCCCATCCCTGTATGACTATCAGCGTTAAAACATGTGGCATCAACACAACTCGAGAGAAATCCTTCTGATGGCGGGTACTAAGCCATGCAACCAGCAGATGAACTATTTCCTACTACTGTATTTCCTATCTGTTGTTCTCCCGTACCAGTCCGATTCCTCAAGGCATTTGCTTCTGACCAATCATTAAGTATTGTGCTAGCATGAGCCACTATTTGATCTGTTGTGCGAATCTCATACTGTCAAAGACGGGTATTTCTAGCCTGCCATAAACTCCAGAGGTGCATCAAAAATCTTTTCACAATTTGTTCAGGTGCTGCTCTAATCATATTATAAAACCATGCTGTCAGGTTCTCAGCCACCGCCGCCTCCGCATTAATTCGATCCAGAAGTCCCGTCTTTTGCCACACTCTTATAGCTCCTACACATTCAATAAAAAGATGTCATCCATCCTCCCAAGGTTCGTTACATATCACACAAGTACTACATACCTGTAAACCACGAAATTGAAGATTCACCCGCGTTGGGAGACAATTTCGTGCTAGTTGCCAACCAAAATACCGGACCTTGTGTGGAATTTCAGCATACCATAATTTTTTTCATGCTCCCTTAACATGAAATCTCTCACCTCCTTCCAACGTTGTAACCAATCGGTAAGCACTTTTCACTGTGATCCTCACTACTCAAAGTAATTATAATTATTTATATATAATTTATAAAGGATGGTCCAGTGCATTACGAGTCCCCACTTAAACGAGGGTCCGAGGAGGGATTCCACCACTAGGGTGTATTGGGAGCAAACATTCCCCTACCAATATTTTGACAAGAGATCACTCTTAAAACTCGAACTCGTGACCTCTCAGTCACGCGACAACAACGTTTACCGTTATACCAAAACTCACCCTCTATTTATATATAATTTATAATTTAGTATTTTTATATATAATTCATCATTATTTATTATAATTATAATTATTTTTATATAATTTATTATCACTTATTATAATTTATATATAATTTATAATTTAATATTATTAATATATAATTCATCATTATTTATTATAATTATTTATATATAAGTTGTAATTTATTTATTATTATTTATATATAATTTAGTATTATTTATTATAATTATAATTATTTATATATAATTTAATATTATCTATTATAATTATAGTTATTTATATATAATTTATTATTTATTATATATATAATTTATAATTTTTTATTATAATTATAATTATAATTATTTCAATTAATTTAATTTAATTTAATTTCAACCTACCTAACTATTTCTTTTACTATCTTCAAGAAAAAAAAAACTACTCCCGTGGAGTATTTTTTTACTAGACTTTGCATGATAATTATGATTAGATTAGACTGAAAAAGTGCAACATATAAACCTCTAAATCAGCAAATTATTTTTTACTTTCCCGTGGAGTCAATTCTACAATTTGGTACGGTGTGGGCCAAATGTTGCTATGAAGGCAGCCTTTTTCTTTTTTCCTCTCTCTCTCTTCACATACCTTTTATTGCTCAGACCATACTCCATTCCATAACATAACCAATAACCTCATCCTCACTATTATTTTGACAAAAACTCAGTTTGCTAAATAGTTTTTTTTTTTTTTTTTTTTTTCAGGTTTGAATCATTTTAGAATAAATCTCTAATAGTGGTAAGAAATGTTTGAAAAAACTTATTGGATTTAAAAAACTAATTTTGAAAATGCTCGTTTTTGTGTGTTTTTTCAATTAGATTATTGCTCCATCTTTTTCAATGGACATTTTTACCTATAATTACTACAATTGAGCCTCAAATAAAGACTTTAGCATGTCTTTATTTTCATTTTACACAAACAGCTATCAATCAGCTAAGTTTTACCAAACAAGTTTACTCAATCAGTTAGTCAAATCAACTAATAAAAACAATACCAAGTTATAACTTTTTTTTCCAATGTTATCTGGCTACGGGTTCCCTTTGTGGCACCTGTGTGTCTAATAGATTGAAGGAAAATGTCTATCGCATAGCAATCAGACCAACATTGTTATATGGTACGAAGTGTTGGGCAGTAAAACACTTTCACATTCATAAGATGTCGATGGCGGAGATGCGTATGTTGAGATGTATGTGTGGTCATACGAGAAAGGATCGGGTGAGTAATGAAATAATTAGGACAAAAGTAGGGGTTACATCTATTGAGAATAAAATGAGGAAAAACCGACTAAGGTGGTTTGGCCATGTAAGACGATAAAGGATCAGGTGAGTAATGAAATAATTAGGACAAAAGTAGGGGGTTACATCTATTGAGAATAAAATGAAGAAAACCCGACTAAGGTGGTTTGGCCATATAAGACGAAGATCGCTTTGATGCGCCGGTAAGGAGGACTGAAGAGTGGCAAAAGGATATAGTGGTGAGGGGTAGGGGAAGACCTAAGCAAACTTGGAGGATGGTGATCGAGAGTGATATGAGTTTATTGGGGATTGAGGAAAATATGGTAGTGGATAGGACAGAGTGGAGGGAGAGAATTTGTATCGTTGACACGACTTGATTTCACGGTTTTATATGATGGTTTATGTTAGCCGACCCTGAATCATTTCGGGACTAAAGCTTTATTGTTGTTGTTATCAAGGTCGGATCGGGCTGGGAACCGGCCAGACAACCAGTCTGAGCCACTCTGATTTGTTGAATCCTCAATAAACCAGAGAGACCCAGGACCCGGCGGTCTGTTCAGGAACCGGTGTGACCCCGGGTCGTTAAACTTTTTTTTAATTTATATTTATTATTTTTTTCTATCTAAAATTTTTAAAAATAAAAAGTTTTCAGCAACACCAACCAATTAAAAAAGAAAAAATTACACAGAAATTCATATTCTAAAAACTATTTACAATTATGTCGAGTCATAAGTTTAGATTATATCAAACTAGTAAAATCAGTATTTTTAATTTATTTTAAAGATTAGAAGTCTAGAATATATTTTATAGGATTTATGATTTATGATTTATGAACTGGAGTCTAAATTTTTTAAATTATGGTCTAAAATCATAGTATATAGAGAATAATAACATATTAAGAATTAAGTTTGATAATATGATTTAGTTGTGATATTAATCTATTTGACCCATTAAAAAAACAAAGATTTGCACAAAACCCTAAATTAAAAGTTTTCTGTCTCTTTCTTATTTCTCCCCAAAATCGCACTCGGCCTCCTTCTCCAACCCACCCAGCGCCAGCTCCTCCGCCACCGCCTCCTCCGCCACCTAGCGCCACCGCCTCCGTCTCTGACTGCATCGACTTCACAGGTGAGAAATACCAAACCTTCTTTTAATTTAATCGAACCTTTTTAAAAATTAAACTCCTATGCTGGAATTCCCTTTCGAATCGATACTGATACTGATACTGATTTACTGTTTTGATATGTTATTTATTATTATTAACTGATACTGATACTTTTATGCTTGTTCATTTCCTGCCAAAACGTAAATCTAAATTGTAAGTGAATTTAGATTTATACCAAACATTATATGCTTGTTGATTCATCACAAATTTACAATGCTTGTCTGTAATTTTTATTTAGATAATGGAATCAACAGAAAAGTCCACCGATACTGCTAATATGGTTCAAGAACCAAATATAAAACAAATTGTTATGGGGTAAATTACATTCATAGCCACTGAACTTTACTCATTTAACATTATGACCATTGAACTTCAATTCTTAACAGTATGACCACTGAACTTTACACTTTTTAACACCGGTGGCCACTCAACGCCTCAAAACGACCGTTGACGGCCTAAAAATAAAAAATTCAAAGCGTTAATAATATTCTAAGGAACTTTAATTCTTGAAAATTTTCGTTTTGAGGTCATTCGTATGTTGTTTTGTTAGGAGAGAGAAAACTCCAAAAAATGTGATTTTGGAAAATAAAAAATGTGGTTTCATGGTAAATGTCGTTCTGAATAATTTTAATTCTTGAATATTTTTATTTTGAGATCGTTAACAGTCATTTTGAGGAGTTAGTTAAAATTGAGTGGTAATCAGTGTTAAAAAGTGTAAAATTCAGTGGTCATATAATTAAGAATTAAAGTTGAGTGGTCATGGGTGTAATTACCCAATTGTTATAATGTTGAATCATAGACAAATTATAGATTGTTATAGCCTAACCCATGAATACTATCATGTTCTGCAGAAACGTCTATAAAAATAAAATAAAGAAAAAAAGGATCTGCAGAAACGGTGTGGTTTTAATTAAAACAAACCTTTTGAATCCTGCCGTCTTCTTTCCTCTCCTCCTCCTTCCGCTAATTTTCTCCTCTCGTTATACTTCTTCAGTGAAACCCTAATCCTTTCGATTCTTAATTGAATCGACCCCACTTCACCTTTTTAATTATTTTCTGATTCTGGGTTTCTCTTAACCCACAGAGAAACGATGTGGGCAAGTGTAAGGCGAAAAGTACTCTCCGGAAGTCCCTCAGCGTTTTTGGTCAGTTGGGAAGAACTTTCTCGTATTTGTGTGTATTTATTCAGGCATGGCTTTATTGAACTATGAATTAATTGCATTTTCTTTCATCCGAAACAGGGTTTAGAGCTGTCATTGGCCAATACTCGATCTATATTGGAGCCATTATCACGTCCTTACTCTATCAACCTCAAAGAGGTAATTGCTATTTCATTTCGTATAGCTGAGACTTATATTTGCGATGTGTTATCTTTTGGGAATTGTTAATTTGAGAAGCTTCATTTATCTTTTCCTATACAGTTCACTCGGTAATGGCTTATTTTGAAATTATAGCTTACACTATGACTGTTAACATGTAATTTGGTTCTACTTGTTTAGACATCGCTTTTTGGAATTGGATCAAGTAGCTTGGAAAATGTAAATTCCCATGGTTGTAGAGGTAATTGTTTTGCTGATGATGTTTTTGGATTTGCCGTTGATGAATGCTTGTTTAAGTATCATCTAACACCCTTATCTTTATGCTATCCTTTGAATTTCATGTGTTACAGGCTTTCCAATTGGTTTGGAGCCCACGAGGTCAGCTTTATCTTACTATTTCTTTTTCCGTGAGACACACATACCCAAAATAAAGCATAGATTTTTCATTAACCCTTTCAATTGAAAAACCTCTATCTAGAATGTTTTGTTTTTCAGTTGTCCTTACAAGTCTTATGTGTTAAATAAACATGAAGGAAAAAAAAGTGGGAAAAGAAGTGTATAATACACTTCTTCCTACCCGAACCCTAGTTGCACACCTCCCAATTGTTGCAACTTCAATTTCCTTTAATTTTAATTTTAATTGTATTTATATTAACAACGTTTCTTTAGGTCTGACATAAATTAATTCGAATTGTTCATGGGCTGGATTAATCATAGTTGATGTTCTTGATATTGATGATTTTAATTTCAGTATGACATTAGTCAACTGATGTGAACATACCTTCTTTCATAATGACTAGTTCAGAATTTTATCCTATTCTCAAACTGTTACTTATTGAAGAAGTAGCGCAGGCTGCATTAATCTGATATAGTCTTCTAATTATCTATTCTACAAGCCCTGTCTATGCATTAGTCATTCTGTCCTAATTTGGCTTTTGCTGAAATTACTAGATGATAAAACATATATTTTTCGACAGTGTTTGATCAGGATCATACGTGCCTATTTCACTTCTGAACTCAGTCTCAATCTTGTCCCTATTTGTTGTGATGCAGACCTTTGCATTTAGTTGATTGCACTCATCTGTTTTTACTAATCTATTGTTACTGACCTTAAATTTCTATTTTTGCCATCACAGTGTACTTGTGCTTACATATACTTTCCATTGATCTTGTTATTTCATGGTCTTAGTTTTATTGTCTTGATCCTGGTATAGTTATATGCATGCTCCACTATTTCTTCCTATCCATAATAGTTCATGTTCTTATCAGATGTATTCCCAGTTCATTAGACTTTATAGATATGCTAATCCTTCTTGTGCTTAGCTGAATTTGAATTTAAATTTTTTTAAGTTGAATTTTAATTGTTTTAAGAAAATACAGCATGTAAAATGACAAAAATCAGATATTAGATTAGTAAAAATTGAACAGTGGCCGTATCTTCTATTTGTGCTAAGAGTGTAAATTAATGTATCAGATGTTTTTTTTTAAATTCACTTAATTTTTTACTTGTATTATACTTTTGGTAATATTGGGGTTAGAACCATCAAAGGAATCCAGAAAATAAATACTTTTGGTAATCTAATATGTTGAATTTTAATTTTAGTTGTATTAAATTATATTTCAATATTTTAATTAAATTTAGATAATTGGGTTGAACGAGTCAGCCCGTGTAACCTGTTTAATAAATGGGTTGTGTCATGTCAACCCGTTTATTAAATAGGTCGTGGAAACCAGTTCAGTAAATGGGTCGGGTCAGTGTCGACACAACCTGTGTATGACCCACGGACCTGTTTTGACACCCCTGAGTGTATTGCATATTTGCATGTATGAAAAGATTAAAACAAGGACCTTTAGTATTCAATAGAATGAACTTGCTTGTCTAATCAAATTTCATTGTAGCTTATCATGTTTCCATCAACATTTTGTGTTCTCTGGGAAGGTGTAGCGTTTTGCCAATTGAGGTCCCCCATTTATTTGTTGACAGGAGGTTATTTTCTTCAGATATTCATACAACTTCTAACGAAGGGGATACTAGAGTAAGTCCCCTTACCTTAGGAGTGCCATTTATTTGTTTATATATTTTTAAGTCTTGAATACACTCAGATGAGATTTTTTTTTTTTTTTTTTTTCTGTTAATCTACCTATCCAGAAAACATTCTGTTAAAGTTGCTTTCTAAATGTGCAACTAATTGCAGGTGAGGAAGAATGTAGCAACAAGACTTCCTTTCGTGGATGCATTCCTGTTAAAAATAAAGAAGAAACCTGATCTCCTTGCTAATAAGAAAATATGGTCACGGAGATCAGTTATTTTACCAGAATTTGTAGGACAAACTGTACGAATTTACAATGGAAAAACCTTTGTTCGGTGTAAGATCACAGAAACAAAGGTGGGTCATAGGTTTGGAGAATTTGCTTACACACGGAAGCGAAGACATCTAAGAACAAGTAGCAGCGCTGCTGTAAAAAAGAAGACTAAAAAGTAGACTGATTGAATTTGGGACCAGAAGGGTTGATCTAGACTCTCGATTCACAGAGTGACTGAATGTTATTAGGCTTGTTCTATTTTGTTCTTTCTGTCTTCAGAAAACACTTAAAATGGGAATTGACTATACATGTCTTTCAAAATCCGTTGGGTGGTTCTTTTGAACAAATTTTTACTATTATAAAATAATTTATAATAAGATGCAATTTTGGTATAATTGGATCGACAAGATGCAGATTTTTGTGATCGGTAATTTTGTGAAAAGTTTCCATGATTTGGAGTAGGTGTGTAGTTATATTGGTTGATAGTACATGGATTGTGTTGTACTGGTTTTGTAACCAGACCAGCCACGGTTATTTTCTTCCTTTATTATCTCCTATGTTATGAATAATTCATAATGTGGACTGTAGAAATGGATTGTGTTTAGAATATGTACATAGCAAATCAATATATCTTGTATTCTATTTACCATGATTTTACTCTTCGGGGTGACAACTAGCAATTCTATCCTAATTTAATGTAGTTTGTATGTCATTTTAATTATCAATTCCTACTGAAAGAGTAGGCTAGCTACAACTTATGGTCTAATATAGCCTTATACAGCAGCTTCTTTGCCAATTTCTTATCTTTTTTGACACCTCACTTCTAACACCTTCATACTAGTGCAGATAATTTTCATTACTCGTGGAAACCTGGAAATTAAATGACCAAGTAAATAAATCTTATAATGGAACGTTCAAACGAGTATTCTGGCAATGCAATAATATAAATAAATGTATCAAAAACAATAACTCAAATTTCATCTCAATTTGTTTCTTAAACAACCCAGTTTTGAACTTTTCAACTCAAGTAGCCTTGACACGTTTGACAAAAAATGAATTCTAGAACTCAAAAAATAACTAAATGCTATAACTAACTACTAATAAAATCTTCAATGCTTAGTTTCTTTTTTATGGAAAAATACTAAATAAGCAATGCTATCGTTTTCATATCCTCCAGATGCACCCTCTAACAAGTATGGCTGTTCAGAATTCCTTCATACTCGATCAACCTGATCAAATAGAACTGATCCAAAACCAAATACTCAGTTTGCAGTGACAAGCTGGCAGACTGCATAATCTATGATACCAAAAATCCCATTTGACAGACTGCATGGAGCAGCAACTTTCATCTTCCCCCTAAGTGAGCCCTTAATGTACAAAAAGGGCATACTGAAACCATAATCCTTATCTCATGAAGTTGCAAAGTGTCATCATGAAATCTTTCTAGAAAGGTTCTTCAACCCACATCCCACGCATCTCAGAATCCTTGTCCCAGTTGATGGGTCTGGCTTAATAACAAACTTAACCCCCAGAAAATCTCTGATTTGTCTCAGAGTTTCTATCCCATAACGTGAGAGCTCTCCAACACGAACTTTCGACACGTCTTGAGGACATATTGCACAAAGAAGAAATAGTAAACCCTACAAACCAAAGATTAAAGGAACAAGAATAAGACGAAATATTGGAAGAATGATGTAGCATCTTACTATAAACCCAGATAAGATTCACATTTCAATTTTTACTATCTTCTTATCAGGAATATGCATCAGTTCCCAGTGTCTTCCAGCGATATAGACATATATATTCATGTAAAAGTTATCACCTAACTAGTCTTTTAGAAAGGGTATTTTCATCAATTGCTTTGAACTATTATAGAAGACACAACACACAAATACTCCTTTTTTTATGAAATTTTACAATTACTGGTATTTAAGGAACAGGGAAACATGCACCTTTTGTACCAGACAACTAAACACAGCATATGGTAAGTTCCGTAGAATTTGACTAACGTCAGCAAGGGGATTTAGGATTTAGCAGTGAAAGAAACATTGTTGTACAAATTCCATTCATACAAAGAAAAACAAGGGAAAAGAGAGAAGGATAGCACAAACCTGATGCGCTGAATCCACAACTCCCCCTTGCTCAATTTCTTTAAGAAGAAGAAGGGCAATTTCCACACCAACAGCCTCTGGAGGCCGCAGATCTTTCTTTTCATCATCCATTTCATCGGTAACCGGTGCATGAACTGCTGTGTCGACAGAAATGAAGCAACCAGAAGTAGTTTCGGCAACTAATGAAATTCCATAACCGCGTGAACTGCCATGGCATTATCATTTATGTAAGTACTATCTCTAAAATGCTATAAGCTCACATTTTCTGATAAATTTGTCCAAATTTTATTTAAAACAGCAAGAGCATAAGAAAGAGAAGCAAAACAGACAAAACTTGATGAATAAAAGGAAATTTCTGACAGAGCATACTTTCCAGCCTGTGACCCAGCTTTATGGTCAGTAAATATGTGAACATCAGGGAGCAAACGGTTAAAAATTCCACGGGCAGCATGAATCATGGTATTTTCAAACTGAGAAGACACTTTGGTAGAGAAAGTGACCCCTCTAATCCTTTTAACCATTCCTTCATCAATCCAGGTAACTGCCTGTAGAGCAGAACAGTAAGAAAACAGAAATAACTATAGTTAAACTGAAGGACATGTTTTGAGAATCGCACCGTTAGACTTTGAACAATTGGTACTGATAAAACAACTTCCCCACCGCCATGAGGCGGAACTCCACGACTCTCTATCTTCAGCCCCAATCCTTCAGGAACTCCAAATTGCTTCAACATGGGCAAGGTAGTAGATCGAAAAGTGTCAACAGATGGGTCTTTAGAATCATTTGTAATTCCTGAAAAGATTCAAAATGTGTTTCTAGATTCATGTCTGTTAATATAGCTGTAATTCCTAGTTCCATTTAGTATCATGGAAATTACAAGTTAATACACCATCATTAATAGTATTTCATTATCTATGGAACCAGCGTTTCAAACGATAAATAGTCTTTCAAGTCAGAACATCATTTTAGAAATTGGAGCTAATGGCTTTAACATTAGATTAAAAAGCCTATAAGGTGTAACTAGTCAATTCCCCCCCTGCAATTTCTAGAATGACTTCCAATTTTCAACTTCCGCAACTGATTACACTTCAGCTTTAATGAAGTAGGTCATAAAAGATTCTGATGGAAGATAGTTTCTCCAACAGATATTATTGTAAGAATTATGAGCACAAAGCCGCACCTTTGAGTTTTATGATAAGGGGTTTCTTGGCAAACAACCCGAGAACAATGAGTGGCTCCAGGAAATAACCAATTGATCGACTAACACCACAATCATGGACATGATGTTTCCCACCCATCACAATCCCAGGCTTGTATTTGAACTTTGTGCCTGCCGCATACACTTGAAAAAATCAAAACAAGGACAAACTAAACAGAAATTTACCAGCGACAGATGTAAGTGAGGGTTACCGGTTTCATTGATTTCAATAAGGCAATCATCAGAGATCCTCTCAAGTAGGCGGAGGAAAGAGATCTCATGGGGGCGGAGGCCCGGTACAGTCCATTCAGCACGAATGTCTTCAATGAGAAGAGGAGTGGCAGAGAGGGTTGCTAAAAGTAATCTCTGGCGAAGGTTTTGGCTGCCTTTCAATCTCTTATAACTTATCTTCCCCATCTTTGCAAAATTGTTCTGTATACAAGCACAAACAACTGAATAATGGAGTACGAAACCAAGAAATACCCCCCAAACCTTGTGAATTTCGAGCGCCGGCGTTGGGCTCTGCTCTTTTGTTTGTTGAGGGTTTTTGAGGTTTAGCTACCTTAATGTTGGTCAAATAAAAACCAAACCGAACCACGGTTTTAGGCTCAGTCGGCTGAATTGACCAAACCGAATCAATTTAATTAGTAGGATAGAATTTCTCATTAGGAATATCTCAATTTACTTTGAACATTTTTTTCAACGAATTTAGACCGGTAACTTAAAAGTGATCCAATTCAGAGGCTGATTTACCTGTTATATTTAGATCCATTACAACAACTTTTACTAACATATTTTTAAAGTTAATTTTCCTGTAAATGAATTATCCAATTGAGAGGCTGATTTATGTATATATTTATCATTTAACATTTTTTGTATGGAACATAATTTATGCGAAGACAACTGTAGAGCGATTTTGGTTATGGTTCAATGGCAAACTTCAGAAAAAATGTATAAGGAAATATGAAAATAAAACTATTTCGCAATTAGTACTGCAAATGCTTCGCAATTGAATCAACTGGAAAAGCAACTATAAAGAAAATTCAAATGATTTATATGAAATTATTCACAGTTGAAGCAACTGTGAAACAAATGATAAAACTATGAAGATAATTGTCTTTGGAGTTCCTGCAAATCCCTTCGCAGTGGAAGCAATCGTAAAGTAAATTCAAACGACTTGTATTAATTTACTTTGCATTTGCTTCCACTGCAGAAGGTTTTCATGGCTCCGAAATTATATTTCTTTTAAAATAAGACATTTCTAACATTCAAACACGCGAATACATCCCGAATAAGTTTTTAATATAACTCTAACCCTAATAAGGTCTTAAGTCACAAAATCGATTCACAGTTGTCTTCACATAAATTACGTTCCGTACAAAAAATATTAAGTGATAATATGTATATTAAGGGTATTTTGAAAAAGTTAACTGTAAAGTGTTTAATTTGATAAGTGATATTATGATAAGTCTAAATATATAAACAAGCATATGAATCGGATTTTGTAATTTATCCATTTAGAATTCTTGTACCGCTATAATAACAGAATTAATCTTTACAGGATTAAACTCATATTTCACTAATTGTCATTTATACATACATGTCACAAATTGTGCCAGGCGGAAAAATTAACACATCAGTTAAATTTACAAGATTTTGGATACCACATTTGCTAAATATATCCATTTTATTCCTAGTTCATATTAGAGATAATATATTAAAATAGTCTCAAAGTTTTTAAAAAGTGTCAATTGGACCGCAACATATAAAATAACATAATTTTAATCTCAACATTTATGAAATTGTACAATTATAGCTATTGGTACCGGAACGTGGTGTCTTAATTTATGAAATGGTATCAATTTAGTTCAAAGTTCCATTACTCATAGCTATAATTAAAATGGTACCAGAACGTGACGCCTTAATGTTGCTGAAACCGTCAATTGAATTCCTTTTATAAATAGAAAAAAATAGTTCGGTTATTTTATATTTCTAGTTCAGTTTTTATTAGTTATTTTCTGAGTTTCGTTATTGATTCGATTTTGGTTTATTTATCGCACTTGATTAATATTTTTTGATAAATATGAAATTGCAAATATCATAAAATATTAATTAAAATCGAATCGAGAAATAAAATAACCGAATCCATATCATAAAATATTGATCCAGAGTGAACCGAAAATATTTAAAAAAATCATAATATTATTTCAATTGAAAGAGAAATCAAATGGGAGATTGATATGTTCTTTTCTCATTCCAATCTTGAGTGGTTTGATGATGGGGTGAGGGGGAAGTTGCTAACTAATCTGGAGCATGGTGAAATCTTCTTTTCTGTTGTCTGTCACCAAATCTGGGATTGGAGGAATAAGGAGATTTTTGGAACTGATACTATTAATATCCCTAACTTAGTTGATTTTTTTGCTAAAAAGATTTATCATATTATTAATAGTTTCAAGGAAGACTACCTTGATAATTATATTCAAAGAAAGGCTATTCACCTTCTTTGCTGGAGAAGACCTAGAGAAGGTATGATGAAGCTTAATATTGATGGCTCTTGTCTAGCCAATGGTAATATTGCTGCAGGTGGAGTCTTGAGAGATGATGGGGGTGCTTGGATTTCTGGGTTCTCGCATAATCTTGGCATAGGTTCTTCCTTTTTGGCTGAGTTGTGGGGTATTTATTCTGGCCTCACCCTGGCCAAGAAATTGGGGGTAGATAATCTGATTGTTGAATCTGATAATCAGGAAGCTATCAGGTTAATCTCCAATAATAAAGCTATTGATTTGAATAGCAAGAATCTGATTAAAGGTATCATGAGGCTCTGCCATTCCTTTGTTTCTATCTCTTTCTGCCATATCTTTAGGGAGCAAAACAGGGTGGCGGATCGTCTGGCGGCTGCTGGTCATGAAGGAAGTTGGGGAGTCACTACTTATTCTTCTCCTCTGGCTTTTCTTTCCTCGATCCTTTTGGAGGATGTGGTGGGGGTTAGTTTCCCAAGGCTGATCCCGGGTTAATTTTTTGTTTGTTTGTTTTTTCTTTCACTTTCCTACCAAAAAAAGAAATCAAATGGGAGTTGCCAATTGTTGATTTTAATAGGTCAGAGAATTAATTTGTATTTTCAAGATATACATTGAACATCTAATTGATGATTTAAAAAAGTTAGAGACTTAATTGATTTATAAATATAGACTCGGGACCTAATTAGGCCTTAAGCCTTCATATTTATAAGATAATACTGAGTTATAATATTATTATGAGAAAATTATAAAACTGGGTCAAATGGGAGGCCAATTTACATATTTAACTCATTTACTCATCCTATTACATATCTAGACTGATTTTGTGTGACTTTCCCATAATATCCTCAATATTTACGCGCGTCTGTCTCCATCCCGTCTGACTTCGCATATTCGACCATATGCGAAGCCTGCGAAGCTAATGTTTGGATTTACTTAATGAATTTAGTTCGCATATGCGAAGCCTGCGAAGCTGAAGTTTGTTTTGCTTGATGAATTTAGTTCGCATATGTGAATGCTGGATATGTTTTGAAGCTAATTCACGAAGTGATATATAACAAAAAATGGCAAACAACAACAGATTCTAACATTAAAATCATAACATTATCAAAATTTACAACAAGATTGCCACAATAACAACATTCAAATCATAACATTATCAAAATTTACAACAAGATTGCCACAATGAACTCTACTGACCAATCAATTCAAAGTGAACCTAACTAATCCGGTACCAATTTTGAAACGAATGAGTAATCTTGGTGTGCACCATGAGACACATCCATCCCAAAAGGTCTGGACTTCCATTTCTCATCCCAGAAGGTCTGGACTTCCAGACCTTTTGGGATGGATGTGTCTCATGGTGCACACCAAGATTACTCATCCGATTCAAAATTGGTACCTGATTAGTTAGGTTCACTTTGAAGATTGGCACCATGGGATGGACGTGTCCCATGGTGCACCCCAAGATTGGCACAATATCTCCTAACTAACCATTTTAGGAGTGAATGTGTCAATCTTGAGGGAAGTTAATCCCTATACAGGAAGGAAAATCATATCCCCTGCAGCCCAGTATGTCGCCTTCCAGAAAGGGATGTTACGTATTCAACCACCTACAGAAAAAATTAATCGTGTTAGGCAGGGAAAAAGACGATTTTGGCTTCGCGAAATGAAGATTAGCGAAGCATGCGAATGTAAATGTGCAGAGGAAGAGGTGATTTTACTTCGCATATCGATGCTTTCACGAAGTCTGCGAGGTCTGAAACATGAGGATCTATTCGCAGACTTCGCGAACTAATCGATTCGCGAGGTAGATCCATACGTTTCAGACTCTTTCTATTCGCATATCTTCGCGAAATCATCGATTAACGAAGTAAATCGTCACTTTCCAGGCTCGTTCTCTTCGCAAAGTTTCGCGAAACCATCGATTGCGAAGTGAATTCATGAAAAAACGCTGAAAAAAAACCAGATACTTACATTTTTCGTCCCTTTCACCCCAAAAACGACAATAATAATATGATAACATGGGAAGAACGAAGGAAATAACGTAGAAAAACCATTTCTTTGATGGTAACAAGAAGAAAGAAACCAAGCAACGAACAGGAAGATGAAAAACCATGGCTTCGTTTTCTAGGGTTGGGAAGTTGCAGAATCAAGAGATGAAGAGATGAAAAAGAGAAATTCATTGTGATTTTGACTAAATGGTGCAGATTTCGTGCAATTTAAAGGAAGAAAGGAAGATCAAAAGTCTTGAAATCATTAATGCAGGAGCAACTTTTTGCATAAGATAGGGGGAGCAGCGGTTCGCGAGTGGTGGAAGTGGGAAGGTTAGGGATATTATGGGAAAGTCACACAAAATCAGTCTAGATATATAGTAGGATGAGTAAATAGGTTAAATATGTAAATGAGCCTCCCATTTGACCCAATTTTTCCCTATTATTATATAATTAGTAAAACAAACAATAAACAACAATAATTTTATTAAAATAAACTTATAAAAATAATAAAATTCCAATAATTTTCTCCCTTTGATAAATAATGGGTATTGCTACATACCGCCCCTAATTTCCGGTTCACCGCACTGTTTTGACCATTATACCCTTGCCACTTTTTTTTCCCCTAAAACCTTCAAAACT
Organism: Euphorbia lathyris; assembly: GCF_963576675.1. Lineage (NCBI taxonomy): Eukaryota > Viridiplantae > Streptophyta > Magnoliopsida > Malpighiales > Euphorbiaceae > Euphorbia > Euphorbia lathyris. The sequence continues at coordinate 93,854,508 of NC_088910.1, forward strand.
CTCTCTAGTTTTCTCTCCCGAGCACAAATCCCGGATTTGAAAAAAATGGATCAAAACATTCCCGAAGACAATGAGTTCGAACACGAGGTAATATTACGAGAATTAAAAACGTTATTTAGCATTTTTTTATTTTTTTTATTTGGTTTTTGCCTGGGCGGGTGGCGATTACCACCCGTTCCTTAGGCCGAACGGATGAACTACCCGTTCGGCCTAAGGAACGGATGGTAATCACCACCCGCTCCACCCATGGAACGGGTGGTACGCGCCACCCGCTCCACCCATGGAACGGGTGGTACGCGCCACCCGTTCCACCTTTGGAACGGGCAGTACGCGCTGCCCGTTTCCACCTATGGTGAAACGGGTAGCCTGCCCGTTCAGGCCAATATGGGCAGAAATTGCCCCGAATTAATTTTGAACGGGAGAAATAGCCCCGAAGTATTTTTTTTGTAATTTTAATGTCAATTTTTCGTATATTCAGGTACCGATAGAAGATTGGAACCCCGATAACATTGATTATAGTTCGCGTTTCATAACGGATACCGTTTTCCCCTCCAGTCAGGATGTTATTGATTGGGCAAAAAAATAGCTATTCAGAATGGGTTTGAGCTTGTAATATCTTCGCACAAAAATGGAGGAAAACAAAAGTTGTTGCGCTGTTCACGGGGTGAATGATATAGAGGTGTTGTGAAAAATGATGAAGATCCTGCAATTAGGAAAAGTAAAACTAAAGCGTGCCACTGTAAATTTCAGATTAAAGCCTATCAACATGTATACCTTTCGGGATGGGGGATAAAGGCTAAGGCTGGGTTAACTGGAATGCATAACCATACAATGCGTATGTATCCAGAGGGAAGTCGGTAAATGAGCAGACTCAGTATCGCATCTAAACAAATTGTGCGTGATATGTCTTCAGCTCAAGCAAAGCCTTGTGCTATTTTAGCAGCAGTTAAAGAAAAATACCCAGAGGACAACTCAGTAATTAAACACATATATAATTACAGGGACAAAATGAGGAGGGACGCGTTTGAAGGTAGAGACCTGGCTAGTCAATTCTACCATATTGCTGTGGAGAACAAATATGTCCATTACACACAGACTGATTCAGGTGTGATAACGCATGTGTTCATGGCACATCCAGAGTCAGTTGATATGTTTAGGACTTACCACTGGTACATCGGCATTGATTCAACGTACAAAACAAACAAGTACAAAATGCCGTTTGTTGAGATTGTTGGGATGACGCCATGCAATAATAATTTCAAGATAGCGTATGCTATTGTTAAAGACGAGACCGAAAGGAGCTATCGTTGGATTTTGCAAAGGCTGAAGATTTTGCTTGGGGATGATCTGAACCCGACCGTTGTTGTTAGTGACAGAGAGCTTGGGTTATTAAAGCCGATACAAGAAGTTTTTCCACAAGCAGCGCACTTGCTATGCACTTGGCATATAAATAAGGATGTGGAAGATCGTGTGTATAGAATCATTGGAGATAAAGGCCTTGCCTCTAAATTCAAGAATGGCAAATGGAGAACAATATTAGAATCATTAACCATTGAGGAGTACGAGACCAATCTTATGATGATGAAGGAAAAGATGAGCAGGTTCAAAGGAGTTATCTCGTATGTTGAGGAGACATGGTTGGTGCATAAGGAGAAGTTTGTTGTTGCTTGGACAAAGGAGTTTCTACATTTTGGTAACACAACTACTTGTCGAGTGGAGAGCGAACATGCTAGTCTAAAGCAATGGCTCAATACGGCAACTAGGTCCCTTGACACGGTATGGCAGAAGGTTCACAAGCAGATTGAATCACAAGCAACCAATATAAGGTATTTGCAATTTTTTCTACTGCGATTTTGGAATTTGCATTTAGGGTTGTATCATTTCACTAACTAATAATAATTTTGTCTTCGTATCAGGTACATGCTTGAACAGTCCCGGCTTCGTCAAGCAGTCACTTTCACCGGACGCCCATTAAGACAACTTGTATTCAAAGTCTCTCATTATTGTCTGCAGTTGTTGAATCAAGAGTTAGAGCGTATGAGAGGGTTGAGCCATGAAGTGTACGTGCATTGCAGTTGTGTATTGAGAACATCGCATCAGATACCATGTGCATGTGAGCTGAAACGAGCTTGTGATCTGGAACAAATGATCAGTTCTGAGAGTGTTCACGTGTTTTGGAGAACACTTTTAATCAATCATGGTCACACTGATGAAAATGACGGGCGTAATGATCTGAACGAGGAGCAGCGATATTTTAAGTCCTTAGTGGACCAAGTCTCTAAAGCCGACCCATCCGTAATGCGTAATATTTCAATGTTTATCCATGATCAACTACACCCTGATCAAGCTCAGTACACCGAACCCGATGTCAAAATTAACGTGCGGGGGCGACCTAAGGTGAGCAAATCCACAAAACGTATGTCGAGTTCTTGGGAATATAATGAAACTCGTCGTGGACGGGCTCGTTCTACTAGTTCATCTAGGAGTCGTGGTAGAAGTGGCAGAATTAGCTCGTCATCCTCGGTACATAATGCTGCCTCATCAGGTAAATTATATCTGATAAACCTAACTTTTTTTTATAACTGTTTTGCAATATAGAGTTGTTTTACACTAATATACATGAATGCAGATGGAAAAACGTATCATGGTTCTGAATTCGTACATTCCGATAAAATAGTTGGCATAATTAAACCATACGTCGAATCATACTACGACGTTGTAGGTGATGGAAATTGTGGTTTCCGTACGGTAGCAACTTACATTTTTGGTGATGAAGAAGCGTGGCAGACAGTTAGGCATCACATTCGAAATGAAGTAATTGCTAACCGTTGTTTGTATCAAAGAGTGTTTGTTGATACTGTTGATGCAGCTCTTCGTAGAGTAAGTTGGGACGGTGCAGGTTGTATGCCGGATTATTGGATGATCGTTTGGGATGACTTGTGGCCGGTTGCTACCATGTACAATTCTGCTATCATGTTATTTGGCTTCTCAGGTGGGGACACATTAGCGTTGTGCGGTACTATCTTACCATTGTATGCCGCATCGACTGCTACAAGACCATCACGTGAGATTTGTATAGCTCATTTAGGGAATCACTGCCAGCACTACATACGTTTAAATTTATCGCCTAACTTTCCGGTGCCCCCTATAGTACACTGGTGGTTTTTGCACCGAGGCCAAAGCGTTGTAGGATGGGAGCGCTTCTATCAGGATAGGGTGACACAGTGGACCAGATTGGCCCAACTTAGGGGATATTAGTGGTTGATATTCTGTAATGTTACATGTGAATTCTGATGAATTATGTGTGGTTCTGTAATATTACAGGTGAATTCTGATCAATTATGTGTGGTTCTGTAATGTTACAGGTGAATTCTGATGAATTATGTGTGGTTCTGTAATGTTACAGGTGAATTCTGATCAATTATGTGTAGTTCTGTAATGTTACAGGTGAATTTTGATCAATTATGTGTGGTTCTGTAATGTTACATGTGAATTCTGATCAATTATGTGTGGTTCTGTAATGTTACAGGTGAATTCTGATGAATTATGTGTGGTTCTGTAATGTTACAGGTGAATTCTGATCAATTATGTGTGGTTCTGTAATGTTACAGGTGAATTCTGATCAATTATGTGTGGTTCTGTAATGTTACAGGTGAATTTTGATCAATTATGTGTCGTTCTGTAATGTTACAGGTGAATTCTGATGTATTATGTGTGGTTCTGTAATGTTACAGGTGAATTCTGATGAATTATGTGTGGTTCTGTAATGTTACAGGTGAATTCTGATCAATTATGTGTGGTTCTGTAATGTTACAGGTGAATTCTGATCAATTATGTGTGGTTCTGTAACGTTACAGGTGAATTTTGATCAATTATGTGTGGTTCTGTAATGTTACAGGTGAATTCTGATCAATTATGTGTGGTTCTGTAATGTTACAGGTGAATTCTGATGAATTATGTGTGGTTCTGTAATGTTACAGGTGAATTCTGATGAATTATGTGTGGTTCTGTAATGTTACAGGTGAATTCTGATCAATTATGTGTGGTTCTGTAATGTTACATGTATCAGCGTCTATATTCCAACGTCTATATTCCAACGTCTATATTCCAACGTCTATATTCGAACATGTGGTATTCCAACGTCTATATTCCAACGTCTATATTCCAACGGCTATATTCTCCATCTATAAAATTAAACATTCTTGCTACTTCAGTTATCCACATTTACTCTTTAAATTCCAATCAACGAAAACTCTCAAACATAAATGGCTTCATCTGATTTTACCAACGAGTTCCCTAATTTTCCTCCCGAGAAAAGCATAGTATCAACTTTGAATAAGTCTGATTGCACGACGAAGATGCTTGATTACCAATACTACGCAATCCGTGTATATGGAGAGACATTTGTGAGTCCAACAATGTTCCATCCTGAAACTCCATTTATGTTTTGCTTCAAGCTTCCGTCTGCTGGTGAGTTTCCAATATACTCACTACACATGCTGTGGTTCTTATGTTATATGTATTACATGCCTTTTGAATTTGCTCTAGAGGAATGGTTGAACAATTTGGGTGAAGGAAATATTCCTAGTTATATTCAAACATTTCTGAAGTGGTTTATGCCTATTGATGACTGGAAAGCTATGTTCGCCAGACTACTGCGTGATAATCAGAGGGGAATTATCCCTAAAAAAAATTTCAACTCCATCATCTTTTTAAGATGGACAGAGTCTGAAATTTCTCATGAGGTTCATCGAACTTATCCTTACTCGATCGTGAAAAATTGGGACCGCTATAAATTAGAGGTTCGAGTACTACAGAGTATCAGCGCTTCAAAGAACGATTACCTGCCAGGACGAGCTTGGCCAAGAAATAGAGGAAATGCTCCATGGAACATTTTTCCTGTGGAATATGAGATGAATATTGCAGAGGAGAAAGAGATATACCTTGCAATACAGTCAGGTGTACCAGCGACATCTTCACCAAACATTCAGGTGTACGAAGAAGATAGTGACTAATGTCTTTTTTTTCCGGTTTATGTCGTTGTAATGTATTTTTTCAGTTTATGTCGTTGTAATGTATTTTTACAATTTATGCCGTTTATGTCGTTCTAATGTATTCTTAAATTTGCAATAATAACAAAACGTACCACAAAAAAAAAACCAAATTCTGTCATAATAGTACTAAAATATCAATCCACCAAATTCAGTCAAAATAGTACTAAAATACTTCAAAATACAGTCATAACTCACTTGGCCAAATGCCAAGCACCCATAATCTGCTCTAACGACTGCCTATATACAATCGCAGCATCCTCGTCCAGATGACTCATGTGATCCAACACAGTTTCACCCCAGCCAGATAATCGACTAACCCACTGTAAAAAGTAAGGAACAAAAAACAAGGTTAATATCACTTCACATTTCAGTAAATATCATTTCACATTACTAGACCAGTCAAGAAAAACCAAAAATAACTTACAATCTCACTGTTCGAGCGAGTATAAACAGCCGGTCCGGGTGCAACAATCTCCGGAAGTAGATGAGGGTGTGAATGACGGGTGTACCAATGCATATACTGATCCTCACAATCTGATGGAGTATGTGCTAGAGTGAATACAGACAGTATAAGGACGGACGACTGGGGAAAAGAGTCCCAAATACCCTGCACCATCATAGCTGGCACCTCCACACGATACTTCAAACTGGTCCACGGGCGAACAGCCTTAGAAGGCTGCAATATCGGTCTAGGAATGGTCTACACATGTCCAAGCTGTCGAAGGCATCGCCCCGACATGTACGGCTCAATCACATCCCGATACCGTATCCATCCAGAATATAGAGTCCTCGAGGTCTCAGTAATGGCATCAGGGCCATACGGCATCCACATGACCTACGGATGTATAAAATTACATTAACACATACAAGTAATACAAATTTGTTTTAATTGAACAGGATTTATAATTATATAGCAAGTATACCTCATCTGCTGTCAACACATCAAGCCGGGCACGAAATGCTCTCAGCCGCTCATCGCTCTTCTCCATCGATATAGATGGCCACAACGAAGCCCTAGGAAGATCCGGGTCAACTGTAACTGCCTCTCGATGTGGCCTGAAGTAAGGAAAATACTCGTAAATCCAGGACTGGAGCAATGTCATACAACCCGTCATCTGCCTGTAATCTCCTCTGGTAGCAATACCAAGATGACGGTATAGATATGCTAGTGCAGCTGATCCCCAAGAAAGTCCAACGGCTCCAGCCGCCGAGTCCTGCACCTCTAACAGACAAGAAGGTCGGATGCGGTCACCACTCTTGTCTACGAACAAGGTGGAACCGAGCATCAGCCACGTCCAAGCTATAGCCTGGGTCTCAGGAATCCGATCACCTCCATAGTGCTCCATGACGGAAGCAGCTCGTATACCACCAGAAGCATAATGACGGGCATCTAACTGAACCCGAGTCATCCCAAACAAATCCATCACGCACTCCTTAAGCTCATCAACAGTCGCATCAGCAGTCACCATGGCACCATCTACGGGGATGCGCAATATATCCCACACATTATGCATCAAAATGGTCATCTCGCCAAATGGCATGTGAAATGATGACGTGTCTGGCTGCCACCGCTCTACAAATGCCGTGATCAGAGCAGCATCTATGTGACTGTGCATAATACCAGGTAAATGGAACAAGCCAGATGACTCGATACGCGACTGAATCGTCCTGGAAGAACCACTGTACCATAATCTCAGCTTCGTGCAATACCCTGATCTGGTATGACACCTAAGGACGCCCCTATCCTGACTGGCCCATATAGCACATGCAATATGTCCCAAAAAGCTCGGGATCACAGCACCATCAAATGGACCCCCGGGGACGGGGTCCTTCACAACCCAGTCATCCTCTACACTCCTTGATCGCTTGCTGCTACCTGAAATTACAGCAAACGGTTTACATTAAATTTTTGGTATATTTTTCAATAATCACGATTAACACAAATACAAATAAACACATTTTTTAATTTCTCTTACCAGAAGAAGATGTTGCGGTAGAAGAAAATCGTCCGTCTCGACCCCTCGTCACGACGCCACGATCTATGGGGATAGTATCAGCACTAGGACGATGCATAGAAGCATCCCCGTCCATCTCTATATCAGCCGCCTCATCCTGTCCCTCAGCACGCTCCGCCTGTGCAGCATGTGCCCTCCGGGCGTCCGCCATGAACCGCTGCTGCTCCGCCCGGTCCCGCCGAGCAGATGCAGTAACAGGACGTGAAGACGTGCGTCTAGGGTTAGCTCCCTCCTGATCCTGTAATATTATTTATTTAGTATATTCAATTTAACATAATATTTTTTTTATATATATGTTCGGGTCTGCCTACGCCCGGTCCGTACAATTTTTAAAAAAAAAATCAAAATTTGCCCTTTTTTGGCCTGGGCGGGTGGTTTACACCACCTGCCCTAAGGGCCAAACGGGTGCGGCGCACCAGTCGGCCTTAGGGCCGACCAGTGCGCCGCAAACGTTTGGCCCTTAGGCCAAATGGGTGGCACATGCGCTCCACCATAAGGTGGAGCGCATGCGTTGTACGCGTTCCACTTTAGGTGGAACGCGTACGACGAGCGATCCACCGCATGGTGGATCGCATGCGCCGCGCGTTCCACCTTACGGTGGAGCGCGTGCGCCGTGCGATCCACCATACGATGGATCGCTCGACCCGCACCATCTCCACCTACGGTGGAACGCATAGTTCATGCGTTCCACCGTAGGTGGAGATGGTGCGGGTCGCCCGCCTACGTCAAATTCTGGGGTTTTAATCTCGAATTTCAGCCCGATTACTCACGATTTTGAAATTTTTTTTTATGGAAATACTTACCGTAATACCCATGTATCCTTTGCCGATGCCTCCTCTTTGTGCCATCTCGTTTTTGGTCGGTTTTTTTTAGAATGGAAAATAAGTTGAGAGGATTTGGAATATTCAAAACTTATGTTTGAAATAATGTGAAGGGCAAAAGGGTCAATACAGGGCGGTGAACCGGAATTTTAGTGCTGTATATAGTCGCCCACTAAATAATATGCACCGGAGGGATATTATATTCCAAAATATTAGCTAACCACAGCTAAAAAGTTTGTGTGAGTGTTGCTTTCTTGAATTCATGAAGGGCAATTGAGGTCTTGTAAAAATCATGAAATTCAGGTTTGCGCTAATGGAACAACTACAGTATTATTATATTTTATTTTTTTACAAACTTGGAAGTTTTTATTAAAACTCAAAGGAAATAGCATTACATTACCGATGAAAGGAGGAGAAACATCACTCTACTCTCCTTAATCAAACAAATAAACCGAAGCTCAAGATAAGATATGAGTTACCCGATTCCGCATCATAAGATTAAACAACCATTTCCTAGAGCATAAAACTCGAGGTAAACAAGGATATGTTTCTCTTAAGCTTGATATGGCCAAGGCTTATGATCGGGTTGAGTGGGCGTTTTTGGAACAAATGATGCAGAGGTTAGGCTTTGATGACTGGTGGATATCTCTGGTGATGCAGTGTGTTACAAAGGTCAGATATAATATTACTCATAATAATCATGTGATTGGGCCAATTCTACCACAGCGTGGTCTGCGTCAAGGTGACCCTATCTCTCCCTACCTTTTTTTGATTTGTGCAGAAGGTTTATCAGCGTCGTTGCAAAGTTTAGAAGCTCAGGGTCAGATCCATGGTTGTCGGATAGTTCAATCAGCCCCGTCAATCTCTCATCTCTTCTTTGCAGATGACATCTACTTGTTCTTCAAAGCGTCCAAGGAAGAGTGCTTAGCGGTTCAGCAGTGTTTGTAAGAATATGAAGCAGCTTCTGGACAAAAGGTAAACTACTCCAAATCCTCAATCTCGTTCAGCAAAAATTGTAGTGCTGGGCTCCGGTTGATCTTAAGTTCAATTTTTGGAGTGCCATTGGGGCTAGGCACTGCAACATACCTTGGTCTCCCGGCTTTAGTTGGGAGAAGTAAAACTCAGGTGTTCCAATAAATTGCTGATAGAGTCAGATCAAGGGTCACAACATGGAAGGCAAAAATGTTGTCTCGAGCTGGTAAGGAGATTCTGTTGAAATCTATTATACAAGCTCTCCCCTCCTATGCTATGAGTCTATTCCTCTTACCTCAACTTTTGTGTGATGATCTGGAAAGAATGATGAATTCTTTTTGGTGGGGATCTGGGGCTGAGGAGAGAGGCCTGCGTTGGAAGTCATGGGAGAAACTGTGTGTCCCGAAGAGCTTAGGTGGATTGGGTTTTCGAAAGTTACATCTATTTAATCTTGCTCTTCTAGCTAAACAAGGTTGGAGGCTACTAACCAATCCAGATTCCTTACTTGCACGGGTATATAAGGCTAAGTATTTTCCTTCTTCTTCCTTTCTAGAGGCGGATCTTGGTAATCAGCCCAGTTTTATATGGAGAAGTATACATGCTGCACAATCACTTGTTATTTCTGGAGCTAGACGTGTTGTTGGGTCAGGGGAGTCTATTAACATATGGGAAGACCCTTGGCTGCCTGACCCTGACCACCCTTTTATAGAAAGTGCGCGACTTCCGGGCCTTGAAGTGGATACTGTGAATAACATCCGACAGCCTTTAGGGGAGTGAAACTTGGAATTAATCAATGGGATCTTTGTGGATCGGGATATAGAACTTATTCGGAGGATTCCTCTAAGTCTCCATTTGGTGTCTGATGCGTGGGGATGGTTCTGGGGAAAGAGAGGCAAGTTTTGTGTGAAAAGTGCGTATAAACACCTGTGGTCTGAAAAATATGGCAATAATCCATCATTGACAATTGATGGAGTTAATTGGGATACAGTGTGGGCACTTCAGGTTCCTCCCAAGGTAAAAAATCTAATTTGGAGAACCTTAGCTGGTTGTTTACCGTCGCTGAGCGCTTTATCTGCTAGAAGGGTTCCGATTAATAACTTGTGTCCATCATGTCTGCAATCGGAGGAGGATGACTTCCATGTCTTAGTTGGATGCCATCAGGCTCGACTTTTCTGGGGCCTGACTAGCGTTGCAGGTCTAGGAGATTCTTGCTCTTCCTTTAGAGAATTCTGGGAGAAGTTGAGGTTATTGTTCCCGTCGAAAACTGGTACGGTGGTAGTCTGCTGCTGGTTCTTGTGGCTTAACCGGAACAATAGAGTATGGTCAAAACAAGTCATGTCGCATACCATACTCTTCTCCACTGCCATGCAATTTGTCTCAAGTTGAAAAGCTGCCCAAAGCCATGGAAGTGGTGCGGTGGCGACGACTGCTGAAGTGATTCAGAAATGGTGCAAACCCCCGCCAGGTATGTTAAAAACTTAATATTGACGGGGCCATATTTTCTGACTTGGGTATTGCTGGGTATGGATTCATCCTGCGGGATAGTGATGGCGGGTTCCAAGCTGCGGGCAACGGTACTATTTACTGTTGTCTTGACCCATTCCTTGTTGAGGTGATCTCGTGTCGCGAGGCATTGAGCTGGCTGAAGGACTCTGGCAGGCAGAACGTGTTGGTAGAATCGGATTGACAATTGCTAGTGTATGCTATTCAGCGAGAAACTAGTGGCAATTCGGCTCTGGATCTAGTTATTGAAGACTGCAAAATCTTATTAAGGACATAGGTAATGTGTCAATCTCATTTATTCATAGGTCAACGAATTCCGTTGCTCACCTTTTAGCCCGTGCAGCTACACCTGTTTTTGAGAGGAGTGTCTGGATTTCAGTACATCCTTCTTATGTCTGTACTGCTCTTGCTGATGATATTTAATAAATTGTCCTTTCTTGTCAAAAAAAAAAAAAAGATTAAAAGAAACATAAGAGATTTCCATCACGATGGATTTGCAGCTTTTAATAATGATACATTAAAACCATTTACAGCGCAAATCAAAACCCGAGAATCAGATTCAACCTTAACAAAATAAATTATTTGAAATTACATTTTAAGTTTTGATGACAATCAAGAACATTTTTTTAATTACATTTATATATTGACCAAAATCGAATTGCAACGGTGAATATGAACTTAAATATCAATTTAGTTCATAAACCGTCAAATTAGTAAAAAAAACATAAAATGTTCATCATATGATTTATGGTTTCGATCTAGGAAGCTGTGTTTTATCGACGCGTAAGAATATTTTTTTTTAAGATAAAAATATCATTGTAATTAAAACTTTAACAGTGTAATTTGAAATACTTTATTTTATAAATATAACATACCACATATCTCTATTTGTAAATTTTTAAACCGCATGCTTCTATTTGCAAATTTGGCAAAGCATGAGTATTTTTTTTGTACTTTCCTTAAAAACAATGGGTAAATTACACCCATGGCCACTGACCTTTACCCATTTAACATTATGGTCATTGAACTTCAATTCTTAACAGTACGACCACTGAACTCTACACTTTTTAACACCGGTGGCCACTCAATGTCTCAAAACAACCACTGACAGTTTGAAAATAAAAAATTCGAAGAGTGAAAATTTTTGTTTTAAGGTCATTTAGGTGTTGTTTGGTTAGGAGAGAGAGCTAAAAAAAATGTGATTTTGGAAAATAAAAAATGTGGTTTTATGGTAATGTCGTTCTCAACAATTTTAATTCTTAAATATTTTCATTTTGAGATCGTTAATAGTCATTTTGAGGATTTGGTTAAAGTTGAGTAGCCACCAGTGTTAAAAAGTATAAAGTTTAATGGTCATACCGTTAAAAATTGAAGTTCAGTGGCTACAATGTTAAAATAGGCAAAAGTTTAGTAGCCATGGGTGTAATTTACCCTAAAAACAATATATGACAGTTCTAAGTCATTTCTTTTAGTTTTTAGTTATTTAATATTTTATTTAAAAAATTAAAAAAATTTACACAAAATTTAAAGGCCGGTTATTTTAAAAAAGTCGTTTCGATCTGCTTGGGAGCTGCCTAAGTCCGGCAATTTTTAGAACACTGGATGGATGAGACATGCCAGTAGAGCTAATTGAAGTATGGACTGCAGTTGGTGCCATTTAGAGCGCAGAACCGTGGCATGGGAGCACATAACGCCGGCAGGAGAGAGGGAGTTGTGCCAGAGTTTCCTATTTTGACACAGCATCGCAGCAATTTCAAGATCAGTCGGCCTACATCGCTGCAGTAACAGATTCCAAAAGACCACAAAAGTTATGCACTATAGATCACCCATAGAAGAAAAGTTCCACCTTTGTTTTGCTGTTTTTTACTTTTAGCCACACACTTCAATACCTACTATACATACTCTTTATCATTAAACAACCTTCTAAATTTTAACCAAACTTGAACCATAACTGCAAGTAAAGAAAATGTTTTTTTCTTTTTCCTTTCCATTTCATCTTTCATATCTGTAGTGTATACAAATTCACAACACACAAAAACAACAATCATAAATTTCGAAAATTACTCCTAACAAATCCAACTTCTGCAATATTACAAGACATAATATAAAGCCATGAAATTTAGTGACAGTAATGACCATACCAGCACAGCTTTCCTCCTTTCTCACCCCATTCATCCTCATTATGTTCTCTACTATGTATCCACCATAACAGATTCGACAGCGAGTTACCATCATCGTAACCATTCAACTTTCCGATCTTCTCCAAAGCAGTTTCTTTGTCATAAATCCCTTCCAAGGCATACACAAACCCTTTCCACCCTTCACCCACACCTTCTCTTCCTAAAGCAGGCAATGTCCAATTCACAAGCTCTCTCACGAACCCTACATCCGAGAACAAAGTCTCCGAGATAGGCAGCAACGGTAATAACTGAATTCCAAGCCTACATTCTTTCCAGTCGGGAGGTGCAAACCAAAGTCCGCTATCTCTTTTATTAGCCCATAAAACGCCTACCATCCTATTCTCTACAGTGAATTCTTGTTCGTATAGATTATCGTTCTCTCTCACGTGCCACCATGTTTGTGCAGCATGAATCTCCATTGCTGCAAGGGTTGATCCAATGGCAACAAGATGTGTGTCTCCATAGGCTAATCCCATTAAAGCTGCTGAATAGTATGCATTCAGTGCCTCGCTTGTGCTCTCTTGATTCCGTCCATCGCCAAATTCGGTTAGTCCTCCAGCCCAAGAATGCAATTTATACAAATCAAAGCATCTCAAACGGGGATAATTTGATTTCGAACGTCTGCTCAGGCTCATGAAATCAGCCATAAGTGTATAAGCTTGTGGCTTGTACCTTCTCCCCCACAATGGATCAATTTTCGCAAGAACAGCAATGGCGTAAAGAAAATAACCAAGATGATAATGATGATCATTATAAACTCCGAAACCGAAATCAGCACCAGAATCGATTGATCCTTGTTTGGTGACAATTCCACCCCATTTATCATCATACAAAAAACCATTCCCATTAAAACTACCATTCAACCATGGCTCAATTGTTTCCTTCAAGTACTTCTTTATAGAAGGAATCACATCTAGAAAACATACTTCCTCAGCAATCAAAGCTAATCTTGCAGCTCTTGCAATCAATTTACCATAAAAATAAGATGAACTAGTCGTTATAGCTGATGAATTTAAACCCTCAACATCCTTACAAAGTGCAGACACAATTTCAGCATAAGATTCCTCTTTTATACCCTTAGTTGAATGCCAGGTAACAGAAATAGGATCTGATTTCAACATCCATGAATCTCCAACAACACCAACAAGATCACCATCTACACTTTTATACTTAAAATCATCTAAAATTTGAACATTTTCAGTCGATAAAAGCTGAACATGTAAAGGATGAGCAAGCATAAGCAAATCACCCCACCCTTTCTTCTCCCACTTATACTCAACACAAAATGGATTAGAAAAAGCTGCATCACCTGATACGGCATAGCAGGAGCTGAACCGGTCGAGAATCGATTCATAATTGGCGTCAGATTCTGGCAATACCGCAACCCTAATTATGCCGCAAAATCCATCAGAAGTAATCGAAGAAATGCTGTGAGATAAATTAATCGGTGAAGAGGAATAGATAAGCCATGTTTGACCGTTGTTTAGCTTAATCGTAAATTTGGTGAGTGAACTGTTTGAAGATACTGAAAGAATGGCATGAATAGTCGATATAGAAATTGCAGTAGTATCAGTTACCGAACATGTCAAAAAAGGGCTACCTCTAACAAGAAAGAAGCGCAGATTTGAAGAGGGGAAATCCAAAGTGACGCTAAGATCACTGTAAGAAGAAATTACATGACCTTTCTGGGAATTAACTTGATTGGAAGCAGAAATGGTGAGATCAGAGATGAAAACCTGGTACAAGAAAGAAGCATTGTGAAAACGAGTTGGGTAGGAGACAGAAAGGGAAGAATCAGATGATTTTATAAGATATGGATGGATGTATTCCGGTTGATCGCCATTTTTAAGGGTAAAATTCTGAAAGAAGGAATTAGTAGGCAAAGGGGAAGAAAGAAGAGAAGGGGAAAAGAACAGGGATGGATCAGGGAGGACAGAGGATTGAGTTTTGGGGAAAAGAAAAGGTAAAGATGGAATCTTTTGGTGGGAATGGTGAGGCATAGCAGCAGATTGAGGTTTTGGAAGAGGAATTGCAGGAGCAGAAATTGGTGGGGATGAAGGAGAAGGAGATGGAGAAATGGGTTTATAAGGTTGTGATTTCGGAGGCTTTTTGAAGGACTTAATGACCAAGGATTTGACTTTTTTCTTCAATTTGTTTAACATATCTGTGTGAAAGATGGGTCGATTATTTATTTAATGAGTTTCCAAAAAGATTAAACAGTTGAGATTTGGTAGAGAGGAAAGAGGGAGGAAATGGAGGGAATTTGACTTGTTCCTTCCTCAAACTCAATATGAATGAGGAAGAGGAAGAGGAAGAAAGATGGGTTTGATTAGAAGTGAAGTTGAAGGGTTTAAGGAATTTGGGGATTGCAAGATACTAAAATGTCCGTTCAATTTAAATGTGTCACAAGCAAAGGATAGGATGATACTGTATCATGAGATAAAGTATAAAATCCGATTTAGATTCCGGAGTACAGGGGCTTAATTGGATGGGAGTTTAGAGGGGTTAATAAGGGTTGATAGAAACCTTTGTTTGGAAGGAGGAAGAGTTAGTAAGGGTTGGTAGAAACCCATGTTTGGAACACAAAATTTTTTTTTATAAAAGTAAGGGTTTGGAAGAGTTTTTTTTAAGAAATTTCATCCAATTTTCAACATCTCAATTTGGTAGGTTTGGAAGAGTTAGAAATTACCATTCCTTACCTTTCCCTACCCTTCTCCACCCTTCCTTTATTTACCATTCCCAACCCTTCATCCAATCAAGCCTAAAAAAATTATGGGTTAAAGTGTAAAAATATCTCTAACGTTTTGGATCAGGTTAAAATTGTTAACCCTAATGTTTGTAGTGAAGAGCAATTTTATCTCTAACATTGATAATTTGGATTAATTTCAGACACTATTATAAAACACAAATATTTTGTTCCTTATTATACACTAATTATATGTCAGTTAGTTCTAGAAAAAAGATTTCATGTTTTTTATAATTTAATAATCGAATTGGAGATTAATATTTATAAATTCGATGAATTTTTTGATTTTTTTTTTTTGTCTAATTCGTATAAAATATAGTATATATATGTTTTATTTTTTCACATCTCAACATATGTTTGTGATTTGTTAATGATAAAATGACGCACATATGAAGTGTATATGACAAGATTCATGACTGAGAAAACAGTTTGATGAATTATTTCTCAAATTGACCCAATTTAACAACGTTAGGGGGTAAAATTGCTCTTGACTTCCAACATTAGAGGTAAAATTGCGCAATTTTAGACGTTAAGGATAAAATTGCTCATGACCTAAAACGTTAGGAGTATTTCTACATCTTAACCCCAAAATTATGTTTGTTGTTGCTGTTTGCTGTTGTCTAAAGCATGAATTTCATTCTGTTGAAGAAACTTACCTTTTACATAGGTAGATGGCAAACACAATTCTGTAACCAAACACTTAAAACTCTTCTTTTTAAAAGACAAACAAGAAAAAAAAACTGAATAAACAAACAACCCATTACAATTTTAAGTCCTACATTTAAAAAAAAAAACATTTTTCATTAATTAAGTTTAAAATTGTACTACAGGTTTAACTTATCCTAAAACTATGCTTAGCAACAAAGGAAAGTAAACTAGTAAGTTGAATTAAATAGACATACTTCAATTATTCTTGTTTTCTTTTATAGGAATGTTACTAGGTTGTTTCTTCTATAATCTTAATTCAAATTCTCATTTACTTAACAACCCTCAATTATTATCATTGCATGAATTGCATACATGTCTTTACTTTTCCTAAACAACATTATTGTACCATGTTCATTCTGATTTGATTTTGGTGGATTAACCTCTTATTTTTTTAACATATAGTATTTTTAGTTATTTATATTTAATCACATTATTTTCCAACTAATTAAATTAGTTAAGTAAAGTTTTCAAAGCTAAATAATAGTATCTAAAATTTAAACACTTAGTTTCAGTGACTTGGCTCAAAAAAACATACCATATTAAGTAATTAATGAATTTTTTTAAATATAATTATGATATTGAAAAATAAAAGCAAAGTGGATCATATTCTAAACCAAGAGGGGGTTTTGGAAAACCTTTTCTTAATAATTCTTTGTAAAATCTCATCTTTTCATGGAAAAAAGATGAGCCCTTTTTTCATTCTTCCTAACAAAAATATCATATTTGAGATTGATATGAGTGAATCCCATATTTGAGATTGATATGAGTGAATCTAGGAATAATGCTATAATGTTAGTTGAGGTTTTTTTTTTTAAAAGACAAGTTGAGTATGCTTAAAATAAGATAAAAAAAAATCAAGGTAGAATCGGTGATTATCCGCGATCCCATTCCAATACTAAAATTAGAATTGCGTTAAGAAGGTGAGTACTAAAAAAAATAGTATGAATTGTAGAGAATGTGTGTCACATCCGTGTCTAAAATTTTTAATATTTATTTAAATATATATATATATATATGACGTTAATTAATTACGAAATTAAATATACTATTGGGTTTAATTTAATTTTTAGGTTTAATTTAGAAGTTTTGGGTATTTTGTATAAATGTTTATAATTAAGGAGGATATTTTTAATAATTAAGATTAATCTATTAGTATACGGATTATGTTATTACATATAAAGCTCTTCAAATTTATTTTTTTTTAAATTTATAATTTTATCTATATATAAATAGATGTAATATGTGTTGTCAAGGTGTCATTATGAAATTAAAGGTGGCCTTATTTTCTTCAACGTGTCATGAGTGGAGAGTTCCAAATTTTAATTATTTATACACATATATAAGTGTGAGTGGGATTAGATGGTTATGGAGGTGTTGTGAAAAATGGTCAAATCATGGCATTACTTTGTCAAAACACATTTGTCTAATTGAATATAACCATGACACATGGTAATTTCTCCTAAAAATATCATGAAATAAACCTTTATAACTAGGGATGTATAATATACATAAAGAGGGAGAAGGGCGAATTGGAGGAAGATGGAGTTTCTATCACAGCGGTCTCCTCCCGATTTTAGGTAATTTCAGTTTATTCGTATTAAACGTGAGTTATTCCGTTTGATAGAATTCGTTTTATATTTGGAGCTATTCTTTTAATAGAAATCATATTAGACTTAAGTGATTCGTTTAGTAAAAATGATTCGTTTGGCAAGAAGAGTCGTGTTAGAGTTGAGTCAAATTCGGTGTGGTAAAAGGATCCGATTAGTAAAAGATAGTCATGTTAGGCGTTTTATAGTTTGATTCGTATGAATCAGACGGTTAAATTGGATTCTTTTGTAAAAAGGTCCATTAGACCTTGAGTCGAATTAGTTCGGTAAAATGAGTCCTTTATAATAGGAGTTCGGTTAATTGTTTGAAAGCAAAACTTTCCGTACACGATTATAATTATGCATATAAATTATTTGATAAATGTATAGTGTATATATGAAAGGTTTAATAAGCGATAAGGAGAAATACGAATATGTATGTAGAACTACGTGGCTTTGATTCTCGATTTAAAGATTCATAGTCATTCGGGATACGTAGGAAGCTTGATAGAATTATCAAGTCCAAGCCAAATAATTAAATAAAATTTTAGGTAGTTCAAATAAATTTGTATATATTAGAAAATACGTTAGATTTTTAGACTGTAGAAGTTCGTTATCCTGTTTTCCGTTCATACCCGATGCCGATTTGGGTCGGGTGTGACAATGTGTATATATACTTTAGTTGTGATATCTCTTTTTATTTATAGGCTGTGAAGGGAAAATATGATAGTTGGTTGGATTGTTTGGTCTAGCTCTACTTTTAGACAATTGTCAACTTCTGACTGGTGGATGCCTAGCGTAATAAAGACAATTTGCAATTTACCAAAAATGTCTCCCTTAATTTCAGTGACTTAAATTGGAGTGATTTCATAATCTTTCAGAACTATGTCTTTGAAATTTTAAACTATCGGTTAAAGTGTAAGACTAACTGTTATTATTATGTCCAACACCCCTCGACCCCCATACACACACACATAAATGATCTATGGGTTTAAAGAGTGTACAACATACGTCTATCATGTGTTTAAATTCCATCCATTGATAAGGTTGCTAGGATACGTCTTTACGACTCTGGTACCATGTCAATGAACTATTTGAAATAAAAAGTTGATCTAATAGTTAAGTTCTAATATTATCTTTACCAAAATCTAAATTCAAATCTTTTATTAGCAACTAAATAAAAGTATCATGAGATCCATGATCTTTCATTTTTTGGTGCATTAATTTGAACACATCAAGTCTTTAATCATTTATTTTTGGTAACACAAAGTCATTGCTTGTTAAATTAGTTTGTTGTGAATATCTAATCCAATTAAAAAAATCTTATTCATTTAAGTGTTGAAATTATGTATTTTACAACTCAAAATATGATTTTATAGTTTTTCTATAATCACATTACACATCAAAAACTGTTTTTGAACGGTTAAAAATTAAAAAATTTAAATACATGTGAAATGAATAATACTATGTTAACTGGATTTTATATTCTAAGTGTGATTTTTATAGTCATCTTAATGTGTAAAAGATCAAATGCTTAGGGGAAGTTTCATATTAGTAAGCAAGAATGAAAACAATCCAATCCCCCCAACAGAAAAAAGAAAGAAAAAAACCCATGATGACTACTACAATTGTGCACGTCAGTCCTGTAACCAAATCATAAATACTGTGACGAGAGCCTTAAGAATTGGATTACCTCAAATTAAATAAATATACACACGCAATACCAAACTATAAAATCATTTATTTTCTAATGGGCTTCTCTTCACACCATTATTTATGTTATCTGCAAGACATATCAAAAGAATTCCCTAAACTTCTTCTCAAATTTCAACAAATGCTTTCTTATTTTTTATTTACTAGCATTTAATAATCTCCTGTTCCTTAATAGATGAAAAATAAAATAAAATGAAAGATACGTTTACATCTTAAAAAATGTAAAATAAATAAATAATTAGGAAATTTTGAAAGTTGACGGACCAGTTAGATTTTAAGATCATTAAATGCAATTGGATAAGAATAGAGAGTTATTAAATGTAATTAGATAAAAAAAGAATTATTTGTAATTTTTAAAAGTTTAGAGAGATATTAATAGATAATTAGCTTAATCTCGTCTCTCTCGATAACGCGATATAGCGTTTGCGCCGACACCGTGCTACCTCGGCCTGGGCCGTCGCCGTTAATCGCTGCCGGTGAGAGGGTCCTTTCCGTCGACCGGTAAAGGTTGTCCCCGTTTTCTGTGGGTCTGTTGTCGTGTGCGTTTTGTGTTGTGTTGAGGTGGGTTATCGGATTTTTGCGTTGTTCAACCTAGATCGTTTCGATCTTGTGGTGGCCGTGGGCGGGTGTTTGTGAGGCACAGGTGGTGAGGAGCCGTTCCTGGTGGCGCGGTGGGTGTGTGGCCGTTGCTGGGTCACTGTGGCTGTGGTTTTCTTAACTGCGTTTCTTGGTGCGAATTTGGGGGTTCTGGAACCTTTTACCACTGGGCCTTTTGTTTGCTGCTCTAATTGGGACAGGTGCTGTGTCACTGGGGCTGCTGGTCTTCTTGGCTGTATTTTCTTGGTGCGATTTTGGGGGTTTTGGAACCTCATTCCACTGGGCTTTCTGTTTGCTGTTCCAGTTGGGATAGGTGTAGTTGGAAAGGACATCAGAAATGGAAGGGGATTTAGAGAGGCTCAGAATTGAAGGAGATGAAGGAGGGCTGATTGATTTGCTTACACCGGCCGTTCCAGAAGCAGTGATTGGTACGGGTCTTCGTTACCTAGGAAGGTTTGTGGCAGATAGACCGCTCAATTTCGTGAGCATGAAAAACCGGCTGGCGGTTCTATGGAGACCAATGAGAGGGGTCGAAATTCAAGAGGTAAGCTCTAACCTTTACTCTTTTGAATTCTTTCATCCGTTGGATAGAGATAGGGTAATTGCTGGAGGTCCTTGGTCTTTTGACAACTATATATTGATTATGAATGTCTGGAATTGGGGTGTGCATATAGATGGTGTGAATTTATTGAAATATTCTATTTGGGTGCAAATTTATGGACTTCCTGTGGGGACTATGTCTGAATTAGTTAGCAAACAACTAGAAAATTTCCTAGGGACCTTTGAGGAGTACGATATGAATAATAATTCTGGGTTCCACAGACAGTTTATGCGTATCAAAGTCATTCTAGACAGTGAACGCCCGTTGAAAAGGTTTAAAAAACTGAGGAGCACTGGAAATGTGTGGTCTTTAGCTACTTTCAAATATGAACGCTTAGGTATTTTATGCTATGTGTGTGGCGAGATACTAAGGGAGTGGGGGGATTGGCTTAAAGCCCCAGTAAGAAGAGGGGGAGACAATAGTGGGGCAAAATGGTTAGTAGATAGCAATGAGGGAGGGGGGAGGAGGGGATTCGGAGGTGGTAGGGGAGGGGGATCGGGAGCTATGAGGGACATAACTAATACAGGGAGAGGGACGGAAGTGAGAGGGATGAACAAACAAGTGAGGGAGGGGGAGAGAGAAGTAATGATCTGTCCAGCTACAGGGCCTTTCTTTAAGCCTTTAGCGAATGATGAGGGTCAAGGGATGGGGGGTGAGGAGGAGGGAGAGAAGGGGGAAGATACTGAGATGGAATTAAATGATGTTAGAAAAAGAAGAATGGAGGATAAGGGAAAGGGAAGGGAGGGGGAGGGAGAGGATAGGCAGGAGGGGGAAGTCTCTGTTCTTGGCAAGGATAAGGGGAGTTCCACAGAAATTGGTTCGGCGAGCCCTAAAGATCAGGGCCGCCGGGGGGAATGAGTTATTTAAGCTAGAACTGTCGTGGCCTGGGAAACCACCAGGCAGTTCGCTCCTTAAAGGAGCTTGTTGCGTCCCAAAGCCCTAATATTGTATTTTTTATAGAAACATTAGTAGAGGATCAGAGAGTAAGTTTGCTAAAACAACAGTTAAAGTTTGAGGGAGCATTCCCTGTCAGTAGAAGAGGCCGTAGTGGAGGGTTAGCTTTGTTGTGGAAAGCAGGGACTCAGGTGGTGATCAAAAGTTTTTCTGACCATCATATTGAGGCAATTATCACAAATTCTTCTCAGGGGGATTGGAGATTGGTGGGCTTCTATGGGTTTGATGATCGCAGTAGTCAGGGGGAGTCTTGGGAACTACTGAGAAGATTAGCCAGGAATGATTCTGTCCCATGGGTAGTGATTGGAGATTTTAATTGTATTCTGAATCCTGATGAAAAGGTGGGTGGAGCGGCTTACCCTAACCCCTTAATGCAGGAGTTTGCCAAAACAATTGAGGAGTGTGGGCTGAGCGAACTGATTCTGAACGGTAACCGCTTTACTTGGGAAAGAGGTAGAGGGTCCGAGCTCTGGGTTAGAGAAAAACTGGACAGGGGTTTCGCTTCGGCTGAGTGGTTGAATCGATTTGACAATCATCACCTCGAAACTTGTATGACTGGGTATTCAGACCACCTTCCGCTTTTTCTCCAGCTGGAAAGGGAGAGAAGTAGAAGTAGAGGAAGGAGATTTCGTTTTGAGGAGGTTTGGCTTAAAGAGCAGGAGTTCAATAATCTGGTTAGAGGTCATTGGAGAAGCCAGAGGGGAAAACCAGTTCAGGAAAATCTGGAGGAGTGTGTGCAGAAAATGGCAGTGTGGGGAAAGAGCTTTAATATGCGTTTCAAAAGCCAAATTAGGAAATGGAGGACCCAAATGGAAAGATTACATGGTAGTAGAAACAGGGATGCCATTGCCGCTTATTTCCTAGCCAAAAGAAAACTTAATGATACCCTGGAAGCTGAGGAGAGTTATTGGAGGCAGAGGGCTAAGGTTTTCTGGCTGACAGAAGGGGACAGAAACACACAGTTTTTCCATGCTAGTGTCAAAACTAGACGTCAACAGAATTCAATTACTTCTTTGACAGATGAGAATGGGGTTGTGATTGACAACCAAGCCGAATTATTGGATCTTGCACAGAGTTACTTTCAGGATGTTTTCTCGGCTTCGAATTCGAGTAGGGGTGTCACTGTACAGGCAATCGACATGTGCATCAGTCCTGACATTAACGAATCACTTGTTGCTCCTTTTAATCAGGAAGAGTTTAAACAAGCTCTATTTTCAATGAGTCCTAACAAATCCCCTGGCCCTGATGGGCTAAATCCGAGCTTCTTTCAAGCCTTTTGGGACACATTGGGAGCAGACGTGGGAGCAGCCTGCGCAAAGTGGCTGAGTGAAGGGGAATTCCCAAGTGGAATAAATGACACCACAATTGTTCTGATTCCAAAGGTTGACAATCCTAGAATGCTGAAGGATTTTCGCCCTATCGCCCTGTGCAATGTCATCTACAAGATAATTGCCAAGGCCTTAGCAAATCGTCTGAAAAGGGTTCTCCCTACGATTATTGGTGAAACTCAATCTGCTTTTGTTCCTAGGAGGTCTATAATTGACAATGTGCAGGTGGCTTTTGAAAGCATACATTATATGAAGAGATTGAATAGAGGGAAGAATGGGCATGTTGCCTTAAAAATTGATATTAGCAAGGCCTATGACAGAGTTGATTGGGATTTCCTTAAAGCAGTTTTGGGCAGAATGGGCTTCCATGAAACCTGGATTGGCTGGATGATGCTATGCATAACAACTGTGAAATACAAGGTAGCAATAAATGGGGAGTGCTCTGACCAAGTTGTCTCTGGTAGAGGATTGAGGCAAGGGGATCCCCTATCTCCCTACCTTTTTATCTTGTGTGCTGAAGTCTTATCTAAACTTATCAGAAAGGCTGAAGAAGAAGGGCTTATTTCAGGGTGTAAGATCTGTAGAAGGGCACCGGCAGTAACACACCTCTTCTTTGCTGATGACAGCTTTTTGTTCTTTGGGGCAACTATTGATGAGACTAGAAAGGTCATGAACATCCTGTCTGAATATGAAGTGGCTTCGGGTCAGGCAGTAAACTTGAGCAAATCAGGGGTTTTCTTCAGTCTTAATGTGTCTGGGTTTACCATCACTCATTGGATGTTCCAAACGCAGAATTTTCGCTTTCCTGATTGATAGGCTTCGCAAGAAGTTTGGTGTGTGGGGTCTCAAATTCCTATCCCAGGCTGGGAAAGAGGTGCTTCTTAAGTCTGTGGCTCAAGCCTTGCCAACCTTTTGTATGAGTACGTTCCTCTTACCTTTATCTATCTGTGATGAGCTGCAAAAATTAATGAATTCTTTTTGGTGGGGTATGAAACCTGAGGGCAGAAGTAACATTCATTGGTTTGATTGGGGTAAATTGTGTAGACCTAAAGATTCAGGTGGGATGGGTTTTAAGGATCTACATGTGTTTTGTTGAAACACCTTTCCACAAGATTTTGATTTGACAAAATCATCCATGATTAAGAGGCAATTAAATTTAAATCCTTTGATTTAATTGTACTAATGTGTTTGTTCAATATTGAGTGCAAATATATATATATAAAGTAAGACAGGTCAAAAGTCAGCATAAGCCAAAGCTGAGTGGAACGGAACTCAGCATGAAAGAATAGAAGCTGAGTGAAGTAGAACTCAGCATCAGAAGCTTCCTTCAAAGTTGCCAGAACGAAGCTGACTAAATTAGAAGACTCCTTCAAAATTGAATAAACCGAACGAAGCTGACTAAGAAGGAACTCAGCATGGAAGTTGAACATTCGAAGATAACGAATGAAGCTGAGTGACAGTCAGGACAGCATGAAGGATCCATTCACTAAAGGACAAAGTCTGCCAATCTTCTGCACCAATAATTGAAGCCTCGAAAACACACAGAAGACTAATTCCAAGAATCATGGGTCTATGGATTATTGGTAAAAGACAACTGGCACAAAAAGACAAGTCTGATGCAAGAAGACAAAACTTGACGCCTGAAGAAAATAGAGGAAGGGAATGGCGGAACAGTCTGAAGCTGACCAGAAGCTGTCTGCTAAAAGAGCCGTTTTGGACTTAACGGCTAAATCATCTCAAATGATCCAATCTTCAGAAATTCATCTATAAAAGGACAATGATAGTTCTTGGATCATTTGCCGAAGTATCAAAAGAAAAATACAAGAGAGAAAATCTTGAAAGCACTCAAATACAAAAAGATCTTACACCAACTTTTCTATTCTCTGTGTAAATGCTAGATTGATTGTTTTGTAATCATCTAAGTTGTTCTTTAGTTGAAAAAGAATAAGTGTGTGATCAATAGGAATATTGAGAGTGTTGAGCTGAGTACTTGGTTGTAAGTATTCAGTGGTAGAAAAATCTAAGTGCTGGGTTGTAGTACTTAGTAGGAGCTGAGTAGACGAATAGAGGACGTACTCATGCATACTCACTGTCTTGTAAAGGGTTTGTGCTCTACCTTAAAAGAGCTCAGTATTGGATTGAAAAT
This sequence comes from Euphorbia lathyris, assembly GCF_963576675.1. Classification (NCBI taxonomy): domain Eukaryota; kingdom Viridiplantae; phylum Streptophyta; class Magnoliopsida; order Malpighiales; family Euphorbiaceae; genus Euphorbia; species Euphorbia lathyris. The sequence continues at coordinate 93,879,432 of NC_088910.1, forward strand.
CCCAGGAGGAACTGGGGACTGGACGTAGGCAGAGAGGCCGAACCAGGATAAGTCGTGCTGAGTAACTTCTAAACTCTTTCTCTCAATATATATATATATGTGCATGTGTTGCTTGTTGTATTTACTCAGCTTATAAATTGTTAAAATTGAAACTGAGTAAATCTGAGTGCTAAGTTGGAAGTTGACATTTCAAGTGTCAATTCCCAACTCTCAAGTCAAGCAGTCTTAGTCAGCATAGAACTAAAACTGTCTGACTAATCAATCGCCCATGCTGACCAACACGCTGAGTTATCAAACTCTTAAAATAACATTAAGTCAGCATAATTAAAAGCGAAAAAGTTACATTAGTTCCTAACCCCCCTCCCTTGGAACTAATTACTAAGGACCAACAAGTGGTATCAGAGCCTAAGGTCACTACTCAAAGATCTAACAATCTTGAGCTGATCCCGAAAAATGGGTGAGAATAACACTCGTTTCCTCCCAGGAAACCAAACAACACAAATACTCCCTGAGGGATTATCAATCTCTAGACCTCCCCTATTCTTTGGATCTAATTATACATTCTGGAAGAATAGGATGAAGAACTTTATTCAAGCCACAAACATGAGTGCATGGCTTGCAATAGTTCAAGGTTCACATATACCTTATAAAACTGTTGATAATGAGAAAGTTATCAAGAGTGAAACTGAGTGGACAGAGGATGACCTCAGAAAATTACAAAATAATGCTTCGGCTATCAATATGCTTCACTGTGCTCTAGATGCTGCAGAATACAATAAGATTTCAGGTTGTGAGTCAGCACAGGAGATCTGGAAAAAGCTGGAAGTAACTTATGAAGGCACCAGCAAGATCAAGGAATCCAAAGTGAACCAACACATGCGATTGTATGAGCTGTTCGAGATGACTGACAATGAGGACATCTCAGCAATGAATGCCAGGTTCACCAACATAATAAATGAGCTTAAAAGACTCGGTAAGAATTTCACTGAAGAAGAACAAGTGAAGAAGATCTTACGAAGTCTTCCCAAAAGCTGGCAAGCCAAGAAGACAACTGTAGAGGAAGCTCAGGACCTGACCACATACAAATATGATGAGATGATCGGCTCCTTGCTGACCCATGAAATCTCCATGAAAAACTTTGAAGCTAAAGAAAAATCTGAGGACAAGAAACAGAAATCACTAGTGATGAAAGTTGACTCCACAGAAGCTGAGTCAACTGATGATGAGGAAATGGCCATGTTTACTAGAAAAATGAAAAAGCTATTCAGAAGAAATGAAAGAAATAGTAAGCGGCCATACAAGAGAGGAGACAGATATAAAGCTGAGTCCAGTGACACCAGATACAAAAAGGACAGCTCCAAGCCCGTCACATGTTATGGGTGCCATCAAACTGGGCATATTAAGTCAAGCTGTCCTAATCTGAAGAAAGATAAGAATGGAAGCAAAAAGGCAATGGTGGCCACGTGGAGTGATAGTGATGAGTCGACATCATCTGAAGCTGAGCAAAATGAAACAGCCAACATATGCTTCATGGCAGATGATGGAGCTGAACAATCTCAATCTGAGCAAGCTGACCTCTCTGGAGATTCTGAGCAGGAGGAAAACAACAATGAGGTAACATCCTTACTTTTGCTTAGAAACGAAATGGTAAATGCCCTGAGTGACTTATATACACTAACTAAGAAGTGTAACAAAAAGATTAAGGCACTCAGCAGGCGCTGCGATGAGATTGAGGAGGTCAAGCTGAGTGACCTCCGATATCTCCTCCAGGACAACTCAGATTTACATACGAACATGCAAATCTTACATAAGTTTGTCACGGAGGTTCAAACTGAGTCAAAGAAACTTAGAAAGGATGTCACAACCTTACAGAACCAAATAAAAGGATCAACTAAGAATAAACCCCATGCTGAGTACTCAAGTACTGGTCAGCATAAACAGTTTACTCAATGTAGCTGTTGTGGGAAGAAAGGACACACAAAAGCTGTGTGCTGGCATAACAAACAGACTGTCCAATGTGACTTCTGTGGTAAGAAAGGTCATACTACCAAGGTATGTTGGCATGCTCAGCACAACAATGCTGACCACACTCAACATCACCCTCAAAGGGTAACTATGTGTGGCTTTTGTAGTAAAAGTGGCCATACTACAAAAGTATGTCGTCACAAGTTAAAATATGACTTTGCACCTGTTTACACTAACAAGAGAGGACTCAAAAAGAATTGGGTACCTAAAAACGAATAGTTTAAAATGCAGGTCAGCTTGACATGCGTGGAGAAATCAAAACTCTGGTATATAGACAGCGCATGCTCAAGACACATGACAGGTCATGAAACTCAGTTCATCACATTAGAGCTTAAATGAGGAGGTAGTGTAAGCTTTGGAGACAACAAGAAGGGCAAGATAGTTGGCTCAGGAATTATCGGAGGTAACCCTAAAATTGAGTCAGTCTCCTTAGTTAAAGGTCTCAAATATAATCTTCTAAGCGTAGCTCAGCTTTGCAAGAGTGGAAGAAAGGTTATATTTAATGATACTAAGTGTCAAATACTCGAGGGAAAAACAAATGATTTGATTTTAACAGCCCCTCGTGTAGAAAATGTTTACATGTTGAGTTTGGAAAAACAATTTTCAAAAAGTATATGCTTGGTGTCTAAAGAGGACAACTCCTGGCTATGGCATAGGAGACTTGGGCATGTCAGCATGGACCTCCTTGCCAAACTAGCTAGAAAGCAATTAGTTGAGGGATTACCCAAATTAAAGTATGAAAAAGATCAACTATGTAATGCTTGTCAGCAAGGTAAACAAATCAAAAAGTCATTTCATAGCAAAAATGTTGTCTCAACCAAAAGACCATTGGAATTACTACATTTGGATCTTTTCGGACCTATCCAGCCACTCAGCATGGGAGGTAAGAAATTTTCCTTAGTTATTGTAGATGATTTCTCTAGGTATACTTGGATCATCTTGCTGAGTAGAAAGGATGAAACATTTGAGATGTTTACTACATTAATCAAAAAGCTTGAAAATGACAAAGACCTAAGAGTAGCTCACATTAGAAGTGATAATGGTGGAGAATTCAAAAACCAAATGTTTGATGAATTCTGTGAAACTAATGGTATTGACCACAATTTCTCTGCCCCTAGAACTCCTCAACAGAATGGAGTTGTTGAAAGGAAAAATAGGACAATAGTAGAAATTGCTAGGACAATGCTGAGTGAAAATAGGCTTCCAAAGTATTTTTGGGGAGAAGCTGTCAATACAGCATGTTACATATTGAATAGGGCCTTGGTAAGACCTATATTAAAGAAAACTCCTTATGAACTTTGGAAAGGACGAAAGCCCAATATTGGATACTTTCGTACCTTTGGGTGTAAATGTTTTATACTCAACACTAAAGATAATTTGGCAAAGTTTGATGCCAAAGCTGACGAAGCAATCTTTTTAGGGTACTCAACAAACAACAAAGCATATAGAATTTATAATAAAAGAACTCAAGTTGTAGAAGAGTCAGTCCATGTAGATTTCGATGAAACTGGCCCTACAGGTAAGACAACTCAACCCATGGAGGATGAGCCGAACTCAGCTCATACTGACCTAACTGGAGGTGCTGAGCCATTAGCACAAGAGCTGACCAAAGGTAAAATTGAAACTGAAATTACCTTTGCTGACCAATCTGTCCCTACAGAGATTGTAGAAACACCTGTTCCAAACAACTCAACATTACCCAAGGAGATAAAAATTCCAAGAGGACATTCAGAAGAGTCCATCCTTGATGATGCCAACAACAAAGTAATGACTAGAGACCAGCTTAGGAAATTCCTTTGCAACGTTGCTTTCGTATTAATTCATGAACCAAAGAACTTTGATGATGCTGAGCATGATGAGTATTGGATCAATGCTATGCAAGAAGAGCTTGACCAATTCACAAGAAATGAGGTATGGGATTTAGTACCTAAACCTAGGAATAAAAAATCCATAGGAACTAAGTGGGTTTTTAGAAACAAACTAGATGAGCATGGAAATGTAATCAGGAACAAAGCTCGACTTGTAGCCCAAGGCTATAGTCAGCAAGAGGGCATTGATTATGGTGAAACTTTTGCACCAGTTGCTAGGTTAGAAGTTATACGTATATTGTGTGCATATGCTAGTTTCATGAACTTTAAATTGTATCAAATGGATGTTAAAAGTGCATTTCTTAATGGCTTTATAAATGAGGAGGTATATGTTAATCAACCTCTGGGTTTTGAAGATCCAAAATTTCTAAACCACGTTTATAAACTCAAGAAGGCCTTATATGGCCTGAAGCAAGCTCCAAGAGCTTGGTATGAAAGGTTGACCAACTTCCTGCTGACCAGGAATTATGTCAGAGGAAAAGCTAACACAACCTTGTTCATTAAGAAAAAGGGTAAACATACCCTACTTGCACAAATCTATGTAGATGACATAATATTTGGTGCTACTGACGAATCTTTGTGTCAAGAGTTTAGCAAACAGATGCAGACTGAGTTCGAAATGTCTATGATGGGAGAACTCAGCTTCTTCCTTGGACTTCAGATCAAGCAAGGTAAGAACGACATTTTCATTAGTCAGTCCAAGTACACCAAGGAGATGTTATGGAAGATTGTAAGCCCATATCAACCCCTATGGGTACTGATAATGTCCTATGCAAAGATGAGAAAAGTAAGTCAATAGATAGTAAACTTTATCGAGGTATGATAGGCTCCTTACTTTATCTCACTGCTAGTAGACCTGATATACAGTACTCAGTATGTTATTGTGCAAGATATCAAGCTGACCCAAGGGAATCTCACTTAATTGCTGTAAAAAGAATTTTTAGATATTTACAGAGCTCAGTTGATGCAGGTTTGTGGTATCCAGCCTCAAATGACTTCACACTCATAGGATACACGGATGCTGACTATGGACGGGATAAGCTAGAACGTAAGAGTACTTCAGGAGGATGCCATTTCCTTGGAAGCTGTCTAGTATCCTGGTTCAGCAAGAAGCAGTCATCAGTTGCTCTGTCTATAACTGAAGCTGAGTACGTTGCTGCTGGAAGCTGTGTAGCTCAAGTCCTATGGATAAAGCAACAGCTTGAGGATTATGGAGTAAGAACTGAGACAATAGAGATCAAATATGACAACAAAAGTGCCATTGATCTATCCAATAATCCTATTCAACACAGCAGGATGAAGCATGTCAGCATAAGACATCACTTCATCAGAGATCACGTACTAAAGGGTGAGATCAAGCTGACCTATGTTCCAATAAATGAACAGCTTGCAGATATCTTCACCAAGCCTTTGGCTCGTGAACAATTTAACATACTAAGGGAAGCTATCAGTATGTCTAATCCTCTGTAATAATTCTAAGTATTTGAATAAATGTTGAGTAATTGTCATGCTGACTGATATCAATCTAGTAGCTACTGCACATTGAGCTTAATAGTCTATGCTGAGTAGATACAAATGCTGAGTAAATATTCTGTGCTGAGTAGATAGACATATTGAGTAATCACCTTATGCTGAGTGAATGTACATGTTGTGTGATGAACGTATGTTGAGTTACTAAGAGATAGGAAATCCATCTACGTAGAATTAAATACTCAGTATCATAAACGACTCATATTCTGGCAAACTGAGTAAATGCCCACTTGCACCAATAAACAATGACACATGTAACAAATCATACCTAGAAAAACGCAAGTAATAATGAATACCCATGCGCCGAACCTGTCATAAATGGCAGAATCTTTGTCGATTAAAGTCCCAAGATGAAAACGGCTAGTTCATTAATGACTCGAAACTTTATAAGTAGTGGAAGAATCCCCACTCATTACTCTTTACGCTTACGATCTTCTGTAATCGAATCCTTCTCTCTCCCTAAACCTCAAAACCTTCATATGCAACAATGGCTTCCGGCAAAAATGAAATCCCTAACGTCACCACTCAGCCTGGCCAAACCTCTGGCAAACCCACTCAAGCTGACCCCGTTGGTTCTTCAAAGCAAATAGAAAGGAATATGATCAAGGTCCATAAAAAGGTCAACAACTTGGAGGTTCTGAAGTGCAGATGGTTTTCTCCAGGATTCGTCACTTCTGAGAAGCCATTCTGCGACTGGATCGAGAAGAACAAATGGACCGGTCTCTTCTCACTCGCCGGAAAAACATACCCTAGACTGGTCAGAGAGTTCTATTCCAACATGTTTGTTGATGAAGAAGATGCTGACTATTTGGAGACTACAGTCAAAGGTCAGAAAATCACCATAACCCCTGCCTATCTAGCTACTTTGCTCGATTTACCAGACGAAGGAATATAATTTAGGACAACAAAAGAGAAGGTACCAAAGGAGAAGCTTGACAAGATCAAGGGGTTCTGCAAACCCAAAGATCATAAAGGTGAAATACCTAGCACCTGTATGGGGCAAGAACAGAAGATGGCTCACTACATGCTGACCAACTTCATCTTCCCCAAACTCAACTCAGCCTCATCTGCCTCCAATTTTGAACAGTGCTTCATATGGCACATGTTGACCTACACTCCACTTAACATGCCCATCTTTCTGGTTGGGGCTCTTCAACGCAGTGGAAAGAAGCTCAGGCTGGGTTCTCTGGTCACTAAGATCATTGAGGATAAGCAGATTGAGACCATAAATGAAACTGACACTTTGGGAAGTGAGATCACAGCAGCTCTGCTGGTTGGACTGTTGTACAATCAACCGTTGAAAGGATATGAAGAAGCTGTAGATGCTGAGGAAAATGATGAAGCTGAGCTAGAAAATGAGCCTGAAAATGAGCCTGAGAAAGAAGTAGAGGCTCCTGCTGAGTCACTTAAGGAAAAGAAGACGAAGAAGATAAAGGCCATTGAAACATGCTCCAAAGACATCCATGCTGTCCCAAAGAAAGTGAGACTAGTGTCTCAAGAAAAAGTTAAAGCTGACAAGGCTAAGGAGAAAGCTGAGTCGGCAGAGAAGAGAAAGAGGCCAGAAGAGCCTGAGGATGAAGAAGAGGGAACTCCGGAATCCCCTTTGATGAAAAGGAAGAAGGTTAATACCTTAAAGACAGTTGAAGATGATCCCCTAGATTGGGTTGTATCTTCCAAAGGTCATGGAACTGACCTAGAAAAGGAAGCTGAGAAAGAAACTGAGCAAACAGCTGAGAAAACAAATGTTGAAGTAGAAAGGGAAGCTGACAAAGAAACTCTTGTTGAGAAAGACGTCCATACTGAGCAGGAAGAACCTGCTGATGTTGAGCAACCTCAGGGTGATGTTGAGCAAAGAGTTCAAGAAGAAAATATTGCTGTTGAGGATCATGCTGAGCAACATGAGCATCCAACTATGGTAGAAGAAACAGTTGATACTGATGAGGAGAACATTGATGCTGACCCTTCTCCTCCCAAGGAACAAAGGTTCACGTGGCTTAAAAAGAAAGCCCATAAAACTCAAGTTATTGATCTCCTTGCAGACTCTCCTCCTCAAGATATTGATGCTGAAATGTCCAAAATTCAGTTCAAATATTTCTCTCATGATGCTGAGCTTGAGTCTCCTCCAACGGATCTTGTGCAAAACCAAGCCTCTGTTACTCATATTGAGGAACAAGCCAAGACTCCGGAGAATCCAAAAACTGCTCAAGATGATACAAATCCTGCTTCAACTTCACCCACTCAGGATGAGCAGATCAACATAATTAATCAAACTCCACCTCCAACTCAGCATGTTGACACCTCAGCTCCTGCAGATAATCTGCATCAAAGTCTAGTCACCAATCAGGGTAATCAATCTGGCAAACAGCCAACTCCTCCACCCTCAAGCTCAATTCCAGCCTCTAAGACAAATGCGGCTCAATTCACCTACTTGAATGCTACTGAGTCAGGCTGACGCATCTGTCGCGCCCGTGCCCGCGGATCGCGAACTGTAATCTCTGATATGTGCAGCTCCCGCTCTACTGGTTTTCAACAGTGTTGGATAGTCCCTCCAAGGAGACTGGTTCAATGGGTTTTCGAGTCGCCACCAATCAGTTTGACGGTCTGATTGGACACCGGTTTGCTTCCGAATTGACCCATTCGGGTAAGTTCGGATAAGGTAATGGTCTGCGATGATTCTAAGTTCGGTTTCCAGTTACGTGTAGGGAAGAGACATAATCTCACCCTACCCCGTCCGATAAATCGGTACTGTTGTATTCCTATGTGCTTGTTTTACGTGTTTTTGTTTACTATTGCTTTGAAATGTTGTTAAATGTATCAATTCAAGCCTTCGACGATACTCGTAAGGTTGCGGTCATACGACCGTAATAGGATCGTTATCCAACGATCGAAATTGATATAGAAAACCCGTAAATTATTTTTATTTATCGATTAAACATAGTTCAATATATATATATATATATATATATATATATATATATAAAGATATAATAGTTCGTAGTTTGTTAATTATTTATCATTCATTTATTTAGATAATTATTCAATGATTTAGATAATCGGATTTTATAATTGCTATCCAGCCATTGAACCCAATTAAAAAAATGAATATTGGAAGATTATTGTATAATATATGATCTTATTATTTATCCGGACCATTATTCAACGGTTTGGATAATCGAGTTAATTTGTAACCGCTATCCAGCAATTAAACCCGATATATACTAAAATTATCATATTTTATTAGTGCATGGTTTATTAATCGTTTATCGCGTTTTATTATCTTACACTTACCGTGCATATGATTATGACATAACTGTATGCATTGGGTAATAGAAGTAATTGGGAATTCGTGAATGACCTATATCGTTTTAGGAGTTCGAATCATGTCGTCATCAATTTTAAGCGGACATTTGAGAAGCGAAAAGGATATTCGGGCTAAATTACAAACTAAAGTTAACGGGGTCAGTGGAACGGATTTATTTATAAACTAATTTAAGCTATAAACAATTAAAGTTAAAGTTAATTTAAACTAAAAGAGAAAGAAATAAATTCAAACAATTTATTAACTAATCTTTTTCCAACCAACAAGTAAACCATGTTAAGTTAACAGAGATTTAGAATTAAGCTTTAACAATGAGTTAGGTAATTAAAGTGAATAAATTTGAAACTTATTAATAGTAAAGAAAGCAAATGGGCTATAGCTTAAACAGTAAAAGTCTTGAGGGACGGGTCAGCCCTGAATTGGATTCGGATCCAAAGTGCTTGACCCGGTTTAGATTCCCCATTTCAGAATTAGGAATCCCTAATTTCTCTACTTCTCTCTGGACACTCGATTTCTTCCCCTCTCTCCTGCCTTCACCATCTTCCACACCGGCGGTTAGTCCCTAGTCGGAGCGGCGGGGGTCTTTTCATGGAGTCTGCCGGTGAAGACATCGTCTGAGGAACGACGGTGAGGAGGCTGTGCCCTGGTCGATTTTTATTTCTGGAGATGAGGGAACTGCCGTACCGAACGGAGGAGGTAAGGGTGTCCGCGACGTCAGACCGGCCTCGGATTGATTCCGGCGACGGAGATGTAAGTTTCCCTATTCCCTTACCATTACGACCTCACCTCACCTCACTGTGTTCGTTTGGTTTTGCTGGAAAGCCACGATTAAGGTTTTCTTCGTTTAAAGCTCAAATTGAGATTGAATTTTTTCTATGCTTAAGGCTTAAATTGAGATTGATTTCCCTATGGTTCAGGAACTGAGATACAGATTTATAGGCACATATCATGTCATTTTTTATTTTCCTGATGATTCAAAGCTAAACTTAATTTACTGATGGTAATTTATGGTACCTATGCTTGTTTTTTCTAAAATTGTATATACATATGGCTGTGGTTCCTTGGTTTTTGTGTTTTTTGGGTATTTCGATTATCTTATGGATTGGAATGCATTTAACAGGGGAAAGGTATTGCTAAGGTTGAGGTTGTGGTTGAGGGATCCTTACCATTTTTTAGGTCCTAACCTTCTCGATAGGCATATTCAGCAGGTTTTCATTTTAGGATTTTACTTGGTGTTCTTACTAGCTGGGATTTTAAACGATGCCAGTATATAAGACTACATTTCTCAATCCTAGGATGATTTAACTCCGAGCAAATAAATAAATGGGAGCTAGTAAAGATTTAAATCAAATATTGTACAAATGACAAAGCCTTTAGACAAGAAACATGATAAATAGGCTAAACCTTCAAAATGTACTGCAACTTAAAAATGAAAATGAAACTGCAAAAGCGGAATTGTATTACATTACCAACCTTACAAAGCGGTACCAACTTCGAGTTTGGAACTCCTTAACAGGAGTATTGCTTTCCAATTACAAATAGAACAGACCAGATCACCTAAAGCTAGAACTCTCTCTACTACAATAGAACAGACCAGATTACCTAAAGCTACATTTTTCAATCCTAGGATGATATAACTTTTTATGTTTCTGCTCTTTTCCTTTGCTGTGTTTTTCTTTTTCCATTCTAATATTCTTGCCCCTCTTTTCTTTTGCTCTAATCTTTTTTTTCCTTTTTTGTTCTAATGTTAATGTTGGTTCCCCCTGTTTCAGGTGCCAGCCTCATCCATTTATAGATATGACCAGGGCATCCAGTGATTGAGAAGGGTTGTCCTGTTGTGATGAATTGTCTTTTCTTCTGCAGTGCAGTGGCTGGTTTCAAGGGCTGCCCAATTTTGGCTCCTTCTTCTCTTTGGACTCAAGCCAAGTAATGCACTTGTCCCTTGTTTCAGAATGGCTGTTTTCAAGATGTTTGTCCCTTCTTGTTTGAATTTTGGATTGAAGATTGTTTTGGCTGTACTTTGGATGGCTTGGCTGTAGAAACATTGAAATTAGTTTTTTTGTAAAAATGTAAAGTTTATTTTTCTTAATAATAGCACTTTATCTTATTTTTTATAGTGCACTTTATTTTACTTTTATTCCATTATTTTTTCAGCTTATTAATTCATTTGTTGTAAGATAATTTTGGAAATTATACTCTAAATATAATTTATAAACCAAAATCCTTTTAAAAGTAAATATGGATAACTTTAAAAATTGATTTTGTCATAGCTTTGTATTTAGATTATAGGGATTTCCAATATAATTTCACAACTAATGAATTAAAGTTTGAAAATTAATCTAGCCAATTAGATATAAGTTGAACTTAACTAATGAATTTAAAACACAACAATTTCAAAACTCATATTTAGAATACAACAAATTATATTTCAAATATAATTTATGACCTGAAAAATATTTCTATTCCAATAAATCACATCTCTAATATAATTTGATAATTATACCGAGATATAAAAAATTGGTATAAAATATAATTTTCTTAATAAATTATACTCGTAATAGAAAGTTTGCATTTCTAATATAATACACGAATTTGTTAGAATTCCAAATATAATCAGTTAAAGTTTTTTTTTTAAAAAATGTCCCGGACAAAAATGAGTATCTACAGCATCATTGCCTCTGCTCAGTCCTTGTTTCAAGAATTGAACCCTCCTCAAGCTGATGCTGCTGGATCTTCCCATACTGATGTTGGTCCCTAGTAATTAGTTCCAAGGGGGGGGGGGGGGGGTTAGGAACTAATATAACCTTTTCGCGTTTAATAATGCTGACTAGAAGTTATTTTAGGAGTTTGTTAACTCAGCTTTTGGTCAGCTTGGTGAGATATGTTTTAAGACAGCTTTAGTCAAGTGTTGACTAAAGTTATTTTCTTGTAAGTTAGGAATTGACACTCTTGGAGGTCAGCTTCTAACTCAACACCACTTATTTACTCAAGGTCAGCTTTGGCAATTTATATGTTGAGTAAATAAAGCAAACAACACATGTAATATGAGAGAGAGTTTAGAAATTACTCAGTATCACTTATCCTGGTTCGGCCTCTCTGCCTACGTCTAGTCCCCAGAGTCCTCCGGGCTTTTTGAATCCAATATTGAGCTCTTTAACGGTAGAGCACAAACCAATTAGAAGGCAGTTGAATATGCAAGAGTACCTTCCTTTATTCGTCTACTCAACTCCTACGAAGTGCTACAACCCAGCACCTAGATTTCTTTACCACTGAATGCTTACAACCAAGCACTCAGCTTAACACTCTCAATATTCCTATTGATCACAAACTTGTTCTTTTTCAACTAAAGAACACTTCAGATGATTACAAAACAATCAATCTAGCATTTACACAGAGAATAGAAAAGTTGGTGTAAGATCTTTTTGTATTTGAGTGCTTTCAAGATTTTCTCTCTTTTTATTTTTCTCTTGATGCTTCAGTACCTATCCAAGGTTCTTCATTGTCCTTTTATAGAAGGAAAACTGCAGATTTGGATCGTTTGAATTGTTGTTACCGTTAACACCAAAACGGCTCTTTTGGGGGACAGATTCTGGTCAGCTTCAGTCTGTTCCGCCATTCCCTTCCTCTGTTTTCTTCAGGCGTCAGGTTTTGTCTTCATGCATCAGACTTGTCTTTTTGTGCCAGTTGTCTTTTACCAATAATCCAATAACCCATGTTTCTTGGAATTAGCCTTTTGTGTGTCTTCGAGGTTCCAATTATTGGTGCAGAAGATTGGCAGACTTTGTCCTTTAGTGAACGGATCTTTCATGCTGTCCTCACTGTCACTCAGCTTCATTCATTATCTCCGAATGTTCTACTTCCATGCTGAGTTCCTTCTTAGTCAGCTTCGTTCTGGCGACTTTGAAGGAAGCTTCTGATGCTAAGTTCTACTCCACTCAGCTTCTCATACTTTCATGCTGTCCGTTTAACTCAGCTTTGGCTTATGCTGACTTCTGACCTATCTTACTTTATATATATATTTTTGCACTCAATATTGAACAAACACATTAGTACAATTAAATCAAAGTATTTAAATTTAATTGCCTCTTAATCATGGATGGTTTTGTCAAATCAAAATCTTATGGAAAGGTGTTTCAACAACTGAGTCCTCTCAACTGCCTGGAATCACTCAGCTTCTCAATGAACTAAGAGGACTCAAGGATCTAGTAAGTGTTATGACCACCATTCAAACTCAGCAACCAAGGCAATACCAAATAACAAAGTTGACTGAATTGGTTCTCACAATGGTGAACCATCTGAACTCGCTTGAAGGCAAAATCCAACAACCATCAGAAGTTAATCAAGGGTATGCCACTTCCGCTGAACTTCAAGGATATTTTGCTAAGTTAACTGCAGAACTGACCAAATCAAGCGCACCTGGCAATGCTGAGTTTGCCACCTCTGCTGAACTTCAAGAATGCTTTACCAAGCTTAATGCTGAGCTGACCAGTACGCGTGAATTAGTCTCTTCCTCCTCTCAGTGTACAATTGACCAACTGAGTGAAGCAGTCAGCCTACTCAACATCAACAAAGCACAAATGGATGTTGATCCAGTCTCCAACAGTCAACTCTTGAGCTTTTCCCAAGCAATTATGAAGGCAATGCGCATCAACAATGCCCAGCGCATATTTTATGACTCTGCCTTGCTCAAGATGTACCACCAATCTTTTGGTCAGCTCACCAGCTCGCTCACCTGGCTTAGCAAATCTCATGAATGCCTGCTCAGCATGATTAGCATTTCTCTTCGGGTTCCTCGCCATGTCCAAGATGACAGTGTTCCTATAATTGATGGCTTGCGAGAAAGTACCAAGAGGCTCCAGCGTTACTCAACTCACCTCTCCTCTCATGCTCGCACCGACACATTCATTTATAAACCCGATGATGGAAAAACGGGGGAGACAAGTCAAGAAGGAACTCAGCTTGCAGGAAGTAAAGACAAAGGTAAAGGAATAGCTCAAGTTGACCACCAAGCTCAAAAGAAGAAGAAAAACTAGATATAGTCTAGTCAATGTTTAGAATTTAGCATAGAATATTTCATATATGTTTTTGCCTTATCTTTTTACTTAATCTATGTCAAGTGCTATTTCCTCAATCTGGTCGATAAAATTGAACAAACAAAATAATTCCAAGGGGGGGGGGTTAGGAACTATTTTACCTTTTTTTTAAAACAATTTGGGCAGATTTCTTTTCTTTAAGAAAAGTTTATAAAACAGCGACACTTAACACTCAGCAAGACACTGGCTTAGTCAACTAGTGACTAGGACAGCTTCGTTGCTTAGGTCAGGAAATAGCACTTAGAGTCTATTCCTGAACCTGCTCGTTTGTAGCGCACAACTCAGCTTGACCTCTTTTACTTGGTCAGTTTTAGTTTGTTTTAAGCAAGCAATATAAATAAGGAGTTAAGGTTTAAGAAAACTTCACTCAGCAGATTTATCCAGGTTCGGCTTCTTCTAAGCCTACGTCCTGTCCCCGGAACACCTCCGAGATTTCAAATCCTCTACTGAGCTCTTTAAAGGTAGAGCCTCAAACCTTTTACAATATCAGCAATTGAGTATGACAAGAGTACCTTCCTCTATACTTCTACTCAATCCTAATCTCTCCGCTGAGTACTTAAAACCGAGTACCCAGCCTCTCCTTTCTACTTCTAGAAATGATAAAGATTTTGTCCTAAACAACAATTGCTAGAACACCTTAGATGATTGAAAAACAATCACTCTAGACTTTTACACAAATGAATAGACTTTGTAGTGTAAGAACTTTGCTTTGCTTTTGATGGAGAAATTTTGTATACGTTTGATCAGCGTAGCGACTCTTGCTCAAAGTTCTCTGAAGAGTGTGGATTCTGAATGCTCTATTTATAGAGAGCTATGAGAGCTTCTGGTTATTTCGAATTTTGAAATAACCGTTGGAGGGAAACGGCTTCATGTCGCTTTCACTCAGTCTGTTCAGCAGTTCTCCTAGCCAATCAGATTCCAGCATCTTCTATTCTTCGGTCAGTGTGGCAGTATGTTCCTCCAAATCGGGTAATGTCAAACAGACAGCTTTCTGCGTCTTCTGTTCTTTACCTACAGAGGAAATACTTGGTCTGGAAGTTGCTTTGTAGTCAGCGGCTGTCTTGTACGCTTTGTCGAGACAGCTCAGCAGCTTCATACCGAAGTTGTCTACGTGGATCTTCTCGATCCTTCTTTGCTCAGCATGCGTTTCATTACTTCAACGGCAGCGTTTTGGAGATACGCAGGCTGAGTGATCTTGGGCTTGTTTGACCTGGGCCTTGACTTCCATATAGGGCTTGGGCCTTATGATCTTTATGCCTTATAATAAATTATAAACTCAACATTGAACAAACACATTAGTAACACTAAATCAAAGCATTTAAACTTAGTGTGTTATAGAATATTTACTTTCACTTAATTAATTTTGTCAAATCAAAATCCTGTGGAAAGGTGTTTCAACAAACTCCCCCATTTTGATGTTGGCAAAACTAATCAGCAAGGAACTCAGCGTTGAGCTCCCCCATGATAGTTGACCTTTTTGATTAAGTGAACTCCCCCGTCAGGGCTGAGCTACTGACTTAGTTTTATTCTAAACATTCTAAGGTTTAATTGAATAAGTCTAAGGTCAGTTTTCAGATATAGGTCAGCTTATGGGACATATTCTATTTTACTCAGTATTCAGCGGAAGTAATGTATAGTGACAGAGCGCTGAGTAAATTATTTGTTCAATGGTTTATATTTGACAAGTTCAAACATTTATACGCAGCATGCATTCAGATAGTTAAATAGTAATGCAAGTATTCCAAAAGTAACAGAAGTTAGGCATATTGAATTTTTTAAAACAAGAATAAGGACAAGGCAAATAAAAAAAAATTCTTCTTCCTAACTTCTATATTCTAACTCTCTAGTTTCTAACTTAGAGTTCCTTTTCCTTAGTTGCCACTTTTCTCCCCCGTTTTGCCAGCATCAGCAGTAGGCAAATTGACGGTAGGGGCAGGAGAATTGGCCTGATCCTGCAGCACACGTATTTGACCCTCCAAGGAATTCATGTGACTGACCATAGTCAGCATGAGTTCGGTCATTTTGGTCAGTTGAGCATGTGGTGGTGGCTGTGGCTGGACAGAGGAGAAGTGATTGATCAATTCATGGATTTCCCGCAGAATATGGTGAGTGACAGGTGGATGAGAGGACTGAGCAGGAGTTGATGGAGTAGGTGCTTGTTCTTGAAGCAGAGTGCTTGCTGAGGCGATGACACGCCGACCTGACTCAGTGGCACCAAGGTGTGCATATTTGGCAGAAGTGGGTTCACACTGAGGGCCTTGTGTAGTGACAGGACTACGAGGCGTGTTGACCTCAGGTGCTGAGTTGCTTTGAGTTTGAGGTGGGAGTGGAGCTTCTTTTGGACTTACAGGGGTCTTGGCTTGTTTCTCTACGGGAGGATCAGAGGCTTGATTTTGTGGAGACCCCTTTTGAGCAACATGGTCCTCAAGAACAGGTTCTTCAGCTGTTCGCAGCTTCTTCTCAGCTGACTCAGCTAGGTCTTGATCAGCTTTCCTCTTGTTGCTTTCTATGAGCCTTATCTTTCTCGGGACAGTATGAATATCCTTCGAGCATGCTCCCTTTTTCTTCTTCTTCTCAGCTTCAGCAACCTCAGATGGCACAGTGGACGGATTCTCAGTTGGAGGTTCATTGACTGGTTCTGTACCCTCAGCAGTGTGAGCGGCTTCAGCCATAACATCATCTATAATGGCATCCAGGTTAGCCAGATTTTCCATTTCTCCAATGGGTTGCTCATCCTCAGCCATAAGATTCTCCTCCTCAGGAGTGGCATTTTCATCATATCCTCTAAGAGGTTGGCTATGTGAGAGTCCATTCAGCAGACGTGCAGTGATAGCAGTTCCTGTTGAACTTCTTTCACCAACAGTCTCTATGTTCTTGTCTTGTATTATCCTGGTGATGAGAGAACCTAAACGGAGCTTCCTTCCGCTTCTTTGGAAAGCTCCGACCAAAAATACAGGCATGTTGAAAGGAGTACTGGTCAGCATATGCCAGATGAAACATTGTTCAAAATTAGAGGCAGATGAGGGAGAGCTGAGTTTAGGGAAGATAAAGTTGGTCAGCAAGAAGTGGGCCATCTTCTGATTTTTGCCCATGCAGGTGCTGGGTACTTCTCCCTTGTAGTTTCTGGGTTTACAGAACCCCTTCATCTTTTCTGCGATGGCTTTTGGTATCGGCTCCTTTGTGGTTCTGAACTGAATCCCTGTATTTGGTATCTCTAGCAATGTAGCTAGATATTCAGGGGTTATCACTATCTTTTGACCCTTGACTGTGGTCTCCAGATAGTCAGAGTCATCTGCATCAACATGCAGGTTGGAGTAGAACTCTCTTACCATTGTAGGATAGGTTTGCCCGGACAGAGAGAAGAGACCTGTCCATTTGTTGTTTTTGATCCATTCACAGAATGGAGTCTCTGAAGAGATGAAGTCAGGGTGGAAGAATCGACTTCTTAATACCTCTTGATTCTTAGCCCAAGAGTGTACTTTAATCATTTTTCTCATTAGGCTAGTTGAAGGACCAGCCTGGTCAGAGGATTTGAGAGTTGGAGAGAAATAACTTTCGTTGTAAGACATTTTTGAAGTTTTGAAGCTCTTTGGAAAATTTAGAAGCTTTCTTAGGGTTCAATGTATATGTGACGAGGGTAGTGGGTTAGTATTTACTATTTATAGATTTTATGGTTTAGGGTTCCGTTTGAATTTTATCCATTTTTGCTCTGGGTTGTCCAATCGACAGAAACCCTGACACTTATGACACTATTAAAACGTTATTCGGCGCATGCGCAGTACAGGTGTCACTTCGCGTGTAGTGACATTAAATGCTAATAAGTGCTTTTACTTAGCGTTTGTTGATATAAACGTTTCATATTCTAAGTAGTCAGTGCATTCTTTAAGGATGGTTTTTAGTTCAAGTTCGAAAACTAATTTACTCAGTGTGCAAGATTACTCAGTATTGTATATTCAGTCAGTTTCAATGACATACTCAGCAAACAATAAATCATTCAGCATGTAATTCATTCAGCATTCAATATTCATTTAGCACAGGAATTTACTGAAGAGGATTAAACATACCAATTGCTTCTCTCAGTATGCTAAATTGCTCTCGTGCTAGAGGCTTTGTAAAGATATCAGCAAGCTGCTCGTCTGTTGGTACATACGTCAGCTTGATTTCTTTCTTGAGTACATGATCTCTGATGAAGTGATGTCGTATGCTGACATGTTTCATCCTGCTGTGTTGAATTGGGTTCTTTGAAAGGTCAATTGCACTTTTGTTGTCGCATTTGACTTCAATTGTCTTTGTTTGAACACCATAATCTTCAAGCTGTTGCTTAATCCAAAGGACCTGAGCAACACAGCTTCCAGCAGCAATGTACTCAGCTTCAGTTGTGGACAGGGCTACTGACGCCTGCTTCTTGCTGAACCAAGATACAAGACAGCTTCCTAGGAATTGGCATCCTCCAGAGGTGCTTTTTCTTTCCAGCTTGTCTCGTCCATAGTCAGCGTCAGTGTATCCGATGAGTGTAAAGTCATGAGTGTTTGGATACCACAGACCTGCATTTACTGAGCTTTGCAAATATCTAAGGATCCTTTTTACGGCTATGTAATGGGATTCCTTAGGGTTAGCTTGATATCTAGCACAATAACATACTGAGAACTGAATGTCCGGTCTACTTGCTGTTAAGTAAAGTAAAGAGCCAATCATACATCGGTATAACTTGCTGTCTACTGACTTACCATTCTCATCAGCACAAAGGACAGTGTCAGTGCCCATAGGAGTGGATATTGGCTTACAATGTTCTAGTTCATATTTCTTCAATATCTCCTTGGCATATTTAGCTTGACTTATGAATATGCCATTCTTTCCTTGCTTGATTTGAAGTCCGAGGAAGAAGTTGAGTTCTCCCATCATTGACATTTCGAATTCAGTCTGCATTTGTTTGCTAAATTCCTTGCACATAGATTCATTAGTAGCACCAAATATAATATCATCTACATATATTTGAGCCAGCAGGGTATCTTTACCCTTTCTCTTAATGAATAAGGTTGTATCAGCTTGACCCCTGACGTAACCTCTAGTCAGTAAAAAGTTGGTCAGCCTCTCATACCAAGCACGTGGTGCTTGCTTGAGTCCATACAGAGCCTTTTTGAGTTTGTAAACGTGGTTTGGGAACTTAGAATCCACAAACCCTGGAGGCTGATTTACATAGACCTCCTCGTCTATTACTCCATTAAGAAAGGCACTTTTGACATCCATTTGAAACAGTTTAAAGTTCATGTAAGATGCATATGCACATAAAATCCTAATAGCTTCTAGCCTTGCCACTGGGGCAAAGGTCTCACCGTAGTCTATACCTTCTTGCTGACTGTAGCCCTGAGCTACAAGTCTTGCCTTGTTTCTGACTACGTTTCCGTGCTCATCTAGCTTGTTCCTGAAGACCCATCTCGTTCCAATGGTCTTTTGGCTCCTAGGATGTGGCACTAGCTCCCATACATTATTTCTCCTGAACTGATTGAGTTCTTCTTGCATGGCATTCATCCAGAATTCGTCATCCTCAGCTTCGGCAAAGTTCTTCGGCTCAAGTATTGAGACAAAAGCTACATTGTCGAGATACTTCCTTAGTTGATTTCTTGTCATCAGCGTATTTCCAGCTGAGTCAAGAATTGCATTTTCTGAATGCCCTCTTGGGACTCTTATCTCCTTTGGTAGACTTGTGTCTTGTTCTATCTGTGTTTCAACATTCTCTGCAGAAGTAGATAGGTCAGTGAAAGTAATTTTAGGTTCACTCTTACTCTTGGTCAGCCGTTTTATGAAGGACTCAGTAGCTGGTTCTTGATCAGCAGGTGCTGAGTTTGGTTCATCTTCTGTCAGCGGCTGGTATCTTCCTGCAGGGTTAGTTTCATCGAATTGCATATGTATAGATTCTTCTAATACTTGAGTTCTCTTATTAAAAACTCTGTATGCTTTACTGTTTGTTGAGTAGCCTAGAAAGATAGCCTCATCAGCTTTTGAATCAAATTTGGCTAAGCTATCTTTGGTATTTAAAATAAAACACCTACAGCCAAAGGCACGAAAGTATCCAATGTTGGGCTTTCGTCCTTTCCAAAGTTCATATGGGGTTTTCTTAAGTATAGGTCTAACTAAAGCCCTATTCAGAATATAGCATGCTGTGTTGACAGCTTCTCCCCAAAAATACTTTGGAAGCCTATGCTCATCCAGCATTGTCCTGGCAATCTCAACCAGAGTTCTGTTCTTCCTTTCAACAACCCCATTTTGCTGAGGCGTTCTAGGAGCAGAGAAATTGTGGTCAATGCCGCTGGCTTCACAGAATTCAACAAACTTTTGGTTCTTGAATTCTCCACCATTATCACTACGGATATGAGCTAATTTTAGGTCTTTCTCATTTTCAATTTTTCTAACCAAGTTTGAAAATGTCTCAAAAGTCTCATCCTTACTGGTCAGCAGGATAACCCATGTGTACCGAGAGAAATCATCTACAATAACCAAGGAAAACCTTCTTCCACCCAGACTCAGCGGCTGGACTGGACCAAAGAGATCCAAGTATAGCATTTCTAACGGACGCTTAGTTGAGACAATGTTTTTACTTTGAAAAGATTGCTTGGTTTGTTTTCCAGCTTGGTAGGCATGGCATAATTGATCTTTTTGAAATTTAAGTTCAGGCAGTCCCTCAACCAATTGCTTTCTTGCTAATTTGGCCAGGAGGTCCATGCTTACATGACCAAGTTGTTGGTCCCTTGTAAGGTTGCAAATATAGTTCCAAGGGGGGGGGTTAGGAACTATTTTACCTTTTTTAAAATAATTTGGGCAGATTTCTTTTCTTTAAGAAAGGTTTATAAAACAGTGGCACTTAACACTCAGCAAGACACTGGCTTAGTCAACTAGTGACTAGGACAGCTTCGTTGCTTAGGTCAGGAAATAGCACTTAGAGTCTATTCCTGAACCTGCTCGTTTGTAGCGCACAACTCAGCTTGATCTTTTTTACTTGGTCAGTTTTAGTTTGTTTTAAGCAAGCAATATGAATAAGGAGTTAAGGTTTAGAAATACTTCACTCAGCAGATTTATCCAGGTTCGGCTTCTTCTAAGCCTACGTCCTGTCCCCGGAACACCTCCGAGATTTCAAATCCTCTACTGAGCTCTTTAAAGGTAGAGCCTCAAACCTTTTACAATATCAGCAATTGAGTATGACAAGAGTACCTTCCTCTATACTTCTACTCAATCCTAATCTCTTCGCTGAGTACTTAAAACCGAGTACTCAGCCTCTCCTTTCTACTTCTAGAAATGATAAAGATTTTGTCCTAAACAACAATTGCTAGAACACCTTAGATGATTGAAAAACAATCACTCTAGACTTTTACACAAATGAATAGACTTTGTAGTGTAAGAACTTTGCTTTGCTTTTTGCTTGCAGAACTTGTAGAGATTTGGACATCGTAATGGCTTGATCAAGTTCTGTCTCTTGTGAAGCTTGTGATGGCACTATTTATAGAGACGTCTGGTCATTCGGTCATTTCGAATTTCGAAATAACCGTTGGAGGGAAACGGCTATGTGTCGTTGTCATCCTGACTTGCACAGAGCTCTTGGCCAATCACAATCGTGTATCTTCTGTCCTCGGTCAGCACAGCAGATGGTCTCTCATTTTAAGGTAAAGTCAACTGGACAACATACTGTGTCGTCTGAACTTTGCTAAAAGAAGAAACACTTTGTCTGGAAGTTTTCCTCTGCCGGTCTGCTGTCTTGTACGCCTTGTCGAGACTTACTCAGCAGCTTCATTGTGAAGTTGTTCCTGAAGGTCTTCTAGATCCTTCCGTTTGCTGAGTTGCGTTTTTGTCCAAGATGACAACGTCTTGACATACGCGGGCCGAGTGTACTGAGTTGTTTGACTTGGGCCTTGGCTTCCGTATTGGGCTTGGGCCTTCCAATCCTTATGACTTATAACATTTATACTCAACATTGAACAAACACATTAGTAGAATAAATCAACGCATTTAAACTTAGTGTGTTTAGAATATGTATTCTAATTTATACTTAAACAATTTTGTCAAATCAAAATTATGTGGAAAGGTGTTTCAACAAACTCCCCCATTTTGATGTTGCAAAACTGTTCAGCAAGGAACTCAGTATGAGCTCCCCCATGATAGTTGACCTTTTTAATTATTTAGCAAACTCCCCCGTAAGGGTTGCACTACTGACTTAGTTTTAATTGCATCATTTAAGAATTTAAATGAGTGAGTCTAAGGTCAGTTTTTAGGTGTAGGCCAGCTATGTTACATATTCTATATACTCAGTGTTAAGCGGAAGTTTTAGATATACAGAGCGCGCTGGGCAAATTATTGTTCAATGAGTTGTTTATCAGAATGTTTCATAAGATCATAGTATGATGTCAAACATGTTATCAGCCTATCATTTAGTCAATAAATATTATAAGTGTTAAGTATAGCTGATTTAATTGAAGATACATAATGACTCAGTACTTAATAACATATATCATAACTCAGGATTTTAATAAGAGATGCAAATATAATATATAAATAGAAGTCAGTAATTACACAGCAAAATTTTTATAGATAAGGCAAATAGAATTAGATTACAAGTGACTCAGTCTAAAACTGGGCTAGCCTATCTATTTCTTTTTCTTGTGTTGCGATTGTTGGTCCCTAGTAATTAGTTCCAAGGGGGGGTTAGGAACTAATATAACTTTTTTGCGTTTTGATTATGCTGACCTGAAGTTATTTTAGGAGTTAGTCAGCTCAGCTTTTGGTCAGCACGGCTGATTGTATAATAAGGCAGTTTTAGTACGATGCTGACTAAGACTGCTTTACTTGTGAGTTGGGAATTGACACTGTTGTGGTCAGCTTCCAGCTCAGCACTCAGATTTACTCAGTTTCAGTTTTAACAATTTATAAGCTGAGTAAATATAACTAACAATACATGCACATACATATATATATATTGAGAGAGAGTTCAGAAGTTACTCAGCACGACTTACCCTGGTTCGGCCTCTCTGCCTACGTCTAGTCCCCAGTTCCTCCTGGGATTTTCAATCCAATACTGAGCTCTTTCAAGGTAGAGCACAAAACCCTTTACAAGGCAGTGAGTATGCAAGAGTACGTCCTCTATTCGTCTACTCAACTCCTACTAAGCACTACAACCCAGTACTTAGATTTTTCTACCACTGAATGCGTACAACCAAGCACTCAGTACATACCTCTCAATATTACTATTGATTACACACTTGTTCTTTTTCAGGTAAAGAACACTTTAGATGATTACAGACAATCAATCTAACATTTACACAAAGAATAGAAAAGTTGGTGTAAGATCTTTCTTGTTTTTGAGTGCTTTGAATATCTTTCTCTCTTGGATTTTTCTTTTTGTTGCTTCTATAGTTGTATGTTATCCAAGAACCACCATTGTCCTTTTATAGATGAATTTCTGGTGATTGAAATCATTTGAGGTGATTTAGCCGTTAAGTCCAAAACGACTCTTTTAGCAGACATCTTCTGGTCAGCTTCAGTCTGTTCCGCCATTTCCTTTCTCTGTTTGCTTCAGGCGTCAGATCTTTGTCTTCTTGCATCAGACTTGTCTTTTTGTGTCAGTTGTCTTTTACCAATAATCCATAGACCCATGATTCTTGGAATTAGACTTCTATATTTTCGAGGTTTCAATTATTGGTGCAGAGGATCGGCAGATTTTGTCTTCTTGTCAACGAATCCTCCATTCTTATTCTGACTGTAACTCAGCTTCGTTCGTTTCTGTCGAATGTACAAGTTTCATGCTGAGGTATTTCTTAGTCAGCTCCGTTCTGTATGTTTTCTTAAGAAGGAGTCTTCTGCTTTGGTCAGCTTTGTTCGGGTGATTTAGAAGGAAGCTTATGATGCATGTTCTACTCTACTCAGCTTCTTTGTTCTCCCATGCTGAGTTCCATTTCACTCAGCTTTGGCTTTATGCTGACTTTTAACCTGTCTTACTTTATATATATATATATTTGCACTCAATATTGAACAAACTCATTAGTACAATTAAATCAAAGCATTTAAATTTAATTGCCTCTTAATCATGGATGATTTTGTCAAATCAAAATCTTGTGGAAAGGTGTTTCAACAAACTCCCCCATTTTGATGTTGGCAAAATACATAGTTATGGAACTCAGTTATAAGTTACCCCATGATTGATATTTTTGACATGACTCCCCCGTAAGATTTGCACATCTTGTCTTAATTCTGAATCGTTTACTCTTAAGATATTTTACTTTGTGGGAATGTAAGTCAGTTTTCAAAAATATGTTACTCAGTCTATTTCCTCATATATACTGAGTATGCCTTACTTCTTGTTTGTTCAATTTTAGTTTAATCAACTTATATTGAGAAGAATAGGACTTAGTATAGATAAAAAAGGATAAGCACATTTCTGAAAATTGCTATGCTAAGTTCTACACATCTAGTGGACTTTATCTACTTCTTCTTCTTTTGATCAGCTTTAGCTATTCCTTTGCCTTTATCTTTGCTCATTGAGGCATAATCTGCAGGCTGAGTTCTACTTGTCTCCCCCGTTTTGCCATCATCAGGTTTATACACAAATGTGTCAGTGCGAGCATGAGCGGAAAGATGAGTTGCGTAGCGCTGGAGTCTCGAAGTACTTTCACGCAGACCGTCAATGATAGGAACACTGTCACACTGGACACGTGGAGGAACCCGAAGGGAACTGCTGATCATGCTGAGCAGACATTCATGAGATTTGCTCAGCCAGGTGAGGGAACTTGTAAGTTGACCAAAGGATTGGTGATACATTTTAAGCAAGGCAGAGTCGTAGAATATGCGCTGGGCGTTATTGATTCTCATCTCCTTCATGATGGCCTTTGAAAAACTTAAGAGTTCGCTGTTGGAGACTGGGTCAACTTCCATTGGTGTTTTGTGAAGGTTGAGCAGACGAACAGCTTCACTCAGTTGATCGATGGTACATTGTGAGGAGGAAGATACTAAGTCACGTGTGTGGGTCAGCTCAGCATGAAGCTTGGTAAAGCAATCTTGAAGCTCAGCATTGGTGACTAACTCAGCATTGGTAGATGAACTGGACTTGGCTAATTCATGAGTGAGCTTGGTGAAGAGCCCTTGGAGGTCAGTAGAAGTAGCATGTCCTGAATTTATTTCAGATAAGTGTTGAACTTTACCTTCAAGGGAGTTCAAATAATTGACCATTGTAAGAACCAATTCAGACAGCTTTGTGATGTGATCTTGTCGTGGTTGCTGAGTTTGAATGGAGGTCATTATGCTGATCAGGTCCTTCAGCCCTTTTATTTCATTAAGAAGCTGAGTGACTGTGGGCAGTTGGGAAGATTCAGGATTGGAATTTGCAGTTTCAGCTTGAGTAGGGTTCAACTCTTGAAGCAGAGATTGAGCAGAGGCAATGATTCGTCTGCCTGACTCAGTAGCGTTCAAGTAGTCAAACTTGGTCGTGTTTGGGTCGGTGGATGGAATTTGCCCTGGTGGTGGAGGAGTTTGATGTTGGCCAGTTTGATTATCTTGATTGGGGACCGGACTCTACGGCAAAGTGCTGGTAGGAACAGTGTTATCAACATGTGGAGATGGAGGTGGAGGCATGTTGATCTGTGGATCCTGAGCGGGTGAAATGGAGGCAGTTTCTGTTTCTCCTTCTTGAACAGTTGGATTTGGATTTTCAAAGGACTTGGCTTGTTCCTCATCCTGAGTAACAGAGGCTTGTTTTTCCTTTTGAGTGGACTCGGGAGCATTTGCAAAATAGGAGAATTGTAACTCAGACAGACCGAAGAGTTGTTCATGTGGGGTTGAGTCTGCAAGAAGATCAATGATCTGAGCTTTATGAGCTTTCTTTTTGAGTCGTTTGAGTTTCTGTTGCTTCGGAGGAGAGGGGTCAGCATCATTTCCCAGATCAGTGTCAGCTGTCTCCTCATGAGGCTCAGCATGATCCTCGACTTCCACATGTTCAGTTTCTTGCTCTATTCCTTCCTGAGGCTGCTCCATATCAGCATTTTCTTCATACTCAGCATGAGTCTCTTGCTCAGCAGCGGCTTCCTTGTCTTTTTCATGATCTTGGGTTGATACAACCCAATCTACGAGATCAGCTTCAACTGTTCTTATGGACTCAATTCTCTTCCTCTTCTTCAAAGGAGATTCAGGAGTTTCTTCTTCTTCTTCTTCATGCCTTTTCTTCTTCTCTGCTGACTCAGCTCCTTCTTTTGCTTTGTCAGTTTTGACCTTTTCTTTAGACATCAATCTTACCTTCCTTGGGACATCATGGATGTCTTTGGCACAGGTTTCACTGGCCTTTCTCTTCTTCATCTTCTTCTCCTTAGGTTGCTCAGCAGGAACTTCCACTTCTGTTTCAGGCTCATTTTCAGGCTCAACGTTTAACTCAGCATCATCATTAGCAGCTTCTTCATATCCTTTCAGTGGTTGATTGTATGTTAATCCAATCAACAGAGCTGCTGTGATTTCAGTCCCTAAGGAGTCAGTTTCGCCTATTGTTTCAACCTGTTTGTCTTCGATGATCTTGGTGACCAAGGAGCCCAGCCTGAGTTTCTTTGCGCTGCGTTGAAAGGCCCCCACTAAAAAGACGGGCATGTTGAGTGGAGTATAGGTCAACATGTGCCATATGAAGCACTGTTCGAAGTTGGAGGCAGATGAGGCTGAGGCGAGCTTAGGGAGGATGAAGTTGGTCAGTATATAGTGAGCCATCTTTTGATCTTGCCCCATACATGTGCTTGGTATCTCCCCTTTGTGATCCTTGGGCTTGCAGAATCCTTTGATTTTGTCAAGGGTTTCTTTGGGGACTTTCTCCTTTGTTGTTCTGAACTCTATGCCCTCGTTTGGCAGGTTTAGCAATGTAGCGAGGTAGGCAGGGGTTATGGTGATTTTCTGGCCTTTTATTGTGGTCTCCAGGTAGTCAGCATCATCCTCATCGACGCACAAGTTGGAGTAAAATTCTCTGACCAGTCTGGGATATACCTTTCCGACGAGAGAGAAGAGGCCGGTCCATTTGTTTTGCTTAATCCATTCGCAGAAGGGTTTCTCAGAGGCGATGAAACTTTGAGAAAACCATCTGCACTTCAATACTTCCAAATTTCCAACCCTTTTGTGCACTTTGATCATATTCCTTTCGATTTGCTTTGAAGACCCAGCTATGTCGGCTTGAGTGGGTTTGCCAGATGTTTGGCCAGTCTGAGTGGTGAGGTTAGGGATTTCGTTCTTGCCGGAAGCCATTGTTATCGAGAGGGGTTTTTTAAGATTTAGGGAGAAGGGGAAGATTTCGATTTCTGGCGATTTGTAAGCGTAAGAACAATGAATGGGGACTCTTTTCGCCATTTATAGACACATCAGTCATTAATGTACTGGCCGTTCTTATCTTGGGACTCTAATCGACAAGGATTCTGTCATTTATGACAGGTTCGGCGCATGGGTTTTCATCATTACTCGCATTTTCCTAGGTATGATTTGTTACACGTGTTATGGTGTATTGGTGCAAGTGGATATTTGCCCGGTTTGCCATAATTCGAACCGTTTGTTATTCTGAGTATTCAATTCTATGATGATGGATTTCCTATCTCTAAGTGACTCAGTATTCACAACATATGTATATTCACTCAGCATAGGATGATTCCTCAATATATCTATCTACTCAGCACAAAATCTTTTCTAGGCATTTGTATTAACTTAGCATAGACTATTAGGCTCAATATCTAGTAGTTGGTCAGCATGACAATTACTCAACATTTATTCAACTACTTTAGATTATTGAAGAGGATTAGACATACCAATGGCTTCCCTTAGTGTATTGAATTGTTCACGAGCCAAAGGTTTAGTGAAGATATCTGCAAGCTGTTCATTTGTTGGCACATAGGTCAGCTTGATCTCATCCTTTAGTACGTGATCTCTGATGAAGTGATGCCTTATGCTGACATGCTTCATCCTGCTGTGTTGGATAGGATTCTTTGATAGATCAATGGCACTCTTATTGTCACATTTGATCTCTATTGTCTTCGTTGTTACTCCATAATCCTCGAGTTGTTGCTTTATCCATAGGACTTGAGCAACACAGCTTCCAGCAGCAACGTACTCAGCTTCAGTTGTAGACAGGGCAACTGATGCTTGCTTCTTGCTAAACCATGATACTAGACAACTTCCAAGAAAATGACATCCTCCTGATGTACTTTTGCGTTCTAGCTTGTCTCGTCCATAGTCAGCATCAGTGTATCCAATGAGTGTGAAGTCATTTGAGGCTGGATACCATAAACCTGCATCAACTGAGCTCTGCAAATATCTAAAAATTCTTTTTACAGCAATTAGATGAGATTCCCTGGGGTTAGCTTGATATCTAGCACAATAACATACTGAGTATTGAATATCAGGTCTACTAGCAGTGAGGTAGAGTAAGGAACCAATCATACCTCTATAGAGTTTGCTATCAATTGACTTACTCTTTTCATCCTTGCATAGGACAGTATCAGTACCCATGGGGGTTGATATTTGTTTGCATTCTTCCATGCTGAACTTCTTTAACATTTCCTTAGCGTATTTAGACTGACTAATAAATATGCCATTCTTACCTTGCTTTATTTGAAGTCCAAGGAAGAAGCTGAGTTCACCCATCATAGACATTTCAAACTCAGTTTGCATCTGTTTGCTAAACTCTTGGCATAAAGATTCGTCAGTAGCACCAAATATTATATCATCCACATATATTTGTGCAAGTAAGGTATGTTTCCCCTTTTTCTTAATAAACAAGGTTGTGTCAGCTTTTCCTCTGACATAATTCCTGGTTAGTAGGAAGTTGGTCAACATTTCATACCAAGCTCTTGGAGCTTGCTTCAGGCCATACAAGGCCTTTTTAAGTTTATAAACGTGGTTTGGAAATTTTGGATCTTCAAAACCGGGAGGTTGATTAACATAAACCTCTTCGTTTATAAAACCATTAAGGAATGCGCTTTTGACATCCATTTGATATAATTTAAAGTTCATGAAACTAGCATATGCACATAATATGCATATTGCTTCCAACCTAGCAACAGGTGCAAACGTTTCACCATAGTCTATCCCTTCTTGCTGACTATAGCCTTGAGCTACTAGTCGAGCTTTGTTTCTAATTACATTTCCATGTTCATCTAGTTTGTTTCTAAAAACCCACTTAGTTCCTATGGATTTTTGATTCCTAGGTTTCGGTACTAAATCCCATACCTCATTTCTTGTGAATTGATCAAGCTCTTCCTGCATAGCGTTGATCCAATACTCATCATGCTCAGCATCAGCAAAATTCTTTGGTTCATGAATTGATACGAAGGCAACGTTGCAAAGAAATTTTCTAAGCTGATCTCTAGTCATTACTTTGTTATTTGCATCGTCAAGGATGGACTTCTCTGAATGTCCTCTTGGAATTTTTATCTCCTTGGGTAGTGTTGAGTTGTTTGGAACAGGTGTTTCTACAATCTCTGCAGGGACAGATTGGTCAGCAAAGGTAATTTCAGTTTCAATTTTACCTTGGCTCAATCCTTGAACTGATGGCTCAGTATGCACATTTTGATCAGCAGACACTGAGTTGGGTTCTTCCTCTGTATGTTGAGTTATTCTTCCTGCAGGGTCAGTTTCATCGAAATCTACATGGACTGACTCTTCCACAACTTGGGTTCTTTTATTATAAATTCTATATGCTTTACTGTTTGTTGAGTATCCTAGAAAGATCGCTTCGTCAGCTTTGGCATCAAATTTTGCCAGATTGTCTTTGGTGTTGAGTATGAAACACTTACACCCAAAGGCACGAAAGTATCCAATATTGGGCTTTCGTCCTTTCCAAAGTTCATAAGGGGTTTTCTTTAGTATAGGTCTTACTAATGCTCTATTTAATATATAGCAGGCTGTATTGACTGCTTCTCCCCAAAAGTACTTTGGAAGCCTGTTTTCACTCAGCATTGTTCTAGCAATTTCTACTATTGTCCTATTCTTCCTTTCAACCACTCCATTCTGTTGAGGAGTTCTAGGTGCAGAGAAATTGTGGTCAATGCCATTGGTTTCACAGAATTCATCAAACAATTGGTTTTTGAATTCTCCACCATTGTCACTTCTAATGTGAGCTACTCTTAGGTCTTTTTCATTTTCAACCTTTTTGACTAATGTGGTAAATACTTCAAATGTCTCATCCTTGCTACTTAGCAGGATAACCCAAGTGTACCTAGAGAAATC
The DNA here is from genome assembly GCF_963576675.1 of Euphorbia lathyris. Classification (NCBI taxonomy): domain Eukaryota; kingdom Viridiplantae; phylum Streptophyta; class Magnoliopsida; order Malpighiales; family Euphorbiaceae; genus Euphorbia; species Euphorbia lathyris. The sequence continues at coordinate 93,909,485 of NC_088910.1, forward strand.
ATCTACAATAACTAAGGAAAATTTCTTACCTCCCAAGCTGAGTGGCTGGATAGGTCCGAAAAGATCCAAATGTAGTAATTCCAATGGTCTTTTGGTTGAGACAACCTTTTTGCTATGGAATGATTTTTTGATTTGTTTGCCTTGCTGACAAGCATTGCAGAGTTGATCTTTCTCATACTTTAATTTTGGTAATCCCTCAACTAATTGCTTTCTAGCTATTTTGGCAAGAAGGTCCATGCTGACATGCCCAAGTCTCCTATGCCATAGCCAGGAGTTATCCTCTTTTGATACTAAGCATATACTCTTTGAAAATTCCTTTTCCAAGTTTAACATGTAAACATTTTCTACACGAGGGGCTGTTAAAATCAAATCATTTGTTTTTCCCTCGAGTATTTGGCACTTAGTATCATCAAATATAACCTTCCTTCCACTTTTGCAAAGCTGAGCTACGCTTAGAAGATTATACTTGAGACCTTTAACTAAGGAGACTGACTCAATTTTAGGGTTACCTCCGACAGTTCCTGAGCCGACTATCTTGCCCTTTTTGTTGTCTCCAAAGCTTACACTACCTCCTCGTTTAGGCTCTAGTGTGATGAACTGAGTTTCATCACCTGTCATGTGCCTTGAGCATGCGCTGTCTATATACCAAAGTTTTGATTTCTCCACGCATGTCAAGCTTACCTGCATTTTAGACTATTCATTTTTAGGTACCCAATCCTTTTTGGGTCCTTTCATGTTAGTGTAAACAGGTGCAAAATCATATTTTAACTTGTGACGACACACATTTGTGGTATGACCATTTTTTCCACAAAAGCCACACATGGTTACCTTTTGAGGGTGATATTGAGTGTGGTCAGCATTGTTATGCTGAGCATGCCAGCATATTTTAGTTGTGTGACCTTTCTTACCACAGAGGTCGCATTTGACAGTTTTATTATGCCAACACACAGCTTTTGTGTGTCCTCTCTTCCCACAACAGCTACATTGGGTAAACTGTTTATGCTGACCAGTACCAGAGTACTCAGCATGGGATTTATTCTTAGTTGACCTGTTTATTTGGTTTTGTAGGATTGTCACATCCTTTCTAAGTTTCCTAGACTCAGTTTGAACCTCCACGACAGACTTATGTAAGATTTGCATATTTGTATGTAAGTCTGAGTTGTCCTGGAGGAGATATCGGAGATCACTTAGTTTGACCTCCTCAATCTCGTCACAGCGCCTGCTGAGTGCCTTACTTCTTTTGTTACACTTTTTAATTAGTGTATATAAGTCACTCAGAGCATTTATCATTTCATTTCTAAGCAGGAATAGGGATGTTACCTCCTTGTTGTTTTCTTCCTGCTCAGAATCTTCAGATAGGTTGATTTGCTCAGACTGAGATCGGTCAGCTCCATCGTCTGCCATGAAACATATGTTGGCTGTTTCGTTTTGCTCAGCTTCGGTTGATGTTGACTCATCGATGTCACTCCAAGTGGCCATCATTGCCTTTTTGCTTCCATTCTTGTCTTTCTTCAGACTGGGACAGCTTGACTTAATATGCCCAGTTTGATGGCATTCATAACATGTAACAGGCTTGGAGCTGTCCTTTTTGTATCTGGTGTCACTAGACTCAGCTTTGTATCCGTCTCCTCTCTTGTATGGCCGCTTACCATTTCTTTCATTTCTTCTGAATAGCTTTTTCATTTTTCTAGTAAACATGGCCATTTCCTCATCATCAGTTGATTCTCCTTCAGTGGAGTCAGCTTTCATCACTAGTGATTTTTGTTTCTTATCCTCAGATTTTTCTTTAGCTTCAAAGCTTTTCATTGAAATTTCATGAGTCAGCAAGGATCCGATTAGCTCATCATATTTATATGTGGTCAGGTCCTGAGCTTCTTCTACGGCTGTTTTCTTTGCTTGCCAGCTTTTGGGAAGACTTCGTAAGATCTTCTTCACTTGCTCTTCTTCAGTGAAGATCTTGCCGAGTCTTTTAAGCTCATTTATTATGTTAGTGAACCTGGCATTCATTGCTGAGATGTCCTCATTGTCGGTCATTTCAAACAGCTCATACAGTCGCATGTGTTGGTTTACTTTTGACTCCTTGACCTTGTTGGTGCCTTCATAAGTTACTTCAAGCTTTTTCCAGATCTCCTGTGCTGACTCACAACTTGAAATCTTATTGTATTCTGCAGCATCTAAAGCACAGTGAAGCATATTTATAGCCGAAGCATTATTTTGTAATTTTCTGAGGTCTTCCTCTGTCCACTCAGTTTCACTCTTGATAACTTTCTCGTTATCAACAGTTTTATAAGGTATATGTGGACCTTGAACTATTGCAAGCCATGCACTCATATTTGTAGCTTGAATAAAGTTCTTCATCCTATTCTTCCAGAATGTATAATTAGATCCAAAGAATAGGGGAGGTCAAGTGATTGATAACCCCTCAGGGAGTATCTGTGTTGTTTGATTTCCTGGAAGGAAACGAGTGCTATTTTCAGCCATTTAGGGATCAGCTCAAGATTGTTAGATCTTTGAATAGTGAGCTTTTGGCTCTGATACCACTTGTTGGTCCCTAGTAATTAGTTCCAAGGGGGGGTTAGGAACTAATATAACTTTTTTGCGTTTTGATTATGCTGACCTGAAGTTATTTTAGGAGTTAGTCAGCTCAGCTTTTGGTCAGCACGGCTGATTGTATAATAAGGCAGTTTTAGTACGATGCTGACTAAGACTGCTTTACTTGTGAGTTGGGAATTGACACTGTTGTGGTCAGCTTCCAGCTCAGCACTCAGATTTACTCAGTTTCAGTTTTAACAATTTATAAGCTGAGTAAATATAACTAACAATACATGCACATACATATATATATATATTGAGAGAGAGTTCAGAAGTTACTCAGCACGACTTATCATGGTTCAGCCTCTCTGCCTACGTCCAGTCCCCAGTTCCTCCTGGGATTTTCAATCCAATACTGAGCTCTTTCAAGGTAGAGCACAAAACCCTTTACAAGGCAGTGAGTATGCAAGAGTACGTCCTCTATTCATCTACTCAACTCCTACTAAGCACTACAACCCAGTACTTAGATTTTTCTACCACTGAATGCGTACAACCAAGCACTCAGTACATACCTCTCAATATTACTATTGATTACACACTTGTTCTTTTTCAGGTAAAGAACACTTTAGATGATTACAGACAATCAATCTAGCATTTACACAAAGAATAGAAAAGTTGGTGTAAGATCTTTCTTGTTTTTGAGTGCTTTGAATATCTTTCTCTCTTGGATTTTTCTTTTTGTTGCTTCTGTAGTTGTATGTTATCCAAGAACCACCATTGTCCTTTTATAGATGAATTTCTGGTGATTGAAATCATTTGAGGTGATTTAGCCGTTAAGTCCAAAACGACTCTTTTAGCAGACATCTTCTGGTCAGCTTCAGTCTGTTCCGCCATTTCCTTTCTCTGTTTGCTTCAGGCGTCAGATCTTTGTCTTCTTGCATCAGACTTGTCTTTTTGTGTTAGTTGTCTTTTACCAATAATCCATAGACCCATGATTCTTGGAATTAGACTTCTATATTTTCGAGGTTTCAATTATTGGTGCAGAGGATCGGCAGATTTTGTCTTCTTGTCAACGAATCCTTCATTCTTATTCTGACTGTAACTCAGCTTCGTTCGTTTCTGTCGAATGTACAAGTTTCATGCTGAGGTATTTCTTAGTCAGCTCCGTTCTGTATGTTTTCTTAAGAAGGAGTCTTCTGCTTTGGTCAGCTTTGTTCGGGTGATTTAGAAGGAAGCTTATGATGCATGTTCTACTCTACTCAGCTTCTTTGTTCTCCCATGCTGAGTTCCATTTCACTCAGCTTTGGCTTTATGCTGACTTTTAACCTGTCTTACTTTATATATATATATATATATATTTGCACTCAATATTGAACAAACTCATTAGTACAATTAAATCAAAGCATTTAAATTTAATTGCCTCTTAATCATGGATGATTTTGTCAAATCAAAATCTTGTGGAAAGGTGTTTCAACAGCGATGACTGACTTCGCTCATGCTGAGCTCTAGCTGCATATTCTTTCTCCCCCGTTTTGTCAACTTCAGGGAGTCTGAAAGCATCAGTTAATACAGCGCGAGTCAGTTCTTGGGATAGCTCCTTAAGCTTCTCAGCGCTTTCATTTACGCCATCAAAAATGGCAACTCCATTAACGGATACCTCATCGGGTACTTTGAGATCAGCAGCACTGAGCATATTTACACTGAACGCTTGAGCTTTGCCTTGCCAGATAAGAGCTTCAGTAAGGCCAGCAAAGATTTGGTGGAAGGTTTTTAAGAGAGCTGTGTCGTAATACTGACGTTGAATGTTGTTATGACGAATGTGGTTGAAAGTTTGTTGTGCGAGAGTCATCATCTCATTCTGCTTCATTACGTCAGTATCCATCTCTTGCTTATTCAGATTAAGCAACCTTATAGCCTCACCAATTTGCTCTACTGAGCACTGACTGTACGACACCATTTTCTCGTTGGTCTTAAGTTGCTCAGTATGAAGCTGAGCAAAGAGCATTTTGATTTCAGATGAAGTGGCATAGTCAGTGTTCACAGCTGACAATTTCTGGACTTGTTGATGGAGAGAGTTCAGGTGTTGCATGGTTGTCAGCTGGATCTCAGCCAACTTGGCAATTGAATCCTGCTTAGCTTGCTGTGCTTGGAAGGATATGACGACATTCAGCAGATCCTTGAGTCCCTTAACTTCAGTGAGAAGCTGAGTGACTTGGGAGAGCTGGGTGGTCTCAAGAATTGAAGATCCAGCAGCAGGAGAAGTGGAATGTTGAAGGTCTCTGATTAATGCTTGCACTGAGTCAATGATCTTTTTGCCGGACTCAGTGGCATTCAGATGGCTTTGTGAACCTTCAGGGACATCAGTATGACCGGAAGGAGGAGGAGTGAAAGGAGTAACCTGGTCAGTGACTGGAATAGTATGCTTAATCTGCACTTGAGTTGTAGGAATAGTTGATTGATCGGCAGAGAGTTGAGTTGGAGAAGTTGTAATGCGAATACTGTCTGTGCTGACGGCAGAGGTGTGTGGAGTCAGCACCATGCTTGAGAAAATAGCATGAACAGTAGATGGCTCAACCTGACTGGTTGATGTTGCAGAAGCATTGGGGTCGGTATGTTCCTGTTGAGAAGAAACAGAGGCTTGTTTTTCTAATGGCGCCGATGTAGTGGAAGTGGATTGGCGTTTGAAAAACTTAAGTTTGACGGTAGAAGGGTCCTTAGTTGTCTTTGAGACGACAAAGTCAGGAAGAGTTGGTAGGTGCACAGGAGGTTCACTGACTAGCTTCTCACTGGCCTTGACCAACTTTCGCCTTCTACGAGGTGGAGTGACAGTATGATCAGGTTCTCCTGAGTGAGAAGGGGAAGATTTTTATTGCTCAGTATGAGGCTGGTCAGCTTGCTCTTCAGCTGGATCAACAGTGTGTTGGTCGAGTACTTGCTCAACTCCAACGGCCAACTCAGTATCGGCATGCTCAACCTCAATCTCACTGGTCGTTTCCTCAGAGTCCTCAGCGTCATCCTAACCGCTGGCTTCTTCTTTTTCTTCTTCGGTACTGTCACCGTCAAGTTCTTCCTCAACTTGAGAGATGAAGTGATCATCTAGTTGTACATCATGTTCATCATGCTCAGCTTCTGTACTTTGACACTGGGTGAAGTGAGAGTCACCCGGTACAACGAAGTCTGTAGGTATGGCGTTCAGTGGAGTCAGTGTTGAAGACTTCTGCTTCTTCTGAGGTTGCTCCATAGCTTCCTCAGTTCCAGGCTCACCTTGCCTGCTTCTTTTCTTAGCTGACTTACCAGCTGACTTCTGCCTCTTTGCTGGAGACTCAACGTTTTTGGAAGGAGTCTCAGTAGTTTTCCTCTTGCGGGAAGCTGGGGCCTTAGTCCTTCGCCCTTTCTTTGGCTCAGCAGTTTCCTCAGCTTGGCCAGCAGCAGCAGCTTTACCTTTCTTCAAAGGATGTCCAAACTTTAAGGCTCTCAGCGAGGAAGCTGTGATCTCAGTTCCTCGAGTCTTCTCCTCACCTTCGAGATCAACCTTATGGTCAATGAGGATTCTAGTGATGAGTGATCCAAGCCGCATCGTGCCAGTGCTTCGAAGGAAACCAGCAATAAGAAAGACTGGCATGTTGATGGGGGTGTATGTCAGCATATGCCAGATAAAAGCATTGCTCGAAATTGGTTGCTGATGTAGTGCAGTTGATCTTCGGGTAGATGAAATAGGTCAGCAAGTAATGAGCCATCTTCTGGTGCTGACCCATTGATGAAGCTGAGACTTCTCCTGAGTGACCCTCAGGTTTGCAAAAGTTGTGTTTATAGTCAGTTTTATCCTGATCTCCCGATCTTCTCAGCCTTGCTCCTTCAGTTTTTAGCTTGAGAAGATTTCCTATGTAGAGAGGGTTGATGAAGATGGTTTTGTTTTTCACCTCAGTGCACAGGTAGTCAGTGTTGTCATTTGCAACTTTGAGGTTGTGGTAAAACTCCCTCACCAGGTCAGGATAGGTTTCATCCCTAATCGAAAACAGCCCAGTCCATCCATTCTGTGAAATCCACTCGCAGAACGGTTGTTCATTTTGCACGAAGTTTTCAGAGACCCATCTTGAGGGCTCAACTTTCCATTCGCGGACATTGTCAAAAACCTTGGAGTAGGTCCTGACCTTTACGGGTTTTCCCTGACTAGAGGTTTGGCCAGCTTGTCCTTTGCTCGGCGTAGGAGGATTTCCAGTAGGTTCATCGGAGCTAGTCTTTTGGTGGCCGGCACCGGAGACGTTGTAGGAAATCTTAGTCATTTTCAAGGATGGGGAAGGTTTAGAAGGATTTTGAGAGAGAAAGAGTTTCTTTGCCTTAGAATTTGATTAAGCGTAAAGAATAAAAAATGGGGAATTACCCATTATTTATAGAAGAAATGAGCGGTGTGGATTTAATCAAATCCATGTGTCAGTTTTGCCTCGGGATTATGTATCGACAAAGATCCTGGCATTTATGACACATACGGCGAATACGTCATCCTAGGGCTATACGCGTGCTATTGCATTTATGCTAACGGATTAATCACTCAGTATTTAGAATGTCAAGCGTTTGATATTCTGAGAGGTCAGTGCATTATTTAAGGATGATTTTAAGTTCAAGTTCTAAACTAATTTACTCAATGTGCAAGTTTACTCAGTATTGTATATTCAGTCAGTTTCAAAAGATACTCAGCAAACAATAAATCATTCAGCATGTAATTCACTCAGCATTCAATATTCATTTAGCACAGGAATTTACTGAAGAGGATTAAACATACCAATTGCTTCTCTCAGTATGCTGAACTGCTCACGAGCCAGTGGCTTTGTGAAGATATCCGCCAGCTTCTTGCTGACTGTAGCCCTGAGCTACAAGCCTTGCTTTGTTTCTGACTACGTTTCCTTGTTCGTCCATCTTGTTCCTAAAGACCCATCTTGTTCCGATGGTCTTTTGACTCTTTGGATGAGGCACTAACTCCCATACATCATTTCTTCGAAATTGATCGAGCTCCTCTTGCATTGCGTTCATCCAGAATTCATCGTACTCAGCTTCAGCGAAATTCTTCGGTTCTTGTACTGAGACGAAAGCAACATTGCTGAGGTATTTCCTGAGTTGATTCCTCGTCATCAGGGTATTCCCAGCAGAATCAAGGATTGCACTTTCGGAGTGCCCTTTAGGAATCCTTATTTCTTTGGGTAGATTCATATCTTGTGCTGTTCCTGTTTCAACAATCTCTGCAGAAGTAGATGGGTCAGTAAAAGTAATCTTAGGTTCACTCTTACTCTTGGTCAGCCTTTTCGTGAATGACTCAGTAGCTGGTTCTGAGTCAGCGATGGTTACTGAGTTTGGATCATCTTCGGTCAGCGGCTGGTATCTACCTGCAGGGTCAGTTTCATCGAACTCTACATGTATTGACTCTTCTAAAACTTGAGTTCGCTTATTAAAAACTCTGTATGCTTTGCTGTTTGTTGAGTAGCCCAGAAAGATAGCTTCATCAGCTTTTGAATCAAACTTTGCTAAGCTATCTTTGGTATTTAAAATAAAACATCTACAGCCAAAGGCACGAAAGTATCCAATATTGGGCTTTCGTCCTTTCCAAAGTTCATAGGGGGTTTTCTTGAGTATAGGTCTAACTAGAGCCCTATTAAGAATGTAGCATGCTGTGTTAACAGCCTCACCCAAAAAATACTTTGGAAGCCTATGCTCATCCAGCATTGTCCTGGCTATTTCAACCAGAGTTCTGTTCTTCCTTTCTACAACCCCATTTTGCTGAGGTGTTCTAGGAGCAGAAAAATTGTGGTCAATGCCGCTGGCTTCACAGAATTCAACAAACTTTTGGTTTTTGAATTCTCCACCGTTATCACTACGAATATGAGCTAATTTTAGGTCTTTTTCATTTTCAATTTTTCTAACCAAATTTGAAAATGTCTCAAAGGTCTCATCCTTGCTGGTCAGCAAGATAACCCACGTATACCGAGAGAAATCATCTACAATGACCAAGAAAAATCTTCTTCCACCCAGACTCAGCGGCTGGACTGGACCAAAGAGATCCAAGTGTAGTAATTCTAACGGACGTTTAGTTGAGACAATGTTTTTACTGTGAAAAGATTGTTTGGTTTGTTTTCCAGCTTGGCAAGCGTGGCATAATTGATCTTTTTGGAATTTAAGTTCAGGCAGTCCCTCAACCAATTGCTTTCTTGCTAGTTTGGCCAGGAGGTCCATGCTTACATGACCAAGTCTCCTGTGCCATAGCCAGGAATTTTCTTCCTTCGTTACTAAGCACACAGTTTTTGAAAACTTTTTCTCTAAGTCTAGCATAAAGACATTATCTATCCGAGGGGCAGTTAAAATTAACTCATTAGTTTTACCCTCGTATATTTTACATCCAGTAGCATCAAATATAACTTTTCTTCCATTATCACATAGCTGAGCTACGCTGAGTAAGTTATATTTGAGTCCGCTGACTAGGGAGACAGATTCAATAGTAGGGTTACCTCCGACGGTTCCTGAGCCTACTATCTTACCCTTCTTGTTGTCTCCAAAACTTACACTTCCTCCTTGTTTACGTTCGAACGTGATGAATTGAGTTTCATCACCCGTCATATGCCTTGAGCATGCGCTGTCAATATACCACATTCTTGACTTCTTGGCACATCTCAGGCTTACCTGCATTGTAATCAGTTTCCTTTAGGTACCCAATTCTTTTTGGGTCCTGACTTGTTAGGTTCAATAGGTAAAGCATCATATTTTATTTTGTGGCGACATACATTAATAGTGTGGCCACTTTTTCCACAGAAGTCACAACTGACTTTCTGTTTAGGATTTTTTACTGACTTGTCAGCACCCCAGTGCTGAGCGTGCCAGCACACTTTAGTAGTGTGTCCTAACTTCCCACAAAAATCACATTGGACTTTTCGCTGGGGATTTCTTCTCTGCTGAGTACCTTGGTACTGTGTACCTTGATACTGAGTTCTCAGCGAAAAATTGTTTTTGTTTGGAACCTTTAATTGGTTCTGAATGGTTGTGACATCCTTCCTCAGTTTCTTTGAAACTGACTGGACTTCAGAGACAGACTCATGAATGATTTTCATATTTTCATGCAAAACTGAGTTGTCTTGAAGAAGGTATCTGAGGTCACTCAGTTTGACCTCTTCTACTTCATCACAGTGCCGGCTGAGTGCTTTAATCTTCCTATTACACTTTTTAACAAGTGTATAGAGATCACTCAGGGCGTTACCCATTTCATTTCTGAGTTGAGAGAGTGAGATTACCTCATTAGATTGCTCTTCATTATCTGACTCATCAGATTGGTCAGCATGCTCAGAAATGCACGGCTCAGCAAGTTCGTCAGCCATAAAGCATATCTTCGCTGACTCGGTGGCCTCAGTTTCTGTTGACGAAGATTCATCACTGTCACTCCAAGTAGCCACCATTGCCTTCTTCCCACTTTTCTTGTCTTTCCTCAGCGTGGGGCAGTTTGACTTAATATGGCCATCTTGGTGGCACTCAAAGCATGTAATGGGCTTTGAGCTGTCCTTTCTGTATTTGCTGTCGCTTGAGTCAGCCTTATACTTATCAAATTTTTTGTAAGGCTTTTTGGAATATTTGTCGTTCTTCCTGAACAGCCTCTTCATCTTTCTTGTGAACATAGCCATCTCCTCATCATCAGTTGAACTCCCGTCAGTGGAGTCAGCCTTCATGACAAGTGACTTCTGCTTCTTGTCATCAGATTTTTCCTTCACCTCAAAGTTCTTCATTGATATCTCATGGGTCAGCAATGAACCGATGAGTTCGTCATATTTGTAGGTGGTTAAATCCTGAGCTTCCTCAACTGCTGTCTTCTTTGCTTGCCAGTCTTTTGGAAGACTCCTGAGTATCTTTTTGACTTGTTCTTCCTCAGTGAAGATTTTCCCAAGTCTCTTGAGCTCATTAATGATGTTGGTGAACCTTGCGTTCATGTCTGAAATGCCCTCATCATCGTTCATCTCGAACAGCTCGTACAGTCTCATCTGCTGATTCACCTTGGATTCTTTTACTTTGTTCGTTCCCTCGTAGGTGACTTCCAGCTTTTTCTAGATCTCTTGTGCCGACTCACAACCTGAGATTTTGTTATATTCTGTAGCATCGAGCGCACAGTGAAGCATATTGATAGCCGAAGCATGGTTTTGAAGCTTCTTAAGATCATCCTCTGTCCATTCAACCTCAGCTTTAACAACTGACTGGTCATCAATAACTTTCACAGGTACAAATGGGCCTTGGACTATAGATAGCCAGGCACTCATGTTTGTAGCTTGAATGAAGTTTTTCATCCTATTCTTCCAAAAGGTATAGTTTGACCCGAAGAATAGGGGAGGCCTGGTAATGGACATCCCCTCAGGTAATATCTGAGTTGTCTGGTTTCCAGGGAGAAACCGAGTGCTGTTTTCGCCCATGGTATGGATCAACTCAAGGTTGTTAGACCTTTAGTAATGAGCTTTTAGGCTCTGATACCACTTGTTGGTCCCTTGTAAGGTTGCAAATATAGTTCCAAGGGGGGGGGGGGTTAGGAACTATTTTACCTTTTTTAAAATAATTTGGGCAGATTTCTTTTCTTTAAGAAAGGTTTATAAAACAGTGGCACTTAACACTCAGCAAGACACTGGCTTAGTCAACTAGTGACTAGGACAGCTTCGTTGCTTAGGTCAGGAAATAGCACTTAGAGTCTATTCCTGAACCTGCTCGTTTGTAGCGCACAACTCAGCTTGATCTCTTTTACTTGGTCAGTTTTAGTTTGTTTTAAGCAAGCAATATGAATAAGGAGTTAAGGTTTAGAAATACTTCACTCAGCAGATTTATCCAGGTTCGGCTTCTTCTAAGCCTACGTCCTGTCCCCGGAACACCTCCGAGATTTCAAATCCTCTACTGAGCTCTTTAAAGGTAGAGCCTCAAACCTTTTACAATATCAGCAATTGAGTATGACAAGAGTACCTTCCTCTATACTTCTACTCAATCCTAATCTCTCCGCTAAGTACTTAAAACCGAGTACTCAGCCTCTCCTTTCTACTTCTAGAAATGATAAAGATTTTGTCCTAAACAACAATTGCTAGAACACCTTAGATGATTGAAAAACAATCACTCTAGACTTTTACACAAATGAATAGACTTTGTAGTGTAAGAACTTTGCTTTGCTTTTTGCTTGCAGAACTTGTAGAGATTTGGACATCGTAATGGCTTGATCAAGTTCTGACTCTTGTGAAGCTTGTGATGGCACTATTTATAGAGACGTCTGGTCATTCGTTCATTTCGAATTTCGAAATAACCGTTGGAGGGAAACGGCTATGTGTCGTTGTCATCCTGACTTGCACAGAGCTCTTGGCCAATCACAATCGTGTATCTTTTGTCCTCGGTCAGCACAGCAGATGGTCTCTCCTTTTAAGGTAAAGTCAACTGGACAACATACTGTGTCGTCTGAACTTTGCTAAAAGAAGAAACACTTTGTCTGGAAGTTTTCCTCTGCCGGTCTGCTGTCTTGTACGCCTTGTCGAGACTTACTCAGCAGCTTCATTGTGAAGTTGTTCCTGAAGGACTTCTAGATCCTTCCGTTTGCTGAGTTGCGTTTTTGTCCAAAACGACAACGTCTTGACATACGCGGGCCGAGTGTACTGAGTTGTTTGACTTGGGCCTTGGCTTCTGTATTGGGCTTGGGCCTTCCAATCCTTATGACTTATAACATTTATACTCAACATTGAACAAACACATTAGTAGAATAAATCAACACATTTAAACTTAGTGTGTTTAGAATATGTATTCTAATTTATACTTAAACAATTTTGTCAAATCAAAATTATGTGGAAAGGTGTTTCAACACAAGTCTCCTGTGCCATAGCCAGGAATTTTCTTCCTTTGTGACTAAGCATACAGTTTTTGAAAACTTCTTTTCGAGGTTTAGCATAAAGACATTGTCTATCCGAGGGGCAGTTAAGATTAACTCATTAGTTTTACCCTCGTATATTTTACATCCAGTAGCATCAAATATAACTTTTCTCCCATTGTCACATAGCTGAGCTACGCTGAGTAAGTTATATTTGAGTCCGCTGACTAGGGAGACAGATTCAATAGTAGGGTTACCTCCGACGGTTCCTGAGCCTACTATCTTACCCTTCTTGTTGTCTCCAAAACTTACACTCCCTCCTCGTTTACGTTCAAACGTGATGAACTGAGTTTCATCACCCGTCATATGCCTTGAGCATGCGCTGTCAATATACCACATCTTTGACTTCTCGGCACATCTCAGGCTTACCTGCATTGTAACTAGTTACTTTTAGGTACCCAACTCTTTTTGGGTCCTGACTTGTTAGGTGCAACAAGTATAGCATCATATTTTATTTTATGGCGGCATACATGGACAGTATGGCCATTCTTTCCACAGAAGTCACAACTGACCTTCTGTTTAGGATTTCTTACTGACTTGTCAGCACCCCAGTGCTGAGCGTGCCAGCACACTTTAGTAGTGTGTCCTAACTTCCCATAAAAATCACATTGGACTTTTCGCTGGGGATTTCTTCTCTGCTGAGTACCTTGGTACTGTGTACCTTGATACTGAGTTCTCAGCGGAAAATTGTTTTTGTTTGGAACCTTTAATTGGTTCTGAATGGTTGTGACATCCTTCCTCAGTTTCTTTGAAACTGACTGGACTTCAGAGACAGACTCATGAATGATTTTCATATTTTCATGCAAAATTGAGTTGTCTTGAAGAAGGTATCTGAGGTCACTCAGTTTGACCTCTTCTACTTCATCACAGCGCCGGCTGAGTGCTTTAATCTTCCTATTACACTTTTTAACAAGTGTATAGAGATCACTCAGGGCGTTACCCATTTCATTTCTGAGTTGAGAGAGTGAGATTACCTCATTAGATTGCTCTTCATTATCTGACTCATCAGATAGGTCAGCATGCTCAGAAATGCATGGCTCAGCAAGTTCGTCAGCCATAAAGCATATCTTCGCTGACTCGGTGGCCTCAGTTTCTGTTGATGAAGATTCATCACTGTCACTCCAAGTAGCCACCATTGCCTTCTTCCCGCTTTTCTTATCTTTCCTCAGCGTGGGGCAGTTTGACTTAATATGGCCATCTTGGTGGCACTCAAAGCATGTAATGGGCTTTGAGCTGTCCTTTCTGTATTTGCTGTCGCTTGAGTCAGCCTTATACTTATCAAACTTTTTGTAAGGCTTTTTGGAATATTGGTCGTTCTTCCTGAACAGCCTCTTCATCTTTCTTGTAAACATAGCCATCTCCTCATCATCAGTTGAACTCCCGTCAGTGGAGTCAGCCTTCATGACAAGTGACTTCTGCTTCTTGTCATCAGATTTTTCCTTCACCTCAAAGTTCTTCATTGATATCTCATGGGTCAGCAATGAACCGATGAGTTCGTCATATTTGTAGGTGGTTAAATCCTGAGCTTCCTCAACTGCTGTTTTCTTTGCTTGCCAGTCTTTTGGAAGACTCCTGAGTATCTTTTTGACTTGTTCTTCCTCAGTGAAGATTTTCCCAAGTCTCTTGAGCTCATTAATGATGTTGGTGAACCTTGCGTTCATGTCTGAAATGCCCTCATCATTGTTCATCTCGAACAGCTCGTACAGTCTCATCTACTGATTCACCTTGGATTCTTTTACTTTGTTTGTTCCCTCGTAGGTGACTTCCAGCTTTTTCCAGATCTCTTGTGCCGACTCACAACCTGAGATTTTGTTATATTCTGCAGCATCGAGCGCACAGTGAAGCATATTGATAGCCGAATCATGGTTTTGAAGCTTCTTAAGATCATCCTCTGTCCATTCAACCTCAGCTTTAACAACTGACTGGTCATCAACAACTTTCACAGGTACAAACTGGCCTTGGACTATAGATAGCCAGGCACTCATGTTTGTAGCTTGAATGAAGTTTTTCATCCTATTCTTCCAAAAGGTATAGTTTGACCCGAAGAATAGGGGAGGCCTGGTAATGGACAGCCCCTCAGGTAATATCTGAGTTGTCTGGTTTCCAGGGAGAAACCGAGTGCTGTTTTCGCCCATAGTATGGATCAACTCAAGATTGCTAGACCTTTAGTAATGAGCTTTTAGGCTCTGATACCACTTGTTGGTCCCTTGTAAGGTTGCAAATATAGTTCCAAGGGGGGGTTAGGAACTATTTTACCTTTTTTTTAAAACAATTTGGGCAGATTTCTTTTCTTTAAGAAAAGTTTATAAAACAGCGGCACTTAACACTCAGCAAGACACTGGCTTAGTCAACTAGTGACTAGGACAGCTTCGTTGCTTAGGTCAGGAAATAGCACTTAGAGTCTATTCATGAACCTGCTCGTTTGTAGCGCACAACTCAGCTTGACCTCTTTTACTTGGTCAGTTTTAGTTTGTTTTAAGCAAGCAATATAAATAAGGAGTTAAGGTTTAAGAAAACTTCACTCAGCAGATTTATCCAGGTTCGGCTTCTTCTAAGCCTACGTCCTGTCCCCGGAACACCTCCGAGATTTCAAATCCTCTACTGAGCTCTTTAAAGGTAGAGCCTCAAACCTTTTACAATATCAGCAA
Source organism: Euphorbia lathyris (assembly GCF_963576675.1). Classification (NCBI taxonomy): domain Eukaryota; kingdom Viridiplantae; phylum Streptophyta; class Magnoliopsida; order Malpighiales; family Euphorbiaceae; genus Euphorbia; species Euphorbia lathyris. The sequence goes on from NC_088910.1 coordinate 93,924,575, forward strand.
TTGAGTATGACAAGAGTACCTTCCTCTATACTTCTACTCAATCCTAATCTCTCCGCTGAGTACTTAAAACCGAGTACCCAGCCTCTCCTTTCTACTTCTAGAAATGATAAAGATTTTGTCCTAAACAACAATTGCTAGAACACCTTAGATGATTGAAAAACAATCACTCTAGACTTTTACACAAATGAATAGACTTTGTAGTGTAAGAACTTTGCTTTGCTTTTGATGGAGAACTTTTGTATACGTTTGATCAGCGTAGCGACTCTTGCTCAAAGTTCTCTGAAGAGTGTGGATTCTGAATGCTCTATTTATAGAGAGCTATGAGAGCTTCTGGTTATTTCAAATTTCGAAATAACCGTTGGAGGGAAACGGCTTCATGTCGCTTTCACTCAGTCTGTTCAGCAGTTCTCCTAGCCAATCAGATTCCAGCATCTTCTGTTCTTCGGTCAGTGTGGCAGTATGTTCTTCCAAATGGGGTAATGTCAAACAGACAGCTTTCTGCGTCTTCTGTTCTTTACCTACAGAGGAAATACTTGGTCTGGAAGTTGCTTTGTAGTCAGCGGCTGTCTTGTACGCTTTGTCGAGACAGCTCAGCAGCTTCATACCGAAGTTGTCTACGTGGATCTTCTCGATCCTTCTTTGCTCAGCATGCGTTTCATTACTTCAACGGCAGCGTTTTGGAGATACGCAGGCTGAGTGATCTTGGGCTTGTTTGACCTGGGCCTTGACTTCCATATAGGGCTTGGGCCTTATGATCTTTATGCTTTATAATAAATTATAAACTCAACATTGAACAAACACATTAGTAACACTAAATCAAAGCATTTAAACTTAGTGTGTTATAGAATATTTACTTTCACTTAATTAATTTTGTCAAATCAAAATCCTGTGGAAAGGTGTTTCAACACAAATGTCTTAAGGATAATTCAATTAAATCTTGGAAGGTTTAGAATTAAGTTAAGACAATATGTGCAACCCTTACGGGGGAGTCATTTCAAAAATATATCAATCATGGGGTAACTTATAACTGAGTTCCATAATTATGTATTTTGCCAACATCAAAATGGGGGAGTTTGTTGAAACACCTTTCCACAAGATTTTGATTTGACAAAATTATCCATGATTAAGAGGCAATTAAATTTAAATGCTTTGATTTAATTGTACTAATGTGTTTGTTCAATATTGAGTGCAAAAATATATATATAAAGTAAGACAGGTCAAAAGTCAGCATAAGCCAAAGCTGAGTGGAACGGAACTCAGCATGAAAGAATAGAAGCTGAGTGAAGTAGAACTCAGCATCAGAAGCTTCCTTCAAAGTTGCCAGAACGAAGCTGACTAAATTAGAAGACTCCTTCAAAATTGAATAAACCGAACGAAGCTGACTAAGAAGGAACTCAGCATGGAAGTTGAACATTCGAAGATAACGAATGAAGCTGAGTGAAAGTCAGGACAACATGAAGGATCCGTTCACTAAAGGACAAAGTCTGCCAATCTTCTGCACCAATAATTGAAGCCTCGAAAACACACAAAAGACTAATTCCAAGAATCATGGGGTCTATGGATTATTGGTAAAAGACAACTGGCACAAAAAGACAAGTCTGATGCAAGAAGACAAAACCTGACGCCTGAAGAAAACAGAGGAAGGGAATGGCGGAACAGTCTGAAGCTGACCAAAAGCTGTCTGCTAAAAGAGCCGTTTTGGACTTAACGGCTAAATCATCTCAAATGATCCAATCTTCAGAAATTCATCTATAAAAGGACAATGATAGTTCTTGGATCATTTGCCGAAGTATCAAAAGAAAAATACAAGAGAGAAAATCTTGAAAGCACTCAAATACAAAAAGATCTTACACCAACTTTTCTATTCTCTCTGTAAATGCTAGATTGATTGTTTTGTAATCATCTAAGGTGTTCTTTAGTTGAAAAAGAACAAGTGTGTGATCAATAGGAATATTGAGAGTGTTGAGCTGAGTACTTGGTTGTAAGTATTCAGTGGTAGAAAAATCTAAGTGCTGGGTTGTAGTACTTAGTAGGAGCTGAGTAGACGAATAGAGGACGTACTCTTGTATACTCACTGCCTTGTAAAGGGTTTGTGCTCTACCTTAAAAGAGCTCAGTATTGGATTGAAAATCCCAGGAGGAACTGGGGGCTGGACGTAGGCAGAGAGGCCGAACCAGGATAAGTCGTGCTGAGTAACTTCTAAACTCTTTCTCTCAATATATATATATATATGTGCATGTGTTGCTTGTTGTATTTACTCAGCTTATAAATTGTAAAACTGAAACTGAGTAAATCTGAGTGCTAAGTTGGAAGCTGACATTTCAAGTGTCAATTCCCAACTTTCAATCAAGCAGTCTTAGTCAGCATAGAACTAAAACTGTCTGACTAATCAATCGCCCGTGCTGACCAACACGCTGAGTTATCAAACTCTTAAAATAACATGAAGTCAGCATAATTAAAAGCGAAAAAGTTATATTAGTTCCTAACCCCCCCTTGGAACTAATTACTAAGGACCAACATGTTTAACCTAGCAATGTTAGGTAAACAGGGTTGGAAATTACTAAAATTCCCAAATACTTTAGTGAGTCAAATGTTCGAAGCTAAATATTACCCTAGGGAGGACTTACTTCTCTCCAAATTAGGCAATAATCCTAGTATGGTTTGGAGAAGCATATGGGAAGGCATTAGTATATTGAAAACATGGGTTAAATGGAGAGTGGAAGATGGTAGATCAATCAGAGTTTGGGAGGATGAGTGGGTTCCTAATCTAGAGGGTTTTTGCATAAACTCCTTTTTGGTCCCTGGAATGGAGAATTTGATGGTAGCGGACTTGTTCCTTGAAAATGGGAGAGGGTGGGACATGCAGAGACTAAATGGCTGCTTTAGTGAAGTGGAAGTGCATGCTATTAGTGATATTATCTTGCCATACAATGCAGGGGAAGATATAAGAATCCGGCATTGGTCAAGGGATGGACACTACAATGTTCACTCAGGCTACTTGTCAGGTATGGGGCTAGTAGAAGCTAGCAGAGTCCATGAGGGTTGGAAGAGGTTGTGGAAGTTGATGATTCCCCCTAAACTGAAACAGTTTATTTGGCGTCTGTGTTCAAAGTGCTTACCCACTAGAGCTCGGTTGGCCCAGAGAAGAGTCCCCATTTCAACTGAATGCCCAGTATGTGTGGAGCAAGTAGAGATAGATAACCATTTATTTGTTGATTGTTGTTTCGCAGGTGACATTTGGCGTGTAGCAGGCGTTCCTGTGCCGAGAGTGGATAACAGTAACCTTGACGAGTGGCTTCTCCAAGCCTTGAGCAACTCAAATATGGAAGAAGTAGTTAGAATCTATTGTGCACTCAAAGCAATCTGGGACCACAGAAACAGAGTCCTGTGGCACATGAGATGGTGGCCGGCAGACACGGCTTGGCGAATCAGTTTGGAGGTTGTTCAGGATTGGAAGGCCTATCAACAGAAGCCGCCAGCTTTGGACAATCGACACACGCAAGCAACACACATACAGACGGCCCCGCCGATGGCTGCCCAGCCACTCCCGCATGCACAGGGCACACAGATGAGAGGTAACCACTTTTTGCCAAATCCTCAACATAGATGGTACACGCCTAGCCCGGGCTTTATCAAATGCAATATAGACGGGGCCATTTTCAATGAATTAGAGAGTAGTGGCATGGGAGCGGTGATTAGGGACGAAAGGGGAGCATTTCTCTTTTGTAGTAGCAGTCTTATCCCAAGCATTAAGGAGCCACGTGTCATTGAAGCTCTTGCAATCCGCACGAGTTTGTTATGGATTGCTAATTTGGGTTATTCTGCTGTTATTTTTGAATCTGATGCTAAGGCTGTGGTAGATGCTATTCACTCTGAAAAGCAGGACATTTCTGAATTTGGTATGATTGTGGAAGATTGTCGAGTCCTGCTAAGATCCACCCCTTCTTTTAAATTAGCTTTTATTTCTCGTTTAGCGAACAGTACGGCTCATTTGGTAGCTAGGCTTGCCTGTTCCAATGCTAGCGATTTTGTTTCAACTGTTGTGCCAGACTGGCTTGTGAACACTATTTATATGGATGCAAATCCATCATCTATTTAAGCGTCACTTTCAGGTTCAAAAAAAAAGTTTAGAGAGATAATTAAAATTTTGAGATATGCTAGAAAACATTTACGCCTAATATTATGAAATTCAACTAATGATATACCTTATACTCCATTATCCACTTTATATATTTCCCTAAATTCCATATCATATCATATCATTATCATATATTATATTATTTTGAAAGGAAACTTTATTAATGACCTCAATATAGGATAAGAAGTTAACATCACATGCTCTGAACATTAAAATGAATTAAAATAATACGACTCAGCTAGAATATGATTCACCTTGTCAGCTTGCCTCCGAACAAATTAAACTGAGTAAGAGTCATATTATCGAAGCAGAAACCGACACCAACCAACCAAAATTTTGGATACCACACTCCGAATGATCTTCATTTGGACACAAGCTAGAATAAATAACGTCAACCACAAAGCTTGGCATCCATTTAAAAAATAACCCTCTGCAAAACTTGGTCTTCCATCCAGGCTGTAGCCTGTACTAAAGCCAGCACCTCGCTTTCCTTCACTGTTAACAGCTTGTAAAGCATTGTCGTCCTCGCACAAGAAAAACTACCATGATTATCGCGGATGACAGCTCCCAAGCACACCTAAGACGGTCAGCAGCAAAAAAAGCTGCATCAGTGTTGCATTTTAACAAAAGAGGGCGGACAATGCCAAAACAAACACTCCGAGCCCTGCTGAGCTGAACCTATTTAACAGAGCTGTTTGACTCGGGTCCAGGAACACAATGTAACCATAACAACAAAACTGATCTGATCCGTTGGAGTGAGCATTGTGAAGAAAAAGCATGCAAAGTTACCTGCATTCCGAGCTGAAGCAGAAATCAAATCCGTCATGCCAGCAGTGCCTAAAAAATACACACACTTTATTAGGGACTTCTGATCTTCCAAATCAATTGTCAATTTCCATGATGTGAAATTGATCATCCCTGGAGACAATAATTTTGTACACACTTTTAAATGAAACCAACCGAAATCACTTGAGCTAAAAGCTCAAACTAATAGTTAAAAGTCCACTTTATACTAATATCCGATAGTAAATGCTTGAAGAGTTCAGGTGCCAAATAACCCTGTCTTCCCGATTCTCCCACCTACAACTTCAACATTTCTTGAATGTTACGAGGTTTAAATATAAAACCACTAAAACAATGTCTTCAGCTCTCACAATTTGTAAGGAGAATCCTATCAATAAAATCAAAGCTAGTGAAAATAATCATTAAATATCCACTTTTTGCAATATATATCACAATTAATACATAAAAATAAAGTAAAAGTCACACCAATTATATATGTACATCTTCATGTAAATTACAAACATATATCTTAAAAATAAAAAATGACTTTAGAGACAGTAATGAGCAAACCAGCAGAATTTCCCTCCTCCTTTACACAATTCATCTTGTTCTTCATTCCCTCTACTATGAATCCACCATAACATATTTGTAACAGAATTACCTTCTTCTTCTTCTCCTTCCTCTTTCATATTTCTTATCTTCTCCAATGCTTTTTCTCTGTCATAAATCCCTTCCATGGCATAAACAAATCCTTTCCACCCTTCACTCACTCCTTCCTTTTCTAAACTTGGCAATGCCCAATTCACAACCTCCTTTACAAACCCTAAATCACTGAACAAAACCTCACTAATTGGCAACATTAATGGCAGATCTGAATTAGGCATAAAAAGTGTCTTACTTTCCCTTTTATTAGCCCATAAAACACCCACTAACCTATTCTCTTTGCTGAAATCTTCTCCATATAATAAACTCTCACCTTCTTTAACTTGCCACCATGTTTGAGCTGCTTGAATTTCCATGGCTGCAAGTGTTGATCCAATGGCAACAAGATGAGTGTCTCCATATGCTAATCCCATTAAAGCTGCTGAATAGTATGCATTCACTGATTCATTTGAGCTTTTCTGGTTTCGTCCATCGGATGATTCGGTTAGTCCTGATGACCATGAATGCAATTTGTACATGTCAAAACATCTTAAACGTGTGTAGCTTGAGTTTACTTGTCTTCCTATGTTCATAAAATCAGCCATTAGAGAATAAGCCTGAGGCTTGTACTTGTTTCCCCATAAGGGATCAATTTTCGCAAGAACAGCTATTGAATAGACAAAGTAACCAAGATGATTCAAGTGATCATTGTAAACCCCAAATCCAAAATCTGCAGCAGCATCAGTTGTACCTTGTTTGGTTACAATTCCTCCCCACTTTTCATCATATAGAAAACCATTTTCCTTTGAGGTTCCATCGAGCCATGGCTCAATTGTTTCCTTTAAGTACTTCTTAATTGCAGGTAGAACATCTGTGTGCCCAATTTCCTCAGCTATCAAAGCCAATCTTGCTGCTCTTGAGCTCAATTTAGCACAATGATAAGATGAAGCTGTTGTTATTGCTGATGATGGATTTAAAGACTCCACATTTTTGCACAATGAAGACACAATCTCAGTGAAAGATGAATCTTCATCTTTCACACCCTTTATTGAATGCCAAGTTATTGAAATAGGATCAGATTTCAATAGCCAAGAATCCCCAATTACACCAACAAGATCACCATCAATGCTTCTATACTTGAAATCATTCAGAATGATTACGTTTTCACTTGATAAAAGCTTAACATGCAAAGGATGTGCAAGCATAAGCAAGTCGCCAAACCCATTCTTTTCCCACTTATACTCAATTGAAAATGGTTTTGTTAAATCAGCATTGCCTGATACTGCATAGCAAGAGCTGAACCGATCAAGAATTGCTTCATGTTTCCGTTTAGAATCTGGCACTATAGCAATCCTTACAATGCCAGAAAACCCATCAGAAGTAATGGAAGATCCTCCCCGACTTAAATTCATCTGTGCAGATGAATATATTAGCCACGTTTGACCATTATTAAGCTTAAGAGTGTGCTTGGTGAGTGAAGTGTTTGAAGAAAGTGAAAGAATGTGATGAATTGTTGATATAGAAATTGAAGTATTGGAAAGAACCGAACATGTCAAAAAAGGGCTTCCTCTAGTAAGAAAGAAGCGGAAGTTTGAAGAGGGTATATCCAAAGTGAGACTAAGATCACTATAAGAAGATATAACATGGTTTTGTTGAGCATTTGGGTCAGTTTTATTTGAAGCAGAGATGGTAAGATCAGGCTGAAATCTCTGCTGTATAAAGGAGGAAGTGTGAATCTGAAAAGGGTAGGAGACAGAAAGGGAAGAATTGGAGGATTTAATGAGATAGGGATGAATGAATTCGGGTTGGTCGCCATTAGAAAGGGTGAAGTTTTGAAAGAAAGAGTTAGTAGGCAAAGGGGAGGAGAGAAGAGAAGGGGAAAAGAATTTGGAAGGATCAGGTAAGATTGTGGATTGTGCTGTTGGGAAGAGAAATGGAAAGGTTTGACGTGGCTTTTGTGGAGGTTCTTCTGGTGGGGGTGGTTCTTCTGGTGGTGGAGGAGGAGGTGGAGGGGGTGGTGGGGGCGGTGGTGGGGGAGGGGGAGGTGGGGGTGGTGGTGGTGGAGGCGGTGGTGGGAGTTGGTGTCTGCGGCGTTTCCTGAAAGGCCTCTCAAGTTCGCGGCCTATTTTTTTCAGCATTTGAGAAAAGAATTGGAGGGAATTGAAAAGTTGGTTTAGTTAGTTAGGTTTTTGTAAGAAGATATTGTAATTTAGGGATGTATATATAGATGTGAAGAATTAGGGGAATTTTGAATTGGGTAAATAGCAAAGAAATGTGCATAAAATTGGACAAGGATTATTTAAGGTAAAAGAAAAGAATTAAGAAGGGAAGAATAAGATTTTGTGGTGAAGGGGACAAAGAATGTTGGGATTTGAGAATGGAGAAGGGCAGGTAATGAATATTCTGCTTATGATTAATTCAATATTTAAGTTGGATAGTATGATGCATTCGATGCTTATTTTATTTTTTACAAAGTAAGTTTTACTTTGTTTTTTCTACCATTGGATGAACTTACTTTGTCAAAGTTCATCACCATTCAAAGGTGGAAAAAACAAAGTAAGACTTACTTTGTCAAAAACAAAGTAAGCATAGCCTAACCTTGGATTAGTAAAATATTATTCACATGAGTAGAAATTCAGTATTCAAGTTGATAGTATCTGTTAAAAAAAATAAGGTATCGTTAGGAGCAATTTTATTTCTAATATTTTAAATTGTACAATTTATTTCTAATGTTGGTATTCAATAGCAATTTACTCCTAACATTGTTAAGTTTGAGAAATAATTCATCAAATTGTCTTCTCGGTTATGAATCTTGTTATCTATACATCACATGTGCATCATTTTATCACTTATTATTAACAGATCATTAACATATGACTAGACCTGAATTTTTTTTATAAAAAATTAAAAAATATACTATCTTTTGTACGAGTTTAACAAAAAAAAATTCAATTTTTTTTACCGAATTTATAAATATTAATCTCCAATTTTATTATTAAATCACAGAAAATATGATTTTTTTAAAACAAACTATATGCAATTGGTGTAGAATAATGAACAAAATTTATGTGTTTTATAATAATATCTGACATTGACCAAACTTGCCAATGTTAGGGGTAAAGTTACTATTGGCTACCAATGTTAGAGGTAAAATTGCTCCTGATTGTAAACATTAAGCGTATTTTTGCACATTATAAAAGAAGAAGAAGTTGATACTGAATTTTCATACTTTCTATTCAAGTTTGAATTAAGTAATTCTTAAAAAAACTAAGAGTAAATTAAAAAAAGATCACGTGCTTTTACATATTGTCAAACTGGTATCTGATAAATTTTTTATCCAAAAGCTGATTGATCTTTCTTGTTTTGACAAGAAGATGATTGAAGTTTTTCGTTTTACTTAAAACAAAAATTTTAGTGTTACGACCTCAAAATTGAAAAATTCAAAAACTTAATGATGTTTTAAGCAACTTTAATTCTTTAACTTTTTTTATTTTGCGAGCATTTAGGTGCTGTTTGGTAATGAGAGAAAAAATAAATATTTTGGAGAGAGAATTCTAAAAAAATGATGATTTTGAAAAATAAAAAATTTGTTTCTAATAAATGTAGTACTAAAACAACTTTAAAAGTTTTCAATTTTGAAATCCTTAACATTTAATTTTATAGTATCAAATTAAAAAATCATTATTTTATACGTTCCGATATTTATTTTCAAGTATAATACATAAAAAGGTTTTTTTTTTTAAATTACTAGTGTTAAATGCAAATGCATGCCCTTACATTTTGTATCATTTTATTAAAGGTTAGTCTATGCTTACTTTGTTTTTGACAAAATAAGCATTACTTTGTTTTTTTCACCATTAGATGCAAATGCATGCCCTCATCCAATAGCTTATTATTTTATTATTCTGAATTAAATTCTCAAATATACTACAAACAGAAATACAAAAATTAAGTCAAATATAAATTTGTAGAAAAATAAGATCTCAATTCTCATATTTGCAATATGAAGTGATAGGGTCTCAATTGAATAATTAGAAACTTTACGGACCACAATTCAACTTTTCCAACAAAATCTGTTGTGCGCATTACTCCGGTCCAAACCCTGATTTCGCCGGTTCAATTGCTGAACAATATTTGCAGATTACAGAGGTTGAACAGAAGATTTGGGTCGGGAGCAATGGCGGGATTACTAGCATGGGCGGCAGATGTGGTAGGGGGTCACGGTGGTGAACAGAGTAATGAAGCAGACGCCGTTCCATTGATCTTTACAGAAGACCAACAAAAATATGTTGGCGAATTAGATCGAAAGGCAAGCTCTTTGAGCCGGGCGATCCAGGATCTGCGGCTGAGATTGCCGCCGCCCGATATCTCTCAACGCCTTCCTCACCTCCTTGCACACTCCCTCGCTTCCAATGCGGCTCTTGCTTTGCAACTGAACGCTCACTCTGCCACCAAGGAGCAAGTAATTCATCAATATTTTTTTCTATGCTGAATGTGATTGATTGAATTCTGGCCATCTCCCTCTTACGGTTATATTGGTGTACGGTGCAGCTTATCCTCTGTGTTTTGTAGTTCTTATCAAATTATACCTTTGGTTTGTATGTGTTCTTTTATTTAGATGGTGCAAAATCTTAAAAGGGAAAATTGTTTTTTCTGATTTAGTTTTTTTGAATTGTTTGTGATAGATGCCTGTTACCTGAGGAAATTGCAGTCCATGCCTTCAACAAAAAACTGACTTGCCATCAGAATCATTCACATGTTTAAGATTAGTAATTAGTATGTTTGTTACTGAATCGGCTTTATCCATCTGCTTTTGCACTAACTGAAAATATGTTATTTGGTCTAATTGATTCTAAGCTGCAGTTTGCGAACATACGTTTTGAGTAAAGAGTGGGTGCATGCAAATTTTTATGCTTGAAATATTTTGATGCACAAAGTTGACTGAATAACTACCAAATTTTATGCATCAAGAATATGTTTACTGAATAACTGCCAAATTTTATGCATCAAGAACATGTTTACTGCTGCATTGTTTGCAAATGAGGAATACATTAGACCTTGTTGTATAAACTTGGGTGATATTTAATTGGAATCTTTTTCTTGAATTGTTTTGTGAAAAGTAAGTTTAATAGTCCATGTACTTGTCTAGAGGAGATGTTGAATTGATGAAGATATCATGTGGAAATGAGTCCATCTGCACCATCTCCAAGTTTACAATATATGATTGTGCAATGTCTTTGATTATTATATTATGGATGGAATTTGTTGGCTGATCTGATAATTTCTCCAAAAGGTGATTGCTCCCCTTTCACTTATTAATTAATTGCTATTATTAACAGGCCCAGTTGAGAGAGGTGACATTGCAGGAAGAAAATGTTGCATATGAAAAGGCTATATCAAACTGTGAGAATAAAATACAGGAGAAAGTGCAGGAAACCGATATGCTTAAGAGGAAGCTACAGGTTTGGGCTTAACCTTGCCATGCTTTTGCTGCTCTCTAATTGGTTTCTGAAGAAATCATTTGTTTTCCTTAAATGTATCAACATCTCTAATACTTCAGATGTATCCTTCATGACAGGAAATGGATGACACTGAAAAGATTTTGAGAGAGGAGCTTGAAAATGTAGAAAGCACATTGGAGAGCAGCCAGTCTGGAAGTTATGATGATTTGGCTGTGCCAGGAAAAGGACTTGAAGCTGAACCAGATACACAAGCTGCAAAGTCCACTTTATCGGAGAAGTTAGAGAACAAGAAAAAGGAACTGGTATATAAGTAACTTTTCTCAGCATCTTACGAATTTTCTTAATTTTCCCATGGGGCCGTTGTACTGAAAATCCACCTGATTCTCATCCTCTTAGAGTTCACTGGAAGAAATAGTTCACAATTTAGAGAAAAAATGGGCAAAAATTCAGGATGCTGCGGCGAAGAAGCCTACACCAGGTATTGGCAATTTTTTGAACTTCATTTGATGTATGTGCAATTACACATACATGATTACTTGAATGAGGCACAAGCACACTAAGGATAGAAGTGGCCGAAAATAGGCCTTCTGTGTTTCTTTGAAACCCACGCACTAACTTATAGTCACTTACCTATGTGGTTGCCAGAAAAATTCTTGTACTCTGAAACTCATTGTAGGAAATTTGACCCAAAAGCAATTTTTGTTTGCAGCTCAGAGAGAAAAGATATTGGATAAACAGCTTCATAGTTCGATTGAGCAACTAGCAACAAAACAGGTGCATTTTGCAGTTATGGATATATATCTATCTATATATGTATATATATTCTATTTCTTTGTTATGTGATATATGTCTTGAAAGTAAAACACAATATTATACAGTTATTGGCTTTGATTATAGGCACAAGCTGAAGGCCTGGTCAATGAAATCCATTTGAAAGAAATTGAGCTGGAAAGATTAAATGGATTGTGGAGACGGCTTCAAAGCAACAATTTAGAGGCCAATAATGCCAGGAATCGTTTTGTAAGAAGCAACTCAGACAAGGGATCCTCTTCTTCTTTGGACTTCGTAGCAGACAAGCTTCCTTATTCGACTAATGGCCGAACAGAACACCAGAAGAGGCTTATGCTACTGAGGTCGGCTTTTGTGCTCTACATTTTGTTCTTGCATATCTTGGTCTTCATCAAGATTTCATTTTGACTAACATGTGAATGTACTCTGTATTATCTTCAAAAAGATCCTTCCCTTTTGAATAATGTTTTAATTTCTTACTCAACTCATTTTATTATTTCTATTGTATAGGACTTATAATTGACGTCTTTGTATATAAATAGATAAAATGTCTCTGTTGTATTTTACCTTTGGGTGTATTTAATATTTCGATGCATGATAAATGAAACTATAAACACAATTGAAATTGATGTATAGGACTTGTAATATGTATTTTATTAACAAACAAACAGACTTTTGGAAGAAACAAAAAAGAATAATTTTATGTAATTAAATTGTATACTAACAAACATGCTAACCAAATCAGTTTTTGCTGGGGTTATCAGTTGTCATTTTCTATATATATATATATTTTTGGCCAACTTCTACTCTTGCCTTTTATGCATGCAAATGAAAGTTTAAGGTAATGTATTTATGAGAAAAGAAAAATGGGAATGGAAATGGTGAGAAGATTATGAAGGAGCAAAGTTATGTCAGTCTCTTGCTGGATTCATTGTTTTACCACCAGTTCTACATGCTGCGTCCAAAAGAAGAAGAAGTCGAGCTGCTAATGCATTGCATTTGTTTATACCCCCGCAAAGCAATTCAGGTTCTGTTTTCATCTCTATGCTCTTATTAGCTATGATATGATTATGTCCAAACTTGCCTTTTCATTCGTAATAATTTGGATCTCATTTACTGTTTCTTTCAGTCATTGAAAAATCAATACAGCAAGGGAAACTTGAGAGAGACATGAAGCACCTCTCCGTTTCAATTTTAAACATAAATTACAAATCACTATAGCACAAAGAATACACAAATGGTATGTGCAGTATCTATAATACTGTATTAAGTGATATTCTGCATCTCCCCATGAGAAGATCTCAGAGCTTCTCTCTTCATCATATAAAGCAGAAATTCATTCCATGTGTCAATGGGGCCTGGCAAGCACCAATGAACACAGTCATTTACTGTCACATTCTTATGCAGCAGTGAGCGCCCGTACTGGTTCGGATGCCCATCTGGCCTCAGCAGCATAGCTTCAGTAGTAGCTAGCAGCCCAAAATTTAAACCCTTCTTCTTCCCTTCTTTCTCTGCTTTCTTCAGCTCCTCAATCTGTGTCAAATAGAATTCCAAGTTATATCCATCGAACTTCACTTCTTCACTTGTATAAGGCCTTGTTCTTACACAATTCCCTCCTGCATTCCATGCTCCATTCTCAAAGTGAGATGGAGAAAATGTCCTCAAAAATGTCATCCCTTTAAACCCCTTTAGCTCTTGAAGTGTCTTGAAGGCAGTCCTAAAGGCCATCCTGTATCCATAGTACTTAGTAACATCAGTAATGTTGTCCTTATAGCAGTTGTGACATCCAACTATTTGACCATTCATGTAGTAGAGCAGAGGACGAAAGAACCATTGTCCGGCTGAGATGATCACATAATCGAAACTTTCGATCTTACTCGCCCACACATCATCAGCTTGGTCTAAGTAAAGATTCATTAGGCTGTTGAGGGAATGGCCGTTGGGGTCTGCATCACTAGATTTAACCAAGAAGGGAGACCATAGAGTTGCTAAGGTAAACTTGTAATCAGAGTAGAACCAATATCTGAAATATGTTGCATCTGATGTATATAAGTGAGAAACATCCTTGGGTTGAGCCGCCTAGAGGATGTAGAGAAGAAGCATAAGGCAAACGATTGAAGAAAGTGTATTACGAAACAAACCTGTGCATTTAACTATCTTAGTTCTGCAGTTTAATCATTATATTTGAGCATGCTTAGTATTTGGCAAAGCTTTATTTTTGGTCCTTGACCTTAGGAAAAATGCATCGATTTGGCCCTTCACCTTTTGTTCTTGACCATTTGGCCTCTGACTGGACAAAATCTCTGGATTGGGTCCTTATTGGACAGAGCCCCAGAGCGTGTCATTTTGCGGCAATGATGCATAAATCTCACGCGTCAGAGCTTCATCATATAAGGGTCCAATCCAGACATTTTGCCAATTACAGGGACTCAATTTTATCAAATAAAAGGTCAGGAGTGAATTACTATTTGGATGGAAATGAGAAATTGAGAACTTACAGTAGCTAGGAGACAGAGTAATGATTGCATTTGGTTTCTTCCCACAGAGTCACCAACAAAAGCCATTGATTTCCCTCTAACAAGCTCCAAGAACTTCACTGCACTAAATAAAGGTAGTTCACATTCCTCTGGTCTCCATCTCCATTTCATGAACTCTTTATCAGGTCTCCCAAATTTCAAGCAGTTCTGCTGGTCAATAATCATATTGCATGTTTCATTGCTATAATAAGGTGGACCTTTTGGAAAAGGCACCCATTTTCCAGTAAAAAGATCACATTCTTTTACTTCTTTTCTGTATCTCAATTCACTAGTAGAAGTAGAATCAACTCTAGGAGAAGGTAGAGGAGAGTGTGGATTTTTCAAGAGAAAGAGAGGAATTATGGTGAGGAAAATTAGGAAGATGGCTAGCAGGAATAGCTTTTTCTTGGTGGTCTTTCCACTAGAAATCTCAGTGGCATGTAACTTCATGGTGGAGTTTGATTAAAACACATTTGCATTTGTCACTTATATATATGTATTTGAACATGGAAAGATGGTACCATACATGATAATAATTACTTTGAAACTGATGAGATTGGAGTGTGTATGCTAAATAATTAACATTAGACATCTTAATTGTTTGGTAAGAAATCATAATCAGTGGTTAATTGAATACTAATTATGTGAAGTTTTATCTGCTTTAGTTTTCATGTTAATTTTGCTATCTATTATACCCTATTGATTGATGTGTTTCAGTATAATATATAGGCTATGTAGACTTCTACAACATTACTTATATTTGTCATTCCTTCACTGGTCTTCTATATTATTACTGTTTGCTTAGAAATTAAGATCTACGTATTATGCAATAAACTAGCAATATAAAGTATAAACCAAATTGATTCTCTTGATCCAGCACAAAAAAGGCTGAGAAAATATTGGTTCACTATTAGTTGAATGCTGCTGCTGATGATGATGTTCACGTGCAAAAATACTTAAATACCAAAAAAGAGTTGTTTGAATGCAATTTGAAGCAAAGATAGTTTAGGAATGAAAGATGAAAAAGTAGCCTAAGGGAGAAGCATTGCAGTGTTTGACTTCCAAGTGGAAAGTGGAAACAACAGGGTACAGTGGAGAAGAATGATTTGAATCTGGAATAAGAAACTTTTAGGATGCATTCATCATAAGAGTGATGATATGAGACAGTTCAGCCTTGAAAGTTATCTTAGTTGAAAAATGGCTGGCGTGGCTTAGAAGGAAAGCCATTCATGTTTGTGTGTTGTTTCACTATAGATAAGTTTAGGTTGGACTGAATCTAGTTTAGGCTAGAAGTTTAGGGTAGTTTTCTTAAATTATGTTTTTATTTTTAAGTTTAAATATATATATATAGGATCAGGTAAAAAAATAATATTTGGCTAAATTGATCCCTTAGCTATAGTTGAAGAGTCAATTTATACTTATAGTGAGTAGAACACAGTTGACTGATATGAGAACATATTATAAAGCAAAACTATAGCTTATAGCACACTTAGCTAAACCATAATTTCAGTATAAAAAAGTGGAAAACAGGTCATTAAGTTTGTGTGCTTTAATTAGGTAATTGAGTATTTGAAAGCTAAGAGTGCGCTAGTGCCATCATATTCCATATTACTGATATTTAATTACTGAGTGCGCTAATTGTTAGAGTTCCTTTATGGATGTTCAATCATTATGAAGTAATATTACTTGTCAAGACACATGAAAATTCAAGAAAGGAATTCTAGAATATCCTTTTCTGACAGAAGTCTCTTGTATAAGCAGAAAACAGATGTTGAATTCAACCATAGAGTGATTAACTTAATCATTGAAGCATACTAGACACCTCTTTTTGTCCTTCAAACTCAAGAACATCAACTTCATATATATTGATGTGGGTCAAAGTTGGGTATCTCTTGGTATTTGATTTGGTGCAGGATTATTCCAATTATGATAACTCTGTTTATTGGTTAAATTTCATTATATAATTGGATGGGCTATTATTGTACACGCTTCAAGTCCTAAAAGCATTCACGTAATGAGAGTAGAATTAAAAAAACAGAGAGAATGAGATTCCTTGAATGCGCCATATCTTTTCTATTTATAAGGTTTCGAGGTTGTTTTTAGAAAGTGTGGGTTTCCTTACTCGACTTGACGTTTTGGACATGTGTAGGGGTGAGGTTGGAAGTGTAACATCAAGTGGGATCACATAGATTTGGTGTGTGCTATCCTTGAGTCGAGTAAGTTTGGATGATTAATTGTCAAAACTAGATTTTGACGTTAGAATTTAGAAGGGATTGAGAAAAGGAAAAGTGAGGAGAGAAAGAGAGAGAGAAGAGAGAGAAAAGAGAGGAAATAGATTTCTATTAATTCATTCGATAACCTCTACAGAGAACAACCTTCTCTAAGATAGAGTAAGGACAAAACAGTTGTACCAGCTGGTACAAGCCACATAGCAGGCAGGACCACTAAACTGACTAAATGCCAAAACTAACCTTTAGGGTAAGGACAAAAACAGTTATGCCAGCTGGTATAGGTCACACAGCAGCAGAACCACTACACTGACCAAATACCAAAACTAACCTTTAGGGAATAAACTTAAATGACAGAATAACCTACACAAACAACAATAACAGAAATTAAAAGAACAATATCACCATCACTCCTTTCACTTCTGACTTCTTCTTTTGTATGTCACATTAATTTTGGAAAAATTATTGCTAACATCGGGTGTTGGTTACACCTTCCATTCAGATTGCGCCACATGGTACAATCAGAGCGGAAGGTGTTTCCAACACTTGACGTTCGATATAAAATAAAATCTCTACTTTTGGTCTTGAATTTGCTTGTTCCATCGATCCATGTGACATATGCAATTGTCCTTTTATTGTTACTCATGGTTGGGGCATGCCATTGATCCACATAACGTAGTTGGTTTCTTCTATATCAAATGGAGGATCCACCACATGTCCTCTATTAAACCACACATTAAAAGATATGTGCAAAATCCTCCATTTGACATGAAGAACTTGAACCTTCTAATAATTTCTATTACTTTTAATTATGTGTAACATTAGTATACGTTGTTATTTACTTATTATAACACATCATTAAAACCTTCATTACTACTATCGAATAAAAAATTTCTTTGTTTACAAAGAAAGAAATGCAAGATCAAGAATCATGCTAACAAAAAATAAAATTATCTAACAAACTTCATTTTTCTATCACTAGAAAGAAGCTTATTGTGTTGATAAGAAGCCTCTCCAAGTTCCATCTTCAACATATGAAGCAAAAAATCATTCCAAGTATCAATAGGACCAGGCAAACACCAATGCACACAATCATTATAAAGTGTCACATTTTCATTTTCCCAATGTCCATATCTACTTGGATGTCCATCTGCTCTCAACACCATTGCTCCTGTACTATCAATTAACCTAAACTTCTTCTTCCCTTCTCTCTCAGCAACCTTAAATTCCTCTAACTGTGTCTCATAAAATTCCAAATTCACCCCCTCAACTTTTATCTCATCACTCCTCAAAGGTTTTGTCCTTATGCAATTTCCCCCCTTGTCCCACTCCCCATTTTCAAAATGAGAAGGTGCAAATGTCCTAAGAAATGTTATGCCCTTGTAATTTTCTACCCCATTAATGGCCTTAAATGCAGTCCTAAGTGCCCTTTTGTAGCCATAAGTCATGGGTAAGTCTGTCACATTGTGGAGTAGGCAGTATCTGCAACCGATTATTTTGTTGTTTTCGTAGTAAATTGATGGACGAAAAAACCAATGGCCAGTATTTATGATGAGATAGTCGAATTGGTGAATCTGGGTCGTCCATTTTTGATCGAGTTGGTCTAGGTAGAGATTGAATAGACCTGTGTGAGTTGGTCCATTTGTGTCTGATTCTTCTGATTTTATTAAATGTGGTGACCAAAATGTAGCCATGGTGAAATTGTAGGATGGGTATTTGAATGTCTTGAATTGCTCATCTGATGTGTTTGAAACATCTATGGGGTATTCAACCTGAATTTATCATGGAGGATAAATTGGTAAAAATGTCAATGTTTTTATACATATATAATAATTAACATTAACTAGTAATCCTCTATAATTAAGGTTTTTTTTTTAATATTTGTCATTTTTAACACTCATACATGTAATTAAAAAATTGATCTAATAAAAAATATCATATTGAAATGATTAAATTGATACTTAAAATTTATTTTGGAGTAAATTAGAGCTGCAAACCAAATTGAAAAGAAATTGATCTTTTTTCTTTTTATGGAAAATGGAAATTGATAATTTTTAACTATATGAATGAGCCAACAATGTTAGGTCCCGTTTGTTTGCTAGAAAATATTGTACATAAAAATATTTTAATAATTTTTTAGTGTTTGTTTGCTTAGCAAAAGAAGTTAACAGAAAATGTTAGGTCATCAACAAAAAAAAAAAAATTGGAAAATGTTTACATTTTCTTAACCTTTGGAACCCTATTCAATTCATTCTTACCCTTTTCGCCACTTACCATTTCTTTCTGTTTTCTGACGTTATAGCAAAACACTGGAAAATATTTTTTTTCCCAATACAAAATTTTCTGTTAACTAACATTTTTCAAAAAAACAATATTTTCCGACAAACAAATGGAACGTTAAACACTTATGAAATCACAAGTGATATTTATTTAAAGATAATAATAATTAATTAGTTCAAACCATTTACCTGAACTATCTCTCTCTAAATATATATAATACATAATCAATTGAGGAATTGGTAAACTGAAAAAAAAGAGTAATTAATTAATTAATTAATTAGGTGGTGCTGCCCATCAATTGAGTTTAAAATTCAATACTGACCTATTCAATTAATCAGAACTAATTTGATTCCACTCATGCCTAAATTAATTGGACAACACGTTGTGTTTAATTGGATATTGAAATTTAAATTTTTGGGACAATGATTTGGCATTCTCAATTAGTAGTAGGTCAACCTGAATGATTAGAATGATCAAATGAGTTTAAAATGATAAAATTCATTTGCGGATTCAGAATCCAAGCGAATGCTACTATATCAATTAGATAGTGCATACATGTTATATATAATATCAAATCATAATATTTTTTATATGGGTAATTTTACAATACTTTAGAAGTAATACTTCCGACCAATCAAAATCGTTTCAAATACCACTGCATGGATATGATTGGTGAGAAGAAAAAATATATATATATGTATCATGAATTGATTGATCGGGGGTATTACTCCAGGAGTACCCTAAAATTTTCCCTCTTATACACCTAATCTTTCAATTTCCTAAAGCCTTAGGTCAACTAACCTATATACATCACAAAAATAAATTAAGTACTTGTAAAAACAAATATATATATATATATATATATATATATATATATATATAACTGCCTCCAAAAGTATTTGCATTATAGTTCTTTATAACCTATATCTTGTTCAAAAATTGTTCAACAGAAACATTGGCCATTAATTTATCTAATATACATAATTCATAAAAATTATATATTACTCTACAATTAATTACCTGCTTAAGCAATTAATAAAAAAAACATTAAAATGTGAATGTAATTATGAATATAGAGAAGTATAATTAATGGTATATAGTTACTTACCCTAGAAAGAAGGCAAATTAAGGACTGCATATGGTTTCTTCCAACAGAGTCACCAATAAAAGCCATAGATTTACCTGCTACAATTTCCAAAAATTGAATTGGATCAAAATTAGGAAGTTGACATCCATGAGGTTTCCATTTCCACTTGGTAAAATCAGAGTCAGGTCTTCCATATTTCATGCAATTTTGATGCTCATGAATTGCCCAACATGTGTTATTTGTGTAGTATGGAGCTTCTGGATTTGGCACCCATTCCCCTTTGAATATCTCACATTCTTCCTCAATCAATAAATATTTATTTGAGGAAATATTTTGTAAGAAGCCTAGCAATAGAGGAATTATTGTCAGAATAATTAGGATCAATATTATTTTCTCAACTTTATGAGGCTTGTCTTCCATTACTTGAGAAGAGAGACAGAATTGAGAAATGGGTGTTTCACTTTCATATATATATATATGTATAGCTTTTTGTTGGTTTGGGTATTTCAAACATTAATTTTTATTTTATACTTTTTCATAATGGGTGCATGATTTTTATATATATGTGTTTATCAAATGATTTATAGTCCTAACAAACATGACCTGCCTCCACATACATGAATTAACTAACTAATTTCTCCTGATTATTTCATATCTATATTATCATAATATATATATGTATTAAGAGTTGACATAGATTATATAACTAATATGTGTAGAATAGATAGTTGTTGGATATTCTATCAAGTATTTTTTGTCCGTATTTAATTAGAAGATGATAAATTATGGAATTTCTCTCTCACCACGGATAGGATGACAATGGGTATTGTATCCGCGGGTATCCAACACTACTCAATTCTAATAAGATTACTCGTACTCTATTGTTTCACCCTTAATTTAATTTGGACTAATATTGTAATTAATTACCCATTTTGGCCCAAATTGGGTAATTTAATGGGATTACGATCGATTGGATAATTATACTAATTAATTTGGCTTGAATTTGGTATTATCTTATCAATTATATCTTTTTCTATAAAATATGCGAGACATTGGAAGTTTAGGGAAGATTTGGTAATTTACCAAAAGTAATGGCTGAATTGGATAATTAGCCAAACAGATACAAATATATACAGCAAAGAGGCGGAATGAAACATGGTTTAGTAGGAGAGAGAGCAGTTGAAAACTTTTTTATCTTATAGTTGTGGAACAATCTTAGCAAATCATATATCTTTCTTGTGAATGAGTAGAACTTCCTTGCCAAATATAAAATACACGTGCAATCATGGAAAATTCAGCAATTGGAAAATGGATTTAGTTCAAGAGTAGTGGAGAGTGACAGTTGTGTGCTCCGAGGAGTGAGAAGTTTGCATTAAAAAGAAGATTTTTTGGAGTAAGAAAGACATAAAAAATCACGCAGAAAACCAAACAGAAACCCAGAGATTCTTCAATGGACATTTATTTTATTTATTGCCTGCAAATTTAGTTTTAACAATTCGTTTATCGTTTCTTATAAGTTCTCAGATTTCTGTTATTCATTTTACTCAAATTCTGATTGATCAATTCATCTTTCATTACTTGGCGTTTTTTACTATAATTAATCTCAATCTCGTATATTTAGTTGCGAACTCTAAGCTTTTTAGTCCTTTAATATTTTCACAGTTATTTTATAGAAGTTGGATTTGACGTTATTTTGGGGTTTTTCTACAAAACTTCTGGCACACTCGGACAGGAAACAAAAAAGGCGAAACAATTTTTGGCACGCTCGGTGAGACATTACTGAAATGTCGCCAAGAAGAAATTTTTAGAATGTTGCTGTTGCGTCTATTGATGCAGACTTTGTGCCTGCTAACACAGGACAAATAAATGATTCGATGGAGAATGTTGAAGAAATAGAATGAACCTTTCCAAAAATTGATGATTTGGGGTGTGTTCGTTCAACCCGGAGTAGAGAAAGTTCTGTACAGATCCCAGAGGCACATAATTCGTTGATGATAGCAACAACCTTGAACAATATGTCCAAAGTGTTGGATGCTTTGTCCAAAATATATGATGCTACCCTGTTGCAGGTAACCCAAAAATTTGATGCTTTGGAAGAGACTAAGAAAGATTAGGTTGATTCAAGTGTGGCCATTTCTCCAACAAAAGGGAAGGAAGATACGACCGTACTAGAAGAAGTCAGGGGTCAGCTTAAAAATATAAAATCCCACCATTGAGAGATGATAATGGTTCAAAATGCCCCAATGCCGCGAGCCGAAATCCAACTGGTAATAGGCCTAATCAGCCTTCCGTTCCAGCCATCCATCTACAGGCTCATACTAGTATGCAAGCTACTCCTTATGTTTGCATCCATGAAGAAGAAATGGTCTATGACTCGGGGGCATGATGAAATTTAGAGGAGGAGGGCCGCAGATGAATATGCATCAAAATCAGGTTGGTAGCCCAGTAATGAATTTGGATGATGTGAGAGATATGGTGCAAGAGCTATATGGTCCTAGGCTTCGACAGGTGGGTATGCCAAAGTTCCATAAACCTTATCTAGGAGCTATTGACCGGGAGAATTCTTACCCAAGAGGATATCGAATTCCTAATTTTAGTCTTTTTTCTACTGAAGAAGGGCAGTCGACACTGGAGCATGTGGCAAGATTTACTACGTGGCAGTGGGAATCTCATATCTCACTCTATTAACAGGACGAAGAGTCCCAGATGCTCATTTAGTCTAGAGTCTACACGATGTCTCTCGAGCCGTAAATGAAGCTCCATCTTCTAGCGCTCTAGGTACGTATCAGTCATAGCTAGTAGTTCCATGGAGGTTTAAATGGAAGGT
The DNA here is from genome assembly GCF_963576675.1 of Euphorbia lathyris. Lineage (NCBI taxonomy): Eukaryota > Viridiplantae > Streptophyta > Magnoliopsida > Malpighiales > Euphorbiaceae > Euphorbia > Euphorbia lathyris. The sequence goes on from NC_088910.1 coordinate 93,947,327, forward strand.
TGATCCTAGGCTTAAAGATTTGTATGTACTTGGCAGGCTTGCTTTGGTTGGTAGGAGTTTTTTTTAAGGGGGTTTACGAGCGTTCTTTCTGATCAAAACTTTATACAACAAAAAAAAAAAAAAAACAAGAAGAGAAAAGGAAGAAGTGCACTTACCGATTAAAAGAGCTCTGAGGAGAATATGGAAATTTGGAAGAATTAGAGAAGCCGAAAATGTAAAAAGGTTAACTTAGAAATCTCCCTTGTTTTATAGACCTTTACACCTAGGAAATGGAGACGACAACCTTATATCTTTACATGCACTATTAATTAATAACACCACCAATTTTGAATAATTCTAGAATTTGAAAGAGTTTATTTTTATGTTTAGAAAATAGAAGAAAAATCTAGATAATTCAAGTGAAGATAGATTTTTATATGTAATGTGTGATTAATATTTAGAATCTAGAAAGTTTACTAGATTTTTAGGTAAAATCTATTGTTATTATTTAGTTGTTTAAATGCATAGTTAAGAGTGAATAATATGAAAAAATCTATACATGCTTTTTTATTTATTTAGGGGAAAAATTACAAAACTGGGTCAAATGGGAGGCCCATTTATATATTTAACCCATTTACTCAACCTACTATATATCTAGACTGATTTTATGTGACTTTCCCATAATACCCCTAACCTTCCCACTTCCACACTCGCGAATTGCCGCTCCCCCTATCTCCTTGGTTATGCGAAAAGTTGTTCCTGCATTAATGATTTCAAGACTTTTGATCTTCCTTTCTTCCTTTAAATTGCACGAAATCTGCACCATTTAGTCAAAATCACAATGAATTTCTCTTTTTCCTCTCTTCATCTCTTGATTCTGCAACTTCCCAACCCTAGAAAACGAAGCCATGGTTTTTCATCTTCCTGTTCGTTGCTTGGTTTCTTTCTTCTTGTTACCATCAAAGAAATGGTTTTTCTACGTTCTTCCCATGTTATCATATTGTTATTGTCGCTTTTGGGGGTGAAAGGGGCGAAAAATGTAAGTATCTGTTTTTTTTTGCGTTTTTTCATGAATTCACTTCGCAATCGATGGTTTCGCTAAGCTTTGCGAAGAGAACGAGCCTGGAAAGTGACGATCTACTTCGTTAATCGATGATTTCACGAAGATATACGAAGAGAAAGAGTCTGAAACGTATGTATCTACCTCGCGAATCGATGATTTCGTGAAGTCTGCGAATAGATCCTCACGTTTCAGATCTCGCAGACTTCGCGAAAGCATCGATATGCGACGTAGATAGTCACGTTTCAGACCTCGCAGACTTCGCGAAAGCATCAATATGCGAAGTAAAATCACCTCTTCCCTTGCACATTTACATTCGCATACTTCGCTAATCTTCATTTCGCGAAGCCAAAATCGTCTTTTTCCCTGCCTAACACGATTAATTTTTTCTGTAGATGGTTGAATACGTAACATCCCATTCTGGAAGGCGGCGTACTGGGCTGCAGGTGAGATGATTTTCCTTCATGTATAGGGATGAACTTCCCCAAGATTGACACATTCACTCCTAAAGTGGTTGGTTAGGAGAGGTTGTGTCAATCTTGGGGTGCACCATGGGACACGTCCATCCCATGGTGCCAATCTTCAAAGTGAACCTAACTTAATCCGGTACCAATTTTAAATCGGATGAGTAATCTTGGTGTGCACCGTGGGACACGTCCATCCCAAAAGGTCTGGAAGCCCAGACCTGAGAAATGGAAGTCCAGACCTTTTGGGATGGATGTGTCACATGGTGGACACCAAGATTACTCATCCGTTTCAAGATTGGTACCGGATTAGTTAGGTTCACTTTGAAATGATTAGTTAGTAGAGTTCATTGTGGCAATCTTGTTGTAAATTTTGATAATGTTATGATTTTAATGTTGTTATTGTGGCAATCTTGTTGTAAATTTTGATAATGTTATGATTTTAATGTTCGAATCCGTTGTTGTTTGCCATTTTTTGTTATATACCACTTCGCGAATTAGCTTCAAATCATATCCAGCATTCGCATATGCGAACTAAATTCATCAAGCAAAACAAGCTTCAGCTTCGCAGGCTTCGCATATGCGAACTAAATTCATTAAGTAAATCCAAACATTAGCTTCGCAGGCTTCGCATATGGTCGAATATGCGAAGTCAGACGGGATGGGGTGAGCCGCGCGTAAATATTGAGGGTATTATGGGAAAGTCACACAAAATCAGTCTAGATATGTAGTAGGTTGAGTAAATGGGTTAAATATGTAAATGGGCCTCCCATTTGACCCAGTTTTATAATTTTCCCTTATTTAGGAGTAGTATAAATAGGTCTTTGATCATTAGATTTATATGTGTAAGAAACACAAAATCTAATAGTTGAGATGGAATACTTTGTGTGTGTGAGAGTTGTAAAAATAGCTTAATAATAAAAATAAAGTTTGTCCAAGTCAGTCCTTCATTTTCAACACGCACTACGCTCGAAAAATCTCCAAAACCCTGTTTCACCTCTCAACCATTTAAAACGGAAGTATACTTCCTGACGTGTGGCTACATTCTAGTGGAAGGGCGATTTTTATTTAAACAAACGCCTGCAAAGGATCATGTGCGTTGTCAGTTAACATCGCATGTCAATACGGCGCTTGAATTTCTCAACTACCCTAAGGATTCTCTCATCTTTAATGATTGTTGAAACATCCTGCTGCGGCATATAATCCTACTTAGGCCATTGTCGAACTTAAAAATTAAATCACATTTTGGCTCCTGAAACCTCGAGCCTAACGAAGTCCTAGTGAATTTCGGCTGACCGAAAGGGGAGATCTGATAACGAGTAAACAATCATGCTGGACACATGGATCAATTAAACAACCACACTAATCCACAAAGTTGTCATTGCCAAAATACACGAATTGCAATTAAAATGCACTAAATCTTAATAGTCCTACAATGAGATATACTTCTTACATCACTAATGCTGTCCAGGACACAAGCTAGGTCACAGAAATTAACGCTAGTCCCAAACTACAATTTGTATCTTATAAACAGAATAAGATGATTGTACAGAAAAGATACACCCAGGGGCGGAACCAAGGGGTTAGGGTGGGCTCGAGCCCCGACAGGCCGTCAGAGAATTGAAAATTTTTTTTTAGTAATAGTGTCTGATAATATTTTGGAGAGAATTATATTAATTGTGTTTAAAGGTAGATGAGATGGTTAAAGATGCTTACTTCTATTTGAGAAGTCCTATGTTCAACTCCCTTCAACCTCATTTTCTTTTAAAAAGTTTTTATTTATTTTAATTTTATTTTTCAATAATTATAAAAACATGTTACCATTATTAATTAATTTAAATGGAGTCTTTATTTTTATTTTGATAACACTTCTGAATTCATTTTTAATGTCTTTACTATTAAAAAAAGTAAACATATTTAGTATTCATTTTTATTATGTCTTTACCATTAAAAAAAAGTAAATTAGTTCAATGCTAGTTTCTAAAAAATGATAACATTTTTACAGTTTTAACGCGTTAGAAGCTAAAAAAAATTTGTCTAGCCCTAATGGGCTGAACTGTGAAAATTTACCATCAACCGCACGGTTAAAATTAGCCCCACAAATTATTGTGTTAAAAATTATTGAATTTTACGTGATATAATATTTTTAACGTTATAAAAATTTATTATTAAATATTTAAGCTCCGGCTTAGTTTGGGTTCTGGTTCCGCCACTGGATACACCACTAGTGAAGCCTAATGTTCCTTCATCAGGGGAGTAGATGAGGGTGTGCAAGGAGTGCTAACGCACAGAGCCTCAAAATTAAAAGGGCCCCAAAATTTAAGACGTGCTTAGTCAAATATAGATATTAGCTGAAATAAATAAAAAATAACATAATGTAATAAGATTTATTTATACTTTTTCATTACATTGAGTGCGTATGTGATTTAGATATTTATTTATACTTTTTCATTACATTGAGTGCGTATGTGATTTAGATATTGAATCATTCAAAATTTACAACCTTAATACAAAATTCTCTTAATTATTAAGGGTTTAAGAAAAATTTAGTACAGGGGCCCCAAAAAATTTAAGACGGCCCTGTCCTTCATATTCCTATTTTTTTTCTCTAAATGTTGTTAACTTAGACATCAAAATGAAATCATCGGTTTTCTATACTTTTTGAATCTATTTTCTATTTTATCTCAAGCGATTTATTGATTCATAGCTCAGTTAGAAGTTTCTCGTAAAATCTTCTCACATCATATATGATTGGCAGCATATTATTAATATTATTATACTATAAATTATTAATTAGGTATGACATTTCCATCATATTTCACAATTTTGTGTATACATGTTGTGGATAGAAAATTATAGTTGGGTTTTCACTATCATATAAGAAAGATAAAAATTAGTTATAGAACTAGTTAGACACTGCCCAGTTCTATCAATTAGGCTGTCGTATCGATGAAATGTTGCATTCTTGTAATTATTTATGGCAAAATAATTTTCAGTTTCTTAATATTGGTAAAGATCTAATAAACTTAAAATTACCAGTGCTTCAACCTTTTTTTTTTTATTAGAATGGAACTTGATTTGATGTATGTTAGATAATTTATATCAACACATAAATTTAATAAATTAATGTTTATTGATTTAACTTGTTTAATAACATAACTCAAAAATTCCAGTTACCTCAAAAAACTAGTTATATTGGTAATTTTATCAATTAGTATTTCTAACTTCAGTGTTTGTTTTTAATATTTATCCAATCTACTTAAAAAGTGTTTAACTAATTTTGAACTGATTAGTTAAATTCTAAAAGAAAAACTGATTAGTTAAATTAGTTTTAAAAAAGTAAAAAGGTTTGAATCTCTTTGAGAAAGTATTAATAAAAATAAAGAATTGATGGGCCACTTCTAAATTAAAAATAAGTCAGGGTCCATCCATAGAATCCACAAAATTAGTGACAAAGGCAAATATGGGTATTCAGATGGGCTTTTAGGATCTACTACTAAAATAGAGGAAATTACATATTAAAACACTTCTTATTTTTATTTTACAGATGGGCTTTTAGGATCTACTACCTTTTTCTACTTTTCTACTTTTGTCATTTGTCAATTACTTTTTTTTTATAATTTTTAATTAATTTATTATATATTATTTTAATTTGTAAATTCAAATTTAAACACCGCTCTCTCTATCTTGTTGTTGGTTCTTCTTCCTCCTACGGGTTTTTTTAAATGGTAACTATTTTTTATGATTCAATTAGAAAGGAAATACGGTTACATTTTGAACTTCTTATTTTCTTAGTTAATTTCTTTTATTCCCAATTTCATTTATTGTTGTTTTTATATAAATCAAAGTTCATTTTTTTCACTCAATTTGACCTTTTAAGAATATCTTTTTACATATTAGGAAGTTGTAAATAGTTTTCACTTTCTTGACTAAAATGTAACTATAAAAAATAAGATTGGAAGAGTTTTGTTGTGTTGTTTATTGGTCTATTTTAAACATAAAATTATTGGTATGTTACAAAGTGGTTTAGGATCGAGCAAGAATTTAATTAGTCCATCACCAAAAGAAATAAATACATTGCTAAATTTTTTCTAGATGTTATAAAAGATATGTCGTTTTTCATTAAAAAAGATCGAGACTAAAAATAATCTGCTGATATGTTGGCTAAAGTGTTGCCGTATTAGACTTTTCAAAGATATGAAGAGTAAAAAATGAGTTAGCCTCAAGTGTAAACATTAGGAGGAATTTCACCATTTCGAACTTTGTCAAAGTTTGAATCGATTGATCTCTACGATTTTTGAGCAGAAGGTTACTGATATCCAGTTTCTTATTTTGAACAATGGAGATCGGATTATTAGTTTCGAAAGGTATTTTTATCCATGAGAAAAACTGGGACAAATATATTTTTTGTTGGTATTCCTTTTTGTTTTGTTTTATGTTTTTTTTATCCTAAATTCCATAGATCTTGACGAAGAATACTAAGAGTATGATGTGTTGATCTTTGTATACCTTTAGTTTACCTAGAGATGAACCATTGTATGCCTCACGTGTTGTGCTTCTTGTTGCATTATTGTGGTATGGTTATTGCGCTACTTATTATTTTTCTCAAAGATTTATTAAAGTCAGAAAAAGATTGATAACGAATTGTTAGTTGTTACCGTTGATGGTTATTTTTTCATCAGTTTTGTATCGGAGCCTTGGTTGTTTTTGTTTTTGAAATTTGTTGAACGATGGAGGCTAATACAAGCAGAATGGTTAATTTAAATGGTTTAGATTACCATATCTGGAAAGGTGATGCATATTTTACGTATACGTGTTTGTGAGAGCAAGTGCACTCTTATTATGTATCAAGTAATAAAGTGAAAGCATAATATCATTTCCACGAGAATGATGATTGTAATTACTAATCTTTTTGCAAACTTACTATTATTTAAACAATCAATTGATAGAGTTGTGGAGGTAACCAAATGAAATTAGATTAATAAAATGGAATAAAAATAACCCAAATGATGAAGAGAAATTACTATGAGATAAGAAACTAGAGCGTGGTTGAAAATATCCAACATAGGGATGACATGTTCGCCTCGCACACATGCATCAACTCTTCATAGTTTCTGATGTGGACATTAGGATCCATGTCTCCTATGTACTTCAGCGGGTCTAAGGGCTTGAATTTCTTATCGCTTGGCCAATTAAAAATGTGAGTGCAGAATCATGTGTCTTAGCTCGCCAATAGAGGCTTATTTATAGCCACACCATATCTCTCCAATGTTTCCACCATGGCTTTGCCCCATCTTTTTCTCTGAATATCATGATCGGAGTATTATCGGGATAACTAGCTCAGTGTTACCCTAAGATGCGGTTAATCTTGTTGGAGGAGTTTCTACCATATCATATGTGTAGCTATACCCTGAAAGCGTCTGGTCTTTTGCTCCACTCCGGATCGCTATCCTTCTCTAGCTGATCTGTGATAATATCCTTAATAGTGACTTTTTATTTTTCTTTTTCTAGATCTGTCATTCACATTTCCGTCGTTGGAGCTAATGAACTAATATTAACATTTTAGCTCTACATGCACCGCACCAAATGATATATTATGAAATTTCGATTTACGGATCTCAAAGTATCTCCTCTTTGATTTAGTGGATTCCTGCAAAACAAGGGAAGCCGTCGACTTTCCGGTGTAAGTATTCATGTGCTTAATTTAGTTCCACTCTAAAAATAGTGCTAAGGAAATGGAGGCAAGATTTTGAACAAACTTTCTAAACCCTCTATCTATAGGTTGTTACAGTTCCTATTAGAGTTTATAGGTGGCCTGCTCTCATTGGCGACCCTTGTCTCAATAGAAATTCTACATGTGTTACCTTTTTGGATTGTTTTCACACTAGTATTCTCTTAATACTCATTTGGTGATATACACATCCTTTATATGCCAATATGACCCTTCGTTCGAATCATAGCCCCTAATCCACATGGCATCCGAGCCATCCCCATAAAAGGCCTTTGTCTAGAAGTCCAATGTCCGACTCTTGCACATGCCCCTGGTCGCTTAACAATCCTCTTTAAAACCTCTCATATGTTCTCTTTAAGATACCCAGTTAAGAAATGTCATCAACAGGTCTTACCCGCATCTCTGGTGGGTTTTCCAATAATATCTAACTTTGATTTATCATGGAGACCCACAAAATAATATTCATACGTGGTCATATTATATCATGAGATTTGTATTATAAGAATTCTCTATAAGTGGACGTATATCACATTGATCCGAGCACGTAAATGTTATGTTGTTGATTGTTATATTCATCTTGTTGTTATTATTGTAGTGTGCCAGTTTCTAATTATAGTAGGAAGAAATTCTCTTAATCTGTTTAACTAGTATTCAAAGTTAATACGGCTGAAATTTCGCAAGTCAAATTAATTAGCAAAGCAAGAAAAATATGGATTTGTCTTTTATATTGTAATAGCAAATAGAACATAATCCAAAATATTAGTAAAGTGACAAAATATTAAACTACCAAATAAATAAGAAATCTGCAGCTTCCTTGAATTCACGTGTGATATATAGATTGTTACAAAACGAACTAAACATATATTTATCTTTCTCCACAGATTGCACATTTTTTTAAAATTTAGCTATGACTTATCAATTTTACATGCTTTATTTTGTTGTTTTTGTTGACATTTTCTTTTTGGGTTTAATTTTTTGTTTGAGCCCTTTCAGGTAAATTTAATCTAATCTAAAATGATATTTTGTCACGTTTCTCTTTTTTGAATTTGATTATCCCATGGATGAATTTAATCCAATTACAGAAATCAGTTCCTTTTTTGTTAAATAGCTCCCGTTTTGAAGACTGAGGTTCATAACCAAATTATACTTAAAAAGGTAATTTATGAAATATTAAGTTAGTTCCTAGACGTCTAAGGTGAACAATTTATGGGATAAATTCAAATTTTTCCAATTATCGTTTTAAAAGAAGTGTAGATTTGCCTTTTTAAAGTTTTTAAGTAAGATGCATTTTAGCTTTATCTAACGGAAATTTTGAATATACTGTTTTGATTGTTATTTGATTGTAATACTAGACATTTCAAACAAGTTTATCGATTGAAGTAGTTTCGTATATTTTAGTAGGTTGTTTATAATTGTGTTAATAATACATTAAATAGTTTTTGTGATTAACTTATATGTGATAGATTTTTATTTTTTTGAAATAATGCAAAGTTTTATTAAGTTAAATCAGATGAAAGAATATTGCTAAGAAATGGTGGTGGACATGCCCACTCACCTCGAACAGACACAGAATTGACCACTTTTGCTAGAGCATGGGCAGCCGAATTTGTTGAACGCTTAATAAAGGAGATAGAGAACATATCTAAATCTCTTAATAAATGAATACAACCAGAAATAATTTCAACTAAATACGACTGACCTTCTAAACTCATTTGAATTGCATTGACAATGACGAGACAATCCGACTGAATTTGAATTTGTTAGGAATAATTGAAATTACGATAAACGAAAAATAAGCAAACACACAAGAATTGTTTACCCAGTTCGCACTCGATTAGAATGACTACGTCTGGGGGCACTACCAAGCCAAGATATTTCACTATAATGAATGAGATACGGATTACATAGAAAGAGGTTACATTTATACTCCTCAAGAAACCCTAACAGGCCGAAACCTTAACAGGCTGAAACCCTAAGAGGTTACAGTTGGATCGCTGCAGTTGGACCCATCGCTTCAGTTGGGCCTATATATATTAGTCTCTAAAAGCCCAACAATCTCCCACCTGGAGACTAACTCCGTCATCTGCTGGTAGTGACATGCCTTCAACTTAATTACCAAGGCCAGCTGAAGCCATACAAAGCTTCAGCTTCTCTAAGGTTACAACCTTAGTTAATATGTCCGCAGGATTCTCTGTGCCTGGAATCTTCATTAACTGTAATATCTTCCTGTCGAAGAGATGCCGGATATAGTGATACTTCAACTCTATGTGCTTTGTTCTTGAGTGAAAGGCGGGATTCTTTGCCAAATGAATGGCACTCTGACTGTCGCTGTATAGAATAGGATCCTTCTGCTCCTTTCCCAACTCACGCAAGAAATTCTGCAACCATACCATCTCCTTACTAGCCTCAGTCACTGCTAGACCTGTCCACGGGCCCGGGTACCCGCCCGGCCCGCCCAGGCCCGTGTCCCTTGGGCCGGGCTTGGACAATGAAATTTACTTTTAGACCCAGCCCGGCCCAGGCCCGCCAAAGCCCGCCTATTTTTTGGGCGGGCTTGGGACATATAAAAATATCACGGGCCGGCCCAGCCCGGCCCGCCTTATTAATATTAATTAAAAAATTTATATATTTATAATTAAATATTTATTTTAAGTATAAATTTAATTTTTTATAATTGAAAATTATGTTTATTTTTTTTAGGTGGGCTTACATGGGTTGGGTTTGGGATTTGATTTTTAGACCCGAGCCCGCCTAAATTAATACTGGGCTGGGCTGGGCTGGGCTTGGGACGAGCACTTTTACACAAAAGCCCGCCAGGCCCGGCCCGAACCCGGCCTAGCCCGGCCCATGGACAGGTCTAGTCACTGCAACATACTCAGCTTCTGCAGTAGACAAAGCCACCACCTTCTGCAGCTTTGAAGCCCAAGAGACAGCAGTACCACCCAATGTGAAGACATATCTGGTTGTACTTCTTCTCTTGTCAAGGTCACTAGATGCCAAATCTGCATCCATATATCCTGTCAATATAACTTTCTTGCCCTCAAAACATAAGGCTTATTCAGTGGTTCCCTTCAGGTATCTCAGAATCCACTTTACTGCTTCCCAATGCTTCTTACCAGGGTCTCCCATGAAACGACTAACAACTCCCACAGCATGTGCAATATCCGGCCTTGTGCACACCATTGCATACATCAAGCTGCCAATTGCTGAGGCATACGGAGTTCTCTTCATCTGGGCTCGTTCTTCTCTGCTCTTGGGTGAGTCCTGTTTAGATAGCTTGAAATGGCTACCCAAAGGAACCGTAGCTGGCTTGGCATCTTGCATGCCGAATCTAATCAAGACCTTCTTGATATACTCAGCTTGTGAGAGATACAACTTTCCAGCCTTCCTATCTCTTTCAATCCTCATGCCCAGAATCTGTTTAGCTTCCCCGAGATCTTTCATAGCAAACCGCTCAGATAACTGCTTCTTCAGTTTTCTCACTTCTCGAGCACTCGACCCTGTAATCAGCATATCATCAACATACAACAGTAAAATTATGTAGCCTTCATCCAATTTCCTGAAGTAACAACAATGATCAGCTTCACTCCTCACGAACTCAATTTCATGCATGAATCCGTCAAATTTCTTGTACCACTGTCTTGGAGCTTGTTTCAAACCATACAAGCTCTTGTTCAACTTGCACACCAGTTCAGCGTTATCAGACTTATAACCCTGAGGTTGCTTCATATAGATGTCTTCATCTAAGTCCCCATGAAGAAATGTCGTTTTTACATCCATTTGCTGCAGCTCCAAATCTTCTGCAGCTACCATACTCAACACTAAACAAATAGTAGTCAGCTTCACCACTTGAGTAAAAACATCAGTATAATCTATAACGTACCTCTGCTGAAAGCCTTTCACGACCAGCCTTGCCTTGTAGCGCTTGCTACCATCAGCCTCTTCTTTGATTCTAAAAATCCACCTGTTTTGTAGAGCCTTCTTACCCTTTGGAAGCTCAACAAGTTCCCAGGTGCCATTGGTCATCAAGGAATCCATCTCATCATCTATTGCAAGCCTCCACTTGCTTGCATCCTCTCTACGAGATGCCTCCAAGTAGCTTTCTGGTTCACCACTATCTGTCAGCAGCATGTAGTTGCTTGAAGGCGTGTACCTGTTAGGTGCTCTACACTCTCTAGTGGATCTGCATAGTGTAATCACTAGAGTTTGGGGTTCTTCTTCCTCCTTAACAACTACCTCCTTAACAACTACCTCCTTGCTCCCACCAGAATTCGTGATGTCTAGCTCCACGATCTCTGGTTCTGAATCAGCAGTATTAGATGCTCCCAGACTATCTTTGTACACCATCTGCTCATTGAAAACAACGTTCAGACTGCGAATAATCTTCCTGTTCTGACTATCCCAGAACCGATATCTGAAATCATCACCACCATATCCAATAAATGTGCACTTAACAGACTTCGCATCTAACTTACTTCTCTCAAGGGGAGCAATATGAACATATGAATCACATCCAAATACTCGTAGAAAGGACAGATTTACCTGCTTGCCACTCCAAGCCTCTTCAGGAATGTGATAGGGGTCAAAAACCCCTATCTTTGGGTACGGTTTTTGGACGGGTTTTAGCATTATTTAGTTAATAAGCGAGCATTTCTCGCATTTAAATGCTTTTGTGTGAGTTAGTTAGGAATTGGAAAAGTTTTATTTATTTTTCGTTGTTTAGGCTCGTTTTATGACCAATCTAGGCAATTACGGCCAAAATAGCATGCATAGTATAATTCCATTATCTTTTGAAGCTAATTGGTCCGTCAAAAGTCGCACCAAACGAAGCGTTTGCTCAAAATAAGCGATTGACGGATCAATTTAGCCTTTGGACTAATGTTATCTGGAGTTTATGTACGTGCGCAGGTGTAAGTTCGGGCGAAAAAGGGCTTCGACGGCATTCAGCAAGCATCAAGGGCATACCGGGCGAAAACGCTCGACGAGCGGGCCTCCGTAGGCCACGCCTGCTCGTCGAGCAGGCCCCTAGAGGCCTACTCGCCGAGCAGGCCGCCAGAGGCCTACTCGCCGAGCAGGCCGCCAGAGGCCTGCTCGGGCGAGCAGGATGCCTGCTCGCCGAGTAGGCCGCCAGGCGCCTGCTCGGGCGAGCAGGAGCCTGCTCGCCGAGCAGGCCACCAGGCGCCTGCTCGGCGAGCAGGGCGCTGCTCGTCGCGAGTAGCCCTGCTCGGCGAGCAGACCTGCGGGAATTGGTCAAAAAGACCAATTCCTCCCCCACGAAGCCACGATGGACCCCACGACTTCCTACACCAATAAGGACACGAAAATAGGTCAAAAAGAGGGCCGAGCCACGCCTATAAATAGAGTTTTTCCAATGTAATTTAGATATCTTTCAATTTTGTAAATTATCTTAGCTTTCCCCTTGTAATTCCTCTCCATCTCCTCCATCTTCTTCGACTTCCATTGAAGCTCCTTCAAAGCTTTTTCTCGAGGAATTATCAAGGTCCATCCTTAAGATTAAGTCACCGGCTGCAGAGTAAACAGGTTCCCTGAAAGGGATTTTTGTATCTCCTTTTATCTTTCCTTGTTTGTACTCTTTGATACAGTTGCCGAACTTAGCTTATTGTATCTTGTGACATTTATCTTCGCCTTTAATAATAATTTAGCTCTTGTTTTGTTCTATGATTATTTGTCTAATCTCTGTCTTACGCTTTATTCAATTGGTTTAACTCATTCAAAAGCCCCAAAATCTAGTAGGCACATATTGCGAGCTGAATCTGACCTAGTCAGAGCCTAGGAGATTGACGACCTCTTAGTTGATTAAGCGCCAATTTACTGAGCCTTAGACCTAGTTTCGGCCTTAGGGAATCACGCGCTAGGAACCTCAAGAGGGTAAGTAGGGTTAATCGCCTTGAATACAAGTGACTCAGATTAGGTTTTTATTCAATAGACCTAATAATCTATCTTCATTATTATCGTGCATACCATGTTCCTTCGGATAATTGCATTAGTGAAAGATCAATTAGGAGTAGTTTAACTTAATTAGGGGTAGAGTAACTTAATTAGGCGTAGAATAACTTAGTTAGAATCAGATAACTTAGCTAGGATTAGTATAATTCAACCTAGGAGTAGATTAACTTAAACAAACAAACTCAAAACCCCCTAAGCCTAGATAACACCTAAAACCGATAGCTCGATACTTGCAGAAATAAATCCTGTGGACGATAACCTGGACTTAACCAGAAATTTATTACTTGATAACGACGGGGTACACTTATCCCTTAGTGAGTTCTCATCTCTAACTTAGGTGAGGGCGCGCCAAGTTTTTGGCGCCGTTGCCGGGGATTTATTTCTTCTGCAATATCGAACCAAAGGTCGATTTGTTAGTTTAGGCATTCTTTGTGAATATTCCTTGTTAATATCATTTATACTTGTATACTTGTTTATAATAACTATACTTGCTTATATTCGACTATAACTTATACTTGTATACATAAATACTTGTTGATATACTATTACCTAAATTCTGTAACATTACTTGTACTTATAAAATCGTTCTTCCAGCAACTATGGACAACAGAGCGTCAAATCCGCCCATGAACGATCTCAACACAAAAATGGATTTCCTTGTGGCTTCATACAGCCATAATAACCAACCAAGGACACCATTTTGCGAGAGATGCGGCCAGAATCACCCCGATAGGGTATGCCACATCAACTATTACGTACCTAGAGGTGAGAATGTAAGTTACTTGGGTAATCATCAAAGGTATAATTCTGAACCCTCAACTTACAACTACTACGATCAAGAGCATACACGATATCCACCGGCACCCTACATGGCACCCGTGGATAGCCTTCCATGTCCCCATTCTAACTCTGATTTTTATGGCAGGCAAACAGGGTACTCAGAAGGAATAATGACCCTCTTAAGAGAGATATCAGTCCGACTGGCAGCCAACGAGGAGGCATGCAGGACCCTGAGTAACCAGCTTGCCGCAATCAGACAAGAAGAAAGGGAATGTCAAGAGGCGTTCCTCTTACAAGAAGAGGCAATTCAAGCCATCGCCCTAAGGAGCGGCAAGGAAGTGGACACACTCGTGGCACCTCCATCGCAAACGTATCCGTCACCTCAGGTAAGTAGGGAACCGGAAGTGGTAAGCAACCCCGGTCCCGCATCTGAAACTCCAGCTCCTGAAGTAGCTGTAGAAAAAGTAGTTAGGCCTTATACACCAAAACTGCCATTCCCTCAGAAACAGAAAAAGGCCAACCTAGATAAGAAATTCGCTCGGTTTTCAGAAATCCTTAGTAGATTAGAAATAAACATTCCATTAATGGAAGCACTAGAGGAAATGCCGAACTATGCAAAATTTCTTAAAGACATGTTGTCGAAAAAGAAAAAGTTTGGGGAAAATGAGATAGTGGCTTTAACAGAACAATGCTCGGCCATAATCACCCATAAATTACCCCCCAAGCTTAAAGATCAAGGGAGCTTTACCATCCCGTGTAGGATAGGCAACATGCACATAGATAGGGCATTATGCGATTTAGGAGCAAGCATTAATCTTATGCCTTTATCAATTTTCAGGAAATTGGGACTCGGAGAGCCTAAACCAACAAACATGAAACTGCAGCTGGCAGATAGGTCGATCGCACGGTCTAGAGGCATAGTTGAAGATGTATTGGTGAAGGTGGACAAACTGATCTTCCCGGTCGATTTTGTGGTCCTCGACATGGAAGAAGATGACTCCGTCCCCATTCTTCTTGGGAGACCGTTCCTTGCAACCGGTAGGACACTGATAGACGTCCATGGAGGTAAATTGGTCCTAAGGGTGCAGGACGAAGAGGTAACATTTAACGTTTATGAGTCTATGAAATTTCCTCAAGAACGCTCCAAAAGTTGTAACTTTGTAGATGCGCTAATAGATGAATGTATTGAGGAAGTTGACCTTAACATAAGAAATGCCTCTTTAGAACTCGGTCTAGGTGGTGAGGAATGTGAAAACTCGAATGAACCATTTGAAGATCTCCCACCTGAAAAATGTTATTGGGTTAAAGGTAGAAAAGAGGACCTTGATCGTGAGATCAAACCTAAACCCAAAACCTCATTAGAGGAACCTCCAAAATTGGAGCTTAAGCCCTTGCCCAACAATCTGAAATATGTTTTTCTTCAACCTCCCACAGATTTACCCGTTATTATTTCTTCTTTGTTGACAGTTGAACAGGAAGAAAAATTGGTGGAGGTGCTGATGCAACATAAAGGGGCCTTTGGATGGTCAATTCACGACATCAAAGGCATCGACCCCAAAATCTGCACACATAGAATTTTCCTTGAGGAAGAGATCAAGCCATCCACCCAACCTCAACGACGGCTCAACCCTAACATGAAAGAGGTGGTAAAAGCCGAGGTTATAAAACTCCTCGACGCAGGTATCATCTTTTCGATTTCTGATAGCCAATGGGTAAGCCCGGTTCAATGCGTGCCCAAAAAAGGGGGAACAACGGTAATGGAAAATGAAAAAGGGGAATTAATCCCAACTAGAAAGGTTACGGGTTGGCGTGTATGCATAGATTATAGGAAATTAAACGAGGCCACCCGTAAAGACCACTTTCCTTTACCATTTATTGATCAAATGTTGGAACGGTTGGCAGGACATGAATTTTTCTGTACCTTAGATGGGCTATCCGGCTATATGCAAATTCCTGTGGACCCTTTGGACCAAGAGAAAACACATTCACTTGCCCCTATGGGACTTTCGCATATAGGCGGATGCCTTTTGGATTATGTAATGCCCCTGCCACATTCCAACGTTGTATGATGCTATGTTTTCTGACATGGTCGAGGAGTTCCTAGAAATTTTCATGGATGATTTTAATGTTGTATGACCTACTTTCAACCAATGTCTTGAAAACTTAGACCGAGTCTTAGAACGTTGTGAAGACAAAAACTTGGCACTCAATTGGGAAAAGTGCCAGTTTATGGTCCAAAATTGTATAGTATTAGGACACAAGGTGTCGGGGAAGGGGATCGAGGTCGATCCGGCAAAAATTGAGGTAATTGAAAAACTGCCACCTCCTACCAATGTGAAATTGGTTAGGAGCTTTTTAGGACATGCGGGGTTTTATAGACGGTTCATAAAAGACTTTTCAAAAATCACTAAACCCCTCACTCAATTATTACTGAAAGATGCTGATTTTAATTTCAATGAAGAATGTATGTCTGCATTCAAATTACTGAAAAAGAAATTAATCGAAGCACCTATTATGGTAAGCCCGGATTGGTCCCTTCCCTTTGAGTTAATGTGCGATGCCAGTGATCTGGCCGTAGGAGCCTGTCTTGGGCAGAGGGTGGATAAACTTTTTCATCCAATCTTCTATGCTAGCAAAACCTTGAATGATGCACAACAAAATTATTCAATAACTAAAAAGGAATTGCTAGCCGTAGTCTTTGCCTTTGACAAATTTAGATCTTATTTGGTGCTATCTAAGGTAATTGTTTTTACTGACCATGCAGCCTTGAGATATCTGATGAGCAAGCAGGATGCAAAACCTAGGCTGATCCGTTGGATCTTACTACTACAAGAATTTGACATCGAGATCAGAGACAAAAAAGGGGTGGAAAACGTAATAGCAGACCATCTATCCAGGTTAGAGTCAGATCAACAAACCTTAGAACATGAGGCAATCAAGGAGATATTTCCGGACGAAACATTGTATTCGGTACGATCTCTCCCCTGGTTTGCAGACATCGCGAACTACAAAGTCGGTAACATTCTTCCCCCTGATTTAGATGTAAGCAAAAAACGTAAGTTTATGTTTGAAAACAAACAATATTTTTGGGAAGAACCATATTTGTTTCGATTCTGCACTGATGGCATAATTAGGAGATGTATACCTGAAGAGGAGGTAGATTCTGTGATTAATATGTGTCATTCTAGGGAACCAGGTGGCCACTTCGGGCCAGATAGGACAGTGGCAAAAATCCTCTAAAGTGGGTTTTGGTGGCCACAAATGCATAAAGATGTTAATAGCTATATTAAATACTGTGATGCATGTCAGAGAGTAGGAAATATCTCTAGGAGAAATGAGATGCTTCAACAAGGTATACTCGTGTGTGAGCTATTTGATGTTTGGGGCATAGATTTCATGGGACCCTTCCCCATGTCACACAACAACCAATACATTCTTGTGGCGGTTGATTATGTTTCCAAATGGGTAGAAGCAGAAGCTCTACCCACAAATGATGCTCGAGTAGTGATGAGATTTCTGAGGAAGAATATTTTTACTAGATTGGGGACCCCCTGGACCATCATCAGTGATGGGGGATCCCATTTTTGCAATAGGCAATTTGACATGTTGCTCCAAAAGTATGGCGTAGCTCATAGGGTTGCAACACCCTACCACCCTCAGACGAGTGGCCAGGTAGAGGTGTCAAATAGAGAGTTGAAACGTATTCTTGAAAAAACAGTAGGGAATGCTAGAAAAGACTAGAGCCTTAAGTTGGATGATGCTCTTTGGGCATATCGGACAGCTTTCAAGACTCCAATAGGAATGTCCCCCTATCGTTTGGTTTTCGGAAAATCTTGTCACTTACCGGTTGAACTAGAGCATAAGGCTTATTGGGCGCTGAAATATTTGAATTTTGACCCAAAACTTTCAGGTGAACTACGGCTAACTCAGCTGCACAAGCTGGATGAGCTCCGGTACAATTCTTACGAAAATGCCAAGCTATACAAAGAACGAACCAAGAGGGTGCATGATAGGAAAGTACAAAAGAAAACCTTTGAAATAGGTGACCAAGTACTACTATACAACTCCCGACTGAGATTCTTCCCGGGCAAACTCAAAAGTAGATGGCACGGGCCATTCTCGGTCATCAACGCACACCCCTCCGGAATGGTTGAAATCAAAGGGAGGGATGGGGCCACCCAAAAAGTAAATGGGCACCGGCTAAAGCTCTATCTTGGCAAGAACGATTCGGACGTACAAGTTCTGCGCCTACAGACAAGCACAAAATGGGAGGCCGATCAGTAAGTTGTCTTCTCCACCCTAACTCTTTACACTCGTACTTCATGATTTGTGATGCAATGTTGGAACTTATTGCATATTTTTAGTGAGAGGAGGAGGGGTAGACAAACTTACAAAAATTGTATAAATTTTAAAATTTTTATTGCGTCGTGTCTAGTTTAGTTTAGCGTTTTTTGGGTTTTGTTTATGTTTTTCGTTTTTAGGACCTAAAACCGTGAACCTCCTTCGAATCTAAACTTCGTTATTTATCCTTGAGGGCTGAGAACCGAATCTAAAATTGCATGACAACTAGTTTAGGTGTAGGACACAACCCTTGTATCTGTAAAAGCATGAGCTAAGGTTTGCATTTAGACCCTACTTTTGAAGAAATGCTAAAATCATTACTTAGGTAGATAACTTAAGAATTGAAGGCATGTGACGTTAAACTTGAGTTTGGGGAAAACTAGTAAACACAAAATTGAAACCCAAAGAATTGTGAGTTGAATTTGAGCCTAAGAGCGAACATCAAAAAGCTCTTTTTCTTGACATTTTTGTGTGAATGCTTTGACTTGTGGAAGATTACAGATTTTGCACATAATACTGTGTTGAACCTACATGCAATGATTTGAGATGATAAACGATGAATCAGCCTCATTAGAATTAACCCTTTTTCTTTACCTTATTTTTTCTTTTTCATCCACTCTAGGAAGCCCCTTGAGCCTATATTTTTGTAGTTTATAGATTTTTCGTTCGTTCTAACCTATTTTTGCAAATCACAACTTGGTTTGCTACTTAACCCAAAATTTTTGCAAAGCTCAAATTGAGCCTTTGTTTTCTTCTAGCGCTTTATCTTTGTTTATGGCATTACAGTAGCAAGCCAAAAGGCTAAGAAGTGAATGGGCATCACTATCCCAAAAAGAAAAAAAAAAGAGAAAAACAGAAAAAGAAAAGAAAAGAAAAGAGACGAACAAAAGGGAAGAACTTCATTCCCCAGTTCTTAAAAATAAAAAACGTCTCAAGAAAACATCCCAAAAAGAAAATAAGGGATGAATAAAAAGCTCAGTCACTTCATATTCGCTAAAGCCATTTGAACTTTGTTTTTGTAGCGCTAGAACTATTAACCCTTGTTGTACCTTAACCCTCTAACCACATTACAACCCCGATTAGAGGCTGTTTTTGATATCATCGGAATCATATAGCATAGTAGAGGAACTCGGATGAACGTGCAAAATCAACGCAATCCTAAGCAAGAACATAAGCCGAGAGTAAACACTTTAGCCACCAAAACTGTGTGAAATGAGTGAACTACCTATGGTGAGGTGTTCTACTTAGCGATCCCCTTAAACTCGTTTAATTGAACATGTGTCCTTTTGCTTAAAACTATGACCTATGATAATTGAGTGCGGCCTTTGGATATCGTGTCTCTACTTTGTATTTCCGAATGCATGTAATTACAGATGCTCGAAATTGTGTCAAGCACCTAGTCAAACCGGGAGGTTTTCTAGCTTGCTTGTGATGGCGGGTTTAGTTTTTAGTTTACTTGGGGACAAGTAAAGTTTTAAGTGCGAGGAGGTTTGATAGGGGTCAAAAACCCCTATCTTTGGGTACGGTTTTTGGACGGGTTTTAGTATTATTTAGTTAATAAGCGAGCATTTCTCGCATTTAAATGCTTTTGTGTGAGTTAGTTAGGAATTGGAAACGTTTTATTTATTTTTCGTTGTTTAGGCTCGTTTTATGACCAATCTAGGCAATTACGGCCAAAATAGCATGCATAGTATAATTCCATTATCTTTTGAAGCTAATTGGTCCGTCAAAAGTCGCACCAAACAAAGCGTTTGCTCAAAATAAGCGATTGACGGATCAATTTAGCCTTTGGACTAATGTTATCTGGAGTTTCTGTACGTGCGCAGGTGTAAGTTCGGGCGAAAAAGGGCTTCGACGGCATTCAGCAAGCATCAAGGGCATACCGGGCGAAAACGCTCGACGAGCAGGCCTCCGTAGGCCACGCCTGCTCGCCGAGCAGGCCCCTGGAGGCCTACTCGCCGAGCAGGCCGCCAGAGGCCTGCTCGGGCGAGCAGGATGCCTGCTCGGGCGAGTAGGAGCCTGCTCGCCGAGCAGGCCACCAGGCGCCTGCTCGGCGAGCAGGGCGCTGCTCGTCGCGAGTAGCCCTGCTCGGCGAGCAGACCTGCGGGAATTGGTCAAAAAGACCAATTCCGCCCCCACGAAGCCACGATGGACCCCACAACTTCCTACACCAATAAGGACACGAAAATAGGTCAAAAAGAGGGCCGAGCCACGCCTATAAATAGAGTTTTTCCAATGTAATTTAGATATCTTTCAATTTTGTAAATTATCTTAGCTTTCCCCTTGTAATTCCTCTCCATCTCCTCCATCTTCTTCGACTTCCATTGAAGCTCCTTCAAAGCTTTTTCTCGAGGAATTATCAAGGTCCGTCCTTAAGATTAAGTCACCGGCTGCAGAGTAAACAGGTTCCCTGAAAGGGATTTTTGTATCTCCTTTTATCTTTCCTTGTTTGTACTCTTTGATACAGTTGCCGAACTTAGCTTATTGTATCTTGTGACATTTATCTTCGCCTTTAATAATAATTTAGCTCTTGTTTTGTTCTATGATTATTTGTCTAATCTCTGTCTTATGCTTTATTCAATTGGTTTAACTCATTCAAAAGCCCCAAAATCTAGTAGGCACATATTGCGAGCTGAATCTGACCTAGTCAGAGCCTAGGAGATTGACGACCTCTTAGTTGATTAAGCGCCAATTTACTGAGCCTTAGACCTAGTTTCGGCCTTAGGGAATCACGCGCTAGGAACCTCAGGAGGGTAAGTAGGGTTAATCGCCTTGAATACAAGTGACTCAGATTAGGTTTTTATTCAATAGACCTAATAATCTATCTTCATTATTATCGTTCATACCATGTTCCTTCGGATAATTGCATTAGTGAAAGATCAATTAGGAGTAGTTTAACTTAATTAGGGGTAGAGTAACTTAATTAGGCATAGAATAACTTAGTTAGAATCAGATAACTTAGCTAGGATTAGTATAATTCAACCTAGGAGTAGATTAACTTAAACAAACAAACTCAAAACCCCCTAAGCCTAGATAACACCTAAAACCGATAGCTCGATACTTGCAGAAATAAATCCTGTGGACGATAACCTGGACTTAACCAGAAATTTATTACTTGATAACGACGGGGTACACTTATCCCTTAGTGAGTTCTCATCTCTAACTTAGGTGAGGGCGCATCAGAATGCCACTCTGCAAGGGAGTCGATGGCCCTTTGTTGATCAAGAATGCTGCAATGTTAACTGCTTCTGCCCAGAACATCTTCGGAACTCCACACTTCAGTCTCATGCTTCTAGCACGCTCACACAGAGTTCTGTTCATTCGTTCTGCAACTCCGTTCTCCTGAGGAGTTCCTTTCAGAGTCTTTTCCATGCGGATTCCATTCTCAGCACAGAATTCCTTGAATTCCCTAAGCTCATACTCCCCACCATTGTCAGACCTCAAGCACTTTACCTTCAAACCTATCTCATTCTCAACCAGGGCCTTCCATTTTCGAAAGGAATCAAAAGCATTAGATTTCTTTCTCAGAAAATAGATCCACACTTTCCTAGTGGAGTCATCAATGAGGGTCATGTAATACAAAGCTCCACCAAGAGATTTCACAGGTGTAGGACCCCATAGATCACTGTGAACTAACTCCAACTTCTCTTTCTTCAAAGTTCTGCCTACCTTAGAGAAACTGACTCGTTTCTGCTTCCCGAATATGCAATCCTCACACAGCCTAAGATCAGCAGATTTCAGACCCGGCAGCAGACCCTTTGAACACAGCACTTTCATCCCCTTTTCACTCATGTGACCAAGACGACAGTGCCATAAATCTGCATTGACATTCTCCCTCACGACATCAATGCTATTGAAAACGTTGTCTGTTAAGTACAACGATCCAACCTTCTCACCACGGGCAACCACCATGGCTCCTTTGGTCATTTTCCAAGTACCACCTGCAAAGATTACATAATAACCTTCATCATCCATTTGCCCAATTGGCAACAGATTTCTCTTTAGGCCAGGAACATGCTTTACTCCAGACAGCTTTATCACAGATCCATTCGGGGATTTGATCGAAACATCTCCCTTCCCTATAATCTCCAAAGGTTCATCATCAGCAAGATAAACCTTGCCGAATTTCCCAGGGGTATAGTTTTTCATCAAATCTGCACTACTACATGAATGAAACGAAGCTCCTGAGTCTAATACCCAAGACTCCAGAGGACTTCTTACACTCAATACCAGGGCTTCTGCTGCTGTTTCTGCAGTTGAATTACTCAGAATCAACGCATCACCAAAATCCTCGATGGCTGAATTCACTGACTTCTCCTTCTGCGGTGCCTTACATTCACTCTTATAATGACCATTCTCATTACAATTCCAGCACTTGATGTGGCTCTTGTCCTTCACAGGTTTCCCTCTCCCTTTGGACTTAGACCTGCCACGATTCTGCTTTGACCTGCGATTTGACCTGCCCCTATTCTCTACATTTAAGGCTGATCCAAATGTGGAACCAGACTCTTTCCTGTGAATCTCCTCGCTTATAATCAAGTCTCTGACATCATCAAACCTAAGTATTTCTTTCCCTGCTGAAGCACTTAGGGCAGTAACTGTGCCGCTCCAACTCTCTGGTAAAGAAGATAACAGAATTAGGGCTAATACCTCTTCGGCGAAATCAATATCTACAGAACTTAATTGAGTGATTGTCATATTAAAATCATTCAGGTGCGTCGCCACTGCTATATTCTCCGTCATCTGCAGATTAAACAGTCACCGCATCAGATGAACTTTGTTTGTCACGGAAGGCTTCTCGTACGACGAACTCAAGATCTCCAACATCTCCTTCGTGGTCTTTGCCTTCACCGTGTGATGCACCATGTTTCTGGACAGCGACGGGAGAATTACGCTCATCGCTTTTCTGTCCAACAGCTTCCACTCTTCATCATACATATCCTCCGGCTGCTCACCCAGAGGCTGGTACATATCTTTACCGTACATGTAATCCTCGATCTGCATCTTCCAAAAACCGAAATCCGAACCATCGAATTTCTCCACATGGGTTTTTCTGTCTCCCATCGTAATTACCCTCGCTCTGATACCAGTTGTTAGGAATAATTGAAATTACGATAAACGAAAAATAAGCAAACACACAAGAATTGTTTACCCAGTTCGCCACTCGATTAGAATGACTACGTCTGGGGGCACTACCAAGCCAGGATATTTCACTATAATGAATGAGTTGGATCGCTGTAGTTGGGCCCATCGCTTCAGTTGGGCCTATATATATTAGTCTCCAAAAGCCCAACAGAATTTTCTCACTGGGACGACGCATCTTAATCCAACTTAAAGCTTCTTTGATAGTCATGGCCTCGGCTAGCTGAGGACTGAGACTTCCTCGAAAAACTCTCATCTTAGCTAGAATGCATTCTCTAGAATGATTACTTGATGATGTCATAGATGGAAAAAAAAACTTTTGATGGTAAAGAAAAGAAGAATCTTGTCAAAGGACAAGACAAAACCAAATTTGTCAGATGACAAGACCCATATTCGTTGAACAGTCGCGGAGATTAAAGAACTTCAAATTCCCTTTTAATCAATATCGTTTAACTCGTCTTCTTCTCTATTGGACATTCATCTGTTTTTCTTCCCTCTTCATGCTTCGTACATTGAGTTTTTAGTTGTTAATATTTGACAGATTATTTAATAAATATGTTACACAATAAATATTTTAATCATGTTTGAAATGTGACTGTTAATATATATATAAATTAGTTTATAAATAAATATTTTATCATTTGGTATAATTTACATTTTTTCAAAACCACATAATAAATTTAGACCTTATTTAGATTTATTTTGAGTCAATACAAAAAAAAAATTTGGTAGAAACAGGAAAGGAAAAAAACAGCCAAAAGAAAACCTAACCTGGGATCAGTCTAGAGAAACTGACCCCAATCCTATCCTCAAGAAGAAGAGAAGAGAGAAAGATAGGAGGATCCGAAAGGGTAGTGACGCCCAACATCCCCTCATGACCAGCCGCCGCCAAGCGATCAGCAACCCTGTTCTGTTCTCTGAAGATGTGGCTGAACTTTATGAACTCAAAGGAAGGCCAGAGCCTTTTAATAGCCTTGATGAGGTTGCGGCTATTAAGACAGATAGCATGATTATCAGAAATCATTTTAATGGCCTCCATGTTATCAGATTCAACAGATAACCTCTTAAAACCCATGCTTTTGGCAAGCTTGATACCAGAGAGAATTCCCCAAAGCTCCGCTGAAAAGGAAGAGCCCAGCCCCAGGTTCTGGGTGAACCCAGACATCCAAGCGCCCCCCGCGTCTCTAAGAACACCTCCGGCAACAATCTTCCCATCATTGAGGCAGGAACCATCCATGTTCAATTTCACCTCCCCCTCTCTAGGCCTGCTCCATCCAAGGAGTTGGACCTCTCTTTTCTGGGTAGACCTGGCCAGGGAGTCCCCTTTGAAACTATCAGTAATAATAGAGAGTTTTTCCGAGAAGAACTCAGCTAAGTTAGGAATAAAAATAGATTTATCACCAAAAATCTCATCATTCCTCCATTTCCAAATTTGGTGACAGATGATTGCAAAGAATATGTCACCATGATCCATGTTAGCCAGTAACTTCCCACAAACACCATCAGAAAACCAGTCACGCTTAGAGTGGACCAGGAAGGAAGGAAGAATGTGGTGTGGGAGAATTTTCTTCCACACCTCTTTACTCTTAGAACAGTCCCTAAGAGCATGGCACAAAGTTTCATCATTGCCTACGCATCTACTGCAAGCTCCAGAATCCACCATATGTCATCTGTGCCTATCCGAATTAGTAAGCAACCTGTCCTTAACCCCCAGACACAGGAAACTCCTAATACGGTAAGGGATTTTAAGGGCCCAAATGAGTTTCCAAATATCAGAGAGAGGACCGGACCTGTTAAGGGAAAAAGCTTCAAAGGTTGATTTGCAGGAATAAGCTCCATTGTTAGTCAGGGCCCAGCAATGCCTATCCTTATCTTCCTCTTGGTTACTAATCTTCACTCCTCTAATTTTAAGGAGAGTATCAAGGCTAAAGAAGGAGTCAAACTTAGTCCAAATCCAGTCCCCCTTAGAATCAACCACATCAGCGATCCTCCAATTACGGATATTGCTAGGCGGAGGGGAGCTACACACTTCTAATAAAGGTTTGTCTCCGATCCAGACATCATTCCAGAAACTAATGGATTTGCCATTACCCACCTCCAAGCCAACCCCCGAGCAGAACTCTGCAAACACATCGCTAAGCCCTTTCCAGAGGAAAGAACAATTGACCACTCTCTCCTTAGGGCCCCCAAAAATTTTATCTTTTCGATACTTACCACAGAGAAGACGAACCCAGAGAGAAGAGGGGCTTTGCCACATTCTCCAGAGAAGCTTCATTAATAAGACTTTGTTATTATCCTTAGCTTGTCTTATCCCAAGACCTCCCATACTTTTCGGCTGGCAGACCTCCTTCCAAGGAACAAGGTGAATCTTTTTTCCCTCTCCAGATTCTCCCCAAAGGAAACGCCTGTTAATTTTGTCAAGCTCATTAAGAACAGGCTCTGATAGTCTATAGGCTTGCATGACATGATTGGGGGCAGCGCAATTGACAGACTGAATTAACATTAGACGACCTGCCAGGGAAAGAGAATTCGCTTTCCAACTAGCACACAAACCATTAGATTTAACCAGAAGTTTCTTTAAAAGAGGCTTTGGAAACTCTGTCGCTGTGGAGGGGAACCCCGAGGTACTTACCCAAAGAATGAGTAAGAGGAATACCCGATAAATCACTAAGCCTTTTACAGACGTCTTTGTCCATGTTTTTAGAGCAGAGCATCCGCGATTTCTGGATATTAATCTTCTGGCCAGAAGCAGCGCAGAAACAATTAAGGATATCCATAACCACACCAATTTGCTCCTCATTCCCTTCCACAAAGATCATCACATCGTCAGCGAAGAATAAATGGGTAATAGGAGGACAGAACTTATTGATGGACACAGGATGGAAACTCCCAGTGTTCACAGCCTCTTGGATCAGGTGCGACAACCTCTCCATAGCAATAACAAAAAGGAAAGGCCTCATAGGATCCCCTTGATGGATCCCCCTGGAGGGAGAGAACTCATCAGACATATCTCCATTGATCAAAACCTGAAAAACAGGAGAAGAAATGCAATTCTCAATCAATCTCCTCCAGCTTTCTGGGATACCAGCTCTCTTTAAGCTATCCAGAAGAAAACTCCAGTTTAACCGGTCATAAGCTTTCTCCAGATCCAGCTTGAGAGCCATAATCCCTTTCTTACCCTTCTTCATCTTCATGGAGTGAACCATCTCCTGGGCAATAACCACATTATCCATCATTTGCCTACCAGGAACAAAACTGCCCTGGTTCTGGCTGATAATCTCAGGAACAATACACCGGAGTCTATTAGGCACAATTTTAGTGATCGCTTTGTACAACACATTGCAAAGACTAATCGGCCTCATTTGTAAAAAGGAGGAAGGTTTTTCAACTTTTGGGATCAGGACCAGAAGGGTTTTGTTCACCAGCCTAATATCATTAGATCCGCCGAAAACACCTTTAACAAAACTGTAAATGCCTTCCTTCACAGTTTCCCAGTGTTTATGGTAGAAACCAGCAGGAATACCATCGATCCCCGGAGCCTTAGTAGCTCCAATACTAGAGAAAGCCAGATCAATCTCCCTCTGGTCAATAGGGTGGAAAGCTTCCTTAATAGCATCCTCCTCCAACCTAGGAAACGAAATTCTGGAAAGGGCTTTATCCAAATCCACCTCATCCTCTTTAAATAAGTCTTTATAGAAGTCAAGGGCCAGGCGACGAATATCTTCATCCTCATAGACCCAATCACCATTGGAGTCTTTAATAGCATCGATTCGATTCCTCTGTCTCCTAATAATAGTAGAAAGGTGGAAAAACCTGGTATTCCGGTCGCCGTCCTTAATCCACGCCTTTCTAGATTTCTTGAACCAAAGGAGCTCTTCCTGTCTAAGGACAACTTCCAACTCGTTCTGGAGAGATCTAAGATGACAGTTCAGACTATGATCAAAACGGATCTCCAAACAGCGTTGAATGCCTTCAATTCTTCTTAAAAGTTTATTCTTTCTTCTGATAATGTGGCCAAAGATGTTTTTATTCCATCCCACCACATTCCTTCTAAACCCCTCAGCGGCAAGGAGAACATTGGAATGAGGCTGCCAATTATCCTTGACAAAATTTTTAAACTCGGGATGGGACTCCCAAGCAACCAGGTACCTAAAAGGTCTATTCCCTTTAATCGGATGACCTTTAATCAGATTAACGAGGATAGGACAATGGTCAGAATGGCGGAAAGGGAGATTCAGTACGTTTACTTCAGGGAATCTATAGATCGCATCAACATTTGCATAGACTTTATCCAACCGAACAAACACACTATTCCTTTTCCAAGTAAATTTGTGACCAGCGGCTCCCAAATCCGACAGCCCGCATAAATCCATATTCTGCTTGTGCATGAGGCACTGGTTCACATAATGATTACCCCTTTCTGATCACTCATAAGGGCAATACAAAATAAATCTTGAAAAGAAAATTAATTGTTTCATAATTTTTCTTTTCAAAACTTAATTATCATTAATTGAGAATTCGTGGTTTAGTTTTTAATCAACTGCTATGCTATTTAATGAGAAATGGGTATATCACTTTCATAATTGCAATTATTAATTATGATAAGATTAATGACAAGAAATAATAATAAATGTGAGGAAATTAAGATGAGATATGTCCAATGAAAATATATTTGTTTGGGTCTACTTTGTTAGGTCTCTTTCCAAGGAATAAGTGGCCTACAAAATTGGTGTTGTTTTTAAGAGATAGAGAGAGAGAGTTTTGCTAATTACAAGAATGGCTGGAAAATATTAATTTGGACCACCATTTTTTCAAACTTATTGTTACATCACATTTCATACCTATATTTCCCATTTCTATATTTTTACTAATCACCACTTATATATCAACCCTATTCCAATATATATAATTTTTGTAAAGAATGTCAAAGGAGAGAAAAATATTGAGAAGATAACTCTTATTTGATTAAAGAAAAAGTAAATTCTTTTTATACATGATGGTAAATATATTCTATTAAGAAATAAAATTCATAGAAAATAATAAGAGGAAAAAATCCCAACAAAACCTAGACTAAATTAAAAGATGTCATTTCATAGGGTGAAAAAACAATTTAACATAAGAAAAGAGTTATTTTACAAAAGAAAAGATGCCATGTCATCTCATTAATATTGACGATGGATGTGTGTTTTGTTCATTGGATATCGAAGACGTTTGGCACTTGTTTTGGCTCTGTCAAAATGCGCAGACGATGTGGATCGTGGCGGGTTTGCATGAAGCGATTGTTGCTGCTGCACATTCAGCAGCAAATTTCAACGAGCTGTTTTTTGGTTTTTGCAGGGCTGCTGATACTGCTAAATCGGAATGGTTCATGATGCTCTTGTGGTGCTGGTGGAAGGCTAGGCTATGGAGCCAAAAACACACACCCGTGGATCAGTTAATTGACAATGGCGTAAGGTACACTGCTGAATGGAAGATAGCGCAGGCGAGAAGGAAGGCGGGCTCGATCCAATTAACATCAAATCTATGCGATAAATCTTGGCATCGACCTGATGCTGACAGGCTATCTTGCTGTTCGGATTTCAGCACCTTCACGCTACTCGGCTATTCGGGATGCGCTGCTGCAATAAGGGATTCAACAGGGACCTTAATCACAGCTAGAACAGACACTACAGACGGTCTGATGGACGTAAGGGAAGGGGAGGCATGGGCATTATTACAGGCAATCTACTGGGCAAGTAGCTTGGGACTTATAGACGTTACCTTTGAAACCGACTCCTTACTTACGGTTCAAGCAATCAACTCTCTCAAGATAGATCTTTCGGAATTTGGCGACCTCATCGCTCAATGTCGAACACTTCTCTCAACAAACAGCGGATTCTCGGTCCGTTTTATCAGGAGGCAGGCTAATAGCTTAGCTCATGCTTTTGCAAGAGTGGCTTCAGAACATGCTAGGCCCACTATTTTCAATTTTGTTCCGAATTTAATTCTTCTTCTGTATTAAACTTTTGTCGGTTATTACATCAGTAATGAAATTCCTTTTCAGAATATATATATATATATATATATATATATAACCTATATTTAGTATCACCAAAACTTTAAAAAACTACAAAGGGTCTTATTCCCTCGAAACCTATATATCATTCTCTTACGTAATACTCTTCATTAATTGTTGTTATTCCATTATCTCTCTTAGAATTTGAATTGGGTTGAGCATCATATGGTCGCTCGTCGGGATCCAGCCAATCTTTTTTCTTGCAAGAAAGTCAAAACAATGTTGAACAAGATCATCTAATAGGAGTATTGAATCCTTTAGTGATATTTTTCACCAGCTATCTCATTGTTGCGGTGAGCATGAAGCTGGGAATTAATCGTCATGAGTTCGTCAGATATCGATTTTGGGGTTACTGAAACTGTTACTATGCGAGCTTTGTATATTTCGATAACCATCAGCTTTTTGCTTCATTTTGAGGACCCACTTATTGAGGAACTAAAAAGGTTGTATCTTCGATACTAAATTGGCAATGTTCAAATTTTGGTCTTTTGGTATGATGTAGTCCCAAATCTTGATAAACATATCTCATTTATTCGTCATGATTCGAAATGCTCCCACTTGGACCATGTTCCATATCCTTATTACAGCCAGAGATCATATTCTCACTTAAGGTGATCTAGATAACTCAAACCGTTTTGAGATACTAGAATTTTTCTAGCTCTTAAAAATTTCTCCTGCTCGAACGGAGACTTTCCTTCGAATCAATTTCCTCATATAAAGTTTGATCATCATCAACCTCGACTAACTTAAGGAACTCATTCTCTAAGAAAAAAAACATCTTATGATTTGAATTATGTCACTCTTCCTATATAATTTTCGCCCACTAGGACATGTCCTTTTGACACGTCTGAGTATTTTACAAAGATACACATTTACTTCTCGGTCCTTGTTTCCCAAACTTGTTTGAGGTATCATGAGCGAAAACTGTGCAATCTCATTGTTTAAGTTGAATTAAATCAAGTTTGCGATATATCTATATTTTGTATGGAGTAAAAGTGAGAAATTTGGAGGTAACTTGGTTAAAGACATAAGTGGTCATAAACAAGGCATCTCTCCAATAGGAAATTGCTAAATTCTCGTCATCCATAATAGACCTAACCATATTTAGAAGAGTTGTATTTCTCCTCTCGGCAACACTATTTTATTGCAGAATGTGTATAATTGCTAACTGATGTTCAATTCTTTTTTATTACATAAAGATTTGAATTCATTTGGAAGATATTCATGAACATAGTGTGTTACACCATAGAAAATTAAGAATAACAAAGAAGAAGAATATGGCTCATTTCCATCTCATCAATCCGTGCGATAGAGAAAGAATGAGCACGGTTAGATCAATCCAATGGAAGAAAATCAAACAGCCAAAATAAACACCATTTTCCCTATTTACTCCAATGCATATAAGTAACTTTACATTACATTAAAGTTGTATTATTAGTTAGTTTACCCCCTTGATATTTGTATATAAACAATATAATGCACTATGATGTAAAGGGAGAAAGTAAACTTTTGAAATAATATGCAAAAAGATGTTTACACATCACACATTTTGTGATGGTATCAGAGCATTTCCCATTATGCATTAGATCTGAAAGATCTCCTCCGTCTTCTTCTTCTTCATAACTCATTCTTTGCATATTTACTTTAAGCTTTCATCTATTTCAAAATGGCAGTAAACCTTCCAGCCCATACTTCTTACCTACAAATGAAAACTCATCTTTAGTTCTTATTACATTTGTATTAACAAGAGAAAATGATCATCAATGGTTAAGATCCATGAGGATTACATTGATTTCCAAAAACAAATATCGTTTCGTAGATGGTACAATATCAGCACCATATTCAACTAATACAAATCAATTTCAAACCTGGAAGAGATGCAATACCATGGTTTTATCCTGGATTATGCATGGTGTTTCTCCTTAAATTGGCCAGAGTATAATCTAGTTTGACACTGCAAATGCAGTTTAGGAAGATCTCAAGGATCGATTCTGCTAATGAGATAACATTCACATGACTAAGCTCAAAAGAGAGATTCAATTTTTCAAACAATGTAATCTTCTTATTTCTCACTACTATACCCAAATGAAAATATTAAGGGATGATTTTTAAATTTAGACCTCTACCCAAATGTATATGTAATCATATATGTTCATATGGTGCAATAACTAAGTTTAGAAGCTATCAAGACTCAGATCAAGTTATAACCTATTAGGGTATACCCTAGTCCCGAGATATTGTATTTAAAGTATCGTTAACTATAAGGAAATAATTTGTTAAGTCATGCTTACTTGTGCAAGATTATTAATAGAGTGTCCAAGCTTAGTGATTTGCACACGTTTAACGGGTTGAGGACATATTCAAGTGAAGCAGTGTGGTAATAAGATACTAATATAAATATCACTGGTCTCTTATTATCATGGGAATGAAGAATAACTAAAGACTAGTTTGTCCCTTGGTTGTGATGGTGTTTCATCAATCACAAACATGGAATGTTAAACTAAGGGCATCAGGATTTATGGAGTAAACTCTGGATTGATTCGCTATGAGAACACCACATGGTTATTAATGTCAGAGGTGGTTCTTGTGTAACGATCATATATGAATCCTTACACCCAAAGTCATTATGTGACTTGGATAAGATGATGCATACTTTTGTTATCGCCTAACGGGCCAGTAAATTAGTGCTAATTATAAGTCAACCAGGTATGCACTGAATCATGCTGAGGGACCACGAGTGAAGTGTGGGGATTTCTACTCTCCCGAGGGAGAGCAGATATCACTAGCCACTTGATGAGTGGAACTAAGAATAGTGTGGCCACGCCCAAATGAAGCAATGGGTATTGCTTATTCAAACTAATCAGTTCACTATGAGATCAATGAACATTTAAACACTATATGAGGATGACAGTACCGTACCTCATGTTCAACTTGATATCGGTTAGCAAGGGATTACTATGAAGTTACTATTAGGTTTTTAGTCTTTGAACATGAGATTAAATATCTGAGTTCGAGTCATAGAGGTAATCTAAAACCTACTGATGACATGATTAAATGAACTAGAAGTTCGGTTTAACAACCACCTCTAAATATACCTATTCGGATTGCTCGTGGAATTGAACTACTAAAGAATCAAGGTTTTTCTTATGAATGGATAGAATCGAGTTAATGGGCCTCGATGAAGAAGGGAATTCAGTTTCAGTCTGTCCTAAATGGGGAAATGAATAAGGGCAAATTATAATTACATATCTGAACTTATAATGTTTTACTGTTTGGCACCATTTACTTATATTTTGACCTATCATACACCTAAACTTATCAAATTTGGACCTCTTACACCCTTATTTGCTAATTTTGTACCATGTTTGGCTTGAGCCAATATTATGAATTTGTAAAAATGGGTTGTATTTTTTGTGTAAATAGTCCCTCACGGGATATGGAAAGAGTTACAATAAGTCTGACATGTAACTCCTCCATTAATTATTATGTAACTCCCCCATTAATTGGTTTTAATTATTATATAACCCCCCCCCCCTTTAATTTTTCTCCATATAACTCCTTCACTAATTAATATCTTCTCATTAAAAAAATCGTATTAACTTGGGAGTTTTTTAGAAGCAGAAAATATTTATTCTTTCTCTAGTTTTTTTCTCAGCTCATTCCTTTTTGAAATTGAGCAGTGAATTGAAATTGAGTTGTAGTTATTCCATTGAGCAATTCTGGTTCGTGCAAATTAGAGTTGTACCTACATTTGATTGACTGGGATATTTTATCCTAAAGGTGAGTCTACTCGCACATATTCGAGCAGCTCCATGAACGTCTTAAAGAGAGTGACCTTATCCACGACTCATCCCATATTATGTGTTCATTAACTTTGTTCTTTTCTCAATTTGTGCTACAAAAAAATTTGAATGTTATTTACTGTTATGGCTACCGAACAAATTAATGTGATGATTGATATTAGCAAACCGTTTCAGTTTGAGGGGGCTCACTTCCAAATGTGGAAACCAAAGATGATGTTGTATCTCACCACAAAGCAAGTTGCTTCTTTTCATGCCTTTGAAAAACCTATTGTTCCAGAAACTACTACTGAGGCAGAAAGACAAGCTGCAAAAAAAAGGCAAAGACTAATTTCTTTTGCAAAAATTGCATCCTTAATAGCTTGACATATGATCTATACAACTACTATAATGTTGAATAAAAATCTACCAAGGACATTTGGGATGCTCTACAAAAGAAATATGATATAGAGGAGGTTGGGACGAAGAAATATGTTGTTAGCCATTATCTCAAGTTCCAAATGATTGTTCCAGATGATTGATGACAAATTTGTGGAGGCTCAATCACATGAACTCTAAAAAATTACATACGAATTCATTTCAGAAGGTATGCCTCTTGATGATCTATTTCAAGTTGTTGTTATTATTAACAAATTGCATATTTCTTGGAAGGAATTTAAAAATAATCTCAGACACAAAACTAAGGAATTTTGATTGGAAAGTTTGGTCACCCGTCTTTGTATAAGGAGGAAGCTCAAAAATAAAATAAAAAAAGAAGAGGTGTTTGAAGTCTTTAACAACACCAAGAGAACCACTGTTATTTTGATACCCAATCAAAAAAACTTTAAGAATTAGAACAGCAAACAGAACCACAACAACAATAAGAATTGGAAACCTCAAAGGAACCAAAATACACCTCAGCAGCTTCGACCTAAGAATGACACTGCATTTCTTTGTTTTAATTGTGGGAAACCAGGTGATATGACACGTGAGTGCAGGAACAATCCAAACACTCCTCCTAGTGTTAATATGACTGAAGAACTACCTCTAGTAGCAATGGTTATTGAGATCAACCTTGTTGGTGGATTAGATGGGTGATGGCTAGACACGGTTCCTTTCGCCATGTCTACTATTATAGAAATATGTTTAAGACATATACACTTGTGATCGAGGATCAAAAAATGTTGTTGGGTGATTTCCACACCACTATTGTTGTTGGAATTGGTAGTGTGGAATTGAATTTCACTTTTGGAAAAATATTGACTATGAAGGATGTTATGCATACTCTAGAGATGAGAAAAAATCTTATTTCGGGTTATCTTCTTAATAAGGCTGGATTTACATAGGTTCAATGGGTAACAATAAGTTATAATGCAATATGAGTCAACATGCATATTGAAGAATGGATTCCTGAAGTGACATTAGATTGAGATAATAGAAACTCTTAATGAGATTTATACTCCATTTGGAGTAAAGTACCT
Organism: Euphorbia lathyris; assembly: GCF_963576675.1. Lineage (NCBI taxonomy): Eukaryota > Viridiplantae > Streptophyta > Magnoliopsida > Malpighiales > Euphorbiaceae > Euphorbia > Euphorbia lathyris. The sequence goes on from NC_088910.1 coordinate 93,982,106, forward strand.
AGCTACAGGAGTACTTTTGATAAACTCACCTATATGAATGTGGAGGTGGTGCTGCTTTCTATGAGTTTAAAAAAAACTCTAGAGTGTTCACTATGACGGGATAGATGTGCATGACCATAAACGCACAGGCTCCTTAAACTACACTCTGAAAAGGTTTGGCGTGGTATAATGTTAGAGATAGAATTCAATACTACGAGTCACTTTGGTATAATCTTAATGTATTCACTAGGTTCAAATCGAAAGATAACTTTGTTTATACTCAATTTTACATTTTTGAATGACTGCTTAATAGAATGCTTTTTAAAATTCAAGTGGGGGATTGTTGGGCTTCGTCCAATATTATGAATTTGCATAAATGGACTATGTCTTTTTAGTGTAAAGAGTGTTGGTCCCTGATAATTAGTTCCAGGGGGGTTAGGAACTAATATAAGTTTTTCGCATTTTAATTAAGCTGACTGGAAGTTATTTTGAGAGTTTATTAACTCAGCTTTTGGTCAGCTTGGTGAGATATGTTTCAAGACAGCTTTAGTCAGATATTGACTAAAGTTGTTTTCTTGTGAGTTAAGAATTGACACTCTTGGAGGTCAGCTTCTAACTCAGCACCACTTATTTACTCAAGGTCAGCTTAGACAATTTATATGCTGAGTAAATATAGCAAACAACACATACAATATAAGAGAGAGTTCAGAGATTACTCAGTATCACTTATCCTGGTTCGGCCTCTCTGCCTACGTCCAGTCCCTAGAGTCCTCCGAGCTTTTTGAATCCAATACTGAGCTCTTTAATGGTAGAGCACAAACCAATTACAAGGCAGTTGAATATGCAAGAGTACCTTCCTCTATTCGTCTACTCAACTCCTACTAAGTGCTACAACCCAGCACCTAGATTTCTCTACCACTGAATGCTTACAACCAAGCACTCAGCTTAACACTCTCAATATTCCTATTGATCACAGACTTGTTCTTTTTATGCTAAAGAAAACTTTAGATGATTACACAACAATCAATCTAGCATTTACACAGAGAATAGAAAAATTGGTGTAAGATCTTTTTGTATTTGAGTTCTTTCAAGATTTTCTCTCTTTGTATTTTTCTCTTGATGCTTCAGTGATAAACCAAGGTTCTTCATTGTCCTTTTATAGAAGGAAATTGCAGATTTGGATCTTGAATTTTTGTTACCGTTAACACCAAAATGGATCTTTTGGGGGGAACAATTTCTGGTCAGCTTCAGACTGTTCCGCCATTCCCTTTCTCTGTTTTCTTCAGGCGTCAGGTTTGTCTTCTTGCGTCTGGCTTGTCTTTTTGTGCCAGTTGTCTTTTACTAATAATCCAATGACCCATGTCTCTTGGAATTGGTCTTTTGTGTATCTTCGAGGTTCCAATTATTGGTGCAGAAGATTGGCAGACTTTGTCCTTTAGTGAACGGATCCTTCATGTTGTCTTGACTGTTTACTCAGTTCTATTTGTTATCTTTGGATGTTCAATCTTCTGAGCTGAGTTGCTTCTTAGTCAGCTCCATTCTGTTTAACCGCTTCTGAAGAAATCTTTAACTTTAGTCAGCTTCGTTTTGCTTCTAAGTTCTACTCCACTCTGCTTACATTTTGTCATGCTGAGTTCCGTTCTACTCAACTTTGCTTGTGCTGACTTTTGTCCTGTCTTTACTTTATATATATTTTTGCACTCAATATTGAACAAACACATTAGTACAATTAAATCAAAGCATTTAAATTTAATTGCCTCTTAATCATGGATGATTTTGTCAAATCAAAATCTTGTGGAAAGGTGTTTCAACAAACTCCCCCATTTTGATGTTGGCAAAATACATAATTATGGAACTCAGTTATAAGTTGCCCCATGATTGATTTTTGAAATGACTCCCCCGTAAGGGTTGCACATATTGTCTTAACTTAATTCTAAACCTTCCAATGTTTAATTAGTTTTAAGACATTTGTGTATGCTGACTTAGTTAAATATTTTTCTTTTAATTTTAAGTCAGCTTTCAGGTATGTTGTTACTCAGTTTATTACCTGGGTGTTATTGTAACTGAGTATTCTTTACTTCTTAATTTGTTTGTTCAATTTTATCGACCAGTTTGAGGAAATTGTACTTGCCATAGATTTAAGCAAAAATATAAAGCTAAACAATAAAGCTAAGCAGAACATATAAATGTTTCTATGCAAGTTCTAAACAAACAACATCTACTAGACTATATCTAGTTCTACTTCTTCTTTTTCTGAGCCGAGTGATCAGCTTGAGCAATTCCTTTGCCTTTCTCTTTATTCCCTGAAGCATTACCTGCAGGTTGAGTTACTCCTTGACTTGTACCTGTAGGCTGAGTTCCTTTTTGACTTGTCTCCCCCGTTTTGCCATCATCGGGTTTGTAGAGGAAGGTTTCATTTCTAGCCGCATATGAGAGATAGTGGGAGTAGCGCTGAAGCTTCTTAGTGCTTTCACCCAAGCCATCAATAACTGGTACACTATCATCCTGGACATGCCTAGGAACCCGAAGGGAGCTGCTGATCATGCTAAGGAGGCATTTATGGGATTTGCTCAGCCAGGTGAGCGAGCTTGTGATCTGACCAAAAGATTGATGGTACAGCTTTAGTAGGGCAGAATCATAGAACATACGCTGAGCATTGTTGATGCGCATTGCCTTCATGATAGCTTGTGAAAAGCTCATGAGTTCACTGTTGGAGACTGGATCAACATCCATCTGTGCTCTGTCTATGTTGAGGAGTCTGGCTGCTTCACTTAGTTGGTCAATAGTACACTGAGAGGAGGAGGATACTAAGTCACGTGTACTGGTCAGCTCATCATTAAGCTTGGTGAAGCATTGTTGGAGTTCGGCAGAGGTGACAAACTCAGCATTGCCGGGTGGACTTGATTTGGTCAGCTCAGCATTCAGCTTGATAAAGCAATCATGCAACTCAGCAGAGGTAGCATACTCAGTGCGGGCAGTGGCACTAGATTTGGTCAGTTCCGCAGTTAACTTAACAAAATATTCTTGCAGTTCAGTTGAAGTTGCATACCCTGGATTGACTGCCGACAATTTTTGAACTTGCCCTTCAAGTGAATTCATATGGGTTGCCATTGTAAGCATCAGTTCGGTCAGTTTTGCTATTTGCCCTTGATTCGGTTGCTGAGTTTGAACTGTAGTGATAATGCTAACTAGATGTTTTAGTCCTCGAAGTTCATTCAGAAGCTGAGTAATACCTGACAGGTGGGAGGACTCAGCTTGAGTAGATTGGTGACCATCAGCTTGAGTAGTATTGAAATCTTGAAGCAAGGACTGAGCAGAAGCAATGACACGGCGTCCGGACTCAGTAGCATTCAAGTATGCGAATTGATCAGCATTGGGCTCAGAGGCTGGTATTGAGTGTGATGGTGGTGGAGGAGTTGGTTCTCTGCCAGATTGAGTACCTTGATTGGTACCTGGACTTTGATTGATTGGATGAGCTGAGTCATCAACATGTTGTGTTGGAGGTGGAGTTTGATTAGATAAGTTAATCTACTCAGCTTGAAGAGGTGAAGTGGAAACAGGAAGTGTGTCACTTTGAGCAGCTTGGATTGGATCTGTAGGGTTTTTGGCTTGTTCCTCATCCTGAGTAACAGAGGCTTGTTTTTCTACAGGATTTTCTGGTGGTGACTCAGTCTCATTCGAGAAATATTTGAACTGGATGTTGGAGAGGTCATCCTCAATTTCTTCTACAGGAAAAGCATCCATAAGATCAATTTGCTTTTGCGCCTTCTTCTTAAGTCTTCGTCGTGTCGTAGCTTTTGGTGATAAAGGGTCAGCTTGAATTTCTTCGCTGGACTCAGTAGCAACTGTCTCTTCTTCTACAAGTTGCTCAACCTGACCCACAAAAGCATCACTTTCTTTTTCTCCCTGCTCAGCATCATCCTGAGATTTCTCAACATTGGCATGTTCTTCCTGCTCAGTATGAACTTCTTCCTCAGCATGAGTTTCATCTGCAGCTTGTTGCTCAGTTCCTTTCTCAGCTGCTTCGTCTAGGTCAGTTCCATGACCTGTAGAGATAGCCTCATCGAGTGGTGCAGTTTCAACTAGTTGTAAGGTGTTAACCTTCTTTCTTTTCATCAGAGGGGATTCAGGGGTTTCCTCTTCATCCTCAGGCTCTTCTTGCCTTTTTCTTTTCTCTGCTAACTCAGCTTGCTTTTTAGCCTTGTCAGCTTTAGCTTTTTCTTTTGATAATAGTCTTACTTTCTTTGGGACAGCATGATGTCTTTTGAGCAGGTTTCTATAGCCTTCCTCTTCTTCTTCCTCTCAGGCTGAGCTGTCTCAGGTGACTCAGCATGAGCCTCAACATCTTTTGCAGGCTCAGTTTCAAGCTCAATTTCTGGTTGCTCAGCTTCTTCATCTTCCTCAGCATCTCCAGCTCCTTCATATCCCTTCAAGGGTTGATTGTACAACAGTCCATCCAGTAGAACTGCAGTGATTTCACTCCCCAAGCTACTTGTTTCATTTTTTGTCTCGATCTGCTTGTCTTCGAGAATTTTTGTGATTAGAGATCCTAAGCGGAGTTTCTTACCACCTCGTTGAAGAGCTCCAACTAGGAAGACGGGAAGGTTGAGTGGAGTGTAGGTTAGCATGTGCCAGATGAAGCACTGCTCGAAGTTGGAGGCGGATGAAGTTGAGCTGAGTTTGGGGAAGATAAAGTTGGTCAGCATGTAGTGGACCATCTTTTGTTCTTTACCCATGCAGGTGCTGGGTATTTCACCCTTATGATCCTTGGGTTTACAGAACCCCTTGAGCTTCTCAGTCATGTCTTTTGGCACTTTCTCCTTCGTCGTTCTAAACTGAATTCCTTCGTCTGGTAAATCTAGTAAGGTGGCTAGATAGGCAGGGGTTACGATGATTTTCTGACCTTTAACTGTGGTCTCCAAATAGTCAGAGTCATCTGCATCAACATGTAGATTTGAGTAGAATTCCCGTACTAACCTGGGATAGGTTGTTCCTGAAAGAGAGAAGAGACCTTTCCACTTGTTCTTCTCGATCCATTCACAAAATGGTTTCTCAGACGAGACAAAGCTTGGAGAAAACCATCGGCATTTTAGAACCTCCAGATTGGCAATCTTTTTGTGAACCTTAATCATGGTTCTTTTCACTGGTTGTGAGGAACCGGCGAGGTCAGCCTGAGTGGGTTTGTTTGAGGTTTGAGTTTTAGGGGTTTTGTCTTTGCCGGAAGCCATTGTTGAAGGTTTTGAGGTTTTAAGGACAGAGAGAAGTTCGATTGCAGGAGATTACAAGCGTAAAGAGTGAAGAGTGGGGATTCTTCCACTTTTTATATAGATTTACGACGGCCCCTATTCATTAACTAGCCGTTTTACCTAGGGACGTTCAACCGACAAAGATTCTGTCATTTATGACATCTTCGGCGCATGGGATTTGCCATTAATGTGCGTCTTTCCAAGGTGCCAGAGGTTACACGTGTAGGTTCATTTTACGCAAGTGGGTTTTTTTTTTTTGATTTTTCTAGAATTCGAAGCATTTGTGATGTTGAGTGCCCATGTTTTGTCTATCTCGAAATAACTCAGCATACGTTTGAGCACTCAGTATGTGCTTCAACTCAGCATAAGATGAAGACTCAATATGTCTATCTACTCAGCATAGGATATTTACTCAACACTTGTATCTACTCAGTATAACCACTCAATGTTTATGTCTATTTAGCATGAGGCTATTTTTCTATTTTTAAACTTAAATAGAGAGTAGATATTTATTGTTAATTTACTTAGCATGGCATTTGCACATTCATTCAAATTTCCACTCAGTATAGCAAACATTCAATCATACAGAATTATTTAGAGTGGATTTGACATACCAATGGCTTCCCTCGGTATATTAAATTGTTCTCGTGCTAAGGGCTTAGTGAAGATATCCGCAAGCTGATCATTTGTTGGCACATAGGTCAGCTTGATCTCATCTTTTAGTACATGGTCTCTGATGAAGTGATGCCTTATGCTAACATGCTTCATCCTGTTGTGTTGGACTGGATTCTTAGATAGATCAATGGCACTTTTGTTGTCACACTTGATCTCTATTGTCTTTGTTTTGACTCCATAATCCTCAAGCTGTTGCTTTATCCATAGGACTTGTGCAACACAGCTTCCAGCAGCCACGTACTCAGCTTCGGTTGTAGACAGGGCTACGGATGATTGCTTCTTGCTGAACCAAGATACTAGACAGCTTCCAAGGAAATGACATCCTCCCGAAGTACTCTTCCGTTCTAGCTTATCTCGTCCGTAGTCAGCATCAGTATATCCAATGAGTGTGAAGTCATTTGAAGTTGGATACCATAGACCTGCATCAACTGAGCTTTGCAAGTATCGAAAAATTCTTTTTACAGCAGTTAGATGAGATTCCCTGGGGTCAGCTTGATATCTAGCACAATAGCATACTGAGTACTGAATATCAAGTCGACTAGCAGTGAGATAGAGTAAGGAGCCTATCATACCTCGATAGAGTTTACTATCAACTGACTTACTCTTTTCATCCTTGCATAGGACAATATCAGTTCCCATGGGGGTTGATATTGGTTTGCAATCTACCATGCTGAATTTCTTCAACATTTCCTTGGTGTACTTAGACTGGCTTATAAAAATGCCATTCTTACCTTGCTTGATTTGAAGTCCAAGGAAGAAGTTGAGTTCACCCATCATTGACATTTCAAACTCAGTTTGCATCTGTTGACTAAATTCTTTGCACAAAGACTCGTCAGTGGCACCAAATATTATATCATCTACGTATATTTGTGCAAGTAGAGTATGTTTACCCTTTTTCTTAATAAACAAGGTTGTGTCAGCTTTTCCTCTGACATAGTTCCTGATCAGCAGGAAATTGGTCAACCTCTCATACCAAGCTCTTGGAGCTTGTTTCAGCCCATACAAGGCCTTTTTGAGTTTATAAACGTGGTTTGGAAATTTTGAATCTTCAAACCCAGGAGGTTGATTAACATATACCTCTTCGTTTATAAAGCCATTAAGAAATGCACTTTTCACATCCATTTGGTATAGTTTAAAATTCATGAAGCTAGCATAGGCACACAATATACGTATAGCTTCTAGTCTAGCAACAGGTGCAAATGTTTCTCCATAGTCTATACCTTCTTGCTGACTGTAGCCTTAGGCTACAAGTCGAGCTTTGTTTCTAATCACATTTCCATGCTCATCTAGTTTATTTCTAAAGACCCACTTGGTTCCTATGGGCTTTTGATTCCTAGGTCTAGGTACTAGATCCCATACCTCATTTCTGGTGAATTGGTCAAGTTCTTCTTGCATGGAATTTATCCAATATTCATCTTGCTCAGCATCAGAAAAATTCTTTGGCTCAAGCATTGAGACGAAGGCAACATTGCTAAGGTATTTTCTAAGCTGATCTCTGGTCATCAACTTGTTGTTGGCAGCATCAAGAATGGCATGTTCTGTATGACCTCTTGGGATCTTTATTTCCTTGGGCAATGTTGAGTCGTTTGGAAGAGGTGTTTCTACAATCTCTACAGGAATAGATTGGTCAGCAAATGATATTTCAATTTCTTGCTTACTTTGGGTCAGCTCCTGTATAGATGACACAGAGGCTTCTGGTTGATCAGCGGAAGCTGAGCTTGGTTCATCTTCTTCTTACCTGTAGGGTCAGTTTCATCGAACTCAATATGTACAGACTCTTCTACAACCTGAGTTCTTTTGTTAAATACTCTATATGCTTTACTGTTTATTGAGTACCCCAAAAAGATCGCCTCGTCAGCTTTAGCATCAAATTTAGCAAGGTTGTCTTTTGTATTGAGTATAAAGCATTTACACCCAAAGGCACGAAAGTATCCAATGTTGGGCTTTCGTCCTTTCCAAAGCTCATATGGGGTTTTCTTAAGTATAGGTCTAACTAGAGCCCTATTCAGTATGTAACATGCCGTGTGAACAGCTTCACCCCAGAAGTACTTTGGAAGCCTATTTTCACTCAGCATTGTCCTAGCTATTTCGACAATGGTTCTATTTTTCCTTTCAACGACCCCATTTTGTTGAGGTGTTCTAGGAGCAGAGAAGTTGTGGTCAATACCACTGGTTTCACAGAATTCATCAAACTGTTGGTTTTTGAATTCTCCACCATTGTCGCTTCTAATGTGAGCTACTCTTAGGTCTTTGTCATTTTCAAGCTTTTTAATCAGTGTGGTAAACATCTCAAAAGTTTCATCCTTGCTGCTCAGCAAGATGATCCAAGTGTACCGAGAGAAATCATCTACAATAACCAAGGAAAATTTCTTACCTCCCAAGCTGAGTGGCTGGATAGGTCCGAAAAGATCCAAGTGTAGTAATTCCAATGGTCTTTTGGTTGAGACAATATTTTTGCTATGAAATGACTTTTTAGTTTGTTTGCCTTGCTGACAAGCTTTACACAGTTGATCTTTTTCAAATTTTAACTTGGGTAATCCCTCAACTAATTGCTTTCTAGCTAATTTGGCAAGAAGGTCCATGCTGACATGCCCAAGTCTTCTATGCCATAACCAGGAGTTGTCCTCTTTAGACACTAAGCATATGTTTTTAGAAAACTGTTTTTCTAGGTTTAACATGTATACATTTTCTACACGAGGGGCAGTTAAAATCAATTCATTTGTATTTCCCTCGAGTATTTGACACTTAGTATCATCAAATACAACCTTTCTGCCGCTCTTGCAAAGCTGAGCTACACTCAGCAGATTGTATTTGAGACCTTTAACTAAGGAGACAGACTCAATGGTTGGGTTACCTCCGATAGTACCTGAGCCGACTATCTTACCCTTCTTATTGTCTCCAAAGCTTACACTTCCACCTCGTTTAAGCTCTAGTGTGATGAACTGAGTTTCATCACCTGTCATATGCCTTGAGCATGCGCTCTCTATATACCATAGTTTTGACTTCTCCACGCATGTCAAGCTGACCTGCAGTTTAAACTATTCATTTTTAGGTACCCAATTCCTTTTTGGTCCTTTCTTGGTAGTATAAACAGGTGCAAAATCATATTTTAACTTGTGACGGCATACTTTTATGGTGTGGCCTGGCTTACCACAGAAATCACAAAAAGGTACCCTTTGTGGGTTGAACTAAGTATGGTCAGCATTATTGTGTTGGGCATGCCAACATACTTTTGTGGTATGGCCTTTTCTTCCGCAGAAGTCACATTGGACAAACCGCTTGTTGTGCCAACACACATCCTTTGTGTGCCCCCTTTTTCCACAACACTCACATTGAGTGAATTGCTTACGCTAACTAGTAATTGCGTACTCAGCATGGGGTTTATTTCTATTTGAGCCCTTCCCTTGACTCTGTAACATTGTGATATCCTTTCTAAGTTTCCTTGACTCAGATTGAACCTCCGTGACAAACTTATGTAAGATTTGCATGTTGGTATGCAAGTTAGAGTTGTCCTGGAGAAGATATCGGAGGTCACTCAGTTTGACCTCTTCAATCTCATCACAGCGCCTGCTGAGTGCCTTAATCTTTTTGTTACACTTCTTAGTTAGTGTATATAAGTCACTCAGGGCATTTACCATTTCATTTCTAAGCAAAAGTAAGGATGTTACCTCATTGTTGTTTTCCTCCTGCTCGGAATCTTCAGAGAGGTCAGCTTGCTCAGATTGGGATTGGTCAGCTCCATCATCTGCCATGAAACATATGTTGGCTGTTTCATTTTGCTCAGCTTCGGATGATGTTGACACATCACTGTCACTCCATGTGGCTACCATAGCCTTTTTGCTTCCCTTCTTCTCCTTTTTGAGGTTGGGACAGCTTGACTTGATGTGCCCAGTTTGATGACACTCAAAGCATGTGACAGACTTCGAGCTGTCCTTCTTGTACTTGTCACTTGACTCGGCTTTATACTTGTCATTTCTTCTAAATGACCTTTTGTCGTTTCTATCATTCCTTCTGAACAGCTTTTTCATCTTTCTGGTGAACATGGCTATTTCCTCGTCATCAGTTGACTCAGCTTCAGTCGAGTCAGCTTTCATGACAAGTGACTTTTGTTTCTTATCTTCTGATTTTTCTTTCTCTTTAGCTTCAAAGTTTTTCATAGAGATTTCATGGGTCAGCAAGGATCCGATCAGCTCATCATATTTATAGGTAGTCAAGTCTTGAGCTTCTTCTACGGCTGTTTTCTTTGCTTGCCAACTCTTAGGCAGACTTCTTAGAATTTTCTTCACCTGTTCCTCTTCAGTGAAGTTCTTTCCAAGTCTTTTTAGCTCGTTTATAATATTTGTGAACCTTGCGTTCATTTCTGAGATGTCTTCATTCTCATTCATCTCAAACAGCTCGTAGAGTCTCATATGTTGATTGACTTTAGACTCCTTAACTTTGCTTGTGCCTTCATAGGTTACTTCAAGCTTCTTCCAAATCTCCTGTGCTGACTCGCAACCTGAAATCTTATTGTATTCTGCAGCATCTAACGCACAGTGAAGCATGTTTATAGTCGAAGCATTATTTTGTAATTTTCTGAGGTCATCCTCTGTCCACTCAGCCTCACTTTTAACGATTTTCTCATCGTTAACAGTTTTGTATGGCACATGTGGACCTTGAACAATTGCAAGCCATGCACTCATGTTTGTGGCTTGAATAAAGTTTTTCATCCTATTCTTCCAGAATGTATAATTTGACCCAAAGAATAGGGGAGGTCTAGTGATTGATAGTCCCTCAGGGAGTATCTGTGTTGTTTGGTTTCCTGGAAGGAACCGAGTGCTATTCTCACCCATTTTTAGGGATCAGCTCAAGATTGTTAAATCTTTGAGTAGTGAGCTTAGGCTCTGATACCATTTGTTGGTCCCTGATAATTAGTTCCAAGGGGGGGTTAGGAACTAATATAAGTTTTTCGCATTTTAATTAAGCTGACTGGAAGTTATTTTGAGAGTTTATTAACTCGGCTTTTGGTCAGCTTGGTGAGATATGTTTCAAGACAGCTTTAGTCAGATGTTGACTAAAGTTGTTTTCTTGTGAGTTAAGAATTGACACTCTTGGAGGTCAGCTTCTAACTCAGCACCACTTATTTACTCAAGGTCAGCTTAGACAATTTATATGCTGAGTAAATATAGCAAACAACACATACAATATAAGAGAGAGTTCAGAGATTACTCAGTATCACTTATCCTGGTTCGGTCTCTCTGCCTACGTCCAGTCCCCAGAGTCCTCCGGGCTTTTTGAATCCAATACTGAGCTCTTTAACGGTAGAGCACAAACCAATTACAAGGCAGTTGAATATGCAAGAGTACCTTCCTCTACTCGTCTACTCAACTCCTACTAAGTGCTACAACCCAGCACCTAGATTTCTCTACCACTGAATGCTTACAACCAAGCACTCAGCTTAACACTCTCAATATTCCTATTGATCACAGACTTGTTCTTTTTATGCTAAAGAACACTTTAGATGATTACACAACAATCAATCTAGCATTTACACAGAGAATAGAAAAATTGGTGTAAGATCTTTTTGTATTTGAGTGCTTTCAAGATTTTCTCTCTTTGTATTTTTCTCTTGATGCTTCAGTGATAAACCAAGGTTCTTCATTGTCCTTTTATAGAAGGAAATTGCAGATTTGGATCTTGAATTGTTGTTACCGTTAACACCAAAACGGCTCTTTTGGGGGGAACAATTTCTGGTCAGCTTCAGACTGTTCCGCCATTCCCTTTCTCTGTTTTCTTCAGGCGTCAGGTTTGTCTTCTTGCGTCTGGCTTGTCTTTTTGTGCCAGTTGTCTATTACTAATAATCCAATGACCCATGTCTCTTGGAATTGGTCTTTTGTGTATCTTCGAGGTTCCAATTATTGGTGCAGAAGATTGGCAGACTTTGTCCTTTAGTGAACGGATCCTTCATGTTGTCCTGACTGTTTACTCAGTTCTATTTGTTATCTTCGGATGTTCAATCTTCTGAGCTGAGTTGCTTCTTAGTCAGCTCCGTTCTGTTTAACCGCTTCTGAAGAAATCTTTAACTTTAGTCAGCTTCGTTTTGCTTCTAAGTTCTACTCTACTCTGCTTACATTTTGTCATGCTGAGTTCCGTTCTACTCAACTTTGCTTGTGCTGACTTTTGTCCTGTCTTTACTTTATATATATTTTTGCACTCAATATTGAACAAACACATTAGTACAATTAAATCAAAGCATTTAAATATAATTGCCTCTTAATCATGGATGATTTTGTCAAATCAAAATCTTGTGGAAAGGTGTTTCAACAAAGAGTCTCTGAATGGACATGGAAAGAGTTACAAACACATGTAACTCATCCATTAATTATTATGTAACTCCCTCATTAATTGGTTTTAGTTGTTATGTAACTCCCCCACTATTTTTTCTCCATGTAACTCCCTCATTGATTAATATCTCGAACGTTTTATTCAACCTACCTTATATATTTTTTTCTCTTTATATATCTTCTCGTAAAAAAAATGTATTAACTTGAAATTCTTTTGGAAGAGAACTTTGAGTTTTTTTAGAAACCTGTTTTCTTCTCAATCCATTCCTTTTCGAAATTGAGCAGTGAATTGAAATTGGGTTATAGTTATTCCATTAAACAATCCTGATTCGTGCAAATCAAAATTGTACCTGTAGTTGATTAACTGGACAACGACTGCTAGTCTGCTTGCACATCTTTAAGCAGTGTCTGTGAACGTCTTAAATAGAGCAACCTCATCCGCGACTCATCTCATATTTTGTATGTTCAATAACTTTATCCTTTTCTCAGTTCGCGTAGCAACACACCCTTTATTATTATTATGAATAAAAAAATATTAATATCATATCAGCAAATAAGGGTGTTAGAGGTCCAAAATCAATAAATTTATGCGTATGATATATCCAAATTGACAACTTCAAGTCTATCGTAGATCAAAATATAAAAACATGGTGTCAAGCGGCAAAAAGTCACAAATTTATACATATAATTATGAATTAAGCATTCTAGAATCCATTCTATTTAGAGTAGAATGAGAATATATATGCAAGAAGCGGAATATGTGTAACTTAGAACTCCGGACCGAGATTCGGTCAGTTATTCGCAAGCCAAGAACTAGTTTTTGTGTATAAACTAGATAATAACATTCGATATGTTATCAATTGGCATAATACTCATTTAGCTCCCCAAACTAAGGCTTCAAAGTCAATTAGGATCTTAAATTATAAAAATTATCAATCAAGTCTCTGAACTAAGCAAATATCATCAATTGAGACTTCATCAACAACCATTCAGTTGAACAGTTTCAGATTCTCTTCTTCAAACAGATGTAATACCTTATTAATTTTATAATTAATGGATGAGATGTATTAAACGTTACCTCTCAATTACTAACACCCAATTTTTAGAGAATCCAAACCCTTCATTATAACTTGGTGGGTAAATAACTATCTATCCAAAGTAAAAACATTTTTTTTTCTCTTGGAAAAGGGCAATAAGGGAAATTAATGAAAAAGAAATGGTAGAAGAAGTAGTAGAGTAATAAAGACGAGAGAGAGTGATATTAAAAACGTGGTGAGCATTCCAACCGCTTAATGCTTACTTACAAAACAATAATTGACTTGCAACAATTTCTTTCTTCTTTCTTCTTTCTACCTCCTCCTCCTTCTTCTTTCTTCCACTAAAATCCATTAACAATTATCTACCCCAATTAAGGTAATTAATTAATCTCTCAGCTAGCTAGCTCTTCCTCTCTCTCATATATATATATATAAGTTTAACTTTGTTTATGTTGAAATTAAGTGCAGGTTAAAGCATAAATTAAGTAAGATGGTGGTGATGGGATTGGAGAGGCTAATGGTGAGCTTGAAGTCGAAGATAAAGTCAATGAAGATGAAGAAACCATATGATAAGATAGAAAAGAGTGAGAGTATGAGAGTTGAGATAAGAAGCAAGAAGGCTAGGAAGCTCATTGAACAAACCTTGAAAATTGCTGATTCTCCCAAAGCCAAATCTTATGCTTTTTAATTTCTGTAAGTTATAGATTAGGATTATTTCTTACTTAATTTGCTTTCTCACCTTACCTGTGCTGTGTGTGTTTTCTACACTGTAATAATATTACTACTGTTTACTTCTTTAAAAAAATATGTGTTAGAAATTTTATCACTCTCCTCAAATATATACTCTTATTAGTTAGAAAATCTGATTCTATGTATTTTTAAATTATATTCTAAGAGTATTCTAATTTTTCTTTTTTCTATCTGTACTCTATATTAATTAGCATATCTGGAATCTATGCTGCTAACCAGCAGATATTCTATTATACTATGTAGAATAGATCCTCTCCCTTAGGATTGCAACTGAGGCGGAGATTCTCGTAATGGAAACTGAGAATTCCAATTTACTTATTTCAAGAAAAAAAAAATCAGAGATGGAGATGGGGCGGGAATGGAGATCTCTTTTACGGAGATCTCCATCTCCATTCCCACCATGTTTCGTCACGTATAACTTGGGATTTTGAAGAATTGAGTTTGGGAAAAAAAAATAAAACGAGTAATTGAATTAGTATTATACGCGATAGATTAACATACTTTTATAGTAGAGAAGTTGTAGTTTATATGAATATTTAGATGGTTATTTTTATATTTAAATAATTTTTATTTATTTTTATATTTGATAAATTGATACATTACTAATTGATGTATTTTTATATCAAATATAATAATGTTTTAGAATTAAGTAATTGGGCAAACTGGAATCCATACAAAGAAGCAATAGGTACAATGTTTTTTTTTATTTCAAGGATTCTCCATTTGGACAAAGATATGGATGGGAGTTGGGAGGAGTAGTCTCCATCCCATCCCCATTTTCAACTCTACTCTCTATTACTAGGGCTGGGCGCGGATCCTGGAGATACTAGACCGGACCGAATATCCGAGGGAAAAACTCCGGAATTGGACCGGACCGTTGACTTTTTTCGGAGAACCGAACTGGATTGGACCGTTGACTTTCCGTCAAAGAACTGGACCGAACTGGACCGAAATTTATCCAGAACCGGACCGATAACCGGATTGGATTGGATTGGATTGGACCGAACTGAAATAACCGAAAGTTTAGCAATAATAAATTTATATTTCATACATTAACTTTATATAAAAGAGAAATATTATATAATATATAGTTATATATTTTGTAAGGTTCGGTAAGCTAATTACAATAACATAAATTTATAATTTATTAATAAGGTATAACATTATTATATAGTCATAAAAATTATCCCGATTAATTCCCGTTTATAAAATGAAATAAAAAATATTTACTTAAAATGTAGACATAAAGAATTGAACACCTAACCAAATGGAACATTGTTAATCGCATAAACCATCTGAACCAATTCTACTTCTTGTTAACCATTTAATTAAGTAACAAATATTAGAAGTTTTAAATATTAAAATTTTTAAACATTTTACAAAATAGAATCTCGTGCTTCTCTTACTCTGCTTAATATATATAATTGAAGTGTTCAAAGCTCAATTAGCAAACAGATTAGTAAGAATGTGGGACTTTTTATGTGTCAATCAGTCTCTTCATATGAAAGCTATGTTTTTGTTGTTAATGAATCACGACAAGGAGGACCGAATACAATCTAGTCTTAGGGCTGTAAGCGAGCATAGCCACTCATGAGCAGCTCGGCGTTCGGCTCGATAAAAACTCGACTCGATTTGTAAACGAGCCGTTCGTGAGCACGATTTTCAAGCTCGGTTTGTAAACGAGCAGAGCTTGAGCAGACCAAAACTCGGCTCGAAAGCTCGTGAGCAAACTCGATTAGAGGTTCATGAACAAATTCATAAACAAGCTCGTGTAAAAGCTCGTAAAGAATACAAATTATATTTACATAAAATATGATTTACACACAATAAAAATGATAATTTAAATTTAGTAAAAATGGTAATATTAGGCCCAAAACAATTAAATAAAAAGAACAGCCCATCATCCATAAAATATGATTAATAGGAGGGACCATGGTTTAATTTTAGACATCAGCACATCACATAAGTTAACAGGTGAGAACGATGCTAATGAGTTGGTGGCACAAGTCACAAAGATTAGTATTGCATTGTTAGATGAGTATATAGTGCAAAATGTACAAGAAAATATGAATCTTGGAGCACATTCTTCTAGTTTAGATGAAGCGGATGATGACATTGATGATGAGATTGATGATTATTTTTTGAATATTGATAAAGATATGTCAATTGAGAGAGAATGGGAAAGATATATCAATGAGGCACCTGAAAAATATGTAATTGAGTTTGACCTTCTATTGTGGTGGAAGATTAATGCTGTGCGATATCCTGCTTTATCCAAAGTTGTAAAAGATGTTTTTGCAATTCAATGCTCAACCGTGGCTTCTGAATCTACGTTTAACACAAGTGGTAGAACTTTGGATCAATTTAGGAGTTCTTTAACTCCTGCTACAGCTGCGGTTTTGATTTGTTGTCAAGGTTGGTTGAAAACTTCAACTCAAGCTTTCAAGCATGAAGAAGAAGTTGAAGATCTTGAAGCTATTGAGGAAGGTAATATTTACTTAGCAATTATATTTCATAGTTTTATTTTAATTAAATGTTTATGAATACTAACTATATAAATGTTATTTAATTTGTAGAAATTAGTTCTGATCCTGAAATTGCATCATCTCTTTTATCCATATTTCAATTGGATATCTAAGGTTTTTTTAACCGAATCAAACGCACTTTGGTAAGCATATTTTTTTCCTTTTACTTTTTGCTAGTGTGTTGATTAATTTTATTGAAGTGAAAGCTAATTAATTTAACATTTGTTGATTCACTAATGTGATATATTTTATATGTTTAGGTTGATGTTTGGCTTTTACTGCATTTGCTTTGGAAAACAAGGAACTTGTTGTGTTAAGAAGATTCAATTACAAATTGGGATGATGATTAAAGAGATTTTGCTAATGAACTGTTGTCTTTTTTGAATTAAAGGTTTGTTTGTTTGTTTTTATAGATTTGTTATTTTGTAACTTTGATTTTGTGGGCTTTTTTAGCCTTGTTGTCTACCGTAACTTTTAATACTTTGATTTTGTGGGGCTTTTTTTTATCCTTGTTGTCTACTGTAACTTTTAATGAATGTTGTTTACTTCCTAAAAAAAATATCATTTATTTCAAGTTATGTAAGATAATAAAATTTTATATTATATTATCTTGTAAATTAAATTTTTAATTTATTTTTAGGACATAAACTATTAGATATTTATCCGAATCACCGAAAAATTATATTGGATTGGACCGGAACTGAATCTCCGAATCTCCGAACTGGACCGGACTGAAAATTTGGGGCAATTCAATTCTGGAGATTTATTCTTTCAATCCAATCCTGGAGATTTCCTTTTATTAATCTCCGAATTTCAATCCAATACTGGAGATTCATGAATCCCCGACTTAGACCGAACTGTGCCCAGCCCTATCTATTACTATCAAATTGTAAACGGAGCGAGGCAGGAATAGGGAATGGATCATTCATCTTTATCCTCAATTATTTAAAGAATCCCTTTTTCGGCATAAAAATTAGAAAAAATACTTTTTCATCATCTGCTCTGTAGGGATTCCCATGTAGAATTTATGTTTTTATTTTGTATTTTAAATATTAATTAAAAATTAAATATCAAATACTATCAAATAGTAGTTTCACATTTTTATAAGATACATAAAATATTTTTTATTTTTTAATTAGATCATTAATTATAAAAATTATAATCAATATTTGAAAATATATATTTTTTATTAATAATTTTCGAATCAAATCGCTACATGATGCAGAGAGTATTCATTATTCCCATTCCATAGGAATTCTCTATTCTGTGTGGAGGCGGATTCTCGCCCGAAATAATCTATACCCTGATAATACAATAAATATATAAGCAAGACTTTATTAGTAGTAAGGTCCCAAATACATATTTCCCTTGCATTGCGAATTTATTAGCCCCCTATATAATGTGATTTACCATTCACTTGAATTTGAATTTGCTCATAATGATACAAACCTCAAATTATCCCAAAAAAAAATCCAAGTATATTTAAGCAAATCAATATATCATTTTAAATAAATTCAGAAAACATATAAAGTAATTTTTCCAAAGTAGTATATGTTTTTTATTAAAACAAGTTGAGTTATGGTAATGATAAAGAGATATTGTCTTATAAAAGTAATTTTCCAAAGTAGAATATTTTTTTGGTAAAACAAGTAAAGCTTATATATATTTTTGTTTACTAGTATTATTTTTTGGAAAAATGTTCAAAATTTGTATTAAATGGGGTCGAGTGGATAAATTATCTACATGATATGGTTATTCCAAAAATGGGTGAATTTCTTCAAAAGAAAAATCATCAAGTAAGCAATGTCAACATATACACATCAGCAAATAAATATTTTCAAAGGCAGCTAAAAAAAGTTTCAAACTTGTTCATAAATCTCCACGAAATAGTCAATTCCTTAAAGATTGAGGAGTTGACCCACAACACTTTTCATCTTTACTTCAATCTTTTACTACCATTTATACAGCTATACTAAACATAAAAGCATTTTCCTTTTCTGTTTATTTTAGTATAAATGCATCCCTCTGTAGCAGTAATGGGTCACACTTTTATTTATTTGCAACTATACAAAGAATTCAATATCAAATGGGTCACATTATAATTGAATTTAATGTACACAACTACCTTTATGTTATGTGTTCAATTCTAATTGATTGAGAGTCCAATGCATCAAATTAAAATAAATTATTGGGTGTGTGATGACATTTTCCATAAAGAGGTGATATGGAAAGGGTGAAGAAGAATGATGAATAATAGAAAAGAAATATTAGTGAATAAGTAAAGAAGGAAAAAGGAGTCAGCCCCATACGTATTGGCACTTTCTATATCTCAACATCACCATCAAACAAAACAAAGTAAGAGAGAGAAGGTTAAGAATATGAATAAAAGACAAAGTCAGGAAAAGCTGATCATGATATGGCAATTCTGCAAACAAATGTTTAAGATTTGATTGTGGTTCTATCTATCTAAGGCTTTAAATTATTATATATCTTTTCTTTTTGTCTTTAAAGTCCCACTATCTACATGTATTATATATTAGAGCAAACAGTATCCTCTCATAAAACACAGGATAAGGTACCAAAATGGCCTTAAAGTTATTTCGGGAAGTGTCAATTTAATCTCAACATACAAAATAACATCATTATAATTTCAAAGTTTGTGAATTGGTATCAATTTAACCTTGAATAACGGAACTAGACACCTCGAACGTGTGTGAAATTGTATCAATTTAACCCCAAATTCTGTTACCCAAGACTAAATTGTTACTTCTCTAAAAACATTGAGATGATTTTATTACCTTATCCCTAAAAGGTATGTACAACTGCAAAAAGGGTTTCGTCAGAACAACAGGAAATAGTAGAAAGGAAATAGTAGAAAATCATGTAAACAGAGTGGTTAGAATCTGCGTGGATGATCTCATTTAGACAAGCAAACAACCACTAAATGTTGTATTTGTAGTTGTAGTGTACATGTGAATTCATTAAATTGTCTTATGTTGTCAGAACCCAAACGATTGCAAGTAAGATTCTTCAAATCAAAAATAAATAAATAAACAAAACAAAAAGAATTGAGTGATCAAGTGGTTGCCATGTAAAGCAGGAGATAAATGGAATTTCATATAAAAGATTGGTATATAATTTTATAAGAGCTGTTATTGAAATTAAACATCATTCAAGAGAGGTCAATAATATTTATAGGATGAATTGTCAAATTCAGAATGGGTTAAAAGAAGAGCATTCAGCGAAAATAACCTTGCATATTGAGACCAAAGAAACTCCCAAACCAAAATGTTATTTTGAAAAAGAGTAAAGCATAACAAGATTTTTTGTTTCAAATTAACATGAATAACAATCAGGTTTAGGATAGAAGATATTGGGACCATACAGCTGCTTCACATCCTTGGTTGAAAAAATGGCCAGACACTAGGAATAAATGAGTTACGGTTGAATGAGAAGAATCATTTAGAAGCATTTTCACTGTTTTAAATAAAAAGGTTTTCCATTTGGTATATAATTGATACTATGGAGTACAGATCAAGCTGCATTTGCAGAATCCAAGTTGAATGCATATAGGTGTATGAAAAATGAAGACTCGCCTGATAACGAATTATCTGGCTTGATAAAGTAGTCGCTGCAGATCCTTACATCGAATGCATGTCCATGGTAACAAGGGAGGGTCCAGGCAGTAGATGTGAATGCATTGTATGTTGCAGTGATCACACATGACAAGAAGGTCCTCAGGTTCTCGGCATTCACATTCACCACAAACTGTGGAGGACTGTTCAACGAAAGAAAAGCAAAGCAAAACGAATCATCTTCAAGAATCATATCCAGTCAAGGATTTAAAAAGCAAGAGTTTGGACATTTAACACTGAATAACTAAGCAGTTGACAAGAATATAAAAAGATTAGTGGTGTATTATAGAACCAACAGGAAAATTACCTCGGCACCTGCTAGTCTTTCTTGACCATTTAATAACAAAATCTCCGTGGCTGAGTTGGCACATGGAATAGTTTGAGAGTAGATCTTCTGATCAGATGTTGCGGCATCCTCCACTTTAGTGATGCATACAAAACCAACCTTGCACAAAGGGCATGTTGAAGTTTTTCTGCTTGCAATCTACACATATCATCAGCAGAAGACAAAAAGTTTAAAATAGTGATTGACTACGGCTAGATATCAATACAAAGATGAGTAAGCTTATAGAAAATTTTATCGAATCACACAACAATGGAGAAGATAATAGAAATGTTACAGTACTAAAATAAGCGCTCCTCAATAGGCCTTTCAACTCGCGAAAAAACATGAGAATCAGAATCCAGATAATGCTGCATAATGGTTAAGCATTTGTGCTTTCAACAAGAGATAAGGAATATACATTTTCTTCTCAACCTTACATAAACTACAGCAAGCATTCGTCAAACATGTTATTACTACGAAAGGATGAAGCAACTTCAAATTTCAAACTACTAGGATTCCCTTCAAATGGTAAGTAAATGAAACCTGAACAAGAACAACTAATTCAGAGAAAATACAAAGAGACACTGGATTAAGAAATCAGGCGGCTTCAGAAAACATAAACATGGAGGGTAAGGAGGAAAACCAGAAAGGCAATAACAGTATATGAAGAAGAAATGATTCGGAGAATAGAAAATGTGAAATAATGAGACATGCAAAAGGATGAGCCTAAAAATGATGAAAGAGAAAATAAGTTCAAGAATATAAAATCGAAAATTAACTGAGGTTATTGTTTAAACATTTTGTAGAAATGATATCATATGGTAGCAATTTGAATAAGTTTATAACTTAAGATACAGAGGCACCAAGCACAGCAGGAGAGACAATTACCATATGATCTGCCCAATTTTGGATGCATGAATAACAAAACCGATGCCCACATGGCAAAACACCTCTAGTTGAACAAAATTCCGTCCAACATATAACACATGATAACTCCTCTGATGCAGGTAAGCTAATAACAGGTTCAGACTGACTTGAATCCTTGTTCTTGTCACCCATGTTCTCAACAGCACCGGAAGGTCTTTTGAGGGAATTCATATCTCTTATCTCTACAATATCATCAAAAGTTCGATATGCAGAAACCTCATCACAGTTTGTGGCCGCAGTTGATGTTCTTCCACTTCCATATATATTAATTTTCTGTTCACAATCTTTATCTTCAGATGAAGCTGCTCCTTTATTGATTTTGTTATGAAGTCCTAGTGAGTGAAAATCTTGATCAAAATCCAGAAGCTCAATGTCCAGATTGTCCCTGCTAAAATTCTCCTTCACAAGCCTCCGACTGTAACAAGAGGATTCAGCTAAAGATGTGCTTCTGATATCATTGGAAATCTTCCTTTTTCCCTTCACTGAACGTTTTACAGAATCTGTACTTGGTTCCTCATCCCCAGAAACCTTCCCTTTGTGTCTCGCCGAATGCTTAGAAGATTTTGAACTTGAATTATCATGCTTTTCAAAAGAAAAAAAGAAATGGAAATTAAACTTCCAAGGAAAGAAGAATATGGAATATCTCTATTATATTTAAAGGTTAGCTAATGTACCAAAATCTGAGCATCACAACACTAAGTGGGCAAACAATTAAAAGATGATGTGAAATTATTTAGGTTGGAATAGAAACTAACATGACAGACATGAAAAGCAAAAACGGAGCATGGACAAAGAACATTTTCTCCACAAGCAACTAACAAATTTGCATTTGTGAAATGAAGTTATAAGACTGGACCAGAAAATTCAGCCATAATGCCATATCAAGAAATCGTGAAAGTTATGGTTTTACTGAGCCATACCAAGCAATCATGAAAGTTATGGTTTTACTGACTTTTAATATGGCTTGAAGGAGGTGCCATACTAAATTCAGTTCATTTTATTTGCACCAAAACTTTTAAGTAACTCGTAACTCCTGACTATAGTAGATACTAGAGTCTAGACATGCGTAACAAACATCCAGAAACAGGAAACTCAAGATCATAAAACTGAAATCTGAATTCTTCCTAGGTCTGATTTTTAAGACAAGTGAAAAGTTAACTATGGAACATTTCTTCTGTCAAAAGTTATGAGGAAATGAGCAAAGAAAGTCTAATTACCTCAAATCCAACAACAGATAAAGGATGATCCTGAGAACAATATCTACCAGTAGACCTGCTTTCCTGCTTTGATGTTCTTGCTCCTTTTTTGGAGTTTGATTTACATGCACTTCTGTCTTCTTTTCTCATCTCAGAAAACAAATTCTGGTTTAAAATGAAATTGCACAAGATTAATGCTACCTTTTAGTTCGTCAACAACTAACATGAACTTTAAAAAAATAAAAAATAACATGAACTTGATAAAACTTACAGTCCAACACATCCGAGTTTTAAAATATGTATCTACATGCAATTCTCAAGCCACAAAATCGTATCATGCTATATTTCAAAAACCCAACATCCTATTATCAATACAACAACAACAAAGCCTTAGTCCCGAAATGATTCGGGGTCGGCTAACATGAACCATCATATAAAACCGTGAAAATCAAGTCGTGTCAGCGACACAGATTCGCTCCCTCCACTCCGTCCTATCCACTACCATATTTTCCTCAATTCCCAATAAACTCATATCACTCTCGATCACCCTCCTCCAAGTTTGCTTAGGTCTTCCCCTACCCCTCACCACTACATCCCTTTGCCACTCTTCGGTTCTCCTAACCGGCGCATCAAGCGCTCTACGTCTCACATGGCCAAACCACCTTAGTCGGTTTTCTCTCATTTTATTCTCAATAGATGTGACCCCTACTTTTGTCCTAATTATTTCATTACGCACCCGGTCCTTTCTCGTGTGACCACACATCCATCTCAACATACGCATCTCCGCCACCGACATCTTATGGATGTGGCAGTGTTTCACTGCCCAACACTCCGTACCATATAACAATGCTGGTCTAATTGCCGTCCGGTAGAATTTTCCCTTCAATCTATTAGGCATGCCGGGATCAAAAAGGAAACCCGTAGCACTCTTCCACTTCGACCAACCAGCTTTAATCCTATGAGCAACATCTCCATCTACTTCTCCATCCGTTTGGATAATAGATCCTAAATACCGGAAGCAATCCGAGGCCTGAACAACTCTCCCATCTAGGATGATTGTCCCTGCCTCCCTACTCCTACGGCCGCTAAACTTACACTCCAAATATTCTGTCTTACTTCGACTCAACTTAAAGCCTCTAGATTCTAGAGTTTGCCTCCATAGTTCCAACTTCATCTCCACTCCTTCTTTCGTCTCCTCAACCAACACAATATCATCTGCAAACAGCATGCACCATGGTATACCATCTTGAAGTGAACTTGTTAGTTCATCCATAACGATGGCAAAAAGAAATGGGCTTAGTGCGGAACCTTGATGCACTCCAATCGTAATAGGAAACTCTTCGGTCTTCCCAACACTAGTACGTACACTCGTGCATACTCCCTCATACATGTCCTTTATGATGTCAATATATTTCCGCGAAATGCCTTTCCTTATCAAGGCCCACCAAAGTACTTCCCTTGGTACCTTATCATATGCTTTCTCCAAGTCAATGAAAACCATATGCAAGTCTTTCTTCTTATTTCGATAGTGCTCCATTAATTGTCTCATTAGATGGATGGCTTCCATAGTTGATCTTCCCGGCATAAAGCCAAACTGGTTTTCCGAGATCTTCACCGTCCTCCTTAGCCTTTGTTCAATCACTCGCTCCCAAAGTTTCATAGTGTGACTCATTAATTTGATTCCCCGATAGTTGGCACAATCTTGGACATCGCCTTTGTTCTTATACAAAGGGATTAAGGTACTTTTCCTCCATTCTGATGGCATCTTATTGTTTCTCCAAATTTTGTTGAAGAACGTCGTCAACCATTCGATTCCTCTTTCTCCCAAACATCTCCAAATCTCAATAGGGATGCCATCAGGTCCTACTGCTTTCTTCAACTTCATCTTACTTAATGCCATTTTGACTTCACCCTTTTGAATTCTCCGCAGGCATTCATGATTTATCATATCGTGATGGATACTTATATCTCCAACATCTTGTTGGCGATCTCCATTAAATAAGTCATCAAAATAGGACCTCCATCGTTCCTTGATATCCTTATCTCCAACTAGGACTTTCTGGTCCACATCCTTCACACATTTAACTTTTCCGAGATCTCGCGTCTTCCTATCTCTCATCCGAGCAATTCTATATATGTCTCTTTCCCCTTCTTTCGTATCCAATCTTGTATACAGATCCCGATTCACCTTTGCTCTAGCATCTCGTATGACCTTCTTTACTTCCCTTTTAGCCTCTTTGTATTTTTCGTAGTTCTCGTCACTCCTACATTTCCCCAATAGTTTATAGGATTCTCTCTTACTCTTTACTACTTGTCGTACTTCTTCTGTCCACCAAGATGTGTCCTTACCCGGTGGCATGCTACCTTTAGATTCCCCTAGAACTTCCTTCGCTACTTCCCTTATACTATGCTCCATCTTATTCCATATCGAATCTATATCTGAATCCATATTGCAAGTCCAAATATCTTTTTTGGTCATCTCATCCACAAATTTTTGTTGATTCTCCCCTTGCAATTTCCACCACTTAATCTTAGTCTCTACTTGAGGTGTTTGTTTTCTTATACATTTCCTACTTCGAAAATCTAGCACCACTACTCTATGTTGGGTTGTCGTACTCTCACCAGGGATCACCTTACAATCAATATAACTCTTTCTCCAAGCACTCCTTACTAAGAAGAAGTCAATTTGGCTCGCATTACCGCCACTCCGATAAGTCACTAAGTGGGATGTTCTCTTCATAAACCATGTGTTCATGATACTCAAGTCATAGGCTGATGCGAATTCCAAAATATCATTTCCTGCTTCATTCTTATCTCCAAAACCATACCCTCCATGAACACTCTCAAACCCATCTCGCCTAGAACCCACGTGTCCATTGAGATCACCCCCTAGTACCATTTTTTCATCCCTAGGAACCTGTTGCACCACTTCCTCTAAGTCATCCCAAAAAGCTTGTCTTATAGACACATCTAATCCTATTTGTGGCGCATATGCACTAATGACATTCACAACCCCATCCCCTATCACTAGCTTAACACTCATAATCCTATGAGCAACATCCTATTATCAATCTTTGAAAAAATGTAATCCATCTAATATCATGGTTTTCCTTTACCATCAATATTATGTGCATATACATGTTTGAGATAGGCCATCCAAGCACATAATGTGATACACTAATTAATGAATATAATTATGATGGCATGATATCAAAACACTCAATAATCGAATGAAATCTGTGCTCAATTTTATCTTCGCATAGATACACAAAATTTGCTTTCATACAAACATGAGAAGAGTGAAGTTCCAACAGCTACCTCATCCAACAACAACGAACCAGTCCAAGCAGCAGGACCAGAATTTCCCCAGCCCATACAATCTATTTTCCCTTCAATGTACTCAGAAATGTTGGATTTGTCAGACAATAAATAACGGCTCTTATTCAAGGGTCCAACTTCATATATAACTGGAGCCTCCATCAACAGAGGCCCTGCATCTTTTCCACTGAAAAGAATCACAAACTAGTTCTGTAAGTCCAACATTATTTTCTGAATATAATTAATTGATGAACACTGCCACAAGCAACAGAAAAAATAACATATAGAATCAAAATTTCAGCCAACAATGACAAATAGGAAGCTTTAGTAATCAGATGCTGTATTATCTATAAGTTCACAGTAAAATTTCCATGGCAGCAGTATTTCTATTGGTTTATGGTATAATTAAAATGCAACTAATTTGCAAAGTGGCTAATTAAATTGTTCCAGCATTTGTGGCTATTCCTTTCACTCTAACTAAAACGATGGGAAAAACAAATGCCAAAATACACTATAGATCTAGCGAACTTGATAGTGTAAGAGCAACAAAAACTATTGCACTAAAAACATGAATTATATAATCAAATGCAGTATATGCACCGTTGTAGCATGTAGGGATGCTCAGGAACACGCTTCCCTTGCTTTATGCAATCTTCCACCCACCGATGATTAACAATGATTGTGTTGAATTTCTTGGCAAGATCGTATTTCTTTCCTTCAAATTTCCAGCACACCTGATGACTCGAGTAAAACAAAACAATCACCTAAAAGATCCATATTCAAACAGAAAACCCACCGCCCATTTTGGTACTCGCCCATGTTCTTGGTTTATAAATGCTGAGACTATACCATCCACTCCCATAATTAACCCTAAAATTTGTGTCAGAATTAATTGAGATTCAAAATAGAAACCCACCAAGTGTGTAATAGACTTTGACATTGCACCTACATAACTGGCACCGGCTTGAGAAATCAGCTTGATGAGGTTGAACCGCTCCAACCCGTGGTAACCACTAACAGTCGCGACCACATTCTCCATACCTCGAATTGAACAATCCATAGAATAAAAATCAAAGATATCAAATCTGGAAAAAGTCCCAGCAACAAATCCCCATCAAAAGAAATAACCTTATAATCAATAGATGAAAAAATTATATATCCAGGAAGCACAAAATCAAAGCTACATCTTAATCAATGCAGCAACTTGAATAAAATTCTTAGCAATTGCATATTCAAATATCTTAATTAACTTGCCATATGCTAATCAAACTGTAACCGACTGCGAATCTTGAAGGGAGAAAACTAATAATAAAATTCTCGATTTGGGAGAGAAAAATAAATAATATTTTGGGGTTTAAGGGGAAAATGAGCTTTAAATCAGTTTTCGTATCTCTAGGTTTCTCTGATAAATAGAGAGAGAGTATTTCACCATAGGAATGATTGCGTCGAGAAGAGACGAGACGGAAGAAAGCGCTGAAATGGTTCGTTTGCTTCTTCAGTAATCAGAGAGCTTTGCCGGGAAAAGAAAATGTTTTGAATTTCTTATTTTAAACCAAGGATTCCGGATTTTGGAATTTAGTTGGGCCTCACCGGACCGAATGTTTTGAGTCGTTGGGTTGGATCTTGGGTGGGAAAAAAAGAATTGCTTTAATTATAAGGGTCGTTTGTTTTACCTGCTGTTTGCTGATTACTCTTAGGAAAAACTGCTTTTTCAAAAATCATTGATTCTCTGTTTTTATAAAATACTATTTTTTAGTGGTGAAATACAAACAAGAGATCACTAACCAAACACTTAAAACTCTCCTTTTTAAGTGAAAAGACAAACAAGAATATGAAACTGAACTATCAAACACTCCCTAAATCTGGATCCATTTGAAAGCCCATCTCCTTCAGACATGATCGAAGCGATGAACACGATTTGAAGGGCGATTTTACGGTGATTTCAACTTTCCAGCAACCTCATTCCACCATTTCTTATCATTTAAGCGTCGTTGTGATGGGTAAATTGAAAAAGGAATCCAGATCCATCGTTTCATCTCATTTTATCATTCATATGGTACATTGTTGTATAGTTATATGATTTTACAGCAAAATTAGATAATATGTGACGAAACCCCGATTTGAGATGATTATATGTCGAAATCGATGGATTTACATGCGTCGTTTGCTTTTGCTGCGACAACAATGACGTATGTTGAGTATATGTCGAAATCAATACGACAAACGTGACAGAATATATTTTATAGTATATTATATCGCGTCAGTTGTAAATGCGACAAACGCGACAAAGTATAGAAAATATACTCTGTGGCGTTAGCTGTAAATGCAACAAACGCGACAAAGTATAGAAAATACTTGATTTTTACGGGTGTTTTATGCTTGTAAAAAAAATTTAATAATGTCAAATAAACAGTTTTTATATGAATAGACACATCCCTTAAAAAATGAATGAATTAACTATAGATGTCAATAATCTAGACATGGTCCTTGTCACCTTATATTATTTAATCTCGATCTCCAAGTAGATTATAAAACAAATAAATTGATACCTTTATTAATTTATTTGAACATGATCGTATATTTCTCAGTTTCACTTATCGAGGGGGCCTATGATATTGCTCTCATATTAAGAGAGACAAATCTCATATCTGTCACTTATCTTCCTCTACATGAATCGTACTATGTCCAATCACAACATTTATATTTGTTCGGTCAAAGACGATCAAAATATATTACTCTTCATGTGGAAATCTATGTTGACTTCAAGTCTAAGGATTCAATAACACTGAGATTACTTATGACACACTAACTCATGTAGGGATCTCATAATGAGTCAGTCTAGTACTATGTTCTCTAACATAAACTCGTGAATTTGATTTGTATCTTCATACACTATGGTCATCTCATGATCATCAATTAACCCTCACGCTAGTCTTATTTTATTGTCATTGCCATGATAATACGTGACGGCGGACATTTAGAATAACTAATTTTCATTCATGGATATTATTATAAAACTAACATATGAATTATAATAATATATAATCTTTATTAGATTAAAACAACCAATATAACACGCAATTATTGGTATATGACACAATATATAATAACACATTGTTGATCTTTATCGGAAGTTACACCTTTCCAATGTTGAGCTCGTTAAAACCGAGGATTTTAGTGGTGGTATTTGGATTTTTTATGGTATTTTTTAGTGTCTTGTATTTGGATGAAGTTGAGACTTTGTGCCCCTTATATAGGGATAATATCTTTCTAGTGTTAGAGGATGGACTTTTTCTCTACTTAGCCATAGATTTTGAAGGTTCCAAAGTTAAAAATGCTCTGTTTGATATAGCTAGCTCCAGATCTAAATGGATATTAAGTTTTTTTTTATCAGAAGTTGTGGTCTAAAGTGGAGGCACAGGTCTATGATTTTGTTCCTTAAGCTTTGAATACATGCAACAAACGAGACTTTTATCATTGTGATTCCTAATGTCGCTAACCCATAATTTCTTACTCAATTTTTCCCATCAGTCTTCACAATGTGCTCTATAAAATTGTAACCAAGTTTATCATCAACCGTCTAAAGTCATTCCTTAGGAATATTATCAACCCTGTTTAGAACAGTTTTATCAAGAGGTCATACACATTCTACATCATAAATATGGTTGAAAATGGGGTATGATTTTGAAGTTGGATTTGAAAAAGTTTTATGATAGGATTAACAAGAAATTCCTTCGGGATACTTTGAACTTGATAGGGCTCAATCAGCAGGTTTGGCCTAATCATGGACTATGTTGATGCTTCTTCTTTGTAGGTTCTTTGAAATTGAAAGAAGTTACTAGAGTTCACTCCTTTTAGAGGGCTTCGCCAGGGACATCCCCGTCGCCTTACTTATTTGTACTATGTCTTGAAAGACTCAGTTTGTGTAGCTGGTTAATCATGATAGTGTGATGTGCAACGCCAACAGAAGCAGAGAAAATTGATTGATGATTTCAGATGCAGTTTGTGTGGTGCAATTGGAGTCTTTAAATTCATGTTTTGTGTGACTGTTGGCAAGCTAGAGAGATTGGGTAGGTCCTTGTCCCAATTTTGCTCATGAGAGCAGCTCTAGTGGTATGTGGAAGGGACTAACTTGTATATAAAAAAAAAATTGATTGGTTGTAACCAACCATTAGAAAGGTTGTAACTTAAATTAGTTTGTAACTTCTGCTGGTTATAACTAAAACCATTACCCAATATATACACATATGACACATAAAGGAGAGAGTGTAAGCCAATCATCTAAATTTTTACCCTTGATCTAGCAAGTATAATTCACTCTCTAAATAAGGGTGTGTAAAGCTCACACTTTACCGCTGCTTTGTATATAAAAAAGTTGGATAATTACAGTTCAAGTCCCTTCTATTAATTAATATTTTCTTTTTTAACCCCGTAAAGTTTTAAAAAATTAATCATCTCTAATGGAAAGTTACTCCACCTTGTTACTAACCTCTCACAAGTCACAATGGTTATTACTAACCATTGTGGATGCTCTGATACCTTCTTTTCTCTCAATGGGATGCATGACAATCTTCATGCAAATATTTCTATTAATGGTATTCTTTGGCCAATAAATTTCTCTTTAGGCGTATGTTGGATTGGAAATGGAAGAACCAAAATGAGTTTTAGAGAGGACTTATTTACCGGACCAAAACCAAATTTCATTTTATTTAGAGCTCACGAAGTGGTTAACACGTACGGTTACTTTTATGTTGGTAGTGGGGCCCAAAAGGAAAGTAAGTAGATTAGTTGGAAAGCACCTGAATTGAACTGGGTTAAAGTTAACATTAACAGGTCTTGCAAAGGGATTATAGATTTCCTTCAACTGCGAGTTTGATTAGAGACCACAACGGTTGTTGGTTTGATGAGTTTGCAATTAACTTATGTATCTATACAGTTTTTTCTGACTGAACTTTAGGGTATTTTCTTTTAGGTTTATTTAGCTTGAGAGAGAGATTACCACATGGTTCTAGTGGAGATGGATTCCGACTCAGTGTTAAGCTCCATGGCTTGTCAAGTTGGAGCTCATCATCCTCTAATGTGGCTTGTAATGAAATGCATATTCAATTTGTTTATACTTATCATGATGATAATAAGATTACTTACTTGATAGTGAATCTCTCATGTTGTTCCACTTTGGATCATCACAAATATGATATACCCTACAAGCATCTAGAACATTCTTTTTTTCAAATCATTGTGGTTATTCCTCAAGGAGAATGGGTTCTTGTTAAATTTTTCTTTTTTCTTCCTTCTGTATTTGTCTCGGGCTTTAAGCCTTTCTCTCCACCAAAAAAACACCATAATGAACTATGATAAATATCAGCCGATTTAAGGTGCCTTCTATGCTTATTTTATTTTTGACAAAGTAAAACTTACTTTGTTTTTTTTACCATTGGATGAGGTGCCTTCTATGCTTACTTTGTTTTTGACAAAGTAAGATTTACTTTGTTTTTTCTACCATTGGATGAGCTTACTTTGTCAAAATTCATCACCATCTAATGGTGGAAAAAACAAAGTAAAGCTTACTTTGTCAAAAACAAAGTAAGTATAGCCTTACCCCATTGGATGATGGTGGACTTTAACAAAGTAAGTTCATCTAATGGTGGTAAAAACAAAGTAAGACTTACTTTGTCAAAAACAAAGTAAACATAGCTTAATCCACCGATTTAATATTCATTTAAGTGAAACTTCAAAATACGAACTTCTTTTATTTTTAATAAAAAAAAAAAAAAAGGTTCACGAAGTTAAAAAAATTCTTCCGCCAAAAGAGTTATGTAAATGGAATTATAACATTTAGTAATTTGTAATGCAATAATGACAAACATTGCGATATTTTGGGCCAGGCAAACGCTTAACATAAATTTCCATTCAAATAACTCTATCATATAATTTATTAAGTGCTTATAGTTTTGTAAATTTCTTTTCCAGGTAAATGAACAACCCCATTCAAGGCAATCTACTGATTTCTTCCTTCAAATACCAAATCACATTAGATACATTAGCAAGATGGTGGCAAAATTAATGGGATTAATGCAAAACTTAGACATAGTCATAAATTATAATTATAAACCAAGAGCAATGGGAATCAGTGGAAAAAGGCGCTAGCAGACAGTTTTCGCTACAAAAACAGGAAGGCTGCATGAGACACTTCGGAATCAGATGCTCAATAGTTACTGTGCATTAAAACTGCATTTCAAGTGTTAATAGTGTTCATCTCCTTGCCTGGGTTCCACCTCGAGCTGCTGCCTCGTACCCACCAACGGGACGTGTTGGTGGTGTTGCAGACCCATAGGGCACATTGTTTGCAGGTGCCATTTGACTATGAGGACCACCAGTCCCTCTTGACCCTCCATCATAGCCAGCACCCCTGGACATATCATAATGTGGTCCTCGCTGCGGATCATAACCATGCCCTCTCTGAGGATCGTAACCAGGTCCCCTTGGAGCATCATAACCAGGTCCTCTTAGTGCATCATTACCGGGTGGTCTCTGCATATCATAAGCAGGTAGTCTCTGGGCATCATAACCAGATATTCTCTGTGGATCATAACCAGGGATCCTCTGTGCATCATAACTAGGTGCTCGTGACGGATCATATCCAGGTCCTCTCTGAAGATCATAACTGGATCCTCTTTGAGCATCATAACCATGTCCTCTTTGTGCATCATAACCAGCTTTTGTTGGTTCATAACCAGGGCCTCTAGGAGCATTAGGTGGTTTTGCGGGCGCAGAGCCAGATTGAGCTCCAGTGTAAGTAGGAGTCCCAGTACCGGTAGCAGCACCTACACTAGCATTAGCAGCAGCAGCTGCTGCACCAGCATTTCCAGGAACAGCACTGTGTCCCTAACAGAAAAAGAAGGCCAAAGGAAATTCATCAGCTTCTATTTTCATTTCAGAGGCATGCATATAAAAACATCATCATGGATCAATTACGGAAATGATAATAACTGTAATAACGACTTTTCCAGCAATTAAATTGATAAACTGTAAATCACTTGCAAGGCTCCTCGTCAACGCCAGGTAAACTAAGTTCAATTGCCACAATCACATCAACAAGAGATAGATAACCTGTACTAACAGTTTCAAATTTTGTATAGCAGCAACAATCCATATTCCTAGCATATACTGAATGATGTTAGTCTCACACTTGTTTTAGGTTCTAACGAAAAGTTTATTTTCAGTAGAACCTAAACAAGCTTGAGACTAACAACATTCATATAGATAATAGTATATAAATAATAAATACATCAACTGCTTCACTATAAGAGGTATTTCAGTAAATAAATTACAAAATATATTGGACTGGCAATTGAAATAACTGCTTTTACACAGCAGCGCATCCTCTTTTGCAAAAAATTTACATTTCAAACTTGATCGTAATTCACAAGTACATTATTTAAATGAATTTTTAATTAGTATAAATTTCAAATCAGGAACTTCTAATATATGTTCAAATAAAATCAATTAATAATTATTTTTGCTCACATATATAAATTTATATATGTCATTTTGAATCAAAGTCGTGTATGTACTTTCTCTTGGAACATACTCCCTCCGTTTCATAATAATTGACGTTTTGGGGAAATTTTTTTGTTTCAAATTATTTGACGTTTTACACTTTTCAAGGTGCATTAAATGTGTTTTTTCCAACTTTGTCCTCATATAATAAGAAAGAGAAATTTGCAGAGACATTTAAGCATTAATTGCAAGAGGGTAATAAGGTAATGTTTAACTACTTTTTAGGCTAATTAATAGGTTTCTTAATATGTGTAGAAACCTTAAAAGACAATTAAAATGAAACAGAGGGAGTAGTTATTAAAGGTGCAAGGCGCACTAAGGCGCCAGGGGTCCTGGAGCCTACACGCAAGCACACACATGAGCGACACAAGTAGGGATGCAAACAGAGCGGGGCGGGGAATGCATTTCCCATCCCCCATCCCCGACTAGTCAGAGATTCCCCATCCCCATCCCCACGAGTTAGACGAGGGCAGATTTGCCCGCCATCCCCGTCCCCGCGGGGATCCCCATCCCCGTTTAAAAACACTTTTTCCCTATTCCACATCCCAGTCCCCGCGGGGAATCACCATTTATAAAAAAAAAAAAAAAAAGGGCGGCCCGGTCGCATTACGCGTCCCCGCTGAGCGAGGGTCCGGGGAGGGGTCCCACCACAAGGGTGTATTGGGGGCAAGCCTTCCCTTGCCAATTTAATTGGCAAGAGGCCGCTCCTAAGACTCGAACCCGTGACCTCAGGTCACACGGCAACAACGTTTTACCGTTGCGCCAAGGCTCGCCCTCTGGGAATCACCATTTATATTTAAAAAAAATAAGTATATATTTCTTTTCTCGTCTCCTTTCTTCTAGGTTCAATGGAGATATTCTGTTACTTTGGGAGAAAATTACTCCCATTTTATATATTGAAAGATAAAGAGTTTATATGCAATAATGAATATAGGAGCTGGACAAATATACTAATCCCTACAATTACTTCTATGATTGCTCCTAAAATTCTTCTATTACAACTAGCTACGTACACATTTGTTCATACCATAGCGCTCCCCCTCAAGCTAGAGCAAAGATAACAATTATGCCCAGCTTGTTGCAGATATAGGTAACACGGTGAAGTGACTGCTGAAGAATAAGCCATTGTGTTATTAGCTCAAGCAAGACAACAACTAGGTTCACCTTGTAAGCTTAAACACTTTGCCATTGAAGCAAAATCATGATAAAATCCATAAATGAAATTTACCAAGAAAGTTGTTCACTAAAAACCCAAACACGAAGAAATAGGGTGATCTTCTGCAAAGGATCAGCCAACCACATAAACAAAACTTAGACATTACCAAAGAACCGAGTACCAAGAAGAAATCAACATTATGAAGAGAGGGAAGCAAACAACCAGACACCACAACAACCAGTAGCAAGGGACAAAGGCAAGAATGGAAGGGAAAAAAAGACTTTCTTGATATTCTCGAGTCAACAAAATGGCCGGCAATAGTCAGCTTTAGCCAGAACTAAGCAGCGGAGGCAGAGCAGAGGTACCACGTGCTTTCACACGTCAGCGCATGTGAGGAACGCGCTAAGAATTCGGTGACCAGATTTCACGGAGAGGCTGATCGGCACCAATACAGTCAAGTGGAGGGAGCAGTGAGACAAACAATTTCACCCAAGGTTGTTTTTTAGAACAAAAAATGTAATCTGGAAAAAGAAAGCCAGAAGAACAAAAACACACACCCAGAATTCAACTAGGCCCTGATACCATGTTAATTTGGGAGAAAACTACTCCATTTTATACATTGAACAAAGAAAAAGAGTTTAATACAAGAATGAGTATATAGGAAGTGGACAAATATACTAATCCTTATAATGCTCCTTTGATTGCTCCTAAAATACTTCTATTAAAACTAGCTATGTCCACATTTGTTCATACTATAACATTTGGTATCATGTTATAGTATGAACCTATGTAAAACAGCTAATAGAAGAATTTTAAGAAGCAATTATAAAGATTAGTACATTGGTCCACTTCCAATCCTCATTCTTATTTATAAAGTATAAACTCTTTATCCTTCAATATATAAAAGGGAGTAGTTTATCCCAAAGTAACATGATATCAGAGCCTAGTTGAGCTTCTGGTTTCGGTTCATATTTTGGTTGTCTGAGTTGAGTTTCCAGGTTGAATGTGTTTCTTTTCCTATTCTTCCTTTGGGTCTGCCTTTGTGACCAGTGTCAGTGTTCTATTTTTCGGTAATTATATTTCTACCCTTGAGAGCAGATAGTAGAACACCTAGGATTTGGGACATCACCTTGCCTTAAAGCCTTCTCAAGCAGGAAGCCCCTGTCCCAATAGACAATTTTCTAGGAGTCCAGTCACCGGTATTGTAGCGCATGGCCTTCATGGAGAATATGCTAATAGGCATAAAGGGTATTATGGGGGTGAAGGGATATGTGAATTGAGGCATAGTGAGAGTTAGTTATAGGAGAGAGAGTGTTCTAGTTGGTATATATCTACGAAGCACAGACTCTTCCCCGGGGTCACCGTGGCCGAGTCGGACTCGCCGGACTCGGGGACACGGCGGTGACACGGCCGGAAAATGGGACACGGATGGGGACACGGCTGGGGTAAAAAAAAGTTAAAAATTAGGGTTTTTTTAAATTTTTTTTTATAAAATTTAAGGATCAATTATGCAATTTGTCAAAAATTCTAAATTATAATCTCTATCGCACGAATTAGAATTAGGTCTTCTCTCCTTCCTGCGCAAAATCGCGATTTCAACCCCTGTGCTGCGTACATCGCAGTTCTCCTAACATCACGATTTCGTTTTTATTTGGGAATAATCAGAAATAATTTCTTCTCTCCTAACATCACGATTTCGTTTTTATTTGTGATTTAGCATGTTTTTTATGTATTTTTATATCTAATATATATATATATATAATTAATTATATAAAATTTGCGGTGTCCCCGCCGCACCCTTGTCTCATATTTTCTAAAAATGCCGTTTGCCGTGTCCGTGCTTCATAGGTATATATAGATTTGTAGAGGGGGAAGGGGGGCATTATGAAAGAATTATGTGAGTAAGCACCATTTGTGTGTTTGGATCTGTTATTTGAGTAGAGAGAGAAGTTCATCTTCCTGTGGGAACTTGAGGTCATTCACAGCTCATTTTATCTTCCCTTTCCTGTCAATTTAAGCTAAGTATCAATACTATTCTCTATTTCTCTTTCCGTTCTCTGTTTCTGTTTCTATCAATATCTGGCTTCAGTGTTGCAGTGTTTATTATTTGAGTATTGTAGTGCTTCTATGTGCTTTGTCCTCTGCCAATAAAGGACGTTTCCTGTTCTCTTTTGACCAAATTAATTTATGCTGCTGGGTTTTGACGAGGACTGACCATTTTCATGATAATCTTAAGTCAGCCTTTTTCCTTGGGTAGTTGACTTTGTACTCGTGCTTTGTGTATGA
The DNA here is from genome assembly GCF_963576675.1 of Euphorbia lathyris. Lineage (NCBI taxonomy): Eukaryota > Viridiplantae > Streptophyta > Magnoliopsida > Malpighiales > Euphorbiaceae > Euphorbia > Euphorbia lathyris. Next base: position 94,019,044 of record NC_088910.1, read on the forward strand.
GTCGCTGTATTCCTTTCCCTTTGCTGATTTCTTCTTGTATACTTATTGTCCTCTCTTGGTAATGGTGATTTCTTCTTGGTATTCGGTTCTTTGGAAAAGACTGAGTTTCATTTCAGTGGTTGGCTGGTCCCTTGCAGAAGAATGCATATTTCTTCATGTTTGGACTTCTTTTAACTTAGCGATTAGCTTTGTGAGTGAATTTCATTTTTAGATTTTACCATTTATGCTTAATGACAGATTGTTTAAGTTTGGAAGGTCATCTTCACTATTTTCTTGGGCTAATATCAATAACTTAGAGGCTTATTATTCAGTAGTCACTTCCTCTAGTCTCCAATCACTTCTTTGGTCTCATCTCACCTAGCAACTAGTTGATGATTTTACTGAAGCTTCGTCAGGTGTGATTGTTGTCTTTGCTCCAGCTTGAGGGGAGTGTTATGGTATGAATAAATGTGAACATAGCTAGTTGTAATTGAAGAATTTTAAGGCACAATTATAGGAACAATTACACGGATTAGTATATTTGTCCACTTCCTATCCTCATTCTTGTATATAACCCCTTTATCTTTCAATATAAAATAGACTAGTTTTCTCTCAAAGTAACACCTCCCAAAATCGTTGCTCAATTCTTTAATAATTCATATTTTAAACAAAAAATTCATGTTGCTTACAACCACAACGTACATCCATATTTTAGGATCAATTGATACCCCCCCCATATTTGACTAATCCAACAACATCGTTTAGTCCCTTGAACTATTCAAGTTTCAAAAGTTGGCATGCAAAATTTAATCCATAAATAGGTTCAAGAGGAGCATGCAATATTAGCATATTAGATAAATATCACTTCTCCACTAGACCATGCATGTCAAAGAATTTTTATAAAGGAAAACAACCAAAAAAGAAAAGAAAAAGAAAGATGATGATAATCCAGATATTAGGTTTTTGGACAGTCTCAACATTTAGTGAAGTTATAAATAAGAATCCAAGATGAATTTTCAATGACAAAAAGGACATGCAGTTCACCTTTAATGAGAAATGGGATATGAAAAAAAAAAAAAAAAAAAACAAGCAAACAGCGCTACAATATTGAAGGCAAAAAGAAAACAAATACATAAATGTGAAAGTTGGCACACCTGATAGCCATCCTCATACATATTTTGTCCTATAGGACGACCAGAAGTCTCGCTCTCATTGTTTCCAGTGGCACCACCATAAGCCCCACTAGCAGCTGGAAAAAAAAAAGTAATTCAAAAAAGAGCCTCATATAGTATACCCGGGAGAGAGACAGAGAGAAATTTCCTGCTCAAGCTTGAGACAAGCAAATCCAACCAACAAAATTTATAAAAAAAAACCTGCTCTTATGTCAGTGCTAGTAGTGTTATTAAGTTCCAGACGAAGTTTTTCCACTTCCCTAGACATTGTAACATAGTTCTTCTCCATGGCCTGAAGTGACTCTAGGTGATCACTGAATAATTTCTTCTCATAATCATATGAAACCCTGCATGACAAAAATAATTTAAGACCACATATAGGTATAACTGAATTTTGGAGAATTAATAAATATACGCAATTAAAGGAAAAAAAGCAAGAACTGAAAGAATGGAAATAGGAATAGCATACTTTCGGCTTTTATTAAGGGTATAATAATACTTCAAGAGTACAATTTCAAGAATCATAGAATGGCATTTCACAAACTCTTCAAGTTCAAGAATGAAGCAAAAGAATAGCATTCATCTTCATTATTATCAGCCATTTGAAAATAGATTTGAGGTTACTTGAAAAGTAGTGATAAGTAATACTCAAATGAATACCTGCACCGTTGATATTCCTGTCTGAGGCCCTCAAGTTCAGACATTAAAACAGGGATCTGCTGCACATCCGTGTGAGCCCTATGAAGATCCTGAGTCAACTGATGCGCTTTTGACATAAGCTCCTGCCTTGCTACTACCAACTTGTCAGCTTCTTCCCTTGCCTGCTGCAACTCCGACCTAAGAGGCTCCGCAGCTTTCAACTCATTTTCCATCTTGGCAATTCTATCCAAAAGGCCCCTCATTTGTTGTTCTCTTTCAGACTTGATAATACCTATATGAGTATGCAACATCTGCAACTCATGCTGCGCTGCAGCAAGTTCCTGTCTCAAAGTTCCATGTGTGGCAGCAAGCCTCTGGTTCTCTGTTGCAAGTCTCTGAATCTCCACATGTTGTGCAGCAAGCTTCTGTTCCAAAATTTCGGGGTGTGGTAACATCTCAAAGGGAGGAAAGGAGCCAGGCGGAGGGAGCACTCCTGGACCAAATGGATCAGGATGTACCATACCATGCCCAGGAAGAGGACGCCTGATATGAGGTGGAAGTCGACCTTTACTTCCCATCAAGAATAGTTGATCCTGAATGCAGAGGGGGTTAGAACAATAAGACCCAATAGAAGATACCCAATTGGATTTTGAGTTTCAGAATAACTGAATGCTCCAGCATTGGTCTTATATTACGTTTAGCAGTTGTTGAAAAAGCTGGAACATCACTTCAATTACGGCGAATACAGTTTAATTGCAACTAATCCAAATTTATAACTTAATTCTGCAATGAAATTTGTATCGCATTATCCAAATTCACATAATGAATATTTACATCCTATGCAAGTCATAGACCAATCTAATTAATTCCTTTTTTCCATTTAAAATCCCTACAAGGTGGCAGGAAAAAAGAAAACCTAAAACGCTAACCACTATAGGTGTTCAGATATAGTTAAGATACACCAAATATCAAGAAAGTCATATATCTTCATCTGAATTCAATTCAAATTGAGCTAATTAAGTACTCACTCCTTCACTAACACAATCAGAATAACCTAGACCTCAAAAATCATTGAAGAAAAACAAATCAGTCATGAGGGAAGCAAACGGACAGTAGTAAATTTATACGATTTCACCAAATTCTAGAGAACCCTAGAGTTTTGGTGAAATTTAAATAGAAAATAAGGCAAACAACGAAGTAATCTGCCTCACCTGAACGGGAATTCTGCTACGAAGTCTTCGACGGTGAAAAATCTACACCCAGTAGACCTCCTTGAAGCGAGAACCAGAAAAACTTGCGAAACACCGTTGCCTGACGCTTCCTTCGCTTCTCTTGGAGAGGTAATCTTAGCGAAATTTTCTCCTTTTTTCTCTTGGAATAAGGTAAAAAAACAGGTATAAATTTAGGCTTCACTAATATATTCGGGGCTCTAATCCGAGCTTTGGCATGTTGAAGTTTGGTTCGCTGGAGCTTGAGGCTAAGCTCATTAGAAATATTCGAGCCGAGCTTTGAGGTTATTTCGATTCCAAAATCTTCTTTCAACTTGGTTCATTAAAAAACTTATCTATAAATTGTTTGTAAATACATTGTTAATTATATTTATGAAGTTTGATCGCAGATAGCTTCTTAATTATGTACATAAATAAACTCATAAACAAAGTACGTGAATAAATAAACAATATGCTTACAAATAGTTCGTTTATTACTTATTTATTATGTTTGTTTGTGAACGAACTCATCTAATAGCAAATAAAATAATATTAAGTTTATATATTTATGAATTAACACAAAACTATATAGTTGTATACAAAACTAAAATTTGTTCATAAATTTTCTAATCGAGCCTGCTCGTGAGCTTTCGAGCCGAGCTTTGGCCTGCTCAAGCTCGGCTCGTTTATAAACCAAGCTAGTAATCGTGCTTACGAACGACTCGTTTACAAATCGAGGTTTTATCGAGCCGCTCATGAGCAGCTCGGCTCATTTAGAGCCCTAAATATCTATTTGATACTTTAAAGTTGAATGTCCTTAATAGTGAAATTGAGATACTTTTGCCTGATTTTTCCAATTGAGTTGAGCCCTTACAATCTTTCTCCTGCTTTATAATTTAGTTGGTTTTATTATCCTTTTGGCTATCATTTGTCCAATTTTTCCAATTAAATCCCGCATTCCCTCTATGCATGTTGTATCTTGTGTCCTTTTAGGTAATTTCAACAATCCACTGGATTCAGTTTCAACCGCTCACATTTTACTACAAAACGGCGCTGTTGAGGATGGATAATTTTGTAATTTTGCTCTCCACATTTATGGATTGCTCTACTGTCTCCTCAACCTAACCTTACCTCATTCCACCTCTTTTCCAAAATAATGGTCTCTTTCTTCATCCTCTTGCTCCCCTATTCAGTTTCGGATTTCTGGACCTCCTCCCATCATGCCTCTTTATTCTCCCATGACAGTTCGAATCGAGGTTCCTTCTTGAAGTATGTAAGTTTAATTTTTAATTTTCTTTTGATCTATGGTTTCTATTTGTTAGTTCATCTCGATGTTTTAGATTTGTTATGGGTTTTCTACTGAACGTATTCCCCATCTGTTTCTTTACATCTCTACATCTCTACTTTGATTTTTATCTTTCAGCAACGCATATCGCTTTTTCTCTCTCTCTCTCTCTCCAAAATCGAACAACTACTATATCCCTAGATTCAAGATGCAGGCGTCGGTTTCATTTTTTCACGGTGAATCTCTGCTTTTGTCAAATTCTCTGTTTCCGTAATTTTTTCTCTTTCTGTCTAACAAATTAAGGTTTCATTCTAACATGGATTTCCAGGGAAGAGGTAATTAATTCCTTCTTCCTTCTGTGTTCTTAGATCCAAGCTTTTTCCAGCTATGGAACATGTAATTTTGAATCTTTTGTTTAAATTGATTCCTTTATGATTTGTTTCTTAATCAGATTCAAATGATTTTTTATTATTATTTTGGCAAATCTGTATTAAAGGCATCCATGCATATGAAGACAGACTTTATGTAGATTCGAAACGCATAAAAGATTCGAAACGCATAAAAGGTTAAAGGAGGTTTGCTCAGCTTCTTCTATCATGTTTTTTAAAGATACCTTAATCCTGGATTTTTTCAACATTTTTGGCACCTTGTTGGTCAGGATGTTTTAAGGCATGCCGAGGATGGCTACAAAATTATGAGTTCCCTACTAATCTAAATGATACAATTGTTACGTTGATCCCCAAATGCGACCAACCTAAGAGGATGATGGACCTGCGGCCTATATCCCTGTGTAATGTTTTGTACAAAATAATGGCAAAGGTTTTGGCAAATAGGCTCAAATTGATACTCCCAGGTATTATTTCTGAAAGCCAATCATCTTTTTTACCTAGTAGGTCCTTAATTGATAGCGTGCAGGTGGCGTTTGAAACAATCCATTGCATAAAACGAAAGAACAAGGGAAATAAGGGGGATGTTGCGCTAAAAATTGATATAAGCAAGGCCTATGATAGGGTGGATTGGGCCTTCTTGGAGCAGGCTATGAGTAGAACGGGATTTTGTTCTAAATGGGTCAACTGGATCATGTTGTGTGTTCGTTCTGTGAAGTATACCTGTAGACACCGAGTCGGAGGACCTGTGACGAAACCCACGATGAACGGCTAAATCGGTTGATTCCAAGGATTAGAAAATTTAAAAATAATAACATAATAAAATAGGGAAACTCGGAGAACCGACGCTTGAAAGCCCCGCTAACAAGTTCGGCGTCTCCTGAGTAAGGACGGGCACGTTCGCTACTACGGCAGTAAGCAAATGGGCCCCGGAGGCCGAGCATCGGCCGGTGGGTAACGAACGGCGCTCCCAGCGACGACGGTCGCTCTATAAAGGACGGTGCGCGGCACGTCGAGTGCTCGTCCGACACGTCGAACGTCACCCGTCGAGGGGCGGGCGTCCCCCCTCGAGCGTGGTCCGACGCCCGGACGGCGTCACCCGATGAAAGTCCGACGAGTGCTGGACCGCTTCGGGCAAGGCTCGACATCGTCGGGCGAGCCCCGACGCTCGTTGGGCGGATGCCCGACTTTCGTTGGGCGATCGCCCAAATCGCCCAAAATGTTGGGCGATCGCCCAAAAACGTTGGGCGATCGCCCAACAAATTTTGGGCGGCCGCCCAACCTCTTTGGGCGACGCTCGATTTTACTCGGGCGTCGCCCAAAGTTCTCCGGGGATCCATGCCTATATAAGGCAAGGATCCCCCATGCATTTGAGAGGGAGCTTTTTGGGAAAGATTTTCTCACTCTAAACATTTTTAGAGAGAGAAAATTGATTTTTTGGGAAAAAATATTTTTTTTCCTAAAAATTCCAAATCTCCTAAAAGTTAAAATTTTACCAAAAACACCGGAAAAGCACGATTCGTGGAATCAACCGACGTCAACCGTCAATACCGAACTTAAGGTATTATCCGAGGACTAGACTCGTTTTATTTCCTTTAATTTTTTTCTTTAATTTTTTTATTTTTATGTCATAGTTTTTATTTATTTAGTTATTTATTTATTTTATCACGTTTTATTTAATTTTGCGTATTCATTTAATTTTCGTCTCGTGTTAAATAAAATTTGGTTTTGTTTTAAAATAAAAAACCTCGTTTTGATATCCCAATACGAACCGTGATCCGATTAAAAGGTAGTTCGAGTATTAAAAGATGTTGTAATTATAAGTTTTTTAAAAAAGGATATTTCCGAATAACGTTTTAAAATAAAAACGTCGTTTTAGGAACTTCCGTTATAGACTATGATCCATTTTTGGTAGTTCGGAAATCCAAAACGATTGAATTAGACTTAATTTAAAGCTTTTGAATAAATCTGGAAATAATTGGAGTGCTGCTGTAATTTACCATTTCTGTCACTGATTGCTGTTTACCGACGGATTTTCCGTCGGTAAATCTGCCAAAATGTAAAAAATGCTGTTTTGATCCCTCTTTCTTAACTTTTAAGCTTTTGATCATTGATAACATCGGGATATTATCGCAAGGGCCAAAAGAGATAATCGCCTCAAGTATGCCACGTGGCATAGGAAGCCGCCCGGTGGATCCCTCTGGGTTAGCTCTAAGAGATCCGCTGGCGAATCTCTATGGCGAATCTCTCCATTTACCTAAGTAACGGTTAACCGTCAACTCGGCCATAATGATCATTAAATGAATCATTAATAGTCTTAACCCGCCAGGTTAAGAGTAACTTGTAACCGCCATTAAATGAGCATTAAGGGAGACTCTCTAGTTACCTAAAAGTTACAAATCCATCAAACTATAAATAGCCTACGTCTAGGCTATCGAGGTATATATATTCTTACTCTTCGCTAAGCTTTATCCATACGGTTTATTCTCCATATTTTTTACTGACTTTGGCATCGGAGTGTCCCCGGCCGATCCCAACGGCGCCTCACAGGGACGTGATCCGATCAGAAATTTCTCCAGTGTTATCAATTGGTGCGGCGAAGGTGGAATCCTTGGTCAAATAAAGGATTTTTTGTTCACACTGAAACATCATGACGGAGGAAAGACGAAATTCCTCCTCTGAGATTAAATCACTGATAATTACACCGCCAAGTGCTGGTCGCACAGATACGACCACTCTTGAGAATTGTTATAAATGTCACAAGGAAAATGGCTATGCGGATGCTCGCTGGAAGTTGACTCGAAAAACCAAACGACTTGGTGGACAAGGTAAATTGGATCGATTTATCCAAACGGAAGGAAAAGACGATGATAGATCCAAGGAGGATTCAAAGAAGAAAGGAAAGGGCACTATTAATGTCATAGCTGGCGGACCTAGTTATCAGCCAGCATCAAAAAAGGTAGAAATGATCAACCTTGATAGGATATCGTTAAATCGCCCTTTCTCAGACGCAGGTCAGAAGATTGCACCCCATGCGGACGCACTGGTTGTCACCATGAGGGTTGAAGGTTGGGAAATAAGGCGAGTAATGATTGATACGGGAAGTTCATGTAACACCATTACGCGAGGAGCATTCGCTAAACTCAAAATTGATCCTGTCCGGGTAGAACCAACTGTGGTCGATATTTTAGGAGTAACTGGTCATACCATTCAGACGAAAGGTCAGGTTACTTTGGACTACGAGCTTACTGGAGATGATCAAGTTTGGAGAGAAGATTTGGAGTTTTCAATCTTAGATGGACAATTAGCTTACAATGTTATCCTTGGACGACCTTTTATCTCCGAAGTTGCAGCTCTTATCTCCATTCGCCATTTAACACTCTACATTCCCACGGTCAAGGGATGCATGATGGTCAAAGGTTGTCAAAAAGTGGCCCAAGAGACATATTCTGCATCCTTAATGATTCGCCCTCAATCTAAGGAGGAGGATGAGGAGGAACGCGTCACAATGGCTTTGGGGGAAACTGAAATGTACCCTGTGGCGGATGGGAAGCAGGTGCGGATAGCTAAAAGTCTACAAGGTGAGATCAGAGACGCAATCACCAAAGTACTTGGCGAAACTGAAGATGTTTTCGCGTGGAAGGATGAAGTACTCCCTGGGATTAGCCCAGACGTGATCACCCATAAACTCAACATTGACAAAAACGCGGTTCCTGTGGCTCAGAAGAGGAGAAACCATGGTCCGGAAAGGCAAAAAGTGATTGAGGATGAAATCGCCAAGCTCCAAAAGGCAGATGCCATCGAGGAGGTGCTGTATACCCAGTGGTTGGCGAACGTCGTACTAGTCAAGAAAGCTGGCGGGTCTTATCGTATGTGCATCGATTTCACAGATCTTAACAAAGCTTGCCCCAAAGATAATTATCCTCTACCGTGCATAGACATGCTTGTAGATGGAACTGCCGGTCACGCAATGTATTCCTTTACTGATGTAAAGTCTAGTTATCATCAAATCCCTATGGAGCCCTCGGATAGAATCAAGACCTCGTTCGTAACACATCAGGCCACTTATTGTTTCAAAGTTATGCCCTTCGGGCTCAAGAATGCGGGAGCTACCTATCAGAGGATGATGAACAAGATATTCACGGACAATAAAAGTAGTAATTATTCCGTCTACGTAGATGACATGATCATTAAAAGCACGACGGCAGAAAGGCATGCAGAAGATATAAAGGAAGTACTGGGCGTACTGCGACACCACAACATCAAGTTAAATCCCGAGAAATGCACTTTTGGAGCTACATATGGAAAATTTTTAGGATTCATGATCAGTGAAAAAGGAGTTAGCCCAAACCCTGACAAAGTCAAAGCAGTTCTTGAGATGCAAGCGCCCCGGAACATCAAGGAGGTACAACGCCTTAACGGGCGTATCATAGCCTTGGGCAAGTTTATTTCTTGCTCAGCCCGTAGATGTCAGCCTTTTTTCGAAGTTATCAAACAGCAAAAAGCATTCGAGTGGAATGAAGATTGTCAGAATGCCTTTGAAGGAATCAAGCGGTTCCTCACAGAACCACCTATGATGAGTCGACCTTTGAAGGGAGAAGATTTATACATGTATGTATCGATCACGGATAAAGTCGTATGCACGGTCATGATACGGGAGGAGGATGGCCAATAGTTCCCAATTTATTACGTGAGCAAGGTTTTGAAAGATGCTGAAACCAGATACTCAAGACTAGATAAAATGGCACTGGCTGTTGTAACCACGGCAATACGCCTTAGGCCATATTTTCAGGCGCATACAGTAATAGTTCGTACCAATATACCAATGAGAAAAGTATTGCAGAAGCCGGACACTTCGGGAAGGTTGATGGAATGGGCGATCCGCCTAGGCGAATTTGATGTAAGATATGAAAGCAGGTCATCATTGAAAAGTCAAGTCCTGGCGGACTTCGTGAATGAATTCACTGATAAGGGGATATCTCATCCCAAACCTCCGTTAAAAGAATGGTCGATGTATACCGACGGGGCTTCATCGGCGGAGGGAGCAGGGGTGGGAGTTGTGATCAAGGGTCCCCATTACATAAAATTGCGGTACGCAGCAAAATTAAATTTCCATGCCACTAATAATGCTGCTGAGTACGAGGCCCTGATATTGGGTCTACGTATACTTCAAGAGATCACCCCGGAGCGGATCGTGATCTACAGCGATTCAAAACTAATGGTCAACCAAGTCATCAAGAATTACGAGGTAAAAGACGAGACCCTGGCCAAATATGTAGCAGAAGTCAAAAAATTGCTAGATAACCTTGAAGCTAAAGAAGCCAGATGGGAATTGGTTCACATACCAAGAGAATCCAACACAGAGGCGGATCAATTGGCCAAAATGGCTTCTTGTGAGGCAAACTGGGCGGATCCGGACTGTCCCTTCGAGGTAAAAATGGCCCCGGCATTTGTATCTGCAGAAGTAACCCTACTCACAACAGTGGAAGATGATTGGAGGACGGTTATCCGCCAATACTTGCTAAATGGAACATTACCTGAAGATAAAGAAGAGTCACGAAGGATAATCAGAAGGGCAGCTTATTTCTCCTTGATCAATGATGGTCTTTATAGAAAATCCTTTAGCCATCCTTGGCTGAAGTGCATTCTACCTGAGGAGGGACAGCAAATCCTTAAGGAGCTACATGAGGGATCTTGTGGATCACACGAGGCATCCACCACGATTTTAAAAACATCCAGGTTAGCAGGTTTCTACTGGCCCACGGCCGAGTTAGACGCCCAGAGTTTGGTAGAATCCTGTCACATTTGCCAGATTCATGCAAATGAGTCACACACCACCAAGCACATCCAAAAACCAATCATAGAAGGCCGTCCGTTCGCCCTCTGGGGAATAGACATTGTTGGCCCATTTCCTCCAACTCGCCGGCAAAAGAGGTATGTAATAGTGGCGATGGACCATTTCACCAAATGGGTGGAAGCTGAGGCTGTTTCCTCCATTACAGCGGAGCGGATACTGGAGTTTGTTAGGGACAACATCGTGGGAAGATACGGCATTCCACATACTATTATCACCGACAACGGGACACAATTTAACTGTGGCAAATTCAAGGCTTTTTGTGAGGGATTGGGCATCCTGAACAGATTCGCTTCCGTTTATTATCCTCAGTCCAATGGAATGACCGAAGTAACCAACCGAACGATTGTAAAAGGGATAAAAAAGAGACTAGGAGAACACGACAAAAAATGGGTGGATCAGCTTACGAGTGTTTTATGGGCCTATCATACAACTCCTAGAACTGCTACAGGAGAAACGCCATTCGCCCTTTCTCATGGAGTGGAGGTCGTAATCCCAGTTGAAATACAAGTCCCCAGTGATCGAGTGGCCTTTTATTGCGAAGAGGACAATGATAAACGGTTAAGGGACCGCCTAGATCGGGTTGAAGACCGTAGAAACCAATCCTATGTGCGCATGGCAGCGTATAAGCAGCGGATTGCCTCTTATCATGACAAAAATGTCAAGCTTGTGGATTTGAAGATGGGGGATCTGGTGCTTCGTAAAGCTGATAAAATCCAATCTCGAGAAGGCAAAGGCAAGTTAGGGATCAACTGGGTAGGTCCATACCACATAGTGGAGAAGGTTGGACCAGCCACATTCAAAATACAAGATACGGAGGGCAATACGCTACCACGCATGTGGAATCTCCAAAATCTCCGCAAATACTTCGTCAGAAAATGAAGCACGCTCACGGTCTTGAGTACTCTTTTTTCCTTTAGCAAGCTTTTTTTTTCCCATGTGGGTTTTCTTGTTAAACGGTTATCAAATGAAGCTCCTTTATAAAAGACCTATTCGCTGTAATAAGGTGTCTTTTCCATTAATAAACATGGTTGATCAACTTTATATCCTTTACTGTTGCAATTTCAGTATGTTACAAAGAGAACATCCCGAGTTCTCTACATTCACAATAGATCCGCCACTATGCGGATCATGGTCACCGATAGAGTTAAAACGATCCTTGGACGCAAGGTCTCTACACTCTCATATCCTTCCCAGAGAAGGATTTATAAGTCCTGCGGGCGGATCATTTCACCTCAAAGATAGGTAACAAATTGAACCCCTGGGCAGCTTTACTTCCTCCAAGAAGGAATAGAACAGCTTCAAAACCTTCACAAAGGTTCATATAATGGAGTATGGCTGGCCACCTACTCCAATCTTTAAGTAAAAACGGAAAAATAGGGTTATCCCCTTTCTTCTTCGCCCTCACTACTTGAGGATCCTCCTCCGCATTCATAGATTCGCCACCAGTAAAGATACCACCTAAGGGACAAAATCTAATGAACAGACGAAATCAAATCATTCGTCACAACTATGATGTCACTATACGTGTTGGTCATAAAAGAGCATCGAACAAAATACTCACCAAAGCATAGAACGGCGCGCAGAAGTCCAAAAGCCCTGAAGGACTTTAAAAGCCTTTTGAGGGGGCTTCTGATAACATCGGGATATTATCGCAAGGGCCAAAAGAGATAATCGCCTCAAGTATGCCACGTGGCATAGGAAGCCGCCCGGTGGATCCCCCTGGGTTAGCTCTAAGAGATCCGCTGGCGAATCTCTATGGCGAATCTCTCCATTTACCTAAGTAACGGTTAACCGTCAACTCGGCCATAATGATCATTAAATGAATCATTAATAGTCTTAACCCGCCAGGTTAAGAGTAACTTATAACCGCCATTAAATGAGCATTAAGGGAGACTCTCTAGTTACCTAGAAGTTACAAATCCATCAAACTATAAATAGCCTACGTCTAGGCTATCGAGGTATATATATTCTTACTCTTCGCTAAGCTTTATCCATACGGTTTATTCTCCATATTTTTTACTGACTTTGGCATCGGAGTGTCCCCGGCCGATCCCAACGGCGCCTCACAGGGACGTGATCCGATCAGAAATTTCTCCAGTGTTATCAATCATTTATATATATATATGTATATTTATGTAATATATATTTTCAAACTATTTTTAGATATTTGGTACATATAGTTATTTAGGATGTTTATGTATTATTTTTCATTAATTTGATCTAATTTAAGTATATGTATATATATTTTCTTTTAAGTCATTTAAACTACATTATGTATATATATATATATAGTTTTTGGGCTATTTGGGTTATATTAGTTATTATTAGATAAAACTATTTTGGGGATAAATGTTATTTTCTTATTTAAGAGCTTTACCCATTATTTTGACATGTTTAAAGTAAAAATGTATTATATTTAGTATCTTTGTTATTATTTCTTATATATTTATTACATAGTATCTTTTCACTTATTCTTATTTTATCTATAAATATTTCATGGTTTTTTTTAGCTAAAATATATGTATATGCCTATATTATTTTCTTTATTCTTGGGACATTTATGGGTCCATATTTTAAATAGGTTTTATTTGGAGTGAATTTTGATTTAATATGTTATTGTTGTAATTATGACAAGTAAAGAGTCTATTGAGTAAAAAAGGGGAAAATAAATCACAAAAAGAGTTTTCAATTTAATTATTTAAACTAAAGGTTTTTTAGAGGTTCCTAATGAAAATAAATAGTGTCTTATTGACATTTTAAAATCATTTCTTAAAACATCACGTTTTAAAACCTTAGTCCATTCCAACGACGGATTAAGCGAACCTTGTCATTAAAATCGTTTTCATTGTGAATAATAGAGTTTTTGAATCGTTTTCTTAAATGATTTGTACAAAATAAATTGACTTGTATGCTTAACCACGTTTTCTTATTAAAGGTTTTTATCTTGATGTTTTCAAACGCTTGAGTCGTTCCAACGGCGATTCGGGTGAACTTCATCAAACGGGGTTTTGAAACGTACCTAAATCGTTCCAACGGCGATTAAGGTGCGAACCATGTAAATGAACTCGTTTTGGGGAAGTGAACTAGTATAGAATTAGTATGTAACACGGAACATAAATCACGTTGTAAATAAATCAATTCTTCCTTCTCCCCCTCTCTTTCCTATGTATTTTTGAACTGATGTAAATGGGTGATTCTTTACCAAAGTGGCTTTTCAATAATATATGCTCAAAACGGTTTTCAAAACGAGAAAGAAAAGGTTTCAAATGAATTTTAAACTTAAAGGAATATACGATTAGTCCGTTATCGCCTAACATGCTGAGTAGGAGGCCGGTGGTTCATAACCGGGCGATGTCGGGGTGCCTAGTAGCCTTTCTCCGGAAAGGAGCTAGCCTTCTCGGCTCGTACCTAAGTTTCCCGAACCCACACCGGTCTCCCGCAAGGGATCGGTGTTCATTTTCCCATTCGTGGGTGGCGACTCTTCCATATCTCCGAGCTCCGGTCCTGCCGAGCAGCTTGATTCCACGATTGGTTGCTTTCGGCGCCAATCACCGCTTACGTCGCCATGAGGTGTCCACCCCCCGGTCCATCCGGGAGATTAGGCCGCGGCACCTCGTCTAACAAGTGGCGACTCTGCTGGGGAAGCGAGAAATTTGATTCCGGAAGGCGTGTATTAAGCCCTTAACGGGGACGGATCGTATTATTTCTTTTCGTATGCATTCATGTGCATTATTGCAAATCTTTTGGGTAATTTCTGTGAAACCTCTAGCGAGAGTCCATTCGTCGCTCGAAAGAGGCTAGTGTAAGTTCCCCCTTACAGTAAGGCGCCAAAGGGTCCCCATACATTCGTTAGGGGCGAATTTGTGCGGTCCTGTGAGGTCCCGCGATCAGCCGTGTCAGCATATAGTAGCCTTAGAAGTTGCCATAGGATTGCCCGTTACTATTTTTGATGTGATAAATGAATCAGTTCGTGTTTTCAAATCGCCATAATACGTGTCTAATCCTAAAATAGATAAAGAAAATGAAACGATACGTTAAATATATACTCTCGAACCGATGTACAAACTACCTGCAAATATCGAAACGATTCGAACTAAAGACGACTTAGTCATCTCGTATGAATGAACTTGTGCGACCCGCCTGGTCCCTTTCCGTGTCCCGAAAAAGGCACATGTTCAGGAAATACGTTAGGACGTAAGCACGTATTAGTACGGATCGGTTTGGCATTAAGGATAGTTATATCTCGATTCAAAAGACTATATTAACAGTAGCCGTTATTCACATTCTTTAAATAGGTTGGGATAAAACGGAATTATGATGAAACGAAAACGAAGAACATTTCTATTTTGAACGACCCCGCTGTAACGTAAAGAGTTCCGCAAACGTGGCCCGTCCCTTCCGAATAAAAGACGAGCTCTTACGTTATGCCTTGTGTTGTTCTTAAGAGAAATGGACGTGTCCGCTAAAGTGACTAAGAAAAGAAAATAAAAGCAAAAATGAACAAACGACCAAAGTCATTCTGTATCTACGATATATGTTAATCCCGAGAGTAGTTAAAGAAAATAAACCAATGTCGTTGAATACGTGCCTCGAACGGGTATGTACGCCGTTTAAAATCACAAAGCCGAATTAGGCTAAACCGCTTAATTGCGCCATATGGACGAGACTGTGAGTTTGACTAAACGACTCGATCATTTCGACCGTTACCAAAACTATAAGAAATATGGCCCGATATGCGTGTTTGCTTAACTCGTGCCTAACCGAAAAAGAACGGTAATATCCCCGCTTCGAATAAACATGTGATTCAACGAAACGTTGATTTTCTATAACCACGCTAAGGTAATATATCCCGTAGATTGGAAGGAATAAAGAGTTGTTGCTAGCCGAAAGATTACCGTGCGCTCAAATAAGACTCGCCGTCTTTTTACGTAGCCAAAACGAGCAAACGGATTCTTAACGCTAAAAACAAACACGTTACGCGATGATTCCGTTCCTTAAAAAGTGATTTCATCACTAAATGAACGCGTGGTTACGTCTCTCGATAGATCCAAAAGATCCCGTTGTAATCCAAAAATCGAGACACGAACCCACGCGAATGAAAGGGAACGAGTCATTGTCAATAATGAACGATTGGACTAAAAGAATAGCTCGTACCACGTCTAAAAACCGAGATGCGCTCAAAGGGAGTCAAAACCCGAACTAATGCGTCTCGCAAAAGGATAAAAAACGAGTTATTCCGAAAAGACAATCCAACTTGGTCGAGTTCTTAGTCACTGAACGCTGATGCGTCAAAACGAACTGTGTTGTATGATGAATGTTCTACTTTTCCGCAATAATCGACGGCATCACGCGTCCCCTAGACCGCAATATGAGCCCCAAACCAAAATCCTAGGAAAAAGACTTGGACCATCGAGTGCGTGGAGGAATAAGGGTGGAAGAGAGATGCTGTGATACGTGTAACTAGACTGACGTTTGTTCTTCTTATCTTATATATCCATAAATAAATGAACACACACACCACAAATCATGCATATAAAATCATGCATATATACTAATGGACACCGTTCACGCAGACTTCATCATTAAGCGGTTGTGGTTCCACAAGAGTAATCGGCTAGTCGGGCAGTTTGATCAGTTACGGATCGTCAGTTCCAAATCAGCAGTTGTGACGTCCGAATCATCGTTGTCCGAATCAGCTCAGTATTCGGTCAGTATGTCTACGCCAGATGAGAGAATATCAAGGTTAGAAAGAGTGGTAAACAACCTCAACGATCAGTTAACCGCAATTTTAGTCCAGCTGGACGAGCTTGCAATTAAGAGTGACAATAGTAGCAGTAAACCAGCTGTGAACATTGTGAGCACGGGTCCCCGTTTTGGAGATAACTATCAGGATTGCGTAACAAGCAGTTTGGGGAAGAGAAAGCAAAGGGCAGAGGAATGGAAACAGCACATCACTCAGGAAGTGCATGATCTACGTGGGGTAAGCTCTGAAGGTCAAGACTTTTATAATCTGAAAAACTATTCGTCGGCAACGGCTTTGCCTTTGAAGTTCCGGCTTCCTGACATAAAGAAGTTTGATGGAACTAGGGATCCTACCGCCCATGTGAACCAATATGTGGCAGCAATGGAGCACACAATTCTGACTGAGGAACAGATCTTGGGGCTGTTCAGTGCTTATCTAGAGGGGGGTGCCCTCGTGTGGTTTCATGCGTTGCCGCTGGTGACAAAGAGGGATTGGAAGGAGTTAGTAAAGTCATTCATCGCCCAATATAGCTTCAACACTATGTTTGAGGTCACTTTGAGGGAGCTAGAGAGCACCAAGCAGCAGGCTGGGGAGTCTTTGTCCGACTTTATGAGTAGGTGGAGAGCTAAGGCGACAATTATGGAACAGAAGCCGTCGGAGCAGGACCAGATCCGGGCGGTAATCGGTAATGCTTTGCCGTATATTAGGAATGAGCTGCGGTGTATGCCTTTCACCGATTTTAATCAGATGTATGGCTATGCTTTGACAGTTGAGGGGGATGGAGAGCCGAAAAGTGCTTATACTAAATGTACGAAGTCGGGGTATAGTGCCGGAGGGCCAAGTACTAATATAGAACCTACCGCAGTGAAAGTGCTTGAACTTAACGCTATCGGGAAAAGGCAGTTCGCCCAATTTGATCTGACCTATGCAAAAGTTTTTGAACGATTGCAGAAAAAGGAGTTGCTGAAAGCCCTTACTCCCAAAAACAAGACAGGGCCCACACCACGGATGATGACCAGGGGGTATTGCGAATTCCATAGTAACTACGGGCACACCATTGAAAATTGTGAGAGGCTAAAGCATGAGATCCAGGATCTGATTGATAATAAGAAAATAGTCGACCCATCGTCAGCAAACTCTCCCCTTAGGTGCAATCCATCGCCTAGTCATAGGGTGAGCGCAATTGGATCTGGGTTGGAAGAGAGCTTTGTGGTGGAGTCATTCTGCGAATTTAAGGAGGAGCTGTTGGACTCCAATGAGAGAAGGAATGTGGGAGATGGCTTATACGTGTCTGTTTTGGAGGAACAGCCAACGGAAGAAGTGATGGATGATAGAACTAAAACTGAGGAAACCGAGGAAGTATCATCTCGGAGGATCATGCCTATGTTGAAATTGTTTAGTGGGGTAGAAGACCCCGAAGCTCATTTGTATGGGTATGTGTGTGCTATGTTTGGGGAGCCATACAAAGTGGAAAAAGTCGCTCTAGGGTTCTATCTTTCGCTGGTGGGCGAACCGTTGAAGTGGTTTCAATCGCTACCTGACTCGACTAAACAGGATTGGTCACTGATGTCAAGCTTGTTTTTGATGAAGTATCGAAGAGATAAAACACATGAAGGGGAACATAGCGCGATGCAAACTAGGCCTATCAAACGCCTGTTTCCGATTGTCAGCAATTATAATGAAGGCAAGGACCCCAGGGAGCACGTGCATTTTTACCTATCCGCTATGGTTCCTTTGGGCTTCAAAGAGGACGAAATCACGAGTTTGTTTTGCAACTCGTTGGCGGGAGAGTCACTAATGTGGTATATGTCTCTTCCGATGAAAGTTAAAATGAATTGGGCTGAAATGACTAAGAGATTCATCAAGAAGTACACCGCAGGGGGATAGCCAGAGGAAGTGCCGATGTTACCCGATGAGGAGACACCTGCGGCGGTGTTAACCATGGCTAAGTACAAAGGAGGTGAGAACCCCATCGACCACGTAAACTATTTCCGTGCCTACATGTTTGACGCAGGACTCTATCGAAGTGAGTTGGTTCAGCATTTTCCAAAGACACTTGTAGGAGAAGCTTTGATGTGGTACCGAATGCTCTCGGCAAAGGCAAAAGGGGACTGGGGGTCCCTCATGGAGGCTTTCGTGCAGAGATATGAGATGTACATCCCGTGGACTGGGTCGTTGGAAGATTTAGGAAGGATCAAGCAATTTCCCGAGGAGGCATTCGTGGATTATGCTAGGAGATGGAGGTTCAAGTATGCCTTATGTCGGGTCACTTTGAGCGATTAGGAGCAACTCATGTGTATCCGAAGGGGTGCTATTCCACTCGTCGCTAGAAGAATGAATGGAGTGTTCTTCAGGGACTATGAAGAACTGATAGGCTGGGCACGGTATGGATCGTCGGACCCTTCCTATGTAAATCCGAACGTCCCTCACGTAATGGATCTGATGGTCGTGGATATTTGGGGAAGTTCCTCCGACAAGGAGGGTAATCAGAGAGTTCCGATCAACATCTGGGATGAGTCTGATGATGAGCTGGAAATGGCTGCTAGCACCGAAGGAGAGATTCTGCCAGGTTTTGAGATCTTCAATGATGTTACCGACTGGGGCAAAGGAGAAGCAAGCTGTTTCATCGAGGAGATCATGATGTTAGATCTTAATACCGAGGAGCATGTGATCACTATTGAGGCCACTGTGGGAGCGGTGGATGAGCCCAGTACCTCCAAGACTTATGAGAAACCCGAGAACCTTGTTGATGACAACTAGATTACCGCTTTGTTTGAATCTGATGATGTACTCACCAATACTATCAATGAAATGAATTCTGATTTTGCTTACTTGCTTAATATTGATTCTGATCATTCCATGCATTCTCATTCATATAACATGCCTACATTTGAAATCAATGCAATAGAAATGTCAACTTTAAATCTCGGCACGGATGAAAATCCTAAACTTGTACAAATTGCTCAAGAATTAACTATTGAAGAGAGAAAAGAATTTGAGAGAATAATTAAAAAATACGAAATAGTGTGGGCTTGGACATACGAAGACATGCCAGGAATTGATCAATCAATCGTAACTCACCGTATTCCAACATATCTCGAGGCGAAGCCCGTAAAGCAGAAGCTCCGACGCATGAGGCCGGAATGGGCAGATAAGATCAGAGAGGAAGTGAAGAAACAGTTAGAAGCGGGGTTCATCGAAGTAATCGACTATCCCCCTTGGGTCGCGAATGTAGTGCCAATCGCGAAGAAGGACGGTAAAGTGAGAATGTGCATCGATTATAGGGATCTCAACAAGGCGTGCCCCAAAGATGAATTCACATTGCCTCATATTGACGTGTTGATCGACAGTGCAGCATCAAGTGTCTTACACACGAATGTAGACGGTTTCATGGGCTACATGCAAGTTCAGATGGCCGAGAAGCACAAAGCAAAAACCTCATTCACAACTGAGGGGGGAACCTACTGCTATAGGATAATGCCGTTTGGTTTAAAGAATGCCGGGGCAACTTATCAACGAATGGTCACGGCACTGTTCCAGGATATGATACGCAAGGAGGTGGAAGTTTAGATGGACGACATGATGGTCAAGTCGGAGAAGAGAGAGGGGAATTTCGATGCACTTGAGAAGTTTTTGGCCCGAATTGCAGAGTTCAAGCTAAGGTTGAACCGAAAGAAGTGAAGGCCATACGAGAAATGCCAGCACCGAAGAATGAGAAAGAAGTGAGAGGATTTCTGGGGCAGGTTCAGTATATCAGTCGGTTCATAGCGAGACTCACCGCAATCTGCGAGCCAATCTTTAAGTTGTTAAGGAAAGACCAACCCACAATCTGGAATGATAAGTGTCAGCAAGCTTTGGAGAGCGTCCGGAACTACTTGTCTAATCCGCCAGTGCTGAGACCGCCTAAACTAGGAAAACCGCTTCTCCTCTATGTGGCGATCGAAGAGCGGTCTATTGGGGCAATGCTGGCCCAAGAAGGAGACACCGGTGTGGAGCACGCGGTGTATTACCTGAGTAAGAAGTTCCTGGAATACGAGCTTAAGTACAACATGATCGAAAAGATGTGCGTGGCAGTAGTATGGCTAACGAAGAAACTATGGCACTATTTTCAATCATACAAAGTGATTATTATTTCTCGAATGGACCCCGTGAAGTATCTGTACCGAACTCCGTCTCTAACAGGGAAGTTAGCCCGATGGTTGTTGCTTCTGTTAGAATTCGACATCGAATATGTAACGAAAAAGGTTATCAAGGGGAGAGCCGTAGCAGAATTTCTGGCCAATCAGCCCCTAAGTGCGGAAGAAGAGGAGACGAACTATGATTTCCCCGACGAGCATTTGAGCGCCATAGAAGTTATACGGTGGAAAGTGTTATTTGATGGAGTGGTTACCTCGAATGGAACCGGGGTAGGAGTGCTACTTATCTCACCGAAAGGGGAAAGGATCCCAATGGCAAAGAAGTTATCATTCCTTCTCATCAATAATATGGCCGAATAGGAAGCGTGCATCTATGGGTTGGAATTTGGGGCGACTCAAAACTGATTATCGAACAAGCGCAGGGAAGCTGGGAAGTAAGGGAAGAAAGGTGGCATCCATACCTAGAACAGTTGGAGGGATTGGCGCAGAGATTCAGCGAGTGTCGTTTTTATCACATTCCTCGAGCACAGAACCAAGCAGCGGATGCTTTGGCCACTTTGGTGTTAGTATGGGATAATCCTCGGAACCTTGCCTCGAAGCCTTTGGTGCTGAGAAGGTCCCACAAACCGTGCTATGAAGACGTAATGCTGTTGGGAGCAGATGAAAAGCCTTGGTATTTCGATATCGTAAACTTCATGAAAAGTGAGACGTACCCGGCAGAATCAGAACTTAGGGATCAGGCTGTGATCAGAAGGTTAGCTCAGCAATTTGTCATCCACAATGACTTGCTTTACAAAAGGCACGCCGATGGTTTACAACTGAAGTGCTTGGATGAGGGAGAAGCCCGGGAGGCAATGGAGTCAGTACACTCGGGAATTTGTGGAGCCCATATGGGAGGAGCAATGTTAGCAAAGAAAATCGTAAGACAAGGCTTCTATTGGCTCACCATGGAAAGAGATTGTAACGAATATGCGAAGAAATGCCATGATTGTCAAATCCACGGAGATTATAATCACTTGCCAGCTATGGAACTGCACGTGTTGGCACCAGTTTGGCCGTCCGCAGCTTGGGGCATTGATATCATCGGAGAAGTGAGGCCTAATGCATCCAATGGGCACAAATTCATCGCGGTCGCCATTGATTACTTCACCAAGTGGGTAGAGGCAGAATCGTTTAGCAAGTTGGGATCTAAGCAGATGAGGAAGTTCATGGAAAAGCACCTAATCACCAGGTTCGGAGTGCCTCACCACGTGATTACGGATAATGGGGTCCAGTTTCAGGGGGAAGTGAGAAGTCTCCTCCAAGAATACGGGATCGAGCATCATAGGCCTTCTCCATATCGCCCGCAAGCTAACAGTGCGGTGGAGACCGCCAATAAGAACCTTAAGAGGATTCTCGTAAAGACAGTAGCATCGAATCGGAATTGGCACGAGCAGCTTCCGCTCGCTTTATGGGCTTATCGCACGATGGTTAGAACGTCAACTGGGGCAACGCCATTCTCCTTAGTGTATGGGGAAGAAGCAGTTCTGCCCATTGAGATTGAGAAGCGATCGCTAAGAATTGCGGTAGAAGCAGGGATTCCCGAGACAGAATGGGTGAAGAAGTGTTACGAACAGTTGGCTTTGGTGGATGAAAAGAGTATGAAGGTTAGGATCAGTCCTATCAAAGAAGGGGATGTGGTGCTGAAACAGATCCGAATGATGCACACTGACCCTAGGGGCAAGTTCAGGTCAAACTGGGAAGGACCATTCCTCGTGAAGAAAATCCTAAGCAAAAGGGCGGTGAAGCTAACTACTATGGACGGCATGGAGTTCTCCGAACCTACCCATCTGGATAGGCTTAAGAAACACTTTTCGTAAAAAAAAAGAAAGAAATAAAAATTCCCGATAGGTCGAAAACCCGCAAAGGGGGACCTATGCAACAATAAGGGACATCCCAATGGGTGAAAACCCGAAAGGGCGCTCATTTGAAAATTCCGGGATAATAAAAGGAGAGTTGAAAAATCGCTGGGATCTGAAAACCGAAAAAAGGCGGGTCCTGGTAACAGTAGTTGTATCTTGAGCAATTATAAAAATGATGTATAAGCGGCTAAGTATTTCTGTTGTTTGTAAATAAATAAAGGCATGAATATATTTGAAGAGAATGATTGGAATTATTATGATCGACTGAATGCATGGTATTGTAAGTCATGAGTTATACACTTCTTTTCCCCACCACCAAATAAAAAGCCTACCCAAATATCTTTCTCACATATACCCGCCATACATCGCGGTAGTACTAATAAAGTTGTAAACCGAAATAATGACGGGACTATCAATGAGAAGGAATCCCAAAGTCCCAAAAGCCCTCAAACGAATCAAAGCCTCCGAAGTAAGGTTCCCGCTCCTCGACAACTCGGCGGTTCTCCACCGCAATCCGCAAACTCCCCTCAGCAGCTCGCTGGGCTTCTATATCCACACGGCCCCTCTCCTCGGCTGCTCGGCCTCGCTCCTCCCAGTCGGAGCGCTCATCCTCCCTATCCCGACAACGACGTCTGATCTAAGTGTCAGCATCCAGTGGCCACTCCTCTTGCCTAACCGCCATGTTCTCTTGTAATCTTCGGTCAATAGGATGGAGGTTTCCCTGTAAAGAAAATAGGAGGGAAACATGTATAAAAAAAAGAAAGAAGAAAAAAAAAGGAGAAAAAGAGAGAAAAATGTTCATTCATAATCATGTGCATACATATCACTACACTAGGTCATACCATAAAAATATTCACCAGATGATGGGCGTGACTCAAGTCGAGCCGCATGCAGAAATACTCGGATAGCTCCAAGAAATCCGTGCGAGTTTAGGCAGGCTCCGATAGGTAAATTAAAATTCGATCAAGGGGCACAGGCCCCGCTACGGACTGCGGTCTACGGCATCATCAATGGGCACAGGCCCCACTACGGACTCCGGTCTACGGCATCATCGACTCCGGTCAAACGCAGACGATCCTGGTAAAAAGAAGCGACTGTGGTCACAAACTCTAGGACGAGTGATAAAGCCCAAATATCAAAGCGACTGCGGTCAAAAACTCTCAGACGAGTGATAAAGCCCAGCTATCATAAACGAGAGGACGCCCGCAATCGATGTATAGATTAGGGTCGAACAGTTGATTTGGAGATATACAAACGAAAGGACACCTGCGATCGATGTATAGATTAGGGTCGAACGTTCGATTTGGAGATCTACAATACAAGAAAACGCCTGCGATCGATGTAGAGATTGGGGTAGAACGATGAATTTGGAGATATGCAAAATGAAAGAGTACCTGCGGTCCAGATAAAGACTAGGGTCGCTAGAAAGAGCAACTTTACCTGCGGTCGAGATAAAGACTAGGGTAGTTGGAAAGAGCAATTTTACCTGCGGTTGATGTAGAGACTAGGGTAGCTGGAAAAAGCAATTTTACCTGTGGTTGATTTAGAAACTAGGGTAGCTAGAAAGAGCAATTTTACCTGCGGTTGATTTAGAAACTAGGGTAGCTGGAAAGAGCAATTTTACCTGCGGTCGAGATAAAGACTAGGGTAGCTAGAAAGAGCAATTTTACCTGCGGTCGATTTAGAGACTAGGGTAGTTAGAAAGAGCAATTTTACCTGCGGTTGATCTAGAGACTAGGGTAGCTAGAAAGAGCAATTTTACCTGCGGTTGATTTAGAAACTAGGGTAGCTGGAAAGAGCAATTTTACCTGCGGTTGATTTGGAGACTAGGGTAGCTAGAAAGAGCAATTGTACCTGCGGTCAATTCAGACTAGGGTCGCTAGATAGAGCTATACACTTACGGTCGATTTAGAGACTAGGGTCGCCGGAAGGAGCGTTCGTCTGCAGTCGATTCAGAGGCAAGGACGGGACAACCAAGGCAAAGATCGAAGACCAGGCCGGAGCATGCGGCATGGAGATCAGGTATTCTTCCTCCTACTCTTTACGTGTCTTTTACTTTTATATGTTTTACATTGCATGTGTTGCGTTAGCAAAAAAAAACGTTTTCCAAAACACACACATCACTGTCAAAATAGAAAAGTAGGGGCAACTGTAGACACCGAGTCGGAGGACCTGTGACGAAAACCCACGATGAACGGCTAAATCGGTTGATTCCAAGGATTAGAAAATTTAAAAATAATAACATAATAAAATGGGGAAACCGGAGAACCGACGCTTGAAAGCCCCGCTAACAAGTTCGGCATCTCCTGAGTAAGGACGGGCACGTTCGCTACTACGGCAGTAAGCAAATGGGCCCCGGAGGCCGAGCATCGGCCGGTGGGTAACGAACGGCGCTCCCAACGACGACGGTCGCTCTATAAAGGACGGTGCACGGCACGTCGAGTGCTCATCCGACACGTCGAATGTCACCCGTCAAGGGGCGGGCGTCCCCCCTCGAGCGTGGTCCGACGCCCGGACGGCGTCACCCGACGAAAGTTTGACGAGTGCTGGACCGCTTCGGGCGAGGCTCGACATCGTCGGGCGAGCCCCGACGCTCGTTGGGCGGATGCCCGACTTTCGTTGGGCGATCGCCCAACAACGATGGGCGATCGCCCAACAAATTTTGGGCGATCGCCCAAAATTTTGGGCGGCCGCCCAACCTCTTTGGGCGACGCCCGATTTTACTCGGGCGTCGCCCAAAGTTCTCCGGGGATCCATGCCTATATAAGGCAAGGATCCCCATGCATTTGAGAGGAAGCTTTTTGGGAAAGATTTTCTCACTCTAAACATTTTTAGAGAGAGAAAATTGATTTTTTGGGAAAAAACATTTTTTTTCCTAAAAATTCCAAATCTCCTAAAAGTTAAAATTTTACCAAAAACACCGGAAAAGCACGATTCGTGGAATCAACCGACGTCAACCGTCAATACCGAACTTAAGGTATTATCCGAGGACTAGACTCGTTTTATTTCCTTTAATTTATTCTTTTATTTTTATGTCATAGTTTTTATTTATTTAGTTATTTATTTATTTTATCACGTTTTATTTAATTTTGCGTATTCATTTAATTTTCGTCTCGTGTTAAATAAAATTTGGTTTTGTTTTAAAATAAAAAACCTCGTTTTGATATCCCAATACGAACCGTGATCCGATTAAAAGGTAGTTCGGGTATTAAAAGATGTTGTAATTATAAGTTTTTTAAAAAAGGATATTTCCGAATAACGTTTTAAAACAAAAACGTCGTTTTAGGAACTTCCGTTATAGACTATGATCAATTTTTGGTAGTTCGGAAATCCAAAACGATTGAATTAGACTTAATTTAAAGCTTTTGAATAAATCTGAAAATAATTGGAGTGCTGCTGTAATTTACCATTTCTGTCACTGATTGCTGTTTACCGACGGATTTTCCATCGGTAAATCTGCCAAAATGTAAAAAATGCTGTTTTGATCCCTCTTTCTTAACTTTTAAGCTTTTGATCATTTATATATATATATGTATATTTATGTAATATATATTTTCAAACTATTTTTAGATA
The DNA here is from genome assembly GCF_963576675.1 of Euphorbia lathyris. Lineage (NCBI taxonomy): Eukaryota > Viridiplantae > Streptophyta > Magnoliopsida > Malpighiales > Euphorbiaceae > Euphorbia > Euphorbia lathyris. The sequence goes on from NC_088910.1 coordinate 94,044,923, forward strand.
TTTGGTACATATAGTTATTTAGGATGTTTATGTATTATTTTTCATTAATTTGATCTAATTTAAGTATATGTATATATATTTTCTTTTAAGTCATTTAAACTACATTATGTATATATATATATATATATATAGTTTTTGGGCTATTTGGGTTATATTAGTAATTATTAGATAAAACTATTTTGGGGATAAATGTTATTTTCTTATTTAAGAGCTTTACCCATTATTTTGACATGTTTAAAGTAAAAATGTATTATATTTAGTATCTTTGTTATTATTTCTTATATATTTATTACATAGTATCTTTTCACTTATTCTTATTTTATCTATAAATATTTCATGGTTTTTTTTAGCTAAAATGTATGTATATGCCTATATTATTTTCTTTATTCTTGGGACATTTATGGGTCCATATTTTAAATAGGTTTTATTTGGAGTGAATTTTGATTTAATATGTTATTGTTGTAATTATGACAAGTAAAGAGTCTATTGAGTAAAAAAGGGGAAAATAAATCACAAAAAGAGTTTTCAATTTAATTATTTAAACTAAAGGTTTTTTAGAGGTTCCTAATGAAAATAAATAGTGTCTTATTGACATTTTAAAATCATTTCTTAAAACATCACGTTTTAAAACCTTAGTCCGTTCCAACGACGGATTAAGCGAACCTTGTAATTAAAATCGTTTTCATTATGAATAATAGAGTTTTTGAATCGTTTTCTTAAATGATTTGTACAAAATAAATTGACTTGTATGCTTAACCACGTTTTCTTATTAAAGGTTTTTATCTTGATGTTTTCAAACGCTTGAGTCGTTCCAACGGTGATTCGGGTGAACTTCATCAAACGGGGTTTTGAAACGTACCTAAATCGTTCCAACGGCGATTAAGGTGCGAACCATGTAAATGAACTCGTTTTGGGGAAGTGAATTAGTATAGAATTAGTATGTAACACGGAACATAAATCACGTTGTAAATAAATCAATTCTTCCTTCTCCCCCTCTCTTTCCTATGTATTTTTGAACTGATGTAAATGGGTGATTCTTTACCAAAGTGGCTTTTCAATAATATATGCTCAAAACGGTTTTCAAAACGAGAAAGAAAAGGTTTCAAATGAATTTTAAACTTAAAGGAATATACGATTAGTCTGTTATCGCCTAACATGCTGAGTAGGAGGCCGGTGGTTCATAACCGGGCGATGTCGGGGTGCCTAGTAGCCTTTCTCCGGAAAGGAGCTAGCCTTCTCGGCTCGTACCTAAGTTTCCCGAACCCACACCGGTCTCCCGCAAGGGATCGGTGTTCATTTTCCCATTCGTGGGTGGCGACTCTTCCATATCTCCGAGCTCCGGTCCTGCCGAGCAGCTTGATTCCACGATTGGTTGCTTTCGGCGCCAATCACCGCTTACGTCGCCATGAGGTGTCCACCCCCCGGTCCGCCCGGGAGATTAGGCCGCGGCACCTCGTCTAACAATACCTTTGCTGTTAACTATGATATTGTGGGTCCTGTTGTGCCGGGTAGAGGGCTGAGGCAGGGGGATCCGCTATCTCCATACTTGTTTATTATATGTGCTGAGGTTCTTTCTCAAAGTATTACTAAGGCTGAAAGAGATGGTCTTATCACAGGCAGTCGCATCTGCGCTGGAGCCCTAGTGTAACCCACTTATTCTTTGCTGATGATAGCTTTTTGTTTTTCAGTGTTACTGATGTTGAATGCAGGCAGGTTAAAAGCCTACTTACCGATTATGCATAGGCTTCAGGCCAGGAGGTAAATCTGAGTAAGTCAGGGATTTTCTTCAGTTCAAATGTTAGTGAGGAGACAAAAGCTAGTATTTGTGCAACCCTGCAGGTGCATGCGCCTCTCGATACTGGTCGTTATTTGGGGCTACTGTCTTTGATTGGCAGGTCCAAAAAGGCCATTTTTGGTTACCTGAAGGAAAGGTTGGCAAAAAGGTTCAAGAATTGGTCCTTCAGGTTTCTATCCACTGCTGGAAAAGAAATCCTACTGAAGTCAGTGGCTCAGGCTCTGCCAACTTTTTGTATGAGCACTTTTCTCCTCCCTAGATCTACGTGTGATGAACTACAGAAGATGATGAACTCCTTTTGGTGGGGTACGAAGGAAGATGGGAGCAAAAGGATCCATTGGTTTGAATGGAAGCGTCTTTGTAAGAGAAAGTGTGAAGAGGGTTTGGGATTCAGGGACTTAAGGGAGTTCAATTTGGGTTTGCTTGGAAAGCAGGGTTGGAAGCTTATTGATAATCCACATAGCTTGGCGAGTCATATGTTCAAAGCTAAATATTTCCCTAGGGAATCTTTCCTTTCCTCCAAATTAGGCAATAATCCTAGTTTTGTTTGGAGGAGTGTGTGGAGTTCAATTGAAGTTTTAAAAGGTGGCATGCGTTGGAGGATCGGCTAAGGAAACCAAATCAGGATCTGGCAAGACCCTTGGATCTGGGGCACTCCTTTGTTTAAAGCTGGAATGCCGGAGCAGGAAGTGAACGAAGATGGTATAGTTGATGAACTTTTTATCCCTGGGACGCGCACTTGGGATCGGCAAAAGTTAGAATTTTGGTTTAGCAATGAAGTGCGCGAGGAGATTGATCGAATGGTTATTCTGGTATCGAGAAATGAGGATCGTTTAATCTGGCATTATACCAGGGATGGAGTCTACTCATCGAAATCGGGGTACAGATTATTAGCTCAGACTAGAAGTGAGGAATTAGTAGAAGATGGATGGGTGTTGTTATGGGCGATGAATCTGCCTCCAAAAATGAAACTTTTCGCTTGGAGGGTTGCAGCAGGTGTGCTTCCCCTCAGAACAAAGCTGGCAGATAGGAGAGTCCACATACCAACCAGTTGTTTGTTGTGCCTTAATGACATTGAATATGGTTGGCATCTCTTTGCAGGGTGTGATTTTGCAAGAAGATGTTGGAGGTGTGTTAATATTGAGCCCCCTAGAGAGGAATGGGAGAGAATTGAAGATTGGATCCTGAACATGTTCAAGGTGTCTGATGTTGTGACTGCCCGATACTGTGTAGCTGTCTTATGGGCTGTTTGGGAGGCTATGAACGATAAGTGTTGGAACGATAAAAGTCGTGCCCCTCAAGAGATTATTCATTCAACATTGAGCTTTATTGCGGATTGGGATGAGGCAAAAAAGGTCACTGCGGAAAGCAGTAGACGGGATGAAGGCGAAAGGCATGATGAGCGGAGGCCTGTTGAACCACGGTGGCGGGGAGGCAGCGGTGCAAATAGGAGAATGGCGATGGACATTGATGCCAATCAGATGAGGCAGGATTCACAAGGACAACGTGAGGAATGTTGTCGGGACAGAGGCGTTGGAGTCCTGCGACAAGGTCATAGTAGATGGAGAAAAACTTGCGCCGGTTCTGTAAAATGCAATTCAGACACGACAATTTTCAACGTTGATGGAGGCATTGGTTCATGAGCTATTATACGCGATCATGAAGGGAATTTCCTTGCTGGTTTTACGGCTCATTCACCAGGTTTTGTCTCAGTTAAAATGGCGGAAGCCTTAGCTTTACTGTCGTGTATGGAGTGGGCTATTCAACAAGGCTACAACTCTGTTCAATTTGAGACAGACGCAAAAGTGGTGGTTGATAATGTAAAACAGAGGAAGCGCGATCTATCTGAATATGGCTCAGTAATTGAAGATATTAGAAATTTTATTCACAACCACCCAAATTGTTCGGTGGAGTTTGTTCCGAGCTTAGTGAACGAGGCGACACATGTTTTGGCTCGTAATGCTCGTTCCTATGCTAATTCTTTCATTCATTCTTTCATTCTTGTATTTCTTGATGACATTCTTTTTCGGGATCGTTTAATTTGATCTGTGATGGTATGATAAAAATAAAGAATATTTCAAGCTAGGATCAGGTTAGAAACAATGATTGAAAGTTTTGCAATTTTCATTACCATGGATAGAAACATCTCAACACTTCTGATTATGAGTTCTTCTCTATTTTGGTTTTCCTGTTTTATATGAAAAAATATTGTTACCAGATTTGCATATATGCCCCAATTCATTATACCATTTTTTTTATGAAATTATTGCCTTTTCATATTTATATTGCAAAAACCTAATGTTTGGGATTTCTGCTCTCGCGTCGATGATGTACTTGGTTTCCTTGGATATTTTACCATTCGAGTTTTAATGGAATTGTTTCATGAAATAATGTAGTTTCTTTCATCACGATGTATCACTACTAAGGAACTGGAGACTGTGATGCGATCATTGGGTCAGAACCCAACTGAAGCAGAGCTACAAGACATGATAAATGAGGTTGATACTGATGGAAATGGTACCATCAATTTCCCAAAGTTCCATGGAGGTCTTAATATTCTTCCTCAAAAACATTGGAACGTATATAACTTTGATAACCGAGAAGACGATGAAGAAGACAGAGATGATGATGAGGAAGAGTGTGTAGAAGATGAACAATATTTGAATCAAGATAAACAAACAGTAGAAGAATGATTGGAAAATCCCTAAACTGCATACAGTTCATGGTATCAACAAGTTAGTGGTTATGATTTTGAACAAGTTTCACAACCATCTCTGTGATTTGAGACCTCCATTCCTCATCAGGAGGTGTAAGTGTTTCTCTATCCATCAATCGTGAGTTTGGCTAATTCTTTTCACAAATACTTGAGAAGTTTTCAATCATGTTTTGAGAAGTAATTGATAACACACGGTTACAATCTCAGGAAACGGATTTGATAGGGCAGATGGAGCAACTTCAGCGGAAAATGTATGAGCTGAGAAAAAGCAATGCAAGCCTGCTTGGAAATGCAGACACAAATGCGCATCTCCGTCGAGGAAGTAGCAGTTCAACCAGAACCAGGTGAGCTAGATAATGAAATTTTGTTAAAAAATATACATTTTTTACTGCTTTTGGCTGAAATTGTTATTATTTACTGAATGAGCAGCAAACTATTTGATAAAAAAAGGAACTCCAATGTTGCATCTGCTATGATAAGCAAGCCGACACATTTTTGTATAGGTAAATTTCATAATTTTTCCTGAAGTAAAGCATTCATGGGAGGTCATATAATGTTGAATATGCAATTTTTACTCTAAAAGGTTTTAAGATTGTCAATTTAATTGATGAATAAGGTTACAGGGTTATTTAGGACAGTTATGTGTATTATTAAATCACATGTTTTTTTTAAATTAAAGATGTTCTTCAATCCTATTATCAAATCATAAAATTTATTATTTTTTAGGATAAGGTATCAAAATAGGCCTACGTTTTTTAGTGAAGTATCAATTTAGGCTCAGCGTACAAAATAGCACCAATATAGGCTTAACGTTAAAAAAAAGGTCCAATTTAGGCCACGATGATGGAATAATTCACGACGTTTATATTATTCCATGAAGTTCTTCCAATTGTACGTGGAGGGAGAAATCAAAACTTAACGGAGTAATAGGAATAACGCGTCCACTCTGTTCTCGATGTTTAAATTGATACCTTTTTAACGTTAGCCCCATACTGGTGCTATTTTGTACGTTGAGCCTAAATTAATATTTCCCTAAAACCATAGTCCTATTTTGATATCTTATATCCCTTATTTTTTTTATAAACAATGTTTATGTAAATGGTGCAGAATAGAGAAAAAAACATTTGTTTGTTATAATAGTGTTTGTAATTGATTCAATTTATTAATATAAGGGGTAAAGTTGTTTTCACTGTCGTTATAGGTCAAATGGCACCATTTTAGACCCTTTTTTTTTTATCAAATTGCACCATTTTAGACCTTATGTTGGCTCTAAACGTTAGAGGTTATTTTTGCACCTTATTCCATTTTATTTATCTATTTTCGTTAAAGTCATACATATTTTTACTAATAAAAAGAAAAAATTGTTATTATTTAATGTGATATTAATTTTTTTTGTTATTAGTGAAAATAATTAATAATATATATAAATAACTACAAAATGAATAAGGTATTTAATATAAAAAATCTATTATTATAAAAGTTTAATATATTATTGCATTTTTAAAGTTTTTTTTTAAATGTACAACTTTTTTTTTTGATAGATTAAATGTACAACTTATTAATAATGGATTCTAAATAAAGTTAGCATTCAATTCAATTGATATGATTTAATAATTTAGTTGTGTATAGAAACTCAATTACATGTTTTTGAAACTTAATAAACAAATATTCCATAACCAAGAAAAAAGTTTAAAATTACATTATTTATTTATTTTTTAATAATTGAATTTAAAATAGTTTTATATTTGATGTGGATTGTATTTAACCAGGTATATGTTTAATAATTGAATTTAATTCTTTTTAAAGTAAACCTTTTTTTCAATCGTACAAAACAATAAAAAAAAATTAACATTTAATATGAGTTAAGAAATTGTAAATCGTACAGATAATTAAATAGTTTATAATTGAAAAATAAATAATTCAAACATAATTTTTAGTCAGTTTTACTTTCATATGGTCTTGCTTTTTTGAGTTTTTTTTTTACTTTTTAAATTTCTTAACAACCGAATTATAAAAAGGATATCATTTAATTTGTTTAATATGATTGGAAACAAATTTATCTATAAAAATAGAAAAATAAATAAAAATAGAAGTTTAAAATAAAAATTTCAAGTTCAATAAGCATTTTATTTGGAACATTTTTTTTATTTTTCAACCCACAATACATTTTTTAAACAATTTAGTAATCATTGAATTAAAAAGAAAATATATATTTAATGTTATTGATATAATTTGATAATAATCCTCATTTCTTTTTAAAAAATTAGAACTACAAAAAATTCAAGCTTTTAAAAAAGATTCTTTTAGGGAATCACAAATATCTTTTCTTTCAATTATATATATATATATAATTACAAAATGAACAAGGCATCTATTATAAAAAAAAATCTATTATCATTTTTATAGATAATTTTTTATATATTATTACACTTTTTAAGTTTTTTTTTAATTTTACAACTTATTGATAATGGATTTTGAAGAAAGTTACAATTTAAATGATATGATTTAATAATTTAGTTGTGTATAGAAAATACGAAAAAAAAACTCAAACTTTATTATATTTAACACTTTGAAATCCATGACATTTTTTATAAGTAATATATATTTGTTTCATTTAGTATTTTTTTAAAATATTTATCATTATTACAATTAATTAAACAATATATGTATGATGGCAAGAATGCATAACATTTTTGATATTTTTTAATGAGAAACTATTTAATTGTTTTTAATATATTTGTTTATATTTTTAAGTTTATGTTTTTTATTTTCAATTTATTCATAATTATAATAATAAAAGTTGTAATTTAATTTAGAGATATGATTTGACAAAACTTGCATCATATTTTATGTAATTTACAAAACCCAATAAATAAATTTTTAGGAACCCAAGAAGTACCTTTTTCTAAACACAGTACAAAATTTCATTATATTTTTTCAACTTTGCAAAACTCAATAACATGTTTTTCAAACCCTATGAACAAATATTCCATAACCAAGAATAATGTTTAAAAACATATTTTTTTATTCATTTTTTTTATTAATTAATTTAAAATAGTTTAATATTTAATGTGGATGGTATGATTTAACCACCTATATATTTAATAATTGAATTAATTTTTTTTAAGTATGCATTCTTTTTCAATCATTTAAAACAACAAAAAAATTACGAAATAATACGAGTTAAAAAAGTATTAATAGTACAATTAATATAGTATATAATTAAAAAATAAAGAATTTAAACAATTTTTTTTGGCTAGCTTTGGTTTCATATGATTTTGCATTTTTTTTAATATTTTTATACTTTTTAAATTTATTAACAATAGAAGTATGAAAAAAAATTTTGAAAAAAATATAAAATAAGTAAAAAAAACTAAAACAATTTTTCCTAATTAAATAAGCATTTTGTTTGGAACAATTTGTTTTTTCGTTTTTGAACTTACACTACATTTTTTAAACTACTAAATTAAAAAGAAAGTGTGTATTTTATGTAATTGATACTTAATTACTTATTTATCTATTAAATAAAAAATAAATAAAAGTAGAATTAATAATAATCCTCATTTCTTTTTGACATTTTTTTAAGACAAATAATTTAGAACTAAAAAATAACTTTTCAAACTTTTGTTAAAGAATTTTCTAGAAAATCATAAAAAAATTTAATTTTAATTTTAAAACTTAATAACAAAAATAATAATTTTAATTTTCTCTATCAAATAGTACTACTCGGTTCTCAGTCCTAGGTCCTCCTCGGTGGACTGGTATAAATTTGTTTGGAATGCTCACACCCCCCCTTCTCGTTCCTTCACTTTCTGGAGAGTTTTGCATGGTCGGGTTCCAACTCATGACCTTCTGCAGCGTCTTGGATTATCCATTGCCTCTCGTTGCGCTTTATGTGGTAGGGATGCTGAGTCTATTAACCACTTATTCATTAGCTGTTCTTTTGCAGATTCTCTTTGGAGGGCTATTGGGATTCATTTTGACTGCTCATTACCTCGCCATTCCCATTTCATCCACTTCTTCAGCAATCTTCGTAGCATTCATTTTAGCTCTCAGGTATTGATGATCTGGCGTGTTGTCGCTGTCACTTGCATCTGGTTAATCTGGCATTGCAGGAATGAAGCAATCTTTAAAGAAGTCTCTCCTTCTATTCAGCACTCGAAGATCACCCTCTTTCGAATGATTCGAGAGTCCTTGGCCACTTCTAAAGGCTTTTGCTCTTCTCGGAGAGACGCTGCTATTTTGTCACGCCTTCTAGCTTCTCCCCGGCCACCTCCTGCTCCCAACATTATTCCGGTCCATTGGCTTAAACCTCCTCCGGGCTGGGTTAAAGTCAATGTGGACGGCTCTGCTTTTGGCACTCCTAGCGAGGCAGGAGTAGGAGGCATTTTTCGTAACTTTCGTGGCTTTTCCAAAGGTTGTTTTGCTTTTTCTACCCCTCCTTCTTTCGCTTATATGGCTGAATTGAGAGCCGCTATTTTCGCAATTGAACTTGCTTGGGAGAAAAATTGGCTTCATCTTTGGGTTGAGTCTGACTCAATGTACGTAGTTAATCTGCTTAGACACCGCTCCATGGATGTTCCTTGGAGTATTCGACAAGAGTGGTTGCATTGCCTCAGCATTTGCTCTAGAATGAACATTATCTTTTCACACATCTTTATGGAAGGTAATAGAGTTGCTGATGCATTGGCAAGGTTTGGAGTCTCTTCCTCCGTGATCAATTGGTGGCCTTCAGCTCCTACTTTTTGCCACAAGTTTATCAATGATGACATTTGTAGTATTTCACAATTACATTTTTCTTGACCTTTCCTATCTTTTCTCCTCCCCCTTCTTTTGTTTGTTCTCCTTCCTCTTCTCTTGTTCAAACACTTATTTTTCTTTTATTTATATATTGCGGGTTTGGCAGTTCTTGGGCCATGGGTGCTCACCCCGCCCTAGTTCTTTTCTTGACCTTTCCTATCTTTTCTCCTCCCCTTCTTTTGTTTGTTCTCCTTCCTCTTCTCTTGTTCAAACACTTATTTTTCTTTTATTTATATATTGCGGGTTTGGCAGTTCTTGGGCCATGGGTGCTCACCCCGCCCTAGTTCTGTCTCGTCCCAATTTCTATAAAAAAAACAAAAATAATTATTATTATTATTATAATTGTAAATTTTATGTTGAATATAATATTAGCATTTATTAAGATTTTATATTTTCTTTTGGAAAATAGTAACTGTAATACATAATGTATTAAATTTAACTTCTTTAAGAAGTTCATCCATATCTTGAGTCATTTTTAATGAGTAATATTTAATATTATTTATTTTTTGGATCTTAGTAAAATTAATTAAATAATGCATATTGTTTGAAAAAAATATAAAACTTTTACTATATTTTTTATTAAATAATTCTTGCATTTTTTTAAACATTTTTCAAGTATTTCAAATTCGCAAGTGCTTCTCTAAACTCATACACTTCCTTAAAAACCATCCCAATCTCAAATACTGGTAGCTCAGTGTTAGGATCATAGTGGACTCTTCTACTTTTTCTCCTACGTGGACCTTCTTCATCTTCCGAATCAGAACCAAAGCTGTCTAGATCTGATGAGCCAATGTATTCCTCATCACCTCCCAACAGACCTTCCCTATCATGCCTACTCACGTGATCCTTCCCATCAGCTCCTTTGTCTGTACCTAGCGGACCTAATTGAACTTCTACTGGAGGTTCATGCCTTTTCCTATCAGATATGTCCCTCTTTTCACTCAAGATTTATATTACACCCGACCCTAAACGACCTCAATCGGCATCGGGCGTGAAAATAGAAAGATCACAATCAACACTTAGTAGTCTCCAAATTATCCAAATATCATATATATCATACTTTTCAAGAATTCCTCTTAGATATATTATAAATAAACTCATATTTCTACTACATTCAAATCCCAAATTATTACCCAATACAATCAAATCTCCAAATGAAAGGCAAATGTCCTAACTAAGGACAAAGTCAATGACTTGACACTTCAACCTTGTCTATCAACCAGTAACTTCTCCTATACCTTGCTCTTTCTCACCTAAAACATTAAAACATTTAAAACGTGAGACAAAAATCTCAGTAAGCAATTATCAACTACATAAAATACTTATACTCAAAATAACTATATATATAGTTTAATTTTCAAAATGCATCATATAAAATTCATATTCTAAAAAATGAACCTTTATGGATTAAACCATAATAAAATACTCAAAATAGTACTTTTAACCAAATATGCAATTTAAAATATTATAAGCTTGTTATAAGCATTATTTCTCAAATATCACACATTGTAAAACTGTATTAAAATACTTAATACAAAACTTGTATTCAAAATAGCTATATATATTTATTTGTTTAAAATCTCAACTAAACAAAATCAATAGGTTTGCAATTAACCATTTATTTAAATCAACCGCATATCAATAAATACTTCATAAACCGTATATCAATAAATACTTCAGAAACCGTATATCCATAAATACCTCATAAATCGCATATCAATAAATACTTCACGAATCGTATATCGATAAATACTTCACAAATCGTATTTCAATAAATATTTCACAAGCCGTATCCATCCGAGAGATAATCCCCGTATGTATCAATCCCCAAAATATAATAGAATCGAGATATCTCATAATTTTGTCTATCCCGCATGGTCTTACGCAACACTTTTTTGCCATACCCGATAGGTCTTTCAACTGTGTACACATGCCGTATTTCTCACTAAATACGGACTTTAATTAAAGCCACCTATCCGGATTACTCTTGATGGATACTAAAAATCTTATAATTTCATAATATAATTTAAAATCAGAAATATATATGTACCTCATAAATCAACATCATAAATTTTCTTAATACTTTTACTCAATCAATTTCCAAAATATCAAAACATAAATCATGATTGAACTAAAATCACCAATAAATAATTTAAAAATATACTTATCAATATTAACTTCAATTTCTTAAGAATAACACATAAATCATCATATATAGACTTTATTTCAATAAATCATAATTTCATCAAAATTAATATTTTAACAACCTTTAATTAAAACTCAAATTTACTTTGAGAAATAAATTTATAGAAAACCACTCATTTACTCTTCAAAATATCAAATCTTACACAAATATTAATCAAATATACTAAGTTCATCAAAACCAAACTCAAATCATGTATACATAAACATATATTATAGGTTGAAATTGACATGCAAATACATATATAATTACTTGAACTTAACTTTAAGCTCATGTTAAAAATTAAATCATAAAAACTTCAATTAATCAAATGCATGTCAAAAATCATCACAAAAATTCAATTTTCTGGAAAATATAGAGTTATATATACATATATATACATAAAAACTCAAAAGGGTAGTTGATAGTTACTTACTTTAGCACTAATTGAGAGAAAAACACATTAAAACCTCCAATCTTCCCCTCTAATCTGCTTAGAACAAATCCATGCTAAACATCTCCAAATCAAAATCACACCGTCCACAATGTGTATTAGGATGTCTAGAAGCTACTGTAAAAAAATCGGCTCAATCGGACCACACAAACTCCGGATATCATAAGATCACTGAAGCTTGGTCATTTGAGAGTTTGAATGGAGAGGGTGAGATGTAGATGATCAAAAGCTTTTGGGAATCCTTCCAAAAATGACTCTTGGAAATATGGCACGAAATGGATGCCTTGAACATTGAGATTTATGTTTCCAATAAGGGACAATCTCATTTTTGGTCCCTCTAAACTTTAATTTCTTTTAAAACTTACCCTAAATTTTTAATTTTACACTTAAAATATGAAATTGGCCTCCAAATTATATCCATAATACCCAATTAACTCTCCAATCAATAAATAACTATAATATAACATAATATTAGGGTATAATAACTAAAATTAGGGACACAGATGTGACAATCTGTGCTCTCACTTCAGCGAGTTCTTCATCAAACTCACTCCCACTTGAATCCTCATTTGGATCTATGTAATTTTCATCTTCCTCTGAGTCTGAGTCTGACTCTCCTTCAAAGCTTGAATCTGACTCTCCTTCAGGGCTAGAATCCGAGTCTCCTTCCATGTCCTTTGCATTTACTGCTTCATTTAAGGGTTCTGTTGAAGTAGGCACTGTGTTAATACACATATTTGCCACGCTAGCAAGCTCATATGCCTCACATTGGTGCTGGGACCCACCCTCTTTTGCATCTTCAGTCTTATCCACAAATACTTCTATTTCGTCACTTATCCCTTTACAATTGACCAAATTCAACAACTCTGCATCATTGTTTACAACAGCTAACTCTGTAATCCCCGTCCCGGGTCACATTGAAAACACACAGAAAACTAATCAATTATCATAATTAAGCATAAACACTAACATAAATACATAAAGGCTCATCATTTATGTTCGTCTATGGCTAAATAACCAATCAAATATTTTAATCTATCAATAATATTCACTTAAATTCAAGCAATTAATCAAATCCAATAATATAATAAATCACAATGAATGTGTATGAAATTGCTAATGAGATGAGACGCTTGTGCTGGCCAGCCCGAATGTAGGGTAAACCTGAAAATCTAGTAAATAGGAGAAACTTTGAACCTAACCTGAAAATTTCAACGTGACAAGGGGTGAGCTGCCTACTCAATAAACATAATTACCTATATTTATATACATAAAAATATATATACATATATGTACAATTAATTTCATATATCTTGCATTTAATTAATCAAACAATTAAACAATCAATCAATCCATCAAGAATAGAATATAAATATATCATCTCGTATATGACTCAATTTACTTCAAACAACAAAATTATAATTTATTATCTTCATTTTTAAGGGCCCAACTAGACCTAAGTGAAATATACTCAATGGTATCATGGTTAACAATATTCCAACGTACGTGTACGCTATCGCCTCTAATTTCGGGATAGGTACCCTTTTCATAATGATTTCTTTTTTTTTAATAATACGGTACTGCTATTGTAACGACCCGGTCCGGAGTGGGTGGCGCCGGGGTAAGAAGGCCTGAGCAAGGAGCGGCCCTAAGGGATGATGATGGGGGCAGGAATGAACTGAATCCCACATCGAAAATGGAGAGGGAGTGATTGGGGCTTATTAGTAAGATGTGAATCCAATACATGCAGACGCGTTTTAAAGTCGTGAGGCCCAATGTGTTGGAATTGGGCCAGAGCGGACAATATCTACATGGTATTGGATCAGGGTGTTACAATTGGTATCAGAGCCGACTCTCCACGTACGATGTGTGGTTCGGGGACGAACCAGGTGGAAGCTGGTGGGCCTGTAACGACCCGGTCCGGAGTGGGTGGCGTCGGGGTAAGAAGGCCTGAGCAAGGAGCGGCCCTAAGGGATGACGATGGGGGCAGGAATGAACTGAATCCTACATCGAAAATGGAGAGGGAGTGATTGGGGCTTATTAGTAAGATGTGAATCCAATACATGCAGACGCGTTTTAAAGCCGTGAGGCCCAATGTGTTGGAATTGGGCCAGAGCGGACAATATCTACATGGTATTGGATCAGGGTGTTACAAACTCCCCAGTCAAGCCATTCCTAATGTAGATAGAGCCACAACTAAAATAACCCACTTTCCTAACAGTCCACAATATATCAAGCCTGCTTAATTTATCCTCATCAACATCCTGTTCAACATAAACAATGCCACCAGTATATTTCAAACTACCTCCATCAACCACTGCCCTACCACCATGATGTAATCTTATAATAAGGTCTCCCATTGCAATAAAATTACTGAAAAGTACATAACAAAAAGCACAGTAAGAGTCCAATATGTAAAAGAGGAACACAGTACAATAAGATTCTCTTTTCACTCAATATATTTTGAAAAAAGTGTTATATACAATAAAGTAATAGTGTTTGCACATGCTTACACAGATGACAACTAATAAAGTGAATTTTCAAAACCCCAAAAAGTATCAGCAAAACTAATAAACTATTAGAGTAAACTAACCGGCAAAACTAATAAACTATTAGAGTAAACTAACCCCAATTATTGACAAGTTAAAATAATAGAGTGAACTAAACCCAATTAAAAACACTAACCTAAATGTATAAATTGGTTCTTAATCAAAGCTTCAGTAGTCAAAATCAGTAATCGAAGCCAAATCTTCAACTCTTAAACCCTAGATTCTTCAGTAACTGTTCCCAAATCTTCAGGTCTTAAATCTTCAATTCTGAACCAGTGATTAAGTAAGTCATTTTCGAAGGAAGAAATGAAGAAGATTAGGAAATGGAGATTGCGAACTCAAGCTTACGTCAGGAAATGGAAATCATTGAAATGGCCACTAGGAAATGGAGATTAAGTCTGGAGATTAGTAAATAGAGATTACGCACAGAAGCGAAAGTCTGTAGATGGAGATTATTGAAGCTGCGTTTAGGAAATGGAGATTACGTCTTGGAAGTGAGATCGAGAACTGAGGAATTCGAAATGGGAACTGAAGAGTCTAGGTAATTAGGTCTTTTCATTTTGTTTGATAAGGGTTTTTGGTCATTTTGATCAAATTTCTACCGTTTAGTTGTTTTCCCAACAACTCTACTTGTGAGGGTCACTTGGTGGCCTTTACAACCGGTCCCAAGCCCGGACAAAGGAGGAGGGTTGCGGTAGGTTTGTGGCGGCCAGCGTAAAACTTAGCCACATCTTATGACATGAACCATACTATAAATATCGTTGGGGCATTCCCTACTCAGTGACCCGCTGCACTTTCTAGACCCGGGTGTAGTGATAAATGTGCAAGGGTTGCTAGGTCGTCGCCCCGAAGCGGCGCGCCACCCTAGGACCCGGGGGTGGTGTCAAATATACAAGGGTTGTGGGTAAATAAGCTAGTCCACGGTAATGGTAGGGGTAAGGGTAAGGGTAGTAGGTTACGCTTTGGGACATGGAACATAGGTTCTTTGACAGGAAGATTACCTGAAATTGTAGATGTTATGAAGAGGAGGAGAATAAATATAATGTGCCTACAAGAAACCAAGTGGGTTGGAGCCAAGGCTAGAGAGATAGCTCATTGGGGTTATAAGCTTTGGTACTCAGGAAAGGATAAGGGTAGAAATGGAGTAGGTATTCTTATTGATAGGGAGTATATTGATAATGTAGTAGCGGTGTCTAGGAAGAGCGATAGAATTATGAGTGTTAAGCTAGTGATATGGGATGAGGTTGTGAATGTCATTAGTGCATATGCGCCACAAATAGGATTAGATGTCTCTATAAGACAAGCTTTTTGGGAGGACTTAGAGGAAGTGGTGCAACATGTTCCTAGGGATGAAAAAATGGTACTGGGGGGTGATCTCAATGGACACGTGGGTTTTAGGCGAGATGGGTTTGAGAGTGTTTATGGAGGGTATGGTTTTGGAGATAAGAATGAAGCAGGAAATGATATTTTGGAATTCGCATCAGCCTATGACTTGAGTATCATGAACACATGGTTTATGAAGAGAACATCCCACTTAGTGACTTATCAGAGTGGCGGTAATACGAGCCAAATTGACTTCTTCTTAGTAAGGAGTGCTTGGAGAAAGAGTTATATTGATTGTAAGGTGATCCCTGGTGAGAGTACGACAACCCAACATAGAGTAGTGGTGCTTGATTTTCGAAGTAGGAAATGTATAAGAAACAAACACCACAGGTAGAGACTAAGATTAAGTGGTGGAAATTGCAAGGGGAGAATCAACAAAAATTTGTGGATGAGATGACCAAAAAAGATGTTTGGACTTGTAATATGGATTTAGATATAGATTCGATATGGACTAAGATGGAGCATAGTATAAGGGAAGTAGCGAAGGAATTTCTAGGGGAATCTAAAGGTAGCATGCCACCGGGTAAGGACACATCTTGGTGGACAGAAGAAGTACGACAAGCAGTAAAGAGTAAGCGAGAATCCTATAAAATATTGGGGAAATGTAGGAGTGATGAGAACTACGAAAAATACAAAGAGGCTAAAAGGGAAGTAAAGAAGGTCATATGAGATGCTACATCAAAGGTGAATCGGGATCTGTATACAAGATTGGATACGAAAGAAGGGGAAAGAGACATATATAGAATTGCTCGGATGAGAGATAGGAAGAAGCGAGATCTCGGAAAAGTTAAATGTGTGAAGGATGTGGACCAGAAAGTCCTAGTTGGAGATAAGGATATCAAGGAACGATGGAGGTCCTATTTTGATGACTTATTTAATGGAGATCGCAGATATGATGTTGGAGATATAAGTATCCATCACGATATGATAAATCATGAATGCCTGCGGAGAATTCAAAAGGGTGAAGTCAAAATGGCATTAAGTAAGATGAAGTTGAAGAAAGCAGTAGGACCGGATGACATCCCTATTGAGATTTGGAGATGTTTGGGAGAAAGAGGAATCAAATGGTTGACGACGTTCTTCAACAAAATTTGGAGAAACAATAAGATGCCATCAAAATGGAGGAAAAGTATCTTAATCCCTTTGTATAAGAACAAAGGCGATGTCCAAGATTGTGCCAACTATCGGGGAATCAAATTAATGAGTCACACTATGAAACTTTGGGAGCGAGTGATCGAACAAAGGCTAAGGAGGACGGTGAAAATCTCGGAAAACCAGTTTGGCTTTATGCCGGGAAGATCAACTATGGAAGCCATCCATCTAATGAGACAATTAATGGAGCACTATTGAAATAAGAAGAAAGACTTGCATATGGTTTTCATTGACTTGGAGAAAGCATGTGATAAGGTACCAAGGGAAGTACTTTGGTGGGCCTTGATAAGGAAAGGCATTTCGCGGAAATATATTGACATCATAAAGGATGTCACGACCGTGTCTAAAAGTTTCAATATCCCGATATAGATTATAACGTATATATTTTAGAGTATTAACTAATTGGGTATTATAAATATATTATTGAGTTTAATTTAATGTTTTTAGGTGTAAATTAATAGTTTTGGATAAGTTTTATAAAAGTTATAAATTAAGAGGATCAAATCAACATTTTTCCAAATTACAAAACTAAAACTATTATGTTCCAATTAAATATCATGTTATTATATTAAAAAAACAATAATAAATAAAAAAAATAAGAAAAATGTGGCAATTATTGGAAGTGTAAAAAAGACACTTGTTAAGTAAGTAATTTAAGTTGAATAAAATGATGACACCTTTATGGAGAGGTGTTAATTATTTAGACAATTTTGATTTAATAAATAATCAAATGATCACAACTTGAGAATGGAATTGATAAGAAAAAGGAAAATGATGTTAGGTATAAAGAAAAAAAAAAGGGGGGGATTTTGTCGGGGTTACGAAAGAGAGATTGTGAGGGAGAGAGAAGAAGTAGAGTTGAGAATAAGGAAATGGGAAAAGGGGATTAAGGATAAAAAGAATAACGATTTCGAGTAAAGTAACGGTTTTCGGGTGGATCGATTAGAATTTGAAATCTTTACGTTTATAGGAGCGGCGTGAGTTAGCCGCTGTCAACGGATCACAACGATGAATTTTCGGTGTCCGACGATGACGTTTCAGATCAGCTGTCAATGGATCACACCGACGAATTTTCGGTTATCGATGACGACATTTTGGTAACTCTATTTTAGATTCAAATTATTTTAAAATGTTCTATGAGTAAGGTCAGTTTTGATATTTATAATAATTTATTAAGTTTATAGGTTAATAATAAAAAATATAAAATTTAGACAGTCTTCCCTAGACCTATTGAGCTGAAATTTAATTCGGTATTAATAGGCTTTTAGCAGCGTCATGACTTTAGAGATATATCGGTCCAAATTAACAACGTCGTTTTAAATTACTATCTTAGATATCAAAATAGACCAATAAAAATAGTTGATTATTTTATATTGTATTAATATAAAATTTCTACGGATAGACCTGTAGCAGTGTCACGAGTCAAACTGAACCTTTGATCGGAGTTAACGATATCAGTTTAGTTTACACGTTACAATTTGAGTGACAAACGAGAATAATTTGATAAAAGTGGTTGGTTTAAAAGTTAGTTTTAAGTTATTTGATTAATATCTAAGTGACTTTAAATTATCGAGTTAAAATAAGTTATAAATTAGAAAGGATTAATATCGATATTTGCTTGAATATCAAAGTTAGGTACAATAATTTGAAAGTTATTAAGAATACACTCTTAATAGTTTAACATGGTTTAATGAGTCTAATAGTTCTAATTAATTTAGAATTTGTTTCGGTGACAGAAAATATTCCTTTAAGAATATTTACTTTTAAACGATATTAAATTTTATCGATATAATATTTTGAGCTATTTAATTCTTAAAGTTGGATTAAATTATGAATCAGTGATTTTATACGAGTTTTTATTTACTTATATTAAGAGAATATTAATTTTAAAGGATTTTGGTGTTTTGTTTGTAAACTATTTTGAATAATTGTGATTATTTGCGAAATAGTTATAATTGAAGGCAAATGGTTTATGGATATGGAATTATTTGGAAATTTGATTGTAAAAAGATATTTGAGCATATTGTGATTTTATGAGTTTTATATCCATCTAGAGTAATCCGGATTGGTGGTTTTGATATTTGAAAACCATGTTCAGTAAGGGACATGGCCTGTGTACATAGTGTAAAGACCTAGTCGGGTATTGGCAGCGAAGTGTGGCCTAAGACCAATATGGGATTAGGCAAGGTTAAAGAGACGTCTCGACTATATGATTCTTGATATGTGTGGTTATGGATTGATACGTAAGGGGAGAACTCTAGAATGGATATAAGGTTTTATGTTTTCGGTTAAGACTTGATTAATTTTGATTTAAGGTTTTACGTTTGATTAATTACGAGTTTGATTGATTGCGGATTTGGTTTGATAAAACGTTTAATTAGTTACGATTTGTTTTGATGAAATGCTGATATAAAGAGATCAATATTTATTTGTGATTTGATTTGATTTGATAACGTGATTTTTATTTAAGTTTAAAGTTTTATATTTTTTAATCGATAAGTATTAACGTATTTATTAAATAATCAAATAAATTCGGGACACTAAATATTAATTTACAGTCATTAATAGTGTTATGAATAGTATAGCGATAAAATAAAACTATATAGCAATAAAAGTAAAGTCTATTAATTTCATCAATGTGACGATAAGTTGAAGGAACTATCTAATGGGTAGAACTACGTGGGTTTGATTCTCGGTTTAAATGTTAAATGATTATTCGGGATACGTAGGAAGCTTGATAGAATTATCGAGTCCAAGCCAAATAATTAAATAAACTTTAGATAGTCCGAATAAATTTTTATATATTAGAATATAGGTTCGGCTGTTAGGCTGTTAGGCGTTTGTTATTGTATTTTCCTTTCATGCCCGATGCCGTTTAGGGTCGGTGTGACAAATGACATGTACGAGGGAGCATGCACGAGTGTACATACTAGTGTTGGGAAGACTGAAGAGTTTCCTATTAATATTGGAGTGCATCAAGGTTCCGCACTAAGCCCATTTCTTTTTGCCATCGTTATGGATGAACTAACAAGTTCACTTCAAGATGGTATACCATGGTGCATGCTGTTTGCAGATGATATTGTATTGGTTGATGAGACGAAAGAAGGAGTGGAGAGGAAGTTGGAACTATGGAGACAAACTCTAGAATCTAGAGGCTTTAAATTGAGCCGAAGTAAGACAGAATATTTGGAGTGTAAGTTTAGCGGCCATAGGAGTAGGGAGGCAGGGACAATCACCCTAGATGGAAGAGTTGTTCAGGCCTCGGATTGCTTCTGGTATTTAGGATCTATTATCCAAACGGATGGAGAAGTAGATGGAGATGTTGCTCATAGGATTAAAGCTGGTTGGTCGAAGTGGAAGAGTGCTACGGGTTTCCTTTTGTGACCCCGGCATGCCTAATAGATTGAAGGGAAAATTCTACCGGACGGCAATTAGACCAGCATTATTATATGGTACGGAGTGTTGGGCAGTGAAACACTGCCACATCCATAAGATGTCGGTGGCGGATATGCGTATGTTGAGATGGATGTGTGGTCATACGAGAAAGGATCGGGTGAGTAATGAAATAATTAGGACAAAAGTAGGGGTCACATCTATTGAGAATAAAATGAGAGAAAACCGACTAAGGTGGTTTGGCCATGTGAGACGTAGAGCGTTTGATGCGCCGGTTAGGAGAACCGAAGAGTGGCAAAGGGATGTAGTGGTGAGGGGTAGGGGAAGACCTAAGCAAACTTGAAGGAGGGTGATCGAGAGTGATATGAGTTTACTGGGAATTGAGGAAAATATGGTAGTGGATAGGACGGAGTGGAGGGAGCGAATTTGTGTCGCTGACACGACTTGATTTCACGGTTTTATATGATGGTTCATATTAGCCGACCCCGAATCATTTCGGGACTAAGGCTTTTGTTGTTGTTGTTGTTGTAGTTTTTTTCCCAACTAAGATGCCACGTGTCATGCGCGTGATACACACGGACAACATTATATCTCGGCAGTCAAAAAATATGGGGCTAATAGTAGTTTTTTTTTAGTTTAGGGGGTCAAAGGGTTGTCCCGTGAGGTGAGGGGGTTAAATGAACAAAACAGCCAACTTTAGGGGGTTGGGTATGCATTAGGCCAATTTAAAAACCATAGCATTTAATGTGGTTGGTATGGTTTGAAATTTATTTGACTATTAGGATTAAAAATATATATATAAAAAAAAGTTTAAAATAAGTATGGTGTTTATGTCTTGAAACTCCCAAGAAATAATTGTTTTTGGCATCATATGTCATTTCATGTGTATCCCAAATTATCATGTTATATGTTTGTTTTGTTTAGCATTATTTATATACAATTAATGCACATAAATTATTAAAATATAGTTTTGTTTGTTTTTTTCTACACATATAATTTTTATTTTTATTGGTTTTGTGTTAGATAAATATAATAAATTTATATAACTTTGTACAAAAAAAATTAAAATTATTTACCATCAATGGATTTAAGTTTTTAAAAGTTATCAATCTCATTTGTTAACACATTTTTTATCTATTTGTTTTACAATTGTACTTAAAATAATGGTTACAATTAGTATAATTTAAAAATTGTCTTCAGTAAAAATAAATTTTAATATATATAAATACAACATAATAATATTATTTGTAAGAGACATTATATGATACTATTTTTCAAGAAAGTTTTAACTTTATAGTTTTTTTTAAAATTTATTAATAATTATATATAAAAAAAACTAGCATGGTTGCACGGAGTGGCATACGCCACCAGAAGGATTTCTCTCGTGTTGTGTTGATGCTGCATGCTTTAACGCTGATGGGCGTGCAGGGATAGAAGCAGCAGTATGAGATGCAAATTGGCAGTTTGTAATAGGAAGGTGTGCAGGGTTGTTATACTGTCCAACAACACGAGAATGTGAGGTTGAAGCTCTATTACAGGCTATGCAGTGGTTAGAAGCTGATGGAATAAGGAATGTGGTATTCGAGTCTGATGCTAAACAAGTGATTGATGCAATAAATTCTAGCTCTGTTGATGATTCTGAATTTGGAGACAGAATTGTTCAAATACGATCGATTCTAATATCAAATGACTCCTACTCAGTCAAATGGATACGGCGGCAAGCGAATGGGATGGCACATGTATTAGCACAGTCTTCCCGTTTATCCACTTACCCTTCTTTTTTTAATTTATTATCGAGTTCTGTTTCTGTTTCATTGTTATAATTTTGCCAAAATTTGGCACATTAATGCATTGTCTGTTTGATTCAAAAAAAAAAAAACTAGCATTCAATGATATTTAATATGATTGGACAAGTTATTTCTTCACTTTCTATAAAATAACTTTTGAGATTAAAAAAATTACATCTTCAATAATTTAGCATTTAATGTTATTTGTCATCTTTTCTATCATTTCTTCCCTATTATTTGAAACATACATGTCATTTAATGTGTGGCCCAAATTGTTACATTATGTTTCTTTTGTTTGGCATTATTTACACATAATTAATGCACATATATTATTACTATATGATTGGACAGGTCATTTCTACAACTTTTTCATACAATAACTTTTTAAGATAAAAAAAGAGAGTTATAAACCTCATTTATTAACACTTTTTTTTATCTATTTTTTGCAATTCTACTTTTTTTTGAACCAATAATGCAACTTCATTAATTAACAGGACCAGCGTCCTCACGAATAATGTTTTCAAGCCATGTAGGCATTACACTGAAAAGACTATCGTTAGCGTTGGAATATGCACGCCTTGCCATTAAATGGGCGGCCCTATTCGCTAAACGAGGAATAAAACATAATTTGAATCCAGAGTGAGAGTTAATGATGGTCCTACAATCTTGTATAATCGAACCAAACTCCGAATTGTCTTGTCGATGAGAATTAACCGCATCAACAACCAATTTGGCGTCCGATTCAAAAACAACATGAACAAAGTTTTGGCTAGCAAGCCAACTTAGACTCGTACGTACCGCAAGTGCTTTGATGATCTTTGGCTCCTTTACAATGTTGATTACACAGCTGCTGCCGAACATAAAGTGGTCGGACTCATCCCTTACAACTGCTCCCAAACCACACCTTCTATCTCCCGCGAAAATCGCTCCGTCCGTGTTGCACTTAATTGAACCAGCAGGCGGCGGACTCCAAGTTGCAGACGTCCCAGTCCACTGCAGTAATGAATCAGCAGCTACGAGGGAATCCTCCATTACTGACGTCCGCGACTCAAAGACAGCAGCGACTGCACTAACCGAGCGTGTTCCAGCAGTCATGAAAGCTTTCCAGTCTCTGGTATCATCGAACACGGTTCGCCAACTAATATCTGTCGGCCACCATTCTTCTCGCCAAAGCACTCTATTTCGATGCTCCCATATTGCTTTTAATCCATAACAGGTTCTGACTAATCACTCCGGTATTGCATCTTTTAACTCTTGCAATACCCATTGTGAGAAAGTCATACTGCCAACTTGTGGAATCGACAAACCAGCTACCCGCCATAGTTCACCTGCAAAAGAACAAACTGTGAATAAATGTCGATCTGATTCATCATCCTCCATACAAACCGAGCATTCTAGTGATAATTGAACTCTTCTTTGGACTAGCCTAACCCGAGTGGGCAAACAATTAGAGCACACCCGCCAGATAAACAACTTTAATTTTGGCGGGATGTCCAGATTCCACAATTTCTTCCATCCCCCATGTACCACACCATTATTCTCCATGTTCATTCATGTGAGATACCCGGATTTGACATTATACAAGCCGTTCTGGGACTAGTGCCACATCTTGACATCCTCCCTAGGGTTAACTGGCAAGATAATATCACAGATAACAGAAACTTCAGATTCACTAAACTAGCCCTGCAATTTATTCATATCTCAGTCCCCCTTCTAGCAAATCTGCAACCCTTAAGTCAGTAAATCCCGGGATAACAAAGGAATTGATTCGAAAATTGTCTAAATTTGGTACCTATGGGTCTTCCCATACTCTAATACTTATACCATTTCCCACCCTCCATCTCAATCCTTATTTAAGGATACTCAGGCCACTCCATATACTTCTCCAAACCATACTAGGATTATTACCTAATTTGGAGAGCAGTAAGTCCTCCTTTAGAAAATATATTGTCTTAAAAATAATGGTTACATTTAGTATAATTACAAAAATTGCCTTAAGTAAAAATGGATTTTAATATATATAAATACAACAAAATAATATTATTTTGTATGAGACATTATATGATACTATTTTTTCAAAAAAACTTTGGATTTATAGTTTTTTAAAATTTATTAATAATTAATAATTATATAAAAAAACTAGCATTAGATGCTATTTAATATGATTGGACAAGTAACTAATAATATTTACAGATTAAAATTAGAAGAACCAGAGAGCTGCGATGGGAAAAACGCGAGAGAGAGAGCGAGAGACGGATCGAGTGCGGGTTAGGGATCGTTCGCAGGAGAGGGCGGCCGGTTCTGGGCTGTGGAGGCGGAGCAGAAAGAGGGCAAGGGGCTGGGCGTGCTGAGTGTGCCGGAAGGGGTGGGAGGCGGTTGTGGTAAGGGTGAGGCGATTTCAGATGTGGCACGGCTGGAGATCGGTAGGGGTGCGTTTAGGGCAGGGAGTGTGCTTGGTTCGCACAAGGAGGAGGGATCTGATCTGGGTGATAAATTGATTTGTGTTGGAGGCAAATCTGAAGGGTCTGGCCTGGGTGGGAGCGCGCCTCCTGTGGGAAAAAAGGAAATTTGTGAGGCAGTAGGCGGTATTGCCCCTGTGGCTGGCGCTTATGCCGCTGGCTGCTCAGCGGCGATCCAATCGGTGAGTGCGGCATCCACCCTAGGTGAGGCGCCGATTGTCCAGGGGGCTGGGAATCTTTCGGGTCCTGCCTTGGGTATTAGGGATTGTCAGGCAGAGGATGTTGCGATGCACACTGTGACAAATTCCATTTCGGAAGTAGTTTCTAAGGTATCCAAAAATGTTGTAATCATGAAAACTTACGGAGAAGGCGTGGGAAAAATCTCTTGGAGAGATACTGTATTGGGGGTGGTCGAGGAGGATCCCATGGTAGATGAGGAGATAATTGAGGTTGATTGCGAGGAGGACTTTTCTGACTTTGATAAGGAGGATGGAGAGCAGGACGACCCGCTTTGTCCTGTGATCCGGCTATCTTCTACGGATAAATGTAACCTTAGGTCTAAATGGAAACTTGCTTTGATTGTGACTGTGCTGGGCAAAAGAATTAGTTTCAATTATTTTGCTCAGAGGATCCAGGCTCATTGGGCAAAGAAAGGGAAAGTCACCATTACTGACTTAGAGAATGATTATTACGTTATCAAATTTACTAGGGTAGAGGACTTTAATGCTGTCATTAATGGAGGCCCTTATATCATCTCTAATCATGTTTTGGCATTAAGGCCATGAGTCCCTAATTTTAATCCTCATGACTGCTCAGTTAATAGGATCCTTACTTGGATAAGATTCCCAGGGTTACCTATTGAATACTATAATGAAAACTTTCTTAATAAAGTGGGTGGTCTTATTGGGAAAGTGCATCATGTGGATAAAACCACAATTGGAGCTGTGAGAGGCAAGTTTGCCAGGGTCTGTATTGATATTGATCTAGCTAAGCCTCTGTTGTCTAAATTCTGTGTTCAGAATACGGTTTACTATATTGAATACGAAGGCATTCATAATATTTGTTATGAGTGCGGGATGTTTGGCCACACCTTTGAAGGGTGTCCAAAGAAGGAAAAGCTGGTTGAAGAGCCTCTGGTGGCTGAGGAAGGAAGAGTAGAGGGGATTCAAGCCGAAGAGAGGAACTTTGGTCCCTAGATGTTAGCTAAAAGGATGGTTAGAAGAAGGACTCGGGCAACTGTTGTTCAGAATCATTGATAGGTCCATATTTATACATACTTTTATATCTTAATTCCTTAGGGTTTAGTTTTAGTTTTGTTGTTTAGGTGCAAGTTTACCTTGTTTTCTGTTTTGTAGGTATTTTTGAGACTCAATTTCAAATTGATGGTTAAAATGGTGATTCTATGGAGTTTAAAGAGAATTTGAAGAAACTTGTCAAGTCATGTGCTGAAAAGGAGTTTCAAATGATGATCTGTCCTAACATATGCCTGTGGATCAATGAGCATTTAATGGAGAATTGATGACTTGTGTTATGAGATTCTTAACATATATAATATTTATGAGATTTTAACTCTATTAGGATTTTCTTAAATAGTCCAAATTAGAGTTTAATCCTAAAGCTGAGTTTCTTTTAGAGTTTAATTCTAAAAGGGAGTTTCTTTTAGAGTTTAATTCTAAAAGAAAGTTTCTCTTAATATTTTTATGAGGAATTAATAAGAGTCAGTTTCTCTCTCCTAAAAGCCAAGAGGCACAATTGTGAAAGCTATAAAAAGAGACAATCAGAACCACATTGGGAGGAGGACACACACATAGAGACAGACACACATAGAGAGAACAAGAAAAATATCAAAGGCTTTTCATGCATCATCATTCTTCCATGGCTTCTTCTTCCTCCAAGATGAACTAATTTCCAATTTCTAGCTAGAGGTTTTTAGGTCTTGAACAATCAATTGGGAGATCATTCTGTACTTAATCTTTTTCATCTATTTCAAGTAATCAATTTCTATTCTGTTCTTGTTCGTATTGCATGATTTAATTGAATCCTTGATTTGATTATTTACTTGTAATCGTTTTGCTAATTAGATGTTTAAATACGTAATCGTTTAATTCATCTAATGCAAGTAGCAAATAACATAGTTAATTGTGGACAAGCTTTTAACCTATGTTGTGAATGTAATTGATATGCTTTAAATAATCCTGCTTTAGTGATTATTGAGTAGAATTGGTATCTCTTTCATACTTTAATGCTTTCAATCAAATTAAATTCCGAAGCTTGTTTGGAATTGTTTAATTGATTAGGGAAAATTAATGAGCTTTTCTTAATTGTCCAATCGGAAAGAAGAGATAGGTTGTTAATGCTTTTTAATAACCATAGCTAATTTATTTGAAGGGTTGAAATTTATATTTTCTATGATCGATGATCAATTGTTCAATTCAAGACTCAAACCTAACCTCTAGCTGGAATCTTTCTCATATATATTTCTCAACTATTTAATTTTTCTCCTATTTTATTATTATTTGTCAATTTTTATTTATTTCATTCTATAAACCAAAAACCCCCCTTTTACTTTTAATTGTTAATTCTGAAAAGTTATAATTCTACCAGTCTCTGAGGATTCGACCCTACTCCATATTTACTACAGTTTTTGGATTCCAAGAGTAGGTATTTTATTTTTGGTGAATTCGACACTCATCAAATTTTGGCGCCGTTGCCGGGGACTGGTGTCTTAACAGAATTATTTTTAGTCATATTGTGCTTAATAGTTTATGCCTCGTTCTTCTCGTACAAGTATACCTATATTTGATCCTGAGATAGAGAAAACTGCTCGTCGATTAAGAAAGCAAGCAAGAGAAAAGAAAGAAGCGAAGTCACCTGGTTTGGGCTTGGTAATTGATTCTTCAGAATCCAGTTCATCAGCCAGTGATTCATCAAGTGAATTTGAAGAAGAAATAGAAATGGCAGAACAAACTCTTAGAAATTTGGACAATCAGGATCCAGTCCAACAACCTCTTTGCATTGAATACTCTGATCTAGAGGTAAATTTTGAATTAAAATCTGGTTTAATACACTTATTGCCTACTTTCCGTGGTCTTTCAGGTGAAGATCCACACAAGCACCTTAAAGAGTTACATGTGGTGTGTTCTAGTATGAAACCACGGGATGTCACAGTGGAGCAAGTCAAAATGCGTGCTTTTCCATTCTCATTAACAGATAAAGCCAAAGACTGGTTGTATTATCTCCCACCTCGATCCATCAATACATGGACCGAGATGCAAAAACAATTCCTTGAGAAGTTTTTTCCAGCTTCAAGAGTTACTTCAATCTGAAAGGATATATCTGGAATTCGCCAAATCACTGGAGAAAATCTTCATGGGTATTGGGAGAGGTTCAATCAATTATGTACTAGTTGTCCCAACCACCAGATAAGTGACCAACTTTTAATTCGATATTTTTATGAAGGTCTAATCTTGTCTGACAGGAATCTGATAGATGCTGCTAGTGGTGGAGCCTTAGTGGACAAAACTCTCACTGAAGCAAGGAATCTAATTACAAGAGTTGCTGCGAATGCTCAACAGTTTGGCTCTCGCCAAGATGTGTCTGAAATTAAAGTGAATGAGGTAAGTAGCTCTTCAGTTGAAAAATGACTTGATATTCTTACTTCACTTGTGCAGAAAGCATCATTGGGAAACACTCAACAAGTGAAAACTTGTGGAATTTGTTCGAGTCCCGACCATCCAACTGATGTTTGTCACACTCTTCGAGAGGAAGAACAAGTCAATGCTGTGGAGAATTTTCAAAATCAGCAAAATCAAAGGAGATATGACCCATATTCACCTACTTATAATGCCGGATGGAGAGATCACCCAAACTTCGGTTATGGTCCAAAGAACAACAATTTCCAACAACAAGGTTTCCAACCTATACCACAAGCTCCTATACAACAAGCTCATCCTAAGCAAGGTATGACTTTGGAACAAATTGTTACTGCTATGGCTACTAATGTGCAACAATTTCAGCAAAACACTTTGACGTTCCAATAAGATACCAAGATAAGCATCCAGAACTTGGAGAACCAGATGAGCCAAATGGCAACTTCAATTAGCAAATTGGAATCCCAAGCTTATGGGCATCTTCCATCCCAACCCGAGGTGAATCCTAGAAAGAATGTTAGTGCTATCACGTTGAGGAGTGGTAAAGAAGTGCAATCACATGATAAATTAGTCTCAAAGCAAGTTATGGAAAAAGAGCTAGAGAAAGAGGAGGCCATTCCTAAGCTGACCTTAACGGAAACACCATCACCACCCATTGTAGTTCCTCCCCCATTCCCAAGTCGATTTTCAAAATCTAAAAAGGAGGATGAAGAGAAAGAGGTACTAGACGTGTTTAGAAAAGTTCAGATAAATATCCCTCTTCTTGAAGCAATTAAACAAATTCCTCGTTATGCTAAATTTCTTAAAGATTTGTGTACTAACAAGAGGAAATTGAGAGGTGATGAAAGGATAAGTGTAGGGGAGAATGTTTCTGCGATAATTCAAAATAAACTTCCTCCTAAATGTGAAGATCCATGTATGTTCTCTATCCCTTGCAAGTTAGGAAATGTTAGAATTGAAAAATCTATGTTGGATCTAGGAGCTTCAATTAATGTTATGCCACGTTCTATTTATGCATCTTTAAATGTTGGACCTCTAAAAGAAACGGGCGTAATAATTCAATTGGCCGATAAAACTAATGCTTATCCCGATGGGGTGATAGAAGATGTGCTTGTGCAAGTTAATGGTTTGGTTTTTCCTGCGGACTTTTATGTTTTAGATATGGATGATGATGATTTTCCTAAGTCTTCACCAATTATTTTAGGGAGACCATTCCTTAAAACATCTAAAGCTATAATTAATATGCATGAAGGTACACTAACTATGGAGTTCAATGATGAAGTGATTAAATTTAATATATATGAAGCTATGAAATTTCCATGTGATGTAGCTTCTAATTTAGCTAATGATGCTGCTAATCCCATGCATAAGATTTTTGACAGTAAATTTTCTGAACAAACATTACAAGTGGAGCTAAAAGAGGTTTTGTGTAAGAAAGGTGATCCAAAGATAGAACCTGAGGCCGTAATTGGAAAATTCAAGGTTGTGTATCTAGGTGATAATGAAACCATTCCGGTGATTATACCAAAAGGAATGCATGAGGAAGTGTTGATTCGAGTCTTGAAGGAGCACAAAAATGCCATTGGAATTACTTGAGTATTTGGCATAATGTCTAGCCAAAGACAATAAACAAAGGCGCTCTTTTGGGAGGCAACCCAAATTTCTATCCTTTTACTCTATTTTAATTTTGTTTTATTTAAATTCGGTTTTAGAAATAAATTCATGTCTTTGTGTTTTGCACATTAGGGACAATGTGTGTTTTAGTGTGGGGGAGAGGTGTTTTGGATGGAGAAAATTTTCGCATTTTAGTCTTCATTTTAAATTGAGTTCTCTATGTTTAGTTTGTGTTTTGTGTTTTCATTTGCATTTAGTTAGCTTGTGTTTTAGTCAAGTCATGTTAATCATATTCTCCTTAACTGGATAGTTTAATTAGCTCGTATTATCGAAATCAATTAAAACTTATGATGAGTGTTGGACTTAGTAACAATTGATTTGGTAGTCTTTATTTTGAGTAATCCATTTTAACTGAAGCGATCAAATTGATTGAAAAGTATGCAAAGCTTGGTACAATTACCCTCAATTTCTGTGAGCTTTTGAGCCAATGGAGCAATTTGCTTAAACAACATCAACGTTTAACGTTTGCTCCAATTTTTTTATTATGTGTGAATTCATACTTGGTTTGCAACTCTGGAATTTGCATCAAATGCTTTTCGAGACCACACGTTTTTAGTCATGCATTGAAGTGAGGAAGGCAATTAGGATTAACCACTTGACTTAAATAGCCTAACCCTTTTTAATTTTTATCCCTTAGATAGCCAAGTTTGAGCCTTTAACTTTTTTTTTGTTGTTGTACACACTAAATTGTTTTTCCTTTTAGCCAAACACTGACTTTTACCCTTAATCTTAAAAGTTGGTTAGCAAGTCAGTTCTACAAGTTTTCTTTTTATAAAATGTCTGCACTAGTCATTGTTCTCATCTGCTTATATCATTCAAAAGGAGGTTCATCCTTAAAAAAAAATAAAAAATAAAAGTCAAGGATGTCTGAAATTTTGTCTGTTGCACTTCAAAAGTTCGGCAGTCATTCTTATTCTTCCTTTTTATTCAAAAGAAATTCTCACTTTTGTTTATCAGCTGTTTGCCATCAATTTTTGACAGCTGAATTAGTCTCTTGTTTGTTGGCTGTTATGTTTCACATCTTTTTTTAGCAGCCAATTTCGTTCTCATCTTTTGTTTATTCACTTTCATTCCAAAGAAATAAATTCTCAGTTTTGTTTATCAGCTGTTGGCCACCAATATTTGACAGCTGAATTCGTCTCTTCTTTGTTGGTTGTTTTGTTTCACATTTTTTTAACAGCCAAGTTTGTTCTAACTTTTGTTCCTTTTCTGTTCTAAAAAAACAAAATAAAAAATCCAAGAAAAGAAAAAAAAAGAAAAAAAAAGAGAAAAAAAAGAAGAAAAAAAGAAAAAAAAAAGTTTGAAGAAAAAAAAAATATATATTCAGTTTTGGTAAACTTTCTTCCCTTTCTAGTGCAGATGTTAATAGATTTAATTTCTTTTGACTTGCTTGCTAATTTTTTTTGATTGTTAGCCTAAATTTTCCCTTTTTCCATACCTTTAACCCTAACCCCGTTACAACCCTTTCAAAGACCTTCGGATTTTTGTTTTGATTATATAACAAAGTGGTCGAGATTAGATTGAAGTGCAAATTCATAGTAGTTCATTCCTTGTATAGAATCGAGAGCTTCAAGTATATTTTTCCCTAAACACATGTGTGAATTGAGTGACCACCTTGTGAGAGTTATCAAGCTTTGTGTATTTGATTTCGATAGTATTGTTGAACTTGATGTCTTACTTAACTATTGAATACAAAATTAACTGTGAAAATTTCTGATGTTTTGATTATTATTGAGATTCATTTCCATAATGCTTGGTAATTCGAATTTGATAGTTTTGGAGGATATTGATAATTGTTTTTGTATTTGGTTTTAGTTTTGTTCTTGCTTAGGGACAAGCAAGGTTTAGTGTGGGGGAATTTTGATAGGTCCATATTTATACATACTTTTATATCTTAATTCCTTAGGGTTTAGTTTTAGTTTTGTTGTTTAGGTGCAAGTTTACCTTGTTTTCTGTTTTGTAGGTATTTTTGAGACTCAATTTCAAATTGATGGTTAAAATGGTGATTCTATGGAGTTTAAAGAGAATTTGAAGAAACTTGTCAAGTCATGTGCTGAAAAGGAGTTTCAAATGATGATCTGTCCTAACCTATGCCTGTGAATCAATGAGCATTTAATGGAGAATTGATGACTTGTGTTATGAGATTCTTAACATATATAATATTTATGAGATTTTAACTCTATTAGGATTTTCTTAAATAGTCCTAATTAGAGTTTAATCCTAAAGCTGAGTTTCTTTTAGAGTTTAATTCTAAAAGGGAGTTTCTTTTAGAGTTTAATTCTAAAGGAAAGTTTCTCTTAATATTTTTATGAGGAATTAACAAGAGTCAGTTTCTCTCTCCTAAAAGCCAAGAGGCACAATTGTGAAAGCTATAAAAAGAGACAATCAGAACCACATTGGGAGGAGGATACACACATAGAGACAGACACACATAGAGAGAACAAGAAAAATATCAAAGGCTTTTCATGCATCATCATTCTTCCATGGCTTCTTCTTCCTCCAAGATGAACTAATTTAGCTAGAGGTTTTTAGGTCTTGAACAATCAATTGGGAGATCATTCTGTACTTAATCTTTTTCATCTATTTCAAGTAATCAATTTCTATTCTGTTCTTGTTCGTATTGCATGATTTAATTGAATCCTTGATTTGATTATTTACTTGTAATCGTTTTGCTAATTAGATGTTTAAATACGTAATCGTTTAATTCATCTAATGCAAGTAGCAAATAACATAGTTAATTGTGGACAAGCTTTTAATCTATGTTGTGAATGTAATTGATATGATTTAAATAATCCTGCTTTAGTGATTATTGAGTAGAATTGGTATCTCTTTCATACTTTAATGCTTTCAATCAAATTAAATTCCGAAGCTTGTTTGGAACTGTTTAATTGATTAGGGAAAATTAATGAGCTTTTCTTAATTGTCCAATCGGTAAGAAGAGATAGGTTGTTAATGCTTTTTAATAACCATAGCTAATTTATTTGAAGGGTTGAAATTTATATTTTCTATGATCGATGATCAATTGTTCAATTCAAGACTCAAACCTAACCTCTATCTGGAATCTTTCTCATATATATTTCTCAACTATTTAATTTTTCTCCTATTTTATTATTATTTGTCAATTATTATTTATTTCATTCTATAAACCAAAAACCCCCCCTTTTACTTTTAATTGTTAATTCTGAAAAGTTATAATTCTACCAGTCTCTGAGGATTCGACCCTACTCCATATTTACTACAGTTTTTGGATTCCAAGAGTAGGTATTTTATTTTTGGTGAATTCGACACTCATCAATCATCCTCTTGATATTAGCAAGAAGTTGAACTCTCTCCAAATTGCCCCTGGAAGCAAAGGAAACCCCCCAACAAGAATGTTAGTTCTGATAAAGAAGCGGTCCTGGGCTCTGGTTCCAGATTTGGGGTCCTATCTACTGAGGAAGCTCATGATTCTGATCAGTCAAATGAGCAGATGGAGTTAAGCATGCCAGGGTTGGAGTCTGCTGAGCCAGATGCCAATAAAGTTGAGACTATCAACCCTTTGTTTGAATCCAAAGTTGCTCCTTTGGTGAGTTCCCAGAATTATGCCACTTTTGGGAAAAAGCAGCACAATGAGGTTAGTATCCCGAAAACCTATGTGGATAATGCTAATGGAATGGCTATGGGGGTTAATAAAAGGAGCATGAAAAAACCTAAGGGTTTACAGAAAAATAACCATAGCTCTTTGCATAATTTGGATAAAAGAGGACATACTAGTACTTCTTCTAGGCTCTCAGGAGCCCCGAATAAATTCTTGGTTTAGGGTGTTGGGCCTGTGGTCAGTAGTCTTCCTTTCTGATGGATTTTTTTATTTGGAATGTCAGAGGTGCGGCTAGTAAGGCTACCCATATCCATGTGAATGATTTAATTAAGCAATTTAATCCTTCTTGTTTTGCTTTGCTGGAAACCAAGATCAGTGGTAGCAAAGCAGATGAGGTGGTTGGAAAGTTTAGGAATTGGAATTGTATCAGATTGGAGGCTACTGGTCGGGCGGGGGGGATTTGGCTTTTCTGGAAGCCAAATCACGTGCAAATTGACATTATTAGTATGGATAAACAATTTATTCATAGTAAGGTTATTTACCCTGGTAATAATCCTTTCTTTATCACTTTTGTTTATGCGGATCCTATCATGGCCAATCGTAAAAGGTTGTGGGAGATCCTATATACTATGAGTATGAGTATTAGGGATGCTTGGATGGTGGCTGGGGATTTTAATGATATTGCCTTTATGAGTGACCAAAAAGGGGGTGGGAACCACTATGTGAACCGGTGTCTTAATCATAAGCAGAATATGGATCTTTGTGGGCTTTCTGATCTGGGAGCTGCTGGTCATAGATTTACTTGGAAACGTAATAGCGTTTTTGTTCGGTTGGACAAAGTTTATGTGAATACTGAGGCTATTTATAGTTTTCCTAAAGTGAAAGTGTTGAATCTCCCTTTCTGCCACTCTGATCATTGCCCTATCCTTGTTAAATTGGTGAATTGTCATCGGCCTAAGGGGGAAAGACCTTTTAGGTACCAGGTGGCCTGGTAGTCTCACTTTGATTTTAAAAACTTTGTTCAGGATAATTGGCAGCCCCACTCCAATGTTCTCCTTGCTGCTGAGGGATTTAGAAGGAATGTGGTGGGATGGAATAAAAACAACTTTGGCCACATTATCAGAAGGAAGAATAAGCTTTTAAGAAGAATTGAAGGCATTCATCGGAGTTTGGAGATTAGTTTTGATCACAGTCTGAATTGTCATCTCAGATCGCTCCAGAACGAGCTGGAAGCTGTGCTAAGGCAGGAAGAGCTTCTTTGGTTTCAGAAATCTAGAAAGGCATGGATTAAAGACGGTGATCGCAATACCAGGTTTTTCCACCTTTCTACTACTATTAGGAGGCAGAGAAATCGGATCGATGCTATCAAAGATTCAAATGGTGATTGGGTCTATGAGGATGAAGATATTCGTTGCTTAGCCCTTAATTTTTATAAAGACCTATTTAAAGAAGAGAGGTTGGATCTGGACAAAGGCCTCTCTAGGACTTCTTTTCCTAGATTGGAAGAGGAAACTATAAGGGAAGCTTTCCATCCTATTGACCAGAAAGAAATTGATTTGGCCTTCTCTAGTATTGGAGCTACCAAGGCTCCTAGGATTGATGGTATTCTGGCCTGCTTTTATCACAATCATTGGGCAACTGTGAAGGAAGGTATTTATAGTTTTGTTAAAGGGATTTTTGGTGGCTCCAATGATATCAGGCAAGTTAATAAAACCCTCCTGGTCTTGATCCCAAAAGTGGAGAAACCCTCCTCCTTTTTTTCAAATGAGGCCCATTAGTCTTTGTAATGTTTTGTACAAAGCTATTACTAAAATTGTGGCTAATAGACTCCGGTGTATTCTTCCTGAGATTATTAGCCAAAATCAAGGTAGTTTTGTTTCTGGTAGACAGTTGATGGATAATGTGGTTATTGCCCAGGAGATGGTGCACTCCATGAAGATTAAGAAGGGTAGGAAAGGTATTGTGGCTCTCAAGCTAGACCTGGAGAAAGCATATGACCGGTTAAACTAGAGTTTTATTCTGGATAGCCTGAAGAGAGCTGGTATTCCGGATAGTTGGAGGAAAGTGATCGAGGATTGCATTTCTTCTCCTGTTTTTCAGGTTGTGATCAATGGAGATATGTTTGAGGAGTTCACTCCTTCCAGGGGGATCCGTCAAGGGGACCCTATGAGCCCCTTCTTTTTCGTTATTGCCATGGAAAGGTTGTCGCACCTTATCCAAGAGGCTGTGGAAAATGGAAGTTTCCATCCTGTTTCCATCAACAGTTTCTGTCCCTCGATTACCCATTTGTTCTTCGCTGACGATGTTATGATTTTTGTGGAAGGGAATGAGGAGCAAATTGGAGTGGTTATGGATATCCTTAACTGTTTTTGCGCTGCTTCTGGCCAGAAGATTAACATCCAAAAATCCCAGATGTTATGCTCTAAAAACATGAGTAGAGGTGTCTACAAAAGGCTAAGTGATTTATCTGGTATTCCTCAGACTAATTCTTTGGGCAAGTATCTGGGGGTTCCCCTCCATAGTGACAGAGTTTCCAAAGCCTCTTTTAAAGAGACTCTGGATAAGACTAATGGAAGATGTGCCGGTTGGAAAGCTAAATCCCTTTCTCTTGTGGGCCGTCTTACTTTGATTCAATCTGTTAATTGTGCATCTCCCAATCATATTATGCAAGCTTGTAGACTGCCTGAGCCTGTTCTTAATGATCTGGACAAAATCAACAGGCGTTTCCTTTGGGGGGACTCTGAGGAGGGGAAAAAGATCCACCTTGTTCCTTTGAAGGAGGTTTTCCAACCCAAAATCAAGGGAGGACTGGGGATTAGATAAGCCAAGGACAACAACAAAGTCTTATTAATGAAGCTTCTATGGAGAATGTGGCAATGTCCTTCTTCTCTTTGGGTTCGTCTTCTTTGTGGGAAGTATCGAAAAGATAAGATTTTTGGAGGCCCCAAGGAGAGAGTTGCCAATTGTTCTTTTCTTTGGAAAGGACTTAGTACTGTGTTTTCAGAGTTTTGCTCTGGGGTTGGCTGGGATGTGGGAAATGGGAAGTCCATCAGCTTCTGGAATGATATCTGGATTGGAGACAAATCCTTATTAGATGTGTGTAGTTTCCCCCCGCCTAGTAATATCCTTAATTGGAGAATCGCCATTGTGGTTGATTCTGAGGGGGATTGGATTTGGTCTAAATTTGAAACTTATTTGAGTCTAGATACGCTCCTAAGAATTAGAGGGGTGAAGATAAGTAACAAGGAGGATGATAGGGATAGTCATTGTTGGGCCTTGACAAATAATGAGGCTTATACCTGCAAATCTGCCTTTGAAGCTTTTAACCAAAGTGGGACGGGTCCTCATTCTGAAATTTGGAAAATCATTTGGGCCTTAAAAATCCCTTACCGTATTAGGAGCTTTCTGTGGCTTGGTGTTAAAGATAGGCTGCTCACTAATTTGGATAGAAATAGACGTCATCTAGTGGCTTCAGGCGCTTGCAGCAGATGCAGAGGCCATGTTGAAACCGTGTGCCATGCTCTTAGGGACTGTTCTAGGAGTGAAGAGGTGTGGAGAAAAATTCTCCCTAACCACCTTCTATCTTCCTTCATGGCTCACTCTGAGTTAGATTGGTTTACTGATGGAGTTAGTGGGAAGTTATTGGCCAACCTGGAGCATGGTGATATTTTCTTTGCTATTATCTGCCACCAGATTTGGAGGTGGAGGAATGAGGAAATTTTTGGGAAGAAAACTGTTTGCATTCCTAATTTAGTTAGTTTCTTCTCGGAAAACGTTTTAAATATTACTGATAGCTTCAAAGGAGACTCTCTTGCTAGGGTAACACAAAAGAAGGATGTCCAACTCCTGGGTTGGAGTAGGCTTAGAGAAGGGGTGGTGAAGCTTAACACGGATGGGTCCTGCCTAAGAGTTAGTAAGATTGCTGCAGGAGGTGTTCTTAGGGATGATGGGGGTGCCTAGGTGTCTGGGTTTACCCAGAATCTGGGTTTGGGTTCTTCCTTCTCTGCCGAGCTTTGGGGGATTTTCTATGGCCTAAAGCTTGCTAAGAATCTGGGTTTGAAGAAGTTGACTGTGGAGTCAGATAATCTAAAGGCCATTAAAATGATCTCTAATACCAATCCTATTTGTTTAAATAGCCGAAATCTTATCAAAGGTATTAGAAGGTTCTGCTCTTCCTTTGATTTCATTGAGTTTAGCCATATCTTCAGAGAACAGAACCGGGTGGCGGATCGCTTGGCGGTTGCGGGTCATGAGGGTTTGTTGGGCGTCACGACTCTTTCTCATCCTCCTGTTTTTCT
Source organism: Euphorbia lathyris (assembly GCF_963576675.1). NCBI lineage: Eukaryota > Viridiplantae > Streptophyta > Magnoliopsida > Malpighiales > Euphorbiaceae > Euphorbia > Euphorbia lathyris. The sequence goes on from NC_088910.1 coordinate 94,082,792, forward strand.
TTCTTCTCTTCTTCTTGAAGATAGGGTGGGGGTTAGCTGTAACATCCCTAAACCCTAACATATACATCTTCCCACATTCATATATGTTTTCATGATTGCATACATACATTTTAGATTCATCTCATTGGCATCGGAAGTTTCGTATGTATAATGCGATTATCATGCGATTAGTAGACGATTAGTGTGTCATTAAGATGTAACGATTGGTTAATTGAGTTAGAACTTAAATGAATGAATGAACATGTCCTTAATTGATTAAATTAGACCTGTGGAGGGCTGGAAATGAGTTTTGTGAACAAGCACCTCACTTAAGCATGATGTCACCCAAGATTGAGACAAAATGCACCTCTTCATTTCAAATGGATGTACACAACTCATTCTTTATGCTTTCCAGCCACAATTTCGACCAAAGCTTCAGCAAACTTTCCCTTTTCATACCCTAACATCCTCCAAAGAAAACTCTTCTAATTTCTTCCATTGTCAAGCCAAACAAGTTAAGTTAGGAAGCATACTAGGTGATAGACACAACTTGAAGGTTAGTATGTTGTTTTAGCTTGTTTTCTATGAGTTTGAGATTATGAAATACCTAGGTATGATGATAGGAGTTGTTTTGGATGAGTTATTATTGAGTTTGTTGAGTTTTGGTGTTGTTTGAAGTGGTTATAGGCTGTCCAAATGAAAGATATGTATCAAGTGCCCTAAACAGAAATCTAGGGTACTGCTTTCCGTCATTTTGAAGCATGTTTTTCATATTGATATTGTTCGAATTTGAAGATACATAAAGAATAAACTATATTCCTATATGTGTTATGAAACCCTCTGTAAAATATGGGACTTTAATTCCATATATAGAGGAAGAAAACCTAGATGGATCATGACTGCCTCGAAATTGAATGTCATGTGAGGCAGCCATGTTGATGTAGCATTTTGAGGATCTTAGAGTCCGAATTGGAGAAAGTTTCTTTATACAAAAGTGTTCCTAACTACTTGAAGTATATGTCTGTAAAAGGATTTGGCAATCCATTGTGCTTAGTGTGAGCTAGGTTGAGTGCATTATGGTAGATGCAAAGCTGGGTAGTCTGTTTCTTGGCTGGAAACAGGACAGAATCATTTTGCATGCCATATATTGTGCAGAAGTGATATTAATGTGAATTTTGGATATGTTCTACCCATATATGTCTAGTTTCAGTAGGTTCAAGAATCAGGGAATTTGGATTCATATAGAGAAAGTTATGACAGAATGTGTGTAAGTAGGTCATGTGATGATCTAAGACAAAAGGATTAGATTGCATGAACTTTGTGGCATTAGTGTCTTGTAAATCATATAGCATTCCTTAGTTTATATTTTCATTAAGTTTATGTTAAGGCTAATTGGATCAATTTTATGTGACATTAGGAGGGCAAAGTGCAATTAAACGCACACCCGATCGTGTTGAATAGATCGAACCAAGTGCGACGGTAAGCATATTGCTTATATATGTGTATGAATGTATTGTGCCTTGTGACTTGTTGAGTGTGAGATGTGGTTGAATCTGATGTGAATGATGTGAATCATGTTTGAGTGTTTGTGATACGCTATGATTGATAAGAAAGTGATATGATTGAGTATGTTGCAGTGTTATGAGTAAATACGGCATGTTGAGCCTTGTGCACATACTGGAATTGGACAATGGTTGGATTATAAATGAATATGAGCTTGCTTAGATGGATATGTGAAATGGTCCAAGTTGAGAGTGCTATCCGAATATTGTGAGCCGGAAGCACATGTGTTGAGATATATGAGTATGTGAGTTGAGTGTAACTCCTCCGTAGCACAGATGATTGTATTCCGAATTTAGTGAGTCGGAATACAGATTGGGCCCAAGGACCATTTTATATATATTGTCTAAGTACAGCAAGGCCTTTCTAAAATAAGTATTACTATAATAAATGAAACAGGTGAATAAATTCTAACTTGGTACTGATGATATATTTTGATTTGTGCTCTTTACATTACTTTTGTATATACATATATGCGTAATATGTTTATTGAGTAGGCAGCTCACCCCTTGCCAACAGATTTTACAGGTTAGGTGGAGTTCTTCTTGCTTAAGGTCGCACCAGCAGTGTCAGTCCATTCTCATCTAGGCATTTTGGAGTCTTGTGATGTACTTTTGTTTTGTAAATCCTCTATGCAGGATAATGACTTAAACGTGTATTGTAAATGCTTTCTCTTATGTATAATATGTAAAGTTTATATGAGATTGAAGTTTATATGATTGAGTATTGAAAGCATGTCTATAACTGATATTGTGTGAGATATCATGTGATCCAAGTGAGGGGGTTACATTTAGTGGTATCAGAGCGGGTCTACTTTCCTAGGGATTTGGTTGTGTATGACTTGTTTTGGATTCCTAGGTTAAGACCACATAATCATATTTTCTTATGCTAAAGCATGTTGACATGGTCATGTTTCATGTAGGGTTATAGAGTCTGATGGTGAGAATGGACAATCCGGTAATGTGTCTAGTCATGGTTCGGTTGGTCATGTTCATGAGTCTGGGGGCTCAGAACATATAGGAGCTTCAGGACATGCAGGTTATCCGCAGGGTTACAACCAGTTTGAAGAAATGATGGGAATCTATTTGGCTCAAGGTCAGCCTCAACCACGTGTTCAAGCTCGTCGAGATGCGCCAATCTTTGATAAAAATTTTGAAAGGCTTAAAAAGATGGGTGCAACAGAGTTTGAGGGTAGCACAGATCCTGATATAGCTGATAAATGGTGGGCCAAGATTGAAGATGTACTTGAGAACACAGAGTGTCATATGGACTCAATGGTCAAATATGTTTCTAATCTTTTCACTGGTGAAGCTTTAGAATGGTGGAGATCTATAAAAAGGACAAGAATTAGAACTGAAATAACATGGGATATTTTCAAGAAGTTGTTCACTAATAAGTACATGTCAATGATATACAAAGATAGGAAACAAATAGAGTTTTTAACCCTTATGCAGGAGGATATGTCTGTGGCTGAATACGAGCTTAAGTTTAACACCTTAGCCAAATATGCACCTGCAAATGTGGCTACAGAAGAAGCAAAATGTCGTAGGTTTGAACATAGTCTACACCCAGATGTTAGAATGGGGATTCATGCACATGAAACGATCTTTAGATTGTTAGTAGAATCTGCACTCAGAGCTGAGGAAATTGTGAAAGATAGAGAACAACTTTTTGTAACCAAAAGGGCTAGATTTGATACAGAGGGTCAGTCTAGCAGGCCAACAAAGAGAGGTGGATTCTCAGTTTCTTCTAGAGGCTATTCTCAACAATTTAGAGGTAGTAGTAGTATCCATCGTGGTGGGACTAGATCACGGGGCAGATTTGGAGATGTTTTGAGTAGTGCTCCATCTGTGGGTAGTAACAGATTTTCAGGTGGTCGGTTTAATAGTGGGTATAGAGGAGGAGCGAGAACAACATCTTTTCCAGCTTGTCAGACATGTGGACGGGTACACAGAGGTGAGTGTTGGGGACCTTCCCTGGTTTGTGGCAGATGTGGCCGATCTCACACAGGAGAGTGTTATGGTTCATTTAAGAAGGGCACATGTTTTGAGTGTGGAGAAATAGGCCATTATCGTAACAATTGTCCCTTATTAGTTGATAGAGGAGAGAGAGTTCAACCTCAGTCTAATATAGGAGGTGGTGCATCTGGAGTGGATAGAGGCAGAGGCAGAGGTCGAGGAGGAGGTAGAGGGGGTAGACATGATGCTCCTATGGGTGGACAGACACAAAATTTACCACGAAATAGAGCCTTCAATATGACGAGGGGTGAAGCTCAAATAGCACCAGAGGTTATATCCGGTACAATTTCTATCCTTGATACCTTAGCTTTTGTTTTGATTGACCCTGGATCCACTCATTCATACATAACACCTGAGTTTATATTGAAAATAAATGGGAAGGTAGAACCATTAGGATATGATGTGGGAGTTATCCTACCAGTTGGGAATAATGTTATTGTAAATCAGGTTCTAAGAGATTGTCCTCTAAAAGTGAGGGGAAGTGAGTTCCCTATAGATTTAGTAGTTATGGGGTTTAGAGAATTTGATATTATTTTGGGGATGGATTGGCTGTGTAAATATGAAGCTAAAGTTGATTGTTGTTCAAAGGAAGTTGTGTTACATTTTACTTCAGCTCCCGTGGGAAAACTAAAACCTTTAACCATACCAGAGTGGAAATGGGAGAGGATCACTATGGATTTTGTGATGGGATTACCAAGAACAAGGCGTAGACACGATAGTATATGGGTGATAGTAGATAGACTTACGAAATCTGCTCACTTTCTACCGGTTCAACAGACAGACTCGATGGATAAATTGGCTAGACTTTATGTGGAACAAATTGTGAGATTGCATGGAGTACCTATATCTATTGTTTCAGATCGTGATCCTAGATTCACATCTAGATTTTGGGGCAGTTTGCAACACTCATTGGAAACAAAATTGCATTTCAGTACAGCTTTTCATCCACAGACAGATGGACAATCAGAAAGAACTATTCAGACCTTAGAGGATATGATGAGAGCTTGTGTTCTTAATTTCCAAGGTGAGTGACTGATATTGTGTGAGATATCATGTGATCCAAGTGAGGGGGTTACATTAGCTTCCCTAGGCTAATCCCTGACTAGTTTTTTGGTTTTGTTTTTGTTTTTCTTTTCCTTGTCCTACCCAAAAAAAAATATGATTGGACAAGTCATTTCTTCTACTTTCCACACAATAACTTTTTGAGATAAAAAAAATTACATCTTCAATAATTTAGCATTTAATGTTATTTGTCATATTCCATATAATTTTTCCCTTATTATTTGAAACGCATATGTCATTTAATGTGTGTCCCAAATTGTCATATTATGTTTCTTTTGTTTTACATTATCTATATACATTAATGTACATACATTATTACTATTTTCTTCCCTATTATTTCTCACTCATATGTCATTTAAAATTATTTGTCATCAATTGCTTTATTTTTTAAGAGTTTTAAACTAATTTGTTAACACTTTTTTTTTATCTATTTTGTTACAAATCTATTTATTTTTAGTATCTTAAAATTAATGGTTATATTTAATATAATTACAAAAATTGTATCGAGTAAAAATAAACTTTAATATACATAAATGCAACATAATATTATTTATATAAAACACTATACAATACTATTTTTTACAAGAAAGCTTCAAATTTATACTTTTTTTAAATTTATTAATAATTATATATAAAAAAACAAACTAACATTTAATGTCATTTAATATGTCCCTACGTTTCCATACAATAACATTACTATTTTCTTCCCTATTATTTGAAACTCATATGTCATTTAATGTGTGTCCCAAATTATCATGTTATGTGTCTTTTGTTTTACCTTATCTACATACAATAATGCACATACATTATTACTATAGAGTTTTTTTTTCTATACATATACTTTTGATTTTTTTATTGGTTTTGTGTTGGATAAATATAATAAATTTATATAACTTTGTATCAAATTGTTTTAAAATTATTTGCCATCAATTGCTTTATTTTTTAAGAGTTTTAAACTAATTTGTTAACATTTTTTTTATCTATTTCTTCCCTATTATTTGAAACCCATATGTCATTTAATGTGTGTCCCAAATTGTCATATTATGTTTCTTTTGTTTTACATTATCTACATACAATAATGTACATACACTATTACTATTTCCTTCCCTATTATTTCAAACCCATATGTCATTTAATGTGTTTCTCAAATTGTCATGTTGTGTTTCTTTTGTTTTACCTTATTTACATACAATAATGCAAATACATTATTACTATAGAGTTTTTTTTTTCTATACATATACTTTTGATTTTTTTTATTGGTTTTGTGTTGAATAAATATAATAAATTTATATAACTTTGTATCAAACTATTTTAAAATTATTTGTCATCAATTACTTTATTTTTTTTAAGAATTTTCAACTAATTTGTTAACACTTTTTATTTATTTATTTTGTTACAAATCTACTTATTTTTAGTATCTTAAAATTAATGTTTACATTTAATATAATTACAAAAATTGTATCTAGTAAAAATAGACTTTAATATAAATAAATATAACATAATATTATTTATATGAGACACTATATAATACTATTTTTATAAGAAAGCTTCAAATTTATACTTTTTTTAAAACTTATTAATAATTATATAAAAAAATACTCCATCCGTTTCATGTTACATGTCTTTTAAAGAGTTGTATAGAAATTAAGGATATTGGAAAAAAGACGTTGTTACCCCTTATTTATTGATTCCAGTATTTATTTATTCTATAATAAGTCCATTATTCTAATTAATTTCCGTAAACCCGCGTTTTATAGCAGAAAAAAAGATAATTTAACATGTACTGATCATATAAATGACATGTAATATGAAACAAAAAAGATTCTCTAGAAAGACATGTAATATGAAACGGAGGTAGTAACAAACTAGCATTTAATGTCATTTAATATGTCCCCATTTTTCCATGCAATAACATTACTATTTTCTTCCCTATTATTTGAAACTCATATGTCATTTAATGTGTATCCTTAATTGTCATGTTATGTTTCTTTTGTTTTACCTTATCTACATACAATAATGCACATATAGTGGCGGAGCCAGAGCTCAAAGCCGGGAGAGGCTCCATTGCATGAAGATTTTTTTTCTTAATAAGGACTTAAGGCTTTGATTCATAGTAGTCAAATCAAAATTTTCAATTTTTTTTTTATAATATAAGGGTAAATTTAATCATAATTGGAAATATTAAGGTACAAAACAACCGAGGTTCAATATAAAGTAAGGATAAGGTGCAAAAATACTCTAATGTTTACACCTAAGAACAATTTTACTCCTAACGTATAAAATAGTGCAATTTTACCCTTAAAGTTGGCAGCTAAGAGCAATTTTATCCATAACGTTGAGAAGTTTGGTCAATTGGAGAAATTATTCATCAAATTGTCTTCTCGGTCATGAATTTTATAACTAGAAAAATACAATTAAAAATAATAAAGGAGAATGATGTTAATAATGATTAAATGATACTTAATATTGATATTTTTAAAGGAGAATGAGGTTTAAGGGAAAAAATTAAAATTAGATAAAAAAGTGAATATGGAGATTCAAACATAGGACCAATTGGATGTAGAGATTCCTTTAATTATCACTATAACCAACTATGCAAACTTAGTTTTATGTCATATAATCACATACATTATTAGGGTAAATTACATATGTGGTGTACAACCTTTATCCATTTTCACACTTTGGTGTACAACCTTTAATTTTGCACACTAAAATGTACAACATTCTGGTGACCTCCCACTAAAGTGTACAACCAGTATTTGTGACCGGTCAACACAAGTCAATGATGTCACGTCAGCATTTTGACCACTTTAAAAGTCAAAAATTCACATCTCTAATATGAAATTACTAAAATACCCTCACCCCTTCCAAATTGAAAAAATAGAACCCACTCTCTCTCCTTTCATTTTCTCATCTCTCTCTTTCCATTTCTCTCTCTAACTCTTCTCTCTCTCTAAAATCTTTCAATCTTTCTCTTTCCATTTCTCTCACTAACTTTTAAAGTGGTTACATGACTTAAAGAACAAAAAAAGACTCGAATCTAGTTCGTCGCTCGATTCTTTACTTCCATCGTTTAACACTCGAATCGCCGATCTTCAAGAACTCATCATCGGCCGAAACAGTGAGTGATCCTTAATTTATATTCACTTTGTTCTTCAATCGAAATAGAGATAGAAGTTATGTTTAAACTATCAAGGAGCTGCAGGTACAATCTCTGGCGGTGGATAGAAGGCAATGGAGCTGCAGGTACAATCTATCAAGGATCCGTTGCATGAGGAAAATGAGCCTATTCCTGAAGCAAAGGTGTGAATTAGGATTGGTTGATGATAGTTCACATGTGGTCTGAAACCACAGTTCCATTGAGAATATATATTTTAAATTCGTTGTCTGCTCATCTTTTTTTCTTTTTTCTATTTCTTCAAATTGGTTCAAACATGGAGAAAGGAGATCGGTTGCGAATTGATTTATTGGCTCGCATATTTGTTTGGATTTATTTTTTACTGATTTAGTCCAGTTAAGTATTATCAATTCTTCTTAATTCTTTGTTGATGATAGTGATTAATTGTAAAATTCAGAAGTTTGAGTGATGGGTAATCTTAATTTGTGTTAGAGAGAGAAAAGTTAGAGAGAGAGATTGAAAGCTTTGAGAGAGTGAGAAGAGTTAGAGAGAGAAATGGAAAGAGAGAGATGAGAAAATGGAAGGAGAGAGAGTGTGGGTTTTATTTTTTCAATTTGGAAGGGGTGAGGGTATTTTAGTAATTTCATATTAGGGGTGTAAATTTTTTACTTTTAAAGTGGTCAAAATGATGACGTGGCAATATTGACTTGCATTGACCGGTCACAAATACCGGCTGTACACTTTAGTGGGAGGTCAGCAGAATGTTGTACATTTTAGTATGCAAAATTAAAGGTTGTACACCAAAGTGTGAAAATGGGTAAAAGTTGTACACCACGTATGTAATTTACCCTACATTATTACTATATAGTTTTTTTTTCTATACATATTCTTTTGATTTTTTATTGATTTTGTCTTGGATAAATATAATAAATTTATATAACTTTGTATCAAATTGTTTTAAAATTATTTCCCATCAATTGCTTTATTTTTTAAGAGTTTTAACTAATTTGTTAAGATTTTTTTTAATCTATTTTGTTACAAATCTACTTATTTTTAGTATCTTAAAAGTGATAGCTACATTTAAGGGTAAATTACACCCATGGCCACTGAACTTTACCCATTTTCACATTATGACCACTGAACTTCATTTCTTCCCGGTATGGCCACTTAACTTTACACTTGTTAACACTGGTGGCCACTCAATTTTAACTAACTTCTCAAAATGACCGTTAACGACCTCAAAATAAAAATATTTAAGAATTAAAGTTGTTCAGAACGACATTTACCATGAAACCACATTTTTTATTTTCGAAAATCACATTTTTTGGAGCTTTCTCTCTCTAAAATTCACTTTCTCTCTCCTAACCAAACAACACCTAGATGACCCCAAAACAAAAAATTTCAAGAATTAAAGTTCCTTATAATATCATTTACTCTTTGGATTTTTTATTTTTAATCGTCAGCGGTCGTTTTGAGACGTTAAGTGGCCACTAATGTTAAAAAGTGTAAAGTTCAATGACCATACTGGGAAGAAATGAAGTTCAGTGGTCATAATGTGAAAATGGGTAAAGTTTAGTAGCCATGGGTGTAATTTACCCTTACATTTAATATAATTACAAAAATTATCTCCAGTAAAAATAGACTTTAATATACATAAATACAACATAATATTATTTATATGAGACACTATACAATACTATTTTCACTAGAAAACTTTAAATTTATACTTTTTTAAAATTTATTAATAATTATATATAAAAAACAAACTAGCATTTAATGTCATTTAATATGTCCCCACTTTTCCATACAATAACTTTTCAAGATAAAAATATATATATCTTCAATAATTTAGCATTAAATGTTATTTGTCATACTCTCTCTCATGAAGACCAAAATTTTTATAAATAGAACATCACATGATACACTTACATTCACCCAACCCCACTTGCTCTTGCATACTTCTTATTTGGTTAGTTTGTTCAAGTCTTTTTTTTTTAATTTGTTCTTCTTTGTTTATCTAATTTGTTCAACATTTAATTTCATTGCAATGACTAAACATTTTCTTTGTCAACAGATTGAAATTTGCCTGACTATATTTCTATCTCTTGCTCTTTCATACTTCTTATTTGGTTAGTTTGCTCAGTTTTTTTTTATTTATTCTTCTTTGTTTATCTAATTTGTTCAATATTTTTTTTTTGCAATGACTATATATTTTTTTTGTCAACAGATTGAAAACTTGCGTGACTATTCTTCTTAAGGTATTCTGCTCTACCTTTTTATATACATATAATTTATAATAATATTTATTTCTTCCAAACAACCAATTGTAATTGTTTGTTTGGAAAACATAAATCTAAAATTTGCTACATTAAAACAATTTTAAAATAAATAATTTAATACATATATTAATTTTACAATATTGTTTTAATTTATTGAACATGTGGTTTTATCAATAAAGATACCTTTGGACTCTTTGCTTAACGAATTTTTTACTCGAATGGAGTTTCCTCCGTACATTGAAAATTTTAGTCGAGATCCTGACAGTGATCTATTTTGCTGTTGTATTTTGTTACCCTCTCTTAATTATAGAGGTATTGACTCCCAGCCAATTGATATATGGGGATATAGTGACAATAATTTTGATGAAGCAAAATATTACGCTGTCTATCGAACACTTGCTATCACACCCGACCCTAAACAACATCAGGTATGAACGGAAGACAAGATAATGAGTGTTATCAAGTCTAAAAGGCAAACCGATTTTCTAATAGATAAAAATTTATTTGGACTACCTAAAATTTAATTAATTATTTGGCTTGGACTCGATAATTCTATCAAGCTTCTTACGTATCCCGAACGTCTTTTAATCTTTAAACCGGGAATCAAAGCCACGTAGTTTTACCTATTTTAGGTAGTTATCTTAACTTAGGTAGTTCTCTTAACTTATTGACACGTTGATTAACTCGCTAATGATTTAACCGTATACTTCACTTTATTAGTATTAGGGGTGGCAATGGGGAGGGGATTATCCGAAAACCGCGGGTATCCGAACTAACGGAGATGGGGAATAACCGTAAAAATTGGGATGGGGAATTTTTTTTTTCCGAAAGCTAAACGGGGATGGGGATGGGAATTGCTATATCCGCCCCGTGGGGATCCCCGTCCCATTACCATATAAATTTCCGTGGGGATCCCCGAATAAAATAATTAATTTTAATGTCTAAATATTACTTTTATATAAATAAAAGTATCAAAATAAATTAGTAGAGGGGCTTTTATGAAAAAAAACAATATATATAGAATGGCAGGGGTAATATTGACTTTCTAAAGTAAATAATAACCTAAAGATGTTTGCCCTACAGCAGCCAGCAACCTTATCTCGTTTCTTTTTACAAACAAAGCCGCTCTACTCCTCTCCACCTGTGAATCTGCGATTGTGCGGCTTTTCCACCTGCATCTCCGCTGCTCAATCCGTTCATTCGACCTAGAACCTGCATCCTGCGTCTGGAGTTTCTCACGCTGCTTCGTTTGGAACAGATAGTGACACTACTGCGCGTCCTTCCTTGCTCCGTCCGTTCAAAAGTAGAGCTCGTATCTAGGTAAAGCATAATCATAAATTAAACAAATGTTGTTGTTGAAGGATGATGGGTTGTGTGGTTTATGTAATTATGCAGTGATTTTATGTACTTATCCTATGGCTTCTTATCTTCACTGTTAATTATGAAGTGATTTTATGCATTTATCCCAGCTATATAGTTTTAGTTACATTTTTCCTTCAACGAAATTCAGAGCACTCGTTTTGATGGAAGAAAATGGATTGACATCCCTTTTGATATAGCCATATTTTGATCTCTTGTATTATGGTTATAGGTGTCTTTGTTCACAGTAGATATGATAAACTCTTGTATTGATCATTTATCAAGCATTGTAGTTTGTGTTTAATTGACGGGTTTTGCAAGGTTTAGCTTATTGCTGATTTAAGGAGAATGAGTGGCTAATTGATTTTGGCTCTATAGGTTAGGGGGCCAAATGAGCTTTATGCTTTTTTATGCTTTACATGTTTTTCCATGTTTCTGTCTCTTGTACTATTTAGAACTATTCGTTTTGGTTTTAGTGTGAGTTTATGATTATCAAACTGTTAACTGCTATTGAAGTATCAATGATCAGTTATGCATTATGGTTTTCATCATGCAAGTTTTTGAATTTCTCTCTTGATGTATTTGGGAAATTAGCTGTGAAGTTAGCTTTGAATTTTATGGATTATGATCGATTGATCATGAAAGTGATATATATGACACTGATAGTCTAATTAGCCAATTACCAGCATGTTTGTAGATCCTCTGTTAGAACTCAATCGCCAAAGACTACCTTGATCACTTTTTCTTTCGGAATAATTGGTTCATGGTTATATTGGATTTGATTATTTGAACCATTAAAATATGATGATATAAATTAATCCAAAATTGGAATTTTGTTTATTATAGATTTGCAGTATTTGAACTTTATGTTTTGTTCTAATGGATATCTGATGTTTGGACAACATACTTCAGTCTTCTGTTAAAAAAAGAAACCAAAGGGAATTATTTTTCATGGTGCTAAATGAAGCAAAATATAATTTTCTGAAAAGAGAAAATTAATAGACTGGTTAATCTGATCAATGGTAACTAGAATAAAGCTAAATATTATGAATGTCTACAAGATTTCTATGATTTGTTTATGCATTGGACTTATTGATTGGTTGTTTTGGTGGATGTCTATGGGCAAACAATACACTCTAATAGAGCTGGTTAACCATTAGTGTTTATTTTAATTGAGTTTATTTTAATTGCCAATTAGGTTTACCATTTTGCTATTTTTTCTAGGTGAAAATTGAAATGGACAAAGTTAGTAATCTGAATTCATCGTCAAATAATGATACTATTGAAAGTGCCACTGAGTGTCAAGGATCTGCTACAGTACATGGGATGTCTACACAATCTGATCCTAATGAAACTGCTTCTAATTCAAATGAAGAAGTAAGCATGAGATCCAACAAGCGAGCTCGAAAATCTGATTTGTGGGATCATTTTAAGAGGCTAAAAATTGGAGACAAGTGGAAGGCAGTATGCAATTATTGCCACAAGAAACTTGGTGGAGAGTCAAGGGATGGGATAACCCATTTACGTACTCATTCTAAAACATGCCTACTACGGAAAAATAAGGACATAAGGCAAAGTATTTTGGGGCCTAAGATAGATGAAAAAGGAAAGTCACGTGCAAATTGGGAGTATGATGCTGAATTAGTAAGATAAGAGCTGGCTTGTATGATTGTATTTCATGAATACCTGTTAACAATGGTGGAGCATTATTGGTTTCGTCGATTTATGAGTGTTGTTCAACCACTGTACAAGACCATTACACGAAATACAGTGAAAAATGACATTTTCAAGGTATATGACCAAGAAAAGACAAAATTGGCAAAATTGCTTCAAATGAATGATAGTAAAATTGCCATTACAACTGACATGTGGACATCTACACATAAAAAGAAGGGTTTTATGGCAATTACAACACATTTTATTGATGAATCATGGAGTTTACAAAGTCGCATCATCAGGTATTTTTTATTTCTCTTTTTATTTTTCATGTTTTTTTCTGCTGTCTTTTTAGGTGATTTTGTTTGCTATTACTTTTGATTATGATTATATATCTATTTTGGTTACTTTTGATTATGAAGTTTGTAGAAAATGGATAATTTTGATTTTATTGTCATTTCATTTTGTTAGGTTCATACATGTGCCATGTCCACATACTACTGAAGTTATTTTTGATGTGCTGTGTAGTAGCTTGTTGGATTGGAATATTGAGCACAAGTTGTCTGCTTTAGCTTTGGATAATTGCTCAACAAATGATGCAATGATAAATTTGATTGGTAGTAAGTTGCAATCTAATTCGCTTTGGTTGGATGGAAAGATGTTGCATGTACGTTGTGCTGCACACATTTTGAATTTGATAGTAAAACGTGGCTTAGAAATTATTGACGCATTTATTGAGAATGTCCGTGATACTGTCTCTTTTTGGACTGCTACACCTAAGAGGTATGAGAGGTTTGAAGCACAAGCTAACTTATTAAAGGTCCCTTTGACAAAAAAGCTAGCCTTAGATTGTAAGACTAGGTGGAACTCGACCTACCTTATGCTTAAAGTTGCGGTCCCTTACAAAGAAGTTTTTAAGCGTTTGAGTCTAAGAGAGCCTCTTTTTAAATGTATTCCATCTGATGGAGATTGGGAAATTGCTCAAAATATTTGTGATAAGTTGAGTATTTTTTTATGCTGCCACTGAATTTTTCTCTGGAACCAAACATCCTACTGCTAACCTTTTTTTGCCAAAGATTTATGATATTAGAATGAGTTTGAGGCAGTGGTCCAATTTTGATGTATCATATATCAGAGATATGGCAGCAAGAATGATACAAAAATTTGATAAATATTGGACTGATTTTAACATTGTTTTGAGTATAGATACAGTTTTAGATCCTAGGTACAAGTTTAAGGTATTACAATATTATCTTCCACTTCTTCATGTGATGTAATGGCAAGGGTTGAAATTGACAAAATAAAAAAGGTTTGTTATGATTTAGTGGTCGAGTATTCGAAGTTGAATGTTGGTGACTATGATACCAATTGTGCGTCAACATTGAATGATAACGTTAATCATTCATCACCAACTCGTCTAGAATCGGGAGACGGTGAATCAAGTGGATTTTAAGAATATGTTGCTTCTACTGAAGTATCTTTTGTGGATTCTGGAGTTGAATTTGATCATTATTTGGAGGAGCGTTTATTGCCAAGAAAAGGCGATTTTGATTTACTTGCTTGGTGGAAAAATTGTCTTAAATATCCTGTACTTCGATTAATAGCTAGGGATATTTTAGCAATTCCTATGTCAACTGTTGCCTCGGAATCGGCTTTTAGTACCAGTGGCAGAGTTATAAGTGATTCTCGTAGTAGTCTTCATGAAGACACAATAGAAGCATTGATGTGCACACAAAGTTGGTTAGGCATACAAGTGAAAGGTATTGAATATATAAATTCATATGTTTTTTACTATAGTTTGTCTTATAATTAAACAGTAAATGTTTTAACACAACAAACATTTGTGTTTTTAGATTCCGAATCAGTGAAGGATTCATTATTGTGGATTATTACAGAAGATATGGATGCACTTCAGGTACCTTTTTCAAATTCTCATTGTTCATTTATTTATTTATTATTGAATGCATATAAAAATTAATGTTTATATTTTACAGATTGATGAAAACAAGAATCAAAAAAGTCAGGGCAACAAGATCGCAACAAAATGATTATGCTTCGCAATTATGGAAATAACTTCTTATTTTAGTTGTTATTTCAATTTATATTTAGTTTATTTTATTGTATTAAATTTCATACATTAAGTTCTATAATATTTCAATTTTCAATTTTTTACATAATTATATGTATTTTAATATAGTCAGCATTTTATTTTTATATTGCAGGCACGAACCAGCAATTGCTGGTTTTTGCAGTAACCAACAATTGCTGGTTAAATGTACTAAAAAATTGCTGGTACATTTAACCAGCAATTGCTGGTTGTAGGAACCAGTTTCGTAATTAATTTTTTTTAAAAATTTTTGTAATTAATTTTTTATATAATTAATATTTTATTGGGTATGGGGAATCCCCGTTACCCATGGGGATCCGTATGGGGAGGGGATGTGTATGAAAAACATCCCCGAATCATTTAATGGGGATTCCCCGAAACTGTCACCGTAACAATTGAGGAGGATATGGGAAATGCAATACCGTCCCCGCCCCGCATCGTTGCCACCCCTAATTTTTTTTTTTGGTAAGAAGGGAAGAAAAAAAAACAAACAAACAAAAACCTAACCCGGGATCAGTCTAGGAAGACTGACCCCAATCCTATCCTCAAGAAGAGAAGGTAACAGAAAAGAAGGAGGAACGGAAAGGGTAGAAACACCTAACATCCCCCCATGCCTAGCAGCTGCCAAGCGATCCGCCACGCGGTTTTGCTCCCTATAAATATGGGAGAAGGTAAGAGAATCGAAGGCAGGACGAAGCCTCAAGATGGCTTTAATGAGATTCTGACTCTTAAGACAAACAGTCTGTCTATCCGAAATCCTGTTGATAGCCTCCAAATTGTCAGACTCCACCGAAAGTCTTTTAACACCCATGCGAATGGCGAGTTTAATGCCAGACAAGATCCCCCAGAGCTCTGCAGTAAAGGAGGAGCCCGTACCTAAGTTATGGGTAAACCCAGCCAGCCAGGCGCCACCAGCATCCCGAAGAACTCCATCAGCAGCAATTCTGCTATTACTAAGGCAGGAGCCATCCGTATTCAACTTGACAACCCCTTCCCTGGGCTTCCTCCAACCAACTAACTGGACCTCTTTAACCGGGGAGGGGTGAACCAGGGGCTCTCCTTCAAAACTCTTTGTAATAACAGAGAGTTTTTTCGAGAAGTAAAACTGGAGGTCAGGAATAAAGACAGTCTTCTCAGCAAATAACTCTTCATTCCTCCATTTCCACATTTGGTGACAAATAATAGCGAAGAGAATAGCCCCGTGCTCCATACTGGCCAACAAATTCCCATTAACGCCTTCAGAGAACCAGTCAATATCAGAGAACCCCATAAAGGAAGGAAGGATGTGGTGAGGAAGGACCCCTTCCCAAACCTTTCTACTATTCGGGCAATCCCTCAAAGCATGGCACAATGTTTCCACATGGCCGTTGCATCTGCTACAGGCACCAGATACAGCCAAGTGCCTTCTGTGTCTATCTGCATTCGTGAGGAGCCTGTCTTTGACTCCCAGCCATAGGAAACTCCTAATGCGGTAGGGGACTTTGAGGGCCCAAATGGACTTCCAAATTTCCAAAGGAGGATCAGCCCTATTAGGGGTAAAAGCTTCATAGGCCGATTTGCAAGAATAAGAACCATTATTAGTCAAGGCCCAGCAGTGTCTGTCCTTATCCTCCTCCTGATTACTAATCTTCACACCTCTAATATTAAGGAGGGTCTCCAGGCTAAGAAAGGAGTCGAACTTAGACCAGATCCAGTCTCCCTCCGAGTCCACCACATCAGCAATTCTCCAGGAGAGGAGATCATTCGGCGGAGGGGCGATGCACACCTCAATCAACGGTTTGTCACCAATCCAGGTGTCATACCAGAAACTAATGGATCTCCCATTACCCACCTCCAAGCCAATCCCCGTACAGAACTCAGCAAAAACAGCACTAAGCCCTTTCCAGAGGAAGGAACAGCTGACAACCCTCTCCTTCGGGCCACCAAAGATTCTATCTTTCCTATACTTGCCGCACAGAAGACGAACCCAAAGGGAGGAGGGGGATTGCCACATTCTCCAAAGAAGCTTCATTAACAGGACTTTATTATTGTCCTTAGCTTGCCTTATACCAAGACCCCCCCTGCTCTTAGGCTGGCAGGCTTCCTTCCAAGGGACCAGGTGAATCTTCCTCCCATCCCCAGACTCTCCCCACAGAAAACGCCGATTAATTTTATCAAGGTCGTTGAGGACCGGCTCAGGGAGCTTACAGGCTTGCATGATGTGATTTGGAGCAGCGCAGTTGATAGACTGGATTAAAGTAAGGCGACCTGCAAGGGAAAGAGAATTAGCTTTCCAGCTAGCACACAAACCGTTAGATTTGTCCAAAATATCTTTAAAAGAGGCTTTGGACACCCTGTCACTATGAAGAGGGACCCCAAGGTATTTCCCAAACGATTGAGTCAGGGGAATGCCAGACATCTCACTCAGTCTTCTACACAAGCTATTATCCATATTCTTGGAACAAAGCATACGGGATTTATGGATGTTAATCTTCTGGCCAGAAGCCTCACAAAAGCAATCGAGGATATCCATCACAGCCTTAATTTGTTCCTCATTACCCTCCACAAAAGCATGACATCATCAGCAAAGAGTAAATGGGTAACAGGGGGGCAATGTCTGTTGATGGAAACAGGGTGGAGAGTCCCTTTGCTCACCGCCTCTTGGATCAGGTGAGACAATCTTTCCATGGCAATAACAAAAAGGAAGGGGCTCATAGGATCCCCTTGACGAATACCCCTGGATGGAGAGAACTCATCCGACATATCCCCATTGATCATAACCTGGAAAACAGGAGAGGAGATACACTTTCCAATCAAATTCCTCCAGTTCTCCGGGATACCAGCTTTGGCTAAACTATCCAGAAGAAAGCTCCAGTTCAACCTATCATAGGCTTTCTCCAGATCCAGCTTGAGAGCCACGATCCCTTTCTTGCCTTTCTTAATCTTCATAGAATGGACAACCTCCTGGGCAATAACAACGTTATCCATCAATTGTCTTCCAGGAACAAAGCTCCCTTGATTTTGGCTGATAATATCCGGAAGGATCTTCCGGATTCTATTAGCCACAATCTTAGTAATAGCTTTATACAAGACATTACAAAGACTGATGGGTCTCATCTGGAGAAAGGAAGAAGGCTTGGCAACCTTAGGAATCAAGACAATGAGGGTTTTATTAACCAAACTGATATCGTTCGAACCACCAAAGACACCTAACACAAAGCTGTATATACCCTCTTTAACAGTGTCCCAGTGTTTATGATAGAAACTAGCGGGGATACCATCAATACCAGGAGCCTTAGTGGAACCGATGCTGGAGAAGGCCAGATCAATCTCTTTAAGCTCAATGGGATGGAAAGCATTATTAATAGCATCCTCCCCCAAACGAGGAAAGGAAATGCCAGAGTGGGCACTCTCTAGGTCCACAGCTTCCTCTCTGAACAGGTCCTTGTAGAAATCAAGGGCAAGGCGCCGAATGTCCTCCTCCTCAAAAATCCACTCACCACTGGCGTCTTTAATAGCCTCGATCCTATTTCGCTGTCTCCTAATGATCGTTGAGAGGTGGAAAAACCTGGTATTCCGGTCCCCGTCTTGAATCCAAGCCTTCCTAGATTTCTGGAACCACAGAAGCTCTTCCTGTCTAAGCACAGCTTCCAACTCGTTCTGAAGAGCTCTTAGGTGACCATTCAGGCTATGATCAAAACGAACCTCCAAGCAACGCTGAGCACCTTCCATTCTCCTCAAGAGTTTGTTCTTCCTCCTGATAATATGACCAAAAGTATTTTTATTCCAAACAGCCACATTCCTCCTGAATTCCTCAGTAGCGAGGAGAACATCAGAGTGGGGATGCCAATTGCTTTTAACGAAATCCTTAAACTCGGGGTGAGACTCCCAAGCCACCAGATACCTAAAAGGTCTATTACCTTTCAGCCGATTTCCTTTGACCAAATTAATGAGGATAGGGCAATGGTCTGAGTGGCGGAAAGGGAGATTAAGTACCTTGACCTCAGAAAACCTATAAATCGCTGCAACATTAGCGTACACCTTATCCAACCTAACAAACACACTATTCCTTTTCCAGGTAAATTTGTGGCCAGCAGCACCCAGGTCCGAAAGCCCGCACATATCCATACTTTGCTTATGATTAAGACACCGGTTCACATAATGATTACCCCCTCCTCTCTGATCACTCAAGAGGGCAATGTCATTAAAATCCCCGGCAACCAACCACGCCTCCACCATGTTAGAGCTAAAAGAATGAAGGATATCCCACAGCCTTCTTCGGTTAGTCGAAACAGGATCAGCATAGACGAAGGTAATAAAGAAGGGTTTATTACCCGGGTAACACACCTTACTATGGATGAATTGACTGTCCATAGTAACAATATCAATATTGACTTGACCTGGCTTCCAAAAGAGCCAAATCCCCCCTGCCCGGCCAGTAGCCTCCGACCTGACGCAATTCCAATTCTTAAACTTTCTAACCACCTCATCTGCTTTGGCTCCACTAACCTTGGTCTCAAGAAGGACAAAGCAGGAAGGGTTAAACTGTTTAATAAGATCATTGACATGAATGCGGGTAGCCTTGCTCGCCGCACCTCTAACATTCCAAACGAAGAAGTCCATCAGAGGGGGAGACTACAGACGCAGGCCCAAACCCTAGATCAGGTATTTGTTTGGGGCTCCGGAGAGCCTAGAGGCGGTCCCAGAAGGACCCCTTTTATCCAAAGAATTCAAACCATGAAGGTTCTTTTTAGGTTTCCCTTTGGGATTCTTCATGTTTAACTTACTCACTCCTATAGTCTTACCAATAGGAGCATCAACAGGAGGATGTAGAGTACTCGCCTCCCTACTCAAACCCTTCCCAGCTGACAGGATAGACTGGGGAATCTCTTTGCCTTTAGCAGAAGCATTAGAGACAAAGAGAGGATTAATAGAATTACCCAGACTAGAGGCATGCTCTACCGACTCCAGACCAGGCATGCTTAAATCAATCTGCTTATCAGAAGGATCCGAGTCTTGATCTTCCTCCATAGACAAAACACCGAACCTTGACCCGGAACCCGAAGCTGAGTCCACTCCAGTCTCAATCCCCTTCTTAATATTCGGGGGTCTGACCTTGATCTCAGGAGCAATCTGGAGAGTAGTCATCTTCGTACTGATATCTGGTGAATGATTAGCATTAACATTAGCCTGTGGCTTCCTTCTCACTGGCCTCTTGGCAAGCATCCATGGGCCAAAGCTCCTTACTTCCCCTTGACTCTTCTCAGCTTCGCCTATAATAGGTTGCACCAACTCCTCCACGTCCTTCCTCCTCTTAGGACAACCCTCAAGGGTATGGCCAAACATACCACATTCATAGCAGATGTTGTGTATACCTTCATATTCAATATGATAGACCTTGTTTTGAGTACAGAACTGAGAAAGAAGAGGCTTAGCGAGATCAATATCGATACAGACCCTGGCAAACTTGCCTCTCACTGCCCCAATGGTAGTCTTATCAACATGGTGGACTTTCCCAACAAGGCTACCAATCTTGTTCAGGAACCTATCACTGTAGTATTCAAGAGGTAGGCCCGGGAACCTAACCCAAGTAAGGATCCTGTTAACAGAGCAATCATGGGGATCAAAATTTGGGACCCAAGGTCTTAGAGCCAACACATGATTGGAGATAATATACGGACCACCATTCACAACAGCATTGAAATCCTCAGCCCTTGTGAATTTAATGACATAATAGTCATTTTCAAGGTCTGTGATAGTAACCTTTCCTTTCTTTGCCCATTGAGCCTGGATCCTCTGGGCAAAATAATTGAAACTGATCCTTTTCCCCAACACAGTGACGATTAACGCCAATTTCCACTTCGATCTCATGACCCGCTTGTCATCTGAGGACAGCCGGATCCTAGGACACAGCGGGTTATCAGGCTCTCCATCCTCAGAATCGGAATCAGAGAGAAAATCCCCGGAATCATTCTCAAAAGCATCCACCTCCATCATGGGATCCTCCTCTGACACCCCTAGCAACTTATCCCTCCAGGAGGGCCCTCCCAAATCCACGGAAACTTCCGCTTGAGCGGCTTGCGTAGTCTGTGCGGCCTGCGCGGCCAACGAAAGTCGCACGGCATGCTCATCCTGCTGGGGAGAGACGGCCGGTACTCCCTGTGGCCCAAGCACCGGAAGCGGCCCTCTAACTCCGGAATCATACGCGCGTCCCTCCGCGAAAAACGAGTCCAAAGCCGCGGCCGCGGCACCAACACCTTCCAGCCCCCGATCGGCCGCCGCATCCCTAGAAGCCCCCAACGGCACCGACGCACCCCTAGCACCCCCCGTCGAAACCGCCGAATCTGCCTCCCCACCATCCACCCACTCCGATCTACTCCTATCCCTCGACCGATCCCTCCGAATCCCGCTGCTCCGCCTCCTCCCCCGAGGAGATCCCTCGGATCTCCCATCATCCGCCGCCGCCCACGCCTCATCGATCCCGGAGCCATTGCCCCGCCCGCGCCCCGCCACCACCAGATCCGACACAGGCCAGCCGCCTGCCTTCACCGACCCATCCCCCTTAACCTTCACGATCGCCTTGGTCATCGCCGAGAGAGAGAGAGAGAGATTTACTTTTCTTAAATTCTACTATTAGTTATAGTTAATTTAGTTATAACTAATTGAGAGAGAGAGAGAGAGAGAGAAAATTGAGTTATAAAATTGATCCTGTGTTTTAGAGAGAGAAGAGAGATCTGAAAGAGAGGAGATAGATCTAAAAGAGAGAAATAGATCTGAGAGAGAGAAGATAGATCTCAAAATTCTCCATCTTCATAAAAATTCTTCACCATGACAACAAATCTGAGAGAGAGAAGCCAGATCTGAAAAAGAGAAGATAGATCTAAAAGAGAGAGAAAGATCTAAAAGAGAATAGATCTCAAAACTCTCAATCTTCATAAAAATTCTTCACCATGACAACAGATCTGAGAGAGAGAAGACAGATCTGAAAAAGAGAAGATAGATCTAAAAGAGAGGGAAAGATATAAAAGAGAAGAGATAGATCTCAAAACTCTCAATCTTCATAAAAATTCTTCACCATGACAACAGATCTATATTATGATAATTTCGTTGCCACCCCTAATTAGTATATAAGATTATATATATATAAATCATTTTATTCAAAACGAATCGAATTAAATAACCATTTTATCAAACCGAACCAAAATAAACCGCTTTAACAAACCAACTCGTAATCAAATAAATCGCTTTAACAAACCAACTCGTAATCAAATAAATCGCTTTAACAACCAACTCGTAATCAAACAAACGTAAAATATCAAATCATCCAGCATTTTAAAAATATAATATAAAATTTGTGTGTGTGTCCATCATCGAATTCCACTCGTGTAGCTTATCATAACATCAATCATAACAATAATCGAGATATCTCATTCATATCTCGTTCCTTGCCTAATGTTAGGACTACCAGCCGTGCACTCTGGCCATACCGCCCTTAGGTATGGTCTTACAATTACAACTCCCTACTGATAGCGCGACGCCTAGTGGTAGAGTTTCTCACGACGAAATGTATATTGCGGTGAATGTGCTATGAATATGGATGTGATCTTTTAAATGTTCTTAACTCTACTAGACACTACGACTACTTAGGGGCAAGTGTACCCCGTCGTATTAAGTAATAATCCGGTTAAGACCGGGTATCGAATCCACGGGATTTATAATTACAAGTATTAGACGACTCGGTTTCGAATGTTATTTAAGCGACGATTACTTTGGGGGTGAAGTAAGATACAACTACACATTATCCTAACTATTGGCGACTCAGATTTGTGTAGCTAAAACCCTATGAAGTGGGATGAATATTGATAAGTTATAACCACGATAAATAATGACTCTAAATGTATACGGATAATAATTTTACTCTTGCAAAGACGACTAAGTATAGTAGGACCGACCCGTGAAGCACTTAGACTACGTAATTCCTAGTCAAGGCGTGTCTAATGCGGGGGAATTAGAAACTAGGGCCCGTAAGTTCCGTGGCTTGTCAATTCCTACGGTTTTCGGTTTGTCACTTCCGGTAGGGCAACACCTATATAACTCCCTAAAGATAGCCCGAATGGCGTCGGAAATCGCGTTCTCCTACACAATAGTCAATTATCAATATCAAAACAAGTAGCAAATACTAACACGTAAAGGGAAATAGAGATTATAAATCATGAAATTATAAATATGAAATGTATATAAATGGAATACAACCAAGCCTAGTACATAGGAAGGGTACAAGCTAATTAGCACGTAAAAGGGGAGAATCCGCCCTTGAAACTAGCTAACCGGACTCAAAGCCGTCTCCTAGGTCGTGGAGGTGGAACTCTCAAGCTTGGTGATGAATGGTGGAGCGGAACTTCGATGGAATGCCGGAACAACCGAACAAGCTCTCGAGGTAGAGAGTTTAGCTACAAAAACTGAATCTATACTACAACAAGTAACAAAACAAGTATAGTTTGCTCTCTAGTATGTAATTATTTCTTGGTATCAAATGAAGTTCAAGAGCTTCCTATTTATAGACATCAAGCAAGGGCAAGTTTGTAATTTCACAAAGCACAAGTATGGAGCAACATTATTTGGTGCAGAAATCCCATGATACGCCCCGCGTGAAGTGGTCTACGCCCCGCGTAAATGCCCATTCCGTCAGAAATCTCCTGCATGTGGACCAATTCGTTGTCTTGTTGTCTTAAGCACGCCCTGCGTAAAGGATTGTATGCCACGCGTGTTTGAGTCTCTGAAGTTTTATTGCTTGAATTGGTGCTTTTACGCCGTGCGTAGCTGAAGTACGCCCGCGTAAATGAGCCTCTGATCTTTTTATGTTTAAGAACTGCCTTTTACGCCCCGCGTATATGGTGATACGCCCCGCGTATGGAGAGTTGACTCCGGGAGACAATGCAGTCTGACTTTTAGGATTAGGCCAATTATTGCCGACATGTGTCATACGCCCCGCGTAGGGTGGCATACGCTCCGCGTATGCTGAGTCAGTTCCACATGGCGTCTGCGGATAAGGCAATCATTACCGACACCATGTTTCACGCCCCGCGTATGGAATGGATTTTTGCTCCTTGCTCGTACCTGAAATACAAATCTTGAGAGCCGAGTTAACTTGACGTTTTTATTTCCTAAACTAATAAAAAACGAGGAAAATTAACTGAAAGTACGAAATCTATTTTTATTTCTTTATTTTATCAAAATGCTTTATTTTTGTAATTAAACTTATTTATTTTATCCGAAATCAACCCGTAAATCACGCTAAAAGATAGGGGTAAAATACCCCTATCACCTACCCCGGGCAATCCTAGATGGACAAAACCGTTTTATCGATCTTTCAAAATATCGCAACATAAAAATCACATTTGGACTTCAATCCAAATCATATAAATAATAACAACAACCGTAACAATTTTCTCAATAAAAAACAATTCACATAAGATAATCAAATTCATTTTCCTCGACTTCAATTCAAAAGTATCGAAATCATAAATCATAAAAATGGGTAAATTACACACGTGGTGTACAACCTTTACCTATTTTCACACTTTGGTGTACAACCTTCAATTTTGCACACTAAAATGTACAACCTTTTGGTGATCTCCCACTAAAGTGTATAGCAGGTAATTGTGACCGGTCAACCCAAAGTTAACGCGCCACCTCAGCAATTTAACTTTTCTAAAAATAAAAAATTAACCCAATTAATATAAAATTACTTTTATACCCTTGATAACATCATCTTCTTCAACCTTCATCTTTATTTTCTTTCTACTCCATTTTCAAAAATTATTTCTCTCTTCAACCTTCGTACTTATTTTCTTTCTACTCTATTTTCAAAAATTATTTCTCTCTCTAAATCTCATTCTCTCTTTAACTCTCATCTCTCTCACCACTTCTCTCTCTAACTCTTCCATCTCTCTCTAATTCTCACTTTCTCTCTCTGAAATATCTTAATAACTATATATATCCTATGAAATATAGGAAAGAATATCAGGTATGTTGTTAGCTTCTCTTATTCTTTTACAGGTCATCAGTATTGTCTTATATTCATAAATAAAGGAATGTCTTCATTTTTTTCATTTTTCCATTCTCTTCTAATTTTCCTAATTCATTGCACTTCTAATATGATATTAATTCCTTCCTTATTTCTTCACTTCTATTTATTTTCTCTCTTCTTCAGCTTCACATTATTCTCTTTTTGTTTTTCTGATCTTGCCCATGTTTCTATTTTATCAAAAAAAAAATGCTCTTGATATTAGTATGGCTTTATTTCATGTTTTCTTCAATTGGGTTTCATTGATTTTGAATAATGATTAAAAAAAAAATTGATCTTTATGGGAAAAAGAAGAAAAAGACTTGATCTTTATGTTTGTCTACTATTTTTTAGGATCGGTGGATCTGGTTTGGACATGCGAAGCAAGGCCAGGGTATTCATCTTATAGAGTTTTCGCTTCTAATTATTAATTTTGAAATTGTGAAATGTAATTAAAATTATTGATTGAGAGGTTGAAAAAACAACAGACTCTAAATGAAGATATAAGTGATACAGAAAAGCTACTAAAATGGAGCTACGACGGTTCAAGTACCAGGAGATGACGGTGAAGTTATTATAGTACTAATACAACTTTAGAGAGAGATGAAGAGTTAGAGAGAGAAGTGATGCTTATAAAAAATTGAGGAGAGAGATGAGAGTTAGAGAGAGAATGAGAGAGATGAGAGTTAGAAAGAGAAATAATTTTTGAAATGGAGTAGAAAGAAAATAAGAATGGAGGTTGAAGAAGATGATGTTATTGTTGGTCCCGTGTAACGTGACAAGATTAGTTCCAAGGGGGGGATAGGAACTATTCAAAATTTTTGTCCACTAAGGCTGACTTCTTTTCTTTAAGAAAAGGTTTACACCGCAGTGCTGAGTAGTTTAAGACACAAGCTTAGTCAACTGGTGACTAAGTCTGTTTCTTTTCTTGAGTCAAGAGATAGCACTAAAGTCTATTCCTGAACTCAGCTTCTCAGTGCACTCAACTCAACGTGAGTTCGTTACTAAGTCAGTTTTATAGCAAGCAATATATAAAGGAGTTAAGGGTTAGAAATATGTTACTCAGCAGATATATCCTGGTTCGGCCTCTCCGCCTACGTCCAGTCCCCAGAACTCGTTTCGAGCTTTTTGAATCCTCTACTGAGCTCTTTAAAGGTAGAGCACAAAACCTTTTACAACAGAAGCTGAGTATACAAGAGTACCTTCCTCTATTCCTCTACTCACTCCTATCACTACCGCTGAGTACTATAACCGAGTACTCAACTTCTCCTTTCTATACTTCTAGAAATGATAAGTGTTTGTCCTAAACAACAATTGCTAAGACACTTGAGATGAATAAAATCACTCTAGACTTTTACACAAGATTGGAATTGGTGTAAGATTTGCTTTGCTTTTCTCACAGAACTTCAAGTATCAATTTGGTCAGCGTTTCGACTTGATTGAAGATCTGCATCGAATGAAGCATTTGAGAGGCATATTTATAGTGACACTTCAAGCACCGGTGATTTCGAATTTCGAAATAACCGTTGGAGGCAAACGGCTTCCTGTCGCTTTCACTCAGTACGTGCTCAGTGTCCTCGGCCAATCAAATTCTTATATCTTCTGTCTTCGCCAGTACTCAGCAGCTTTTCATCAAATGAGACAGAATGTTCCCACATTTATGGCAAAGTCTTCCAGACAGCTTCCTGCGCCTTCTGAGCTTTACCCAAAGTAGAAATATTTTGTCTCCAAGTTTATTCTGTTCTGCCGCTGACTTGTACTTCTTGTCGTTCAACTCAGCAGCTTCATCTTGAAGCTATTGGTAGAAGGCTTCTCGATCCTTCTTCATGCTGGGCTGGCGTTTTACTTAGAATGATTGCGTTTTGTCTTCCTGGGCCGTGAGATCTTGATCTGTTGACTTGGGCTTGACTTCCTCTTATGGGCCTTTAGGCTTTTTATCTTAATGTCTTATAAATCAAATAATTTAACATTGAACAAACACATTAGTGTGAATAATTCAAAGCAATTAAACTTAGTGTGTTTAGAATATTTTTTTATCATTAGCATGAATAGTTTTGTCAAATCAAAATCATGTGGAAAGGTGTTTCAACAGTTATAAAGGGTATAAAAGTAATTTTATATTAATTGGGTTAATTTTTTATTTTTAGAAAAGTTAAATTGCTGAGGTGGTGCGTTGACTTTGGGTTGACCGGTCACAATTACCTGCTGTACACTTTAGTGGGAGGTCACCAAAAGATTGTACATTTTAGTGTGCAAAATTGAAGGTTGTACACCAAAGTGTGAAAATAGATAAAAGTTGTACACCACGTATGTAATTTACGCTCATAAAAATATTCAAATATTTCAAATAATATATATAGTCTTCAAAATCCATAAAAATTTCATAACTTAATAATTCACCAAACTCCAAGAATTAAAGTCACTCAAATATTATATAAATAAACTTAAATAAATTTTTAAATAAAATACTTTTATAACTTAGTTTTACCCGAAATAGTTACGTGTAATATTAAACCGGTATCGTTATTTTAGACCGAATATACCGTTAGACTCGTTATATTATCATAAGTCTATTTAAACTAATTTTACATTCAAATTCTTGTACTAATTTTATATTCAACTTTATACCGACTCTAATTGGCAAATATCGATATTTGTCCTTCTAAATTGACAAATATCAGTATTAATCATTCTCGACAAATTAAGGTTGCTCAAACTATTTTATTAATAAAATTTAAAATAATCAAAATATTCTTATTGGATTATTTTCAGTCGTTGAGATATTAATTTTAAACCGACTTAGTTAATTTGGACCGATTATACCTTTAAACTTGTGACGCTCCTAAAAGTCCATTAATACCGAATTTTGCCTTAATAAATCTAAAGGATAACTAATTTAAAATTTATATGGATTACCATAGACGATAAATTATTAATTGTAATCTAAATCCATTAAAATTTGATGAAACTACCGAAACTAAACTTACTCAAAATCATACTTATAACATTGATAAATAATTTAGATAACAAATACAGTTACTAAAATATCGTCGTCAGTAACTGAAAATTAATCAGTGTAATCCATTGACAGCTTATCCGAAATATCATTGTCGGCAACTAATCCGAAATATCGTCGTCGGTCACCGAAAATTAATCAATGTGATCCGTTGACAATAAAAAACGTTTTTTCTCAAACTTTTAACAAAACTCTTTTGATGGGTGTTGTTATATTCAGTCCCAAATTCCCACCCCAGCCCCGTGAAAGGACGAAAATGCCATTTCATGGGTTTTGGAGGGTGAAAAGCTATTTTTTTTGTCTTTCCATCACGCGGGCGTGTGGCTATCACGCCTCACCGCGTGGTCGGGCGTGATAGCCACACGTCCTACCATGTGGTCGGGCGTGATAGACACACGCCCGACCACACGATAAGATGTGTGGATATCACACCCGACCACGCAGTGAGGCATGATAGCCACACGTCCGACCGCACGATGAGGCGTGATGGCCACACGCCCGCGTGACGGAAAGGCAAAAAAAAATAGTCCGTTAAACCCGTAAATACATATTACCAGCTCAAACTACATAATTGTACTTAAAACCTATAAATACCATACAATTTTAACTAAAATCAGTAACAATAATATAAGTTCATGAATAAATATTATTAATTACAACACATAAACTAATATAATCTAGTCTAAGCCGCTCTCCTTTCAGCGTATATATTGTCCAAGTGACGAACACTAGGTACACGAAATGAATGCCATTGGGTGGTAATGGGAGGCACTGGAAATCCAGGTCTTAAATAAAGACGTATGTAGTGATGATAACTCCCTAAATGAAAAATCACAATCTCTCGCTCTGGTGGTCTTCCATCGTCCGAACGCATCGGCAGTATAGTGCAACATCCTAACTATGATGTAGTAAAAAGGAATATTACTGCATTCAATACAGATGCAGGAGCATATAAGTCATCCGGACTCACCATCCAGTAGGACTCACCACACCCCGCTCCTTCCCATCTAATACGCGTGAGGGCAGCATCGAATCCGTTCCAGAACACTGGCGCATACAGATCACGGTGTGCCCGCATCTCATTCTCTATAAGCACTCTAATGAGCTTCCACTCCTCCTGATTATTTGTGATGGCATCGGCTAAAACACGAAATCCACAGTTACCATCTGCTACAACATCATGGTATCCAGTAATAAATGGTACGATGAGCCCTTGAACCCGATGTAAATGGTGGTAACCGGCGATATCCGCACAAAATCCGGCTGAAAATATTAATATATGAAATTCGTGAGCGATAATATATTTACTTTAACATCAACATATATATTACTAAAATAAAATATACTCGGCATCTCGTTGTTATGCACAGATGAGGATGAGGATCGACCTCGACTACGACTACTCCTCGAAGGAGAGGATCGTGCACGACCTCGTGGTCCCTGACTGTACTCCCATGCACTCGGATTCCGCTTCGTTGATGAATTCCCCTTTGGTCTACCCCTAACAGTGTCTTTGACCTCGGGTTCTTTGTAGCTACTTTGATCCGGGTTTATTTGATCATGAATGTACATCGATATGCTACGCACCATTGAAGGATCTAATTTTTTAACCTTTTCCACAAGAGAGTGAAAAAACCGGTGATTCTCAGACCCGTCAGCATATACGGGAGCAGTAACTGGTATGTCACTCAAACCTTCAAACGCAAGAGATCTCCAAAAAGGATGGATGCGATCCACACGGACCGATGTGTCTGTGTCAATATACTTTTTAAGCTCACATGCATAAGGAATGCCATGAGTCATGGGCAACACGCATCCGCATTCACTTACCACATCCATACTCAATCCGCGCATACGCTCTAGCTCATCATTCAGTACACGCAAAAAGTAATGTGAAACGTGCAAGTCGAGGTACTTGAAAGGATCTTTATTGTGAGCCACCGCAGATCTTCTTCACGAGTCCTCAAGTGAATATCTGGTTATATACAGTAAAGGATTCTATAACTAATGTATTACAATTTAAAAGATTATATTAAATAACAGAATAATTGTCTTACTTGATCGCATCGATCTGAGCTTCAATGTCCTTGTGCACCTTCGCCCACACTGTATCGAGTGCACCAATAGATGAATTCAACCACTGTTTCAACTGTGCATGTGAACTCTCCACTCGACAGGTTGTGGTGTTTCCTAAGTGCAACACCTTGTTCGTCCATGCTCGACAGAACTTCTCTTTATGCACTAGCCATGTGGTCTCCACGTACTTTATCACACGGGGCCATTTGGCAGAAGTATTCTTCATGCTTATCACTGCCTCCTCATATTCGGCTATTGTCGGGGCTTTAATTATACTTTTCCATTTGGAATTCTTAAAAATTTCACAAAAAACCTTCAATCCACACAATTTGCCTACTTTATCCTCCACATCTTTATTAATATGCCATGTGCACAACAAATGATGACTATGAGGAAATACCTCACGAACCGGTCTCATCAGTCCTAACTCCCGGTCCGTAGCAATGGCTGTCGGATGCACATCAGGTTGGAGAAAAAGCTTCAATTTTTGTAACACCCACATATAACTTCCCTCAGTTTCATCCTTCATGATTGCATAAGCAATCAAGAAGTTTTTGTTTGAAGGCATCATTCCAATGATCTCAAAGAATGACATTTTATACTTGTTTGTTTTATATGTTGAATCCATACCAACAAACAAGTAATAAGATCGGAACAGTGTGATCGATGTAGGATGTGCCATAAATAGGCGAGTCACAACATTGCTGCCCAGCGCCGCTTGCGTCCAATGTATGTATTCCTTATCTATAGCAAGCCGATAAAACTGACCGATTACATTCTGACCCTCAAAGCTCCCAGTCCCGATTTTTTCCCTGTAGTTATAAACATGTCTTTGTGTCGGGCAATCCTCCGGATGTTTTTCTTTAATTGCAGCAAAAATAGCACATGGCTTAGCTTGAGCTGCACTCATTTGACGAACATTTTTTTTGGAACCGGGGCTTAGTCCGCTCATCTATCTGTAGCCCTGACGATATACAGCCAACTGATGACTATGCTGTCCTCTATCTCCAGCAATCCCATTCACCACCCAACCGCCTAATTCAGCGATTTCCAGAACCTTTTTCTAGAATTTGCAACCACAATACTTTGTTTTTGTATTCCTCCGTACTACTTCCTCCATATCCATATCCTTTTTCCTTCGAGTATTCTTAATACCATGGACACATTTAACCAATATCCATCTTGACTTGCCCCCTGTCTTGTGCAACGCTGTGGTTAACTCAAAGCCGATCTCAATTGCCGTCTGTTTTGCCCAGTTAACAGCTTCATGATATGTTTGAAACGTTTGTTCGGGAAAAAACTGCGCACTGTAATCAATGTCATTCCCGCCAAAAGCTTCTAACGGAATCTCCTGCAAATGATAAATAACGAACATTAGATTCCAATACGCGACATTTCTACAATGTTTTAGTGTCTAAACCCGAAAATTCACCAAAAATAAGCACGGGCGTGTGAACATCACGCCCCACCATGTGGTGGGGCGTATGAACATCACGCCCCACCATGTGGTGAGGCGTAATAGCCATACGCCCCACCACATGGTGAGGCGTGATGTTCACACGCCCGTGGTCCGAATTTGCGATTTTTTTGAAAAAAAATTACAGAAACAATTGGAAGTTCAATAGGAAAAATACCTCGACTTAGTGTCATTCTCGTCTCTTCCCGGTGATAATGGATTGCTCGCCATAAAACGTGTTGTCTTTGATTTCGGAACCAAATGTATGAAGGGAGAGTTTGAGAGGGTTGTGAATTTTCAATTTTTGGCTAAAAGGCGGGTAACGTCTTTTTCGGCGCCTGAAGTGTGAAATTGGGGCTGGGTACAGTAACTAAAAAAAAGAAAGATCAGAAACTAAACTCCATACTCTCCTTCCTCCACCCAAATATTTCCAAATTCATTCCTCAACCTAATTTCACACTTGGTAAGACGGACAACTGAATCATTTTCCTCAACCATAGGTGATTTCTCTCGTTGTACCTTCTCTGCCCAAAACAAAACCAGTGGTAACTAACTATTCTACAATGGTCTATCTCCGTTTCTCTCGATTATCCATTACTGATCTTCAGGGTTTTGTATTTGAATCCTTTTTGGATTGGATTCTGGACTGGAACTAATCCCCAATCGCGGCTATTAAGGTACCGTTTTTCTGGGTTTTTTTTTTATTGCCGATGTTTGAGTTTGAATTATGTTAATATAGTATAAAGCTTGTTATTCTCTTCAATTACTTAACGAGTTCTGTTTTTTAGGCTGTGAAGCGCTAGAAAGGTTGAGAAAATGGGCTCATTTAGATTTTGGAACTCTGTTATAATATATCTGCTGTATTGAGAAGAATTTCTTTAGGAAATTGTTTGTTTGATTTCTGGTTTGGCATGAATTACTTGAATTTAGCTTTCAATGTTCCATCCTCAGACTTGAGATGCTAATCAATTTGCTCATAAACCACTCTGAGAAATATTGCCTTTTCCTCTAAGATTCTTTTATAGATTGGATTCTATTGTTTTCTTTTGTTCAAGCCATCATTATGTTATATATTGTTACTTAGGATGTAAACTAAAATCAAACTGTTCATATATTGTTCATTCCTAGCTAGCAAACTATTGTGTACAATGTCAATGTGCATGTTGGTATGAGCTATTTTTTTCCTGCTCAATGTTGTCAATATTGTTATTCCTTGCTAGCAAAATTTCATGGCCTTTTTTGACTTGGTTTTTGTTTTTATAATTATGGCATCTGATGCAATGTGGTTGTCTATTCCATGTAATTTGATAGTAATACTTAGTGGTTATGTTAGAAGTTAGAACTACCATCAATTGATATAGGTCAATTGTCCATAAACAAAAAGATGGCAACCTTATTGCTTTATGTTGGATGGCACATCTACTGATGGGGCCTTGAAGGATATAAATTTAGCTTAGGATGATATTGGAGTAACTATTTTGTATGTTGTTTCTAACGACAAGCATGGGTCTTTTAATCAACTAAGCAATTGGGGTTGGATCATTATTGTTGTTGGTGAGTTCTCTTTATTCATCAAAGTTCTGTTTACATATTAAGGGGATTTTTGTTTTGTCTTTGCCTTCTCACAATGTTGTTTAGTTTGGAAAGAACAAGTTACTATGCTTTTGAAACATTAAATATCAATTTAGTTGCTGAAAATGTAATTTAATTCCCTTTCATATGCTGAAGGTGCTATTCGGTGTTATAATTCTTGCATAATGTATATCAATAAAGTAGAAGAATTACTTTTGACCATTTGCCGATTGATTAGAGAGGTTGGTAGGTGCTATTCTTATTTACATAGCCTCTCCAAGTTAGCCATAAAAGTCGATGGCCTACAAGCTTTAAAAACGACTGATTTTGCTCCTTAAACTAGCTTTAGTTTAACTTATTGCCTCATGAACTTACTTAAAGTGATGCACACTTTAACTTGTCAAAATCTCTACTTGCTTTGCCACGTTGGACTTAGATGGTTAATCATGTGACTTTAAGCAACTTCATGCTCAAGATTACTTGTTTGTTTTCGTGTTTTCTTCTTTATGCTCAAGAAATCAGTTCTATGTAGCATATTGACGTTGAATTTATATGTTGAACCAGAAGGGTTTCAGAATCTCTTGTTTATTTGTTCACAAAATTAATTTTCATACTGTTCTTCATCATTTTCATATGACTGAACAGACTTTGAAGTAAAATAAGGGACCAGCAAGAACATGTGCATCAAGAGCAGGCAAAAGCAGCTTAACATTTTTGATGGTGACGAAAATGATCGGGATTAGACCGGACTTCCTGATGTTCTCCTTATGAAGATTGCAGAGATGCTGAGTATGAGTGGTTCTATATCTTTCTGCAATGTTTGCGTGTCTTTTAGATATGCTGCAGCGGAACTATTCTCTGATAAACCATCTTCATCTGCATTACCATGGCTAGTGATGTCCAGAGAAAATCATTCCAAGATAAGGACTTGCTTCAGCATAAAAAAAAGGGCGGCCGGGTGCATTACGCGTCCCCGCTAAGCGAGGGTCCGGGGAGGGGTCCCACCACAAGGGTGTACTGGGGGCAAGCCTTCCCTTGCCATTTTTTTTGGCAAGAGGCCACTCCTAAGACTCGAACCCGTGACCTTCGGTCACACGACAACAACGTTTTACCGTTGCGCCAAGGACTTGCTTCAGCATATTAGAGAAAAAAGTTATTTATTTGGAAATGCCCAACTCTCGTGGTAGATATATATGGGGATCCTTTGAGCATTGGTTAGTCATGGTTAGTCCACCAAATACCGATAATTGGAGGCATCAATTCTCTCCGTTTGAACCCATTTTTTAGGAAATCAGGTGTTCTTACCTTATATTTTTTATACTTGATTACTCTCAATTGTTGGCTTCAGGCTCCCCTTTTGTAGCAATACTGACCAACTGGCAATCTACTTGGATTTCAGCCCCTCTTCTGTGGTATCGCCTCGTTTCCCCCACTTTGTGAGTTCCAATTTTGTTTGTCTTTTTTCATCTATTTATCTGTTTGTGATACCTCATTAAATTAGACTTTTCTAGACAAGTTTAAAGAGGGGATAAGGTGTAAAAATACCCATAGCGTTTACCGCTAGGAGCAATTTTACCCCATCGTCTAAAATAGTGCAATTTTACCCCTAACGTTGGCAACCAAGAGTAATTTTACCCCTAATGTTAAGAAGTTGGGTCAATTTCGGACATTATTATAAAACATGGATATTTTGTTCCTTATTCTGCACCAATTGTATATTAGTTCGTTTTATAAAAAAGATTTCATATTTTTTGTGATTTAATAATAGAATTGGAGATTAATATTTATAAATTTGGCGAAATATTTTGAATTTTCTTTTTGTCAAACTCGTACAATAGAAATATATATTTTTTTATTTTTTTTCATGTTTAATCATATGTTTATGATCTGTTATCAATGAGTGATAAAATGACTCACATGTAGTGTAGATGACAAGATTCATAAACGAGAAGACAGTTCGTTGAATTATTTCTGAAATTGACCCAAGTTCCCAACGTTGAGGGTAAAATTACTCTTTGCTATCAATATTAGAGGTAAAATTACACCATTTAGACGTTAGAGATAAAGTTACTCGTGGATATAAACGTTAGGGGTATTTTTACACCTTATCCTTGATAAGAGCTAAGAGCTTGTTAGGCCTTGTTTTAGTTCAATTGCTGTCCAATACATTTACATTAAGTTTCGCATAACTTTAATTTAATAATGTGTCAAACAATTCAACAATTTTTAATCTAATAATTTATATCTTTTTTGGAAAAATAACTTAAATTAAATATCTAAAATTTGAATAACGGTGGACTCGGTTGACCATATAAATTGTTTGACTCTTTAATTTCATCCTTAGCTTGACAATTGACATCCATCTACTACTCTTTAATATTTTCTGTAGGCATCATTGATTTAATCCGAAAACGTATTTCATTTAGTTTTACATTTAACTCATTAGTGGATTTTCTTTTTATTAATTTCAATAATGAGATTCAAATCCATATTAGATAAGGATTTTTAATTTTAATCAAATCATTTTCCTCTTTGGACATTAATTGCTTCGAATGACCCCTTTTACACATATATTGAAACTAATTCTGATTTTGGTGTAGTAACTAAAATAAATCACAGTTGTGTCAGTCTAAGAAACCTTGACAACACAAATTCCTAAATAACCTCTATTGTTCATTGACACAAGCATCCATTATTAAGTTCGTTATCTTACCAATTATCTCTACATGAATCTAAAATCGTAGTGGGAAACCATTTCTTTTCCACTCCACGACGCTGCTAACCACCACCGTACAATGTTTACTACTCTTCTCTCTCTGCATTAATTCCCTAATCCCACTTTGATTCCATTCTTAATTCTATTTTGTCTAAAATAAAATATGTAGCTTCCTCTTCATGCAACTCCGATAAATTTTATCTCCCTTTTCCATGTTAATTAGGGTTATCTAGATTCAAGAATATAATGTTGTAGCTCAGGTTACATGTGAGCGGATGCTTGCCTTCGATGACGGTGGCTGGATTTTCGCTAATTTGCCTACAATGGAGAAGTCGGTCGTAGAGTTGGAGACAATGGTTTATAATAGAGAAGAATACAATGGTTTGGATTGTCCGATTTGTTTGAAAGAGTTTGAGGTTAGAAAACAGATTACTATGATGCCTTGCTTCCATTGTATCATAAAGATTGTATTGTTATGTGGCTTAAAAATAGTCACCTCTGTCCTTGTTGCCGGTTTCCATTGATGGTGTGTCAAATGGTGGGAGATTGTATTATTTGATGTATCAATTCAATAAACTTGGTACCTTGTAAGCCTACAAGGTTTTTTTTTTTTTTAAATTTTACCACCCGACAAACCGGCCACGAAAAGCAAAAAGGATAGAGGTGACTATTCTTAAGTCATTTAGTAATCTCTTCTACAACCTCAAACTCTTTCAAAGAAATTGGGCATTCCAAACCAGTGTCTTCTTCTCCATTATAAACAACCGTCTCCAATTCTTCTATCGACTTCTCCGTCATAGGCAAATTAGCAGAAACCGGCCGCTAACATCGGAGGGAAGCATGTAAGCCGAGTTTCAACATTATATTCTTAGTCGAGATAACCCTAATTGACATGGAAATGGGGATAGAATTATAGCTAGAGTTGTAGGAATCAGAAGCTACATATTTTATTTTAGAAAAAACAGGATTAAGAATGGAATCAAAGTGGGATTGGGGAATTAGGATATGAGGAGAGTAACAAACATTGGGCGGTGGTGGTCATCCGCGTCCTTGAGTGGAAAAAAGATGGTTTCTTGGTGAGATTTGAGATTTGTGTAGAGATAATTGAGAAGATAATGAACTTCATTGTGGATGCTTGTGTCGATGAACAAGAGAGATTCTGTTAGGAATTTGTGTTGTTGAGGTTTCTTAAACTGATGCATCTCAGTTAAGAAATTAATGGCGTTTCTTGATGTGGATTTCTTTTAGTTACTACACCAAAATTTATATATATAGGGTCAATTGATGTCGGAAGAGGAAAATGATTTGATTAGGATTCTAAATCCTTGTCTGATATTGATTTGAATCATTGATATTAATAAAAAGAAAATCTACTGATGAGTGAAAAGCAAAACTAATATGGAATACTTTTTCAGACTAATGGCTAAATCAGTGGTGTCTAGGGAAAAATTGAAGAGTACTAGATAAATGTCAATTGTCAAGGTAAGAAATAAATTAAAGAGCCAAACAATTTATATGGTCAACCGACTTCAAGTCTTAAATCAAGACGAAATTTGACTACCAAGTCAACATTTAATATTCAAATTTTAGATGTTTAATTCAAATAATGTTTTTTTTTCAATATATATATATAAATTATTAGATTAAAAATTGTTGAATTGTTTGATATATTATTAAACTAAAGTTATGTGAAACTAAATGTAAATATATTCGATAATAATAGAATTTTTTTCTTCTTAAAGTATTAGCCCTTGATCTATAAAAAGATATTAGAGATAATGTGTAAATATGCCGTTATCATTTTGGGAAGTGCATATTTACTTCTAATGTATGAAGTGAACATATGTACTTTAATTTATCAAAAAACTTGTTTGGAAGTTCCGATGCGACAATCAAATAACGATTAAATCAGTATGTTTAAATTTTTAAGTAGGGGTAATATTGATATTGCTTGGAAACAATACGAGTAAAATTGTACTATTTTTTTACGTTAGATAAATCAGTACTTCCCATAAAACGATAGGTGCAAATTTGAATCTTAATTTTTTTTTTTTTTTTTTGTGTGTTCCCTTAACCTGCTATTTTGTGACATTCATTCACTAACTTATTCAAAATTCCTATGTTTGATAAAATTTAAAATTAATTGCTGAAAAAATAAGTACTAATTTTAAGTGTTGAATATTTTTTTTTTGAATCAAGTGTTGAATATTATAAATGCTGAAAGTATTAAATGATATACTTACAAAAAAATAAGTACTACATTTAAAAATATTAGTTAATAATGTTCAACTTAAAATTTTAAGTTAAATTAAGTGATTATGTGACTTAATTGAAATAGTATTATTAAACAAACTTAAAATCAATAAACACTTAATGTATTAATTTTAAGTGTTGAAAACTGTTATCAAACATGGCCTAACTCGCAAACATATAACTATATATACTGGCAAATATAGAGGGGCAACTATCCCTTTGTCGGCCCTTGTGAATTTTTCATCATTAAAAATTCAATTTTCCTCCTTTATTGCCCTGCTTATGTGATTTCGCCACCATTAAAAGACCATTTCTTATAATTCTTTTGTGGTGCCCATAATTCTAATCAAATTTTAAAAAGATTAAATTTGACAATAGTTGTGAATAAAAGATGAATAGCTTAATAAATCAAATAACTCTTATACCATTTGAAAAATACAAAATTGTTTTCAAAAGAAAAAACGAAAAAGACAAACATACTCAATTGCCATCCAATTTAAATTGAAAAATTGAGGGAAAGTTATCCATAAAAATTCAAATAATATTATCCCAAAAAAAGCAAAGTGTTGTGGCAAAACATATTGGAAGAAAGTGGAAAACAAAGTAAAACCATTACTGCTATCTTGTGTATCTTTATCATACAAAGCCTAGCTTTATGTCATAAATTCTCCAATCAAACCTTTTATTATGTATCTCTGCAATA
Source organism: Euphorbia lathyris (assembly GCF_963576675.1). Classification (NCBI taxonomy): domain Eukaryota; kingdom Viridiplantae; phylum Streptophyta; class Magnoliopsida; order Malpighiales; family Euphorbiaceae; genus Euphorbia; species Euphorbia lathyris. The sequence continues at coordinate 94,121,767 of NC_088910.1, forward strand.
ATTAAAACTTAATTCATAAGGCAACAATCTGTTTAAATCAAACTCATGCTCATCCTTTTCCTAAATTCTGAAGCATTGATCAATCATGTATGTGACAAGGCCTCTTTCCTTGTACAGAAAGCACCCTTCTGCACTTGCAGCAGAGCCACCTGAAGGTCCTTTTACTGGTTATTTAGTTATTACAGATGATGAAGCTGAAGCTGATGATACTTACTGTTTTGGAGCTTGTAAGAGGAGGAGGGTTAAGAAATTGCCTTTTCCTCAGGACAAGATCCTTAATGTTGTTCATTCATCGGATTATCAAGATACTGTTATTGCTAACAAACTTTGGTTTCTTCCTGTTCTTGATCTTCCTCTTTCCTCTAATTGCTACTATGTTATCAAAGCTAAAGGCAGATTCAAAGGGTACACTTCTTTCCCTTCTTTCTAGTTGTCTAATCCTAATGCTAAAGTAAACTGCTGTTATTTTAAGATTCTTTTACATTATATTTATATTCTATAGGGGGTAATTCCATCCGTGCTTTTTTTCTGATTTGCAGATGGGTTCCTGTGGTTTTTTTTGTTTTGTTGTAAAAAAACCAAAGTTCCCTGCCCTTAGCAAAAGAAAGACTTTTATATTAACACTATTAATTGGACCGTTGATGAATTGTAGGGTTACTCATATTATGATCCCGAAACATCATTTCGTGACATAAAAGTCTTGAACTTTATGTTATACTAACATTTTAGGTACTATAGAGTTAGTAGAGATTATAAGAGAGGAGATGCTCAGGGTTGTTAAACTTTTAAAAACTCTGATACCATATCATGGAACCAATTGAACTAGAAAGATCAAACTGATTAAGGTCCATTCATAGATCTTATATTTTATATCTAAATTTGGAAACATGTGTGAATTTATGTGCAGGCAGGCATGCATATGTTCAGGAGATATGGACATGGGATTATGTTGCTTCAAGAAAGTAATAAACGACAGAAAACCCAAGCCTTTAGATCCAAGAAACATTAACCAAAAATTCAAGATTCATCGCCATTATGGACACAGTTTCTTTGCCAAGTCTATTGCTCCTTATGGTCATCCTCCTAAACTTCTAAGAAATAGAGGCTGGGAAGTTAAAACCTCAAGATTAAGCAAGTGCAATTTTCAAATAAGTGAAGCATTAGGTCTAGATGCCTCTCTTAGAACTCAACTACCAAGTTTTGACTTCCCAATTTCTACCAAGAAATCACCTTCTGTTCTTGTGGGAACATGGTATTGCCCCTTTGTGTTCATAAGAGAAAATGCAAGAATTAGGGAGCAAATGAGGAGATCAATGTTATACAAAATGACACTTGAGCAACATTGGGAGGAAATTTACACATGGGAAAATGTGAATAATAATGAGAATAGTATGATTGTAATTGTGAATGCTAATGTAGAGAGAGAAGTTGATTATGTGTTTGGAAGGGAAGGTAGGAAGGATGTGAAAGTTAATGATGGAGGGTTCATTTGGTATAGAGGAGGAAGAGGGTTAAATGTGGGATTAAGTTATGCAATAGTGGAGAAGATGAAAATGGTGGAAGAGGAAGGAGGTTGGGTTGATGATGTTAATGAAAGAAATGTAAGAATTGAAAGAAGGGTTCATATTACAAGTGAAAATGGATGGAGGAAACTTTCTTGTTTTGTGTTGGTTGAGACTTTTGTATTGAGAAGAATGGATGGAACTTTGGTCTTGAAATGTGATTTCAGGCATACTCATCAAATTAAATCTAAATGTGAATGAGGGTTTATCTATAATTGATGTTTCTATGTTTATATATAATTATATTCAATATAGTTATAATTTATATTTGGAATTTGAGTTTAGAACCATTACTAATAATAATTTCTCCCGGACTATGGTATTCAGAATGAGAAAAAAATTCTGATGTCTCTTTTCTTGTCCCTCTCACAAAACTATCGTCTTTTTATCGTGCGAGTTATCATGGCTCACATAATATATTATTTTAATTAAGTGAGAAATACTTTTTATGAAAGGGATAGGAAAGAAGGAGTTCGGAACAACAGATTTTCTTCCATAACGATGAATAACAAAATTTTCTAAGTTTATTGTGAGACTTCACACTAGTATTACAATCCATAGTTGATTGGACCCATTGGAATATGAAACAAAGTTAAGCTACATTTTAGGTTTGGGATGAAATTTTGAGATTGTATCAAGTCAGAGTATTCATATTCAATGGAGCAAATTGAGTTGTCGAAAAGATTCAGGCCCTTGTAAGATATCAAATAAGAATACAAGGACCAGACTCAAGCTAGCATGATAAACTGCACCTCCTAGTGTTAATTGTGCGTAATAATAATAAATAAAAAGTCCAGATCTATATATAATATATAATATAAAACAGTAATAATGGAATATATAATATAAAATAGTAATGATGGAACTCAAATGTTACTTCTTTATTTTTTACTGATAAAAAATATAATATAAAAATATAATATATTAATTTTAATTATATTTATTTATAAAAATATTTTTTTAAATTAAATGTAAAAATAAAATAATAAAATTTAATTTAAATAGCACCTTTATGTTATTAATTGTAATTATTAATTATAATTTTTTTAATATTTATATGCCAAGATGAATCCGTACATCGCACAGACCAAAAACTAATTTATAATGAAAAGGATTCCATGCTCCTTTGGTCTAGTGATGGAGCTTGTAGTCAACTTTAACCCTAATATTTTAAGAAAATTAGAGATTTAGCCTTAAAATATTTCTCTAATATTTTCAAATAAGATCAATTTTAATAATATGTTATCGAAATTTTACAAAAACTGATTTAATTGTCACATCCAACCTCTGAAATGAGTTTAACCATATCTTGTTCACATTGTAACTTCGTGTTTTTCATTCTAATAACAATCTCTAATTTTCTATGTTTGTTATCTTTCTTTCATAATTGTCAAACAAGTAGCCAACAGCGTTCGTGATATAACTTTAATTAATAAGACATTTTCCTACTCCAATTAAAATTCTATGGGATGACATGAATGTTAATTTTATTCTAAATTACTCTTTTATTTAGTATTTCTCGATTTTTGGAGTGTTTGTTTCAGCTTTTCAAAACAACGTTTAACATTTCACTACTACAAAAATATAGTATGTGGTTAGGTTTATACAACAGCAACGTTTAACATTTTTTTATGGAAACAAGAACGTTTTGAAACTTTTCGTGAAAAACTGTTTGTATATATTTTTTGGTGAACATAAGTGTGGGATTAATTGCTCTCGCAATTTCGACCTGAATATGTTGATAAAATTATCCTTCTAATTTTCAAATATTTTTCTTCTTTAATATTATTCATATTTATATAACATTATTATAGAAAGAATAAGGTTTTGTCATACTCAACAAAAGAAGGAATGAAAGAAGTCGCCTTGTAGAAGGAATGAAAGAAGTTTCATCATATGCAAGATGATGACATACTGAAACATATTAAGCGTATTCTAAAAGGTAAGTTTGAGATAACTATAAGCCTGATGTCTTTATAGTTGGAAGTAATCACTAAAAGTAGTGAACTATAAAGTTAGATGTTTTGACACATCTGAATATATGTTTTCTTATGGTGTTAAAATGAGAGACATGATCCTCTTTCGAAGAAAAAATAGAACACCATAACACATGTTTGATACCATGTCTGCTTTATAGCGAGACTTACATTTTCCTAGTGTGAGACTTACATCGTGAAATCATGATTTCTCGAAATTTATTATCCTTAAGACCCTTAACTTATTCTAAAAGTATATTCTAATGTGGCTACCTAGGAATGGTTATCTTTAGGTTGACGTGTTAATTCCAACCAATTAAGAACCCGACTAGATAAGCGAGTTAGACTATGATGGAAGGAATAATATATAAGGGAAAGATATCCATTTAGTTCACATCTTGAGAGTTTCTATATTTCACTGTCAGGACATTTATGAATGTGTGCATATTTGTGAAAAACAAAGAAACTATAGAGATTAATGTTATAACAATGGATGTGATGTGGAATCTAGGATAACGCATACACCTGTGAAGGTCCATGTTCAAATATAAGGATTATATATCTCCAACGAGTATATAGTTTCAAGTTTGATACATGCACATCGAACAATTATATGTTCCAACGAGTATATAACACTAGAGCTTTAATAGTATGCCGGTCGCATGGACTATTTGCAATAATATGGATAAACTGAAATGAGGATTGGAATATGTTCCATTACGTGCGAGTGGAAGATGTTAGGAATATCCAGGTTATGGTTTTATAAGTTAAACCTAGGCTATAAATAGATAGCCACCTAACCCTATTCAAGGCTAATCCATAGTAAACTCTCTCCTCTCTGTGCGACCCTCTCGCTGTCTCAGCATCGTTTTCACCTCGAGACTAACATCTACATGGATGTTTCGTGACCGGTGATACACGATCGTAGTAGATCCTTCTCTCTTCCGTTGTTAATCAACTCAACGAGTTCTGCTCTATAATAGGTAAACGTTAAATCTGTGTTTGAGTTAAGATTATTTAATGGATAATCTCTTCGCCAATAATCAAATTAATGTTTTTATATTAAAAAATGGGTTAATACACATATTTACCCATGTATTTGTCTGTTTTAACACATATATCTCTATATCAAATAAACACACAAATGTATCCTTATATTTTTCAAATAATACAAAAAATGCTCTAATACAGACTAAGCTTGTTGTAGGTGCCGCGGCCTCGCCCGGACGGACCGGGGGGTGGACACCATTGACGACAAATGCTGTGATTGGCGCCGAAAGCAACCAATCGCGGAATCAAGCTGCTCGGTAGGGCCGGAGCTCGGAGTATGGAAGAGTCGCCACCCACGAATGAGAAAATGAACACCGATCCCTTGCGGGAGACCGGTGAGGGTTCGAAAAACTTAGGTACGAGCCGAGAAGGCTAGCTCCTTTCCGGAGAAAGGCTACTAGACACCCCGACATCGCCCGGTTATGAACCACCAGCCTCCTACTTAGCGTGTTAGGCGATAACGGACTAATCGTATATTTTTTTAAGTTTAAAATTCATTTGAAACCTTTTCTTTCTCGCTTTGAAAACCGTTTTGAGCATGTTATCGAAAGCCATTTTATTAAAGAATCACCCATTTTGCATAAATTTAAAGTATATGGGAGAGAGAGGGGGAGAAGAAAGAATTGATTTATTCACAGTGTGATTTATGCTTTATACCATATATTACATCTACGCTAATCTCACTCCCAAAAAACGAGTTTATTTACATGGTTCGTACCTTAATCGCCGTTGGAACGATTTAGGTACGTTTCAAAACCCCGTGCATTTACATGACATCGACTCGAATCGCCGTTGGAACGACTCGAGCGTTTGAAAACGTGGAATAAGAAGTTTTAACAAGAAAACGTGATTAAGCATACAAGTCTATTTGTTTTTGTACAAAATCATTTTGGATAGGAAAACGATTCAAAACTCTATTATTTACAATTAAAAGACGATTTTAATTACAAGGTTCGCTTAATCCGCCGTTGGAACGAATTAAGGTTTTAAAACGTGATATTTTGGAAATCCATTGAAAGTGGTAAAGAATCAAAAACCTTTTATTTACATTTGGAACCTCTAAAAATCGTTAGTTTAAATAATCAAGTTGAAAACTCATTTTTATGGATTATTTCCCCTTTTCACTCAATTTATTCCTTACTTAAGCATAATTTCAATAATGAACCAAAATCCACCAAATGAAACCAATTTAAAACATAAATACCTAAATGTCAAAAGAGTAAGAACAAAAAAGAATATATATATATATATATATATATATATATATATATATATATATATATATATTTTTAGTTAAAATAAGGATATACTTATAGATTTAAAGAAAAATGGATAAAAGATACTATATTACATTTTTAAGTATATATATATAATAATGAAAATGAGAAGTAATAAATATAATATATTTTTATCCTAATTACAACTATGTGAAAATAATGAACACTATACAAATTTGTAAGAAAAAGAAAATAATTCTAATCTCAAAATAGTTTAATGAATATATAGAGAATATCCCACCCTAAATAATAGCTAAAACCACTTAAATAGACCAAAATATGTACTTATATACACATATCCTACTTTTCAAAACTAAGTTAATATACACTAAGTTTAAATGTGAGATGAATAAATATATAACACCTAATTAATAGCTACGTATCCTCCAAATAAGTTTAGTCAATTTACTATATATATATATATATATATATAAGCTTAAATATAAAAAAGAAATAAGAAAATGGAGTAAAAAGTGCAATTTTCGGATTCCAGCAGATTACCGACGGAAACTCCGTCGCTACTCTGCTGTTAGTGACAGAATTGGCAGAATATCAACAGCAGTCCCTATACTTTCTAGATTTGTTAAAACCCTTTAGATTAGATCTATTCTATCTTTTTGGACTTCCGAACTACCCAAATTGGATCATAGTCTATAACGGAGACTTCTAAAATGATGTTTTATTTTAAAACGTTATTTAAAAATATTTGGGTAAATTACATATGTGGTGTACAACCTTTACCTATTTTCACACTTTGGTGTACAACCTTCAATTTTGCACACTAAAATGTACAACCTTTTGGTGACCTCCCACTAAAGTGTACAGCAGGTAATTGTGACCGGTCAACCCGAAGTCAACGCGCCACCTCAGCAATTTAACTTTTCTAAAAATAAAAAATTAATCCAATAAATATAACATTACTTTTATACCTTTTATAAAATCATCTTCTTCAACCTCCACCTTTATTTTCTTTCTACTCCATTTTCAAAAATTATTTCTCTCTCTTCAACCTTCATACTTGTTTTTTTGTACTCCATTTTCAAAAATTATTTCTCTTTCTAACTCTCATCTCTCTCTTATTTTCTCTCTCATCTCTCTCATCACTTCTCTCTCTATTTATTGGTTTCAAGCCAATTACAGCAACGACATGTTCTCTTACCATCTGTAAAACCTCAAGGCTATGAATTGACTCTAGCTTCCAGTCCTTTGAAGGCACTATCTCTAGTCTTCCATTGTAAATGCATATTGAGAGCTTCGGAACCAAAGGAACTCTAATTTCAGAGAATTTGTACAACATGAGCATGTACATAACATCTTGAACTGCAATTTGGCAGTCATGTTCTTTCAGTTGAGCAATTCTCCTGGCAATCAGATATATCTTCTAATTAGTTACAGACTAAAGCATTTATGAAGTACATCAACGTAAAGAATTCAAATCCACAAATCATTGAATGGTTCGTATTTACTATATTGAACTAGATGAACTGGTGCACCTAGAGAATGATATCCTAGTTCATAATCAACTGCTTGTCTACTACTCTACTTCTTCCACCTATTATAGTTCCTATTCTCAAAATAGGAAATCAAATCAACTTTCAAATGGACATAAGCTTTGACCACCTACTCAAGAATTAAGGATCAGTACCTTCTTTCAGAAACAATAAAACTGCACTTCTAATAGTGCACTTATGGTTAAAAAAAATGCTCTTGCATCTTAAACTAAAATCCAGGGCAATAAGATATCATTATCCACATAATTGGCAAATTCTCTCTTGACCATACATTGTTAACTCAAACCAACAATGAAGGCACTCTCTCAATTTAGAACTTCATCAATGTTTTTCAACATGCTGCCAGAAATTAAGAGAGAAGTGATGAGAGAGATGAGAGAGAAAATAAGAGAGAGATGAGAGTTAGAGAGAGAATGAGAGAAGTGATGAGAGAGATGATAGAGAAAATAAGAGAGAGATGAGAGTTAGAGAGAGAATGAGAGAGATGAGAGTTAGAGAGAGAAATAATTTTTTGAAAATGGAGTACAAAGAAACAAGTATGAAGGTTAAAGGGAGAGAAATAATTTTTTAAAATGGAGTAGAAAGAAAATAAGGGTGAAGGTTGAAGAAGATGATTTTATAAAGGGTATAAAAGTAATGTTATATTTATTGGGTTAATTTTTTATTTTTAGAAAAGTTAAATTGCTGAGGTGGCGCGTTGACTTCGGGTTGACCGGTCACAATTACCTGCTGTACACTTTAGTGGGAGGTCACCAAAAGGTTGTACATTTTAGTGTGCAAAATTGAAGGTTGTACACCAAAGTGTGAAAATAGGTAAAGGTTGTACACCACATATGTAATTTACCCAGAAATATTTTCAAAACTTATAATTACAACGTTTTTAATCCCGACCTACCTTTGAATCGGATCACGGTTCGTATTGGGATGTTAAACGAGGTTTTTTATTTCAAAACAAATCCAAACGTTTATTTAATACGAGACGAAAATTAAATAAATACGGAATGTTAAATAAAACGTGATAAATAAATAACTAACTAAATAAATAAAACTATCACCTAAATAAATAAAATAAGTAAATAAAATAGATAAAATAAATAAATAAAGGAAATAAATAAAACGAGTCTACTCCTCGGATAATACCTCAAGATCGGTGTTGACAGTTGAAGTCGGTTGATTCCACGAATCGTGATTTTTCGGTGTTTTTCGGATAATAAAATAGGCACGGATCCCAAAAAGGTTTTGGGAGTCGCCCGACGGGAGTTGGGCGACGCCCAACTTGAGTTGGGCGACGCCCAACTTCAGTTGGGCGAACGCCAACTCATGTTGGGCCAACGCCCAACCCTTGTTGGGTGTTCGCCCAACGTCGTTGGGCGTCCACCCGACGACGGCCAGGCGAGGCCTAACACGGCCAGGCGGTCGTCGAACGGCCGTCGAGCGATGTTGACCGTGCGTCAGGCCGCGCCCGATGCTCAACGGGCGACGTCCCTCCTCCTGCGGGCGACGTCCGACGCTCGGTACGCCGGACGGGCGCCCTACGTGCCGCGCATCGTGGTTTACGGAGCGACGATCGCTGCTGGGAGCGTCATTCGTCACTCACCGGCCGACGGTCGGCCTCCGGGACCTTATCACTCATTATCGTAATACTGAACGCGCCCGACCTCACTCAGGAGACGCCGAATTCGCTAGCGGGGCTTTCAAGTGCCAGCTCTCCGAGCTTTTCTGTTTATTTTTAAATTTTCTAATTAATGGAATCAACCGACTTGACCGTTTATCGCGGGTTTTCATCACAGGTCCTCCGACTCGGTGTCTACACTTGTCAAACCCGATCCAAAATAGAATCGGATATGACAGTGAGACATTACCACAGACGTGAACGAGTCAGAAGTAACATCTCACAATCAAATGTTAAGAATTACAAATCTTTTTTTGAACTTAAAAACATTTTCTACATATACTTTTACATTTGTAAAAGGTCGAAAATCATTTATAATTTCCAATTACGAATCCTTTTCTCGTGCGTTTTACCAAAACGAGTTCGAAACATAGAAAATTACTCCAATTCTAACATGTTAACTTTTAATTTGCCTAATCTCACAAATTAACATCATAATTGGACATTCAAACCAAAATCCAGCATACCACAACTTCTTTACCCTTTCAAAATTGGCAACTCGGGTGCCTAAACATTCATAAGCACAAAACAAACCTATATCTACATGTACAAAAAGGTATGCAATACCCTAGAAGACGACTTGGACAATCGTGGTCGTATCCAATCCTCGCCCTAGTACCGAACACTTTCCTCAGTACCTCGTACTTCTTCGCCTAAAAACATTAAAACATTTGAAAATATGAGACAAAAATCTCAGTAAGCAACTATCAACTATAGAAACTAGTTTTTATGTAAAATAGCTATATGTATACATTTGTGAAAACATTTAACCAAACCAAACCTTGAACTTATTAACTTGTAAACAACATCCAATTAAAACGAAATTTTAATCAATAATCTCAAATCAAACTTAATCAAAATATAATGATTCTTATATAAACGTTTACTAAAAACCAAAGTTTGAATCAAATTCAACATCGTATCTATCACCGAGTATCCCCTCGTAAATCAATCCACAACACGCAAACATAATCGAGACATCTCTTTAACCATGCCTAATCCCGTATTGGTCTTACCCAACACTTTGCTGCCAATACCTGACTAGGTTTTTAGACTGTGTACATAGGCCATGTTCCTCACTAAACATGGTCTTCAAATATCAAACCACCCGTCCGGACTACTCCTGATGGATACAAACTTTACCCAAAATCCAAATAAACTTCAATTGTATACATTTTCTCATCAAATAGATCAAACTTTACTACAATCATCAATAAACCGAAATCCAACATTTACTGAACCAAAATAGCAATTGAACCCCTGAAGAAATCCAATTTAACACCAATTGAACCAAAATATCATTAAAACCCTTAAAGAAATACAATTGAACATTAATTGAACCAAAATAACATTAAAACCCTTAAGGAAATCCAATTGAACACTAATTGACCCAAAACAACATTAAAACCCTTAAAGAAATTCAAATCAACATCAATTGAACCCCAAATAGCACTTAAACCCTTAAGAAAACCAATACAACATCAATTGAACCAAATATCCCTTAAGAAAACCAATTCAACATCAATTGAACCAAATAATAATCAAACTCTTAAGAAAACTAATTCAACATCAAGGTATGAATCAAAATAGTCTAAAATTACCATTGTGAACTCATTTCCTTCAAACTTGAACACAAACTCAAATCAACAACCAGTACTCAAATCATTTCTAAGAAAACCCTTAGGAAACAAATTCATGAAAATTTATAGCTCAATATACATATGTTTATACATGCAAACCAAAAACTAGTTGATAGTTACTTACCTTAACCTAAATTTGAGAACAACACCACCAAAACCCTAAATCTGTCCCAAATCTTCCTAGCCCGTATTCTTTGTACACTACTCCAAATCAAAATCCCTCCGGTCCGAAGTTGCTTCTAAGTGTCTAGAGTCTCTAGTTAAAATTTGAGGTGATTTGAACGGTTAGATCTCCGGCAACACCGAAACGGTGGAGCTATCCTGTTTTGGTGGGTGGTGGAAGGTGGAGAGAGAATGGAGGAGAAAGATGTAGAAGCTTATCCTTGTGATCTAAAATGATTACAGATGCTGAAAATAAGGCTTATATAGCCCGCTATATTAATTATAAAATGTCATTTTTGGTCCCTCATAATCCAATTTCTTTTAAAATTCACTCTAAACTTATAATTACTTTTAAAGATATGCAGTTACCCTCTAAACTATACCCGTAACATCCAATTAATCGAACAATCCTAAAACGAATATAATATAGCTTAGGGTTCGGGATATAATAAATAAAAAATTAAGGACACGGATATGACAAAGCTTATTTGACTAACGGTGCAACACGGTCAGCCTCGACATCAACTTCAGTGCCAATGCCTTCTTCATCACCATTTCCAGAAAATTAAGACATAAAAGAAAGCATTCGACTTTTTTTCAAATAAAAATTATATTTAAAGAACAACAAGCTCCAAGTTAGCTTTTTTCGAATATAATTCAACAATTTGAGATGGTAAAGGGTTGAATTCCCTTAATTCCCAATCCGATCGCCAAAGAGAAAAAGACGGAACCGATCTAAAAATTAAAACAGACAAATACATAGGTAAATATGTGTATTAACCCTTAAAAAATATACAAATAATAATTGCTATATCATTCCTTTAAAAAAATTGCTATATCATTTAAAATATTGGTATTTAAGGGTGAGAAATAAAATAATTAAGTATAAATGTGAAAGATGTAAGTGTTGTATGCCCTAGGCCATTCTTTTTGTATATTATACAGTGTGAATTTTGTATCCAAATGGCAGTTAATAAAATATGTATTCATGTGTAATTATTTGTATTGTTTAATTACTTAATGAATATATATTAGTCCAAAGATTATTTACAAAGAGATAATATTATTAAGAGTTAATAATAATGAGATATATTTCTTTGGTGAAATAATAATCTTAAATGTTCATAGTCGGTGGATAATGAATTGGACACTCATCTATCCTTAGACTATCACCTCCGTTTATTTTCTCGATTAGTATGAGATATTAATCGGAAACAGAAAATCTCATTCTGTTTGATATAATGATATCAGAATAAATATGTGGACATTCAAAGAGGTGAATGGTCTAACTGTGACGTTAGATAATAATTGCACAAAGGTTTACTCCTAGTCAACATAATTATTATCTAGGTCATAATAGTGCATATAGTCCTTTGACTTGAGGAAACTTAGTTGTTCTTGCGCAGGTAATTATAGTTTGTTTCTGCTTTGTACTGGGATCTTAATTCTGGTAATCCGGCAGTGAATCGCTATAGTTAGTTGAGTAGTGTAACAAGAGTTTGCTAATAGAAGATTCATTACTCTAAGTAAATAGAGATAAATCCTAAGATAGTTATTGATTAGTTTTTGATGGAATGAGTTCCTGGCCAGGACAATAAAACTCATCTGATGAGATAAGTATCAAGGAATGGTTCCTTGATGTGAGTCTTATTTTATCAAAGACTTAATCAATATTTCTTAGTATCTTGACGGTTAGAGCTTGACACTTTGTGGCTCTAGTCAAGATCAGGATTTTTAATGAAAGGACTTTAGTGCATGGAAATTATGATCGATGGTTCATAATTAGTTTAATTATAAGTTCAAGTAACTTCATTCCTTAGTTGGGACGTCATGGCGCAGTGTTTTAGCTGGAGATCATGACCTTTAGAGGACTATAAGTATATGTAAGCTAAGCTTATATAAGATACACTTGTAGTACAAGGAATTGGATTCCTAACATAATTAATAAGTGTTATTATTATGCCTCTAATGCCAGTTAAAGATGAACCTAAAAAGTCACACACATATAAGTTGTCTATATCTAGCTTTTGTTAAATTGATTAATTACAAGTGTTTTAATTAATTAATTGACACAATTGAATATGTCAATGAGATTGACAAAACATTCTAACACTGTTTGATATTCAATTAAAATGAGGAAATTAATTTTTCTCAATTTAAATTGATGGCTTTTTCAAAATACAATAGTCAAGTGTTGACTGTTGGAATTGAGAGGTGTTTTAATTTAGCTCCTCTTAGATTTTGTTAAAAGGTATATTAATAATTAATTAAGTGGTTAATTAATTATTATTATATATTTTTTTATAATAATAATTATATAATAAATTATTATATATAATAATAATATTTATTTTTATTTTTATTATTATATTTAATATTTATTATTATATTATTATTTAAAAAAAATTAAAAAAATATATATCATTGCATGCAGTAGGACACGTACCGCATACAATACATATCAATCCAAAATGGATTGATATGTTTGACATATATATATATATATGTCACTTATGAAAAAAGTCGACATATCCATATATATATATATATATAAATGCAAACTTGATATGGGCCCTGTTTGGTAAAGAGTGTTTTGGGATAAAAAGAACGGTTTTAACCAATTTTAGAGGTTTGACCACTAAAACCGCTGATTGGAGTGTTTGGTGGAGAGAGGTTTGGAAGAGAGTTTTGGGATGAAAACGCTAATTTAGAAAAAGCTCTTAAAATGAGTTTTTTCAATTAGCGTTTTGGAATATTAAAATTAATGGGCTTCTTTAACCCTAATATATAGGCTCTCTCTTTTCCTGCGCCAAAATTAATGCCCTTATTCGTCTTTTTGCACAAACTGTTATTATCAATCAGCTAATTTTTACCAAACAGGTCTACACAAACAGCTAGTCAAATCAGCTAATGTAATCAGCTAACAGCTAATGTAATTAGCTAACAGCTAACAACTAATTCCCAAACAGGGCCATAGTTTTTGATTGATTTTTGGTGTTGATCAATCTTTGAGCAAGAGTTTCAATTTCTTCGAGCTTTAATCTAATCGACTTAGTGGGTTAACTAGAGGCTTCACCATTAGAGAAGCTTTAATACCCGATTGGAATCTACAAGAGGTATTTATTCCAATCTCGTAGTATAAATACCAATTTAATTATTAAAGAACTTAATGATCCTGATTAAGGATTTGATGTCAAATATCGGATGTTTGATTGTTTATCAGAGTGATTGGATCATACTGATTGTTTATTTAAAATTTTTTTTTGAAATTCATTTCCTAAATACCAACATGCTTCCGTTTCAAATCCTTCAAAAAGACATATAAACAACTTTATCAAAAAAAAAAAAATATAAACAATCATTACCAAATGGTAAAAACGAATTAAAAATTAATTTTTTGGGTCCAAAATCAAAAGTAGTAATAATGATAATAACAATAATGTGATTCATATAATCTACCTAACTTTTTCTGATATAAAAAAGCAACCTTGAAATAACAATATTTCAGAAATACTAAAAGTTCCTCCTTTATTCATTAAAAAAAACAAATCTCCTTTAATTAAATTCTAAAAAATATGTATTTTTTTTATCAACAGTGGAGCAGATCCAGTTTATTTATATGCTTTCATATTTTATTTGTGCATAGAGAGCTATTATCGAAGATAGGTTCTCAATGATGATTTGATTATTTAAAGATGAGGTTGTTTTTGAACAATTCGAGAGCATGTTCAACAATAGAAACCGTGCAGAAGGTATGAAAGAAATTTTATTAGGGTGCAAGATGATCACATACATTACATGTGTATGAAACAGATTAAGTGTAATTTGAAAGTCGAATTTGAAATGACTTAAAAACTTCTGTCTATACAACCGGAAATAATCACTATATATAGTAAACTAAAGTTAGATGTTTTGTTACATCTGAACCTATGCTTCTATATGGTATTAAGATGAAAGACATGCTTCTCTTTCCAAGAAAGAATTGAACAACATAACACATGTTTCATACCATGCGTGCTTTGCCGATCACAAGATGGAAAAGGGGCGATCTTACCTTTTCCTAGTGTGAGACTTACATCGTGAAATCACGATTTCTCGACATTCCTTATCCTTAAAGACTCTTAACTTATTCTAGAATTATAGTCTAATGTGATTAACCTGGAAAGGTCGTCTTTAGGTTGATGTGCTGATTCCAACCAAAAAGAACCTGACTGGATAATCAAGGTAAAGTATGATCGAAATAATAAAGTAAAAGGGAAAGATATCCATTAAGTTCACATCTTAAAAGTTTATGTATTTCACTGTCCGAACACTTATGCACATCTGCATATTTGTGAAAAACAGAAGAACTATAGAGATCAATGTTATTACAGTGGATGTGATTTGGAATCTAGAATAAAACATACACTAGAGACGATCCATGTTAAAATATATCTCCAACGATGATATAGTCTCAATTTTGATACATGCACATTGAGCAGCTATACGTTCCAACGAGTATATAACACTAGAGCTCTCGATAGTATGTCGGTCGCATGAACTATTTGCAATCATATGAGATTGAGATGAGGATTGTATATGTTCCATTATGTGCGAATGGCAGATGTTAGCATTATTCGGGTTATGGACCGAATAACTAATTCGCCTAAAATGGAATCGGACCAAGACCATCCAAAAAGATGGAGGATTAGGGTTAAGGTTTTATAAGCTTAACCAAGGCTATAAATAGATAGCCACCTAATCCCAATCACACTGTCAATTGCACAAGATACAAAACACAATCTCTGTGCCTTCTCCCTCCTCCTGCGCCACACTTCCTCCCTATCTCAAACGTCAGCTTTACTTCGTGGATCCACCATTTTCACCTCGTGACTAATATCAATATGGGCGATTCATGACTGGTGATTCAAGATCATGGTTGATCTGATTTATTCACTGCTTATCTTCCCAATGAGTTCTACTCTACAAGAGGTAAGTCTTAAACTCGTGTTTGTATTAGGATAATCCCTTCAGGATTTCTTTTGTCCAGCTAATACAAAATACGGTATAATTTTTAAATGTTTTTTTTTTAAAAGCACGTCTATTCTATTCATATGATATGGTGTGATCTGTTACAAATGAGTGGTAAAATAATGCATGTAGATGGCACGATTCGTGACTGAGAAGATAGTTTGATGAATTATTTCTCAAATTGAGCAAACTTGTCAATGTTAGAGGTTAATTTTCTCTTTGCTACCAACTTTATGGTTAAATTGCAAAATTTTAGATGTTAGGGGTAATTTGCACTTTGCTGCCAACATTATGAGTAAACTTATACAATTTTAAATGTTAGAGGTAAAATTGCTCCTAATGCCAGTATTAGGGGTATCTTTCTATGATAATAATTTCTTTCCCATATTAATTAATTTTAACCCGATCTTTCGTTTATGAAAGCATATATTTATTCCGATGTCATACTATCATATAAAGGGTTTACATGGACCAATGCGATTTTCTTTCCCGAGACACATGGCCAATCAAAGGGTAAAGTTCAAATGCACGCTTCGGTCCCTTATTCTCTACTAGAATAAACAGAAGCAACATACATTCGCAAAAGTAACCGAAATTAACAAACCATTGAGATATTGCATCATGGAAGTCTACTAAACTACGAGGGACCCTTCAAAGTTATTATAAATACCAGATACAATGTCTTAAAACACTAACTAATTCCTCCTTCAACTACTCTAAAGCTCTATTTTCCAGTATCATCACTAACTTAAGTATAAAAGTAGAATTCTCCTCTATTTATTCTTTTACTTCAAGTGATTTGTCAAGTCCTATCAGTAAAATAAAGTAAATTATAAATCTAACACCAAGATAGGTTAAACCAGCACAGAATCCACAAAAAATAATAGCTATGAAAAAGAAATTAATTTCAAGTAACCGAAAACAATATTTTCAGTGAAATAACATTTTTTTTAGAAATCATGAGTTGCCCAAATAGAACTACAATATATAATTTTCTTCCCATAAACCCAATCGGAAATACAAATCTATATCGATTTTATCTCGGAACTTCATAAATATAGCAATTTACACGATGCACTAACCATCAATTGTCTCGATAAATTATTGTCGCTTTTATTGAACTTAAAAGATAATAATATATCAAAGCCAGGGCCGGTCCTTACAATTTAGGGACCCTAAGCAAAATAAACTACAAGGGTCCATTTAATATAAAATTTACTAATTAAAATGTAAAAATTTGGCACACCTTTTAAATTTTAAATTGATTTTTATTCATATCATTGCATAAACTAATTTTTGATTTTTAAATCTAATCAAATTATGGTAATAAAATGAAATTTCTTTTAATTTTAAATTTAATCAAATTAAAAAGAGTTATTCTAACATGAGGCAATAAAATGAAACTTGTCTTTGTATCCTTAACTATCCATATCATTTATATATTAAAAATATATTAAAGATTACAAAGGTAAGAATCGAACATATGTCCTCTTTAGTTAGAAAGCAAGGCAATACAATTCTGTTACTATGAATTTATTTATTATATTTAAAACATAAACCATTTATTTATAACTCGAATTTTTTTTGGATCCCTCCAGACCTGGGCCCTAAGCCGGTGCATCCCGAGCCTAGGCCCAGGGCCGACCCTGATCAAAGATATTGTAAAAAAGAAATACAGACACATCAGAATCCGTTGTATTAGATATAAGGAGGAAACACCAAGTATGATAGAGCAAATATTGATATCAAAGCTTCGCAAAGTGAGGTTTTCTTTTCTGAGCTTTTGCATTTAAGGCCTCCATTAGATCACCAGAACTATAAACTGTTGCAGCATTCCAAGTTGCAATATAATCTAATCCTTGATCTAGAGTCAAGTCTCTACTCCTTAACATCACTGCCTTTGTTCCTGCCACCGCTGTGAGAGACTTTGCTGCAATTCCTGTGAAATATATATGTATGATTAATATTTAGAAGAAAGTACACAGATAAATCTGACGTGGTTTAAAAATTTATAAGTTGATACCTAACGGTTCATTCCGTTAGTAAAAACAATCCGATTTAACCGTTAACTAACGGTGTTAAAAAAAAATCAAATAATAATCTTACCTTGAGCGATGAGTGCCACACCTTCATCTAATGCTTGTTTAGACTCGAAAACCCGAGAAACGAGACCCATATCCTTAGCCTCTTGACCCGAAAACTTCCGACAAGTCAAAGCCATTTCCATTGCGTTACCATACCCGACTATCCCCGGCAGCCTCTGCAGCGCCCCCATATCATCCGTGAACCCGACATCGACGTGCTTGAGAATAAAATTGGAATCTTGAGTACAATACCTTATATCACAGGCAGTCACTATATCAAATGCTCCTCCAATACAATAACCGTGGATACTTGCTATCACTGGTTTCCTACACCGCTCCACCGCCGTGAACGCGTCCTGTAACAACTTGATCTCTTGCCTGAGCCACTCGTTGGCTTGACTCTTCTCGATTACGAGGCCCTGATCGCCGAGGTATTTGAGTACGTTGAGGTCAGCGCCGGCGCAGAAGTGATCACCGGCGCCACAGAGGACTATGACGCCCACATCGGGATTTTTGTCCAGAGAAGCAAAGGCGGCGGGGAATTCTGTGAAAAATTCGTAGGGGAAGGCGTTGAGTTTGGAGGGGTTGTTAAGGTATAAATAGAAGACTCTGGAATTTGGGGTTTTTTGTTGGATCGAGATTGATTTGTACTGCTGCATATTCACTGATCGGAGAATATGGTTGTAGAGGAAAGTAGAGGAACCGATGATCTGCCGTGAAAATACTGCAAGCTACTTTTTTTTTTTTTTTTTTTTTTTGAAGGATACTGCAAGCTACTTTATAGTCCAAAGAAGTATTATTTCAACTTTGAGAAATATAATTAAATATGTTCAAGATGTGTTTAATCATTATTACAACCACGTTGAAATGAAAATACACTTATTATAATAATAATAATAATAAAAATACTCTTTGAGATAATTAGAATCCTTTATAATATTTTATTAAGTTGGCATTGCATGGCGAAAAAACCAAAGTATTTGTCACATAGCTTGCACCCATAGACTATACATATGGTTAGTTATAACAACTTACATTTTGTAATAATTCAAATAACTTGAACTAATTTATGCATAGTTAATAAGAATAATAAGGGGTGTTTGGTTCGCATAGGGGTAACGAAATGAAATCAAGTAGGGGTGTTTATCGGTCGGTTTGGTCTGAAAACCGAACCGAACCAAAATAACCGAAAACCGAATAACATAAAAAATGAGAACCGAATCGAACTGAACCGAACTGATTATTTCGGTCGGTTTGGTTCGGTTTTCGATTTTAACACATACCTAACTAGTTAAAATAAAAAATAAATTAATATTTATAATTTTATAAGTTTTAATTAATTTAGTTTAATCTAAAATTTTAAAAATAGTTACGCAAGTTGAGTAGCATATATACAACATAAATGTAAAGTTTGAAAATTAAAAATTAAAAATTAACTTTATTAAAATGTAATTAAAAAAAATGTTAAATCAAAGTGATTCAAAATTTTAAAGATATAAATAGTTGAATTTCAATCTTCTACGATCACAATTCGCATTACAACCATAATTTACACTAATGTTATTGATTTGATCAGTATTAGTGCAATGTTTGAACAGTATTAATGTATTTTTCTTAGTAGAACAATATTAATATATTAGACTTAATATTGATAAAAAAATTTTATAAATAGTTACGTTCTTTGGATGGTCGGAGGAAAATACAAAGTCTCGGTCATATAAAGTCTCTACCTAAATTATAAATCTAATTAATCTCTATTTCGGTTAATTCGGTTATTTTATCATAAAAACCGAACCGACCGATATTACCGATTTTTGTAATATTTAAAACCGAAACCGAACCTAATAGTCCAAAAACCGAACCGAAAACCGAAATGCATCGGTTCGGTCGGTTATTTCGGTTCAGTTTGGTTTTTGAACACCCCTAGAATCAAGAAAGGAAAACAAAGAGAAATGAATGAAATGACCCTGAATTCCCTTTTCTGTTTGTTTCAGTTCCACAAAGGGAATGATATACCCATAATTCCCTTTGTGGTTGTTTGGTTCAAATGAGGTAATAAATTAGACTTGTATTTTTAACAATAATTTCTATACAATAATATGTCTATATTAATAAATTAATCACATGTAAATATAAGAATGAAAATCAATTTATTCAGCTATTAAAATCAAAAGACGATGAAACTGAAGAAACAGAAATAAAATAAATTAAAGAAAATGCATAAATATTTTATTTTAAAAAGAAAATAATTATTTTAAAATAATTAAAAATAAATACCAAAACCGAATAATATGATAAAAGAAAAATATTTGTCAAATAGTTTTTAGGATAAAAAATAAAAACAAATAAGTATAAGGATCAAAAGTGAGATTAGTCTAGGGATAAAAAAATAAAAATAAAAAAGTAAAAATTAGTCAAAAATATTTTTGTGAGAATAAATAAATAATATATAAGTATAAGGATCAAAAGTGAAATTACTCCAAGGATTAAAAAAGTAAGAATAAACAAATATATGAACCAAAATAAAATTAAAAACAAAATAGAGACTAAAATGAAATTTAATAAGGAGAGTAAATGTTTAAATTAGTGAGAAAGAGAGGAAAGGGAATGGAAAACCTCAGGGGGTTGGGGGGAATGAGATTAGAGGAGTTAGGGGTAAACCCAAAATTAAAAGAGGGTAAGGGGAATGATTGAATTGATAAAATAAACACCAACAAAAGGAATGAAATCTCCTCATTCCCTTACCCTTTCCTGAAACCCCCAAAACAAACGGTCCCCAAGTATAACTTTATCATCCCTCAAACTAATTGTGGAGTAACTATTAATTTATCCTTTAGCTGAAGAAAGCGAGCTTTGAATAGGGGTTTTGTTAAGATGTCCGCCTTTTGATCGATGGTTGAAATGTAGCAAACTTGAAGGGCTTAGCGTGCTACTTTGTCTCGTTTGAAATGAAAATCAATTTTTAGATGTTTGGACTGATTATGGAAGATGAGTTTAGTTGTGAGATAGGTTACACCTAGATTGTCACACCATAGGACAAGTGCTTTGGAGGAGCAAAACCGAGTTCTTGCATTAACATTCGTAACCACAAAACTTCCGATGTAAGAGAAACTAGTGCTCGATATTCAGCCTCAGTTGAGGACCTTGATACAGTGTGTTGTTTAGGAGACCTCCAAGATACTAAATTGGGCCCGACAAAAACTACATACCCGATGGTGGACTTGCAATCATCGAGATCACCACTCCAATCAACATCCGCAAACCTATTAATGTCAAGATTTTTGCCACAATGAATTCTAAGGCCATGAGTAGTTGTGTCATGAAGATATCAAAGTATGTGTTTTACAACTTTCAAATGGTCCTTAGTAGGATGATGCATGAATTGAGTGACCTTGTTAACTAGATGGCTGATATCAGGCCTTGTGATGGTAGGATATTGTAGACCACCCATGATACTATGATAAAACCTGGATCGTCAAAGAGTTCATTATTATTGATGCTTAACTTGGTAGAGGCATATGATGGTGTGGAAATTCCCTTGGAATCTGCCATTTTTTTTATTTTTATAGTAAGTAATTGATGTATTTCCTCTCACTTAAGTGAAGAGACGAACGGGTCCAAGTAGCTTCCAATCCAAAGAAGTAAGAGATTTTACGAAGGTCTCGAATAGCAAAATGAGACTTGAGTTGATGTACAAGACATGTCATGACCATGTCACAACTCTCGGTGACTAAGATATCGTCAACATATAGAAGGCAAAACATATGACTTCCATGAGCATGAAAACAATAGAAAGATGTGTCCACTTTTGAACAAATGAATCCAAGTTGAGTGAGTGAATTAGTTAAGCATTTGTGCCACATTCGAGGTGCTTGTTTAAGGCCATAGAGACTTTTCTTTAATTTGCAGACATGGATTGGATGATCAGGGTGAATAAAACCAGGTGGCAGTTGCATGTAAACCGTTTCATCCAAAGTTCCATATAGGAATGCATTTGAAACATCTAACTATTGAAACACAACTTCTATGGAGTTTTTTTATTATGAAAAAATAACTATTAAGGAATTAGATTCCCAAAGTATTTAATTTTAGAATTGAATTAAGTTGTTTTATGCTAATGTGTTTGTTAAGTGTTGATCATATTTAAACATAAATTGAAGACAACTTAAAAAGGCCTTAAAAGAATTAACGGCCCAAAGCTTAAGTCTGGCTCATAACCCAAATCTGGAACCAAAAGCCTGTTGACATTCAGTCAACTCAAACATTCCAAAAGAAACAAAACTGATAGAAGACCATGTCATACAAACGTCTCTCTCTATCAACCATTTAAGGAAAGATTCAGACTAGAAGTTTGCAACGACAGAAGTTAGAAGACGATCATTGAGGCGCAGCTTGCAATGAAAATATAGTTGTAATAAAAATACTTGTTAAGACATGATTGCCTACGGAAAGAAATCTAAGAGGCTCAAATTTGAATTAGTGATATGTAGACAAAGAAAAAAATGTTAGGAGTAAGTGGGAAATTTAATCTTAACTTTCTAGGAAAGTGTAGATTTAACCGTAATGTACAAAATGGTATAAATTTAATATTAATTGTTTTAAAATTGCAGGTTTAACTATTAGTGAACTGTTACATTAGATATTCTAAACAAATTTATTGATAAACTAAAGCAGTTTCGTACATTTTTTGTTGGTTATTCGTAACTATATTAGTAACTCAATAAACAATTTAGCCACTTCCATAAAAAAAATTTGTGATTAGCTTATAAAATAGCAGACTTAATGCCAATTTAGCGTTGTCGTGACCAACAAAACATATTGTGGGGGAAAGTGCTGTGAGAAAAAATGATGTGGGAAAAATCTGATAAGTGTTTGGTAAACACACACTAAAAATTTTAGAAGTCAAGAAATAAATATAATATTAAGTTACATTGAATATTTTCAGTAGAAATTGTTTTCTGTCGGTTTCTCAAGAGCTGCACAATTTGTTTGAGGTTTATTCAAATGCATGGTCGGTAGCTACTTGGGGCTCCTTTGTCTTATTGGCAGAAATAAAAACCCCGAAATTTTCATTATCTTGAAGAAAGAATGAAAGTCCAAATTTTTAGTTGGAAGTCTAAATTCGTCTCTAGAGCAAGGAAAGAAGTTTTAATCAAGTCGGACCTTCAAGCCATCCCGTCTTATGCGATGAGTTTCTTTGAGATCATTGTCACTCTCTCCACAAAGCTCGAAAGAATATGAATTCCTTTTGTTGAGGTTCTTCTAGTGAAAATCAACAAGATATTAGTTAGAGATCTTAAAATCGATTGTGTTTACCTAAATACCAAAGGGGAATGGGATTTCGAAAGTAGAACCACTTTAGCGCTTTTGGCTAAACAAAGTTGGCGTCTCTTTTCCAACCCAAATTCTCTTGGTGTATTAAGCGAGATATTATCCTAATACTGATTTTCATGAGGCTGAATTAAAGAGTAATTCGAGTTTCTTATGGCGTAGTATTTTGAAAGCTCAAGATCTTTGTCCGTAAGGGGTGCTAAATGCTTAGTTGGTAATGGGACTGATATTCAAGTGTTGGGCGATCCTTGGCTCCCGTATCCTGATATTCCTAATACTGATTTTCATGGGGCTGAATTAAAGAGTAATTAGAGTTTCTTATGGCGTAGTATTTTGAAAGCTCAAGGTCTTTGTCCCTAAGGGGTGCTAAATGCTTAGTTGGTAATGAGACCGATATTCAAGTGTTTAGAGGTTATCTATTGAGGTATATGGCGTAATCAGAATCATCTAGTTTGCAGTAACACTTCTTTATCGATGGTAGTAATTTTTAGCACAACCATCACTTTTTTATCTCGATGGAACCAGTGTCATACCCATCAGCCTATTGCTTCTACTGCCCCCAGCTTGACAACTCGTTGGTTACCCTTTAGCCCTGGTTTGCTTATTTGTAATGTCGATGATGTTGTGTTTCCATTATCTCAATGTGTTGGATATGGTTTCATCTTGAGGAACTCTACTGGTTTTGTGTTTAGTGGAAATGGTAGGCTTCCTTACACATCTGATGTGTTGATTGCTGAAGGTCTTAGTGCGTGGGAAGCTTTAAGTTGGCTGAAGGCAAATGGGTTTCAAGATGTCACGCTTCAATCAGATTCTCAACTTTTAGTTCAAGCTATCAATGATCAGGCCGATTTGATCTATATGTTTGGTTTAATTGTTAATGACTGTAAAGCTTTTGTAAGAGCTATGCTTAATTGTTATGTTCAATTTGTTAGTCGATCTGCCAATCATGTAGCTCATACTTTAGCTAGAGCGATTGATTCTGAGTCAGATTGTGGAGCTTGCGGTGTTGTCCCTCCTCCTTTTTTTTGTTTCTGTTTTGAGAGCTGATCAATAATATCATTTCATCTCTTCTAAAAAAATTATGATGAAAGTTACGATTATTTTTATCAAAAAAAAAATCAGCTTTGTTGATAAGCTGTGACATCTATTTTCCCCAAACGTTACAAATTGTAGCTTTTCCTAAAAACAGCTTTCCAAACTTTTAAAGAAAGTAGTTTTGCATGTACCAAGCGTTGCTTTTAGGGAAAACTGTTTTTGAGTTCTAGGAAAGCAATGTCAAACGCACCCTTAGTTCTTAGCATTTTAACATGATTAAAATTGGTCTCATTTGAAAACGTTAGGGTTAAATTTCTACAATTTTGTATGTTAAGACTAAATCTGCATTTCCCACTACAAGAAAAATTAGTATCCTCTAAAATGTTATGGTTAAATTTGGTCATTATCCCTTTTTTTAACCATCAACCTTATACAAAATGCTATAATATCATATTAATGTGCTTATTTGGTTATATTTTTCGGAGCTAGAGTTTTTTCTTTTCAATTCTATATATGAAATAAAAGGTATTGGTAAAACTTAAAAACAATTTTTATTAGCTTAAAAATCAACTAATTAATAATAGTAAACAATAAACAACTAATAATAACAACTGAACCAAACCGACTTCTTGTCTTAAATTAACATAAAAAATACTTTAAAGAAAAAAAGTTGTCTTACATCTATAAAAAGTAATACTATGACATACTAATTATATATGTAACATACAGTATTTAATACACTCATCTCATATACAAAAGCGACTTTAACTACTAAATTAGTATAATTTAATTGGTACATATCATAAATTAAAGATGAGAAGCTGTGAGTTCGAACCATTTATCACGAAAAAAAAAAACAAAAAAGCCTCTTATTACTGAACCAACCTTAATTGGTTGTAAATATAATTTTATTAGTTTATCCGATTTTTCGATGCTCATCAAACAATTTTTAGATTTATCCTCTTAATTAAAATTTTATGTATACTTTAAGACTCCAACTTAAAATCTTTATCTTAAATGATCTGTCTCAAGTGAACATTAATTGATGCAAATATTAGTTTTCTTTATATACATATAATTGTGGGGTTAAAATACTATAAAATGTTATCACAATAATAATGCTTTTGTGTATATAATTTTAAAAAAGTAAAAATAATAATTTCAGTGGGATGGCTCCACCACTATCGAACATTAATATACAAAAATATCAAAAACTAATTAATCCAAAAGTTTTTCTAAATAAATTAATCAAAAGTATTAGTTAATGACTAAAGTGCAACATCATTATTTATCATGTGCGACAACCAATATACATCAACAAAGAAATTAGAAGAAGGTTCTAAATTGGCGGTAAATGAGTCAATATCGCAGCTCCTACATAAACTCTCGATTATAGGTTTATATACAAGTTTATAAACAAATTCGATTATAAAGTTCGTGAATAAATTTGATTCAATTATTCTTTTAATACTAATATTTTTATAAAAGAAAAATATAAAAGAAGGTTGTTTTGTAAATTTTAAAACTATTCATATTTTTGTGTTAAAGAAATTTCAAATCAATATGATTAATGAGTTGTTTACGAACAAAATTCATGAATTGAATTAACGAGTTCTTCGTGAGCAAAACTCGTTAATAAGTTCACAACAACTCGTAAGCAGCCCATGAATATAATATTGAGCTCGAGCTAGAGCTAGAGCTCGGCATTTTTCTAATGAGCCGTGCATGAGCATGTCAAAACTTGACTAGGCTCCGCTAGATTACAACTCTAGTTTTAAAAGAAAGGGCTAAAATCACTTAAGAGACGTTTGTTTTAGGGGTTTCAGGAAATAGTAAGGGAAATGTGAGGTTTTATTCTCTTTGCTTGTATTTGTTTTATTAGTTGAATCATTCATTTTACCATTTTTTAGTTTTGTGTTTACATCTAACTCATCTAATCTCATTTCCCAACCCCTAAGGTTTTCTATTCCCTTTGGCTCTCTTACTATCTTGAACTTCTACTTTCCTTATAAAATTCTAATTTACTTTTAAATTTTTTATTTTGGTCCATATATTTATTTATTTTTACTTTTTTATCTTTTAATTAATTTTATTTTTGATCATTGTACTTATATATTTTTAATTTTTTTCCTCAAAAAATATTTTTGACTAAATTTTAATTTTTTATTTTAATTTTGATCCATGTACTTATTTGTTTATACTTTTTTTATACCTAAACTAATTTCACTTTTGATCCTTGTACTTATTTATTTTTACTTTTTTCTCTGAAAATAGTTTTGACCAATTTTTTTCTCTTATCATATTATTCGGTTTTAGTATTTATTTTTAATTATTTTCTTTTTAAAATAGAATGTTCATACATTTTATTTGATTAATTTTATTTCAGTTTCATCATCTTTTGATTTTCAATTAATTGATTTTAATTCTTATATTTCATTAATACAGACAGTGTATGTATAACATCCCGGTCCAATACCATGTAGATATTGTCCGCTCTGGCCCAAATCCAACACTTTGGGCCTCACGGCTTTAAAACGCGTTTGCATGTATTGGATTCACATCTTACTAATAAGCTCCATCACTCCCTCTCCATTTCCGATGTGGGGTTCAGTTCATTCCTGAACTCATCGCCATCCCTTAGGGCCGCTCCTTGCTTAGGCCTTCTTACCCCGGCCCCACCCACCCCGGATCAGGTCGTTACAGTAATGGCTTGGACATATAAGTTAACTAGTCTTTCTGTTATTTCTTCTTATGCATTTCGATTACGCAAATTGCATGAGAAGACCCAATAGATGCCGGTCGCAGTGGTTAAAGATGATTGCTTGATCCCTGGTTGAGTGTTTGATCCGTGGAGTCGCACATTTGGAAAGACCTTTGGCTTTAACCGCACTCGTATTGGAATTGCAAGAACAATGACTCCCACAATTATTTCGACCAAAAATTGCATGAGAAGTTTTCTCTCTTCTCCCTTTCCCTTCTGCATTTCAATTTGAAAAATCAGTTTTATCTGGCTATTAAATTAATATTTTTTAACTTATGTTTGAGACATGCACAATTTTTATGCTCATTGTCTTTTTTTTTTTTTTAATGAACTTATACTCATTGTTTTAAATGTCACTTTTTGAAGCAATTTTAAATGTCAATCAAAAATTAATACTTTTTGAAACTTATGTTTGAAACATGCACAATTTTTAAACTCGCTGTTTACTTTATGAAATTCAACTTTTTTTTTTTTACTTATGTTGACCGATTTTTCTACTCGTTATTTCAAATGTCACTTAATCAAATTTAATATATTATTTTGAAAGTCCCTTCTATGGTTACTTTATTTTTGACAAAGTACTATTACCTGGTGTGTTTTCACCATTAGATGATGGAGTATAAAATTAATTCAATGATGAAAACACACAAGATAAGACTTACTTTGTCAAAAACAAAGTAAACATAGTCTTTACCACTTTTGAAAAAGAAAATCAAATTTATTATTTTCTTATGTTTCAGACAAGCACGATTTTTTAACTTGTTATTTTAAATGTCACTTAATCAAATTTAGTATTTTTATGAAAGAGGAGATCAAATTTAATATTTTCTTATGTTTGAGATAGGAATAATTTTAATAGTCATTATTTTAAGGGTTAATTACAAAATCCTATGGAGAAATCCGTTATATTTTTAGACTCACTACAACACATGCCACCAAACTAAATATTTTCATTGTCTTCTTTCCCAACTCAGTGTATATATTATCACTTAACGCCACTTATACTTCACTTCTCATCCTTTATGCAATCAAATTTCAATTTCATACATCAATCCAAAATTCAAACTCTTCATGTAAGTATTTTATTGATTTTACATACATAAATTAATTTTATATATTTTAAGGTAGTTTGCACCTTAGGAGTTTGGAATTCGGAGGTTTTTATCCAACCCGATGGGTTCGTAGTTGGTGATTTTGCTCCCCAGAATTGTAAACTGCGAGCAAAAAGTGCGGAGGCTTTAGGGTTATGGGAAAAGGGTTCTCAGTTACTTAATTGTGAAGTATTGCGAAGAACTCAGTTTTTTTTTCTCTGATACTTCATACTCTTTTTCTTTAATTTGTTTTGTCAATATGTTTGTTTCTCAGCAGCAATATATTAACCAGTCATGTTTTGTGTTTGATCACATGGAACAACCAATGAAAAACAAAGGGAAAGCCATGACATACGTGGATGGTGAATCGAAATTGCTTAGATTTCAACAAAAATCAGATTCGAGAGGTTACAAGAGAGTCTCCAAATTTGAGTTCAACTCTTTTAGTGTTAAACCACATCTCTTTATGTTTCGGTTTAAGTGGAGTAATCTCTCTAGTTAACACACTGTGACATATGGGAGTAGATAATGTGCACAGTTCCATATCCACCAAATGTCTGAAACAACTCATCTTAAACATTTTCATCTGCTGTTTTGACAAATTATTCTTCACTTTCTTCATTACATCCAAGTCAACCCTCACTGTGATTGATGCATTTACATTCAAGCTAAAAAGATACTTGAATTTGATGCCTTTCAGACTATCATCCAGAGATATTTCTCTCTTTCTCTTATTGGAATCATATTATAAAAAAAATTGGCATAAAAAATACTTCGCAGTTATCAATTCTTTCGCAGTTAACCCAAGTGCGAAAACAAAACAAGCAACAAATATTTCGCAGTTACAACAACTGCAATGCGAAAACAATTGTTTTAGTAATTCCGGCAATCCCTTCGCAGTGTCTGAGATTTGTTCATTAAGAAAATTATTTAATAATGAGCATTTCATTTATTTGTTCACGAGATTTCCTCACGAACAACTTATTAATTTTGTTTATGAATTTTGCCCGCAAACAGCTCGTTAATTATGTTAAAAGCTACGTAGTTTTGAAACCGACAAAACTAAAATTTCACACGAAACTATGTCGTTTTACATTTCCTCTTTTGTAGAAATACTATTACTAAAAAAGAATAATAGAATCGAGCTTGTCAGTCCATAAACATTAGGGGTGTACATCGATTCGGTTTAAACCGCATACCGAACCGAACCGAGTGAATTCGGTTTCTTAACAATTCGGTTCGGCATCGGTTTTAATTTTAAGTATATTTCGGTATTCGGTTTAACAGAAAATGTAAAAAAACCGAACCGCACCGAATTACACATATTTTACATTTATATATATATATATATATATATATATATATATATATATATATATATATATATATATACACATATTTTTTTTAATTATGGTTGAGATAATAACTGAGGGCGCGCGTTGGCGCAACGGTAAACGTTGTTGTCGTGTGACCAAGAGGTCACGAGTTTGAGTCTTAGGAGCGGCCTCTTGCCAAATAAATTGGCAGGAGAAGGCTTGCCCCCCAGTACACCCTTGTGGTGGGACCCCTCCCCGGACCCTTGCTCAGCGGGAACGCGTAGTACGACCGGACCGCCCTTTTTATTGTTGAGATAATAACTCAATATAGATATATTTTGGAAATATTTCAATTTTTGTTGTTGTTTTTGTTGTTGTTGAGGTAATGAGAATATATAGTGATTTTTATTTGTTATTTATTATTTTTAACTTAATTTGGTTTGTTCGGTTTAAACTGAACCGAATCGCATATTTTGGTTCAGTTTTAATTCGGTTTTACCTATTATTCGGTTCGGTGTCGGTGTGAATTATTTTGATCATTTCGGTATTCGGTTTTTTCAGTTCGGTTCGGTTCGGTTTTGTACCGATGCACACCCCTAATAAACATTATAATCGAGCTAGTTCATGAGCTTGTTCAAGGCATCCGCTGTTTGAGAATGTGTTTTGAAGGAAAAAGCTGCCAAATAGAAAAAAGGTATGAAGAAGACGATCAGGATCTCACGTGTGGCAGCTGTTGGAACAAAGTCCTATCTATAACTGAAACTGTGTGAGCTTTCAAGCCGAGTTTTGGCGTTGTTTAAGCTCGATTCATTTAAGAATCGAGCTTCAAAATCATGCTCAAACTCGGGATTTTTTTTTATAAATCGAGCCGATTATGATCGAACTTTTATGGAGCCGAATGTCAAGCCGCTCAAAAGCGACTCGGCTCATTTACAACCCTAGTACCAACCTAGTTGGGATGTCCGGATTCTTCTAAACTCTAGCTTCTAGGTTTTACACACATAATAATAATAATATGACCTCAAATAATCAGCTCGACGTATGGATCATATGGTACATCGGAAGTATATGTATAGTAAAATCTCTCCAAAAAAAATTCCTCACATACATGCATATTGAAATATTGATTGCACTTATTTACATATACATATATATATATATATATATATGATTTACAGGAATATGGAAACAAATTGAGCAAAAGTCTTGTTGAAGGAAATACCAAAACTTAAAAAAAAAAAAAAAAGTTGAAAGCGTAAATCAAGAGATGACAGTTACAACAAATAGAAGACATTCAGAAATAGAAGTTGAGAGAAAAAAAAAATGATAAGTAAACATTAGCAGCAGTGTTGAGCTTTTATGCTATTACACGATTTTTAATACACACATCAACGAGCAACTACTCTTGGAAATGTTTGAATCAGATAGGTAGCATGGGCTGGCTATAAGTACAAAATGGCTCAAAACTTCTTATTTTATATATAAATAGACTCTTGAGCTATCTAATTCAGGGCAAGTCACACATTTGGTCAAGAAAAGAAAAGAGAGCAAAAAGTATAACATATGGGTGACAACACAAACTACATTTTCTTTTCATTCAGTGTCACTCATCCCAAATTAACTAGTTCAGAGACCCCTTTTTTTTTTCTTTTTGGGAACTTATAGCCTAGGTATCATATTTGGAAACTTTCTGACTTCTCTATAATGTCAAAATTAAGGTGTACCTGGCACAGGTATTGAGGATCAGAATTATCACAACTGAATTGTATGCTTCGCTTCACACCATGATCTGCGGAATTTTGGCCAATGACGCTTGGATTTTCTCCTCGTCAAATGACAAGTCAACCATATTTCCTTGCAGATACCTCTCATATGATGTAAGGTCAAAATGGCCATGTCCACACATTGCCATAAGAATCACTTTTGCTTCTCCAGTCTTCTTGCAATGCAGAGCTTCCCTAATGGTGGCTGCAATTGCATGAGTTGGTTCAGGCGCAGGTATTAACCCTTCAGATCTAGCAAATTGGATAGCACCTGCAATACGGTCACAATATTACAACTCCAGAGGAGACTCCGTCTCACTGAGCCAAAACTATTGGATGGTCTATAATCATTATTAACTAGAGCTCCTCTCTTTTTAATGGAACCTATCAAAAGTGTAAGCTGCCACACGAATTCCTTTGGGCTTGAAGCGTGTATAAGTGCTGAAATTTAACTCATAAATGGGATTTACAGACTCAAACTCTAGACCTTTTGATTTAATAGGCTCTAATGCGTTAAATAACCATTCAACCCAAAAGCTTATGTTGATAAATAAGGTTACAAGAATGGTGTTTATTATCTCTAACATAATTCTACTGAAAATTTAGAAATCACATTGCAGCCATTTATGGGATAAACTTACTGGTTTAAGTGCAGAAAAAGGAAGAGAAGCTTACCCTGAAAGCACTCAGTCTGAGGAATTGCCATTGCCTCCATGAAGCCCAACTCATAGACATGTGAAAGCAATGGTGCCATACCGTGATAACGCAATCCCCCTATAGAACAGAGAATATGCTATTGGTAAAGAAGGATAAGAAATTTGAACATGACTCCTTAATTGAAATTCTGCATACCAGCATGAATAGGGTCAGGAATGAAATCGTGCCCTAGTGTATGCATCTTCATTAATGGAGTCATCCCAGCCGTATCACCAAAATCATATGCATAAACGCCTTTTGTTAGTGAAGGGCAAGCTGCAGGTTCAACTGCTTTTATTACAGGGTTGATTTTCCCGTTCAGCTTCTCCCTAATGAACGGAAAACTGAGTCCTGCAAAGTTGGAGCCTCCACCAGTACACCCTATAATCACATCAGGAGTTTCACCTATAGCTTCCATTTGCTTCAGGCATTCTTCACCTATAACTGTCTGGTGTAACAAAACATGATTGAGCACACTCCCCAAGCAATACTTAGTATCAACATTTGATGCTGCTACCTCCACAGCTTCTGAAATAGCTATTCCTAAACTTCCTGGGCTTGAAGGATCCTTCTGCAGGATTTGGCGCCCTGACTCCGTAACAGTTGATGGTGACGGATGTACTTTTGCACCCCAAGTTTCCATCATTAATCTACGATATGGTTTCTGATCATACGATGCATGAACCTGCCACACCTATACAAAGATTCAAAATCAACGTAAGAAGTAATTATGTTTAGCATTTGAACCCAAAACATCAAATGGCACTAGTATGCAGAGAAACAGTAAAGTTCAACAATGATTACATGTCTAGAAGGCAATTTGACTTAAATTATATTAATTGCATAGGAGATTATAATGAAGCTGCAATTGATAAACATTTGCAACATAGGAGTAAAATCTGGATAATGAGATATTAATTCGGTAAAGCAATAAGGATTCTTACCTCACAGCCTAGGTCAAATAAGCTGCAAGCAAAGGCTAGTGAACTTCCCCATTGGCCAGCACCTGTTTCTGTCACAACCTTTTTTATGCCTTGTTGTGCATTATAGAAAACTTGTGGAACTGCAGTATTGGGCTTATGTGATCCAGCAGGGCTGACGCCTTCATATTTGTAGTAAATTTTAGCCGGTGTACCGAGAAGTTTCTCTAACCTCTTGGCCCTAAATTCAACTCAAAATTCATATAATGCTCCTAAGAGAGTGCAAGGTACAAAACATACAAATAATAGCATACTTTTAAAGAATACAAGACTGAACCTGATCAATGGAGTTGGTCGCCAAAGGCTGTATATATCAAGAACTTCTTCAGGTATGTCTATGAATCTTTCAGTACTTGCTTCCTGCTTAATCAAGGCATCAGGAAAGAGAGGCGCTAAATCCTCTGGTTTTATTGGTTCATAAGTTTGTGGATGCAGTGGTGGGGGAGGTTTCAGAGGAAGATCTGAAACAAGATTATACCATTGGCGAGGAATTCCAATAGCTTTCGTATCAGCATTTAAAGCAGCTTTTGCTCTTGTACTACACCCATTTGAGGACCTTAAACTCCACCGATTTGGCTTCAGTTGAAAACAACCAAGCCATTGCTCCTCTCCTATGAAGACCAAAAACATAAAATGAAGAATAAAGAATCAGCAATGCAGCAAACAGACGACAATTAGGATGCTAAAACAGATTAATCTCGTTCTCAAATTCTACTAGATATCAAATTATTTAAAGTTGCTTATTTTCTGCAATATAAACGCTTTTAATGCGCCTTAATGTAATGTTGAGTAGCAGAACCCCTTTTTATCTGTTCGTTCTGAAATTTATGATATGCAATAGCTCCTAAAACAAATTAGAGTATATTTTCAAAAACTATCATGTTTATTGACTCGGTCATTGTTCCATTCTTCCAATCCTTCCTAGCTACTCTTGAGACTAAAACCGAACGCATTTGTCAATTAAATTTTAAATTTCAATTATCAATAAACATGAAAATACATTTCATGGACAAATTAGATTCAGTCGGAAAACAGAAAACCAGCAGAGATTGTCTATTTCACTGGGTTTTTTAAAGGGTTTCCATGAATCATACTTCATACCAGATCATCTATGTGTAGTGAATCAAGTAGTAAAGTTATTGAAAGAAGAAAAAATTCAAGAACGGTAAGGAAACAGAAGAAGTAGGTTGAAAATTGAGTAGTGTTACCTGAGGTGCAGATCCTTGAACTTGATTGAGTTGAAATAGGGAGTGGCTTTGCAAAAGCGGCCATTTTCGAGTTTCAAGTTTAGTTGACCCAAAACTTGCTCCAATCCAACAACATCAATGGCAGCTGCGCGTGTATTTATCTAGCGGTTGTTGTACTTGTCATGTGCATTGTTGATATATTGAAACAAAGTAAATGGATCCCATTGAATTAGAAATTCTGAAAATGTTCTCTTATAAATCTATTCCATAAAAGGATATATGTATGACCAATTTAGGTTGCTCATACAAGCCCTATATTTTAGAAAAAATAAATAAGATTCATAATTGACCTCTTAAAAAAATAATAATAAGGATAAATTTTAAATTTACTTTGTTGAGAAGTGCTGATTTATTGTTAATATTTGAAATGATAAAATTTTGCACCTAATAATATTTCTGAGTAGAACTAATTTTACTCCTACTTGAAATTTGAATAGACCTTTTGTATTAAATGTTTTTGAATAAAAAACCTACTAATAAACGCGTAGATTTGTCTTTTATTAAAAATACCAAATATTTCTATTCCAGTTTCAGTTAAATATCGTTTGATCGTTCGAAAACGATAAATAAATACTGAAATATAAAATTATTCCATCAATTCACAAATGACACAAATAGCCCAAATACATCAGATCTAGCCCTAGGAATTAAATCTATTAAACCTGCAAGATAATAAACGTTAACTGCGGGTACTTTGGGGCCTGTTTTTTGGATTTAACTACGACGCCGGACTCGATCAAGTAGGACTCATTTATTCCTAAGATCTTGCATGTCGCATGCAATTATTCCGAAGCCTAATTTAGATGTCTAGATAGATTTTAACAGAAACGACTAAAATACCCTTATCTCGGGATTGATTTTATCTTCATTTGCAAAGATGGCTGAAATGTATTAAATTTACCGAAAAAACAGAAAACCAAAACTACCCGGACAAGAAAACAAGTTTCTGCCCGAAAAGTTCCCTGTCACCGATTTGGGAAGATCCCCGATCGAGGAAAACCTTTCGGGCAGACCCTTTGTTTTAGTGTCGGAACCAGAAAACAAGGGGAGAAATGCGAAATTTAAATAAACAACGTGCAAACAGTATGGAACAGGCTTTTAAAACCCTTCAGATGTTACCTCTGAGACGCTTTTCCAGTTTATTTGTAAAAGATAGGCCGACGAACATGTGATTGAGACCTTGAGCAGCAACCTAGACCCGTGCAGCAAGAGATTTGAAGTGATTAGAATGTGGTATTCCACTAGACTAAACCGAAAACCATCGATTTGGAGTAGATTTGACCCAAAAAGGTAAATTCTAGAAGTGTAATAACTCAGAATTGACGTTTAGTGAAGAACAATTGTGATAAACGTGTTTCTTCGAACTAAAACCTTTGTAATTTGTGCATTTGGGGTGTTTCAACCGCTCAAAATGATGTATTTTTTGGTAAGCTTTATGTAGAAAACCTCACTTTTTCACTCAATTTCACTTACTTTCAAGTGGATTTCACTTTATTTCAATCAATTTCACTCTTTTCCACTCTTTTTCTTTCTTTTTTCTTTCCAAAATGTGATTCTCCACCTCTCTGTTCCTGTCTTGGTAGTTTACTCTCCCTTTAGTAGTGGAGAGTGGACAAAAACTGGCTAAAAGCTGCCCGAAAACCGTCAAAGATCGCCGATCGAAGACCCTCATCCTCGATCGAGAAACATGTCTTCGATCGAAGGTCCTTTTAGACTTCGAGTATTTTAATTTCAGAAATGCTAGATCAAAAATAGAATTTGATAGAATAAAGTAAAACGAACTAAAATGACTCAGAAAACAGGGTTCGGGTCCTTAGCTCGTATCTCGCACAGCGTGTCGTGTGGAGTCCACCTACACCAACTATTAGCTAGAGTGTAACGTAAACCCATCACTAGGGTCGGAAAAAGTCCATGCTCACAACAGTTAAAAACAATTATGAATCAAAGATGAGCATGAGTGAGTGTGTTTTCAATATATGCCAAATATAGAGCGTTATGCATAAGGTGTTTTATTTTCATGGATAAATAATAATTGAGTTGCAACAGTACTACTAACCTTTCAATTCTTACTAGAGGGTAACATATCTTATATCAAATTATTATTTTTTGAAGATAAATTTCATTAATGAGCCATGGAATGGAAAAAGTTCAGAACAGAATCAGAAATAAAAGACGGGAAAACATCAAAGAGGTTAAGACTAGCATATAGATTAGCCGCCCGAGCCAAAGCATATGCAAAGCTATTAGCTTGTCTTCTAATAAAGCAGACAGTAGAACCGCTGTTCAGTAATAAGGCAGATCGGCATTGATTGATAATGTCCCCAAACTCAGAAAGATCTTCTCTTTTGGAATAAATGGCATTGACGGCTTCCAACGAGTCCGACTCAAATATCACTTTATTAATTCCCACTTCACTGGCCCATTTAATCGCAGAAAGCAAGGCCCAAGCTTCCCCTTCTCTAACAACCATCACCCCATCGATCCTTGTCGTCCTAGCACGCAGGAAAACACCCTCCTCATTCCGGATGACAGCGCCACTTCCCGTCACTCCGAGCATAGTGAAGAAGCTAGCGTCGGTGCAGCAGGACAGAAATCCCGGTGGCGGACGGTGCCACTTCTTCTCACAATCCGATAAGGTACGCGTCTCACCTCTAATATTTCTGAGATTTCTGGTAATCTTCCACTCCTCCAAAATCCTTTTGCTCTCTTGCACAATCGACAATGGTGTTTTATTCAGCTGCTTCCAAAACCTTTCATTTTGGGCTCGCCACCAATTCCACAGAATCATCATAAACAGTTCAGCCTGACGTTGCTCGCCTAATCTGCACATTTTAAAAAAGAGCTCTGCAAAATTATTCACGTCTTCCCCAAATCTGTAAATCATATCCGCTAACCCCGCCTCCTGCCACACTTCCTTCATTTTCGAACAGAGAATGAACAAATGCCATACATCTTCCATGTCAGAATTACACATAACACAGCAGGTCTCCAAATCAACACCTTTTTTTCTTAATCGGAACCGAGTCGGAACGGAATTTCTCAATAATCGCCAGCAAAAGTACCTTACTTTATACGGTATTTCCGCTTCCCAGACAGCTTCCCAATTTCCTTTCTCCCTCAATTCATTATTATCAATAAGGACTTCAGTTTCCAGACGATACGCACTCCTAACCGAATAGCATCCGTTCCTGGTATCATTCCAGATGAGTTGATCCTGGCCACCCCCTTTACTTGCACCCGATCTACAAATAGCAGCAATATCCGACTCGGAGAAGATTTCCTGTAGTAATTCAACATCCTAGCCCACCGAGTTTGGAATGAACAAATCACAGACTTTTAAGTTCTCAAGGCCCTCAACCACAGGTGTTGTGATTTTCTGAACAAGTGGATCGGGATCCAAGGGTCTTTCCAGACGTTAATTGACTTTCTGTCTCCAATTTTCCACCTCCCTCCTTTGTTTAGCAATAATTGAGAACCTCAAATGCTACGCCAAATATAACTAGGTGAATGACCCATTTTTGAACTTAAAAAATCCCCATCAGGATAGTATTTAGCTTTGAAGATCTTACTGACCAGCGAATCAGGGGAAGACTGTAATCTCCATCCTTGTTTTCCCAACATTGCTAAATTAAAGGCCGTGAAATCCCTAAAGCCCAGGCCCCCTCCTTCCTTCTGCACACATAACTTGTTCCATGATAACCAGTTAATTCCTCTTGAACCATCTCTTTTGTTACCCCACCAGAATGAATTGAGCATCCTCTGAAGCTCTTCAGCAGTAGAAATGGGTAACATAAAGACGCTCATATAATAGATGGGCAAAGCTTGACCAGCTGCTTTTATTAAAACCGCTCTACCAGCTTTTGATAATGGCTTGGCTCTCCAGGACTGTAGTTTCCTCCACAACCTATCTTTTAAATGAGCAAAGATAGCTTTCTTCTTGCTTCCCACCAGTGACGGCAACCCCAGATAGCGCCCTGTGTTGATTGGTAGGAACACTCCCAAGATATTTGAAAGACCATCAGCAAGCATGATGTCGACATTTTTACTGCAAAGGATCCCAGACTTAGAAAAGTTGACAGCCTGGCCAGACGCCTGTTCGTACACTTCTAAAATTCTCTTCATTTGTCTACACTCCTCAATACTTGCTTGGAAGAATAAAAAAGCGTCATCGGCGAATAGGAGATGAGAAATAGGAGGAGCTCTTTTGCTCACCCTTACACCATGAAGACGTCCTCTCGCCTCCGCCTCCTTAATAAGTGCTGACAGACCCTCAACACAAAGGAGAAAAAGGTAAGGGGATAGTGGATCTCCCTGCCTCAAGCCACGCTGTGGTAAAAAAGGGCCAACCAATTTGTCGTTTACCTTAATCGAATATCTCACAGACTTCACACACATCATGATATATTTGATCCAAGTCTCTGCAAAACCCAATTTTCTTAGCATAGCTTCCAGGTAATCTCAATTTACTCTATCATATGCCTTACTTATGTCAATTTTGAGCGCAACTTCCCCTTTCTTACGATTCGAATTCTTTCTCATACTGTGAATAACCTCAAATGCAATAAGCACATTATCATGAATGGATCTGCCTTTGATGAATGCTGATTGATTCTCTGATACTAATTTGGGTAATATATTCATCAAACGGTTGGCAAGAACCTTTGATATGATTTTGTAGACAACGTTGCATAAGGCAATTAGTCTAAGATCTTTCATTGATGCGGGTTGTTCACATTTAGGTATTAATAATTGAATCATTAATACTCGTAGGGAAAGTACCTTTTTCAAGCCAGAGTTGTGCCGCTCGAAGAATTTCAGATCCTAGCATTGGCCAGAAGCGTTGAAAGAAGCTAGGACCAAAACCGTCAGGGCCCGGAGATTTGTCCGGATGCATATCAAACAGGGCAGCATGAAATTCCTCAAGCGTAAATGGAGTTAACAGGTCTTCATTATCACTTACAGACACTTTAGGCTCAATTTGGTCAATTACCCCCTCGATCTCGTTTTCATCCGATGCAAACAGATTAAGGAAATAATCTTTCGCAGTATTGCAGAGTTCGTCTGAGTTAGTAGCCCAAGTTCCATCCTCACGTTGCAATTTAATGATTTTGTTCCTCTTTCTTCTCCCGTTAGCCACCGTATGGAAAAGTTTAGTGTTTGAATCACCTTCCTTTAGCCATTGAATTTTTGCTCTTTGCTTCCAATGATCCTCAGCTTTGAGTAAGCCATCAATTAATTTTCGCCTGACCAATTCGAACTCCGCCAGTTCCCCATCCGAACTTGCTGCTTATTATTATTATACTTAATTTGATTTGATTTGAACCAAAACACAATAATTGGATATCATATTAAATACAAGTTAATTAATTATGCAAAATTATATTAAATAAACCAATATGAAATTATATATATATATATATTATATATAAAAATTGCGTAAACATCTGGAACAGAAGACGAAAGAGTGATTATCAACATATTATAGTTCGTCCGCTTCAACATCTAAGAGGCTGGACCTTGTTAAACTAATTAATAGGGGTAAAATAGAAAAAAATATATGAAAAATCTAAAGTAACACGTAATATGAATAAAAAAAATCTCTCGAACAAATAATATGAACCGAATTGAGTACTAAATTAATTTTATTTTTTTGTAAATTTATTAAAATTATAACATATAATATATAAAAAAAATTACAAAACATATTCAATTGAAATATAAAATATCTGGATTGAGGATTTTTAATTGAAGATTTTTATTTGCAACAATAAGGATAAATATGTAGTTTTACTCAAAATGTAGTATTTAAACATTATTATGGTAAAATTAATTAACTATATTTTAAATTACATATTAATATCTTCTTGTAAAAAATTACATATTAATATTACCATAATGTTCAGTATAGAGCATTTTTTTTTTTTGGTATCTAGAGAAACGCAAAAAGAAGTTCTTTGAAGATGCTACTATACAATTAATAAGTTTTTTTTTTATTTGTATAGAACATTATGTT
The DNA here is from genome assembly GCF_963576675.1 of Euphorbia lathyris. Taxonomy (NCBI): domain Eukaryota; kingdom Viridiplantae; phylum Streptophyta; class Magnoliopsida; order Malpighiales; family Euphorbiaceae; genus Euphorbia; species Euphorbia lathyris. Next base: position 94,161,944 of record NC_088910.1, read on the forward strand.
GAGTATAGAACATTTTTTGTATTAAAAGAAGTCCTTTGAAGATGCTATTGTACCATTAAGATTTTTTTATTTATTTTTTTTACTAAAAGAAGCACAAAAGGGCTTAATAGAAAAGCTGATGCAAGTATTTTTACCATTTTGGGGAAGACGGGTTGCGGGGCTGTGTTCCGGGATGAAAATGGTGGTTTCAAAGCTGGCAGATCAGAGGTTAGGGAGGGGCTGATGGAGGTCAGGGAGGCTGAGGCCTGGGCTTTGCTGCAGGCGATTACTTTGGCGGGGGAGGTTGGTCTTGATCGGGTGTTATTTGAATCGGACTCTCAAATTCTGACAAATGCTATTGAATCGGATAAATTGGATCAGTCGGAATTTGGGGATATGGTTTCACAATGTCGTAATCTTTTGAACTCTAACAATGGATTTACTATCCATTTCATTAGAAGACAAGCAAATGGAGTAGCTCATGCTTTGGCTAGAGCGGCTTCCCAAAATGCTAGTCCGTGTTTGTTTGATGTTACTCCAAGTTGTATTTCTGTTTCGATGTTAAACTTTTGCCATATTTTGGCTCATTAATGAAACTTTTCTTCAAAAAAAAAAAAAGAAAAGAAGTACAAAAGAACTTAATAGAAAAGCTTACTAAGGTACTGTTTCATAAAATTGAAAATTAAGCGGTGAAAAAATAAATACTGAATTTTAAGTGTTAAATATTATAAGTACTGAAAATATTAAATGATGTTAATATTACAAAAAATATTAGTTAATAATGTTTTTTTGGACTGATTAGTTGATAATGTTTAATTTAAAATATTAAATTAAATATTTTGACTTATCAAAATAAGTCATTTTTAACTTAATTAACTAATTTAAATGATGGAGAAATAACAATTATCAAACACACTTTTTTTTATAGAAATTGGGACAAAACAAAACTTGGACAGGGTGAGCATCCATGGTCCAAGAACTGTCAAACTCGCAATATATTAATAAAAGAAAAAAGTGAGTGTTTGAACAAGAGAATAGGAAGGAGAACAAACAAAAAGAAATGGGAGGAGAAAAGATAGGAAAAATCAAGAAAAACACAAGTGTGAAATACTACAAATGTCATCATTGATAAACCTGTGGCAAAAAGCAGGAGCTGAAGGCCACCAATTGATCACTGAGGAAGAGACTTCAAACTTTGCCAATGCATCAGCAACTCTATTTCCGTCTCTAAAGATGTGTGAAAAGAGAATGTTCATCCTAAAGCAAATGCTGAGATAATGCAACAACTCTTGTCGAATACTCCAAGGAACATCCATGGAACGATGTCTAAGCAGATTAACTACGTACATTGAGTCTGACTCAATCCAAAGCTGATGTCAATTTTTCTCCCAATCAAGTTCAATTGCGAAAATAGCGGCTCTCAATTCAGCCATATAAGCAAAAGAAGGATGAGTAGAAAAAGCAAAACAACATTTGGGAAGCCTCGATAGTTGCGAAAAATATCTCCCGCTTCTGCCTTGCCAGGTGTGCCAAAAGCAGAGCCGTCCACATTGACTTTAACCCAGGCCGGAGGAGGTTTAAGCTAATGGACCGGAATAATGTTGGCAGCAGAACAATTATCAAATACATTTAAATTAAATAAATATTTAATATTTGATTTAAGTGATTAAGTAAATTATCAAACAACACTTAACTCGAAGGAGAGAGATTTATGGAAAAGTTGAATCGTCAACCCTTTAACAAGTATTAACCGATTGGTGAGCTACCAATGACAGCTTTTACTTTTTTTTTTAAATAGAAATAATAATAAATTATCAAATTAAGAGTGGATCACATATAATTAAGTAGTTAAGAGGTTAATGAACTAGAGAAGAGAATAATTTATGGAATAAGGTACTAAAATAAGTCTAAGGTTTTTGAAGAAATATTAATTGAGGCTCCACGTAAAAAAAACAAATGTAGACTTAACATTTATAAAAGAGTACTAATTTAAGCATTGATAACAAAACGGCATACGTTATTCATATTACTCCGTTAAGTTCTTCCAACTGTACATAGAGAGAAAAATAAAAACTTAACGGAATAATATGAATGATGTATCATGTTTTGCTATCAAGATCTAAATTGATGTTATTTTATAAATGGAGCTTAAATTGATAGTCCTCAACAAACTCTAGATCTATTTTGATACCTTATCCCATAATTTAATAAAGTAAGGTTTAATGAGTGACTTCTACACTGATGTGTTACTAATATAACATATGTATCAAGTAGTTGAGGATGTATCATTTTTATCAAAGTCAAACATACCACATCATTAAAGTTCGCTAGTCAAACTCCTCTTTTTTGCTAACACTATAAAATACATGCTTTTATTTATTATTTTTTTCAAAAATAAAACCACATTAAATACATGAAAAGGTCATGTATGGAACCCTAAAGAACCAAATACGAAAATAAATTAATCAATTCTGAACATATAGAATATGACCCACGTTACAACAATCTCAACACCTAAACATGAGTAGGCATGACGACCAATACACAAATTAACATTATCAATTCATAACAATACCTTAAAAAAATGGATAAATCCTAATGTTTTCGGAGAATCAAAATGGTACAAATTTAAGGTAAGTCAATCTTAGCCTACATTATTGAAATTTTGAAAAGACGAGTTTAAACTCTGTTATTTCAGACGTAAAATATTTAGTGTATTATTAAGGGTAAATTCTAAAAAAAATCCCTGTGGTTTGGCCGATTTCCAAAAAAACCCCTGTGGTTTGTTTTTACCAAAAAAAAAGGAGCGTGGTTTACGCCGTTACCCGAAAAACGGAAAATGACTTAACACCGTTAAAAATGCTGACGTGGCAAGGGGTAAAGTTGGAAAAAAGATTTTTTTTTCTTTTTTCTTTTTTCTTTCCTCATTCTTCTTCTTCTTCCTCCTCCTCCTCCTCCTTCCCCTTTCTCTCTCTCTTCTCTTTTTCTTCCTCTCTCTTCTTCTTTTTTTTATTCTTTTTGTTTTGTTTCGAATTCAGATTTCCGAAATCAGAAATCTGAAAATTCCAGATTTCTGGAAATTTCCAGATTTCCGATTTGGAAATCTCCAAATTTCCTTCTTTATATTCTTCTTCTTCTTTATCAAAGAGAAGAAAGAAAAGAAAAGAAAAAATGTCTGGTCCTCGAGAAACAAATATTCAATACCCTTTCAAAGCCTGAAAATCTCTGATTCTCCCTCATTTTAAATCTATTGATATTTTCTCTTTAATCATCAAAACGGCTCTTCTAATCTGCGTTCTCGTTTCAATCTTCATCTTATTTTTCGCTGCTTTCGCTAATCAATTTCGCTTCTTTTCTTCTCCTCGATGCGTCCAATTTTCAATCCCTCATAACCGGAGGCCTAACAGTACCAGAGGTTACGTTTGGTTAGAGGAAACACCTGTGAGACCGTGGCCGGAAACATCGCCGCCGTATAAAGTATCGGAGGACACGTCGAGGTTCATGTATAATTGTACCTATGGTTCGCGGTCGGCTTTGAGGATTGTGCGTATAATTAAGGAGAGCTTTGAGCTTGGATTGGAGAATTTGATAATGGTGTTGCGAAAATATGATCATAATCAGATGTATTATATTGGTGCGAATTCGGAGAGTGTTGAACAGGATGTGATTCATTCTTATAATATGGGTTATGGCGGTGGTGGCTTTGCTATTAGTTATCCTCTAGCTAAGGTTCTTGTTAGGATTTTAGATGGTTGCATTGATCGGTATAATAAGTTTTATGGCTCCGATCAGAGGATTCAAGCTTGTCTGAGTGAGATTGGGAGGAGGAGGAGGAGAAAGAAGGAAAAATTAAAAAAAATCAGAATTTCCAATTTTACCCCTCTATTTTAACACTGTTAAGTCATTTTCCGTTTTTCGGGTAACGGCGTAAACCACGCTCTTTTTTTTGGTAAAAACAAACCACAGGGGTTTTTTTGGAAATCGGCCAAACCACAGGAGTTTTTTTTGGAATTTACCCTATTATTAACACATTAAAATACTCTAATATTTACCGGGAGAGATTGACAACTGAAAAGAAGGTACCTTTTGCTTTCAAAGGCAAGTCTGCTCATTTATTTGTTCTTTTCTCGTATCACACAATCCACTTGATAATTTAAGCATCAAAAACTATTATTGTTTGGCTAGTCCTGGTAACAAGGATTAACAGAAATTAAATAGAGAACAGGTAAGCTCCTTCGTAATGAGAGAATCTTGATTTACCAAGCATAATTCCTGATGGTTATTAGCTCTCTCATCTTCAATTATCTTAAATTAAACCTGAATTCTGCATTTGCTCTTTGTGTTCGGTGGTTCAGTCCTCTGATCATAAGAATTTACACTGTTTAAAGGGAATTACATTGGTTAAAAAGGAGGATATAAAAACGGGAAAAACGGAAATGCAAATAGAGGTTGTGATTCGTGAATTATAAATGCAAGAATTGGAGTACATGATATAAGTTTTAGGAAGAAGGTTCTGTAGGAGATTAACATAAGATATACGATTGGGCCTAAACTATCAGCTCGAGCTTTTAGTGCAATCGGTTTCATGATATGGTATCAAAGCCTCTAGGACCAAATGGTCGAGGGTTCGAGTCTTGGCAACCTCATTAATGTGTGGAATTAAAAACACATGGCGGGATGAGCCTATGTTGTGCTTGCTGCAAGCCCAATGGGCATTTGCGTGTGGGGGTGTGTCGGAGATTAATATAAGATCTACGATTGAGCCAGGTTCATTATGATTCTAGGCGCATCCCATAAGATAAAATGCAGAGAAGATTAAACTAGTTATTAGTGTTCATACACCTTGCTTTCTTGCTCAAGTTGAATTAGAAGCATGCTGCACCTAAAGCACCTAGTAACTAACTTATATGAAGGACATCTGTCCATTTTCTGCCCTAACAGTGAGCCAGTGCTACGATCAATTTGGAAATAACACCCATTAAATTTATTGAAAGCTTCTGAACATAAAATTAAAAGAAAAAGCTTTACTCACCTCCGCGTTAAACTTGGATTTCATTAGTTTGTGTCATCTACCCCAGACTTCATATAACTGAGAGCTTTTACAGCCTTCTCAACTTCCTCAGTGAAACCTCAATTCAGCCTCTTTGGCAAGCAGAACAGTTCAAAACAACCTCCACGAGTAAAAAGAATCATGTCAGATTTGATTTCACGAGAATTTTGATGAACGATGATAACTAACCAGTGAAGGTCATTCACTGTGACAACAAAACTTAGCTTGCTCTAGATAAAGATACAAGTAACTGTTTTTAACTTATCTACCTTCGAAAATATATTTGAAAGTAGAAACAATGTAAGCTTAAAGAACCAACTAGGATTCTGCATTGAACCAATTACGACATTGAGACAACAAAAAAGGATCACAATTTGGATTGGCTTATTCTACAGTGAGCAGAAATAGTAATAATTTCTTCAAATGTGAAAACAAACAAAAAGAAAGCCTTCAGGCTTTCAATGATGTCAAAATCATAATCGGATGCATCTCATGAATTTAATTTAAGAAATGCCTTTATGATGCCCATCATTTCTCCTCCTGGAAACCGTCCCAGACATCCTCTTGCTGCTGCTACCTCACTGAATTCGCAAACTGAATCACAACTGAAAGCTTTAAGCTGTTTGCTACCTCTTTCCTTTTCTATCTTATATTCCTCCAGGTCATCATCAGTCTTAACAGTTGGGAGAGGAAAAGGTTCAAGTGAAGTTGCCACAATAACAGACTCTCCACCAACTGCACCCACAAAGTCTGCTAATCGGCACATGGCAAGCGGAACTGGTTCAAAACTATGGTCTCCATATTCAACTGGAGTAGAGTGATCTCCAGTGACACAAATGAAATACTGGTACTTTCCAGTTACTTCTGCCTGCCAAAGGAGCTTGGCAAGCTGGCCTATAGCTTGATCTACTGCTTCCATTGCCTTAACTTTGAAAATGCTGGCCTTATCATGACCTGCATCATCTATTGCCTGAAAAAACCAAAAGTCGGCAAATACATTGTTATTATGACCTCAAGAACTTAAAAATTGATGGCTTTAGAACATAGGCATTCAACCTTTCAGAAAATGAAAAACACCAAAAGGCAGAGAAGATAAAAGTGCAGAAAAAGGAGCACCCAAAAAATCAAATGATTTTGAAGCATCAAATTCTTGTAAAAGAAAGTAGTAATATACTTTAGCAAAAAAATATCCTCATGATGTCCTCAGCTCTAATTGTCCAACCAATTACTATATTAAGGAGATTTTGTCTCTTGTGCATGTTGCAGCAAACATGAAAAACAAAGTCTGTCTTGAAAATTGACAGCCTAAGATGTCGTTCAAGTGCCAGCATTCATATAGTTACTTTTGCTTACAACAGTGGTGATGAAAAAATTTGTTTAAAGAAAACAAGGAAACAATAGAAAGAAAATAGAAAGTCTTTCTGATATGGAAGGGCACTTTCAGAATGATGCTCACAGTTGTGGAAATAATAGAAAGAAAAAGATCTATCATATTCATACTTAGAAATTAAGACCTTAATGTGGAGAAATCCAAAGTCATAACCATCTGGCCTCCCTGGTTTGTGCTCATCCTCTCCTGGCACAAAAACATTAGGGCAAGGCTGCAAAGGAGCAGAGAGTGCCTTAGCTATGGCAGTTGCTTTGGAAGTCAAAAGGGTTCTGTAATCTCCAGTTGCCCCATGAGCCTCTAGAATGTCAATATCAAGTGATAAGCCTAAACCAGCTATGATCTTAGTTGGAGCTACCATGCATGGCCATAACCCGTGTTTCTTTTCAAATGAAGGAACCTGCACAATGATGAGAACATCTTTCCATGAAACAAATAACCTAAATTTTCAAGCATTGAGAAAATATATGGAAAACCAACTTGTCTCATACAGCATAAAAATTACATTAAGAGCCTTGCATGTCTCCTTCTCCCCAGGTCTTATCTATATTAAACAATGCTTTGCAAGCCCCATCAAAATGCATTGTAAATAAGCATCCTCTATTATTTGCAGAAACATCATATAAAGAAGTAAGAAAATTTGAAAAATAAACAATATGCTAGATCACCTCACAGCAAATTTCTACATCAGATGCAAAACAACAATAGTATCAATTATATGTTTGAAACAAAAAAATATGAACTACTGAAGCCCATAGCTTCATCAATACTTCAATTTATCATTATGGATTATTAATATGCATTTTAATGAATTAATAATGGGTTAAAAAGTCTAGTCATGTCCATACGCCTGATAAATGAACTGAGATTTGTCGTTGATACAATCAATTCTCCAACCCCATCCAGTAGAAATAAAGAAATAAGAACATATAGTTCCACCCTGATTTTGAGCAAAATATGTGGTTGAATGAAATTTTAAAGTTCATTTCTAGTCATATCCATTACTTTCCAGAAAAAACAATCACATGTGATGGATGGGTACAAACAACACACCTCAATTCGAATACCACATCCTCGTAAAAGGACAATATTGGCAATGTTCTTCCCTTCCGCTGCTCGTTTTGCATTCAAAGGATGAGAGATCAGAATTCGTGACATCTCCCTGGACAATTCATTGACAACTGCAGCTGTATGCCTTGCTTCATCAGTATCATCTAAGGCTTCGACCTGAAGAAGTAAGCGGTTGTCCTTCAAAGGGTCTGTTCCTGAAATATTTCCACTCAATTTTGGTCCCTTAACAACCACTCCACATCTATGTTCAGTTGCATACCTGTAGGATGAGATTTCTTTAATACTTTCAATCTAAGTGTGAAACTTAACACCAATCAAACTCAATTTTTTGATATATTATTTTCTTCAAATAACTTTACATAGATTCCCTACTTTAACCATACAAAGGGGGTCATCTGACTCCAGTGTCAATGTTGCTAAGTCATAAAACTGCCCCGCACCACCCCTAGCCTTGTTTTACTATATTTACCATCTTTTGCGCCATTTCCCCCAAACCAAACCACCCATTTGATTGCTTGCCCAAAGAATCTTAGCCCATCCCATCAATATGTAAGTTTAGAAAAAAATGGGAATTTCAAAGTCCCAAAGCACAGTTCACAAACTGGATCCGCATTATGCATATTGGCATACAGTGAAAAACTATTGACGGCATAGTTGAACTATCTGCACCTGACTCTGACTTCATATTCAGGGTAAGACGGCAATGTCAATCTATCTAAAGCTGAACAAAGAATTGGGCCTTCCTCTTCAAAGTGTCTGTCAGCCCTTCTACTGGTGACTATTCCAGTTTTCTCATCCAATGTTGCAAAATTTGACTACAAATCAGAAAATTGAAATGGACATTAAATGGAATAATCACCGGTAACAATAATTTTTTTACCTGACGACCTTCTGCTGATATTTTCAAAGCTTGAACCTCTTCAGTAAAACATATAGCTAGAAACATAAAATATCAGCAGAAGAAGGTCGTCAGGTATGATAAAAACTTCAGAACTATACAGCCGTTCTTCCGAACTAAACCTTGAATGCAATATCACCAGGAGACATGGCTAATCCAGCACCCATGGACTCAAATGCACCTCGACCCCTATAATAGACTCGGGGGTCATAACCCAATAATGAAAGGTGAGCAGTGTCACTTCCACACCCCAAGCCTGGTTCGACAGGGTCCATAAGGCCATTAATTCCAGCAGATGCAATAGCATCCAAGTTAGGAACATTCGCTGCTTGCAGGGGAGTCTTGTATCCAAGCCTTGGCAAAGACACATCACCCAACCCATCAATTAACACAAACGCCACTCTTTTCTTTGGCAGCTGGGGACTTCCCATACTCCTTTGCGTTATATAAACTGTAGCTGAACAAAATGAACAAGATGCTGAGATGTTAGTGACCATCTAATTTGTAGCAAAAAAAAAACAGCTCACTGGAAGAAAAGATGGCTTAAATCCAAAGAAAAAGGGAAGCAAAAAAGGAAGACACAAATCAAGCTAAAATCAATTATTTCTTATGCACATGTTTACTCAATCACGAATTCCAGATTTCATGCCAACATCTCATTTAAAGTTTTGATTAGTGACAAGCGGTGTTGACAGTGATAGATATATATAGGTCCAGTGGAGGACTGAGCAATTGCGCAAGTGAAACTGAATGAGGAATTTGGGATTTGTGGGACAAAATGAGAGCAAGTAAATATATTATAATATGCATTTGTAATATTTGGCTCAATTAAACCGAATTTTTAATCATACTTGATCGATGCTCAGCCCTATTGGCAACCACTAACTGTGAGTAATATCAAAATATATACAAAAAAGCAGGCACACACAAGAAAAATCTCCATCACCAACTTCCTTCCCCTTGCCATGAAAACTAAATCAGGCTGTAGACCTACAATTCTTCCAGTTGATATGAAAAAATCCCAGATGATTGAAAAACAATAAGAAAACAACAATGGAATAAAAGAAGAGCCCAGAGGGAGAGGAAAAAAAAAATCCACAAAAACTATAACAAAACGATTACTCATACGCAATCTGGTGCTTCTATTAAATCAAATAGATATCCCCAAAATTAATAACAAAAACAAGATGGAGATCAAACCTTAAGAGAGAAGCATTGATCAATAGCTGCGTAGAATAAAAACTGACCTAAAAAAAAAGCAGCTTTACTCGAGAAGAGAAGAAAGGAATCTGGGAAAGGAGAGTGAGTTTTCTTCTCTGGTTTTGGCTAAAAAAAAGAGACTGAATTTTCAAAATATTTAAATCTATCTATTACTTCAATATAAAGTTGTAAACAAACTGCTCATGTGTCACTTTATTTGTATACTATATATATGCTGATGTGTTTACTTTATTTTTGAAGTTGTAAACAAACTGCTCATGTGTCACTTTATTTGTATACTATATATATGCTGATGTGTTTACTTTATTTTCCTACTTTATTTGTGGGTTAGAATATTTGTTTTTTTTTATCATTGGTGATGAAATTTGACAAATTAAGCTCATGAAAAAAATAAAGTAAAAACAAAGTAAGCATAGCATAACCCTTATATACTGATGTGTTACTTTATTTTTCTTTGAGACTACTATTTGAACTCGAAATCTAGTTTAAACGATTTGAACCCTTTAAACATTCAAACAAACCTTAATTGATAATGGTTACAATTTATTACTATCTCCCAATATTTTTAGGGTTTTACTATTCGTCGCCCCTATTTTCCTTACAGTCGCCTCCTGTTTGATATTTTTGCCCTTTTTATTTTTCATTCAAAAAAGTGAAATTCTCTCAACCACGAAGAACAAAACGAAGAAAAATCATGCCTCCAAAACAAGGAAAAATAATTGAACATCTAAGTTTCGTATTTACCAATAATCTGAAATTTAACGAATTTAACTTAAAACGGAATTTTTTTTCGTTGAATTTGCACTAAACGGGTAGCCCATACGGTCCGGTCCATGGACCGATAGCATGAACTACCCTATTTCACCTAGGCAATATTTTGCCTAGGCAAAACGGGTAGCCCACCCTATTTTGCCTAGGCAAAACGGGCGTTCCTCAACCGTTTCTCCACCGTTTCTTTGATTTACGGAGATTCGACCGTCCGAATCACTCGAAATTGGAAACGTAGCATCCTTATGCATAGATCTAAGTCCTAATTGAAGAGTTTTTGAGTTTCGGCAGTGTTTGGAGGGAAAAGGTGTTGGATAATTTGGAGACTCTGAAGTATTGATTATGATCTTTCTATTTCACACCCGATGCCGATTGAGGTCGTCTAGGGTCGGGTGTGACAGTTTGGTATCAGAGCTAGATTAAATTCTTCAGACCTAAGGTTGATAGGAATTGAGGAATATGAATATTTGGTGATAGCTAGGCAAAATATGATAGCCTACCCGTTTTGCCTAGGTGAAAACGGGTAGGCTACCCGTTTTCCTTTAGAGAAAATATATTTATTTATTTATTTATTTTAATTATAATAAATATTAATTATAGATAAATTATGTATTAACGCGTGCAATACATAATTTACGTATTTTTTATTTCCAATCAATAATTTATATATACGTTTTTTCTATCCAGTCAATACATAATTTACGTATAATTAAATTTACGTTCTAAAAGGTAAATAAATATAATTTACCAAATAAAAATTAATTGGACACTTCAATACGTATTTTTTATTTCCAATCAATACATAATTTATCTATAATTAATATTTATTATAATTAAAAAAATAAATAAATAAACCCATTTTTTCTGAAGCAAAACGGGTAGACTACCCTATTTTGCCTAGGCAAAATAGGGTGGGCTACCCGTTTTGCCTAGGCAAAATAGGGTAGCCTACCCGTTTTGCCTAGGTGAAATAGGGTAGTTCATGCTATCGGTCCATGGACCGGACCGTATGGGCTACCCGTTTAGTGCAAATTCAACGGAAAAAAAAATTTCGTTTCAAGTTAAATTCATTAAATTTCAGATTATTGGTAAATACGAAACTTAGATGTTCAATTATTTTTCCTTGTTTTGGAGGCATGATTTTTCTTCGTTTTGTTCTTCGTGGTTGAGAGAATTTCACTTTTTTGAATGAAAAATGAAAAGGGCAAAAATGTCAAACAGGAGGCGACGGTAAGGAAAATAGGGGCGAAAAATAGCAATCCATTATTTTTAAAGGATTAAAAACATATTACTAAGTTGATATCCATAACTACTTAAACCAACTTTTTTTTTTTTCAAAAACAAAAAGATGTATAAATTGATAACCTTATATTTGCAAATATAAGTTTTTTCTACCGTTACTTTGTTTTTGACAAAATAACCACTCATCGGTCTCAAATAATTTTTAAGTTGAAACTATAGTTAATAACATTGCACTTAAGGTTTATTAATGTAATTTATATGTTAATTTCTGAATTATTTTAAAGTTTTAAATAATTACAATTTTATTTATCAATGCAATGTATATAATTATTTTTTTTATAATTTATCGGATTTTTTGATTCGAGATTTGTCAGACATCCTTTAAATTAATAACCTTGTATAATTGTTTATATATAGTTGCTCCATATTTTTTTTATATGGGGTTATTATTAGTAAGCTTATTTTATTTAGTTCCAATTCTTTTTAATTTTTATTAATTAAATTTGAGTTTTTTTCTTCTTAAATAAAGGTTTTTAATAGTTTATTAATTTTTTGCAATTTTTTTTGGGTAAATTATAAAACTAGGTCAAATGGGAGGCCCATTTACATATTTAACCCATTTACTCAACCTACTACATATCTAGACTTTTTGAGTGACTTTCCAATAATACCCCTAATATTTACGCGCGTCTCCCTCCCTCCCGTCTGACTTTGCAAATTCGATCATATGCGAATGTTTGGTTTACTTGATGAATTTAGTTAGCATATGCGAAACCTGGACGTGTTTTGAAGCTAATTCGTGAAGTGATATATAACAAAAAATGCCAAACAACAACGGATTCTAACATTAAAATCATAACATTATTGATAGGGGCATTTTGTCCCTATCTTTTAGCGTGATTTGCGGTATAATTTCGAGCTTAATAAGTAAGTTTAATTACAAAAATAGTGTGTTTTCAATAAAATTACAAAATAAAAATAAATTTCATAACTTGAGTTAATTTCCTTAGTTTTTGGTTAAAATTAGAAAAATAAACGTCAAGCTAACTCGGTTTTTTAGAATCGTATTTTGCAGGTGAAAAATGGGAAACAATCAAGCAGTGATTCACAGGCCACGCGAGGCGTAGCACAATGTTCCCCAATGCACGACAGTCAATTACGCATTCCCACTTGGTCAACACCTACCACGCGGGGCGTACATCACATACGCGGGGCGTCTCCCGGACCACACGGGGCGTTCAAGGCACAATTCGAGCAAATGAGTTCCAAGAGCTCAACCACGCGGGGTGTACCCCAGTCTACGCGGGGCGTGGTTGAGTCAACAAGTCTGAATCTGGTCCATGCGGAAGAAATTATCAATGGAATGGGTTAATTTTGCAGACACGCGGGGCGTAGTACCTTTCACGCGGGGCGTGCCTTGTGAAACCTGCAAAAATAGTGTGAAATCTTATTTGTAACTTGTGTAATTACGATTCTACCCCCGAGCTTGATGTATAAATAAGAGTGACTAGCACTCATTTCATTCATTCAGATTTTGTATAGCTAAACTCTACCACTTTGAGAGCTTGTTCGCTTGTTCTGTCACTCCGTCGAAGTTCCGTTCCATCCTCTTCCACCAAGCTCGAAAAGTTCCACCTCCAAGACCTAAGAGATGGCCTTGAGTCCGGTTAGCTAGTTCCAAGGGCCGATTCTTCCCTTCTTACTTGCTAATTAGCTTGTACTCTTCCTATGTACTAGGCTTGGTTGTATTCATATTCTTTCCATTCCATATTTATAATATATGATTTGCAATTCTCGTTTCTCTATACGTGTTGATGTTTATTACTTGTTTTGATATTTGTAATTGATTATTGTGTAGGGGGGCACGATACCCGACGACCCGTAGGGACGGGTTATCTTTAGGGAACCATATAGGTGCTGCCCTACCGGAAGTAAAACACCGGAAACCGTAGGAATTGACAAGTCACGGAACTTACGGGCCCTAATTTCTGATCCCCAGCATTAGACACGCCTTGACTAGGAACCACGTCGTCTAAGTACTTCACGGGCCGGTCTATCTACACGTGGTCATCTTTGCAAGAGTAAAGTATCAATCATATATGTTTGGAGTCTTTGCTTATTATAATTATAACTTATCGCAACCCGTAGAGTTTAGTTATACAAGTCTGTCTCACCATAGTTTAGGAGTAGTTTGTACTTGTCACCCAAACCAACCTAAAGTATTCACCGTCTAGATAACGAATAGAACCGAGTAGCTTAATACTTGTGGTTATAAATCACGTGGATTCGATACCTGGTCTTAACCGGATTATTACTTGATACAACGGTGTACACTTGCCCCTAAGTAGCCGCGTCTAGTAGAGCTTTTCATTTACACACACGTCACATTTATCATCACCCATATACCATCTACACATTCCATACCATCCACATTCTATACTACTAGGCGCCTCGCCCCATCAAGTTTTTGGCGCCGTTGCCGGGGATTTATATTTTCTCACAATATTAGACAAAAACGTTTTATTGTTAGTCCAGGCATTCTTTTTGTATAAATTTTTTATACTTTATTTATATACTAACAACAATTCTTTTCTTGTTCATATCTTCTTTTATTTTCTTTTGATTGTTTATGCTCACCCGATCTCGAAGTGATACTCTCGTTCCTATTGATCTTGAAATTGAACGTACTCTTTATAGGATTCGGAGAGAGAAGATGGCCAACGTCAACAATGAAGCCAACCCCACCAACCCACCAGTGAACAACGTCCGGAACGGAGGAGGAAATGACACCCGAACAATGATGGAGATCCTAGCTCCGCATCGACCACAAAATCGCAACAGAATCATCGCCCCCGCCATTCCGGCCAACACATATGAAATAAAGACTAGCATGATCCAATTGATCCAACAACTCGGTCAATTCGGAGGAGAACTTCATGAGAACCCTAACGAGCATCTTTATAAATTTCTTATGTGTGCCGATACTTCTTAGAAAAATGGTGTCCCGGTTAAGGCCGTACATCTAAAACTTTTTCCTTTTTCTTTGACATGCCAAGCGTTGGAATGGTTGCACTCGTTGGAAGCCGGAACTATCACGTCATGGGACGAGCTCGAAAAGGAGTTCCTCTCTTATTACTTTCCACCTTCCAAGACGGTGAAGTTGCGCAATGATATCACTTCCTTTCGGGAACTCGAGTACGAAGCCCTTCACGTGGCTTGGGCGAGGTTCCGAAAATTGCTTCGAAGTTTCCCACACCATGACATCCCCAAGCACGATCTTATAAGTACTTTCTATCATGGTTTAATGCCTACTAATCGTGCTACCATGGATTCCGCAGCAGATGGGGACCTGTTTAGGAAATCGGCAACCGAAGCATATGAACTCATCAATGAGCTCGCAAGAAAAAGTGTGCAGTGACAAGAAGATCGGCTTGCCGGACCTCCGCGACATCAAACGTTCGCCATGGAGAAAGAGGCTCCAAAAGGTTCCATGGTTGAAATGAATAAAAAACTAGACGCTTTAATAGCACAATTGAGCCTCAATAAAGATGCACAGGTCCTTATGTGCAATCATTGTGGTGGAGATCACGACGGACATAATTGTCATGTCGATAGCCCTTTTGTCGGTGACACCGAAAATGTAAGTTATATAGGAGGTAACTAAAGGTATAACTCTAACTCAAACTCATATTCACACCACTATAATGATAACGGGTGGAGACCTCGATACCAACATCCTAACTTGTCGTACGATAATAACAATAATGTATTGAGGCCCCCACCCGATTTTCACCAAGAATATAGGGAGCACGGGCTCGACCAATCACAAACCACCTCCGGTGGCTGAAACGCCCAACCTCCCAATAACGTGCAAGGCCAATCGGTAACTTCCCTGTTAAAGGATATTCTAACTCGTCTTGCCGACAATGAGGTGTTTTGCAGGGATTTGAGTCACCAAGTGGCTCATCTAAACTATCATCAATAGGAGAGGCAGCTAGGAGCTCTCCCAACAAACACCGAACAAAACCCACATGCTAAGAATAGAGAATCCGGACAAGCAATAACTCTTCTTAACGGTAACGGTTCGGATCCATCGGGTTCCAGTTCGGATATCCTGCAATAGACACACCCGCCAAGAAAGTCGAGCTACTCCGACTATAAACGTAGCACCGGTTTGCATCCTCCAAACCCTTGTATAAATGTATCATATGCATCTTTCGATTTATCTTTTTCGTGTTTTTACGTGTTTTCATCTTCTCTCAAATTTTTGCTCATTTTCGTTTCCCCTTTGATTTTCAATCTGTTTGCCTCTTCTTTGTGATTTTTAACCTCCGCCCATAAAAAGAAAAAAAATAAAAAAAAATCAAATCCCTCTTTCATCCAAAGCTCGTATGGGGCGTGTAAATAAATCCCGCATGAATTGGAGGTAGATAAAGTGTCAAAAGCATCCCACGCGGGGCGTATCCCCTGTCCACGCCCCGTATGTTTTTAAACCTATAGGTTCCTTTCCGAAATAAATGCCACATTTAGGTTACGTGGGGCGTGCCCCTATACCACGCCCCGCGTATCCTTGGGGAGTTGCGAAATTCAACTCCCCATGGCAGCCTTTTCCCTTCTTCTCTACCCTAACACTCTACCTCTTTCTTCCACCACTCACATCACCTCTCCCTCTTCCCCATCACTTTCTCCACTTCTCTACTCCACCTCTTCTAACCTCCAATCACCTCCTTTCATTTCAAATTCAAAATCCCTTAACCTCCCTCCATAATTAATTTTACATTTAATTCCTGTAAGTGTTGTATGCCCTAGGCCATTCCTTTTGTATATTATACAGTGTGAATTTTGTATCCAAATGGCAGTTAATAATGAGTAAATTACACCAATGATACCTGAACTTTACCCTAATTCACACTTTGGTACCTAAATTACATTTTGTCTCAAAAATATACCCGAAGTAACGATGACTGGGCAATTAAGTATATTTTACCGGTTAATGGCCGGTCAATACGATTTTAACGAGTAAATTTCACTATTGGTACCTGAACTTTACATTTTGGTACCTAGATTTCATTTTGTCCAAAAAATACACTTCAAGTAAAGATGACTCAATATTTTAGTATATTTGACCGATCAGTGATTGATCAACCCGAGTTTGACCATTTTAAATTAAAAACTGAGACTAATCATACACTCAATTAACATAAAATTATAATACTGAGTCCCAATTTTTAGTTCATGTTACCATACACTCAATTAACATAAAATTAGTCTCAATTTTTAATTGACCCACCATATTATAATTTTATGTTAATTGAGTGTATGGTGAGTCCCAATGTTTAGTTCATGTTACCCGGTCACTAACCGATCAAATGAACTAAACCTTTCAGTCACCTTTACTTGTGTTATGTTTTTAGGATAAAATAAAATCCAGGTACCAAAGTGTGAATTATGGTAAAGTTCGGGTACCATTAATGTAATTAACTCATGAAAACTCGCGTTGACCGGTCATAACCGGTAAAAATATACTAAATTGTCCGGTCATCGTTACTTCAGATATATTTTTGGGACAAAATGTAATCTATGTACCAAAGTGTAAACTATGTAAAGTTCAGGTACCATTGGTGTAGTTTATCCATTAATAATATATATGTATTCATGTGTAATTATTTGTATTGTTTAATTACTTAATGAATATATTTATTAGTCCAAAGATATTTACAAAGAGATAATATTATTAAGAGTTAATAATAATGAGATATATTTCTTTGATGAAATAATAATCTTAAATGTTCATAGTCGGTGGATAATGAATTGGACACTCATCTATCCTTAGACTATCACCTCTATTTATTTTCTCGATTAGTATGAGATATTAATCAGAAACAGAAAATCTCATTCTGTTTGATATGTTGATATCAGAATAAATATGTGGACATTCGAAGAGGCGAATGGTCGAACTGTGACGTTAGATAATAATTGCACAAAGGTTTACTTCTAGTCAACATAATTATTATCTAGGTCATAATAGTGCATATAGTCCTTTGACTTGAGGAAACTTAGTTGTTCTTATGCATGTTATTATAGTTTGTTCCTGCTTTGTACTGGGATCTTAATTCTTGTAATCCGGCAGTGAATCGTTATAGTTAGTTGTGTAGTGTAACAAGAGTTTGCTAATAGAGGATTCATTACTCTAAGTAAATAGAGATAAATCCTAAGATAGTTATTGATTAGTTTTTTGATGGAATGAGTTCCTGGCCAGGACAATAAGACTCCTCTTATGAGATAAGTATCAAAGAATGGTTCTTTGATGAGAGTCTTATTTTATCAAAGACTTAATCAATATTTCTTAGTATTTTGACGATTAGAGTTTGACACTTTGTGACTCTAGTCAAGATCGGGATTTTTAATGAAAGGACTTTAGTGCATGGAAATTATGATCGATGGTTCATAATTAGTTTAATTATAAGTTTACTTCAAGTAACTTCATTCCTTAATTGGGACGTCATGACGCAGTGTGTTAGCTGGAGATCATGACCTTTAGAGGACTATAAGTAAATATAAGTTAAGCTTATACGAGATACACTTATAGTACAAGGAATTGGATTCCTGACATACTTACTAAGAGTTAGTATTATGCCCCTAATGCCAGTTAAAGATGAACCTAGAAAGTCACACACATATAAGTTGTATGTATCTAGCTTTTGTTAAATTGATTAATTAAAAGTGTTTTAATTAATGAATTGACATAATTGAATATGTCAATGGGATTGACAAAACATTCTAACACTGTTTGATATTCAATTGAAATGAGGAAATTATAATAATTACTCTTGCTCAATTTAAATTGATGTCCGAATACAATAGTCAAGTGTTGACTATTGAAATTGAGAGTGTCTTAAGCTAACTCCTCTAAAATATTATTAAAGGATGTAATCGTAATTAATTAAGTTGTTAATTAATTATTATTATATATATTATAAATTAATAATAATATAATTAATTATTATATTAATTTATTATATTATATTTTATATATATATATATATTATATATATATATATATACATAACATGCACTAGGACACGTAGTGTCCTAGTGCATGCTTTGTTTCAATCCAGCAATGGATTGAAACAAAGTGTATATATATCAAAAGATATATATACATATGTATACGGATATACAATATAGAGATACGGTTTTTTGGTTCAGAAAATCGGATCCGGAATTAGTTTTCGATTTTGAGCAAGATTAATCAATTTCTTTGAGGCTTGATCTAATCGACTTAGTGGACTGACTAGAGGCTTCACCACTAGAGAAGATTTAATACCTGATTGGAATCTACAAGAGGTATTTATTCCGATCTCGTAGTAGAAATATCAATTTGATTATTAAAGAACTTAATGATTTTGGTTAAGGATTTGATGTCAAACATCGGATGTTTGACTGTTTATCAGAGTGATTGGATCACACTGATTGTTTGTTTAGGGAAAAAATTTGACATTCGTTTCCTAAATACCAACATGCTTCCGCTTCAAATCCTTCAAGTGGTATCAGAGCCATCTAAGTTCTTTTATAGTTAATTGATGTTGTGTTCTCTTTATTGATATAATTATGGATTGTTGGGGCTTTGCTTTTATTATTTTGTTCTTGTTGTAATTTTGGAGCAAAATTGAAGAAACGACGAAATTGACAGATTGCAGATTTATGGCGCGAGCACACTTTAGGAAATTTTTAGTTGTCTAGTTTGTATGTTGTCTGCTGTTATAAAATTGAAATGTGATTAAAATTATATATTGGCCTTAAATGTAAGTGTTACATTTAGGAACAATTGAGGGTCAATTGTACGAAAAGGGTCAATTGTGTAATAAAATCAATTTTGATTTTACTACATAAATATATGTAATTTTATTAATTACATGTTCAATTTTATCCAATCCATAATTATACCAATAAGATTAGATGAATGCTAAGATTGATCACCACAAGGCATGTTATTGGATAATGTGCAAACATTAACTAATAAATTGAATTAAGTGTTAATTCAAGATAAATTTCTTTTTATGCAAAATTGCATGTTAGAAATTTAAATTGGTTAATGTGCAAAGTGAGACCTTAAGTTAAATTTAATTTAACTGCAAGACCGGAAATCTTCCAAATAAATATTAAATCTGATAAAGATACAAGAATTGTATCGAGGCTCTCCACTGGTACAATAATACACAATGGTTTGTGTGATTAGTGTGAAAATTAATTCCCATTGAATTAATTTGTGGTTTATGTTAGGCAATTAACATTGTAAGAATGCCAATGTGAAGCTGAACAATGTTAATTCGGGCTTAATATAATCTGCTGATCTAGTGGGTTGGATTTATCTAGTGTTGAAATCCAAGAATGTCAAAGGGAAACTGAGGATTAAAACACTAGGAGCTAGAAAAGTGTTAAATTGAATTTCACAGCATAGTGCAAGGTGATTGACAAGTGTTGTCAACTTATGAATTTATTAGTTATCCCAAGAATACCAATGTGAAGTTGAGGGAGAACCTAATAGAATTTATAAGAATTCGATTTACCCACTAGTAATTCATTCCAAAGAATTATCATTTCCTATTTGGAAGTATAGGATTCGCAAAATTAGTGGGAAACCATTATGATAAAAGTCCATGTCATATTGGTTCGTTTAATTCACCTTAAATATATAACTGACTATCAATCTATATTTTCTGCAGTTACTCTTTGATTCCAAACATGTTATCAACACCTCTCCAATCGATATTAGACCGTAATAGGCTCACAGGGCCGAATATTTGGACTGGCTGAGAAACCTTAAGGTTGTGTTAACTCAACAACGCTTGTTATATGTAATTCTAAAGCCTAAGCCTGAATCCCCTAAAAAGGATGCAGAAAAGGCTTTACATGATACATATGACAAATGGGTAGATGATGATACCCAGGCCAAATGCTATATTATTGCTTCTATGGATAATGAACTACAGAAGCATTATGAGAATATAGCAACATCTTTTGAAATCTTATCGGGCTTGAAAGACCTGTATGGTGAGACCAGCAGG
Organism: Euphorbia lathyris; assembly: GCF_963576675.1. Taxonomy (NCBI): domain Eukaryota; kingdom Viridiplantae; phylum Streptophyta; class Magnoliopsida; order Malpighiales; family Euphorbiaceae; genus Euphorbia; species Euphorbia lathyris. The sequence continues at coordinate 94,182,628 of NC_088910.1, forward strand.
ACTATGAGATATAAGATATCAAGTAAGCTCTTTAGGATGAAGATGAAAGAAAGCCAAAATGTTTCAGATCATGTTGGAGAAATGATCCATTTAATCCAATCTTTAAAAAATTTGGATTTTGCAATGGCTCATGAACTCCAAATTGATCTTGTGCTTTCTTCACTCCCACGTTCATATGGAGGTTTTGTTTCAAACTTTCAACTAAACAAAGTGGAGTGTACTTTGGCCCAGTTGCTGCAGAATCTGGTTGTTCACCAACAGAATGTGGTGGACCAAGATAAAAAGAAAGATGATGTTGTAGTAGTGGCTGCATCTTCTTTTAAAAGGAAGGGTAAGACCCAACCTAAAAAGAAGAAAAAGAAAGTTCAAAAGACCACTAATACAAGTCCATCATTTGTGAGGCCAAAAGCCTCAACACAACTTAAGGGTGCTGTTAAGCAGGGATGTTTTCAATGTGGAATGGAATGTCACTTTAAGAGAAATTGCCCAATCTTTCTGAAAAGTTTAGAGAAGGGTAAGGGTGCAGCTTCTGCATCAGGTATTTCTCTTAATAATTATTTAAATGTTGATTTAAATAATGATCTTTCTAATAACTCATCTAATGCCTGGATTTTAGACACTGGAGCAACTTCTCATATTTGTTCCTATGTTCAGGATCTGGCAAATAAAAGGTTGTTGGAAGATGGTGAAGTGGAACTCACACTAGGAGATGGTGCAAGGGTTGCAGCCAGGGCAGTGGGAGATATTTCACTTATGTTAGACCATCATGTTTTGTTATTGAAAGATGTATTGTATATACCAGGAGCATATAAAAATGTAATATCTGTATCTAGTTTGACAAAAAGGAATTATGAATTCCGATTTTGTAATAAAGCTTGTACAGTATATTTTGATAATGTGATTATCGGTTCTGGTGTTTTACATCGTGGTTTATTTTATGTTGATAAAAATATACCAAATAACAAAAATGAAAATAAGCAAGTTTTGCTTGGCAACCTAAAAGAGATGGATAATAATTCCACTGATAAACAATCAGAATTTAATTCCAAATATTTGTGGCATCTCCGTCTAGGACATATTTCTAGTAATAGACTCACTAAGTTGGATAAGATGGGAATTTTGAAAAATCTAAATTCTCAATCTGATTATCCAACATGTGAATCATGTTTACAAGGAAAAATGACTAGAAAACCATTTGTGGGACAAATGAAGAGAGCCAATGAAATATTAGAATTAATACATTCTGATGTTTGCGGGCCATTTAGTGAAATAGCTCGTGGAGGTTATCACTACTTCGTAACCTTTATTGATGATAAATCAAGATATGGTTATTTGTATTTAATGAAATACAAATATGAAGTTTTTGAAAAATTCAAAGAATTCAAAGCCGAAGTAGAAAATCAAATTGAGAAAAATATTAAATCACTGAGGTCAGACCGAGGTGGTGAATATATGAGTACTGAATTTGATGATTTCCTCAAGGAAAATGGAATTATCTCTGAACTCACTCCTCCTTACACACTGTTGGTCCCTAGTAATTAGTTCCAAAGGGGGGGATAAGAACTAATGTAACTTTTTCGCTTTTAATTATGCTGACTTAATGTTATTTTAAGAATTTGTTAACTCAGCGTGTTGGTCAGCATGGCCGATTGATTAGTCAGACAGTTTTAGTTCTATGCTGACTAAGACTGCTTGACTTGAGAGTTGGGAATTGACACTTGAGAGGTCAGCTTCCAACTCAGCACTCAGATTTACTCAGTTTCAGTTTTAACAATTTATATGCTAAGTAAATGTTACAAGCAACACATGCACATATATATATATATATATATATATATATATATATATATATATATATTGAGAGAAAGAGTTTAGAAGTTACTCAGCACGACTTATCCTGGTTCGGCCTCTCTGCCTACGTCCAGTCCCCAGTTCCTCCTGGGATTTTCAATCCAATACTGAGCTCTTTCAAGGTAGAGCACAAACCCTTTACAAGGCAGTGAGTATGCAAGAGTACGTCCTCTATTCGTCTACTCAGCTCCTACTAAGTACTACAACCCAGCACTTAGATTTTTCTACCACTGAATGCTTACAACCAAGCACTCAGCATACACTCTCAATATTACAATTGATAAACACTTGTTCTTTTTTTCAGTAAAGAACACTTTAGAATGTTACACAGAATCACTCTAGCATTTACACAAAGAATAGAAGGTTTGGTGTAAGATCTTTGTATTTGAGTGCTTTGAAGATTTCTCTCTTGGATTTTTCTTTTTTGTGATTGGGCAATAATCCAAGGTTCTTGATTGTCCTTTTATAGATGGAAATCTGCAGATGGATCATTTGAATTGTTTTAGCCGTTAACACCAAAACGGCTCTTTTAGGGAACATCTTCTGGTCAGCTTCAGACTGTTCCGCCATTCCCTTCCTCTATTTTCTTCAGGCGTCAGGTTTTGTCTTCTTGCATCAGACTTGTCTTTTTGTGCCAGTTGTCTTTTACCAATAATCCATTGACCCATGTTTCTTGGAATTAGTCTTCTGTGTATTTTCGAGGCTTCAATTATTGGTGCAGAAGATTGGCAGACTTTGTCCTTTAGTGAACGGATCCTTCATGCTGTCCTGACTGTCACTCAGCTTCATTCGTTATCTTCGAATGTTCAACTTCCATGCTGAGTTCCTTCTTAGTCAGCTCCGTTCTGTTTATATAATTCTGAAGGAGTCTTCTAATTTAGTTAGCTTCATTCTGGCAACTTTGAAGAAGACTTCTGAGACTGAGTTCTACTCCACTCAGCTTCTATTCTTTCATGCTGAGTTCCATTCCACTCAGCTTGGCTTATACTGACTTTTGTCCTGTTTAACTTTATATATATTTTTGCACTCAATATTGAACAAACACATTAGTACTATTAAATCAAAGCATTTAAATTTAATTGCCTCTTAATCATGGATGATTTTGTCAAATCAAAATCTTGTGGAAAGGTGTTTCAACAAACTCCCCCATTTTGATGTTGGCAAAATACATAATTATGGAACTCAGTTATAAGTTACCCCATGATTGATTTATTTTTGAAATGACTCCCCCCTTAATTTAATGTTAGATTTTTTAAGATCTGAGCTAATTTGATTTAAGTCAGTTTTCAAAAATATTAGAAGTATGTTGCTACTTAGTTTATTACATAAGTATTTTGGTGTTAATGTATACTGAGTATTGTTAGACGAGGTGCCGCGGCCTAATCTCCAGGGCGGACCGGGGGGTGGACAACCTCATGGCGACGTAAGCGGTGATTGGCGCCGAAAGCAACCAATCGTGGAATCAAGCTGCTCGGCAGGACCGGAGCTCGGAGATATGGAAGAGTCGCCACCCACGAATGGGAAAATGAACACCGATCCCTTGCGGGAGACCGGTGTGGGTTCGGGAAACTTAGGTACGAGCCGAGAAGGCTAGCTCCTTTCCGGAGAAAGGCTACTAGGCACCCCGACATCGCCCGGTTATGAACCACCGGCCTCCTACTCAGCATGTTAGGCGATAATGGACTAATCGTATACTTCTTTAAGTTTAAAATTCATTTGAAACCCTTTTCTTTCTCTTTTTAGAAACCATTTTGAGCATATGATATTGAAAAGCCACCTCAGTAAAGAATCACCCATTTATGTTTATACATACACAGAGAGGGAAGAAAGAAATGATTTATTTACAACCGTATTTAAATGTTATGTTGTGTGTTTATTCTACACTAACTTATTTCCCCAAAACGAGTTTTATTTACATGGTTCGCACCTTAATCGCCGTTGGAACGATTTAGGAGCGTTTTAAAACCTCGTTTGATGAAGCTTACCCGAATCGCCGTTGGAACGACTCGAGTATTTGAAAACGTTTGAGATAAAGAACCTTTTAATAAGAAAATGTGGTTAAACATACAAGTCAGTTTCATTTTTGTACAAATCCTTTAAGAAAATGATTCAAAAATCTATTATTTGCAAAGAAAACGATTTTAATTACAATGATCCTTTAATCCGCATTTGGAACGGATTAAGGTTTTAAAACGTGGTGTTTTGAAAACGATTTGGAATATTAACAAGAATGACTCTATTTATTTACATTAGAAAAAAAACTCATTAGTTTAAATAATTCAATTGAAAATTCTCTTTTTGTGATTTATTTTCCCCACTTATTTAATGGACTCTCTAATCGTTATAATTACAATAATAAACTTATTTTAACTAATATTTACACTTAAATAAAGCCCATTTGAAATATGGACCCATGAATGGGCTCAAAGGGTAAAGAAAATAATTTGTACATACATATATACATTTAAATCAAAAATAGAATATAAATAAGAGTTAATACAAAAGAAGCTATATGTATATATAAAAATAATAGGTACAATATATCTATACTTTGAAAATGTGAAAATAATAAGTAGATCCTATAACTAAGAAAATAATTCTTATCCAAAAATAATTTTATTCAATAATCACTAAAATAACCCAAATGTTCCAAAAACTATACATATACATAACTACTATAGTTTTAAATACCAAAAATACCATATGCTAATATATATTAATTATTTCTCAAAATACCAAATAACTAACATTTAAAACATAATCCAAATTAATAAAAAGGAATACATATATATACTTATACTTATATTGTAAAATGGAATAAATAATAATATACAAATATTCTAGAATGATTATATATGCTAAAGTTCTAAAATAATTTGAAAAACATATATTACATATTTATATATATGTACTAAGGATTAAAAGTTTAAAAGTTAAGAAAAAGGGACTGAAATGGCATTTTTTACATTTTGCAGATTTACCGACGGAAAATCCGTCGGTAAACAGCATTTAGTGACAGAATAGGTAAATTACAGCAGCACTCCTAAATGTTTCCAGATTTATTCAAAAGCTTTAAATTAAATCTAATTCAATCGTTTTGGGTTTCCGAACTACCAAAGATGGATCATAGTCGAAAATGGAAATTCCTAAACGACGTTTTTTATTTCAAAACATTATTTGGAAATTCTTTTTAAATTAAAAACTTGTAATTACAACGTTTTCGATACCCGAACTACCTTTTATCGGATCACGGTTCGTATTGGGACATCAAAAACGAGGTTTTTTATTTTAAAACAAAACCGAATTTTATTTAACACGAAACGAAAATTAAATAAATACGTTAATTAAATAAAATGTGACAAAATAAATAAATGACTAAATGAATAAAAACTATAGCATAAAAATAGAAGAAGAGAATAAATTAAATAAAATAAAGAGTCTAGTCCTCGGATAATACCTTGAATTCGGTATCTGACAGTTGAAGCCGATTGATTCCACGAACCATGAGCTCCCGTTTTTTTATAAAAAATTTAGTAAAAATTGAACTTAGGAAATTTAGAGATTTTCAATTTTTAGGAAAAAAAATGTTTTTTCCTAAAAAAATCAACTTCCTCTCTCTAGAAAAATATCTAGTGTGAGAAGCTCTCTAATGATTCCTCCTCCCTCTTTCCTCTTTCTTTTTCCTCCTCTTTGCATGGGGATCCGTGCCTTTTATAGGCAAACGGGTCCCCGGACCAATGGGCGACGCCCAAAAGAAATTGGGCGTCGCCCATTGGCGTTGGGCGGCCGCCCAACCTAGTGTTGGGCTACCGCCCAACAATGTTGGGCGGCCGCCCAACATTTGTTGGGCGATCGCCCAACAATCGTTGGGCGATCGCCCGATGAGGTTGGGCGCCGACGACCCTCGGGGCGTGCCTCGAGCCATCGGGCGTGCGCACCCCGCGGCCGCCGGTCGCTCACACGTCGTGGCCGCCGAACGCGCGCTTCGCGCTACCGGGCACGTGCGCTCAGCGGCCCATGAGAGCGCGCCCCGTGCCACCGGACCCGGGCATTGCTCGGACGTCGAGAGCGTGCCACTTGCGGTGCGTCCGACGGACGCCGAGCGCACGTCCCGCGCCGCCGAGCGTGCGTTCGACCATTGTCGTCCGCGTGCCGGATGCCGCTAAGCACCCGCGCCGTGCCGCTAATTTTCCTTCCCTTATTATTCTTTATATATTTTTCAAAACTTCCGGAATCAATCGCTTCAACCGTCTTGTTTTCAGGTTTTCGTCACAGGTCCTCCGACTCGGTGTCTACAGTTGCCCCTACTTTTCTATTTTGACAGTGATGTGTGTGTTTCGAAAACGTTTTTTTTGCTAACGCAACACATGCAATGTAAAACATATAAAAGTAAAAGACACGTAAAGAGTAGGAGGGAGCATACCTGACCTTTGCGCTGCGCGCTCCGGCGTTGTTCTCTGATTTCTTCAAACTCTGTTTTGGGTTGCACCGTGCTGCCTCTGAATCGGCTGCTGGCGAATGTCCCCCTTTTCGACTCCGGCCTACGTTGGCTGACTGCGATGAGAACGGCTCTAAAGCGATTTGGTCTACGGCGGTGGGGATGATGGCTCAATAGCTACCCTAGTCTACAATCTTCGGTAAAAACGGCTCAAAAGCTACCCTAGTCTGCGACTGCGAGGATGATGGCTCAATAGCTACCTTAGTCTACAATCTTCGGTAAAAACGGCTCAAAAGCTACCCTAGTCTGCGACTGCGAGGATGATGGCTCAATAGCTACCTTAGTCTACAATCTTCGGTAAAAACGGCTCAAAAGCTACCCTAGTCTGCGACTGCGAGGATGATGGCTCAATAGCTACCCTAGTCTACGATCTTAGATAAATATGGCTCAAAAGCAACTCCGGTCTGCGACCATGAGTCAGATGGCCCAAAAGCAACTCCGGTCTGCGACCATGAGTCAGATGGCTCAAAAGCAACTCCGGTCTGCGACCGTGAGTCAGATGGCTCAAAAGCAACTCCGGTCTGCGACCGCGAGTCAGATGGCTCAAAAGCAACTCCGGTCTGCGACCGCGAGTCAGATGGCTCAAAAGCAACTCCGGTCTGCGACCGCGAGTCAGATGGCTCAAAAGCAACTCCGGTCTGCGACCGTGAGTCAGATGGCTCAAAAGCAACTCCGGTCTGCGACCGCGAGTCAGATGGCTCAAAAGCAACTCCGGTCTGCGACCACGAGTCAGATGGCTCAAAAGCAACTCCGGTCTGCGACCGCGAGTCAGATGGCTCAAAAGCAACTCCGGTCTGCGACCGTGAGTCAGATGGCTCAAAAGCAGGGATTGTTTCTGGATTTTCTTACAACACTGTTGTCTGTATTTTCTCACTGGAGCTTTCATCTCGGAGGTTCAATGGGAACGTGTTTTAGTCTGAAATGATATAGACTAATGATTGTTCTTCTGTTGACTATCGTCTGTATTTTGACTGGTGTCGCTGTTCTGTAAAAAATGACTGTGGTCTGGAGTTCATATCTTGACAATGTTGGTCGCTGTCTGGGAGAAATGCAGGCTGAAACGGACTGCAAATCGGAGGTCTGTGCACCTAGTAATTAATTATTTACTTTTTACCTTTATGTCAAATCGTACTTTTTTCACTATTTACGGGAATGCCATTCCTTTTTCCTATATAAGGTGGTGGGGTTTCATTTCAACCCCACACCTTCTCTCTCCTCTTTCTCTCACTAGACTTCAATTTGGATTATTCTCGGGATGGATTTAGATGAATGGGATGACACTAGAGGCATGGACGAGGTTTACGTAAACCTGGATAGAGTGGATACCTTTCACGACCCTACGACGCATTTGAGCAGGACACGCTGCAACGAGGTAAGTAATTTCTCACTTTTATTCGATTCGAACTCTAGGCTTTAGCATTCCTATACGAACATGATTTGCATGCTAACCCTTAGACTGCCTTAGAGGACTTTAGCTAGAAAACGTGAATTCTTTTATTTACAAGTAACACCTGTTTATTTTTGTAAGAATGCGCGCTATATGCATGTGAATAGTGATGCTACGAATTTATGCATGCTAACAGTAAAAACGACGTGAATAGTGAAGACGTGAATAGTGCACGTGAATAGTGAAAACGTGAATAGTGCAAATGAATAGCAAAAACGTGAATAGTAAAGACTTAGCTAATGCACGTGAATAGTAAAAAAACGTGAATAGTGCACGTGAATAGTAAAAACTTAGCTAATGCACGTGAATAGTAAAAACGTGAATAGTGCACGTGAATAGTGGAAACGTGAATAGTAAAAACTTAGCTAATGCACGTGAATAGTAAAAACTTAACTAATGCACGTGAATAGTAAAAACTTAACTAATGCACGTGAATAGTAAAGCTAATCTATGCTCCTCGTCACCGCAGACGATGGTGGATTAAAGAATTGACTAAACCTTACGTGAATGACCCTACAGGAGAGATTTTTACAGAAAATTGGTCCTAACTGACTGGATGTCTCTAGGTTAGAAAATGAAAGAATACCTAGTCTTAACGCGTGCTTATCAATTGCATGCTTTAGGAGCTGTATTTAAATTTTCTTATCTTGTTCCTTTTTAGTTCATTGAGATTTCGGGGACCACCGCCGAGGTTCACTCGTGGTATGATAGGCTAGGCGCCGCGGTGAGAGCCCGCGTGCGTGAGTTGGGCTTCGAGCCCTTTATTGCAGTGCTGCCCCGCACCAACGGGGTATGCGATCCTTTTGGCCTACAGGCCTTGTGTGAGCGGTGGGTCGATTCGACCCACACCTTCCACCTTTCCTTTGGGGAGATGACTATCTCGCCTCGAGATTTTTCGCTATTGACCGGATTGCGAGGGAGCAACACTCCCGTCCCTTTCCATTTTGGTATGATGCGACCGCGGGTCGACCCTGCTAGGCTTGCTGCCTTGATTGGACCGGGAGTTCGTCTATGCGCCAAGTCTACTCCGGCGAAGTTTGTTTCCACCGCGAGCCTCTTGAGTAGATGAGATTTTTGCGAGACTGACGATACCGACTTGGCGGTTCGTAGCTTCTTGGTATATGCTCTGAGTGAGACGATTTTCCGCACGAAGGGCGGGAAGGTACATGCGGGCCTCATTCAGGCGCTCAGCGATTTGGATGCAGCGGCTTCCTACGATTGGGCGGGGGCAGGCTTAGCCTTTCTTTACAAGTTTTTGGACCTGACTTGCCGGAAGCGCAAGGACTTCGGTGGTTATACCTTTGCTCTGCTGGTACGTGACGCCTTCTTGACTTATCCGTCTTATCTTCTTCGCATTTTTCACACTCCTAGTCCTCGTTTTTACCGCAGGTGTGGGCGTATGAGAGACACATCCTTCCCAGCCGATCTCGATCTCGACCGAGAGTACTGAGGCCGCCTTTCATGACTCAGTGGAGGGATTTTGACTTGAGCGCCGAGAGGAGTCGGACAGTGTCGCGGCTTCTGGATCGGATCGACTCGATGACCCTCACACAGGTAGATTTTGCCTAATCATGCTTGGTTTTTTGTTTGAGTCTTTCTGACTTTCTCTTTGTGCATTTTTTTAGATTAAGTTCCGATGGGACGACCTCGACTTCGGCCCTGGTTATACATATGTATCGATGATCCAGGAGCAGCAGTGTGTGCTCACCGGCCCCTGCGTGCGGGCGTGGTATTTAGGGGATCGAGGCATCACCGGAGTTAGGGACGCTCACTGGACGCCGGGCGAGATCCCCGTCTCTATGTTCGCGGTGCGGACCCTGCCACTATCGGTCATTCGTCGGGACCTGACCCGTCGGTATGTTGGTAGAGCGGTGTGGATTCACGCCGGGGGCCGTGAGCTTTACTTGTCTACTTTGCTGAGCGCGAGGGATGCCCCAGCGGCGGCGATGGAGGTGGATCCGGTGGCGGATGTATTTTCGAGGGAGGCTGTCGCGGCAGTCTTTGGTCAGGAGGAGGTCCCGATAAGTGATTCTATTCCCTTTTTATTTTACCCCTTTTATTCATGAGATGTTCAGAGGTTTTATGGTGTGTTTTGTTTGCAGGAGGGATCCTGGAGGAGTGCCCACTTATCTGATTTCTTCGACGGCACTCGGGCTTAGACGCCAGTGTGCGAGCAGCCCTACTATGTTGTCGAGTCCTCCAGCGCTGCCCGACCGGAGAGGTCTTCCCTAGGCATGCTTATACCAGACTATGGGAGAGATTATGCTACGATCTGCTATGACGAGTCCGGGGCACCTTACGCGGGATTTGAGGCGGCCCCTCCTATCTTCTCCTTGAGGGTCCCGTTTGATCCCTCGGACGCTTCTCTGACAACGAGAGAGACTTGTACGGATTACGTGGGGCTGTCTGGTTATCTCCGAGACCGCCTCAGCTTGCGCTGTACCGATCACCTGGTATGTATCATTACTGTACTTTAGTGTAGTGAAATGTATGCATGTATGTATGATTTATGTTTTTGCCTATGCTGCCTTTTATCTGTTCTTTTTTTTCTTTTTCTGTAGAGTGATCTGCATGCCCACGAGCGGAGACAGAGCGAGCTAGTGCGGGAAGCTGATGCCCGAGTTGGTCATGTGTATCAAGAGAGGAACGACCACTGGTCGGGGATGATGCGACGGGAGACTGAGGGTCGCCTTGCCGTCGAGGAGAGGGCGCGTGATGAGTCGATCAGACGCCTTGCTGCAGAGGAGAGAGCACGAGCTGCTGATGAGAGAGCACGAGTTTCTGATGAGAGAGCGTGAGTTTCTAATGAGAGAGCGCGTGCTGCCGAGGAGGCACTATCTGCGGAGCGGGCATCACACCTGAGAGATTTTGAGAACTATTGGGACTTTCCTCCGTATTAGGCTCGTTATGTATTGCTTTGTAGCTTTCATTATTGCTTTGTAGCTTTCATTGTTGCTTTGTAGCTTTTATTAGGGTTTCTCCGATGTATAGCTGATGTATAGGGAGTGGGTGGATAGTAGGTAGGCTTTTTGTGAAAAGTAGGACAAGAAATGTATAACCCATGATTCATATTACCATGCATTCGGTAGATTATAATGATTCCAATCATTCTCGTCAGATATATTCATGCCTCTATTTATTTACAAACAACAGAAATACTTAGTCTCTTATACATTGTTTTTGTAATTGCTCAAGTTATAACTATTGTTACCAGGACCCGCCTTTCGGTTTTCGGATCCCGGCGATTTTTCTCCTCTCCTTTTACTATCCCGGAATTTTTAAATGAGTGCCCTTTCGGGTTTTCACCCATTGGGATTTCCCTTATTGTTGCATAGGTCGCCCTTTGCGGGTTTTCAACCTATCGGGAATTTTTCTTTATTTTTCTTTTTTTTTTTTTTTTTTACGAAAAGTATTTCTTAAGCCTATCCAGGTTGGTAGGTTCGGAGAATTCCATGCCGTCCATTGTGGTTAACTTCACCGCTCCTTTGCTTAGTATCTTCTTTACGATGAATGGTCCTTCCCAGTTAGGCCTGAACTTCCCCCTCGGGTCGGTGTGCGTCACACGGATCTGTTTCAGCACTAAATCTCCTTCTTTGATAGGGCTGGTCTTGACTTTTTTTTTGAAAGCCCGAGCCATCCTTCTTTGATATAATTGTACATGGTAAAGTGCTTCCATCCTTTTCTCGTCAACTAGAGCCAACTGCTCACATCGCATCTTCACCCATTCCGCCTCGGGAATTTCTGCCTCCACTGCGATTCTCAACGATCGCTTTTCGATCTCAATCGGCAGGACTGCTTCTGTTTCGTATACCAAGGAGAATGGTGTTGCCCCAGTTGAGGTTCTAATTGTCGTGCGATAAGCCCATAATGCGAGTGGGAGCTGCTCATGCCAATTCCGATGTGATTCCACCGTTTTTACGAGAATCCTCTTAAGATTCTTATTAGCTGCTTCTACTGCCCCATTAGCTTGTGGACGGTACGGAGAAGATCTGTGATGTTCAATGTCGTATTCTCGGAAAAGATTTCTTACTTCCCCCTGAAACTGGACCCCATTATCCGTAATCATGTGATGAGGCACTCCGAACCTGGTGATCAAGTGTTTTTCAATGAACTTTCTCATCTGCTTGGATCCCAGTTTGCTAAACGACTCTGCTTCTACCCACTTGGTGAAATAATCGATGGCGACAGCAATAAACTTATGTCCATTTGAAGCGTTAGGCCTTACTTCGCCGATGATGTCAATGCCCCAAGCAGCGAATGGCCAAATAGGTGCTAGCACATGTAGTTCCATGGCTGGAAGATGACTGCAATCGCCGTGGATTTGACAATCATGGCATTTCTTTGCATACTCGTTACAATCTCTTTCCATGGTGAGCCAATAGAAGCCTTGCCTAATAATTTTCTTAGCTAGTACTGCTCCCCCCATATGGGCTCCACAAATTCCTGAATGTACTGATTCCATTACCTCGCGGGCTTCTCCCGCATCCAAGCATCATAGTTGTAATCCATCAATGTGACTTTTGTAAAGCAAGTCGTTGTGGATGACGAACTGACGAGCTAGCCTTCTAATCACAGCCTGATCCCTAGGTTCTGACTCTGCCGGATATGTTCCATTTTTCATGAAGTTCACGATATCGAAATACCACAGTTTTTCATCTGCCCCTAACAGCATTACGTCCTCGTAGCATGGGTTGTGAGATCTCCTCAATACCAACGGTTTCGAGGCAAGGTTCCGGGGGTTGTCCCAAACTGACACCAAAGTGGCCAAAGCATCCGCCGCCTGGTTCTGTGCTCGAGGAATATGATAGAAACGACATTCCTTGAATCTTTGTGCCAACCCTTCTAGCTGATCTAGGTATGGATGTAGCCTTTCTTCCCTTACTTCCCAGTTTCCTTGTGCCTGTTCGATGATCAACTTGGAGTCACCCCAAATTTCGACATATGATGCTCCCAGTGCTGCTAATGACTCTAGACCATAAATGCACGCTTCATACTCGGCCATATTATTGGTAAGAGGGAACGACAACTTCTTGGCCATCGGGATCCTTTCTCCCTCTAGTGAGGTGAGTAGTACTCCTACTCCGGCTCCATTTGAATTAACTGCTCCGTCGAAGAACATTTTCCACGGTATGACTTCGATTGCGTTCAAGTGCTCATCGGGGAAATCATAACTTATCTCTTCTTCCTCTGCATTCAGGGGTTGGTTGGCCAGAAATTCTGCCACGGCCCTCCCTTTGATAACCTTCTTCGTCACATATTCAATGTCAAACTCGGATAAAAGCAACAACCATCTGGCTAACTTCCCCGTCAAGGATGGAGTTCGGTATAGATACTTCACGGGGTCCATCCGAGAAATAATGATCACTTTATACGATTGGAAATAGTGCCGCAGTTTCTTTATCAACCACACCACTGCCACACATGTCTTTTTGATCATGTTGTACTTGAGCTCGTACTCCAGGAATTTCTTACTCAAATAATACACCGCGTGCTCCACACCGGTGTCTCCCTCTTGAGCCAACATTGCCCCAATAGATCGCTCCTCAATTGCTACGTAGAGGAGAAGCGGCTTTCCCAGTTTAGGGGGTCTCAGCACTGGCGGATTAGACAAATAGTTCCGGACGCTCTCCAAAGCTTGTTGACACTTATCATTCCAGATGGTGGGTTGGTCTTTCCTTAACAACTTAAAGATTGGCTCGCAGATTGCGGTGAGTCTTGCTATGAACCGACTGATATATTGAACCTGCCCCAGAAACCCTCTCACTTCCTTCTCATTTCTCGGTGCCGGCATCTCCTGTATAGCCTTCACTTTATCAGGATCCACCTCGATTCCCTTATTTCCGATTACATAGCCTAAGATTTTCCCCGGCGAAACGCCGAAAAAGAACTTCTTCGGGTTTAACCTTAGCTTGAATTCTGCAATTCGGGCCAAAAACTTCTCGAGCGCGGCAAAATGCCCTTCTCTTGTCTCTAATTTGACCATCATATCGTCCACATAGACTTCTACCTCCTTGTGTATCATATCATGGAACAGTGCTGTGACCATTCTCTGATAAGTTGCCCCGGAATTTTTCAAACCAAACGGCATTACCCTGTAACAGTATGTCCCCCACTCAGTTGTGAACGAGGTTTTTGCTTTGTGCTTTTCGGCCATCTGAACTTGCATGTAGCCCATGAAACCGTCCACATTCGTGTGTAATACACTTGACGCTGCGCTGTCGATCAATACGTCGATATGAGGTAATGCGAACTCATCCTTGGGGCATGCCTTGTTAAGATCTCTGTAATCAACACACATTCTTACTTTGCCGTCCTTCTTTGCGATGGGCACCACATTCGCGACCCAAGGGGGATAGTCGATTACTTCGATGAATCCTGCTTCTAACTGTTTCTTCACCTCCTCTCTGATCTTATCTGCCCATTCTGGTCTCATACGTCGGAGCTTCTGCTTTACGGGCTTCGCTTCGGGGTAAGTTGGAATGCGGTGGGTTACGATTGATTGATCAATTCCAGGCATGTCTTCGTATGTCCAAGCGAATACAATTTCGTATTTTTTAATTATTCTCTCAAATTCTTTTCTCTCTTCAATAGTTAATGCTTGAGCAATTTGTATAAGTTTAGGATTTTCATCCGTACCAAGATTGAAAGTTGACATTTCTATTGTATTGATTTCAAATGCAGGCATGTTATATGAATGAGAATGCATGGAATGATCATGATCGACATCAAGCAAGTAAGCAAAATCAGAATTCATTTCATTGATAGCATGGGTGATTACATCATCTGACTCAAACAAAGCAGTAATACAATTTTCATCATTAGGGCCTTCGGACTTCTCGTGAATTTTGGAGGTACTAGGCTCATCTCCCGCTCCCGCAGTCGCTTCGATGGTGATGACCTGCTCCTCGGCATTTAAATCCAGCATCATGATCTCCTCGGCAAAGCAGCTCGCCTTTCCTTTGCCCCAGTCGGCAACATCATTGAAGATTTCGAACCCTGGCAGAATCTTCCCTTCCGTGCTAGTCCATGCCTCAGGGGTTCCTGAATATGCCTTCCCATGCCCCTCGCTCACAAAATACTTCCTCAAGCCTACTTTTCCTTCATCACTCGCATTGGACGGACTCCCCTGCTCATATCCCAAACCTCTCCGGGTTTTCTGACTCTTAAAGTCCGAAAACTCTGGCAGCCCCTGATGGTATGCTCCTAAACCCATTCCCGGGATGAAACCTCCCTTCATCATTTTCACCACATCGGTGGTCATGCTCGACTCGTAAATCCCGGAGACTTGGAATCCGGAGAAAAGTTGAGGCTTAATTCCCAGTGCTGCCACCTAGCTCAATTTCTCAGCTCTAATTATTACTATCTCCTCCCCAAAGGGGAACTTAATCATTTGGTGGAGCGTGGAGGGCACACCTCCTAACTTATGGAACCAAGGGCGTCCCAACAGCACAGCAAAAGTTACCGGGATATCCAACACCGTGAACTCAGTTTCTTCCTCGTGCGGCCCCACTTTCAACTTGGCCTTGAAGACTCCTTCAATGTGCCTATGGCTGTCGTCATATGCTCTAATCACTGTTTCAGAGGCCGTCAAGTCTCCTCTTTCCACTCCCAACTTCGACAAGAGTTTCAACGGACAAACATTAATGGCCGATCCATCATCGACCATCACACAGCTAGTCTTCTTCCCATTAATTTCCGCTCGGATATACAATGGCTTATTATGAGCCTTCCCCTCTTCTGGGAGATCCTCGTCGATAAATGTGATCTCAGTCTTCTTTCGAGCCATAATTGCCCCTACTAGCGCTGCCGGCTCAGTATCGGTGGAAATAACCAAATTCTGTAACTCCTTCATCAGGTTCTCACGATGGTACTTAGAATGGCATAAAACTTCCCAGACCGTAGACTTAGCTTGCGTCTTCTTCAACTGCTCAAAAACTTGGTCATCGGGCTTAGGAGCCGACCCTTCTCCAATCTCAGTCTCTACCATTGGTGCCTTTCCCTCGGCCACACGACCTGATCTCATCATTACCGCAATTTCCGGCTCATCATCCGATTCGTCCCAAATGTTAATAGGAACCCTTCGATTGGCATCCTCCTCATCCGAGGAACTCTCCCAAATGTCCACAACCATTAATTCCATGACGTGAGGAACACTCGGATTCAAGAAAAAGGGATCCGCCGATCCGTACAAAGCCCAACCTATCAACTCATCATAGTCACGGAGGGACACCCGGCTCATCCTCCTTGCGGCCAACGGAATAGCACCTCGTTGTATGTGTTGGTCCCTTGTAAGGTTGCAAATATAGTTCCAAGGGGGGGTTAGGAACTATTTTACCTTTTTAAAATAATTTAGGCAGATTTATTTTCTTTAAGAAAAGTTTATCTAACAGCGGCGCTTAGCACTCAGCAAGACACTAGCTTAGTCAACTAGTGACTAGGACAGCTTTGTTGCTTAAGTCAGGAAATAGCACTTAGAGTCTATTCCTGAACCTTCTCGTTGGTAGCGCACAACTCAGCTTGACCTCTTTTACTTGGTCAGTTTTAGTTTGTTTTAAGCAAGCAATGTAAATAAGGAGTTAAGGTTTAGAAATACTTCACTCAGCAGATTTATCCAGGTTCGGCTTCTTCTAAGCCTACGTCATGTCCCCGGAACACTTCCGAGATTTCAAATCCTCTACTGAGCTCTTTAAAGGTAGAGCCTCAAACCTTTTACAATATCAGCAATTGAGTATGACAAGAGTACCTTCCTCTATACTTCTACTCAATCCTAATCTCTCCGCTGAGTACTTAAAACCGAGTACTCAGCCTCTCCTTTCTACTTCTAGAAATGATAAAGATTTTTGTCCTAAACAACAATTGCTAGAACACCTTAGATGATTGAAAAACAACCACTCTAGACTTTTACACAGATATGAAAATGTAGTGTAAGAATTTTGCTTTGCTTCTTGCTTGCAGAACTTGTAGAGATTTGGACAGCGTAATGGCTTGATCAAGTTCTGTGTTTAGTGAAGCTTGTGATGGCACTATTTATAGAGACGTCTGGCCATTCGGTCATTTCGAATTTCGAAATAACCGTTGGAGGGAAACGGCTATGTGTCGTTGTCATCCTGACTTGCACAGAGCTCTTGGCCAATCACAATCGTGTATCTTCTGTCCTCGGTCAGCACAGCAGATGGTCTCTCCTTTTATGGTAAAGTCAACTGGACAGCATACTGTGTCGTCTGAACTTTGCTAAAAGAAGAAACACTTTGTCTGGAAGTTTTCCTCTGCCGGTCTGCTGTCTTGTACGCTTTGTCGAGACTACTCAGCAGCTTCATTGTGAAGTTGTTCCTGAAGGTCTTCTAGATCCTTCCGTTTGCTGAGTTGCGTTTTTGTCCAAAACGACAACGTCTTGACATACGCGGGCCGAGTGTACTGAGTTGTTTGACTTGGGCCTTGGCTTCCGTATTGGGCTTGGGCCTTCCAATCCTTATGACTTATAACATTTATACTCAACATTGAACAAACACATTAGTAGAATAAATCAACGCATTTAAACTTAGTGTGTTTAGAATATGTATTTTAATTTATACTTAAACAATTTTGTCAAATCAAAATTATGTGGAAAGGTGTTTCAACAAACTCCCCCATTTTGATGTTGGCAAAACTGTTCAGCAAGGAACTCAGTATGAGCTCCCCCATGATAGTTGACCTTTTCAATTAAGTGAACTCCCCCGTAAGGACTGAACTACTGACTTAGCTTTATTCTAAACATTCTAAGGTTTAACTGAATAAGTCTAAGATCAGATTTCAGGTATAGGTCAGCTTATGGGTCATATTCTATTTTACTCAGAATTCAGCGGAAGTAATGTATAGTGACAGAGCGCGCTGAGCAAATTATTGTTCAATGAGTTCTTTATCAGAATGTATCATAAGATCATAGTATGATGTCAAACATGTTATCAGCATATCATTTAGTCAATAAATATTATAAGTGTTAAGCATAGCTGATATAAATGAAGATACATAATAACTCAGTACTTAATAGCATATATCATAACTCAGTATTTGAATAAGAAAAGGAAGTACGATATATTGATAGAAGTCAGCAGTTGCACAGCAAAAGAAATAAATTAGCAAAAATTAAGACCTAGCCTAACTATTTCTTTTTCTTGCCCTGTGACTAACTTCTCTTGTACTGACGTTGCTCATGCTGAGCTCTAGCAGCTTGCGCTTTCTCCCCCGTTTTGTCAACTTTAGGGAGCTTAAACGCATCGGTTAAGACAGCGCGAGTCAGTTCCTGTGAAAGCTCTTTGAGTTTGTCAGCACTTTCATTTACCCCATCAAAAATGCCAACGCCATCAGCGGATACTTCGACTGGTATATGAAGATCATCAGCACTGAGCATATTCACACTGAAGGCTTGTGCTTTGGCTTGCCAAATGAGAGCTTCAGTGAGACCAGCAAAGACTTGGTGGAAGGTTTTTAAGAGTGCTGAGTCATAATGATGACGCTGGATATTGTTATGACGGATGTGAGTGAAGGATTGCCGTGCAAGAGATAGCAACTCATTTTGCTTCATCGAGTCAGTATCCATCTCTTGCTTGTTGAGATTAAGGAGCCGAATGGCCTCACCAATTTGCTCGACTGAGCACTGACTATAGGATACCATTTGCTCATTTGTCTTAAGTTGCTCAGTATGAAGCTGAGCAAAGAGCATCTTGAGTTCTGAGGAAGTGGCATAGTCAGTGTTCACAGCAGATAACTTCTGAACTTGCTGATGGAGTGAGTTCAGATGTTGAATTGTTGACAGCTGTATCTCTACCAACTTAGCAATGGAATCCTGCTTAGCTTGCTGGGCTTGTAATGACAGGACGACATTCAGCAAATCCTTGAGTCCCTTGACTTCGTTGAGAAGTAGAGTGACTTGAGAGAGCTGAGTTGCGACAGGAATTGAAGATCCAGCAGCAGGCGAAGCGGAATGTTGAAGATCGTGGATGAGTGCTTGCACTGAGTCAAGGAGCTTTTTGCCGGACTCAGTGGTATCCCGATGTACATCAGTATGACCAGAAGAAAGTGGGGTGAAAGGAATACCCTGGTCAGTGACTGGATGACTTGGCTCAATCTGCACTTGAGTTGGAGGTAAGTTTGATTGATCAGCAGAGAGGTTGTTGATGATGGAAGTCATAACCCGAACACTGTCTGTGCTGACGGTAGAGGGATGAGGAGTCAGCATTATGCTTGAGGAAACAGCATGGGCAGTGCTTGGTTCAACCTGACTTGTAGAAGTGGTTGAAGTGTTATGCTCGGCATGTTCCTGTTGAGAAGAAACAGAGGCTTGTTTTTCCAACGGCGTTGTAGTAGAGGAAGTTGAGGGCCGTTTGAAAAATTTTAATTGGACGGTAGAAGGATCCTTTGTTGTCTTGGAGAGGACAAGTTAAGGAATGGATGGTGGTTGCACAGGAGGGTCACTGACTATTACCTTACTGGCCTTAACCAGTTTTCGCCTTCTACGTGGTGGAGTGGTATGATGAGCAGGTTCCTTTTGCTCAGTCTGAATCTGGTCAGCTTGCTCTTCAACTTGTTCAACTCCCGCAGCCAACTCAGTGTCAGTCTGCACAGCACCACCTGCTAACCCAGCGTCAGCGTCCTCAGCTTCAATTTCGCTGGCATATTCTTCAGACTCCTCAGCGTCATTCTGACCGCTGGTTTCATCATCTTCTTCTTCCTCCTCAGTATTATCTCCATCAAGTTCTTCCTCAACTTGGGAGATGAAGTGGTCATCTAACTGGACCTCAGTTCCCTCAGCATCAGTGCCTTGACATTGAGTGAAGTGAGAATCACCCGGTACAATAAAATCCATCGGTATGACGTCGAGAGGGGCCAGTGTTGAAGACTTCTGCTTCTTCTGAGGGAGCTCAGCAGCTGCCTCAGTGTTAGGCTCATCTTGCCTGTTTCTCTTCTCAGCTGACTTTCCAGCTGACCTCTGCCTCTTTGCTGGAGACACAACATTAGGTGTCTCAGCAGATTTTCTCTTGCGAGAAGCTGGGGCCTTAGTTCTTTGCCCTTTCTTAGGCTCAGCTATAGTCTCCTCAGTCTGATCAGCTTGGCCAGTAGCAGCAGCAGCTTTTCCTTTCTTCAAAGGCTGCCCATATTTCAGTGCCCTCAGCGAGGCCGCTGTGATTTCGGTTCCTCTGAAAGATTCCTCACCTTCAAGGTCAATCTTGTGGTCGATAAGGATCCTGGTAATGATTGATCCCAACCTCATTGTACCCGTGCTGCGTAGGAACCCAGCAACTAGGAAGACGGGCATGTTGATGGGGGTGTACGTCAGCATGTGCCATATGAAGCACTGTTCAAAGTTCGTTGCTGAGGTCGTGCAGTTTATCTTAGGGTAAATGAAGTAGCTCAGCAGGTAGTGAGCCATCTTTTGGTGCTGTCCCATTGAAGATGTTGAGATCTCGCCTGAGTGACCCTCAGGTTTGCAGAAAGTATGGACGTAGTCGGTCTTGTCCTGATCTCCAGACTTCCTCAGCCTCACTCCCTCAGTTTTAAGTTGGAGGAGATTTCCCAAGTACAGAGGGTTGATGAAGATCGTCTTTCCTTTTACTTTAGTGCTTAGATAGTTAGGGGAGTCATTGGCAACCATGAGATTGTGGTAAAACTCCCTTACCAGGTCAGGATACGTTTCATCTCTGACGGAGAACAGCCCAGTCCATTCGTTCTTTGCAATCCATTCGGCAAACGGTTGTTCATGTTGGACGAAGTGCTCAAAAACCCATCTGGAGGGCTCAACTTTCCATTCGAGAACACTTTCGAAGACTTTGGAGTAGGTTCGTATTTTCACAGCTTTCTCTTTTTCAGAGTTTTGATCAGTTTTACCCTTGCTAGAGGTGGAAGGGTTTCGTGAAGGTTCATCGGAGCTGGACTTATTTTGGCCGGCACCGGAGACGTTGAAGGATAGCTTAGTCATGCTTCTAAGATGGAGAGAATAGAGGTATTTGAGAGAGAGAAATTTGGGTGATTTCGTAGCCTTAAAGATTTGTTGAGCGTAAGGAGTAAAAGATGGGGAATTGCCCATGATTTATAGACGAGTTGAACGGTGTGGATCTTAACCAAATCCATGTGTCAGTTGCCTTGGGATCATGTACCGACAGGGATCCTGGCATTTATGACACATTACAGCGAATACGTCATCCTAGGTTATACGCGTGCTTGGAATTTATGCTAACGGATTAATCACTCAGTATTGTATATTCAGTCAGTTTCAAGAGATACTCAGCAAACAATAAATCATTCAGCATGTAATTCACTCAGCATTCAATATTCATTTAGCACAGGAATTTACTGAAGAGGATTAAACATACCAATTGCTTCTCTCAGTATGTTGAACTGCTCACGAGCCAGTGGCTTCGTGAAGATATCCGCCAGCTGTTCGTCCGTTGGGACATAAGTCAGCTTAATTTCTTTCTTAAGTACATGATCTCTGATGAAATGATGTCTTATGCTGACATGCTTCATCCTGCTATGCTGGATTGGGTTCTTTGAGAGGTCAATTGCACTCTTGTTGTCGCATTTGACTTCAATTGTCTTTGTTTGAACACCATAATCTTCAAGCTGTTACTTAATCCAAAGGACTTGAGCAACACAGCTTCCAGCAGCAATGTACTCAGCTTCAGTTGTGGACAGGGCTACTGACGCCTGCTTCTTGCTGAACCAAGATACAAGACAGCTTCCTAGGAATTGGCATCCTCCAGAGGTGCTTTTTCTTTCCAGCTTGTCTCGTCCATAGTCAGCGTCAGTGTATCCGATGAGTGTAAAGTCATGAGTATTTGGATACCACAGACCTGCATTTACTGAGCTTTGCAAATATCTAAGGATCCTTTTTACAGCTATGTAATGGGATTCCTTAGGGTTAGCTTGATATCTAGCACAATAACATACTGAGAACTGAATGTCCGGTCTACTAGCTGTTAAGTAAAGTAAAGAGCCAATCATACCTCGGTATAACTTGCTGTCTACTGACTTACCATTTTCATCGGCACAAAGGACAGTGTCAGTGCCCATAGGAGTGGATATTGGCTTACAATGTTCTAGTTCATATTTCTTCAATATCTCCTTGGCATATTTAGCTTGACTTATGAATATGCCATTCTTTCCTTGCTTAATTTGAAGTCCGAGGAAGAAGTTGAGTTCTCCCATCATTGACATTTCGAATTCAGTCTGCATTTGTTTGCTAAATTCCTTGCACATAGATTCATTAGTAGCACCAAATATAATATCATCCACATATATTTGTGCCAGCAGGGTATCTTTACCCTTTCTCTTAATGAATAAGGTTGTATCAGCTTGACCCCTGACGTAACCTCTAGTCAGTAAGAAGTTGGTCAGCCTCTCATACCAAGCACGTGGTGCTTGCTTGAGTCCGTACAGAGCCTTTTTGTGTTTGTAAACATGATTTGGGAACTTAGGGTCCTCAAACCCTGGAGGCTGATTTACATAGACCTCCTCGTCTATTACTCCATTAAGAAAGGCACTTTTGACATCCATTTGAAACAGTTTAAAGTTCATGTAAGATGCATATGCACATAAAATCCTAATAGCTTCTAGCCTTGCCACTGGGGCAAAGGTCTCACCGTAGTCTATACCTTCTTGCTGACTGTAGCCCTGAGCTACAAGTCTTGCTTTGTTTCTGACTACGTTTCCTTGCTCATCTAGCTTGTTCCTGAAGACCCATCTTGTTCCAATGGTCTTTTGGCTTCTAGGATGTGGCACTAGCTCCCATACATTATTCCTCCTGAACTGATTGAGTTCCTCTTGCATGGCATTCATCCAGTATTCGTCATCCTCAGCTTCGGCAAAGTTCTTCAGCTCAAGTACTGAGACAAAAGCTACATTGCCGAGATATTTCCTTAGTTGATTTCTTGTCATCAGCGTATTTCCAGCTGAGTCAAGAATTGCATTTTCTGAATGCCCTATTGGGACTCTTATCTCCTTTGGTAGACTTGTGTCTTGATCTATCTGTGTTTCAACATTCTCTGCAGAAGTAGATGGGTCAGTGAAAGTAATTTTAGGTTCACTCTTACTTTTGGTCAGCCGTTTTATGAAGGACTCAGTGGCTGGTTCTTGATCAACAGGTGCTGAGTTTAGTTCATCTTCTGTCAGCGGCTGGTATCTTCCTGCAGGGTTAGTTTCATCGAATTGCACATGTATAGATTCTTCTAATACTTGAGTTCTCTTATTAAAAACTCTGTATGCTTTGCTGTTTGTTGAGTAGCCTAGAAAGATAGCCTCATCAGCTTTTGAATCAAATTTGGCTAAGCTATCTTTGGTATTTAAAATAAAACACCTACAGCCAAAGGCACGAAAGTATCCAATGTTGGGCTTTCGTCCTTTCCAAAGTTCATATGGGATTTTCTTAAGTATAGGTCTAACTAAAGCCCTATTCAGAATATAGCATGATGTGTTGACAGCTTCTCCCCAAAAATACTTTGGAAGCCTATGCTCATCCAGCATTGTCCTAGCAATCTCAACCAGAGTTCTGTTCTTCCTTTCAACAACCCCATTTTGCTGAGGCGTTCGAGGAGCAGAGAAATTGTGGTCAATGCCGCTGGCTTCACATAATTCAACAAACTTTTGGTTCTTGAATTCTCCACCATTATCACTACGGATATGAGCTAATTTTAGGTCTTTCTCATTTTCAATTTTTCTAACCAAGTTTGAAAATGTCTCAAAAGTCTCATCCTTACTGGTCAGCAGGATAACCCATGTGTACCGAGAGAAATCATCTACAACAACCAAGGAAAACCTTCTTCCACCCAAACTCAGCGGCTGGACTGGACCAAAGAGATCCAAGTGTAGCATTTCTAACGGACGTTTAGTTGAGACAATGTTTTTACTTTGAAAAGATTGCTTGGTTTGTTTTCCAGCTTGGCAGGCATGGCATAATTGATCTCTTTGAAATTTAAGTTCAGGCAGTCCCTCAACCAATTGCTTTTTTGCTAATTTGGCCAGGAGGTCCATGCTTACATGACCAAGTCTCCTGTGCCATAGCCAGGAATTTTCTTCCTTTGTGACTAAGCATATAGTTTTTGAAAACTTCTTTTCGAGGTTTAGCATAAAGACATTGTCTATCCGAGGGGCAGTTAAAATTAACTCATTTGATTTTCCCTCATATATTTTATATCCAGTTTCGTCAAATATAACTTTTCTTCCATTATCACATAGCTGAGCTACGCTGAGTAAGTTATATTTGAGTCCGCTGACTAGGGAGACAGATTCAATAGTGGGATTACCTCCAACGGTGCCTGATCCTACTATTTTACCCTTTTTGTTGTCTCCAAAACTTACGCTTCCTCCTCGTTTACGTTCGAACGTGATGAATTGAGTTTCATCACCCGTCATATGCCTTGAGCATGCGCTGTCAATATACCACATTTTTGACTTCTCGGCACATCTCAGGCTTACCTGCATTGTAATTAGTTTCCTTTAGGTACCCAATTCTTTTTGGGTCCTGACTTGTTAGGTTCAACAGGTAAAGCATCATATTTTATTTTATGGCGGCATACATGGACAGTATGGCCATTCTTTCCACAGAAGTCACAACTGACCTTCTGTTTAGGATTTTTTACTGACTTGTCAGCACCCCAGTGCTGAGCGTGCCAGCACACTTTAGTAGTGTGTCCTAACTTCCCACAAAAATCACATTGGACTTTTCGCTGGGGATTTCTTCTCTGCTGAGTACCTTGGTACTGTGTACCTTGATACTGAGTTCTCAGCGGAAAATTGTTTTTGTTTGGAACCTTTAATTGGTTCTGAATGGTTGTGACATCCTTCCTCAGTTTCTTTGAAACTGACTGGACTTCAGAGACAGACTCATGAATGATTTTCATATTTTCATGCAAAACTGAGTTGTCTTGAAGAAGGTATCTGAGGTCACTCAGTTTGACCTCTTCTACTCCATCACAGCGCCGGCTGAGTGCTTTAATCTTCCTATTACACTTTTTAACAAGTGTATAGAGATCACTCAGGGCGTTACCCATTTCATTTCTGAGTTGAGAGAGTGAAATTACCTCATTAGATTGCTCCTCATTATCTGACTCATCAGATTGGTCAGCATGCTCAGAAATGCATGGCTCAGCAAGTTCGTCAGCCATAAAGCATATCTTCGCTGACTCGGTGGCCTCAGTTTCTGTTGATGAAGATTCATCACCGTCACTCCAAGTAGCCACCATTGCCTTCTTCCCACTTTTCTTGTCTTTCCTTAGCGTGGGGAAGTTTGACTTAATATGGCCATCTTGGTGGCACTCAAAGCATGTAATGGGCTTTGAGCTGTCCTTTCTGTATTTGCTGTCGCTTGAGTCAGCCTTATACTTATCAAACTTTTTGTAAGGCTTTTTGGAATATTTGTCGTTCTTCCTGAACAGCCTCTTCATCTTTCTTGTGAACATAGCCATCTCCTCATCATCAGTTGAACTCCCATCAGTGGAGTCAGCCTTCATGACAAGTGACTTCTGCTTCTTGTCATCAGATTTTTCCTTCACCTCAAAGTTCTTCATTGATATCTCATGGGTCAGCAATGAACCGATGAGTTCGTCATATTTGTAGGTGGTTAAATCCTGAGCTTCCTCAACTGCTGTCTTCTTTGCTTGCCAGTCTTTTGGAAGACTCCTGAGTATCTTTTTGACTTGTTCTTTCTCAGTGAAGATTTTCCCAAGTCTCTTGAGCTCATTAATGATGTTGGTGAACCTTGCGTTCATGTCTGAAATGCCCTCATCATTGTTCATCTCGAACAGCTCGTACAGTCTCATCTGCTGATTCACCTTGGATTCTTTTACTTTGTTTGTTCCCTCGTAGGTGACTTCCAGCTTTTTCCAGATCTCTTGTGCCGACTCACAACCTGAGATTTTGTTATATTCTGCAGCATCGAGCGCACAGTGAAGCATATTGATAGCCGAAGCATGGTTTTGAAGCTTCTTAAGATCATCCTCTGTCCATTCAACCTCAGCTTTAACAACTGACTGGCCAGCAACAACTTTCACAGGTACAAACGGGCCTTGGACTATAGATAGCCAGGCACTCATGTTTGTAGCTTGAATGAAGTTTTTCATCCTATTCTTCCAAAAGGTATAGTTTGACCCGAAGAATAGGGGAGGCCTGGTAATGGACATCCCCTCAGGTAATATCTGAGTTGTCTGGTTTCCAGGGAGAAACCGAGTGCTGTTTTCGCCCATGGTATGGATCAACTCAAGGTTGTTAGACCTTTAGTAATGAGCTTTTAGGCTCTGATACCACTTGTTGGTCCCTTGTAAGGTTGCAAATATAGTTCCAAGGGGGGGTTAGGAACTATTTTACCTTTTTAAAATAATTTAGGCAGATTTATTTTCTTTAAGAAAAGTTTATCTAACAGCGGCGCTTAGCACTCAGCAAGACACTGGCTTAGTCAACTAGTGACTAGGATAGCTTCGTTGCTTAAGTCAGGAAATAGCACTTAGAGTCTATTCCTGAACCTTCTCGTTGGTAGCGCACAACTCAGCTTGACCTCTTTTACTTGGTCAGTTTTAGTTTGTTTTAAGCAAGCAATGTAAATAAGGAGTTAAGGTTTAGAAATACTTCACTCAGCAGATTTATCCAGGTTCGGCTTCTTCTAAGCCTACGTCATGTCCCCGGAACACTTCCGAGATTTCAAATCCTCTACTGAGCTCTTTAAAGGTAGAGCCTCAAACCTTTTACAATATCAGCAATTGAGTATGACAAGAGTACCTTCCTCTATACTTCTACTCAATCCTAATCTCTCCGCTGAGTACTTAAAACCGAGTACTCAGCCTCTCCTTTCTACTTCTAGAAATGATAAAGATTTTTGTCCTAAACAACAATTGCTAGAACACCTTAGATGATTGAAAAACAACCACTCTAGACTTTTACACAGATATGAAAATGTAGTGTAAGAATTTTGCTTTGCTTCTTGCTTGCAGAACTTGTAGAGATTTGGACAGCGTAATGGCTTGATCAAGTTCTGTGTTTAGTGAAGCTTGTGATGGCACTATTTATAGAGACGTCTGGCCATTCGGTCATTTCGAATTTCGAAATAACCGTTGGAGGGAAACGGCTATGTGTCGTTGTCATCCTGACTTGCACAGAGCTCTTGGCCAATCACAATCGTGTATCTTCTGTCCTCGGTCAGCACAGCAGATGGTCTCTCCTTTTATGGTAAAGTCAACTGGACAGCATACTGTGTCGTCTGAACTTTGCTAAAAGAAGAAACACTTTGTCTGGAAGTTTTCCTCTTCCGGTCTGCTGTCTTGTACGCTTTGTCGAGACTACTCAGCAGCTTCATTGTGAAGTTGTTCCTGAAGGTCTTCTAGATCCTTCCGTTTGCTGAGTTGCGTTTTTGTCCAAAACGACAACGTCTTGACATACGCGGGCCGAGTGTACTGAGTTGTTTGACTTGGGCCTTGGCTTCCGTATTGGGCTTGGGCCTTCCAATCCTTATGACTTATAACATTTATACTCAACATTGAACAAACACATTAGTAGAATAAATCAACGCATTTAAACTTAGTGTGTTTAGAATATGTATTCTAATTTATACTTAAACAATTTTGTCAAATCAAAATTATGTGGAAAAGTGTTTCAACAGTATGCACATAAGCTGCACCTTATCGCTCATTGTCTCATTACACTGCTCATAACGGTGCCTCCACCTTCTAGCATAATCCATAAAATGCTCCTCGGGGAATTGCCTAATCCTGTCCAGATCATCCAGGGATCCCGTCCATGGAATGTACATTTCATATCTCGCCACAAAGGCACTTCGGAGTGGTATCCAATGACCCATCTCCTCCTCTGATAGACCCTGATGCCACAATAAGGCTTCACCCATCAAGGTTTCCGGAAAATGTTCATGCAACTCACACTGCGGAAATCCGGCGTCATACATATGATTGCGAAATATCCTCGCATGCTCCACAGGATCCTGGTATCCACCATACCTAGGTATTGCTAACACTGCATCAGGTGTTTGGTAAGACGGGGAGTCAGGGGTTTGCTCTGCCAGCATCCATACTGTATACTCCTTGATAAATCTTTTCGTCATTGCTGCCCAATCGGTCTTAACATACATTGGCAGCAACATGTACCACATTAACGGTTCACCCATCAACGAATTACAAAACAAGCTAGTGATCTCTTCTTCTTTAAAACCCAAGGGTGCCATAGCCGACAAGTAAAAATGAAGGTGTTCCATAGGATCCTTATTGCCATTATACTTGCTAACCCTCGGTAGCGGACGCTTGATAGGTCCAATCTGCATTGCGAAGCGCTCTGCGGCCCTGTCCTCGGCTCTTTGGTACTTTTCTAAGAATAAATCTGATAATTGATCCTAATCATGCTCGCAAGAGTCGGGTAATGAGTGGAACCATTCCAAAGGCTCGCCTACCAGCGAATGATGAAACCACTGAGCAATCTCATCTACTCCGAAGGATTCAATAAACATGTTGTGCATATATTCACGCAAGTGCACCTCGGGATCTCTTCCTCCACTAAACAAACTCAAATCTGGCACAATAGTCCGAGACGACCCTTCTCCGGTCTCTTCAGCACTATCCTCATCATACGGTGCTCCACCATCTGACCCTTCTTCCATCGGTTCATCCTCTCGTTCCTCACCCAAGAAGGACACATACAGACCTTTTCCCACATTGCTTTTTTCGACAGAGTCCAACAACTCCTCTACATCTTCCTCAAAGGATTCCATCACTACAGTTTCTGTCAAACCAGCTCCGATCACGCTCACCCTATGATTAGGCAATGGACTGCGCCTAATGGAAGGGTTTGCTGATGAAGGATCAGCTATCTTCTTCTCCTCAATCAAATCTTGGATTTCGTGTTTCAGCCTCTCGCAATTCTCAATCGTATGTCCATAACTGCTGTGGAACTCACAGTACCCTCTAGCCTGAATCTGCGGAGTAGGTTGAGCTTTGTTATACGGGGTAAGGGCTTTCAACAATCCCTTTTTCTGCAGACGCTCGAAAACTTTAGCATAGGTCTGATCGAACTTGGCGAACTGCCTCTTTTCAATAGCATTAAGATCAACCACTTTCACTGCTGCGGATTCCGTACTCGTGCTAGGCCCTCCGGCACTATATCCAGACTTCATCCACTTGGTATAAGCTTTCTTCGGCTCCCCATCACCTTCGACAGTCAAGGCACAACTATACATCTGATTGAAATCCGTAAACGGCATATACCGCAACTCATTCTTGATATACGGCAACGTGTTGCCAACCACCATTCGGATCTGATCCTGCTCGAGCGGCTTTTGTTTCATCACTGTGGCCTTAGCCCTCCATCTTTTCACAAAATCGGAAAAGGATTCCCCAGCCTGCTGCTTAGTGCTCTCTAATTCTTTCAAAGTGACCTCCAGCATGGTGTTAAAGCTATACTGAGCGATGAACGACTTTGCTAATTCCTTCCAATCCCTCTTTGTTACCATCGGCAATGCATGAAACCATGTGAGGGCAGCCCCCTCTAGATAGGTGTTAAACAGCCCCAGGACTTGATCCTCAGTCAGGATCGTGTGCTTCATCACAGCAACATACTGATTCATGTGAGCGGTGGGATCTCCAGTTCCATCGAACTTTTTCATGTCGGGGAGCCGAAATTTCAGAGGCAAAGCTGTTGCCGATAAACAATTCTTCAAGTTATAAAAGTCCTGACTCCCGGAACTTCCTCCACGCAAGTCCTGCACTTCCTGTGTGATGTGTTGCTTCCACTCCTCTTCCTTAGCTTTCTCTTTCTCTAACTGTTTTCAGATATAATCCTGATAATCCTCCTCATTCCCAAAGCGAGGACCATCGTTCACCTCATTCTCAGCATGCTTACTACCACTCTTGTTGTCCTTCGGTGCTAACTCAGCTAGCTGGGCCAAGATTGCGGCCAGCTGATCATTGATATTGTTCACAGAATTTTCCAATTCAGCCACTTTCTCATCGGTCGCAGACATATTGACGGAAGACTGAGTATACCCGGATGAAGATGATTCAGAAGCCACAACTACTGATTCGGAACTGTCTACTCGTAGCTGATCAAACTGTCTGACAAGCCGATTACTCTCGCGAAACCACAACCGCTTAATGATGACGTCTGCGCGAACGGTATCCATTAGTATGTATGCATGATTTTTATATGCATGATTCGTGGTGTGTGCTTTTATTTATTTACGATTATAAGATAAGAAGAATAAACGTTAGTTCTATTTACATGTATCACAACATCTCTCTTCCACCCTTATTCCTCCACACATTCGTCGGTCCAGGTCTCTTTCCTAGGATTTTGGTTTTTGGCTCACATTGCGGTCCAGGGGACGCGTGATGCCGTCGATTATTGCGGGAAATTAAATCATCCATCAGACAATACAGTTCGTTTTGACGTATCCACGTTCGGTGACTAAGAAATCGACCAAGTTGGATTGTCCTTTCAGAATAACTCGTCTTTTGTCCTTTCGCGAGACGCTTTAATTCGGGTTTTGACTCCCTTTGAGCGCATCTCAGTTCTTAGACGTGGTTCGAGTTATTCTTCTAGTCCAATCGTTTGTTATCGTGTATGATTCGTTCCCTTTTATTTACGTGGATTCGTGTCTCGATTTTTTTGATTACAACGGGATCTTTTTGGATCTATCGAGAGACGTAACCATGCGTTCATTTAGTGATGGAATCACTTTTTTTATTTTAGGGAACGGACTCATCGCGTAACGTGTTTGTTCTTAGCGTCGAGGATCCGTTTGCTCATTTTAGCTACGTGAAAAAGACGGCGAGTCTTATTTTGAGCGCACGGTAACCTTTCGGCTAGCAACAGTTCGTTGTTCTTCCCAATCCACGGGATATATCGTCTTAGTGTGGTTATAGAAAATCAACGTTTCGTTGAATCGCATGCTTATTCAAAGCGAGGACATCACCGTTCTCTTTCCTTTAGGCACGAATTAAGCAAACACGTACATCGGGCCATATTTCTTGCAGTTTTGGTAACGGTCGAAATGATCGAGTCGTTTAGTCAAAACCCGCAGTCTCGTCCATATGGCGCAATTATATGGTTTGGCTTAATTCGGCTTTGTGATTTTAAACGGGGTATACACTCGTTCGAGGCACGTACTCAACGACATTGGTTTATTTTCTTTAACTACTCTCGGTATTGATATATATCGTAGATTCGGAATGATTTTGGTCGTTTAGTTCATTTTTCTCTTCTTTATTTTCTTAGTCATCTGTACGGACACATCCATTTCTCTTAAGAACGACACGAGGCATAACGTAAAAGCTCGTCTTTCATTCGGAAGGGACGGGCTACTTGTGCGAAACTTTTCGAGTTATGACAGGGTCGTTCAGGACAGAAATGTTCTTCGTTTTCGTTTCGTCTTGATCTCGTTTTATCCCAATTTATTTAAAGAATGTGAATAACGGCTATTGTTAATATAGTCTTTTGTATCGAAATGTAATTATCCTTAACATTAAACCGATTCATACTTAATACGTGCTTACGTCATAACACATTTCCTGAACACGTGCCTTCGTCGGGACACCGAAAGGGACAAGGCGGGTCGCACATGTTCATTCATATGAGATGACTAAGTCGTCTTTAGTTCAAATCGTTTCGATGTTTTAGGGTAATTAGTATGTCGATTCATGAGTATATATTAACGCATCGTCTCATTTTCTTTACATAATTTAGGATTAGACACGTATCATGGCGGTTTGAAAACACGAACTGATTCATTTATCACATCAAAAATAGTAACGGGTAATCCTATGGAAACTTCTAAGGCTACTATATGCTGACACGGCTGACCGCGGGACCTCATAGGACCGCACAGATTCGCCCCTAACGAATGGATGGGGACCCTCTGGCGCCTTACTGTAAGGGGGAACTTACGCTAGCCTCTTTCGAGCGACGAATGGACTCTCGCTAGAGGTTTCGCGGAAATTACCCAAAGGGTTTGCAATAATGCATATGAATGCATACGAAAAGAAGTAAAACGATCCGTCCCCGTTAAGGGCTTAATACACGCCTTCCGGAATCAAATTTCTCGCTTCCCCAGCAGAGTCGCCACTTGTTAGACGAGGTGCCACGGCCTAATCTCCCGGGCGGACCAGGGGGTGGACAACCTCATGGCGACATAAGCGGTGATTGGCGCCGAAAGCAACCAATCGTGGAATCAAGCTGCTCGGCAGGACCGGAGCTCGGAGATATGGAAGAGTCGCCACCCACGAATGGGAAAATGAACACCGATCCCTTGCGGGAGACCGGTGTGGGTTCGGGAAACTTAGGTACGAGCCGAGAAGGCTAGCTCCTTTCCGGAGAAAGGCTACTAGGCACCCCGACATCGCCCGGTTATGAACCACCGGCCTCCTACTCAGCATGTTAGGCGATAATGGACTAATCGTATACTTCTTTAAGTTTAAAATTCATTTGAAACCCTTTTCTTTTTCTTTTTAGAAACCATTTTGAGCATATGATATTGAAAAGCCACCTCAGTAAAGAATCACCCATTTATGTTTATACATACACAGAGAGGGAAGAAAGAAATGATTTATTTACAACCGTATTTAAATGTTATGTTGTGTGTTTATTCTACACTAACTTATTTCCCCAAAACGAGTTTTATTTACATGGTTCGCACCTTAATCGCCGTTGGAACGATTTAGGAGCGTTTTAAAACCTCGTTTGATGAAGCTTACCCGAATCGCCGTTGGAACGACTCGAGTATTTGAAAACGTTTGAGATAAAGAACCTTTTAATAAGAAAATGTGGTTAAACATACAAGTCAGTTTCATTTTTGTACAAATCCTTTAAGAAAATGATTCAAAAATCTATTATTTGCAAAGAAAACGATTTTAATTACAATGATCCTTTAATCCGCCTTTGGAACGGATTAAGGTTTTAAAACGTGGTGTTTTGAAGACGATTTGGAATATTAACAAGAATGACTCTATTTATTTACATTAGAAAAAAAACTCATTAGTTTAAATAATTCAATTGAAAACTCTCTTTTTGTGATTTATTTTCCCCACTTATTTAATGGACTCTCTAATCGTTATAATTACAACAATAAACTTATTTTAACTAATATTTACACTTAAATAAAGCCCATTTGAAATATGGACCCATGAATGGACTCAAAGGGTAAAGAAAATAATTTGTACATACATATATACATTTAAATCAAAAATAGAATATAAAATAAGAGTTAATACAAAAGAAGCTATATGTATATATAAAAATAATAGGTACAATATATCTATACTTTGAAAATGTGAAAATAATAAGTAGATCCTATAACTAAGAAAATAATTCTTATCCAAAAATAATTTTATTCAATAATCACTAAAATAACCCAAATGTTCCAAAAACTATACATATACATAACTACTATAGTTTTAAATACCAAAAATACCATATGCTAATATATATTAATTATTTCTCAAAATACCAAATAACTAACATTTAAAACATAATCCAAATTAATAAAAAGGAATACATATATATACTTATACTTATATTGTAAAATGGAATAAATAATAATATACAAATATTCTAGAATGATTATATATGCTAAAGTTCTAAAATAATTTGAAAAACATATATTACATATTTATATATATGTACTAAGGATTAAAAGTTTAAAAGTTAAGAAAAAGGGACTGAAATGGCATTTTTTATATTTTGGCAGATTTACCGACGGAAAATCCGTCGGTAAACAGCATTTAGTGACAGAATAGGTAAATTACAGCAGCACTCCTAAATGTTTCCAGATTTATTCAAAAGCTTTAAATTAAATCTAATTCAATCGTTTTGGATTTCCGAACTACCAAAAATGGATCATAGTCGAAAACGGAAATTCCTAAATGACGTTTTTTATTTCAAAACATTATTTGGAAATTCCTTTTAAATTAAAAACTTGTAATTACAACGTTTTCGATACCCGAACTACCTTTTATCGGATCACGGTTCGTATTGGGACATAAAAACGAGGTTTTTTATTTTAAAACAAAACCGAATTTTATTTAACACGAAACGAAAATTAAATAAATACGTTAATTAAATAAAATGTGACAAAATAAATAAATGACTAAATGAATAAAAACTATAGCATAAAAATAGAAGAAGAGAATAAATTAAATAAAATAAAGAGTCTAGTCCTCGGATAATACCTTGAATTCGGTATCTGACAGTTGAAGCCGATTGATTCCACGAACCACGAGCTCCCGTTTTTTTATAAAAAATTTAGTAAAAATTGAACTTAGGAAATTTAGAGATTTTCAATTTTTAGGAAAAAAAATGTTTTTTCCTAAAAAAATCAACTTCCTCTCTCTAGAAAAATATCTAGTGTGAGAAGCTCTCTAAGGATTCCTCCTCCCTCTTTCCTCTTTCTTTTTCCTCCTCTTTGCATGGGGATCCATGCCTTTTATAGGCAAACGGGTCCCCGGACCAATGGGCGACGCCCAAAAGAAATTGGGCGTCGCCCATTGGGGTTGGGCTACCGCCCAACCTTGTTGGGCGGCCGCCCAACATTTGTTGGGCAATCGCCCAACGGCGTTGGGCGAGCGCCCAACCTCCATCGGGCGTTCGCCCGACGTGGTTGGGCGCCCGCCCGACGACCCTCGGGGCGTGCCTCGAGCCATCGGGCGTGCGCACCCCGCGGCCGCCGAGCGCGCGTCTCGCGCCGCCGGACGCTCACACGTCGCGGCCGCCGAACGCGCGCTTCGCGCTACCGGGCACGTGCGCTCAGCGGCCCACGAGAGCGCGCCCCGTGCCACCGGACTCGGGCATTGCTCGGACGTCGAGAGCGTGCCACTTGCGGTGCGTCCGACGGACGCCGAGCGCACGTCCCGCGCCGCCGAGCGGGCGTTCGACCATTGTCGTCCGCGTGCCGGATGCCGCTAAGCACCCGCGCCGTGCCGCTAATTTTCCTTCGCTTATTATTCTTTATATATTTTTCAAAACTTCCGGAATCAATCGCTTCAACTGTCTTGTTTTCAGGTTTTCGTCACAGGTCCTCCGACTCGGTGTCTACAAGTATATTTTACTTCTTAATTTGTTTGTTCAATTTTATCAGCCAGGTTGAGAAAATGGTATTTGTCATAGATTAAGCAAAAAAACATATGAGGAAAGATTCTATGCTAAGTTCTAAACATTGACTAAGCATATCTAGTTCTTCTTCTTTTCCATCATATTGACCTAAGCTCGATATACTCCTTTGCCTTTATCTTTACTTCCCGAGGCATTACCTGCAAGCTGAGTTCCTTCTGGGCTCGGAGTTCCTTCTTGGCTCTTCTCCCTCGTTTTGCCATCATCGGGTTTATAAAGGAAAGTATCATTGCGAGCATACGTGGAGAGGACATTGGAGTAACGCTGGAGCCTCTTTGTGCTTTCACGTAAGCCATCAATTACAGGTACACTATCATTTTGGACATGGCGAGGAACCTGGAGAGAGATGCTAATCATGCTGAGTAGGCATTCATGTGATTTGCTAAGCCATGTGAGCGAGCTGGTGATATGAGCAAAAGATTGGTGGTACATCTTTAGCAGGGCAGAGTCATAAAACATGCGCTGAGCATTGTTGATGCGCATTGCCTTCATAATTGCTTGGGAAAAGCTCAAGAGTTGACCATTGGAGACTGGGTCAACATCCATCTGAGCCTTGTTGACGTTAAGTAAACTGACCGCTTCACTCAGTTGGTCAATGGTGCACTGAGAGGTAGAAGATACTAATTCACGCGTACTGGTCAGTTCAATAGTTAGCTTGGCAAAGCAGTCTTGTAACTCAGCAGAGGTAGCATACTCAGGATTGCCAGTTGCGCTTGATTTGGTCAGTTCTGCAGTTAACTTAGCAAAATAGCCTTGAAGTTCAGTGGAAGTTGCATACCCTGGATTAACTTCCGGCAGTTGTTGGATTTTTCCTTCAAGCGAGTTCAGATGGTTCACCATTGTGAGTACCAATTCAGTCAGCTTTGCTATTTGGTCTTGCCTGGGTTGCTGAGTTTGAACGGTGGTTATAACACTTACAAGATCCTTGAGTCCTCTTAGTTCATTGAGAAGCTGAGTGATACCAGACAGTTGGGAGGACTCAGCATGAGAAGATCTAGTAGCATCAGCTTGAGGAGGGTTCAAGTCTTGAAGCAAGGACTGAGCAGAGGCAATGATGTGTCGGCTTGACTCAGTAGCATTCAAGTATGTGAATTGAGCAGCATTTGTCTCAGAGGCTGGAATTGAGCTTGATGGTGGTGGAGTTGGCTGTTTGCCAGATTGATCAGCTTGATTGGTGACAGGACTTTGATGCAAATTGGCTTCAGGAGCTGATTTATCAACATGCTGTGTTGGAGGTGGAGTTTGGTTAGTCATGTTGACCTGCTCAACTTGAGTGGGTGAAGTTGAAGCAGGATTTGTTCCATCCTGAGCAGTTGGATTTGGATTATCAAAGGTTTTGGCTTGTTCCTCATCCTGAGTAACAGAGGCTTGTTTTTGCACAAGATCCGTTGGAGGAGACTCAGGCTCATTATCATGGGAGAAATATTTGAACTGAATTTTGGAGAGTTCAGCATCAATATCTTGAGGAGGAGAGTCTGCAAGGAGGTCAAGAGCTGGAGTCTTATGGGCTTTCTTCTTAAGCCGCTTGAACCTTGTTTCTTTAGGAGGAGATGGGTCAGTATGAATATCCTCCTCATCAGTATCAACTGTCCCTTCTTCCACAGTTGGATTCTCGTGTTGCTCAACGTGATCCTCCACATCAACATTTTCTTCTTCCTCAATTCTCCGCTCAGCATCATCCTGATGTTGCTCAACATCAGTAGGTAGTTCCTGCTCGGTATTGACTTCTTCCTCAACATGAGTTTCTTGCTCAGCATCTTTGACCGGCTCAGCATGAGTTTGGTCTAGGTTAATTCCATGTTCTTTTGGAGGTACAACCCAATCCAAGGGATTAGCTTCAACTGTCTTTGAGGTATGATCCTTCTTCCTTTTCATCAAGGGGGATTCCGGAGTTTCCTCTTCTTCATCCACAGTCTCTTCTGGCCTCTTTCTTTTCCCTGCCGACTCAGCTTTCTCCTTAGCCTGGTCAGTATCAACATTCTTAGCTCTGGTCATAGCCCTCTTCTTCCTGGGCACTGCGTCAACATCTTTTGCACATGTTGCCAGTGCTTTTCTCTTCTTCTTGTCCTTAGGGGACTCAGCAGGAGCCTCTACTTCTTTCTCAGGCTCATGCTCAAGCACAACTTCCTGTTCTGCTTCATCATTTTCCTCAATATCTTCAACTTCTTCATATCCTTTCAATGGTTGATTGTATAATAATCCAACCAGCAGAGCTGCTGTGATCTCACTTCCCAAGGAATCAGTCTCATTTATGGTCTCAATCTGTTTATCCTCGAGGATCTTAGTGATTAAAGAACCTAACCTGAGCTTCTTTCCACTGCGTTGAAGAGCCCCAACCAGAAAGACGGGCATGTTAAGTGGAGTGTAGGTCAACATGTGCCAGATGAAGCACTGTTCAAAATTGGAGGCGGAGGAAGCTGAGCTTAGTTTGGGGAAGATGAAGTTGGTCAATATGTAGTATGCCATCTTCTGGTCTTGCCCCATACATGTGCTGGGTATTTCACCTTTATGATTCTTGGGTTTGTAGAACCCCTTGATCTGGTCAAGCTTTTCCTTTGGTACCTTTTCTTTTGTTGTCCTAAACTCCATTCCTTCGTCTGGTAAGTTCAGCAGAGTAGCTAGATAGGCAGGGGTTATGGTGATTTTCTGTCCTTTGACCGTGGTCTCCAAATAGTCAGCATCTTCTTCATCAACAAACAAGTTGGAATAGAACTCTCTGACCAACCTAGGGTATGTTTTTCCGGTGAGTGAGAAGAGACCGGTCCATTTGTTCTTCTCGATCCAGTCACAGAACGGTTTCTCAGATGTGACGAATCCTGGAGAGAACCATCTGCATTTTAGAACCTCCAAATTGTTGACCTTCTTATGGACCTTGATCATGTTCCTTTCTACTGGCTTTGATAAACCGGCGGGGTCAGCTTGAGTAGGTTTGCCAGAGGTTTGGCCAAGCTGAGTGGTGAAGTTAGGGATTTCGTTTTTGCCGGAAGCCATTATTGTAGATGAAGGTTTTAAGGTTTAGGGAGAGAGAAGGATTCGATTTCAGAAGATTTTAAGCGTAAAGAGTAATGAGTGGGAATCCTTTCACTACTTATAGAGTCTTGAATCGTTCCTAATTAATGAACTAGCCGTTTTCTTCTTGGGATGTTAATCGACAAGGATTCTGCCATTTATGACAGGTTCGGCGCATGGGTATTCATTATTACTTGTGTTTTTCTAGGTATGATTTGTTACACGTGTCATTGTTCATTGGTACAAGTGGGCTTCTACTCAGTTTTCCAGGATATGAATCGTTTATGATACTAAGTATTTAATTCTACGTAGATGGATTTTCTATCTCTTAGTTACTCAGCATGTGCATCTACTCAGCATAAAGTGATTACTCAATATATTTATCTACTCAGCACATAATATTTACTCAACATTTGTATCTACTCAGCATAGACTATTAAGCTCAATGTGCAGTAGTTACTAGATTGATATCAGTCAGCATGAAAATCACTCAACATTTATTCAATTATTTAGAATTATTGAAGAGGATTAGACATACCGATAGCTTCCTTTAGTATGTTAAATTGCTCACGAGCCAAAGGCTTGGTGAAGATATCTGCAAGCTGTTCATTTGTTGGCACATAGGTCAGCTTGATCTCACCCTTTAGTACGTGATCTCTGATGAAGTGATGCCTTATGCTGACATGCTTCATCCTGCTGTGTTGGATAGGATTCTTCGATAGATCAATTGCACTCTTGTTGTCACATTTGATCTCTATTGTCTCAGTTCTTACTCCATAATCCTCAAGCTATTGCTTTATCCATAGGACTTGAGCTACACAGCTTCCAGCAGCAACGTACTCAGCTTCAGTTGTAGACAGAGCAACTGATGACTGCTTCTTGCTGAACCAGGATACTAGACAGCTTCCAAGGAAATGACACCCTCCTGAAGTACTCTTACGTTCTAGCTTATCCCGTCCATAGTCAGCATCAGTGTATCCTATGAGTGTGAAGTCATTTGAAGCTGGATACCACAAACCTGCATCAACTGAGCTCTGCAAATATCTAAAAATTCTTTTTACAGCAATTAAGTGAGATTCCATTGGGTCAGCTTGATATCTTGCACAATAACATACTGAGTACTGTATATCAGGTCTACTAGCAGTGAGATAAAGTAAAGAGCCTATCATACCTCGATAAAGTTTACTATCTATTGACTTACTTTTCTCATCTTTGCATAGGACAGTATCAGTACCCATAGGGGTTGATATGGGCTTAAAATCTTCCATATCGAATTTTTTTAACATCTCCTTGGTGTACTTGGACTGACTAATGAAGATGCCGTTCTTACCTTGCTTGATCTGAAGTCCAAGGAAGAAGCTGAGTTCTCCCATCATAGACATTTCGAACTCAGTCTGCATCTGTTTGCTAAACTCTTGACACAAAGATTCGTCAGTAGCACCAAATATTATGTCATCTACATAGATTTGTGCAAGTAGGGTATGTTTACCCCTTTTCTTAATGAACAAGGTTGTGTCAGCTTTTCCTCTGACATAATTCCTGGTCAGCAGGAAGTTGGTCAACCTTTCATACCAAGCTCTTGGAGCTTGCTTCAGGCCATATAAGGCCTTTTTGAGTTTATAAACTTGGTTTGGAAATTTTGGATCTTCAAAGCCCGGAGGTTGATTAACATATACCTCTTCGTTTATAAAGCCATTAAGAAATGCACTTTTAACATCCATTTGATATAATTTAAAGTTCATGAAACTAGCATATGCACACAATATACGTATAGCTTCTAACCTAGCAACTGGTGCAAAAGTTTCACCATAATCAATGCCCTCTTGCTGACTATAGCCTTGGGCTACGAGTCGGGCTTTGTTCCTAACTACATTTCCATGCTCATCTAGCTTGTTTCTAAAAACCCACTTAGTTCCTATGGATTTCTGATTCCTAGGTTTAGGTACTAAATCCCATACCTCATTTCTCATGAATTGGTCAAGCTCTTCTTGCATAGCATTGATCCAATACTCATCATGCTCAGCATCAGCAAAGTTCTTTGGTTCATGAATTGATACGAAAGCAACGTTGCAAAGGAATTTCCTAAGCTGGTCTCTAGTCATTACTTTGTTGTTGGCATCATCAAGGATGGACTTTTCTGAATGTCCTCTTGGAATTTTTATCTCCTTGGGTAATGTTGAGTTGTTTGGAACATGTGTTTCTACAATCTCTGCAGGGACAGATTGGTCAGCAAAGGTAATTTCAGTTTCAATTTTACCTTTGGTCAGCTCTTGTGCTGATGGCTCAGCACCTCCAATTAGGCCAGTATGAGCTGAGTTCGGCTCATCCTCCATGGGTTAAGTTGTCTTACCTGCAGGGTCAGTTTCATCGAAATCTACATGGACTGACTCTTCTATAACTTGAGTTCTTTTATTATAAATTCTATATGCTTTGCTGTTTGTTGAGTACCCTAAAAAGATTGCTTCGTCAGCTTTGGCATCAAATTTTGCCAAATTGTCTTTTGTATTGAGTATGAAACATTTACACCCAAAAGCACGAAAGTAGCCAATGTTGGGCTTTCGTCCTTTCCAAAGTTCATAGGGAGTTTTCTTTAATATGGGTCTAACTAAAGCCCTATTCAATATATAACATGTTGTGTTGACAGCTTCTCCCCAAAAATACTTTGGAAGCCTATTTTCACTCAGCATTGTCCTGGCAATTTCTACTATTGTCCTATTTTTCCTTTCAACAACTCCATTCTGTTGAGGAGTTCTAGGGGCAGAGAAATTGTGGTCAATACCATTGGTTTCACAGAATTCATCAAACATTTGGTTTTTGAATTCTCCACCATTATCACTTCTAATGTGAGCTACTCTTAGGTCTTTATCATTTTCAAGCTTTTTGACTAATGTAGTAAACATCTCAAATGTTTCATCTTTGCTACTCAGCAAGATGATCCAAGTACACCTAGAGAAATCATCTACAATAACTAAGGAAAATTTCTTACCTCCCATGCTGAGTGGCTGGATAGGTCCGAAAAGATCCAAATGTAGTAATTCCAATGGTCTTTTGGTTGAGACAACATTTTTGCTATGAAAGGACTTTTTGATTTGTTTACCTTGCTGACAAGCATTACAAAGTTGATCTTTTTCATACTTTAATTTGGGTAATCCCTCAACTAATTGCTTTCTAGCTAGTTTGGCAAGGAGGTCCATGCTGACATGCCCAAGTCTCCTTTGCCATAGCCAGGAGTTGTCCTCTTTAGATACTAAGCATATATTATTTGAAAATTGTTTTTCTAAACTCAACATATAAACATTTTCTACACGAGGGGCTGTTAAAATCAAATCGTTTGTTTTTCCCTCGAGTATTTGACATTGAGTATCATCAAATATAACCTTTCTTCCACTCTTGCAAAGCTGAGCTACACTTATAATATTATATTTGAGACCCTTAACTAAGGAGACTGACTCAATTCTGGGGTTACCTCCGATAGTTCCTGAGCCAACTATCTTACCCTTCTTGTTGTCTCCAAAGCTTACACTACCTCCTCGTTTAAGCTCTAGTGTGATGAACTGAGTTTCATCACCTGTCATGTGTCTTGAGCATGCGCTGTCTATGTACCAAAGTTTTGATTTCTCCACGCATGTCAAGTTGACCTGCATTTTAAACTATTCATCTTTAGGTACCCAATTCCTTTTGGGTCCTTTCTTGTTAGTATAAACAGATGCAGAGTCATATTTTAGTTTGTGACGGCATACTTTTGTAGTATGGCCACTTTTACCACAAAAGCCACACTGAGTTACCCTTTGAGGGTGATGTTGAATGTGGTCAGCATTGTTGTGTTGAGCATGCCAGCATACTTTGGTAGTATGACCTTTCTTACCACAGAAGTC
This sequence comes from Euphorbia lathyris, assembly GCF_963576675.1. Lineage (NCBI taxonomy): Eukaryota > Viridiplantae > Streptophyta > Magnoliopsida > Malpighiales > Euphorbiaceae > Euphorbia > Euphorbia lathyris. Next base: position 94,224,428 of record NC_088910.1, read on the forward strand.
ATATTGGACAGTCTATTTGTTATGCCAGCACACAACTTTTGTGTGTCCTTTCTTCCCACAACAGCTACATTGAGTAAAATGTTTATGCTGACCAGTACCTGGGTACTCAACATGGGGTTTATTCTTAGTTGAACCTTTTATTTGGTTCTGTAAGGTGGTGACGTCCTTTTTCAGTTTCTTTGAATCTGATTGGACTTTCAAGACAAACTTGTGCATAACTTCTATGTTGCTATGCAATGTTGAGTTGTCTTGGAGGAGATATCGAAGATCACTCAGTTTGACTTCCTCAATCTCGTCGCAGCGCCTGCTGAGTGCCTTAATCTTTTTGTTACACTTCTTAGTTAGTGTATATAAGTCACTCAGGGCATTTACCATTTCGTTTCTAAGCAAAAGTAAGGATGTTACCTCATTGTTGTTTTCCTTCTGCTCAGAATCTCCAGAGAGGTCAGCTTGCTCAGATTGAGATTGGTCAGCTCCATCATCTGCCATGAAACATATATTGGCTGTTTCATTTTGCTCAGCTTCAGATGATGTTGACTCATCACTGTCACTCCACGTGGCCACCATTGCCTTTTTGCTTCCATTCTTATCTTTCTTCAGATTAGGACAGCTTGACTTAATATGCCCAGTTTGATGGCACTCATAACATGTGACAGGCTTGGAGCTGTCCTTTTTGTATCTGGTGTCACTGGACTCAGCTTTATATCTGTCTCCTCTCTTGTATGGCCGCTTACTATTTCTTTCATTTCTTCTAAACAACTTTTTCATTTTTTTAGTAAACATAGCCATTTCCTCATCATCAGTTGACTCAGCTTCTGTGGAGTCAGCTTTCATCACTAGTGATTTTTGTTTCTTATCCTCAGATTTTTCTTTAGCTTCAAAGTTTTTCATGGAAATTTCATGGGTCGGCAAGGAACCGATCAGCTCATCATATTTGTATGTGGTCAGGTCCTGAGCTTCCTCTACAGCTGTCTTCTTCGCTTGCCAGCTTTTGGGAAGACTTCGTAAGATTTTCTTCACTTGTTCTTCTTCAGTGAAGTTCTTCCCGAGTCTTTTGAGCTCATTTATTATGTTGGTAAACTTGGCATTCATTGCTGAGATGTCCTCATTGTCAGTCATCTCAAACAGTTCATATAATCGCATGTGCTGGTTTACTTTGGACTCCTTGACCTTGCTTGTGCCTTCATAAGTCACTTCCAGCTTCTTCCAGATCTCATGTGCTGACTCACAACCTGAAATCTTATTGTATTCTGCAGCATCTAGAGCACAGTGAAGCATATTGATAGCCGAAGCATTATTTTGCAATTTTTTTAGGTCATCTTCTGTCCACTCAGTTTCACTCTTGATAACTTTCTCATTATCAACAGTTTTGTAAGGTATATGTGGACCTTGAACTATTGCAAGCCATGCACTCATGTTTGTGGCTTGAATAAAGTTCTTCATCCTATTCTTCCAGAATGTATAATTAGATCCAAAGAATAGGGGAGGCCGACTAATTGATAATCCCTCAGGGAGTATCTGTGTTGTTTGGTTCCCTAGAAGGAAACGAGTGCTGTTTTCAGCCATTTATAGGGATCAGCTCAAGATTGTTAGATCTTTGAGTAGTGAGCTTTTGGCTCTGATACCACTTGTTGGTCCCTAGTAATTAGTTCCAAAGGGGGGATAGGAACTAATGTAACTTTTTCGCTTTTAATTATGCTGACTTAATGTTATTTTAAGAATTTGTTAACTCAGCGTGTTGGTCAGCACGGCCGATTGATTAGTCAGACAGTTTTAGTTCTATGCTGACTAAGACTGCTTGACTTGAGAGTTGGGAATTGACACTTGAGAGGTCAGCTTCCAACTCAGCACTCAGATTTACTCAGTTTCAATTTAACAATTTATATGCTGAGTAAATGTTACAAGCAACACATGCACAAATATATATATATATATATATATATATTGAGAGAAAGAGTTTAGAAGTTACTCAGCACGACTTATCCTGGTTCTCTGCCTACGTCCAGTCCCCAGTTCCTCCTGGGATTTTCAATCCAATACTGAGCTCTTTCAAGGTAGAGCACAAACCCTTTACAAGGCAGTGAGTATGCAAGAGTACGTCCTCTATTCGTCTACTCAGCTCCTACTAAGTACTACAACCCAACACTTAGATTTTTCTACCACTGAATGCTTACAACCAAGCACTCAGCATACACTCTCAATATTACAATTGATAAACACTTGTTCTTTTTTTCAGTAAAGAACACTTTAGAAGATTACACAGAATCACTCTAGCATTTACACAAAGAATAGAAGGTTTGGTGTAAGATCTTTGTATTTGAGTGCTTTGAAGATTTCTCTCTTGGATTTCTCTTTTTTGTGATTGGGCAATAATCCAAGGTTCTTGATTGTCCTTTTATAGATGGAAATCTGCAGATGGATCATTTGAATTGTTTTAGCCGTTAACACCAAAACGGCTCTTTTAGGGAACATCTTCTGGTCAGCTTCAGACTGTTCCGCCATTCCCTTCCTCTGTTTTCTTCAGGCGTCAGGTTTTGTCTTCTTGCATCAGACTTGTCTTTTTGTGCCAGTTGTCTTTTACCAATAATCCATTGACCCATGTTTCTTGGAATTAGTCTTCTGTGTATTTTCGAGGCTTCAATTATTGGTGCAGAAGATTGGCAGACTTTGTCCTTTAGTGAACGGATCCTTCATGCTGTCCTGACTGTCACTCAGCTTCATTCGTTATCTTCGAATGTTCAACTTCCATGTTGAGTTCCTTCTTAGTCAGCTCCATTCTGTTTATATAATTCTGAAGGAGTCTTCTAATTTAGTTAGCTTCGTTCTGGCAACTTTGAAGAAGACTTCTGAGACTGAGTTCTACTCCACTCAGCTTCTATTCTTTCATGTTGAGTTCCATTCCACTCAGCTTGGCTTATGCTGACTTTTGTCCTGTTTAACTTTATATATATTTTTGCACTCAATATTGAACAAACACATTAGTACTATTAAATCAAAGCATTTAAATTTAATTGCCTCTTAATCATGGATGATTTTGTCAAATCAAAATCTTGTGGAAAGGTGTTTCAACACACACCACAACTAAATGGAGTGTCTGAAAGGAGGAATCGGACTTTGTTGGACATGGTTCGATCGATGATGAGTTATACTGATTTGCCTATCTCATTCTGGGGATATGCAATTGAGACAGCACTTTACATTCTCAACCGTGTTCCTTCTAAATCTGTTTCTACCACACCATATGAAATATGGGCTGGAAGGGCACCAATTTTGAATCATGTTAAAATTTGGGGTTGCCCTACTTATATAAAAAAGCAGAAAACAGAAAAATTAGAGGAACGGTCTACTAAAGGCCGATTTGTTGGATACCCTAAATCAAAAGGATCTATGGGTTATTATTTCTATCTCCCCGATGAACAAATTGTTACTATCAGTAGGGATGCCATTTTTCTTGAGAAAGAGTTTCTGCAAGAAGGTGGTAAAGGTAGAAAGATTTTATTGGATGAGGAATCATCTAATAAAGAAATCCAACATGCTGAACCAATGCAAATTGATCAGCCAGATGAGCCTACCAAAACAACAGATATCATCACTCCAACACTAAGGAGATCTGAAAGGGTTTCACATCTTCCTGATAGGTATGGTTTAATTACTGACCATGAACAAGAGTTATTTGTTTTTGGTAGTACTGACCATCCTGATGATCCAGTTACTTATGAAGAAGCAGTATGTGATACTGAATCTTCTAAGTGGTTAGAAGCAATGCAAAGTGAGATTGATTCCATGTATAAGAATGAAGTTTGGGAACTTGTTACTCCACCTGAAGGAATTGTTCCTATAGGTTGTAAGTGGGTATTCAAACGCAAACTGAATTCTGAAGGAATTGTGGATACTTATAAAGCAAGGCTTGTGGCAAAAGGTTATCGCCAACGGGAGGGAATTGATTTTGAAGAAACATTCTCACCCGTAGCTATGTTTAAAAGTATTCGAATAATCTTATCTATTGCAACACACTTTGATTTTGAGATTTGGCAAATGGATGTCAAAACTGCATTTCTCAATGGATTTCTTGAAGAAGAAATCTATATGGAACAACCAAAGGGTTTTATATCCAAGGAAAGTTCTCAAGTGTGTAAGCTTAAGAGATCCATTTATGGACTTAAGCAAGCTTCAAGGAGTTGGAATAAAAGATTTGATGAAGCCATACATGGTTATGAGTTTGTCAAAAATCTTGATGAGCCATGTGTTTACAAGAAGGTTAGTGGGAGAGCTATCACTTTCCTTGTCTTGTATGTTGATGATATTCTGTTAATTGGGAATGATATTGGTATGCTAACTAATGTTAAGGTCTGGTTATCCTCTACCTTCTCTATGAAAGATTTGGGAGAAGCCGCCTATATTCTTGGAATTAAGCTTTATAGAAATAGAGCTAAAAGAATATTAGGGCTATCTCAAAAACTCTATTTGGAATTCTAAAGAGATTTAGAATGGAAGACTCCAAAAGAGGATTGATACCTGTTAGACATGGTTTGCAACTCTCCACGGAGCAATCACCTAAAACTCCAGCGGAGAGAGCAGAAATGGCTAAGATTCCTTATGCTTCTGCTATAGGAAGTCTAATGTATGCTATGTTGTGTACAAGGCCAGACATTGCATTTGCTGTTAGTCTAACAAGCAGATATCAATCAAATCTAGGTATGGCTCACTGGATTGCTGTTAAGGCTATCTTTAAGTACTTGAGAAGAACTAAAGATATGATCTTAACATATGGAGGAGGTGATCTGTTAATTGAAGGCTTTACAGATTCTAGCTTTCAATCAGATAAGGAGAAACTTATATCCACTTCAGGATATGTGTTTACATGTAATGGAGCTGCAGTTGTTTGGAAGAGTTCTAAACAAGATACTGTAGCTGATTCCACTACTGAGGCTGAATATATTGCTGCCTCAAGTGCCGCTAAAGAAGCAGTGTGGTTGAAGAACTTTATCACCGAACTTGGTGTGGTTCCTTCTATTATTAGTCCAATCCCTTTGTATTGTGATAACAATGGAGCGATTGCACAATCAAAGGAACCAAGGTCTCACAAGAACTTCAAACACGTGCTTAGGCGGTATCACTTAATCAGAGAGATTGTTGGACGAGGAGATATCTCAGTGCAGAAAATAGCATTAGCTGATAATCCAGCTGATCCATTTACTAAGCCAATGACTCAGTCACAGTTAGACCGTCATCTTGAGAAGATAGGTCTTAAATATTGTACTTAATGGCTCTAGTGCTAGTGGGAGATTGTAAGTGTTGTATGCCCTAGGCCATTCCTTTTGTATATTATACAGTGTGAATTTTGTATCCAAATGGCAGTTAATAATATATATGTATTCATGTGTAATTATTTGTATTGTTTAATTACTTAATGAATATATTTATTAGTCCAAAGATTATTTACAAAGAGATAATATTATTAAGAGTTAATAATAATAAGATATATTTCTTTGGTGAAATAATAATCTTAAATGTTCATAGTCGGTGGATAATGAATTGGACACTCATCTATCCTTAGACTATCACCTCTATTTATTTTCTCGATTAGTATGAGATATTAATCAGAAACAGAAAATCTCATTCTGTTTGATATGTTGATATCAGAATAAATATGTGGACATTCGAAGAGGCGAATGGTCGAACTGTGACATTAAATAATAATTGCACAAAGGTTTACTCCTAGTCAACATAATTATTATCTAGGTCATAATAGTGCATATAGTCCTTTGACTTGAGTAAACTTAGTTGTTCTTGCGCATGTTATTATAGTTTGTTCCTGCTTTGTACTGGGATCTTAATTCTTGTAATCCGGCAGTGAATCGCTATAGTTAGTTGTGTAGTGTAACAAGAGTTTGCTAATAGAGGATTCATTACTCTAAGTAAATAGAGATAAATCCTAAGATAGTTATTGATTAGTTTTTTGATGGAATGAGTTTCTGGCCAGGACAATAAGACTCATCTTATGAGATAAGTATCAAAGAATGGTTCTTTGATGAGAGTCTTATTTTATCAAAGACTTAATCAATATTTCTTAGTATTTTGACGATTAGAGTTTGACACTTTGTGACTCTAGTCAAGATCGGGATTTTTAATGAAAGGACTTTAGTGCATGGAAATTATGATCGATGGTTCATAATTAGTTTAATTATAAGTTTACTTCAAGTAACTTCATTCCTTAATTGGGACGTCATGACGCAGTGTGTTAGCTGGAGATCATGACCTTTAGAGGACTATAAGTAAATATAAGTTAAGCTTATACGGGATACACTTATAGTACAAGGAATTGGATTCCTGACATACTTACTAAGAGTTAGTATTATGCCTCTAATGCCAGTTAAAGATGAACCTAGAAAGTCACACACATATAAGTTGTATGTATCTAGCTTTTATTAAATTGATTAATTAAAAGTGTTTTAATTAATGAATTGACACAATTGAATATGTCAATGGGATTGACAAAACATTCTAACACTGTTTGATATTCAATTGAAATGAGGAAATTATAATAATTACTCTTGCTCAATTTAAATTGATGTCCGAATACAATAGTCAAGTGTTGACTATTGGAATTGAGAGGTGTCTTAAGCTAGCTCCTCTAAAATATTATTAAAGGATATAATCGTAATTAATTAAGTTGTTAATTAATTATTATTCTATATATTATAAATACATATATAATATATATATATACATAACATGCACTAGGACACATGCTTTGTTTCAATCCAGCAATGGATTGAAACAAAGTGTATATATATCAAAAGATATATATACATATGTATACGGATATACAATATAGAGATACGGTTTTTCGGTTTAGAAAATCGGATCCGGAATCAGTTTTCGATTTTGAGCAAGATTAATCAATTTCTTTGAGGCTTGATCTAATCGACTTAGTGGACTGACTAGAGGCTTCACCACTAGAGAAGCTTTAATACCTGATTGGAATCTACAAGAGGTATTTATTCCGATCTCGTAGTAGAAATATCAATTTGATTATTAAAGAACTTAATGATCTTGGTTAAGGATTTGATGTCAAACATCGGATGTTTGACTGTTTATCAGAGTGATTGGATCACACTGATTGTTTGTTTAGGGAAAAAATTTGACATTCGTTTCCTAAATACCAATATGCTTCCGCTTCAAATCCTTCAATTCCCACCTTAATTACTCATTAAAAACCACTAAAAATTAAAAACCATTCAAAACCCCAAAAACATTTAATAACCCACAAAAAACGAAAAACAATGGTTCAACTACCGTCTGACACGCAGGGCGTGCTCCCTGGCAAGCCCCGCGTGCCCTCCACTCTTCCACCAATTTTTGGTCAGAGTCCAAAGTACGCGTGGCGTGCTCCCACACACGCCCCGCATGCCTTGGTCTTATTGGACCAAAATTGGTCCAGGAGGCGGGATACGCATGGCGTGGCCCTTTCACGCCCCGTGTACCCTCCTGGAAATCTGAAAATTACTTGGATTCCCACCCCTCCCCTATATATTCCTCACTCTTTTCCCTCACTTCCTCCCTTACATCCACCCCATATTTCCTTATTCTCTCAATAATTAAATCACCTCCTCACCATGACTCGCCGCAAGAGATTCGCCATCGAACATGTTCCCCGTTCCTCTCGCTCTCGCTCTTCCCAAGCCAACTGAACACCATCACCACCCCCACCCGACCAAAATGAAATACCACCCCTCACCCTCCAATACCGAGCCCCTTTCCACATCTACACCGAGAGCGAGGGGATAGCCTACTAAAACGTCTCCCGCTCCAAAATCATGCCACTCCCCTACATTACCCTCGACGCCCTCGACCACCAGAATATTGGTCATGCCTTCGAGGATCGTCTCCATGCCCTCGGATGGCACGAACATTTCAGTGCACGCCACCGCATGTACCCTACCTTGGTGACCGAATTCTTCACCACTCTCGCCCCCACCGGCCTCCTCGGTAGTTACGTCCTCGCCTTCCACCTCCAAAACTAGCTGTTCTCTATCACCACGGCATGGATCCGCACCCACTTCACCAAGCAAGGTGAAGATACCGGCCTCACCCAATGGCCCCCTAGAGTCGCTCCCCATGACTTTTGGAAAGCTATTACGAGGCGGGACGACTATGACGTCTCCAACCTCCATCCGGGGCGCATCCGCAACCCCATCCTTCAACTTCTTCACCGCTTCATCAACTACTACTTTTCGAGGAAAGCCGAGGCCAACAAGGTCAACAAACTCGAGCTCCTCGCTCTCTATTATTGTGAGAATAGGCTCACTTTCGATATTTCCCTCCTCGTGGAAACTATGCTTCAAAAAATGAACACGAGGAGGCGTGCCGGGATCGGGTTGGGGCACTTTGTCACCATTCATGCCTCCTCCGCTATTGGCCAAGCAGCCCTTGACCTCCTACCCCACTACGATCCCCATCCTTAGGACAAAAACGCTTTCAAAACCCTCCACCGTAACACCTCCGGTCCGGGTGAAAGTTCGGGGGTGGGCCAACAACGTGAGGGGGAGGAGTGGGACTCGGACTTTGGCCTCGATTTTAGCCCACCCACCGGTCCCTTCTTATCCACCAACCCCGACTTCCAATCAGTTTATGCCCGGTTGGACATTTTGGAAGGGAACCAACGTCAAGACCGGGCCAACATGAATGTCCGGTTCGACACCCTCGAGGCTAATCGCCTCATGGACCAAGCCGCCCTTGCCACACGCTTCGAGGCCCTCGAAGCACAAAGGCAAACAGACCGGGCCAACTTCGACGCCTTCACCAACACTCTCTTCTCCCATTTCAACATTCATGGGAACCCGCCCCCTCCTCAACCATAGTTTTTATTTCTTTTGTTTTCGTTTTCTCTTTTTTATGTTCTTATGTTTTTCTGTTTTTGCGTTTTATGTTTTTATGTTATTTTTATTTTTCTATTTCAGTGTATTTTCTCTTTTTATTAATATAATTCCGTTGTTGAAGTTGTTGTTTATGCTTACAAACGTTTTCATTCCATTTTTTACACGTTTTGGTACAATAATAAGGTTCACACGGAGCGCCCCTCTCGGCAAGCCCCGCGTGAACCACCGTCTGAAATACAAAAGGGCCTGAAACTCGGACCACGCGGAGCGCCCCTATGGGCACGCCCCGCGTATCCGAGTCTCTGCCCAAAAATCAACCACAATAAGCTTCTCACACGGAGCGTACCCCCTTGTATGCCCCGCGTGAGAACAGACCTGTAAGGTCCTTGTTTCCTTTTTAATTCACCCTTTATTTTTTGTTTTGTTTTTGTTTTCTTTTCTTTTTCGACGTCTTTGGAATAAACGTCTTTTTAATCACGCGGAGGGCCATGCAACCCCGCACTTACAGTTTGTTTTGCACTAACAAAAACAAAAATAAAAATAAAATAAACAAAATAATTAAACTAATTTATTGGCTCATAAATTTCCCGACACACTACCTTATTCGAAAAATAATTAAAAGTTCCGTTATTTGTCTTGAAAAGTAAATACGTGGAAACACAAAGGATCGGTCTAATTAAGAAGTTTAAGTCTTGATTTTGAAAATAGGGAATTTATGCGAAGTCGAGACTCGTACTAAACAAAAAGCATTGAGTCCTAACCCACGAGTTATCTCTATAATAAAATTTAAAAAGGCAATAAAGACGAGATTATTGAAAATTTTACGAGAACTTAAAAGTACACAATTTAACCCGAAATTCATGTGAGGTATTTTTGAGCCTAAAGGAGTTCGTACGAGAACTCTATTTCTTTCACAACATTCCGAGAGCTTTGACTTCACTCAACTCATAGGGTTTGCATCTAGTACCGGGTTTAGTACACTTGTTTTGGTAAGAAGGGCAATAGATGATAAAACAACCCCACTTAGGCTAATTCTTTTTAATTTTTCTCATTTTTTCATAAACCTCTAGGAAGCCCCCTTGAGCCTCTTAACCGACTTCTTTGTTAACACCCATCCTAACATATAACCCTTTTTTCCTCTTGTTCGAATACCAAAACTCAATTGCATCGGAAATACCCAAAACAAGCTAAATCCTTAGCAAGTAAGCACAAGTAAATCTTTGAAATCGTTTTTGTGCCGCTCTCAAATAAAAAGAAAAAATAATAAATGAAGAAAAAATGGAGAGCAAAAAGGCATTCTCAAGCTCCACCCGAGCAATTTCAAAACACATCCTACGTACTTGCTAGGGCAAAATAAATGCCAGACGATGCAACAACCAAGAAAGGTATTTGGACTCGAGTTTCTAAAAAATTAACCACTTATCACTAAAAAGCCACCCACATTACAACCCCCCCTCTGAGTTCATTTTTAATGTTGCCTAACCATAACATAGGTGGAGAAACCCGGATGAACATGCAAACTCGAGTTGATTTTGAGTAAGTATAAAGAAGAGCGTATAAACACCAACCCACCAAAGTTTGAGCGTAAGAGTGAAATCCTTTGGTGAGGTACAATCGGGTTCTCAAAAGATAATCAATCCCCGTTAATATTGCCTATTAAGTTTGATCATGGAGGTTTCGAATAAGTTTGGTCACTCATTCGCTTGCGTAAGTACTTGTCGAAGGCTTTTTCGTAAAACCTTAGTTTTGAAATCAAGCACTTGGTTAAACCAACCGGAGGTTTGTTTCTTAATTGTCTCAATCCCTTATCTTTCGATTTCTTTTACTTGAGGACAAGTAAAACTTTAAAGTCGGAGGAGGTTGATAGGGGCATTTTGTCCCTATCTTTTAGCATGATTTACAGTATAATTTTAAGCTTAATAAGTAAGTATAATTACAAAAATAGTGTGTTTTCAATAAAATTACAAAATAAAAATAAATTTCATAACTTGAGTTAATTTCCTCAGTTTTTGGTTAAAATTAGAAAAATAAACGTCAAGCTAACTCGGTTTCTGAGAATCGTATTTTGCAGGTGCAAAATGGGAAACAATCAAGCAGTGATTCACAAGCCATGCGGGGCGCGGAAGCTAGGGCGCGGGGCGTAGCACAATGTTCCCCAATGCACGACAGTCAATTACGCATTCCCACTTGGTCAACACCTACCACGCGGGGCGTACATCACATACGCGGGGCGTCTCCTAGACCACGCGGGCGTTCAAGGCACAATTCGAGCAAATGAGTTCCAGGAGCTCAACCACGTGGGGCGTACCCCAGTCTGCGCGGGGCGTGGTTGAGTCAACAAGTCTGAATCTGGTCCGCGCGGAAGAAATTATCAACAGAATGGGTTAATTTTACAGACACGCGGGGCGTAGTACCTTCCACGCGGGGCGTGCCTTGTGAAACCTGCAAAAATAGTGTGAAATCTTATTTGTAACTTGTGTAATTACGATTCTACCCCCGAGCTTGATGTATAAATAAGAGTGACTAGCACTCATTTCATTCATTCAGATTTTGTATAGCTAAACTCTACCATTTTGAGAGCTTGTTCGCTTGTTCCGTCACTCCGTCGAAGTTCCGTTCCATCCTCTTCCACCAAGCTCGAGAAGTTCCACCTCCAAGACCTAAGAGACGGCCTTGAGTCCGGTTAGCTAGTTCCAAGGGCCGATTCTTCCCTTCTTACTTGCTAATTAGCTTGTACTCTTCCTATGTACTAGGCTTGGTTGTATTCATATTCTTTCCATTCCATATTTATAATATATCATTTGCAATTCCTATTTCTCTATACGTGTTGATGTTTATTACTTGTTTTGATATTTGTAATTGATTATTATGTAGGGGGACAAGATACCCGGCGACCCGTAGGGACGGGTTATCTTTAGGGAACCATATAGGTGCTGCCCTACCAGAAGTAAAACACCAGAAACCGTAGGAATTGACAAGCCACGGAACTTACGGGCCCTAATTTCTGATCCCCAGCATTAGACACGCCTTGACTAGGAACCACGTCTTCTAAGTACTTCACGGGCCGATCTGTCTACACGTAGTCGTCTTTGCAAGAGTAAAATATCAATCGTATATGTTCGGAGTCTTTGCTTATTATAATTATAACTTATCGCAACCCGTAGAGTTCAGTTATACAAGTTTGTCTTACCATAGTTTAGGAGTAGTTTGTACTTGTCACCCAAACCAACCTAAAGTATTCACCGCCTAGATAATGAATAGAACCAAGTAGCTTAATACTTGTGGTTATAAATCCCGTGGATTCGATTCCCGATCTTAACCGGATTATTACTTTATACGACGGGGTACACTTGCCCCTAAGTAGCCGCGTCTAGTAGATCTTTTCATTTACACACACGTCACATTTATCATCACCCATATACCATCTACACATTCTATACTACTAGGCGCCTCGCCCCATCAATTATCAAAATTTACAACAAGATTGCCACAATAAACTCCTAACAAATCACTTTATAATACATAAACTCCTATTCAATACCGATGGATGGATGTGTCTCACGGTACAGAACAAGATTGCCACAATAAACTCCTAACAAATCACTTCATTATACATAGGCTCTTATTCACCACCAATTGATGAATGTCTCACGATACATAGGCTCTTATTCACCAGAGGGATGGACCTGTCCCACGGTGTAGACTCCTATTCACAACCGATGGTTGGAAGTCCATGCCTTTTGGAATGGATGTCTCTCATGGCACCCCAGCACGTCGGCTTCCAGGAATAAATATTATGTATTCAACCACCTTCAGAAAAATTTAACCGTGTTAGTCAGAAAAAGGAAGATTTGGCTTCGCGAAACGAGGATTCGCTAAGTATGCGAATATAAATGTGTAAGGAAGAAGGTGATTTTACTTAGCGACACAATGATTTCGCGACGTCTTCGAGGAGAAATGTAACGCTCTAACTTCACGAAACAATGATTTCACGGAGTCTGTGAGAAAAATTTATCGAATTACCTTGCAAACTTCGTGTAAGCATCTTTTCACGAAGTGAGATCGATAAATTTCTCCCCGCAGACTTCGTGAAAACCGCATATGCTAAGTGGATTTATGGGAAAAACGCAGAAAAAACAGTATATACTTACATTTTTCGATGAAAACAATATGATAAACTGGGAAAAATGATGAAAATAACGTAGAATCACCATTTCTTCAATGATCACAAGAAGAAAGAAACCAAGAAACGAGCAGGAAATGGAAGATGAAGAACCATGGTTTCGTTTTCTAGGATTATGAAGTTGCAGAATCAAGAGATGAAGAGAGGAAGAAGAGAAATACATTGTGATTTGGAGAAATGGTGCAGATTTCGTGCAATTTAAAGGAATATATGAAGATCAAAAGTATTGGAATCATTAATGGAGGAGCTGTCAACCGTTTCGCGCAACCAAGGAGAAGAGGGGAGAGAACGTTCGCGTAAGGGGGAAGTGGGAAGGTTAGGGGTATTATGGGAAAATCACACAAAATCAGTCTAGATATGTAGTAGGTTGAATAAATGGGTTAAATATATAAATGGGCCTCCCATTTGACCTAGTTTTGTAATTTACACTTTTTTTTACTTTTTAATCTGTTTTAAATAGTTAATTAATTAAATCAGAAGTGGTGGAAAATGAAAATAAAAGTGGAGACGTTAAAATAATAGTTGTGTTACAAAAAACAGCGCCGTCTCTCTCGAAAGAACCTCCGAGTGTCGCCGACGCCTGTGCTACCCTGGCAGCGCCGTCGCCGAGAGTTACTGCCGGTGAGAGTGTCCTTCCGTCGCCGGTGAAGGTTAGTCTCAGTTTACTGTGAGAGTTATCGTGTTTAGTTATTGTTTTGGTGTGGCTCTGTTTGGATCACGATTTTAACCTAGAAAAAGGATCTTGTTTGTTTGTCGCTGTTGGTGGTGAAGGGGTCGCAGGGAGATCGTGACGGCGGTGTGGGTGTGCCGATCTTGCGGGTTTAGTTCCCGTGTTTGTGTAATCGCGGCGTCGATTGCTCCGGGCTGTATTTTTGGGTATTTCGCACTGATTGCAGATTGGGTAGTACAAGTTCTTTCGTAAACTGGAAAATGGAAAGGGAATTGGAAAGGCTTAGAATCGAAGGTGAGGAAGGGGGGCACCTTGAACTGCTTAGGCCGCCTGCTTCAGAAGTGGTGGTTGATGCGGGGCTCCATTTCTTGGGATGGTTTATGGCGGACAGACCGCTCAACTTCTTGAGCATGAGAAACAGACTGGCGGTTGTTAGACGAGGTGCCGCGGCCTAATCTCCCGGGCGGACCGGGGGGTGGACACCTCATGGCGATGTAAGCGGTGATTGGCGCCGAAAGCAACCAATCGTGGAATCAAGCTGCTCGGCAGGACCGGAGCTCGGAGATATGGAAGAGTCGCCACCCACGAATGGGAAAATGAACACCGATCCCTTGCGGGAGACCAGTGTGGGTTCGGGAAACTTAGGTACGAGCCGAGAAGGCTAGCTCCTTTCCGGAGAAAGGCTACTAGGCACCCCGACATCGCCCGGTTATGAACCACCGGCCTCCTACTCAGCATGTTAGGCGATAACGGACTAATCGTATACTTTAAGTTTAAAATTCATTTGAAACCTTTTCTTTCTCATTTTGGAAACCGTTTTGAGCATATATTATTGAAAAGCCACTTTAGTAAAGAATCACCCATTTACATCAGTTCAATATACATATAAAAGAGAGGGGAAGAAGGAAGAATTGATTTATTTACAACGTGATTTACATTTCGTGTTGCGTGTTAATTCTATACTAACTCATTTCCCCCAAAACGAGTTCATTTACATGGTTCGCATCTTAATCGCCGTTGGAACGATTTAGGTACGTTTCAAAATCCCGTTTGATGAAGTCCGCCTGAATCGCCGTTGGAACGACTCAAGTGTTTGAAAACATTAAGGTAAAAACCTTTAATAAGAAAACGTGGTTAAACATACAAGTCAATTTTATTTTGTACAAATCATTTAAGAAAACGATTCAAAACTTCATTATTTACAATGAAAACGATTTTAATTACAAGGTTCGCTTAATTCGTCGTTGGAACGGACTAAGGTTTTAAAGCGTGATGTTTTGGGAAACGATTTTGAAATGTCAAGAAAACACTATTTATTTACATTAGGAACTTCTAAAAACTCATTAGTTTAAATAATTAAATTGAAAACTCTTTTTGTGATTTATTTTCCCCTTTTTCCTTAGTGGATTCTCTACTTGTTATAATTACAATAATAAACATATTTAAACCAAAATTCACTCCCAAATAAAGCCAATTTGAAACATGGACCCCTAAACGGCCCAAAAGAATAAAGAAAATAATATAAGCATATATATATATACATTTTAATCCAAAAAGGAAATATGAAATAAAAGTTAATGAAAAGAGACTATATAATACATATATGAAAATACTAAATATAATACATTTATACTTTAAACATGTGAAAATAGTAAATAAAACTCCTAGATAAGAAAATAACATTTGTCACCAAAATAGTTTTATTTAATAATAACTAATATAGCCCAAATATCCCAAAACTATATATATACATAACTAATGTAATTTTAAATGTCAAAAATAATATATATTTATCCACTAATATTTACTAATTATCTCCAAAATGCTCAAGTAAATAACATTTAAAATAAAATCCAATATAACTCAAATGAATGAAAAAGGAAATATATATATACATATACTTATAATAGATCAAATTAATGAAAAATAATATATAGACGTTCTAAATAACTATAGGTACCAAATATCTAAAAAATAGTTTAAAAGTATATATTACATAACTATATATATGTATACCAAGGATCAAAAACTTAAAAGTTGAGAAAAAGGGACTAAAACAGCATTTTTTACATTCCAGCAGATTTACCGACGGAAAATCCGTCGGTAAACAGCAATTAGTGACAGAAATGGCAAATTACAGCAGCACTCCAATTGTTTCCAGATTTATTCAAAAGCTTTAAATTAAATCTAATTCAATCGTTTTGGATTTCCGAACTACCAAAAATGGATCATAGTCAATAACGGACGTTCCTAAAACGACGTTTTTATTTTAAAACGTTATTTGGAAATTCTTTAAATTACAACTTATAATTACGACGTCTTTAATACCCGAACTACCTTTTTATCGGATCACGGTTCGTATTAGGATATCAAAACGAGGTTTTTTATTTTAAAACAAAACCAAATTTTATTCAACACGAGACAAAAATTAAATAAATACGCTAAATAAAACGTGATAAAATAAATGAATAACTAAATAAATAAAAACTATAACATAAAAATAAATAGAAGAAGGAAATAAATTAAATTAAATAAAATAAAAGAGTCTAGTCCTCGGATAATACCTTAAATTCGGTATCTGACAGTCGAAGCCGATTGATTTCACGAGTCCTGATTTTCCGGTTTTTTGTGTTTTTTAGTAAAAATTTAACTTTGGGAAAATTTGGATTTTTTTGGGAAAAAAAATATTTTCTCCAAAAAATTGACTTTCTCTCTCTAAAAATGTTTAGAGTGAGAAAGCTCCAAAGAATCTCCCCCCCTCAAATGCATGGGGATCCGTGCCTTTTATAGGCAAACGGATCCCCGGCGGAATGGGCGACGCCCAAAAAGAATCGGGCGTCGCCCAAGGGGGTTGGGCGGCCGCCCAACGCATGTTGGGCGGCCGCTTGGGCGGCCGCCCAATATTTGTTGGGCGATCGCCCAACAATTGTGGGGCGATCGCCCAACGCAAGGTTGGGCGCGCGCGCCCAACCGCCGTTGGGCGTTCGCCCGACGTCGGTGGGTGCTCGCCCAACGGCCGCCGGGGCGCATCTCGCGCCGTCAGGCGCGCACGCCTTGCGGCTGTCGAGCGTGCGTTCCGTGCCGTCGGGCGCCCACGCGTCGCGGTCGTCGAACGCGCGTTCCGCTCTACCGGGCGCACACGCCCCGTGGCCGACGAGAGCGCGCTCTGCGCCACCGGGCCCGTGCATCGCTCGGACGTCGAGCGCGCGCCACTTGTGGTTGGATGCGTGCATCCGACGGACGTCGAGCGCGCGCCCCGCGCCGTCGAGCGGGCGTCCGACTGTCATCGACCGCGCGTCGTATGCCGCTAAGCGCTCGCACCATGCCGCTAAGCATTCGCGAGCCACCCCATTGGCAACAACGACCCGCCATAACTCTTTCTTCCTTATTATGTACTTATCATTCTTTATATATTTTTTTTCAAAACTTCCGGAATCAATCGCTTCAACCGTCTTGTTTTCAGGTTTTCGTCACAGGTCCTCCGACTCGGTGTCTACAGTTGCCCCTACTTTGCTATTTTGACAGTGATGTGTGTGTTTTGAAAACGTTTTTTGCTAACGCACACATGCAATGTAAAACATATAAAAAGTAAAAGACACATAAAGAGTAGGAGGGAGAATACCTGACCTTCGCGCTGCGCGCTCCGGTGTTGTTTGTCGATTATTTCCAACCTTGCCTCTGAATCGGCCGTCGGTGGATGTTTTTCTCTCAGAATCTAGCGTACGTTGACTATGGGTAAGAATGGTTCAAAAGCAACCTCGGTCGTGGACCGTAGGTAAGATGGCTAAAAAGCTACCTCGGTCGTGAACCGTAGGTAAGATGGCTAAAAAGCTACCTCGGTCGTGAACCGTAGGTAAGATGGCTAAAAAGCTACCTCGGTCGTGAACCGTAGGTAAGATGGCTAAAGAGCTACCTCGGTCGTGAACCATAGGTAAGATGGCTAAAAAGCTACCTCGGTCGTGAACCGTAGGTAAGATGGCTAAAAAGCTACCTCGGTCGTGAACCGTAGGTAAGATGGCTAAAAAGCTACCTCGGTCGTGAACCGTAGGTAAGATGGCTAAAGAGCTACCTCGGTCGTGAACCGTAGGTAAGATGGCTAAAAAGCTACCTCGGTCGTGAACCGTAGGTAAGATGGCTCAAGGGCAGAAAAGTTCTTTCTAACGATTCTGAATTCTTTTAAAACACCATTGTCTGGAGCTAGTGTCTCGGAGGTTTAATGGGAACGTGTTTTGGTCTGGAATGATATAGACTAATGATTATTTTTCTGTTGACTGTTGTCTGTATTTTGACTGGTGTCACTGTTCTGTAAAAATTGGCTGTTGTCTGGAGTTCATATCTTGACAGTATTGGTTGCTGTCTGGGAGAAATGCAGGCTGAAACGGACTGCAAATCGGAGGTCTGTGCATCTGGTAAATAATTATTTACTTTTTACCTTTATGTCAAATCGTACCTTTTCGGTATTTACGGGAATGCCATTCCCTCTTCCTATATAAGGTGGTGGGGTTTCATTTCAACCCCACACCTTCTCTCTCTTCTTTCTCTCTCTAGACTTTGATTTGGATTATCCTCGGGATGGATTTGGATGAATGCGATGGCACGAGAGGCATGGATGAGGTTTACGTGAACCTGGATAGAGTGGACCCTTTCCACGACCCTGAGACGCATCTGAGCCGGACACGCTGCAACGAGGTAAGTGATTTCTCACTTTTGTTTGATTCAAATGCTAGGCTTTAGTATTCCTATCCGAACATGATTTGCATGCTAACTTTTAGATTGCCTTAGAGGACTTTAGCTAGAAAACATGAATTTCTTCACTTACAAGTAACACTTGTTTGTTTCTGTGCACGAACGCGCGTTATATGCATGTGAGTAGTAACCCTGCGAATTCCTGCATGCTAACAGTAAAAATAACGTGAATAGTAAAAACGTGAATAGTGCACGTGAATAGTAAAAACGTGAATAGTGACAACTTAACTAATGCACGTGAATAGTGAAAACTTAACTAATGCATGTGAATAGTAAAACTTAACTAATGCACGTGAATAGTAAAAACGTGAATAGTAAAAAACGTGAATAGTGAATGTGAATAGTAAAAACGTGAATAGTGAAAACTTATCTAATGCACGTGAATAGTAAAAACATGAATAGTGCACGTGAATAGTAAAAAACGTGAATAGTGAAAACTTAACTAATGCACGTGAATAGTAAAAACGTGAATAGTAAAAAACTTGAATAGTGAAAACTTAACTAATGCACGTGAATAGTAAAAAATGTGAATAGTGAAAACTTAACTAATGCACGTGAATAGTAAACTTAACCTATGCTCCTTGTCAATACGGACGAGAGTGGATTAAAGAATTAATTAAACCTTACATGAGCGACCCTAAAGGAGAGACTTTTATAGAAAGTTGGCCCTAATTGACCAAATGTCTCTATGTTAGATAATGAAAGAATACCTAGTCTTAACGCGTTTTCATCAATCGTACGCTTTAGGAATCGTATTTAAATTTTCCTGTCTTATTCTTTCTAGTTCATCGAGATTTCCGGGACTACGACCGAGATTCATTCGTGGTATGCTAGGCTAGGCGCCGCGGCGAGAGCCCGTGTGCGCGAGTTGGGCTTCGAGCCCTTTATTTCAGCGCTGCCCCGCACCAACGGGGTGTGTGATCGTTTTGGCCTACGTGCCTTATGCGAGCGGTGGGTTGACTCGACCCACACCTTCCATCTTTCCTTTGGGGAGATGACCATCTCGCCCAGAGATTTCTCTTTGTTGACGGGGCTGCGGGGGAGCAGCACTCCAGTTCCCTTTCATTTTGACCTGATGCGACCGCGGATTGACCTCGCTAGGCTTGCTGCTTTGATTGGGCCGGGAGTTTGTCCAGGCGCCAGATCTACTCCGGCGAAGTTTATTTCTACTACGAGCCTTTTGAGTCGCCGGGATTTTTGCGAGACGGACGATACTGACTTGGCAGTTCGTAGTTTCTTAGTGTATACTCTGAGCGAGACAATTTTCCATACCAAGGGCGGAAAGGTACACGCGGGTCTTATTCAGGCACTCAGTGATTTGGATACGGCGGCTTCCTATGATTGGGCGGGGGCAGGTCTAGCCTTTCTATATAAATTTTTGGATCTGACTTGCCGGAAGCGCAAGGACTTCGGTGGTTACACCTTTGCCCTGCTGGTACGTGACGCGCCCATTTTATCTTCTTCGCGCTTTTCACACTTATAATCTTTGTTTTTACCGCAGGTTTGGGCGTATGAGAGGCGGATTCTTCCCAGTCAGTCTCGGCCTCGGCCACGAGTACCGAGGCTCCCTCTCATGACCCGATGGAGAGATTTTGACCTAGGCGCTGAGAGGAGACAGACGGTGGCGCGGCTCCTAGATTGGATTGACTCGCGGACCCTGGGACAGGTAGATGTCGTCTAGTCGTGCTAGATTCTTGTTTGAACCGTTCTGACTTTCTCTTTGTGTTGTTTTTTTTTAGATTAAGTTCAGGTGGGACAACCTCGACTTCGGTCCCGATTACATGTATGTATCTGTGATCCAGGAGCAGCAGTGCGTGCTCACCGGCCCCTACGTGTGGGCATGGTATTTGGGGGACCGATGCATCACCGGGGTTAGTGACGCACACTGGACACCGGGCGAGATTCCCGTTTCCATGTTCACGGTGCGGACCATGCCTCTGTCGGTCATCCGTCAGGACTTGACCCGTCGGTTTGTCGGTAGAGAGGTGTGGGTTCATGCCGGGGGTCGTGATCCCTACCTATTGACTCTGTTGAGCGCGAGGGATGCCCCGGCGGTAGCGATGGAGGTGGATCCTGTGGCAGACGTATTTTCGAGGGAGGCTGTCGCGGCAGTCTTTGGTCAGGAGGAGGTCCCGGTAAGTGATTCCGCTTTTTACCTTTTATTCATGAGATGGTTAGCGGTATTTATTATGTTTTTATTTGCAGGAGGGGTCCTGGAGGAGTGCTCATTTGTCGGACTTCTTTGACGGTACTCGAGCTCAGACATCCGTAAACGAGCCACCCTACTATGTCGGCGAGTCCTCAAGTGCCGCCCGACCGGAGAGGTCTTCCCTAGGCGTGCCCGTACCGGACTACGGGAGAGATTTTGCCATGGTTTGTTATGATGAGTCCGGGGCAGCTTATGCGGGGGTCGAGGCGGCTCCTTCTATCTTTACCTCGAGGGTCCCATTTGATCCTTCAGACGCTTCTCTGACTATGAGAGAGACCTGTACAGATTATGTGGGACTGTCCGGTTACCTCCGAGACCGCCTCAGCTTGCATTGCGCCGATCACCTGGTATGTATCTTTATTTTATTTTAGTGTAGTGGAATGCATGCATGTATGTATGATTTCTGTTCTTGCCTATGCTGCTTCTTATTTATTTTTCCATTTGTTTTTCTTTTTTTAGAGCGATCTTCATGCCCATGAGCGGAGACAGAGTGAGTTGGTGCGAGAGGCTGACGCCAGGGTTGGCCAGGTGTACCAAGAGCGGAACGACCACTGGTCGGGGGTGATACGGAGGGAGACCGAGGGTTGCCTTGCCGTTGAGGAGAGAGCACGTGATGAGACGATTGGACGCCTAGCTGCCGAGGAGAGAGCACGAGTTGCCGAGGAGAGAGCACGAGTTGCCGATGAGAGACTCCGAGCTACCGAGGAGACACTATCTGCGGAGCGGGCATCGCACTTGAGGGAGTTTGAGGCCTACTGGGACTTCCCTCCATATTAGGCTCATTATGTATTGCTTCGTGGTTTTCATTAGAGTTACCCCGATGTATAGCTGACGTATAGAGAGTGGGGTGGATAGCAGGTAGGTTTTTTTTTTTTTGTGAACAGTAAGATAGGAAATGTATAACTCATGATTCATATTACCATACATTCAGTATATTATGATGATTCCAATCGTTCTCGTCAAATATATTCATGCCTTTATTTATTTACAAACAACAGAAATACTTAGCCTCTTATACATTGTTTTTGTAACTGCTCAAGTTATAACTATTGTTACCAGGACCCGCCTTTCGGTTTTCGGATCCCGGCGATTTTTCTCCTCTCCTTTTACTATCCCGAAATTTTTAAATGAATGCCCTTTCGGGTTTTCACCCATTGGGATTTCCTTTATTGTTGCATAGGTCGCCCTTTGCGGGTTTTCAGCCTATCGGGAATTTTTCTTTCTTTTTCTCTTTTTTTTTTTTACGAAAAGTATTTCTTAAGCCTATCCAGGTTGGTAGGTTCGGAGAATTCCATGCCGTCCATGGTAGTTAACTTCACCGCTCCTTTGTTTAGTATCTTCTTCACGACGAATGGCCCTTCCCAGTTAGGTTTAAACTTGCCCCTAGGGTCGGTGTGCGTCACACGAATCTGTTTCAGCACCAAATCTCCTTCTTTGATAGGACTGGTCTTGACCTTTTTATTGAAAGCTCGAGCCATCTTTCTTTGATATAACTGTACATGGTAAAGGGCTTCCATCCTTTTCTCGTCAACCAAAGCCGACTGCTCATATCGCTTCTTCACCCATTCCGTCTCGGGGATTTCTGCTTCCACTGCGATTCTCAACGATCGCTTTTCGATCTCAATCGGCAGGACTGCTTCTGTTCCGTATACCAAGGAGAACGGCGTTGCCCCAGTCGAGGTTCTGACTTTCGTGCGATAAGCCCATAATGCGAGTGGGAGCTGCTCATGCCAATTCCGATGTGATTCCACCGTTTTTACGAGAATCCTCTTAAGATTCTTATTAGCTGCTTCTACTGCCCCATTAGCTTGTGGACGGTACGGAGAAGATCTGTGATGTTCAATGCCATATTCTCGGAAGAGACTTCTTACTTCCCCCTGAAACTGGACCCCATTATCCGTGATCATGTGATGAGGCACTCCGAACCTGGTGACCAAGTGTTTCTCAATGAACTTTCTCATCTGCTTGGATCCCAATTTGCTAAACGACTCTGCCTCTACCCACTTGGTGAAATAATCGATGGCGACTGCAATAAACTTGTGCCCGTTTGAAGCATTAGGCCTTACCTCACCAATGATGTCAATGCCCCAAGCCGCGAATGGCCAAATAGGTGCTAACACATGTAATTCCATGGCTGGAAGATGACTACAATCGCCGTGGATTTGACAATCGTGGCATTTCTTCGCATACTCGCTACAATCTCTTTCCATGGTGAGCCAGTAGAAGCCTTGCCTTATGATTTTCTTTGCTAACACCGCTCCTCCCATATGGGCCCCACAAATTCCCGAGTGTACCGATTCCATTGCCTCGCGGGCTTCTCCCGCATCCAAGCACCTTAGTTGTAACCCATCGATGTGCCTTTTGTAAAGTAAGTCATTGTGGTTGACGAACTGCCGAGCTAACCTTCTAATCACAGCTTGATCCCTTGGTTCTGACTCTGCCGGATATGTTCCATGCTTCATGAAGTTCACGATATCGAAATACCATGGTTTTTCATCTGCCCCTAACAGCATTACGTCCTCGTAGCATGGTTTGTGAGATCTCCTCAATACCAACGGTTTCGAGGCAAGGTTCCGGGGGTTGTCCCAAACTGACACCAAAGTGGCCAAAGCATCCGCCGCCTGGTTCTGTGCTCGAGGAATATGATAGAAACGACATTCCTTGAATCTTTGTGCCAACCCTTCTAGCTGATCTAGATATGGACGTAGCCTTTCTTCCCTTACTTCCCAGTTTCCTTGTGCCTGTTCGATGATCAACTTTGAGTCACCCCAAATTTCGACGTACGATGCTCTTAGTGCCGCTAAAGACTCTAAACCATAAATGCACGCTTCATATTTGGCCATATTATTAGTAAGAGGGAACGACAACTTCTTGGCCATCGGGATCCTTTCTCCCTCTGGTGAGATAAGTAGTACTCCAACTCCGGCTCCATTCGAATTAACTGATCCATCAAAGAACATTTTCCACGGTATAACTTCTATTGCGTTCAAGTGTTCATCGGGGAAATCATAGCTTATCTCTTCCTCTTCTATATTCAGAGGTTGGTTGGCCAGAAACTCTGCCATGGCCCTCCCTTTAATAACCTTCTTCGTTACATATTCAATGTCAAACTCGGATAAAAGTAGTAACCATCGGGCTAACTTCCCTGTCAAAGACGGAGTTCGGTACAGATACTTCACGGGGTCCATCCGAGAAATAATGATCACTTTATATGCTTGAAAATAGTGCCGTAGTTTCTTTGTTAGCCATACTACTGCCACACATGTCTTTTCGATCATGTTGTACTTGAGCTCGTACTCCAGGAACTTCTTACTCAGATAATACACCGCGTGCTCCACACTGGTGTCTCCCTCTTGGGCCATCATTGCCCCAACGAATCGCTCCTCGATTGCCACATAGAGGAGCAGCGGTTTTCCCAGTTTAGGCGGTCTCAGAATTGGCGGATTAGACAAGTAATCTCGGACCTTCTCTAAGGCCTGCTGACACTTATCATTCCAAATCGTGGGTTGATCTTTCCGTAGCAACTTAAAGATCGGCTCGCAGATTGCAGTGAGTCTTGCTATGAACCGGCTGATATACTGAACCTGCCCCAGAAACCCTCTCACTTTTTTCTCATTCTTTGGTGCCGGCATTTCTCGTATGGCCTTCACTTTGTCGGGATCTACCTCAATTCCCTTGTTTCCGATTATATAGCCTAAGATTTTCCCCGATGAAACGCCGAAGAAGCACTTCTTCGGGTTTAACCTTAGTTTGAATTCTGCAATTCGGGCCAAAAACTTCTCGAGTGCAGCAAAGTGCCCCTCTCTCGTCTCTGATTTGACCATCATGTCATCCACATAAACTTCCACCTCCTTGTGTATCATATCATGGAACAGTGCTGTAGCCATTCGCTGGTAAGTTGCCCCGGCATTCTTCAAACCAAACGGCATTACCCTGTAGCAGTATGTTCCCCACTCAGTTGTGAACGAGGTTTTTGCTTTGTGTTTTTCGGCCATCTGAACTTGCATGTAGCCCATGAAACCGTCCACATTCGTGTGTAAGATGCTCGATGCTGCACTGTCGATCAACACGTCAATATGAGGCAACGCGAATTCATCCTTGGGGCATGCCTTGTTAAGGTCTCGATAATCGACGCACATTCTTACTTTGCCGTCCTTCTTTGCGATGGGCACCACATTTGCGACCCAAGGGGGATAGTCGATTACTTCGATGAACCCTGCTTCTAACTGCTTCTTCACTTCTTCTCTGATCTTATCTGCCCATTCCGGTCTCATGCGTCGGAGCTTCTGTTTTATGGGCCTCGCCTCGGGATATGTTGGAATGCGGTGAGTTACGATTGATTGATCAATTCCTGGCATGTCTTCGTATGTCCAAGCAAACACTATTTCGTATTTTTTAATTATTCTCTCGAATTCTTTCCTCTCTTCAATAGTTAATTCTTGAGCAATTTGTATAAGTTTAGGATTTTCATCCGTGCCAAGATTGAAAGTTGACATTTCTATTGTATTGATTTCAAATGTAGGCATGTTATATGAATGAGAATGCATGGAATGATCACGATCAACATCAAGCAAGTAAGCAAAATCAGAATTCATTTCATTGATAGTATTGGCGATTACATCGTCTGATTCAAACAAAGCAGTAATACAATTTTCATCCTCAAGGTCCTCGGGTTTTTCATGAACTTTGGAGGTACTAGGCTCGTCCACCACTCCCGCAGTTGCTTCAATGGTGATGACTTGCTCCTCGGCATTCAAGTCTAGCACCATAATCTCCTCGACAAAGCAGCTCGCCTTTCCTTTGCCCCAGTCGGCAACATCATCAAAGATCTCAAATCCTGGCAAAATCTTTCCTTCGGCGCTAACAGCCACTTCCGACTCATCATCAGACTCATCCCAGATGTTGATTGGAACCCTCTGATTGATACCTTCCTCGTCGGAGGAACTTCCCCAAACGTCCACGACCATCAGATCCATTATGTGAGGGACATTCGGATTTATGTAGGAAGGGTCCGACGATCCATACCGAGCCCAGCCTATCAGTTCTTCATAGTCCTTGAGGAACACTCCATTCATTCTTCTAGCCACGAGTGGAATAGCACCCTTCCGGATGCACATGAGTTGCTCCTGATCACTCAAGGTGACCCGACACGAGGCATACTTGAACCTCCATCTTCTAGCATAATCCACAAATGGTTCCTCGGGGAATTTCCTGATCCTTTCTAAATCTTCCAACGACCCTGTCCACGGAATGTACCTCTCATACCTCTGCACAAAGGCCTCCATGAGGGATCCCTAGTCCCCTTTTGTCTTTGCCGCGAGCATTCGGTGCCACATCAAAGCTTCTCCTATGAGTGTCTTTGGAAAATGCTGGACTAACTCACTTCGGTAGAGTCCCGCGTCAAACATGTAGGCACGGAAACGGTTTATGTGATCAATGGGGTTCTCATCTCCCTTATACTTAGACATGGCTGTTACTGCTTCATGTGTCTCCTCTTCGGGTAATGCAGGCATTTCCTCTGGACATTCCTGTGCGGCGTATTTCTTGATGAATCTCTTAGTCATTTTTGCCCAATCTGCTTTAACGTGCATTGGAAGAGACATGTACCACACTAGTGAATCTCCTGCCAATGAGTTGCAAAACAAGCTCGTGCTCTCCTCCTCTTTGAAACCTAGAGGACCCATAGCCGACAGATAAAAATGCAAGTGCTCCATGGGGTCCTTCCCTTCATTATACTTGTTGACAGTTGGAAACGGACGTTTGATAGGCCCAATTTGCATCGCGCTATATTCCCCTGCCCGTATTTTGTCTCTTCGATACTTCATCAAAAACAAGCTTGACATCAGTGACCAATCATGCTTAGTCGCGTCAGGTAGCGATTGAAACCACTTCAAAGGTTCGCCCACCAGCGAAAGATGGAACCATGGAGCGACTTCTTCCACTTTGTATGGCTCTCCAAACATAGCACACACGTATCCATACAAATGAGCTTCGGGGTCTTCTACCCCACTAAACAATTTCAACACAGGCATGATCCTCCGAGATGAGACTTCCTCGGTCTCCTCAGTTTTAGTTCTATCATCCATCACTCCTTCTGTTGGCTCCTCTTCCAAAGCCGACACATACAAACCATTTCCCATATTATTCTTCTCATCGGAGTCCAACAACTCCTCTACGTTCTCTTCGAAGGATTCCATCACTACACGTTCTATCAGACCAATTCCGATCATGCTTACCCTATGATTAGGCAATGGATTACGCCTAGTGGAAGGGTTCGCTGACGAAGGATCAACTATCTTTTTCTCCTCAATTAAATCCTGGATTTCGTGTTTCAGCCTCTCACAATTCTCATTGTATGCCCATAATTGCTGTGGAACTCGCAATATCCCATAGCTTGTATCTGCGGAGGAGGCGGTGTCTTGTTATAATGAGTCAGAGCTTTCAGTAGCCCCTTTTTCTGCAATCGTTCGAAAACTTTTGCGTAGGTTTGATCAAATTTGGCGAACTGCCTCTTTTCGATAGCATTAAGATCAAGCACTTTCACTGCTGCAGATTCTGCACTTGCACTCGGCCCTCCGGCACTATACCCAGACTTCGTCCATTTAGTGTATGCTTTCTTCGGCTCTCCATCCCCCTCAACGGTCAAGGCACAGCTATACATCTGATTGAAATCGGTAAAAGGCATATACCGCAACTCATTCTTAATATATGGCAATGTGTTGCCCACTACCATTCGGATCTGATCCTGCTCAAGCGGCTTTTGTTTCATAACCACGGCCTTGGCCCTCCACCTTCTTACAAAATCGAAAAAGGATTCCCCCGTCTGCTGTTTAGTGCTCTCAACTTCCTTCAAAGTGACCTCAAGCATGGTGTTGAAGCTATACTGAGCGATGAATGACTTCGCTAACTCTTTCCAATCCCTCTTTGTCACCATAGGCAATGCATGAAACCATGTGAGGGCAGCCCCCTCAAGATAAGTGTTAAACAGCCCTAGGACTTGATCCTCAGTAAGGATCATGTGCTTCATTACAGCAATATACTGATTCATGTGAGCGGTGGGATCTCCAGTTCCATCAAACTTTTTCATGTCAGGGAGCCGAAATTTCAAAGGCAAAGCTGTTGCCGATAAACAATTCTTCAAGTTATAAAAGTCCTGACTTCCGGAACTTCCTCCGCGTAAGTCCTGCACCTCCTGCGTGATGTGTTGCTTCCATTCCTCTTCCTTAGCTTTCTCTTTTTCCAGCTGTTTTCGGATATAATCCTGATAATCCTCCTCATTCCCAAAGCGAGGGCCATCGTTCACCTCATTCTCAGCGTGTTTACTGCCATTTTTATCATCTCTCATGGCCAGCTTAGCTAACTGGGCCGCTATCACCGCTAACTGCTCATTAATGTTGTTCACAGAGTTTTCCAATCCGGCCACTTTTTCATCAGTCGCAGACATACTGGCTGAAGACTGAGTATACTCGGACGAAAATGACTCCGAAGCCACAACTGCCGATTCAGAACTGTCAATTTGTAACTGGTCAAACTGCCTAACTAGCCGACTGCTCTCTCGGTACCACAATCTCTTAATGATGACGTCTGCGCGAACGGTATCCATTAGTATGTATGCATGATTTTATATGCATGATTCGTGGTGTGTGCGTTTATTTATTTACGGATATATAAGATAAGAAGAACAAACGTTAGTCTAATTACACGTATCACAACATCTCTCTTCCACCCTTATTCCTCCACACACTCGATGGTCCAAGTCTCTTTCCTAGGATTTTGGTTTGGGGCTCACATTGCGGTCCAGGGGACGCGTGATGCCATCGATTATTACGGAAAAGTAGATCAGTCATCAGACAATACAGTTCGTTTTGACGTATCAACGTTCAGTGACTAAGAAATCGACCAAGTTGGATTGTCCTTTCGGAATAACTCGTCTTTTGTCCTTTCGCGAGACGCATTAATTCGGGTTTTGACTCCCTTTGAGCGCATCTCAGTTTTTAGACGTGGTACGAGTTATTCTTCTAGTCCAATCGTTCGTTATTGTGAATGACTCGTTCCCTTTTGTTCGCGCGGGTTCGTGTCTCGATTTTTGGATTACAACGGGATCTTTTGGATCTATCGAGAGACGTAACCACGTGTTTATTTAGTGATGGAATCACTTTTGGATTTTATTTTAGGGAACGGACTCATCGCGTAACGCGTTTGTTCTTAGCATCGAGGATCCGTTTGCTCATTTTAGCTACGTGAAAAGACGGCGAGTCTTATTTTGAGCGCACGGTAACCTTTCGGCTAGCAACAGTTCGTTGTTCTTCCCAATCCACGGGATATATCATCTTAGTGTGGTTATAGAAAATCAATGTTTCGTTGAATCGCATGCTTATTCAAAGCGAGGATATCACCGTTCTCTTTCCTTTAGGCACGACTTAAGCAAACACGTACATCGGGCCATATTTCTTGCAGTTTTGGTAACGGTCGAAATGATCGAGTCGTTAGTCAAAACCCGCAGTCTCGTCCATATGGCGCAATTATATGGTTTGGCTTAATTCGGCTTCGAGATTTTAAACGGGGTATACACTCGTTCGTGGCACGCATTCAACGGCATTGGTTTATTTTCTTTAACTACGCTCGGGATTGACATATATCGCAAATTCGGAATGATTTTAGTCGTTTAGTTCATTTTTCACTTTTCTTTTCTTAGTCACTTCTGCGGACACATCCATTTCTCTTTAAGAACGACACGGGGCATAACGTAAAAGCTCGTCTTTTATTCGGAAGGGACGGGCTACTCGTGCGAAACTTTTCACGTTACGACAGGGTCGTCCGAAATAGAAATGTTCTTCGTTTTCGTTTCGTTATGAACTCGTTTTATCCCAATTTATTTAAAGAATGTGAATAACGGCTACTGTTAATATAGTCTTTTGAATCGAAGTATAACTATCCTCAACACCAAACCGATTCATACTAATACGTGCTTACGTCGTAAAGCATTTCCTGAACATGTGCCTTCGTCGGGACACAGAAAGGGACAAGGCGGGCCGCACATGTTCATTCATACGAGATGACTAAGTCGTCTTTAGTTTAAATCGTTTCGATGTTTTAGGGTAATTAGTATGTCGACTCAAGAGTATATATTAACGCATCATTTCATTTTCTTTACATACTTTAGGATTTAGACACGTATGATGGCGATTTGAAAACACGAACTGATTCATTTATCACATCAAAAATAGTAACATGTAATCCTATGGAAACTTCTAAGGCTACTATATGTTGACACGGCTGATCGCGGGACCTCACAGGACCGCACAAATTCGCCCCTAACGAATGGATGGGGACCCTTTGGCGCCTTACTGTAAGGGGGAACTTACACTAGCCTCTTTCGAGCGACGAATGGACTCTCGCTAGAGGTTTCGCGGAAATTACCCAAAAGGTTTGCAATAATGCACATGAATGCATACGAAAAGAAATAATACGATCCGTCCCCGTTAAGGGCTTAATACACACCTTCCGGAATCAAATTTCTCGCTTCCCTAACAGAGTCGCCACTTGTTAGACGAGGTGCCGCGGCCTAATCTCCCGGGCGGACCGGGGGGTGGACACCTCATGGCGACGTAAGCGGTGATTGGCGCCGAAAGCAACCAATCGTGGAATCAAACTGCTCGGCAGGACCGGAGCTCGGAGATATGGAAGAGTCGCCACCCACGAATGGGAAAATGAACACCGATCCCTTGCGGGAGACCGGTGTGGGTTCAGGAAACTTAGGTACGAGCCGAGAAGGCTAGCTCCTTTTCGGAGAAAGGCTACTAGGCACCCCGACATCACCCGGTTATGAACCACCGGCCTCCTACTCAGCATGTTAGGCGATAACGGACTAATCGTATACTTCTTTAAGTTTAAAATTCATTTGAAACCTTTTCTTTCTCATTTTGGAAACCGTTTTGAGCATATATTATTGAAAAGCCACTTTAGTAAAGAATCACCCATTTACATCAGTTCAATATACATATAAAAGAGAGGGGAAGAAGGAAGAATTGATTTATTTACAACGTGATTTACATTTCGTGTTGCGTGTTAATTCTATACTAACTCATTCCCCCAAAACGAGTTCATTTACATGGTTCGCACCTTAATCGCCGTTGGAACGATTTAGGTACGTTTCAAAACCCCGTTTGATGAAGTCCGCCTGAATCGCCGTTGAAACGACTCAAGTGTTTGAAAACATTAAGGTAAAAACCTTTAATAAGAAAACGTGGTTAAACATACAAGTCAATTTTATTTTGTACAAATCATTTAAGAAAACGATTCAAAACTTCATTATTTACAATGAAAACGATTTTAATTACAAGGTTCGCTTAATCCGTCGTTGGAACGGACTAAGGTTTTAAAGCGTGATGTTTTGGGAAACGATTTTGAAATGTCAAGAAAACACTATTTATTTACATTAGGAACTTCTAAAAACTCATTAGTTTAAATAATTAAATTGAAAACTCTTTTTGTGATTTATTTTCCCCTTTTTCCTTAGTGGATTCTCTACTTGTTATAATTACAATAATAAACATATTTAAACCAAAATTCACTCCCAAATAAAGCCCATTTGAAACATGGACCCCTAAACGGCCCAAAAGAATAAAGAAAATAATATAAGCATATATATATACATTTTAATCCAAAAAGGAAATATGAAATAAAAGTTAATGAAAAGAGACTATATAATACATATATGAAAATACTAAATATAATACATTTATACTTTAAACATGTGAAAATAGTAAATAAAACTCCTAGATAAGAAAATAACATTTGTCACCGAAATAGTTTTATTTAATAATAACTAATATAGTCCAAATATCCCAAAACTATATATATACATAACTAATGTAATTTTAAATGTCAAAAATAATATATATTTATCCACTAATATTTACTAATTATCTCCAAAATGCTCAAGTAAATAACATTTAAAATAAAATCCAATATAACTCAAATGAATGAAAAAGGAAATATATATATACATATACTTATAATAGATCAAATTAATGAAAAATAATATATAGACGTTCTAAATAACTATAGGTACCAAATATCTAAAAAATAGTTTAAAAGTATATATTACATAACTATATATATGTATACCAAGGATCAAAAACTTAAAAGTTGAGAAAAAGGGACTAAAACAGCATTTTTTACATTCCAGCAGATTTACCGACGGAAAATCCGTCGGTAAACAGCAATTAGTGACAGAAATGGCAAATTACAGCAGCACTCCAATTGTTTCCAGATTTATTCAAAAGCTTTAAATTAAATCTAATTCAATCGTTTTGGATTTCCGAACTACCAAAAATCGATCATAGTCAATAACAGACGTTCCTAAAACGACGTTTTTATTTTAAAACGTTATTTGGAAATTCTTTAAATTACAACTTATAATTACGACGTCTTTAATACCCGAACTACCTTTTTATCGGATCACGGTTCGTATTGGGATATCAAAACGAGGTTTTTTATTTTAAAACAAAACCAAATTTTATTCAACACGAGACGAAAATTAAATAAATACGCTAAATAAAACGTGATAAAATAAATGAATAACTAAATAAATAAAAACTATAATATAAAAATAAATAGAAGAAGGAAATAAATTAAATAAAATAAAAGAGTCTAGTCCTCGGATAATACCTTAAATTCGGTATCTGACAGTCGAAGCCGATTGATTCCACGAGTCGTGATTTTCCGGTTTTTTGTGTTTTTTAGTAAAAATTTAACTTTGGGAAAATTTGGATTTTTTTGGGAAAAAAAATATTTTCTTCAAAAAATTGACTTTCTCTCTCTAAAAATGTTTAGAGTGAGAAAGCTCCAAAGAATCTCCTCCCCCCTCAAATGCATGGGGATCCGTGCCTTTTATAGGCAAACGGATCCCCGGCGGAATGGGCGACGCCCAAAAAAGAATCGGGCGTCGCCCAAGGGGGTTGGGCGGCCGCCCAAGGCATGTTGGGCGGCCGCCCAACCTCACGTTGGGCTATCGCCCAACATTGTTGGGCGGCCGCCCAACAATTATTGGGCGATCGCCCAACAGCGTTGGGCGAGCGCCCAACGCAAGGTTGGGCGCGCGCGCCCAACCGCCGTTGGGCGTTCGCCCGACGTCGGTGGGTGCTCGCCCAACGGCCGTCGGGGCGCGCACGCCCTGCGGCCGTCGAGCGTGCGTTCCGTGCCGTCGGGCGCCCACGCGTCGCGGCCGTCGAACGCGCGTTCCGCGCTGTCGGGTGCACACGCCCCGTGGCCGACGAGAGCGCGCTCCACGCCACCGGGCCCGTGCATCGCTCGGACGTCGAGCGCGCGCCACTTGTTGTTGGATGCGTGCATCCGACGGACGTCGAGCGCGCGCCCCACGCCGTCGAGCGGGCGTCCGACTGTCGTCGACCGCGCGTCGTATGCCGCTAAGCGCTCGCACCATGCCGCTAAGCATTCGCGAGCCACCCCATTGGCAACAGCGACCCGCCATAACTCTTTCTTCCTTATTATGTACTTATCATTCTTTATATATATTTTTTTCAAAACTTCCGGAATCAATCGCTTCAACCGTCTTGTTTTCAGGTTTTCGTCACAGGTCCTCCGACTCGGTGTCTACAGCGGTCCTTTGGAGACCGGTTAGAGGGGTTGAAATTCAAGAGGTAAGCTCTAACCTTTATTCTTTTGAATTTTTTCATCCGATTGATAGAGATAGGGTGATTGCTGGAGGTCCTTGGTCCTTTGACAATTATGTATTGATTATGAATGTCTAGAAATTTAGAGTCCATGTGGATGAGGTGAATTTATTAAATTACTCTATTTGGGTGCAAATTTATGGGTTACCTGTGGGGACTATGTCTGAGATAGTTGGCAAACAACTAGGCAATTTTTTGGGGACCTTTGAGAAGTACGATATAAATAATAATACCGGTACTCAGAGACAGTTTATGTGTATCAGAGTTAGTCTAGACAGTGAACGACCGTTGAAAAGATTTAAAAAACTAAGGAGCACCGGAAATGTGTGGGCTTTAGCAACTTTCAAATATGAGCGGTTGGGGATTTTCTGTTATGTGTGTGGCTGCCTGGGCCATACAAAACGCTTTTGTGAAAGAGTTTTTAATATGCAGGGGGGTGAAATTCAGAGAGAGTGGGGGGAATGGCTTAAGGCCCCAGTAAGGAGAAGAGGAGACCAAAGTGGGGCAAAATGGTTAAGAGAGAGTAACGGGGGAGGGAGCCAGAGGGGGATTGGAGGTGGTAGGGGAGGAGGGCTAGGAGTAATGAGTGATATAACTAATATGGGGAGAGGGAGAAGGGTGAGGGGGCCGAACAAACAAGTGAGGGAAGGGGAGAGGGAGGTCCTGATTTGTCCAATCTCAGGGCCATTCTTTAAGATTACAGTAGAAGATGAGGGCAAAGAGATATAGGGAGAGGATGGGGAAACAAGGGGGAGGACATCGAGATGGAATTAAATGATGCTAGAAAGAGAAGAAGGGAGGGTCAGGGGAAGGAGAGGGAGGAGGAAGGAGAGAATAGACAGGAGGGGGAAATCTCTGTTCTTGGAAAGGATAAGGGGAGTTCTATAGAAAATGGTTCGACGAGCCCTAAAGCACAGGGCCGCCGGGGAGAATGAGTTGTTTAAGCTGGAACTGTCGTGGCTTGGGAAACCATGATAGCGTAGCGTACGGGTAGAGCTTCTTAAACGATGATATATATTATGATAAGTGCGTTACGACTATGGATATGATCTTGCTAAATGCTCTATCTCTACTAGACGCCACTACTTAGGGGCAAGTGTACCCCGTCATATCAAGTAATAATCCGGTTAAGACCGGGTATCGAATCCACGGAATTTATAACTACAAGTATTAAACGACTCGGTTTTATATGTTATCTAAGCGGTGAATACTTTGAGTTGATTCGGGGAATAACTACAAACTACTCCTAACTACGGGTGAGACAAATTTATATAACAAAAACTCTACGAAATGATGCGGATGGCGATAAGTTATAACTATGACAAACAATGACTCCCAATATATATACGGTTAATGATTTACTCTTGCAATGACGACTACGTGTAGTGTGACCGACCCGTGAAGTACTTAAACTACGTGGTTCCTAGTCAAGGCGTGTCTAATGCTTGGGATCAGAAATTAGGGCCCGTAAGTTCCGTGGTTTGTCAATTCCTACGGTTTCCGGAGCATCACTTCCGGTAAGGCAACACCTATATGAATCCCTAAAGATAGCCCGAATGGCGGCGGAAATCGCGTTCTCCTACACAATAATCAATTACGAGTATCAAAACAAGTAACAAACATTAACACATATATAGAAAAAGAGATTATGAATCATAAATTATAAATATGGAGAATGTAAATATGAAATACAACCAAGCCTAGTACATAGGAAGAGTACAAGCTAATTAGCAAGTGAAAAGGGAAGAATCCACCCTCGGAACTAGCTAACCGGACTCAAGGCCGTCTCTTAGGACTTGGAGGTGGAGCTTTCGAGCTTGGTGAACGGAGATGGAATGGAACTTCGACGGAATGCCGGAATCAACGAACAAGCTCTCAAGGTGATAGAGTTTTGCTATGTAAAATAAAATCTAAAACTAAGAAACAAGAATTTAATCTAAAGCAAGAGTTGTATATCAAAAGGTTCTCCCTAAATGAGTGCTAGTCACTCCTATTTATACACATCAAGCTAGGGTAGAATTGTAACTTCACAAGATACAAGCATGGAGGAATATGATTTTCTGCAGATTTCCCATGATACGCCTCGCGTATGGTGGAGTACGCCCCGCGTATTTGCCCATTCCGTCAGAAATCTTCTGCATGTGGACCAAATCCAGATCTTGTTGTCTCAACCACGCCCCGCGTAGACTAGGGTGCGCCTCGCGTGGTTGAGTTTCTGAGATTTTATTGCTTGAATTAGGTCTTTTACGCCACGCGTAGCTGAACCACGCCTCGTGTAAGTGAATCTCTGGACTTTTAGATTGAAGAACTTCCCATACACGCCCCGCGTGCATGGTTACACGCCCCGCACATTTGAAAGTTGACTTAGAAGATCCTGCAGTCTGACATTCATGATTGAGACATTATTGCTTATCATTGCTCATACGCCCCGCGTGGAAGGTGGGACGCCCCGCGTGGTGGTGGGTGATACGCCTCGCGTGGAGGGTGATACGCCTCGCGTATATCGGAAGATTTTTGCTCCTTGCTCGTACCTGAAATACAATTCTCGAGAGCCGAGTTAGCTTGACGTTTTATTTTCTAAATTAATCAAAAATAAGAAAAATTAACCGAAAGTACGTAATTTATTTTTATTTTATTATTTTATTAAAACATTCTATTTTTGCAATCAAACTCATTTATTTCATCTAAAATTAAACCGTAAATCACGCTAAAAGATAGGGACGAAACGCCCCTATCAAACCATTGGGCAGTTCGCTCCTTGAAGGAGCTTGTTTCTTCCCAAAGTCCTAGTATTGTATTTTTAATGGAAACACTAGTAGAGGATCAGAGAGTAAGTTTAATAAAACAACAGTTGAAGTTTGAGGGAGCATTCCCTGTCAGTAGAAGAGGCTGTAGTGGAGGGTTAGCTTTGTTATGGAAAGCAGGTATTCAGTTGGTGGTCAAAAGTTTCTCTGATCATCATATAGAGGCAGTTATTACTGATACGACTCAGGGAGACT
Organism: Euphorbia lathyris; assembly: GCF_963576675.1. Lineage (NCBI taxonomy): Eukaryota > Viridiplantae > Streptophyta > Magnoliopsida > Malpighiales > Euphorbiaceae > Euphorbia > Euphorbia lathyris. The sequence continues at coordinate 94,260,815 of NC_088910.1, forward strand.
GGAGACTAGTAGGCTTTTACGGGTTTGCTGACCGTAGTAAGCATGGAGAGTCGTGGGATTTGCTGAGGAGATTGGCTAGAGATTCTTCTATCCCGTGGGTTGTGATTGGAGATTTCAATTTCATTCTGAACACTTCTGAAAAGGAAGGTGGAGCTAATTACCCCAACCTTTTAATGCAGGAGTTTGCCAAAACGATTGAGGAGTGTGGTCTATGTGAGTTGGAACTGAATGGTAATCCGTTTACTTGGGAAAGAGGTAGGGGATCTGAGTTGTGGGTTAGAGAAAAGCTAGACAGGGGTTTTGCTTCAACTGAGTGGCTAAATCGTTTTGATAATTATCACCTCAAATCTTGTATGGCAGGGTATTCGGATCATCTTCCTCTTTCACTTCATCTAGAGAGGGAGAGAAGTAGAGGGAGAGGAAAAAGATTCTTTTTTGAGGAAGCGTGGTTTAAAGAGCAGGAGTTCAAGAATTTGGTTAAAGGTCACTGGAGGAGGCAGAGGTGTACACCAGTATAAGAAAAACTGGAGGAGTGTGTACAGAAAATGGCAGTGTGGGGAAAGGGTTCAATACGCGGTTCAAAAGCCAGATTAGAAAATGGAGGACCCAAATGGGGAGATTACATGGTAGCAGGGACAGGGATTCCATTTCCGCTTATTTCCTAGCCAAAAGGAAACTTAATGACACCCTGGAAGCTGAAGAGATTTATTGGAGGCAGAGGGCTAAGGCTTTCTGGTTGACAGAAGGGGATATAAACACACACTTTTTCCATGCTAATGTCAAAGCTAGACGACAACAGAATGTTATTGCCTCTCTGACAGATGAAAATGGGGGAGTGATTGAAAATCAGGCAGAATTAATGGGCCTTGCGCATAGATACTTTCAAGATGTTTTCTCTGCTTCGAATTTGAGTAGGGTGGACACGGTTCAAGTAATTGACACGCTAATCGATCCCTCCACAAATGATTCACTTGTTGCTCCTTTTGTTTTGGACGAATTTAAACAAGCCCTATTTTCTATGAGCCCCAACAAATCCCCTGGACCTGATGGGCTAAATCCTGGTTTCTTTCAAACTTTTTGGGACACATTGGGGGTAGAGGTGGGAGCAGCTTGTGCAAAGTGGCTTCGAGAGGGGGAATTTCCTAATGGGATAAATGACACCACAATTTTCCTTATACCAAAGATTGACAATCCTAGAATGCTTAAGGATTTTCGCCCTATCGCCCTGTACAATGTCATCTATAAGATAATTGCCAAGGCCTTAGCTAATCGCCTAAAAAAGATACTCCCTCAAATTATTGGCGACACTCAATCTGCTTTTGTTCCAGGCAGGTCTATAATTGACAATGTTCAGGTGGCCTTCGAAAGTATACACTTCATGAAGAGATTGAACAGAGGGAAGAATGGTCAGGTCGCCTTAAAAATTGATATCAGCAAAGCCTATGATAGAGTTGACTGGGAATTCCTAAAAGCAGTTATGGTTCGAATGGGATTTCATGAAACCTGGATTGACTGGATGATGTTATGTATAACAACAGTGAAATATAAGGTGGCAGTAAATGGGGAGTGCTCTGATCAATTTGTCCTTGGAAGAGGTTTAAGACAAGGGGACCCTCTATCGCCCTATCTTTTTATCCTGTGTGCTGAAGTCTTATCTAAATTAATAAGAAAAGCTGAAGATGAAGGGCTTATTTCAGGATGTAGGATCTGCAGCAGAGCACCGGCTGTAACACACCTCTTTTTTACTGATGATAGTTTTTTGTTCTTTGGGGCAACTGCACCTGAGACTAGAAAGGTCATGGATATCCTGTCAGAATATGAAGTGGCGTCGGGACAGGCAGTAAATTTGAACAAATCAGGGGTCTTTTTCAGTTTAAATGTGTTTGAGGCAGTGGGAACTGAGATTAAAACGATACTGGGGGTGTGTACTCCTCTAGATACAGGTCGTTACCTGGGGTTACCGTCACTCATTGGGCGTTCCAAACGCAGGATTTTTACTTTTCTGGTTGATAGACTGCGCAAGAAATTTGGTGCATGGGGCCTTAAATTCCTTTCCCAGGCTAGGAAAGAGGTGCTTCTCAAGTCAGTGGCTCAAGCCTTGCCAACCTTTTGTATGAGTACGTTCCTTTTACCCTTATATATCTGTGATGAGCTGCAAAAATTAATGAATTCCTTTTGGTGGGGTATAAAAGCTGAGGGGAGGAGAAACATTCATTGGTTTGATTGGGGTAAATTGTTGTTAAGCCCAAAATATACCTAAAATATCATTAATATTTACATCATTTTTATTACGAATTTGTGTTATTTATATCTGTTTAGATTACTTTTACTCTCAAATATCTTTCTTTCTTGCAAGGTACCTAAATATTTGGTAAAATCCAAATAGGAACGAAAAAGGATCAAAAACAGAAGAAAAACCCTACAAAAGGAGTCAAAGACGACGTAAATCGAAAGCACCAAGTCGAGGACACAAACGAAAGCAAAGAAATGGAAAACTCACCGTGCCGCGACAGCGAATCCCCCACCCGCGGCCGCGACACGCGTGGTTCATATTTCCTCCCTTCGTCCAACGTTCAACTTAATGCTCCCCCATTCACGGCCGAGGATTCCCATTCTCGGTAAGTGCAGAAATTCTGCCAAAGTGCATTTAACACATGTTGAAATCCAAGAAACGCGTTCGTTCAAATGGATAAAGACGTCCTTTCACAACGGACACGACTCTTAACCAACGGATACAATTTTTCACAAAGGATACATCACTTCAATCACAACCCTTTAACATCTATAAATAAAGAGTTGATGTTGAGAAATCCATGATATAATAAATCTTATTTTAAATTTTCAATTAGGTTTATAGGCATTAAATTGAACTAACAATTTTTAGCTCGGTTTTGATTTTGTCTTACATTAACACCAATTGAAGTTTTTAAGGAAACTATAGCCATAATACATGTTGAATTTTAAGTCAATATAGGATGAATGTGCTAATTTTCTTTTTCCCAAGTTATATTCAATAAATCATATTCTTAACTTTTGGCCACGATTGAGACCAACCTTATCACAGTCGAGGTATGAAAGGGAAGAAATAAATAAGTAAAGCGTACTTTTGGCCACGATTGCGACCACCCTTATCACAATCGAGGTATGAAAGGAACGTTTAAAAATTAGAAAAATTAAGCGTGTTTAAAGTTTAAAGTAACGATTGCGTCCACCCATGGTATGGTCGGTACCTCTTAAGCGAACACAAACAAATGCATATAAAGTTACGATCGAGACCACCCTTATCACGGGCGTAACTAAGCAAATAAATTAAACTTTATACTCATATATAATAATTCAAGTTTGGGAAAGGAAATTTGGTGCTTTGAAATGCCTTGAGATGAAAGACTCAATAACATGCGTGCTTACATCGTCCCGAATACTTCAATTTAAACATTGAAATACAAGACGAATGATATATCGTATTTATACTAAGTTAGTTTGATATTTTGCGTATAAATTTGCCATGCGAAGTTAGTCTTTTCGGCTTAACTAATTTAAAAAGTAAAACACAAAGATATATGTTTTATTTTCATAAAGAGATTAGTTAAGGAATAAATTCAGTGAAATTTTGCTCGGGACTAGCAAAAGATTAAGTGTGGAGATTTGTTAAGCCCAAAATATACCTAAAATATCATTAATATTTACATCATTTTTATTACGAATTTGTGTTATTTATATCTGTTTAGATTACTTTTACTCTCAAATATCTTTCTTTCTTGCAAGGTACCTAAATATTTAGTAAAATCCAAATAGGAACGAAAAAGGATCAAAAACAGAAGAAAAACCCTACAAAAGGAGTCAAAGACGACGTAAATCGAAAGCACCAAGTCGAGGACACAAACGAAAGCAAAGAAATGGAAAACTCACCGTGCCGCGACAGCGAATCCCCTACCCGCGGCCGCGACACGCGTGGTTCATATTTCCTCCCTTCGTCCAATGTTCAACTTAATGCTCCCCCATTCACGGCCGAGGATTCCCATTCTCGGTAAGTGCAAAAATTCTGCCAAAGTGCATTTAACACATGTTGAAATCCAAGAAACGCGTTCGCTCAAATGGATAAAGACGTCCTTTCACAACGGACACGACTCTTAACCAACGGATACAATTTTTCACAAAGGATACATCACTTCAATCACAACCCTTCAACATCTATAAATAAAGAGTTGATGTTGAGAAAAAATGCAATGTAATGTTATGTAATATAGATATAGAATCAGAGCGTAGAACTAATGTCTAAGTTCTAAGTAAAAACAATTCGAGAGTTAGAAATTAGATTATGTACAAAACAAGATGATGTACACATATTGTTTATAGTTTAATTACAACTCAGTAGCGTTTAGACATTGTTCCAGTTTTAGTTTGCATCATGGTAGTGGCCGACCGAATCCCTATTACGAAGTTACAGCGAGAAGATTGAGTAGAGTGTTCGCCCCTGAGCCTGACAACCTCTAAGGAAACCCAAGGAAAGGACTGATCAGCCGTTCACTTGCACGCCCTCGAAGAACTCGATGCTCCATGTTCTCTGTAAACTTGTATCAATTTATTTTTCATCTAATAAAGTCCGTTCTATTCGACAAATCGTTATGCAGCACTTATGGTAACCAATCCAATATAAGTGAGGCTGGTGTTTTCATTAACACGTAGTTAAATTCAAAATCATTACAAGGAAACTTTATTGAACACTTAGGCAAATTATCATCTCGAAAGAGTTTTAATTTGAGTAAGGGTTTTGTCGCGTTCAAAGCCAATTAATTAGAGGTTTCGTCATTTATTTCATCATCATAATTGATACAAAGTTTAAGTTGTTTTCTTTGCTTAATGCAAATGAATACATTCATTATTTTTCTAAAAGTTCTAAATGTTCATGTTTTGTAAAATTCATCCCTAAATCAGAAGATCTTTCTAACAATCGATTTATTCTAAATATAAAATCTTATTCCAGCATTTTCAAATACTCAAAGTCCACAAACTCAATTAAACAATTTCCTAAATTCAATTAGACAAATTTCACTTTTCATTTACAATTAATAGTAAATCTAACAAGTTCGAAATTAATAAATTCAAAAATAAGTTTTTCGTTAAAAAAACGTATCCCTGTGGGATCGATATTTTTATTACTACAAGCGAAACCGTGCACTTGCGGAAATCGCTCAACAAGTTTTTGGCGCCGTTGCCGGGGATACGCCAAAATTTTTGACAAAATTTTTTATTTTTCGTATTTTATTTTCGAATCTAGGTTTACACATTATACAACTTTTATATTTTATTTATTTTCAGTTTATATAACATATTTGTTTTCAATTTTGTTTTGAAGGTAGTTTGGCTCGTGTAACAATTTCAAGTTCATGCGCAGTTCGCGAAATTCGGACACGCCACCAGACCCTTTTGATCCAGAAATTGAAAGAACACTTAAGAAAAACAAGAAAAACAACAAAAACAAAGACAAAACACCCAATAAAAACCAAAAAAATCTAGCCAGAAAATATGGCCGATCCACCGACACTTATGGATTATGCTAGGCCAGGAATGGCCGGTGTAACTAATAGTGTAGTTAGACCCCGTATAAACGCAAATCAATTTGAAATTAAGCCTGCTTTGCTTAATATGTTGCAAAACAACGTAACGTTTTACGGACTACCTAACGAAAACCCTAATGCCCATTTGACAAATTTCTTAGAAATTTGTGACACTTTTAAAATTACCGATGTAACAGCCGAAGCAATCAAACTTCGCCTCTTCCCTTTCACTTTGAAGGATAAGGCAAAAATTTGGTTAACTTCTATGCCTGCTGCAACATTTGAAACTTGGGACCAATTAGCCCAAGCGTTTTTATCAAAATATTTTCCTTTAGCAAAAACCGCAAGAGTCATCAAAGAATTGACATCTTTTACCCAAAATGATAATGAAACTCTTTATGAGGCTTGGGAACGTTTTAAAGAACTTCAACGTTTATGCCCACACCACCAACTGCCAGATGCACTTTTAATGCAGACATTCTATAATGGATTAAATCCTACAACTAGAGGTTCATTAGATGCTATGTCTGGAGGGTTATTTATGAAGAAGACGTCCGCCCAAGCAAGAGAACTTTTGGAGGAAATGGCAATCAACAGCAGTATGTGGCCGGCAGAGCGTGGACATATACCAATGGCGAAACCATCATCCTCAGGTACATCATCGGTTAAAGGTATAATGAATCTTGATCCAGTTGTGATGTTACAAGCCCAATTTTCTGCTTTATCGCACAAAATTGATAAGTTTATGGCACCGTGCGATCCTAATAATCCGATCCAGACAGACATTGATTACGAAGGTATGAATGAGATAGAACAGGTAAATTTTGTCCAAGGACAAAACCAAACTACTAATCCTTATTCTAATACTTATAATCCTGGATGGAGAAATCATCCTAACTTTAATTGGAAAGATAGTAATAATAATAATAATGCAAATGCTAATCAATATCGTGTAAATAATTATCAAAATCAAACAAGAGATACGATTAGCACTTTATCTTCAAAAATCGACAAATTTATAGATGCTATGAATGGAAAGGTAAGTAATCAAGACGATGGTTTTAAACGGATCGAAAGTAAATTCGATCAGCTTATCAAAAACCAATCATCTAGCATCCATAATTTGGAGGTTCAAATTGGACAACTTGCTAAATCAATTCCATCCCGCAAAGAGGGAAGTCTTCCCAGCCAAACGGAAGAAAATCTGAAAGAGCATGTTAAGGCTATCACTCTTCGCTCGGGGAAAAACTACTCAGGTCCGGAGATGCCCGGAAATTCAACTTTACCTGGAAATGATTTACCAAAATCCAAAGAAGATACATTAAAAGAAAAAGATACACCAATTGACTCTAATACGAAACCTTTTGTTCCAAAACCCCTTTTCCACATAGGGTCCGAAATAAGGACCATGATAAACAACTTTTATCATTTATAGATAAACTTAAAAATTTGCATATAAATTTAACATTCATGGATGCAATTACGCAAATTCCTAACTATGGAAAGTTCTTGAAAGATTTAATTTCAAAAAAGATTAGTTAGGAAGGAATTTCATCCATTTCACTTACTGAAGATTGTAGTTCGATAGTATCAAGCAAATTACCTACTAAACTCAAAGATCCCGGATGCTTTACCATTCCGTGTAAATTGGGAAATATGGAATTCCCAAGTTGTCTTTGTGATTTAGGAGCTAGTATAAACTTGATGCCATTATCTATTTTTGAAAAATTAGGTTTAGAAGAAGACATCAAACGTACCAATATGGTTTTGCAATTAGCGGATCAATCCACTAAAAGACCATATGGTATAATTGAAGACGTTTTGGTGAAAGTTGACAAATTTATTTTTCCTACTGATTTTGTTATCTTAGATTTTGCTTATGATGCTAATTGTCCGCTAATCTTTGGTAGACCATTCATGAACACGGGACGTGCTCTAGTTGATGTGTCGGAAGGAAAAGTAGTTTTACGAATAGGTGACGATAAGATCGAGTTCGATATGAATCAAGCAATGAAATATCCTATGGAGGATTTCGCCTGTATGAAACTTGATTTAATTGAAGAATGTGTTAATGACATTGTTCAAAGAGAAGAAATAATAGAACCTATAATGGGTGAAGAATTAGAAGATAAGGACTCAGAGCCTTTGATTCGAGAAGATGGACCAGTTCCGCCTTCAGTAGTAGTTCCACCTAAATTAGAACTTAAAGAATTACCAAACCATCTGAGATACACTTTCCTAGGCGGAAGTGATACTCTACCTATAATCATCTCTAACAAATTAACAGAAAATCAAGAAGAAAAATTGAAAGAAGTTGTTAGAAATAGAATAGGAAGTATGGGATGGCAGATTTCAGATTTAAAAGGAATTAATCCTAGTATTGTAATGCATAGGATTCACCTAGAAGAAGATAAGCCACCTAAAGCGGATAGACAAAGACGTTTAAATCCGAACATGAAAGAAGTAGTCAAAAATGAGATTACTAAACTTTTAGACAATGGAATCATTTATCCTATTTCGGATAGTGAATGGGTTAGTCCAATCCATTGTGTACCCAAAAAGGGAGGCATAACTGTAGTAAGGAATGATGAAGGTGAATTAATACCTACGCGAACCACCACTGGTTGGAGGGTTTGTATAGATTATAGGAACCTAAATAAGGCAACTAGGAAAGATCATTTTCCTTTACCTTTCATTGATCAAATGATCGAAAGGATAGCCGGTCATGCATTTTATTGTTTTCTTGATGGCTATTCCGGATTCTTTCAAATATATATTTACCCGGATGACCAAGATAAAACAACCTTCACATGTCCTTATGGAACATTTGCATATAGGAGAATGCCTTTTGGTCTATGTAATGCACCATCAACTTTTCAACGTTGTATGACTGCAATTTTTAATGATTTCATCGAAGATATCATGGAAGTATTTATGGATGATTTTTCAGTTTATGGAGATTCTTTTGATGCATGTTTAAAAAACTTAGATAAAGTTCTTTCTAGATGCGAAGAAACGAATTTAGTGTTAAATTGGGAAAAATGTCATTTCATGGTTGACGAAGGAATTGTTTTAGGTCATAAAATATCTGAAAAAGGATTAGAAGTAGATAGAGCAAAAACTTCAGTAATAGAAAAATTACCCCCACCAACAACTGTCAAGGGAGTAAGATCATTTCTAGGACATGCAGGTTTTTACAGACGATTTATAAAAAACTTTTCTGTGATTTCCAAACCACTTACTAATTTGCTTATGAAGGATTCAACCTTCGATTTTAATGAAGATTGCATTAAAGCTTTCGAAACATTGAAAACAGCCTTAGTCAGTGCACCCATAATTGCTAAACCCGATTGGGATTTACCTTTTGAAATCATGTGTGATGCAAGTGACCTAGCTGTAGGATGTGTTTTAGGTCAAAGAAAGGATAAAAGATTACATGTTATTTATTATGCAAGTCACACATTGTCCGGTGCGCAGTTAAATTACACAACAACAGAAAAAGAGATGTTAGCCGTAGTATTTGCATGTGATAAGTTTAGGTCATACTTGTTAGGATCTAAGGTTATTATTTATACAGATCACGCAGCTTTACATTATCTGTTTGCTAAGAAAGATGCAAAATCGCGTCTGATTAGATGGGTTTTGTTGTTACAAGAATTCGATATAGAAATTAAAGACAAAAAGGGAGTAGAAAACCTTGTCGCCGATCATCTATCAAGACTAGAAGATGAAAACGGTCCTATAGGTGAAACTATCGGTATACGAGATGATTTCCCCGATGAACATCTCTATCAAGTAGAAAGCATCATATCACCATGGTATGCAGATTTTGCTAATTATCTTGCAACCGATATTGTTCCGGAAGGATTATCTTCCCAACAAAGGAGGAAATTTTTCTTCGATATTAAACAGTATTTTTGGGAAGATCCCTTTCTGTTCAAATCATGTGGTGACGGGATAATTAGGAGATGTATTGGAGAAAATGAATATGAATCTATAATAACGGAATGTCATTCCAGCTCATATGGAGGACATAATGGAGTAAATAAAACGGTAGCTAAAATATTGGAATGTGGTTTCTTTTGGCCTACGATGTTTAAAGACGTTGGTTCATTTATTACTCGTTGTGATAAATGCCAAAGAACGGGAAATTTAGGAAGGAAAGATGAGATGCCCCTCACAAACATATTGGAAGTTGAAATCTTCGACATGTGGGGAATTGATTTCATGGGACCTTTTCCGCCTTCCAATGGTAAAACTTACATATTAGTAGCCGTTGATTATGTCTCGAAGTGGGTTGAAGCAATTGCAACCCCTACGAATGATTCTAAAGTAGTTGTTAATTTTCTTGACGATATATTTTGTAGATTTGGTTGTCATAGATTCGTTGTTAGCGATGGCGGTACCCATTTCATAAATCGAAATTTTGATATGCTTATGAAAAGGTATGGAGTACGCCACCGCGTGTCAACGCCATACCATCCTCAATCGAATGGTCAGGCGGAGATCTCGAATAGAGAACTCAAATGGATTCTAGAGAAAACTGTTTCGTCATCAAGAAAAGATTGGTCACAAAAACTCAATAATGCGCTATGGGCATACCGTACTGCATTTAAGTCACCAATAGGAATGACTCCATATCGTTTAGTATATGGAAAAGCATGTCATTTACCAGTAGAATTAGAACATAAAGCCTATTGGGCTATTAGAAAACTTAATTTTGATTTACAACAAGCAGGAAAGAAACGTTTGCTCAATTTAAATGAGTTAGATGAGTTACGTCATCTTTCGTATGAAAATGCGAGGATTTATAAAGAAAAAGTGAAAAAATGGCACGATGCCAAAATCAAAATCAAACACTTTAATGTTGGAGATAAGGTGCTGTTATTTAATTCACGGCTTCGTATATTTCTAGGAAAACTTAAGTCCAGATGGACCGGACCGTATTTAGTCGTCAAAACATTCGACTATGGTTCTTTAGAACTTGAGGAAACCAACGACAATCGTTTCAAAGTTAATGGTAATAGATGTAAAATTTATTACGAAAATATTTCCGAAATAGGAACTAATTTCGTAACAAAATTTCCTGACATATAAATCATTTCGTTTTTCTACACATAGTATTTATTTATTTATTTTTATTTTATTTTGTTTTAGATTATATCATTTTATGTTAGAAATTTTAGATATATAAAAATATATTCAAGTCATTATTTTTAATTAATTTTTAGGAATTTAATGTGAGTTAGAAGAAATTTAGTGATTCTCAGTTGAGAATTTGAAATTCTCAGTTGAGAATTCATATATTTAGAATTCTTAAGAAGATAAGGAATTTTCTGAACTTATAGAGAATTTAAAATTCTCAGTTGAGAATTTGGGTAAATCTGGTTAGCTAGGGAATTTCTGAACTTACAGAGGATTTGGGATTCTCAGTTGAGAATTCCGACTTCAATAGATTTCAAATAGACAGGAAAAATTCTAAACTTACCGAGGATAGGGATTCTCGGTAGAGGATCAGAAAATAGAGGTTTTGACGCCTGATTTCCGCAAGGAAATCAGCGTGTCGCGACCGCGGCTCAGAATCCTCGGTCGCGACACGCTGAATTTCTGCAGAAATCAGACCTGTGTCCTTCTTTTTTCCATCAAACACAACTTTTCAGAAACGAAAAATTGAGTTTCTTCATTTTAAAGAGGTCTGATTTCATGCCTTTTCACTTAAAACAACACCTCTTTTCATCCTAGGATTTTATAAATAGGTTCTAGAGGTTCAGTTTTCTGTCACATTCTTTTTTTCATCTCTGTCAGAACAATTCTCTGACTTTCTTCCAATTCATCTACCCAGAAATTAAGTTCAGAACCTTTCTTCCTTATTCATTCCAAACACCATGACTTCCACAAACACTCATTCTAAGAAAGTTGTTGCTTCACGCAATAAAAATACAGATATATCAGAGCGTTATGGATGTAACTTTCCTATCTTCAATCATGATGAGGGAAGGCGCTTCTTGAGGCTTCGATACACATTCTTTGTAGGAATGCTATACATGGATGACTTTCTTAACGATCAGTTGGGAATTAAAGACGATATGAGTCGCTACATGGAACGTTTAGGATGGACCAGATTTGTTGATATGAAGTTTCCTATAATTGGAGACTGGATATGAGAGTTCTTTTGTACGGTTCGCTTTGTTAACAAGCGTCGGGTGCGTCTTAGCTTTCGTCGGGATGGCAAAACTTTTACTTTTGGATATCCTGAATTACATGCTTAGTTTGGTTTTCCCTTAAAGGATACTATCAAACGTCATCATGGAAGAGACATGACATCCACTGATATTTGGCGAATGCTCACCGGCATCTGGCCTTTCAATCCTAAACTTGCCTATAATCAGTCTTTTTACTCCAACTCTATGCTATATTTGCATAAATTTCTGAGTCACAGTCTGTTCGGTCGCACGTTCAGTAGAGTCGTCCAAGAAACTGACCTTTATGTCCTTGGCGATATATTTCAAGCCAACGTGGTTGATTCTTCAAAGATTTTGATGGAGGGTCTTGTTGCCGCGTCTAGATCCAAGGCTAAGAAGGTTGGGTTCGGGAATATCATATGTGGAATAATTCTAGGGACCAAGGGAAGTATTTCTGTTCCCTGGAGTGATGCTGAATCTTTCCCGACACTAGACTATGAATTTTTAGAATATGAAGGTCTAGTGAAACGAGTTTTTCGATCAGGCCCAAATTTTCTTTCTGCACCAGAACGTCAAGCCTTCGTGCAGATGAAAATAGACCGCTATAGGGCTAAGAAAATCCCGATTGAAAGGGACGAATTTCTAGCATAACTTTGTTTATTTTGTTTGTAAATATGTTGTACATATTTCCAATTAATAAAACTTTCTCTTTTGCATTATATCTTGTTTTTGATTATTTGGTTAAACTATCATTATTTTCATTATTCTACACTAATGAATCTATTAAATGAAACTTTAATACATTCATGACTAGTTAAATATTAATAACTAAGTTTCAATTCCTTAAATAAAGATTTATCTAACTTACATTAATAAATGATCATAAATGCTTAAATTAATTTTAGTTCCAAACCTTTCCTATTCTTAATTTAACATCCATTAATTAAAGCATTTTCATTTATTTTTCCCATTAATAAGGATAAACCTTTGGTTTTCCTTATCATTTAATGTTTTACATTTATGTTTTTAAGTACAGATAACATTTTCAAGGAGTTCAGGATAGAATTTATCAAGAAATTGCACAAACTGGAGTTAATATGCCGATTTTGGGTGACCAAGGGGTGATCCGCGGCCGAGAATGCTAAAATTCTCTGTAACTTCAGCAAATTCTCTCAAAAATTCAGAAAAAAATTGGCTGCAAAACGCGAGCCGCGGCCGTGGATGTGCGTCCTCGGTCGCGACACGCGTCGTTTAGGGACTTCCTAGTCCGGATTTTTGCCTATTTCTTCCATCTCTTCCTATTCCAACTATACCGATTACTTTTCCTATTCCTACTCTACCTATTAATCTTCCTATTCAACCCTATATATACCTATTACTTACACAAACCTTACATCACCTCCAATTTTAAGCAATCCCCTACTCTAACCTCTTCCCAATATCTTACTTTTACCCTTCCCAATTTCATCATTACCCTTTTCAATCACCTAACCCTTTCAACTTCAAGTCTCCACACAAACCTTCTACTTCATCTTCAACCTCAAGCCTTTCTCTCTTTTCATCTTTTTCTCTAAACCCTAAACACCATAATCATGCCTAGAGCAAAGCGTGTTGGACACAAGCCGGCTGTCACTGAGGCTAATCGCCTTCGTATTAGTTGCGGGGCTTATTTCGACATTCATTCAGAGGAAGAAGTTGGACGTTTCAAGCATTTTTCACACGCCAATCGTAGGTTCATGGACATGCAGTTTCTTGACTTTGATTCGGTAAGGAAGTTGAACTTCACTACTCAAATTGATGCTTTTATTGAGACTTTGGGGTGGGAAACTTTTGCTTCTATGCGTTTTCCCCAAATTCAAGAATATGTGGTTGAGTTTTTGGTTACTTTAAAGATGAACAAAAAGAGAACGGAAATTTCTTTTCGGAATAATGGTACTACCTATACCATAGATTATGAGGCTATGGGAAATATGTTTGGTTGCCCTACTAGTGATTTTTATGATAAGCCTAGGGATTTTGACAATAACTCTTTTTGGCAAACTCTTTCCGATCAAACCTCTTTTGACTCTAAAAACACTTCAAGCAAATTGATTAAGGACAATTGTGTGTTCTTCTTTCACAAGTATTTGAGTTTTTCACTATTTGGTCGTGTTGAGAGTTCGAAGATTCAAGTCCGGGATTTGTTTGTTTGGGATTGTTTGTTCAAGGGTTTAAGGGTTGATAGCATTGGAATGATTTTTGACAATTTGTATCGTGCTTCGAGGGCTCACACCACTCAAGTCCCTCTCGGTAATCTAATCACCGCTATTGTTTTGGGAGCACGGGATGAATTGGCAACTTATGATATGTCCACCTACCATGGGTATGTTCCGGTTTTGGACATTGCGGCTCTTGAGCGGGCTCATTTGTTGGTTTCTGCGGCTCCTCCCGTTTTTATTTCTTATGCTACCCGTATTGCACATCTTCGTGGCACTATGGGTGGAGGTGCTTCTAGTTCCCAAAATGTAGGTACCGAAGAAGGGGGTGCGGAGGAAGGAGCGGAAGATGCACCACAAGCCCACGCAACTCAAGATAATGATCCGGTGGATTTAAGGCGTATTTTGAACCAAATCAATGCAAATAATAGACATAATGAATTTGAGAATTGATGATTTGGTGGAGAACAACATGGTGATGAATGACAACCTCCATACTTTGAGGCGTGCGCAAAGATCGACTCGACATCGGATGCTTTCATTTTTCCGTCGCCAAAATGTGGAAACTTCACCAACACCTCCGGATTCCCCGCCACATGCTTAGGTTTTATCTTTCATTTTTTTTATCCTATCTTGTTTTAATTTCAGTTTCGTACATTTTTATTTTCTTATGTTTCGTACAATTTTAATTTAATTTTATGTTGAATGTTTTCTTTGTTATATCTTTCATTTCTTTCCGTCTGTTTAATCTTTAATGTTTTATCTCCATTTTGCACCAATGAGGACATGGTCCAATTTACGTGTGGGAGGAGATATATACATATATCATTTTTATACAAACGAATGAATGAATGAATATATGCAACACTTGTTTTCAAAAATACAAATGCAACGTATATTGCAACACTTTTAACTATATTGCAACAAAAACTTAACATTTTTTATGAAATATCATTTTTTACATTTATCAATTTAAATTCTTTTATGATTATTTTTAGGTTATCATTATCGATAGAAATAAATATTTCTATACGGGTAATATTTTTCCAAATTTTTCACAAATCTTCGACACGATTTTAAGTAAAAATTGTCTCGAGTGAATGTATTTAAGTAATAAATTCTTTATTTTCAATCTCTATTTCCTATCATGAAATCCATGATATAATAAATCTTATTTTAAATTTTCAATTAGGTTTATAGGCATTAAATTGAACTAACAATTTTTAGCTCGGTTTTGATTTTGTCTTACATTAACACCAATTGAAGTTTTTAAGGAAACTATAGCCATAATACATGTTGAATTTTAAGTCAATATAGGATGAATGTGCTAATTTTCTTTTTCCCAAGTTATATTCAATAAATCATATTCTTAACTTTTGGCCACGATTGAGACCAACCTTATCACAGTCGAGGTATGAAAGGGAAGAAATAAATAAGTAAAGCGTACTTTTGGCCACGATTGCGACCACCCTTATCACAATCGAGGTATGAAAGGAACGTTTAAAAATTAGAAAAATTAAGCGTGTTTAAAGTTTAAAGTAACGATTGCGTCCACCCATGGCATGGTCGGTACCTCTTAAGCGAACACAAACAAATGCATATAAAGTTACGATCGAGACCACCCTTATCATGGGCGTAACTAAGCAAATAAATTAAACTTTATACTCATATATAATAATTCAAGTTTGGGAAAGGAAATTTGGTGCTTTGAAATGCCTTGAGATGAAAGACTCAATAACATGCGTGCTTACATCGTCCCGAATACTTCAATTTAAACATTGAAATACAAGACGAATGATATATCGTATTTATACTAAGTTAGTTTGATATTTTGCGTATAAATTTGCCATGCGAAGTTAGTCTTTTCGGCTTAACTATTTAAAAAGTAAAACACAAAGATATATGTTTTATTTTCATAAAGAGATTAGTTAAGGAATAAATTCAGTGAAATTTTGCTCGGGACTAGCAAAAGATTAAGTGTGGAGATTTGTTAAGCCCAAAATATACCTAAAATATCATTAATATTTACATCATTTTTATTACGAATTTGTGTTATTTATATCTGTTTAGATTACTTTTACTCTCAAATATCTTTCTTTCTTGCAAGGTACCTAAATATTTAGTAAAATCCAAATAGGAACGAAAAAAGATCAAAAACAGAAGAAAAACCCTAAAAAAGGAGTCAAAGACGACGTAAATCGAAAGCACCAAGTCGAGGACACAAACGAAAGCAAAGAAATGGAAAACTCACCGTGCCGCGACAGCGAATCCCCCACCCGCGGCCGCGACACGCGTGGTTCATATTTCCTCCCTTCGTCCAACGTTCAACTTAATGCTCCCCCATTCACGGCCGAGGATTCCCATTCTCGGTAAGTGCAGAAATTCTGCCAAAGTGCATTTAACACATGTTGAAATCCAAGAAACGCGTTCGTTCAAATGGATAAAGACGTCCTTTCACAACGGACACGACTCTTAACCAACAGATACAATTTTTCACAAAGGATACATCACTTCAATCACAACCCTTCAACATCTATAAATAAAGAGTTGATGTTGAGAAAAAATGCAATGTAATGTTATGTAATATAGATATAGAATTAGAGCGTAGAACTAATGTCTAAGTTCTAAGTAAAAACAATTCGAGAGTTAGAAATTAGATTATGTACAAAACAAGATGAGGTACACATATTGTTTATAGTTTAATTACAACTCAGTAGCGTTTAGACATTGTTCCAGTTTTAGTTTGCATCATGGTAGTGGCCGACCGAATCCCTATTACGAAGTTACAGCGAGAAGATTGAGTAGAGTGTTCGCCCCTGAGCCTGACAACCTCTAAGGAAACCCAAGGAAAGGACTGATCAGCCGTTCACTTGCACGCCCTCGAAGAACTCGATGCTCCATGTTCTCTGTAAACTTGTATCAATTTATTTTTCATCTAATAAAGTCTGTTCTATTCGACAAATCGTTATGCAGCACTTATGGTAACCAATCCAATATAAGTGAGGCTGGTGTTTTCATTAATACGTAGTTAAATTCAAAATCATTACAAGGAAACTTTGTTGAACACTTAGGCAAATTATCATCTCGAAAGAGTTTTAATTTGAGTAAGGGCAACTATCCCGAAAGGGTTTTGTCGCGTTCAAAGCCAATTAATTAGAGGTTCCGTCATTTATTTCATCATCATAATTGATACAAAGTTTAAGTTGTTTTCTTTGCTTAATGCAAATGAATACATTCATTATTTTTCTAAAAGTTTTAAATGTTCCTGTTTTGTAAAATTCATCCCTAAATCAGAAGATCTTTCTAACAATCGATTTATTCTAAATATAAAATCTTATTCCAGCATTTTCAAATACTCAAAGTCCACAAACTCAATTAAACAATTTTCTAAATTCAATTAGACAAATTTCACTTTTCATTTACAATTAATAGTAAATCTAACAAGTTCGAAATTAATAAATTCAAAAATAAGTTTTTCGTTAAAAAAACGTATCCCTGTGGGATCGATATTTTTATTACTACAAGCGAAACCGTGCACTTGCGGAAATCGCTCAACAATTGTGTAGACCAAAAGATTCAGGTGGGATGGGCTTTAAGGATCTACATATGTTTAACCTAGCAATGTTAGGAAAACAGGGATGGAAATTACTAAAATTCCCAAATACTTTAGTAAGTAGAATGTTCAAAGCTAAATATTTCCCTAGGGATGACTTACTTCTCTCTAAATTAGGCAATAATCCTGTTAAGCCCAAAATACACCTAAAATATCATTAGTATTTACATCAGTTTTTCTACAAATTCGTACTATTTATATCTGTTTAGCGTACTTTTACTTCCGAATATGTTTCTTTCATGCAAGGTACCTAAATATTTGGTAAAATCAAAAAACAGAAGAAAAACCCTACAAAAGGAGTCAAAGACGACGAAAATCAAACGCGCCGAAACGAGGACGAGGACGAGGACGAAGTCAGAAACGGAGTAAAAACCTCAGTGTCGCGACCGAGAATCCTCCATTCTCGATCGCGACACGCGTCGACCAGCAACTTCTCCCTTCTTTTCAAAGGCTAAAACCTGCTCCCCCATTCTTGGCCGAGAATTAATTATTCTCGGTAAGTTCAGAATTTCTGGAAGGGCTATTCGTACACGTTCGTTTTCAAAGAAACGCGTCCGTTCAATTGGATAAGAACGCCTCTTCACAGCAGACACGTCCCTTAAACCCGACTCTTCAACATCTATAAATAAAGAGTTGATTTCAGAGTTGAGAAGATATATTATAGAGAAGATTGGTACAGAATTAATGCAGAAATTCTGAGTCAAGCGATTCAGAGTTAGAAGTTCAATTTTGTAAAAAGCAATATGATGTACACACATTGTTTATCAAATAATTACAAACACAGTAGCGTTTAGATTTGTTCATATTAGTTTACATTTTGGTAGTAGATAGACCAATCTTTATTTTGAAGATTCAGCGAGAAGATTTAGTAGAGGATTCACCCCAGGAGCCTGACAAATTCTAAACGAGGTTCAAGGAAAGGATTGACAACCCGTTCGCTTGAAAGTCGTCGAAAGCTTCCATGCTTCTTGTTCTCTGTAAACTTGTATCAAATTCATACTTCATCTAATAAAGTTTATTCTATTCGATAGATTTTTATGTAGCACTTATGGTAAATGATCCGAAGTGAGTTCTGGTGTTTTCATTAATACGTAGTTGAATTCAAAATCTTTACAAGGAAACTTTGTTGAACACTTAGACAAATTGGTACCTTGGATAAAAGTATCAATTCGGTTAAGGAAGCAATCTAACCAGTTAGGGGATTGTTGCGTTCAAAACCTTTTAATTTTTATGAGTTCACGTTATTACATTTATATAATTTGTATACAAAGTTTAAAGTTGTTTTCTTTGCTTAATGCAAACGAATACATTTATTCACTTTTCTAAAGCACTAAACGTTCCTGTTTTGTAAATTCATCCTTAAATCAGAAGTGATTTCTAACATTCTACATACTCTAGTCTAATTCTTATTCTAGCAATTTCAAAACCAAATCCAATTAAATGATTTTCCATATTATAAACCTTGGAAGTAAATCAAACTGAATTAAAATAAGTTTTCGTTAAAAAGCGTTCCCTGTGGGTTCGATATCTTTTATTACTACAAGCGTATACCGTGCACTTGCGGAAATCGCTCAACAAGTTTTTGGCGCCGTTGCCGGGGAACGCCAAATTTTTGAATAAAAATTTAGATTTTTCGTGTTTTATCTCGAATCTAGGTTTATACATACTTATTCAAACTTTTATATTTTATTTATTTCGAATTACTAATATATTTATTTTTCAAATTCTGTTTTGAAGGTAGTTTCGGTTCGTGCAAGATTTCAGGTTCATGCGCAGTTCTCGAAGTTCAGACACTACACCAGACCCTATAGACCCAGAAATTGAAAGAACCCTTAAAAAGAACAAGAAAAACAAGAAAAACAAAAACAAAACTCCATTAAAAACTAGAGATACCGAGCCAGAAACTATGGCTACACTTATGGATTACGCTAGGCCAAGAGTGGCCGGTGTAAGCAATAGTATCGTTAGATCCCAAATAAATGCAAACCAATTTGAAATTAAGCCAGCATTGCTTAATATGTTGCAAAATAATGTAACATTTTACGGGTTATCTAACGAAAATCCTAACACCCATTTGACAAATTTCCTTGAAATTTGTGACACTTTTAAAATAAATGATGTGACTGCCGAAGCAATCAAACTTCGCCTCTTTCCTTTTACTTTGAGGACAGAGCCAAAGAATGGTTAACTTCTATGCCAGGCGCAACGTTTGAAACTTAGGACCAACTTGCCCAAGCATTTTTATCAAAATATTTTCCTTTAGCAAAAACCGCAAGAGTCATAAAAGAGTTAACATCTTTTTCTCAACATGATAACGAAACTCTTTATGAGGCTTGAGAATGTTTTAAATAACTTCAACGTTTATGCCCACACCACCAATTGCCCGATGCACTTTTAATGCAAACATTTTATAATGGATTAAATCCTACAACTAGAGGTTCATTAGATGCTATGTCAGGAGGTTTATTTATGAAAAAGACATCTGCCCAAGCAAGAGAACTTTTGGAGGAAATGGCGATTAACAGCAGTATGTGGCCCGCAGATCGTGGACATATACCAGTGGCAAAACCATCATCCTCGAACACATCATCGGTTAAAGGTATAGTGAATCTTGATCCAGTTGCGACGTTACAAGCCCAATTTTCTGCCTGATCGCACAAAATTGATAGGTTTATGGCATCGTGCGACTCTAATGGTAATCCAATCCAAACGGATGTGGATTATGAAGGTATGAGCGAGATTGAACAGGTAAATTTTGTCCAAGGGCAAAACCAAACTAATAACCCTTATTCCAATACTTATAATCCTGGATGGAGAAATCATCCTAACTTTAACTGGAGAGATAATAATAATAATAATGCAAATGCTAATCAAAATCGTACCAATAATTATCAAAATCAATCAAGAGATACGATTAGCACTTTATCTTCTAAAATCGACAAATTTATAGATGCTATGAGTGGAAAAATAAGTAATCACGATGATGGTTTTAAACGGATCGAGAATAAATTCGATCAGCTTATTAAAAACCATTCATCTAGCATCCATAATTTGGAGGTTCAAATTGGACAACTTGCTAAATCAATTCCATCCCGCAAAGAGGGAAGTCTTCCCAGCCATACCGAGGAAAATCCGAAAGAGCATGTCAAGGCTATCACTCTTCGTTCAGGGAAAAATTACTTAGGTCCGGAAATGCCCGGAGATTCAACTTTACCAGGAACTGATTTACCAAAATCCAAAGAAGATACATTAAAAACTAAAAGTTCACCAATTGACTCAAGTACAAAAACTTTTGTACCCAAACCACCTTTTCCACACAAAGTCCGAAATAAGGACTATGACAAACAACTTTTAACATTTTTAGACAAACTTAAAAATTTGCACATTAATTTGACATTTATAGATGCGATTACGCAAATTTCCAATTATGGTAAGTTCTTAAAAGATTTAATTTCAAAGAAAATTAGTTGGGAAGGGATTTCATCCATTTCACTATCTGAAGACTGTAGTTCGATAGTGTCGAGTAATTTGCCTACTAAACTCAAAGATCCCGGATGTTTTACTATTCCGTGTAAATGGGGAGATATTGAATTCCCAAGTCGTCTTTGTGATTTGGGAGCAAGTATAAACTTAATGCCATTATCTATTTTTAATAAGTTAGGTTTAGAAGAAGATATCAAATGTACCAATATGGTTTTGCAATTAGCGGATCAAACCACTAAAAGACCATATGGTATAATTGAAGATGTTTTAGTTAAAGTCGACAAATTCATTTTTCCTACCGATTTCGTTATATTAGATTTTGCATATGACGTTAATTGTCCACTAATTTTTGACAGACCGTTTATGAACACGGGACGTGCTCTAGTTGATGTGTCGGAAGGGGAAGTAGTTTTAAGGTTAGGAGAAGATAAGATTGAGTTTGATATGAACAAAGCGATGAAATATCCTATGGAGGAATTCGCCTGTATGAAACTTGATTTAGTTAAAGAATGTGTTAGTGACATTATTCAAAAAGAAGAAATAATAGAACTAATAATGTGTGAAGAATTAGAAGAGAAGGACCCAGAGCCTTTGATTCGAGAAGATGGACCAGTTTCGCCTTCAATTGTAATTCCCCCTAAATTAGAACTTAAAGAATTACCAAACCATTTGAGGTACGATTTCTTAGGCAAAGGCGATTCTCTACCTATAATTGTCTCTAACAAATTAACACATGTTCAAGAAGAAAAATTGAAAGAAGTTGTTAGAAATAGAATAGGAAGTATGGGATGGAAAATTTCAGACTTGAAAGGAATTAATCCTAGTATTGTAATGCACAGAATTCACTTAGAAGAAGATAAGCCACCTAAAGCGGATAGGCAAAGACGCCTAAATCCGAATATGAAAGAAGTAGTAAAAAATGAGATTACTAAACTGTTAGACAATGGAATCATTTATCCTATCTCGGATAGTGAATGGGTTAGTCCAATCCATTGTGTACCTAAAAAAGGAGGCATAACTGTTGTAAGGAATGACGAAGGTGAATTAATACCTACGCGAACCACCACCGGTTGGAGGGTTTGTATAGATTATAGGAACCTTAACAAAGCAACCAGGAAAGATCATTTTCCTCTACCTTTCATTGATCAAATGATCAAAAGGATAGCTGGTCATGCTTTCTATTGTTTTCTAGATGGTTACTCCGGATTCTTTCAAATTTATATTTACCCGGATGACCAAGATAAAACAACCTTCACATGTCCTTATGGAACATTTGCATATAGGACAATGCCCTTTGGTCTGTAATGCACCAGCAACATTTCAACGTTGTATGACTGCAATTTTTAACGATTTCATTGAAGATATCATGGAAGTTTTTATGGATGATTTTTCTGTTTATGGAGATTCTTTCGATGCATGTTTACAGAACTTGGATAAAGTTTTATCTAGATGTGAAGAAACGAATTTAGTATTAAACTGGGAAAAATGTCATTTCATGGTTGACGAGGGAATTGTTTTAGGTCATAAAATATCTAAAAAAAGGATTAGAAGTGGATAGAGCAAAAACTTCAATAACAGAAAAATTACCCCCTCCAACTACTGTTAAGGGAGTAAGGTCATTTTTAGGACATGCAGGTTTTTACAGACGATTTATTAAAAACTTTTCTGTAATCTCCAAACCACTTACTAATTTACTCATGAAAGACTCAACCTTTGATTTCAATGAAGATTGTGTTAAGGCCTTCGAAACATTGAAAACAGCTTTAGTCAGTGCCCCCATTATTGCTAAACCCGATTGGGATTTACCTTTTGAAATCATGTGTGATGTAAGTGACTTAGCCGTCGGATGTGTTTTAGGTCAAAGGAAGGATAAGAAACTTCATGTTATTTATTATGCAAGTCACACACTATCAGGTGCACAATTAAATTACACCACAACCGAGAAAGAAATGCTAGCGGTAGTTTTTGCATGTGATAAGTTTAGGTCATATCTGTTAGGTTCTAAAGTTATTATTTATAATGATCACGCAGCTTTAAGGTATTTATTTGCTAAAAAAGATGAAAAACCGCGTCTGATTAGATGGGTTTTGTTGTTACAGGAATTTGATATAGAAATTAAAGACAAAAAGGGAGTAGAGAACCTTGTCGCCGATCATCTATCAAGACTCGAAGATGAAAATGGTCCTATAGGTGAAACTATCGGTATACGAGATGATTTCCCTGATGAATATCTCTATCAAATAAAAAGTGTCATGTCACCATGGTATGCGGATATAGCAAATTATCTTGCAGCTAACGTTGTTCCAGAAGGATTAAATTTCCATCAAAAGAAAAAATTCTTTTCTGACGTTAAACAATATTTTTGGGAAGATCCCTTCTTGTTCAAAACTTGTGGTGATGGTATGATTAGGAGATGCGTTAGTGAGAATGAATATGGGTCTATAATGTCAGAATGTCATTCTAGCTCTTATAGAGGGCATAACGGCGTTAGTAAAACAGTGGCCAGGATATTAGAATGTGGATTCTTATGGCCTACATTGTTTAAGGACGTCCGTTCATTTATTATTCGTTGTGACAAATGTCAAAGAACCGGGAATTTAGGAAGGAAAGATGAGATGCCTCTCACAAACATGTTAGAAGTTGAAGTCTTCGACATGCGGGGAATAGATTTCATGGGACCTTTTCCCCTTCTTTTGGTAAAACTTACATATTAGTAGCCGTAGATTATGTTTCAAAGTGGGTTGAAGCAATTGCAACCCCGACAAATGATTCTAAGGTTGTTATTAGGTTTCTTGAAGATATATTTTGTAGATTTGGTTGCCCTAGAGTCATTATAAGTGATGGAGGTACCCATTTCATAAACCGAAGTTTTGATGCACTTATGAGAAAATATGAAGTACACCACCGCGTATCTACGCCATACCATCCTCAATCGAATGGTCAGGCGGAGATATCAAATAGAGAACTCAAATGGATTCTAGAGAAAACAGTTTCGTCTTCAAGAAGAGACTGCTCTTGTAAACTTAACAATGCATTATGGGCATACCGTACTGCATTTAAAACACCAATAGGAATGACACCATACCGATTAGTGTATGGGAAAGCATGTCATTTACCAGTAGAATTAGAGCATAAAGCCTATTGGGCTATTAGAACACTTAACTTTGATTTACAACAAGCAGGTAAGAAACGTTTGCTCAACTTAAATGAGTTGGATGAGTTACGTCATTTATCTTACGAAAATGCAAAAATATATAAAGAAAAAGTGAAAAAATGGCACGACGCTAAGATTAAAGTCAAAAGCTTTAACATTGGGGATAAGGTGCTGTTATTTAATTCACGGCTCCGATTGTTTCTAGGTAAACTTAAGTCTAGATGGACAGGACCATATTTAGTCGTTAAAACATTCAACTATGGATCTTTAGAACTTGAAGGACCTAACGGAGTTCACTTCAAGGTTAATGGTAATAGATGCAAAATTTATTACGAAAATGTTCCAATTAAGGAAATTGAGTTCATAACACAATTTCCTGAAGATTAATTCGTTAAATTTTGTGTACTTTTTCTTCATTTTGTTTTGTTTGAATTTTTATTAGTTTAAATTTTTCATGTTTAGTTTTATTTTAGTTTTTATTTTTTACATATGTCAATTTTATGATTTTTAGTTATTAGATGACTTTATATTAAGATTTAGATACATGAAAATATGTTTAAGTCATGTTTTTAATCAGATTTTAGGTCAATAGTTCGAATTAGAAGAAATTCAGTGATTCTCAGCCGAAAATTTGGAATTCTCAGTTGAGAATTTACATTTTCAGAATTGTCCAAACAGGTAAGGGATTTTCTGATCTTACCGAGAATTTATATTCTCGGCCGAGAATCAGAAATATAGGGTTTTGACGCCTGATTTCCGTAAGGAAATCAGCGTGTCGTGACCGAGAATTGGGATTCTCGGTCGCGACACGGGTGTTTTCTGCACCATCAGACCTGTTTCTTCTTCATCCTGCAGACACAGCTTTTCAAACTCGAAAAATTGAGTTTCTTCAACCTCAAGAGGGATGATTTTATGCCTTTTCGCATCAAAACAACACCTCATTTCGTCCTATGATTCCTATAAATAAATCATAGAGGTTCAGATTTTTTTCATCCCTGTCAGAACAAACTTCTAATATTCTAAAAACACCATTATCAAATAAGTTACAGAAACATTTTTCGTTCCTCACAAACCTTGACTACCAAACACAAATCCCCCAAGCAGATTGCTGCTTCACGCAATAAGCGTCCTGACTTATCAGAACGCTACGGTGCGCCGTTTCCTATTTACAATCATGACGAAGGCAGACGCTACTATAGACTTCGCTATATGTTCTTCGTCGGTATGCTGTATATGGACGAGTTCTTAAATAATGAACTCGGGATAAGCGATGACATGAATTGCTATTTAGAGAGATTGGGATGGACCAAGTTCGCCCACATGCGGTTTCCTATTATTGGAGACTGGATTCTCGAGTTTTTCTGTACAGTTCGTTTCGTGAACAAACGAAGGGTGCGTCTCAGTTTTCGTCGAGATGGTGAAACCTTTACTTTTGGATACCCTGAATTACATGCCTGGTTTGGTTTTCCCCCGAGGGATACAATCAAACGTCATCCTAGCAGAGATATGACATCCACAGATATATGGAGGATGCTAACAGGATTTTGGCGTTTCAATCCTCGACTCGCCTATAACCAATCCATCAACTCCAATTCGATGATGTATCTACACAAATTTCTGTGTCACAGTTTGTTCGGTCGCACATTTAGTAGTGTGTTCAAAGACACAGACTTATATATCCTTAGAGATATATTCCAAGGCAATACAGTTGATACCTCCAAGATTCTGATGGAAGGTCTTGTTGCCGCTTCTCGATCCAAGGATAAGAAGATTGGTTTCGGCAATATCATTTGTGGGATAATTCTCGGTACCAATGGAACTATTTCTGTCCCTTGGAGCGATGCTGAATCTTTTCCGACTTTGGACTATGAGTTCTTGGAATATGAAGGCCTCGTGAAGCGTATTTTTAGAGCAGGCCCGCGTTTTCTTTCTGCACCAGAACGTCAAGCTTTCGTGCAATTGAAAATTGAGCGCTATAGGGCTAGAGAAATCCCGATTGATAGGGATGAGTATATAGAATGGTTTAAGTTTGTTAGTTTTCATTTGTAAATATTTGTGTGTTTTGTGTTATTTAAATACCTTCTTTGTTTTTATGTTTTGTTTAATTTTGTACAATTTTGATTCAATAAAAACTTCTATTCATTTGATTCAATTTCTTATTTTTATCTTGGTTTAACTATCCTCAATCCATTTCATATTGAATAAATCTAATCAAAGTTGCTATTAGTCAGATACAAATGCTAGCAATGAACTAATATGATTTTTATATTTGAATTAACTAATATGTCTATAAATTCATCACATTAATCCATTCATGTTCTGTATCAATCAATTAAGAATTAATAAGTACATGACTTTGTATTTATTAATGTGGATTCATTTAACTTACATGATTAAATGTACATTAATGTTTACTTAAATTCTTATTAAGAGGTAAACCTTTGGTTTTCTTAACTTACATGAATTTGTATTTATTAGTGATTCATTATTTTTCCATTAAGAAGGACAAACCTTTGGTTTTCCTTGTAATTTAATGCTTTTCATTTATGATTTTAAGTACAGGTACAGTTTTAATAAGGTCCAGAATGTAATTTCTCAGAAAATTACACGAACAGAGTCGAAATGCACGAATACAGGTCACCAAGGACCGATTCTCGACCGAGAATTATGAATTCTCGGTAAGTTCAGCAAGACATGCCAAAATTCAGAGCAATTTGTTCTCTGAAATTGTCGTGTCGCAACCTGTAGGCACAGTAATTCCAGATTTTTGCACTATTTTTGAGCTTATTCCTATTCCTACTCTACCTATACTTAACTCTATTCACCCCTATAAATGCCTATTCCTTATACAAACCTCACATCACCTCACTTTTTACCCAATCCCCTACTCTAACTCTTCCCAATACATTACTTTTACTCTTCCCAATTTATTCATTACCCTTTCTAATCACTTAACCCTTTCAACTACCAAATTTCTCATTCAATTACACATTACAACTCCCAACTCATCTTCAACCTTTGCTCTTTTCTCTCTTCACCTCTTCTTCATTATTTTTCAAACCCTAAACACCATTAACATGCCTAGGACAAAGCGTGTTGGTCACAAGCCATAAGTTACGGAAGCTAATCGCCTTCGTATACGTTGCGGAGCCTATTTCAACATAGCCTCGGAGGAGGAAGCCGCCCGTTTCATTCATTTTTCAAATTCCAAAAGGGAGTTTGTGGATATGCACTTCCTAAACTTCGATTCAGTAAAAGAGTTGAATTTCTCTACTCGAATTAATGCTTTCATTGAGACTTTGGGTTGGCAAGCTTTTGTTTCTATGCGTTTCCCTAGCATTACGGAATATATAGTGGAATTTTTGGTCACTTTGACCATGAATAAGAAGAAAACTTCAATCTCCTTTAGGAATAATGGTGTGACTTACACCATAGATTATGAAGCTATGGGAAATATGTTTGGTTTTCCTACTAATGATTTCCATGACAAGCCTAAGGACTTTGACAATGACACAATTTGGAACACTCTTTCGGGTCAAGCATATTTTAACTCGAAAAACACTTCAACTAAGATGATAAGAGACAATTGTGTGTTTTTCTTTCACAAATTTCTGAGTTTTTCCTTATTTGGTCCGTGTTGAGAGCTCAAAGATTCAAGTTAGGGATTTGTTCGTTCTTGATTGCTTGTTTAAGGGTTTGCGGGTTGATAGCATAGGTATGCTATTTGATAATTTATATCGTGCTTCGAGGGCTACTACCATTTAAGTCCCTCTCGGAAATTTTATCACCGCTATTGTTTTGGGTGCGCGTGGAGAGCTAGCCGATTATGGTATGTCTACCTACCATGGATATGTGCCAATTTTGAATATTTCGGCTCTTGAGCGGGCTCACTTGTTGCTTACTTCGGTTCCTCCCATTTTTATTTCTTATGAGTCCCGTATTGCCCATCTTCGTGGCACTATGGGTGGAGGAGCTTCTAGTTTCCAATTTGTAGGTACCGAAGGTGGCGAAGAGGAGGAGGAAGCGGACATCGCACCACAAGCACAACCACAACCCCAAGCACCTCAAGATGATGATCCGGTTGATTTGAGGAGGATTTTGAACCAAATCAATGAAAATAATCGTAACATGAATTTGAGGATTGATGATTTGGTGGAGAATAATATGGTGATAAATAACAACCTCAACAACTTAAGGAGGGAGCACAAATCTACTCGTCGTCGGATGCTTTCCTTTTTCCATCGTCAAAATGTTGAAACCTCACCATCTCCGACAGATTCGCCTCCACATGCTTAGGTTATATCAAATATTTTATTCATTTCCTTATCTTGTTATGTTGTTTTTCAATTTAAGTTTGGTACAATATTTATCTTTCTTGTTAAGTTTGGTACATTTTTATTTCTATGATGGATGATTTTAATTTGCTAATTTTCTTTATTATTTCGTACTAATTTTTCGTGTTTTATCAATTTTTGCACCAATGAGGACATGGTCCAAATTAAGTGTGGGAGGAGATATATACATATATCATTTTTTACACGTACGAATAAATGCAAGGAGTAAGAATAAATGTCATCCGTTTTACCATAGAAAACATATTAATATTTCTAAACAATATTTTCAAATGCAACACTTTTTTTATTCAAATGCAACATATATTGCAACACAAATTATTTAACATTAGTTTTCATATAATTTTACATTTTCATATAATAATAAATAGCTCATAAATTCAACATTTTCACCAAATGATTATTTTTAGGTTATCATTATCTATAGAAATGATATTTCTATACGGGTAAAATGTTTGAAAATTTTCCAAATCTCCGAAACAATTTTAAGTAACATTGTCTCGAGTAAATAGGGCGGCCCGGTCGCACTACGCGTCCCCGCTGAGCGAGAGTCCGGGGAGGGGTCCCACCACAAGGGTGTATTGGGGGCAAGCCTTCCCCTGCCAATTTATTTGGCAAGAGGCCGCTCCTAAGACTCGAACCCATGACCTCTTGGTCACACGACAACAACGTCTCGAGTAAATATATTTAAGTAAAAAAAATTCTTTATTCTTTATCTCTATTTTATATCATGTAATTCATGATAAAATAAATCTTATTTTAAATTTTCAATTAGGTTTATAGGCATTAAATTGAACTAACAATTTTTTTAGCTCGGTTTGATTTCGTCTTACATTAACACCAATTGAAGTTTTTAAGGAAACTTTAGCCATAATACATGTTGAATTTTAAAAATTAATATAGGATGAATGTGCTATCTTTCTTTTTCCCAAGTTATAATTTCATAAATTCATATTAATTAATCAATTAATTATATTCTTAACTTTTGGCCACGATTGAGACCAACCTTATCACAATCGAGGTATGAAAGGGAAGAAAATTAAGTATCGTTTACTTTTGGCGACGATTGCGACCACCCTTATCATAATCGAGGTATGAAAGGAACGTTTAAAAACAAAAATTAAGTGTGTTTAAGTTTAAAGCAGTGGCGGAACCAGGAGCTCGAATGACCCGGGGCTCAAAACACATCAATAAAAAAAAATTCAAAACGTTAAAAAAATATCGGAATTAACTGTGCGGTTGACGGTAAATTTTCAAAGTCCAGCCCGTTAGAGCTGGGCAAAATTTTTTTAGCCTCCAACGCATTAAAACTGTAAAAATGTTATCATTTTTTTTAGAAACTAGCATTGAACTAATTGAACATTAAATATGTTTATTTTTTTAATGGTAAAGATATATTAAAAATGAATTCAAAAGTGTTATGAAAATAAAAAGAAAGAGTTCATTTAAAAATAAAATGAGGTTGAAGGGAATCGAACACAGAACCTCTCAAATAAAAGCAAGGATTCTTAACCATCTAATCTACCTTTAAACATTGATATAATACTACATAGAGTCAATATAATTCTCTCCAAAATATTACGAGACACCATTACTAAAAAAAAAATTTCTCAATTCTCGGGCGACCGGCCGGGGCTGGAGCCCCGGCCAACCCCCCTGGTTCCGCCCCTGGTTTAAAGTAACGGTTGCGTCTACCCATGGCATAGTCGGTACCTCTTAAGCGAACATAAATAAAAGCATATAAAGACCCTTACCTCGGGCGTAACTAAGCAAATAATTAACCCAAGTACTTATTCACTTAATACAATAGTTTAGCTTTGGGAAAGGAAATTTGGTGCTTTTAAATTCTTTGAGACGAAAAACTCAATAACATGCGTGCTTATATCGTCCCGAATACTTCAATTTTAAATGGAAAATACAAGACGAATGATATATCGCCTTTATATTAGTTAGTTTGATATTTTGCGTATAAATTTGCCATGTGAAGTTAATCTTTTCGGCTTAACTAATTTAAAAAGGAATACAAAGATATATGTTTTATTTTGATAAAGAGATTAGTTAAAGAATAAATTCATTAAAATTTTGCTCGGGACTAGCAAAAGATTAAGTGTGGAGATTTGTTAATCCCAAAATACACCTAAAATATCATTAGTATTTACATCAGTTTTGCTATGCATTCGTACTATTTATATATGTTTAGCGTACTTTTACTTCCGAATATGTTTCTTTCATGCAAGGTACTTAAATATTTGGTAAAATCCAAATAGGAACGAAAAGAGGATAAAAACAGAAGAAAAACCCTACAAAAGGAGTCAAAGACGACGAAAATCAAACGCGCCGAAACGAGGACGAGGACGAAGTCAGAAACTGAGTAAAAACCTCCGTGTCGCGACCGAGAATCCTCCATTCTCGGTCGCGACACGCGTCGACCAGCAACTTCTCCCTTCTTTTCAAAGGCTAAAACCTGCTCCCCCATTCTCGGTCGAGAATTAATTAATTTCGGTAAGTTCAGAATTTCTGGAAGGGCTATTCGTACACGTTCATTTTCAAAGAAACGCATCCGTTCGATTGGATAAGAACGCCTCTTCGCAGCAGACACGTCCCTTAAACCCGACTCTTCAACATCTATAAATAAAGAGTTGATTTCAGAGTTGAGAAGATATATTATAGAGAAGATTAGTACAGAATTAATGCAGAAATTCTGAGTCAAGCGATTCAGAGTTAGAAGTTCAATTTTGTAAAAAGCAATATGATGTACACACATTGTTTATCAAATAATTACAAATACAGTAGTGTTTAGATTTGTTCATATTAGTTTACATTTTGGTAGTAGATAGACCAATCTCTATTTCGAAGATTCAGCGAGAAGATTTAGTAGAGGATTCACCCCAGGAGCCTAACAAACTCTAAATGAGGTTCAAGGAAAGGATTGACAACCCGTTCGCTTGAAAGTCGTCGAAAGCTTCCATGCTTCTTGTTCTCTGTAAACTTGTATCAAATTCATACTTCATCTAATAAAGTTTATTCTATTCGATAGATTTTTATGTAGCACTTATGGTAAATGATCCGAAGTGAGTTCTGGTGTTTTCATTAATACGTAGTTGAATTCAAAATCTTTACAAGGAAACTTTGTTGAACACTTAGACAAATTGGTATCTTGGATAAAAGTATCAATTCGGTTAAGGAAGCAATCTAACCAGTTAGGGGTGTTGAGCGATTTTCGCAAGTGCACGATATACGTTTGTAGTAATAAAAGATATCGAACCCACAGGGAACGCTTTTTAACTAAAACTTTATTTAATTCGGTTTAATCACGTGTTTAGGTTTAATAAAAGAAATACGTTTTAATTGATGGAATTGGTTTTGGTAAATTAGGATTAGATAGAAGGAATATATTGAGTTTAGAGAACAATTCCGTTTTGGAATTTTGATTATAAAGCAGATACTTCCGTAATCGGAATAAAATAGAACTTATTTTCATAAAGCAAAGAAAGCAACTTTAACTTTGTGAGATTATGGACATGTAACAATATAGCGATAAACTCAATTAAATGGCTTCGAACCATAGAAATCCTCCTGGTGTTGAGATGATTCCTACCTTAATCAAACTAGTGTTTTATTTCTGATAAGCCGCGATCAGCGATCATGTCATCCATAAAAACTAAATTTGTTAAGTGTTCAACAAAGTTCTTATATGAATAAGATGGAATAGAACGCTTTAATAAAAACACCAATTTATCATTTTGAAAATCATTTTGTCAGAACAATATCAAAATAACAACAGTAAGAATGTATTGAATAAATAAGTATATCATTAATGAAATGTGAATTTTCACAAGTTAACAGAGAAGTAGAAACTTGGATAGCATTGCAACGAAAACTTTGAGATCCGGGTCGTCAATCTTTCTCTCAAACTCCGTAGGTTCGTCAAACCTCATGCGCTTAAGCCGTCAATTCTTCTCGCTGGATCTTCGGAATAAAGACTGGTCTCGTCCACTATCAGAATGAAAACTAAACTAATACTATTTTTATAACTAATCTAAATACAATTCGTGTACAGCACGATTGTTTACAGAAATGAAATCTAACTTTCTGATTCTTTTCTGAATCAGAAACTCAACATAACAACTAATTTCTCTAATTTTTCCCAACCTAACCAACCTTGATTTCTGAAATGGATCACTTATTTATAGTTGTTGAAGGGTTGTAAATGACGGGTCGTGTCTGCTGGTGAAGGGTCGCTTTTATCCGAACGAACAGACGCGTTTTTCCGTTTTAAACATGTGTTTAGTGTGCAGGGAGGTTCGCTGTCGCGACTGAGATTCTGAAAATCTCAGTAGCGACAGGGGGTATAGGGGCGAGCTTGAAACTTCATTTTTCCCCCGAGCCAGCCTCCGCAAGTCGCGACTGAGATTCTGAAAATCTCAGTCGCAACAGAGAGATTATTCCCTGTCTCTCGACTGCTTTTCGTCCTCCTCGAGCGTTCTTCTGACTGATATGCATTCTTGGTACGTTTTAAGGTTTTTCCTCCATTTTAGCTCCGTTTTCGCTCTGTTTTCGCTCCTATTTGGATTTTACCAAATATTTAAGTACCTTGCATCAAAGAAGTAAATAAAGACGTAAAAGTATTCCACATGAATATAATTAGCATGATTTCAATGTAAATTTAATGTATTTATGTATGATAATTTAGGTATATTTTGGGCTTAACAAACTCCCACACTTAAGCTTTTGCTAGTCCCGAGCAAAATTTCACTGAATTTATTCTTTACTCAAACTCTTTATAAATAAAACATATATCCATATATTCCTTTTTAAATTAGTTAAACCGAAAGATAAACTTTTCATGGTAAATTTATACGCAAAGCATCAAACTAGCTAATAGAAAAGAGATATATTACTCGTCTTGTATTTCAATTTTTATATTGAAGTATTCGGGACGGTGTAAGCATGCATGTTTCCGAATCTTTCGTCTCAAGGCATTTCTAAGCACAAAATTTCCTTTCCCAAACCTAAACTATTACAAATATGGATTTAAGGACTTAGGTTTAATATATTTGCTTTAGTTACGCCCAAGATAAGGGTGGTCTCGATCGTAACTTCATACGTATTAATTGCTTTCGTGTTTGTTTAAGAGGTACCGACCATGCCATGGGTGGACGCAATCGTTACTTAAAACTTTAAACACGTTTAATTTTGCTTTGATTTCTAACGTTCCTTTCATACCTCGACCGCGATAAGGGTGGTCGCAATCGTGGCCAAAAGTAAACGGTACTTAATGTTCTTCCCTTTCATACCTCGATTGTGATAAGGTTGGTCTCAATCGTGGCCAAAAGTTAAGAATACGACTACTTGATTAATTTAACACGAGTTATAAAATTGGGAAAGAAAAATAGCGCATTCATCCTATATTGACTTGAAATTCAACATGTATTATGACTAAATTTTCCTTAAAAACTTCAATTGGTTTTTAATGTAAGACGAAAAATAATATCGAGCTAAAAAGCTAAAGTTGTTAGTTTGATTTATGCCTATAAACCTAATTGAAAATTGAAAATAAGATTTATATTTATCATGAATTCATGATATAAAATAGAGATTTGAAACTAAAGAAATTTTACTTATATACATTTACTCGAGACGTTTTTGTTAAAATCGTATCGGAGATTTGTAAAAATATTTGTAAAAATATAGCCCGTATAGAAATATTATTTCT
This sequence comes from Euphorbia lathyris, assembly GCF_963576675.1. Classification (NCBI taxonomy): domain Eukaryota; kingdom Viridiplantae; phylum Streptophyta; class Magnoliopsida; order Malpighiales; family Euphorbiaceae; genus Euphorbia; species Euphorbia lathyris. The sequence goes on from NC_088910.1 coordinate 94,295,068, forward strand.
AACAATAATGATAACCTTAAAATATGTTTAACATTATTTTGAAAGTTAAAATGTTTGAAACATATGAAATATATACTTTAACAAAAATTATATGTTTATGAAAAAATTGCTATTAATTTTTGAAAAGTGTTGCACTTAAAAAAAAATGTTGCATTTATTTTTGAAAAATGTTGCATATTATACTTTACTTAAACTTGAATAACAATATGCAAAATAAATAGCATTCATTCTCATTCGTTGCATTCATTCGTACTTAAAAAATAAAATGAATATGAAATGCCTCCTCCCACACTTAATTTGGACCATGTCCTCATTGGTGCAAAAAGCGATAAAACACGAAAAATAGTACGAAATAAACCATACGAATTTAGAATTGAAAAAAATAGTAAGAAAACATTCAAACATAATAATAAATATAAGTGTACCAAACATAATTAAAAATATTGTACCAAACTTAACAAAACATAAAAACGAAAATGAGTGAAAGATAGAAAGGATAAAACCTATCAAGGTGAACTCGGTGGAGAAGGCGTAGTCTCAACTCCTTAGCGTCGGAAGAAAGATAGCAACCGGCGACGAGTAGATTTGTGCTCACGTCTCAAAGTAGTGATATTGGCATCCACCGTGTTTATCCTCGAACTTATTTCGGCATTGTTGGCAACGACTTCATCTAACCGCAAATTCATGTGACGGTTATGCTCATTCATTTGTTGCAAAACACATTGTCATCCAACTTGTTCTTCTTCATTTGGTTCCACATTAGCTTGCTCGTTGGCATTAACATCAACATTCTCCTCCTCCTCTTCTTCTTCATCAAAGTCCTCTACATCTTCCTCATCATCATCTTGGGCACCTAAACCTTGAGAACTCGAAGCTTCACTACCCAAGGTAGCAAAAACACGTCTTGCGCGATCCTCATATGATATAAAGGCGGGCGGTCCTATTTTTTTCCAACAAATTGGCTCTTTAAAGTGCCGTGATATCCAAGGAAGGCAAACCAACATGAGGCATATTTTGATAATCCACTAATTCACCCCGAGCGCCCAAAACAATGCCGGTAATTAAATTACCCATAGGCACTTGCTTATTGCGGGACTTGGAAGCTCGAACTAAATTAGTAAATATCATCTCAATACTATCAATTGTCAAACCTTTAAAAATAGCATCTAACACAACCAAATCACGAACTTGCACTTTTGAACTTTCAACCCGACCAAATAAGGAGAATGATAAAAACTTGTGAAAGAAGAATATACAATCATCCTTAAGTAGCTTACTAGATGTATTCTTTGGACTAAAAACATCTAAACCGGTTAAAGTATTCCAAACCGTGTGTGAATTAAAAGGCTTTGGCTTTGAATAAAAATTCCGAGTAGGAAAACCAAACCAACGGTTCATGGCCGCATACCCAACATCATAATGAACTCCATCATTTCGAAAAGAGATAACTCCTTTCTTCTTGTCATAGGTTAGAGTAACCAAAAACTCAATAATATGCGATTTAAGACTAGGAAAACGCATACTAGAAAATCGTTTCCAACCAAGAACGGAAAGAAATTCATCAATACGCTCGGTAAAAGAAAGTGTGTTTACCGTGTCGGTGTCAAGAAAAAGCATGTCGACGAACTCAACTTGGCTATTAGAAAAACGGCGAAATTTGCGTCCTTCGGCTTCTGTCGCAATATCGAACGGTGCTCCATATTGAACCCGTAATCTATTGACTTCGATGGCCTTACCTTTGTTAGCAACGGTCTTTTGTCTAGGCATTTTTTGGAGTGAAAGTTGGTGAATGGGATGAAGAAAATATGAAAGGATGAAAGGAAGAGTACAAGATAATGGTGGTGAATTGGGGAAGAAGAAGATGAATAGGGTAAAGATTTATGGGGAAGGTGAGTGAATCTTTGTGTTGGGAAGAGTAAAAGATGAGTGATTGGTGTAAAAATAAGTGATTTAAATAGGTGTAAGTAATAGGTATTGATTAGGATAGAGTAATAGGTATGTAAAATAGAGTAGGAATAGGACTAAATGCAAAAAACCATCCAAATCCCGTCACAGCAGCCGCAAGTCGCGACTGAGATTTTCAAAATCTCAGTCGCGACAGCAAGCTTGCAAGGGGGCGAAATTTTCCTGAAAATTGCTCCTTTGCTGTCTCAACTGAGATTCTGGAATTTCTGGGTAAAAATGGGACTGTTTTTGATGATTTTAACGCTTCTAAACCAATTTCTCTTATAATTAAGTGACATTAATGTGAATATTAATCCCTGAAACTGAGATAAACAAAACTGAAACATTAAATTAAAGGAAAACCAAAGGTTGTTCCTTAAATAAAAGAATTAAACTAAGGAATTAATGCACTTTTATTTATTATTAGCAAAAATATAAACAATGCCTTATTATATAGTACATAAAAACATCTTACTCCTAAAAATACAAAATATAAACACTCATATATATAATAAAACAAAACAGAAACTCAAATTATATCCCTAAGAATTGGAAAAACGACGTGCATTGGCCCTGTTAATCTTCGTTTGAATGAAGACATGCCTTTCTGGTGCAGAAAGGAATGTTGGACCAGAACGAAAAACTCGTTTGACAAGCCCCTCGTTCTCTAAGAACTCGTAGTCTAGAATAGGGAATGGTTCTGTATCAGTCCAAGGGACAGAAATTGATCCCTTGGTTCCTAGGATTATCCCACATATAATATTCCCAAACCTAATTGTCCGATTCTTCGAACGGGAAGCGGCAACTAATCCCTCCATCAAAAAATTTGAGGAATTAACTGTGTTACCTTGGAAAATATCTCCTAACATATATAAATCAGTATCCTGGACGACACTGCTTCTGACTCGACCAAATAGACCATGACAGAGAAATTTGTGCAAAAACATCATGGAGTTAGAATTTATTGATTTGTTGTAGGCAAGACTTGGATTAAATCGCCAAAATCCTGTTAGCATCCTCCATATATCTCTAGAAGTCATATCCCTTCCAGGATGGTGTTGAGTTGTGTCTCGGGGTGGAAATCCAAACCAATTGTGAAGTTCTGGATACCCAAAAGTGAATACCTCCCCCTCACAACGAAAACTGAGACGAACACGTCTCTTGTTGACGAACCTAACGGTGGAGAAAAATTCCAGAACCCAATTTCCAATTATAGGAAATTTCATAGAAACAAATTTGGACCAACCCAAATTAGTCAGATAGCGATCAATGTCTTCGCTTATCCCGAGTTCCTCGTTCAGAAACTCGTCCAGATACATCATGCCAAAGAACTGAGCATATCTGAATTGCATAAAGCGTTTCCCCTCGTCATGGTTATAAATGGGAAACCATGCACCATATCTATCGGAGATATCAACTTTCCCTTTTTGAGAAGAATTGTGTTTGTGAACATTGTTCAGAGACTTAGTCATGTCTGTGAGAGAAAAGAAAATGAAGTCTGTAGGATTTGAGAATTTGAGAAAGAAATTCAGAAAGATGAAGTGAAATGGAAAAAGTCTGATCCTACAGGAATATATAAATCCTATAAGTGAAAGGTTGTGTCTGTTTAAAAACAAAAGATGTCAAAATGATACCTCTATGATTTAACTGACAGAAATTTTGAAATCAGATGTCTGTAATCCCTTACAGTTGTTTCAAAATGTTAAAATACAGAAAATCTCAACTGAGATTTCCGGAATCTCAACTGAGATTTCTGGATATATATTTTCTCAAAAACACTTAACACTCTATGAAAATTTTCAAAACATGACTAAATTTGAATTTAATTTTACAAAACTTATTTGTACACAAAAACCAGAAAATAAAAATAAATTAACCTAAAAATTAAAAAAAAATTGAAAAGAAATAAAAATAAAAACTATGAACAAAAGATAAGAAAAACTAAAAATTAAAAAAAATATGAAAACTAAATAAATTAATTTTCATAGAACAAAAGATATCCTATTGAAAATTATGCGTGTCATGAATATCGATAGAGAATTGTAAAATCTCAGTTGAAGATTAAAAATTCTCAGTAGGTTCAGAAATTTATAAAACTTCAAATAAAAATCACTGTAGAGATTTGTTTAAAAATCTCTATACAATCAGAAACTTAAATTATGTGTGATTTTAATTCAATTGAGATTTCTTTAAATCTAAATATACTTGCCTCATTAAGTATAAATATTTAAGATACATAGCATATTTTCAATATGTTTCAATGAATTTTTTTTAATCTAATCATTATTGCTAAGCTTAAAGATGAATATAAAAATTAAACTAAAATAAAATGTAAAAATTAGAATATGAAATACTAAAAATTAAAAATGTGATAATCCTTAAGAATTCTCAAGGAGAATCAAAATTATGGACAAAGTCAATTACCTAGACTGGTTCTAAATAATGGTTCTGTTTACTTACCTGGGAATAATATGTTTTTTTTTTATGTTTTCTCAATTTAAGGATCTACTGATTCCGGTTTGATTGACCGAACTTCTGGTTTCGCGCATGAACAAGAAGTACGTGCATTAACTGAAACTGTTGAAACTATGGTAAAAATAAACAATTCCTTCCTGGGGGATAAGATAATTTCAAGGACTGTATTCCTCACTCCACGTTCTGATGTATCTGTCTGAGAAAAATTTCCATGGTGATTTCTTAGAGAGATAAATGTAGGTGTTTAAGGAAATGGTATGATAAAAGAAGAAATTATTTGCATGTAATGTAGGATTTGAATAATTTTTTTACAAAGAGATGTGATATTTTGGTGAAAGTTTAGTGTATAGAAAAGAGGTAAATGTGTTTGGGAAGAGGTAAATTTTCTGGAAGAATCATCTGTCACGTCTGACATCCTGTTTCATAAAATTTTCTTTTCCTTCTGATGTATCTGCTAGCCAAATTTCTTTTCTGTAGACTCCTTCTCTGAATTTATATTGATGATCAAATCGCCAGTTTACCTTTGAAAAAACTTGAATTTTTTTATCTGCAAACATCTAATTGCAAACGTTAAATAACAACGGGGATTTAGTCCTAGTGACCATCCTCAATAAATAATAAAAACTAGAAAATAAATAAATAAATATATTGTAAACCAAGGTTCGGAATAAAACACGAAAAATATAAATTTTTGTTAAAAATTTGGCGTTCCCTGGCAACGGCGCCAAAAACTTGTTGAGCGATTTCCGCAAGTGCACGGTATACGCTTGTAGTAATAAAAGATATCGAACCCACAGGGAACGCTTTTTAACTAAAACTTTATTTAATTCGGTTTAATCACGTGTTTAGATTTAATAAAAGAAATACGTTTTAATTGATGGAATTGGTTTTGGTAAATTAGGATTAGATAGAAGGATTATATTGAGTTTAGAGAACAATTCCGTTTTGGAATTTTGATTATAAAGCAGATACTTCCGTAATCGGAATAAAATAGAACTTATTTTCATAAAGCAAAGAAAACAACTTTAACTTTGTGAGATTATGGACATGTAACAATATAGCGATATACTCAATTAAATGGCTTCGAACCATAGAAATCCCCCTGGTGTTGAGATGATTCCTACCTTAATCAAACTAGTGTTTTATTTCTGATAAGCCGCGATCAGCGATCATGTCATCCATAAAAACTAAATTTGTTAAGTGTTCAACAAAGTTCTTATATGAATAAGATGGAATAGAACGTCTTAAAAAAAACACCAATTTATCATTTTGAAAATCATTTTGTCAGAACAATATCAAAATAACAACAGTAAGAATGTATTGAATAAATAAGTATATCATTAATGAAATGTGAATTTTCACAAGTTAACAGAGAAGTAGAAACTTGGATAGCATTGCAACGAAAACTTTGAGATCCGGGTCGTCAATCTTTCTCTCAAACTCCGTAGGTTCGTCAAACCTCATGCGCTTCAGCCGTCAATTCTTCTCGCTGGATCTTCGGAATAGAGACTGGTCTCATCCACTATCAGAATGAAAACTAAACTAATACTGTTTTTATAACTAATCTAAATACAATTCGTGTACAACACGATTGTTTACAGAAATGAAATCTAACTTTCTGATTCTTTTCTGAATCAGAAACTCAACATAACAACTTTCTTCTCTAATTTCTCTAATTTTTCCCAACCTAACCAACCTTGATTTCTGAAATGGATCACTTATTTATAGTTGTTGAAGGGTTGTAAATGACGGGTCGTGTCTGCTGGTGAAGGGTCGCTTTTATCCGAACGAACAGACGCGTTTTTCCGTTTTAAACATGTGTTTAGTGTGCAGGGAGGTTCGCTATCGCGACTGAGATTCTGAAAATCTCAGTCGCGACAGGGGGTATAGGGGCGAGCTTGAAACTTCGTTTTTCCCCCGAGCCGGCCTCCGCAAGTCGCGACTGAGATTCTGAAAATCTTAGTCGCAACAGAGAGATTATTCCCTGTCTCTCGACTGCTTTTCGTCCTCCTCGAGCGTTCTTCTGACTGATATGCATTCTTGGTACGTTTTTAAGGTTTTTCCTCCATTTTAGCTCCGTTTTCGCTCCGTTTTGGATTTTACCAAATATTTAAGTACCTTGCATCAAAGAAGTAAATAAAGACGTAAAAGTATTCCACATGAATATAATTAGCATGATTTCAATGTAAATTTAATGTATTTATGTATGATAATTTAGGTATATTTTGGGCTTAACAATGGGATTGTTGCGTTCAAAGCCTTTTAATTGAATGAGTTCACGTTATTACATTTATATAATTTGTATACAAAGTTTAAAGTTGTTTTTTTTTGCTTAATGCAAACGAATACATTTATTCACTTTTCTAAAGCACTAAACGTTTCTGTTTTGTAAATTCATCCTTAAATCAGAAGTGATTTCTAACATTCTACATACTATAGTCTAATTCTTGTTCTAGCAATTTCAAAACCAAATCCAATTAAATGATTTTCCATATTATAAACCTTGAAAGTAAATCAAACTGAATTAAAATAAGTTTTCGTTAAAAAGCGTTCCCTGTGGGTTCGATATCTTTTATTACTACAAGCGTATACCGTGCACTTGCGGAAATCGCTCAACAAATCCTAGCATGGTTTGGAGAAGTATATGGGAGGGCCTTAGTATATTGAAGACAGGAACTAGATGGAGAGTGGAAAATGGCAGGTCCATCAGAGTATGGAAGGATGCATGGGTTCCTAACCTAGAGGGTTTTTTGTATAAATTCCTTTATGGTACCTGGATTGGAGAATTTGACAGTAGCTGACCTGTTACTTGAGAATGGGAGAGGGTGGGACATGCAGAGACTAAACGGGTGCTTTAGTGAAATGGAAGTGCAGGCTATTATCGATATTATTTTGCCATACAATGCAGGGGAAGATATGAGAATCTGGCATTGGTCAAGGGATGGACACTATAATGTTCATTCAGGCTACTTGTCTGGTATGGGTATTGTAGAAGCTAACAGAGCTCAGGAAGGTTGGAGGAGGTTGTGGAAGTTGATGATTCCCCCTAAGCTTAAACAGTTTATTTTGCGCCTGTGTTCGAAATGTATACCCACTAGAGCTCGGTTGGCCCAAAGAAGAGTCCCTATTACAACCGAATGTCCAGTATGTGTGGAGCAAGAGGAGACGAATAACCATTTATTTGTTGATTGTTGTTTCGCAGGTGACATTTGGCGTATTGCAGGAGTACCTACTCCGATGGTGGATAATGTGCATTTTGACAAGTGGCTCTTGCAAGCTTTACGTGACTCAAACCAGGATGTGATCGTCAGAATCTGCTGCGCTCTAAAAGCAATTTAGGACCACAGAAACAGAGTCCTCTGGCATATGAGATGGTGGCCGACAGATACGAGTTGGCGTATCAACTTGGAAGCAGTTCAGGATTGGAGGGCCTATCAATAGAAGGCGGCAACTAGAAGCAACAGACGGACGGAGGAGAATAACCGGCGACCAGATTCGGTGTTGGCTGCTGGTACCGGGGCGTCAACATCGCATAGAGTGGCGGGGCAGCGGCATCGCAATAACTGTTACGGGCCGCCTGAAACGCAAGTGACCATCTCCGTTCAGCAAACGACGGCATCGACTGATTTGAACAGGCAGCGGGGCGCGGAAGTCGTCCAGCAGTTTCCGCGCACACAACGCGATCCGACCGGGGGCAATTACATTCCGCCAAGTACTCCCGAGATGACAGACAATAGTACCGTGGTGGTTCGGAGGTGGAGCACGCCTAGCCCAGGCTTTGTCAAATGCAAAGGCGTAGTCTCAACTCCTTGGCGTCGGAAGAAAGATAGCAACCGGCGACGAGTAGATTTCTGCTCACGTCTCAAATTAGTGATATTGGCATCCACCGTGTTTATCCTCGAACTTATTTCGGCATTGTTGGCAACGACTTCATCTAACCGCAAATTCATGTGACGGTTATGCTCATTCATTTGTTGCAAAACACGTTGTCATCCAACTTGTTCTTCTTCATTTGGTTCCACATTAGCTTGCTCGTTGGCATTAACATCAACATTCTCCTCCTCCTCTTCTTCTTCATCAAAGTCCTCTACATCTTCCTCATCATCATCTTGGGCACCTAAACTTTGAGAACTCGAAGCTTCACTACCCAAGGTAGCAAAAACACGTCTTGCGCGATCCTCATATGATATAAAGGCGGGCGGTCCTATTTTTTTTCAACAAATTGGCTCTTTGAAGTGCCATGATATCCAAGGAAGGCAAACCAACATGAGGCATATTTTGATAATCCACTAATTCACCCCGAGCGCCCAAAACAATACCGGTAATTAAATTACCCATAGGCACTTGCTTATTGCGGGACTTGGAAGCTCGAACTAAATTAGTAAATATCATCTCAATACTATCAATTGTCAAACCTTTAAAAATAGCATCTAACACAACCAAATCACGAACTTGCACTTTTGAACTTTCAACCCGACCAAATAAGGAGAATGATAAAAACTTGTGAAAGAAGAATATACAATCATCCTTAAGTAGCTTACTAGATGTATTCTTTGGACTAAAAACATCTAAACCGGTTAAAGTATTCCAAACCGTGTGTGAATTAAAAGGCTTTGGCTTTGAATAAAAATTCCGAGTAGGAAAACCAAACCAACGGTTCATGGCCGCATACCCAACATCATAACGAACTCCATCATTTCGAAAAGAGATAACTCCTTTCTTCTTGTCATAGGTTAGAGTAACCAAAAACTCAATAATATGCGATTTAAGACTAGGAAAACGCATACTAGAAAATCGTTTCCAACCAAGAACGGAAAGAAATTCATCAATACGCTCGGTAAAAGAAAGTGTGTTTACCGTGTCGGTGTCAAGAAAAAGCATGTCGACGAACTCAACTTGGCTATTAGAAAAACGGCGAAATTTGCGTCCTTCGGCTTCTGTCGCAATATCGAACGGTGCTCCATATTGAACCCGTAATCTATTGACTTCGATGGCCTTAGCTTTGTTAGCAACGGTCTTTTGTCTAGGCATTTTTTGGAGTGAAAGTTGGTGAATGGGATGAAGAAAATATGAAAGGATGAAAGGAAGAGTACAAGATAATGGTGGTGAATTGGGGAAGAAGAAGATGAATAGGGTAAAGATTTATGGGGAAGGTGAGTGAATCTTTGTGTTGGGAAGAGTAAAAGATGAGTGATTGGTGTAAAAATAAGTGATTTAAATAGGTGTAAGTAATAGGTATTGATTAGGATAGAGTAATAGGTATGTAAAATAGAGTAGGAATAGGACTAAATGCAAAAAACCATCCAAATCCCGTCACAGCAGCCGCAAGTCGCGACTGAGATTTTCAAAATCTCAGTCGCGACAGCAAGCTTGCAAGGGGGCGAAATTTTCCTGAAAATTGCTCCTTTGCTGTCTCAACTGAGATTCTGGAATTTCTGGGTAAAAATGGGACTGTTTTTGATGATTTTAACACTTCTAAACCAATTTCTCTTATAATTAAGTGACATTAATGTGAATATTAATCCCTGAAACTGAGATAAACAAAACTGAAACATTAAATTAAAGGAAAACCAAGGGTTGTTCCTTAAATAAGAATTAAACTAAGGAATTAATGCACTTTTATTTATTATTAGCAAAAATATAAACAATACCTTATTATATAGTACATAAAAACATCTTACTCCTAAAAATACAAAATATAAACACTCATATATATAATAAAACAAAACAGAAACTCAAATTATATCCCTAAGAATTGGAAAAACGACGTGCATTGGCCCTGTTAATCTTCATTTGAATGAAGACGTGCCTTTCTGGTGCAGAAAGGAATGTTGGACCAGAACGAAAAACTCGTTTGACAAGCCCCTCGTTCTCCAAGAACTCGTAGTCTAGAATAGGGAATGGTTCTGTATCAGTCCAAGGGACAGAAATTGATCCCTTGGTTCCTAGGATTATCCCACATATAATATTCCCAAACCTAATTGTCCGATTCTTCGAACGGGAAGCGGCAACTAATCCCTCCATCAAAAATTTTGAGGAATTAACTGTGTTACCTTGGAAAATATCTCCTAACATATATAAATCAGTATCCTGGACGACACTGCTTCTGACTCGACCAAATAGACCATGACAGAGAAATTTGTGCAAAAACAGCATGGAGTTAGAATTTATTGATTTGTTGTAGGCAAGACTTGGATTAAATCGCCAAAATCCTATTAGCATCCTCCATATATCTCTAGAAGTCATATCCCTTCCAGGATGGTGTTGAGTTGTGTCTCGGGGTGGAAATCCAAACCAATTGTGAAGTTCTGGATACCCAAAAGTGAATACCTCCCCCTCACAACGAAAACTGAGACGAACACGTCTCTTGTTGACGAACCTAACGGTGGAGAAAAATTCCAGAACCCAATTTCCAATTATAGGAAATTTCATAGAAACAAATTTGGACCAACCCAAATTAGTCAGATAGCGATCAATGTCTTTGCTTATCCCGAGTTCCTCGTTCAGAAACTCGTCCAGATACATCATGCCAAAGAACTGAGCATATCTGAATTGCATAAAGCGTTTCCCCTCGTCATGGTTATAAATGGGAAACCATGCACTATATCTACCGGAGATATCAACTTTCCCTTTTTGAGAAGAATTGTGTTTGTGAACATTGTTCAGAGACTTAGTCATGTCTGTGAGAGAAAAGAAAATGAAGTCTGTAGGATTTGAGAATTTGAGAAAGAAGTTCAGAAAGATGAAGTGAAATGGAAAAAGTCTGATCCTACAGGAATATATAAATCCTATAAGTGAAAGGTTGTGTCTGTTTAAAAACAAAAGATGTCAAAATGATACCTCTATGATTTAACTGACAGAAATTTTGAAATCAGATGTCTGTAATCCCTTACAGTTGTTTCAAAATGTTAAAATACAGAAAATCTCAACTGAGATTTCCGGAATCTCAACTGAGATTTCTGGATATATATTTTCTCAAAAACACTTAACACTCTATGAAAATTTTCAAAACATGACTAAATTTGAATTTAATTTTACAAAACTTATTTGTACACAAAAACCAGAAAATAAAAATAAATTAACCTAAAAATTAAAAAAAAATTAAAAATAAATAAAAATAAAAACTATGAACAAAAGATAAGAAAAACTAAAAATTAAAAAAAATATGAAAACTAAATAAATTAATTTTCATAGAACAAAAGATATCCTATTGAAAATTATGCGTGTCATGAATATCGATAGAGAATTGTAAAATCTCAGTTGAAGATTAAAAATTCTCAGTAGGTTCAGAAATTTATAAAACTTCAAATAAAAATCACTGTAGAGATTTGTTTAAAAATCTCTATACAATCATAAACTTAAATTATGTGTGATTTTAATTCAATTGAGATTTCTTTAAATCTAAAGATACTTGCCTCATTAAGTATAAATATTTAAGATACATAGCATATTTTCAATATCTTTCAATGAATTTTTTTTTTTAATCTAATCATTATTGCTAAGCTTAAAGATGAATATAAAAATTAAACTAAAATAAAATGTAAAAATTAGAATATGAAATACTAAAAATTAAAAATGTGATAATCCTTAAGAATTCTCAAGGAGAATCAAAATTATTGACAAAGTCAATTACCTAGACTGGTTCTAAATAATGGTTCTGTTTACTTACCTGGGAATAATATGTTTTTTTTTTATGTTTTCTCAATTTAAGGATCTACTGATTCCGGTTTGAATGACCGAACTTCTGGTTTCGCGCATGAACAAGAAGTACGTGCATTAACTGAAACTGTTGAAACTATGGTAAAAATAAACAATTCCTTCCTGGGGGATAAGATAATTTCAAGGACTGTATTCCTCACTCCACGTTCTGATGTATCTGTCTGAGAAAAATTTCCATGGTGATTTCTTAGAGAGATAAATGTAGGTGTTTAAGGAAATGGTATGATAAAAGAAGAAATTATTTGGATGTAATGTAGGATTTGAATAATTTTTTTACAAAGAGATGTGATATTTTGGTGAAAGTTTAGTGTATAGAAAAGAGGTAAATGTGTTTGGGAAGAGGTAAATTTTTTGGAAGAATCATCTGTCACGTCTGACATCCTGTTTCATAAAATTTTCTTTTCCTTCTGATGTATCTGCTAGCCAAATTTCTTTTCTGTAGACTCATTCTCTGAATTTATATTGATGATCAAATCGCCAGTTTATCTTTGAAAAAACTTGAATTTTTTTATCTGCAAACATCTAATTGCAAACGTTAAATAACAACGGGGATTTAGTCCTAGTGACCATCCTCAATAAATAATAAAAACTAGAAAATAAATAAATAAATATATTGTAAACCAAGGTTCGGAATAAAACACGAAAAATATAAATTTTTGTTAAAAATTTGGCGTTCCCCGGCAACGGCGCCAAAAACTTGTTGAGCGATTTCCGCAAGTGCACGGTATACGCTTGTAGTAATAAAAGATATCGAACCCACATGGAACGCTTTTTAACTAAAACTTTATTTAATTCGGTTTAATCATGTGTTTAGGTTTAATAAAAGAAATACGTTTTAATTGATGGAATTGGTTTTGGTAAATTAGGATTAGATAGAAGGATTATATTGAGTTTAGAGAACAATTCCGTTTTGGAATTTTGATTATAAAGCAGATACTTCCGTAATCGGAATAAAATAGAACTTATTTTCATAAAGCAAAGAAAGCAACTTTAACTTTGTGAGATTATGGACATGTAACAATATAGCGATATACTCAATTAAATGGCTTCGAACCATAGAAATCCCCCTGGTGTTGAGATGATTCCTACCTTAATCAAACTAGTGTTTTATTTCTGATAAGCCGCGATCAGCGATCATGTCATCCATAAAAACTAAATTTGTTAAGTGTTCAACAAAGTTCTTATATGAATAAGATGGAATAGAACGTCTTAATAAAAACACCAATTTATCATTTTGAAAATCATTTTGTCAGAACAATATCAAAATAACAACAGTAAGAATGTATTGAATAAATAAGTATATCATTAATGAAATGTGAATTTTCACAAGTTAACAGAGAAGTAGAAACTTGGATAGCATTGCAACGAAAACTTTGAGATCCGGGTCGTCAATCTTTCTCTCAAACTCCGTAGGTTCGTCAAACCTCATGCGCTTTAGCCGTCAATTCTTCTCGCTGGATCTTCGGAATAGAGACTGGTCTCATCCACTATCAGAATGAAAACTAAACTAATACTGTTTTTATAACTAATCTAAATACAATTCGTGTACAACACGATTGTTTACAGAAATGAAATCTAACTTTCTGATTCTTTTCTGAATCAGAAACTCAACATAACAACTTTCTTCTCTAATTTCTCTAATTTTTCCCAACCTAACCAACCTTGATTTCTGAAATGGATCACTTATTTATAGTTGTTGAAGGGTTGTAAATGACGGGTCGTGTCTGCTGGTGAAGGGTCGCTTTTATCCGAACGAACAGACGCGTTTTTCCGTTTTAAACATGTGTTTAGTGTGCATGGAGGTTCGCTATCGCGACTGAGATTCTGAAAATCTCAGTCGCGACAGGGGGTATAGGGGCGAGCTTGAAACTTCGTTTTTCCCTCGAGCCGGCCTCCGCAAGTCGCGATTGAGATTCTGAAAATCTCAGTCGCGATAGAGAGATTATTCCCTGTCTCTCGACTGCTTTTCGTCCTCCTCGAGCGTTCTTCTGACTGATATGCATTCTTGGTACGTTTTTAAGGTTTTTCCTCCATTTTAGCTCCGTTTTCGCTCCGTTTTCGCTCCTATTTGGATTTTACCAAATATTTAAGTACCTTGCATCAAAGAAGTAAATAAAGACGTAAAAGTATTCCACATGAATATAATTAGCATTATTTCAATGTAAATTTAATGTATTTATGTATGATAATTTAGGTATATTTTGGGCTTAACAAGGGGATTGTTGCGTTCAAAGCCTTTTAATTGAATGAGTTCACGTTATTACATTTATATAATTTGTATACAAAGTTTAAAGTTGTTTTTTTTTTGCTTAATGCAAACGAATACATTTATTCACTTTTCTAAAGCACTAAACGTTTCTGTTTTGTAAATTCATCCTTAAATCAGAAGTGATTTCTAACATTCTACATACTCTAGTCTAATTCTTATTCTAGCAATTTCAAAACCAAATCCAATTAAATGATTTTCCATATTATAAACCTTGAAAGTAAATCAAACTGAATTAAAATAAGTTTTCGTTAAAAAGCGTTCCCTGTGGGTTCGATATCTTTTATTACTACAAGCGTATATCGTGCACTTGCGGAAATCGCTCAACAAATCCTAGCATGGTTTGGAGAAGTATATGGGAGGGCCTTAGTATATTGAAGACAGGAACTAGATGGAGAGTGGAAAATGGCAGGTCCATCAGAGTATGGAAGGATGCATGGGTTCCTAACCTAGAGGGTTTTTTGTATAAATTCCTTTATGGTACCTGGATTGGAGAATTTGACAGTAGCTGACTTGTTACTTGAGAATGGGAGAGGGTGGGACATGCAGAGACTAAACGGGTGCTTTAGTGAAATGGAAGTGTAGGCTATTATCGATATTATTTTGCCATACAATGCAGGGGAAGATATGAGAATCTGGCATTGGTCAAGGGATGGACACTATAATGTTCATTCAGGCTACTTGTCTGGTATGGGTATTGTAGAAGCTAACAGAGCTCAGGAAGGTTGGAGGAGGTTGTGGAAGTTGATGATTCCCCCTAAGCTTAAACAGTTTATTTTGCGCCTGTGTTCGAAATGTATACCCACTAGAGCTCGGTTGGCCCAAAGAAGAGTCCCTATTACAACCGAATGTCCAGTATATGTGGAGCAAGAGGAGACGAATAACCATTTATTTGTTGATTGTTGTTTCGCAGGTGACATTTGGCGTATTGCAGGAGTACCTACTCCGATGGTGGACAATGTGCATTTTGACGAGTGGCTCTTGCAAGCTTTACGTGACTCAAACCAGGATGTGATCGTCAGAATCTGCTGCGCTCTAAAAGCAATTTAGGACCACAGAAACAGAGTCCTCTGGCATATGAGATGGTGGCCGGCGGATACGAGTTGGCGTATCAACTTGGAAGCAGTTCAGGATTGGAGGGCCTATCAATAGAAGGCGGCAACTAGAAGCAACAGACGGACGGAGGAGAATAACCGGCGACCAGATTCGGTGTTGGCTGCTGGTACCGGGGCGTCAACATCGCATAAAGTGGCGGGGCAGCGGCATCGCAATAACTGTTACGGGCCGCCTGAAACGCAAGTGACCATCTCCGTTCAGCAGACGACGGCATCGACTGATTTGAACAGGCAGCGGGGCGCGGAAGTCGTCCAGCAGTTTCTGCGCACACAACGCGATCTGACCGGGGGCAATTACATTCCGCCAAGTACTCCCGAGATGACAGACAACAGTACCGTGGTGGTTCGGAGGTGGAGCACGCCTAGCCCAGGCTTTGTCAAATGCAATATTGACGGGGCAATCTTTAAAGAATTAAGGAGCAGCGGCATGGGAGCGGTTATCAGAGACGAAAGAGGAGTATTTTTACTATGTAGTAGCAGTTTTGTCCCAGGTATCAAGGAGCCACGGGTCATTGAAGCTCTTGCAATCTGTACGAGCTTGATATGGCTTGCTAGTATGGGATTTACAGCTGTTGAATTTGAATCTGATGCTAAACTTGTGGTAGATGCTATACATTCTAATAAACAGGATATCTCTGAGTTCGGAATGATATTAGAGGACTGTCAAGTACTTCTAAGATCCATCCCATCATTTAAATTAGTTTTTATTCCTCGTGTAGCGAACAGTGCAGCTCATTTGGTAGCTAGGCTCGCCTGTTCCAATGCTAGCGATTTCTTTTTAACTGTCGTACCGGAATGGTTTGTGAATACTATAATTCATATGGATGCGAATCCATCATTTAATTGAGTTTCACTTTCTGGTTAAAAAAAAAAAAAAAATCAGAAGTGGTGCATTTACATGGATATATTTGTGAAGTTCCCGGAATAACTGATTTGTCATTTGAGATTCGCGTCGCCTATGTTTGGATTGCAGGATTTGTTTATCCCTTGTACGATTAAGATTTGCCCTTCCAAAGGGATAACCCAGAATTTCCAATGCGACTTATGCTATTCAAGCCTTGGACCAGGCTATTCGGACATAGAGCAAGCCCATTAAAGAACTGCTTAAGACTTGTCTACATTACGCGCCATATGTTTTGTGCATTAATTAGTACTCCAACAACATTCCCTTCAACCAGAGATTCTCTCCAAAAGATTTCAAACTTCCTAAACAATCTCCTACTTCAAACCTACAAATTTAGAGCACTAGAAAGAGATATCCACTCTCGTAATGAAGACCACCGTGGCACGCCTGGTACATTCAAAGGCCTCTTTTTCCAGGTTCCGGTTAGTTCTTCTGACCACTGTATGATCTGTTGGGGTTTTGATTAATTTGTTGCCATTTTTTGCTTTTTTTTTTTCCATTGAAATCGTTATGGTTTGTGGTTTGTCTGTTATTCCATGGTTTGATTATGATTTTCGTCTTAATGATGTATCTGTTGTACTGAATTGAATACTTTATAGGACGAAATTGTAAAACTACTGAAGAAAGATTTGTACATGATTTACTTGAAATGCTTTAGGTACTTGCACATAAGAAGTTTTCTCTTGTGCTTTTTTTTTTATCAATAATGTCAAGTACAGCACCATAATCTGGTGTTCTTCTGTACTAGAAGATGATGGAGAATAATAAAATGACTGAATGAACCAGTCTTAAGTTGTGATCATGGAAACCATTAGCCATGTTGTGAAAATGGGACTGTCATGGAGGGTATGCTACAATTATGATTTTCAAAGCTTACAAGTGTATTGAATACACTGGGAGTATAATTTAATAATGCTTCATTGTTTGTCAATCAAGTTTACAAAAAGCAATAATAAATTAAATGAACAATGAAAAATCAAAGGTTAAACCATGTGATGGCATTAGAAGTTCTGCAATTCGAGCAAAAAATTTCCAGAAGTAGAATTGAGTTTTTATCTGTAAACACTGTTGAAAATGCTTAAATCTAATGCTATGAGTTAATTCTAAGCTCTTGCAAGCTTAAGCTATGTGCCTTTTTATAATTGTAGAGATTTGAATTATAAATTGTAATGTAGCACTAATGTCATTATGATTCAGTAATTGCTAATTGTGTTTTTTAAAATTCCTGAATTTATTCATACAAACATTAAACCAATTGTGTATCCATATCCGAAAGGCTTTGTTTTACTCTACTGCTATTTACATTGGTTTCACTTTGTTGCAGGAGTTATGTCTAGAATTCAGTATTCACTTGAATAACATCCTGTAGATCATTTTTCATGCTGATTTTTTATGTATCGAAATGTCTTGCCAATAGAAAACAGTTAATGAATTGAAGTGTCATGCAAGATAGAATGAGAGACTGCTTTTATGACCACCTTTTCTTGTTTGTAAAGCTCTTATAATTTATCACCAACCATTTATGTATTTGCTGAAACAGTTCAGTAGCTGTGCTGAAACATGAGAGATCATTGTCCTCAAGTTCTAACCAGGTTGATGGAACATCAAAAGTTCAGGAAGCAGAGACAGTAGAATTAAACCCTCCTCCAATAGAGAAGGTTTGTGCATAGTTGCCTTTTCAATGTGGTTGACATCTGTTTGTTGCTGATGAAACATACCCTTGATTCAGCTGCTTGTTTTGGGTGGAAATGGATTTGTTGGTTCACATATTTGCAAAGAAGCATTAGACCATGGTTTGTCAGTATCCAGCCTCAGTAGGTATTGTTTTTTTTTTTTTTTTAAATTTAGCAATTATCAGCAAAGATTTCATATTCAACAAATGTTGCTGGTCATTTAATTTCTCTGTTGAAGTTAGCTACTGATAACAGGTAGCCTAATCAGAATAAAATTACTGCAAACAAAAAAATCGAGTCAGTTATTTGCTCTTAGAATTTAGAATAACTCCACAATATTGATTCATGCTGCCTGTGTCTTGTTTTTGTAATTATTAGGTCTGGGAGATCATCTCTACATGATTCTTGGGCTGAAAGCATAGTGTGGCATCAAGGTTACAAGAAGTTACGTGTAGTTTACTTATCCTACTTGTTGAAATGTAATGCTCTGTATTTCTTTCTCTACAGGAGATCTGCTGTCACCTGATTCCTTAAAGCACGCACTGCATGGAGTAACATCAGTGGTATCAGATTTGACTATTACTCTTGGTTTTGGATAACGTGATATGACATGAAATATGAGTAGAAGTTAAGGTTTATGTATTAATGATCATACACTTGCATATCTATATAATCACTATTGTGTTGTCAATATGCTCTGTCCGTGTCTTTGCATAAGGACTACAACAGCATGTTCTTAGATACCAATATCCTCTGAAATAATGGTTGGATGGGCTTATTGAAATTTGAAGACGGGTTAGTGGTATATTCGTATTTTTTATGAGAGTAGAATTATAGAGATTTAAGTTTAAAATGATAAGGTGAGGTACTTGGGATCACTGGGATATTCCATGTCTAAGAGGATTGTTTAGAGGAGAACCTTATAGTTATTTTGCATTTTTTGTCATATCTTTGTATCGTTTGTATTCCTCCATAGGTTGCTTTTGCAGTTGGTTTGCTTAGCCTAGCCAATTCAGTTTGTCCTTGACATAGTTAAGAGATACCTGATATTGTTTTACAATTAATTTTGTAGATCTCATGCGTTGGAGGTTTTGGCTCAAACTCTTATATGTACAAAATCAATGGATCTGCAAATATAAATGCTATTAAAGCTGCTGCAGAACAAGGTATGATATTATACCTTCATGGAGTTACCTTTTTCTTTCTTTAGTCATCCCGTAATGATTCAAGAGATGCCTATTGTTAATTTAACGTTCTAGCAGCACAACGATTGAAAGAGTAGTTAGACTTCATCACAGACAGATAATATCTCAAAATTGTGCTGGAGAACTATTGAACAAATTATTGCTCTAACTTCTAACCTATGGGTTGTGGCTCTGTTGTCAACACAGAGTTTGTGAGAAGGGCTTCCGAGTTCAACTCCCATTAAACACATATGCAAGGTGGGGTGATGAACTTAAATGTGACTGATCCCCGAATAAAATTGTCGCAATGAGAATACTTGTGGTTTACACCAAAAAATTGCTCTAACTTTCTGTCAGATTTTGCCGACTTTACTGTTGCCATAATGAAATTTAGAATATGCTTGGTATATTGACAGAGAATGTGCTAATAAAATAAAGGATAATTTGAGAACTAGGGAACACGTGGATAAGGTTCTACTGAGAGTTAGTTAGTGGAGAGAGAGAGAGAGAGAGGGCCTTAATTGGTATATGTATAGGTCTAGGGAGAGGAGTAAGGGATCATTGAGTATTATAACGTTTGGCTCCCTTTTGGGTTAGGGTCTGCTCTGAGTGGAGAAGAAAATCTTCTTTCTATGGGGGTTGAGACCTTTCTCATTTCAGTTTATCTTTTGTTTTCCTTTTCTATCTGTGTCAATTTTAGTGTTCAAGCTTCACTGTATTAGTGATTACTGATTAGTGACGAGCTAACAGTATAATTCTATTTCCCTGTTTGTTGTGTGTTCTGTTTTGGTTTCCATCACATATATTATTAACTTGGATAGTTGGAATTAAATTATCAAATTGTTCATCAATTTGACTTGGTTCATTGACTATTATGATCTAAACCTTGCATGATCTTTCAATTATTTTATCTAATCTGTTGGCTTCGGACTAACCAACATGATTATATTTCTGCAAATTTGATGAGCAGGAAATGAATGTACATGTAAGGCCTACATAACCTTAATCGGCAAAAGGAATTTTATTTGCTACCATGTAAAGAAATATTATCATCTTACATGTTTGCCACTTTGTTTGGAAAGTACCACTGATGTTGGGAATAAGATAAATGATCTGGCTATCTTTTTTTCTTGCAATAGCAAATTTAATGAGTGAAAATTTGTTTCTATAATTTCACCTCCATTTTTTATGTTTTTGGAATTATCTTGTAGTTCATTTGATGAGTTTCTTTTGTCGGTTCTCGCACCAAGATTATTTACTACTCTCTTATGAACAACATTCTTGCCAATCTGTTTTCAACTTCTATATTACTTTTGAGTTATATAACCATGTAATTCTCTTTCTTCTGTATTGTTTGATTGAAATGATTCAGAAGGATGCCTACTTGTTTACTTGAATGGCCTCCACATGTTAAGAAAACCTTTTATATTTTACAATCTAAAATGGAAGCATAACCGTGTTCATAGCTATGGCTTTACCTGGCTGATTCAGTTTTATGTACCTATACTTTTGTTTGCAGTTTTATATAACTATAGACTGCTGTTATTAATTCTCCATAATTTGCATGGATGTTTCCAGGTGTAAAAAGATTTGTCTATATATCTGCTGCTGATTTTGGCTTAATAAGTTACCTACTGCGTGGATATTATGAAGGAAAGGTAGTTTCTTTCTCAGTAATCATAGTATTTAGTTTCTATGGTATTTAATTTTCTTCATGCAAAGCTCAATATCAAGCATTTATTGTTTCTTTTCTTTTTCGAACTACTTGGCAATATATTTCTGTCCTTCCATTCCCCTTGATGCTAAATTATTTAGCTATAATGGTCAAAGATTTTCTAATCTGTCACTTTTTACCTCCCTACTTTGATGCAGAGAGCAACTGAAACTGAACTAAGAAATAACTTCCCATATCAAGGTCTTGTTTCTCACTCTATTTATTATATAATTTGCAATGCTGTTCTTTTTTAATAGCATCGATTTAGACATCTGATCCTATTTTAGTTTTCTTGATCTAGCTTGTTAATTATTGCAGTATTCTTAATTTCATGACCTTATTACCAATTTTAACACAACTGCATTAGTTTTGTTATTACCATTGTCCAACTGAATCTCTTTGGAAGAAAATTTAGTGCTTCCTTTTTCTGTTATTACCATAGGCGTTTTAGCAAAGAATCTGGAGAATGTAATGTAAATGAGAAATGTTATTCAATTTTTTCATGACAGGGGTAATTCTTAGGCCTGGTTTCATACATGGGAGTCGCCGAGTTGGGAATATGAAGCTACCTTTGAGTATAATTGGGACTCCACTTGAAATGGTATAATACATTGTTTATCTTCCTACAAAACCATTCCCAATCATTTTTCATGTTCTTCCATTTGTTATTCTCGTTTTTCTTCATCAATTTTTGTAAGAATTGTACTGTTTTGGGATAAGAGTCAAGGAATAATCACAAAAGATTAATTTTTGTTACAGATATTCAAACATACTAAGGTACTATCGAAAATCCCAGTAATTGGCCCTCTATTCATACCTCCAGTGAATGTTACATCAGTTGCAAAGGTTGCTGTGAGAGCTGCAACAAATCCTAGTTTCCCTCCTGGTATTCTTGATGCATATGATATACTTGAGCACACCCGGAAAAGCTCTTAGGCCCTTTTGTCTTTCGCTTCTCTTTATTTTCAACTGCAACCCGGATCTTGCAGATATTTCGATTCATTAGTTGGATGTCTCATCTTTGTTGAATATGGAAACTTTTCTTGAAGGTTAAGCTTAATTTGTGCCAATTTTTCTTGCCAGATAGTTTGTCCATTTATTGACATTAAATTAGTACTTAATAGCAACATTTGATTTTAGGGCATTTAGATGCTCATTCTTTGCTGTTCTCCATAGAGGAAGTTCCACAATTGATGTTCAAATACTAACACTTACGAGTAAAACAGATGAGGTCAGATTTATGTTCCACGAAATATTTGGATTTTAATTTTTTTTAGCACATGTAGAACACGTAGTTTTTTCTTACACATGTTTTTGAGCGGTTATTAATAACGAGTGATAAAATGATGCATATGTACACTTATGATATCTAAAATAAGCACCACTTGCTAAAATTATGCTCTCAATTATATCATTTATGACATTAAAGTAAAATTACCCTTAGTTAAACCTATTCATGAGCACACTAGCCTGTCCAAACTCGCCATTTATGGGTTGGGTTTGGACACTCATATTTAATGTTTGGTTTGACCCGATTTAGGTATGCTCAAGCCTGTACACAAAATGGGTTATTTGTTTCAAAAGTCCAAACATAGCCTGGTCCAACAACCTAATGTTATATATATTTGTTAACTTTAAAATATAATTAATTAATTGTGCATAGTGAATTGTAGATAAAAAGTAAGACTTTTTTTGGAAGAATATAATTGTTTTATTCATAGGAAAACATAAATAATTAAAATTTAAAATCCAGAAGTGATGAGTGTTGGAGTTTAGTGTCCTAAAGACAATTGTTTTAGGATATTAATATTAATGAATAAATTGTTTATTTGATCATTTGTTTAATCAGATATATAGCATTAAAATGTAACTATATATAAAGGCACAAATCTTTCATAATGAAAGCAATCCTAAGTTTGTTTAAGTAATTATAAAGTGTTCATACAAGCATGAAGTGAGACTGTACTTTATAATAAGATCAATAAATTTAAAGTTAACCCAAGTCAAGTAATATGTTATAGGGGTTGACATATTACTGTTGAGACTTGCATGTAACAGTGTTTTCTGTCGAGACAGAAAGCTGATCTCACAAGCTTTAGATATTTAGATATCTAGACAGTTACATGGATCCGGTGAAAGAGTTCATTAGGATTGGGACCCGACTTGAGATAATAGTATGGATTGATTTATCTAATGTGTCAACTGTTCATCTCATTGGTATTAGTAGGTATAACTAATCCTCAGACTCAAACATTCGTTAATTAGTGATTCTGGATTATGTAGTCTGATACTTTGATTCTGTGCGAGCACGATCCAACAGGTGAGAGCCTGGGATGTGTGAGAGCAGGGTTGGGTATCACACAAAGTAATTGCAGAATAGTTAATGTCAGATTGAGCATTCGTCACCCCCGATAAGTGGGAGATATATCCAAATGGCCGCTTGTAGTGAATTAACTGAAATCCTTGCAAGGTGATAGAGTTAAGAGTAGAAATGAACATTTCACTTAACTTATCTTTCAGAGTGAATTCAACCTGTACAAGTAAAACCGGACTCTTCGTTATATGTAACCTTGACACGTTCCATGGTTATAAGGAATTGACCGACAGGATATAGTTGATGAAGGATCGTATTATATTGTACCTAATGCAGAAAGGTTAACGCCAGTTATCAACCTGACTTCTTAATTGCTCTGGGGGAATATCATAGGTTCTGCTAGTAACAGCTCACGACGGTATTCCGTTATATATATGTTGAAATAATCGTGATGAATTAATTTCAAAGGATATATACGGCTGGTGGCAATAAAGAACCTAATGGGTCGCATATGGGACTTGGAACCAGAGGACGAAAGAGTAATTAGTGAGACACTAACATAGGGGCCGAAATTTGTAATTAATATTAGGAATAATTAATTTGATTTAATAATTGTAATTAGAGTATGATTATAAATTAAATTAAAGGATTATCTGATAATATTAATTAGATGTTTTTATGTGATTGAAACTCTAATTAATTATCCCTAATAATAATTAAATAATTAATATGATTAATAATAATTATCTAGATATAATTAGTTATTATTTAGATAATAATAAAGTGTTTATTTAATTATCTAATTAGTAATTCTATTCCGAATGAGATTCTAATTATTTAATTACCTAACACAACTTGGATTAGGGTTTTGAGAAGTCTATAAATAGACACCCTAACCCCTAGAATTCGACCAACGCAGAAAGAAAGGAAGGAGGAACCGTTCCGTATTTGTCTCGGCTAATTCACTTTATTTTTTACTCTCTCTTTGATCTCGTATCGATTTCCGTTAGAGGCAGTCATTGCGATTGCTATATTTTAAGGTTGATTACTGATTAGTTTTGTTTTCTGTGTTGAACAAAAACGTTCGTTGCTCACGGATTGAATATAGAAGTTGTGGGCACTTCGTTTGCAACTGTAGATAGTTCTTCACAAAAGGTATTTCACTCTATCCCTCTTTATATGAAATAACAATTAACCGATCTTAGAAAAGGGAAATAGATAAAATAGATAAAATTTTATTATTCCGCTACGCCTAGGCTTGTCTATTTTCCTACAATGAGAACATGAATCCGCTCATTTCTTTCCGTGGAGGTCAAGCAAGCATTCAAGCATTCAAAAAGACTTCGGGAGGTTTCGGACAAGTGGGCATGCCCCGAAGTAGTGAGATCACCAAACCAATGTCAGAGGTCTCGAGTTTAGAGGTGACACACCGAATGGAGGAGTAACAAGACCCACACGATGTGTCATGTTATCAACATGTCGTGTGGGAGGCATCACCTCCATGAATGAGAAAGGGATGTCAATCGAACAGGGCTCACATAACGTGTGGGACAACCACACAATGTATAGTTCGAAGGGGAGATGCGGAGAGGAAGAAAAGAACCTCCCACGATGTGTGAAGTAGCCCACACGATGTATGGATGTAAAGAACGACTTCGATTTCTTTTTCATTGATTCATACGACGTGTGGTTTATCCAACACGTCGTGTGGCTTATCCGGATTTCAAGCCACATGTCGTGCCAAACACACCAGACATCGTGTGAGCTGGCTTAATCACTAAGTTCTGCCATTTTTACATTGTGTCCTAGTTACTCTATTACCACTACTTATTTATTGTTTTTTCATTTATCCTATTTACTAGCTTATCATTAGATTATTTATAACCATTCTACCCATAATGCTTTAAGTTATGCCAGTGCTGCATTTAAGGTATTATGTCATTTTTATACAGGGTTGTAGAAGTATAAAAGTCTCAAGCTTGGTAAAAGATGTAATTTTTTATGGATCAAATACATTTTATATCTATTGGAGATTGAAGTTTCACATTTCTTTCTAATTTAGTTAGAAAATAATTGCTTCTTTGTTAATTTAATGGGCAAATTACAAATCTAGCCCAATCAAAATGGTCTATTTATATATCTAACCCACTTTGTTTCCATCTCACCAAATTAGACACTTTCATCCATTTTGGATAAAATTATCCTTAGTTATATTCGATCGATCCTCTGCTCATGATCCCGCTTCTTCTTCTTCCGCTCCGTCCGCTTCTTCTTCTTCTTCTTCTTCTTCTTCATACCAATCGTTAACGATTTTTGAGATTATTGAAGTATTATGTTCAATTTTCCGTAGAAATGATATGTTTTTAACTTGTACGCCTGCTTTTCTCGCTGGTCTTGCCTTTTTCTTCATCTGTAACGGTATCGTTTCAATTTCCTCCATTTTTCTCCATTTTCCTCCATTATTGTCGCATTTGTGACAAAATTTGTCACATTTCGTCACAAATACGACAACAACTGTCGCATTTCGTCGCATTTTGTCACAAATGCGACAACTCTTGTCGCATTTGTGACAAATTCGTCACAAATGCGACAACACAGCAGTTCAATTGTTAGATTTTCTTTTTCTTTCTTATTTTTTGAGGTTTCCATCCTAATCCTCTTCCGCATACAGTAATTTTTCAAAGGTTGAACGAAACATAATTTCTTCTCTCTATAAACCACCATCTTTTCGTCGATTTGGGATGGCGAAGAAGACGTTGAGAGTTTGAGGAAGAAATTGAATTGAAAGTGTCTAATTTGGCGAGATGAAAGCAAAGTGGGTTAAATATGGTAATGGACCCCTTCAAATGGGCTAGATTAGTAATTAGCCTTTATAATTGATGTTGATAATTTTGATATTAAATTAGGGAAAATTACAAAACTGGGTCAAATGGGAGACCCATTTACATATTTAACCCATTTACTCAACCTATTACATATTTAGACTTTATTTTTGTGACTTTCCCAAAATACCCCAATCTTTCATCTTCCCCTTCCTCTTTCAAATGAGCGTCAGGGGCACCATAGTTTGGTGGTGATGAAGAGGTCATCTCTAGATTGAATAAGGCCGAGAGATAATGCTTCAGCTATGGCTTCACGTAATGGTTCCTCGGTTAGATAAAAAGAAGCAGTATCAAAGTGTCTGTAACCGATCTTAATTGCTTTGGTAATAGTAGATTGGTTTGGTCGGAGGGTACCCTAGGTGAAGCGATTGTGCCCATCCCAAACAATGGCATTCTACATCCGGTTGATCTAAGAACAACTTGAGGGATTTCAATGAACGAATTGCTTTCCATCTTTGAGCTTCAACTTTGGTCTTCCTCTTCCCCTGCACCAAATTCAATTCTCTAAGGATTGAATTTGGAGCTTTAACGATTGAATCTCGCTAATTAATGAGTCCCACTCGTGAAGCCACCGTTGTTCTTCCCGAAACCATCGATGCTCTTCTCGGAGCCACTGCTGCTCCTCGCGGAAATGTGAGGATTAAGGAAGAGGGGGGAATGAAGACATGAGAGAGTGATTCGAGGAGGCAAACGAAAGTAAAGAGAAAGAGTTAACTAAAGTTGGGAGTGTGAGTGTGAGAGAGGCGACGGAGGAAGGTGGAGGTGGAACGATATTTTGGAAGTTCAACCGGAAGATCGATTGTTATGATTTGAATGTTACATCTCACTTCGCATATTGTGCAATATGCGAAGTATGTGAATTAGCATATTGCGAATTTGCGAAGTAAAAGTCATTATGCTAATTAGTATATTGCGAGTTTGTGAAGTAAAAGTGATTCTGCTAATTAGCATATTTCGAATTTGCGAAGTAAAAGTCATTCTACTAATTAGCATATTGCGAATTTGCGAAGTAAAAGTCATTCTACTAATTAGCATATTGCGAAGTAAAAGTCATATATGCGAAGTCAGACGGAAGGAGAAAGAAAAAGACTAAGAAATTTCTAAGTGTTATATATGTAAATGGATCTCCCATTTTATCCAATTTTGTAATTTCCCCTTAATTTATTTATTTAATATAAATATTTAGTTGGGAATGAGTTGCATTTAGGAATTAATTCTTATAATCTGATTCGAGTCCGATATAAATATAGTATATAGGCTGACCTAAGCTTGGACATGAAATTTATAAGCTAAACCAGTGGGTAAATTTCACATACGGTGTACAACGTTTGTCCTATTTCATACTTTGGTGTACAACCTTCAATTCGTCTCACTAATAGGTATGAACTTAGGGGTGACCTCACACTGTGGTGTACAGCCTGTGAAAATGACCGGTCAACGCCAGTCAATGCGCCACCTCACCATTTTTCAATTTTAATTAAACACACCCATTTAGAATTACCAAAATACCCTTTATCCCAAAAAAATAAAAAAATAAAAATACACTCTCTCCTTTCAACTCTTTCTTTCTCATGGCTCCTTTCTCTCTCTAATTTAGTAGCCATTTTTCTCTCTCTAAAATTACTTGTAACCTCTCTCTCCAACTCCCCCTCTCTCTCTCTCTCTAAAATTCAAACTGATGGCTCCTCCTTACACACATTCTCGGCACTAACACAATCAGACAATTCCATGTTTCTGTTGTTAATACGTAGGTGTTAAAGTTTTATTAAAGGTCAGCAATTAAAATTGAAAACTAGAACATATGTTGGCGTTAAATTTTTATTGAAGGTCCACGATTATATCTTCAAGATTCATCCACGCGCGACGAAACTCCATTTTCTCTCAAAAGTAGAGCGTGAGAGATTCATCAGATCTAGCATACAATAGTTCAAAACTATATAATCCCAAATCTAAGCTTGGAACCACTTAGGCTGGAAAAGAGATGTATCTCTGGATTAATCTCTCTATTGGATCTGCCGATTACGGGCCTACTTTATCTGGAGATATAGAGTTCTACCCAAAGGAGAGTTTTACAGAAGGCGCTGCTTGCAGATTTTTCTTCATAATTTTGAGTGCTTATCATGTACTACGTGTGCCCTCCTTGAGAATTCTTGTGACTTTTGAGAGTTATTTTTTTATGAAACTTTTGAGAGTTCTTTGATAGTTGAGTTTATGGATTTTTGATAGTTGAGTTTAGGGAAGAGAGAGAGGAGGTAGATAGAAAAAGGATTTGCTGGGAAAAAAATAAAAGAGAGAGAAATGATGGATGTTCAATATGATGGACCAAATGATGGATTTTCTGGCATGCAGCGGTGGAGTGGGCGTAGGCGGTGGACGGCGAGGGTGGGATGTGAAGGAAGACGAGAAGGCAGTGTATACGAAAATGGATATGCAGTGTAAAACATAATAAACAGAAAGTGTTGAAGCAATAATTTGGTTTAGGGATTCAATTGTATTAATTTGTTGGATTCATGGAATTTTTTGGATTCCATTTTATATGGATTTTTATTTTGTGGATTTAATTTTTTGAAATTCAATTTTATTTAGATTTTTTCATCAGTTAAAAGATAGAGAGAGAAGTGAATAAATGAAAAGAAACTAAGGAGAGAGAGAGAGTAACATGATGAAGTAAAAAGAGAAGATGGAGGTATAAATGAAGAGTGATAAGGGTATTTTAGACATTTAAATTTTAGGGTTCCATATTTTAAAATGGGAGAGATGAAAAAGGATGATGTGGCACGTTGACTGGCGTTGACCGGTCATTTTCACCGGCTGTACATCACAGTGGGAAGTCACCCCTAAGTTCATACATATTAGTGAGACAAATTGAAGGTTGTACACCAAAATGTGAAATAGGGCAAACATTGTACACCGGGTAAATTCCACCTATGGTGTACAACATTTTCCCTATTTCACATTTTGGTGTACAACCTTCAATTTGTCTCACTAATATGTACGAACTTAGGGGTGACTTCCCACTGTGGTGTATAGCCGGTGAAAATGACCGGTCAACGCCAGTCAACGTGCCACCTCACCATTTTTCAACTTTAATTAAACACACCACATACAATTACCAAAATACCCTCTATCCTAAAAAAATAAAAAAACACTCTATCCTTTTCCTTCATTCAACTCTCTCTCTCTCTCTCCCATGGCTCATTTCTCTCTCTAACTCTTCTACTTCTCTAACTTTTTTCTCTTTCTAACTCTTTCTCTCTCTAAGAGGCTGCTGGTGTTTTTTGCTGCAAAACTCCAGCTGTTTTAAGGATCAAAATGCTTCCATTCGATTTATCCAATTTCACCCATGCCCCTTCTCTTAATTCAATTTCACCCAGATGGTCTTTGTTATATTCCCAAATTGTTAAATCTGAAGAACACGGACTTGGACTTGCTCAACATCTTATCAAGCTCGAAAACTTGCAGTCTTTGCTTGCTATTCTTCTTCAAATCAAACCTGCTGGGGATTTCATGAAAGTTAGCAGAATTTTCAATGTCATTGCCAATGTTTTGATTGGAATCTATTTGGCTAAAAATGTTGAATCTTTAATGGCAATTAAGCTTCTTCACAAGGCATTGATTCAAGGTGAGGAACTTGCTCAATACTTCCAATTTTGTAAGGAATTTGGGGTGTTTAATGCAATGGAAATTCCTCAGCTCCAAAAAATCCCAGAGGATGAAATTGAGACCTTGAATGTATGCTTAACAATGATGTTTAATGCAATGTAAATTCCTCAGCTCCAAAAAATCCTAAAGGACGAAATTTGAGACCTTGAAACAAGTTCAAATTATCTCCCACATGTTCCTGTTAGTGTATACAAGCATGAACAAGATCAAATTCCAGACTTTATTATTTTCTATTAGCTGATTATGTGTTCGAACTGTATAACCAGCCTCAAACCCAACTTCTACAGGAACCCTCTCTGCTTCGAGTTTTTCTTCCTCTATGTAAACCGGTGAAGGTAGAAGAATGGAAATTATAGTAGCACCCAAAACCCTATATATTCCAATTCCAATTTGTAAAAGCACCTAAAATCAAAGAAAAGAAATTCAGAAATCAGAGATGTGATGAAAACAAATTAAAAAATCAGAACCTAATGAAAGAGGAAGCTATTTATGTTATCTAGAGAGAGAAAGAAAGAGAGGAAAGAGAGTAACGCTGAGAGAGAAAGAGAATTAATAAAGAGGGGAAGTCTTTAAGGTTATACAAGTAATTTGTCAAATTTTTTGACTTTTTGACCGGTCAAACAACTGAGGTGGCGCGTTGACCGGTCATTTTTACCGGCTATACACCACAGTGGGAAGTCACCCCTAAGTTCGTACATATCAGTGAGACAAATTGAAGGTTGTACACCAAAGTGTGAAATATGGTAAAAGTTGTATACCATAGGTAAAATTTACCCGTTGTACACCATAAATGAAATTTACCCCTAAACCAGTTTAGGCCGCCGGCCTAACCCACAAATAGATCTGCTCAGTGGAAAATATAAGATTGATCCCAGTGGCGATACATGATTGGTCGGTTGGGGGCTGATTTTACACATGCTTGTGTAATTTTTTTTTGTGCTAAATCGAACTTATTCAAACATTTTTTTGTATATATACGTGTTATAATCTAAATGGTTAATAACTAATTTTTAAGTACCAATGTAAATCTTCTCAAAATTAAACTACATTGTGTTTAAGATTCTTAACATGTAAAAAATTTGTGTCTAATAGAAAAAATCGGATTTAGGAAGAGGGCCTAGTAGGCCAACAAAATTTAGAAATTTGGATTTATGGAGGGCCTAATGATAGGGGCGTTTCATCCCTATCTTTTAGCGTGATTTACGGTTTAATTTTGGAATAAATAAATAAGTTTAATTGCAAAAATAGCATGTTTTAATAAAATAACGAAATAAAAATAAAATCCGTACTTTCGGTTATTTATCTTTATTTTTTATTAATTTAGAAAATAAAACGTCAAGCTAACTCGGCTCTCGAGAATTGTATTTCAGGTACGAGTAAGGAGCAAAAATCCACCGACATACACGGGGCGTATCACCCTCCACGCGGGGCGTGGAACACCAAGTCAGAAATAATTGCTCAATCCACAGGCACCACGTGGGACTAACCCACCGATACGCGGGGCGTATCAACAACCACGCGGGGCGTGAGACATCTAGTCAGAGATGATAAGATCAATCATGAAAGTCAGACTGCATGGTCTCCCAAGTCAACTGCTACTAGGCGTGGCGTCCCACCTTACACGCGGGGCGTATATGGGAAGTTCTTCAATCTAAAGTTCCAAGGACTCATATACGCGGAGCGTGCTTCAGGCTACGCGTGGCGTAAAAGACCTAATTCAAGCTACTAAATCTCAGGAGCTCAACCACGCGGGGCGTACCCCAGTCTACGCGGGGCGTGGTTGAAACAACAAGATCTGAATTTGGTCCACATGCAGGAGATTTCTGACGGAATGGGTCAATACGCGGGGCGTCCCCTACCATACGCGGGGCGTATCATGGGAATTCTGCAGAAATAATGTATCTCCATGCTTGTATCTTATGAACTTACAATTCTACCCCTAACTTGATGTGTATAAATAAGAGTGACTATCACTCATTTAGACAGCTAGAATTTTATGTGTTGAAGTTCTTGCTACATAGTTTTAGATTTTATTCAGATTTTACATAGCAAAACTCTATCACCTTGAGAGCTTGTTCGTTTATTCCGGCATTCCGTCAAAGTTCCGTCCATCTCCATTCACCAAGCTCGAGAGTTCCACCTCCAAGTCCTAAGAGACGGCCTTGAGTCCGGTTAGCTAGTTCCGAGGGTGGATTCTTCCCTTTTCACTTGCTAATTAGCTTGTACTCTTCCTATGTACTAGGCTTGGTTGTATTCCACATTTACATTTTCCATATTTATAATTTATGATTCACAATCTCTTTTTTCTATATATGTGTTGACGTTTGTTACTTGTTTTGATTTTTGTAATTGATTATTGTGTAGGGGAACGCGATTTCCAACGCCGTTCAGGCTATCTTTAGGGATTCATATAGGTGTTGCCTTACCGGAAGTGACACACCGGAAACCGTAGGAATTGACAAGCCACGGAACTTACGGGCCCTAATTTCTAATCCCAAGCATTAGACACGCCTTGACTAGGAACCACGTAGTCTAAGTACTTCACGGGTCGGTCACACTACACGTAGTCGTCATTGCAAGAGTAAATCATTAACCGTATATATTGGGAGTCATTGTTTGTCATATTTATAATTTATCACCATCCATATCATTTCGTAGAGTTTTCGCTATATAAATCTGTCTCACTTATAGTTAAGAGTAGTTTGTAGTTGTTTCTCACATCAACTCAAAGTATTCACCGCTTAGATAACGTATAAAACCGAGTCGTTAAATATTTGTAGTTATAAATCCCGTGGATTCGATACCCGGTCTTAACCGGATTATTACTTGATACGACGGGGTACACTTGCCCCTAAGTAGTAGCGTCTAGTGGAGATAGAGCATTTAGGAAGATCACATCCGTAGTCATAACGAACTTAACATAATATACATTTCATAAGCTCTACCTAGGTGGCGCACGCCATCACCTAACAATCCAAAAAAATTAGAAATTTGAATTTAAAAATGACCTAAAAGGTAAAAAAAAATAGAATTTTGGATTTACAAATGGTCTAACAGGAAAAAAAATTTACAATTTGAGATTTAAAGATGACCTAACAGACACGAGCCAATAAGCACCCCATTAAAATTTGTTGGAGACAGGGGAACCAGAACCATCACAATCTCAAATTTTATAGAGATATGGTGCCGAAACTATCCGTGGTCATAATGATTCCGGCGACCGGAGGGACCCGAACTCCTCCGCCCCTAATTGATCCGTTGGAAACCAATTTTATACGTATATACATAAGAAATAATCCATAGTATAAAGATGGTTCCGATGGTCGGAAACTCTGGCCCATCCGAGCCTCCCTTATCGCCACCCATAGGTCTGCACTTAGCGGGCAACAATAGAAACTTTTTTATACCTTAACTTTAGTTTTCCAATGAAGAGTCATTTCATAATATAAGAACAAAAAGTCTAACATAAAACCATTTCTGAAATAATTAAAAAATATGTATATAACCAACCTTTTTCATCTTGTTATTTTGTATAAAATTCTTTTTTTTTTAATGCTAAAGTTTATATAAGAGTAAATCTATCCACTCTCAAGATTAGGACAAATCATTTTGACGGAGTAGAGAATTCAACTTTAAACCTGACATTTAATGACAGAGTGGAGAATTCAACTTCAAATCTGACATTCACCAACCCTCATTGAAATTTATTTTCTTTATACATCGAACTTTTAACTTTTTATACAAATTTATTTTCTTTATACATCGAACTTTTAACTTTTTATACAGTAGATACATATAATATAATATATTAATGTAGATAATAGCATGTGGAGTAAAGAAGGCAAAGATTCTTATTCACAAAGTCAAAATTGGGATACTCTTACAAAATTAATAATAAACAAAGAGAAAATTAATTATCATCTTAATTTTAAGGAAACCGTATTTTGAGAACATTAAAAAAACAAAATAAAAGCAAATGAAAAGAAAATACAATATCTTCAATTAATTGTTAATTCCAACTTTGTCCTTTACAGTCTCAGTAGCGCTCTGTGCTTTTTCTTTAATCTGTTGCCCAGCCTGCAATTTTATTTTCTTGTGTTCAGAACACAACATGATAAAAAAATAAAAAGCATTTAAATAAAATATTATTTTCTTTTTTAAGGAAGGAAGAAAAAAATAAAAAACCTCTTGGCATGATTCCTTGGTAGACTGAGCTGCATTGCTGGCCTTGTTCATAAGCTGGCCAGATTTCTCCTGAAAATCACATATAAATATATATATATATATATATATATATATATATATATTTTGTTACATTCTCATTCAAAAAAATAAAAATAAAAATGTTAAAAATAAAAAAAAACCTGAGCTTGACCCTTGGTCTGTCCAGCATGGTAGCTAATATCTTGAGAATTGTTCATCTTCTTCTTTTTCTTTTTCTAACTCAAAAACAATTGTAATTACTTTTTTTTTTTGCTGTATTGATGAAAAAACCTTATGCTTTCATGAATATTTATATTTCTTTCTAACCAATCCATGTTTGCCACATGTCATCCAATTCTGTATGTATTATGTTGAACCATTTATTTCTAGCCTGAGAACCAGGGCTTCTTAATTTTGATTCCAAAATCTTTTACTATTTTTAGGTACATTCACATTGACCTATATAGTCTTTTACTATTTTTTCATTCCTATTAAGCTCTAACTTATAAAATAAAGGAAATTGAAGCAACATCTTTAAATAATCTCTTTTGTGGAGATTAATTTGATATATACAAGACATATTATATATATGTGTTATTTTGTTAGACTAATTGTTAATATTTGATTCTTAAACGAGATGGTCACTTACAATTTAATATTTTATGTTATGTTGTATTAAGTACTCCATGCGTTCTATTATATAAGCCGTTTTGGTTTTCCAATAATTTTTAGTTAAGTTTTTTGGTTCAAGTATTGAATTTTTTTTTATCTTGATCTATGTGTTTTTTAACATACCAATGTTTATTGCCCAATCATTACATGGGAGAGATTTTTTTTAAGTTAATTAATGTAAATTTATTAATTTGACTCTACATTAATTGTATTTTTTAATTTGTTGTAAAAATCTCTAGAATGATTTATATGATGGGACAGAGGTAGTATATTGTAATGAGATTAGTCATGATTTGATTTTGTTTGCCCATATTTAATTACATGAAACTTATGTAAATTTATTTTATTTTTTTGCCATTTTATAATTCATATTCTTAAAATGAATTTCAACTAACACAGAGGAAAGGGAAAATTTGTATTTCTTATATTCCTGCTTGAATAAAAAAGAGGGAAAATTATAAAATTGGGTTCAATGGGAGACTCATTTACATATTTAACTCATTTACTCAATTTACTACATATCTAGACTATGTTTGTATGACTTTCCCAAATACCCTTAATATGTTTCTAATTTTACCCCCCGTCCGCCTCCCTCCCGTCTTAATTCGCAGATTTCGCAATATGCGAAGTCTGTGAAGATAATGTTTGGTTCATTATATGATTTTAATCCACAGATTTCGCAATATGCGAAGTCTGCGAAGATAAAAGACGTGTTTTTAAGCATTTTTTTTATCTTTGCAGACTTCGCATATTGTGAAATCTGCGAAGTGGTATATAACATAAAAGGCACAACAACAAGAGATTCTAACATTAAAATCATAATATTATCAAAATTTACAACAAGATTGCCACAATAACAACATTAAAATCATAATATTATCAAAATTTACAATAAGATTGCCATAATAAACTCTTAACAAATCATTTTAAGGTCAATGTGACCAATCTTGATGGAAATTTCTTCCTGTATTAGAAGTCTAGACCTTTTGGGATGAAAAATGGAAGTTTAGACCTTTTGGGATGGATATTTCGCAGGTTCCACCTCAACTCCTTTACAACAAGATTTTCACAATAAACTCCTAACAAATCATTTCAAAGTCAATGTGACCAATCTTGATGGGAATTTCTTCCTATACAAAAGAAAAGTCATCTCCTCTGCATCCCAGTACACCGCCTTCCTGAAAGGGATGTTATGTATTCAACCACCTTCAGAAAAATTTAATCGTGTTAGGTAGAAAAAGGACGATCTGGCTTCGCGAACAGAGGATTTCGTGAAGTCTGTGAATAGAAATGTGCAAGGAAGATGATGATTTTACTTCGTGAAAAGAGGATTTTCGCGAGGTCTGTGATGAGAAATAGCCTGGAATGTGTCTATTTGACTTCACGAAAACCGTTTTCGCGAAGTCAAATCGTCACATTTCAGGCACTTTCTCATCGCAGACCTTCGCGAAACCAGATTACGCTAAGTGATTTTTTGGAAAAAACAAAGAGAAAACAATATATACTTAAATTTTTCCAGCCTTTCACCATTAAAATTGTCAATAACCATATGATAAACTGGGAAAAACGATGAAAATAACGTAGAATAACGATTGCTTCGATCCGCGCAAGAAGAAAGAAACCAAGAGACGAGCAGAAATAGGAAGATGAAAAACCATGGCTTTGTTTTCTAGCAATAGGATAATGAAGAATCAAGAGATGAAGAGAGGAAGAAGAGAAAGACATGGTGATGAAGAGAAAATGGTGTAGATTTCTCGAAATATAAAGGAAGAGAGGAAAATCAAAGGTCTGGGAATCTTCTGGGGAAGAGAAACTGTTCACGTAGGAAGAGAAATGGGAAGGGGGAAGATGAGAGGTTAAAAGTATTTTGGGAAAGTCACACAAACATAGTCTAGATATGTAGTAGGTTGAGTAAATGGGTTAAATATGTAAATGGGTCTTCTATTTGACCCAATTTTATAATTTTTCCTAAAAAAAAATCCCCAAAATACAGACTATAAAGCAAAGGAAAGGTTAAAAAAAACTAAAAGGAAATGTAATTGTTTCTCAACAATATTAGATGTCCAACAATAGTAAAATAATAGGGTAAATTCCAAAAAAATTCCATGTGGTTTCATGTATTTCAAAAAAAAAAAAACCATATGGTTTGTTTTTACAAAAAAAAAGGACTGTGTTATACGTCGTTACCCGAAAAATGGAAAATGGCTTAACACCATTAGTTTGGATGACGTGGAAATGGGTAAAATGGGAAAAATCAATTTTTTTTTATTTTTTTATTTTTCTTTCTCTCTCTCTCTCTCCCTTCTTCTTCTTCTTCCATAATAAGGAGAATATATTATTTTTCTTTCTCTCTCCTTCTTCCATGGTTTTTCTTCTTCTCTTCTTCATTTTTTCTTCTTCCTCTTCCTCTTCTCTTCTTCTTCTTCCTTTTTTCTTCATCTTCTTCTTCCTCCTCGCTTCTCTTCTTCTTCTTCCTCCTCCTTTCTTTTCTTCTTTCTCTTCTTCTTCCTCTCTCTCTTCTCTTCTTCTTCTTCTTCTTCTTTTTTTCTTCTAATTTTTATTAATTTCCAGAATTCTGGAAAATTTTCAAAATTCTGGAGAACGTCTGAAATCCAGACGTTCATCACGTCTGGAAAATCCAGACGTGATGAACATCTGGATTTCAGACATTTTAAAATTTCCAGATAGAATTCTGGAAATTTCAGAATTTAAAAAAAATTAGAAGAAGAAAAGAAGAAGAAGGAGGAGGAGGAGCGGAGGAAGAAGAAGAGAAGAGAGAGAGGAAGAAGAAGAAGAAGAAGAAGAAGAAGAAGAAGAAGAAGAAGAAGAAGAAGAAGAAAAAAGAAAGAAGAATAAAAAAATAAAAAACTTGGTTTTCCCGTTTTACCCATTGCCACATCATCCAAAATAATGGTGTTAAGCCATTTTTCGTTTTTCGGGTAACGACGTATAACACAGTCCTTTTTTTTGTAAAAACAAACCACAAGGTTTTTTTTTTTGAAATACATGAAACCATAGGAGATTTTTTTGGAATTTATCCAAAATAATAAAAACAATAATAAAAATGATAAAAGACTATATTATCCTTCAATACTCCCCATCAAACTAGAGAGAGCGAAGGAAGAGCTTTCTGTTAGGCTTTTTTAATCCATGGGAAGTCCAAAATGGGTTAGACCCATGTGTTAACCCTAATAGTATATACAGGTAAGTTTTATAGAGATTTGTGTAACCTAATTATAGCCACAAATATAAAATAGAAGAGAGAAAAATCAACATCTTGTTTCATCCGTCCAGCTCTAAAGAATTGCATCTAGCCGGAGATCAAACCGGTCGATCACCGCGATTTGTAAATAAGAGTTTCTAGACACATTGTTCCTTATTTTGACAGAAGGGATCGTCGTTTGGACCAAAAGACCAGTTCTGATAGGGGGCAGATTGTTGGTAGATTTTGTCTCTTAGGGTATTTCTCATTTTTTGTTTCTCTTTTTGTTTATTAAAAAAAGTTAACTCTGCAGGGTAAATTTAACTTTCATTCCCCTCCATATTTGAACTTCCAAACGAAGTTAAACTTTTTACCTCGTTTACATTCTATAAACTCCCAAATAAGGTTAATTTTTAACTTTCATTTTCATCACTTCTCTTTCCTTGTCATTACATTTTTTAACTCTCACCTCTATTAACCTCCAAATTCACAAACAAAGGCTAAGAGTCAATTGTTTATATTATTTATAGAAAGTGTACTAAGAGTCTTTTGGAGATTCTCATAACATATACTAGTAAACATATTTCTTTGAAAAAAAAAACATATTTCTTTACATGCCGTAATTGAGATTGTTTGTAATTAAATATAAGGGTAAGGGTCAAATTTAACCCCAACGTTTCAAGCGAAGTTCAGATTTAGCCCCAACGTATGAATTGGTGTAAATTTATTCAAAATGTTTCAACACAAGATCAATTTTAGCCATGCGCTATCGAAAATTTAAAAAGACTGGTTTGACTGTTATTTAACTGTCACATCAGACCTTCCAAACAAGTTTGTCGATAAATTGAAGCAGTTTCGTATATTTTTTGTTCGGTTTTTTTATAACTATATTAAT
The DNA here is from genome assembly GCF_963576675.1 of Euphorbia lathyris. NCBI lineage: Eukaryota > Viridiplantae > Streptophyta > Magnoliopsida > Malpighiales > Euphorbiaceae > Euphorbia > Euphorbia lathyris. The sequence continues at coordinate 94,333,893 of NC_088910.1, forward strand.
AACACCGTAAATATTTTAGGCATTTTGACAATAAAAATTGTGATTAACTTACTTGTATTGGATTTAGTTTTTAGAATTTTAACAAAAAATTTGTACTTTTGTTAATAATACACTAAATATCTTAGACATAATTGATATTTGAAAGGTCTGAATGATTGTTAAATACAATTCAAACCATTTTTTCTAATTTTTAATAATGTATGGCTAAAATTGATGTTACGTACAAACGTTAGAGTTAAATTTGCATAATTTCATGGGTTATGACTAAATCTATACTTTACTTGAAATATAAGGCTAAATTTAGTCTTTAACACATGTCAAATAAATTTAATACTCAATTTCAATAGATGTAATTCATTTTCATAAGCACTCCTTGAAATGATAATTAGAAAAATAAGCACTAGAAAAAAAGATTCAAATACATCGTGTATATTTTTTTAGGAAAAATTATAAACATAAACTCTATGATTTGATCAATTTGTGAGTCAATTTGTGAGGTTTGTAGTTAAGGGATTTATGAATCAAACTTTCAGTCAATCAATACTTTAATTTTACAAAGTCATATTTTATATATAGGATAATTTGCGAAGTGAGTTTTTTTTTTAATTTCTTCAAATCAGTTCTTTTGAAGTAAATAGTCATAACCACAATTTTCGATTGACACTATAAGAAAAATAATAATTAGCAACCGAAAATTTGGTTGCTGAATCGGTCTCTAACATGTTTTTCCAACCAGATTTATGTTTTTAGAAACCAAAATGGATCAGTTGCTAAGTGCTAGGTTGCGAAATCTTTCAAAGCAGATCTAGCTTCATGGTAGCAATGTTTGCAATCAACAAATTGGTTGTTAAGTTGGTGGCAAAGTTACAAACCGTTTTTTAACAAGCACTATTTGGTTTCAAATTCCAATTTTTGATATGTGAATCGAATGTTGTTAGAGACGAGCTTTTGGTCGCAAAAGCTGGTCGCAACATTCACCGACGGTTTTTCTGACCGATTTCTGACGGAAAGTTGAAATTTAATTCGACAACCAAAATTCTGATGTCGGATTAGTGACGACATTTTTCGTCGGTAAATTGCTGGACAATTGTTTTGATAAATTTTTTTCCATAAATTATTATTACTATTAATTACTAAACTAAAATATTATATAACCATTTAAAAAATTCCATAATAAAACACATAATTTATTTTTGTAAACTACACAAAAACTCATACCATTACTTGTAAATGTTTAAATCACATGACTATCTTTGCAAATCAGTCGAACCACATCATTTATTTTTGTATTTTTCCCTATTTGGCAAGGACTGCTCAGACAAACCCTCTAGATATTTCGTTTCTTGGACCTTCTTGTTGGATCGATCCCTCAAGTCCTAAAAGAAGCAAAACATGAGGAACCTTCACAGAAGTAAGCTTCCTCTTACAAGGCTTTCACAACTTACCATGGGAGGGAAATCTAGTCTTACATAGCTCCAGACATCACAGAAGGAGTAGCACCTAGACATGGAGTCTCGCCAACCGCTTACAGATTAACATAAGTAGCAGACTCACGCTCCGTCAACTCAACAACTTCATCCTCTAGAGGAGATTATTCAAGTTGATCAGCAGTTGTAATTTGCGCCATAGGTGCCAGAACGTGTTGTTCAAGGTTATGTTTGACTTTGACAAACCAACCCCTTCAACCATTGTCATTTTTCCAACCATATGAGGAACACTCATTTCCTCTAAAACTTCAGCACTAGGCACTGCAGAAATCTCAGCTCGAACATTTTCCACAACAGGTATGTTAGCTACTTGATGTTATCTCCTTGCTAGTATAGCAATATAAGGGAATATACGGTAGGAAATTATTTAACCTAAAAGAAAATAGAAATAGAATTAAAAGACTTATCACCTCTAAAGAGTTGTTGTTAGCCTTCTTTACTAATTGAAAATAGTTTTCCAACATCATCTCGAAGAGCGCTTAGAGTCCCTTGTCGAACCAACATTAGCATATCCTCCCAATCAAACAAGCCGGAAAAGGAAAGGATTTCCTCTAGGGTATCTTCCTCATCTAAAGCAAGGTCCATTTCCTTCATCTAGGCATTAGAGCAAGTAGGATCTGGGTCCTTGTTAGGATTAGATAGAGGTTGCTAGTAGCATCATTCTTTTTCGCAACTAATAACCATTTGCGTTTGAATTCTTTGGCATTCTCCTACTTCTTGTTCAGAAAAGCCTTCCTTGAGAACTCATCTTCTAGTACGAAACATCATCATTTTTCTTCTTGATAGGTTGCTAGAACTCACAAAACATAAAAGTCGATCAAAGTCAGATTCAAGTCCTCCAATATCTTAGCATGTTGGTGTGCCATAGTTCATAGGCGTTGGTTCTAGAATATGTATTAGACATTTTGTATAGTGTTTGAATACATTTTATAAGTGTTATATGAATAAATACATTAATTCATATTGTTTATATCGTGTGCTATGAAACACGTATGAAGTATCCATTGACTGATAATCATAAAATGTCCGAGATATGTTCGATTCGTGGGAACGAACATAACTAAAGGTCTATACATCCAGTATCTGTGTAGTTGTGTAGGAAGCACCACTAAAACACTTGTATAGTCAGATATGGATACATGTATGCATTGATGTAGCTCAATGTGGGATTGGACTGAACCACTCTAGAAAGATTCATGTTGGACGTGTCATTAATCCTTCTAAGTGTAGAACTCTATTCTCTCCAGACCCAATTTCATTATAGTAAATGATGTGGGATTCCGTTCACTTTGATATACGCCTAACAGGTCCATAACAGGATGCCAAATATAGGTATGTTGGGTTTGAACATGTTATTGCAAATAGATGAAGTGAAAGGAATACCACTCACCTGACGGTGGGCAGATATCACTGGCCACTTGATAAGTGGAACTGAAGAAGTGTATGGCCATACCCTGATAAGTAATTTACTTATCTGATTCATTAGTTCACTTTAGATCAAGAAATATGATAAACCGTATAGAGAATGACATCCACCATCTCTCTGGTTTATAATATAGATATGCAATTGGTAAGAGATACTGAGAGATTATCTACTTGGTTTCATGTGTCTAATAAAGACGGTTGAAATAATTCGTATCAATTGGGGACCGTAATGGTTTGCTAAAACCGACGTATGGTCATTGGGTTTAGGCCCATATCTGGCTGAGGATAGACCCTTAGGATCGTGCACACGCAACTCGTGGAATTGAATAAATGTATATAATCATAAATAGTTGTTATGCATTTAATTGGAATGGAACATGTTAATTAATTGTCAATTAATTAACATAAGGGATTAATTGATTATTTGTTATGTAACAAGTTAATCAATTTGATATTTAATTTGGTTATGGTTAATTAATTGAAATTCCAAACGTAATTAATTAATTAGATTGCATAGGATAAATTATTAATTGAAACATAATGCAATTTAATTCTTTAGGGTCTTAATAATAATTGTGGAATAATTGAATTAGACCTAATTGATCCTAATTGAATTAAATATAATATGTAGGGTTATATTTATGATTAGGAATCATGAAGGCTAATTGGAAATTAACCACTTAACCTAAACCTAATTGGAAGAGGTATCTAAGGCCTAGGTGAAAACAATTAATTTCTAAGCCTCAATCACTAAGAAAGTTCGACCCCCTATTGTTCTTGGTGTTCTTCGAGTTCTTCGTGTTCCATATCGATTTCGGCTAGCACCGGTTGGTGCACAAGACTTTGGAAGATTCACTCGCCTTCGCCTTGTGGATTTCTTCAGTCGTCTCTAGCAGAGGCTAAACCCATGAATTCCTATATTCGTCTTTAAAATTGTTTTGAGATTCAATTTGTGGTAGTCTAACCCGATTCTTAACTGGATTATAGAAAATTTTAACGATAGATTTCCACTGCGCTTCGTTGATTTTCGATTATTAATCCCCAATAGTGGTATCAGAGCATAGGCTCGTTAGACCGGATGTTTTGGCCTCTGATTAAAAGGTTTAAAACTTAGATTAATCATATATATGTTTGTGTTTGATGTATTGATTTTCTGTTTTGAAAGGATTTATTAAAACAAAGTATATATGATTTTGGTTTGAATTTAAATCATCAAGGCTAATCAGATTTTATTTCGGGGTCGGGGCTGATGTTTAAATCTGTGTTCTTCGTATGTATCACGGGGATTATTAATAAAAAAATAAAAAAATAGGGGTTGTTCGAAACATACCCTACTGTAGCCGCAGAGGCGACTGCCCCTATGGGTGGCGGCTGCTGCTGCTAGGCGGCTGTCCACGATGGATAGTCGCCAGGTCAGGAGTTGTAGGCCTAGGGTTGGTGAATTTTGGGCCAGGTATTAGGTTTTAATTGATTTTAAAAGGTTTTAATTACCCGAGGTCAAATTTGCACCATATTAAAACGTTTATGGACCAAAGCTCTAAAGAATTTTAGCTCTAACCACCAAGCCACACAAATACATTCAGTTCTCTGAATCACGAGCCTAACACATTTGGACCAAAGCTCTAAAGAATTTTAGCTAATAAAAGGTGGGGATTTGATAACAAGCGATTAACCGTAGTGCATATCTGAACCAACGAAGTATCTCGACTAGAGCGTAACCGCTATTGACTTATGGATCAACGGGAAGGAGCCTAGAAACAGCAAAATGTTAGTCCTTATAATTACACCTATAATTACAGGATGACGGTTTTGTCTGCAAATCCCCTTAGGCCCACTATGGGATATTATATAATGTCATCTCCACACATGTCCTGAGTCACTATTAGCGCACAAACTAATAAACTACCAAAATTACCCCTGACACCTTCTAAATAAAAGGTACATCACCACAAGATCTTAGATTGCTACTATCCATCGTCTTCTTCCTCTAAAATTCTGCGAAGAGCCTCTCTTTTTTAATTATTTTCTTGTCTCACTACAAGAAATTATCTTTCCCAATCAATATATTATATTTTCTTGTCTCTACTTATATTTTATCACATCAATAGATTATCATCTTGACCCAACGTAAGAAACATATAATTTTTTTTCTAATTTTTATTCAAAAATAGTTTTCATGTAAATAGTATATTTTCATTAAAAAACAATCCATTTTAACTTACTATAAATTATTTTTTTCAGAGTTCTTGATTAATGTTAATTTAGCAGAAAAAATAAAAAAAAACTCCTTATTTTTCATAGTAAGTTAGAGATTAATATGAATGAAAAAAATAGTAATAGATTATGTCAACCTGAATGAGCCTGAAAAATAGTAAAAGATTTGGAATAAAAAAGAAGCCCTGGTTCTCAGCCTAGAAATACTTCAACATAATACATATGACATATGACATGTGGTAAGTAAAGATTGGTTAGAGAGAAGTATAAATATTCATGAAAGCATGAGGTTTTTTCATCAATATAGCAAACAAAAAAAGAACTAATTACAATTGTTTTTGAATTAAAAAAAGTAAAGAAGATGAACAATTCTCAAGATGCTAGCTACCAGGCTGGACAAGCCAAGGGCCAAGCTCAGGTTTTTATTTATTTATTATTATTTTAACATTTCTCATTTTATTATTTCAATGGAAATGTTATAATAATTATATATAAATATATTTATGATTTTATAGGAGAAATCAGGGCAGCTTATGGATAAGGCTGGCAATGCAGCTCAGTCTGTCAAGGAATCATGTCAAGAGGTTCTTTTTTCTTTTTCTTTCTGAAAATAAAATAGCATTTAATTAAATACTTGATTTTTATTTTTATTTTTATGTTTTTAACTCATTAATTAAAATTAAAAATGCAGGTTGGGCAGCAAATTAAGGAAAAAGCACAGAGTGCTACTGAAACTGTAAAGGACAAAGTTGGAATTAACAATTGATTGAAGATATTATATTTTCCCTTTTCTTGTTATTATTTTTTGTTTATTTATTTTTTTGAAATTATGAAAATGGATTAATTTTTGCTTATTGTTTCTTTATTAATTTCTTAATCTCAGTTTTGTTTTTTTTTTATATCAGAACTACTTGCCTTGCTTATTTCCGCATACAATTATCTATTACAAACAAGTTTAAGGTCTTGATTTAGGGTGTAACCGAGCCGAACTCTAGGTAGACTCGGTATTGAGTCGTTAATATCGCGAGCCGAGCTCTCTCAAATCGAGCTTTGACGAGCTTTGACCGAATCGAGTTTTGACCGAATCTGACCGAGCCGAGGTTTTATCGAGCTTCTAACGAGCTTTAACCAAATTCATTATACATGCATAGAATAAGTAGTGTAAAAAACAGAAAAGCCTTATAACATACTTTATGTCATTTTTATGGGTTAAATCTTATTTGAGTTGTGAATTGGGATGAAAGCTAATAATAAACTAATGAAATATATATATATATATATATATATATATATATATATATATATATATAGGGGAGGGATCAAGTGAGAACCCTCCCCTAGGTGAGAACTCACCTTAGGTGAGAACCACCCCAAAACTACGTAGTTTTATACATTAAAAAAACAACAACCTATCCCAATTACAAAACTACAGCGTTTCACTCTTGCAAATTGAGGATCAACAATCGCAGATCATTCTTCCATCATCGCAAAATCACGATCAACAATCGCACCTCCTCCATCACTTCGATCTTCATCATTTTTCTGTAATTCAACCTCAGATCTTCCTCATCATCCATCGTCCTTCGTTAATTAGATCAGCCTCCTTCCTCATCATCGTTCCTCATTCCTCATGGCTCTGTCATTCAACCTCAGATCATTTTTCTGTAATTCAACCTCAGATCTTCCTCATCATCCATCCTCCTTCGTTAATTAGATCAGCCTCCTTCCTCATCATCGTTCCTCCTTCCTCATGGCTCTGTCATTCAAAAATCGCAAATCAGATTAAAAAGACAATCTACATTCAAACAAAAAGATTGAAAGCAATTGATCTCAATAGCATCAATCAGGTAATGAAATATCCAACAACTATAAATGAATATTATTCTCTGTTCTGTTTCTTATGTTTATAATTATTCAGAAATTCGTTAAATCTGAAACAAATTGGAAATAATTCAGATTCTATCCAAATGGAAACAATGGATTTGCATAAAATAATAGACAATGATCTACAGGAGAATGATGATCATCATCAAATTTCTCTGTCTTCAACTATAGAAAGAGGTACATTCCCAATTAACATTCTTCATAATCTAAAAAAGCTAGTTCCAAATAATTGTTCATGTGTTCTATAGATAATAGTACATATTATTCGTTTCTTATTTATAATTAGTTCTAAAAATTGTTGAAAAAATAAAATTGAGTATATTGAAATATATAGTTCAATACATTCTTCAAACTGTACCTAATGTTCTAAACATTTGTTCATATGTTCTATATATTATCACATATGTTCAAAAATTCAACTTAAATGCAGTGTCAAATCAAGAGCAGCCTAATGATTCTACTACTGCAATTATATCCTACACTCAACAAGTAGAATTTGGGCAGACTCCTGAAGGAACAAAAGAATGGAAGCCATGTTGCTCTCTAGAAAAAATACCTACTGTAGGAACAAAATTTAATACTATTGATGAGGGTATTGAATTTTACAAAGCATATGCCACTGAAGCATGATTTAATATTAGAAAATCTACAGTTAAAAAAAGAAAAAACTCAAATCTTGTCATTTTTCAATACTGTTTGTGCAATAAAGCAGGCCATAAGCAGAAAAAAATTGTTGAAAAAATTGAAGGACACATACCAAGAAGAAGATTAATAACACGTGTTGGATGTCAAGCGCAAATTGTTTTAAAGTACTGCAATGATGGAAAATATATTGTCTTTCGTTTAAAAGAGGAACATACACACCCGCTTTACAGTCCACGATGTATGAAATTTCAAAAACAGGGAAGAAATCTGACAATACTACACAAGAAGATGATTGTTGATAATTCTAAGGTGAGTCATATTATAAATTTAAAATGTTTACAAACATCTTTACTTGTACATTTCTAACAGTTCATAGTGAAACATAGAACATAACATCTACAATATTTCAAATTGTATTTACTTTCCTTATAAAATCTCTTAATGTCTTTTCTTTAGATGAATGTTGGACCCGTAAGAACATACAGACAAATAAAAGAAAATATTGGAGGATACAACAATGTAGGTGCATCTAAGCAGGATTTCAAAAACTTCCACAGAGATTTAAAGGCTTACATTTATGAGTCAGATGCCCAAATGTTTATTGACATTTTCAACAAGAAAAAACTTCTATGGTCTGCATTCTTTTTTGACTTTGATATGGATGAAGACGATCATCTCTGTAGAGCTTTATGGGCAGGCCCAATTTGTAGAAAGAATTATGCTCTATTTGGTGATATGGTATCTTTTGACACAACATACCAAACAAACATGTATTATATTATATGTACTGATTTCTTATTGCAATGTTCTAAATATTTATTAATGAATTTCAATATATTATTGGCATGTTCTAAAATCTTATTCTTATATTCTTAATAAGTTTTCTTATTTACAAATTTTTTTATACTATTTCCACAGATATAACATGATCTTTGACCCCTTTACTGGAGTAGACCACCACAAAAAATGTGTTACGTCCGCTGCTTGTTTCATTGCTAAAAAAGATATTGCATCATTTGAGTGGGTTTTCAAAACGTTTCTTAATGCAATGGGAAGAAATGAACCTACCTACTTAATAACAGATCAAGACCCAGCAATGAAGATTGCAATCAAAAATGTTTTCAAAAAAACAGAACATAGATTCTGCATGTGGCACATTATGAAAAAGATGAATGATAAATTAGGTAAGCATTCTAAAACTTTGTTTACAATTAAATTTTTTACTGCTTGACTGTTCTACTATATGTTTTGATCAGGTATTAAATTGTATGTTCCAATATATTATTCGCATGTTCAAAATATTTGTATATTATGAAAATACTAACTCGTTCTTTTAATAGGTCGTACAATTATGCAAGAAACCAATTTCTTAAAAAGGATTCAACTTGTTTGGAGTGTTGAGATAGAACCTGCAGAATTTGATGAAAAATGGAAAGCAATCCTTTCAGAGTTTAATTTGGAGAAACATGAATGGCTATGTCAAATATTTGAAATCAGAAAAATGTGGATTCCAGCGTATTTCAGGGACTTATTCCTAGGAGGAATTATGAGAGCTACATCAAGGTCAGAGAGTGAGAACAACTTTTTCACTGCTTTTACAAATTCTTATCTAAGCCTTGTAGAATTTTATATGAGATTTGATAGTGCAATGGATGCACAAAGGCATAACCAAGCTCATAATGACAATGAAGCCAAACATAAAAGACCTGTATGCAAAACACCAATGGGTATTAAAACACATGGAGCTGATGTTTATACAACCACTGTCTTTTATGAGTTTCAGGAAGAGGTTTATAATGGATCTTTTTTTGTGGAATAGAAGGATTCTATAAACAACCTCCTTTTGAAATTTACACTATCAAAGAGCAAAGGACATCAAAAACCTTTCAGGTTACGTACAGCAACATTGAAGACGAAACAAAATGTTCGTGCAAGAAGTTTGAGAGACAGGGCTTACCATGCAGACACATGGTGTGGGTTTGGAAGGCAAAAATGCTTGAATCAATTCCAAAAAGGTATGTGCTTAACAGATGGACTACATTAGCAACAAGTCAAAAAAATATGAATCTGCAAGGAAATCTTATGGAAGAATGTTCTGCTACAATTGATAAGAAAACATGGCTGAATCAACTATGGTCAGAGATTAATGTTTGTGTCTATTTAGCTTAAGGTAGTGAGGAAAATATAAAGGATCTTGTGAAGAAGTTTCAAGCAATCAGAATGGATTTAGAAGCTAAAAACACTCAAAAAGACACTGAGAAAAACAAAACTCGTTCAAAAAATATCAAAGAACAAAGGTACAGGTGTACATATTCCAAAAGAAAACAGTGATAAAAGATTGAAGGGTGAAAGAGAGAAAGCTGTTGAGGAAAACCAGAAAAAAAAGGTTATGCAGAGTCTGTAAACAGCTTGCTAACCATGATAGCAGAAACTGTCCAGAAAAAGAGAACTGATCTCATATATTGATTAGAACATATCATATAAGATTTAGAACATATGATATAAGATTTAGAACATATGATACATGTTTTAGAACATACGATCTTTTTTTGGAACATACAATAATTTTTTTCCAATGTAAGAAGCTGAAACATAAATTTTTTCTTATATGGTACAATATTTTGATGACAAACTGGATCTAACATGTTTATATTGCATCTAAACATGTATAGCACTAAAATTTAACTTCAACCTTCTAATGCTATTCTGATTAATTTACATATGATTACACATATTTTGTTAAACAAGCCACTAACCTACACAACTTTCCACTTTAAACAGATATATACAATCTACTCAAGAAATTCACAAATCCTACACATTCAGTTACAAAATCACAATTCAAGGTTTGGCTCAATAGACCTGATTCCACCATTAAATATCTAACTTCCATTTCAACATTCTCTGTAAATTACAATATTCATCACCTGTACCCATTTCCAATCTTCATAATTGTCACCATAATCAATTTTACTGCTGTCATTTGGTTCTCATTATATCCTTCCTTCTCAAAACTGAGATATCACATCCAAGAAAAGAAACCACTAATTCATCCAATCCAATTCAAAATATGTGTTTCAAACACTTCATTACTGTTAACAAAATCGTGCATGTTACAAATAATATATTTCATGTTCCAAAATAATATGTCTTACGTTCTAACATATATAATTACAACAATTGCAGAATATACAATTATTTTAATTGTTCATTCTTCCATTTTAAGGCCTTCTCATTTACAACAGCAACTTCTTTGTTTCCAGAATTTGACAGAATCTTCCAACAGTATTCAATTCTGAAATTCTTCAACTGATCAACCTACAATATCTCATTCATTATTACTAACATTATCAAAATAATAACAACAGCCTATAATAAATAAGATTAAAAAAAACTCACATTGTTATTTCGAACTCCAATATCCCATTCAGACTCCTCTTGTCCAAAATAGGATTCCATATGTTTCAAAAGGAAAACACCACAATCATCATTATTGCTTGACTCTTTCCACTTCAACTTCAAATGTTTTGAACCATATGCACTGATATCATTCAAGCAATTAGGGTTCTCTCTTTTTATATAAAGATAATATGCTTTCACCTGAAAAACATAGAACAACATCTTATCAATATTAAAACAAATCATCAACTACTCAGAACATACACTTAGATTTTCTGAACATGACAGTAAATATGTAGAACACAATAACAAAACTAAAAAACAGATAAGTAATATTACCAAAGCCTTTGCAAAACCCTTATATTTACTATGGACTGTTACGCCTTTATCAAGAGCCTTGTTATCAATGACGTCTATCTTTCCAGTAAAATGGTTAATAACGAAAACATAGAAATGGGCAGCATAAACAACTGGAAAGAATACCTACAAAAAAAACCATTAGCAATCATAATAATTACAAGCAACAATTAAAGTAAAACACGATTTACTTTTAATATAATTACTAAGTGATAACTCTCTAAACTGTTTATTTTAACCTCATGAAGTTCATAACTAATTCTCTCAAAAAAAACATTGTGTCTGTCGCTGTACTTGGTACTTCCAGGAACTCCTTTATTAGTACACAGTAAAACCTATACAAAAATACAACATTCATATTAATATAATCCAATTTCTTTTTAACAAAAAAATATATCAAAATGTAAAAACACATACAAATGGTAGAGTAGAGAAGAAGAATCTATGCACAGAAGTTGGACCCTTGCACTTCTCTTCAGAATTCAATATTCGAGACCACGCATCAACCACATTACTAACCAAATGATTGCTTCCTGACAAGCTCATAATCTCCTCTCTATTGATTGTGGACAAACAATCACTATACAACAACTCACTTCAAAAAGAAAAATAAAATAAAATAAAAACAATCAGTATAACTTAAAGAAAATTTAAATTAACACAAACAACATTCAATTAAGATCTTACTGTGGGTCTTCATTAGAAAAAGCATATTCAACCAACATTCTCCGCGAACTAAGCATATTGTTTAGTAAATGCTCAGACTCAAGCAAAAATGGAGACTATAAATATCCAGGCAACTTTGAAATCCTTTTTGAACGATCTCCAACACCAACTTCTTGCACTTCCTCAACTACATCTTTGCCTACTCTCCTGTTAACAACACAAAGAAAATAACAAAAGGGAACAAAATTAACCAAGTTCAAAAACAGAAACCACATACTCTTAAATTCTATTCTCATGTTCTAAAATATAAACCATATGTTCCAAACACACATACACATGATCTAAATTAAAAAACTTCTTAAATATCACTTACCTTGCATTACTATCAGAAACATCATCAGCAAAACATTCATCAAGCCCAGCAACCCCTACTCTAAACACTTCTTCAACAAACTCTTTCCGAACTTCATCCAAATCAAATTGACTATATTTCATACCACACCTACTTTTCCACTATAAAATATAAAAAAATTAAAACCATAAAACAAATTATAATTTCAAAATAATGCAACAAAACACATTTATTATAAATGGACTATACCTTTTCAGCAAACTTCAAATCCTTGTCCATCACAATATCTCTCATGAACCGCATTACAAAAAAAAACCACATGTTTTGTGATCTTTTTGCTCTGGCACACCCTACAACACAACAACCACAACATTAAAATAATGTACATCAATCTAACCTTTATGTTCTAAAAAATTTCACACATGTACAAAACAAATATACAAGTTAAGAATTACCAAAAGTGCAGTCCATTTGACTTTAACTTCATCATTCTCAGAGTATAATTGAACAGCCCTGTTAAAATAAAAATCATTAAAATCAGTAACATCATCTTAATATTCAAACATAGTTATATATCAAAATAAACTATAAACAAAATACAAACAAAAAAACATACTCATTCACAACATCAATCCATACATCTCCCTTTGGCAAACGCCTTCTCAACGGATCCAACCAATAAGCTCTAAAATTCTTCAAATCAATAATTGACAACGTCCAATGTCCACTGAAAATAATACTATTATTATTTCAAAATAAATAAAATTACTTAAAAAAATATTAAATAAAATAAATAAAACAATCATACCCTGTATTATATGGACACAAAAAGATAGACTTATCCATTGTGGACATCTTCAATCGATTCATCAACTCATTAGAGCGCTGGCTTACTGTTTTAGAACTTCCAATGGAATAAGTGTAATGAGGATCAACAAAATAAAACAATTTCTCCATTTCTCTTTTCTTCAACAAATTAAACAAGTAGCTACATAAAAACAAAAAAGAACATAGTAAGAATCAACTACAACTAATATAAATAAAACTATAACATTTCAAAAACAAAATACCTCATATAGAAAATTATAACGTTGCAAGTTATCTCTTCCATATGAACCATAGAATATATATCCTGCCTCAATAATAATGCTTTAGCAGAATGTCCAAACAACTCTTCACAAACAACATAGCTAACAAAATTCCCTTTCACCAACTCTGCATTTGCACATTTGCACAACATCCGTAACTTATCTAGAATATTTCTAGGCAAAGCTTGCAAATCTACATCCAACGCATCTTCTATCACCACGTTATCAACTTCATCATCAACAACAAACTTGTTGACAAAACAAACAAACTTAAAAAATCAAATAGGAATAACATAATCAGAAGCATAATACGTATGTTCTGAACAATAAAGCATATGTTCTAAACAATAAAGCATATGTTCTAAAATATAACAAACATTAAAAAACATAAACAAAATATAAAATAATTATTTTCACATACATTACTTCAGGATCAGACTTATTCTTCATATCTGCACCATCCGATTTCTCAACAAAATTTTTTGCTTGTGTAGATCCACCTTCAGTTCCAACAAAATCAAACAACTCTTGACTCAACAAATTAAAATTCGGAGAAGAATTTTTTCCTTCAGAATTCTTCATTAGAGTTTTACTCTCTCTCTGATCTTTCTTCTCTCTTTTAATTCTTTCAACCAACGCATCTATCTCATAAAAAAAAATCAGAATTAAAATAAGGATGACTATCTTGACTAGACAAATCACAATCAACATCTCCAGTCATTGCTGAATCTTTTTTACTTTCCGGTTTGTTCTCATTAACTACTTCTTCTTTCTCTCCTTCACTTTGAGAAACCGGATATTCATTGCCTCGAGAATATTTACTCCACAAGTTGTTGATCAGATTAGACATCTCAACACTTGTACCATCTTCACCAAAAACAACATTAGCTTCTTTCAACATAGAGTACATTTCATTAACTTTAGAACCCAATTCTTTAGCTAATGATTGGAACTTCGCAAGAAATTCCTGCATATACAAATCCATAATAAAAATCAGGGCATGTTATAAACAATATTAAGCATGTTCTAAATTTTAATAAACATGTTCTAAAATGTAATAAGCACGTTCTAAAATTTAAAAACATAGATAAAGATGTAATAACATACAAAAATTTGACCAGGTCCACTAGAAGAAGCTTCTCCACATTCCTTCCTATTCGCTCCTTCAACATCTTGATTATCTTCTCTTGGCACATTTCCTTCATCCATATCCATACTTTCTCTTACCAAATTTTCTCCCACCACTATTCTCTCTAACACAATCCCACTTCCAAAGCCCCTCATCTTTTCCAAAACCATCCTCTTTTGTATTCGTTCTTTATTCCAAACAGCTATCAGTGAAAAATCTCTTGGATTAACAACATTAGCTCGTTGAAGCCTATCAAAATAACTTATCTACAAAAAAATAACAAAAATGAACAAGTTATACAAAAATTAATAAATAAACAACAAACAAATGTTATAAAACACATAATAAAAAAAAAAGAAAATTAAACTTACCAACAAGAAAGGAAGGGGACCTGTAAAAAAAGTAGGACTCCTTTTCCATTCACTGACAGAATCCAACAAATGCTTATATGCAAAAGAACACCAATCCAAATTTGCAATCTCCTTAACATTCCTACAACTATAAAGAAACTTATAGTTCATAGACTGGTTCTTGGTAGAACGAATACAACAATTCACAACACAGAATACAAAATGCAACAAAAATTCATCACACAACGGTTTCGTCTTCAGATCATTCAACTTAGCAATCACAGTACTATTAATTGGACTCCCAATCTCAAGACCAAAATACGACCTCCATTGAGCAAAAAAATCTGAAGACTCGTCTTCACCAACATCTTGTGGCTCCTCAATCTCTACATCTCCACAAGGCAAGCCATAAACAGCCTTAAAATCATCCTTAACAAACTTCAATTCTTCACTATTATCTAGCATAAGGCTACACCTATCAACATTAAAACTATTCACAAGTTTTTCACAAAAAGTAGCATTATGAACATCTAAACTTAGATGAAAAAAACCACCAAAACCAATACGCTTAATTGCATCCTTATGAGTCTCCGGAATATCATGAAGAATACCCATAAACTGTTTAGGAGGTATTCTTTGACCAAGAGCAACCTTATTCCGTTTGGAAATATTTTCATCATCACCTACACTCAAAACATTCTTCCTCTTCTTTAAAAAACTAGAAGCAACAGACAAGTTCCTGGCAAACTTCACTTTCTTTACCTTCTTAGCATCAACATCTTCCTTTACCTTCTTAGCATTAACATCTTCCTTTAACGCATCAACCGAAGCTTCAGAAACTTGAGAAGAATCAACACCTTTACTAGATATACTCCTTGTTTGACGCCTAAATATACCTTTCCTAGATTCACTACTAGTTTGCTGAATAAACTCATCTTTCATAGATTGACTCCTGGTTTGCCGCCTCAACAAACTATTGGACGGAACGACATAACTAGACAGCAAATCATTGTCAGCAGGAATGGCTGGCATTGAAGGTCTTTTAGAGATTGAAAGTCTTTTCGAAGTCCTCTTAAATCTTTTAGAAGTATGTCTTTTTTCACTTCTATCTTCAACAGGAACAACAGGTTCACCTTTCTTCTTATTTTTTTTATCTTCATCAGAACAATATTCTTCCATAATATCAGCCAACAATTTCTGATCCACCACATTCTTGGGAAAAATCTCTTCTCCATCATTCCTGCCCATTTTCTAAAAAACAGAACATATACTCAACATTTTAGAACAAACAAATGCAAATATAAAACAAATATACAACGAAACATAAAACAAATGGAATAACTCATCAACCAAACATAAAGTAATTTAACAAAGCAATAACTCAACAACAGCACGTTTGATCAATATTTTAGAACAAAAAATGCAAAAACAGAAAACAATAACAGAACAAACTCAAAAACGTTCTAAAACTAACTACATTTGAATACAAAAAACATACAAAATCATACCACAACAAACTTTGAAAGTTCAAACAAGCGAAAACACCAAACAAACAAAAATAGTTTTAACAGAACAATAGTTCAATATTTTAGAACAAAACACATGCAAATATAGAACATACGAACATAATTTTAGAACAACATAAAAACATTCTCAAACTGAATAGATTTGAATACAAAAATCAAAGAAAAACATACAGGAACTTCTTTATAAAGATCATACAAACGAAACCCTAGAAAATCAAAAAATATACAAAATCGAACTCAAAATCAACAAAGAATATAAAACAACAAAATAAACGAAACACATAAAGCAACAAACCTCCTTCAGATGAACAAATTCACAAAAAAAAACCAAAAAACGAAAAAATGCAAACAAAAACAATGAACAGAAAAAACGAAAAAGATATGAGCAACTAACCAGATTTAAGAGGAACAAATCCACGGTAGAATCGATGAAATACAGAGCGGAAATCTTCTATAAAAACCAAAGTTGATCGACGCTAGATTAGAAGAGAAATGACAGAAGATAGAAATGAGGAAGAAGAAGAGGAAGAAGTCGAGGAACGAAGAGACTCAACTCTTCAACTTCAGAAACGCGCGCAATCAGATTACCAAAACACAACGTTTTGGTTAATGAAAAACCCCCAAAACTACGTAGTTTTGGGTGGTTCTCACCTAAGGTGAGTTCTCACCTAGGAAAGGGTTCTCACAAGAGCCCTCTCATATATATATATATAATGAAATATATATAGTAATTAAAAATAATCGAGCCTGCTCGCGAGCTTTCGAACCAAACTTAAGGAAATTCAGACTCGGCTTGTTAGTGCTCGAGCCGATCCATAACTCGAGTCGAGTCCTATCGAGCCGAGCTTTGATCGAGCTTTCACCGAACCGAGCTCGAATAGTTTGCGAACTACCAAGGCTCGTTTGCACCCCTAGTCTTGATTCCATGTGATTGAATAGAAAAGTGATTCGGAAAAACAACTCAGAATGTTCATATCTCTAAATATTAGAAACAATAAAATTCACCAGTCATAAACAGTTTTGTTGACCTACTCTAATGACATGTTAAGGCTTAATCCTGCACCATCCATTTTCTAAATGGATTAACACGAAAGGATCTATTTATAAAATAAATTGATACGAGTTGATTCGTTTAACCTGATTAACTAAATGAATAAAAAATAACATGATCCATTTAACCCATTTAATCTATTACATAAAATCAAATAAAATGATGGTAAAATCCACAGGCCCATTTACTTTTTACCCAATCTGTTAATAAACTTAATTTTAAATTTAAAAATAAAAAACCTGATAAACATAAAATTCAAACGTATTAAACTGAATTCAAAATATATTATAGGGATAATAAGGTGCAAAAATGCCTCAATCGTCTAAAATGATGCAATTTTACCCTTAACGTTGGTAGTCAAGAGCAATTTTATCCCTAATATTGATAAGTTTGATCAATTTGAGAAATAATTCACAAACTGTCTTCTCGGTCATCAATCTTGGTATTCACAATTCATATGTGCATCATTTTTATCACTAATTAGTAACATATCACAAATATAAAATTAGACGTGGAAAAAAATTAAATATAAAATAAAAAATGTATTATATTTTGTACGTGTTGGACAAAAAAAATTTAAATATTTCACCGAATTTAAAAATATTAATCTCCAATTCTATTAATAAATCACAAAAAATATGAATTTTTTTTTAGAAACAACGGATATACAATGGGTGCAGAATAAAGAACAAAATATATTGATTTTATAATAATGTCTGCAATTAACCAAACTCGTCAATGTTAAGGGTAAAATTGCTCTTAGATGTTAATGTTAATGGTAAAATTACATCATTTTAGATGTTATGGGTAAAATTGCTCCTAGCTGTAAATATTAGGGGTATTTTGCATATTGTTCCTATATTATAACACTTAAATCAGTAAATATTGTAATTAAGTACATTATTTAAAAAAGTTCAACTAAATAAGCTATTTTCAACAAAACAAATCAAAATATAATTATATTATTTAGAGTTAAGTTTAAACGGATTATTTACGGGTTGATGAGTCAACCCGTGATCTAATCTGTTTATTTTATAGATTAATGGGAACATTACATAGAAATTCATCTTTTAAAAACTATTTACAACTATGTCAAGTCATAATTTTAGATTACGTCAAACTAGTAAAATCAATACTTTTAATACATTTTAAGGATTAGAATTTATAAATTAGAATCTATAATATATTTTTTAGGGTTTATGATTTATGAATTAGAGTCTAGAATTTTTAAATTATGGTGTAAAATAATAATATATAGAAAATAATGATATATTAAGAATTAAGTTTGATAATATAACTTAGTTGTAAATTTATAATTAATTATGATATTCATGTATTTGACCCTAGATTAATTATGTGGATTCATTTACGACCCAAATTCACTCATCCTCAATCATAATTTTTAATTGCAGGATATGTGAATCTTATTATAGTGTCATGACCCATTTTTGCAGCCCCACTTTTACGACCATATTTTAATGATAAAACATTATTTACATTTTCTATTTTATGTTTTTTTTTTAAATTCTAATCTTTCCTATACTAAGTAATTGATTTATTAAGTTTTATATAATTATAAAATTTTAATTTTTTTTTTTAGTAAAGGCTGGTATCAGGTGAGACAGCAGACGGACATCCCAACTATGTTGGCACCCCCAAACAGCTATCCGTAGCATCAACCGAATTTATTAAAAAGTAAGAAAAAAAATCAAAGAAAGACAAAAATGAGTCAGAGAACCCAACTCAAGTGAAGCGATACACGATGCGACCACTTGAGTTACAAAGAAAGGAAGAAGTACAAAAAGCAGGGAGAGTGTCCCACCATGCAAGGCTGCCCGTAGTTTGCTAATGAATCTGCAACTTGATTTCCCTCACGGTAGACATGAGAAATCACAACGGACATTTAGCTCATTGAATGCAAACACTGCAGCCACGCTTGCCTAATTTGCCAAGGGACAGAGCCAGATTTGTTACGGAATAGATCCACCACGTACGTAGAGTCGCTTTCCAGCCATATATTTGTCCAACTCTGTCTGTACGTGACATTGATTGCATGAATCACGGCTTTGAGTTCAGCAAAAAAGGAGAAACTCGAGGCAATAGGGAAGGAAAACGCCCCTAGGAATGCTCCGGTGAAACTTCTGAAAATTCCACCACAACCCGCGGCCCCTGGAGATCCCATTACTGAGGCATCGGTGTTGATCTTAATCCAATTAGGTGGTGGTGGCTGCTAGGAGACAAAGATGATCCAGGGAGCCTTCGGCCTAAACTTAGAGATGCCAAGTTCAGAGAGAATCTGACACTCAACCGAAGAGTTCCACATATAGCCAATTTCCCGATGAGAAGCATCCTTGATTGCCATCCAAACTCATCTCAATGTTGTAAAGATACATGGGGTTTCCTCATCAAATACTTTCATGTTCCGTGCAGTCCAAAGTGCCCAAAAAACATGTATAATACCATCCGCCCACAAAGTCGAGATTTGTGAACTAAACCGCTGAGCTACTGCCGTCGTGACCAGCTATTGAATCGTCCCGTTAAGGCTGATTTCTCTGCCGAATAGTGAGCCTACACCACGCCAAATATACTTAGAGAAGGGGCATTTAACAAACAAATGTTCAACCATTTCAATATCAACGGTGCATAAATAACAGCGAGAAGTCACATAAAATCCTCGCAACCGAAGCTTGTCATGGGTTGGTAATGATCTGAGAAAGGTGCGCCAGCAAACGAAGGAGTGCGAAGGTAGAATTTGCGGGCCCCAAACAAAACGGCACCATGACCGCGGCTCAAAGATGGGAAAGTGCCAACTATAGAACAACTTTACAGTGAATTGTCCATTGATTGAAGGTTCCCAAGCATAAATATCTTTAATGTCTCTTCCTTGAGTTACATCTCGAATCCTAGCTTCCACCTCCATCGATAAGATAGGCAATTGATACCAATTATTCCCGTCTAAATAATCATCCACAGTTCCAACTCATTGATTCATCACCTGAACGCCCTCTAAATCCGCAATGGGAGGCCTAGTCCATTGCCCATACCAAAAGCTGAGATTAGAACGCTGTCCGATCCACCAGAAGCACGGCTAATTAGTAGAGTATAGACAGTTCTCACATTGTTCCAAACTGAAGAGTTTGCAATCCAACGATGCGGCGGTTGCGATTAAGAAACTGAGAGCGGAGGAGCCTAAAGCAAAGGGAGTTTCCTTGTACAAGACCCCATGCCATTTTACCAAGTAGGGCGGTGTTCAGAATATCCAAGTCTTTTAAGCCAAGTCCTCCCATTTCAATCGGTCTGACACAAATGTCCCAAGAAACAGTAATCAGCTTGTGATGTTCAATTGATCCGATACAAATGAAGTTTCTCATGCATCATTTCATGTGTTTGAGTAGTGAAGCGAGCCACTTATACAGAATAAACGAGTGAATAAAAGCTCAAGTGACGACAGATTTGACCAAGGCAAGCCGCCCAACCATTGATAAGCTACTTCCTTTCCATCGAGTAAAAAATATCAAAACTTTATCCATTAGACCACGCAACACTCGAGCCCTCGGAACGCCCCAGAATAGAGGGACTCCCAGGTACAGAAATGGAACTGCGCTGATAGTGATGCCCAGTAGACCAGCCAATAGGGATGCTCGCCTCGCCCCAATAGAGCAACTCAGAAAAATATTTGATTTTTGCCAATTGATGTTCTGACCAGATCGTGAACCATAAAGATCGAATGCATCCCTGATGATGTTGATATTAGAAGCTGAAGCAACACAGAATAGAAGCACGTCATCCGCATATAAAAGTGTGGTAACCAGCGACTCAAGAATTCCTCAATAATACCAAAGAGAATGGGGGATAGTGGGTCCCCTTGGCAGACCCCCCGAGTGCACTGAAAGTAACCATTACTGACATTATCCCTCAAGATTGAAACCCGTGCCGAAGATAAGATATTGAAAATCCAGTTCCTGAACTGCAGAGAGAACCCAAATGCATCCATAACCGTCAACACAAAGGTCCAATCTAGAGTGTCAAATGCCTTTTGAATGTCTATTTTCATAGCCATCGAACCCCCAAAGCATTTCTTCTTAAGCATATTTGTTCCTTCCGATACGATATTAATGCATTGATGTATACTGCGACCTGGAATAAAACCAAATTGATTGTCACTCATAATAGCAGCTACAATCCCAGATAAACGGTCCGCTAGGATTTTTGAGATAATCTTGTAACAGAAATTGCTTAGGCAAATGGTTGATAGTGATCAATTGTAAAAGCTTCTTTTACCTTTGGGAAAAGCATCATAATGCTAGAATTAACACCAGGCAATAAAACTCCAGAGTTAAAAAAGGATTCCACCATCCTACATACATCCGGACCAACAATGTCCCAGTACGATTGATAGAAGTACCTCGTAAAGCCGTATGGCCCTGGCAAACTGCTTTTGTCCATTTCAAAAACCACATGCCTAATTTCAGCATGTTCCGGACAGCGCACAAGCAGATCATGATTAGCATCAGTGACAAGTCGATGAATAACCTTAAAAACCAAAGCAAAGTTCCACTATGAGTGAGATGTAGCGTGTTGAGCGATTTCCGCAAGTGCACGGTTTCGCTTGTAGTAATAAAAAGATATCGATCCCACAGGGAATGTTTTTTCACAAAAACTTATTTTAATACAGTTTAAAGTACATCTTTAGGTTTATATTATAGAAAATCGTTTAATTGAATTGGATTAAATTGAATTGAATTAATCAGAATCAGATGAGAACTTTATGTTAGAAATTTAGAAAACAATTCTGTCTCGAGATTGGATTACAAGACAGAAACTTTAGCGTTTAAAGTAAGAAAAGCGTTAAACTTATTTGCATTAAGCAAAGATAACAACTTAAACTTTGAAAAGATTATAAGCATGTAATAAATAGTGAATTCCTTCAATTAACAGGCTTTGAATCGTAGAAATCTCTCTGGTTCGGAGAAGATTTCTACCTTAATCAAATTGGTATTTATTTCCAATAAGCCGACCTAACGATCATATCTTCCGTAAACACTAATTCTTTCAAGTGTTCAACTAAGTTTCCTTGTAACTATGTGAAATTAAATACATTTTAATGGAAACACCAGAACCTTACTTTGAAGATAATATCAAAGTAACTATAGAAATATATATTGAATTGTGTAAACGTTTTATTATAGAATTGTGAATCATAACAAGTTAACAGAGAAAAGTAAACATGGACAGCATTCTAATTAATTTGAGTTCCGGGTTGTCAATCCTTTCCTCAAACTTCGTTGGAGTTTGTCAGACTTTAGTGTCGCTTCCGCTGTCAGTTCCTCTCGTTGAATCTTCAGAATAGAGATGGTTTGTCTTCTACCAGAATGAAAACTCGTCTTCGAACAATTTCTTAATCTAAACTTAATCGCTATTGTGTTTGTAATTAATCTAAGAACAATCTTATGTACATCAAGATTGGTTTTATAGAAATGTAAACTAATCTCTGACTCTTTTCTGAGTCAGAGATTCAACATAACATCTGCTCTCTAAACTCTCATTAACCAACTCCACTCAACTCTACCTTGAAATCTGAACTTCTTCATCTATTTATAATATTCCAAGAGGTGTTTTTGAAGGATCGTATCCGTTGGTGAAGAGCCGCCTCTATCCGGATGAAAGAATGCGTCGTTTGGAAATTAACACACGTAAAATGTGTGCTGGAACCTTCGCTGCTGCTACCGAGATTCAAGAATCTCAGTCGCGACATGGGGCTTGAACGAAAGTGTGTTTTTGTGCCTGAAGGACGCGTGTCGCGACCGAGATATGGGAATTGTTGAAACACATTTCCACATGATTTTGATTTGACAAAATTATTTAAGTAGAATTAAATCTCCGTGATAAAAATATTCCAACACATTAAATTTAAATGCTTTGATTTATTTGTACTAATGTGTTTGTTCAATGTTGAGTAAAATTGAATTATAAGATTAAAGACATTAAAAGTGTAAGGCCCAAAAGCCCACAAAAGAAAGTCAAGCCCAAGTCAACAAATGAAAGCCACACGCCCCAAGCAGATCAAAACGCAGCTCAAGCTAAATGAAATGCAAGCCCAACAAGGAGAAGGATCGAGAAGCCTTCGACCAAAAGCTTCAAAACGAAGCTACTGAGTTGTGCGACAAGGACGTCAGGTCAGCGGCTGGCCTGAACAAACTTGGAGACAAAGTATTTCTACTTTGGGTAAAGTTCAGAAGACGCAGGAAGCTGTCTGGAAGACTTTGCCAAAAATGTAGAGACACTCTGACTAGCCTGACGAAAAGTAGCTGAGCACTACCGAAGACAGAAGATACAAGAATTTGATTGGTCGATGACGCTGAACACTAACTGAGTGAAAGCGACAGGAAGTCGTTTCCCTCCAACGGTTATTTCGAAATTCGAAATGACTGGTGCCTCAAGTGTCACTATAAATAGGCCTTTCAAATGCTTCATTCTATGCAGATCTTCATCAAGTCGAAACGCTGAACAAATTGATATTCGAAGTTCTGTATTAGAAAAGCAAAGCAAATCTTACACCAATTCCAATCTTTGTGTAAAAGTCTAGAGTGATCTTATTTCATCTAAAGTGTTCTTAGCAATTGTTGTTTAGAACAAAAACACTTATCATTTCTAGAAGTATAGAAAGGAGAAGCTGAGTACTCGGTCATAGTACTCAACGGTAGAAATAGGATTGAGTAGAGGAATAGAGGAAGGTACTCTTGTATACTCAGTTGCTATTGTAAAAGGTTTGTGCTCTACCTTTAAAGAGCTCAGTAGAGGATTCTGAAAAGCTCGGAAGGAATTCCGGGGACTGGACGTAGGTGGAGAGGCCGAACCAGGATATGTCTGCTGAGTATATCTTTCTAACCCTTAACTCCTTTATATCTTGCTTGCTTAAACACTGCCTAGTAAAACACTAAAACGAACGCACGCTGAGTTGAGTGAACTGAGAAGCTGAGTTCAGGAATAGACTTAAGTGCTATCTCCTGACTCAAGAATAGAAGCAGTCTTAGTCATTAGTTGACTAAGCTTGTGTCTAAAACTACTCAGTACCACTGTGCTAAAAGACTAAGTTAAAGTCTTGTAAGAAAAGAATTCAGCCTTAACGGACAAAAAATTTAAATAGTTCCTAACCCCCCCCCTTGGAACTAATATTGTCACGTTACATGGGACCAACAGGAATCTCGGTCGCGACATATGTGTTTATTCCTGGTCCTCAACTGTTTCCCATCTCCTTGTATCGATCTTCTAAATTACGCGTACTTTTAGCTCGAAATTGTGATTTTCCTCTCATTTTTGCTCCGTTTTAGCTCATATTTGGATTTTACCAAATAATTGAGTACCTTGCATCAAAGAAACATATTTGAACGTAAAAGTACTCTAAATAGATATAATTAGCATGATTTCATGACAAAACTGAGGTAAATATCGATGTTATTTTAGGTATATTTTGGGCTTAACATAGCGCTGAAGAGAGTGGCATCATAACCAGAAACATGAGCTGCTATTTGATCTATCGCATTAACCAATTCTCCAATAATTCGGAGTGCTTTGATGCCAGAGGCAGCCTTCCGAACAGTCGCAACCCGGTTATAGAAGGTGCTATTTCAATTTACATCTTTAAGCCATCGAACCCTACTCTTCTCAGGAAGCTAAGTTTCTTTTTTTATGAAGCTTTGAATCAAGCAAAGAATGAGCTTCAAGTTCCTGCCGATGTAGATCAGACGAGTAACCCTGTTCAGACATAGCTAATTGAATACGCCTCACTGAGGCCTCAGCTTTAGAAATAGTCTCATCAAGTAAACCAAAAACTTCACGGTTCTATTTTCTCAATATCGGCCTAAGAGGTCGGAGCTTCGTACCCAGCAGCTACACTGGCGGAAGTCTAACAAACTGGCTCTTCCAGAACTCAGAAATAACATTGTGCAAACCGGCATGCGTCACCCACATGCCTTGGAAACGAAAGCGAGAAACCATAGGGGAACTGCTAGCGCATCAGAAAAGCATCGGACAGTGATCAGAGTGGTGCCTCGTTAGAACCGTGGTACTAAATGATCGCCAATAGTTTGAGAACTCCAGAGAGAATAATACTCTATCAAGTTGACTTTCAACTCGAGAAGATCCCGAGCGGCCATTACTGCAGGTATAGAATATGCCAGTTATAGGTTGATCAATGAGCATGTCGTCATCTATAAATTTGTGAAAGTCCCGGTAAGGGCTTCCAGCTGGAGCTCTACCCATTTTTTCATGTGACCCAAGCACCGCATTGAAGTCCCCTAACACCACCCAACATCCTAAAGCTCGACTCTTTTGCTCCAAAATACCCTCAAACCATTTGACTCGATGGTTCACCCATACACTCCATGCACTGCAATATCTAGCACCACAAACTACTCCTTGCAGTAGCTAACCGTAGTAAAAGGACGGATATTGTCCGAGACCAAAACCCATAAGGTAGGTAGATCCTTTTGGTTACAAACAAGTAGAGCCATTCCCAATTTGCTCCAAAACGAAGAAAGGACTAATAAGAAGTCAACCACAGGCTCAGCTAGGCACAAGATATCCAACTTATGTTGTAAGCATAAATTTAAGAGATATTGTTGAGTATCCAGACTTCTGATACCCCTACAATTCTAGAAGAGCAAGTTCATTTAAAACGAATAGGAGCTTTACTTACCCGTTGCACACGAGGTTGAGTTGTATCCGATTGTCGATGTTTTTTTATAGTCCTCCAAGGCTCCTCCTCTCTCTCCACGGCCCATGAAACCGTTGGCGAAGTCCTAAAATCATCCTCTGCATCAAAGGATGGGAGATTATCATTACTTGGGGAGGTTGGACGCTCAGGGGATGAGAATTCTCTAGTCGTATCGGCGATCTGAGGACTGACAGGTAGAGCATTGTCAAAGAATGCAGGTGGAGTAACATCAACCTAGGAAATAGGAGATTGCATCGCAGTGATGATACGGCCCATAATTTCCTGTACCTGAACCAATGAACCTTTCTGAACCATTGACGCCATCTGATTCCGTTAAATGCCAGCTTTCGTACTCTGCTTCTCAGTCTCTTTAGACGCATGAGCCTTTCTAGTTCCCTCAATACTTGGCTTTTTATTCTTCCTACAATCGTAAGACATGTGACCAATATAAGAGCATACCCGACAAAAGCTTGGAAGCCTCTCGTAAACTACTTCAATTGAAAGTTGTTTACCATTGCGTTCAATCCCCAATTTGACTGGCAACTTAGTAGCTAAATCCACATCAAGCAACAACCTCGCATAGTAGCCAGATTTCCTTCAAGTGTGGCATTATCAAACCTCAGTAATCCTCTGATTCCTTTAGCAATGTCCGCCAATATTTATGAATCCCAGTATTCCAAGGCAATGTGTACAAACGTACCCAAACCTGTGCATTAGATGACTTTTCTTCCTGAGGATCAAAGTCAGGGACCCAGGGTTGTAATCTGAAGGTGTCAGGTTTGACATTAATAATCCCCTTTCCCAGTACCAAATTCTTTGCCGCCAGTGATTCGAGAAAGACATGAAAATATTCTTTCCCGCCAGTTATCCTGAAGACCCTAAATCTTAGAAAGCGATTGCTTTAGCTCTGCCACTTTCCATGACTTATCACCTTTGTTCAACACAAGACGACCAATAAGAGAAAAAGAACAAAGCGCAATGCGTTTGTCATAAGCAGCCTGTGAAATTTGAATGGATTTTATGCCCCTAAATCCGATATAGTGCATGTTGAGGCTGGATTACTAACCACATATTTCTGGAGAGCTCCAATGTAAGAACACGCACGAGGCGGACCTACCTGCGAGGCTGACGTTACGTCTGAGTTAAATTTCAAATTTGGATTGAAGAGAACTCCGATTCCTACATAATCACAATCTGCAGCTGATGGTGGCGGGGCGGCCATTGCGAAGGGGTAGAACGCCAGTCAATGATGGTTGAAAAGACAGCGAAACAAAAGGGGCGGTGGCTAGGTCATCATCTCGACCTCAAAAAAAATTGAGTGATTTGATTGAAGATAAATTGAAATTGAGTAATCATTTTAAAATAACTCTAAATGAAGATCAATTATAAAATTTTAATGTTCCAGCATAGAATTTTTTTCTTTAAAAAATATTTTAAATATTATAAACTTAGGAATAAAGCTATATAAAATTGTAAACATTTTTTTATCTTCAGTAAACTTTATGGGTAAAAAGAAAGATTTAAAAAATAATGTTGGAATGCTAGCGAGGAAAGAGTAGACGCTAAACATAAACTCAGAAAGAAATGTCTTTCTTCTCGAAAGAAAGGGAAGTCTAGTCTTACTGGAAACCGGAACCCATAGCTATAGCGTATGAACGGAAGCAATTGGTGTCCACCAGCATATATGTGTTCTTTAAAACAACAACAACTTGTATTAATGATATCAACTATATCCATTCATTTTATAAGCCTATTAGTATATATAAATTTATCCCCCTCATTTATAAATGCACAATGTTTAATGCATTTATTCACTTGTAGATTTTCTCTATTTAAATTCTCTATTAACCAAAAATAAAGTTCATTTTTTAATTCCTTATATCATACTCCATCCGTTTCATATTGCATGTCCTTTTAGAGAGTTGTATAGAAATTAAGGATATTGGAAAAAAGACATTGTTGCCCCTTATTTATTGATTCTAATATTTATTTATTCTATAATAAGTCCATTATTCTAATTAATTTCTGTAAACTCGCGTTTTATAGTGGAGAAAAAGATGACTTAATGTGTACTCATATAAAATGACATGTAATATGAAACAAAAAAGAATCTCTAAAAAGACATGTAATATGAAACGGAGGTAGTAAGAAATTATCAAATATGAATTTTCTCATTTGATTAATTTCAACACAAAGTTTCTTTCAATTATTTTCTACTCAAACGTGTTCATTCATTTGAGGGTCGTCAGACAATCTTCAAATGGATCCTCTCTCATTTAAAATTGTTTGCGTACACTAAGACGTTAATTCAATTAATATCAAATAAATTCTAGTTTTTAATTTTTATTTGTCGCATATTATAATTTTTCTAATACAAGTGTTATAATTTAGACATATCAAATCTTGCAAATGTCAATTTGTGGAACTTGATATTACCCAGAAGAAATATCTTAGGGTTCGATGTTGAAATCAATCTGGATGCCACGAGTCTTAGAAATATCACCAAAGAAAAAAAAAAGCAATCCATGTTTGCAAGATTGCGCAAAGGCAATAATTTTTCTGTCATCATCCAGATGAAGGATTGAAAACAAAATATCTCACCGTAAAAAATTATCAAATTTTTGGCAAATTTGAAAAAAAGACATGACCACTGGAAAACATTTACATTATTACCAAAAGCTCGTTATGACTAGATGCACTTGTGGCTGCAAGATTTTAAACGTGTGAGCGAATATAATTCTGTTCATTTCAAACTTACCTTCCAATAATTAAAATTATATAGAGAAAAAATTTTATTGATGATGATATGCTAGAAAAAGTCTTTTCTACTTTCCATGCATCTAATGTGCTCATGCATCAATGATATATATAAAGAAAAAATTTAAGAAATATTTTGAATTAATGAAAGTGAATGCTACCACTGTGATACGACATACATATCATTTTTTAAAATACTTAGTTCAATTTTATTAAACACCATCTAAGAAAGAAACTTAACTAATTTTGTTTTCAATAATCATGGTGTAATTGATATAAGGCAAAAAAATAGTATTAGACCCTGATCTTTCATTTTTTGGTACATTAAGCCCTTTATCTTTGTGGTGAAGCTCTTAGCCTAGTGGTTGAGAGCTTACCTATGACTAGGGAGGTCATGGGTTCGAATCACATCCGGATTTGGTGGGGATTTTTCTTTCTTCTTTAATGTAAGAGCATTGTGCTCAAATTTTTTAAAAAAAATAAAAAAAAGCTCTTTATCTTTTATTTGGATATATTAAGTCTCTGATCATTTTTTTTATCTCATTAAGCCATTGATCGCCAAATTAGTAGGTTGTGAATATCTAATTCTGTTAAAAATACGTTATTAACTTCATCTGTATTTGAAATTATTAAAAAAATATATTTTTTACAGTTTTAATTAAGGTTTTTACAATTTTCTTTTGCCACATTACACATCCAAAACTGCTATCAAACAGTAAAAAATACATTTTTTGAATGCAGGTGCAATGAATAACAGTCAATTAACCGAATTTTATGTTATAGTAAAAATAAAGGAATTGATTATTTTGATACTTATTCTCATGTTACTAAAATCTCTAGTATTAGAACTTTGATTGCTATTTGCAGCTATACGTAGTCTTGTAGTAGATCAAATGGATGTAAAAACTTCATTTAGATGGTGATTGAGAAGAAGAGCCTTATGTTCTACAACACGAGCGACGTGTTGCTCTTGGTCAAGAGAAAAAAGTATGCAAATTGAAAAAAGAGTCTATATATGACTTTAAACAAGCTTCCAAACAACAATATGAAAACATTATCAGAACTCTAGTATCTAAAGGTTGTAAATGGTTCTCATACTTGTGTTTATTGCAAATCCTTTGGAACCAATTATGTCATTATATTCTTATATGTGGATGACATGTTAATCTCGGGCACTAATATGGAAAGAGAAGACACATACACATTAGACATAATGCAACAAACAAAATCTTAAGGAATGGAGTAATTCGCTTAGAATATGTGAGGTTTGAGCAGAATTTAGGAGAACTTCTTACAAAGGGATTACCAAGAAGAGTTGTTCTTGAAACATCGAATGGGAGTGGGGCTAAATTCCACAGATCAAGATAATATGGTGGACGCCTTTATTGGTCATATAAAGTCATATTTATCTTTTTTTTTGCACTATATTTCCATTCCTAAGATGTAAGAAATTGCATGGTGTGCCTATAACCCATTGTGTGGTGACTCATTATAATGAACTTGGTGCATTGTATGATGAGTTGTGAAAAATTCTTAATGATTTTGTTTTGAAATCACCTATGCAAGTGTGAATGTATGTGCAAAGAATAGAGGAGATTCATAAACCAAGCAATTGAAAGGTACAATCTTGCAGCAGCTAATGTCTCCTATATCAACTCTCCAAAAAACATTGGCATTGCTCTCCAGAGTTTGGTAGAGATAGAGGTTTTGATAGAATCTTCTATATCAACAACTTCAACTACTGAGCTTGAAAACAGCCCATCACACTACTCATACCCGTCTCCTTATCCCTCTCATCTTGCAGAGAGAGAAGAACAATCAGAGTTTATTACACATAGAGCTAAGGATTTTCTTTCCAGCATAAATGATATAGAACATAAGGTTTATTAAAACTTCTGAGTGTGGATGAGAGGTTTCAAGGATGATTGAGGCTAACAATATAAGGGTTGGATACTCTGACCCATATGTATGGTAATTTCTTTAGCCTTTCCTTTTATAAACAACCTTAATATTCTATCATTGCACATGGTTATTCTTCTTTTTAACCATAGTTATTAAAGGTGCACCTATGGCGCATGGCGCACCAGGCGCAGGCCTTAGCGCCATGGCAGGTGCCTATCTTCAGTGCTCTTTTTAACCAGGCTTCTATACTAAAGAGCACCCCTTGCGCTTATATGCCAACTTTGTCCTTCAATGATATATCATTGAGTACTGCCATAGACTGGATGAAAGTAAGTGTTTTCTTCTCATAAATTGGACTGCTAAAAATAAAGCTGTGTTGTAGCAAAGTCGGACCTGATTTTTTATTGTTCTGTTGTTTCTGTTATCATTTCTAGGTGGGTCGCTTACATTGTCTATATCCTTGGTGGCAAGATGCAACTGTTAATTTTATGCTTGGTGGTGGTTACAGCATTAGCAATCTGATAAATAAGGTACTGTCAAAATTTTATTTTTTCTTGACATTTTTTCCATGTCCTTCAAACTGCACAAGTTAAAAAAAACAACTCTTGAACTATATTGCATGAAGTCCATATTACTGATTTATGAATGGCGAAATCTCATGCAAGTTGCCTATGAGTTTTTTCATTTGGAAAGCTTATCCTAATTTTGTCTTCATGTTGTGTTCATGAGAACGGATAATTGTGTGGTATAATTTTAGTGCAGTTTCTTGTCTAAGTGAAATTTAAAGTTCAATCAGATTGGCTTCAATCACTGCTACAAATGTGCACTTGAGGTATATCAGCTTCTACTCTTTCGTGTGTAAGCACCATCTTCTCCTTTTTAGCTTGTGTGAATAATCATAGTTTAAATGGTGAATTTTATTGTCATTTCATAATTCTTTCCTAGTAGTCGATAAGGAATCATTCTTCTTGTCTCTTAATCCCTAATTCACCTACATCGGCACCTCTCAGTTCCTAATTAACCAGCGCGAGCTCGTCTAGATGTAGGTAGGGCTCTATTCTACATTATCTCATGTCACCTCTCATATGTTTGCCTGTTCTGCACTGTTTTTCACTTAAGGGTCTTGGTGAAAATGGTGGCGAGTCTTGTAGTTTTCAAAGTTCTCCAAAGTAAGTCTCTATGTCCCTCTGTAGAATGGAAATGACATTTATCCTTCAGCCATGGCTGCTTATTGCTCCTTTGTAGAGTTTTCATTCTTCTTGTAGTGTCATATTCTGAAACATTTTTCATTACTGAACAGTTTTCTGGAGCAAATGTTCAGGCTAGAAAGAAGCTTGCTAGTTCTTTTGGAGCACTGTTGGGAGGCAGAACGTTCAAGAGAACATTTGAGAGTGTCGTCAAGGTATTATTCATGTAACTCATTTTTTTTATAGTCCACAATTGAAGAGATTGAAGGAACAGTTAACAAAGATAAAAAAAACCAATTGCAAGGAGAAATGGAGGAGAAAGTTATCCAACTTGAAGAAGTAATGGAGGAGAAAATGAAACAAGTGGATCAAAAAGTGAGGAAGAGCTTGACATTAATCATAAACAAATTGGTAGAAGTTAATCCCAATCTCAACATTGATATTGAGGATATATATGGTGGCATTTCAAATGAAAATGAGAATGCTACTGTCTTTTCTAAGGAATCTGAAGGATAGGTTACATTATTATGACTTTATTATACTTTTTATTATGTGTTTTGGATCATTTGAGAATTTTAAATTTCATTGTTAATATATTGGCCTATTATGGTTTTGTAATTGCAATTAAGGGTTTTTTATGCTATTATTTAAATTCGAAAATTTCTTTTAATTTTTTTTAGTGTTGCACAAGTTAAAGATTATGTTGCATATATTACAGTGTTATATTAAAAATCGTTAAAATTTCAAGCAAAAAGCGTTGCTATGAACATAATATAAAAAAAAGTTGCTATAAAAGTGTTAAATTAAAAAATGTTAAATTAAAGAGTTGCTTAAAAAGTGTTACATTAAAAAATATTGCAAATTTTATACGAAAGAGTTGCTTGAAACAAAAAAAATGTTAAATTAAAAAGTGTTGCAATTCTATATAAAAAGTGTTGCAACTAAAAAACAATGTTGCATAAAAACTTGTTGCAAGAAAGTTCAAAAGTGTTGCTTATAATTTTATTCGATAATAGTGTTACATGTTCTACGTTATAGGCAACGCTTTCATTTAAGTAGCTATAGGATAGGAAAGTGTTGCCACAGATACGTGTAGCAACATTTGTATCGATGTTGCTAAAAATGTGAAAAAATGTTGCTTAAGACATCTTTAGCGACGTGCGAAAAAGCAACTCTCTTTTCTGAAAAAAAAAACTGTTGCCAAAACTTCTTTAGCAACACAATAACGACTTTAGCCAACACTTGCTTGGTGTTGCAACAGACCATCTATGGTGTAGTGTTCTGTGAAAGACTTAGGATATCTTTCTAGAGCACTTATAAGACACAAGTTGTGTGCATGGCCATTAAGAGCACTATATTTATTTTCATCATGGAACAACAACATTTTCATAAGGGTTTTCTACGTGTTGTAGGGGTCTCATTTTCAGTTATTGAAGTTCAAGATTAATTCAATTCTTTAACTAAAATCGTTGCCTCATTTCACTACTTATCAATTAAATCTAAAGTCATTGATACTTAAGTTTAAAAGAACCTTTTCTTGCCAAGAAAAATGTCCTATTCTTTTGTTTTTAAAACAACAACGCCATTTGTTGGGGATTGTTAGAAAAATGGCGTGTCTAAAGGCGGGTTGGTTTTATGTTTTACTCCTTATCCCACATTACTAGTTCGGGAGTTTTTTACTCAAGTTTATAACGAGTTGGTTTTTAACAAGAATTTGAATTGTGTAAGGCATAGTGTCAGTAAATGAGTCATATGAGTATGGATGCGCAACACTTATTTTGTTCTAAAATCAACGAGGGCCAAAGTTTTTATGAAATTCTGAATGCTTTTCCTATTTAAACTATTCTTCGTCTAAAATTAATAAGAGAGAATCATTGGTGTTTTTATTGTTACAACAGTTGAAACGTTTATATTTAAATTCATTGTTAAATGCTAAAAAAATTTGCAAATTTAATTTCAAAAAACGACTGCAATTAATTTCTTCTATGTTAATTTCTTTATTCAAACTCTAGATATACTTCTCTTTTTTCATTCATTTTACATAGAAAAAAAATCTTCGCCTTCTGGACTGCTTTTTCACTACAACCATTTCCATTTTGTTTTTTGGTAAGCTTATTCTTGTTGTTCCAAAGCTCTTACTCTGAGTGTATGCATTGCGATCTTATTGTGTTAACCTTAGGGAGAAATTTGATGTTTAAGATTTCACCTCCGTCTGTTGAAAATTACTTTCAAGGTTGCGGTAATTCCACTACCTAATATCATTTTCCAATTTCATCACTGTTTGTTTTACTCTTTCATTCAGAGTGTTCTTCCCATAAACACTCTAATACCAAAGTCAATAACCTTGTCAAAGTTACTAAGAAACAATCCAATTTAACACTTTTAAACTGAGCATTATTTTTTAAACTAAAACTCTAAAATTTTAAGAATGAATTTGCTTTTAAAAACCTTTGTTATTATGATTTTGAAGTTCATCGATGGTTTTGTTCAATTTTTTTTATATTGAGTCAGATATTCATTGAGCAGATTTTGTGATGATCTTGCCAATCTAAATACTAATAAAGCACGTTATGTAACATTTTGTTCTTGATGAGGTGGCATCGAGGTGGAAGGCCTAAGCAAGGAGCATCCCTAAACGATGGTGATGAGACATGAATGAACTTAATCCTGCATAATGAAGAGGGGGTGACTGAGTTATATTTGTAAAGTGTTTTTCCAATATACTTATAAATGTATTTTAAATCCACGAGGCTCAATGAATGAGATCTCGGCTAGAATGAACAATGTGTACATGGTATTTAACCATGTTCTTACATATTATTTTTAGACTTTTAACATGATTAATGTCTTAGGATAATGTTTCCATAAAATAACAAAGATGTAAAGGAATATAGGATCTTTTTAGCAAATTGAAACCGAGACCGTGCCAGAGGTTTGGTGAAAATATTCGTCAATTAATCAACTGTGGAAATATATCACACAACAAGTGATTTTGATCGTAATTTATCGCATGAAAATTAAAAGTCATCTCCAAATACTTTCTTTGATTATGAAACATTGAATTAGACATCAAATAAACAGGGCTAAGATTACCATACCAAAGGATCAGTGCGAGTTTCAAGGGAAACCCAATCTCACAAAGTAATATACGGACCTAACTTAATTCAGAAACTACTGATGTAATTGACTAATGTTGGTGTGCCCTAGTTCGTAGGCATTGGTCCTGCAATATGTATTAGACATTTTGTACATTGTTTGAATACATTGTATATGTGTTATATGAATAAAGGCAATAATTCATAATGTTTATGTCTTGTGCTATGAAACATGTATGGAGTATCCGTTGATTGATAATCATGAAACGTCCGAGACCTGTTCTATTCGTGGGAACGAATATAACTAAAGGTCTATGCATCTAGTATCTGTGTAGTTGTGTAGGAAGCCCTACTTCAACACTTGTATAGTCAGATATGGATACAGGTACGCATTGATGTAGCTCAATGTAGGACTGGATCGATCCGCTCTAGAAAGATTCATGGTGAACATGTCATTGATCTTTCTAAGTGTAGAACTCTATTATCTCCAGACCTATTTCATTATATTACGTGGGATGCGGTTCACTTTGATATGCGCCTAATAGGTCCGTAATAGGATGCCAAATACGGGTATGTTGGGTGGATCATTGAACACATTGTTGCGGATAGATGAAGTGATGAGATTACCACTCGCCTAACGGTGAGCCGATATCACCGGCCACTTGAGAAGTGGAACTGAAGAAGTGTGTGGCCACACCCTGATAAGTAGTTTACTTATCTGATTCATCAGTTCACTTTAGATCAAGAAATATAATAAACCGCATAGAGAATGACAGTCACCATGTCTCTGGTTTATAATATGGATATGCAAATGGTAAGAGATACTGAGAGATCATCTACTGGGTTTCATGTGTCTTCTATAGACGGCTGAAGTAATTCGTATCAGCCAAGGGCCTTAATGGTTTGCTTGAACCCACTTATGGTCATTGAGCTTTAGGCCCATGTCTGGTTGAGGATGAACCCTTAGGATCGTGCACACACAACTCGTGGAACTGAATAATAGTATAATATTAAATACATGTTATGTATTTAATCAGAATAAAATATGTTAATTAATTAACAAAGGGATAAATTGATTATTTGTTATTTAAAAAGTTAATCAATTTGATATTTAATTGGTTATGGTTCATTAATCAAGTTTCCAAATGTAATTAATTAATCAATTGATTAATTAGGTTGCATAGGATAAATTATCAATTGAACCATAATGCAATTAAATTATATAGGGCCATAAATATATATGTGGGATTATTTAATTAGGCCTATTTGATCCTAATTGAATTAAATATGATCTATAGGGTTATATTTATTATTAGGGATCAAGGAGGGACTAATTAGAAATTAGCCAACTAAAGTGGGGTAATTAAATTGGGCCTATTTGGACCTAATTGAATTAAATATAACATGTAGGGTTATATTTATGGTTAGGGACCAAGAAGGGAGTAATTTGATATTAGCCACTTAACCTAAACCTAATTGACATAGGTATTTATTAAATAAGGTTTAGAAAGCTAATTATCACTTGCCTCCTCCTTGGAAATTTTGGCCCCCCTAGTCCATGCACAAAGTTCTTCGTGTTCTACTTGCTTAGATTATTCTGAATCGATTACGGCTAGCACCGGTTCAGTTCCTGCAGTCGTCTCTAGAAGAGACATCACTCATAAGTTCCTGGATCTGTGTTTTAATTTTGTTTTGAAGTTTACTCCGTGGTAGTCTGACACGATCTTAACTGGATTATAGAAAATCTAACCATAGTTTTCCGCTGCATTTGGTTAATTTTTTATGACTAATCCCCAACAACTAATACTCAGCCTCTTTGAAAGAACGTGAAACTATGTTTGTTCTTAGACGACCAGAAAATGACATAACCACTTGTAGACTTCCTATCATCCTGACAATCTTTCCAATCTACATCCAACAAACATTGTAACATGTAGTACCACAAACATAACACAAAATCCTCTTAACCTTACACAATTTCACCTCTGTAGGGCCATGCATTAAGTGTGACACTTTGTTAACTATAAAGCAATGTAGGGACATGTAATAATAAGGTATTGCAAAATACCAACCACTTGACGATAATTGGACAGGTCAGGCAAAGAATCCCCTTCTTTATGGTCAACTTCTCAACTCGATTTGTAGGACTCAAGACATACTTAAAACCCAACATATTCATACGTTCTAAAAAGGGCTTACATTATTTTAATTGATAACAATGAGAATATTGGGACACCACATTCCCTCTATGTAAATATTTCTTCTAATAATATTTGTTTAGTAACTATACCATTCCTATTTACTATATATGTAGACTTATAATTAGTTAGAAATAAAAGGAATTCCTATCCTAATCAGAAAAGGCTTCCTAGTTTGGCTAAGGTTATTATTAAGGAAAGAAAACTCTATATACCCCCTATTATATGAGAATTTTGGCTACCCTATAATTTGGTAGAGAGAGGATTTTACTAAACCCTAGCCAAAATAGCGGATAATATTTCTCCATTGTTCTTCATTCTTAGTTCATGTGGATCACCATTGGAGGTGTTCTATACTTTCGTACTTTGACTGTTGATTTA
Source organism: Euphorbia lathyris (assembly GCF_963576675.1). Taxonomy (NCBI): domain Eukaryota; kingdom Viridiplantae; phylum Streptophyta; class Magnoliopsida; order Malpighiales; family Euphorbiaceae; genus Euphorbia; species Euphorbia lathyris. Next base: position 94,371,702 of record NC_088910.1, read on the forward strand.
AACATCTTATAAATCAAAGGTTATGCACTACAAGAGGTAAACATAAGCAAACTTATTGTTTAAGATATACTTTCTTATCAATGAACGGATATAACAGGATCCATGAGATTGGGAAAAGAAAATTTAAATTTTTTGACGTGCTTATATAGACTCTTTGCATGTTCTTTTCCCAACGTTTGTTGCACTTTAGTCTTACTAGATGACACTGTAACTATTGCAATATTTTTCTCAAAGAATCTACTAATTATGGACCTCCTAAATATAAGGCCAATTGTTCATCTTCTTTCGCTTTGAAGGGCTTGATTGAACGGTTACCTTTGCTCGAAAGGCCTTATTCTCTTGAACTTATTGTTGGACCTCTTAAGTTGATGGACCTTCTTGTTTTGATACCTTTGGAAACACTATTGGCAATACAAGTGAAGTAGTCAAGAAATTGATAGGTATAACTATGCTTCCAATTTTAATCTTCTGGATTACTTGTTTTGCCACCTTCTTTGCTCCCTTTTTAATTGAAGACTGACCTAGTACATTTTCTTCTATAAGGTCATAGCCTTCTTGGTGCTTTTAAGGGGCCTGTTTCGTTAGAGCATATTCTTTTTAGTTCTTATTAGAGGAAGTGGAAGCTTTTTGTGGCAGGCAAGATGATAGTGGTTGCTAAGTTCTTTAATTGGAGGAAGGAAAAATCGAGGTTGCGTTCTCTTTTAGACTTTATCACTTCTATTCTTGTGCCCCCTTCCAAGTCTTCTGTTATTATCTTTATAAACTTCTTGCTCTTGTTGTTTTGTTTTTGAACCTAAAATTATGGAGCCCTTCTCGATACTTTTCTTGAATGACTAAATCTTCTTTCTTTTGGCCTTCTATCTTTTAGCCCCTCTATGTTTCAAGGGTTGTCTAAGATTGACATTGATGGTTTGCATTAAGGCTACAAAAGGAAATATTTATTCATTTATCATCATGACCTTGTCTAGAAATTTTGAAACTCCTATATTGGTTTGGTCTTGGATGAATTTCTTGAAGGTCCAATATGAATTAGTTGAGTGATTTTATGAGTCATGATAGTTGTTATATGTGTTCATTAGGATCTCCTCCTTAATAGGAAACTTATTATATGTAGACCAAGAAATGAAATTCTCCCTAAGGAGAAAATTAATTATTCTCTGGTTATTGTCACATCGAAAGTAAACATGGAGCAACAATATTGGGTGACATCTTATGATCTTCTTATGTGTTAGAAGTCACAGTAGAAGACATACATGGACCCACTGTTCGAAACGAAGGCCGCCTAGACCGCCTAGACGCTCGAAATTAAGAATCCGTCCCAATTTTCTCCAAGTAGTCCCTCTAGGCATTTTATTGACTCGTAGGCCATTTTTAGCCGCCTCACCTCTGCCTAGGCCGCCTTGGCGCCGCCTAGACTGCCTTAGCGATAATTAACAAAAACATTTTTTATTGTGAATTTTTTTTTGTTTATTATAATTCACTTTTAAGTTGTTTCAATAATATTGTTGTTGAATTGCTGATGTTTGCACATTTTTAAAGATATATGTTACAAATATACATATTTTTCTATATTAAATAAATTTATATTATTATTTTTAGATAGTATAATATATATTTTAATTGAATTTATATAAAGATTAACAAATAAAATATACAAAAATATAAATCCAATTAATCCCCGATTAATCTCCGACTAATCTCCGATTAATCCCCAAGGGCCCTGTCCGCCCGATTTGCGTCTAGCGTTTTTTACAACATTTCATGGACCCACATTCTTCAAATTTACCATGACTTTTGAATTATGGACCTCCTAAAAGTAAGTTCCTAATTCTCAAAAGGTATTCATATTCACTAACTTTGATCGACAATTCGTAGAAGTACCTAAACGTCATTCCCTAGAACTTCTTAGGCAAATCGATATCCAACCCCCTTTGGGCCATCTACATTTATTGAATTAGCAATTTTACCCTTAACGTTAGCAAGTTTAGTTATTTACAGACATCATTATAAAATACATATGTTTTGTTCCTTATTCTGTACTCATTGTATATCCGTTGTTTCTAAAAAAAGATTTCATATTTTTTGTGATTTAATAATTGAATTGGAGATTAATACTTTTAAATTCGGTAAAATATTTAATTTTTTTTTGTCCAACTCGTACAAAATACATTATATTTTTTATTTTATTTTTAATTTTTTTCCATGTCTAATTTTATATTTGTGATATGTTACTAATTAGTGATAAAAAATGATGCGGATATGAAGTGTAAATACCAAGATTGATGATCGAGAAGACAATTTGTGAATTATTTCTCAAATTGACCTAACTTATCAATGTTAGGGGTAAAATTTCGCTTGACTACCAACGTTAGGGGTAAAATTACATCATTTTAGACATTAGGGGTATTTTTACACCTTATTATCCCTATAATATATTTTGAATTCGGTTTTATACGTTTGAATTTTATGTTTATTAAGATTTTGATTTTTAAATTTAAAAATTAAGTTTATTAACATATTGTGTAAAATGTAAATCCTCTTGTGGGTTTTACCATCATTTTATTTGATTTTACATAATAGATTAAATGGGTCATATTATTTTTTATTCATTTAGTTAATCGGGTTAAATGAATCAACTCGTATCAATTTATTTAATAAATAGATCATTTCGTGTTAATCCATTTAGAAAATGGATCGTGTCAGGATTAATCCTTAACAGGTCATCAGAGTAGATCAACAAAATCGTTTATGACTGGTGAATTAAATCGTGCACACGCAACTCGTGGAATTGAATAAATGTATATGATCATAAATAGTTGTTATATATTTAATTGGAATAGAACATGTTAATTAATTGTCAATTAATTAACATAAGGGATTAATTGATTATTTGTTATGTAACAAGTTAATCAATTTGATATTTAATTTAGTTATGGTTAATTAATTAAAATTCCAAACGTAATTAAGTAATCAATTTTTTTTGAGGAAACAGTAATTCATAAATCAAAAGGAACAATGAGCACATATAATGTCATGCAACCAAATCGGTGCAGAGAAAGCAATAAACTCGCTAGCATTGGATAGAGCATGTCGTGCAATGACATGGGCACCCCTATTCGCTAAACGCTGAATAAAAAGACACTTTAAAATCGTGTCGAACACTTAAAATAAGTTTACAATCATTAATGATAGAGCCGAAATCAGAAAGGTCAGGGGCCAAAGAAGTAAGGCTATTAACCACAGAAAGCGAGTCACATTCAAAATAGACATTGACACAATGTAACTCAACAACCCAGAAAATCGCATCCCTTAATGCCATAGCCTCTAGAATGCGTACCTCCCCAATCAACGGTGTTATTCTGCTACAGCACGCCATAAAGGAGCCGTCTGACGAGCGTAGAAGAGCCCCCACACCCCCTCGATTTTCAGAACCGAATGTAGCAGCATCGTGTTAAGACCAAAATATACCTAAAATATCATTAATATTTATATCAGTTTTGCTATGAAATCGTGCTGTTTATATCTATTTAAAGTACTTTTACGTCCGAATATGTTTCTTTCATGCAAGGTACCTAAATATTTGGTAAAATCCAAATAGGAATGAAAACAGGTCAAAAACGAAGGAAAAACCCTAAGTTACGAGCCAAAAAGACGAAGAATTCAGCACACCGATACGAGGAAGACGGGAACGGAGTCAGAAGCGAGAGGAACATCCCGAATCTCGGCAGAGATTCTGGAATCTCGGTGGAGATTCTAGGTCGTGACCGAGATTCCCTAATCTCGGTCGCGACACGCCTTTTTCAGGCACTTCGTGTCAAACCCGATCCAAAATAGAATCAGATATGACAGTGAGACATTACCACATACATGAATGAGCCGGAAGTAACATCTCACAATCAAATGTTAAGAATTACAAATCATGTTTGAACTTAAAAACATTTTCTACATATACTTTTACATTTGTAAAAGGTCGAAAATCGTTTATAATTTCCAATTACGAATCGATCGTTTTACCAATACGAGTTCGAAACATAGAAAATTACTCCAATTCTAACATGTTAACTTTTAATTTGCCTAATCTCATAAATTAACACCATAATTGGACATTCAAACCAAAATCTGACATACCACAACTTCTTTATCCTTCCAAAATTGGCAACTCGGGTGCCAAAACATTCACAAGCACAAAACAAATCTATATCTACATGTACAAAATGGTATGCAATACCCTAGAAGACGACTTGGACAATCGTGGCCGTATCCAATCCCCGCCCTAGTGTCGAACACTTCTCTCAGTACCTCGTACTTCTTCGTCTAAAAACATTAAAACATTTAAAAATACGAGACAAAAATCTCAGTAAAAAAACTATCAACTATAGAAACTAGTTTTTACTTAAAATAGCTATATGTATACATTTGTGAAAACATTTAACCAAACCAAACCTTAAACTTTTTAACTTGTAAACAACATCGAATTAAAACAGAATTTTAATCAATAATCTCAAATCAAACTTAATCAAAATGTAATGATTCTTATATAAACGTTTACTAAAAACCAAAGTTCGAATCAAATTCAACATCGTATCCATCACCGAGTATCCCCTCGTAAATCAATCCACAACACGTAAACATCACGAGACGTCTTTTTAACCATGCCTAATCCTGTATTGGTCTTACCCAACACTTCGCTGCCAATACCCGACTAGGTCTTTAGACTGTGTACACTGGTCATGTTCCTCACTGAACATGGTCTTCAAATATCAAACCACCCGTCCGGACTACTCCTGATGGATACAAACTTTACCCAAAATCCAACCAAACTTCAATTGTATACATTTTCTCATCAAATAGATCAAACTTTACTTCAATTATCAATAAATCGAAATCCAACGTTTACTGAACCAAAATAGCAATTGAACCCCTGAAGAAATCCAATTTAACACTAATTGACAAAAATATTATTAAAATCCTTAAAGAAATCCAATTGAACACTAATTGAACCAAAATAACATTAAAACCCTTAAACAAATCCAATTGAACACTAATTGAACCAAAATAACATTCAAACTCTTAAAGAAATTCAAATCAACATCAATTGAACCCAAATAGCACTTAAACCCTTAGGGAAACCAATTTCAACATCAATTGAACCAAATCATAATCAAACTCTTAAGAAAACCAATTCAACATCAAGGTATGAATCAAAATAGTCCAAAAATTACCATTGTGAACTCATTTTCTTCAAACTTGAACACAAACTCAAATCAATAACCAATACTCAAATCATTTCTAGGAAAACCCTTAGGAGACAAATTCAAGAAAATTTATAGCTCAATATACATATATTTATACATGCAAACCAAAAACTAATTTATAGTTACTTACCTTAGCCTAAATTTGAGAACAACACCACCAAAACCCTAAATCTGTCCCAAATCTGCCTAGCCTGTATTCTTTGTACACTACTCCAAATCAAAATCCCTCCAGTCAGAAGTTGCTTCTATGTGTCTAGAGTCTCTAGTAAAATTTGAGGTGATTTGGATGGTTAGATCTCCGGCAACACCCAAAACGGTGGAGCTGCCCTGTTTTTGGTGGTGGTTGAAGGTGGAGGAGACAGGAGAGAAAATGGAAGAAGAACAATGTAGAAGGTAGTGTTTTGATCAAAATGATCAATAATTCTAAATCTATCCTATATACAGGCCTTGATTTGAGTGGATAATTATTCACTTTGGTCCTCCAAAAATCTAAATTTTTTTAAAACTTACCCTAAACTTATAATTGTTATAAAAATGTGCAATTACCCTCAAAACTATACCCGTAACACCCAATTAATCAACTAATCCTAAAAAGAATATAATATAACTTAGGGTTCGGGGTATAATAAATAAAAAATTAAGGACACGGACGTGACACTTCGCCTGTTCGTTTCGAAGGATAAAAATTGCTCCCCTAATCTCGGCAGGGATTCCATGATCTCGGTAACATCAGAAATTCCTGCAGCACATCCTTCACATGTTGAAAATCAAAGAAACGCGTATGTTCGAGTGGATAGAAACGTGTCTTCACAGCAGACACGATCCTTCAACACGACTCTTCAACATCTATAAATAAAGAGTTTAATTCAGAGTTGTGGAGAGTTAGGTCTTGTTTGATAACCCATCTAATCACTTAAATTAAAATATTAAGCACTTATTTAATTTAAGTGTGTTTGATAACAATTGTTTCTCTACCACTTAAATGAGCTAATTAAGTTAAAAATCACTTATTTTGATAAGTCAAAATATTTAACTTAACATTTTAAGTTAAACATTATCAACTAATATTTTTATAAAAATTATATCATTCAATACTTTCAACACTTATAATATTCAGCACTTAAAATTCAATACTTATTTTTTCAGCACTTAATTTTCAGTTTTATCAAACAACACCTTAAATTAATGAAGAAGAGTGCAGAATTTATGCAGAAACTCTGACTCAGAAATGAGTCAGAGATTAGATTTTATTTCTGTAAAAGCAATTTGATGTACACACATTGTTCTTAAATTAATTACAAACACAGTAGCAATTAGATTTAGATTAAGATATGTTCAAGACTAGTTTACGTTTTGGTAGTAGAAGAACCATCTATATTCCGAAGATTCAGCGAGAAGATTAAGTAGCGGATTCGACCCCGGAGCCTGACAAACTCTAACGAGGTTTAAGGAAAGGATTGACTACCCGGAACTCCAATGTCGTTTTGAATGCTTCCATGATTTTTATTCTCTGTAAACTTGTATCAATTCACACTTCATCTAATAAAGTTTATTCAATTCAACATATTTTTATGTAGCACTTTGGTAAATGATCCGAAGTAAGTTCTGGCGTTTTCATCAAAACGTAGTTAAATTCAATATCTTTACAAGGAAACTTTGCTGAACACTTGGGCAAATTCATTCTTATGGACGATATGATCGTTAGGTCGGCTTATCGGAAATAAGTATTAATTTGATTAAGGTAGCGATCTTGCCCAACCGTAGGAAGATCGTCTGCGGTTCAAAGCCTTTTAATTGAAGGAGTTTACATTACTACACATTTATAATTTTTACAAAGTTTAAAGTTGTTTTCTTTGCTTAATGCAAACGAGTACAATTATTCTCTTATTTTAAACACTAAACGTTTCTGTTTTGTAATTCATACTCAAAACAGAATTGATTTCTAACATTCTACATATTTTCCAATCTGATTCTTATTAATTCAATCTCAAAACCAAATTCAATTAACGATTATCTATTAAATAAATCTTAAGTCGTATTTAAACTATATTAAAATAAGTTTTTGTGAAAAAACGTTCCATGTGGGATCGATATCTTTTTATTACTACAAGCGAAACCGTGCACTTGCGGAAATCGCTCAACACATCGGTATTGCACTTAATCGATCCACGGGGCGGTCTGATCCATCTGACGGACTGGCGAGCACCACAACGGACATGGGCAGATTGAGATGCTGATATAGGAGCTGCACCAACACGCACTTCCTGTTTTGGCAATGGAACGCCTGAACCACCACCCTCCTGTACCGAAATACATGCTCCGCCAACACCAACACCAGCAGGCTACTGTAAGATGCCGATGCCACCCATATGCCGCTTCTCCTGTTGAAGCGAAGAAACAGCAGCAGCAGAAACCATCCTTGGAGATGATTCTGCTACTGTCGTGGACTGCACTAAACGGGACTGACGCCATTCCGCAAGGTACTGAACCGCATGTGCAGTCACTTGGGTAGGCAACTGAACCTTTCTCTCCCAAACCAACTTATTCCTCTGTGACCAAATCACCCAAAGGGTTAATGCAATTGTAGACACCGAGTCGGATGACCTGTGACGAAAACCTGAAAACAAGACGGTTGAAGCGATTGATTCCAGAAGTTTTGAAAAAATATATAAAGAATAATAAGCGAAGGAAAATCGGCGGCACGGGTCGTGCGCTCGGCGTCCGTCGGACGCACCGCGAGTGGCACGCTCTCGACGTCCGAGCAATGCCCGGGTCCGGTGGCACGGTGCGCGCTCTCGTGGGCCGCTGAGCGCACGCGCCCGGTAGCGCGAAGCGCGCGTTCGGCGGCCGCGACGTGTGATAGTCCGACGGTGCGGAAAGCGCGCTCGGCGGCCGCGGGGTGCGCACGCCCGACGGCGCGAGGCACGCCCCGAGGGTCGTCGGGCGGGCGCCCCACCACGTCGGGCGAACGCCCAACGACCGTTGGGCGAACGCCCGACGAAGGTTGGGTGCGGGCGCCCAACCTTGCGTTGGGCGCTTGCCCAACGCCGTTGGGCGATCGCCCAACAATTGTTGGGCGGCCGCCCAACTCTTGTTGGGCGGCCGCCCAACAAGGTTGGGCGGTAGCCCAACACAAGGTTGGGCGGCCGCCCAACCCCAATGGGCGACGCCCAATTTCCTTTGGGCGTCGCCCATTGGTCCGGGGACCCGTTTGCCTATAAAAGGCACGGATCCCCATGCATTTTGGAGGGAGGAGGATTTTTTGAGAGAGCTTTCTCACTCTAAACATTTTTAGAGAGAGAGAGTGAATTTTTTTGAGAAAAATATTTTTTTTCTCAAAAATTCCAAATTTCCTAAAGTTCAATTTTTACTAAAAAAATATAAAAAAACGGAAGATCGTGGTTCGTGGAATCAATCGGCTTCGACTGTCAGATACCGAATTTAAGGTATTATCCGAGGACTAGACTCTCTTTATTTTATTTTATTTATCTTCTTCTTCTATTTATTTTTATGTTATAGTTTTTATTTATTTAGTTATTCATTTATTTTGTCACGTTTTATTTAATTAGGGTATTTATTTAATTTTTGTTTCGTGTTGAATAAAATTCGGTTTTGTGTTAAAATAAAAAACCTCGTTTTGATATCCTAATACGAACCGTGATCCGATAAAAAAAGGTAGTTCGGGTATCGAAAACGTTGTAATTATAAGTTTTTAATTTAAAAGAAATTTCTAAATAATGTTTTGAAATAAAAAACGTCGTTTAGAAACTTCCGTTTTCGACTATGATCCATCTTTGGTAGTTCGGAAATCCAAAACGATTGAATTAGATTTAATTTAAAGCTTTTGAATAAATCTGGAAACATTTAGGAGTGCTGCTGTAATTTACCTATTCTGTCACTAAATGATGTTTACCGACGGATTTTCCATCGGTAAATCTGCCAAAACGTAAAAAATGCCATTTCAGTCCCTTTTTCCTAACTTTTAAGCTTTTAATCTTTAATATATATATGTATAATTATGTAATATATGTTTTTCAAATTATTTTGGACCTTTAGCATATATAATTATTTGATAATATTTGTATACCATTTTTTATACTATTTTCTAAATATAAGTATAATTATGTATATGTATTTCCTTTTTATTAATTTAGGCTATGTTTTAAATGATAGTTATTTGATATTTTGAGAAATAATTGATAGATATTAGTATATGTTATTTTTTGGTATTTAAAACTATATTAGTTATGTATATATATAGTGTTGGGATATTTGGGTTATTTTGTTGATTATTGAATGAAATTATTTTTGGGTAAATGTTATTTTCTTATTCCTAAGATTTACTTATTATTTTCAAATTTGTTTTTTGTATAAATGTGTTGTACCTATTATTTTCATATACATATAGTTTCTTTTGTGTTAACTCTTATTTTCATATCTTCTTTTTTGATTTAAATGTATATATATATATGTCTAAATTATTTTCTTTATTCTTTTGGCCCATTCATGGGTCCATGTGTCAAATGGGCTTTATTTGGGAGTGAATTTTGGTTCAAATATGTTTATTATTGTAATTATAATAAGTAGAGAATCCATTAAGGAAAGAGGGGGAAAATAAATCACAAAAAGAGAGCTTTCAATATAATTATTTAAACTAAAGTTTTTTTTAGAGATTCTTAATGTAAATAAATAGAGTTTTCTTGACATTTTACATCATTTCTCAAAACACCACGTCTTAAAACCTTAGTCCGTTCCAACGGCGGATTAAGCGAACATTATAATTAAAATCGTTTTCTTTGTGAATAATAGAGTTTTGAATCGTTTTCTTAAATGATTTGTACAAAATAAAATTGACTTGTATGTTTAACCACGTTTTCTTATCAAAGGTTTTTTTATCTCAATGTTTTCAAACACTCGAGTCGTTCCAACGGCGATTCGGGTAAACTTCATCAAACGGGGTTTTAAAACGCACTTAAATCGTTCCAACGGCGATTAAGGTGCGAACCATGTAAATAAACTCGTTTTGGAGGAACAAGTTAGTGTAGAATAAACACACGACGTGACTTTTAAATACGGTTGTAAATAAATCACTTCTTTCTCCCCCCTCTCTGTGTATGAATAACATAAATGGGTGATTCTTTACTAATGTGGCTTTTCAATAATATATGCTCAAAATGGTTTCAAAAAAAGAGAAAGAAAAGGGTTTCAAATGAATTTTAAACTTAAAGAAGAATACGATTAGTCCGTTATCGCCTAACATGCTGAGTAGGAGGCCGGTGGTTCATAATCGGGCAATGTCGGGGTGCCTAGTAGGCTTTCTCCGGAAAGGAGCTAGCCTTCTCGGCTCGTACCTAAGTTTTCCGAACCCACACCGGTCTCCCGCAAGGGATCGGTGTTCATTTTCCCATTCGTGGGTGGCGACTCTTCCATATCTCCGAGCTCCGGTCCTGCCGAGCAGCTTGATTCCACGATTGGTTGCTTTCGGCGCCAATCACCGCTTACGTCGCCATGAGGTTGTCCACCCCCCGGTCCGCCCGGGAGATTAGGCCGCGGCACCTCGTCTAACAAGTGGCGACTCTGCTGGGGAAGCGAGAAATTTGATTCCGGAAGGCGTGTATTAAGCCCTTAACGGGGACGGATCGTTTTACTTCTTTTCGTATGCATTCATGTGCATTATTGCAAACCCTTTGGGTAATTTCCGCGAAACCTCTAGCGAGAGTCCATTCGTCGCTCGAAAGAGGCTAGCATAAGTTCCCCCTTACAGTAAGGCGCCAGAGGGTCCCCATCCATTCGTTAGGGGCAAATCTGTGCGGTCCTGTGAGGTCCCGCGCTCAGCCGTGTCAGCATATAGTAGCCTTAGAAGTTGCCATAGGATTACCCGTTACTATTTTTGGCGTGAAAAATGAATCAGTTCGTGTTTTCAAACCGCCATGATACGTGTCTAATCCTAAAGTATGTAAAGAAAATGAGACGATGCGTTAATATATACTCATGAATCGACATACTAATTACCCTAAAACATCGAAACGATTTGAACTAAAAACGACTTAGTTATCTCGTATGAATGAATATGTGCGACCCGCCTTGTCCCTTTCGGTGTCCCGATGAAGGCACGTGTTCAGGAAATACGTTATGATGTAAGCACGTATTAGTATAAATCGGTTCGGTGTTAAGGATAGTTACATTTCGATACAAAAGACTATATTAACAGTAGCCGTTATTCACATTCTTTAGATAAATTGGGATAAAACGAGATCACGACGAAACGAAAACGAAGAACATTTCTGTTTCGAACGACCTTGTTGTAACGTGAAAAGTTTCGCACAAGTAGCCCGTCCCTTCCGAATAAAAGACGAGCTTTTACGTTATGCCTTGTGTCATTCTTAAGAGAAATGGACGTGTCCGCAAGAGGTGACTAAGAACATAAAAAGACAAAAATGAACTAAATGACCAAAATCATTCTGAATCTACGATATATGTTAATCCCACGAGTAGTTAAAGAAAATAAACCAATGCCGTTGAATACGTGCCTCGAACGAGTGTATACCCCGTTTAAAATCTCGAGGCCGAATTAAGCCAAACCATATAATTGCGCCATATGGACGAGACTGCGGGTTTTGACTAACGACTCAATCATTTCGACCGTTACCAAAACTGCAAGAAATATGGCCCGATGTACGTGTTTGCTTAATTCGCGCCTAAAGGAAAGAGAACGGTAATATCCTCGCCTCGAATAAACATGCGATTCAACGAAACGTTGATTTTCTATAACCACACTGAGATGATATATCCCGTGGGTTGGGAGGAACAAAGAGTTGTAATTAGCCGAAAGATTATCGTGCGCTCAAAATAAGACTCGCCGTCTTTTCACGTAGCAAGATGAGCAAACGAATCCTCGACGCTAAGAACAAACACGTTACGCGATGAGTCCGTTCCCTAAAATAAAATCCAAAAGTGATTCCATCACTAAATAAACACGTGGTTATGTCTCTCGATAGATCCAAAAGATCCCGTTGTAATCCAAAAATCGAGACACGAACCCGCGCGAACAAAAGGGAACGAGTCATTGACAATAACGAACGATTGGACTAGAAGAATAACTCGTACCCCATTTAAAAACTGAGATGCGCTCAAAGGGAGTCAAAACCCGAACTAATGCGTCTCGCGAAAGGACAAAAGACGAGTTATTCTGAAAGGACAATCCAACTTGGTCGATTTCTTAGTCACTGAACGTTGATACGTCAAAAACGAACTGTATTGTCTGATGGGTGATTTAATTTCCTGCAATAATCGACGGCATCACGCGTCCCCTGGACCGCAATGTGAGCCAAAAACCAAAATCCTAGGAAAGAGACCTGGACCGACGAGTGTGTGGAGGAATAAGGGTGGAAGAGAGATGTTGTGATACGTGTAAATAGAACTAACGTTTGTTTTTCTTATCTTATAATCGTAAATAAATAAATGCACACACCACGAATCATGCATATACAATCATGCATACATACTAATGGATACCGTTCACGCAGACGTCATCATTAAGCGGTTGTGGTTTCGCGAGAGTAACCGGCTTGTCAAACAGTTTGATCAGCTACGAGTAGACAGTTCCGAATCAGTAGTTGTGGCTTCTGAATCATCTTCATCCGGGTATACTCAGTCTTCCGTCAATATGTCTGCGACCGACGAGAAAGTGGCTGAATTGGAGAATTCTGTGAACAATATCAATGATCAGCTGGCCGCGATCTTGGCCCAGCTAGCTGAGTTAGCACTGAAGGACAACAAGAGTGGTAGTAAGCGTGCTGAGAATGAGGTGAACGATGGCCCTCGCTTTGGGAATGAGGAAGATTATCAGGATTATATCCGAAAACAGTTAGAGAAAGAGAAAGCTAAGGAAGAGGAGTGGAGGCAACACATCACACAGGAAGTGCAGGACTTGCGCGGAGGAAGCTCCGGAAGTCAGGATTTCTATAACTTGAAGAATTGTTTGTCGGCAACAGCTTTGCCTTTGAAATTTCGGCTCCCTGACATGAAAAAGTTCGATGGAACGGGAGATCCCACCGCTCACATGAATCAGTATGTCGCTGTAATGAAGCACACGATCCTGACTGAGGATCAAGTCTTGGGACTGTTTAACACCTACCTAGAGGGGGTTGCCCTCACATGGTTCCATGCATTGCCTGTGGTGACAAAGAGGGATTGGAAGGAATTAGCGAAGTCATTCATCGCTCAGTATAGCTTTAACACCATGCTTGAGGTCACTTTGAAAGAGTTAGAGAGCACTAAGCAACAGGCTGGGGAATCCTTTTCCGATTTTGTGAAAAGATGGAGGGCTAAGGCCGCAGTGATGAAACAAAAGCCGCTCGAGCAGGATCAGATCCGAATGGTGGTTGGCAACACGTTGCCGTATATCAAGAATGAGTTGCGGTATATGCTATTTACTGATTTCAATCAGATGTATAGTTGTGCCTTGACTGTTGAAGGGGATGGGGAGCCAAAGAAAGCTTATACCAAGTGGACGAAGTCGGGATATAGTGCCGGAGGGCCTAGTGCGAGTACGGAATCCGCAGCAGTGAAAGTGGTTGATCTTAATGCTATTGAAAAGAGGCGGTTCGCCAAGTTCGATCAGACCTACGCAAAAGTTTTTGAGCATCTGCAGAAAAAGGGATTGTTGAAAGCCCTTACCCCGTATAACAAAGCTCAACCTACTCCGCAGATACAGGCTAGAGGGTATTGTGAATTCCATACCAGTTATGGGCATACAATAGAGAATTGTGAGAGGCTGAAACACGAAATCCAAGATTTAATCGAAGAGAAGAAGATAGCTGATCCTTCGTCAGCGAACCCTTCCGTTAGGCGCAATCCTTTGCCTAATCATAGGGTAAGCATGATCAGAATTGGTCTGACAGAACGTGTAGTGATGGAATCCTTCGAGGAGAACGTAGAGGAGTTGTTGGACTCCGATGAGAAGAATAATGTGGGAAATGGTTTGTATGTGTCGGCTTTGGAAGAGGAGCCAACGGAAGGAGTGATGGATGATAGAACTGAAACTGAGGAGACCGAGGAAGTCTCATCTCGGAGGATCATGCCTGTGTCGAAATTGTTTAGTGGGGTAGAAGACCCTGAAGCTCATTTGTATGGATACGTGTGTGCTATGTTGGGAGAGCCATAAAAAGTGGAAGAAGTCGCTCCATGGTTCCATCTTTCGCTGGTGGGCGAACCTTTGAAGTGGTTTCAATCGCTACCTGACGCCACTAAGCATGATTGGTCACTGATGTCAAGCTTGTTTTTGATGAAGTATCGAAGAGACAAAATACGGGCAGGGGAATATAGCGCGATGCAAATTGGGCCTATCAAACGTCCGTTTCCAACTGTCAACAAGTATAATGAAGGGAAGGACCCCATGGAGCACTTGCATTTTTATCTGTCGGCTATGGGTCCTCTAGGTTTCAAAGAGGAGGAGATCACGAGCTTGTTTTGCAACTCATTGGCAGGAGATTCACTAGTGTGGTACATGTCTCTTCCAATGCACGTTAAAGCAGATTGGGCAAAAATGACTAAGAGATTCATCAAGAAATACGCCGCACTGGAATGTCCAGAGGAAATGCCTGCATTACCCGAAGAGGAGACGCCTGAAGCAGTAACAGCCATGTCTAAGTATAAGGGAGGTGAGAACCCCATTGATCACATAAACCGTTTCCGTGCCTACATGTTTGACGCGGGACTCTACCGAAGTGAGTTAGTCCAGCATTTTCCAAAGACACTCGTAGGAGAAGCTTTGATATGGCACCGAATGCTCGCGAAAAGACAAAAGGGGACTGGGGATCCCTCATGGAGGCCTTTGTGCAGAGGTATGAGAGGTATATCCCGTGGTCAGGGTCGTTGGAAGATTTAGAAAGGATCAGGCAATTCCCCGAGGAACCATTTGTGGATTATGCTAGAAGATGGAGGTTCAAGTATGCCTCGTGTCGGGTCACCTTGAGTGATCAGGAGCAACTCATGCGCATCCGGAAAGGTGCTATTCCACTCGTGGCTGGAAGAATGAATGGAGTGTTCCTCAAGGACTATGAAGAACTGATAGGCTGGGCTCGGTATGGATCGTCGGACCCTTCCTACATAAATCCGAATGTCCCTCACATAATGGATCTGATGGTCGTGAACGTTTGGGGAAGTTCCTCCGACGAGGAAGGTATCAATCAGAGGGTTCCGATCAACATCTGGGACGAGTCTGATGATGAGTCGGAAGTGGCTGTTAGCGCCGAAGGAAAGATTCTGCCAGGATTCGAAATCTTCAATGATGTTGCCGACTGGGGCAAAGGAAAGGCGAGCTGCTTTGTCGAGGAGATTATGATGCTGGATTTGAATGCCGAGGAGCAAGTCATCACTATTGAAGCAACTGCGGGAGCGGTGGACGAGCCTAGTACCTCCAAGGTTCATGAGGAGCCCGAGAACCCTGATGATGAAAATTGTGTTACTGCTTTGTTTAAATCAGATGATGTAATCACCCATGCTATCAATGAAATGAATTCTGATTTTGCTTACTTGCTTGATGTTGATCATGATCATTCCATGCATTCTCATTCATATAACATGCCTACATTTGAAATCAATGCAATAGAAATGTCAACTTTCAATCTTGGTACGGATGAAAATCCTAAACTTATACAAATTGCTCAAGAATTAACTATTGAAGAGAGAAAAGAATTTGAGAGAACAATTAAAAAATACGAAATTGTATTCGCTTGGACATATGAAGACATGCCTGGAATTGATCAATCTATCGTAACTCACCGCATTCCAACTTATCCCGAAGCAAAGTCCGTAAAGCAGAAGCTCCGACGTATGAGACCCGAATGGGCATATAAGATCAGAGAGGAGGTGAAGAAGCAGTTAGAAGCAGGATTCATCGAAGTGATCGACTATCCCCCTTGGGTCGCAAATGTGGTGCCAATCGCAAAAAAGGACGGCAAAGTGAGGATGTGCGTCGATTACAGAGATCTTAACAAGGCATGCCCCAAGGATGAGTTCGCATTGCCTCATATCGACGTATTGATCGACAGTGCAGCGTCAAGTGTATTACACACGAATGTGGATGGTTTCATGGGCTACATGCAAGTTCAGATGGCCGAAAAGCACAAAGCAAAAACCTCGTTCACAACTGAGTGGGGGACATACTGTTACAGAGTAATGCCGTTTGGTTTGAAAAATGCCGGGGCAACTTACCAGCGAATGGCCACAGCACTGTTCCATGATATGATACACAAGGAGGTAGAAGTCTATGTGGACGATATGATGGTCAAATCAGAGACAAGAGAAGGGCATTTTACCGCGCTCGAGAAGTTTTTGGCCCGAATTGCAGAATTCAAGCTAAGGTTAAACCCGAAGAAGTGCTTTTTCGGCGTTTCGTCGGGGAAAATCTTAGGCTATGTAATCGGAAATAAGGGAATCGAGGTAGATCCTGATAAAGTGAAGGCTATACAGGAGATGCCGGCGCCGAGAAATGAGAAGGAAGTGAGAGGGTTTCTGGGGCAAGTTCAGTATATCAGTCGGTTCATAGCAAGACTCACCGCAATCTGTGAGCCAATCTTTAAGTTGCTAAGGAAAGACCAACCCGCTATTTGGAATGATAAGTGTCAGCAAGCTTTGGAGAGCGTCCGGAGCTATTTGTCTAATCCGCCAGTGGTGAGACCGCCTAAACTGGGAAAGTCGCTTCTCCTCTACGTAGCAATTAAGGAGCGATCTATTGGGGCAATGTTGGCTCAAGAGGGAGACATCGGTGTGGAGCACGCGGTGTATTATTTGAGTAAGAAATTCCTGGAGTACGAGCTCAAGTACAACATGATCGAAAAGACATGCGTGGCAGTAGTATGGTTGACAAAGAAACTGCGGCACTATTTCCAATCGTATAAAGTGATCATTATTTCTCGGATGGACCCCGTGAAGTATCTATACCGAACTCCATCCTTGACGGGGAAGTTAGCCAGATGGTTGTTGCTTTTATCCGAGTTTGACATTGAATATGTGACGAAGAAGGTTATCAAAGGGAGGGCCGTGGCAGAATTTCTGGCCAACCAACCCCTAAATGCAGAGGAAGAAGAGATAAGTTATGATTTCCCCGATGAGCACTTGAACGCAATCGAAGTCATACCGTGGAAAATGTTCTACGATGGAGCAGTTAATTCGAATGGAGCTGGAGTTGGAGTACTACTTATCTCACCAGAGGGAGAAAGGATCCCGATGGCCAAGAAGTTATCCTTCCCTCTCACCAATAATATGGCCGAGTATGAAGCGTGCATTTATGGTTTAGAGTCATTAGCGGCACTGGGAGCGTCATATGTCGAAATTTGGGGTGACTCAAAGTTAATCATCGAACAGGCACAAGGAAACTGGGAGGTAAGAGAAGAAAGACTACGTCCGTACCTCGATCAGCTAGAAGGGTTGGCACAAAGATTCTAAGAATGTCGTTTCTATCATATCCCTCGAGCACAGAACCAGGCGGCAGACGCTTTGGCCACTTTGGTGTCAGTTTGGGACAACCCCCGGAACCTTGCCTCGAAACCGTTGGTATTGAGGAGATCTCACAAACCATGCTACGAGGACGTGATGCTGTTAGGGGCAGATGAAAAACCGTGGTATTTTGATATCGTGAACTTCATGAAAAATGGAACATATCCGGCAGAGTCAGAACCTAGGGATCAAGCTGTGATTAGAAGGCTAGCTCGTCAGTTCGTCATCCACAACGACTTGCTTTACAAAAGGCACATTGATGGGTTACAACTAAGATGCTTGGATGCGGGAGAAGCCCGCGAGGCAATGGAATCAGTACATTCAGGAATTTGTGGAGCCCATATGGGGGGAGCAGTACTAGCTAAGAAAATTATTAGGCAAGGCTTCTATTGGCTCACCATGGAAAGAGATTGTAACGAGTATGCGAAGAAATGTCACGATTGTCAAATCCACGGCGATTGCAGTCATCTTCCGGCCATGGAATTACATGTGTTAGCACCTATTTGGCCATTCGCTGCCTGGGGCATTGACATCATCGGCGAAGTAAGGCCTAATGCTTTAAATGGACATAAGTTTATTGCAGTCACCATCGATTATTTCACCAAGTGGGTAGAAGCAGGGTCGTTTAGCAAACTGGGATCCAAGCAAATGAGAAAGTTCATTGAAAAACACTTGATCACCAGGTTTGGAGTGCCTCATCACATGATTACGGATAACGGGGTCTAGTTTCAGGGGGAAGTAAGGAATCTTTTCCGAGAATATGGCATTGAACATCACAGATCTTCTCCGTACCGGCCACAGGCTAATGGGGCAGTAGAAGCAGCTAAAAAGAACCTTAAAAGGATTCTCGTAAAGACGGTGGAATCACATCGGAACTGGCATGAGCACCTCCCACCCGCGTTGTGGGCTTATCGCACGACAATCAGAACCTCGACTGGGGCAACGCCATTCTCCTTGGTATACGGAACAGAAGCAGTCCTGCCGATTGAGATCGAAAAGCGATCGTTGAGAATCGCAGTGGAAGCAGAAATCCCCGAGACGGAATGGGTGAAGAGGCGATGTGAGCAGTTGGCTCTAGTTGACGAGAAAAGGATGGAAGCCCTTTACCACGTACAGTTATATCAAAGAAGGATGGCTCGGGCTTTCAATAAAAAAGTCAAGACCAGCCCTATCAAAGAAGGAGATTTGGTGCTGAAACAGATCCGTGTGACGCACACTGACCCGAGGGGGAAGTTCAGGCCTAACTGGGAAGGGCCATTCGTCGCGAAGAAGATACTAAGCAAAAGAGCGGTGAAGTTAACCACAATGGACGGCATGGAATTCTCCGAACCTACTAACCTGGATAGGCTTAAGAAATACTTTTCGTAAAAAAAAAAAAAAAAAAAAAAGAAAAAATTCCCGATAGGTTGAAAACCCGCAAAGGGCGACCTAGGCAACAACGAGGGAAATCCCAATGGGTGAAAACCCGAAAGGGCACTCATTTAAAAATTCCGAGATAGTAAAAGGAGAGGAGAAAAATCGCCGGGATCCGAAAACCGAAAGGCGGGTCCTGGTAACAATAGTTATGACTTGAGCAATTACAAAAACAATGTATAAGAGACTAAGTATTTCTGTTGTTTGTAAATAAATAAAGGCATGAATATATTTGATGAGAATGATTGGAATCATCATAATCTACTGAATGCATGGTAATACGAATCACGAGTTATACATTTCCTATCCTACTTTTCACAAAAAGCCTACCTACTATCCACCCCACTCCCTATACATCAGCTATACAGCGGGGAAACTCCAATAAAAGCTACAAAGCAATAATGAAAGCTACAAAGCAATACATAACGAGCCTAATACAGAGGGAAATCCCAATAGTCCTCAAAATCTCTCAAGTATGATGCCCGCTCCGCAGATAGTGCCTCCTCGGCAGCTCGCGCTCGCTCATCAGCAACTCGTGCTCTCTCATCGGCGACCCGTGCTCTCTCCTCGGCAGCGAGGCGTCCGATCTACTCATCGCGCGCCCTCTCCTCGATGGCAAGGCGACCCTCAGTCTCCCGTCGCATCATCCCTGACTAGTGGTCATTTCTCTCCTGATACACCTGACCGACCCCGGGCGTCGGCCTCCCACACCAACTCGCTCTGCCTCCGCTCGTGGGCATGCAGATCGCTCTAAAGCAAAAGAAAGGAAAAACAGAAAAAAATAAGAAGCAGCGTAGGCACGAACATAAATCATACATACATGCATACATTCCACTACACTAAAGTAAAATAATGATACATACCAGGTGATCGGTGCAGCGCAAGCTGAGGCGATCTCGTAGGTAACCAGACAGCCCCACGTAATCCGTACAAGTCTCCCTCGTGGTCAGAGAAGCGTCTGAGGGATCAAATGGGACCCTCGAGGAGAAGATAGGAGGAGCCGCCTCGAATCCCGCATAAGCTGCCCCGGACTCGTCATAGCAAATCGTGGCATAATCTCTCCCGTAGTCTGGTAGGGGCACGCCTAGGGAAGACCTCTCCGGTCGGGCAGCGCTGGAGGACTCGCCGACGTAGTAGGGCTGCTCGCACACAGGCGTCTGAGCTCGAGTACCGTCAAAGAAATCAGATAAATGGGCACTCCTCCAGGACCCCTCCTGCAAAAAAAACACACAATAAAAACCCCTAAACATCTCATGAATGAAAGGTAAAATAAGAAGGGGGTGGAACCACTTACCGGGACCTCCTCCTGACCGAAGACTGCCGCGACAGCCTCCCTCGAAAATACATCTGCCACCGGATCCACCTCCATCGCTGCCGCCGGGGCATCCCTCGTGCTCAGCAGAGTAGATAGGTAAGGCTCACGGCCCCCGGCGTGAATCCACACCGCTCTACCAACGAACCGATGGGTCAAGTCCCGACGAATGGTCGATAAGGGCATGGTCCGCACCGCGAACATAGAGACGGGGATCTCACCCGGTGTCCAGTGAGCGTCCCTAACTCCAGTGATGCCTCGATCCCCTAAATACCATGCCCGCATGCAGGGGCCGGTGAGCACACACTGCTGCTCCTGGATCATCGATACATATGTATAATCGGGGCCGAAGTCGAGGTCGTCCCACCTGAACTTAATCTAAAAAACTGCACAAAGAGAAAGTCAGAAAGACTCAAACAAAAACCGAGCATGATTAGGCAAAATCTACCTGTGTGAGGGTCAGCGAGTCGATCCAATCTAGGAGCCGTGGCACCGTCCGACTCCTTTCGGCGCTCAAGTCAAAATCCCTCCATCGAGTCATGAAAGGCGGCCTCGGTACTCTCGGTCGAGATCGAGACCGGATGGGAAGGATGTGCCTCTCATACGCCCACACCTGCGGTAAAAACAAGGACTAGGAGTGTGAAAAACGCGAAGAAGATAAGACAGGCAAGTCAAGAAGGCATCACGTACCAGCAGAGCAAAGGTGTAACCACCGAAATCCTTACGCTTCCGGCAAGTCAGATCCAAAAACTTGTAGAGAAAGGCTAAGCCTGCCCCCGCCCAATCGTAGGAAGCCGCTGCATCCAGATCGCTGAGCGCCTGAATGAGACCTGCGTGTACCTTTCTGCCCTTCGTGCGGAAAATCGTCTCACTCAGAGTATACACTAAGAAGCTGCGAACCGCCAAGTCGGTATCGTCTGTCTCGCAGAAATCTCGCCGACTCAAGAGGCTCGCTGTGGAAATAAACTTCGCTGGAGTAGATTTGGCGCATAGGCGAACTCCTGGTCCAATCAAGGCAGCGAGCCTAGCAAGGTCGACCCGTGGTCGCATCATACCGACATGGAAAGGAACGGGAGTGTTGCTCCCTCGCAACCCTGTTAGCAGCGAAAAATCTCGGGGTGAGATGGTCATCTCCCCAAAGGAAAGGTGGAAGGTGTGGGTCGAGTCAACCCAACGCTCACATAAGGCCCGTAGGCCAAAATGATCGCATACCCCGTTGGTGCGGGGCAGCGCTGCAATAAAAGGCTCGAAGCCCAACTCATGCACGTGGGCTCTCGCCGCGGCACCTAGCCTATCGTACCACGAGTGAATCTCGGCGGTGGTCCCCGAAATCTCAATGAACTAAAAAGAACAAGACAAGAAAATTTAAATACAGCTCCTAAAGCATGCAATTGATAAGAACGCGTTAAGACTAGGTATTCTTTCATAGAGACATCCGGTCAGTTAGGACCAATTTTCTGTAAAAATCTCTCATGTAGGGTCATTAACGTAGTGTTTAGTCAATTCTTTAATCCACCCTCGTCTGCGGGGACGAGGAGCATAGTTTAGGTTTTACTATTTACGTGCATTAGCTAAGTTTTTACTATTCACGTTTTACTATTCACGTGCATTAGTTAAGTTTTTACTATTCATGTGCACTATTCACGTTTTTACTATTCACGTGCATTAGTTAAGTTTTTACTATTCACGTGCATTATTCACGTTTTTACTATTCACGTGCACTATTCGCGTTTTCACTATTCACGTGCACTATTCACGTTTTACTATTCACGTGCACTATCCACGTCTTCACTATTCACGTTGTTTTTTACTATTAGCATGCATAAATTCGCAGTGTCACTATTCACATGCATATAACGCGCGTTCTTACAAAAATAAACAAGTGCTACTTGTAAATAAAGGAATTCACGTTTTCTAGCTAAAGTCCTCTAAGGCAGTCTAAGGGTTAGCATGCAAATCATGTTCGGATAGGAATGCTAAAGCCTAGAGTTCGAATCAAATAAAAGTGAGAAATTACTTACCTCGTTGCAGCATGTCCTGCTCAAATGCGTCGTAGGGTCGTGGAAGGTATCCACTCTATCCAGGTTTACGTAAACCTCATCCATGCCTCTAGTGCCATCCCATTCATCTAAATCCATCCCGAGAATAATCCAAATTGAAGTCTAGTGAGAGAAAGAAGAGAGAGAAGGTGTGGGGTTGAAATGAAACCCCACCACCTTATATAGGAAGAGGGAATGACATTCCCGTAAATACCGAAAAGGTACAATTTGACATAAAGGTAAAAAGTAAATAATTATTTACTAGATGCACAGACCTCCGATTTGCAGTCCGTTTCAGTCTGCATTTCTCCCAGACAACGACCAACATTGCCAAGATATGAACTCCAGACAACAGCTAATTTTTACAGAACAGTGACACCAGTCAAAATACAGACAACAGTCGACAGAAAAATAATCATTAGTCTATATCATTCCAGACCAAAACACGTTTCCATTAAACCTCCGAGACACTAGCTCCAGACAATGGTGTTTTAAAAGAATTCAGAATCGTTAGAAAGAACTTTTCTGCCCTTGAGCCATCTTACCTACGGTTCACGACCGAGGTAGCTTCTTAGCCCTCTTACCTACGGTTCACGACCGAGGTAGCTTTTTAGCCATCTTACCTACGGTTCACGACCGAGGTAGCTTTTTAGCCATCTTACCTACGGTTCACGACCGAGGTAGCTTTTTAGCCATCTTACCTACGATTCACGACCGAGGTAGCTCTTTAGCCATCTTACCTACGGTTCACGACCGAGGTAGCTTTTTAGCCATCTTACCTACGGTTCACGACCGAGGTAGCTTTTTAGCCATCTTACCTACGGTTCACGACCGAGGTAGCTTTTTAGCCATCTTACCTACGGTTCACAACCGAGGTAGCTTTTTAGCCATTTTACCTACGGTTCACGACCGAGGTAGCTCTTTAGCTATCTTACCTACGGTTCACGACCGAGGTAGCTCTTTAGCCATCTTACCTACGGTTCACGACCGAGGTAGCTTTTTAGCCATTTTACCTACGGTTCACGACCGATGTAGCTTTTTAGCCATCTTACCTACGGTCCACGACCGAGGTTGCTTTGAGCCATTCTTACCCATAGTCAACGTACGCTAGATTCCGAGAAAAGAACATTCATCGATGGCCACTCCGAAGATGACGATGGAAGGAATCAGCGGACGACACCGGAACGCGCAGCGCAAAGGTCAGGTATGCTTCCTCCTACTCTTTACGTGTCTTTTACTTTTATATGTTTTACATTGCATGTGTTATGTTAGCAAAAAACGTTTTCGACACACACACATCACTGTCAAAATAGAAAAGTAGGGGCAACTGTAGACACCGAGTCGGAGGACCTGTGACGAAAACCTGAAAACAAGACGGTTGAAGCGATTGATTCCGGAAGTTTTGAAAAAATATATAAAGAATAATAAGCGAAGGAAAATCGGCGGCACGGGGCGTGCGCTCGGCGTCCGTCGGACGCACCGCGAGTGGCACGCTCTCGACGTCCGAGCAATGTCCGGGTCCGGTGGCACGGTGCGCGCTCTCATGGGCCGCTGAGCTCACGCGCCCGGTAGCGCGAAGCGCGCGTTCGGCAGCCGCGACGTGTGAGCGTCCGACGGCGCGGAACGCGCGCTCGGCGGCCGCGGGGTGCGCACGCCCGACGGCGCGAGGCACGCTCCGAGGGTCGTCGGGCGGGCGCCCAACCACGTCGGGCGAACGCCCAACGACCGTTGGGCGAACGCCCGACGAAGGTTGGGCGCGGGCGCCCAACCTTGCGTTGGGCGATCGCCCTACAAATGTTGGGCGGCCGCCCAACAAGGTTGGGCGGTAGCCCAACACAAGGTTGGGCGGCCGCCCAACCCCAATGGGCGACGCCCAATTTCCTTTGGACGTCGCCCATTGGTCCGGGGACCCGTTTGCCTATAAAAGGCACGGATCCCTATGCATTTTGGAGGGAGGAGGATTTTTGGAGAGAGCTTTCTCACTCTAAACATTTTTAGAGAGAGAGAGTGAATTTTTTTGAGAAAAATATTTTTTTTCTCAAAAATTCCAAATTTCCTAAAGTTCAATTTTTACTAAAAAAATATAAAAAAACGGAAGATCGTGGTTCGTGGAATCAATCGGCTTCGACTATCAGATACCGAATTTAAGATATTATCCGAGGACTAGACTCTCTTTATTTTATTTTATTTATCTTCTTCTTCTATTTATTTTTATGTTATAGTTTTTATTTATTTAGTTATTCACTTATTTTGTCACGTTTTATTTAATTAGCGTATTTATTTAATTTTCGTTTCGTGTTGAATAAAATTCGATTTTGTGTTAAAATAAAAAACCTCGTTTTGATATCCCAATACGAACCGTGATCCGATAAAAAGGTAGTTCGGGTATCGAAAACGTTGTAATTATAAGTTTTTAATTTAAAAGAAATTTCTAAATAATGTTTTGAAATAAAAAATGTCGTTTAGAAACTTCCGTTTTCGACTATGATCCATCTTTGGTAGTTCGGAAATCCAAAACGATTGAATTAGATTTAATTTAAAGCTTTTGAATAAATCTGGAAACATTTAGGAGTGCTGCTGTAATTTACCTATTCTGTCACTAAATGCTGTTTACAGACGGATTTTCCGTCGGTAAATCTGCCAAAACGTAAAAAATGCCATTTCAGTCCCTTTTTCCTAACTTTTAAGCTTTTAATCTTTAATATATATATGTATAATTATGTAATATATGTTTTTCAAATTATTCTGGACCTTTAGCATATATAATTATTTGATAATATTTGTATACCATTTTTTATACTATTTTCTAAATATAAGTATAATTATGTATATGTATTTCCTTTTTATTAATTTAGGCTATGTTTTAAATGATAGTTATTTGATATTTTGAGAAATAATCGATAGATATTAGTATATGTTATTTTTTGGTATTTAAAACTATATTAGTTATGTATATATATATATAGTGTTGGGATATTTGGGTTATTTTGTTGATTATTGAATGAAATTATTTTTGGGTAAATGTTATTTTCTTATTCATAAGATTTACTTATTATTTTCACATTTTTTTTTGTATAAATGTATTGTACCTATTATTTTCATATACATATAGTTTCTTTTGTGTTAACTCTTATTTTCATATCTTCTTTTTTGATTTAAATGTATATATATATATATGTCTAAATTATTTTCTTTATTCTTTTGGCCCATTCATGGGTCCATGTGTCAAATGGGCTTTATTTGGGAGTGAATTTTGGTTCAAATATGTTTATTATTGTAATTATAATAAGTAGAGAATCCATTAAGGAAAGAGGGGGAAAATAAATCACAAAAAGAGAGCTTTCAATATAATTATTTAAACTAAAGTTTTTTTAGAAATTCTTAATGTAAATAAATAGAGTTTTCTTGACATTTCAAATCATTTCTCAAAACACCACGTCTTAAAACCTTAGTCCGTTCCAACGGCGGATTAAGCGCACATTATAATTAAAATCGTTTTCTTTGTGAATAATAGAGTTTTGAATCGTTTTCTTAAATGATTTGTACAAAATAAAATTGACTTGTATGTTTAACCACGTTTTCTTATCAAAGGTTTTTTATCTCAATGTTTTCAAACACTCGAGTCGTTCCAACGGCGATTCGGGTAAACTTCATCAAACGGGGTTTTAAAACGCACTTAAATCGTTCCAACGGCGATTAAGGTGCGAACCATGTAAATAAACTCGTTTTGGGGGAACAAGTTAGTGTAGAATAAACACACGGCATGACTTTTAAATACGGTTGTAAATAAATCACTTCTTTCTCCCCCATCTCTGTGTATGTATAACATAAATGAGTGATTCTTTACTAATGTGGCTTTTCAATAATATATGCTCAAAACGGTTTCAAAAAAAGAGAAAGAAAAGGGTTTCAAATGAATTTTAAACTTAAAGAAGAATACGATTAGTCCGTTATCGCCTAACATGCTGAGTAGGAGGCCGGTGGTTCATAACCGGGCGATGTCGGGGTGCCTAGTAGCCTTTCTCCGGAAAGGAGCTAGCCTTCTCGGCTCGTACCTAAGTTTCCCGAACCCACACCGGTCTCCCGCAAGGGATCGGTGTTCATTTTCCCATTCGTGGGTGGCGACTCTTCCATATCTCCGAGCTCCGGTCCTGCCGAGCAGCTTGATTCCACGATTGGTTGCTTTCGGCGCCAATCACCGCTTACGTCGCCATGAGGTTGTCCACCCCTCGGTCCGCCCGGGAGATTAGGCCGCGGCACCTCGTCTAACAGCAATCAAACAAGAGGACTCCTGATCCATAGCTAACAAAGCCTGCAAAATAGCATCAGTTAGATATTCAAATTGGAATATTTCCATATTGATGTTGGAAATATTCCAACACTCCTGGGCAAAGATGCAACCAACAAAGATATGGCAATCATGATCCACATCCACATGATAAAAAGGGCAATGAATAGGGACCGGCAACCCCTTAACTGCTAATCTGTACCTAGTAGGCAGGCAGCCCGCAGCTCACTTCCAAACAAACATTTTGATTTTTCCAGGGATATTCAATTTCCCTAACTTCTCCTAGCCCAGATTACCATTCCCCTCAACACCTTCCCCATTCAACACATGATAACCAGATTTGCAAGTATAGATCCCGTCTTTTGTGTAGTGCCACCTCCAACCATCCTCTACATCCCTAAAGGGGATCAACAAGTTACACACCTCCCTAGCATCCTCCTCCACCAAAAGATGCTCAATCTTCCCTCTATCCCACAACTTCCTCCCCGGAATGAAAAGTTCTTCAACTTTAATCTCCCTTTGCCCCATCCTAAGTCATTCCTGAACCATAAATGGTGTCCAAGTGTTCAACCAGGGATCTTTCCAAACCGAAATAAACTTCACATTCCCAATTCTCATCCTCAACCCCAACTTCAGTACTCTAATGGCCCGCCACACACTCCCCCAAACAAAACTAAGATTATTGCCTAATTTGGAAGAAAGGAAAGAAACTTTTGGAAAATATTTGGCTTTAAAAGCTTTCCCACCAAAGAATGCAGCGCAACCACTAACTTCCAACCATGTTTACCAAGTAAAGCAAGATTAATTAATTAATCAATTGATTAATTAGATTGCATAGGATAAATTATTAATTGAAACATAATGCAATTTAATTCTTTAGAGCCTTAATAATAATTGTGGAATAATTGAATTAGACCTAATTAATCCTAATTGAATTAAATATAATATGTAGGGTTATATTTATGATTAGGAATCAAGAATGGGCTAATTGAAAATTAACCACTTAACCTAAACCTAATTGGAAGAGGTATTAAGGCCTAGGTGAAAACAATTAATTTCTAAGCCTCAATCACTGAGAAAGTTCGACCCCCTATTGTTCTTGGTGTTCTTCGAGTTCTTCGTGTTCCATATCGATTTCGGCTAGCACCGGTCGGTGCACGAGACCATGGGAGATTCACTCGCCTTCGCCTTGTAGATTTCTTCAACCGTCTCTAGAAGAGACTAAACCCGTGAATTCCTATGTTCGTCTTTAAAATTATTTTAAGGTTCAATCTGTGGTAGTCTAACCCGATTCTTAACTGGATTATAGAAAATTTTAACGATAGATTTCCACTGCGCTTCGTTGATTTTCGATTATTAATCCCTAATAGTGGTATCAGAGCATAGGCTCGTTAGACTGTATGTTTTGGCCTCTGATTAAAAGGTTTAAAACTTAGATTAATCATATATATGTTTGTGTTTGATGTATTGATTTTCTGTTTTGAGAAGATTTATTAAAACAAAGTATATATGATTTTGGTTTAAATTTAAATCATCGAGGCTGATTTGATTTTATATCGAGGTCGGGGCTGATGTTTAAATTCGTGTTCTTCGTATGTATCACGAGATTATTAAAAAATAATTAAAATAATAGGGGTTGTTCAAAACATACCCTACTATAGCTGCGAGGCGACCGCCCCTGTGGGTGGTGGCTGCTGCTGCTGGGCGGCTGTCCACGATGGACAGTCATAGAGTCACGAGTTGTGGGCCTAGGGTTGGTGAATTTTGGGCTAGGTATTAGGTTTTAATTGATTTTAAAAGGTTTTAATTACCTAGAGTCAAATTTGCACCATATTAAAATGTTTATGGACTGAAAATGTTTAAATAAAGGGTAATTAATTTATTAGTCCCTATATTTTGACAAAACACACTGTTTAGTCCCTATATTTTTAAAAACACATGGTAAGGTCCTTAACCTTTTTCTTAGTGAACTGTTTAGTCCTTCCGTTTGTTTGTTAGTTTTTTTTACCGTTTATGACTTCGGAAATGACTAAATTACCCTTTATTATTTACCTTCAAACTTTAGAAGAGGAAATCCAATTTAGAAGACGACGCTATTTGTATGGAGAACAAGAAAAAGAACATACCCAATGCTTACGAATTTGAACAATTAAGAAGAAAATCAAGAAGAAGAACACTCAAAGTTGATTTCAGATGCATTAGAGTTTAAAGGAAAGGAAAATAAAGGAAAAGAAGAACGCAAATCCAAATTGACTAACAAAATCTTCATGAGAGACTAACGGCAGGGACTAAACAGTTCACCGAAAAAAACGTTAGGGACTAAACAGTTCATCGAGAAAAATGTTGGGGACTTTATCATGTGTTTTTGAAAATACAGGGACTAAACAGTGTGTTTTGTCAAAATATAGGGACTAATAAATTAATTACCCTTAAATAAATGATTAATATTGCAACACCCTTAGCTTCATATGCCAATCCTATTTTGGGTTCCGTCTAACCACCAAGCCACACAAATACATCCAGTTCTCTGAATCACGAGCCTAACACATTTGGACCAAAGCTCTAAAGAACTTTAGCTAATAAAAGGTGGGGATTTGATAACAAGCGATTAACTGAAGTGCATATCTGAACCAACGAACGTGCCTCGACTAGAGCATAATCGCTATTGACTTGTGGATCAACGGGAAAGAGCCTACAAACCACAAGATGTTAATCCCTATAATTACACCTATAATTATAAGATGACGGTTTTGTCTGCAAATCCCCTTATGCCCACTATAGGATATTATATAATGTCATCTCCACACATGTCCTGAGTCACTATTAGCGCGCAAAAACTGATAAACTGTCAAAATTACCCCTACACCTTTTAAATAAAAGGTAAATCACCACAATATCTTAGATTGCTACTATCCATCGTCTTCTTCCTCTAAAATTCTACAAAGAGCCCCTCTTTTTTAATTATTTTCCTCTCTCACTACAAGAAATTATCTTTTCCAATCACCACTCCTTATATTTTATCACATCAATAGATTATCATCTTGAGCCAACATAAGAAACATATAATTTTTTTTCTAATTTTTATTCTAATTTTTATTCAAATACCCCCAGTACACCCTTGTGGTGGGACCCCTCCCCGGACCCTCGCTCAGCGGGGACGCGTAGTGCGACCGGGCCGCCTTTTTTTTTTTTTTATTCAAATAATAGTTTTCATGTAGATAGTATATTTTCATTAAAAAATAATCCATTTTAACTTACTATAAATTATTTCTTTCAGAGTTCTTGATTAATGTTAATTTAGCAGAAAAAATAAAAAAAAACTCCTTATTTTTCATAGTAAGTTAGAGATTAATATGAATGAAAAAAATAGTAATAGATTATGTCAACCTGAATGAGCCTGAAAAATAGTAAAAGATTTGGAATAAAAAAGAAGCCCTGGTTCTCAGCCTAGAAATACTTCAACATAATACATATGACATATGACATGTGGTAAGTAAAGATTGGTTAGAGAGAAGTATAAATATTCATGAAAGCATGAGGTTTTTTCATCAATATAGCAAACAAAAAAAGAACTAATTACAATTGTTTTTGAATTAAAAAAAGTAAAGAAGATGAACAATTCTCAAGATGCTAGCTACCAGGCTGGACAAGCCAAGGGCCAAGCTCAGGTTTTTATTTATTTATTATTATTTTAACATTTCTCATTTTATTTTTTCAATAGAAATGTTATAATAATTATATATAAATATATTTATGATTTTATAGGAGAAATCAGGGCAGCTTATGGATAAGGCTGGCAATGCAGCTCAGTCTGCCAAGGAATCATGCCAAGAGGTTCTTTTTTTTCTTTTTCTTTCTAAAAATAAAATAGCATTTAATTAAATACTTGATTTTTATAGTTATTTTTATGTTTTTAACTCATTAATTAAAATTAAAATGCAGGCTGGGCAGCAAATTAAGGAAAAAGCACAGAGTGCTACTGAAACTGTAAAGGACAAAGTTGGAATTAACAATTGATTGAAGATATTATATTTTCCCTTTTCTTGTTATTATTTTTTGTTTATTTATTTTCTTGAAATTAATAAAATGGATTAATTTTTTCTTATTGTTTCTTTATAATTTCTTAATCCCAGTTTTGATTTTTTTTTTATATCAGAACTACTTGCCTTGCTTATTTCCGCATACAATTATCTATTATAAATAAGTTTAAGGTCTTGATTTGGGGTGTAACCGAGCCGAACCCTAAGTAGGCTCGGTATTGAGTCGTTAATATCTCGAGTCGAGCCTTCTCGAATCGAGCTTTGACGAGCTTTGACCGAATCTGACCGAGCTTTGACCGAGCTGAGGTTTTATCGAGCTTCTAACAAGGTTTAACGAATTTCATTATACATGTATAGAATAAGTAATGTAAAAAACAGAAAAACCTTATAACATACTCTATATGAGTTTAAAATATTTATAAAGAAAAACAATCATGTTTGTGTCATTTTTTTATGGGTTAAATCTTATTTGAGTTGTGAATTGGGATGAAAACTAATAATAACCAATGAAATATATATAGTAATTAAAAATAATTGAGCTTGCTCGCGAGCTTTCGAACCAAACTTAAGGAAATTCAGACTCAGCTTGTTAGTGCTCGAGCCGATCCCTAACTCGAGTCGAGTCCTATCGAGCCGAGCTTTGATCGAGCTTTCACCGAGCCGAGCTCGAATAGTTTGCGAACTACCAAGGCTCGTTTGCGCCCCTTGTCTTGATTCTATGTGATTGAATAGAAAAGCGATTCAGAGAAACTACTCAGAATGTTCAAATCTCTAAATATTAGAAACAGTAAAATTCACCGGTCATAAACAGTTTTGTTGACCTACTCTAATGACATGTTAAGGGTTAATCCTGCACCATCCATTTTCTAAATGGATTAACACGAAAGGATCTATTTTTGAAATAAATTGATACAAGTTGATTCGTTTAACCTGATTAACTAAAGTCAACTGCTAAATACCGCTCCCAAATTACTTATCACCACCTCTTTTGGACTTTTTTGCCCTTCTCATAATTTTGATCAAAAACTGAAAATTCTCTCTCCAAAATCATAAACCCAAACAATAATAATTGAAATTATGAAAATAATTGATGTGTGACAATCCGAACCCCGAAAATGGATGATTACGAGTCGGAAACATTAAGATTTACATGTTTTTTTTATCAAAGAACTCATGAAAATAATTGAATACTTCGGTAGAATATAGTCCTACCAATCCTGATGATTTTATGATTTAAGTTCAGGTATGTCTATTAATGATTCGGGAGAGATGTTTTTTTCCTTTGTTATATCCTTAATAGAGTACCTAAGAACTAGACAAAACACCTTATGAGTTGTGGAAAAGCTTTGTGCCTAATTTATGTTTTTTAAAGGTTTGAGGTTTTCTTGCTAAGGTTTCCTTATCGATGCTTAAAAGATCCAATATAGGATCTAAAACCTTTGATTGTCCTTTTATTAGTTATGTTCAAAATAGTCCTACTTATCATTCTATATCTTTGAGTGATTATTCTATTTGTGAATATGGAGATTCTGATTTTTTTTTTAAGAATATCTTCATTTGAAGAACGATCTTGTGTCTAATGATTTTGTGACATATTTTACTTCTTATGTTCTTATTTTTACCAACTACTTTTGGTTTTATTATGAATGAAAATGAGATTAGAAGTGAAATGAACTTTTGAGAAGTAAAAAAAGTAGAGAATAACTAGTAGTTTTTTAGATGATTTCATCATTGTCTTTATATTAGAAATCTCGATAGAATAAATGTTGAAATAATGTCATCTATCTTATAGAAGAAGATCCAAAAACATATGAAGAAACATTAACCTCTATCAATGACAATTTTTGGAAAGAGGCAACAAAAAGTGAACTTGATTCCATTATGCAAAATCATAATTGGGACTTAATAAACCTATCAAAAGGGACTAAATCTATAAAATGTAAATGGATCTTTAAAATAAATAGAATGCATGTTGGATCCCTTGAGAAGTTTAAATTTGGACTGGTTGCAGTATGTTATAGTAAAAATAAAGGAATTTGATTATTTTGATACTTATTCTCATGTTACTAAAATCTCTAGTATTAGAACTTTGATTGCTATTTGCAGCTATACGTAGTCTTGTATAGATCAAATGGATGTAAAAACTTCTTTTCTAAATGGTGATTGAGAAGAAGAGCCTTATGTTCTACAACACGAATGACGTGTTGCTCTTGGTCAAGAGAAAAAAGTATGCAAACTGAAAAAAGAGTCTATATATGACTTTAAACAAGCTTCCAAACAACAATATGAAAACATTATCAGAACTCTAGTATCTAAAGGTTGTAAATGGTTCTCATACTTGTGTTTATTGCAAATCCTTTGGATCCAATTATGTCATTATATTCTTATATGTGGATGACATGTTAATCTCGGGCACTAATATGGATATGATCAATAAGACCAAAAAAAATATCTTCTAATTTTAACATGAAAAATATGGGGAAAGCACATGTAATCCTTCACATAAAGATTAAAAGAACTAAAATGGGCCTTGCTTTAGTGTTATCACATTGTTTTAAAAAAATTCAATATATTTCATATGGTGCCTCCTAGAACACCTTATGATTATAACATATCACTTAAGAAATAAGTAATATAGTGTTTTACAAGAAGAATATGCTAAGATCATAAGAAGGCTTATGTTTTCAATGAACCATACTAGACTAGACATTGCATCTATAGTTAGTAGATTGAGTAGATGTAGTCATAATTCTAATAGTTAACATTATATTACATTTCATCGTTTACTTAAATATTTGAAAGGTATTATGATTTTGAGTTTGCACTTTAATCAATTTTCTATTATTTTAGAAGGTTTTTATGATGCAAATTGGGTATTTGAAAATGATGAATTGGGTCCTACTAGTGGCTCTGTCTTTCCCTTGGGTGGTGGAGCCATTTCGTGTCAATCGTCCCCAAAAAATGCATTGCACGTTCAACCATTGAATCTGAATTTATAGCTCTTGAATTTGCAAGTCAAGAAGCAGAATGGTTGAGAAGTTTGTTAGAAAAAAAAAACTCCATTATGGGGGAGGTGTTTTGTACCTGTTTCACTATATTATCACTCACCAATAGTCATATAAACTACTAAAAATAGTGTCTATAATGGAAAGAGAAGACACATACACATTAGACGTAATGCAACAAACAAAATCTTAAGGAATGGAGTAATTCGCTTAGAATATATGAGGTTTGAGCAGAATTTATGAGAACTTCTTACAAAAGGATTACCAAGAAGAGTTGTTCTTGAAACATCGAATGGGAGTGGGGATAAATCCCACAGATCAAGATAATGTGGTGGATGCCTTTACCGGTCATATAAAGTCATATTTATCTTTTTTTTTTGCACTATATTTCCATTCCTAAGATGTAAGAAATTACATGGTGTACCTATAACCCATTGTGTGGTGACTCATTATAATGAACTTGGTGCATTGTATGATGAGTTGTGAAAAATTCTAAATGATTTTGTTTTGAAATCACCTATGCAAGTGTGAAAGTATGTCGCTTTTTGTGAAAGACTTGGGATATTTTTCTAGAGCACTTATAAGACACAAGTTGTGTGCATGGCTGATGGGCGTAAGTTGTCTAGTGGTAAATATATGTGCATGTGTACTACTAGACGTTACTACTTAGGGGCAAGTGTACCTTGTCGTATCAAGTAATAATCTGGTTAAGACTGTGTATTGAATCTGCGGGATTTATAACCACAAGTATTAAACTACTCAGTTCTATTTGTTATCTAAGCGGTGAATACTTTAGGTTGGTTTGGGTGACGATTACGAACTATTCCTAAACTACGGTGAGACAGATTTATATAACCGAAACTCTAAAGAAGTGATACGGGTGGTGATAAGTTATAAATATAATAAACAAAGACTCTAAATATATACGATTGATTATTTACTCTTGCAAAGACGACTACGTGTAGACCGACCGACCCGTGAAGTGCTTAGACTACGTGATTCCTCCTAAAGGCGTGTCTAATACTGGGGATCAGAAACTGGGACCCGTAAGTTCCGTGGCTTGTCAATTCCTACGGTTTCCGGTGCGTCACTTCTGGTAGGGCAGCACCTATATGGTTCCCTAAAGATAACCCGAAAGGGCGTCGGTAATCGTCACTACACCATAGAATGCATATTGCAACGATGCTGATTCGTTATGTTAGGCACCCCTAATTGTTGCATTTTGGCAAAAAATGGACTAAGGCAACGATTTTGGTCAATATATTTTCGTTGGTTAATTCACGGTTGCCTTTTTTCTCAAAGGCAACGAAAACGCTCTCGAAAGCAACAACGAATATAACGTTGCATTTGTTTTCCTCAAGTGCAACGGTCGAATGACACAATTAAAAGGCAACGAAAAATGAATCCAAAAGCAACGAATTTACATTTATTAATTGCTGCCTTTAATAAGATTAGGCAACATTATTTCAAACACAGGCAACATTTTAATCCAATAGCAACACTAGTTGGGTTCAAAAGCAATGGTATTTTATAATAAGGGCAACGACTTTTTAACCATTAAAAACACTTCTGTTATACAAATGCAACGACTTTATATTTTTCTAAATCAAGGTTTTTGGTTAACTAAAGCAACACAGTTTTATAGCAAAGGCAACAAATTTAAATTTTAGCAACAATTTTACTCTACAATTTTTCTCTTATAAATGTAACAATATTTAGAACAGAAAGCAACGATATTTATAACATAAAGGCAACGCCTATTTAAATAAACATCCTCAAGCAACAACATCCAAAAGTACCTAAATATCAACATCCAAAAGTACGTACACAAGCATAAATAAATCAATCATCGCGTTCATTTGAACGAACAATAGGAAGAACACCATCCAAATTTAGACTGAGTGATGAGCTAATAGCTCATTCTTCGCTTCGTCTCGAATTTTAATTTTGAATTGCTCTATTGCATCTTCAGACATGGGGCTCTTACTCGTAGCAGCTGAAGATTCGACGCTCCTATAACCTTCTGTTTTCTTCATGGGACCCATCCTACCAACTAGCTATTCATGACCATGAGATAATGAGCCTCCGAGTACTTCATCAGTCTGCTCAATGTCTTCCCATCAGATGACAACTCTTCAATCCTTGACTGTAGAATGAAAACATGAAATCAAATAGAAGACAACCAACAAATATTATGGGCACAAGAAAACAACCGACAATAATATCAAACAAGATATAAAATAAAGTGCAGACAGTTAAACAAAAAAAATCCGATTTAAATAAAGCGCAGACAGTTAAACGAAAATGAATGCATACAATTAATATAGAGTGCTGGCAGAAATGAATGCCTAAGAAGTATGTTTAAATCATCTCATCACAAAAAATTCTGATTTAAATAAAGTGCAGACAGTTAAACAAAAAAAATTATGATTTAAATAAAGGCAGACAGTTAAACAAAAATGAATGCACACAATTAAAATAGAGTGCAGGCAGAAATGATGCCTAAGAAGTATATTTAGATCATCTCATCACACACAAATCTGATTTAAATAAAGTGTAAACAATTAAACAAAAAAATTCCGATTACATAAAGTGTAGACAGTTAAACAAAAATGGATGCAAACAGTTAAACATTTCTGCCAAGTCGTTTTCTCATAACATAATGTACAATGCTCAAATGTCCTGAAATTAAAGTATAGTTGCCAAATTGTGTAAAGTATAGAGGTCAAATTGTTAAGTCATTTTAAGATCATTTTTTTACAAGACACCTTAAGGCTAATAGTCACTCAACTTTGTTTATTGTTGCACTATAGTCACACTAAATTTCTGTGGTCGTTTCTCGCTTTCTACTTAACCCTATCTCCATTCCATAGTTAATAAAACACACCTAACAATTCAAAATCCAACACTTACCTTTGCTTATGATTAACATGATTCTCTTATCCTTTTTCATTCTCCGAAAAAGTAAAACTATAATAAATTTCCAGTCTTAAAAAACTTAATTTCCTGGTCAAGTAAATGTATATTCCCATTGAACAACAATGTTTAAGCTAATTTAAAAAGAGAGAAATGCCTCTAATTAATCACTTTTAAGTTAGATATTTTAATTGATAGAGAGGCCATTTAACTGGTTTGATCTCTTTATCTAAACCAGGAATGCAGAATACAGCCAAACTAATCCTATCCTTTCCTGAATTTGTCACCACCCTGTGTACTAGGCTCTTGAATATTCCATTTCTCATTATCTACATATTATTAACTATATATTAAACCATTTCAAAACATAAGTAAAAATAATAAGCCATTATAAATTAATAGGATAAGATGTAAAAATACCACTAACGTTTACAGACAGAGCAATTTTACTCTTAATGTCTAAAATGGTGCAATTTTACACTTAACGGTGGCAGCCAAAAGCAATTTTACCATTAACATTGGCAAGTTGAGTCAAATTCAAACATTATTATAAAACACGGATATTTTATTCCTTATTTTGTACCAATTGCACTTAAGCTAATTCTATATTTTTTGTGATTTAATAATATAATTGGAGATTAATATTTTTAAATTCGGTGAAATATTTGAATTTTTTTTATTCAACTCGTACAAAGTACAGTATATTTTTTAATTTAAAAAAATAAATAAAATCACAGTGAAGTGTAGATGACAAGATTTGTGACCGAGGAAAAAACTTGATGAATAATTTCTTCAATTAACCCAACTTGTCAATGTTAAGGGTAAAATTAGGGTATTTTTGCACCTTATCCCTAAATTAATTGATAAAGTAGTTGTTTGGATTTTCAACTATTGTGGAATTACCTCAAATTGATCACTAGCATTGATAAAAAAAAAAAGTGCTTATGGAATGATAGGAACCTTGAACCAGTGATTGCCTTTAAAAAACTGAAGACCTTCAACTTGTTTGTCTTGCAAGAGAATGGTAATTGCTGATGCATCTACATGTGGTTTCACCCTGAGAATTCGATTGGGCATCGAACATGGAGGATAATAGTAGTTAAATCTTGCGGTCATCAATGCTCCTTGTACTTCTCCATACTACTCCAAAAGGCAATTTTCCTCTAAATTTAATGAACTTTCCATGGCTTTCAAAACTATTTCATTTCTTTGCTGGGCCTTCACAAAATATTCTTCCAATGTTTCCCTGCAACAAACTTTTTATAATTAATGATCCATTTTTAGACTCATATATATGACCATAAAATGTCAATTTGATACAAGACTCAATTTGACTCAAATGTATTCTACAAGTCAAGTTTAAGGAGCAAATTGACCTTCATCCTAATGAATTAATACTCAACATTCATTTTAAACACTAAACTAAGAGAATGTTTGGTCTAACAGTTCGAATTTATTATTTGTTATTTCTGTTAACTATATACTTTCTGCTTGTTAATTATAATAAATGTATGAACAATAATGGTTCAAAAATGGAACTTTGTTGAAAAAAAAACATGTTAGCAACGGCGTCGGCTCGACTAGGTGAAACATTTGCACCGAGGAATAAGAACTTCGTGGCAAAACATTTCAATGCTAGTTAATCTATACCAAAATGGAAGAACACTGAACTGGGAAGTTTATTGAACAGAACATGTGATTGAAAGGGGATGAGGCAATATCTTTCCTTTCAAAAGTCAAAAAAGGACATTCGACCGGAATTGTTCCACAGAGATCATTATCAGATACACCACTGCAATCATATAACACGGAACTGAACCAAAAATGGAAACTGAAAAAGTAGAAAATCAAACAAATAGTAACAAGTTTTCCCTTCTTATCTCCTGTTTTAGAAAGGATCCTATAAACAGGATAGCAGTCTCCTATATTGAAGTAAAACGTACCACTCTGGAATCCTAAGATCCACGTCACTCATTTGGTCTGGGTAAAAAGGTTCAGTTCAGGCTCAAAAGCCGGACCAGATGATAATATTCAGTACATTGTCATATATGAATGAGACTCATTTCCTTTTCTCAGATTTTCATCCTTGTTCTGAAATGTACAACACATGATTACAAGAGACATGGACAAATACTTTGTCAAACTCATGATATCCCATTATCCTACTATCTTATGAACTTTCATAGGAAAATCGTCTAATTATCACACTACACATGTACTCTATCTAGAACTGTGTTGTTGAACAATGAATTGTATATTCTAGATACTGGTTTTGTTGAACATTCCTGTTAAAATTGATATCTCAAGTTTCCTTTACACTTTGCATAAAAAAAACTGTACAATGTAGGTGAAACCCATAGCTTCAGTTCAACACAAGCATCTTGTTGAACTTATTGGATATTATGAAGGTAGTCATCAACAATTACTTGTATATGACTATATCGCGAACGGAAACATAGGAAATTACCTCTATGGTAATCTAACTGCCCCTTTCCCTTTCCCTCACAGTCTATTTTCTTGAGGCGAAAAACGTTCTCATGTTTTACCTTGTTGTTAGATAGTGAAGGTTTACCTATTGGAAAGCTGGACATGAAGCAAAGGTTAACAATTACTTCAGTAGCTGCAAAAGGTATATATACACACTAGTTAATTAATGTTACTTCAAATTTTATTCCATACACTAAAATTTCAATTTCAGGCCTTGAGTATCATCACGGTATAGACCCTCCTATTCTGCACATGCATTTCAGAACAAGCAATGTTCTTTTGGGTGATAAGTTCCCAAAAGTCTCTGACCATGGAGTTCTTAATTTGGTAACGGAAGGAGATCATGCCAGTACGTCTTCAGCTGTTAATTTCTTGAATCTTCATGTAAAGGATACATATTTCACATACTGCCTAGCTTTTCAAAGTAACTAGATCCACAGTCTCTATCTGATCTATCTACTCTATTTTAGGTGGAAGCACCCTTTATGCTTCCTCTAATGACCGACTTTTGCTTCTACATTTACCAAACTTCTAGAATCATAGACAAAGGAATAATACAACTCATAAAGATATAGAATACATGTTCCCTGATACATGGCATCGCCTCAATGACAAGATCAAGAACATCAGAACACTGGATAACACGGAAGGCTCGATCAACAACATCAGAAAACATATTCAGATAGACAACGAATCCCTCCTGCAAGACTAAAGCCCATTACTAGGGAAAAACAAACTCCAAACTAGAGGAATCCAATATACTTGTCTGATAGATGGTAAGCCTCCCAACACGGGTGAAGAGTTGTTGCTCCCTCATCTATGTGTTTTCCCTTCTCAAGCCGAGTCATCCAATATAAAGCCTTCTTATGGTAGGGCCAAAGTTCACATTGAAGTG
The DNA here is from genome assembly GCF_963576675.1 of Euphorbia lathyris. NCBI lineage: Eukaryota > Viridiplantae > Streptophyta > Magnoliopsida > Malpighiales > Euphorbiaceae > Euphorbia > Euphorbia lathyris. The sequence goes on from NC_088910.1 coordinate 94,411,853, forward strand.
TGCTAGGAGGATTCATTTCCTAAATTATAACAAGTCTTAAGTAATTCCAAATTATGATTATCAGTTTCATAGGAAGAGCAAAAAAAATTCCCTAAAAGTAATGACCGAAGGAATAAGTCATTAGGGAATCTAAGAATGAAATTAGATGTATAGCGTAGATCTCAAATGGATGTGCAAAATATGCCCAGGTGAAAAATCTTATATGGAAAAAGAAGATTGAAACTGATAGCTGTTAACTATCAATTAAAACCCTACTGCTTAACATTAAAACATAGATCCTGAATTACCTGCATGAATCTCCAACATTTCCTCCACATTGATGGAACGATATAAGAGCTTGAAGTTTCAGTCCATGCTTTTGTACCGTCTGCACTAGATCAGCATAACCATCCAATTGAATTTTAACACTTGAGCACAACAGAAATCAACAATCATCTAAACTAAACAAATAAATGTACTCTTTGAAGAAAACATCAATAAATTTGAACTGATTCCCAATTAAAGTTTCTTGAATTCAAACATAAACTCCTAAGTCAAGTAAAAGAAATGCAATAGATAAACAGAGAGAAGGGGGAGATGAAGACCTGGAGACCAGCGAGCTAGGAGCAAGAAATTAGCTTATTTTGTCTCTGTCCTTGTTAATAGTGGATTTTTCTGTAAACAAGAAGAGCTTCATTCTCTAATTCGTTGAGCCTGATGAGAAACCTAGAAGTTGCTAATCGATTCAATAGGAAGAGGGCTATAGTGTGGAAACGCAGACAATGAGAGAAAGGGGAAAACGCAAGAGAAAGGGGTTACGACCGTGAGTGAAATTGAGATCGTGGAAAAGAGAAGGACCGGTGAGAGTGAAGGTAAGAAAAGGAGAAACAGCAGAACAGTGAGAAAGGGAAAATTACCAGTAGAATGAGAAAGGGAGAAAGAGCGGACAGTGAAAAATGTTCACTGTGAGAAAGTGAGAGTGGATGAGTGGGAAATTCAGAAAGTAATAAGTGACAAGTGAATGGGTGGGAATTGAAAATTGTATCAAATTATTGGAGGGAAGTGAAAATTGTGTGCAAGTGAAAATTGGAGGGAAGTAAAAATTGAGAGTAAAAATTGATGGTGGGAAATTGAAATATTAATTTGTAGGATTTTTAATTAATTAGAACATACTATTTTTTTGGTAGGGAATTAGAACAAACTACTAATATACTAAAGACTAAATTCTTAATATATTAATTAATTAGTATATAATATATTATTTTTAGTTGTCTTTTTATTTTTTTTTATGACTACCTAAGAAAAAGTATTACACTATTTTTAATCAATAAATTTAATTATTTACAGACTATATATATAAAGTCCTTAATTAAAGTGTTGAAATTAAATTTATCAAATTAATTAGATATAGTGATTGTATTTGTATTAAATGCAACGCTGGAATAGAAATTTTATATGGTACACCATTGCTTTATCTAATAATTGAGTTAAATAAGGTAACGACATGTCGTAAATATCATATTACTGTTGCCTTAGTTCAAATTGAACAATTAAAAATAAATCAAAAGTAACAATTCATACGTAATCGTTGCATTTGACTTACATACATTTGAGAAAAAATTTTTGCAAGACAATGCAATGGTTTACGGCAACGATTTGAGAAAATTGGTTGCTATAGGCAATCTATGGTGTAGTGCGTGTCCCCCTACACAATAATCAATTACGAATATCAAAACAAGTAATTAATATCAACACGTATAGAGAAACGGAAATTGCAAATCATATATTATAAATATGGAACGCGTAAATGTGGAATACAACCAAGCCTAGTACATAGGAAGAGTACAAGCTAATTAGCAAGTAGAAAGAGAAGAATCGGCCCTTGGAACTAGCTAACCGGACTCAATGCCGTCTCTTAGGACTTGGAGGTGGAACTCTCGAGCTTCGTGGAAGAGGATGGAACGGAACTTCGACGGAGTGACGGAATAAATGATCAAGCTCTCAAGGTGGTAGAGTTTGGTTACATAAAATCTGAATGAAGAAATGAGTGCTAATCACTCTTATTTATACACATCAAGTTCGGTGGTAAAATCATAAATACATAAGTTACAAGTAAGAATTCACATTTGCAATGCAGGTTTCACATGCCACACCCCGCGTGGATAGGAGGACGCCTCGCGTGTCTGGCATTTTACCCATTCCGTTGATAATTTCTCTTACGCGTGGATTGAATTCAGAGGAGTTGACTCAACCACGCTCCACGTAGACTGGAGTACGCCCCGCATGGTTGAGCTCCTGGAATAAATGTCACTATTTCACACCTTGCACGCCCCGCGTGCTTTGCTCTACGCCCCGCGTGGTAGGTGTTGACTGTGTGGGAACATGCAGGTTGACTGCCGTGACTTAGTGGGAATTGCTCTACGCCCCGCATGTAGTATTCCACGCCCCACGTACCTGCTGGATTGTCAATTGTACATTCTTAACCCATACCTGCAAAATACGACTTCCGAGAACCGAATTAGCTTGATGTTTTATTTTTCTGAAATTAATCAAAAGTAAAGGAAATTCATTAAAGCATAAGTTTTATTTTATTTTGTTATTTCATTGAAAACACACTTATTTTTATAATTAAACTTAACTATTAGCTCAAAATTAATCCGTAAATCATGCTAAAAGATAGGGACAAAACGTCCCTATCAATGGCCATTAAGAGCACTATATTTATTTTCATCGTGGAACAACAACATTTTCATAAGGGTTTTCTACGTGTTGTAGGGGTCTCATTTTCAGTTATTGAAGTTCAAGATTAATTCAATTCTTTAACTAAAATTATTGCCTCATTTCACTACTTATCAATTAAATCTAAAATCATTGATACTTAAGTTTAAAAGAACCTTTTCTTGCCAAGAAAAATGTCCTATTATTTTGTTTTTAAAAACAACAACGCCATTTGTTGGGGATTGTTAGAAAAATGGCGTGTCTAAAGGCGGGTTGGTTTTATGTTTTACTCCTTATCCCACATTACTAGTTCGGGAGCTTTTTACTCAAGTTTATAATGAGTTGGTTTTTAACAAGAATTTGAATTGTGTATGGCATGGCGTCAGTAAATGAGCCATATGAGTATGCATGCGCAACACCTATTTTGTTCTGGAATCAACGCGGGCCAAAGGTTTTATGAAATTCTCAATGCTTTTCCTATTTAAACTATTCTTCATCTAAAATTAATAAGAGAGAATCATTGGTGTTTTTATTGTTATAATAGTTGAAACGTTTATATTTAAACTCATAGTTAAATGCTAAAAAAATTTGCAATTTTAATTTCAAAAAACGACTGTAATTAATTTCTTCTATGTTAATTTCTTTATTCAAACTCTAGATATACTTCTCTTTTTTCATTCATTTTACATAGAAAAAAATCTTCCCCTTCTGTACTGCTTTTTCACTACAACCATTTCCATTTTGTTTTTGGGTAAACTTATTGTTGTTCCAAAGCTCTTACTTTGAGTGTATACATTGCGATCTTATTGTGTTAACCTTGGGGAGAAATTCGACATTTAAGACTTCACCTCCGTCTGTTGAAAATTACTTTCAAGGTTGTGGTAATTCCACGACCTAATATCATTTTCCAATTTCATCACTGTTTGTTTTACTCTTTCATTCAGAGTGTTCTTCCCATAAACGCTCTAATACCAAAGTCAATAACCTTGTCAAAGTTATTAAGAAACAATCCAATTTAACACTTTTAAACTGAGCATTATTTTTTAAACTAAAACTCTAAAATTTTAAGAATGAATTCGCTTTTAAAAACCTTTGTTATTATGATTTTGAAGTTCATCGATGGGTTTGTTCAATTTTTTTATATTGAGTCAGATATTCATTGAGTAGATTTTGTGATGATCTTGCCAATCTAAATACTAACAAAGCACGTTATGTAACATTTTGTTCTTGATGAGGTGGCATCGAGGTGGAAGGCCTAAGCAAGGAGCATCCCTAAACGATGGTGATTAGACATGAATGAACTTAATCCCACATAATGAAGAGGGGGTGACTGAGTTATATTTGTAAAGTGTTTTTCCAATATACTTATAAATGTATTTTAAATCCACGAGGCTCAATGAATGAGACCTCGGCTAGAATGAACAATGTGTATATGGTATTTAAACATGTTGTTACACATTATTTTTAGACTATTAAGATGATTAATGTCTTAGGATAATGTTTCCATAAAATAACAAAGATGTAAAGGAATATAGGATATTTTTAGCAAATTGAAACCGAGACCATGCCAGGGGTTTGGTGAAAATATTTGCCGATTAATCAACTGTGGAAATATATCACACAACAAGTGATTTTGATCGTAGTTTATCGCATGAAAAATAAAAGTCATCTCTAAATACTTTCTTTGATTCTGAAACATTGAATTAGCAATCAAATAAACAGGGCTAAGATTACCATACCAAAGGATCAGTGCGAGTTTCAAGGGAAACCCAATCTCACAAAGTAATATAGGGACCTAACTTAATTCAGAAACTACTGATGTAATTGAGTAATACTCAGCCTCTTTGAAAGAACGTGAAACTATGTTTGTTCTTAGACGACCAGAAAATGACATACCCACTTGTAGACTTCCTATCATCCTAACAATCTTTCCAATCTACGTCCAAGAAACATTTAACATGTAGTACCACAAACATAACACAAAATCCTCTTAACCTTACACAATTTCACCTCTGTAGGGCCATGCATTAAGTGTGACACTTTGTTAACTATAAAGCAATGTAGGGACATGTAATAATAAGGTATTGCAAAATACCAACCACTTGACGATAATTGGACAGGTCAGGCAAAGAATCCCCTTCTTTATGGTCAACTTCTCAACTCGATTTGTAGGACTCAAGACATACTTAAAACCCAACATATTCATACGTTCTAAAAAGGGCTTACATTATTTTAATTGATAACAATGAGAATATTGGGACACCACATTGCCTCTATATAAATATTTCTTCTAATAATATTTGTTTAGTAACTATACCATTCCTATTTACTATATATGTAGACTTATAATTAGTTAGAAATAAAAGGAATTCCTAACCTAATCAAAAAAGGCTTCCTAGTTTGCCTAACATTATTATTAAGGAAAGAAAACACTCTATATACCCCCTATTATATGAGAATTTTGGCTACCTTATAATTTGGTAGAGTGAGGATTTTACTAGACCCTAGCTAAAATAGCAGAGAATTTTTCTCCATTGTTCTTCATTCTTGGTTCGTGTGGATCACCATTGGAGGTGTTCTATACTTTCGTACTTTGACTGTTGATTAAAACATCTTATAAATCAAAGGTTATGCACTATAAGAGGTAAACATAAGCACACTTATTGTTTAAGATAGACTTTCTTATCAATTAACGGATATAACAGGATCCATGGGATTGGGAAAAGAAAATTTAAATTTTTTGACGTGCTTATATAGACTCTTTGCATGTTCTTTTCCCAACGTTTGTTGCACTTTAGTCTTACTAGATGACACTATAACTACTACAATCTTTTTCTCAAAGAAGCTACTAATTATCGACCTCCTAAATATTAGGCCAATATTTCATCTTCTTTCGCTTTGAAGGGCTTGATTGAACGGTTACCTTTGATCGAAAGGCCTTATTCTCTTGAACTTATTGTTGGACCTCTTGAGTTGATGGACCTTCTTGTTTTGAGACCTTTGGAAACACTATTGGCAATACAAGTGATGTAGTCAAGAAATTGATAGGTATAACTATGCTTCCAATTTTAATCTTCTGGATTACTTGTTTTGCCACCTTCTTTGCTCCCTTTTTAATTGAAGACTGACCTAGTACATTTTCTTCTATAAGGTCATAGCCTTCTTGGTGCTTTTAAGGGGCCTGTTTCGTTAAAGCATATTTTTTTTAGTTCTTATTAGAGGAAGTGGAAGCTTTTTGTGGCAGGCAAGATGATAGTGGTTGCTAAGTTCTTTAATTGGAGGAAGGAAAAATCGAGGTTGCTTTCTCTTTTAGACTTTATCACTTCTATTCTCGTGCCCCCTTCCAAGTCTTCTGTTATTATCTTTATAAACTTCTAGCTCTTGTTATTTTGTTTTTTAACCCAAAATTTATGGAGCCCTTCTCGATACTTTTCTTGAATGACTAAATCTTCTTTCTTTTGGCCTTCTATCTTTCAGCCCCTCTATGTTTCGAGGATTGTCTAAGATTGACATTGATGGTTTGGATTGAGGCTACAAAAGGAAATATTTGTTCATTTATCATCATGGCCTTGTCTAGAATTTTTGAAACTCCTATATTTGTTTGGTCTTGGACGAATTTCTCGAAGGACCAATATGAACTAGTCGAAAACCCGAGCAATGCACGGGATATGAAACTTTTATATAATTTAGATAAATAAATAAATTGACATATTTACCTTTAAGTAATTTTATATCATGCTATGAAATTTTTTTATATCATGTATATTTAAAATTAATATATATTTTTTATTGATAATTCAAATTAAATTAAATTAATTTTGAAAATAATTGATTAATTTTTTTATAGAATTTTAATTAAAGGTGAATGATTTATTTATTTCTACAAAATTCAATGATTTGTACCTTTTAATAATTTTAATACATTTTTATATTTTTTTATGATTGGAATTTTGTGAAACAATAATAATAAAATAGGAGATTAATTAAGAAATATATTAGAATATAATGAAAAAATAAAAATTGAATTAAACTACAATTAAAATTAAATATTATATTTATGATACAAAAGAATTGCAATCTATGTCAAACAAAAATTGAATTAAATTATAATTAAAATTAAATATTATATCTACGATACAAAAGAATTACAATATATGTTAAAATGGAAGCAACACCAATATATTATACTATAAAGTATTACAGTTAATACTTTTCTAATGTTGCACATGAAGAAACTTTATCAATTCAATATGTTACATATAAAAAAATAAAATTCATAAAAATTAGTCACAAATTCATCTTGATGATAATTATTTTACTTGATGGAATTTCAGGATCACCAAGTATTCAAATTCAATTATTCATTCTGCTACAATAACCCAATATATCCAATTAAATCAGCTTAAGGTGATGATTTCTCTTATTTTCATCTCGTAATATCTAATCAAGACATTCAATCAATTTGTTCTTAATTCTTTCAATGTATAGAATATCAGTCACGCTCGTAGATATCACTTATTTGACTTCATTAATATTTTCTAATAATTATATATTCTTGAATTTCGTAAGCAAGAAAGACAAACAAAAGAATAAAAAACAAAAATGAAGGGACAAAAATAACCAATCTTTAATAAAAAAAAAAGATAATTAGGAGAGAACTATTTTTTTCTCGTTTATTTTTTTTATCAATTTCTCGTTTATTTTTCAAAATAAGAGAAAATGTCAAGATATAAGCATATAAAGAGGAGAGTGGAAATATTTTTGCCCTTTAATTAAAATTTTTATTTTTTCTTAATGAACTATTAAGTCCATAAATTAATTTTAGTTAAATAGAATTAAATCGCAATTGTAACCACTCAGTACAAAAAAAAAACGTTTTACTTGTCCTATGATCATGTTTAATTTTCATATGTTAAAAACTCTTTAAATACTAACAATTTTGTACAAACCACAATATAATAGTTAAAAACTATATAAGTCAATGCTGCAAAAGCAATTATCTCAATATGCCATAATTAATTGAGTTCATATAAAGCCGAAAAATCTATCATGACTAATGAATATAATGGTGGAATACTATCTACCATGCTTTATATAGAAATTTATTTGTGACTTTTGGATTTACTTTACTTTGTGTTTTTTTTATCTTCATGTAACTCTTACTTTCTTTTATTATTTTAATTAATGGGCTAGTAATTGTATAATATATTATAAATTTAAATCTGTTATTTTTAATTAATTAAATCCTTTTAATTTTGATTTTTTTACTACGGTAACAACTCATCAAAAATGCCTCTAAAACACTTCTCATCATTTTTCTATGCTTCCGCTATTATATATAGTATAGATTAGTTGAGTGATTTTATGAGTCATGATAGTTGTTATGTGTGTTCTTTAGGATCCCTCCTTAAAAGGAAACTTATTATATGTAGACCAAGAAATGAAATTCTCCATAGGGAGAAAATTAATTATTCTCTAGTTATTGTCACATCGAAAGTAAATATGGAGCAATAATATTGCGTGACGTCTTATGATCTTCTTATGTGTTAGAAGTCTCAGTGAGTAGAAGACATACATGAACCCCCACATTCTTCAAATCTACCATGACTTTTGAATTATGGACCTCCTAAACGTAAGTTCCTAAATCTCAAAAGGTATTCATATTCACTAACTTTGATCGCCAATTCGTAAAAGTACCTAAACGGCATTTCCGAGAACTTCTTAGGCAACTCGATATCCAATCCCTTTTGGGCCATCTACATATATTGAATTAGCAATTTTACCCCTAACGTCTAAAATTGTGCAATTTTACCTTTAACATTGACATTCAAGAGCAATTTTACCATTAGCGTTGGCAAGTTTGGTTATTTGCAGACATCATTATAAAATACACATATTTTGTTCCTTATTCTGCACTCATTGAATATTCGTTGTTTCTAAAAAAAATCATACTTTTTGTGATTTAATAATTGAATTGGAGATTAATATTTTTAAATTCAGTGAAATATTTTTTTTTTGTCCAACTCGTACAAAATACAATATATTTTTTTATTTTATTTTTAATTTTTTCCATGTCTAATTTTATATTTGTGATATGTTACAAATTAGTAATAAAAATGACACACATATCGATGATCGAGAAGACAATTTGTGAATTATTTCTCAAATTGACCCGACTTATCGATGTTAGGGGTAAAATTGCTCTTGACTACCAATGTTAGGAGTAAAATTGTATCATTTTAGACGTTAGAGGCATTTTTGCACCTTATTATACCTATAATATATTTGAATTCGGTTTAATACGTTTGAATTTTTATGTTTATGAGGATTTTGATTTTTAAATTTAAAAATTAAGTTTATTAACAGATTGTGTAAAATGTAGATGGACTTGTGGATTTTACATTCATTTTATTTGATTTTATATAATAGATTAATGGGTCATGTTATTTTTTATTCATTTAATTAATCAGGTTAAACGAATCAACTCGTATCAATTTATTTAATAAATAGATCCTTTCGTGGTAATCCATTTTGAAAATGGATCGTTTCAAGATTAACCCTTAATAGGTCATCAGAGTAGGTCAACAAAACCGTTTATAATTGGTGAATTTATCTGTTTCTAATATTTAGAGATTTGAACATTCTGAGTAGTTTTTCTTAATCACTTTTCTATTCAATCACATGGAATCAAGACCTTAAACTTGTTTATAATAGATAATTGTAGGCGGAAGTAAACAAGGCAAGTAGCTCTCATAAAAAAATCAAAACTGGGATTAAGAAATTAATAAAGAAACAATAAGCAAAGATTAATCCATTTTCTTAATTTCAAGAAAATAAATAAACAAAAAATAATAACAAGAAAATGGAAAATATAATATCTTGAATCAATTGTTAATTCCAACTTTGTCCTTTACAGTTTCAGTAGCACTTTGTGCTTTTTCCTTAATTTGCTGCCCAGCCTGCATTTAATTGTAATTAATGAATTAAAAACATAAAAATAAAAAATAAAAATAAAGTATTTAATTAAATGCGAATTTATTTTCAGAAAGAAAAAGAAAAAAGAACCTCTTGGCATGATTCCTTGGCAGACTGAGCTGCATTGCCGGCCTTGTCCATAAGCTGTCCTGATTTCTCCTATAAATCATAAATATATTTATATATAATTATTATAACATTTCCACTGAAATAATAAAATCAGAAATGTTAAAATAATAATAAATAAATAAAAACCTGAGCTTGGCCCTTGGCTTGTCCAGCCTGGTAGCTAGCATCCTGAGAATTGTTCATCTTCTTATTTCTTTCTTTTTTAATTCAAAAACAATTGTAATTACTTTTTTTTGTTTGTTGTATTGATGAAAACCCTTGTGCTAACATTTATACTTCTCTCTAACCAATATTTACTTGCCACATGTCATATGTATAGTTTTGGAGCATTTCTAGGCCAAGAGCCAGGGCTTTTCTTTATTCCAAATCTTTTACTATTTTTTAGGTTTATTCAGGTTGACGCAATCTGTTACCATTTTTTCATTCATATTAACCTCTAACTTGAAAAATAGGGAGTTTTTTTTCTGCTGAATTAACATTAGTCAAGAACCCGGAAAGAAAATAATTTATAATAATTTAGAATGGATTATTTTTTAATGAAAATATACTATTTACATGAAAACTATTATTTGGATAAAAATTAGAAAAAAAAAATTTATATGTTTCTCATGTTGGGTCAAGATGATAATCTATTGATGTGATAAAATATAGGGTAAATTTCAAAAAATCCTTGTGGTTTCATGTTTTTCCAAAATAAATCATGTGGTTTGTTTTTACAACAAAAAAAAAGGATCGTGATATACGTCGTTACAAGAATTACGGAAAATGACTTAATACCATTTAACTTGATGATGTGGCAAAGGATAAAATGGTCCGAATTTCTTCTTCTTCTCCCACGCACAAGCTGCAAAATATGCTTCAATTCTATTCCCTCACATATAAGATCCTCTTCCCAAAAAGAAGCATATATTTTATCAGTATAATCAACATTCAAAAAAAGTTACTACAGAGTATAATCAACATTTAGAGATCAGAGGTTTGGTCCTCTAAATCCAAAACCAACCTTGTCAAATAACCGATGTTGTTGCTGAAGCCCTATGTATCAATATTGAAGATTGGTTTGAAGATGCCTCTCCCAAAATCCAGTCTAGATTCAAACAAATATCAAGCAAATATGTTAGAAAATTAAAACAGAAACAGAAAGATGAAAGATGAAAAGGATTCGAAGAAAGAGAAGAGGAAACCATATGCTGGTGGAGGCGCTACATTGAGAACCAGCAGACAGTGAAGGAGAAATCGTCGGCAGCTAGAATTGATAGGAGACAGAGAGATGCGTCGGATAAGGACAAAACGCCAAAGAACGGAGAGGTAGCAAAAAAAAATGAACAGATCCGGATATGCTTGTGCTTTCTCTTAAAAATCACATCTCTTGAATTCATCATCTATAATTTCCAGAAAAAGAATCAATTGAAAATGTTAGCCACCAAGTGAACTGAATTTGCTTACCGGAGAAAATCAATTTGACTGATCTTGATTTCTAGGTGTTGAGATAGCCGATTGAAATAATTGGAAAAGGGGATTTTTTGCGTGGGAGAAGAAGAAGAAATTTGGACCATTTTACCCTTTGCCACATTATCAAGTTAAATGGTGTTAAGCCATTTTCCGTAATTCTTGTAACGGCGTATACCATGATCCTTTTTTTTGTAAAAACAAACCATATGATTTATTTTGCAAAAACATGAAACCACATGGGTTTTTTTTTGGAATTTATCCTAAAATATAAAGACATGTGATTGAGAAAGACAATTTCTTGTAGTGAGACAGAAAAAGAATAAAAAAAGAGGGGTTCTTCGCAGAATTTTAGAAGAAGAAGACGATGAATAGTAACAATCTAAGATCTTGTGGTGATGTACCTTTTATTTAGAAGGTGGCAGGGGTAATTTCGATAGTTTATTAGTTTGTGTGCACTAATAGTGACTCAACACATGTGTGGAGATGACATTATATAATATCCTATAGTGGGCCTAAGGGGATTTGCAAACAAAACTGTCGTCTTGTAATTATAGGTGTAATTATATGGATTAACATCTTGCAGTTTCTAGGCTCCTTCCCGTTGATCCACAAGTCAATGGCATTTACGTTCTAGTCGAGACACGTCCTTTGGTTCAGATATGCATTATGGTTAATCGCTTGTTATCAAATCCACACCTTTTATTAGCTGAAGTTCTTTAGAGCTTTGATCCAAATGTGTTAGGCTCAAGATTCAGAGAACTAAATGTATTTGTGTGGTTTGGTGGTTAGACGGAACCCAAAGTAGGATTGGTATATGAAGCTAAGGGTGTTGCAATATTAATTGAAAATGCATGTACCTTCAAGCACATGATATCCAATTCCTTCATTTGGATAGCTGAGGAAATTGAGGAAATGTGGGTATGTGAGTTTTTACTATTAGGGCATGTGAATCTTTGTAGGCATCTACGAATTTAACAACTTCCTCTCTGAGTCATTGCGACATATTATGAAGCATGCATAAAATGAAAAGGTTCAATTCCCATTAAATGATATCATTGAATAGGTTGCTTCGAGTGGCACACCTATAATGATGTTGAGTTATGTCGTCATTTTGATTTCTTACATCTGTGGGTATATAAAAGGGGGGCGAGTTTTTGTTCTCATTTTTCCTTCCGCACTTGCTTCCTGATGCGGGGCATCTTTCTCTAGGATCGGGTTCGGACGAGGGAAGTCGGAGGAAGAATCAAGCACAAGCAACAAGCGAGTAGGGAGGCCAAAACTGTGCCACACAATAAGTGGGGAACGCTCCGCGTGGTTTATTACACGCTCCGCGTACTTGAGGGTTTGATCCAAAGAAAAGTCTAGGAGGTCATCCACGCGGGGCTTGGATCAGGCACGCTCCGCGTAGAGTTAAAACACGCTTCGAGTATAAGAAGAAATGATCCAGAGAAGAGTTCAGCAGCCAAGGCACGCCCCGCATGCCTTCATTTTAAAAGCCTACGCTCCCCGTAGATTTGGACACGCTCCGCGTATAATGAGTACTGATCCGGAGAAGAGCTCAACAGCCAAGGCACGCCTCGCGTGCCTTCAGCTTAAGGAACTTGCTCCTTACTCCAGCTTCCTCCTTATTTACAATCCTGCCACTCCTTATTTACACCTTTGCCACTCCATTATTACAACCATGCCACTCCCTATTTACCATCCATGCCACCCCTTTATTATTAACCCATTTACCCCTTATCTTTATGTTTTACTTACTTATGTAATTTGCCCTTTATGTAATTTGGCAATTAGGGTTTTTGAGATGATATAAATACATCTCTTTCTATTGTAATCTTAAAACTTTTATCAATCAAATATTAAACTTCTTCAAGAAGCTTGTTAAGGTTTTCACCTTCAACAATGGGGATTTCATATACCTATGGATTTAGTCCATGAAACTTGGGATTCACTCCTTCTAGTTTAGCTAGAGAAGAAATATCTTTGTAAGTTTACGATTAAAACTTTCAGATAAAACCGATCTGTATCAGTTGGTATCAGAGTCAATCGTTTTCCTTGAACGGAGACTTCTTTTGACAATGATTCAATCGAGTTATTCACAAGCATTTAAGGAACGTCTTGAAGCCGAGATAATGGAGATGAAGCTCCAATATGTTGAGATGATAAGAAAGACAAGAGAGAACTTGGAGCAAGGAGAAATGGAAAGACTCCAAAGGGGAACCCGAAATAGCCGGAGACGACAACGTCGAGCCCAACGGAAAAGAGATGGAGAAACCACTATTTCACCTTCTAAGGATTCAACCCAAATCTGTCCTCTATTGCACAAGGAAGAGGTAAATCCAAAGCTTTCAACTCTTGATGTGGAAGTTATGGGTATGCTTATTAATAGTGAGGAATTGGTTGGTTGTAATGTTGAAGTAGATTTAAGTTCTCATTGTGGATTTATTGTTAATGAAACTGTTGATGAGGATTTAAATGTATGTGTGGATGAGGAGGAAGGGATGCTTATATATGAGAACATGGGGAATGTTGAATTTGTGTGTGGTAATTTTGAGGAAACCCATGTTGAGAAGGGTACTCCCCAAGTGTTTGATGAAATGCCCCTTAGGCATAGCCACATATGTATGCTTAAGGACATTAAGGATATTTGTCTTCAAGAGTGGGAGAAGGAGTTTGGGCTTATTAATCTCTTTAAGGAGAAAGATGAAATTAGTTTATGTGTGGAGATTGATGGCTATGGTGATGGAAGAGATGTTGGTGGTTCTACCATGTTGGGTTGTAGCATGTCTTTTGAGTCGGACGACTTGGCACGTGAATTAGTCGGTTCGAATTATGAAGGGGAGTGTGAGGAAACGAGAGGTCGTGGGAAAAGACGGATCGTGGATGAAGATGGAAATAAATTTGAATATAACCATGAAGAAGAGGAGTTAGAAGAGGAGATTGATGGAGAGGAGGACCAATCCGAGAATGAGCTAGAAATAAATGGGGAACGTGATTATTCTGAAGGCGAATTCGAGGATGAGGTTAGAGAGAGAGAGCATGCTTCCGAATATGAAATTGATAACCCGCGAAGCCCAAAACGGGTTATATTCATTTCGCAAGCCCAGCCCAACCCATATTAAAGCCCCATGGGCTAAAATGGGACGGGACCCGAATGAAGGAAGCGGGCGCAGCGAGTAAACCGCCCCGAATTCCTAAACGGAGCGCCAAGACTCCCACTCAGAACCACGTTCGTTGCCATGAAAACCACGAAAGGGACAGGGCCTAAAAAGGGGTAACCGCCCTCAGAACGTGGCCCACTAAGGAGTAACCGCCCTCGGCGGTTACCCAAAAAAACACCTATAAAAGGCCCTAAGAATAAGGGAGGAGGTACGTTCACATTTTTTTTCCACAAAGCTATTGCTAAATTATAGACTCATTCTGACAAAAACTGACTTGATCGTCGGAGAGTTTTCCCGGAGATCCTGTCTCCGGTTTTGTTTTGCAGGTAACTCCGGCAAAGGATATCAAAGCGGATCCAGCAAGTTATCATTGGTGCGGTGAAGGTGGACCTTTTTTACCAACATTTGGTTAAAGGTACACGAAGAACATGTCAGAACCATCACGAGCGACCGGCGTTACCACTAGATCAACCAGTATGAACTCCAGGGGACCACGGATCGCAAATTCGCAACCTGCAAGTGCACAGCCTGTGGTGCCTAGCTCATCGGGTCCTTCGGGACAATTGAGTCCCTTATTGGAAGTCCAAGTTCAAGCTGAGATGGAAATGTCCAATAGTGATTTTGTGCAGATGGCAGGACAAGTCTTGGCTTCGAACATGAGCCAGGCGGCTGGAGATCGAATGATTAATTTACTAACGGCCCTCACCGAACACAATACCGCCGTGGCGGCTGCTCCTCAAGAACCTGTGGTTATCTCAACGCAATCACCGACTATTCCTGTCATACCTGTCCTTCTGCAGCCATCTCAGGAGCCCAATCAAGTGGGCCAGAGTAGTCGCACAAACCCACACAGCCACCCGAGCAACTACTCGCACCCAGATCTCATTACGACGATACATCCGACCTGGCAGCCATCCCAACCATTGCCAGGAGTACAAGGCACTCTTCCGCAACAGCAAGTGGAACCTTTTCCTCACAGACATTCAGAGTTGATGACTCCTGGGCGGGAGCACACATGGAACTTTGATCCTATAACGGGACAGCGGTTAGTCCCCCAACAAGCACACGTCTCAACACCGATGGGCGGGTGGATGCCACCCAGAATTCACCAGCAGCGGATGGAAGAAGTCCGGCGAATACCCGATATTGACTTAGAAGATCAATTACGAAGCATGATGGAGCGAATGGGGTACTCGCCTAGGCCGAGAGCAGAGGTCCAGAGCGATTCACCTTTTGCCCCTTCGTTGCGGGAATTCATTCCAGATCACAGAATCAAAGCACCTGCCATACCAAAATACTATGGGGATCCAAATTCTGACCCTGAGGCTCATGTCAGGAACTACCGAGAGTTAATGGATGTTGTAGGGGCAAGCGGAAGCATAATTTGCAGGTTATTCTCGACAACTTTGGGCGGTGCGGCATCTGATTGGTTTCGATCTTTACCGGCAGAATCTATTCACAATTGGCAACAATATAGTCGGGATTTCTGTGCGAAGTTCGTGGGCTGTAAAGCGGCGGATGTGACAGATAGGCGGCTGAAGGAGATCAAACAGAGAAACTATAATTCCCTAAGGGAATTTGTTGTCGCCTTTAACGATATCCTGGTGCGATTGCAGAACCCGGATATCGTGAGTATTCGCAACATCATGGCGGATGGAACCACAGATTGGAGCATGCGGGAAGAAATCATCCGTAACAAACCACGCACTGTAGCCGAGCTCATGAAGATAGCAAAGGAATTCATGGAAGTGGATGATGTCAACAGGGAACATAGGGCCCAAACTCGGCGAGAAAGAGATGCCGCAAGAACCACTTCGGACAGTCGGCGTCAGACCCAGTCCAAAAGCAATTTTGTTCGAAGAGGTGATCGTCCCTTTCAAGGTGGAGGACATCACACACCACTAAACACGACTCGCCAAGAGGTGTTACTTTGGATCGAAAAGAGCCCCTTGAAGAAGGATGTGCGGTTCCCCGAGGTGAAAGGCCGAACCAGTTTGGGGCGCTATCCCAGTAAGTATTGCAGGTTCCACAGGTTGAATGGCCATGACACAGATGATTGCTACGAACTGAAGAAGGAAATAGAAAAACTGATCGAGAGAGGCAAGCTGAGTCAATTTGTAAGAAAAGAAACAGCTGATGAGAAAACAACGCTCCCGCATGAGGGAGAAACACGGCCAGAAAAGAAGCAGAAGAAAGGGGTGATAAACGTGATAGCAGGCGGAATCTACGAGCCTCCTACAAAAAGAACTCGCCGTGAACGGCGAAAGAGCAACACACATAGGGGGGATGCCCTCAATTACTCCTTTGCGAGAATCACGGAGCCACATGCGGTTCCCCTGGTGATCACGATGGCCGTTGAAGGATGGGACGTCAAGCGGGTCCTTATCGACACAGGCAGTTCTTGCAACGTCATTACCCGGACAGCATTCAACAAGTTGGGAATCAACGACGAGCGGGTGGAACACACCTTTATGGATGTAACTGGTTTTGGGGGTCAATCCTCCCAAACAAGTGGGCAGGTGGTGTTGGAGGCAGAAACGGGCGATAAGAATCTAAAATGGCGAGGTGATTTAGAATTCGCAATTGTTGATCTCCCACTGGCCTACAACATAATTCTGGGACGGCCATTCCTGTCGGAGACGGAGTCGCTCATCTCAATGAAGCATTTGACGTTACATTTGCCAACACACCAAGGGCGAGTCATAGTTGAAGGTGATCAACTTGTATCTCAACAGGCCTATACATTATCACTTGAACCAAAACCGGAAGAGGGGGATAAAGTCGAAGAGAAGCTGCCGGCGGAAGCATTGGGAGAAACGGAACTATTCGCCATCTCGAATGACAAGAACGTGCAAATAGCGGCTGGACTCTCAGAAGAAACAAAGAAAGCCATTACCGAGGTATTGACCCAATGTGAGTCGGCATTTGCCTCCCCAAATGAAGTGCTAAAAGGAATAAGCCCAGACGTAGTAACCCATCGGTTGAATGTAGACAAAGGGGCAACCCCAGTGCGGCAAAAGAAGAGGGGACATGCTCCTGAGCGGCAAAAGGCGATTGAAAAAGCAGTGGCGGACTTGCTAAGGTCGGATGCGATTCGAGAAGTCACCTATCCGGAATGGCTAGCCAATGTGGTGCTAGTCAAAAAGCCAAATGGAACGTACAGAATGTGCGTCGACTTCAAAGATCTGAACAAGGCATGTCCGAATGATATGTATCCGCTTCCTAACATTGATATATTGGTAGATGGAACTGCAGGATATGAAGCCTTATCATTCACCGACGTGAAATCCAGTTACCATCAGATACCCATGGAGAAGGCGGATGAAATCAAAACATCGTTCATAACTCACCAGACGACTTATTGCTTCAAGGTGATGCCCTTCGGATTGAAAAACGCGGGAGCAACATACCAGAGGATGATGAATAAGATATTTTCAGACAAATCCGGCGAGAACTTCTCGATCTATGTTGATGACATGATCATCAAAAGCAAGAAAATGCAAGACCACCCGCGGGATATCAAAGAAATCCTAGAAGTGTTGATCAAATATGGCCTCAAATTGAACCCAGAGAAATGCACATTCGGAGCAAGAGCGGGAAAGTTCCTGGGTTTCATTGTTAGCGGCAAAGGGGTTGAGGCGATTCCTGAGAAGGTTAAAGCAGTAATGGAGATGAAGACGCCAAGGAACATAAGGGAAGTACAGAGACTGAACGGGCGGTTGGTGGCATTAGGGCGATTCATATCATGCTCAGCTAGGCGATGTCTACCTTTCTACAATGCCATCAAAAAATCCAAGTCCTTTGAATGGACGTCGGATTGTCAAGATGCATTTGAGGGGATAAAGCGATTACTATGTTATCCGCCCTTAATGAGCAGGCCGGAAGACGGAGAAGATTTGTTTCTTTATGTATCCGTCACCAGCATGGCGATATGCACTGTGATGGTACGAGAAGAAAAAGGGCAATAATATCCAGTGTACTACGTGAGAAAAGTCCTGAAGGATGCAGAACTCCGGTATTCGAAGTTGGACAAAATGGCCCTCGCAGTGATAACCACGGCGGCTAGATTGAAACCATACTTTCAGGCGCATACTATCATTGTGAGAACTGGCATCCCAATGCGAAAGGTACTGCAGAAACCTGACGCGTCCGGCCGGTTGATGGAATGGTCAATTCGCCTGGGCGAATTCGATATCCTCTATGAAGGAAGACCAGCGCTAAAGAGCCAAGTGCTCGCCGACTTCGTGAACGAATTCACCTGGGATGATGATGAATGTCCAAAGGCACAAAAAGAAGAGTGGAGCATGTACACAGATGGGGCCTTATCTGCAGACGGAGCTGGGCTAGGAGTCGTCATCAAGGGCCCGAAGGTTATTCGCCTGTGCTATGCAGCAAAATTAACTTTCAAAACTACCAATAATGCCGCAGAGTATGAAGCAATGATATGCGGATTGAAGTTGCTCAATGAACTCATCCCAGAAAGAGTGGTAATCTACAACGATTCCAAACTCATGATAAACCAGATCACAAAAAATTATCTGGTGAAACAGGAGGAGCTCGTAAAATACCATCAGGTAGTCGGCCGATTGACACAAGAGTTAACACACAAGCGAGTCGTTTGGGAGATGGTGCATGTTCCGCGAGGCCAAAATGCAAAAGCTGACGAATTGGCAAAGGCAGCGGCAAGTAGAGAACCATGGAGTCAAAAAGCATGCAGCTTGGAAATAAAATCGGCACCAGCATTCGAGGTTGATCAGATTATGATCATCGAGGAACTGGAAGACGATGAAGATTGGCGGATGCCAATCCGTCAATATCTGGAGCAGGGAGATTTGCCGGTTGATAAGAGCTTAGCCAGAAAAATAATTGGGCAGTCGGTACGATACTCAATGCGGGATGGAACTTTGTATCGGAAATCGTACACATGTCCATGGTTGAAATGCGTTAGTCGCAATGAAGGAGACTATGTGCTGCGAGAGCTACACGAAGGAATTTGTGGCACGCATGAAGCTTCGGCGGCATTGGCAAGAAAGGTCAAACTGCTGGGATACTACTGGCCCAAGGTGGTGGAAGATTCCCAGAAGATGGTTGCGGAATGTCACAACTGTCAAATCCATGCAAATGAAAAGCATGTTCCCGGAGCTGAACAAATCACTATAATGACGGCGTGGCCATTCGCAACATGGGGAATTGATATAGTGGGTCCATTCCCAGAAACAACAAAGAAAAGGAAGTATTTGATAGTTGCAGTGGACCACTTCAGCAAATGGGTAGAAGCGGAGGCAGTAACCGCACAAACACCTGAGCGAATGATCGAGTTCTTACGAGAGAACATTATCATGCGATTTGGGATCCCGCAAAAGCTTATAACCGACAATGGCACCCAGTTCAACTGTGCCAAGTTCAAAACATACTGCGAAAGCATGGGAATCAAGAATCATTTTTCTTCTGTAAACCATCCCCAATCAAATGGTATGACAGAAGTTACCAACAGGGCCATGGTTCAAGGCATCAAGAAGCGGCTAGGTGACAAAAAAACAGGTTGGGCGGATGAGATACCCCATATGTTGTGGGCATACAGAACCTCTGTAAAGGCAGCAACAGGCGAAACACCTTTCTCGCTAGTTTATGGAGCCGAAGCAGTCCTACCTGTTGAAATCAAGTCGCCCACAGATCGGACAATTTATTATTGCGACACACAAAATCCTATCAACATCAGAGATGCTTTGGATTCTGTGGAGGAACGAAGAGAGAAAGCTTACATGCGAATGGCAATGTACCGCAATAGAATCAAGAAATACCATGACAGAAGAATACGAAGAGTAATAATCAACGAAAACGACTTGGTCTTGAAAAAAGCGGATAAAATACAATCCAGAGATGGCAAAGGCAAGCTGGGCGTCAACTGGATCGGACCATACAAAGTATCCAAGAAGCTGGGACCAGCCACTTTTGAAATAGAAGAAATGAGCGGAAAGAAGCTCCCGCGCACCTGGAATCTAGAGAATCTACGCCTATATAGAAAGGCCGAGTAGTTCGAGGAAATGACGAGTACTCTTTTTCCTTTTATGAGTTTTTCCCACTGGGTTTTCTGATAAAAGGTTTTAATGAGGCTTCGATCCCGCACAATTGGTGTACATATGTAATAAACTTTTTCTCGTCATCAATAAAAGTTATTACATTCACTCAGTATGTTACAACAAAATGCGGATTCTTTACAAAAACACATAAATGTGTTGCCTCTTAAAGAAAGGCGGATGCATGATTACGCATCACTCGCAAAAAACCTTAGGGTTAAAATCAAAAACACATAAATGTGTTGCCTCTTAAAGAAAGGCGGATGCATGATTACGCATCACTCGCAAAACCTTATGATCAAAACTTATGACTATTTTCGAAAGAATAATTATAAGTTAAGGCATAAAATTAAGCGAATAAACGAGTACTCAAAATTGCAAAAAGGGTCTGGCCACCCTAGCTATGAAGAAACACAAATATGGAGTCGGCAAAAAGACAAAGGGCACATATAAAGGGCAAAAAAGTGACAATCACACACATATGAAAAGCAACAACCGAAAGAAAATATATATATCAGAACGGTTTGTTACATGGTTTTTACATACAAAAGTCCAAATATAAGTTAAGCTATGCTACAGCTTCCTCTCCTTCGCCCCTAATGCACTCCTGGACTGCGGCGACTCCCTCATCTCCTCCGATAGGAGGATCTACTTTAAGCGAATCCTCAACCCTTGAATCGGTAACCGCTTCAGTAACCTCTTCGGCGAGAGGTACCTCTTGCACAGGCTGAGAAACGGCTTGGGGTGCCTCTCCTTCCGCGGGCTGAATAGGGATCTCACAGCCAATCGGAGGATCCTGAAGACTCTTCCAATCTAAGAAGAGTACCTCATCCATATCAGCATCCTCGGCTTCCAGCTTATCCCACTCCCCTGTTAAATCCTTTTCAGGGATGGGAACTTTGGGGCGGTTAAGTACTAGACCCTGATGCCCGTGCTCATAAGCCGCATGAATCCGCTCCCCATACCAGTAGATGCGGGCGCCATCTTCAGCCAAAATCTCCTCAACCCTCTTCTTTTGGGCCTTCTTGAAAGCAGCTAGGTCGTCGAGGGCTTTTTGCAGTTCATCGGACTTGGCCTGAAGGGATTTAAGGGCCTCCTCCTTCTCGCCCACGGCCTTCTGACAGGTGCCCTCCAGGACCTTCACCTTCCCTTGGACATCATCATAAAGCGACTTCTGAGTCGCCAATTCCGTACCAAGACTTTCCAACTCCTTGGCTCGCTCTGCATCCCTTCGGAGAATGCCCTCAGCGAAATTGATAATCTGCATATAACACGTCTCACAAATAAAAATGGGCGAATAGAAATATGCGGTTACAATGAACACAAGATATTTGAAAGCGAAAGGACAAAGCAATAATATACTTCTACAGAACGCTTCTCGATCCCTTCCACAACAGTAGGGAGCGATACTTGCTCGCGCACACGGGAGGCAGAGGGAAGTCGCCCGAGGACATTGCATATGGAAGATACAATATCCTTGCAAGAGAAATTCACGGCCAGGCCGAAAGTCCTAGTCCACCATCCGCTAATATCGGGGATTGGCTGCAAAAGCATAAAGAAAAATATCAAGAGAATGGCAGATAGCTCATGAGGAAAAAGTAGCAATACGAGAGGGAGTAGATCAAGATACCTCGTGAATGGGGGTACTGCTCTTTCCTTTAGATGAGGCGGATACAGGTGCACCGCCAACAGTAAGGGACATAGAAGTGTTCTTCTTTTTAGAACGAGAAGACTCTGTATCCGCACTTATCTTCCGCTTCCTGGTTAAAGGAAGATCCTCAGAGGCAGAAGCGGGACCTTGTGAAGCGGAAGCCCTAACCGGGGAATCCGCCCCAATAGAAGGAATCGTCCCTCCAGAAGGATCCGCCCCTACAACGGAAGCGGTTTCTGTCATCCGCTTCTTTCTTCTCGCCAGGGCTTTGGCCTCCCGATCTGCAGCGATTTGAGATAAAGGATCACCCCTGCAAAGGGTTAAAAGAAACCATCAACTTGGAAATAAAAAGTACCTTGCACAAAAACGCGATAAGGAATATAGACAACACGATCCCCCTCGCGGTATGCAATCGCTACTCGGCTCCTTAGCATATGAAAGGCCTGATCGTATGTCCATACAAAAGGTGGAGTGCTCTTCAGGAACTTGATAACGGCGGATTCTTCCTGGCTGGGATACCCGAAGTTCAAACTCTTTACGTTGGGTCGGCTCCAGCAATGAAGGAAGTTCAGGTTCTCCTCATTAAACTTGATGAAAAAGTAAGATCGATCCCACTCGCGGATCTTGTTTAGCTTCTCGTCAAAACCATAGTATCCGCTCTGGCGGATGAAAGTGAAATACCCCGCCGAGCTTTTGAAATGGTGGAGCTTGGAGAAGATTTTGGGCGAAAAGGGAACCTCCAAACAATCCGCCAAGAATTTGTCCAGAGTCAAATCGGCCCAGCCGTTAGGATGCAATTGCCCGGGCGCGATTCCGTAACCGCCTAGGACGAAAGCAATCTCATCCGCCAGCGGATAAGTGAAACCGCAGATAATCTGGGCCACGAAAATAGTGAAGTACCCCTTTGGGTAATCGCCCGGTCCCCTATCCTCCCCAGGAATGATAATCTCGAGACCTCGGAGCCAAGGATAATGCTCCCGCAAATCATCGATTGTCTCCTGACAAACCAGACTTCCCGACCTGTCCTTCTTTGGTAACAAACGAGGGGTTGGGACGGAAGGCGGAATCAACTTTTTGGGGTCAAAACCTAAACCCTCGTCGGTTGTATTCGCCAGATGAAGGAAGTCGGTGGGATGAGAATTACACCCAGGAGAGCTGGTCGAAGCTTCCTCAACCATCTCTTCAACCTCGTTAGAGACCTCGCGGACATAATCGTTGTCAAACGGCGCGAAGTCGAGGTCTGACATGATCGATAAAAGGAAAACAGAAGCAAAAAGCTGAACAAGGAACAAATGTGAAAAGAAAAACTTACATGAAAAAGACAACACAGTGAAGTGACGGGATTAAGAGGTCAACGCCGGAAAAGAAGTAACGGAATTAAAAGGTCGACGCCGGAGAAAACGAAAGAGGGGAAATGCACAAGTTCAAAACTTTGAAATAATCGGACAAAGACGAAGCGTCCCCTATAAAAAGACCCTAAAAGGGCTCTTACTAGACCAAGGGGGAGGCATGTGATAACCCGCGAAGCCCAAAATGGGTTATATTCATTTCGCAAGCCCAGCCCAGCCCATATTAAAGCCCCATGGGCTAAAATGGGACGGGACCCGAATGAAGGAAGCGGGCGCAGCGAGTAAACCGCCCCGAATTCCTAAACGGAGCGCCAAGACTCCCACTCAGAACCACGTTCGTTGCCATGAAAACCACGAAAGGGACAGGGCCTAAAAAGGGGTAACCGCCCTCAGAACGTGGCCCACTAAGGAGTAACCGCCCTCGGCGGTTACCCAAAAAAACACCTATAAAAAGGCCCTAAGAATAAGGGAGGAGGTACGTTCACATTTTTTCCCACAAAGCTATTGCTAAATTATAGACTCATTCTGACAAAAACTGACTTGATCGTCGGAGAGTTTTCCCGGAGATCCTGTCTCCGGTTTTGTTTTGCAGGTAACTCCGGCAAAGGATATCAAAGCGGATCCAGCAAGTTATCAGAAATATATGAGGATGGTGAACTTTGTCATAGGGCATATGAGTTTGATTATGATGAAGATGGTAGAGTTTACCATGAGGAGGATGAACGTCGAAGCATTGAGTGGAACCAATATGGGGCCGCTTATGAGGAAGACGAAGATGGGGTCTACTATGATGAGAATGGGCGTCCGTGTGTTGAGTGGGATCGACACGGGGCTCCTTATGAAGATAATGAGGGTAGATCCTATTGTGATGATGAGTTGGAGGATGTTGAACAGAACTACAATGAAGATGTCTATGAGTATGATGGAGGACGGTTCCGTCATGATGATGAGTTGGGAAATGTAGAGTGGAACCAAAGCGAAGAAGCTTATGATGATGAAGATCGGTTCCGAGATGACTATGAGTCAAGAAATGTTGGGTGGAACCGAAACAAGGACACTTATGAGTCTGATGAAGGTCGGTTCCGAGATGACTATGAGTCGGGAAATGTAAAGTGGGACCGAAATGAAGATGCTTGTGATGGTGAAGAAAATCGGTTCCAAGATGAGGAAGAGTCGGGAAGTGTTGAGTATGAAGACACATATAAAGTTGATGATGATGGCAATGATCATAATGTGTATTTGGTGACTAGGGTGCCAATGCCTAGTGAAGAGGAGCCTAGCCAACGTCATCGATTATTTAGAACTCGATGCTTAGTTCTTGGGAAGAAGTGTGAGATGGTGATCGACGGAGGAAGCCAAGTGAATATCATTAGTTGGTCCGCCGTAAGTAAGTTTGGGTTGGTTCCCGAGCCACATCCTAGACCTTACCGCCTTGGTTGGGTCAACGAGGTGGAGAAGCTTCAAGTTACTCATTGGTGTAAAGTTCCTTTCACTATTGGAGCTTATGGGGATGATGCTATGTGTGATGTTGTGGAGATGGGTGCTTGTGATGTGCTACTTGGTAGGCCATGGCAATTTGATTGTGATGCCTCACATGCGGGAAGAAGCAACACCTACACCATTCGCAAAGGCGGAATCCGATATGTCCTTACACCTTTGAAGAGTTCTCCTAGTAAGAAAATGGAGACCCCTTTGGAAGATTGTCCAACTCAGGAGTTGAATGTGAATGGGTGCATTGGTGGAACGGTTGAGACATTGAATCATCTTGACTTGGGTTCCATGGATGAGCTAGCTAGCCACTCTCCTAGTGAAGTCAAATCCAAAGAGGAGAATGAGGTTGAGAAGGGGGGTAGCGAAGTTGGAAGTGAGGAAGTTGAGCCGATGTCCGAGGGTGACAAGCACATGTCTTCCAACGAGCCACCTAAAGGGCTTCCACCTTTCAGGAAGCTACCACATAACATAACATGGGATCCGGGAGATAGTGCACCTAGCTCTATATATGGTGAGTTGAACTCAAAAGAGGAGGATAAAGGTTGCTACATGATGCCTATTGATAACATCGTGATATTAATCCGAGGACTAAAAGGGATATTCACCTCAGGAACGCCGCGTAGTGATCCCCAAAGGGGAGCTGGCTGGCGGATCTCCACGGATCTGTTCTGAGAGATCCGCTGGCGGACCTATGAGGCAAATCTCTTCATTCACCTGATTCGCCACTATAAACGGTTGGCCGCCGACTCGGCCATAAAGATCATTAATGAGTAATCAATTAGCTAACTGCCAGGTTAGAGATAACTCGTAACCGCCATTAATAGAGCATTAATGGAGACCTTCTAGTTACCTGAAGGTTACAACTTCACAGCTATATATAGCCTAATTCCCTAGGTTATCAAGGTACACATTCTTACAACCTTTGTCAATTCAGTTTGTTTCCTTGAATCATCTTACTAACTTTGGCATCGGAGCTTCCCCCCGTCGAACCCAACGACGCCCCCACAGGGACGGACGTTGACCAGAATTTCGCTACTTGTTATCAATTGGTGTGGTGATCGTGGAATCCTTGACCAAACAAAGGGTTTTTCATTCACACTAAAAAACTATGACAAACGGAGATCAAAATCCCTCCTCAGGGATTGAAACACCATTAGTTACACCATCTAGTGCTGGCCGCACTGATTCTACTGCTCCTGCAACGCACGTCGAAAATAGTATGCCTCCAGATGCTTTCATCAATATGTGTGCCCAAGCAATTGGAGAATGGTTTGGAACCGAGACAGGGAATCGCCTGCGGTCATTTATGATCCTCCCTCCACATTGGAGCATGGCGTCCACATCGGCCGTATCATCTTGGCCTTTGTTGAGCTTTGGACCGGGCGCCCAAAGTTCTTCATTCCTCCAAGCTCACAACACGGATTCTATGATAACCACCACAACATCGACTGGCGAACGGCAAATCAATCGTGAGTTATTTCATGATGGCGCTGAAGGAAGTCAAAGAAATAATTCATCCTTACCGAGTGGATCCGCGAGACCTGGATTAAATCTAGACGGACCCAATATCCCCAGGCGTACACGAACGAATCTTCCCCCTGGCGGATCCAAAGGGCGAACACATAAAAAGCACAGAAAGGAGAAAGGCAGGCAGTCCAGGTCACCTTCGCCCCGACGACCGAGATCCTCCCATCATGGTAGATCGCCCCTATCTACTGGTCGTGGACGGAGTAAAAGGCCAAAAGAGACACCCCATCCAAGTGGACCACCACCACCACCTTCGGGAACTGTTGGACACATCCCGTTAGGAAGCTAGGGAGGGGGAAACGGGCCGGCTCCCCCTGGTGGAGGAGGCAGAGGTGGAGGTGGCAGAGGAGGAGGTAGTGGAGGAGGTGGCGGATGCGGTAATGGGGGAGGGCGTTCGCCATCAGATCCATCATTTGATTCAAGTTCTTTTTCTTCTTCTCCAAGCAGATTGCCACGAAGAGGTCGTCCCAGGGCGGATCCAGAAAATTTTGATGATAGGGTTAGGGCCTTGGTGCTCCGTATGAATGAAGAAAATGCTAGGCATAACCCGTTCGCCAATAGGGATTCGCCTTTCGCAGCTTGGATTGAGGCGGAGGAAACAGACAGAGCTTTTAAAATTCCCAATCTTGCAATATACACAGGAAGTGACAATCCAGAAGCTCATGTTAGAAAATATCGAATACTACTTAGGCTCAACTGTGCCACCGAGCCCGTGCTCTGCAAAATGTTTATTACCACGCTGGGGGGCCCAGCCTATTTGTGGTTTCAATCTTTACCTCCAGGTTCGATAAACAGCTTTGATCAATTGAGCAGGGAATTTTGCGCTAAGTTCGCCGGCTGTATTCCTCCAGTAGTGAAATCTGGGAAGCTTTTTGAGTTAAAGCAGAAAGCGAATGAATCCCTTCGGGAGTATGTGGACACTTTCAACCAGTTGTGCATACAAATCGTTGACGTGGACATCTCCGTAGCTGTGGAATGTTTCGTAAGAAATACCACCTGTAAGAGTTTGCAGGAAGATCTCATTCGAAAGAAACCCACCAGCATGGCAGAGTTGATGGAGCGTTGTAAAGATTTCATAGAAGTGGATGACATTCGCCGAGGTTCACCATCATCGCCGAAAAGGGACAAAGGCGAATCTCGTCCCCGAGATAGAGACAGGGACAAGCGTCAGGACTCTTCCTCTAGAAACCGGTGAAGAGATTCTAAGAGCAAATCAACGTTTGTCACCTCCTTCACACCTCTCAATGCTTTTAAAAGTGAAGTTCTTATGTGGATCGAGAACAGTCAACACAAACGGAGCATTTCATACCCCGAACCGAAGGGAGGGGAGTACACCAATAATGGTAAAAATCCTAAAAACTATTGTAAATATCACAGGAAAAATGGCCACGACACTGACGCATGCTGGGAGTTAGCTCGAGAGATCGAGCGTCTCATAGAGAGGGGCAAATTGGATCGGTTCATCCAAACTGAAGGCAAAAAAGGAGATGGTGATAGACTCAAGGAGGACCCAAAAATGAAAGGAAAGGGTACCATCAATGTCATAGCAGGCGGACCTGGATACCAGCCAATGCTAAAAAAGGCAAGGACTGCCGCCCTTGACAGGACGTCGTTAAATCGCCCCTTTTCCGATGTAGGTCCTGAGATATCTCCCCATGCGGATGCACTGGTTGTCACAATGATGGTGGAAGGCTGGGAGATGAAAAGAGTAATGATTGATACTGGGAGTTCATGCAATGTCATCACCAGAGGAGCTTTCGCCAAACTCATGATTGATCCCGTTCAAGTAGAACCAACTGTGGTCGATATCTTGGGAGTGACGGGACATACTATCCAAACAAAAGGCCAAGTCACTCTGGATTGTGAGCTTACAGACGATGATCAAGTCTGGAAGGGTGATCTGGAATTTTCTATCTTGGATGGTCAGTTAGCTTACAATATCATCCTCGGACGGCCCTTTATCTCCGAAGTTGCAGCCCTTATCTCCATACGCCACTTAATACTTTACATTCCCACGGCCAAGGGAGGTGTAATGATCAGAGGTAGCCAAAAGGTGGCCCAGGAGACATATTCGGCATCACTAATGATTCGCCCACAATCTAAAGAGGAAGATGAAGAGGAACGCGTCACAATGGCCTTGGGCGAGACCGAAATGTACCTTATGGCGGATGAAAAGCAGGTGCGAATGGCTAAAGGGCTCAAATGCGAAATTAAAAATGCAATCACCAAAGTGCTCTGTGAGGCGGAAGATGTCTTCGCATGGAAGGATGAAATTCTCCCAGGAATCAGTCCAGACGTGATCACTCACAAGCTCAACATTCATAAAGATGCAGTTCCCGTGGCTCAGAAGCGGAGAAATCATGGCTCGGAAAGACAGAAGGTGATAAAAAAAGAGATCACCAAGCTCCAGCGGGCGGACGCCATTGAGGAAGTGCTTTACACACAGTGGTTGGCGAACGTCGTTTTGGTGAAAAAAGCAGGCGGATCTTACCGCATGTGCATCGACTTTACGGATCTCAACAAAGCTTGCCCCAAACACAACTATCCTTTACCATGTATTGACATGCTTGTAGACGGAACCGCCGGTCACGCCATGTACTCCTTTACTGATGTGAAGTCAAGTTATCATCAGATCCCCATGGAGCCCTCAGATAGAATCAAGGCCTCGTTCGTATCACACCAAGCCACTTATTGTTTCAAAGTTATGCCCTTTGGGCTTAAGAACGCAGGTGCAACTTATCAGAGGATGATGAACAAGATATTCGCAGATAGTAAAGGGGATAACTATTCTGTCTATGTGGATGACATGATCATCAAAAGTACGACCATAGAAAAGCATGTGGATGATATAAAGGAGGTACTGGACGTACTCCAACGCCACAACATTAAGCTGAACCCGGAGAAGTGCACTTTTGGTGCGACGTATGGAAAATTCTTAGGGTTCATGATCAGCGAAAAAGGAGTTAGCCCAAATCCTGATAAGGTTAAGGCTGTCCTAGAAATGCAAGCACCACGGAATATCAGAGAAGTACAACGCCTTAATGGGCGTATCATAGCCTTGGGCAGGTTTATCTCTTGTTCAGCTCGCAGATGTCAGCCCTTTTACGAGGTCATTAAGAAGCAAAAGGCATTCGAGTGGAATGAGGATTGTGAAAGAGCCTTCGAAGGAATCAAGCGGTTCCTCACGGAGCCACCCATGATGAGTCGACCTTTGAAAGGAGAGGACCTCTACATGTATGTATCAGTTACGGATAAAGCCGTATGCACGGTCTTGAGTACTCTTTTTCCTTTAATAAGCTTTTTTCCCATGTGGTTTTTCTTATTAAAGGTTTTAACGAGGCTCACCTATAAGACCTACTTGCTGTAATAAAGCATTTCTCCCATTAATAAACATCATTTGTTCTATTATCTATATTCTTTTTAAAGTTTATTGCAGCAATATCAATATTCCAGTCTTAAAAAGAAAGGGGGCATCCAACGCTCTCCACATTTACAACGTATCGCTATCTTATAGTTACTTTCTTTTCACCTTAAAGACATAAGAACATCAATCTTATGGGCGGTTCCGTCTCTAAGCGGATCCCAATCTCCAATAGAGTTAAAACGATCCTTGGACGCAAAGTCTTTACACTCTCTTATCCTTCCCAGAGAAGGATTCACAAGTCCTACGGGCGGATAACTTCACCTCAAAGATAGGTAGCAAATTGATCCCCTGGGCAGCTTTACTTCCTCTAGAAGGAATAGAACAGCTTCTAACCTTCACAAAGGTTCATACAATGGAGTATGGCTGGCCACCTACTCCAAATCCTAGATGCCTATATATATTTCCTTACGCAAACGTAAAAGCTCCCATAAAGGATTAAAGAAAATTGTACTTAAAAGTGTTTTTACAATGTCATAAATAAAAACAAACTAAGTAACAATGGGAGCATCATCCTTCGCGCTTTCCTTGCTCACGGCGCTTGCTTGGGGATCTTCCTTCTCCACATCCACAGATACGCCAGCCGGAGATACCTCCTTATCCACAAAGGATGTGGGGCCAAGGGGAAGAGTCTAGTCAAGGATCGGACCCTCATCCGCCTTAGGGGGCACCTCCTCAAGCTCATCTAATGTGACAGTAGTGGACGACTTGGTTTCCTCCATGGGCCCCTTCATCCATCTCCGAACATAATCACGGAGGTACTCCTTAGCATCTGACATTTTGTCGAATTTCGCCACATCCTCTGGTTCGGGGACGGTGAATTGCGGATCTGTGAAATTAGTCTCAGGATGCGCCAGCGAGAAGTACGCCATGAGCATTTCGCCGTAATAAAAGGCTTGCTCACCCGCCATATATTCAGCTTCTCCAAGAGCGTCCTCGTGGCTTTTGGAATCAGACACTATCTTTGCCTTTAACTTCTCAATTTCTGCGTCCCTAAAAACCAAGGCGGCTGTGGCGGAAGCAAGGTTGGCATTAGCGGAAGCGAGGTTTGCATTAACAGAAGCGATATTCGCATTGGCTTCCGCTACCTCTTTCTCTAACTTCTCGATGGTTGCCTTATCCGCCACGTTTTGGAGGAGTTCTGTTTCCATGGTGCGTATACGAGAATACAACTGTCAAAAACAAACAATTCAGTCAAAAAGCAAAAGGGAATGAAGGACCAATATTTTTCGCAAAACGAAATCCTTGCTAAAGGAACTCACCATGAGGAGCTCCGTTTTCCCCTTTTGCGCATGAATGGAACCAGGAATCTAGTTATGGTTCCTCTGCACTTCGCCCACCTGACCCAAGGCCTCATCCAAATCGTTTAGAATGGATTCATTCTCGAAAGAACCTTGGGGTCCAAATTTGGCGGACCAGTATCCACCAATATCGGGCTTCGCCGTCTACACAAACGTTCGAGGGTCAGAACTCAAGTCCAAAACTTGATGAACAAATAAAGATCAAAGGTAACCTACCTGTGCAATCTCCCCAGCAGGCTTGACGGACCTCAGGGCATCCGCCATAAGCTTAAGACCTCCAGTGGTGTTAGGCTTCCTCCTCTTTAGTGGCGGCTCAACCACTGTTTCTGCAGGACGTTTTCCAGTATCCGCTTGAGGATTCGCCGCTTGATCTTTCTTGCGTGCTTCAGCCTCCAGAAACTTCTTACGCTTCTCTGCAAGAGCGTGATTGGTCTTAGATAAACCCCTGCCAAAGAAAACATTAAAGTAATCAAAGTTCACGAAGAAATGAAAGGTACCTTGGTCAAATTGCGTAATCTTTGAGTAAATGAATTGATCCCCTTCCCGGCGAATCAATGGAATATCACTCATCATGAAAGCTAAGGCATCAGCATATGTCCATGCATCCGCCTTGATCTGCTTCATGAGCTCCGCCACCTTCTCATCACTATCCGTTAAAATTCGCATATCGCCCGCCATATGTAACGGCCTGGGATTCCAAAATGAAGGAAAACCCAGTGGTTCGCCATCTTTTATCTTCACGTAGAATAATCTCTCATCCCAGCAATGAACATTGGACATTTTGTCACTAAAGGGCGAATACACTCCGAATTTGGCGAACGAAAGATAGGATTCGGACTTCCGTTTTGATGGTTTGTGAAAAGCTCTAAAGATACGACCTGTATATACCACTCCTAAATTTGAGGCGAGGTAGCAGTCTAAAGCGATATCCAACCAGCAGTTGGGATGTAGCTGGCTAACCATGATGTCAAAGTAGAAGAGGATGTCCGCCATCATCTTTGGAAGAGGAAGTCGGAATCCTCTCTCCATGTGACTACAGTATACTGTAAGGAAACCGCTAGGCGGACAGGAAGGACGTTGATGAGATGCGGCAAGCTGAGTCTCATAGTTCTTGATCCAGGGGAAGCGATTCGCCAGATCCACTAGATCCGCGGCGCTCATACGAGACGGAGTAGACTCCGCTCGGGGATTCTTTTTCTTAGGAGGAATTGAAGAAGAGGCCATTGTCCCTGGAAACCACCTAGATGCACCGGCCGGAACGGCGCCGGAGACAGAAGTAAAAAGAGTCGGGCTCCTAGTGGAACGAGTTTGGTAATGATTACGCGCCGAGTTACTAAACCCAGCTAAATCAGAGTTAATCGTGCCCTCGGAAGAAGAAGAGTTCTCCGATGACGAAGTAGTCCAAGTAAAGTCGACTTATATTTCGGGAGAAGAGGTTGAATTAAAAAGTTCTGAAGTTGATCTAGAAGATGAAGACGAACTTCTAAACATCCAGAGAAAAGTTAAACAAAAGAAAATAAACTTACATGAGAAATCGGAAGCTTGGTGCGAAACTCTAAGAAATTCCTCGAAAAAGCTTCAAGCAATAGAGAAAAAACGAAGAAGTGAAGAAGAAAGGGAAAGCGAGAGAGGAAGAAGAAAGTTTTCTCCATCCTAGGACAGTGTGTCCACTACACGTGTCATTCATCCATTGGCATTGAACAGTGTGCGCATTAATGCAGGTGTTTATGACGGCGCGCGGAAGATCAAAAGCCCTAAAGGACTTTAAGGGCATTTTGGGGGGGCTTCTGATAACATCGTGATATTAACCCGAGGACTAAAAGGGATATTCACCTCAGGAATGCCGCGTAGTGATCCCCAAAGGGGAGCTGGCAGGCGGATCTCCACGGATCTGTTCTGAGAGATCCGCTGGCGGACCTATGAGGCGAATCTCTTCATTCACCTGATTCACCACTATAAACGGCTGGCCGCCGACTCGGCCATAAAGATCATTAATGAGTAATCAATTAGCTAACTGCCAGGTTAGAGATAACTCGTAACCGCCATTAATAGAGCATTAATGGAGACCTTCTAGTTACCTGAAGGTTACAACTTCACAGCTATATATAGCCTAATTCCCTAGGTTATCAAGGTACACATTCTTACAACCTTTGTCAATTCAGTTTGTTTCCTTGAATCATCTTACTGACTTTGGCATCAGAGCTTCCCCCCGCCGAACCCAACGACGCCCCCACAGGGACGGACGTTGACCAGAATTTCGCTACCTGTTATCACCTATTGATAGCACCAAGACGCCTATCACATGCCACATGCAAAGGAATCAAGTCTCTTACTTGGTAAAATCTGAACTTATTCTTTTGTGCTTTGTTGAAATATTTGTGTTGGAATGTTGGATGTGCATGTTGAGGGAGGACCTTTCATATGGTGAACCCATGAGTGGTGATCTTGTCATGAGGAATGGGAGTTTTATGATGAGGGAGGATCTTTCCTATGATGAGCCCATGAGGGGTGATCTTGTCATGAGGAATGGGAGTTTTATGTTGAGGGAGGATCTTTCCTATGATGAGCCCATGAGAGGTGATCTTGTTTTGAGGAGTGTGAGCTTCATGTTGAGGGAGAACATTCCCTATGGTGAGCCCATGAGAGATGATCTTGTCGTGAGGAATGTGGACTCTATGTTAAGTGAGAACCTTCCCTATGATAAGCCTATGAGAGACAAGCTTGTTGTGAGAAATGTGAGCTTTATGTTGAGGGAGAACATTTCCTATGATGGGACCATGAGGGTTGATCTTGTTGTGGTCTTTGGGGATTGTTTGTTGAGGGGGAATGGCTCCCCGTGGAATCTAGAGAGGATAGAAGGAGGTCAAGACTTGGTAAATTCGGAACTAACTATGTTGTGCTTTATTGACATGTATGTGTGTGGGTATATATTGTGCTTGTTGAGGAAGCATCAACCTTATGAGGAGTCAATGAGAAGCGATCTTGTGATGAAGAGAGTGGGGTTTATGAAGTCTTTGATGAATGGGGATAACCGCCCGAGAGATGTTGAGAAGGTAGAAGAAATTCAAGACTTAGGGATTGATGGCCAAGTTAGTAAAGTGGCAAGTCTTGAAGTTCTGAGATTGTTAACCCAAGGTGAGGGAGGAGCTACTAGGTGTGTGCTTGGGTTCACTATGATGTGGGTTGACAAATGTCACCGAGATATTCCGTTTGATGTGGGCTATGGGCAAGGAGAGAATGAGCATTATAGCCGAGTTAGTGGAATGAGTGATAGCCAAGTCCGGGCATATTCAATTCAAAGTCATGTTTGAGTTGTGAAGAGTACTCAAGGGATCGCTCCAATTTGGGTTGATATATGGCACCGGGACATGTCATTTGAGTTTGGCTATGAGCGAGTGGAGATTGAGCCTAGCATCCGGGTTGATGGCGTGAGGTACATTGAGGTTCGGGCATATTCGACTCAAGATCATGTTGGGGTTTTGAAGAATATTTATGAGATTTATTCTAATTGGGTTGATACGTGTCGTCGGGGCATTCAATTCGAGGTAGGCCAAGAGTGGAAGAAGATTATGTTGATTCCTCAAGTTCGTGATGGGGAGATCAAGAGGGTCCATGGGTGGTCTGTGCAACCAAATGAGGGACGTTGGAATATCACCCAAGCAGTTATAGGGAAGTGGTTTGACAAGCTTCGCCAAGACATACCATTCGATGTTGGTAGAGCATCCGAGATTGGTGGAGATTAGGAGATGAGTACCACGAAAAATGAAGTCCGGGGTGAGGCACTTGTGGAGATATGGGGAAAAGCTCGTGAGGAGAAGGTGAATCCGACAATATGTGGAGTGGACTCCATGAATTCATCTCGAACAACACTTTGGTTCGATTTGAGGACTTGGGTTCATTCACAACGAACACATCTCATCAATATATGGCAAGCAACTTGGGGTCAAGTTCTTTTTAAGAGAGAGTGTATGATGCGGGGCATCTTTCCCTAGGATCGGGTCCGGACGAGGGAAGTCGGAGGAAGAATCAAGCACAAGCAACAAGCGAGTAGGGAGGCCAAAACTGTACCACACAATAAGTGGGGCACGCTCCGCGTGGTTTATTACATGCTCTGCGTACTTGAGGGTTTGATCCAAAGAAAAGTCCAGGAGGTCATCCACGCGGGGCTTGGATCAGGCACGCTCCGCGTAGAGTTAAAACACGATCCACGTATAAGAAGAAATGATCCAGAGAAGATCTCAGCAGCCAAGGCACGCCCCGTGTAGAATTAGGCACGCCCCGTGTGCCTTCATTTTAAAAGCCTACGCTCCGCGTAGATTTGGGCACGCTCCGCGTATAATGAGTACAGATCCGGATAAGAGCTCAACAGCCAGGCACGCGCCGCGTATAATTAAGCACGCCCCGCGTGCCTTCAGCTTAAGGAACTTGCTCCTTACTCTAGCTTCCTCCTTATTTACAATCCTGCCACTCCTTATTTACACCTTTGCCACTCCCTTATTACAACCATGTCACTCCCTATTTACCATCCATGCCACCCCTTTATAATTAACCCATTTACCCATTATATTTATGTTTTACTTAGTTATGTAATTTGCCCTTTATGTAATTTGGCAATTAGGGTTTTTGAGATGATATAAATACATCTCTCTCTATTGTAATCTTAAAACTTTTATCAATCAAATATTAAACTTCTTCAAGAAGCTTGTTAAGGTTTTCACCTTTAACAATGGGGATTTCGTATTCCTATGGATTTAGTCCATGAAACTCGGGATCCACTCCTTCTAGTTTAGCTAGAGAAGAAATATCTTTGTAAGTTTACGATTAAAACTTTCAGATAAAACCGATCTGTATCACTTCCTCTCAAAATTCTCAGATTTTCTTCAAAGTTTCTACTAATTTCCTTCAATCAGTAAGTGTCATTCTCCCTTTTCTTTTTCTTTGGTGTATGGAAACCTTGACCGTAAAGAACTCCTATAAATAACGAACATATGAGCTTGCTAAGGATCCATCTTCTAACAATTTTGAAGAAATGGCTCTTAAAAAACAAGCTCCCACCAATGAAACAAACCACGCCAAGAAGTCAAATCCCCATGTTTGACCCTCTACCTTAATTACTAAGGAACTACTTGGTTTGGCAGATACATACCTAAAAGATGGAGGTGTTCTTACCATTAGGACCATCACTTCGACTCTAGAATAAATGGGCGCCTAAGACTCTTCACTCTGCTACTAGAGTGGGGTATGAGGCTCTCAGACACTGTTGTGGACATCCTCTACGAGTTTAATATGAGTCCTAGCCAAATTTCACCCAATGTTTATTTGAAGTTGTTGACCCTTGCTATCTATTAGGGGATTAATCATCGAAAATCAACGAAGCACAACAGAATGCTATCGTTAAGATTTTCTATAATCTAATTAAGAACCGTGTTAGACTACCACATATTGAACCTCTAAACAATTTTAAAGATGAAGATAGGAACTCATGGGTTTAGTCTCTTCTAGAGACATCTGAAGAAATCCACAAGTCGTGTGAATCTCTAACGGTCTCATGCACCAACCATTTAAGAACTGAACTGGTGCTAGCCGAAATCAATATGGAAGATGAAGAACGCGAAGAACACCAAGAACAATAGGGGCCGAATTTTCTTAGTGATGGATGGAGGCTTAGAAATTAATTATTTTAACATAGGCCTTAAATACCTGTTCAAATTAGGTTTAGGTTAAGTGGTTAATTTCCAATTAGCCCCTTTCTTATCCTTAATCATAAATATACCCTACAGATTATATTTAATTCAATTAGGATCAATTAGGTCTAATTCAATTAGTCCACAATTATTATTAAAGCCCTAAAGAAATAAATGCATTATGATTCAATTAATAATTTATCCTATCCAATCTAATTAATCAATTGATTAATTAATTACATTTGGAATTTTAATTTTTTTTATAAAAATTGGGACGATGCAGAGACCTGTGACATCCCGACTAGGTTGGTGTTGAAATACCTTTCCACATGATTTTGATTTGACAAAATTATTTAAGTTAATCCATGATTAAGGGGCAATTAAATTTAAGTGCTTTGATTTAATTGTACTAATATGTTTGTTCAATGTTAAGTATAAATATAAATGGGAAAAGAAATAAAAAGTAAGACAAGACGAAGACAACATAAGAAAACAGCACAAGCTGAGTGGAGTATAACTCAGCGTGACAGAAGATAAGTCATCTTCAGAACAGAAGCTTAAAGATCAAGCTAATCAACGAAGCTGAGTGGAACGCAACTCAGTATTAAAAGTAGAGAAGTCTTCTTGAGAACTTTGTCTTGCAGAATGAAGCTGACCATGGAAGCTGAGTAAAAGAGAATTCAGTACTTGTATTAGCAATAATCGTAGACAACGGTTATCAAAGACAAGCTGAGTGATCTTCAGGACAACGCGAATGATCCGTTTGCTAAAAGACAAGATCCGACAACTGTCTGCACCAATAATAGAAACCTTGGAATTACGCAAAAGCCAATTTCAAGAAGCATGGGTCAACTGTTCCTTTGCTAAAAGCCAAACTGGCACAAAAAGATGAAACCTACGAGAAGAAGACAAACCTGACGCCTGAATTCAGACGATAGGATTGCCCTGCAAATCTGAAGCTGACCAGAGCCTTGTCTCAAAAAGGAGCCGTTTGGATTCAATGGACAAATCCAGAATTCAAATGACCAAGTCTTCAGAATACAACTATAAAAGGACAAGTATACTTCTTCTTTGCCGATGGTGAAAAACAAAAAGAGAACAAAAGCATACATACAAAAAGCACATCAATACAAGAAAGAGATCTTACACCAAATTTCTATTCATGTGTAAAAGCTAGATTGATTTTGTAATCATCTAAAGTGTTCTTCATCTGAAAAGAACAAATCTGTATCAATTGTAATAGTTGAGAGAGTGGTGCTGAGTACTCGGTTTGGTACTCAGTGGTAGAGAAAATCTAAGTGCTGGGTTGTAGCGCTTAGTGGAGTTGAGTAGACGAATAGAGGACGGTACTCTTGCATATTCAACTTCCCTGTAAACGATTTGTGCTCTACCTTTAAAGAGCTCAGTATTGGATTTAAAAAGCCCGGGGGGATTCTAGGGACTGGACGTAGGCGGAGAGGCCGAACCAGAATAAGTCGCGCTAAGTAAATTCTAACTCTCTTTCAATATATATATCTGTATGTGTTGCTTGCCATATTTACTCAGTATATAAATTGCTTAAGCTTACACTGAGTAAATCAGAGTGCTGAGTTGGAAGCTGACTATAAAAGTGTCATTTCCCAACTCACAAGTAAAACAGTTCTAGTCAGTATTTGACTACAGCTGTCTTATGCCTCACTCGGCCACGCTGACCAAAGCTGAGTTGCGAAACTCAAAGAATTAAATTAAGTCAGCGTAATTAAAGCGAAAAAGTTACATTAGTTCCTAACCCCCCCTGGAACTAATCATAAGGGACCAACAAGTGGTATCAGAACCTGATAAGCTCACTACTCAAAGATATAACTATCTTGAGCTGATCCCGATAAATGGCTGAGAACAACACTCGTTTCCTTCCAGGGAACCAAACAACACAGATACTCCCTAAGGGATTATCAATTAGTCGGCCTCCCCTATTCTTTGGATCTAATTATACGTTCTGGAAGAATAGGATGAAGAACTTTATTCAAGCCATAAACATGAGTGCATGGCTTGCAATAGTTCAAGGCCCATATGTGCCTTATAAAACTGTTGACAATGAGAAAATTGTCAAGAGTGAAACTGAGTGGTCAGAAGATGACCTTAAGAAACTACAAAACAATGCTTCGGCTATCAATATGCTTCACTGTGTGTTAGATGCTGCAGAATACAATAATATTTCAGGTTACGAGTCAGCACAAGAGATTTGGAAAAAGCTTGAAGTAACCTACGAAGGTACAAGCAAGGTCAAGGAATCAAAGGTGAACCAACATATGAGATTATACGAGCTGTTCGAGATGAACGACAATGAGGAAATCTCTAGAATGAACGCTAGATTCACCAACATCATAAATGAGCTAAAGAGGCTCGGCAAGAACTTCACTGAAGAAGAGCAGGTGAAGAAAATCATGAGAAGCTTACCCAAGAGCTGGCAAGCTAAGAAAACTGCCACGGAGGAAGCTCAAGACTTGACCACATATAAATACGACGAGCTGATCGGATCTCTGCTGACTCATGAGATCTCTATAAAAAACTTCGAAGCAAAAGAAAAGTCAGAAGACAAGAAACAAAAATCATTTGTCATGAAAGCTGACTCAACCGAAGCTGACTCATCAGATGATGAGGAAATGGCCATGTTCACAAGGAAGATGAAGAAGATGTTCAGAAAAAATGAAAAGAACAGCAAGAGGCCATTCAAAAAAGGCGATAGGTACAAAGCTGAGTCCAGTGACAAATACAAAAAGGACAGCTCCAAGCCTGTCACATGCTTTGAGTGCCATCAAACTGGACACATTAAGTCAAGCTGCCCTAATCTGAAGAAAGAAAAGAAGGGAAGCAAGAAGGCAATGGTGGCCACATGGAGTGACAGCGATGAGTCAACATCATCTGAAGCTGATGCCACCGAGTCGGCAAACATATGCTTCATGGCCGATGACGCTGCTGACCACACTCGATCTGAGCAAGCTGAACTCTCTGAAGAATCTGAATAGGAGGAGTACTCAAATGAGGTAACATCCTTACACTTGCTTAGAAATGAAATGATTAACGCCCTGAGTGATTTATATACACTGACTAAAAAGTGTAACAAGAAAATAAAGGCACTCAGCAGGCGATGTGACGAGATTGAAGAGGTTAAACTTAGTGACCTTCGATATCTTCTCCAAGACAACTCAACTTTGCATAGCAACATGGAAATTATGCACAAGTTTGTCTCGGAAGTCCAATCAGATTCAAAGAAACTGAAAAAGGATGTCACAAACCTTCAGAACCAAATAAAAGGTTCAAACAAATCCCATGCTGTGTACTCAGGTACTGGTCAGCGCAGACAGTTCACTCAGTGTGACTGTTATGGAAAAAGGGGGACACACAACAGATGTGTGTTGGTATAACAAGCGGATTGTCCAATGTGACTTCTGCGGAAAGAAAGGACATACCACTAAGGTATGTTGGCATGCTCAGCACAATGGTGCTAACCAAAAACAAAGTCACCCTAAAAGGGTAACTTATTGTGACTTTTGTGGTAAACAAGGCCACACCATAACAGTATGCCGTCACAAGTTAAAACATGATTTTGCACCTGTTTATGCTAACAAACGAAGACCCAAAAAGAATTGGGTACCTAAAGATGAATGATTCAAAATGCAGGTGAGTCTGAGGTGCGTGGAGAAGTCAAAGCTTTGGTATATTGACAGCGCATGCTCGAGGCATATGACTGGTGATGAAACTCAGTTCATCACACTTGAGCTTAAACGAGGTGGAAACATAAGCTTTGGAGATAATAAAAAGGGTAAGATAGTCGGTTCAGGCACTATCAGAGGTAACCCTACTATTGAGTCAGTCTCCTTAGTAAAAGGGCTCAAATACAATCTATTGAGCGTAGCTCAGCTGTGTGACAGCGGTAGACAGGTTGTATTTGATGCTACTCAGTGTCGGATACTCGAGGGAAAAACTAACAATTTGATTTTAACTGCCCATCGCGTTGACAATGTATATATGTTGAGTTTAGAAAAACAGTTTTCCAAAAATATATGCTTAGTATCTAAAGAGGATAACTCCTAGCTATGGCATTGGAGACTTGGTCATGTAAGCATGGACCTC
Organism: Euphorbia lathyris; assembly: GCF_963576675.1. Taxonomy (NCBI): domain Eukaryota; kingdom Viridiplantae; phylum Streptophyta; class Magnoliopsida; order Malpighiales; family Euphorbiaceae; genus Euphorbia; species Euphorbia lathyris. The sequence continues at coordinate 94,452,881 of NC_088910.1, forward strand.
CTTGCCAAATTAGCTAGAAAGCAACTAGTTGAGGGATTGCCCAAATTGAAATTTGAAAAAGATCAATTATGTAATGCTTGTCAGCAAGGTAAACAAACTAAAAAGTCTTTTCAAAGTAAAAACATTGTCTCAACCAAGAGACCATTGGAATTTCTACATTTGGACCTTTTCGGACCTGTCCAGCCACTCAGCTTGGGCGGTAAGAAATTCTCCTTAGTCATTGTAGACGATTTCTCTCGGTATACTTGGATCATCTTGCTGAGTAGCAAGGATGAAACTTTTGAGATGTTCACAACATTGATTAAGAAGCTTGAAAATGACAAAGACCTAAAAGTAGCTCATATTAGAAGTGACAATGGCGGAGAATTCAAAAACCAACAGTTTGATGAATTCTGCGAAGTCAGTGGCATTAACCATAACTTCTCTGCTCCTAGAACACCTCAACAAAATGGGGTTGTTGAAAGGAAGAACAGAACAATAGTTGAAATCGCCAGGACAATACTGAGCGAAAATAGGCTTCCAAAGTATTTCTGGGGTGAAGATGTCCACACAGCATGCTACATACTGAATAGGGCTTTAGTTAGACATATACTCAAGAAAACCCCTTATGAACTTTGGAAAGGACGAAAGCCCAACATTGGCTACTTTCGTGCTTTTGGGTGTAAGTGTTTTATACTCAATACAAAAGATAACCCTGCTAAATTTGATGCTAAAGCTGACGAAGCGATCTTTTTAGGGTACTCAACTAACAGTAAAGCATATAGGGTGTATAATAAACGAACTCAAGTTGTAGAAGAGTCTGTCCATATAGAATTCGATGAAACTGACCCTGCAGGAAAGATAACTCAGCCCATCGAAGATGAACCAAGCTCAGCTTCCGCTGACCAAACAAGAGCCGCTGAGTCATCAGTACAAGGGCTGACCAAAGGTAAAAACGAAACCGAAATTACCTTTGCTGACTAATCTACTCCTGCAGATATTGTAGAAACACCTATTCCAGACAACTCAATATTACCCAAAGAAATTAAAATTCCAAGAGGACATTCAGAGAAGTCCATTCTTGATGCCGCTGACAACAAGCTGATGACAAGAGATCGGCTTAGAAAGTATCTAGACAATGTTGCATTCGTCTCAGTGCAGGAGCCAAAGAACTTCTCAAAAGCTAAGCACGACGAGCATTGGATCAATGCTATGCAAGAGGAGCTTGATCAATTCAAAAGAAATGAGGTATGGGATTTAGTACCAAAACCTAGGAATCAAAAGACCATAGGAACTAAGTGGGTCTTTAGAAATAAACTAGATGAGCAAGGCAATGTGGTCATAAACAAAGCCCGACTTGTAGCCCAAGGCTATAGTTAGTAAGAGGGCATTGACTATGGTGAGACCTTTGCTCCTGTTGCTAAGTTAGAGGCTATACATATATTGTGTGTATATGCTAGCTATATGAACTTTAAATTATATCAAATGGATGTTAAAAGTGCCTTTCTTAATGGCTTTATAAACGAAGAGGTATATGTTAGTCAGCCTCCAGGGTTTGAAGATCCAAAACTTCCAAACCACGTTTATAAACTCAAGAAGGCCTTATATGGGCTGAAACAAGCTCCAAGAGCTTGGTATGAGAGGTTGACCAACTTTCTGCTGACCAGGAATTATGTCAGAGGCAAAGCTGACACAACTTTGTTCATTAAGAAAAAGGGTAAAAATACCCTGCTGGCACAAATTTACGTAGATGACATAATCTTTGGTGCTACTGACGAATCTATATGCAAAGAATTTAGTAAACAGATGCAAACTGAGTTCGAGATGTCTATGATGGGTGAACTCAACTTCTTCCTTGGTTTACAAATCAAGCAAGGGAAGAACGACATCTTCATTAGTTAGTCCAAGTACGCCAAAGAAATGTTAAAGAAATTTGATATGAGAGAATGTAAGCCCATATCAACCCCAATGGGTACTGACACTGCCCTTTGCGCTGACGAGAAAGGTAAGTCAGTAGATAGCAAGCTATATCGAGGTATGATAGGCTCTCTAATTTATCTTACTACTAGCAGACCTGACATTCAGTACTCAGTATGTTATTGCGAAAGATATCAAGCTAACCCCAGAGAATCTCATCTTATAGCTGTAAATAGAATTTTCAGATATTTGCAGAGCTCAGTTAATGCAGGTTTATGGTATCCAAATGCAAATGACTTCACACTCATTGGATACACTGACGCTGACTATGGACGAGATAAGCTAGAACGTAAAAGCACTTCAGGAGGATGTCACTTCCTAGGAGGCTGTCTAGTATCTTGGTTCAGTAAGAAGCAATCGTCAGTGGCCCTGTCTACAACTGAAGCTGAGTACATAGCTGCTGGAAGCTGTGTGGCCCAATTTCTGTGGATTAAGCAACAGCTTGAGGATTATGGAGTTAAAACAGAAACAATTGAAGTCAAATGCGATAACAAAAACGTTATTGACCTATCTAAGAATCCAATCCAACACAGCAGGATGAAACATGTCAGCATAAGGCATCACTTCATCAGAGATCATGTACTCAAGGGTGAGATTAAGCTGACCTACGTACCAACAGATGAACAACTTGCGGATATTGATAGGGGTCAAAAACCCCTATCTTTGGGTACGGTTTTAGGACGGGTTTTAGCGTTATTTAGTTAATAAGCGAGCAATTCTCGCATTTAAATGCTTTTGTGTGAGTTAGTTAGAAATTGGAAACATTTTATTTACTTTTCGTTGTTTAGGCTCGTTTTATGATCAATTTAGGCAAATACGGCCAACATGGCATGCATATTATAATTCCGTTACCTTTTGAAGCTAATTGATCCGTCAAAAGTCGCACCAAACGAAGCGTTTGCTCAAATAAACGTTTGGCGGGTCAATTTAGCCCTTGGACTAATGTTTTTTGGAGTTTATGTGCGTGTGCAGGTTAAAACATGATCAATTTCAGGCAAAAATCGAGTCTCGGGGAACCCCGGCAGTCGCTCGGCGAATAGAGCATCGGCGAGCAGCCCGGGCGCTGCTCGGCGAGCAGCCCAGGCACCACCCAGGCACTGTGCCTGCTCGCCGAGCAGGACGCCAGAGGCCTGCTCGCCGAGCAGGGCGCTGCTCGTCGCGAGTAGCCCTGCTCGCCGAGCAGCTCGCCCTGCTCGGCGAGCAGACCTGCGGGAATTGGTCAAAAAGGCCAATTCCACCCCCACGAAGCCACGATGGACCCCACGACTTCCTACACCAATAAGGACACGAAAATAGGTCAAAAAGAGGGCCGAGCCACGCCTATAAATAGAGTTTTTCCAATGTAAATTAGATATCTTTCAATTTTGTAAATTATCTTAGCTTTCCCCTTGTAATTCCTCTCCATCTCCTCCATCTTCTTCGACTTCCATTGAAGCTCCTTCAAAGCTTTTTCTCGAGGAATTATCAAGGTCCGTCCTTAAGATTAAGTCGCCGGCTGCAGAGTAAACAGGTTTCCTGAAAGGGATTTTTGTATCTCCTTTTATCTTTCCTTGTTTGTACTCTTTGATACAGTTGCCGAACTTGACTTATTGTATCTTGTGATATTTATCTTCGCCTTTAATAATAATTTAGCTCTTGTTTTGTTCTATGATTATTTGTCTAATCTCTGTCTTACGCTTTATTCAATTGGTTTAACTCATTCAAAAGCCCCAAAATCTAGTAGGCACATATTGCGAGCTGAATCTGACCTAGTCAGAGCCTAGGAGATTGACGACCTCTTAGTTGATTAAGCGCCAATTTACTGAGCCTTAGACCTAGTTTCGGCCTTAGGGAATCACGCGCTAGGAACTTCAGGAGGGTAAGTAGGGTTAATCGCCTTGAATACAAGTGACTCAGATTGGGTTTTTATTCAATAGACTTAATAATCTATCTTCATTATTATCGTTCATACCATGTTCCTTCGGATAATTGCATTAGTGAAAGATCAATTAGGAGTAGTTTAACTTAATTAGGGGTAGAGTAACTTAATTAGGCATAGAATAACTTAGTTAGAATCAGATAACTTAGCTAGGATTAGTATAATTCAACCTAGGAGTAAATTAACTTAAGCAAAACAAACTCAAAACCCCCCTAAGCCTAGATAACACCTGAAACCGATAGCTCGATACTTGCAGAAATAAATCCTGTGGACGATAACCTGGACTTTCCAGAAATTTATTACTTGATAATGACGGGGTACACTTATCCCTTAGTGAGTTCTCATCTTTAACTTAGGTGAGGACGCATCAAGTTTTTGGCGCCGTTGCCGGGGATTTATTTCTTCTGCAATATCGAACCAAAGGTCGATTTGTTAGTTTAGGCATTCATTGTAAATATCCTTTGTTTATAATCGTTTATACTTGTTTATATATAATCGTTTATACTTTTCTTTTTGTGAATATTTGTTTTTAATTTTTATTGTTATTTCTAATGATTCTTCTTTTTTGAGAAAATGGCTAGAAACAATGGAAATAAGGAATCTATTACGCATTTGCTTAACTTTCTATCTACTCACGAAGATCAAACTGACGATTTGTATGCCTCAATTAAAAATTTATGCATACAAAAAGGGATCCTAGTTGATTCAACCGCGGACGAATCAATTAAAGAACCCAATTTGGTAGGTCAGGTTGATAAGGTAATATCTTTTCCCATTAACAATGAAGAACTGATCCCTAATTATGAGAAACCAAAAGTTTCAATATTAATTGAGGAATCAGTTGAAATTGAGCCTCTAGAGAAGAATCCAAAAATAGAAGAGTTCGGTTTTGCTCCATGTCCAGAAGATTTCATTCTCTTCGATCTACCTAGAGAATCAAAAAGGGAGCAAACTAAACTTTTTCATAATTTATTTAAATTTGATCCTTTGTTTTTATTAAAATTCCTTGAAACTGATAATCCGTTTTGCAGGTACGGATTATTTATTCAGGAATTTGAATTCCTAAGGCGAATGTCAGCATACACCTAGGCGGGAATTCTATGTCGAGCTCACCGACTATAACGTAGCACTTCTTGGGAGGCAACCCAAGTTTTAATAAAACTTTTCAGGTTTATTTTATTTAGATTATACATTGATCTTTTAGTTTAGTCTTTTTAGTTTTCTTTTACGTTTTTTTTAAAAAAATGTTCGTTTAAAAAAAAAAAATAAATAAATAAATTTTTTTTTTAGTTGTTTAGCTTTCTTTTATTTTATTTTATTTTTATTTTTATTTTAAAGTTTTCAGGTTTAAAATAAAATTTAAAAAAAATATATTTTTTTGGCCCAAGAGGCCCTGCTCGCCTCGAGCTGGGCGCTGGCGCCCAGCACACCGCTGGGCACTACGTCCAGCCCGCCGCTGGGCGCTGGCGCGTAGCCTGCCACTGGGCACTGCGTCCAGCCCGCCGTTGGGCACTACTCCCAGCCCGCCGCTGGGCACTGCTGCTCAGCCGCGATAAGCAAACTGTTCGAGATTTTTTTTTAAAATCCCGAATGGAGCTGAAAAATAATAATAATAAATAAATAAATAAATAAAAAATTTGCACCGCAAATCATCAAATTTTTGGCGATTGCGATAAAATCCGTAAGTTTTCTTCTCCACCCTAACTTTTTGCACTTGTACTTTATGATTTGTGATGCAATGTTGGAACTTATTGCATTTTTTTAGTGTGAGGAGGAGGGGTAGACAAACTTACAAAAATTGTATAATTTTTAAATTTTTGTTGCGTCGTGTCTAGTTTAGTTTAGCGTTTTCGGGTTTTATTTATGTTCTCGCATGTTTAGGATCTAAAACCGTGAACCTCCTTCGAATCTAAACTTCGTTAGTTGCCCTTGAGGGCTGAGAACCGAATCTAAGATTGCATGACAACTAGTTTAGGTGTAGGACACAATCCTTGTATCTGTAAGAGCATGAGCTAAAGTTTGCATTTAGACCCTACTTTTGAAGAAATGCTAAAATCATTACTTAGGTAGATAACTTAAGAATTGAAGACATGTGATGTTGAACTTGAGTTTGGGGAAAACTAGTAAACACAAAATTGAAACCCACAGAATTGTGAATTGAATTTGAGCCTAAGAGCGAACATCAAAAAACTCTTTTTCTTGACATTTTTGTGTGAATGCTTTGACTTGTGGAAAGATTACAGATTTTGCACCTAATACTGTGTTGAACCTACATGCAATGATTTGAAATGATAAACGATGAATCAGCCTCATTAGAATTAACCCTTTTTCTTTACCTTATTTTCTCTTTTTCATCCACTCTAGGAAGCCCCTTTGAGCCTATATTTTTGTAGTTGATAGATTTTTCTTTCGTTCTAACCTATTTTTTCAAACCACAACTTGGTTTGCTACTTAACCCAAGTTTTTGCAAAGCTCAAATTGAGCCTTTGCTTTCTCCTAGCGCTTTTTCTTTGTTTATGGCATTATAGTAGCAAGCCAAAAGGCTAAGAAGTGAATGAGCATCACTATCCCAAAAAAAAAGGAGAAAAGGGAAAAAGAGAAAAACAGAAAAAGAAAAGGAAAGAAAAGAGACGAACAAAAAGGGGAGAACTTCATTCCCGTGTTCTTAAAATAAAAAACGTCTCAAGAAAACATCCCAAAAAGAGAATAGTGAATAAATAAAAAGCTCAGTCACTTCATACTCGCTAAAGCCATTTTAACTTTGTTTTTCTAGCGCTAGAACTATTAACCCTTGTTGTACCTTTAACCCTCTAACCACATTACAACCCCAATTAGAGGCTGTTTTTGATATCATCAGAGTCATATAGCATAGTAGAGGAACTCGGATGAACGTGCAAAATCAACGCAATCCTAAGCAAGAACATAAGCCGAGAGTAAACACTTTAGCCACCAAAATTGTGTGAATGAGTGAACTACCTATGGTGAGGTGTTCTACTTAGCGATCCCCTCAAGCTCGTTTAATTGAACATGTGTCCTTTTGCTTAAAACTATGACCTATGATAATTGAAATGCGGCTTTTGGATATCGTATCTACTTTGTATTTCCGAATGCATGTAATTACAGATGCTCGAAATTGTGTCAGACACCTAGTCAAAATCGGGAGGTTTTCTAGCTTGCTTGTGATTACGGTTTAGTTTTTTAGTTTACTTGGGGACAAGTAAAGTTTTAAGTGCGAGGAGGTTTGATAGGGGTCAAAAACCCCTATCTTTGGGTACGGTTTTAGGACGGGTTTTAGCGTTATTTAGTTAATAAGCGAGCAATTCTCGCATTTAAATGCTTTTGTGTGAGTTAGTTAGAAATAGGAAACGTTTTATTTACTTTTCGTTGTTTAGGCTCGTTTTATGATCAATTTAGGCAAATACGGCCAAAATGGCATGCATATTATAATTCCGCTATCTTTTGAAGCTAATTGATCCGTCAAAAGTCGCACCAAACGAAGCGTTTGCTCAAATAAGCGATTGGCGGGTCAATTTAGCCCTTGGACTAATGTTGTTTGGAGTTTATGTGCGTGTGCAGGTTAAAACATGATCAATTTCAGGCAAAAATCGAGTCTCGGGGACCCCCGGCAGTCGCTCGGCGAATAGAGCATCGGCGCGCAGCCCGGGCGCTGCTCGGCGAGCAGCCCAGGCATTGCCCAGGCACCGCCCAGGCACTGCCCAGGCACTGCCCAGGCACCGCCCAGGCACTGTGCCTGCTCGCCGAGCAGGCCACCAGAGGCCTGCTCGGGCGAGCAGGATGCCTACTCACCGAGCAGGCCGCCAGAGGCCTGCTCGCCGAGCAGGGCGCTGCTCGTCACGAATAGCCCTGCTCTCCGAGCAGCTCGCCCTGATCGGCGAGCAGACCTGCGGGAATTGGTCAAAAAGACCAATTCCGCCCCCCACGAAGCCACAATGGACCCCACGACTTCCTACACCAATAAGGACACGAAAATAGGTCAAAAAGAGGGCCGAGCCACGCCTATAAATAGAGTTTTTCCAATGTAAATTAGATATCTTTCAATTTTGTAAATTATCTTAGCTTTCCACTTGTAATTCCTCTCCATCTCCTCCATCTTCTTCGACTTCCATTGAAGCTCCTTCAAAGCTTTTTCTCGAGGAATTATCAAGGTCCGTCCTTAAGATTAAGTCGCCGGCTGCAGAGTAAACAGGTTCCCTGAAAGGGATTTTGTATCTCCTTTTATCTTTCCTTGTTTGTACTCTTTGATACAGTTGCCGAACTTGACTTATTGTATCTTGTGACATTTATCTTCGCCTTTAATAATAATTTAGCTCTTGTTTTATTCTATGATTATTTGTCTAATCTCTGTCTTACGCTTTATTCAATTGGTTTAACTCATTCAAAAGCCCCAAAATCTAGTAGGCACATATTGCGAGCTGAATCTGACCTAGTCAGAGCCTAGGAGATTGACGACCTCTTAGTTGATTAAGCGCCAATTTACTGAGCCTTAGACCTAGTTTCGGCCTTAGGGAATCACGCGCTAGGAACTTCAGGAGGGTAAGTAGGGTTAATCGCCTTGAATACAAGTGACTCAGATTAGGTTTTTATTCAATAGACTTAATAATCTATCTTCATTATTATCGTTCATACCATGTTCCTTCGGATAATTGCATTAGTGAAAGATCAATTAGGAGTAGTTTAACTTAATTAGGGGTAGAGTAACTTAATTAGGCATAGAATAACTTAGTTAGAATCAGATAACTTAGCTAGGATTAGTATAATTCAACCTAGGAGTAGATTAACTTAAGCAAAACAAACTCAAAACCCCCCTAAGCCTAGATAACACCTGAAACCGATAGCTCGATACTTGCAGAAATAAATCCTGTGGACGATAACCTGGACTTTCCAGAAATTTATTACTTGATAACGACGGGGTACACTTATCCCTTAGTGAGTTCTCATCTTTAACTTAGGTGAGGGCGCATCAGATATCTTCACTAAGCCTTTGGCTCGTGAGCAATTTAACATACTAAGGGAAGCAATCGGTATGTCTAATCCTCTTCAATAAAAGTCTATGTTTAAATTGAATGTTGAGTGATTACCATGCTGAGTGATTTGTGCCAAATTAGTAACTATTGCATGCTGAGTCAAACATAATATAAAATCACTTCATACTAAGTAGACTTACACACTGAGATTATCTTAAGCTAAGTTACTAAGCACACGAATAATTCTCCTACGTAAAACTGACTACTCAAAATTTTAAACGTTTAAAATTCTTAACGCTGAGTAAAAGATCTGTTGCACAATCAATGCTAGCACGCGAATTAAATAGCCACCTAGGATGACGTAAGCATAATAATTAGAAGACACATGCGCCGATTGTGTCATAAATTCCAGAATCATTGTCGGTTGATTATCTCGAGGTCAAAACCGCCACCTCAACGATTCAAATCAATTCGACATCCCTATAAATAGTGGATGAATTCCCATTTCTACCTCTTTACACTTAGAATTTCTGGCAATCAAAATCTCTCTATCTAAAAATCCCAAACCTCTAAAAAATCTTTGGAAATCATGTTGGATTCTCAGAATATCTCCGGTGCTGGTTACGACGACAACCGCTCCGATCAAAACCCTAAATCTCCTGCTCAGCAGGAATACAGTGAGACTCCCACTAAGTCTCAAGAACACGGTCAGCATGACCAAACTCCAAGCAAGAACCCCCACGCTGACCTTGCAACTTCGTCAAGAAAGAAATAGAAAAAGGATAAGGGGAGGAAACCAATGGAGCGAACGTACTCGCTGGTCTACAACAGTGTAAGAGACTACAAAGTTGACCATTCACGCTGGTTTTCTGAGGGATTCGTAAACGCGGAAAAACCATTCTGCGAATGGATTTCTAAGAATGGCTGGACCGAGCTATTCTCTATTCGAGAAGCTACCTACCCAGAATTGGTAAAGGAATTCTACACCAATCTGAGAGCCGCTGATGATAACATGGATTACATGATCACCAAGGTACAAGGGAAAGATATCTTTGTCAATCCTCCTTACCTCGCCAAGCTGCTCAAATTGACCAATAGTGGAGCCAAACTTAGAACCACCAACGACTACACTAAAATCGAATACCCCACTGAGTTTTGCAAGCCCGCCGGTCATGTAGGGGAAATCGCTAGCACGTCCATGAGTCAGAATCAGAAGATGGCCCACTACATCTTGACCAACTTCCTCTTCCCAAAGGTCAACTCCACATCCTCAGCATCTAACTTCGAGCAGTGCTTCATTTGGCACATACTGACCTACCAGTCGATCAACATGCCGATCTTTCTCATCGGTGGCTTCCAACGTAGTACTGGTACCCTTAGGTTAGGCTCTCTAATCACCAGGATCCTCAAAGACCACCAAGTAAGCTTAGTTGAGGAAATCAACGTCTGGGGTACGGAGATTACAGCTGCAGTATTGTTCGGTCTGGCCTTTGACCAACCGATAGTGCCCAAGAAAGGAAAATGGGCCGTAGCTGAAGAAGGTCAGGATGCGCTAAAAGGAAAGAAACCTGCTAACTACACTCGGCAGGATAAAAAGAGGAAAGCTGACCAGGCAGCTAGGAACATTAACACAGCTCCGAAGAAGCTGAAAATTGTGTCAAGAGGAAAGAAACCTGATGCTGAGCCAAGTCAGGATGAACCTAAGTCAGCAGAAAACCTCAAAAGGCAAGTTGAGCCTGAGGAAGAAGAAAAAGAGGATACTCCCGAGCAGCCTCTGAGAAAGAAGAAGAAGATCTCTTCTGGGATGAATCATATTGATGCACCCCCGCTTGACGTCGTCATCTCTGAAGACTCACATTTTATGAGAAGTCAAGGCATCGATCTCGAGAAAACCCCCACTGACCAAGATGAAGACGAGATGGGTAATCTCGGAGGTCAGTTTGATGTTGTGGATGTTGAGCACCATGAGACAGTTAACACTAAGCAGGTTGAAGAACAAGCTGAGCCAACAGCAAAGGATCATGCTGACCTAGGGGTAAATTCACCTTCTGAATCTCTTGACTCTATTCAAGCTGACCCCTCTCCTCCAAAGGCTAAGAAATTAAGGCGACTTAAGAAAAAGGCTTATAAATCTCCAGTTATTGACCTTCTGGATGATTCTCCTCTACGGGATCCCATCACTGATCTCTCTGACATGCAATTCAAATTCTTCTCCAATCCCACTGAGCCTTCTCCAAGGGAACTCCAGAAAAAGCAAGCCCTTGTTTCTCAAGCTGAGGAACAAGCTGATCCAAAGACTCCAGAAAATCCAATCCTTACCAAGCAAGTGCTTGAAGTTCTTGTTGGTCAAACCTCTAAGTCAACACAGGAAAAATCTGCTCGAGTCAGCTTTGAAATTCCTCAATCTCCAACTCCAATTCCAGCTGACATTGAGCAAGTGAATAACTCTGCAGATCAACCTCTTCCAAATCCGTTAACACAGAACGCAAACCAGTCAGCTCCTAATCTGAATAAAAGTCCAGCCACTGATCTCGCTGGCACATCTGCTTCTGGACAGCACCAAACACAAGGTGCTACTCATGTTCCGGCATCTGGGCCACAAAGTGATGAACCCTACGCGTACTTGCATGCTACTGAGTCTGGACGTCGAATCATCGACTCAGCTCAAGCTCTACTTTAGGACATTCATCATTCCAATGCCGAAGCCGCTGGGTCTGATCATGTTGAGCCAACTCAACTTTCCTCTGTCACTCAGCTTCTGACTGAAATCAAAGGTCTTAAGGATCTTCTGAGTGTCATGACATCTCTCCAATCTAAACAGCCCAAGCAGGATTCTATCGTAAAGCTGGCTGAACTCCAGCTGACAATGGTAAATCACATGAACTCTCTTCAGGGTCAACTCAATAATCTGTCAGCTGTGAACTCAATGTATGCAACCTCCGCTGAGGTTCATCAACTTTTTGCCCAGCTCAACACTAAGCAAACAAGAACTCGTGAGTTAATCTCCTCTTCGTCCCAGTGTTCCAATGAGCAAATAAGTGAGGCAGTCCGCCTACTCAACTTGAGTAAGAAAGAAATGGAAACTGACCAACTCAAGATGAACGAACTTTTGCAATACTCCCGAGCTACCTTCAAACATGTGCGCCACACGAATGCTCAACGTCAGTTCTATGATTCGGCTTTGCTTAAGATGTATCATCAAGCTTACGCCATGCTGACTAACACTATCACCTGGGTAGGCAAATCCCAAGAATATATTTTGAGTATGCTCAGTGCCTCTCTCCGAATTCCCAGTTCTGTCTTGGACGACTGTGTTCCTGTTTTTGATGGTCTGAATGAAAGCACGAAAAGGCTTAAGGCATATTCCATGAGGTTAACTTGCGCTGCTCTCAACGACACCTTCGTACCTCCTCCGCTCGATGCTGGCAAAATGGGGGAGAAAGAACAAGCTGATAGAACTCAGCACCACTCAAGGGAAACAGGAGGAGCATCTAGTAGTCAGCAGCAACAAAAGGGAAAAGGCAAAGTTAATCCTACCCAAGTCAATAGGAAGAAATAGTTTGGCTAGATTTGCTAGTTTTTATTCTTGACTTGTAATCTTTTTTGGGTTTTCCTTATCTGACATACTTTGTCTTGCTGACTATCTATAAACTTATGCATCTCTTATTCAAATTGACTAATCTTATGTGATGCTTACTTATGTATAATGTTGACCCGTCTTAGATTGAACAAACAAACAAAAGAAAAAGGAATGTACTCAACACACATTAGACTCGATACATCTGCTCTGATAATGTTTTCCCATAACTCTGATACCAAACTGACCATGTATCAAAACTAAGTAAAAATGTGTTTCATACATTGACCTCTTCTGAAAACTAACCTAGGCTCATCTGAATTAGATCTTGAAAGGTCTAGAACTGAACTAAGTCAGGATAAGCATGCCTTAATTCTACTCAATTAAATCTTAGAAGGTTTAGAGTTAAGTTAAGTCAATAGATGCAACCCTTACGGGGGAGCAATTTCAGAAGAATAAAAAGAATTTCAGTCATGGGGAATCTCAATGTTGAGTTCCATCAATTAAATATTTTGCCAACATCAAAATGGGGGAGTTTGTTGAAACACCTTTCCACATGATTTTGATTTGACAAAATTATTTAAGTTAATCCATGATTAAGGGGCAATTTAATTTAAGTGCTTTGATTTAATTGTACTAATATGTTTGTTCAATGTTAAGTATAAATATAAATGGAAAAAGAAATAAAAAGCAAGACAGGACGAAGACAACATAAGAAAACAGCACAAGCTGAGTGGAGTATAACTCAGCGTGACAGAAGATAAGTCATCTTCAGAACAGAAGCTTAAAGATCAAGCTAATCAATGAAGCTGAGTGGAACGCAACTCAGTATTAAAAGTAGAGAAGTCTTCTTTAGAACTATGTCTTGCAGAACGAAGCTGACCATGGAAGCTGAGTAAAAGAGAATTCAGTACTTGTATTAGCAACAATCGTAGACAACGGTTATCAAAGACAAGCCGAGTGATCTTCAGGACAGCGCGAATGATCTGTTTGCTAAAAGACAAGATCTGACAACTGTCTGCACCAATAATAGAAACTTTGGAATTACGCAAAATCCAATTTCAAGATGCATGGGTCAATTTTTCCTTTGCTAAAAGCCAAACTGGCACAAAAAGATGAAACCTGTGAGAAGAAGACAAACCTGACGCTTGCGGAATTCAGACGACAGGATTGGCCTGCAAATCTGAAGCTGACCAGAGCCTTGTCTAAAAAAGGAGCCGTTTGGATTCAACGGACAAATCTAGAATTCAAATGACCAAGTCTTCAGAATACAACTATAAAAGGACAAGTATACTTCTTGGATCCTTTGCCGATAGTGAAAAACAAAAAGAGAACAAAAGCATACATACAAAAAGCACATCAATACAAGAAAGAGATCTTACACCAAATTTCTATTCCTGTGTAAAAGCTAGATTGATTTTGTAATCATCTAAAGTGTTCTTCATCTGAAAAGAACAACTCTGTATCAATTGTAATAGTTGAGAGAGTGGTGCTGAGTACTCGGTTTGGTACTCAGTGGTAGAGAAAATCTAAGTGCTGGGTTGTAGTGCTTAGTAGAGTTGAGTAGACGAATAGAGGACGGTACTCTTGCATATTCAACTGCCCTGTAAACGGTTTGTGCTCTACCTTTAAAGAGCTCAGTATTGGATTTAAAAATCCCGGAGGGATTCTGGGGACTGGACGTAGGCGGAGAGGACGAACCAGAATAAGTCGCGCTGAGTAAATTCTAACTCTCTTTCAATATATATATATATCTGTATGTGTTGCTTGCCATATTTACTCAGTATATAAATTGCTTAAGCTTACACTGAGTAAATTAGAGTGCTGAGTTGGAAGCTGACTACAAAAGTGTCATTTCCCAACTCACAAGTAAAACAGTTCTAGTCAGTATTTGACTACAGCTGTCTTAGGCCTCACTCGGCCACGCTGACCAAAGCTGAGTTGCGAAACTCAAAGAATTAAATTAAGTCAGCGCAATTAAAGCGAAAAAGTTACATTAGTTCCTAACCCCCCATTGGAACTAATCACAAGGGACCAACAGTTGGCACCCCAGGCTCAAGAAACGCAAAACCCGTAAAGATTCAAGAAATAGAAAATATAGAGTTTGAAAATAGGAGGGAAAGCAAAAAATAAAGAACAAAAAATAAAAGAATTAACGAAATCTAAAGTGACCAATGTTGCAAACATCATCAGACAACAATGAAGCACGGAATGCTGGGGGTCGACTTCCACCAAGTGATGGCGGAGGAGGAGACATCGAATCGTGCTAAAGCACCTGCGACACGATTTCCTTCTCTGAAGATGTGAGAGACTATAATCGTCATCTGCGTGCATTGATTCAGACATTTCATCCAATCCTGATGAACAGACCACGGAACCTGAGACGAACCCGCTTTTAACTTATTAACTATTAAAAAGTCCAATTCAATTCATAAATGGTGCTAGTTCTTCTCCCACGCAATATCTACTGCAAAAATTACAACTTTTAGCTCAGTAAGGAAGGCAATCGCTGATGGGATTGGGAAAGCAAAGCTATCATAACCAAATTAAATATCAAATTGATTAACTTGTTATATAACAAATAATCAATTAATCCATTCGGTTAATTAATTGACAATTAATTAACATGTTCTATTCCAATTAAATACATAACATGTATTTATGATTACATACATTTATTCAATTCCACGAGTTGTGTGTGCACAATCCTAAGGGTCCGTCCTTAGCCAAACATGGGCCTAAAGCCCAATGATCGTAAGTGGGTTCTAGCAAACCATTACGGCCCCTGACTGATATGAATTATTTCAACCGTCTTTAAAAGACACATGAAACCCAGTAGATAATCTCTCAGCATCTCTTACCAATTGCATATCTATATTATAAACCAGAGACATGGTGGATGTCATTCTCTATACGGTTTATCATATTTCTTGATCAAAACCGAACTGATGAATTAGATAAGTAAACTGCTTATCAGGGTATAGCCATACACTTATTCAGTTCCACTTATCAAGTGGCCGGTGATATCTGCTCACCGTCAGGTGAGTGGTAATCCCTTCACTTCATCTATCCATAATAACGTGTTCAACGATTCACCCAACATACCTATATTTGGCATCTTGTTACGGAACTATTAGGCATATATGAAAGTGAACATAATCCCACATCATTTACTATAATGAAATCAGGTCTGGAGATAATAGAGTGCTACACTTAGAAAGATTAATGACACGTCCAACATGAATCTTTCTAGAGTGGATCGGTCCAGTCTCATATTGGCCTACATCAATGGATACTTATATTCATATCTGACTATACAAATGTTGTAGTGGTGCTTCCTACACAACTACACAGATACTGGATGCATAGACCTTTAGTTATGTTCGTTCCCATTAATAGAACTTGTCTCAAACATTTTATGATTATCAATCAATGCATACTTCATACATGTTTCATAGCTCAAGATATAAACAATATGAATTAATGACTTTATTCATATAACACTTATAAAATGTATTCAAACAATATACAAAATTTCTAATACATATTCTAGAACCAATGCATATGAACTAGGCCACACCAACATACTAAGATAATGGAGGACTTGAATCTGACTTTGATGGAATTTTGTGCTTTGTAAGTTCTAGCAACCTATCAAGAAGAATATTTGTTTGTGGTGAAGCTCTTAGCCTAGTGGTTGAGAGCTTACCTATGACTAGGGAGGTCATGGATTCGAATATTTGGAGCTTACCTGTGATGTTTCCTACTGGAAGATGAGTTCTTCAAGGAAGGTTTTTCTAAACAATAAGTAGGAGAATGCCAAAGACTTCAAACGTAAGTGGTTATTAGTTGCGACAAAGAATGATGCTACTAGCAACCTCTATCTAATCCTAACTAGAACCAGATCCTGCTGGCTCTAATGCCTAGATGAAGGAAATGAATGTTGCTTTAGCGGAGCAAGATACCCTAGAGAGATCCTTTCCTTTTCCGACTTGTTTGATTGGGAGGATATGCTAATGTTGGTTCGACGAGGGACTCTAAGCGATATTCGAGATGATGTTGGAGAAATATTTTCAATTGGTAAAGAAGCCTAACAACAACTCCGTAGAGGTAATAAGTCTTTTAATTCTATTTCTATTTTCTTTTAGGCGAACGAATTTCCTCTCATATATTCCTTCATGTTGTTATGCTAGTAAGGAGATAGCAACAAGTAGCTACCATACATGTTGTGGAAAATGTTGGAGCTGAGATTTCTGCATTGCCTGGTGCTGGAGTTTTAGAGGAAATGAGTGTCCCTCCTATGGTTGAAAAAATGACAATGGTTTAAGGGATTGGTCTGTCAATGTCGAACATAACCTTGAACAACACGTTATGGCACCTATGGCGCAAAGCACGACTGCTGATCGACTCGACTAATCTCCTCTGGAGGATGAAGTGGTTGAGTTGACAGAGCGTGAGTCGGCTACCTATGTTAATCTGTAAGCGGTTGGCGAGACTCCATGTCTAGGTGCTACTCCTTCTGTGATGTTTGGAGCTATGCAAGACTAGATTTCCCTCCCATGGTAAGTTGTGAAAGCCATGTAAGAGGAAGCTTACTTCTGTGAAGGTTCCTCATGTTTTGCTTCTTTTAGGACTTGAGGGATCGATCCAACATGAAGGTCCAAGAAACGAAGTATCCAGAGGGTTTGCTTGAGCAGCCCTTGC
Organism: Euphorbia lathyris; assembly: GCF_963576675.1. Lineage (NCBI taxonomy): Eukaryota > Viridiplantae > Streptophyta > Magnoliopsida > Malpighiales > Euphorbiaceae > Euphorbia > Euphorbia lathyris. The sequence goes on from NC_088910.1 coordinate 94,470,021, forward strand.
TGAATTGGGAAAAATATAAAAATAAATTATGTGGTTGGGCTGATTTGCAAAGACAATCCTGTTATTTAAACATTTACAAGTAACGGTATGAGTTTTGTGTACTTTACAAACGATGTAGTCGATCGAAAATTGTTGTTGTGACTATTTACTCCAAAAGAACTGATTTGAAGAAATTGGAAAAAAAAAACTTACTTTGCAAATTACCTTATATATAAAATATGACTTTGTAAAATTAAAGTATTGATTGATTGAAAGTTTGATTCATATTTCCTTTACCTACAAACCTCACAAATTGACTCGCGAATTGATTAAATCACAGAGTTTATTCGTATAATTTTCCCTAAAAAATATACATGATGTATTTGAATCTTTTTTTCTAGTGCTTATTTTTCTAATTATCATTTCAAGGAGAGCTTACGAAAATGAATTACATCTATTGAAATTGAGTATTAAATTTATTTAACGTGTGTATATAGGATGAAGAATAAATTTAGTCTTAATATTTCAAGTAAAGTATATTTTTAGTCCTAATCTATGAAATTATGTAAATTTAACTCTAACGTTTTTACGTAAGATCAATTTTAGCCATACATTATTAAAAATTAGAAAAAATGGCTTGAATTGTATTTAACAGTCATTTAAGACCATTCAAATATCAATTATGTCTAAGATATTTGGTCTATTATTAACAAAATTACAAAATTTTTGTTAAAATTCTAAAAACTAAATCCGATACAAGTAAGTTAATCGCAATTTTTATTGTCAAACTGTCTAAAATATTTATTGTGTTATTAATATAATTATAAAAAAACGAACAAAGAGTATACGAAACTGCTTCAATTTATCGACAAACTTGTTTGGAATGTCTGATGTGACAGTTAAATAATAGTCAAACCAGTCTTTTCGAATTTTCGATAGCGCATGGCTAAAATTGATCTTACGTTGAAACGTTTTGATTAAATTTACACTACTTCATAAAATCTGAACTTCGCTTGAAACGTTAGGGTTAAATTTGACCCTTATCCCTTATATTTAATTACAAACAATCCCAATTGCGGCATATAAAGAAATATGTTTTTTTTAAAGAAACATGTTTACTAGTAGATGTTATGAGAATCTTCAAGAGACTCTTAGTACACTTTCTATAAATAATATAAACAATTGACTCTTAGCTTTTGTTTGGGAATTTGGAGATTAATAGAGGTGAGAGTTAAAAAAGATGTAATGAAAAGGAAAGGGAAAAGATGGAAATGAAAGTTAGAAATTAACCTTATTTAAGAGCTTATAGAATGTAAACAAGGCTAAAAGTTTAACTTCGTTTGGAAGTTTAAATATGGAGGGAAGAAAAGTTAAATTTACTCTGCAGAGTTAAATTTTTTTAATAAACTTTCTGTTACTTCCATTAACCCCTAATTCTGGAGGTTAGAGTTTGGAGGTTAATGAAAGTAAACATTTAACTTTCGTTAATCTTCATTTACTCTCCAAAAACAACTCTTAATATGATATTTAACCTTCCATGACTCTCATTTATCTTCATTAATTTCCTCCAAACAAGGGCCTAGTGTTTGTAGGAAAAACCACTAAAAGGTGTAGAAGTTTATTTTTAACTCTTCCTACTCAAATTTTAACTTAAGAACCAAATTAATAGATTGTTAGAGATGTTTTTATACTTTATTGCAGTTTGAATAAATGTTTAGTGCTCCATTAATTACTAACATTTATGATATTTGAATGCCTTTACACCTATTTAAATACCCAAACCAAACCAAACCAAACCAATACATAAGAGAGAGAGAGAGGAAGCATATTCCTTGAAGCTATGGTAATGGTTGATGTTAACGAGCCCCTTTACGAATGGTTGGACCGAACTCTCCAAGAATTGAGTTTGCCAAAGTTTACTTACATATACACCAAAGATCTTGTAGACATGACCTACATTGCAGAAATACGTCTTATACATAAAATGACACGTCATGTTGATTATCGTCAAACTTTTGAAAGCAAGGAATCTTTTTCCAAGCGTGATGCCTTGTCCAATGCTTCCAAGCAGGCCCTCACTTTCTTCCAACATACCTATAATGTCAAATATGTGGATCCCAACTACGGTGAAATATCGTTTTGAAAGTGAGCACTGACTCTCTCGTGGTTTAGCCCGCCTTATATATTTTAAAAAAACAATCACATGATAGAAAAAAAAATGTAAAATGACTATGACATTAATAAGATTTATGGGGAATTTGGTCTCCAAATTACATTTCTTTTCATTTCTGTTTCGTTTTTAGACGTGTGTTTAATTAAGACTCTTTGACGTTGGTTGTTTGAAAAAACAGACCAAAAAACCATATATTGACAACGGTTTTATAAGAAACCGACCCCAACGAGTTATTATTGACAATAGTCATTCAAAAAACCGAGGCCAAATTATGAATAAAGCTATTTTTGTATTCTTTTTCTACATATTTAATATTATATTTTTAGGAGAGTAGGAACATATTTTGCCTCCAACTTTATTGTTGTTGTCGGTCTTTGACCGTTTATTCTGATACCACTTATTGAAAATGTAGGACTAACTTGAACAAACTTTATTTTTATTTTTAAGTTATTTTTACAACTCAGACTCATACAAAATATTTTCATCTTAACTCTTGAGTTTTGTGTTTCTTACACACACAAATCTAATGACCATAAGTCTATTTATACTACTCCTAAATGAAAAAATAAGGTATTGATTTTTTCATATTATTCATTCTTAGCCACACATTTAAACAACTAAATAATAACTATACATTTTATTTAAAAATCTAGTAAACTTTCTAGATTCTAAATATTAGTAACACATTACAGATAAAAATTTAGATACTTTGCTTCACTTGAATTATCTAGATTTTTCTTCTTCTTTCCTAGACATAAAAATAAACTCTTTCAAATTCTGGAATTATACAAAGTTGGTGGTGCTATATTAATTAATAAACTTATGCGTCATTGTATATATTTTTCCACATTTTTTCCTCCCATGAAACACCTCTATTAATTCATTTAGCCTCAAAACCCCTTTTGTTTCGGTTTCTTTTATATAAATATTGCTTTTTTATCATAATTTTTTATTATTATTATAAACATTTTAATGAGAAGCTTTTAAATCATTACAAATACGTTAATGAGAGGATTTTCATATTATTAAAAAATATTTTAATAGAGATAAAATTATTATAATTGTAAATTTATAATGAAGATAATACTTTGTCCTTGTTAATACTTTTACTAAGCACCCCAATAATGAAGGGCGCCATAAAAGCAATTATGTTCATTAAAAATGTGTTAAGAGGATATTTAGGCTTTTAAGGAGAATATCGTCAATGGTTAAAAGCCTTTGTTTTTGTAGTGGTTTTCTGGTTAGAACTATTGCAGTATAACATAATTTCTCATGAAAAGAAGTTGTCCGGAAGGGATGATCTTCATTTTGTTTCATAAGTAAAAAAAATGGTTAAGATGCAAAAATACTCCTAACGTTTGAAATGATGCTATTTTACCCTTAACGTTGGAAGCAAAGAGCAATTTTACCCCTAACGTAAAATGCATCTAAATGACAACAGACGAGTCTCGAATAAAATAATCAAATAAATTATAAAAGAAAAAATCGGGTCTGTATAGCTTCAGCGAATGTAAAATATTAAATAACTGACTTAGGTACTATTTCGATCCCAGAATAGCCACTTATTAGGTGCGTTTGCCCTCCCAATCCCCATGGGCCTTCCCATATGTCGCTGAGCTTGCCGCTGCAATCTATGGCATAAACATGGCATTCAATCGTGGATGGACGCGTCTCTGGATCGAAAGTGATTCGGTCTACGTGGTCAGACTTCTCCGCAGCGGCACCGGGTTAGTCCCTTGGACCATTCGGTCGGACTGGTTGAAATGTTTAAGACAAGCTTCTTCCATGACTTTAGCGGTTACACACATCTACAGAGAGGGTAATCAGGTCGCAGATCGTTTAGCTAATTTCGAACGTACAAGTAATGAGGAACATTGGTGGGAAGCAATCCCTGAATTTTGTGCATCAGCTTATTTATGTAATTTAAGCAAGCGACATGTTTATCGTTTTGCCTAATTTCCCGTATTCTTTACTCAACTTTTGTATTCTTTTATTCTTTTTAATAATATTGGTTTGGATCTGCGGCTAGGGGTGCCAATATAGTTGGGATGCCTTCCCTTTCCCATGTACCACGCCTTCAATTAAAAATCACTGGAATCTAGACCTTAAACATGTTGGTGTAGGATACTGTATATGGATGAAAAAAATCTTATGCTTTGATGAATATCTTGAATATTTAAAACATAAGAAAAATAAGAAACTCTATTTCCTTATATATTAATTATAGAAAATAGTACCTTGGGATACAAGATTTTAACACATAAGAAGAAAAAAGAGAAATGATCATCCTCTTAATTTAAGGGAAAGCATAAAATAAGAAAATATATAATAATAATAATAATAAGAGTAACATCTTAAATTATTTTTTAGTTCCAAGTCCAATTTTGTCCTTTACAACTTCATTCATACCCGTTACTGCTTTCTTAATTTGCTGTCCAGCCTGCGTATTAAATATATCATTTGTTAATAAAAACTTTCTTTTTCAAAAAAACAAAAATAAATAAATAAATAAGAGATTGAACCTCTCGGCATGAGTCCTTGGCAGACTGAGTTGCACTGCTGGCATTGTTCCTAATCTGTGTCGTTTTCTCCTGAAAATCATAAAAAAATAAATATAATTATGATATTTCCATAGAAAAATAAAATGAAAAACAATTGTAAAATGTAAAATAAATTAAAAAAAAAAAAACCTGAGCTTGGCCCGCTTCCCTTCCAGCTTGGAAACTAGAATTCATCTTCTTTCTTTCTTTCTTTTCTTTTCTAACTTAGAAATACTTGTTTGTTTGCTGTTAAAAAACCTACTGTTTTCATGAATATTTATATTACTTTCTAACCAATCTCTGCTTGCCACATGTCAAGTAATTTTATGTATTATTTTTTTCTTTAAAATCTGACATCTTTTTCATCAAAAAAAAAAAAAAAAAAGATTAATAATTTGACATCTTCTTCTCTACCATTTTTTTGGGGTTAATATTGTTGTGCCGTCACATCCTATAGTTAAAAAGAAATAAAAGGAACTTTTAACTGGTTGATTTAGTATTCTTTTTTTAAAAACATTATTGTATTATTAGATAGGAGGGATAAGATAGAAATTTATTCAATTTAACCTTTATGTAGTAAATAATATAATCTTTTTTTTCGAAAAGAGTAAATAATATAATCTTAAACTTTATTGAAAAGTAAAGTTTTAACTCTCATTAGATGTTTTCATATCCATCTAGTAAGATTTAAAAAGTATATTTTCTACTAATGAATAAAAAAACTAATTTCAGGTTAATAAGTTTACAAATTGCACCATGTTTTGGCATGTAGAAGCTAAATGATAAAGCTAAGATTGCACCTTGTGGTGCAAAATAGAACATAATTTTTTTTAATTTAAAAAAAACGTGTATACATATGATGTAGATTAAATCGATCTGGAGGTTTTAATCTTAAACCAACAAAGATTACAAACTTCTCAAACTAAACTTAAAGGTTGAATAAACCCAAAAGGAATGAGAATATATACTCCATTGAATAAACCCAAAAGGAGAATATATTCTCCTTGCTCCAATGGAGGCTTCAAAATATAATATACATCAAAGTTGTGAATCATTACAAAGTAAGGAGAATATATACTCCTTCTAAACAAAAACAAAAGACGAAAAGGTCTCCCCTAGGGTTACCATCAACAAAGGAACCAAAGGGTAAGGTAGTCATTACATAAGGATAGAATAAAGAGCAATTAAGTTAAATGGCAAAGTGGTAAATAGTTAAATGGCAAAACAGTAAATAAGAGGTGGCAGATATTGTCCTTAACAACAAGAACTTGGGGAGGAAGTATTCCTCAAACCAGGTACGCCCCACGTGGCCTCCCTCACGCCCCGCGTGGATGTGTCCCTGGACTTGGTGGTTCTTGTTGGGCACTCTTACGCGTGGCGTCCCGGGACATATGCCCCGCGTACTCGACCTCCTGGTCTGGACTCTCGTCGGAGGCTGGTTCCACGCCCCGCGCCTCGGAGGACACGCCCCGCGTGTGCGACTTGCTGGGTTGTTCTACAGGCTTTGGGCTCTTCACGCCCTACGCCCTACCAGGTACGCCCCGCTGATAGGGGCGTTTCGTCCCTATCTTTTAACGTGATTTACGGTTTAATTTTAAGAGAAATAAATAAGTTTAATTGCAAAAATAGAGTGTTTTAATAAAATAATGAAATAAAAATAAATTCCGTACTTTCGGTTAATTTTCCGTACTTTTGATTAATTTAGAAAATAAAACGTCAAGCTAACTCGGCTCTCGAGAATTGTATTTCAAGTACGAGCAAGGAGTGAAAATCCACCAACATACGCGGGGCGTATCACCCTTCACGCGGGGCGTGGAACATTTGGTCAGAAATAATTGTTCAATCCACAGGCACCACATGGGATCTAGTCACCAATACGCGGGGCGTATCAACAACCACGCGAGACGTGGAACATGTGTCAGAAATGATAAGCCTAATCCTGAAAGTCAGACTGCATGGTCTCCCTGAGTCAACTACCCTACGCGGGACGTACCACTTTACACGCGGGGCGTGTAAGGACGTTCTTCAATCCAAAAAGCTCAGAGACTCATTTACGCGTGACGTGCCTCAGCTACGCGGTGCGTGAATGACCCAATTCAAGCAATAAAATCTTAAAAACTCAACCACGCGAGGCGCACCCAAGTATACGCGAGGCGTGGTTGAGACAACAAGATCTGGATTTGGTCCACATGCAGGAGATTTCTGACGGAATGGGCAAATACGCGGGGCGTACTCCACCATACGCGAGGCGTATCATGGGAAATCTGTAGAAAATCATGTTCCTCCATGCTTGTATCTTATGAAATTATAATTCTACCCTAGCTTGATGTGTATAAATAAGAGTGACTAGCACTCATTTAGACACCTTACACCTTTGATATACAATTTTACTATAGTGAAAGCTCTTGTTATTTTTGTTTGAGATTGTATTTATAGAGCAAAACTCTTCCACCTTGAGAGCTTGTTCGTTGATTCCGGCGTTCCATCAAAGTCCCGCTCCATCTCCGCTCACCAAGCTCGAAAGCTCCACCTCCAAGTCCTAAGAGACGGCCTTGAGTCCGGTTAGCTAGTTCCGAGGTTGGATTTCTTCCCTTTTTACTTGCTAACTAGCTTGCACTCTTCCTATGTACTAGGCTTGGTTGTATTCCATATTTACATATTCCATATTTATAATATATGATTTGCAATTTCCGTTTCTATATACGTGTTGATGTTTATTGCTTGTTTTGATACTTGTAATTGATTATTGTGTAGGGGAACACGATTTCCGACGCCATTTGGGCTATCTTTAGGGATTCATATAGGTGTTGCCTTACCGGAAGTGACGCTCCGGAAACCGTAGCAACTGACAAGCCACGGAACTTACGGGCCCTAATTTCTGATCCCGAGCATTAGACACGCCTTAACTAGGAACCACGTAGTCTAAGTACTTCACGGGTCGGTCACACTACATGTAGTCGTCATTGCAAGAGTAAACCGTTAACCGTATATACATTGGGAGTCATTGTTTGTCATATTTATAACTTATCGCCATCCGCATCATTTCGTAGAGTTTTTGTTATATAAATATGTCTCAACCGTAGTTAGGAGTAGTTTGTAGTTGTTCCCCGAATCAACTCAAAGTATTCACCGCCTAGATAACGTATAAAACCGAGTCGTCTAATACTTGTCGTTATAAATCCCGTGGATTCGATACCCGGTCTTAACCGGATTATTACTTGATACGACGGGGTACTGATAGGGGTATTTTACCCCTATCTTTTAGCGTGATTTACGGTTTAATTTTGGATGAAATAAATAAGTTTAATTGCAAAAACAGAGTGTTTTAATAAAATAACAAAATAAAAATAAACTCCGTACTTTCGGTTAATTTTCCTTATTTTTGATTAATTTAGAAAATAAAACGTCAAGCTAACTCGGCTCTCGAGAATTGTATTTCAGGTACAAGCAAGAAGTGAAAATCTACCAAAATACGCGGGGCGTATCACTCCTCACGCGGGGCGTGGAACACTCGGTCAAAAATAATTGACTCAATCCGCAGGCACCACGTGGGATCTACTCAGCAATACGCGGGGCATATCAACAACCACGCGAGGCGTGTGACATGTGTTAGAAATGATAAGCCTAATCCTGAAAGTCAGACTGCATGGTCTCCCAAAGTCAACTACTCCTACGCGGGACGTACCACCATACACGCGGGGCGTGTAAGGAAGTTCTTCAACCTAAAAGATATAGAGACTCATTTACGCGAGGCGTGCTTCAGCTACGCGCGGCGTAAAAGACCCAATTCAAGCAATAAAAACTCAGAGACTCAACCATGCAAGGCGCACCCCAGTCTACGCGGGGCGTGGTTGAGACAACAAGATCTGGATTTGGTCCACATGCAGGAGATTTCTGACGGAATGGGCAAACACGCGGGGCGTTCCACACCATACGCGAGGCGTATCATGGGAATTCTGCAGAAAATAATGTTGCTCCATGCTTGTACTTTGTGAAATTACAAATCTACCCTAGCTTGATGTGTATAAATAGGAGTGACTAGCACTCATTTCATATCTCTCTTTTGGATATAAAAAACTCTTGATATAGATTAAGTTCTTGTTATTGTAGTTTTAGATTTTGTTTTTAGGCTTTATATAGCTAAACTCTAGCATCTTGAAAGCTTGTTCGTTGATTCCGGCATCCCGTCAAAGTTCCGTTCCATCTCCGTTCACCAAGCTCGAAAGCTCCACCTCCAAGACCTAAGAGACGGCTTTGAGTCCGGTTAGCTAGTTTCGAGGGTGGATTCTTCCCTTTTCACTTGCTAATTAGCTTGTACTCTTCCTATGTACTAGGCTTGGTTGTATTTCATATTTACATTCTCCATATTTATAATTTATGATTCATAATCTCTTTTTCTATATATATGTTGATGTTTGTTACCTGTTTTGATACTCGTAATTGATTATTGTGTAGGAGAACGCGATTTCCGACGCCATTCGGGCTATCTTTAGGGATTCACATAGGTGTTTCCTTATCGAAAGTGACGCTCCGGAAACCGTAGGAATTGACAAGCCACGGAACTTACGGGCCCTAATTTCTGATCCCAAGCACTAGACACGCCTTGACTAGGAACCACGTAGTCTAAGTACTTCACGGGTCGGTCACACTACACGTAGTCGTCATTGCAAGAGTAAATCATTAACCGTATATACATTAGGAGTCATTGTTTGTCATATTTATAACTTATCGCCATCCATATCATTTCGTAGAGTTTTGTTATATAAATTTGCCTCACCCGTAGTTAGGAGTAGTTTGTAGTTGTTCCCCGAATCAACTCAAAGTATTCACCACTTAGATAACATACAAAACCGAGTCGTTTAATACTTGCAATTATAAATCCCGCGGATTCGATACCCGGTCTTAACCGGATTATTACTTGATACGACGGAGTAGAGATAAAGTAATTAGGAAGATCACATCCATAGCTATAACGCACTTATCGTAATATATATTTCGTCGTAGAAACTCTACCTAGGTGCCGCACGCATCAAGTTTTTGGCGCCGTTGCCGGGGATTTATAATATCTTGCAATATTAGACAAAAATGTTTTATTGTTAGTTTAAGCATTCTTTTTGTATAAATTGTTTATATATACTTTTTGTATATACTTTTTACTAACAACATTTTTTTCTTGTTTATATTTTATTTCATTTATTTTATGCACACCCGATCTCGGAGTGATACTCTCGTTCCTATTGATCTCGAAATTGAACGTACTCTTTGTAGGATTCGGAGAGAGAAAATGGCAAACCCCAATGCCGAAGTCAACCAGCCCGAAGGGAACCAAAGGCCGCACGTGAACAACATCCGCGGGGGCAATGACACGCGTTCGATGATGGAGATCCTTGCTCCGCAACGTCCCCAGAATCGTAACGGAATTGTCGCCCCCACAATCCCGGCCTACACATACGAGATAAAGACCGACATGATCCAGCTGATACAACAATGTAGTCAATTCGGAGGGGAACTCCATGAGAACCCTAACGAACATCTCGATAAATTTCTTATGTGTGCCGACACCTCTCGGCAAAATGGTGTTCCCGTTGAGGCTGTAAGACTAAAGTTGTTTCCCTTTTCTTTGACAGGACAAGCGTTGGAGTGGCTACACTCATTGGAGGCGGGATCAATCACGTCATGGGAGGAGCTTGAGAAGGAGTTCCTTTCCTACTATTTCCCGCCGTCCAAAACGGTCAAGTTGAGGACTGATATCACGTCCTTTAGGCAGCTGGAATGCGAGGCCCTTCATGCAGCTTGGGCTAGGTTCCGGAAGTTGCTCCGAAACTGCCCCCACCATGACATCCCAAAGCACGACTTGGTAAGTACTTTTTACCACGGTTTAACCCCCACTAATCGTGCGACCGTTGATTCCGCTGCAGGTGGGGATTTGTTTCGGAAGTCAGCAAGTGAGGCCTATGAGCTCATTCACGAGCTCGCGAGAAAAAGCGTGCAGTGTCAAGAAGATCGGCTTGCCGGACCTTCGCGACATCAAACATTCACCGTGGAGAAAGAGGCTCCGAAAAGTTCCATGGCGGAGATGAATAAAAAACTTGACGCTTTAATAGCCCAGTTGAGCCTCAACAAAAGTGCACAGGTCCTGATGTGCAATCACTATGGTGGAGATCATGACGGACTTAATTGCCAAGCCGGTAGCCCTTTTGCCGGCGATACCGAAAATGTAAGTTACATAGGCGGCAATCAAAGGTACAATCCTAACCCGAACTCCTATTCACACCACCATAATAATAATAACGGCGGATGGAGGCCTCGATACCAACACCCGAACCTGTCGTATGGCAATAATAATAATGTGTTGAGGCCCCCATCCGACTTTGATCAAGAATATCGGGAAAATGGGCTAGGGCAATCACAAGTCGTGCCAGGTAATCGGAACGCTCCACCTCCCGATAATGTGCATGGCCAGTCCGTAACATCCTTGTTAAAGGATATCTTAACCCGTCTGACCGATAGTGAGGTGTTTTGCAGGGACCTTAGCCATCAGGTAGCTCACTTGAATCGTCAGCAATAGGAGAGGCCATTAGGAACCTTCCCGGTAAACACCGAGCAGAACCCGCGGGGCAAAAATAGAGAGTTCGGACAGGCGATAACGCTCCTAAATAGTAGAAGTTCGGACTCGTCAAGTTCCAACTCGGACAACCTGCAGTAAGCCGCCGCATGAGAAAGTCGAGCTACTTCGACTCTAAACGTAGCATCGGTTTGAATTTCTCAAACCTCTTGTTTATATGTATCATGACCGTTTTTCAACTTATTTTTATTTTTATTTTTATTTATTCTCTCTTTTATGTTATTTTTAGTTTTCTTCTTTTAGTTATTTTTATTTTTAATTTCTATTGTTCTTTCTTGTTTTTATTTTTATTTTTATTTTGATTTCTCATAAATCAAAAGAAAAACAAATCCCATTTTTAATCCAAAAATTTTTAATCGCGCGGGACGTACAACCCAATATGCCCCACGCATCTGCGTGTCTGACCCATTTTTACAATAAAAGACACGTTACGCGGGGCGTCCTTCCTACCACGCCCCGCGTAACGTTCGGCAATTAGTTGTCCCGAAATAAAAGCCACGTGGAAGGACACACGGGACGTGCTCTAGGGCACGCCTCGCGTATCCTCGGGGAGTTATGAATTGCAACTCCCCATGGCAGCCTTTCCCTCTCCCACCTTTCCCATCACTCTCTCCTCTTCCTCAAAAATCTTTCCCACTTCTCCACTCCACCTCCTCTCTCCTCCAATCACCCTTCACCTTTTCAAATTCAAAACTTCCCTCTTCATTATTTTTGTAACCATCTTCTTAATTGTTAATTAAAATAATAAAAACATTAAATAAGCAATTAAAACCCATAAAAATACAAAAAACTCCTTAAAACCGAAAAACTGTTCATTCCACGTGGGGCGTACCTCCATTTACACCCCGCGTCCTTGCCCCTCTCCCTTCAATTTCGGGCCAGGAGGTGTGATACACGAGGCGTGACTCCCCGCATGCCCCGCGTACCGTGCCATTTTCATGTCAAATAATGGGCAGAAGGTGGGATACGCGTGGCGTGGCCCCTTCACGCCCCGCATACCCCTCTGGGAATCCGAGTTTTACTTGGATTCCCCACTCCTCCCCTATAAATACTCCTCCTTTTTCCCTTCTTCTTCCTCACAACTCATTCTAACCTCCCACACCCTTCCTACACACTCTCTCAATCCCTCACTCACACCATGGTAAGGCAAAAACAGGTTGCCGACATGCGCCCCCCACGGTCCACTCGGGCCCGTACCTCTCGTACCCAACCACGCCAATCACCACCGCCCCCCGAACGGGAGGAAACACCGCCACTCACCCGCCAATACCGGGCTCCTTTCCATCTTCTCACCGAAGAAGAAGCCCAATCCTACCAAACACTCTCCGCCGCCCACGTGATGGAGCTCCCATACATTGAACGTAGCGTTCTTGATCGCTACAACGTTGGAGGTGCCTTCGAGGACCGCCTCTGTGCTCTAAATTGGCTCGATCACTATCGGGCCCGCCACCATGTCTACTCTTCGTTGGTCATGGAGTTCTACACCTCCCTAGAATCCAACAATGTTCCCGGAGCCGCCCTCTTCAACTTCCGCCTTCACAACCAACCTTTCACCATTGGCACCCAATGGCTCCGCAATCATTTCACCCGTCAAGTGGAGGCGGGCATTGCACATTGGCCCGAGGGTGTCTCCCCTCGTGATTTTTGGACCTCCATCACGGGGTCCGACGATTACGATATCTCCAACCTTCGCCCGGCATGCATCCATGATCTGATCCTCCAACTTCTCCACCGCTTCATCTCCTTTTACTTATCGGGGAAGTCCGAGTCCACCAAGGTCAATAAGCACGAGCTTTTGGCCCTTTATTGTTGTGCAAACGGCCTCACCTACGACCTTTCCTACCTCGTGGCCGTCCAACTCCACCACATGCCCACCCGAAAACGTGGGAGAATCGGGTTGGGCCATCTCATCACCATCTTCGCCACCTCCGCTCTTGGCGAAGCCGCCCTTGACCGCCTCCCCAGCTTGGAGCCGTGGCCTTTGGAGAAAAATACCTTCAAATCACTCAAGCGCCCTACCTCCGGCCCGGGTGAAACTTCAGGCGCGGCCCACTCAAACGAAGAGGAGGGCTCGGACTCGGACATGGGCCTCAATTTCAGTCCACCACCCCTCCACGACTTCAACTCCCTTTATGCCCGATTAGATATTTTGGAGGACAACAAACGCCGAGATCGGGCCCACTTCGACTCCCGTTTCGATGCCATCGATGCTCGCCTCGACGCCTCCGAGGTTCAAAGGCGTGAGGATCAGGCCCATCTCGATACTCGCTTCGACGCCCTCACTAACTCCTTCGCCTCCTACTTCAACATCCACGGAAATCCTCCTTCGCCTCAACCGTAGTTTCCATTTCTTTGTTTTTATGTTTCCGTTGTCTTGTGTTTATTTTAGTTCGTCTTTCTTTTGTCTTTTTTGTTTTCTTTTTGTGTTTTTATTGTACTTTCTTTTGTTCTTTTAATATATTTACGATTTTCCTTTATGATTCGTTTTATTTACTTTTCGTGTTCATTTTTTTAATGCACCATTAATAACCTTCACGCAGGGCGTACTCCCTTTTACGCCCCGCGTGTTAGTCATTTTCTTGCATAAAAATCTCAGAAACTCAAACACGCGGGACGTCCCTCGTAGTGCGCCCCGCGTATTTGAGTTTCTGGTCAAAATGCACTTAAAACGTACCTCTTACGCAGGGCGCCCCCCTAGGCACGCCTCGCGTAGGACCTGACCTTCAAGGTTCATATTTTTAATTTAAATTCCATCTTTATTTTTGTTTTTGTTTTTCTTCTCTTTTGCGACGTTCTTGGAATAGACGTCATTTTAATAACGCGGAGGGCCGTGCAACCCCACACTTACCGTTTGTTTTGTACTAACAAAAACAAAAATAAAAACTAAATAAACAACAAAATAATTAAACTAATTTATTGATTCTTTAATTTTCCCGACACACTACCCCCCTCGGAAATTATTTAAAAGTTCCGTTATTTGTCCTTAGATGTAAAGACATTAATACAAAGGATCGCTTTTAGTAAGAAATTTTAGTCTTAATTCTGAAGCTCTAGAATTTATGCAAAGCCTAGGTTCATACTAAACAAAAGCATTGATTCCTAACCCAAAGGTTATCTCTATAATAAAATTTAAAAAGGCAATAAAAACGGGATAGTTGACAATTTGACGAGAACTTGAACGTACACAATTTAACCCGAAATTTTGTGAGATATTTTTTAGCCTAAAAGAGTTCGTACGAGAACTCTATTTCTTTCACAATTTTTCGAGAGCTTTAACTTCACTCGATTCATAGAGTTTGCACCTAATACTGGGTTAAGTACACTTATTTTGGTTAAAATAGCAATAGATGATCAAACGAACCCACTTAGTCTAATTCTTTTCTTAAATTATTTTTCTCGTTTTCATCAACCTCTAGGAAACCCCCTCGAGCCTATTAACCGACTTTTCTTGTTAATACCCTTTTAACAATTAACCATTTTTCCTCTTGTTTAAATTATTTTTCTTGATAAAACGTCAAGCTAACTCAGCTCTCGAGAATTGTATTTCAGGTACGAGCAAGAAGTGAAAATCTACCAAAATACGCGGGGTGTATCACTCCTCACGAGGGGCGTGGAACACTCGGTCAGAAATCATTGACTCAATCCGCAGGCACCACGTGGGATCTACTCAGCAATATGCGGGGCGTATCAACAACCACGCGAGGTGTGTGACATGTGTCAGAAATGATAAGCCTAATCCTGAAAGTCAGACTGCATAGTCTCCCAGAGTCAACTACTCCTACGCGGGACGTACCACCTTACACGCGGGGCGTGTAAGGAAGTTCTTCAACCTAAAAGACTCAGAGACTCATTTACGCGAGGCGTGCTTCAGCTACGCGCGGCGTAAAAGACCCAATTTAAGTAATAAAAACTCAGAGACTCAACGACGCGAGGCGCACCCCACTCTACGCGGGGCGTGGTTGAGACAACAAGATCTGGATTTGGTCCACATACAGGAGATTTCTGACGGAATGGGCAAACACGCAGGGCGTTCCACACCATACACGAGGCGTATTATGGGAATTCTGCAGAAAATAATGTTGCTCCATGCTTGTACTTTGTGAAATTACAAATCTACCCTAGCTTGATGTGTATAAATAGGAGTGACTAGCACTCATTTCATATCTCTCTTTTGGATATAAAAAACTCTTGATATAGATTAAGTTCTTGTTATTGTAGTTTTAGATTTTGTTTTTAGGCTTTATATAGCTAAACTCTAGCATCTTGAGAGCTTGTTCGTTGATTCCGGCATCCCGTCAAAGTTTCGTTCCATCTCCGTTCACCAAGCTCGAAAGCTCCACCTCCAAGACCTAAGAGACGGCTTTGAGTCCGGTTAGCTAGTTCCGAGGGTGGATTCTTCCCTTTTCACTTGCTAATTAGCTTGTACTCTTCCTATGTACTAGGCTTGGTTGTATTTCATATTTACATTCTCCATCTTTATAATTTATGATTCATAATCTCTTTTTCTATATATGTGTTGATGTTTGTTACTTGTTTTGATACTCGTAATTGATTATTTTGTAAGAGAACGCGATTTCCGACGCCATTCGGGCTATCTTTAGGGATTCACATAGGTGTTGCCTTACCGGAAGTGACGCTCCGGAAATCGTAGGAATTGACAAGCCACGGAACTTACGAGCCCTAATTTTTAATCCCAAGCATTAGACACGCCTTGACTAGGAACCACGTAGTCTAAGTACTTCACGGGTCGGTCACACTACACGTAGTCGTCATTGCAAGAGTAAATCATTAACCGTATATACATTAGGAGTCATTGTTTATCATATTTATAACTTATCGCCATCCATATCATTTCGTAGAGTTTTGTTATATAAATTTGCCTCACCCGTAGTTAGGAGTAGTTTGTAGTTGTTCCCCGAATCAAATCAAAGTATTCATCGCTTAGATAACATACAAAACGGAGTCGTTTAATACTTGCAGTAATAAATCCCGCGGATTCGATACCCGGTCTTAACCAGATTATTACTTGATACGACGGGGTACATTTGCCCCTAAGTCGTAGCGTCTAGTAGAGATAAAGTAATTAGGAAGATCACATCCATAGCCATAACGCACTTATTGTAATATATATTTCGTCGTAGAAACTCTACCTAGGCGCCGCACGCATCAGGTACACTTGCCCCTAAGTAGCCGCGTCTAGTAGAGTCTAAGAACATGCGTATCCCTTACACTTATATATTCTCACCCATCATCCACACTCTATTCACAACCTACTAGGCGCAACCCATCAAGTTTTTGGCGCCGTTGCCGGGGATTTATAATTTCTTGCAATATTAGACAAAAACGTTTTATTGTTAGTCTAAGCATTATTTTTGTATAAATTGTTTATATATACTTTTTACTAACAACATTCTTTCTTGTTCATAATTTATTTCATTTATTTATTTTATGCACACCCGATCCCGGAGTGATACTCTCGTTCCTATTGATCTTGAAATTGAACGCACTCTTTGTAGGATTCGGAGAGAGAAAATGGCAAACCTCAACAATGAAGCTAATCAGTCCGAGGTCAACCAAAGGCTGCCGGTGCAACCCGTGAATAACAACTGCAATGGTGGAGGCAATGACATGCGCTCGATGATGGAGATTCTTACTCCGCACCGTCCTCAAAACCGCAATGGAATCATTGCCCCCACCATTCCGGCCGACACATATGAAATAAAGACTAGCATGATCCAACTAATCCAACAACTTGGTCAATTCGGAGGGGAACACCATGAAAACCCTAACGAACACCTTGATAAATTTCTTATGTGTGCCGAAACTTCTCGGCAAAACGGTGTTCCGGTTGAGGCCATCCAACTAAAGTTGTTTCCCTTCTCTTTGACAGGACAAGCGTTGGAGTGGTTGCACTCGTTGGAGGCGGGATCGATCACGTCATGGGAGGAGCTCGAGAAGGAGTACCTTTCTTACTACTTCCCGCCTTCCAAAACGGTTAAGTTGAGGAACGATATCACGTCCTTTAGGCAACTCGAATACGAGGCCCTCCATTCAGCTTGGGCTAGGTTCCGGAAGTTGCTTCGAAACTGCCCCCACCATGACATCCCTAAGCATGATTTGGTAAGTACCTTCTACCATGGTTTAACTCCCACTAATCGTGCAACTGTTGATTCCGCCGCAGGTGGGGATTTGTTTCGAAAATCGGCAAGCGAGGCCTACGAGCTCATCCACGAATTAGCTAGGAAAAGTGTCCAATGGCAAGAAGATCGGCTTGACGGGCCCTCGCGACATCAAACTTTTGCCGTAGAAGACGAGACTCCCAAGATCTCTATGATCGAGATGAATAAAAATCTAGACGCCTTAGTGGCGCAATTGAGCCTCCAAAGTCCTGATGTGCTCACATTGCGATGGTGACCACCACGGTAAGGATTGTCAAGCCGAAAGCCCTTTTGCCGATGATGCCGAGAGCGTAAGTTATGTAGGAAGACAACCGAGGTATAATTCTAATTACAACTCCTTCCATAACTCGAATGCTTACCACCACTGTAATAATAATAACAACAACGGATGGAGGCCTCAACACCCACACCCGGATTTGTCTTACGACAATAATCAAAAGGTGTTGAAGCCCCCATCCGGATTCCATAGTGAGTCCAGGGAGCAAGGTTTGGGCCAATTCCCCAATGCCCAAGGAGGAAAAAGTTCTCAACCTCCTAGCAATGCGCAAGACTCCACGGTAATTAATCTCCTAAGAGAAATATCTTCCCGTCTTGCTGACAATGAGGCTTTTTGCAGGGATTTGGGACATCAAGTGGCACAATTAAGTCGCCAATGACAAGAGAGACAACATGAGTTTCTCCCGATTAACACCGAACAAAACTCGAGACCAAAGAACCGGGAGACCGCACAAGCAATAACTCTCCGTAGTGGTAAGGGTTTGGAACCACCGGTTCCAAAGGCGACTCCAACCGCTCTAAAGGTAAGTGACGAAACGGAAGTGGTAAGCAACCCCAGTTCGGATTCGAAACCCACGACTTCCTCGAATAAGAATAAGAATGTGTGTGATCTAATTGGAGCTTACGTACCGAAGCTCCCTTTTCCACAACGACTTAAAAAGGAAAAATTGGATCATCAATATGGCAAGTTTTTTGAAATCTTTAAGAAACTTCACATTAACATCCCACTTGCGGAGGCATTGGAACAAATTCCCACCTATGCGAAGTTTCTTAAGGAAATCCTCGCCAAAAAGAGGAAGTTAGAATACAATGAAATGGTAGCGTTTACGGAGGAATGCTCCGCAATTATAACGAATAAACTCCCACCTAAACTCAAGGATTTAAGAAGTTTTTCTATCCCATGAACGATTGGTAATGTTGAGTTTAGTAGAGCTTTATGTGATTTAGGTGCTAGTATCAATCTAATGCCTTTGTCTGTTTTTAGGAAGCTCGGCTTGGGGGAGCCAAAGCCTACCAATATAACGCTTCAATTGGCCGATAGATCCATTGCCCGGCCAAAAGGAGTTGTGGAGGATGTCTTAGTAAAAGTGGACAAGCTTATTTTTCCTGTCGATTTTGTGGTGCTCGACATGGCGGAAGACAATTCGGTACCAATCCTCCTAGGACGACCATTTCTTGCAACGGGTAGGACTCTCATTGATGTCCACGAAGGTAAGCTCATCCTACGGTTGCAAGACGAAGAGGTAGAGTTTAACGTGTACAACTCCATGAAATTCCCGTCTCATACCATGGAGGATTGCAACTTTTTAAATTCTGTAGACTCTATTGATCTTTTTGTTGAGGATTTTTGTGATAGGTCTTCGAAGGGAACCTCTTCGAAAATAGATGGTAATGAGCATTTGGATGAGGAGCCATTGAACAAGCCATTTGAGTGCTCCTCCGAGATTGAACAATGTCTGTTGGCAAGGAGCCGGTTCGAGGGTTTGGACCGGGATAGCAAAGCAAAACCAAAGTCATCTCTCGAAGAGCCTCCGACTTTGGAACTCAAACCCTTGCCTCCTAATTTAAAATATGTATTTTTGCAACCTCCTAATTTCTTACCCGTTGTTATATCTTCACTTTTGACAGCGGAAATGGAGGAAGCATTGGTTGCGGTGTTACAAAAACACAAGGGCGCATTTGGATGGACCATTCACGACATTAAAGGGATTAGCCCCACCATTTGCACACACCGCATCTTTATGGAGGATAAAGTCAAACCCTCCATGCAACCGCAACGACGACTTAACCCCAACATGAAAGAGGTAGTGAAGGCCGAGGTAATCAAACTCCTCGACGCAGGTATAATCTTTCCTATCTCCGATAGTCCATGGGTTAGTCCGGTCCAATGCGTCCCTAAAAAGGGGGGCACTACGGTGATGGAAAATGATCAAGGAAAATTAATTCCCACACGAAAGATAACGGGGTGGCGAGTATGCATTGATTATAGGAAACTTAATGAAGCCACCCGAAAAGATCATTTTCCCTTGCCGTTCATTGACCAAATGTTGGAGAGAATGGCGGGACATAAATTCTTTTGTACCCTCGATGGCCTATCCGGCTATATGCAAATCCCCGTTGATCCTTCGGATCAAGAAAAGACGACATTTACTTGTCCGTATGGGACATTTGCATATAGGCGGATGCCGTTTGGGCTTTGTAACGCCCCCGCCACCTTTCAACGGTGCATGACGGCTATATTCTCCGAGATGATTGAGGATTTCATAGAAGTCTTCATGGACGATTTTTCTATTTTTGGGTCGTCCTTTGAAATTTGTTTAAGCAGTCTTGATAAAGTCCTTCAACGTTGCGAGGACACTAACCTAGCTCTTAGTTGGGAAAAGTGTCAGTTTATGGTTCAAGATTGTATCGTCTTAGGACACAAGGTGTCTGGGGAGGGAATCGCGGTCGATCCGGCCAAGATTGAGGTGATTGAGAAATTGCCTCCTCCAATCAATGTTAAAGGAATCCGGAGTTTCTTAGGTCATGCGGGGTTTTATAGGCGATTCATTAAAGATTTCTCTAAAATAGCAACCCCCTTGACCCAACTCCTCTTAAAGGATGCAGAATTTAGTTTTTCATCCAAGTGTTTGCTTGCATTTAACACGCTAAAGGAAAAACTAATTAATGCACCCATCATGGTGAAACCCGATTGGAGTCTTCCCTTTGAACTTATGTGTGATGCGAGTGATTTGGCCGTAGGTGCTTGTTTGGGCCAACGGGTGGATAAAATTTTCCGCCCCATTTTTTATGCGAGCAAAACGCTCAATGAAGCCCAACAAAACTATTCCATTACGGAAAAAGAGATGCTTGCTGTAGTTTTTGCTTTCAATAAATTCAGATCATACCTCGTGTTATCCAAAATTATCGTATACACTGACCACGCAGCTCTCAAGTACCTAATGACTAAGCAGGATGCCAAACCACGATTGATACGGTGGATTCTACTCCTACAAGAATTTGACATCGAAATCAGGGATAAAAAAGGAGTGGAGAATGTCGTAGCCGACCATCTTTCCCGGTTACAAAGCGAGCAAGCCACATCTCCGGACGTTGTGGAGATCAAGGAGATCTTTCCCGACGAAACTCTCTATGTGGTAACACCTTTACCTTGGTATGCCGATATGGCAAACTTCAAAGCCGGTAATATTCTTCCCTCGCACCTTACTTACGAGCAACGTAGGAAGTTCTTTCACGACGCTAAGAATTATTTTTGGGAAGAACCCTACTTGTTTAAATCTTGTGCTGATAATATCATTCGTAGGTGCATACCGGAAGAAGAGGTAAATCATGTGTTGCATATGTGTCACACCCAAGAGCCGGGGGGCCACTTCGGCCCTAGTCGGACTATGGAAAAGGTTCTACAATGTGGCTTTTATTGGCCTACCTTGTCCAAGGATTCCCAAGACTTCGTCAAATCCTGTGATGCTTGTCAACGGAGCGGGAACATCTCCCGTAAACATGAAATGCTCCAACAAGGGATCCTAGTTTTGCGAACTTTTTGACGTTTGGGGGATAGACTTTATGGGACCTTTCCCTAAGTCGCATAACAACTCCTAGATTCTCGTGGCGTTTGACTATGTCTCCAAATGGGTGGACGCCGTTGCCTTACCTTCAAACGACTCTAAGGTGGCAGGGAAATTTATAAAGAAAAACATCTTTACTCGGTTTGGAACCCTTCGAGCTATCATTAGCGACGGAGGTTCCCATTTTTGCAATCGCCAATTCGACCAACTCTTACAAAAATACGGGGCTGCACACCGAGTCTCCACACCCTACCACCCACAAACTAGTGGACAGGTCGAGGTTTCTAACCGTGAACTAAAACGTATCTTGGAAAAAACGGTTAGTGCCTCTAGGAAAGACTGGAGCCTAAAGCTCGACGACGCTCTTTAGGCCTACCTCACGGCGTTTAAAACGCCTATCGGGATGTCTCCTTATCGTTTAGTTTTCGGGAAATCGTGTCATTTACCAGTGGAATTGGAACATAAGGCCTATTGGGCTCTGAAATTTTTAAATTTTGATGTGCAGCCCATGGGGGACCAACGTCTTCTCCAACTCAATACCCTTGATGAACTTCATCTCGGTTCGTATGAAAATGCCAAGATTTACAAGGAACGTACGAAGAAATGGCACGACAAGCACGTGCAAATCAGGGAATTCAACAAAGGGGACCAAGTCCTCCTATATAATTCTCGCCTCCGCCTATTCCCAAGAAAATTAAAAAGTCGGTGGTCGGGACCGTACACCGTTATTAATGCCCACTCGTCCGGAGCGGTCGATATCCAAGGTTCTGACAACGCAACCCACCGGGTCAACGGCCACCGTCTGAAAATATATTGCGGAGGCACTCTTCCACAACACGGCGAAGCCACATCCGGAGAAAGTCGAGCTACTCCGACTCTAAACATAGCCTCGGTTTGCGTCCCTCAAACCCTTTATATATATGTATCATATCCGTTTGTTGTCTTTCCTTTCTTCTTCAATTAAAATCAAAAAAAAAAAATCCCATACTGATCCAAGTTTCTTACTCGGGGCGTACACACCAGCACGCCCCGCGCAGTTGAGTCTCTGGCACCATTTTGACAAATCACGCGAAGCGTACGTACCTGTGCACCCCGCGTAGCCAAGTTTCTGATCTTTTTACTAAGATCAAACCTTTGGCCACACGGGGCGCCCCTCTTAGTGCGCCCCGCGTATTTGAGTCTCTGGCCACAATTGGTTTAAAACGCACCTCCTACGCGGGACGCCCCCCTGGGCATGCCTCGCGTAGGACCTGACCTTCAAGGGTCCTATTTTTAATTTAAATTCCATCTTTATTTTTGTTTTTGTTTTTCTTTTCTTTTGCGACGTCCTTGGAATAGACGTCATTTTAATAACGCGGAGGGCCGTGCAACCCCGCACTTACCGTTTGTTTTGCACTAACAAAAACAAAAATAAAAAAATCAAATAAACAACAAAATAATTAGACTAATTTATTGATTCTTAAAAAAAAATTCCGACACACTACCTCCCTCGGAAATTAATAAAAGTTCTGTTATTTGTCCTTAGATGTAAAGACATTAATACAAAGGATCGGTTTTAGTAAGAAATTTTAGTCTGAATTCTGAAGCTCTAGAATTTATGCAAAGCCTAGGTTCGTACTATACAAAAGCATTGAGTCCTAACCCAAAGGTTATCTCTATAATAAAATTTAAAAAGGCAATAAAAACGGGATAGTTGAAAATTTGACGAGAACTTGAACGTACATAATTTAACCCGAATTTTGTGAGGTAATTTTGAGCCTAAAAGAGTTCGCACGAGAACTCTATTTCTTTCACAATTTTTGAGAGCTTTGACTTCACTCGACTCATAGAGTTTGCACCTAATACCGGGTTAAGTACACTTATTTTGGTTAAAATGGCAATAGATGATAAAACAAACCCACTTAGTCTAATTCT
Source organism: Euphorbia lathyris (assembly GCF_963576675.1). Classification (NCBI taxonomy): domain Eukaryota; kingdom Viridiplantae; phylum Streptophyta; class Magnoliopsida; order Malpighiales; family Euphorbiaceae; genus Euphorbia; species Euphorbia lathyris. The sequence continues at coordinate 94,493,273 of NC_088910.1, forward strand.
TTTCTTAAATTATTTTTCTCGTTTTCATCAAACTCTAGGAAACCCCCTCGAGCCTATTAACCGACTTTTCTTGTTAATACCCTTTTAACAATTAACCATTTTTCCTCTTGTTTAAATACCAACAAAATCAAATCTCACCCGAAATAAGCCGAGGCCTTGATAAGTAAGCATCATAAGCTTTCGAAATCGTTTTTGTGCCGCTCTCAAAACAAAAAGAAAAAGAAAAAACACAATAAAGAGCAAAAGGCATTCTCAAGCCCCACCCGAGCAATTTCGAGTTATATTTCACGAACCTACTAAGGCCAAAATAAAAACACGGTGCGATCATCAAAATGGTGTTTAAACTCGAGTTCTTAAAAATTAACCACTAAAAAGCCACCCACATTACAACCCCCTCCGGGTTCATTTTTAATATTGCCTAGACCATAACATATGAGGAAAAACCCGGATGAAAATGCAAACTCAAAGTGACTTCGAGTAAGTGCAAAGAAGAGTGCAAAAACACCGACCCACCAAAATTTGAGTGTAAGAGTGAAATCCCTTGGTGAGGTACTATCGGGTTCTCAAAAGATAATCAACCCACGTTAATATTGCCTATTAAATTTGATCATGGAGGTTTCAAACGAGTTTTGGTCACTCATTTGTTTGCGTAAGTACTTGCCGAAAACTTATGATTTAATTATGTGGTAATTACGTTTAACCTATTTAAGTTATCTTTATCCTTTTGGAGAACTAACTTATGATTCTTAATGCTTGTAGGAGATGGGCCAACTCTCTACTTGGATATAATTAATCGTTTATATTGACCGTGATTAAATTGATTAATCAAAATTCATAAGTTGGACCTAATGACCATTTAGTGTGGCTTATTGGTTTTCCAAGGTTTTTCATGAATCTTATTACAAATCTTTAATTTATTACTTGAGCCGGACCAAGGGAAAGTAATAAATCGAAGGTTTGGAAATAAGAAAACTTAATGCTTCTTTGGATTAATTACTTGAGCCGGACCAAGGGAAAGTAATTAATCGAAAGTTTAGAACTAATTACTCGAGCGGTTTTTCTTGAATCTTAAGTAATCACTTTAGCCGGACCAAGGTAAAGTAGGTTAAAAAGGTTTAGATTTAATCTTGTTACAAATCTTAGATTTATTACTTGAGCCGGACCAAGGGAAAGTAATAAATCGAAGGTTTGGAAATAAAAAAACTTAATGCTTCTCTTGATTAATTACTTGAGCCGGACCAAGGGAAAGTAATTAGTCGAGAGTTTAGAACCGATCTCGAGAACTATTAGTTAATAAGAAAAATCGTCATCTTAAAAAGGATAAAACAACTTAAAAGAGGTTAAGTGTTATTACCAAGCAAAGATGTTAAGTGAAGCTAGAAGCCTTAGTTTCTTTTATTATAAGTAATCTCTCACTTAATTTGTGTAATTTTTATTTCATTTCTTGCTTAAGTCTTAGCTTGGTTGTCCAACAAACTCTATATTTTGGTTGTTTAAATAATAGATAGTAGGCAAAGAGATTAGTACTTATAATCACCATCCTCGTGGGAACGATACTCTACTTTCACTTTATTACTTGATACACGACTAAGGTACACTTGCCTTCACATGCACGTATACGTAAAACGCGCATCAAGTTTTTGGCGCCGTTGCGGGGGATAGTAGAATTATAATATTAATCTAGTCGAGCTTCTATTAATTTAGACGTTTTATTTTCCTTTTTTTGTTGTTTTATGAACACAAGCAGTTTAAGTTGGCCTTTATTATTGCCCGATCCTGAAATTGAGCGTACTTTCCACAGGAACTTGGCTAATCGAAGAGCAAACATGGCGCAAGAGGAACGTTCCATCATGGATCTACTCACTCCAAACCGTTTGGACATGAATTCAAGTATCATGGAACCTACCATTGGAGCAAACAACTTCGAGATCAAGCCGGCAATGATCCAAGTTATACAAAACTCCGGTCAATTTGGCGGAGATCCGAGAGAAGATCCAAACTCCCATTTAAATAAATTTGTTAAACATTGTTCTATGCTTAAGCAAAATGGGGTACCACTAGAAGCTATTAAACTAAAATTGTTTTCTTTTTCTTTAAGGGATGATGCAGCTGACTGGTTGGATTCTCTCGAGGCCGGATCCATTGGAACATGGGATGAGTTAGTTAAGAAATTCTTAGCTAAGTACTTCCCTCCATCTAAAACGGCGACGTACAAAAACGAGATAAGTTCTTTTCGCCAAACCGAGAGAGAGACATTATATGATGCGTGGGAGCGATTCCGTCGACTATTGAAGAAATGCCCACATCATGGATTTGAGAAGTGGCAACAGGTTAGTATTTTCTATAATGGTTTATCTTCCGCTAACTCTGCCACAATTGATTCCGCCGTAGGTGGAAACATCCTTAAGAAGACCCAAACGGAGGCTTATGATTTAATCCAAGAATTGGCAGAAAGGTGCTCTCATTGGCAAGCGTAGAAAAACCTCGAAACAAGAGCGGGAACATATTTGGTTGATTCGTCATCAAGATCCGGCATTGATGAGTTAAATAAAAAATTGGATCTATTAATGGCTAATTTGAACCAAAATAATTTGTGTGATTTATGTGGTTTAAGTGGACATAAGAGTGAGGATTGTCAAGCGGCAAACCCATTTCTTGGGGATACCGCTAGTGCAAACTTTGTGGGAAATTTTAAGCAATCTAATCCTTATTCCAACACATACAATAATGGTTGGAGAAATCACCCTAATTTCTCATGGACTAATAATCAAAATGTGCAAAATCCGCAAAGACATCCACCCGGATTTAATCCTAATGAAAAGAGAAATGTTGGTGATGAAGCTTCGGATATTGTAACAATTCTTGCAAAAATGGAATCTCGTCTTGCAGGTATGGAGGAGTGGAAGAGAAATCAAGAGACATTTACAAAAGGGCTTGAAACGAGCATAAGCCAATTAGCAAAAGCCATATCCGAACGTCCTATGGGATCCCTTCCAAGCAACACGGAAACAAACCCAAGGGAGCATGTGAAAGCCATCACATTGAGAAACAACAAAGAGTTACAATCGGCTCCGAGCAAACAGGTAAAAGATACCACGAATGAGGTAAGTACTTCTCAACCTCAAGTTTCATCTCCTCCTAAGCTTTTTACGGATCCACTTGTTCAACCTTACAAAACAAAAATTCCATTTCCCCAAAGGTTAAACAAAGAGAAACAAGAAAAGCAATTCTCCAAATTTCTCGACATTTTCAAGAAATTACATATAAATATTCCGTTCGCGGAAGCCTTGGAAAATATGCCCATGTATGCTAAATTTTTAAAAGATATACTTTCCAAAAAGAGAAAATTGGAGGATAATGAAACAGTGAAATTAACGGAAGGATGTTCGGCTATCCTACTCAATAAACTACCACCCAAATTGAAGGACCCGGGAAGTTTCTCTATCCCGTGTACTATCAGTGGTATGTATTTCGAAAGAGCTCTATGTGATCTTGGAGCAAGCATAAATCTCATGCCATTAAGTATCTTTCGAAAATTGGGTTTAGGAGAGCCGAAACCCACTAAGGTTCCTTACAATTAGCCGACCGTTCTCTTGCATACCCCAAAGGGTTTGTAGAAGATGTGTTGGTTAAAGTGGATAAATTCATCTTTCCGGCTGATTTTATTGTTCTTGATATGGAGGAGGATGATCGAGTCCCGATAATTTTGGGTCGTCCTTTTCTAGCAACCAGGAGAACACTTATAGATGTGCAACAAGGAAAATTAATTCTTCGGTTACAAGATGAGGAAGTGATTTTCAATGTTTTCAATTCTTTAAAATATCCTTCCGACAATATTGACCATTGTAACTTTCTTGATATAACAGACGAAGTTGTTAAAGATGTTTTTCAGAATGACATGTGTGAAGACCCATTGGAAAAAGTAATGTTAAATGATCTCGGGTTAAATCAAGAGGAGGTCGTGATAGATCGAGAAGTTGCCAACTTGACTTATGACCCCGAGGATTGTATGTGGATCCATGACCAGTATGAGAAAATCGTTCGAGGGGACAAACCGAGGCCCAAATCATCATTGGAAGAGCCACCCGAATTAGACCTTAAACCCCTACCATCTCATTTGAAATATGCATTTTTAAGTGAAAACTCAAACTTACCTGTTGTAATTTCTTCTTCTTTGACAGGTGAAATGGAAGAAAAGTTGATTAATGTGCTCAAAGATCATAAGAAAGCTTTCGAATGGACATTGGCGGACATCAAAGGAATAAGTCCTTCTATTTGCACACACAAAATTTTCATGGAAGAACAAGTTAAACCGACGGCCCAACCTCAAAGACGCCTAAACCCAAGCATGAAGGAGGTGGTGAAAACTGAAATTCTAAAACTCCTTGATGCAGGTATCATCTATCCAATCTCGGATAGTAGTTGGGTAAGTCCGGTACAAGTTGTACCTAAAAAGGGACGCATAACTGTTCAAGCTAATGAAAAAAATGAACTAATTCCGGTAAGAAAGGTAACCGGGTGGCGCATGTGTATTGATTACCGAAAATTGAATGATGACACTCGGAAAGACCATTTTCCTTTACCTTTCATCGATCAAATGCTTGAAAGATTATCGGGACATGCTTATATGTGTAATTTAGATGGCTATTCCGGATACATGCAAATCCCGGTTGCTCCAAGCGACCAAGAGAAAACAACTTTTACATGCCCATATGGAACTTTTGCCTATCGTAGAATGCCTTTCGAATTATGTAATACCCCGACTACCTTTCAAAGGTGCATGATGGCAATTTTTGATGACATGATTGAAAACTTCATGGAGGTTTTCATAGACGATTTTTCCGTGTTTGGAAAAACATTTGATAGTTGCTTGCATAATTTGGAACTAGTGCTTAAAAGATGTGAAGATACTAATTTGATTCTAAATTGGGAAAAATGTCAGTTTATGGTTAATGAATCGATTGTTCTAGGCCATAAAGTATCATGTCAAGGCATAGAAGTAGATCCGGCGAAGGTGGAGGTGATTGCAAAATTGCCACCGCCTAATTCTGTTAAGGCTATCCGAAGCTTTCTAGGACATGTAGGATTCTATAAGCGTTTCATAAAAGATTTCTCGAAAATTTCAAAGCCATTGACCCAACTATTGATGAAAGATGTTGAGTTTAAATTTTCCAATGAATGTCTATCCGCTTTTGAACTATTGAAGGAAAAGTTAATTGATGCACCAATAATGATTAGTCCCGATTGGAGTTTACCTTTTGAACTAATGTGTGACGCTAGTGATTTGGCAGTTGGAGCATGTTTGGGACAACGGAAAGATAAGAATTTTCAACCGATATACTTTGCTAGTAGGACGTTGAATGAAGCACAACAAAATTATACAACAACCGAAAAGGAGCTACTAGCAATTGTTTTCGCTTTTGATAAATTTCGTTCTTATCTTGTGCTCTCTAAAGTTATTATTTACACTGATCATTCTGCACTAAAATATCTCTTATCTAAACAGGATGCAAAACCAAGATTGATAAGATGGGTTCTCCTACTCCAGGAATTTGATTTGGAGATACGAGACACGAAAGGGGTAGCTAATGTGGTTGCCGATCACCTTTCACGATTGGAGTCTGAACCACATAAAACCGACGTGCAAAGAGAGATCAAGGAGTTCTTTCCAGATGAATCACTGTTTAGCGTATCAACATTACCATGGTTCGCCGACTTCGCAAACTTTCAAGCAGGTAATATACTTCCTCACGGGCTCACATACCAATAAAGACGTAAGTTCTTCGCCGATGCAAAACACTATCTATGGGATGAGCCTTTCCTTTTTAGGGTTTGTGGAGACAATGTAATTCGTAGGTGTATTCCAGAAGAAGAGGTAAGATCTATACTTGAGTTTTGTCACTCACGTGAACCCGATGGCCACCACGGTCCAAACCGTACGGCTGCCAAAGTCTTACAATATGGGTTTTATTGGCCTACGATCTTTAAAGATGCATATGCGTTCGTAAAATCTTGCAATAAGTGCCAACGAACGGGTAACATATCACGTAGACACGAAATGCCCCTATCGAGTATATTGGTTTGTGAAATTTTTTATGTGTGGGGCATTGATTTTATGGGTCCTTTTCCGAATTCATTTGGTAACCAATTTGTGCTTGTTGCAGTTGATTACGTATCCAAATGGGTAGAGGCGATTGCTTCACCTACTAATGATGCTCGGGTGGTTACGAAGTTCCTAAAGAAAAACATCTTCACTAGATTCGGAACACCCCGAGCAATCATTAGTGATGGTGGCACGCACTTTTGCAACAAGCAATTTGACCAATTATTGACGAAATACGGAGTCACCCATCGGGTAGCCACCCCGTATCATCCCCAAACAAGTGGTCAAGTTGAAATATCAAACCGGGAATTAAAGAGCATTTTAGAAAAAAACGGTAAATTCATCCCGAAAGGATTGGTCGATTAAGTTAGACGATGCGTTGTGGGCCTATAGGACGGCTTTTAAAACCCCTATAGGTGCCTCACCATATCGTCTAGTTTTCGGAAAAGCATGCCATCTACCCGTAGAGCTAGAACACAAGTCGTTTTGGGCTCTAAAGTTTTTAAATTTTGATATATGTTCTGCAGGAGAAAAACGTTTGATGCAGCTCAACGAACTCGATGAATTCCGCCTTTCGTCATATGAAAATGCGAAATTATATAAAGAACGGACTAAACGTTGGCATGACAAGCATATCATTCCACGAACATTCAAACCGGGGGATAAAGTTCTTCTATACAACTCTCGGTTACGACTTTTTCCCGGTAAGTTGAAGTCGAGATGGCACGGGCCGTATGAAGTAACCGAAACATTCCCTTCGGGAGTGGTCGCGGTTCAACGAGAAGGTGTGACACCATTCAAAGTAAACGGACAATAAGTGAAACTATACGAGGCCGGAGACACAAGCATGAACGATTCCGTCGTATACCTCAATGCCCCGACCACGAGCAACTAGCCACTCAATAACGTCGAGCTGATCGACGTTAAACTTAGCGCTTGTCGGGAGGCAACCCGATATTTCTAACCTCTTTATCTCAACTTTCACTCTTACTTTTATAATATATATTTATTTCAATTTTATTTTCGTTTTGTTTTTCGTCTTTAAAAAAAAAAGGCTACAGGTACACCTCGTCGAGGTGTACACGTGTAAAGTTCCAGAGACTTTGCAAGTCTCTGGAACTCATCACCTCGACGAGGTGCATCCCGACCTCTACGAGGTGCATCCCAACCTCGACGAGGTTGGGCTCAACCTCGACGAGGTGGGGCTCAACCTCGACGAGGTGGGTGATTATGAGGGCTTAATGCCCCACTTTTATTCTCTTCCTTATTTCTAACTTCTTCTCTCTTCTTTTGCAGCACAGCCGTCCATCCCTCCATCCATCTCTGGCGACTTTTCCAGCGATAACCTCCATTAAGCATTTAATTTCTACCTCCGATCAACCCCACACACTATAATCCTCATAGTTGCCTTCGACAGGGAGTCCTTCTATCCTTTACTTTCTACTTTAGTGTTAGTTTTTATTTCGCATTTCAGGACTAAATGCTACACTAATGGGGGATGTAAGTAAAGGATAGAACGTTATTTTTATTTTCTCTTTTATTGTTATTTTCGTACTTTTGTTTCAGTCGTGTGACGTACCTCTAATTTTAATGTTGTTTTACACTTTATTTTTACTTTGATGTTATTTTGCACCTTATTTTCACCACCTTTATTTTTCACTTTATTTTTACTATCTTTATTTAGCTTTTAAATAAATATTTTTATTAGATAATTTTGAATAAAAACCCCACTCTAAAGTTTTGCTTTAATCAAACAAGAAAATCAAACAAAATTTTGTCTAGAATAAATGTTAAATTTTGATAGGATGAAACTTTATTTGAAAATCTTAAATTTTGTAAACGAATTTTGGACTATTTTGAATACGTAATTTTTTTTGATTTCACTCAGTATTTAACAAATCGACATTTACATTTTGAGGAATAAAATTGAGTTAATTGGCACACATTACATTTCCAAAGTGAGTTTTTGAGCCTAATTTAAAAAGCATTCACTAATGATTCATTTTTTTTCACGAGTGTTCCATAATTACACGAAACTTGAGAATTTGCATCAAATACCGGTCAAAACCTCACGCGTCTAGCTCAAAACATGACATGATTAAGGCCTTCCTTGTTTTACCCCCACATTTCATACTCAAAATGATAGCCCACCTTAAACATATTTTCCGTCGTTCACCCTTTCGAGCCTAGACATTCCATTCATTTCACCACGTTACAAGCCGCATTCCCTTCATAAATACCATTTTTGTTCCCCCTAAATTTATGGGTAATTAGTAACCAATATGCTTGAGATGATGATTCACAATAAATACGAAATTCAGACAAACACTTCTACCGATATATAACGGTTATACCTCTCTATTTTCGTATATTTCATACTTTATATATATATATATATATATATATATATATATACATATAAATAAAATTCATATTGATATTTATATATATAAAGTCAAAAAAAAGAGAAAAAAAAAATATATATATAAAAATAAAAATATATAGTATCATATATATAAATAAAAATAAAAGAGAGATTTCCGTTACAAAATTTTGAATTTCTGAAAGAGAAAATCTCTCTTGAGAATCTATCAAATAATTACCCGTGAATTTATTTACCCACAAATTTCCTTTTCTCCATACCTTTACCCTCAACCAACGTTACAACCCGTTAAAGACCTTTTGATCGTGTTTATAGTCAGTCGTGTTTGGTAAAGATTTGGATGACCATGCAAATTTTTAATAGTTAGTGTTTTTATCGGATTTGAGCGAAAATTTAATGCCCTAAACACTTGAGCGTAAGAGTGACTTCCATGTGAGGTGTTTAAATTGGTTTAATTTTATTCAACATAATGAAAAATGTCGGTTTGGAAAATAAGAGTGTAAAAACAAATCATTTTATCCAAAGAAATAGTCCGAGATTTGAATATAGAATTTTTGCTCATTTTCGATCGAAATAATTCCTGTCTTTACGTTAGCTTATTCGACGATAAATTTTGTTTTCAGCTTTTCTTTGCTTGAGGACAAGCAAAGCTTAAGTTTGGGGGTGTTGTTATCGTCGTAATTTATAGCATTTTTAGTATTTAATTACTAGTTATTTTGTACCATTTTAATAAATTTTAATAATGGTTTTTGTATATTTTCTTCATTTTATGTATCTAAGCCAATTTGTGTGTTTTCTAGGCACTTTCACAGGGTTTTCGGTACAAATAACCAAGTCGGGGCTTAAGGCGGCAACTCGGGAGTAAAAGGGACCAGAAAAAGGAGTTTTAGTGACACCCAGCGTGCACTTCGTCGCGGATAGGTGCTGTAAAATAAAGTCCAATTGTTCACACTAGGACAGATTTGACACATTGTCGTATTTTCAACTTATCTCCCTCATACGGACTCGGATTGAGTCGATTCAAAATGCGTTGGAAAGCTAAGAGAAAGATGAACAAATGTCTAATAATAATCATCTCCAAATTCGAAGTGCATCAGGCCCAGAAAATTATCCAAAGTTGATGAATATGTTGAAGCCTAAGATTCCTTTGACATTTCAACTCCTAAATTATTAAAATCTTCCCCCATGCTCTCTTAAATGCTAAATTCAGATGATAAGGAGTGGGAGGCCATAAGGATGACTTGGTCTTTGGAATTTTGTGTACCATTTTACTATAAAAGGAGGCCTTGGGTGCCATTTGAAGACACACCAAGCTTAGGCTTAATTCTTCCCTCTATAATGTTATTTTGTTGATTCTTATCCTTAAGAATCAGTTGTTTGTGTTGTTCTTATTGTTGTTAGAGTGTTGTTTGTGCAAAAGTTCATCTAATAAAAGTAAGTTTCAAGTTACCGAAGAAGTTCGTTCGGTAATCGTCACTACGGTTTCTTCTAAACTTTAATCTCTTTTATTAATATGAACTCTATTATCTATCTTTCTAAAATTTGTTTTAATCTAATGATGGGCTAAACCCCTCTTAACTAAGGCTAAAAGTGGATCTTAACCTTAATTATGTGGTAATTACGTTTAACCTATTTAAGTTATCTTTATCCTTTTGGAGAACTAACTTATGATTCTTAATGCTTGTAGGAGATGGGCCAACTCTCTACTTGGATATAATTAATCGTTTATATTGACCGTGATTAAATTGATTAATCGAAATTCATAAGTTGGACCTAATGACCATTTAGTGTGGCTTATTGGTTTTCCAAGGTTTTTCATGAATCTTATTACAAATCTTTAATTTATTACTTGAGCCAGACCAAGGGAAAGTAATAAATCGAAGGTTTGGAAATAAGAAAACTTAATGCTTCTTTGGATTAATTACTTGAGCCGGACCAAGGGAAAGTAATTAATCGAAAGTTTAGAACTAATTACTCGAGCGGTTTTTCTTGAATCTTAAGTAATCACTTTAGCCGAACCAAGGTAAAGTAGGTTAAAAAGGTTTAGATTTAATCTTGTTACAAATCTTAGATTTATTACTTGAGCCGGACCAAGGGAAAGTAATAAATCGAAGGTTTGGAAATAAGAAAACTTAATGCTTCTCTTATTAATTACTTGAGCCGGACCAAGTGAAAGTAATTAGTCAAGAGAAGCATTAAGTTTTCTTATTTCCAAACCTTCGATTTATTACTTTCCCTTGGTCCGGCTCAAGTAATAAATCTAAGATTTGTAACAAGATTAAATCTAAACCTTTTTAACCTACTTTACCTTGGTCTGGCTAAAGTGATTACTTAGGATTCAAGAAAAACCGCTCGAGTAATTAGTTCTAAACTTTCGATTAATTACTTTCCCTTGGTCCGGCTCAAGTAATTAATCCAAAGAAGCATTAAGTTTTCTTATTTCCAAACATTCGATTTATTACTTTCCCTTGGTCCGGCTCAAGTAATAAATTAAAGATTTGTAATAAGATTCATGAAAAACCTTGGAAAACCAATAAGCCACACTAAATGGTCATTAGGTCCAACTTATGAATTTCGATTAATCAATTTAATCACGGTCAATATAAACGATTAATTATATCCAAGTAGAGAGTTGGCCCATCTCCTACAAGCATTAAGAATCATAAGTTAGTTCTCCAAAAGGATAAAGATAACTTAAATAGGTTAAACGTAATTACCACATAATTAAGGTTAAGATCCACTTTTAGCCTTAGTTAAGAGGGGTTTAGCCCATCATTAGATTAAAACAAATTTTAGAAAGATAGATAATAGAGTTCATATTAATAAAAGAGATTAAAGTTTAGAAGAAACCGTAGTGACGATTACCGAACGAACTTCTTCGGTAACTTGAAACTTACTTTTATTAGATGAACTTTTGCACAAACAACACTCTAACAACAATAAGAACAACACAAACAACTGATTCTTAAGGATAAGAATCAACAAAATAACATTATAGAGGGAAGAATTAAGCCTAAGCTTGGTGTGTCTTCAAATGGCACCCAATGCCTCCTTTTATAGTAAAATGGTACACAAAATTCCAAAGACCAAGTCATCCTTATGGCCTCCCACTCCTTATCATCTGAATTTAGCATTTAAGAGAGCATGGGGGAAGATTTTAATAATTTAGGAGTTGAAATGTCAAAGGAATCTTAGGCTTCAACATATTCATCAACTTTGGATAATTTTCTGGGCCTGATGCACTTCGAATTTGGAGATGATTATTATTAGACATTTGTTCATCTTTCTCTTAGCTTTCCAACGCATTTTGAATCGCCTCAATCCGAGTCCGTATGAGGGAGATAAGTTGAAAATACGATAATGTGTCAAATCTGTCCTAGTGTGAACAATTGGACTTTATTTTACAGCACCTATCCGCGACGAAGTGCACGCTGGGTGTCACTAAAACTCCTTTTTCTGGTCCCTTTTACTCCTGAGTTGCCGCCTTAAGCCCCGACTTGGTTATTTGTGCCGAAAACCTTGTGAAAGTGCCTAGAAAACACACAAATTGGCTTAGATACATAAAATGAAGAAAATATACAAAAACCATTATTAAAATTTATTAAAATGGTACAAAATAACTAGTAATTAAATACTAAAAATGCTATAAATTACGACGATAACAAAGTACTTGCCGAAAACTTTGCATAAAACTTTAGCTTCGGAATCACGCACTTGGTAAAACCAACTGACGGTTTGTTTCTTAATAATCTCAATCCCTTGTCTTTCGATTTCTTTTACTTGAGGACAAGTAAAACTTTAAAGTCCGAGGAGGTTTGATATGGGCATTTCGTCCCTATCTTTTAGCGTGATTTACGGATTAATTTTAAGAGAAATAAATAAGTTTAATTGCAAAAATAGAGTGTTTTAATAAAATAACGAAATAAAAATAAATTCTATACTTTCGGTTAATTTTCCGTATTTTTGATTAATTTAGAAAATAAAATGTCAAGCTAACTCAGCTCTCGAGAATTGTATTTCAGGTACGAGCAAGGAGTGAAAATCCACCAACATACGCGGGGCGTATCACCCTTCACGCGGGGCGTGGAACATTTGGTCAGAAATAATTGTTCAATCCACAGGCACCACGTGGGATCTAGTCACCAATACGCGGGGCGTATCAACAACCACGCGAGACGTGGAACATGTGTCAGAAATGATAAGCCTAATCCTGAAAGTCAGATTGCATGGTCTCCCTGAGTCAACTACCCTACGCGGGACGTACCACCTTACACGCGGGGCGTGTAAGGAAGTTCTTCAATCCAAAAAGCTCAGAGACTCATTTACGCTGGGCGTGCCTCAGCTACTCGGTGCGTGAATGACCCAATTCAAGCAATAAAATCTCAGAAACTCAACCACGCGAGGCGCACCCAAGTCTACTCGAGGCGTGGTTGAGAAAACAAGATCTGGATGTGGTCCACATACAGGAGATTTCTGACGAAATGGACAAATACGCGGGGCGTACTCCACCATACGCGAGGCGTATCATGGGAAATCTGCAGAAAATCATATTCCTCCATGCTTGTATCTTATGAAATTACAATTCTACCCTAGCTTGATGCGTATAAATAAGAGTGACTAGCACTCATTTAGACACCTTACACCTTTGATATACAATTTTACTATAGTGAAAGGTCTTGTTATTTTTGTTTGAGATTGTATTTATAGAGCAAAACTCTTCCACCTTGAGAGCTTGTTCGTTGATTCCGGCGTTCCATCAAAGTCCCGCTCCATCTCCGCTCACCAAGCTCGAAAGCTGCACCTCCAAGTCCTAAGAGACGGCCTTGAGTCCGGTTAGCTAGTTCCGAGGGTGGATTCTTCCCTTTTTACTTGCTAACTAGCTTGCACTCTTCCTATGTACTAGGCTTGGTTGTATTCCGTATTTACGTTTTCCATATTTATAATATATGATTTGCAATTTTCGTTTCTATATACGTGTTGATGTTTATTGCTTGTTTTGATACTTGTAATTGATTATTGTGTAGGGGAACACGATTTCCGACGCCATTCGGGCTATCTTTAGGGATTCATATAGGTGTTGCCTTACCGGAAGTGACGCTCCGGAAACCGTAGGAACTGACAAGCCACGGAACTTACGGGCCCTAATTTCTGATCCCGAGCATTAGACACGCCTTGACTAGGAACCACGTAGTCTAAGTACTTCACGGGTCGGTCACACTACACGTAGTCATCATTGCAAGAGTAAACGTTAACCGTATATACATTGGGAGTCATTGTTTGTCATATTTATAACTTATCGCCATCCGCATCATTTCGTAGAGTTTTTGTTATATAAATTTGTCTCAACCGTAGTTAGGAGTATTTTGTAGTTGTTCCCCGAATCAACTCAAAGTATTCACCGCCTAGATAACGTATAAAACCGAGTCGTCTAATACTTGTAGTTATAAATCTCATGGATTCGATACCCGGTCTTAATCGGATTATTACTTGATACGACAGGGTACACTTGCCCCTAAGTAACCGCGTCTAGTAGAGTCTAAGAACACGTGCATCCCTACACTTATATATTCTCACCCATCATCCACACTCTATTCACAACCTACTAGGCACAACCCATCACCCGCGTGCTCCCCTGTTCGCCCTTTTCTTCATCTCCCTCGGCTAGCTCTCTACGGGTCTCGTCTTTAGGTTTCGGGTCCGCCTCTAGAGGGTGGATGCCCTCATCAACATATGTATTTGATATAGTATTGATGAATGGTAACATAACATACAAATGAAGTGAAAATGGTGAGACTCGGGATTGCATAAAGTGCCCTACCAATAATAATTGAAAATGGGATAAGGTACAAAAAAAAATTACTTTCATCATTGATAGTTAAGAGCAACTTTATCCCTAACATTATAAATAGTACAATTATATCTCTAATATTTGAAAATTGTGCGAAGTTTAATTCTAAAGTTCAAAAGTTGGACCAATTTTAATTTATTATTAATAGAGTACTCTACACGAATTTCGTTATCTTCACTCCACACGTGCGTTATATTATATCTTTTGTTGTGTACTAGATCAAAGACACGTATACACGTGATTTTTTGAAATTACTTTATTTTATTTTATTTTCACTTACATACACGTGTCTTTCATCTTATCATTGATGAGTGATAATATGATATAAGTCAAGGGACGATGAAAAGATCTACGACTGCGTTACGGATGCGTCCCGACCTGACGCTCAAAAGACTCACTAAGTGATAAGTGTACCCCGTTGTTATCAAGTAATAATTTAGAGAAGTCAAGGTATTGAATCCACATGATTTATACCGCAAGTACTGAACTACTTAATTCTCGATCGTTATTTAGGTGGTGATAAGTTGATTTGAGTTTGTTTTCTATATTAATCTACTCCTAAGGTGATCCAGAGCAATTCATTATTCCCAAAAATGCAGATGATGTGATACGATAAACAAGTATTCAAACATGATTTGATTTATGATTACAAGGAATTTTCAATATAACTTAGACATACTTAACGATTGAGCCAACTTATACTCTTGGGGTGCTTAACACGTAATTCCTTTGTTACAGGCCATAACTAACTCTAAGGGTTCAGAATACATGTCTGTTATTATGGTGTTGTCAATACCTACAATCTGCGGTATAGATGACTGGATTCGACTCAGAATATGAACCTAGTCAATATTGGGACTTTTGAATCATTCAATCAATATGCTATGTAGACATTAAAGAACTCATAAACATGGAAGCTAAACTGAAGTGATATTTGTATTAAAGATGGAAACAAAATGACACAATCTTACAACCAATTCGAAATTCATAGAGAGATCTCACTAGTTGACAAGAAGTAAAGGAGAGTGGTCACCTTTTGAAGACTTGTCGACATGAGTGGCCGTCTTCCCGAACTTGGAGGTGATGAGAAATTGAGAGCTTTTGCAATGATGGTGGATGGAGCTTTTTCATATGACAATGGAAGAATGTGGAAGCTCAGAATCTCAATGTGGAAGAAAATTTACAGATAATTATGGATGCCTTGGAATGAATATCCAATGTCTTTATTTAGGCAAAGAAAACAAATCCTAACTATGAAATTCAAATAAAATACATTAGCTAAAATATCTATGGAGATTACAAGTTGATTTAGGGGAAGAATCAGTCAATTTGGAATGATTCGAAGGGCCAACTCGTCGAGCTGACTGCCAACGCTAGTGGCCAACTCATCCAGCTGGCCCCTAGCAGAAGTTGGTCATCGGTCTCATACTTGGTCTTTAGTTGGCTAAAAATAGTATCCACTGAAATCTCCAAGCCAAATTTAGTTTTTGATAAACTAATATATGGATATTGGATTAAAATAAACTTAGCTAAATTTTGTATTCTTTTTATTAAAAATGACATAACTTAAGCAAAATCGTGAATAAGTGCTATAAAAATAAAAACTAAAAGTTGACAAAAAAAATAGATTAACGTAATTAAAATGACACAAAAATGGATCAAAACGATATGAAATATTCCCAAAAACTGTAGATAAAAGATAGGGGTAAAATGCCCCTATCAAACCTCCTCACACTTTAAGCTTTACTTGTCCCCCAGTAAACTAAAATCAACCCCGTAAATGAACTAGCTAAACTAGAAAACCTCATAGTTTAGCCAAGTGAGCGACACAAAACAAGCAGCTATAATCACATAGATTCAGAGAGCAAATAAAGACATGATGTCTAAAAGTCGCAGTTCGATTAGCACATGTCATGCTTTTGAGTAAAAGGAGACATGTTAGTTTAAACGGGCTTAAGGGGAAAACCCAAATAAACACCTCACCAAAAGTTGTTCGCTCAATCGCATAATTTTTTATGGCTAAATGTTTTACTCTCGGCTTTTGTGCTTGTATAAAGCTACATTGAGTTTGCACGTTCATCTGAATATTTCTACTTTGCTAATGACTCAAACGATATCAAAAACAGTCTCTCGTGTTGTAATGAAGCTAAGGTTAAGGATATGTCAAGCAGTTAAATTTATTTTTGGGTTAACATTCTAGCACCAGAAAAAGGTATTTACAATAATATGGCATTAATGGTACTTCAGAAAGTTTATATATGAAGAAAAACAAGCTTTATTACAAAGATGGATAATATTTTTTGTTTTTGTTTTTCTTCCCTTCACTCTAGTTAACTTGTTTCCCAAAAGAAATGTAAAAAAATGCTAGTGATAGAATAAATGAGGGGTCGATTGCAAAAAGATTTCTTTATGGACTGAAGCAAACATTACGGAATTGGAATATACGTTTTGATTAAGCAGTCAAAAAGTGTGGCTTCATTAAGAACGAAGATTAGCCTTGTGTACACAAGAAGGTTAGTGGAAGTATTTTAGTATTTTTGTAATGATATTCTACTCATTGGAAATGACATTGAAACATTTTTAAAGGTGACGCAATGGTTAGAAAAACATTTTGAAATGAAAGACTTAGCTGAAGCTGAAACTATACCGGTCATAAAGATTTATAAAGATAGATCACGACAACTTGCAGGACTAAGTGGGTATTTGTTTTAGTTTTTTGGAAGAGCGTTTAGCGCTTCTGATGCGGAGCGTCTGCTTTGAGGACCGAGTCCGGACGAGGGAAGTCGGAGGAAGAACCAAGCAAGAAGGATCATGCGATTAAAGGGGCCAAAACAGTCTCACGCGACAAGTTAGCAGTTGAGGCACACTCCGCGTGAATGAGAGCACACTCCGCGTGAAGGAAGGCTTGATCTAGAGAAAAGTCCAGCAACCAATCCACGCTCCGCTTGGAATTAGGCACGCTCCGCGTGGATTCATTTTAAAGAACTTGCTTCTTACTTCAGCTTCCTCCTTAATTACAACTCTGCCACTCCCTATTTACAACCTATGTCACTCCCTAATTACCATCCATGCCACCCTTTTATTTACAACCCATTTTACCCCTTTAAGTTTTATATAATTAATTATATGTCTTTACCCTTTATTGTAATTTGTTCTGTAGGGTTTTGAGATGATATAAATTCATCTCTTTCTTTTGTAATCTTTAACTTTTATCCAATGTTTTGAAAACCGGACCGGACCGGTCGTTCGAACCGGTTGAACCGTGAACCCGTTAAGTATCCGGTCCGGTTTTAACTATACAGGTTTAATTATATCAGACCGCATCAAACCAGGGTCGAACCGCGAACCGATGTTGAACCAGTGAATCGGATTGAACCTGGTTTTTTGCCATTTTTTGAAAAAAAATATTGAATTAAAGAAAAAACTAAAAAATTAGACAGCAGAACAACCTATTTAATTTTAATTTAATTCATTGTGTCAAACTCTTTCAAACTATGAGTTTGATTTTAGATGTGTGAATTTTTAATTAATGTGTTAAATTAAGGGTAAATTCCAAAAAAAAACTCTGTGGTTTGATGTTGTTCCAAAAAACCCATGTGGTTTGTTTTTACAAAAAAAGGACTGTGGTTTGCGCCGTTACCCGAAAAACGGAAAAATGCTTAACACCGTTAAAAGTGCTGACGTGGCAAGGGGTAGAGTTGGAAATTTGTTTATTTTTTTTAATTTTTCTTTTTCTTTTTCTTCTTCTTCTTCTTCCTCTCATCCTCCTTTTCTTCTTCTTCTTCTCCTCCTCCTCCTCCTCCTCCTCCTCCTCCTCCTCCTTCTTCTTCTTCTTCTTCTTCTTCTTCTTCTTCTTCTCTTTCTTCTCTTCTTCTTCTTTTTTCTTCTTCTTCCTCTCTCTCTTCTTCTTCTTTTTTTCATCTTTTTTTTCTTCTTTTTTTAAATTTCCAGAATTCTGGAATTTTCCAGAATTTCAGGAGAATTCCAGAATTCTGGACGGTAGTAAACGAAGTTGATCCTCCTGTTCAAACTTCGACAAACAAACAGCGCAATCGCCATTAGAGGTCGTCGAACTTCGGTTAATGGAGCTATAAGCGAACACCGGGAGAGAGTCGATGAGAGAGAAGACATGATTAACCTCAGGCGAAACACGGTTGGAGGAAGAAGTGAGAGCAGCGGCGGATGTTGAGATCGTTGAGGAGGTAGAAACGTTGCGGAGACAGCGCCGATTCAGATGACGGAGGAGAAGACAGAGAGAAATTGAGAGAAGGAAAGTGATGTAGAGGATTAGGAGAATAACGAGAATGCTTGGTTTCAGATTTTGAAACGGAGAAGAAGAAGATGAAGGATTGGAATTCGGATTCGGATTGTTAATGGTGAATGAAATCATCGGAGAAGAAGGTGGAATCCGAGAAGATGGTAATGTTGCCGCCATAAAAATATACAATAAAAATATAACTTATAGAAATCTGGAAAATTTCCAGATTTCTGGAAATTTCCAGATTTCTGGAAATTTTCAGAAATCTGGAAATTTTCGAAACTTAAAAAAAAAGAAAAAAGAAGAAGAAGAAGAAGAAGAAGAAGGAGGAGGAGGAGGAGGAGGAGAAGAAGAAGAAGAAGAAGAAGAAGAAGAAGAAGAAGAAGAAGAAGAGAAGAGATGAAGAAGGAGGAAGAAGAAGAGGGAGAAGGAAGAAGGAGGAGAGAGAAGGGGGAAAAAAATAAAAAAAATAAAAAAAATCGATTTTCCCGTTTTACCCCTGTGCCACGTCAGCACTTTAACGGTGTTACGCCATTTTCCTTTTTTCGGGTAACGGCGCAAACCACTTTCCTTTTTTTTTTTGTAAAAACAAACCACATGGGATTTTTTGGAACAACATCAAACCACAGAGGTTTTTTTTGGAATTTACCCTTAAATTAATGATTGGTTATAATGTGTGAATTTTTATATTATCTGTATGTATTTTTAATTTTTAATTAATATGTTAACTTAAGAATTGTTTATTATATGCATGAAATTTTTAATTTTATGTTCAATGAAACATGATTTTATTTTTTATTTTTTTGGTAAGAAGGGAAGAAAAAAAAACAAACAAACAAAAACCTAACCCGGGATCAGTCTAGGAAGACTGACCCCAATCCTATCCTCAAGAAGAGAAGGTAACAGAAAAGAAGGAGGAACGGAAAGGGTAGAAACACCTAACATCCCCCCATGCCCAGCAGCTGCCAAGCGATCCGCCACGCGGTTTTGCTCCCTATATATATATATATATTGTTATCCGGTTGAACCAGTCTGGTTCAACCGGTTGAACCTATTGAACTTTGAACCAGTTGTCTCACCGGTTCAACTTTCGGTCTGGTTTTTAAAACATTGCTTTTATCAAATACAAATTATATCTTCTTCTTCGTTGAAGCTTGTTAAGGTTTTTACCTTCAACAATGTGGAATTCTTATTTCCTATGGATTTAGTCCATAAAATCGGGATTAACTCCTTCTAGTTTAGCTAGAGAAGAAATATCTTTATTAGTTTATGATTAAAACTAACTCGTCCTGAAACCGATCTGTATCAGTTGGTATCAGAGACGATCGTTATCCTAACGGAGAATTCTTTCGACTATAGTTCAACCAAGTTCATCTCTACCATCTGAAGAAACCACCAACAAGAGATGGGAAAGTCTTAAGGCTACCATGAGAAGGCTTGAAGAGACTCTTAGAGAGGGACGGCGGGTTCAAGATGAACAAATGAGATGGCTTAAAGCATCTATTGAGAGCCTCAAGCTAGAAGACCGAAATGCCTTCCAACCACCATTGGAAGTTCCTCCTAGAGATCCATCACCAATCATTTCTCCTTTACATAAGGAAGAGGTAAATCCAAAACTTCCAATTTTTGATGTGAAAGTTATGGGTTCTATTGCTAGTGAGAATTTGGTTATGTGTGATGTTGAAGTAGATTTAAGTTCTCATTGTGGAGTTATTTATAATGAAATTATTGGTGAGGACTTAAATGCATGTGTGAATGAGGAGGAATGGGGGGTTAATATGTGAAGACCTTGAGAAAATCCCATGTTGAGAAGGGGATTCCCTGTGTGTTTGATAAATGCCCCTTGAACATAACTTCATTGGTATGCTTGAGGGATGTGAGGACATTTATCTTGAAGAAGGGGAGAGGGATTTGGGGCTTGATAGATTTGTTGAGGAGAATAAGGAAATCACTTGTTGGGTAGAGAATGATTACTATGGTGATGGGAGAGATGTTAGTGGTTCTACCATGTTGGATGGTAGTATGTCTCTTGAGGCAAGCGACTTGGCACATGAATTAGTCAGCTTGAGCTATAGAGAGAAGAAAATGGAAATGATAGGTCATGGGAGAGAACAGATTGAGGACAAAGAGGAAAGTGAAATTGCATATGATCATGAAGAAGATGAGATAGAGAAGGGAATTGAGGAGGATAAGCGTCGAAGCGTTGAGTGGAACCGGTATGGGGCCGCTTATGAACAAGACGAAGATGGAGTCTACTATGATGAGGGTGAGCTTCGACATGTTGAGTGGGATCAACATAGGGCTCCTTATGGAGATGCGGAAGAAGGATTCTATTGTGATGATGAGTTAGGGGATGGTGGGTGGAGCCAAAATGAGGAGATCTATGATGGTGAGGACGAGGGCTATGAGCATAATGTATACTTAGTGACAAGGGTGCTAATGCCTAGTGAGAAGAGGAACGCCACCTTGAGAGCTTGTCCAACTTGGAAGTTGAGTGAAAATGGGTGTCTTGGTCGCACGAAAGAAACATCGGTTCGCAATGCTTCGGGTTTCGTGGATGATTTACCTAACCTTTCTCTTAACGAAGCTAAATCTAAGGAAGGGAATGAGGTTCAGAAGGGAAAGGGCCTCGAAGACATTATGGAGGATTAGTTTGACCAACTCCGACGAGATGTTCCATTCGATGTCGGTGGAGGTTAGGAGACGAGTACCATGGAGGATGAAACTCGGGGTGAGGCACTAGTTGAGATGTGGGGAACGGTTCAAGGTGAATGAGAATCCGTCAATAGATGGAGTAGACTTCTTGAATTCATTTCGAACAACACTTTAGTTCGACTTGAGAGCTTGGGGTCCGCTCAAAGCAAACATGTCTCATCAATATGTGGCAAGAAACTTGGGGTCAAGTTCTTTTTAAAAGAGAGTGTATGATGCGGAGCATCTCCTTTGAGGACTGAGTCCGGACGAGGGAAGTTGGAGGAAGAACCGAGCACGAAGGATCATGTGATTAAAGGGGCCAAAACAGTCTCACGCGATAAGCCAACAGTTGAGGCATGCTCCGCGTGAAGGAAGGCTTGATCCGGAGAAAATTCCAGCAACCAATCCACGCTCCGCTTGGAATTAGGCACGCTCCGCGTGGAATCATTTTAAAGAACTTGCTCCTTACTCCAGCTTCCTCTTTAATTACAACTCTGCCACTCCCTATTTACAACCTATGCCACTCTCTAATTACCATCCATGCCACCCCTTTGATTACAACCCATTTTACTCCTTTAAGTTTGATATAATTAATTATATGTCTTTACCCTTTATTGTAATTTGTTTTTTAGGGTTTTGAGATGATATAAAGTCGTCTCTTTCTTTTGTAATCTTTACCTTTTATCAAATACAAATTATATCTTCTTCTTCATTGAAGCTTGTTAAGGTTTTTACCTTCAACAATGGGAAATTCTTATTTTCTATGGATTTAGTCCATAAAACCGGGATTAACTCCTAGTTTAGCTAGAGAAGAAATATCTTTGTTAGTTTACGATTAAAACTAACTCGTCCCGAAACCGATCTGTATCAGTTTCACTCCAAACCGCAGAAAATATAGCGTTATAACCGCAGCGTTTAACATTTTCTCTCGAAACTGCAGCGTTTTGGAGCTTTTGATGAAGAATTTTTTGTAGTTATTTGTTATTGACAAAATTATCTTTTTTATTTCCACCAAATATTTTTAAAACATGTTTATATTGTACATTTTAAATACTAACAACAACATTTTAATATAATTTTACTAAACACTAATAATTAAACAACATACTGCAACTGCAAAGGGCTAACAGCAACCGCTAATAGCTAACAACTGAACCAAATAGGTCATAATTAGGCTAAATGCATATACAAAGTATATTGAAAAAATAATCATTATCTCTTTGTGCATTTTAAGTTGTTCTTCTTCTTGGTTGATGATGTAATTTGTTTTGTCTAACTTTGTAAGCAATCATTATCTTCCCCCGATTTCTTATTAATTTTGGCTTTTGACACATTCATTTAAATTGTTTTGTTCTTTTTAATTTAACACCTTTTCTCATATAAACTTTTTACCCCATTTAAATCAATATTTCATACATTTGAAATTCGGGTAAATTACATACGTGGTGTACAACGTATATCTGTTTTCACACTTTGGTGTACAACCAAAATTTTTTCACACTAAAGTGTACAACCTTCAGATGACCTCCCACTAAAGTGTACAACCAGTTTTGTGACCAGTCAATGCAGGTCAACTATGTCACGTCATCATTTTTAACTTTTTCTAATTTAAAAAAACCCACTAAAAACCAATGACCCTTATACCCCTTTATTGTTTCCCTCACTGGAATCCAAATTTCTCCCATATTTTTAATCCATTCATCTCCAATCACTTGATTTTCTATAAATTCATTAATTAGATTAAAAAAGAAATCATTTATGTTTGTTTAACTTTTCTAGAAAATGAGAAGAATTCATTTATTCAAACTCTTGCTTTTAATCCCAAAACCTAGATCTGGTTCTGTTTTCACCTATGGTCATCATGAACATACAAGAACCAAAAGAAGGAATTAATCCATCTTGCCAAGCACCAGAAGCCTAGATCTGGAAAAAAGAATAGAGCTTCAAATCAGAATCAAACTAAAGAAGAAAGATCTGAATGAAAAATCAACATGTAGCAAGAAATCATTGAAATAAAAATCGAATGAGACAAAAACGAGACAAGGAAGTTTCTACCTTCATCGGAACGAGTTGAATCGGTGGAGGAAGAACTCCATTGGAACGTCCACCGGTGATACGAGGAAGAAGAGCATGCAACTTTGTCGCTGTCACGGAGAGAGATCGACCGTGAAAGGGGGCTGAGCTATGATTTCAATCTTGTGAGAAAGAAAGAAGAAGATAATAAGGGACTGTCTGTGTTTTGTGAGAGAAGAGAAAGAAAGAGAGTGTAAGCAGGGAAGCCATAGAAGAAGTTCTGGCTTCTTTGTAGAAAAGAAAGAAAGAGATGGAGGCTCAAAGAATGATTTAGGGATTCTGTAAATAAGGGTATAAAGGTCATTTGGTTTATATTAGCCCACATTTTTTAATTAGAAAAAGTGAAAACTGATGATGTGGCATAGTTGACCTGCGTTGACCAGTCACAAAAATCGGTTGTATACCTTAGTGGAAGGTCATCTAAAGGTTGTACACTTTAGTGTGAATTTTTTTTTGTACACCAAAGTGTGAAAACTCTGCCTGTGAGGGTCACTTGGTGGCCTTTACAGCCAGTCCCAAGTCCGGACAAAGGAGGAGGGTTGCGGTAGGTTTGTGGCGGCCAGCGTAAAACTTAGCCACATCTTATGACATGAACCATACTATAAATACCGTTGGGGCGTTCCCTACTCAGCAACGCGCTGCACTTCCTAGACCCGGGTGTAGTGATAAATGTGCAAGGGTTGCTAGGTCATCGCCCCGAAGCGGCGCACCACCCTAGGACCCGGGGGTGGTGTCAAATATGCAAGGGTTGCGGGTAAATAAGCTAGTCCACGGTAATGGTAGGGGTAGGGGTAGGGGTAAGGGTAGTAGGTTACGCTTTGGGACAAGGAACATATGTTCTTTGACAGGAAGATTAGCTGAAATTGTAGATGTTATGAAGAGGAGGAGAATAAATATAATGTGCCTATAAGAAACCAAGTGGGTTGGAGCCAAGGCTAGAGAGATAGCTCCTTGGGGTTATAAGCTTTGGTACTCAGGAAAGGATAATGGTAGAAATGGAGTAGGTATTCTTATTGATAAGGAGTATATTGATGATGTAGTAGCGGTGTCTAGGAAGAGCGATAGAATTATGAGTGTCAAGCTAGTGATAGGGGATGAGGTTGTGAATGTCATTAGTGCATATGCGCCACAAATAGGATTAGATGTCTCTATAAGACAAGCTTTTTGGGAGGACTTAGAGGAAGTGGTGCAACAGGTTCCTAGGGATGAAAAAATGGTACTGGGGGGTGATCTCAATGGACACGTGGGTTTTAGGCGAGATGGGTTTGAGAGTGTTCATGGAGGGTATGGTTTTGGAGATAAGAATGAAGCAGGAAATGATATTTTGGAATTCGCATCAGCCTATGACTTGAGTATCATGAACACATGGTTTATGAAGAGAACATCCCACTTAGTGACTTATCGGAGTGGCGGTAATGCGAGCCAAATTGACTTCTTCTTAGTAAGGAGTGCTTGGAGAAAGAATTATATTGATTCTAAGGTGATCCCTGGTGAGAGTACGACAACCCAACATAGAGTAGTGGTGCTTGATTTTCGAAGTAGGAAATGTATAAGAAAACAAACACCACAAGTAGAGACTAAGATTAAGTGGTGGAAATTGCAAGAAGACAATCAACAAAAATTTGTGGATGAGATGACCAAAAAAGATGTTTGGACTTGTAATATGGATTTAGATATAGATTCGATATGGACTAAGATGGAGCATAGTATAAGGGAAGTAGCGAAGGAAGGTCTAGGGGAATCTAAAGGTAGCATGCCACCGGGTAAGGACACATCTTGGTGGACAGAAGAAGTACGACAAGTAGTAAAGAGTAAGCGAGAATCCTATAAAATATTGGGGAAATGTAGGAGTGATGAGAACTATGAAAAATACAAAGAGGCTAAAAGGGAAGTAAAGAAGGCCATACGAGATGCTAAAGCAAAGGTGAATTGGGATCTGTATACCAGATTGGATATGAAAGAAGGGGAAAGAGACATATATAGAATTGCTCGGATGAGAGATAGGAAGACGCGAGATCTCGAAAAAGTTAAATGTGTGAAGGATGTGGACCAGAAAGTCCTAGTTGGAGATAAGGATATCAAGGAACGATGGAGGTCCTATTTTGATGACTTATTTAATGGAGATTGCAGACAAGATGTTGGAGATATAAGTATCCATCGTGATATGATAAATCATGAATGCCTGCGGAGAATTCAAAAGGGTGAAGTCAAAATGGCATTAAGTAAGATGAAGTTGAAGAAAGCAGTAGGACCTGATGGCATCCCTATTGAGATTTGGAGATGTTTGGGAGAAAGAGGAATCGAATGGTTGACGACGTTCTTCAACAAAATTTGGAGAAACAATAAGATGCCATCAGAATAAAGGGAAAAGTATCTTAATCCTTTTGTATAAGAACAAAGGTGATGTCCAAGATTGTGCCAACTATCGGGGAATCAAATTAATGAGTCACACTATGAAACTTTGGGAGCGAGTGATCGAAAAAAGGCTAAGGAGGACGGTGAAGATCTCGGAAAACCAGTTTGGCTTTATGCCGGGAAGATCAACTATGGAAGCCATCCATCTAATGAGACAAGTAATGGAGCACTATCGAAATAAGAAGAAAGACTTGCATATGGTTTTCATTGACTTGGAGAAAGCATATGATAAGGTACCAAGGGAAGTACTTTGGTGGGCCTTGATAAGGAAAGACATTTCGCGGAAATATATTGACATCATAAAGGACATGTATGAGGGAGCATGCACGAGTGTACGTACTAGTGTTGGGAAGACTGAAGAGTTTCCTATTACGATTGGAGTGCATCAAGGTTCCGCACTAAGCCCATTTCTTTTTGCTATCGTTATGGATGAACTAACAAGTTCACTTCAAGATGGTATACCATGGTGCATGCTGTTTGCAGATGATATTGTGTTGGTTGATGAGACGAAAGAAGGAGTGGAGAGGAAGTTGGAACTATAGAGACAAACTCTAGAATCTAGAGGCTTTAAGTTGAGCCGAAGTAAGACAGAATATTTGGAGTGTAAGTTTAGCGGCCATAGGAGTAGGGAGGCAGGGACAATCACCCTAGATGGGAGAGTTGTTCAAGCCTCGGATTGCTTCCGGTATTTAGGATCTATTATCCAAACGGATGGAGAAGTAGATGGAGATGTTGCTCATAGGATTAAAGCTGGTTGGTCGAAGTGGAAGAGTGATACGGGTTTCCTTTGTGACCCCGACATGCCTAATAGATTGAAGGGGAAATTCTACCGGACGGCAATTAGACCAGCATTGTTATATGGTACGGAGTGTTGGGCAGTGAAACACTGCCACATCCATAAGATGTCGGTGGCGAAGATGCGTATGTTGAGATGGATGTGTGGTCATACGAGAAAGGATCGGGTGAGTAATGAAATAATTAGGACAAAAGTAGGGGTCACATCTATTGAGAATAAAATGAGAGAAAACCGACTAAGGTGGTTTGGTCATGTGAGACGTAGAGCGCTTGATGCGCCGGTTAGGAGAACCAGAGAGTGGCAAAGGGATGTAGTGGTGAGGGGTAGGGGAAGACCTAAGCAAACTTGGAGGAGGGTGATCGAGAGTGATATGAGTTTACTGGGAATTGAGGAAAATATGGTAGGGGATAGGACGGAGTGGAGGACGCGAATTTGTGTCGCTGACACGACTTGATTTCACGGTTTTATATGATGGTTCATGTTAGCCGACCCCGAATCATTTCGGGACTAAGGCTTTGTTGTTGTTGTTGTTGTTGTACACCAAAGTGTGAAAACAGATAAATGTTGTACATCATGTATGTAATTTACCCTTTGAAATTTAACAATAAAGTTTCTGACACATAAGTGTTGGACTTTTAGGGAAAGTAAATATTAAATCAAAACTATGTATTAGTATTATTATTTTAAAGAAAATATCTATTAATCAAATAGGATCAACATCCTTAATAATTATATCCATGAGCTAAATTGGTACTATATCAGAACTAAAATCGATAACATTTGAACAAGCATGTCTAAAAGTTACTTGCACATCACAATTCGCTAAACGATAAATAAACTTAACTAAAAAGTCAGAATTTTCAAAGAAAAATTTCCTGCAATCTTGAATTAAACTGCCAAAATCCGATGTAATCTGGAATTTATACCATCTGCCACCAATTTAGCATCAGTCTCGAATTCAATTTTTTTTTTCTCGTTCCTATCTATTATCTTGAATTATACAATATAATTTTTTAATTTTTTTATATTTGTGATTTGTTAATAATTAGTGATAAAAATGACATAAATGTGAATTGTAGATAACACGAGTTATGACTGAGAAGAAATATTGATCAATTATTTTTCAAATCGACATCACTTGATAATTTTTAGGGATATATATATATATATATACACATGCTCTTTGCTACTAACATTAAAAGTAAATTTGTATTATTTTAAATGTTAAATAAAATTGCTTTGAATATCTGGGGATGTTAAGAGTGTTTCTAAGCTTTGAATATCTTGAATATGTATATACTTCAAAGATAATAAAAATAAGAAACTCTATTATATAGTATACTACTGCCTTTTAAATATCTTTGTTCTTTTCATAAAATGTGTTTTTTTTTAACGAAGATATCTCTTAAAAGTCTATACTTTTAAGTTTTTTTTTAAACTTAAAAGTCTAGACTTTTAAGTTTTTGGATGCTAACTTTAATATGTAGTATATACATTAAGGATAACTTCAAAGATAACTAGGAGATGAGTGGTTTTTGTTGTTGAAAAATTAAAAGAGACTAAGGTTATCACGCATTTACAGAAATCAATTGATTGTTATTGATTTCAAAATAAAAAATTTCAATAATTAAATTTATTTAGTAACATATTTACCATGCCATTTTTTAAGTTCTTTCTTTAAACACTAATTTTATTTCTACTAACCAAACAAATCTTAAATGATCTTACAACTAAAAGGTTGAATAATTAAAATTACTTGTAATATTATAAATTCTTGAACTTTTCTAATTTGAGATCATTAACGTTTAAACTTTTTGATTTTGCAAACGAGAACCTCAGTTCAATTTTTTGAAAAAAAACACAGAAAATAATATGTAAATCAACAAAACCACAAGGTTATTTTTGGAATTTTTCATCTAATTTATAGAAGAAACAGTAGAATGTAAGTAAAAGAAAAGGCAAGGAGTGTTATTTTGGCAAAGTGGAAATTGGGATACAAGATTTTAACACAGAAAAAAAAAAAAAAAGAGAACCGATTATCATCTTAGTTTAAGGGAAAGCCTATCACGAGAGCATTAAAAAAAAAAAATTTAATAACTTAAACTATTTTTTAGTAGCTCCAAGTCCAACTTTGTCCTTTACAGCTTCAGTCACATTCGCTGCTGTTTTCATAACTTGCTGCCCAGCCTGCGTATTAATTTATTTTTATCTGTTAATTTCAATTAAGCTGTACATAAAACTTAATTAAATACTAATTCCTTTTCGAAGAAAATAAAAAAGAGATCGAACGAACCCCTATGCAAGAGTCCTTGGCAGACACAGCTGCACTCGTGGCACTGTTCATAAGCTGGCTTGATTTCTCCTGTAAATCACATATTATATAATTATGATATTTCCATGAAAAATAAAATGTAAAATAAAAATAAAAATTGAAAAACCTGAGCTTGGCCGGCGGCCTTTCCAGCTTGGAAACTCATATCCTTAGTATTCATCTTCTTCTTCTTTGATTACTATTTGGTGTTAATTGATGAATAAACCTTGTGCTTTCATCAATATTTATATTACTTTCTAACCAATCACTGCTTGCCACATATCAACTAATTTTATGTAACATGTTTTACTTTCTTCTTCTCTTCCATCTCATTCTATTAATGACTTCCATTTTTGTGGGGTTTATATTGTTGTGCCATCACATCCCATTATTCATAAATAAAATAATTAACTTTTTTTACAGAAAAAAAAACTTTTAACTTGTCGACTACATATTTTTAGAAAATAAATATTAAAAATGTATTTTTTAATAAAAAAAGTACTTTTATTAGATAAAGATAAGATACAAATTTATCATTGCAATATTAAATCTTAATATACAAATTTATCTCATTATTCTGAATGATGTCTCGATGGCGGAACCACGACGAACGCCCATAGACCTTCGAACTACCGGACAGGGATCGATTAGCTTTGTGAATGAGGACCCGCTTTTCCCAGAAATCAGAATTGCTCTAGAGCTTGTAGATGAATGGTCCCATGTGTGGGCTAATGCCCTAATTATTAAAGTGTTGGGTCGGAATGTTGGGTTTATTGCAATCAGAAACAGAGCTTCTGAAATATGGAAAACGGAAGGAGACTTTACGATGATCGAATTGGGCCATGGATTTCACCTTGTTAATTTCGACAAAGCATCGGACAAAGACCACGTAATACAAGATGGACCATGGATGGTTCAAGGTCATTATTTAACAGTTCGAGAGTGGTCTCCTACGTTTGTTCCTTCCGCAGCATCAGTAGACAAAACAATGGTATGGGCTCGATTCCCCGAACTACCTCTACAGTTCTATCAAGAGGATGCTTTACTTCTCATTGGTAACTCATTCGGAAGAGCAGTAAGGGCTGACAAGAACACCATTGGGAAAGCTAGGGGGAAGTTTGCACGGGTTTGTGTGGAAATCGACCTTAGTAAACCGTTGATTGGCCAATTCCGTCTTAATGGGTACACATATCACATTGAGTATGAGGGCCTCTACACAGCGTGCTTGATGTGCGGCACTTACGGGCATGAAAATGAGGTTTGCAGTAAACAGGGTTTGACTAAGAAAAGTGCAGTAACCAATGGAGGTGATCAGGGAACAGCTAAGCCAGGAATGGATGCAACAATGAAGGACCCAGATGTTGAAAATGGTAACACACTAAATTCAGAGAGGGAACTTTTGATAACCACAGAACCAAATATGAATGAAGAACCACCTGTGAAGTATGGGGCATGGCTCTGTGTTCCGAAACGAAAATATACACCACGTGCGAAGAGGCCGGATACACAGCTGCAACACCCTAATGTGGGCATTAGACCATCAGATCAACGAGGGACAGCAAACAAAGAAGTGTTTAACCGGAATGAAAGCAAAAACGACTATACAGGGTTCACTTTCAAAACGACAGGCCTAAAAGGAAGAATTGTAAAACAAAGAGGTATTGTTGAGCATGGACAAGGCTCGAATTCAAACAATGTTTTTGGAGGGCTCTTGAACAATGTTAGTGATTCCTCAATTGATATGTTGCAAGCGGCCAAAGGCAAGGAAAACAACCAGGTCAATATGGATTCTCCGGGAAGAAGCAAAAGAAGCCGTTCAGCCTCTGAAGCTAGAATTCCCCTCTCCAACCAAGATAGTAATGCTATGATTGAAGGACCAGAACAAGCAAATGGTCTGGAGGTTTTAAACATTGCCTAGCATGACGGTGTGTTCTTTCTTTTAATCTTCATTATGATTTTGTCTTGGAACTGCTTTGGAGCCGGTGGTAATGAGTTTCACCGGGCTCTTCAACATTTGCTTTCAATTTATAAGCCAGAGATTCTGGTACTCCTGGAACCTCGTTTACTGACGCCTAAAGATGAGGACCTTCGGCAAAAGTTAAATTTCTCTAAAGTTGTTGCTGTGGACACAGAAGGATTTAGTGGGGGGATTTGGTTATTTTGGAATATAGACATCTTAAACATTAGAATCATTGAACAGAACAGACAACTTCTTCATACTGAAATCACTCTTACTGGGGGGCAGTTTGATAGCAGAATCTTCTGTGCAACCTTTATATATGCCAGGCCTCAAATGCAGTTTAAAAGAGAGTTTATGGAAGACATGATGAGCCTTCATGACAGAGTAAGTAGACCCTGGGTTATCATTGGTGACTTTAACTGTATCAAGAGCATGGAAGAAAAGCGTGGAGGGGTGTCGGGAGTCCTGGACCGATGTACTTTCTTTGCCTAATGGATCAATCGTATGCAACTCATTGATATGGATTTCCAAGGACCCCCTTTCACCTGGTTCCGGGGATCAACAGTGCGCACCAGGATCGCGTGCCGATTGGATAGAGCCCTTTGTAATGAGGACTTTCGCAGGTGGTTCCTTGAAGCAGTAATCACGCACCTTCCCCGTAATGGATCAGATCATGCACCAATTTCCCTCAATCTGAAGCCGAATACTCCGACAACAAGACACAAACCTTTCCGTCTTGAGTCAGCCTGGATCCAACATGAGAACTTCCTACCTTTCTTTGAACAACATTGGCAGAGGGGTATTAAAGCTTTTGAGAGTCTCAAATTACTTATCCCTGAGCTGAAGCGGTGGAATCACAATGTCTTTGGAAATATTTTTTACCGAAAATAGAGACTATACAGGCGTCTGAAAGGGGTTCAGAGGCTTCTTGGCATACGGTTTTCTCGTGGGCTGGCTAGATTAGAGCACAAGTTATTGACGGATCTAAATGCTACCCTTCTGCAAGAGGAAACTTTATGGTATCAGAAATCCAGAGTCAAGTGGCTTGGGTTTGGGGATAAGAACTCAGCCTTCTTTCACACTTCAACTATCATTCGAAGGCGCAGGAATAAAATTGAGGGACTCAAGGATGACTCCGGGCATTGGATTTGGGAAGGCAGACAGCTCCAGAATCATTCCTCAAACCATTTCGCCTTGCACTTCACGGAAGAAATGGAAAACAGACCAAGTTTGCACACGGCTTGTAATTTTCCACGGATTCAATTATCCACGAATCTACAGGGACCCTTTATTGCATCAGAGGTCCGCCGTGCTTTGTTCGATATGAGCCCATTTAAAGCTCCGGGTTCGGATGGGTACCAAGCAGGCTTCTATCAGCGGGTATGGTCGAGTATAGGGGACATGATAACGGATGAAGTCCTAGCGGTGTTAAATTCAGGGGAGGTGCCTAGGGAGTGGAATGAAACCTTCCTCACTATCATTCTATAGGCCACACATCTTGAGCTGATCACCCAATTCAGACCAATTAGTCTTTGCACTGTGCTCTATAAAATGGTGACAAAATGTATTGTCAACAGATTGAAGCCGTCCCTTCGTGCGATTGTCAGTCCCTCTCAGAGTAGTTTTGTACCGGGAAGACAGATTGCAGATAACATTATTCTCCTCCAGAAAACCATCCACTCGTTTAAACGGAAAAAACGGAGGAAGGGTGCGATGGTTCTGAAGCTAGATTTGGAAAAGGCCTATGATAGGCTATCTTGGAACTTCCTAAGAAGCACTCTTGAAGAGGTGGGTCTGGAAAACTCTCTAATCAATCTAATCATGAATTGTGTCACAGGGTCAAGCATGCAAGTCTTGTGGAATGGTGAACCACTCCAGTCTTTTCAACCATCCCAAGGACTCAGACAAGGGGACCCTCTCTCGCCCTACCTGTTTGTGCTTTGCCTTGAAAGACTGGGTCACATGATAATGGATGCTACTAATACGGGCACTTGGAAACCTGTCCGACTGTCAAGAGGTGGGCCTGCACTATCCTATATTCTTTTTGCAGATGATATCATCCTACTGGCTGAAGCGTCGGTGGAGCAAGCTTTGGTTATACGACAGAGCCTAGATGAGTTCTGCAATTGTTCAGGGCAAAAGGTTAGCAATGCAAAATCCAGAGTCTTTTTCTCCAATAATGTGTCGGAAGCCATGAGCCATGAGATCTGCCAAAGTCTAGGTATGTCTAAAACCACAAATCTGGGAAAGTACCTAGGCATGCCGATCATACATAAACGAGTTAACAAGGAGCTTTATGGTCCGATAATTGAAAGAGTCCAATCAAAGTTGGCAGGATGGAAATCAAAAAGCCTGAACTTGGCAGACCGCTTGACTCTTGTTAAATCGGTAACTTCTGCGGTGCATAACTATGCTATGCAAACCATGGTCCTTCCCCGAGGCATCTGTGATCGACTGGATAAATTCAACAGAGGATTCTTATGGGTGATGGACGAAATGTGTATCGTGCAAAACTAAAGGCAAGTGCACCTTATCATAATCAAGTAATATAAAGTAAGTAGAGTATCATTCCCACAAGGATTGTGTTTATAGCTATTGATTTTTATGAATTTCTATTATCTAAGCAATAAATTTTGGATTTGATGATTACCAAACTAAAAACAAAAATAACTGCACTCAATTAATTAAAGAAAATAAAAACAATATTTGTAACTCTTATGATAAAGGTGCTAGAGCAAGGCTTCACCTAACCTAATGTATATAATCCACACAACAGTCCTATCCAAGTTCTTAAGTTTTAATCTAGAGACGGTGATTATTTCCTAAAGTAATTAACCTAGCTTTGGGCCAGTCAAGATTAATCCTATTTCACATACAATTACATTAGCTTTGGTCCACTCAAGAATAAAGATATAATGAAAGCATTAAGTTCTCTGAAATAACCCCAAAGTTAAGTCGTGAAACTAAACCCTGAAAAACCGCACCGCATAGACACATGTCTAAACTATGTAATTCCATTAATTATCTTAGTGTCGGTCAACCAAAATAATTAATTGTAATTTAGCTAAATATTGATCAGATATCTAACTAGGAAATTAAGCTCCATAGTTTAATTCTCTATTTAATAAATTATGAACTTGAAATAGGATTGTAAGTAAATCATCTACTTCGATTAGGATCCGCTATAGCTCTAGCTATGGAGGAGTTAGTTCATGGTAGATGGAACAAAAATGAGAAATTTAATAGAAAACAAACTAATAGAAAACATAACTAAAGTAAAGAGAAGAAAAGATGAAGTGAGAATAAACTTTGAAATAAAAACTAGAATGTGTTTACAAGAAAGAGAAAAAGGAACCAAAAGAAGACTATAATAGGAAATTAACAGATGTGTTCCAGCTCTGTGTTGAGGTCTGTTCCACCTCTCCTTTCATGCTTCACAATGTAGGTATTTATAGTTGCACATGCTTCATGCATTCCTTATAACTTCCAACTTTAATGCCATTAAAGAGAAGATTAATGGAGGATTGAATTCTTTGCTCTAACTCCCTAACTTTGATGTAGTTAAAAAGAAGATTAATGGAGAGTTGAATTCTTCTTTGTAACTTTTTAACTTTCATAGAATTAAAGAGAGCATTAAGTACTGTAACTCTTTCTTGAGCATTCAAAAGACTCTTTAACTTTCATAACATTCCTTGGATAGTTATTTTAGGAATTTATGACAATAAGGATTTATTTAAAGAGTCATGGATTCTTCATTCTTGAACTGCTACGAGGTCGCAACTGGAGGGAGTTCTGACTGGGCAACTTTATTTACTTCAGTAATGATTCCATAATTGCATTTTTGCCCCAAATAATACCTAAAAACATATGGAACACGCATTAGTTCTTGAAACACAAAACTAAACATAAAATAATTATAAAATATTAAAAAATATCTTAAAATGTATAATTATTATAATTAAAATATATTAAAAACTATATGAAAATGCAAGATAACAATGGGGTTCAGTGGGTGATGAGAGGAAAATCCATCTTGTAAATTGGAATAAAATTACAAGACCTAAGAAAGAAGGCGGCCTTGGGGTTCGAAGTATGCGAGATTTCAACACGGCAATGATTGGCCGTTTGAGCTGGGCCATGCTAACAAACTCGGATAACCTTTGGGTAAAAGTTCTAAAGGCAAAATATGGGGGAAATAGATGAGGGCTGGATCTCTTACAAGCCCAACCTTCGAGCTCAGCAACTTGGAAGAGCATTTCAACAGGAAAAGTAATTCTAAATCAGGGTGCAGCTAAAATTGTGTTCAACGGAAGAGATACTCGTTTCTGGAAGGAAATTTGGTGTGGAAAATCAATGTTGGTTGCAAAAAATTTGGGAATTTTGACAACAGAGGAAGGGAATAAAACAGTAGCAGAATACTGGGATGAGGCGATGAACTGCTGGGACTGGTCACGTCTGAACCACCTGCTGGCGGCTACCGACCTCTTGCGCGTAGCGGCTTATGCGGTCTGCTCGGATAGTAGCGAGGCGGATACCTGGTACTGGCCGCTCAGCCCTTCTGGGAATTATTCAGTAAGCTCCGCATATGGGTTGTTAATACATCAGACAAATAACCGAGACAGTAACTGGGATGTGGTGTGGAAAATTGCAGCCCCAGAGAAGATCAAAGCCTTCATTTGGACGACTCTACAGGGAGGAATTCTTTGTAATGCGAATCGGGTCCGAAGGGGCTTAACTAATGATCCAGATTGCACCAAGTGTAGACAGAGAGAGACGGAAATCCATATTTTGCGGAACTGCTATATAGCTCGACGCTTTTGGGCCCAACTCATCCCATGGAACTTCAAAACGGTCTTCTTCAGAGGTAACTTAAAGGAGTGGATTTCTTGTAATATCAAGTGTGATTGGCTGTACCATCAAATACCTTGGTCAGTTGTGTTTTCGTTTGCGATCTGGATTCTTTGGAAATGCAGAAATGATTGGGTCTTTGGTAGGGATAATGGCCAAAGCATGGGGAAAAATCGAGTCTTAGACATGTGCAAGGAATTCTACCATGTTCAGAAATTGCTGGCTAACTCAAATGTGATCAATATCCACCGTATTTGGGTTCGCTGGCACCCACCCGAGGAAGACTAGATCAAAGTTAATACAGACGGAGCTGCTAAAGGGAATCCGGGGTTAGCTTCGGCTGGTGGGTTAATTCGTGACCTGAATGGTGCTTGGTTAGGGGGATTTGGAGTCAAAATTGGATGGTGCACCGTCACTTTGGCAGAATTATGGGGTCTATGTTGAAACACCTTTCCACAAGATTTTGATTTGACAAAATCATCCATGATTAAGAGACAATTAAATTTAAATGCTTTGATTTAATTGTACTAATGTGTTTGTTCAATATTGAGTGCAAAAATATATATATAAAGTTAAACAGGTCAAAAGTCAGCATAAGCCAAAGCTGAGTAGAACGGAACTCAGCATGAAAGAATAGAAGCTGAGTGAAGTAGAACTCAGCATCAGAAGCTTCCTTTAAAGTTGCCAGAACGAAGCTGACAAAATTAGAAGACTCCTTCAAAATTGAATAAACCGAACGAAGCTGACTAAGAAGGAACTCAGCATGGAAGTTGAACATTCGAAGATAACGAATGAAGCTGAGTGACAGTCAGGACAGCATGAAGGATCCGTTCACTAAAGGACAAAGTCTGCCAATCTTCTGCACCAATAATTGAAGCCTCGAAAATACACAGAAGACTAATTCCAAGAAACATGGGTCTATGGATTATTGGTAAAAGACAACTGGCACAAAAAGACAAGTCTGATGCAAGAAGACAAAATCTGACGCCTGAAAAAAACAGAGGAAGGGAATGGCGGAACAGTCTGAAGCTGACCAGAAGATGTTCCCTAAAAGAGCCGTTTTGGACACAACGGCTAAACCAATTCAAAATGATCCAGGATTAGATTTCCATCTATAAAAGGACCTTGGATCATTTGCCGAAGTATCAAAAGAAAAATACAAGAGAGAAAATCTTGAAAGCACTCAAATACAAAAAGATCTTACACCAACTTTTCTATTCTCTGTGTAAATGCTAGATTGATTGTTTTGTAATCATCTAAGGTGTTCTTTAGTTGAAAAAGAACAAGTGTGTGATCAATAGGAATATTGAGAGTGTTGAGCTGAGTACTTGGTTGTAAGTATTCAGTGGTAGAAAAATCTAAGTGCTGGGTTGTAGTACTTAATAGGAGCTGAGTAGACGAATAGAGGACGTACTCTTGCATCTCACTGCCTTGTAAAGGGTTTGCGCTCTACCTTGAAAGAGCTCAGTATTGGATTGAAAATCCCAGGAGGAACTGGGGACTGGACGTAGGCAGAGAGGCCGAACCAGGATAAGTCGTGCTGAGTAACTTCTAAACTCCTTCTCTCAATATATATATGTGTATGTGTTGCTTGTTGTATTTACTCAGCTTATAAATTGTTAAAACTGAAACTGAGTAAATCTGAGTGCTAAGTTGGAAGCTGACCTTTCAAGTGTCAATTCCCAACTCTCAAGTCAAGCAGTCTTAGTCAGCATAGAACTAAAACTGTCTGACTGATCAATCACCCGTGCTGAGCAACACGCTGAGTTATCAAACTCTTAAAATAACATTAAGTCAGCATAATTAAAAGCGAAAAAATTACATTAGTTCCTAACCCCCCCTTGGAACTAATTACTAGGGACCAACAAGTGGTATCAGAGCCTAAGCTCACTACTCAAAGATCTAACAATCTTGAGCTGATCCCAAAAAATGAGTGAGAATAGCACTCGTTTCCTCCTAGGAAACAAAACAACACAGATACTCCCTGAGGGATTATCAATCACTAGACCTTCCCTATTCTTTGGATCTAATTATACATTCTCGAAGAATAGGATGAAGAACTTTATTCAAGCCACAAACATGAGTGCATGGCTTGCAATAGTTCAAGGTCCATATATACCTTATAAAACTGTTGATAATGAGAAAGTTATCAAGAGTGAAACTGAGTGGACAGAGGATGACCTCAGAAAATTACAAAATAATGCTTCGGCTATCAATATGCTTCACTGTGCTCTAGATGCTGCAGAATACAATAAGATTTCAGGTTGTGAGTCAGCACAAGAGATCTGGAAAAAGCTGGAAGTAACTTATGAAGGCACCAGCAAGGTCAAGGAATCCAAAGTGAACCAACACATGCGATTGTATGAGCTGTTCGAGATGACTGACAATGAGGACATCTCAGCAATGAATGCCAGGTTCACCAACATAATAAATGAGCTTAAAAGACTCGGTAAGAATTTCACTGAAGAAGAACAAGTGAAGAAGATCTTACAAAGTCTTCCCAAAAGCTGGCAAGCCAAGAAGACAGCTGTAGAGGAAGCTCAGGACCTGACCACATACAAATATGATGAGCTGATCGGTTCCTTGCTGACCCATGAAATCTCCATGAAAAACTTTGAAGCTAAAGAAAAATCTGAGGACAAGAAATAGAAATCACTAGTGATGAAAGCTGACTCCACAGAAGCTGAGTCAACTGATGATGAGGAAATGGCCATGTTTACTAGAAAAATGAAAAAGCTGTTCAGAAGAAATGAAAGAAATAGTAAGCGGCCATACAAGAGAGGAGACTGATATAAAGATGAGTCCAGTGACACCAGATATAAAAAGGACAGCTCCAAGCCCGTCACATGTTATGAGTGCCATCAAACTGGGCATATTAAGTCAAGCTGTCCTAATCTAAAGAAAGATAAGAATGGAAGCAAAAAGGCAATGGTGGCCACGTGGAGTGACAGTGATGAGTCGACATCAACTGAAGCTGAGCAAAATGAAACAGCCAACATATGCTTCATGGCAGATGATGAGCTGACCAATCTCAATCTGAGCAAGCTGGCCTCTCTAGAGATTCTGAGCAGGAGGAAAACAACAATGAGGTAACATCCTTACTTTTGCTTAGAAACGAAATGGTAAATGCCCTGAGTGACTTATATACACTAACTAAGAAGTGTAACAAAAAGATTAAGGCACTCAGCAGGCGCTGCGACGAGATTGAGGAGGTCAAGCTAAGTGACCTCCGATATCTCCTCCAGGACAACTCAGATTTACATACGAACATGCAAATCTTACATAAGTTTGTCACGGAGGTTCAAACTGAGTCAAAGAAACTTAGAAAGGATGTCACAACTTTACAGAACCAAATAAAAGGTTCAACTAAGAATAAACCCCATGCTGAGTACTCAGGTACTGGTCAGCATAAACAATTTACTCAATGTAGCTGTTGTGGGAAGAAAGGACACACAAAAGCTGTGTGCTGGAATAACAAACAGACTGTCCAATGTGACTTCTGTGGTAAGAAAGGTCATACTACCAAGGTATGTTGGCATGCTCAGCACAACAATGCTGACCACACTCAACATCACCCTCAAAGGGTAACTATGTGTGGCTTTTGTGGTAAAAGTGGCCATACTACAAAAGTATGTCGTCACAAGTTAAAATATGACTTTGCACCTGTTTACACTAACAAGAAAGGACCCAAAAAGAATTGGGTACCTAAAAACGAATAGTTTAAAATGCAGGTCAGCTTGACATGCGTGGAGAAATCAAAACTCTGGTATATAGACAGCGCATGCTCAAGACACATGACAGGTGATGAAACTCAGTTCATCACATTAGAGCTTAAACAAGGAGGTAGTGTAAGCTTTGGAGACAACAAGAAGGGCAAGATAGTTGGCTCAGGAACTATCGGAGGTAACCCTAAAATTGAGTCAGTCTCCTTAGTTAAAGGTCTCAAATATAATCTTCTAAACGTAGCTCAGCTTTGCAAGAGTGGAAGGAAGGTTATATTTGATGATACTAAGTGTCAAATACTCGAGGGAAAAACAAATGATTTGATTTTAACAGCCCCTCGTGTAGAAAATGTTTACATGTTGAGTTTGGAAAAAGAATTTTCAAAAAGTATATGCTTGGTGTCAAAAGAGGACAACTCTTGGCTATGGCATAGGAGACTGGGGCATGTCAGCATGGACCTCCTTGCCAAACTAGATAGAAAGCAATTAGTTGAGGGATTACCCAAATTAAAGTACGAAAAAGATCAACTTTGTAATGCTTGTCAACAAGGTAAACAAATCAAAAAGTCATTTCATAGCAAAAAGGTTGTCTCAACCAAAAGACCATTGGAATTACTACATTTGGA
The DNA here is from genome assembly GCF_963576675.1 of Euphorbia lathyris. Lineage (NCBI taxonomy): Eukaryota > Viridiplantae > Streptophyta > Magnoliopsida > Malpighiales > Euphorbiaceae > Euphorbia > Euphorbia lathyris. The sequence goes on from NC_088910.1 coordinate 94,533,310, forward strand.
TCTTTTCGGACCTATCCAACCACTCAGCATGGGAGGTAAGAAATTTTCCTTAGTTATTGTAGATGATTTCTCTAGGTATACTTGGGTCATCTTGCTGAGTAGCAAAGATGAAACATTTGAGATGTTTACTTCATTAGTCAAAAAGCTTGAAAATGACAAAGACCTAAGAGTAGCTCACATTAGAAGTGATAATGGTGGAGAATTCAAAAACCAAATGTTTGATGAATTCTGTGAAACTAATGGTATTAACCACAATTTCTCTGCCCCTAGAACTCCTCAACAGAATGGAGTTGTTGAAAGGAAGAATAGGACAATAGTAGAAATTGCTAGGACAATGCTGAGTGAAAATAGGCTTCCAAAGTATTTTTGGGGAGAAGCTGTCAATACAGCATGTTATATATTGAATAGGGCCTTGGTAAGACCTATATTAAAGAAAACCCCTTATGAACTTTGGAAAGGACGAAAGCCCAATATTGGATACTTTCGTGTCTTTGGGTGTAAATGTTTTATACTCAACACTAAAGATAATTTGGCAAAGTTTGATGCCAAAGCTGACGAAGCAATCTTTTTAGGGTACTCAATAAACAGCAAAGCATATAGAATTTATAATAAAAGAAATCAAGTTGTAGAAGAGTCAGTCCATGTAGATTTCGATGAAACTAACCCTGCAGGTAAGACAACTCAACCCATGGAGGATGAGCCGAACTCAGCTCATACTGACCTAACTGGAGGTGCTGAGCCATTAGCACAAGAGCTGACCAAAGGTAAAATTGAAACTGAAATTACCTTTGCTGACCAATCTGTCCCTACAGAGATTGTAGAAACACCTGTTCCAAACAACTAAACATTACCCAAGGAGATAAAAATTCCAAGAGGACATTCAGAAGAGTCCATCCTTGATGATGCCAACAACAAAGTAATGACTAGAGACCAGCTTAGGAAATTCCTTTGCAACGTTGCTTTCGTATCAATTCATGAACCAAAGAACTTTGCTGATGCTGAGCATGATGAGTATTGGATCAATGCTATGCAAGAAGAGCTTGACCAATTCACAAGAAATGAGGTATGAGATTTAGTACCTAAACCTAGGAATCAAAAATCCATAGGAACTAAGTGGGTTTTTAGAAACAAACTAGATGAGCATGGAAATGTAATCAGAAACAAAGCTCGACTTGTAGCCCAAGGCTATAGTCAGCAAGAGGGCATTGATTATGGTGAAACTTTTGCACCAGTTGCTAGGTTAGAAGCTATACGTATATTGTGTGCATATGCTAGTTTCATGAACTTTAAATTGTATCAAATGGATGTTAAAAGTGCATTTCTTAATGGCTTTATAAACGAGGAGGTATATGTTAATCAACCTCCGGGTTTTGAAGATCCAAAATTTCTAAACCACGTTTATAAACTTAAGAAGGCCTTATATGGCCTGAAGCAAGCTCCAAGAGCTTGGTATGAAAGGTTGACCAACTTCCTACTGACGAGGAATTATGTCAGAGGAAAAGCTGACACAACCTTGTTCATTAAGAAAAAGGGTAAACATACCCTACTTGCACAAATCTATGTAGATGACATAATATTTGGTGCTACTGACGAATCTTTGTGTCAAGAGTTTAGCAAACAGATGCAGATTGAGTTCGAAATGTCTATGATGGGAGAACTCAGCTTCTTCCTTGGACTTCAGATCAAGCAAGGTAAGAACGACATTTTCATTAGTCAGTCCAAGTACACCAAGGAGATGTTAAAGAAATTTGATATGGAAGATTGTAAGCCCATATCAACCCCTATGGGTACTGATACTGTCCTATGTAAAGATGAGAAAAGTAAGTCAATAGATAGTAAACTTTATCGAGGTATGATAGGCTCCTTACTTTATCTCACTGCTAGTAGACCTGATATACAGTACTCAGAATGTTATTGTGCAAGATATCAAGCTGGCCCAAGGGAATCTCACTTAATTGCTGTAAAAAGAATTTTTAGATATTTGCAGAGCTCAGTTGATGCAGGTTTGTGGTATCCAGCCTCAAATGACTTCACACTCATAGGATACACGGATGCTAACTATGGACGGGATAAGCTAGAACGTAAGAGTACTTCAGGAGGATGCCATTTCCTTGGAAGCTGTCTAGTATCTTGGTTCAGCAAGAAACAGTCATCAGTTGCTCTGTCTACAACTGAAGCTGAGTACGTTGCTGCTGGAAGCTGTGTAGCTCAAGTCCTATGGATAAAGCAACAGCTTGAGGATTATGGAGTAAGAACTGAGACAATAGAGATCAAATGTGATAATAAAAGTGCCATTGATCTATCCAAAAATCCCATTCAACACAGCAGGATGAAGCATGTCAGCATAAGGCATCACTTCATCAGAGATCACGTACTAAAGAGTGAGATCAAGCTGACCTATGTGCCAACAAATGAACAGCTTGCAGATATCTTCACCAAGCCTTTGGCTCGTGAACAATTTAACATACTAAGGGAAGCTATTGGTATGTCTAATCCTCTTCAATAATTCTAAGTATTTGAATAAATGTTGAGTGATTGTCATGCTGACTCATATCAATCTAGTAACTACTGCACATTGAGCTTAATAGTCTATGCTGAGTAGATACAAATGCTGAGTAAATATTCCGTGTTGAGTAGATAGACATATTGAGTAATCACCTTATGTTGAGTGAATGTACATGTTGTGTGATGAACGTATGTTGAGTTACTAAGAGATAGGAAATCCATCTACGTAGAATTAAATATTCAGTATCATAAACGACTCATATTCTGGCAAACTGAGTAAATGCCCACTTGCACCAATAAACAATGACACGTGTAACAAATCATACCTAGAAAAACGCAAGTAATAATGAATACCCATACGCCGAACCTGTCATAAATGACAGAATCTTTGTCGATTAAAGTCCCAAGATGAAAACGGCTAGTTCATTAATGACTCAAAACTCTATAAGTAGTGGAAGAATCCCCACTCATTACTCTTTACGCTTACGATCTTCTGTAATCGAATCCTTCTCTCTTCCTAAACCTCAAAACCTTCATCTGCAACAATGGCTTCCGGCAAAAATGAAATCCCTAACGTTACCACTCAGCCTGGCCAAACCTCTGGCAAACCCACTCAAGCTGACCCCGCTGGTTCTTCAAGGCAAATAGAAAGGAATATGATCAAGGTCCATAAAAAGGTCAACAACTTGGAGGTTCTGAAGTGCAGATGGTTTTCTCCAGGATTCGTCACTTCTGAGAAGCCATTCTGCGACTGGATCGAGAAGAACAAATGGACCAGTCTCTTCTCACTCGCCGGAAAAACATACCCTAAACTGGTCAGAGAGTTCTATTCCAACATATTTGTTGATGAAGAAGATGCTGACTATTTGGAGACTACAGTCAAAGGTCAGAAAATCACCATAACCCCTGCCTATCTAGCTACTTTGCTAGATTTACCAAACGAAGGAATAGAATTTAGGACAACAAAAGAGAAGGTACCAAAGGAGAAGCTTGACAATATCAAGGGGTTCTGCAAACCCACAGATCATAAAGGTGAAATACCCAGCACCTGTATGGGGCAAGAATAGAAGATGGCTCACTACATGCTGACCAACTTCATCTTCCCCAAACTCAACTCAGCCTCATCTGCCTCCAATTTTGAACAGTGCTTCATATGGCACATGTTGACCTACACTCCACTTAACATGCCCGTCTTTCTGGTTGGGGCTCTTCAACGCAGTGGAAAGAAGCTCAGGCTGGGTTCTCTGATCACTAAGATCATTGAGGACAAACAGATTGAGACAATCAATGAAACTGATACCTTGGGAAATGAGATCACAGCAGCTTTGCTGGTTGGGTTATTATACAATCAACCATTGAAAGGATATGAAGAAGTTGTAGATGCTGAGGAAAATGATGAAGCTGAGCTAGAAATTGAGCCTGAAAATGAGCCTGAGAAAGAAGTGGAGGCTCCTGCTGAGTCACCTAAGGAAAAGAAGAAGAAGAAGAGAAAGGCCATTGACACATGCTCCAAAGACATCAATGCTGTCCCAAAGAAAGTGAGATTAGTGTCACAAGAAAAAGTTAAAGCTGACAAGGCTAAGGAGAAAGCTGAGTCGGCAGAGAAGAGAAAGAGGCCAGAAGAGCCTGAGGATGAAGAAGAGGGAACTCCGGAATCCCCTTTGATGAAAAGGAAGAAGGTTAATACCTTAAAAACAGTTGAAGCTGATCCCCTAGATTGGGTTGTATCTTCCAAAGGTCATGGAACTGACCTAGAAAAGGAAGCTGAGAAAGAAACTGAGCAAACAGCTGAGAAAACAAATATTGAAGTAGAAAGGGAAGATACAACAAATGCTGACAAAGAAACTTTTGTTGAGAAAGACATCCATACTGAGCAGGAAGAACCTGCTGATGTTGAGCAACCTCAGGGTGATGTTGAGCAAAGAGTTGAGGAAGAAGAAAATGTTGCTGTTGATGATCATGTTGAGCAACATGAGCATCCAACTATGGTAGAAAAGACAGTTGATACTGATGAGGAGAACATTCATGCTGACCCATCTCCTGCTAAAGAAACAAAGTTCAAGCGGCTTAAGAAGAAACCCCATAAAACTCAAGTTATTGATCTCCTTGCAGACTCTCCTCCTCAAGATATTGATGCTGAAATGTCCAAAATTCAGTTCAAATATTTCTCTCATGATGCTGAGCTTGAGTCTCCTCCAACGGATCTTGTGCAAAACCAAGCCTCTGTTACTCATATTGAGGAACAAGCCAAGACTCCGGAGAATCCAAAAACTACTCAAGATGATACAAATCCTGCTTCAACTTCACCCACTCAGGATGAGCAGATCAACATGACTAACCAAACTCCACCTCCAACTCAGCACGTTGACAACTCAGCTCCTGAAGCTAATCTGCATCAAAGTCCAGTCACAAATCAAGGTGATCAATCTGGCAAACAGCCAACTCCTCCACCATCAAGCTCAATTCCAGCCTCTGAGACAAATGCGGCTCAATTCACCTACTTGAATGCCACTGAGTCAGGCCGACGCATCATTGCCTCTGCTCAGTCCTTGCTTCAAGAATTGAACCCTCCTCAAGCTGATGCTGCTAGATCTTCTCATACTGAGTCCTCTCAACTGCCTGAAATCACTCAGCTTCTCAATGAACTAAGAGGACTCAAGGATCTAGTAAGTGTTATGACCACCATTCAAACTCAACAACCAAGGCAAGACCAAATAACAAAGTTGACTGAATTGGTTCTCACAATGGTGAACCATCTGAACTCGCTTGAAGGCAAAATCCAACAACCATCAGAAGTTAATCCAGGGTATGCCACTTCCGCTGAACTTTAAGGATATTTTGCTAAGTTAACTGTAGAACTGACCAAATCAAGCGCACCTGGCAATGCTGAGTTTGCCACCTCTGCTGAACTTCAAGAATGCTTTACCAAGCTTAATGCTGAGCTGACCAGTACGCGTGACTTAGTATCTTCCTCCTCTCAGTGCATAATTGACCAACTGAGTGAAGCAGTAAGTTTACTCAACATCAACAAAGCACAAATGGATGTTGATCCAGTCTCCAACAGTCAACTCTTGAGCTTTTCCCAAGCAATTATGAAGGCAATGCGCATCAACAATGCCCAGCGCATATTTTATGACTCTGCCTTGCTCAAGATGTACCACCAATCTTTTGGTCAGCTCACCAGCTCACTCACCTGGCTTAGCAAATCTCATGAATGCCTGCTCAGCATGATTAGCAGCTCTTTTCGGGTTCCTCGCCATGTCCAAGATGACAGTGTTCCTATAATTGATGGCTTGCGAGAAAGTACTAAGAGGCTCCAGCGTTACTCAACTCACCTCTCCTCTCATGCTCGCACCGACACATTCATTTATAAACCCGATGATGGCAAAACGGGGGAGACAAGTCAAGAAGGAACTCAGCTTGCAGGAAGTAAAGACAAAGGTAAAGGAATAGCTCAAGCTGACCAACAAGCTCAGAAGAAGAAGAACTAGATATAGTCTAGTCAATGTTTAGAAATATTTCATATATGTTTTTGCTTTATCTTTTTGCTTAATCTATGTCAAGTACTATTTCCTCAATCTGGCCGATAAAATTGAACAAACAAATTAAGAAGTAAAACATACTCAGTATACATTAACACTAAAATACTTATGTAATAAACTGAGTAGCAACATACTTCTGATATTTTTGAAAACTGACTTAAATCAAATTAGCTCAGATCTTGAAAAATCTAACATTAAATTAAGTCAGTATACACAAATGTCTTAAGGATAATTCAATTAAATCTTGGAAGGTTTAGAATTAAGTTAAGACAATATGTGCAACCCTTACGGGGGAGTCATTTCAAAAATATATCAATCATGGGGTAACTTATAACCGAGTTCCATAATTATGTATTTTGCCAACATCAAAATGGGAGAGTTTGTTGAAACACTTTTCCACAAGATTTTGATTTGACAAAATCATCCATGATTAAGAGACAATTAAATTTAAATGCTTTGATTTAATTGTACTAATGCGTTTGTTCAATATTGAGTGCAAAAATATATATATAAAGTTAAACAGGTCAAAAGTCAGCATAAGCCAAAGCTAAGTGGAACGGAACTCAGCATGAAAGAATAGAAGCTGAGTGAAGTAGAACTCAGCATCAGAAGCTTCCTTCAAAGTTGCCAGAACGAAGCTGACAAAATTAGAAGACTCCTTCAAAATTGAATAAACCGAACGAAGCTGACTAAGAAGGAACTCAGCTTGGAAGTTGAACATTCGAAGATAACGAATGAAGCTGAGTGACAGTTAGGACATCATGAAGGATCCGTTCACTAAAGGACAAAGTCTGCCAATCTTCTGCACCAATAATTGAAGCCTCGAAAATACACAGAAGACTAATTCCAAGAAACATGGGTCTATGGATTATTGGTAAAAGACAACTGGCACAAAAAGACAAGTCTGATGCAAGAAGACAAAATCTGACGCCTGAAGAAAACAGAGGAAGGGAATGACGGAATAGTCTGAAGCTGACCAGAAGATGTTCCCTAAAAGAGCCGTTTTGGACACAACGGCTAAACCAATTCAAAATGATCCAGGATTAGATTTCCATCTATAAAAGGACAATCAAGAACCTTGGATCATTTGCCGAAGTATCAAAAGAAAAATACAAGAGAGAAAATCTTGAAAGCACTCAAATACAAAAAGATCTTACACCAACTTTTCTATTCTCTGTGTAAATGCTAGATTGATTGTTTTGTAATCATCTAAGGTGTTCTTTAGTTGAAAAAGAACAAGTGTGTGATCAATAGGAATATTGAGAGTGTTGAGCTGAGTACTTGGTTGTAAGTATTCAGTGGTAGAAAAATCTAAGTGCTAGGTTGTAGTACTTAGTAGGAGCTGAGTAGACGAATAGAGGACGTACTCTTGCATCTCACTGCCTTGTAAAGGGTTTGTGCTCTGCCTTGAAAGAGCTCAGTATTGGATTGAAAATCCCAGGAGGAACTGGGGACTGGACGTAGGCAGAGAGGCCGAACCAGGATAAGTCGTGCTGAGTAACTTCTAAACTCTTTCTCTCAATATATATATGTGCATGTGTTGCTTGTTGTATTTACTCAGCTTATAAATTGTTAAAACTGAAACTGAGTAAATCTGAGTGCTAAGTTGGAAGCTGACCTTTCAAGTGTCAATTCCCAACTCTCAAGTCAAGCAGTCTTAGTCAGCATAGAACTAAAACTGTCTGACTGATCAATCGCCCGTGCTGACCAACACGCTGAGTTATCAAACTCTTAAAATAACATTAAGTCAGCATAATTAAAAGCGAAAAAGTTACATTAGTTCCTAACCCCCCCCCCCCCTTGGAACTAATTACTAGGGACCAACAGTCTATACTATGGTTTGCGGTTAGCTTGGGAGAAAGGATTTCAGAACGTCATGGTGGAAATGGATTCGAAGGTGGCGGTGAAGCTGATAAATGAAGGGGTGGATCGGTGTCACCTCTATTCTTGGATTATTGATCGCTGCCGGGATTTAAAAGTGAGAAACTGGACTGCCACAATAACACACATTTACAGAGAGAGTAATTATGCTGCCGACTGGTTGGCGAACTTCGCAGGTTCTAGTATCACGGGTTATCAAGAGTTTGATTTACCTCCTGCAGGTCTCCAGGATATACTCTATGCAGACTGTCAGGGTTCGGCTGTCAGCAGATCTGTCTGCTGCTAAAGTTGCTCTTTAGTTCTCCCTTTTTTTTCTTTTTTTCTTTTTTTTCCCCTCTTCTTCTTTCCCTGGGCCTAGTGCCTTCCATGTTAACCAAAAAAATTAACTACCTAAAATATGTCCACCAATTAGAAACTAACACCTGTCTTTCGAGGAATCTAAAGTAAGTTTTGACATTGATTGATATTTAATTACCCAGGACTCCTTACAATGATATTTTATAGTCAACGTATATTTAATTACCCTGGACTCCTTACAATGATATTTTATAGTCAACGTATATATACACATTTATTGCAATTTAACCTCAATTGGTTATTGAGTTAGAAATTCAGTAGAGGGAGAGAGAGTTGGACGAGAGTGATGAAGAGAAATTATCAGGAAATGAAGTTACAGCTAACGTTGATTTTGACAGTACTTAGGAGAAGGCACCAACAACACAAGTCAATTGTTTTCTTCTTTTTCATTCAACACTTTTTTCTGATTGAAATTTTACCACATTCTATTTAATATTTCATACATTTGAAATTCATGGATAAAGTTTCTGACACTAAAAAAAAAAAAAAAGTGAAAGTTTTGGACTTTTAGTGAAAGTAAATATCAAATCAGATCAGACCTAGCTATTATTCAATCACGTGGAATCTGGATAACAAAAATTTGTATGATTATTAAAGTATGAATTTCTGCAGCGGAAGTCACTGTAGTACTTTTTAACTCAATAAAATCACTAAATTTAGACATGGCAATTATTGAGTCGTATTCATATCGTGTCATTTCGTGTTCGTGTCAAAAAAAGTAAACTCAAACCCAACCCAAAAACTTTCGTGTCATAATCGTGTTCAGTGGCGAATCCAGGATTTGAGGGAGCGGTGGCAAAATTCTACGTAAAAAAATTTTAGACAAAAAATGTAAAATTGTTTAATTTTTTATGACAAAAAATGCAAAATTGTTCAATTTTTGGTGACGAAAAATACAAAATCGTTCAATTGTCATACATTATTTTCATGATTTTTTTGATAAAAAACGTAAATTATAAGGTTTCCGACTCGTAATCATCCATTTCCGGGATTCTCGGATTGTTACGCATCAAATATCCCTAACGTTTTGGGTCAGGTGCAATTTTACCCCTAACATTTAAAATGGTGCAATTTTACCCCTAATATTTGTAGCCAAGAGCAATTTTATCTCTAACTTTGATAAATTGGATCAATTTCAGACACTATTATAAAATACAGTCATTTTTTTCTTTATTTTGCACCAATTGCATATCAATTTTGTAATTTTGCACCAATTTTACCTCTAATGTTAATAAATTGGATCAATTTCATACACTATTATTCATGACCGAGAAGACCGTTTGATGAATTATTTCTCAAATTGACTCAATTTATCAACGTTAGGGGTAAAATTGCTTTTGGCTTCCAACATTAGGGATAAAATTGTACCATTTTAGACGTTAGAGATAAAATTGCTCCTGACCCAAAATATTAGGGGTATTTTTGCACTTTAACCCTTATTTTTAGATTTAATTTTTTTTTTAATAATGGGATGAAGGGGGGGGGGGGGGGGGGTACATCCGCCCCTGATCGTGTTAACCTATTTGGGTTAGTATCGATTTCTTATCGTGTTTTCGAATTTAATGTAATTTTATTATACATATATATTAATGATAACTTATAAAAATATAAGAAGATATGGTACTATTTTTAAATGTTTTATGTCATTTTTAAATTAGCATGTTAGCACTAATCATCGAAGAGTCCCATTATATCATGTTAGAGGGTAATATAATGTGTTTATAACAATTTAGGAGGTTTGATTCATATTAGCAAGTAATAATTATATTATCTTTATCAAATAAATTGACATAAAAACACGAAAGAATATAACAATAATTTTAAATATTCGTGTCGCTTTCGAGTTAGCATATCAACCCTAACCAAACTCAAAAATCTGTGATAGGTTTCGTATCGATCCAAAGATGACACATTACCTACTATGCTAAACCCAAACATTAAAACTTCGTGTCGATTTCGTATCGTGTAATCGGGTCGTGTGTACTTTTGTCACCTCTAACTAAATTAATAAGAGGGTGTTTGTTTCTGCTTTTTGGAGAAACGTTTAACATTTCATTCCAAATCGTAGAAAATATAACATTTGATTAGGTTTATATAACCACATCGTTTAACATTTTCTTTGAAAATTATAGCGTTTTGGAAGTTTTCAAGAAAAGCTTCAGCTGTTTTTAGTTATTTGTTATTAACAAAATTATCCTTCTTATTTCTACAAAATATGTTTATTCTTCAACATTGTTTCTATTTATATAACATGCTTATCGAAAGAATAAGGTTTTGTTGCGTTCAATAAATTTTTTATTAATTTGTGTAATATACTTTTTATTTTATAATTTATTTGTAGATTAATTTAAAACATGTCTATATTATATACATTTTAAATAACGGTAACAGTTCAATATAATTTTACTAAACACTAATAATTAAATAGCTTACTCCAATCGCTAACAATTAATAGCAATAACTATCCGCTAACATCTGAACCAAACAGACCCTAAATTTATGTCTATAATGTCACTAAGGCTGAAACCCACAATCTAGTTCACTAGAAAGTTGATGTTTATCTGGTGTTTAACAACAAAGCTGCTAAGACATTTCTGTGCTCAAAATAAAAAATTTCCTTCGATTTTTCTGATTAGTTTATTTGGACGTTTTTTTACCCCCAGACGGTTTTAAACCGTTTGAGCTTTGCCTAGCCCGCCTAGGCACCATCTACATGATGTTGAATAAAAATGTTCATTATTTTTTTTTTACTTTGTTATAATTCACTTGTGAATATTGTCGCATGGTTATTCGTAAATTATATTTATTATTTTTGGATATTTTGGTTTAATTGTATTCTCTACTCGTTTTCATAATATGATTGAAGATTTTAAAAAAATTGTTTAATATCATTTAGTAAATCATATTACTTGTAAACGTTATATTTTATTTGTTTGATTTGTTTCAATGATATTATTATTAGAAGGTTGACGTTTGCATATTTTTAAAAATATATATTATAAATATGTATGTTTTCTATATTAAATAATTTTACATTAATCCAAATTAATCCAATTCATTTTTATTTTTTAATCACTACATGGTGGCATATCTATACTATATATAATTACGGAAGCAGAGAGAAATGAGAAGAAGTGTTTTAGATGTCTTTTTGATGAGTTGTCAACGTAGTAAAAAATCAGATTAAAAATATTTAATTAATTATATATACTATATATAATTACGGAAGCAGAGAGAAATGAGAAGTGTTTTAGATGTCTTTTTGATGAGTTGTCAACGTAGTAAAAAATTAGATTAAAAATATTTAATTAATTAAAAATAAATATTTAATTAATTACAAATAAAAAATTTATATTTATAATATATTAAATAATTACTAGCCTATTAATTAAAATAATAAAAGAAATCAAGAGTTACGGGAAGATGAAAAAACACAAAGTAAAGGAAATCCAAAAGTTACAAATAAACTTCTATATAAAGCATGATAGATAGTATTCCATCATTATATTCATTGGTCACGATAGATAATATTATATTTCTGAAGGTAAATATTCGATTTTTTTCATATGTTGTAGTTATTCTGTTCTCAATTATGTTGTTGTTTTATTTTTATTAAACAATAGTTGTTATAGTTTAATCTTTCAGATTCATTTCTGTTGTTACCCAAGTTCTATACCTCTCGCTATCTTATCCATGTTTTCTTTTTTATTTGTCTTTTTTTTTCCAAACTGATAGCTTCAATTGAAGAAATCCGACAGAAATAGAAGATGCATGAACAACTAAAACCGGAAAACACAAAAGTGTCAAAAATTACAAGAAATTCTTATGTTTCTCAAGGTAATTATTGATTTTTTTTCATATGTTGTAGTTATTTTTGTTCTCAATTGTGTTGTTGTTTTCTTTTTATTAAACAATAGTCGTTATAGTTTCATTTTTTCAGAGATGAAATTCTCTTTCTGTCGTTATCCAGGTTCCATACCTACCTTATCCATGTTTTCTTTTTTATTTGTCTTTTTTTTTTCAGAAGATTTTATAAATTTGTATTCTTTTTTAGTATATGTTGCTAGGTGTTATCGTTTCGATTGCTAACTCTTAACTAAAATTTAGATTTTCGGCTTTATATGAACTCAATTTTTGGCTTTCTCAATTGTTCTGTTGTTTTATTTTTATTAAACAATTATTGTTATAGTTTCATCTTTCAGAGATGAAATTCCATTTCTGTCGTTATCCATATTCCATACCTCTCGCTACCTTATCCATGTTTTCTTTTTTATTTATTTATTTTTCAAAATGACTAAAATAAAGATTTTGTATATTTGCATTCTTTTTTAGTATATGTTCCTAGGTGTTATCGTTTTGATTGTTAACTCTAACTAAAATTTAGATTTTCGGCTTTTTATGAACTCAATTTTTAGTTTTAATTGAAGTTAGATTAATTTTTCTAATTCGAAACATATTGAAATCCACTCATTTTTTAGTTTGAGTTTAGCTAATTGATATGGATTGTATTTTTTATTTTTATGCATTTTGGTACAAATAGATATAAAGTTTCACACGATAGTTGTTCATTGAAGTTTGAGACATATTAAATAAAATATTAAAGAGATATTGGAATATTATACTTACAATGAAGTTTATTTCAATATAAATTATGTTATATTATTATTATTATTATTATTATCAAGAAGTTATTTTTTCCCAATTTTCTAGGCAAGGAGATTGTAAGCGTCTAATACGCTTGATAAGATGTTTATTCTTGAAGAATGTGGATTATGCTAGATACGAATTCAAAATCAAGGTAAATAAAAATAAATTTTGATGCTCAAAATCCTAAAAATGCACATTAATTATGGATATTGAGATAATTGCTTTTGCAACATTGGCTTATATAATTTTTAACTATTATATTATGGTTCGTACAAAATTGTTAGTATTTCAAGAGTTTTTAACAGATGAAAATGAAATATGATTATAGGACAAATTATTGAAAAATATTAATTAAGAAAATATTATTATTTGAATCTCTTCAAATTCTCAGATGTTGAGCATAATGATTCTAATTAATATAATTAATTTCACATATTAATTATAAAACGTTTTTTTGTAGTGAGTGGTTACAATTGCGATTTAATTCTATTTAACTAAAATTAATTTATAGACTTAATATTTTATTAAGAAAAAATAAAATGTTTAATTAGTGGGCAAAAAATATTTTCACTCTCCTCTTTATACGCTTATGTCTCGACATTCTCTCTTATTTTCAAAAAAAAAAAACCGAGAGGAAGATTGTTGTCTCCTAATTATCTTTTTCGTCCCTTTATTTTTTTTCAATTCTTTTGTTTATTTTTCTTACTTACAAAATTCAAGAATATATAATTATTAGAAAATATTAATAAAGTCAAATAATTGATATATGCGAGTATGGCTGATATTCTATATAGTGAAAGAATGAAGAACAAATTGATCGAATGTCTTGATGAGATATTACGAGATGAAAATAGGAGAAATCATTATCTTAAACTAATTCAATTAGATATATTGGGTTATTGTAGCAGAATGAATAATTGAATTCGAATACTTGGTGATCATGAAATTCCATCAACCAAAATAATTATCATCAAGATGAATTTGTGACTAATTCTTACGAATTTTATTTTTTTATATGTAACATATTGAATTGATAAAGTTTCTTCATATGCAACATTAGAAAAGTATTGATTGTAATAGTTTATAGAATAATATATTGATGTTGCTTCCATTTTAACATAGATTGTAATTCTTTTGTATCGTAGATAATAATATTTAATTTTAATTATAGTTTAATTCAATTTTTGTTTAACCTATATTGTAATTCTTTTGTATCGTAAATATAATATTTAATTTTAATTATAGTTTAATTCAATTTTTGGTTTTTTATTATATTCTAATATATTTCTTAATTAATCTGCTATTTTATTATTATTGTTTCACATAATAATTGGAATATGAAAATGTATTAAAATTCCTAAAAAGTACAAATTATTGAATTTTGTAAAAATAAATAAATCATTCATCTTTAGTTAAAATTCTATAAAAAAGTAGTCAATTATTTTTAATATTAATTTAATTTGAATTATCATTAAAAAATATATATTAATTTCAAATATACATAATATAAATTTTTTTCATAGCATGATATAAAAGTATTTAAAAGTAAATATGTCAATTTATTTATTTATCTAAATTATATAAAAGTTTCATACCCCGTGCATCGCACGGGTTTTCGACTAGTATATGTTAAATATGTTGGTGAAGTGCTGTTGATGTTCAGTCCGAGTCCGGGTATAAAGCTTCATACGCATACACTTGGAACATAATGAAAATAAGAAAGGGTAAATTACACTCATGGCCATTGAACTTTACAATTTTAACATTATAGCCACTGGATTTTAAATTTTTAATGGTATGACCACTGAATTTTAGAATTTTTAATCAGATAATCATTCAACTTTAACTAACTCCTTAAAATGACCATTAATGACCGCAAAATGAAAATATTCAAGAATTAAAGTTGTTCAGAATGGCCGTTACCATGAAACCACATTTTTTATTTTCCAAAATCATATTTTCTGAAGCTTTCTCTCTCTAAAAATGCACCCCTCTTCTAACCAAACAACACCTAAATAACCCAAAACGAAAATTTTCAAGAATTGAAGTTCCTTATAATATCATTAAATCCTTGAATTTTTATTTTGAGACCGTCAACGGTCGTTTTGAGACGTCGAGCGACCACCGGTGTTAGGAAGTGTAAAAGTTAGTGATCATACCATTAAGAATTGAAGTTCAGTGGCCACAATGTTAAAATGAGTAAAATTCAATAGCCACATATATAACTTACCCAAATAAGAAAGTCTATTCAAGTAGAATACCTACATACATCCTTTTAAAAATCTGTTTTGTTTTCATAAAATATGTTTTTTTAAACTAGATGTTAAGTATAATATGTAGTATATAGATTATAAAAGAAAAGGCACTTATTTGGCAAAGTGAAAACTGGGATACAACATTTTAAGAGAAATGATTATCCTCCTAATAAAGTAATATCTTCAACTATTTCTTATTAAGTCCAACTTTGTCCTTCACAACTTCAGTCGCACTAGTTGCTGTTTTCATAACTTGCTGTCCAGCCTGCATTTTAATTAATTTTCATCTGTTAATTTTAATTAAATAGTAATTCCTATTCAGAAAAAATTAAAAAAGAGATCCAACGAACCCCTATGCATGAATCCTTGGCAGACGCAGCTGCACTCGTGGCATTGTTCATAAGCTGGTTTGATTTCTCCTGAAAATTATTAAAAATACAGAGTCCAATTGTGAAATTTGTCAAAATCAAAGTACCATAGAAGGCTTTATGTGTATATAATTATAAAAGAAAAATGAAAAAGATAATGTAAAATGTAAAATTAATGAAAAAACCTGAGCTTGGCCAGCAGCCTTTCCAGCTTGGAAACTAGTATCCTTGGTATTCATCTTCTTCTTTCTTTCTTTTAGTTACTTGGTTTTTTTTCTGTTTGTTTGCTGTTAATTGATGAAAAAATCCTTCTGTTTCATCAATATTTATATTACTTTCTACCCAATCTCTGCTTGCCACATCACATGTCAATTAATTTTATTTATTATTTTTACTTTAAAATCTGACATCTTATTTTTACTTTGATTTTTTGTGGGGGTAATATTGCTGTGCCGTCACATCCCATAATTCAATAAAAGTATAAATAAAAATAATAGGTCCACTACGTATTTTTTGTTTTAAAATATCTTCAAAACCTATATTTCGAGACTTAACAGCAGTACCCTTTACGGGTATGTAGTATTCTATGAGGATAGAGATAAACGTTGAGATAGAGATAAAAATAAAAAATGAGAGTTTATTTATTTGATATGTATGATAGAGATAGAGATAAAATAATTCATTTTACTACATTACTTCAGTTCAAATTTAAATTGAAAGTATATACTATTGTCGTATCAATGTGGACTGAAATTAATTAAATTTAATTTATCAATTTAACTTGAGAAATATTTGGAATATTGTATTAAATTTTCAAAATACAAAAAAATGGAATAACCTGAGAAATACTTGAAACACTTAATTAAATTTTCAAAATACAAAAGATGGAGTAACTCGAGAAATACTAGGAACACTGTATTAAATTTTTAAAAAACAAAAAATGGAATAACTAATATATTTAAAATGATAGACTAAATTTAATTAATTTTATTCAACATTAATACTACAATAATATATCGACAAATTTAAGTTTTTAAAAGTTCAAAAATTAAAATTAACTTTAGAAATATTTGATACACCCTACAAAATTTTTCAAAACATAACAAATGAAATAAATAATAAAATTTGAAGGACAAATTAAACTTTTCCATTTAAATAAGTTATCCACATGTCTTATACCATCCCCTATATGTATATAACTTTAGTAGGATAAGAGACTTATTCCTCCATTGTCTCACTCTCATATCTCTCAAACAAACATTAGATAATTTATCTAGTTTTTTATCCCTATCTCACCTCCTATATCCCATCTAACAAACATCACGTTAATTCCTACTCAAATTATTAAGTGTCTATTATGGGCCCGTTTGGTTCAGCTGTTAGCTAATAGCTGTTGCGGTTGCTGTTAGCTGTTTGCAGTTGCAGTAAGCTGTTAGCTGTTTGCAGTTGCAGTAAGTTGTTAGCTGTTTAATTACTAGTGTTTGGTAAAATTATATTGAAATGCTGCTGTTCGGATTTAAAATGTCTAAAATGGACATGTTTTAAATTAATAAACGATGAAATTATAAAAGGAAAAAATATGAAAAAATTACCCATAATGTTTACAACTATGAATAATTTTACTCTTAACATCTAAAATGATGCAATTTTACCCATAACACTAGCAGTTAAGAGCAATTTATCCATAACATTGACAAGTTGGGCCGATTTCAATTATTATTAGAAAACATAGATATTTTATTTCTTATTCTACACCAATTGCACATATCAGTAGTTTTAAAAAAGAGATTTCATATTTTTTTTTGTAATTTAATAATAAAATTGAAAATTAATATTTATAAATTCGGTGAAATATTTGAATTTTTTTTGTCCAACTTGTACAAATATTTTTTTTATTTTCTTAAAAAAAATGCATGTCTAATCATATGTTTGTGATCGGTTACTAACAACGATAAAATGGTACACATGTGAAGTGTAGATGACAATATTCATGACCAAGAAGGCAGTTTGATAAATTATTTCTCAAATTGACCAAACTTATCAATATCAGTGATGAAATTGATTTTGATTGCCAACATTAGGTGTATAATTGCACCATTTTAGACGTTAAAAGGTAAAATTGCTCCTGGCTATAAATGTTAGGGGTATTTTTGCACTTTATCCTATTATAAAATAAAAAATGTGTTACACAAATTAATAAAAATAATCTATATAAAAAATAAAAAATTTATTGAACGCAATAAAAAAATATTCTTCCGGTAATTATTTTGTAGAAATATAAATAATGTTAAAGAATAAACGTATTTTGTGGAAATAAAAAGGATAATTTTGTCAATAACAAATAACTACAAACAACTGTTTATGAAAAGCTCCAAATAGGAGCTTTTCGTGAAACGCTCCAAAATGTTGCAGATTTCAGAAAAAATACTAAACGCTACGGTTACATAAACCTAACCAAACACTATTTTTCCTGCGGTTTGGAGTGAAACGCTAAATGCTCCTCCAAAAAGCTAAAACAAACACCCCCTATATCTCCATGAGAAATCTCTCTCCTCATTCTTTTTTTTAAAGGAAAAGATCTTATAAATAGAAATATCTCGGACATCAGATAAAGTAATAACCTCCCACCTCTCGCAAAAGGGAGGAGGTGAATTCTAATAAATTGGACAAGACCAATTCAAAGATGTTTTGGCAAGTGTATTTGCTACCATATTTGTCTCTCGCCTAACAAAAACAATTTTAGTGATTCGACAAAGACTTGCAAGGCTATTACATGATTCTAAAAGAACACCAAACTTCGTAATGTTCGGTCTTCTTCCATCCAGTCGCTCAATAACTGCCTGGGCATCCGTTTCCAGTGTGAATCGATCCCATGCTTGTCTATGGATCCATTCGAATGCCAACTTCAGTCCATATGCCCCTACATAGCAAGGCTTCCAAACCCCATGCATATAGAGCACCTTGCTGGCTACAATCCGCCCCATCCAATCCCTGCATATGAAACCAAAGCCTATCCTCCTAGAGTTAATATCCACAACGCATCGATGTTGACCTTGAGGTCATTCAACGCAGACAGCAACCACTTTGCTCGGCTAGGGAATACAAAGAAGGAGGACCTTGTGGCTAACCGATTATAGACCTAGTAATTCCGGAGCAACCCCAGACATTACGGAACACAAACAATGGCTGGGAGCAAGACTTTATTTCACAGGAAGTTGTTTTCATGTCGCTAGAGTTCCGATACTACCATTGTGATGACTCCTTGTTCTCCTGATTAGTAATACTAGCGAAAATCCCTACTAACCATTCTGAAAGCAAGCCGGCTTTCCGTGCAACAACTCTCTCCTCATTCATAGTCCTCTCTTTATTTCATTTTTTATTAATAATTTTTTATTGAATAATCTCTCTTCTCTCACTATTAGTAAATATAACAACAAATAATAATTTTAATAAAAAAAAAATAAGGAGTGAGTATGAGGAGTATTATTGAAAATGACATATATTTTAATGTCTTAGGGGGTGTTTGTTAATTTCATTTTCTCATCTTGTTAACTTTTCATATTAAAAATGAAAGTTTTAGGTGTTTTGTTAGACAACTATTGTTTGTCTTTTATACATGAAAATTAGCTTTTATCAAGTGGTGAAGTTAAAAAAAATGACTCAAATGTTGAGTTATGAAACCGATATCAAGCATGGTGAATCCTAGGTATAATAATTTCCCACCAATCTTCTGTATATGTCAAGATGAGCACATACAAGAGAATCGTTAGTGAAATGTAACCCTGCAGAAAAGGATTGGTGACTTCTTTATCTTCCTCCAGACTAGTACTTATATCATATCTTTGATATATGATTGTTGTGATAATATAATACTAGAGGATGATCTTGCCAACTCAATGCCATGAAAATACTTGGCATAGCCTATGTCCTTTATAGTAAAAGCATAATTCATCCTCAATCTCCTATACAAGAACATTTGAAGTTTCCAAAATTAAAATGGCATTTACATTAACTATAAAGACCAAGAAATCAATGCCAACGTGTTTAGACATTAATCATGAATGGATTTATAAAAACCCATTAAAAAAGGCTTATTGGTGAATTCTAAATTCCATTGCTTGCCTGCCTATTTTAACCCATACATGGATTTTGACAACTTGTAATATTGACCATGTTGAGCTTTATCATACCCTTTTGGTGGGACTAGGTACAATTTCTCATCAATGTGTCCATGTCTTCTTGATGTATGTTCCAACCTTTTACTGCAGCAAATGCAAAAAAAACAACCTTATTGTAGTCACCTTCGTGATTGGTGAAAAGCAGTCTATGCTAAGCTGAATAAGATGGCTGAAGGTGGAAATGTGGAAAGCTGGATAAATTTCTTAATAATGCAATCAAATCTAGGGAGCCTAAAGATAAACATCAAGTAGCTCATGCTCCTAGAGGAGTAATTAATGTAATAGTAGGCGGCCTAAAGGAAGATCGTTCTATTAAAAGAAAACAAGTATTCAATGACAATAAGCGGATAGCCGAATCTATATCTGAAATTATTTTTGAAGTTTTTCTCGTTTAACACACAATGATGGCTTAGACATTGAAATTTTGCTAGAAGAATACAAGGTACGAAGAGTTTTTATTGATATAGGAAGCTCCATCAACATCATCACTCTAAGGCATATGAAGCTTTGTACCTAGATCAAGGGAGGTTGGCTCCTACTTTGTCACCTTTAGTAAGGATTTCAGGACATTCCCCTCTTAAGCAGTACACAAATGATTATCGAAAGAACAAGTAACAGCAATAATTCAATATAATTTTATAAAACACTAATAATTAAACAATTAATAACAAATAGCTAACAACAAAACTGTAACCGTTAACAACTAATAGCAACAGCAACAACTATTAACTAACATCTGAACTAAACAGGTCCTAAATTTATGGCTACAATGTCACTAAGGCTGAAACCCATAATCTAGTTCACTTGAAGTTGACGTTTATCTGGTGTTTAAAAACAAAGCCACTTAGACATTTAAGCTAATTCGCCAGGTTTTGGCCACGGCTTCCTAACTTGTGTGGGAGGAGAGATAAGGGATAGATGACATTTTCAAAGCTCGAGTCTAAGGAGGTGGTGACCAAGTGAAGACATTCATCGCCTTACTACCATAGTCTCTCTAGAACTTCTTTCTTTTCGTCTAAAGGCAGGGGTAAGAGTGTAGATTAATTAGGGATTGTAGTTCGAGCATGGAGTTAGCACTCGGTTCATTCTATATCGATTGACACTCTTTCACATTGACAGTGGAGGAATCATGGTTCAAGATTATCAAACAAACTAAGACTCACCGAAAGTTGCCGTCAGGGCATATAGATCAGCGGAGATGTAGTTGCGTGTACTAATTCTTTAGTCACCAACCTGTCCAAAGTCGCTCAAAATCGAAAATTTCCTCTGATTTTCCCGATTAGTTTATTTGAACGTCTTTTTTACCCCTAGGTGGTTTTTAACCGTTTGAGCTTTGCCTAGCCCACCTAGGCACCATATAAATGATGATGAATAAAAATGGTTTTTATTATTAATTTTTTTTTTACTTAGTTATAATTCACTTGTGAATATAGTCGCATGGTTATTCGTGAATTGTGTCTATTATTTCAGATATTTTAGCTTAATTGCAGTATCTACTCATTTTCATAATATGATTGAAGATTTTAAAACATTGTTTAATATCTTTTAGTAAATTATATTACTTCTAAACATTTATATTTTATTTGTTTGATTTGTTTCAATGACATTGTTATTGGAATGTTGATGTTTGCATATTTTTAAAGATATATATTACAAATATACGTGCTTTCTGTATTAAATAATTTTATATTATTATTTTTAAATAGTATAATATATATTTTAATTGAATTTATATAACGATTTGTTTATTAACAAAAATCTAATTAATCACCGACTAATCCCTGATTAATTAATATTATCGAGGGCCATGTTCGCCCGACTAGTACTATCTATCGTTTTTTATAACCTTACATGGATTAATAACACGTCACAATATGTCTAATATGTGGGGCCTTGTGGTAATTAAAAAAAAATGAATTATCTAAATATCCTAACCATACTTGGTATCACAAATTGATCTAATTCATTTTTATTTTTTAATCGCTACATGGTGATGTATGTTAAATATGTGTTATTGACATGATAGGTATATTAACTTTTCGGTCTGGATCGGGTTATAAAGCTTCATACGCCAGTTTGCTGTATTGATAATAAAAAAAAACCTTATGATTTCATAATAAAAATCTTGAATATTTATATACTTGGAAGATAATGAAAATAAGAAACTCTATAGATTATAAAAGAAAATGGAAATAAAAGAAAAGAAGAGGCACTTAAGTTATTTGGCAAAGTGAAAACTGGGATACAACATTTAAAAAAAAAATATATATCTTTGAACTATTTCTTAATTCCAACTTTGTCTTTTACAACTTTAGTAGCATTCGTTGCTGTTTTCATAACTTGCTGCCCAGCCTGCATATTAATTAATTTTCATTTGTTAATTTTAATTAAATAGTAATTCCTATTCAGAAAAAAATTAAAATAAGAGATCCAACGAACCCCTGTGCATGAGTCCTTGGCAGACACAGCTGCACTCGTGGCATTCTTCGTAAGCTGGTTTGATTTCTCCTGAAAATCATTAAAACATACAGAGTCTAATGGTGAAAACAAATAAAGTAATTATAAAGTTACGAAAAAAATATAAATATATATAATTATAAAAGAAAAAAGAAAATGTAAAATGTAAAATAAATTAAAAAAAAAAAAAAAACCTGAGCTTGGCCAGTGGCCTTTCCAGCTTGGAAACTCATATCCTTAGTATTCATCTTCTTCTTTCTTTCTTTTAGTTAATTGTTTTTTCTTTTGCTGTTAATTTTGATGAAAAAATCCTTTTGCTTTCATCAATATTTATATTACTTTCTACCCAATCTCTGATTGCCACATGTCAATTAATTTTATTTATTACTTTTAATTTAAAATCTGACATCTTCTGTTCTTCAATCTCATTCTATTGAATGACATTGATGTTTTTTGTGGGGTTATTATTGATGTGCCGTCACATCCCATAATTGAAAAAAATATAAATAAAAATAATAGGTCGACTACGTGTTTTTGTTTTAAAAATATCTTGAAAACCTATATTTCCAATAGACTTTTTTATTATGTATTAAATTTAAATTTCAATAGTTAAGAAAATTAACTCCAGTACCCCCTATGAGACGTTTAGGGTCCGTTTGACTACTTGCTGTTTGTTGTTCCTGTTTACTGGTTCCTGCTCTTGTTTACTGTTTACCTTTGGAAAAGACTGTTTTTTCAAAAAGCAGAGATTTTCTGTTTTTGTAAAAAGCTACTTTTCATCTGTAAAATGCAAATAAGAGATGTCTAACCAAACACCTCAAACTCTGATTTTTAAAATGAAAAGACAAACAAGAGGTGAAAAGTATGTAACCAAACACGCCCTTACTATTCTATGAGAACATTGATAAAGGTTGTGATAGAGATGGGAAAAAAGATAAAAAAAATTAGGATAAGCATAAAAATAAGATATGAATGTTTATTATCTCATATTTGATATGTAGGATAGAGATAGAGATAAAATGATTCATTTTACTACATTACCTCTATCCAAATTTAAATAGAAAGTATATATTATTGTAGTACAACAATGGACTAAAATTAATTAAATTTAATCTATCAAACTAACTTGAGAAATATTTGGATACTATATTAAATTTTCAAAATATAAAAAATGGAATAACTTGAGAAATACTTGGAACACTGTATTAAATTTTTAAAATACAAAAAATATAATAAATTGAGAAATACTTGGAGCACGGTATTAAATTTTCAAAACACAAAAAATGGAATAACTAAAATATTTAAGATGATAGATTAAATTTAATTAATTTTATTCAATATTAATATTACAATAATCCCCGAATCATTTCGGGACTAAGGCTTTGTTGTTGTTGATGTATTAATATTACAATAATATATAGACAAACTTAGGTTTTTAAAAGTTCAAAGATTAAAATTAACTTTAGAATTATTTGATACACCCTGCTAAATTTTCAAAACATAACAAATTAAATAAATAATAAAATTTGAAGGATAAATTAGATTTTTCCATCTAAATAAGTTATTTTCATGTTTTATATCACCTCCATCTAGATTTAACTTTAGTGGGATAAGAGGTTTATCCCTCTCTTGTCTTACTCTCCTATCTTCCAAACAAACATGAGATAACATATCACATGTTTGTTTATTCCTATCATACTTCCTATATTCCCTCTAACAAAAACTCTGTTAATTCCTACTCAAATTATTAAGTGTCTGTAATATCTCTATGAGGAATCGCTCTCCTCATTCTTTTTTTTAAGGAAAAGATGTTATAAATAGAAATAACTTGGACATGAGATAAAGTAATAACCTCTCGCAAAAAGAGGAGCTGAATTCCAATAAATTGGACAAGGCCAATTAAAAGATGTTTTGGAAAGTGTATGTGCTACTCTATTCGTCTCTCGTCTAACAAAAACAATTTTAGTGATTCGACAAAGACTTGCAAGGCTATTACATGATTCTAAAAGAACACCAAACTTTGTAATGTTCGGTCTTCTTCCACATAGTCGCTCAATAACTGCATGGACATATGTTTCCACTGTGACTCGATCCAAGGCTTGTCTATGGATCCATTACAATTCCAACTTCAATCCATAAGCCCCTGCATATAGAGCATCCTGCAGGCTACAATCCGCCCCATCCAATCCCTACATACGAAACCAAAGCCTATCCTCTTGGAGTTAGTCTCCACAACCGCATGGATGTTGACCTTGAGGTCGTTCAGCGCAGGCAACAACCACTTTGCTCGGCCAGGGGATACAAAGGAGGACCTTGTGGCTAACTGATTATAGACCTGGTAATTCCTGAGCAACTCCAGACATTACGGAACACAAACAATGGCTGGGAGCAGGACTTTATTTCATAGAAAGTTGTTTTCCTGTCGCTAGAGTTCTGATACTACCATTGTGATGACTCTTTGTTTTTTCAATTAGCAATACTAGCGAACATCCCTACTAACCATTTTGAAAATAAGTCAGCTTCCCGTGCAACAACTCTCTCCTCATTCACAGTCCTCTCTTTATTTCATTTTTTATTAATAGTTTATTATTAATAATCTATCTTCTCTCACTATTAGTAAATATAACAACAAATAATAATTTAGTAATAAAAAATAAATAAGGAGTGCGTATGAGCAGTATTATTGAAAATGACATATATTTTAATGTCTTAGGGAGCAGTATCTCATATCATATCTTTGATATATGATTGATGTGATAATACAATACTAGAGGATGATCTTGCCAACTCAATGCCAGGAAAATACTTGGCATAACCCATTCCTTTGTAGTAAAAGCCTTGCATAATTCATCCTCAATCTCCTATATAAGAACATTTGAAGTTTCTAAACATTAAAATGCCATTTACATTAACTATAAAGACCAAAAAATCAATGCCAATGTGTTTAGTGAAGAGACAATAATCACGAATGGATTTATAAAAAAAAACCCCATTAAAAAAGGCTTATTGGTGAATTCCAAATTCCATTATTTGCCTGCCTATTTTAAACCATACATGGATTTTGACAACTTGTAATATTGACCATGTTGAGCCTTATCATACCCTTTTGGTTGGACTAGGTACAATTTCTCATCAATGTGTCCATATCTTCTTGGTGTATGTTCCAACCTTTTACTGCAGGAAAGGCAAAAAAAAAACAACCTCAATGTAGTCACTTTGGTGATTGGTGAAAAGCAGTCTATGCTAAGCTGAATAAGATGGATGAAGTTGGAAAGCTGGATAAATTTCTTAAGAATGCAATCAAATCTAGGGAGCCTAAAGATAAACATCACAAAGAGCATGCTCCTAGAGGAGTGATTAATGTAATAGTAGGTGGCCTAAAGGAAGATCGTTTTGTTAAAAGAAAATGAGTATTCAATGACAATGAGCGGATAGCCGAATCCATATCTTAACTTATTTTGGAAGTTTTTCTCGTCTAACACACCATGATGCCTTAGTCATTGAAATTCTACTAGAAGAATACAAGGTACGAAGAGTTTTTATTGATATAGGAAGCTCCATCAACATCATCACTCTAAGGCATATGAAGCTTTATGCCTAGATCAAGGGAGGTTGGCTCCTACTTTGTCACCTCTAGTAGGGATATCGGGACATTCCCCTCTTAGGCAGTACATAAATGAAAATAGCAATTGGTGATGGCCATGTCAAGTGGAATACAACTGCTGAATTCTTGATAATTGATTCCATTTTACCTTACAATGTAATTATTGGGTGACCACTCTTATCAGAATCAGCAGGCGCTCTTTCCATCCATCATTTGGCATGGAAAATCCCAACCCAATGCGGCATGGCAGTTGCAGAAGGTAATCAATTCGTTGCTCAAGAGACTTATGAAGCCATTGCAGGATGCTATCGAGGAAGAAAGGGAAAGAGCAGAGCCAGTAGGTACCTTAGAAACAGCCTGACTGGCCAAAGTGAAATTTCTCCAGATCTCTGCAAACAGCCGAAGGCAGCTATGGTGGAAACCCTAAAAGCTAATCTTAATACTTTTGTTTGGTGTCCAAAAGATGTAACAAGAGTATCTCCGAAGTTCATGATGCATTCTTTAAATGACAATCCGGAGGCCACTCCGGTTATTCAGAAGAAACAAATCATGGGATTGAAAAGCAAAAAATAATACAAACTGAAGTAAAAAAGGCTCCTAGACTGTAAGCACATCAAAGAGGTCTATTATGAAAAATGGATTGCTAATGTCATTCTAGTAAAAAAAAGCTAAGGGCAAATGGCGTCTATATGTTGATTTCACTGACTTGAATAAGGCTTGTCCTAAAGATTCATACCCATTACCTTGCATTGATATGTTGATAGATTCAATGGCAAGCTATGCAGTTTATTCACTCCTGGATACTGCAGCTGGATATCATCAAATTCTAATGAATCTAGTGGACATATTATGAACATGCTTTCGGACGGATGAAGTACGTATGGTTATAATGTAATGTCATTCGTGCTAAAAAATGCATGTGCTACATACCAGCGACTAGTAAACCAGATATAAAAAAAAAACTCATTATAGACAAAGTGGAAATTCATGTTGATGACATGATTGTTAAAAGCCGGACTGTAGAAAAGCATGCAACTGATTTAGTCACAGTCATCGCTACCTTACAGGAGCAGAATCTCAAGCCGAATCCTAAAAAATGCACATTCGGGGTGTCTTCGGGTAAGTTCTTGGGATTTATGATTTATCAGCGGCATATTGAAGCAAATCCAAAATCCAAGCTATCATCAACATGGATCCTCCAAAGAAAATCCAAAAATTGAATAGAAAAATTAATACGTTGGAACGCTTTATTTCTTGTTCAGCTAAACGATGCAGGTCGGTTTACAAAAGTCTCAAAGGTGCCAAAGACTTTAACTAGGCGACAGAATGCCAAACGTCCTTCGACCACCTGAAGACATTCCTTGCTTCACCTCCATTACTGAGCAGACCTTTACTCAGAGAAACTCTATACTTATACATAAGTTTAGCTGAAGATTCAGTTGGAATGTTTTTAATTCGGGAAGAAAGTACTGAGCAATTTCATGTTTATTATGTAAGCAGAGTTTTACGAGATGCTGAAGTAAGGTATCCCAAGCTCGGAAAGTTGGCATTTGGAGTGGTAGTCACAACATAAAAAATTCATTATTATTTCCCAAGTCACTCAATTGTATTTAGGATAGACATGAGTTAAAGCACAGACTTGCAGAGTGAGCGCTGAAATTAAGGGAGTTTGACATTGCATAAGCCTCGAAAAGCTTTTAAAGCACATACTTTGGTAGACTTTTTGATTGAGGTGCTAGAGGAAGACGGTAAGCTATTCGAAAGTCTCTGGGATCTGGGAGATATTTTCGATGATAATTCAAACTAAGAGAGTGTTGAATTGGATTCTTTGTAAGCGGTTCTCGTGATCTTAAGCTCAGATATGCAGCGACTTTTTTTCCTTGAATCGTTTATAACGATTAAAAGTAAAATTTGATTTCCAACATTTTTATACTTCCTGAAAATATTTTCATTAAAATATGGTGTAAACAACATGTTTACTGTGTTTTAAACTCAACAACAAAACAACAAGCATAGTGAGTCTCATAATACATTTTGAAAAAAAATATCAAGAATGTTTTTTTTTTTTTTGCTTTTACAAATAAATAACAAATTTAAAAATTTATGATTGTTCTTAGAAATTTTTCTTAGAAACAGTTTTTTTTTTCTAATTAAACAAGTCTTAAGTTTATTGGTTTAGAAATTTTAAAGGCTTAATACATCATTTGCTCCTGAATTTGTCTAAAAAAATGGATTGGCTCCCTGAACTTTCAAGGTGTCCCGATAGCCCCCTCAATTTGCATAAAAATATTCAGTTAGCTCCATGAATTTACGTAAAATGTAACCAATTGATCAAATGATTATAATTTATGTAAGTTTATAGGGTTAACTGAACATTTTATGCAAATTGAGACGATTATTGAGACATTTTAAAAATTTAGTGGGCTAATTAAGTTTTTTTTTTTTTACAAATTAAAATTCAGGGAAAATGATGTATTAAACCCAAAAGATATTTATGGTCGTGCTTATGATAATAGTCATTGAAAATATCCCAATGAATCTACTTTTTCCATAACAAAAGATAGTTATCAAATTGGAAAAAGACATGTTTGGCTTTCCCCAACTGTTCAAGTGTGACATAGTCTTGGCTAAAATTCGACCACGTCTACCCACAAATTTTGGAACAATTATTTGTTTCACATTGGCCACACATAGGTCAGGGGGTTTTAACTTTTAATGCAATGCCCCATCGGATAGGAGGTGTAAGGATAATAGCAACTTCTCTTTATTATTAGTCTTGAAAAAAAAAAAAACCTTTTAAATGTTTAAGAATTAAGTTTCTGATTAATTATTTTTATGTATTGAGCCTTGATTATTAATTTGTTATGAATCTAGCTATTATTTGACTTTTCCATTTCAGCGGTATACGTCGTTAGGGCGATTTGATCTATTGATGTGGACAAATAAAAATAAGAATTTATTGACTAAAATAGATAAATAATAAAAATTAAAAATAGAAATAAAAATTCTTCCAAGCTCGATCTTCTCCTCTCCAATTTTGCGATTTCTGGCATTAGAATCGCCAAATCGATCTTCTCCCCTAACACTAAAATTCATTTCTAGCAGTCGGATTTCGGTTTGGAAGAACATAGTAGAAATCGATTTCTATAATTTCTTTTTGCTTTTTACTTACTCTTTCCTAGTCAAGAAAACTATCTTTTTATTTGCCTATACGGAAGTGAAAATGTCCACATCAGCATGTTGAATCCCGTAATGACTCGTATTGTCCAAACTTGATGGAAAAGTTAAATAAGAGTTGGATCCATAATAAAATCAATAATCAATGCCTCAATATGAAAAAATAATTGATAAGAGACTTAATCCTTAAAATAAACAAGGTTGAAAACTTCAATTATGCTTTTTGCCTATTTTTTTTTCTAATTATACTATACCATATATCTTTATCTCTTTTTTCTTCCTCTTATATATATATATATATATAGAAGAGAATATAAAAGATACCTTTCTCCAAAAAAAACTCGTCAAAAAGTATTTCAAGATTAGAACATTTTCAAAAAACTCTTTTATTAGGCTATTAAGTTAAATTTTGAGAAATTTATATCAAAATTAAACTCCAAAAATCTTTTAACTCCTCTTCAAATCAATAAGAGTCGTTGTTTTCTCCATACTATTGAGGATCATCTCTCCCTCCTACTTCATTTGTTTTTATTAATACTTTATCATTAGAAAGTTTCTTCCCTCTTCGTATTAGTAAATATACCAATAGATGATAATTTTAATACTAAAAGGTAAATAATGAATAAATATAAGGAATGTTATTAAAGATAACACATATGTTAATGTCTTAAGTAATTACAAGTTAAATTGTTTACTCTTTTAGTTTGTAGATGTCTTTTAACATTAATGCACAAGAATTAAGAAATATAATTAAGACCTAATACATTTGTTGTCTCATCTATTTGGCCAAAAACTTCAGCTGAACCACTGAACTTTCAAAAGTTCCAAATGATCTTCTATTTTTGTCCAATCACATTCAATAACTCCTTATTTCTCAATAGAATTTGTTGGATGCAGAAAATAGGAGATACAGTCCACCACGTGTCAAATAGACAAATAATTAAAATATTTTGACAGTTCACAGGGTGATGTGGACATCTCTAATGGTCGACCAATGCAAGAGGGAGGAGTGTCTCACAGGTGTGTGCAATTAGCCACACGACGTGTGAGCAAGGAGCTACATGAAGAAGTGGAAAGAAATAACCTACACGACATAGTCACTAGAGGCACACAACGTGTGAGCTGGTGGCTGAGCTCTTTGAATTTCGAGGATAATTAACACGTCATGTGAAATGGTGGAGAGGGCTTGGAGAGATGCATCGTCAGACAAGGAAGCAGCTGGAGAAATCAGCCACACAATGTGACTTAACCGGAAAGGAGGCCAAAGTTGCCAGATTCTTGTTTCCTCTTATTTACTGTATTACCATCATAATATTATTGTTTTTCCATTTAGGCCTATTTACCACAATATCATTTAACCACTTTACCACACCTTACCCCTATTACTTGCTTATTGAATTGTAACCTTAGTTAGGATATTCTAGTCTTTTGTCTTTAAATTATGGGAGGTATTTAAACCCCAATGTTTGTAATGATACTCATCTTTTTCAATCAAAAATACAAAACTCTGAGCAAGGTTTTACACCTATTTATGGGATTCACTTTTTCTAGTTAAGTTAGAGAAGAAAACTCTTTGTTAGTTTACAATTAAAATTAACTCGTTCGTTATTTATCTGGGTAAATTTCACACATGGTGTACAACCTATACCCTAAATCACACTTTGGTGTACCAACTTCATTTTGTCTCACTAATATGTACCAACTTAGGTGTGGCCTCCCAATGTGGTGTACGGCTAGTGAAAATGACCGGTCAACGCCAGTCAACGCGCCACGTCACCCCTATTTCGAATCCTGAATAAAAAAACGTGGGCCCCATGTTTATTTAAAGACTAATTTGCCCCTCTTTGGTTTTCCCTCCTAATTAACTGCTGGCTCATTTACCCATTTATCATCCTCCTTCTCTCTCCTGTCTCGCGATCTCTCTCTCTTCTCTTTCGTTCTCTCTCTCCTGTCATCGTTTTTCTTTTCTTCTTCCTTCTCCGACGTCTCTGAGCTTCAAAAACCTAGACCTTCAAAAACCCTAATCGATATCAACGCACGTGATGCCTTCAACCACGCATAATCATCATCGATTTGGTAGCGGAAGGATATGCCACTGTGGAATCGAAGCTCCTCTGAAAACTTCATGGAGCGATTCAAATCCGGGTAGAAGATACTTCAACTGTGTAAATTTCAGGGTAAGAACTAATCTCTTCACTGTTAGATTTCTGTTTTTTTATCTGTATATGTTGCCTTCATCTTCTTCTTTCTTTTTCCTCTATCTAAAATAGAAACCTAATGCCTGCAACTTCTTCGAGTGGATGGACCCAGTTATGGATGGAAGGGCAAAATCTATAATTCTTGGATTATCGAGGAAGTTGGACAGGATTGAAAAAGAAGGTATCAGACTGAGACGTGATTTAGAAAGGGAAAGCTGTTGTGAAGCAGAGTTGCCAGAGAATACAGAGGTTGTGATTGACATGAAAAGAAACAGGGGAGGGATATGCAAATGGATAGGGATTCTGATTGTTGTAATAGTTGCTATGTGTATGCTTTGTGTCATAGGTTGATTTTGGTTATTGTTGTTTTAATGTAAACACATATTGTTGTTCTGTTGACATATATGGATTCTAATGGTTATGTTTGTGTTGTTAATTAAATGGCTTGATGATGTCTAAATACTGTGTCCCCTTTTTGTGTTTTGGTTTGCACTCTTGATAATGGAAAAAGAAAATGATGTCAAAACAAGCAAGATGGCAAATTGACCAAACTGATGAGAACATTTTACCATAAAATGACCAAATTGAACTTGGCAATAAGAAAGATAATTACAATTACTAATTGATGAGGACATTTTATCAGAAAATGACCAAATTGAACATTACAAAAAGACCAAATTGAACATCAAGAAGCTGTTAGGCCAACATGGACTATGAACAATATATACTAATTTCAAGATACTGTTCGGACAATCTTGCAACTGCACAATATATACCAATTTTGACAAATTGGTAAGTGTTGTCCTCAAAACAGACTCTAGCAAGTGCACTAGATACAAGTAATAAAATGATAAGTAGAGTATCGTCTCCTCAGGGATTGATGACCAAATTCTACTAGAAAAACCTTGCAGAACAGGGTGTTCGTGGTGTGTGATTTTCTTTAGTTGAGAAATGATTTGATGTGGTAACAACAAGACTAATTAAGAAATTCAGTGTAATAAAATGAGTTTTGATTATGATAAAAAGAGAGAACAGGCTAGGCCACAGCGGAACAGGTTACTTTCAGCCTCTAAACATCCTATTTATTCATGAATGACATAAAGTGAAGTCAAGGTCTATGTTTTAAAGCTCACTTAAGTCAACTTTCGTGTGTTCTTAAGATTCTAAGATGTACTACAACATTAAGGGCCCTTAATGTTGGTTCTTTCTTGCATTACCATCTAAATAGCATTTCAATGAAGAAAACCCTTGATGCAACCTCCTGACATCTCTGTTTCGGGGTTGAATGCTTGACAAATAGTTCCGTGAAGATGAAAGTAGTGTCCTATCATGCATCTAACACTAACATACATGCATTTAGCAATGGAGTTAAGGATTTGTCAAGCACATCAACATATATCAACATTCATTCATAAATAAGAAAAATAGAAAACTTACATAACCAGCCCTTGCTGGCCAAGCCCGTTCAGTTGACTACTCACTCATAATTATGAGTGAACAACCACAGAAAACTACAATAAATCTCCATTAATGGAGTTAGGTATCCCAAATTAAAGAGAACTCTCGTGAAGATGAAGTTTTAGCTCCCCCAAAAAGTTATCTCTCTCATTTTACAGTAATCTATTTAATTAGGAGGAAAGAAACATAAAATATACTAAAAAGTACTAAAAAGTACACTAAAGCAGGCCGTTCTGACAGATTATGGCCACTTGAACACTTCAAGGCCCAAATCTTCTTCAACAAGCTAGATCTCCACTGGTCCCACGTCTTTGCTTGGCTGTCTTCCATCTCTTTACATGCTATTGCCCTTTGGTTCATAGATTTCCCTTTACTTTTTCCTGCAATGGGCTGTTTGACAGCTTTCTTCACAAAATCTGCAAAAAGGGTTCTTTAGTCCTAAATTAATAACAATTAACAGCCCATAAGCCTATTTTTAGTGAAATAACATATGGTTATTAGGGTCAATTATGAACCCATCAGTAAGCCAACATGGCCACTTCACAAAACAACCAAAATATGTTCAATGTTAAGCCAACATGGACAATTCCCAAAACAACCAAAATACATACAAAATGTTAAGCCAACATGGCCAATTCACAAAACATCCAAAATATGTGCAACCTGAAGCCATAACATTGCCACACAAAACAGCAAAAAACTAAATCCCCTTAACGCCATGGTCTTTGTTCATTTGAAGAAGAACTTCTTGTGCATGGCCTCCTCCCTGGAGGAACGGTTGATCTTGCATTAGTTTGTCTCCCTCCTGTGGATGACTGGGGTGGTTGACTAGATGATGCAACAGTCTGGCTAGTTCCCTACACAACCCATATACATTAGAAATTGAAGCAAATAGTAGTCAAGAGCAATTACACCCACAAAAATAACAGCTTACATTCATCATCCAACGAACTGTGTGACATGGAGGTGGCTGTGATGTTGATGTCACTGCAGCAGTAGATGGTCTTGGTGGTGATGTTGTTGGCCTTGGAGTAGTCCTTGCTCTCTTCGGCTGCAAGAGCAATTAAACAAAAAATGTCCCATTACAGCTACAACAGCAAGATATGCAGTATCTATTGAACAAATAAAGACCTATTGAGCAGTTGAAGTTGAGGCCTGTGATGTGCATGTCCTTTTATTGTGGTTTTCGCCTCCACATTTTCTACATGTCATGTAGACGGTGCCTTTCCTGCTCAATCTACCTTTGCTAGATGCCTCAATCTCTTCTGGTTCTTTCCTCCTTGCCTTCTGTCTTCTGCCACGTTTGGACTTGACTGGTGTAGGAGGCTTAATTGGAACTGGTGGATCTACATTGGGCCATTGATCCATGCCATTCGTTGGTTCTATGATGAAGCTATAGACCTTCAAATACG
The DNA here is from genome assembly GCF_963576675.1 of Euphorbia lathyris. Taxonomy (NCBI): domain Eukaryota; kingdom Viridiplantae; phylum Streptophyta; class Magnoliopsida; order Malpighiales; family Euphorbiaceae; genus Euphorbia; species Euphorbia lathyris. Next base: position 94,567,349 of record NC_088910.1, read on the forward strand.
TTTCCACTGAATAGCAATCTGCGAGATACGTCTCTGGATTCTGGTTTTGTCCTATAATAGCAACACATCCATGGCTACAAGGGATCCCAGTCAACTGCCATCTTCGACATGTGCAAGTGTTTTCTTCCAAGTTCACGACAAATTGCTCTCCCAACCCATTGATCTGTACTTTAGGCCCTCCAGAGTATGTTGGTTGATAATGCCTTGCCCAATCTTTACATATCTCTAGCTTCATGAAATCTGCTTTGTTCTTGATCCTTTTCATTAACTTCACCTTGATCATCTCATACATTGTTATTATGCCCTTGTCCCTTGCATCTAGTATGTATTTGTTAAAGCACTCACACAAGTTATTCAGCAGCATATCACATTGTGCCCTGTATCATAACACACACCTATAATAATTAGAACTTGACACAACATAATTTATATACAATAGGTCTGAGATTACCTTTCAGAAAATAATGCTCTGGCCCAGTGCTCGCTTGGCCTTTGTCTAAGCCATTCCCTAACTTCAGGTGATATTTGTTCAATTTTGTTTAACCACTCCTCATGCTTGGCCATATATGGAGCCCTTGCTGCACCCCAAATCATGTCCTTCAACACTTTTCCTTTAAATTTAGTTCTAAAATTTGTGTACATGTGGCGTACACACAGCCTATGTTCAGTATGAGGAAACATCATCTCAACTGCCCCTATTAATCCCTGCAGGTAATGAAAAGAAACAATTATCCAAAAGACACCATCTTAACTAACCAAAGACTTACAAACCAAAGACATAGGAAAATAAATACACATTACCAACTAGACATAACCAGATGACATAACCAAATATATCCAAAAACATGACCAAATAGACGTAACCAGATAGACATAACCAATCAACATCTCATCTAACCAAAGACAAAACCAAATAGCTCAATATTATACCTTCTGCCTGTCAGACATGAATGTATATTGGGTACTGTCTTCAATATCCAGATCAGATGCCAGTTGTTCCAAAAACCAGATCCAAGTCTCTTTGCTTTCTGTCTCAACCATTGCATACGCTATGGGAAATATACAATCGTTGGGATCAATCCCAACAGCTGAAAGAAGCTGTCCACCAAACATGCCTTTGAGCCAGCAGCCATCAAGTGAGATTATCTTTCTACACCCTGCCTTCCAAGCTGATTTTAGGGCATTCAGACACATATACATGCCCATGAACTTTCCTTCCTTCCACCTACCCACGAATGTACTGCCTGGATTGGATCTCAATATCTCAGCCCTATACCTACACGGAGTTGTAGAAAACAACATTAGTTGCCAGTGTGAATACAATAAAAATACACAGAAGGAATGGTGTTGAAAATAACAGATACCTGTATATGTTCTCATATTGACTCTTCTCATCACCATATATAATGGTAAGAGCAAAACACTTTGCCCGATATGCTGTCATCCTTCCAATGGTCAAAGACATCTCTCTTCTAATGTCATCAATCATAGCCCGCACCTTCCAGTCTGCATCACTCCTGAAGTCCTCCAAATAATTCCTTCCAATGTATTTATAAGTCATATGGAAGTTTTTGTGCACCTTGCAACACTCATGTTGGAAGTGGCCACTCTTAATTTGCATGGTCCGATTCAGTTTATCCCTTCTATCAACCCTTGAAGCATATATCCTCCACGGATAGTTATCCGTTTCATTTATCAACCCTTTGCAAACAGCCTCTACCTTGATAGGTGTGTTGAGTGGGAACCATAGCTGAAATCGGTGTTTGATGCCATGGCTCCTACATGCCTCCTTAAACTCCTCATTATCGTTAAACAGCATCCTTATCTTGAACGTAGGATCAGCCATGTCCCTGGGTGCATTAAACTCTGGAAACCTCCTTCTGCCCTCATTCTCAGAATCTGACTCCGAATACAATTCATCGGAGGGCACATACTCTGACGAATTTTCTTCAATATTGAAGTTCTGCGTGGGATCCCTTCCACTTGTTGGAACAGATGGTGCAGTCCTCCTTCTGCCTCTTCTAGCATTCTCAACCCCTTGCACCAGGTCATCATCGTCCTGCTCTAGAACGTAATCATCATCAACAAATTCGTCTTCTTCTTGGGGATCACCATTTGCATTACCTCCTTCCACAGTTCCAGTTGCATTACTTCCTTGCCCAGCATCACTTGCATTACTTCCTTGCCCAGCATTATTAGCTTCCCTATGAGCACATGCATCATCACCTTCCCTATGAGCACCTACATCATCAAATTCCCTAGCCCCACCTGCATCATCACCTTCCCCATGAGCACATACATCATCAAATTCCCTAACACCACCTGCATCATCACCTTCCCTATGAGCACCTACATCATCAAATTCCCTAGCATTAGCTGCATTATCAGCTTCCCCATGAGCACCTACATCATCAAATTCCCTAGCACCATCTGCATCATCACCTTCCCTAGCACCAGCATCATACCCATTAACCCTAGTCCCAACTTCATCATCTCCTGTATATTCGTCGTCGTTGGGGGCATCATCTACGCCCACACATGTAGGTTCCTCAAACATGGCATCATGTGCACATTCAGAAAACACTTCTTGATTAGATGCAGCATCTATGCTTTGAGCATGAACTTCTTCATTAGGGGCATCATGTCCATCTCTAGCATGTACTTCATCACATGGTGCATCATGTCCACTTGGAGCATTTTGTTCAACACTAGGGGCAGTGTTTACTCCAACTGCAGTTGATGCTTCTTCATTCCAATCCTTGTTGTACTCCAACATAAAAAGATTCCTGCCAGTATGTGTTTTCGTAGGAACAGGTGCTTCAGCATCCTCCTCAATCTCTTCTAATATCACTGAGCTTGGGATAAATTCATCTTCGTCTTCTTCGGAGATCTCATACATGTCGCCTTCAGTCACTTCCTTCACATAAATTTGAATCTCCCCACACTCCAGACCAGACAACGCCATCTCGTAACAATCATTGTCACTGGCTATATGCTTTAACCCATCAGGCCATAGCTGGTCGTACGGCATCCAATAATACTGATAAACCCCCGTGCATCCCAAACTCACTACCTTAGCAGCAATACCCACTAAAGACAGCGTGTCCCAGTGGCAGTAATCCCATATGTACACATCACCATCAACATATCCATGCCTATTCCATCTGCCATCATAATTCAACATAATGGCAAAGTATCCATCTTCGGGATCTACAAAATACACAAATATAATATAAGTCATGAACTATAAGCCATGAGCAATACACAAATACACATAACTCTATAAGGAAAATGTATAAGCCATGAGACAATCAAATTGCAATCTACATAACCCAACATAATAACTCAACATTATATCCAACATGCCAATTACCAATAGATAACATCAAATTGAAGACATTAACAATCAGCAATACCCAATAGATAACATGGAAATAACCAATTAAATAACATGGAACAGGTACAACAAAACAGAGTAAACTCATAACACACCACAACACTCAATAAACTAAGTAAACAAGCAATAACCAATATATAACATGGCAATTACCAATATCCAACATAAACTTTAAGCCATGACCAATCGACAATAACCAATAAAACATAGTAAACTGCAATAACCAGCAAAACAGAGTTCACTCGTAACACACCACAACACTCAATAAACTCATTAAACAAGCAATACCCAATATATAACATGGCAATTACCAATATCCAACCTAAACTTTAACCAACAAAACAAAGTAAACTCATAAACAATCGGCAGTAACCAATAAAACATAGTAAACTCATAAAACATAGTAAACTGCAATAACCAACAAAACAGAGTAAACTCATAAAACATAGTAAACTGCAATAACCAATAAACTCGGTAAACAATAAATATATATATACACACATATTTATATATATATATATATATATATATATATATATATATATATATATATATATATATAAATCAAAATATGTGAGCATCACAAGCTATAATATTTAATACCAACTACTTACATGGCTTTGACATGGCAGATTCCGGGTCCAGTGTATTACGATTCCCTCAAATCTTGATGGACCATACAGAGTGGATCCCACTGTATAAAGTAACCCAAAAGATCAGTATCGCATGCAACAAAAAAGTGCTCATGTCATCTTCAACTTTTTAGAAAACAATAAAGGAACTAGCTTGAGAGAGAAAGAGAAAGCCTAGTACTCAAACGATATGGGTGTAATAGTCTGGCAGAGAAAGCTACAAATTTGAGATCGATGGATGCGAGTAAAGTAAGGAACTTACCACTGAGTTCTTCGACTACAGAAAACTTTACTTCTACATGTATCGCGAACAACTTAGGCTTCCATTCTTCACTGTTCTTCGACTTAAGGTTCGATTCTTCGATTCTTCGTTTCTTCAATCACCGTTCTTCGATAACACTGAACTTCATTTCTCAAACGATGCACTTTGGGTTTCGTTTTGTTTACCCAGTAATCTCTCCTATCTTTTCTTAGGGTTCGTGTCAGTTTGAATCAACAATGGAGAGGAAGGGGATTCATAATTTAAAACAATAATGGCGTCGTTTGAGAGAGAAACCTTTCTGTTGAAAGTACAGTCAGGAAACGAAGAGACATGTATGGGTAAATGAGCCAACAGTTAATTAGGAGGGAAAACCAAAGAGGGGCAAATTAGTCTTTACATAAACATGGGGCCCACGTTTTTTTATTCAGGATTCGAAATAGGGGTGACGTGGTGCGTTGACTGGCGTTGACCGGTCATTTTCACCGACCGTACACCACATTGGGAGGTCACACCTAAGTTGGTACATATTAGTGAGACAAAATGAAGTTGGTACACCAAAGTGTGATTTAGGGTAAAGGTTGTACACCATGTGTGAAATTTACCCTTATTTATCTGTATCAGTTGGTATCAAAGCCAAATCGTTTTCCTAATCCAAGACTTCTTTTTGGCGATGGTTCAATCTAGACTACCCCAAGGAACCATGGAATCTGTTGACAAGCGATTTGAAGACGTGCACGCTAGCATAAGGTGCTTAGAGATATAATCGCAGAGCAAACCCAGAAACACAATGAAGATATAAGGGGATTGACCGCCTCTTAGAATATTATCAAGTCTTTGGATTTTTTAATTTTGATATTGTCAACGATCATTTTAATTTTGAGGCCATTGTTTTTAGAAAAGCGAAAAACCCCAGTCATCTTCTGGCCATAACAAAAACATCACTACCCGTTTGAATAAAAAAATCCAGAGATACTACTTATTTGACAAAACGTAAAAACACATGTTGTTGTTGTTGTTTTTTTTTTTTTACTTTGCCCTTAAAATTTGAGGCCTCCTCTTCCATGAAGTGGCCAAAAACTCCTCTTAACCCTAACTCGAGATCTCCATACTAACCGTCAAACTGAAATCATCTACTGCTCAGCCCTCTCCGCCTCAACGCCCAAGCTCTTCAATGGAAAATCCCAACACACATCATCTTATTACTATTACTATTGCCCCTACTTTCTCCTCATATCTCATACGTTCTTTTTCGTCAAACTTACTCCCAGAAATTACCTCACAATTCACTCATATATTGCATTTCCACAACATGATCAGACATACTGATGGCAAAGGATCATGTGACATCTAATTGCAAAAAAAATTCTCCATATTACAGGACAAACACCATAATAATAGGTAGTGGTAAGGTGTTATATTAGTGTTCTAAAAATCGGCCAAGGCGGAGATTTTTAAAACACCGTCCCGATTTTCACTAATCGGGCGGGACCGAATTTTGGCCTCTTAGGCGGTCTCAGGTGGTCCTAGGCGGCTCTAGATGGCTCCCAGGCGGTCCTAGACGGCCTTTTTTTAAAAATTGGTCCTTAAATTTTGTGTCAATTTTTATAATTTAAAAAAAAAATTAAATAAAAAAAACCTTAAACTATTAAATTTATTTTATTTTGACATATTTTGTTATAAATGTTATTTTTTGATCTATTTGTCATTTTTTAAGGACATTAATGTAAATAATATTAAAATATATATGTTTTTCTATCCTAAATATTTTATATTATCATTTTTACATAGTATAATTCATATATTAATTGTATTTATTTGATTCTTTATTTAATAAAAAATAAAAAAATACAAAAAATACAAATCCGATTAATCCCGATTAACAGTAAGGGCTCTGTCCACCTGACTAGTGTCTAGTGTCTTTTACAACCTTGATTAAATATCATTCACACAAGAAATTCATGTGTCTCTCAATTTCATCTAAATGGTGTTTTTTTTTTCTAAAGTGTTGAAACTCAATTTTGATTAAGTTTTTATTATAACAAAAATTACATTAAAGAATAAGATCCCTTCATGTATTAAAATTTAGAATTACTTAATTGCTTTATGTACTAACAAGTTTCTTAAGTGTTAGAAAATTTATTTAAAGCAATAAGGTTGCTTGTGAGTCTATTAAGCAAAATATTGGAATTCCGGTATTTTCTGGAATTCTGGAATACTAGAATTCTAGTATTTTCTATAATTCTAGAAAATTTTGGAAATTCAGAAAATAATCTAGAATTCTAGAATTTCAGAAAATACTGGCATTCTAGATTCTGAAATTTTAGAAAATACCGAAATTCTAGTATTTCTAGAATTCTAGAAATCTGGAGTTGTAGATTTTGGAATTCTAGAAACTTCTGAAATTCCATAAAATATTAGAATTCTAGAATTTTGGAATTCCATAATATTCTGGAACAAAAAAACAGAAAAAAACAAGAGGAAAATATTCCTGAATTTTAACGGTGTTAAGAGATTTGCCACAAAAAAAATTTAACCACAAAAGGCACATGGTTATTTTTTGGACAAAAAAAACCACATGTAAATCTTTGAAAACATGAAACCATAGTTTTTTTTTTAAATTAACTTTTGATTTTATTAGCTTAAAATTTTCTATATATTTATATTTCTATTTTTCACATTTTTACGTTTTTCCATTTTTCAGGTCTCATGTCTTCGCGTTTTCACGGTTCTTAATTTTTTTGTTCATTTTTCACAAATGATTAAATGTGTAAATGAGTCAACCCAACTAACTCACAATCCATCCTACAGTAAAACCTCTATATAGGAATACACTTGGGACCGGACTATTTGTATACCAATTGGGAGGTTATTCCTATATAGAGGTTGGTATAACAAAGACTCTCAGTACTTGGGACCAAACTTTTGTATAATAATTGAGAGGTTATTCTAATATAGAGTATTCCTATATAGAGGTTCTACTGTATTTATTATATGGGTTAGATGGATTGATCCATTTATTATATGGGTTAGATGAGTTGACTCATTTATAACCCAACTTGTAAATGGGTCAGTTCAACCCATCTATTCTATGGGTTAAGTGGGCCATTAAATGGGTTATGATCCATTTGACACCTCTATTCCGAACACTTCTAGGACGGTATTTCCCTCTAAGCACACCTAAATATCACACGATCAAGGTACATACTCACATTCTTTACAATTACTCCAAAAATTGCTTAATATTGCATCAAATTCATCACTCACTTGGGCATCGGAGTGGGGTCATCCATCAACGACCTCTCTCTGACCATTTTTTTTGTCTTATCTCAGGCATCCAAAAGATCTCGTCGATCACTGGAGTATTAGTTCACAGAATCCCCGATATCACCCATGTAAGATAACTCTTTCTAGAAATGTCAAGTACCACAAATTCGACATTTGTAAGATTCGATACGTCTAAAATATAATACAAATAATTGTATTAGAAATAAAATTATAATCTGTAATAAATAAAAGTTAATTTAGAACTTACTTGATATTGATTTGATGAATAAATAATTAAATGAGAAAATTCGTGTTAACATGTCATAAATCTATAAAAAAAAATTTAAAGTTATACGCAATGCACTTACATTAAATAAAGGAAAATTACATTAAAGATAAAGGAAAATCTCTAAACTCACCCCCACCCTCTATATATATATATATATATTAATTTAGTGAAAGTAAATGAATGAATGGTTAAAATGGTTCCTCAAGTTGGTGGACATGATCAGTTTAGTTGTATGAATTTAATTTTAAAGTTGATGACATTTAACAAATTAATTCAAATTTAAAAAAAATTTAGATATTAAAATTGATCATATTTAGGCTAATTTGTTAAATATTACTAATTTCAGGATTGAATTAATACATAAACAATTTATATGCCAACTCAAGTGTAAAATAAATAAGATAACTAATTACCTTCATAAATTCAAAATTGGGATAAAATTAAGATAACTTGATATAAAATAAAAATAAAAAGGTAAAAATTTATCCTTTTCTTAATTTGAAGGAAATCTCATTATGAGAACATAAAAAAAAAAAAGTAAAAAATAAAACAATAGCAAATAAAAAGGAAACATAATATCTTGAATCAATTGTTAATTCCAACTTTGTCCTTTACTGTTTCAGTAGCACTCTGTGCTCTTTCCTTAATTTGCTGCCCAGTCTGCAATTTTATTTTCATGTGTTAAAAACATTAAAAATTAAATTTAAAAAATTAAATGCTATAATTTTTGTTTAGAAAGGAAAAAAAAACAAAAAGAGATAGAACCTCTTGGCATGATTCTTTTGCAGATTGAGCTGCATTACTGGCCTTATCCATAAGCTGGCTTGATTTTTCCTAAAAATTTTAAAAAATATATAATTATGATATTTCTATTTCAAAAATAAAATGAAGAAATGTTAAACTAATAATAAATAAATAAATAAAAACCTGAACTTGGCCCTTGGCCTGTCCAGCCTGATAACTAGCATCCTGAGAATTATTCATCTTCTTCTTTCTTTTTCTTTTCTAACTCAAAAAAACTAATTTGGTTCTTGTTAATTGATGAAAAAACCTTATTCTTTCATGAACATTTATACATCTTTTTAACCAATCTCTGCTTGCCACATGTCAACCATGTTTTAGGCTTTGGACCAGGCTTACTTTTACTTCGAATCTGAAATCTTCTTCCTTGGAGTATCTGTTTCTATTTTTTAGCTTCATTCAATATTATTTCGATTTTTATGGGGCATTTTTTTCGTTTTTTATGGGGCATTAACTTAACGTTTAATTGGTTGGACACGTATTAAGACAAAATAATTAGAAAAAACTAAATTATTTATAACCAACTATTTAATTTGAGTAGATTAAATAACAAGAAAATAAAGGTAAATAATTTATTAGTCTCCACTTTTTTTTTTTTACGTAAATATCTATTTTGAAAAATATATTATAAGGTTTTCATTTTTTGTCAATATTAACATTTTAGTCCGTTTGTCTTTTTTTTTTTTAGATTTTTAACAGATCATAACTTAGCTTGCAAGACAGCAATAATACGATAAAAAAAATGAGCATGTTATTTTGTTAATTTTTTGTTTGCATGTTTATGTCAAATACAACGGTTAAAAATCTAAAAAAAAAATACAAAATGACCAAAAGGTTAATATCGACAAAATATAAGAACCTTATAATGTGTGTTTCAAATAGAAAAACTAAACAATTGTTATGTAAAAATGAAAGGACTAATAAATTATTTACCCTAAAATAAATGACACAGATTTACATGGTTCAATAATATATCTACTTCACGAGCGAAAGAGACTAGAAATTATTCTACTACAGAGAACTGAAAGAAATGTAGAAAATAATACTCAAACTTTAATCGTAATACACACAAACTCTCACAATTCCACAGAGATCAATTTTTTTTAATGAAAGGATGGGACGCGAAGGGAGGGTCGGACATCCCAACTATGTTGGCACCCCCAGCACACTCCCAACAACCCAGATATTATTAAAATAAAATAAAAAAATACAAAAAATGAGGAGCAAAAAGGAAAAGGAAAGAAAGAAATCAAAGAAAACGAACATGTCCTAAATTACAAACGTCGTCAGGATTGATAGAAAAATGGGGCAGTCGGCCACCACACCAGCGTAGAAGCCCCACAAAGATCATTTCTCTTAAATAGCAATTGAATTGTTAATTGCTTTGGATGCCTTAAATATATATGATGATACAGTATTTTTTCTCAATATAATGCTCCAAAGGAGCATTGTTCTTTGACCATAGTTCGATAAAAAATTATTCTAAGTATAATGCTCGTTTAATTAGGGTGAAGTCGGACGAAGTTCATCCGACTCTCAAATTGTAAAGAAGTCGGATAAAGTTTGTCCGTGTTCTTTACAAAGTGTGTTAAGGTTGTAAAAAACGTTAGATGCTAGTCATACAGACATGGACCTTAAGGATTAATCGGAAATTAATCAAAGATTAATCAGTTTTGTATTTTTATATTTTTTATTTGTTAGTCAATAAGTAGTTATATAAATTTAATTAAAATATCTATTATACTATCTAAAAATAATAATATAAAATTATTTAATATAGAAAAATATGTATCATTGTAACAAATATCTTTAAAAATGTGCAACCATCATCGAAACAACTAAAAAAAATATAATATTCACAAGTAATATAATTCACCAAAAGCTATGAAGCAATGTCCTTAAAGTCTTAATTCATATTATGAAAACAAGTAAAGAATGCAATTAAATAAAAATATTCGAAAATAAAAAACACAATTCATGAATAACAGAGCTGGCTGGGCTTCTAGGCAACCTAGGCAATTGCCTAGGGCCTCCTAAAAATTAGGGCCCCATATATATATATATATATATATATATATATATATATATATATATATTATAGTAATATATAGGTTAATTTGGTTAATTGGTAAAAAAGAGAGTTGGGGTAAATTTGCTACGTATATACGATTTTAAGTTAAAAAAAATTGTCAGTTTCATTTAATGTGGAGAATGGAAAGTACAAAATATTACCATATTTTATTATTTTGGAAGGATAAAAAAGGCCACACTCAATTGACTAAATGCTAGAAAGTAGATCATAATCTCCTCTTTTTGTGTTTGATCACGTACTTGGAAAAGAAAACATATTCAATTGTTATCAGTTTTCTAACGTTCAAAAAATTGAAAAGACAAGGTGTATGCACCAGTCCTTACAAATTGAGTTCTTTACAATTAAATTTCTCGACTACAAGTTCTTCTTTATATTCACTTATAATTGTGCCCAACTACCATTATTCTAATTTGGTTCTCTACAAGTTCTTCTTCGTACTCACTTACAATTTTGCTCAACTATTCTAATCTGGATTGATTTTTGTTCACCAGTTCATCTTATCAGGTATAAAATTATTGTTTCCCATTTAATACTTCCTTTGATTTTTCTTTAGGTGACTTTGCTATATTTTTTATAGTTTTCATATTTTGTTTGTTATTTTTGTATATTTTCTTTATTTAAATTGAAAATTGCAATTTATAATAAAGAGAAAATATGAATCTGATTATGAAAAAAGATAAAAGAAAAAAAGAGCTGAAGAATTCGTACAATCACAAAAAGGGGCTCTTAATAAGTTTTTGATAAAAACTACATCAACATCAGATGAACCAGAAAATGATATGGTTATGGAGGAGTCTAGCAATATAGAAAACAATATGGAAGTATTAGATGAGAATGTTGATAATCAAACGAATTTAGATTCACATATTAAGGGCCCATATTTTATATTTCGCCTAGGGCCTCAAGTAGTCCCGAGCCAGCCCTGATGAATAATCATGCAACAATGTTCAAGAGTCAATTATGATAAAGAAAAAAAATTAATAATAAAAAAAAGCATGATGGGTAAAGTATGATGATAGGATATTTCTATTTACATTTACTTATATTTTGTTAAGAAGTCAGATGAACTTCATCCGACATCTTTGCAACAAGAAATCAGATGAAATTTATCTGACTTTCTTGTTGCGAAGTCTAACCAAAGGTTAATGCTTGGGTATCTAAAATGTAAAGAAGTCGGACAAACTTTATCCGACTTCTTTACGCTTTTAAAGTCAAACGAATTTTGTCCGATTTCACCCTAGTTAAATGAGCATTATGCTCAAAAGTATTTTTAACTGTACCATGATGAGGAATAATGCTCTTTTGGAGCATTATATAGATTAAAAACCCGTTAATTCATAGTATTTATAGAAAAAATATGGAATGTGAATGGAAGAATTTGAAGTAAAAATTACACGTGAACAAAAGAAAAGAAAATGAACAAAAATGAATGCTTCACAATTTCTAAGGTGGATACACAGTTTGGATGACAAAAATTTTAAAATCACGTTTTACAAATCTCTACTTTGATTTGAAATTTCACAAAAGTCTTCCTTCGTCATAATGCCTTTTCGGGTTAGCTTAGTTATTGCCAATATCAATCAAGTTCAAGTAATATTTGGACTTAGTTGTTGGAAGAGGCTTTGTTATCATATCGGTTGAATTATCCGCATACCAATTTCAGTAACAGTAATATTTTCTTCAGAAATAATATCTCGAATAAAATGGTACTCCCTTTGTTTCACAACGTTTTTGGTTTAAGGAAAGTACATATAGATTAAGTATTGTAACTACTGATGTTATTTTTATAAAGAATGACTTTTTTTACTCTTCTTAATTAATATAAAAAGTGACACCATTAGTAAGCTAAAATTGTACCATTTTGGACGATGTCATGTGGTAAATTTACTATTTATTGCAAACATTATGAATAAAATTGAACCATTTTAGATGTTTGAGGTAATATTGCTCCTAACTGTTAATATTAAAGATATTTTTACATCTTATCCCTTATTCAAAATTAATTTCAAATATTTTTGATTATATATATATATATATATATTGATGACGTATGAGCACATTGGATGCATGGAAAGTAGAGAAGACTTTTTCTAGCATATCTTCATCAATAATGTTTTCTTCATATAGTTTTTATTGGAAGGTAATTTTGAAATTAACAAAATTATATTCGCTCACACTACAAATATTACAACGATAAGTGATCTAGTCATAATGAGCTTTTGGTAATATAAGTGTTGTTTGGTGGTCATGTCTATTTTTCAAGTTCATCAAGATAATGACAGAAAAAAAATCATTGTTTTTGTGCGATCTTATAAACATGGATCATTTTTTTCTTTGATGATATTCTAGAAGTCATCGAATCTAGATGGTTTCAACATCCAACCCGCGAAAGATAATTATTCTCGGTAATATCAAGTGCAACAAATTGAACATTTGCAAGATTTGATATGTCTAAATTATAACACAATTAATTAATTGTATTAGAAAAATTATAATATGCAACAAATAGAAACTAAAGATTAGAATCTACTTGAGATTAATTGAATGAGTGTATTAGTATATGCAGAAAGTTTTAATTAGAAGGGAATCATCTAAAAAGTTACTGACGAGCCTCAAAATGAGTAATCGAATAAATTATTAATTCAATGAGCAAGTTCGACTATAAAACAAATGAATGAGAAAAATTGTATTAAAATTAATTGAAAGAGAAAATTTGTATTGATAATGTGTTATAATATAAAGAATTTAAATATATATAATTTATAATAGAGAATTTAAATAGAGAAAATATAAAAATGCATAAATGCATTAAAATTCTGCATTTATAAATGATGAAGATAAATTTATTTATATTAATAGGCTTCCAAAATGAGCTGTTATAACTATATTTACTTTTACATGGCTAGTGTATATCATTAATACACATAGTTATTGGTGGACATCTGATGTACAAAATTTCCTTCAAGGATCGAGTCCAGACGAGGGAAGTAGTAGGAGAAACAAAGCACATGTGATCGAGCGAGAAAATGAGCAAAAAAAAAAAAGTCTCACACGGCGTGTCAATCATTCCACATGTCGTGTGGGTAATGATCTCATCCGGAGGAGTGGCACGAGGAGCTGACACGAAGAAGATTCACTTATAGAGTCAGAAACTGATCCACACGGCGTGTGGGCATGCTCTTGCCCAAAACGGACGAGTTCTGAGCTTTCTGCGGAATAGCTCCATCTTTGGCGACGACACAATTCTTTTCGGCGACGGAATGTTGATTTTCAGCAACAGAATATTGATCTTTAGCAATGATGAATCAACTTTTCAAATTAAGAAGAAAAAACACACAATGTTAGGGGACAAGGAGACCAAGGCTGCCAATTACTTATATCGATTTGGCATTTCCCTTCCTACTCCACCTCTTACCCTTCTTTATTAATTGTAGCCCTAATTAGGCTTTTTGGTCTTTTGGCATTTAATTTGATGAGGTATATAAGCTCTTATTATTCTGAGGATATTCAAATTTTATCAAATATAATTTCTATCTTTTCCATTGAAACTTACAATGGGGGAATCTATGATTTTCCTATGGATTTAGGAAGTAAACTTGGGATTCATTCCTTCTAATTTAGTTAGAGAAGAACATAACATGTCCCGAAACTGATCCGTAACAACATCATTTGAATATATAGTTTATAATATTTCCAACATTGTATTTGTTTAAATGAAAAAAAAAATAATGTTTACAATTTTATATATAGCTATATTCTTATTTTATAATATTTGAAATATTATTTATTTATTTATTAATGAAACAAATTTTACCCCACAAAATTAAATTTCTATAATTATATAGAATTTAATAAATCAATTGTACATATTTGAGAGATTAGAATTTTATAGAAAAAATATAAAATAGGAAAAATAAATATTTTATCATGCAAAATATGATCGTAAAAATTGGTCAGACAAAATGGGTCATGACATGATAACACGATTCATATAATCCATAAATTAATCCATAAAATAAATAGATTGAGTCACTAACCCATTTAACTTAACTGTAAATAATATAATTATATTGTACTTAATTGAATTTTGATTTATTTTGTTGAATTCTAACTTGTTTAGTTGAGGGTTTTTAAATTATGCGCTTCATTGATGTAGTTAGTGATTTAAGTGTTAAAATATATTTTTGAATATGTTTGAATTTTATGTTAATTTGAATTTTGATATTCAGATTTAGAAATTAGATTTATTACAGGGCCGACTCTAGAGGTGTTCCCTTAATCCGCATCTAGGACTTCACAAATTGTGATGCCTCAAATCTCTAGATATATTAAATTAATGTCTCTCCTTTTGTATTTCTAAGTAAAAAACTCATTTCTTTCAACCAAACTAACATGTCTTCTATTCTCTCCGATTCTTACACATATTTACACCTTATTTTTGTTAGGTTAGGCCTTCTTACCATTTAATCTGTTTATTAACTAACGATGTAAAATTTAAATAGGATTATGGATTTTATAGTCCTTTTAATTGATTTTAATATATAATAGATTAAATGGATTAAACGGGTCATATTATCTTTTATCCTTTTCTTTTAGTTAATGGCATGGAATCAAGACCTTCAACTTGTTTATAATAGATAATTGTATGTGGAAGTAAACAAAGGCAATAAGTAGTTATGTTCACAAATTCAAAATTGGGATTAAGAAATTAATAAAAGAAACAATAAGCAAAAATTAACTCATTTTCTTAATTCGAAGGAAAGCTCATCACGAGAGAAAAAAATAAATAATAACAAATAAATATAAGATCTTGAATCAATTGTTAATTCCAACTTTGTCCTTTACGGTTTCAGTGGCACTCTGTGCTTTTTCCTTAATTTGTTGGCCAGTCTGCAATTTAATTTTCATATGTTAGAAACATTTTACATTTAATTAAATGCTATTTTCTTTTCAAAAATGAAAAAAAAAAAAGAAAAAAGAAAGAAAGACCTCTTGACATGATTCCTTGGCGGACTGAGCTGCATTGCTAGCCTTGTCCATAAGCTGTCCTGATTTCTCCTGAAAATCATAATCGTAAATATATATAATTATTATGATAATAAAATGAAAAACTGTTAAATAATAATAATAATAAACCTGAGCTTGGCCCTTGGCCTGTCCAGCTTGATAACTAGCATCCTGAGAATTGTTCATGTTCTTGTTTTTCTTTTTTAACTCAAAAACACTTGTAAATACTTTCATAAATATTTATACTTATTTCTAACCAATGTTTGCTTGCCACATTTTATCCAATTTTTAGGTATTATATATGTTTTAGGCTTTGGACCAGGACTGCTTTTACTTCAGATCTCTGAAATCTTCTTCTTTCTATTTTAGCTTCATTAAAAAATGACTTCAAATTTTATGGGGTCAAACTTATTTTTGTATCAAGAGATATTCCCTTTTTTCTAGAACCATTATTTATGTTCAATTTAACCAACTCCAAACTAAAACTACAAATCAAAATTTTATACTAAAAATATCAGTGCTGATAAACGTTGAAATCAAGACACATTGTATTTTTGGATTCCAATTAATTTTTAGTTATTCACCCCACACAAAGAACGGAGTTAAAAAGATGGACACTGCTAAATGGATAGAAAAAAATGGGGATAGAATGGATAGAATGAGTTAAAATATCATAATTACCCTTTATAAAATAAAATTAGATTTTCGTTTATATATTTGTAGTCATGGGAACTCACAAACTAAAATAGTATTTAATATACTAGTAGTATTGAATCATTAATAGAATATAAAAATAAACAAAATAAAAATATTTTAAAAGGGCATTTTGGTAGGATTTTTTTTTCTATCCCTTCTATCCGGATAGAAAAGGTATGTTTATTGTAGTTACATTAACTAATTCTGAGATTAATGAAATTTTAATATATTTGTGGATTTTAGAATAGTCAACTAGTAAGAATGGTGTTGGTGTATCCCTAGTTCGAAGACATTTAATCTATACAATGTCCTAATCATAAGCAACAATCTGCAATGTTATTTACTTGTACAAATCAATCATACAAAGTATTCAGAATTAGTGATATGTTTATGTTTGACAGGTTGAGGAATTGTCTCTGATCTGTTGTTACCGTAGGAACGATAATGAGCAGCAGATTAGTATGCATATTGGTTGTAATGGTGTTTCACCAGCCACGGACATTAGATGTCAAACCAGGGACATATGAGATTTATGAAATATAAAGCACTGGATCGATCCGTTATGAGAGCATTACATGGTATAATGTGTCATAGGTGTAACTCATGTGATACTCCCTATGAGTCCTTAAACCCAAAACCTCTATGAGGCCTAGATGGGACACAGTATGCTTCGCCATCCGCCTAACGGGCTCGTGACTGAGTCCCAAGTATGGGTTTGATTAGGTACGTTGTGAATTATGCTTAGATTGTTAGACAAACAATTACATTTGTCTTAAAAATGTTAGATGTGATTAATCAAAAAACAAAACAAACACAACAAAATATATAAACAGTAAAACTGGAAATTAAAAGGAAAGAGATAGACAAATCTGAAGCCTGTATTAGCAGTTTCCTTAAGACAGATGTTGTTGTTATCGACGATCGTCTCCCAGGATACAACAGATTACGCAAGCGAACTTAAACCGTGTGTAGCCTAGTTATCACCGGAGTAGAAAACAAGAACAATGTGAACAGACAAAGAGTATTTTGAAAAGCTTCAACAACTGCTTATGAATTTGACAATCCATTCTATATAAATAGAACTCGAAAGGATATGTCTTTTCACGAACGAACACGACTATACACTAACAGACACGACTGTTTATGTACGAACATGATTATTCACGACGGACACGACTATTCACGAAAGGATGTGTTTGTTGTTATTTAAATTAATATATACTTTTATTCAACAATCCTCCACATGAATAAAATTAGAAACGACACGATTATGATGTGGTGATAACTTTCTACAGAAGATACCTGCATAGGATAGGTAGCTAATGTGCCTTGAACCTTCCCTTGTGAAAGTATATTTACTTTACTGGATGACTAGTAGACACGATGTCTTTGAACTATTCTTCCGTTTGTGTAAATGATGATATACCCCACACAGATACCAACATAACACGGTATGGTTCTCATGGTTATGTTCGTTATGGTCATGAACATCGCCTAGTTCCGCGAGAGTTTAAGATAACTAGGCCCCACTAGTCTCCATCGAAGCGACCCCACTTCACTCTGACATAGGTAATTTATTTGCTCAGCATACTGACGCACAATGTATCATTAAAAGCATATTAGACAAACAATTACGTCTGTCTTAAAAATGTTAGATGTGATTAACCAAAAAACAAAACGAACACAGAAAAATATATAAACAGTAAAACTGGAAATTAAAAGGAAAGAGATAGACAAATCTGAGGCATGTATTAGCAGTTTCCTTAAGACAGATGTCGTCGCTATTGACGATCGTCTCTCAGAATACAACAAATTACGCAAGCGAACTCAAACCGTGTGTAGCCTAGTTATCACCGGGGTAGAAAACAAGAACAATATGAACAGACAAAGAGTATTTTGAAAAACTTCAACAACTGCTTATGAATTTGACAATCCATTCTATATAAATAGAACTCGAAAGGATATGTCTTTTCACGAACGAACACGACTATACACTGACAGACACGACTGTTTATGTACGAACATGACTGTTCACGACGGACATGACTATTCACGAAAGGATGTGTTTGTTGGTATTTAAATTATTATATAATTTTATTCAATTTTTTCTAACATAGATTCTACGTATATTAGTAATAGGATTGCTACTCTTTAATAGAAGATAAGATATCACCAACCACTTGATTAGTAAAGGTGAGAAGCGTGTGACCATACCCGAATGAAGCTTATGCTTATTCGAACTTATCAGTTTATTAAGAAATCAATAAATTTCTAAACTAGATGAGGGTGACACTAGGGGGTGTACATCGGTTCGGTTTAAACCGCATACCGAACCGATTGAATTCGATTTTTCGTTCCAATTTTTTTGGCACTTCAGTTCGGTATCGGTTTTATTTTTAGGTGCATTTGGATATTCGACTCTGTTCAGTTTGATAAAAATGTAAAAAATCTGAACCGCAACGAATTACACATATTCTACATTATTTTATATATATACACATATATTTTATTTTATAAATTTAATTTTCTTTATTATTGTTGTGATAATAAGCTAATATAAACATATTTTGGAAGTATTTCAAACTCTTTTGGTCTTGAAGTAAATTTAATAATGAAATATAGTGAATTTTATTTATTGTTTTCATTTTTAACTAAATTCGGTTTGGTCGGTTTAAAATCGAACCGAATATTTTGGTTCAATTATATTTCGGTTTTGCATGCTATTCGGTTCAGTGTGAATTATTTTAGTAATTTCGGCATTCGGCTTTTACGATTCGGTTTGATTTTGAATATATATATATATATATATATATATATATATATGCTTATTAGAATCCTAGGGTGGAGATTCAAAACATCCTAAGGCTTAGATTTAATAAGCCTAGATCTAAAGGTGAATAACCGAATCCATTTGGTCATTAAATTGCATGTGAACATAGCTGTATATATAAGGATTTTGAATTATTAGATAATTCAAAATTAGATATTTAGAGTTTGATTTAAGGATAAATTAAGAAGTTGATTTTGAAAAATCTCTCTCTCTTAACACCCCCTCCTTTAATAAGGAAATTAGAACCTAAGCTTTTATAATTCTAAAACAAAATATATAAGGAAAATAATTAGATTATTTTTCTAATAGGCTAATCCTAAGCTAAGCTAATATTATCCTCCTCCCTAACATCCAAGCTGCCACCCCCACGGAGTAAGGTTGGATTTTTCGGGTCTTTGACGAAGGAAACGTAGCAAGTTGATTCAATCCAATACAAGTGTGAAAGTAGAGAAGGTTCCATTTTCAGCCCTTTATTTCAAAAACGGAAATTTTGGATTTAGGGACCTACCTAATAGGTCCCAAATATTGAAATTTTGAATTTTGGACAAACCTAACACGTGATGAGGTATATTTAATTTTTTTTATTAATTCAATGCTAGTTTCTAAAAAAATTATAACATTTTTATATTTTTTTATTGGGTAATTAATTTATTAGTCCCTATATTTTGACAAAACACATTGTTTAGTCCCTATATTTTCAAAAACACATGGTAAGGTCTCTAACCTTTTTCTCAGTGAACTGTTTAGTCCTTTCATCTGTTTGTTAGATTTTTTTACCGTTTATGACTTTGGAAATGACTAAATTACCCTTTACTATTTACCTTCAAACTTCAGAAGAGGAAATCCAATTTAGAAGAAGCTATTTGTATGGAGAACAAGAAAAAGAACAGGCCCAATGCTTACGAATTTGAACGATTAAGAAGAAAATCAAGAAGAATAACACTCAAAGTTGATTTCAGATGCATTAAAGTTTAAAGGAAATGAAAATAAAGGAAATGAAGAACGCAAATCCAAATTGACTAATAGAATTTTCATGAGAGTCTAACGGCAGAGACTAAGCAGTTCATCGAGAAAAACGTTAGGGACTAAACAGTTCACCGAGAAAAACGTTAGGGACTTTACCGTGTGTTTTTTAAAATACAGGGACTAAACAGTGTGTTTTATCAAAATATAGGGACTAATAAATTAATTACCCTTTTTTATTTTTAGTTTTAAAATTTTAAAATTTAATTTAGAAATTAAGTGTCTGAGTCTCAAAAATAAGAAATTAATTTTTTTTAATGGAAAAGACATAATAAAAATGAGTTCAAAAGTGTTATGAAAATAAATAAATTAATTAATAATGGTAACATAGTTTTATAATTATTGAAAAATAAATTGAGGTTGGGGGAATTGAAACTAGGACCTTTTAAAAAAAAGCATGTGTTTTTAACCATCTCATATATTTTTAAACAATAGAGTCTATATAGACTAATATTAGGGGGGCCGAAACTACTCGTAACTATAGTGGTTCCGGCGGCCGGAGGGGTCTAGGCCCCTCCCTGTCTCTGCCCCTGCATCATTCTAATGTATGTCTAAAGAGAATATCCGCCAAATTGGTAGGAAGATATGAAGATGATGAAGAAGAAGAAGATGGGAATTACTGAAAACCTATCGTCGAGGATGAGTGTTCCTCCAAAGAGGGGGAAGATCAGGTTGTGTTAGTTATCAGGTGGACCTTAATGTCAAACAAAGTGGAAGAGGGACAAAGGCACCAATTAACTGCTTGGTGTGAGGAAAAAAATACAATGTCGCCATTGACAACAGGAGTCAAGAGAATATTATTAGTCAGGCAGCATTGAAGAGATTTGGTTTAACTCTTGAAGCGCATCTTTATTTGTGCCACATAGGGTGGATTACAAGCATGATAGGACTCTGAGTCGCGTGGAGGTGTCGAGTACCCCTCGCCATTAAGAATACGTAGATAAGGTGTATTGTGATGTGGTGGACATGGATGCTTGCCACATACTTTTAGGGCATCTATGGAAATTTGAGTGGGATGCTCTACACTAGAGATGAAAGAATACATACCGATTCACCAAAGACGGTGTGAAATACATCCTTGCCCCGATGAGAGAATTTGCAAACAAGTAAGCTAAGGTGTTATGTAACATCTCTTTGTCCAAAGTCTTTCTTTGGAAAATGTTCCATAGGCTAACCAATGTACCTATTGATGGTCAAGCCAAATATCAAGAGTCAGGAGTAGGCAGATCCAACCCCGAAATTATCAAGGCACTTGTGAAAGAAAGAGAGAACGATGCAGATGTTAATTCAAGAAATGAGGACTCGATGCTAGAGCAGATCATTAAGCTTGCCGACCGAATACTCCCAGCTGTATTTGAGGAATCCAATTAATCAATCTCGAGCATAATTTTATCTCGACGAGTCTAGTATTTTGAAGATTTGTTCAATGATTTGCATGAGCAAGCGATCCGTTTCAAAGTGTCAGTATCTGGTCTCATATCCTCGTTACTTCTTTTGTGTAAGAAGACCATTGTAATTATTTATGTGAGCATAGGATTCCTATTCTTAGAAGATGCTTTTAGGGCCCGTTTGGTAAGATGTAATGGGCTTTGTAATAGAATGCCCATTATATTGAAGGGTCATTACTATGTTTGGTTGCACTTTAAAATTTTGTTGTAATGGAATGAGAAATCCATAGATTAAATTTTGTTTAACAACTATTGTAATCCCCATTACATAAAAAAAATGGATTGAATTCTCGTTACATCCAATAATTAATTCTAATTTCTATCTTTAAAGTTTCATTTAACCTCTCATTTGTCAAATCTCACTTCTCATCATTCTCAAAAACACAAAAACTAGAAAACCTAAAAACGAAAAAAAATGAAAAATAAGAAAATGAGAAAATAGAAAAAACGGTGAAAATGGAAAACGAAAAACGAGAAAAATGTAAAAAAAAAAATACTATGAAAACACGGAAAATTATATACTAATTTCACGATTTTCATGTTTTTTTGTTGATTTTAATTATGTAAATAAAATTTTGCAATTATATTTAACTAAACAATATAAGTAATGTAATGCTAATTACATTTCATCATTTTTTAACAAAACATGGTAATGGAATCACCATTCCATTCCATTACATTACAAGATTGATTACATTACAACTTTGATTACATTACATTGCATTACGTCGTACCAAACGCACCCTTAAGGTTTCATTTTAGCTTATTAATATGTAGCTATCATATAGTAAAAGGATCATTTTTATCATTCTTATTAATCAAAATATTATCTCTTAAAGGCTCAATTATCTCTTAAAGGCTCGATCTTTGTTAGAAGATCTTGTTCTTCTTGGCTATATCTTTGGGGATTCTAACAAATTCCTTCAAGTTAAGTTTGAGAAATCCTTATTTGTCAGTTTATGGTCAAAACTTTCACATTTCTTTCTCTCGGCTCACCTTCGATCCGTAGTAGATAATTTGTTTTTCATGTTTGTATAAATGAATTTAATCTGTTATTGATGATTGAAAACATGACGCACATATGAAGTGGAGATAACAAGATTCATAACTGAAAATAGAGTTTGTTAATGATGTCTAAAATTGACCTAATTTACTAATTACGGGTAAAATTGCACCATTTTAGATATTAGATTAAGTTTGCAGTATTTTTGGACTTTACTCCTTGTATTATTAATTAAGTAGAGAAATTGATATAAACAATTCATAAATTTCAACAAAAATAAAGGAGAGACATAACTATCCAGACATTCAAAAAGAAAGAGTTAGGAATCTGACAGAAGTTGTCTCTTCTATGTTGTTACACGAACTCAGAAAATAGGAACAGACCGAACAAAAATTAAATGGGCAGAGTCGCGGACAATGTCGCTTTCTTTAAGACGTTCGCGGAACTACCGGAAATTAGCAAACAGTATAAACTCTGGTCGCCTCTAGGATAAAACATCCATCTTAATTACGATTTTGTATTGCACCGTACAAAAATCGTTTCTGTAATACACTCTGTAACTTGCTCAGTTTTTGTAATCGAAAGGAAGAAAGAATGAATTCAATTGTGATTTTCTGTATACCAGTCTCACCTATTTATATAGGAAAAAAGAGCTGTTGAGCTCTGATTTCATGGAGAAGGTGAAGGAGGAAAATCAGGAAGATTGGGTTTGGAGAAGACACGTTCAGAAGAAGAGAGACGTTATGAATAACGTTCTGAAAGACTGAATCAGAGGCAATTAAATTTAATAAAAAATAAAAACCGAATTTAAAAAAAATATTATTATTAATAATTTTTTTCAATAAAAAATTATATTGTTTACACCACACCACACCAACCCGGTTCGGTTCGGTCGGTCGGACGGACGGCGCGCGCGCGTGTGTGGTGGTCAACCAAAGAGATAGGTCCTCACCCTTTCACGAAAGTGGGTACCCCTTGGGGCACACCCCAAGCATATGAGGACCTTCCTTATAAACATCTCCACCAAGTGCTTTGAAAGCAATGTGGGATGTTTTTCACTTGAGAAAATTTAAAGGCATATGAGTGGGCTAATTTTATAAATTCTAATTGGGCCAAGCCCAACAATCCCCCACTAGAATTTTTGAAATCGTTTTACTGAGCAGTTACATAAGGTCAGACATAAACAAAGGTAACTTTCGATTTGAACCTTTGCGTAGTGAGTATAGTTCAGATTTTACTAGAGTGACTCGTAGTCTTGAATTCTATCTCTGATGTATATCACGCCATAACCTTTTCAGAGTGTAGTTCTAATAGCCCGTGCGTTTATGGCCATGCACGTCTATCCCGGTTTAATGAATGCTCTAGAGTTTTGCCCTAAACTCATAGGAAGCGGCCTCACTTCCACATTCATATAGGTGAGTCTATCAAAAGTACTCCTGTAGCTATGTACTTCACTCCAAATGGAGTATAGACTTCATTAAGAGTTTCTATTATCTCAACCTCAAATCGCTTCAAGATATTCATGCTTCAAATTGCATGATCTGACTCATATTACAACACAACTTGTTATTACCCATTGAACCTATTTCTTGGGATCTCCAGTCTATAGGTTGGGTTACCATTGTGTGTAACTAATCACTGTAGGGGCATAAGTCCCATACTCTTTTCCGTATTATGGACTTTCTCTCTAGCTAATCCTTTCGTCAAAGGATCGGCTAGATTCTCTTCTGAGCGTATATGATCCACTCTAATAGCTCCTTTAGTGAGTAGCTCTCTCACAGTGTTGTGCTTACGACGTATCTGTCGTTTCTTATCGTTGTAATAACGATTCTGAATCTTAGCAATAGCCGCGGTACTATCGCAGTGGATCAATACAGCTGGAATTGGTTTTTCCCATAGGGGAATCTCAGCTAATAGACTTCTCAACCAACCTGCTTCTTCACTAGCCACAGCTAGTGCAATCAGTTCTGATTCCATGGTTGATTGAGCTAGGATAGTCTGTTTCTTAGACTTCCATGAAACAGCACCACCAGCTATATTGAAAATATAGCCACTAGTAGCCTTGGAATCATCTGATAAGGTATTCCAGTCAGCATCACTATATCCTTCAAGGACTGCTGGAAACCTTTGATAATGTAATCCAAGTTTCATGGTTCTTTTAAGGTATCTCATAACCCTTTCTATAGCATTCCAATGCTCCACACTAGGTCTACTAGTAAATCTGCATAGCAATCCTACGACATACGCGATGTCGGGTCTAGTACAATCAGTGGCATAGCGAAGGCTGCCAATTATGCTAGCATACTCTGATTGTCTTACACTGTCTCCAGTGTTCTTAAAAAGTTTTATACTAGGGTCATAAGGTGTACATGCAGGTTTACAATCAAAGTAGTTATATTTCTTTAGAATCTTCTCAACGTAGTGAGATTGATCTAAAGAAATTCCAGTTTCAGACCTAGTTATCTTTATGCCAAGAATGACGTTCGCTTCTCCTAGATCTTTCATGTCAAAGTTTTCACACAACATTGACTTAACAGCATTCACAACATGAATATTAGATCCAAAAATAAGCAAGTCATCAACATATAAGCAAATAATGGTGCAAAGACCATTTTCATATTTATAGTAGATACACTTATCACTTTCATTCACCTTAAAGCCATTTGAAATAATCAAGTTATCAAACTTTGCATGCCATTGCTTAGGTGCTTGTTTTAGCCCATATAAAGACTTATCTAACTTACATACCTTATGGGCTTGATCAAAGACTACAAAGCCCTCAGGTTGATCCATATAAACCTCTTCTTCTAGTTCACCATTCAAAAACGCAGTTTTAACATCCATTTGGTGCACCACTAGATTGTGCACAGAAGCAATAGCAATCAAAACACGCATAGATGTAATCCTAGTGACAGGTGAATAAGTATCAAAGAAATCAACATTTTCTCTTTGTCTAAAGCCTTTAGCTACAAGGCGAGCATTAAACTTATCTACTGAACCATCAGGTTTCAGTTTCTTCTTAAGGATCCATTTACAACCTATTGGTTTACAACCTGTTGGTAAGTCTACTAAGTGCCAAGTTTGGTTTGACTCAAGTGAGTCCATTTCATCATTAATGGCTTCTTGCCATAAATCAGCATCTAATGAGGTTAAGGCTTCTTGTATAATAAGTGGATCCTCTTCTACTGTGAAAGCGTAAAAGTCAAAACCAAAGTCTTTAGATACTCTAGGTCTCTTACCTCTCATAGGTTCAGATTCCTCAATCTCTTTTTGTACTATAGGTCTAGTAGCAGGTATGCTACTCGATGATGCACCCCAACTATTTCTTAATTTAAAAGGAAACCTATCTTCATAAAAGTCAGCATCATTTGACTCCAAGATGACTTTTGCATTCAAATCATAGAACCTATATGCTTTGCTATTCACAGCATATCCAATAAACACACATTCATAAGCCCTACTAGCAAGTTTGACTCTCTTAGGGTCAAGAATCCTAACATAGGCCAAACAACCCCAAGTTCTAAAATATGATAGACTAGGTGTTTTATTTTTCAAGATCTCATAAGGAGAGATTTTGCTTCTGGATTTAGGGACCCTATTTAGCACATAGCAAACAGTCAAAAGGATTTCTCCCCACCAATGTGAGGCAGCACCTGAACTAAGCATAATAGCTACTACAGATTCGGTAAGCGTCCTATTTTTCCTTTCAGCCTTTCCATTCATTTCTGGTGAGTAAGGTGATGTGGTTTCATGTATAATGCCATGTGTTTTATAGAAATCAATAAACAGGCTAGAACCATATTCTGTGCCTTTATCGCTACGAAGTCTCTTGACTTTCCTATTGTATTGATTTTCTATTTCAACTATGAACAACTTAAACATGTCAAACACTTCACTTTTATTTTTCATAAGATAAACAAAAGTAAAGTCAGAACAATCATCAATAAAGGTTATAAAGTACCGTTTGTCATTTCTAGTCAACTTTCCATCTAATTCACATATATCTGAATGAATTAAATCTAGAGGTTCAGAATCCCTAACAACAGATTTATGAGGTGTTTTTGTGATTTTTGCCTGACTACAATAATCACATTTAAGAAATTCATTCAAATTCAATTTTGGAATTAATCCTAAGTTACTCATATTTTTAATGATATGCTTATTAACATGACAAAAACGAGCATGCCAAACATTAAAAGTACACAAGGAGTAAACAGAAGCATTCACTTTATTAATCTCAACATTCAACTTAAACATGCCTTCAGTAGCATAACCTTTTCCTACAAATACATTGTTCTTAGTCAAAGTAAATAAATCTGCTCCTATAGTCTGAGTAAAACCAGCCTTGTTGAGAAGATAGCCCGAAACCAAATTTTTCCTCATTTCTGGAGTATGCATCACATCTTTCAAAGTTAAGGTTTTTCCAGATGTGAAGTTCAATTCCACACTACCAATTCCAGCAACAATAGTGGTATGGGAATCACCCAATAACACTTTCTTATCTTCGGTCACAGCACTGTATGTTTTGAACATACTTCTATCATAGCAAACATGGCGAGAAGCACCAGTGTCTACCCACCACCCATCTGATCCACCTATGAGGTTGATCTCAGAAATCATAGCAACAAAGTTATGTTGCTCTTCAGTCAGGTTAACACTAGGAGTAGTGTTTGGCCTGTTCCTGCACTTACGTGCCATATGACCTGGTTTCCCACAGTTAAAGCATAGGAAAGCAGCATCATTTCTAGGTGGTTGTTGTTGTGGCCTATTTTGGTTCCTTTGAAGGTTCCAATTCAAATTAACTCGAGTGTTGCGGTTTTGGATTGGTTTGCGGTTCTGATTCTTAAAATTCTTTTGAGTGGGTTTCAGAACCGCAGTGGACCTTTTAGTGCTATTAGAAACAATAAGCACTTCCTCTTTTAAATCTTGTTTTCGAGCTTCCTCCTCAATTCGGAGGCGAGTAATCAAACTTTCCATCGAAAATTCTTTTGTTTTGTGCCTCAAAATATTTTTAAAATCTTTCCACGAAGGAGGCAATTTGTCAATAATGACAGCAACTTGAAATTGATCGTTTAAAGGCATACCTTCTGAAATAATTTCATGTGCTATCTTCTGTAATTCATGAGATTGAATTTCCACTGACTTGTCATCAGTCATCTGGAATTTGAGGTAGCGGCTTACAGCGTACTTTTTCGATCCGGCCTCCTCAGTGTCATATTTCCTCTGCAGTGCTTCCCATATTTCTTTGGCAGATTTTTCTTCAGCAGTGTAATAATCATACAGATCATCTGTCAGCCCATTGAGAATATAGTTTTTGCACAGAAAATCATTTTCTGTCCATCTTTCAGCAGCACGAACAGCAGCACGAACATCTACCTCATCACCATCTTCAGGAACAATTGGTTTTTCAGAAGTCAGAACAGAAGCTACCTTCTTTGTTGTGAGGTAGAACAGCATCTTCTGTCTCCATCTTCGGAAATGAGCTCCTTCAAACCGGAATGGTTTGTT
Organism: Euphorbia lathyris; assembly: GCF_963576675.1. NCBI lineage: Eukaryota > Viridiplantae > Streptophyta > Magnoliopsida > Malpighiales > Euphorbiaceae > Euphorbia > Euphorbia lathyris. Next base: position 94,595,601 of record NC_088910.1, read on the forward strand.
GATCTCAGCAATCCCATTTGATTGTTCGGTAGCCATCAGCAGTGATTGAATCGTCTTAAAATTGTTGTTACACGAACTCAGAAAATAGGAACAGACCGAACAAAAATTAAATGGGCAGAGTCGCGGACAATGTCGCTTTCTTTAAGACGTTCGCGGAACTGCCGAAAATTAGCAAACAGTATAAACTCCGGTCTTAATTACGATTTTGTATTGCACCGTACAAAAATCGTTTATGTAATAGACTCTGTAACTTGCTCAGTTTTTGTAATCGAAAGGAAGAAAGAATGAATTCAATTGTGATTTTCTGTATGCCAATCTCACCTATTTATACAGGAAAAAAGAGCTGTTGAGCTTTGATTTCATGGAGAAGGTGAAGGAGGAAAATCAGGAAGACTGGGTTTGGAGAAGACACGTTCAGAAGAAGAGAGACGTTATGAATAACGTTCTGAAAGACTGAATCAGAGGCAATTAAATTTAATAAAAAATAAAAACCGAATTTAAAAAAATATTATTATTAACCCAACCCAACCCGGTTCGGTCGGCCCGCGTGTGTGGTGGTCAACCAAAGAGATAGGTCCTCACCATTTCACAAAAGTGGGTACCCCTTGGGGCACACCCCAAGCATGTGAGGACCTTCCTTATAAACATCTCCACCAAGTGCTTCGAAAGCAATGTGGGATGTTTTTCACTTGAAAAAATTTAAAGGCATATGAGTGGGCTAATTTTATAAATTCTAATTGGGCCAAGCCCAACACTTCTATGCTAGCTCTTCTTATAGAACATAAATGAAACAAAATTTTTAAGTTGCTTCATCCTGTATTAGAAAAATCAGTACTTTAGGCTATGAATCAAGAAACATAACAGGAAAGAAATAAACCTTAGAGCAAATCTTGATCCACCCATTTAACAAATATAAACTTAATTAAATCAAAGATATCAATATTACCTTTGTTCTTGATCACAAAATCTTCCTGTCATTGCTTTCTTCTTCTTCTTCCAATATATTTGTAATTAGGAAGTGGGATTTTGTCGGATTCAATGTGGTGGACATCATACTCAAGAATGTGATAATGTTTCTTAACTTGTTCCTCAGATTTTCCTCCAACAATGTGGGCTATATTTCGCCACCGATCTGGAGTTTCCTTATCGTATATTGCTAAAGCATTTTCGAACACCTTGTTCTCCTGTGCTGTCCAATTTGATCCCATTTTTTGCTAGTTTGAAAATTTGGTAAAGAAAATAGACTAAATCAAATCAAATGATGGACTTTATATTAGCAAGTCAAGGAAGAATGGTAAGTAGAGAATTTACAATTGGAAAAACTTTTTATTTGAAGGGCTGTGATGCAAGTTGCATATTTTATATAATTAATCCATAGATAGTAGAAAAGTTGCATATTTATATTATTATTAATAGCAAGTAATCCATGATTTCAGATCAGTGTTCCCATAGCATGAGCTTTTGCTATTTTTACTACTTTTTTTTCTTAATGTTTGTTATTTGAGTACGATGTATGTTGTCTATTTTTAAGGAACTGGTATCTTCATTCAATTCCTCTCTGTTTAGATAACATGTATACCAAGTTGTAAATATATAATGACCCTGTTTAGTCAAATGACAGGTTTGAATCACTTTAAAGGTTTTGATTATTTGACTAGTCAAATAATAGTGAGGTTTGGTGAAGAGATGTTTGAAAAAGCTTGTGTCCAAAAAACTTTAGGAGCTTTTTCAAATAAATGTTTTATCATATTATTATTTGTCATTTTACACAAACAACTATTAACAATCAGCTAAGTTTTACCAAACAAGTTCACGCAATCCGTTGATCAAATCAACTAGTCAAATTAACTAATAAAAAAAGTAATCAACTAACAGCTAATGTAATCAGCTATCAGCTAACAACTAATTGCTAAACAAGACCAGTATGGGATTAAGATTTAAGTAGGAGAAACAAAAATAAATAGTAGTAAGTAATAGTTGGCAATTGTGAGGCTTAGGCTCTGTTCTTTATCGCTGAAAAAAACTGAACTGAACTGAACTAAATTGAACTGAGCTGAACTGAACTGAACTGAACTGAACTGAACTGAATTGAATTGAACTGAACTGAACTGAACTGAATACTGCTGAATACTGAACTGAATTTAACTGAATACTACTGAATACTGAACTTAATTGAATGCTACCGAACTTAGCCGAACTTAACAATAATGATGATATTAGACTTTAAAATAATTTTCATGATAATATTGGACATTAATGAACTTATAATAATAATAATGGTTCTAATAAATTTAATAATATCAATAATAAATAAATATATTATTAAAGATAAAACTAAATTGAATATCAAATAAAAGCCCGGGATGATAAAATCTTGGCTCGATAAAAGCCTATGAAATTAAATAAAAATGAGTCTAATTTAAATTAAAAATACAAATTACATACAAACACAAATTTATATATAATTTAAAGCCTATGAAATTAAATACAAATCTTCATATGAATACAAACTCTTAACTTTTTATTTTAATTAAGGGTTAAAGTGCAAAAATAACGTTTTGGGTCAGAAGTAATTTTACCTCTAACGTCTAAAATGGTGGAATTTTATCTCTAACATTGATAAATTGGATAAATTTGAGAAATAATTCATAATATGGATGCAATTCCTAATTTTTAAATATGGATGCATACTTTAGTTTTATTTTTTTTATTAAACCATATATACTTTAATAAACTATCATTTCTTGACTTTTATCTAATTTATAGATAATGATAAATTATAAATAATAATAATAATAATAAATAATGATAAATTATGGATAAATAATAATAATTATTATAATAAATTATATATAAATAATGATAATATAATAAATAATGATAAATTACTGAATACTGAAACTGAATGCTGAAACTGGATGCTGAAACTGAATGCTTGATAACATCGAGATATTAACCCGAGGACTGAAAGGGATATTCACCTCAAGAACGCCGCGTAGTGATCCCCAAAGGGGAGCTGGCAGGCGGATCTCCACGGATCTGCTCTGGGAGATCCGCTGGCGGACCTATGAGGCGAATCTCTTCATTCACCTGATTCGCCACTATAACGGCTGGCCGCTGACTCGGCCATAAAGATCATTAATGAATAATCAATTAGCTAACTGCCAGGTTAAAGATAACTCGTAACCGCCATTAATGGAGCATTAATGGAGACTTTCTAGTTACCTGAAGGTTACGACTTCACAGCTATATATAGCCTGATCCCCTAGGCTATCAAAGTACACATTCTCACAACCTTTGTCAATTCAGTTTGTTTCCTTGAATCATCTTACTGACTTTGGCATCGGAGCTTCCCCCCATCGAACCCAACGACGCCCCCACAGGGACGGAAGTTGATCAGAATTTCTCTACCGGTTATCAATTGGTGCGGTGAACGTGGAATCCTTAACCAAACAAAGGGTTTTTTCGTTCACACTAAAAAACTATGACAAACGGAGATCAAAATCCCTCCTCAGGGATTGAAACACCATTAGTTACACCATCTAGTGCTGGCCGCACTGATTCAACTGCTCCTGCAGCGCACGTCGAAAATAGTATGACTCCAGATGCTTTCATCAATATGTGTGCCCAAGCAATTGGAGAGCAGTTTGGAACTGAGACAGGGAATCGCCTGCGGTCATTTATGACCCTCCCTCCACATTGGAGCATGACGTCCACATCGGCCGTATCATCTTGGCCTTTGTTAAGCTTTGGACCGGGCGCCCAAAGTTCTTCATTCCTCCAAGCTCACAACACGGATTCTATGATAACCACCACAACGTCGACTGGCGAACGGCAAATCAATCGTGAGTTATTTCGTGATGGCGCTGAAGGAAGTCAAAGAAATAATTCATCCTTACCGGGTGGATCCATGGGACCAGGACTAAATCTGGACGGACCCAATATTCCCAGGCGCCCACGGACGAATCTCCCCCCTGGCGGATCCAAAGGGCGAACGCACAAAAAGCATAGAAAGGAGAAAGGCAGGCGGTTCAGGTCACCTTCGCCTCGACGACCAAGATCCTCCCATCGTGGTAGATCGCCTCCATCTACTGGTCGTAGACGGAGTAAAAGGCCAAGAGAAACACCCTATCCAAGTGGACCACCACCACCACCACCTTCGGGAACTATTGGACACATCCCGTCAGGAAGCCAGGGAGGAGGTAACGGGCCGGCTCCCCCTGGCGGAGGGGGCGGAGGTGGAGGTGGCGGAGGAGGAGGTAATAGAGGAGGGGGCGGACGCGGTAACGAAGGAGGGCGTTCGCCATCAGATCCATCGTCTGATTCAAGTTCTTCTTCTTCTTCTCCAAGCAGATCGCCACGAAGAGGTCGTCCCAGGGCGGATCCGGAAAATTTTGATGATAGAGTTAGGGCCCTGGTGCTCCGTATGAATGAAGAAAATGCTAGGCATAACCCGTTCGCCAATAGGGATTCGCCTTTCGCAGCTTGGATTGAAGCGGAGGAAACAGACGGAGCTTTTAAAATTCCCAATCTTGCAATATACACAGGAAGTGACAATCCAGAAGCTCACGTTAGAAAATATCGAATACTGCTTAGGCTCAACCGTGCCACTGAGCCCGTGCTCTGCAAAATGTTTGTTACCACGCTGGGGGGCCCAGCCTATTTGTGGTTTCAATCTTTACCTCCAGGCTCGATAAACAGCTTTGATCAATTGAGCAGGGAATTTTACGCTAAATTCGCCGGCTGTATTCCTCCAGTGGTGAAATCTGGGAAGCTTTTTGAGTTAAAACAGAAGGCGAATGAATCCCTTCGGGAGTATGTGGACACTTTCAACCAGTTGTGCATACAAATCGTTGATGTGGATATCTCCGTAGCTGTGGAATGTTTCGTAAGAAATACCACCTGTAAGAGTTTGCAAGAAGATCTCATTCGAAAGAAACCCACCAGCATGGCAGAGTTGATGGAGCGTTGTAAAGATTTTATAGAAGTGGATGACATTCGCCGAGGTTCACCACCATCGTCGAAAAAGGACAAGGGCGAATCTCGTCCCCGAGATAGAGACAGAAACAAGCGTCAGGACTCTTCCTCTAGAAACAGGCGAAGAGATTCTAAGAACAAATCAACGTTTGTCACCTCTTTCACACCTCTCAATGCTTCTAAAAGTGAAGTCCTTATGTGGATCGAGAACAGTCAACACAAACGGAGCATTTCATACCCCGAACCGAAGGGAGGGGAGTACACCAATAATGGTAAAAATCCTAAAAACTATTGTAAATATCACAGGAAAAATGGCCATGACACTGACGCATGTTGGGAGTTAGCTCGAGAAATCGAGCGTCTCATAGAGAGGGGAAAATTGGATCGGTTCATCCAAATGGAAGGCAAGAGAGGAGATGGTGATAGACCCAAAGAGGACCCAAAGAAGAAAGGAAAGGGTACCATCAATGTCATAGCAGGCGGACCTGGATACCAGCCAATGCTAAAAAAGGCAAGGACTGCTGCTCTTGACAAGACGTCGTTAAATCGCCCCTTTGCCGATGTAGGTCCTGAAATATCTCCCCATGCGGATGCACTGGTCGTCACTATGATGGTGGAAGGCTGGGAGATGAAAAGAGTAATGATTGATACTGGGAGTTCATGCAACGTCATCACCAGAGGAGCTTTCGCCAAACTCATGATTGATCCTGTTCAAGTAGAGCCAACTGTGGTCGATATCTTGGGAGTGACGGGACATACTATCCAAACAAAAGGCCAAGTCACTCTGGATTATGAGCTTACAGACGATGACCAGGTCTGGAAAGGTGATCTGGAATTTTCTATTTTAGATGGTCAGTTAGCTTACAATATCATCCTCGGACGGCCCTTTATCTCCGAAGTCGCAGCCCTTATCTCCATACTCCACTTAACACTTTACATTCCCACGGCCAAGGGAGGTGTAATGATCAGAGGTAGCCAAAAGGTGGCCCAGGAGACATATTCGGCATCACTAATGATTCGCCCACAATCTAAGGAGGAAGATAAAGAGGAGCGCGTCACAATGGCCTTGGGCGAGACCGAAATGTACCTTATGGCGGATGAAAAGCAGGTGCGAATAGCTAAAGGGCTCAAAGGCGAAATTAAAAATGCAATCACCAAGGTACTCTGTGAGGCGGAAGATGTCTTCGCATGGAAGGATGAAATTCTCCCAGGAATCAGTCCAGACGTGATCACTCACAAGCTCAACATTGATAAAGATGCAGTTCTCGTGGCTCAGAAGCGGAGAAATCATGGCCCGGAAAGGCAGAAGGTGATAGAAGAAGAGATCACCAAGCTCTAGCGGGCGGACGCCATTGAGGAAGTGCTTTACACACAGTGGTTGGCGAACGTCGTTTTGGTGAAAAAAGTAGGCGGATCTTACCGCATGTGCATTGACTTTACGGATCTCAACAAAGCTTGCCCCAAAGACAACTATCCTTTGCCATGTATTGACATGCTTGTAGACAGAACCGCTGGTCACGCCATGTACTCCTTTACTGATGTGAAGTCAAGTTATCACCAGATCCCCATGGAGCCCTCAGATAGAATCAAGACCTCATTCGTAACACACCAAGCCACTTATTGTTTCAAAGTCATGCCCTTTGGGCTTAAGAACGCGGGTGCAACCTATCAGAGGATGATGAACAAGATATTCGCAGATAGTAAAGGGGATAACTATTCTATCTATGTAGATGACATGATCATTAAAAGTACGACCATAGAAAAGCATGCGAATGATATAAATGAGGTACTGGACGTACTCCGACGCCACAACATTAAACTAAACACAGAGAAGTGCACTTTTGGTGCGACGTATGGAAAATTCTTAGGGTTCATGATCAGCGAAAAAGGAGTTAGCCCAAATCCTGACAAGGTTAAGGCTGTCCTAGAAATGCAAGCACCACGGAATATCAGAGAAGTACAACGCCTTAATGGGCGTATCATAGCCTTGGGCAGGTTTATCTCTTGTTCAGCTCGCAGATGTCAGCCCTTTTACGAGGTCATTAAGAAGCAAAAGGCATTCGAGTGGAATGAGTATTGTGAAAGGGCCTTCGAAGGAATCAAGAGGTTCCTTACAGAGCCACCCATGATGAGTCGACCTTTGAAAGGAGAGGACCTCTACATGTATGTATCAGTTACGGATAAAGCCGTATGCACGGTCATGATACGAGAGGAGGATGGCCAGCAATTTCCGATTTATTATGTGAGCAAGATTCTGAAAGACGCCGAAACCAGATATTCTAAACTTGATAAAATGGCGCTGGCTGTTGTCACCACGGCAATTCGCCTTAGGCCATATTTTCAGGCGCATACTGTAGTGGTTCGAACAAATATACCAATGAGAAAGGTGTTGCAGAAACCAGACACTTCGGGAAGGTTGATGGAATGGGCAATCCGCCTGGGCGAATTCGATGTAAGATATGAAAGCAGGTCAGCTTTAAAGAGTCAGGTTCTGGCAGACTTTGTGAATGAATTCGCTGATGAAGGGATGGATCATCCCAAGCCTCCAATAGAGGAATGGACAATGTACACCGACGGTGCCTCCTCGGCGGATGGAGCTGGTGTAGGCGTTGTGATCAAGGGTCCCCAATACATAAAATTACGGTACGCAGCAAAATTAAATTTCCATGCAACTAATAATGCTGCTGAATACGAAGCTCTGATATTGGGATTACGCCTACTCAAAGAAATCACTCCTGAGCGGATTGTGATCTATAGTGATTCTAAGCTAATGGTCAACCAAGTAATCAAGAATTACGAGGTGAAAGACGAGGTTCTGGCCAAATACGTAGCAGAAGTCAAAAAATTGCTGGATCACCTTGAGACTAAGGAAACTAAATGGGAACTGATTCACGTACCAAGGGAGTCCAACACAGAGGCAGATCATTTGGCCAAAATGGCCTCTTGTGAGGAGAACTGGACAGATCCGGATTGTCCCTTCGAAGTTAAAATAGCTCCAGCCTTCGCCTCAGAGGAAGTATCCCTACTCACAACAGTAGAAGATGATTGGAGATCGGTCATCCGCCAATATCTGCTAAATGGAACCTTACCTGAGGACAAAGAAGAGGCACGGCGGATAGTTAGGAGAGCGGCTTATTTCTCCATGATCAATGATGGCCTTTACAGAAAATCCTTTAGCCATCCCTGGTTGAAGTGAATTCTGCCGGAAGAGGGACAACAAATCCTCAAAGAGCTACATGAGGGATCATGTGGGGCTCATGAAGCATCCGCCACCATCTTGAAGAAATCCAGGTTAGCGGGTTTCTACTGGCCCACGGCAGAATTGGATGCCCAAAAGTTGGTAGAATCTTGTCACAGTTGCCAGATTCATGCGAATGAATCACATACTGCCAAACATATCCAGAGGCCCATCATAAAAGGACGGCCATTCGCCCTCTGGGGAATAGACATCGTTGGCCCATTTCCTCCGACTCGCCGACAGAGGAGGTACGTGGTAGTGGCAGTGGACCATTTCACCAAGTGGGTAGAAGCCGAAGCTGTTTCCTCCATCACTGCAGAACGAATGGTGGAATTCGTCAAAGACAACATCGTGGGAAGATACGGTGTTCCACATACCATCATCACCGATAATGGAACACAGTTCAACTGTGACGAATTCAAGGCTTTCTGTGAAGGGTTGGGCATCCTGAACAGATTTGCCTCCATTTATTATCCCCAGTCCAACGGGATGACTGAAGTTACAAATCGGACGATCGTAAAGGGGATAAAGAAGAGATTAGGAGAGCATGACAAGAAGTGGGCAGATCAGCTGACAAGCGTTCTATGGGCTTATCGCACCACCCCAAGGACGGCCACAGGGGAAACACCATTCGCCCTTTCTCATGGTGTCGAAGCCGTAATCCCAGTTGAAATACAGGTCCCCAGTGATAGAGTGGCCTTTTATTGTGAAGAGGACAATGGTAAACGGCTAAGGGAGCATCTAGATCAGATAGAATATCGCAGGGACCAATCCTATGTGCGCATGGCGGCATATAAACAGCGGATCGCAGCTTACCATGATAAAAACGCCAAGCTTGTGGATCTAAATGTGGGTGATCTTGTGCTCCGAAAGGCTGACAAAGTCCAGTCTCGAGAAGGCAAGGGCAAGTTAGGGCTCAACTGGACGGGTCCATATCAGATAGTAGACAAGATTGGATTCGCCACATTTAAAATCCAAGACATGGAGGGCAACACACTGCCACGCACATGGAACCTCCAAAATCTTCGCAAATATTTTGTCAGAAAATGAAGTGTCCACACGGTCTTGAGTACTCTTTTTCCTTTAATAAGCTTTTTCCCATGTGGTTTTTTTTATTAAAGGTTTTAACGAGGCTCACCTATAAGACCTACTTGCTGTAATAAAGCATTTCTCCCATTAATAAACATCATTTGTTCTATTATCTATGTTCTTTTTAAAGTTTATTGCAGCAATATCAATATTCCAGTCTTAAAAAGAAGGGGGGCATCCAACGCTCTCCACATTTACAACGTATCGCTATCTCATAGCTACTTTCTTTTCGCCTTAAAGACATAAGAGAATCAATCTTATAGGCGGATCCGTCTCTAAGCGGATCCCGATCTCCAATAGAGTTAAAACGATCCTTGAACGCAAGGTCTTTACACTCTCTTATCCTTCCCAGAGAAGGATTCACAAGTCCTATGGGCGGATCACTTCACCTCAAAGATAGGTAGCAAATTGATCCCCTGGGCAGCTTTACTTCCTCTAGAAGGAATAGAACAGCTTCTAACCTTCACAAAGGTTCATACAATGGAGTATGGCTGGCCACCTACTCCAACACAAATCCTAGATGCCTATATATTTCCTTACGCAAACGTAAAGGTAAAATAACATAGCTTCCATAAAGGATTAAAACAAATTGTACTTAAAGGCGTTTTTACAATATCACAAATAAAAACAAACTAAGTAACAATGGGAGCATCCTCCTTTGCGCTTTCCTTGCTCACGGCGCTTGCTGGGGGAACTTCCTTCTCCATATCCACAGATACGCCAGCCGCAGATACCTCCTTATCCGCGGAGGATGTGGGACCAAGGGGAAGAGTCTGGTCAGGAATCGGTTCTTCACCTGCCTTAGAGGGCACCTCCTCAAGCTCATCTAATGTGACAGTAGTGGACGACTTGGTTTCTTCCATAGGCCCCTTCATCCATCTCCGAACATAATCACGGAGGTACTCCTTAGCATCTGACATTTTGTTGAATTTCGCCACATCCTCTGGTTCGGGGACGGCGAATTGCGGATCTGTGAAATTAGTCTCAGGATGCGCCAGCGAGAAGTACGCCATGAGCATTTCGCCGTAATAAAAGGCTTGCTCACCCGCCATATATTCAACTTCTCCAAGGGCGTCCTCGTGGCTTTTAGCATCAGACACGATCTTTGCCTTTAACTTCTCAATTTCTGCGTCCCTAAGAACCAAGGCGGCTGTGGCGGAAGCAAGGTTTGCATTAGCGGAAGCGAGGTTTGCATTAGCAGAAGCGATATTCGCATTGGCTTCCGCTACCTCCTTCTCTAACTTCTCGATGGTTACCTTATCCGCCACATTTTGAAGGAGCTCTGTTTCCATGGTGCGTATGCGAGTATACAACTGTCAAAAACAAACAATTCAGTCAAAAAGGAATGAAGGACTAGCATTTTCTGCAAAGCGAAATCCTTTCTAAAGAAACTCACCATGAGGAGCTCCGTTTTCCCCTTTTGCGCATGAATGGAACTAGGAATCTGGTTATGGTTCCTCTGCACTTCGCCCACCTGACCCAAGGCCTCATCCAAATCATTTAGGATGGATTCATTCTTGAAAGATCCTTGGGATCCAAATTTAGCGGACCAGTATCCACCAATATCGGGCTTCGCCGTCTACACAAACGTTCGAGGGTCAGAACTCAAGTCCAAAACTTGATGAACAAATAAAGATCAAAGGTAACCTACCTGTGCAATCTCCCCAGCAGGTTTGGCGGACCTCAGGGCATCCGCCATAAGCTTAAGACCTCCAGTGGTGTTAGGCTTCCTCCTCTTTAGTGGCGGCTCAATGATAGGGGTCAAAAACCCCTATCTTTGGGTACGGTTTTAGGACGGGTTTTAGAGTTATTTGGTTAATAAGCGAGCAATTCTCGCATTTAAATGCTTTCGTGTGAGTTAGTTAGGAATTGGAAACGTTCTATTTACTTTTCATCGTTTAGGCTCGTTTTATGATCAATTTAGGCAAATACGGCCGAAATAGCATGCATAATAGAATTCCGTTATCTTTTGAAGCTAATTGGTCCGTCAAAAGTCGCAGCAAACGAAGCGTTTGCTTAAAATGAGCGATTGACGGATCAATTTTGTCTTTTGGACTAATGTTTTCCGGAGTTTTTATGCGTGTGCAGGTGAAAGGGCATGGAACTCATCAAGCTTGAATCGAGCACGCTTCGGGCGAAAATGCTCGGCGAGCAGGGCCCCACGGGCCATTTCTGCTCGTCGAGCAGGCCGCCAGAGGCCTGCTCGGCGAGCAGGGGGCTGCTCGACGCGAGCAGCCCTGCGGGAATTGGTCAAAAAGACCAATTCCGCCCCCACGAAGCCACGTTCGGCCCCACGTCTTCCTACACCAATAAGGACACGAAAATAGGTCAAAACGAGGCCCGAGATGCGTCTATAAATAGGATTTTTCCATTGTAATTTAGAAATCTTTTACTTTTGTAATTAGCTTAGCTTCCACCTTGAGAAATCCTCTCCACCTCCTCCATATCCTTCAAACCTCCATTGAAGATACCTTCGAAGCTCCATTCACCGAGGATTACTCAAGCTCCATCCTTAAATCCTAGAAAGACGCCTGCATTGGTAGACAGGTTCCCTGAAAGGGATTTTTCTTCTTTTATATTCTGTCTAGCCTCTGATACATGCTATGAATTCTAGGTTTATTGTAACTTCATGACAATACATTCATCTTTGATATATAATATAGTTTTTGTTCATTCAATTGTTTTGATGTTTTAATCTTTGTCTCACGCTTTGTCTGATTGGTTTAACTCATTCGATAATCCCAAAATTAGGTTGGCACATATTGCGAGCTGAATCTGACCTAGTCAGTGCCTATAGGATTGACGACCCTATAGAAGATTAAGCCCAAATTACTGAGCCTTAGAGCTAGTTTCGGCCTTACAAGGGAATCACGAACTAGGGATTTTAGGAGGATAGGTCGGGTTAATCGCCTTGGACACAAGCGACTTAGTTTCAATTCAATTGCTTAAACATTCTATCATTGTTATCATCGTATTCCTTCATGTTCATTCAGTTAATTGCTTTGGTAAAAGATCAATTAGGGGTAGAGTAACTTAGTTAGGGTTAGAATAACTTAGTTAGAATTAGATAACTTAGCTAGGATTAGCATAATTCAACCTAGGAGTAGATTAATTAAACAAACCAAACTCAAAACCCCCTAAGCCTAGATAACATCCGAGATCGAGTAGCTTGATACTTGCAGAAATAAATCCTGTGGACGATAACCTGGACTTAAACCAGAAATTTATTACTTGATAACGACGGGGTACACTTATCCCTTAGTGAGGTTTCGCAGAAACCGCATCAAGTTTTTGGCGCCGCATCAATGGAGTTGTGAATTGCATTCTTTTTATGTTTTGGTCATTGGGTATCCCAAATTTTGCATGAATTTGTGAATTTCGGGTGAAACACTTAGGGACCAAATACTTATGGTTTAGTCCCTAAGTTCCTAAAGCTATGATTTTTGCCTATGAATGGTTGTTTGGGGGTTTATGTTGAAACTTGTAAATATGTTCTAACTCTTCAATTTTTGGTCTATTCTTCAGGAACTATGGGTCGGAAAGGCAAAGCTAAGGTCGTCGTCGAGAATGAAGCCGAATCTGAGGTCGAGTTCGACGAAAGCCTCCAAGCTAAGTATGATCCACCCTTTGGTCTTATTGATGAACGTGAGGGAATATTGTACGATAGGTTTTCCAAGCAAGACCTTGCTACACACATAGTTGTTGATCAAACTTATTTATCGAGTATAGGTTTAAAGAAGGATTTCAATGAAATCCTCAAATTCCACGGTTGGTATAGACTAGCCACCAAACAGACTCCAGTTTATCACAACTTTACCATGGAATTCTTGACCACTTGGAAAAAAGAGCTACCCTTGGGCGGTGGGAAACACTCTTTTAGACTAAACGATAAACCCTACCGTCTCGATGGCACCACACTAGCAGCCCTAATGGGAGTTTACAACGACCCAGAGGCAATCTCAGACTTTGAGAAGCCTATAACAAAAGATATAGCTTGGGAACAACTCACAAACATATCAGACTTTAACTCCCATACTGCTAGCCCAGTCGCTCTCCTAGACCCACTTCTCAATCTTGTTCACAAATTTGTGGCCCACAACTTATTGGGCAAAAACGAGAGCAATAAAGTCTCAAAGACGGAATTGCTCATACTATGGTGCGTGGCCAACCACAAACACGTGGACAATGTCAAGACCATATTTGAAGGCTTCTCAAGCCAAACAAGTAGAAAACGCGGTTCCCTAGGCCTTGGGCACTTAGTTACCAACCTACTTGAGAGCCAATTCAAAAATTTGGACAATCCCGAAATTGCTATTTACCCCACTTTGCTTAACTCCAAGTTTTTGGGGAAATCTACTTTTCAAGAAGTCTTAAACAGGAACCCAACCGGAGGAGCAAGCTCTAGCGCAGGGGGAAGAAAAAGAGCACGAGTTCCACAACAGCAGAGGGACGAAGAACCTGAGGAAGAAGAACCTGCGACAGCAGGAGACCAAAGGGAACACCAAGCGTCGGGGACGGAGGCCCAGTTCCAAGCCATCAACACTATGATGGCAGAAATGCGAGATCTTAACCTACGGACCTTTGACACTGTTCAGCAGATGGACCGACGGTTCACCAACTTTGAGCAGAACATGGACCGAAGGCTTTCGGGTCTTGAATACGTAGCAGCAGACTACTGCGAGCGCTACAACATGCCTTGGCCATACCCCCCGGCCGATCAGTAAGTTGTCTTCTCCACCCTAACTCTTTACACTCGTACTTCATGATTTGTGATGCAATGTTGGAACTTATTGCATGTTTTAGTGTGAGGAGGAGGGGTAGACAAACTTACAAAAATTGTATAAATTTTAAATTTTTGTTGCGTCGTGTCTAGTTTAGTTTAGCGTTTTTTAGGTTTTGTTTATGTTTTTGCATGTTTTAGGACCTAAAACCGTGAACCTCCTTCGAATCTAAACTTCGTTATTTGTCTTTGAGGGTTGAGAACCGAATCTAAAATTGCATGACAACTAGTTTAGGCGTAGGACACAACTCTTGTATCTGTAAAAGCATGAGCTACAGTTTGCATTTAGACCCTACTTTTGAAGAAATGCTAAAATCATTACTTAGGTAGATAACTTAAGAATTGAAGGCATGTGATATTAAACTTGAGTTTGGGGAAAACTAGTAAACACAAAATTGAAACCCAAAGAATTGTGAGCTGAATTTGAGCCTAAGAGCGAACATCAAAAAGCTCTTTTTCTTGACATTTTTGTGTGAATGCTTTGACTTGTGGAAGATTCAGATTTTGCACCTAATACTGTGTTGAACCTACATGCAATGATTTGAGATGATAAACGATGAATCAGCCTCATTAGAATTAATCCTTTTCTTTACCTTATTTTTTCTTTTTCATCCACTCTAGGAAGCCCCTTTGAGCCGACATTTTTATAGTTTGTAGATTTTTCTTTCGTTCTAACCCGTTTTTGCAAACCACAACTTGGTTCGCTATTTAACCTTTGTTTTTGCAAAGCTCGAAATTGAGCCTTTGCTTTCTTCTAGCGCTTTACCGTTGTTTATGGCATTTCAGTAGCAAGCCAAAAGGCTAAGAAGTGAATGAGCATCACTACCCCAAAAAGAAAAAGAGAAAAACAGAAACAGAAAAAGAAAAAGAAAAGAAAAGAGACGAACAAACGGGGAAAAACTTCATTCCCCAGTTCCTAAAAATCAAAAACGTCTCAAGAAAACATCCCAAAAGGAAAAAAATAATAAGGGATGAATAAAAAGCTCAGTCACTTCGTATTTGCTAAAGCCATTTTAACTTTGTTTTTGTAGCGCTAGAGCTTTTAACCTTTGTTGTACCTTTAACCCTCTAACCACATTACAACCCCAATTAGAGGCTATTTTTGATGTCATCGGAGTCATATAGCATAGTAGAGGAACTCGGATGAACGTGCAAAATCAACGTAATCCTAAGCAAGAACATAAGCCGAGAGTAAACACTTTAGCCACCAAAATTGTGTGAATGAGTGAACTACCTATGGTGAGGTGTTTTACTTAGCGATCCCCTTAAACTCGTTTAATTGAACATGTGTCCATTTGCTTAAAACTATGACCCATGATAATTGAAATGCGGCTTTTGGATATCGTGTCACTACTTTGTATTTCCGAATGCATGTAATTACAGATGCTCGAAGTTGTGTCAAGCACTTAGTCAAACCGGGAGGTTTTCTAGCTTGCTTGTGATGGCGGGTTTAGTTTTTAGTTTACTTGGGGACAAGTAAAGTTTTAAGTGCGAGGAGGTTTGATAGGGGTCAAAAACCCCTATCTTTGGGTATGGTTTTAGGACGGGTTTTAGAGTTATTTGGTTAATAAGCGAGCAATTCTCGCATTTAAATGCTTTTGTGTGAGTTAGTTAGGAATTGGAAACGTTCTATTTACTTTTCGTCGTTTAGGCTCGTTTTATGATCAATTTAGGAAAATACGGCCGAAATAGCATGCATAATAGAATTCTGTTATCTTTTGAAGCTAATTGGTCCGTCAAAAGTCGCGCCAAACGAAGCGTTTGCTTAAAATGAGCGATTGACGGATCAATTTTGGCTTTTGGACTAATGTTTTCCGGAGTTTTTATGCGTGTGCAGGTGTAAGTTCGGACGAAAAAGGGCATGGAACTCATCAAGCTTGAATCGAGCACGCTTCGGGCGAAAACGCTCGGCGAGCAGGGCCCCATGGGCCATTTCTGCTCGTCGAGCAGGGCGCCAGGCGCTTGCTCGGTGAGCAGGAGCCTGCTCGCCGAGCAGGCCACCAGGCGCCTGCTCGGCGAGCAGGGGGCTGCTCGGCGCGAGCAGCCCTGCTCGCCGAGCAGCCTTCCCTGCTCGGCGAGCAGCCCTGCGGGAATTGGTCAAAAAGACCAATTCCGCCCCCACGAAGCCACGTTCGGCCCCACGTCTTCCTACACCAACAAGGACACGAAAATAGGTCAAAATGAGGCCCGAGATGCGTCTATAAATAGGATTTTTCCATTGTAATTTAGAAATCTTTTACTTTTGTAATTAGCTTAGCTTCCACCTTGAGAAATCCTCTCCACCTCCTCCATATCCTTCAAACCTCCATTGAAGATACCTTCGAAGCTCCGTTCACCGAGGATTACTGAAGCTCCATCCTTAAATCCTAGAAAGACGCCTGCATTGGTAGACAGGTTCCCTGAAAGGGATTTTTCTTCTTTTATATTCTGTCTAGCCTCTGATACATGCTATGAATTCTAGGTTTATTGTAACTTCGTGACAATACATTCATCTTTGATATATAATGTAGTTTTTGTTCATTCAATTGTTTTGATGTTTTAATCTTTGTCTCACGCTTTGTCTGATTGGTTTAACTCATTCGATAATCCCAAAATTAGGTTGGCACATATTGCGAGCTGAATCTGACCTAGTCAGTGCCTATAGGATTGACGACCCTATAGAAGATTAAGCCCAAATTACTGAGCCTTAGAGCTAGTTTCGGCCTTACAAGGGAATCACGAACTAGGGATTTTAGGAGGATAGGTCGGGTTAATCGCCTTGGACACAAGCGACTTAGTTTCAATTCAATTGCTTAAACATTCTATCATTGTTATCATCGTATTCCTTCATGTTCATTCAGTTAATTGCTTTGGTAAAAGATCAATTAGGGGTAGAGTAACTTAGTTAGGGTTAGAATAACTTAGTTAGAATTAGATAACTTAGCTAGGATTAGCATAATTCAACCTAGGAGTAGATTAATTAAACAAACCAAACTCAAAACCCCCTAAGCCTAGATAACATCCGAGATCGAGTAGCTTGATACTTGCAGAAATAAATCCTGTGGACGATAACCTGGACTTAAACCAGAAATTTATTACTTGATAACGACGGGGTACACTTATCCCTTAGTGAGGTTTCGCAGAAACCGCATCACTCAACCACCGTTTCCGCAGGATGTTTTCCAGTATTCGTTTGAGGATTCGCCGCTTGATCTTTCTTACGTGCTTCAGCCTCAAGAAACTTCCTATGCTTCTCTGCAAGAGCGTGATTGGCCTTAGATAAACCCCTGCCAAAGAAAACATTAAAGTAATCAAAGTTCACGAAGAAACGAAAAGTACCTTGGTCAAATTGCGTAATCTTTGAGTAAATGAATTGATCCCCTTCCCGGCGAATCAATGGAATATCACTCATCATGAAAGCTAAGGCATCCGCATATGTCCATGCATCCGCCTTGATCTGCTTCATGAGCTCCGCCACCTCCTCATCGCTATCCGTTAAAATTCGCATATCGCCCGCCATATGTAATGGCCTGGGATTCCAAAACGAAGGAAAACCCAGTGGTTTGCCATCTTTTATCTTCACGTAGAAGAATCTCACATCCCAGCAATGGACATTGGACATTTTGTCACTAAAGGGCGAATATACTCCGAATTTGGCGAATGTAAGGTAGGATTCGGACTTCCGTTTCGATGGTTTGTGAAAGGCTCTAAAGATACGCCCCGTATATACTACTCCTAAATTTGAGGCGAGGTAGCAGTCTAAAGCGATATCTAACCAGCAGTTGGGGTGTAGCTGGCTGACTGTGATGTTAAAGTAGGAGAGGATGTCCGCCATCATCTTTGGAAGAGGAAGTCGGAATCCTCTCTCCACGTGACTACAGTATACTATAAGGAAACCGCTAGGCGGACAGGAAGGACGTTGATGAGATGCGGCAAGCTGAGTCTCATAGTTCTTGATCCAGGGAAAGCGATTCGCCAGATCCGTTAGATCCGCGGCGCTCATACGAGACGGAGTAGACTCCGCTCGGGGATTCTTTTTCCTAGGAGGAATAGAAGAAGAGGCCATTGTCCCCGGAAACCACCTAGATGCACCGGCCGGAGCGGCGCCGGAGACAGAAGTAAAAAGAATCGGGTTCCTAGTGGAACGAGTTTGATAGTGATTACGCACCGAGTCACTAAACCCAGCTAGATCCGAGTTAATCGTGCCCTCGGAAGAAGAAGAGTTCTCCGATGACGAAGTGGTCTAACAAAAATCAACTTCTATTTCGGGAGAAGGGGTCGAATTAAAAAGTTCTAAAGCTGATCTAGAAGATGAAGACGAACTTCTAAACATCCAGAGAAAAGTTAAACAAAAGAAAATGAACTTACATGAGAAATCGGAAGCTTGGTGCGAAACTCTGAAAAATTCTCAGAAAAAGCTTCGAGCAATAGAGAAAAAACGAAGAAGTGAAGAAGAAAGGGAAAGCGAAAGAGGAAGAAGAAAGTTTTCTCCTTCCTGGGGCAGTGCGTCCACTACACGTGTCATTCATCCATTGGCATTGAACAGTGTGCTCATTAATACAGGTGTTTATGACGGCGCGCGGAAGCTCAAAAGCCCTAAAGGACTTTAAGGGCATTTTGGGGGGGCTTTTGATAACATCGAGATATTAACCCGAGGACTGAAAGGGATATTCACCTCAAGAACGCCGCGTAGTGATCCCCAAAGGGGAGCTGGCAGGCGGATCTCCACGGATCTGCTCTGGGAGATCCGTTGGCGGACCTATGAGGCGAATCTCTTCATTCACCTGATTCGCCACTATAACGGCTGGCCGCCGACTCGGCCATAAAGATCATTAATGAGTAATCAATTAGCTAACTGCCAGGTTAAAGATAACTCGTAACCGCCATTAATGGAGCATTAATGGAGACTTTCTAGTTACCTGAAGGTTACGACTTCACAGCTATATATAGCCTGATCCCCTAGGCTATCAAGGTACACATTCTCACAACCTTTGTCAATTCAGTTTGTTTCCTTGAATCATCTTACTGACTTTGGCATCGGAGCTTCCCCCCGTCGAATCCAACGACGCCCCCACAGGGACGGAAGTTGATCAGAATTTCTCTACCGGTTATCAATGCTGAAACTGAATGCTGAACTGAACTGAACTGAACTGAACTGAAGTGAATTGAATTGAATTGAACTGAACTGAACTGAACTGATTGTTACTGAAATTAAGTGATAAAGAACAGGGCCTTAAGCAATATGTACATTTAATTAATCCTATTTCTCTACTTAATCTAACTTTTTCTTTGATCCTAGTATTTATTAATTTCGGAACTTGTGATGTATGTCGAGGAATTAATTACCTAAAACAATTCAGATAATGTAAGATTAGTATGCTCGTTTTATTGTGTATTAAAATTTCATTAATAAGTGATATTATTAGGATTTATATCTTCAATCTCTATGTTTAGAAGTCATGATTTAATAATGTCAAGCCATCAATTGGCTGAAAAGCTTATTAAGTAAGGCTCTGCAATTCGTATTTAGAGATAGGTATACAAATATTTTTAATATTGTCAATGGGAGTTATTTCGTTCGTAATATTATAAATGGTACAATTAAGAGTTAAATGTTGATAAACTTCACATTTTTCTTCTCCCGATATGCTTTATTTATAGGCTTTTTCTCTCTTGTTGGCCTTGAGCCATGAACTGATTGACTAAAGATTCTTCATTGAGGCGTCTTGTATCTCGTAATTGCTGGTTATCTAGCTAACCATCAGTTTGGAGTTACTTTTTATAATTTTTCGATCTGATTTTATGATGTGGAGTATTCAGATGCCTTAAAGTATTGCTTCATACTTTGTATTGTTATTGGATGCCGAAAAACTAAGAGATACAACATACTTCAAGGTGGTCCCTTCTGGGGCTTTCACATAAACATCAATATCAACGTCATCCTTGTTAGAGCTTCTATCAATAATTATTACCAATATGTAATTTGGAACAAGACCAAGTGCTTTGCCATTTGGGGATCTCTATTAAGAAGTCGACCAAAGCTTGAGCCTTGAAAGTTCTTCGCGGTACAAATTTTATGTCAAACTTTGTCGATTTTAGAGCAAACTCAATTATTCTTCCCAAAGTTTATGGCGTTTGCAGTATCTTTCGAAGTTGAGTATCTATTCTCACTACAATAAAGTGTTTTTGAAAATAGTGCTCAAGCTTTTGTGTCCTAATTACTACTTCAACATCTTGCAAGACCCTGCTTACATAATAAACTAAGCATTACTCGGTACCTTCTTCTCTAATCAAGACCATTATGAGGGACTTATGGCCACACTTATGTACATACATATATAATGTTTCTCTATGGACTGGTCCTCTTAGTAATGGTGAAGAAGCTAGAATTTCCTTGATCTTTTCAAAAGACGTTTGGCATTATATTGTCTAGTTAAAATCTTTGGCTCCTTTAAAGCTTTTGTAAAAAGACAAGCATGTTTTCGGCAAACAGGATATGAATCAACCATAAATATGCTTGAAGGTTTGAAGCATGCTCTTCCACAAATTTCCTTTTAATTATCATATCACCCACATATATTCATGCGGATGTTTGTTGATATCGTTGAAAATTTTGTTCATGAGTCTCTAGTACGTAGCCCCGATGCTTTTGAGGCCGAAGGCCATGACCTTGTAGAAATATGTTCCTTCGTGTGGTGAAACTAGTTTTTCCCATGTCCTTGGGATCCATCGAGATTTGATGATATCTTATAGCGGTATCAAGTAACGAATAGAATCAATTAGTATATGAATGCATAGGAGCGGATAAGACACCTTCGGACAAGCTGTTCAAATCTGTGAAGTCAATACATAACCTCCACTTTCTATTTGTCTTCTTCACCGTAACAACATTGGCCATCCACTTCGAGTAATAAAGCCCTTCAATGTGGCCGCAGTCTATCAACTTCTTTACTTCAGTCTTGATTAATTTTTTGTTGGGCTGCTCCATGATTTCTTTTCTTCTATTTTACTAGCGTGCTTTTAGATCTATATTTAATAAGTGCATCATGAGTTTGGGTGAGACTCTCACCACGTCTAATGGAGAATAAGAGAAATTACTTTGCAAATATTGTAGGATCATGGAGTAAGTTAATTTGAAAATTATTTCTAGTGAGATCTTTTTACTAACCATAAAAAGAAAAATAATGATTTATAATTATGTGATAGAAGTAAAATAAATTTATACGTGACAAATTACCAATATAAATATATTATGTGACAAGGTTATAATTCCATGTTGACAATATTTAAGAATTTGGTTAAAATTGGATCATTTCCTCATTTTGGGCTTTTTCAGACATTAAGCAGGCCCATGATCTGATTCCACGACGCCGTTTTACACCTCTCTCCAATCTATTCTCAGCAGCACCAAATTGAGCGACCTCTCGATTTGCAGCGACCCAGCTCTCTAATCAGACCTTAGATCGAGATTGAAACATCGGAGATCCTTTTCGGAGTATCAGAGATTTTACCAACATGGCTCTCAATCTCCGTCCGAAACAAACCGGTAAAGTTTCCTTTTTCTCTCTATCTCTTGTTCTGCTGAAATTTCATCTTCTGAGTATTGCTGTTTGTTCTCTTCATGTCTCATTCCATTTCTCTAATTGCATGAATATAGTTTAGGGCTTTCGATCCTTATACTTCAATTGGTGGAAGAAATCAAATAAAATTATGTAGGATAGAGATTGTAACCTTTTTTTATGCTGTTTTTCTATGTCTATTGAACTTGATCTATAATTTTGAATTCAGAATGTATAATCCGGATGCTAAACCTGAATCAACCTGTAAACGCTACTGGTACTGCTAATGAAGAGGTGTACAAGATCTTGATTTACGATAAGTTTTGCCAGAATATCTTATCTCCATTGATCCATGTCAAGGATCTTCGCAAGCATGGGGTTACCCTCTATTTCCTTATTGACAAAGATAGGAAACCTGTCCATGATGTTCCTGCTGTCTACTTTGTTCAACCTAGTCAACCCAATATTCAGCGAATTATTGCTGATGCCTCGCGTTCGTTGTATGATACTTTCCATCTTAACTTTTCATCCTCAATCCCTCGTCCACTTCTCGAAGATCTTGCATCTGGTACCTTGAATTCAGAATCAATTGAAAGGATATCTAAGGTGCATGATCAGTATTTGGAGTTTGTGACTTTGGAGGATAACTTGTTTTCATTGGCCCAGAAGTCGAACTACGTTCAATTGAATGATCCCTCTGCTGGGGATAGGGAAATTGAGGAAATTATTGAGAAGATTGTTAGTGGTTTGTTCTGTGTTCTGGCAACGCTGGCAGTTGTACCGGTTATTAGGTGCCCACGCGGAGGACCAGCAGAGATGGTGGCTTCGGCATTGGATCAGAGGCTGAGGGATCATTTATTATCGAAGAACAATTTGTTTTCAGAAGGTGGAGGTTTTATGACCTCATTTCAGAGGCCAATTCTGTGCATATTTGATAGGAATTTTGAATTGTCAGTAGGGATACAGCATGATTTCAGGTATCGCCCTCTTGTTCATGATGTGCTTGGCTTGAGGCTGAATAGGCTGAGTGTACAAGGTGAAAAGGGTGGGATGAAATCATTTGAGTTGGATAGTTCTGATCCATTTTGGGTTGCGAATGGATCTCTGGAATTTCCTGAAGTTGCTGTAGAAATTGAGACCCAATTGAATAAGTACAAGAGGGACGTTGATGAAGTGAACAGGAGGACTGGTGGAACAGATGGGGCAGAATTTGATGGCACAGACATGATTGGGAATACAAAACATTTGATGAATGCAGTGAATTCCCTGCCTGAGTTGACAGAGCGAAAGCAGGTGATTGATAAGCACACAAACATTGCGACTGTGTTATTGGGTGAGATCAAGGAGAGGTCCCTTGATTCCTATGCCAAAAAGGAAAGTGACATGATTATCAGAGGAGGAATTGATCGGAACGAACTTTTGGGAGTGCTTAAAGGGAAAGGATCCAAGATGGATAAGTTGAGATTTGCAATCATTTACCTTATATCTTGTGAGAGCCTTAACCAGTCAGAAGTTGAAGCAGTGGAAGCGGCTCTTAAGGAATCCGAAGTCGATACTTGTGCATTCCAGTATGTTAAGAAAATGAAGTCACTAAACGTTTCATTAGCATCAGCAAACTCTGCAAGCAGAAACAATATTGTTGATTGGGCTGGAAAGCTTTACGGGCTCGGTGCTGTCACAGCTGGTATGAAGAATTTACTATCTAGTGATAGTCAGTTAGCATTGACGAGGACTATCGAAGCGTTGATGGAGGGAAGACCTAATCCTGAAGTTGATTCATACATGGTGTTTGATCCCCGTGCTCCAAAATCAGGGGCAGGTAGCAGCCATCTCAAAGGTCCATTCAAAGAAGCAATTGCATTCATGATTGGTGGTGGCAATTATGTAGAGTATGGAAGCTTGCAAGAGCTTGCACAACGCCAGCAGCCGGTTAAGCACATAATATATGGAACGACAGAAATGCTCACCGGAGCAGAGTTTGTCGACCAGCTGACTCTGTTGGGGCAAAAGATGGGATTAGGTAGTAGTATTAGTGCTCCTGCTCTTGCTCCAACTCAGTAATGCAGATAATTTTGTACATGATCCTTAAACCAGCTTGTCTAATGGTTCACACATTGAAGAATAGGAGTCACACAATCTATTACAAGTTATGATACTCTTTGATTCGGATGGAGTCTATTCTCTTGCTGCAAGCTAAGGAGAATGATATGCAGGTTTTCAGACAAGAATTTCGCCGTCTTTAAACTAGTCGAGAGAGAGGGGTTCGTATATCATGTATCTTATTTTTCAAATTAAAAAGCTATTATGTTGATCTTTTCATTTTAGCTTAGTTGTCTGTGGTCTTTTACTAAAGTTTTTGATGCGAGTGGAGATTATCCGTATTTGAATCAACATATCAACATAAGGATTGCAAATTCTGATTCAATTTATTTGTGTGGTTGATTTTACACTGTATTTTAATGCAGGACTTTGCCTCTTTCCTTTTGCCTTGTATCAACTAATTCTTGATTTATATTGATTACTTAATTATGGGTAATGGTCAAATGCAGTCATGGTTACTAAAGTGTGAGGTATGCGTGTCCGTGGTCACTAAAGTCATTTTCGAGACGATAAATTCATTAAAGTTTTACTAAGGGTTGGTTAAGTTAGTGGTTGTTCGATATTAGTTCTTTGTTATTAGCTTGTCATTAGCTGATTAATTAGTAGTATTTAAAATAATTATGATGAATTGTTAGTTTATAAAATGTCTAATATGAGTATTATTTAAATTAATCAAAAAATAAATTATAAAATGAAAAATGTAATACGCAAATTAATAAAAATAATAATCTAAATGACTAAATAAAAATAAAAAAACAGTAATTTATTTAATGGAGCAAAGCTTTATTTGTTCGATGATAATATAATAAAGATATGAGTAATGTTAAAAAAGAAAAGTGTTTTATAAAAATAAAAAATATAATTTTACCAAAATTAATGAAATACAAATAACTTTTCATGTAAGACCCTAAAAGGGATTTTTTTTGCGAAAAGTTTAAGAACACTATTTCTTTCATTAAAAAAGTTTAAAATTGCGATTTAGTAAACCTAAACAAACATTGTTAAGTCATTATAGTTCGATACGAGAAATCCCACTTGAAAGTTGATGCATCGATCGAGCCAATAAAAATTCCTTGTAGACACGCGGCAAGACAAAAAAAAAAGTTTAAAAATTATTCTTGGTCAATCACACTAAATTTTAACTTTGAATTATAATTATAATCAAGAATATAAAAAAAAATTAAAAATTTATTCTTGGTTAATCACACTAAATTTTAACTTTGAATTATAATTATAATCAAGAATACAAAGTGTTAAACTTAAAAACTTATATGAAAAAATTAAAAATATATTTTTATTATTAATTCAAATTTAAAATTGAAAAACATTTAAATTTTGTATATTAGGTATTTACATTAATATTTTAAAAACTAAATATATAATAAATAATATAAACTTTTGACATTTCTAGAAATATTAAATAGCTTTATACAGGACAGAAAAGGAGCAGTTAAAGTCTACCAACGAAAGTTTACATATTGTTCAATGTAATCCCCAAGTCTTAGCTTTTTTTTCTGTTATGTTATTTACAAGTTTTTTTTTTTTTTTTATAAGAGGTAAATATACTTAGAGTAATAAGTAATTTTATTTCTAACGTTGGTTGACAGTCAATAGCAATTTTACTACTAATGTTGGTGGTAATGCCAATTCAAATATCATAATAAAACACATATATTTTATTCTTTATTATGCACCAATTACATATCAGTTGGTTTTAAAAAAAGATTTCATATTTTTTTTTGTGATTTATTAATAAAATTGGAGATTATTTTTTTCAAATCCAACGAAATATTTAATATTTTTTCTAACTCGTATAAAATACAGTATATTTTTCACTAACTAATAACAAATTAACGTATATGTGAAATGTAAATATCAAGATTCATAACCAAAAAGATGGTTTGATGAATTATTTCTTAAATTTAACCGAATTTCAACATTAAAGGTATTTACTATCAATCTTATGAGTAAAATTGCACCATTTTAAACGTTATGAGTAAAATCGCTCCTATGTAAGTACACATTATGGGCAATTTGCACTTTTTTTTTTCTCACTAATGCTGTATAAACACGTAATTTTCTCGCATTTTGGTAAGCATAAAAAACAATTAAGAGAAATGTCATATGCAGCTAGCCTCTTTACCATAGTTATATTAGAGTTGGGCTTTAGCAATGATAATGGGCCTTTAAATTTTTTCCCTTCTCAGCCTAATTTGAATAAGAAAGATTGCTCACATCAGTGGTGTTCACATAGCTTCAACAAAGTTTGGGAAATTTACATAGAAATTTATTTCTTTTTAATTATTTGCAACTATCTCAAATAATAATTTAAATTATTTTGATTTAATTTATTATTATTTTTAACTTAACGAAAGTTTATATAAATTATGAGTTTATGATATATTTTTTTTCAGGTTAAAGATTTATGAATTAAAGTCTAATTTTTTTAAATTACGATATAAAATATAGTGATATAGAATTATATTTGATAGTATAATCTACTTCTAATTTTATATTTAATTATTAATTTTGATATAAAAAGCTAAAAAGTTTCTAATTAAGACTATCAACATTATTTTTAAAAATGAAAAAAAAAATGTATGTTTATAAATTAATTTTCTCATATTATTATTAGGGAAAAGTATAAAAATAAATCTTGTGGTTACATCTATTTTCGATTGCAGCCTTGTGGTTTACAAATTTATAAAATGGTACCTTGAGGTTTATTCCGTTAGCAAACACATACCAAATTGACTAACGGTGTTAAAAGTCAAATGGAAAAGAGTTTATTTGGTCCTTATATTTATTTATTTTATAAATTAATACCCCTTATTATCTAATTATCATAAACAAACCCCAAAATTAAAAATAAAAATCAAATTCACCTTCTTCTCTCTATAATTTCTTATTTTTCTTATTCTTTCTCTCTTTAAAATTACAAAATCAAATAAAATCATATATTGTTGGGCTTGGCCCAATTATAATTTATGAAATAAGCTCACCCATGTGTCTTCATGTGTCTTTAAGTTTTTTCAAGTGAAAAAAACATCCCACATTGCTTTCAAAGCACTTGGTGGAGATGTTTATAAAGAAGGTCCTCACATGCTTGGGGTGTGCCCCAAGGGGTACCCACTTTTGTGAAAGGATGAGGACCTATCTCCTTGATTGACCACCACACACGCGCGCCGTCCGACCGAACCGGGTGTGGTGTGGTGTGGTGTGGTGTAAAATGTATATTTTTTTATTGAAAAAAATTAATAATATTTTTTTATTATTATTTTTATTAATTTCGGAAATCAATTTTTTATTTAATTATTTATACTCTGATTTAGTCTTTGTGAACGTTGTTCATAACGTCCAATTTTTCTGAACGTGTCTTCAGTCTCCTCCACCTTCCTGATTTTCCTCCTTCACCTTCTCCATGAAATCAGAGCTCAACAGCTCTTTTTTCCCTGTATAAATAGGTGATGTGAGACTGCCTTTCATAATACAATTACTTTGATTCATTCTGTATTTTTTCGAAACTGAGCAAATAGACAGAGAGTGTATACAAAACGATTTTCGTATGGTGCAATACAAAAATCGTATTTAAGAGTGCTGTTTTATCCTGGAGGCGACCGGAGTTCATACTGTTTGCTAATTTCCAGCAGTTCCGCGAACGTCTTAAAGAAAGCGACATTGTCCGCGACCTGCCCATTTAATTTTGTTCGGTCTATTCCTGTTTTTCTGAGTTCGAGTTACAACAATTTTAAGACGATTCAATTTCTGCTGATGGCTACCGAACAATCAAATGGCATCGTTTAAATCAACAAACCATTCCGGTTTGAAGGAGCCCACTTCCGAAGATGGAGACAGAAGATGATGTTCTATCTCACAACAAAGAAGGTAGCTTCTGTTCTGACTTCTGAAAAACCGACTGTTCCTGAAGATGGTGATGGTGATGAGGCAAATGTTCGTGCTGCTATTCGTGCTGCTGAAAGATGGACAGAAAATGATTTTCTGTGCAAAAATTATATACTCAATGGGTTGACAGACGATCTCTACGATTACTATACTGCTGAAGAAAAAACAACAAAAGAAATTTGGTCGGATCGAAAAAGTACGCTGTAAGCCGCTACCTCAAATTCCAGATGACTGATGACAAGTCCGTGGAAATTCAATCTCATGAATTACAGAAGATAGCACATGAAATTATTTCAGAAGGTATGCCTTTAAACGATCAATTTCAAGTTGTTGTCATTATTGACAAATTGCCTCCTTCGTGGAAAGATTTTAAAAATGTTTTGAGGCACAAAACAAAAGAATTTTCGATGGAAAGTCTGATTACACGCCTCCGAATTGAGGAGGAAGCTCGAAAACAAGATTTAAAAGAAGAAGTGCTTATTGTTTCTAATAACACTAAAAGGTCCACTGCGATTCTGAAACCCACTCAAAAGAATTTTAAGAATCAGAACCGCAAACCAATCCAAAATCGCAACACCCGAGTTAATTTGAATTGGAACCTTCAAAGGAACCAAAATAGGCCACAGCAACGACCGTCTAGAAATGATGTTGCTTTCCTATGCTTTAATTGTGGGAAACCAGGTCATATGGCACGTAAGTGCAGGAACAGGCTAAACACTACTCCTAGTGTTAACCTGACTGAAGAGCAACATAATTTTGTTGCTATGATTTCTGAGATCAACCTCATAGGTGGATGAGATTGGTGGTGGGTAGACACTGGTGCTTCTCGCCATGTTTGCTATGATAGAAGTATGTTCAAAACATACACTGCTGTGACCGAAGATAAGAAAGTGTTATTGGGTGATTCCCATACCACTATTGTTGCTGGAATTGGTAATGTGGAATTGAACTTCACATCTGGAAAAACCTTAACTTTGAAGGATGTGATGCATACTCCAGAAATGAGAAAAAATTTGGTTTCGGGCTATCTTCTCAACAAGGCTGGTTTTACTCAGACTATAGGAGCAGATTTATTTACTTTGACTAAGAACAATGTATTTGTAGGAAAATGTTATGCTACTGAAGGCATGTTTAAGTTGAATGTTGAGATTAATAAAGTGAATGCTTCTGTTTACTCTTTGTGTACTTTTAATGTTTGGCATGCTCGTTTTTGTCATGTTAATAAGCGTATCATTAAAAATATGAGTAACTTAGGATTAATTCCAAAATTGAATTTGAATGAGTTTCTTAAATGTGATTATTGTAGTCAGGCAAAAATCACAAAACACACCTCATAAATCTGTTGTTAGGGATTCCGAACCTCTAGATTTAATTCATTCTGATATATGTGAATTAGATGGAAAGTTGACTAGAAATAACAAACGATATTTTATAACCTGTATTGATGATTGTTCTGACTTTACTTTTGTTTATTTGATGAAAAATAAAAGTGAAGCGTTTGACATGTTTAAGTTGTTCATAGTTGAAATAGAAAATCAATACAATAGGAAAGTCAAGAGACTTCGTAGCGATAGAGGCACAGAATATGGTTCTAGACTGTTTATTGATTTCTATAAAACACATGGCATTATACATGAAACCACAGCACCTTATTCACCAGAAATGAACGGAAAGGCTGAAAGGAAAAATAGGACACTTACTGAATCTGTAGTAGTTATTATGCTTAGTTCAGGTGCCGCCTCACATTGGTGGGGAGAAATCATTTTGACTGTTTGCTATGTGCTAAATAGGGTCCCTAAATCAAGAAGCAAAATCTCTCCTTATGAGATCTTGAAAAATAAAACACCTAGCCTGTCATATTTTAGAACTTGGGGTTGTTTGGCTTATGTTAGGATTCCTGACCCAAAGAGAGTCAAACTTGCCAGTAGGACTTATGAATGTGTGTTTATTGGATATGCTGTGAATAGCAAAGCATATAGGTTCTATGATTTGAATGCAAAAGTCATCTTGGAGTCAAATGATGCTGACTTTTATGAAGATAGATTTCCCTTTAAATTGAGAAATAGTGGGGGTGCATCATCTAGTAGCATACCCGCTATTAGACCTATAGTGCAAAAAGAGATTGAGGAATCTGAACCTAGGAGAAGTAAGAGACCTAGAGTATCTAAAGACTTTGGTTCTGACTTTTATGCTTTCACAGTAGAAGAGGATCCACTTATTATACAAGAAGCCTTAACCTCATTAGATGCTGATTTATGGCAAGAAGCCATTAATGATGAAATGGACTCACTTGAGTCAAACCAAACTTGGCACTTAGTAGACTTGCCACCAGGTTGTAAACCAATAGGTTGTAAATGGATCCTTAAGAAGAAACTGAAACCTGATGGTTCAGTAGATAAGTTTAAGGCTCGCCTTGTAGCTAAAGGCTTTAGACAAAGAGAAAATGTTGATTTCTTTGATACTTATTCACCTGTCACTAGGATTACGTCTATACGTGTTTTGATGGCTATTGCTTCTGTCCACAATCTTGTGGTGCACCAAATGGATGTTAAAACTGCATTTCTGAATGGTGAACTAGAAGAAGAGGTTTATATGGATCAACCTGAGGGCTTTGTAGTCTTTAATCAAGCCCATAAGGTATGTAAGTTAGATAAGTCTTTATATGGGCTAAAACAAGCACCTAAGCAATGGCATGCGAAATTTGATAACTTGATTATTTCAAATGGCTTTAAGGTGAATGAAAGTGATAAGTGTTGAAACACCTTTCCAGGGACCAACAATAAGTGTATCTACTACAAATATGAAAATGGTCTCTGCACCCTTATTTGCCTATATGTTGATGACTTGCTTATTGTTGGATCTAATATTCATGTTGTGAATGCTGTTAAGTCTATGCTATGTGAACACTTTGATATGAAAGATCTAGGAGAAGCGAACGTCATTCTTGGCATAAAGATAACTAGGTCTGAAACTGGAATTTCTTTAGATCAATCTCACTACGTTGAGAAGATTCTAAAGAAATATAACTACTTTGATTGTAAACCTGCATGTACACCTTACGACCCGAGTATAAAACTTTTTAAGAACACTGGAGACAGTGTAACACAATCAGAGTATACTAGCATAATTGGCAGTCTTCGGTATGGCACTGATTGTACTAGACCCGACATCGCGTATGTCGTAGGATCGCTATGCAGATTTATTAGTAGACCTAGTGTGGAGCATGGAATGCTATAGAAAGGGTCATGAGATACCTTAAAAGAACCATGAATCTTGGATTACATTATCAAAGGTTTCCAGCAGTCCTTGAAGGATATAGTGATGCTGACTGGAATACCTTATCAGATGATTCCAAGGCTACCAGTGGCTATATTTTCAATATAGCTGGTGGTGCTGTTTCATGGAAGTCTAAGAAACAGACTATTCTAGCTCAATCAACCATGGAATCAGAACTGATTGCACTAGCTGTGGCTAGTGAAGAAGCAGGTTGGTTGAGAAGTCTGTTAGCTGAGATTCCCCTATGGGAAAAACCGATTCCAGCTGTATTGATCCACTGCGATAGTACCGCGGCTATTGCTAAAATTCAGAATCGTTATTACAACGATAAGAAACGACAGATACGTCGTAAGCACAGCACTGTGAGAGAGCTACTCACTAAAGGAGCTGTTAGAGTGGATCACATACGCTCAGAAGAGAATTTAGCCGATCCTTTGACGAAAGGATTAGCTAGAGAGAAAGTCCATAATACGGCAAAGAGTATGGGACTTATGCCCCTACAGTGATGAGTTACACACAATGGTATCCCAACCTATAGACTGGAGATCCCAAGAAATAGGTTCAAAGGGTAATAACAAGTTGTGTTGTAATATGAGTCAGATCATGCAATTTGAAGCATGAATATCCTGAAGCGATTTGAGGTTGAGATAATAGAAACTTTTAATGAAGTCTATACTCCATTTGGAGTGAAGTACATAGCTACAGGAGTACTTTTGATAGACTCACCTATATGAATGTGGAAGTGAGACCGCTTCCTATGAGTTTAGGGCAAAACTCTAGAGCATTCATTAAACCGGGATAGACGTGCATGGCCATAAACGCACGAGCTACTAGAACTACACTCTGAAAAGGTTATGGCGTGATATAAATCAGAGATAGAGTTCAAGACTACGAGTCACTCTAGTAAAATCTGAACTATACTCACTACGCAAAGGTTCAAATCGAAAGATACCTCTGTTTATGTCTGACCTTATGTAACTGCTCAGTAAAACGATTTCAAAAATTCTAGTGGGGGATTGTTGGGCTTGGCCCAATTATAATTTATGAAATAAGACCACCCATGTGTCTTCATGTGTCTTTAAGTTTTTTCAAGTGAAAAAAACATCCTACATTGCTTTCAAAGCACTTGGTGGAGATGTTTATAAAAAAGGTCCTCACATGCTTGGGGTGTGCCCCAAGGGGTACCCACTTTTGTGAAAGGGTGAGGACCTATCTCCTTGATTGACCACCACACATGCGCGCGTGCGCCGTCCGTCCGACCGAACCGGGCCGGGCCGGGTTGGGTTAGGTTGGGGTTGTGTGGTGTAAAATGTATATTTTTTTATTAAAAAAATTAATAATATTTTTTATTATTATTTTTATTAATTTCGGAAATCAATTTTTTATTTAATTATTTATACTCTGATTTAGTCTTTGTGAACGTTGTTCATAACGTCCATTTTTTCTGAACGTGTCTTCAGTCTCCTCCACCTTCCTGATTTTCCTCCTTCACCTTCTCCATGAAATCAGAGCTCAACAGCTCTTTTTTCCCTGTATAAATAGGTGATGTGAGACTACCTTTCATAATACAATTACTTTGATTCATTTTGTATTTTTTCGAAACTGAGCAAATAAACAGAGAGTGTATACAGAACGATTTTCGTACGGTGCAATACAAAAATCGTATTTAAGAGGGCTATTTTATCCTGGAGGCGAACGGAGTTCATACTGTTTGCTAATTTCCGGCAGTTCCGCGAACGTCTTAAAGAAAGCGACATTGTCCGCGACTCTGCCCATTTAATTTTGTTCGGTCTGTTCCTGTTTTTCTGAGTTCGAGTTACAACATATATTAGAAGACAAACAAAAACATTGCATTAAGATTAAACCATATCCCTCAGCCATTTCACAGCCATGGAAAACCATATCTAATTTTCCTTCTTCATGCATTCCTTTGATCTCATCCGCGTCACCAATGTATTTTGTTCCGATAAAAACTCTCGAAAGTCCCAATCCTCCTCTGTCCAAACCTTCTGCTAATAGTTTTTTAAGCTCCTCCTTAAACCATGAATGCATCGATACATCTCTTTCGTCAACTCTAAGGCCTAATCCTTTTAGAATTACTCTCACATGACAGCAATCCTCATAAGTTTTTCGAACTCCTCGCAGAGTATATGATTGCCTTCTCTTTGCTCCCCTTTGAACTATCCGGTTTGTCGTCTTCGTCGGAGGATGATGGCTTGACGTAAAATGGGTGATCTGAGGAGAGTTGATTTAGTGATTATCTAAATGTGACGGATCGAATTTCTGAACTAATTGAATTAGGATTTTCTTCTTCTTCCTCAGCCAATTAAAGCCAAATTGGCTTCACATGATTCAGTAGTTTCGGACTATCGGCAATTCGATTTCGATCATTGGTGATATCGAAAGAGAAGCTGCGAAATCTATGGGGAGGAAAATTTAAAGAATCGTCATCTGCTTCAAGCCCTTCCATTTGATTCCCAAGTGTTAATCGTTTCAGGCTCACCTGGCGGCGTTCTGATCGGAGTTCTGGAGATTATTTTGGGGATTTTCTCTTGGATCATATTAGATCAGGATTTGGCTTCAATTAGTCCGACTGAAAATTCTCCGGTCTTCAATTCTTTGTGGATACAATGTTTCTGTTTGTCTTCTAATATATGATTGTATTTGATTTTGTAATTTTAAAGAGAGAAACTAACAAAAAAAATGGAGAAAATGTGTATTTGATTTTTATTTTTATTTTTGGGGTTTCTTTGTGATAATTAGATAATGAGGAGTGTTAATTTATAAAATAAATAAATATAAGGACCAAATGAACTCTTTTACATTTGACTTTTAACACCGTTAGTCAATTTGGTATGTGTTTGCTAACGGAATAAAACTCAAGGTACCATTTTGTAAATTTTTAAACCACAAGGCTGTAATCGAAAATAGGTGTAACCACAAGGTTATTTTTGTACTTTTCCCTTATTATTATTATTATTGAAAAAATTTACAGTAACACGTTCAACCAACAATAATACATATTGAGATTCAACATTAAAATTTTGATAAAATTAATTAAAATGGATTTATTAGCGAATAATATAAAATTATTATTAGCGAATAATGCCTTTAAGATACATATCTATATCTATACTATATTGAATAGCGAAAGCAGAGAGAATTTACAAAAAGTGTTTTAGAGCCTTTTTGGCTTAGTTGGCATCGTAGGAACAAAAAGAATAAATGAGTTTTTTTTAGAAAAATAAATAAATGAATTAATAAGCTTTTATTATCTCTTTACCATCAGTACTATATTAATACATTATTTATTGTCAATTATTAGCCCATTAATTAAAGTAATAAAAGAAAACATGAGTTACAAGAATATGAAAAAGCACTAAAAGGAAATCCAAAAGTCAGAAATAAACTTATATATAAAGCATGATATATGATATTCTATCATTATATTCTTCGGCCACCGAAAATCAAAGACATCCTTTAATTTTTGATTATGTATTAGTTTTGCTCTTATCTTATAATTTTATTCTTAATTCAAATAATATAGTCTTATAATTTTGTTCTTACTTCATTAAGAGATTCAGATTTATTTAAGAGTTGTTTCCATTGATAAACTATATTAATAGCATTTTTTCCATGAATTGGAAAAATTTAGATTTTGATACCTCCAATTGAAGAAATCGGATGGAAATAAAAGATGCATAGACAACTGAAATATGTTTCCGAAGGTAATTATTCAATTTTTTTCATGCGCAGTGGTATTTTGTTCTCAATTGTTGTTCCACACCTCTCGCTTATAGTCTTATAATTTTGTTCTTACTTCATTAAAAGATTCAGATTTATTTAAGAGCGAAATTGATAAACTGTATTAATAGCATTTTTTCCAAGAATTGAAAAAATTTGGATTTTGATACCTCGAATTGAAGAAATCAGATGGAAATAGAAGAGACATAGACAACTAAAATCGGGAAAAGCAAATGTGTCAGAAATTACAGGAAA
This sequence comes from Euphorbia lathyris, assembly GCF_963576675.1. Lineage (NCBI taxonomy): Eukaryota > Viridiplantae > Streptophyta > Magnoliopsida > Malpighiales > Euphorbiaceae > Euphorbia > Euphorbia lathyris. Next base: position 94,630,501 of record NC_088910.1, read on the forward strand.
TCGTTATGTTTCTGAAGGTAATTATTCGATTTTTTTCATGCGCAGTAGTTATTTTGTTCTCAATTGTGTTGTTTCACACCTCTCGTTGCCTTATCTATGTTTTCTTTTTTATTTGTCTTTTCAATTTTTTCAAAATGACTAAACAAAGGTTTGTATATTTTCATTTTTTTAGTATAAGTTGCTAGGTGTAATAGTAACCCTTGTAAACATGGCCAAAAGATTATGACTTCAATAACTTTCAAAACCTATTATCATGCAATTATAAAGATATGTATGTTAATTTATTTACAATTTGTAAATTTGTATTATTTTAAAACAAAATATTAATATCACTACATGTAAATGATATAAAATTAAAAAAAATATTAAAATATTATACAAAAAAATTATCCACCCGCGCAATGCGGGGGCACGGTACTAGTTGGAAATAAATATATAAATGAAACTCATTTTCAACTTCAAATTAGGCATAGGTGTAATAGTAACCCTTGTAAACATGGCCAATAGATTATGACTTCAACAACTTCCAAAACCTATTATCATGCAATTATAAAGATATGTATGTTAATTTATTTACAATTTGTAAATTTGTATTATTTTAAAACAAAATATTAATATCACTACATGTAAATGATATAAAATTAAAAAAAAATCTTAAAATATTATACAAAAAATTATCCACCCGCGCAATGCGCGGGCACAGTACTAGTTGGAAATAAATATATAAATGAAACTCATTTTCAACTTCAAATTAGGGATCTCTCCTGAATATATGAACTTTTTTTTTTTTTTTTTTTTTGAATCAGAATATATGAACTTTCTTCTTTACCTTATCATTATTCTTCTCTATTTTAGGAATTACCTCTTCATGCACTTGTTATTTTTTTAGGCTAGTATTTTCGGTCGAGACATTATGCTTCTACCCACTATTCAAAAAACAAAAAAAAGCATCTGGGTTCGGTTTATACGTTCGAAATTAAAAATCTGTTTTATTTTCTTCGATCAGTCTCTTTGAGTATTTTTTTTTCTTCTATGTGATTTTAGCTGTCTGGATGCCGCCTAGACCATAAGCGGCGCCTAACCGACGATGAAAATAAGCTTTTTATTATTAATTTTTTTCTCTTTATAATAATTGATGTTTGAACATTGTCGCATGTTTATTTGTGAATTATGTTTATTATTTTCATAATATGGTTTAAGACTTTAAGGACATTGTTTCATAGCGTTTGATGGGTAAATTACATACGTGGTGTACAACCTTTATCCGTAATCACACTTTGGTGTACAACCAAAATTTTGTCACACTAAACTGTATAACCTTTTAGTGACCTCCCACTAAAGTGTACAGCAGGTAAAAATGACCGGTCAATGCTCAGTCAACGCGCCACCTCAGTTTTGACCAGTCAAAAAGTCAAAAAAAATACAACCACTTAATATAAAATTACTTCTATACCCCTATCTCTCCATATCTTCATCTTCTTCCCTCTATTTCCTTCTCTCTCTTCAAATTTCTTTCTCTCTCTAACCTCTCTCTTTGAATTTCTTTCTCTCTCTAACCTATCTCCATAAAATCAATATCATAAAAAAAAAATTATACAAATAACATAATTTACACGTAACATACATCTCAACTTGAATTTATTGGTATTTAAAATAAAAGTTATACAAATAACACTAAAATGGATTAGTAACTTGTATAATAGAATTTGAGTTCAAATATGTGAGAAGACTTGCATGAATTCATGATCAGATTCAAGAGCAGTCATTAAATCAAGAGGAAGACAAATCTCCAACTCCATACTTCCTCCACCTTCTCTTCCAGGATACGGCGTCACTTTACCACTAAACTTAAGAGCAGTCATTAAATCAGGAGGAAGATCAATCACCGCCTCATGTACCTTCCACGTCGCCCATCCCAGATTCTGCTTCAGCAATTCTCCGGCTGTCGTGAATGCTCTAAGCGGATGAATACAGTTCCCGAAATAGTTCTGCGATAACGGCGGATTCAATCTCGATCTGTCGTTGCAAGCAACTCTGCAACTCGTTACTTGATTCTCCGGTAGACGGCGGATTCGGGTTATGCACCGCCAGAGAAACGCTGATAAGGCTTGCAGAGATGAGATCTTGAGAGTGTTGAGTTCTGAATTATCTTTTTGTTTGAGTGTGGCTATGGCGTCTGAGGAGAAAAGGAACATTCTCTCTTTCAACAATGGCGATTCGAATGGAGATAAGAACTGGTCGAGATCTGTGAACGGGAGATTGACGATTTTATCATAACCTTCAGGAATCCACCGATTGAGGATCGGCGGACGCGAGATTTGAAAATCGGTATGATTCTCTTCTTCTCTCTGTTGTGATTGGAAAATCTCAGAAAATGTGTTGAAGAAATGCCAGAAAGAGTTACGGTCGCCAATCGCGTGATTCATGGAACAACCGATGAAGATTCCGTCAATTAGTTCCGTAACTTGAATTGTCAATAGAGATTTGACATGGCCGTCGTGATTCAGAGCTCGGTCGTGGTCAAAAAAAGATTGAACAATTAAAGGAACATAAGTCGGAGACAAAACATCAGAAATCGATAAATCTGAAGCGATAGCGTGAATGAATCTTATCAGAACTGTCAGTTGTTATGTTTTATGACCCTGAAAACAAAATAGATCTAATTTGAAGTTTTCTACAGAGATTTATGATATTGATTTTATGGAGAGAGGTTAGAGAGAGAGAAAGAAAGAAATTCAAAGAGAGAGGTTAGAGAGAGAAAGAAATTTGAAGAGAGAGAAAGAAATAGAAAGAAGAAGATGAAGATATTGAGAGATAAGGGTATAGAAGTAACTTTATATTAAGTGGTTGTATTTTTTTGACTTTTTGACCGGTCAAAGCTAAGGTGGTGCGTTGACTGAGCATTGACCGGTCATTTTTACCTGTGGTACACTTTAATAGGAGGTCACTAAAAGATTGTACAGTTTAGTGTGACAAAATTTTGGCTGTACACCAAAATGTGATTACGGGTAAAGGTTGTACACCACGTATGTAATTTACCCAACGTTTGATAGTACTCGTGAACATTATATTTTTTATTTATTTGAATTGTTTCAATGATATTTTTGTTGAAATATTGATATTTACACATTTTTAAAGATATATGTTAGAAATGACATAGCAATTGTCGTGTTCGTGTCGTGTCATTTCGGATTCGTGTTAAAAAGAGTAAACTCAAACCCAACTCAAAAAATTATGTGTCTTGTGTAAGGCGTGTGCAGCATGACTCATAGGGGTATACAATTAAACCTCCATAAATGAATGTTCGATAAAATAATAACCTCGTTTATATAATAAATTCTTTCGGTCCCGACTTGGGCCAATGGACTAAAGTAATAACCTCGCTAAATGCATTAAGTAATAAAAATATTTAAATCCTCAAAAGCCCAATGAAAATATAAATTAATAATTATTGAATTATATATATATATATTGTTGGGGTTTATGTCCTATAGACAATTGTTTTAGGATATAAATATTAATGAATAAATTGTTTATTTAATCATTTGTTTAATCAGATATATAGCATTAAACTGTAACTATATATAAAGGCACAAATCTTTCATAAAGAAAGTAACCCTAAGTTTATTTAAGTAGTTATAAAGTGTTCATACAAGCATGAAGTGAGACTGTACTTTATAATAGACCAATAGACTTAAAGTAAACCCAAGTCAAGTAATATGTTATAGGGGTTGACATATTACTGTTGAGACTTGCATGTAACAATGTTTTCTGTCAAGCCAAAAAGTTGATCTCACAAGCTTTAGATATTCAGATATCTAGACAGTTACATGGATCCGGTGAAAGAGTTCATTAGGATTGGGACCCGACTTGAGATAACATAATGGATTGATTTATCTAATGTGTCAAATGTTCATCTCATTGGTATTAGTAGGTATAACTAATCCTCAGACTCAAACATTCGTTAATTAGTGATTCTGGATTATGGAGTCTGATACTTTGATTCTGTGCGAGCACGATCCAACAGGTGAGAGCCTGGGGTGTGTGAGAGCAGTGTTGGGTATCACACAAAGTAATTGCAGAATAGTTTGTTGGTCCCTTATAACGTTACAAGTATAGTTCCAAGGGGGGTTAGGAACTATTTAAACTTTTTCTTAATTTAGGGCAGACTTCTTTTCTTAGGAGAAAAGGTTTTAAACAGCGGCGCTGAGTAAATAGCAAGATACTGGCTTAGTCAACTGGTGACTAGGTCAGTTTCTTAATTTGAGTCAGGATATAGCACTTAGAGTCTATTCCTGAGCTCAAATGTTCGATGCGCACAACTCAGCTTGACCTCTTTACTTGGTCAGTTTTTGGTTATTTAAGCAAGCAATATATATAAGGAGTTTAAGGTAAGAAATACGTTACTCAGCAGATTTATCCAGGTTCGGCTTCTAAGCCTACGTCCTGTCCCCGGAACACGTTCCGAGCTTTCGAATCCTCTACTGAGCTCTTTAAAGGTAGAGCCTCAAACCTTTTACAATCTTAGCAACTGAGTATAACAAGAGTACCTTCCTCTATACCTCTACTCAATCCTAATCTCTCGCTGAGTACTATAACCGAGTACTCAGCCTCTCCTTTCTAATCTCTAGAAATGATAAGTGTTTGTCCTAAACAATGATTGCTAAGACACCTTAGATGATTGAATAATCACTCTAGACTTTTACACAAAAGATATGAAATTTAGTGTAAGATTGCTTTGCTTTTTTTGCTTGCAGAACTTGCGTAGAAATTTGGTCAGCGTAATGGCTTGATCAAGTTCTGTGTTGAATGAAGCTTCTGATGGCACTATTTATAGAGACGTCTTGAGGCATCGGTCATTTCGAATTTCGAAATAACCGTTGGAGGGAAACGGCTTCCTGTCGTTGTCATCCTGACTTGCTCAGAGCTCTCGGCCAATCAGATTTGAGTATCTTCTGTCCTCGGTCAGCTTTTGGTCAACTCGGCAGAATGTCTCTCCTTTTATGGTAAAGTCAACTGGACAGCATACTGTGTCGTCTGAACTTTACCCAAAGTGGAAACACTTTGTCTGGAAGTTTTCCTTAGCCAGCTGCTGTCTTGTACGCTTTGTCGAATCAACTCAGCAGCTTCGTTCCGAAGTTGTTCCCTGAAGGTCTTCTAGATCCTTCTTCCGCTGAGTTGCGTTTTGTCCATAACGACAACGTTTTGACATACGCGGGCCGAGTTATCTTGAACCGTTTGACTTGGGCTTTGATTCTTGTATTGGGCTTGGGCCTTTTAATCCTTATGTCTTATAAGCAATTTAACTCAACATTGAACAAACACATTAGTAGAATAAATCAAAGCATTTAAACTTAGTGTGTTTAGAATATGTTTTTAATTATACTTAAACAATTTTGTCAAATCAAAATTATGTGGAAAGGTGTTTCAACAAACTCCCCCATTTTGATGTTGGAAAAACTATTCAGCGAGGAACTCAGTGTTGAGCTCCCCCATGATAGTTGACCTAATATAACTTAGCAAACTCCCCCGTAAGGGTTGAGCTACTGACTTAGTTTTACTTTAAACATTTAAAGGTTTTAATCGAGTAAGTCTAAGGTCAGTTTTCAGATATAGGTCAGCTCATGGATCATATTCTATCTTACTCAGTGTTTAAGAGGAAATTATAGCATTCAGAGAGCGCTGAGTAATTTGTTGTTCAATGAGTTTTATAAGACGATGTTTTATAAACATTCAAGTCAATGTCAAACATGTTATCAGCATTGGGTTCAATCAATAAATTTTATAAGCCTTTAAACATAGCTGATTTTATTGAAGATACATAATGACATAATACACAGCATCGTATAAAAATAATTCATAACTCAGAGTTTGAACAGAAGATACAAGTATTGATATTTAATATAGATAGTCAGTGTTTACAAACAAAAGTTCAAGACAGGCATAGAGACTACATACTTAGCCTATACTGAGCTAGCCTATATCTATTTCTTTCTCTTCTGTTTGGACTGATGATAGCTCCCATTTATATAGGGTTTTTAGAATTAATTTAGTTTGTTTTCCCTTTGTTTCTATGTAATTTCAGTATCGTTTTATTACTTTTTAGTTAAATTTAGTATTTTCCTTTATTTATGGCATTTTCGATGTTTTCAGGGATTTTCAGGGACCTTTCGTGCATTTTCGAACCAGACCCAAGCCTATTGGAGCATTTCCGGATCATTCAGGGACCATCAGAGCACTTTTGGGATTCGTCAGGGACCATTAGAGCACTTTCGGAAGCCCAGGGACCTAAACAGATAAAAGCTGGAGCCACAGTTCCTCAAATAGGACCTGTCTCGACGAGACATCACATGTCTCGTCGAGACAGGCCCTCGTCTTGTCGAGACAGGCCTTGTCTCGACGAGACGAGGCGGGGGAAGGCGCTCCTGCGCCTTCCCCTTTGCTGAAATTCGCGGATCAATGCCCTAAAAGCCCATTTAACACTTTGTAAATGCCATTTTTACCCCTGAAGCATTAGGGTTTCCTTCCTAACTCTATAAATAGGGAGCTAATCCTAATCTTTCAGGGGGGATTAGCCAACGAATAAATCGGAGAGCTGCTAGGGCTTTCTCTCCTCCATAATGTAGTTTTATTTCTTTTTAGATTAGATTTTCCTGCTTTCTAGGTTAGATTTATTTCCTGTTTATGTATATAATGTGCTTAATGCCTGTGACCCTGACATTAAACAGGATTATAGATAGATGAGAACCTGACCACGGAATCGTCTATACCGAACTTGTGTAAATTTGACTTCGCTAGAGACCACTAGGAATGAGGCTTTGTGGCTGGGCTACGGCTTTAGCCTTAGTTGTCAATAAACCTAATGCTTTGCATGACCTAGGGTATATGCCTAATCAAGCCGTCACCCGAATGCATGTGAATAGGTTAGACAAATCCCGTACAAATTTGTCTTTCACTTAGGACAATTACCTTCAATCATTGGTAAAACACAAATCTGAACTCCCTAAACCCATACCTAGGATTTAATCAAAAGATTCCTCAACCTATATTGTGCCATCCGTCAATCCACCTTCTACCCTGTCAATTGTTCACTTTATTTTGTTATCTTTATTGCTTTCAATTAGATTAATTAGTCATCAAAAATCCAATCTTTATCCAACACTCTAAACAATTAGATCATTCTAGGTAGATTTACTAGTTGTAACGAATAGTCTTTGTGGTTCGATCTCGTGCTTAGCACAATATTACTTGTTGCGATAGGATACACTTGTCCTATTAAATGCTATATACTTTACGAGCATCAAGTTTTTGGCGCCGTTGCCGAGGACTATTTCATTTATAATTAGATTAAATTTGCTTGGAACTATTTTATTTATAATTAGATTATATTTCAAAATACCCGACAACAACACCATCAAGTTTTTGCCGGGGACTATTTCGTTTATAATCTGTGTGAATTGAATAGGTTGAAACAATTGTTTAGATTTGTATATAAAAATTAAAAAAATATATATTTTTTCGGGTTTTTCGTGTCGTCTCGTCTCGTCGAGACACCTGTCTATCTCGACGAGACACATTAAAAAAAATGTGTTTTTTTTCCGTAAAAAAAAAATTATACGTTTTTCTTTTTCTTTTCTTTTGCTTTCTCTATTCTTATATTTGTTTTCTTTTTCTATTGGCAGAACCCTCTAATCGGAATACTCACCGACGCCAGATTAATTTTCAGGACTGCAGCTTCGATTTGAAAATTTAGCATCGGAAATTCGGGGTTGGATTGAGAGCCACCCCTGAGGGAGTTTTTCTATCCTATTTCTTTTTTGCACTTTATGTTTTGCTTTTTGTTGGAAGTAAATGCATATTGTAAGTGTGGGGATGAGATAATATGATAGGATGATTTTTGGTTCTTGCCATTTGCATGTTTTTAATCGTTTGTTTTTTTTTTAATTTTTCTATATTAGGTTGCATGTTTTGATTTTAATTTTAGGATTTCATTCTTTTTTTGTTTGCTTTTTATTCCAGGAATAAAAAGAATCCTAGGCAGTTGAATTTGATACATTTAGTTATCCCGCAATACCGTTGACAATGCGCTTAAAAATTTGCACGTTCTAAATGAAATTAATGCATGAGAAAAATTTTGAACAACGTTTGAGTCTCCAAAGAGTATTATTTGCCTAAAATTGACATGGAACGGAACGTTAGTTGAGGCTAGGATTGATACCAATAACCCTTAAATTGTGAGTTAGAGCCATAAAGATCAATATTTTAGACTCATGATTAGGAACAATTGATCTCTTAAGTGTGGGATTACATTTATTGTCATTGTGCTCATAGGAATTGCATCCAATACTGGTTGAATTTTGTGTTTTTATTAAACTTGAAATGATTAGGCAACCTAGGTATAGCCCTTTGTGAATTTAGCCTATTCTTTGTTTAGCCAAAATCCCTTAACAATTCCACTAGATAAGCGCCTTTGAGCCTTTTACCCCTTTCTTTGATCAACCATGTTACAAACAATAGCCTTCTTAAATATCCTTTCTCACCCAAGTTAATTGACTCAATTTAGTTTTTGATAAATCCTTAGACACAAATATCCTTCAAATTCTCGCTAGCAATCATTAAAAGGTTGTAATTTTAATAGAAGAAGCAACCTTTACCCATTTGATTTTCACTCTTTATCCCCTCTATTAAAAAAAATGGTTAAAAACCAAATCAAAAAATAAAAAATAAAAAATAATAAAAAAAATAGAGGAAAGGATAAAAGACGTGTTTATATTTTTAGTTGCTTCCCAAATACTTCATTGCCTCACAAACACAACCTTGAGCTTAAACCTTTTTATACATAGCAGATAACGTGTCCCTTTTGGATTCTGACTTGCTTGAGGACAAGCAAGATTTTAAGTGTGGGGAGGTGGTTTATAGCTCCCCAATGCTAAAAATATGTCCTTTTTGCAAAAAAAAATTAACTATTTTGAGTCATTAACTTTTTGCTTAAAATTCCCTTTTTCCTACCCTAACCTTCAGCCCACGTTACAACCCTTAAAGACCTATGATTTTGTTTAATTTTAATGCATTAATTTTGACCGGATGGATGATGCAATCCCAACGTGACCACTTTGTGCAATAACATGTAGAGCGTTTACAAAAAAAAAAATTCTCAAACACTTGAGCGTTAGAGTGACCACTTGTGAGCTATCAATTTTAGTTCTTTTCTTTCGTTTTCATGAAGTGTTGATCGATAAAACCAAATTAATCAATTTTGGAGACTCGTCTGAGGTTCATTATGTTTTTAATTGCAAAATGAGTAGTCTGAATTGTTGCGGATAATAAAGTGTAGTAGATTCTTGTTTTTGTAAGGGAGCTATTTGTTGATTTTTCTCTGCTTTAGATTCTGTCCTGCTTGAGGACAAGCAAGATTCAAGTGTGGGGAGGTTGATAGCTCCCATTTATATAGGGTTTTTAGAATTAATTTAGTTTGTTTCCCATTTGTTTCTATTTAATTTCAGTATCGTTTTATTACTTTTTAGTTAAATTTAGTATTTTCCTTTATTTATGGCATTTTCGGTGTTTTCAGGGATTTTCAGGGACCTTTCGTGCATTTCCGAACCAGACCCAAGCCTATTGGAGCATTTCCGGATCATTCAGGGACCATCAGAGCACTTTTGGGATTCGTCAGGGACCATTAGAGCACTTTTAGAAGCCCAGGGACCTAAACAGATAAAAGCCGGAGCCACAGTTCCTCAAATAGGACCTATCTCGGCGAGACATCACCTGTCTCGTCGAGACAAGCCCTCGTCTCGTCGAGACAGGCCTTGTCTCGACGAGACGAGGTGGGGGAAGGCGCTCCTGCGCCTTCCCCTTTGCTGAAATTCGCGGATCAATGCCCTAAAAGCCCATTTAACACTTTGTAAATGCCATTTTTACCCCTGAGGCATTAGGGTTTCCTTCCTAACTCTATAAATAGGGAGCTAATCCTAATCTTTCAGGGGGGGATTAGCCAACGAATAAATCGGAGAGCCGCTAGGGCTTTCTCTCCTCCATAATGTAGTTTTATTTCTTTTTAGATTAGATTTTCCTGCTTTCTAGGTTAGAATTATTTCCTGTTTATGTATATAATGTGCTTAATGCCTGTGACCCTGACATTAAATAGGATTATAGATAGATGAGAACCTGACCACGGAATCGTCTATACCGAACTTGTGTAAATCTGACTTCGCTAGAGACCACTAGGAATGAGGCTTTGTGGCTGGGCTACGGCTTTAGCCTTAGTTGTCAATAAACCTAATGCTTTGCATGACCTAGGGTATATGCCTAATCAAGCCGTCACCCGAATGCATGTGAATAGGTTAGACAAATCCCGTACAAATTTGTCTTTCACTTAGGACAATTACCTTCAATCATTGGTAAAACACAAATCTGAACTCCCTAAACCCATACCTAGGATTTAATCAAAGGATTCCTCAACCTATATTGTGTCATCCGTCAATCCACCTTCTAGCCTGTCAATTGTTCACTTTATTTTGTTATCTTTATTGCTTTCAATTAGATTAATTAGTCATCAAAAACCCAATCTTTATCCAACACTCTAAACAATTAGATCATTCTAGGTAGATTTACTAGTTGTAACGAATAGTCTTTGTGGTTCGATCTCGTGCTTAGCACAATATTACTTATTGCGATAGGATACACTTGTCCTATTAAATGCTATATACTTTATGAGCATCAACTGACTAGACTCATGATGTGTTCTCGTTTGTTCTTTCTCCCCCGTTTTGTCAGCATCGGGAGGAGGAATCCTAAATGCGTCGGTTAAGACGGCTCTGGTCAGTTCTGTGGACAGCGCTTTAAGTCTATCGGCGCTTTCATTGACACCATCAAAAATAGCCACTCCATTATCTGAGACCTCGGCGGGTGTATTAAGCTCAGCAGCGCTGATCATGCTGACTGTGAAGGCTTGAGATTTGCCTATCCATGTAAGTGCATTGGTCAGACCAGCAATGACTTGATGGAATGTTTTGAGTAAGTAGGTGTCATAGTATTGACGCTGAACATTGTTGTGACGTATGTGGTTGAAGGTTTGTCTGGTGATAGACATCATTTCATTTTGTTTCATAGCGTCAGTATCCATCTCTTGCTTGTTCAGATTCAGCAATCGAATGGCCTCACCAATTTGCTCCACTGAGCACTGAGAATAGGAGACCATTTGCTCGTTGGTTTTGATTTGCTCAGTGTGAAGCTGAGCAAAGAGCATTTTAACTTCATCAGAAGTAGCATAGCGTATGTTCGCAGCTGACAAAGTCTGAACTTGTTCTTGAAGAGCGTTGAGATGTTGAACTATTGTCTGCTGGATCTCAGCCAGCTTTGCAATGGAATCCTGCTTAGCTTGCTGTGCTTGAAAGGTAATGATGACATTCAGCAAATCCTTGAATCCCTTAACTTCGTTGAGAAGCTGAGTGACTTGGGAAAGCTGAGTTGTCTCAATAGTGGAAGACCCAGCAGCAGGAGGAGTAGTTTGTTGAAGGTCTTTGATCAATGCTTGCACTGAGTCGATTATTCTTTTGCCAGACTCAGTGGCATTTATGTAACTTTGAGAGCCTTCATTAAGTTGTCCAGTGACATCAGTATGACCGGTTGGAAGAGGAGTCAAGGGAATGACGTGGTCAGTGACTGGAAGTGAGTTTCCAATCTGCACTTGTGTTTCAGGTAAAACTGATTGATTGGCAGAGGTGTTGATTGGAGAAGAAGTAATCCGGATGCTGTCGGTGCTAACTGAGGCAGGAATGTTCTGAGTCAGCACAAGACTTGGATTGAAAGCATCGACTGGAATTGATTCCACTTGACTCGTAGAATTTGCGAAAGCATTCAAGTCGGCATGTTCCTTTAGTGAAGAAATAGAGGCTTGCTTTTCTAGAGAAGCCGGTGGAGTAGAGGATGGTTGCTTTCTGAAAAATTTCAGCTTAAGTGCAGAGGGGTCCTTGGTTGGCTTCTGAATAACAAAGTCAGGAAGGGTTGGTTGTTGAATAGGAATGTCACTGACTGTCGTCTGACCTGCCTTAACCAATCTTCTTCTGCGAGGAGGAGGAGTTTCAGCTTGGATAGACTCTCCTGAGTGAGATGGAGAAGTTTCTTCTTGATCAGCATTAAGCTGGTCAGCTTGTTCTTGTACTTGATCAACATTGTGTTGGTCATGTTCTTGTTCTTCTCCAGCAGCCAACTCAGTATTGGCTTGCTCAGCTTCAACCTCACTAGTTGTTTCCTCATTGTCCTCAGCGTCATCCTGACCGCTGGCCTCTTCTTCTTCGTCATCTTCTGAATTGTCACCATCTAGCTCTTCCTCAACTTGTGCAATGAACTAATCATCCAAATGCACCTCATCTTCTTGATGCTCAGCTATAGTTCCTAGACACTGTGTGTAGTGAGAGTCACCAAGAACAATGACGTCAGTAGGGATAGCATTAATTGGAGTCAGTGAAGAAGACTTCTGCTTCTTTTGAGGTTGCTCATCAGCATCTTGTCTTTCCTCAATTCCAGGCTCATCTTGCCTGCTCCTTTTCTCAGCTGACTTAGGTCTCTCCTGACCTGGTTCAACAACTGACTTAGGCTTCTTTGCCTTAGGCTCAGCCTTCTTTGAAGGGGTCTCAACAGCTTTCCTCTTGCGGGCAGCTGGAGCCTTAGTTCTTCTCCCTTTCTTCGGGACAGCTGTTTCCTCAGCTTGTTGTTCACCAGCAGCATCAGTTTTTCCTTTCTTCAGAGGCTGATTGAACTTCAAAGCCCTCAGCAAAGCTGCTGTGATTTCAGATCCTCTAGCTTTAACTTCATCAGTTAGGTCTATTTGATGATCAATGAGGATCCTAGTGATGAGCGAGCCCAGCCTTAGAGTTCCAGTGCTTCGTAGGAACCCAGCAATCAGGAATACTGGCATGTTGATCGGTTTGTATGTCAGCATATGCCATATGAAGCATTGCTCAAAGTTCATTGCTGAGGTGGTGCAGTTGATCTTAGGATAAATGAAGTAGGTCAGCAGATAGTGAGCCATCTTTTGGTGATGTCCCATAGAGGAACTGGAGACTTCTCCTGAGTGGCCTTCAGGTTTACAGAAGGTGACTTCGTACCCAGTACCGTCATGATCTCCAGATCTTCTCAGCTTTGCTGCTTCATTTTCAACTTCAGCAAGTTTGCCAGATAGTTAGGGTTTATGAAAATGGTCTTTTCTCTTACCACAGTTGCCAGATAGTCCTGGTTGTCATCAGCAACACGGAGATTATGGTAGAACTCCCTTACTAGGTCAGGATAAGTGTGATCCCTAATAGAGAACAGCTCGGTCCATCCATTGTGCGATATCCATTCGCAGAAGGGTTGCTCGGAAGTCACGAAGGACTCAGAGACCCATCGTGAGAAGTCCACTTTCCATTCGCTAATGTTACCAAAGACCTTGGTATAGGTTCTGGTTTTGGTCGGTTTTTCTTTGGAGGAGGTAACTTGCCCAGTTTTTCCTTTACTCGGCGTAGTGACCTTGGTAGTATTAGGCACAGAGGTTTGCCTGGAGGGTTCATCGGAGCTGGTCTTAGGGTGACCGGCACCGGAGATGTTGATGGAAACTTTAGTCATAGTTTCAGAACAAGTTTGGGAAGCTTTGAGAGTTTTTCGAGAGAAAGCTTTGCCTTAGAATTCGGTAGGTGTAAAGAAAATAAAGAATGGGGATTTACCCATTATTGATAGCGGTGAAGAGTGGATCTTATCGAATCCATGTGTCAGTTTTGCCTTGGGATTGTCAACCGACAAAGATCCTGGCATTTATGACACATTCGGCGCGTACGTCATCCTAGGTGGCTGTTCGCGTGCTTAAGCATTAAGTGCAACGGATCTAACACTCAGCGTTTAGAATACTGAGCGTTTTGGATTCTGAGTGGTCAGTAGTATATGAAAGGATGATTTCTCAGTTTAAGATTACTACTCGGTGTGCATATTGACTCAGTATTGATGTGTATTTTGTGTTAAGTACTCAGCATAACAATCACTCAGCATGCATTTGCATAAATCATTCAGCATAGTAATTCACTCAGCATAAATTTACATTTTAGAACAGGAATTTACTGAAGAGGATTAAACATACCAATGGCTTCTCTTAGTATGCTGAACTGTTCACGAGCCAGTGGCTTTGTGAAGATATCCGCAAGCTGCTCATCCGTTGGGACGTAGGTCAGCTTTATCTCACCTTTGAGTACATGGTCTCTAATGAAGTGATGCCTTATGCTGACATGCTTCATTCTGCTGTGTTGAATTGGGTTCTTTGATAGATCAATTGCACTTTTGTTATCGCATTTGACCTCAATTGTCTTTGGTTGAACACCATAGTCTTCAAGCTGTTGCTTAATCCATAGGACTTGAGCAACACAATGACCAGCAACAATGTACTCAGCTTCAGTGGTAGACAAGGCTACTGATGCCTGCTTCTTACTGAACCAAGATACAAGACAGCTTCCTAAGAAGTGACATCCTCTAGAGGTGCTTTTTCGTTCTAGCTTGTCTCGACCATAGTCAGCGTCAGTGTATCCAACGAGTGTAAAGCCATGAGTGTTGGGATACCATAAACCTGCGTTCACTGAGCTTTGCAAGTATCTAATGATTCTTTTTACAGCTATGTAATGAGATTCCTTAGGGTTAGATTGATATCTAGCACAGTAGCATACTGAGAACTGAATGTCCGGTCTACTGGCTATTAAGTAAAGTAGAGAGCCTATCATACCTCGATACAATTTGCTGTCTACTGACTTACCATTCTCGTCAGTGCAGAGGACAGTGTCAGTGCCCATAGGAGTGGATATTGGCTTGCAATTTTCCAAGTCATATTTCTTTAATATCTCCTTAGCATATTTAGCTTGACTGATGAAGATGCCATTCTTTCCTTGTTTTATTTGAAGTCCGAGGAAGAAGTTGAGTTCTCCCATCATCGACATTTCAAACTCAGTCTGCATTTGTTTGCTAAATTCCTTGCACATTGATTCGTTAGTTGCACCAAATATTATATCATCAACATAAATTTGAGCCAGCAGGGTATCTTTACCCTTTCTCTTAATGAATAAGGTTGTATCAGCTTTGCCCCTGACATAATTTCTAGTCAGCAGGAAACTGGTCAGCCTCTCATACCAAGCACGTGGTGCTTTCTTGAGGCCGTACAGAGCCTTTTTGAGTTTATAAACGTGGTTTGGGAATTTTGGATCCTCAAACCCTGGAGGTTGATTAACATAAACTTCCTCGTTTATAACTCCATTAAGAAATGCACTCTTAACATCCATTTGGAATAATTTAAAGTTCATGTAAGATGCATATGCACATAAGATCCTAATAGCTTCTAGCCTTGCCACTGGGGCAAAGGTCTCACCGTAGTCAATATCTTCTTGCTGATTGTAGCCCTGAGCTACAAGCCTTGCTTTGTTCCTGACTACATTTCCTTGCTCATCCAGTTTGTTGCGGAAGACCCATCTTGTTCCAATGGTCTTCTGATTCCTTGGATGTGGCACTAGCTCCCATACATCGTTTCTTCTGAATTGGTCAAGTTCCTCTTGCATTGCGCTCATCCAGAATTCATCTTCCTCAGCATCAGCGAAGTTCTTAGGTTCCTGAACTGAGATGAAGGCTACATTTCTGAGGTACCTCCTGAGTTGATTCCTCGTCATCAGGGTATTCCCAGCAGAATCAAGGATTGCACTCTCTGAGTGCCCTCTTGGAATCCTTATCTCTTTAGGTAGATTTATGTCTTGTACTGTCTGTGTTTCAACAATCTCTGCAGAAGTAGACTGGTCAGTGAAAACAATCTTAGGTTCACTCTTACTCTTGCTCAGCCTTTTAGTAAATGACTCAACAACTGGTTCTTGGTCAGCGGTTACTGAGTGTGGATCATCCTCGGTCAGTGGCTGGTATCTACCTGCAGGGTTAGTCTCGTCGAACTCAACATGTACTGACTCTTCTAAAACTTGAGTTCGTTTATTGAGAACTCTGTATGCTTTGCTGTTTGTTGAGTAGTCTAAAAAGATAGCCTCATCATCTTTTGAGTCAAACTTTGCTAAGATATCTTTGGTATTCAAAATAAAACATTTACAGCCAAAGGCACGAAAGTATCCAATGTTGGGCTTTCGTCCTTTCCAAAGTTCATAGGGGGTTTTCTTTAATATAGGTCTAACTAGAGCCCTATTAAGAATATAGCACGCTGTGTTAACAGCCTCTCCCCAAAAATACTTTGGAAGCCTATGCTCATCCAGCATTGTCCTGGCTATTTCAACCAGAGTTCTGTTCTTCCTTTCAACAACCCCATTTTGTTGAGGTGTTCTAGGAGCAGAAAAATTGTGGTCAATGCCGCTGGCGTCATAGAATTCAACAAACTTTTGGTTTTTGAATTCTCCACCATTATCACTTCGGATGTGAGCCAATTTTAGGTCTTTATCATTTTCAATTTTTCTTACCAAATTTGAAAATGTCTCAAAGGTCTCATCCTTACTACTCAGCAAGATGACCCAAGTGTACCGAGAGAAGTCATCTACAATGACCAAGGAAAATCTTCTTCCACCCAGACTCAGCGGCTGGACTGGACCGAAGAGATCCAAGTGTAGTAACTCTAACGGACGCTTAGTTGAGACAATGTTTTTGCTGTAAAAAGATTGTTTGGTTTGTTTTCCAGCTTGGCAAGCGTGGCATAATTGATCTTTTTCAAATTTAAGTTCAGGAAGTCCCTCAACCAATTGCTTTCTTGCTAATTTGGCCAGGAGGTCCATGCTTACATAACCAAGTCTCTTGTGCCATAGCCAGGAATTTTCTTCCTTTGATACTAAGCATACAGTTTTTAAAAACTTTTTCTCTAAGTCTAGCATAAAGACATTATCTATGCGAGGGGCAGTTAAAATTAACTCATTTGATTTACCCTCGTATATTTTACATCCAGTAGCATCAAATATAACTTTTCTCCCATTGTCACATAGCTGAGCTACGCTGAGTAAGTTATATTTGAGTCCGCTGACTAGGGAGACTGACTCAATAGTAGGATTATCTCCGATGGTTCCCGACCCTACTATCTTACCCTTTTTGTTGTCTCCAAAACTTACACTTCCTCCTCGTTTACGCTCAAACGTGATGAACTGAGTTTTATCACCAGTCATATGCCTCGAGCATGCGCTGTCAATATACCACATCTTTGACTTCTCAGCACATCTCAGACTTACCTGCATTGTAACTAGTTACTTTTAGGTACCCAATTCTTTTTGGGTCCTTGTTTGTTAGGTGCAATAGGTAAAGCATCATATTTTATTTTATGGCGACATACTTGGACAGTATGGCCATTCTTTCCACAGAAGTCACAGCTGACCTTCTGTTTAGGTTGTCTCACTGACTGGTCAGCACCCCAGTGCTGAGCATGCCAGCACACCTTTGTGGTGTGACCTTTCTTCCCACAGAAGTCACACTGGACATTCCGCTGGGGATTCCATCTCTGCTGAGTACCTTGGTACTGAGTTCTCAGAGGAATGTTTCTTTTATTTGGAACCTTTAATTGGTCCTGGATAGTTGTGACGTCCTTTCTCAGTTTCTTTGAAACTGATTAGACTTCAGAGACAGACTCATGTATGATCTTCATGTTATCATGCGAAGTTGAGTTGTCCTGAAGAAGGTATCTGAGGTCACTCAGCTTGACCTCTTCAACCTCATCACAGCGCCTGCTGAGTGCTCTAATTTTCTTATTACACTTTTTGACAAGTGTATAGAGATCACTCAGGGCATTACCCATTTCGTTTCTGAGCTGGGAAAGTGGTATTACCTCATTTGATTGCTCCTCATCGTCAGATGCAATGGAGGGGTCAGTATGCTCAGAGACGCACGGCTCAGCAAGTTCGTCAGCCATGAAGCATATCTTCGCTGACTCGGTGGCCTCAGCTTCTGTTGATGAAGACTCATCACTGTCGCTCCATGTAGCCACCATTGCCTTTTTGCCGTTCTTCTTATCTTTCCTCAGCGTGGGGCAGCTTGACTTTATATGGCCAGTTTGATGACATTCAAAGCATGTAATGGGCTTTGAGTTGTCTTTCTTGTATTTGCTGTCGCTGGACTTAGCTTTATACTTATCAAACTTTCTGTAAGGCTTCTTAGAATATTTGTCATTTTTCCTGAACAACCTTTTCATCTTCCTTGTGAACATAGCCATCTCTTCATCATCTGTTGAGCTCCTATCAGTGGAGTCAGTTTTCATGACAAGAGATTTCTGCTTCTTATCTTCAGACTTTTCCTTCACCTCGAAGTTTTTCATTGATATCTCATGGGTCAGCAACGAGCCGATGAGTTCGTCATATTTGTAGGTGGTTAAGTCCTGAGCTTCCTCAACAGCGGTCTTCTTTGCTTGCCAGTCTTTAGGAAGACTCCTGAGTATCTTTTTGACTTGTTCTTCCTCAGTGAAGATCTTCCCAAGTCTCTTGAGCTCATTTATGATATTGGTAAACCTTGCATTCATGTCAGATATGCCCTCATCATTGTTCATCTCGAACAGCTCGTATAGTCTCATCTGCTGGTTCACCTTGGACTCTTTTACTTTATTGGTTCTTTCGTAGGTGACCTCCAACTTCTTCCAGATCTCTTGCGCCGACTCACAACCTGAAATTTTATTATATTCTGCAGCATCGAGCGCACAGTGAAGCATATTAATAGTCGAAGCGTGATTTTGAAGCTTCTTGAGATCATCCTCTGTCCATTTGGCCTCAGCTTTTACAACTGTTTGGTCAGCCACAACTTCGATAGGTACAAATGGGCCTTGCACTATAGATAGCGAGGCACTCATATTTGTAGCCTGAATGAAATTTTTCATCCTATTCTTTCAGAAGGTATAGTTAGACCCGAAGAATAGGGGAGGCCGAGTGATGGACAGCCCCTCAGGCAATATCTGAGTTGTTTGGTTTCCTGGGAGAAACCGAGTACTGTTTTCGCCCATAGTGGGGATCAGCTCAAGGTTGTTAAACCTTTTACAGTGAGCTTTTAGGCTCTGATACCACTTGTTGGTCCCTTATAACGTTACAAGTATAGTTCCAAGGGGGGGTTAGGAACTATTTAAACTTTTTCTTAATTTAGGGCAGACTTCTTTTCTTATGAGAAAAGGTTTTAAACAGCGACGCTGAGTAAATAGCAAGATACTGGCTTAGTCAATTGGTGACTAGGTCAGTTTCTTAATTTGAGTCAGGATATAGCACTTAGAGTCTATTCCTGAGCTCAGATGTTCGATGCGCACAACTCAGCTTGACCTCTTTACTTGGTCAGTTTTTGGTTATTTAAGCAAGCAATATATATAAGGAGTTTAAGGTAAGAAATACGTTACTCAGCAGATTTATCCAGGTTCGGCTTCTAAGCCTACGTCCTGTCCCCGGAACACGTTCCGAGCTTTCGAATCCTCTACTGAGCTCTTTAAAGGTAGAGCCTCAAACCTTTTATAATCTTAGCAACTGAGTATAACAAGAGTACCTTCCTCTATACCTCTACTCAATCCTAATCTCTCGCTGAGTACTATAACCGAGTACTCAGCCTCTCCTTTCTAATCTCTAGAAATGATAAGTGTTTGTCCTAAACAATGATTGCTAAGACACCTTAGATGATTGAATAATCACTCTAGACTTTTACACAAAAGATATGAAATTTAGTGTAAGATTGCTTTGCTTTTTTTGCTTGCAGAACTTGCGTAGAAATTTGGTCAGCGTAATGGCTTGATCAAGTTCTGTGTTGAATGAAGCTTCTGATGGCACTATTTATAGAGATGTCTTGAGGCATCGGTCATTTCGAATTTTGAAATAACCATTGGAGGGAAACGGCTTCCTGTCGTTGTCATCCTGACTTGCTCAGAGCTCTCGGCCAATCAGATTTGAGTATCTTCTGTCCTCGGTCAGCTTTTGGTCAGCTCGGCAGAATGTCTCTCCTTTTATGGTAAAGTCAACTGGACAGCATACTGTGTCGTCTGAACTTTACCCAAAGTGGAAACACTTTGTCTGGAAGTTTTTCTTAGCCAGCTGCTGTCTTGTACGCTTTGTCGAATCAACTCAGCAGCTTCGTTCCGAAGTTGTTCCCTGAAGGTCTGCTAGATCCTTCTTTCGCTGAGTTGCGTTTTGTCCATAACGACAACGTTTTGACATACGCGGGCCGAGTTGTCTTGAACCGTTTGACTTGGGCTTTGACTCTTGTATTGGGCTTGGGCCTTTTAATCCTTATGTCTTATAAGCAATTTAACTCAACATTGAACAAACACATTAGTAGAATAAATCAAAGCATTTAAACTTAGTGTGTTTAGAATATGTTTTTAATTATACTTAAACAATTTTGTCAAATCAAAATTATGTGGAAAGGTGTTTCAACATAGTTAATATCAGATTGAGCATTCTTCACTCCCGATAAGTGGGAGATATATCCAAATGGCCGCTTGTGGTGAATTAACTGAAATCCTTGCAAGGTGATAGAGTTAAGAGTAGAAATGGATATTTCACTTAACTTATTTTTCAGAGTGAATTCAACCTGTACAAGTAAAACAGACTCTTCGTTATATGTAACCTTGACACGTTCCATGGTTATAAGGAATTGACCAACAGGATATAGTTGATGAAGGATCGTATTATACTGTACCTAATGCAGAAAGGTTAGCGTCAGTTATCAACCTGACTTCTTAATTGCTCTGGGGGAATATCATAGGTTCTGCTAGTAACAGCTCGCGATGGTATTCCGTTATATATATGTCGGAATTAATCGTGATGAATAATTTCAAAGGATATATACGGCTAGTGGCAATAAAGAACCTAATGGGTCGCATATGGGACTTGGAATCGGAGGACGAAAATGTAATTAGTGAGACACTATATATGGGCCGAAATTTACATATTAATTAGGGATAAATTAATTTGATTAATAATTATAATTTGATTATGATTATGAATTAAATTAAAAGATTATCTGATAATATTAATTAGAAGTTTTATGTGATTGAAACTCTAATTAATTATCTCTAACATTAATTAATTATTAATTTAATTAATAATAATTATCTAGATATAATTAGTTATTATTTAGATCTCTCAGATTTGTTGTCATGGTGAAGAATTTTTATGAAGATTGAGAGTTTTGAGATCTATCTCTTCTCTTTTATATCTTTCCCTCTCTTTTAGATCTATCTTCTCTTTTTCAGATCTGTCTTCTCTCTCTCAGATCTGTTGTCATGGTGAAGAATTTTTATGAAGATTAAGAGTTTTGAGATCTATCTCTTCTCTTTTAGATCTTTCTCTCTCTTTTAGATCTATCTTCTCTTTTTCAGATCTGGCTTCTCTCTCCCAGATCTGTTGTCATTGTGAAGAATTTTTATGAAGATGGAGAATTTTCAGATCTATCTTCTCTCTCTCAGATCTATTTCTCTCTCTCAGATCTATTTCTCTCTTTTAGATCTATCTCCTCTCTTTCAGATCTCTCTTCTCTCTCTAAAACAGAGGATCAATTTTATAACTCAATTTTCTCTCTCTCTCTCTCTCTCAATTAGTTATAACTAAATTAACTATAACTAATAGTAGAATTTAAGAAAAGTAAATCTCTCTCTCTCTCTCTCGGCGATGACCAAGGCGATCGTGAAGGTTAAGGGGGATGGGTCGGTGAAGGCAGGCGGCTGGCCTGTGTCGGATCTGGTGGTGGCGGGGCGCGGGTGGGGCAATGACTCCGGGATTGATGAGGCGTGGGCGGCGGCGGATGATGGGAGATCCGAGGGATCTCCTCGGGGGAGGAGGCGGAGCAGCGGGATTCGGAGGGATCGGTCGAGGGATAGGAGTAGATCGGAGTGGGTGGATGGTGGGGAGGAGGATCCGGCGGTTTCGACGGGGGGTGCTAGGGGTGCGTCGGTGCCGTTGGGGGCTTCTAGGGATGCGGTGGCCGATCGGGGGCTGGAAGGTGTTAGTGCCACGGCCGCGGCCCTGGACTCGTTTTTCGCGGAGGGACGCGCGCATGATTCCGGAGTTAGAGGGCCGCTTCCGGTGCTTGGGCCATAGGGAGTACCGACCATCTCTCCCCAGTAGGATGAGCATGCCGTGCGACTTTCATTGGCCGCGCAGGCCGCGCTGGCCGCGCTGGCCGTGCAAGCCGCACAGGCCGCGCAAGCGTGCAAGCCGCACAGACTGCGCAACCCTCTCAAGCGGGAGTTTCCGTGGATTTGGGAGGCCCCTCCTGGAGGGATAAGTTGCTAGGGGTGTCAGAGGAGGATCCCATGATGGAGGTGGATGCTTTTGAGAATGATTCCGGGGATTTTCTCTCTGATTCCGATTCTGAGGATGGAGAGCCTGATAACCCGCTGTGTCCTAGGATCCGGCTGTCCTTAGATGACAAGCGGGTCATGAGATCGAAGTGGAAATTGGCGTTAATCGTCACTGTGTTGGGGAAAAGGATCAGTTTCAATTATTTTGCCCAGAGGATCCAGGCTCAATGGGCAAAGAAAGGAAAGGTTACTATCACAGACCTTGAAAATGACTATTATGTCATTAAATTCACAAGGGCTGAGGATTTCAATGCTGTTGTGAATGGTGGTCCGTATATTATCTCCAATCATGTGTTGGCTCTGAGACCTTGGGTCCCAAATTTTGATCCCTATGATTGCTCTGTTAACAGGATCCTTACTTGGGTTAGGTTCCCGGGCCTACCTCTTGAATACTACAGTGATAGGTTCCTGAACAAGATTGGTAGCCTTGTTGGGAAAGTCCACCATGTTGATAAGACTACCATTGGGGCAGTGAGAGGCAAGTTTGCCAGGGTCTGTATCGATATTGATCTCGCTAAGCCTCTTCTTTCTCAGTTCTGTACTCAAAACAAGGTCTATCATATTGAATATGAAGGTATACACAACATCTGCTATGAATGTGGTATGTTTGGCCATACCCTTGAGGGTTGTCCTAAGAGGAGGAAGGACGTGGAGGAGTTAGTGCAACCTATCATAGGCGAAGCTGAGAAGAGTCAAGGGGAAGTAAGGAGCTTTGGCCCATGGATGCTTGCCAAGAGGCCAGTGAGAAGGAAGCCACGGGCTAATGTTAATGCTAATCATTCACCAGATATCAGTACGAAGATGACTACTCTCCAGATTGCTCCTGAGATCAAGGTTAGACCCCCGGATATTAAGAAGGGGATTGAGACTGGAGTGGACTCAGCTTTGGGTTCCGGGTCAAGGTTCGGTGTTTTGTCTATGGAGGAAGATCAGGACTCGGATCCTTCTGATAAGCAGATTGATTTAAGCATGCCTGGTCTGGAGTCGGTAGAGCATGCCTCTAGTCTGGGTAATTCTATTAATCCTCTCTTTGTCTCTAATGCTTCTGCTAAAGGCAAAGAGATTCCCCAGTCTATCCTGTCAGCTGGGAAGGGTTTGAGTAGGGAGGTGAGTACTCTACATCCTCCTGTTGATGCTCCTATTGGTAAGACTATAGGAGTGAGTAAGTTAAACATGAAGAATCCCAAAGGGAAACCTAAAAAGAACCTTCATGGTTTGAATTCTTTGGATAAAAGGGGTCCTTCTGGGACTGTCTCTAGGCTCTTCGGAGCCCCGAACAAATACCTGATCTAGGGTTTGGGCCTGCGTTTGTAGTCTCCCCCTCTGATGGACTTCTTCGTTTGGAATGTTAGAGGTGCGGCGAGCAAGGCTACCCGCATTCATGTCAATGATCTCATTAAACAGTTTAACCCTTCCTGCTTTGTCCTTCTTGAGACCAAGGTTAGTGGAGCCAAAGCAGATGAGGTGGTTAGAAAGTTTAAGAATTGGAATTGCGTCAGGTCGGAGGCTACTGGCCGGGCAGGGGGATTTGGCTCTTTTAGAAGCCAGGTCAAGTCAATATTGATATTGTTACTATGGACAGTCAATTCATCCATAGTAAGGTGTGTTACCCGGGTAATAAACCCTTCTTTATTACCTTCGTCTATGTTGATCCTGTTTCGACTAACCGAAGAAGGCTGTGGGAGATCCTTCATTCTTTTAGCTCTAACATGGTGGAGGTGTGGTTGGTTGCTGGGGATTTTAATGACATTGCCCTCTTGAATGATCAGAGAGGAGGGGGTACTCATTATGTGAACCGGTGTCTTAATCATAAGCAAAGTATGGATATGTGTGGGCTTTCGGACCTGGGTGCTGCTGGCCACAAATTTACCTGGAAAAGGAATAGTGTGTTTGTTAGGTTGGATAAGGTGTACGCTAATGTTGCAGTGATTTATAGGTTTCCTGAGGTCAAGGTACTTAATCTCCCTTTCCGTCACTCAGACCATTGCCCTATCCTCATTAATTTGGTCAAAGGAAATCGGCTGAAAGGTAATAGACCTTTTAGGTATCTGGTGGCTTGGGAGTCTCACCCCGAGTTTAAGGATTTCGTTAAAAGCAATTGGCATCCCCACTCTGATGTTCTCCTCGCTACTGAGGAATTCAGGAGGAATGTGGCTGTTTGGAATAAAAATACTTTTGGTCATATTATCAGGAGGAAGAACAAACTCTTGAGGAGAATGGAAGGTGTTCAGTGTTGCTTGGAGGTTCGTTTTGATCATAGCCTGAATGGTCACCTAAGAGCTCTTCAGAACGAGTTGGAAGCTGTGCTTAGACAGGAAGAGCTTCTGTGGTTCCAGAAATCTAGGAAGGCTTGGATTCAAGACGGGGACCGGAATACCAGGTTTTTCCACCTCTCAACGATCATTAGGAGACAGCGAAATAGGATCGAGGCTATTAAAGACGCCAGTGGTGAGTGGATTTTTGAGGAGGAGGACATTCGGCGCCTTGCCCTTGATTTCTACAAGGACCTGTTCAGAGAGGAAGCTGTGGACCTTGAGAGTGGCCACTCTGGCATTTCCTTTCCTCGTTTGGGGGAGGATGCTATTAATAATGCTTTCCATCCCATTGAGCTTAAAGAGATTGATCTGGCCTTCTCCAGCATCGGTTCCACTAAGGCTCCTGGTATTGATGGTATCCCCGCTAGTTTCTATCATAAACACTGGGACATTGTTAAAGAGGGTATATACAGCTTTGTGTTAGGTGTCTTTGGTGGTTCGAACGATATCAGTTTGGTTAATAAAACCCTCATTGTCTTGATTCCTAAGGTTGCCAAGCCTTCTTCCTTTCTCCAGATGAGACCCATCAGTCTTTGTAATGTCTTGTATAAAGCTATTACTAAGATTGTGGCTAATAGAATCCGGAAGATCCTTCCGGATATTATCAGCCAAAATCAAGGGAGCTTTGTTCCTGGAAGACAATTGATGGTTAACGTTGTTATTGCCCAGGAGGTTGTCCATTCTATGAAGATTAAGAAAGGCAAGAAAGGGATCGTGGCTCTCAAGCTGGATCTGGAGAAAGCCTATGATAGGTTGAACTGGAGCTTTCTTCTGGATAGTTTAGCCAAAGCTGGTATCCCGGAGAACTGGAGGAATTTGATTGGAAAGTGTATCTCCTCTCCTGTTTTCCAGGTTATGATCAATGGGGATATGTCGGATGAGTTCTCTCCATCCAAGGGTATTCGTCAAGGGGATCCTATGAGCCCCTTCCTTTTTGTTATTGCTATGGAAAGATTGTCTCACCTGATCCAAGAGGCGGTGAGCAAAGGGACTCTCCACCCTGTTTCCATCAACAGACATAGCCCCCCTGTTACCCATTTACTCTTTGCTGATGATGTCATGCTTTTTGTGGAGGGTAATGAGGAACAAATTAAGGCTGTGATGGATATCCTCGACTGCTTTTGTGAGGCTTCTGGCCAGAAGATTAACATCCATAAATCCCGTATGCTTTGTTCCAAGAATATGGATAATAGCTTGTGTAGAAGACTGAGTGAGATGTCTGGCATTCCCCTGACTCAATCGTTTGGGAAATACCTTGGGGTCCCTCTTCATAGTGACAGGGTGTCCAAAGCCTCTTTTAAAGACATTTTGGACAAATCTAACGGTTTGTGTGCTAGCTGGAAAGCTAATTCTCTTTCCCTTACAGGTCGCCTTACTTTAATCCAGTCTATCAACTGCGCTGCTCCAAATCACATCACGCAAGCCTGTAAGCTCCCTGAGCCGGTCCTCAACGACCTTGATAAAATTAATCGGCGTTTTCTGTGGGGAGAGTCTGGGGATGGGAGGAAGATTCACCTGGTCCCTTGGAAGGAAGCCTGCCAGCCTAAGAGCAGGGGGGGTCTTGGTATAAGGCAAGCTAAGGACAATAATAAAGTCCTGTTAATGAAGCTTATTTGGAGAATGTGGCAATCCCCCTCCTCCCTTTGGGTTCGTCTTCTGTGCGGCAAGTATAGGAAAGATAGAATCTTTGGTGGCCCGAAGGAGAGGGTTGTCAGCTGTTCCTTCCTTTGGAAAGGGCTTAGTGCTGTTTTTGCTGAGTTCTGTACGGGGATTGGCTTGGAGGTGGGTAATGGGAGATCCATTAGTTTTTGGTATGACACCTGGATTGGTGACAAACCGTTGATTGAGGTGTGCATCGCCCCTCCGCCGAATGATCTCCTCTCCTGGAGAATTGCTGATGTGGTGGACTCGGAGGGAGACTGGATCTAGTCTAAGTTCGACTCCTTTCTTAGCCTGGAGACCCTCCTTAATATTAGAGGTGTGAAGATTAGTAATCAGGAGGAGGATAAGGACAGACACTGCTGGGCCTTGACTAATAATGGTTCTTATTCTTGCAAATCGGCCTATGAAGCTTTTACCCCTAATAGGGCTGATCCTCCCTTGGAAATTTGGAAGTCCATTTGGGCCCTCAAAGTCCCCTACCGCATTAGGAGTTTCCTATGGCTGGGAGTCAAAGACAGGTTCCTCACGAATGCAGATAGACATAGAAGGCACTTGGCTGTATCTGGTGCCTGTAGCAGATGCAGCGGCCATGTGGAAACCTTGTGCCATGCTTTGAGGGATTGCCCGAATAGTAGAAAGGTTTGGGAAGGGGTCCTTCCTCACCACATCCTTCCTTCCTTTATGGGGTTCTCTGATATTGACTGGTTCTCTGAAGGCGTTAATGGGAATTTGTTGGCCAGTACGGAGCACGGGGCTATTCTCTTCGCTATTATTTGTCACCAAATATGGAAATGGAGGAATGAAGAGTTATTTGCTGAGAAGACTGTCTTTATTCCTGACCTCCAGTTTTACTTCTCGAAAAAACTCTCTGTTATTACAAAGAGTTTTGAAGGAGAGCCCCTGGTTCACCCCTCCCCGGTTAAAGAGGTCCAGTTAGTTGGTTGGAGGAAGCCCAGGGAAGGGGTTGTCAAGTTGAATACGGATGGCTCCTGCCTTAGTAATGGCAGAATTGCTGCTGGTGGAGTTCTTCGGGATGCTGGTGGCGCCTGGCTGGCTGGGTTTACCCATAACTTAGGTACGGGCTCCTCCTTTACTGCGGAGCTCTGGGGGATCTTGTCTGGCATTAAACTCGCCATTCGCATGGGTGTTAAAAGACTTTCGGTGGAGTCTGACAATTTGGAGGCTATCAACAGGATTTCGGATAGACAGGTTGTTTGTCTTAAGAGTCAGAATCTCATTAAAGCCATCTTGAGGCTTCGTCCTGCCTTCGATTCTCTTACCTTCTCCCATATTTATAGGGAGCAAAACTGCGTGGCGGATCGCTTGGCAGCTGCTGGGCATGGGGGGATGTTAGGTATTTCTACCCTTTCTGTTCCTCCTTCTTTTCTGTTACCTTCTCTTCTTGAGGATAGGATTGGGGTCAGTCTTCCTAGACTGATCCCGGGTTAGGTTTTTGTTTGTTTGTTTTTTTTTCTTCCTTTCTTACCAAAAAAAAAGTTATTATTTAGATAATAGTAAAGTGTTTATTTAATTATCTAATTAAGAATCATATTCCGAATAAGATTCCAATTATTTAATTACCTAACACAACTGGAATTAGGGTTTAGAGAAGTCTATAAATAGACTCCCTAACCCCATAAATTCGGCCAACATAAAATAAGGAGGCTAGAGGAATCGTTCCGCAACCTTCTCGGCTAATTACAATCTTTCTTACTCTCTCTTTGATCTCGTATCGATTTCTGTTAGAGCCAATCATTGCGATTGCTATTATTAAAGTTGATTATTGATTAGTTATCTTTTTCTGTGTTGTTTCTTTTGTTGTTCGTGATACACGGATTAAGAGTTGTGGGCACTTCGTTTGCAACCGTAGATAGTTCTTCACCGAAGGTATTACTTTCTATCTCTCTTTATATGAAATAACAATTAACAGATCTTGGAAAAGGGAAATAGATAAAATAGATAAAATTTTATTATTCCGCTGCGCCTAGGCTTTTCTATTATCCTTCATATATATATATATATATATATATATATATATATATATACTTTTAATCAATCAACTAGAAGTCATTTCTTTTGGAAAAAATGCATCTATAGTTGATTGTTTTTTCTTTTCACATAAACCAAAATGATCACGGAGAATTCAAAAGGGTGAAGTCAAAATGGTATGAAATAAGATGAGGTTGAAGAAAGCAGTAGGACCTGATGGCATCCTTATTGAGATTTGGAGATGTTTGGGAGAGAGAGGAATCGAATGGTTAACGACGTTCTTCAACAAAATTTGGAGAAACAATAAGATGTCATCAGAATGGAGGAAAAGTATCTTAATCCCTTTGTATAAGAACAAAGGCGATGTCCAAGATTGTGCCAACTACCGAGGAATCAAATTAATGAGTCACACTATGAAACTTTGGGAGCGAGTGATCGAACAAAGGCTAAGGAGGACGGTGAAGATCTAGGAAAACTAGTTTGTCTTTATGTCGGGAAGATCAACTATGGAAGCCATCCATCTAATGAGACAATTAATGGAGCACTATCGAAATAAGAAGAAAGACTTGCATATGGTTTTCATTGACTTGGAGAAAGAATATGATAAGGTACCAAGGGAAGTACTTAGGTGGGCCTTGATAAGGAAGGGCATTTCGCGGAAATATATTGACATCATAAAGGACATGTATGAGGGAGCATGCATGAGTGTGCGTACTAGTGTTGGGAAGACTGAAGAGTTTCCTATATTACGATTGGAGTGCATCAAGGTTCCGCAATAAGCCCATTTCTTTTTGCCATCGTTATGGATGAACTAACAAGTTCACTTCAAGATGGTATACCATGGTGCATGTTGTTTGCAGATGATATTGTGTTGGTTGATGAGACGAAAGGAGTGGAGAGGAAGTTGGAATTATGGAGACAAACTCTAGAATCTAGAGGCTTTAAGTTGAGCCGAAGTAAGAAAGAATATTTGGAGTGTAAGTTTAACGGCCATACGAGTAGGGAGGCAGGGACAATCACCCTAGATGGGAGAGTTGTTCAGGCCTCGGATTGCTTTTGGTATTTAGGATCTATTATCCAAACGGATGGAGAAGTAGATGGAGATGTTGCTCATAGAATTAAATCTGGTTGGTCGAAGTGGAAGAGTGCTACGGGTTTCCTTTGTGACCCCAGCATGCCTAATAGATTGAAGGGAAAATTCTACCGCACGGCAATCAGACTAGCATTGTTATATGGTACGGAGTGTTGGGCAGTGAAACACTGTCACATCCATAAGATGTCGGTGGCGGAGATGCGTATGTTGAGATGGATGTTTTGTCATACGAGAAAGGATTGGGTGAGTAATAAAATAATTAGGACAAAAGTAGGGGTTACATCAATTGAGAATAAAATGAGAGAAAACCGACTAAGGTGGTTTGGCCATGTGAGACGTAGAGCGCTTGATGCGCCAGTTAGGAGGACCGAAGAGTAGCAAAGGGATGTAGTGGTGAGGGGTAGGGGAAGACCTAAGCAAACTTGGAGGAGAGTGATCGAGAGTGATATGAGTTTACTGGAAATTGAGGAAAATATGGTAGTGGATAGGACGGAGTGGAGGGAGCGAATTTGTGTCACTGACACGACTTGATTTCACGGTTTTATATAATGGTTCATGTTAGCTGACCCCGAATGATTTCGGGACTAAGGCTTTGTTGTTGTTGTATAAACCAAAATGAACACCATCCTTAACTTTTTGTATTGCAAACACAACTTCTGGTATATTTTGCTCATGTTGTAGCAAGTAGTTGTTTAAGGTGACCATTGCTTGAAAGACCTCTTTTGATGATACATTTGCGACAATGCAACTATCATCTATAAAATAATAAATATTGATTTATCGATAAATGAATAATTTATTCATTTATCGATAAATAAATAATCTCGCTTAATGAATATTTTTTTCCGGTCCCAATGATATGCATTTATCAAGGTTTTACTGTACTTGACCCTATTATCCACCACCATTGGAATCTAGCGGATTGCCTCATCACTGTCCTCGATAACCTTATTTTTTCCCAGCGCACAATCGCATGCCAATACTCGCCTAGCGATGGCTTCACCAGCTATGAAATGAAAAGCCTTCAGAAAAGATACATATCATAAGAAGGAGTAAAAATAAAAATAGATAAACATATTACCGACATAATAAATATGGGCGCAAGGATAGAAGGACATTGAGGGTTGGGAGACATCTCAGATCCGCCAAGAGGATATGAGGGCCTAGTAGAAGGAGCATACCCATCAGATACCTCACTGCCTATAGATAAGGCACCACATCTAGGTCTTTTCGGGAGAATTGTCTCATCCGCCGCAGTCGCATTATGTTTTCTCTTTTGCTTATCTTGGGCTTTCTTGGCCTTCAAGGCTTTCCTTTATTCTGCATAGACAGCGTTAATCTCTTCCCTGTCAAGGGATACAAAAAGACCTCATTAGAAATCGAATGAAAACCATTATCTTCAAGAAAAGGGTTATAGCTATGATAGAGCACAGTCCCTTCATGCATCTCCACCAAAGGCACATCCGCCTTAATAAATTCTAAGACCTCTCCAAACGACCGGAAACCTTTCTCAATTGACTTTAGTAGCTTTACGAGTCGTTTAGGTTTTGGGTTCCAGTTCCACGATCCAGGGAATCACAAAGGTACGCCTTCCACTTCCTTGATGAAAAAATAAGCACTCACCCAATCATGGATGGCAGATGCCTTTGAATGGAAAGAGTCGTATCCTATTTTCTGTTGAAAGGTAACGTGATCCTCAACCTTCCATTGAGTTATTAGTATGGCTAATATAAATTATGAAACAATCCGTTAGGCGGTTGTGCTAGATGGTGTTGGGGTCCAAGAACCACGCATTCAAGGTCTTTCATCCATGGGTAATGACCTTTGAAGATGTTAATGGCTCATTGAGACACTGAAGAACTTGTGGTTTCCATCCTAAGTGTTTTTGCCTTCTTTTTCTTGGAAGCCGAGGAACTATTTTCCTCTCCTTCCCTAGAGTTTTGATTAATGGAAATAGGTGTAAAAGGCAATTGTTGCTCTAACTATGTACTCTCAGAATACTCTCCGAACAACTTATAATTATCATCTTGACTCATCCTAAAAACCCAGAATCATGAACGCGGGAAAGAAAAAAATTGCTACTACAAAGTTAAAAGAAAAACTTACATGTCAAAGATTGAGAAAAAATTTGAAGATGAAGGGGACGAACTCTAATAAGAAAACCGTTAGAATTCACTAGAAATCGCCAAAAGGAGATAGAATGCAAGGGAAAAGACTGGAGGAGTTCGTATGAGGATAAAATGACCATTTTAAAAGAAATGGAGTGTGATGCTTCGAAAAACGAGGCCATTTGGTGATGTGTCCACGCGTAAAAGGGCGAGGAAAATTGCACCTGACATAAGGCCATTAAATGCCTAGAGCACGCTTTTGTAGATGAATAGGCCTAAAAGGATTTTTGGTCCTTCAAGGGCATTTTCTAATAACATCTAAATCTTATCCTCAGGGAAAGTTTATAATAATAAAAGAAATGAAGGAGTCTCCAGTATTATGCCACACCATGCGGACCATAACAAGATACGGTATATAAGAGAGATACGACAAAAAGAGTTGAATGAAAGAGATCGCCATTATTCCCCATACCAGCGTATCTCCACCTTGACGGTTCCAAGAACCTCAAAATGAGCCTTACAGTCACCCTTAAACGAGAATAAATATACTCAAATGGCAATTAATAGCCATTAAGAGGGGTAATGACATGGTTGTTCCAATAAAACATCATTAATACTAAAAAGTTACAAAAATCTATATAAATACCCCAACTCTGAGGTATTCGAGGTATGCTTACTGACTTTCACAAAACCCTTGTTAATTACCCTTATTATTCATAAATATTATACTGACTTTGGCATCAGAGTTGTTGGTCTCCAGTGAGGTAATATTAGGTCCAGGGGGGTGATTGGAACTGTTTGTTAAATTTAATTTTTATAAAATTCTCACTTGGCTTAGCACACCTTTATCAAACATAGAAGCAGGGTAATTAGTATCAGAGGTTGAAACACGATAATCAGAGGAGACTATCTAAGTGAGCAGTTCTGATATTAACTATTATGCTTACAAATGCCTTTCTAGTTTGATAGAACTTATGTTTAAGGTGTATATTACTTTAACAAACAACAACACAATGGAAGCAATTTAGCAGTTATAGAAGATCAGATATAGAGCATAAATAATCAGAAGCAGTCGGTTAGAGTTTATAAAATAGTTATTCAGCAGATTTATCATGGTTCGGCCTCTAGCCTACGTCCAGTCCTCAGAATTCCTTCTTCTGAACTTTAATCCACTAAAGCATTCTTTCACGGGTAGAGTACAAACCTTTATACAACTAGATAAAGCCTTTCTAGAGTACATTCCTCTATAATCTCTCAACTATCTATATTTCTATTGCTTGCCTATAACCGAAGCAAACAACAGAGCTTCTGAAAGAATATTATGAAAAAAGAAAGTTCTTTTAAAGAACATAATGAAGATCTAAATAATATTTTTGGACGAATACAAATATGAACAATTACTTGTGTATTTGAATATTGCTCTAGCTCTTTTAAAGAATTTGATCTCTCTTAATAGCTGTATATTTCCGTCATCTTCAAGTGGAGCGTATGGCATGATATTTATAGGAAAGGCTGGCAAAAGATCCATTTGAATTTGAAATAGCCATTATGAACAAACGGAGCATGTCGTCTTATCTTCTGGCACCTTTTGTCTTTTAGGTGAAAAGTCATGTTGCATATTCAGAGGCTCTTTTGTTCTTGAGCCATGGTTTTCTACAACCTTTTCGACTGTGCCTATGACAGAGGTATGTTGAGGCGACACTCCTTCTGTAGCGTTGTACTTCATATCAGGTCTTGGAAACACGCGTACAATGCAACCTTTCCATTCGTTTTGCCTTGTGCGCTTCTGGATTGTTGCAGCCTCTAGAGGATATTCGGGCTTTTAATTTCTCAAGCCCATTTAATTTTCTTGTACTCAAGTTCATTAATTCACTCAACAAACATGTTAGTAAATAACAATTAATTTAAACTTAAGATTTTATTGCTTAATCCGATTTTGGGGTTCTGATTAAATTATTTTTGTCAGAATCAAAAATTCTTGGAAATTGTGTTTCAATAGGAGTGTCCCCCGATCCCAACGGCACCTCACAGGAAAGAGATTCTGGCCAAGTAAGTTTACACAATTATCAGAAATGAAAATGAAGGTAGGGCTTATGTATACTGTAGATGAATCTCACATGGGTAAACAGTGTCGTTTCAAATAAGTGTTGAAAAAAATGTTGATCGCACACTTGGATTAAGAAGGAATTGTAGGATAAATCGGTAATAAGCCGCGTTGAAATTGGATTTAAAATTGCACAGCGAAATCTCCATGACTTTATAGTATAGATGTGAGATATCTAACACTCCCCATCATGCTCAACGTGATACTAATATTAGCGGAGGAGGGGGGAGGGGTGACCCAAAATTGAACCATAGTTTTGATACCATATAAACAACTTAACTCACCCTAAAAGGTATCTGAATGGATTAATATTGCCCCACACATAAAAGGAGTCCTTTATCTCCTCCGTGAAGTAATGTGGGACATTTAACACTCTCCTCGTGCTCAACTCATTTGGAGTGTGATGCTAATATAAGTAGAAACTCAACATTTAGCTCATTTGTTAAGCAATATGGAATATTTAACAACATAGTTACAAAGAAAACATATTAAAATGCTAACTAAGTCTATCACATATAAGTTAAACATATTTTTTTTTATCAAAGTGTCTAAAACGATTATTGTGTTATTTATTTTTATTTTTTGGTAGGGAGAAGAAAGTAAAGACAAAACAAACACCACAATAAATTTACCCGGGATTAGCCTAAGAAAGCTAACCCCCCACAATATCTTCAGAAAGCAAAGATAACAGAAAATCAGGAGGAGAAGAGAAAATAGAGACATCCAAAGCCCTCTCATGGCCCTCAGTAGTACGCCGATCTGCCACCCGATTCTGTTCCCTGAAAACATGGCAAAAGTTGATAGAATCGAAAGAGGAGCAAATCCTTCTAATTGCTTTAACTAAATTCTGGCTCCCTAAACACATAGCCCTTTTATCAGAAATCATCTTGACTGTTTCGAGATTGTCTGACTCCACTAGCAGCCTCCTAATCCCTAGATCCTCTGCCACCCTAAGCCCAGAAAAAAATACCCCAGAGCTCAGCAATAAAAGAGGAGCCCAAACCCAGATTCTGAGAAAAACCTAACAACCAAGCACCTCCTGCATCTCACAATACACCGCTGGCAGCAATTCTTCCGTCCTCTTTATGCGACCCATCGGTGTTCAACTTTACCATCTCTTCACCTGGTCTATCCCATCCTATCAGATGAACAGTCGTCTTTTGGATAGAATCTGCTAAACTATCAACCTTTGAAACTCTCAATTATTGAATTAACTTTTCTGAAGAAGAAAGCCAGCAAATTAGGAATGACAACCGCTCCTTCTCCAGATACCTCAACATTCCTCCAATGCCAAATTTGGTGGCAGACCACAGCAAACAGAATTACTCCATGTTCGAGCTCAGCAAACCAATCTTGTTCTGAATAGGAAAAGAAGGCAGAAAGACACTGTTCAGGCAGAACTTTCCTCCACGCGGCCTTACTTCCAGCACAATCTCTAAGAACATGGTAACTGGTTTTCGCATTAGCTTTACATCTACTACAAGCATCAGAGTCCACCAAATGTCGTCTTTTCCTTTTAACATTCGTTAGAAACCTATTCTTAGCACAAAGCCAAAGAAAACTCCTAATACGATAAGGAATCTTCAAGGACTAAATACCTTTCTAAAGGTTTGAAGGAGGAACATCCAAATTGTGATTAAAGGCCTCAAAAGCAGATTTACAAGAATAAGCAACATTATTAGTAAACGACCAACAGCGAGTATCGCCATCTTCCTCTATACTGCTAACTTTAACTCCCCGGATTCTCAGGAGCGTTTCGAGATTGAAAAAACGATCAAATTTAGACCAATCCCACTCTCCCTCCTCAGTCACAACATCCGCAATTCTCCAATTTCGAACCTCGGGAGGCGGAGGAAAAGTGCAAATCTCTAATAAAGGCCGCTTCCCAAGCCAGACATCATTCCAAAAACTAATCGATCTACCATTGCCAACCGACCAACCAATATTAGTACAAAATTCAGAGAAAACTGCATTAACCCCTTTCCATAAAAAGGAACATACCTGATTTTTTTTTGCCCCCCAAAAATCCTATCATTTATATATTTCCCACACAGGAGCCGAACCCACAGAGCAGACGGAGATTGCCACATCCTCCAAAGGAGTTTCATTAACAACACTTTGTTATTATCCCTAGTATGTCTAATCCCAATGCCACACATATCTTTAGATTGGCAAACCTCATTCCAAGGAATAAGATGAATTTTCTTTCCCTCCACCGAGTCCTCCCATAGGAAGCGCAGATTGATTTTATCTAAACCGTTGAGAACTGATTCAGGAAGACGACAAGCTTGCATAATACGATTATTGTATTATTAAAATTATTTCAATTTATCGTTCTAATATAACAGTCACAATCAAATGGTTTTAATTTTTCCTATATAGATGAAATTAATTTTGTTTCGAAATATTAGAGATGAATTTATTTTATGTTACCCTTCTCAAAAAAAAAACATTAGAGTTATAATTCTTATCCCAGAATAAATTTATGGTAAAGAAGAGGTAAATTACAAAATCTAAATGTTTAAATATTCTTCTCCAAAAAAAATATATTTAAATATTGTTTTGTGAACAACAATGTGTAGAAATTGTTACAAGTTGTTTAGATGACAACTAGCATAACACTGGCAATTCCAAGTTGCACACCAAAGTTAAAACCTATTATTTTAATGAAAACAAATCCTTTTCCTGCAACTTTCATGATCCTATCCGTACCATTTGCTTATCATTGTTTTATTAAATATTGCCCCACTTCTTTTGTCTACAATTTTTTTAATACAAAAAATATAAAATCTTCACAATGGAATTTTATATATGGAAAATTTACGTCGAAATTTACTTGTAAATGGAAATTTTATATATGGAAATTTACTTGTAAATGGAAATTCAATCTGTAATTTAATAATTTCAATTATATCAGATTAATAAAATTATTATTTTTAATATATTTTCGAAAAAAGTTTTATAAATTAAGGGTGTAGGATATGTTTTATAAGGTTTATAATTTATGAATTATAGTTTATGATTTTTAAATTTATTTTAAAAATTAAAATTTTTTAGAATATCATTTAATTCTTCAAATTTTTACTTTGAGTCTGTCAACAGTCATTTTAAAGCGTTGAATGGTTATCAGTGTTAAAAAATATAAAATTCAATGAACATACCGTTAATAATTAAAGTTTAATGGACACAATATTAAAATAGATAAATTTCAGAGGCTATGCATGTAATTTACCCAATTAATGTTTAACCGTCAGACGGTGGAATATGTTAAAAAGAAAAAGGAGTAAATTACATCCATGATACTGAACTTTATCCATTTTAATATTACGGTCACTGAACTTCAATTCTTAATGGTATAATCACTGAACTTTACATTTTGAAGACCGGTGACCACTCAACTTTAACTAACTCCTTAAAATGACCGTTAACGACCTCAAAATGAGAATATTCAAGAATTAAAATTGTTCATAACGATATTTAACATGAAAATACATTTTTATTTTCCAAAATCATTATTTTTTGAGCTTCCTCTCTTTAAAAATCCACTCTCTTTCATAACAAAACAATACTTAAATGACTATAAAGTTCTTTAGAATATCACTAACTCTTCGAATTTTTTATTTTAAGGACGTCAACGGTCGTTTTGAAGCGTTGAGTAGCCACCGACATTAAAAGTATAAAGTTCAGTGGCTACATTGTTAAGAATTAAAGTTCAGTTGTGATAATGTTATAAATGAGTACAGTTCAGTGGCTATGGGTGTAATTTACCCAAAGAAAAAAGAGAAAAGCAATTAAAAAAGTCATTATATTTTAATGGGTTAAGGTATAAAAATACTCCTAACGTTTTGGACAAGGAGTAATTTTACCCCTAACGTCTAATATGGTGCAATTTTACCCCTAACGTTGAAAGCTAAAAGCAATTTTACCCCTAACGTTAATAAATTGGGTCAATTTGAGAAATAATTCATCAAACTATCTTCTCGGTTATGAATTTTGTCATCTACACTTCATACGTGTGTCATTTTATCAGTAACAAATCATAAACATACGTTGGGATGTGAAAAAAATAAAAAAAAATATAATGTCTTTTTGTACGAATTAGACAAAATAAGTTCAAAAAATTCACCAAATTTATAAATATTAATCTCAAATTCTATTATTAAATTATAAAAACCATGAAATCCTTTTTTCAGAACGAATTGTTATGCAATTGGTGCTAAATAAGGAATAAAAATATATGTGTTTTATAATAGTATATGAAATTGACCTAATTTATTAACGTTAGGGGTAAAATTGTTCTTGACTTCCAACGTTAGGGGTAAAATTGCATCATTTTAGACGTTAGGGGTAAAATTGATCCTGACTCAAAACGTTAGGGGTATTTTTGCACCTTAATCCTATTTTAATTTTAATTTGTACGGTTTGAAATTTAAAGATATATATTTTCGTTTTTTAAAAATCAATTACTAAAAATAAATTTACAGCCACCAGTTTACTAGTAGTAGGAAGCTTAGTTGGTAAATACTAAATAAATAAGTTGTGAAGTAGAAATTTGGAGTACCTAATTAGGTACTCGCTAAGAACATGGGGATTGTATAGTCTCTCCTATTGGAGTTGTGTTCCGTCTTCTCACCTGAGGAGTTTTCTTTCCTTTTCTAGGGTTCCGATTCACTCTGTTCAAATTGATTTCTCTCCATAATCAATTGGCTTTCCTTCCCTGCGTCGATCACACACAAAACTGCAGGTCATCTTTTCGCAAATCATGGACAAAGGCAAGGGGATTTTGGACGCTTACGCCAGGATGCGGCTCGAGGATGAAGGGGACGAAGGCCTGGTCTTGACGGCGGAGGAAGTTCCGGTGGACGAATCGCAGCCTTCTCTGTTCTTAATAGGTCAGTTTCTGATAGCAAAAACCATCCACTTTGATAGCATGAAAGGCACTCTTGCCTCTATTTGGAGACCAGTGAAAGGGGTTACCGTGACTGAAACGGACAGGGAGGGCCGGTATCTATTCCAATTTTACCACGAATTGGATATACTGCGGGTATTAAACGATGGACCGTGGACATTCAACCAGAATGTCCTTATCATCAAGAGGCTCGAGATTACAGAACAAGCACTACAGGTTGATCTTACTAATCTTATAATATGGGTTCAGATATCGGATTTGCCGATAGGATTTCAGACAGCTACAATATGCAGAATTATGGGAGATTATATAGGGCAATTCATTGAGGCGGATCCTAACAACTTTACAGGATTCCGGCGTAACTATTTACGGATTAAAGTGGCTATGGATGTTCAGAAACATATTAAACGAGGCCAGAAACTGAAACGCAGTGGAGGGGAGTGGTTTTGGGTAACGTTCCGATACGAACGCCTACCAAGCTTCTGTTTCTATTGTGGAGTGATCGGGCATTCAGATAAATTCTGTGAACTGCTCTTCGACAATCCAGATAATCCTATTGAACGACAATATGGAAGCTGTTTAAGAGCGGTGCTGCGCCGTGGAGGAAGTCAAGTGGGTAGAGAATGGTTACGGGAGTCAGGGATGGAGGAATTCAACAACAGAGAGGCTTCTTCTAATCCAAAAACAGAGAGCCTAGTGGTGGTAAAATACAAAACTGTGGGGAAGGAGAACAAAGGAGTCATTCATGATCCGAAACGGCCAAGGAGGCAGGAGGGAGAGATGGAGGTAGATGGATTAAACTTCTCAAAAAACGAAGAGGGAGCGGGACCTGGTATCCAGGCCTGCCAGGAACAATGAGTCTCCTCAGCTGGAACTGTCGTGGGTTGGGCAATCCACGAACAGTTAATGTCCTAATGGACATTGTTAAGATTCATAAGCCCGTGGTTCTTTTTCTAATGGAAACTATGATACAGGAAGATAAGGTCTTGAAAGTGAGTCGGAAGTTGGGTTTCTCGGGATGTTACGTGGTTAGTGGAGTTGGTCATGGAGGGGGGTTGGCACTTCTTTGGAAAGATTCTATAGCAGTTAACATTATATCTTCCTCATCCAACTTCATCAATGCTACAGTTTCGTTTCCGCAGCTAGCAACCTGCAGAATTACAGGTTTTTACGGTTACCCTGAGAGACAAAGGCATCGTGCATCTTGGGATTTGCTGCGATCCCTCAAAAACCAAGATGACATTGCGTGGTGTTGCATCGGAGACTTTAACGATATTTTGTCTATTGAAGAAAAAAGAGGAGGAAGACAGCAACCGAGCTGGCTAATTGACGGTTTCAAATCAGCAATTGAAGATTGTGAGTTATTTTCAGTCGGGATGAGTGGTCATCCGTTTACATGGGAGTCGGGTAGAGGTACGGACAGATGGATAGAGGAAAGGCTGGACAGGGCATTAGTAAATATGAGGTGGAAATCGGTCTTTGCAACGTCAAAACTTCATAATTTGGTAACAACTGCATCTGATCATTCAGTCCTTCTTATGGAAATTCAGATTTGGATTCGAAGACATCCAAGCCGTCGTTTTCGTTTCGAGAATGCTTGGCTTCAGGAGGGTCAGTGTGCTACAGTGGTATCAAAGGCCTGGAATTCGGGGATCAACTGTTCTATATCAGAGAAAATCTCTAATTGCTCCTCAGCGCTGCGGGATTGGAGCTCCACTTTGGAATCCAATTTCAGAAAATCACTGGCTTCTATGAGAACTCTAATGGGTAAATATAAAGGTTGTCGAGATAGTTATGGGGTTGAACAGTTTAATAAAGCTTCATCAGCTTACTCTAGGATCCTGAAACAGCAAGAGGATTTCTGAAAACAAAGGGCCAAATTGTTCTGGCTCAGAGATGGCGACTCGAATTCAAGGTACTTTCACGCTTACGCAACGGAACGTCGTCAGAAGAATAATTTTTCATCGTTGAAGGATGATCAGGGGAATCAGGTATCAAGGGGCAATGGCTTGGAAGAATTACTGATTGGCTATTTTGAAAATATTTTTACCAGTACAGGGGTTAACGATATTGATATCATGGAATGTGTGCAGGCCCGAATTACAATAGATCATACTGAGACTCTCTCACGACCATTCACACCTGACGATGTCAAGCAGGCATGTTTCTCTATGCACCCTGATAAAAGCCCCGGGCCTGACGGTTTTAATCCCGCCTTCTATCAGCAGTTCTGGGATATTGTGGGGTCGGATGTTAGTTCAATTTGTCTATCTATTCTCAGTCAAAACCAATTACCACCACACTTGAATGACACCTTAATAGTGCTGATCCCAAAGAAGAGAAACGTTGAGCTAGTATCAGATCTGAGACCGATCGCACTGTGCAATGTGCTATTCAAGATCCTCTCCAAAATGTTGGCAAACCGACTTAAACAGGTACTTCCAGATGTCATATCTGTCAGTCAGAGTGCTTTTTTATCCAGTAGATCGATAACTGATAATGTGGTAGTAGCTTACGAGATAATCCATAAGATGAAGGGTCTTCGTCATGGAAAGGTTGGGACTGCCGCTCTCAAACTCGATATGAGTAAGGCCTATGACAGAATTGAATGGGGTTTTCTCAACAATATGCTGAAAAAACTGGGATTCTCATCTACTTGGATCCGATGGATCATGCTATGTGTAACTTCGGTTTCATATTCAATCCTACAGGACAACCGCGAAATTGGCCCAATCATTCCTCAACGAGGTCTGCGCCAAGGTGATCCACTATCCCCATTTTTATTTCTAATATGTGCAGAAGGTTTGTCAGCGTTACTGTCAGCTAAGGAGAGGGAAGGCAAGTTGCATTGATTTAAAGTAGCTAGAACTGCCCCCAAGATCTCTCACCTCTTTTTTGCAGACGACAGTCTGTTATTCTTCAAAGCTACTCAAGCAGAAGCCCAGTGCATCAAAAATTGTCTGATCAGTTATGAAAAGGCCTCTGGACAATGTATAAATCTCCAGAAATCAGCAATCTTCTTCAGCGCCAATACAATCATCCCTGCTAGAACCGAAGTTGCTAACTTAATCTAGGTTAACGAAGTACACTCATTGGATAACTATTTGAGGGCGCCAATTGACATCGGGAGAAGCAAGATGCAAGTGTTTAGAGCCTTAAAAGATAGAATCTGGAATCGGATTAACAGCTGGAAAGAAAAGTTTCTGTCTAGAGTCGGAAAAGAAGTCCTCATTAAATCGGTATTACAATCAATCCCTACATATTTAATGAGTATATTTCTTATGCCTAAAGAGTTTTGCGAAGAGGTGAATAAACTATTGAACCGCTTTTGGTGGAGATCATCCGGAACCTCACCGACTGGTATTCACTGGAAACAATGGGAGAAGTTGTGCTTTCCAAAATCCGAAGGAGGTATGGGTTTTCGTAATATTTCTCACTTTAACTTGGCTCTGTTGGCAAAGCAAGGATGGAGGATTATTCAGGATTCGGGTTCATTAATGGCACGGGTTCTCAAAGCACGATACTTTCCAAATGGGGAGCTTCTAGAAGCTAATCTGGGGCACAACCCATCCTTTATTTGGCGAAGCATCCTTTCAGGAGTGGGGTTGCTATGGGAAGGTCTACGCTGCAAGGTGGGTTCAGGCCAAACAATTAAAATCTGGAGTAGTCCTTGGCTTCCCGATGAATCAGATCCGCGGCCAACAAGTGATCCTCCCAGCGTCAATCAGGTGGAGTTGGTCAGTGATATTATAGAACAAGACGGAACTTGGAATATTGATATGATTAATTCGATATTCAACGAGAGGGACAGACGATTGATACTAGCAATTCCATTCTGTCGACCTGGTCGGACCGATTCTTGGATGTGGCAACATACACGAAACGGATCTTATACAGTTAAAAGCGGATACTACCTTGCGGCCAAACCAACTACAACCTTGTCTACAACCGGCTCTTCGATAAATTGGTCTTTAATATGGAAATTACAGGTTGCCCCGAAGGTGAAGAATTGCCTATGGAGAATTTTTTCGAGCTGCTTACCTACATTGACTAATCTGGCTAGGCGACACAGCTCTCTTCTAAATAGGTGTCCGATTTGCAACATTTCCGGTGAAGATGAAAGTCATATTTTTGTGACTTGTATTTTTGCCAAACAGATTTGGGGTCTCTTTTTTGCAGATAATCGAATGGAACAAGTAGCGGATTTTGACACTTGGTTTACGGGGCTGCTGAACTCATCATATTCTTTAATTTCCTCAATAGCAGTCATAATATGGCACATATGGAAATATCGTAATCAGGTGGTTTGGGATAAGAAGTACAGTTTACCTAGTTCGGTTCTGCACGCAGCAATAACAGATGAAAGGGCGTGGAAAGAGGCACGAGTTCAGCAAAGAACATCCCTTCCAGACCCGGGTATAAACGCAGGTAAATGGAAAAAACCAGCTCATGGTTTTCTGATCTGTAACGTGGACGCAGGCGTCCACCTTGAAGCGGCGCACAGCTCGGTTGGAATGCTCATTCGGGACCATAACGGGAACTGTATCAGGGCCAGGAAAGCAGGACTATCCGATATTACCGATCCAACGATGGCTGAGGCGATGGCTATACGGGAAGCATTAAGTTGGATCAAGCATCTCAATCTGACCAATGTCTCCATCCAGTCCGATTGCCTTAACGTTGTCACAGCTATCCAGCAACAAGAGGTTAATTTTTCCTATTTATCAGATATCATTCAGGATTGTTGTTCTATTTTACGAGATTTGAACTCTGTTTCAATCTCTTTTATTAAGCGATCAGCGAATCTGGCAGCCCATTCTTTAGCAAAAGCTGTCAGTTCTAGGTCTGATTGGGGTGAGTGGGCATGTCCACCACCGTTCCTTAGCGATGTTATTCTTTTCGATTCAAGTTAATAACACCATTCTTTTATTCAAAAAAAAAAAAAAGGAAGCTTAGTTGGTGTTGGGGTGTCAGATTTTGTAATTTTGTTAATAAAAATAAAATAGGATGATAAGATAACTAAATATACTATATTTAATTATTTATTGACAACAACATGACTAGATGGTGATTATGAATCTATCTATATATATCAATAATAACAAATTAAATAAAAAGAAAAGGTCAGCATGTTGACGTACAGTTAGGACAAACTTTATCACTTTGAATTTTAAATATAGCTATACCTCTCTAATTCTGTATTCACTTCAAAACTCTGTCTTAATTCAACATCTCTTCAATTATTCAAAATAACTATACATAAATATAATTCTTATAGGATATTGTAAATATTTTATAGGAAATTATAAAAATAAATTTAGTCACTTTGATTAAAATTTTAAAATAGAGCCATACGGTTAGATTTAATCAGTTTAAATTTAAAAATAACGATCAATCAGTATTCATGTAAACACAACCATTATAATCAATACAATACATAACATATTTGAAATGTTTTCATTCATTATATGATATGATAATATTGGTAAAAATTTCTCTTCAAACTAAAGTAAAGATGAGTTGAGATCTAAATGGAGAGACACTCGAGTTAGTATGGACTTTGAAAGAGTTATCAACCATTAAAGTAAAAATAACTCAATCTAAAAAGCATAATATGATGTAATG
The DNA here is from genome assembly GCF_963576675.1 of Euphorbia lathyris. Taxonomy (NCBI): domain Eukaryota; kingdom Viridiplantae; phylum Streptophyta; class Magnoliopsida; order Malpighiales; family Euphorbiaceae; genus Euphorbia; species Euphorbia lathyris. The sequence continues at coordinate 94,674,600 of NC_088910.1, forward strand.
TAAATATACCTCGAGAACTAAATAGTTATGTAATTTTTACTGTTGAAAAATTTACGATCTGCATAGGAGACTATATTTTTAGCAAAATAAAAAGAATGCTTAAACAAAACTAATTCCTCTAAAATAAGAGTAATCTCTACTAGCACAAGACTACTTAGGATTTAGGGACGTTTGTCACTCTAAACTATAAAAAATATTGTGTTTGGTTAGGTTTATAAAACAACAATTTTTAACTTTTAGGATAGAAATTGTAACGTTTTGAACTTTCACTAAAAGCTCATTTTTTAACCTTTTCATTAATGGTTGTTGGTATTTATTGAGGTTGATAAAGCTTATTTCCACAAAACACATTTCTTATTTAACGTTATTTCTATATTTATAATATTATTACCGAAAAACAAGATTTTACTCCGTTCAATAAATTATTATTTAGATTATTTTTATTAATTTATGTCTTAGAATTTTTATTTTTATAATTATTTGTTGATTAATTTAAAATATTAGACATTTAAAAGAACTAACAGCAACAGTTAGAACTTGTTTGGTTTACCTGTTGGTTGTTGTTACTCTTTACTGTTTGCTATTACAGTTTGTTGTTTAATGTTGGACAAAGTTGTTTTACCCAAAAGGGGATTCATTACTTTTGTAAAAAGCTACTTTTCATGTATAAAATACAAATAGGATGTCTCTAAGCAAACACTTAAAACTCTCTGTTTCAAAGTGAAAAGACAAACATAAAAAGAAAAATGAGTAACCAAACGTCATTTTAATCACAATTTTACTAAACACTAAGTGAACGTTTTTTTTTCTCAATTTCCTCATACTGTTTGCCATTTTATATTAAAAATGAGAGTTTTATATGTTTGGTTAGGAAACTATTGTTTACCTTTTATACATGAAAAGTAGTTTTTTTTTTTCCAACGGTATGGAATATCTGCTTTTCTAACAGCAAAAACAACAACAAACAGTAGATAAACCAAACAAACTCTAATATTTAATCAGCTGGTAACTAATAGCTAACAGCAACAACAAACAGTTAACTGCAAAAGCAAATAACAAATACCAATTGCTATTAACTAACGGTTGAACCAAACAAGCCTTGAGTGTTCTCAATCAGACGAGATATGTTTCTAGAAACGTGTCCCGAACATCCGACTAATCATAAAAGATCCGATTAAATACCATTTTAACTATTTTAACTGAATAAAAATATGCAATTGTGATTAATCATTAAAAAGCTCACTAATTAAAGTAATTTGAATTATTTAACCATAATCATTCCAAAACCAAATCAAATTAATGATTATTAATCATTAAAAAAGCTGATAATTTGTCTTATTTAACAAATCAATCATCTTTGTTTCTTTCCTTTTCTTGAAAGAATGAAAAATAATACTATTAATTAGGGAGAATTGAATAATTATATTGTGATAATTAAATTAAATCAAATATAGAAAAGTATAATTTATTAAATCTAATAAAGATGATAACAAATCTCACATGTTATTAAAAAAAATCACATGGCAACATTGGCAAGATGCATTTCATAAGCTTCTGAATATATTTGATGTATGGTTGGATAATATATTTTTTTTTATCATTTCACATGTAGAATGATAATATTTTATATTAGCGTATATATGAGTACATTTTAAACTGTTTTATAATAAGCATGAATATTTATTTATTCAAAAGTATAGATGTGTATCAGGATATAAAATAATGTTTATAACTAAGCCAATAAAAGCATTTTAGTCCCTGATTTTTCATTTTTTTTGCATTAAACCTCTGATCTTTTATCTGTACATATTAAGTCTCTCATTCTTTTATTTTCTATCACATTAAATTTTTACTTGTCAATTTGCTTAGTTATTAATATCAAATACATTTAGAAAAAGTGTTATTAATTTCATGTGTTTGAAATTACATTTTTTATAGCTGGAAATAAGATTTTTACCGGTTTCCTATAACCAGTGGCGAATACATGATTGCTCGGCTGGGGGGGCGATTTTACACGTGGTGTGTATTCTAATAGAAAAAATTCAGATTTAGAGAGAGCCTAATAGTTGAAAAATTTAGAAATTTAGATTTAAGAAACATGCCAAAAAAATTAGAAATTTGGATTTAACGAGTATCTAACAGACCAAAAAAAAATTAGAAACTTGGACAAATTGAAATTTTAGATTTAAAGAGGACTTAACGAAACCTAGGCCAATTTTAAGGTACTAAAAGAAAAATGAAAGATACCATTGAAAGAATCTTTATTTTCTGCCTAGAATCTTATCTCATAAATGATTTAAATGGGAATCAAAATTAAATGAAAATTGGAAAGAAATCAATAAATATTTAGTAATTGAGTGAATGGCTGATGTAATTGACGCTTTAACGCCTGATTTAATTCCATTTTTTCAGTAAAAAAATCAACGACTGGAATGAATAATTAATGAAAATTAATTAAATAAAATTACGGAATAAATTGTTCTAAAGATAAAGCTGAATTCTTCCCTCCCTCAAGTTACCATTTCTTTCCAATCTTTTCCATTAGTATTATTTTAAATTTTCTGTTAGTTACTATTAATTTGGTAAATTTACCTTCAGCCCTCATACTTATGACATATCACACTTTGACACTTAAACTTCACTTTAACGCTTACCAAAATTATAATTAACCGAAAGTATCTTCTAGGCTTCTATCACAATTTATGGCACATCAATAATTATAAAAAGTGTTTTAAATTGTATTTCTTTTAGTTTACCTAATTCAAATTAGGAATAACTTTCAAATTTGCCCCAGAAATGTAGATTTATTACTAACGTACGAAATTATAAATTTTACCTTTAATATTATCAAAGAAAAAATCAAATGTATTCATATATAACAAAAAATTTGAATAAACTGATTTAATAGTCTTTCAATTGTCACATCGGATCTTCCAAATAAATTTATCGATAAACGAAAACAATTTCATATATTTTAAAAAAAATTATATCTATTTTAATAAAATTATACATTGAAGGACTACAAGTAAAATTTATTTATTACTAATTCAACTAAAGATGTATCGTGTGACAACAATTTAATAATTATCTTTATTTTTCAATGTAAATTCATCGATCTCATCTCAATCTCAGTCTCTTAAGAATAAATCAATTTCCCTCAACTAATAAAATTCTCCATCACATAGATAATTTCCACACCCCATATTTTTCTCAAATGATGTTGGATAATTGAAGTTATCCAATAAGCCACGTATACATGTAAAAATAAAAAGAAAATGGTATCTTTAATTAAACGGGTATCTCCAAGACAATGGGGGTATGGGTATCGAATAAATAACCGATCCGTTGACAAGTCTACTCGTTGTTTCAGCCGTTTTATGGCGTGCTAGCTCAAGAAAAACACATATTGCCCACCACAGCAAATCTTATCCATTTTTTACTGTTTTACAACTCTGTCAAAACGAATAAAAATGAAAAATAAAAAAATTACCTGTCAATTTTCTATAAATATACTAATTCTCCCCTTTATATCAAGTGCCCAGTGCTATTTGTTTAAAGAAACAGATTCTATATTGCGAAGATTCTGTCTCCGCCATTTGATGGCATCCAAATTCCTTTCACCAACCCTGATTCGCAACCTCCGTTCCTTCGCCTCCTCCGCCAGTTCCTCGTCGGCCATTTCCGCCATCCCTTCTCTTAACTTAACAGATAAACCTATTCAAACCCCGCCGTCTCCTCCCTCCGTCGACACCAACTTATCGTCGTTTTCTTCTTCGTCATATGTCCTTGATTTGAACGATTCGCCTCTTTCCTCATCCACTTCATCCTCCGCCATCTCCGCCATCCCTTCCCTCAATTTAACAGATCACATCACATCTTATTCTTCCAATTCCATCCTCGATTTGAACGATCATCAAAAGCTCTTCTCCACCCTTCCTACTAAAAAACTGATTCATGCGTCTTTCATTCTCCAATTGGCCGCAATGGATCCTGTTGTAGATTTAGGGATTTGGATTATGAAATCTAAATTGATGCAGGAGTCGGACGGGGTTATTCGTCATGCGATTTTGAGGATGATTAGGCATACTTTTTATGAACATTTCGTCGCCGGCGAAGATCCTAATGAGGTTAAGAAGTATGTTCATAGACTTAATGAATCTGGTTTGAGAGGAATGCTTGATTTTGCTGTTGAATTTTCTACTAAAAATGATGGCTGTGATCTCAATTTCCTCGCCTTCTTGGACACTATCGAAGCTGCCAAATCGTATCCTCCTTCCTCTGTAAGATTTTCCGTTCTTCATTTTTAATTAATTTTTCGTTTATTTTTTAATTATTTTGGAATGTTTATCTCTTGATTCCTTGTTTTACGTTATTTTGTTACAGTAATCGTAATCTTGATTTGCAGCTGATTCACCAGACTCAGCTTGATTTTCTTTTTCTTTTTTTAATAATTTTATTTAAAAAATTAATTTTTTATTCTTTCATAAATTTGTTCTTCTATTTTCTAGGATTTGAAAATGTATTTAGATTTAACCGTGAATAAAGCAAAACCATCAAAGTTTATTTAATAACCATTAAATTTAAATTAATAACACCTCATTGCTCATCTAGATACAACCAAATAATATAGGACCCTACTAATAGTAAAAAACTATACCATTTCTAAGATTCCTTTTAGATTCCTACTCTGAATATTCTTACTTTACGATCATTTCCAATTATAACCATATGTATCAAAATCAGAAACAAATCTTATAAAATATCTTTCTTTTTTCTTCTTAAATTTAAATTTTGATTATATTTTCTTTGATCAGGTGAGTTTTGTGGTGGCTAAAGTTACAGCAATTTGCCCTCTGAAATTGCTTGAGCGAGTTAGTGATTTATTAAGATGGGAAAAGAAGGATCCTTCTTTCAATCTTCCATGGAAATTGAATACTTTACCTGTTTTCTCTGAATCAAGCCCCCTGTATCACACACTCAAAAAACCAGAGCCATTAACACAGGAAGAAGAGCTAGAACTGGAATTAGCCCAACTCAGATTACAGAAACTATGTGAAAAATGTATTGAAGCCAATGTTCCATTAGTAGTAGATGCAGAGCACACTGCAGTTCAACCTGCCATTGATTACTTAACTTATTCCTCGGCAATCTTGTACAACAAAGATGACAATCCTATAATCTATGGCACAATCCAAGCCTACTTAAAAGATGCAAAAGAGAGAGTGTTGTTAGCTACTAAAGCTGCAGACAAAATGGGAATTCCAATGGGGTTCAAATTGGTTAGAGGTGCTTATATGTCCATGGAACGAAGATTGGCTTCTTCATTAAACTATCAATCTCCTATTCACAACACCATTCAAGACACACATGCTTGCTACAATGATTGTGCTTCTTTCTTGCTCGAAAAAATGGCGGACGGCGGTACTGGACTTGTTCTTGCTACCCATAATGTTGAATCAGGTAAGAAAGAAAACCCTTTTGTTGTTTGTGTGATCTGGATTGTAATATCTGTGCATTGAATGATAGAATGTTTGATTTTGCAGGGAGATTGGCTGCAGTGAAAGCAAGAGAATTGGGGATTGGGAATAATGGGAATGAGAAGCTTGAATTTGCACAATTGTATGGAATGGCAGATGCACTTTCATTTAGTTTGAGGAATGCAGGGTTTCAAGTAAGCAAGTATATGCCATTTGGTCCATTGGATATGGTGATACCATATTTATTGAGGAGGGCTGAAGAGAACAGGGGACTGTTATCTGCATCAAGCCTGGATAGGCAACTTCTGAGGAAGGAATTGAGCAGAAGGGTGAAAGCTGCAGCTATATTCTAAAAGGATGTCATCAAATGTGTTCTTCTGGCTATGAATATCAAGTTGTGGAACGAGGTGAATTCTCTTTAAAAAAAATAAATGTGTGTAAAAGCATATTAAAAATGGGAATTTGCTAGTTTCAATCTAAGTACTTTTATCTTGTTGGAAATATCAAAATGGTACCTAAATTAATGGTATTGTGTAGATGTTTGTAATTGGACAACAGCTTCCACAATCCATTGCCTATTGTATATATTGTCTTCGCTATCTTTATTTTAAACTCTTCACTCTGTTAATTAATATCTAGATGCATATAACCAACATAGCACAAGTGCTTTTTAAGACTACTTAAAGGACTCAATGAATTAAAAGTACTAACATAGCACAACTGCTTTTTAAGACTACCTAAAGGACTCAATGAAATTAAAAGTACAAAAAGTAATTGCTTTTTAAGACTACTAATCTATTTTGAACTCGAAAAAACGATACAAATTTCTTTTTTCCTTGATCAGTCGATATGCAATTGGTACATTTGAAGTTTGTGGTCAATTTAAAAAAGTCATTCCGTCATCCACAACTTCATGTCCACATCTTTAACTCTCAGAGAATAATATATTATGTGAAACCAAAAGAATCCACTCAAAGGAGTGACACAGATGGAAATATAGAATTTACGACCGAAGACTATCTTCCACCCAACTTCATAGTTTTCAATAAAGTTATTAAATTTTCTTTTTTTACTTCAATAAAGTTATTTTAGCCATTTTAGATGAAACAAAAACTCACGTGATAGACACATTGAAAATGGCCGATTCTTATGTATGATGTGATAGTCATACGTCATTAAAAAATAATATATTTTTATTTACTTAATTCAACAGTTTGAAACTGTCACGTGACAGCTAAAAACTATATTTCTTTTGTCATGTTATGTGTAAAAGTGAGTAATCTATTTGGTTCGGTGGTTGAAATTCGTCATTATTGATAGATGTTTACTGTTGATAGCGAGTAAATAATTGTTGGTTTTTCTCTAGAAATAGATGTTTCATGTTCTTATGAAACACTTTTTTTTTTATCTCATTTTTTGAATTGAAAAGCAAAAAATAGAATCAAATAATCACTAAGACTTTGTTTGATAACTCACTTAGGGGGTGTTTGGTTTGGGGTCTTTAGGAATGAGAATGGGAATAGGAGGGTTTCATTCCATTTGTTTTTGTTTGTTTACAAAAAAAAAACTCATTCCCTTTACCCATTTTAGGTTAAGTCATTACCCACTTTAGGCTAAGTCATTACCCCATGCCTTGGAATTGGATTCCCTTTACCTCATTCCATTTTCTAAACATATCCAAACACATAGGGGAATTAATGGTTATTCTTTTCCTTTCCTTTAGTTTTCCTTTTTTGATTCCTTTTCCCTTACCCCTTATGAACCAAACGCCCCCTTAATGATTTAAATTAAAATGTTAAGTATTTTTTTTTAATTTAAGTGTGTTTGATAAGAGTTATTTTTCCATCACGTAAATTAGTCAATTAAGTTAAAAATCACTTATTTTAACAAGTCAAAATATTTAACTTAACAATTTATGTTGAACATTATCAACTAATATTTTTATATTCAGCACTTATTTTTATTATTTATCAAACAGTGACATCAATTAGTACTTTCAGCATTTATAATATTAAACGCATAAAATTCAATACTTACTTTTTCAGCATTTAATTTTAAGTTTTATTAAACACCATTTAAGTTATTTAAAACATTTTATTTTTGAATTATTTGAATTGATTTTATTGTAATAAAAAAAGTTCAATGACTATTAAAATAAAAGCAAAGTTAAATAAATATTTAAAATGGTTCCAAATTTCAGTGACTACACATATAATTTAACTATAATATTTATGTTTTTTCACTAAAATATGAAATTGATTCAGTTTATCACTATTAAATTTTTAATTATATTATTTATAAATACAATTATTTTGATTAGCTGATTCCATTTTTTTATAACATTCTTAATTATATTATTTATAGTAATATTTATTTATAAATAAAATTATTTTGATTGGCTCATTCCATTTTTATATACCACCAATTATTAATAGGATATAAAGAGGTAAGAAAAATATAAAAATAAATATTATGGTTTTACGATTTATAATCACGTTTATTTTTACACTTTTTCTAAAAAAAATAATGGGCTAATTTTTATAAAATATCTAATTAAAGTTAAAGAATTTTATTTTTACCACAAACTGAAATTTTGTTGCTGCAGTCAATTTTTTTTTTTTTTTTAAGAAATGAAATTAGTATTTAATAATTACAGGTTAGAATGAGGTGGAAGCTACTAGTATCCACGAATTTGGTCAAAGAGAAGAGGTATTAAATGTAGCTAAAATATAGGTGATGTGGAGGTGAGTCAGATCCAGTATTTCACGTGTATGTATCCAATATTTCATGAAACACCTCATTTCTACGTGTACTATAAAAGCAAGATTCACCTACCACTTGAATCTTCCCATTATTATATTCCGAATAATCCTATATAAAGCAAAAAGAACATCTCCTATCTCCAGCTGTAAAGGTATGGTAGCAAATTTAAATATAGGATCAGCTTGAAAAAACAAATGGACAAGATAACCCAATTATTTATATTTTTATAAATCAAACAACTACTAGAATAATGGTTTATAAAAATAAGGGAAAATTACAAAATTGTGTATCCGTTTATATATTTAACTCGTTTACTCAACCTATTACATATCTAGACTGTGTTTGTATGACTTTTTTATAATACTCTCAATATGTTTGTAATTTTACAACGCGACTGTCTCCCTCCATCTGACTTTGCAGATTCTAACATATGTGAAGCCTGCGAAGCTAATGTTTGATTTAGTTGATGATTTTAATTAGCATATGTGAAGCCTACCAAACTAATGTTTGGTTTAATTAATGATTTTAATGAGCATATGCGAAGTCTGAATGTGTTTTTAACAAAATTCGCTAAATTCTATATAACAAAACATGCCAAATAACAACAGATTGTAACATTAAAATCATTAACATTATCAAAATTTACAACAAGATTGCCACAATAAACTCCTAATAAATCATTTCAAAGTGAACGTGACGAATGTGGATGGAAATTTCTCCCTGTATTGAAAGTCCAGACCTTTTAGGGTGAGAAATGGAAGTCCAGACTTTTTGGAATGGATGTGTCTCACGACACAGAACAAGATTGGCACAATAACTCTTAACTAATCACTTTAGAGTTGAATGTGACCAATCTTGATGGAAATTTCTCCCTGTATCAGAAGGAAAGTCATCCCATCTGCATCTGAAGACACTGCCTTCTTGCGGGATGTTATGTATTCAACCACCTTCATAAAAATTTAATCATGTTAGTCAGAAAAAACGAAGATTTGGCTTCGCGAAACGAGGATTCACTAAGTATGCGAAAATAAATGTGCATGGAAGAAGGTGATTTTATTTAGCGAAACGATGATTTCGCGACGTCTGTGAGGAGAAATGTGACACTCCGACTTCACGAAACGATGATTACACGGAGTCTGCGGGAGAAATTTATCGAATTACCTCGCAAACTTCGCGTAATCATCGTTTCGTGAAGTTAAATCGATAAATTTCTTCCCGCAGACTTCGCAAAAACAACATATGCTAAGTGAATTTTTGGAAAAAAACGTAGAGAAAACAATATATACTTACATTTTTCGATAAAAACAATATGATAAATTGGGGAAAACAGTGAAAATAACGTAGGATCACAATTTCTTCGATAGTCACAAGAAGAAAGAAACCAAGAAACGAGCAGGAAATGGAAGATGAAGAACCATGACTTCGTTTTCTAGGATTAAGAAGATGAAGAATCAAGAGATGAAGAGAGGAAGAAGAGAAATACATGGTGATTTGAAGAAATTGTGCAGATTTCGTGCAATTTAAAGGAAGATATGAAGATCAAAAGTTTGGGAATCATTAATGGAAAAGCAACCAACCGTTCGCGTAACCACCAACGAGAAGGGGGAAGAGGAAAGGTTAGGGGTATTATGGGAAGTCACATAAAAACAGTCTAGATATGTAGTAAATTGAGTAAATGAGTTAAATATATAAATGAGTCTCTCATTTGACCCAATTTTATAATTTTTCCTAAAAATAATGATAAATAGAATAATGAAATTTCAATATAAGAGGCGCATTTTTTTCAAATTAAAATAATTTTAAGAAACTTTTTATAATACTTTTTTTAATGAATAGTATCCAAATTATATTGATCAAGTAACTGAAGCAGTTACATCAACAATTACGAATTGTCTAATATTTATTGGTGCATAACTAGGTACCGAGAAATATGATTTTGTAAGATAATCTGCTACTCTATTAGTAATATGGGACACCAGAAATTTTCACATGTACCTTAATGAGCAAGTGAATTTGCTCATGCACCGTTAGATATAAGCTTATTAAATCTAAGTCTCATGATGCTTTGAATCTCCACCTTAAATTCTAATAAGCCTAGATCTAACAGTGAATGGGCAAATTCTATATGCTCATTAAGGTACATGTGATCAAGACTGTATGGGGGCACATAGGATAAATGAAATTGCATAAACTGTTTGCTCAACACTCGACATGACTCCAGTAGGCTCCCCATATCCGAGCAGTCTTTGGTTGTACATTGAAATCATTCAACCACTACTCTGGCATCAATTTCTACCAGTACCTATGACTAGCCTCGTGTCGTCATCCAGACTAATGCTTCGCGTAGTCCAAACGCCTCTGCCAGACCCGCTTCCCATCTGCTAGTAACTGAAAATCACGGAATAAAAGAAAAGTGGAATACGGGAAAATGTAGCAAATGATGAATGAAGAATACGAAAAAACATAGAAAACGAGAAAAAAGGGAAGCACATTAAGCGAGAAAAATGCAGAATCCAATAAAAATGTGAAAAAAGAAAAATGAGAAAAACAAAGAATATGGGAAGAACACAACAAACGATAGTATTATGCAATTTCCCGTTTTTCTCTTTTTGCGTTTTTCTTGTATTCTGTATTTTTTGTGTTTCCCGTATTCTACGATTTTTCCATATTCTTTATTTTCTTGTCTTCTTCGTTTTTTCTTGTATTTTGTGTTTTTCTTATATTCTACATTTTTACAAAATTATCCGTTGTTATAAGAACAGTTTGTGTTTTACCAAAATTGTCTTCCATCTCTAAACGTAGAATTAGGGACATAATCTTATGTGATTTCGGAACTCTTCTTCTATTGGTCGATATATTTTAGCGATTTGCGCATTCTAACTTAGTTTGATTCAGAGACTTTACATACGACACATGTCTTTTACTTTCTCCGAAGAGGACATATGTATAGTTTCTTATATGATGTCAAAACGATATAAAGTAATAATAAGGAAAGTAATAGAGTAAAGCTATAAGATCAAATAGAGAGGATTTGTAGAGTTTTGGCTTATTTACTTAATGTAGTTATTAATCTTACAAATTGTTTCTTGAAGTAGACTAGCTAACAGTCTACTAATTTACCCTTAAGTAGTAATATTTTCTATTTGAGAATTACAAGATAGGATGTTTAAAGTAATATCTAATTAGATACTTGGATGATCTTCAAAAGCTTCAAGCACTTCAATTTATAAGTTTCTTGATATTCTTCTATGTTGGGAGATAAAATCTATCCGTTTCAAATTTGATAAAAAAACTTCATCTTTCTACATAGAGTCAATATCATTATCTCCAAAATATTATCAGATACCATTACTAAAAAAAATATTTTCAATTCTCTGACGACTTGTCGGGGCTCGAGCCCACCCCAACCCCCCTGATTAGACCCTGCTTTTAGCACTTATAATTTAACACCAAAAATTTAGTACTTATTCTTTAACCACTTAGTTTTTAATTTTATTAAACACCACCTTAATATTTGCTTTTGACGTACCAACCTAGTTAGAATTAGAGCGGATAAATACTAGGTTAGGTAACCGATTCTCATTAGAAAAAAAAATAATAACATAGCCTTAGAATACTTAATAGTTATGTGGTGAAAATATGTGTTGTTAATGTCTCCATTTTTAGCTTAGAATTTTTAAAGAGTTCATAAAGTAAAAGAAAAAAAGGTTTGAGATTCAATTTGAGAGGATGTCAATCCAATTAAAATATAATTTAGATTATAAAAAGAATAAATAATTAGTTAAACACAACTAATTAATCACAAATACACAACAGATGTTGTTTTTTTCATTTAAAATGTGTTTTCATGTATGTTGTTTTGAATATGATGAAAACATGTGTTGTAAATATTTAGAACGCGTGCCTTGTGAATATTAAAAGGAAGGTTACTAAATGTCAAACCAACTTGATTGATTGGTGCAAGTTGCATATTGTTGTACTTCACCAAATTAAAGTTGCAATAATTTAGTGACATTCAAAAAGGACTATTTTAAATATGATCATCATGTTTCTTTAAAAAAATATGATCATCATGCTTGGCCAATATATTTTTTCTATATTGATGACTTTCTTGACCGTAATTTCTTCTCGAGAGGTGCTATTGGATTTGATCGGGATATTTTGATGATAAAGTCAGTAGAATATTGACTAAAAGAAATAGATAGTGACAAAAGTTTAAGAGAAGTTAATCAACATACCTGAAACACATTCGTGTTAGATATTTATACTTTCTTTTTTACCTTTTAGCATTAATGGAGTCTTTATGAAACAACTTTCTCATTATTCTCTTAATGACTATTAATTACCATTTAAGAGTATGCATTTTCTTTTGAAGAAGATATAAATGAGTCGTTTATACACCTCTGTAACCGTCAAAATGAGATATGATACTGAACGCGTTTCTTTGAAAGCTGGTGGATCCTTCAACGATCATTTCTAGATGATCCAAACTGGCGTATCTAGAGAGACGAAAACTATGTCGATGGATTTCATATTGAGATCTAATTCATCTCTGTCTTCGTAGGTTGCTCTTATTTCTTCACTATTATATGTTTGCCATGTATGCTAATGGGTCACAACACCAAGAATAAATTTGAATATTATCATATATAAAATGAAATTCAAAAGACCACCACATTTAGTAATGAAACAAAATAAAATAAAGTTGAATAACTTTTTTTTCCTGAAAATCATACCACATTTCACTAATCATTGGTGCTATTTATCCCACAATGACTAAGTTATATACGTTTGATAAAACTAAAAATTACGTACTAAAATAAATAAGTTCTGAATTTTAATTTTGTTGAATATTATAAGAGTTAAATGTACTAAATAGTGTAAATGTTCTATAAATACGAAAAATAAACACTGAATTAAAAATATTAATCGATAATATTTAATTTAAAATTTTTAAGTTAAATAAATTCAGAATTTATAATATTCAAGACTTAAAACTCTGAATTTATTTTTTCAATACTTAATTTTAAATTTTATCAAACGTCACCTACGTTTTAAAAATGTTTTGAATTTGCATCCTAAGATTTTAATAAGTCTGAATTTAAGGGTAAATTATCAAATTTATTTGCCCATTTAAGATCTATGTAAACAATAGTATAATTAAGGGTTAGGCTATGCTTACTTTGTTTGACAAAGTAAGCGTTACTTTGTTTTTTCCACCATTAGATGATGATGAACTTTGACAAAGTAAACTCGTCCAATGGTAGAAAAAACAAAGTAAAACTTACTTTGTCAAAAACAAAGTAAGTATAGAAGGCACCGTTAAACATATATATTCAAGCAAATTTAATTTCTGTGTAACAAAATTGATATTTTTTTTACAATAAATTAAAATTTTATGAATTTCGATAAAACTTATTTTAGAATTTAGGAATTTTGCGAGTCTCTTGTAGCCAAGTGAAAGTGGAAGTCAGGATCACAAGATGTGAAAATTCCATTTTAATTTGTCATTTTGAAAGAAAATGACTTGTAATTAGAGAACTAACCACTAATGTTACATCAATGTTTTTGGATAAATTAATAATTCAACTAGTGTATTCATTGTGGATAAATTAATAAATTAATAATTCAATTAATGAAATCATATAACCATTTTTTATCCCTAAAAAATTCAACTAGTGTATTCGTTAAATTTCCAAGCATTGTTCAAAACTTAAAGAATATTCAATACCTTTCTGAGAAAAATAAAATATATAAAAAAAATATGTTAAATATGGTAGATGTTATAGTTATTTTGTTTTTTTACATAATAAATTATAAAATTGATCTAATTAAGAGGTTCATTTATATATTTAGATCCATTACAATATCTCTTATCAAATTAGATATTTTCAAAGTTAATTTTTTTTTTAATAAATTACTTAGTTGTTGTGTCGATGATGAGGCAAAACATTGAAGCAACTGTTGAACAAATTGTCTTAGCAGTGAAAGCAATTGCTAAGCAAATATCTTAACCGTTCCTTTCACTACGATGCAAAATCGTAAACCTCGACTCATTGTGTTCGATATCTCTAAATATCATTCGATAAAGGTGCAAAATAACTTAAAATATCAAAAACTAACGCATATAAAGAAATTTATGGATTTTAGATTGATTTATGAAATTGAAGTTAGATTACAAATGATGAGATGAGAAATGGAGTGAAAGAATTGATTAAGTTATAATATATATACTAAAGGTATTTAGGAAAGTCTAATTTAGTAAAAGGTAGTATAATAGGTCTAAATGCATAAACAAATCTATGATTGAGTCAGTTTTGTAATATAGAATTGTAAAAACATGAGGTAGAAAAATGATCAGATTAACAAGATTCGAAAAAATCACGCGCTTAAACGTAAGTTGTTGATATGGAAGCCAGCTAGATCCAAAATGTACTGTACTGTACTGTAGGCGTGCAAGATTCTATGAAATTTCTAGAATATAAAATAAAAACTCATTTCTATATATATATATTTTTTTGGAGGAATTTCTATATTTTTAATAATTGTAACAACTAACCAATATCGGTGCTTAGATATTTTAAAATATAAAAAAGATATCTTAAAATATAAAGAGAAAGAGATCATATTATATAATTGCAAAAGATATCAATTAAAGCTTGAAAAGAGTCAACCCATATGATATGTTTTTGGTATATAAAAAGATATCCTGCCTCTAACTTGTCTAGCCGTAAAGGTCACTGTTCTGAATATATATATTCTTTAAATTTAGACAATATAACCCAAACATATCATCAAATTTCCAGCAAAAGGGGGTGCACCCATTTTTCACATTTAAATAATAGGTTTTTATTTTATTGTGCAAGTTGCAATTGCCACTGTTATCACCAAGTTGTTTTCCAACAATTTCACCAACTTCTAATTAAATAATTTGTATCCTATATTATAAAAAGATCTTAATAATTTTAAATAATTTTTAACGAGTGAATCTCTAAAATAGAAAATATTCTCATTAAAGAAATAATGCTTACACACATTGTTTATATATTTTGCTAGGTGTGGATACTAAGCAAACTTGATGATTAAGTAAAATAAAGAACATGACATGTGTCAACAAGATAACATTGTGATGGATTTGATTAAATGGAAGGTGGTGATTTGATAGAGCTTTGATCAAGTAAAGATGGTCCATCATAAGGAGGTGCAACTCTTCTAGAATGTGCTATCCATGGGAAATTACCATGATTGATAGAGCTTTGATCAAGTAAAGATGGTCCATCATAAGGAGGTGCAACTCTTCTAGAATGTGCTATCCATGGGAAATTACCATGACGCCCCTGTTATTGTTGAAAGGACCAAATTGCCCTTGAGCAACTTGGCTTTTATTATCCGGAAGATAGAGTTTGAGAATCCAAACTCATTAATCTTCCTGACACAAACTCTTCATTCTCCTTTGGGTAAACCAAAGGTCTTCTTCTTCCCTTTCTTCATACACCGAAATGCCTCCATCTCTCCCAATTGTTCCTGTAACTTCTTCTTGTACTGAACTTTTGCTTGATGGGTTTAATATCCTCCCTCAAACTAAGCTTGGTACAGATTCCTCAAGCTTAGTTTGTCAATCAAAAACCTAAGTTGCGGAGAGTGCTGGGCTTTTGTAAAGAGATCTGCCACCTGTAGAGCTGACAGTATCGGCATTAGTCAGATCAAACCGGCTTGAACGCGTTCGCGGATGACGTGACAGTCAATATCTATGTGTTTCGTACGTTCGTGGAACACTGGGTTCTAGGCTATGTGCATGGCGGAAATATTATAGCAGAACATGAGGGAAGCCGTCGCCGACGGTGCTTTCATATCTGTTAGGAGATTCGTGAGCCAGTGAAGCTCACAGGATGTGGAGGCCATGGCTCTGTATTCCGATTCCGAGGAGGACCTAGAAACGGTGTTCTGTTTCTTCGATCTTCAAGAGATAAGGGCCGATCCGAGGAAGACGGCGTACCCGGTGATTGATTTCTGAGTTTCTTGACAAGTTGCCCAGTCTGAATCTGTGAAGGCCTGTAATTTCAAGTCGTTGCATGTGGAGAAAAAAAGCCCCAAGCCTATAGTCCCTTTGAGGTAACGCAGAACTCTTTCTGCTTTGTTTAAATTCTCTGTGGTTGGTTACATGAGGTGTTGGGATAATTGATTTACAATATATGTGATATCCGGTCTTGTATGTGTGAGATATAGTAGTTTACCGATTAACTGTCTATATGGTGTGATTTCTGGGAGTGGGTTGTCATTTTAGCTTGGTTTGTGGTTTGGTAGTGCCGGGGACGAGGCTGGTTTACAGTCGATGAATCCCTGGTCTTGTAACAACTCTAATGTGTATTTTCTTTGTGACATGTGGAGTCCCTAACGGCTGCGAGAGAACTCAAATCCAAGAAAATAATGTATGGCCCCGAGATCATTGATGCTGAAAACGTCGTTTAAGTGCTGTTTGGCCTGGTTGATGGTCTGTGTTGAAACACCTTTCCACATGATTTTGATTTGACAAAATTATTTAAGTAAAATCAAATATATTCTAAACACACTAAGTTTAAATGCTTTGATTTATTACACTAATGTGTTTGTTCAATGTTGAGTTAAATTGTTTATAAGACATAAAGACTAAAAGGCTTAAAGCCCAATACGGAAGTCAAAGCCCAAGTCAAACAGATCAAGACCACTCGGCCCGCGTGTGCAAAACGCTGTCGTTGTGTACAAAACATAGCTCAGCGAAAGAAGGATCGAGAAGACCTTCGTTGAACAACTTCGGAACGAAGCTGCTGAGTTGTATCGACAAAAGAGTACAAGACAGCAGCTGAGCAAGAACAACTTCCAGACAAAGTATTTCTACTTTGGGTAAAGTTCAGAAGACACAGAAAGCTGTCTAGTTAACCTTACCATTAATGGAGATACATTCTGCTGGACTGACTAAAAGCTGCTCAGCTCTGATCGAAGACAGAAGATACTTGAATCTGATTGGCCAAGAGCACTGAGCAGGACTGAGTGACAACGACAAGAAACCGTTTCCCTCCAACGGTTATTTCGAAATTCGAAATGACTGATACCTCAGACGTCTCTATAAATAGGGCCTTTCAGCTGCTTCATTCAACACAGAACTTTATCAAGCCATTACACTGACCAAAATTCTACTCAAAGTTCTGTGAGAAAAAGCAAAGCAAATACTTACACCAAATTCTATATCTTTTGTGTAAAAGTCTAGAGTGATTATTCAATCATCTAAGGTGTCTTAGCAATTGTTGTTTAGGACAAATCTTTATCATTTCTAGAGATTAGAAAGGAGAGGCTGAGTACTCGGTTATAGTACTCAGCGAGAGATTAGGAGTGAGTAGAGGTATAGAGGAAGGTACGCTTGTTATACTCAGCTTCTAAGTTATAAAAGGTTTGATGCTCTACCGTTAAAGAGCTCAGTAGAGAATTCGAAAGCTCGGAACGTGTTCCGGGGATAGGACGTAGGCTTAGAGGCCGAACCTGGATAAATCTGCTGAGTAACATCTTTCTAACTTTAAACTCCTTAATATATATATTGCTTGCTTAAACAAAACTGACCAAGTAAAGAGGTCACGCTGTGTTGTGTGTATTGAGTATCTGAGTTCAGGAATAGACTCAAGTGCTATCTCCCGACTCAAAGAAAGAAGCTGACTTAGTCACCAGTTGACTAAGCTAGTGTCTTAATTTACTCAGCGCGCTGTGTAATCCTTTTTCAAAGTAAAAGAAGTCAGCCTTAACGTACTCAAATTTTAAATAGTTCTTATCCCCCCCCCCCCTTAGAACTAACTTGTTACGTTATAAGGGACCAACAGGTGGTATCAGAGCTTAAAAGCTCATTGTGAAAGGTTTAACTACCTTGAGCTGATCCCCACTATGGCTGAAAACAGCACTCGGTTTCTCCCAGGAAACCAGACAACTCAGATCTTACCTGAGGGGTTGTCCATTACTCGGCCTCCCCTATTCTTCAGGTCTAACTACACCTTCTGGAAGAATAGGATGAAAAACTTTATTCAGGCAACAAATATGAGTGCATGGCTTTGAATAGTCCAAGGCCCATTAGTTCCTGTTAAAGTTGTGGCTGGCCAAATAGTTGTCAAAGCTGAGGCCAAATGGACAGAAGATGATCTCAAGAAGCAACAAAACCATGCTTCGGCTAGAAACATGCTTCACTGTGCGCTTGATGCTGCAGAATATAACAAGATTTTAGGTTGTGAGTCAGCGCAAGAGATCTGGAAGAAGCTGGAGGTCACCTTCGAAATGAACGATGATGAAGGAATTTCGGACATGAATGCAAGGTTTACAAACATCATCAACGAGCTCAAAAGACAAGTCAAGAAGATTCTTAGGAGTCTTCCTAAAAACTGGCAAGCAAAGAAGACCGCTGTTGAGGAAGCTCAAGACTTAACCACCTATAAGTATGATGAACTCATCGGCTCACTGCTGACCCATGAGATCTCGATGAAGAATTTCGAGGTGAATGAGAAGTCTGAAGATAAGAAGCAAAAGTCTCTTGTCATGAAAGCTGACTCCACTGATGGAAGCTCAACAGACGATGAAGAGATGGCTATGTTTACCAGAAAGATGAAAAGGCTATTCAAAAAGAATGACAGATATTCTAAGAAGCCTTATAAAAAGTTTGATAAGTACAAAGCTGACTCCAGCGACAACAAGTACAAGAAGGACAGCTCAAAGCCCATTACTTGCTTTGAATGTCATCAAACTGGCCATATCAAGTCAAGCTGTCCCTCGCTGAGGAAAGAAAGAAAGAACGGCAAGAAGGCAATGGTGGCAACCTGGAGTGATAGTGATGATTCATCATCATCTGAAGCTGATGCCACTGAGTCAGCGAAGATTTGTTTCATGGCTGACGAACTTACTGAGCCATGTGCTTCTGAGCATGCTGACCCCTCCATTGCATCTGATGACGAGGAACAGTCAACTGAGGTAATATCACTACCCTTGCTAAGAAATGAAATGGTTAATGCCCTAAGTGATCTTTACACACTTGTCAAGAAGTGTAATAAAAAGGTTAGAGCACTCAGCAGGCGATGTGACGAGGTTGAGGAGGTAAAACTGAGTGACCTTCGATATCTTCTTCAGGACAACTCAGATTTGCATAGTAACATTGGAATTATGCAAAAGTTTGTCTCTGAGGTCCAATCAGATTCTAAGAAACTGAGAAAGGACGTCACATCCATTCAAAACCAACTAAAGGTTCCAAACAAAAGAAATATTCCTCTGAATAATCAGTACCGAAGTACTGGTCAATAGAGATGGAATCCTCAGCGGAATGTCCAGTGTGACTTCTGTGGGAAGAAAGGACACACCTTAAAGGTGTGCTAGCACGCTCAGCATTGGGGTGCTGACCAGTCAGTGAGAAATCCTAAACGGAAGGTCAGCTGTGACTTCTGTGGAAAGAATGGCCATACTATCCAAGTATGCCGCCATAAATAAAATATGATGCTTTACCTGTTGAACCTAACAAGCAAGGACCCCAAAATAATTGGGTACCTAAAAGTAACTAGTTACATTGCAGGTAAGCCTGAGATGTGCTGAGAAGTCAAAGATGTGGTATATTGATAGCGCATGCTCGAGGCATATGACTGGTGATGAAACTCAGTTCATCACATTTGAGCATAAACGAGGAGGAAGCGTAAGTTTTGAAGACAACAAAAAGGGTAAGATAGTAGGGTCAGGAACCATTGGAGGTAATCCTACTATTGAGTCTGTCTCCCTAGTCAGCGGACTCAAATATAACTTACTCAGCGTAGCTCAGCTATGTGACAATTGGAGAAAAGTTATATTTGATGACACTGGATGTAAAATATTCGAGGGTAAAACTAATGAGTTAATTTTAACTGCCCCTCGCATTGATAATGTCTTCATGCTAAACTTAGAGAAAAAGTTTTAAAAAACTGTATGCTTAGTTTCAAAGGAAGAAAATTCCTGGCTATGGCACATGAGACTTGGTCATGTAAGCATGGACCTCCTGGCCAAATTAGCAAGAAAACAATTGGTTGAGGGACTGCCAGAACTTAAATTTGAAAAAGATCAACTATGCCACACTTGCCAAGCTGGAAAACAAACCAAACAATCTTTTCATAGCAAAAACATTGTCTCAACTAAGCGTCCATTAGAGTTACTACACTTGGATCTCTTTGGTCCAGTCCAGCCGCTGAGTCTGGGTGGAAGAAGATTTTCCTTGGTCATTGTAGATGACTTTTTTCGGTACACTTGGATCATCTTGCTGAGTAGCAAGGATGAAACCTTTGAGACATTTTCAAATTTGGTTAGAAAACTTGAAAATGATAAAGACCTAAAATTGGCTCACATCCGAAGTGATAATGATGGAGAATTAAAAAACCAACAGTTTGTTGAATTCTATGAAGCCAGCGGCATTGACCATAATTTTTCTGCTCCTAGGACGCCTCAACAAAATGGGGTTGTTGAAAGGAAGAACAAAACCTTGGTTGAAATAGCCAAGACAATGCTGAGTGAGCATAGGCTTCCAAAGTACTTTTAGGGAGAAGCTGTTAACACAGCGTGCTATATTCTTAATAGGGCTCTTGTCAGACCTATACTAAAGAAAACCCCCTACGAACTTTGGAAAGGATGAAAGCCCAACATTGGATACTTTCGAGCCTTTGGCTGTAAATGTTTTATTTTAAACACCAAAGATAGCTTAGCTAAGTTTGACTCAAAAGCTGATGAGGCTGTCTTTTTAGGCTACTCAACAAACAACAAAGCATACAGAGTTTTTAATAAACGAACTCAAGTTTTAGAAGAGTCAGTACATGTTGAGTTCGACGAAACTAACCCTGCAGGAAGATATCTCCCGCTGACCGAGAATGATCCACACTCAGTACCCGCTGATCAAGATACAACCGCTGAGTCATTCCCTCAAGGGCTGACCAAAGGTAAAAGTGAACCTCAAATTATTTTCACTGACCAGTCTACACCTGCAGAGATTGTTGAAACACAGATAGCACAAGACATCAATCTACCAAAGGAGATAAGGATACCAAGAGGACACTCAGAGAGTGCTATTCTTGATGCCGCTGAGAATACCCTGATGACAAGAAATCAACTCAAGAGATACCTCAGCAATGTAGCCTTCATCTTAGTTCAGGAACCAAAGAACTTCGCTGATGCTGAGGACGATGAATTCTGGATGAGCGCAATACAAGAGGAACTTGATCAATTCAGAAGAAACGATGTATGGGAGTTAGTGCCACATCTAAAAAGTCAGAAGACCATTGGAATAAGATGGGTCTTCCGCAACAAGGTGGATGAACAAGGAAATGTAGTCAGGAACAAAGCAAGGCTTGTAGCTCAGGGCTACAGTCAGCAAGAAGGTATTGACTACAGTGAGACCTTTGCCCCAGTGGCAAGGCTAGAGGCTATTAGAATTTTATGCGCTTATGCAAGTTATATGAACTTTAAACTGTTTCAAATGGATGTTAAGAATGCATTCCTTAATGGAGTTATAAACGAGGAAGTTTATGTTAATCAGCCTCTAGGGTTTGAGGATCCTAAATTCCCAAACCACGTTTATAAGCTCAAAAAGGCTCTGTATAGTCTCAAGCAAGCACCACATGCTTGGTATGAGAGGCTGACCAGTTTCCTGCTGACTAGAAACTGTGTCAGAGGCAAAGCTGATACAACCTTATTCATTAAGAGAAAGGGTAAAGATACCCTGCTGGCTCAAATATATGTTGATGATATTATTTTCGGTGCTACTAATGAGTCAATGTGCAAGGAATTTAGCAAGCAAATGCAGACTGAGTTTGAAATGTCAATGATGGGAGAACTCAACTTCTTCCTTGGACTTCAAATCAAACAAGGGAAAAATGGCATCTTCATCAGTCAAGCTAAATATGCCAAGGAGATATTGAAGAAATATGATCTTGAAAATTGCAAGCCAATATCTACTCCTATGGGCACTGACACTGTCCTTTGTGCTGACGAGAATGGTAAGTCGGTAGACAGCAAATTGTATCGAGGTATGATAGGCTCTCTACTTTACTTAACAGCAAGTAGACCGGACATTCAGTTCTCAGTATGCTACTGTGCTAGATATCAATCTAACCCTAAGGAATCTCATTACATAGCTGTAAAAAGAATCCTTAGATATTTGCAAAGCTCAGTGAACGCAGGTTTATGGTATCCCAACACTCATGGTTTTACACTCGTTGGATACACTGACGCTGACTATGGACGAGACAAGCTTGAACGAAAAAGCACCTCTGGAGGATGTCACTTCCTAAGGAGCTTTCTTGTATCCTGGTTCAACAAGAAGTAGGCGTCAGTAGCCTTGTCTACCACTGAAGCTGAGTACATTGCTGCTGGCTGTGTTGCTCAAGTCCTATAGATTAAGCAACAGCTTGAAGACTATGGTGTTCAAACAAAGACAATTGAGGTCATATGTGACAACAAAAGTGCAATTGATCTATCAAAAAACCCAATTCAGCACAGCAGGATGAAGCATGTCAGCATCAGACATCACTTCATTAGAGACCATGTACTCAAGGGTGAGATAAAGCTGACCTATGTCCTAACGGATGAGCAGCTTGCGGATATCTTCACAAAGCCACTGGCTCGTGAGCAGTTCAGCATACTGAGAGATGCCATTGGTATGTTTAATCCTCTTTAGTAAATTCCAGCTCTTAATATATATTCATGCTGAGTGAATTACCATGCTGAATGACTTATGCTATTATTTGCTGAGTGAATAGATGTATGCTGAGTGTTTAATTCTAAATGAATGAATATCACATACTGAGCAAATATGCGCACTGAGTAGTTATCTCAAACTAAGCAACCAACTACTTAAACCATCCGTTTGTATAAAACTGACTACTCAGAATATAGAACGTTTAGAATTCTAAACGCTGAGTATAAGATCCGTTGCATCTAATGCTAAAGCACGCGAATAGCCACCTAGGATGACGTATGCACCGAATGTGTCATAAATGCCAGGATCCTTGTCGGTTGACAATCCCAAGGCAAAACTGACACATGGATTCGATAAGATCCACCTTTCACAGCTATAAATAATGGGCAAATTCCCATTTTTATCTCTTTACACTTACCGAATTCTCTGGCATAAATACTTTCTCTCTAAAAACTCTCAAAACTTCCAAACCCCTCTCTGAAACTATGACTAAGATTTCCTTGAACATCTCCGGTGCCGGTCACTCTAAGACCAGTTCCGATGAACCTTCCAGGCATTCTACTTCGCCTGGAACGACTGAGGCCACTACATAGAGCAAAGGCAAAGCTGGCCAAGCCACCTCCTCTAAAGGAAAGCCGACCAAAGTCAGAACCTATACTAAGGTCTTCGAAAACGTTAGAGAGTGCAAGATTGACCACTCAAGGTGGTTCTCTGAGGCTTTCGTAGAAATCGAGCAACCATTCTGTGAATGGATATCAGAGAATGGCCTGACCGAGCTGTTCTCAATCAGAGATCCAACTTACCCTGACTTAGTAAGGGAATTCTACCATAATCTGCGGGTTGCTGACGATAACCAGGACCACCTAGTAATAGTGGTAAAAGAGAAAATAATTTTGGTCAACCCTACCTACCTTGCCAACTTGCTGAAACTGAAGAATGAAGGAACAAAACTGAGGAGGAAGGGTGATCATGAAGGAACTGGGTACTCTGCCACCTTCTGCAAGCCCGCTGGCCATTCTGGAGAAATCTCCAGTTCCTCAATGGGCCAGCACCAAAAGATGGCACACTACCTGCTGACCAATTATATCTTCCCGAAGATAAATTGCACCAGCTCAGCAACAAACTTTGAGCAATGCTTCATATGGCATATGCTGACTTACAAGCCCATCAACATGCCAGTATTCTTAATTGCCGTCTTCCAAAGGAGCACTGGAACTCTAAGGTTGGGCTCACTCATTACCAGAATCCTCATAGACCATCAGATTGACCTATCCGAGGAAACTGAGGCCCAAGGCTCTGAGATCACAGCTGTTGCGTTGCGTGCCTTGAAGTTTGACCAACCGATTAAGAAAGCCAAAGGTGCTGATCAGCCTGCTGAGGAGACTGTCCCAAAGAAAGGCAAAAGAACAAAGGCTCCAACTGCCCGCAAAAGGAAAGCTGTTGGGACTCCTTCAAAAGATGTTGAGTCTCCGGCCAAGAAGCTGAAGTCAGCTGCTCAAAAAGGTCAGGAGAGACCTAAGTCAGCTGTGAAGTGAAGCAGGCAAGATGAGCCTGATACAGAAGAAAGAATGGATGTTGATGAGAAACCTCTGAAGAAGAAGAAGTCTTCAGAGCTGACCCCTATTGATGCTATCCCCACTGACTTCATTGTTCCTGGTGATTCTCACTTTACACAATGTCAGGGAACTGAAGCTGAGCATCAAGAAGACGATGTACAACTGGATGATCAGTTCATCACACAGGTTGAAGAAGAGCTAGAAGAAGACGAAGGGAATGATCAACAGGAGGAAGAAGAAAGTGGTCAGGATGACACTGAGGAGACAGCCAGTGGAGAGGAAACTGCTGACCCAACTAATACTGAGTTGGCTGCAGAAGAAGAATAAGAACAAACTGACCAGCTCAATGCTGATCAAGAAGAGACTTCTCCTCCTCACTCAGTAGAGTCTATCCCAGCTGACACTACACCTCCTCGAAGAAGAATACTAGTAAAGGCAAGTCAGACAACTGTCATTGACCTTCCTGTCCAGAAGACGACCAAAGACCCTTCTACACTTAAGCTAAAAAATTTCAGCAAACAAACTTCTTCTTTGCCAGCCTCTCTTGAAAAGCAAGCCTCTATTTCTTCACCATAGGAACAAGCCGACTTGAATGCTTCGGCCAACCCTACAAGCCAAATCGAGCAAGTTCTCGCTAATGCTGCTGCTCCAAGGACCGTGCTGACTCCGGAAACTCCTGCCCCTGTCAGCACTGAACCCATTCAGCCTACTTCTGCAACAACATTCATTCCTGCCGATCAATCATCTCTCTAAGAGAACCAAGTGCAGATTGAAAACCCCCTTCCAGTCACTGACCATGTCGTACCTGAGAAAAATCTGACTCCTCCATCAACTGGTCACACTGAGGAAACTAGGCAACCTGATGAAGCATCACTCAGCTATCTGCATGCCACCGAGTCTGGTAGACAACTCATCAACTTGGTGCAGTCACTAATCAAGGATCTTCATCAAAATGCTGAACCTACTGCTGGGTCTACCAACAATGAGTCAACTCAGCTGTCCCAAGTCACTCAGCTTTTAAATGAAGTTAAAGGACTGAAGGATCTGCTAAGTGTTATAATCTCAATTCAAACACAACAGCTCAAGCAGGACTCAATAACGAAGCTGGCTGAGATCCAACTGATAATGGCTCAACATCTCAACACTCTTCAAGGACAATTCCAGATATTGTCAGCTGCGAACACTCAATATGCAACTTCTGCTGAAGTTCAGTTGCTCTTTGCCCAGCTTCACACTGAGCAAAACAAGACTAACCATCAGCTGGCTTCGTACTCTCAATGCTCGGTGGAGCAAATTAGCGAAGCCGTTCGTTTGCTGAACTTGAATAAGCAAGAGATGGACACTGACCAAATGAAGCAGAATGAGATACTGGTCACTACCCAAAAGACTTTCACCCATGTGCGTCACTACAATATCCAGCGTCAATATTATGACTCAGCCCTACTAAAGACATTTCATCAAAATTTTGCTGCACTGTCAGATACAATTACTTGGGTGGGTAAGTCTCAAGCCTACATACTGAGCATGCTCAGTGCAGCTGAACTCAGTATACCTAAAGAGGTCTTGGATGAAGGCGTTATTATCTTCGACGACATCAATGAAAGTGCCGACAAGCTTAAGGAGTTGTCCGTTTTACTGACCAACGCGGTCTTAACCGACTCCTTTAGAATTCCTCCTCCTCCCGATGCTGACAAAACGGGGGAGAAAGAACAAGCTAGAACTCAGCCCGAGGCTACTAGAAGTAGTCAGTCTAAGCATAAGAAGAAGAACTAGAAATAGGCTAACTCAGTTTATTTTTTACTTTGTAGTTTCTATGTTTCTTTTTGCTTATCTTTTTGCTGTATATGCTGACTACTTTATTTCAATACAATACTTGCATCTTTTATCCAAACCTGAGTTATTTTATATGATGCTGAGTATTATGTTACTATGTATCTTCAAATACATCAACTGTGTTTACTGCTTATAATACTTGTTGATTGTATGCTACGCTGATAAAATGTTTGACATTATCTTGTATGTTTATAAAACACTGTCTCATAAGACCCATTGAACAATAAAATACTCAGCGCTCTCTGAATGTTAAATCTTCCGCTTAAACACTGAGTAAAATAGAATATGTTCCTTGAGCTGACCTATATCTGAAAACTGACCTTAGACTTACTCGATTAAACCTTAAAATGTTTAGAGTGAAACTAAGTAAGTAGCTCAACCCTGACGGGGGAGTCTGCTAAGTAATTATAGGTCAACTATCATGGGGGAGCTCAACACTGAGTTCTTCGCTGAATAGTTTTGCCAACATCAAAATGGGGGAGTTTGTTGAAACACCTTTCCACATGATTTTGATTTGACAAAATTATTTAAGTAAAATTAAATATATTCTAAACACACTAAGTTTAAATGCTTTGATTTATTACACTAATGTGTTTGTTCAATGTTGAGTTAAATTGTTTATAAGACATAAAGACTAAAAGGCTTAAAGCCCAATACGGAAGTCAAAGCCCAACTCAAACAGATCAAGACCACTCGGCCCGCGTGTGCAAAACGCTGCCGTTGTGTACAAAACGCAACTCAACGAAAGAAGGATCGAGAAGACCTTCGTTGAACAACTTCGGAACGAAGCTGCTGAGTTGTATCGACAAAGAGTACAAGACAGCAGCTGAGCAAGAACAACTTCCAGACAAAGTATTTCTACTTTGGGTAAAGTTCAGAAGACACAGAAAGCTGTCTAGTTGACCTTACCATTAATGGAGAGACATTCTGCTGGACTGACTAAAAGCTGCTCAGCTCTGATCGAAGACAGAAGATACTTGAATCTGATTGGCCAAGAGCACTGAGCAGGACTGAGTGACAACGACAGGAAGCCGTTTCCCTCTAACGGTTATTTCGAAATTCGAAATGACTGATGCCTCAGACGTCTCTATAAATAGGGCCTTTCATTTACTTCATTCAACACAGAACTTTATCAAGCCATTACGCTGACCAAAATTCTACTCAAAGTTCTGTGAGAAAAAGCAAAGCAAATACTTACACCAAATTCTATATCTTTTGTGTAAAAGTCTAGAGTGATTATTCAATCATCTAAGGTGTCTTAGCAATTGTTGTTTAGGACAAATCTTTATCATTTCTAGAGATTAGAAAGGAGAGGCTGAGTACTCGGTTATAGTACTCAGCGAGAGATTAGGAGTGAGTAGAGGTATAGAGGAAGGTACGCTTGTTATACTCAGCTTCTAAGTTATAAAAGGTTTGATGCTCTACCATTAAAGAGCTCAGTAGAGAATTCGAAAGCTCGGAACGTGTTCCGGGGATAGGACGTAGGCTTAGAGGCCGAACCTGGATAAATCTGCTGAGTAACATCTTTCTAACTTTAAACTCCTTAATATATATATTGCTTGCTTAAACAAAACTGACCAAGTAAAGAGGTCACGCTGTGTTGTGTGTATTGAGTATCTGAGTTCAGGAATAGACTCAAGTGCTATCTCCCGACTCAAAGAAAGAAGCTGACTTAGTCACCAGTTGACTAAGCTAGTGTCTTAATTTACTCAGCGCGCTGTGTAATCCTTTTTCAAAGTAAAAGAAGTCAGCCTTAACGTACTCAAATTTTAAATAGTTCTTATCCCCCCCCTTAGAACTAACTTGTTACGTTATAAGGGACCAACAGTCTGCATGTCGTTTCCTGCGAGAACTAAATCATCAACGTATACTAGCAACATGGTTACCTGTCCCGCGTATTCCTTTGTGAACAAGGACGGATCAGCCACTGATTGAAAAAACCCCATTTGTTTGATGGTGCCGGTCAACTTGGCGTTCCACTACCTGCCTGCTTGCCTGAGCCCGTAGAGGGCCTTATTGAGTTTCCATACTTGTCGTGGGCTTTCCGGAGTTACCCCTGGCGGCATTGCCATATAGACATCCTCGCTCAGTTCCCCATGTAAGTATGCATTGTCATTATCGAGTTGATGTATATGCCATTCCTTTGCAACTGCTATTGCTAATAGAGTTCTTATGGTGGTGAATTTTGCTACAGGTGCGAAGGTTGCAGTGAAATCCACTCCCTCCTGCTGAGTGTAGCCCTTAGCAACTAACCTGGCCTTGAACCTGGCAATGCTTCCATCGGATTTGTGCTTAATCTTGTAGACTCATCGGCAGCCTATGGGCCTTTTGCCCTTTGGTAAGTCAACTAAGCTCCACGTTTGATTAGCTTCTAATGCAGCTAGTTCCTTATTCATTGCCTCCACCCATCCTCTTTCTAACTTTGCTTCTTGATATGTTGCAGGCTCCCGATGACAAGAGAGGTTGATCGAAATTTTTTTTTGGCCGGATAGAATCCTTCATAAGATAGATGTTTCCACAAGGCATGTGGGGAATTGGTCAAGCACGGCAGTGTGGAGCCTTGGACCAGTGCCAAGTGATAATCTCTGAGATAGGTTGGGAGTTTCCTTGTTCTTTGTGGCCTTGTGTTGATTTGTTGATGTTCATGTGCTAGTGTCTCTAGCTGTTCGATATTTTCTTCGATTTCTTGTATTGTATCAACATGCTGTGTTATCTTTGGTGTGCTTTGTTCCTCATCCGTACTGTATGATTCATCCTCATCTTCATTCATGCATGCTTTATGGAGTGACTCCAGCTCTGCTTCACTGCAACATGATGTGTCATTTTTCTTGTGTTCTTCTGAAAAAGGAAAGAAGTTCTCAAAGAACTTCACATGCCTGGAAAAGAAAACAATGTTAGTGCTTAGGTTCAAAAGTTTGAATCCCTTTGTGCTATGTCTGTATCCCAAGAAAATTCACTTCATTGCTCTTTCTATGAATTTACCTTTGTGTCTGTCTAAAGCTGAGGTGTATGCAAGACACCCAAAGACCTTGAGGTCGTCTACATGTGCCCCTTTTCCATATAGTCGCTCGTAAGGTGTCTGGCCCCGAATTGGTGTGGATGGTAATCTGTTTATGAGATAAACTACATGACTAACTGCTTCTGGACAAAAAATATGAGACAATGAGCTTTGAAATATGAGTGCTCTGGTGGTATTCATGATGTCTTGATGTTTGCGTTCTACTCTGCCGTTTTGTTGTGGTGTCTCCGGACATGATGTGTGATGTATGATTCCATTTTTCGCGTAAAAATCCTTCATGATGAACTCAGGGCTATTGTCCGTTCGGATTGTTTTCACATTCTTGCCAAACTGTCTGTTTACATATGTGCAGAATTGTTGTAGTGGTGTGCTTGATTCCCCCTTTGTTTGCATTAATGTGACCCATGTATACCTGCTGTGATCATCTAATATGGTTAGGAAATATCGTTTACTAGAGTGTGACTCTTGTGTTAGGCCCCATATATCCGCATGGATTAAATCAAAACATTCATCTGCTATGTTGTGACTCAGTGAGAAAGGCATTTTCTTTTGCTTGGCTTTTTGACAAATGTCACATGGCATTTCTTTGAAGGAATCGAAATCATTACATGATAGATTGAGGCCTTTCAACCTCTCGTGAGAGGGATGACCAAAACGTAAATGCCACAAACTGGCTTAAAAAGAAAAAACAGAAATATGATTAGGTAGCGGGTATTCCAGATAATAGAGGCCTCCATGTTCTCTAGCCAAGCCAATCTTCTTCCAACTTGTTGTGTCCTGTATCACACACATTGATCCCGTTATCACAACACAAAGTCCATTAGTACTCAATAGCTTACTAGTCGATATAAGATTGTAATCAAACGCAGGTATACACAGAACATTATGCAAAACAAGTTCCGGCTTAAGGTTACAGTGCCAATGTATTCTGCCTTGACCCTTTCCCCGTTTGGCAAATTTACCCAGCATTTTTTGATTTGGTTGTATGAGCTATACATTTGTTTATTACAAATAATATGATCTGTAGCTCCTGTGTCAATTATCCAACATGATGAGACAAAACTAGGGTTAGGACCATTACCAGAACTGTCTCCCTTGATAAAGGTGTTGACGCTGTTGCCCGAGGCCGGGGTCTTTCCTTGATTCATGGGCAGTAGGGCCACCAGCGATTGGTACTGGTCTTTGGTTAGAGTGAACGGTTCTGGGTTGGTTTGCCTATTGTCTTCTTCTCCTGAGTTTTCCTCATTGCTTTGGTTTACTGCTGAGTTTGCCCTTGGTTGATTTGTTCTGAAAGGATTCTTGGTTCTGTTGCCATAGTTTGGATGATATCCATGCTTTTTGAAACATATTTCTTCTGTGTGTCCAGTGTTAGCACAATAAGTGCATACGGATGAGCTTTTACCATTATTTCTGCGATTGTTGTTCTGGTTTTTGGTGTTGTTTTGTTTGTTCTGTCTGCCGTTGGTGTTAGTGAACCCTGCAAATATATTGCTTTCACCTCCTTCATTCCCTTTCGCAGGTACAAGACCAAGCTGTCTCTCATGCTGAGTGGCCAGTGCATAGGTTTTGTTCAATGAGGGGATTGGTTCGATCAGTAGTATCTGCGAACAGATGGTTGAGTAAGACTCATTCAACCCTTGAAGAAAGGTAATAACCTGGTCAGCGTCTTGTTGATCCCTCAAGATCCTGAAGGCATTGCAGCTGCATGCCTGCCGGCAAACACATTGGGGCATTGGTCTTAGGTTTGTCAACTCATCCTGCAAAACTTTCAAGTTGGTATAATACTCGGTAACACTCCCGTTTCCTTGCTTCATACTGTGTATCTCCCTTCGCAGCTCGAGTATCCGCAGTGAGTCCGTCTGTGCAAACCTCTCTTTCAAATCTGCCCAGATCTGATGTGCCTTATCGAGCCACATTACACTTCTAGCAATGGTAGGTGAAACAACATGATTTAGCCACGATATAACCATGTTATTGCACCTTTCCCATTGACTAAACATATTGTCTCCTGTTGTAGGGGCAGTGATGGTGCCGTCGACGAACCCAAACTTGTTCTTCGACATTAGAGCTACTTTGACATCTCTAGACCATTGGTGATAGTTTGGCCCGGTGAGGACCTGTGAGACCAGCGACAACGCCGAAGTCTCATTCTGGGGAAGGTGGTAAGGGCTGCTGGACGTAATCATTGGTCCGACCATAATGGGTAAGAAAAAGGATAGCCTTTTGTCTTAGTTTTGCTCTGATACCATAATAATTTTGAATGAGTGAATCTCTAAAATGGAAAATATTCTCATTAAGGAAATAATGCTTACATACATTGTTTATATATTTTGCTAGGTGTGGTGATAGCTCCCATTTATATAGGGTTTTTAGGATTAATCTAGTTTGTTTTCCCTTTGTTTCTATTTAATTTCAGTATCGTTTTATTACTTTTTAGTTAAAATTAGTAATTTC
Organism: Euphorbia lathyris; assembly: GCF_963576675.1. NCBI lineage: Eukaryota > Viridiplantae > Streptophyta > Magnoliopsida > Malpighiales > Euphorbiaceae > Euphorbia > Euphorbia lathyris. The sequence continues at coordinate 94,706,409 of NC_088910.1, forward strand.
CTTTATTTATGGTATTTTCGGTGTTTTCAGGGATTTTCAGGGACCTTTCGTGCATTTCCGAACCAGACCCAAGCCTAGTGGAGCATTTCCGGATCATTCAGGGACTATCAGAGCACTTTTGGGATTCATCAGGGACCATTAGAGCACTTTTCGGAAGCCCATGGACCTAAACAGATAAAAGCCGGAGCCACAGTTCGTCAAATAGGACCTATCTCGGCGAGACATCACCTGTCTCGTCGAGACATGCCCTCGTCTCGTCGAGACAGGCCTTGTCTCGACGAGACGAGGTGGCTGAAATTCGCGGATCAGGGCCCTAAAAGCCCATTTAACACTTTGTAAATGCCTAATCAAGCCGTCACCTGAATGCATGTGAATAGGTTAGACAAATCCCGTACAAATTTGTCTTTCACTTAGGACAATTACCTTCAATCATTGGTAAAACACAAATCTGAACTCCCTAAACCCATACCTAGGATTTAATCAAAGGAATCCTCAACCTATATTGTGCCATCCGTCAATTCACCTTCTACCATGTCAATTGTTTACTTTATTTTGTTATGTTTATTTGCTTTAATTCAATTAGTTAGTTATTAAAAACCCAAATCTTTATCCAACCCTCTAAACAATTAGATCATTCTAGGTAGATTTACTAGTTATAACGAATAGTCTTTGTGGTTCGATCTCGTGCTTAGCACAATATTACTTGTTGCGATAGGATACACTTGTCCTATTAAATGCTATATACTTTACGAGCATCAAGTTTTTGGCGCCGTTGCCGGGGACTATTTTGATTATAATTAGATTAAATTTGCTTGGAACTATTTTATTTATAATTAGATTATATTTCGAAATACTCGACAACAACACCATCAAGTGTTGCCGGGGACTATTTCGTTTATAATCTGTGTAAACTGAATAGGTTGAAACAATTGTTTAGATTTGTATATAAAAATTTAAAAAAAAAAAAATTCCCGTAAAATTTTTTCCGAAAAAAAAATATTTTTTTCGGGTTTTTCGTGTCGTCTCGTCGAGACACTTGGCTGTCTCGACGAGACACATCAAAAAAAAAATTTCCCGAGAAAAAAAAAATTTTCCGTCTCATCTCGGCGAGACACTGTTCATCTCGCCGAGACGGCACGAAAAAAAAAATTAAATTAAACGTTTTTTGTTTTTCTTTTCTCTTGCTTTCTCTATTCTTATGTTTTTTTGTTTTTTTTTCTATTGGCAGAACCATCTAATCGGAATACTTACCGACGCCGGATTGATTTTCAGGACTGCAGCTTGGAATTGAAAATTTAGAATCGGAAATTCGGGGTTGCATTGACAAGCCACCCCTGAGGGAGTTTTTCTATCCTATTTCTTTTCTGCACTTTATGTTTTATTTTTATGTAATGATGGAAGTAAATGCATGTTGTAAGTGTGGGGAGGAGATACTAGGATATGATGATTTTTGATTCTGCCATTTGCATGTTTTTAATTTCTTTTTGTTTTTCTATATTAGGTTGCATGTTTTTGTTTTAATTTTAGGATTTCATACTTTTTGTTTTTGTTTGCTTTTTAATTTTAGGAATAAAAGAATCCTAGGCAGTTGAATTTGATACATTTGGCTATCCCGCAATACAGTTGACAATGCGCTTAAAAATTTGCACATTCTAAATGAAATTTATGCATGCGAAAAATCTTGAACAACGTTTGAGTCTCCAAATAGTATTATTTGCCTAAAATTGACATGGAACGGAACGTTAGTTGAGGCTAGGATTGATACCAATAACCCTTGAATTGTGAGTTAGAGCCAGAAAGATCAATATTTTTAGACTCATGATTAGGAACAATTGATCTCTTAGGTGTGAGATTACATTTATTGTCTTTGTGTTCATAGGGATTGCATCCAATACTGGTTGAATTTTGTGTTTTTATTAAACTTGAAATGATTAGGCAACCTAAGTGTAGCCCTTTGTGAAATTTAGCCTATTTCTTTGTTTAGCCAAAATCCCTTAACAATTCCCCTAGATAAGCCCCTTTGAGCTTTTTATCCCTTTCTTTCATCAACCCTGTTACAAACCTTAGCCTTCTTAAATATCCTTTCTCACCCAAGTTAATTGACTCAATTTAGTTTTGATTATTCTTTAGACACACCTATCTTTCAATTTCCCGCTAGCAATCATTAAAATGTTGTAATTTTAATAGAAGAAGCAACCTTTACCCAATTGAATTTCACTCTTTTCCCCCTCTATTCAAAGAAAAAAATAAATGGTTAAAAACCAAATTAAAAAAAAAAGAAAAAAAAATAATAGAGGAAAGGATAAAAGATGTGTTTATATTTTAGTTGCTTCCCGAATTCACAAACACAACCTTGAGCTTAAACCTTCTTATAGCGGATAACGTGTCCCTTTTGGATTCTGACTTGCTTGAGGACAAACAAGATTTTAAGTGTGGGGGAGGTGGTTTATAGCTCCCTAAATGCGAAAAATGTGTCATTTTTGCAAAAATTTTAACTATTTGAGTCATTAACTTTTTGCCTATAAATTCCCTTTTTCCTACCCTAAACCTTTAGCCAATGTTAAAACCCTTTAAAGACCCATGATTTTGTTTAATTTTAATGCATTAATTTTGGCCGGATGGATGATGCAATCTCAATGTGACCACTTTGTGCAATTAAATGTAGAGCGTTTATAAAAAAAAAAAATTCACCCTAACACTTGAGAGTTAGAGTGACCACTTGTGAGCTATCAATTTTAGTCATTTTCTTTCGTTTTCATGAAGTGTTGATTGATAAAACCAATTAATCAGTTTTGGAGACTCGCCTGAGGTTCATTATATTTTTAATTGCAAAATGAGTAGTCTGAACTGTTGTGAATAATAAAGTGTAGTAGATTCTTGTTTTTGTAAGTGAGCTATTTGTTGATTTTTCTCTGTTTTGAATTCTGTCTTGCTTGGGGACAAGCAAGATTCAAGTGTGAGGATGTTGATAGCTCCCATTTATATAGGGTTTTTAGGATTAATTTAGTTTGTTTTCCCTTTGTTTCTATTTAATTTCAGTATCGTTTTATTACTTTTTAGTTAAAATTAGTAATTTCCTTTATTTATGGTATTTTCGGTGTTTTCAGGGATTTTCAGGGACCTTTCATGCATTTCCGAACCAGACCCAAGCCTATTGGAGCATTTTTGGATCATTCAGGGACCATCAGAGCACTTTTGGGATTCATCAGGGACCATTAGAGCACTTTTCGGAAGCCCATGGACCTATACAGATAAAAGCCGGAGCCACAGTTCGTCAAATAGGACCTGTCTCGGCGAGACATCACCTGTCTCGTCGAGACAGGCCCTCGTCTCGTTGAGACAGGCCTTGTCTCGACGAGACGAGGCGGCTGAAATTCGCGGATCAGGCCCCTAAAAGCCCATTTAACACTTTGTAAATGCCATTTTTACCCCTGAGGCATTAGGGTTTCCTTCCTAACTCTATAAATAGGGAGCTAAACCTAATCTTTCTGGGGGGATTAGCCACTTAATAAATTGGAGAGCCGCTAGGGCTTTCTCTCCTCCACAATGTAGATTTAGCTTTTATTTTAGTTTTATTTTCCTGTTTCTAGATTAGATTTATTTTCTATTTTGTCTTTTCTTTCAAGAACAATTGATGGGAGAAGTTCTTCATCTTCTATTTTTGTAATCAGAATCGGCAAAACGGGTTTTGGATTTCTATCTCTTTCCCTTTTATCTTTTGCGATTATATTTAATTGAAGCTTTTTCCTTTATTCCTATTATCCTTTTTGCTATGATTGGTTTGTCTATGAACTGATCTCCATCCAATTTGGGATGGGGATGAAATTGATTGTAAGAATATGTATGATTAGGGATCTAGGACCTTTGATTGATCAGTTTATGCATGCTTAATGCCTATAAATTGTTAGGAACAAGATTTATGCTAGAATGAACATTGATAATGATCAACTAGCATGTTTATGTATATAATGTGCTTAATGCCTGTGACCCTGACATTAAATAGGATTATAGATAGATGAGAACCTGACCACAGAATCGTCTATACCAAACTTGTGTAAATCTGACTTCGCTAGAGACCACTAGGAATGAGGCTTTGTGGCTGGGCTACGGCTTTAGCCTTAGTTGTCAATAAACTTAATGCTTTGCATGACCTAGGGTATATGCCTAATCAAGCCGTCACCCGAATGCGTGTGAATAGGTTAGACAAATCCCGTACAAATTTGTCTTTCACTTAGGACAATTACCTTCAATCATTGGTAAAACACAAATCTGAACTCCCTAAACCCATACCTAGGATTTAATCAAAGGAATCCTCAACCTATATTGTGCCATCCGTCAATTCACCTTCTACCATGTCAATTGTTTACTTTATTTTGTTATGTTTATTTGCTTTAATTCAATTAGTTAGTTATTAAAAACCCAAATCTTTATCCAACCCTCTAAACAATTAGATCATTCTAAGTAGATTTACTAGTTATAACGAATAGTCTTTGTGGTTCGATCTCGTGCTTAGCACAATATTACTTGTTGCGATAGGATACACTTGTCCTATTAAATGCTATATACTTTACGAGCATCAAGTTTTTGGCGCCGTTGCCGGGGACTATTTTGATTATAATTAGATTAAATTTGCTTGGAACTATTTTATTTATAATTAGATTATATTTCGAAATACCCGACAACAACACCATCAAGTGTTGCCGGGGACTATTTCGTTTATAATCTGTGTAAACTGGATAGCCTTTTGTCTTAGTTTTGCTCTGATACCATAATAATTTTGAATGAGTGAATCTCTAAAATGGAAAATATTCTCATTAAGGAAATAATGCTTACATACATTGTTTATATATTTTGCTAGGTGTGGACACCAAGCAAACTTGATGATTAAGTAAAATAAAGGACATGACATGTGTCAACAAGATAACCTTGTGATGGATTTGATTAAATGGAAGGTGGTGTTTTGATAGAGCTTTGATCAAGTAAGGATGGTCCATCATAAGGAGGTGCAACTCTTCTAGAATGTGCTATCCATGGGAAATTACCATGACGCCCCTGTTATTGTTGAAAGGACCAAATTGCCCTTGAGCAACTTGGCTTTTATTATCCGGAAGATAGAGTTTGGGAATCCAAACTCATTAATTTTCCTGACACAAACTCTTCATTCTCCTTTGGGTAAACCAAAGGTCTTCTTCTTCCCTTTCTTCATACACCGAAATGCCTCCATCTCTCCCAATTGTTTCTGTAACTTCTTCTTGTACTGAACTTTTGCTTGATGAGTTTAATAGATCTTTTTATCAGTATAATACCAATTTTAAGATCAGTCGTAAACTACAAATTTAGATGAAAATTTAAAGCAGAATTTACAAATTACTTATTAATAAGAGTAAATTTTAACGGAATAGGAAATCGAATCTTAACCCCTATTTTATAAAAAGATTAAAGACTTTTTTTGGCTTTTTACACATCCTTGTTTTTGCCTTTTTATCCTCTAATTTATCTATTTTACACATTCAATCCTTGAACTATTAAAGTTAAAATATAATCCAATTTTTGGTCTCTAGCATATCCATATTTTTACTTCTGTATCACCAACTATCAATTTTATACATTTAGCTCCTAACTTATTAATAAATACAATCTAGTATGATTCAATTTAGGTAGAACTCATAATAGTTTTACCAGTTTATCTCTAATCCTTGACCTTGTCATCCGTTCTAGTCACGTTTGGTTGATGCTAGATCACATTTCGATCAAATGTGTAAAATTGATATGGAAAATGTCAATAGCTAAAAACTTCAGTCTTTTGAAACTATCCCCTAATGCCCCATCTAATAAATTGAGTCACATTAGACTACATTTTTACAAATTTAAGGACCAAATGTGCAAAATAGATAAATCAGAACATAAGGATGCACATCATAAATTGGTTAGGTGCCAAAAAAAAAAAATCTTTAATATAAATCTAAAGACTGCACTATTTTAAACATAAAAGTTATCTAATTTTACACTTTTTTTTTTTATATTATAACTATTAAACTTTATTTAATATTTTAAAATTATTGTTAATAATTTCAAAATGAAAACATTAAAAAATTAAAATTATTTAAAACCACAATTACCATATAACTATATTTTTTATTTCAACATATATTATTTTCGTATTTTTTTATGTTTGTTTACTTAGTAAAATAAGTTAACGGAAAATTTTAAATTAGTTGATAGAAAAATATAGGAAGCAAATGAAACATTTTGGAACCCTACTTCATATGTTCTTCGGTGTTGTTTGATAAAACAGAAAATTAAGTGCTGAAAAAATAAGTTTTGAATTTTAAGTGCTGAATATTATAAGTGCTGAAAATATTAAATGATTTAATTTTTATAAAAATATTAGTTGATAATGTTTAACTTAAAATGTTAAGTTAAATATTTTGACTTATCAAAATAAGTGGGTTTTCACTTAATTAACTAATTTAAGTGGTGGAGAAACAACTGTTATCAAACGCACTTAAATTAAATAAGTGTTTAACATTTTAATTTAAGCAATTAAGTGGTTTATCAAACAAGGCCTTACTCTTTTAAAAACAACAGTCATCCATTATTTCTTTCCGTTTTTTATATTTTAGTCCAATACCGAAAAATATTATATTTTCCAACAAATTTTTTTCTTTTACCCGATATTTTAAAAAACACAATATTTTACAACAAACAAATGGAACTTAAAAGTTAAAATTAACAATTTTATACTAAGTCAATTAGTACATTAATTTTAGAGGTGAAAGGACGTGTATTTGAAGTTCTCCTATAAAACGAAATAAAAAAAATAAAACAATTTTAGAAAATATTTAGAGTCAAATTAATAATATACTACCCATTTAATAGTGAAAAAACTTAAAAATAGATATACAGACTAATTAGGTAACAAAACTTTTTTATAACTTAATATATATTTTTAAAAATAAAGATATCGATGAGTACTTTTTTTTTTTTTTTTTTAAAGAATATCGATGAGTACGTAAAAAGTGAAAAATCGGTAAGAAAATTTGATTTTTTTTAAGAAATTATTTATTAAGTCTAGACATATTAAAAAAATTAAACTAAAATTGAAAATTAGAGCTCAATAACCAAAATTTGGCACTAACGTCAACATCACATTTTTGTTTCACATCAAGTTGACGCCACCTAAACTTTAATGATTATAGATAATTAAATAAATAATAATGAAGATAGAAAAGAAAAACTTTAACGAGAATATTCTTTCTCTAATTAACATTTCCTTTTGTTTAACTTTTTTTACTTGGATGAATATTGGCAAACTTTTGGTAAATTTATAAAATTAACCTAATAAAAAGCTCATTTATATTTATAGACTCGTTTAGATATATGTTATTAAATAAGACCCTTCGATGTTAAGAAAAAAAAACTAGATTATTCGACTTCCAATCACCCATAACATCCCATTTCTGTCCAAACCCATTTAGAACTCGTCCCTATCTCACCTTTAGCAAAGTGTGAATAACGAACAATGAAGTGCGAAGACAAATAATGAACGGTGAAAATGGAAAAATCCGGCAAGAAACAACATTAGGATAAAACCAAATCAAAGATAAGCCTCCTCCATTTGTGTTGGTTTCAGCATTATTTATTTTGGATAGGTTATAAGATTTCGCATGGATTGAATGTCTTATGTTTGGTTAGGATTTGTGTTTAATGGGTATAATGATGATTTTTAAACTCATTTTGGATTGTTAGAACTTGTCATATACACTATAGCATTTTTTTTTTTGTGATAGTTCGCATTTTATGATTTTGCGTCCCATTTCAAAAAATGTGAAAGATAAACCCATAAACCGTCACTTATGGCTAGGGGTGTGTATCGGTACAAAACCGAACCAAACCGAAAAACCGAATGGCGAAATTATCAAAATAATTCAAACCGATACTGAACTGAATAATAGGTAAAACCAAACCGAAATATGCAGTTCGGTTCAGTTTAAACTGAACAAACCGAATTAAGTTAAAAATAACAAATAACAAATAAAAATCACTATATTTTCTCATTAAATTTACCTCAACAACAATAAAAATTGAAATATTTCCAAAATATATCTATATTGGGATATTATCTCAACAAAAAAAAAAAATAAACTTGTATAATCAAATACATGTGTGTATATATATATAAAAATGTAAACTATGTGTAATTCGGTGCGGTTCGGTTTGATATGCGGTTTAAACCGAACCGATGCCGAACCGAATTGTTAAAAAACCGAAACGAAAAACCAAATTCACTCGGTTTGATATGCGGTTTAAACCGAACCGATGCACACCCCTACTTATGGCTTCATTTTGATAAATGAGAAGCTCTCTGATGATATGTGAAACCTTTCACCAAGTGGGATTCACATATATCCAAATGTGAATACTATGATGATATGCGAAACCTTTTCAACAAAAATGGTTAACTCGTGCATTTGTTTCGAGAACAACTTTATCAATTGGTTGTGTTTCAAGTACAAATGTATCTTCAGCGTCATCATGCTCGTCGTTATAAATACCGTATATATCTTTATATGTCATTTGATCAACAATTGGTTCACTACTTTATTGAGCTGACACATGGTTTGGACGTGTATTGTCTTGCAGGGATTACTCATCTCAACATTCTTTTCCTTACAACCTCACGGATTTGTGCATCTATTGTTCAACATATAGTGGGATCACATAGGTCTGATTCATCAAGAAATACTGTAGAAAGCATCATTTATCATTGGGATCTACAATAGATATTTTATTTGGACCGTCTTTTGCTTGTATGGACATTCGTAGGTGAAATGAGGTTGAATCAACACATATAGAAGTGTATATTCTATTTTTTAACCTCTACAACTTGTTTTTTTTTCAACCCGAAGCAACTTCGATTCACCATTTACGTATGCATGGTACTTACAACTTTTTTCCATTGGTCATTCTGCGAGATTAAACAAATAACAATCTCTGTGGACATATTTCTAATGAAATGAGTAAAATTTATTGTCAAATTATTATAAAAATCATATCACAAATACATATATAGAATATGTAGTTCTAAATTGAGTAAAAATGATTGAAAAATCATATTCTCATTTTGTATGTCAGTTTGCATTTGAGAAAATGTGATACACATTTTATGTTTGATAACAAGCCAAATGTACTTTTATAGAGTGAGGAATATGGGCAAATCAATAGAAATAATGGCATGCCGTTATTCCTTCTAGAAGAAGGATTAATGACAATTAATGACGATTAGCGCATGATTAATATGGAATTAATGATAATTAATATAGGATTAATGCAGGGGTGAATATGCAATAATGAAGAAAAATGAAGGAGTCTCTCGTATTCTGCCATGCCACGTGGACCATGACGAGACACGACATAACAAGATACACCCGATTAGAGCGGGTAAAAGAGACATGTCATTGTTCTCAAGGAAAGCGTACATACGCCTCAACGGTTCTAAAGAATACCAAAATGTGCCTTTATAACCATCCATGAATGGAAATAAATACAATTAAATGGCAATTAATAGCCATTAATTGGAGTAAAGACTTGACTGTTCGAATACACCAAGAGTAATACCAAAGGTTACAAAAACCTATATAAATAACCCCACTTTGAGGTATTCGAGGTACTTTTACTTCTTTCTGCATACTCTTGTCAATTATTCTTATTATTCTCAAATAATATACCGACTTTGACATCAGAGTGTCCCAATGGCACCTCACAAGGAAGGGACCCCGATCAAGGATTTTTTACAAGTTCTCAATTGGTGCGGTGAATGTGGAACTCTAACAAATAAAAGATCACAAAATCTTGATTGTATAGAGTTTCACAATAAACAAAACAACAGAGTTAACAAAGTAGAAACTTCGACCTCAAACTTATTGGCTCTATCAGTACAAAAAGAATATATTCAAAGATAGGATTCTCCATAGATCGGCGGGTGTATGGATGTTGCGGATCCTCATTAGAAGACCCTATCTGGCGTATGTCCCCTTTAAAGGACGTATCTCTCTTTAAGCCGAAGAAGCTTTCCTACATTAATCTGGAAATTTTATGATTAGCAAGATAAGTTTCTTCCTCTTTCTTGTTCCATTTTAATGAAAGAAATTTGAAGTTCACTACCCTTATAAATTGCTTTGAATACCGTATATATTATTACGATAAATCTAACAAATTGTGAAAGATAAAGTCATAGAGACGGATCTTCACTAAATCTTGCATGCTCAGTATGCCTCATATTTTTATGCATGACGAGTGTAGTAGGCTATTATCGTTGAATTTGAACAAAGTGCATGTATAAGACCCATGATCTTGGAATTTTATAAAAAAATCCATCAATTCAACAACTCGATGACCTCCTAACCATTTCAAGTGGGACTCTTACTACTTTAGTCTACCTTAAAGCTAGCTTGGGCATTCGTTCGAATCCGTAACTGGACTTATTCCGTGGGCGGGGTCGTAGTTTCTTCCTATAGTCTAGCCCGTTACTCCCTTTGATCTATCATTTCGGGTAGGAGATTGTGATCCAACATATGGGACCTAAGCTGAAGAAGTCAGCCCAACCAAATCAAGTGGTAGAGGTGGGATATTCAAAAGAAAGGGTTCGGTATTATGTGTAAAGCCTTACTTCCTTAGAAAATCCGGTCAGCTTGCTTCTTTTTTACCTGTATTTGAGTCTAGTTTAACTCGACGGGGCTCAGAAACGCAGGCTATGGCTAGTGCGCTTCTAAGTGTATATAATGGTAAATAGTAGTTCAGTCAAGATTAAGCAAGCATATAATAGCATTGGGAGCTCAGCTCGGAGAAATAATTTGAGGTTTATATTGACCGGGCTTTCATCATAAGGTGCATTTCGAGATGATTTTGTCATTTGATATTGAAATAACATAAAGGGGCCCTGACAATTCCAGATGATCTAGGTGTGATCAGTTTTTTTTTTTTGGATAAACATGCATATAATTATTAAGACCATTATGAGTGGATGAATTACCAAATTGGGTAAACAAAACTTTCAAGTCCTGAGCTAACTACAAAAGAGTGTAAGTGTTAGTTCGAATGAGAACATTAATTTATACAAGGCTCTTAGGATATACATAAGAGTTCCTTAATGATCTATGAATGTCATTAATACATGAATGCACATATTGGCTACAAATAAATAGTGATTATGTAAGATATCTTACCCAATATAAAATGTCATAACTTTTATGATGTTTAAAATAAATATACTATCTTGGATAAAAATGCGTAATGAAATACAAAAAAAACATTGTTTTTGAGTCATTGTCATTATGCTTATTTATTAAAAATTCTATGAAATTAATATTTATGTGCAATAGTAACCTTTATGGTTATGACCGTTACATGTGGTATTATTCAAAAGAGCATACATTGCTGCTTACCTCTTGAATGTTGATTCCTCTTCCTAGTCACCATAGCATAGCAAGTCGATTCTTTAACACTGGGAAGTTGGGAGTTTTATCGACCACAAATCTACCCAGAAACATCAAACCATTAACCACCACTGTCGTCGTTACAGTCGACAACACTAACTCTAGAATTTCAATTTCCTCTCCGTGGATTGCTAGTGCCGCCATGCCTTCCTCCATCGCACCACCTGTACCTATCGATTCCCTTCAAGACCGATTAGCCACCACACTCAAAGCTACATTGCATGACCCTCTCATTGATCAGAGCGACCACTCACACCGGAATAAACCCTAGTTGCGGCGGGTCGGTTCCAAGAGATATTTTTTTTGTTTTAGGTGTTGTTTTATAGCTTTTATTTACATTTATTTTTCCGACTACAATTTTCTACATGCATGAAATTAAATTTTGTGATTTTTATGATAAATTAATATTTTTAGTTATTTTTGTAATATCTAATCGAAAATTTAGGATCCATATAAATCAGTAATTATACTAGTTAAGTGGGAGTCAAAATCACGAGGTGGAATCCATTTTGGCTTATCATTTAATTGAAGGAAAATGACTAGCAATCACAGAATTAACCACCCATGTTACAATCACTTTTTCTGGATGAATAATTGAACTTATCTACTTAAATTAATCATCTAAATTATGTTGTTTGAATATATATATATATATAGTATAAAAAAAACTATGACACATGGTGCACTGTGGGTTTTCGGATCCAACGCCACGTGAAACATCGTGAGCCTTTGGCTCTAACAAGCTTTTAGGAAACATTTTTTATTAAGAGAAACCCTCATGTGGCTAGAACAGAGACCGTCCAAAAACCTCTCCTAAAGGAATGCTTCTAACAGAAGGACTCCTGTAAAGGAAGGATTCCTAGAAAAAAAAAGGACTCGACAAAAACATTATAAATAGAATAGGTATGCTAAACCCTAGATGTATGTTAACATCACTATCTTACAAGCAACTCATTACCTTCAACCATTCAAACCCTTGCTTGCTTAGACATCAGAGCGGGTCATCGGACTCCGACCCCTCTCCGACTGTCTTTTCTATCATACAAGTGACTCAATTAACGATTCAGAAGGAGCTTCAAATACAAAGATAATATTGGTGCAATGAGCGTGGACCCTCGAACAAACACGCAACCTTTTAAAGGAAACAATGATTCCAGGAGGAAGCCACACAACGACCTAACAAAACCCCCCTTATTAGAAATCAATTAAACAAATAGGGAGGATTCTGAGCCAAAAGTTGGACGACATGAGCTGCTGGAGCCTCAATACTAGAGGCTAGTGGATAAAATCATCAGTCGTTTTACTCAAATCCTATCAAAATCCAAAAAGAGATTGATGATATCAGAGCAACACATGCAATATAGATGATGGAGTAAAAAAATTGAAAAAGCTAGAGAAGATCATGCACGATGAACAAAACAACACCGAAGAATCAAGTCATCGTCTATCTCGATCAGCAAAAAGATACACTATAAGCCCATCACCAATCATCAAACCTAACATATAGTTCCATTTGAAGACATCTTTAAAATGAAAGAAACCATCCAGATCATGCAACCCTTCTAAAGGAAGGGAAGAGTCAAAAATTTCTAAAAGGCGGTTGCGGCAGCATTCAAAACAAAAGGGTGGAAGCGATAAATAAACCTCCCACAAAAGCCAAACAAGCCACAAGAGACATGGAGATAGAAATAAACCAAAAGAGGATGACGAAGATAACCATCAACAAAAAGGAGATGTATGAGATCATCTAAAAGGAAATCTGGAAAAACAAAGACAAAATCAGCATATACAAGAGATCTTTGACCTTAATTGATACATGCAAACCTTTGTTGATAGAAGTCCAACGCCAATCGATGCCCAATGGGTTTTGCATCCCACCTTCAACCAATATGGGTTAGTGGGGATTCAACCAATATGGGTTAGTGGGGATCCAATGAATCACGTCAATTTTTTTAGAAGAATCATGGAATCAACAACTGCTACCAATATGGTTCTTTGTCGTCTTTTTTTCACAACCATTAAAAGATTCGACAACCTTTTTTTATGAGAAGCTTCTCCCCGGATCTATCCACAATTTCAACCAAATGGCAAAATCCTTAGTAGACCATTTCATAACTTCCATACCAGAAGAAAAAACAATGCAGAACTTGAATAGAGTCGTCCAGGCCGAAGGAGAAACCCTAAACCAATTCACCGAACTGTTTTAGGCCTTAACCATTCAGATTAAATAATTTAGTGTTAGAGGAGCAATAGACGCAATTGAAAGCAATTACCAAAGTCGAGCATCCAATAAAGAACACCTCTATGCTTAGAGACTTCCAGGAGCTAATGCAGAGATTAAAAAGTTACACTCAATAGGACGAGCAAAAACCGAATCCTCTGCTAGTGCACCCACAAGTTTTTTTTCAACGTTTTTTAAGTTTTACATTTGCATATGTATCTTTAATATATTACTAATGCGTTATTTCCTAACAAACAAGTAAAGTGAAAATAACGAGATTAATAGTTACGTATAGTGTAGTTGTAGTTGTAGTTAGGGATGATTGACTCAACTTACAAACATTATAAATATAATTATAATATAGGATAAGGTACCAAAATAAGCCTATGATTTTTGGGGAAGTATCATTTAGGCTCCACGTACAAACTAGTACAAATATAAGGTTAACGTTTAAAAAATGGTATCAATTTAGGCATCGAGAATGGATTGGACACGTAATTCTTATTACTCCGGTAAGTTCTGATTTCTCCCTCCAGGTACAATTGACAGAATTTAACGGAGTAATATCAATAACGTGTCTTGTTCCGTTATCGATGTCTAAATTGGTACCCTTTTTTAAATGTTAGGCCTATATTGATACTATTTTGTACTGAGTAAGAGTCATTTGATGTTAGAATCGATCGTATTTGAATAATTCTATCCCCAAATTCGGAATCATCCACAAAACTAGAATTTATTGCATCAATCACTTGTTTAGCATCATATTCGAAAACCACATTCCTTATTTCACCGGCTTCTATCCATTGCATAGCTTGTAATAGAGCTTCAGCCTCACATTCTCATGTTGTCGGATAGCATAACAGACTCACATATCTCCCCATTACAAACTGTCCATTTGCATCTCGTACTGCTGCTCCCATCCCTGCACGACCATCAGCGTTAAAACATGCGGCATCAACACAACACGAGAGAAATCCTTCCAATGGCGGGTGCCAAGCCATACAACCAGCAGATGAACTATTTCTTACTATTGTATTTCCGATCTGTTGTTCTCCCGTACCAGTCCGATTCCTCAAGGCATTTGCTTCTGACCAATCATTAAGTACTGTGCATGCATGGGCCTGTTGTGCGAATCTCATACTGCCAAAAACAGGTAATTCTAGTCTGCCATAAACTCTAGAGGTGCATCAAAAATGTTTTCACAATTTGTTCCGGTGTTGCTCTAATCATATTATGAAACCATGCTGTCAGGTTCTCAGCCACCGCCGCCTCCGCATTAATTCGATCCAGAAGTCCCGCCTTCTACCACACTCTTATAGCTTCTGCACATTCAATAAAAAGATGTCATCCATCCTCCCAAGGTTCGTTACATATCACACAAGTTGTTGGTCGGCTCGATAAAAGTATGATCGGCTCGACTTGATTTATAAACGAGTCGCTCGTAAACACATTTTAGAATCTCGAAAGGTCGTGAGCAGGCTCAATTATAAGTTCGTTAACAAGTTCATGAACAAGCTCGATTATAATCAGAGACAGTCCTGACAATTTAGAGACTCTAGGCAAGATAAACATTTATGATCCTTTTAATATAAAATTTTCTAATTAAAGTGTAAAGGTTGGACAGACCTTTTAATTTTTTTTGTTATCAATGAGCTTTCAGAAAGAATTAGGTCATCCTGTATGCTTTTATCACTATCTATATTAAAAAAAAGGGTAATTAATTTATTAGTCCCTATATTTTGACAAAACACACTGTTTAGTCCCTATATTTTCAAAAACACATAGTAAGGTCCCTAACCTTTTTCTCAGTGAACTGTTTAGTCCTTCCGTCTGTTTGTTAGATTTTTTTACCGTTTATGAATTCAGAAATGACTAAATTATCCTTTACTATTTAACATAAATTTGAGTTCGAACCGAGCTAGAAACTTGACTCGAGCTCGTTAATATTATGATGAGCTGAGTCTGAACATGCCAAAACACGGTTTGGCTCGGGTCAATTACATACTATATATAGTGACGAATATAGAATTCCTCGGTTGGGGGTCGATTTTACACGTGGTGTGTAATTTTTTTTTTGCTAAATCGGTGTCTAATAGAAAAAAGTCGGATTTAGAAAGGGTCGAATAGGTGAAAAAAATTAGAAATTTAGATTTAACAAAGGCCTAAAATGAAAAAAAAAATTAGAAATTTCGATTTAATTAGGACCTAACAGGTCAAAACAAAATAGAAATTTAGACATGAAGATGGCCTAAAGGCCCAAAAAAAATTGAAATTTTGGATTTAGGGAAAACTTAACGTGACCTGAACTAATTTTGGGAGCCGAAATCACCACAACCTTAAATTTTATGGAGACAGAGAGCCTGAAACTACTTGTGGCCATAGTGGTTCCGACGGTTGGAGGGATCCGGGCCCCGGACTCCCCTATCTCCGCCCCTGACTATGTACTATATACTGTTAGATATTGTTATATATGTTAATATTCTCTCTTTATTGCATTTCCTATTATAATTACCTCTAGCATAATTATAGGAATTATACGGGATTCACAATCCAACATATACGCTAGAACATTTGATTCAATTTATCTGCTAAATTGTAAAAAAGAAAAAAAAAGGTAATTAATTTATTAGTCCCTATATTTTGATAAAACACATTGTTTAGTCCCTGTATTTTCAAGAACACACGGTAAAGTCCCTAACATTTTTCTCTATGAACTGTTTAGTCCCTACCGTTAGACTCGCATGAAGATTCTGTTAGTCAATTTGGATTTGCGTTCTTCTTTTCTTTTATTTTCATTTCCTTTAAACTTTACTGCATCTGAAATCAATTTTGAATGTTCTTCTTCTTGATTTTCTTCTTAATCGTTCAAATTCGTAAACATTAGGTCTGTTCTTTTTCTTGTTCTCCATACAAATAGCTTCTTTCTAAATCAAATTTCCTCTTCTGAAATTTGAAGGTAAATAGTAAAGGATAATTTAGTCATTTCTGAATTCATAAACGGTAAAAAAATCTAACAAACAGACGGAAGGACTAAATAGTTCATTGAGAAAAAGGTTAGGGACCTTACTATGTGTTTTTGAAAATACATGGACTAAACAATGTGTTTTGTCAAAATATAGGGACAAATAAATTAATTACCCACAAAAATCCCATCTACAAATAGGATGGAATTTTGTTCCACCACATAGGAGTTGTCAAAGTCATTAAGATAGAAGTGGATTCAAGATTCAGATTCAGATTCTGTTGCTTATTGATGATGTCATTCAATACGCAAATGAATTGGATTTCTAGAGAAAATAGGAGTCTAGTCAGAGTTTTACTTTTGGTCCCCAACTTTTTTTAAATGGACAATGTCGTCATCTTAAATGCCAAAAACTCGCATTCATAATGAATAAATAAAATAAAATAAAAGTTGTCCATTAAATGTTCTTCGTAGATTTTTATATATGTTTTTTAGGTAGATTTTTAACTTTTTTTCAACAAAAATTAAAAGTTCAGAAGTGTCATCTCACCATATAAAATTATGGGCTAAAAGTTAAAATTTGATTAATTAAAAGGACCAATGGTATCATTTTGCAATTTTTATAATAGAAATGTAATTTCTAATCGGAATACCTGAATCATATTAAAAATGTCTCGGGACAGAAATAAAAATGAAAATGAAAATTATCCATGATAATAGATTTGGAAAGAGTACAAATATAGCTGTGGGGTAGTCTCAACTCAGAATCCAGAATCGAGTTATATATTAAAAGCATGTTATTTCATAGTTGTTGTTATTGTAATGAGTTATTTGTTGTTGATGTTAGCTGTTTTTTTATTAGCAAATTAATTTTTTGTGTTTAGTAAAATTATGACGAATTGTCTCAAGACATATTTTAAATTAATGAATAAATAAATTATAAAAATAAAAAATATAACATTTTAAATATAACCAATGTGGTTTCGCCGATTTGTATATTTGTGTCTATGGTTTTTTTTTTTGCTGTTGTAAAATGAGATTGAGGTTTCGTGGTTAGCAAAACTATAGACCGGTAGGTTAATACTTCCAGTTTTGACTGCTGATGAACTCAAAATAGAAAATTATGATTTTGAAAAATCGAAAACATAGTTCCATGTTAAATGTGGTACTAAACAAATTCAATTCTTGGAATTTTCTAATTTGATGTTATCAACGGTCAAGTGTCAATCTAAAAATTCTTAGTTTTGCTAATAGTGAGAACTTTAGTCCCCTCTTAGCAACAAAAAAAACCCAGAAGCACCCGTTTATAAATCGACGAAACCACATGGTTATATTTAGAATTTTTCCAATAAAAAATGCAATACAAATTGATTAAATAAAAAATAAAAAATTATTGAATTGGATAAAAAAAATCTTGTTCTTTCGGTAAGAATGTAATAGAAATATGAATAATATTAAAAAAAGAAATACTATATTTGAAATTTAGAAGGATAATTATATCAGCATCAAATATATATAAACGGATTTTTTGCGAAAAAATTTCAAAAACGCCGACGTTTCTAAAAAAAAATGTTAAACACTACTGTTATATAAATCTAAAAAAAACTTTTATGTGAAACATAAAAGGTGTACCGAAATATATATTTTAGATGATGTGTTAGAGGTTTTAGTTTAATATATTAATTTAGTTGTGATTGAAATCTATATTATATTTATTTAAAATTTAAAAAGTTTTAAAATTTGAATTCCTTTATCAAATTTATGTATGGTTGTTTGTTAAATTTACGGTTGATTTTTTATGTGTGCAATTTGATTTCATATTTAAACAGATTTAATTGATACGAAGGCTACTCTAAAATTATATGGAATGAATATAATTAAATTCAATATATATATTCTTAAACGGGTAATAGACAGAACGGATAGTACACGTCATAAACCAATAAAATAAGGGTAATTAATTTATTAGTCCTTATATTTTGACAAAACACACTGTTTAGTTTCTGTATTTTAAAAAAAACATGATAAGGTCCCTAACTTTTTTCTCGATGAACTGTTTAGTTCCTAACGTTTTTCTCGGTGAACTGTTTAGTCTATGCCGTTAGACTCTCATAAAGATTCTGTTAGTCAATTTGGATTTGAGTCAAAATCTATTTAAAATAAAAATGGAATGCCTTAACTAGGCTTTACCTCAAAATCAAAAACAATTTTAATCACAAAACCATGAACAAATTTCTCAATAAAAGCTTTAAAAGCACTAGACAATATGTGACAATGGACAATATGTTTATTAACAGACCCACATGGAACTATGTTACTTAACTCTAGAGCAGTTTTTCAGATTAGCGCATAAATTATAGTAAAATGATGGTAAGCATTGATTATAGTAAAATGATAGCAAACAGATGGAATGACTAAACAGTTCACCGAGAAAAAAGTTAAAGACCTTACCGTGTGTTTTTGAAAATACAAGGACTAAACAGTATGTTTTGCTAAAAAAATAAGGGGTAATAAATTAATTACTCATAAAATAAAGAGAAAATTATATGAAAAGTCATTAATTTTATAATTAAATTAGGTAACCTTTTGTATTTGGTTAGAAATCCAAATTTTATTAGTATTTTTTTTTTGTTGTTGAATACAACCTCTTAGCAGTTATTTTTTCGGTTTGTTTATAGAATTTTTCCTGGTTTTTTTGTTTTTACAGATCGGCTCGGTTTTGGTTTTTTCGGATTTGGTAGGATTTTTCTTTCTTTTTTAATATAAACGTATTAAAAAAAATAATAAATATACAGTACTTTGAAAATGGAGCTTTGGATAACGTTAGATACTTTTGTAATTGAGTATGCTTTTACTTTTTGAAAATCTATATATAACCGATAATTATCGACAATAAACAGCCTAAAATTAAGGGATTTTTCATTCAAATTTTTTTAAGGAATTTGTTATTCTTGATATATATTTGAAGTATCTGACATAAAAAGAATTATTTTCACTAGCACGAGACATACGTTAATTTTTTTTAACAACTGTAAGTTATATGTAACTAACCTTAAATAAAAGGCAGAACTATTTTTGTAGATATTTTATCCATTGTTATCTATATTCATCGAGGATTAAGATACTTAGGTTGATTTGTGTTAATAGTATTTTTAATGGTTTGTTTGCTCTTTGTAGTTTTTGGGGGCGTTTGTTTTCCCTTTTTATATCTGCTGTTTGCTGTTTCAGACTTAATGGCAGCATAATTGGTGTTTGGTTAAAAAAATAAAACAGCTGCTGATTGCTGTTACAATAGAAATAAACTTCAGTTTCTTTTTTTTTTTTGACCCATAAATAAACTTCAGTTTCAATCAGCAATGAAATGCTGCTTTTTCCTATTACATCTACGTTTTACTATTTCTTTCCCCAATTTACCCTTCAACTTGTTAACGGGAACAATACGTTCCTACTGGATAATATAATCTAGCTATAACGATTGAATTTTTACGAATTCATAGATAGCTGAATTAGAAAGAGGGATACGGCGGTTTCTGATACACTAATTGGGAATTTAACGACGATCTATGCCATAGTGATAGCCGGAATTAAGGTATGGCTGTCCGATCACCGACTTCTCAGGTCCGGTTCAGGCTTCCTGTGTTAGAGATAATATTCTAATTATCTCTGTAAATAGATTCCTATCTAGTTAGAGTTTTACTCTGTCTATATTCCTAGCTAGGTAGAGTTTTAATACGACTATACTTATGTATTGTATTCCTATACAAACTATTATTGGCTCACTATAAATACAAGGCCTCTGAGCCAGAATCATTAAGCTGATTCAATTCATTATTGTGCCTATTACTTATCTGTCTATCTCTATAATTCTCTCATCTATCTAACCCTAGATTCAACATGGTATCAGTAGTATCAACTTCCGCATCCTCCGAATCCTCTGATCATCCCCAATCCCCGACCTATTCTCAATACAAAGCCGCTGCCGTTGCTTCCGCCGCCGCCGCCGCCGGTGTCGCCGCTGTCCAGATCGAATCCGCAGCTGCCCAAAATACAAACGATGCTTACGGTGGATCTTTTGCATCATCAGGATGGCGATTTACATCACCGTTTGTCACCGGCGACTCCGTGTTCTTAA
Organism: Euphorbia lathyris; assembly: GCF_963576675.1. NCBI lineage: Eukaryota > Viridiplantae > Streptophyta > Magnoliopsida > Malpighiales > Euphorbiaceae > Euphorbia > Euphorbia lathyris. The sequence continues at coordinate 94,727,219 of NC_088910.1, forward strand.
ATCCACCAACGACTGCGGCAGCCGCACCTCCACAGCAAACCGTTGGCGACACCTTCCCTCCGGAGGTTCGCGCGGCACTCAAAGCGTACCAGGCGGCCAGTGCAAGGGCGACGAATGCCCAAGCACGTCCTGCCCCGTCCGCCGCGGTAATCACACCAGCTGCCGCACAGCCGCCACCTGCACCATCTGCCGCACCCTCCACCGCAGCTGCCGCTGCTCAGGCGCGTCCTGCGTCTTCCTCTTTTGCGCATCCCGCGCATCCACCACCCGCGACAGCAGCGCGCGCACAACCCCTAGGGCAAATCGCGACACCGACGCCATCTAATGACACGGCAATTCTAGCCGCACTCGCGGCATATCAGGCGGCTATTCCACAAACACGGAATCCACAAGTTCTGATTCAGCAGCCATCCGTTCAGGTACAACAATCTGCAACACCTCCAACCCTATTTTCTCCATCAGTTCTGGCTGCCCTAGCAGCATATCAGGCGGCTGAAGCCAGTAACAAAAATCAGGTTATTTCTGAATCTAATACTTCACCGTTTTGTTACAATACCCAAATATCTCATGATCCATCACCATCTTTCTTCTCAAATTCTTTTCACAACACCGTTGATGCACCGTCAACCAATGTTAGACATAATTTTATTTCCTCATCCATCCCTCATAATACAAACAATCCTGTTCATCCAGAATCTATACCCACTCATGTTGAACAACCTAGACAACCACCCACAAACATCAATATAAACATCAAATTAAACCCGAATAACTACAAAGCATGGAGAATGTCCATGGAATCTACCCTTCAAACCTATCATCTTCTTCCTCACGTTCTTAGTTCAACACCACCACCACCCAAATTTATTCCTAGAACAGGTTTTGTGACATCAGCTGCGGATTTAATCATAAATCCATCGTTTATTCAATGGGATGATGTAGAAAATGTGGTTAGGACTTTGCTCCTAAATTCAATCACCGAAGAGGTGTTTTCTGAGATTGCATATCTCAAATATTCACATGATATTTGGCTAGCCTTAGAGGATGCCTACGGGCTAATTACAGGTAGCAAGCAGTTTCAGATGGGAGTCGAACTGCATGAACTTGAGCAAGGAGGAATGTCTGTTACGACATATATGCAAAAAGTGAAATCCATCCTTGATGATCTGGCTGCCTCAGGGAATCCCTATCCTCGGCATCTACTACCGTCAGTCCTTTACAAAGGTTTAGCAGAAGAGTATCGCTCCACTGTTCAGAATCTTGTAACTCAGCGCGGTACAAACATCAACTATCAAGAGATTTTTCATAGCTTGAAGATAGTTGAGGGCATGATTCAATCGACCAGAAAGACAACTCTGCTTCAACCTGAGGCTAATGTATCCACCATGGAAGCAAATCAAGCAAAGAAGCAGAATCCAAAGAAAAGAAGAAGTGGCAAGTGCTATAATTGTGGTGACCCAAGCCACTGGGCTGACAAATGCAAAAGACCTAAGAACAATTCAAGAGCACAATACAATACTGGACCACAAGCGCACATATCATGGCATCAACCACTGAATCCATTCATGGGTCCTAATCAGCCGTGGTACCCAGACACAGGAGCAACTAATCACATGACGGCAAATCCGGCTCAACTTCAACAAATGCAGCCATATCCAGGATATGATACAGTTCAGTTTGGCAATGGTCAAGGTTTGCAAATTTCTCACTTTGGAAATTCAAGTATCAATAATTTGAAAATTAATGATGCCCTACTTGTTCCCAAGCTTACCAAATCTTTACTATCTGTTCAAAAATTTACCCGTGACAACTCATGTTTCTTTGAATTTTGGCCTAACCATTTTCTTGTGAAGGACCAAACAACTGGGGAAATCCTGTTATGGGGCCCGAGTAAAGATGGACTCTATGTGCTTACACCCACCCTGAAGGAGGCGCTAGTTGGAGAGAAGGTGTCTTTTGAAAGGTGGCATGCACGGCTTAGACATTGTCAGAATCAGACAGTCAGCTCAGTTCTCAAAGGAAACAATCTATCCTCTTCAAAACCAGTTAGCAAATGTTCTTTTTGTCCATTAGGCAAGCTTGCTAGGAGCTCTTTACCATCTATTAGTCGCTCTAGCATATTTACTTTTGAAAACTTACATCTGGATGTTTGGGGGCCAGCTCCAGTTACTTCTTGTCTTGGCCACCGTTATTTTTTAATAATCATTGATGAATTCACCAGATTTGGATGGGTTTTTTGTTTAAAGAATAAGAGTGATGTTTTTTCAACCTTCTGTGATTTTTATGCCATGATCTCTAATCAGTATAGTGCAAGGGTTAAGAACATTTACTCTGATCTTGGGGGGGAGTTTCAAAAACTACAACCTCTTTTCAAACGCCATGGCATTATACACAAGATTGCATGCCCTCACACTCATGCACAAAACAGTATAGCTGAGAGGAAAATTAGACATGTTGTTGACACTTGCCTTACTTTGCTAGCCAATGCATCTTTACCTCCAAAATTTTGGAACTATGCCATGATACACAACATTAGGCTAATTAACTACTTACCCACCAAAATCCTAAACAACAAGTCACCCTATTTCTTGTTCTACAAGAAACAACCTGCCTATAAGGCCTTACGCATTTTTGGCAGTGGTATTTATCCCCTTCTTCGTCCATACAATCAGCACAAATTTGATTTTCGCTCCAAGCTATGTGTCTACCTTGGTTCATCAGAAAATCATTCTGGGGATATCTGTCTTGAATATGCCACTGGACGCATATACATCTGCAAGTTTGTGCAGCACAATGAAGAAGTCTTTCCTGCATCAACAATCACTGCATCATCACCTTCATCTAGCAACTCAGGGGTAAGCACATCGTGTCAACTACCATCTCTACTCGGCCCGTATCCAGGTAATTTCTCTAATCCCAACCCTATAGTATCTTCTTCTAACCTGGTTCCATACTCTACACCCATCACACCTGGACCTCATCCTGGAACCCCAACTACTCCTCCTGACTCTGAAGCCACACACAATGCTCCTTTAGTTCCACCTCAATATCTGTCACCAGTGGTCACTGCTGCATCAACACTTGTTTCTCAGAATGATCCTAATGTTGAAGATAACACTCCAGTTGATGCTGCGGACATCATCACACCGGAAATACAGAATGCAATTCCTCATGAGGAGAACATCATGCCACAAACAGATTCTCCTCATCCTGAAAGTGCACCACATGCTCCTATTCCACCTGAAAGGCCCAGGCCTCGCAATGCACCACTGATTGGTCCACGACAACATTATATGCAACTTCGACAGTCATCTCTTCAGTCAAGAGGAAGGTTTGAGGGACTATTAGCTACACATCCAAATGGCACAGTGGATCCCACATGCTTCAGTAAAGCCAACAAACAAGCAGAATGGCGTACTGCAATGTCTGAAGAGATCCAAGCTCTTCTGGACAATGGAACATGGCAACTTGTACCGAGACCACATGATCAGCATGTCATCACCTCCAGGTGGCTCTTTCGTACAAAGAAGAAGTCTGATGGAACCATTGAGCGTCACAAAGCTCGCTTAGTAGCACGAGGATTCACTCAAAAAGCTGGGATTGACTACAAAGAAACATTCAGTCCAGTAATCAAAGCCACAACCATCAGGTCTGTATTTGCCATCGTAGCAGCAAACAACTGGTTCGTCAATCAGCTAGATGTCTCCAATGCTTTTCTCCATGGAAACTTATCAGAAACCATATATATTGAACAACCGCAGGGGTTTCGGGATAGTGACCGACCAGATCATGTCTGCCTTCTCAAAAAGAGTCTCTATGGATTGAAGCAAGCACCGCGAGAATGGTTCACTCACCTTTGAACATTCCTCCTCTCCCTAGGGAACAAAATGTCACAGGCTGACAACTCTTTGTTCATCAGACGCACCGATACTGAAAAAAGTTACATTCTGTGCTATGTTGATGATATACTCATAACAGGGAACCACCCTGCACACATCACCAACACTATTGCAGCCATCGAACGTGAGTTTCCCATCCGCAATCTTGGCAAAGCAGAATACTTTCTTGGAATAGAGATCCGATATGAGAAGGATGGAATTCACATGTGTCAAGCCAAGTATGTGGCTGACATCCTCGACAGAGTGAAGATGATTGACTCCAAGCCCACACTAACGCCCATGGCCACCACACCAACACTTTCAAAGGAGCTAGGCACCAGCTTAACCTCTGGAGATGAATATAGAAGCATTGTGGGGGCACTTCAATACTTAACATTCACTCGACCTGACATTGCATTTGCAGTTAACAAATTATGTCAGTTTCTACACTGTCCAACTGATGAACACTGGAAAGGAGTCAAGAGGGTTTTACGCTATGTTCAGGGTACATCAGATTTTGGCATAGTCATGTCTGTCAAACCAATACAGCACATCCACTGCTACTCAGATAGTGATTGGGGAGGGTGTCCTGATGATCGACGATCCACGGGTGCCTTCTGTGTCTATCTTGGATCCAGCATTGTATCGTGGCAGACCCGCAAGCAACCCACAATAGCCAGATCCTCAACGGAGAGCGAATACAAAGCAGTAGCAAATGCCACTGCCGAATTGCTATGGCTCAAATCTCTTCTCTCGGATCTTGGATTTCCATTACCCACCCCGGTTCAGTTATGGTGTGATAATGTTGGAGCAATCTATCTCACCTCAAATCCAGTGTTTCATGCTCGCACGAAACACATTGAGCTAGACTATCATTTTGTTCGTGAACAAGTTCACAGAGGATTTCTCAGTGTCAGATTTATTCCAACCGATGATCAGGTTGCAGACATACTCACCAAGCCGCTAGCTCCGGCTCGTTTCACGATGCTACGCTCCCGCCTCTTCGTTCGTGCCCGCCATCGGCTTGAGGGGGGTGTTAGAGATAATATTCTAATTATCTCTGTAAATAGATTCCTATCTAGTTAGAGTTTTACTCTGTCTATATTCCTAGCTAGGTAGAGTTTTAATACGACTATACTTATGTATTGTATTCCTATACAAACTATTATTGGCTCACTATAAATACAAGGCCTCTGAGCCAGAATCATTAAGCTGATTCAATTCATTATTGTGCCTATTATTTATCTGTCTATCTCTATAATTCTCTCATCTATCTAACCCTAGATTCAACATCCTGAGCATCATCACTATACCCCTCTGTAAATATCAGTTATTGTTTTTGTTAAATATATATGCAGGTGAAGAGTTGAAAAAAGGACTAAAAATCGAAAAGGATGGGTTAAAAAGTAAGATACATAAGGCTTTGGTTTTGTTTTTCTCTTTGATTCCTGGTGTTTGTTGATGGCACATAAGGTGTTTGTTATTTTGCTTGAGAGAAAAAGAGGCTGGTTTCCTCTTTCATCTTATTTTAATTTCCCATCAAAAATATTCAATTAGATTTGCAAAAGAAAAAAAAGATTCTGAAACTGTGGAGGACAAGCTAAAGATTCATACTGATACGGAGTTGTTACAATTTTGGTCGAAAATGATGAACTGGTTTCCAATTAATTTTTTATTTTTAGAATTAATTTTATATATTTATTTAAAACATGTACATATTAGTCATTTTACATACCAACAGCAACAAGCAATTATAATTTTACCTAACACTTATAATCAACCGTAAACAGCAAACCGCAAACTGTAACAGCAAACAGCAAACCGCAACAGCAAACAGCAACAGTAGGGAAAACAAACAGGCCCTTTATCTTACTTATATTGATTCTTGCGTAAAAAAAATTATTCTTTACTTTTTCTCATTGTTTTTTTTTTCTGTAATGAAACGATATACGCATTTCATACAAGAGTGCCTTCTATGCTTACTTTGTTTTTGACAAAGTAACTTTTACTCCCTGTTTGGGAATTAGCTGTTAGCTGATTACATTAGTTGATTTGACTAGCTGATTTGATTAGCTGTTTGTGTAGATCTGTTTGGTAAAAATTAGCTGATTGATAATAGCGGTTTGTGCAAAAAGACGAATAAGGGCATTAATTTTGGCGCAGGAGAAGAGGGAGTTTATCTATTAGGGTTAAAGAAGTCCATTAATTTTAATATTGCAAAATGCTAATTGAAAAAGCTCATTTTAAGAGCTTTTTCTAAATTAGCGTTTTCATCCCAAAACTCTCTCCCAAACCTCTCTCCACCAAACACTCCAATTAGCGGTTTCAGTGGTCAAACCTCTAAAGTTGGTCAAAACCGCTCTTTTTATCCCAAAACGCTCTTTACCAAACATGGCCTTTATTTTTTCTACTATTGTATGATTACTTTTTTTTCAATATAGTAACCATAGAATTTACCTTTAGTTTAATATATTAATTTAGTTGTGATTGAAATATATATTATATTTATTTAAAATTTAAAAAGTTTTAAAATTTGAATTCCTTTATCAAATTTATGTATGGTTGTTTGTTAAATTTACCGTTGATTTTTTATGTGTGCAATTTGATTTCATATTTAAACAGATTTAATAGATACGAAGGCTACTCTAAAATTATATGGAATGAATATAATTAAATTCAATATATATATATATATATATATATATTCTTAAACGGGTAATAGACGGAACGGATAGTACACATCATAAACCAATAAAATAAGGGTAATTAATTCATTGTGTGTTTTCGTGGAAAAACAGATTTGCCCTTAAATCAAATAAATCCACAAAACTATCCCTGAATTTTTCATAAACCTGCAATTATACCCTAATCTGACGGAGCTGCTAAACGGCGATTACATCAAACCTTCTTGTCTCCAAAAAAAATTGGATGACGACAATCAAAATTCATTTGGTTTCTTATTGTTTTCTATTGCTATTGCTTTTGGATTAATTAGGAAGTTTAGACGCCGTTTTATTAGGTTGATTGAGCTTTTATGAAAATGAATTTTGACCAATCTGTTCTTCTAACTTGCTTTTAATCGAAATTGAATGTACATATTTTTTTTGTTTGTGATTGGTTGTTCTTTTCTGAAGTTTTTTCTGGAGACAATCAAGTTTGATGTGAACGCGGTTTAACAGCTCTGTTAGATTAGGGTATAATTGCAGGTTTATGGAAAATTCAGGGATAGTTTTGTGGGTTTATTTGATTTAAGGGCAAATCTGTTTTTTCGAAAAAACACAAGGGCAAATATGTGTATTAACCCTTAATTTATTAGTCCCTATATTTTGATAAAACACATTGTTTAGTCTATGTATTTTAAAAAACACACGGTAAAGTCCCTAACATTTTTCTCGATGAACTGTTTAGTCCCTAACGTTTTTCTCGGTGAACTGTTTAGTCCATGCCGTTAGACTCTCATGAAGTTTCTGTTAGTCAATTTGGATTGAGTCAGAATCTATTTAAAATAAAAATGTAATGCCTTAACTAGCCTTTACCTCAAAATCAAAAGCAATTTTAATCACAAAAGCATGAAAAATTTCCCAATAAAAACTTTAAAAGCACTGAATATGTGACAATGGACAATATGTGACGATGGACAATATGTTTATTAACAAACCCACATGGAACTATGTTATTTAACTGTAGAGCAGTTTTTCAGATTAGCGCATTAATTATAGTAAAATGATAGTAAACATTGATTATAGTAAAATGATAGCAAATAGATGGAATGACTAAACAGTTCATCGAAAAAAAAGTTAGGGATTTTACCGTATGTTTTTGAAAATACAAGGACTAAACAATGCGTTTTATCAAAATATAGGGACTAATAAATTAATTACTCATAAAATAAAGAGAAAATTATATGAAAAGTCATTAATTTTATAATTAAATTAGGTAACTTTTTCTATTTGGTTAGAAATCCAAATTTTATTAGTATTTTTTTTTTGTTGAATACAACCTCTTAGCAGTTATTTTTTTCAGTTTGTTTATAGAATTTTTCCTGGTTTTTTTGTTTTTACAGATCGGCTCGGTTTTGGTTTTTTCGGATCTAGTGGGGATTTTTCTTTCCTCTTTAATATAAGCGCATCAATGACAGTACTTTGAAAATGGGGCTTTGGATAATGTTAGATACTTTTGTAATTGAGTATGATTTTACTTTTTGAAAATCTATATATAATCGATAATTATCGACAATAAGCAGCCTAAAATTAAGGGATTTTTCATTTCAACAAAATTTAAGGAATTTGTTATTCTTGATATATATTGGAAGTATCTGACATAAAAAGAATTATTTTCACTAGCATGAGAAATATGTAATTTCTTTTTAACAACTATAAGTTATATGTAACTAACCTTAAAATAAAAGGCAGAACTATTTTTGTAGGTATTTTATCCATTGTTATCCATATTCATCGAGGATTAAGATACTTAGGTTGATTTGTGTTAATAGTATTTTTAATGATTTGTTTGCTCTTCGTAGTTTTTATCTTACTTATATTGATTCTTGCATAAAAAATTTATTCTTTACTTTTTCTTATTGTATTTTTTTTTTATCTAATGAAATGATATACGCATTTCATACAAGAGTGTCTTTTATGCTTACTTTGTTTTTTCTACTATTGGATGAGCTTACTTTGTCAAAGTTCATCACCATCCAATGGTGAAAAAACAAAGTAAGACTTACTTTGTCAAAAACAAAATAAGCATGCTTGGGTTGCGGTGACGTTGTTAAGACTTTTTTATTCTTTATTGGGCCTACTTGTAAGTACTTAACCATGAAACCTGTTTGTTGATGATGTAGTGAGATGGGCCTTAGTTAATAGAATTTGGGCCTATGATCGGCCCAGGTCTATATCACTTATGAAAACACCACCGCTAGAAAATAGAACAGATCTCAAAGCTACTTCTACAGGCCACATCCCCATTTCCTATTCCAATCTCCATATGCATAACAAATAATTGTAATAATATTAACATTTTTTCATGAAATTATAAAGCTACTGTAAAAGTGGAAAAAGTAAGTAAAACTTTTCCTAATAGATAGAAAATCCCAACTAAAGAGTATAGGAAAATTGTTTTGTATGCTAAAATAAACTTTTAATCAAATTACAAACAATATAATTACAAACTTGAACTAGTTTGGCTAAAAAGGATCAGAGAAATGAATTGGAGAATGAAGATTCTATGAGCCAATGAACCATCACATTCAATTTGTGAAGTGTAATCATAAAATACAGTCATCAGCTTCAGCTAAGAGTCTGATAACCAAAAGGCCCTCCTTGCAAACCATTTTCTCTATTCTCATTCCTTCCCATTAAAGATGGTATCCATGGAAACAGCTTTCCCAGCTCCTTCCTTATTGCACTTGGTCTCAGCTTCACATCACTTATCCCAAACTTTGCTCTTTCAACTGCTTCCATTACATCTTCCCTTGTCAACCTCTCACCCCCTGTATAAACCAAGACCGAACCTGTCAACACAAAGGCGATCCAAAATGTTTTCAACAGGGAAAAGTAATACAAAGCACAAGTGAATCTCACCTCTCCGAGCTGCAAGTAAAGCGGCTTCGTTAACAATGTTTGCAAGATCAGCACCTACAAAGCCTGGAGTCAGAGAAGCAACGAGATCGCAGATGAGATCTGTGTCTTCGTCTAGAGGAACTCCTCTGAAATGTACGGACAAGATCTTTTTCCTTCCTTCTTCGTCTGGTTCTCCTACATATACCTTTCGTGAGAACCGACCAGGCCTACAAAGCGCAGGATCCAATGCTTCTGGTCTATTAGTTGCTGCAATGACAACCACTTTCATGCCCGACTCGAATCCATCCATTTCGGTAAGCAACTGCAAAAGGAAAATAAACAGTTTTGAAAAGTAAAAAACCAGATGACAGCAAGGAAAATTGCAGCTCAATATAACTTCATTGAATCATTAGCTTAGATTACCTGATTTAGCGTTTGGTCACGCTCATCGTTGAAACTTCTGCCACGTTTTCCGCCCACTGCATCGAGTTCGTCAATGAATATGATTGATGGAGCACATTTCCTAGCTGTAGTAAAGAGATCTCTAATGCGAGCTGCTCCTCTTCCAACAAATAACTCCACAAATTCACTGGCGGATACACTGAGAAAGGGCACTCCTGCTTCACCAGCCACAGCACGAGCCAGCAATGTTTTCCCTGTTCCAGGGGGACCAACAAGCAGCACGCCTCTAGGCAACTTTGCTCCTAGTTTTTGGTAATTTATGGCTCCTTGCAGGCATGAAACAACCTACAAACATGACTTGTGTCAATAAACATAATGAAACGAAGATTGAATACATTACTAATTCCCAGTTAATATTTGGCATGTAGACGATCTCCCATCCAAAAACCAGAAACAGAAGAGTAATAAGGATTGGATTTCAAAAACTAGTTAACTGCACCTCCTCATCACACTGTTGAGATTTTGAATTGATTGATACAAAATCAAATGTAAATTAGATTGCTCAAAGGCATTTTTACACCATCCAGTGTAAATAACCGTTGAGAATCTTATACAATCAACCAGGTGCATAGACAAGTTTGGCAACTGTAACCATAGTTTTTGTAATTATGTTCAATAATTTATTTTCTGGAAAAGTTTTAATTTGCAATAATTCTTTGGCTTTTCAATTTTGGTCACAGGTCTTTTCATCTTTGTGATTTTACCTAAAAGACTATTTCTTGCACGCCAGTTGACAATTTTAACCATTATTTTGACAGTTTGTACTTGCACCTTGAATTTTCCCTTCATTGTGCATGATTTTACACTGTCTAAACAAGTAAATAAAATGAACTACACACTGTCTTACAAAACACAAGTAACTCCCAACCCTTGAATACAAGTAGTTTTGCCTTCAGCTTCCCTTCCTATCCTAAACATTCTCCTCCACCAATCCGACTAAATAGCGCATAAAAAAGAAAAACTCAAATGATAGATCAATAAGGGATAAATGGGCAAACTAGTTTCTGACTTGACCAATAATATCCTTGCATTAGTAGATGATGTTTTAGAGGTTTTAGTTTAGTATATTAGTTTCATTTAGAGTTTAAACCCTAAATTCTTGCATTTTAAAATATCCTTCTGGACATTTTTCAGCCAAATATAAGACCAATAATAGGCCGATCTACAAGAAATATACTAAATTCAGTTTCTTCATGCATATTTGAATGAGAACTTTGTATACGAAATTCATAATTTTTTATGCAAATTCACGTGAAGAATATGTCAAAACAGTTAAGCCTGATGTCCATAAATTTTTTGAAGCTAATTGGACATCAACAACCAAGAAGTTCAGGTGCCAATTTGTCTGTTATCATAATGAAAATCTATTCTCCATATCCATGAATCTGATATGAGTTAACGTGAGGTTAAGCTTTAATTAGAACAATGAATTTCACAAGAGTGAATAGTGAGAATGTATTTGCAATTCAAAAGCAACATAGTTGAATAACTGCTTGCATATTATGCAAAAGTTGTCATTGTACTAAACATCTCCAGGAAAATCACAATAGGCACTAGAAGCCGTCATCAGAATGTAAAATCTTCACTGCTTCAGCAAATTTTTAGGCTGCAGGTATTCTATATGACTAGCTCCATACTTCTATAGTACACTTTTTTTTAGCTATGATTGTTGAATTTCAATGTGCCTCAACGGTTAAACTTATTCGAATGTGTTTTGTTGCTCTACCAATTCAAACCATAGGACTGCTCAAGCACCATATGAACTATATCCTTTACCCATTTAATATGTTAGATTTTCAATTATCAAATCTTTAAATTACTCTAGTTTTTGACTATGGACCCGAGCTACTACCAAACCTAGGTCAATTGCCTATTCACCTTTATATGCCAACATCAGCTACATACCTTAGAAAAGGAAAACCTAAAGCACGAACTCAGAGCCATAAAATCAACTCATGAAGAGTGTTAATTCTGGCATTCACATTCACAAAATCAACAAGGCATTCCAATTTCAGATTTTAGAAACTACAGATATTAAGTACAGTCAATAATTTCAAGGCATTCTTTTATATAGCTTTGGCTTTCCATATTCTAAATCAATTAGAGACGTGATCAGCAGCAGAACAAATATCCTTAGCATTTGAACAATTTCGCAACCATAAAGTAAGGAACAAATATTTAGCTATTCTTACCTCCATAAGCTCCAGTTTAGCAACATCAACACCTTCCACATCATCAAAATTGGTCATCAGATTGTCAGGCCTGCGTTTTTTGGCCGGGCTATTAGCAGCAGAGAGTTGACGATAAAGAAGCCACATCAAAGGAGTCAAAGGAATCCAGAGAGAGATTATAGTTATCAATGTACTCCTTATTGACATCAACGCTGATTGAGGAGCTGACCTATACACTGTTCCCTTTTCTCTCATCACACTAAGAAGAAATTTCTCATCATGGTCAATTTTCCTTGTAGAAAACTGCCACGCAGGAGTAGAAGCTCTACGCCTACTGAATTTCTTCAACTTATCCATTTTTGGAACTTGGACAGTACTACTAACAATACCTCCTCTTACAACTGCATTCTCATTTGTAACATCTATGGCTTGAGAATCTTGAGTCTCTTCAGAATCTTTACTAGTACTTTCATTTGCCTGAGGATTCGTGTTGTAATATATGCGGCGGGATCCCTCTTCAAGTAAAACATTAGTAACAGAACCATTTTGAAGACTTGTTACCAATTCTGAATATGGAACAACTTTTGGAGATGGCAATGCAGTTAACCTCAGAAACAAGTAGCAAAACCCCAATGCAACAGAAATTGAAGTATAAAGTGTTAATCTTTTTACGTTCTTTCTTATGAACATTCCAAAATCTTTTAAAAGTGACCTCACTGAAACTCTCTTCAATCTGGAAGTGAATAACCGCAATCTTGGTCTCAATCTCAATGAAAATTTCTTTCTTACACCTTTATGTAATCTATTTCTCAAAAAAGTTTCTTTGTTCCCATTGTTACTGTGACAAGATAACCCAAATTGAGACTTGGAACAACCACCACAAAACCCCAGCAAAGGAACTTCAGTTTCTCCATTGAAAAATGACCTAAACTTATTTCTGGAAAAAAGAAAATTTTGGGAATTTACAAGATTGTAAGTTGCAAATGGGCTGTAACAGCAGATGCTTGTGTTTCTCCTTAGAGACTTGATTGTTCCACTGTTAACCCCTAAATTCACTTTGCTAATCAGAAACCCATTATTACAAACAACAGAAAGAGTAGCCATATCTATGAAGTACAGCAGTAAATATCTAACAATAAAATCTAGGAATTCCCATTAAAAGACTGAGAGTATCTTTTGGATTTCTGCAACCAATCATACGGAAATTGGAAAGTAGCTAAATATGTGGAAAAGAATAAGAAGGAAAAAGAACCTGATTTTATCAGATTGTAGAATAAGAAACAAAGATGAAACTGGAGAATGCGCTGTGTGAAGGCGGATTAGTTTAGCGAGGAGGAATATAACAAAAATCTTGGGCCTACAAGAATAAAGAAAAATTGGGCCTAAAAGTATATGTGACGGCCCATCTTAGTACTAGCAGGTCAATTTCCGAAATATAATTATGATGGATGTTTGTGTCAACTTAATTTAGTTACAGACCGTTTTTTCCAAATGGGGTTGAATGGGATAGTGAGTTATCAGAGGAAATTTTTAATTTTTTTTTCCGATCAAATTATGAGGTAATTTTAGAGGATCCGTATCATCACAGTAGTACCTTTAAACCATATTTACATTCAGATTAATTTCTGTTCATTGGTTAATAGACATCTTAAATGGATGGGACAACTGACTCAAAGATTTAAGATTGCTACATGCCCAAAGTAAGGTACGATCTCTCTCTTTGATTAAGGATGAAAGTTACCGCTCGACCACATCCCTTGAGCTTAAAGGAAAATTTTAATGAAAAGGATGTTTCTGCGATTTCTAAAACTCAACGTCAATATTGAAATGGATGAGAATTACCATTATGAACATGTATAGAGGGAGTTAATTTCTCCACAAATGTACCCGCAATTGGAGAAGATGAGTAGTGAAGGAGTAGATATAGAGAGAATGTCTATTTACTTAAAATGTACAACTCTTTGTGCAACAACAAAAATTAATATAAATATTTAAAAAATTGACACATCATTAAGTATTTTATTATCGTGCCACATCGGGTAGTTGATATCTTAGTGCCAAGTGTTTTTTTACCTCCTTATATATATATATATATAAAATAGACAACACTAATAATCAATTTATTAGATTAATAAATAGATAGTAGAATAAGGTCCTGTTCTTTTTTACTTGTTAACATAAGTAAGTTCCGTTCAATTAAGTTAAGTTAAGTTCAAGTTAAGTTAAGTTCAGTAGCATTCAGTTCAGTCCAATTAAATTAAGTTAAGTTGAGTTCAGTTAATTTAAGTTCAGTAATTTATCATTATTTATTATAATTATAATTATTTATATATAATTTATAATTTATTTATTATAATTTATATATAATTTATAATTTAGTATTATAAGGCTTTGGTGGAACCTTTTATAAGCCTTTCTGGGATATTGTTCATCAAGATGTCTGTGGTGCTATGGAAAGTTTCTTTGTTACTGGTTTTATGCACACAGGGTTGAATTCAAATCTTATGGTTTGGATTCCCAAAGTGGAGGGGGCTTTAACTATTGATAAATACCGTCCTATTGTTTTAGGCAATTTTGTTTTCAAAATAATCACCAAAATCATTGCTGACCGCCTTGCTTCTACTGCCGCTAGAATTACATATTTGAATCAATTTGGTTTTATTAGGGGCCGTAATATTCATCACTACATTGCCACGGCCTCTGAGGGGATAAATGTCATGGATAAAAAATGTTTCGGTGGGAATATGACAATTAAAATTGACATCAAAAAGGCTTTTGACACTATGGATTGGAATTTCATTTTGGAAGTTCTAGAGGCATTTGGTTTCTCGGTGGAATTTCGAGACCTTATTCTTAATATTTTCATCTCGTCTAGAATTTCCATTATGATTAATGGGGCCCCTAAAGGTTATTTTCGTTGTTCCAAGGGGCTTCGGCAAAGAGATCCTCTTTCTCCAATCCTCTTTTGCTTAGCTGAGGACTTTCTGAGTCGTTTAATTTTAAATCATTTGGAGACGGGGCGTCTCCAGCCTATGTCTTATGTCAGAAACTCTAATTTTCCATCTCATTTGTTTTATGTTGATGATATCTTGCTGTTTTGCAAAGCTTCTGTGCAGAATGTGAAATTAATTGCTGATATTTTCAAACTCTATGGCACTTTTTCGGGCCAATTGGTAAATTGAACTAAATCAGAAGCTTTTTTTGGCCAAAGAATTACTCCTACTCACGCTCGCATGTTAGCTGAGATTACAGGTTTTAAAATTGGTTCGCTTCTTTTTTCTTACCTTGGTGTTCCTCTGTTTCGAGGAACCCCAAGAAATAGGCTGCAGACAGAATTGTTTTAAAATTCAGTAACTGGAAAAGGAAGTTACTCTCGATGGCTGGGCGGTTAACTCTGATTAAACCAGTGATTTCCAGTTCAGTTCTGCATTCTTTTTCGATTTATAAATGGCCTCCTGACCTGCTGAACTTTTTAAAAAGATGCACTTTTAAAAATTGTGTTGCAATATATGTTGCATTTATAAATGTTGCTTAAAATTTTATTAACATGTATTTATGTTTAAATAAATCATTTATTCTTATTCGTTGCATTCATTCGTACTAAAAATAAAACGATATATGTAATATCTCCTCCCACACTTAATTTGGACCATGTCCTCATTGGTGCAAAAATTGATAAAACACGAAAAATTGGTACGAAAATAAATCATACGAAGTAAGAAAGAAAAATTATGAAATTAAAATCATCCAACATAAAATATAAAAGTGAAATTGTACCAAACATAATAGGAAAATAAATATTATACCAAAATTAAATAGAAATACAACATAACAAAAGAAAGGAGTTATAAAAAGATAAGATAAAACCTATGAATGAGTAGACGAATCTGGTGGAGACGGGGTAGTTGCAATGTTTTGATGATGGAAAAATGACAACAGCCGACGTCTTGTCGATTTGTGCTCCCTCCTCAAGGTGTTGATATTGATGTCTACCTCGATAATTCTCGAACTCATCACATTGTTGTTTTAAACTATGTCATCTAACTGCAAATTCATTTGACGGTTGTGTGCATTCATTTGGTTCCAAATTTGTTGCAAATTAATTTGTTCCTCAACATTATGCTCTTGTGCTTGTGCTTGTGGTGCAACATGCTCCTCCTCCTCTCCTTCTTCTTCTTCATCACCCTCTTCGATACCTAAACCATGAAAACTAGAAACGCCTCCACCCGTATGACTACTAAGGTGCTTAATACGTGCCTCATAAGAGACAAATGTGGGGGAACCTTCCTTAAGTAATAAATTGGCTCGAAGAAGAGCCAGAATATCCAAAAGAGGTAAATTGCCTTGGTAAGAGAGGTTTTGAAAATCCGTCAATTCATCATGTGCGCCCATCACAATCCCGGTAATAAAATTACTTAAAGGTACTTGCTTAGTGTGGGATGCGGCGACATGGGCTAAATTGTCGAATAGCATGCCTATGCTATCAACTTGAAGACCTTTAAATAGATAATCAAGCACAAATAAATCCCTAACTTGGACTTTAGAACTCTCAACCCTTCCAAACAAGGAGAAAGATAGAAACTTATGAAAATAAAACACACAATTATCCCGAATCAACTTGCTAGAGGTGTTCTTAGGATAAAAATAGTCTTGGCCCGAAAGTGTTTGCCAAATGGTGTGTGAATCAATTTCCTTAGGCCTTTCAACAAAATCACTAGTTGGAAAACCAAACATATTGCCCATAGCTTCATAATCAATTTGATAGGTGATACCATTATTCCTAAAAGTGATAAACCTCTTCCTCTTATCAAATTTCAAAGTAACCAAAAACTCAATAATGAATTCATCATTATGTGGAAATCTCACGCTTGCAAAGGTATTCCAACCAAGAGTAGTAAGAAATTCATTAATACGGTCCGAGAAGGATAACTCGCTTACCGTATCAAAATGGAGAAACGGCATGTCAACGAATTCCATTTTGGTCCCGGAAAAGTGAATGCAGCGTTTGCCTTCCGCTTCAGACTCAATGTCAAAAAAAGCTTCATATCTCACGCGAAGACGGTTAGCTTCGGTGACCTTGGGTTTGTGTTCGGATATCTTGGTTCTAGGCATGATTTTGAGCTTGAAAGATTTTATGAAAGTAGAGAGAAAATAACCAAAAGATGAAAGGTTTGTGAAAGAGAAAGTAATGGTTTGAATGAATGAGGAAGATGATGAATAGGGATGAATTAATTGGGAAGAGTAAAAGTAAGAGTATTGGGAAGAGTTTAGTGTGTTTAATTGGGTAAAATTGGAGGTGATGTGATGTTTGTGTAAGGAGTAGGTATATACAGGGTTGAATATAGGTGTTAGGAGTTAGTATAGGAATAGGAATAGGCCAAATTAGTGCAAAAAATCGGAACTCCCATGCCCTACAGGTCGTGTGTCGCGATCGAGATTCACGAATCTCGATCGCGACACCGCAATTTCTGGAGAGTTAATCTCCAGAAACTTGTCGATTTCGCTGCTCGCGTAGAGATTTCGCAATCTCTACCGAGATTCGTGCCCTGGTGGCTGAAAAACGCGCATATTAACTCCGTTTTAACGCAATTTCTGTGCAAATATGTCCTATGTATGAATATATTAATACCTGAAACTTAAAAACAAAAAATAAAACATTAAATGAAGGAAAAACCAAAGGTTTAACCTTATTAAATTCTGATTAATGAATCATTAAATGACTTAATTAGAACTTAATGTATCATAAATTGAGCATTAAATCTTTAAGTTAATTAAATGTAAAATGAATGTACATTAACTTCTTTTGTTTACTTAAATGTGTAATCATTATCATAACGTATTAGCATTAATTATTCATGTGTACAGATTCATTTCTGAATATTTATAAATTCAAGCAGACAGAATTCATAACAAAAGATGAAATCATGAATTGAAATTAAAGTTTTATTGCATGAAACATATATGTACAAAAATTGATAAGAACATATATACAATGAAAATTAAAAACAAACCTATGTACAAAAATATATACAAACTAAAAACAAACAAAACAAAACAAATTAAATCAAATTTTCATCCCGTTGAATTGGGATTTGCATGGCCCGGTAACGATCAATCTTCACTTGCACGAAGATCTGTCTTTCTTCGGAAGAAAGGAATCTTGGGCCGACTCTAAAGATACGCTTCACAAGACCCTCATTTTCCAAGAACTCATAATCCATAATTGGAAACGGTTCTGCATCAGTCCATGGAACAGAAATTGATCCTTTTTCTCCAAGGATGATTCCACATATTATGTTCCCAAATCCAATCTTCTTATCTCTGGATCGTGATGCGGCAGCTAAACCTTCCATCAATATCTTCGAAGAATTGACGGTGTTGCCTTGGAAAATATCTCCTAATACATACAAGTCCGTGTCTTGGACAACACTGCTTCCAGTACGTCCAAACAAACTATGGCATAGGAACTTGTGTAAATGTAGCATGGAATTGGAGTTGATGGACTTGTTGTAGGCGAGAATTGGATTAAATCGCCAAAAGCCAGTTAACATCCTCCAAATATCCCGAGATGTCATGTCTCTGCCAGGATGGTAATTTGTAGTATCCCTGGGCGGGAAACCAAACCAGGCATGTAATTCTGGGTATCCAAAAGTGAATATTTCGCCATCTTTACGAAAACTAAGACGAACACAATGCTTATTCACAAAGCGAACTGTATAGAGGAATTCTAAAATCCAATCTCCAATAATTGGAAACCGCATATAGGCGAACTTAGACCATCCTAAATTCCTCAAGTAGCGATCCATATCTTCGCTTATTCCGAGTTCATCATTTAAGAACTCATCCATGTACAGCATTCCGACAAAAATTGCATATCAGAATCGATAGTATCGTCTTCCTTCATCATGGTTGTAAATTGGAAATGGTGCACCGTAGCGTTCTGACAAATCAGTACGCTTATTGCGTGCAACAACATTTATTTTGGAAGATTTTAGTGAGGTAGTCATGTTTTGTAAGAATAGTTCTGTAACTTTTTGAAAGATTGGAGAAGAAATCAGAAGTCTGATAGAGATGAAAAGATGGGAAGTAAAATGATTCTGATATTCTCTAAGTTATTTATAATGGAACAGAATGAATTAATGTGTCTGTGGGAACGAAAAGGTGTAAATTCATACCTTTTGGGTGAAAAACAGATACTATTTTCGAAATAATCAGCAAAGACTCAAGAAGAATAAGAAAACAACGGTGACATGTCTCAAAAGAGGCCGTGTCGCGATCGAGATATCAGAGTTTTTAATTAGTCTCAGTAGGATCAGAGATTTTCCTAGCTTTTCTTGAACTTACCTCAAATCCCTACTGAGATTCCTGAAATCTTCACTAAACACATAAGAATTTTCTGAAAACCAATTAAAAACGATAAATTTTTATAGATTGTAAACTTGTTATACACAAATCTAAAAACTAAAAATCACATAAAAATAAAATTGCAAAAATAAATAAATTGAAATTAAATGAAAAACAAGTAAAACTAAAAGCTAAACTTGAAACAAAATAAAAGATAAACAATGAAAAGTGTAAAAATTAATGAATTAATCTTCATAGAATTCGTCCACAAATTCAATTTCATGAATTGGAGTGTTTTCATAATAAATTTTGCATCGATTACCGTTAACTTTGAAACGACCTCCATCCGTTTTTTCTAGTTCTAAGGATCCATAATCGAAAGTTTTAACGACTATAAATGGTCCTGACCATCTAGACCTAAGCTTACCTAGAAATAACCTGAGTCGAGAATTTAACAGTGATACTTTATCTCCAACATTAAAGTTTTTAATTTTAATTTTGGCATCATGCCATTTTTTCACTTTTTCCTTATATATCCTTGCATTTTTGTAGGATAAATGGCGTAATTCATCCAACTCGTTTAAGTCGAACAAACGCTTCTTTCCTGCTTTTTGCAAATCATAATTAAGTGTTCTAATAGCCCAATATGCTTTATGTTCTAATTCTACTGGCAAATGACAAGCTTTTCCATACACGAGTCGGTACGGTGTCATTCCTATAGGTGTTTTAAATGCAGTACGATATGCATATAACGCATTGTTAAGTTTGTGTGCCCAGTCTCTTCTTGAAGATGAAACTATTTTCTCTAATATCCATTTGAGTTCCCTATTCGATATCTCCGCTTGACCATTCGATTGAGGATGGTATGGCGTAGATACACGGGGTGTACTCCGTACTTTTTCATAAGTGATTCAAAACTTCGGTTTATGAAATGGGTACCTCCATCACTTATCACAACTCTAGGGACTCCAAATCTATATAATATTCCATCGAGAAACTTAATAACGACCTTAGAATCATTTGTCGGGGTTGCAATTGCTTCAACCCACTTTGAAACATAATCTACGGCTACTAATATGTAAGTTTTACCAAAAGAAGGGGGAAAAGGACCCATGAAATCGATTCCCCATACGTCGAAGACTTCAACTTCCAACATATTCGTGAGAGGCATCTCATCTTTCCTTCCTAAATTTTCGGTTCTTTGACATTTGTCACACCGAATAATAAACAAATGAACGTCTTTAAACAATGTAGGCCAAAAGAATCCGCATTCTAATATCCTAGCTACTGTTTTACTGACGCTGTTATGCCCTCCATAAAAGCTTGAATGGCATTCTGACATTATAGACTCATATTCGTTTTCACTAACGCATCTCCTAATTATACCATCACCACATGTTTTGAACAAGAAAGGATCTTCCCAAAAATACATTTTAACATCGGAAAAGAATTTCTTCTTTTGTTGGGAGTTTAATCCTTCTGGGACAATACGAGCTGCGAGATAATTAGCCATATCCGCATACCACGGTGAAGTGACACTTTTTATTTGTTTGAGAAATTCATCGGGGAAATCATCTCGTATACCGGTTGTTTCACCGATAGGACCGTTTTCATCTTCAAGTCTTGATAGATGATCGGCGACAAGGTTTTCGAGTCCCTTTTTATCTTTATTTTCTATGTCAAATTCTTGTAATAACAAGACCCATCTAATAAGACGCGGTTTTGCATATTTCTTAGCGAATAGATACCTTAAAGCTGCGTGATCGGTATATATAATAACTTTAGATCCTAACAGATACGACCTAAACTTATCACATGCAAAAACTACCGCTAGCATTTCTTTTTCGATTGTGGTGTAATTTAACTGTGCACCTGACAATGTGTGACTTGCATAATAAATGACATGAAGTTTCTTATCCTTCCTTTGAACTAATACACATCCAACGGCTAAGTCGCTTGCATCGCACATAATTTCGAAAGGCAAATCCCAATCGGGTTTAGCAATTATGGGTGCACTGACTAAGGCGGTTTTCAATGTTTCGAAAGCTTTAATACAATCTTCATTAAAATCAAAAGTTGAATCCTTCATAAGCAAATTAGTAAGTGGTTTGGAAATTACAGAAAAGTTTTTTATAAACCTTCTGTAAAAACCTGCGTGTCCTAAAAACGATCTTACTCCCTTAACAGTAGTTGGTGGGGGTAATTTCTCTATGACTGAAGTTTTTGCTCTATCCACTTCTAATCCTTTTTTAGATATTTTATGACCTAAAACAATTCCTTCGTCTACCATGAAATAACATTTTTCCCAATTTAAAACTAAATTCGTTTCTTCACATCTAGACAACACTTTATCTAAGTTTTCTAAACATGCATCAAAAGAATCTCCATAAACTGAAAAATCATCCGTAAAAACTTCCATGATATCTTCAATGAAATCGTTAAATATTGCAGTCATACAACGTTGAAAAGTTGATGGTGCATTACAAAGACCAAAGGACATTCTCCTATATGCAAAGGTTCCATAAGGACATGTGAAGGTTGTTTTATCTTGGTCATCCGGGTAAATATATATTTGAAAGAATCCGGAATAACCATTGAGGAAACAATAAAATGCATGACCGGCTATCCTTTCGATCATTTGATCGATGAAAGGTAGAGGAAAATGATCTTTCCTGGTTGCTTTGTTTAGGTTCCTATAATCTATACAAACCCTCTAACCGGTGATGGTTCGCATAGGTATTAATTCACATTCGTCATTCCTTACTATAGTTATGCCTCCCTTTTTAGGTACACAATGGATTGGACTAACCCATTCACTATCCGAGATAGGATAAATGATTCCATTGTCTAGAAGTTTAGTAATCTCATTTTTTACTACTTCCTTCATGTTCGGATTTAAGCGTCTTTGCCTATCCGCTTTAGGTGGCTTATCTTCTTCTAAGTGAATTCTGTGCATTATAATACTAGAATTAATTCCTTTTAAGTCTGAAATTTTCCATCCCATACTTCCTATCCTATTTCTAACAACTTCTTTCAATTTCTCTTCTTGATCTTTAGTTAACTTGTTAGAGATTATTATAGGAAGAGTACCACCTTCGCCTAGGAAAGCGTACCTTAAATGGTTTGGTAACTCTTTAAGTTCTAACTTAGGGGGTACTACAATTGAAGGCAGAACTGGTCCATCTTCTCGAATCAAAGGCTCTGGAGCCTTATCTTCTAATTCTTCTCTCACAATGGGTTCTATTATTTCTTCTCTTTGAACAATGTCATTGACACATTCTTCGACTAGATTAAGTTTCATACAAACGAATTCTTCCATAGGATATTTCATCGCTTTGTTCATATTAAACTCAATCTTATCTTCACCTATTCTCAAAACTACTTTCCTTTCCGATACATCGACTAATGCACGTCCCGTATTCATAAACGGTCTACCAAAAATTAGTGGACAATTAACGTCATATGCAAAGTCTAATACAACGAAATCGGTAGAAAAAATAAACTTATCAACTTTAACTAAAACATCCTCAATTATACCATATGGTTTCTTAGTGGTTTGATCCGCTAATTACAAAACCATATTGGTAAGCTTGATATCTTCTTCTAAACCTAGTTTCTTAAAGATAGACAATGGCATTAAGTTGATGCTTGCTCCTAAATCACAAAGACAACTTGGGAATTCAATGTCTCCCAACTTACACGGGATGGTGAAACATCCAGGATCCTTGAGTTTAGTGGGCAAATTACTCGACACTATTGCACTACAGTCCTCTGTTACCGATATGGATGAAATTCCTTTCCAACTGATTTTCTTTGAAATCAAATCTTTTAAAAACTTACCATAGTTAGGAATTTGTGTTATCGCATCCATAAATGTTAAATTTATATGCAAAATTTTAAGTTTGTCCAAAAACGTTAAAAGTTGTTTGTCATAGTCCTTATTTCGGACTTTATGTGGAAAAGGTGGTTTAGGTACAAAAGTTTTTGTACTTGCATCTAATGGTGAACTTTTTGTGTTTAAGTTATCTTATTTGGATTTCGTTGGTAAATCACTTCCCCGCATAACATTAGTAGGATCTCCGGGCATTTCCGGACCTAAGTAATTTTTTCCTGAATGAAGAGTGATAGCCTTTACATGCTCTTTCGGATTTTCTTCCGTATTACTGGGAAGACTTCCCTCTTTTCGGGATGGAATTGATTTAGCAATTTGTCCTATTTGAACCTCCAAATTATGGATGCTAGACGAGTGGTTTTTAATTAATTGATCGAATTTAGTCTCGATGCGTTTAAAACCATCATCGTGGCTTCTTACTTTACCACTGATAGCGTCTATAAATTTGTCGATTTTAGAAGATATAGTGCTAATCGTATCTCTAGACTGATTTTGATAACTATTAGTATGATTTTGATTAGCACTTGCATTATTATTATATTTCCAATTAAAGTTAGGATTATTCCTCCATCCAGAATTATAAGTACTAGAATAAGGATTATTAGTTTGGTTTTGCCCTTGGACAAAATTTACCTGTTCAATCTCATCCATACCTTCGTAATCCACATCCGTTGGGATTGGATTACCATTAGTATCGCACAGTGCCATAAACCTATCAATTTTGTGCGATAAGGCAGAAAATTAGGCTTGTAACATCGCGACTGGATCGAGATTCACTATACCTTTAACTAGTGATGTGGTTGAGGATGATGGTTTCGCCACTGGTATGTGTCCACGTTCTGCGGGCCACATACTACTATTGATTGCCATTTCCTCCAAAAGTTCTCTCGCTTCGGCGGATGTCTTCTTCATAAATAACCCTCCCGACATAGCATCTAATGAACCTCTAGTTGTAGGATTTATTCCGTTATAAAATGTTTGCATTAAAAGTGCATCGGGCAATTGGTGGTGTGGGCATAAACGTTGAAGTTCCTTAAAATGTTCCCAAGCCTCATAAAGAGTTTGCTGTTTTTGCTAAAGGGAAATATTTTGATCAAAATGCTTGGGCTAATTGGTCCCAAGTTCCGAATGTTGCGTCTGGCATAGAAGTTAACCAAACTTTGGCTTTATCCTTCAAAGTGAAAGGGAAAAGTCGAAGTTTAATTGCTTCGGCAGTCACATCAGTTATTTTGAAAGTGTCGCAAATTTCTAGGAAATTTGTCAAATGGGTATTGGGGTTTTCGTTAGGTAGCCCATAAAACTTTACATTGTTTTGCAACATATTAAGCAAAGCTGGCTTAATTTCAAAATGGTTTGCGTTTATCCGGGGTCTAACTATACTATTGGTTACACCGGCCACTCCCGGCCTACCGTAATCCATGAGTGTGGGTGGATCTGCCATTCTGGCTGTGAATTCTGTTTATCTTTGTCTTTCTTGTTTTTTCTATTATTCTTAATCGTCTTTTCAATTTCTGGATCTAATGGGTTTGGTGGAATGCCCGAACTTCGAGAACTGCGCATGAACTTGAAATTTTTGCACGAACCGAAACTACCTTCAAAACAGAATTGAAAAATAAATATGTAAGTAAATTAAAATAAATGAAATATAAAAGTTAAAATAAGTATGTATAAACCTAGATTCGAAATAAAACACGAAAAATCTAAATTTTTGTAAAACAATTTGGCGTGCCTCGACAACGGCGCCAAAAACTTGTTGAGCGATTTCTGCAAGTGCACGGTTTCGCTTGTAGTAATAAAAAGATATCGATCCCACAGGGAACGTTTTTTCACAAAAACATATTTTGATATAGTTTAAATACGTCTTTAGGTTTATTTAATATAAAATCGTTAATTAAATTTGATTTTGAGATTGAATTAATAAAAATCAGATTAGAATGATAAGTCAGAATGTTAGAAATCAATTCTGTCTTGAGATTATATTACAAGACAGAAACATTTAGCGTTTAAAATAAGAGAAGAGTTGTACTCGTTTGCATTAAGCCAAGATACCAACTTTAAACTTTGTAAAAATTATAAATATGTAATAAACGTAAATTCCTTCAATTAAAAGGCATTGAACCGTAGAGAATCCCCCTGATGTTGAGTAGATTTCTACCTTAACCAAGTTTATACTTATTTCCGATAAGCCGACCCAATGGTCATATCATCGATAGATACGAACTTGTTCAAGTGTTCAACAAAGTTTCCTTGTAAAGATATGAATTTAACTACGTTTTAATGAAAACACTAGAACCTTACTTCGGATCAATTACCAAAGTAACTACATAAACATATATTAAATCGCATGAACTTTTATTAGATGAATTGTGAATTGATACAAGTTTACAGAGAACAAAAAGCATGCAAGCATTCAAAACGACATTCGAGTTTTGGGTCGTCAATCCTTTCCTCAAACCTCGTTAGAGTTTGTCAGGCTTCGGGGTCGAATCCGCTACTTGATCTTCTCGCTGAATCTTCGAAATAGAGATGATATTTCTACTACCAAAATATAAACTAGTCTTCGAATAGATCTTAATCTAAATCTAATTACTACTGTGTTTGTAAGTAATCTAAAAACAATTTATGTACATCAGATTGCTTTTACAAGAATGAAATCTAACTCTGAATCGTTTTGACTTAGAATTTCTGCATAAATTCTGCACTAATCTAAATTAATCTCACTCTATCTAACTCTGAAATCAACTCTTTATTTATAGATGTTGAAGAGTCGTGTTTAAGGGTCGTGTCCATTGCGAAGAGACGTTTCTATCCACCCGAACAGACGCGATTCTTTAAATTAAAACATGTGTAAATTGTGCTAGAAGAATCTCTGATGCTACCGAGATTGGGGAATCCCTGGCGAGATTAGGGAGCAGATTTTTGGTCTTCGGAACGCGAGTTGGAGGAGCTGGAATCAGTGTGTCGCGACCGAGATTAGGGAATCTCGGTCGTGACATGGGAGTTTTTTCCCGGATCAGACTTCGGTCCGTCATCCTCGTTTCGGTGCGCTGATTTTCCTCGTCTTTTGGCTCGTAACTTAGGGTTTTTCCTTTGTTTTTGACCTGTTTTCGCTCCTATTTGGATTTTACCATATATTTAGGTACATTGCATGAAAGAAACATATTCGGACGTAAAAGTACTCTAAATAGATATAAACAACACGATTTCATAGCAAAACTAATGTAAATATTAATAATATTTTAGGTATATTTTGGGCTTAACAGTCGGACTCGGTGAATGAAAAGAAGATTGTCATCCCTCTTGGAATTTATGTTGTAAACCCATTGCTGAAGGAGGTTTGGGTGTAAAAGACTTTGCAGATATGAACATTGCCATGCTAGGCAAATTTTGTTGGGATTTAATCTCCTTAGATAATTTTCCAATGGGGATTTTGATGGGGGGTCCTCGATCCACACCTATTGGCTCCTCGGTTTGGTCATCCGCTAGGAGTTGTTTTTCTTTTGTCTTGCAAAATTATTCTTGGTGGATTGGCGTACACTCAAAGCTCAATTTCTGGTTTAGTTCTTGGATCTCCCCAACGGTTGTTGAACGTTTGAATATTTGTGATGATATTGAGCTTAGTGGCGATTCAGTTTTAAATTATTATGGCAATTCTGGTTGGTCGAATCTCTCGACTGAGGTGGAAGATTTTAGGGATGATATTGAAGATATCAAGGGAGGTTTTGACTCCGAAGATGTGTGCTTCTGGAAGGCTGATCGAAAGGGCATTTTTTCGGTCAGAAGTCTTTACAATTTGATTCAGGGGGTTTAGCCTGAGGTGTCTTGGAAAAAATTCATCTGGAAAAGCTTCTTTCCACCATCTCGTTCTCTTATCTGTTGGAGAGCAATTTTAAACAAGCTCCCAACTCATGATTTAATCAGTGCAAGAGGTTTGATTTTAATCTCACGGTGCAAACTCTGCCGTCTTAATTTAGAAAGTCATGACCATCTTTTTGTGAGTTGTATCTTCACGACCCAGATCTGGAACGCTATTTTTTCTTTGTTTGGTCTGCGACTTGGAGTTTTTTACAGTCTCAACTCTCTTTTGGCATGTTTTCAATCACAAAAATTCAGTCCTCAACTCTACGAAATCTGGGCGTCTGCATTTGTAAACACAATTTGGTTAATCTGGAAGGCCAGAAATCGGGCCATCTTTGATTCAATTGAACCAAATATATCTGTCATTTTGCGGAACCTTTGGAGCACTCTTTGTGAGGTGCAATTTGGAAGCAAGGGAGTTATGTTTCATTCAACTAAGGATCACCATGTTTTGTCGCAACTCTCTTTACTTGGTTGCTGTCCTCCCGCACCCTCATGCGTGGAAGTTATTTGGCGTCCTCCGCTGCTGGGTTGGATCAAAGTAAATTCAGATGGATCTGTGGCTGATAATTTAGCAGGGGCAGGTGGAATTTCAGAAACTGCAGAGGCTTTCCGCATGGTGCTTTTGCGATGCCATTTAGCATTTGTCTCCCTTTTGAGGCGGAATTATAGGGTGTTATGCACTCCATTTGTATGGCTTGGGATAAAGGCTGAAAGAAGCTTTGGATTGAATCAGATTCAAGCTATGTTGTTAATTTGTTAAAATCAAGATCCAAGATTGTTCCTTGGTGTTTCCGACAAGAGTGGATGCTTTGCCTTTCCCTTGTGTCAGAAATGACAATTTTTGTTTCACATATTTTTAGAGAAGGAAATAGGGTGGCAGATTCCTTAGCTAACCATGGTCGAACTGCTTCTTCGTTGATTTCATGGAATTCCTCGCCTTCCTTCTGCTCTCATCTTATGTTTGATGACTTGGCGGGACTTCCCCAGTTTCGATTCCGCTAGTTTGTTTGTACTTTATTTCACTTTTTTGTTTGTCCTTTATTATTTATTTTTATACAGATCTTCTCTTCTCTTTTAATATTATTTTGGGCTCGGCTCCATTTGACTCGAAGTGTGCTAACCTTGTTAGAATGCTTTGGTTCTTTTGGGTCGACCTCCAAGCTTTCAATTAAAAAAGATTATTATTTATTATAATTTTTATAATTTTTTTATATATAATTTATAATTATTTATTATAATTTATATATAATTTATAATTTAGCATTATTTATATATAATTCATCATTATTTATTATAATTATAATTATCTATATGTAATATATCATTTATCATTTTTTATTATAATTATAATTATTTATGTATAAAATTTATCATTATATATATATAATTTATTATAATTTTAATTATTTAGTGCAGTTAAGTTAAGTTAAGTTTAATATCATTCAGTCTAGTTAATTTAATTTAATTTCAGTTAATTTAATTTAATTTCAGTAAAAAAGAATAGGGCCTAATACGTTAACTATTTCACTAATTTCAACTCCATGGTAAGCTCAATAACTAAATAAATAAATTATAAACCGAAACTTTAATAAATTAATTGCTTTTTGTACTTTGTTTTGAAATAATTACTTTTTGTACCTGAGTTTGAATTATTGCGACTTGAATCAAGTTTAATATCATGCATTTAGTTCAAAAATTATGTTTTTTAGAAATAAAAAATTATGTTTTTTTTACAAAACAAGATTTTTATTAAGCTCCGTGAGCAATGGCGATGGATGGATATCACTCCATTCACCACGACCAGATATAAAAACAAAAGCCCTTGCTAAGAGATGAGCTATCTGATTCGCAGATCGACAAACAAAAGCTAAAGAACAGTTGCTAATATCCTTAATTAAGGATTTACAATTTTCACTAATGAGACCAAAAGGGGAGTCCATGACTGATGTGCTATGTAACTCGCTGATCAGAATTTGGGAGTCGAGCTCCAAAATAAGATTCGAGTAATCTTGCTCTTTCAACCAACTGAAGGCCTCACGACAAGTGAGTGCCTTGATAGGGGTATTTTACCCCTATCTTTTAGCGTGATTTACGGGTTAATTTTAGAAGAAATAAATAAGTTTAATTGCAAAAATAGAGTGTTTTAATAAAATAACGAAATAAAAATAAATTCTGCACTTTCGGTTAATTTTCCTTGTTTTTGATTAATTTAGGAAATAAAACGTCAAGCTAACTCGGCTCTCGAGAATTGTATTTCAGGTACAAGCAAGAAGTGAAAATCCACCCATACACGCAAGGCGCATCACTCCTCACGCGAGGCGTGAAACATTGATCAGAAATAATTGACTTATCCACAGGCACCACGTGGGATCTAGTCATCAATACGCGAGGCGTGTACCACCATACGCGGGGCGTGGAACATGTGTTAGAAATGATTAACCTAATCCTGAAAGTCAGACTGCACGGTCTCCCTGAGTCAACTATCCATACGCGGGGGCGTGCTTCAGCTACGCACGGCGTAAAAGACCCAATTCAAGCAATAAAAACTCAGAAACTCAAACACGCGAGGCGCATCCCAGTCTGCGCGGGGCGTGTTTGAGACAACAAGATCTGGAATTGGTCCACATGCAGGAGATTTCTGACGGAATGGGCAAACACGCGGGGCGTTCCACACTCTACGCGAGGCGTATTATGGGATTTCTGCACAAAATCATGTTGCTCCATGCTTGTACCTTATGAAATTATGATTTTGCCCCTAGCTTGATGTGTATAAATAAGAGTGACTAGCACTCATTTTAGACCTCACCTTTGATATACCATTGTTATAGTTTAAACTCTTGTCATTTGTAGTTTAGATTTTGTTTTTAGGCTTTATATAGCCAAACTCTTCCACCTTGAGAGCTTGTTCGTTGATTCCGGCATTCCATCAAAGTTTCGCTCCATCTCTGTGCACCAAGCTCGAAAGCTCCACCATCCAAGTCCTAAGAGACGGCTTTGAGTCCGGTTAGCTAGTTCCGAGGGTGGATTCTTCCCTTTACACTTGCTAATTAGCTTGTACTCATCCTATGTACTAGGCTTGGTTGTATTTCATATTTACATTCTCCATATTTATAATTTATGATTCATAATCTTCTTTTCTATATATGTGTTGATGTTTGTTACTTGTTTTGATATTCATAATTGATTATTGTGTAGGAGAACACGATTTCAGACGCCATTCGGGCTATCTTTAGGGATTCATATAGGTGTTGCCTTACCGGAAGTGACAAACCGGAAACCGTAGGAATTGACAAGCCACGGAACTTACGAGCCCTAATTTCTGGTCCTAAGTATTAGACACACCTTGACTAGGAACCACGTAGTCTAAGTACTTCACAGGTCGGTTACACTGCACGTAGTCGTCTTTGCAAGAGCAAAACATCAACCGTATATGCATTAGGAGTCGTTATTTGTCATATTTATAACTTATCGCACCCACATCATTTCATAGCGTTTTGTTATATAAATTCGCCTCACCCGTAGTTAGGAGTAGTTTGTAGTTGGTCCCCACATCAACCTCAAAGTATTCACCGCTTAAATAACGTATAAAACCGAGTCATTTAATACTTGCAGTTATAAATCCCGCGGATTCGATACCCGGTCTTAACCGGATTATTACTTGATACGACGGGGTACACTTGCCCCTAAGTAGTGGCGTCTAGTAAATATAGAGCATTTAGAAAGATCACATCCATAGTCGTAACGCACTTATCGTAATATACATTTTGTCGTAGAAAACACTACACTAGACTGCACGCCATCAAGTTTTTGGCGCCATTGCCGGGGATTTATAATATCTTGCAATATTAGACAAAAACGTTTTATTGTTAGTTTAAGCATTCTTTTTGTATAAATTGTTTATATATACTTTTGCTAACATCATTCTTTCTTGTTGATATTGTATTTTATTTCATTCTTTTTATGCACACCCAATCTCGGAGTGATTCTCTCGTTCCTATTGATCTCGAAATTGAACGTACTCTTTGTAGGATTCGAAGAGAGAAAATGGCAGACCCCAACGTCGAGGTCAACCAGCCCGAAGGAAACCAAAGGCCGCATGTGAACAACATCCGCGGGGGCAACGACACACGTTCGATGATGGAGATCCTTGCTCCGCATCGTCCTAAAAATCATAACGGAATTGTCGCCCCCACGATACCGGCCAACACATACGAGATAAAGACTGGCATGATCCAGATGATACAACAATGCGGTCCAATGAACATCTCGATAAATTCCTTATGTGTGCCGACACCTCTCGGTAAAATGGTGTTCCCGTTGAGGCTGTGAGACTAAAATTGTTTCCTTTTTCTTTAACAGTACAGACGTTGGAGTGGCTACACTCGTTGGAGGCGGGATCAATCACGTCATGGGAGGAGCTCGAGAAGGAGTTCCTTTCCTACTACTTCCCGCCGTCCAACACGGTCAAGTTACGGACGGATATCACGTCTTTTAGGCAGCTGGAATGCGAGGCCCTTCATGCAGCTTGGGCTAGATTCCGGAAATTACTCCGAAACTGCCCCCACCATGACATTCCAAAGCACGACTTGGTAAGTACCTTTTACCATGGTTTAACCCCCACTAATCGTGCGACCGTTGATTCTGCTGCAGGTGGGGATCTATTTCGGAAGTCAGCAAGTGAGGCCTACGAGCTCATTCACGAGCTCGCGAGAAAAAGCATGCAGTGGCAAGAGGATCGGCTTGCCGGGCCGTCGCGACATCAAACGTTCGCTGTGGAAAAAGAGGCTCCGAAAAGTTCCATGGCGGAAATGAATAAGAAACTTGACGCGTTAATAGCCCAGTTGAGCCTCAACAAAAGTGCACAGGTCCTGATGTGCAATCACTGTGGTGGAGACCATAACGGATTCAATTGCCAAGCCGGTAGCCCTTTCATCGGCGACATCGAGAATGTAAGTTATATAGGAGGCAATCCAAGGTACAATCCTAATCCAAACTCCTATCACCACCATAATAATAATAACAGCGGTTGGCGGCCTCGGTACCAACACCCGAACTTGTCATATGGTAATAATAATAATGTGTTGAGGCCCCCATCCGACTTTGAGCAAGAATATTGGGAAAACGGGCTAAGGCAATCACAAGCCATGCCCGGTAATCGGAACGCTCCACCTCCCGACAATGTACATGGCCAATCGGTCACGTCTTTGTTGAAGGATATATTAACCCGTCTTTCCGATAGCGAGGTGTTTTGCAGGGACCTTAGCCACCAAGTAGCCCATCTGAATCATCAGCAACAAGAAAGGCCGCTAGGAACCCTCCCGGCGAACACCGAGCAGAACCCGCAGAGTAAAAATCGGGAGTCCGGACAGGCGATAACGCTCATGAATAGTGGAAGTTCGGACCCGTCAAGTTCCAACTCGGACAGCTTGCATTGAGCCGCCGCACGAGAAAGTCGAGCTACTTCGACTCTAAACGTAGCATCGGTTTGAATTTCTCGAACCTCTTGTTTATATGTATCATAAACTTGTTTTTATTTATTTACCCTTTTATGTGGTTTTAGTTTTTCCCCTTTGAGTCATTGTTATTTTTAAATTTTAAATTTTTATTTTTTTACTTTTATTTCTATTTTTATTTTTGCTTTTATTTTCATTTTATTTTCATTCTCATTTTTATTTTTATCTTTATTTTTATTTTTATTTTTATCATTTTTCATAAATTAAAAGAAAAACAAATCCCATCGATAATCCAAAAATTCTTAAACACACGGGACGTACAACCCAGTACGCCCCGCGCATTTGCATTTCTGACCCATTTCTCTCAATAAAAGACACGTTACGCGGGGCGCCTCCCCTACCACGCCTCGCGTAACCTGTGGCACTTAACCCCTTTCGAATAAATGCCACGTGGGAGGACACGCGGGACGTGCCCTAGGGCACGCCTCGCGTATCTTCGGGGAGTTGTGAATCACAACTCCCCATGGCAGCCTTTTCCCTTATCCACTCTTCCCATCACTCTTCCCACTTCCCCATATATCTTTCCCACTTCCACACTCCACCTCTTCTTCTCTCCAATCACATCACCTCCTTTCAAATTTAAATCCTTTCACCTTCCCTCCACATTAACTCTATCTTAACCACCTTCTTAAATAAACTTAAAAATCATAAAAATCATTAAATACTCATTAATAAACCATAAACCACCGAATTAAAAAATCAGAAAACTACTAAAACCGAAAAAATTCTTCAACTTCTGCCTTTTACGCAGGGCGTACCCCCATATATGCCCCGCGTCCTTGCCCTTTTTTCCATCAAAAAGGGGCAGGAAGTGTAATACGCGAGGCGTGCTCCCTTTCACGCCCCACGTACCGTACAACTTTTGCAAATAATAACGGTCAGGAGGTGGGATACGCGTGGCGTGACCCCTTCACGCCTCGCGTACCCCCCTGGGAATCTGAGTTTTACTTGGATGGAATACTCCCCCTTCTCCTACTTTCTCTTCCCCACAACTTACTCCTACTTCCCCAACTCTTCTTCTACTCTTTCTAAATCACCCACTACCCACTACCACCATGGTTAGGCGAAAACAAACCGCCGACATGCGTCCCCCACAGTCCACTCGGGCCCGTTCTTCTCGTTCCGCCCATAACCAATCACCTCCACCTCCCGAACGAGAGGGAACTCCACCACTCACCCGCCAATACCGGGATCCTTTTCATCTCCTAACCGAGGAGGAGGCCCAAAAGTACGAAGATCTTTGTGCGGCCACGGTCAAGGAGCTCCCGTACATCTCGGATAGCGTGCTTGATCATTATAATCTTGGTGATCCCTTCGAAGCTCGCCTTCGCGCCCTCGGTTGGTACGATATCTATTCTACGCATCGGCGGGTGTACCCATCACTAGTGGTGGAGTTCTACACCACCCTCAACTCTAACAACGTCCCCGGAGCCGCCCTCTTCAACTTCCGCCTTCACAACCGCCCCTTCTCCATTGACACTCAATGGCTCCGCAACCACTTCACTCACCAAGTGGAGGCAGGCATCTCCCATTGGCCCGATGGTGTCTTCGCCCGATACTTTTGGACCTCCATCACCGGGTCCGAAGATTACGACATCTCCAACCTCCGTCCGGCTTGCATCTGCGACCCTATCCTCCAACTTCTCCACCACTTCATCTCATTCTACATCTCGGGGAAGTCCGAGTCCACCAAGGTCAACAAGCATAAACTGTTGGCCCTCTACTATTGTGCCAACGGGCTCACTTATGATCTCTCCTACCATATGGCCGTCCACCTCCACTCCACGCCCATCCGGAAGCGGGCCAAGCTTGGGTTTGGTCACCTCATCACCATCTTTGCCCTCAGAACTCTCGACGAAGCCGCTCTTGGTCGTCTCCCGAGCCTTTTGCCTCGGACCGTGGAAAAGAACGCCTTTAAGTCTCTCCAGCATTCAACCTCCGGCCCGAGTGAAACTTCGGGGGCGGCCCACTCCAATGAGGAAGGGGACTCGGACTCGAGCATGGGCCTCAATTTCATTCCTCCACCCCTTCACGACTTTAACGCTCTTTATGCTCGGTTGGATATTTTGGAGAGCAACCAACATCGTGATCGGGCCCACTTCGACTCCCGCTTTGATTCCCTCGATGCTCGCCTCGACGCCTCCGAGGCCCAAAGGCAAGCGGATAGGGCCAGCTTCGAAGCCTTCACCAACACCTTCTATGCCAACTTCAACATCCAAGGAAACCCCCCTCCGCATCAACCATAGTGTTCATTTTTTTATTATTATTATGTTCTCCTTTGTTTTGTATTTTATTTTTCGTGTTTATTTTAGTTCGTTTTGTTTTAAGTATGACATTTGTTATTTTTGTTGCCCTTTTATCTTTTCATTGTACTTTTTTTTCTGTTTTAATATATATCTAATTTACCTTTATGTTCCGTTCTTTTTTGTGTTCATTTTTGTGCACCATTAATAACATTCATGCAGGGCGTACCCCTGGTACGCCCCGCGTGCTCTCCATTTTTAGGCATAAAAAGCCCAGAAACTCAAACACGCAGGGTGCCCCTCTTACTGCGGCCCGCGTATTTGAGTCTCTGCCCAAAAAGAGCTCACAACGCACCTCCTACGCGGGGCGCCCCCCTGGGCACGCCTCGCGTAGGACCAAACCTTAAATGGGTTTAATTTTAAATTTCCTGTCTATTTTTGTTTTTGTCTTTCTTCTTTTGCGACGTCCTTAGAATAGACGTCATTTTAATAACGCGGAGGGCCGTGCAATCCCGCACTTAACGTTTGTTTTGCACTAACATAAACAAAAACAAAAAAATAAAATAAAGAACAAAATAATTAAACTAATTCATTGATTCTTTAATTTTTCCGACACACTACCCTCCCTCGGAAATTAGCTAAAGTTCCGTTATTTGTCGTTAAAGGTAAATACCGTCGGAACACAAAGGATCGGTTTTAGTGAGAAATTTTAGTCTTAATTTTGAAGTTCTAGAATTTATGCAAAGCCTAGGTTTATACTAAACAAAAGCATTGAGTCCTAACCCACGTGTCATCTCCATAATGAAATTTAAAAAGGCAATAAAAACGGGATGTTTGAAAGTTTAGCGAAGACTCGATAGTACACAATTTAAACCCGAAATTTTGTGAGGTAATTTTGAGCCTAAAAGAGTTCGTACGAGAACTCTAATTCTTTCACAATTTTTTGAGAGCTTTGACTTCACTCGACTCATAGAGTTTGCATCTAATACCGGGTTAAGTACACCTATTTTGGTTAAAATGGCAATAGATGATAAAACGAGCCCACCTAGTTTAATTCTTTTCTTGATTTATTTTTCTCGTTTTTATCAACCTCTAGGAAACCCCCTTGAGCCTACTAACCAACTTTTCTTGTTAATACCCTTTTAACAATTAACCCTCTTTTTCCTCTTGTTTAAATACCCACAAAATCAATTCGCACCCGAAATAAGCCAAGGCCTTGATAAATAAGCACCTTAAACTTTCAAAATCGTTTTTGTGCCGCTCTCAAAACAAAAAGAAAAAGAAAAGACAATAAAGAGCAAAAAGGCATTCTCAAGCTCCACACGAGCAATTTCGAGTTATATTTTACGAACTTACCAAGGCCAAAATAAAATACGGTGCAATCATCAAAATGGTATTTAAACTCGAGTTTTCAAAAATTAACCACTAAAAAGCCACCCACATCACAACCCCCCTCCGGGTTCATTTTTAATATTGTCTAAACCATAACATAGGAGGAAAAACCCGGATGAAAATGCAAACTCAAAGTGATCTCGGGTAAGTGCAAAGAAGAGTGCTAAAACACCAACCCACCAAAGTTTGAGCGTAAGAGTGAAATCCCTTGGTGAGGTACTATCGGGTCCTCAAAAGATAATCAACCCCCGTTAATATTGCCTATTAATTTTGATCATGGAGGTTTCAAATAAGTTTTGGTCACTCGATTGTTTGCGTAGGTGTTTACCGAAAACTTTGCATAAAACTTTAACTTTGAAATCACGCACTTAGTAAAACCAACCAACGGTTTGTTTCTTAATAATCTCAATCCCTTGTCTTTCGATTTCTTTTACTTGAGGACAAGTAAAACTTTAAAGTCCGAGGAGGTTTGATAGGGGTATTTTACCCCTATCTTTTAGCGTGATTTACAGGTTAATTTTAGAAGAAATAAATAAGTTTAATTGCAAAAATAGAGTGTTTTAATAAAATAACGAAATAAAAATAAATTCCGCACTTTCGGTTAATTTTCCTTGTTTTTGATTAATTTAGGAAATAAAATGTCAAGCTAACTCGGCTCTCGAGAATTGTATTTCAGGTACAAGCAAGAAGTGAAAATCCACCCATACACGCAAGGCGCATCACTCCTCACGCGAGGCGTGAAACATTGATAAGAAATAATTGACTTATCCACAGGCACCACGTGGGATCTAGTCATCAATATGCGAGGCGTGTACCACCATACGCGGGGCGTGGAACATGTGTCAGAAATGATTAACCTAATCCTGAAAGTCAGACTGCACGGTCTCCCTGAGTCAACTATCCATACGCGGGGCGTGCTTCAGCTACGCACGGCGTAAAAGACCCAATTCAAGCAATAAAAACTCAGAAACTCAAACACGCGAGGCACATCCCAGTCTACGCGGGCGTGTTTGAGACAACAAGACCTGGAATTGGTCCACATGCAGGAGATTTCTGACGGAATGGGCAAACACGCGGGGCGTTCCACACCCTACGCGAGGCGTATTATGGGATTTCTGCACAAAATCATGTTGCTCCATGCTTGTACCTTGTGAAATTATGATTTTGCCCCTAGCTTGATGTGTATAAATAAGAGTGACTAGCACTCATTTCAGACCTCACCTTTGATATACCATTGTTATTATAGTTTAAACTCTTGTCATTTGTAGTTTAGATTTTGTTTTTAGGCTTTATATAGCCAAACTCTTCCACCTTGAGAGCTTGTTCGTTGATTCCGGCATTCCATCAAAGTTTCGCTCCATCTCTGTGCACCAAGCTCGAAAGCTCCACCATCCAAGTCCTAAGAGACGGCTTTGAGTCCGGTTAGCTAGTTCCGAGGGTGGATTCTTCCCTTTACACTTGCTAATTAGCTTGTACTCATCCTATGTACTAGGCTTGGTTGTATTTCATATTTACATTCTCCATATTTATAATTTATGATTCATAATCTTCTTTTCTATATATGTGTTGATGTTTGTTACTTGTTTTGATATTCATAATTGATTATTGTGTAGGAGAACGTGATTTCCGACGCCATTCGGGCTATCTTTAGGGATTCATATAGGTGTTGCCTTACCGGAAGTGACAAACCGGAAACCGTAGGAATTGACAAGCCACGGAACTTACGGGCCCTAATTTCTGGTCCCAAGCATTAGACACGCCTTGACTAGGAACCACGTAGTCTAAGTACTTCACGGGTCGGTTACACTACACGTAGTCATCTTTGCAAGAGCAAAACATCAACCGTATATGCATTAGGAGTCGTTATTTGTCATATTTATAACTTATCGCACCCACATCATTTCATAGAGTTTTGCTATATAAATTCGCCTCACCCGTAGTTAGGAGTAGTTTGTAGTTGGTCCCCACATCAACATCAAAGTATTCACTGCTTAAATAACGTATAAAACCGAGTCGTTTAATACTTGCAGTTATAAATCCCGCGGATTCGATACCCGGTCTTAACCGGATTATTACTTGATACGATGGGGTACACTTGCCCCTAAGTAGTGACGTCTAGTAAATATAGAGCATTTAGAAAGATCACATCCATAGTCGTAACGCACTTATCGTAATATACATTTTGTCGTAGAAAACACTACACTAGACAGCACGCCATCATGCCTCGACTAACAGTGGATCAAGATATTCAGAGACCAAACCATTTTTTGCAGTCTTAAGTTTCTCGCACAAATAACAAAGCTGAAACCCATTTTAATTTTCAGAAAAAAATAGAGCACTGTCAAAATTTACCTTCAACTCACTTTGCTTTGGCCGACTCCATTTGGAAATGAGGGAAAGGGAGGGTTGTATGTTGTGCTTGTGAGATAATTGTGCCTGATTCCATTCCGAGTAAAGTGTAGTAGCATTACTGAATGATATGCCATCAGGGGAGCTTCCTTATTTTATGTCCGTAGTTTCAATGTCTTTGGCGGTGAATTGAGAAACTACGGACGTCCAAAAAGAGACAAAATCAACAGTGGAGACACGTCGATCTCCCATGGGAGAAAATTCCATGTTTGTCTGGCAGCTGGGCATTGAATCAGAACATGCAGTAAATAATCCACATGTAACCTGCATAATGTGCATATTAGGTCTAGCTCCACCTATTTCATTCGAAGTGTTGCTAAAGTGGGAAGATATCCAGAGAGCGCGCTCGATATAAAGTTATAGACTTTTGGTGGAACGCTTACCCTCCAAATCTGCTTTCAATCGATGATCTGAGCCCCAAAGGTATAAGTTGTTGTGGTTGTAAGACACTTGTATCCCTCTTTCACTATATAGAGCCCAGTTTTGTTTCAACACCACCATGATCCACAACATTTCGGCTGGATAATGGAATTTGGTAAATTAAATTAATGTCTCTTTTCGTAAAAAGATCCCTAAGAATTCCAAGATCCCACTCTCGACGTTCTACCAAGAACAAGCTATTAACTTTTGCAGCTTCAACACCAAGACTAGGAGATGCTTCCACATAGGGGTTGGCAAAAATCTGGTAGCTATGAATCAGACCAGATATCGAATATGTCTCAACTCCCCACCCGGATGTAAGTATCTGCTTTAAGTATGTTCTAAGCTTCTATGATACTTCTGCAGATAAAGCTAGGATTCTCCTTTAGAGAAGTTTGAAAAAATGAGGTAGTAGGATAATAATGTGCTTTATAGACCTTAGGGACTAGACAGTAACCTCCACCTCTTTCTGCTAGGAGAGCTATATTAAAAGAGTGCAGTCGTTTAAAACCCATTCCCCTAAGTGATTTCGATAAACATAGTGAGCATGTGTTGTAGATCGGAATAAGAAAAAAGCTCATAGCATAGGAGGGTAGGACTTGAAGCATATATTTGACCATGATTTATTTCCGTACCTTCGAGAGATGCCTTATTGTCCATTTACTGAGCCGTTTTTTAACCACTTCCTCAATGTAGTAGAATGTTTCCACTTTCTTCCTTCCAATAACTAAAGGGAGGCTGAGGTACTTACCCGGACAGGCCGAGATTGATACGCCAGGAGAGCATGTTTGAGTCTGATAATTCCGGTTGAAAGCAATTAAGGATTTTTCATAGTTCACCTTCTGTCCCGAGGCGCACTCATATATCGACATACATTTCTTAATTATGTCACCCTTAACTGGTGTGGCCCTAAAAATAGATAACTATCACCAGGAAAAAATACGTGAGTGATTGGTGGATCTGCCCGTGCTATTTGGCTTCTGTGAATTTGACCTTGCCTTTCCAAACTCGTAAGAGTAGTCGATAATCCTTCGGTGCGGCTAAAGGTACGATGAACTTGAATCGCCTTGTCTGAGTCCTCTTTGTGGGACAATAGGACCAATAACATTTCCTCCACTCATAATATGGTAACGGGTTTTCCTGATGTAGGTATCACGCCTCGCCCGGTGAACCCGAGGGGATGATACCATTGACGACAATGATGTAATTGGCACCGAAAGCAACCAATCTGGGAATCAAGCTACTCGGCAGGACCGAAGCTCGGAGTTGGAAGAGTCGCCACCCACGAATGGGAAATGAACACCGGATTCCTTGGGGAAGACCAGCTGGGTTTGGGAAATTGGGTACGAGCCGAGAAGGCTAGCTCCTTTCCAGAGAAAGGCTACTAGGCACCTCGACATTGCCCAGTTTGAACCACCGACCTCCTACTTAACACTACTAAGTACTAACGGTCTAATCACATATTTTTTTTTAAGTTTTAATTCATTTGAAACCCTTTTTTTCTCGTTTTCAAAACCGTTTTAAGCATTTGATGGAAAGCCATTTTATTTAGAAGAATCACACATTTTTTATTAATGAATTAATATACATGAGGAGGGAAGAGAGGAAGAAGAATGAATCGGGAATTATAGATTACAACAAGCGAATATATGCCTAAGCTATACATATCTAAGTCTACAACTAATCTCTCTCCCAAAAAATGTTTGTTTACATGTTCGTGCTTTAATCACCATTGGAATGATTTAGGCGCGTTTTAAAACCCCTTTTATTTACATGTTGCCACCTAAGTCGCCGTTGGAACGACTTAGGCGTATTTAAAAGCATGAAGTAAGAAAATCATTGAACTTAATTGTAAAAAGCGTGATTCGACATACAAGTTGATTATTTTGTAAAAAATCATTTTAGAAAGAAAGAATTGTGTCAAAACTATTTTATTTACATTAGGAAAACATTAGAAAAATTAAAACTTCAAGTTAAAAACTTCTTTTTTGCACATTCGCCTAAATCCGCCGTTGGAACGGATTAGGTAATTAAAACGTGAGACTTTATTTAGAAATCATTTGAAATAGAAAAAAAAGAAATCAAAACCTTTTAATTACATTTGGAAAATATTTAAAATGCCTTTGATTAGGAAAACCACATTAAAACCTCCTTATTTACCATCTCATTCCCCATAATTATAATCAATCAATCAAAAATACCATTACATCACATGTATACTAAAGCCCACAAATAACCAATCCTATAATATCTAAATATATATACATGTATAAAAAAAAGCAAGTAGTGAATATATATATAAGGAAAATAATAGTTATAACTATGTGTTATAAATAATGAAAATAAAGTAAAAAAGGTACAAACTATATTATAACTATAAGGAAAAAAATAAGTATATATCACAAATAATGAAATAAAAAGGTATAATGTAAGAAAATAGTGTGGCAATAAGAGTATTTATACTAATACTTGAAAACTATATCATGTAAATGAGTATTAAATATAAAGCTATAGGTAAAATATATTCGATACAAATATAACTATAACCTAAGTTTAACATAATGAAAATACACAAAATATACATTTTTCACAAAATATACATGGAATATAGTTTGTACTCAAAACAAAAGAAAATAACAAAAGGGTGAACTATAGTTATTAGGAACCAAAAATATAGTATATATATTACCATAATAATGAAAATAGAGGAGAAATAATGATAATGAGAATTAATAAATTAATAGTGTATATGTAAATACATGATTAGGAAAATATGAAAAGCATGTAATATAATTTACATATATAATAAAGAAAATATTGGAAAGTATATATATATATATATATATATATATATATATATATATATATATATAATAAAGATATACAAATTAATTAATAAGCACATATCTCATAAAAAAACCAAATTATTTAACAAACACATAATTAACATATATATTTTAATCCCAAATATCCAATAATAAAAAGGTAAAAAAGTTCAAAAATGGCATTTTTAGAGTTCCAACAGATTTAATGACGAAGAAAAATAGTTACAGAATAAGCAGAATTACAGAAACAGTCCTCTTATTTTTCAGAAATATAAGAAACAGATTTAATATATCATATATCATCGTTTTAACCCCAAACTACCCGAATCAGGTCATGGTTCGTAACGAGAGATTCCAAAAACGAAGTTTTATTCAAACTATTTACTTAAAATATTTTTAAATAGCGGATTTAAGACGTTTTAATCCCGAACTACTCATAAATCGGGTCACGGTTCGTATTAGGACTATAAACGAATTTTTATTTTAAATCTAAAATCAAATACAAATAAAAGGAAATTAGTTTACCCAATTTAACAATAAAAATGTAAAATACGAAATTAAAATAAATGAAATAGAGTCTAGTCCTTAGATTAATACCTTTCGAAGGTATTTACGATCCAAATCGGTTGATTCCTTTAGTTTCAGTATGTTTCATGCGTGTTTTAAGTTCGACGACGGTTCGTTTTTTTGTCAAAAAAGTCTTCATCTTCATTCCCAAAAATCCCTCATTTCCTTCCAAAAAATCCTCCA
The DNA here is from genome assembly GCF_963576675.1 of Euphorbia lathyris. NCBI lineage: Eukaryota > Viridiplantae > Streptophyta > Magnoliopsida > Malpighiales > Euphorbiaceae > Euphorbia > Euphorbia lathyris. The sequence goes on from NC_088910.1 coordinate 94,769,940, forward strand.
CATTACATTGGGATCCGTGCCTTTTTTTATAGGCACAGATCCCCATGGGTGTACGCCCAAAATTGGGCGCTACGCCCAACATGTCTGGGCGTTACGTCTAGAACTGGCGCTACGCCCAAAATTTCTGGGCGTGACACCTGGGTTTTGGGCCTCCCGTCTATAAAAACGAGAGTAATACCCAACCCCGGGGTCAACGCAATCCAAGTAAAAACAAAAAACAATTTCATCCCCAAAAATCAAAGTTCGTCTGTGGGACTCGCAAACGCTAATACGCCGATTTCTCACGGTTTTTCATCGATTTTTGACGCCTATCAATTTTTTCCAATTTCATTGTATATTTTTATTTTAACGGAATCAACCATTTCGATCGTTTAAAGTGGATTTTCCTCATAGGGCCTCTGACTCAGTGTCTACACCTGCACTGAGCATGACTAATTTTACTCAATTGCTATGAAAATCCAATTTCAACATCATCTGTTCTAGGAAATTCCATTCCACCCTATCATATGTTTTCCCTTGTGTTTTACAATTCATGAAGTGAATAACCTCAAATGTCAGCATCACGTTATCTATAGTCAATCTTCCCGGGATGAAAGCGCTTTGCAACTTAGAGATAATGGAATGGAGGACATGTTTCGTTATATTAGCAATGGCTTTTGACAGAATTTTATAGATGACATTATAAAGGGCAATGGGCCGCAAATCCGAAGCTAACTCCGGTTTTGACTCCTTGGGGATAAAAACAATGTTGGTATTATTAATCTCATAAGGGAAATTTCCATCATTCAACCAAGTGATGCAAGCAGAAGTAACCTGGTCTCCCACTATATCCCAAAACTTTTGATAGAACTCATGATTATAACCATCTGGACCCGGGCTTTTGTCAAGGTGCATGGAGAACACAATCTCTTTAATTTCCTCTGGTGTAAATGGTTTTATCAATTCTTGATTAACAACCTCAGTAATCTTTGCAGTTACATTATAAAGAATGAGAGCCGCTACACATCCATTAGAAGTAAAAAGAGTTTGAAAGTAAACGAGCAAAAGATTAGCCAAACCTGAATTCCAAGTGACTCAATTACCCTGCTCATCTCGGAGCTGTTGAATTTTATTCTTTGATTTGCGGACTATAGCAGCTACATGAAAGAACTTGGAGTTCATGTCTCCTTCCTTGAGCCAATGTTGCTTAGCCCGTTGTTGGCAATATATCTCATGCTGAAAGAGGAGCTCATTGAATATTTTTCTAGTTTTTGAGAAGGAAGGAGTGCCTGAGATAAGGAATTGCAAGAGTTTTTCAGACCTCAAAGTATCTTCCTATAATTAGTAACTGCTATCTTGAACTGATTCCGCAATTGATTGCCCCATTCCAGTAAGGATTCGCCACAAGCTTGAAGCCGAAGTTTAACGTTAGTGCTATTTGTGCTATGCCAACTCTCGTTAACCTTTTCCTTACAATCCGATTCCGCACACCAGCAATTTCCAAATCTGAAAAATCTCCTTTTAACTGGGGACGTGTTATTCAGAGCTGAAGATAGAGTGGAATGATCAGAACTTGGAGCTTCTTTATCGATAATGATTGCATGAGAAAATAGATATAACTAAGAGCTGGAGGCAAAGGCTCAACCTAACTTTTCTTTCACAAAATAACAGTTCCTCTACCATGCTCCCAGGTAAACCTGTGATCAACAATCTGGATTTCTGATAAACCACAATGTTCGATTTCATCACTAAACCCCCATAGTACAGAAGGAGGATGACGATGGGGACCTCTCTCGTCTGATTGAAGAAGGAGATCGTTGAAGTCTCTAATGCGTACTTGTGGCTCATAGAACATGGATGAAGTTGTTTTATAAGATTCCATGCCTCTCTCCTTCTACTTCATTCGGGAAAACCATAAAAACATGTAAGACGCCATTTCTGAAGACCTTGTAAAATGTGATTTCTGGAAAAGCTAAGAAGATTCACATTATCATTGTTTTTCCACAACAAAGGCAGGACACCTCCATAGTGTACAGGCTCAACAAAAAATAAACTAGAATGGCAAGGCTTATGTTTTATTGCCTCAATCTTTTTTCGATTACATTTGACTTCCAATTAAAAAATAAACTAATAACTCGTGAAAAAATCCTTGATCGGAGCACTTGCCTGTGAGGCGCCGTTGGGATCAGCCGGGGACACTCCGACGCCAAAGTCAGTAATATTTCTGAGAATAAATTGTAAACACAAAAGTAGGAAATCAGTAAGTGTACTTTTGATCCTAGGAAGCTAGGGTATTTATATAGGTTTCTGTAACCTTCAATATTAATGGGGAAGCAGGTGAAGAGTCATGACATTACTCATCTTTGATTGTTATCAATTCTCCATTAATCCCAACATTTATCCTTGAAAACCTCAGAGTTGGGATATTCGAACAGTCAAGTATTTATTCCCCTTAATGGCTATTAATTGCCATTTAATTGTAATTATTCCCATTCATGGATGGTTATAAGGGCGCCTTTTGGTATTCTTAGAACCGTCGAGGCGTATGTACGCTCTCCTTGAGAAAAATGGCGGGTCTCCACTACTTGCTCTCATCGGACGTATCTTGTTATGGTATGTCTCGTCATGGTCCATGTGGCGTGGCATAATGCTAGAGACTCTTTTCTTTTTCTCCATTATTTGCATTTTCACCCATGTATTAATCCTGCATTAATTATCATTAATTCCATATTAATTATGCATAAATCCCACTTTTAGATGAAATAATGGTTTGACATTATTTCTATTAATTTTCCCTTATTCCTCATTCTAGAATAATTTGGGTTGTTATCAGAAGCCCCCTTTAAAAGTCTAAAAAGCTCTTTAGGGCTGTCCAAAGCATGTTTTATATTTAATGCTTTTCGATTAAACATATTTCCCCAAACCAGTAGGAATGGGACACGTTATTTAAATTTTCTAAGCATCAAGCTTAACTCGAAATGCCTTCTTACGTTCCATAAGCCAATGAAAGTGCTCGGGAGTGTAACTCAAAGAACTCTCCTTTCTCGACTTATGAAAATATATCAATCTTTTTGGCTTGGACTTGATAATTTCTTATTTGTCAAGCTTCCTACGTACCTCATTAATTTTTTATGAATCAAAGCCACATAGTTCTACCGTCATTATAGACATTCACCAATTTAGGCTTTGTTCCCCATTTTAAGCTTTATTCACTTTTTTAGGGATCTTAGCTGAGGACAATTGGATCTACTAGGGAACGGTTACAAAACTCGATGCATTAGAGGGAACTTACTAAGAACATGGGCAATTACTACGTGTAGGTAGTAGAGGCCGACACTTATTGGCTCAAGTGGATGAGTATTAAAAGGAAGAAATCAAAAGGAAAAGGACAAGAAAAATTGAACTCAATCAACAAAATCAAATCAAAATCAAACCCAATCCAAATGGAATTCAAACAATTCTCCAATAATGGACTTTAGCTAAATCTACATCCTTAGTCTATTCAATTTGATCAACTTTCAATTTGTAAGTTCTAGCTATAGTCTCCCAACAATTCAACATTCAATCTTATTCAATTTGATGCAAGCTATTTTACTTTTATCTTCTTTGGCATTATTTTAGTGTAGTCATAATCAGTCTTCTAGATTCCACTATGAACTCTGAGCTCTTTTATGTCCTTTAAGTCTTTTACACTTTCCTTTGATTAGAAGTTAGATCCAACTTACATTTTGTAGTTTTTTTCACAAAACTACTGGCACGCTCGCACAACAACCACCAAAGGCGTTAAACAATTTGGGACGCTCGGTGGGACACTACTGGATGAGTGCAATGCAAGAAGAACTTGATCAGTTCAGAAGAAATGAAGTATGGGACTTAGTGCCAAATCCAAGAAGCCAGAAGACCATAGGAACAAGATGGGTCTTCCGCAACAAACTAGATGAACAAGGGAACGTGGTCAGGAACAAAGCAAGACTTGTGGCTCAGTGCTACAGTCAGCAAGAAGGTATTGACTACGGTGAGACCTTTGCCCCAGTGGCAAGGCTAGAGGCTATAAGAATCTTATGTGCATATGCAAGTTATATGAACTTTAAATTATTTCAAATGGATGTTAAGAGTGCATTCCTTAATGGAGTTATAAACGAGGAAGTCTATGTTAATCAGCCTCCAGGGTTTGAGGATCCCAAGTTCCCAAACCACGTTTATAAACTAAAAAAGGCTCTGTATGGTCTCAAGCAAGCACCACGTGCTTGGTATGAGAGGCTGACCAGTTTCCTGCTGACTAGAAATTATGTCAGAGGAAAAGCTGATACAACCTTATTTATTAAGAGGAAGGGTAAAGATACCCTACTGGCTCATATATATGTTGATGACATTATTTTTAGTGCCACTAATGAGTCCATGTGCAAGGAATTTAGCAAGCAGAGGCAGACTGAGTTTGAAATGTCAATGATGGGAGAACTCAACTTCTTCCTTGGACTTCAATCTGTTGGGGTTTAGTGTCCTATAGTCAATTGTTGCAGGATACAAACTTAATGTAAATGAATTGTTCTTTATATCATTTGTTTTAATGAGATATATGTTTCATAACTATATAAAGGCAATCCCTTTTAAGCACTAAATAAAGTCTAATAAAAGGAAATCCGTAAGTTTGTTTAAAGTGATTATAAAGTGTTCATACAAGCATGAAGTGAGACAAAACTTTATAATAAACTAATAAACTTAAAACCACCCCAAGTCAAGTGATATGTTTAGGATTGATATATCACTGTTGAGACTTGTATGTAACAATGTCTTCTGTCCGACAGAAAGCTGATCTCACAAGCTTCATATATATAGATATCTGGACAGTTACATAGATCCGATGAAACGTCGTTCATTAGGATTGGGGATCCGATTTGAGATAACAGGATGGGTAGATTCATCCTTGTCGCCTGTTCATCTCATTGGTATTAATAGGTGTATGTAATCCTGAGACTTAAAGGAATGTTAATTGGTCATCCTGAATTACTGAATGTGAGACTTTGATCCTGTGGTCCCACGATCCTTAACAGAGATGACTCTGGGGTGTGAACTGCAAAGGTTGGGTGTCACAGGAGGTAATGTCAGGGTAGTTATACATTGGATTGAGCATTTATCACTCCCAATTAATGGGAGATATATCCAAGGATCGCTTGTGGAAGACTCGACTCTAAATCCTTGCAAGGTGATAGCTTAAGAGTAGAAATACAGATTTCACTTAACCTATCTATTTGAGTTGACTCGGCCTGTACAAGTAAAACGAACGTCTCGTTATATGTGACTTGACATCACCCATAGTCATAAGATTCAGTTCAAGGATATAGTTGATAAAGGATCGAATTATACTGTAACTAATACGGAAGGGTTAACGACAGAATCAACCTGTCTTCTTAACAGACTCTGGGGGAATGATTACAGACTTGCCAATAACATACTCAGTACATCATTCCGTTATGCAAGGATTAAATATAATTCTTGAAGAAATTAATTTAATAGTTGCATACGGCCAGTAGTAAGAACCCAATGGATCACACATAAGACTTGGAACCAAAAGAGAGATGGATGTGATTAATAGATGGAAGCCCAATTGAGCCCAGTAAGGCCCGTTTAAATGGAGGGGGCCGAAATTTATATATAGAAATAAGGAATTATTTTAATTCCATTAATCCTAATTTGATTAGGTTTGTGAATTAAATTAATTAAGAGATAATTAAGTTAGGAGTTTTAATTAGATTAATATACTCCTATTATTATCCAATTAGGTTATTTATTATTATCCTAAATGTATTTGATATATTATAAGATAATAATTAGGAATCCTATTCCGAATGGAATTCCTATTAAGTAACCTATTCCTATCTAACTAGGGTTTATATACAAGCGACTATATATACCCCCTCCTTATGAGAATTTCAACTAAGCCTCCTAACTCCCCTTTATGTGATTTTCAAAACCTACATTAAAAGAGAGAGAGTGAATTCGCATCCCCTAGTTCGTGGACAAGAATTCATACGGCTTCCGTCAATTGATTAATCTCATTCATCTCCTTTTCTCTTTGATCTTGTGTTGGTTAATTAGAGGCAATCTATTTTGGTTGCATCTCATAAGGGTTGATTTCATCTTAACCTCACCATGTTATACTTTGTGGTTGGAATCTCGGAGAAGAATTGTGGGCGCTTCTTTAACAACGGTAGATTGTTCATCGAAAGGTATTCATTCTTATCCCTCTTTATATGAAATAACGATTAACGGATCCTATGGTTAAAAGGAAATAGGCTAAAATTTTTATATTTCCGCTGCTATACCTTAGCCTTAATTCCCTTCAGTGGTATCAGAGCCATCGTTAAATCCGTTATTTCATATATGAAAATTGAGAAGTTTTTCAATAGGATTGAATAAATATTTATGGTTAGGATTAATTAACAAATTGTTTGGTTAATTAATTCTAAAGATAAATAAATTTTAGTTAATTGTTAATTAAAATTGATTATGCGTATGTTCCTAATTATTTCGGTTGATAATCATTATAACAAAATCTATTTGTTTTATAGTTAGGTTAATAAAATTAGTTTTATTAATTCTAAAAGATAAAACGGAAATCTATTGTAGTTTTTCCTATTTCTGAAAAAACGTTTTTTAAAACCGTTTTAAAAACTGATATATATATTTATATTTTATATAAAAAAAATATAAGACAGCGGCTCGGGTCGCGCCTCACGGCGCGACCAGCCGCTGTCGCGCGGCTGCTGCCAAACGGCAGCAGCCCAGTTTCGGGCCCAAGCCCGAATCCCACTTGATTTTAATTGTTAAAATCGGCTTGTAAATAATTTATATATATATATATATATATATGTTTCGGAAATCAATAGTTTTCTGTTTTGATTATCGAATGAAAAATTCGTTTAAAAGTTTGTTTTTACCAAATTGTAAATCAAAGCGTGAAATGAATTGAAATCAAAATAATTGGGACATGCATAATCGAGGTTTTATATGGTTATATTAATCTAAGGGTTAATATAAAGATACGAAACGATAAGATGTAAAATTGGATGAAAGTTAATTTGACGAGTTAATGTGATTAACCTAAATATTACATAAGACGGTTATGTAATCAACCAATTAAATTTATTTAATTGAGTCTTTGCATGTTTGGAGTTATGGACATATTTGGACCCTCTTTTAGTCTTTTCGTATTTTTGACATAGGGCCTGCGCGTCCTGCCTTTCTACTATCTATTGTAATTTCTCCTCTCATCTAATTCCCTTCAATTCAGTTGAAGTTTTCTTATAGTAGTATAGAAATTAATATGTAATTTCGAGAAGCATGGAGAAGACGGAGGACCTAAAGAGAAATATGTAATAGTTAGTATTTCCTTAGGTTTGGCCTTTTTATTCCGTCTCTGGCTCGACGGAATAATTTAGATGATATGTCCATAACACCAATGTATGTATGTATGTGTGTCTGATGTATGTTAAATCAAATCAAGACTAAGTTAGATTATGAGACTTAAATAAAAATCCCTCATTAAAAAGTTAAGTAAATAAGCAAGTTATTAAAATCGGTTGCCCCTCCCTAATATTATAATTCAGCCGGCAGTACTGGGGGCCTTTGGGTTGTTGGCTAAAGTCAAGCTCGGGGTCTTATGGTAACACCTGGATTATCGAAAATCGTTCTTTCATGAATATGGGGTAGTACTTAAATTAGATTATGATAATTGGATGAGCAAACTCATGTTGTCATAAACTAATGGGCAAGATGGTTGGGATTAATATGAATGACATATTAGTTACTAATGTGGTTAGTAACCCAATAACCTAGGAATCACATTCGAGATGTGATTGATTGCATAAATCTACCTAACGAATGGGACTAGCTTGTTGGCTAAAGTCAAGGCGAAATCTCAAGAGTTAGGATCCTAGCTCACTAAAGGATTTGTGAAATTCTTCGAATTAATATGGAGGGTTATTAATTTGGCAAAATAGTGGGAGCAATCTGAAATAAATTAAAAGGCCTATAATTTTAGATTGTTATACTTTAAAGCTAATGAACGACGTACGTTTACTCTTTCTCACTCTCAGGTTTTGTTTAAACATACGCTCTTAAAATCATGGCTAACACCAATATGCGTTACATCCTTACTGATAACAAATTGAATGGTTCAAACTTCACCGACTGGTTTCGTAACCTCAAAATTGTTTTGAAGTTCGAAAGGAAAGGGTATGTACTTGATACACCGATACCCCCTTACCCAATGGATGATGCTCCCTACCAAGAGGTTTATGCTTACTTGAAGCATAAAGCTGATGACGATCAAGTAGGGGACATCATACTTGCATCATTGACACCGGAGGTTAAAAGGCAACTACATTCAGATATGGATGCCTCTTCCATGGTCAAGCACCTTAAAGAGCTATTTGTGATAGAAACTCGGTGCGAGCGCTTCGATATAACCAAAGAGTTATATAAAAGCAAGATGCAGGAGGGCACATCTGTGATGGTACATTGTGCCAAGATGATCAGCCTCATAACCAAGTTTTCTAGTATTGGAGATGCAATGGACCATTAACTAAGTGAAAACTTACTTCTATAGTCCCTCCCTGAGAGCTACTCACAGTTCATCATGAACTATCAGATGAGTGGCTTGCAAACCTCTCTTGTAGAGCTTGCACATATGCTCGAGTCAGTCGAGCCCATTATAAAAGAAAACGAGGAAATGTTGGCCCTTGCTATTGAAGGATCGAGAAAAAGGAAAGGGGTCGCTCCCGATCCAAACCATCTTGATAAATGCAAGGGGGTTGTGCTCACCGAAATAAAGGGAAAGGAACCAAAGAAGCCCAAAGGAAAGTGCTACTATTGTGGTGACTTAGGGCATTGGAAGAGGGATTGCATGGAGTACCTAACCTTCCACGAGAAGGAAAATAACGGTGCTTCAGCTTCTGGTATGTTTTATATTGAAATAAATACAGTTTCATTGTCTGAATCTTGGGTACTTGATACCGGATGTGGATCTCATATTTGTACAAATATGCAGGAGCTAAAACAGACTAAGGAACTTAAGAAAGGAAGCATAAACTTGCGAGTGGGAAATTTATACGTTCCTGAGATGTCTCGTAACATTATTTCTATTAGCCGTCTTGTTGACGACGGTTTTCATATTTCAATAAAGAACAATAGTTGCAATTTTTATAAAGATTGGGATCTTTTATTTTTCAGGAATATCACAAAATGGGATTTATGTGTTAGATGATAAAACTCCTGTTTTTGCAATTGATACCAAAAGACATAAGATAGATAATTCAACTTACTTGTGGCATTGTCGTTTAGGCCATATAAACAAGAGACACATGCTAAAGCTACATTCAGATGGGCTTATAGATCCAATCGATTCCGAATCATTGGAAACATGCGAATCATGTTTAAAAGGTAAAATGACAAAGACACCCTTTAGCAATAAAGGTGAGCGTGTATCAGACACTCTAGGATTCATTCGTTCAGATGTATGCGGTCCTATGTCAGTCCAAGCAAGAGGAGGATTCAGATACTTCATAAGCTTCATAGATGACCATACTCGATATGGTTACATCTACTTGATGAGGCACAAATCAGAAGCTTTTGACAAGTTCAAATGCTTCAAGAATGAACTGGAAAATCAATTAGGAAAGAAAATAAAGACGCTTCGATCTGATCGAGGTGGCGAATATCTTTCAGATGATTTTCTGAATTATCTAACTGAATGTGGGATATGCTCACAATGGACACCTCCCTATACACCACAACACAATGGTGTATCCGAGAGGAGAAACCGTACCCTATTAGATATGGTACGATCCATGATGAGCATGGCCTTACTTCCAAAGTCGTTCTGGGGCTATGCCTTAGAAACTGCCCTCTTTACCCTAAATCGAGTACCAACTAAATCCGCTAGTTCCACACCATATGAATTGTTCATTGGTAGGAAACCTGTGTTCTCATTTATGAGAGTATGGGGTTGTTCAGCATATGTCAAACGCATAGTGTCCGACAAATTAGATTCTAAATCTGATAAATGTTTCTTCATTGGATATCCCAAAGAAACCATGGGGTATTACTTCTATCATCCAGATGATCAGAAAGTAATAGTATCTAGACACGCAACCTTCTTAGAGAAAGAGTTTCTCGAAGAAACACAAAAGGGAAGCGTGATTGAACTCGACGAAGTTCAAGAGGAAGAAACGCCGACTGAAACAACAGAAGCGGTTGAGGTACCTGAAGAAGTCCCATTAGATGAGACAACAGTGGCACCTATTCGTAGATCACGAAGAGTTCGTGAACTCCTAGTTAGATATGGTTTTCTAGTGGGAGATGATAACAAGGTTCCCGTATTAGACGACGAACCCGAAAACTACGAAGAGGCTCTTACTAGTCCAGATTCTAAAGCATGGCTTGAAGCCATGGATTCTGAAATGGATTCCATGTATACTAACCAAGTGTGGACTTTGGTTGATCCACCCGAAGGGATAATTCCCATTGGGTGCAGGTGGATCTTCAAAAAGAAGACTGACATGGATGGAAAGGTTAGCACCTACAAGGCTAGGTTGGTAGCGAAAGGATATCGTCAGAAACAAGGTGTTGATTATGACGAAACCTTCTCTCCTGTTGCTATGTCCAAATCAATCAGAATCATGCTTGCAATTACCGCTCATTTTGATTATGAGATTTGGCAAATGGATGTGTGATGCTCCCTCACCTAAGGTTAGATGAGAACTCACTAAGGGATAAGTGTACCCCGTCGTTATCAAGTAATAAATTTCTGGTTTAAGTCCAGGTTATCGTCCACAGGATTTATTTCTGCAAGTACCGAGTTACTCAATCTCGGATGTTATCTAGGCTTAGGGGGTTTTGAGTTGGTTTGTTTAAGTTAATCTACTCCTAGGTTGAATTATACTAATCCTAGCTAAGTTATCTAATTCTAACTAAGTTATTCTACGCCTAACTAAGTTACTCAACCCCTAATTGATCTTTCATTAATGCAATTATCCGAAGGAACATGGTATGAACGATAATAATAAAGATAGATTATCAGGTCTATTGAATAAAAAACCTAATCTGAGTCACTTGTATTCATGGCGATTAACCCTACTTACCCTCCTGAAGTTCCTAGCGCGTGATTCCCTAAGGCCGAAACTAGGTCTAAGGCTCAGTAAATTGGCGCTTAATCAACTAAGAGGTCGTCAATCTCCTAGGCTCTGACTAGGTCAGATTCAGCTCGCAATATGTGCCTACTAGATTTTGGGGCTTTTGAATGAGTTAAACCAATTGAATAAAGCGTAAGACAGAGATTAGACAAATAATCATAGAACAAAACAAGAGCTAAAGTATTATTAAAGGCGAAGATAAATGTCACAAGATACAATAAGTCAAGTTCGGCAACTGTATCGAAGAGTACAAACAAGGAAAGATAAAAGGAGATACAAAAATCCCTTTCAGGGAACCTGTTTACTCTACAGCCGGCGACTTAATCTTAAGGACAGACCTTGATAATTCCTCGAGAAAAAGCTTTGAAGGAGTTTCAATGGAAGTCGAAGAAGATGGAGGAGATGGAGAGGAATTACAAGGGGGAAGCTAAGATAATTTACAAAATTGAAAGATATCTAAATTACATCGGAAAAACTCTATTTATAGGCGTGGCTCGGCCCTCTTTTTGACCTATTTTCGTGTCCTTATTGGTGTAGGAAGTCGTGGGGTCCATCGTGGCTTCGTGGGGGCGGAATTGGTCTTTTTGACCAATTCCCGCAGGTCTGCTCGCCGAGCAGGGCGAGCTGCTCGGCAAGCAGGGCTACTCGCGACGAGCAGCGCCCTGCTCGGCGAGCAGGCCTCTGGCGGCCTGCTCGGCGAGCAGGCACAGTGCTTGGGCGGTTCCTGGGCAGTGCCTGGGCTGCTCGCCGAGCAGCGCCCGGGCTGCGCGCCGATGCTCTATTCGCCGAGCGACTGCCGGGGGTCCCCGAGACTCGATTTTTGCCTGAAATTGATCATGTTTTAACCTGCACACGCACATAAACTCCAAACAACATTAGTCCAAGGGCTAAATTGACCCGCCAATCGCTTATTTGAGCAAACGCTTCGTTTGGTGCGACTTTTGACGGATCAATTAGCTTCAAAAGATAACGGAATTATAATATGCATGCCAGTTTGGCCGTATTTGCCTAAATTGATCATAAAACGAGCCTAAACAATGAAAAGTAAATAAAACATTTCCAATTTCTAACTAACTCACACAAAAGCATTTAAATGCGAGAATTGCTCGCTTATTAACTAAATAACGCTAAAACCCGTCCTAAAACCGTACCCAAAGATAGGGGTTTTTGACCCCTATCAAACCTCCTCACACTTAAAACTTTACTTGTCCCCAAGTAAACTAAAAAACTAAACCCGTAATCACAAGCAAGCTAGAAAACCTCCCGGTTTTGACTAGGTGCCTGACACAATTTCGAGCATCTGTAATTACATGCATTCGGAAATACAAAGTAGAGACACGATATCCAAAAGCCGCATTTCAATTATCATAAGTCATAGTTTTAAGCAAAAGGACACATGTTCAATTAAACGAGCTTGAGGGGATCGCTAAGTAGAACACCTCACCATAGGTAGTTCACTCATTCACATAATTTTGGTGGCTAAAGTGTTTACTCTCGGCTTATGTTCTTGCTTAGGATTACGTTGATTTTGCACGTTCATCCGAGTTCCTCTACTATGCTATATGACTCCGATGATATCAAAAACAGCCTCTAATTGGGGTTGTAATGTGGTTAGAGAGTTAAAGGTACAACAAGGGTTAATAGTTCTAGCGCTAGAAAAACAAAGTTAAAATGGCTTTAGCGAGTATGAAGTGACTGAGCTTTTTATTTATTCACTATTCTCTTTTTGGGATGTTTTCTTGAGACGTTTTTTATTTTAAGAACTGGGGAATGAAGTTCTCCCCTTTTTGTTCGTCTCTTTTCTTTCCTTTTCTTTTTCTGTTTTTCTCTTTTTCCCTTTTCTTTTTTTTTCTTTTTGGGATAGTGATGCTCATTCACTTCTTAGCCTTTTGGCTTGCTACTATAATGCCATAAATAAAGAAAAAGCGCTAGGAGAAAGCAAAGGCTCAATTTGAGCTTTGCAAAAACTTGGGTTAAGTAGCAAACCAAGTTGTGGTTTGCAAAAATAGGTTAGAACGAAAGAAAAATCTATCAACTACAAAAATATAGGCTCAAAGGGGCTTCCTAGAGTGGATGAAAAAGAGAAAATAAGGTAAAGAAAAAGGGTTAATTCTAATGAGGCTGATTCATCATTTATCATTTCAAATCATTGCATGTAGGTTCAACACAGTATTAGGTGCAAAATCTGTAATCTTTCCACAAGTCAAAGCATTCACACAAAAATGTCAAGAAAAAGAGCTTTTTGATGTTCGCTCTTAGGCTCAAATTCAACTCACAATTCTTTGGGTTTCAATTTTGTGTTTACTAGTTTTCCCCAAACTCAAGTTCAACATCACATGCCTTCAATTCTTAAGTTATCTACCTAAGTAATGATTTTAGCATTTCTTCAAAAGTAGGGTCTAAATGCAAACTTTAGCTCATGCTCTTACAGATACAAGGATTGTGTCCTACACCTAAACTAGTTGTCATGCAATCTTAGATTCGGTTCTCAGCCCTCAAGGGCAACTAACGAAGTTTAGATTCGAAGGAGGTTCACGGTTTTAGATCCTAAACATGCGAGAACATAAATAAAACCCGAAAACGCTAAACTAAACTAGACACGACGCAATAAAAATTTAAAAATTATACAATTTTTGTAAGTTTGTCTACCCCTCCTCCTCACACTAAAAATATGCAATAAGTTCCAACATTGCATCACAAACCATAAAGTACAAGTGCAAAAAGTTAGGGCGGAGAAGAAAACTTACGGATTTTATCACAATCGCCAAAAATTTGATGATTTGCGGTACAATTTTTATTTATTTATTATTATTATTTTTCAGCTCCATTCGTGATTTAAAAAAAAATCTCGAACAGTTTGCTTATCGCGGCCGAGCAGCAGTGCCCAGCGGCGGGCTGGGCGCAGTGCCCAGCGGCGTGCTGGGCGCAGTGCCCAGCGGCGGGCTGGGCGCCAGCGTCCAGCTCACGGCGAGCAGGGCCCTGCTCGCCGAGCTGGGCCTCCTGGGCCAAAAAATATATATATTTTTTTTAAATTTTATTTTAAACCTGAAAACTTTTAAATAAAAATAAAAATAAAATAAAATAAAAGAAAAGAAAACTAAACAACTAAAAAAAATATTTATTTATTTTTTTATTTTTTTAAACGAACATTTTTTTTTAAAAAAACGTAAAAGAAAACTAAAAAGACTAAACTAAAAAATCAATGTATAATCTAAATAAAATAAACCTGAAAAGTTTTATTAAAACTTGGGTTGCCTCCCAAGAAGCGCTACGTTATAGTCGGTGAGCTTGATATAGAATTCCCGCCTAGGTGTATGCTTCTACTCGCGTTAGGAACTCGAACTCCTTAACAAATAACCCGTACCTACAAAACGGATTAAGAGCCTCAAATAAGTTTAATGAAAGTAGGAGGCCGAATTTAAACATATTATGAAAAAGTTTGGTTTGCTCCCTTTTGGATTCTCTTGGTAGGTCGAAGAGAATGAAAACTTCTGAACAAGGAGTAAATCCAAACTTTTCGAACTTTTGAGGAAAAGGTAGTTGATATACACAAGCTTCGATTTGATCATTTATTTCTATCACATGATTTAGAATTTCAGATTTTGAACCGGGGTTGCTTACCGTTTCCGGTTCCTCACTTACCTCGAGTGATGCATGTGATAGTGGACTTGGTTCTACCTTTTTGTCATTCCTCAAGGAGATGGCTTGAGCCGATTCCCTTTGTGGGATTTCTATGTTTTCCTTTATGCCTGGGAGAGCATCTCGGGATTGCTCTTGCATCTCATTGTTTATTTGAGCCAATTGGTTGCTCAAGTCCTTGCAAACCTCCTCGTTGATTGTAAGTCGGGCTGATATTCCTTTCAAAAGGGACAACACCTCATCTCGTAAGCTAGGGGGTTGTGGAGGAACTTGGCTTGCTTGTTCGTAAGGGAACATTTCTAATTCGTTTTCCCTGTGCTCATTAACAAACCTATTTGGAGGCCTCAACATGTTAGGGTTCCCATAGGACAGAATTGAGTGTTGAGGTCTCCTCCAATCACTACCATAAAAGCTGTAAGAATTGGGGTTAGAATTATACCTTTGGTGATTACCCACAAAACTTACACTTTCATTGGTGTTGAGGCTCAGTTTCGCCATCAAGATATCCATTTTCTCATTTAAGTCGGCCATGGAGGGATTGGGAGCTTCATTCTCCAGGGCATGAATGTATTGTCTTGATGGGATAGTAAACTTTTGAGCTTGCCACTCGACTTTTTCTTGCCAATTCATTGATCAGAGAATGCTGAGAAAAAGTGAAGTTCTAGCACAAAAGTTGATAAGTAACAGTATACAGATATGAACAAGTATAGAAAAATATAAAGAAATTATATATCAACAAGTATAGAGAATAAGTATAAAGAATTATGTATAAACAAGTATAAACGATATAAATAAGGATATTCACAAAAAGAATCGTATATAAACAAGTGTATGTATAAACAAGTATAAATATGAACAAGTATAAATATAAACAAGTATTAACGGTTATAAACAAGTATAGATAAACAAGTATAGATGATATTCACAGAGATATTCACAAAGGAATGCCTAAAATAACAAATCGACCTTTGGTTCGATATTGCAGAAGAAATAAATCCCCGGCAACGGCGCCAAAAACTTGATGCGCCCTCACCTAAGGTTAGATGAGAACTCACTAAGGGATAAGTGTACCCCGTCGTTATCAAGTAATAAATTTCTGGTTTAAGTCCAGGTTATCGTCCACAGGATTTATTTCTGCAAGTACCAAGCTACTCAATCTCGGATGTTATCTAGGCTTAGGGGGTTTTGAGTTGGTTTGTTTAAGTTAATCTACTCCTAGGTTGAATTATACTAATCCTAGCTAAGTTATCTAATTCTAACTAAGTTATTCTACGCCTAACTAAGTTACTCTACCCCTAATTGATCTTTCATTAATGCAATTATCCGAAGGAACATGGTATGAACGATAATAATAAAGATAGATTATCAGGTCTATTGAATAAAAAACCTGATATGAGTCACTTGTATTCAAGGCGATTAACCCTACTTACCCTCCTGAAGTTCCTAGCGCATGATTCCCTAAGGCCGAAACTAGGTCTAAGGCTCAGTAAATTGGCGCTTAATCAACTAAGAGGTCGTCAATCTCTTAGGCTCTGACTAGGTCAGATTCAGCTCGCAATATGTGCCTACTAGATTTTGAATGAGTTAAACCAATTGAATAAAGCGTAAGACAGAGATTAGACAAATAATCATAGAACAAAACAAGAGTTAAAGTATTATTAAAGGCGAAGATAAATGCACAAGATACAATAAGTCAAGTTCGGCAACTGTATCGAAGAGTACAAACAAGGAAAGATAAAAGGAGATACAAAAATCCCTTTCAGGGAACCTGTTTACTCTGCAGTCGACGACTTAATCTTAAGGATGGACCTTGATAATTCCTCGAGAAAAAGCTTTGAAGGAGCTTCAATGGAAGTCAAAGAAGATGGAGGAGATGGAGAGGAATTACAAGGGGGAAGCTAAGATAATTTACAAAATTGAAAGATATCTAAATTACATCGGAAAAACTCTATTTATAGGCGTGGCTCGGCCCTCTTTTTGACCTATTTTCGTGTCCTTATTGGTGTAGGAAATCGTGGGGTCCATCGTGGCTTCGTGGGGGTGGAATTGGTCTTTTTGACCAATTCCCGCAGGTCTGCTCGCCGAGTAGGGCGAGCTGCTCGGCGAGCAGGGCTACTCGCGATGAGCAGTGCCCTGCTCGGCGAGCAGGCATCCTACTCGCCCGAGCAGGCCTCTGGTGGCCTGCTCGGCGAGCAGGCACAGTGCCTGGGCGGTGCCTGGGCAGTGCCTGGGCTGCTCGCCGAGCAGCGCCCGGGCTGCGCGCCGATGCTCTATTCGCCGAGCGACTGCCGGGGGTCCTCGAGACTTTTGATAAATGCTCAATCCAATATATAACTACCCTGACATTACTTCCTGTGACACCCAACCTTTGCAGTTCACACCCCAGAGCCATCTCTGTTAAGGATCGTGGGACCACGGGATCAAAGTCACACATTCAGTAATTCAGGATGACCAATTAACATTCCTTTGAGTCTGAGGATTACTTATACCTATTAATACCAATGAGATGAACAGGTGACAAGGATGAATCTACCCATCCTGTTATCTCAAATCGGATCCCCAATCCTAATGAACGACGTTTCATCGGATCTATGTAACTGTCCAGATATCTATATATATGAAGCTTGTGAGATCAGCTTTCTGTCGGACAGAAGACATTGTTACATACAAGTCTCAACAGTGATATATCAATCCTAAACATATCACTTAACTTGGGGTGGTTTTAAGTTTATTAGTTTATTATAAAGTTTTGTCTCACTTCATGCTTGTATGAACACTTTATAATCACTTTAAACAAAGTTACGGATTTCCTTTTATTAGACTTTATATAGTGCTTAAAAGGGATTGCCTTTATATAGTTATAAAACATATATCTCATTAAAACAAATGATGTAAAAAACAATTCATTTACATTAAGTTTGTATCCTGCAACAATTGACTATAGGACATCAAACCCCAACAGACGTAAGCGCAATAATTAGAAAATACATGCGCCGCATGTGTCATAAATGCCAGAATCTTTGTCGATTGAGTATCTCGAGGTCAAACGACCACCTCAACGCTTCAGATCAACTCGACACCTCTATAAATAGTGGACGAATTGCCACTTGTAACTCTTTACGCTTAGAAATTTCTGGTATTCAAATTCTCTCTTCTCTAAAATCCCAAACTTCTCAAATTTCTCTAAAGATCATGTCTAACGATTCTCAGAATGTCTCCGGTGCCGGTTACGACGACAACCGCTCCGATGAAAATCCTCCATCTCCTGCTCAGCAGGAATATAGCGAGACTCCCACCAAGTCTCAAGAAACTAGTTAGCGTGACCACTCTAAGGTCACTACACCGAGCAAGAAAACCAAGGCTGACCAAGCTACCTCTTCGAAAGGGAAACAGAAGCAGGATAAGGGAAAGAAATCGTGGGAACGTACCTACTCTCTGGTTTACGAGAGTTTGAGGGGGTATAAGGTTGACCACTCTCACTGGTTTTCGAAGGGATTTGTGGAAGCTGAGCAACCTTTCAGTGAGTGGATCTCAAAGAACGGCTGGACCGAGCTGTTCTCGACTCGAGAAGCCACCTATCCTGAGTTAGTGAAGGAGTTCTACGCTAACCTCAGAGCCACTGATGATGACCGGGACTACATGGTCACCAAGGTTAAAGGGAAAGATATCTTCATCAACCCTTCTTACCTTGCCTCACTGCTAAAACTGAAAAACGAAGGAGCAAAACTTCGCAAATCAGGTGACCAAGATAAAATTGAGTATCCCGCTGAGTTTTGTAAACCTCCTGGTCATGTAGGGGAAATCTCGAGTACCTTCATGGGTCAACATCAAAAGATGGCCCACTACATACTGACCAATTTCCTCTTTCCAAAGGTCAACTCCACCAACTCAGCGTCAAACTTCGAGCAGTGCTTCATCTAGCACATGCTGATCTATAAGCCGATCAACATGCCAGTCTTTATAATCGGTGGGTTTCAAAGAAGTACTGGAACCCTTAGGTTAGGCTCCATTATTACCAGAATCCTCAAAGATCACCGGGTGAGCTTGGTTGAGGAAATCCACACCTGGGGTACAGAAATTATTGCAGCTGCATTGTTTGGCTTATTCTATGATCAACCAATTGTGCCCAAGAAAGGAAAAGGAGCCGCTGTTCAGGAAACCGAGGGGATGCAGACCAGAGAAGGAAAGAAAAAGAGGAAAGTTCAAGCTGACAAACATGACAGAAAGAGAAAAGTTGTTCAAACCTCTTCAAAAGATGATGTTTCTCCACCGAAGAAGGTTCGGTTTGTGTCTAGAGGAACAAAGCCTCAAGTGGCACAAGGACAGGCTGAGCCTAAGTCAGTAGAAAACCTCAAAAGGCAAGCTGAGACTGAGGAAGAAGAACAACAAGAGGACACTCCTGAGCAACCACTGAGAAAGAAGAAGAAGGTCTCTTCTGGGTTAAGTCCCATCGATGTACCCCCACTTGGAGTTGTTATCTCTGAAGACTCTCATTTTGTGAGAAGTCAGGGCATTGTTCTTGAGAAAAATCCCACTAACCAAGATGAAGAAGAACTGGGTGGTCAGTTTGATACTGAGGAGACAATAGATGTTGAGCAACATGAGACAACAAATGTTGAGCAACATGAGCCAACCAACACTGAACAGGTTGAAGAAGAAGCTGAGCCAACAGCAAATGATCATGCTGATCAAGGGGCACCTTCACCTACTGACTCAATTGAGTCCATTCCTGCTGACCCCTCTCCTCAAAAGACTAAGAGATTAAGGAGACTTAAGAAGAAGGCACATAAATCCCCTGTCATTGATCTTATGGGTGACTCACCACTGTGGGATCCGATCATTGACCTTTCAAATATGCAGTTTAAGTTCTTCTCAAATCCCACTGAGTCTCCACCAGAGCAACAGGAAAAGCAAGCCTCTGTTTCTCAGCCTAAGGAACATGCCGACTCAATTGCTCCTCTAAGCCAAGGTGATACCGAGCAAGTGCTCGAAGTTCCTGCTCCTCAACATGTTGAGCTACCTAAGGAAATACCTGCTCAGGTCAGTGCTGAAACACCTCAACCTTCTCAAACCAGTCAGCTTCAGCCTAACTCTGAACAAGTAGATAATTCTGCCGATCATCCTCTTCCACAACCACAAGTGCAGAATATCAACCAGTCAGCTCCTGCTGGCAATCTAAACTCAAGTCCAGCCGCTGATCATGTTTGTACTTCAAATAATGAATTGAACCAAACACCTCCTCCATCCGGTTTTATTCATATTCCGGCAACTGGGTCAAACAATGATGGATCCTATGCTTATCTGAATGCTACTGAGTCTGGTCGAAGAATCATTGACTCAGCTCAAGCTCTACTCCAGGACCTCCATCAAACCAATGCCGATGCCGCTGGGTCAGTTCCTATTGAGCCAACTCAACTTTCGTCTGTCACTCAGCTTCTCACAGAAATTAAAGGCCTTAAAGATCTTTTGAGTGTCATGACTTCACTCCAGTCTCAACAGCCCAAGCAGGAATCAATAACAAAGCTGGCTGAACTCCAGCTGACAATGGTCAATCACATGAACTCTCTTCAGGGTCAACTTCAAAACCTGTCAGCTGCGAACTCCTTATATGCAACTTCTGCTGAAGTTCATCAACTCTTCAACCAGCTTCAATCTGAGCAAGCAAGAACCAACGAGCAACTCTCTTCCTCCTCCCAATGTTCCATTGAGCAAATTAGTGAGGCTGTCCGTCTACTCAACTTGAGTAAGGAAGAGATGGAAACTGACCAACTCAAGACGAATGAAATTCTGAAGTATTCTCAAGTCACTTTCAACCATGTGCGCCACTCGAATGCTCAACATCAGTATTATGACTCGGCTCTGCTTAAGATGTTTCATCAAGCTTTTGCCATGCTGACTGATAGTATTACCTGGGTTGGGAAGTCTCAAGAATACATCCTGAGTATGCTCAGTGCCTCGGCTATCAGGGTTCCCCGTGAAATCTTGGATGATGGTATTCCTGTTTTTGATGGTATAAATGAAAGCACGCGCAAGCTTAAGGCATTCTCTGTTCGGTTAACTCGTGCTGTCCTTAACGATACCTTCATTCCTCCTCCTCCCGATGGTGGCAAAATGGGGGAGAAAGAACAAGCTCAAAGAACTCAGCAAACAGGAGAAGCATTTGGAAGTCAGCAGAAATCAAAGGGAAAAGCGAAAGAGCATTCTGCTCAAGTCAGCAAGAAAAAATAGCTGGACTAGGATTGCTAGACTTAGATTTTAGCTTGACTAGGATTGCTAGACTTAGATTTTAAAACTTGTAGTCTTTTCCTTATGTATTTTGCTTTGCTGACCATTAATACAAAACTATGCATGCATCTACCTTTTTCAAAACTGACTAATCTTATGTGATGCTTACTTATGTTTTGTGCTGAATAGTTAACGTATCTTCATTGAATCAACTGTGTTATGTGCTTACATTGCTTCATGATTGTCTACTGTGTTGATCTATAAGTTGACCTCTTTTATATGTCTTCTTAACTAAAACTCATTGAACAAAGATATACTCAACGTACTCTGTTATCTAAATCTCCCGCTCATCTTAACTGAGTTAAATAAAATATGTTCCATGAGCTGACCTATTTCTGAAAACTGGCCTTAGACTTACTTGATTAAACCTTGAAATGTTTAAAGTAAAACTAAGTCAGTAGCTCAACCCTTACGGGGGAGTATCTTGAGTAAAACAAGGTCAACTATCATGGGGGAGCTCAACACTGAGTTCCTTATTGAATATTTTTGCCAACATCAAAATGGGGGAGTTTGTTGAAACACCTTTCCACATGATTTTGATTTGACAAAATTATTTATGAATGATAAAAATATTCCAACACATTAAATTTAAACGCTTTGATTTATTCATACTAATGTGTTTGTTCAATGTTGAGTTATTTAATTCATAAGACATTAAGATAAATGGCCCAAAGGCCCATAAGAGGAAGTCAAGCCCAAGTCAACAGATCAAGACCTCATGGCCCAGGAAGACAAAACACAGCCGTATCAAGTAAAACGACAGCTCAGCATGAAGAAGGATCGAGAAGCCTTCCAATAAAAGCTTCAAGACGAAGCTGCTGAGTTGAACGACAAGGTAGTTAGGTCAGCGGGAGAACATAACCAACTTGTAGACAAAGTATTTCTACTTTGGGTAAAGCTGAGAAGACGCAGTAAGCTGTCTGGAGGACTTTACTATAAATGGCGAAACATTCTGTTCATCTGACGAAAAGCTGCTGAGCACTGCCATAGACAGAAGATACAAGAATTTCATTGGCCAACGACACTAAGCACGTCCAGAATGAAAGCGACAGGAAGCCGTTTGCCTCCAACGGTTATTTCGAAATTCGAAATCATCGGTGCTTGAAGTGTCACTATAAATAGGCCTTTCAAATGCTTCATTCGATGCAGATCTTCAATTAAGTCGAAACGCTGACCAAATTCATACTTGAAGTTCTGTGAAAAAGCAAAGCAAACCTTACACCAATTCCAATCTTTGTGTAAAAGTCTAGAGTGAATTCATTCATCTAAAGTGTCTTAGCAATTGTTGTTTAGGACAAACACTTATCATTTCTAGAAGAATAGAAAGGAGAAGCTGAGTACTCGGTTATAGTACTCAGCGGTAGGTATAGGAGTGAGTAGAGGAATAGAGGAAGGTACTCTTGTATACTCAGCTTCTATTGTAAAAGGTTTTGTGCTCTACCTTTAAAGAGCTCTGTAGAGGATTCAAAAAGCTCGGAATGAGTTCCGGGGACTGGACGTAGGCGGAGAGGCCGAACCAGGATATGTCTGCTGAGTAACATATTTCTAACCTTTAAACTCCTTTATATATTGCTTGCTATTAAAACTGACTAAGTAACGAACTCACGCTGAGTTGAGTGCACTAAGAAGCTGAGTTCAGGAATAGACTTATGTGCTATCTCCTAACTCAAGGAAAGAAGCAGACTTAGTCACCAGTTGACTAAGCTTGTGTTTTAAATCTACTTAGCGCCGCTGTGTAAACCTTTTCTCAAAGAAAAGAAGTCAGCCTTAACGGACAAAATTTTAAATAGTTTCTATCCCCCCCCCTTGGAACTAACCTTGTCATGTTATACGGGACCAACACCAGAGGCTCTCCATATCCTAGAAAATACAAGTGGATTAAGGCAATGGAAGAAGAAATGTCTTCCATAAAATCAAACCATTGGTTGATCTATAAGAATGACACAAAACCATTGGGATAAAAATGTGTTCTCAAAGTTGAACGAAACATTGATGTTAGTATCGAAAGATACAAAATTTGCCTGATTGTTAAAGGTTCACACAGCAAGAAGGGATAGCCTTTAAGAAGACTTTCTCACCTATTGTGATGTTTATATCAGTGAGTCTAATTCTAGCTATTATCATTATATGTTGATGACATCCATATAGCTTGAAATGACATTGTATATGTAAACCAAATCAAGGTTTGGTTAAGTTCAATTTTGAAATGGATTGCATGGGTTAAGCAACATATGTTTTGGAATTAAGGTTTCAAGAAATTGTTGGTATTATCTCAACTGACCTACACCAACAAGGTGCTTGAACAACAATCGTAAGAATAGAAGAAATAAGAAGAAGAAGAAAGGATGAGGAAGAAGAAAAAGAAGAATGAGAAAGGAATTAGAGATGGCAACGGGTAGTGTACCCGCGAGTACCCGGCACTACCCGACCCTAATGGGACTACCCGTACTGTAACACCCAAAAAAAAATTGTATATTTTTTTTAACCAAATTCTATTTATAAAATAACTTAATGGTTGCTCACTTAACAGAACAATGTTTATAACTCAAAATATAAATTTTAAGATTCAAGTTCAACATAAACTCCAATTTTAAAACTTTCATAAGCTAGGTAAAAATTTATTCTAATCCCGATACATATTTTATTCCAAAACAAGCTGCGACATGCTGGCCCACCTAACACAAATAACGAGGTGATTGTAACGCTGGAGAGGAAGAGTATTGACCACTACGTGTTATCTCCTGAAAAATTTAGTGGCAAGGGGTGAGCTGCCTACTCAATAAGGTAATAGCCAATATATATTTGTATCATATATCAATATATTAACAATCCAACATTCACATATATACATGTATTTTATTGCAAACAATAAGACAATAAAATAAATTTATTTATTTACCTTGCCATAATGTTCCAGATAATTTATTTAAGGTCATGCTTGCCAAAAAGAGATATACTCAAAGGTTCATCGGTCAATCCAAACTCATCATTATCTCATCTTAACAACAAAGAAACAAGGACAAAAAAACCTAACCCGGGATTAGCCTAGGGAAGCTAACTCCCACAACATCATCCAAGAGGAGCGCAACAAGGAACTCAGGAGGAGAAGAGAAAGACGTAATACCCCCCATCCCCTCATGGCCAGCAGCCGCCAGGCGATCCACCACCCAGTTTTGCTCTCTAAAAATATGTCTGAAGTTAATGGACACAAAGGAAGGAAAAATCCTTCTAATACCTTTTATAAGATTTTGGCTATTTAAACAAATAGCATTGTTGTCAGAGATCATTCTGATAGCCTCAAGATTGTCAGATTCCACAATCAAATTTTTCACACCCAGACTCTTAGCAAGATTAAGACCAGAGAGAATCCCCCAAAGCTCAGCCGTAAAGGACGAACCCAAGCCAAGATTCTGAATAAACCCTGACAACCAAGCCCCACCATCATCTCTCAACACTCCACCAGCCGCGATTTTACCATCCTTAAGGCAGGAGCCATCAGTATTGAGCTTTACTACTCCTTCCCTAGGCCTACTCCAGCTAAAAAGGTTAGTAACCTTCCTCTGGGTGAGACTCCCAAGCGAATCTTCTTTGAAACTATTATTGGTCCCGTGTAACGTGATAATATTTGTTCCAAGGGGGGGGGTTAGGAACTATTTAAAAATTTTCACGTAAGGCTGACTATTAATTTTTAACTTAGACTTTCTCGAAGTCTTTTAGCACAGTGGAACTGAGTAAGTTTTAGATACAAGCTTAGTCAACAGGTGACTAAGTCTGAATCTATCCTTGAGTCAGAAGATGGCACTTAAGTCTATTCCTGAACTCAGCTTCTCAGTTCACTCAACTCAGCTTATGTTCTTTTTAGCGTTTAACTAGGCAGTGTTATAGCAAGCAATAATTTAAGGAGATAAGGGTTAGAAAGATATTACTCAACAGTCGTATCCTGATTTGGCCTCTCCGCCTACGTCCAGTCCCTAGAATTCCTTCCGAGCTTTTTAGAATCCTCTACTGAGCTCTTTAAAGGTAGAGCACAAACCTTGTACAATAGCAAGCTGAGTATACAAGAGTACCTTCCTCTATTCTTCTACTCACTCCTATTTCTACCGCTGAGTACTATGACCGAGTACTCAGCTTCTCATTTCTATACTTCTAGAAATGATAAGTGTTTGCTTGTCCTAAACAACAGTTGCTAAGACACTTTAGATGATTTAGATCACTCTAGACTTTTACACAGAATTGGAATTGGTGTAAGATTTTGCTTTGCTTTTCTCACAAAACTTCGAATATCAATTTGGTCAGCGTTTCAACTTGATTGAAGATCTGCCTAGAATGAAGCGTTTGAGTGGCCTATTTATAGTGACACTTGAAGCACCAATAATTTCGAATTTCGAAATAACCGTTGGAGGGAAACGGCTTCCTGTCGCTTTCACTTAGTACGTGCTCAGCGTCCTTGGCCAATCAAATTCTTGTATCTTTTATCTTCGGCAGTGCTCAGCAGCTTTTCGTCAGACAAAACAGAGTGTCTCCACATTTATGGTAAAGTCTTCCAGACAGCTTTCTGCGTCTTCTGAACTTTACCCAAAGTAGAAATACTTTGTCTTCAAGTTTATTCAGGTCAGCCGCTGACCTGACTTTCTTGTCACTTAACTCAGCAGCTTCGTTTTGAAGCTTTTGGTCGAAGGCTTCTCGATCCTTCTCTTTGCCGAGCTTGTGTTTTACTCAGTACGAACTGCGTTTTGATCTGCTTGGGCCGTAAGGCTTTTATTCGTTGACTTGACTTTCTCTTACGGGCCTTGGGGCCATTTAACTTAATGTCTTATGAATTAAATAACTCAACGTTGAACAAACACATTAGTATGAATAAATCAAAGCATTTAAATTTAATGTGTTTAGAATATTTTTATCATGGAGATTTAATTTAAATAATTTTGTCAAATCAAAATAATGTGGAAAGGTGTTTCAACAAACTCCCCCATTTTGATGTTGGCAAAAATATTCAATAAGGAACTCAGTGTTGAGCTCCCCCATGATAGCTGACCTTCATTTCTTAAGATACTCCTGTTAGGGTTTAGTGTCCTATAGACAATTGTTATAGGATACAAACTTAATGTAAATGAAATGTTCTTTATATCGTTTGTTTTAATGAGATATATGTTTTATAACTATATAAAGGAAATCCCTTTTTAAGCACTAAATAAAGTCTAATAAAAGGAAATCTGTAAGTTTGTTTAAAGTGATTATAAAGTGTTCATACAAGCATGAAGTGAGACAAAACTTTATAATAAACTAATAAACTTAAAATCACCCCAAGTCAAGCAATATGTTTAGGATTGACATATCGCGGTTGAGACTTGCATGTAACAATGTCTTCTGTCCGACAGAAAGCTGATCTCACAAGCTTCATATATATAGATATCTGGACAGTTACATGGATCCGATGAAAAGTAGTTCATTAGGATTGGGGACCCGACTTGAGATAACAGGATGGGTAGATTCATCCTTGTCACCTGTTCATCTTATTGGTATTAATAGGTATAAATAATCCTTAGACTCAAAGGAATGTTAATTGGTATTCTGGATTACGGAATGTGACGCTTTGACTCTGTTGTAACACGATCCTTAACAGAGATGACTCTAGGGTGTGAACAGCAGACGTTGGGTATCACAGGAAGTGATTGCGGGATCGTTATACATTGGATTGAGCATTTATCACTCCCGATAAATGGGAGATATGTCCATGGATCGCTTGTGGAAGTCTTGACTCTAAATCCTTGCAAGGTGATAGCTTAAGAATGAAATGAGATTTCTCTTAACCTATCTAATTGGAGTTGACTCGGCCAGAACAAGTAAAACGAACGTCTTGCTATATGTGACTTGACATTACCCATAGTCATAAGATTCAGTTCGAGGACGTAGTTGATAAAGGATGAAATTATACCGTAACTAATACGGAAAGGTCAACGACATAATCAACCTGTCTTCTTATAGCTCTAGGGGAATGATTACGGACTTGCTAATCACATACTCTGTACATCATTCCATTATGCAAAGATTAAATATAATTCTTTGAAAATTAATTTAATAAGTTGCATACGGCTAGTAGCAATAAGAACCTAATGGGTCACACATAAGACTTGGAACCCAAAAGAGAGACAGATGCTAATTAATTGACGGAAGCCCAATTGAGCCCAATAAGGCCCAATTACTAGAGGGGGGCGAAATTTATGTAGTGAAATACATAAATGATTAATTTGATTTATCAAATCCTAATTAGATTGAAGGAAATTAAGGCTAAGGTATAGCAGCGGAAATATAAAATTTAGCCTACTTCCTTTTAACCATAGGATCCGTTAATCGTTATTTCATATAAAGAGGGATAAGAAGAAATACCTTTTGAAGAACAATCTACCGTTGTTAAAGAAGCGCCCACAATTCTTCTCCGAGTTCCCAAGCACGAAGTATAACACGGTGAGGTTAAGTTAGAATCAACCGTAAGAGATGCAACCAAAATAGATTGCCTCTAATTAACCAACACAAGATCAAAGAGAAAGAAAGATAGATGAAATTAATCGATCGATGGAAGCCGTATGAATTCTAGTCCACGAACTAGGGGATGCGAATTCACTTTCTCTCTAATTGTATGTTTCTAAAATCACAATGAGGGGAGGGGTTAGGCTTAGTCGAAATTCATGTAGTAGGGGGGTATATATAATAACTTGTATCTAAACCCTAGTTAGATAGGAATAGGTTACTTAATAGGAATTCAATTCGGAATAGGATTCCCAATTATTATCTTATAATACATCTAATATATCTAGGATAATAATAAATAACCTAATTGGATAATAATAGGAGTATATTAATCTAATTAAAACTCCTAACTTACTTATCTCTTAATTAGTTTAATTCATAAACCTAATCAAATTAGGATTAATGGAATTAAAATAATTCCTTATTTATTATATATAAATTTCGGCCCCCTCTATTTAAATAGGCCTTACTGGGCTCAATTGGGCTTCCATCTATTAATGACATCCATCTCTCTTTTGGTTCCAAGTCTTATGTGTGATCCATTAGGTTCTTACTACTTCTGGCCGTATGCAACTATTAAATTAATTTCTTCAAGAATTATATTTAATCCTTGCATAACGGAATGATGTACTGAGTATGTTATTGGAAAGTCTGTAATCATTCCCCCAGAGTCCGTTAAGAAGACAAGTTGATTCTGTCGTTAACCCTTCCGTATTAGTTACAGTATAGTTCGATCCTTTATTAACTACATCCTTGAACTGAATCTTATGACTATGGGTGATGTCAAATCACATATAGCGAGACGTTCATTTTACTTGTATAGGCCGAGTCAACTCAAATAGATAGGTTAAGTGAAATCTGTATTTCTTACTCTTAAGCTATCACCTTGCAAGGATTTAGAGTCGAGTCTTCCACAAGCGATCCTTGAATGTATCTCCTATTAATCGGGAGTGATAAATGCTCAATCCAATGTATAACTACCCTGACATTACCTCCTGTGACACCCAACCTTTGCAGTTCACACCCCAGAGTCATCTCTGTTAAGGATCGTGGGACCGCGGGATCAAAGTCTCACATTCAGTAATTCAGGATGACCAATTAACATTCCTTTGAGTCTGAGGATTAGTTATACCTATTAATACCAATGAGATGAACAGGTGACAAGGATGAATCTACCCATCCTGTTATCTCAAATCGGATCCCCAATCCTAATGAACGACGTTTCATCGGATCTATATAACTGTCCAGATATCTATATATATGAAGCTTGTGAGATCAGCTTTCTGTCGGACAGAAGACATTGTTACATGCAAGTCTCAACCGCGATATGTCAATCCTAAACATATTGCTTGACTTGGGGTGATTTTAAGTTTATTAGTTTATTATAAAGTTTTGTCTCACTTCATGCTTGTATGAACACTTTATAATCACTTTAAACAAACTTACGGATTTCCTTTTATTAGACTTTATTTAGTGCTTAAAAGGGGTTGCCTTTATATATAGTTATAAAACATATATCTCATTAAAACAAATGATATAAAGAACAATTCATTTACATTAAGTTTGTATCCTGCAACAATTGTCTATAGGACACTAAACCCCAACATACTCCCACTTGGACTAAGGCCAATTGTTTCTAAAACTTATCCCAGTAGAAGTTAAATGACGATCATGTACTTTCTGGGTTAAAGGCTTTGTCAACGGATCTGCAACGTTGTCCTCTGTAGGTACTCTTTCTATTCTCACATCTCCTCTAGCTACAATCTCTCTTATGATGTGGTATCGCTTTAGGTAGTGCTTGGATGCATTATGAGACCGTGGTTCCTTTGCTTGCGCAATGGCTCCATTGTTATCACAGTACAGAGTAATGGGATTGACAATGTCAGACACCACACCTAGTTCTGTAATGAACTTTCTAATCCAAACTGCTTCCTTTGCTGCTTCCGCAGCAGCGATGTACTCTGACTCGGTCGTAGAGAAAGCTATGCTTCCCTGCTTGGAACTTTTCCAACTGACCGCGCCCCCATTCAAGATAAACAGGTGTAGACACCGAGTCGGAGGACCTGTGACGAAAACCTGTAAACAAGACGGTTGAAGCGATCGATTCCGGAAGTTTTGAAAAATAAAAAATATATAAAGAATGATAAGTACATAATAAGGAAGAAAGAGTTATGGCGGGTCGCTGTTGCCAATGGGGTGGCTCGAGTGCTTAGCGGCATACGACGCACGGTCGACGACAGTCGGACGCCCGCTCGACGGTGCGAGGCGCGCGCTCGACGTCCGTCGGATGCACGCATCCAACCACAAGTGGCGCACGCTCGACGTCCGAGCGATGCACGGGCCCGGTGGTGCGGAGCGCGCTCTCGTCGGCCACGGGGCGTGTGCGCCCGACAGCGCGAAACGCGCGTTCGATGGCCGCGATGCGTGGGTGTCCGACGGCACGGAACGCAGGCTCGACGGCCGCAGGGCGTGCGCGCCCGACGGCGCGAGACGCGCCCCGGCGGCCGTTGGGCGAGCACCCACCGATGTCGGTCGAACGCCCAACGGCGGTTGGGCGCGCGCCCAACCTTGCGTTGGGCACTCGCCCAACGTGAGGTTGGGCGGCCGCCCAACCCCCTTGGGCGACGCCCGATTCTTTTTGGGCGTCGTCCATTCCGCCGGGGATCCGTTTGCCTATAAAAGGCACGGATCCCCATGCATTTCCAAATAACGTTTTAAAATAAAAACGTCGTTTTAGGAACATCCGTTATTGACTATGATCCATTTTTGGTAGTTCGGAAATCCAAAAAGATTGAATTAGATTTAATTTAAAGGTTTTGAATAAATCTGGAAATAATTGGAGTGCTGCTGTAATTTTCCATTTCTGTCACTAATTGCTGTTTACCGACGGATTTTCCGTCGGTAAATCTGCTGGAATGTAAAAAATGCTGTTTTAGTCCCTCTTTCTCAACTTTTAAGTTTTTGATCCTTGGTATATGTAATATATACTTTTAAACTATTTTCTTAGATATTTGGTACCTATAGTTATTTAGAACTTCTATATATTATTTTTCATTAATTTGATCTATTATAAGTATATGTATATATATATTTCCTTTTTCATTCATTTGAGTTATATTGGATTTTATTTTAAATGTTATTTACTTGAGCATTTTGGAGATAATTAGTAAATATTAGTGGATAAATATATATTATTTTTGACATTTAAAATTACATTAGTTATGTATATATATAGTTTTGGGATATTTGGGCTGTATTAGTTATTATTAAATAAAACTATTTTGGTAACAAATGTTATTTTCTTATCTAGGAGTTTTATTTACTATTTTCACATGTTTAAAGTATAAATGTATTATATTTAGTATTTTCATATATGTATTATATAGTCTCTTTTCATTAACTTTTATTTCATATTTCCTTTTTGGATTAAAATGTATATATATATGCATATATTATTTTCTTTATTCTTTTGGGCCATTTAGGGGTCCATGTTTCAAATGGGCTTTATTTGGGAGTGAATTTTGGTTTAAATATGTTTATTATTGTAATTATAACAAGTAGAGAATCCACTAAGGAAAAAGGGGAAAATAAATCACAAAAAGAGTTTTCAATTTAATTATTTAAACTAATGAGTTTTTAGAAGTTCCTAATGTAAATAAATAGTGTTTTCTTGACATTTCAAAATCGTTTCCCAAAACATCACGCTTTAAAACCTTAGTCCGTTCCAACGACGGATTAAGCGAACCTTGTAATTAAAATCGTTTTCATTGTAAATAATGAAGTTTTGAATCGTTTTCTTAAATGATTTGTACAAAATAAAATTGACTTGTATGTTTAACCACGTTTTCTTATCAAAGGTTTTTATCTCAAACGCTTTCAAACACTGGAGTCGTTCCAACGGCAATTCAGGTGAACTTCATCAAACGGGGTTTTAAAACGCACCTAAATCGTTCCAACGGTGATTAAGGTACGAACCCTGAAAATAAATTCGTTTTGGGGAAATAAGTTAGCATAGAATTAACATGCAACACGACATGTAAATCACGTTGTAACTAAATCACTTCTTTCTTTCCCCCTCTCTTTGTATGAATATTAAACTGGTGTAAATGGGTGATTCTTTTCAATAATATATGCTCAAAACGGTTTCTAAAAAGAGAAAGAAAAGGTTTCAAATGAATTTTAAACTTAAAGAAATATACGATTAGTCCGTTATCGCCTAACATGCTGAGTAGGAGGCTGGTGGTTCATAACCGGGCGATGTCGGGGTGCCTAGTAGCCTTTCTCTGGAAAGGAGCTAGCCTTCTCGGCTCGTACCTAAGTTTTCCGAACCCACACCGGTCTCCCGCAAGGGATCAGTGTTCATTTTCCCATTCGTGGGTGGCGACTCTTCCATATCTCTGAGCTCCGGTCCTACCGAGCAGCTTGATTCCACGATTGGTTACTTTCGGCGCCAATCATCGCTTACGTCGCCATGCGGTGTCCACCCCCCGGTCCGCCCGGGAGATTAGGCCGCGGCACCTCGTCTAACAAGTGGCGACTCTGCTGGGGAAGCGAGAAATTTGATTCCGGAAGGCGTGTATTAAGCCCTTAACGGGGACGGATTGTATTATTTCTTTTCGTATGCATTCATGTGCATTATTGCAAACCTTTTGGGTAATTTCCACGAAACCTCTAGCGAGAGTCCATTCGTCGCTCGAAAGAGGTTAGTGTAAGTTCCCCCTTACAGTAAGGCGCCAAAGGGTCCCCATCCATTCGTTAGGGGCGAATTTGTGCTGTCCTGTGAGGTCCCGCGATCAGCCGTGTCAGCATATAGTAGCCTTAGAAGTTGCCATAGGATTACCCGTTACTATTTTTGGCGTGATAAATGAATCAGTTCGTGTTTTCAAATCGCCATGATACGTGTCTAAATCCTAAAGTATGTAAAGAAAATGAAATGATGCGTTAATATATACTCTTGAGTCGACATACTAATTACCCTAAAACATCGAAACGATTTAAACTAAAGACGACTTAGTCATCTCGTATGAATGAACATGTGCGGCCCGCCTTGTCCCTTTCTGTGTCCCGACGAAGGCACATGTTCAGGAAATGCGTTACGACGTAAGCACGTATTAGTATGCGTCGGTTTGGTGTTAAGGATAGTTACATTTCGATACAAAAGACTATATTAACAGTAGCCGTTATTCACATTCTTTAAATAAATTGGGATAAAACGAGATCATAACGAAACAAAAACGAAGAACATTTCTGTTTCGCACGACCCGGTCATAACGTGAAAAGTTTCGCGCACGTAGCCCATCCCTTCCGAATAAAAGACGAGCTTTTACGTTATGCCCCGTGTCGTTCTTAAGAGAAATGGACGTGTCCGCAGAAGTGACTAAGAAAAGAAAAGCAAAAAATGAACTAAACGACCAAAATCATTCCGAATCTACGATATGTCAATACCGAGAGTAGTTAAAGAAAATAAACCAATGATGTTGAATACGTGCCTCGAACGAGTGTATACCCCGTTTAAAATCTCGAAGCTGAATTAAGCCAAACCATATAATTGCGCCATATGGACGAGACTGCGGGTTTTGACTAACGACTCAATCATTTCGACCGTTACCAAAACTGCAAGAAATATGGCCCGATGTACGTCTTTGCTTAATTCGTGCCTAAAGGAAAGAGAACGGTGATATCCTCGCTTTGAATAAGCATGCGATTCAACGAAACGTTGATTTTCTATAACCACACTAAGATGATATATCCCGTGGATTGGGAAGAACAACGAACTGTTGCTAGCTGAAAGATTACCGTGCACTCAAAATAAGACTCGCCGTCTTTTCACGTAGCTAAAATGAGCAAACGGATCCTCGACGCTAAGAACAAACGCGTTACGCGATGAGTCCGTTCCCTAAAATAAAATCCAAAAGTGATTCCATCACTAAATAAACACGTGGTTACATCCCTCGATAGATCCAAAAGATCCCGTTGTAATCCAAAAATCGAGACACGAACCCGCGCGAACAAAAGGGAACGAGTCATTGACAATAACGAACGATTGGACTAGAAGAATAACTCGTACCACGTCTAAAAACTGAGATGCGCTCAAAGGGAGTCAAAACCCGAACTAATGTGTCTCACGAAAGAACTAATCTTAGTCACTGAATGCTGATACGTCAAAAACGAACTGTATTGTCTGATGGATGATTTACTTTTTTCCTCAATAATCGACGGCATCACGCGTCCTCTGGACCTCGATGTGAGCCCATACCAAAATCCTAGGAAAGAGACTTGGACCAACGAGTGTGTGGAGGAATAAGGATGGAAGAGAGATGATGTGATAATTGTGATTGATATCTAACATTTTCTTTCTCTTGTTACGATCTGATTACGCGTTATGTACGATTTTCGCTAACTAGTTTGTTTGTATAGATTTATATCTCGTTGTACATCAGTCGAGTCAGATTTAAGTTATAATGCATTCTATGCTTAACGAATCATGGTAGTCATGCCATATAGAGTGTTGCATGATAACCAAATTGCGTGCAGCCATTCTAGGTTTCGTAGACTTAGGATGTGTTTATTAGGAATGTGAGAAAGAGTCGACCCCAGCGTCGCGTGTCATTCAGGAGGCATACCAGTTATGTCGTGACGTATCCCATACGTCTTTGCCTTGTCGTACCTATGTGTTGGGATGCATCCTATGCATCCTTGGCATGTCTCGTGTGTCTTCACCATGTCGTTTGTATGCTAGCTAGGAGGCATGTCCATTATGTCGTGATGTATCCTATGCGTCTTCGCCTTAGCATACTATGCGTATAGTAGCGTACCTCGTACGTTTTTCCAGTATCGTAGGCACTAGTCAGAAGGTATAACCATTATGTCATGGCGTATCCCCTACGCCTTGGTTTTGGCATACCCCGTATGTCGCGTCATCTCCTGTATATCCTTGCCCTGTTAAGAGGCATACTGTTCTCTCGTGACGTATCCCCTATGTCCTTGTTGTGTTGTGTCATCACGCGTCCACCCGTTAGGAGTCCCACCTTTCATATGGTGACGTATTCCTTGCATCTTTACTTTGTCGTACCCCTGAGGACGTAACGCACCCCCATGCATTTTTCATTAATCATTCAGACACCGATCAAGGGGCGTACCCATTATGCTATGACACATACCACATGTCCTTTCCCTGTTGTGCCTCGTATATTATGATCCATTCCTTGTGTCTCTACCACGTCATTACACACCGGTCAGAAGGGGTACCATGTGTGTCATAACGCATCATGTACATCTTCGCCTCATTCCTTGCGCCAAGCAAGGGGCATGAGTTACATGCCCCATATGTTAGGGCATATCGGGTGCTTGTTCACCATGTTATGTACGTTAGACGAAAGGCATACCATTTGGGCTGTGATGTAGCCCATACGTCCTTACCCCGTCCTATCTTCCATATCGTGGAGTGTCCTGTGCGTCTCCATCACGTCAGCTATACGCTAGTCAAGACATGTACTCGATGCGCCGCCGTGCACCGCGTACATCTGGGTATTGTCAAAGTCGTACATCGCGATAAGTCGCATATGCGTTTTCCATGTCGGATACGCTAGTCTAGAGCCATACCCCGTATATCATGACTTGAGTTCTCGCCTTGCTAGGTGCCTAACGGAAGACATACCCCATATATCTCAATGTATCTCGCGCGTCTTTACCATGTCTCGTATGCCCATCAAAAGGTCTACCCCGCATGTTATCATCCTATTCATACCATTAGAGAGTGTACCTGGTGCATCGTGACATGTCGCATGCGCCTTCACCATGGTGTTTACGTCATCCGAAGACATATCCCATATGTCGTAATGTATCCCGCATCCCTCTATCATGCTTAGGACTTGTTTGGTGGTCATACCCCGCTTATCCTGACATTCGCATCATGGGGCAGGTCCCGTATATTGTCTGCACGGTCAACTCAAGACATACTAGGTGTGTCGCCATGTCACCGACAACATATCGGTTGTTCAAAAAAAAAAAAAATTATCACGACGTCGGTTCCCTCGAGACTCGAATTAACCATTCATCACATGCCTCATACACGTCCTACTTACGCCTCAAGACATACCATGTATGTCGCTACGCCTTAGCCAACACATCTCAAGATTATGACTGGCACCTTGATCTCAAATAGAACCATAATCTCATGGGTCGTCGTCACCTCCCTTTCGTATCTCAAGACATACCCACGGATGTCGCCACGCTATACACAATACCCAAGTGATTCCAAATTACGTTGTTGTATTATCCATGCCCCTCACCTCGTAGGTTGCCATCATGACCTTCGCACGCTAAGACATGCCACGTGTGTCGGTGCGCTGTGCACCTATACTCCAAAGTTACGTGGTTGTAAGATCGAAACCTTAGGGTCGAGTGAACTATTTCACACGAATCTCGTTTACCTGTCGTCTTCGCATCTGGGGAGGTAGTCCATACGTAGCACCTCCGTATTTCAGAATTATGGGCAATACCCTGAACTTCGAAACGAACCCTTGACTGGTGTGTTGTCCACGCTTCCCATTTGTACCTTTAGGTGCGCCATGTGGGTCGTCATAGTGTCCCCTCGTATTTACATCATCCCACTGTCTGGACCCCAAGTTCACATTGACCCACTGACGCACGCTTCACACGAAGTCATGGCGTCA
This sequence comes from Euphorbia lathyris, assembly GCF_963576675.1. Lineage (NCBI taxonomy): Eukaryota > Viridiplantae > Streptophyta > Magnoliopsida > Malpighiales > Euphorbiaceae > Euphorbia > Euphorbia lathyris. The sequence goes on from NC_088910.1 coordinate 94,806,238, forward strand.
CATCCGCGCTTTAACTGGCGCCTTATATGTCGCCTCGTCACATCTAATGAATCTATGCATCATTGTACTAACCTCTTGGCTAGTAGGTCATCGTCACACCCCATTGGTACCCTCGGTCGTACCTTGTATGTCGACATGTCATTGTACTAGGGTAACCCGCGCATCCTTGATCTTCTTGAGACACCCCGTCGCATCTTCAAAACAGCCAAATCTATATGAGGTGTACCAGGTGTGTCACCGTATATCGTAACACGTCAGTATTCCAAAACATGTGACACTAGTGCTTCGAACACGTATCAACTTTCGGTGCATATCCCGTATGTCACCGCTTGCGCTTTAGTCATACGTTGGGCCTTGTCAAAACGTGCCCCACATATCGCCTTGTCATCGGCAATATTTGCAGTCCATGAATATGTCATTAGGCTATCCAATTCTGGACCGACCTTTGACGCGCGTTCCGTATGTCATCCCTCGCACCTTACTCACATGTCAAAGACTGAGTCGTTTATACCATCCAGTTAGGGTTAAGCTTGTGGCACACACCCACATACGTGGTTCGGTACGTCATGTTCGCATGTCAAATGTCGAGTCACTCATGTCATTGAGTTCAAGTCGAATCTGGGGCAAGTTCATATATGTCATCACGTGCATCTTGCTTACACCTCCAATGTCGAGTCATTTGTATCGACAAGTTCAAGTTGAACTTTTGGCCCGTACCTGTCATATAGAGTGATTCATGTCATCGAGTCCAAGTCATACCCGTAGGCACGTACCCTATGGGCCGTCTCGAGCATCCCGCTCATACCTTGACACACTGAGTCGTTCATGTCGTGAGGTTCCTATCAAACTCTTGATGTACGCCCTGTAAATTGTCACTCATATCTTGAGTACGCCTCAAACAACGGTTTGTTTATATTGTCAAATCCTCGACACGCTCCCCTTACACCATTGGTATTATTGTCTATGCGCCCCAAAATCCGAATTGCCTTATTTACGAGTCTGAGACATATGCCCTATGTGTCGTTATTTGGGTCTCGCTCGTATCAGTAGTATCAAGTTGTTTATACCGCGGCTAAGTCCAACATTTGGCACTTACCTCGAAGGTCTTGGTTTGCGTCCTCGTTGCTCCTCGAGTTGTTCATAGTAATAGGTTCCAGTCATCTCAAATATCAGTGATGGACCTAATACGTCGTAAATATCCACATAAGATCTTTAGGGATTCTCATAAAACATATCATCGTCAGGTTTGCGCTATGAAACAAATTGACCTTCGACACGTACCAGGTAAGTCATCATTTCCGTCTCGTTGATACCTCGATCGGATTAGGACACCTCTCATTCTACCAGACGCACTGATGTCTGCAAATTCATCGAGGTATTTGGGGTCTCTAGCTTAAGTTAATCCTTGAACCGCACCCTGCGTGTCGGTATCGTGTCTAGCTGACACTTCCAATGTTGTTAGAAGGTACCTCTTGAGTCATCTCTGTGCTTCATCTATACCCAAAGTTGGTCAGATAATACGTGTGTCGTATGCGTACCCTATTCGTGTCTTGTACCTAGCATGTTGGATTTCCCCCACGATGGTCGAAATCCCAAAATCAAGCCATCACATCGTTCGTGAGTTGTGTATAAGTCAATCGTCGGGGCACATCAAGTGGGACTCCCATCCTGTCATTTGGCTACCTCTAAGGCATACCACGTACGTCACCGTATTTCCTAAATGCACCATGTTTCAAACCACTCTGCCCAGGCACTAGTGAGCCAAGTAGGAGTTAATAATTGGCACATACCCCGTATGTTGACATATGCATCCTATTCGAACCTCGAGTATCAGGTATTCCGTGTGCATTATCCCGTCAAATAATACCCATCATCGTAATAGTTGCTTTCCAAGAGAAGCTGACAATTGGCGCACATCACGTATGTCACTCGAGCCTCCCCTATGCCTTAACCTGTTTATGGCATGTCCCGTGCGTCACCACTTTCTGCATAACATGCCAAGGTTCCGTTGGTACGTCTACGTATTCGTGTCTTGGGTTTAATCTAACCATTGACCCACACCCCATATGTGGTGGTCTCGTCCCGCTTGCTTCTAGTTTAGGACACACCCTCTATGTCGGCCTGTTTCAGGAAACTTGTGTTTCCCAGAAAGACGGTTCCCTGCTATCAGTATCGATACCAAGTAAACTATGGGCAAGTGCCCCGCATGTCTCCGTCACGGTCTGTTTGAGTCTCGGACGTACCGTGCGCGTCACATCAGTCCATGTAACACCGCGTATATTCGAAGTACGTCATTACTATCAAGGATGGCAATCCCTCACATACACCTCATGCGTAGTCACTTATGTTGTTAATTTTGGATCGTGAGTCATGTCGATGTACCAAGTATGTCATTCCCCCCACTCATGTCGCTACCCCTCGAATGTATCTACACGTCACGGATATCATCGGGGTACACTCTCATCTACCTAGCGTCCTAGGGAATTTTACTCATCAGGAGGGTCGTCTCAATCTCACAAGTCTCAATCGTGTCGAGCGTCATTTAAACATTATACAGCTTGCGAAACATTACGAGGTAAACTCGTAGGGTTCATACTAATGTGTGCATAACAGTTGAAATGGTTTCAGGCATTCGCACTTCCAAACAGGTAAGTTAGCACAGACGACCGAAGTGCTACTGACGACTCTGGTGAAAAAAAGAAAAAGAAAAAAGAAGAGGTTTAGCTCCAGTCAAATCGTGTTTATGTTGTAAGAAATAAAGCGCAGACCACGAATCATGCATAAATCATACATCCATCTATAGGAGGCACAAGTAGATAGCTTTAGCATTCGCATCGCACGTGCATCATCAAAATTCATAATGCCTAAAAAGCTCCACTTACCGATCCTTTCTCTTTCCTTGTTAGAAACCCAACTCATGGCCCAGTCCAGCAATTCAAACCACAATCTTGAGAGCCGTGTGCAAGGGGCTTTAGCCAAATACATCTTTTCTGATGAGTTCAAACGTGCTCTTAATGATCCGGAGAATACTAAGCATGAGGGGGTTGAAAATTCCTAAGAGATGATAGGAGATTTCAATCTCAGAGCAGAAATCGAGCGAGTTCTTCCCAATATCCTTGCTTCAGATGAATTCAAGATAGAGCTGAAAAGGTTGGTCAGGGAGGTCCTGAGCGAGTCACTGGTTACGGAGATCCCGAAAGCTGCTGTGGAGAAACCTATGTTCCAACTCGCGTCACAAGTTAATCCACAAACATTCACTCCACCAAGGGTAGTCTCACACCATATTTCACGAACACAACAAGATCCACACCATCGGGGACATGAGATTACCAGGGTTGTTCGCCCTCCATCGCCCAATCAGTATAGAAGGGAGGGAAGGGAATTCTCCACTTTCACTCAACCCTTGTTTGAAGTGTTGGAGAGTCTACGAATGCATGACATACTTCACCCTCTACCAGCCATGGGAGGTCAAACCACTGAATTAGTCAAACGCAGGGGCTACTGCCACTTCCACCAGAAATATGGTCACGAAACAAGCACTTGCATGAGGTTGAAGCATGAAATCCAAGATCTCATCGAAGCGGGAAAGATAAGTGATCCAGATCCTTCTCAACAGACGAAGCCTTCGACTTGTTCCTTGAATGGCGAAGTCTACAACGGATCAGGATAATCTAAAGAAGAAGTTCTCGAGATTGGGGACACTTATGAAGTGGGAGAATCTGAAGCTTCTTGAAGTAGCATGAGAGAGAGGAGTGCACTTGTAGTCTTTATCCTTGTCTTTTATTTTATCTTCTATTCCACAAGATGTTATTAACCTCCTTTTGAATTCAATGAAATTTCGTTTCCGCAAATTTATCCTAAACATACGTACTTACATTTGATATCTACTCAATTGAGATATTCCCGCTTCTATCATGGCACGGACGTAAGCTCTAGAATATACTTATTACTCAGTACCTAACCACTGAAGAGAGAAAATTAAGAGAGTAAAAAAAAATCATAAGAAACGATTCCCTAGCTCTACAATGATAAGTCGGGCATAGACCCATCAAATGAGGGGTCCTCACCGGCTTGTACCAAAAAGAAGACTCAGCGACAATCAACAAAGTCCGAAAAGAGAGAAAAGGAAGAGAAAAGAAGGGGCAAGCAACGAGCCCTCAGAGCCATACTTACACTGAGGCACCGATAAAGATTTCTCCCCCTCAAAGGGGGACACAAGTACAGGAGTGCGCCATTCCGAATGAGGCAGGGGCAACTAACCTATCAGCGATAAAGTATTTTGCTCCAGAATCAAGAAAGGGTTTAGACCTATGATGACTCAAAGTTAAACAAGGGAAGAAGAAAAAAAAAGAAAAAAAATGATGCTAAAAAGGCCCAGGGGCAAAGTCAAGTCAATCGGAAGTAAAAGAAAATAAATCAAAAGCTGACGTGATCAGCCAAGAGGCGTCAAGGTGGCAAGAGCGGTTGACATTGTCCAACAAATGTGTAATCAAATATACGAGAGAAGCTCATTGTAACGAAGAAAGATCAAATGCGTAGTCAAGTGAAGCCGAAGGCGGCGACAAAGTTCAGAACTTTAATCAATCTCGAGGGAACCGAGGAATCCTTCTCATGAAAATTAAAAAAAAGAAAGAAAGAAAATCCCGATAGGTTGAAAATCCGCAAAGGGCGGCCTATGCAACAATAAGGGACACCCCAATAAGTGAAAACCCCACGGGGCACTTGTTTGAAAATTCCGGGGTAAAAGGAGAGAGTTAAAATAACTGAAGTGTGAAAACCCGAAAGGGCATGCTTTGGTGACAATGGTTAATAAACTGAGCGGTAAACAATTCAATGTATCTTTTCCAGGTGCTTTATTTAAGCTAGACGGTTGCATTTGTAATGAAAACACCCGCATCAATAGACACCCCATCTCAACTGAAATCACCCCAACACCCATAAACCGATCCAAAATCTATAAAAAAAGAAAAACTAAAAAAAAAAAAAGACTATTCCTCTCTCTCATGCTCCATGAAGTCTGGTTCCTCTGCTCCTATGTGGTCCTCTCAAGGGTCAAATTTCGACCAAAGCGTCTCTCCTCCATAGCTACTCCCAACGGCAGTATCCCTAGTTTGGCGAACATGAAATCTCACCTCGAGTTGGCAGGGGCATACGCCCGCATCAACTTCTAACCTACACCAAGATGGTAACTTTAATCGGGGGCACAGCCCTACAATCAGATCAACGTCCGTCTCACTCCGGAAGCTTCTCCATTAACGAAGGCATCGGGCATGAACTCATCGTCAAATGATTAGCATAGAAATGGCCCGTGGATATAAACCCCCTGTGCTATCCGGTATCATTCACAATCAAGAAAGAAAGAAAAATTGAACAAAAATTGAACAAAAAGGTTGGATTGAAAACCTCAAAAGAGGCGATCCAAGCAAAAGGAGAGATAGAGAAAATCAGTGAGATATAGAAAAGATGAATTGAAAACCCCTAGGGGCAGTTCATGCAAAAGGAGAGATAGAGAATATCGGAGAGATCCCGTTGAGTTGAAAACCCGAAAAGGGCAGCTCATGCAAAAATTAGGGAAAAAATGAATACGTCAAACTCTGGTTAAAAGCGAGAGCCCCTTTGACACGAGCTCATCAACACCAAATCCCCGTCCTTACAACCCTTGGTTTGAAACTTAACCTCGCCCTCATCCTCGCACTCCTTGGGGACGGCCCGAAACATCATTTCTCGATCTGAAGCTACGAAAATCCTCCAAGCCTATGAAAAGGGAATCCATCCGAGCATCTCATCCACATGTACATAGTTTGCATTCCCACATGTCCATACATCCATATAAAGCAAAGCACTTAGGCCACACGTGCGCACATTCAAACACACGCACGGTCACCTGCATACGCACATATAAGTGTTTACATGCATCCATAGATTAGGCTACATCCACCCATCTCTATGCATCGCCACATACCTTTCCTTGACACAAGCTCATCAAAACCAAATTCACGTCCTTATAACCCTTAGTTTCAAACTTATCCTCACCCTCGTCCTTGCACACCTTGGGGATGGCCCGAAGCATCATTTATCGATTAAAAGCTACCTAAATCCTCCAGCCTATGAAAAGGGAATCCATTCGACCATCTCATCCACACATACATAGTTTGCATACACACATGTCCATACATCCGCATAAAGCAAAACACATAAGCCACACTTATACACATTCAAACACACGCACAGTCACCTGCACACACACACATAGGTGTTTACATGCATCCATAGACTAGGATATATTCACCCATCTATATGCATCACTACACGCCTGCGGTCGATTTAGAGACTAGGGTCGCTAGAAAGAGCCAGTTTACCTGCGGTCGATTTAGAGACCAGGGTTGCTATTGAGCCATTTTGCCTGCGGTCGATTTAGAGACTAGGGTTGCTTTTGAGCCATTTTACCCGCGGTCGTGGACCAGGGTTGCTATTGAGCCATTTTGCCTGCGGTCGATTTAGAGACCAGGGTTGCTTTTGAGCCACTTTGCCTGCGGTCGATTTAGAGACTAGGGTCGCTAGAAAGAGCCAGTTTACCTGCGGTCGATTTAGAGACCAGGGTTGCTATTGAGCCATTTTGCCTGCGGTCGATTTAGAGACTAGGGTTGCTTTTGAGCCATTTTACCCGCGGTCGTGGACCAGGGTTGCTTTTGAGCCATTTTGCCTGCGGTCGATTTAGAGACCAGGGTTTCTTTTGAGCCATTTTACCCGCGATCGTGGACTAGGGTTGCTATTGAGCCATTTTGCCTGCGGTCGATTTAGAGACCAGGGTTGCTTTTGAGCCACTTTGCCTGTGGTCGATTTAGAGACCAGGGCTGCTTTTGAGCCATTTTACCCGCGGTCGTGGACCAGGGTTGCTTTTGAGCCATTTTGCCTGCGGTCGATTTAGAGACCAGGGTTGCTTTTGAGCCATTTTACCCGCGGTCGTGGACCAGGGTTGCTATTGAGCCATTTTGCCTGCGATCAATTTAGAGACCATGGTTGCTTTTGAGCCATTTTGCCTGCGGTCGATTTAGAGACCAGGGTTGCTTTTGAGCCATTTTACCCACGGTCATAGACCAGGGTTGCTATTGAGCCATTTTACATGCAGTCAATTTAGAGACTAGGGGCCCTAGAAGGAGCGTCCGTCGATGGCTGATTCAAAGGCAATGACAGGACAGCCAAAGTAAAGATTGAAGACGAAGAAGGAACTTGCGACATGGAGATCAGGTATTTCTCCTTCCAATCTTTACGTGTCTTTTACTTTTATATGTTTTACATTGCATGTGTTGCGTTAGCAAAAAACGTTTTCAAAACACACACATCACTGTCAAAATAGGAAAGTAGGGGCAACTGTAGACACCGAGTCGGAGGACCTGTGACGAAAACCTGTAAACAAGACGGTTGAAGCGATTGATTCCGGAAGTTTTGAAAAACAAAAAATATATAAAGAATGATAAGTACATAATAAGGAAGAAAGAGTTATGGCGGGTCGCTGTTGCCAATGGGGCGGCATGGTGCGAGCGCTTAGCGGCATACGACGCGCGGTCGACGACAGTCGGACGCCCGCTCGACGGCGCGGGACGCGCGGTCGACGTCCATCGGATGCACGCATCCAACCACAAGTGGCGCGCGCTCGACGTTCGAGCGATGCACGGGCCCGGTGGCGTGGAGCGCGCTCTCATCGGCCACAGGACGTGTGCGCCCGGCAGCACGGAACGCGCGTTCGATGGCCGCGACACGTGGGCGCCCGACGGGACGGAACGCACGCTCGACGGCCGCAGGGCATGCGCGCCCGACGGCGCGAGACGCGCCCCTGCGGCCGTGGGGCGAGCACCCACCGATGTAGGGCGAACGCCCAACGGCGGTTGGGCGCGCTCGCCCAACAATTGTTGGGCGATCGCCCAACGTGAGGTTGGGCGGCCGCCCAACATGCCTTGGGCGGCCGCCCAACCCCCTTGGGCGACGCCCGATTCTTTTTGGGCGTCGCCCATTCCGCCGGGGATCCGTTTGCCTATAAAAGTCACGGATCCCCATGCATTTGAGAGGAGGAGGAGATTCTTTGGAGCTTTCTCACTCTAAACATTTTTAGAGAGAGAAAGTCAATTTTTTGGAGAAAATATTTTTTTTCCCAAAAAAATCCAAATTTTCCCAAAGTTAAATCAATCGGCTTCGACTGTCAGATACCGAATTTAAGGTATTATCCGAGGACTAGACTCTTTTATTTTATTTAATTTATTTCCTTCTTCTATTTATTTTTATGTTATAGTTTTTATTTATTTAGTTATTCATTTATTTTATCACGTTTTATTTAATTTAGCGTATTTATTTAATTTTTGTCTCGTGTTGAATAAAATGTGGTTTTGTTTTAAAATAAAAAACCTCGTTCTGATATCCCAATACGAACTGTGATCCGATAAAAAGGTAGTTCGGGTATTAAAGACGTTGTAATTTAAAGAATTTTCAAATAACGTTTTAAAATAAAAACGTCGTTTTAGGAACATCTGTTATTGACTATGATCCATTTTTGGTAGTTCGGAAATCCAAAACGATTGAATTAGATTTAATTTAATGCTTTTGAATAAATCTGGAAATAATTGGAGTGCTGCTGTAATTTGCCATTTCTGTCACTAATTGCTGTTTCCGTCGGTAAATCTGCTGGAATGTAAAAAATGCTGTTTTAGTCCCTCTTTCTCAACTTTTAAGTTTTTGATCCTTGGTATACATATATATAGTTATGTAATATATACTTTTAAACTATTTTTTTAGATATTTGGTACCTATAGTTATTTAGAACGTCTATATATTATTTTTCATTAATTTGATCTATTATAAGTATATGTATATATATATTTCCTTTTTCATTCATTTGAGTTATATTGGATTTTATTTTAAATGTTATTTACTTGAGCATTTTGGAGATAATTAGTAAATATTAGTGGATAAATATATATTATTTTTGACATTTAAAATTACATTAGTTATGTATATATATAGTTTTGGGATATTTAGGCTATATTAGTTATTATTAAATAAAACTATTTTGGTGACAAATGTTATTTTCTTATCTAGGAGTTTTATTTACTATTTTCACATGTTTAAAGTATAAATGTATTATATTTAGTATTTTCATATATGTATTATATAGTCTCTTTTCATTAACTTTTATTTCATATTTCCTTTTTGGATTAAAATGTATATATATATGCTTATATTATTTTCTTTATTCTTTTGGGCCATTTAGGGGTCCATGTTTCAAATGGGCTTTATTTGGGAGTGAATTTTGGTTTAAATATGTTTATTATTGTAATTATAACAAGTAGAGAATCCACTAAGGAAAAAGGGAAAAATAAATCACAAAAAGAGTTTTCAATTTAATTATTTAAACTAATGAGTTTTTAGAAGTTCCTAATGTAAATAAATAGTGTTTTCTTGACATTTCAAAATCGTTTCCCAAAACATCACGCTTTAAAACCTTAGTCCGTTCCAACGACGGATTAAGCGAACCTTGTAATTAAAATCGTTTTCATTGTAAATAATGAAGTTTTGAATCGTTTTCTTAAATGATTTGTACAAAATAAAATTGACTTGTATGTTTAACCACGTTTTCTTATCAAAGGTTTTTATCTCAAATGCTTTCAAACACTCGAGTCGTTCCAACGGCAATTCGGGTGAACTTCATCAAACGGGGTTTTAAAACGCACCTAAATCGTTCCAACGGCGATTAAGGTACGAACCCTGAAAATAAATTCGTTTTGGGGAAATAAGTTAGCATAGAATTAACACGCAACACGACATGTAAATCACGTTGTAACTAAATCACTTCTTTCTTCCCCCCTCTCTTTGTATGAATATTAAACTGGTGTAAATGAGTGATTCTTTTCAATAATATATGCTCAAAACGGTTTCTAAAAAGAGAAAGAAAAGGTTTCAAATGAATTTTAAACTTAAAGAAGTATACGATTAGTCTGTTATCGCCTAACATGCTGAGTAGGAGGCCGGTGGTTCATAACCGGGCGATGTCGGGGTGCCTAGTAGCCTTTCTCTAGAAAGGAGCTAGCCTTCTCGGCTCGTACCTAAGTTTCCCGAACCCACACCGGTCTCCCGCAAGGGATCAGTGTTCATTTTCCCATTCATGGGTGGCGACTCTTCCATATCTCCGAGCTCCGGTCCTGCCGAGCAGCTTGATTCCATGATTGGTTGCTTTCAGCGCCAATCACCGCTTACGTCGCCATGAGGTGTCCACCCCCCGGTCCGCCCGGGAGATTAGGCCGCGGCACCTCGTCTAACAACAGGTATCCTGATTGGGATTTAAAATCATTCTCATCTGTGAGATGACTAGCGTCTGAAAATCCTTCAATTTTCAGATCTCCTTCTCCGTACACTAGGAACATATCTTTAGTCCTTCTCAAGTACTTAAGAATGTTCTTGACGGCAATCCAATGCTCGTCTCCCGGATTCCCTTGGTAACGACTCGTTACAGATAACGCGAACGCTACGTCAGGTCTAGTGCATAGCATAGCATACATAATCGAACCGATCGCGCTGGCGTACGGGACTACAGCCATGCATCGTTTGTCATCATCAGTTTTAGGACATTGATGATTGTTTAACTTTACTCCATGTAGCATGGGTAAGTTACCTCGTTTCGATTCAAGCATGCTAAACCGATTTAGCACCTTTTCAATGTATGTAGCCTGTGAAAGACCAAACAGTCTTCTCGATCTATCTCTATAGATCTTTATACCAAGTATATAAGCTGCTTCACCAAGGTCTTTCATTGAGAAGTTACCGGATAACCATACTTTTACCGACTGTAATAGAGCAATGTCATTTCCCATCAACAGTATATCGTCCACATATAGTATGAGAAATGCTATAGAGCTCCCACTAGCTTTCTTGTAAATGCAAGCTTCTTCGCAATTTTGTTCGAAACCAAATTGTTTTATGGTTTCGTCAAAACGCTTGTTCCAGCTTCTAGATGTTTGCTTGAGTCCATAAATGGATCTCTGAAGTTTGCAAACTTTATTTGCATCCTTTGATATGAAACCTTCAGGCTGCATCATGTATACATCCTCAAGCAGGTTTCCATTTAGGAAAGCTGTTTTCACATCCATTTGCCAAATCTCATAATCGTAGTGAGCGGCAATAGCAAGCATGATTCTGATTGATTTGGACATAGCAACAGGAGAGAAGGTTTCATCATAATCAACACCTTGTTTCTGACGATATCCTTTCGCTACCAGCCTAGCCTTGTAGGTGCTAACCTTTCCATCCATGTCAGTCTTCTTTTTGAAGATCCACCTGCACCAAATGGGAATTATCCCTTCGGGTGGATCAACCAAAGTCCACACTTGGTTAGTATACATGGAATCCATTTCAGAATCCATGGCCTCAAGCCATGCTTTAGAATCTGGACTAGTAAGAGCCTCTTCGTATTTTTCGGGTTCGTCGTCCAACACGGGAACCTCGTTATCATCTCCCACTAGAAAACCATATCTAACTGGGAGTTCACGAACTCTTCGTGATCTACGAATAGGTGCCACTGGAGTCTCATCTAATGGGACTTCTTCGGGTACCTCAACCGCTTCTGTTGTTTCAGTCGGTGTTTCTTCCTCTTGAACTTCGTCGAGTTCAATCACGCTTCCCTTTTGTGTTTCTTCGAGAAACTCTTTCTCTAAGAAGGTTGCGTGCTTGGATACTATTACTTTCTGATCATCTGGATGATAGAAGTAATACCCTATGGTTTCCCTGGGATATCCAATGAAGAAACATTTATCAGATTTAGAATCTAGTTTGTCGGACGCTATGCGTTTGACATACGCTAAACAACCCCATACTCTCATAAATGAGAACACGGGTTTCCTACCAACAAACAATTCATATGGTGTGGAACTAGCGGATTTAGTTGGTACTCGGTTCAGGGTGAAGAGAGCAGTTTCTAAGGCATAGCCCCAGAATGTCTTTGGAAGTAAGGCCATGCTCATCATGGATCGTACCATATCTAATAGGGTACGATTTCTCCTCTCGGATACACCATTGTGTTGTGGTGTATAGGGAGGTGTCCATTGTGAGCATATCCCACATTCAGTTAGATAATTCAGAAAATCATCAGAAAGATATTCGCCACCTCGATCGGATCGAAGCGTCTTTATTTTCTTTCCTAATTGATTTTCTACTTCATTCTTGAAGCATTTGAACTTGTCAAAAGCTTCTGATTTGTGCCTCATCAAGTAGATGTAACCATATCGAGTATGGTCATCTATGAAGCTTATGAAGTATCTGAATCCTCCTCTTGCTTGGACCGACATAGGACCGCATACATCTGAATGAATGAGTCCTAGAGTGTCTGATACACGCTCACCTTTATTGCTAAAGGGTGTCTTTGTCATTTTACCTTTTAAACATGATTCGCATGTTTCCAATGATTCGGAATCGATTGGATCTATAAGCCCATCTGAATGTAGCTTTAGCATGCGTCTCTTGTTTATATGGCCTAAACGACAATGCCACAAGTAAGTTGAATTATCTATCTTATGTCTTTTGGTATCAATTGCAAAAGCAGGAATTTTGTTATCTAACACATAAATCCCATTTTGTGAAATTCCAGAAAAATAAAAGATCGAATCTTTATAAATATTGCAACTCTTGTCTTTTATTGAAATATGAAAACCGTCGTCAACAAGACGGCTAATAGAAATAATGTTACGAGACATCTCAGGAACGTACAAACAATTTCTTAATTCTATTACAAGCCCAGAGGGCAAAGGTAAAACATAATCTCCAATTGCGAGGGCGACAACTATTGCTCCATTTCCCACTCGCAAGTTTATGCTTCCTTTCTTTAGTTCCTTAGTCTGATTTATCTCCTGCATATTCGTACAAATATGAGATCCACATCCGATATCAAGTACCCAAGATTCAGACAGTGAAACTGTATTTATTTCAATATAAAACATACCAGATGCTGAAGCACCGTTATTTTCCTTCTCGTGGAAGGTTATGTACTCCATGCAGTTCCTCTTCCAATGCCCTAAGTCACCACAATAGTAGCACTTTCCTTTGGGCTTCTTTGGTTCCTTTCCCTTCGTTTCGGTGAGCACAGCCCCCTTGCATTTATTAAGATGGTTTGGATTAGGAGCGACCCCTTTCCTTTTTCTCGATCCTTCAATAGTAAGGGCCAGTATCTCCTCGTTTTCTTTTATAATGGGCTCGACTGACTCGAGCATATGTGCAAGCTCTACAAGAGAGGTTTGCAAGCCACTCATTTGGTAGTTCATTACGAACTGTGAGTAACTCTCGAGGAGGGACTGAAGAAGTAAGCTTTCACTTAGTTCATGGTCCATCGCATCTCCAATACTAGAAAACTTGGTGATAAGGCTGATCATCTTTGCACAATGTGCCATTACAGATGTGCCCATCTGCATCTTGCTTTTATATAACTCCTTGGTTATTTTGAAGCGCTCGCACTGAGTTTCATTCACAAATAACTCTTTGAGGTGCTTGACCATGGAATAGGCATCCATATCTGAATGTAGTTGCCTTTTAACTTCCGGTGTCAGAGATGTAAGTATGATGTCCCCCGTTTGATCATCATCAGATTTATGCTTCAAGTAAGCATAAAATTCTTGGTAGGGAGCATCATCAGTTGGGTAAGGGGGTATCGGTGTATCAAGTACATACCCTTTCCTCTCGAACTTCAAAACAATTTTGAGGTTACGAAACCAGTCAGTGAAGTTTGAACCATTCAATTTGTTATCGGTAAGGATGTAGCGCAGATCGGTGTTAGTCATGATTTTAAGAGTGTGTTTAAATAAAACCTGAGAGTGAGAAAGAGTAAATGTATGTCATTCATTTGCTTTAAAGTATAACAATCTAAAATTATAGGCCTTTTAATTTATTTCAGATTGCTCCCACTATTTTGCAAATTAATAGCCCTCCATATTAATTCGAAGAATTTCACAAATCCTTTAGTGAGCTAGGATCCTAACTCCTGAGATTTCGCCTTGAGTTTGCTCAACAAGCTAGTCTCATTTGTTAGGTAGATTCATGTAATCAATCACATCTCGAATGTGACTCCTAGGTTATTGGGTTACTAACCACATTAGTAACTAATATGCTATTCACATTAATCCCAACCATATTGCCCATTAGTTTATGACAACATGAGTTTGCTCATCCAATTATCATAATCTAATTTAAGTATTACCCCATATTCATGAAAGAATGACTTTCTTTAATTCAGGTGTTACCATAAGACCCCGAACTTGAGTTTGCTCAACAACCCAAAGGCCCCCAGTACTGCCGGCTGAATTATAATATTAGGGAGGGGCAACCGATTTTAATAACTTGCTTATTTACTTAACTTTTTAACAAGGGATTTTATTTAGGTCTCATAATCTAACTTAGTCTTGATTTGCTTTAGCATACATCAGACACACATACATTCACATACATTGGCGTTATGGACATATCATCTAAATTATTCCGTCGAGCCAGAGACGGAATAAAAGGGCAAACCTAAAGAAATACTAACTATTACATATTTCTCTTTAGGCCCTCCGTCTTCTCCATGGCGCCTTGAAATTACATATTAATTTATATACTACTATAAGAAAACTTCAATTGAATTGAAGGGAATCGGATGAGAGGAGAAATTACAATAGATAGTAGAAAGGCAGGACGCGCATGCCCTATTTCAAAAATACCAAAAGACTAAAAGAGGGTCCAAATATGTCCATAACTCCAAACATGCATAGACTCAATTAAATAAATTTAATTGGTTGATTACATAACCGGCTTATGTAATATTTAGGTTAATCACATTAACTTGTCAAATTAACTTTCATCCAATTTTACTTCTAATCGTTTTGTATCTTTATATTAATCCTTAGATTAATATAACCATATAAAACGTCGATTATGCATGTCCCAATTATTTTGATTTCAATTCATTTAACACTTTGATTTACAACTTGGTAAAAACAAACTTTTAAACGAATTTTCATTCGATAATCAAAACAGAAAACTATTAATTTCTGAAACATATATATATATATATATATATATATATACAAATTGTTTTCAAGCCGATTTTAACAATTAAAATCAAGTGGGATTTGGGCTGGGGGCCTGAAACTGGGCTGCTGCCGTTTGGCAGCAGCCCTGTGGCTGCGCACGCGGCTGGTCGCGCCGTGAGGCGCGACCCGAGCCGCTGTCGTATTTTTTTTTTAAAACATATATATATATATATATATCAGATTTTAAAACGGTTTTAAAAAACGATTTTCAGAAATAGGAAAAACTACAATAGATTTCCGTTTTATCTTTTAGAATTAATAAAACTAATTTTATTAACCTAACTATAAAACTAATAGATTTTGTCATAATGATTATCAACCGAAATAATTAGGAACATACGCATAATCTATTTTAATTAACAATTAACTAAAATTTATTTATCTTTAGAATTAATTAATCAAACTATTTGTTAATTAATCCTAACCATAAATATTTATTCAATCCTATTGAAAAACTTCTAAATTTTCATATATGAAATAACGGATTTAACGATGGCTCTGATACCATTGAAGGAAATTAAGGCTAAGGTATAGCAGCGGAAATATAAAATTTTAGCCTACTTCCTTTTAACCATAGGATCGGTTAATCGTTATTTCATATAAAGAGGGATAAGAAGAAATACCTTTTGAAGAACAATCTACCGTTGTTAAAGAAGCGCCCACAATTCTTCTCCGAGTTCCCAAGCACGTAGTATAACACGGTGAGGTTAAGTTAGAATCAACCGTATGAGATGCAACCAAAATAGATTGCCTCTAATTAACCAACACAAGATCAAAGAGAAAGAAAGATAGATGAAATTAATCGATCGATGGAAGCCGTATGAATTCTAGTCCACGAACTAGGGGATGCGAATTCACTTTCTCTCTAATTGTATGTTTCGAAAATCACAATGAGGGGAGGGGTTAGGCTTAGTCGAAATTCATGTAGTAGGGGGGTATATATAATAACTTGTATCTAAACCCTAGTTAGATAGGAATAGGTTACTTAATAGGAATTCAATTCGGAATAGGATTCTCAATTATTATCTTATAATACATCTAATATATCTAGGATAATAATAAATAACTTAATTGGATAATAATAGGAGTATATTAATCTAATTAAAACTCCTAACTTAATTATCTCTTAATTAATTTAATTCATAAACCTAATCAAATTAGAATTAATGGAATTAAAATAATTCCTTATTTATTATATATAAATTTTGGCCCCCTCTATTTAAATGGGCCTTACTGGGCTCAATCGGGCTTCCATTTATTAATGACATCCATCTCTCTTTTGGTTCCAAGTCTTATGTGTGATCCATTAGGTTCTTACTACTTCTGGCCGTATGCAACTATTAAATTAATTTCTTCAAGAATTATATTTAATCCTTGCATAATGGAATGATGTACTGAGTATGTTATTGGCAAGTCTGTAATCATTCCCCCAGAGTCCGTTAAGAAGACAGGTTGATTCTGTCGTTAACCCTTCCGTACAGTATAATTCGATCCTTTATCAACTACATCCTTGAACTGAATCTTATGACTATGGGTGATGTCAAGTCACATATAGCGAGACGTTCATTTTACTTGTATAGGCTGAGTCAACTCAAATAGATAGGTTAAGTGAAATCTGTATTTCTTACTCTTAAGCTATCACCTTGCAAGGATTTAGAGTCGAGTCTTCCACAAGCGATCCTTGGATGTATCTCCCATTAATCGGGAGTGATAAATGCTCAATCCAATGTATATACCCTGACATTACCTCCTGTGACACCCAACCTTTGCAGTTCACACCCCAGAGTCATCTCTGTTAAGGATCGTGGGACCGCAGGATCAAAGTCTCACATTCAGTAATTCAGGATGACCAATTAACATTCCTTTGAGTCTGAGAATTAGTTATACCTATTAATACCAATGAGATGAACATGTGACAAGGATGAATCTACCCATCCTGTTATCTCAAATCGGATCCCCAATCCTAATGAACGACGTTTCATCGGATCTATGTAACTGTCCAGATATCTATATATATGAAGCTTGTGAGATCAGCTTTCTGTCGGACAGAAGACATTGTTACATACAAGTCTCAACAGTGATATATCAATCCTAAACATATCACTTGACTTGGGGTGGTTTTAAGTTTATTAGTTTATTATAAAGTTTTGTCTCACTTCATGCTTGTATGAACACTTTATAATCACTTTAAACAAACTTACGGATTTCCTTTTATTAGACTTTATTTAGTGCTTAAAAGGGATTGCCTTTATATATAGTTATAAAACATATATCTCATTAAAACAAATGATATAAAGAACAATTCATTTACATTAAGTTTGTATCCTGCAACAATTGTCTATAGGACACTAAACCCCAACATAGATTAGGATTATGAATTAAATTAATTAAAGGATAAATAAGTTATGAGTTTTAATTAGATTATATTACTCCTATTATTATCCAATAAGGTTATTGTTATTATCTTTTATATTAAGATATATTAATAGATAATAATTAAGAATTCTATTCCAAATTGAATTCTTATTTCATTAACCTAATTCTATCTAACTAAGGATTGGATACAAGGAAGATTATAAATAGCCCTATAGGGATTTTCGAAATCCACCCCCCTAAGAACAAGCTAGAGAATTTCGAATTCCACCCTAGCAACAAGAGAGAGAATTTAGACCCCTAGCTCGAGGACGAGATTTTCCACCGCTTCCTTCCGTTCAATTGATTTTCATCTCTTTCTCTTTATCCTTGATCTTGTGTTGATTAATTAGAGACAATCTACTTTGGTTGTTAATAAACGGTTGATTCTAACTTGATCTTCTGTTGTTTTGTTTTGTGCTCGGGAACTCGAAGTAAGAGTTGGTGGCACTTCGTTTGCAACGGTACATAGAACATCAAAAAGGTATTTCTTCTTATCCCTCTTTGTATGAAATAACGGTTAACGGATCTTGGGGTTAATGGAAATAGGTTAAAATTTTTATATTTCCGCTGCTATACGTTAGCCTATTTTCCTTCAACTCCCCCGTAAGGGTTGAGCCACTGACTTAGTTTTACTTAAACATTTTAAGGTTTAATCAAGTAAGTCTAAGGTCAGTTTTCAGAGTAAGGTCAATACTTGGAACATTTTCACTTTACTCAGTTTTGATATTACGTTAAGCGAAAGATTAAGTTCAGATATCAGAGTAGGCTGAGTGAATCAGTTGGGCTGAGTAGTTTTACTCAGAGGCCAAGTACTTGATTTAATTTTTATGTTCACAAGCTTTAGTTACTGTGTTCAATGAGTTTGAGTAAGACGATATGTGAGAAAGGTCATGAATTTAGATCAACACAGCAGACATGCATAAAGCGATAAATAGATAACACAGTTGTTTTAGAAGAAGATGCGATAATATTTAACTCAACAAAGCAAGAAACATGTCAGCAGCAAATACACAAGTTAAAAATATCTATCGCCTAATGTTGACAGAAACTTGGTTTGATTTGGGCTTGGTTTGCTGACTTGACTTCGTTGTATCTTGTTGCTGAGGTTGAGTGCTGGGAGGGACAGCAGAAGTGGAACAAGGATGTTTCTTCGTTTGAGTTCCTGCTGGGTGTTTATCTTTCTCCCCCTTTTTGCCAGCATCAATAGGCTGAGGGACAACAACATAAAACTTCCCTTGATCAACAGCACGAGTTAGCAGTGTTGAATACTGTTGGAGTTGGCTCGTACTGTGTTTAAGCCCATCAAAAACTTTGATACCACCAGCCATATCGGATGTTGGAATCTCCATATGAGAGCTGATGACGCTGAGAATGAACTCAAGTGACTTGCCCATCTAGGTAATGGAGTCCGTCATTTTGGCGTAGGACTGATGATACATCTTGGGCAGTGCAGCATCATAGTGATGGCACTGATTGGATTGATGTGTGACATGCTGATAAGTAGACTTGGCGAGTTGGAAGATTTCAGATGACTTCGCCTGGTCAGTTTGCATCTCTTCTCTATATAAGCTTAGCATGCGAATGGCTTCAGCGATTTGCTCTATTGTGCATTGAGAGGAAGAGGAAACCAATTCTCTAGTGGCAGTCAGCTCTGTGAAGACTTGAGCTACTTGAGCGGACTGAGCTACACCCGAGTTTGCGACAGATAAGGCATTCAGCTTTCCTTCAATGGTATCCATGTGATGCACCATGTGGAGATGAAGGTTAGCCATCTTTGTAGCAAACTCCTATTTTGGCTGCTGAGCGACCATATTGGTTAGCACACACAAAAGCTCCTTAAGATTTTTTAGTTCAGTCAGAAGTTGCGTTATGGTGCTCAGTTGAGTAGGCTCAGTAGAAGGACACTTAGCATCAGAGGCATAAGTGTGTTGTATGTCTGCGATCAGTTCTTGAGCAGCTAGTAGGATTCTTTTTCCAGAGTGGGAAGTAGTCAGGAAACTCAAGGGGTCAGATGATGAAGTCTCAGGAACTGAACTCTGGTTGGCAGTAGGTGTTTGGACATTTGATTGCTCACCAGGATTAGAGGTGCCTTCTAGATTAAGTGAGGGTTGAGCAATTGGAGTGGCAGACTCAGTGTTGAGACCAGCAGCAGGTGCTGACTGATTTGCTAACTGCTCAGTAGGAGGATTGAGTGGTGCAGTAGCATTATCTACCTGCTCAGTGTCATTCTGGAGCTGAGTATGGACTTGTGGAGGAGTCAGCTCGAGATTGTCCTGAGCAGGAGTTTTCTCACTTACTTGTTCATATAATTGAACAGTAGGTTCTTCGATCACTTGCTCAGTTGATGCATGAGCAGTGGTGTCGGCAGACTTCTGACCTTGAGGAGCGTCAGCTTTGGCATGTTCCTGACTGTGAGAAACAGAGGCTTGTTTTTCCTTGACTGGACTGGGCTTTGCAATTGGTTTTGAAAAGAAGTTGAAATCCAAAGAAGTTAAGTCGACAATAGGGTTACGCAGTGGAGAGTGATCTAGAATGTCAAACACGGGTGGTTTGCGTGACTTCCGTTTGAACCTTTTCTCACTCCCTTCTTTGGATAGGTTTGGAGAAGGGATTTGGTCAGGAGAATTTGTGTTTGTTGACTCAAGATGGACGTCCTCAGCCTCAACAGTTGTTGGTAACTCAGTGTCAATAGTTGGGGATTCAGTTTCAGGCTCAGTAGCCGGTTCTTTGGTAGTTGATTTGCTCGGTGCAGTCTTCTTAGTCTTCTCAGCAGAGATAGACTTATTATGCTAATAGCAGGGAGTTTGTGCACTTTTATCAGGTTCCTGAGCTCGCAGGAAGAAGGAGTCGTCTGGAATAGCAAAATCCAGAGGAGTTGCATTTAATGGTGTAACTCCAGAAGCCTTCTTCCTCTTTAGGGGTGGCTCAGTGTCCTCCGGTTCATCCTCAACCACGTGGACAACGGCATGTCATTTTTGGGCAGCCTTGGCAGGCTCAGCTTTCTTCTTAGCCGAAACAGCGGGAGAGGGTTTGGCCAGCACCATTTTAATTCTCTTGGCAGTCTGTATTGCCGGCTGAGCTTTCTGTGCAGCTGACGTGTCTGCTTTTCTCTTTTTCTCTTTACTGGGCAGCTCAACTTCCTCTTCATCTTCAATCACAGTTTCCTTTCCTTTCTTTGATTTAGATTTGAAAGGAAGGTTGTGTGCTAGTCCAGCAAGGATTTCAACTGTGATTTCCGACCCTACTATGCTTTCTTCACCTTTGAAGCTGATCTGATGATCCTTGAGGATCTTGGTGATGAGTGATCCCATTCGAAGAGCTCCAGTGCTTCGTTGAAATGCTCCGATCAGAAACACAAGCATGTTTAGAGGTTTGTAGTTCAGCATGTGCCATAAGAAACACTGCTCGAAGTTGGATGCGAAAGATGTGGCATTGACCTTTGGGAACAAATAGTTTGTCAGGAGATAGTGGGCGTGTCTTTGTTGCTGACTAAGTGAGGTGCACGATATTTCACCGACGTGACCTTCTGGCTTACAGAACTCAGCTGTGTACTTGACTCGTTTATAGTCATTGGTTTTCCTTAATTTAGCTCCTTCCGCCTTTAGGTCTAAGAGAATGGACAGGTATGAAGGGTCGATGATGATTTGTTTCTTGTTTACATACGTGACCATGAAATCAACATCGTCTGTAGCAACCAATAGATTTGTGTAAAACTCAGTCACTAGCCTAGGGTAAGTCAGGCCGCTGAGAGAAAAGAGTTTGGTCCATCCGTTCTTGGATATCCAGTCGCTGTAGGGTTTCTTAACTTCGACGAAGCTCTTGGAGAACCATCGTGAAGCGATGACATCGAGGCCTTCAACATCCGAGAATACAGATCGAAAGGTTCTCTCCTTAGGTTTCTTACCCTTGTCTTTCTTCTTCTTCTTTGAAGGAGTTGAGTGTTCGGTGCTTGGGTCCATTCCAAGGATGCTGACTTCATCCATGGGTTTGTCGTGTCGACCATGACCAGTTTGAGCCTCTTCTTTTGAGGTTTCGTCATACTCCTGCTGAGGATGAGAGCTAGGATTGATATCTGATCGGTTGTCTTTGTACTGATCATCGGAGAGGTTCTGGGAATCAGACATGATGTTCTTGAAGAGTTCTTAGGAATTTGTCAAAGAGTTTGAGATTTGAGAGAGAGAGAGACCGAGTGCGAAAATCAAGCGTAGAAAGTGAATAGTGAGAAATCTTTCACTATTTATAGCTGATAGGTGTTGATTTGATAGGTCAGGGAGAACGGTGGGAATTTGAACCATCGATAGTCAGTCATTAATTGCGAGAAACGGCGCGTGGTTTTACTAATGATGACGCTTATGTCATCCTAAAGGCTACTTAAATACGCGTGCAAACCCTAATTGTGCAAGTTGCTTTACTCGGCAGTTCAAGTGCTAAGTGTATAAGTCAGTTTTATAACTTTGTATGGTAAAAGCACTCAGCATGAATTATACTTAGAATTTATTGAAGAGGATTAAACATACTGATAGCTTCTCTAAGTATGTTGAATTGCTCACGAGCCAGCGGCTTGGTGAAGATATCGGCAAGCTGCTCATCTATTGGGACATAGGTCAGCTTGATCTCACCTTTGAGTACGTGGTCTCTGATGAAGTGATGCCTTATGCTGACATGCTTCATCCTGCTGTGCTGGATTATGTTCTTTGATAAGTCAATGGCACTTTTGTTGTCACATTTGACTTCAATCATTGTGGTCTGAACACCATAATCTTCTAGCTGTTGTTTGATCCAAAGGACTTGGGCAACACAGCTTCCAGCAGCAATGTACTCAGCTTCGGTGGTTGACAAGGCTACTGACGACTGCTTTTTACTGAACCAAGACACAAGACAACTTCCAAGGAAATGACATCCTCCTGAAGTGCTTTTTCGCTCCAGCTTGTCTCATCCATAGTCAGCGTTAGTGTATCCGAGAAGTGTAAAATCATGAGTGTTGGGATACCATAAGCCTGCATTCACTGAGCCTTGCAAATATCTAAGGATTCTTTTTACAGCTATGTAGTGAGATTCCTTAGAGTTAGATTGATATCTAGCGTAATAACATACTGAGAACTGAATGTCCGGCCTGCTAGCTGTTAAGTAAAGTAGAGAGCCGATCATACCTTGATATAATTTGCTATCTACTAACTTACCACTTTCATCAGCACAAAGGACAGTGTCAGTGCCCATTGGGGTAGATATTGGCTTACAGTTTTCAAGTTCATATTTCTTCAATATCTCCTTAGCATACTTCGTTTGACTGATGAAGATGCCATTCTTTCCTTGTTTGATTTGAAGTCCAAAGAAGAAGTTGAGTTCTCCCATCATTGACATTTCAAACTCAGTCTGCGTCTGCTTACTAAACTCCTTGCACATAGATTCGTTAGTAGCACCAAAAATTATGTCATCAACATATATTTGAGCCAGTATGGTGTCTTTACCCTTTCTCTTAATGAATAAGGTTGTATCAGCTTTGCCTCTGACATAATTTCTAGTCAGCAGGAAACTGGTCAGCCTCTCATACCAAGCACGTGGTGTTTGCTTGAGACCGTACATAGCCTTTTTGAGTTTATAGACATGGTTTGGGAATTTAGGATCCTCAAACCCTAGAGGCTGATTAACATAGACTTCCTCATTTATAACTCCATTAAGAAATGCACTCTTAACATCCATTTGAAACAATTTAAAATTCATGAAACTGGCATACGCGCACAATATTCTAATTGCTTCAAGCCTTGCCACTGGGGTGAAGGTCTCACCGTAGTCAATACCTTCCTGCTGACTGTAGCCTTGAGCTACAAGTCTTGCTTTATTTCTGACTACATTCCCCTGTTCATCCAGCTTGTTGCGGAAGACCCATCTTGTTCCTATGGTCTTCTGGCTTCTTAGGTTTGGCACCAAGTCCCAAACTTCATTTCTTTTAAACTGATCAAGCTCTTCTTGCATTGCACCCATCCAGAACTCATCGTTCTCAGCTTCTGAAAAATTCTTTGGTTCCAGAACTGAGACAAAAGCTACATTGCTGAGGTATCTTCTGAGTTGATTCCTTGTCATCAGGGTATTCTCAGCAGCATCGAGAATGGCGCTTTCAGAGTGTCCTCTTGGGATTCTGATTTCTTTCGGTAGTGTGATGTCTTGAGCTGGTTGTGTTTCAACAATCTCTGCAGGTATGGATTGGTCAGTGAAAATAATTTGAGTGTCGTTTTTACCTTTGGTCAACCCTTGAAGTGGTAACTCAGCGGCTCCACTTTGGTCAACATCTGCTGAGTATGGATCATCCTTAGTCGATTGACTGACCTTCCCTGCAGGGTTAGTTTCATCGAACTCAATGTGCACTGACTCTTCTAAGACCTGAGTTCATTTATTGAAAACTCTATATGCTTTGCTGTTTGTTGAGTAGCCTAAAAAGATAGCTTTATCAGCTTTTGAATCAAACTTAGTAAGGTTGTCTTTAGTATTTAAGATAAAACATTTACAACCAAAGGCACGAAAGTATCCAATGTTGGGTTTTCGTCCTTTCCAAAGTTCGTAGGGGGTCTTTTTCAATATGGGTCTGACTAGAGCCCTATTGAGTATATAACAGGCTGTGTTGACAGCTTCACCCCAAAAGTACTTTGGAAGCCTATTCTCACTCAGCATTGTCCTGGCTATTTCAACCAGGGTTCTATTCTTCCTTTCAACTACCCCATTCTGTTGAGGAGTTCTAGGAGCAGAGAAGTTATGGTCAATGCCGCTGGCTTCACATAACTCAACAAACTGTTGGTTTTTGAATTCTCCACCATTATCACTTCGGATGTGAGCTAGTTTTAGGTCTTTATCATTTTCAAGTTTTCTAACCAATGTTGAAAATGTCTCAAAGGTTTCATCCTTGCTACTCAGCAAGATGATCCAGGTGTACCGAGAAAAGTCATCTACAATGACCAAGGAAAATCTCCTACCACCCAAGCTCAGTGGCTGGACTGGTCCGAAGAGATCCAAGTGTAGCAACTCTAGTGGACGCTTAGTTGGGACGATGTTTTTACTGTGAAAAGATTTTTTTGTTTGTTTTCCTTGCTGACAAGCATTGCACAATTGATCCTTTTCGAACTTAAGTTCGGGCAGTCCCTCAACTAATTGCTTTCTTGCTAATTTGGCTAGGAGGTCCATGCTTACATGACCAAGTCTCCTGTGCCATAGCCAGGAATTTTCTTCCTTTGATACTAAGCATATATTTTTTGAAAATTTCTTTTCCAAATTCAGCATAAAGACATTGTCAACGCGAGGGGCGGTTAAAATTAATTCATTTGTTTTCCCCTCGAGTATTTTACATCCAGTGGCATCGAATATAACCTTTCTACCGCTATCACATAGCTGAGCTATGCTCAGTAGGTTATATTCAAGTCCTCTGACTAGGGAGACTGACTCAATAGTAGGATTACCACCAACGGTTCCTGACCCTACTATCTTACCCTTCTTGTTGTCTCCAAAACTTATGCTTCCTCCTCGTTTAAGCTCAAGTGTGATGAACTGAGTTTCATCACCCGTCATATGCCTCGAGCATGCACTGTCAATGTACCACAACTTTGACTTCTCCGCACATCTCAAGCCGACCTGCAATATAACTAGTTATCTTTAGGTACCCAAGTCTTTTTGGGTCCTCGTTTGTTAGACACAGCAGGTGATACATCATATTTCATTTTATGACGGCACACATTGATGGTGTGGCTAGTCTTACCACGGAAGTCACAATGGACCTTTCTTTGTGGACACCTTATTGGCGGGTCGGCACCATTGTGCTGAGCATGCCAACATACCTTAGTGGTGTCGCCTTTCTTCGCACAAAAATCACATTGGACATTTCGTTGGGGAGTATATTTCCGCTGACTAGTACCTGAGTACTCAGCGTAATGATGGAAACTCTTCTTATTTGGAACCTTTAGTTGGTTCTGAATAGATGTGATGTCCTTTCTCAGTTTCTTAGAATCTGATTGGACCTCAGTGACATACTTATGCATGATTTGTAAGTTCTCGTCTTGCCTAGTATTGTCCTGGAGAAGATAATGGAGATCACTGAGTTTGATCTCTTCAATCTCATCACATCGCTGACTGAGTGCTCGTACCTTTTTGTTACACTTTTTGACAAGTGTATAAAGATCACTCAGGGCGTTAATCATTTCGTTTCTGAGCAAAGGTAGAGTTGTTACCTCAGTTGGTTGTTCCTCATTGTCGGATGCACATAATGAGTCAGCTTGCTCAGAAGGACAGAGGTCAGCAGCCTCATCTGCCATGAAATAGATGTTTGCTGACTTAGTGGCTTCAGCTCTAGATGAGGATGATTCATCGCTATCGCTCCATGTGGCCACCATTGCTTTTCTCCCACTTTTCTTGTCCTTCTTCAGAGTAGGACAGCTTGACTTGATATGGTCAGTTTGATGACATTCAAAGCATGTGATAGGCTTTGAGCTTTCCTTCTTGTATTTGTTGTCGCTTGACTCAGCTTTGTATTTGTCATATTTCTTGAATGGCTTTCTGCTGTACTTGTCATTCTTGCGGAACAGCTTCTTCATCTTTCTTGTGAACATGGCCATTTCTTCATCATCAGATGAGTCACCATCAGTGGAGTCAGCTTTCATGACAAGAGACTTTTGCTTCTTATCCTCAGTTTTTTCTTTCACCTCGAAGTTCTTTATCGAAATCTCATGGGTCAGCAGAGATCCGATGAGCTCATCATACTTGTAGGTGGTTAGGTCTTGGGCTTCCTCAACGGCTGTCTTCTTCGCTTGCTAGCTTTGGGGAAGACTCCTTAGTATCTTCTTCACTTGCTCTTCCTCATTGAAGTTCTTACCGAGCCTCTTGAGTTCGTTAATAATGTTGGTGAACCTTGAGTTCATTTCAGAAATACCTTCACCATCATTCATCTCAAACAACTCATACAGCCTCATGTGTTGGTTCACCTTGGATTCCTTGACCTTACTGGTTCCTTCATAGGTGACCTCCAGCTTCTTCCATATCTCTTGTGCTGACTCGCAACCTGAGATTTTATTGTGCTCTGCAGCATCTAACGCATAGTGAAGCATGTTTATAGCAGCGGCATGATTTTGCAGTTTCTTAAGGTCATCCTCTGACCACTTAGCCTCAGCTTTGACAGACGTTTGTCCGTCAACAGTTTCAACAGGAACAAACGGGCCTTGGACTATGGAAAGCCATGCACTCATGTTTGTTGCCTGAATGAAATTTTTCATTCTGTTCTTCCAAAAGGTGTAGTTAGACCCGAAGAACAGAGGAGGCCTAGTAATGGACAGTCCCTCAGGAAGAATCTGAGTTGTCTGATTTCCTGGGAGGAAACGAGTGCTGTTCTCAGCCATTGTGGGGATCAGCTCAAGATAGTTATATCTTGTTCAGTGAGCTGTTAAGCTCTGATACCACTTGTTGGTCCCATGTAACGTGATAATATTAGTTCCAAAGGGAGGGGGTTAGGAACTATTTAAAAAATTTCACGTAAGGCTGACTATTAATTTTTAACTTAGACTTTCTCGAAGTCTTTTAGCACAGTGGAACTGAGTAAGTTTTAGATACAAGCTTAGTCAACAGGTGACTAAGTCTGAATCTATCTTTGAGTCAGGAGATGGCACTTAAGTCTATTCCTGAACTCAGCTTCTCAGTTCACTCAACTCATCTTATGTTCTTTTTAGCGTTTAACTAGGCAGTGTTATAGCAAGCAATAATTTAAGGAGATAAGGGTTAGAAAGATATTACTCAACAGACGTTTACTGGTTCGGCCTCTCCGCCTATGTCCAGTCCCCGGAATTCCTTCCGAGCTTTTTAGAATCCTCTACTAAGCTCTTTAAAGGTAGAGCACAAACCTTTTACGATAGCAAGCTGAGTATACAAGAGTACCTTCCTTTATTCTTCTACTCACTCCTATTTCTACCGCTGAGTACTATAACCGAGTACTCAGCTTCTCCTTTCTATACTTCTAGAAATGATAAGTGTTAGCTTGTCCTAAACAACAGTTTCTAAGACACTTTAGATGATTTAGATCACTCTAGAATTTTACACAGAATTGGAATTGGTGTAAGATTTTGCTTTGCTTTTCTCACAAAACTTCGAATATCAATTTGGTCAGCGTTTCAACTTGATTGAAGATCTGCCTAGAATGAAGCGTTTGAGTGGCCTATTTATAGTGACACTTGAAGCACCGGTAATTTCGAATTTCGAAATAACCGTTGGAGGGAAACGGCTTCCTGTCGCTTTCACTCAGTACGTGCTCAGCGTCCTTGGCCAATCAAATTCTTATATCTTCTATCTTCGGCAGTGCTCAGCAGCTTTTCGTCAGACAAAACATAGTGTCTCCACATTTATGGTAAAGTCTTCCAGACAGCTTTCTGCGTCTTCTGAACTTTACCCAAAGTAGAAATACTTTATCTTCAAGTTTATTCAGGTCAGCCGCTGACCTGACTTTCTTGTCGCTTAACTCAGCAGCTTCGTTTTGAAGCTTTTGGTCGAAGGCTTCTCGATCATTCTCTTTGCCGGGGTTGCATTTTACTCAATACGAACTGCATTTTGATCTGCTTGGACCGTAAGGCTTTGATTCGTTGACTTGACTTTCTCTTGTGGGCCTTGGGGCCATTTAACTTAATGTCTTATGAATTAAATAACTCAACATTGAACAAACACATTAGTATGAATAAATCAAAGCATTTAAATTTAATGTGTTTAGAATATTTTTATCATGGAGATTTAATTTAAATAATTTTGTCAAATCAAAATAATGTGGAAAGGTGTTTCAACAACTATCAGTAATAGAAAGAATTTTTTTAGAAAAGAAATCAATCAAATTAGGAATGGTAACAGTCTCTGCTCCAAAAATCTCCTTTTTCCTCCAATCCCAAATTTGATGACAAACAATAGCAAAGAAGATATCACCATGCTCCTGGTCTGCCAACAACTTCCCACTAATACCATCAGCGAACCAGTTAAGATCAGAGTAGGAGAAAAAAGTAGAAAGCAGGTGGATAGGGATAAATTTCCTCCAAACCTCTTTGCTTTTAATACAATCTCTGAGAGCATGGCAAATGGTTTCATCATGCCCTCTGCATTTACTACAAGCCCCAGACTCAGTCAAATGGCGCCTTTTTCTATCAGAATTAGTAAGCAATCTATCCTTAGCACCAAGCCACAAAAAGCTTCTAATTCGGTAAGGAATTTTCATAGCCCAAATGATCTTCCAAATGTCAGAGTGAGGAATCCCCACATTTTGACTCAAGGCCTCAAAGGCAGACTTGCAAGAATAAGACCCATTTTTAGACAAAGCCCAACAATAATTATCCCTATCATCCTCTTTGCTACTAATCTTAACCCCTCTAATTCTTAGGAGCGTATCCAAGCTTAAAAAGGAATCGAACTTAGACCAAATCCAATCCCCCTCTGAATCCACCACATCAGCAATCCCCCATTGACAGATATTAATGGGCGGCGGTAAGCTACAAACATCTAACAACGATTTCTCTCCTATCCAGATATCATTCCAGAAGCTAATCGACTTACCATTGCCCACAGCCCAACCAATACCAGAACAAAACTCAGTAAACACAGAACTCAGGCCTTTCCAGAGAAAAGAACAATTTATTACTCTCTCTTTGGGGCCTCCAAAAATCCTATCTTTTCTATATTTCCCACATAAAAGACAAACCCAAAGAGAATAAGGAAGTTGCCACATCCTCCAAAGAAGTTTCATTAATAAAACTTTGTTATTATCATTAGCTTGTCTTATCCCCAGGCCACCTATTTCTTTAGGTTGACAAACCTCTTTCCAAGGAACAAGGTGGATCTTTCTACTCTCTCCTGAGTTCCCCCATAGAAACCGCCGATTAATCTTATCTAGATCATTAAGAACAGGTTCCGGCAGCTTACAGGCTTGCATTATATGGTTAAGGACCGCGCAATTAACAGACTAAATCAGAGTTAAACGACCCGCAAGAGACAAAGTTTTAGCTTTCCAAATGGCACATTTACTAGAAGTTTTATCTAGAGTCTCTTTAAAAGAGGCTTTGGAGACTCTATCACTATGAAGGGGAACCCCTAGATACTTACCCAAGGAGTTGGTCAAAGGAATACCTGAGATATCGCTCATCTTTTTACAGACTCTCTTACTCATGTTCTTAGAGCACAGCATCCGGGATTTTTGGATATTGAGCTTTTGACCAGAAGCAGCACAGAAATTGTTAAGGATGTCACACCCGACCCTAGACGACCTCAATCGGCATCGGGCGTGAAATAGAAAGATCATAATCAATACTTAATGTTGGTTCCTTGTAAGGTTGCAAGTATAGTTCCAAGGGGGGGTTAGGAACTATTTAAACTTTTTTCGCAATTAGGGCAGACTTCTTTTTCTAAGGAAAAAGGTTTTAACAGTGGCACTGAGTAAACAGCAAGATACTGGCTTAGTCAACTGGTGACTAGGTCAGTTTTTTGGCTTGAGTCAGGAGATAGCACTTAGAGTCTATTCCTGAGCTCAGACGTTTAACGCGCACAACTCAACTTGACCTCTTTACTTGGTCAGTTTTTGGTTATTTTAAGCAAGCAATATAAATAATGAGTTAAAGGTAAGAAATACTTTACTCAGCAGATTTATCCAGGTTCGGCTTCTTCTAAGCCTACGTCCTGTCCCCGGAACACGTTCCGAGATTTCGAATCCTCTACTGAGCTCTTTAAAGGTAGAGCCTCAAACCTTTTACAATCTTAGCAACTGAGTATAACAAGAGTACCTTCCTCTATACCTCTACTCAGTCCTAATCTCTCGCTGAGTACTATAACCGAGTACTCAGCCTCTCCTTTCTAATCTCTAGAAATGATAAGTGTTTTGTCCTATACAAAGATTTGCTAAGACACTTTAGACGATTGAAATAATCACTCTAGACTTTTACACAGATATAAGAATTGTAGTGTAAGATTTGCTTTGCTTCTTTGCTTGCAGAACTTGTGTAGAAATTTGGTCAGCGTAATGGCTTGATCAAGTTCTGTGTTGAGTGAAGCTTCTGATGACACTATTTATAGAGACGTCTGGGCATTGGTCATTTTGAATTTCGAAATAACCGTTGGAGGGAAACGGCTACCTGTCATTGTCATCCTGACTTGCTCAGAGCTCTCGGCCAATCAGAATTGTGTATCTTCTGTCCTCGGTCAGCTCAGCAGACTGTCTCTCCTTTTATGGTAAAGTCAACTGGACAGCATACTGTGTCGTCTGAACTTTACTCAAAGTAGAAATACTTTGTCTGGAAGTTTTCATTAGCCAGCTGCTGTCTTGTACGCTTTGTCGAGACTACTCAGCAGCTTCATCTTGAAGTTGTTCCCGAAGGTCTTCTAGATCCTTCTCTTGCTGAGTTGCGTTTTGTTCAAAGCGACAACGTTTTAACAAACGTGGACCGAGTTGTACTGAGTTGTTTGACTTGGGCTTTAACACTTGTATTGGGCTTGGGCCTTTTAATTCTTGTGTCTTATAAACAGTTTTAACTCAACATTGAACAAACACATTAGTATAATAAATCAAAGCATTTAAACTTAGTGTGTTTAGAATATGTATTTCAATTATACTTAAACAATTTTGTCAAATCAAAATTATGTGGAAAGGTGTTTCAACAAACTCCCCCATTTTGATGTTCGCAAAACTATTCAGCGAAGAACTCAGTATTGAGCTCCCCTATGATAGTTGACCTATTTCAACTTTAGCAAACTCCCCCGTAAGGGTTGAGCTACTGACTTAGTTTTACTCTAAACGTTTAAAGGTTTAATTCGAGTAAGTCTAAGGTCAGTTTTTCAGATATAGGTCAGCTTATTAAACATATTCTACTTACTCAGTATTAAGCGGAAGGTATAATCATATAGAGTGCGCTGAGTAATTATTGTTCAATGAGTTCTTAACAGACAATGTTTTATAAGCACATAAGTCAATGTCAAACATGTTATCAGCATTTAATTCAGTCAATAAGATTTATAAGTATAAAACATAGCTGATTTAATTGAAGATACGGAATGACTCAGTACTCAGTAACATATATTAACATATATCATAACTCAGGAATAGGAATCAAAGATGCAGATATGATATATTGATAGTAGTCAGTGGGTACACAATAAAACTTATAGATAAGGATATAGATTACATCTGACTTAGTCTATACTGAGCTAGCCTATCTATTTCTTTTTCTTGTGTTGAGACTGACTTCGCTCATACTGAGCTCTAGCTGCTTTATCTTTCTCCCCCGTTTTGTCAGCATCAGGAGGAGGAAGTTTGAAAGCATTAGTTAAGACAGCTCGAGTCAGTTCTTTAGACAGCTCCTTAAGTTTGTCAGCGCTTTCATTGACGTCGTCAAAGATTGCAACTCCATCAGTTGATACCTCTGCGGGTATGTTGAGGTCAGCAGCACTGAGCATATTGACGCTAAATGCTTGAGCTTTGCCTTGCCAGATGAGAGCTTCAGTAAGACCAGCAAAGATTTGGTGAAAGGTCTTTAAAAGGGCTGTGTCGTAATACTGACGTTGAATATTGTTATGACGAATGTGGTTGAAAGTTTGTTGGATGATAGACTGCATCTCGGTCTGCTTCATTGCGTCAGTATCCATCTCTTGCTTATTCAGATTAAGCAAGCGAATAGCCTCACCTATTTGCTCTATTGAGCACTGATTGTAAGAGACCATTTGCTCATTTGTCTTAAGTTACTCGGTGTGAAGCTGAGCAAAAAGCATCTTTACTTCAGATGAGGTGGCATAGTCGGTGTTTACAGCTGACAATTTCTGAACTTGTTGTTGTAAAGAGTTCAAGTGTTGCACGGTTGTCAGCTAGATCTCAGCCAGTTTGGCTATTGAATCCTGCTTAGCTTGATGTGCTTGAAAAGATATGATGACGTTCAGCAAGTCCTTGAGTCCCTTAACTTCGTTGAGAAGCTGAGTGACCTGGGAGAGCTGAGTAGTCTCAATAGATGAGGACCCAGCAGCAGGAGGAGTGGAATGATGAAGGTCTCTGATCAATGCTTGAACTGAGTCAATGAGCTTTTTGCCGGACTCAGTAGCATTCACATAGCTTTGAGAGCCTTCAGGGACATTAGTGTGACCGGAAGGAAGAGGAGTGAAAGGAGTTACCTGGTCAGTGACTGGAATAGCATTCTCAATCTGCACTTGAGTTTTAGGTATAGTTGATTGATCGGCAGAGAGTTGAGTTGGAGAAGTGGTAATCCGAATACTGTCTGTGCTGACGGCAGAAGTGTGTGGAGTCAACACCATGCTTAAAGAAATGGCATGAACAGTGATCGGCTCAACCTGACTGGTTGAGGTGGCGGAAGTATTTTGGTCGGCATGTTCCTGTTGAGAAGAAACAGAGGCTTGCTTTTCTAATGGCGCCGATGTAGTGGAAGTTGGTTGGCGTTTGAAGAATTTTAGCTTTACTGAGGAGGGGTCCTTGGTTGTCTTTGAGATGACAAAGTCAGGAAGAGTTGGTGGTGGAACAAAATCTTCACTGACAGGCTTTTCACTGGCCTTAACCAACTTTCTTCTTCTACGAGGTGGAGTGACAGTTTGAGTAGGGTCTCCTGAGTGAAAAGGAGAAGATTCGTGTTGCTCATCAGCAGGTTGTTCAGTTTGCACTTGGACTTGATCAACATTGTGTTGGTCAAGTGCTTGCTCTTCTTCAGCATCCAACCCAGTATTGGCCTGCTCAGTCTCATGTTCACTTACTGTCTCCTCAGAGTCCTCAGCGTCATCCTGACCGCTGGCTTCTTCTTCTTTTTCATCGGTACTGTCACCATCAAGTTCTTCCTCAACTTGTGAGATGAAGTGATCATCCAGTTGGACCTCATGTTCTTCGGACTCAGCTACACCTCCTTGACATTGGGTGAAGTGAGTGTCACCCGGTACAATGAAGTCAGTAGGTATGGCATTGAGGGGAGTCAGTGTAGAAGGTTTCTGCTTCTTCTGAGGTTGCTCAGCAGTTTCCTCAGTTCTAGGCTCACCTTGCCTGCTTCGTTTCTCAGCTAACTTACCAGCTGACTTCTGCCTTTTTGCTGGAGACTCAACATTTTTGGAAGGAGTCTCAGCAGTTTTCCTTTTGCGGGAAGCTGGGGCCTTAGTCCTTCGCCCTTTCTTTGGCTCAGCAGTTCCCTCAGTTTGTCCAGCAGCAGCAGCAATTTTACCTTTCTTCAAAGGCTGTCCAAACTTTAGTGCTCTCAGCGAGGCCGCTGTGATCTCAGTTCCTCGAGTCTTGTCCTCACCTACGAGGTCAACTTTATGGTCCATGAGGATTCTTATGATGATTGATCCTAGCCTCAGCGTGCCAGTACTTCGAAGGAAACCAGCTACAAGAAAGACTGGCATATTGATGGGAGTGTACATCAGCATATGCCATATAAAGCATTGCTCGAAGTTTGTTGCTGATGTAGTGCAGTTGATCTTTGGGTAGATGAAGTAGGTCAGCAAGTAATGACCCATCTTCTGGTGCTGACCCATGGATGAAGCTGAGACTTCTCCTGAGTGGCCCTCAGGTTTGCAGAAGTTTTGTTCATACCCAGTGCCATCCTGATCTCCAGATCTTCTCAGCCTTGCTCCCTCAGTTTTTAATTTGAGAAGATTGCCTAAGTAGAGAGGGTTGATGAAGATGGTTTTCTCTTTCACCACTGTGCACAGATAGTCAGTGTTGTCATTTGCAACTTTGAGGTTGTGGTAAAACTCCCTTACCAGGTCAGGATAGGTTTCATCCCTAACCGAAAACAGCTCCGTCCAGCCATTTTGTGAAATCCACTCGCAGAAGGGTTGTTCATTTTGTACGAAGTTTTCTGATACCCATCTTGAGGGCTCAACTTTCCATTCACGAACGTTCTCAAAGACCTTGGAGTAGGTCCTGAATTTTACAGGTTTTCCCTAACCAGAGGTTTGGCCAGCTTTTCCTTTGCTCGGCGAGGTTATTTTGGTAGGTTCCGGCACAGAGGTTTGCCTGGAAGTGTCATCGGAGCTAGGTTTAGAGTGGCCAGCACCGGAGATGTTGTGGGAATCCTTAGTCATTGTTGAGGATGGGAAAGCTTAGAGGGATTTTGAGAGTAGGAATTTCTTTGCTTGAGAGTTCGATAAGCGTAAAGAATAAAAAAATGGGGAAATACCCATTATTTATAGAGGTGATGTGTGGTGTGGATCTAATCGAATCCATGTGTCAGTTTTGCCTCGGCATTTTGAACCGACAAAGATCCTGGCATTTATGACACATACGGCGTATACGTCATCCTAGGGCTATACGCGTGCTATTGTATTTATTCTAACGGATCTAACATTCAGCGTTTAGAATACTAATCGTTTGATATTCTGAGTGGTTAGTATTGCATAAAGAGATGATTTCTAAGTTTAAGTTTAAACTAATTTACTTAGTGTGCAAGTTTACTCAGTATTTGCTGTTTAATTAGTTTCAATGAGTACACAGCAAAGACAATCATTCAGCATAGTAATTCACTCAGCATTCATATTCATTTACCACAAGAATTTACTGAAGAGGATTAAACATACCAATTGCTTCTCTCAGTATGCTGAACTGCTCACGGGCTAGTGGCTTCGTGAAGATATCCGCAAGCTGTTCATCCGTTGGGACAAAGGTCAGCTTGATCTCACCTTTGAGTACATGGTCTCTAATGAAGTGATGTCTGATGCTGACATGCTTCATTCTGCTGTGTTGAATTGGGTTCTTTGAAAGATCAATTGCACTTTTGTTGTCACATTTGACTTCAATTGTCTTCGTTTGAACACCATAGTCTTCAAGCTGTTCCTTAATCCATAGGACTTGAGCAACACAGTGACCAGCAGCAATGTACTCAGGTTCAGTGGTAGACAAGGCTAATGACGCCTGATTTTTGCTGAACCAGGATACAAGACAGCTTCCTAAGAAGTGACATCCTCCAGAGGTGCTTTTACGTTCCAGCTTATCCCGTCCATAGTCAGCGTCAGTGTATCCAATGAGTGTAAAATCATGAGTATTTGGATACCATAAACCTGTGTTCACTGAGATTTGCAAATATCTAAGGATTCTTTTTACAGCAATGTAATGAGATTCCTTAGGGTTAGATTGATATCTAGCACAATAGCATACTGAAAACTGAATGTCCGGTCTACTGGCTGTTAAGTAAAGTAGAGAGCCTATCATACCTCGATATAATTTGCTGTCTACTGACTTACCATTCTCGTCAGCGCAGAGGACAGTGTCAGTGCCCATAGGAGTGGATATTGGCTTGCAATTTTCCAAATCATATTTCTTTAATATCTCCTTAGCATATTTGGCTTGACTGATGAAGATGCCATTCTTTCCTTGTTTAATTTGAAGACCGAGGAAGAAGTTGAGTTCTCCCATCATGGACATTTCAAACTCAGTCTGCATTTGTTTGCTAAACTCCTTGCACATTGATTCGTTAGTTGCACCAAATATTATATCATCAACATAAATTTGGGCCAGCAGGGTATCTTTACCCTTTTTCTTAATGAATAAGGTTGTATCAGCTTTTCCCCTGACGTAATTTCTAGTCAGTAGGAAACTGGTCAGCCTCTCATACCAAGCACGTGGTGCTTGCTTGAGGCCGTACAGAGCATTTTTGAGTTTATAAACGTGGTTAGGGAATTTAGGGTCCTCAAAACCTAGAGGTTGATTAACATAAACCTCCTCGTTTATAACTCCATTAAGAAATGCACTTTTGACATCCATTTGGAATAATTTAAAGTTCATGTAAGATGCATATGCACATAGAATTCTAATTGCCTCTAGCCTTGCCACTGGGGCAAAGGTCTCATCATAGTCAATACCTTATTGCTGACTATAGCCCTGAGCTACAAGCCTTGCTTTGTTCCTGACTACATTCCCTTGTTCATCCATCTTGTTTCTGAAGACCCATCTTGTTCCAATGGTCTTTTGACTCTTTGGATGAGGCACTAGCTCCCATATATTGTTTCTTCTGAATTGATCGAGCTCCTCTTGCATTGCGTTCATCCAGAATTCATCGTACTCAGCTTCAGCGAAATTCTTCAGTTCTTGAACTGTGTTAAGCCCAAAATATACCTAAAATATCATTAACATTTACATCATTTTTATTACGAATTTGTGTTATTTATATCTGTTTAGATTACTTTTACTTTCGAATATCTTTCTTTCTTGCAAGGTACTTGAATATTTGCTAAAATCCAATTAGGAACGAAAAAGGATCTAAAACAGAAGAAAAACCCTACAAAAGGAGTCAAAGACGACGTAAATCGAAAGCGCCAAGTCGAGGACACGAACGAAAGCAAGAAGTAAGAAAACCTGCCGGGCCGCGACAGTGGATCCCAGACCCGCGGCCGCGACACGCGTGGTATAACCTTTTCTCCCCTTCGTCCGTCGCTCAGCTCAGTGCTACGTCATTCACGGCCGCGGATTACTATCCTCGGTAAGTGCAAAAATTCACCAAGAGCATTTAACACATGCTGAAAATCCAAGAAACGCGTTCGTTCAAGTGGATAAAGACGTCCTTTCACAACGGACACGACTCTTAACCAACGGATACATCACTTCAAACACAACCCTTCAACATCTATAAATAAAGAGTTGATGTTGAGAAAAAGTGTAATGAAATGCTATAATATAGATATAGAAATCAGAGCGTAGAACTTATGTCGAAGTTCAAAGTAAAAACATTTCGAGAGTTAGAAATTAGATTCTGTACAAAACAAGATGAGGTACACATATTGTTTATAGTTTAATTACAACTCAGTAGCATTTAGACATTGTTCCAGTTTTAGTTTGCATCATGGTAGTGGCCGACCGAATCCCTATTACGAAGTTACAGCGAGAAGATTGAGTAAAGTGTTCGCCCCCGAGCCTGACAACCTCCTAGGAAACCCAAGGAAGCGGAACCGATCAAGCCCTTCACTTGCACGCCCTCGAAGAACTCGATGCTCCTTATTCTCTGTAAACTTGTATCAATTTATATTTCATCTAATAAAGTCCGTTCTATTCGACAAATCGTTATGCAGCACTTATGGTAACCAATCTAATATAAGTGAGGCTGGTGTTTTCATTAATATGCACTTGAATTCAAAATCATTACAAGGAAACTTTGTTGAACACTTAGGCAAATTATCATCTCGAAAGAGTTTTAATTTGAGTAAGGGCAACTATCCCGAAAGGGTTTTGTCGCGTTCAAAGCCAATTAATTAGAGGTTCCGTCATTTATTTCATCATCATAATCGATACAAAGTTTAAGTTGTTTTCTTTGCTTAATGCAAATGAACAAATTCATTCATTTTTCTAATAAGTTCTAAATGTTCCTGTTTTGTAAAATTCATCCTTAAAATCAGATGATCTTTCTAACAATCGATTTATTCTAAATACATAATCTTATTCCAGCATTTTCAAATACTCAAAGTTCACAAATTCAATCAAATAAATTTCCTAAATTCAATTAATCCAATTTTCACTTTTCATTTACATTTAATAATAAATCCAACAAGTTCGAAATTAATAATTCAAAAATAAGTTTTTCGTTAAAAAACGTATCCCTGTGGGATCGATATTTTTATTACTACAAGCGAAACCGTGCACTTGCGGAAATCGCTCAACAAACTGAGACGAAAGCAACATTGCTGAGGTACTTCCTGAGTTGATTCCTCGTCATCAGGGTATTCCCAGCAGAATCAAGGATTGCACTTTCTGAGTGCCCTCTTGGAATCTTTATCTCTTTAGGTAGATTTATGTCTTGTGCTGTCTGTGTTTCAACAATCTCTGCAGAAGTAGATGGGTCAGTAAAAGTAATCTTAGGTTCACTCTTACTCTTGGTCAGCCTTTTAGTGAATGACTCAGTAGCTGGTTCTTTGCCAGCGGTGGTTACTGAGTGTGGATCATCTTCAGTCAGCGGCTGGTATCTACCTGCAGGGTTAGTTTCGTCGAACTCTACATGTACTGACTCTTCTAAAACTTGAGTTCGCTTATTAAAAACTCTGTATGCTTTGCTGTTTGTTGAGTAACCCAAAAAGATAGCCTCATCAGCTTTTGAATCAAATTTTGCTAAGCTATCTTTGGTATTTAAAATAAAACATCTACAGCCAAAGGCACGAAAGTATCCAATATTGGGCTTTCGTCCTTTCCAAAGTTCATAGGGGGTTTTCTTTAATATAGGTCTAACTAGAGCCCTATTAAGAATATAGCATGCTGTGTTAACAGCCTCTCCCCAAAAATACTTTGGAAGCCTATGCTCATCCAGCATTGTCTTGGCTATTTCAACCAGAGTTCTGTTCTTCCTTTCTACAACCCCATTTTGCTGAGGTGTTCTAGGAGCAGAAAAATTATGGTCAATGCCGCTGGCTTCACAGAATTCAACAAACTTTTGGTTTTTGAATTCTCCACCATTATCACTACGGATGTGAGCTAATTTTAGGTCTTTTTCATTTTCAATTTTTCTAACCAAATTTGAAAATGTCTCAAAGGTTTCATCCTTTCTGGTCAGCAAGATGACCCACGTATACCGAGAGAAGTCATCTACAATGACCAAGGAAAATCTTCTTCCACCCAGACTCAGCGGCTGGACTGGACCGAAGAGATCCAAGTGTAGTAACTCTAACGGACGTTTAGTTGAGACAATATTTTTGCTATGAAAAGATTGTTTGGTTTGTTTTCCAGCTTGGCAAGCGTGGCATAGTTGATCTTTTTCAAATTTAAGTTCGGGCAGTCCCTCAACCAATTGCTTTCTTGCTAATTTGGCCAGGAGGTCCATGCTTACATGACCAAGTCTCCTGTGCCATAGCCAGGAATTCTCTTCCTTTGATACTAAGCACACAGTTTTTGAAAACTTTTTCTCTAAGTCTAGCATAAAGACATTATCTATGCGAGGGGCAGTTAAAATTAACTCATTTGTATTACCCTCGTATATTTTACATCCAGTAGCATCAAATATAACTTTTCTCCCATTGTCACATAGCTGGGCTACGCTGAGTAAGTTATATTTGAGTCCGCTTACTAGGGAGACAGATTCAATAGTAGGATTACCTCCGATGGTTCCTGACCCTACTATCTTACCCTTCTTGTTGTCTCCAAAACTTACGCTCCCTCCTCGTTTACACTCAAACGTGATGAACTGAGTTTCATCACCCGTCATATGCCTTGAGCATGCGCTGTCAATATACCACATCTTTGACTTCTCGGCACATCTCAGGCTTACCTGCATTGTGACTAGTTAATTTTAGGTACCCAATTCTTTTTGGGTCCTTGCTTGTTAGGTGCAACAGGTAAAGCATCATATTTCATTTTATGGCGACATACATGAACAGTATGGCCATTCTTTCCACAGAAGTCACAGCTGACCTTCTGTTTAGGATGTTTCACTGACTTGTCAGCACCCCAGTGCTGAGCATACCAGCACACCTTAGTGGTGTGTCCTAACTTCCCACAAAAGTCACACTGGACTTTTCGCTGGGGATTCCATCTCTGCTGAGTACCTTGGTACTGAGTTCTCAGAGGACTGTTTCTTTTATTTGGAACCTTTAGATGGTTCTGGATAGTTGTGACGTCCTTTCTCAGTTTCTTTGAAACTGACTGGACTTCAGAGACAGACTCATGTATGATCTTCATGTTATCATACAGAGTTGTATTGTCCTGAAGAAGGAATCTGAGGTCACTCAGTTTGACCTCTTCCACTTCGTCACAGCGCCTGCTGAGTGCTCTAACTTTTTTATTACACTTCTTGACAAGTGTGTAGAGATCACTCAGTGCATTAACCATATCGTTTCTGAGCTGGGGAAGAGAAATTACCTCATTTGATTGCTCCTCGTCATCTGATGCGACGGATAGGTCAGCATGTTCAGAGACGCATGGCTCAACAAGTTCGTCAGCCATGTAGCATATCTTCACTGACTCGGTGGCCTCAGTTTCTGTGGATGAAGACTCATCACTGTCACTCCATGTAGCCACCATTGCCTTTTTGCCACTCTTCTTGTCTTTCCTCAGTGTGGGGCAGCTTGACTTAATATGGCCGGTTTGATGGTACTCAAAGCATGTAATGGGCTTTGAGCTGTCCTTTTTGTATTTGCTGTCGCTTGAGTCAGCTTTATACTTATCAAACTTTCTGTAAGGCTTCTTAGAGTATTTGTCATTTTTCCTGAATAGCCTTTTCATCTTCCTTGTGAACATAGCCATCTCCTCATCATCAGTTGAGCTCCCGTCAGTGGAGTCAGCTTTCATGACAAGGGATTTCTGCTTCTTGTCTTCAGATTTTTCCTTCACCTCGAAGTTCTTCATAGATATCTCATGGGTCAGCAACGAACCAATGAGTTCGTCATATTTGTAGGTGGTTAAATCCTGAGCTTCCTCAACTGTTGTCTTCTTTGCTTGCCAATCTTTAGGAAGACTCCTGAGTATCTTTTTGACTTGTTCTTCCTCAGTGAAGATTTTTCCAAGTCTCTTGAGCTCATTAATGATGTTGGTGAACCTTGCATTCATGTCTGAAATGCCCTCATCATTGTTCATCTCGAACAGCTCGTACAGTCTCATCTGCTGATTCACCTTGGACTCCTTTACTTTATTTGTTCCCTCGTAGGTGACTTCCAGCTTTCTCCAGATCTCTTGTGCCGACTCACAACCTGAGATTTTATTATATTCTGCAGCATCGAGTGCACAGTGAAGCATATTGATAGTCGAAGCATGGTTTTGGAGCTTCTTAAGATCATCCTCTGTCCATTTGGCCTCAGCTTTTACAACTGTTTGGCCAGCCTCAGCTTTTACAACTGTTTGGCCAGCCTCAGCTTTTACAACTGTTTGGCCAGCCACAACTTCGACAGGTACAAATGGGCCTTGGACTATAGACAGCCAGGCACTTATGTTTGTAGCCTGAATGAAAATTTTCATCCTATTCTTCCAGAAGGTATAGTTTGACCCGAAGAATAGGGGAGGCCTAGTAATGGACAGCCCCTCAGGCAATATCTGAGTTGTTTGGTTTCCAGGGAGTTGTTTGGTTTCCAGGGAGAAACCGAGTGCTGTTTTCGCCCATGGTAGGGATCAGCTCAAGGTTGTTAGACCTTTTACAGTGAGCTTTTAAGCTCTGATACCACTTGTTGGTCCCTTGTAAGGTTGCAAGTATAGTTCCAATGGGGGGTTAGGAACTATTTAAACTTTTTTCGCAATTAGGACAAACTTCTTTTTCTAAGGAAAAAGGTTTTAACAGCGGCGCTGAGTAAACAGCAAGATACTGGCTTAGTCAACTGGTGACTAGGTCAGTTTCTTGGCTTGAGTCAGGAGATAGCACTTAGAGTCTATTCCTGAGCTCAGACGTTTAACGCGCACAACTCAACTTGACCTCTTTACTTGGTCAGTTTTTGGTTATTTTAAGCAAGCAATATAAATAAGGAGTTAAAGGTAAGAAATACTTTACTCAGCAGATTTATCCAGGTTCGGCTTCTTCTAAGCCTACGTCCTGTCCCCGGAACACGTTCCGAGATTTCGAATCCTCTACTGAGCTCTTTAAAGGTAGAGCCTCAAACCTTTTACAATCTTAGCAACTGAGTATAACAAGAGTACCTTCCTTTATACCTCTACTCAGTCCTAATCTCTCGCTGAGTACTATAACCGAGTACTCAGCCTCTCCTTTCTAATCTCTAGAAATGATAAGTGTTTTGTCCTATACAAAGATTTTCTAAGACACTTTAGACGATTGAAATAATCACTCTAGACTTTTACACAGATATAAGAATTGTAGTGTAAGATTTGCTTTGCTTCTTTGCTTGCAGAACTTGTGTAGAAATTTGGTCAGCGTAATGGCTTGATCAAGTTCTGTGTTGAGTGAAGCTTCTGATGGCACTATTTATAGAGACGTCTGGGCATCGGTCATTTCGAATTTCGAAATAACCGTTGGAGGGAAATGGCTACCTGTCGTTGTCATCCTGACTTGCTCAGAGCTCTCGGCCAATCAGAATTGTGTATCTTCTGTCCTCGGTCAGCTCAGCAGACTGTCTCTCCTTTTATGGTAAAGTCAACTGGACAGCATACTGTGTCGTCTGAACTTTACTCAAAGTAGAAATACTTTGTCTGGAAGTTTTCATTAGCCAGCTGCTGTCTTGTACGCTTTGTCGAGACTACTCAGCAGCTTCATCTTGAAGTTGTTCCAGAAGGTCTTCTAGATCCTTCTCTTGCTGAGTTGCGTTTTGTTCAAAGCGACAACGTTTTAACAAACGTGGACCGAGTTGTACTGAGTTGTTTGACTTGGGCTTTAACACTTGTATTGGGCTTGGGCCTTTTAATTCTTGTGTCTTATAAACAGTTTTAACTCAACATTGAACAAACACATTAGTATAATAAATCAAAGCATTTAAACTTAGTGTGTTTAGAATATGTATTTCAATTATACTTAAACAATTTTGTCAAATCAAAATTATGTGGAAAGGTGTTTCAACACTTAAGAGTCTCCAAATTATCCAACGCCATTATATTACAATTGAACTACCAAAGTTCTAACCATAATTCTCACAATAAGTAGCCAACTTCCAAACCCCGCCTAAACGGTCGGTAACCTTCTCTATATCCTGTACTTTCTCACCTAAAAACATTAAAACATTTAACAAAAGGTGAGACAAAATCTCAATAAGACACTATTAGCTATAAAAACCAACTTTATTTAACATAGCTACATATATACATTTATAAAGGGATTTAATCCAAACCTTATAAAATATACTCAAAACGTAAGTTCATAATATAGTC
The DNA here is from genome assembly GCF_963576675.1 of Euphorbia lathyris. Classification (NCBI taxonomy): domain Eukaryota; kingdom Viridiplantae; phylum Streptophyta; class Magnoliopsida; order Malpighiales; family Euphorbiaceae; genus Euphorbia; species Euphorbia lathyris. The sequence goes on from NC_088910.1 coordinate 94,849,492, forward strand.
AAAGTAGTAAACCAAAACCATAAAAATATATAATCTTGTATCCATTATTGAGTTCAAAACCTTATAAAATATTGTAATCAAATAAGTGTTTTATCAAACCAACTTGTATTTAATCAAACGTAAAACCTTATATCAAAATCAATCATAACCGAAAACATAATCCAAATGAACTTAAAACATTGTATCCATCCTCGAGTTTCTCCCCTTAAGTATCAATCCATAAAAATTGAGGTTTTTCATGATTTTGCTTTTTATTGTGAAATTACGGTTCAAATGAAGCTATTGATTATGCTTCTATGTGAATTTCAGATTTTACTTGATTATGTTGATTTAAGGCTTGATTTGGTTGATTTACATATATACATATATGTTTTTGGTTTCAACATATATCTATATTGAACAAAATGAATTTGATGATTTCTTACGAATTGTTTTTGGATTGAGAAATCTGTTGCGGTTATTGTTGTTATTATTTTGGATTGAAGTCCAAATATGATTTTTATGATACAAAATGGCTAATTGAAGCCAAATGATTTATGATTATGAAATAGTTTGGAATTTGATTGTGAAAGGAAATTTGAGCACGTTATGATTTTATGATTTTATATCCATTGAGAGTTATCCGGATCGGTGGTTTTATATTTGAAGACCATGTTCAGTGAGGGACATGGCCTGTGTACACAGTCTGAAGACCTATTGGGTATGGCAGCGAAGTGTTGGGTAAGACCATATAGGATAGGCAATGTAAAGAGACGTCTCGACTATATATGTGGTTATGGATTGATACTTAAGGGGAGAAACTCGATGATGGATACACTGTTTTAAGTTCATTTGGATTATGTTTTCGGTTATGATTGATTTTGATATAAGGTTTTACGTTTAATTGATTACGAGTTGGTTTGATAAAACATTTATTTGATTACAAGTTGGTTTGATAAAACATTTATTTGATTATGAAATGGTTTGATGAAACGTTTAATTGTTTTGATTCGTTTTGACAAGATGGATTATATATATAAAGTTATATGAACTTAAGTTTTGAGTATATTTTATAAGGTTTTGATTACATCCCTTTATAAATATATATATATATATATATATATATATATATATATATATGTAGCTATGTTAAGTAAAGTTGGTTTTTATAGCTGATAGTTTCTTACTGAGATTTTTGTCTCACGTTTTTACATGTTTTAATGTTTTTAGGTGAGAAAGTACAGGATATAGAGAAGGTTACCGACCGATTAGGCGAGGTTTGGAAGTTGGCTGCTTATTGTTAGAATTATGGTTAGAACTTTGGTATTTCAGTTGTAATATAATGGAGTTGGCAAATATATATTGAGGTCCTCGAATGACTAATGTAGTAGGAATATGACTGATTTTAGAATATTATATATTGTAATATAATATGATATTAAGATATTTGGATAAATTGGAGACTCCTAAGTATTGATTATGATCTTTCTATTTCACGCCCGATGCCGATTGAGGTCGTCTAGGGTCGGGTGTGACAAAGGATATCCATAACCACACTGATTTGCTCCTCATTACCTTCCAAAAAGATCATAACATCATCCGCGAAGAACAAATGAGTAATTGAAGGACATAATTTATTGATGGACACCGGATGAAGAGTCCCATTACCAATTGCTTCTTGGATCAAGTGAGTCAACCTTTCCATAGCAATGACAAATAAGAAAGGACTCATAGGATCCCCTTGACGGATTCCCCGGGAAGGTGAAAACTCCTCAGACATATCACCATTGATCAAAACCTAAAACACCGGAGAAGAAATGCATATCTCAATTAATCTCCTCCAACTATCCAGTATACCTTCTTTCTTCAGACTATCGAGAAGAAAACTCAAGTTAAGACGGTCATAAGCTTTTTCCAAATCAAGCTTAAGAGCTACAATACCCCTCTTGCCCTTTTTGATTTTCATAGAGTGAACCATCTCCTGAGCAATAACAACATTATCCATCATATGTCTACCAGGAACAAAGTTGCCTTGGTTCTGACTGATTAAATCTGGAAGAATGCACCGGAGTCTATTAGCCACAATTTTGGTGATAGCTTTGTACAGCACATTACAAAGGCTAATAGGCCTCATTTGTAAGAAAAAAGATGGGTTCTCCACTTTCGGAATCAAAACCAGAAGAGTTTTATTCACAAGCCTAATATCCTCAGAACTCCTAAAACTCCTTCAATAAAACTATAAATACCTTCCTTCACAGTTTCCCAATGTTTATGATAGAAGCCATCTGGAATACCATCAATCCCTGGAGCTTTAGTAGCTCCAATACTAGAGAAAGCATGATCAATCTCTTTACGGTCAACAGGGTGGAAAGCTTCCTGAAACACATTCTCCCCCACTCTGGGAAAAGTAGAGCTAGAAAGAGCTTTATCCAGATCCACATTCTCCTCTTTAAATAAATCTTTATAAAAATTAAGGACCAAATGACGAATATTCTCATCCTCGTAAACCTAATTACCATTCAAATCTTTAACAGCATCAATCCTATTTCTCTGCCTTCTGATAATAGTCGAGAGATGGAAAAACCTGGTATTCCGATCTCCATCTTTGATCCAAGCCTTTCTAGATTTTTGAAACCAAAGTAACTCTTCCTGCCTTAGATATATTATTATTATTATTATTATTGGATGTTACAATTCTTCCCTCCTTAAGAAAAATTTCGTCCTCGAAATTTAATATACATACCCATGACTTCAAACAATTGTGGGTATTGTCGTCGTACGTCATCCTCCATCTCCCACGTGGCTTCTCTCAATGATCGATGATGACTCCATAATACTCGTACCATTGGTATTTCGCGCCTCCTCAACTTCTTAATTTGTCTCTCCAATACCTCGATTGGTTTTTCTGTGTATGTTAGATCTCTTGCTATCTGAATCTCGGGTTCAGATATAACGTGACTCATGTCAGATTGATATCGTCTCAACATAGATATATGAAACACATCATGAATTTGTGACAGCTCTGGTGGTAAAGCTAACCGATAAGCAAGTGGTCCCACCCTTTGAATAATTTCATATGGTCCAATGTATCTCGGACTCAACTTCCCTTTTCTTCCGAACCGAACGATACCTTTCCATGGCGAAACTTTCAAAAACACCATATCTCCTAGTGCATACTCCATCTCACGTCGATGTTGATATGCGTAACTCTTTTGTCTATCTTGTGCCATTTTTAAACACTTTTTCACTACTTCTATCTTCTCAATTGTCTCTTGGACTAATTCAGGACCCTCCAAAAGTCTCGCACCCTCCACATCCCAACAAACTGGATCTCTACACCTTCTACCATACAATGCTTCAAATGGTGCCATCCCAATACTAGAGTGAAAACTATTGTTGTAAGCAAACTCCATTAGTGGCAAATATCTATCCCATTCTCCCTCAAAATTCAAAACACAAGCTCTCATCATGTTTTCTAATGTCTAAATAGTACGCTCAGACTGTCCATCTGTCTGTGGGTGGAAAGATGTACTTAAGTTTAACTTTGTCCCCAAAGCTGACTGTAGGCTTGACCAAAATCTGGAAGTGAATCATGGATCTCGGTCTGACACAATAGAGATGGGAACTCCATGTAACCTCACTATCTCATCCACGTACAACCTTGCTAGTTTATCCAAAGAATCAGTTTGTTGCACTGGTAAGAAATTAGCGGACTTTATTAATCTATCCACAATGACCCATACTGAATCATGTTTACGCCTGGTCTTAGGTAAGGCTGTGACAAAATCCATAGTAATTCGTTCCCACTTCCAGGTTGGAATCGTGAGTGGCCTTAATTTTCCAGCTGGAGCTTGATGTTCTGCCTTCACTTGTTGACAAGTTAAACACTTTGCCACAAACTCTGCTACGTCTTTCTTCATTGTCGCCCACCAATAGTAAGGTCTCACATTATGATACATCTTTGTAGTTCCTGGGTGCATTGCATATGGTGCATTATGAGCCTCATTTAGAATTTATGCTCGTAGTCCATCTAAGTCTGGTACATAAACTCGATTCATATTCACCAAAATTCCATCTGACCTCACTGTGAAATTAGGCTTCTGACCTTGTCTTATCTTCTCTAACATCTTCTCATAGAAAACATCTTGCTTTTGTGCTTCACTGGCCCGCGGAACGTGGACACGTACCAATAGCGAAACCATCATCCTCAGCAACGTCATCAGTTAAAGGTATAGTGAATCTTGATCCAGTAGCGATGTTGCAAGCCCAATTTTCTGCCTTATCTCACAAAATTGATAGGTTTATGGCACCGTGTGATCCTAATGGTAACCCAATCCAAGCGGATGTGGACTACGAAGGTATGAGTGAAATTGAACAGGTAAATTTTGTCCAAGGGCAAAACCAAAATAATAACCCTTATTCCAATACATATAATCCTGGATGGAGAAATCATCCTAACTTTAACTGGAGAGATAATAATAATAATACTAATGCTAATCAAAATCGTACTGCTAATTATCAAAATCAATCGAGAGATACGATTAGCACTTTATCTTCTAAAATCGACAAATTTATTGATGCTATGAGCGGAAAAATAAGTAATCACGATGATGGTTTTAAACGGATCGAGAATAAATTCGACCAGCTTATTAAAAACCAATCATCTAGCATCCATAATTTGGAGATTCAAATTGGACAACTCGCTAAATCAATTCCATCCCGCAAAGAGGGAAGTCTTCCAAGCCATACGGAAGAAAATCCGAAAGAGCATGTTAAGGCTATCACTCTTCGTTCAGGGAAAAATTACTTAGGCCCGGAAATGCCCGGAAATTCGACCTTACCTGGAACTGATTTACCAAAGCCCAAAGAAGATACTTTGAAACAAAAAGATGCACCAATTGACTCTAGTACAAAAACTTTTGTACCCAAACCACCTTTTCCACACAAAGTCCGCAATAAGGACTATGATAAACAACTTTTAACATTTTTAGATAAACTTAAAAATTTGCATATTAATTTGACGTTTATGGATGCGATTACGCAAATTCCCAATTATGGTAAATTCCTCAAAGATTTAATTTCAAAGAAAATCAGTTGGGAAGGAATTTCATCCATTTCACTAACTGAAGATTGCAGTTCGATTGTGTCAAGCAATTTGCCCACTAAACTCAAAGATCCCGGATGTTTTACCATTCCGTGTAAATTGGGAGATATTGAATTTCCCAGTTGTCTCTGTGATTTAGGAGCAAGCATTAACTTGATGCCATTATCTATTTTTAATAAGTTAGGCTTAGAAGAAGATATCAAACGTACCAATATGGTTTTGCAATTAGCGGATCAAACCACTAAAAGACCATACAGTATAATCGAGGATGTTTTAGTTAAAGTTGACAAATTTATTTTTCCTACCGATTTCGTTATTTTAGATTTTGCTTATGATGTTAATTGTCCGCTAATCTTTGGTAGACCGTTCATGAACACGGGACGTGCTCTAGTTGATGTGTCGGAAGGGAAAGTAGTTTTAAGAATAGGAGATGACAAGATTGAGTTTGATATGAATCAAGCGATGAAATATCCTATGGAGGATTTCGCTTGTATGAAACTTGATTTAATTAAAGAATGTGTAAATGACATTGTTCAAAAAGAAGAAATAATAGAACCTATAATGAGTGAGGAACTAGAAGATAAGGACCCAGAACTTTTGATTCGTGAAGATGGACCAGTTCCGCCTTCAATTATAGTTCCACCTAAATTAGAACTTAAAGAATTACCAAGTCATTTGAGGTACACTTTCTTAGGCGAAAGCGATTCTCTACCTATAATTATCTCTAACAAATTAACACCAGTTCAAAAAGAGAAATTGAAAGAAGTTGTTAGAAATAGGATAGGAAGTATAGGTTGGAAAATTTCTGACTTAAAAGGTATTAATCCGAGTATCGTAATGCACAGAATTCACTTAGAAGAAGATAAGCCACCTAAAGCAGATAGGCAAAGACGCCTAAATCCGAATATGAAAGAAGTAGTCAAAAATGAGATTACTAAACTTCTAGACAATGGAATCATTTATCCTATTTCGGATAGTGAATGGGTTAGTCCAATCCATTGCGTACCTAAAAAGGGAGGCATAACAGTTGTAAGGAATGAAGAAGGTGAATTAATACCTACACGAACCACCACTGGTTGGAAGGTTTGTATAGATTATAGAAATCTAAATAAAGCAACTAGGAAAGATCATTTTCCTCTTCCTTTCATTGATCAAATGATCGAAAGGATAGCTGGTCACGCTTTCTACTGTTTTCTAGATGGTTACTCCGGATTCTTTCAAATATACATTTACCCGGATGACCAAGATAAAACAACCTTCACATGTCCTTACGGAACATTTGCATATAGGAGAATGCCCTTTGGTCTATGTAACGCACCTGCAACATTTCAACGTTGTATGACTGCGATTTTTAATGATTTCATTGAAGATATCATGGAAGTTTTTATGGACGATTTTTCAGTTTATGGAGATTCTTTTGATTCGTGCCTAAAAAACTTGGATAAAGTTTTGTCTAGGTGTGAAGAAACAAATTTGGTATTAAACTGGGAAAAATGTCATTTCATGGTTGACGAAGGAATTGTTTTAGGTCACAAAATATCTGAAAAAGGATTAGAAGTGGATAGAGCAAAAACTTCAGTAATAGAAAAATTACCCCCTCCAACTACTGTTAAGGGAGTAAGATCATTTTTAGGACATGCCGGTTTTTACAGAAGATTTATTAAGAATTTTTTTGTAATTTCCAAACCACTCACTAATCTACTCATGAAAGATTCCACCTTTGATTTTAATGAAGATTGCGTTAAAGCTTTCGAAACATTAAAAACAGTTTTAGTCAGTGCACCTATTATTGCTAAACCCGATTGGGATTTACCATTTGAAATTATGTGTGATGCAAGTGATTTAGCTGTCGGATGTGTTTTAGGTCAAAGGAAGGATAAGAAACTTCATGTCATTTATTATGCAAGTCACACACTGTCCGATGCACAATTAAACTACACCACAACTGAGAAAGAAATGTTAGCTGTAGTTTTTGCATGTGATAAGTTTAGGTCATACTTGTTAGGTTCGAAAGTTATTATTTATACTGATCATGCAACATTAAGATATTTATTTGCTAAAAAGGATGCAAAACCGCATCTAATTAGATGGGTTTTATTGTTACAAGAATTTGATATAGAAATAAAAGACAAAAAGGGAGTAGAAAACCTTGTCGCTGATCATCTATCGAGACTTGAAGATGAGAACGGTCCTATAGGTGAAACCAACGGTATATGAGATGATTTCCCTGATGAACATCTCTATCAAATGAAAAGCGTCATGTCGCCATGGTATGCAGATATTGCTAATTATCTTACAGCCAATATTGTTCTGGAAGGATTAAATTTCCAACAAAAGAAGAAATTTTTCTTCGACATTAAACAGTATTTTTAGGAAGATCCTTTTTTGTTCAAGACTTGTGGTGACGGGATAATTAGGAGATGCGTTGGTGAAAATGAATATGAATCCATAATGTCGGAATGCCATTCTAGCTCTTACGGAGGACATAATGGAGCTAACAAGACAGCAGCTAGAATATTTGAATGTGGTTTCTTTTGGCCTACGATGTTTAAAGACGTCCGTTCATTTATTACTCAATGTGATAAGTGCCAAAGAACAGGAAATCTAGGAAGGAAAGATGAGATGCCCCTCACTACCATATTAGAAGTTGAAGTCTTCGATATGTGGGGAATAGATTTCATAGGACATTTCCCCCCTTCTTTTGGTAAAACTTACATATTAGTTGTCGTTGATTATGTTTCAAAGTGGATTGAAGCAATTGCAACCCCGACGAACGATTCTAAAGTTGTCGTTAATTTTCTTGACGATATATTTTGTAGATTTGGTTGTCCAAGAGTCATCGTTAGTGATGGCGGTACTCTTTTTATAAACCGAAGTTTTGAAACGCTTATGAAAAAATACGGAGTACGCCACCGCGTGTCTACGCCATACCATCCTCAGTCAAATGGTCAGGCGGAGATATCAAATAGAGAACTCAAATGGATTCTAGAGAAAACAGTTTCATCCTCAAGAAAAGATTGGTCTTGTAAACTCAATAATGCGTTATGGGCATACCGTACTGCATTTAAAACACCAATAGGAATGACTCCATACCGCTTAGTGTATGGGAAGACATGTCATTTGCCAGTCGAATTAGAACATAAAGCCTATTGGGCTATTAGGGAACTTAACTTTGATTTACGACAAGCAGGTAAGAAACGTTTGCTCGATTTAAATGAGTTAGATGAGTTACGCCATCTATCTTACGAAAATGCAAAGATTTATAAAGAAAAAGTGAAAAAATAGCACGATGCCAAAATTAAAGTCAAACACTTTAATGTTGGGGATAAAGTGTTGTTATTTAATTCACGACTTCGTTTATTTCCAGGAAAACTTAAGTCCAGATGGATAGGACCATATTTAGTCGTCAAAACATTCGATTATGGTTCTTTAGAACTGGAAGGTCCTAACGGAGTTCGTTTTAAAGTTAATGGTAATTGATGTAAAATCTATTACGATAATATTTCTAATTATAGGAATTTCGTTCGTAACAAGATTATCTGACGTATAAATCACTCCGTTTTTTCGATCACAGTTTATTTTGTTTTATTTCTTTTTATATTTTTGCTCATTTTATTTTTATTTTATTTTATTTTTATTTTTATTTTATTTTATTTTATTTTTCCAAATGCCATTTTTGTGATTAGATGACTTTATGTTATGATTTAAATGCATAAAATATGTTTATTTCATGATTTTAGGAGATTAGAGTGAAATTGAGAATAATAAATTCTCTACCGTGAATCAGGAAATGGGTTACGACGCCTGATTTCCGCAAGGAAATCAGCGTGTCGCGACCGAGAATTTGGAATTCTCGGTCGCGACACGCGTTTTTCCTGCACAATCAGGTCTGAATCATCCTAAACCTTTAGACGAACCCTTTGATAAACGAAACCTTAAGTTTTTTCATTTCCGAAAGGTGTAATTTTATACCTTTTCATGATTAAAACAACACCTCTTTTCATCTTAAAATCTTATAAATTAGTCCTAGAAGATTCAAGTTCTGTTACAACTCTTTTCATCTTTGTCAGATTTCTGATTTCTTCCAAACACCATTTTTCATTAAGTAACAGAAACTTTGTTTCTTTAAATTCTACACTATGCCTACCAAATACAAACCTTCAAGGCACAATGCTGCCTCAAACAATAAACGCCCAGACTTATCCAAACGATATGGGGCGCCTTTTCCTATCTTCAATCATGATGAAGGTAGGCGTTACTGGAATCTCCGTTACAAATTCTTCACTGGAATGTTGTATATGGATGAATTTCTTAACACCCAACTAGGCATTACTGATGACATGAGCCGCTATATGGATCGTTTAGGGTGGACAAAATTCGCCAAAATGCGATTTCCAATAATAGGCGACTGGATACTCGAATTCTTTTGTACCGTTCGTTTCACTAACAAACGACGGGTACGTCTCAGTTTTCGTCGAGATGGCGAAATCTTCACTTTCGACTCTCTTGAGTTGCATGCTTGGTTTGGTTTTCCCCCGAGGGATACAATCAAACGTCATCCTGGAAGAGACATGACATCCACGGATATTTGGAGAATGCTCACTGGATTTTGGCGATTCAATTCAAAACTCGCCTATAATCACTCCTTTCGCTCCAACTCCATGCTGTATTTGCACAAATTCTTGTGTCACAGTTTATTCGGTCGCACATTTAGTGGTGTGGTCCGTGACACAGATCTTTATGTTCTTGGAGATATATTCCAGGAAAATGCAGTAGATTCTTCAAAGATTCTGATGGAGGGTCTTGTCGCCGCTTCTCGATCCAAGGATAAAAAGATTGGATTCGGCAATATAATCTGTGGAATAATTCTCGGTACCAAGGGTACAATTGATGTTCCCTGGAGTGATGATGAATTCTTCCCGACGATAGACTATGAATTTCTCGAGCACGAAGGACTTGTGAAACGTGTCTTTCGCACAGGGCCTCACTTTCTGTCTGCACCGGAACGTGAAACTTTCGTGCAGTTTCAAATTGATCGTATTAAGGCTAGAAATATCCCCCTTGATAGGGATGAGTATATAGAATAGTTTAGGTTTATAAGTTTTATTTTTATAAATATTTGTGTATTTTGTGTTATTTAGTTTCATTTTTTTTTTGTTTTTATGTTTTGTTTTATTCAATAAAATTTCTATTTCATTTTAGTTCATTTATTAATTTTACAATGGTTAGATATATGTTTGTTCCATTTCTTATATAATCATGGTTAAATCTATATCTAATCCATAATATTGAACAGTTGTACTTATTATTTTTTGTTACATGAAGATAAAAAAAAATGCTTGTTGAGCGATTTCCGCAAGGGCACGGTATACGCTTGTAGTAATAAAAGATATCGATCCCACAGGGAACGTTTTTTCAAATAAAACTTATTTTGAATTGGTTAAATTTACTTTTAAGGTTTATAATATGGAAAATCGTTTAATCGGTTTTGGTTTTGAAATTGCTAGAATAAGAATTAGATTAGAGTATGAAGATGTTAGAAAATATTCTGATTTAAGAATGAATTTGCAAGACAGGAACGTTTAGTACTTTTTAGAAAAGTAAACAAATGTATTTGTTTGCATTAAGCAAAGAAAACAACTTTAAACTTTGTAGGAATTATAAAGATGAAATAAATGACGGAACCTCTAATTATTAGGCTTTGAACATGACAAAACCCTATCCGGGATAATTGCCCTTAATCAAATTAAAACTCTTTCGAGATAATAATTTGCCTAAGTGTTCAACAAAGTTTCCTTGTAAAGATTTTGAATTAAATACGTTTTAATGAAAACACCAACATCCACTTCGGATCCTTTACCAAAGTGCTGCATAAAAATCTATCGAATAGAACGGACTTTATTAGATGAAATGTAAATTGATACAAGTTTACAGAGAACATGGAGCATGGAAACATTCGACGACTTGCAAGTGAACGGGTTGTTAATCCTTTCCTTGGGTTTCGTTAGAGTTTGTCAGGCTCAAGGGCGGATCCTCTACTCAATCTTCTCGTTGAATCTTCGTAATAGAGACTTGGTCGGTCTACTACCAAAATGAAAACTAAATTGGAACAATGTCTAAATGCTACTGAACTTGTTATTATTGAATAAACAATGTGTGTACAACATATTGCTTTTTACAGAATCGAAATCTAACTTCTGAATCACTTGACTCAGAATTTCTGCATAAATTCTATACTAATCTCTTTCTTCTACATATCTTCAACTCTCCATCAACTCTTTATTTATAGATGTTGAAGAGTCTTGATTGAAGTGTCGTGTCCGTTGTGGAGGGTCGTATCCATTGTGAAAGGACGTCTTTATCCACCCGAACGATTGCGTTTCGTCGAAAATGAAAGTGTGCAACTTGGCTTCTACAGACTCCTGCTCGTACTGAGAATATTTAATTCTCTACCGAGAATGGGGGAGCATCAATTGGTCTTCGAACGAAGGGAAGGAGAAGCTGAAGAACGCGTGTCGCGACCGAGAATTTGGGGGTCGCGGTCGCGGCACGGAACGTTTTTCACTTCTTCGGCTTTTGTTCTCGTCCTCGACTTGGCGTTATGAATTTTCGTCGTCTTCGACTCCTTTTGTAGGGTTTTTCTTCTGTTTTTGAGCTCTTTTCGTTCCTATTTGGATTTTACCAAATATTTATGTACCTTACAAGAAAGAAACATATTCGAGAGTAAAAGCTTTCTAAACAGTTATAAATAGCATAAATTCGTAGCAATATTGATGTAATTATTGATAATATTTTAGGTATATTTTGGGCTTAACAGTCACAAATCCTATCTCCCAAATCTGGCCGAATTTGCAAAGTTGCTAACAACCCGACCATTTTGTTAACTTCTAACTTCACGTTTATGGATCTCATCTCCACCAATGGTGTCAAACTGTGACCTCCCAAGTTTGCAAAGGTACTCGAGCTCTTCTTACTCAAAGCATCGACCACTACATTCGCCTTTCCCGGATGGTAGTCTATGGTGCAGTCATAATCTTTTAGCAATTCTATCCATCTTCTTTGTTTCATATTCAGTTCCTTTTATATCAAAATATACTTGAGGCTCTTGTGATCAGAAAGGATTCTGAAGGTCTCCCCATACAGATAATGTCTCCAGATTTTCAGTGCGTGAACTACGGCTGCTAACTCCAAATCATGTGTGGGGTAATTTAGTTCATGGGTCCTCAATTGACGAGAAGCATAAGATATCACCTTTCCATTTTGCATTAACACACAACCCAGTCCCAGCTTCGAGGCATCCGTAAATACTTCAAATCCTCCTCTACCAAAAGGCAACACTAGAATAGGCTTTGAAGTTAACTTCCTTTTTAGCTCTTCGAAACTCTCCTGACATTCTTCGTTCCATTGGTAGGGAACTCCCTTTTTCAATAGCTTGGTTAAAGGACCAGCTATTACAGAAAAACCTTCTACAAATCTCCTGTAGTATCCAGCTAACCCCAAGAAACTTCTCACCTCAGTCACATTCTTAGGTGATTCCCACTCTGTTATTGCCTTTACCTTTGTAGGATCAGGCATCACACCTTCTCGAGACACGACATGTCCCAAGAAAACCACTTGCTCAGTCCAGAATTCACATTTTTTAAGTGTTGCTTATGCTCCTTTTTGCTCCGAGAATACACCAATATATCATCGATATATACAATCACAAAATGATCAAGGTACTTTTGAAAGGTTTTATTCATCAATGCCATAAATGCAGCTGGTGCATTTGTTAATCCGAATGGCATCACTAAGAATTCATAATGACCGTACCGGGTGCGAAATGCAGTCTTTGGAATACTCTCATCTGCTATTCGTAGTTGCCAATACCCAGATCTCAAGTCAATCTTCGAAAAGACGACTGCTCCCTTCAATTGATCCAACAAGTCATCAATTCATGGTAATGGGTATTTGTTCTTTATTGTCACCTTATTTAGCTGTCTATAGTCAATACAAAGCCTCATACTACCATCCTTCTTCTTTACAAATAAGACTGGTGCTCCCCATGATGAATCCTTTCTCTAATAACTCCTCTAACTGCTTTTTCAACTCTTGTAGTTCCAATGGAGCCATCCTATAAGGTGCAATAGAAATTGGGGCAACTTCGGGCAATGTTTCAATGGAGAAATCTACTTCACGTTGAGGCGGTAAGCCAGGTAAGTCATCAATAAATACTTCTGGAAATTCTCTTACTACTATAATATCTTCCAAAATAGGACTTGTCTCCCTTGTATCAATGACATGGGCTAGGTACGCTTCACATCCTTCTAAGATTAATTGTCTTGCGGTCGTTGCAGAGATCACACATGTTGGTAGTATTCGACGTTCTCCTACGAAAATTACTGTTTGCTTGCCTGAAGATTCCATCACTACCTCTTTAGCGTAACAGTTTACTACTGCCTTATGTTGTGTTAACCAGTCCATCCCCAATATAACATCAAACTCCTTTAGATCCATCAAGATAAGATCAGCATGTAACTCTATCTCTCCAATTTTTATTGGACTCGCTCTCCTCACGCTATTCACTACTACATTTCTCCCTATAAGTACATGGACCTTCAAATTATATCCTAAAGGGCTATTTTCTCCCAGAACTTTGGATGCAAATTTTTGTGCAATATATGAATGTGTTGATCCTGGATCTATCAAGGCATATGCCATAATATTAAATAAAGAGATCGTACCCGATATGACATCATTGTTTGTTGGTTCCTCCTCCCCATACATCTGGTAAGTTCTAGCATGCAGTTGGTTTTGGGTAGTTTCTGCTCCAATCGTGTTTGAGCCATTCCCTCGCCCACTGTCATTTAAGCCATTGCCTCTACCAGCTACTCTACCACTGTTACCCACGCTACTTTGACTTTGGACCATATTTGATGTACCTCTTCCATTGCTAGCTGCTTGAGTAGGACAATCCCTCTGAATATGTCCTCGACCTCCACATAAGTAGCAAGTCTTCAGTGTCGCCATAGGCCCCCAACAGTGTCCTGAGTGTCGCCTCCCACAAATGCCACAAGTTTGTGTTGCCCTAGTTCCTCTATTAGAAAATCCGCTTGAGCTCTGATTAAATCCTCTTCCGGTCCCTAGAGAAGGTGCATTAGTCGTACTATAGCTCCCTAAGCTTCTACCAAACCCATTAGACTGGTTTCCTCCTCTAAAAGTATAATGAACTTATTGATAACTGCCTCCTCCCATAGAGGATGAGTAACCTCCACCTCTTTTAGCTGATAGATTAGATTCCCCCTTAGCATCAATTTTCTTCCTCTTATGTTCTGCTCGCTTCCTTACAGCATTTTCAGCATCTTCAATCCGAAGTGCGGCTGATAGCAATGTCTTAAAGTCGGTAATTCTCACACCGACTCCCTTTCAAATTTCTGGTAGTAACCCTTATTCGAATCTGAAACAACGTTTCTCTTCTGTTGACACTTCGTCTCGTGCATATCTGGCTAGTGCAGCAAAACAAACTTTATAATCAGCTACTGACATGTCATCTTCTTGAGTCAAATTGAGGAACTCCATCTTCTTCTTGTCCCTATAATGCATTGGCCTATATTTCTCATCAAACTCTCGCACAAAGTCACCCCAAGTGATTGGCCTCGGCTTATAGGATCTTATTGTTGGAATTTAGTGTCCTAAATACAATTGTTTTGGATATTAATATTAATGAATAAATTGTTTATTTGGTCATTTGTTTAATCAGATATATAGCATTAATATGTAACTATATATAAAGGCACAAATCTTTCGCAAAGGAAGTAATCCTAAGTTTATTCAAGTAGTTATAAAGTGTTCATACAAGCATGAAGTGAGACTATACTTTATAATAGACTGATAGACTTGAAGTAAACCCAAGTCAAGTAATATGTTATAGGGATTGGCATATTGCTGTTGAGACTTGCATGTAACAGTGTTTTCTGTCGAGACAGAAAGCTGATCTCACAAGCTTTAGATATTCTGATATCTAGACAGTTACATGGATCTGATGAAGGAGTTCATTAGGATTGGGACCCGACTTGAGATAACAGAATGGAGTGATTTATCTAGTGTGTCAACTGTTCATCTCATCGGTATTAGTAGGTATAACTAATCCTCAGACTCAAACATTCATTAATTAGTAATTCTGGATTGCGGAGTCTGATACTTTGATTCTGTGTGAGCACGATCCAATAGGTGAGAGCCTAGGGTGTGTGAGAGCAGGGTTGGGTATCACGCGAAGTAATTACAGAATGGTTGATGTCAAATTGAGCATTCATCACTCCCGATAAATGGGAGATATATCCAAAGGGCCGCTTGTGGTGAATTGACTGAAATCCTTGCAAGGTGATACAGTTAAGAGTAGAAATAAACATTTCACTTAACTTATCTTTCAGAGTGAATTCAACCTGTACAAGTAAAACCGGACTCTTCGTTATATGTAACCTTGACACACATTCCATGGTTATAAGGAATTGACCGACAGGATATAGTTGATGAAGGATCGTATTATACTGTACCTAATACAGAAAGGTCAATGTCAGTTATCAACCTGACTTCTTAATTGCTCTAGGGGAATATCATAGGTTCTGCTAGTAACAGTTCTCGACGGTATTCCGTTATATATATGTTGGAATTAATCGTAATGAATAATTTCAAATGATATATACGGCTAGTGGCAATAAAGAACCTAATGGGTCGCATATGGGACTTGGAATCGGAGGACGATAATGTATTAGTGGGACATACACATATGGGCCGAAATTTGTATTAATTTAGGGATAAATTAATTTAATTAATAATTATAATTTGATTATGGTTATCAATTAAATTAAAACATTATCTGATAATATTAATTAGAAGTTTTTATGTGATTGAAACTCTAATTAATTATCCCTAACATTAATTAATTATTAATTTGATTAATAATAATTATCTAGATATAATTAGTTATTATTTAGATAATAGTAAAGTGTTTATTTAATTATCTAATTAGGAATCCTATTCCGAATAAGATTCCAATTATTTAATTACCTAACACAACTGGGATTAGGGTTAAGAAAAGTCTATAAATAGACTCCCTAACCCCTAAAATTCGACCAACACAAAAAGGGAGAGGAGGAATCGTTCCGTCTTTCATCTCGGCTAATTTACTTTATTTCTTACCCCCATCTTTGATCTCGTATCGATTTTTGTTAAAGGCAATCATTGTGATTGCTATTCATTGAAGGTTGATCACTGATTATCTTTTGTTTTATGTTGAATCAAACGTTCGTGGTTCACGAGTTGATAATAACAAGTTGTGGGCACTTCGTTTGCAACGATAGATAGTTCATCAGTAAAGGTATTACTATCTATACCTCTTTATATGAAATAACAATTAACAGATCTTGGAAAGGGAAATATATAAAATAGATACAATTTTATTATTCCGCTATGCCTAGGCTTGTCTATTTTCCTACATTGGTATCAGAGCCTATGTTAATCTCTTATTTCATATATGTAAATAAAAGAGTTTTTCAATCAGATTGAATAGATTTATTGTTAGGTTAAATTAATTAATCGATTAATTCAATTAACCTAACGATAAATAAGTTTTAATTACTTGTTAATTAAAACTGATTATGCATAGTTCCTGATTATTTCGGTTGATAATCAGTTTTAAACAAAATCTAAAATTTTATAGTTAGATAATTAAAACGTTTTGCTTTATTAAATCTAAAAGATAAAACTTTTTTAATATTCTGAAAATTGTTTTGAAACTGTTTTAGAACAATTATATATATTTATATTTAAAAAAATATATATTGATAGCAGTTCGGGGTCGCTGCCGCGAGGCGGCAACCCCGACCCGCTATTTGCGCCTGGTTGCTGCCTTGCGGCGGACGCCGCTGCCTTTACGGCAGCAGCGTCTGTCCTCTAGCTGCTGCCCTACGACAGTAGCTATGCCAAAGGGTCGGGCCGATTAAATCAGTCCGGCCCGATTGTTGGTACCGGGTTTTAAAATTGTTTTAAAATAACCCGTTTTAAATATATATATATATATATATATATGTTTCAGAATATAATAATTTGTTTTGATTATCAAAATCAATTTATTTAAAAGTTTGTTTTACCTAAATATTTGATATAAGTAATTCAAAGTATTAAATGAATTATTCGAATTAATTAGGATATGCATAATTGAAATTGGATGAAAATTAATTTAAGTTGTTAATTTGATTAACTTAAATATTACATAAATAGTTTGTGTAATCAACCAACTAAATTTAACTTAATTGAGTCTATGCATGTTTGACATTATGGACATATTAGACTCTCTTTAATAGTTATTTAGTCTTTTGGTATTTAGTCTTTATTGAGTCTATGCATGTCCTGCCATCTCTTACTCTCAATTGGGTCTTTTACATGAAATTCATATATATAATGATATTTATTATTTAGTCAATATTGATAATTTAATTAATATAATATCAAAAGTATAAGTCTTTATTTGATAAATGTCAAATTTTATAACTGCTTTAGTTGATGAAATTGTAGTGGAAAATCGCCAACTACCCACTTGATATAATTCATAATTTTAAGTGACAAAGTTACAAATAATTTTTAAAAGTTGAATTTCCATGTAAATTTCCCTTGTATTTCTCTTCTCATCCAAATCCCTTCAATTAAATTGAAGTTTTCTTTGAAATTGAATATTGTTGTAATTCAAGGCGCCAATGAGAAGACAGAGGACCTAAAGAGAAATATGTAATAGTTAGTATTTCCCTAGGGTGACCCTTTATTCCGTTTCTGGCTCAACGGAATAAACTTAGAGATATGTCCATAATTGTCAATGTTGAATGGTATTAATAGGTATAACTAATCCTCAGACTCAAAGGAATATTAATTGGTATTCTGGATTACGGAATGTGACGCTTTGACTCTAGTGTAACACGATCCTTAACAGAGATGACTCTGGGGTGTGAACAGTAGACGTTGGGTATCACAGGAAGTGATTGCGGGATCGTTATATATTGGATTGAGCATTTATCACTCCCGATGAATGGGAGATACATCCATGGATCGCTTGTGGAAGACTCGACTCTAAATCCTTGCAAGGTGATAGCTTAAGACTTGAAATACAGATTTCACTTAACCTATCTATTTGAGTTGACTCGGCATGTACAAGTAAAACGAATGTCTCGCTATATGTGACTTGACATCATCCATAGTCATAAGATTCAGTTCAAGGATGTAGTTGATAAAGGATCGAATTATACTGTAACTAATACGGAAAGGTTAACGATAGAATCAATCTGTCTTCTTATAGCTCTGGGGGAATGATTACGGACTTGCTAATCACATACTTTGTACATCATTCCGTTATGCAAAGATTAAATATAATTCTTTGAAAATTAATTTAATAACGTTGCATACGGCTAGAAGCAATAAGAACCTAATGGGTCACACATAAGACTTGGAACCTAAAAGAGAGATAGATGTTAATTAATTGATGGAAGCCCAATGGAGCCCAATAAGGCCCATGGACCAAGGGGGGGGTCGAAATTCATGTAATTAAATACATGAATAATTAATTTGATTTTGCTATTCCTAATTAGATTAGGATTATGAATTAAATTAATTAAGAGATAAATAAGTTAGGAGTTTTAATTAGATTAAAATACTCCTATTATTATCCAATAAGGTTATTATTATTATCCTTAATATATTAGATATATAGTGAGATAATAATTAGGAATTCTATTCCGAATTGAATTAGTAACCTAATTCTATCTAACTAGGGATTAGATACAAGAGATTATAAATACCCCTCCCCCTTGAGATTTTCAAAATCTAACTAAGCCATTCCCCTAATTGAGATTTTTGAAATCTACCTCGTGCAAGAAAGAGAAAATTCGACACCCCTAGTTCGAGGACGAGATTTCTCTACGGCTTCCTTTGATCAATTGATTTCATCTATTTCTTTTATCCTTGATCTTGTGTTGATTAGTTAGAGGCAATCTACTTTGGTTGCTATTCAACGGTTGATTCTAAATTAATCTTCCCGTGTTTGATTCCGTGTTTGGGAACTCGGAGAAGAGTTGTGGGCACTTCATTAACAACGGTAGATTGATCGTCAAGAGGTAATTCTTCTTATCCTTCTTTATATAAAATAACGGTTAACGGATCTTGTGATTTATGGAAATAGGTTAAAATTTTATATTTTCGCTGCTTTACCTTAACCTAATTTCCATCAGTGGTATCAGAGCCATCGTTAAATCCGTTATTTCATATATGAAAATTTAGAAGTTTTCAATAGGATTGAATAAACATTTATAGTTAGGATTAATTAACAAATTGTTTTGATTAGTTAATTCTAAAGATAAATAAGTTTTAATTAATTGTTAATTAAAACAGATTATGTGTATGTTCCTAATTATTTTGGTTGATAATCATTATAACGAAATCTATTAGTTTTATAGTTAGATTGATAAAATCAGTTTTATTAATTCTAAAGATAAAACGGAAATCTATAGTAGTTTTTCCTATTTTCTGAAAATCCTTTTAAAACCGTTTTAGAACTGATATATATATATATATATATATATATATATATATATATATATATATATACCAGAACACGCCCACGGATCAAATGGGTCTAATAAACAACACAGAAATATTAATAGACTATATTCTAAAAACCAATAAATAGAAAAAACAAAAGATAATAATGGGAATATGAAAAAAACAGGAAAAGACAAAAATGATGATGAGAATATTGAAATGAAATATAAATATAGATATATATATGTATATATATATATATATATATATAATATATAGATAATATGTATATAATATATATATATATAATATAATATGTATGTATATATAATGTATATATAATATAATATATGTATATATAATATAATATAATAATAATAGATAAATATATATAGGTAAGAAAATGAAATAAACAAAATAGTAACTTTCAAACTTGAGCGTCCCCCAGTTTCTGTCTACTTATGATCATGGACCATAAGCTTGCATACTTTTGTAAGGGATCCCACAAAATTTGAAAGGATCTAGATAAATAAACTTGAAATATGAAATTTATTAAAAGTAGGTGGCGTAGCCAACCATCAAAAACTTACAAATTTGGAATCAAAAACTGGAGATACAACTTCCTTCGTAAAAGGAATTACAAATTATTCTTGAAATTGATTACAAGAGAGAAATTTAAGGTTGGGGGTAGGAAATGTGGTGTGTATGGATGAAAGAGGAATGTGGTGTGTATATGGATGAAGGTAGAAGGTATGGATGGATGAGAAGGTAGTAATGGAAGTGTAAGAGAGAGAGTTGGTTGAAAGTGTTGGAAGGAGAGAGAAGGTGTATGGAGAGTAGAATGGATGTATGAAATGGATGGGGTGTAGTGTTGGAGGGTACCTCCTTATATAGGCAAACCAAAGGGCATTTTTGGAATCATAAATAGTAACCAGGGGTATTTTTGGAAGCATGAATAGTAACCAAGGGCAATTTTGTCTTTGTGAATAGTACTGGTACAGTATATCCACATGCCAGCTGCAATGTTTGTCTGAAAAATTGTCGGTGGTCACGTGTTGAACAAAGATTGGAATCTTCAAATAGTTTCACTAGAAAACAGTTTTCTGGAGTCTTCAAATGTTGCTTACTGGAATCTTCAAAAATCTTCAATCTTCAAAATCTGCAATCTTGGAATCTTCAAAATCTGCAATCTTGGAATCTTCAGAATTTGCAATCTTCAAAATTTGGATTTTTGGGGAGTAATTGTCCCTTAATTTTTGCCTAAGTACCATTTAAGGTAACTTAGCGGGATCTTTTCTCTTTTTTTTTTTATTTATTTATTTTTTATTTTTTATTTAGAAACCAGAATTACCAAACATGCTAAAGTGATCATAGTCGGAATCATTATCACTCAAGTTAATTGCTGGTTCATCCTGGTCCGAGTCTGACTGGGATTGGGGAAGGTATTTTCTGAACAAAGCAGCCATCTCTTCAGGGGTTTTTGCTGCAGCTAATTTTGAGGCTAAGTGAGATTTCTCGGCCAAAAATTGTGCTTGTCCCAAAGAAATGGTTTTTTCAGGTATTTGTTTGGAAAGTGGAAGGAATCGATTCTCGGTGAACTGTATTTCTCCAGATTTTCTAGTAGGATTTTTCAACCATATATCCATTTTCTCAACAGTGAGACTAGGAGGAATCTTGAATTTGTCCCACCATCTTACTAGAAATCTCCTTTGAATCAGTGAATTTCTATAATTTTCTGCATATTGTACCTTCGAAGCACCTACCCAAGCAAAGTAAAATTTCATACAAAATAAAGCCAAGGGAGAGAACCTTTTTTCCTCCTCAGTGGGTTTGTAACCCGCCTTAAATTTTTTGTAACAAGTAAGAATTCTGTCTTGGAGGATTTGCTCAACGCACCCCCAATGCTCCCACCATTGTTGGAACCAAAGAGGAAATTTTTCTGGATCACAAGCGTTATCAAAAAAGATAAGTCAAGAATGTTTTCTCCCAACATTATTAATCAGGAGGGCATTCCACCAGGCCTGTTGGTATTCCCAGTAATTAAAAGGAGTCTCATAAAATTCTTCTTCCTTGTATTCCACAGGAAAATACACAGGTTCAGACAGTGGGTGTTTCCAGTCTATCGGAGAAATAACCTTGTGAATTTTTATTGTGGAATATGATGGGTCTGAGTGTTCAGATTTCCAGTAAAAGTGTTTGAAAGAAGCAGAATTTGTGACAGTAAGAATCATTTCATAATATCGTGAAGTCTTGTTTAAGTCCCATGATTTGAAAAACCAATTTTTACCAAAAGCTTTTTCAATTGAAACTTGAGGATCTTCATGATAAAAGCCTTTTTCTACAGAAAGAACATTTTGAAATGAATTCTTGACAATGAAATCACTTGGAAAAGTTGAAGGAATTGGAGAAGGGACAACATGTGTGAAAGCCACTTGGGAATTTTGAAAATTGGAATTGGAGATTGTTTTTTGGGTATCATGAAAATATTTTTGGGAAGTTGAGATTTGGGAACTTAAAACATTTTTAGAAATTTCATGAGAAAGGGCTTTTGTTGAAGAAGATTCTCCTTTCTCAGGTTTTTGAACAATTGGAATCTCTTCTTTTGGAGTCTGATACTTGACTAGAGCTTGTTGAAGCTCCGGGGATTTTGCAAATGTTTCTGCCAACCATTTTTGGATTTTAGGGTCCAAACCTGATTGGTTGGTATCTTCAAGGGTTGATTCTTTCTTTACAGTGGCATCTCTACATGTTTTTATTTTTGAATCTTCATCAGAATTTTTGTTGGAATCTCTCCCAGTGATTGTGGAATCTCTCCCAGTGATTTCTTTTCCTTTATTTTTCTTCGGCATGGCTGGAATTTTGAAGGAATTCACGGGTTAGGAAGTCATGAATGGAATTTGTATCTCCTTTTATAAACTCAATATCAAAATCATAAATGCTTAAAATTGCTTGCCAACGTGCAAAAATCTGTTTTGATGCAAGGTTTTTAACATCCTTTTGTAAAACTTCTTTTGCACTTTTGTAATCAATTCTTAAAAGAAATTTTTGATTTAGTAAATCACTTTGAAATTTGTTTATACATAAAACAATACTCAAAATTTCTTTTTTAATTGTTGAGTAATTTCTTTGGCATTCATTCCAATGTCCAGAGGTGTATTGAACTATGTGTTCTTTACCCTCGGAAACTTGTTTAAGAATTCCACCATAACCTAGGTCAGAGGCATCTGTTTCTACAACCTTAGGTAGGGAAGGATCAGCTAGATGAAGACAAGGAATCTCTAAGACCTGTTGTTTGATTTTTCTAACAAGAGCAGTATGCTCTTCAGTCCATGGGACAGGATTCTTCTTGAGTCTATCATGTAATGGCTTAGCCATTCTGTTGATATTGGGACAAAAATCAAGAACATAATTAAGGCTTCCTAAAAACCTCTGTAATTGATTTTTATCAAGAATCCTATCCGGAAATTTTTGTGCAAATTGAAGGGATCGTTCAATTGGTGTGATAGTTCCTTTGGATATGTAGTGTCCTAAGAACCTGATGCGAGTTTGGAACAAGGAAATTTTCGATTTCGACACAACCAAACCATTTTTCTTAACAACATAGAAAAAGGTTTTAAGGTGTTTGAAATGTTCTTGAATAGAATTTGAAAAGACCAAAACATCATCGATGTACACAATACAGAATTTTGAATAATCATTGAAAATGTCATTCATAATTCTTTGGAATTCAGAAGGGGCATTTTTCAAACCAAAAGGCATTACATTCCACTCATACTGACCAAAAGGAACAGTAAAAGCAGTTTTGTACCTATGAGATTTTGAAATTTGAATTTGCCAAAATCCTGATTTCATGTCAAATTTCGAAAAAACATAAGCAGAATGAAGTTTTTGCAAAAGATCTTTTTTATTTGGAATAGGGTACCTAATCCATCTCAACGCCTTATTCAAAGGTTTGTAATTTATTACTAACCTAGGCGTTCCTCTCTCTATTTCAGAATTTTTATTGACATAAAATGCAGCACAACTCCAAGGGGACCTTGATTTTGAAATTAGACCTTTTTGTTCTAATTCCTGAATTTCTTTTCTACAGTATTGCTCAAGTTCTTGGTTCATTTGAATTGGTCTAGCCTTGGTTGGAATTTGTTTCTCATCAAAATCAATTTCGTAAGGCAAGTCAACAATATGTTGTTTTCTGTCCCAAAAGGCAGTTGGAAGATCAGAACAAATTTCTTTTTCAATCAAGTTTTGAAATTCAGAAATTTTCTGTTGGATTGAAGGATTATTTATCTGTTCTTCAAACCGTTTGAAAACAACATCTTTTTGGAGAGATTGAAGATGATAAGTTTTCCCTTTGATTAAAACATTTAAGGAATTTTCATGAATCGAACAAGCTTTGATTAAATCGAGATTCCTCGTTTGAGGTTTTTCGATAAATTCAAAATTTAATTTTCCATTTTCTGTTCTTGAGGAAATTGAATCTGCTTTCACCTTATAAGGAGTAATCAGATTCATGAAAGGAGTTCCCAAAATGACACTGTGTTGAATAGCACTAACAGAAACGAACCAAGTTTTTAGGAGAATATCATTATTTAAAATCGAGGCTTCCGTTTTTGAATCAACAATCAATTT
Source organism: Euphorbia lathyris (assembly GCF_963576675.1). Taxonomy (NCBI): domain Eukaryota; kingdom Viridiplantae; phylum Streptophyta; class Magnoliopsida; order Malpighiales; family Euphorbiaceae; genus Euphorbia; species Euphorbia lathyris. The sequence continues at coordinate 94,873,766 of NC_088910.1, forward strand.
GGAATTATTTGCAGCAGAAAGCCTTTCATTTGTTTTCTCTAAAAACTCTTTTGGAACAATTCCTGATTTTATACAATTTAAATCAGCACCAGTGTCAAAAAGTGCGATGGTATCGATTTGGAAATCTTTTGAAAAAACAAGAGTTATTTTGATAACATATTTTCGGGTAGTAATTTCCCGTAAAACAAAGAGAAAATCAGTTGGAATCCTTTCAACATTTTGAACATTTTGAATTTCATGGGAAGAGGTTTGGCTAATCTCAGTTTCTTCAGGAAAATCAGAAGAATCAGAGGTATCTTGAAGAAGTTTCGAAATTAATTCAGAATCCTTTCTTTGCTTTTCTTTAAGTTCTCTAAGCTCAGATTTTATTTCCTTAATTTCCTTTTGTAGTTCTTGAATGCTTGTTTTTTCATTTAAGATGGGTTTTTTCCTTTTATTTAGAATTTTGGTGAGATCGTAGGCTCCTTTACTGGTATTGGGTAAAATGGAAGTTTTCTCTACCTTTTTATCTTCTTTTCTCTCTTCTTGGTTGTCTAAGGATCTTAAAAGTTTATTTAAAAATTCTCTTTTGAGTTCTGGGTCTCCTATGTTGTTGATGATATCTAAAGTTGTACTTTGTTCCTTAGTTAAAACATTAATTTCAAAAGAGCTCGTAGAGCTAGTTGCAACGATTTCATCTAATTGAAGGTCTTGGTTGTTTTCAGAGGATATTGAAGAAAGGTTTTCAGAATCAGAACTAGAGGTATCGGAAGAGGAATCAAGAAGTAGATTGGAGATTTTGTTAGTTATTTCATCATCTAGTTGTAGTTCATGTAGTTTTTTATTGAATTTACAGAATTTCGATGTATGTCCCTTTTTATGGCATCTATAACATGTAATATCTCTAAATTTATTTTCTTTGTTCTTAATTTCAGTTTTCTTTTGTTTGTATTTTCTCGGTTTCCTATAGTGGGATTTTCTATAATAATCATGTTGGGACTTTTGGTATTTTTTCATGAATTTCTTGGGTTTCCTGTAAGCATTTCTCCTAGAACTTTTGCTACAATTTCCTGGGCAAGTTGATGTTGAGGGTTTATTTATGTTAATATCAAACTGATTACAAAAAGTTCCTAACTCGGATCTAGTTTTCTTAAGTTCCCATTTTAGATGTTTTTGTAATTTCATTTCTTGGCAAATTTTTAATCCTTCCTGTTGGGTTAGACTAATCAGCTCACCGTAAGTGAATTTGTTATAAGGAATTTGGTGTCCATGTGTTTCTCTAATTTTGTTTCTAACTTTCTCACCTAATTGGGTTGGTAAGCCAGCCAAAAACTTTTCTTTCCAAAAAGGTTGATTTGAGTCTTCTCTAAGCATTACTCTAGTTAAAAACGTATTTTTGTACCATTGGAAATCGCTAAGTTTTTTACACTTCAAATTTGATAAAAGTTCAGCATTTTTGTCTTTTAAATGGGAGGGATCTCCTATGAAATGAAGAGAAATTGTAAGAATTAGAGTGGCTACTGCATCTTGAATTGGGTCACCATCATCATCAAAGATTGGTTCATCATTTTCATCTATCTTAATGGCATCTAAAATTTCTTCTTGCTGTTGTTGTGTGAGATAGTAATCCCACCAACCTTTCAGTTGCCCTGAAAATCCTGCTATGAGGAGTTCAGCAACTGTCCTATCCTGGGTACCAGGTTGAGTCTTATAAGCATTGGCAGCCATGGTCATCTGTTGTAGAAGACCAAGAATTTCATACTCAGAGAGTCCATCTATGTTCCAATCATAGACATAGGTGGCATTGAAACGAGATTGAGATAAAGGCTTGGCTGTATTGATATCAGGAGCAGGGATGATTTGTAAACGGTCTTGTGGAATCCTAGACCAATGAAGTTTATTAATTTCAGGAGTGACTTCTTGGAATTGTTCAATGAGACTTTCAGTTTCAGAGTCTTGAGTTATGACATTAACTTTGCTGGCCGAATGGGTAGGAGTATCAGGGATAATTTGAGCGGAATCTTGGTTGGAGTTGGTATTCGTAGGAGTCATCCTACTTAATTGATCACGAATGGCTTTAATGTATTCAGATTTGCTGTCTTGGATATTTTTTGAACTTTGATTTGTCATTTGATATGGTTTAAAAATGGGATTTTGGATTTTAGGTTTGGTAACGGGTTTGGAGGAATCAAAAACTATAGGTTGTTTATCAAGGTGTTTTTCTATCCTATCTAGTTGTCTTCCTATTGTATTCAAATTGGTATTCGTATAGTTATTTTGGAGGATTATATTTTTAACATTGGTTTTGTCATCATTACTCGGTGTCTTATAGGGAATCGCTTCTACCTTTTGGTTATTGTGATCTAGCCTTATACCCCTAAGTGGTGGATGAGTCGATTGAACTTTCCTGTTATCTAACATTTCCCACTCAGGTGCCTTATTTCTAAGGGTAATTGGACTAACATAATTTCTAAAAGGATAATCAATGGAATTTTTTAAAGCATAAATTTCAAACCAATCAAAAAACAAAATATGAACTTGATTTTGATTTACAAATTCATAAAATTCATTTTGAATTGCTTTTCTGGAATCCATAAAATTTTTAAAAAACCATGATCTTTTTTCAATGTTGTTTTCTGAATAAAAGTCATCATGAAGAAGTTGTTTGTTGACATGAAATTCTCTTGAAATAACATTCAATTCATTAAAAACATTTTCCGTGACAGCTGAAAACATTGGGCTTTTAGGTAAGTCCATTTCAGGAATGTGAGGTTGATTTTGTTGGTTTTGGGTATTATGGGTCTCCTCAATACGAGCTTGAGTTCTAGAACTCTCTGCTCTATTAGGATTGTCATAAACTACCCTGGGTATCACTGAGGTGAAGTTTACACCTCTTAAAATAGAATCAGGAATCTCAGAAGTTGAATGTCTTGCCATATTTGAGTATGGCAAGTTTACAACAGATGGCAAACTAGTAACTTTTCCTAGGTCTATGGTATCTGAGACCGAGGAATTATCTGAATATCTACTGCTGGTAGAATGTCGATGGAATGAAAGTTTAACTTTCCCATCTTGGTACTGAGTTATATGTTTCAGCTCAGAGTTTGGTTTGGGAGTCACTAATGGTCTAACTGGTCGAGGTTCATTTACCCCTTCCAATATCCATTCTTCAGGAAGCGTAACTTCCTTCCAAAGTATAGATCTAGGTATCACAGTGTTTGACTTGGTTAAGTCTGTTTGTAGAAGGATGGTTTCACCCTTCTTGCTATGGAATTTTACCTTAGTGGCAAAGGCGGACATCATGGCCTTATAGTGAATTCTATAGATTAAAGCAACTGGAATTGACCCTTCAAGCATTCTATAATTGTGAGTTTTGATTTGTAAAACCAAAGACTTCATATTTTTATCATTTAAGGAGATAGTAAAATTGGGATAACATTCAAAAGAAATTGGACCTATACAGAGACTAGACTCTACGGAACTTAATAGGGAATCGCCAAAGTTCGTGAATCTAGCATCTCTTAGGATGGCAAGAATGGAGGTATCTAGTCCTTCTTTGGTCAAAGGCTTAATTCCGACTTGGATTAAACCTATATGGATATATTTAAAATTTTTATCCCGATGTTTTTTCAAAGACTGTTGAGGAAGTAGATTTATTGTTTCAAAAGGTTTTGTTAATTGAAGGTCTCTTTCTTCAGTCTTAATTGTAAAATTCGTTTTGAAAAAATGAAATTTAGAAGTTTCATAAATTTCATCCTTTTCTTTCTTTGGAATTTGCCAATTATCTATTGATTTTTGAAAATCTTCTATTACTATTTCTTCACTGTTTATTATTTTCTTGGAATCAGAAGAAGTGGTTGATACAGAATTTGTAGAGGTAGTTCTATAGAAAAAGGCATCCATTTTAAAAAGATTGTTTGCAATAATAAATTATTTTCCTTACAATCCAAAGCACTTTCTAGGTTTCACAGCCTTTCCACTGGCTTACTACCCAGACACAAGCTTAGGCAAAAACACTCAGGAAAATAAATTATTCTTACAAAAGATCTTTCCAAAATAAACACGAATTTTCTATAAATATACCCCCCCAGGCTCTGATACCAGAACACGCCCACGGATCCAATAAACACGACAGCAGCCCGAGTCGCGCCTCGCGGCTGCTGCCTCGCGGCAGCGGCCGCGTGCGGTGCCTGGGCGCCGCTGCCGTAAGGCAGCGGCGTTCCAGCCGCCCTAGGGCTGCTGCCAATCGGCAGCAGCCCACTCTCGGGCCCGGTCCGAGACCCACTTGATTTTAAATTGTTTAAAATCGTTTTTTTATATTTAAATGTATATGTTTCAGAAATTGATAGTTTTCTGTTTTGATTATTGAATGAAAATTTGTTTAAAAGTTTGTTTTACCAATTTGTAAATCAAAATGTTAAATGAATTAAAATCAAAATAATTGGAACGTGCATAATTAAAGTTTTGTATAGTTATATTAATCTAAAGATTAATATAAAAGATACGAAAACTATTAGAAGTAAAATTGGATGAAAGTTAATTGATAAGTTAATGTGATTAACATAAATATTACATAAGATAGTTATGTAATCAACCAATTAAATTTATTTAATTGAGTCTATGCATGTTTGGAGTTATGGACATATTTGGACCCTCTTTTAGTCTTTTGGTATTTTTGAAATAGGGCCTGCGAGTCCTGCCTTTTTATTATCTATTGTAATTTCTCCTCTCATCTAATTCCCTTCCATTCAATTGAAGTTTTCTTTAGTAGTATAGAAATTAATATGTAATTTCAAGGCGCCATGGAGAAGACGGAGGACCTAAAGAGAAATATGTAATAGTTAGTATTTCCTTAGGTTTGCCCTTTTATTCCGTCTCTGGCTCGACGGAATAATTAAGATGATATGTCCATAACGCCAATGTATGTGAATGTATGTGTCTGATGTATGCTAAAGCAAATCAAGACTAAGTTAGATTATGAGACCTAAAATAAAATCCCTCATTAAAAAAAGTTAAGTAAATAAACAAGTTATTAAAATTGGTTGCCCCTCCCTAATATTATAATTCAGCCGGCAGTGCTGAGGGCCTTTGGGTTGTTGAGCAAACTCAAGCTCGGGGTTCTTTCGGTAACACCTGAATTATCGAAAATTACTTTTCATGAATATGGGGTAATACTTAAATTAGATTATGATAATTGGATGAGCAAACTCATGTTGTCATAAACTAATGGGCAAGATGGTTGGGATTAATGTGAATAGCATATTAGTTACTAATGTGGTTAGTAACCCAATAACCTAGGAATCACATTAAAGATGTGATTGATTACATGAATCTACCTAACGAATGAGACTAGCTTGTTGAGCAAACTCAAGGCGAAATCTTAGGAGTTAGGATCCTAGCTCACTAAAGGATTTGTGAAATTCTTTGAATTAATATGGAGGGCTATTAATTTGGCAAAATAGTGGGAGCAATCTAAAATAAACTAAAAGGCCTATAATTTTAGATTGATATACTTTAAGCAAATGAATGACATACGTTTACTCTTTCTCACTCTCAGGTTTAATTAAACACACTCTTAAAATCATGACTAAAACCAATCTGCAAATCACCGACTGGTTTCGTAACCTCAAAATTGTTTTGAAGTTCGATAAGATAGGGTATGTACTTGATACAACGATACCCCCTATCCCTGCTGATGATGCTCCCATTGAGGAAATTGATGCTTACCAGAAGCACAAGGCTGATGATGATCATGCCGGATGCATCATACTTGCATCGATGACACCGAAATTACAAAGGCAACATGAGGAAATGGATGCCTATTCCATCATCATGCACCTTAAAGAGCTGTTTGGGAAACAGACTAGGTGCGAACGCTACGAGATATCCAAGTTGCTATATCGTTGCAGGATGCAAGAGGGCACATCTATCATGACACATTGTGTCAAGATGATTGGCTATATTACCAAACTTTCAAGTATTGGATTCACGATGGATAACGAATTAAGCATAGACTTAATTCTTCAATCCCTCCTAGAGAGTTATTCATAGTTCATTATGAACTATCAGATGAATGACTTGCAAACCTCTCTTGAAGAGCTTGCAAATATGCTCAAGTCAGTTGAGCCCAATATGAGAAAGGACAAGGCAATACTAGCTCTTGTCATTGAGGGATCAAAGAAGAGGAAAGGGAATTATCCCAATCCTAAATATCCCAAGAAAGGTAAGAAAGCCGTGCCCAACAAAGCTAAGGGAAAGGAAGTGAAGAAGCCCAAAGGAGAGTGCCACTTCCGTGGTAAAGACGGGCATTGGAAGAGGAACTGCAAGGAGTACCTAGCCTCCCTCAAGAAGGGAAATGGCGGTGCTTCAACATCTGGTATGTTTTAATATTGAAATAAATACAGTTTCACAGTCTGAATCTTGGGTACTTGATACCGGATGTGGATCTCATATTTGTACAAATATGCAGGAGCTAAAACAGACTAAGGAACTAAAGAAAGAAAGCATAAACTTGCGAGTAGGAAATGGAGCAAGAGTTGCCGCCCTCGCAATTGGAGATTATGTTTTAAATTTGCCCTCAGGGCTTGTAATAGAATTAAGGAACTGTTTGTACGTTCCGCAAATGTCTCGAAACATTATTTCTATTAGCCGTCTTATTGACGACGGTTTTCATATTTCAATAAAAGACAAGAGTTGCAATTTTGATAAAGATTCGATCTTTTATTTTTCAGGAATATCACAAAATGGGATTTATGTGTTAGATGACAAAGTTCCTGTTTTTGCAATTGATACCAAAAGACATAAGCTAGATAATTCAACTTACTTGTGGCATTATCGTTTAGGCCATATAAACAAGAGACGCATGCTAAAGCTACATTTAGATGGGCTTATAGATCCAATCGATCCCGAATCATTGGAAACATACGAATCATGTTTAAAAGGTAAAATGACAAAGACACCCTTTAGCAATAAAGGTGAGCATGTATCAGACACTCTAGGACTCATTCATTCAGATGTATGCGGTCCTATGTCAGTCCAAGCAAGAGGAGGATTCAGATTCTTCATAAGCTTCATAGATGACCATACCCGATATGGTTACATCTACTTGATGAAGCACAAATCAGAAGCTTTCGAGAAATTCAAATGCTTCAAGAATGAAGTAGAAAATCAATTAGGAAAGAAAATAAAGACGTTTCGATCTGATCGAGGTGGCGAATATCTTTCAGATGATTTTTTGAATTATCTAACTGAATGTGGGATATGCTCACAATAGACACCTCCCTATACACCACAACACAATGGTGTATCCGAGAGGAGAAACCGTACCCTACTAGATATGGTACGATCCATGATGAGTATGGCCTTACTTCCAAAGACGTTCTAGGGCTATGCCTTAGAAACTGCCCTTTTCACCCTAAATCGAGTACCAACTAAATCCGCTAGTTCCACACCATATGAATTGTTCGTTGGTAGGAAACCCGTGTTCTCATTCATGAGAGTATAGGGTTGTTCAGCATTTGTCAAGCGCAATGCGTCCGACAAACTAGATTCAAAATCTGATAAATGTTTCTTCATTGGATACCCTAAGGAAACTGTGGGATATTACTTCTATCATCCAGATGATCAGAAAGTGATAGTATCCAAACATCCAACCTTCTTAGAGAAAGAGTTTCTCGAAGAAACACAAAAGGGAAGCATGATTGAACTTGACAAAGTTCAAGAAGAAGAAACACCGACTGAAACAACAGAGGCGGTTGAGGTACCCGAAGGAGTCCCATTAGATGAGACTCTAGTGTCACCTATTCGTAGATCACAAAGAGTTCGTGAACTCCCAATTAGATATGGTTTTCTAGTGGGAGATGATAATGAGGTTCCCGTATTAGACGACGAACCCGAAAACTACGAAGAGGCTCTTACTAGTCCAGATTCTAAAGCATGGCTTGAGGCCATAGATTCTGAAATGGATTCCATGTATACTAACCAAGTGTGGACTTTGGTTGATCCACCCGAAGGGATAATACCCATTGGGTGCAGATGGATCTTCAAAAAGAAGACAGACATGGATGGAAAGGTTAGCACCTACAAAGCTAGGTTAGTAGCGAAAGGATATCGTCAGAAGCAAGGAATTGATTATGACGAAACTTTCTCTCCTGTGGCTATGTCCAAATCAATCAGAATCATGCTTGCAATTGCCGCTCATTTCGATTATGAGATTTGGCAAATGGATGTGAAAACAGCTTTCCTAAACGGAAACCTGCTTGAGGATGTATATATGATGCAGCCTAAAGGTTTCATATCGAAGAATGCAAATAAAGTTTGCAAACTTCAGAGATCCATTTATGGACTCAAGAAAGCATCGAGAAGCTGGAATAAGCGTTTTGACGAAACCATAAAACAATTTGGTTTCGAACAAAATTGCGAAGAAGCTTGCATTTACAAGAAAGCAAGTGGGAGCTCTATAGCATTTCTCATACTATATGTGGACGATATATTATTAATGGGAAATGACATTGCTCTACTACAGTCGGTAAAAGTATGGTTATCTGGTAACTTCTCAATGAAAGACCTTGGTGAAGCAGCTTATATACTTGGTATAAAGATCTACAGAGATAGATCGAGAAGACTGATTGGTCTTTCACAGGCTACATACATTGAAAAGGTGCTAAATCGGTTTAGCATGCTTGAATCGAAACGAGGTAACTTACCCATGCTACATGGAGTAAAGTTAAACAATCATCAATGTCCTAAAACCGATGATGACAAAAGACGCATGGCTGTAGTCCCATACGCCAGCGCAATCGGTTCGATTATGTATGTTATACTATGCACTAGACCTAACGTAGCGTTCGCATTATCTGTAACGAGTCGTTACTAAGGGAATCCGGGAGACGAGCATTGGACTGCCGTCAAGAACATTCTTAAGTACTTGAGAAGAACTAAAGATATGTTCCTAGTGTACGGAGAAGGTGATCTGAAAATAGAAGGATTTTAAGATGCAAGTCATCTCACAGATGACAATGATTTTAAATCCCAATCAGGATACCTGTTTATCTTGAATGGGGGCGCGGTCAGTTGGAAGAGTTCTAAGCAGGGAAGCGTGGCTTTCTCTGCGACCGAGTCAGAGTATATCGCAGCTGCGGAAGCAGCAAAGGAAGCGGTTTGGATAAGAAAGTTCATTACAGAACTTGGTGTGGTGCCTGACATTGTAAATCCCATTACACTGTATTGTGATAACAATGGAGCCATTGCGCAAGCAAAGGAACCACGGTCTCATAATGCGTCCAAGCATTACCTTAAGCGATACCACATCATTAGAGAGATTGTGGCTAGAGGAGATGTGAGAATAGAAAGAGTACCTACAGAGGACAACGTTGCAGATCCGTTGACAAAGCCTTTAACCTAGAGAGTACATGATCGTCATTTAACTTCTACTGGGATAAGTTTTAGAAACAATTGGCTTTAGTCCAAGTGGGAGTATGTTGGGGTTTAGTGTCCTATAGACAATTGTTCTAGGATACAAACTTAATGTAAATGAATTGTTCTTTATATCATTTGTTTTAATGAGATATATGTTTTATAACTATATAAAGGCAATCCCTTTTAAACACTAAATAAAGTCTAATAAAAGAAAATCCGTAAGTTTGTTTAAAGTGATTATAAAGTGTTCATATAAGCATGAAGTGAGACAAAACTTTATAATAAACTAATAAACTTAAAACCACCCCAAGTCAAGTGATATGTTTAGGATTGATATATCACTGTTGAGACTTGTATGTAACAATGTCTTCTGTCCGACAGAAAGCTGATCTCACAAGCTTCATATATACAGATATCTGGACAGTTACATAGATCCGATGAAAAGTTGTTCATTAGGATTGGGGATCCGATTTGAGATAACAGGATGAGTAGATTCTTCCTTGTCACTTGTTCATCTCATTGGTATTAATAGGTATAACTAATCCTCAGACTCAAAGGAATATTAATTGGTATTCTGGATTACGGAATGTGACGCTTTGACTCTGGTGTAACACGATCCTTAACAGAGATGACTCTGGGGTGTGAACAGTAGACGTTGGGTATCACAGGAAGTGATTGCGGGATCGTTATATATTGGATTGAGCATTTATCACTCCCGATGAATGGGAGATACATCCATGGATCGCTTGTGTAAGACTCGACTCTAAATCCTTGCAAGGTGATAGCTTAAGACTTGAAATACAGATTTCACTTAACCTATCTATTTGAGTTGACTCGGCCTGTACAAGTAAAACGAACGTCTCGCTATATGTGACTTGACATCATCCATAGTCATAAGATTCAGTTCAAGGATGTAGTTGATAAAGGATCGAATTATACTGTAACTAATACGGAAAGGTTAACGACAGAATCAACCTGTCTTCTTATAGCTCTGGGGGAATGATTACGGACTTGCTAATCACATACTCTGTACATCATTCCGTTATGCAAAGATTAAATATAATTTTTTGAAAATTAATTTAATAACGTTGCATACAGCTAGAAGCAATAAGAACCTAATGGGTCACACATAAGACTTGGAACCTAAAAGAGAGATAGATGTTAATTAATTGATGGAAGCCCAATTGAGCCCAATAAGGCCCATGGACCAAGGGGGGTCGAAATTCATGTAATTAAATACATGAATAATTAATTTGATTTTGTTATTCCTAATTAGATTAGGATTATGAATTAAATTAATTAAGAGATAAATAAGTTAGGAGTTTTAATTAGATTAAAATACTCATATTATTATCCAATAAGGTTATTATTATTATCCTTAATATATTAGATATATAGTGAGATAATAATTAGGAATTCTATTCCGAATTGAATTCCTATTCAGTAACCTAATTCTATCTAACTAGGGATTAGATACAAGAGATTATAAATACCCCTCCCCCTTGAGATTTTCGAAATCTAACTAAGCCATTCCCCTAATTGAGATTTTCGAAATCTACCTAGTGCAAGAAAGAGAAAATTCGACACCCCTAGTTCGAGGACGAGATTTCTCTACGGCTTCCTTTGATCAATTGATTTCATCTATTTCTTTTATCCTTGATCTTGTGTTGATTAGTTAGAGGCAATCTACTTTGGTTGCTATTCAACGGTTGATTCTAAATTAATCTTCCCGTGTTTGATTCCGTGTTTTGGAACTCGGAGAAGAGTTGTGGGCACTTCATTAACAACGGTAGATTGATCGTGAAGAGGTAATTCTTCTTATCCTTCTTTATATGAAATAACGGTTAACGGATCTTGTGGTTTATGGAAATAGGTTAAAATTTTATAATTCCGCTGCTTTACCTTAACCTAATTTCCATCAGGAATGTCATTGAATGGGATTTATTTTTTGAATGATAAAGTTTCTGCTTTCACAATTGATACCAAAAGACTTAGATTAGATAACTCAACTTACTTGTGGCATTGTCGTTTAGGCCATATAAACCAGAGATGCATGCTTAAGCTACATCAAGATGGGCTTATAGACTCAATTGATTGTGAATCGATGGGAACGTGTGAGTCATGTTTAAAAGGAAAAATGACAAAGACACCCTTTAGCAATAAAGGTCAGCGTGTATCAGACACTCTAGGATTAATTCATTCAGATGTATGTGGTCCTATGTCAGGACAAGCAAGAGGAGGATTCACATACTTCATTAGTTTCATAGATGATCATACTAGATATGGTTATATCTATTTGATGAAACACAAGTCAGAAGCTTTTGAGAAATTCAAATGCTTTAAGAATGAAGTTGAGAATCAAATAGGAAAGACTATCAAAATACTTCGATCTGATCGAGGTGGAGAATATCTTTCTGAAGAATTTATGAGTTATCTAAATGAATGTAGAATATGCTCACAATGGACACCTCCTTATACACCACAACACAATGGTGTATCAGAAAGGAGAAATCGCACCTTACTAGATATGGTACGATCTATGATGAGCACCACTACTCTTCCAAAATCATTCTGGGGCTATGCCTTAGAAACTTCCCTATTTACCTTAAACCGAGTTCCAACCAAATCCGCCAGTTCCACACCATTTGAACTGTTCGTTGGTACAAAACTCATCTTCTCTTTTATAAGAATATGGGGATGTTCAGCATACGTTAAACGTATTGTGTCAGATAAATTAGATCCCAAATCTGACAAGTGTTTCTTCATTGGATACCCAAATGAAACTATGGGATATTACTTTTATCATCCAGATGACCAAAAGGTAATAGTATCCAAACACGCAGTGTTTCTAGAGAAAGAGTTTCTGGAAGAAACACAAAATGGAAGCGCGATTGAACTTGAAGAAGTTCAAGAGGAATCACATATTGAAAACGCGAAAGAAGTTGAACCCGAACCCGTTTCACTAGATGAAACACAAGTGTCATATCCTACACGTAGGTCTCAGAGAATTCGTGAACTCCCAGTTAGATATGGTTTTTTAGTGGGAGATAACGAACTGGTTCCCATGTTAAATGATGAACCTGAAACCTACGAAGAAGCTCTTGCTAGTCCAGAATCTAAAGCATGGCTTGAAGCCATGAATTCTGAAATGGACTCCATGTATACTAACCAAGTGTGGACTTTGGTTGATCCACCCGAAGGGATAAAACCCATTGGGTGCAGGTGGATCTTCAAGAAGAAGACTGACATGGATGGAAAGGTTAGTAGCGAAAGGATATCGTCAAAAACAAGGTATTGACTATGACGAGACTTTCTCTCTAGTAGCTATGTTCAAATCCATTAGAATATTGCTTGCAATTGCCGCTCATTTTGATTATGAGATTTGGCAAATGGATGTGAAAACAGCTTTCCTAAATGGAAACCTACTTGAGGATGTATACATGATGCAACCTGAAGGTTTCACATCGAAGGATGCAACCAAGGTTTGCAAACTTCAAAGGTCCATTTATGGACTCAAGCAAGCATCTAGGAGCTGGAACAAGCGTTTTGATGAAACCATAAAACAATTTGGTTTCGAACAAAACTCAGAAGAGGCTTGTGTTTACAAGAAGACAAGTGGGAGCTCAGTCGTTTTCTTAGTACTATATGTTGATGATATACTACTTATGGGAAATGATGTGGCGATGTTGCAAACAGTAAAAGTTTGGTTATCGGGTAATTTCTCCATAAAAGACTTGGGAGAAGCAGCCTACATCTTAGGGATCAAGATCTATCGCGATAGATCAAGGAGACTGCTCGGACTATCCCAATCTACATATATTGACAAAGTGCTAAAACGTTTTGACATGCATGAATCGAAAAGAGGTAACTTACCAATGGTCCATGGTGTCAAGTTATCAAATGGTCAGTGTCCTAAAACGGACAGTGACAAGAATGGCATGGCTGTAATTCCTTACTCCAGCGCGGTTGGTTCGATCATGTATGCTATGCTTTGCACTAGACCTGATGTGGCATTCGCATTAAGTATGATGAGCCGATATCAAGGGAATCCAGGATTTGATCACTAGATTACTGTCAAGAACATTCTTAAGTATCTTAGAAGAACTAAAGACATGTTCCTCGTATATGGACAAGGAGAATTGAAAATTGAGGGATATTCAGATGCTAGTCATCTGACTGATGAAAATGATTACAGATCGCAATCAGGATACTAGTTTATCCTGAATGGAGGTTCAGTTAGTTGGAAGAGTTCCAAACAAGGATGTGTTGCTTTCTCGTCGACTGAATCAGAGTACATCGCAGCTGCAGAAGCGGCAAAGGAGGCTGTTTGGATTAAAAAGTTCATAGAACTAGGAGTGGTGCCTGACATTGTAAATCCCATTACTCTGTACTGTGATAACAATGGAGCCATTGCACAAGCAAAGGAACTACGGTCTCATAATGCATCCAAACATTATCTCAAGCGATATCATCTCATTAGGGAGATCATAGCCAGAGGAGATGTGAGAATAGAAAAGGTGCCCACTGAGGACAACGTTGCAGATCCGTTGACTAAGCCGTTACCACAAAGAGCTCACGATAAACATCTTAGTTCTTCTGGTATTAGTTTCAGAAACAATTGGCTTTAGTCCAAGTGGGAGAATGTTGGAATTTAGTGTCCTAAATACAATTATTTTGGATATTAATATTAATGAATAAATTGTTTATTTGGTCATTTGTTTAATAAGATATATAACATTAATATGTAACTATATATAAAGGAACAAATCTTTCGCAAAGGAAGTAATCCTAAGTTTATTCAAGTAGTTATAAAGTGTTCATACAAGCATGAAGTGAGACTATACTTTATAATAGACTGATAGACTTAAAGTAAACGCAAGTCAAGTAATATGTTATAGGGATTGGCATATTGCTGTTGAGACTTGCATGTAACAGTGTTTTCTGTCGAGATAGAAAGCTGATCTCACAAGCTTTAGATATTCTGATATCTAGACAGTTACATGGATCTGATGAAGGAGTTCATTAGGATTGGGACCCGACTTGAGATAACAGAATGGAGTAATTTATCTAATGTGTCAACTGTTCATCTCATCGGTATTAGTAGGTATAACTAATCCTCAGACTCAAACATTCATTAATTAGTAATTCTGTATTGCGGAGTCTGATACTTTGATTCTGTGCGAGCACGATCCAATAGGTGAGAGCCTAGGGTGTGTGAGAGCAGGGTTGGGTATCACGCGAAGTAATTACAGAATGGTTGTTGTCAGATTGAGCATTCGTCACTCCTGCTAAATGGGAGATATATCCAAAGGGCCGCTTGTGGTGAATTGACTGAAATCCTTGCAAGGTGATACAGTTAAGAGTAGAAATAAACATTTCACTTAACTTATCTTTCAGAGTGAATTCAACTTGTACAAGTAAAATCGGACTCTTCTTTATATGTAACCTTGACACACATTCCATGGTTATAAGGAATTGACTAACAGGATATAGTTGATGAAGGATCGTATTATACTGTACCTAATACAGAAAGGTTAATGTCAGTTATCAACATGACTTCTTAATTGCTCTAGGGGAATATCATAGGTTCTGCTAGTAACAGCTCTCGACGGTATTCCGTTATATATATGTTGGAATTAACCGTAATGAATAATTTCAAATGATATATACGGCTAGTGGCAATAAAGAACCTAATGGGTCGCATATGGGACTTGGAATCGGAGGACGAAAATGTAATTAGTGGGACATACACATATGGGCCGAAATTTGTATTAATTTAGGGATAAATTAATTTGATTAATAATTATAATTTGATTATGGTTATCAATTAAATTAAAAGATTATCTGATAATATTAATTAGAAGTTTTTATGTGATTGAAACTCTAATTAATTATCCCTAACATTAATTAATTATTAATTTGATTAATAATAATTATCTAGATATAATTAGTTATTATTTAGATAATTGTAAAGTGTTTATTTAATTATCTAATTAGGAATCCTATTCCGAATAAGATTCTAATTATTTAATTACCTAACACAACTGGAATTAGGGTTAAGAAAAGTCTATAAATAGACTCCCTAACCCCTAAAATTCGACCAACACAAAAAGGGAGAGGAGGAATCGTTCCGTCTTTCATCTCGGCTAATTTACTTTATTTCTTACTCCCTCTTTGATCTCGTATCGATTTCTGTTAGAGGCAATCATTGTGATTGCTATTCATTGAAGGTTGATCACTGATTATCTTTTGTTTTGTGTTGAATCAAACGTTCGTGGTTCACGAGTTGATAATAACAAGTTGTGGGCACTTCGTTTGCAACGATAGATAGTTCATCAGTAAAGGTATTACTATCTATCCCTCTTTATATGAAATAACAATTAACAGATCTTGGAAAAGGGAAATAGATAAAATAGATAAAATTTTATTATTCCGCTATGCCTAGACTTGTCTATTTTCCTACATTGGTATCAGAGCATATGTTAATCTCTTATTTCATATATGTAAATAAAAGAGTTTTTCAATCAGATTGAATAGATTTAGTGTTAGGTTAAATTAATTAATCGATTAATTCAATTAACCTAACGATAAATAAGTTTTAATTACTTGTTAATTAAAAATGATTATGCATAGTTCCTGATTATTTCGGTTGATAATCTGTTTTAAACAAAATCTAAAAGTTTTATAGTTAGATAATTAAAACGTTTTGTTTTATTAAATCTAAAAGATAAAACTGTTTTAATATTCTGAAAATTGTTTTGAAACTGTTTTAGAACAATTATATATATTTATATTTAAAAATATATATATATATTGATAGCAGTTCGGGGTCGCTGCCGCGAGGCGGCAACCCCGACCCGCTATTTGCGGCTGGTTGCTGCCTTGCGGCAGCAACCAGTAGCGGCGGACGCCGCTGCCTTTACGTCAGCAGCGTCTGTCCGCTAGTTGCTGCCCTACGGCAGCAGCTATGCCAAAGGGTCGGGCCGATTAAATCGGCCCGGCCCGATTATTGGTACCGGGTTTTAAAATTGTTTTAAAATAACCCATTTTAAATATATATATATATATATATGTTTCAGAATATAATAATTTGTTTTGATTATCAAAATCAATTTATTTAAAAGTTTGTTTTACCTAAATATTTGATATAAGTAATTCAAAGTATTAAATGAATTATTCGAATTAATTAGGATATGCATAATTGAAATTGGATTAAAATTAATTTAATTTGTTAATTTGATTAACTTAAATATTACATAAATGGTTTGTGTAATCAACCAATTAAATTTAATTTAATTGAGTCTATGCATGTTTGGCATTATGGACATATTAGACTCTCTTTAATAGTTATTTAGTCTTTTGGTATTTAAATAGGACCTGTGTGTCCTGCCTTCTCTTACTCTCTATTGTATTTCTCTTCTCATCCAAATCCCTCCAAGTAAATTGAAGTTTTCTTTGAAATTGAATATTGTTGTAATTCAAGGCGCCAAGGAGAAGACGGAGGACCTAAAAAGAAATATGTAATAGTTAGTATTTCCCTAGGGTGACCCTTTATTCCGTTTCTGGCTCAACGGAATAAACTTAGAGATATGTCCATAATTGTCAATGTTGAATGTATGAATGTCTGATGTATGCTAAAGCAAATCAAGACTAGGTTAGATTATGAGACTTAAATAGATCCCTCACTAATCAAAAGTTAAGTAAATAAGCAAGTTATTAAAATCGGTTGCCCCTCCCTAATATTATAATTCAGCCGGCAGTACTGGGGGCCTTTGGGTTGTTGAGTAAACTCAAGCTCGGGGTCTTATGGTAACACCTGAATTATTGAAAAATTATTTTTCACGAATATGGGGTAATGCTTAAGTTAGGATAGAATAATTGGATGAGTAAACTCATGCTGTTCTAACCTAATGGGCAATATGGTTGGGATTGATAAACGACACATATCAGTTACTAATGTGGTTAGTAACCCAACAACCTAGAAATCACATGTTTTGATGTGATTGATTACATGAATCTACCTAATGAATGAAACTAGCTTATTGAGTAAACTCAAGGTGAAATTTCAGGAGTTAGGATTCTAGCTCACTAAAGGAATTGTGAATATCCTTCGAATTAATATAGAGGGTTATTAATTTGGTGAAATAGTGGGAGCAATTTAAAAACATAAAAGTCCAACGTATTTAAATTGTAAGTGAATTAAACAAATGAATAACATCCGTCACCTTTTCTCACTCTCAGGTTATTAATTTTTCGTACTCTAAAACCAATCATTTCGAAAACCGATCTAAGAAATATCCTTACCGATAACAAGTTGAATGGTTCAAACTTCGCCGACTGGTTTCGTAACCTCAAAATTGTTTTGAAGTTCGAAAAGATAGGGTATGTACTCGATACATCGATACCCGCTCTTCCGGCTGATGATGCACCCATTGAAGAGATTGATGCCTATCAGAAGCATAAATCCGATGATGAACACGCTGGGTGCATCATACTTGCATCGATGACACCAGATCTACAAAGGCAACATGAGGAAATGGATGCCTATTCTATTGTCATGCACTTAAAAGAGCTATTCGGGAAACAGACTCGCTGTGAACGTTTTGAGATATCAAAACTGCTGTTTCGCTGCAAGATGCAAGAGGTCACATCTGTTATGACACATTGTGTCAAGATGATTGGCTATATCACCAAACTTTCTAGTATTGGCTTCGCGATGGATCATGAGATAAGTGTCGACTTACTTCTTACATCCCTCCCAGAAAGTTATTCACAGTTCACCATGAACTACCAAATGAATGACTTAAAGACCTCTCTTGAAGAGCTTGCCAATATGCTCAAGACAGTTGAGACAAATGTGAAGAAAGATAAAGTGGTACCCGCTCTTGTGATTGAGGGATCAAAGAAGAGGAAGGGGAATTTTCCCAATCCAAAATATCCTAAGAAGAACAAGGGAGGCAAGCCGGCCCAAGCTAAAGGAAAGCAAGTCAAGAAGCCCAAAGGGGAATGCCAATTCTGTGGTAAAGATGGGCATTGGAGGAGAAATTGTAAAGAGTACCTAGCTTCTCTCAAGAAGGGAAAGGACGGTGCTTCAACTTCTGGTATGTTCTATATTGAAATTAACTCAATTTCACAGTCTGAATCTTGGGTATTAGATACCGGATGTGGATCTCATATTTGTATGAATATGCAGGAGCTAAAGCAGACTAGAGAATTAAAGAAAGGAGACATAAACTTGCGAGTAGGAAATGGAGCAAGAGGTGCCACCCTCGCAATTGGGGATTATGTTTTGAGTTTGCCCTCTAGGCTTGTAATAGAATTAAGGAACTGTTTGTATGTTCCAGAGATGTCTCGCAACATTATTTCTATTAGGTGTCTAATTGATGATGGCTTTCATGTTTCAATTAAGAACAATGGTTGTGAATTTTATAGAAATAGTATTTTCTATTTTTCAGGAATGTCATTGAATGGGATTTATGTTTTGAATGATAAAGTTTCTGCTTTCACAATTGATACCAAAAGACTTAGATTAGATAACTCAACTTACTTGTGGCATTGTCGTTTAGGCCATATAAACCAGAGATGCATGCTTAAGCTACATCAAGATGGGCTTATAGACTCAATTGATTGTGAATCGATGGGGACATGTGAGTCATGTTTAAAAGGAAAAATGACAAAGACACCCTTTAGCAATAAAGGTCAGCGTGTATCAGGCACTCTAGGATTAATACATTCAGATGTATGTGGTCCTATGTCAGGACAAGGAAGAGGAGGATTCAGATACTTTCATTAGTTTCATAGATGATCATACTAGATATGGTTATATCTATTTGATGAAACACAAGTCAGAAGCTTTTGAGAAATTCAAATGGTTTAAGAATGAAGTTGAGAATCAAACAGGAAAGACTATCAAAATACTTTGATCTGATCGAGGTGGAGAATATCTTTCTGAAGAATTTATGAGTTATCTAAATGAATGTAGAATATGCTCACAATGGACACCTCCTTATACACCACAACACAATGGTGTATCAGAAAGGAGAAATCGCACCTTACTAGATATGGTACGATCCATGATGAGCACCACTGCTCTTCCAAAATCATTCTGGGGCTATGCCTTAGAAACTGCCCTATTTACCTTAAACCGAGTTCCAACCAAATCCGCCAGTTCCACACCAATTGAACTGTTCGTTGGTAGAAAACCCATCTTCTCTTTCATAAGAATATGGGGATGTTCAGCATACGTCAAACGTATTGTGTCAGATAAATTAGATCCCAAATCTGACAAGTGTTTCTTCATTGGATACCCAAAGGAAACTATGGGATATTACTTTTATCATCCAGATGACCAAAAGGTAATAGTATCCAAACACGCAGTGTTTCTAGAGAAAGAGTTTCTGGAAGAAACACAGAATGGAAGCGCGATTGAACTTGAAGAAGTTCAAGAGGAATCACATATTAAAAACGCGGAAGAAGTTGGACCCGAACCCGTTTCACTAGATGAAACACAAGTGTCATATCCTACACGTAGGTCTCAGAGAATTCATGAACTCCCAGTTAGATATGGTTTTTTAGTGGGAGATAACGAACTGGTTCCCATGTTAAATGATGAACCTGAAACCTACGAAGAAGCTCTTGCTAGTCCAGAATCTAAAGCATGGCTTGAAGCCATGAATTCTGAAATGGACTCCATGTATACTAACCAAGTGTGGACTTTGGTTGATCCACCCGAAGGGATAAAACCCATTGGGTGCAGGTGGATCTTCAAGAAGAAGACTGACATGGATGGAAAGGTTAGTACCTACAAAGCTAAGTTAGTAGCGAAAGGATATCGTCAAAAACAAGGTATTGACTATGACGAGACTTTCTCTCCAGTAGCTATGTTCAAATCCATTAGAATATTGCTTGCAATTGCCGCTCATTTTGATTATGAGATTTGGCAAATGGATGTGAAAACAGCTTTCCTAAATGGAAACCTACTTGAGGATGTATACATGATGCAACCTGAAGGTTTCACATCGAAGGATGCAACCAAGGTTTGCAAACTTCAAAGGTCCATTTATGGACTCAAGCAAGCATCTAGGAGCTGGAACAAGCGTTTTGATGAAACCATAAAACAATTTGGTTTCGAACAAAACTCAGAAGAGGCTTGTATTTACAAGAAGACAAGTGGGAGCTCAGTCGTTTTCTTAGTACTATATGTTGATGATATACTACTTATGGGAAACGATGTGGCGATGTTGCAAACAGTAAAAGTTTGGTTATCGGGTAATTTCTCCATGAAAGACTTGGGAGAAGCAGCCTACGTCTTAGGGATCAAGATCTATCGCGATAGATCAAGGAGACTGCTCGGACTATCCCAATCTACATATATTGACAAAGTGCTAAAACGTTTTGACATGCATGAATCGAAAAGAGGTAACTTACCAATGGTCCATGGTGTCAAGTTATCAAATGGTCAGTGTCCTAAAACGGACAGTGACAAGAATGGCATGGCTGTAATTCCTTACTCCAGCGCGGTTGGTTCGATCATGTATGCTATGCTTTGCACTAGACCTGATGTGGCATTCGCATTAAGTATATCGAGCCGATATCAAGGGAATCCAGGATTTGATCACTGGATTGCTGTCAAGAACATTCTTAAGTATCTTAGAAGAACTAAAGACATGTTCCTCGTATATGGACAAGGAGAATTGAAAATTGAAGGATATTCAGATGCTAGTCATCTGACTGATGAAAATGATTACAGATCCCAATCAGGATACCAGTTTATCCTGAATGGAGGTTCAGTTAGTTGGAAGAGTTCCAAACAAGGATGTGTTGCTTTCTCGTCGACTGAATCAGAGTACATCGCAGCTGCAGAAGCAGCAAAGGAGGCTATTTGGATTAGAAAGTTCATAACAGAACTAGGAGTGGTGCCTGACATTGTAAATCCTATTACTCTGTACTGTGATAACAATGGAGCCATTGCACAAGCAAAGGAACCACGGTCTCATAATGCATCCAAACATTATCTCAAGCAATATCATCTCATTAGGGAGATCATAGCTAGAGGAGATGTGAGAATAGAAAAGGTGCCCACTGAGGACAACGTTGCAGATCCGTTGACCAAGCCGTTACCACAAAGAGCTCACGATAAACATCTTAGTTCTTCTGGTATTAGTTTCAGAAACAATTGGCTGTAGTCCAAGTGGGAGAATGTTGGAATTTAGTGTCCTAAATACAATTGTTTTGGATATTAATATTAATGAATAAATTGTTTATTTGGTCATTTGTTTAATCAGATATATAGCATTAATATGTAACTATATATAAAGGCACAAATCTTTCGCAAAGGAAGTAATCCTAAGTTTATTCAAGTAGTTATAAAGTGTTCATACAAGCATGAAGTGAGACTATACTTTATAATAAACTGATAGACTTAAAGTAAACCCAAGTCAAGTAATATGTTATAGGGATTGGCATATTGCTGTTGAGACTTGCATGTAGCAGTGTTTTCTGTCGAGACAGAAAGCTGATCTCACAAGCTTTAGATATTCTGATATCTAGACAGTTACATAGATCTGATGAAGGAGTTCATTAGGATTGGGACCCGACTTGAGAGAACAGAATGGAGTGATTTATCTAATGTGTCAACTGTGTTGGTCCCTTATAACGTTACAAGTATAGTTCCAAGGGGGGGTTAGGAACTATTTAAAAATTTTAAGTTAGGGCAGCCTTCTTTTTCGTGAGAAAAAGGTTTTAACAGCGCCGCTGAGTGAATAGCAAGATACTGGCTTAGTCAACTGGTGACTAGGTCAGTTTCTTTACTTGAGTCAGGAGATAACACTTAGAGTCTATTCCTGAGCTCAGATATTCAATGCGCACAACTCAGCTTGACCTCTTTACTTGGTCAGTTTTTGTTTAAGCAAGCAATAAATATATAAAGGAGTTCAAGGTTAGAATTATGTTACTCAGCAGATTTATCCAGGTTCGGCCTCCAAGCCTACGTCCTGTCCCCGGAACACGTTCCGAGATTTCGAATTCTCTACTGAGCTCTTTAACGGTAGAGCATCAAACCTTTTACAATCTTAGCAACTGAGTATAACAAGAGTACCTTCCTCTATACCTCTACTCAATCCTAATCTCTCACTGAGTACTATAACCGAGTACTCAGCCTCTTCTTTCTAATCTCTAGAAATGTGGTGGTGGTTTGCTATGGAAATGGGTTGGAAGTGAGAGCAACATCCATTAGAAGAGAAAAAATATATATATTGTCCACTAATTAAGTTAATTAATCACTTGATTATAATTCAATGGTTATATGTTGTATTGGTTGTTGATTGCAATGATCCAAGGAGTTATATAGAGAAAGAGGACTTAGAGAGAGAAAAGGGAAGAGTGAGAGAGAAGTTGCAAGAAAGGAGATGAGGGTATTTTAGTAATTTCATATTAGGTGTGCAATTTTTTACTTTTAAAGTAGTCAAATTTAATAACCCCCTTCTTTTTCAACAATGGAGGCACCGATTTCGACATTCAAATTTTTTATTTTTAAAATAAATATACACAAGAATGTGTGGGTCTCCATTTATTTGGGACCTCACATAACAAATCTCCCCCTTCCTAATTACATGGGGCCTTTGTTACTCCTGCAGCCGATCGACAGAACTCAAATTTCTCCCTTGGTAGAATTTTTGTCAACATGTCTGATCCATTTTCATCTGTATGGATATTCTCAAGTTGTAGTAGTTTCATCTCCAACGCATCCATGATCCAATGATATCTCACATCAATATGTTTTGATCTAGAATGGAAAGAGGAATTCTTCCAAATTGTATAGCACTCTGACTGTCACATAATAGCTGATATTTTTCTTGACGAAAGCCAAGTTCATTGAAGAACTTCTTCATCAATAAAAACTCTTTGCATGCTTCTATTGCTGCAACGAATTCTGCTTCAGTTGTGGAAAGTGCAACACACTTTTGTAGTCTTGACTGCCATGACATAACTCCCCCTGCAAATGTAATCAAGTAACCTGATGTAGACTTCCTTGTGTCAGCATCACTAGCCATATCTGCATCTGTGTAGCCAACTAACACAAGTTCAGTATCACCAAAACATAAGTATATTTTGGAAGTACCGCGAAGATACCTGAATACCCATTTGACAACTTTCCAATGTTCCTTTCCTGAATTTGAAAGGAATCTACTTTTGACACCAACTGCATGTGCAATATCTGGTCATTTGCATACCATGGCGTATATTAAGCTTCAAACTGCTAAGCATACGAAACTCTACTCATTTCTTCCTTCTCTTTATCAATAGAAGGGCTCTTCTTGGAACTGAGTTTAAAATGATTAACAAAGGGATAACTAACCATTTTAGCTTTATCCATGTTGAATTGTTGAAGTACTTTCTCAATGTAATGCTCCTGTGACAACCATATCTTCTTGGCGCTTCTGTCTCGACTGATTCTCATACTTAGAATTTGTTTTGTTGGCCCAATGTCTTTTATCGTAAAATACTTGCTCAACTGTTTCTTCAAATTGTTAATTCTAGAGATGTTCCTGCCAATAATCAGCATATCATCCATATAGAGCAATAAAATAATAAAATCATCGTTAGAGAATTTTTGAACAAAAACGTAGTGATCTGAAGTAGTATTCGTGTAGCCTTGCTCCCCCATAACATACTTGATTAATCGCCGATTAATCTCTAAGCCCTTGTCCACCCGACTAGCGCCTAGCGCGTTTTACAACCTTGATTTTTATATATGGTAATTCTTTCTGTAGGATTAGGGATTTCTGGCGTTTCATTGCTCTACCACTCAAACCACAGCTCTGCTTTAGATTTTCAAATATCAAAAGATGTTTCATCAAATCTTCATATTACTCTAGTTTTTTACTATAGATCCAAGCTACTATCTAACCTAGGTCAATTGCTTATTCACATCTCACCTGCCTCGCCTGGGTTTCCTTTCTACAATTAAGGTAATTCTTTTATTTTTATCAATGTTGTGAAAACCGGACCGGACCGGCCGGTTCAACCGCGAACCGGTCAGATGTCTGATCCGGTTGAGACTGGTTATTAGAAGGCTCAACAACCCGGACTGAACCGTGTGAACCGGCCAGGTCAATCGTGAACCGGTCCGATTAACTATTCATCCATATTTAGTTAAAAAAAAAATGTGTAGAAGGAGGGATTCAAACCTAGGCCATTAGCTATGATAATAAACACCTTACCACTAAGCTAGCTTTCAACCTATGTTTAATAATAACACTATATACTTATATTATAGGCCTAACCCCTTCCCATCCCCTTAAACTTGTAACTTTTTTTCATTTAGCCACCTAAACTTAGAGTGTTCCCATTTAACCACTTAAACTCAACAAATGAGACACCTTTAGCCCTTATAAGCCTACATGACACTTACGTGTTACTTGTTGTCTTCCCAAACATTAGGAGGCACGTAAGATATTAAATTTCTATTCCTCTAGGTTGTATAACGGTAAAATTTCACCACTTAAAGTATCACGGAAACCCTCAAATCCGAAAAGATTGTTTTATGGATGTCCAAATTATTATTATTATTATTATTTTATAACATGGATGTCCAAATTATGGGGTTAGTTGTTTAATAATTTAATTGGTTATGATGAATTTAACAACTGCATTTAACGAACCAATTTTTTAAATTTTGATTTGGAAAAAGAGGCCAAAAGACTTACAATTTTTGAGTTTAAGTGGCTAAATGGGAAGACCTAAAATTAAAGTGGCTAAATGAAAAAAAGTTACAAGTTTAAGGGGCTGGGAAGGGGTTAGGCCTATATTATACTAATACTAAAATTTAAAACTTAAATATTATTTAGTATTTATTTTTTATATATTTTAATAAATATTATTAAAAATTTAATTGATCTTTACAATATAAACAAAGTTTACTTAGTATTTAAATTTTAAATATATATAAAATAAAATTTAAAACTCTTAATAAATTTAATAATTTAAATTAAATTAAAATATATATATTTTTTTATTTATTTATTACGTCATCCGGTCCGACCAATCCGATTCGACCAAGTGATCCGTGACCCAGTTACAAATCCGGTTTGATGTCCGGTCCGGTTTTGATAACATTGATTTTTATATATGGTAATTCTTTCTGTAGGATTAGGGATTTCTGGCGTTTCATTGCTCTACCACTCAAACCAGAGCTCTACATTAGATTTTCAAATATCAACTGATGTTTCATCAAATCTTCAGATTACTCTAGTTTTTTTACTATGGATTCAAGCTACTATCTAACCTAGGTCAATTGCCTATTCACAGCTCACCTGCCTCGCCTGGGTTTCCTTTCTGCAATTAAGGTAAGTCTTCTATTTTTATATATGGTAATTCTTTCTGTAGGAGTAGGATTTCTGGCGTTTTGTTGCTCTACCACTTAAACCATAGCTTTGCTTTAGATTTTCAAATATCAATTGATGTTTCATCAAATCTCCAGATTACTCTAGTTTTGAACAATGTTATCAAACTCGGACCGGACCGATCAGTTTGACCAGTTGAATCGGAAACCGGACAGATCAACGGTCCGAGTTGAACTGGTTTGTTGTATTTGCAACAAATCGGAAAGAATCGGAATCAAACCGGAAACCAGCGGTTCAACCAGTAATCAGAATGACTCCGGTTCAACAAACATTTTTCATCCGCACCAATAATACATCAGCGCAGAGTGAGTGTTTACCATATGAATTAAAGGCATTGTGTTGAAAGTCTGTATATAGACTTTCCTTGCACTTAGTTTCCAAGGAACTTCCGATGTGGGAAAATGTCCTATTTCAAATTCATTAGTACAGTAAAACCTCTATATAGGAATACTCTATATAAGAATAACCTCCAATTTGTTATAAAAAATTTCGGTCCCAACTTGGGCCGGTTATAAATAAGAATAACTTCCCAAATGTTAATTGTTATGCATAATCCAAGTCCCACCTTTAGAAACTATACCTCTATATAGGAATAATTATGTAAATAATGTATATATGTATTAAGGATTTAAACAAAATTTATTAAAAAATTTAAAAATTATTGAGATTAAATATGAGTTGGCACACAAATTCCAACTTTAACTATAAATTCTTACCATTTTCCCATAAAACTCTTTTCTTTATGTATTGGAAACTAAACTCAAAACTCTTCCAATTCTTTAGGTATTGGAAATAAAACTCGTAGACTTGATATGCTAAACATTAATTTGTTTTATTAAACTAAACTCAAAACTCTTCCAATTAGAGAGTTCTTATTGTTGTTAAATTTATAAACTTTAAGTGTTGATTTTTTTTTTTTGGTACCAAACTCTATATAAGAATAACCTCCCAATTGTTATACAAATTGTCCGGTCCCAAACGTATTCCTATATAGAGGTTTTACTGTATTTTAATACTTAGGACCCACCATTTTCATCCAAAAGCTCAACGATACTTTTCCTTCATGTTTCTTTCCAACTTCTTATAAAATTATTCTTCTTTCTTCTTAAAAAAAAATTCTTATTATTAATTATAACCTTTGTGAATATTATATATTATAAACAACTCTTTTCATTAACATCTTTGGTCCTGTTTACTTGACAATGTTTAATTTTAATCTAAAATATATATACTATACCATGTTGATGTATTTTTTTTTGGTAGAATACCATGTTGATGTATTACATTATATATAATTTGTAAAAATAATTTCAAATTAATTATTATATATATTTAATATATATAAATATTATTTATTTTTTAATTACGTCATCCGGTTTGACCAATCTGAGTCATCTGATCCGACCAAGTGACCCTTGACCCAACTATAAATCCGGTTTGATGTCTGGTCCGGTTCTGATAACATTAGTTTTTTATTATAGATTCAAGCTAATATCTAACCTAGGTCAATTGCCTATTCACATCCCACCTGCCTCGCCTGGGTTTCCTTTCTGCAATTAAGGTAATTCTTCTATTTTTACATATGGTAATTCTTTCTGTATGATTAGGGATTTTTGGCGTTTCGTTGCTCTACCATTCAAACCACAGCTCTACTTTAGATTTTCAAATATCAACTGATGTTTCATCAAATCTTCATATTACTCTAGTTTTTTACTATGGATCCAAGCTACTATCTAACCTAGGTCAATTGCCTATTCCCAGCTCACCTGCCTCGCCTGGGTTTCCTTTCTGCAATTAAGTTAATTCTTCTATTTTTATATATGGTAATTCTTTTTGTAGGATAAGGGATTTCTAACGTTTCGTTGCTCTACCACTCAAACCACAAATATGCTTTAGATTTTCAAATATCAACTGATGTTTCATCAAATCTTCAGATTACTCTAGTTTTTGACTATGGATCCAAGCTACTATCTAACCTAGGTCAATTGCCTATTCACAGCTCACCTGCCTCGCATGGGTTTCCTTTCTGCAATTAAGGTAATTCTTCTATTTTTATATATGGTAATTCTTTCTATAGGATTAGGGATTTCTGGCGTTTCGTTGCTCTACCACTCAAACCACAGCTTTGCTTTAGATTTTCGAATATCAACTGATGTTTCATCAAATCTTCAGATTACTCTAGTTTTTGAGTATGGATCCAAGCTACTATCTAACCTAGGTCAATTGCCTATTCACAACTCAACTGCCTCGCCTGGGTTTCCTTTATGCAATTAAGGTAATTCTTCTATTTTTATATATGGTAATTCTTTCTGTAGGATTAGGGTTTCCTAAAATTGAACATGCATCTCAAAGCTAATTCCTGAAACCATATTACAAACAACATAATTACAGACTAAAAGGGGTCAAAGAATTGAATTGGAGAATGAAGATTATATGAGCCAATGAAGCATCACATTCAATTTGTGAAGTGTAACCATAAAATACAGTCAAGGCAGTAACCAAAATATTGTTCAGCTAAGAGTCTGATGACCAAAAAGGCCCTTGTACACCATTTTCTCTTATCTCATTCCTTCCCATTAAAGATGGTATCCATGGAAACAGCTTCCCCAGCTCCTTCCTTATTGCACTTGGTCTCAGCTTCACATCACTAATCCCAAACTTTGCTCTTTCAACTACTTCCATTATATCTTCCCTTGTCAACCTCTCACCCCCTGTATAAACCTCAAAGATAATCGAAAATGGTTTTCAACTACTACTATTGACAGGGAAAAATAACACAAAGCATAAGCGAATCTCACCTCTCCGAGCTACAAGTAAAGCGGCTTCGTTAACATTGTTTGCAAGATCAGCACCTACAAAACCTGGAGTCAGAGAAGCAACGAGATCGAAGATGAGATCCGTGTCTTCGTCTAGAGGAGCTCCTCTGAAATGTACAGACAATATCTTTTTCCTTCCTTCTTCGTCTGGTTCTCCTACATATATCTTTCGTGAGAATAACAAATGTTGAAGAAGGAAAATAGATTGGATTGAAAAGTAAAGAAGTGAGTCCATCATTATCTGGACCCAATATTTATACAAGGACCTTTAACCTAGTGATAATGTAAATAACCTATTCTACCCTTTAACTTAATGATAATATTAAATACAGCTAAATATAATACAAATGGTAAAAGGTAAATAAACGTATTTATTCCTTTTAGCCCCCCTCAAGCTGGATGGTGGAGATTCAGAAGACCCAACTTTTGCACCAAATCTGTGAATGGCTTCAGTGATAACGGTTTGGTAAGAATGTCAGCTAATTGTGATGTGGTCAAAACAGCCATCAAGCGAACAATGCCAACTTGAATTTTTTTCTCGAAGAAAGTGGCAATCAATCTCGATATGTTTCGAGCATTCTTGGAAGATTAGGCTATGAGCGAGGTGAATTGCTGATTTATTGTCACAATAAATCATTGTTGTAGTTTCTGGAATCTTTAACGAAGTAAGAAGATATTGTAGCCATTGTAGTTCACATGTGGTGACAGCGAGAGCTCTGTATTCTGCTTCCGTTGAGCTCCTTGAAATGATAGGTTGTTTCTAGCTTTTCTAAGAGATTAAGGAATCACCAAGGAAAAATGTGAAACCAGTAACAGACCTCCTTGTATCTGGGCATCCGGCCCAGTCAGAATCACTAAATGCCCGTAGCTGGAGCGATGAAGTAGCGGATAGAAAAAGTCCTTGAGCTGGAGAAGATTTAATGTATTTGAGAACCTTTAGTGCTGTCTGCATATGAATGTCAGTTGGACAATCTAAAAATTGACTTAATTGGTTAACCGAGTAAGCTATATCTGGGCGGGTTGTCATCAGATATATAAGCCTACCAATTAAACGCCTATACGCAGTTTTATCATCAAGCAAAGTACCTGTGTTTTTGCAAAGTTTGAGAGTATAATCCATAGGAACAGTCAGTGGCGAATCCAGGATTTGAGGAAGCGGGTGGCAAAATTCTACGTAAAAAAATTTTAGACAAAAAATGTAAAATTGTTCAATTTTTTATGCTAAAAAATGCAAAATTGTTCAATTTTTGGTGACGAAAAATGCAAAATCGTACAATTATCATGCATTATTTTCATGATTTTTTTTTATAAAAAACGTAAATTATAATGTTTCCGACTCGTAATCATCAATTTCCGGGATTCTCGGATTGTTACGCATCAAATATTCCTAACATTTTGGGTCAGGTGCAATTTTACCCCTAACATCTAAAATGGTGCAATTTTACCCCTAATGTTTGTAGCCACGAGCAATTTTATCCCTAACGTTGATAACTTGGATCAATTTCAGACACTATTATAAAATACAGTCATTTTTTTCTTTGTTTTGCACCAATTGCATATCAATTTTGTAATTTTGCACCAATTTTACCTCTAATGTTGATAAATTGGATCAATTTCAGATACTATTATTCATGATTGAGAAGACAGTTTGATGAATTATTTCTCAAATTGACCAAATTTATCAACGTTAGAGGTAAAATTGCTCTTGGTTTCCAACATTAGGGATAAAAATTGTACCATTTTAGACGTTATGGATAAAATTGCTCCTGACCCAAAACATTAGGGATTTTTGCACTTTAAACCTTATTTTTGGACTCAATTTTTTTTTTAAATGGGGATGAAGGGGGGGGGGCAAATGCCCCCTTTGACCCCCTCCCCCCTACATCCGCCCCTGGGAACAGTAGAGGGCTTAGCTGTTAATAACCCTACATCAGATAATAAATCTAAGGCATATTTCCTTTGATTAAGGAATATTCCTTTTGAATTTCTGCAAACTTCAATCCCTAGAAAAAATTTAAGATTTCCTAAATCCTTAATCTTAAATTGATTATCCAGAAATTTTTTGACAACCTCTATTTCTTTATTATCATCCCCTGTAAGGATGATATCATCCACATAAACCAAAAGACAAGTGGTGGCAGTTGATGTTTGTTTTAGAAAAAGACTGTGATCATAGGGAGATTGTTTGTAACCAAAGGAGCATAATGACTCGGTCAATTTAGCATTTCACTGTCGGCTGGCTTGTTTTAAGCCATATAGCGACTTCTTTAACCTACAAACCTTGTTGGTACCTTCTGTTTGAAAGCCCTCAGGTAAAGTCATGTAAACTTCTTCTTCTAAATTGCCATGTAAGAAGGCATTGTTTACATCTAACTGAAAAAGTCCCCATTGTTTTATCGCTGCAATAGCTAGAATCAAACGAACAGTAGTCATTTTAACAACGGGTGAAACGTGTCAAAGTAATCTATACCCTTAGTTTGTGTGTAACCCTTAGCAACTAGTCTTGCTTTATATCGTTCTAAGATGCCATCTGCTTTCAATTTGACTTTATATACCCATTTACATCCAATGGGTATTTTTCCTTTCGGGAGATCTACTATTTCCCAAGTTTCATTATGTTGGAGAGCATGAATTTCTTTTTCCATAGCTTCTCTCCAACAATCATGCTTAACTGCAGATTTGTAATTCTTAGGTTCAGGCTCTATTGATATTGCACAAGAATAGGACTTCTGTTTGTCTGAAAATTTGTCAAACTTAGTACACTAGACAATGGATATTTCAAAGAATGAATATCCTTTTTCACTCTCATATGATTACAGAAAAAATCCCTCAGGTACTGAGGAGCATGTCTAGTTCTGTGTGACTTTCTAAGTTGTGGTGGTGTACTATGATTCGGGTAAATTACACCCATGGCCACTGAACTTTACCCATTTTCACATTATGGCCACTGAACTTCATTTCTTCCCAGTATGGCCACTGAACTTTACACTTTTTAACACCGGTGGCCATTTAACGCCTCAAAACGACCATTGACGGCTAAAAATAAAAAATTCAAAGCGTTAATGATATTCTAATGAACTTTAATTCTTGAAAATTTTCGTTTTGAGGTCATTTAGGTATTGTTTGGTTAGGAGAGAGAAAATGAATTTTTAGAGGGAGAAAGCTCCAAAAAATGTGATTTTTGAAAATAAAAAATGTGGTTTCATGGTAAATGTCGTTCTAAACAACTTTAATTCTTGAATATTTTCATTTTAAGGTCGTTAACGGTCATTTTGAGAAGTTAGTTAAAATTGAGTGGTCACCGGTGTTAAAAAGTGTAAAGTTCAGTGGCCATACCGGGAAGAAATGAAGTTCAGTGGACATAATGTGAAAATGGATAAAGTTCAGTGGCCATGGGTGTAATTTACCCACGATGATTCCTAGTAGACTGTGTGACGTATTGAGTAGTGTCAAACGGAACAGAACTAGAATCAGATACAGGACCATCTAAAACAGAGGTGTCAGTGATTCCTAAAACATCAGCAGTATCATGTAGCAATTCATTATTGATTATAACAGGTTCCTGAACTAAAACATCATTTGCTATATTAGTAGTTCCATTTTCCATATGCAATGACTCCACAAATTCACAACTACTAGTGGTCAAGTTCTCTAGGGACTGATCTTTAAACTTTGGATATGGGAATATGTATACGTAAAACACAACATCCCTAGATACTAAATATCTCCTATGAATGAGATCAAATAACCTGTAACCTTTCATACCTGACTGAAAACCAACAAATATACATGGTAGGGCTCTTGAATCAAATTTTTTCTTGTGACTGACAACTATAGTAGCATACACAAGCGATCCAAAAACTCTGAGTGTATCCATTATAGGCTCAGCATTATATAACAATTTATATGGCATATCATTGCCCAAAAGAGGAGTAGGAATCAAGTTAATAAGATGCACGACATGAAGTACATAATAAAACCAAAAACTTAAAGGGATACCTGCTTGTAATCTCAGTGCTCGTGCTACTTGTAAAATATGTTGATGCTTACACTCTACAACAACATTTTGCTGTGGAGTATAAGTGCATGCCAATTGATGTACTATACCAACAGAAGCATAAAAAGATTCTAAATGCAATTCTTTTGCATTATCTGACCTAACAACTTTAATACGCTTGTCAAATTGAGTAAAAACATAATTATAGAACTTTATAATAGCATTAGAAGCTTGATCCTTACTGTGCAAAAAATATACCCAAGTATAACGACTATATTCATCAACTATTGTTAAGAAATATCTATAACCGGATATAGAAGCAACATTCATAGGCCCCCATACATCTAAATGAATGAGATCAAAACTAGCCTATGAAACACTAGCACTAACAGGAAAAGATAGACGTTTCTATTTTGCTAAAGGGCAAACAGGAGAAACATAATTCTTAGAAGCAATACAATCTGAAATTCCATGATGTGACAATTCTTTCAAACGAGAATCAGACAAATGACCTAATCTAAAGTGCCACAGAGGAAACACATGCTTATCAATATCCGTCAAAGAAGAAAAAGAATGTGCAAAACAATGCACCTTAGGAAATGAAAAATTGAAAAAATACAAGCCATTGTGTTCTTCAGCTGTACCAATCCTCCTCTGGGTGGTATTTGCCTGAAAAACACAGCCATTAGGTCCAAACACTACATTGCAATCATTATCATGCAATAGTTTGGAAACTGAAACTAGATTTAAAGTAAATCCAGGAATAAACAGGACATCTTTCAAGACTAAATCATCACATAACTGAACAGTACCTTTTTCTTTGACAATAATAGTAGTATCATTAGGTAAATGAACCACTTTGTCAGCAATAGGATGTAAATTGATAAAAGTTGCTCTGGTGTTGACCACATGGTCTGTGGCACTAGAGTCAATGATCCAAAAAACAGCATTTGAATGTGAATAATTTGAATAAAGATGTGTACCTGTAGTGTCTGTGTAAAAAGCAGGCTGCAAAGCATTGGTAGCAACATTGGTTTGATGAGAAGTAATACCATGAATAGCAGGTTCTGTGTTTCTTGACCCTTTGTCCATCCCTTGAAGCAACTGCAACAGCTTAGCGCACTGATCAGGAGTAAAATTGAAAGCGTTTTGGGTATTTCTTGGAGCAAGAACCTGAGAATTGGCTGTTTGCGGAACAAAACTATGTTGACATGCTTCCACAACATCTTCCTTTGTAACAATGTTGGCTGCAAACCTCTTCTTGTGTTTGAAATTGGGTGGATACCCATGTTTCTTGAAACACTGGTCAATGGTATGACCTTCTTTATCACAAAAACTACAAACTGTCCCTTTCTTATTATAAAACTTCTTATTCTGATGAATATTGGAACCTTCCCCTTTTTGAGACTTAGCATAATGAACATTAGACTCAGTTAAAAAAGACTGCATATGAACCCCCTCCAACTGTCTCTCATGTTGGATAACAAGATTAAACACACGATCTTTAGATGGTAAGGGTTCCATCATCAGAATTTGGGATTTGACCATTCCAAAGTTAGCATTCAAACCTCTTAGGAATTTAATAACCAAATCTTGCTCTTGGTAATTCCTCACTGTTTTAATAGCAACACAAGATTCTTCACTACCAGGCATGCAAGTACAAGAAGGAACAACCCTAAAATTGATAAACTCTTCCTATACAACTTGCAATTTAGTATAATAGTCGGTTACAGACATATCACCTTGAGTTGTAGCCAAAACTTCATCTTGCAACTCTGCTATGTGAAGAGCATCGCCTTGTGAGAAACAATTTTTTGAGGTTTTTCCAGACCTTTCTTACCGTGTCGATCCAAATAATGGATTGAGCGATCAATGGTGACAAAGCATGTTTGATCCAAGAAAGGACCATCTGGTTACAACGATGCCAAGCTGGTTGATTCTGGACTGGAATAGCAGACAATGGCATCGAACCATCAACAAAGCAATACTTGTTCTTTGCCAAAAGCGAACCCTTCATTGATCGACTCCAAGAGAAATAATTTCTACTCGTGAGAGTTTGAGTTACAAGCACAAGAGAAGGATTCTCGCCTGCATGAATAAAGAATGGACTTACTGGATTCTGAGTCACATCTGCAACCCCTCGATTGTTGTTTCTGCAGACCCCTGGATCAAGAAATTCATCAAATCGACGATTCGGAATTGGAATCTTTGGATTACTATTAGGAATTGGAATCTCTTGATTACGATTAGGAATTGGAATCTCAACATTCCGATTGGGATTTGGATATTCCGATTACCATTATCATTGCCAGTTCCTCTAATAACTGCTGCAACATAAGACATATTGCACAAGAAGGAAAGATCGCAAGA
The DNA here is from genome assembly GCF_963576675.1 of Euphorbia lathyris. Classification (NCBI taxonomy): domain Eukaryota; kingdom Viridiplantae; phylum Streptophyta; class Magnoliopsida; order Malpighiales; family Euphorbiaceae; genus Euphorbia; species Euphorbia lathyris. The sequence goes on from NC_088910.1 coordinate 94,908,748, forward strand.
ATATGAAAAACTGAAAAAATGATTTAATCCAATGAATCAAACTAAGAAACAGAGAAGAAATCTTCAACAAGAAAAATGCGGAAATTGGGAGGAGCGCTCTGATACCATAACAAATGTTGAAGAAGGAAAATAGATTGGATTGAAAAGTAAAGAAGTGAGTCTATCATTATCTGGACTCAATATTTATACAAAGACCTTTGATCTAGTGATAATGTAAATAACCTATTCTACCCTTTAACTTAATGATAAGATTAAATACAGCTAAATAGAATACAAATGGTAAAAGGTAAATAAACGTATTTATTCCTATTAGAGAACCGACCAGGCCTACAAAGTGCATGATCCAATGCTTCTGGTCTATTAGTTGCTGCATTGACAACCACTTTCATATCCGACTCGAATCCATCCATTTCGGTCAGCAACTACAAAAGAAAAATAAACAGTTTTGAAAAGTAAAAGCCAGATGAAAAATTACAAATCTAACTTTAGCATTGCAACTAGCGCTGAATCATTAGCTTAGATTACCTGATTTAGCGTTTGGTCACGCTCATCGTTGAAACTTCTACCACGTTTTCCGCCCACTGCATCAAGTTCATCAATGAATATGATTGATGGAGCACATTTCCTAGCTGTAGTAAAGAGATCTCTAATGCGAGCTGCTCCTCTTCCAAAAAATAACTCCGATACACTGAGAAAGCGCACTCCTGCTTCTCCAGCCACAGCATGAGCCAGCAATGTTTTCCCTGTTCTAGGGGGGCCAACAAGCAGCACGCCTCTAGGCAACTTTGCTCCTAGTTTTTGGTAATTTATGGCTCCTTGCAGGCATGAAACAACCTACAAACATGACTTGTGTCAATAAACATAATGGAACGAAGATTGAATGAATACATTACTAATTCCTAATTAATATTTGGCATCTAGACGATGCCCCATCCGAAAACCAGAAACAGAAGAGTAATAAGGATTAAAAAACTAGTTAACCTCAGGTTTAACTGCACCTCCTCATCACACTGTTGAGACTTTGAATTGATTGAATACAAAATCATATGTAGATTAGATTGCTCAAAGGCATTTTTACACCATCCAGTGTAAATAACTGTTGAGAATCTTATACAATCAGCCAGGTGCATAGACAAGTTTGATAGTTGTAACCATAGGTTTTGTAATTATGTTCAATTCTTCCTAGGCATAATTTATTTTCTGAAAAAGTTTTAATGTGCAATAATTCTTTTTTTCAATTTTGGTCACAGGTCTTTTAATCAGACTAAGTAGGGCATAAAAAAGAAAAATTCAGTTGATAGATCAAAAAGAGATAAATGGGAAAACCAGCTTCTGACTTGACCAATGTTCATTTAGAGTTTAGACCCTAAATTCTTGCATTTTAAAATATCCTTCTGGACATTTTTCAGCCAAATAAGACCAATGATAGGCCGCTCTAAAAAAGAAATATACTAAATTCAGTTTCCTCATGCATATTAGAATGAAGACTTTGTATACAAAATTCATAATTTTTTATGCAAATTCACGTGAAGAATATGTCAAAGGAATTAAGCCCGATGTCCATAAATTGTTTTGAAGCTAATTGGACATTTCAACAACCAAGAAGTTCAGGTGTCAATTTGTCTGTTATGATAATGAAAATCTATCCTCCATATCCATGAATTTGATATGAGTTAACGTGAGCTCAAGCTTTAATTAGAACAACGGATTTCACAAGTGTGGAAAAGAATAAGAAAGAAAAGGAACCTGATTTTATCAGATTGTAGAGTAAGAAACGAAGATGGAACTGGAGAATGTGCTATGTGAAGGTGGATTAGTTTAGCGAGGAGGAATATAACAAAAATCTTGGGCCTACAAGTATATGTGACGGCCCATCTTAGTACTAGCATATCAATTTCCGAAATGTAATTTTGAGTTGTTTGTGTCAACTTAATTTTGTTACATACCGTCTTTTGCCAAATGGGGTTTAATGGGATATTGAGTTAGGGAAATGTTTTTTTAGTGAAAGAGATGTTTCTGCAATTTCTAAAACACAGTGCTCGTGGTTTTGTAGTTTTAGGTATTGAAATGGGTGAGAATCTTGATTATGAGCGTGTGTATAGATGAGTTAATTTTTCCATAAATATAACCAAGCACTTGGAAAAGATGATGATAAATAAAGAAAAAGTCGATTATGCGGAAATAAAGTTTAATATATGAAGAGAGAATATGTTTATCTAAAATTTACAACTCTTTTTGCGACAACAAAAAATTGGAAACAAAAATTAATAAAATTCTAAATTTTTTAAAAATGACACATAGTGCCACATTAGATGGTTGATACTTTATTTTCTTTTATAATAAATAATAGATAACATTAAGGCTTCATATATCAAATGGTGTCTCCCGTTAAACTTGTTTCAAATACTCTATTGTCCACCTGAATTTATTTAAAGTGATTTATTGACCTTCTCAACGTACTTACAGTGATCCATTTGCCTCTTGAACTTGTTTAAAGTGATAAACATCACAATTTGCCTAAATCTTTAAAAAAATTCAAAACTTCAAACATAAAGGCCTAATTCATAATTCTAAGTGTTTAAAACAAATTAACTTTTTATTTTATATATTTCGACGACGTTTTTATAAATTTAGGGATTTAATAATTATATTTTAAGCAAGTTTATAGGGCTAATGAAACACCATATAAATTCAGTGGGTCAATCAAGTTTTTTAGACAAATTTGAAAGGCAACTTATATATTAAACCTAACATTAATAATCAAATGGTTAGATTAACTATTTCACTAATTTCTACTCCACGGTGAATCAAGTCCATTATCATGCATTTAGTTCAAAAATTATGTTTTCATTCTTAATTTTTTCAAAAAAAAAAAAACAACTAAATTAATTCTTCAGAAAAACATCTTAAATATTTTATTTTAATATAATGTATTATATTTTTATGAAATTTTAATAAATTAATTACTTTTTATACTTGAGTTTCAATTATTGCGATTTGAATCAAGTCTAATATCATGCATTTAGTTCAAAAATTATGATTTCGTTCTTAATTTTAACATCTTAAATATTTTATTTTAATATAATTTATTAACTCTTTTTATGAAATTTAAGTACTTAATTATTTTAAAAATGAAATAAAGCAATGATAAATTCATAATTTGGTTAACTAGTATAATTAGTAAAATCTATTGTGTTCAAAAGAATTGCAAATTAATTTAATTTGTTAGAACTTCATGAATAAACAGAAAAAAAAAAAAAAAAAAACAAAAACAAAAACAAAATTTTCCACAGGAGGGAAAAGAAAAAAAAAGTTATAGTTGGTTAAAAATTTAAAATAGTCCCCATAATAAACATTTCGGAAGCACGCGTTTTTCTACAATTGGCTTATCAAAACTAACAGTCATTTACGTTATTAGAAAAATTTGGATTTTAATTAATTAATAATTATGTGATATTCACTTTCCTTTCAGTTCTACAGATAATTTCGATCTGTCTCTATCATTTCATGGAATTCTCTTCTTAAACATCATCGGAACTAGTTTCTCTAATTCCCATACCTCCATCCCCGCTTTCTTCTCTACTTCTGCCCTCTGTTCATGTATCATTTTCTGAAATTTTCTCTCTACTCCTCTTAGGTCTCCAGGAATCCATTCTTTTGCAGATATTCATTCAAAAAAAATTGAATTGTAAGTTCTCTTTCAATTTCTCCTTTTTCGATTTCGTTCTATGCTTTGACGTTACCATTTTACCGTATCCTGCTTTTGGGGGTTTTATCTGATTTTGTTATTTTAATAATCGTGTTTGCCTTGCATTTTCGGTCTAGACAAAGTCCTTTTGTTTTGTTTACTTAATTATATAATTATGTTGTTAACATTGTATTTTCTCTTTGTTTACCTGATTTTAGGACTTCAATTGGATGTTTTCTACTAGGATTTTCGTTTTCTCTTTCTAATATTATTGTGCTAATTTGTGAGTATAATTATTTGTTTTTTCCCCCAATTCAGCTGTTCAGGTTTTGGCTGTGTTGGTTTATTTACTTCTGAGTAGATTACAATGCGATGGATTATTCGCCTTGTGGCATGCTAGAGAGTTTTAACTTGGTACAATGGAAAGAAGAAAAATAGATGATTATGAACCGGGGACACCTCCTTCACCCAAAGCATTGGACAGATTTGGCTTTGTGAAGCAAGAAATTAATAATCCTCCTGAAGTGTTAACCAAGGGAAGATCAGCCCACCATTTTGTGAGGTGTGGTTTCTTTCTTGTTTTGGTTTTGCCCCCTCCAATCAATCATTTTGAACACTTCTGTTGGAGTGAATGTCAGTTTAACTTTCTCAGTGCTAATATCATTATTGTTATGGACTTTCAGGGAGGAAAGGAAGGTACGGAAATGGAGGAAGATGATTGGGGTTGGAGGTAGTGATTGGAAGCTTTATCTTAGGAGAAAACCTCATGTTGTTAAGAGGCGTATTCGGAAGGGCATTCCAGATTGTTTAAGAGGCCTCGTTTGGCAGTTGATATCCGGAAGTCGAGACCTTCTGCTGATGAATCCTGGAGTGTATGAGGTACTTCTTTCTTCATTTTGATTGATAATCTTGGTAGTTCTTACTGCCTCTTTAACTGGTGAATTGTTGTTTTTGTGTTGCAATGAGCTCTGCTTGATTTATCTTTGAGCTTTAGCTGTGTTGTGGTTAACCTTGAGGTCTTTAAGTGAGTTTCTTTGTTTCTATTTCTTTTGCTACACATAGGGTAGAGGGCACAGCTGTGAGAATTGACCAAAATTTGTAATCACATTGATTAGTTTAGCATTGTATATTGAACTGATAGCTACAGAGTACCTGAGCTGATAAAAGTGGGGCATGGCAGCTTCCATGGAAAACAAAAGTCCTTGCTGGTACTGTGCCAATAGACTTAGCTGGCATTGCCAGATAAACAAAATAATAGTGGATGGTCATGGTTTTAATGTCTCTGAACTCTGCACAAAGTCTTGAACAACCTCAAAGTTGATAATATTTGGATGTGCGTGTGTTTCTGCATTCCTGTTGATTGCTTGTTCTAACTTCTGTGAAATGTGGATACGTGTTTGGTAAAATTTCTTCCTTGTTTGTTTTCTGTTTATCCTTCCCTTTTATTGTTTGGTTCATTTTTTTCTCTATGCACACACATGGCTGGAAAAATTTGTACTAGTCAATCTTAATAGGTAAGTTGAAGTCATAGTAGAAATTCCATGGCTGCTCATTCCTAATAGGTAAGCAGGCCTTTCAAGATATTCAAGCATAAAATTGTACGAGCAGTATCAACTTGAGTTGTAGTCATAGTAGAAATTTCCACTGTTCATTCCTAATAGGTAACTAGGCCTTTCAAGATATCCAAGCATAAAATGGCACGAGGAGCACCAACTTGAGTTGTAGTCATAGTAGAACTTGCTCAGCTCATTTTTAACCAGTAAGTAGGGTTTTCGAGAAATTCAAGCATAAAATGGTACTAGCACCATCAAGTTGAGTTGTTGTCATAGTTGAAATTCCATGTATTTTGTTTCTCCTGTGTATTCAAATTTCTGCACTGATGTTTTCTATTTTAACGTGTACATGCACGCGGCTATTTTGCATTGTTTTGATAAATCTATAAATCTATTTCAGCAACTAGTTATATATGAGACATCAGCATCAGAGCTGGATATAATAAGAGATATTTCTCGCACATTCCCATCGCATGTTTTCTTCCAGCAAAGACATGGACCTGGTCAAAGGTCCCTCTATAATGTTTTGAAGGCATACTCTGTCTTTGATAGAGATGTTGGATATGTTCAGGTTAGCATCTCTTGTATTGAACACTCTCAATGCTCCTATATCATTTTGCTGTAAATACAAAATGAAGAATGCCATTCAATTATTACAAGTGTAGGGAATGGGATTTTTGGCTGGACTATTACTTCTTTACATGAGCGAAGAGGATGCATTTTGGTTGCTGGTTGCATTACTGAAAGGAGCTGTCCATGCTCCAATGGAAGGATTATATCAGGTAAACATACGACTTCATATGAGCTTATACAATTTAGTCCCTTGCTTTGCTTGGTTACATTTGGTTTGAGATTTATTCTTTTTGTTTTATGCATGTTATTGTAAAGAATTTGGGAACATTTTAACTAATTTTTTATGATGGAAAACATTAACTGCCCAAAGTATATTTGAATATGGTACTGGATGCATATTATATCTAAAGACTGTCTACGCTCATGTGACGCTTGATCTAACTTGAGATAATATCTCATGCGACTAGATCCACTTGGGCACCTTGCTAATAAAATAAAAGGGGGTTTTCTGGTGTTCCCACTTGTAGTCATATTTGTCAAGGGTTTATCTAGTTGTATATCAATTCATAGCCTACATTATGTCATCAAGTTAAATTGCTTTTCATTTTTTCTAAAGGGAAAATTATAGTGAAAAGTTTGCCCAAAATGGCAAGTTCCTTGTAGAATCAATTAAAAGTAACAAGGTATTTTGTTAATCATATAACTTTTCAAAAATTAGTGGACCATTTTGGCCTTTCCATCATATTATTATTCTTGAATAGGATATTTGAGGCTCCCTTACGTGTGCATATTTGGTTTGGTGCAAAGTTCAGTCAGCAGTTAACAGAATGTTGGCTTGTTATTCAGTATTGACACCCTTTTGTTGGCTGTGTTTTTCTATATTATATTTTTCAGTAAGATGTTTTATCAATTTTAGTTTTAGGTTTGATTAGTTATCCCTTTCATATTAAGGTATCTTTATCAGTGTTCCTTTAGATGGGAAAATTATTATTGTTATTGATCTTGTTTAAGGAATTGCTTAATGACTGCTGAACTATCCAACATCAACAACAACAACAACAAAGCCTTAGTCCCGAAATGATTCGGGGTCGGCTAACATGAACCATCGTATAAAACCGTGAAAGTCAAGTCGTGTCAGCGACACAGATTCGCTCCCTCCAATCCGTCCTATCCACTACCATATTTTCCTCAATTCCCAGTAAACTCATATCACTCTCGATCACCCTCCTCCAAGTTTGCTTAGGTCTTCCCCTACCCCTCACCACTACATCCCTTTGCCACTCTTCGGTTCTCCTAACCGGCGCATCAAGCGCTCTACGTCTCACATGGCCAAACCACCTTAGTCGGTTTTCTCTCATTTTATTCTCAATAGATGTGACCCCTACTTTTGTCCTAATTATTTCATTACGCACCCGGTCCTTTCTCGTATGACCACACATCCATCTCAACATACGCATCTCCGCCACCGACATCTTATGGATGTGGCAGTGTTTCACTGCCCAACACTCCGTACCATATAACAATGCTGGTCTAATTGCCGTCCGGTAGAATTTTCCCTTCAATCTATTAGGCATGCCGGGATCACAAAGGAAACCCGTAGCACTCTTCCACTTCGACCAACCAGCTTTAATCCTATGAGCAACATCTCCATCTACTTCTCCATCCGTTTGGATAATAGATCCTAAATACCGGAAGCAATCTGAGGCCTGAACAACTCTCCCATCTAGGGCGATTGTCCCTGCCTCCCTACTCCTACGGCCGCTAAACTTACACTCCAAATATTCTGTCTTACTTCGACTCAACTTAAAGCCTCTAGATTCTAGAGTTTGTCTCCATAGTTCCAACTTCCTCTCCACTCCTTTCGTCTCATCAACCAACACGATATCATCTGCAAACAGCATGCACCATGGTATACCATCTTGAAGTGAACTTGTTAGTTCATCCATAACGATGGCAAAAAGAAATGGGCTTAGTGCGGAACCTTGATGCACTCCAATCGTAATAGGAAACTCTTCAGTCTTCCCAACACTAGTACGTACACTCGTGCATACTCCCTCATACATGTCCTTTATGATGTCAATATATTTCCGCGAAATGCCTTTCCTTATCAAGGCCCACCAAAGTACTTCCCTTGGTACCTTATCATATGCTTTCTCCAAGTCAATGAAAACCATATGCAAGTCTTTCTTCTTATTTCGATAGTGCTCCATTAATTGTCTCATTAGATGGATGGCTTCCATAGTTGATCTTCCCGGCATAAAGCCAAACTGGTTTTCCGAGATCTTCACCGTCCTCCTTAACCTTTGTTCGATCACTCGCTCCCAAAGTTTCATAGAGTGACTCATTAATTTGATTCCCCGATAGTTGGCACAATCTTGGACATCGCCTTTGTTCTTATACAAAGGGATTAAGGTACTTTTCCTCCATTCTGATGGCATCTTATTGTTTCTCCAAATTTTGTTGAAGAACGTCGTCAACCATTCGATTCCTCTTTCTCCCAAACATCTCCAAATCTCAATAGGGATGCCATCAGGTCCTACTGCTTTCTTCAACTTCATCTTACTTAATGTCATTTTGACTTCACCCTTTTGAATTCTCCGCAGGCATTCGTGATTTATCATATCGTGATGGATACTTATATCTCCAACATCTTGTTGGCGATCTCCATTAAATAAGTCATCAAAATAGGACCTCCATCGTTCCTTGATATCCTTATCTCCAACTAGGACTTTCTGGTCCACATCCTTCACACATTTAACTTTTCCGAGATCTCGCGTCTTCCTATCTCTCATCCGAGCAATTCTATATATGTCTCTTTCCCCTTCTTTCGTATCCAATCTTGTATACAGATCCCGATTCACCTTTGCTCTAGCATCTCGTATGACCTTCTTTACTTCCCTTTTAGCCTCTTTGTATTTTTCGTAGTTCTCGTCACTCCTACATTTCCCCAATAGTTTATAGGATTCTCTCTTACTCTTTACTGCTTGTCGTACTTCTTCTGTCCACCAAGATGTGTCCTTACCCAGTGGCATGCTACCTTTAGATTCCCCTAGAACTTCCTTCGCTACTTCCCTTATACTCTGCTCCATCTTATTCCATATCGAATCTATATCTGAATCCATATTGCAAGTCCAAATATCTTTTTTGGTCATCTCATCCACAAATTTTTGTTGATTCTCCCCTTGCAATTTCCACCACTTAATCTTAGTCTCTACTTGAGGTGTTTGTTTTCTTATACATTTCCTACTTCGAAAATCTATCACCACTACTCTATGTTGGGTTGTCGTACTCTCACCAGGGATCACCTTACAATCAATATAACTCTTTCTCCAAGCACTCCTTACTAAGAAGAAGTCAATTTGGCTCGCATTACCGCCACTCCGATAAGTCACTAAGTGGGATGTTCTCTTCATAAACCATGTGTTCATGATACTCAAGTCATAGGCTGATGCGAATTCCAAAATATCATTTCCTGCTTCATTCTTATCTCCAAAACCATACCCTCCATGAACACTCTCAAACCCATCTCGCCTAGAACCCACGTGTCCATTGAGATCACCCCCTAGTACCATTTTTTCATCCCTAGGAACCTGTTGCACCACTTCCTCTAAGTCATCCCAAAAAGCTTGTCTTATAGACACATCTAATCCTATTTGTGGCGCATATGCACTAATGACATTCACAACCTCATCCCCTATCACTAGCTTAACACTCATAATTCTATCGCTCTTCCTAGACACCGCTACTACATCATCAATATACTCCCTATCAATAAGAATACCTACTCCATTTCTAACCTTATCCTTTCCTGAGTACCAAAGCTTATAACCCCAAGGAGCTATCTCTCTAGCCTTGGCTCCAACCCACTTGGTTTCTTGTAGGCATAATATATTTATTCTCCTCCTCTTCATAACATCTACAATTTCAGCTAATCTTCCTGTCAAAGAACCTATGTTCCATGTCGCAAAGCGTAACCTACTACCCTTACCCCTACCCCTACCATTACCGTGGACTAGCTTATTTACCCGCAACCCTTGCATATTTGACACCACCCCCGGGTCCTGGGGTGGCGCGTCGCTTCGGGGCGACGACCTAGCAACCCTTGCACATTTATCACTACACCCGGGTCTAGGAAGTGCAGCGCGTCGCTGAGTAGGGAACGCCCCAACGATATTTATATTATGGTTCATGTCATAAGATGTGGCTAAGTTTTACGCTGGCCGCCACAAACCTACCGCAACCCTCCTCCTTTGTCCGGGCTTGGGACCGGCTGTAGACCCTCACAGGCGGAGTTTGAACTATCCAACATCATTTCTTAAAATATTTCTTTTCAGTTTTCTGCCTTTATAATAGTTAAAATTTTCGAATGAGACTTGGCTCAAGTCCCCTTATCAATTATTTAGGCCAAGACTAAAATGCTTTCTGCCTCATCTTCTAATCTTGGGCGATATAATAGATTTTAGTTCTGAGGTCTGGTATATGTTTTGTAGGTAGGGCTGCCTCTTGTACAACAGTACCTGTTTCAGTTTGACCTCTTGGTTAAGGAGCATATGCCAAAGCTGGGAGAGCACTTCACTCGCGAAATGATAAATCCTAGCATGTATGCAAGTCAGTGGTTTATAACTGTTTTCTCTTACTCTTTCCCATTCCATTTGGCTCTTCGAATTTGGGATGTCTTTCTATTTGAGGTTAGTCATTATTACCATTGCATAATTTCTTTCTGGTAGTCATTATTTTGTCTGGATGTTAATATGTATCCATAACGGTCTTTTGCCAGGGTGTTAAAATTGTCTTTAAGGTGGGCTTGGCTCTACTGAAGTATTGCCATGATGACTTGGTAAATATTCTTGGTCCTTCGCTTTGCTTTGTATCCGAATTGTAAATAATGTCAGATAGGATTTAAACAATGTTAACTTTGATTTCAGGTAAAGTTACCCTTTGAGAAACTTATACATGCTTTGCGCAACTTTCCTGAGAATGCGATGGATCCAGATACTTTATTACCTCTGGCTTACTCATTCACGGTTCTCTCTCCTCTCTCTCTCTCTCACACACACACACCCACACACATATGCTTGTGTTTGAGGATTAAACCATCAAATATGTCATATAAAACAAATATATGCTTGCATTGATGTAATTTTAATTTGAAGATGACAATTATACACCTTAACTTGACAAGAATTATGACATTGAAAGCGAACATCTGACTTTTGGAATTTATGTTTGGTTCTAAAATCCTAATGTGTTTGGTTGCTACCGAGCCATACTCATGTACCTTCTCATATATCTGAACAGTTAGTAGTAATCAGCTGCTCATGATAAAGTAATTGTAATGATCCTTAGCCTATTTAATAGAAATAATGGAGTACCCTTTGAGCCTATTTAATAGAAATAATGGAGTACCCTTTGATTTATTAGATGATTCAAAATGACATAAGTCTTGTCCTCCTTGCAATTTTCTTTCTGAGTTTTCTAGGATTCTTCTGTTCTCTCGATAAGCCTTTCCTGTGCACAAATTCTTCACATATCTGTTAACATCAATACTTTTAATATTTATAGATCATATAAATATGTTAACATCAATACTCTCAGGTGACGAAGCGATTGGAAGAATTGAAGCATGAGTATGACAAGAAGAACGGAAAGCTAGTTCAACCTCCATAATTTAGTTCCGAAAAATGCAGGTTTGTTAGGTGGAGATGTGTATATCAAATATTTCTCAGTAGAAAATATCAATTAAATCCCCTGTTATTATGTGGAATCTTTTATCAGAAGGAGAAGAATATCAATACTCATATCTGGTTAGTAACCTCCCTTATTAGGATTCAATTCTCTGATTCCAAGTGTATTGATAATTGGACTTTACTGCAATTTTTAAAGATAGGGAACAAAAATTGATTGGGGATCTTGTAAATTTGTAATGTAAGTCCAGAAATCCTATATTGAAAAATGAAAATTGCTGATGAAATTATATGGAAAATTTGTTACTGCTTATCAGCCTATGGAAAGTATAACAAAATTGAAATCTTTTTTTTTTTTTAAATTTACACTTTCACCATATGTGAAAAATAATTAAGTTCTCGGAGTATCTCCAAAAAAACAATTAGTCCACTCTCTAAAAATAATATAAATAATTGACTAGTAGTGATTTGAGGGGGTAAATTTCATCAATGGTATACATCCTTTGTCCAATTTCACACTTTGGTCTACAACCTTCATTTTATCACACAACCAAAATCAAAACTGTCACATCACCTTTTTTTTCAACTCATTCTTTAGAAAATATGGGGACCACTTCATGTTCAATTACCATCATACCCTCCTCTTCATATTTTCTACTTCTCTCCCCTTGAAAACACAACCAAAATCAAAACAAACCTATTAAATCCCGTGAATTCTCCCCTTGAAAACACAACCAAAATCAAAACAAACCTATTAAATCCCGTGAATTTAAAGATGTGTCTCTTAAAATCAAACTAAAATAAATAAAAACACAAAATTAAAACAAAACTCATATTCAAAAGGCATCATGACCCCATTTTTACACTTTGAATTTGGTGAATTTTCACCCTTTTTTCATTTTCAAATGAATCTGTACAAAATTACTTCAACTCCATTTTCGCACAAATCTACCTTTTTCATTTTCACTCTTATCTGTTCTATAGAGCCATTGGCATGCAGGGCAGTGCAGAACCTGGAGACATTTCATGCCATTACTCCTACTCCTCCTGATTTTAGCATAATTTTGGGCAAATCAAACCCAGCAAAACAAAAACAAATTCAATTGACCTTTTGCAAGCAAGGTATGGACCAAAAAAGGGTACTGAACGTCGATTTGCGGACTTTGAAATTAAATAAGGTTTCGCCATTGTTTCAATTTAATATTTTGAGTTAAAAATAAAATTAAATAAAAAATTAATAAAGTTTGGAGGTGTAGGAGATTGGAGAATGGTGATTGACGAATTGGTTTGGGTTTTCTTAGAAACAAAGATGTAAGCTTTTGAGAAAAAAAGACATCAGTCTAAAAATCACTCACTTCACATTGGGTTATTCATGGTAGCTATTGAATCAATAGCTGCGTTCTTCTTTGAAAAGCTCTGATGTGGCTGCCATGGCATTTCATCATTTTACAGTGGTTGAATCTAGCCACATTTTTATGGTAAATTAAACCAATGGCATTGAAATTTACTCATTTAAGATTAAGGAAATGGGTAAATTCAAGGTCTGATAACATCTAACTGTTGTGATAAAATCTAAAATCTATGAGAGGGAGGGGAGTTAGAGAGAGAAAGAAACATAGGGAAGAAGATTGAAGAAATTGAAAGATAAGGGTAAAAAATGAAAATAAATAAAATTAATTTTTTTTATAATTTGTGGGTCCCATTTTTATTAATGAATATGATAAAAAATGTTGATGTGGCGTGTTGACTTCGAGTTGACCGGTCATTTTTACCTGTTGTACACCATAGTGGGAGGTCACCCATAAGGTGATACATTTTAGTGTGACAAAATGAAAGTTGTACACCAAAGTGTGAAATTGGACAAAGGTTGTACACTATTGGCGAAATTTACCCTGATTTGAGGAGTGATTAAGACATATTAATTAAAAATGAAAGGAGGCACTAGGAGCTTTTTAATAATAGAGAGGATGTAGAAGTTTTTAGTGATTTGATAAGAGGCTGTTGGAGTTGAGTTTTAATTCTCTATTCGAATTTTTGTTGGAAATGCTACTAGAACTGATCACTCAAGGTTATAAAACGATATAATTCTAAGAGGAGAGAGAATGTCAGATGATTTTTTTTTTTTTTTGAAACCGAATGTCAGATGATTTTAGGAGAACTTAATTTATTTACTATCCGATTCATTATCTTCTTTTAGTTACTTTTTGTATTTTCACTATAAATATTTAGTTAGGAATGAGAAACGACTACTTATAACTACATTTTGAAAGGATAATGGAAAACAATTAACAATAACAACAATAAACAGGGAAGCAGAGCTTTGTTTTTCTTTAAAATAAGTTCTGAATGAAAATGTTAATACAGATTTGTCCTTTATATAAAAACTTTATGCAAATAAAAAAGTAAGTTGGATTACAGGCAAAACTTGTATAATTTCTGCTTGGAATTTTCTTCACGGTTCTTATGTGTATTCATTCAGATAGTTACTTCTAATATGTAGCTTTTTTTTTCTCTCAATATGTAGCTTTTCAATGTTAGTTCTCTTTGGATAATAAAAAAAATCATTTAAATGAACACTTACTTAGAGGGTGTTTGTTTCAGCTTTTCGAAAGAGCGTTTAGCGTTTCATTTCAAGCCACAAGAAATATAGCGTTTGGTTATTGACAAAATTATCCTTTTTATTTCTATAAAATATGTTTATTCTTTAACATTATTTATATTTCTACAACATAATTACCGGAAGAACAAGGTTTTGTTGCGTTCAATAAATTTTTTATTTTTTATATAGATTATTTTTATTAATTTGTGTAACACATTTTTTATTTTATAATAGAATAAGGTGTAAAAATACCACAAACATTTATAGCTAGGAGCAATTTTACCCTTAACATCTAAAATGATGCAATTATATCTCTAATGTTGGCAACCAAAAGCAATTTTACCACTAACATTGACAAGTTGAGTCAATTTGAGAAATAATTTATCAAACTGTCCTCTTGGTCATGAATATTGTCATCTACATTTCACATGTGCACCATTTTATCATCATTAGTAACAGATCACAAACATATGATTAAACGTTTTTTTTTAGAAAATAAAAAATATATATTATCTTTTGTACGAGTTGGACAAAAAAATTTACAATATTTTACCAAATTTATAAATATTAATTTTCAATTTTATTATTAAATCGCAAAAAAAAATATGAAATCTCTTTTTTGTAACTACTAATATGTGCAATTTGTGTAGAATAAGAAATAAAATATTTATTGTTTTCTAATAATATATGAAATCGACCCAACTTACTAATGTTATGACATTTAAATCCGAACAGCAACAGTTCAATATAATTTTACTAAACACTAGTAATTAAACAGCTTACTACAACTGTAAACAGCTAACAACAACTAACAGCTGAACCAAACATGTCCTTAGTTTAAATGTGTTTGATAATTATTATTGTTAATCATTTAAATTATTTAATTAAGTTAAAATTGAACGAAGTGTATTTAAATTAAAATTTTAAATTGAACATTTTCAATTAATATGTTTAAATTTATTACTTATTTGTGATATTAAACATTTGTATCATTTTTCTACCAAAAAAAAAAAAACATTTGTATCATTTAAATATTTTTCTAATATTTAATTTTCAATTTTATCAAATACCATAGTATTCAAAATTCAGCCTTTCAATTTTCAATCTTCCAAATATTCAATTAAAAATTTAAAGATCAAATGTGATAAGAAAAAGGTAAAAAAGTTGAGGGTCGTGAATGAAAATAACTCTTCAATTCTAACTCTACTCTTCACTTCATGTGCTGATAAATTTTTAGGGTTCTTTATATAAAAATTATAAATAACAAAAATATTATTGTTTAATCAATATTAGTAATTTAATTCTTAATATATGAAGATTATATTTTTTTATTTTAGAAATGTTAAATGTAATCTTTAAGTGGTTTTAGTGAGATAGAAGCAAAAAAAAAATTGACATATAGATTTTAAAAAAATATGAATTTCCTTGTAAATTTCCCTAAACTTTATATATCTTGGGCTCCATCCCAATCGACTCATAGTCACATACTTATCACCTAATGTCAAATGTCAATGAGATATTAATATTTATTCAGAAAATTCTAAAAATTAATGTATCCATTATGCAAATTAAATCCCTTTATATGATTAATTGCTTTTTGAACTCATACTTCACTAAGGTACATACTATATTATATTGAGCATTTGCACTGAATTATTGTTATCCATTATTACCAAGTGCTAAAACATGATTCTCATCCCCAATTGGCAACTTTTAACTTTACAACAATCATTTTAGTCACTTTTATTGTTTATGAAATTAAATCGCACCCCAACCTCTTATATCGCACCCCAAACTAGGCTTCAACTTTATATCGCACCCCAACCTTTTATGGGTTCGTATTTTGGCGGGTAAGTACAAAGCTCCCTCTTTTTTTAATCACACTCTTACTAATTGGGTTAGCTCGTCTCCTCTCTGGAAAGCGATGTTGAAAATTAGAGGGGATTTCTTTTTGGGTATCAAGTGATCAATTGGGGATGGTTCTAACACCCTCTTTTGGTCTGGTCATTGGCTTGGAGACCTTGGCCCTTTGCACCTCCTTGCAACGGGTCCCATTTGTGATAACTTAAGACAGTTGAGAGTCTGTGATATGGTGGATGATTCTGGACAGTGGCGTTGGAGTATATTTCTCCACCTCCTCCCTACTGACTGCATTAATCTCCTAGCCGCCGCTCTTCCTTGTAGCTCAATGTAAGGGCCTGATTAGTGCTATTGGATTGGCTCAAGTAATGGGTGCTTTTCTGTTAAGTCTGTTTATGGTATGCTTGAAGAATTTGATCTCTCGAACCTCAACAACTATTGGGATCGAGTGTGGAAGTGATCGGGCCCACAGAGAATTCGTTGTTTTCTTTGGCCAGCAGTGAAAGGTAAACTCCTACACCTTACTTGTGAGGAAGTTTGTCCAATTTGCATATTACATGTGGAGTCTATTACCCATGTCCTGCGTGATTGCCTATGGCCCGTTCTGTTTGGCTTCAGCTCCTGCCCCAAACTGAGTTCTTGAAGTTTATCAACTGGGATGAGGAGAAGTGGCTCCTTGAGAATCTCAACCCTATCAGTAGGTTTATGCAGGAAGATTGGTACATTTGGTTTGTTGTTGCCTGTTGGATCCTATGGAAGAACAATAATTTCATCATTTTCCAACAGACTAAGAGATCGATAAAGGAAATGGTGCAAACTATACAGGTACAAGTTACTAGCATTGTGAGTAGCAATCTTTCCCTTTCGGGTCCTAATGGTGCTCATAGCCTTGTAAGGGGGGAAGTTTTGATTGGGTGGACTGCCCCAAACCCTCATTGGGTTAAGCTCAATACTGATGGGACAGTCAAGGGGAACTCCTACAAAGCTTCGACAGGGGGCTCATACATGACCACAACGGGGATTGGATTCGAGGTTTTGGCAAAAATGTGGGAGTTTGCTCTGTGGTCAAAGCATAGTTGTGGGGGATTCAAGAAGGCCTTCGGCTGGCTTTGAATCTAGGCTACAAAAAGGTAATGTTAGAGGTGGACAGTCAAGTTTGTGTGGACCTTCTCTCCCAATCGGCTACTCTCCCTAGTGAGTTTGCTAGTCTAGTGATTGACATTGTGAGTCTCACTAGGAGAGATTGGACTGTCTCCATTAATCTAAAGGGAAGGAAACAGAAGTGCTGACTGGTTAGCTAACTTTGCTGGGACTCTCCCCATTGGTTTGCATATTTTGTATAAACCGCCTTTGGAGTTGTGTAACCTTATTGAGCAAGATATCCTAGGGGTCTCTTTTCCTAGGATTTGCACTTTCTTTTCATCAAAAAAAAAATAAATTAAATCATTTTTAAAAATAAAAATTGTTTTAGTGATTAAATATAAAGAAAACATCCATAAAAAAAATGTAAAGAAAACAGAAGTTTAAAAAGCATCCAATATTTCATGGGTTTCGAGGTTTTCTTCTAACTTTTAACCGGAAAATAAACACATCCTTTACTTTATTTTACTTTATTTTATTGATTAAATGTTTTGATTGATTCAACTATTGTAGGTTTAATGAGTTTTTTTATTTGTAGTCTTTTGTTCTTTTCTCCTTTATGTTGGTTGTGGTATGTCTCCATATATGGATGGTTATCGCTTGTCTTCCTAGATATGTGTTATCATATTTTTCTCATGGAAAAATAGAAGAACTTTGTCTATCATCACATAAATCTCGCACATTGAAAGATCATAAAGTCATAAAAAGACTATAAAGTCGATTAAAAGCGGAGTATGTTTCTCATCGTGGTGCAAAAAAAAAATTCAAACATTGTCTGTTATTGCTCTATCATGATCTATACTATTGAATATGCAAATTTAAGCTTTTTAATGTACTTTTAGATTGTAATTTTTTAATTACTTATATCGAGCTATAGTTAAAGTCGGAAGTATCATTAAAATCCAATATGTGCTAGAAGAGGAAAAAGCTTAAATCCGAAAAGGAGTCACAACTAAGCATAGAAGGGACCAAAAGGCTTATGTTGCTTAGAATAAAAGGATCTCATAGCTCGAATCATCTTACTCAATTGAATGATGATAATATCACTAAGATGTTTTGTAAGTGTGGGAACAAAAGCATCTATGGACTACTTTGAAGGACAAGCTCGAAGACATGACTCTGATATAGCTCTGTTATTTGACGATCAAGATCGACACTTATCACAAATGTCATGATCATGATATGTTGAAAATCCCAAAGGCATTTTAAATATGATCATTGAATTTAATGATGTTGGTCATAAATTGATCAATGAAACAAAAGTTCCAATTATTATCCGTTTATTACCTAAATAGTTGGGAGCGTACCAAGATGCACCCAACACACACATAAGGGGTGTTTGGTAGCTGCTTTTCGACCTCCTGTTTGCCTTTTCACTTTGAAAATGAGAGTTTAATGTGTTTGGTTAGACATCTCCTGTTTGCATTTTGTAGCCGAAAAGTAGCTTTTTATAAAAGTAGGGAATCCTTGCTTTTTGGAACAGCAGCCTTTTCAAATAGTAAACAGCAAACGGTAACAAAAAGCAGCAACAGCAAATAGCAGATAAAACAAATGGACCCATAGCATCAATGTGACCACATTATGGTGAAGCATTTCAATTGGAATTAATTCCAATGATCAAGGCAAGAAGTTTAACCACTCCAACATAAAAGTTAAATAACATGCTAAAGAAGTTTAAGAATATGATATAAGAATTAGTGCTTGAATCAAAAAAATTAAACTAAATTTTTTTTAAAAACTAAAATGATTTATATTCAAGTAAAAAATTAATTTACTAGAATGATCTATATATATATATAAAATAGATGCATTAATCAATTTAATAGAAATTAATAAAAATATCTATAATATAACCATTCAATTATAAAACTTTTTTTAATAAATTTTATTTTATTAAACTATTAACTAATAGAATGTTTGATATTCCATTAAAACAACATGAGTAAAGATAAAGATAAATGATTAGGATAATTGCGAACAATTATTAATTAATTGCTAAAAATACAAAAAGGTGAAATGGTTGAATATATCGGTGAAAAGGTACTAAAAAAAATAATAATTTTATTAATTAAATATAAATATAATTGATATGAGGTTGAGAGTGGATGGAGAAATTAAATTGATTGACAGCAGAGCAGAGCAGAGCAGGAATGAATGAAAAGAGGGGTTGGGCATTTTAGTAATAGACACGCAATAATAGCGTGGCAAACACAGAAGGAGATCTGATTCTATTCTATCTCTATCTCTATATAGGATAAGAATCAACCCATCAATTAAAATTAAAAATCAAATCCGACTCACTTTTTGTCTGTTTGTTTAGCATTTCGATGCTATTTATTTCTTCAAAATTTTAACGTTAATAAAATGGGAACTCACGAACCCGTATACTATCTCCGTTTCATATTACATGTTTTTTTAGAGATTTTTTTTTCATATTACATGTCATTTTATATAGTCAGTACACGTTAAGTCATCTCTTTTCCTGCTATAAAACGTGAGTTTATAAAAATTAATTAGAATAATTGATTTATTATAGAATAAATAAATAGTAGAATTAATAAATAAAGGACAACGTGGCTCTTGCCTTAGTAATGGCAGAATTGCTGTTGGTGGAGTTCTTCGGGATGCTGGTGGCGCCTGGCTGGCTGGATTTACCCATAACTTAGGTACGGGCTCCTCCTTTATTGCAAAGCTCTGGGGGATCTTGTCTGGCATTAAACTCGCCATTCGCATGGGTGTTAAAAGACTTTCGATGGAGTCTGACAATTTGGAGGCTATCAACAGGATTTCGGATAGACAGGCTGTTTGTCTTAAGAGTCAGAATCTCATTAAAGTCATCTTGAGGCTTCGTCCTGCCTTCGATTCTCTTACCTTCTCCCATATTTATAGGGAGCAAAACCGCGTGGCGGATCGCTTGGCAGCTGCTGGGCATGGGGGGATGTTAGGTGTTTCTACCCTTTCCGTTCCTCCTTCTTTTCTGTTACCTTCTCTTCTTGAGGATAGGATTGGGGTCAGTCTTCCTAGACTGATCCCGGGTTAGGTTTTTGTTTGTTTGTTTTTTTTCTTCCCTTCTTACCAAAAAAAATAAATAAATAAAGGATAACAATGTCTTTTTTCTAATATCCTTAATTTCTATGCAACTCTCTAAAACGACATGTAATATGAAATGGAGGGAGTAATATGTAAATGAAATATTGATTAATTAAAGTAAAATATTTGAATTTATAGAATGTCTCAACTATTTATAGATAAAATAGTATATTTGGATACGTGGCAGCACCTGATAGGTTTTCTGACCGTAACTTTATGTGTCACAATATTTCTGAACACGAGGAGCGTGAATTTGGAATCTAACATGTTCATTGGTCTACATGTTCCTAAATGCATCTCCAAAAGACATCATTCAGCCGATCAAGGTGGCCGAAGCCATGACTTTGGCTAGGCTTCGGCCAAAATTAATTACTTTTTTCCTATTTTTTTAATATATATATCCCATAATTAAAGAAGTTAAAATAAAAAATAAAAGAACAATGAAAATACTTTGTGTTTCTAACTTATAATTGTACCATTTGAATTAATCAAATTTAAAACTTTACTTTCAAAACTAATACATAAAAAGAACAAGTAAAAATATATAGTGGTAATGGACAATTTAACCCTAATATTTTAAGTAAAAAATATATTTAACTATAACATGTAAAATAATGTAAATTTAATTTTAATGTTTCCAAGAAAGATCAATTTTATCATTGCGCTATCAAAAATTTGAAAATATCGATTTGACTGTTATTTAACTGTTACATCAGACTTTATAAACAAGTTCTTTGATAAATTGAAGCAGTTTCATATATTTTTAGTTGGTTTTTTTAATTATATTAATAAAACAGTAAATATTTTAGACAATTTGATAAAAAATTTATAATTAACTTATATGCAGTAGTTTTAAATTTTAGCATTTTAACATAATTTTTGTAATTTTATTAGTAATACATTAAATATCTTACACATAATTGATATTTGGAAGGTTTGGAGTGACAGTTTAATACCAGTCAAACCAGTTTTTTCTATTTTTGACAACATATAGAACTAGGTGTCTGCTATATGTTAAAACAAAGTAACCATAGCGGACACCTATAGAACTAAAATTGCTTTTACTTGAAAACGTTAGAGTTAAATTTACACTATTCCATACGTTAAGACTAAGGCCCTATTCTTATTGACTGAAATTAAATTAAATTAACTGAACTGAACTTAACTTAACTTAACTTAACTACACCAAATAATTATAATAAATTATAGGGTAATTAATTTATTAGTCCCTATGAAAAAACATAGATTTAAGTACTCAATTTCTTATACACAGTGATGTTTATGAGCATTTCTAAATGCAAAATTCTCAAATTTAATAAATTATGAAATAGTGCTAATAGATTTTATGCTTTTCAGGACACAAAGCATGATAACAGAAAAATGAAAAACCAAATATAAAAATCATCTCACTTAACGAGCTTTAGGGGCTAAGTTCTTGAAATTGGAAGATTGTGACGCGTTTCTCCCAAATTGCCTCTGAAGACCAAGTAAATCATAATCTGATAGAGTTTTCCAAAGACAAAAAAAATGCTAGTAGCAATTGGAAGTTTCACAATGAGGTGATTAGAGAACAAAATTGATTGTATAACTCATAAATTGAAGATGAACTGAAGATGAAGGATAATATTACTGTTCAATATTCTTTGAGATTGGAGTGTGATTAAGGAAATTAGACATAAATTAGAAATTTTGTTAGAATTGATGGGTGGAAGAGATAATTATGGAAAGATTTTAAAATAAATTATGGAATTGATGTCCAATATTTTTATTAGAAAATTTGGAAAGAATTTGAGGTAAATTAGAAAATTTGGTAACTGATGTCCATGTTTTTAATCAAGTATATTTTCTTTTTGAATTTAATCCAATGCCAACATTTTTAATTTGGAAAGAATCAGATGACGATGTTTTTAATCAAAGTACATTTTTTTTTAATTTAAGTATAGTTTAAAAGCCTTAGTACTATATATTACTATAACTAGGCCATCTTTCATCACTGTCCTCTGAACAAACGCCCCTCCTACCCAGACTCAAAGACGGACCTGTTGATTGTTCTTTTTAATTTTGTTTCAAGCGACTCAACTTAAAGATTGCCTAAATAACCAAGAATTTCACTAGACTTAATACTTGAACTTAGTCCTTGTGGGACCGACTCTTACTTTCATTATATTACTTGATAGTAATAGGATTTACTTTTCTTAAGAGTTACATTTCACATGCATCAAGTTTTTGGCATCATTGTCAGCGACTACTAGTTCGATATTGAGTCGAAAGAATTATAGGTACTTTAGGCATTCATTTATTTTTCGTATAAATTTTATGTGTACTTTATTTTGTTTCTTCACTTCATTTCCTTTTTTTTACGAGGTTATGGTTGTAAACGGTTATCCATAGAGGATGAATTGGTCAACAAACCACAATAATACAAACATGTATAAGGATGAGTTCACACTCTGAATTATTGGATAACGGAAAGCAAGACTTCAATACCAACCTTTGAACGATAAGAGGAGCACCTCACACCATCTGAATTATTGAATCGGGTGGAAAGCATGAGCTCAATGCCGAACTTGTTACAAGAGAAGAAGGAAATCATTATCTATCACTTGTTAAAATAGGTAAAAAAACAAAGCTTCAATAGAAAACATCAAATGAGTACAAGATCCATTTAAAATCAGAATCTCGAAGTTGTTGAAACAAATTAAAGAAATGTGTTTATTGGTCAATGTTTCACCAATTGGAGAGGCATTTTTAGATTCGCCCATTAAAGCACCTACTTCGGTTAAACCGCAACATGAAGAAGTCCTTGAGTAGATTTCAAAAGTAAGTTTAGTAACAACTTCCGAAGATTATTCAATAAAACAAGAAGAGCAGAAATTTTCAAGGTAAGTGAAAAGTTTAATCACTCATTAAGCAAACCGATAAGCCCTAAACCTTTCGTGGAAAAAAATCAACGATCGAATAGTTTTAGATAGTCTTGACTCAAGCCTTTTATGCATTATATTATATTATATGATTTGCTACAAGAGTCAAAAAGCTGGAGATCGAAACTGGTATAATTTTTTTAAAATTTATGTAATGGATTTTGTTAAGTTATTTTCAATTTAACAATCCAATGTATATTTACAAGATTTCTATCAAAGAATTTGAATTTTTCATACAACTCCACACATTCACATTAAAAAGAGAAGTATAAATCGAGCTAACTAATTTTAAATTTAGCGCTTGCCAATTTTCTATCCTATATATTTTCGTTTCATTTTAGCAATTATTTTTGTTTTCATTTTTCATTAAATAGAATTAAAATGAAATAAAATATTAATAGTAATAACAATATATATATATATATATATATATATATATATAAAATAAAATAAATAATATAGTTTTGAATAAAATTATTAGGATTGTTTGAATAGATCATTCTCATTTTAGTTTTGTTTTAGTCTAATAAAACATTGAAAATTTCTTTTACCTAGAATCTAGAAATTGTGTCAGAGTAATGTTAAATTTTAATAGGATGAAATTTTAATCGTGAATCTCAAATTAGAGTACCTAGAGTGAGTTATAGACAGACCCTTGCCATTACCAAGATGAATGTTCTCATACCTTTGATAGGGTATAGAATTTTGTAACTGACCACTGTAATTGCTTTATGATATGTTGCTCTAGTGTTAAAGTACCATGTTTGTGATGGGACAATAGAGGCATTGAAAGGTGGATAGTCCAATATATCTTCCTTGCTGAGTGGTGTGCCCTCCTTAACCTTCGTCCATTCCGGCTCAGGCCTTCGGTGGCGACTGTTTTGGAATTTCGTTAGGGAATGATGTTTGCTTCGTCCCTAGGGCTTTTCATCGTCCATCGGCTTGCTTCGCCCTGCATGGTGCTTGTCATGTTTTTTGATCTGGAATACCTTCGCCTAGGTGACAGTTTTCGGGAAAAGGCCCTAGAGATCCCGAAGAATTCCCCGCCTGATTCTACCTCACAGTCGGACTTTTCTCGCTCACACTCTTTTGCTTTTTGTAATTGTCACCGCAGATCGGCCATCTCTAACTCATGGGTGACTTTCACGTCATCCATCTCTTTTTTCATGGCTGCTAAATTCTGGGTGAATTTGCGGGATACTTCCTCCGATAAGAGCTAGTACTGAGGGTCTAACCGGGGCAGATGCTCTACACGTTGATCAACCTCTTCATCGTTACTCCGATGGATTTCCGAATGAACTCGATCGGATTTAGCCATTGCTGAATATTCTGACAGATGATGGATAGTCAAAATCCACATTGACCGTACTAATGATAACTTGTTACTTGAACTTGGCCACGTGACTCGACCGTGATGATGATCCGATGTCGTATTAGAGATTGTAAAACAATAAGCAAGACCGGAGTCCGACAAATCCGCTCTGATGCCTAAGTCAGTTTATGATCTAGGACCGAATGGACTAGTTTAGAGATAGTAGTTAATGTACCGAACTTTGTGCTTATACATGTGTATTTATAGTGCATGATTAGGTTTAAGGTTTGTCACCTCCTTAGGAATCCTTACAAGTTTAGGATTCTGTATCCCTCAAGGATTCAGAATCTGGGGAGGAATCCTTTATCTTGTAGGATTCTAGAAGGCCCTTTGATGTGTTGAGACTTGGAGGTTTGGACGTTTGGTAATGGACCGCCGCTCAATTGGGCTTGGACGCATCAATGATTTCCGTCCAACCGGGACCATTTTGGGCCTTTGTTATGCATGGGCCTGGACTGCAACGAGGGTACTGATGACATCACACACATGATATCGTTTACCCCGATATCAATACCTTCTTAATTTTATTTATTTATACTAAAAGTAAAAAATAGTACTAATATTCAACCCTTATAATTTATTCTATATTCCATAATAGATATTTTCTAAGATTAAAGTACAAAACTTAAAAACTGTAATTAATTTTAATTAAAAAATTATCTTTAAATTAATTACATCCATTAACTAATTTTTATCCATTTTCAAAATAAATAAATAAAACTTAAATAATGATATATTTGATAAAAATCAATTAATTTACATGCATCATATCAAAACTTCATATAATATTCTACCAAAAAAAAAAACTTCATATAATAAAACAATAAAAATTCTCTAAAAAAACGTAGAATGCAGGAGTAACATTTATTTTTTAAATATTTAATTTTTAAGGGTCATGTCCATATCTTATAATTCATAGGCATCTTATTTCCAATTACCACTCCTTTATAAATTGTCATGTGCTTACAATAAAAGTCATCAACTTCATTTTCTCTACCTCTTCTATCTCTTATGTTGCTCCTCTACAATACATTTGTACATCTTTGGATGACACCTATTTATTCTCACCATGGATTTAAAATATTATCTAATTTTTATGATCACTCCAAGGAGTGTTTTGTTTCAACTTCTTTTTAAAATAATTTTAACGTTTTATTTCAAATCGCAGAATGATGTTTAGTTAAGTTTATACAACTGTTTTTAATTATTTTTTTATAAAAATAATAACGTTTGAAATTTTTTACGAAAAACTCATGAATAACTATTTATATTTACATTTGATGTTGATAAAATTATTCTTTTTATTTTTACAAAACATATTTTTTTAATATTATTTATCTCTATAATATTATTGTCGAAAGAATAACGAATAAAGTTGTACCTTGTTCAATAAATTATTATTTAATTATTTTAGATTATTTTTATTAGTTTTGTATTACAATTTATTTATTGATTAATTTAAAATATGTTCATATTAAACATTTTACATAATAACATCAATAATTAATCATAATTTTACTAAAATGCAGCTAATAATAAATCACTAACAACAATAACAAACAATTAACTACAACAGTAAATTAAACCGAACATGTCCTAACAGTGCGTTTGGTATTCTATTGGGATAGAGATAAGGATAAAAGTTGGGATAAGAATAAAGATAAATGATTGAGATAAGGATAAAAATATGATAGTTGAGAATTATTATTCAATGTTTGGTATGTGGGATAGAGATGAGGATAAAATAATATATTTTACTATTTTAACTTTTTTTTTTTTTTGATGAATTTTAACCTTATTTAAACTACATAACATTAATTTGAGGGATAAGATGAATTTTTCCATCCTATTAAAATCGCATGAGCTTATCCCACCTCCTTATACCACCCCCCTCTTGGGTATAGGATTTGAGAGATAAGAAGTTTATCCCTCATCCGTTTCACTCTTCTATCTCCCAAACAAACACGGGATAATTTATTTCGTGTTTTTTTATCCCTATCACATCTCCTATATCCCTTCTAACAAACACCCCGTAAATACCTTATTATAAATCAATCCTAATTGGTGGTTATAAGCTATTTATAAAAATTGAAGTTATTAAAAGCAAATGATAGGAATAAGCTTGAAGAGTTATAGAATTGCCAAAGATAGTAATCCCAAATAAATTAACTTCCCAAATTGGACTAATTTAAACAATAACTTCACGTTAATTGGACTTTCCAAATTTGGACTTCTTTATTAGAAAGCAAATAGAAAATTGGACCCTTCATAAATAATACAATGTAAAATACCTGAAATACCCCTTCGACGTGTCTCAGTTTAAAACCGTCACGGACCTTAAGCGTAGTAAACACGCATACAGCAGCCCCAATGGCAAATGATAATAATCCAACAGCATGAAGGGTACTTTAGTCATTTAAATTAGGTCAAATTAAGAAAAAGCCAATAAGAGAGGGGTATGAATGTTAATATTCGGATAAATAAGTGTAATTTCGTAACACGAAACGCGCATCTTCCCCCTATATAAATGCTCTCCCTCCTCCCATTAGAATGAAAAAAGCTTCCATCGAATTTCCATAGAAATCACCGGGTTTTGGTTTAGCGTCTTCTTCAGTATCACGATCTGATCTTTTCTGGTTTTCGGTGTTTGAACCGGTAACAATTCTTTTATCTTTTTCTAATATATATTTTCCTTTTTGTTATTTGTAGATTCTTTGCATTTGGAGTATTAATGTCTTGTTTGTCTTTGGCTTTCAGGATTTGATTCAGAGTTTTGCTAAAGAAAGATTTGTAAAAGAGCATTAGTTCTCTAATCGGAATATTCTCATATCGGTAAGTCCTTTGTTCGCCGCTATTGATATTTTCTTTGGCTTCTTCATGTTTACATGGCATTGTTTGGGGTTGCGTAGCCATTATTTTTATTATCATGACTTGTACTCTTTGTTTTAATAACAATATATGATATTTGTTATGAGAATTTTGTTTTCTTCCCTGAGATTCCGTTCGCAATTGTTGTTTTCCAGGAATTTTCTCCTATTTCTTTCTTAACTACCGGTGTAAATAGTTTTTTTTTTTTCTCGATTGGGATAGAATTAGGGCTTTGTTATTCTATTATAGAAAATGAAGTAATTAACAATTATACTTCTCCTCTCGGCAATTGTCTATGTTAATGCAAAATCTGTGTTAATAGGTATCTGGGCTTGCTCCTTCTATATTCTACTTTTTTCATTGTTCAGACGCCCAATTATTCAAGTTATATTACCAGTTATATATACTCCATGAGAGATGGTATGTGGTGCTAATTTTTGTTTTCTGCTGTGGCAGGCAAGACTGAATGATCTAATGGAGTCTAAAGGTGGGAAGAAGAAGTCTAGTAGTAGTAATTCATCATTGTTCTACGAAGCTCCGTTAGGTTACAGTATTGAAGACGTTAGACCTCACGGTGGAATCAAGAAATTCAGATCTGCTGCATACTCCAACGTGAGTTTGATTGTAAACTATTGTTGCCTCTGTCTTCTTTCGTGTAACTGGCTTACTGATTTCATTCCATATTTTGTTTTGCAGTGCGTGCGAAAACCATCCTGAGATTCCCCAATTGTTGACATAATTTTTTATTTTAGTCCGCTCAAATTGCCATTTTTTTTTTCTGTTCAGCTATTTTTTTTGTCAGCATTACCTCTCTACTTCCCTCGTTCTCTTGTTCTTGTTCTCCGGTACACCCTTTCAGTGCTATTGAGTCAAGATGGCTGTTCCTGTCTCTGCTATTGGATTTGAAGGCTATGAAAAGAGGCTCGAAGTTTGCTTTTCTGAGCCTGGCTTCTTTGCTGATCCTGGAGGGATAGGCCTCCGTGCTCTGTCCAAATCTCAAATAGATGAGATTCTCAAACCAGCTGAATGCACCATTGTCAGCTCACTTTCGAATGAACATGTTGATTCATATGTTCTTTCAGAATCTAGCCTCTTTGTGTACGCTTACAAAATTATCATCAAAACTTGCGGGACTACTAAATTGCTTCTTTCAATCCCTGCCATTCTAAAATTAGCTGATACTCTTGCACTCAAGGTGCATTCTGTGAGGTATAGTCGTGGGAGCTTCATATTTCCCGGGGCTCAGTCTTTCCCACATCGTAGCTTCTCCGAGGAAGTAGCTATCCTTGACGGTCATTTTGGCAAGCTTGGTCTAGGAAGCGTTGCATATGTGATGGGTAGCGCTGATAAAACACAGAAATGGCATGTGTACTCTGCTTCTGTTAACACGGAGCAATCTTTTCTCCCTGTTTACACACTTGAAATGTGCATGACTGGTCTAGACAAGGACAGGGCGTCTGTTTTCTACAAAACTAATTCCAATTCAGCTGCTGCTATGACCAAAGAATCTGGTATAAGGAAGATTCTTCCGCGTTCAGAGATATGCGATTTTGAGTTTGATCCATGTGGTTATTCCATGAATTCCATTGAAGGCGAGGCCATCTCTACAATTCATGTTACTCCGGAAGATGGTTTCAGTTATGCAAGCTTCGAGTCTATGGGTTACAATTTTGAAGAAATGAATTTGGGACAGCTGCTTGAGAGGGTTTTGGCGTGCTTTGATCCCACTGAATTCTCAGTGGCATTGCATCTTAACGTTGTGAATGATGAACTTGGAAAGAAGTTGCCGATTGGTGTGAAGGGATTTAGCTGCGAAGGGAGCAACTATGAAGAGCTTGAGAATGGTGGATCCATAATCTACCGCAGTTTCGAGAGAAACAATGGGTGTGCATCTCCAAGGTCAACACTTAATAAATGTTGCTGGAGTGAAGATGAGAAGGACGAGGAAAGTTGAAGAGAGTAGTTCAAATTGTCTTGTTGTTTTTTATTTTTAAGTTGAGTTTCAATAAAATGCTGTTAGCTGGTGTGGTTAATGGCTGCCTAGACATGGATAGAGTTTGTTTTTCAGAGTTATGTTGGCTGTGTGATTCACATGGCAGAGCAGAGTCTTAGTATATTATTATTTGTATTATGAAGGAAGCCTCCCAGCAGGCTTTATAGTCTCAATTGTGAGAGTGGACTAAGATAGTTATGTTGCTTATTGAGAAATTAAGGAATAATATATGATAGTATTATACTAAAAACCCATTTTTGTTTTTGCAATTCAAGTGCATTCAATATCTAGTTTGTTGCCTATTTTCTTTGCTTTTTTTTTTTTTTTCCCACTTCATGAAGTAAAGTATTACTGGAATCTAACCCACAAATTGTTGTGAGCTTCATCAGTGGTTTTAAGGCGTGTTAGGAGAGCCTTAAATATATAGGCTCTGTTTGAGAATTAGCTGTTAGCCGATTACATTAGCTGATTTGACTAGTTGTTGGTGTAGACCTGTTAGCCAAAAATTAGCTGATTGATAATAGCGGTTTATGCAAAAAGACTAATAATGGCATTTCTTTTTTTAATACATAAAAATATATTTAAAATAATTAGGGTTAAAGAAGTCCATTAATTTTAATATTGCAAAACGCTAATTCAAAAAGCTCATAAAAGGAGCTTTTTCTAAATTAGCGTTTTCATTCCAAAACTCTCTCCGAAACCTTTCTCCACCAAACACTCCAATCAGCGGTTTCAGTGGTCAAACCGCTAAAGTTGGTCAAAACCGATCTTTTTATTCCAAAACGCTTTTTACCAAACATGGTCATAAGCTCTTGCAAGAGCGGTAGCTTTCCATATACCTCTTTCTAGGGGTGCACACAAAAAACCGAAAATCCAAAAAACCGAAAAACCAAACCGAAACCAAACCGAAAATAAGGTTAACCGAAACTGATGGACTAGTGTACGGTTTTTAATTTTAAAAATAATGGTTAATGGTTACGGTTACGGTTTTCTTATTCCAAAAACCGCGGTTAACCGAAATCGATCGAATCTCAATTAAATATTAAAAAATAAGAATATATTTATTTATATTTATATAATTATATATTATCCAACTATATTAATTATTAATTAGTTAAATAATTAATTATACTTATCTAATTAACTATATACTTAGTGATGTTTGTTGAAGAAAAAGGAAAGAACATACGAAAAATGAACTTTCAAAATAAAGATAATCTCGTAACAAAAAAATAAAGATAAAACAATAAGATACTTAAATCATATAATAAACAATATACACAATGCCCGAGATTATCAAAATAGAAATAAGAAACTTATCCAATTCTAGGGTTTATCTCATCCAATTTTGCAGCAGAAACTTATCCAACATAAAAACAACATACACAATGTACGAGATTATCAAAAAAATATGAACCAAATAAAAATAAAAATATGATGAAAATAAAAATAAGTTTTTGAATTAAAATTGAATCCTATTTTTATTTTTATTTGGTTCATATTTTTTAGTTTCTACTACCATTTCTCCACCTCATTCACTCTAGTGCATAGTTCACATATACACAATGCACGTATATCTCTCTTTTCGCCATTAATCGCCAACTCGCTACTGATCCACTATCTCACTCACAATAAAAATTAGAATTATTTAATTATTTTTATTTTTAGTTACTAATGGTTAGAAACCGAAATAAAAGGTTAACCGACCGAAATAATTGGTTAACCGATTAATGGTTAACCGAATTAAGTGGACTAGTGTATGGTTAGTGATTTTAAAAAACCGATCAAATGGTTAACCGACCGAATTAAGCTTAATGGACTGGTTAACCGACCATGTGCACCTCTACCTCTTTCCTTTTTATGTATTAGTAATTCATTCGAGATTCTATTATAATACAAGTCCAATTTCGAAAAATGAATGAAATAATGTGGTACAAATAAAAGAAAAAATCGTTAAATGATAATAGGGATAAATTTCATGTGAATTCTATGTTCTTTTGGTTATATAATGTGCACTTTGAAACATGTATATATTGAAAAATAAAGTTATGACATAAGAATCTTAAGCCCAATTTAAATTTTGTTATGTATATAATTTGAACGTTAAAGCTCTTTTATATGAAAAAATAAAATTATGAGATATAGCCAACATCAAATTGATGCTAGAAGCAGATTTGATGTAGTTTTGTGATATTTTATAGATGAATAAAAACGTAAGAAGTATGTAAAAATAAAAAAATAAAAAAACGATAAATTATAATTTTAAATATATTTTGTTAATAAATAAAAACATAAAGAGTATGTAAATATTAATTAAATAAGAATAAAATAATATTATTTGAAAGAAAATGAGGAAAATAGGTAATAAAATGGGTGGGAGATAGAAAGATTGTTTAAAGTAGGCAAAGAGAGCACCTAACCTTCCCCACGAAAAGGAGGAAGAAGAAAAGGAATAATAAAAGTGAAATTATTTATTGACAGAAGTGTAGGACCAAATTTTCAAAGAAAAAACTATTATCATTATTTCTACTTTTTGTCAACCATACATATTTATTTAAGGCTCAAATTCAATTTCATTTTCCAAACCCTATTTCTATCCACAAAATATATGTGCGGTCATGGTGGGTTTTAAGGGTGTGCAATAACTGCAACTACATAAAATATTCTTTATTTCAAGACTTCAAATTTAGGAACTATTTTACTAGAACCAAAAAAAATTGTTATTGAAATATTGAGTTATTTAAAATAATTTGATTATTTTATAAAGGGTAAAGTTCAAATAAAACCCCTGTGGTTTCACTAATTTTTAGATAAAGGATTGTGGTTTACTTTTTGTCAAAACAAGAATTGAGGTTTCAAACTTGGATTAATGCTATTAAAACCATCTTTAACGATCTGAAAATGAAAAATTTCAAGAATTAAAGTTGTTCAATGTCATATTTTTTATGGAACTACATTTTCGATTTTTGAAAATCATCTTTTTTTGGAACTTTCTCTCTCTAAACATTAACTTTCTCTCTCTTTACCAAACATCATCTAAACAATCTCAAAATAAAAAAGTTGAAGAATTAAAGTTGCTTAAAATATTAGTAGTTCTTAAAATATGTCATTTTTGAAGTCGTCAAAGGTGATTTTAATAGTATCAATCGAAAAAGTCCTTATTTTGTTAAAGTTAAAAACCTCAATCCTCGTTTTGACAAAAAGTAAACCACAATCCTTTATCTGAAAATTAGTAAAACCACAGGGGTTTTATTTGAAATTTACCCTTTTATAAATGTTAACTATAACTGTTTTTGTTGCATTTACTTATCATAAGAGTATTAGTGATTTTACTTCAAATAAAATGCAACAATAAGTATTTTTTTAGCTATTCATTATAAGAGTATAAATGATTTTGCTTAAAAAAATGCAACTATTTTTACTTTATTATTTTCTGAAATTAAATTCTAAAATATATATTTTTTTTTGGTTTGGAATAAGGTACAAGAATACTTTCAATATTGACAACCAAGAGCAGTTTTACTTTTAACGTCTAAAATGATACAATTTCATCCATACTGTTGGCAACAAAGAGTAAATTTATCACTAACATTGGTGAGTAAAGTTAATTTGAGAAATAATTCATCAAATTGTCCATGAGGTAAACAACGACTTAACGGGATCTTAAGGATTTCAATAGCTTCATCCTCGCTAAACAATTCTTTCATTAATTGCATTTTCTAATAGTCCGTCTGTATAATAGATACAGTGAATATATTGTAAAGATGTATGTATAATGAAGATAGAGAGAAGTATAAGAATATAATGAATTCTATTAATTAGGGTTAGTCCTGAAGCCTTCTATTTATAGTGATAAATAGAGGAGTTAGTGTAGGATTAGGAATACACAATACGTGCTATGGACAATTATAAACACTATAACTAGATAAGAATCTGTTGGCCCAAATAAATAAATTTTATTTTCATATATATAAGAAGCTTGCATTTAATTTTATAGTAAAGTCCAAATAATAATAAAAAGAAAAAAAAATTCAAAAGTTTGGTAGGTCTCGGCGATGAAAGATACGTAATTGACTGCCTTTCATTAATCACTGAATAGGATATATATACAACAAATAAGATAATAGAGAATATTCTAAATAGCTAATTATAGTAATGATAAAATATGTACAATATCTATCACACCCCGCAGTCAAAGCGGGAGGTTGCCGGACGCTTAAACTGTCACGGAAATCATCAAAAAGAACACGAGGCAATCTTTTAGTGAAGATGTCGGCAATCTGATAGCGGAAAGGAACGTGATGAACACGGACCTCACCTTTCTGAACCTTTTCGCGGACAAAGTGAATGTCAAGTTCTATAACATAATTATAAAATAGTAACAACTAACCATTAAGAGAGGTTACTTGGTTGTTGCATAATTAAGTTTGTTATCCCTTGTTAATGGCAAACAGTTTTTTATTCCCTAATTTCCAAAATTAAGTAGTTTGAAGCCCACACAGCAGGGTATAGGAGCGCTAGATTTGGCACGTTGCTTTTTTATGTATAAAATTAGACCTGGCAATTGTCGTGTTCGAGTCGTGTTCGTGTCGTGTCATTTCGGGTTCGTGTCAAAAAGAGTAAACCCAAACCCAACCCAAAAACTTTCGTGTCAAAGTCGTGTTAATCTATTCGGGTTAGTGTCGATTTCGTGTCGTGTTTTCGGGTTACATGTAATTTTGTTATGCATATATATTAATAATAACTCTTAAAAATATAAGAAGATATGGTACTGTTTTTAAACATTTTGTATCATTTTTAGATTAGTATGTTAACAATAATTATCGAAAAGTTCAATAATATCATGTTAGAGGATCATGTAATGTGTTTATAACAATTTAAGAAATTCAAATCAATATTTGCAATTAATAATTATAATTTTATTATCTTTATTAATAAAATCACATAAAAAACACGAGAGAATATAACAATAATTTTCAATATCCGTGTCATTTCGTGTCGTTTTCGGGTTCACATATCAACACTAACCCAACCCACAAATTAGCGTGTCAATTTCGTGTCAACCCAAAAATGACCTATTACCTATTAAGCTCAACACTAACACTAAAAATCCGTGTCGTGTTCGTGTCGTGTAATCGGGTCGTGTGTCATTTTGCCACCTCTATATAAAATTCCGTTTAATCTTTGATTAATTACAATTTTGGTCCTTCTTGTTAATTAATAATTTTTTTCACCCCACAATATTTTTATAAACGACAACCCTTCTAGTAGAATGTTACGTAACCTTGTTACTAAGTGCACTCAAGTGAGAATGGTTGTTACCATAGATGCTCTAATATAGTGCTACTAATATAGTTATAGATAACTTAAAAAAATTGTACGGAATTGCCACTAATATAGTACTTCTAATGTAGCTACTAATATTTTTTTTTAATGAAAGGATGGGACGCGAAGGGAGAACCGGACATCCCAACTAGGTTGGCACCCCGGCACACTCCCAACAACCGAGATATTATTAATAAAAAATGAAAAAAATACAAAGAAAGGGGTAGAGAAGAAAAGAAAAGAAAAGAATCAAAGAAAGCGAACATGTCCTAAATTACAAACGTCGTCAAACATTAAGGATTGACAGAAAAACGGAGCCGTCGGCCACTAATGTAGCTACTAATATAGCTAAGCCTTTCTCAAATAACACCATAGGATAGGATAGGAAGACTCATAAGTAATTTACATCGTGCCCTCAAAAACTTCCTCAAACCAATATTTAAGACTTAGGACTGTGTCCATATTGGAGTTTGAGATATGAGATGTGTAGCTTTTGTTGTACTGAAAAGGAAATCAGATACCCAAAGTCCCCTTTATCAATTTATCCTAAATACTTAATTGGACATTTGAATTAAGGGTCAATTTGGTCCTTTTAAGTTAGGGATTAATTTAGTCAAATACCAAGTTTTAGTATAATTTGACCTTTTAATTTGACATATAGGGTTAAATTAGTCTAAAACTACGCATATCAACATATAATTAGTAGTTATTTGACACATATTATATCACTTTATTATGCTGACATGTGTCATTCTGAACTAATTTAATTTTAAATGTATTATGACCTAAACTTAATCTACTAGTCAACTTCCAAATTGATCCTTAACAAGAAACCCGACAAATACTTTTCATTAATACTAAATAAAAGGCTCATCTCCTCATTATTATTGCTCTAGGAACATATTAATAATCTTTTGATTTTCACAATTAATTGTAACAGCCTAGCATGATAGTAACAGCCTACTATGTAAATCTTATCCAATGTTGTCCACTTTCGGACCTCACGGCTTAAAGATTAAACCTCACAACTTCGAAATCTTGTCGAATGTTGTTCGCTTTCAGACCTCACGGCTTGAAGATTAAACCTCACAACTTCAAAAGACATCCATATTCTAGCTCAATCACTCCTTGCTATTTCCGATGTAAAATACAATTGATTTCTACTCTCATTACCATTTTTTAAAACCATTTTTTGCTCGGATCTAGATGATTAGCATAACTTGTATCCATTGTCTAAAGATGGGATGGATCAGTAAAACCGCACCATCCGAATACAATTAACAAATGCTGCAAAATTATTGCAGCCCAAAATCTAAAAACTTGTACTTTCAGACTGATACATATATGCCTTACAAATAGACTTTCTCATTTTCTCCAAACTTAAGAATTGTACAAAAATTTCAAGAGGGGTTACAAAATTCTTAAACTTCAACCCTCTTTCTCATATTGCAAAATCAAGATGCTAAAAAAGCCTGGATATATTCTCTGGCCTTGCTTCTGCAGCTCTCAGTATGGTCGAAACTTTCTAGCAGCTCGCAATTGCTGAATCCGCTTTCTATCCTGCTCAAATTTGCTTTGTAGCGCCAAAATTTCTGCACAAAAATTAAATACTCTTTACATATTGCATCTCTCTTGATTTTGAAGGTTCAACATAT
Organism: Euphorbia lathyris; assembly: GCF_963576675.1. Classification (NCBI taxonomy): domain Eukaryota; kingdom Viridiplantae; phylum Streptophyta; class Magnoliopsida; order Malpighiales; family Euphorbiaceae; genus Euphorbia; species Euphorbia lathyris. The sequence continues at coordinate 94,945,069 of NC_088910.1, forward strand.
TTCTGGGGAAAAGTAATGTAATAAGAATGAAAAGGAAATGAAGCAAGATTCATCATACCGTTCCTCTGAGATTCTCTTTTTTGAAACCGATAGAAATCGAGATTAACTTCTTTGTGCTTCTTGGCAGTCCCCAGACTCTCTGCAACAGCTGGGGCAACAGAACCCACAGTGATTCCGCTTTCTGAATCTGTTGTCTTCTTCCTTCCTTTATGATGTACAACAACTGTCCACCCATCTTTTGAAGCTTCAGCTTCTCTTTCTTTTTTTTCCTGTACCATGCCGCAACAACATGAGCGAAAAATGAAAACACATACACCATTAACAAGATAGGACAAACATACCTGTTCAAGTTTTTCATCATGAGTATTTATAAAATCGTCGATCCTTTGTTGCAACACCTTCAAACCTGGTCTACTTTGATGGTATTCCGTAAGCCATTCTGTTAAGCAAGTTCCAAATATGAATATTTAACAACATTGATAATTTTGAAATATATATACATATATAGGAAGAACTTCGAAAAACACATATGCAAGGTCGCTGGATATGGTTAAATATATTGCATTGAAGTTCGAAGTATATACTTTTCATTCCTTTTGAGCAGTCCTCTTCTCCTGAAGAAATACATTGAACCTCATCTTCAATAACTTCTTTCTTTTTCAAAAGATTCTCGCTCTTCTGCGATGCGTCACTCTCCTTTTTCCTTTTCTTAGATTTCTTGGATTTACCTATAATAAAAAAAATAAAGCACCGTGAGAGAAATAGTATAATGTTTTTACAACGAAATTGTAAAAAAAAAAAGTGATAATGTCATTACTAGCTCTGGTCTCAGTTCCATCTATAGCCTCAAATTTCAATTTGAGATCATCAATATTTGCTTGATTTTCACTTGGGCTTTTGTCTTCTGCTCCATCATCTGGGTAAACAAAACATAATCAATCAGTTAAGTGGAGTAATATAAATGAAATAGTAAAATAGCACGCCATAAGCTGGCTCCTTGAGGTGCCGAAGTAAGAGTATTATAGCAATATGCTGCAATGCAACCTTATCAACATACTCACCATTTTGTTTATCTAATCCACCTTCGTCCTCAGTATCCAGCTGGTTTGATTTACTAACTAGTGAATTGTTTTTTTCGTCGTGTTTTCTTTTCTTCTTAGATGCTTTGTTCTTTATCTTTTTTCCTTCTGCTTCAATATTTTTTTCTGTGAAATCAACAAACCATAAATAAGACGATCATTATATATCTAGTAAGAGTGAGAAAATCTTTTATGCCTCATCCATTTTCACCTTTAACGAGTTGAACAACTTTCCCATTATCAACATTGTTTCCCTTCTCCCTCTTCTTTTTCGTCTTTCTAATGGGCTTGATCTTTTCACTCTCTTCTTCCTCTTCTTTTACTTCTGAAATGGAAAAAATTTAAGCATCAGAATACAAAATTTCTTCTCATAGTTCATGAATGACTTGTACAATGGTTCAAACTAAGAATAATATAAGTTAATATTTTCACAAATTTCCAATCACTGGCTATTTAGATAAAAGACCATGATTAGCAAAGGGTTTGGTTACACTCTAGGTAGCTACTAATCTATCAGATCTTTCCTAACAAGTGGTAAGAACTGAAGTGAAGGCCTAAGACCGCTTCTTCCTTCAACTAATTGATTTTTCTAATAAGAAGAAAGAATACGACACAGATGAACTCCAAATCTCACTCATTAGTCTACAATAGGGATTGCTGATTTTGAAAAGCCAGTACTAAATTTGCAGAAGGCAGTCAAGTAGAACACAGTTGGAAAGAATTTTTTGACTTAATACATAATTACACACCTAAACTTGTAACTTTTTTCTGTTTGGCACCCAGTCCTTATATTTTGACCAACACTCAAACTGAACTTGTCAATCTGGACCTATTACACATCTGAATCAATTTTGGACCTTCGGCAACCTTATTTGCTGATTTGGCACCCTTTATTATTAAGGATTAAAAAATATGTTGCATGTCATGTCAGATTTGTAGTCCGCCAAATCAGCAAATAAAAGTGTTGGAGGTCCAAAATTGATAGGTTCAAATTGACTAGTTAAGGTGTGTGATAGATCCAAGTATAAATACAGGGTGTCAAACGGCAAATGGTTACAAGTTCAGTTGTGTAATTATGTATTAAGCCAAATTTCTTTTATCTCAATAGAAGTGTATCTAGTATGCCTTTTTTTTAATCTCAACGGAAGTGTATGAAGTATGCCATATTGTTTTCACTTGTATAAGTATTCTCCTAATGATCTGCTTGTCCACTCTAGGTGTAACTCATTTGTAACTGATTGGTGACAGACTAGCTGATGCCATAGATATAAGAGTGATATTTTTTGTCCTAAAAATGTTAAAACAAGCTCTTACTTATAATATGAATGCGTCTGAAATTTCTTCACTCCTTTTATCTTGATCTTTCAGAAACCGACATAAATTGCCTACTTCATTCTCAAAGACTTTAAAGTACAACACAACCTATCTTAAGCAAGTATTTACTTCTAAAATTCTTAGAAATTGTTAAGGATATTTACATTACACTGAACCCTGTTTTTGCAGCAAAGTGATTCTCCACCATTCAAAGGAGTGCACATAATTGAAATTGCAAAGAGTACAGATACCATGCACCACAAATATGGAATTGTAAATTTTAGAACACTTTTTTGTCCTGATAGGAATTATCGTTAACACCTTTGTTTAATTTTAGAGCATTCTCACCTTTAATGGGTTGAATACTTTTCCCAGTATCAGCATTGTTTCCCTTATCCCTCTTTCTTTTCTTCTTTTCAATGGGCTTGATCTTTTCATTCTCTTCTTCTTCTTTATTTACTTCTGAAATTGAACAAGGTTAAGCACAAGCACCTGATAGTATATTTAAAAAAATACAATACCATGATTTGCATGAAAAAAAATAATTGCTCAAACTAAAGACAATTAGATAAAAGATCATGATTAGCAAAGAGCCTTCCTTAGAGATGGTGAAATTCAACTGAGACCGTGAACTAGTTGATGCTTCCAATAAAAAGAATAACCCCCCAAATGAAGTTATGATCTGAGATGCTTAAGGTAAGGCACAACATAGTGTATCTTAAGCAAGTATTTGCGTTTGAGACGCTTACAACTTGTTAAGGATAATTCTATAACACTGAAGAACCTGTTTTTTCAGTGCCATTCAAAGGAGTGTCTAATTCACAATTGAAATTTTCACTAAGAAAAATAGGTCACCATGTCAATTTAGATTAGTAAATAATGTCGAATAACGTAACTAATGGATGCACCAAACAACAAGGTGTGGATCAACCGAAACCAAGTATTTCTGCACGAGTACAGATACCATCCACCATAAAAGAGTACAGATACCAAAAGAGGAGACAAAAGCGCTTAGTTGCTAACCTTTGATATTCAAACATAAAAGAGTAAGCATGAACTATCAAAGAATTTTGAGTCGAAAGATTGTTAATAATAAACTACAAGAACAGAAAAGGAAAACGAGATAGGATTTTTCAGATACAAACTATTAAAAAGGTATGAGCTTTAAGCGCGACATACCCTTTTGGAAAAGCTCCGCGCCAGTCTTCTTTTCCTTCTTCACCTTCTTCCTTTTCTTATTCTCCTCCAGTTTCAAGTTTCCCATGTTCTTCACCGAAAAAATCCTCCTTTCTCTGCCTGCAAATATTTCCAGTCAGTGAAGAGAACCTGTGCAGGGAAGAATAGAGCGTGGCGCTTTCTTTTGTTGTTTAACCTACAAATCCGGTTCGTTCTACTGACGAACCCGGTTCAATTGTGTTTTTTTGTAGTGTTTCGGGAATATGAGTTTCCTCCCCTTAGTAGGTTTATATTTCTATTTTCTACCCCTACAGAGTTCGTATTTCCCTGCCTTGACCCACAATTTCAAAGAACTAGAAGACGCCCAATATCAACAAACTCATTGCAGGAGTTCGATAAAAATGGCTACTTTAGTAGCTTTGAGCAATGAAACCCAATTTGTTCAAAGCATATGCGCCGCTGTACTAAAGGGTAGCTGGAACAGTCTCTTGAAACCTAAGATTGGTTGTAATCTGACCACAACAACCATCCATCAGGTACTGTTACAGCTTTCTGTACATAGTAATAGTCATTCTCTTTCTTGGGCATTCTTTAAATGGATGGAATCATCGATTCCTAGCTATAAACACCCCTTACAGTCTTCATGGACAATGGTTCACATTTTAACCAAATACAATCACTTTAAGACTGCACAGAGTTTGCTTGAGAAGATTGCATTTAAGGATTTCTTGTCGAGTCAATCTGTTTTGAGTGCTGTGGTGGAGATTCATGATGACCCAGATGTGAATTCTCATGTTCTTAGTTGGCTTGTGATAATTTATGCCAAATCAAAGATGACACAAGCAGCAATCCAGGTGTTTGAGCAAATGCGTATTCGAGGGTTTATGCCACATTTGCATGCTTGTACTGTGTTATTGAATTCTTTGGCTAAAGATAGGTTGACTGATTTGGTCTGGAAACTTTATAAGAAGATGCTTAGACTTGGTGTTACTGCTAATATTCATGTCTATAATGTGTTGATTCATGCTTGTTGTAAATCTGGAGATGTGGAAAAAGCAGAGAAATTGCTGACTGAAATGGAATTAAAATGTGTTTTTCCCAACCTAATCACATACAATACACTGATTTCATTGTATTGCAAAAAGGGTATGCACTATCAAGCTCTATCTGTTCAAGATAGAATGGAGAGAGGAGGAGTCAACCCTGATATTATTACCTATAACTCGCTTGTTTATAGTTTTTGTAGAGAAGGTAGAATGCGAGAGGCTCTGAATCTTTTCCGAGAGATTAAAGATGCTACTCCTAACCATATTACGTTCACCACTTTGGTCGATGGTTATTGTAGAGTGGATGATCTCGATGAAGCTCTGAAATTGCTTGAAGTAATGGAATCGCGAGGGTTATATCCTACTGTCGTTACCTATAATTCAATTCTGCGAAAGTTGTGTGAAGGAGGCAGAATAAGAGATGCAAATAAACTCCTGAATGAGATGAGTGCAAAGAAGATTGAACCAGATAACATCACATGTAACACATTGATTAATGCTTATTGCAAGATAGGAGATATGAAGTCGGCCTTGAAAGTGAAGAACAGGATGGTAGAAGCTGGTTTGAGGCTAGATCAGTTTACTTACAAAGCATTGATCCATGGATTCTGCAAAATACACGAGATTGACAGTGCCAAGGAGTTCTTATTTAGCATGATTGATGCGGGTTTTTGTCCTAGTTATTGCACCTATTCATGGCTCGTAGATGGTTACTGCAGCAAACAAATGGAAGACGCAGTTATCGAACTCCCAAATGAATTTCTAGGAAGAGGTCTTTGTGTTAATGTAGCACTATATAGGGCATTAATAAGGAGATTCTGCAAAAGAGAAAAGGTCGATTGTGCTCAAAAAATATTTACTCTCATGCAAGATAAGGGTATATCAGGTGATAGTGTTGTGTATACCAGTCTAGCATATGCTTATTGGAAATTGGGAAATTTAAATGTTGCTTCAGTTTTGTTAGATGAGATGTACAAGAAAAGGCTGATGATTACGCTGAAAATATATAGATGCTTTAATGCATCTTATGCTGCGGACAGCAGCATCATAAATATTTTCTGGAATCATGTGGCTGAGAGACGCTTAATGTCAAAGAATATATTAAAAGATATGGATCAGAGAAGTTAATATCCGAGCACTCTACTGAATACGGCAGTAGGAAATTGTGCATGACAATGCTAAAATGTTCATCCTTTTCCAAGGTTAGTGATCTTACATTATATGTAATAGGTCTTCGCATCCTTTTTTTCCTAGGCTTTAAATGGCATTATGTTATTTAGTTGTTGAATATGAGATAGTAAATAGATGTATTGCTACTAACCATTTTCAGATGTAAGAACTGAGACCTCTAAGCTCCAACGAGTTCGATTTTGGAAGATATACTTCAACAGGTCACTGTCTGATTCAAATAAGCTACCAGAACTTGGACATGCCATTGTGGAAACAGCTTTTACGTATACGTTGTTTTAGGTTAGTATGTGTTCTTGCACTGTGGAGAGATGATATTCTCACCCTTTTTCCCCAAGAATTAATAGAATTATGATTTCGAGTCTTTGAATGTGAAATGGCGAACTAACATTATTCAATTAGCTTTTTTAGGATTTATCTAGCGCTTAAAGCTCCAATGAGTTGGATTTCAGATACTCTTTTTTGATATTATGAGAAAAGTATTGAACCTTGTCAATTGAAATTAATGCTTCAATAATATGTTGAGCCAATAGACAGATTCTCTGAAGCCACTGATAGAACAAATGAAGTTCTGATGTTTGATATGGCTTTTCAAAAAATCTGCAATGCTATTTTTATCTGAAAACAGCAGAAACGAACACATACTTATTAAATGAAGCAACTCTATAAATTTTAATGTCTGTAATATGTTGAATTAGTAACAATAGCATGGTTAGAGAACTTGTTTAACTAATGAATGCATGAAAAGACTGTTTTTCATGCTTAGGCCAACTTTTTTTTTTCTTTCCTTGAAGATGAAATATCTTCAGCTATGATGACATGTTTAGATCACTAGTGCTAAGACAAGTAAATCAGCTACTGCTTTGTTGTAGATTATATTGGTTAGGTTAGGGGTGTCAAAACGGGTTATCGAGTCATAATCGTGTTGTGTGATCTATATATCTCACTTGATTATATATGATATGAATGGCACAAAAACGATCATAAGTATTGCAAGCTGGTGTGACTTTCTCTGTTGCAACCTTTCTTTTTTGTAATGAATGTCCTTTCCCAATCCAAAGCAGTCTCATGATCTATCTTGGTTGTTGTTTTTGTTGGTTGCGTTTCATGATCTATCTTGGTTGTTGTTCTGTTTTCTGTCTTTTGGAAACAGGTGATAAATTGCTCAACTTGAAAGGCTACTATTCCTTAAAGCAGATTGAGCTAACATATTGATGATTCCGCATGGATTCCTTCAAATTGGTAAAGAAAACGGAAGGAATTATTATTCGCGATCATGTCCGACCTGTGATGTGAATTTGCTGTTTGCCTCCCTGATATCCTATCTCTCACTGCTCATCCAAACTGTCTGGAGATGGATTTTTATAAGATGAATCAAGTAAAGAACTGGAGATAAGCCCAGGGAATCATGGTGAAAAAATGGAAAGGTTTTGGGGTATCATTACCAAGAATATCCTGATTTAAGCCCTTAAGATGGGGGAGAAGTGTGTACCTTTCTGTCACTAGTTTAGCAGTTTCTTAGGATTTTACAGTTGCCTTGTAAATTACAAAGGAAAGTTCTGTAATTTGAAATATATTAATGGCCGCCATTTATTTATTTATTGTGTTGAAATACTCAATAGAAGTTTGGCTGTAATATGTTTACAAAGCTTTCCCTTCCTACCTGAACTATAGCATTGTTAACATTATGATCGTTAAATTTTGTTTCGTTGCATAAAAGTCTTTGCACTTCACATGAAATCGAAGTCAGAATCAAAGAAAATATGAAAACAAAGTAATAATCACAATGAGGTATATATATTTAACCATAATTTGTGATAAAACAAATTAAAAAGAAAAAGACATTGATATAGTTAAAATTGTCCAAAATATATTTTTTGAAAGGATTTTCCTTTTGATTTAATTTATAATAACGTAAAATTAAATGAAATGAAGTCGAAATGCTACAATATTAGCATTGATGCAAGGACTTTATGTTGTGAAATGGAGTTGATGGATGGGTCATAATATAGTCGAAGGGTAATGAATGTATTTTATACATGAATATCATCTTCAATTCTAGAGAAATTTTAGAAACAATGACAATATAATTAAATAAAATATACTAAATATTTTGAAAACTCGTATGGATAGGAAACAGATTTCATGATAATTAACCATTGAAGCATTCTGAAGAGAGACCTAGTCAAGTGCCTGAAAAATCTCAACCTCCTCAAACTTGAGTAGCAGAAAGAAACACACGTGTCAAACAATAGAGCAACATGAAACAGTATAAATAATGGGAGGTGGGAGGAGTTAAAATCATCAAAAACAAATATTCCCTCTTAAGAGTTTCTCATTTCAACAAACACCAAAAGCAGTTTTTTCAGTAAATCATCAAATCCTAAAAATGTCGAGCAACAGTCAGCAGATGGCCTTCAATGCTGGTGAGGCCAAGGGCCAAAGCCAGGTAATTGCATAGCCTAATAATCCTTCTTTAATCTTCTAATTAGTTAACTGTGTTAGTAATTAATTAAGATATATATTGCAGGAGAAGGCCAACACCGTGATGGATAAGGCTAGCAATGTTGCACAGTCAGCAAAGGAATCAGTCCAAGAGGCTGGACAGCAGGTTAAGGCCACAGCACAGGGAACAGTTGATGCTGTCAAGAACGCTACTGGGATCAACAAGTGAAGTGAACAACCTCATCCATCATCATCATCATGCTTTTTTATTATATGCTTTCAGACTCAACAAGAGAGCTTTTTTTTAATTTTTTTTTTTTATTTCTGTTTGATTTGATGTAGCTCTCTCTCACTTTAATTCAATTTTGATTTTTCTTTCTATTTATTTTGCCTTTCATTTTTTCTTTTACCTAGATATTCTCTCTATCTCTAACTTAAAATAAAATAAATAAAAAAGATTAATAATCCACTTATAGAATCATTCCATGATACTTATAAAATGATAATAATATGTGCCTTTTAATTTAGTTGTACTAGTTAAACAACGTGATGTTCTATAGGTTTAATATAGATGAAAATAATAAAGGTGCATTTAGCAGGATAAGGATTTTGAAATTTAAATTAAAGTTCCATGACAAAGCTTTGATTTCTAATATGGTTCAACTTCACCAATTTTCTGCCTACTTTCGAAGATTATGAAACTAAATAATTTCTATGGGAAGCTCAAAATAAATTGGACAACTTGATTTGTGATGTTAGCTTCTAACAAAATCAAAATCACTGACTTCCATGGATATTTGCTGAGCCCATATCTATAATTGGATGTTTTGGATGAGAACAAGTTGAAGTATAAGTCTATGAAATTCTCACAAACCATCTATTAATAATTTATTAGGTTTTTTTTTTTTTATTCTTGATTATATATATTCCATCTGTTTGAGTTGTACAAAAAAAAATTAAAAATATTAAGAAAAAGATTTTGTTATCTTTTATTTATTGATTTCATGATAAATCTATTATTTTAATTAATTGCATAAACCCACGTTTTATAGCACACAACAGGTGATATAAAATATAATCATTTTTATTATTTAAATATTTTTTTAATGTGGGACTAATATTTAAAATATAAAATGTTTACAAGATTTTTACACAACTTATGGGTAATGTTATTTAAATGTGTGATTAAAAGTGACTAATATGAATATACTTTCTCTTTTTCATTTGGGATTAGAGGTACACATAAAAATCCAGAAAACCGAAAAACTAAATCGAAACCGATGGATTAATGTATGGTTTTTAATTTTAAAAAAGTGAATAGTATGAATATACTTTCTCTTTTTCATTTGGGAATAGTATAAATTAGAGGTGCACACAAAAATCCAAAAAGCCGAAAACTAAATCGAAACCGATGGATTAGTGTATGGTTTTTAATTTAAAAAAAGTGAATAATATGAATATATACTTCAAGTCGCCATTGTCACACTCACAATAAAAAATTAGAATTCTTTTATTATTTTTTATTTGGCTTAATACATCATTTGCTCTTTGAACTTGTCCTAAAAGCTTGACTGGCCCCCTGAATCTTGAAAGTGTCTCGATAGCCCCTTCAACTTGCATAAAAGATTCAGTTAGCCCCCTAAACTCGCGCAAAATATAATTAATTGATCACTCGGTTGCAAAAAAAAAAAGTAAGTTAAATGTGGAAGATATATTGCATGAGTCTTAAAAAAAAAAGTAAAACAACCAAAATCGGAGTATGCGGTTCTAATATTAGAGAAAAAAAGTTTTATAGTTGAGCAAGTAATAACTTTCTTTTTAACTGTTTTTGAATTATGTAATAACATTCTAAAATGCGTGGAATACATCTTCCTCATTTAACTTACTTTTTTTTTACGACCAAGTGATCAATTGATTACATTTTACGCAAGTTCAGGGGGCTAACTGAACATTTTATGCAAGTTGAGGGGGCAATCAGGACACTTTGAAAGTTCAAGGGGCAAATGATGTATTAAGCCTTTTTATTTTTATTTACTAATGGTTAGAGACCAAAATAAAATGTTAACAGATCGAAATAATTGATTAACCGATTAATAATTAACTGAATTTAGTGTATTACTGTATGGTTAGTGTTTTTTAAAAACCTGATCAAATAGTTAACCGGTTGAATTAACCGTATTAGACTGGTTAACTCACCATGTGTATCCCTTCCTAATATAAATAAACCTTTATCCATAAGGTGTGTGCATACTCCAGCTGATCTAACTCCGGATGATCCAGCTTTTTTTAAGGATAGGTTAGCCCCTTCTCCTTCAGGGGATGCAGTAAGACTACGTTCTCATCGGAGTTCCACTTCTTCCTCAATCCACTCTAAGAAAAAGGCAAGTACAGCTACTCGACTTTAGAGTCGATCCAGCTTTCGCTTCCTTACTTCCCTCGGGGTCTCAATCAAGTAGGGTGTGTGATCCTAAAAGAAAGATCCTCTCTTGCCTCGCTGAAAGAAAGGGTTTTCACTACCTCTGAAGAGGCCCCGCCTTCCGTACCTACTCTGCATGGTACCTTCCTCTACTGTAGGAAAGAAAAAGCGGGCATTTCCTTTACCTGCGAAAAGAAATCAAAAGCGTGAATGTCCAAAATAAAAGTAAGCATTGAAAATTGTGTGTGTGAGTTGTACTAAAACTTAAGTTTTTAATTAAATAAATAAAGTTTGTTTAATTAAATCCTTCAATTTCTCAATAAGTGGTATCAGAAAAGACAGTTAGGACTAGTTGTCAAGAAAATTTCTAAATTCTCAATCAAGAAAGAGGATCTCCTTTTACCAATAAAATGAGTAAGGATCCAAACGCCACGAGATCGAAAAATCATAAAAGGTTCAAACAATAATGATGGAAGAAACTCCACAGTGAGGGAGTTGGAAACAAAGAGGAGCTCACCAATACCCATAACCAAACAGATGAAAAGGCACATCGACACAAGAATAATAAATGTTATAATTCTAAAAAAAGATGTCATTATGCTCGAGATTGCCAATATAAGAAAGTAGAATAAAACAATGCAACATCCACACACTATCAAGATGAAAGAGAGGAAGATTGGGGCTTCGAGGCATCATTTGCAATTATAGAGCTAATGACATATTATATAGTCTTGCCCTCCAAAGTATATGCACAGAATAAGATAAATTTATCAATTATAATGATGATTAGATAGTGGACTCTGGATGCTCTAACCATATGACTGAAGACAAGGAAAAATTATCGAGCACGATAGAGTATAAAGGGGAGCGAGTTATCACCGTGAACAACTCAAAACTACCAATCACACATGTTGGCAAGATGATGGTCGTGCCTTGATACAACTATAAAGAAGTGCAATTAGAGAATTTATTACATGTACCTGAGATGACAAAGAACTTGATATCATTGTCGCAGCTGACATTCTCGGGCAAGTATGCATTGTTTGGTCTGAACAATGTACATGCCAACTAAAGTTTGAGGCCGACGAGCACACCACTTATGGAGGGATGAATTTGAGTTTGTATACGTAATGTCAATACAAACAACATATGTAGATAAGGCTAGAGAGAACAAGATAGTCAATATGTGGCATGCACGCCTGGGACACATCAGCTACCATAAGTTGAATGTGATGATGAAAAAGTCAATGATCAAGGGACTAGACCTGTTCATGGGTTGGGTCGGGTCGGGCCGGGCCTAATTGGGTTTGACATATATTTACTTTGTCCAAGCCCAACCCAACTAGCATTATATTTACATCGGGCTCGGGCCGGGCTGGGTTAAAAAAACTAATTCTCAAGCCCAGTTCAACCCGCCCACCTATAATATATATTAATTAAAAATAAAATAAAATAAAAATTAATTATAATTATAAAAAATAAAAATGCAATTGAAATTTAATTAATTAGTGTGGAAGAAAACTTTTTTGTCAACTCAATTTATATTCATTTATTGAAGCAGAAACTTAAAATGAACAAAACCAATTGTTATAACAAATTAATAATCTAAATCATCTAAATCGTTTTTTTAAAAAAAACCTAAATCCCTGGATTAAAATTTGATTTCATTTATGGTAACAATTGAAAACGTTATATATATATATATAAAAGGGCGGCCCGGTCGCACTACGCGTCCCTGTTGAGCGAGGGTCCGGGGAGGGGTCCCACCATAAGGGTGTACTGGGGGCAAGCCTTCCCCTGCCAATTTATTTGGCAAGAGGCCGCTCCTAAGACTCGAACCCGTGACCTCTTGGTCACACGACAACAACGTTTACCGTTGCGCCAAGGCTCGCCCTCCATATATATATATATATATATATATATATATATAAGAGCGGGCCGGGCTGGGCTAGCTTGGGTTTTTGAAACAAATACCAAGCCCAACCTATTTTATATGCGGGCTTGTAAGGGTTCGGGTCGGACTGGGCCAAATGATAAATATACATATCCAAGCCCAACCCATAGAGCGCGGGCTTGGGCGGGCCAACGGGTCTTTGAACAGGTCTACAAGGGACTTACACAACTTGATATTAGTATGTGATAGATTCCAGTTTGGGAAATCACACCAACTGCCCTACGTATATTCTTAGTATCGAGCAATAGAGTCGCTCGAGTTGGTGCACTCTGATGTATTTGGTCGTGTCAAGCAGTCATCGGTCAATGGTCATCAATATACGATAACCTTCATTGACGACTTCTCAAGGTGCGTATGAGTGTAATTTATGAAAAATAATTCAGGGGCATTTAGCAAGTTTTAAAAGTTCAAAGAGAAGATCGAGAAGGAACTTGATCGGAAGATCCGGTGTCTTTGTACTGGCAATGGAGAGAGCATACTCCGCACGAGTTTTCAAGATATTTGAAAGATAATAATATTCAATGACAAGTGATCTGCCTTTATACTCCAACAAAATGGAGTAGCAAAAAGGAAGAACTTACACCTTGTTGAGATATGCAGAAATATGTTATATGTCAAGAACGTTCAACCTTAATTATAGGCATAGTGTATGAAGACAACTATACATATTATCAACAAACTACTAGAAGAACCACTGGGATTCATTCCACCCTTCAAAAAGCAATGGAATATCAAACCCACTATAAGTCACTTTTAAGTTTTTGGTTGTGTATGTTATGTTTTCGTTCCTGATCATTTACATAGCAAATTTGATAAGAAAGCTATAAGATGCATCTTTGTGGATTGTGACAATCAAAGAAAAGGGTGGAAGTGTTGTGACCTAGCAATAGGTAGGTGTTATACTTGAAAAATTGTGGTGTTTGACGACGCTTCACCCTAATGGTCTCCCTATAAAGTTGTTCTACCCGATTCAAAATAAATCGAGGAGAAATTATAAGAAACATTTGAAAGGGATAAGGCAACTGAAGAAATCACGCAAGAGGTGGAACTAGTAGAAGAAAACATTGAGAGAAATTCATATGAGAAGACTCAATCTCCATGGAGTACAAGAGTACATAATCAAACACATAGAAGAACAGCCAAGTCATCTCGAAGAGATTATCGACGATGATAAAACAAAAGAAAAAAAATTACCAGTACGAAAGTTAACAAGAAAATGGAGACCAACTCCTACATACGTGAATGCAACATTGGTAGAAGAAGTTGCAAATGAGCCTATGATGTATGAAGAAGAATCTTCCAACAAAGAGTGTTGAAAGACTACGAAAGAATAAATAGATCCTAACTAAATTTGCTGATATACTAGATAATCAAATCAACATTTTTATTTTTATTTTCTAACGTTCTCTTATTTTAATTTTCCTTTAAATAGTTCAAAAAAAAAAATTATTTTTTCTTTTACCATTCCCCATCTTAACATTTCAGTTTCTTAAAATTAATGTCCAATTGATACTCTTTCTTTTTAAGTGTGAACCAATTATTTTTTATTTATTTAAACATACCATTTTATGAGAAATTATAATTTAAGGCTGGAGAAATATTGATGAAATAAATTTCTTTTAATTTTGAAAAACTATAATCTATATAAATTTATAAATAAAGAGTGGGCTTGGATGAGATTAAGGTCCAACCCAAAATATGTCAAAACAGGCCCATGAAAAAATTGTTTTTGTCAAAAATTCATTTAACAGTTCAAATTTGCAGTTGCTGGTGTTTCGTATCGAACTCGCGATCCGATCCACTGAAATCCCCGCTAAAACCCTAAAAACTCCAGTTACACAGTATAATCCCTGCAGGCAAGCAAGCAAGCAAGCAACCTTTCAATTCTTCGAAGAACCCTAAATCCCACTGCACAGAAAATGAGACATTCATGGCGATTGCTTCTCTTCCGTAACCACCTTCGCTCTTCTTTCAGAACCCCGGGATATTCCTCGCCTCATCATTTTCAGTTTCAGGTAAACTCCTCTCCTTCTCTCTCTAGTCTTCGATCTCTCTCTTCGCTTCACACCTTGTCAGGCCAGGCTGCTCATTTCTCTGGCCGTATTATTAACTTCATTAATTCCAAAAACCCGATTACTTATAGTTTCTCATCCGAGCCATTAGTTGAACCGGAAAAGGACCCGGATCACTGTTCTCTTGTATGTGATATTTTCACTAAATTTACTGATGCTGATCTTATTAACAAAGAATTGGAGTTGAATAGTGTGGTTATCACTAATGAAATTGTGTTGAAAGTGTTAAAGTCACTCAATTCTAGCCCTGTTGTGGCTCGGAGGTTTTTCCATTGGGTTTTGGAGAGGGACAGTGAGAAATTAAGCTCCAAAGCTTATAATTTGATGGTAGGAATGGTGGGTGCCAATGGGCCAATGGAGGAATTTTGGGATATAGTTGAAACCATGAAGAAAAAAGGCTATGGTGTGTCAAAGGGTGCACGGGATAGAGTAGTAAAGAAACTTGAGGAAGAAGGATTGAAGGACGATTTGGAGAAGCTAAAAGGGGTTTTTGCATCAGGGTCTGTGGATAATTCTGTTGAAAAAATTGGATTGAGGATCAGTAGGATTGTTAGAAATAATGTTTGGGGAGATGAAGTTGAAAGCCAGATCAAGGATTTGAATGCTGTATTTACAAGTGATTTAGTGAAGATTGTGTTGGACAACTTAGCTATGGAACCTGTGAAAGTTTTGATATTTTTTAGGTGGATTGAGGAGGATGGGCTGTATAAGCATGATGAAACAACTTATAATGCAATGGCCAGTGTTCTGGGTAGGGAAGATTGTATTGACAGGTTTCAGAAGGTGCTTGATGAGATGAAGAGTAATAAATATGAACTGGATTTGGAGACATATGTTAAAGTGTTTGAACGGTTTGTAAAGAGGAAAATGATTAAGGAGGCTGTGGACTTGTATGAGTTTGCAATGGCTGGTGCTAATAAGCCGTCTGTACATTGCTGTACTTCTTTGTTGAAAAAGATAGTGGTGAGTAAAGAATTGGATATGGATTTGTTTTCAAGGGTTGTTAGGATCTTTGTTGGCAATGACAATGCTTTGACAAATTCTACACTTGATGCACTTCTTAAATCTCTAACAAGTGTTGGTAGATATGGAGAGTGCAATAAGATTCTGAAAGAAATGAAGGAAGGTGGGTATGTACCTATTGGTAATATGCAGAGTAAGATCGTGTCAGGGCTTGTCAATGCTGGTAAAACTGATGAAGTTGGCGAATTTGTGGATAGTTTGAAAGAATCTGATGGTAATTTGGATTACAAGGCCTGGGCATCTTTAATTCAAAGGCATTGTGCATCTGGGGACCTTGAAAAAGCATCTGAGTGTTTCCAGAAAATGGTTGAGAAAGGGGGAGCTTCGAACACCGGTTATGTTTTTGAATCTTTGATAAATGCATATTGTTGCAAGAAAAGAGCAATAGATGCAAGCAAGCTTTTGCATGATTATGTGACTCATAAACAGTTAAAGCCTTGGCATACTACCTACAAAGCATTGATAAATAAATTATTGATTCAAGGCGGTTTTAAAGATGCTTTGAATGTATTAGATTTGATGAAAAGTCATGGTTTCCCACCTTCTGTGGATCCTTTCATTAAGCACGTATCAAAGCAAGGAACTGGAGATGATGCTGTTGCATTTATGAGGGCTATGACTGTGAAGAAGTTTCCATCTACATCTGTGGTTATCCGATTATTTGAAGCCTTTTTCAAGGCTGGAAGGCATTCTGAAGCTCAAGATTTCCTGGCCAAATCCCCACGTTATATCCGAAACCATGCTGATGTTTTGAATCTCTTCCATAAAATGCAACCTGGTAAAGATACTGCAGCTTCTGCTACTTTGGCTGTCTAGTTTGTTGAAATGTACAACACACTGTATTCTATGATGATGATGTAGTGTGGCATTTGTTCAAACGTTTTGTTATGATTTTTTTTTGACAACACTTTGAATTTTGCCTTTTGGAGTATAATTAGCTTTATTTTTTGAAATAAAACTAGTTCAAGTTTTAACCTTGATTAAAGGGAATTTTTTTAGTTCCATCCTTGTTCGTGGCTTCTTAAGAGGATGAGTTGACTTGTTTTAGTTGTGCTATCCATGTGAAGTCATGATCATAATTCTTGGGTTCTGAGAATTTCAATTTTCTTGGATCAGCTCTGGATTTGTTGTGATATTGCTATTGCAAGGAATATGTGGTTTTCTGTTAGTTTAACATGATGGAAGTGAAGTTGTGGCACAATAATTTAGTCGTAAAATCTTCTTAGCTTTTGTAGCATAGCAGCTTGTTCAATTGAAAGAAAGATTCACTAAAGATATTTGCTTATTTTTTAAGCTTGAGATCTTTAGCTCTGATCTCTATTAACTTTGTTTGTAAATTTTCATGAAAAATAATTGATCAGTTTTCTATTTCTTTCATATTTAATTGATGCTGTCATACTGAATTTGCAAATCATAAACTTAAACAACAATATGTTGAGCTAATTTTTGTAGGATAAAGTGCAATTTGTTTCTTAAAGCAGTTCATCGGGGTCATTCTTTAGATGATAAATATATCTGGTTAATTTACCTTATTTGGAGCTGGGGCAGAATGAAGTTTGAGAGAAGAAGGTAGAAGTTATGACTGTAGATGTGATTTTTTTGCATGCTAAAAAAGTTATCTTGATCATGCTACTTTAGATGACATAATTTGTTCAAAATGTGTGGAAATCATTCATTGCTAGATACTCTTGTTTTCTTTATTGAGAGTTTGTTTTTCAATCTGAATTGGATTTAGTCAATAAACTAGGAAAATGTCCAGTCTTCATGGCTGTATCAGAAAGGTACTGTTTTTGCTTATGATATGCCATCTTAAGGAAGAGGGAGAGAAAGGAAGGAAATTGGTAGAAAATGTTATAAACTTTTTGGAGCAAAAATGGTTCTAAAATTTGTCATACTATTTCTAAATTTTAAGTTGGTGAGTTTTGTGGATAATGTAGGATTGGTTCATTTGGGGGCTAAATTTATACGTGCATGCGTATTTTTTTTTTTTTTTTGCTAAATCGAACTAGTCATTTTTTTTACCTCTAAAACTTCTTAGCATTAAGCTAGATTTAGTGCCTATCAACTACTCTCTTCGTTTTTCAATTCTCAACTACATCTTTATTCGCTCTCTCCACTTTAGATCAAAACCTTCTCCTCACTATCACCTACTTTCACCTTATTTTTCCTAGTTTCACCTGTTTTCTCATCACACAAACACAATATGAAATCAATGAAAGGAACAATCCTCAAGAGCCTCACGTTCCACCCAACCAAAACCGCTCTAATTTCTCATCACAACTTAATAATAATGAAAGGAACTGATTCTGTGAGAAGAAGGGGGATGGAGGGCCCCAAGCCCCTTGTCTCGGCCCCTAAAATATAATCCTTCGGCCTTCGGTATAGGCTATGATTATTTTGTTTTTGTCAAAGTAACCATTACTTTATTTGTTTTCAACATTGGATTAATTTTATATCCCACCATCCAATGGTGAAAACACACAAAGTAACCATTACTTTGTTAAAAACAAAGTTACAGTAATCAATGAAATCATAATGTACAGTGAACTCCATATTTAAATTGAAGAAAAGAAAAGTTGAATTTATAACGAAGTATATTTCCATGATTGTTAGTCCATAAGGGTTACATTTAAAGAAAAAAGATATTTGAAAGATAATCCATAAAGAAAGAAAAGGAGATATAATGAGGGAAGTGTCCAAATTGTAGCAAGCTGGTATGCAATGCATTAATTGTTAAGGAAATAGAATGAGACTTATCGAGGCAGCAAAACGTGATGAGATTGACAGAACAAGACACTGGACTGGAAGATTCTCCTTAGTGCTTTCTTTTCATGTTTCATATCATTCACTTCTTCTCATTAAGCTTTTTTTATATATCACAACTTACATATTTATATGTTCTTACACCATGTATGACAAAAATTGTCATCATCTCGTGATGATTGACCATATACACCTTCCTTTTTTGGACTTTTACACAGAGTAATGGTCCAAAGGAGCAATATTCCTTTCAAACAGGTTGTTTAGAAATTATTTTCTGAATAGTCCTGGATTAACTAGAATGAAATTCACCGATGAATTCCATCCGACTTGAAAACTGTAAAAAAATTGCACGAAATTGGTCTAACTTCTTTACAATCAGTGTAAACCAAGCATTAAGCTTGAATTATACTTCTCAACTGTAAAGTCAGATGAATTTCATCCGATTTTGATTTTCGATTGTAAGGAAAGGAAGTCGGATGAAATTCATCGTATTTTTTGATATTTCATTTTTGTTATTCAACTGTTTTACACAGTGATTCCTTTTATTGCTCTTGTCTACACGACTGCATTTGGTTATCAAAGAAGATAAAGTCATCAAATGGAGTGAGGAGATATCTACTTTCACCTTCTATTATCTCTATTCCGCTCTAAGAAATGAAAAAAGATTTGAATTTTAAAAAAGCAAACGAAAAGACAATCAAATAAGGGAAAGGCTTAAAACACTATTTGGCTCCTAATCTATCTAAAATTATGCCATTTGGCCATTGATCTATTATTTGGTCATATTTGGCCACTGATGTATCCTAAATTGGTGAACTTTCACCCAATATGGATTCAAACTTAACCGAATCATTATCTCATTAAGTAACGATATTTTGAAACTTGAACTTAATAGATTTTAGTTTAGTATTTGTTTTTTCTTTTTTTAATCTAATTAATTATTTCCACATAACGTGGAAAAAACACTTTAAGAAATATCACGTTTCAAGTTTAAGTGTTAAAATATCGTTACTTATCAATGAGATAACAATTTCGTTAAGTATTCATACAAATTGGGTGAAATTTTATCAAATGGGATAAGTCAATGGTCAAATGTGACCAAATAATAGGTCAGGGGCCAAATAATGCTTTAAGCCTAAGGGAAAGGAAGCAAAGCTGAAGTTACAAAGGTGGTTTTGGGTTTATTTTGAAAGAAGAAGAATGGTTTTTGTTTTAGGATTTGTCCTCCAACCTTTTATTTACTTTTTAAAAATTAAATACACGAAAGTCGGATGAATTTCATCCACCTTTCTTGCAACGGGAAGTCGGACGAATTTCATCCAACTTTCCTATTGGAAAGTGTGATCCAAGCATTAATCCTTGAGTTACACAGGTTGTAAAGAAGTTGAACGAACTTCGTCCGACTTATTTACAGTTTTAAAATCAAATGAACTTCTCTAATTTCATCATAATTAACTCACCACTATTAAGAGAATAATTATTAACCAGACTATTTGAAAGACATAATGCCTATCTGAAGCATTATTGTGAGCAAAAATTCTTTTTTTTTTTAATATGAAAAACGGTTTTATTAAAATGCATTAAAAATAATTTATCTAAGGACTTATTGAATTTTGTTTTATTTTATTTATTCATATGTAGAGAAAAAGTGCAAAAATACATCTAACGTTAGCAACTAGGAATAATTTTACCTCTCTGCTAAAAAAAAGAATGATTTCACCTCCGATGTCTGACATCATAAATTGTTCAATTACACCCCTAATGGTGTATATACAATATATTTTTTTTTATTAACTTTTAAAATAAATAATGTGTACACATATCTTTGATCTATTACTGATGAGTGATAACATGTTGCAGATGTGAAGTGAAAATAACAAAATTTGTGACTTCGTAGAGTATATTGTAGTCGGGGTAAAGTTGATATAACTTGCAAACATTAGAGATATAATCATGCAATTTATAAAGTTGAAGGAAAAATTGTTATTAGCTATAAACATTGAAGATATTTTTACATCTTTATCTCTATTTAATGCACAGTGTTTTTATTAATGTACTTTTATTTTCTTTATATTTATATGGGTATTGCTATATACCGTATCCAAATTCTCTATCACCGCCCCCATTAGATAATTTTGCCCCTGCCATAAAAATTTCGTCAAAATTGAGGAAAAAAAATTTTGAGAGAAAATTTAAAATTTAGCCTAAACGGATGCGGCATACCGTCCGACCCATGGTCGGAACGGATGCGGCATCCGTTCCCGCCATGGGTGGGGAGGTATGCGGCATCCGTTCCCGCCATGGGTCGGACGGTATGCGGCATCCGTTCCCGCCATGTTGGGAACGGATGCGGCATCCATTCCCGCCATGGGTCGGGTGGTACGCCGCATCCGTTCCCGCCATGGGTCGGGTGGTATGACGCATCCGTTTAGGCCAAATTTTAAAATATACAAAATCGTAAAATTTTTAGTGACGAAAAATACTAAATTATTCAATTTTTTATGACGAAAAATTAAAAATTCTCCTATTTTTTATGACGAAAAATGCAAAATCGTCATGAAAAATATGTATTATTTTCATGAGTTCTTTGATAAAAAAAATATAAATCTTAATGTTTCCGACTCGTAATCATCCATTTTCGAGGTTCGGATTGTCACATATCAATTGTTTTCATAATTTTAATTATTGTTGTTCGGGTTTATGATTTTGGAGAGAAAATGCAAAGAAGGTAGAGAGGATTTGAGAAAATTCCACTTTCTTGTTTCAAAAAGTGAGGAGGAAAAATATGTCACAAATGGGCGGTGGACCGGAATTTAGGTGCGGTATATAGCAGCTCACTATTTATATCTAACAACAAAACATTATTTTATTTGTTAAAACTCACATTGAATTCGACATTGACTAAATAAGTTCGTTATACCTAAAAGAAATTACAAATTAATTCAAAACACAACATTTATGGTACTTTGTCAAAAACAAAGTAACCATAGAAGACATCTTGCTTTGTTTTTAACAAAGTAAGGCTTACTTTGTGTGTTTTTACCATTGGATTAATTTTCTAATCCATCATCCAATTGTGAAAACACATCAAGTAATGGTACTTTATAAAAAACAAAGTAACCATAGAAGACACCGTTCAACTAATTATACTTTTGTTCACAGGATTGTACAAACATTTTATTGAAGCAACCTAGAACAATTTACAAAAGAATTTATGAAACTTACAAATTCAAAAAATGTCTTCTAAATAATTTTATATTCAAGTGGTTTCTCAAAACTATATATTATTTTTCTCTTTTAATTTACTTTCTATCTCACCATAAATTTTCCTAAATTATTTATAGGATTCAATACTTGCTCCTGAGATTCCATACAAAATTCTAATCTCTAACATTGGAATTCCAATAACATTGTGGGTTACTATATACCGCTCCTAAATTCCCACTTACCGCCCTATTTTTACATTTTTGCCCCTTCCCCTTTTTTTCAAAATAAAGATTTTGAACCCCTCCCCCCACTTTTCAAACTCCTCCCCCACCCCACTTTTGAAACTCTTCCCCATTTATCTCCTCATTTGAACATTTCAAATCAAAAACTTCATGGCGGGTCGTGAAGGTAGAGGAAAAAGCTTGTTCTGTCCCCCGGTAAGTTTTTCTATTTAAAAATTGTTTTTTTTTAATTTTTTTGCCTTGGCGGGCCGCCCTTTCTATTGTAGAGGCGGGTCACGGACCCGCCAAGGCCAAAATCCTCTGGATTTTGGCCAAACTCGGCCAAAATCCAGAGGATTTTGGCTGTGGCGGGCCGAAAGGCCCGCCACTTATGCACGGCTGGCGGGTGCCGGACCCGCCACAGGGATTTTGCCCAGCAAAATCCCAGGGGATTTGCCTTGGCGGACCGCCGGCCCGTCTAGGCAAAATCCTGGGATTTTGCCCCCGTCTGGGCGGGCTGTTTTGCCCGTCCGGGCAATATAATTTATTTTTTTTAATATTTTTTTGTTTTTTAATTTTAATTTTGTTATACATTTTAGCAGCCCGATGTTTCAGCTGTTGATCGTGAACCAAATAAGCGTGGTATCACAGCTTCTGTTCGGAGGACCAAAAGAGCAGATAAATTGATGGCAGATGCACAGAGGGCGCACGAGACAGTGCATCAGCCCATGGACGAGGATTACGTTGCCGTAGATGCTGATAATGAGTCTTTCGAAGACGAGTCTTCCGATGATGATACTGTCCCAGAATTTGTGTCGTCGAAGGCGAGAGGCAGTCGTATTGCTCGTTCTGAGTCATTTGGTAAATAATTTACATTATTTTTTATGTTATTATTACTTGACTGTCATTGTTTAAATGTTATATGTGTAATATAATTGCAGGGAGCAGCAACAAACGATCCAGGGATGCTGAAGAGGATTGGATAGTGACGGATCCGGTCCCAGGTGGACCAGTAGACGGTTCTGTGATTCCCAGTTTTTTGGGACATGTTGCTTATAGGATGTGGAGCGGGCACATGAGGGCCTAGCTTAGGGGCCATACTAGGGGTCATTATTGCAAGAAACTGATGACATGGTACTCGACAGCTAGTCCACAGGTCAAAAAGCTTATACAGGATTAGAAACTGTCACACCTCCCGAGTATCATGTACCCACACATTGATATGCCCCTGATATGTGCTTTTATCGAGCATTGCCAGCCGGATACGTCATCATTTCACATGCCCTTCGGTGAGATGACTATTCCTCTATATGATGTGTGGGAGATTTTACGTATACCAGTGGATGGGCAACTTGTGTCTGCTGAGAGTGGAACAGAGCAGTCTAAGTCCGCAGTGATGGAGCTGTTTGGGGTGACTAAGGAGGAGCTGGAGAGTATGCATTGGAAGGGCGGTGGTGTAGTTTGCAATTCCATCGTCTCTATGTGTTCCGTAGGTCGGATGTCAGATTCTGAGGCGATCGGGTGGATGTTTTTGTTGTTAGGTTCTACTTTGTTTATACACAAGAGTGACGACCGTATCCGACCCGTATGCTTGTTGGAGGTGCAGGATGGGGTAGAGGGCGTGGGTGGATACTCATGGGGCTCAGCTACACTAGCATACCTATACCGTCAGCTAGGTATTGCTAGTAGAGGAGATTGTTCACAGATCATGGGATGTCTGACTCTTCTTCAGGCGTGGATATACGAGTATTTCTCGTGTTTCAGACCTCAGCGAGAGGGATACACCCCCCGACCAGATGATCCACGAGCTCGGATCTGGTCGTCGATAAAGCAGCCCATGACTGATCAGCGGTTGAGAGAGTTACGTCTTCGTATTGACTTATTGACTGCGTCCGAGGTACGTTTATCACTTAATTATATCAGTAATGTATTTAAAATTTATTAATTTATTTGTATATGTGTGCAGGTGATGTGGCTCCCGTATGGTCGTGATATAGTAGTCCGCACTCGTAGGACTATTTATAGGGAATGGATACAGTACCGGGATATAATGGAGCCGTATATGCCCGATTGATGCCTCTGTCAGCTGGGGTATGTCCAGATCATGCCCATGCGGATTTTCACGCCCACGAGGGTTGTACGTGATTGGAGTAGCTCTCGGTATCGGTTAGAGCATGCAACTGTGGTTGCCCATGATAGTTGGGAATTTTTTCCAGCGGCGTCTACACTTATGATGTTGATATACACTATCGCTGATACTCAGTCAGCATGTGATGAGGTGTACATGTCATGGTACGTTCGATATTCACATCCGCAGCTCTTGCCCGATACGTAGGCACAACCACAGGATGTTCTCAGTCGTTCGAACAGTGAGCTTGTAAGTCATTTGGATTGTAGTTGTTAATTTTAAACTAAATGTTAATTAACATTCTCAATTAATAATTGTTTTTCTAGTGGGTTACGCGCTTTTCTAGCATCACTCGTGGCGTGATAGCAGATTTACAACAGTTCGATGCGGATAAGTCAGCTGATTGGATAGAGATCCTGGAGCATGCTATGAGTGATTGGGATCTGGCCAAATGATTAAGGACTATTTTTTAAGTCGTTTTATTACTAAACAATATTTTGGGACTATTTGTTACTCTTCAGTATTTTGTATTACCAATATTTTGCTACTCGTCAGTTGTTTAAGTCGTTTTATTTTCTAAACAGTAATTTCATTAAACAGTAATTTCAGTGAACAGTGATATCACTGAACATTAATATAACTGACCATTATATCCCGCAATAATATTAAGTTCACTAAACATAATATTACTAAATATTAAGTTCACTAAATATTACTAAATATTAAGTTCACTAAACATCGAAATATTACTAAATATTAAGTTCACTAAACATAAATATTCCAGAATTTGTGTATCATCGAAATACTAATCGGTTTACATCCGAGCTTTAATCTGCTGAGCTCGCATGCACACGGGATCTGCTGAGAGGTTCTCAAAACGCAGCCACAACGTTCATCCACTTCATGACTCAACTTTTTCATACACAAATATTCACTCCCGAGCAACTCCAAACAGTGGTGGGACACTTTACATGATAGGTGGCTGAATGGAAATCCGGAGTACAAAACATGTTTACGCTGTCTTGAAGACTCAAGACTACCACTGATATGAATAAAATTGTATTATCAATCAAAATATATCATAATAAATGGAAATATAATGGTAACAGTAGCAAAATGGAATAAATGAATATCTGATCTTGATTACTTGCAATTCAATCTCGTTGTGAACCTTCGCCCAAACTGTATCAAGGGCTCCAGTGGAGGAATTCAGTCATTTCTTTAAAGAAGAATGTTCACTCTCCACTCTGCATGTAGTTGTGTTTCCAAAATGAAGGAAATTTTTCGTCCACGCAACAACGAACTTCTCCTTGTGGCATAACCACGTCTTCTCAACATAAGATATCACATGACCATACTTTCTCATTTGATCTTTCATCCTCGCCACATTGATATCAAATTCATCTACTGTTAGAGAATTAATTAGTTTCTTCCATCTTCCATTCTTAAAACCAGATGCAAATTTCATTTCGCCCATAAGTTTGTAAACCCTATTTTCTACATCCTTGTTGATATGCCAGGTACATAACATGTGTGCAGAATCTGGAAATACCTCACTAACTGGCTTCATTAATCCCAACTCTCTATCAGTCAAAATAACAGTCGGGTTAACATCAAACCCAATCAAATTTCTCAACCTCTCCATGACCCAACGATAGCTCGACTCCATCTCATCCTTCATAATAGCATAAGCTATCTTGAAGTTTTCGTTACATGGAGTCATCCCAACAATTTCAAAGAATGGCATTCTATACTTGTTGGTTTTGTACGTTGAATCCATTCCAACATACCAGTAATATGTTCGAAATAACTTAATAGAAGATGGATGTGCCATAAATACATGAGTTAACATACCTGTTTCTGGATCAGCAACACTAGAATGAGAATAATTATTCTCCACGACAAGATGGAAAAACTGACTAATCATATCTCTACCCTCAAACCCATCCTTCCTCAATCGGTCTCTGTAATTATATACATGCTTTATTGTTGGATTGTCTCCGGGATGTTGTGTACGAAGTGCCGTCATAATAGCACACGACTTTGCTTGATACGAACTCATTTCACGCACAATTTGTTTCGATGCATGACTGAGTCCACTCATCTGTCGGTGTCCTTGTGGATAAACACACAAGTCATGATTATGCTTACCCTTCTCTCCGGCATAAACAATGATCTCCCAACCCGAAAAATCTTTCAACTGTTTGACTGTAATCCGGAAAGGACACCCACACGCCTTAGTTTTAGTTTTCCTACGTGAATCATCTTCTAAAGGATTCGTATTTCCTCTATATCGTTCGCCACGTGAACATCTTAGAAGCTTTTCAATTCCGTCGTGTTTGTGCGAAGAAATAACAATCTCGAAACCATTTTTAATTGCCACAGATTTAGCCCACTGAATCGCTTTTATACTTGTGTGGAAAAATACGCTTGTAATGAAACATGGACTATAATCAATCCCGTCACCAATCCAAATATTGTCCGGTTCCTGAAATTAAACAAAAATGATTGAATATTTCAACAAAATGAAAAAATAGGCAAAATACGGCTAAAACGGTGGCTTTTGGAGCCACTGTATTTTGCCTGGGCGGGTCCTTGACCCGCCCCAAGACATTGACAGGCGGGCCTAATACCCGCTTGTATTCAATGGATGGCGGGTAACTGACCCGCCTTTATATGAGACATGGCGGGTCCATCACCCGCCATCATTGAGTGTGATGATGGGTCTTAGACCCGCCATTAGTCTTGAGTGGACGGGTTTTAGACCCATCCACATATAAGTAATGGCGGGTCCACGACCTTCCACTACTATGTTAATGGCGGGTCTATCACCCGCCATCAACAAA
This sequence comes from Euphorbia lathyris, assembly GCF_963576675.1. Taxonomy (NCBI): domain Eukaryota; kingdom Viridiplantae; phylum Streptophyta; class Magnoliopsida; order Malpighiales; family Euphorbiaceae; genus Euphorbia; species Euphorbia lathyris. The sequence continues at coordinate 94,971,947 of NC_088910.1, forward strand.
ATTTCTGGAATTTTTTTTAAAAACTGAAATTTTTTGATTTTTTGTAATTTACATATTTAAAGGTTTAAGTTCGATTGTTACCTCGTTTGGGAAGAAATCTTCGTATTCCGGGGTTCTCAGGTCCATTTTTCCTCTAATTTTTGTGTTTGTTTTGAATTGAGAGAAAGAGTTCTATTTTTTTAGGAAAAACAAGGGAAAGGGCAAAAAAGGTAAAAACAGGGCGGTAAGTGGGAAAATAAAGGTGGTATATAGCAACACCCAAAATTAACGGTTAATATTCACGATTTTCTCCTTAATTATTATTTAAAAAATACTTCTAATTTTTTCATGTCCCCTTAGGGTTAATGATTAGTTGGTCTTGTTATTCGTCTTGCAAGCACCTCCTTTTTTGCTACCATCCCATTTGATGACGGCTACGGACGGAAGAAAGTTGTGAGTAGTATTCGGGTTAGTGAAGTGAGAGATAGAAAAGCTCAGGACGTTCAACTCAAATCAATTTAAGAGTTTCTAAAAGCGTTTATGGGATCACCAAAAAGTGGTTTGACACGTTTTACTGAGATATTCCATTTGAGGTCAGCTATGGACGGGAGATGGTTTTGGCTAGTTTTCGAGTTAGTGGAGGATAAGACGGCCCAAGGTTGTTTCGTTTAATATGATGTGGGAGTTTGGAAGAGCTTTTAAGGTATTATTGAGGAGGGATTCGACATGCTTCGTCGAGATATTCCATTTGATGCCGGTAGAAAGTGGAAGACGAATGTCAAGGAGGATGAGAACTGAGGCAAATCACAAGTTGAAATAAGGGATGAAGCTCTTATGAAGAATGTGAATCTGGAATCTTGTGGACTGGTCTTCCTAAATTCATTGTGAATAACACTTTTGCTTGATTTGAGAGGTTTGAGCCCGTTCAAGATCGACGAGTTTCTTCCATACTCAACGCTGAGTTGAGTGCACTAAGAAGCTGAGTTCAGGAATAGACTTAAGTGCTATCCCCTGACTCAAGGAAAGAAGCAGACTTAGTCACCAGTTGACTAAGCTTGTGTCTTAAAACTACTTAGCGCCGCTGTGTAAACCTTTTCCCAGAGAAAAGAAGTCAGCCTTAACGGACAAAATTTTCAATAGTTCCTATCCCCCCCTTGGAACTAACCTTGTCACGTTATACGGGACCAACAGACAAATATTCAGAAAGAATGATAAATATTCAAAGAAGCGTTACAAGAAGTTTGACAAGTACAAAGCTGAGTCCAGCGACAGCAAGTACAAGAAGGACAGCTCAAAGCTAATCACATGCTTTGAATGTCATCAAACTGGCCATATCAAATCAAGCTGTCCTACCTTGAGGAAGGAAAAGAGGAACAGCAAGAAGGCAATGGTGGCAACCTGGAGTGATAGTGATGAGTCATCATCATCAGGAGCTGATGCCACTGAGTCAGCAAAGATCTGCTTCATGGCAGATGAGCTTGCTGAGCCTTGTGTTTCTGAGCATGCTGACCCCTCCATTGCATCTGACGATGAGGCACACTCAACTGAGGTAATATCACTACCCCTGCTAAGAAATGAAATGATAAATGCCCTGATTGACCTCTACACACTTATCAAAAAGTGTAACAAGAAGGTTAGAGCACTCAGCAGGCGATGTGATGAGATTGAAGAGGTCAAACTGAGTGACCTTCGATATCTTCTCCAAGACAACTCAACTTTGCATAGCAACGTATAAACTATGCACAAGTTTGTCTTAGAGGTCCAATCAGATTCTAAGAAACTGAGAAAGGACATTACATCTATTCAGAATCAACTTAAGATTCCGAATAAAAGAAATATTCCTCTGAACACTCAGTACCGAAGTACTAGTCAGTAGAGATGGAATGTTGGGGTTTAGTGTCCTATAGACAATTGTTCTAGGATACAAACTTAATATAAATGAATTGTTCTTTATATCATTTGTGATGACAAGTAGAGAAATTCCGATCAACTTCCGTCCCTGTGGGGGCGTCGTTGGGTTCGACGGGGGGAAGCTCCGATGCCAAAGTCAGTAAGGATGAATAGAAAGGCAAACTGAAATGACAAAGGGTAGAGGATATGAGTGTGTGTGTACCTTGATAGCCTAAGGATGTAGGCTATATATAGCTAGGAAGTTGTAACCTTCGGCAACTAGAAAGTCGCCATTAATGTTCCATTAATGGCGGTTACAAGTTATCCTTAAACTGGCGGTTTAGCTAATTGATAGCTCATTAATGGCCTTTATGGCCGAGTCGGCTTTAGCTGTTACAGTGACGAACCAAGTAGATGAGGAGATTCGCCTTATAGGTTCACCAGCGGATCTCTTTGAGCGGGATCGTGGAGATCCGCCAGCCGGATCTCCTTTGGGGATTAATACGTGGCGTTCTCTAGGTGAATATCCCTTTCGGTCCTCAGGATAATATCTCAATGTTATCAGAAGCCCCCCCAAAGTTCCCTTAAAGTCCTTTAGGGCTTTTGAGCTTCTGGGCGCCGTCATGATGACTTGCATTAATGAACACTCTATTCGATGCCAATCGTAGAGTGACACGTGTAAGGGGCGCTCTGTTCAATGAAAGAAAAGACGCCTTCTTCTTCCTTCTCTCTCTCTTCCTCATTCCATCTTCATTTTCATCTGCGCAAAGCTTTTCCCTAGGAATTTCGGAGTTTCAAAGCTTTTCGATTTCATGTAAGTTCATCTTTCTTTACTCGAATTGTTCTGAATGTTTAGGAGTTCTTCATCATCTTCTAGATCAACTTCTGAGCTTTTTAATTCGACCCCTCCTCCCGAAATAGTAGTTAATTTTAGTTGGACCACTTCGTCATCGGAGAATTCATTTTCTTCTGAGGATTCTATTAGCTCTGAGTTAGCTGGGTTGTATAACTCGGCGCGTAATCGCTATCAGACTCGTTTAACCAGAAGTCAAGTTCTTTCTACTTCTGTCTCTGGTGCTGCTCCGGCCATTAAGTCTAGGTGTTTTCTGGGGACAATGGCCTCTTCTTCAATTCAACCTAAGAAAAAGAACCCTCGAGCGGAGTCTACTCCGTCTCGTATGAGTGCCGCGGATCTAGCGGATCTGGCGAATCGCTTCCCTTGGATCGATAATTATGAGACTCAGTTAGCCGCAACCCATCAACGACCCTCCTGTCCGCCTAGCGGTTTTCTGACCGTATACTGTAGTCATGTAGAGAGAGGGTTCCGACTTCCTCTCCCAAAGATGATGGCGGACATCCTCTCTTACTTTGATATTACTGCCAGCCAACTACACCCCAACGGTTGGTTGGATATCGCTTTAGACTGCTACCTCGCCTCAAATTTAGGAGTGGTATATACGGGTCGTGTCTTTAGAGCTTTCCATAAACCCTCAAAACAGAAGTCCGAGTCTTATCTCACTTTCGCCAAATTCGGAGTGTATTCGCCATTCAGTGACAAAATGTCCAATGTCCATTGCTGGGATGAGAAATTCTTCTACGTGAAGATAAAAGAGGGCGAATCACTGGGTTTTCCCTTATTTTGGAATCCCAAACCTTTACACATGACAGGCGATATGCGAATATTGAGCGATAGCGATGAAGTGGTGGCGGAGCTCATGAAGAAGGTCAACGCGGAGCAGGGGGAGCAGTTCATTTACTCCAAGATTGCGCAATTTGACCAAGGTAACTTTTATTTCTTCTTGAACTTTAATTACTTTATTGTTTTCTTTGGTAGGGGTTTATCTAAGGCCAATCACGCTATTGCAGAGAAGCGTAGGAAGTTTCTAGAGGCTGAGGCGCGTAGGAAAGATCAAGCGGCTAATCCTCAAAAGGATGACGGGAAGCGTCCCGCTGGAGTAGTGATTGAGCCGCCACTAAAAAGGAGGAAGCCTATAGTTACTGGAGGCCCTAAGCTTATGGCAGATGCCATGAGGTCCGCAATGCCTGTAGGGGAGATGGAACAGGTTAGTTGCCTTTTATTTTTATCCGTTCATCAAGTTTTGGATCTGAGTTTTGATCCTTGAATATTTATGCAGAGGGCGAAGCCTGATCTGGGCGGATATTGGTCCGCCAAGTATGGCGCCCAAGGATCTTTGGAGAATGAGTCTATTATAAACGACCTAGATGAGGCTCTGGGCCAGTTGGGCGAAGTGCAAAGGAATCAGAACCAGATCCCCGGTTCCACTCATGCGCAAAAGGGGAAAACGGAGCTCCTCACGGTAAGCCCCCCGACTAAAAAGGATTTCTTTTTGTAGACAACGTTGTTCCTTTGCTCTTTTCTTTTGATGAAACTGTTTGTCTGTGATAGATGTATACTCGCATACGTGCTATGGAGGCTGAGATCCTTCAAGGCGTGGCAGATAAAGCTACCATTGAAAAGTTGGAGAAAGAGGTAGCGGATGCCAATACGAACCTCGCCTCTGCCAATGCAAACATTGCTTCAGCCGTGTCCGCCTTGGCTCTTAAAGATGCAGAGATCAAGAAGCTAAAGGACAAGATCGTGACAAACGCTAAGAACTATGAGGTGGCTATAGGAGAGGCAGAGTATACGGCTGGTGAGCAAGCTTTCTATTATGGCGAACTGCTCATGGCGTACATCTCCCTGGCACATCCCGAGATTGATTTCACAGACCCGCAGTTCGCCGTCCTAGACCCAGATGATGTAGCCAAATATAACAAAATGCCAGACGCTAAGGACTACCTCCGTGACTACGTTCGGAGATGGATGAAGGGACCCATGGAAGAAAGCAAACCCCCCACTAATGTCGAACTAGTGTAGCTTGAGGAAGTGCCCCCCAAGGCGGGTGAAGAACCAATCAACGATAACGCCCTTCCTCTTGGGCCCACATCTTCCGTGGAAAAGGAGGTACCCCTGGTAGGCGTATCTGAGGCTGTGGAGAAGGAGGCTTCTCAAACAAGTGCCGCAAGCGAGAAGAGTACAAAGGAGGATGCTCCCATTATTACTTAGTTGTTTTACTTTTGACTTGTAAAAAATCTTTAAGTACAATCTGTTTAATCCTTTATGGCAGCTATTTATTTTACTGTTACGTTTGCGTAAGTAAATATATAGGCATTTAGGATTTATTTTGGAGTAGGTGGCCAGCCATACTCCATTGCGGGAACCTTTGTGAAGGTTAGAAGCTGTTTTATTCCATTGAAGGAAGTAAAGCTGCCTAGTGGATCAATTTGCTACCTGTCTTTGAGGTGATGTGATCCGCCCGTAGGACTTGTGAATCCTTTTTTGGGAAGGATGTAAGTGAGTGTAAAGACCTTGCGTCCAAGGATCGTTTTAACTCTATCTAAAATGGGGATCATCTCAGAGATGGATCCGCTTATGAGATCGATTCTCCTATGTCTGAGGAGAAAAAAGTAGCTATGAGATAGCAATACTTTTTAATGCGGAGCGTTGGATGCCCCCCTTCTTTTTAAGACTGGAATATTAATATTGTTGCAAGAAAAACCTTAAAAAGAACATAGAGAATGGAATAATATTTGTTTATTGATAGGAGAAATGCTTTATTACAGTAAACAAGTCTTATATGTGAGCCTCGTTAAAACCTTTAATAAGAAAAACCACATGGGAAAAAGCTTACTAAAGGAAAAGAGTACTCAAGACCGTATGTACACTTTATTTCCTGACCAGATATTTGCGGAGATTTTGGAGGTTCCAGGTGCGTGGCAATGTGTTCCCCTCCATGTTTTGGATTTTAAATGTGGCGAATCCAATCTTGTCCACTATTTGATACGGACCCGTCCAGGTGAGCCCTAGCTTGCCCTTCCCCTCTCGAGACTGGATTTTTTCAGCTTTGCGGAGCACGAGATCACCAACATTTAGGTCCACAAGCTTGGCATTTTTGTCATGGTAAGCGGCGATCCGCTGCTTATATGCCACCATACGTACGTAGGCCTCATCTCTTCGATCTTCCACTTGATCAAGACTCTCCCTTAACCTGTCACCGTTGTCCTCCTCACAATAGAAAGCAAATCTGTCACTTGGAACCTGTATCTCAATCGGGATCACGGCCTCTACACCATGAGAGAGGGTGAACGGTGTTTCTCCTATGGCTGTTCTAGGAGTTGTGCGATAGGCCCATAAGACGCTTGTTAGCTGATTCGCCCATTTTTTATCATGCTCCCCTAATCTCTTCTTTATGCCTTTTACGATCGTCCGATTCGTAACTTCAGTCATTCCGTTGGATTGGGGATAGTAAACGGAGGCGAATCTGTTTAGAATGCCCAATTTCTCACAGAAAGTTTTGAACTCACCACAGTTGAACTGTGTTCCATTATCAGTGATGATGGTGTGGGGGACGCCATATCTTCCCATGATGTTGTCCTTGACAAATTCCACCATTCGTTTAGCAGTGATTGAGGAAACAGCTTCGGCTTCTACCCACTTGGTGAAGTGATCTACTGCTACTACCACGTACTTCCTCTGCCGGTGGGTAGGAGGGAATGGCCCTACAATGTCAATCCACCAGAGGGCGAATGGACGCCCTTCTATGATGGGTCTCTGGAGATTTTTGGCAGTATGTGATTCATTCGCATGAATCTGACAATTATGGCAAGTTTCCACCAACTTTTGCGCATCAAGTTCGGTCGTTGGCCAATAAAATCCTGCTAACCTGGATTTCTTCAAGATTGAGGCGGATGCTTCATGGGCTCCACACGATCCCTCGTGCAGCTCCTTGAGGACTTTTCGTCCTTCTTCTGACAGGATGCATTTTAACCAAGGATGACTAAAAGATTTTCTATAGAGGCCATCGTTGATTATGGAGAAATAAGCCGCTTTTCTGACGATCCGTCGTGCCTCTTCCTTATCCTCAGGTAGAGTTCCACCCAGCAGATATTGGCGAATGGCCGATCTCCAATCATCTTCTACTGTTGTGAGCAGGGATACTTCCTCCGAGGCGAAGGCTGGAGCTATTTTAACTTCGAAGGGACATTGTGGGTCCGTCCAGTTCTCCTCACTAGAGGCCATTTTGGTTAAATGATCCGCCTCAGTATTGGATCCCCGGGGGACATGAATTAGTTTCCATTTAGTTTCTTTAGCCTCAAGGTGATCTAGCAATGTTTTGACTTCTGCTACGTATTTGGCCAAAACATCATCTTTTACCTCGTAATTCTTGATCACCTGATTGACCATTAGCTTGGAGTCACTGTAGATCACAATCCGCTCGGGGGTGATTTCTTTTAGTAGGCGCAATCCCAATACTAGAGCTTCATACTCAGCGGCATTATTAGTTGCATGAAAATTCAATTTTGCTGCGTATCGTAACTTTATGTATTGGGGACCCTTGATCACAACGCCTATGCCAGCTCCATCCACCGAGGAGGCACCATCGGTGTACATTGTCCACTCTTCCACTTGAGATTTGGGATGATCTATCCCTTCTTCGGTGAATTCATTCACAAAGTCTGCCAATACCTGACTCTTCAAAGCTGACCTGCTTTCATATCTCACATCGAATTCACCAAGGCGAATTTCCCATTCCATCAACCTTCCAGAAGTGTCCGGCTTCTGCAACACCTTTCTCATTGGTATATTCGTTCGAACTACAACTGTATGAGCCTGAAAATATGGCCTAAGGCGGATTGCTGTGGTGACAACAGCCAGCGCCATTTTATCAAGCTTAGAATACCGGGTTTCGACATCTTTTAAAACCTTGCTCACATAATAAATCGGAAACTGTTGGCCATCTTCCTCTCGTATCATGACCGTGCACACAGCTTTATCTGTAACCGATACGTACATGTAAAGGTCCTCACCTCTCATCGGCCGACTCATCATGGGTGGCTCCGTTAGAAACCGTTTGATCCCTTCAAAGGCCTTTTCACAATCCTCGTTCCATTCGAACGACTTTTGCTTCTTGATGACTTCATAAAAGGGCTGACATCTGCGCGCTGAGCAGGAGATAAACCTGCCCAAGGCTACGATCCGCCCATTAAGGCGTTGCACTTCCCTGATGTTCCGTGGTGCTTGCATTTCTAGGACAGCCTTAACCTTGTCAGGATTTGGGCTAACTCCTTTCTCGCTGATCATGAACCCTAAGAATTTTCCATATGTTGCACCAAAAGTACACTTCTCCGGGTTTAGCTTAATATTGTGGCGTCGGAGTACGTCCAGTACCTCCTTCACATCATCTGCATGCCTTTCTACGGTTGTGCTTTTAATGATCATGTCATCCACATAGACTGAGTAGTTATCACCCTTGCTTTCCGCGAATATTTTGTTCATCATCCGCTGATAAGTGGCTCCTACGTTCTTAAGCCCAAAGGGCATGACTTTGAAGCAATAAGTGGCTTGGTGAGTCACGAACGAGGTTTTGATTCTATCTGAAGGCTCCATAGGAATTTGATGATAACTTGACTTCACGTCTGTAAAGGAGTACATAGCATGCCCAACAGTTCCGTCCATGAGTATGTCAATACATGGCAAAGGGTAATTGTCTTTGGGACAAGCCTTGTTAAGATCTGTAAAGTCGATACACATGCGGTAGGATCCGCCTGCTTTCTTCACCAGAACGACGTTCGCCAACCATTGAGTATATAGTACCTCCTCAATGGCGTCCGCCCGTTAGAGCTTGGTGATCTCTTCTTCTATCACCTTCTATCTTTCAGGCCCATGGTTTCTTCGCTTCTGAGCTACGAGAATTGCATCTTTGTTAATGTTGAGCTTGTGAGTGATCACGTCTGGACTGATCCCGGGAAGGATCTCATCCCTCCATGCAAAGACATCCTCCGCTTCATGGAGTACCTTGGTGATTGCGTCTTTAATTTCGCCCTTGAGCCCTTTAGCCATCCGCACCTATTTTTCATCCGCCATGAGGTACATTTCTGTCTCGCCCAAGGCCATTGTGACGAGCTCCTCCTCATCCTCTTCTTTAGATTGTGGGCGAATCATTAGTGATGCCGAATACGTCTCCTGAGCCACTTTTTGGCTCCCTCTGATCATTACACCTCCCTTGGCCGTGGGGATGTAAAGCGTTAAGTGGCGTATGGAGATAAGGGCTGCAGCTTCGGAGATAAAGGGCCGACCGAGGATGATATTATAAGCTAACTGACCATCCAAGACAGAAAATTCCAGATCCCCTTTCCAAACCTGATCATCGTCGGCTAACTCGCAATCCAGAGTGACTTGGCCTTTTGTTTGGATGGTGTGTCCTGTCACTCCTAGAATATCTACCACGGTTGGCTCCACTTGGATCAGATCAATCATGAGTTTGGTGAAAGCTCCTCTGGTGATGACATTGCACGAACTCCCAGTATCAATCATCACTCTTTTCATCTCCCATCCTTCTACCATCATAGTAACGACCAATGCATCTGCATGGGGAGAGATTTCAGGACCTACATCGGCAAAGGGGCGATTTAACGATGCCCTGTCAAGAGCGATGGTTTTTGCCTTTTTCAGCATTGGTTGATATCCAGGTCCGCCTGCTATGACATTAATGGTACCCTTTCCCTTCTTCTTTGGGTCTTCTCTGGATCTATCGCCATCTCCCTTCTTGCCATCATTTTGGATGAACCGATCCAATTTGCCTCTCTCAATGAGACGCTCGATTTCCCGAGCTAACTCCCAACACGCATCGGTGTCATGGCCATTTTTCCTGTGATATTTACAATCATTTTTAGGATTTTTACCAGTATTGGTGTATTCCCCCCCTTTTGGTTCGGGGTATGAAATGCTCCGTTTGTGTTGACTGTTCTCGATCCACATAAGCACTTCACTTTTAGAAGCATTGAGAGGCGTGAAAGAGGTGACAAATGCCGATTTGTTCTTAGAACCTTTTCACCGACCTCTAGAGGAGGAATCCTGGTGCTTGTCCTTTTCTCTATCTCGATGGCGAGAATCGCCTTTGTCCCTTCTAGGTGGAGATAGAGATTCGCGGCGAATGTCATCCACCTCCATAAAGTCCTTGCATCGCTCTATTAGTTCTACCATGCTGGTAGGTTTCTTGCGAATTAAATCCTCTTGTAAACTTTTACAAGTGGTATTTTTTACCAGAGATTCCACTGCCATGGAGATATCTACATCCACAATTTGTATACACAATTTGTTGAAGGAGTTTATATAATCTCGAAGGGATTCATTCGCCTTCTGCTTTAATTCAAAGAGCTTCCTGGATTTGACCACTGGAGGGATACAGCCAGCGAATTTAGCGCAAATCTCTCAGCCTAGTTGGTCCCAACTATCAATCGAGCCAGGAGGCAGTGATTGGAACCAGCCATAAACGGGACCTCCTAACGTGGTGACAAACATTTTGCATAGCACTGGCTCAGTTGCACGATTGAGGCAAAGCAATATTCGGTATTTTCTGACATGTGCCTCCGGGTTGTCGCACCTGTGTATATAGCGAGATTAGGTATTTTAAAATGCCTATCCGTCTCCTCTGCTTCAATCCAAGCCGTGAAGGGCGAATCCCGATTGGCGAATGGGTTATGCCTGACATTTTCCTCATTCATGCGGAGCACCGCTGCTCGAACTCTGTCGTCAAAATTCTCCGGATCCGCCCTTGGGCGACCACTCCGTGGAGATCTGCTTGGAGAAGATGACGAACTGGATCCTGAAGACGGATCCGAGGGTGTGATCGTCCGCCACGTCCGCCTCCGCCTCCATGCCCGCCTCCACCTCCACATTCACCTCCTCCGCCTGGGGGAGCCTCACCGTTATCTCCTCCAGCGCCTCCTGTGTTGGGGTTTAGTGTCCTATAGACAATTGTTGCAGGATACAAACTTATTGTAAATGAATTGTTCTTTATATCATTTGTTTTAATAAGATATATGTTTTATAACTATATAAAGGCAATCCCTTTTAAAGCACTAAATAAAGTCTAATAAAAGGAAATCCGTAAGTTTGTTTAAAGTGATTATAAAGTGTTCATACAAGCATGCAGTGAGACAAAACTTTATAATAAACTAATAAACTTAAAACCACCCCAAGTCAAGTGATATGTTTAGGATTGATATATCACTGTTGAGACTTGTATGTAACAATGTCTTCTGTCCGACAGAAAGCTGATCTCACAAGCTTCATATATATAGATATCTGGACAGTTACATAGATCCGATGAAACGTCGTTCATTAGGATTGGGGATCCGACTTGAGATAACAGGATGGGTAGATTCGTCCTTGTCACCTGTTCATCTCATTGGTATTAATAGGTATAAATAATCCTCAGACTCAAAGGAATGTTAATTGGTCATCCTGAATTACTGAATGTGAGACTTTGATCGCGTGGTCCCACGATCCTTAACAGAGATGACTCTGGGGTGTGAACTGCAAAGGTTGGGTGTCACAGGAGGTAATGTCAGGGTAGTTATACATTGGATTGAGCATTTATCACTCCCGACGAATGGGAGATACGTCCAAGGATCGCTTGTGGAAGACTCGACTCTAAATCCTTGCAAGGTGATAGCTTAAGAGTAGAAATACAGATTTCACTTAACCTATCTATTTGAGTTGACTCGGCCTGTACAAGTAAAACGAACGTCTCGCTATATGTGACTTGACATCATCCATAGTCATAAGATTCAGTTCAAGGATGTAGTTGATAAAGGATCGAATTATACTGTAACTAATACGGAAGGGTTAACGGCAGAATCAACCTGTCTTCTTAACGGACTTTGGGGGAATGATTACGGACATGCCGATAACATGCTCTGTTCATCATTCCGTTATGCAAGGATTAAATATAATTCTTGAAGAAGTTAATTTAATAGTTGCATACGGCCAGAAGTAGTAAGAACCTAATGGATCACACATAAGACTTGGAAACAAAAGAGAGATGGATATGATTAATAGATGGAAGCCCAATTGAGCCCAATAAGGCCCATATGGAGGGATGGGGGCCGAAATTTATATGTATTAAGCAAGGAATTAATTTATTCCATTCATCCTAATTTGATTAGGATTGTGAGATTAAATTAATTAAGAGATAATCAAGTTAGGAGTTTTAATTAGATTAATATACTCCTATTATTATCTAAATAGGTTATTTATTATTATCCTAATTATATTAGATATATAGTAAGATAATAATTAGAAATCCTATTCCGAATTGGATTCCTATTAAGTAACCTATTCCTATCTAACTAGGGTTTAGAGACAAGCTAATATATATACCCCTCCTTCACTAGAATTTCGACCCATGCTTCTTCCTCCCCTACTTGAGTTTTTCGAAAAATTGCATTTAGAGAGAGAAAGTGAATTCCCATCCCCAAGTTCGTGGATAAGAATTCATACGGCTTCCGTCAATCGATTAATCTCTTCCATCTCTTTTCTCTTTGATCTTGTGTTGATTTATTAGAGGCAATCTATTTTGGTTGCATCTCATAAGGGTTGATTCTAACTTAATCTCACCGTGTTCACGAAAGAAGGAAAAACAATCAAAAGGGAGAAATTCGTTTTTCTTCGCCTACATCAGGTCAGTTCACTATTTCGAGGATTCCCGGAGATTGAACCGTCGGATCGTCGCGATTTTTGGACAGTAGCTTCTAGACACATTCTTCCACGTTTCCACTGAAGGGATTGTTTGGAAGGTCTGTTTCGAATAGGGGCAGATTGGTAAACAATTTACATCTCCTTTGAAGTTGTGGGCACTTCGTTTGCAACGGTAGATTGATCATCGAAAGGTATTTCTTCTTATCCCTCTTTATATGAAATAACGATTAACGGATCCTATGGTTAAAAGGAAGTAGGCTAAAATTTTTATATTTCCGCTGCTATACCTTAGCCCTATTTCCAACAGTGGTATCAGAGCCATCGTTAAATCCGTTATTTCATATATGAAAATATAGAAGTTTTCAATAGGATTGAATAAATATTTATGGTTAGGATTAATTGACAAATAGTATTGATTGATTAATTCTAAAGATAAATAAAGTTTTGATTAATTGTTAATTAAAACTTATTATGCTTATGTTCCTAATTATTTCGGTTGATAATCATTATAACAAAATCTATTAGTTTTATGGTTAGATTAATAAAATTAGTTTTATTGATTCTAAAGATAAAACGGAAATCTATTGTAGTTTTTTTTTCTATTTCTGAAAATCGCTTTTCAACCGTTTTGAAAATCTGATATATATATGTACTTTAAAATTAGTTTTGAATATAAAATATATATATACATGTTTCGGAAATTAATAGTTTTCTGTTTTGATTATCGAATGAAAATTCGTTTAAAAGTTTGTTTTACCAAGTTGTAAATCAAAGCGTTAAATGAATTGAAATCAAAAATAATTGGGACATGCATAATCAACGTTTTATATGGTTATATTAATCTAAGAATTAATATAAAGATACAAAACGATTAGAAGTAAAATTGGATTAAATTAATTTGATAAGTTAATGTGATTAACATAAATATTACATAAATCAGTTATGTAATCAACCAATTAAATTTATTTAATTGAGTCTTTGCATGTTTGGAGTTATGGACATATTTGGACCCTCTTTCATTCTTTTGGTATTTTTGAAATAGGGCATGCGCGTCCTGCCTTTCTACTATCTATTGTAATTTCTCTTCTCATCTGATTCCCTTCAATTCAATTGAAGTTTTCTTTTAGTAGTATAGAAAATTAATATGTAATTTTCAAGGCGCCATGGAGAAGACGGAGGACCTAAAGAGAAATATGTAATAGTTAGTATTTCCTTAGGTTTGCCCTTTTATTCCGTCTCTGGCTCGACGGAATAATTTAGATGATATGTCCATAATGCCAATGTATGTGTGAATGTGTGTCTGATGTATGCTAAAGCAAATCAAGACTAAGTTAGATTATGAGACTTAAATAAAAAATCCCTCATTAAAAAGTTAAGTAAATAAATAAGTTATTAAAATCGGTTGCCCCTCCCTAATATTATAATTCAGCCGGCAGTACTGGGGGCCTTTGGGTTGTTGGCTAAAGTCAAGCTCGGGGTCTTATGGTAACACCTGGATTATCGAAAATCGTTCTTTCATGAATATGGGGTAATACTTAAATTAGAGTATGATAATTGGATGGGCAAACTCATGTTGTCATAAACTAATGGACAAGATGGTTGGGATTAATATGAATGACATATTAGTTACTAATGTGGTTAGTAACCCAATAACCTGGGAATCACATTCGAGATGTGATTGATTGCATGAATCTACCTAACAAATGGGACTAGCTTGTTGGCTAAAGTCAAGGCGAAATCTCAGGAGTTAGGATCCTAGCTCACTAAAGCATTTGTGAAATTCTTCGAATTAATATGAAGGGTTATTAATTTGGCAAAATAGTGGGAGCAATCTGAAATAAATTAAAAAACCTATAATTTTAGATTGTTATACTTTAAAACAAATGAATGACATACGTTTACTCTTTCTCACTCTCAAGTTTGATTAAACACTCTTAAAATCATGACTAACACCAATCTGCAAAATACATTTACCGATAACAAGTTGAATAGTTCAAACTTCACCGACTGGTATCGCAACCTCAAAATTGTTTTGAAGTTCGATAAAATAGGGTATGTATTTGATACATCGATACCCCCTATCCCTGAGGATGATGCTCCCATCGAGGAAATCGATGCTTACCAGAAGCACAAGGCTGATGACGATCATGCCGGATGCATCATACTTGCATCGATGACATCGGAATTACAAAGGCAACTATGTCTGTTCCATCATCATGCACCTAAAGGAACTGTTTGGGAAACAGACCAGGTGCGAACGCTACGAGATATCCAAGTTGTTATATCGTTGCAAGATGCAAGAGGGCACATCTGTAATGACACATTGTGTCAAGATGATTGGCTACATTACCAAACTTTCTAGTATTGGATTCGCGATGGATAACGAACTAAGTGTAGACTTAATTCTTCAATCCCTCCCAAAGAGTTATTCATAGTTCATCATGAACTATCAGATGAATGACTTGCAAACCTCCCTTGAAGAGCTTGCAAATATGCTCAAGTCAGTTGAGCCCAATATTCAGAAAGACAAGGCTATACTGGCTCTTGTCATAGAGGGATCAAAGAAGAGGAAAGGGAATTCTCCCAATCCTATACATCCCAAGAAAGGTAAGAAAGCCATGCCCACTAAAGTTAAGGGAAAGGAAGTGAAGAAGCCCAAAAGAAAGTGCCACTATTGTGGTGACGTGGGGCATTGGAAGAGAAATTGTTCTTTGTACCGAGCTGCCCTCCAGAAGGGAAAAGCCGGTACTCCAACATATGGTATGTTCTATAAAGAACAAACATTGCAATTTTTATAGAGATTCGATTTTCTATTTCTCAGGAATATCACAAAATGGGATTTATGTGTTGATTTCTGTTTTTCGCAATTGATACCAAAAGACATAAGCTAGATAATTCAACTTACTTGTGGCATTGTCATATAAACAAGAGACGCATGCTAAAGCTACATTCAGATGGGCTTATAGATCCAATTGATCCTGAATCATTGGAAACATGCGAATCATGTTTAAAAGGTAAAATGACAAAGACACCCTTTAGCAATAAAGGTGAGCGTGTATCAGACACTCTAGGACTTATTCATTCAGATGTATGCGGTCCTATGTCAGTCCAAGCAAGAGGAGAATTCAGATTCTTCATAAGCTTCATAGATGACCATACCCGATATGGTTACATCTACTTAATGAGGCACAAATCAGAAGCTTTTGACAAGTTCAAATGCTTCAAGAATGAAGTAGAAAATCAATTAGGAAAGAAAATAAAGACGCTTCGATCCGATCGAGGTGGCGAATATCTTTCGGATGATTTTCTGAATTATCTAACTGAATGTGGGATATGCTCACAATGGTGTATCCGAGAGGAGAAACCGTACCCTATTAAATATGGTACGATCCATGATGAGCATGACCTTACTTCCAAAGACGTTTTGGGGCTATGCCTTAGAAACTGCCCTCTTCACCCTGAACCGAGTACCAACTAAATCTGCTAGTTCCACACCATATGAATTGTTCGTTGGTAGGAAACCTGTGTTCTCATTTATGAGAGTATGGGTTTGTTCAGCATATGTCAAACGCATAGCGTCCGACAAATTAGATTCTAAATCTGATAAATGTTTCTTCATTGGATATCCCAAAGAGACCATAGGGTATTACTTCTATCATCCAGATGATCAGAAAGTAATAGTATCCAGATACGCAACCTTCTTAGAGAAAGAGTTTCTCGAAGAAACGCAAAAGGGAAGCGTGATTGAACTCGACGAAGTTCAAGGGGAAGAGACACCGGATGAAACAACAGAAGCGGTTGAGGTACCCGAAGAAGTCCCATTAGATGAGACTCCAGTGGCACCTATTCGTAGATCACGAAGAGTTCGTGAACTCCCAGTTAGATATGGTTTTCTAGTGGGAGATGATGACGAGGTTCCCGTGTTAGACGACGAACCCGAAAACTACGAAGAGGCTCTTACTAGTCCAGATTCTAAAGCATGGCTTGAGGCCATGGATTCTGAAATGGATTCCATATATACTAACCAAGTGTGGACTTTGGTTGATCCACCCGAGGGGATAAAACCCATTGGGTGTAGGTGGATCTTCAAAAAGAAGACTGACATGGATGGAAAGGTTAGCACCTACAAGGCTAGGTTGGTAGCGAAAGGATATCGTCAAAAACAAGGCGTTGATTATGACGAAACCTTCTCTCCCGTTGCTATGTCCAAATCAATCAGAATCATGCTTGCAATTGCCGCTCATTTTGATTATGAGATTTGGCAAATGGATGTGAAAACAGCTTTCCTAAACGGAAACCTGCTTGAGGATGTATACATGATGCAACCTGAAGGTTTCATATCAAAGGATGCAAATAAAGTTTGCAAACTTCAGAGATCCATTTATGGACTCAAGCAAGCATCTAGAAGCTGGAATAAGCGTTTTGACGAAACCATAAAACAATTTGGTTTCGAACAAAATTGCAAAGAAGCTTGCATTTACAAGAAAGCAAGTGGGAGCTCTATAGCATTTCTCATACTATATGTGGACGATATACTGTTAATGGGAAATGACATTGCTCTATTACAATCGGTGAAAGTATGGTTATCCGGTAACTTCTCAATGAAAGACCTTGGTGAAGCAGCCTATATAATTGGTATAAAGATCTATAGAGATAGATCGCGTAGACTGCTTGGTCTTTCACAGGCTACATACATTGAAAAGGTGCTAAATCGGTTTAGTATGCTTGAATCGAAACGAGGTAACTTACCCATGGTACATGGAGTAAAGTTAAACAATCATCAATGTCCTAAAACTGATGATGACAAACGACGCATGGCTGTTGTCCCGTACGCCAGTGCGATCGGTTCGATTATGTATGTTATGCTATGCACTAGAACTGACGTAGCGTTCGCGTTATCTGTAACGAGTCGCTACCAAGGGAATCCGGGAGACGAGCATTGGATTGCCGTCAAGAACATTCTTAAGTACTTGAGAAGGACTAAAGATATGTTCCTAGTGTACGGAGAAGGAGATCTGAAAATTGAAGGATTTTCAGACGCTAGTCATCTCACAGATGAGAATGATTTTAAATCCCAATCAGGATACCTGTTTATCTTGAATGGGGGCGCGGTCAGTTGGAAAAGTTCCAAGCAGGGAAGCGTAGCTTTCTTTACGACCGAGTCAGAGTACATCGCTGCTGCGAAAGCAGCAAAGGAAGCAGTTTGGATTAGAAAGTTCATTACAGAACTAGGAGTGGTGCCTGACATTGTCAATCCCATTACTCTGGACTGTGATAACAATGGAGCCATTGCGCAAGCAAAGGAACCACGGTCTCATAATGCATCCAAGCACTACCTAAAGCGATACCACATCATTAGAGAGATTGTGGCTAGAGGAGATGTGAGAATAGAAAGAGTACCTACCGAGGACAACGTTGTAGATCCATTGACAAAGCCATTAGCCCAGAAAGTACATGATCGTCATTTAACTTCTAGTGGGATAAGTTTTAGAAACAATTGGCTTTAGTCCAAGTGGGAGTATGTTGGGGTTTAGTGTCCTATAGACAATTGTTGCAGGATACAAACTTATTGTAAATGAATTGTTCTTTATATCATTTGTTTTAATAAGATATATGTTTTATAACTATATAAAGGCAATCCCTTTTAAAGCACTAAATAAAGTCTAATAAAAGGAAATCCGTAAGTTTGTTTAAAGTGATTATAAAGTGTTCATACAAGCATGCAGTGAGACAAAACTTTATAATAAACTAATAAACTTAAAACCACCCCAAGTCAAGTGATATGTTTAGGATTGATATATCACTGTTGAGACTTGTATGTAACAATGTCTTCTGTCCGACAGAAAGCTGATCTCACAAGCTTCATATATATAGATATCTGGACAGTTACATAGATCCGATGAAACGTCGTTCATTAGGATTGGGGATCCGACTTGAGATAACAGGATGGGTAGATTCGTCCTTGTCACCTGTTCATCTCATTGGTATTAATAGGTATAAATAATCCTCAGACTCAAAGGAATGTTAATTGGTCATCCTGAATTACTGAATGTGAGACTTTGATCGCGTGGTCCCACGATCCTTAACAGAGATGACTCTGGGGTGTGAACTGCAAAGGTTGGGTGTCACAGGAGGTAATGTCAGGGTAGTTATACATTGGATTGAGCATTTATCACTCCCGACGAATGGGAGATACGTCCAAGGATCGCTTGTGGAAGACTCGACTCTAAATCCTTGCAAGGTGATAGCTTAAGAGTAGAAATACAGATTTCACTTAACCTATCTATTTGAGTTGACTCGGCCTGTACAAGTAAAACGAACGTCTCGCTATATGTGACTTGACATCATCCATAGTCATAAGATTCAGTTCAAGGATGTAGTTGATAAAGGATCGAATTATACTGTAACTAATACGGAAGGGTTAACGGCAGAATCAACCTGTCTTCTTAACGGACTCTGGGGGAATGATTACGGACATGCCGATAACATGCTCTGTTCATCATTCCGTTATGCAAGGATTAAATATAATTCTTGAAGAAATTAATTTAATAGTTGCATACGGCCAGAAGTAGTAAGAACCTAATGGATCACACATAAGACTTGGAAACAAAAGAGAGATGGATATGATTAATAGATGGAAGCCCAATTGAGCCCAATAAGGCCCATATGGAGGGATGGGGGCCGAAATTTATATGTATTAAGCAAGGAATTAATTTATTCCATTCATCCTAATTTGATTAGGATTGTGAGATTAAATTAATTAAGAGATAATCAAGTTAGGAGTTTTAATTAGATTAATATACTCCTATTATTATCTAAATAGGTTATTTATTATTATCCTAATTATATTAGATATATAGTAAGATAATAATTAGAAATCCTATTCCGAATTGGATTCCTATTAAGTAACTTATTCCTATCTAACTAGGGTTTAGAGACAAGCTAATATATATACCCCTCCTTCACTAGAATTTCGACCCATGCTTCTTCCTCCCCTACTTGAGTTTTTCGAAAAATTGCATTTAGAGAGAGAAAGTGAATTCCCATCCCCAAGTTCGTGGACAAGAATTCATACGGCTTCCGTCAATCGATTAATCTCTTCCATCTCTTTTCTCTTTGATCTTGTGTTGATTTATTAGAGGCAATCTATTTTGGTTGCATCTCATAAGGGTTGATTCTAACTTAATCTCACCGTGTTCACGAAAGAAGGAAAAACAATCAAAAGGGAGAAATTCGTTTTTCTTCGCCTACATCAGGTCAGTTCACTATTTCGAGGATTCCCGAGGATTGAACCGTCGGATCGTCGCGATTTTTGGACAGTAGCTTCTAGACACATTCTTCCACGTTTCCACCGAAGGGATTGTCGTTCGAAGGTCTGGAAGGTCTGTTTCGAATAGGGGAAGATTGGTAAACAATTTACATCTCCTTTGAAGTTGTGGGCACTTCGTTTGCAACGGTAGATTGATCATCGAAAGGTATTTCTTCTTATCCCTCTTTATATGAAATAACGATTAACGGATCCTATGGTTAAAAGGAAGTAGGCTAAAATTTTTATATTTCCGCTGCTATACCTTAGCCCTATTTCCAACATCCTGAAGGAATATGCTCATCATTTCTCTGGTGTGGTGGCAGTGGTGGCAGCCCACTTGGATGTGGTGTGACTACTGGCCTTTTACTCTGCCTACGTCCAGTAGATGGGGGTGACCTGCCTCTATGGGAAGATCTCGGTTCTCGGGGCGAAGGTGATTCAGACCGCCTACTTTTCTCCTTTCTACGCTTCTTATGTTTTCGCCCTTCCGATCCACCCAAGGAGAGATTTGGCCGTGGCCGCCTTGGGATATCTGATCCGCCCAGATCAATCCTCTGGCCAGTGGATCCGCCCACCAGAGTTTGAGTGGTTCTTTGACTCCCTCCTGTGCCAGCAGGAAATAACTCTCGATTGATTGGTCGTTCTCCTAACGCCGTCGTGGTGGTTACCATGGATTCCGTATTATGGGCTTGGAGAAATGAAGAATTGTGGGCGTTTGGTCGATGAAGGCGGCAAACTCCAAAATGGGGGAATGGTCGTGAATGACCGTAGGCGATCACCTGTTTCAGGGCCAAACCTTTCCCCTATAGCTTCTGCACACATGTTAATGAATGCGTCCGGGGGCATACTACTTTCAGCTTGCATTGGGGGAGCATTAGAATCAGTGCGACCAGCACTAGTTATTAGTGGTGTTTCAACCCCTGAGGAGGGGTTATGATCTCCATTTGTCATTTTTCTTCTAACCGTGAATGAAAACCCTTTATTTGTTTAAGGATTCCACGATCACCACACCAATTGATGACAAGTAGAGAAATTCCGATCAACTTCTGTCCCTGTGGGGGCGTCGTTGGGTTCGACGGGGGGAAGCTCCGATGCCAAAGTCAGTAAGGATGAATAGAAAGACAAACTGAAATGACAAAGGGTAGAGGATATGAGTGTGTGTGTACCTTGATAGCCTAAGGATGTAGGCTATATATAGCTAGGAAGTTGTAACCTTCGGCAACCAGAAAGTCGCCATTAATGTTCCATTAATGGCGGTTACAAGTTATCCTTAAACTGGCTGTTTAGCTAATTGATAGCTCATTAATGGCCTTTATGGCCGAGTCGACTTTAGTTGTTACAGTGACGAACCAAGTAGATGAGGAGATTCGCCTTATAGGTTCGCCAGCGGATCTCTTTGAGCGGGATCGTGGAGATCCGCCAGCCGGATCTCCTTTGGGGATTAATACGCGGCATTCTCTAGGTGAATATCCCTTTCGGTCCTCAAGATAATATCTCAATGTTATCAATTTGTTTTAATAAGATATATATTTTATAACTATATAAAGGCAATCCCTTTTAAGCACTAAATAAAGTCTAATAAAAGGAAATCCGTAAGTTTGTTTAAAGTGATTATAAAGTATTCATACAAGCATGAAGTGAGACAAAACTTTATAATAAACTAATAAACTTAAAACCACCCCAAGTCAAGTGATATGTTTAGGATTGATATATCACTGTTGAGACTTGCATGTAACAATGTCTTCTGTCCGACAGAAAGCTGATCTCACAAGCTTCATATATACAGATATCTGGACAGTTACATGGATCCGATGAAAAGTAGTTCATTAGGATTGGGGATCCGATTTGAGATAACAGGATGGGTAGATTCATCCTTGTCACCTGTTCATCTCATTGGTATTAATAGGTATAACTAATCCTCAGACTCAAAGGAATATTAATTGGTATTCTGGATTACGGAATGTGACGCTTTGACTCTGGTGTAACACGATCCTTAACAGAGATGACTCTGGGGTGTGAACAGTTGGGTATCACAGGAAGTGATTGCGGGATCGTTATATATTGGATTGAGCATTTATCACTCCCGATAAATGGGAGATACATCCAAGGATCGCTTGTGGAAGACTCGACTCTAAATCCTTGCAAGGTGATAGCTTAAGACTTGAAATACAGATTTCACTTAACCTATCTATTTGAGTTGACTCGGCCTGTACAAGTAAAACGAACGTCTCGCTATATGTGACTTGACATCATCCATAGTCATAAGATTCAGTTCAAGGATGTAGTTGATAAAGGATCGAATTATACTGTAACTAATACGGAAAGGTTAACGACAGAATCAACCTGTCTTCTTATGGCTCTGGGGGAATGATTATGGACTTGCTAATCACATACTCTGTACATCATTCCATTATGCAAAGATTAAATATAATTCTTTGAAAATTATTTAATAACGTTGCATACGGCTAGAAGCAATAAGAACCTAATGGGTCACACATAAGACTTGGAACCTAAAAGAGAGATGGATGTTAATTAATTGATAGAAGCCCAATTGAGCCCAATAAGGCCCATGGACCATAAGGGGGTCGAAATTCATGTAGTCAAAATACATGAATAATTAATTTGATTTCATTAATTCTAATTGGATTAGGATTATGAATTAAATTAATTAAGAGATAAATAAGTGAGGAGTTTTAATTAGATTATATACTCCTATTATTATCCAATAAGGTTATTATTATTATCTTTAATATATTAGATATTTAATGAGATAATAATTAGGAATTCTATTCCGAATTGAATTCCTATTCAGTAACCTAATTCTATCTAACTAGGGATTAGATACAAGAGGTTATAAATAAACCCCCTATGGGATTTTCAAAATCCACTAGCCAAGAGTGCAACCCTAGTGTGATTTTCGAAATCCCCTATAGTGCAAGAGAGAGAAAATTTCGACACCCCCAGTTCGAGGACGAGATTTTCCACGGCTTCCTTCCGATCAATTGATTTCATCTATTTCTTTTATCCTTGATCTTGTGTTGATTAATTAGAGGCAATCTACTTTGGTTGCTATTCAACGGTTGATTCTAAATTAATCTTCCTGTGTTTTATTTCGTGTTTGGGAACTCGGAGAAGAGTTGTGGGCACTTCATTAACAACGGTTGATTGATCATCAAAAGGTAATTCTTCTTATCCCTCTTTATATGAAATAACGATTAACGGATCCTAGGGTTAGTGGAAATAGGTTAAAAAATTTTATATTTTCGCTGCTATACCTTAGCCTAATTTCCAATATGGAATCCTCAGCGGAATGTCCAGTGTGGCTTCTGTGGGAAGAAGGGACACACCACAAAGGTGTGCTGGCACTGGGGTGCTGACCAGTCAGTGAGATTTCCCAAACGGAAGGTCAGCTGTGACTTTTGTGGAAAAAATAGACACACTGTCCAAGTGTGTCGTCATAAGATTAAGTATGATGCTATACCTGCTGAGCCTAACAAACAAGGACCCAAAAAGACTTGGGTACCTAAAGATAACTAGCTATATTGCAGGTAAGCCTGAGGTGTGCTGAGAAGTCAAAGATGTGGTACATTGACAGCGCATGCTCGAGGCATATGACTGGTGATGAAACTCAGTTCATCACACTTGTGCGTAAACGAGGTGGAAGCGTAAGTTTTGGAGACAACAAAAAGGGTAAGATAGTAGGGTCAGGAACCGTTGGTGGTAATCTTACTATTGAGTCAGTCTCCCTAGTCAGTGGACTTAAATATAACTTACTCAGCGTAGCTCAGCTATGTGATAATGGGAGAAAAGTTATATTTGATAACACTGGATGTAAAATACTCGAGGGAAAAACAAATGAATTGATTTTAACTGCCCCTCGTATTGATAATGTCTTTGGAAAAGAAATTTTCGAAAAATGTATGCTTAGTGTCAAAGGAAGAAAATTCCTAGCTATGGCACAGGAGACTTGGTCATGTAAGCATGGACCTCCTGGCCAAATTAGCAAGAAAGCAATTAGTTGAGGGACTGCCAGAACTTAAGTTCGAAAAGGATCAATTATGCAATGCTTGTCAGGCTGGAAAACAAACTAAAACATCTTTTCATAGTAAAAACATTGTCTCAACCAAGCGTCCACTTGAGTTGCTACACTTGGATCTCTTCGGACCAGTCCAGCCGCTGAGCTTGGGTGGTAGGAGATTTTCCTTGGTCATTGTAGATGACTTTTCTCGGTACACTTGGATCATCTTGCTGAGTAGCAAGGATGATACCTTTGAGACATTTTCAACATTAGTAAGAAAACTTGAAAATGATAAAGACCTAAAGTTAGCTCACATCCGAAGTGATAATGGTGGAGAATTAAAAAACCAACAGTTTGTTGAATTCTGTGAAGCCAGTAGCATTGACCATAATTTTTCTGCTCCTAGAACGCCTCAACAGAATGGGGTTGTTGAAAGGAAAAACAGAACCTTGGTTGAAATAGCCAGGACAATGCTGAGTGAGCATATGCTTCCAAAGTACTTTTGGGGAGAAGCTGTCAACACAGCTTGCTACATACTTAATAGGGCTCTAGTCAGACCCATATTAAAGAAGACTCCCTACGAACTTTGGAAAGGACGAAAGCCCAACATTGGATACTTTCGTGCCTTCGGCTGTAAATGTTTTATTCTAAATACTAAAGACAGCCTTGCTAAGTTTGATTCAAAAGCTGATGAAGCTATCTTTTTAGGCTACTCAACAAACAGCAAAGCATATAGAGTTTTCAATAAACGAACTCAGGTCTTAGAAGTGTCAGTACACATTGAGTTCGATGAAACTAACCCTATAGGAAAAGACAAGCAGCTGACTGAGGATGATCCATACTCAGCACCCGCTGACCAAGAAACAGCCGCTGAGTCACTACCCCAAGGGCTGACCAAAGGTAAGAGTGAAACTCAAATTGTTTTCACTGACCAATCTATACCTGCAGATATTGTTGAAACACAACTAGCTCAAGACATCACTCTACCAAAAGAGATCAGAATACCAAGAGGACACTCAGAGAGTGCCAATCTTGATGCTGCTGAAAACACCCTGATGACAAGAAATCAACTCAGGAGATACTTCAGTAACGTAGCATTCGTCTCAGTTCAGGAACCAAAGAACTTCTCTGAAGCTGAGCACGATGAGTTCTGGATGAGTGCAATGCAAGAAGAACTTGATCAGTTCAGAAGAAATGAAGTATGGGACTTAGTGCCAAATCCAAGAAGCCAGAAGACCATAGGAACAAGATGGGTCTTCCGCAACAAGCTAGATGAACAAGGGAACGTGGTCAGGAACAAAGCAAGACTTGTAGCTCAGGGCTATAGTCAGTAAGAAGGTATTGACTACGGTGAGACCTTCGCCCCAGTGGCAAGGCTAGAGGCTATAAAATTTTTATGTGCATATGCAAGTTATATGAACTTTAAATTATTTCAAATGGATGTTAAGAGTGCATTCCTTAATGGAGTTATAAACGAGGAAGTCTATGTTAATCAGCCTCCAGGATTTGAGGATCCCAAGTTCCCAAACCACGTTTATAAACTCAAAAAGGCTCTGTATGGTCTCAAGCAAGCACCACGTGCTTGGTATGAGAGGCTGACCAGTTTCTTGTTGACTAGAAATTATGTCAGAGGTAAAGCTGATACAACCTTATTCATTAAGAGGAAAGGTAAAGATACCCTACTGGCTCAGATATATGTTGATGACATTATTTTTGGTGCCACTAATGAATCCATGTGCAAGGAATTTAGTAAGCAGATGCAGACTGAGTTTGAAATGTCAATGATGGGAGAACTCAACTTCTTCCTTGGATTTCAAATCAAACAAGGGAAAAATGGCATCTTCATCAGTCAAACTAAGTATGCTAAGGAGATATTGAAGAAGTATGAACTTGAGAATTGCAAGTCAATATCTACCCCTATGGGCACTAACACTGTCCTCTACGCTGACGAAAATGGTAAGTCAGTAGACAGCAGATTGTACCGAGGTATGATTGGTTCTGTACTCTACTTAACTGCTAGTAGGCCAGACATTCAGTTCTCAATATGTTATTGTGCTAGATATCAATCTAACCCTAAGGAATCTCATTACATAGCTGTAAAAAGAATCCTTAGATATTTGCAAGGCTCGGTGAATGCAGGTTTGTGGTATCCCAATACTCATTGGATACACTAATGCTGACTACGGACGAGACAAGCTTGAACGAAAAAGCACCTCAGGAGGATGTCACTTCCTTGGAAGTTGTCTTGTGTCTTGGTTCAGTAAGAAGCAGTCGTCAGTAGCCCTGTCAACCACTGAAGCTGAGTACATTGCTGCTGGAAGCTGTGTCGCTCAAGTCCTCT
This sequence comes from Euphorbia lathyris, assembly GCF_963576675.1. Classification (NCBI taxonomy): domain Eukaryota; kingdom Viridiplantae; phylum Streptophyta; class Magnoliopsida; order Malpighiales; family Euphorbiaceae; genus Euphorbia; species Euphorbia lathyris. The sequence goes on from NC_088910.1 coordinate 94,998,027, forward strand.
GGATTAAGCAACAGCTAGAAGATTATGGTGTTCAGACTAAAACAATTGAAGTCAAATGTGACAATAAAAGTGCCATTGACCTATCAAAGAACCCAATCCAGCACAGCAGGATGAAGCACGTAAGTATAAGACATCACTTCATTAGAGATCATGTACTCAAGGGAGAGATCAAGCTGACCTATGTCCCAACGGATGAGCAGCTTGCTGATATCTTCACAAAGCCACTGGCTCGTGAGCAATTCAACATACTTAGAGAAGCCATTGGTATTTTTAATCCTCTTCAATAAATTCCAAGTGTAATATGTGATATATGCATGCTGAGTTGATTACCATGCTGAGTAGATATACACGCTGAGTGGTTATCTTAAACTGAGTTACTAAACACACGAATTATTCCTTTGCGTAGAACTGAGTACTCAGAACATTAAATGTTTAGAATTCTTAACACTGAGTAAAAGATTCATTGCACAAATTAATGTTAAACACGCAAATTGAATAGCCACCTAGGATGATGTAAGCGTAATAATTAAAAAATACATGCGCCGATTGTGTCATAAATGCCAGAATCTTTGTCGGTTGAGTATCTCAAGGTCAAACGGCCACCTCAACGCTTCAGATCAACTCGACACCTCTATAAATAGTGGACGAATTCCCACTTGTACCTCTTTACGCTCAGAAATTTCTGGTATTCAAATCCTCTCTTTTTCCAAAAATCCCAAACTTCTCAAATTTCTCTAAGAATCATGTCTAACGATTCTCAGAATGTCTCCAGTGCCGGTTATGATGATAACCTCTCCGATGAAAACCGTCCATCTCCTGCTCAGCAGGAATATAGAGAGACTCCCACCAAGTCTCAAGAACCTGGTCAGCGTGACCACTCTAAGGTCACTACCCCGAGCAAGAAAACCCAGGCTGACCAAGCTACCTCTTCGAAAGGGAAACAGAAGCAGGATAAGGGAAAGAAACCGATGGAACATACCTACTCCCTAGTTTACAGCAGCGTAAGGGGATATAAAGTTGACCACTCCCGCTGGTTCTCGAAGGGATTTGTGGAAGCTGAGCAACCCTTCTGTGAATGGATCTCAAAGAACGGCTGGACCGAGCTGTTCTCGACTCGAGAAGCCACTTACCCTGAGTTAGTGAAGGAGTTCTACACTAACCTAAGAGCAGCTGATGATAACCGGGACTACATGGTCACCAAGGTTCAAGGAAAAGATATCTTCATCAACCCTTCTTACCTTGCCTCACTGCTAAAACTAAAAACCGAAGGAGCTAAACTTAGGAAATCAGTTGACCAGGATAAAATTGATTATCCCGCTGAGTTTTGCAAACCTGCCGGTCATGTCGGGGAAATCTCAAGCACCTCGATTGTTGGGGTTTAGTATCCTATAAACAATTGTTCTAGGATACAAACTTAATGTAAATGAATTGTTCTTTATATCATTTGTTTAATGAGATATATGTTTTATAACTATATAAAGGCAATCCCTTTTAAGCACTAAATAAAGTCTAATAAAAGGAAATCCATAAGTTTATTTAAAGTGATTATAAAGTGTTCATACAAGCATGAAGTGAGACAAAACTTTATAGTAAACTGATAAACTTAAAACCACCCCAAGTCAAGTGATATGTTTGGGATTGACATATCACTGTTGAGACTTGTATGTAACAATGTCTTCTGTCCGACAGAAAGCTGATCTCACAAGCTTCATATATACAGATATCTAGACAGTTACATAGATCCGATGAAACGTTGTTCATTAGGATTGGGGATCCGATTTGAGATAACAGGATGGGTAGATTCATCCTTGTCACCTGTTCATCTCATTGGTATTAATAGGTATAACTAATCCTCAGACTCAAAGGAATATTAATTGGTATTCTGGATTATGGAATGTGATTCTTTGACTCTGGTGTAACACGATCCTTAACAGAGATGACTCTGGGGTGTGAACAGTAGACGTTGGGTATCACAGGAAGTAATTGCGGAGTCGTTATATATTGGATTGAGCATTTATCACTCCCGATAAATGGGAGATACATCCATGGATCGCTTGTGGAAGACTCGACTCTAAATCCTTGCAATATGATAGCTTAAGAGTAAGAAATACAGATTTCACTTAACCTATCTTTTTGAGTTGACTCGGCCTGTACAAGTAAAACGAACGTCTCGCTACATGTGACTTGACATCACCCATAGTCATAAGATTCAGTTCAAGGATGTAGTTGATGAAGGATCGAATTATACTGTAACTAATACGGAAAGGTTAACGACAGAATCAGCCTGTTTTCTTATAGCTCTGGCGGAATGATTACGGACTTGCTAATCACATACTCTGTACATCATTCCGTTATGCAAAAATTAAATATAATTCTTTGAAAATTAATTTAATAACGTTGCATACGGCTAGAAGCAATAAGAACCTAATGGATCACACATAAGACTTGGAACCTAAAAGAGAGATAGATGTTAATTAATTGATAGAAGCCCAATTGAGCCCAATAAGGCCCATGGACATAAGGGGGTCGAAATTCATGTAGTAATATACATGAATAATTAATTTGATTTTGTTAATCCTAATTAGATTAGGAATATGAATTAAATTAATTAAGAGATAATTAAGTTAGGAGTTTTAATTAGATTAATATACTCCTATTATTATCCAATAAGGTTATTATTATTATCCTTAATATATTAGATATATAGTGAGATAATAATTAGGAATTCTATTCCGAATGGAATTCCTATTCAGTAACCTAATTCTATCTAACTAGGGATTAGATACAAGAGATTATAAATACCCCTTCCCTTGAGATTTTCGAAATCCAAGAAAGCTATACCCTACTGTGATTTTCGAAAATCACCTAGTCCAAGAGAGAGAAAATTCGACACCCCTAGTTCGAGGACGAGATTTCTTGACGGCTTCGTTTGATCAATTGATTTTCATCTATTTCTTTTATCCTTGATCTTGTGTTGATTAATTAGAGGCAATCTACTTTGGTTGCTATTCAATGGTTGATTCCAAATTAATCTTCCCGTGTTTTATTTCGTGTTTCGGAACTCGAAGAAGAAAAACAAACAAAATGGAGAAATTCGTTTTACTACTCCTACATCAGGTCAGTTCACGATTTCGCGGATTCCCGGAGATTGAACCGTCGGATCGTCGCGATTTTTGGACAGGAGCTTCTAGACATATTCTTCCACGTTTCCACCAAAGGGATTGTCGTTCGGACGTCTGGAAGGTCTATTTCGGATAGGGGAAGATTGGTAGATAGTTTCTATCTCTTTTGAAGTTGTGGGCACTTCGTTTGCAACGGTAGATAGAACTTCTAAAAGTTATTTCTTCTTATCCTTCTTTATATGAAATGACGGTTAACAGATTCTGTTTTGATTATCGAATGAAAATTTGTTTAAAAATTTGTTTTACCAATTTGTAAATCAAAATGTTAAATGAATTAAAATCAAAATAATTGGGACGTGCATAATTAAAGTTTTGTATAGTTATATTAATCTAAAGATTAATATAAAAGATACGAAACTATTAGAAGTAAAATTGGATGAAAGTTAATTTGATATGTTAATGTGATTAACATAAATATTACATAAGATAGTTATGTAATCAACCAATTAAATTTATTTAATTGAGTATATGCGCGTTTGGAGTTATGGACATATTTGGACCCTCTTTAGTCTTTTGGTATTTTTGAAATAGGGCCTGCGAGTCCTGCCTTTCTACTATCTATTGTAATTTCTCCTCTCATCTGATTCCCTTCAATTCAATTGAAGTTTTCTTTAGTAGTATAGAAATTAATATGTAATTTCAAGGCGCCATGGAGAAGACGGAGGACCTAAAGAGAAATATGTAATAGTTAGTATTTCCTTAGGTTTGCCCTTTTATTCCGTCTCTGGCTCGACGGAATAATTTAGATGATATGTCCATAACGCCAATGTATGTGAATGTATGTGTCTGATGTATGCTAAAGAAAATCAAGACTAAGTTAGATTATGAGACCTAAAACAAAATCCCTCATTAAAAAGTTAAGTAAATAAACAAGTTATTAAAATCGGTTGCCCCTCCCTAATATTATAATTCAGCCGGCAGTGCTGAGGGCCTTTGGGTTGTTGAGTAAACTCAAGCTCGGGGTCCTTTCGGCAACACCTGAATTATGGAAAATCATTTTCATGAATATGGGGTAATACTTAAATTAGATTATGATAATTGGATGAGTAAACTCATGTTGTCATAAACTAATGGGCAAGACGGTTGGGATTAATATGAATAGCATATTAGTTACTAATGTGGTTAGTAACCCAATAACCTAGGAATCACATTAAAGATGTGATTGATTACATGAATCTACCTAATGAATGAGACTAGCTTGTTGAGTAAACTCAAGGCGAAATCTCAGGAGTTAGGATCCTAGCTCACTAAAGGATTTGTAAAATTCTTCGAATTAATATGGAGGGCTATTAATTTGGCAAAATAGTGGGAGCAATCTAAAATAAACTAAAAGGCATATAATTTTAGATTGATATACTTTAAGCAAATGAATGACATACGTTTACTCTTTCTCACTCTCAGGTTTAATTAAACCCACTCTTATAATCATGACTAACACCAATCTGCAAAACATTCTTACCGATAACAAATTGAATGGTTCAAACTTCACCGACTGGTTTCGTAACCTCAAAATTGTTTTGAAGTTTGATAAAATAGGGTATGTACTTGATACATCGATACCCCCTCTCCCTGCTGATGATGCTCCCATTGAGGAAATTGATGCTTACCAGAAGCATAAGGCTGATGATGATCATGCCGGATGCATCATACTTGCATCGATGACACCGGAATTACAAAGGCAACATGAGGAAATGGATGCCTATTCCATCATCATGCACCTAAAGGAATTGTTTGGGAAACAAACCAGGTGCGAACGCTACCAGATATCCAAGTTGTTATATCGTAGTAGGATGCAAGAGGGCACATCTGTCATGACACATTGTGTCAAGATGATTGGCTACATTACCAAACTTTCTAGTATTGGATTTGCGATGGATAACGAATTGAGTATAGACTTAATTCTTCAATCCCTCCTAGAAAGTTATTCACAGTTCATTATGAACTATCAGATGAATGACTTGCAAACCTCTCTTGAAGAGCTTGCAAATATGCTCAAGTCAGTTGAGCCCAATATGAAGAAAGACAAAGCCATACCGGCTCTTGTCATTGAGGGATCAAAGAAAAGGAAAGGGAGCTATCCCAATCCTAATTATCCCAAGAAAGGTAAGAAAGCCGTGCCCTACAAAGCTAAGAGAAAGGAAGTGAAGAAGCCCAAAGGAGAGTGCCACTTCTGTGGTAAAGACGGGCATTGGAAGAGGAACTGCAAGGAGTACCTAGCCTCCCTCAAGAAGGGAAATGGCGGTGCTTCAACTTCTGGTATGTTTTATATTGAAATAAATACAGTTTCACTGTCTGAATCTTGGGTATTAGATACCGGATGTGGATCTCATATTTGTACAAATATGCAGGAGCTAAATCAGAGTAGGGAACTAAAGAAAGAAAGCATAAGCTTGCGAGTAGGAAATGGAGCAAGAGATGCCGCCCTCGCAATTGGAGATTATGTTTTAAATTTGCCCTCTGGGCTTGTAATAGAATTAAGGAATTGTTTATACGTTCCTCAAATGTCTCGCAACATTATTTCTATTAGTCGTCTTGTTGACGAAGGTTTTCATATTTCTCGCAATTCGATCTTTTATTTTTCAGGAATTTCACAAAATGGGATTTATGTGTTAGATAACAAAATTCCTGCTTTTGCAATTGATACCAAAAGACATAAGCTAGATAATTCAACTTACTTGTGGCATTGTCGTTTAGGCCATATAAACAAGAGACGCATGCTAAAGCTACATTCAGATGGGCTTATAGATCCAATCGATCCCGAATCATTGGAAACATGCGAATCATGTTTAAAAGGTAAAATGACAAAGACACCCTTTATCAATAAAGGTGAGCGTGTATCAGACACTCTAGGACTCATTCATTCAGATGTATGTGGTCTTATGTCAGTCCAAGCAAGAGGAGGATTCAGATTCTTCATAAGCTTCATAGATGACCATACCCGATATGGTTACATCTACTTGATGAAGCACAAGTCAGAAGCTTTTGAGAAATTCAAATGCTTCAAGAATGAAATAGAAAATCAATTAGGAAAGAAAATAAAGACGCTTCGATCTGATCGAGGTGGCGAATATCTTTCAGATGATTTTCTGAATTATCTAACTGAATGTGGGATATGCTCACAATGGACACCTCCCTATACACCACAACATAATGGTGTGTCCGAGAGGAGAAACCGTACCCTATTAGATATGGTACGATCCATGATGAGCATGGCCTTGCTTCCAAAGACGTTATGGGGCTATGCCTTAGAAACTGCCCTCTTCAATCTAAATCGAGTACCAACTAAATCCGCTAGTTCCACACCATATGAATTGTTCGTTGGTAGGAAACCCGTGTTTTCATTTATGAGAGTATGGGGTTGTTCAGCCTTTGTCAAACGCATTGCGTCCGACAAACTAGATTCGAAATCTGATAAATGTTTCTTCATTGGATACCCTAAGGAAACTATGGGATATTACTTCTATCATCCAGATGATCAGAAAGTAATCGTATCCAAGCACGCAACCTTCTTAGAGAAAGAGTTTCTCGAAGAAACACAAAAGGGGAGCATGATTGAACTTGACGAAGTTCAAGAAGAAGAAACACCGACTGAAACAACAGAGGCGGTTGAGGTACCCAAAGGAGTCCCATTAGATGAGACTCCAGTGCCACCTATTTGTAGATCACAAAGAGCTCGTGAACTCCCAGTTAGATATGGTTTTCTAGTGGGAGATGATAATGAGGTTCCCGTGTTAGACGACGAACCCGAAAACTACGAAGAGGCTCTTACTAGTCCAGATTCTAAAGCATGGCTTGAGGCCATGGATACTGAAATGGATTCCATGTATACCAACCAAGTGTGGACTTTGGTTGATCCACCCGAAGGGATAATACCCATTGGGTGCAGGTGGATCTTCAAAAAGAAGACAGACATGGATGGAAAGTTTAGTGTTGGTCCCTTATAACGTTACAAGTATAGTTCCAAGGGGGGGTTAGGAACTATTTAAAAATTTTAAGTTAGGGCAGACTTCTTTTTCGTGAGAAAAAGGTTTTAACAGCGGCGCTGAGTGAATAGCAAGATACTGGCTTAGTCTACTGGTGACTAGGTCAGTTTCTTTACTTGAGTCAGGAGATAGCACTTAGAGTCTATTCCTGAGCTCAGGTATTCAATGCGCACAACTCAGCTTGACCTCTTTACTTGGCCAGTTTTTGTTTAAGCAAGCAATAAATATATAAAGGAGTTTAAGGTTAGAAATATGTTACTCAGCAGATTTATCCAGGTTCGGCCTCCAAGCCTACGTCCTGTCCCCGGAACACGTTCCGAGATTTCGAATTCTCTACTGAGCTCTTTAACGGTAGAGCATCAAACCTTTTACAATCTTAGCAACTGAGTATAACAAGAGTACCTTCCTCTATACCTCTACTCAATCCTAATCTCTCGCTGAGTACTATAACCGAGTACTCAGCCTCTCCTTTTTAATCTCTAGAAATGATAAGTGTTTGTCCTAAACAACGATTGCTAAGACACCTTAGATGATTGAATAATCACTCTAGACTTTTACACAAAAGATATGAAATTTAGTGTAAGATTGCTTTGCTTTTTCTTGCAGAACTTTGCGTAGAGATTTGGTCAGCGTAATGGCTTGATCAAGTTCTGTGTTGAATGAAGCAACTGAAGGGGTCTATTTATAGAGACGTCTGAGGCATCGGTCATTTCGAATTTCGAAATAACCGTTGGAGGGAAATGACTGTTGAAACACCTTTCCACATAATTTTGATTTGATAAAATTGTTTAAGTATAATTGAAATACATATTCTAAAACACACTAAGTTTAAATGCTTTGCTTTATTCTACTAATGTGTTTGTTCAATGTTGAGTTAAAATTGTTTATAAGACACAAGAATTAAAAGGCCCAAGCCCAATACAAGTGTTAAAGCCCAAGTCAAACAACTCAGTACAACTCGGCCCGCGTTTGTCAAAACGTTGTCGCTTTGGACAAAACGCAACTCAGCAAGAGAAGGATCTAGAAGACCTTCGGGAACAACTTCAAGATGAAGCTGCTGAGTAGTCTCGACAAAGCATACAAGACAGCAGCTGGCAAATGAAAACTTCCAGACAAAGTATTTCTACTTTGGGTAAAGTTCAGACGACACAGTATGCTGTCCAGTTGACTTTACCATAAAAAGAGAGACAGTCTGCTGAGCTGACCGAGGACAGAAGATACAAAATTCTGATTGGCCGAGAGCTCTGAGCAAGTCAGGATGACAACGACAGGTAGCCGTTTCCCTCCAACGGTTATTTCGAAATTCGAAATGACCGATGCCCAGACGTCTCTATAAATAGTGCCATCAGAAGCTTCATTCAACACAGAACTTGATCAAGCCATTACGCTGACCAAATTTCTACACAAGTTCTGCAAGCAAAGAATCAAAGCAAATCTTACACTACAATTCTTATATCTGTGTAAAAGTCTAGAGTGATTATTTCAATCGTCTAAAGTGTCTTAGCAAATCTTTGTATAGGACAAAACACTTATCATTTCTAGAAGATAGAAAGGAGAGGCTGAGTACTCGGTTATAGTACTCAGCATGAGATTAGGACTGAGTAGAGGTATAGAGGAAGGTACTCTTGTTATACTCAGTTGCTAAGATTGTAAAAGGTTTGAGGCTCTACCTTTAAAGAGCTCAGTAGAGGATTCGAAATCTCGGAACGTGTTCCGGGGACAGGACGTAGGCTTAGAAGAAGCCGAACCTGGATAAATCTGCTGAGTAAAGTATTTCTTACCTTTAACTCCTTATATATATTGCTTGCTTAAAATAACCAAAAACTGACCAAGTAAAGAGGTCAAGTAGAGTTGTGCGCATTGAACATCTGAGCTCAAGAATAGACTCTAAGTGCTATCTCCTGACTCAAGCTAAGAAACTGACCTAGTCACCAGTTGACTAAGCCAGTATCTTGTTGTTTACTCAGCGCCGCTGTTAAAACCTTTTTCCTAGAAAAAGAAGTCTGCCCTAATTGCAAAAAAGTTTAAATAGTTCCTAACCCCCCCTTGGAACTATACTTGCAACCTTACAAGGGACCAACAAGTGGTATCAGAGCTTAAAAGCTCACTGTAAAAGGTCTAACAACCTTGAGCTGATCCCTACCATGGGCGTAAACAGCACTCGGTTTCTCCCTGGAAACCAAACAACTCAGATACTGCCTGAGGGGCTGTCCATTACTAGGCCTCCCCTATTCTTCGGGTCAAACTATACCTTCTGGAAGAATAGGATGAAAAATTTCATTCAGGCTACAAACATGAGTGCCTGGCTATCTATAGTCCAAGGCCCATTTGTACCTGTCGAAGTTGTGGCTGGCCAAACAGTTGTAAAAGCTGAGGCCAAATGGACAGAGGATGATCTTAAGAAGCTCCAAAACCATGCTTCGGCTATCAATATGCTTCACTGTGCACTCGATGCTGCAGAATATAATAAAATCTCAGGTTGTGAGTCGGCACAAGAGATCTGGAAAAAGCTGGAAGTCACCTACGAGGGAACAAATAAAGTAAAGGAGTCCAAGGTGAATCAGCAGATGAGACTGTACGAGCTGTTCGAGATGAACAATGATGAGGGCATTTCAGACATGAATGCAAGGTTCACCAACATCATTAATGAGCTCAAGAGACTTGGAAAAATCTTCACTGAGGAAGAACAAGTCAAAAAGATACTCAGGAGTCTTCCTAAAGATTGGCAAGCAAAGAAGACAGCAGTTGAGGAAGCTCAGGATTTAACCACCTACAAATATGACGAACTCATCGGTTCATTGCTGACCCATGAGATATCTATGAAGAACTTCGAGGTGAAGGAAAAATCTGAAGACAAGAAGCAGAAATCCTTTATCATGAAAGCTGACTCCACTGACGGGAGCTCAACTGATGATGAGGAGATGGCTATGTTCACAAGGAAGATGAAAAGGCTATTCAGGAAAAATGACAAATACTCTAAGAAGCCTTACAGAAAGTTTGATAAGTATAAAGCTGACTCAAGCGACATCAAATACAAAAAGGACAGCTCAAAGCCCATTACATGCTTTGAGTGCCATCAAACTGGTCATATTAAGTCAAGCTGCCCCACACTGAGGAAAGACAAGAAGAGCGGGAAGAAGGCAATGGTGGCTACTTGGAGCGACAGTGATGAGTCTTCATCTACAGAAACTGAGGCCACCGAGTCAGCAAAGATATGCTTCATGGCTGACGAACTTGCTGAGCCATGCATCTCTGAGCATGCTGACCTATCCGTCGCAAATCAAATGAGGTAATTTCTCTTCCCCAGCTCAGAAACGATATGGTTAATGCCCTGAGTGATCTCTACACACTTGTCAAGAAGTGTAATAAAAAAGTTAGAGCACTCAGCAGGCGCTGTGACGAAGTGGAAGAGGTCAAACTGAGTGACCTCAGATTCCTTCTTTAGGACAATACAACTCTGCATGATAACATGAAGATCATACATGAGTCTGTCTCTGAAGTCCAGTCAGTTTCAAAAAAACTGAGAAAGGACGTCACAACTATCCAGGACCAACTAAAGGTTCCAAATAAAAGAAACAGTCCTCTGAGAACTCAGTACCAAGGTACTCAGCAGAGATGGAATCCCCAGCGAAAAGTCCAGTGTGACTTTTGTGGGAAGTTAGGACACACCACTAAGGTGTGCTGGCATGCTCAGCACTGGGGTGCTGACAAGTCAGTGAAACATCCTAAACAGAAGGTCAGCTGTGACTTCTGTGGAAAGAATGGCCATACTGTTCATGTATGTCGCCATAAAATGAAATATGATGCTTTACCTGTTGCACCTAACAAGTAAGGACCCAAAAAGAATTGGGTACCTAAAAGTAACTAGTTACAATGCAGGTAAGCCTGAGATGTGCCGAGAAGTCAAAGATGTGGTATATTGACAGCGCATGCTCAAGGCATATGATGGGTGATGAAACTCAGTTCATCACGTTTGAGCGTAAACGAGGAGGGAGTGTAATTTTTGGAGACAACAAGAAGGGTAAGATAGTAGGGTCAGGAACCATCGGAGGTAATCCTACTATTGAATCTGTCTCCCTAGTCAGCGGACTCAAATATAACTTACTCAGCGTAGCTCAGCTATGTGACAATGGGAGAAAAGTTATATTTGATGCTACTGGATGTAAAATATACGAGGGTAAAACAAATGAGTTAATATTAACTGCCCCTCGAATAGATAATGTCTTTATGCTAGACTTAGAGAAAAAGTTTTCAAAAACTGTGTGCTTAGTATCAAAGGAAGAAAATTCCTGGCTATGGCACAGGAGACTTGGTCATGTAAGCATGGACCTCCTGGCCAAACTAGCAAGAAAGCAATTGGTTGAGGGACTGCCTGAACTTAAATTTGAAAAAGATCAATTATGCCACGCTTGCCAAGCTGGAAAACAAACCAAACAATCTTTTCATAGCAAAAATATTGTCTCAACTAAACGTCCGTTAGAGTTACTACACTTGGATCTCTTCGGTCCAGTCCAGCCGCTGAGTCTGGGTGGAAGAAGATTTTCCTTGGTCATTGTAGATGACTTCTCTCGGTATACGTGGGTCATCTTGCTGACCAGCAAGGATGAAACCTTTGAGACATTTTCAAATTTGGTTAGAAAAATTGAAAATGAAAAAGACCTAAAATTAGCTCACATCCGTAGTGATAATGGTGGAGAATTCAAAAACTACAAGTTTGTTGAATTCTGTGAAGCCAGCGGCATTGACCATAATTTTTCTGCTCCTAGAACACCTCAGCAAAATGGGGTTGTAGAAAGGAAGAACAGAACTCTGGTTGAAATAGCCAGGACAATGCTGGATGAGCATAGGCTTCCAAAGTATTTTTGGGGAGAGGCTGTTAACACAGCGTGCTATATTCTTAATAGGGCTCTAGTTAGACCTATACTCAAGAAAACCCCCTATGAACTTTGGAAAGGACGAAAGCCCAATATTGGATACTTTCGTGCCTTTGGCTGTAGATGTTTTATTTTAAATACCAAAGATAGCTTAGCAAAGTTTGATTCAAAAGCTGATGAGGCTATCTTTTTGGGCTACTCAACAAACAGCAAAGCATACAGAGTTTTTAATAAGCGAACTCAAGTTTTAGAAGAGTCAGTACATGTAGAGTTCGACGAACTAACCCTGCAGGTAGATACCAACCGCTGACCGAAGATGATCCACACTCAGTAACCACCGCTGACCAAGAACCAGCTACTGAGTCATTCACGAAAAGGCTGACCAAGAGTAAGAGTGAACCTAAGATTACTTTTACTGACCCATCTACTTCTGCAGAGATTGTTGAAACACAGACAGCACAAGACATGAATCTACCTAAAGAGATAAGGATCCCAAGAGGGCACTCAGAGAGTGCGATCCTTGATTCTGCTGGGAATACCCTGATGACGAGGAATCAACTCAGGAAGTACCTCAGCAATGTTGCTTTCGTCTCAGTTCAAGAACCGAAGAATTTCGCTGAAGCTGAGTACGATGAATTCTGGATGAACGCAATGCAAGAAGAGCTCGATCAATTTAGAAGAAACAATGTATGGGAGCTAGTGCCTCATCCAAAGAGTCAAAAGACCATTGGAACAAGATGGGTCTTCAGGAACAAGATGGATGAACAAGGAAATGTAGTCAGGAACAAAGCAAGGCTTGTAGCTCAGGGCTACAGTCAGCAAGAAGGTATAGACTACGGTGAGACCTTCGCCCCAGTGGCAAGGCTAGAGGCAATTAGAATTCTATGTGCATATGCATCTTACATGAACTTTAAATTATTCCAAATGGATGTCAAAAGTGCATTTCTTAATGGAGTTATAAACGAGGAGGTTTATGTTAATCAACCTCTAGGTTTTGAGGACCCTAAGTTCCCAAACCATGTTTACAAACTCAAAAAGGCTCTGTACAGCCTCAAGCAAGCACCACGTGCTTGGTATGAGAGGCTGACAAGTTTCCTGCTGACTAGAAATTATGTCAGGGGCAAAGCTGATACAACCTTATTCATTAAGAGAAAGGGTAAAGATACCCTGCTGGCCCAAATTTATGTTGATGATATAATATTTGGTGCAACTAAACGAATCAATGTGCAAGGAGTTTAGAAAACAAATGCAGACTGAGTTTGAAATGTCCATGATGGGAGAACTCAACTTCTTCCTCGGTCTTCAAATTAAACAAGGAAAGAATGGCATATTCATCAGTCAAGCCAAATATGCCAAGGATATATTAAAGAAATATGACTTGGAGAATTACAAGCCAATATCTACTCCTATGGGCACTGACACTGTCCTCTGCGCTGACGAGAATGAGAACGCAGGTTTATGGTATCCCAATACTCATGATTTTACACTCATCGGATACACTGACGCTGACTATGGACGGGATAAGCTGGAACGTAAAAGCAGCTCTGGAGGATGTCACTTCTTAGGAAGCTGTCTGGTATCCTGGTTCAGCAAAAAGCAGGCGTCAGTAGCCTTGTCTACCACTGAAGCTGAGTACATTGCTGCTGGTCATTGTGTTGCTCAAGTCCTATGGATTAAGCAACAGCTTGAAGACTATGGTGTTCAAACGAAGACAATTGAAGTCAAATGTGACAACAAAAGTGCAATTGATCTTTCTAAGAACCCAATTCAACACAGCAGAATGAAGCATGTCAGCATCAGACATCACTTCATTAGAGACCATGTACTCAAGGGTGAGATCAAGCTGACTTTTGTCCCAACGGACAAACAGCTTGCGGATATCTTCACGAAGCCACTGGCTCGTGAGCAGTTCAGCATACTGAGAGAAGCTATTGGTATGTTTAATCCTCTTCAGTAAATTCCTGAACTAAATGAATATGCATGCTGGGTGAATTATTATGCTGAATGATTGTTTTTGCTGTGTACTCATTGAAATTTATTAAACAGCAAATACTGAGTAAACTTGCACACTGAGTAAATTAGTTTAAACTTAAACTTAGAAATTATCCCTTTATGCAATACTGACCACTCAGAATATCAAACGATTAGTATTCTAAACACTGAGTGTTATATCCATTAGAATAAATGCAATAGCACGCGTATAGCCCTAGGATGACGTATACGCCGTATGTGTCATAAATGCCAGGATCTTTGTCGGTTCAAAATCCCAAGGCAAAACTGACACATGGATTCGATTAAGATCCACACCACACATCACCTCTATAAATAATGGGTATTTCCCCATTTTTATTCTTTACGCTTATCGAACTCTCAAGCAAAGAAATTCCTTCTCTCTAAAAAAATCCATCTAAGCTTTCCCATCCTAAACTATGACTAAGGTTTCCTACAACATCTCCGGTGCTGGCCACCAAAACTCCAACTCCGATGAACCTACAGGGAATCCTCCAACACCCGGTAAAGGAAAAGCTGGTCAGGAAAAGCCTGTAAAGGTCAGGACCTACTCAAAGGTTTTTGAAAATGTCCGTGAATGGAAAGTTGAACCCTCAAGATGGGTATCAGAAAACTTCGTACAAAACGAACAACCCTTCTGCGAGTGGATTTCACAAAACGGCTGGATAGAGCTGTTTTCGGTTAGAGATGAAACCTATCCTGACCTGGTAAGGGAGTTTTACCACAACCTCCGCGTTGCAAATGACAACACTGACTATCTGTGCAAAGTGGTTAAAGAGAAAACCATCTTCATCAACCCTCTCTACTTAGGAAATCTTCTCAAATTAAAAACTGAGGGAGCAAGGCTGAGAAGATCTAGAGATCAGGATGGCACTGGGTATGAACAAAACTTCTGCAAACCTGAGGGCCACTCAGGAGAAGTCTCAGCTTCATCTATGGGTCAGCACCAGAAGATGGCTCATTACTTGCTGACCTACTTCATCTACCCAAAGATCAACTGCACTACATCAGCAACTAACTTCGAGCAATGCTTTATATGGCATATGCTGATGTACACTCCCATCAATATGCCAGTCTTTCTTGTTGCTGGTTTCCTTCGAAGTACTGGCACGCTGAGGCTAGGATCAATCATCACAAGAATCCTCATCGACCATAAAGTTGACCTCGAAGGTGAGGACAAGACTCGAGGAACTGAGATCACAGCTGCCTCGCTGAGAGCATTAAAGTTTGGACAGCCTTTGAAGAAAGGTAAAGCTGCTGCTGCTGCTGGACAAGCTGAGGGAACTGCTCAGCCAAAGAAAGGGCGAAGGACTACGGCCCCAGCTTCCCGCAAAAGGAAAACTGCTGAGACTTCTTCCAAAAATGTTGTGTCTCCAGCAAAAAGACAGAAGTCAGCTGGTAAGTCAGCTGAAAAATGAAGCAAGCAAGGTGAGCCTGGAACTGAGGAAACTGACGAGCAACCTCAGAAAAAGCAAAAGCCTTCTACACTGACTCCCCTCAACGCAATACCTACAGACTTTGTTGTACCGGGTGACTCTCACTTCACCCAGTGTCAAGGTACAATAGCTGAGTCCGAAGAACATAAGGTACAACTGGATGATCATTTCATCTCACAAGTTGAAGAAGAACTTGATGGTGACAGTACCGAAGAAGACGAAGAAGAGGCCAGCGGTCAGGATGACGCTGAGGACTCTGAGGAGACAGCAAGTGAATATGAGACTGAGCAGGCCAATGCTGGGTTTGCTACTGAAGATGAGCAAGTACTTGATCAACACAATGTTGATCCAGTCCAAGAACAAGCTGACCAGCCTCATGATGAGCAACACGAATCTTCTCCTTCTCACTCAGGAGATGCTACTCAAACTGTCACTCCACCTCGTAGAAGAAGAAAGTTGGTTAAGGCCAGTGAGAAGCCTGTCAGTGAAGATTTTATGCCACCACCAACTCTTCCTGACTTTGTCATTTCTAAGACAACCAAGGACCCATCCTCAGTAAAGCTTAAATTTTTCAAACGCCAACCAACCTCTACTGTATCGACGCCATTAGAAAAGAAAGCCTCTGTTTCTTCTCAACAGGAACATGCCGACCAACATGCTTCCGCCACCTCAACCAGTCAGGTTGAGCCGATTACTGTTCATGCCATTTCTTCAAGCATGGTGCTGACTCCACACACTTCTGCCGTCAGCACAAACAGTATTCGGATTACCACTTCTCCAACTCAACTCTCTACCGATCAATCAATTATACCTAAAAATCAAGTGCAGATTGCAAATACTATTCCAGTCACTGACCAGATCACTCCTTTCACTCCTCTTCCTTCCGGTCACACTGATGCCCCTGAAGGCTCCCAAAGCTATGTGAATGCTACTGAGTCCGGCAAAAAGCTCATTGACTCAGTTCAAGCGTTGATCAGAGACCTTCAACATTCCACTCCTCCTGCTGCTGGGTCTTCATCTATTGAGACTACTCAGCTCTCCCAGGTCAATCAGCTTCTCAACGAAGTTAAGGGACTCAAGGACTTGCTGAACGTCATCATATCTTTTCAAGCACAGCAAGCTAAGCAGGATTCAATAGCCAAGCTGGCTGAGATCCAGCTGACAACCGTGCAACACTTGAACTTTTTACAATAACAAGTTCAGAAATTGTCAGCTGTAAACACCGACTATGCCACCTTATCTGAAGTAAATATGCTTTTTGCTCAGCTTCACACCGAGCAACTTAAGACAAATGAGCAAATGGTCTCTTACAATCAGTGCTCAATAGAGCAAATAGGTGAGGCTATTCGCTTGCTTAATCTGAATAAGCAAGAGATGGATACTGACGCAATGAAACAGAATGAGATGCAGTCTATCATGCAACAAACCTTCAACCACATTCGTCATAACAATATTCAACGTCAGTATTACGACACAGCCCTTTTAAAGACCTTTCACCAAATCTTTGCTGGTCTTACTGAAGCTCTCATCTGGCAAGGCAAAGCTCAAGTGTTTAGCGTCAATATGCTCAGTGCTGCTGACCTCAACATACCCGCAGAGGTATCAACTGATGGAGTTGCAATTTTCGACGGCGTCAATGAAAGTGCTGACAAACTTAAGGAGCTATCTAAAGAACTGACTCGAGCTGTCTTAACTGATGCTTTCAAACTTCCTCCTCCTGATGCTGACAAAACGGGGGAGAAAGATAAAACAGCTAGAGCTCAACATGAGCGAAGTCAGTCTCAACACAAGAAAAAGAAATAGATAGGCTAGCTCAGTATAGACTAAGTCAGATGTAATCTATATGCCCTATCTATAAGTTTTGTTGTGTAACCACTGACTACTATAAATATATCATATCTGCATCTTTAATTCCTATTCCTGAGTTATGATATATGTTAATATATGTTACTGTGTACTGAGTCATTACGTATCTTCAATTAAATCAGCTATGTCTTATACTTATAAATCTTATTAACTGAATCAAATGCTGATAACATGTTTGACATTGACTTATGTGCTTATAAAACATTGTCTGTTAAGAACTCATTGAACAACAATTACTCAGTGCACTCTATATGATTATACCTTCCGCTTAATACTGAGTAAATAGAATATGTTTAATAAGCTGACCTATATCTGAAAAACTGACCTTAGACTTACTCGAATTAAACCTTTAAATGTTTAGAGTAAAACTAAGTCAGTAGCTCAACCCTTACGGGGGAGTTTGCTAAATTGAAATAGGTCAACTATCATGGGGGAGCTCAATACTGAGTTCTTCGCTGAATAGTTTTGCCAACATCAAAATGGGGGAGTTTGTTGAAACACCTTTCCACATAATTTTGATTTGACAAAATTATTTAAGTATAATTGAAATACATATTCTAAAACACACTAAGTTTAAATGCTTTGATTTATTCTACTAATGTGTTTGTTCAATGTTGAGTTAAAATTGTTTATAAGACACAAGAATTAAAAGGCCCAAACCCAATACAAGTGTTAAAGCCCAAGTCAAACAACTCAGTACAACTCGGCCCGCGTTTGTCAAAACGTTGTCGCTTTGGACAAAACGCAACTCAGCAAGAGAAGGATCTAGAAGACCTTCGGGAACAACTTCAAGATGAAGCTGCTGAGTAGTCTCGACAAAGCATACAAGACAGCAGCTGGAAAATGAAAACTTCCAGACAAAGTATTTCTACTTTGGGTAAAGTTCAGACGACACAGTATGCTGTCCAGTTGACTTTACCATAAAAGGAGAGACAGTCTTCTGAGCTGACCGAGGACAGAAGATACACAATTCTGATTGGCCGAGAGCTCTGAGCAAGTCAGGATGACAACGACAGATAGCCATTTCCCTCCAACGGTTATTTCGAAATTCGAAATGACCGATGCCCAGACGTCTCTATAAATAGTGCCATCAGAAGCTTCATTCAACACAGAACTTGATCAAGCCATTACGCTGACCAAATTTCTACACAAGTTCTGCAAGCAAAGAATCAAAGCAAATCTTACACTACAATTCTTATATCTGTGTAAAAGTCTAGAGTGATTATTTCAATCGTCTAAAGTGTCTTAGCAAATCTTTGTATAGGACAAAACACTTATCATTTCTAGAAGATAGAAAGGAGAGGCTGAGTACTCGGTTATAGTACTCATCGTGAGATTAGGACTGAGTAGAGGTATAGAGGAAGGTACTCTTGTTATACTCAGTTGCTAAGATTGTAAAAGGTTTGAGGCTCTACCTTTAAAGAGCTCAGTAGAGGATTCGAAATCTCGGAACGTGTTCCGGGGACAGGACGTAGGCTTAGAAGAAGCCGAACCTGGATAAATCTACTGAGTAAAGTATTTCTTACCTTTAACTCCTTATATATATTGCTTGCTTAAAATAACCAAAAACTGGCCAAGTAAAGAGGTCAAGTAGAGTTGTGCGCGTTGAACATCTGAGCTCAGGAATAGACTCTAAGTGCTATCTCCTGACTCAAGCTAAGAAACTGACCTAGTCACCAGTTGACTAAGCCAATATCTTGCTGTTTACTCAGCGCCGCTGTTAAAACCTTTTTCCTAGAAAAAGAAGTTTGCCCTAATTGCAAAAAAGTTTAAATAGTTCCTAACCCCCCCCCCCCCTTGGAACTATACTTGCAACCTTACAAGGGACCAACAACGACTTCCCGTCGTTGTCATCCTGTCTTGCTCAGAGCTCTCGGCCAATCAGATTTGAGTATCTTCTGTCCTCAGTCAGCTTTTGGTCAGCTCGGCAGAATGTCTCTCCATTTATGGTAAAGTCAACTAGACAGCATTCTGTATCGTCTGAACTTTACCCAAAGTGGAAACACTTTGTCTGGAAGTTGTTCTTAGCCAGCTGCTGTCTTGTACTCTTTGTCGAATCAACTCAGCAGCTTCGTCCCGAAGTTGTTCCACGAAGGTCTTCTAGATCCTTCTTCCACTGAGCTGCGTTTTGTACATAACGACAACATTTTGACATACGCGGGTCGAGTTGCCTTTAACTGTTTGACTTGGGCTTTGACTTCCGTATTGGGCTTTGGGCCTTTTAATCTTTGTGTCTTATAAACAATTTAACTCAACATTGAACAAACACATTAGTAGAATAAATCAAAGCATTTAAACTTAGTGTGTTTAGAATATGTTTTTAATTATACTTAAACAATTTTGTCAAATCAAAATTATGTGGAAAGGTGTTTCAACAAACTCCCCCATTTTGATGTTGGCAAAACTATTCAGCGAAGAACTCAGTATTGAGCTCCCCCATGATAGTTGACCTAATATAACTTAGCAAACTCCCCCGTCAGGGTTGAGCTACTGACTTAGTTTTACTCTAAACATTTGAAAGTTTAATCGAGTAAGTCTAAGGCCAGTTTTCAGATATAGGTCAGCTCATGGAACATATTCTATTTTACTCAGTGTTGCAGCAGAAGTTATAGCATTCAGAGGGCGCTGAGTAATTTGTTGTTCAATGAGTCTTATAAGACAATGTTATATAAACATACAAGTCAATGTCAAACATGTTATCAGCATTAGGTTCAATCAATAAGTTTTATAAGCATTAACCATAGCTGATGTAATTGAAGATACATAATGACTTAATACTCAGCATCATATATAATAACTGATAACTCAGGTTTTGGATAAAAAGATGCAAGTATTGATATTACTAGAAGTAGTCAGCGTATACAACAAAAGAGAAGCATAAACATAGAGACTACAAACTTAGCATAACTGAGCTAGCCTAATTTCTATTTCTTTTTCTTTTGCTTGGACTGACTATGCTCATGCTGTGTTCTAGCTTGTTCTTTCTCCCCCGTTTTGTCAGCATCGGGAGGAGGAATCCTAAAGGCATCAGTTAAGACGGCTCTGGTCAGTTCGGTGGACAACGCTTTAAGTCTACCGGCGCTTTCATTGACACCGTCAAAAATAGCAACTCCATCATCTGAGACCTCTGCAGGTATATTAAGTTCAACAGCGCTAATCATGCTTACTATGAAGGTTTGAGATTTACCTATCCAGGTAAGTGCTTCGGACAGACCAGCAACGACTTGATGAAATGTCTTCAGTAAGGATGTGTCGTAGTATTGACGCTGAATATTGCTGTGATGTACATGGTTGAAGGTTTGTCTGGTGACAGACAGTATTTCATTTTGCTTCATGGCGTCAGTGTCCATCTCTTGTTTGTTCAAGTTCAACAGTCGAACAGCCTCACCAATTTGCTCCACTGAGCATTGAGAATAGGAGACAATTTGCTCGTTGGTCTTGATTTGCTCGGTGTGAAGCTGAGCAAAGAGCATTTTAACTTCATCAGAAGTGGCATATCGCGTGTTCGCAGCTGATAGGGTCTGAACTTGACCTTGAAGAGAATTGAGATGTTGAACAATTGTCAGCTGGAGCTCAGCCAGCTTTGTGATGGAATCCTGCTTAGGTTGCTGTGCTTGAAAGGAGACTATAACACTCAGCAAATCCTTGAATCCCTTAACTTCATTGAGAAGCTGAGTTACTTGGGAGAGCTGAGTTGTCTCAATAGTAGAAGACCCAGCAGCAGGTGGAGTGGTTTGATGAAGGTCTTTAATTAATGTTTGCACCGAGTCGATGATTCTTTTACCAGACTCGGTGGCATGCAAGTAGCTGAGAGAGCCTTCATGAACTTGTCCAGCTTCCTCAGTATGACCGGTTGGAAGAGGAGTCAGAGGAATAACATGGTCAGTGACTGGAAGTGTGTTTCCAATCTGCACTTGAGTCTCGGGTAGAACTGATTGATCGGCAGAAGTGTTGATTGGAGAAGAAGTAATCCGAATGCTATCTGTGCTAACTGGAGCATGAATGTCCTGAGTCAGCACAATGCTTATTGTAACAGCATTGACGGGAATTGGCTCCACTTGGCTTGTAGAGTTAGAAGAAGCATTCAAGTCGGCGTGTTCCTTTGGTGAAGAAACAGAGGCTTGCTTTTCAAGGGAAGCCGATGGAGTAGAAGATGGTTGTTTTCTGGAAAATTTCAGCTTGAGTTTAGAAGGGTCTTGGGTCGGCTTCTGGATAACAAAGTCAGGGACAGTTGGTTTTTGAACAGGAGGGACGATGTCAGACTTCTGACTTGCCTTAACTAATCTTCTTCTTCGAGGAGGAGTGTCAGCTTGAATAGACTCTCCTGAGGAGGAAGTTTCTTCTTGATCAGCATTAAGCTGATCAGCTTGTTCTTGTTCTTGAACTACGTTGGGTTGGTCAGGTTCTTGTTCATTTCCAGCAGCCAACTCAGTATTGGTTGGCTCAGCATCAACCTCACTAGCTGTCTCCTCAGCGTCCTCAGCGTCATCCTGACCGCTTGCTTCTTCTTGTTCATCATCTTCTTCACTATCGCCATCTAACTCTTCCTCAACTTGTGCAATGAACTGATCATCCAGATGCACATCATCTTCTTGGTGCTCAGCTTCAGTTCCTAGACACTGTGTGTAGTGAGAATCACCAGGAACAATGACATCAGTAGGGATAGCATCAATAGGAGTCAGTGTAGAAGACTTCTGCTTCTTTTGAGGTTGCTCATCAGCATCTGTTCTTTCCTCAATTTCAGGCTCATCTTGCCTGCTCCTTTTCTCAGCTGACTTAGGTCTCTCCTGACCTGATTCAGCAGCTGACTTAGGCTTCTTGGCCTGAGGCTCAGCCTTCTTTGAAGGAGTCCCAACAGCTTTCCTCTTGCGGGCAGCTGGAGCCTTTGTCCTTTTGCTTTGCTTTGGAGCTGTTTCCTCAGCTTGTTGTTCAGCAGCAACTTTTCCTTTCTTTAGTGGCTGATTGAACTTCAAAGCCCTCAGCGAAGCAGCGGTTATCTCAGATCCTCTAGCCTTAGTTTCCTCAGATAGATCAATTTGATGATCTAAGAGGATTCTAGTGATGAGCGATCCCAGCCTGAGAGTTCCAGTGCTCCTTAGGAACCCAGCAATCAAGAATACTGACATGTTGATCGGCTTGTATGTCAACATATGCCATATGAAGCATTGCTCAAAATTCGTTGCTGAGGTGGTGCAGTTGATCTTGGGATAAATGAAGTAGGTCAGCAGATAGTGAGCCATCTTTTGGTGCTGACCCATTGAGGTACTTGAGACTTCTCTAGAGTGGCCATAGGGTTTACAGAAGGTGGTATCGTACCCAGTACCGTCATGATCTCCAGACCGCCTCAGTTTTGTTCCCTCATTCTTTAACTTCAGCAAGTTAGCAAGATAGGTAGGGTTTATGAAAATGGTCTTTTCCTTTACCACAGTTACCAGATAGTCCTGGTTATCATCAGCAACTCGGAGATTGTGGTAGAACTCCCTTACTAGGTCAGGATAGGTGTGATCTCTAATGGAGAACAGCTCTGTCCAGCCATTCTTCGATATCCATTCGCAGAAGGGTTGCTCGGATGTCACGAAGGCCTCAGAAACCCATCGTGAGAAGTCTACTTTCCATTCGCTAATGTCTTCAAATACCTTGGTATAGGTTCTGGCCTTGGTCTGCTTTCCCTTAGAGGAGGTAGCTTGGCCAGCTTTGCCTTTGCTCGGCGTAGTGACCTTGGTGGTTTCAGGAAAAGTAGTTTGCCTGGAGGGTTCATCGAAGCTGGTCTTAGGGTGACCGGCACCGGAGATGTTAACGGAAACTTTAGTCATAGTTTCAGAACAAGATTGGGAAGCTTTGAGAGTTTTTAGAGAAAGAATGCTTTGCCAAAGAATTCGGTAAGTGTAAAGAAAATAAAAAATGGGGATTTACCCATTATTTATAGCGGTGAAGAGTGGATCTTATCGAATCCATGTGTCAGTTTTGCCTTGGGATTGTCAACCGACAAAGATCCTGGCTTTTATGACACATTCGGCGCATACGTCATCCTAAGTGGCTATTCACGTGCTTTTGCATTTAATGCAACGGATCTAACACTCAGCGTTTAGAATACTAAGCGTTTTATATTCTGAGTGGTCAGTAGTATATGAAAGGATGATTTCTCAGTTTGAGATTACTACTCGGTGTGCATATTTACTCAGTATTGATATGTATTTTGCGTTAAGTACTCAGCATAACAATCACTCAGCATGCATTTGCATAAATCATTCAGCATAGTAATTCACTCAGCATAAATTTACATTTTAGAATAGGAATTTACTGAAGAGGATTAAACATACCAATGGCTTCTCTCAGTATGCTGAACTGTTCACGAGCCAGTGGCTTTGTGAAGATATCCGCAAGCTGCTCATCCGTTGGGAAATAGGTCAGCTTTATCTCACCCTTGAGTACATGGTCTCTAATGAAGTGATGTCTTATGCTGACATGCTTCATCCTGCTGTGTTGAATTGGGTTCTTTGATAGATCAATTGCACTTTTGTTGTCGCATTTGACCTCAATTATCTTTGTTTGAACACCATAGTCTTCAAGCTGTTGCTTAATCCATAGGACTTGAGCAACATAGTGACCAGCAGCAATGTACTCAGCTTCAGTGGTAGACAAGGCTACTGACACCTGCTTCTTGCTGAACCAGGATACAAGACAGCTTCCTAAGAAGTGACATCCTCCAGAGGTGCTTTTTCGTTCTAGCTTGTCTCGACCATAGTCAGCGTCAGTGTATCCAACGAGTGTAAAGCCATGAGTGTTGGGATACCATAAACCTGCGTTCACTGAGCTTTGCAAATATCTAAGGATTCTTTTTACAGCTATGTAATGAGATTCCTTAGGGTTAGATTGATATCTAGCACAGTAGCATACTGAGAACTGAATGTCCGGTCTACTTGCTGTTAAGTAAAGTAGAGAGCCTATCATACCTCGATACAATTTGCTGTCTACCGACTTACCATTCTCGTTAGCGCAGAGGACAGTGTCAGTGCCCATAGGAGTGGATATTGGCTTGCAATTTTCAAGATCATATTTCTTCAATATCTCCTTAGCATATTTAGCTTGACTGATGAAGATGCCATTCTTTCCTTGTTTGATTTGAAGTCCAAGGAAGAAGTTGAGTTCTCCCATCATAGACATTTCAAACTCAGTCTGCATTTGCTTGCTAAATTCCTTGCATATTGACTCATTAGTAGCACCGAAAATAATATCATCAACATATATTTGAGCCAGCAGGGTATCTTTACCCTTTCTCTTAATGAATAAGGTTGTATCAGCTTTGCCTCTGACATAATTTCTAGTCAGCCTCTCATACCAAGCACATGGTGCTTGCTTGAGGCCGTACAGAGCCTTTTTGAGTTTATAAACGTGGTTTGGGAATTTAGGATCCTCAAACCCTGGAGGTTGATTAACATAAACTTCCTCGTTTATAACTCCATTAAGGAATGCACTCTTAACATCCATTTGAAATAGTTTAAAGTTCATGTAAGATGCATATGCACATAAAATCCTAATAGCCTCTAGCCTTGCCACTGGGGCAAAGGTCTCACCGTAGTCAATACCTTCTTGCTGACTGTAGCCCTGAGCTACAAGCCTTGCTTTGTTCCTGACTACATTTCCTTGCTCATCCAGCTTGTTGCGGAAGACCCATCTTGTTCCAATGGTCTTCTGACTCCTTGGATATGGCACTAGCTCCCATACATCGTTTCTTCTGAATTGGTCAAGTTCCTCTTGCATTGCGCTCATCCAGAATTCATCTTCCTCAGCATCAGCGAAGTTCTTAGGTTCCTGAACTGAGACGAAGGCTACATTGCTGAGGTACCTCTTGAGTTGGTTTCTTGTCATCAGGGTATTCTCAGCGCCATCAAGGATTGCACTCTCTGAGTGCCCTCTTGGAATCCTTATCTCTTTGGGTAGATTGATGTCTTGTGCTGTCTGTGTTTCAACAATCTCTGCAGGTGAAGACTGGTGTAGACACCGAGTCGGAGGACCTGTGATGAAAACCTGAAACGAGACGGTCGAAGCGATTGATTCCGGAAGTTTTGAAAAATATATAAAGAATAATAAGCGGAGGAAAATTAACGGCACGACGCGGGCACGCAACGGCATCCCGCACGCGGGTGACGATGGTCGAACGCCCGCTCGACGACTCGAGACGTGCGCGCGGTGTCCGTCGGACGCACCGCGAGTGGCACGCTCTCGACGTCCGAGCGATGCCTGGGACCGCTGGCGGTGCGCGCCCTCGTGGGCCGTTGGACGCACGTGCCTGGCAGCGCGGGGCGCGCGTTCGGCAGCCGCGACATGCGAGCGTCTGGCAGCGCGGAACGCGCGCTCGGCGGCCACGGAGTGCACGCGTCCGACGGCGCAGGACACGCCCCGACGGTCGCCGGGCGGGCGCCCAATCACGTCGGGCGAACGCCCAACGCATCGGGCGAACGCCCAACGCGTCGGGCGAACGCCCGATGAGGATTGGGCGCGGGCGCCCAACCTCGCGTTGGGCGCTCGCCCAACGCTGTTGGGCGGCCGCCCAGCCACAATGGGCGACGCCCAAATTTTTTTGGGCGTCGCCCATTGTTCCGGGATCCGTGGGCCTATATAAGGCACGGATCGCAAGGTGAAAAGGGAGGCTTTGAGGGGGGATTTTTTGGGAAAACTTTCTCACTCTAAATATTTTTAGAGAGAGAGAGTGGATTCTTTTTGAGAAAAATTTTTTTTCTCAAAAATTCCAAATTTCCTAAGTTCAATTTTTACTAAATTTTCATTAAAAAAGGAAGCTCGCGGTTCGTGGAATCAATCGACTTCGACTGTCAGATACCGAATTAAAGGTATTATCCGAGGACTAGACTCTTTATTTTATTTAATTTATTTCTCTCCTTCTATTTATTTTTTTTATGCTATAGTTTTTATTCCTTTAGTCATTTATTTATTTTTGACACATTTTATTTAGTTAGTGTATTTATTTAATTTTCGTTTCGTGTTAAATAAGATTCAGTTTTTGTTTTAAAATAAAAACCTCGTTTTGATATCCCAATACGAACCGTGATCCGATAAAAAGGTAGTTCGGGTGTCGAAAACGTTGTAATTATAAGTTTTTTAACTTAAAAGAAATTTCCAAATAACGTTTTAAAATAAAAACATCGTTTTAGGAACTTCCGTTTTCGACTATGATCCATTTTTGGTGGTTCGGAGGTCCAAAACGATTGAATTAGATTTAATTTAAAGCTTTTGAATAAATCTGTAAAATATTGGAGTGCTGCTGTAATTTGCCAATTCTGTCACTAAAGGCTGTTTACTGACGGATTTTCCATCGGTAAATCTGCCAAAATGTAAAAAGTGTCATTTCGGCCCCTTTTTCTTAACTTTTAAGTTTTTAATTCTTGGTATATATATATATATATATATAGTTATGTAATATATGATTTTCAAATTGTTTTAGAACTTTAACATATATAATTATTTTAGAAGATTGGTGTTCCATTTTATTTTTATATATGTATGTATTATTTTCTCTTTTTTTTATTATTATTCATTTAAGTCACATTAAATTCTATTTTAAATGTTATTTACTTGGGCATTTTGAGAGATAATTAGTAGATATTAGGGGATAAACATATAGTCTTTTTGACATTAAGATTATATTAGTTATGTATATATATAGTTTTGGGGTGTATTTGGGTTATGTTAATTATTGATAAATGAAGTTATTTTGAGTGATAAATGCTATTTTCTTATTTATGAATTTCATCTACTATTTTCATATGTTTAAAGTATAAATATATTATTTTCATTATTCTTTCCTATATATGTATTAGATAATATACTTTCTTTTACTCTTATTTTATGTCTTTTGGGCTAAAATGTGTAAGTATATATCTATATTATTTTCTTTATCCTTTTGGCCCATTCATGGGTCCATGTCTCAAATAGGCCTCGTTTGATTATAAGTTTTGCTTTAAATAAGTGTCTTATTGTAATTATAATAGTTAGAGGGTCCATTAAATAAGTGGGGAAAATAAAAGAGAGTTTTCACCTTAAACTAATGAATTTTCTTAAGATTTCTAATGTAGATAAATAGAGTCATTTTTGTTTATATTTCAAATCGTCTTCAAAGCACCACGTTTTAAAACCTTAACCCGTTCCAAAGGCGGATTAAAGGATCATTGTAATTAAAATCGTTTTCTTCATGAATAATAGAGACTTTGAGTCATTTCCTTAAAGGATTTGTACAAAATAAAATTGACTTGTATGTTTAACCACGTTTTCTCATTAAAAGGTTTTTATCTCAAACGTTTTCAAATACTCGAGTCGTTCCAGCGGCGATTCGGGTAAACTTCATCAAACGGGGTTTTAAAACGCACCTAAATCGTTCCAACGACGATTAAGGTGCGAACCATGTAAATAAATCCGTTTTGGGGAAATAAGTTAGCGTAGAATAAACACACGACATAATATTTAATACGGTTGTAAATAAATCACTTCTTTCTTCCCCCTCTCTGTGTATGTATAAACATAGATGGGTGATTCTTTACTGATGTGGCTTTTCAATATCATATGCTCAAAACGGTTTCTAAAAAGAGAAAGAAAAGGGTTTCAAACGAATTTTAAACTTAAAGAAGTATACGATTAGTCCGTTATCGCCTAACATGCTGAGTAGGAGGCCGGTGGTTCATAACCGGGCGATGTCGGGGTGCCTAGTAGCCTTTCTCCGGAAAGGAGCTAGCCTTCTCGGCTCGTACCTAAGTTTCCCGAACCCACACCGGTCTCCCGGAAGGGATCGGTGTTCATTTTCCCATTCGTGGGTGGCGACTCTTCCATATCTCCGAGCTCCGGTCCTGCCGAGCAGCTTGATTCCACGATTGGTTGCTTTCGGCGCCAATCACCGCTTACGTCGCCATGAGGTTGTCCACCCCCCGGTCCGCCCGGGAGATTAGGCCGCGGCACCTCGTCTAACAAGTGGCGACTCTGCTGGGGAAGCGAGAAATTTGATTCCGGAAGGCGTGTATTAAGCCCTTAACGGGGACGGATCGTTTTACTTCTTTTCGTATGCATACATATGCATTATTGCAAACCCTTTGGGTAATTTCCGTGAAACCTCTAGCGAGAGTCCATTCGTCGCTCGAAAGAGGCTAGCGTAAGTTCCCCCTTACAGTAAGGCGCCAGAGGGTCCCCATCCATTCGTTAGGGGCGAATCTGTGCGGTCCTGTGAGGTCCCGCGGTCAGCCGTGTCAGCATATAGTAGCCTTAGAAGTTTCCATAGGATTACCCGTTACTATTTTTGATGTGATAAATGAATCAGTTCGTGTTTTCAAACCGCCATAATACGTATCTAATCCTAAAATATGTAAAGAAAATGGGACGATGTGTTAATATATACTTATGAATCGACATACTAATTACCCTAAAAAACATCGAAACGATTTGAACTAAAGACGACTTAGTCATCTCATATGAATGAACATGTGCGACCCTCCTTGTCCCTTTCGGTGTCCCGACGAAGGCACGTGTTCAGGAAATGCGTTATGACGTAAGCACGTATTAGTATGAATCGGTTCGGTGTTAAGGATAATTACATTTCGATACAAAAGACTATATTAACAATAGCCGTTATTCACATTCTTTAAATAAATTGGGATAAAACGAGATCAAGACGAAACGAAAACGAAGAACATTTCTGTCCTGAACGACCCTGTCATAACGCGAAAAGTTTCGCACAAGTAGCCCGTCCCTTCCGAATGAAAGACGAGCTTTTACGTTGTGCCTCGTGTCGTTCTTAAGAGAAATGGATGTGTCCGTACAGATGACTAAGAAAATAAAGAAGAGAAAAATGAACTAAACGACCAAAATCATTCCGAATCTACGATATATATCAATACCGAGAGTAGTTAAAGAAAATAAACCAATGTCGTTGAATACGTGCCTCGGACGAGTGTATACCCCGTTTAAAATCTCGAAGCCGAATTAAGCCAAACCATATAATTGCGCCATATGGACGAGACTGCGGGTTTTGACTAACGACTCGATCATTTCGACCGTTACCAAAACTGCAAGAAATATGGCCCGATGTACGTGTTTGCTTAAATCGTGCCTAAAGGAAAGAGAACGGTGATGTCCTCGCTTTGAATAAGCATGCGATCCAACGAAACGTTGATTTTCTATAACCACACTAAGATGATATATCCCGTGGATTAGGAAGAACAACGAACTGTTGCTAGCCGAAAGGTTACCGTGCGCTCAAAATAAGACTCGCCGTCTTTTTCACGTAGCTAAAATGAGCAAACGGATCCTCGACGCTAAGAACAAACGCATTACGCGATGAGTCCTTCCCTAAAATAAAATCCAAAAGTGATTCCATCACTAAATAAACATGTGGTTACGTCTCTCGATAGATCCAAAAGATCCCGTTGTAATCCAAAATCGAGACATGAACCCACGCGAACAAAAGGGAACGAGTCATCGATAATAACGAACGATTGAACTAGAAGAATAACTCGAACCACGTCTAAAAACTGAGATGCGCTCAAAGGGAGTCAAAACCCGAATTAATGCGTCTCGCAAAAGGATAAAAGACGAGTTATTCCGAAAGGACAATCCAACTTGGTCGATTTCTTAGTCACTGAACGTTGATACGTCAAAACGAATTGTATTGTCTGATGGATGATTTACTTTCCCACAATAATCGACGACATCACGCGTCCCCTGGACCGCAATGTGAGCCCCAAACCAAAATCCTAGGAAAGAGACCTGGACCAACGAGTGGGTGGAGGAATAAGGGTGGAAGAGAGATGTTGTGATACATGTAAATAGAACTAACATTTGTTCTTCTTATCTTATAATCGTAAATAAATAAACGCACACACCACGAATCATGCATATAAAATCATGCATACATACTAATGGATACCGTTCGCGCAGACGTCATCATTAAGCGGTTGTGGTTTCGCGAGAGTAATCGGCTTGTCAGACAGTTTGATCAGTTGCGAGTAGACAGTTCTGAATCGGCAGTTGTGGCTTCGGAATCATCTTCGTCCGAGTATACTCAGTCTTCAGCCAGTATGTCTACGACCGATGAAAAAGTGGCCGGATGGGAAAACTCTGTGAACAACATTAATGAGCAGTTAGCGGTGATAGCGGCCCAGTTGGCTAAGCTGGCCATGAGAGATGATAAAAATGGCAGTAAACACGCTGAGAATGAGGTGAATGATGGCCCTCGCTTTGGGAATGAGGAGGATTATCAGGATTATGTCCGAAAATAGTTAGAGAAGGAGAAAGCTAAGGAAGAGGAGTGGAAGCAACATATCACACAGGAAGTGCAAGACTTGCGCGGAGGAAGCTCCGGAAGTCATGATTTCTATAACCTGAAGAACTGTTTGTCGGCAACAGCGTTGCCTCTGAAATTCCGGCTCCCTGACATGAAAAAGTTCGATGGAACTGGAGATCCCACCGCTCACATGAATCAGTACGTTGCTGTGATGAAGCACACGATCCTGACTGAGGATCAAGTCCTGGGGCTGTTTAACACCTATCTAGAGGGGGCTGCCCTCACATGGTTCCATGCATTGCCGATGGTGACAAAGAGGGATTGGAAGGAGTTAGCGAAGTCATTCATCGCTCAGTATAGCTTTAACACCATGCTGGAGGTCACTTTGAAAGAGTTAGAGAGCACTAAGCAACAGGCTGGGGAATCCTTTTCCGATTTTGTGAAAAGATGGAGGGCTAAGGCCGCAGTGATGAAACAAAAGCCGCTCGAGCAGGATCAGATTCGAATGGTGGTCGGCAACACGTTGCCGTATATCAAAAATGAGTTGCGGTATATGCCATTTACGGATTTCAATCAGATGTATAGTTGTGCCTTGACGGTTGAAGGGGATGGAGAGCCGAAGAAAGCTTATACCAAGTGGACGAAGTCTGGATATAGTGTAACCCCCTCACTTGGATCACATGATATCTCACACAATATCAGTTATAGACATGCTTTCAATTCTCAATCATATAAACTTCAATCTCATATAAACTTTACATATTATACATAAGAGAAAGCATTTACAATTTACAATACACGTTTAAGTCATTATCCTACATAGAGGATTTACAAAACAAAAGTATATCACAAGACTCCAAAATGCCTAGATGAGAATGGACTGACACTGCTGGTGCGACCTTAAGCAAGAAGAACTCCACCTAACCTGTAAAATCTGTTGGCAAGGGGTGAGCTGCCTACTCAATAAACATATTACGCATATATGTATATACAAAAGT
Source organism: Euphorbia lathyris (assembly GCF_963576675.1). NCBI lineage: Eukaryota > Viridiplantae > Streptophyta > Magnoliopsida > Malpighiales > Euphorbiaceae > Euphorbia > Euphorbia lathyris. The sequence goes on from NC_088910.1 coordinate 95,029,658, forward strand.
AATGTAAAGAGCACAAATCAAAATATATCATCAATACCAAGTTAGACTTTATTCACCTGTTTCACTTATTATAGTAATACTTATTTTAGAAAGGCCTTGTTGTACTTAGACAATATATATAAAATGGTCCTTGGGCCCAATCTGTATTCCGGCTCACTAAATTCAGAATACAATCATCTGTGCTACGGAGGAGTTACACTCACTCACGTACTCATATATCTCAACACATGTGCTTCCGGCTCACAATATTCGGATAGCACTCTCAACTTGGACCATTTCACATATCCATCTAAGCAAGCTCATATTCATTTATAATCCAACCATTATTCAGTTCCAGTATGTGCACAAGGCTTAACATGCCGTATTTACGCATAACACTGCAACATACTCAATCATAACACTTTCTTATCAATCATGACGTATCATAAACACTCAAACATTATCCACATCATTCACATCAGATTCAACCACATCTCACACTCAACAAGTCACAAGGCACAATACAGTCATACACATATATAAGCAATATGCTTACCGTCGCACTTGGTTCGATCTATTCAACATGATCGGGTGTGCGTTCAATTGCACCTTGACCTCCTAATGTCACATAACATTGATCCAATTAGCCTTAACATAAACTTAATGAAAATATAAACTAAGGATGCTATATGATGTACAAGACACTAATGCCACAAAGTTCATGCAATCTAATCCTTTTGTCTTAGATCATCACATGACCTACTTGCACCCATTCTATCATAACTTTCTCTATATGAATCCAAAGTCCCTGATTCTTGAACCTACTGAAACTAGACATATATGGGTAGAACATATCCAAAATTCACATTAATATCACCTCTGAACAATATATGGCATGCAAAATGATTCTGTCCTGTTTCCAGCCAAGAAACAGACTACCCAGCTTTGCCTCTACCATAATGCACTCAACCTAGATCACACTAAGTACAATGGATTGCCAAATACTTTTACAGACATATACTTCAAGTATTAGGAACACTTTTGTATAAAGAAACTTTCTCCAATTCGGACTCTAAGATCCTCAAAATGCTACATCAACATGGCTGCCTCACATGACATTCAATTTCGAGGCAGTCATGATCCATCTAGGTTTTCTTCCTCTATATATGGAATTAAAGTCCCATATTTTACAGAGGGTTTCATAACATATAGGAACATAGTTTATTATTTATGTATCTTCAAATTCGAACAATATCAATATGAAAAACATGCTCCAAAATGACGGAAAGCAGTACCCTAGATTTCTGTTTAGGGCACTTGATACATATCTTTCATTTGGACAGCTTATAACCACTTTAAACAACACCAAAACTCAACAAACTCCATCACAACTCATCCACAACAAATCCTATGATCATACCTAGGTATTTCAGAATCTCAAACTCATAGAAAACAAGCTAAAACAACATACTAACCTTCAACTCGTGTCTATCACCTAGTATGCTTCCTAACTTGACTTGTTTGACTCGAAAATGGAAGAAATTGGAAGAGTTTTCTTTGGAGAGGTTTAGGGTATGAACAAGGAAGGTTTTGCTGAAGCTTTGGTCGAAATTGTGGCTGGAATAGATAAAGAATGAGTTGTGCACATCATTTGGCAAATGAAGAGGTGTATTTTGTCTTACTATTGGGGTGACACCTCGTGCTTGCTCACAAACCTCAAATTCAGCCCTCCTAAAGTGTAACTTAATCAATTTAGGACATATGAATTCATTAATTCATTCATTTAAGTCCTAACTCAATTAACCAATCGTTACATCTTAACGATACACTAATCGTCTACTAATCGCACGGTAATCGCATTATGCATATGAAACTTCTAATGACAATGCGATGAATCTAAAATGTATGTATTCAATCATGAAAACATATATGAATGTGGGAAGATGTATATGTTAGGGTTTTAGGGATGTTACAGTTCTTCCCCCCTTAAAGAATTTCGTCCCCGAAATTCACTTACCAGAAGCTTCAAATAGGTAAGGATAGTGTGTCCTCATATTTTCTTCCACCTCCCAAGTTGCCTCATCAAGTGTTTGATTATGACTCCATCTCACCTTAACCATTGGAATTTCACGGTTTCTGAGTCGTTTCATTTCTCGTCCCAAAATCTCCAAAGGTTGCTCACGAATAGTCAAGTCTGTGTTCACTATTGCAATCTCAGGTTCAGGAATCATATGACTTGGGTCTGATCTATATCTTCTTAATACTGACACATGAAATACATCATGTATTAAAGACAATTCTGGTGGTAGAGCTAACCTATAAGCCAATGGTCCAACTCTCTCAATGATCTCATAAGGCCCGATGTATCTTGGATTCAACTTCCCTCTTCTACCAAAACGAACTATTCCTTTCCATGGGGATATTTTTAAAAACACTTTATCTCCAACTTTATATTCCATCTCCCTTCGGTGCTGATCCACATAAGCTTTCTGACGTTCTTGTGCAGCTTTTAAATACTTCTTTATGACATTGATCTTCTCAACCGTTTCCTAGACTAACTCAGGTCCTTCTAATTGCCTCATTCCTTCAACATCCCAACAGATAGGGCTTCTACACGGTCTTCCATATAATGCCTCATAAGGTGCCATGCCTATACTCGAATGATAACCATTATTATAAGCAAACTCCATAAGAGGTAAATGTATATCCCACTCACCTTGGAAATTAAGAACACAAGCTCCCATCATATCCTCTAAGGTCTGAATAGTTCTTTCTGATTGTCCATCTGTCTGTGGATGAAAAGCTGTACTGAAATGCAATTTTGTTCCCAAGGAGTGTTGCAAACTGCCCCAAAATCTAGATGTGAATCTAGGATCACGATCTGAAACAATAGATATAGGTACTCCATGCAATCTCACAATTTGTTCCACATAAAGTCTAGCCAATTTATCCATCGAGTCTGTCTGTTGAACCGGTAGAAAGTGAGCAGATTTCGTAAGTCTATCTACTATCACCCATATACTATCGTGTCTACGCCTTGTTCTTGGTAATCCCATCACAAAATCCATAGTGATCCTCTCTCATTTCCACTCTGGTATGGTTAAAGGTTTTAGTTTTCCCACGGGAGCTTGATGCTCAGCTTTAACCTGTTGACATGTCAAACATTTGGAAACAAAATCAGATACATCTTTCTTCATTGTAGGCCACCAGTAAAAAGGTCTCAAATTTCTGTACATCTTTGTCATTCCTGGGTGCATAGCATAATGAGAATTATGTGCTTCCTGTAGAATTTCTGATCTTAAATCTGCTACATCTGGAACACATAATCGACTACCTATCATCATAGTTCCATCATCTTCCACAGAAATATCAGGTCTTTTACCTTGTTGTACACGATCTCGCATTTTCTGTAAATAAGGATCATGCCATTGTGCTTCTTGGATCCTTTCTTTCAAATCTGGTTTTACCCGTAGTGTAGCCATCAAACCTGTTACTTCATTTACTTCTAACTGCACATCCATGGCTCGCATCTCCACTAGTGAATTCAAACTATAACTCTTCATACTAGCCACAATATCAACACTCTTTCTACTCAAAGCATCTGCAACCACATTAGCTTTTCCTGGATGGTAATCTATTGTACAATCATAATCTTTTAATAGCTCAATCCATCTCCTTTGTCTTAGGTTCAACTCCTTTTGTGTAAAGATGTACTTCAAACTCTTGTGATCAGTGAGAATCTGAAATGTCTCCCCATATAGGTAATGTCTCCATACCTTCAATGCATGGATGACTGCTGCCAACTCTAAGTCGTGTGTGGGGTAATTCATCTCATGAGGTCTCAGTTGCCTAGAAGCATATGCAATGACTTTCCCATTTTGCATTAGAACACATCCCAAACCTTGTCCCGAGGCATCTGTATAAACAACAAAGCCACCACCTTCAGAAGGTAACACTAACACTGGTGCAGAAGTCAATCTCTTCTTTAGTTCCTCAAAGCTTTGGTGACATTTATCATTCCACTGGAATACAACTCCCTTTCTCAGCAATTTAGTTAATGGACCTGCAATTAGAGAAAACCCCTCTACAAATCTCCTGTAATAACCAGCTAACCCAAGAAAACTCATAAGCTCTGTAACGTTCTTTGGTGGTTCCCACTCATCAATAGCTTTAATTTTGGAAGGGTCGGGTTGAACCCCTTCACCTGACACCACATGACCAAGGAATACAACTTCATCCATCCAAAATTCACATTTGCTCAGCTTTGCATAAATCTGATTATCTCTTAAAATTTTCAAAACAATTCTCAAATGTTGTTCATGCTCACCCACAGTTCTTGAGTACACTAGGATATCATCAATGAACACCACAACAAACTTATCTAGATATGGTTGAAAAGTCTTGTTCATTAATGCCATGAAAGCTGCAGGAGCATTAGTCAAGCCAAAAGGCATCACAAGAAACTCAAAATGACCATACCTTGTTCGAAAAGCAGTTTTAGGTATGTCAGCTTCTGCAACTCTCAACTGCCAATAGCCCGATCTTAGATCAATCTTTGAAAAATGACGAGCTCCTCTAAGTTGATCTAGCAAATCATCAATTCGAGGCAATGGATACTTGTTTTTCACTGTCATTCTATTTAATTGTCTGTAATCGATACACAAACGCATACTACCATCTTTCTTCTTCACAAATAATACAGGTGCTCCCCACGGTGAAGTACTAGGTCGTATAAACCCCTTCTCAAATAGTTCTTCTATTTGTTTCTTCAATTCTTGTAATTCGATTGGAGCCATTCTATATGGAGCAATTGATATAGGAGATACTCCTGGCATGGTCTCAATAGGAAAATCAATCTCCCTATGAGGTGGTAATCCTGGTAGTTCATCTACGAATACATCTGCAAAATCTCTCACCACTGGAATATTCTCCAATTTGCCTCCATCCTCCTTAGTGTCCACAACATGAGCTAAATATGCCTCACATCCATTTCTAATCCATCTGATGACTTGAATTGCAGATATTAAACAAGACGGCACAACCTTTCTCTCCCCAATAAATAACACAGTTGATTCTGAAGTAAAATGTAACACAACTTCCTTTGAACAACAATCAACTTTAGCTTCATATTTACACAGCCAATCCATCCCCAAAATAATATCAAATTCTCTAAACCCTATAACTACTAAATCTATAGGGAACTCACTTCTCCTCACTTTTATAGGACAATCTCTCAGAACCTGATTTACAATAACATTATTTCCAACTGGCAGGATAACTCCCACATCATATCCTAATGGTTCTACCTTCCCATTTATTTTCAATATAAACTCAGGTGTTATGTATGAATGAGTGGATCCAGGGTCAATCAAAACAAAAGCTAAGGTATCAAGGATAGAAATTGTACCAGATATAACTTCTGGTGCTGTTTGAGCTTCACCCCTCGTCATATTGAAGGCTCTGTTTCGTGGTAAATTTTATGTCTATCCACCCATAGGAGCATCATGTCTACCCCCTCTACCTCCTCCTCGACCTCTGCCTCTGCCTCTATCCACTCCAGCTGCACCACCTCCTATATTAGACTGAGGTTGAACTCTCTCTCCTCTATCAACTAATAAGGGACAATTGTTACGATAATGGCCTGTTTCTCCACACTCAAAACATGTGCCCTTCTTAAATGAACCATAACACTCTCCTGTGTGAGATCGACCACATCTGCCACAAACCAGGGAAGGTCCCCAACACTCACCTCTCTGTACCCGTCCACATGTCTGACAAGCTGGAAAAGATGTTGTCCTCGCTCCTCTTCTATACCCACTATTAAACCGACCACCTGAAAATCTGTTACTACCCACGGATGGAGCACTACTCAAAACATCTCCAAATCCGCCCCGTGATCTAGTCCCACCACGATGGATACTACTACTACCACCTCTAAATTGTTGAGAATAGCCTCTAGAAGACACTGAGAATCCACCTCTCTTTGTTGGCCTGCTAGACTGGCCCTCTGTATCAAATCTAGCCCTTTTGGTTACAAAAAGTTGTTCTCTATCTTTCACAATTTCCTCAGCTCTGAGTGCAGATTCTACTAACAATCTAAAGCTAGTTTCATGTGCATGAATCCCAATTCTAACATCTGGGTGTAGACCATGTTCAAACCTACGACATTTTGCCTCTTCTATAGCCACATTTGCAGGTGCATATTTGGCTAAAGTGTTAAACTTAAGCTCGTATTCAGCCACAGACATATCCTCCTGCATAAGGGTCAAAAACTCTGTTTGTTTCCTATCTTTGTATATCATTGGCATGTACTTATTAGTGAACAACTTCTTGAAAATATCCCATGTTATTTCAGTTCTATTTATTGTCCTTTTTATAGATCTCCACCATTCTAAAGCTTCACCAGTGAAAAGATTAGAAACATATTTGACCATTGAGTCCAGACGACACTCTGTGTTCTCAAGTACATCTTCAATCTTGGCCCACCATTTATCAGCTATATCAGGATCTGTACTACCCTCAAACTCTGTTGCGCCCATCTTTTTAAGCCTTTCAAAATTTTTATCAAAGACTGGCGCATCTCGACGAGCTTGAACACGTGGTTGAGGCTGACCTTGAGCCAAATAGATTCCCATCATTTCTTCAAACTGGTTGTAACCCTGTGGATAACCTGCATGTCCTGAAGCTCCTATATGTTCTGAGCCCCCAGACTCATGAACATGACCAACTGAACCATGACTAGACACATTACCGGATTGTCCATTCTCACCATCAGACTCCATAACCCTACATGAAACATGACCATGTCAACATGCTTTAGCATAAGAAAATATGATTATGTGGTCTTAACCTAGGAATCCAAAACAAGTCATACACAACCAAATCCCTAGGAAAGTAGACCCGCTCTGATACCACTAAATGTAACCCCCTCACTTGGATCACATGATATCACACACAATATTAGTTATAGACATGCTTTCAATTCTCAATCATATAAACTTCAATCTCATATAAACTTTACATATTATACATAAGAGAAAACATTTACAATTTACAATACACGTTTAAGTCATTATCCTACATAGAGGATTTACAAAACAAAAGTATATCACAAGACTCCAAAATGCCTAGATGAGAATGGACTGACACTGCTGGTGCGACCTTAAGCAAGAAGAACTCCACCTAACCTGTAAAATCTGTTGGCAAGGGGTGAGCTGCCTACTCAATAAACATATTACGCATATATGTATATACAAAAGTAATGTAAAGAGCACAAATCAAAATATATCATCAATACCAAGTTAGACTTTATTCACCTGTTTCACTTATTATAGTAATACTTATTTTAGAAAGGCCTTGTTGTACTTAGACAATATATATAAAATGGTCCTTGGGCCCAATCTGTATTCCGGCTCACTAAATTCGGAATACAATCATCCGTGCTACGGAGGAGTTACACTCACTCACGTACTCATATATCTCAACACATGTGCTTCCGGCTCATAATATTCGGATAGCACTCTCAACTTGGACCATTTCACATATCCATCTAAGCAAGCTCATATTCATTTATAATCCAACCATTATTCAGTTCCAGTATGTGCACAAGGCTTAACATGCCGTATTTACGCATAACACTGCAACATACTCAATCATAACACTTTCTTATCAATCATGACGTATCATAAACACTCAAACATTATCCACATCATTCACATCAGATTCAACCACATCTCACACTCAACAAGTCACAAGGCACAATACAGTCATACACATATATAAGCAATATGCTTACCGTCGCACTTGGTTCGATCTATTCAACATGATCGGGTGTGCGTTCAATTGCACCTTGACCTCCTAATGTCACATAACATTGATCCAATTAGCCTTAACATAAACTTAATGAAAATATAAACTAAGGATGCTATATGATGTACAAGACACTAATGCCACAAAGTTCATGCAATCTAATCCTTTTGTCTTAGATCATCACATGACCTACTTGCACACATTCTGTCATAACTTTCTCTATATGAATCCAAATTCCCTGATTCTTGAACCTACTGAAACTAGACATATATGGGTAGAACATATCCAAAATTCACATTAATATCACCTCTGAACAATATATGGCATGCAAAATGATTCTGTCCTGTTTCCAGCCAAGAAACAGACTACCCAGCTTTGCCTCTACCATAATGCACTCAACCTAGATCACACTAAGTACAATGGATTGCCAAATCCTTTTACAGACATATACTTCAAGTAGTTAGGAACACTTTTGTATAAAGAAACGTTCTCTAATTCGGACTCTAAGATCCTCAAAATGCTACATCAACATGGCTGCCTCACATGACATTCAATTTCGAGGCAGTCATGATCCATCTAGGTTTTCTTCCTCTATATATGGAATTAAAGTCCCATATTTTACAGAGGGTTTCATAACATATAGGAACATAGTTTATTATTTATGTATCTTCAAATTCGAACAATATCAATATGAAAAACATGCTCCAAAATGACGGAAAGCAGTACCCTAGATTTCTGTTTAGGGCACTTGATACATATCTTTCATTTGGACAGCCTATAACCACTTTAAACAACACCAAAACTCAACAAACTCCATCACAACTCATCCACAACAAATCCTATGATCATACCTAGGTATTTCAGAATCTCAAACTCATAGAAAACAAGCTAAAACAACATACTAACCTTCAACTCGTGTCTATCACCTAGTATGCTTCCTAACTTGACTTGTTTGACTCGAAAATGGAAGAAATTGGAAGAGTTTTCTTTGGAGAGGTTTAGGGTATGAACAAGGAAGGTTTTGCTGAAGCTTTGGTCGAAATTGTGGCTGGAATAGATAAAGAATGAGTTGTGCACATCATTTGGCAAATGAAGAGGTGTATTTTGTCTTACTATTGGGGTGACACCTCGTGCTTGCTCACAAACCTCAAATTCAGCCCTCCTAAAGTGTAACTTAATCAATTTAGGACATATGAATTCATTAATTCATTCATTTAAGTCCTAACTCAATTAACCAATCGTTACATCTTAACGATACACTAATCGTCTACTAATCGCACGGTAATCGCATTATGCATATGAAACTTCTAATGACAATGCGATGAATCTAAAATGTATGTATTCAATCATGAAAACATATATGAATGTGGGAAGATGTATATGTTAGGGTTTTAGGGATGTTACATATAGTGCCGGAGGGCCTAGCGCGAGTACGGAATCCGCAGCAGTGAAAGTGGTTGATCTTAATGCTATCGAAAAGAGGCAGTTCGCCAAATTTGATCAGACTTACGCAAAAGTTTTTGAGCGCCTACAGAAAAAGGGATTGTTGAAAGCCCTTACCCCGTATAACAAATCTCAACCTACTCCGCAGATACAGGCTAGAGGGTATTGTGAATTCCATAGCAGTTATGGGCATACAATTGAGAATTGTGAGAGGCTGAAACGCGAAATCCAGGATTTAATCGAGGAGAAGAAGATAGTTGATCCTTCGTCAGCAAACCCTTCCGTTAGGCGCAATCCATTGCCTAATCATAGGGTGAGCGTGATCGGAGCTGGTTTGACGGAAACTGTGGTGATGGAATCTTTTGAGGAAGATGTAGAGGAGTTGTTGGACTCCGTCGAAAGAAGCAATGTGGGAAATGGTTTGTATGTGTCCTTCTTGGGTGAGGAACAAGCGGACGAACCAATGGAGGAAGGATCAGATGGTGGAGCACCATATGACGAGGATAGTGCCGAAGAGACCGGAGAGGGGTCGTCTCGGACTATCGTGCCAAATTTGGGTTTGTTTAGTGGAGGAAGGGATCCCGAAGTACACTTGCGTGAATATATGCACGACATGTTTATTGAATCCTTCGGAGTAGATGAAATTGCTCAGTGGTTCCACCACTCGCTAGTGGGCGAGCCTTTGGAATGGTTCCATTCGTTACCCGACTCTTGCAAGCACGATTGGGATCGGTTGTCGGATTTGTTTCTTGAAAAGTATCAAAGAGCTGAAGGTAGAACTGCGGAGCGATTTGCGATGCGGATCGGACCTATCAAACGTCCATTGCCGAGGGTGAGCAAGTATAACGGCAATAAGGACCCTATGGAGCACCTTCACTTTTACTTGTCGGCTATGGCAGCCTTGGATTTTAAAGAGCAAGAGATCACTAGCTTGTTTTGTAATTCATTGATGGGTGAACCATTGATGTGGTATATGTCACTTCCGATGTATGTTAAGACCGATTGGGCGGCAATGACGAAAAGATTTATCAAGGAGTATACAGTATGGATGCTGGCAGAGCAAACCCCTAACTCCCCGTCTTACCAAACACCTGATGCGGTGTTAGCAATGCCTAGGTATGGTGGATACCAGGATCCTGTGGAGCATACGAGGATATTTCGCAATCATATGTATGACGCCGGATTTCCGCAGTGTGAGTTGCATGAACATTTTCCGGAAACCTTGATGGGTGAAGCCTTATTGTGGCATCAGGGTCTATCAGAGGAGGAGATGGGTCATTGGATACCGCTCCGAAATGCCTTTGTGGCGAGATATGAAATGTACATTCCATGGACGGGATCCCTAGACGATTTGGACAGGATTAGGCAATTCCCCGAGGAACATTTTGTGGATTATGCTAGAAGGTGGAGGCACCGTTATGAGCAGTGTAATGAGACAATGAGCGATAAGGTGCAGCTTATGTGCATACAATGAGGTGCTATTCCGTTGGCCGCAAGGAGGATGAGTCGGGTGTCCCTCCGTGACTATGATGAGTTGATAGGTTGGGCTTTGTATGGATCGGCGGATCCCTTTTTCCTGAATCCGAGTATTCCTCACGTCATGGATTTAATGGTCATAGACATTTGCGCGAGTTCCTCGGACGAGGAAGATGCCAATCGAAGGGTTCCTATTAACATTTGGGACGAATCGGATGATGAGCCGGAAATTATGGTAATGACAAGATCAGGTCGTGTGGCCGAGGGAAAGGCACCAATGGTAGAGACTGAGATTGGAGAAGGGTCGACTCCTAAGCCCGATGATCAAGTTCTTGAGCAGTTGAAGAAGACGCAAGCTAAGTCTACGGTCTGGGAAGTTTTATGCCATTCTAAGTACCATCGTGAGAACCTGATGAATGAGTTGCAGAATTTGGTTATTTCCACCGATACTGAGCCGGCAGCGCTAGTAGGGGCAATTATGGCCCGAAAGAAGACTGAGATCACATTTACTGACGAAGATCTCCCAGAAGAGGGGAAGGCTCATAATAAGCCATTGTATATCCGAGCGGAAATTAACGGGAAGAAGACTAGCTGTGTGATGGTCGATGATGGATCGGCCATTAATGTTTGTCCGTTGAAACTCTTGTCGAAGTTGGGAGTGGAGAGAAGAGACCTGACAGCCTCTGAAACTGTGATTAGAGCATATGACGACAGCCGTAGGCACATTGAAGGAGTCTTCAAGGCCAAGTTGAAAGTGGGGCCGCACGAGGAAGAAACTGAGTTCACGGTGTTGGATATCCCGGTAACTTTTGCTGTGCTGTTGGGACGCCCTTGGTTCCATAAGTTAGGAGGTGTGCCCTCCACGCTCCACCAAATGATTAAGTTCCCCTTCGGGGAGGAGATAGTAACAATTAGAGATGAGAAATTGAGCTCGGTGGCAGCACTGGGAATTGAGCCTCAACTTTTCTCCGGATTCCAAGTCCCCGGGATTTACGAGTCAAGCATGACCGCCGATGTGGTGAAGATGATGAAGGGAGGTTTCATCCCAAGAATGGGCTTAGGAGCACACCATCAGGGGTTGCCAGAATTTCCGGACTTTAAGAGTCAGAAAACCCGGAGAGGTTTGGGATATGAGCAGGGGAGTCCGTCCAATGCGAGTGCTGAAGGAAAAGTAGACTTGAGGAAGTATTTTGTGAGCGAGGGGCATGGGAAGGCATATTCAGGAACCCCCGAGGCATGGACTAGCACGGAAGGGAAGATTCTGCCAGGGTTCGAAATCTTCAATGATGTTGCCGACTGGGGCAAAGGAAAGGCGAGCTGCTTTGTCGAGGAGATCATGATGCTGGATTTAAATGCCGAGGAGCAGGTCATCACCATCGAAGCGACTGCGGGAGTGGTGGACGATCCCAGTACCTCCAAGGTTCATGAGGAGCCCGAGAACCCTGATGATGAAAATTGTATTACGGCTTTGTTTGAATCAGATGATGTAATCACCCATGCTATCAATGAAATGAATTCTGATTTTGCTTACTTGCTTGATGTCGATCATGATCATTCCATGCATTCTCATTCATATAACATGCCTACATTTGAAATCAATACGATAGAAATGTCAACTTTCAATCTTGGTACGGATGAAAATCCTAAACTTATACAAATTGCTCAAGCATTAACTATTGAAGAGAGAAAAGAATTTGAGAGAATAATTAAAAAATACGAAATTGTATTCGCTTGGACATACGAAGACATGCCTGGAATTGATCAATCTATCGTAACTCACCGCATTCCAACTTATCCCGAAGCAAAGCCCATAAAGTAGAAGCTCCGACGTATGAGACCCGAATGGGCAGATAAGATCAGAGAGGAGGTGAAGAAGCAGTTAGAAGCAGGATTCATCGAAGTGATCGACTATCCCCCTTGGGTTGCAAATGTGGTGCCAATTGCGAAAAAGGACGGCAAAGTGAGGATGTGCGTCGATTACAGAGATCTTAACAAGGCATGCCCCAAGGATGAGTTCGCATTGCCTCATATCGATGTATTGATCGACAGTGCAGCGTCAAGCGTCTTACACACGAATGTGGACGGTTTCATGGGCTACATGCAAGTTCAGATGGCCGAAAAGCACAAAGCGAAAACCTCGTTCACAACTGAGTGGGGAACATACTGCTACAGGGTAATGCCGTTTGGTTTGAAGAATGCCGGGGCAACTTACCAGCGAATGGCTACAGCACTGTTCCATGATATGATACACAAGGAGGTAGAAGTCTACGTGGACGATATGATGGTCAAATCAGAGATAAGAGAAGGGTATTTTGCCGCGCTCGAGAAGTTTTTGGCCCGAATTGCAGAATTCAAGCTAAGGTTAAACCCGAAGAAGTGCTTTTTCGGCGTTTCGTCAGGGAAAATCTTAGGCTATGTAATCGGAAATAAGGGAATCGAGGTAGATCCGGATAAAGTAAAGGCTATACAAGAGATGCCGGCGCCGAGAAATGAGAAGGAAGTGAGAGGGTTTCTGGGGCAGGTTCAGTATATCAGTCGGTTCATAGCAAGACTCACCGCAATCTGCGAGCCAATCTTTAAGTTGCTAAGGAAAGACCAACCCGCTGTTTGGAATGATAAGTGTCAGCAAGCTTTGGAGAGCGTCCAGAGCTATTTGTCTAATCCGCCAGTGCTGAGACCTCCTAAACTAGGAAAGCCGCTTCTCCTCTATGTAGCGATTGAGGAGCGATCTATTGGGGCAATGTTGGCTCAAGAGGGAGACACCGGTGTGGAGCACGCGGTGTATTATTTGAGTAAGAAGTTCCTGGAGTACGAGCTCAAGTGCAACATGATCGAAAAGACATGTGTGGCAGTGGTGTGGTTGACAAAGAAACTGCGGCACTATTTCCAATCGTATAAAGTGATCATTATTTCTCGGATGGACCCCGTGAAGTATCTATACCGAACTCCATCCTTGACGGGGAAGTTAGCCAGATGGTTGTTGCTTTTATCCGAGTTTGACATTGAATATGTGACGAAGAAGGTTATCAAAGGAAGGGCCGTGGCAGAGTTTCTGGCTAACCAACCCCTGAATGCAGAAGAGGAAGAAGTAAGCTATGATTTCCCCGATGAGCACTTGAACGCAATCGAAGTTATACCGTGGAAAATGTTCTTCGATGGAGCAGTTAATTCGAATGGAGCCGGAGTAGGAGTACTACTTACCTCACCGGAAGGAGAAAGGATCCCGATGGCCAAGAAGTTATCCTTCCCTCTCACTAATAATATGGCCGAATATGAAGCGTGCATTTATGGTTTAGAGTCATTAGCGGCACTGGGAGCATCATATGTCGAAATTTGGGGTGACTCCAAGTTGATCATCGAACAGGCACAAGGAAACTGGGAAGTGAGAGAAGAAAGGCTACGTCCATATCTAGATCAGCTAGAAGGGTTGGCACAAAGATTCAAGGAATGTCGTTTCTATCATATTCCTCGAGCACAGAACCAGGCGGCGGATGCCTTGGCTACTTTGGTGTCAGTTTGGGACAACCCCCGGAACCTTGCTTCGAAGCCGTTGGTATTGAGAAGATCTCACAAACCATGTTACGAGGACGTAATGCTGTTAGGGACAGATGAAAAACCATGGTATTTCGATATCATGAACTTCATGAAAGATGGGACATATCCGGCAGAGTCAGAACCTAGGGATCAAGCTGTGATTAGAAGGCTAGCTCGTCAGTTCGTCATCCACAACGACTTGCTTTACAAAAGGCACGTTGATGGATTACAACTCAGATGCTTGGATGCGGGGGAAGCCCGCGAGGCGATGGAATCAGTACATTCGGGAATTTGTGGAGCCCATATGGGAGGAGCAGTACTAGCTAAGAAAATTATCAGACAAGGCTTCTATTGGCTCACCATGGAAAAAGATTGTAACGAGTATGCAAAGGAATGCCATGATTGTCAAATCCACGGCGATTGCAGTCATCTTCCGGCCATGGAACTACATGTGCTAGCACCTATTTGGCCATTCGCTGCTTGGGGCATTGACATCATCGGCGAAGTAAGGCCTAACGCTTCAAATGGACATAAGTTTATTGCTGTCGCCATTGATTATTTCACCAAGTGGGTAGAAGCAGAGTCGTTTAGCAAACTGGGATCCAAGCAGATGAGAAAATTCCTTGAAAAACACTTGATCACCAGGTTCGGAGTGCCTCATCACATGATCACGGATAACGGAGTCCAATTTCAGGGGGAAGTAAGGAATCTTTTCCGAGAATATGGCATTGAACATCACAGGTCTTCTCCGTACCATCCACAGGCTAATGGGGCAGTAGAAGCAGCTAATAAGAACCTTAAAAGGATTCTCGTAAAGACGGTGGAATCACATCGGAACTGGCATGAGCACCTCCCACTCGCGTTGTGGGCCTATCGCACGACAGTCAGAACCTCGACTGGGGCAACGCCATTCTCCTTGGTATACGGAACAGAAGCAGTCCTGCTGATTGAGATTGAAAAGCGATCGTTGAGAATCGTAGTGGAAGCAGAAATCCCCAAGACGGAATGGGTGAAGAGGCGATATGAGCAGTTGGCTTTAGTTGATGAGAAAAGGATGGAAACCCTTTACCATGTACAGTTATATCAAAGCAGGATGGCTCGGGCTTTCAATAAAAAAGTCAAGACCAGCCCTATCAAAGAAGGAGATTTGGTGCTGAAACAGATCCGTGTGACGCACACCGACCCGAGGGGGAAGTTCAGGCCTAACTGGGAAGGACCATTCGTCGTAAAGAAGATACTAAGCAAAGGAGCGGTGAAGTTAACCACAATGGACGGCATGGAATTCTCCGAACCTACCAACCTGGATAGGCTTAAGAAATACTTTTCGTAAAAAAAAAAAAAAAAGAAAAATAAAGAAAAATTCCCGATGGGTTGAAAACCCGCAAAGGGCGACCTATGCAACAATAAGGGAAATCCCAATGGGTGAAAACCCGAAAGGGCACTCATTTAAAAATTTCGGGATAGTAAAAGGAGAGGAGAAAAATCGTCGGGATCCGAAAACCGAAAGGCGGGTCCTGGTAACAATAGTTATAACTTGAGCAATTACAAAAACAATGTATAAGAGACTAAGTATTTCTGTTGTTTGTAAATAAATAAAGGCATGAATATATTTGACGAGAATGATTGGAATCATTATAATCTATCGAATGCATGGTAATATGAATCACGGGTTATACATTTCCTATCCTACTTTTCACAAAAAGCCTACCTACTATCCACCCCACTCCCTATACATCAGCTATACATCGGAGAAACCCTAATAAAAGCTACAAAGCAACAATGAAAGCTACAAAGCAACAATGAAAGCTACAAAGCAATACATAACGAGCCTAATACGGAGGAAAGTCCCAATAGTTCTCAAAATCTCTCAGGTGTGATGCCCGCTCCGCAGATAGTGCCTCCTCGGCAGCACGCGCTCTCTCATCAGAAACTCGCGCTCTCTCATCAGAAACTCGTGCTCTATCATCAGCAGCTCGTGCTCTCTCCTCTGCAGCAAGGCGTCTGATCGACTCATCGCGCGCCCTCTCCTCGACGGCAAGGCGACCCTCAGTCTCCCGTCGTATCATCCCCGACCAGTGGTCGTTCCTCTCTTGATACACATGACCAACTCGGGCATCAGCTTCCCGCACTAGCTCGCTCTGTCTCCGCTCGTGGGCATGCAGATCACTCTACAGAAAAAGAAAAAAGAACAGATAAAAGGCAGCATAGGCAAAAACATAAATCATACATACATGCATGCATTTCACTACATTAAAGTACAGTAATGATACATACCAGGTGATCGGTGCAGCGCAAGCTGAGGCGGTCTCGGAGATAACCAGACAGCCCCACGTAATCCGTACAAGTCTCTCTCGTGGTCAGAGAAGCGTCCGAGGGATCAAACGGGACCCTCGAGGAGAAGATAGGAGGGGCCACCTCAAATCCCGCATAAGGGGCCCCGGACTCATCATAGCGGATCGTAGCGTAATCCCTCCCGTAGCCGGGTATAGGCACGCCTATGGACGACCTCTCCGGTCGAGCTGCACTGGAGGACTCACCGACAAAATAGGGCTGCTCGCACACCGGTGTTTGAGCCCGAGTACCGTCGAAAAAATCAGATAGGTGGGCACTCCGCCAAGATCCCTCCTGCAAAAAAGCAAAAAAAACACACAATAAAACCTCCGAGCATATCATGAATAAAATGAAAAGAGGGCGGAATCATTTACCGGAACCTCCGCCTGACCAAAGACGGCCTCGACCGCCTCTCTCGAAAACACGTCCGCCACCGGATCTACCTCCATCGCTGCCGCCGGGGCATCCCTCGCGCTCAGTAAAGTGGACAAATAAGGCTCGCGGCCCCCGGCGTGAATCCAGACCACTCTACCGACAAAATGATGGGTCAGATCTCGACGAATGGTCGATAAGGGCAGAGTCCGCACAGCAAACATGGAAACGGGAATCTCCCCCGACATCCAGTGAACATCACTCACTCCGGTGATGCCTTGATCTCCCAAATACCACGCCCGCACGCAAGGGCCGGTGAGCACGCACTGCTGCTCCTGGATCATCGATGTGTATGCATACTCGGGACCGAAGTCAAGGTCGTCCCACCTGAACTTAATCTAAAAAATATGCACAAAGAAAAGGTCAGAAAGGCTCAAGCCAAAGTCTAGCGAGACTAAGCGAAATCTACCTGTGCGATCTAGGAGCCATGGCACTGTCCGCCTCCTCTCGGCGCTCAGATCAAAATCTCTCCATCGAACCATAAAAGGTGGCCTCGATGCTCTCAATCGAGGTCGAGACCGACTGGGAAGGATGCGTCTCTCGTACGCCCACACCTGCGGTATAAACAAGGACTAGGAGTGTGAGAAAGAAAAAAGCAAAGACCGGCGAATCAAGAAGGCGTCACGTACCAGCAGAGCAAAGGTGTAACCACCGAAATCCTTGCGCTTCCGGCAAGTCAGGTCCAGAAACTTGTAGAGAAAAGCTAAGCCTGCCCCCGCCCAATCGTAGGAAGCTGCGGCATCTAAATCACTAAGGGCCTGGATGAGACCCGTATGTACCTTTCCGCCCTTCGTGCGGAAAATCGTCTCACTCAGAGCATATACAAGGAAGCTACGAACCGCCAGATCAGTAGCATCAGTCTCACAGAAGTCCCGTCTACTCAAGAGGCTAGCAGTCGAAATAAACTTCGCCGCGGTAGATTTGGCGCATAGAGGAACTCCTGGTCCTATCAAGGCGGCAAGCCTAGCAGGGTCGACCCGCGGTCGCATTATGCCATAATGGAAAGGGACGGGAGTGTTGCTCCCTCGTAATCCGGTCAATAATGAAAAATCTCAGGGCGAGATGGTCATCTCCCCGAAGGAAAGGTGGAAGGTGTGGGTTGAGTCAACCCACCGCTCACACAGGGCCCGTAGGCCAAAGGGATCACATACCCCGTTGGTGCGGGGCAGCGCTGCAATGAAGGATCCGAAGCCCAACTCCTGCACGCGGGATCTCGCCGCGGCGCTCAGCCTATCATACCATGAAAGAACCTCGGCAGTGGTCCCGAAAATCTCGATGAGCTAAAGAGGAACAAGATAAGAAAATTTAAATACAACTCCTAAGGCAAGCGAGTGATAAGAACGCGTTAAAACTAGGTATTCGTTCATCCGGTCAATTAGGGCCAATTTTCTGTAAAAATCTCTCCCGTAGGATCATTCATGTAAGGTTTAGTCAATTCTTTTATCCACCCTCGTCTACAGGAGACGAGGAGCGTAGATTAGGTTTTACTATTCACATACGTTAATGTGCATTAGGTAAGTCTTTACTATTCACGTTTTTTTTACTATTCACGTGCATTAGTTAAGTTTTTACTATTCACGTTTTTACTATTCACGTGCACTATTCACGTTTGTACTATTCACGTTTACTATTCACGTGCACTATTCACATTTTTACTATTCACGTCGTTTTTACTGTTAACATGCATAAATTCGTAGTGTCACTATTCACATGCATATAGCGCGCATTCTTGCAAAAATAAACCGATGTTACGTGTAAATAAAGGAATTCACGTTTTCTAGCTAAAGTCCTCTAAGGCAGTCTAAGAGTTAGCATGCAAATCATGTTCGTATAGGAGTGCTAAAGCCTAGAGTTCGAATCAAATAAAAGTGAGAAACCACTTACCTCGTTGCAGCGTGTCCTGCTCAAGTGTGTCGTAGGGTCGTGGAAGGTATCCACTCTATCCAGATTTACGTAAACCTCGTCCATGCCTCTAGTGTCGTCCCATTCGTCTAAATTCATCCCGAGAATAATCCAAATTGAAGTCTAGTGAGAGAAAGAGGAGAAAGAAGGTGTGGGGTTGGAATGAAACCCCACCACCTTATATAGGAAAAGAGAATGGCATTCCCGTAAATAGTGAAAAAAGTACGATTTGACATAAAGGTAAAAAGTAAATAATTAATTACCAGGTGCATAGACCTCCGATTTGCAGTCCGTTTCAGCCTGCGTTTCTCCCAGACAGTAACCAACATCGTCAAAACATCAACTCCAGACAACAGCTAATTTTTACAGAACAGTGACACCAGTCAAAATATAGACGACAGTCAACAGAAAAACAATCGTTAGTCTATATCATTTCAGACTAAGACACGTGCCCATCGAACCTTCGAGATGATGGCTCCAGTGAGGAAATACAGACAACAGTGTTGTAAGAAAATCCAGAAACAGCCCCCGCTTTTTAGCCATCTGACTCACGGTCGCAGACCGGAGTTGCTTTTTAGCCATTTGACTCTCGGTCGCAGACCGAAGTTGCTTTTGAGCCATTTGACTCACGGTCGCAGACTGGAGTTGCTCTTGAGCCATTTCACTCACGGTCGCAGACCGGAGTTGCTTTTTAGCCATTTGACTCACGGTCGCAGACCGGAGTTGCTTTTTAGCCATTTGACTCTCGGTCGTAGACCGAAGTTGCTTTTGAGCCATTTGACTCTCGGTCGCAGACCGAAGTTGCTTTTGAGCCATTTGACTCACGGTCGCAGACCGGAGTTGCTTTTTAGCCATTTGACTTACGGTCGCAGACCGGAGTTGCTTTTTAGCCATCTGACTCGTGGTCGCTGACCGGAGTTGCTTTTTAGCCATATTCCCCGCAATCTTGAAATAGGGTAGCTGTTTAGCCATTATCCCCGCGGTCGTAAATCAGGGTAGCTATTTAGCCATTATCCCCGCAATCTTAAAATAGGGTAGCTGTTTAGCCATTATCCCCGCAATCACAAACTAGGGTAGCTATTTAGCCATTATCCCAGCAGTCGTAAATCAGGATAGCTATTTAGCCATTATCCCCGCAATCTTAAAATAGGGTAGCTGTTTAGCCATTATCCCCGCAATCACAAACTAGGGTAGCTATTTAGCCATTATCCCAGCAGTCGTAAATCAGGGTAGCTATTTAGCCATTATCCCCGCAATCTCAAAATAGGGTAGCTATTTAGCCATTATCCCCGCAATCTTAAAATAGGGTAGCTGTTTAGCCATTATCCCCGCAATCACAAACTAGGGTAGCTATTTAGCCATTATCCTAGCAGTCGTAAATCAGGGTAGCTATTTAGCCGTTATCCCCGCAATCTCAAAATAGGGTAGCTATTTAGCCATTATCCCCGAATAGGGTAGCTGTTTAGCCATTATCCCCGCAATCACAAACAAGGGTAGCTATTATCCCCGCAATCTCAAAATAGGGTAGCTGTTTAGCCATTATCCCCGCAATCACGAACAGGGGTAGCCATTTAGCCATTATCCCCGCAGTCGTACACCAGGGTAGCTGTTTAGCCATCATCCCCGCAGTCATAAATTAGGGTAGCTATTTAGCCATTATCCCCGCAGTCATGAACTAGGGTGCAACCCCAAAGCAGAGTCTGAAGAAGCCAGAAAATAACGCCGGAGCGTGCAGCGCAAAGGTCAGGTACGTTCCCTCCTACTCTTTACGTGTCTTTACTTTTATATGTTTTACATTGCATGTGTTACGTTAGTAAAAAACGTTTTCGAACCACACACATCACTGTCAAAATAGAAAAGTAGGGGCAACTGTAGACACCGAGTCGGAGGACCTGTGACGAAAACTTAAAACGAGACGGTCGAAGCGATTGATTCCGGAATTTTTGAAAAATATATAAAGAATAATAAGCGGAGGAAAATTAACGGCACGGCGCGGGCGCGCAACGGCCTCCCGCACGCGGGCGACGATGGTCGAACGCCCGCTCGACGACTCGAGACGTGCGCGCGGCGTCCGTCGGGCGCACTGCGAGTGGCACGCTCTCGACGTCTGAGCGATGCTTGGGACTGCTGGCGGTGCGCGCCCTCGTGGGCCGTTGGGCGCACGTGCCTGGCAGCACGGGGTGCGCGTTCGGCGGCCGCGACGTGCGAGCGTCTGGCAGCGCGGAACGCATGCTCGGCGGCCACGGAGTGCACGCGTCCGACGGCACAGGGCACGCCCCGAGGGTCGTCGGGCGGGCGCCCAATCACGTCGGGCGAACGCCCAACGCATCGGGCGAACGCCCAACGCATCGGGCGAACGCCCCACGCATCGGGCGAACGCCCGACGAGGATTGGGCGCGGGCGCCCAACCTCGCGTTGGGCGGCCGCCCAACCACAATGGGCGACGCCCAAATTTTTTTGGGCGTCGCCCATTGTTCCGGGATCCGTGGGCCTATATAAGGCACGGATCCCAAGGTGAAAAGGGAGGCTTTGAGGGGGGATTTTTTGGGAAAATTTTCTCACTCTAAACATTTTTAGAGAGAGAGAGTGGATTCTTTTTGAGAAAATTTTTTTTTCTCAAAAATTCCAAATTTCCTAAGTTCAATTTTTACTAAATTTTCATTAAAAATGGAAGCTCGCGGTTCGTGGAATCAATCGACTTCGACTGTCAGATACCGAATTAAAGATATTATCCGAGGACTAGACTCTTTATTTTATTTAATTTATTTCTCTCCTTCTATTTATTTTTTTTATGCTATAGTTTTTATTCCTTTAGTCATTTATTTATTTTTGTCACATTTTATTTAGTTAGTGTATTTATTTAATTTTCGTTTCGTGTTAAATGAGATTCGGTTTTTGTTTTAAAATAAAAACCTCGTTTTGATATCCCAATACGAACCGTGATCCGATAAAAAGGTAGTTCGGGTGTCGAAAACGTTGTAATTATAAGTTTTTTAACTTAAAAGAAATTTCCAAATAACGTTTTAAAATAAAAACATCGTTTTAGGAACTTCCGTTTTCGACTATGATCCATTTTTGGTAGTTCGGAGGTCCAAAACGATTGAATTAGATTTAATTTAAAGCTTTTGAATAAATCTGTAAAATATTGGAGTGCTGCTGTAATTTGCCAATTCTGTCACTAAAGGCTGTTTACCGACGGATTTTCCGTCGGTAAATCTGCCAAAATGTAAAAAGTGCCATTTCGGCCCCTTTTTCTTAACTTTTAAGTTTTTAATTCTTGGTATATATATATATATAGTTATGTAATATATGATTTTCAAATTGTTTTAGAACTTTAACATATATAATTATTTTAGAAGATTGGTGTTCCATTTTATTTTTATATATGTATGTATTATTTTCTCTTTTTTTTATTATTATTCATTTAAGTCACATTAAATTCTATTTTAAATGTTATTTACTTGGGCATTTTGGGAGATAATTAGTAGATATTAGGGGATAAACATATAGTCTTTTTGACATTAAGATTATATTAGTTATGTATATATATAGTTTTGGGGTGTATTTGGGTTATGTTAATTATTGATAAATGAAGTTATTTTGAGTGATAAATGCTATTTTCTTATTTATGAATTTCATCTACTATTTTCATATGTTTAAAGTATAAATATATTATTTTCATTATTCTTTCCTATATATGTATTAGATAATATACTTTCTTTTACTCTTATTTTATGTCTTTTGGGCTAAAATGTGTAAGTATATATCTATATTATTTTCTTTATCCTTTTGGCCCATTCATGGGTCCATGTCTCAAATAGGCCTCGTTTGATTATAAGTTTTGCTTTAAATAAGTGTCTTATTATAATTATAATAGTTAGAGGGTCCATTAAATAAGTGGGGAAAATAAAAGAGAGTTTTCACCTTAAACTAATGAATTTTCTTAAGATTTCTAATGTAGATAAATAGAGTCATTTTTGTTTATATTTCAAATCATCTTCAAAGCACCACGTTTTAAAACCTTAACCCGTTCCAAAGGCGGATTAAAGGATCATTGTAATTAAAATCGTTTTCTTCATGAATAATAGAGACTTTGAGTCATTTCCTTAAAGGATTTGTACAAAATAAAATTGACTTGTATGTTTAACCACGTTTTCTCATTAAAAGGTTTTTATCTCAAACGTTTTCAAATACTCGAGTCATTCCAGCGGCGATTCGGGTAAACTTCATCAAACGGGGTTTTAAAACGCACCTAAATCGTTCCAACGATGATTAAGGTGCGAACCATGTAAATAAATCCGTTTTGGAGAAATAAGTTAGCGTAGAATAAACACACGACATAATATTTAATACGGTTGTAAATAAATCACTTCTTTCTTCCCCCTCTCTGTGTATGTATAAACATAGATGGGTGATTCTTTACTGATGTGGCTTTTCAATATCATATGCTCAAAACGGTTTCTAAAAAGAGAAAGAAAAGGGTTTCAAACGAATTTTAAACTTAAAGAAGTATAAGAATTAGTCCGTTATCGCCTAACATGCTGAGTAGGAGGCCGGTGGTTCATAACCGGGCGATGTCGGGGTGCCTAGTAGCCTTTCTCCGGAAAGGAGCTAGCCTTCTCGGCTCGTACCTAAGTTTCCCGAACCCACACCGGTCTCCCGCAAGGGATCGGTGTTCATTTTCCCATTCGTGGGTGGCGACTCTTCCATATCTCCGAGCTCCGGTCCTGCCGAGCAGCTTGATTCCACGATTGGTTGCTTTCGGCGCTAATCACCGCTTACGTCGCCATGAGGTTGTCCACCCCCCGGTCCGCCCGGGAGATTAGGCCGCGGCACCTCGTCTAACAACTGGTCAGTGAAAACAATATTTGGTTCACTTTTACCTTTGGTCAGCCCTTGAGGGAATGACTCAGCGACTGTATCTTGATCAGCGGGTGCTGAGTGTGGATCATCATCGGTCAGCGGCAGATATCTTCCTGCAGGGTTAGTTTCGTCGAACTCAACATGTACTGACTCTTCTAAAACTTGAGTTCGTTTATTGAAAACTCTGTATGCTTTGATGTTTGTTGAGTAGCCTAAAAAGATATCTTCATCAGCTTTTCAGTCAAATTTAGCTAGGCTATCTTTGGTGTTTAAAATAAAACATTTACAGCCAAAGGCACGAAAGTATCCAATGTTGGGCTTTCGTCCTTTCCAAAGCTCGTAGGGGGTTTTCTTTAGTATAGGTCTAACAAGAGCCCTATTAAGAATATAGCACGCTATGTTAACAGCCTCTCCCCAAAAATACTTTGGAAGCCTATGCTCACTCAGCATTGTCCTGGCTATTTCAACCAATGTTCTGTTCTTCCTTTCAACAACCCCATTTTGTTGAGGCGTCCTAGGAGCAGAAAAGTTATGGTCAATGCCGCTGGCTTCACAGAATTCAACAAACTGTTGGTTTTTGAATTCTCCACCATTATCACTTCGAATGTGAGCCAATTTTAGGTCTTTATCATTTTCAAGTTTTCTAACCAAATTTGAAAATGTCTCAAAGGTCTCATCCTTGCTACTCAGCAAGATGACCCAAGTGTACCGAGAGAAGTCATCTACAATGACCAAGGAAAATCTTCTTCCACCCAGACTCAGCGGCTGGACTGGACCGAAGAGATCCAAGTGCAGTAATTCTAACGGACGCTTAGTTGAGACAATGTTTTTGAAATGAAAAGATTGTTTGGTTTGTTTTCCAGCTTGGCAAGTGTGGTATAATTGATCTTTTTCAAATCTAAGTTCAGGCAGTCCCTCAACCAATTGCTTTCTTGCTAATTTGGCCAGGAGGTCCATGCTTACATGACCAAGTCTCCTGTGCCATAGCCAGGAATTTTCTTCCTTTGAAACTAAGCATACAGTTTTTGAAAACTTTTTCTCTAAGTCTAGCATAAAGACATTATCAATCCGAGGGGCAGTTAAAATTAACTCATTTGTTTTTCCCTCGTATATTTTACATCCAGTAGCATCAAATATAACTTTTCTCCCATTGTCACATAGCTGAGCTACGCTGAGTAAGTTATATTTGAGTCCGCTGACTAGGGAGACTGACTCAATAGTAGGATTACCTCCGATGGTTCCTGATCCTACTATCTTACCCTTTTTGTTGTCTCCAAAACTTACGCTTCCTCCTCGTTTACGCTCAAACGTGATGAACTGAGTTTCATCACCAGTCATGTGCCTCGAGCATGCGCTATCAATATACCACATCTTTGATTTCTCAGCACACCTCAGGCTTACCTGCATTGTAACTAGTTACTTTTAGGTACCCAATTCTTTTTGGGTCCTTGCTTGTTAGGTTCAATAGGTAAAGCATCATATTTTATTTTATGGCGACATACATGGACAGTATGGCCATTCTTTCCACAGAAGTCACAACTGACCTTCCGTTTAGGATTTTTTACTGACTGGTCAGCACCCCAGTGCTGAGCATGCCAGCACACCTTAGTGGTGTGTCCTTTCTTCCCACAGAAGTCACACTGGACATTCCTCTGGGGATTCCATCTTTGCTGACCAGTACTTCAGTACTGAGCATTCAGAGGAATATTCCTTTTGTTTTGAACCTTTAGTTGGTTCTGGATATTTGTGACGTCCTTTCTCAGTTTCTTTGAATCTGATTGGACTTCAGAGACAGACTTATGTATGATCTCCATGTTATCATGCAAAGTTGAGTTGTCCTGAAGAAGGTATCTGAGGTCACTTAGCTTGACCTCTTCAACCTCGTCACAGCGCCTGCTGAGTGCTCTAATTTTCTTATTACACTTTTTGACAAGTGTATAGAGGTCACTCAGGGCATTACCCATTTCGTTTCTAAGCTGGGAAAGTGATATTACCTCATTTGATTGCTCCTCATCGTCAGATGCAATGGAGGGGTCAGCATGCTCAGAGACGCACGGCTCAGTAAGTTCGTCAGCCATGAAGCATATCTTTGCTGACTCGGTGGCCTCAACTTCTGTTGATGAAGACTCATCACTGTCGCTCCATATTGCCACCATTGCTTTTTTGCCGTTCTTCTTATCTTTCCTCAGCGTGGGGCAGCTTGACTTGATATGGCCAGTTTGATGACATTCAAAGCATGTAATGGGCTTTGAGTTGTCTTTCTTGTATTTGCTGTCGCTGGACTCAGCTTTATACTTATCAAACTTTCTGTAGGGCTTCTTAGAATATTTGTCATTCTTTCTGAACAGCCTTTT
Organism: Euphorbia lathyris; assembly: GCF_963576675.1. Classification (NCBI taxonomy): domain Eukaryota; kingdom Viridiplantae; phylum Streptophyta; class Magnoliopsida; order Malpighiales; family Euphorbiaceae; genus Euphorbia; species Euphorbia lathyris. The sequence goes on from NC_088910.1 coordinate 95,055,781, forward strand.
CATCTTCCTTGTGAACATAGCCATCTCTTCATCATCTGTTGAGCTCCCATCAGTAGAGTCAGCTTTCATGATAAGAGACTTCTGCTTCTTGTCTTCAGACTTTTCCTTCACCTCGAAGTTTTTCATTGATATCTCATGGGTCAGCAGTGAGCCGATGAGTTCGTCATATATGTAGGTGGTTAAGTCCTGAGCTTCCTCAACAGCGGTCTTCTTTGCTTGCCAGTCTTTAGGAAGACTCCTGAGTATCTTTTTGACTTGTTCTTCCTCAGTGAAGATCTTCCCAAGTCTCTTGAGCTTATTGATGATGTTGGTAAACCTTGCATTCATATCAGATATTCCCTCATCATTGTTCATTTCGAACAGCTCGTACAGTCTCATCTGCTGGTTCACCTTGGACTCCTTTACTTTATTGGTTCATTCGTAGGTGACCTCCAGCTTCTTCCAGATCTCTTGCGCCGACTCACAACCTGAGATTTTATTATATTCTGCAGCATTGAGCGCACAGTGAAGCATATTTATAGCCGAAGCATGATTTTGTAGCTTCTTGAGATCATCCTCTGTCCATTTGGCCTCAGCTTTAACAACTGTTAGGCCAGCCATAATTTCGACAGGTACAAATGGACCTTGGACTATGGATAGCCAGGCACTCATATTTGTAGCCTGAATGAAATTTTTCATCCTATTCTTCCAGAAGGTATAGTTAGACTCGAAGAATAGGGGAGGCCGAGTAATGGACAGCCCCTCAGGTAAGATCTGAGTTGTTTGGTTTCTTGGGAGAAACCGAGTACTGTTTTTGCCCATAGTGGGGATCAGCTCAAGGTTGTAAAACCTTTTACAGTGAGCTTTTAGGCTCTGATACCACTTGTTGGTCCCTTATAACGTTACAAGTATAGTTCCAAGGGGGGGGGGGGGTTAGGAACTATTTAAAAATTTTAAGTTAGGGCAGACTTCTTTTTCATGAGAAAAAGGTTTTAACAGCGGCGCTGAGTGAATAGCAAGATACTGGCTTAGTCTACTGGTGACTAGGTCAGTTTCTTTACTTGAGTCAAGAGATAGCACTTAGAGTCTATTCCTGAGCTCAGATATTCAATGCGCACAACTCAGCTTGACCTCTTTACTTGGTCAGTTTTTATTTAAGCAAGCAATAAATATATAAAGGAGTTTAAAGTTAGAAATATGTTACTCAGCAGATTTATCCAGGTCCGGCCTCCAAGCCTACGTCCTGTCCCCGGAACACGTTTCGAGATTTCGAATTCTCTACTGAGCTCTTTAACGGTAGAGCATCAAACCTTTTACAATCTTAGCAACTGAGTATAACAAGAGTACCTTCCTCTATACCTCTACTCAATCCTAATCTCTCGCTGAGTACTATAACCGAGTACTCAGCCTCTCCTTTCTAATCTCTAGAAATGATAAGTGTTTGTCCTAAACAACGATTGCTAAGACACCTTAGATGATTGAATAATCACTCTAGACTTTTACACAAAAGATATGAAATTTAGTGTAAGATTGCTTTGCTTTTTCTTGCAGAACTTTGCGTAGAGATTTGGTCAGCGTAATGGCTTGATCAAGTTCTGTGTTGAATGAAGCAACTGAAGGGCTCTATTTATAGAGACGTCTGAGGCATCAGTCATTTCGAATTTCGAAATAACCGTTGGAGGGAAACGGCTTCCTGTCGTTGTCATCCTGTCTTGCTCAGAGCTCTCGGCCAATCAGATTTGAGTATCTTCTGTCCTCGGTCAGCTTTTGGTCAGCTCGGCAGAATGTCTCTCCATTTATGGTAAAGTCAACTAGACAGCATTCTGTGTCGTCTGAACTTTACCTTAAGTGGAAACACTTTGTCTGGAAGTTGTTCTTAGCCAGCTGTTGTCTTGTACTCTTTGTCGAATCAACTCAGCAGCTTCGTCCCAAAGTTGTTCCACGAAGGTCTTCTAGATCATTCTTCCGCTGAGCTGCGTTTTGTACATAACGACAACGTTTTGACATACGCGGGCCGAGTTGCCTTTAACTGTTTGACTTGGGCTTTGACTTCCGTATTGGGCTTTGGGCCTTTTAATCTTTGTGTCTTATAAACAATTTAACTCAACATTGAACAAACACATTAGTAGAATAAATCAAAGCATTTAAACTTAGTGTGTTTAGAATATGTTTTTAATTATACTTAAACAATTTTGTCAAATCAAAATTATGTGGAAATGTGTTTCAACAGCTAGCACCTACAAAGCTAGGTTAGTAGCGAAAGGATATCGTCAAAAGCAAGGAATTGATTATGACGAAACTTTCTCTCCTGTGGCTATGTCCAAATCAATCAGAATCATGCTTGCAATTGCCGCTCACTACGATTATGAGATTTGGCAAATGGATGTGAAAACAGCTTTCCTAAACGGAAACCTGCTTGAGGATGTATATATGATGCAACCTGAAGGTTTCATATCGAAGGATGCAAATAAAGTTTGCAAACTTCAGAGATCCATTTATAGACTCAAGCAAGCATCTAGAAGCTGGAATAAGCGTTTTGATGAAACCATAAAACAATTTGGTTTCGAACAAAATTGCGAAGAAGCTTGCATTTACAAGAAAGCAAGTGGGAGCTCTATAGCATTTCTCATACTATATGTGGACGATATATTATTAATGGGAAATGACGTTGCTCTCTTACAGTCAGTGAAAGTATGGTTATCTGGTAACTTCTCAATGAAAGACCTTAGTGAAGCAGCTTATATACTTGGTATAAAGATCTATAGAGATAGATCGAGAAGACAGCTTGGTCTTTCATAGGCTACATACATTGAAAAGGTGCTAAATCGGTTTAGCATGCTTGAATCGAAACAAGGTAACTTACCCATGTTACATGGAGTAAAGTTAAACAATCATCAATGTCCTAAAACCGATTATGATAAACGACGCATGGCTGTAGTCCCGTACGCCAGCGCAATCAGTTCGATTATCTATGCTATGCTATGCACTAGACCTGATGTAGCGTTCGCGTTATCTGTAACGAGTCGTTACCAAGGGAATCCGGGAGACGAGCATTGGATTGCCGTCAAGAACATTCTTAAGTACTTGAGAAGAACTAAAGATATGTTCCTAGTGTATGGAGAAGGTGATCTGAAAATAGAAGGATTTTCAGACGCAAGTCATCTCACAGATGAGAATGATTATAAATCCCAATCAGGATACCTGTTTATCTTGAATGGGGGCGCGGTCAGTTGGAAGAGTTCCAAGCAGGGAAGCGTAGCTTTCTCTACGACCGAGTCAGAGTATATCGCAGCTGCGGAAGCAGCAAAGGAAGCGGTTTGGATTAGAAATTTCATTACAGAACTAGGTGTGGTGTCTGACATTGTCAATCCCATTACACTGTACTGTGATAACAATTGAGCCATTGCGCAAGCAAAGGAACCACGGTCTCATAATGCATCCAAGCATTACCTTAAGCGATACCACATCATTAGAGAGATTGTGGCTAGAGGAGATGTGAGAATAGAAAGAGTACCTACAGAGGACAATGTTGCAGATCCGTTGACAAAGCCTTTAACCCAGAGAAGACATGATCGTCATTTAACTTCTACTGGGATAAGTTTCAGAAACAATTGGCTTTAGTCTAAGTGAGAGTATGTTGGGGTTTAGTGTCCTATAGACAATTGTTCTAGGATACAAACTTAATGTAAATGAATTGTTCTTTATATCATTTGTTTAATGAGATATATGTTTTATAACTATATAAAGGCAATCCCTTTTAAGCACTAAATAAAGTCTAATAAAAGGAAATCCGTAAGTTTATTTAAAGTGATTATAAAGTGTTCATACAAGCATGAAGTGAGACAAAACTTTATAGTAAACTGATAAACTTAAAACCACCCCAAGTCAAGTGATATGTTTGGGATTGACATATCACTGTTGAGACTTGTATGTAACAATGTCTTCTGTCCGACATAAAGCTGATCTCACAAGCTTCATATATACAGATATCTGGACAGTTACATAGATCCGATGAAACGTTGTTCATTAGGATTGGGGATCCGATTTGAGATAACAGGATGGGTAGATTCATCCTTGTCACCTGTTCATCTCATTGGTATTAATAGGTATAACTAATCCTCAGACTCAAAGGAATATTAATTGGTATTCTGGATTACGGAATGTGATGCTTTGACTCTGGTGTAACACGATCCTTAACAGAGATGACTCTGGGGTGTGAACAGTAGACGTTGGGTATCACAGGAAGTAATTGCGGAGTCGTTATATATTGGATTGAGAATTTATTACTCCCGATAAATGGGAGATACATCCATGGATCGCTTGTGGAAGACTCGACTCTAAATCCTTGCAAGGTGATAGCTTAAGAGTAAGAAATACAGATTTCACTTAACCTATCTTTTTGAGTTGACTCGGCCTGTACAAGTAAAACGAACGTCTCGCTACATGTGACTTGACATCACCCACAGTCATAAGATTCAGTTCAATGATGTAGTTGATAAAGGATCGAATTATACTGTAACTAATACGGAAAGGTTAACGACAGAATCAACTTGTCTTCTTATAGCTCTGGGGGAATGATTACGGACTTGCTAATCACATACTCTGTACATCATTCCGTTATGCAAAAATTAAATATAATTCTTTGAAAATTAATTTAATAACGTTGCATACGGCTAGAAGCAATAAGAACCTAATGGATCACATATAAGACTTGGAACCTAAAAGAGAGATAGATGTTAATTAATTGATAGAAGCCCAATTGAGCCCAATAAGGCCCATGGACATAAGGGGGTCGAAATTCATGTAGTAATATACATGAATAATTAATTTGATTTTGTTAATCCTAACTAGATTAGGAATATGAATTAAATTAATTAAGAGATAATTAAGTTAGGAGTTTTAATTAGATTAATATACTCCTATTATTATCCAATAAGGTTATTATTATTATCCTTAATATATTAGATATATAGTGAGATAATAATTAGGAATTCTATTCCGAATGGAATTCCTATTCAGTAACCTAATTCTATCTAACTAGGGATTAGATACAAGAGATTATAAATACCCCTTCCCTTGAGATTTTCGAAATCCAAGAAAGCTATACCCTACTGTGATTTTCGAAAATCACCTAGTCCAAGAGAGAGAAAATTCGACACCCCTAGTTCGAGGACGAGATTTCTCTACGGCTTCGTTTGATCAATTGATTTTCATCTATTTCTTTTATCCTTGATCTTGTGTTGATTAATTAGAGGCAATCTACTTCAGTTGCTATTCAACGGTTGATTCCAAATTAATCTTCCCATGTTTTATTTCGTGTTTCGGAACTCGAAGAAGAAAAACAAACAAAAGGGAGAAATTCGTTTTACTACTCCTACATCAGGTCAGTTCACGATTTCGCGGATTCCCGGAGATTGAACCGTCGGATCGTCGCGATTTTTGGACAGAAGCTTCTAGACATATTCTTCCACGTTTCCATTGAAGGGATTGTCGTTCGGAGGTCTGGAAGGTCTGTTTCGGATAGGGGCAGATTGGTAGACAGTTTCTATCTCTTTTGAAGTTGTGGGCACTTCGTTTGCAATGGTAGATAGAACTTCTAAAAGGCATTTCGTCTTATCCTTCTTTATATGAAATAACGGTTAACGGATCTTGTGGTTAAATGGAAATAGGTTAAAATTTTTATATTTTCGCTGCTATACCTTAGCCTAATTTCCAACATCGATGGGTCAGAATCAAAAGATGGCTCATTACATACTGACCAACTTCCTCTTTCCAAAGGTCAACTCCACTTCCTCAGCGTCGAACTTTGAACAGTGCTTCATCTGGCACATGCTGACCTACCAGCCGATCAACATGCCAGTCTTTCTGATCGGTGGTTTTCAAAGGAGTATTAGAACCCTTAGATTAGGCTCCTTTATTACTAGAATCCTCAAAGATCACCAGGTGAATTTGGTTGAGGAAATTCATGTCTGGGGGATTGAAATTACTGCAGCTGCACTATTCGGCTTGGTCTACGATCAACCCATTGTCCCTAAGAAAGGAAAAGGGGCCGCAGTTCAGGAAACCGAGGGGATGCAGACTAGAGAAGGAAAGAAAAAGAGGAAAGCTCAAGCTGACAAGCAGGACAGAAAGAGGAAAGCTTTTCAAAGCTCTTCTAAAGATGCTGACGCTCCACCGAAAAAGCTTCGGTTTGTGTCCAAAGGAACAAAGCCTCAAGCTGCACTAGGTCAGGTTGGACCTAAGTCAGCAGAAACCTTAAAAGGCAAGCTGAGCCTGAGGAAGAAGAAGAAAAAGAGGACACTCCTGAGCAACCACTGAGAAAGAAGAAGAGGATCTCTTTTGGATTAAGTCCTATCGACGTACCCCCACTTGGAGTCGTTATCTCTGAGGACTCTCATTTTGTGCGAAGTCAGGGCATTGATCTTGAGAAAAATCCAACTGACCAAGATGAAGAAGAATTGGGTGGTCAGTTTGATACTGAGGAGACACTAGATGTTGAGCAACATGAGACAGCAGATGTTGAGCAACATGAACCAACCAACACTGAGCAGGTTGAAGAAGAAGCTGAGCCAACAACAAAGGATCATGCTGATCAAGGGGCAACTTCACCTACTGACTCAATTGAGTCCATTCCTACTGACCCCTCTCCTCAAAAGACTAAGAGATTAAGGAGACTTAAAAAGAAGGCTCATAAATCCCCAGTGATTGATCTTATGGATGACTCACCATTATGGGATCCGATCACTGATCTCTCTGATATGCAGTTTAAGCTCTTCTCCAATCCCACTGAGTCTCCTCCAAGAGAGCACCCGGAAAAGCAAGTCTCTGTTTCTCAACCGAAGGAACATGCCGACTCAATTGCTACCCTAAGCCAAGGTGATACCGAGCAAGTGCTCGAAGTTCCTACTCCTCAACATACTGAGCTAGCTAAGGAAACACCTGCTTAGGTCAGTGCTGAAACTCCTCAACCTCCTCAAACCAGTCAGCTTCAGCCTGACTCTAAGCAAGTAGATAATTTTGCTGATCATCCTCTTCCATATCCTCAAGTGCAGAATATCAACCAGTCAGCTCCTGCTGGCAATCTAAACTCAAGTCCAGCCGCTGATCATACTGGCACTTCCAATAATGAACTGAACCAAACACCTCCTCCATCCGGTTCCACTCATACTCCGACATTTGAGCCACACATTGATGGATCCTACAACTACTTACACGCAACTGAGTCTGGTCGAAGAATCATTGACTCAACTCAAGCTTTGCTCCAGGACCTTCATCAAACCAATGCCGAAGCTGCTGGGTTAGTTCCTATTGAGCCAACTCAACTTTCGTCTGTCACTCAGCTTCTCACAGAAATCAAATGTCTTAAGGATCTTCTGAGTGTCATGACATCACTCCAGTCTCAATAGCCCAAGCAGGAATCAATAACAAAGCTGGCCGAACTCCAGCTGACAATGGTCAATCACATGAACTCTCTCTAGGGTCAACTTCAAAACCTGTCAGCTGCGAACTCAATGTATGCAACTTCTGCTGAAGTTCATCAACTCTTCAACCAGCTTCACTCTGAGCAAGCCAGAACCAACGAGAAACTCTCTTCCACCTCCCAATGCTCCATTGAGCAAATTAGTGAGGATGTCCGTCTACTCAACCTGAGTAAGGAAGAGATGGAAACTGACCAACTCAAGACGAATGAGCTTCTGCAACATTCCCAATCCATCTTCAAACATGTGCGTCATTCGAATGCTCAATGTCAGTATTATGACTCGGCTCTGCTTAAGATGTTTTATAAAGCCTATGCCATGCTGACTGATTCTATAACCTGGGTTGGGAAGTCTCAAGAATACATACTGAGTATGCTCAGTGCCTCGGTCAGGGTTCCCCGTTCTGTCTTGGATGATGGTGTTCCTGTCTTTGATGGTATAAATGAAAGCACGCGCAAGCTTAAGGCATTCTCTGTACGGTTAACTCGTGCTGCCCTCAATGACACCTTCATTCCTCCTCCACCCGATGCTGGCAAAACGGGGGAGAAAGAACAAGCTGAAAGAACTCAGCATACAAGAGAAGCATCTGGAAGTCAGCAAAAACAAAAGGGAAAAGCCAAAGAGCATTCTGCCCACATCAACTACAAGAAAAAATAGCTTGACAAGGATTGATAGATTTAAGCTTGTAAAACTTGTACTCTTTTCCTTATGTATTTTGTTGTGCTGACCATCAATTCAAAACTATGCATGCATCTACCTTTTTCAATTTGACTAAACTTATGTGATGCTTACTTATGTTTTGTGCTAAAAAGTTAACGTATCTTCATTAAATCAACTGTGTTATGTGCTTACATTGCTTCTTGATTGTCTGCTGTGTTGCTCTATACGTTGACCTCTTTTACAAGTCTTCTTAACTAAAACTCATTGAACAAAGATATACTCAGCGTACTCTGATATCTAAATCTTCCGCACATCTTAACTGAGTTAAATAGAATATGTTCCATGAGCTGACCTATATTCTGAAAACTGACCTTAGACTTACTTGATTAAACCTTGAAATGTTTAAAGTAAAACTAAGTCAGTAGCTCAACCCTTACGGGGGAGTATCTTGAGAAAAAAACAAGGTCAACTATCATGGGGGAGCTCAACACTGAGTTCCTTACTGAATATTTTTGCCAACATCAAAATGGGGGAGTTTGTTGAAACACATTTCCACATGATTTTGATTTGACAAAATTATTTATGTAAATGATAAAAATATTCTAACACATTAAATTTAAATGCTTTGATTTATTCACACTAATGTGTTTGTTCAATGTTGAGTTAATTTGATCTATAAGACATTAAGATAAAAAGCCTAAAGGCCCATAAGAGGAAGTCAAGCCCAAGTCAACAGATCAAGACCTCACGGCCCAGGAAGACAAAACGCAGTCGTTCTAAGCAAAACACTAGCTCATCATGAAGAAGGATCGAGAAGCCTTCTATCAATTGCTTCAAGATGAAGCTGTTGAGTTGAACGACAAAAAGTACAAGTCAGCGGCAGAACAGAACCAATTTAGAGACAAAGTATTTCCACTTTGGGTAAAGCTCAGAAGACGCAGTAAGCTGTCTGGAAGACTTTACTATAAATGTCGAAACATTCTGTTCATCTGACGAAAAGCTGCTGAGCACTGCCGTAGACAGAAGATACAAGAATCTCATTGGCCAACGACACTGAGCACGTCCAGAGTGAAAGCGACAGGAAGCCGTTAGCCTCCAACGGTTATTTCGAAATTCGAAATCACTGGTGCTTGAAGTGTCACTATAAATAGGCCTTTCAAATGCTTCATTCGATGCAGATCTTCAATCAAGTCGAAACGCTGACCAAATTCATACTTGAAGTTCTGTGAGAAAAGCAAAGCAAATCTTACACCAATTCCAATCATTGTGTAAAAGTCTAGAGTGATTTCATTCATCTAAAGTGTCTTAGCAATTGTTGTTTAGGACAAACACTTATCATTTCTAGAAGAATAGAAAGGAGAAGCTGAGTACTCGGTTATAGTACTCAGCGGTAGTTATAGGAGTGAGTAGAGGAATAGAGGAAGGTACTCTTGTATACTCAGCTTCTATTGTAAAAGGTTTCGTGCTCTACCTTTAAAGAGCTCAGTAGAGGATTCAAAAAGCTCGGAACGAGTTCCGGGGACTGGACGTAGACGGAGAGGCCAAACCAGGACATATCTGCTGAGTAACATATTTCTAACCCTTAAACTCCTTTATATATTGCTTGATGTAAAACTGACTAAGTAACAAACTCACGCTGAGTTGAGTGCACTAAGAAGCCGAGTTCAGGAATAGACTTAAGTGCTATCCCCTGACTCAAGAAAAGAAGCAGACTTAGTCACCAGTTGACTAAGCTTGTGTCTTAAAACTACTTAGCGCCGCTGTGTAAACATTTTCTCAGAGAAAAGAAGTCAGCCTTAACGGACAAAATTTTAAATAGTTCCTATCCCCCCCTTAGAACTAACATTGTCACGTTATACGGGACCAACAGACAAATCGTGTGGAAAAAAACCCACAAGATGTGTCAAGAATTCACATGGTGTGGATCCAAATTGAGAGATTTTGCTTCTCTATTTTTAATCCACATGTTGTATGGCTATTCCCACACGTGTATGGATTTTGAAGTCGCCAGAGCCAAAACTTTATGTTTCTAAAATTAACCCACACATCATGTTAACTTTGCGCACTTTCAAATCAGTCTTGTCTATTCTCGAACTACCTGCTAATTATAACTTTGTCACTACTTATTTAAAACTCTTACCAATAACTTATTTACAAGTATGTTACCCCTTTATCCTTATCCCATTTAGCCCTTTAACATATTATTTAGCTAGTTATGTTATTAGGTTTGTATGTAATTTAATCCTTATCCTTACATGTAATTAAGGAATATTTTATCAATCAAATACAAAATTTCTTAAGGTTCGTCGCTTTTATCAATAGAGATTTCTAATTCCTACAAGTTTTAACTTGTGAATATGAGGTTTCATGACTCCTTCAGGTTTTGCTTAACAATATCTTTGATAGTTTATGATGGAAAACTATCGTTGCAAACTCGATCTGCATCAATAAACAAATTATTATATAAATACAATTAAAACATACACCATACTTTCTTAAAAAAACATGCACCATACTATATAAACTAATAATATAGAACAATGTAATATAGAAAAACATATGTATCTATAGCATATATCCTTAAAAATGTACAAACAATATTATTTTAAAATATCATCAAAACAACTCAAATATGTAAAAAAACAATATACGCAAATAATGTAATTCACCAAAAACTATAATATTACAATTAAATAAAAACATATGAAAATAATAACCACTGTTCACTAACAATCATGCTATAATATTAAAAACAAATTAATAATAATCATAATAATAAAAGTTTTTTTATTCGGATTACCATTTAGGTACTTCCTAGACATCGTTAGTGGCGAATCCAGAATTTGAGGGAGCGGGGGGCAAAATTCTACGTAAAAAAATTTTAGACAAAAAATGTAAAATTGTTCAATTTTTTATGACAAAAAATGCAAAATTGTTCAATTTTTGGTGACGAAAAATACAAAATCGTTCAATTGTCATGTATTATTTTCATGATTTTTTTTTGATAAAAAATGTAAATTATAATGTTTCCGACTCGTAATCATCCATTTCCGGGATTCTCGGGTTGTTACGCATCAAATATCCCAAACGTTTTGGGTCAGGTGCAATTTTACCCCTAACATCTAAAATGGTACAATTTGACCCCTAATGTTTGTAGCCAAAAGCAATTTTATCCCTAACGTTGATAAATTGGATCAATTTCAGACACTATTATAAAATCCAGTCATTTTTTTCTTTATTTTGCACCAATTGCATATCAATTTTGTAATTTTGCACCAATTTTACCTCTAAAGTTGATAAATTGGATCAATTTCAGACACTATTATTCATGACCGAGAAGACAGTTTGATGAATTATTTCTCAAATTGACCCAATTTATCAACGTTAGGGGTAAAATTGCTCTTGACTTCCAACATTAGGGATAAAATTGTACAATTTTAGACGTTAGGGATAAAATTGCTACTGACCCCAAACATTAGGGGTATTTTTGTACTTTAACTTTTATTTTTGGATTAATTTTTTTTTTTTTAGTGGGATGAAGGGGGGGGGGGGGAGAGAGAGAGGGGGAATGCCCCTTAGACCCCATACATCCGCCCCTGGATATCGTCTAGACGACCAAAAAGCACTTAGTGGGATGAATTGGAGAAAACTGGATATCGTCTAGACGACCAAAAAGCACTTAGTGGGATGAATTGGAGAAAATTGAAATAAATTTTTAAATTTTAAATGTTTAAACAGATCCTAAACGGTTTAGGTGACCATTTTCTCGAACAAGGAAACATACCTAAAACAAAAGCAATGTTCACATGGATTTAAATGATCATGTAGAAGTTGGTTATTCACCGTTAGATCAAGCCTAAATCTAATGGTGAATGATCAAATTCTACATGTTACGTAAAACAAATACTAAAGACTTCAAAATATATATAGTCTATTTTATAGTTTTTTTTTTTTTTGAATAAATAGTCTATTTTATATTTATTTCCTTTATTTTTATTATTATGGGTAATATTATTTGGTTAATTTTGTCCAGCCCGTGTTCCAAAGGTGGGCAAAAATATTGAAAGAGGGTTGCAGCACCTAGGCAGACAGCTCTCCTCTCCCCAGGTTCGATTTTTTTATTTTTTTTTTTGCTCTCAAATTCCTGCGACAGCCAGTCCTCTCCCCGCCGGACGCCTCATTTTCTCCACCGTCCCGCCCCTTTCTCCGGTGAAGGTAGGGAATCTCTTTTTTTTTTTTTTTAATTTTTTTAAGCTATTAATTTCAGTTAGGGTAGGTTTATTGTTAACCGAAATTAAAAAGATTGATGAAATTGAATCGATGATGATGAATTTATGATTGTCGATTGATGAAGTAACTAATTAACTAAATGCAACTTGAATTGCAAACTGAATAGTTGAATTAATGGTGTTTAGCTATTGTAGTTTCTTGCTCTGATTTTGAATTGCGAACTGATTAACTGAAATAATGTTATATAGCTATTTGATTTTGTTGGATTGATTGTCAATCTTGAAATCTCCTTCAAAAACTTGCTATGTCTTTGGTATTTAGCTATTCTAATTCTCACTTGGAGAGCTCTCAATTTATGGGTCAAATTGATTCTTAATCAAATATCACAAGTCCATGTAATATGGTTTCCATTCTGTATATAATATAATTAATTAGGAACCTTACTAAAGACATGGAATATTCATTGGCAAATTAGTTAATTATAATGTGTTATATTGAGAAAAAGATTTTTTTTATTACTGTTGAAAATGAAGTAATTTTGCAACGTTTTCTAGAGATTCTCGAAGGTTATATTTGCCCCCCTATCAGTAGTTCAGATGCTACGCCCGTCAGTTAAAAAGCATAGTTATTGGTATATGTAAAACATTATTTGTTATTTCTTTTTAGTAGAATTCAGATTTTATATCATTTAATTTTTTTTAATACATTGTTATACAGGAAATAAAGTTTACATGCCACAAGTTCTGCCTACTGCACTGCCACTGCCTTCTCCAACTTCCAGCCATCATCCATCACTGGTCAAGGTTAGCCCCCCAGACCTCAGGTCCTTGCTCCACCACGCTCCATAAAGTAAGTGCCATATCTGGGCCGCCGCCTCCTCTATTTTCAATGGTGCCACGGAAGACTGAGCCCCCTAAAGGAGAGGGTCCGAGACCTTTGTCAAGCAATGACACTGCTGCGAGATCCTCTCAAGATACCCTGACGAATAGACAAACTCAACCTCGAACTGATCTGAAGGCTTCAGGAATGATTTCAGTTGATTTTGTTAATGGGGATCCTCTTAAACTGAATATCACGGTTGACCCAAGTCTCATAAAAAAATTGGCACAGCCCTGGCAAAAAGCTCTTATTGTGAAACTACTGGGAAGAGATTTAGGTTATGTTGCACTACGAAAACGTTTCATGGAAATCTGGAAACCCATGGGCGACTTCTATGTGATGGACCTTGGTCATGGTTTTTACGTCGTGAAATTTGATGATGACTCGGATAGAGATAGGGTGGTTACAGAAGGACCTTGGCTGATAAATGGATGTTACCTTACTGTAAGGACATGGTCTCCAAGTTTCGTTCCATCAGATGCTGACGATTCAACTATGGCATGGGTTCGTTTTCCTGAATTGCCATTATTGTATTATGATGAGGATGTGTTATTAGCCATAGCAAGCTCTTTAGGAAAACCAGTAAAGGTTGCTAACAAAGGTCGATTTGCTAGAGTTTGTATTGAAATCGATTTGCTGAAACCTTTGGTGAGTGAATTTGGTTTAAATGGGAACGTTCAAAGAGTTGTGTATGAAGACCTCCATGAAGCTTCTACTTATTCCAGACGGTATGGACACCTGAAAGCAAACTGGATCTAGCCGAGTGTTAGTTCCAAGGAGGAGGGAGATGGTTTTATTGCTAGTGTTGAGCTAAATTTTTGTAGGATAAAGTTGAATTTGTTTGCAGTATGTTAAAGAGTCAATCTTAAAGCAATTCCTTGGTATATTCTTCAGAATTCAGATGATAAACATATCTGGTTTGTTTGTTTATCTTATTTGGAGCAAGATTGGTTCTCTTTTCTTAATTAATGTGTTGTTTTAGTCTCTTTGATTCCTGCTCTTTCAGTTTGGTTAATATCTAGAGATCAATAGAGATTTACAAAATATAACGTTATTGTCTTGCTGTATCTCTTAGGATTTGATATGATTACCAACTTCTCTGGGTGTCATGTTTGAGTACAAACAGTAGACAAGTGCTAGTGTGCTTTGTTTCTGTAGTGGTATAGTTCAAGTTTCGTTGCCTTCTCCTGATCCACACCCTGAGAATACATGAGAATTAGAGTTCCAAATGGAACCGGGTGGAGGTCGGGACTATTCTCCCCATCTCCGTCCGTCCCCATTCCCGTGTGGATTTCCATTCCCCATTACCCAAATGTTAAATAGTATTTTCTGTGGTGTAATTTTAAATTTTGCTGTATAATATCATTAGCCAAATATAATATTAATTCAATTACTATGCCTTGTTTTCTTTCCATGCTCATGGTTGGGGATTCTCATGGGGTGAGAGAGATTCCTGTTCCTGTCTCCGGAGATTTTTTTTCCTTTCATTTTGATAGAGAAGTGCTATAGTGGGTCCAAAGCATAAGATGTCTCAAGTTTATTCTAGAAGGAAGGCAGGGAATTGTGAGGTAACATAAATTCGGTGTTACACTATGAATAGATACTAGTCAGTCAATAGTCAATGGTTAGTAGTCTTAGTTAACGGTCAATAAGAGTAATTGTATTTGCTTTCATTAGCTTTCATAGTTTAGCTCTTTTACCTCTTATATAAATACTTATAGCTAATAGGTGAGAAAGAGATAATTGATTATTTTATTTTGGCTCCTAGTGAGAGAGGGGAGAATTCATTGGAAGGTGCTAATTAGCATATTGTGTCCTTATTATTTCCTTTTTTCCTAATTCAATATAAGATATATCTCATTTATTCATATTTTCTTCTCTTTTTCTATTTCACTATCATTATAATCTTACCCTAAATTTTAAGTTTCCATCATTGGTCCGATCTGCCGGATCCATTGAACGTGAAGAACTGACCCAACAATGGAAACCCAAATCCAAACGCGTTTGGTTGCTCATGAGACACACATTCAAGACTTGAAGAATGATGTTCATGATTTATAGATTGATGTGCATGACATCATTAGTTCAATCAAGGTAGAGAAAGTTAAAGAGGATGAGTTCAGAGCTTTCATGATGGATTGGGTAAAGAACCTAGGAAAGAAATTTGGAGACGATGACCCCCATAAGTCTTCCCATCCGGAGTCTTCTTTAGACAATCCAAAGAGCAACAACAATGAACTCTAATTAGCTGCTAAGAAGGTCAAGTTACCTGAGGTCAATGGGTGCGTGCATTTGAGGTCCATACACTTTGCATTCAAAAGGGAGATAGTGCTAGTAGGATGACATTAACAGGTCTGAGCATGAGATGGACAGAGAAGGGCACATGTCGAGTCACGTGAAATTTAAAAACATGGGCCGATCAATTGCAATCACTTGGAATGCTTGTGATTTAAAAGTTTCATATTCCTTTCAATAGATGATTCCATGGATGATGAATAAACTGGAAGGTGTCCTTTGGGCAGCTAAATTTTCATACAGCAAATATTTAACCCAAGTCTTGATGACAAAACTTTCTGAACGAGGGAGTATTGATAGAAAAGTGCTACAGTGGATCCAAAGTCTAAGTTGTCTCAAGTTTATTTTAGAAGGAAGAGGGCACCAAAGAATGGTGATGCGGCATAAGTTAGGTGTTACACTATGAATAGATACAAGTAGTCAATAGTCAAATAGTCAGTCAATGGTCAATAGTCTTAGTCAATAGTCAATAAAAAATAATTATATTTGCTTTTATTACCTCCCATACAATGTTATACAAACCGGACCGGACTGGCCGGTCGGACCGATCGAACCGGGAACTGGCCAGAAAGCCGGTCCGAACTAGTTCGGTTTGTTGAATCTTCAACAAACCGGATTGGCCCGGGGTTGAATCGGGAACCGGAAGTCGAACCGGGAACCGGTGCAACCCCGGCTTTTTGAAGATTTATTGTTAAAAAAAAAAAATTAGAGACGTGCATAACGAAACAGAAAGCCACAAAGAAATTGTGGGAAAAAGAGAGAAATGAGAAGAGGAATAGAATAATCTTCTTCATCTCACACCAGACATGTAATAAACCCAAATGCTGCTTCTTCTTTTGTTGTGAACTTTTTTCTCTGGAAAAATTTGAAAAACTGGAAGTGAGTTAGAGAGAGAGGAAGAAGGAAAGGTATGGGTGTTTTCGAGGGGTTTTGGAAAGCTAAATTACAGCTAATGGGATGGTGTTTGAAAGACATCTAAATGGCAGCTCAAAAGACCCCTATCCTACTCCTATTTCTCTCTCCTGCTATATTACAGTTAAACCTCGATAAATGAATATTCGATAAAATAATAACCTCGATTATATAATAAATTCTTCCGGTCCCGACTTGGGCCAATGGACTAAAGTAATAACTTCGCTAAATGCATTAAGTAATAAAAAATATTTAAATCTTTAAAGGCCCAATGAAAATATAAAGTAATAATTATTAAATTACATACAAAAAAATATATCTATACCAAAACCTTTTAATCAATCAACGAGAAGTCATTTCTTCTGAAAAAATGCATCTATAGTTGATTGTTTTTTCTTTCCACCTAAACCAAAATGAACAACATTCTTAACTTTTTGTAACAATTAGTTGTTTAAGGTGACCATTGCTTGAAAGACCTCTTTTGACAATACATTTGCGACAACACAACGATCATCTGGCTCTGGATCATTTCCATCATCATTGTTCATTATTGACTGGATAATTTCTTCGCCTGTAAGCGATTCCGTAACTGCATCATTCTCGCTAGGATAGTTCAAAAGATGTTCGACATCCATCACATTTCTATAGCATAAATTAAAAATGACATCACTTAATCCTTGGATATCTTCATCTAATTGACTAATTTCTGGTTCAGAAACATTAGCATCTTCTGAACGAATCTTGCAATTATTTGATTGATTTGTAATTATGCTAATGTGATAATTACAAATCAATCAAATAATATATTTCCTAAACAAGATAATTATATATCTAATGAATATTTATCGATAAATGAATAATTTATTAATTTATCGATAAATGAATAATTTATTCATTTATCGATAAATAAATAATCTCGCTTAATGAATATTTTTTTCCGGTCCCAATGATATGCATTTATAGAGGTTTTACTGTAATAATTTACTCTTTATTTTGAATTACAATTTATAATACACTTAAATTCAAATGTTATTGGTTGACAATTTTTTTAAGGTGAAACTAAATAAACAACCCTACAACTTTACCCTTAATATCTAAAATAGTGTAATTTTATTCTTAAAATTTACAACAAAGAGCAAATTTACTCTTAATTTAAGAAATAATTGTCTTCAATCATTAATCATATAATCTACACTTCACATTTACGTTATTTTATCACTAATTAGTAATATATCACAACAATATAAATAGACGTGAATTTTTTTAACAAAAAAAGTTAAAAAAATTATACTGTATATTGTACGGCTTGGACAAAAAATACAAATGTTTTGTCGAATTTAAAAATATTAATCTCAAATTCTTTTATTAAATCACCAAAAATGTGAATTTATTTTTTTGACCCAATTGATATGCAACTTTTGCAGAATAAAGAATGTTAGGAGTAAAATTGCTTCTGGTTGTCAACGTTATGGATATTTTTGCATCTTATCTTTTAATTATATATATATTATTTATTTATTATGTCATCCAGTCCGACCAATCCGAGCTATTCGGTCCGACCAAGTGACCCGTGACCCGTATATAAATCCGGTTTGATGTCCGGTCCGGTTCTGATAACATTGCTCTCATATAAATACCTATAGCTAACATGTGAGAAAGAGATGATTAATTATTTTATTTTGGTTCCTAGTAAGAGAGGGAAGAATTCCCTGAGAAGTGCTATTTAGCATCTCATGTCTTTATTATTTCCTTTTTTTTCTTCCTAATTCAATGTAAGATATCTCATTTATTCATCTTTTCTTCTCTTTTTCTATCTTACTATCATTATAATCTTACCCTAAATTTCAAGTTTCCATCATTTCTATTCTATGGAGAAAGTTACTGATGATTTCCCGTCTCCATTGAACGAATTCTTCAGTTTAGTTGTAACCCTAGCGAGAAGAGATAACTTGGTAGGATATTAGTGATGGGATTTAAAGTATTTTTTGTTAGTGTAGTGAGGGCCATTATTAGGTTTATGATATATACTTAGAAAATAATGCATTTGAAAATTGAGCTCGACCACGAAAGCAAAAATTCGATTTTCATTAAATTTATTTGAAATTTGGTTGGAGGGGACCATAATATCTATATTAAGCAACATCTTTCCTTCCTTTCTAATCAACAAAATTATTATTTATTTTATTGGAGGTTGCCATATTTCAATTGCATCTTCTTCCAAAAAGAACATACATTGTTCTTATCAAAATTATAGTATAGATATTACCTAAGTTCGGATGATTGCATAAATTATCGGAATTAAGGGTTAACTTGAATATTTTAGCTTTTTAAACATAATAAGTAAAAAATTCACCGACAAATAGTCAAAATGTAGAGAATTTATAATAGGAATCGGATTATATCTGCATACACATTTTGACACGTGTATTAAATTAGTAATTTTTTTTATTAATTAGTAATATTGTGAACACTTTATTACATATGTTAAAATGTGTACGAAAGATTCTCTACTTGACATATAAAAACCGTATTTGTTATAATTTCTCCAAAATGTAACAAAAAATTACGGTTTTGATTAATTAAGTAGGGTAATGTGGATAATCATACACTCGAGGTTGGAATTTTTAAAAGAGTGGAAGAGTTGTCGAAATTGTAAGAAGGTGGTATGAATATATGCAAGTTTGTTAGGTCCATTATTAGAAGAGAAAGCAAAGCAAATAGAATGAGACTAATCGAAGAAGCAAAACGTGATGAGAATGACAAAACAATACAATACATATTGTCTGAATTTTAATTATAAACAGTGGAAACTTCTTCTTGGATCTTTCTTTCATGTTTCACATCTTTGAGTTGTTCTGATTCTTTTTTATTCTTGGAAACTGTAATTCATAACTTATATTTATATGTATGTATGACAAATATTCCCATCGTCTCCTCATCATTCACCATTTTCAGCTTTCAAAAATGATTCTATTTCAATTTTTTTTTTTAAATTTCTACCTTTGATTTCAGGGACACCTTCTTAGGTCTATCTGACTGTTTTCAGAAGTTAATGCTTCATAAAATCAAATCTACAAAATAATTTGATTATTTATTTTTAATTCTCTCTACCATGTTAAATATAATTTAGGGTAAATTTCAAATAAAACCTCTGTTGTTTCACTAATTTTCAGATATAGGATTGCGATTTACTTTTTTTTCAAAGTAAGGACGGTTTTCAACTTTAACAAAATAAGGATTGTTTCGATTGATACTATTAAAATCATTGACAACTTCAAAAATGACATATTTTAAGAACTACTAATATTCTAAGCAACGTTAATTCTTCAACTTTTTTATTTTGAGATTATTTAGATGATGTTTGGTAAACAGAGAGAAAGTTAATGTTTAGAGAGATAAAATTCCAAAAAAGTTGATTCTCGAAAATCGAAAATGTAGTTTCATAGCAAATATAACTTTTTTTTTTTTTGGTAGAATAGCAAATATAACATTGAACAACTTTAATTCTTGAAAATTTTCATTTTCAGGTCGTTAAAGATGGTTTTAATAGCATTAATCTAAAATGTCATTGTTTTATAAAAAGTGCAAAACCTCAATCATCGTTTTGACAAAAAGTAAACATAGTCATTTATCTGAAAATAAGTGAAACCACAAGAGTTTTATTTGAAATTTACCCTATAATTTATATTGGTACCCAAATACCTTTACACGTTTTTTATGAAATGAAAGTAATCCCGATGAGATTAGTATTGATGGACTAACCTAATTTACACATTGTTCAACGGAAAAATTCGATAAATTTTGATATAGTGGATAGAAATCGGCTTACAAGCAAAACTCGGCTATTTGTAACATGTTGTTGTGATTCTCGTCAAATAATTAGCCATTTATAGGCGAGGGAGGGAGAGGACCTAATTAAAACACAGCAAGAACACATGGTATTTTGTGTGAATGCTTTGAAATTACACAGACATGGCCAAATTGGTCAATATCACTTTTAGTCACTTTTTTTATTCACATGTAATTAGCTTAATACATTATTGGTTTCCTGAACTGTCCAAAAAGTTCGATTGGTCATCTAAACTTTCAAAGTGTCTCGATAGCTCCTCAATTTGCATAAAATGTTCAGTTAGCCTCTTAAACTTACGTAAAATATAATTAATTAATCACTCAATTGCAAAAAAGTAAGTTGCATGTGCAAAATATGTGGCACACGCTTTAGAATTTTATCACATAATTCACTGAATAAAAGTCATTACTTACTCAACGGTAAAAAATATTAGAACCACATACACCGACTTTGATCATTTTACTTTTTTCACGCGTACAATACATTTTCCGCATTTAACTTACCTTTTTGCAACTAAGTGATTAATTGATTACATTTTGTGCAAGTTAGTGAACATTTTATACAAGTTAAGAGGGGCTATCAGAACACTTTGAAAGTTCAAGAGGTCAATCAAGTTTTTTGGACAAGTTAAAAGTATTCGGCCTATGTAATTTTTTGACTTTAAATCCCTCCATTCACATCCCAACATTTTCTTATAGATAATATGTATTGGTATAAGATTTGTGCACCCAAGCAATTGGCACTTAATTGCGAGATATTCTTCAAGAGAGAATTGTGAGATTTTGGGTATATTGAGGTTAATGGCTTTTGAGTGTTATTTTCTCAAAAAAATTTTGTACTACTTTTAATTCTCTAATTAGGTGTCGAACCAGGTAAATTTCTGTGTCATTTATTAGGTGCGCTCCAAAGCTCATTGAAATTGCACCCCTTCTGCGTGAGAGCACCATCTGATTGATTATTACTTAACATTTTGTAAAAAAACTTGTATATAAACGATAGGAACTCCTCTTAAAGAGACAATGTGACATAAATACTTTCATTTCTCAGTAAAATCATGTTAGCTTATTTTGAGCATCAATTTCTCATCCATTAATTGTTCGTTTTGATCTTACAATATACCGTTGGATAGCTCTCATAAAATAGAACTTGCTTATTATCCAAAACTCAACTTATTCATTATATATTTAAACCTTTAAACCTTTGAAGTTTTTAAAAAGTCATTTTCCCTAAGAATATCATGCTAACTTGTATAGTTAACTAAAGATGGTGAGTTGAGTGAATTGAGTGACTTGTATATGTCCTTCTATTTTTACAATAGAAGGATGTTAATTTTTTTTAATATCATCCTTCTATGTGTTAAAGAATCATATTATTTGAGAGTAGGCCATATATGTTGTTTGTCTATTTTAAATTTTGAAGGGAATATATAGATATGGGCATGTTACTTATTTATATAAAGTGATAATTCATTCAAGTTTAATTAGTGGAGGACCATATCCAATTAATTTATAGCTCTCCCACTAGGGGTACACCACTACTAATTATGTTCACTATCTCCTAATTGGAAAATATTACTTAAAATCACCACTTAATTGTCACAACTAAATATTAATGAGCAAGTACATACACTTATTATTAGCATGTTTATAACACTTTTTACATCACTTATTAAATTATTGATTTAATTATTGGCAAGTTAATAAGAAAGATTAGTTTCACAAAAATATCATAATTTTACATGTACAAATTTAAACTAAAGAAGTAAATATAATTAATTGTGCTTTATTGTACTTGCTACACTATCTTATCCGTATGTTGAACTAATAATTTAATATTATGTTATATTGCAACTTACAAAATATTAGCATTATATATAATTGATATTACTCAGTCGAATTTATGTTGGAGCTCCACCAGTGGAGGTGCCGTTGGGTTCGACCCAGGGGACTTTGATGTTTAAGTCAGTAAAGTATAGAAAAATGATACATTAAAAGCACGTAGAATAGTGTTGGAAATTGTACCTCAATAGTTTGGGGTGCAAGGCTATTGATACTAGGATAGTTGTAACCATCAATCTTATAACTAGAAAGTCTCCATTAATGCCACATTAATGGTAGTTACTAAGTTCATTCAAGTATGGTCGTTTAGCTCATTTATGGAGATATTACTTGTCATTAATGGTTTCGATTTCCATATGGGAAGACGACGCCAACGGTCTTTGGGCGTATCGATGCCAGATGGCGGGTCTTCCGAGACACGATGGTTGTGAGCCTCTTTAAGATGTCTGGTCCTAATGAGGCGTATCGGTGATCCAAGGATCTTATGCAGCGTATAGTGCAGCAGGTGTATCCTTTGGCCATAGCCAATGACTAAATGCTGCTTTGATCCCTCAATTCTGTAAAGTTTTATGAATTTACCTTTAGATAATATCCGGATGTTATCAATAATTAAATATACGCACGATGACGTGGTGTGCCGGGTGCATAGTAAAATTAGTCAAAAGGAGAAATTCAAAAGAATTTTTAGAGGTAGCCATTGGATCCCTAATGGAGGCATCATGAAATTCACTCATTTTATATGGGGGAAAAAACAAAATGATATTTTGGAGGGAAGAAGAGTATATAATATGAGAGGGAGAGAGGATAATGATTAATGAAGTATGGGGACAAGATGAGATGCAAGTAAAAAGATGTCTGAACTTAGCTTCAAATAATAGAATGAAAATGCCTTTTATTTATTTAGGTGCTTTCTTATCTATTTTGTCTACTGTATTAATTCATGTGAATTTATTGTTTTTTTTCCTCCATTTCTTTTAAGCCCACTTTTCATTAATTGAAGCATATATAATTATTGTGTCAATTGGATTTCTTCTTCACTTCATAATTCATGTTAGATATTATCCAAACCCCCCTTTGACCACTACTTTTTGCATTTTCATTCCATATTCCTATTTCAATTTCTTAAATAATTATCTTGTTGAATTCATTATTTCTTTAAGTTACCATAGACAATCTTAATTTTTTTTTTTTGAACATAATTTTGTCAAACATTCTATGGACAATATCATTATTATGTAAGCTCAATTTGAGGCTACGTTTGTTCTTTCTTGAAAAAATATATAAAAAAGCACTACAATATGATAATGTTAAACAATTATAATTCCATGGCATCCAATATATATGGTCAATTGACTACCTTACAACAACTTTATTTTAAAATTTCAAAAGAAATTAAAGTAATCATAAAAAATCTCATCTGCAATATGAATATAATGTCATATTGATAAATATGAACTATATATTGATGTGGGTAAGTAATGCGATATTGGGTGACCCATTAATTAATATTTGTTTCAAGATCCCAAAAGATTTGTACATGAACAAAGACATATTAAATAAATTCTGTTAGACACTATGGTTATTTTGTTTTTTTTGATAAAGTAACCATTATTTTGTTTTTAACACCATTTGATGATGAGTTAGAAAATTAATCCAATGGTAAAGAAAAATGAAATAATGAATCCAATGGTGGGAAAAAGCAAAGTAATAGTTATTTTGTTAAAAACAAAATAATCATAGCTTGCACCATTCTGCTTAATAGGAAAGCTAATAAGAAAGCTAAATTTAAAAACAGAAATAGAAAATAAGAGAAACAAGGAGAGAGCGGAAGAAAAACGTAGAAGAGGGCAAATATGATAAAAGCTGATCAGAAAAATAGGAACAACTTATTTAGGAAATGACAACTTATTTGAACTTAGCCATTTTGAATCCCACACAATCACACAATATATAACATGTATCATTTCTTCCCCCTCTTGATTGATCATTGTCCTCAAGGATGAAGTTGGTATAAGACCTCAAGAATCGCCAAACATTTTCCCAAATCACTTCCTCCTTTGCACTCCTTTCCATTTAACTAAGATTTTCCACTTGGGTCAATAGCTTCCCTTAGTAATAACTCGTCGACCAAGTATATTTTTAGGCTGAGGAAGGATGGTAGAGTCATCATTGACAAAAGGAACTTGGCTGGAAAGTGGAGTCAATGTCCCAATATGCTTACGCAACAAGCTCACATGGAAAACATTGTGAATTTGAGAGCCCGTTGGAAGTTTTAACTTGTATGCAACTTCACCCACCTTTTCCACTACTTAGTATGGTCCAAAAAAACTGAGAGGCAAGCTTTATGAACTTGCGAAATGCCTCTGAAGTTTCTCGATATGGCTATAGTTTAAGGAATAAATAATCCCAAACTTCAAAAGACACTTCCCTTCTATTCTGATATGCTTGAAATTTTCATTTGATTCTGAGCAAAAGCTAAATTGTTTTGCAGCTCCTTCAAATTGGCATTGCAGTCTCGAAGGTACACATCAACAGTTTAGACTTGGGATGTTCTTAGAATATCGTTTAATAGGCTTGGAGGTGGAATTCCGTATACTGCTTCAAAAAGGGTTATCTTTGTGGAAGAACGAATGGATATATTGTAACTATATTCAGCCCAAGCAAGCCATTCCATCCATTTTTGGGGTTGATCACCTACGAAGCATCACAAATATTGTCAATAATTCCATTCACTACCTCAATTTTCCTATCCAATTAGGGATG
Organism: Euphorbia lathyris; assembly: GCF_963576675.1. NCBI lineage: Eukaryota > Viridiplantae > Streptophyta > Magnoliopsida > Malpighiales > Euphorbiaceae > Euphorbia > Euphorbia lathyris. Next base: position 95,080,665 of record NC_088910.1, read on the forward strand.
ATAGCTTGAACTCATGCAAATTTGGGTTCCTTGGAGTTGAAATATCATCTTCCAAAGTGAGCTGATAAATACATTGTCCTGACCACTAACTATTGAGGTAGGCACACCATGAAGTTGAAATATGTTGTCAATAAAAGCCTTGGCAACATTAGTAGCTGTAAAAGAATGTTTGAGGGCCATAAAATAATCATATTTAGATAGCTTGTCGACCACTACCATGATGACGGTGCACTTCTTTGATGGCAACAGTCCCTCCACAAAATCCATTAAAACCTCGGTCCAAACTTGTTTAGGAATTAGCAAGGGCTAAAGTAATCACGTTGGCTTCATACGATCTGATTTATAGCGTTGGCATGTGTCACATTGTTTCAAAAAGGCTTTCACATCTTGCCTTATATTTTTGCAAAGGAAACTTCACTTGATACGAGCAAAGATCTTATGGAAGCCAAAATGGCCACCTATCAGAGATGAATGAGAACCAACAAGTATTTTTGAAATTAAAATGGACGAAGGACTGAGGTAAGCCTTTCCATCCTTAAACCATACTCCATCCCTTTACAGAAATTGGATCGTACTCTCTTCCATTAATCTTTTATAAAAAATAACATTTTTCTTAACTTCTCGTTGCAAGTCAGACCACCAATCTGCATTTTGCATGGAGATAGACAAAAATTAAAATCCCACTACACGAGATAGATAATCTGCACTTTGATTTTCAGACCTTTTTTGTATTCAATCTCATAGTCGTTTCCAAGAATTTTTGGAAGTCATCTGGTTTGAGCTGGAGTAGTGATGCGTTCCTCCAATAAAAACTTCAAGCTCTTTTGGTTAGTGCGAACAATAAATGGCTTACCAAATAGATAGGGACACTATTTTTTATCGCTTTGACAATTGCTATCATCTATTTCTCATAGGTGGACAAGTTTAGAGTTGAGCCTTTTAATGCTTCGCTGAAATATGCTATTGGTATGCTATATTGCATTAAAATTGCTCTAATTTTGATCCCACTCACATTACACTCCAACATAAATCGTTGTCTAGTCACTGATGAAGAGATTAAGGCTACCTGTTCTTTTGATGCATACAGATAAAAACCCATGGCCCGATGGATTTAATCTAGTGTTTTATCAACATTTCTGGGAGGTAATTGGCCCTGATGTAACAACCTCCCATCATACAGTGCTCCATATTTCTCGGATACTGAAACCGATGAATGATATGCTGATTGTTCTTATTCCCAAAAAACCTGTAGTTGAAAAGGTAACTGATCTGCGGCCTATTGCATTATGCAATATCATTTTTTGAATTCTCTCCAAAGTGTTAGCAAACAGATTTAAGCAAGTGTTACCCAAATTGATCTCTGAATATCAAAGTGCTTTCTTATCAAATCGGTTGATTACTGATAATATCATGATAGCTTATGAGGTTATACACAAACTGAAAGGGATGCGGCAGGGGAAGAATGGTATTACAACACTTAAATTAGATATGAGCAAGGCATATGATAAATTTGAATGGTGATTTTTGTAGAATGTATTGGAGCATATATGATTTACTTCTTAATAGATTGGGTGACTGATGATGTGTGTTACCACTGTCAGGTATACAATCACTTATACTGGTAAGGAAGACGGGTCGATAATCCCCATATGGTGCTTGCGCCAGGGAGATCCTCTCTCTCCGTTTCTTTTCATAGTATGTACTGAAGGTCTTTCAGTGCTCCTCCAAGCAAAGGAATGAGAGGGATCTATCCATGGATGTCAGATTGCCAGGTCTTCACCTCCCATCTCTTATCTCTTCTTTGCTGATGACAACTACTTATTCTTCCAAGCCAATAAGTAGGAAGCTTCTACTGTACAAGCGGTCCTCCAAACATATGAATCTGCATCTAGTCAAAAGATTAACTTTACAAAATCTACTCTTTTTTTAGTCACAACTCCTCCGATGTGATACGAAATACAGTCACTTCCACATTGGGGGTTGAGGAAAGTTGATGATATCAGCTATTATCTGGGGGCGCCAATATTGGTTGTCAGGGGGTAAGACGAGGGTATTCAACTATCTCAATGAATAGATATGGACACAAATTACTGGATGGAAAGAAAAATTCCTCTCACGACCAGGTAAGGAAGTGTTAATCAAATCAGTACTCCAATCTATCCATTCGTATATAATGAGTGTTTTTCTTATGCCGGAGCAGTTTTGTACTGAGATTAACCGCATGCTTAATAAGTTTTGGTGGCAATCCTCGGGGAACTCAAATTTAGGTATCTATTGGCAGTGTTGGGAAAAATTATATCGTCCAAAAATTAATGGGAGAATGGGCTTTAGAAATCTTCAATGTTTCCACTTAGCATTACTCGCAAAACAAGGATGGTGGATCCTTCAATACCCGGGCTCACTAATTTCATGACTACTCCAGGCCATGTATTTCCGAAATTCATCATTCCTATCGGCTAGACTTGGTCATAATCCGTCCTTTACCTAGCGGAGTATAATGGCAAGACGCGACTTACTCAGAAAAGGCACCTGGTGTAAAATTAGGGATGGTAATACTGTTGATATTTGGATCGGATCCTTGGTTACCGGACATTGGCCATCCATATCCCACAAGCCTGATTCCCATTAGTCACCCGCCAAACCGAGTACGCAATCTGCTACTTGAAAATATCCACTAGAGTCAATAGATAATTAACTGATGCTTTAATGATTGAGACTGATGCCTCATTATGTCAATCCAACGACGACGTCTGGATCAATTGGATGGTTGATATTGGGTATTCGGAAAAGATGGGCAATATACAGTACCTAGTGGTTACTGGATGGGTGCTCCTTTATCTATTACCGCGCCTCAGCCGATGGATTAGAAAACATACTGGGCATTACAGGTACCTCTACGAGTCATGAATTGTCTATGGCATCTATTCATTGTTATGTTGCGCACCTCAGCCAATCTGGTGCGAAGACACTGCCAATTGGAGGATATATGTAGCCATTACTGAATGGTTGGGGAAGACTGTACGAGCATATCTTTCTTAAATGCCCATTGCGCTTAATACTTGGGCCTTATTTTTCGGTGATCATCGTATGAAAAAAAGTGGGCTCATTACGTATCTAGTTTGCCACAGAAATATCTCAGCCGAATATACAGCGGGGTGCATAGATAACAATGTTGATTTGGTAACTGTGGAAGCACGTAATCTATTTGTATGGGAGCGGACGGATATGATGCCAAGATGTATCCTCCATGAAGCACAACAGGACTTAGCCGCATGGCAGCAAGCCTGACTTGTACAAATGCGAGGTATGCGAAGTGTAATACCAGTCATCACAACATGGAAGAGCCACCTGCTAATGCCTTTTTCTGTAACGTGGACACTAGCTTATTCTCCTATTGCTTGATTGGTTTCCTTCCGTGGGATCACCATGGCCACTGTGTGTATGCAGCCCATGTGGCAATTGCGGGACATTTCAAACCGATTCTAGCCGAAGCAATGGCAGTTCGAGAAGCTCTTTCTTGGCTGGCGCATAATCCTCGTCGCAACGTTACGATCTTAACTGATTGTCTAACCGTAGTCATGACAATCACATATCCCTTGATGCAGTTTTCCTATTTATATGACATAATTCATGTTTGTGTTTTTAATTACGCAAGATTCAGAGTCTATAGCTATTTCTTTTGTTAAACAATCAGCGAATCAGACAACTTATGTATTAGTTCGGATGGTTAGTTTTATGTCTCTATGTCGAGAGTGGGAGAACCCTTTATTTTTATTTAAGTTAGTAAGAATTTCTTTATTAAAAAAAACTCTTTAATTAGATATAATTTTTATTTATTTTAAATATTTAATTAGATAAACGCAGATTTATATTCATCCACTCAATTTAAATTACTTAAAAGCTGATAATTTGTGGAAAAATGAATGAAAACAATTGGACCTGTCAAATATAAAAATCACAATCAGAATAAGTCATAGTTCATGTTTTCAGTGGATGTACAGTATATATTTTGTAGCACTGTTTTGTGAACGTACGTACCACTGCAATTTAAAAAGAACAGAATACAGACAAAATGGAGTGTTAAGTAATTAAGCATCCACTTGAAATTAATAATATAATAAATAATAGGATAATAATTGGATTTGAAAATCAAAGGTTTATAAGGTGGGATTTTTCATATGATAGAAAGGGACAATTATGCCTAGCTGTTATCTGCTTTATGGTCCTTAATCTCTGGACATATTTGTCATTTTTCCAAACCATATTAAAGTGCTATGTTCTTTTCTTCTGTTTGGTCTATTCTATCTTCTTTTTCCTACGTTACTCTCCTTTTTCCCATCTCCTTCATTATGTTCTAAATCTTACACAACTTCTACTCTACATCTGGATTTGAAGTCACAGTTATCGGATTTGTGTTGCGTCTGTGTTGCGTTAATTTTCAAGTTAGTGTCAAATGAGTCTAACTCTAATTCAACTAAAAAACTTTTTGTGTTATATATCGTATTAACCTAATTGGGTTCATATTGATTTCTTATCGTGTTTTTGAGTCAGATGTAATTTTTTTTATGATGTTTTAAAAATTTAAAAATCATTTTTGAAGTAGTATGTTAATACTAACCATCTAAAAGGGTGTTAATATCACGTTGAAAATCATGTAATGTGTTTACAAGTCACAATTTATTTTACTATCTATATTAAGAATGACTTGTAACAATATATGAGGTTCGAATCGTGTTTGCAAGTAATAACTATAGTTTTATTACCTTTATTAATAAATGTGACATGCAATAACATAAGAGAATATATCATTAATTTTAAATATTCGTGTCATTTCCGAGTTAGTATTAACTTAACCCAAAAAATTTCATGTCAATCCAAGAATGACACTACTAAGCTAAATACAAACACTAAAATTTAGTGTTGATTTCGTATCGTATAATTCGATCGTGTATACTTTTATCACCTCTAACTCTGATGTCTAAGCCAAATCCTCTCTTACAAATTCAGAAAATTAGGGTTTAGCACATATACTGAGGACTCTTTTAGTCTCTTATTTATCATCTCATCATAGCCCCTATTAGAGTATTAGGATGTTGCCTTGTATTGGAGGGCTATTGTTCCAATAGAAAACTCCCACATGTATTCTCCTAAGCGCATGTCTCATGATCATTATTTGCTCACTCTCTTCTGAATCTCAAACCTGTGATCTTGGAACATTCAATAGTAGTCATATATCAACTACTATCTAGATCTTTAACGTGCAGACCTAAAGTACTTAAAGAATCGTTTGTCAACCTTCATTTGAATCTCCGACATGTAATTCCAGAGCATCCGGTATGGGCTTTTCAAGTAAGCCCAAAATTACATTGGCTTGTTATCAACTAGTGTTCCATCTTGTGTTAAGTATTTTATCTTGGCTAATTTTAGAGGCAAATAAAACTATTTACACAATTATCTTTAATGTCAAAACTAAATTCCTAAAATTTGATAGTGACGTCATACATATGCAGAATCTTTGTATTACCTAAAATTTTGGCTTTTGAATTATCTTTTTTATTTTGAGAAACTGAGTATTTGATGTCTTTGTCATTGTTATTTTTTAAAAATGTTAATGAGGAAACAGTAAATAATGACAAATGTGTAAACAGATAGAAAAGTCACTATCAAATTATAGACAGAAACAAAACAACATAATATCATAGAAATCAGGCTGAAAAAGAGGGAGGGAGAACAAAAGAAAATCAGATTGTTTGTATTAATTAGGGGATTTGGTTTAAGAATAATATAATAATAACACATAATTATTGTAACAAGACATAAAAAAGTACGGCTACAATTAGGATCCTACATAACACAATTATTGTAGCTCATAATTTTAATTTTTCGAAATTAATTAACGCTAAGTACTGGATAATGTCTTTTTCAAGTTCACTTATGATATTTATGATAAGATAAGTGCCTGTAATTGGAGTAATTGATGATGAGTGGTGAATATAAAATAACTGTTGATCGGGTAGCAGAGACACAATGATAGCGTGATTGATGAAAGTGAAAAATAATGGTAAAAAAAGAAGAGAAGATGGAGATAATTGGGAGTTATTTATGCTTTTAAGATCACATTTTCTTTTATCTTTATGGTGCGTGGGAATGACTGTCTGTCGGCTTCAATAAAGAAAGGCCATAGCTTAATTTGCTCACAGGGAAATGGAATCTAGTAACATTTTTATTTTTACAGCTTCAAACCCACTATTTTCATATCTATCCTCTCTTCTTTTATCGGATTACTTTATTAATTAATTGCTACCATATCTATTCATTCAAAAAAAAAAAAAAAACCACTATTGGTCCGTGAACAATTTTTATGCTGGCTGTCTGTTAATATTGTTCTTATTTTTCTACTCTAGTGATAATGAATCTACACACAATAAGAGTTCGTTTGTGTAACCTATTGTATCCTGAGAGATGATCGTCAATAGCAATAAAATATGTCTTCAGGAGACTGCTAATACATGCCTCAAATTTATCTAACTCTCTTCTTTAATTTTCAATTTTTATTGTCCATATACTTTTCTGTGTTCGTTCTGTTTTTTTGGTTAATTACATCTAACACTTCATTATCTCATTATCTCTAGTTTTACAATGTCATTTCATTAATTTCTTTAAAAAAACCTAATGTCGCAACCTCCACTTGATCCCTACCGTCCCTCCCAATCCGCTGGACAACGGCAGTTTGTCATCATCTCCTCTGCGAAAATCTCATTTCTCCTGTTGTGATACTATGATGGAAAGTGAGGAGTTCCCATTTTCTCCACCACTAATAGACCTCGTAATAGAAGGTCTCACCTCAGTTAACCTTGCTGAGATGATCGATATTGAAACCCAAAATTATTATTGGTCTCCAATTTTTGGATGAATTGACTCCGTCCTGGAAGGATGCTTTTATTATGAAACTTCTAGTAAGAAACTTGGGCTATATTGCTTTAAGAAACCACATCTTGGAACTCTGGGAACCCATTAGCAAAGTGAACATTATGGACCTAGGGTATGACTTCCATTTTGTAATTTTTTATAAACTGATTAATAGAGATTTTATGGTTAAAAATGTTCATCGGATTGTGCAAAGTCACTATTTGATAGTCCGTACCCAGTCTCCCAACTTTAGCCCGTCCGATGCAGTTATTGATTATACTTTTGCGCTCGACTCCTAAACTTCCACTAAAATATTATGATTCGAATATTCTCATGTTGATAGCCAAATCGCTCGGGAAAGTCGTTCATGTGGATAAGAATACTATGAAAGCAACTAGGGTTCAATTTGTGAGAGTTTGTGTTGAGGTTAACCTTACTATATCATTAGTTGCTCAATTTCGATTGAGTATGAGAACTTATCATGTGGAATATAAGAGCCTTTATATTGCATGTACTAAATGCGAATGTTATGGACACTCGAAGGATGCGTGCTTGAATGAGAGTGTTTTGGGCTCTTCCACTTTTCCTGCTGTTGAGAATACCACTAATGTCGATATAGGGAATAGGCAAGATGGGGTGGTGAGCAGGGTGATACAGTGGAAACCTTTTTTTCAGACAAAGACTGTTAACCATGAGTATGGGCTGTGGATGGTGGTCCCTCATGGAAAATACTATCCTCATCCCAAACTAGTGGTAGAGTCAAAATCGTGCCCCTATTTATTCATTGTTTGTGTTGAATAAGGATCTAAGTAAAGATAAAGGTTTTTTTCGGCTTTTCAAAATGCATCTATTACTACCTTTGGCCCTTCTCGACATGATCGGTTTCGGTGTGTCAGTCATCGTGGTCGGAGAGGTGTCGGAGTCAGGCTAAGTAACACATGGGTCTAGTCGGGTTCTTTCGGACATTACAAATCACAATATGTTCGCGGACTTAGAGATCGTTATGGATCTCGAGGATGATGTTGCTATAGAGGCTTCAACTTACATATTTAAAAGTAGCAGAGAGGACAACATGCATAAAAGTTCACTGAAAAGAAAGCCATCATCTATGAATTCATCTCCTTTCAAGTTTGGAGTTGTATTGATAATAATAATAATAATAATAATAATGAGAATTTGGCTCCGTCGAGTTTATTCAAGGGTAAGGGTGCGGCCAATGAGCATGTTATTACTCTTAGTGTGATTGTTCTTGTTCCTTTTTTCTTTGTTTTTTCTTATGAAGATAATTTCTTGGATTTCCATTGGAGCAGATGGTAATGAGTTTAACTGGGAGTTATAAGTTGAGAATCGTGGTTGGTGGTGGTCGATGCTTGATAGTATGATGTATGACATAGTTCTGCTTAGAATTGCGTCATTTGTAGTCTGTCCCTAAAGCCCCCATAGAAATGTTTGGTACTGGACTGCTAGTTCGAGTGGTTAGTACACGGTGAAATCTGGTCGGTGTCTCAGATGGTTCTAATATTAGTACATTTTAGTCCCTCGTTTGGAAGCTTGTTGCCTTAAAGAAGATTAAATGTTTCCTCTGGTTGGTTGGGCGTAATGGTCTCCTCTAAAATGCTAACCATGTCTATTGTCATCATCTTACTGTTACTGCTTTTCACCCCAACTATAATTTGGTGGAGACTGAGATTCACCTCCTTCACGAGTGTAGGGATGCTGGGTGTATTTGGAATGTTCTGGTTCCAATGCATTTATAGAACCAATTTTACAAAGGTATCTTACTTGAGTGGTTAAGTTTGAATTTGGGGTTCATTATGAGTTGTTTAGTGTTCCCTAGCCTTCTGTCTTCATTAATTTCCTCTGGTGGATATGGAAATGGAGGAACAATCTTGTTTTTAGTAAGATTGCCCCTTCTCTTAATCCTCAGTTGTTTCGTACTTCGAGTACCAAGCATTTTGTGGCTGCTCACTATCTCTTATGCTCCATCTCCTCTCTTTTTCCTTATACTCTTGGGATTTCTTGGAAGCATTCAGACCCAGGATGGGTGAAAATTAATACTGATGGAGCCTACAAGGGCAACCCTAGGTTGGCCTCTACTGGTGGGCTTATTAGATATAATGGTTTATGGTGTGGTGGTTTTGGGGCGAACATTGGCTTTTGTACGTCCTTATTGGTTGAGCTTTGGGGTTTGTATTTTGTTATTTGGTTAGCCTAAGAGAAGAATTATAGAAAGGTGGTAGCTGAAGTGGACTCTGAAGTGGTCTTATGTTTTATGATTGGCTTGATAAACATTCATCACCCTTTTTCTTGCTCATCCTTCATTGTATGGCTCTTTAGGATAGAGATTAGAGCATCATCTCCATCCATTCCTTTAGGGAAGGTAATCATGTTGTTGACTGGTTGGTGAATTTTAGAGGCTTTTGTTCTTTGGGCCACCTTGAGTTTGATGTGTCTTCTATAGGCCTCCAAGATATCCTTTAGGACGATCATTATGGTTCTGTCCCCACCAGAGTTGTTTGTGTTTAGTTCTTTTCCTTTTTTGGTTGGGCATTGAGCCTTCCGCTGTAACAAAGAATATATTAATAAATTGCCATTTATTGTTTTACTCTAAACAATAAATCTAAGAGTGTTTGGTTAGTATTAAGAAAAAGTTACTAATAGGTACTTTTAGAGGAAAATCAGCTAACATTTATGAGCTATCAATAACAACAAACAACAAGAAACCACCATTAAAAAACAAACAAACAACAACTAAATCAACGTTAATGGACTCTTAATTATATAATCAAGGTGTTTGTGGAAGTTGTTAAGAGTTCTTTCTTCTTAAGTCAACTCTTGAATTTGAGTCTTCTATTTGTAAAGAAATTAATTATTAGGTGAGCATTTTCCTCAATGAGCATTTTCACCGATTGAAACTTAAATTTAATTAAAATGGGAGAATGACCACTTAAAGGGTGTATGGGTAACCTCAAACTCATGAATTGAACCTAATGACCAAAATAAAATAAAATATATTGAAAAAATGTGATTTTTCTTTACATGTTTAATCATCAGATTGAATTCAAATTCGAGCTCGAAATGATCCTTAAATGATAAAGTTAAAGTATAAATTCAAATTCGAGTCGAGAAGAATCATGAACAACCAATTTCATTAATTTAAGATCTTTTTTAATCTTGGTATTCTATATATCTATGATATGGATAAAAGATGCAGAGAATATCTGGATGCTTGGTTTCAAGGTAGGTGAAGCATGCAATAAGACAAAAAAAAAAGATCAATTGAAAGCTGAGATCCTACGCCCTTACTCTGATGCTAAACTCATCAAAATTTTATGGAGAAGAATATGGAGAAGATAATGAAACTCTAGTATTGAGAGGATGAGATACTTTAGCTATATCATCTTCCTTCTTTATTTATAAATTTTCGAAAAAGCATTGGTTTCCTGGTCCTACTTGACGTTTGGGACATGTGTAAGGATGAGATTGGAAGTATATCACCTGGTGAGACCATATAGATTTGGTGTGTGCTAATTGTAAGCTCATTAAACTAGGGTGATTACATTTAGGCTGGAGTGTGCATGTTCTATTGGACTACGTGGCTAAGGCGGTTACTTCTTCATCATTGTTCTTGGTAGAGGTATATCCTTGGTCCATGTGGTACATCCGATTATTTTTCTATTATCAGATGTCCCCCTCCTCTTCAGCATATGGATTCAAGTATGAGTTTTCTTTTATGAAGGTGAAAGGACCAGAGGTTCGTCTGATAAGTCTCTTTTTGTTAGGTTCAAAGGGCCCGAACTTATGTCGTTGCATGAGCTCTTCATTATGATGTGAAGGATGGAAGGATCGAAGCCTACTAGTTTATTGTTGGGGTTTATTCTTCCTAGAGGACCGAGGCTGTTTATTTGCTAAAGAATCGTTTTGCTTTGAAGTGGGTCTGATAGGACTATCTATGGACCATGCTCCCTTTAGAGTATGCGTCTGAATGGAGAGAATTTTGAGGAAAGGCTAAGTGGTTTGGTGTGGCATATGTTAAGTTGATGGTTAATTTAAATCAATGTGCTTGTAAATGGTCATCACATGTCCCCCATTTTGTTGGTGGTTAGGTTTGAAGAAAGTGGAAGGTTTATTTTTTTTATTTTTAATTTAAGTAGTTTTAAATAGGGGTTTCTTAAGCATCCCAACCTGTAATGATGACATTGGGAAAAGATTCATTTTCCTAAGCTTATTGATCTATAAACACCAGATGGAGTTCATACCTTTTTTTTCATCATTTAGCATCTATTTTGATCTATCTTTTTTGCTTTCAAGAGATTTTGAGTTCTTGCATCCGTTTTACTTTCTTTGATTTTTTTTCTATAAGAGTAAGTATTATTCTTATTTATTTTCATTTTCTACCATGTAACCTTTTCCTCGAAAGAATGCATATGATGCCTCATCCTATGCGCCGTGATAAAATATCTCTAATACTAAAATTGTGCCTTGACCATTGAGACCCACCGCAATCTGACAAGTAAATCCAAATATTTAGGATCATCCCTCATTACTCAGTAAATATGAAGTCATGTGTTTATAAAATTTGATTTTTTTTCCCACACCAATTGAGAAGCACCATGCTCATGCCTGTAGATGTGAGATCTTGGGCATGTTTGAGCTTCGCCCAGAATGGTGGATGAGGTTCCCTCTACCTGAATTACCGTTGATGTTTTCCGGGAGTTAAATATATTAATAAGTCAAATTTATCCTAACATATGGTTGAAGATAATGGCACATGCACTATTCAAAACGAAAGCCGTTTGGACTGCCTAGGCGTTTGAAATCAAGAATTTGCCCCGATTTTCTATGATTAGTCTCTCTAGGCGTTTTATTGACTCCTATGCGATTTTTCGCCGTTTTGGCTCCGCCTAGGCCGTCTTGACACCTCCTAGGTACCGCCTAAGCGACAATGAAGAAAAGCATTTTTAACTATGAATTTATTTTTTTACTTATTATAATTCACTTTTAAGTTGTTTCAATGATATTGTTATTGAAATGTTGATGTTTGCACAATTTTAAAGATATATGTTACAAATATACATGTTTTTCTATATTAAATAATTTTATATTATTATTTTTAGATAGTATAATACATATTTTAATTGAATTTATATGTGTTCATCATTAACACTATTTATCCTATAGTTCACCTCTTCTCTAATAAGGCGGAAGTCCTCATTTTATTTTCTAGGAAGATTTGAGAGTGTGTTTGGCGTTTGAGTGATGGGGTCTTTATGGGGAAATGGGAATCTCAAAGAGATTTTGCCTCAACTGATGTTTTACGGTGAGAGCGTCTACCTCGAGAGGAGTGTGTCTCCTTTGACGATCTCTTCCAACTACTTCCACTAAAGAACTTCGTGGGTGATGTGGAATGATGACACCAACATTTACGAGTGTTACATTCGTGCTCTCTGTACCTTTTGGGGGGGGGGGTTCCATAAGCTTAGATGTGTGTGAGGTTTCTTTATGTATAGGGCATCCATAGATGAAATGTCCTCCTTTTCTAAGGAGATTTGAGAGTGTGTTTGGATTTTAAGGGAAAGGGCTTTTTTGTGGGGAAATAGGAATCTCAAGGAGATTTTGCCTCAACTGATGTTTTTACGGTGAGAGCGTCTACCTCGAGAGGAGTGTGCCTCATTTGACAACCCTTTCCAACTACTTTCATTAGAGAACTTTGTGGGTGATGTGGAATGACGACACCAACATTTACAAGTGCTACATTCGTGCTCTCTATACCCTTTTTTGGGGTCTATAAGCTTAGATATATGTGATGTTTCTTTATGTGTGGGGCATCGACATGGTGTTTGGTAGAAGAAACCACAGATCCTTGATGGTTGGTTCGTTGATTGCCTTATCTGCTTCTCAAAGTTAGGCATAGACATGTGCCATTTTGACTGTGTGCTTGCCTCTCAGCCCATTCAAAGTCTTTTAGACTGTTTCCACATTGTAAATGAGTTGTTTGGAGAAACCATCAATGAAACTTCTTCAATCTAGATCTAATGAGCTTAAACACTCGTTCAATCATCCATCTAGCTCATGGCTTATTTCTTAGAACAATATAGGTCACTCGTTTGTACGATTTTAGTTTGAGAGTTAGGGTGAAAGAAGAGTTGGGAGGAGTTATATGGATTTTGTTGTGAGTCATGGATTTTGTGTGCATCAATGCTCACAAAACCAATTTGATGTGGGTAGAAAATGAAGAGAATCTCTGGATGCTTGGTTTCAAGATAGGTGGAGCCTACAATAAGATAGAAAAATGATCAAATGAGAACCCGAATCTGGAGCCCTCACTCCGATGTTAAAGTTATCAGAGATTTATGGAGAAGAAAATGGAGAATAAAATGAAAATCTAGGGTTGAGATGATGAGATACCTTAACTGCTTCATCTTTGTTCTTTATTTATAACGAGGGCATTTTGGAAACACCTTGATTTTCTTGGAACACATGTAAGGATAAGGTTGGAAGTATATCACCTGGTGAAATCATGTGGATTTTTCGTGTGTTAACTGTAAGCTCAGCAAATCAAGTGATTATTTTTAGCTTGGAGTGTGTCTATTCCATTGGTCTACGTGGCTAAGGCAGTTACTTTTCTTTTTTTTATCAGTAATCTTGGTTGAGGCGTGTTATTGATCTACGTGGTGTATCCAGTTATTTATCTATTATCAATCTATAATTAAATGGGATAGACTTTATATCCACTAGATGTGGGTCTGGACATATAAATATAATTATAGTGATTAATAGATCTATCCATGAGCCGGACCGGGCCTATCAGGTTTTTAGGTAAAAATGTTTAGTCCAAACCCAGTCCAGCCCACTATTAATTTAGGCGGGCTCGGACCGGGCTGGACTCGGGTTTAAAAACCAAATCACAAGCACAACCCATATAAATCCACCTATATATATATATATATGTTAATTATAAAAAATAAATATTATACTTAGAAATAAATATTTAATCTATAAATACTTCAAAAAAAAAAAAATTAATCTATAAATATATAAATTAATTAATATTAATAGGCGGATCAGACTGGGTCGGCCCGTATTATTTTTTATTAATTCCAAGCCCGTCCAAAAAATAGACGGGCTTTAGCGGACCTGGGCCTGGTTGGACCTAAAATCAATTTTCATTATCCAAGTTCGGCCCAAAGAACACGGACCTGGACGGGTCAGCTGGATATCCGGACCCGTGGATAGGTCTAGTGAATGAAATTTTATCCATCATAAGTTAAAGTTCTATGATAATAAAGATAAAATTTAGCTTGCACCTTATTTTTTTATATTAAAGTGGTTGAGATAAGACGCAATTCTTTCATTATATAGGGATTTATTATAAGAAAAACACACCGATCACAAATTAACATAAAACTTGTATGATTACATGGACTCTTATAACCACGATAAGTAATATAAAATCGTAATTTGTCAGCCTCCCTTACAAACTGCCTTGTAGAAAATTTGTGCTATAAGAGGCAACCCAATTCCCTTATTTTGTTTTTTTTTGGTAGAAAAGGAAAAGAAAAACGAATAACAACAAACTACCCAGGAATTAGCCTAGGGAAGCTAACCCCAATCATATCTTCTAAGAGAAGATGAGAGATGAAACTAGGGGAAACAGGAAGGGTAGTAACGCCTAACGTCCCTTCATGGCCCGCCGCCGCCAAGCGATCAGCAACACGATTCTGCTCTCTAAAAATGTGTCTGAACTCTACGAACTCAAAGGAGGAGCAAAGCCTTATAATAGCTTTGATGAGGTTGCGACTGTTAAGACCCATAGAATGATTCTCAGAAATCATTTTGATTGCTTCCAAATTATCAGACTCCACAGAGAGCCTCTTAACACCCAGCCTTTTAGCAAGATTGATTCCAGTAAGAATAGCCCAGAGCTCCGCAGAAAAGGAAGAACCCAACCCTAAATTCTGGGAGAACCCAGAAAGCCAGACGCCCCCTACATCTCTAAGCACACCTCCAGCCGCAATCTTACCGTTACTGAGGCAGGAACCATCAGTATTCAGCTTCACAACCCCCTCTCTTGGCCTGCTCCATCCCACGAGATGGACATCACAACACTGAGAGGCTCTGGCAAGGGACTCTCCTTTGAAACTATCGATAATAGAGAAAAGTTTTTTCGAGAAGAAATCAGCTAAGTTTGTCATAAAAACAGTTTTATCTCCAAAAATCTCCTCGTTTCTCCATTTCCAAACTTGGTGACAGATAATAGCAAATAAAATGTCACCATGCTCCATGTATGGAAGCAACTTTCCTCTAACACCATCAGAGAACCAGTCGACCTCAGAATGTGCCATGAAGGAAGAGAAAATATGGTGTGGGAGAATTTTCCTCCAAACCTCTTTACTATTAGAGCAATCTCTAAGAGCATGGTACAAAGTCTCAACATGGCCTCTGCATCTACTGCAAGCTCCAGAATCAGCCAAGTGCCTTCTGTGCCTATCCGAATTAGTAAGAAGCCTGTCCTTAACGCCCAGCCACAGGAAACTCCTAATACGGAAAGGAACTTTAAGGGTCCAAATCGACTTCCACACATCCGAGGGAGGATCAGATCTAAAGAGAGAGAAAGCTTCAAAGGCCGATTTGCAAGAATAAACTCCATTGTTAGTCAGCGCCCAACAGTGCCTATCCAAGTCTTCCTCTTGATTACTCACCTTCACTCCCCGCATTCTAAGGAGAGTCTCAAGGCTAAAGAAAGTATCAAACTTTGACCAGATCCAGTCCCCTTCCGAGTCAACCATATCGGCAATCCTCCAGTTTCGTATATCACTAGGCGGGGGGGAAGAACACACCTCAATTAACGGTTTATCCCCAATCCAGTTATCAAACCAGAAACTAATGGACTTACCATTCCCCACCTCCAGGCCAACTCCCAAGCAGAACTCATCAAACACAGCACTAAGTCCTTTCCAGAGGAAGGAACAATTAGCAACTCTCTCTTTCGGGCCCCCGAAGATTTTGTCTTTCCGATACTTACCACAAAGGAGGCGAACCCAAAGAGAGGAGGGGTTTTGCCACATACGCCAAAGGAGTTTCATTAATAAAACTTTATTATTGTCCTTTGCTTTCCTAATACCCAGACCCCCAGAATCTTTAGGCTGGCAAACCTCACTCCAAGGCACAAGATGGATCTTCCTGCCCTCCGCAGCTTCCCCCCACAGGAACCTACGGTTAATCTTGTCAAGATCATTAAGCACAGGATCCGGAAGCTTACAAGCCTGCATGATGTGATTGGGAGCAGCACAATTAACAGATTGAATTAACGTGAGGCGGCCAGCGAGAGACAGAGTCTTAGCTTTCCAAGTGGCACACTTCGAATTAGCTTTATCCAAAGTCTCTTTGAAGGAGCCTTTAGACACACGCTCACTATGGAGGGGAACGCCCAGATACTTCCCAAGAGAATCAGTAAGAGGAATACCTGAGAGATCACTTAATCTCTTACAGACTCTCTGATTCATATTCTTAGAGCACATCATCCTAGATTTCTGGATATTAAGCTTCTGCCCAGAGGCCGAACAAAAACAATCCAGAATATCCATAATGACTCTCAACTGCTCCTCATTACCCTCAAGAAAGATAAGGACATCATCTGCAAAGAATAAGCGAGTCACCTGGGGACAGAAGCTGTTGATCGCCACAGGGTGGAAACTCCCATTATCAATCGCATCCTGAATCAGGTGAGAGAGCCTCTCCATAGCAATAACAAAAAGGAAAGGGCTCATAGGATCCCCCTGACGGATTCCTCTGCCCGGGGAAAATTCCTCCGACATATCCCCATTGACCATAACTTGAAACACAGGAGAAGAAATACATACCTTAATTAAACTTCTCCAGCTGTCCGGGATTCTAGCTCTCTCAAGGCTCTCCATCAATAAATCCCAATTAATTCGATCATAGGCCTTCTCTAAATCCAGCTTCAGAGCCACAATGCCTTTCCTCCCCTTCCTAATCTTCATCGTGTGGACCATCTCTTGGGCGATCACCACATTATCCATCATTTGTCTACCAGGCATAAAGCTACCCTGATTCTGACAAATGATCGCAGGAAGAATGCCACGGATTCTATTAGCCACAATCTTTGTAACAGTTTTGTAAAGAACATTACAAAGACTGATAGGTCTCATATGCAAAAAGGAAGAAGGCTTATTAATCTTAGAAATCAGAACCAGGAGGGTTCTATTAACCAGCTCAATATCCTTCGAACCACTGAACACCCCCAAGACAAAATTATAGATGCCTTCCTTCACTACATCCCAATGCTTATGGTAAAAGCCCGCCGGAAGACCATCAATCCCAGGAGCTTTAGAAGCCCCAATGCTGAAGATAGCTTGGTCAATCTCTTTTCGGGAAATAGGTTGAAAGGCCTCCTGACTACAATCCTCACTGATTAAAGGAAATGTAGCAATAGAGTGAGCCCTCTCCAAAAGAACAGGTTCCTCTTTGAACAGCTCTCTGTAGAAATCCAGGGCTAAGTTCCGAATAACCTCATCTTCATAAACCCAATCACCATTAGAATCCTTAATGGCCTCAATTCTATTTCTCTGCCTTCTGATCAGGGTAGAGAGATGGAAGTATTTGGTATTACGATCCCCATCTCTAATCCAGGACTTCCGAGACTTCTGGAACCAAAGGAACTCCTCCTGCCTAAGCACAGCCTCCAGCTCCTTCTGAAGGGTTCCGAGGAGGCCCTCAAGGCTATGATCAAACCTCCCCTCCAACCTGCGTTGAATGCCCTCCATCCTCTTTAATAACTTGTTCTTCCTTCTGATAATATGCCCAAACACATTCCTATTCCACCCCTGCACCTTATTCCTGAACCCTTCAGCAGCTTGCAGTACATACGAATGAGGTCTCCAACTCTCATGAACGAACTCTTTAAACTTAGGATGAGACTCCCAAGCCAACTGATACCGGAACGGTCTCTTACCCCTAGGATGCTTACCTCTCAAAAGTCTAAACAAAATAGGACAATGATCCGAATGACGGAACGGGAGGTTCAACACAGAGCACTCAGGGAAGGAAGTTAGAGCTAAAACATTAGCGTAGACTTTGTCCAATCGAACAAAAGTATTATTACGCTTCCAAGTGAATTTATGACTAGAAGCCCCCAGATCGGAAAGCCCACATAAATCCATACTATTCTTGTGATGCAGACAGCGATTAACATAATGATTGGATCCCCCTCTCTGATCACTCATAAAGGCGATATCATTGAAGTCACCCGCCACAAACCAGGGCTCCGAAATGCTGACACTCATAGAATAGAGAACCTCCCAGAGCCGTTTTCGATTAGACAAGATAGGGTCAGCATACACAAGGGTAATAAAAAAGGAAGTATTACCGGAAATACTCACTTTACAATGAATGAACTGCTTATCCATGCTAAGAATATCAAAATGAATCCGATCTGGCCTCCAAAAAAGCCAAATCCCCCCAGCCCGGCCAGTTGCCTCCGATCTAACACAGTGCCAGTTCTTAAACTTCTTAACCACCTCATCTGCTTTCTCACCACTAATCTTAGTTTCCAAAAGAGCAAAACAAGATGGATTAAACTGCTTAATAAGATCATTAATATGGATACGGGTAGCCTTGCTAGCCGCACCCCTAACATTCCAAAATAACAAATAATATGCTAGTATAGATGCTTCAAAATGTGTCATTAAAAAATTTATAAGCTCAAATGGGATTATTTAGTGCATAACAAATTAAAGAACAAAGTCATGGCATGGCAATGGTCCTAAATGGCAAATGGATGATGATGAAGGATTGTGGGTTACCAAATCCACCCATCATAAAATCTCGAGATCCCATTTTAGTCCTCGAGATTCTCACATTCTTTTCTAAAAAAACAAAACTTTCACAATTTAAAACAAATAAAAATGAAGCCTTTGGGTCTTTTACTGTGTGGCCAAACTAAGGGAATGTTGGATTCTTCAATGAAATTACATTTATATAATTCAATTTTTTACCCAATCACTTGAAACAGAATCCAATTTCCCCCCTTTGC
The DNA here is from genome assembly GCF_963576675.1 of Euphorbia lathyris. NCBI lineage: Eukaryota > Viridiplantae > Streptophyta > Magnoliopsida > Malpighiales > Euphorbiaceae > Euphorbia > Euphorbia lathyris. Next base: position 95,099,629 of record NC_088910.1, read on the forward strand.
TCAATTTCCTAGTAACCAAACACACCCCAAATATTATATAATACACACAGATAACAACAATACTCCATTTTTATTTGTCTGTTTTCTTTACTACACAATGACTCACTAACCCAGAAAGAATTTTGGTTGCACTATATCCATACAAATATTACAAGATGTTTTTTTTAGTATGAATTGTCAATTTTCTTGGTTTATTTTCTCTTTTGTCTACTTTTTTAAAATAATAAAATTTCAGATGTGATGTTTATCCTTTCTAGCTAAGTGCATGATTAACTAAAATGGGAAATTCCTTTTCTCTCCTTGCTATAAGAATATTTGTCTAGTTTTTGTAACTTTTGTTCTTTTAAGATAATATATAGTGTAAAAATATTGATTTGTTTAACCTAGTGACCCAGTGACAGGCATGCTAGTTCCCTTTATACAAGAAAAAAAACTGGTTCTTTTCTTGTGTCTTAGTCTGACAAAAGATTTTGGTGAATGGATTTCTGGCCTGGAAAGCAAGAAGTGGGTTCAAATCTGAAGAATTTCCTTAGACTAAAGTAACCCATTTTCAAAGTTGCTTCCTTTGATAGAGAGAGAAAGAGGGATGAGTTTTCTTTTCTATTATTTTTCTAAGATTAGTAGTATAGCAGTTTGAGCATTTTGTTTCTCTGTTTCTTGCACACTCCATTTCAGTAGCTATGAGAGGAAGAAGAGCAGTTGTTTCCTTTTTTGTTACTTTCTTATGGTTTATGGCTACTGTAAATGGGTTGTTATCTCCTAAAGGTGTAAACTTTGAAGGTAAATAGGAGTTTTCTTTCCCTGTTTCCTTTTGAAATCTGGTATTTATTTTGCAACTTGAAATGGGGGAAATGGAAACTTTCTGATATGAGTGAGTTAATTTGATTTCAGTTCAAGCTCTAATGGGTATAAAAGCTTCTCTACATGATCCTCATGGGGTTCTTGATAATTGGGATGGAGATGCTGTTGATCCTTGTAGCTGGACTATGGTTACTTGTTCTCCAGAAAGTCTTGTCATTGGCCTGTATGTCTTTTTTACAATCTAAATTGAAATTTCAAACAAACCATATGAAATTCATAACAAAAATATGATGAAGTATTGAACTTTTTGTTGTAAATGGTCTTATTTCAGGGGAACTCCTAGTCAGAATTTATCTGGCACTCTTTCTCCAAGCATTGGCAACTTAACAAACCTTCAAATTGTGTAAGTACATATACAGCTTAATTTCAAATTGGGGATTTCACTGGTATCAACATTTGAGTATATACATATATTTCTGCAGGCTTTTACAGAACAATAATATCACAGGACCAATTCCTTCAGAGCTAGGGAAGCTAACAAAGCTTCAAACACTTGATCTTTCTGACAATTTCTTCACAGGAGTAGTTCCATCTTCTCTAGGCCACCTGAGGAGTCTCCAATACATGTAAACACACTTATCTATACTAAAAAATCAAGTTCTAAAACTGTGTGTTTGCTTATTCATAACACAGTTTTACTAAAATTGCTTCAATCTGTATGATTTAGGAGGCTAAATAATAACAGTCTTTCTGGAGCTTGCCCAATGTCATTGGGTAACATGACTCAGCTTGTGTTTCTGTAAGTCTTTTTGCATCAATGGTTTGGCTTAAATCCAGCCCAAAATTTGTAATTAAATGATCTTTTGTTTGTGGATTTCAGTGACTTGTCTTATAACAATCTAAGTGGCCCAGTACCCAGATTTCCTGCTAAAACATTCAAGTAAAGTTTTTTCTTCCTTGCTCTCTCATTCTCTAATAGTGAATTGGATATTAAAAATTGAACCTTTTTCTCATTTCCTGACTGCTGCAGCATTATAGGGAATCCTCAAATTTGCCCAACTGGGTCAGAACCAGATTGCTTTGGAACATCACTTATGCCAATGTCCATGAATTTGAATAACACTTACAGTAAGAATAATGTACTTAACCTTAATTTTTTTAGTTAGAAGTTGAAATTGATTCTGACTTTAACATCCCTTTACATTAATTTTAAGCTGGTGAGCCTTCTGGTAGACCAAGAAATCACAAGATGGCCCTTGCACTTGCCTCAAGTGTTGGTTCTGTCTCAGTCATCATTCTTGTGCTTGGATTTCTTCTGTGGTGGAGGCAAAAGCACAATCAACCAACATTTTTCGATGTTAAGGGTGCGCATTGTTTGCTTATTGTTTAACTTGCAACATCTAATTAACTTCTGTAGTCAATCTTTTAACCTTTCTGAATTATCAGACCGGCACCACGAGGAAATTTCTCTTGGAAACTTGAGGAGATTCCAGTTTAGGGAACTTCAGGTTGCAACTAGCAATTTCAGCAACAAGCACATTCTTGGAAAAGGAGGGTTTGGCAATGTCTACAAAGGAGTTCTCAATGATGGGAGCATTGTTGCTGTTAAGAGGCTTAAAGATGGTAGTGCTGCAGGTGGAGAGATTCAATTCCAAACCGAAGTTGAGATGATTAGCTTAGCGGTGCACCGCAACCTTCTCCGGTTATACGGATTCTGTATCACATCAACAGAAAGACTTTTAGTCTATCCATACATGTCAAATGGCAGCGTGGCTTCCCGTCTCAAAGGTATTACATTTTCTGTAGCATAATCAAGTATAAACTATCAGCAGATGAACTAATTCTTCATCATCTTTAGCAGGCAAACCTGCCTTAGATTGGGCTACTAGGAAGAGAATTGCCTTAGGAGCTGCCAGGGGACTATTGTATCTTCACGAGCAGTGCGATCCGAAGATCATTCACAGGGATGTTAAGGCTGCAAATGTGTTGCTAGATGACTATTGTGAAGCTGTAGTAGGCGATTTCGGGTTAGCAAAGCTATTGGATCACCAAGATTCACATGTCACTACCGCTGTAAGAGGCACAGTTGGTCACATAGCACCAGAATATCTTTCCACAGGCCAATCCTCTGAGAAAACAGATGTTTTCGGATTCGGAATCCTGCTTCTTGAACTAATCACAGGCCAAAGAGCATTAGAATTCGGCAAGGCAGCTAATCAGAAAGGAGCTATGCTAGACTGGGTAAGCACTGCACTATGTTTCTCTTGTAAAACTTTGTAAAACTTCCATTTGAGTGACATGTGTTGTGATTTGCAGGTAAAGAAAATTCATCAGGAGAAAAAGCTTGAAATGCTTGTAGATAAAGACTTAAAAGGTAACTATGATAGAATAGAGCTTGAAGAGATGGTACAAGTAGCACTTCTGTGCACACAATTCCTTCCAAGCCATAGACCAAAAATGTCAGAAGTAGTTAGAATGCTTGAAGGAGATGGGCTTGCAGAAAGATGGGAAGCTTCTCAAAGAGTAGAAGCAAGCAAGTCCAAACCTCATGAATTCTCTTCGTCGGATCGATATTCCGATCTCACTGATGACTCTTCATTACTAGTTCAAGCAATGGAGCTTTCAGGTCCAAGGTGAGTTGTTTGCAAAGTTTAGTAAAAGAGAGTAGAATTTAAAGGATAAAGATTACAGGTGAAGTTGTTTTTTTCGTGTAATAGTGGTATGGAAGTGAAGATTGAATGTGTCATTTTGGTTGTATAACAGAGGTATCATCACAACTCAGAAGGGTTTTGATGTGTTTATTGAATTGTACAGATTATGTTTTGGTATTAGAATGAAAATTCATGTATTTGTATTAGCATTATTGATTGAAATACTCAAAGCACATCATGTCTCAGTTTTATTATCAGGATGATACATTACAATACAACTGATATGTTAGTGTAATGCATGACAGATATATGGAAACCTATTTTGTTACTTTGCAACATGAGGATGAGGTTCCAAGCTACAATCACACAAAATCAATTCATCTTTTTGATAAACCAATAATTTGATGTCACCTCATCAATGATTTAATGTCATGTCATGTATTTTTAAATTTAGAATTTTCTGGTTTATATTTTAGAGTAATTAATACATCAAGAGCTTTCTAAACTTGCTCAAAAAACCGATTAGTCCCCTAAATTTATAGTGTATCCCTTGAACTTACTTAAAATGATGTGATTAGCTTCGTAAGTCCACGTGGTAGAGTAAGAGATGGTTTAGACAAATTGAAATGTATATCACTTTTAAAATTCCAGAGTTCAATTACGGGCCAATATGTCACTTAGCTTCCATTGACTCGACATTTGTTTCGTAAGAAACAAAAAGAAAAAAAAATATATCTCTTTCAATCTCGTCATCAGAGCAATGAAACCCTTTTGGTCATTCTTAATCTTTCCTTACCTCTACGATATCCCGACTTTTTATCCTCCATCCTTCTTCCCATCAAGTTGAAGGTTTGATCCTTCTTCTTGACCTCAAGATGAATAAGTGATCAGCTTGTCAACTTCAACCTAATAGGTCAAGGCTACCCTTCATCATGTCCATCATGTATGGTTAGAAGAACGATCTTCCTTCAGGCTCCGAGACAAAAGGATTATCACCTTCATCTCTGATATGTGTGATTGGAAGAGTGGTCTTTATTCTTACCCAAGATGAATAATTGTTGGGCTTGGCCCAATTAGAATTTATAAAATTAGCCCACTCATGTGCCTTTAAGTTTTCTCAAAACATCCCACATTGCTTTCAAAGCGTGTGCCCCAAGGGGTACCCACTTTTGTGAAAGGGTGAGGACCTACCACCACACACTTGCGCCGTCCGTTAGTCTGACCGACCGAACCGAACCGGGTTGGTGTGGTGTGGTGTGAACTTATTCATAACGTCTCTCTTCTTCTGAACGTGTCTTCTCCAAAAACCCAGTCTTCCTGATTTTCCTCCTTCACCTTCTCCATGAAATCAGAGCTCAACAGCTCTTTTTTCCCTGTATAAATAGGTGAGACTAGCATACAGAAAATAATAATTGAATTCATTCTTTCTCCTTTTCGATTACAAAAACTGAGCAAGTTACAGAGTGTATTACAGAAACGATTTTTGTACGTGCAATACAAAATCGTAATTAAGAGGGCTGTTTTATCCTGGAGGCGATCGGAGTTCATACTGTTTGCTAATTTCCGGCAGTTCTGCGAACGTCTTAAAGAAAGCGACATTGTCCGTGACTCTGCCCATTTAATTTTTGTTCGGTCTGTTCCTATTTTCTGAGTTCGTGTAACAATAATTTTAAGACGGTTCAATTACTGTTGATGGCTACGGAACAATCAAATGGCATCGTTGAAATCAACAAACCATTCCGGTTTGAAGGAGCTCATTTCCGAAGATGGAGACAGAAGATGCTGTTCTACCTCACAACAAAGAAGGTAGCTTCTGTTCTGACTTCTGAAAAACCAATTGTTCCTAAAGATAGTGATGGGGCAGATGTTCGTGCTGCTGAAAGATGGACAGAAAATGATTTTCTGTGCAAAAATTATATACTGAATGGATTGACAGACGATCTCTACGATTACTATACTGCTGAAGAAAAAACAGCAAAAGAAATTTGGGAAGCACTGCAGAGGAAATATGACACTGAGGAGGCCGGATCGAAAAAGTACGCTGTAAGCCGCTACCTCAAATTTCAAATGACTGATGACAAGTCAGTGGAAATTCAATCTCATGAATTACAGAAGATAGCACATGAAATTATTTCAGAAGGTATGCCTTTAAACGATCAATTTCAAGTTGCTGTCATTATTGACAAATTGCCTCCTTCGTGGAAAGATTTTAAAAATATTTTGAGGCACAAAACAAAAGAATTTTCGATGGAAAGTTTGATTACTCGCCTCCGAATTGAGGAGGAAGCTCGAAAACAAGATTTAAAAGAAGAAGTGCTTATTGTTTCTAATAGCACTAAAAGGTCCACTGCGGTTCTGAAACCCACTTAAAAGAATTTTAAGAATCAGAACCGCAAACCAATCCAAAACCGCAACACCCGAGTTAATTTGAATTGGAACCTTCAAAGGAACCAAAATAGGCCACATCAACAACCACCTAGAAATGATGCTGCTTTCCTATGCTTTAATTGTGGGAAACCAGGTCATATGGCACGTAAGTGCAGGAACAGGCCAAACACTACTCCTACTGTTAACCTGACTGAAGAGCAACACAATTTTGTTGCTATGATTTCTGAGATCAACCTCATAGGTGGATCAGATGGGTGGTGGGTAGACACTGGCGCTTCTCGCCATGTTTGCTATGATAGAAGTATGTTCAAAACATACAGTGCTGTGACCGAAGATAAGAAAATGTTATTGGGTGATTCCCATACCACTATTGTTGCTGGAATTGGTAGTGTGGAATTGAACTTCACATCTGGAAAAACTTTAACTTTGAAGGATGTGATGCATACTCTAGAAATGAGAAAAAATTTGGTTTCGGGCTATCTTCTCAACAAGGCTGGTTTTACTCAGACTATAGGAGCAGATTTATTTACTTTGACTAAGAACAATGTATTTGTAGGAAAAGGTTATGCTACTGAAGGCATGTTTAAGTTAAATGTTGAGATTAATAAAGTGAATGCTTCTGTTTACTCTTTGTGTACTTTTAATGTTTGGCATGCTCGTTTTTGTCATGTTAATAAGCGTATCATTAAAAATATGAGTAACTTAGGATTAATTCCAAAATTGAATTTGAATGAGTTTTCTAAATGTGATTATTGTAGTCAGGCAAAAATCACAAAAACACCTCATAAATCTGTTGTTAGGGATTCTGAACCTCTAGATTTAATTCATTCAGATATATGTGAATTAGATGGAAAGTTGACTAGAAATGACAAACGGTATTTTATAACCTTTATTGATGACTGTTCTGACTTTACTTTTGTTTATCTTATGAAAAATAAAAGTGAAGCGTTTGACATGTTTAAGTTGTTCATAGTTGAAATAGAAAATCAATACAATAGGAAAGTCAAGAGACTTCGTAGCGATAGAGGCACATAATATGGTTCTAGCCTGTTTATTGATTTCTATAAAACACATGGCATTATACATGAAACCACAGCACCTTATTCACCAGAAATGAACGGTAAGGCTGAAAGGAAAAATAGGACACTTACCGAATCTGTAGTAGCTATAATGCTTAGTTCAGGTGATGCCTCACATTGGTGGGGAGAAATCCTTTTGACTGTTTGCTATGTGCTAAATAGGGTCCCTAAATCAAGAAGCAAAATCTCCCCTTATGAGATATTGAAAAACAAAACACCTAGCATATCATACTTTAGAACTTGGGGTTGTTTGGCTTATGTTAGGATTCCTGACCCAAAGAGAGTCAAACTTGCTAGTAGGGCTTATGCATGTGTGTTTATCGGATATGCTGTGAATAGCAAAGCATATAGGTTCTATGATTTGAATGCAAAAGTCATCTTGGAGTCAAATGATGCTGACTTTTATGAAGATAGATTTCCTTTTATATTGAGAAATAGTGGGGGTGCATCATCTAGTAGCTTACCTGCTGTTAGACCTATAGTGCAAAAAGAGATTGAGGAATCTGAACCTAGGAGAGGTAAGAGACCTAGAGTATCTAAAGACTTTGGTTCTGACTTTTATGCTTTCACAGTAGAAGAGGATCCACTTACTATACAAGAAGCCTTAACCTCATTAGATGTTGATTTATGGCAATAAGCCATTAATGATGAAATGTACTCACTTGAGTCAAACCAAACTTGGCACTTAGTAGACTTACCACCAGGTTGTAAACTAATAGGTTGTAAATGGATCCTTAAGAAGAAACTGAAACCTGATGGTTCAGTAGATAAGTTTAAGGCCCGCCTTGTAGCTAAAGGCTTTAGACAAAGAGAAAATGTTGATTTCTTTGATACTTATTCACCTGTCACTAGGATTACGTCTATACGTGTTTTGATTGCTATTGCTTCTGTGCACAATCTAGTGGTGCACCAAATGGATGTTAAAACTGCGTTTTTGAATAGTGAACTAGAAGAAGAGGTTTATATGGATCAACTTGAGGGCTTTGTAGTCCTTGGTCAAGCCCATAAGGTATGTAAGTTAGATAAGTCTTTATATGGGCTAAAACAAGCACATAAGCAATGGCATGCGAAGTTTGATAACTTGATTATTTCAAATGGCTTTAAGGTGAATGAAAGTGATAAGTGTATCTACTATAAATATGAAAATGGTCTTTGCACCATTATTTGCTTATATGTTGATGACTTGCTTATTTTTGGATCTAACATTCATGTCGTGAATGTTGTTAAGTCAATGTTGTGTGAAAACTTTGACATGAAAGATTTAGGAAAAGCGAACGTCATTCTTGGCATGAAGATAAATAGGTCTGAAACTGGAATTTCTTTAGATCAATCTCACTACGTTGAGAAGATTCTAAAAAAATATAACTACTTTGATTGTAAACCTGCATGTACACCTTATGACCCTAGTATAAAACTTTTTAAGAACACTGGAGACAGTGTAAGACAATCAGAGTATGCTAGCATAATTGGCAGTCTTCGTTATGCCACTGATTGTACTAGACCCGACATCGCGTATGTCGTAGGATTGCTATGCAGATTTACTAGTAGACCTAGTGTGGAGCATTGGAATGCTATAGAAAGGGTCATGAGATACCTTAAAAGAACCATGAAACTTGGATTACATTATCAAAGGTTTCCAGCAGTCCTTGAAGGATATAGTGATGCTGACTGGAATACCTTATCAGATGATTCCAAGGCTACCAGTGGCTATATTTTCAATATAGCTGGTGGTGCTGTTTCATGGAAGTCTAAGAAACAGACTATCCTAGCTCAATCAAACATGGAATCAGAACTGATTGCACTAGCTGTGGCTAGTGAAGAAGCAGGTTGGTTGAGAAGTCTGTTAGATGAGATTCCCCTATGGGAAAAACCGATTCCAGGTGTATTGATCCACTGCGATAGTACCGCGGCTATTGCTAAGATTCAGAATCGTTATTACAACGATAAGAAATGACAAATACGTTGTAAGCACAGCACTGTGAGAGAGCTACTCACTAAAGGAGCTGTTAGAGTGGATCACATACGCTCAGAAGAGAATTTAGCCGATCCTTTGACGAAAGGATTAGCTAGAGAGAAAGTCCATAATACGGCAAAGAGTATGGGACTTATGCCCCTACAGTGATGAGTTACACACAATGGTAACCCAACCTATAGACTGGAGATCCCAATAAATAGGTTCAAAGGGTAATAACAAGTTGTGTTGTAATATGTGTCAGATCATGCAATTTGAAGCATGAATATCCTGAAGCGACTTGAGGTTGAGATAATAGAAACTCTTAATGACGTCTATACTCCATTTGGAGTGAAGTACATAGCTACAAGAGTACTTTTGATAGACTCACCTATATGAATGTGGAAGTGAGGCCGCTTCCTATGAGTTTAGGGCAAAACTCTAGAGCATTCATTAAACCGGGATAGACGTGCATGACCATAAATGCACGGGCTACAAGAACTACACTCTGAAAAGGTTATGGCGTGATATACATCAGAGATAGAGTTCAAGACTACGAGTCACTCAAGTAAAATCTGAACTATACTCACTACGCAAAGGTTCAAATCGAAAGATACCTCTGTTTATGTCTGACCTTATGTAACTGCTCAGTAAAACGATTTCAAAAATTCTAGTGGGGGATTGTTGGGCTTGGCCCAATTAGAATTTATAAAATTAGCCCACTTATGTGCCTTTAAGTTTTCTCAAGTGAAAAACATCCCACATTGCTTTCAAAGCACTTGGTGGAGATGTTTATAAGGAAGGTCCTCACATGCTTGGGGTGTGCCCCAAGGGGTACCCACTTTTGTGAAAGGGTGAGGACCTACCACCTTGGTTGACCACCACACACGCGCGCGCGCGCCGTCCGTCCGACCGACCAAACCGAACCGGGTTGGGTTGGGTTGGTGTGGTGTAAACAATATAATTTTTTATTGAAAAAAAATTATTAATAATAATATTTTCTTTATTAAATTCGTTTTTTATTTTTATTAAATTTAATTGCCTCTGATTCAGTCTTTGAGAACGTTATTCATAACGTCTCTCTTCTTCTGAACGTGTCTTCTCCAAAAACCTAGTCTTCCTGATTTTCATCCTTCACATTCTCCATGAAATCAGAGCTCAACAACTCTTTTTTTCCTGTATAAATAGGTGAGACTGGCATACAGAAAATAATAATTGAATTCATTCTTTCTTCTTTTCGATTACAAAAACTGAGCAAGTTACAGAGTGTATTACAGAAACGATTTTTGTACGGTGCAATACAAAATCATAATTAAGAGGGCTGTTTTATCCTGGAGGCGACCGGAGTTCATATTGTTTGCTAATTTCCGGCAGTTCCGCGAACGTCTTAAAGAAAGCGACATTGTCCGCGACTCTGCCCATTTAATTTTTGTTCGGTCTGTTCCTATTTTCCGAGTTCGTGTAACAACAGTTATCACCTTTCCAATTCGTTCTATTAGATTGAAAGATTGTTCTTCTTTCTGACCCGCGAGGCAAATAGATGATCGCATATTCAACTTCAACTTGTTTGATTTGAGGGTTGATCTTACTTTTGATCTCGAGACAAACGAGTTATCACATACTCAACTTAATCCTAATAGATAGAGGTTGCTTTCAACTTTTTTTTAATGAAGGAAACTGTCATCGACGCTTTCATCACTCCAAGACTTAGTCCGACCCTGATTCAAATATGATATCACTTTCTCAACTTCATCCTAATGGATTAAGTATGCTCTTATTTTTATCTTCTTAAATTGAATATGGGACTTCTATAAATATGTGAAACTCCTTCATTATTTGAATCCTCTAACGATGATCACCCGTCAATCCTCAAGTATTCATGTTTTCATGATCCCCGATCATTTTGGGTTCAATTTAACTCTTTGTTTATTCTTGATGCTATATGCATTGTGGGCTTATCTTCCCGCATTGAGGATAAAGATTTTTCATTCTTCCCACCATATACTTAAGTAGGCTTGAAGTGCATAATAGTAGCTTATCATCCTTCATAAAAGATGGAGCTTTTTCGTCTACTACGTCTTTTAACAACCTTAAAGGTTAACTGTACATCATGATAGCAGCTTATTTTCCCTATAGAAGATGAATATTGTTTGCATACCATGTCTTAATAGCCTTGAAGATGTAATTGCGTGCACGATGGTACTAACTTATTTTCCCTCACAGAAGATAAAGCTTTTTTACCTATCAAATGTCTTAACAACTTCGATGATATAACTGCGTGCATCATATTAGTAGATTATCTTCCTCATAAAAGATGAAGCTTTTTCGTCTACCACGACTTAACAGCCTTGACGATCATGGTAGTAAGTTATCTTCCTTAGAGTAGATGGCTCTTATTCGCATACCACATGTCTTAACAACCTTAAAAATGTAACTGCATGCATCGTGGTAGTAGCTTATCTTCCCTATGATGAAGATTTTTGGCTTACCATATGTCTTCACAACATTGAAGATGTTACTGTGCGTGCATCATAGTATTAGCTTCTCTTCCTTTATAGAAGATGAAGCGTTTTCATCTACCACGTGTCTTAACAACATTGAACGATCATAATCAATTGATTTCTCTCATACCAGATCACTGGTCATATATTATTTCTTATCTCATTGAAGGTTGGTCGTTAAGCCTTTGCATACATAAGAGCAAACTTATAAAATGATGAGCCTCATTTTCTACATAGATCATTTAAGGTTAAAAATATAAATATGTCCAAAGAGAAATGGAACATATTTTCATCGACCGCCTTCATTAATTTACATTGACAAATACAAAGTACATCTTCTTTAAAAGTAGAGCTTTAGAATATTTTCGTTCCAAGCCATGTGAATCGTCCTTTCATAACATTTTCAAGCTTATATGTTTATGACTGAAGTGAATTTCCTAGCATCCTCATAAAGGATAAACTTGTTGGCTCGTTTAAACGAACCTTCCAAGGTGGGAGGTTCATCATAAGAAAGAGATTTTTGAATATCATGTGCCATTGGTCCTTGGAGCATCCCTGCCATCCCAATTTGACGATGCTGAATTTCCAAAGTTGCTAGACGAAACATCTTTACATAATCTTTCAAAGGTTCTTTCTTTTATTTCTTGATGGTGAAGAGATAAGTATCATCCTTTTTCTTCTAGTATTGATGATGAAAACATTATCAATTCCTTCCTGACTTGATCGAAGATGGATATGATCCTTTTTCCGAATTGTTGAACCATGTTCCGTCAAAGTGATAGAGAATGCTCTACACATTATTGCATCATCTCATCCATGCAATAACATCATGACATAATATTTTTACATATGTTGATGAGGATCACTTTTGATATGGATCCTTTTTCCAGATTGTTGAACAATGAACGAGAATGTTCCGTCAAAGTGATAGAGAATGCTCTACTCATTATTGCATCATTCCATCCATGCAATAACATCATAACCTCATAGTTTTCCATATGTTCATGAGGATCACCTTTTCCTGAATACATGGCTAACTGAGGCATTTTGAATTTTTTAGAAATATGCTTCTTGATAATTTTATTTAAGAATCAAGAGTTGAATCTTTACACAAAGCATCGTCAAACTAGAAAGGAGCAATAAAAGAAATAAATAAAACAATATTGAATAAGGTTTGACGAGCAATACAATGCGTCACCCCATTAGTTAATTAAGAATGAATGACACTTCAAAGTCCAACATTTGTTACAGTACTCCTTTACAATTTTGGATACTTCTATACTTTAAATGTAATTGTTTTGTTAATAAAATATATACATATGTTAGTATAAAAAGGAGATTGAAAAGCTCAAGAAATGTATATCTTATAATTTAGTCTTGATGACATGCACCTTAATGAATATGTAAAATTTACTCATTCACCGTTAGATATATGCTTATTATATGAGAGATTTTATTTGTTTTGTATTTGAGATAAAGTATGAGCATGATTTTGGTTTATGAAACAAACGGTCAAAAGATTTTGACAGGATTTCAATAAAGTTGGAATATGATGTTTTTTTTATTAGAGAAATTGGTGGTCTAAAGTGTTTTTAGGACTAGGACCTGTTTGGAATTACTGAGTTACATATTGGGTTGATATTTGCTTCAACCTACCCAATTAGGTTGGGAGGCCCAACACCAAACGAAAAAGGTTTCCGCAGTCTTTCTTTTTTTTTTTCTTTTTCCTGACTCTGGCATTTCATGTTCATCATAATTTAAAATAAAGAAACAAAAATAAATAGAATTCATCATCAAATTATATTGAGGTTTCATAAAAGAAGGTAAGTTAGGTGTATAGAAATACAACAAATTAATTTTTAGTATTGGAGTTACAACCCAACCTAACTCATTACAAATAACAATTTATGAATTGGTTATTAAAACCAATTCAATTCGTTAAATGCTCAATTTATTGGGTTTTTTTTTTCTTTTAACCCAAAATAAGCATTTCAGAAAAGAATGAGATTTGCATCTTCAACAATAGCGTTTAACAGTCATTCCGGTATAATAGAAGATAAAAAATCGCTAGCATTGAAATAGGCATGCCTAGCTACCAAATGAGCAGCCCTATTCGCTAAACGACTAACAAAAGATACTGAAAAAGTAGGATTAGAACTTAGGATAACTTGACAATCATGAATAAGCGTTCCAAACTCCGAAATATCCTATTTGTTGGAGTGAATTGCATCAATAACAAGCTTAGCATCTGATTCAAATTCAACGTTTGTGTAACGCATAGAAGCAAGTCATATCATACTTGTTCGAAGTGCTAGTACCTCAACCACCTTATGTTCTCTAATGCTTGCAACAGAACTGCTGCTACAGAATAGGAAAGTACATGTGTCATCTCAGATCACCGCCCCCATCCTGCAGCTTCTTGCTTTCTTAAAAATGGCACCGTCAACATTACACTTCACTGATCCCCTTGCTGGTGGCTTCCGCACTTGTCTTTCCCCAATCTGCCTGATGTTTCTGTTCGACTCATAGTTGCCGCCAATCGCTGATTGTTGCTGCAGCCGGGCAGCAGGCGTTGGAAGAGACACATCCACGTCCCCTTCCTGCTGCGGTACTCGGCGTCCCGCGGATGGGTTCTAGGCAAGGACGTTGGCCTGCCCTGCTTGCTGGTGGTTGGACGACGGGACAACGGCAGACTTGTCCCTTTGCACTGCTACTGAAACTGCCTTCGACATAGCCTTCGAGCCTTGATAGTAAGCCTTCCAGTCTCGAAATTCATCAATCCCATGGCGCTAACTAACGTCCGTCGGCCACCAAGTCATATGCCATAGAACTCTGTTCCGGTGGTCCCAGATTGTCTTTAGAGCACAACACAGTCGGTCAATGATCTCCTGATTCGGGCTGCATAGAGCCTACATTAGCCACTCTACAAAATTCATCCCATTAGTTTGTGGAATTGGAAGTCCAACTATTCGCCAAAGATCACCTGCAAAGTAAAATTCAACAAATAAATAGTTATCTGTTTCATCCTGATCCACACACACAGGGCATTCAAGTGTGATTGGAACTCGTCGATGGGCTAATCTAGCCCGAGTTGGTAGGCTACCCGAGCAAATTCGCCATATGAATAGCTTCAATTTAGGGGGCATATTCCGGTTCCAAATCCTCCTCCAACCCTCATTCACCAATCTTCCCTCCTCCACCTCCAACCCAATAATATAACCCGAATGCACATTGTAAAATCTATCATTTGACCAGTTCCATATTCTCCTATCCGCACTGACAGTGAAGGGTAAAATAATATTGCAAATGACACTCACTTCAGTTTCACTTTATTGGTTAATAATTCAAATATACATATAGTAAAATCTCGATATTTCGATTAAATAATAAATTTTTCTAGTTTCGACTTAGACCAATAGCATAAAATAATAATATCGCTAAATATATAAGATAATAATTTTTTTAAAAAATCCTTGAGACCCACTGAAAGTAGAAAATAATAATTCATCTTATTGAAAATATAAAATAGTAATTCCTTTAAGACCCATTAAAAATATAAAATAATAATTCATTAAATACATATGAGATTTACATATGTAATTCATAAAAAAAAATTTCCTAAACAATTTTTATTTCAATTTTTATGCCTTCTTTTTGTTTGTCTCTTTCCTCTTCTCTTGTTCAAACACTTATTTTTTTTTTTTTATTAATATATTGCGGGTTTGTCAGTTCTTGGGCCATGGATGCTCAGCCCGTTCAAGTTCTGTCTCGTCCCAATTTCTATAAAAAAAAATATGTATCTATATTCAATTGTTCTTCATTTCATATGATTCGAACATAATTTCATTTTTAATTTTTTTTGAAGAGTATAAACTACATTCGACACATTTTTCTTCTTTTGAAGCAAGTAATTTTTCAAAATCTCTACAAGCGAAAAACTTTTTTGAAGATATGGTACGACGTTACTATCATATGGATCTTGGTTGTCACCATCTTCCATACCGATTACTCGAATAATTTTTTCGCCCGTATACGATTTCACTAAAGCTTTATTTTCACCAGGATAATTCAGAACACATTCTACATTCATGACATTTCTATATTATAGCTTAGAAATAACTTACTGTAATCTTTGAATGCCTTCACATCACTAAACATACCTTTTTCGGATCAAATTTTGCAATGTCAAAAACATTTTGTCGTGGCCTTCACATCAATATTCCAAGTAATATTATAAACATTAATTATTTAATTTGAAAAATATAATGTACAAAATAAAAATTATTCTATAAATTAATAAATATTAATTTATTGACAAATTAATAAAAATATTTATTCATCAATATATTATTAATTTCGTATAAGATAATAATTTTTCAGGTTTTAAAGATATTCATTTATAAAGATTTTAATGAATAATAATAAATTCTTCTCAGCCAAATAAATTTATAAATATAAGATTAATTAATTATAACAACCACTACCAACTAAAAATAAGTTATGTGATAGTTAATTAGATAATAACTAAATTTATTCCTAATATATCTTTTTTAAAAGTGCCGATTTGATTTTAATGTTTAATGTACGAAATGGTACAAATTTGATTTAAATATTTTTAAACATGATCAAGTTTACTCCAAATAATATAATTGAACAAAATGGTCTGACACTTATTTGACTGTCATATCGTAGTTGCAAATAAGATTATCGATAAATTGAAACAACTTATTATATATTATTTTTTTTTTTAGAAATAATTAAAATAATCACTAATTTAACTAAAATATATGAATACCATTTTTTTTTTCAAAAATGAATTTCATTTTTACTATAAGAAAAACTCAAAGCAGCAAATGACAATCGATTGAGTGACCATAAAAAATCTGGATTCAAGGAGGATGTAAAACCATTTAAGAAATTAGTAATTTAGGGAGGATCCAAAACATTTAAGAAACTTACGGGCCCGGTGGTTAATTCCATGAGAATGAAAGTTATGGGCTTAGTGGTTAATTCTGTGAGATTGAACCCATTTTAATTCTAACTAGATTCAATACTTTCTCAATCCAACCCAACGTAGTCCAATTTAATAAATAAATTAAAAGATATTGAATAAATTGGGCTGGGTTGGATTGGTTTGATGGGTTGATTGTATTTTGTACAATCATGCATGGAAGTGTATGTTCTTGAGATTTTTTAAGGTAAGGTAAAGTGTTTTGGAATGTAGGTATTTGTTTTGAGGTGTAAAAATAGTATGGTAAATAAGTGATGGTAATTGATTGGTTATGATGATGATGGTAAGATAATTTTATTTTCCAAAATTGCTCTTATATTTCTACATTATTTCCGAATACTAAAGATGTAATAGTAATTTTAAATATAACTTTAAAAAGACGCTAAACTATCACTTACATTACTTTACATTCCTTCTAACATAACAAGTATTTCATATACTATTATCATACTTCACTTAATTTACTTTAACTTACCATACTTTTAATAACACCTCATCCTTGTGTATTATCTCCATATATAACTTTTCATGACAATATGTCATGTGGAATATGGACTTATGGCTAATCATGCCCAATAAAAAAATAACAACAACTATACAAACTAGCCCATCAAATGAAAATCGTCTTATTCCTACAAAGAAATACATTCAACCCAAATCCCATCAATAATCCTATTAGGCTCAGACCCATCTAGGTCGACAACATGTAATCTTCCACCTATCGCAAATGTTAGAGTGCATTTAAGGGATCGTTCCCAACATATTTCAAGGAATCTCGAGACATTCATACCGTTGATCTCAATTTCCACATCATTTGATGCAGTGAGCATGGATCGAACATCATAAAACCTTCCACTCTAACAAAAAAAAGTTCAAAAAATGGTAGGAACTCCTCACATGGTGCCAACACCGACTAAAGAAATAGAAGACAACGACGATCATCTAGAGGGGAAAACAACGTAACAATAAATCATAAAAAAAAACCTAGAGCAAAAGTGTCTTCATGGAGACAGACTCAAACAATAAGTCTGGAACGCCATTGAGCCATAAGAAGCAAAAATCAATAGTTTCCTAGATAAAAAAGCCCTAGGAGCGGTCATCAAAGGAAAGGTAACTTCTAGTAAAAATACCTCTAGTCTAGCAAATCATCGAATCTAGCTTATGAGAAGTTGGAAAACACCTAAACTACATATGTATAAGGGGAGCGGAGATCCCAACAATAATTGCACCACTTTTAGGAGCATAATCAATGTTTACTTCAAGGAGGATCATAT
The DNA here is from genome assembly GCF_963576675.1 of Euphorbia lathyris. Taxonomy (NCBI): domain Eukaryota; kingdom Viridiplantae; phylum Streptophyta; class Magnoliopsida; order Malpighiales; family Euphorbiaceae; genus Euphorbia; species Euphorbia lathyris. The sequence goes on from NC_088910.1 coordinate 95,117,285, forward strand.
CATGTGCAATCTTCCCTATGACCCTGCTGGGATTGGCTCAAGAATGGTGCATGGGGCTTGTACTGAAATCCATTAACTCATTCGACCTCCTCAAAGACCTATTTGTTGTGAGGTTTATGGGGGAAGTAAAGGGTAGAAGAATCAGCTCGAGACTTAATGATGCTCACAACGCTCCACAAAATCCTTGAGAGGATGTTTGGGCCGCTTCCACCAAATGTCCTCTTAAGTGAAATCCATGAACTCAGAAGTGGCCATTGATGCCTTGGAGAAATGACCAACTATGAGCCTATCTGACATTAAATTTATACCTCTTCTCCCTAAATGATTTGAAAAGCTTATGTTACTTAGGCAGAGTTTTGTTAGATATGATGACAAATAAAAGCATGTCGATTATATAAAATCGAAAAAAAGAAATACAGAAGATACCACAACAAAAAAAAATATTGAGGAAAGCAAGTGTTCGATCGAAAAAGTTCACATAGACGGGACAAGTCTCCTCTCCAGTCGAAGTAGAAGAGAAAAGCCGAGAAGGGAACCTCGATAGGAAGGCCGAAGAGGAGGTAACTCTAGGCAAGAGGTCCATTACTAAGAGGATTCATATCAAGTTCAAGCTCCTAACCTATCCATAAAAGGTTATCGTTGCTACCATCCATCATCGATCGAACCACAGTAGAAAGCCCTGACGGGCAAAGATAAGTATTACAAATTCTACAAGAAAACTGGCCACACCACCAATGAATGTAAGCATTTCGATAGGGACGTGTTAAGCTATTTCAATAGGGCCCAACACCAAGGGTAGGACCAAGACAAGACGGACCCCAACATCAAAGGGACCAAACTCTTAGAAGGGATGACCCAAAATTGCCCGTGGTACCAAGGGGAAGTCCAAGTCATGAACGAAGGGGCTCTCACATATGCTGAAGAATGGCCAAGAAAGAAGATGAAAACGTCAACTAGGGAGTCTTTTCAGATGAATCCTCCACTGCGCATCGCGCACAACAAAGCCACACTGATCTCCTTCCATATCAACAACTTAAACATCCACCACATCCTCTTCGACATTGGGAGCTCGATCAACCTCGTCTCTTAAGCCTCTCTAACCGACATGAAATCAATAAGAACAGGCTTATTGGGGAAGAACAGATTTTTCCCCATGTACAAAACAGTCTAATCTTAAGTCTAATATTTATTTAACATTGCAATTTCAAGCCTCAATAATGGAAGATGCATTTTTTTCGGATGCAATTTCATGTTCTGGCTACTTCCAACCTCTAGCACCTGAGCACTCATTAAGACATGAAATTGCATATTTTCTGTTAATAAAAAAAGTTCATCTTTCACTAATGATATTTGAAATTACATTATGTAGTTAACGTTTATACTCGAAATTATAATGTTTTGTACGCAAAGGCTAAATATGTTCTCCTCTAATAACCACATGGCTAAATTTTTAACTTATCCGTATTATTCTAAGAAGTTGTGAAATATGTTTTGGACTATTGTGCTATTGTTAAAGGATAGTGGTTGAAAGAAAAAAAAAGACAAATTGTGTATTGTTGTGGACTTTCATTCTCTTTTAGCATGTTGTATTCTTGTTTTATATGTATGTTTAGTTTTAAATTTAGATACACGATAATAATTATTTATGAAGGTACTTTTTAACAATTTTTTTAACTAAAAGGATGGGACGCAAAGGAGAGGCCGGGCATCCCAACTAGGTTGGCACCCCCAGCACAAACCGACAATCCGAATACTATTAAAAGAATAGAAAAAATTACAAAGAATGAGGGAAAAAGGAAAAGAAAAAAGAATTAAAGAAAACGAACATGAGCTAAATTACAAATGTCATCAAACACGAAAGATTGGCAGAAGTAAGGAGCTGACGTCCGCCAAACAATTGACGAAGCCGTCTTGCCAAAGCTTGCTAACCAATCCGCCGCTTGATTACCCTTCATGTAAATGTGTGTGATTCGGCAGTTCATAGTAGAGACCCGAGCTAGGCATCTGTACTAATCCTGTTTAACCTACCAGGGAACATCCGTGGACTTTGCAAGAAGTAGATTAACGGCATAAAGAGAGTCTGATTCAATCCAGAGGTAACGCCAATCCCTCTCCTAGGCCCTGTCAACGGCAAAAATAATAGCCAATAGCTCAGCAACATGCGCATAGGTGTCCGGGATCGGAAAAGAAAAACAGCCCTTGACGAATCCCCTGCAATTTCTGAAAATACCTCCCGCTCCACCATTTCCCGGCGCACCAGACACTACACCGTCCGTATTTACCTTTGTCCAACCAGCTAACGACAACAGCCAACACACAATTAAGTGATCCAGAGCAAGCAAAGGGCGTTCACGGGGACGGAACTCGCAAATGAGGACACGCAGCCGACGCTGCAGAATTTGGATTGAAGGTAGCTCATCTTCAAATATTGTTGTGCTCCTAGTCTGCCAAATAAACCACAAGCTGGTAATAATCGCATGATTCCAGCCTAAACGCAGCCCACGCCTAAGCCGTACTGTTCGCACTGACAAGAAGAAATCAGCAAAATTCATACCCCGACAGCAAGGCACACCAAACATGTTAAATACCAGAAACCAGAGGCTCGTAACAACCGGACAAACGACAAAAAGGTGATCAATGGTTTCAATGTTGCATTTGCACAATTCACACCTAGAAGCGATATTAAAACCGCAAACCTAGAGGCTAGTCTGAACCGAGATGCGCTTATTGATAATAAGCCAACAGACAACCGATCTTCTAGGGGGGACAACAGCATTCCAAAGGAACCTATACCAGTCGACCGGGGCCGCAGGCCGAAGGAAGCGGTAAAGCTCCCACGCAGTTAGCTTGTCGGAAGCTGAGGGCTTCCACACGCAGGTGTCCGAGCCCTCTTTGTTTTGACTGATCCGTCTGATATTCAGCTGAATATGTTCGGGTAGCCGATGCAAATTGGTCCAAACATCATCAGTTCTGAAATTGCTGATAGGTTCAGAAAGATTGCATTGAACCTGAACCGGAATGCCAAGCTGATCCGATACCGCGACGGAGAAATCCATTAATCCGTCCAAAAATTCAGCGAAGAATTACTCCCAAACCACCAAACCATCACGCTTCTGATTTGAGCAATAGTGTCCCGCGTAGAAGACCATATCGCGGAATTTAAAATGTACCTTCGAGGGATCCCCGATTTCTCAAAAAACCTCGATCGTAGCAAGGTGGGAACGAACGAGTTATTTTGGATTAAATCCCAGCTAAACTTCCCAAGCAAGGCAGAGTTGAAAAGCTTAAATTCCTTGATGCCTAGACCACCTTCATCCTGTCTATTGCAACAAATTTTCCACGGAACCAAAATCAGCTTGCGAAGATCCCTGTTGCCTGTCCATAGGAAGTTTCTGACAGCTTTGTTGATTTTGGTGAGCAGGGAAGCAGGCCATTTATAAATAAAAAAAGGAGTGAATCAAGGCACCTGTCAGAACGGCTTTGATAAGAGTGAGACGACCCGCAAAGGAGAGAGTCTGCCCACGCCAAAGACTGAAATTAGCAAGGAATTTATCAACCAAAGGCTGTAGAAACCGAGGTCTTGGAGCTCCCTGGAACAGAGGGACGCCAAGGTAGTGATAAGGGAGAGAAGCTTGTCTGATACCCAAAATATCCATCAATCTGCTTCGATGCTGATTGTTGATATGGTTCCCAAATATGACCTCAGATTTATCCCAATTTACCGATTGACCCGAGATAGAGGCATAAAAGGCAAAAAACTCCCGAACACAATGCATATTACTAGCTGTAGCTCTCCCAAAGAGTAACATATCATCCGCATACAAAAGGTGCGATGGAAAGTTAGAGTCCCTGGTGTAGCCCATCTGAACAAATTTTCCTTCCCTCACAAGACCGTCCATCCATCGGCTGAAGAAGTCCTCAGCCAAGCCAAAAAGGATATGCGAAAGTGGGTCACCCTGACGCACTCCACGAGAACAGGCAAAGTAGCCTTTATTGCCCCCGCTGAAAGCAATAGAGATCCGCGCAGATCGGAGGATTTCCAGGATCCAGTTTCTGAATTGTAAGGAGAAACCAAATGCTTCAAGGACAGCCAGCATAAAGTTCCAGTCCAGAGTATTGAACGCTTTCTTAATATCTATTTTCAATGTCATATTCCCGCCAAAGCACCTCTTTTTAACATATTTATCCCCTCAGAAGCCGCTGCTATACAATGGTGGACGCTTCGACCATTAATGAACCCAAACTGATTTTCTGATACAATCCCTGAAGCAATCGGCGCTAATCTGTCCGAAAGTAACTTGGAGATGATCTTATAGCTGAAATTTCCCATAGCAATGGGTCTAAATTGGTGAATTTTATTAGCCCCCTCAACCTTTGGAAGAAGCATCATGATACTGGAATTCATGCCAGGCAGCATATAACCCATGTCAAAGAAGCCTGAACCATGTTACACACATCATTCTCGATAATTCCCCAAAATTGTTGATAAAACACTCCTCCATACCCATCTGGGCCAGGTGAACTGTCACGGTTCATTGCGAAGACCATGGCCTGAATCTCATCCTGTGAGGGCCGACGTAATAGCTTACCGTTAGCCTCATCTGAGACGCAAGGGGGGATGACCGCTGCAATGGGAGGACCCTAAATAGGAGACGCTAGGCCAACGTTTGGGTCGACTCCCCTTAGAGCCGCCCTTGGTACAACATATAATCTCATTTTAATTACCATATTGTGCCATTTCACAGTCCGAAACAATCAACCAATCAAGTCAAAATTGCAATACAAACCCAAGATCTATAAAAAAAAACTTGACAGATTTAAAGATCTTCAACTCTGGATTAGTTCCGAAGGCTATCATTTATCTCGCTTCAACATCGAGTTAAGCAACTCTTTGCTCTTGCTTTACATCAACGTGGCAATTTCTAGTTGTAATATTGTAAGTATTTGCATATTTATCAATAGAATGTATCTTTTTCAACGTTCATAAGTCTCTTTACAATTAAATCTCATGCCAGAGTGGGATTAATTACGAACTTTATATCGTTTTCTTCTTTTCGACTTTCACAATCCTCTGATTGGAAGTCAAAACGGTACGCAATCCTATTTGAATTACATTCCTTAATCCAATTTCGAGCTTCCAATTTATTTTATTTTCACATCCAAAAAAGCATTTTCAGAATCAATTTTTCTGTTGTCGACTAACCGTTATCTTTACAACAAAATAAAAACCCGAAAAAACGTTCTCAAAATTAATTTCCACATATTTGAAAACACTGGTACGCTCACAAACACAGACAGAAACAGAAAGTTTGATAAAGTAATAGTAAAGTTCAGGAACTTAAAAGTACATATTTTCTACTTCGTTTTTGTTTTTCAGAGAAGTATTGAAAAACTTGAATGTTTGATGGACAAATCAATGATATATATATTCAAAATAAACTAGTAATTGCACAATTCGTCCATTAATAAAATTGTAGGAATGGTCTCTCTCGAATACGCGATAAAGCGTTTTAGCCGACGCCGTGCTACCTCGGTCAGGGCCGTCGCCGTGAATCATTGCCGGTGAGAGGGTCATTTCCGTTGACCGGTAAAGGTAGTCCCCTTCCCGTTCTGTGGGTCTTGTGTTGTGTGGTTTCGTGTTGTGTTGAGGCGGTTATCGAGTTTCTGTGTTTTTCAACCTAGATCAGAGTCGATCTCGTGGTGGCCGTGGGCGGGTGAGAGAGAGGCACAGGGGTGTGCGACGGTGGTGAGGAGGCGTTTCTTTTGGCGCGGCGGGTGTGTGTCCGGTGTTGAGTCACTGTGGTTGCGGTTTTTTCTTGGCTGCGTTTTCTTGGTGCGAATTTTGGGGGTTCTGGAACCTCATTCTACTGGGCTTTCTGTTTGCTGTTCCAATTGGGACAGGTGTAGTTGCAAAGGATATCAGAAATGGAAGGGGAATTAGAGAGGCTCAGAATTGAAGGAGACGAAGGAGGGCTGATTGACTTGCTTACACCGGCCGCTCCAGAAGCAGTGATTGGTACGGGTCTTCGTTACTTAGGAAGATTTGTGGCAGATAGACCGCTCAATTTCTTGAGCATGAAAAACCGGTTGGCGGTTCTATGGAGACCAATGAGAGGGGTAGAAATTCAAGAGGTAAGCTCTAACCTTTACTCTTTTGAATTCTTTCATCCGATGGATAGAGATAGGGTAATTGCTGGAGGTCCTTGGTCTTTTGACCATTATATATTGATTATGAATGTCTGGAATTGGGGTGTGCATATAGATGATGTGAATTTATTGAAATATTCTATTTGGGTGCAAATTTATGCACTTCCTGTGGGGACTATGTCTGAATTAGTTGGCAAACAACTAGAAAATTTCCTAGGGACCTTCGAGGAGTACGATATAAATAATAATTCTGGTTTTCACAGACAGTTTATGCATATCAGAGTCAATCTAGACAGTGAATGCCCGTTGAAAAGGTTTAAAAAACTGAGGAGCACTGGAAATGTGTGGTCTTTAGCTACTTTCAAATATGAACGCTTAGGTATTTTCTGCTATGTGTTTGGTTGCCTGGGATATACAAAACGCTTTTGCGAGAGAGTTTTCAATATGCAGGGGGGCGAGATTCTGAAGGAGTGGGGGGATGGGCTTAAAGCCCTAGTAAGAAGAGGTGGAGATAATAGTGGGGAAAAATGGTTAATAGATAGCAATGGGGGAGGGGGGCTGAGGGGATTCGGAGGTGGTAGGGGAGGGAGATCGGGAGCTATGAGGGACATAACTAATACAGGGAGAGGGAAGGATGTGAGGGGGATGAACAAACAAGTGAGGGAGGGGGAGAGAGAAGTCATGATCTGTCCATTTACAGGGCCTTTCTTCAAGCCTTTAGCGAATGATGAGGGTAAAGAGATGGGGGGTGAGGAGGAGGGAGATAAGGGGGAAGATACTGAGATGGAACTAAATGATGTTAGAAAAAGAAGAAAGGAGGATAAGGGAAAAGGGAGGGAGGGGGAGGGAGAGGATAGGCAAGAGGGGGAAGTCTTTGTTCTTGGAAAGGATAAGGGGAGTTCTACAGAAAATGGTTCGGCGAGCCCTAAAGTACAGGGCCGTCGGGGGGAATGAGTTGTTTAAGCTGGAACTGTCGTGGCCTGGGAAACCACCGGGAAGTTCGCTCCTTAAAGGAGCTTGTTTCTTTCCAAAGCCCAGATATTGTATTTCTGATGGAAACACTAGTGGAGGACCAGAGAGTTAGTTTAATTAAACAACAGTTAAAATTTGAGGGAGCATTCCCTGTCAGTAGAAGAGGTCGTAGTGGAGGTTTAGCTTTGTTATGGAAAGCAGGGACTCAGGTGGTGATCAAAAGTTTCTCTGATCATCATATTGAGGCAATCATCACTAATTATTCACAAGGTGATTGGAGATTGGTGGGCTTCTATGGTTTAGCTGATCGTAGTAGGCATGGAGAGTCGTGGGAATTATTGAGGAGTCTAGCCAGAGATGCTTCTATCCCATGGGTAGTGATTGGAGATTTTAATTGCATTCTGAATTCTGATGAAAAGGTGGGGGGAGCGGTTTACCCTAACCCCTTAATGCAGGAGTTTGCCAAAACGATTGAGGATTGTGGTCTGAGCGAACTGGTTCTGAATGGGAACCGTTTTACTTGGGAAAGAGGTAGAGGGTCTGAGCTTTGGGTTAGAGAAAAACCGGATAGGGGTTTTGCCTCAGCTGAGTGGCTGAATCGATTTGACAATCATCACCTCAAAACTTGTATGACAGGGTATTCAGACCACCTTCCGCTCTCTCTTCATCTGGAAAGGGAGAAAAGTAGAAGTAGGGAAAGGAGATTCCATTTTGAGGAGGTCTGGCTTAAAGATCAGGACTTTAATAACTTGGTAAGAGGTCACTGGCGAAGTCAGAGGGGCAAACCAGTTCAGGAAAATTTGGAGGGGTGTGTTCAGAAAATGGCAGTGTGGGGAAAGAGTTTCAATATGCGGTTCAAAAGCCAAATTAGGAAATGGAGATTCCAAATGGAAAGATTACATGGTAGTAGAAACAGGGATTCCATTCCCGCTTATTTCCTAGCCAAAAGAAAACTTAATGATACCCTAGAAGCTGAGGAGAGTTATTGGAGACAGAGGGCTAAGGTTTTCTGGCTGACAGAAGGGGACAGAAACACACAGTTTTTCCATGATAGTGTCAAAACTAGGCGTCAACAGAATTCAATCACCTCTTTGACAGATGAGAATGGAGAGGTGATTGATAACCAAGCCGAATTATTGGACCTGGCACAGAGTTATTTTCAGAATGTTTTCTCTGTTTCGAATTTGAGTAGGGTTGACACAGTGCAGGTAATTGACACGTGCATCAGTCCTGACATGAACGATTCACTTGTTGCTCCTTTCAATCAGGAAGAGTTTAAACAAGATCTATTTTCTATGAGTCCTAACAAATCCCTAGGCCCTGATGGGTTAAATCCGGGCTTTTTTCAAGCCTTTTGGGACACATTGGGAGTAGACATGGGAGCAGCCTGCGCAAAGTGGCTTCGTGAGGGGGAATTTCTAAGTGGGATAAACGACACCACAATTGTTCTGATACCAAAGGTTGACAATCCTAGAATGCTGAAGGATTTTCGCCCTATCGCCCTGTGCAATGTCATTTACAAGATAATTGCAAAGGCCTTAGCAAATCGTCTAAAAAGGGTACTCCCTAAGATTATTGGTGAAACTCAATCTGCATTTGTTCCAGGAAGGTCTATAATTGACAATGTTCAGGTAGCCTTTGAAAGTATACATTTTATGAAGAGGTTGAATAGAGGGAAGAATGGGCAGGTTGCCTTAAAAATTGATATCAGCAAAGCCTATGATAGAGTTGATTGGGAATTCCTTAAAGCAGTTATGGGCAGAATGGGATTTCATGAAACCTGGATTGGCTGGATGATGTTATGCATAACAACTGTGAAATACAAGGTGGCAGTAAATGGGGAGTGCTCTGACCAAGTTGTCCCTGGCAGAGGTTTAAGGCAAGGGGATCCCCTATCTCCCTACCTTTTTATCCTGTGTGCTGAAGTTTTATCTAAACTTATCAGAAAAGCTGAAGAAGATGGGCTTATTTCAGGTTGTAGGATCTGCAGAAGGGCACCGGCGGTAACACACCTATTCTTTACTGATGACAGCTTTTTATTCTTTAGGGCAACTATTGATGAGTCTAGTAAGGTCATGAACATCCTGTCAGAATATGAAGTGGCTTCGGGTCAGGCAGTAAACTTGAGCAAATCAGGGGTTTTTTTCAGCCTTAATGTGACTGAACCATTGCGAACACAGATCAAAGCAATATTGGGTGTGTGCACTCCTCTCGACACAGGCAGGTATCTGGGTTTACCATCACTCATTGGGCGGTCCAAACGCAGGATTTTTACTTTCTTGATTGATAGGCTTCGCAAGAAGTTTGGTGCGTGGGGTGTAAAATTCCTTTCCCAGGCTGGGAAAGAGGTGCTTCTCAAGTCTGTAGCTCAAGCTTTGCCAACCTTTTGTATGAGTACGTTCCTTTTACCCTTATCTATCTGTGATGAGCTGCAAAAATTAATGAATTCCTTTTGGTGGGGTATGAAACCTGAGGGTAGAAGAAACATTAATTGGTTTGATTGGGGAAAATTGTGTAGACCTAAAGATTCAGGTGGGATGGGCTTTAAGGATCTACATATGTTTAATCTAGCAATGTTAGGTAAACATGGATGGAAATTACTAAAATTCCCAAATACTTTAGTGAGTCAAATGTTCAAAGCTAAATATTACCCTAGGGAGGACTTACTTCTCTCCAAATTAGGCAATAATCCTAGTATGGTTTGGAGAAGTATATGGGAAGGCATTAGTATATTGAAAACAGGGGTTGGATGGAGAGTGGAAAATGGTAGATCAATCAGAGTTTGGGAGGATGAGTGGGTCCCTAATCTAGAGGGTTTCTGCATAAATTCCTTCTTGGTCCCCGGAATGGAAAATCTGATGGTAGCAGACTTGTTTCTTGAAAATGGGAGAGGGTGGGATATGCAAAGACTAAACGGCTGCTTTAGCGAAGTGGAAGTGCAGGCTATTAGTGATATTATCTTGCCATACAATGCGGGGGAAGATATGAGAATCTGGCATTGGTCTAGGGATGGACACTACAATGTTCACTCAGGCTACTTGTCAGGTATGGGGTTAGTAGAAGCTAGCAGTGACCAGGATGGTTGGAAGAGGTTGTGGAAGTTGATGATTCCCCCCAAGCTGAAACAGTTTATTTGGCGACTGTGTTCAAAGTGCTTACCCACTAGAGCTCGGTTGGCCCAGAGAAGAGTCCCCATTTCAACTGAATGCCCAGTATGTGTGGAGCAAGAAGAGACGAATAACCATTTATTTGTTGATTGTTGTTTCGCAGGTGACATTTGGCATGTTGCAGGAGTTCCTACGCCGAGAGTGGACAACAGACACATTGACGAGTGGCTCCTGCAAGCCTTGAGCAACTCCAATCTGGAAGAATTAGTTAGAATCTGTTGTGCGCTCAAAGCAATCTGAGACCACAGAAACAGAGTCCTGTGGCACATGAGATGGTGGCCGGCAGACACGGCTTGGCGAATCAGCTTGGAGGTTGTTCTTGACTGGAAGGCCTATCAACAGAAGGCACCAGCTTCGGGCAATCGACAATTGCAAGCAACACACATGCAGGTAGTCCCACCGACGGCCGTTCGGCCACTCCCGCGCACACAGGGCGAACAGACGGGAGGTAACCCCTTCCCGCCAAATCCTCCCCAGAGATGGAACACGTCTAGCCCGGGCTTTATCAAATGCAACATCGACGGGGCTATCTTCAAGGAATTAAAGAGCAGCGGCATGGGAGCGGTTATTAGGGACGAAAGGGGAGCTTTTCTCTTTTGTAGTAGCAGTCTTATCCCTAGCATCAAGGAGCCACGAGTAATTGAAGCTCTTGCAATCCGCACGAGCTTATTATGGATTGCTAATATGGGTTTTTCTGCTGTTATATTTGAATCTGATGCTAAGGCTGTGGTAGATGTTATTCTTTCTGAAAAGCAAGATATTTCTGAATTTGGCATGATTGTAGCAGATTGTCGAGTCATGCTAAGATCCATCCCATCTTTTAAATTAGGCTTTATTTCTCGTTTAGCGAACAGTGCGGCTCATTTGGTAGCTAGGCTTGTCTGTTCCAATGCTAGCGATTTCTTTTCAACTATTGTGCCAGAATGGCTTGTGAACACTATTTATATGGATGCAAATCCATCATCTATTTAAGCTTCACTTTCAGGTTAAAAAAAAAAATAAAATGGTAGGAATCCAGTTAGGGGGTGATAGTATCAATATTAATTCATAGAGTAGACAAGAAAACATGACCGTGCATATTGTTTTTGTGAATTGGGAGAAAATATAAGTAATATATCATCCATACAATATTTAATTTTCTAAGAGATAATTTACAGAAGTTATACGTTTCTACATCTAATTTAGTAATATTAAAACAAACAGCATATGATTCTTTTCCTATGCATAATAACATACATCCGACCTAATTAATTCTATATCTTTTCGTATGGGGTTATACAAGAGGCTTCACTAGTGGACTGTGTTTGCAAAATTGTGAGCCTAAAACCCATCTCATCATCATCTAATTAATGAAACGGCAGGCTATTGTTGATAGGGGGCTTGCGTTTAGCCTTTTTAAATCCACTGTAATCTTTGTGCATTAAGCTAACCATCTCTTTAGTTGCTTCAACCAGTAGCCTTTCTTCTTTGGAAGAAATTACTACTCTCTCTCTTCTTCCATTTCCCCAATTCAATTTCTTCATATGCTTCTGCATTAAACAAATACATCAGTACTTTAATAGGAAAAGTTTGATAATAAAATTTATTTGACTGCATAGCCGTGACTTAAAGTCGCTTAAGCTATATCTCAAGTTGGAATCCTAGTATAGGCAGAAAGTTTTAATTAGGAGATCTTCCATTTAAAGGGTATTTGATGAGCCTGGAACACAGAGAAATTGGACAAACTAAAAGAAAATTAGTACCTGATCATTGTTGATATGTTGGTGTTGTGATAGTGGAAGAGAGTTGTGTAGTTCATTATTCTCCTTCTTTCCTGCATATAATGTAAGACCAACTTCACATCCTACAAATTTGGTATATAAAACTTTAAAAAAGAACATATTTAAATAGAATTGAAAGAAACAAGACATGAATTTGAGAACAACTTGATTAGATTCCCTGAAGCTTTCAAAATTGGGAGTACATATCCTAATATTAAAAAATAAAAAGAAAAGGAATATTACAATACAAGTACTATATCTACACTACACATGATCACTAGCACAGTTCCTGAGTTTAAGACTGAAAAAAAAAAGATCTAATTTGTAAAATTAAGAAAGTAATCAGTGATGATTAGGAGAATGGTGTTTAGGTGGTTGATAATCATCTCCAAAAGCTACAAAAACACACTCTTTCAACTTGTCTCTAATTTTACATTTTACACTAAATCTATTCTTCTTTACTTGATAATATTCACATTTCATATCACCAAAGCACTTTGCACCTGATATTTCTTTCTCCTTCTTTAAAGCTCTTCCTCCATTAAAACTACCTTTTTCACTTTCTTTCTTCCTCTCCACTTCTTCAACTATCATTTTCCTTCCTCTTCCAAACCCAAATTTCCTTGCTGCTTTCAACCCATCAATAAATTCCTGTACATAATTATATTTATATTTTATTATATACAAAATATTGGAAAAAATTATCATGAAGATGTAAAAGGAAATCAAACTTGTAAATTTCTCTCAAAACTAACCTTTCCAGCTGTGGAAACAACACTATCTTCAGCCAGCAGAAACTTATTATAATCATCTACTTCATGAGCAAATATCCAATATCAAAATCAATATGAATAGAGATAATTAAAGTTGAATTAGAGAAAGAAATAGCATACCTTGATGAGCAAGAGAGCAGTCTTTGAGGGAATTCAGAAGAAATAGAAGCCCTATAAGTGATCTTATGTGCACCATTTCTGTGATTATCTGATGATGATTATTTGTAGGTTTGGTTTTGATCAAAGCTGAAAGAAAGGGAGGAAATTTTGGAAACCTAAAAGGAGGGTTTTATAGAGTGTGTTCAAACCTAAGTCAAAGCTAGGGTTCCGACACCTTGATAAAATTAATTTTAACTTTATTTGAAATTATAATATTGTTACTCCAGTCTAAATTGCAGAACTTGGAAAACTCAAAGCTTAATTTTTGTTAATTAAATATGATGGGAAACGTTGATTTCAAAAGATTGAACGTGGTTTTATGTTTAGACTGAACTGTTTTGGAAGCTAATTATGCGGAAAACTACTGGAAAATATCGTCTTATTTGTGAATGTTTTGTAACCTATATATGCATACAAAAGGAATATATTTATCGTTTAATGATTGAGGTTGAGATTGAGATTGAGATTGAGATTGAGATTGAATTTTATTTCCCATGCTGTTTGATTTTAATGGCAATCACACATAATTAATCTGACTGCATACGTTTTATTTAATTTAAGAATTATTAAAATTCAATTTTCTTTTTATAATTTTTTTATTTTTATTTTTCTGAGTTTCAAAGATTCTAACTAGAATTTAAATCCATATTTTAATTTAGAGTTCCAGCCCTAGTTGGGCATTGCATTCATTGGGTTCCATGTAGCTAGGTTGTAAATTATATATTGAATATTATTCTTTCAGTCTTTATGTAAGACCAAAATGGACTAAATTAAGTTGTAAAAGCTTATGATAAAATCTATTAACGAGTCTCACTACTATTTTATTATTATTATTAAATTGGTTTCTTAAAATGGTATCAGAGCCTTTTAGAATAAGTGGTCGAGAGTTCAAATTAATCGTGGCAACTCTCATTTATTAAAAGGATTACAATACATAGCAAAATGAGTCTATGTTGTACATATTTCCATCAAACCCAAAGGTATTCACGTATTGGGATGTGTCAGATATTATAATAAGAGCTAGTATCGATCTTTAACTATCAGCTTAGGCTTTTGATGGAATTGGTTCCTTGATCTATGCTAAATTTATAAGATCGAATATGTCCATCATGTAATTTACTCTTTGTTAGATGTGGCATTTAGATAATACCAAATGCTCAATGATAAATATATGAAGAAAAAACGTAATTCATAACATATAAGGAGAATTATTGTCATACAATGATGCCTTTTAAGCTAAAAATGTTAGGGCCACCTATCATAGGTAGTTAAATGACATGTTCAAAAGACTGAGATAGTGGATGTGTATACCGATGACACGATAACTGAACATGTAAATGAAGCAGACATGCCAAGGATATTAAGAGTCAGTTTGGTTTATCTATGGTGTGTGGTGTGTTGTTGCTGTTTGTTGTTTGTTGTTTGCTATTGGAAAAGTAGGGTCCCCTGCTTTTAGAAAAAAAAAACTACTTTTCATGTATAAAATGCAAACAGTTGTTCCCTAATCAAACACCTAAAACTAGTGATGACCCGCGAAGCCAAACCGGGCCGAATTCATTACACGGGCCCAGCCCATACTTAGACCCATGGTCTAGGATCGGATGGGACCCGAATAGAGCCCGAATAGAGGAAGCGGGTGAAGTAAGTAACTGCCCCGAATTCCTAAATGGAGCATCAAAACTCCCACTCAGAACAAACGATACCACGTTTGTTGCCACGAAAGCCACGAAAGGGACATGGCCAAAAAAGGAGTAACCGCCCTCGGAACGTGGCCTGGAAGGAGTAACCGCCCTCGGCGGTTACTTAAGAACACTTATAAAAAGCCATAAGGCCAAATGGGAGAGGTACGTTCACATTTTTCCCCGTAATGCTATTATTACCAACCTTCATACAAAGAACTGACTAGGTCGTCGGAGAGTTTTCCCGGAGATCCCGTCTCCGGTTCTGTTTTGCAGGTAACTCCGGCGGAGATCATCAAATCGGATTCAGCAAGTTATCATTGGTGCGGTGAAGGTGGACCTTTTTTACCAACATTTGGTTAAAGGTACGCAAAGAACATGTCAGAACCATCACGAACGACCGGCGTTACAACCAGATCAACTAGTATGAACTCAAGGGGTCCACGGACTGCGAATTCGCAGCCTGCGAGTACACAACCTGTGGTGCCTAGCTCGACGAACCCTTCGGGACAATTGAGTCCATTATTGGAAGTCCAAGTGCAAACTGAGATGGAGATGTCCAATAGCGATTTCGTCCAAATGGCAGGACAAGTCTTGGCTTCAAATATGAGCCAAGCGGCGGGGGATCGGATGATTGGTTTACTAACCGCAATCGCTGATCACAATAACGCCGTGGCGGCTGCTCCTCAACAACCTGTTGTCATCTCCACACAACCATCGACTACTGCCACCATATCTGCGCTTCCGCAGCCATCTCGAGAGCCAAATCAGATAGGTCAAAGTAGTCGCATGAACCCACACAGCCACCCAGGCAACTACTCGTATCACGATCCTAGTATGACGATCCATCCGACCTGGCAAACATCCCAACCGACGTCGGGAATACTAGGAATCCTTCCACTACAACACACAGAGCCTTTGGTTTGTGGGCATTCAGAGTTAATGACGTCTGGGGTGAATACGTCTGGGCAGGGGCACACTTAGAACTTTGATCCTATAACCGGACGGCGGCTAGAACCACGACGAGAACAAATCTCAACATCAATTGGCGGGTGGATGTCACCCAGAGTTCACCAGCAGCGGATGGAGGAGATTCGGCGAATACCCCATCCTGAGTTGGAAGATCAACTATGGAACATGATGGAGCGAATGGGGTACACGCCTAGGGCGAGAGCAGAGGTGCAGAGTGATTCACCTTTTGCTCCGTCGTTGCGGGAATTTATACCAGATCACAGGATAAAGGCGCCGGCGATACCTAAATACTATGGGGATCCAAATTCTGATCCTGAGGCTCATGTCAGGAACTACAGAGAATTAATGGATGTTGCCGGAGCGAGTGAAAGCATAATTTGCAGATTATTCTCGACCACTTTGGGCGGAGCGGCATCTGATTGGTTTCGGTCTTTACCTGCTGAATCTATTCACAACTGGAATCAATACAGTCGTGATTTCTGTGCAAAGTTCGTGGGCTGTAAAGCAGCGGATGTGATGGATAGGCAGCTGAAGGAGATCAAACAGAGGAACTATAATTCCCTAAGGGAATTTGTTGTCGCATTCAACGATATTCTGGTGCGGTTGCAGAACCCGGATATCGTGAGCATTCGCAACATCATGGCGGATGGAACCACGGATTGGAGCATGCGGGAGGAAATCATCCGCAACAAGCCGCGCACAGTGGCCGAACTCATGAAGATAGCTAAGGAATTCATGGAAGTGGACGATGTCAACAGAGAACATAGAGCTCAAACCCGGAGAGAGAGAGATGCTGCTAGATCCACTTCGGACAATCGGCGCCAGACCCAGTCCAAGGGTAATTTTGTTCGCAGAAGCGATCGCTCCTTTCAAGGGGGAGGATATCAAACACCATTGAATACGACTCGCCAGGAGGTGTTACTTTGGATCGAAAAGAACCCCCTGAAGAAGGATGTGAGGTTCCCCGAGGCGAAAGGCCGAACTAGTTTGGGGCGATATCCTAACAAATATTGCAGGTTCCACAGATTGAACGGCCATGACACGAACGATTGCTATGAACTGAAGAAGGAAATAGAAAAGCTGATTGAGAGGGGCAAGCTAAGCCAATTCGTAAGAAAAGAAACGATTGATGAGAAAACAACGCTCCTACATGAGGGAGAAGCAAGGCCCGAAAAGAAACAGAAGAAAGGGGTGATAAACGTGATAGCTGGCGGGATCTATGAGCCGCCAACAAAAAGGGCTCACCGTGAACAGCGAAAAAGCAACACGCATAGGGGGGATGCCCTCAATTACTCATTTGCGCGAATCACGGAGCCGCATGCGGATGCCTTGGTGATTACGATGGCCGTAGAAGGATGGGACGTTAAGCGGGTCCTTATTGATACCGGCAGTTCTTGTAATGTTATTACTCGGACTGCATTCAACAAGTTGGGAATTAATGACGAGCGAGTGGAACATACATTCATGGATGTAACTGGTTTTGGGGGTCAATCATCTCAAACAAGTGGACATGTGGTGTTGGAAGCAAAAATGGGCGATAAGAATCTAAAATGGCGAGGTGATCTAGAATTCGCAATTGTTGATCTCCCGTTGGCCTACAACATAATTCTAGGGCGTCCGTTCCTATCGGAAACGGAGTCGCTCATCTCAATGAAGCATTTGACATTGCATTTGCCAACACACCAAGGGCGAGTCATAGTTGAAGGAGATCAACTTGTGTCTCAACAAGCCTATACATTGTCACTTGAACCAAAGCCAGATGAAGAGGATAAAGTTGATGAGAAGTTGCCGGCAGAAGCATTAGGAGAAACAGAACTATTCGCCATCTCAAATGATAAGAATGTACGAATAGCGGCAGGACTCCCCGAGGAAACGAAGAAAGCCATTACTGAGGTGTTGATCCAATGCGAGTCGGCATTCGCCGCTCCGAATGAAGTGCTGAAAGGAATAAGTCCAGATATAGCAACCCATCGTTGAATGTGGACAAAGGTGCAACCCTAGTGCGACAGAAAAAGAGAGGACACGCTCCAGAGCGGCAGAAGGCGATTGAAAAAGCAGTGGCAGATTTGCTAAAATCGGATGCGATTCGAGAAGTCACGTATCCGGAGTGGCTAGCCAATGTGGTGCTAGTCAAAAAGCCAAATGGAACGTACAGAGTGTGCGTCGACTTCAAAGATCTGAATAAAGCATGTCCGAAGGATATGTATCCACTGCCTAACATTGATATATTAGTAGATGGAACTGCAGGATTTGAGGCTTTATCGTTCACCGATGTGAAATCCAGCTACCACCAGATACCCATGGAGAAGGCGGATGAAATCAAGACATCATTCATAACTCATCAGGCAACTTACTGCTTCAAGGTGATGCCCTTTGGACTGAAAAATGCGGGAGCAACATATCAACGAATGATGAACAAAATATTTTCAGACAAATCGGGCGAGAACTTCTCGATCTATGTGGATGACATGATCATTAAAAGCAAGAAGATGCAGAACCACCCGAAGGACATTAAGGAAATCCTGGAAGTGCTAATCAAATATGGCCTCAAATTGAATCCAGAGAAATGCACATTTGAGGCAAGAGCGGGAAAATTCCTGGGTTTCATTGTTAGTGGCAAAGGAGTCGAGGCGAATCCCGAGAAAGTTAAAGCGGTAATGGAGATGAAGACACCGAGGAACATAAGGGAAGTACATAGACTGAACGGGCGGCTGGTGGCATTAGGGCGATTCATATCATGCTCAGCTAGGAGATGTCTACCTTTTTACAACGCCATCAAAAACTCTAAGTCCTTTGAATGGACGGCGGATTGCCAAGAAGCATTCGAAGGGATAAAGCGACTGCTATGCTATCCGCCCTTAATGAGCAGGCCGGAGGATGGAGAAGATTTATTTCTTTACGTATCCGTCACCAGTATGGCGATATGCACTGTGATGGTGCGAGAAGAAGAGGGCCAACAATATCCAGTGTACTATGTGAGCAAAGTCTTGAAGGATGCAGAACTTCGGTATTCGAAGTTGGACAAAATGGCTCTCGCGGTGATAACCACGGTGGCTAGGCTAAAACCATACTTTTAGGCGCATACTATCATTGTGAGAACCGGAATTCCAATGCGGAAGGTACTGCAAAAACCTGACGCATCCGGCCGATTAATGGAATGGTAAATTCGCCTTGGGGAAATCGATATTCGCTACGAAGGAAGACCAGCACTAAAGGGTCAAGTACTTGCCGATTTCGTGAATGAATTCACGTAGGATGAAGATGAACGTCCAAAGGCACAAAAAGAAGAGTGGAGCATGTTCACAGATGGGGCATTGTCCACGGATGGAGCTGGACTAGGAGTCGTCATCAAAGGTCCGGAGGTTATTCGCCTGTACTATGCGGCAAAGTTAACATTCGAAACTACCAATAATGCCGCAGAGTATGAAGCAATGATATGCGGATTGAAGCTGCTTAATGAACTTACGCCAGAAAGAGTGGTGATCTACAGCGATTCTAAACTCATGATAAATCAGATCACAAAAAACTATCTGGTGAAACAAGAAGATCTGGTCAAATACCATCAGGTAGTAGGCAGATTGACGCATGAGTTAACACACAAGGGAGTCATCTGGGAAATGGTGCATGTTCCAAGAGGCCAAAACACAAAGGCTGATGAACTGGCAAAAGCAGCGGCGAGTAGAGAACCATGGAATCAAAAAGCATGCAATTTGGAGATAAGATCCGCACCGGCATTTGAAGTCGATCAGATTATGGTCATTGAAGAGCTGGAAGATGATGAAGATTGGCGGATACCCATCCGCCAATATCTGGAGCAGGGAGATTTGCCGGATGACAAAAGCCTAGCCAGAAAGCTAATTGGACAATCAGCGAGATACTCAATTCGAGATGGAATTTTGTATCGAAAATCATATACATGTCCATGGTTGAAATGTGTTAGCCGCAATGAAGGAGACTACGTACTGCGAGAACTCCATGAAGGAATGTGCGGCGCACATGAAGCATCCGCGGCGTTGGTAAGAAAAGTCAAGCTAATGGGATACTATTGGCCAAAGGTGATGGAGGATTCCCAGAAGATGGTAGCGGAATGTCACAGCTGTCAAATCCATGCGAATAAAAAGCACGTTCCCGGAGCCGAACAAATCTCTATAATGACGGCATGGCCATTCGCAACATGGGGAATCGATATAGTGGGTCCATTCCCAGAAACGACAAAGAAAAGGAAGTACTTGGTAGTCGCAGTTGACCACTTCAGCAAATGGGTAGAAGTGGAGGCAGTAACCGCTCAAACACCTGAACGAATGATCGAGTTCTTACGAGAGAACATTATCATGCGATTTGGAATCCCGCAAAAGCTTATAACTGACAACGGCACCCAGTTCAACTGTGTCAAGTTCAAAGCATACTGCGAAAGCATGAGGATCAAGAATCATTTTTCTTCCGTAAACCATCCCCAATCGAATGGTATGACAGAGGTTACCAACAGGGCCATGATTCAAGGGATCAAGAAGCGGCTAGGCGATAAAAAAACAGGTTGGGCGGATGAGATACCCCATATGTTATGGGCATACAGAACTTCTGTAAAAGCAGCAACTGGCGAAACACCTTTCTCGCTGGTTTATGGAGCCGAAGCAGTCCTACCTGTTGAAATCAAGTCGCCTACAGATCGAATAATTTATTATTGCGACACACAAAATCCTATCAACATTAGAGATGCATTGGATTCTGTTGAAGAACGAAGAGAAAAAGCTTACATGCAAATGGCAGTATACCGAAATAGG
This sequence comes from Euphorbia lathyris, assembly GCF_963576675.1. Lineage (NCBI taxonomy): Eukaryota > Viridiplantae > Streptophyta > Magnoliopsida > Malpighiales > Euphorbiaceae > Euphorbia > Euphorbia lathyris. Next base: position 95,137,695 of record NC_088910.1, read on the forward strand.
GTCAAGAAATATCATGACAGAAGGGTGCGAAAAGTGATAATCAACGAGAATGACTTGGTCTTGAAAAAAGCAGATAAAATACAATCCAGAGATGGCAAAGGCAAATTAGGCGTCAACTGGATCGGACCATACAGAGTATCCAAGAAGCTGGGACCATCAACTTTTGAAATAGAAGAAATGAGCGGAAAAAAGCTCCCGCGCACCTGGAATCTAGAAAATCTGCGTCTATATAAACGGGCCGGGTAGTTCAGGGAAATGACGAGTACTCTTTTTCCTTTTATGAGTTTTTTCCCACTGGGTTTTCTGATAAAAGGTTTTAATGAGGCTTTGATCCCACACATTTCATATACCAATGTAACAAAAAGTCTTTTCTTTTATCAATAAAGATATTCAATTGTTGCATACAGCGTCTGAGTACGGATCCTTTTTAGGACAACCACCTCAGTGTGTTATCTACAAACAAAAGGCGGGTAAATCGCGCAAAAACCTTATGGTTAAACTTAAAAACACATAAATGTGTTGCCTATTAAGAAAGGCGGATGCATGATTACGCATCACTCGCAAAAACCTTATGGTTAAACTTAAAAACACATAAATGTGTTGCCTCTTAAAGAAAGGCGGATGCATGATTACGCATCACTCGCAAAACCTTATGATTATATTATTTTCGAAAGAAAAATTATAAGATAAGGCATAAAATTAAGCGAATTAACGAGTACTCAAAAAATTGCAAAAAGGGTCTGGCCACCCTAGCGGAAATGAAACTAAACTACGAGGAAATACAAATATGGAGTCGGCAAAAGGCAAGGGTCACGTATGAAAACAAAGGGCAATAAGGAATAAAACAACAATTGCACGTATAGGTAAAGCGGCAAGCAAAAGAAAATATATATATACGGGCAGTTTGTTACATACAACAGTCCAGATATAAATCAAACTATGCTACAGCTTCCTCTCCTTCACCCCTATGGCCCTCCTCGCCTTCAGCGGCTCCCTCATCTCCTCCAGTGGGCGGATCTGCTTCAAGCGAATCCTCAACCCTCGAATCAGTAACCGCTTCAGAGGGCGGTACCTCTTGCTCAGGCTGAGAAAGGTCTTGTGGTGCCTCTTTTTCCGCGTTCTGAGTAGGGATCTCGCAGCTAATTGGAGAGTTCTGAAAACTCTGCCAATCTAAGAAGAGTACCTCATCCATATCAGCATCCTCGGCTTCCAGCTTGTCCCACTTCTCAGTTAGATCCTTTTCGGGTATGGGAACCTTGGGGCGGCTAAGTACTCGATCTGGATGCCCATGCTCATAAGCGGCATGAATTCGCTCCCCATACCAATAGATGCGAGCACCATCTTCGACTAGAATCTCCTCAGCTTTCTTCTTTTGCATCTCCAGAGCCTCCTTGGATGAATTTAGATCATCAAGGACCTTTTGCAGCTCGTCGGACTTAGCCTGGAGGGATCTGAGAGCTTCCTCCTTCTCGCTCATAACCTTCTGACAAGCGCCTTCAAGAGCCTTTACATTCCCTTGGACATCATCATAAAGCGACTTCTGAGTCGCCAATTCAGTACCAAGGTTCTCCAACTCTTTGGCTCGTTCAGCATCCCTTTGGAGAGCGCCCTCCGCGAAATTGATAATCTGCATATAAGACGGCTCGTGAATAAAAAGGGTGAATAGAAACATGCGATTACTATGGACACAAGATCCTTGAAAGGGAATGACAAGCATCTACCCCCAAAACAACAATATACCTCTATGGCACGCTTCTCAATCCCCTCCATTGCAGTAGGAAGCGGTACTTGTTCTCGCACACGGGAAGCAGAGGGGAGCCGCCCAAGGACATTGCATATGGAAGAGACAATGTCCTTACAAGAAAAGCTCACGGCCATACCAAAGGTCCTAGTCCACCACCCGCTGATGTCGGGAATCGGCTGCGAATGCATAAGGAGAAAGATCAGGAGAACAGCAGATAACTCATGAGGAAAAGTTAACAACATAAAAAAAGGGGGGGAATGGATTGAGATACCTCGTGAATTGGAGTACTGCTCTTTCCTTTGGACGGGGCGGATACGGGTGTGCCGCCAACAGTGAGGGACACATAGGTGTTTTTCTTTCTGGGACGAGAAGACTCTGTATCCGCATTATGCTTCCGCTTCCTAGTTAAGGGAAGGTCCTCGGAAGTAGAAGCTGGACCTTGTGAACGGAGGCCCTTACGGGAGAAGCCGCCTCAATAGAAGTAATCGCCCCTCCAGGAGAATTCGGCCCTGCAACGGAAGTGGTCCCCGCCATCCGCCTCTTCCTTCTCGCTAGGGCTTTCGCCTCCCGATCTGCAGCGAGTTGAGATAAAGGATCACCCCTGCAAAGGGTTAAAAGAAATCATCAACTTGGAAATAAAAAAAATACCTTGAACAAAAACGCGATAAGGGATATAGACAACGCGATCTCCCTCGCGGTAGGCAATCGCTACTCGGCTCCTTAGCATATGGAAGGCCTGATCATATGTCCATACGAAAGGAGTCGTACTCTTCAAGAACTTTATAACAGCGGATTCTTCCTCACTGGGGTAACCGAAGTTCAAACTCTTTACATTGGGCCGGCCCCAGCAGCGAAGGAAGTTTGGATTCCCTTCATTAAACTTGATAAAAAAGTAAGATCGGTCCCACTCGCGGATCTTGTTCAGCTTCTCGTCGAAACCATAGTAACCGCTCTGACGGATGAAAGTGAAATACCCCGCCGAACTTTTGAAATGATGAAGCTTGGAGAAAATTTTGAGCGAGAAGGGAACCTCCAGACAATCCGCCAGAAATTTGTCCAGAGTTAAGTCGGCCCATCCGTTGGGATGCAATTGACCAGGTGCGATTCCGTAACCGCCAAGGACGGAGGCAATCTCATCCGCCAGCGGATACGTGAAACCGCAGATAATCTGGGCGACAAAAATGGTGAAATACCCCTTTGGGTAGTCGCCCGGTCCTCTATCCTCACCGGGAATGAGGGCTTCGAGACCTTGAAGCCAAGAATACTGCTCCCGCAAGTCATCAATTGTCTCCTGACAAACTAGGCTTCCCGATCTGTCCTTCTTCGGTAGCAAACGAGGGGTTGGGACAGGTGGCGGAATCAACTTTTTAGGGTCAAAACCTAAACCCTCATCGGATGTATTCGCTAGGTGGAGGAAGTCGGCGGGATGAGAATCAGACCCAGGAGAGCTGGTTGAAGCTTCATCAACCATCTCATCGACCTCATGAGATACCTCGCGGACGTAATTTTCGTCGAACGGTGCGAAGTCGAGGTCAGGGTTCGACATATTGATGAAGAAAAATGAACAGAAGTAAAGAGTCGAGCGAGGTACAAGTTGTGGAAAGGAAAACTTACATATGAAAGACTACACAGAGAAGAATGAACGCGAAGAGGTTGAAGCCGGAAAAGAAACGACGATGCCGGAAAAGAAACGATGGACAAGGAAATTCACAATTTTTGAATTTTGAATATCCAGACAAAAACGAAGAGTCCCCTATAAAAAGACCCTAAAGGGCTCTTGCCAAACTAAGGGGGAGGCATGTGATGACCCGCGAAGCCAAACCGGGCCGAATTCATTACACGGGCCCAGCCCATACTTAGACCCATGGTCTAGGATCGGATGGGACCCGAATAGAACCCGAATAGAGGAAGCGGGTGAAGTAAGTAACTGCCTCGAATTCCTAAATGGAGCATCAAAACTCCCACTCAGAACAAACGATACCACGTTTGTTGCCACGAAAGCCACGAAAGGGACATGGCCTAAAAAGGAGTAACCGCCCTCGGAACGTGGCCTGGAAGGAGTAACCGCCCTCGGCGGTTACTTAAGAACACTTATAAAAAGCCATAAGGCCAAAGGGGAGAGGTACGTTCACATTTTTCCCCGTAATGCTATTATTACCAACCTTCATACAAAGAACTGACTAGGTCGTCGGAGAGTTTTCCTGGAGATCCCGTCTCCGGTTCTGTTTTGCAGGTAACTCCGGCGGAGATCATCAAATCGGATTCAGCAAGTTATCAACTAGTATTTTTTTTAATATAAAAACGCAAAAAGGAGGACAAAATGGAGTAAATAAACATCCTATAAATATGAGGGGAAATCGCAATTCATAACATATGAAGGGACTGATTATTATACAATAATTCCCTTTAGGCTAAAAATGTTGGGATCACCTATTATAGGTTGTTAAATGACATGTCTAAAAGACCGAGAAGACATTAGATGTGTATATTAATGACACTCTTATGTGTGTCAATGAGCAGTTTGTGCTTACTAAAGGAGAACCATTTTCTGATCCCACTTTGTATCGTGGTATTTTTGGTAATCTGCGGTATCTCTCCTTCATCAGGCCTGGCATCTCCTTTGTTTTTAACAAACTGGCCTAGTTCATGCACGCTCTTCACCTACATCATTGGCAAGTATGTTAAAATTTACTTCGTTACCCCAACTTTCTCTACGTCATGGCATATTCTTCCATCGTCATTCTCCTTTTGTTTTTATGGATTCACTAATATTGACTAGACTGGAAATGCCGATGATAGAACTTCCACCACTGACTATTCCATTTATTTGGGTCGTTTCCTTGTGTCTTGGAGACCTAAAAAGCAAAGGTATATCAGACTTACTATAAACGCTTTTGGAACTGGCTGGTTCCAAATTGTGCTCAAGAATTGGTTTTCTCCCTCCTCGGGCTCCACATTTACTTTATGATAATCTATCAGCTACTTATCTCATTGTATGACTGTGCTTCTAAGGGCCTTCTTCATATCAAATACATCAACATGTTGGATCAAGTCATTGACATTTTCACGAAATCATTATCAAAGGAGTGATTCAAGACATCATGTTCCAAGTTAAGCATTTGTACAACCCCTGCTTAACTTGTGGGAGGGGGAATAGAGGATAATATTGTATTTACTAGACAGGTTAATTACACATATTAAAGTTTGCTTATATTATTGTATATATATATTCATCATATAATCATGAGCTGCCCTATTTACTATACATAAAGAAGATTTGGATAATTTTAAGCAAGTTTAGAAGGTCGATAAAAATAAGAGGAGTCGCATATATTAAACATATATAACATGACTCAGTTAGATCTTAAAGTGCAATAAATTATAGAGATGAGACAAATTAGTAAAGAAAAAAAAAGAATTAATTATGTAAGAAACAAATGGAATCTTATATATTTCCCTTGGATACCTATAGGACATGAAGGGGAATTTGGTTTCCCTTAGCAAAGAAAAATCACATTAAATTTTTGTCTTGAAGGATAGGAATCTTTCCATTCAGAAAGACCTAGCTTGTCATAAATCTTTATATAGAAAAGCATGCTATAGAAAGTCTTGTGTTTTTATAGGAAATTACCAAAAATTAATTGATTGAAATCAAATCATCATCATCACATTACAAATGAAATGTCAAATCTTACTTCTATAAATACCCATCTCTATCACTCCATATGTTTTTCTCCTTTTCTTGCCAAAAACCAAACTGTAGGATTTGATTTGTCATCTATTTTCCTTTACCAATAGTCTTGTAAAAGATATGTATTATTGTACTACAACTTATTATTATTTTCAAAGGAATTACTAATACATTTTAGAGGTAAAATTATTATTATATATATACATTAATTTATGTTAATTATAATTAAGGTGGGAGGATAGAAAAGGGGAATGGATGAGCATGTTAAGAGGTTGAGGAACATGGTCAAGTGATTACTGCATTGATTTGCTAAATCATTATATGAACTTGTTCATAATTTACATATAAATAAGTATATGGTTATAAAATTTAATTAATTAGGAGTAGTAATTAAATAATTAATAAAGTCTATTGAGTCCAACTTGCCCTTGTGGTTTTCCCTTGAGAAGAGTGTGGGTTTGCTTCCAATTAAGTCGGTTATCCATTTTCTTCTCCTTTTTCATATATTAAAAATAAAAGTGCTAAGGTTAAAAAACTATATATATTAGAGAGCAATATTACTCTTTGATCATCAAATTGCAAGAAACCTAAAGTTGAGCTTCTTGATTGAAAACTTCATTGTTCTATATTTTTCTTAAACAATATGAAAAAATGGAGATACAGAGAATAAAAACTTACTCATTTGATGATCAAAGAGATATGAGAATGTTTTTATTTATTCTTTCTCGGTGAGAGAAAATGTGAAAAGAGGGAGAAACAAGATGGATGTAGCATGAAAAAGGATGAGCGTAAGAGTTTTATAGGTTAAGAGTTCTTGAGTAAGTAGGATAAAAGAGGGTAAATATTTTGAAGGGTTGAAGTCTTTGAAAAATTCAAATATTTAGCGGATATAGTTTTTTTGTTTTAAAAAAAAAAACTCTTTTACGTGCAAATTCATTTTTATATCTTTAAATAAAAAAAAGGCAATTGTTGGGGGTTATTTTTTATGTAAACAAAGCATAAGATAAATTTTAATATAAACTTTGACAAAATAAAAATTAAATAAAAAGAATAAAATCAGAAAAGTAATAAAAGAAGAAAAAGAAAAAGGAAAAAATAGCAAAAATGGAGGAATTAGTAGTATCAAATAATCAAATTTTGGTACAAAGGCATGGAATTATGAAACTAGATATGTCAAAAGAAATCTAGAGATTATTTATGGAGTTCAAACAGATTTGTATTGAAGGAAATAATAATTTTTAAAGTTGGCTAGGAAAACATAAAAATTGAAATAAAAAATATGGACAATTATTGTATTTTCATGACACTTTGGTGGCTATTTTTTTCAACCTCAAATTTTCATTTCATCCAAAACCGTGCCCATAATCTAATCTTATAAGCCATTTTTTACCCCCCGAAACACCAATTTTTTCTAATTCTTTACTCTAAAATATCCGGATTCGGCCAGCCCTTTCCAATATTTTTTCCGGTCCTCTCAAGTCTATTAAGTCCAAAACTTCTTACACCAATTCAATCCATGACATGCCAACTTCAACCCCAATCCTTTGTTTTGCCCAAACTCTTAATCGAAACCTGACTTTTTAATATTTACGACCCCCGAAGCATATTTTTTCTGATTTTTTTTTTGCTGCCACTTATTTGCATTTTTGTTCAACTAGCTCAAGTTCAATATTTCCTAACATCAATTCAGCCCCTCCTGAGCTTCAAAATTTTTATTTTTGTTGACTCATGGCCGTGATATCGATAAAAATTTGGCAATTTATTCTCATTCATCAAAATCAAATTTGTTCTTTTAATTAATTTCTCTTAGCAAACTTTCTTTTCATTCATTTATTTCATTTCGCAATTTTCATTCCTTCGTGAGATTTACGTTGTAATTTCTTACTTTCCTTCTCGAGTTTTAGTCAAAATATTATAAAAATCAATGAAAAAATAGAAAAATTAAAAACCCGTTGTGTGAATTTTTTTTTTTTTTTTGTGGCTTTCCTTTATAGCCATTTGTGAGCTAGTTAAGCTTTTTTATAAGTGGAGTTAGGAATCCAAGAGGGATTATTCGGTCCTTCCTTCAACAATTGTTTTGTTTTCATAAATTAAGTTATTTTTAGACGCGGCTATTTTCTTAGAAATACCAAAACTCATATGGGAATTGATTTTCTTGGTACGTCCGTATCACATCCATATGTATCAATGTTGAAATTGTGATATCATGAAAATATCGCTAACATAATTATATACATGTTAGGGTAAACTAGTAAAGTATGAAAAAACCTTGTGGTTTGATCTTTTTCTAAACTTGGTTTCGTGGTTTAAAAATTTGTAAATATGGATATCTGATTTGTGCAATTTGCAAATTTAAACATTCCGTCAAACATTATTATCGCAATTTACCTCGAAATGAAAATGGAGCGATTTGGTACAATTAAAAAGTATGACTTTATAAATTACCCTATATATAAAATATGACATTGCAAATTAATTAAATCACAAGTATTTTCTTGATAAAAAAATTGACTCAAATTCTTTTTTTTTTTTGCAAGCTACACAAAATAGAGATTCGTATATGCATGTTTTTAAATCACATCACTACATTTACAACTCGGAAAAATCACAATAGAGAAGTAGTTCAATAAATTTCTAATACCTAGTATTATGTTGTTGTTATCAGAAGTCAATATAAAACTATCATTGAACCATAATTATCTGTTTAAATTTTTGGTTCAAATGATTCGTTGATACGATATTAGTACCTTTTAAATCAAATAGTCAATGGTTTGAATTTTGAAAACCTCATTTATTGATTAAATTTAAAAACATAATAAGATGAACTTTTATTCTACATGCTTCAAGCACAAAGTCATTCACATGAGGAGGTGTCTCAGAGATTAATATAAATTCGGTATAAACTCTTAGTTCAAATGATTCTTTGATAGGAGAAATTCTATCATATACTCATGCAGCATTACACCTACCAATCAATGGTAGTGTTCACATGGATCCTGAAGGACCAAATGAACTATTAGATCCAAATTTATTAAAGTGAATTACTATACCCAGCCATGAATTCCCACTCCTAGCCCTGTGAAAAGAACGAACTACCATTTACCCAAAATTTGAAAAAACACAAAACCTCTCAAACATCCTACACACTCTTTGATCAAATCCGGACTAATTTGTGAACCAAAACATGGAGCGTAACAACAACCGTAAAGGGAAAGCGAAAATAATAAGATTTACCATTTTTGTTTTTTGATTTAAGCTTAAAAGTGGAATCTGTGGGCGATTTTTCAAAAACGCCGAAATCGCAGTCGGGCGTATGAACATCACGCCCGACCTACGGTTCCGGCGTATGAATATCACGCCCGACCTGTGGTTCGGGCGTGATAGCCTCATGCCCGCACCATAGGTCTGGCATGATATTCATATGCCCGACCTATGGTTCGGGCGTGATGTTCATACGCCCGAGAGGTTTTTGAAATGTTTTTTTTAAATTATATTTATATTTTAATTAAATTGTTAAATGTTTAGATTAATTTGGGGTTTAATTTATATGTGAAATTTTGATATTAATTTGATTATAATTTATATTAGATTAATTTAGTGTAATTTTGTAGACGGATCGGCCTACTATCGGGGGAAATCCGTCCCGTCATCTGCTCGTCGTCTAGATATGGACGAGGAGGAGGATACACCACGGTATACGAAAATGCGTGATATTGATATATCGGGTCATAGGCGGAGAGGGGCTGCGGCGGAACAGGTGCGGAGGGGTCCGATTGTGGATCAGCCCGATATACGTGGAGTAGAGGCGGCGACGGATTATGATGACCGAGATCGTGATAGCGATTCTGAGGTATTGTAATTTTTGGAGGTGGTAGCTCGAGTACTGCGAGAGTTTGCAGCTCGTCAGTCTGCAGCTCATGGTGATGGCGAGGGTGAGGATGACGATGAGTTTATGGGAAATTATTTATTTACTTTTTTTAATTTAGTTAAATTTAATTAAATTTTTGTAATTTTTTTATTTGTTTAATTTAGTTTAACTAAATTTTTATGTTGTAAATTTTATTTTGTTTAATTTAGTTTAACTAAATCTTTATTTTATTAATTTTAGTTAAATTTTTATTTTGTTAATTCAGGTATTTACGGGTTGAATTCAATAGCGGACTAATTTTTTTACGGTTTAATTCAAGAACGGACTAATTTTTTTTACATAACAGGTATTTACGGGTTTAATTCAATAGCGGACTAGCTTTTTTTTTCCTCCCGACACGCAGACGTGTGGCTATCACGCCCCACCGTGAGGTCGGACGTGTGGCTATCACGCCTCACCGTGTGGTCGGGCGTGATAGCTACACGCCCGACCACACGGTGAGTTGTGGGGCTATCACGCCCGACCACACGGTGAGGCGTGATAGCCACACGTCCGAGTGTCGAGAGAGCAAAAAAATAGCTTTTTCCCACCTTTAACTCATAAAAGGGCATTTTCGTCATTTCACGGGACTAAGGGTGGAATTTGAAGCTAGATATAATAACATCCTTTATTAAATCTATACCTTAGGATGTGCTAAATTTTTAGCCTATAACTTTTATTTTTAACACAATCTTATTTCAATGAAGTGGCATGTATCTCTTCTCTTTTTAATTGGTTAGGTGTATTGCTCTAAAAGTTTAGTGAAAGATCTTTCTTGACGGTTGAAAGATGGTGATCGAAAAAAATTAAACCAGTTTGTACTATTGTTTTCCTTTGTTTTTTAGAAAACTTTTTATACTATTATTATCCAATTCATATATAGACTAATAATTATTTATATAATAAAATCTTAATAATTATATATTTTGAATAAGTTAAGGTGTCTAGATCTATTCTGTTAGAATCCTCAAAAAATTGGAGTTTAATAATAGTGTTGGATGATTCTAATAACCAAATGAATTTGATTATTAATTAGATTAAAGTTTATTAAATTTAAGTTTTAAAATGTTTTGAATCTCCATCTTAAATTTTTATAAACCTAAATATAATGATAAAGGAACAAATTCATTTTATCATTAGGATCCATATAAATATTATTGGAGTTTAAATCTTAGGGGGTGTTTGGTTGCTCATTTTGATGCTCATGTTTTGATGCGGAGCATCTCCTTTGAAGATTGAGTCCGGACGAGGGAAGTCGAAGGAGGAACCAAGCACGGACAATCAAATGTGTAAAAGGGCCAAAATCGGACCCACGCTCCGCGTGGATGATGGTCTGATCCAGAGGAATGTCACTTAAAAGATCAGCAGCCAATCCACGCTCCGAGTGGGTTTCTACGCTCTGCGTGAAATTAAATCACGCTCCGAATGGATTTATTTAAAAAGTCTTGCTCCTTACTTCAGCTTCCTCCTATTTATAACTCTGTCACTCCCTAATTACAATCCATACCACTCCATATTTAAACTCATACCACCCCTTTACTATTACCTCAATCTACCCTCATCTTTACCCCATTTTAAGGGTGTTGTTAAACCCAGCCCTAAATTCCCACCCCTAACCCCGTGAAAGGACGAAAATACCCTTTCATGGGTTTTGGGGAGGGGAATTTCTATTTTTTTTACCAATCCGACACGCGGGCGTGTGGATATCACACCTCATCGCATGGTCGGGCGTATAGATATCACGTCTCACCATGTGGTCGGGCGTGATAGCCCCACGCCTCACTGCAAGGTCGGGCAGTTAGCTGTCACGTTTGACCACGCGGTGAGGCGTGTGTCTATCACGTCCGACCACGCAGTGAGGCGTGATAGCCACACGCCCGCGTGTCAGATTGGCAAAAAAATAGCTTTTTAACCCCGTAAATAGTTCGTTAAACCCGTAAATAGGCCGTTAAACCCGTAACTACAGAATTGTACTTAAAACCTAAAAATACCATACAATTTAGTCCTAAAATCAGTAAAAATAATATAAGTTAATTAATAAACATTATGACATTTTAACTCGTATTACCCTTTAACAAATAAAATTTAAAAACATAAAAATTAAAATAAACATTAATAAACATAAACATTTATAAACGTAAAAGAGTAAATATAATATCAAAAGTGTTAAAATGTATGAATCTCTACAACAAAAATTCAGCTCGTCCGACGCCACGTATCCATAAACTCATCCATCTCCCTCTTAATGCGTGGAACATCCTCGTCAGATCAGTGGGTAGCCGATAGTTGGGTGACACGCCACAACCAGCTAACCCACTGCAAAAAAAAATTAATAAATAAATATTAAAAATTAAACACATATAAACTAATAATAAATAATAATATTAAATAATAATAAACTTACAAATTCGTTGTTGGCGCGAGCATGCTGTACCGGTCCAGCCTATGGTGCATGAAGGAGATGAGGATGAGAATATCGCCTATACCAGTCCATATAAGCAGGATCACAGGCAGTGGGATCGTATCCAACTGGTCGGCATCTCCTCCGATCAATGCCCCGAGCCGATGGAAATCTCCGCCAGGTATCCTCAACTGTGACTAAGGAATGCGTGAGCTTATATGCTATAGATTTCCATGGTCGTACTGCTTTATCAGGTCTAATACGCTCAGCTGGGATAGGCTGAGTATATCCGATCTGTCGCAGTGCTCGATCGGGCATATACGGCTCGACGATGTCTCTACACCGTATCCAACCGGCGTAGGACACTCGAAGCCGATCATCATCGGGGACAGGACCATAAGGCAACCACGTCACCTGAAAAAAAGTAATATTCAATAAAAAATAATAATATACTATAAATAATACTTAAATTAATTCTAAAATTTTATAAAGTACCTCTGCCGCCGTCATACGGTCCAGCTTCCCGCGTATGGTATCTAGTCGAGTGGTCGTCTTGCCTGGTACCCCGACCTCCCATCTCAGTGTACGGGCATGGTCAGCTGGGATCAAGTGAGCTCCTCTATGCGGCCGGAACACCAGAAAATACTCGTATATCCATGCCTGCAGTAGGGTCAAACATCCGCATATACCTGAACAGTCTCCTCTGCTCGCTATCCCCAACTGCCGGTACAACATGGCAAGTGTAGCAGACCCCCATGATAGTCTAGTTGCCTCGCTGATACCGCTGTAAACCTCAGTAAGATGGGCCGGCCTAATCCTATCTCCACTCTTGTCAACAAACAGAGTGGATCTAAGCATAAGCCACATCCACGTTGTGGCCCGAGTAGCGTCATCCCTACCCTCGGTGACAAGCCCGTGTACAGCCATAACAAATACACCTCCACCACCCCATAAATATCGGCCTGGCAACAGAAGCTCAGCCTGACTCACCTCAAACATCATCATGCACATGGCATGAAGCCCGTCAGTAGGGGGAGACTCGGACACCATCGGACCGTCGATCAGGATCCGAAGAATCTGCCACACATCATGCAGCTGGATAGTCATCTCCCCGAACGGCATGTGGAAGGAGTTCGTATCGGGCTGCCACCGCTCCATGAACGCAATCAACAGCGGAGTGTCGAGGTTCTTAAACATGGCATGTGGAAGGTGAGACAAACCAGTCTTCTCGGTCATCTCCCTCAGCTATAAAATGACACATATACAATTTATACAATTACTGAATGTTTTTTATGCTTATAGTTAAAAATACAAATTACAATAAATGTTGACACACTATATTATTCTTACCTCGGGTGACGCACCAGAAAACCACTGACACAAATCTTGGCATGCTGATGATCTGTTGTAGCATGTCAGAAACGACTGAATCTCTCCTTCCAACATCCGTGAGGCAACATGTCCTAGAAAACTAGGAATCACGGAACCATCAACGGCGCCACCATCCACCGGTGCCGTAACTAGCCAGCTCTCGTCCTCACTAGCTTTGGGACGTTTGCTTGTCCCTGAAAGTTATAAAATTATACTAAAATTATACTAAAATACTAAAATATACTAAAATTATACTAAAATATACTAAAATTATACTAAGTTATACTAAAATACTAAAATATACTAAAATACTAAATTATACTAAAATATACTAAAATTATACTAAAATATACTAAATTATACTAATATACTAAAATTGTACTAAAATTATACTAAAATTATAAAATATACTAAAATATACTAATATACTAAAATATACTAAAATTATACTAAAATTATAAAAAATACATGTACTCGCAAAACCACCTCCTACGCGCTAGGTCGGCTGTCTCCTCGGGGTTGGCTGCTCATCGCTATCCTCAATCTCGCGATCATCTACAACTGTAAACTGTCGCACTGCTCGGGCTGCCACATCCAGGTAGTCCTCAAAAGTATCGCTATCAGGCTCTCTGTCATCAAAATCTATCGCCCCCTCCGATCCATCAATATCGGGCTGCTCCACAATTGGTCCCCTCCTCAACTGGTCCGTCGCAACCCCTCTACGCCTACGACCAGATATATCACTACCACGCAATCTTGTATGGCGTGGTGTATCATCCTCGCCGTCCATATCTAGACGACGAGCAGATGACGGGATGGATTTTCCACCCCTAGTAGGCCGCTCCGTCTACAAAAAAAATTACACTAAATTAATAAAATTGTAAATAATATAAATTATACTAAATTTATAAAATTATGCTAAAATACTACTAAATTAATATAATTGTAAATAATTGTAATTATACTATTATACTAAAGTTATACTAAATTTATAAAATCACCCTAAATTAATAAAATTATAAAAATTATGCTAATACTATACTAAAATTAAACTAAAATTATAAAATTACACTAAATTACTAAAATTTTAAATAATGTAAATTTTTATAAAAAAAATCGTGGACGTAAGGGAATCACACCCGAACCACTGGTCGGACGTATGAACATCACGCCCGATCAGTGGTACGGGCGTATGAGAATCACGCCCGACCTACGGTTCGGGCGTATGCGTATCACGCCCTACCATTGGTGCGGGCATGTGGCTATCACGCCCGCACCACTGGTCGGGCGTGATACTCATACGCCCGAACCGCAGGTCGGGCGTGATTCTGATACGCCCGACTACGATTCCGGCGAAAACAAAAAAAACCCCACAGATTTCAGTTCGATGTAAAAATCAACGAAATAAAACGGTAAATCTTACCACTTTAGCTTTTCCTTTACGGTTTCTGTCACCATCCATGATTCGGTTCACTAATTTGTCCGGATTTGAGCAAAAATCGTATAGGGTTCTTGAGAGGTTTTGGGTTTTTTCAAATTTAGTGCAAATGGTAGTTCGGTCTATTCACGGGGCTAGAAGTATAAATTAGTGGCTGAGTTTAGTAACCCATTTTAATTAATTATGTAATTTACCCTTCTTTGTAATTTGTCAACTAGGTTTTGGATGCTATAAATGCATCTCTTTCTTTAATTCATTAACTTTTTCTCAATATAACTTTTATCATCTTCTTCAAGATATGTTTGTTATGGTTTTAACCCTCAACAATAGGGAATCTTTACTGTAAAATTCGGGATTCACTCCTTCTAGTTTAGCTAGAGAAGATCATCTTTGTTAGTTTATCATTAAAACTAACTCGTCCTGAAGTAATCTACATCATGTTTACCTTTTCACTTTCAAATGAAGAGTTTTAGGTGTTTAATTAGTGACCTTCTATTTACCTTTTACACAGTAACATTTTATGCCTACTTTTTAGAAAAGCATTTTTTTCAAAAAAAAAAATAAAAAAAAAAATAAACAATAGATAAAACAAACATACCCTTAATATAGTAAATAATTACTTTAAAATTTGGAGTTAATTAAACTTAACATGTACTACTTGATTTAGTTTTTGGATGAGTATCTCGTACGTACGGTGTTGTAATAATTTCAATTGTTTTAGTTAGTTGCTTAGCCGAAAGCATGTAATTTTTAATTGGATTTATATAATTATATATTTTGTTTTTGGTGATGATGACTATTGTACACTAGAAATGGACAAATGTACACTATCTATGGCTTCATTTACTAAAGTCATCATGTGTTCAATCTTTCTGCTACTTCTACTCATCACCGTAATTAAGCCACTTAAATTTTTAAAGTTTTAAGAATTCAATTCTGATGGCAGAAAAAAAAAAAAAAAAAAAAATTTAATCCTTTTCTTCTTCCTTCCTTCTCTTCCCTTATTCCATCAATCTGTATATTTTGTTGATCTACTTTGAGAAGAACGAATGATCTTCCTTCTTCCTCCTCACACCGGATTAGATTTTTGTATTTTTTTATTACTTTTTTAGCGTATTCATATATTTCATCGGAACTCTTTATCCGTCTGATTGTATCTGTTAGACAAACGAATACGTCTGTCTTAAAAATATTAGATGTGATTAACCAAAAAACAAAACCAACACAGAAAAATATATAAACAGTAAAACTGGAAATTAAAAGGAAAGAGATAGACAAATTTGAGGCCTGTATTAGCAGTTTCCTTAAGACAGATATCGTCGCTATTGACGATCGTCTCCCAGGATACAATAGATTACGCAAGCGAACTCAAACCGTGTGTAGCCTAGTTATCACTAGAGTAGGAAAACAAGAACAATGTGAACAGACAGAGAGCAGGAAGAATTCTAGAGAATATTTTCTCCTACTGTATGTGAATTGGACAATCCATTCTATATAAATAGAACTTGAAAGGATATGTCTTTTCACGAACGAACACAACTGTACACGGACAGACACAATTGTTCACGTACGAACACGACTGTACACAACAGACACGACTATTCATGAAATGAGGTATTTATTGGTATATAAATTAATATATAATTTTATTCAAAATTTTCCAACAGTATCTGCTCTCTATTATTTTGTCGTTTATACTTTTTTTGGATTTAGCAAGAGCAGAAATGGTTTATCTTGTCCGTAGATCAATAAATCTACGCGGTTGCAACAAAAAAAGGACTCAGATCCGAATGTTCGGAATGGTCTAAAGGATGAAGTTTGGATTGCAGATGTCTTTCTACAGATTTGGATTAACGAGAAATATATTGTTATTTTGTGTTTTTTGTGCCTTTTATGGGCTCCTTTTGCTCTTTGTAATCATTTCTATCCCTTCGTGGATATGTATTTGTTTTAGTCTGTAATCATGTGAGGTTTTATTCCTTACATTTTGCTTGTTGTACTTCTTCATATTTTATTTAATGAAATTACAAGCATTTCTCAAAAAAAAAAAAAAAAAAGAATTCAATTCTGATTGAATTGTTTTCACTGTTATTAAAAACTTTTCACTGTTAGAAAAAATTGCGGATAAAATTCAACTAGTTGGTACGAATTTCCTCTTCAATTGCTTAAACTGTTAAGAAAATCATGACTGAAACAATCGAATTACTGAAATAAGAATATTTATAAAACATTTAATCACGTAAATGCATCCCAAATAAATTTGCAATGCATAAATATATTAATAAATATAATTCTAACTCTAATAATGTCTTAAATTATAGGAAAAGTTATACTATAAACTTTAAATCCGTAATACTCTAACAAATCTCAAAAATCACATGATTTCTTGTTATTAGATGTAAGGAAATTGAAACTTACCTTTTTTCTGACTGTTGTCAATAAATTTGATACAAAAATCCGTCGAAAATCACAACATTTGTTCGCAGCAAAAATCGTAGTTGCTTCGCAACTCTCTTGTACACAATAGGTTGGTGGTTTTTTCAAAATAGGGGTATTTCGAAAAAGTAGATAATGAAAATGTCTAGTTTGATAAGATGTATTGTAATATGAGTTTAAAAATATAAACGGATTTCTCAATTGGACCAATTTTATAATTAACCATTTTTTATATTAAATCCATGAACTTTAATTATACACATTAAACCTCTCGTTTCGTGAGCTAAATTATTAATAAATGACTCAATGCATCTTAAATATGATTTTTATATATAATCTAAAAAAAACGAGCATGAATTAAAGATACTCAATTTAGTATATATTAACTATATAAAATATTTACATGACTGTTAATATAAAGATACTCAATTTTATAAATAACCAGTTTCAATGATGTTTTTGACAAAATTAATTGTAAGAGTGCTAATTGGAAGGCAAATTCACTTTCTCTTGCGGATCGTCTTACTTTGATTTAGTCAGTGAACTGTGCGACGCCCAATCATATTATGCAAGCTTATCATCTTCCTAAACCAGTTCTCAACGGTTTAGATAAAATCAATCGACGCTTCCTGTGGGGGGACTCGGTGGAGGGAAGGAAAATTCATCTTGTTCCTTGGAATGAGGTTTGCCAACCAAAAGGTATGGATGGCCTTGGGATTAGACAGGCTAGTGATAATAACAAAGTGTTGTTAATGAAACTTCTTTGGAGGATGTGTCAATCTCTGTCTGCTCTGTGGGTTCGGCTCCTGTGCGGTAAATATAGGAAAGATAGGATTTTTGGGGGGCAAAAAGAAAAAGTTCAGATCTGTTCCTTTTTATGGAAAGGGTTTAATGCAGTTTTTTCTGAATTTTGTACTGGTATTGGTTGGTCGGTTGGCAATGGTAGATCGATTAGTTTTTGGAATGATGCATGGCTTGGGAAGCGGTCTTTATTAAAGATTTGTACTTTTCCTCCGCCTCTTGAGGTCCGAAATTGGAGAATTGTGGATGTTGTGACTGAGGAGGGAGAGTGGGATTGGTCTAAATTTAATCGTTTTTTCAGTCTCGAAACGCTCCTGAGAATCCGGGGAGTTAAAATTAGTAGTATGGAGGAAGATGGCG
The DNA here is from genome assembly GCF_963576675.1 of Euphorbia lathyris. Taxonomy (NCBI): domain Eukaryota; kingdom Viridiplantae; phylum Streptophyta; class Magnoliopsida; order Malpighiales; family Euphorbiaceae; genus Euphorbia; species Euphorbia lathyris. The sequence continues at coordinate 95,155,844 of NC_088910.1, forward strand.
ATACTCGTTGTTGGTCGTTTACTAATAATGGTGCTTATTCTTGTAAATCTGCCTTTGAGGCCTTTAATCACAATTTGGATGTTCCTCCTTCAAACCTTTGGAAAGGTATTTGGTCCTTGAAGGTTTCTTATCGTATTAGGAGTTTTCTTTGGCTTTATGCTAAGAATAGGCTTCTAACGAATGTTGAAAGGAAAAGACGACATTTGGTGGACTCTGATGCTTGTAGTAGATGTAAAGCTCATGTGGAAACTAGTTGCCATGTTCCTAGAGATTGTGCTGGAAGTAAGGCCGTGTGGAGGAAAGTTCTACCTGAGCAGTGTCTTTTTGCCTTCTTTTCCTTTTCAGAACAAGATTGGTTTATTGAGGGTGTTGGAGGGAAGTTGTTGGCTGAGCTCGAACATGGAGTAATTTGTTTGTTGTGGTCTGCCACCAAATTTGGCATTGGAGGAATGTTGAGATATTTGGAGAAGGAGCGGTTGTCATTCCTAATTTGCTGGCTTTCTTCTTCAGAAAAGTTAATTCAATAATTGAGAGTTTCAAGGTTGATAGTTTAGCAGGTTCTATCCAAAAGACGACTGTTCATCTGATAGCCTGGGATAGACCAGGTGCAGGGATGGTAAAGTTGAACACCGATGGGTCGCGTAAAGAGGACGGAAGAATTGCTATCGGCGGTGTATTGAGAGATGCAGGAGGTGTTTGGTTGTCAGGTTTTGCTCAGAATCTGGGTTTGGGCTCATCTTTTATCGCTGAGCTCTAGGGTATCTTTTCTGGGCTTAGGGTGGCAGAGGATCTAGGGATTAGTAGGCTACTAGTGGAGTCAGACAATCTCAAAACAGTCAAGATGATTTCTGATAAAAAGGGCTCTGTGTTTAGGGAGCCAGAATTTAGTTAAAGCAATTAGAATGATTTGCTCCTCTTTTGATTCTATCAATTTTTGCCATGTTTTCAAGGAGCAGAATCGGGTGGCAGATCGGCTTGCTGCTGAGGGCCATGAGAGGGCTTTGGGCGTCTCTATTTTCTCTTCTCCTCCTGATTTCCTGTTATCTTTGCTTTCTGAAGATATTGTGGGGGTTAGCTTTCCTAGGCTAATCCCGGGTTAATTTGTTGTAGTGTTTGTTTTTATCTTTATTTTCTTTTCCCTACCCAAAAAATATAACCAGTTTCACTAATATGTTTTTATTAATCCATTTTATGTATTAGTTTGAAAATAAAATTTCAAATTCAATCAATCGGTATTGTTAAACTTAGCAATACAAAGTCATCTTTTAGTTGTTATTTTAATTTTTTAGTTGTATGTGTATTCAAAATCTAGAAAAAAAATAAAAAAAAAATTATTTATTATATTTTTAAAATGATAAAATGTTAATGTATGATTAGGTCTCAAACTTTTCAGATTTTGAGGATTAAATCCTAAATTTTAAATTTTAATTTTCATAGGCATTGAGTTTTTTTATTAATGATTTAAGTAAATAAAATTATTAGTTTGAGATTTAATGTATGTAAAACTTAAATTTATAAAATAAATAATTACGGAGTAAATCCTTAAAATCTTAAACCTTTCTTTCCTCTAATTCTTTATTCTTTAACTAGTTTTTGACCCATGCGATGCACGGATTCATCTTAATATATAAATATTAACAAAAATATAATTAATAATTACAATTAATGATATAAAAAAGGAGGAAGTGACACCTCAGCTCAATCGTTACTGTTTTATATTATATATAGATATGCAAAGAAATAGAGAGATTTTAGGGACTAATTTAAATTATGTAGAACTTTTAGATATAGATATGCAGAGAATTAGAGAGATTTTAGAGATTAATTTAAATTATGTAGAACTCTTAGATATAGTACGGATAAAATAATCTTTTTATAAATAAATATAATAATATAATTAAAGTTAATATATTATATTTTTTTATTATATTTTTTATCAGTAAAAAATGAGGAAGTGACACCTCGGCTCCATCGTTACTGTTTTATATTATATATATATATAGATATGCAGAGAATTAGAGGGATTTTAGGGATTAATTTAAATTATGTAGAACTTTTAGATATAGATATGCAGAGACTTAGAGAGATTTTAAGGATTAATTTAAATTATGTAGAACTTTACCATATAGATATGCAGAGAATTAGAGAGATTTTAGGGATTAATTTAAATTCTGTAGATCTCTTAGATATAGTACGGATAAAATAATCTTTTTATAAATAAATATAATAATATAACTAAAGTTAATATATTATATTTTATATTATATTTTTTATCAGTAAAAAAGGAGGAAGTGACACCTCAGCTCCATCGTTACTGTTTTATATTATATATAGATAGATATGCAGAGAATTAGAGAGATTTTAAGGACTAATTTAAATTATGTAGAACTTTTAGATATAGATATGCAGAGAATTAGAGAGATTTTAGGGATTAATTTAAATTCTGTAGAACTCTTAGATATAGTACGGGTAAAATAATCTTTTTATAAATAAATATAATAATATAACTAAAGTTAATATATTATATTTTATATTATATTTTTTATCAGTAAAAAAGGAGGAAGTGACACCTCAGCTCCATCGTTACTGTTTTAGATTATATATATATATAGATATGCAGAGAATTAGAGAGATTTTAGGGACTAATTTAAATTATGTAGAACTTTTAGATATAGGTATGCAGGGAATTAAAGAGATTTTAGGGATTAATTTAAATTCTGTAGAACTCTTAGATATAGTACGGATAAAATAATCTTTTTATAAATAAATATAATAATATAACTAAAGTTAATATATTATATTTTTTTTATTTTTTATTATATTTTTTATCAGTAAAAAATGAGGAATTGACACCTCAGCTCCGTCGTTACTGTTTTATATTATATATAGATATGCAGAGAATTGGAGAGATTTTAGGGACTAATTTAAATTATGTAGAACTTTTAGATATAGATATGCAGAGAATTAGAGATATTTTAGGGATTAATTTAAATTATTTATAACTTTTAGATATAGATATGCAGAGAATTAGAGAGATTTTAGGGATTAATTTAAATTATGTAGAACTCTTAGATATAGTACGGATAAAATAATCTTTTTATAAATAAATATAATAATATAATTAAAGTTAATATATTATATTTTTTATCAGTAAAAAAGGAGGAAGTGACACCTCAGTTCTATCGTTACTGTTTTATATTATATGATTTTAGGGACTAATTTAAATTATGTAGAACTTTTAGATATAGGTATGCAGAGAATTAAAAAGATTTTAGGGATTAATTTAAATTCTGTAAAACTCTTAGATATAGTACGGATAAAATAATCTATTTATAAATCAATATAATAATATAACTAAAGTTAATATATTATATTTTTTATTATATTTTTTATCAGTAAAAAAGGAGGAAGTGACACCTCAGCTCCATCGTTACTGTTTTATATTATATATAGATTATGTAGAACTTTTAGATATAGATATGCAGAGAATTAGAGAGATTTTAGGGATTAATTTAAATTCTGTAGAACTCTTAGATATAGTACGGATAAAATAATCTTTTTATAAATAAATATAATAATATAACTAAAGTTAATATATTATATTTTTTATTATATTTTTTATCAGTAAAAAATGAGGAATTGATACCTCAGCTCCGTCGTTACTGTTTTATATTATATATAGATATGCAGAGAATTGGAGAGATTTTAGGTACTAATTTAAATTATGTAGAACTTTTAGATATAGATATGCAGAGAATTAGAGATATTTTAGGGATTAATTTAAATTATGTATAACTTTTAGATATAGATATGCAGAGAATTAGAGAGATTTTAGAGATTAATTTAAATTATGTAGAACTCTTAGATATAGTACGGATAAAATAATCTTTTTATAAATAAATATAATAATATAATTAAAGTTAATATATTATATTTTTTATCAGTAAAAAAGGAGGAAGTGACACCTCAGCTCCATCGTTACTGTTTTATATTATATATAGATATGCAGAGAATTAGAGAGATTTTAGGGACTAATTTAAATTATGTAGAACTGTTAGATATAGGTATGCAGAGAATTAAAGAGATTTTAGGGATTAATTTAAATTCTGTAGAACTCTTAGATATAGTACGGATAAAATAATCTTTTTATAAATCAATATAATAATATAACTAAAGTTAATATATTATATTTTTTATTATATTTTTTATCAGTAAAAAAGGAGGAAGTGACACCTCAGCTCCATCGTTACTGTTTTATATTATATGATTTTAGGGACTAATTTAAATTATGTAGAACTTTTAGATATAGGTATGCAGAGAATTAAAGAGATTTTAGGGATTAATTTAAATTCTGTAGAATTCTTAGATATAGTACGGATAAAATAATCTTTTTATAAATCAATATAATAATATAACTAAAGTTAATATATTATATTTTTTATTATATTTTTTATCAGTAAAAAAGGAGGAAGTGACACCTCAGCTTCATCGTTACTATTTTATATTATATATAGATATATAGATTATGTAGAACTTTTAGATATAGATATGCAGAGAATTAGAGAGATTTTAGGGATTAATTTAAATTATGTAGAACGTTTAGATATAGATATGCAGAGAATTAGAGAGATTTTAGGGATTAATTTAAATTCTGTAGAACTCTTAGATATAGTACGGATAAAATAATCTTTTTTATAAATAAATATAATAATATAACTAAAGTTAATATATTATATTTTTTATTTTTTATCAGTAAAAAAGGAGGAAGTGACACCTCAGCTCCGTCGTTACTGTTTTATATTATATATAGATTTGTTGAGGATGTGCTTTCTAAACAGGGTTGGTTGGCCAAAGTTTCGGTTGCAGCGATCGTCTGTTTGGTGGTCTGTCAAGGCTGCCTATCTCAAGTTACGGGAGAATTGTTTTTGGTCATTTGGTTCATCTTCTGAGTTGTCATTCTGGAATTCGGAATGGATTTTGCCACCCCTGGCTGAACAACTTGGGATTTCTATGTCAGACCGTTTGAAGCTCACTGATAAAATCTCAGATTTTTATGAAAATGGCAACTGGCGGGATCTTCCGATGCTGGCTAGTCCATTGCACCAGCGCATCCGGAATATGCATGGAAATGGATCTGAATATGATTTATGTTTTTGGAGACCTGCGAGCAATGGCCTCTTTACGGTAAAGTTATTCTATCACTGGCTACGTGCTCCTCCGACTTTGCCTTTGGTTTTTCAGTTAATTTGGAAACCTTTTATTCAGCCGTCGCACTCCATGGTTTGGTGGCGTTCATACTGGGGCGCTTTACCAACTCATGATGCGCTCCGTGCTAGAGGTCTGTCTCTAATATCTCGCTGTCCGGTCTGTTTAATGGCTTATGAGACGAGTGACCATTTGCTTGTTCATTGCCCCTTTGCTTCCCAAATCTGGTTCAGCATATCGGCTTTATTTGGTAGAAGACTTATACTTGATTCTTCTCTACAGACCCTCTTACAACACACCTTCTCACACAAGTTCAGTTCGCAAGTCCTTTCCCTCTGGTAGGTCACGCTTGTCAAGCTGTTTGGTTGGTCTGGTCTGTAAGAAATGCTGCTATTTTTTAGAGAAAGCCACCAAACATTCATGAGGCATTACGCTGTCTTTGGTCTGCAATTCGTAGCTCTGATAGAATCAGCAACGGATCGGTATGGAATTCTGTTGTGAAGTTATCTATTCTCCATAATCTCGGGTTAAACGTTCGTCGTCATAGGGCCCCTCGAATCATTGAAGTTAGATGGCAGCCCCCTCCGTCTGATTGGATTAAGGCTAACACTGATGCCTCCGTGATCTCGGGTAGAGCTGGTTGCGGTGTGGTTTTTCGAAATAGTCAGGGGCATCCCCTTAGGTCATTTGCCTTCCCCCTTGATTGTGCTTTGGTACACATGGCGGAATTGTAAGCCGCTATTTTTGCAGTTTCGATTGCGAGGTCACGTGGATGGACTCGTCTCTGGATTGAAAGTGACTCGACTTACGTTATTCGAATTTTCCGTGCCCGTGCACAGATCATTCCCTGGACAATGCGTGTGTAGTGGTTAAATTGTTTAGATTCAATGACGCATATTCAGGTGGTTGTCTCTCATGTGTTCCGTGAGGGAAATCAAGTGGCGGACGCTCTTGCTAATTACGGACGTCTGGCCTCAGATTTACAAATTGATACGGATCGGTTTCGGAACGTGTTAGTTTTAATCGTAAACTAACAAAGATGTTCTTCTCTAGCTAAACTAGAAGGAGTGAATCCCGGGTTTCATGAACTAAATCCATAGGAATAAAGAAATCCCCATTGTTGAAGGTGAAAACCTTAACAAAGCTTCAATGAAGAAGATGATTAAATTGTATTGATAAAAGTTAAACATAATAAAGAGAAAGAGATGAATTTATATCATCTCAAAAACCTAATTGCCAAATTACATAACTAATTAGCATATAAAGATAAAGGGTAAATTGGGTTAGTGGTAAAGGGATGGCATGATTGTAAATAGGAAGTGGCATGGGTTGTAAATAAGGAGTGGCAGTATTGTAAATAAGGAGGAAGCGGGAGTAAGGAGCAAGTTCCTTAAAATGAAGGTACGCGGAGCGTAGATTGGCTGATGAACTCTTCTCCGGATCAGTACTCAATCTACGCGGAGTGTGCCCAAATCTACGCGGAGCGTAGATTGGTTGCTGAGCTCTTCTCCAGATCAGTGCTCAATCTACGCGGAGCGTGCTTGAGCTGATGACTTGTTATGTGGCCCTATTTTGGCCGCTTTACTCGCTTGTTGCTCGTGCTTGGTTCTTCCTCCGACTTCCCTCGTTCGGACCCGATCCTCTAAGGAAGATGCTCCGCATCATACACTCTCTCTTAAAAAAAAGAACTTGACCCCAAGTTACTTGATACATATTGATGAGACATGTCGTTTTGAGCGGACCCAAGCTCTCAAATCGAACCAAGGTGTTGTTCGAAATGAATTCAAGAAGTCTACTCCATCTATTGCCGGATTCTCCTTCTCCTTGAGCCGTTCCCAAATCTCAACTATAGAACAAGAATGGTGTTTGGTAGGTGCGATCCACTCCATATGTTATCGGTTTCTCCTACTCTTCATGAACTCTTTCCACACCTCAACTTGTGTCTTGCCCCCGGTGCTCATCCCCCATAATGCTCGCCTTAATATCTGACCGACATCAAACGGAATATCTCGACGAAGTTGATCAAACCAATCCTCCACAATGCCTTAGAAGCTCCTCCACACCCCCACGACATATTGAACCGACCAACCTTGGACCTCCTTGACCTCCACTTCACGAACATGGACATTGGTCACAACCTTATTCCACTCATAGCCGACATCAAATGGGATGTCCCGACGACACTTGTCAACCCACTTCGTAGTGATCCCAAGCACACTTGTATCAACTCCTTCTCCGTCTTGGGTTAACAATCTCGCGGCTTCTTGAGTCGCCTCTTCACTAACTTGGCCACTATCCTGCCATTCTTGAGTTCCTCCCATTTCCTCTACATCACCCGGACAGCCATTCCCATTCACCAAATACTCTTTGAAGCTCAGTCTCTTCACCATAAAATCACTACTCATTGACTCCTCATAGGGTTGATGTCCGCTCAACAAGCACAACATATACCCCAACACAGGCATCTCAATCAAGAACAAAATAACAAGTTCTGAATTTACCAAGTGGGAGGCTCGGTTCATTCCTAATGTGCATGTGCAAGGAATCTCATTTCTTCCTAGAGGCGTCACAACGTACTCTTTATCCGTTTCCTTTAAGCTCAAGCGACTATGAGGAAAATGTAGCATATGACCTCCGGGATCCCATGCAATGTCATGTGGTATCTTCCCCAAAGGTAGAATGCCCCGTGGTTGTCCGTTGAAGGACACATACTTCCCATCTTTGGACGTTGGCCCCACATCACCACTTTCCTCCATTCCCTTCCGGAACTCTCGCTCATAATAGTCAAGTTCATCATCGTTAAGGAGCTCAATATCGAAGTTCTCTTCCCCATCAATCTCCTCTCCTAGCTCATCTTCTTCTTGACCATACGCCATTTTGCTTCCCCTCTTCGTCCTCAATCCGTTCTCTCCCATTACCTATCGTTCCTATTAGCTTCTCTCCATAGTTCAAGCCGACTAACTAACGTGCCAAGCCGCTTGACTCAAAAGACATGCAACCACCAGACATGGTTGAACCACCAACATCTCTCCCATCTCCATAGTCATCAATCTCCACACGTAATGAAATTTCTTCATTCTCCTCAAAGAGATTAATAAGCCCAAGGTCACTCTCCCCTTCCTCAAGAATAATACCCCCACTTTCCTCACACACACAAGTAAAGTTATGATTAAAGGGTATTTTATCAAACACATGGGGAGCATCCCTTGCAACATGGGTTTCCCCAACATCCTCACCTACCAGAAATCCTTCCTCCTCATTCACACATGAATCCACATTCTCATTCATAATATCATTATCAATAACTTCCATATGAGAATTTGCAAGTGTTGGATTTACCTCTTCCTTGTATAATGGAGGAAATATTTGGGATGAACCTTGAGGAGACAACATGGAGGTTTCTTCATCCTTTTTCCGTTGGGCCCGATGTTGTTGCCTACGTTTGTTTCGGTTGCCTCTTTGTAGCCTTTCTAGCCTTTCTTGCTCCAAGTTCTCTATAGTCTTCCTCCTCATCTTGGTAAGCTCAACATCCATCTCCCTTGCTTCGGCTTGGAGTACTTCAACGCTCTTGGCGGCATACTCTCTAATGGCTTGTACAAAACTCGGTTGAATCATCGTCGAAAGAAGTCTCCGTTAGGATAACGATCGGCTCTGATACCAACTGATACGGATCGGTTTCAGAACGTGTTAGTTTTAATCGTAAACTAACAAAGATGTTCTTCTCTAGCTAAACTAGAAGGAGTGAATCACGGGTTTCATGGACTAAATCCATAGGAATAAAGAAATCCCCATTGTTGAAGGTGAAAACCTTAACAAAGCTTCAATGAAGAAGATGATTAAATTGTATTGATAAAAGTTAAACATTACAAAGAGAAAGAGATGAATTTATATCATCTCAAAAACCTAATTGCCAAATTACATAAAAGGGCAAATTACATAACTAATTAACATATCAAGATAAAGGGTAAATTGGGTTAGTGGTAAAGGGATGGAATGATTGTAAATAGGGAGTGGCATGGGTTGTAAATAAGGAGTGACAGTATTGTAAATAAGGAAGAAGCTGGAGTAAGGAGCAAGTTCCTTAAAATGAAGGTACGCGGAGCGTAGATTGGTTGCTGAACTCTTCTCCGGATCAGTACTCAATCTACGCGGAGCGTAGATTGGTTGCTGAGCTCTTCTCCGGATCAGTGCTCAATCTACGCGGAGCGTGCCCAAATCTACGCGGAGCGTGCTTGAGCTGATGACTTGTTATGTGGCCCTGTTTTGGCCGCTTTACTCGATTGTTGCTCGTTCTTGGTTATTCCTCTGACTTCCCTTGTTCGGACCCGATCCTCCAAGGAAGATGCTCCGCATCACAAATGTGGAATACCCTTCCAGACTTCTGCTCCCTTCTTGCTAGAGATAATGCCGTTGGTAGTTATATGTTTAGATTTTCTTAAAACATTCTTTGTACTGGTTTCATACTTTTTTCATCTCTTCATTTATATATTTGGTTCTTTGCCTTTTCGGGGATGCCAACCTGGTTGGAATTCCCATTGGGCTAGATTCGTATTTCAAAAAAAAAAAAAAATCTTCCAAAAAATTATATATATATATTATCTGTAAAATCTTATTTTAATAATTTAAATACTATTTTTTAACTGATTTAAATATAATAAAAAAATGATTAAAAATTTAATATGCTGAAATAAAATACATCCCATAAATTCTGAATACTTTATATATGTCTTTGGTCAATCGAGGCTATATACATAATTTGTGTATAGAGAATCCGATTAAATATATAGTTGATATGAATGGTTAGTTCATATCTTAATAGAGATTTGGAGTTGGACCTTGCTCTCGAATGAAGCTACTACTTTATTTTGACACGATCTTTCCGGTGTGAATAAGAATTAGTCTAATAAGAAACATGACTCAGAATTGAAACTCATATAAGACACTCGTCGCTGCTTTTAGAAGTAAAAGAAATAAAAGGAAAAAGAAAAGTTTCTTTAAAGAAAGGTTAGAGGTAGGTCAATTATAAAATTAAAGTTCTGTTACAAGGGTAGGCTTTTCATTTTTATAAATATATATTGAATTGTTTAATAATAAAAAGTTTGTTTCCCATGCAGGTTCACGTTATCAATGTCGAGATTCTAGAAATGTCTAATTCATTTACAGGTGTTCATGCTTTTCAGTTATCCATCTTATTTAACTTCATTAGTAAAAAAGAGTGTAATTTGATTCAAAGTATATTAACTATCATTTACATATTTTAGACCGATTACTTAAACCATTATATATCTAGACTATTCATTTGTAACTTTCCTAAACTGTCTTTCATATATATAACAACTTAGAAATTTCTTACTCTTTCTTCTTTCTCTCTTTGTTTCTTTCTTAGTTTGCAAACTTTGAAACCGATAGAAAGGAATGTGGAAAATGAAAAGTTTGGGGTATTTTAGGAAATTCACAAATAAATAATCTAGATATATAATGTATTGGGTAATTGGTCTAAATATGTAAATGAGCCTCCAATTTGACCAAATTTTATAATTTTCCCTATATAACATATTTCAACATTTAAAATTGCTTAAATAAACATTATATATATATATATATATATATATATATATATATATATATATATATATATATATATATAATTGTCGTATGTCTCCTTATATGATTGTTATCATGTTTTCTTTCGTGAACAAACAGAAGAGTTTTGTCTATAATCATATAGTATGACTCATTGGAATTTCATGAAATCATTCGTGAAAAAAAAGATGATAATAAAGTCGATTCTGGATGGAGTGTGTTTCTCGTTGTTGTGCTAAAAAACAGTTTCAAACACTGTCTATTATTGTTCTATCGCGATCTATAATATTAAAGATGCAAGCTTCTCGGATATACTTCTAATTTGTAATTTTTTAATTACTTATGCTAAAATGTACTATTTTTTTTCTTATAAATGAAACAATATTATCTTCCTTCTAAAAAATAACGTAAAATAAGTGTATTAGCTACATGTAATGGAAAACTCGGTTAACTGAAACAATATTATCTTCCTTCTAAAAGTAACGGTACTTTGTAAAAAACAAAGTAACCATAGCGGGTACCAACAACACGGTGAAGGCTATGTTACTTTGTTTTTTACAAAGTAAGCATTACTTTGTGTGTTTTCACCATTGGATTGATTTTATACTCCATCATCCAATGGTGAAAACACACAAAGTAACGGTACTTTGTAAAAAACAAAGTAACCATAGCGGGTACCTTAACAACATATATGATATAAAATATTTATTAGCATCGTTCCCGACTTAGGTAGTTATAAAATAGAATAATAATAAAATTTGTATACATTTTTAAAATCTCACATTAAGAAAAAGAACTTTATTAGGAATTTTAATTTGTTTAGAGTAAAGGCATAGAAAAAGAAATCATTTAAGCGTACAGATATTGAACAATCATATTTATGAATTCTGGATCCGTTATTGTATAGTTTTTTTGTTTTTTTATTTATATATTTTTTTTTATAAGAGATCAAGCTAATTTTAGAAGAGTGCATTACATAAAAAAAAATACAATTATCTACTAGTTGAAAACAATTCTAATTTGAATGTCTAAATATCAAAATTTAATTCTTTATTAATGTTTGTTGTTGGATATTCTATATAAAAAACCATACATGCTCAAAATCTCAAGATGATTAGGAGATAATCACGAGGATGATAATTTTGGGATAATTTGATATTAGGATGAGGGTAAAGTCTATGTTTACTTTGTTTTTTACAAAGTAAACCTTACTTTGTGTGTTTTCATCATTAGATTAATTTGATGTTCCATCATCTAATGGTGAAAACACACCAACACTACAAAAAATATGAGTTTCAGATATGAATGGTTAGGGACAATTTATAATTTTTGTCCTTAATTATAGTTTAAAATTAATATAGGAGACAATCATATTTATTGTCTCCAATTATTTTTTAATTTATATTAGGGACGAATTCAATTAATAAACATTAAATACATTTTTAGATTTAAAATTAATTAATTAGAGGGGACAAATTTGGCATATGGGTATTTGCTTCTTTCTTTTTTATCTCCCAAATGTTGTAGTCGTTTATCCGTACAAGAGGCGGAGGCATCCAAGCCATCGGCGCCATGGCTGCCGCCCCCAAGCTCCGCCCCCTAATGATGTGCACCACCCCCCAAGCTCGAATTCCTTTATCTTCTGAATCGAAATTCAAGCATCGGATAGAGAATTCAATTTGGCGAATTGAAACACAACTAAGAGTGAGGGTTTGTCAATTGGATCGAAGCAAACAGCCGAACAGAAGACAGAGGGATGGAGGGTCATAGTTGCGTTCCTTCAACAGAAAAACACTAGAGAAAGGCAATAAGATAAGTCTTCTTCTTCCTTTAGGTTAGCCCTAAATTCGGCAATTAAATCATCTATTGTAAACATGTAGTAGTAGTAGGTTTAATAAGAATCAAGGCTCATATTCTCTGTTCTTTATTGTTATTCCTGTGTTTGGTACTTTAGTTATCCCAAAGTAACAGGAACTTACAGATTTGAATGTTTTCTTTGGTTTATTAAATTAATCTAGGTTACTTGGACCACTTTGAAAAACTAATTAGTTAATAGTTATTATCAGGAAATTCTTACTCATCTTTACTTTGTCATTGAGAAGTTTGTGATGGACTCAACTCTACTTTGTAGGGATTTGAATTGCTGGTTATCCTATATTTTCAATCTTGTCTGAAAGCTCTTATCTGGTTGTCCTACTACAGTAGCAGAGGGATCTGAACTGGCACTATTGTTATTTTTTTGTTAATTTGCTTTTGGTGAGACAGGGTGAAATTGCTTGATATGCATGACTTGAGAATTACACATTATCTTTAGTTTCTACATTATTGTAGTTGGTCTAAACGCACATGAGGTACATATCTTTTAGAGCAAACCATGTATAAATTAGTTTTAGAGTACTTTCAGTAAGTGGCGGAGGCATCCTGAAGCTCGGGGGCCTGACGTCCCCAGCCTTGGTGCCTCCCCTGAGTAGTGTGGTATAGGGCTGCCTCCCCCCACCTAAATGCTGGCGAGAACAATGTTGTAATTTGGTGAATGTTTCATATAAAACTTCAAAAATAGCCCTTATGTTCTGGATACTACAATGAGAGATAATGGAGCAGCCAGCCAAATCTAGAGTTCAAACATTATGGCTCTCCGATTTTAGAAGAGGTGAAGCCTTGTATCAGCACCAAGCTCAATAAAAGGCCCCATGAATTAGCACAAAATACCTCTCTGCCCCTGTTGCAACTTATTTTTGCAAGCTACCTTGTTGGATAATAATCTTTCCAATTTGAAAATGAAAAGTCTTGTTTGGACAGTGGTTATTTTCAGGGATGGGAAATTAAAAAATGGAAATTATGGGAGCTTTTCTAGTTTTTGTAAGAATAAAAAATGGGTTGAAGATTACCTTTGTCATCACTTAGTTCCTTACCACTTGTAACAATTTAGAATATAAAGAAACTTTTGTTTTATCTTGGTCAAAATCTATTATTTTTTGTTTTAGAAAAAGATATTCAAATCATTTTTATGTTTATATATATATATATATAAAGCACTCAACAATATCTCTATTGGCTTGCAAAACCTATATTACATGGACACTCTTTAATTGCATTTTCGCATGTCATGTCCGTGTCTATTTTCATTTGAAGGCTATTTTATGAGGGTTAACATTTGAAGGCTATTGTAAGAGGGTTATGTTTTAGAAATAATGTTTTCCGTGGCAATTTTTGAGTCTGTAACCGTGCAACATAGTGCAAAACCAATTGCAAGTCAATTTAAAAAATTTGCGAGACATAAAAAATAATTACGGCTAACATGTTTCAATGATTTTATTGGATTTCTTAACTTTTTCAAATTTCCAGTGTACCTCTTATGCAATTTGGTCTATTTTTCGTATTAACATGATTTTATTGGAGTTTGTTTTATTCTTGCTACTTTATATATGTTAAAACTTTTCACATTTTTATGTGTGTAGTTTTGCAAGAACATTGTGTTGGCTGGTATTGGTAGTTTGACTATGTTGGATGGCCGGGCTGTCACTGAAGATGCATTATCTGCTAATTTTTGGCCCTTCTATACTATGTACTCATGCCTTCTAAACTGTTTATGTTGAACATTATGGTCTTAACAAAGTGTTGCTTGCAAAGTTGTTGATGTGTTTTCCTTTCAGATTTAGAAGTTCATTTGTTTGTTAATATATGGCACCTAATTTGAAACATTGATCAAATTCCAATTATAGGTGATTTGTCAAGATTTTGGTGTAGATTTTGAAACACGGGGCAAGAGCTAAAAAAGGAAAACAACAAGGTTACCATTCTATTCTTTATATCTGTAGCTCCAAAATTGCTATGTCCATCATCCTGTTTATTTGTATCATCCATTTGAGTGCTGAATTGCAGAGTTGAGTTAGAACAATGCATGCATGCAGACAGCTTACATATTTCTTGCATTTTAAATTGAGAATCAGTTCCTTTTTTAGGTAGCTAATTTTGGGCTTGCCAGACTCAATGCAAGAAAAGGTGTCCTATAATTGTGTTGAATTTTGAAGAATAATAGGAATATGTGGCATCTTGTATTATACATTGGAGCAATGTGTGGATGCTACATGCTTGGATGCAAGAAAATGCATAATACTTTTTTTCTTAAGGTAGTAATAACACATTTTCTAATACTCTTTGTGTATAGTGTGTCTAAAATCGTGTTCACGTTTCTTAATTAGCTATTGAAGACACAATCTGCCTCCTTGCCAATATTCTTCCTTTTAATATTTGCAATTCCTTATATATGAAGTGGTCTCTGGTGGTACTCTTTAGAAGCCTGTGGGGCTCTTTGGAAATAGTGGGTCTGAGATTCCTCTTAATGATTTAAAGAAATTGGAGACACTCTTTTACAAGCTTAGTTTCTTCCTTCATATATTGGACTAATATACTTTTTTTGATTTTATGCTCTCATTCTCTTAATCTCAGTTCAGTTTTGTCTTTTCCTCAGAGTAAGTAGACTATAAAGCTTTCCTTTTGGGTTCTGTATTGAACATTATTGTTCTGTTCATTTTAAACTTTCTCAATTTGGTTGTTGTACAAAATAGGGGCAGCAAGCAAATTCATTTTCTTAGTGTATTGGATGTTTAAGTAGAATGGTTCAATTGAAGTACTTGTCCTTCTACCATAAATCCAAGAAGACTTCTGCTCTCGTTTTGCTAAATTGATTTTTCACTGACTTCTTACTCCTTTTTGCTTTAGAATTTGAAAAATGGTCATGCAATTCTCTCAAATCAGGTTTAACATGGGGCCTGGGGCCTTCAACACCCTGAGGATAGTAATGGTTTGTTTTAGTAATAGTAATGGTTTCAGTTCACAAAGCAAGAATATGAAGAAATTTGATAAGTTCAACTTTTAATGGCATTTTTATTAAGTTGCTTTTGATTAATGGCAAATAGTTTAGCTTTTAAGAGATAATGAGGATAGCTATTTTGCTTTTGTTGTAAGTTTCCCAAGGTTTTCAATTTCTCTGTTCTTTTTTTTTCTTGGAAAGAGAACATTTTGTCATGGTAATTTCTAAAAACATTTAGGTCTCTTTTGGAGCCCGGACTACCATATTAGTTTATTTATCTTGACAATGCATGAATTTGAAATCTTGGTCCAGAGAATCTAAACTCATGGTATCTGTGTCAGGAAGTGTACATAAATGTCTGGGGTTCCTTTGCTATTGCCTCATAATGTTATATATAGTTGGTTATTATCATCCTTAGAGAAGTAATTTCATAAATCTAATATGCCTAAGAAATTTATTTTTGTTGATGTTTGAGCATGAATTGACTATTTTGTGGTCTCTTGACATTTCATTTTTCACCTTGCAGGAATCAGTCTAAGAGGTTCAAGTGTGGTTAGAACAGTTTTTGCTGCATCAGTTGTAGCCTTGCATGAAAATTTTGTCAGGTAACAGATTGGAAATGTGAAAGTATAAAAAGACTGATTTGTTCCCATGGAAAATGAATCAAACAAGGCAATTGCTTGTAGTATATAGATTAATTCTATCGTATGATTGTTTATTCCTTAATCATTTTTGTTGATAAGGTGGGTTGCCTCAAATTCATTTATTCTATTAGCTTCCATTTTCATTGGCATAGAAATCAGGGTAATAAGTTGAATCAGCCACATTTATATTTTATAAGCATTCTTCTTCTTTGGTTTCGTCATCTTAATATTATTGGTATTCGTTTCTTCTATGTCTTCATACTTGTTACTAATGTATAGTCATTTCAACTTTTTTGTCATTAGTTTTGAAGAAAATGCTTATTTCTTTTTTTCCCTTTGCACTTAGTTCTTTCTTTTGAAAAAATCTTCAGGTTTCTGGTCCTGATTGAAGTTTAGTGATGTTGGACAAGTACCTGGATCAACTTGGCATATCAGCAGTTTACGACACATAATCATACTGCAGACAATCGCTAATTGAGGCTTACCAAATTAAGACTACTACAAGTAATTTAATCAAACTTTTCTGTTCCATTTTTCTAATCATTTTGTGTAAATATTATTGTTACATAATAGATAATTTTGTGTTGATTTTTTGTTTGGTTTATGTCTACATATGAGGTTATGGTTTGCTGTTGAAGAATCAACTAGTTGATTACTAGTTGAAAATTAGTAATTTAATGGTTTTAATTAATGATTAGGTTTCAGATATTTTTTTTGGGGCAAGTGTCGTCCCTTATTGAGGGACAAAAATATGATACTATTATGTGGGGACGACATCATTTTTTTCGTCCCCTATAGAATCAAGGACGGAGGAAACAAGGACAAAAAATGAGGACGAAAAACTTGTCCCTTAAAATATAGGGGACGAATTTTTATGGTTTTGGGGACGATTTTTGTCGTCCCCGAAAGTCCTTTTTTTTGTAGTGCAAGTAATGGTACTTTGTCAAAAACAAAGTAACCATAGAAGGCACCTAGGATGAGTGGTTGATAACTAAAAACAAAATTAAACAGTTAAATTGTTGAATATGATTAGCATTCAATGTGAAATCAAAACCAAAACTGATTTTAAATTGAATTAATTTTCTAGTATTTAAAATCGGATTTTATATATATATATTTATATATATATATATATATTTAACTTACTAATGTAATATTATCAAATAATTTAGATTATTTTCCGATTACAAATTATGCATAACACACATCTTAGCATTAAGATTTTAATTATGTCAGAATGTTACACATTCTATCAAGCATGATTCTTATTCCCTGCACATCAGATTGTCTGCATAAGTTCTATTTCCTGTATATCAGGATAATTATCAATCATTTTATGCATATCAAAATGTTTCATTTCCTGAAAAATCAGAAAGAGATCCAATGTTTAACCATTCTGGAAATTAGAATGCTTTTGATTCTGAATAACAGTTCCTGGAAAATTGAATATCAGGAAAAGTTTCTAGTACCACACAAAACAATACATTCTATAAATCAGAAAGCATCTTTGAAAACAGATCCTCCAAAATACATATCAGAATAAGTTCTATTACCACATAGAACAATCAATCAAACATCAACAATTAATAGATTTTTCTCCACATGTTGGAAAGCAACAAAAAGAGAAAATCATACATATAATAGATAATACTAATGTCATAGAATAGCAACAAGAAGATTCCAAACGATAATTATCCAAAAAAAAAAAAGCATTACACTCTATTTTTCATGCCCAAACAAAATGAGATATAAAAGTTTAATACTCCAACTATTACAGTTTCCAAAAAGAGCAACATTGCTAGCAACACAAATCATGGCCTTGGAGGAAACCCAGGAGACGGCAACTGATACATGGAGGCGTAAGTTTGCAGTGGCTCAGAAGGGGGTACAAAAGTGGTAAATATCTCCAGCTCTTTGATTTTTTCAGTCTGCTGTTTGATGGCTTTGTTTAGGTTTGCAAATCCTTCCTTCACGGTAGCAGTTAAATCATTGAGTTGCAAGGAGAGCCTTTGAATATCACTTAAGGTGGAGGAGCTTGGTTTGGGTTCAGAGTTATTAATGAAATCCTCCACAAGCTTAAGGCTAGAGATTAAGGAAAAGAGCATTGATCTTGCTTGAGACAGAACATGTGTGGGACTAAAGGAGGTTTGTTCATTAATGATAGGTTCAGAAATAGTTGTTGAATTTATGAAACATGGTGGAACATCATAACTTGGAAAAGGCAAACTTTGAGATAAAGGATCAATAGATGAGTTACCTGGATTCAAACTTAATGAAAGAGACAGGCTAGATTGACTCATTGAAGATATTGGAGCATCAGCAACGTGTCCTAGGATGTGCTCCTGTGGATTATCATTGCCATCATCAAATTTAGAGTCCATATCTGTTGACTCAAAATGTCTATCTTCTTTTCCTTTATGATTATCTAGTATATAAAGAGTATTTAGGCTTTGTAACATGTAAAGAAAGAACAAGATTTACAACCTATTTAAACACGAAGCTATCGGCTACACAAGGTAAGTAACAATTAGCTATACTGGTGATTGACTGATTGACTAGCTAATTATAATTGATTTTTGACAGTTGATTTTACAATAAGTGTGGTCGTTAATTATACAATAAATGGTAGACTATAATAGGAGATATATTTCTAATTAAGATTAGAGAAATTTTCCTAAATTATAAAATTATAGAAATTTTCCTAATTAAGATTAAGAAACTTCTTGGAAAATAAGGAAGTCTGTTATAATTAGGAAAGAGTTTTCCTAATTGTTAGCTTTCCTAATTGTTAAAGAGGTATTTTACCTTATAAATATTATTGGAATAAAGGAAAATCAATAAGAAATATTGAGAAATATTCCATTTGAAATTGTATAGTCAACAATCAATCATAAGTATAGCTAGTTTTTAGTTACTAGGTATATAGCATATAGTTTTATGTATAAATAATTAAGTTGTAAATCTTGCTCCTTTACCTATACTAATATATAAGAATATAGAGTTTATTTCTTCTATTTATTCTTTACGTAGTAATATTGCCTAGTATTTGGCCTTTAGTATGTTTTTCATAAGTTGTGTTTCTTTAGCTTTGTTCTGTTCAATAGAACACTGTTTTGTAATTTCATGCGAACGTGGTTGTAGATACCCATTTTTGTTTGATGCATTTTTCAAGCTTTACCGGAATAAAATTTATATCTCGCATGATTTATCCGAGAAATTACGTTTTAAATCAATTTATTATATCTTAAATAATTATCAAATTATATTCGAGATACAATTTATTCAAATAAAAATATATTTCTTAATTTATTATAAATTATATCGGAGATATAATTTATTAAATTCTAAGTATGATTTTGAAATTGTCATGCTTCAAATTATAATTCATTAATTAAATTCAATTTTTATCTAAACAGTTAGATTAAGATTCTAGTTTTAACTCATTTATTTTCAGAATTATATTTAGAACCGCTTATCATCAAAAATTATTTCTTAGAATTAATAGAGAGAAATAAACTCTATATCCTTGTATATTTGTACATATAAAGGAAGAAGATGATTTACAACCTATTTATACGCAAAGCTATCTGCTATACAAGGTAAGTAACAATCAGTTATACTGGTGGTTGACTGATTGACTAACTAATTATGATTGATTTTTGACCTTTGATTTTACAATAAGTGTGACTGTTGACTATACAATGAATGGTAAACTATCAACAATATACTTATCGTTATTACCATATGAGATATATTTCTAACTAAAATTAGAGAAAATTTCCTAAATTATAAGACTAGAGAAATTTTCCTAATTAAGATTACGAAACTTCTTGGAAAACAAGGAAGTGTGTTGTAATTAGGAAATAGTTTTTCTAATTGTTAGCATTTCTAAGTTTTCCTAATTGTTAACTTTCCTAGTTATTAAAGAGGTATTTTACCTTATAAATAAGGTTGGAATCAAGGAAAATCAATAAGAAATATTCTATTTGAAATTTATCAATAGTCAACATTAAATTTATTATACAGTGAACAATCAACAATACACTTATTGTATAGTCTTGTTTGTAAACTTGAAATATCAAAATTCTAGTTAACAATCAATCATAAAGTATAGCTAGTTATCAGTTACCTGGTATAGCACACTACGCCAAAACCCTCTTCAGACGACGGTTAAAAATCGTCGTCCCGCGAGATATAAATCTGTCACGGGGCTCGCTGCCGTCTATTGCACCTTCAGACGACGGTCAGGTTCTGTCATGTTTCGTCATCACACATGACATTAGTCTATTTTCTTACTGTCATCTTACCCTTGTTACGATGCAGCTTATTTATTACTGTCATCACCTTTAATGTCATCAAATGACATTCTAACAATTAAAACCGTCAGATTAGCGTGTGGGAAATTGGCATATTTAATTTGAGATGACAGTTCGTATAATAATTTCTGCCGTTATAGCCTGTTTTGATGGCACAGGTCTTAATCAATCATGTTAAAGGATTTTTTTTTCATGTGATAGAAACATTAATTTTAATGTCTTTTTATTGCTGTTTAGATGACATTTTTAAAAATTAAAATGTCACGTTATGCCTTCTTCTTCGTTTGAATTTCTGGTTTTTATACCTTAATACAAAAACATTCTAAAATATGAAGATTAAATTTTGTATATCAATGGTTTTAATTTTATTGGAGACCAATACTCATAATATGTTTACATTTGTGTCTAACGTCAATCCATATCTTGAATAACCAATACATTTCTGAATTAAAACACAAAAAAATAACCAATCTTCCATAAGTCAATCCATATCTTGGAGTAATAATTAGGCCTATGATCCCAAAGGTCTTGGTATCTGCAAAAGCCAAGCAGGTCATTAATATTACACACAACCCTAAACTCAGTAGTAATTACGTGACTCTTCCCCTTTCACGGCCTTTCACTTACCACAATCATATCACTATAAATATATGCATCATAATTCAGAATCATAGCTTCAACAACCAGAAAACTTACCAACAATTGATCCCCTTGTTCAAACTCCAGGAGACATAATTGCTGACTTGAATAAGTTGTACATGGAGAACCCAGAGTGGCTTCTGGCCATCAATGGTACGTATGTCAATCCATAGTTGTTCTGTAACCCTTCCTGGTATCTTCTGTGTATTTCTAATGATTCTTCTTGGATGATAACGTACAGGTCCTCTCGATGGTAACTTCTTCACATGGTCGATCAGGATGAAAGGCCCCCAATACACCCCATATGAAAGGGGTGTATTTGAAATCAGAATCAGCTACCCTCCGGATTTCCCAAACAGACCTGTAAGAGTAATATTAACTCAGATCAGTAAGATATAATCACCTACATGAAACATACACTAATAAATCTCTTCTCTTATTCTCATTTTTGGTTCCGGAATAGGATATATCATCCTAACGTGGCTCCTCAGGGGTCGATTCAACTTCCCCGTATCCTTAATAACCATCGCTTTTCCACTGCCACGGTATAATGCAACCATTTATCTATTTCATTTGACAAACATACAACATCATATTTTTGTTCTAATTATTCTATGCATTTTGTAGTGTCTGTGGCACATATATGATCTACTTCTACAGCCCCACAGTGAGGAGCCATATCCTGGGCAAGAAGCAGTTGCTGAGCAATACCGCAGCAACAGGGAAGAGTATGAGGGGATCGCCCGGATATGGACTGAGGAGTATGCAAAGTGGATATGAGGGTGTCCAAATCTCCTAAACTATCTTAGCTAAGAGAAAGGAGAATTGGAAGACAATGTGAGCTCCAAATGTGGTTCTCATTCCAATTCCAAATTTCCTTTCTATAGTCAAAATAGTTAAGGAGCTTTGGACCTTTAATTCCCCCTCTTTTGTAATATATAACGTAGAGCTTTGTGCTCCTAAACTGACCCTTTTATAATGCTCCTTCCACTTGGTAATGAGGGTTATGATGCTGTCACCATAAGGGACTCTATTTGTGCTGAATATGAAGGGTGTTCAAATCTCCTAAGCTGTCTTGGCTAAGTGAAAGGAGAATTGAAAGGCAATATGATATCCAAATGTGGTTCTCATTCCAATTCCAAATTTCCTTTCACTAGTCAAAACAGCTAAGGAACTTTGGACTGTCAATTACAACCGAAAGGCAACACTCATCCCCCCTTTTGTAATATAACGTAGAGCTTTACTATTCAGTTTTTATGTATGTGCAAGTAGACTAAACTGACCCTTTTACGATGCTCCTTCCACTTGGGTTGTACTCGTGGTACTCTAAACTTGGTAATGAGGTTTATGATGCTGTCAAAACAATGGACTCTGTTTGTGCTGAATGCATTATAAACCTATCACCATGTTTAATGTTGTTGCTACGATATCAAACCGAGTGGAAAGGAACATAGTAAGAGTATGGCCAATGCACATACATAACCCTTTATGTAGAGCTTGTTATTCAGTTTGTATGTATATGTATATTCTATCTAATCAAAATATATCTTATAATTTGCAAGCCATATCAGTACATGCAATTAGCTTAAATTTACCCTTTAGTACATGCTTCATACATGCTTCATAAACGAATTGCATTCAGAATCCTTACTTATCATCATAGGTCATGTTCAAATAAAAATGAGCCAGTTGAGTTCATAACATTTTCAGCTTTAAGAGTATGCCTAACATGCTATAACAAGTAGACAACTTATTCAAGTAGACATGTATATTCAAGTGAACATGCTATAACAAGTAGACAACTTATTTGTGCATGTCTATTCCTTACTTATTCAAGACAACTTATTCCTTACTTATCATCATAGGTCATGTTCAAATAAAAAAGAGTATGGTGATATCTTATCATTTGCAAGCCATATCAGTACATGCAATTAGCCTAAATTTACCCTTTAATACATGCTTCATACATGCTCAATGACCCTTTTACAATGTTCCTCTAATACTTAATGCATGATGAATAAGCTACATGCCCAAATGAACAATCGTACACATACTCATACAGAACCTCAAACATAAACATCAACAGAACATCATACATAAACATGTTTCATACACATACACATACTCAATCACTTCTAGCAGTATAACTCATAGGTGTACGAGTAGTGCCAATCTCAATGAACATTCAAAGCTTTAGAGTATGCCTAATCATCCACATGCTTAATGACCCTTTTACAATGTTCCTCTAATACTTGATGCATGATGAATAAGCTACATGCCCAAATGAACAATTGTACACATACTCATACAGAACCTCAAACATAAACATCAACAGAACATCATATATAAACATATTTTATACACATACACATACTCAATCACTTCTAGCAGTATAACTCATAGGTGTAAGAGTAGTGCCAATCTGAATGAACATTCAAAGCTTTAGAGTATGCCTAATCATCCACATGCTTAATGATCATTCATACATAAACTCTATGAGTCCTAGCTTCCTAAACAGTTATATCTAACCAATAAGTTCATACCAATCATTTCATCATCACCCACAACATCATACATATATGTAATCGTTCAGTTCAAACCCACATAATAATATATATACTAAATCAGGCTAGTTTCCTAAATAAATGAGTTCTAGGTTCCAAAACAGTACATCAAACATACACAATCACTTCTAAAGGCATGACCAATCAGTTCAAACCAACATAAAATTAATATATATTCAGTAAGTTAAAGAAATCTTCCCATATGCTAAAGGCATGAACCGATTGACAATCTCTTCAGTCAGCCTTCCCATGTACTGAAGCATTCTTACTATCCCTGCAAATAGTGTGCAAATAAAAAGGAATCAGATGAGTTCATACCATCTACTGTATCAGGCACTGTCTTGCCCTAGATTAAAAAAGATAAAGACCCAAGCTTTACAGCAGTGAATCTAAATACAATAAAATCAGTGTAGCTAAGCGAGAGATCTAAACCTTTCAATGATAGGTCTGAAAATCACAAAATCATTATACCAGCTGCTGAAATCGACATACACCAAAGTAAATCGGATGAGGAAAAGATAGAGTAAGGAACAATGATACTCTAATACTGCTAGGAATAAAGAAAATATGGCTTACCAGTACCGTGTTTCGAGCTCACGCAGTGATTGCATGTTCAAATCAACCATGAAGATAGAGCGGGATGAGAGGGATGAAGCTTGTGTAACCTAAACTGTGGTTTGGGATTGAGATAGGGTTTATATATTAGCTGAAATTTCAGTCAAATGATATAGAGCGCCTAAAATTTGGTATGGCCGCGTAAGTGAAATTTCATTTGCCGCTTTTTTGTTTTCGGCGTACAATGACATTTATTTATTAGAAGTGTCATCTGTTGAGCACATCAAATTTAATAAAAACGCGCGTTTTATTTGGATGACAGGATTCTGTAATCGTAATGTCATCTGAGAATTGAGCGCATTTTTTATTTCGCCTTAAGATGACATACAGTTAAAATACTATCACGAAAAATATTCAGACGACACGAAAACAAATGTCTGTCATGTATCTTGTGTCATGTGAAAGGGAAAATGGCATAGTGGCATGTAGTTTTATGTATAAATAATTAAGTTGTAAATCTTCCTCATTTACATATAATATATAAGAATATAGAGTTTATTTCTTCTATTTATTCTTTACATGGTAATATTGCCTAGTATTTGGCCTTTAGTATGTTTTTCTTGAGTTGCGTTTCTCTGGCTTTGTTCTATTCGATAGAACAATGTTTTGTAATTTCGTGCATGAACGTGGTTGTAGATTCCATTTTTATTTGGGGCATTTTTCAAGCTTTAACGGAATAAAATTTATATCTCACATATGATTTATCCAAGAAATTATGCTTTAAATCAATTTGTTATATCTCAATATAATTATCAAATTATATGATGAGGACATCTCTAGTCCGAAGCTGGAAGCCCGAAAGGATAAGGGTTCAACAAGAGTGGAACAAAGGCACGAAGGAGCTGACCCCCACGTGGGGCGTCAATTAGATCACACCTCGTGTGGGGCCATTGTTCGAAATGGAGGAGAAGAGCCATTCTTGGAGGATCGAGGTCAGGAGGCCACTAACGCGGAGAGTCGGTTAGATCACACCTCGTGTGGGGTCATTGTTCGAAAAGGAGGAGAAGGGCCACTCTTGGAGGATCGATGCCACTTACGCAGAGCGTCAACCTCCACACGAAGGGGTTGCTACTTGATACGGAGCGTAGGTTGTTAGAGGAGACTTCTTCATGAAATTCTGATGGAGGAGACAAGGACTGGATCTCATTTATTTACTGACTTGCCATTGTACCTTAATTACCCTACTACCATTCCTTATTTTGTCCCTATTCTACCCCTAGGATTGCTCCTTTGATTATAACCCTAGGGTGTCCTTCTTAGTCTTTTATCTTCATTTAGAGTGAGGTATATAAACCCTTATTTTTGTAATGAAGACAACATTTTGATGAATATGAATTTCTAAGCCTCCATTGTTGAAAGCTCTTATTTTCTTTAGGATTCACTCCTTCAAGCTAGGCTTGTAAAGAACTTCTTTGTGGATTTAAGATTAAAATCCTCACTTTGATTTACGATCCATATCAATTGGTATCAGAGCCGAGTCATTTTCCTTCTCGGAGACTTCTTCTCGGAAATGGTTCAATCACGTACCTAACCCGAAGCCATAGGATCCAACGAACAAAGGTTTGAAGCAATAGAAGCCGTCCTAAAATAGTTAAGTGATAATGACGAGAAGCATCAAATGAGTATACGAGAGTTAGCTCTCACCATTGAAGGCCTCAAGGTGGAAGTCCAAAATAACCAAGCACAACCCGTCGGGGATCCTAACCAGAGACAAGAATAGCTAATTCGGCCTCAACCCGATCGACAACCGACACCACCTCCTAGAAAGAATCATGTACTGATAAGTCCTTAATTTACGTATTTATGCATGCATATTCATATTTGTATTAATGCATTTAGCTTAGTTTAGGATAGATTTTGGAAAGATTTCACTTGTTTGTTCATGATTTCTCCAGAGATAGGTTTGAAACACTTAAAAGCTCAATACGAAGGAATATCAGCAAGGAACATATCAAAGACAGAAGAAAAGAGCCAAATTAGGGCAAAAGTATCTGTCACGATTGTGACGCCCCAGTCCCGTTCGTGATCATGCCCGAAATAGACTAAAGATAGAAAACCATCTGTCACGATCGTGACCTATGTCGAGATCGTGACAGACAGTTTCATCAACTTTACATGGCAAAGCAAAGTCACGAACGTGACACCCTTGTCTCGTTCGTGACCGATGTCTTCACTGTAAAAAGGCATGATTCTTCAGTTTAAATGCATCTCTTTCATCCTGAATCGTCATCCTTCTTCACCACGGGCTATGACTCTCCATAACAACACTTGAAGAGACATGATTCTTCATCCACTATAAAAAGGATACTCCTCTCTCCATTCAAAAGATATATACACAGAGAGAAAGAAAGAAGAATAATACAGACATAGTTACAGAAAGTACACTATAGCAAGGAAGATTCTACAGTTTCTAAGCTTCTATTTCCAACATTGAAAGAAGTAAGATCGAGAGATACACTTCCTCAAGATACAAGATATGAGATACAAAAGAAGAAGACGCCCAGAGGCCTGACAAACCTTACAGAGATTGTAAAAGGATTCACAACCCATATGCTCTCATCTGTTACAGTCTTTATTCTATGTATTCTTTACTTTTGACAAATCACTTGTTTATCAAAATTACAATTCAATCAAAATGCAAATTATTCTATTACTGCTTTTATGAATATTCTAGGGAAATCCATTTAAGCAAGACATAGGAATAGTTATCATTTTATGAAGTTAGAAGAGATTCAGTTCATAAAAGGATAATTGTATCACATAATCCACTTGTTTCGTTTTTAATTCTTAATTCTAATTCACTACAATAGGTCGAGGAATTAGAATTGTCTATCTAAAAACATCCAAGTTATTTAATCTTCGATCGAGAGATTGGATTAAATATTTCTATCTGATACAACTGCATTAAGTTTGGAAAGTGTTTTCGGGTTTAAACTTATAAAATCTGTATGTATCCCGAGCTATGCACGGAATAGAAACTTAGGAAATATAATTTAAGTATTATTATCATTCTTTCTAAAGAAAAATATTTTACAAATCAAATTTATTCTCTGTAAACCAAGAGAAAACGAATTTATAAATTAAATCTATTATAGTAGTTAATCAGCGTTCTCTGTGGGAATGATATCTTATTATTACTATAAGTGGAATCTTGCACTTGCGGAACTCGCCTAACACGTACCACAACCAAACGAACCTCGGGTTCATGAGGTAAGGCGTCCTAACGTCGTTATCATTAGGAATGCCTATAGTTATAGTGATAATGATGGAGATACGTTTGATGATTTTGAGCTAAATAGAATTGCTAGGAATATGGGTATTCAAAATGATGTTGATGTTGTGAATGGTAGACGCATGAATGCTAGGAATATGAATGATCTTGATGTTGTTGGTCCTATGAATTTGAATGCTAGGAATGTGGATATTGTAAATAATATTGATGTAGGTGGTCACGGGAAGAGAAATTATGTCATGAATGACCCGTATGGGAGTAATGAGAATGGAAGAGGCGGATATAGGAGAAATTTGACTGAAAGGGACGGGTATGGAGGAAATTTCGATAGAGATGATGCTTTCAAGATAAAAATTGATCTACCATCGTTTGGAGGGAAACTTGATATAGAATGGTTCCTTGCTCATCAAATATTTAAAAATAGATTTAACCAACTACTGTAATATTATCAAATAATTTAGATTATTTTCATATTACACACTATCATAGTTGTGAAAGGCGATCGCCTCGGTCACCTCAGGCGACTGAGGCGATCCTTCCATTGCCTCAGTGCCTTGTAAGGCGACAAAGTGCTAAAGCGACCGCCTCACCTCGCCGAGCGAGAGGCGATCAAGGCATTGAGGCGATCGCCTCTTGCATCTGAGGCATTTTAGCCAACTTTTAAAGGGGGAAGAGAAAGATATAAGGGTCAGGCATCAAATAAATGATAAGAAACAATGAAAGCTTCAAATACTGAGTAAAATTTCCTTGCCTTTCAACAGAATTTTGCTGTTATAACTTATATCTCTATTACATCTATTTCTTCAAGAGCCCCATGTTGCTTTACTTGAAGATCTTCTCTTCTACCATTCTAAGATATTTTCTCCTGCTCTGAATTTTGAATTTTTTTTTGCCATGCAGTAAATTTTTAATCTTGATTCCTTATTTGTTGTTGTTATGATATGTTGTGGGTTAAAGGAGGTGTGATTAGTAGGTGGTAGTGGAGGTAGCTGGTAGTGGTGACAATGTGGTGGCTGGATTTAACAATGCCAGTGTTAACAGTAGTGGAGTATTTCATCACAATTAAATAGTAATGAGTCTAGTGTATAAGCTATGTAAAATCTATATGCATTTTAATTTTTTTAGTTAATTTAACAATGGCATGTGTCAACAGTAGTGGAGGATTTCATCACAATTAAATAATAGTTCTATGAGTCTAGTGTATAAGCTATGTAAAAATAAAATCTATATGTATTTTAATTTTTTGAGTTAATTTAATTTTTTCTGTTTTTCTAATTTCATCATAATTAATCGCCTCGCCTCTCACCTCGCCTCAAGGCAATATTTTGCTCTTATCGCCTCGGCTCGCCTTTCGCCTTTAACAACTATGCACACTATGCATAACACATATCTTAGTATTAAGATTTTAATTATGTCAGAATGTTAAACATTCTATCAAGCATAATTCTTATTCCCTACGCATCAGATTGCCTGCATAAATTCTATTTCCTGTATATCAGGATAATTATCAATCATTTTATGCATATCAAAATGTTTCATTTCCTGAAAAATCAGAAAGAGATCCAATGTTTAACAGTTCTGGAAATTAGAATGCTTTTGATTCTGAATAACAGTTCCTGCAAAATTGAATATCAGGAAAAGTTTCTAGTACCACACAAAATAATCCATTCTATAAATCAGAAAGCATCTTTGAAAACAGATCCTCCAAAATACATATCAGAATAAGTTCTATTACCATATAGAACAATCAATCAAACATCAAAAATTAATAGATTTTTTCTCCACATGTTGGAAAGCAACAAAAAGAGAAAATCATACACATAATAGATAATACTAATGTCATAGAATAGCAACAAGAAGATTCCAAATGATAATTATCCAAAAAAAAAGGCATTCAATCTATAAAAGTTTAACACTCCAAACACAAACCATTACAAATCATGGCCTTGGAGGAAACCCAGGAGGCGGAAACTGCTACATGGAGGCATAAGTTGGTTGTTTTCCAGGCTCTAAAGAGGGATCCCTTGTCACTTCATTGTGATGGATAGTTGTTCCAATTTCAAGAGTAGTTGCAGCCAGATTTTCGGTTTCCCTATCGGTAGCATCCAATGTTTCATCAATGTCAGAATTGAATACGGAGGATGCAAAAGTGATAGATTCCTCTAGCTCTGTGATTTTTTCATTCTGTTGTTTGATGGCATTGTTTAGATTTGCAAATCCTTCCTTCACGATAGCAGTTAAATCATTGATTTTCAAAGAGAGCCTTTGAATATCACTTGTACCAGATGAGGTGGAGGAGCTTGGTTTGGATTCAGAGTTAGTAATGAAATCCTCCACAAGCTGAAGGCTAGAGATTAAGGAAAAGAGCATTGATCTTGCTTGGCACAGAACATGTGTGGGACTAAAGGAGGTTTGTTCATTGGTGATAGGTTCAGAAATAGCTGTTGAATTTATGAAACTTGGTGGAACATGATAACTTGGAAAAGGGAAACTTTGAGGCAAACGATCAATAGATGAGCTACCTGGATTCAAACTTAATGAAAGAGACTGACTAGATTGACTCACTGAAGATATTGGAGCATCAGCAACGTATCCTAGGAGGTGTTCCTGTGGATTACCATTGCAATCATTAGTGTCTTGTTGAGCATCATCAAAATCAGGATCCATATCTGTTGACTCAAAATGTCTATCTTTTTCTTGTATATTACATGTAAAGGAAGAACAAGATTTACAACCTAGTTATACACAAAGCTATCGGTTATACAAGGTAAGTAACAAGCAGATATACTGGTGATTGACTGATTGACTAGCTAATTATGGTTGATTTTTTACCGTTGATTTTACAATAAGTGTGACCGTAGACTATACAATAAATGGTAGACTATAATAGGAGATATATTTCTAATTAAGATTAGAGAAATTTTCCTAAAATTATAAGATTAGAGAAATTTTCCTAATTAAGATTAAGAAACTTCTTGGAAAACCAGGAAAGTGTATTGTAATTAGGAAAGATTTTCCTAATTGTTAGCTTTCCTAAGTTTTCCTAATTGTTAGATTTCCTAATTGTTAAAGAGTTAATAAATATTGGTGGGATTAAGGAAAATCAATATTCCATTTGAAATTTATGAACAGTCAACGATACAATTATTGTATAGTCAACAATCAATCATAAGTATACCTAGTTATTAGTTACCTGCTATAACATATAGTTTTATGTATAAATAATTAAGTTGTAAATCTTCCTCCTTTACATATAATGGCCCTGTTTGGGAATTAGCTGTTAGCTTATTACATTAGCTGATTTGACTAGCTGTTTATGTAGACCTGTTTGGTAGAAATTAGCTGATTAATAATAGCGGTTTGTGCAAAAAGACGAATAAGGGCATTTCTTTTTTTAATACTGGAGGAGGAGTCTATTTATTAGGGTTAAAGAAGTCCATTAATTTTAATATTGCAAAACGCTAATTGAAAAAGCTCCTAAAATGAGTTTTTTCTAAATTAGCGTTTTCATCCCAAAACTCTCTCCCAAACCTCTCTCCACCAAACACTCCAATCAGCGGTTTCAGTGGTCAAGCTGCTAAAGTTGGTCAAAACCGTTCTTTTTATCCCAAAATGTTGTTTACCAAACATGGCCAATATGTATAATATATAAGAATATAGAATTTATTTCCTCTATTTATTCTTTACATGCAATTAGGTAAGAATATGAGATTATTAAATGCAATTGGATAAAGATATGAGATAATTAAATGTAATTGAACAAAAATGGTGAGTCATTTGAAACTAATAAAAATTCTGGAAGACGGTTGAAATCAAATATAGAGAGCAACATATGTATTATATTTTGAGACAATCATTTTTGGCAACTTCAAAATGAAATTTTATAACTGGATCTATGAATATTATGATATGTGTTTGCCCTCACACCTTTGAGAGGTATACACCTCTCAATGAACATGTATAAGCCCTTTCAAAAGTTTGCTGAGTTTTTTTTTATCATTTTGAAACGTTTGCTATGTATATCCTCGTATTCACTATTCATATTATTTGTCACATTTAACCAAATAACACCTATGAAAAAAATAATTGATTTACATTAAATTTATAGAAAATAAACTAAAATACTTTCTATCTTTCCCAATTAATAATCCTTATTTTCCAGGATAGTAGTTGGTTATGGAATTTTCATCTCATCACATTGAGGTAGTAATTCATGAGGTTGGTGGTTTGTGGGTTTTTATGGTTTTATTGACCGAACAAAACATTTTGAGTCGTGGCAACTACTTCGTTTGCTAGCAAATCGATCGACTTTATCGTGGATTATGTGGGGAGACTTTAATTGTATCCTCAAATAGGTAGAGAAAAAAGGAGGACCTATATTGTCCGTCCATCTAATGACTGTTTTTCAGTCTGTTGTGTCTGATGTAGTGCTGGACGAATTGATTCTCACTGGAAGTAAATATACATGGGAGAGGAGTCGAGGAACAGGGTTTTGGGTTCAAGAAAAGCTGGATAGGGGTTTTGCTTCTGCAAACTGGTTTGATCGGTTTCCTATGTACAGGTTTACTATATTTGCCTCGGCCTATTCTGATCGCGCCCCCATCTTTCTCAAGCTTCATCCGCTATCGTAAGGCTGTAAGAATCACAGATTTCATTTTGAAGCTGCCTGGACCAGGGAAGTTGGGTTTGATGCGTCAGTTCTGGACTGATGGAGGCTCGAATCCAGTATTGTCCAAACTTGTAGCATATTCCTCCTCGATAGAACAGTGGGGCAGGGTTTAAGAAAAAATTTACAAATCGAATAGCACATTGTAAAAGGCGCATATGTTCAGGAATAAATCAGACACGGGATCGATCGATGAGTATTTTGTAGCCAAACATAATCTAAACTATTGGCTCGAGGTGGAGGAGGCGTTTTGGAAACAATAGGCAAAGCTTTTTAGCTAGAAGGGGGCAGCAAAAATACGACATATTTTCATGCATGCGCAAAAGGACAGGAAGAAGCAGAACTTGCTGGTTCGGCTGAGGGACTCGGATGGGTTCGTATAGACTGGTCATCAAGAAATGGGTAACATTATCCACTCTTATTTTACTAATCTTTTTGTGCCCCCTACTGCAAAGTTTTTTGAAATAGTAGACGTGGTGCCTCAAGTAGTAATTGATGATACAAACATGTTGTTAATTGCTCCTTTTTCTATTGATGAGTTTAAAGTTGTTGTGTTCCAAATGAAAGCTGCTAAACTACCAAGGTCTAACTGTTAGGGATTAATCATCGAAATCAAACGAAGCGCAGCGGGAAAAGCTACCGTTTAAAATTTCTATAATCGTAGACCGTGTTAGACTACCTTGGATCAAACCCCAGAAATGTTTTTAACAAAGATTAAAGACTTACGAGTAATGTCTTTTCTAGAGACGGCTAAAGAAATCCAAACGTCAATAGATTCTCCGAAGGTATCGTGCACCAACCATAACGGAACAGAATCGATGCTAGCCGAATTAAGGAACGAAGAACGAAACCGAGATTAGGGAGCAAGAGGGGCTTGGCCAAAATCTTTAGTAATAGGGCTAGGGTTAGGTTTAATTCTTTTAATTGCTCCTTAAATACCTTTTCTAATTAGGTTTAGATTAAGTGTGGCTTATTTCAAATAAACCCTTAGTGATCCTATATCATAAATATAACATTATAGATCATATTTAATTCAATTAGGATCAATTGGATTTAATTGAAATATTCCACAATTGTTATTAAGGCCCAAAATAATTAAATTGCATTATTAGTTCCATTAATAATTTATCCTATGCAATCTAATTAATCAATTGATTACTTAATTATATTAGGAAATTTATTAATTAACTATAATCAAATTAAATATAAATTGGTTAACTTGTTATAACGAATAATCAATTAGTCCCTTCTATTAATTAATTGACAATTAATTAACCCGTTCCTTTCCGATTAAATACAATACATGTATTTATGATTAAATTCTACTCCAGCAGTTGTGTGTGCACGATCCTAAGGATCAGTTCTCAGTCAGTGATGGACCTAAAGCCCAATGACCGTAAGTGGGTTCTAGCAAACCATTATGGTCCCAACTGATACCAATTATTTCAGCCATCTTAAGAAGACACGTGAAACCCAATAGATGATCTTTCAGAATCTCTTACCAATTGCATATTGATGTTATATGTCTCGTAGCTGTCATTCTCCGTACGGTTTATTTTATTTCTTGATCGAAAGTGAACTGATGAATCAGATAAGTAAACTACTTATCAGGGTGTGTCCATACACTTATTCAGTTCCACTTAACAAGTGGCCAATCTTGTTAGGCATATATGAAAATGAACGAGATTCCACATATGAAATCAAGTCTAGAGATAGTAGGGTTCTACACTCAGAAAGATTAATGACACGTCCATCATGAATCTTTCTAGAGCGGATCAGTCCTGTCTTGTATTGAGTTACATCAATACTTACCTACATCCACATATGATTATACAAGTAATGCAGTTGTATATTCAACATCACTGCACAGATACTGAATGCATAGATCGTTGGTTATATTCATTCCCACAAATAGAACAGGTCTAGGACAAGTTTATGATTATCAATCAACAGATACTTCATTCATGTTTACAACAACAACAACAACAAAGCCTTAGTCCAGAAATCACTACAAGAAAAGTGGGTATCAGTGAGAAAAAGTTAACGAGAATAAAAACTATTCTCATTAAAATCATAATTTTAATGAGAATAGTTTAATGAGAATAAATTATATGTTTTATTATTAATGATAAAATAATTCATTTATTAAATTTTATTTTATTTTATTCTCATTAATATCAATTTCATACCAATTTATTATATTTCATTTTTTATTATTCTTATTATTGTATTTCACTATGATATCAATAACACATCTGATTCTCACTATTTGCTTAAAAAAAAAATACCACAAAAAAAGTTTCCCTCCCCCCAAATATTGAGTTACCGCCACTCTCCAAATAATCCCTCTAAAAAAAATTTGCCCCAAATAAAAAGCTAAAATCAAACGCTAAACCCTACTTTCCCCAACTCAAACGCGCAGACAATCGATTTCACCAAGCTAAAATCAAATCTCGCCTCCGATGAAATTCAGATCGACCTAAGTTGTCCTCGCCACCTCCTTTGACATCTCGACTCCTCTCTAATTGCAGCTACTTCTCTATGCGATTCTGCCATCTTCACTGTAAGTTTTTCTATTCCACCTATAACCATCCATTTTATATCTTGGTTGTTCACGTATGCTCTTTCTTTCCCATTGCTCTTGGACTGATTGAAATTGAATAGATAACCCAAAGGTAAAATTTCTAATTAAACTTCACATGGTGTTCTGAATGCATAATTCCTGGTTCAGATTGGAACTTTTACTACAGTCTCAATGATAATGGGGGATTTATGCTTGAGTAAGGATTGTTGAATCGATTATTGATAATTTCTTCATGGGATTTATACTTGAGCAGAGATTTATACTTAAGCAGGGGTTACTGATACCCAGTTCTATTTTGCAGGACGGGAAGACAATCTACCAGATACCTCAACTTGTCAAGGCAAGACACTGGTGGAGAATATATCACTCTCCGGGTTTTATTAATTCCTCCTAATCCCTAATTTGCTTCACTTTCTTCTATAAGGTCCTGGATTGATTATTCTTTACATTATCTGGAACTTGCATGAGTAATTAAAGTCTAAGATTGTCATCAATTCTTTTAATTATTGTGTGATCTTTGCCTCATGCTATGTCCATTATGATATAATAAACTAATCAAAATGTAATGAATTGAAAGGTATAGACCAATTACATATGCATTACTTGTTTTTATGTGCTTTGCCACTCAACGTAGCAATACCCACATGTCTGGATATAGACCAATTATATATGCATTACTTGTTTCAATGTGCTGCACTAATCTTCTTGTTTTTTTATTCTTTTTTATTTTCTCCTCAAACCCATACTTAAGTTGATGGGCCTACATGTATATGAACATAAAAGCTAATGCTAAATTTGATATGAATTAATATGAGAAATCCTGAATTTGGTATGAATTAATGTGAGAAATCCAATGAAAGGAACCAGTTCTGTTCTGTAAACAAAACTGATAACCCAGACAATTCTGTTTACAGCTGGAACTAGTTTTGTTTATGGAATTGGGTTACCATTTCGGTAATCAATTATTTGTCCTGCTCTGCTTTATTAATTTTAAGAGTTATATATGTATATATAACTTTATGTATCTGTCCATTGATTCTCCTGATTGGGCTTTTAATTCATGAAAATTCGTGGAGTCTTTTAGTCCTAGAACTAAAGTTGTGATATTAAACAGATTTGAGAGTTCACTACTACCAAGGATTCTATTTATGATGAATTAGCATTTGTTATAGGAAACAGAGGAAGCATGTGTAGTTCTTATTACTGTTGTTTGAATTTGGTTTATACTTGGTAAGCTTTACTCTGAGGATGGGGAAACCAAGCAACGACCAACTCATTCACCAGAATTTGGTTGGGTCACTCAGTCGAATGGGTTCTCTATCTTTACTATTGGTTTTCATTCCCTCTAAAGCGTGTGTAACAAACATAAACTTCTTCAACCGTGGTCCGACTTACTTGCTTATCGCTCTCCCTTTAAAAACCGGCTTTCTTTGCCCAGGAATTCTGAGCTAACCAGTAGAACTGACCTTTGCTTCATGCGTGATGGGATCGAGCTAAAAATCTCTTCATCTTACTTCAACTCCAGTGTGTCCTCGGGGAATCAAAGGTTCCCAATAGCAAGCTTCTTTCCTAATTCCTTCCTTATACTAGAGTAACTGTAGTAGTAGCAGTAGGAATAGATAACTGTAGTAGTAGGGGATATAGATATTTTGACCAGTAAGAAGCCAATTTGTATCATTAGTACCTTTTAGGATCAATTTTTCCATATAATTGAATACACCCAGAGATGGTAACTATGGATCATCTGCGTGAGTCATAGAAATGTTCCATAATCTAGTAAGAACGAGAACGTGTTGTTGACTTTCTTTTAGAGGCATTTTGTTCAAACAATTCGCTATTTTTGCTTGCCTTATTCATAAGTCTTGCTCTTTGAGTATTGCACAGAAGAAGCATTTTGGATTGGTGCAACTCTGCTAATAATCCCAACAAAGATCAGGGGTAGATCAGGGGTGATTGTGAAAGTGGTAAGGTTTAAACTCTCTTTCCTGGAGAATTCATGGTTAAGGAAACATAATATATATATATATATGGGCATGCCTCCCACTAAGTATACCAAGTTGCCAATAAACCAAACTCAAAGATTCATGAACAGTTGACCATATTATATTGTACTTTCTCATCTTATTTTAGTAGCTTTAACATTTCTCAATATTATTAGGAAACTTCCATCAGTAACGTTCTAAGTTTGAGATTGTTGTTGCAGTTCAAATTTATTTTTGGAATAGCCACCAACTTTTAAAGTTCCAATTTATTTTATATGTTTTTCCATATTGATGTCATCTTTTTTTTCCTACTATCCTATTTGAGTTGTTAGGATATGAATGATACTTTCTCTAAAATATTTAATATGTTGAACTAATGATCATCTTTTTGCCATGTATAGTTGAAATGATAAAGGACAAAAATAGCAAGTTAAAGGCCCCAAAGGGTGGAAATTTTATACCACCTGGGATGTTAGCTAAGAGGCGAGGAAGTGAACTGAAAACACGTAAAAGTATAAAAGAAACTCCTAAAACATTGGTTGCAAATCATACAAGTAAGTATAGTTTCTGTCTTTCTTATTCTGTTTTTCATTTTCTTTCATTTTCATTTTCTTTCTATGGTTACCAGTTCTGTTTATAGGGAAAAAAAGTAATATTTGGTCACTGCACTTGTTCAGATTTATCAAATTGGTCATGTACTTTAATTTGGGCTCATATATTATATATTAAGCATGTGAGTCCTTCTAGTTCAATTGACAAATTGTATTGAAGTATATGGGGCTAAATTTTTATGTGTTTTCAAAAAATTATTAGAAGTTCTGTTTACAGTACTCTGTTTACAGAACTGATTATCTATTGAAGTATATGGGGCTAAATCTTGGCTGAAAAAGAATAGAATTACCTATTTACAGTACTCTATATACAGAACTGGTAATCAGTTCTGTTTACAAAAAAACAGAACTGGTAATCAGTTCTGTTTACAAAAAACAGAACTGTTAAACCAGTTCTGTTTAGTTCTTTATAGAACTGGGATACCAGTTCTTTTGTTTACCGAACTGGTTTCCAGTTATGTAATAGAACTGGTAACCCAGTTAACTAGTTATGTTACAACTGGTACTTATTCCTAAATCCAAAAATAGCTCAAACTTATTAGCAAATGGGATGTGAAGAATATTTTTGGTTAAGAAAAGTCTTCAAAGCATTGTTAATGGTGCAGTTATCTGCTCAGTTACCTCCTTTCCTTCACATACAATTTTAACTCCACAAAACTCTGATGCATCCTCAACTATCTCACTTATTCCACTTCCTTTCTTTCCCTTCACTTTCCTATATCAGAAAACAATTTAAATAAATCTCAGAATTCTAGATGAGTTATCCAATAATTTGAGAAATACTTTCAAAATAGGGAGTGATAGATATATTTGACCTGAGGGTGGACTTGGAGGTTCCAAGCACAAGCTTCCTAACATTGAGAATGGGAATGAGATCCAATATAGCTTTTTCCACCAACATCGAGAATTCTATATGCCTTTATTTGTTTCATTCTCATTTACTTCACTTTAACTATCAAACTTAACAATACTATATTTATGCTTTATAATAATAATACATTGGCCGCAGAACACACATTCATGAACTTTTGAAGTAGTTCTCTTCGCTTCCCTCTTTCTTGTGCCATGTAAATCGCTGTCTGTTGAGGCCCCACTTGATTTTTTGGAAGCCTACCCACTACATAACATCATATGCATTTAGGTGCATTTAGCTTCCTATTTTCTAACTTTCAACATTTATTTATTCATATATCACTGTTGAGATTTAGCACTATAATGGATCCAAAGAATTTTGAATAACAAGGAATATGAATATGCTTATGTTACTTCATCCAATAGGTATATTTAATAGAATTCAAAGTCATCTATTTATTAATTTATACCCTAAACCAGCAGGCAATAATGACACTTTAAGCTGTCCCAATTTTACAGTTTCAAAACGTACCTAAACTCATATATACATATACATGCTGGTAAACTCAGTTTTGTAATGGTTTCCAGTTCTGAACTGGTTTGCCATTCTATTACAGAACTGGTTTGAGCATAAGCAAGTTGATTTGAGCATGTTACCAACAAAACTGGGAAACAAAACTGGTTTCTAGTTATGGTATTATGTCTTTAGTTGTTCAAATATATTTGTTTTAATTTTTACTGGTTTTTTTGATGTTATTTTATATATATATTAAAGGTAGCAGCTGTCATGTTCTTGTTATGCACTATGGCGAAAAAGAATACATAGACAAGGATTTCAATGAAGACAGTTCTTACTTAGATGTTTTGAGGTTATGCAAAAAATTTTGCGATATATATTCTGTTCAGTTCAAAATCACTGACGATGTGGGATTTTCATTAGATGATGATACCGATATCATCTTCATGCTTAAGGATCATGCAGGTGATCCAGAGATACATGTTAACTTCAACGAAGATCCAAAAGCCCCCCTTTTATCCTTCAAACTTCCAGAGGACAATCCACCATTAGGTACGATTATAAAACTGTTTCATTGATTTTGTAGTTATTCATTATAATTTCATTTTTAAAATATCTCTTTGCAGCTTCAACTGTTGCAATCTCATCGAATCCGATAGTTACAAATATGCCGGAGTGCAATCCATCATTAGGTAACATTGAAAATCTATTTTAATGGCTATGTTGTTATTCATTACAATTTCATTGATTAAAAATATCTTTTTACAGATCCAATTATCTCAATTTCATCAAATCCGAAAGTTACAAATGTTAAGATTGTAGGCGGTCTTAAGGTAAACAGGAAGGTGACAGTGTCTGGTGTTGTTGTTGGAGGGAATGAACAAGCTAGCACTATTCAGATGTTTATCACCACTTCAAAGAACTTTGGAGTAGAGAATGATTTTCAATCTATTAGCTTATCTCAGACTGAGAAGGCAAGTAATTTACCTTATTCAAAGTGGAAATAGTGATGGTAATATTTATTTTCGCAATGCAATTTAGTGCTAACTCTTATATTCTTTTTATGTATTTAAGGTGTTTCTTATACCACCAGAAGCTGTTGGTCAATATCTTGTAGCAAAATATACTCCTATTGCTGAAGATGGTAAATTTGGTGACTCAGTGTATATTATATCAGACAAGTATGTCAAAGGTAAGTTAATTATGTGCTATGTATTTTCCTCATGTTAAAACATATAGTTTTGTGTTCTCCATGGTATAAATCTATTATAGACATTGAATTTAAACATCTTATATTGTTAGATTCTACACCTCAAGGGATGAGAAAAGTCAGGGGGAAGAATATGAATAAGAAAGTTGCATCTCTAAAGACCGGAGAAAAACTTAAGATTGAATTCTACAATAATCGTGCTGTGGGTGATAATCATAAATCTTGGTCAAGGCACTTGGGGAGACTTGTTCGTGATGTCAATATTTGTCCAATACAATTTCAAACTTGGAAGGATGTGACGAAAGAAGTCAAGAACCATCTATGGGTCTCGGTCAAGGTAAATCTATTTTGATTAATTACATAAGAGAATCCCTTAACTGTATAGGATGGTTCGTAAAATCTATTCTGAAGTAGTGATCTTTTATTTATTTGTTGTAGTACTTATGTGTTGTATCATTTGTTGTAGGACTGTTTTGAAAATGAGAACATGGACATTTATCGCGAAGAAACCTTGGAGCATATGGGTTATTTGTGGACAGCATGGAGGTCAACTTTGTACCTTACTTATGTGAGACCTTGCAAAACGAAAGGAGAAGCCTTGAAAAATTGTCCACCGTTTATTAATGTTGGAGATTGGACATGGCTTGTGAATGAGAAGTTCTCTACTGAAGAATTTCAGGTTTAGTATTTTGCTTGTATATTACAACTAAACAGTTCATAAGGAAGCTGATGTTTTTAAATGTTTATAGAGAATGAGCAAACGAAATATGAAAAATAGAGCCAAGACTGTGATGCCTCATCGAAGTGGAAGTAAACCACATCGAGCAATTATTTATGATATGGTAAGAAACAAGTTTACAATGTTTTTTTCATTTGTTTCATTAATCACTTAAACAAATTTACACCTTCATTTACGTCAAACTAGGGAGGCAAAGATGGAAATCCACCTAATTTCCCAAGACTTTTCTTCGAGACTCGGCAAAAAAATGGAAAATTGCAAGACCAAGAAGCGACAAACAAATATGTCAGCATTTCTAATTAGCCATCTAAGGTATCTTATTGTATGTTGTTTTTTATACCACATGTAATCCGATGGGCTTCTTTGTAGGATGAAATTGTGAAGACCACACAATTTGACCCATCACTTTCTACGATGGAGGTGATTGACAAATGCTTTGGACCGCAGTCCCACAACCGTGTCTTTGGTTATTGAGGTGGAATAAAGCGAAAGCAATTGAGTGGACCAAAATCTACTTATGAAAAAGAGCTTGAGGCTAAAATCCAAGCAAGGGATGCTAAAATCCAAGATAATGAAGAAGAAAATCGTAATCTCAAGAGAAGATTGGAGGCGATTGAAAGTAGGTTAGACATGGGGAATGGTTGTGTCCAATCATCACCTGTTGCATCTCCAAGTACAAATTCTGACCATCATGAGGTGTGTGATCTTTAACATATCTCTCATCTTTAAGCACATGTTTTATTTTCTTTTGAGTCCTCAATCTTTTACAGGATTACATATGATTTTTAATGCAAATGCTGCACATATTGATGTCATCAAATGTGCTCCAATATACATTGCCTTGTGTCTTCTGGTTCAGTATTAGTGTTGTTGTTCCTACAAAATTAGCATGCCAACTGAGCCTATATAATTAGATAAGAGTACATAACTATGTGTATTTTGTGAATGCTTTTGACACGAAAAAGTTGAGATATGAATAATTAAGTTGACTTGTAGAATATATACAGAAAGAGAAGTTACTGGTGGGAACTGGTGGATATGGGAAACAATTAAGTTTGGTTGGTTGGTTGGTATAACAGTAAAGGAGAAAATAACAATGACAAAGAGTTGAATGTTTTTAATATATTCCAGAACTGTGCTTCAGTTGTTGACATTTTTGGACATAATTGAAATTTCTTACTTTAAACAGATGAATCCTTGGTGTTTTCAACGTTTGATAGCAAAAGGCATCCAAATTTGCCTTTTAGCAAACTGTCATTAGTTATCTGTGGTCGCTTTCGAACAGAGTAGACATTGAAATTATCATATTTACATGAATATAGCATAATTCAACTTGATTTGATTTTCAGAAGTAATTTTACCCACAAGTTGCAGTTATGTTGTTTGGTATAGTTTGTTTCATATTTTCTTCTCACCATGTGAAAGTTTGTTTGATTTATCTAATTGTAGAATGCTAGAATTGACAGGACATAACTCCAAGCTTTGAGATTAATTTATGTCTGAATGTCAATTAATGGAGTCAAAGCGTAGAGCAAAAATTGACTCAATAAGACTTATTATTGAGTCTTTTATCTAAACGGTGTACATAAACCTTTCTAGATTATTGAGTCTAACTGTAAAACGCTAGAATTAACCGGACATAACTCAAAGGTTGATTTCTGTGTTATTAATTAATGTTTTTATTATTTCTTGTAGGGAATATTAAAGTGAAGGTTAAGTGAAGGTTCAAGCCAACATTAGACTAGAAATTAACATAGTTAGTATTTTTTGGACAAATAGTTCTTTCAAATGAACATATTAGTACATTTTGTTTTTAGTCTTGATGAACAAGAACATGTTATTACTTTTTGGACATATGCAGTATATATTTAGTAAGGCAAACATGAAATTGTTCCTATGCTACTTTGAAAATATATGATAGGTTCATTTGTGATGGAAATTTCTAATTTTTGTTTTTTTTTTGCAATTATTATTTATTTCTTGTGATGGAAAGCTGATGATGCAATAAGAGATTTTTAAATCATTATAAATATTTATAGTGAGAACAGTTTTTACATTCTATATTATGGTATAATAAGAAGAGTTTTTATTATTATGAAAACACTAATGAGAATATTTTTTAACATTATTATTAATTTCTGGTAATAAATATATTTTTTGTATAATATAAGTAATGATATAATTATGTATCATTATAAACATTCTAATGAGAATATATTTTAATCATTACAACTATTTTAATGAGAAGTGACTATGTCATTATTACTTATTTAAATAACATAATTTTGTATCATTATAAACAATCTAATGAGAATATATTTTAATCATTACAAATATTTTAATGAGAAGTTTTCATTATCACTAAATATTATTTTAATATGGATAAATTTATTATCATTGTAACTTTTATAATGAGGATAAATTTTATTCTCGTTGATAAATTTAGTAAGGGACCCTAGTAATGAAGGGCCCCATGAGAGTAATTATTCTCATTAAAAACACTTTTATGAGGATATTTAGGCTTTTAGTGAGAATATATACCCTCCTTAAAAGCTGTTTTTTGTAGTGAATGATTCGGGGTCGGCTAACATGAACCATCATATAAAACCGTGAAATCAAGTCGTGTCAGCGACACAAATTATCTCCCTCCACTCGTTCCTACCCACACGACAACAACGTTTTACCGTTGCGCTATACAACAACAACAACAAAGCCTTAGTCCCGAAATGATTCGGGGTCGGCTAACATGAACCATCATATAAAACCGTGAAATCAAGTCGTGTCAGCAACACAAATTCGCTCCCTCCACTCCGTCCTATCCACTACCATATTTTCCTCAATTCCCAGTAAACTCATATCACTCTCGATCACCCTCCTCCAAGTTTGCTTAGGTCTTCCCCTACCCCTCACCACTACATCTCTTTGCCACTCTTCGGTTCTCCTAACCGGCGCATCAATCGCTCTACGTCTCACATGGCCAAACCACCTTAGTCGGTTTTCTCTCATTTTATTCTCAATAGATGTGACCCCTACTTTTGTTCTAATTATTTCATTACTCACCCGATCCTTTCTCGTATGACCACACATCCATCTCAACATACGCATCTCCGCCACCGACATCTTATGGATGTGGCAGTGTTTCACTACCCAACACTCCGTACCATATAACAATGCTGGTCTAATTGTCGTCCGGTAGAATTTCCCCTTCAATCTATTAGGCATGTCGGGGTCACAAAGGAAACCCGTAGCACTCTTCCACTTCGACCAACCAGCTTTAATCCTATGAGCAACATCTCCATCTACTTCTCCATCCGTTTGGATAATAGATCCTAAATACCGGAAGCAATCCGAGACCTGAACAACTCTCCCATCTAGGGTGATTGTCCCTGCCTCCCTATTCCTATGGCCGCTAAACTTACACTCCAAATATTCTGTCTTACTTCGGCTCAACTTAAAGCCTCTAGATTCTAGAGTTTGTCTCCATAGTTCCAACTTCCTATCCACTCCTTCTTTCGTCTCATCAACCAACACAATATCATTTGCAAACAGCATGCACCATGGTATTCATATAATACTTATTCATATAAATAGAATGAATTAATGTC
The DNA here is from genome assembly GCF_963576675.1 of Euphorbia lathyris. Classification (NCBI taxonomy): domain Eukaryota; kingdom Viridiplantae; phylum Streptophyta; class Magnoliopsida; order Malpighiales; family Euphorbiaceae; genus Euphorbia; species Euphorbia lathyris. Next base: position 95,200,221 of record NC_088910.1, read on the forward strand.
TTTATTCATATAATACTTATACAATGTATTCAAACAATATACATAATGTTTAATATATGGTATAGAACCAATGCCCTAAGAACTAGGGCACACCAACAATCTCCCACTTGACCTATGTCCAAGCAGGTATTGCCCTAATTCCTATAGATCTAGTATGACTGTCATGCTCTGCCTGTCTCTTCTGTGTCTACTCTCTCTAATGATAGTTCACCTCTATTTACGATTTCTCGAATGTAGTGAAATTTCCTGAGGACGTGTTTGGATCCCCGGTGTGACCGGGGCTCTTTAACTTGTGCAATAGCCTCATTATTATCATAAAATACCACGACTGGGCTTAGGATATATAGTGGGGACCAGTTGCACCAGGGAGATCCTCTGTCCCCTTATCTGTTTATCCTATGTTCTGAAGTTCTTTCTAAGCTAATATTACTGGCAGGTCTGTCCCCTTCAGCTAGAATGTACCCTCAGATTTAAAACAGGAAATTTCCTCTTTTTTGCAAGTCTACTCACCCTTGGATACTGAAAGTTATCTTGGGCTTCCGTCTTTTATCCGGAGATTTTTTGAAAGACCGATTGAGGAAGTGGGTTAATAGCTAGAGTTTTCTTTTTCTTTCTATGGCAGGGAAAGACATTCTACTCAAGTCTATAGCCCAAGTTATCCCTATCTTTTGTATGAGCATGTTTCTAATACCCCACTCTATATGTGAGGACCTCCAGAAGATGATAAATTCTTTTTAACGGGGTATATGAAGGAGAATGGGAGGAAGAAAGTCCATTAGGCTGGTTGGAAAAAGCTAAGTGCAGGAAAAGGATAAAGGAGGGTTAGGGTATAGAGAACTACATGAGTATAACCTCTCATTACTAAGGAAACAAGGATGGAAACTGATTCATAATCATCATAGTCTGGTAAGCCGAATCTTCAACGTGAAATATTTTGCAAATGATGCTTTCTGCCCTTTCGAATTGGCCAATAATCTCAGTTACGTTTGGATGAGTATGTGGAGTAAAAAGAAAATTATCCTGGGGTTTGGAATAAAAACCAACCCTAAGAGACTCTTAGTCGTCTATCCTTTCACAATTGGTAAATATAATACATACTAATTTTAATGATAAAAAAAAATAAATAAGGAGTGAGTATGAGGGATATTGTTGGAGATGACATGTATTAGTCACTCCATATTTCAATTGTTTATATTAATTTTAGAGAGCGGACTAAGGGTCTCTTGGAGATGTTATAAATGGAAGAGAATTGAAATATGGAGAGGTCTACAAGTGAGAATGTAGCATAATAAAAATGTGTAGCCCAGCAGTTGCAACATGTTGAGGATTATTCAAAATAGGTCACAAGGGTATAAAAGAAGATGAGTGCCCCCTAACAATTGGCATGGACACTGGCATGACACGATCTTTAGCTACCTGTCGACCGTGCGGCACTAGTAAGAAGGAGAGAGTATTATTAGTGCCGCACGGTTGACGGATAGCTAAATATTGTGTTCGTGACATAATGCATGAGACAGACAGAACCAACACAGGACATTATTACATTAAATCACCTTCCTTCTTAATTTACCACATGCCTTTGAAATGAACCAAAACAATACAAAATCATGTTGAGTTTGTGAACTTGAAAGAACCAATCAACCAAAGTGCAGTCAATTTTATTACTTGCTACTCAACACCCAAAGCAAAGAAGTGGATCCGCACTGTAAATTGTGCAGCAATTATCATATTTCCAATATCAATAATGTACTGTGCTGAATTCATAAGCCTATTATATATCTACCCAATTTTATGCAACACAGGAAGCAAAACGTGATCCAAAAGAAAAAGAATATAGCCTTAAAACATAGATAATCCAAGCAAGTACTTGATTATATAATCCTAATCCATCTATTATCGACAAGAAATGACTAAATGCAATACCCACCTCCCTCCCTTCATATACACATTTCAATTAACATACAATTCAATCTCAAATGGAGTTGGGGCAAGCAAATCGTTTTAGTACAGCAGACTTGTTTGGTGAAAAACAAGACTGATATATGAGATGGGGCAAGCAAATCGTTTGAACCCTTGGGCCCTTTTAGGGCTGTAAATGAGTCGAGACGCTCGTTCGGTTCGATTTATAAACAAATTGAGCTTGAGCACGGCAAAACTCGGCTCAAAAGCTCGCAAGCATGCTCGATTATAGATTCATGAACAATCTAGATTATAATATTCATTAACACGCTATTGAGCAAACTTTGTTTGATTACTTTTTAATAATAGTATTTCTATAAAGGGAGAAATGTAAAACAACGTAGTAGTTTTGTGTAAATTCTAGTTTTGTAGATTTCAGAATTATGTAGTTTTGTTTTAAACAAATTTCAAATGAAATTAATTAATGAGTTGTTCGCGAGCGAGGTTCATGAACAGAATTAACAAGCTGCTTACGAGCAAAGCTTGGGAACAAGCTCGTGAGCACGATGTTGAGCTCGAGCTTGAGCTCGTCAATTTTCTAATGAGCCGAGTATTAGTACGCCAAAGCTCGGCTCGGGCTCTGTTGGGCGTACTAATAGAGATTAGACCTTCATTTAGCAATCTCTATAAGTTGAAGGAGCCCGAGCCGAGCTTGTTCCCGAGCATTAGTATGCCAAAGCTCGGCTCGGGCTCCTTCAACTTATAGAGATTGCTAAATGAAGGTCTAATTTCTATAAAGAAAACGCAAGGATATCTCCATTTTCTTTCTTTCTTCTTTAGGTTAGTTGAAGTTTCTGTGCAAGGCACTATGTCAAAACACTGAAAATAAAAATTTCCAAACCATAACCTCACAAGTGTAATTACACCAAAAATATTAAGAGGTCTATTACAATGCCAAGGGCTTAAAGCACTTTTTGGCCCCTGACCTATCCAAAATTTGTGCATTTGGTCATTGACCTATTATTTGGTCATATTTGGCCCCTGGCCTATCAAATTAGATAAAATTCAACCCATATTGAATAAAAAATTAACTTTGTTGGAAAATTAACAGCAGTCACCAATACAAAAACGACACATGACACATAAATAAAATTAATTTTCAACTGGAGATGACAATAGTAACTATTTTACATAGTAAAAAAATCCTAAAAACTTTTTCTAATATTCCGATAGAGTGAAAATTAATTTTATTTATGTGTCATGTGTCATTTTTGTATTGGTTATTGCCGTTAATTTTCCAACAGAATTAATTTTTCATTCAATATGGGTTGGATTTTATCTAATTTGATAGGTCAGGGGCCAAATATGACCAAATAATAGGTCAGGGGCCAAATGCACAAATTTTGGATAGGTCAGGGGCCAAAAAGTGCTTTAAGGCCAAGGCCATATATGAGACATGACCAAGATTCAAGCTATTCTCAGAAATGTGAATTGGACAAAGGAAATTGTTTAAAAACAATAGTAACCATACAAGTATTCTTCAAGATAATCAGGACAACAATTTTTGCATACAGAGCATGACTCTTGCACATAGCATCCCGCCCTCCAATTCTAAGAAATAATTGATATAGGCCCTAGATCAATTTCTGGCTATGGGACCTTTAAGTACAAAATCTGGTAGTGAAGGAGAGACTGGTTTTCTTGGTTTTTATACCCTGATGATGACCTATTTTGTTAGGTTAAAGGGTAAGGGCTCATTAGAGAGAAGCGTACCATCTCAAGAACCAAATTCAACTTCACTTCCCTATTTCAGTTTAGCAAACAGCATTATATAGGAGTGCAGCCCTTATCTGAAATTAATTGAAATCAAGCAAATATTTAACTAACCAATCTGCTGCTGACTAGGAAATTAACAATCATGCACATGAACACAGGAAATACATTGCCAATTTGTGATCTTAGAGATATATGGGCAATATCAACTCCCAAAATGAAGAAATCTAGACATGCCAGTGGATTAATTTCTGATAGATCCATCATCAAATATCAACAATCAATCAAGTAAAAAACTACATCAACCAAGATCAACATTAACATGTAGCATCATGATAATATATTGATCAGCAAGGATATCATAAAGTTAAAGATGCACAATTTTCATGTGATAAAACATTAGGAGAAATGTACAAGAGCAGGAATGGAGGAAAAAAAGTTCTTACAATTTCCCCCAATTCATCATTTTCCACTTAGCACATTGGTGCGATTAAAAACGGTTTAGTCCATTGCATCACAGATTCCTGGTACCAGGTGAATCCCAAAACCAGGTGACTCTCAAAACATATACAGGACAGAGCCTCAGTATAGGATGATCGTATAAATGACAGCATAGTATCAAAATCTTGCAGAAACGACCTGGTGCTTCATTTTGTTGCACCAAAAATGCCATTCCAGTGAGCAAAAGCTAAAGGAACTTGAATCATTAATCAATCAGCCAGGGAAACAACCCTTCAAATATGCACAATAGAGAGAAGAGGAACAGAATGCACAAAATGAATATGATGTCTCAACTCCCTCATTATCCTCTGAATCACATCACGCGAAAGAACCCACAAAAGAAACATTATCACTTGTCAGCTAAGTAGATGGAAGCATCAAATCTTGGCTCATAGAAACACACCTGACTGTTATATGACTGAAGAGCACATCCAGCTATCCAAGACCAAGCCTTTTTATCTACATCATATAGAAGGCCTTTTCCTTGGTTCCAAGATGTAAAGCAAATTAAGTTATCCTGTCCAAAGCACTCAAATCTCTCAGCCGATAACCTCAAGAGAGCTCGAAAATACTTTGGGGGCATTCTACTGATCTCCACCCACATTACCTTCGTATGATCCAATTCCCAAATTCTCATGCTCTGAAGAGTGCTATAGAGGCCAATTCTTCCAACTAGAAAAAGACGCTTTTGTGTACCTGCAACCAAATATCCATCCAACAAAGACCGTGGAAATCTAGCTGGAATGTGTTCCCAGTAACCTGTGTCAAGCCTATACATCATCAACCCAAGTGGCGAAAGAGTTTCTAGATACAATCTGGAGTCACAATATGCCATCTTTGAGGAGCAAAGATTGACTGCAGGCATTATTTGGTGGAGTGACCATCTGTCGAGTTTTGAATCGTACACTTCAGTGGGCAATGACTTATCACCATAAATATCGCTTGTGGCTATGACTTTAAATGACCTGTCCATTCTATCGACAACCAATATTAACTGCCTCTGTTGATTATAATGCATGCTAGGCAACGTTCTCCAAGCTTGAGTGAGTGGATTACAAACTAAAGTCTTGAAAGTTAGCCCATCGAGTCCAGAAAAACAAACAAGTCCTGCTGAAGAGCCCACCAACCAAAATGCCCACTGAGGCAAAAATGTGAAAGGAATTCTATACCAAGTTTTCAAGGGCAGGCTAAAAACTGAGCATTGTGATGTTTGTGTGTTCTTCCAGAATGTCAAAAGACATGGACCATGAGATGGAACTTGTGAGTGAAATGTAAGAAAACTATTGTCTTGAAGAATAGAGTTCCACCTTTTACAAACCGAACGGAGACGAAATATCATAAAAGGAGGAACCCTAACCAAAATCTCACTAAGTAGATCTTCTGGCAACATGGCCCATATGTTATCCTCCATTTGAACATCAGGGCGAACAGCTTTACCAAATGTAGCTGCCGTTTCCTCATCTAGACCCCGTGGTTTGGTCTTAATCGCCTTCTGCTTCGAAGGACTAGTGTTCCTTGATCCAATGCGGCCCAAGGGGCTAGTATTCCTCGAACCACCTATCCTAATGGGTGAAATTTGTCTAGGACAACCATCATCATCTCGTGAACTCCCAGTTGTTGACAAGTTCTGGCTAGATACAATAGCCCCAGCAGCAGAAGATTCTCCAGCACCATCCATAAGCAGAATAATAGATTCTCAAAACCCTAGTTGATTCAAAAGAAATAAAATCTTACAACCCCAACTGCCCCATCACAAGGCTTCCCCACAATTCGAAATGCAAGCTCCAATTCATTGTATACGCAGCAAAAGAACAAATTATGTAGCCTAAATGATAAATTTAGGGTCTAATCGATAATACCCATTAATCCAAGTGTGACAACAATCCACTCGAGCTAAGATTGCATTTCAGATCAAATTGAAAAACCCGCAATATGCAGTCAGATCCAAAATGACAAGATATGGATGGTGCATTAATTGAAAGAAAAGATAAAGACCAGAAATCAATCCGCGTACATAAAGATAGAAGCTTTGATGAATAAGAAGTCGATTACCTGCTGGGTTTAAGAAATATAAAAATTTGGTTGGCGAGAAAGAGCTTGTTGGAGCTGAAACAAGTAGAAAATCTGGCGTAGAATTGGGCACAAAGGAAGAACCTAACCTCAAAGAGAGTCCCTGAGGCTCTTGGAAGTTGTAATCATGTTTGATTTATTTTGTCACTATTTGGAAACGATAAAAAATAAATTTGGTTGTAATCTGGTACAGCTGAGTATAATTAGTTTTCTGCTTCTTTCTTGAGCCAAATTGTACATGATAAAAAAAATATATACATTAACACTCCGTTTGTGTAGGGGAAAATATTATGTTTTGAAAAATTTTATGGAAGGAAAATATTATGCAGGAAAATAAAATATTTTTCTGTGTTTGGCAACAACACTGGAAAATATTATTCGGTATTTGGCTACAACACTGAAAAATATTTTCCACCCACTAAAAACGTGAAAAAACACAAAAAAAAAAACGTGAAAATTTGTTAAAAACACAAAAGGTGAAAAAATGCGAAAATCACGAAAATATTTTTCGGTATTTCGCTTTTTGTTACTTTTTCGTGTTATTCACAATTTTTCATGTTTTTCGTATTTTTCACGTTTTCGTGTTTTGTTTGCATTTTTTGTCTTTTCATGTTTATCGCGTTTTTCACTTATTGCCACGTTTTTGTATTTTAGCATTTTTTGCGTTTTCGCGTTTTTCGTATTTTTTTCACGTTTTCGTGTTTTTTGTATTTTTTACGTTTTTGTATAATTCGTATTTTCTCACTTTTTCGCGTTCTTCATGTTTTGTGCTTTTTCAATTGTTTACTTTTTTGCGTTTTTGTGTTTTTCACGTTTGTTCACTTTTTCATGTTTTTTGCGTTTTTTTTCATATTCTCGTGTTTTGTAACGTTTCACGTTATTCATGTTTTTTTGTGTTTCATATTTTTGTATTTTTACATTTTTTAACGTTTTTCCCATTTTTCTCTAAACGCGTATGTTTTGAGGAAATGTTTTACTCTTTTGAAAAGGGTAAAACATTTTCCCTTATTTCTTCCTTCCTTTTCCATTGACTTACCACTTATTTTCCTTTGACTTATTTTCCTGCCCAAACAAACACTGGAAAATTGGAAAAATACTTTCCTGCAGAATATTTTTCCCTAAACAAACAGAGCCTAAGGGCCCGTTTGTTTTACCTACTGTTTGATGTTGTTGTTGCTGTTTACTGTTACGGTTTGCTGTTTGCTGTTACAGTTTGTTGTTGTTGTTACGGTTTGCTATTTGCTGTTGGAAAAAGCTACTTTTCCAAAAAGCAGAGATTCTCTGCTTTTGTAAGAGGCTGTTTTTCGAGTGTAAAAGGCAAACAGGAGATCACTAACCAAACACCTAATATTGCTTTTCAATTGTAAAAGGCAAACAAGAGGTCACTAACCAAACACCTAAAACTCTCCCTTTTAAAGTTAAAAGGCAAAAGGTGCCTGAAAAGGAGCAACCAAACACCCCCCTAACTTTTATAAATAATTAGATCTGCATATTAAACTCACACATTTGGTTATCTCAAAGATAAGATCAGAAGTAGAATTGAAAATTGGAAAGAGAAGTTCTTGTCGAGGGTTGGGAAAGAGGTGTTGATAAAGACGGTTATCGAATCCATTCCTACTTAGTGTGTTCTATTTTCCGGATCATTTCTTTTCGGATATCAATGGCATGTCGAGTAGGTTCTGGTGGAAAAGCTCAAACAGTGCCGGTCGGGGAATTTATTGGATCAATTGGCAGCAGCTATGTAAACCGAAAGGGGTCGGCGGAATGGGGTTCAGAGACTTAAGATGTTTTAATTTAGCACTTTTGGCTAAACAAGTATGGAGGATCTTTCAAACCCCGTCTTCCCTTATGGCACGCATACTTAAAGCAAGGTATTTTTCGTCTAAAAATTTCTTGGAGGCTGAGGTTGGTCATAGTTCGTCCTACATCTGGCGAAGTATCCTTCGAGGGAGGGATCTTCTTGTTAAGGGACTGCGGGGGAAAATCGGTAATGGAGCTAATACTGCAATTTGGTCGGACTCATGGCTTCCGAACCCGGAGAATCTGTTACCGGTAAGTATCCCTGATCTAACGGTGGGGGATGGCACGGTTCAATCTTTACTTAATGATGAGGGGCGGTGACGGAATGAATTATTGGAGGCTGTGTTCGTTCATCGCGACCAGCAATTGATCGTGTCTATCCCAAGAAGGAATATGTTGTTTAGGGATAAATGGCTCTAGTTTTGGGAGAAAGATGGGGTTTACTCAGTACGGAGCGGATATAAGATTTCTATTTCATCTTTGGCGGACACATCCCCATCCCTATTAGTCAACTATAATGCGGTTTGGAATCTGGCTGTTGCGCCTAAAACGAAGAATTTCGTGTGGAGATTATTACCGAGATGCCTCCCTACAATATCAAATTTAGAATGGAGACATAGTAATTTGGCAAATTTCTGCCCGGTGTGTAAATTACCTAATGAGGATGAATCGCATGCCCTCCTGTGTTGTGGTAACGTGGTAGTAGCGTGGGAATATTTCTTTGGGGATTGCCGGATGAATCGGATACATTCCGTTGTTGAGTGATTCATTTCGATCTTAAATGCGAATTCAGATCCAAGGAAGGAGAAAATTGCATATATGTTGTGGGCATTGTGGAAAAATAGGAATCTGGCGGTTTGGCAGGGGAATATTGTACAGGCTGCTGATCTGGTATCAGAAGTGAGGCTTGATTTTGAAATGTGGAAAGCATCGGGAGGTTGAGGGAAGGGGCTCAGATGGCTGGTTAATCATCTGGAGATTCGGTGGCAGAAACCGATGGGGAACACGCTGGCGTGCAATGTGGATGCTGGTATTTTCAAGGAAAGCGGCTACTGTTCATATGGGTTCTTACTACGCAATTCGGATGGTCGGTGTATTTACGCGGCCCATGCTCAACTTGAGGGTATGTATGAACTAATTATTGCCGAAGCAGTGGCAATTCGGGAAGTTTTATCTTGGTTGAAGGTTAGGAACTATCGAAACATGGACGTCCAATTCGGGAAGTTTTATCGGTAGTTCATTCTATTAATGCATCCGCGTTTCAACTATCATACCTAGGAGGTGTGCTTATAGATTGTGTTTCTTTAGTACGAGACCTTGTTGATGTCTCTATTTCTTTTGTTAGACATGCAACGAAATCTGTAGCTCACCATCTTGCTCGGGCTGTAGTTTCTGAGTCTGTCCGTGGAGAGTGGGATGGTCCCCCTCCATTCTTATTCAATGTAATTTCTGTTGATAATACTTAATAAAGCATTCTTTGATTAAAAAAAAACTAAAAATGATTTTTTTTTTTTTTAAAAACTAAAAATGATTAATTTATAGTTCTAAAAAAATGATTAATTTATCCTAAATTTCATACAAATTAACTTCTACAACTTTCTATAATTTCTACTGCCAGTGTATCCTATGATTTAGGATAGTTGTGGCATGCATAGAAGGTGGTAATACAGACAATGCTGATTCTAATTCAAGATTTACTGAGTTTGAGGTTATTAGTGAATCTTGTCGATATTTATTAGCTAAGTGTATTGATATTTTTATCACTATTTATGATGTCAGTCAATCTTAATACTATCTCATTAGCTAATGAAGTTTGGTCCGACCTCTATAATTTGACATTTAGAATGCTATTTTTTTAAAACTGTTTTTTTATGGGTAAGTTACATATTTTTTCATAATTAGGTTAATTATTTACAATTATCTAAGATTTATAAAAAAAATTTAAAATGTCAAGTATTTGAAAACTAAAAGTGATTTTAATATATTTTAAAGGCTTAATGCACACCCAGCACTCTAAAGTTGTTCGTTTTGTTCATTTAACCCCCTCACCTTACGGGACAACCCTTTAACCCCCTAAACTCCATAAAAATGGTATTTCTCACCCCTTAACTTGTCCAAATTTGTCATTTTACCCATTTTCAACTCATCGAATATCCTATTTACCCCCTTAACTCCATAAAAGTGGTATTTCTCACCACTTATGATCCTATTTACTCTTAATTTCATAAAAATGGTATTTCTTATCCCTTTATAGTAGTAAAAAAAGTTGAATGGAGAAAGAACGAATAAAAAATACAAATAATAAGAACATTAATATAAACAAGTTAAATACATTATATGTAGGGATAATGTACCGAAATGGGCCTATGATTTTTGGGGAAGTATCAATTTAGGTTCCACTTTTATGGAAAACATAAATATAGGTTTAACGTTTAAAAAAAGTTATCAATTTAGGCTTCGATAACGGATTGTAAGGGGTGAAAAATACCACTTTTATGAAGTTAAGGGGGGTAAATAGAACATTCTATGAGTTGAGGGGATAAATGGACAAGTTAAGGGGGTGAGAAATACCATTTTTATGGAGTTTAGGGGGTTAAAGGGTTATCCCGTAAGGTGAGGGGGTTAAATGAACAAAACGGACAACTTTAGAGGGCTGGGTATGCATTAGAGCCTATTTTAAAAGAGAAAAACGTGGCTTTAGTATTCAATATTAAAGGGTGAACCTTTTTTTTTTTTTTTTTTTTTTGAAACCCCAAAAAAATAACTGCAATATTTGACAAAATTATAATAAAAATCTTAAAACTGTTTTTCTATGTAATTTGCTCTTTTTTTATTTATAAATTGATTTAGATTTTGCTTAAAGAAAAAAATTCTACTACTTTTTATTTGATTTAAAAACTGATACTTGGAAAAAAAAAACATTGATGCTTGACCAACAAAAACTAGCTAACGAAAAAAATGTTTGAAATTTAAATTAGGTAAAATGGTGATATATATTAATAATCCAACAAGTTTGACCGAAAATAGCATAGTTAATTTTCTAAATTTCCCATAAAATTTAAAATTTAATTAGTAAAAATAATTATAATAATATTAAAATTACTCAAGATTTGAGATAATTTAACCCATTGGACTAAAGAATTAGAAAGCGAGTATATATGAGCCCTAGAATTAGAGGTAAGTACATATAATTTGATTATACGACGTAGTTGAGTTTAGATTAGTAGGTAACTTATCATTTTTTGTTGACATGTTTGGATTACGTTGACATGCTAATTTAAAAATAATATAAAATGATACGAATATTTAAAATTATTGTTTATTTCTCATTTTTTTACATGTCACATTTATTGGTTAATCACACTAATCGCCACTAAACTTTAGTCATTTTATGGTATGGCCACTAAACTAACGTAATATAAAAATCACTCAACTTTATATTTTCTAACATTATGGCCACTAAATTTTAATTAACGTTTCAAAATAATTGTTAAAGACATCAAAATGATTAAGAATTAAAATTGTTTACAATGATATGAATCTACATTTTTTATTTTCCAAAATCATCATTTTTTAAGATTTTTCTTTGTGAAAATGCACATTCTCCCTCCTAACCAAAAAAAACATATAAATAACCTCAATTTAATAGCTTTGAAGAATTAAAATTGCTTAAAATCTCATTCATTCTTGAATTTTTTATTTTCAGGTCATCAACATGATTGAAGTTTAGCCGTCATAATGTTAGAAAATGTAAAGTTAAATGGCTTTATATTATTTTTTGAAATTTAGTAGTCATATCATAAAAATGTGTAAAGTTCAATAGCCAATGATGTAATTTACCCCACTTTTATTAATAAAAGTAGGATTAAGGTGCAAAAATACCGCTAACATTTTGGACCAGGAGAAATTTTATCCCTAACATCTAAAATTGTGCAATTTTACCCCTAACGTTGGTAGCCAAGAGCAATTTTACCCATAACGTTAGTAATTTGGGTCGATTTCAGACACTATTATAAAACACAAATATTTTTGTTCCTAATTCTGCATCAATTGCAGTTCTATAACAAGGATTTCATGTTTTTTATAATTTAATGATAGAACTGGAGATTAATATTTATAAATTCGGTGAATTTTTTGAATTTTTTTATCCAATTCATACAAAGACAATATATTTTTTTTATTTTTTTTTCACATCACAACATATGTTTGTGATTTGTTACTGATAAAACGACGCATGTGTGAAGTGGAAATGAGAAGATTCATACCAATAAGACGGTTTGATAAATTATTTCTCAAATTGACTCAATTTGGCTTCCAATGTTAGGGGTAAAATTGCACCATTTAGATGTTAGTGATAAAATTGCTTCTGACCTAAAACGTTAGAGGTATTTTTGCACCTTAACCCATAAAAATAATAAAATTATAATTTTTACTTACGGCTTAGGGACCGTTTTTAAATTAATCAAAATTAAGACTTGTTTGGTTCACTTGGTCTTATTTTGTATTATTGTTTTTGTAATATATAGTAGATGCTAGTTGGTTTTTTTTTTTTGTTAAAAGCAATGGTCTCCTATTTAGAATTAAAAGGTAAAAAGTAGTTACTAAATATCTTTTTGGAACCATTTATACATGTTATCGTGTCAGTGACCATTTTTAAATTAATTAAATGACTAAATATATAATTTCCAAAATCCAAATTCTTCCTATTGATTATTTTCATTTTTGGAACCATTTATGCGTGTTATCCATGCATCAGGGACCATTTTAAAATTAATGAAAGGATAAAATATATATTTTCCAAATTCTTGGTAGGGATAAAGATTAAGTTTACCCTAACATTTTAAGAACAGATGCAGGTTTAATTTTAACATATGAAATTGTGAATCGTAATTGATTTCAGCTCTACATTATAGAAAATTTGAAAATTGGTTTGACTAGTATTAAAATGTCACTTCAGAACTTTCAACCTTCCAAATATAATTATGTCTAAAATATTTAGTGTATTATTAATAAAATTCCAAAAATTCTATTAAATGCTAAAAACTAAATCTAGTATATATAAATTAATCATAAATTCTTTTTATCAAACTGTTTAAAATACTTACAAAAAAACCAATTTAGGAAACTACTTCAATTTATCAATAAACTTATTTAAAAAGTATGTGACACTTAATATTTATCGTGAGGATAATCAGACGGCAGATTAGCTTGCAGGCTTTGGGCAATCGGCAGCTGACAATTACTGGTGGAACTCTGCTCCGCATTTTTGTCAGGCTTTCTTGTTTGACGATTTGTGCAATGTTGCTCACATTCGCTTTCTATAATTTTTTGTTTTTTTGATTTCTTCTTCCTCTTGTGTACTCTATTCTTTTTTCATTTTTTAATAAAATTCGGGTTGTTGGCTGCGCCGAATGTGCCAACCTAGTTGGGATGTCTAGACTGCCTTCGCGTCCCAGCATTCATTAAAAAAAAAGTATGTGACACTTAAATAACAATAAAATCTTTTCAAATTTTCGATAACATATAACTAAATTGATCTTGCTTAGAAATATTTGGGTTAAATTTGCATTATTACATACGTTAGAGTTAAATCTACACTTTCCTTGAAACATTAAGATTAAATTTGGTTTTATCCCTTCTTCCTAGTGCAGTGCATGGACTATTTTTAAATTATTGAAGGACTAAATATATATTTCCAAAATTTTTTGGACCATTTCTCAATTTATGCGTGTCATCCTTGCACAGGGGCCATGCTAATTTTCTCTGTATCGTTCCAATTTTATCGGATGTCCCTGAAGGGACAATGTTATTGTTGCTTCTCTTTAGTTATAAAGTCAACTAATGTGGCTGAAAAAGTCGATGGGATATGGTTTGGTCCAAACTATATTAGTTCTGTCGCAAAAGCCTCATTCGTGCTCACACTAACGGTATCAGAAAACCCTAATTTGAAACTTCTTCTTATGTGTGCATTTATGCTTTCGTTTTAATTTACATCTTCTGGCTTCTTATTAATCAGATGATTTATACTCCAATGCGGTCTAGGTTAATTTTTCGCACTTTTTGGGTTTGCTTTATTGCTTCTCTTTCATGTGCTTTTTTGCTCATATGTATTATGAATTGACAAAAACAATACGAAAATGGAAAAACTGAAGCTTTTGTTTGGTCTCTTCGAAAATGCAGCATTCATATTGTTAATATTGAGACTTGTTGTTTGCTAAACTTCATTTTCTAAAACTATTTTAGTCTCTCTCTCTCTTTTTTGCCAAGTAGATGTAACTGGTTAAGTGCTACATGATGCTTTCCTATCTCACTTTATGATAGGTATAAACTGAATGCAGCTTTATATGTTAGTTATTTGCTTAACTTGTTCTTTTCTTTTGAGTTTTGACTTTGGAACTTGGGATTTATTATGGTTTCCCTCTATTTGTATAAGTAGTTTGTGGACAGAAGTTAATAATTTACTGTCTGTGATATGTTAGAGAAAGAGAATTTATGTATATATGGACACTTAAATGAAGCATGAGAGGTGACTTTGCAGTGCATTCCATCTGCTGGCAAAGATTATCTTTCACTTGTTGCCATATATAGTGAATGTTGGTTGCTCTCTGTATCATTCTACTTTGGTGCTTGACTTATTCACAATCAAAGGTATGATGTTCTGCACACTAAATTTACGAATTTCAGAGAAGCACATGTCATAGTTCTTAGAAGATATAAGTGAATTTCCTATCTTCAAGAATACAATTAAAAAGGCCAAAGAAGCATGTGTTTACATCTACCGACATGCTTGGGTTCTAAGTTTATTTAGACAGTTTTCAAATAAAAGAGAGTTGAAGAGAGCTGGGGTAACAAGATTTGCTACGTCATTTCTTACATTGAGTAGCTTTTAAAAAAACAAGATTTCTCTTAGAGCTATGTTTGCATCAGAAGAATGGGCAAAGAGTCAATATACATCCAAGTTAGAAGCAAAAAAAGTGGTTACTACAATAGTTTCTGATGATGATTTTTGGAAAGCAATCATGTATTGTATGAAGTGTGTGAGTCCACTTGTTAGAGTTATAAGACTTCTGGATGAAGATTATACTTTACCAAGTTTCTCTGACATTATCTTGTGAAGAATAAAGTGTGAAATGTAAAGATTTCATCATAAATGGTGTAGTATGAGTTTATAGGAATTCAATATTTGAAGTAAAAAAGTTTTGATGTAGACTACAGTTATTTCTAATACTAAAGGTGCTTAAATATGTGTGTCATCAGATTCAGAAACTGAAAAGACCAATTGTATTTCATGCATAGTTATTAGACTCGTACGAATCACAAGTCGACTCGTACGAGTCGATACGATTCAGGTGGATTTCGAGTCGACTTTATGGTCTGACTCGAAATCCACCTGAATCGGCTATGACTTGGCCGAATCATCAGTGACTTGGTCGTATCGGCTGAGTCACCCGAGTCGATCGAGTCATGGCATTGGCTTAAAAAAATTTAAATGGAAAATGGAAAACGTAAAGATAGGTACTGGATTGTAACATGCATTTAGTGGAATAATTGTTGTGATGTAAGTCTAAATATTGAATGTTGTGCTGGAAATAAATGATATTAATGATTGTAAGTAATCCATTTAGTGGAAAACGTACAGGTCTATGAAATTCATTTGTTATTGTTACGTTAAACATAAAAAAAAATCAAATAAAAGGAATGAGTGAAGAGATACTTCAAATAATTAGGACTCTTCAATTGAAGTTATGAAATTGAAAGATGACTCTTTAACTTTTATGAGAAAGGTTATATATTTCAAAACCTCTCTTCTATTTATTTGTTATTAACTTAATTTCTTCTTCTCTCTATTCTTCTTTTTTTTTTGGTAGGAATAGGAAAAGAAAAGAAGAAACAAAAACCAAAAACCTAGCATAGGATTAGCCTAGGGAAGCTAACCCTCACCCCATCTTCAAAAAGAAGAGAAGAAAGATAATCAGGAGGATAAGAAAAGGTCGTGACGCCCAACATCCCTTCATGACCAGCAGCCGCCAAGCGATCAGCTACCCGGTTCTGTTCCCTGAAGATATGGCTGAAATTTATGAAATCAAAGGAAGAGCAAAACCTTCTAATACCTTTGGTTAGATTTTAGCTATTTAAACAAATAGCATTATTATCGGAAATCATTTTGATAGCCTCAAGGTTGTCCTATTCTTTCAATTTTCTACTTTCTGCCTCTCTATTTTCTTTTGATTTTCCATTACCAAAAATCCTCCTAATCTCTTACATTACACAATATCAAATGCTTAATCATCATCATCATCATCAACTTCAAGTCTCAACAACAGTGCAAGTGTATACTATCAACATATATCAAAGGCAGAGATATCAATTTGACAGAAGACACTCAATTGAGGTTAATTTATCAATTTATTTTGCTTTTGTTTAGTTGAAATTAAAACTACTGTTATTTACAAATTACAATAGATATTTAGATTTTTTTTCAACTTCCTTGAACAGATATGCCTCTTAAAAAATCAGTTCCAAATAATGATCCTACTTGGGATCATTGTACTCGAGTTAAGGAAGATAATCGATTGCATTTGAAGTGCAAATATTGTGGAGTTGAATATTGGGGAGGGATTAATAGAATGAAACACCATTTAGCAGGTGACCATGATAATGTTTCTCCTTGTACTAAATGTCCTGAAGATGTAAGAAACATTTGCATTGAACTTTTGGAAAAATTTGATACACAACAAAAGTCTTTAAAAATAGATGTTGATTCTCCAGTAATTGAAGATCAAAGGAAAACTAGTATGGATGCATTTGTGACAAAAGGGGAAAGGAAAAACAATAATCTATGAATGCAATGGTAATGAATTGCCTTTTAATTTGGTAAAAAGTCCATTGTTTGTTACTATGCTTCAAAAAGTTGGTGAATTTGGAAGAGAGTTGAAACCTCCTTCTTATCATGAAGCAAGGGTTACTTTTTGAAAAAATAAGTTGACAATGTCAACTTGATGCTTGAGAAATACAAAAAAGAATGAAAAAAAATGGATGCACTTCAATGACCGATGGTTGGACAGATACGAAAAATCGATCGCTTATAAATTTCTTGGTGAATAGTCCAACTGGCACTATTTTTATCAAATCAATTGACACCTCAGATGTTATTACGGATGCACAAAAGTTATTTGAGTTAATTGACTCAATGGTGGATGAAATAGGAGAAGAAAGTGGTGACAGATAGTGCTTCAGCTTATGTAGAGTTGTTTTGGTCTCCTTGTGTGGCACATTGCATAGACAATATCTTAGAAGATATATGTGAATTTCCTGTCTTCAAGAATACAATTAAAAAGGCCAAAGAAGCATGTGTTTACATCTACCGACATGCTTGGGTTCTAAGTTTATTTAGACAATTTTCAAATAAAAGAGAGTTGAAGGGAGCTGGGGTAACAAGATTTCCTACGTCATTTCTTACATTGAGTAGCTTTTTAGAAAACAAGATTTCTCTTAGAGCTATGTTTGCATCAGAAGAATGGGCAAAGAGTCAATATGCATCCAAGTTAGAAGCATAAAAAGTGGCTATTACAATAGTTTCTGATGATGATTTTTGGAAAGCAATCATGTATTATATGAAGTGTGTGAGTCCACTTGTTAGAGTTATAAGACTTCTGGATGGAGATGCTAAACCGACAATGGGTTATATATATGAAGCCATGTATATAGCAAAGGAGCAAATTGCAACTAACTTTAAGGGTGATAAGTTGAAATATCAACGAATTTGGGATGTTATTGACAAAAGGTGGGATTTGTAAGTTCATAGACCATTACATGCTACATGATATTTTCTAAATCCTAAGTAAGTATGTTAAATTTAAATCTTTTGATTCTTCAAGTAAAATGTTATAAAGGTTTTGTAATTCATTTATGTTTATTTATAGGTTTCAATATGTTGATTCTTTTTCGGCGGATGTGGAAGTAAAAATTGGACTTTATAAGACAATAGAAAGAATGTGCCTAAAGTTGAAACAAGAATGAAAATCGATCAACAAATAGAAAAGTTCAAGAAATCGAAAGGAATGTTTGGCATGAGTATGGCCACTTTAACAAGAGATAAAAAAAACAACTAGGTATTCTTATTTTTTGTAAATTTTAATAATTTATGTTAGTAGTCTACTAAATAGTAGTTTAATTTTTATTCTATATTGTTTTTTTATGTATCTTAGCTTTATGGTGGGAAAGTTTTGGAGAAGAATGTAAAGAGCTACAAAACCTTGCAATAAGAGTTTTAAGTCTAACATGTAGTGCGCCAGGATGTGAGAGAAATTGGAGTACATTTGAACATATCCATTTCAAAAAGAGGAATCGGTTGGAGCAACAACGATTGAGTGCTTTAGTATTTGCAAAATATAATATTCAACTTGACTTAAGACAATCTAAGAGGCAAGCAAAGGGTGAGATATATGATCCTATGTGTTTAAGTGATATGGAGTCGGATGATGAATGGATCACAGAAATTGAACAACCTTGTCTTCCCTTAGACAATTCATGGATGGATATGCATGAATGTTTTGAGGATAATGATTCAGTTGGAACGAGTAACAAAAGAAAGCGAGGTATATTTGATATTTTAGATTTTTTTTAAATACTACCAATCAAAAGTGTATTAATTATTGTTCATATTGAGTAGGACCAAGAAATTTGAGGTATGGTAGAAAGGACAAGGAGAAGGAGCATACTCTTTCGGATGAGGAGATTGAAGATTTAACGGTGGATAATAATGAAGAAGATGAAGGAGAAAAGGAATTGGAAAGCTCGGTTATGAACGAAGAAGATGATGATGATGATTCTTTTGATGTTGATGCATTGTTTGGCAATTAGTTTTATTAGGATTGCATTAAATTTTAATTTAAGTATTTGACTTGATCAAGATTTCTATTTGGATATTAATATTTCATTTTTAGACTCATATTTAAAGTTAAATATGGTTAATATTTTATTTTTTTATAATATTTTAAAATTGATCTGTATCTTACGATTCGATACGATTCACGAGTCTCGATTCACAAAATGAGAATTTAAGTCACGAGTCGTATCTCGATTTAACAACTATGATTTCATGTTAAAGGAGATTCTTAAACCTGGGATGCATTTTTGGGCGAAAAAGAATGAGTTATAATGAGGACATGAACATTGCATTACAGTATTACATTGTTTAGTATTATACATGGTTGTTTACAATGCTGTTAAAACTTAAGAGTGTTCTAAATTTCAAAGTGCTATGGAAAGAGAGAACATCAAATAATTACTTTTTAGTCTTTGATCATTTTGACTTAATCTAGTGAAAAGCTATATTAAGAGATTGGTAAGCTATTCGAGTATGAAAGCATAGATATATATTCAAGTCAATTATTATGATATGCTAGTGATTTTGTTTTTTATGCATATTTTGAAAATGAGAACCATCTATCTATGGAATGTGAACAGAAGGGGAAAAACTTTATTTTACATCTTTTTCTTCCTTAGAATTACTAGGCCACATACCTTGCCTCGCAGATCATACTAAAGTAGTGAAACAATAAGGACCTTAATTGAGTTTTCATGTCATTATTTGGTTAACTGAGTTTCTTTGAGTTGGACTTTAATGTTACCTTTTATGTCAAGAAATGAACTTTAGAGGCTATAATGTTATTAGTACTATTAGCTCTATAGTCAGGGGCCATAGATGTATATTACCCTATCGTTATTTTAGAGTCTTTTGAAGATCTTATTATCCAGTCCAAATTGCGAGTGGAAGGGTGATCTCAAGGTTGTAAAATTGGCTTACGGGGCGTGAACATGCCTATGGTTTACTTTATGTTTTGAACGTGATGTTCTTCAGAAGATGGACATCACCAGCACCAAGTTACTCGATGAAAGTTATGCAGAAGATGAAGAGGAAGACAGAGTATGGCGAGTCTTTTTACGGGAGCTGTGAAGGGGCTTACAGTGATGATGAGTTTTAGATCGATTGCGATGTATGCCAATGGTGGTATAGACGGGAAATGTGTGAAAATAACACAAGCCAAAGCAGAGATGATCAAGCAGTACAAATTCCCTTCTTGCAGCAGAAAAAAGGGAAAATAGCAATGATTGTTGATTCCAAGTAAATCACTGATTGTTCTTTTCATTTGGATAGAAAAAACGATATCATAATGTTAAATCGAACATAGATGCTATTAGTTTTGATTAACATCTACTCCAAGATTTTTGTTTTCTGATACTTCCCAATCAAATTGTACTAGTCACTTTTTGCTTTAATGAATTGAAAAATCATAGAATGAATTGAGCGATTTAAGAATGAAGTATCTTAAGTAAGTCAGTATAATCTGATTGTTATTATTATTATTATTATTATTAGGGATAAGGTAAAAAACTCTCTATCGATGTTTTTGTTTTTTAAAAGAAAGAAAGAAAAACATTTCTAATTTTAAAATTATACAATTGACGATTTACGTTGTTGAAGTGAACTAAGATGGTGTTTGATAAAATTTAAAATTAAGTGTTGAAAAAATAAGTATTTAATTTTAAGTGTTGAGAATTATAAATGTTAAAATGTATTAAATGATATAACTGTTTGATAAATACTAGACAAAAAGGATAATTAAACTCTTGGACTTTATCAAGCTCTGATCAATTATTTTTCCATATTGAGCCATTGCTCATTGATTCTGTTATGAATTCAGCACTTATTTAATTTTTCCATTGAGTTTGGGAAATGACAAGATCGATTTGGCGATTCTAATGTTGAAAATCGCAAAATGGGAGAGGAGAATATCAAGCTTGGAAGAACCTACCAGAAATTAATTTATGTAATTTCTTTTTACTTTTTACTTTTTATCTATCCTAGTCAATAAATTCTTATTTTTAGCCTTTTGCTACCTTTGGTCTTATGGTAGTACATTGCTCCCTAGTCATCACTCAGATCACCATCCTTTACTCTTTCGTTTTACCAAATGTAAATCACATGTTGCTCGGTTTCGATTTCAGAAAATGTGGCGGACTCATTTTACACTCGTAGATTTCACCAATGTAGTTAATTGGTTACAAACTGAAAGGTCTTCGTCAGGTGCTTCGACAGTGGCACCGTGAGGTCTTTGGTAACCTTGATGTAACCATTTCCAAATGTGAGGAGAAGCTTCATAACATTAAGTTTGATATTGCTGCTTTTGGGTTTTCTCTTGAGTTTTATAGTCTCGAGCTTTCTGCTCATGCGGATCTGGATCGTCATTTATTGCAAAAAGAGATTTACCTGAAAGAGAAGAGTCGAATTAGATGTCTCGAGGCGGGGGACCAGAACACCGCTTTCTTCCATCACATTGCAAATCGTAAGAAGGCTTCACATGGCATTGCAGAATTGGAGGTGGACGGTGAGTTGATCACTGATCCTGATCAGAATTCTGATCAGATTATTTCTTACTACTCCAGCCTTTTTTCCAACCCCTCGGGTTTGGTGGATCTTTCGCGGGTTCATGATATCCTCCCGAGTCTTGTGTCTGCTGATGCCAATCATTCTCTTACCCGTGTTCCGAGCAGTTCTGAAATTAGGGATCATGTCATGGCTATGGACCCTAGTAGCTGTTGGTCCCGTGTAACGTGACAAGATTAGTTCCAGGGTGGTTAGGAACTATTTAAAAAAATTCACATTAAGGCTGACTTCTTTTTAGTTAAGACTTTTACTTAGTCTTTTAGCACAGTGATGCTGAGTAAGATCAGAGGCAAGTTTAGTTAACCAGTAACTAAAACTGCTTCTAACATTGAGTCAGGAGATAACACTTAAGTCTATTCCTGAACTCAGTGTTCAGTTCACACAACTCAGTATATAGATTTTACGTTTTACTAGGCACAGTACAAAGCAAATATATAAGGAGTAAGAGTTAGAAAAAGTTACTCAGCAGACTTATCCTGGTCCGGCCTCCTTGCCTACGTCCAGTCCCCGGAATCCTTCTGAGCTTTTTAAATCCACTACTGAGCTCTTTCAGGTAGAGCACAAACCTCTTACAATAGTTACTGAGTATACAGAGTACCTTCCTCTATTCTTCTACTCAAAACTATTTCTACCACTGAGTGATATAACCAAGCAACTCAATATCTCCTTCTATTCTATAGAATTGATAAAGTTTTTGTTCTAAATACACAGAACACTTTAGATGCTTAACAATCTAGACTTTTACACAAGATAAATGAGTGTAAGATTTCTCTTTACTTTGCTTTTGAGACATAAACTTCAAGTAGCTATTTGGTCAGCGTTTCGACTTGGTTGAAGATCTACATCGAATGAAGCAATTGAGAGGCCTATTTATAGTGACATCTGAGGCACTGGTTATTTCAAATTTCGAAATAACCGTTGGAGGGAAACGGCTCGCAGTCGCTTTCACTTGGTCAGTGCTCAGTGTCTTCGGCCAATAAGAATGTTGCATCTTCTGCCTTCTTCAATTGCCAGGTACTTCTAGTCGGTAGGCGTCAGATTGTCCCTCTACTTATGGCAAAGTCTTCTAGACAGCTTCCTGCATCTTCAGAAACTTTGCCAAAGTGGAACAACTTTGTCTTGAAGTTACTCAGGTCAACTACTGACCTGTTTTCTATCTGTTCGACTCAACAGCTTCGGCATGAAGTAATTGAGAACTCCTTCTCGATTCTTCTTTCTACTAGGCCACGTTTCTTCCTGTTGGGCCGCATGGCTTGACTCTATTAACTTGGGCTTTGACCTTCTTTTGTGGGCTTTTAGGCCTTGATCTTTTAATGTCTTTAAACTCTTATAGATTTTAATTACTCAACATTGAACAAACACATTAGTATTAAATAAATCAAAACATTTAAATTTAATGTGTTGGAATATTTTATCATGGGAATTTAAATCTAATTTAAATAATTTTGTCAAATCAAAATCATTGTGGAAATGTGTTTCAACAGTAGCGCCCCTAGTCTGAATGGCTTTATTGGTGAGTTCTTTTAGTCTTTTTAGGATATTGTTGGGGCTGATGTGTTTCTTATGGTTTTTTTGGTTCTTTGAACATGATTCTATTACCTCGGGTTTGAATTCAAACATCATGGCCCTGATTCCAAGGTGGATGGTGCAATTAAAATTGATCAATTTCGCCCGATTGTTATGAGAAATTTTTGTTATAAGATAGTGATAAAAATCCTCACGGATATGTTGACTCAAGTAACTAGCAAGATTGTTTCTAACAACCAGTTTGGGTTTGTAAAAGGAAGGAACATCCATCATTGTATTGTTGTGGCTTCTGAAGGTGTGAATATTCTTAACAAGAAATGTTTTGGCGGTAATATGGGTATGAAAATTGACATTGGGAAGGCCTTTGACACGCTTGATTGGAATTTTTTACTTCAGGTTCTTCAGGCTTTTGGCTTCTCCCTTCAGTTCCGCGATTGGATCCTTAATATTCTTTCTTCTGCTTGGATTTCTATTATGACCTCAGTGGGTCCTCAAGGCTATTTCTCCTGCTCTAGGGGAGTTCGTCAAGAGGACCTTTCATCCCCAATTAGGATTGTTGAGGATTACCTTAGCAGACTGCTTTCGTTTTTGGTGTCAGTAGGAAGATTTATTCCTGTGACTTATTCTCGTTTGTCTCAGTTTCCTATTCATTTGCTCTACACTGATGATGTCCTACTATTATGTAAAGCTTTTTATTCTAATGTCAGGATCCTTCATAAGACTTTTTCACATTATAGTTCTCTCTCTAGTCAGCATGTTAATTCGCATATGTCATAATCCTTCTTTAGTAGTGCTATTATGGCTAGGCGAATGGGGTCGTTTGACTGGGATTAGTGGAATCCGGATTGGATTGCTCCTATTCCGTTATCTTAGTATCCATCTCTTCCATGGTGCCCCCAGATTGTCTCACTTGTCGGTCATTACAGATAAGATCTCTTGTAAGTTTTCCCGTTGGAAGGGCAAGTCGCTCTCTTTGGCAGGTCGGCTTACTCTCATCAACACAGTAATCACTAGCTCCCTAACTCATTCTTTTACAGTTTATAAATGGCCTTCAAGTCTTCTTAAACGTCTAGCCAAGCACATTCAAAACTTTATTTGGAATGGGGATATATTTGAGCGAAAATTGGTAATGGTTCCATAGCACATATGCATTAAGTCGGTCAGAGATGGCGACTTAGGTGTTAAACAGCTTAGGAGATTTAACACTGCTCTTTTGAGTAAATTGGCTTGGGGTCTGCTCTCCTCTTACGTTGTTTGGTTATTTTTGTTACGTTTGCAGTTCCTTATGGCTTCCGGGCTGCCTCGAGTTCGTGTGCTCAATTCTTCCATTTGGGGATCGGTTCGTGTTGTCTATTCTATTCTCAGGAAGCATTGTTTGTAGTGGATTGGGGAGCAAACTCGACTCTAATTTTGGACATTGAGTGGATTATTCCGATGATTGTTGATAGTGTTGGGCTTTCTCCTTCTGATCAACATCGTCTGATGACCCGCGAAGCCAAACCGGGTCGAATTCATTACACGGGCCCAGCCCATACTTAGATCCATGGTCTAAGATGGGATGGGACCCGAATAGAGGAAGCGGGTGAAGTGAGTAACCGCCCCGAATTCCTAAATGGAGCATTAAAACTCCCACTCAGCACAAACGACACCACGTTTGTTGCCACGAAAGCCACGAGAGGGGGCATGACCCAAAAAGGAGTAACCGCCCTCGGAACATGGCCTGGAAGGGGTAACCGCCCTCGGCGGTTACTTAAGAACACTTATAAAAAGCCCTAAGGACAAAGGGGGAAAGGTACATTCACATTTTTCCCACAATACTATTGTCAATTTACCAACCCTCCTACAAAAACTGACTTGATCATCGGAGAGTTTTCCCGGAGATCCTGTCTCCGGTTCTGTTTTGCAGGTAACTACGGCGGAGATCATCAAATCGGATCCAGTAAGTTATCATTGGTGCGGTGAAGGTGGACCTTTTTTTACCAACATTTGGTTAAAGGTACACACAGAACATGTTAGAACCATCACGAACGACCAGCGTTACAACCAGATCCACTAGTATGAACTCAAGGGGTCCACGGATTGCGAATTTGCAACCTGCAAGTACGCAGCCTGTGGTGCCTAGCTCGTCAAGCCCTTCGGGACAATTGAGTCCCTTATTGGAGGTTCAAGTTCAAAATGAAATGGAGATGTCCAATAGCGATTTCGTACAAATGGTAGGACAAGTCTTGGCTTCAAATATGAGCCAAGCGGCGGGGGATCGAATGATTAGTTTGTTAACCGCAATGGCCGATCATAATACCGCCGTGGCGACTGCTCCTCAACAACCTGTTGTTGTCTCCACACAACCATCGACTACTGCCGCCATATCTGCGCTTCCGCAGCCATCTCGAGAGCTAACCCAGATAGGTCAGAGTAGTCGCATGAACCCACGTAGCCATCCAAGCAACTACTCGTACCACGATCCTAGTATGACGATCCATCCGACCTGGAAAACATCCCAACCGACATCGGGAATGCCAGGAATCCTTCCACTACAACACACGGAACCCTTGGTTAACGGGCATTCAGAATTAATAGCGTCTGGGGCGAATACGTTTGGGCAGGAGCACACCTGGAACTTTGATCCTATAACCGGACGACGGCTAGAACCACGGCGAGAACAAATCTCAACATCAATTGGCGGGTGGATGCCACCTAGAGTTCACCAGCAGCGGATGGAAGAGGTTGGGCGAATACCCAATCTTGAGTTGGAAGATCAACTACGGAACATGATGGAGCGAATGGGGTACACGCCTAGGGCGAGAGCAGAGGTGCAGAGTGATTCGCCTTTTGCTCCGTCGTTGCGAGAATTTATACCAGATCACAGGATAAAGGCCCCGGCGATACCTAAATACTATAGGGATCCTAATTCTGATCCTGAGGCTCATGTCAGGAACTACAGAGAATTAATGGATGTTGCGGGAGCGAGTGAAAGTATAATTTTCAGATTATTCTCGACCACTTTGGGCGGGGCGGCATCTGATTGGTTTCGGTCTTTACCTGCTGAATCTATTCACAACTGGAATCAATACAGTCGTGATTTTTGTGCCAAGTTCGTGGGCTATAAAGCAGCAGATGTGACGGATAGGCAGCTGAAGGAGATCAAACAGAGGAACTATAATTCCCTAAGGGAATTTGTTGTCGCATTCAACGATATTCTGGTGCGGTTGCAGAACCCGGATGTCGTGAGCATCCACAACATCATGGCGGATGGAACCACGGATTGGAGCATGCGGGAGGAAATCATCCGCAACAAGCCGCGCACAGTGGCCGAACTCATGAAGATAGCAAAGGAATTCATGGAAGTGGACGATGTCAACAGAGAACATAGAGCTCAAACCCGGAGAGAGAGAGATGCTGCTATATCCACTTCGGACAATCGACGCCAGACCCAGCCCAAGGGTAATTTTGTTCGCAGAGGCGATCGCTCCTTTTAAGGGGGAGGATATCAAACACCATTGAATACGACTCGCCAGGAGGTGTTACTTTGGATCGAAAAGAACCCCCTGAAGAAGGATGTGCGGTTCCCCAAGGCGAAAGGCCGAACTAGTTTGGGGCGATATCCTAACAAATATTGCAGGTTCCACAGATTGAACGGCCATGACACGAACGATTGCTATGAACTGAAGAAGGAAATAGAAAAGCTGATTGAGAGGGGCAAGCTAGGCCAATTCATAAGAAAAGAAACGATTGATGAGAAAACAACGCTCCCGCATGAGGGAGAAGCAAGGCCCGAAAAGAAACAGAAGAAAGGGGTGATAAACATGATAGCTGGCGGGATCTATGAGCCGCCAACAAAAAGGGCTCGTCGTGAACAGCGAAAAAGCAACACGCATAGGGGGGATGCCCTCAATTACTCATTTGCACGAATCACGGAGCCGCATGCGGATGCTTTGGTGATTACGATGGCTGTAGAAGGATGGGACGTCAAGCGGGTCCTTATTGATACTGGCAGTTCTTGTAATGTTATTACTCGGACTGCATTCAACAAGTTGGGAATTAATGACGAGCGAGTGGAGCATACATTCATGGATGTAACTGGTTTTGGAGGTCAATCGTCTCAAACAAGTGGACAAGTGGTGTTGGAAGCAGAAATGGGCGATAAGAATCTAAAATGGCGAGGTGATCTAGAATTCGCAATTGTTGATCTCCCGTTGGCCTACAACATAATTCTGGGGCGTCCGTTCCTATCGGAAACGGAATCACTCATCTCAATGAAGCACTTGACATTACATTTGCCAACACACCAAGGGCGAGTCATAGTTGAAGGTGATCAACTTGTATCTCAACAAGCCTATACATTGTCACTTGAACCAAAGCCAGGTGAAGAGGATAAAGTTGATGAGAAGTTGCCGGCAGAAGCATTAGGAGAAACAGAACTATTCGCCATCTCAAATGACAAGAATGTACGAATAGCGGCAGGACTCCCCGAGGAAACGAAGAAAGCCATTACTGAGGTGTTGATCCAATGCGAGTCAGCATTCGCCGCTCCGAATGAAGTGCTGAAAGGAATAAGTCCAGATATAGCAACCTATCGTTTGAATGTGGACAAAGGTGCAACCCCAGTGCGACAGAAAAAGAGAGGACACGCTCCAGAGCGGTAGAAGGCGATTGAAAAAGCTGTGGCGGATTTGCTAAAATCAGATGCAATTCGAGAAGTCACCTATCCGGAGTGGCTAGCCAATGTGGTGCTAATCAAAAAGCCAAATGGAACGTACAGAATGTGTGTCAACTTCAAGGATCTGAATAAAGCTTGTCCGAAGGATATGTATCCGCTACCTAACATTGATATATTGGTAGATGGAACTGCAGGATTTGAAGCTTTATCGTTCACCGACGTGAAATCCAGTTACCACCAGATACCCATGGAGAAGACGGATGAAATTAAAACATCATTCATAACTCATCAGGCGACTTATTGCTTCAAGGTGATGCCCTTCGGATTGAAAAACGCAGGAGCAACATACCAGAGGATGATGAACAAGATATTTTCAGACAAGTCAGGCGAGAACTTCTCAATCTACGTAGATGACATGATCATCAAAAGCAAGAAGATGTGAGACCACCCGTAGGATATCAAAGAAATCCTGGAAGTGCTAATTAAATATGGCCTCAAGTTGAACCCAGAAAAATGCACGTTCGGAGCAAGGGCAGGAAAATTCCTGGGTTTCATTGTTAGTGGCAAGGGAGTTGAGGCGAATCCTGAGAAGGTTAAAGCAGTAATGGAGATGAAAACTCCGAGGAACGTAAGAGAAGTACAAAGACTAAATGGGCGGTTGGTGGCATTAGGGCGATTCATATCATGCTCGGCTAGAAGATGTCTACCTTTCTACAATGCCATCAAAAAATCTAAGTCCTTTGAATGGACGCCGGATTGTCAAGAGGCATTTGAGGGTATAAAGCGACTGCTATGCTATCCGCCCTTAATGAGCAGGCCGGAGGACGGAGAAGATTTATTTCTTTACGTATCTGTCACCAGTATGGCGATATGCACTGTAATGGTGCGAGAAGAAGAGGGCCAACAATATCCAGTGTACTATGTGAGCAAGGTCTTGAAGGATGCAGAACTTCGGTATTCGAAGTTGGACAAAATGGCTCTCGCGGTGATAACCACGGAGGCTAGGCTAAAACCATACTTTCAGGCGCATACTATCATTGTGAGAACCGGAATTCCAATGCGGAAGGTACTGCAGAAACCTGACTCATCCGGCCGATTAATGGAATGGTCAATTCGCCTAGGGGAATTCGATATTCGCTACGAAGGAAGACCAGCACTAAAGGGTCAAGTACTTGCCGATTTCGTGAATGAATTCACGTGGGATGAAGATGAACGTCCAAAGGCACAAAAAGAAGAGTGGAGCATGTTCATAGATGGGGCATTATCCACAGATGGGGCTGGACTGGGAGTCGTCATCAAAGGCCCGGAGGTTATTCGCTTGTACTATGCGGCAAAGTTAACTTTCAAAACTACCAATAATGCCGCAGAGTATGAAGCAATGATATGCGGGTTGAAGCTGCTTAATGAACTTACGCCAGAAAGAGTGGTGATCTACAGCGATTCTAAACTCATGATAAATCAAATCATAAAAAACTATCTGGTGAAACAAGAAGATCTGGTCAAATACCATCAGATAGTCGGCAGATTGACGCAGGAGTTAACACACAAGGGAGTCTTCTGGGAAATGGTGCATGTTCCAAGAGGCCAAAACACAAAGGCTGATGAACTGGCAAAAGCAGCGGCGAGTAGAGAACCATGGAATCAAAAAGCATGCAATTTGGAGATAAGATCCGCACCGGCATTTGAAGTCGATCAGATTATGGTCATTGAAGAGCTGGAAGATGATGAAGATTGGCGGATACCTATCCGCCAATATCTGGAGCAGGGAGATTTGCCAGATGACAAAAGCCTAGACAGAAAGCTAATTGGACAATCAGCAAGATACTCAATTCGAGATGGGACTTTGTATCGAAAATCATATACATGTCCATGGTTGAAATGTGTTAGCCGCAATGAAGGAGACTACGTACTGCGAGAACTCCATGAAGGAATGTGCGGCGCACATGAAGCATCCGCGGAGGCAGTTGACCACTTCAGCAAATGGGTAGAAGCGGAGGCAGTAACCGCTCAAACACCTGAACGAATGATCGAGTTCTTACGAGAGAACATTATCATGCGATTTGGAATCCCGCAAAAGCTTATAACTGACAACGGCACCCAGTTCAACTGTGTCAAGTTCAAAGCATACTGCGAAAGCATGGGGATCAAGAATCATTTTTCTTCCGTAAACCATCCCCAATCGAATGGTATGACAGAGGTTACCAATAGGGCCATGATTCAAGGTATCAAGAAGCGGCTAGGTGATAAAAAAACAGGTTGGGCGGATGAGATACCCCATATGTTATGGGCATACAAAACTTCTGTAAAAGCAGCAACTGGCAAAACACCTTTCTCGCTGGTTTATGGAGCCGAAGCAGTCCTACCTGTTGAAATCAAGTCGCCTACAGATCGAATAATTTATTATTGCGACACACAAAATCCTATCAACATTAGAGATGCATTGGATTCTGTTGAAGAACGAAGAGAAAAAGCTTACATGCGAATGGCAGTGTACCGCAATAGAATCAAGAAATATCATGACAGAAGGGTGCGAAAAGTGATAATCAACGAGAACGACTTGGTCTTGAAAAAAGCGGACAAAATACAATCCAGAGATGGCAAAGGCAAATTAGGCATCAACTGGATCGGACCATACAGAGTATCCAAGAAGCTGGGACCATCAACTTTTGAAATAGAAGAAATGAGCGGAAAAAAGCTTCCGCGCACCTGGAATCTAGAAAATCTGCGCCTATATAAACGGGCCGGGAAGTTCAGGGAAATGACGAGTACTCTTTTTCCTTTTATGAGTTTTTTCCCACTGGGTTTTCTGATAAAAGGTTTTAATGAGGCTTTGATCCCGCACATTTCATATACCAATGTAACAAAAAGTCTTTTCTTTTATCAATAAAGATATTCAATTGTTGCATACGGCGTCTGAGTGCGGATCCTTTTTAGGACAACCACTTTAGTGTGTTATCTACAAACAAAAGGCGGGTAATCTCGCAAAAACCTTATGGTTGAACTTAAAAACACATAAATGTGTTGCCTATTAAGAAAGGCGGATGCATGATTACGCATCACTCGCAAAAACCTTATGGTTGAACTTAAAAACACATAAATGTGTTGCCTCTTAAAGAAAGGCGGATGCATGATTACGCATCACTCGCAAAACCTTATGATTAACCTTATGATTATATTATTTTCGAAAGAAAAATTATAAGATAAGGCATAAAATTAGGCGAATTAACGAGTACTCAAAAAATTGCAAAAAGGGTCTGGCCACCCTAGCGGAAACGAAACTAAACTACGAGGAAATACAAATATGGAGTCGGCAAAAGGGCAAGGGTCACGTATGAAAACAAAGGGCAATAAGGAATAAAGCAACAATCGCACGTATAGGTAAAGCGGCAAGCAAAAGAAAATATATATATACGGGCAGTTTGTTACATACAACAGTCCAGATATAAATCAAACTATGCTACAGCTTCCTCTCCTTCACCCCTATGGCCCTCCTCGCCTTCAGCGGCTCCCTCATCTCCTCCAGTGGGCGGATCTGCTTCAAGTGAATCCTCAACCCTCGAATCAGTAACCGCTTCAGAGGGCGGTACCTCTTGCTCAGGCTGAGAAAGGTCTTGTGGTGC
This sequence comes from Euphorbia lathyris, assembly GCF_963576675.1. Classification (NCBI taxonomy): domain Eukaryota; kingdom Viridiplantae; phylum Streptophyta; class Magnoliopsida; order Malpighiales; family Euphorbiaceae; genus Euphorbia; species Euphorbia lathyris. Next base: position 95,231,518 of record NC_088910.1, read on the forward strand.
CTCTTTTTCCGCGTTCTGAGTAGGGATCTCGCAGCTAATTGGAGGGTTCTGTAAACTCTGCCAATCTAAGAAGAGTACCTCATCAATATCAGCATCCTCGGCTTCCAGCTTGTCCCACTTCTCAGTTAGATCCTTTTCGGGGATGGGAACCTTGGGGCGGCTAAGTACTCGATCTGGATGCCCATGCTCATAAGCAGCATGAATTCGCTCCCCATACCAATAGATGCGAGCACCATCTTCGGCTAGAATCTCCTCAGCTTTCTTCTTTTGCATCTCCAGAGCCTCATTGGATGAATTTAGATCATCAAGGACCTTTTGCAGCTCGTCGGACTTAGCCTGGAGGGATCTGAGAGCTTCCTCCTTCTCGCTCATAACCTTCTGACAAGCGCCTTCAAGAGCCTTTACCTTCCCTTGGACATCATCATAAAGCGACTTCTGAGTCGCCAATTCAGTACCAAGGTTCTCCAACTCTTTAGCGCGTTCAGCGTCCCTTAGGAGAGCACCCTCCGCGAAGTTAATAATCTGCATAAAAGATGATTCGCAGATAATAAGAGCGGATAGAAATGTGCGGTTACTACAAATGCAAGATCCTTGAAAGAGAATATCACAAGTAACAATATACCTCTATGGCCCGCTTCTCAATCCCCTCCATAGCAGTAGGAAGCGGCACTTGCTCTCGCACGCGGGAAGCAGAGGGGAGTCGCCCAAGGACATTGCATATGGAAGAAACAATATCCCTACACGAGAAGCTCACAGCCATGCCAAAGGTCCTAGTCCACCACCCGCTGATATCGAGAATTGGCTGCGAATGCATAAGGAGAAAGATCTCATAAGGAAAAATTAACAACATAAAAAAGGGGAATAGATCAATATACCTCGTGGATTGGTGTACTGCTTTTTCCTTTGGACGAGGCGGATATAGGTGTACCGCTAACAGTGAGGGACACAGAAGCGTTTTTCTTTCTGGGACGAGAAGACTCTGTATCCGCAGTATTCTTCCGCTTCCTAGTTAAGGGAAGGTCCTCGGAAGCAGAAGCTGGACCTTGTGAAACGGAGGCCCTTGCGGGAGAAGCCGCCTCGATAGAAGTAATCGCCCCTCTAGGAGAATTCGCCCCTACGACTGAAGTGTTTCCCTCCATTCGCCTCTTCCTTCTCGCTAGGGCTTTAGCCTCCCGATCTGCAGCGAGTTGAGATAAAGGATCACCCCTGCAAAGGGTTAAAAGAAATCATCAACTTGGAAATAAAAAGTAACTTGTACAAAAACGCGATAAGGGATATAGACAACGTGATCCCCCTCGCGATAGGCAATCGCCACTCGGCTCCTTAGCATGTGGAAAGCCTGATCATATGTCCATACAAAGGGAGGAGTACCCTTCAAAAACTTGATCACAGCGGATTCTTCCTCGCTGGGGTAACCGAAGTTCAAACTCTTTATATTTGGTCGGCCCCAACGGCGAAGGAAGTTCGGATTCCCTTCGTGAAACTTGATGAAGAAATAAGATCGGTCCCACTCGCGGATTTTGTTCAGCTTCTCGTCAAAACCGTAGTAACCGCTCTGACGGATGAAAGTAAAATACCCCGCCGAACTTTTGAAATGATGAAGCTTGGAGAAAATTTTGAGCGAGAAGGGAACCTCCAGACAATCCGCCAGAAATTTGTCCAGAGTTAAATCGGCCCATCCATTGGGATGCAACTGACCGGGTGCGATTCCGTAACCGCCAAGGACGGAGGCAACCTCATCCGCCAGCGGATACGTGAAGCCGCAGATGATCTGGGCGACGAAAATGGTGAAATACCCCTTTGGGTAGTCGCCCGGTCCTTTATCCTCCCCGGGAATAAGGGTTTCGAGGCCTTGGAGCCAAGGATACTGCTCCCGCAAATCGTCAATTGTCTCTTGACAAACTAGACTTCCCGACCTGTCCTTCTTCGGTAATAAACGGGGGGTTGGGACAGGTGGCGGAATCAACTTTTTAGGGTCAAAACCTAGGCCCTCATCGGTTGTATTCGCCAGGTGGAGGAAGTCGGCGGGATGAGAATCAGACCTAGGAGAGCTGGTTGAAGCTTCATCAACCATCTCCTCGACCTCATGGGAGACCTCGCGGATGTAATTTTTGTCGAATGGTGCGAAGTCGAGGTCAGGGTTCGACATATTGATGAAGGAAAGTGAACAGAAGTAAAGAATCGAGCGAGGTACAAATTCTGGAAAGGAACACTTACATATGAAAGACGACACAGAGAAGAACGGACGCAAAAAGGTTGATGCCGGAAGAGTCTCCTATAAAAAAGACCCTAAAGGGCTCTTGCCAAACTAAGGGGGAGGCATATGATGACCCGCGAAGCCAAACCGGGCCGAATTCATTACACGGGCCCAGCCCATACTTAGATCTATGGTCTAAGATGGGATGGGACCCGAATAGAGGAAGCGGGTGAAGTGAGTAACCGCCCCAAATTCCTAAATGGAGCATTAAAACTCCCACTCAGGACAAACGACACCACGTTTGTTGCCACGAAAGCCATGAGAGGGGGCATGACCTAAAAAGGAGTAACCGCCCTCGGAACATGGCCTGGAAGGGGTAACCGCCCTCGGCGGTTACTTAAGAACACTTATAAAAAGCCCTAAGGCCAAAGGGGGAAAGGTACATTCACATTTTTCCCACAATACTATTGTCAATTTACCAACCCTCCTACAAAAACTGACTTGATCGTCAGAGAGTTTTCCCGGAGATCCTGTCTCCGGTTCTGTTTTGCAGGTAACTACGGCGGAGATCATCAAATCGGATCCAGCAAGTTATCATCGTCTCATTGCTCATTTGAAGGATTTTTTGGTGGATGGAGTTTGGATGGAGCTTCCCGATTTACTTCAAGAGGTCTTGTGTGTGATAACTACCATCCGGACAGGTCGTGACCCCTCTGACATTTGTATCTGGCGCCCGACGAATAAAGGGGGGGCTTCAGGTCAAACTTTTCTATGCATGGTTGGGAAATGAAGCGTCTTCATTATTGGTTCTTTTGGCGAAAATACATTCTGCCTGCACACTCTCTCTTTTGTTGGTGCGCTCTGCTTGGTTATCTCCCCACCCACGATGCTCTACAGATTCAAGGTATGTCTATTGTATGTCTCCCATTGCGTTTTATACCTTGAGAATTACGAGTCCATGCATCATCTATTTGTGGATAGTCGGTATGCTAAGGCGCTTTGGCAGCGTTTGTCCTTGATGTTTGGTCGGCGAATTATTTCATCGTCTGTTGCGGAGCTGCTTAGCTAGGCTGTGGATCAAAGGTTTAACTCCCAGAGTTCATGTCTTTGGTGTAGTGCAGTCCTATATGTGCTTTGGGTAATTTGGAAGACCCGCAACAACTCCATTTTTTTTGGATTTGTCCCCTAATATCATTCCGCGCTAAGACTTCTTTGGCTTCAAATCCGTCAAACTGATCTTCTATCATTCGGCTCTGTTTGGAACTCAACTGTTGAACTTGGTCTGCTTCACACGTTACAGCTGCTGCCTTGTCGATCCCGGGCGCCTAGAATTCTATTAGTCCGCTGGTCTGTTCCTCCGTCTAGATGGATTAAAATTAATTCGGATGTCTCGGTTACCACTATCAATACTGGCTGTGGAGGTGTGTTATGGGATTCTGCTGGGCACTCAGTGGGTGCTTTTCCTTTTCCATCTACTTGCTTCCTGGGTGCATGTTGTGGAACTCTCTGATGTGCTCTATGCAATTCGCATGGCCTATAATAAGGGTTGGCACTACCTTTGGCTTGAAAGTGACTCAACCTATGTGGTCTCTCTCTTTTGACATGCCAACTTATTGTTGGGGTTTGGTGTCCTATAGAAAATTTTTCTAGGATATAAACTTAATGTAAATGAAGTGTTCTTTACATCATTTGTTTTAAATAGATATGGTTTCATAAACTATATAAAGGCAACCTCTTTTAAGAACTAAATAAGTCTAATAAAAGGAAATCCCTAAGTTTGTTTAAAGTGATTATAAAGTGTTCATACAAGCATGAAGTGAGACGAAACTTTATAATAAACTAATAAACTTAAAACCACCCCAAGTCAAGTAATATGTTTAGAAACAGGATTGACATATCACTGCTGAGACTTGCATGTAACAATGTCTTATGTCGAGACAGAGAGCTGATCTCACAAGCTTCAGATATGCAGATATCTGGACAGTTACATGGATCTGATGAAAGGGAGTTCATTAGGATTGGGGACCCGACTTGAGATAACAGGATGGGTAGATTTATCCTTGTCACTTGTTCATCTCATTGGTATTAATAGGTATAAGTAATCCTCGGACTCAAAGGAATGTTAATTAGTGATTTTGAATTAAGGAATATGATGCTTTGATCCTGTTATAACACGATCCATAACAGAGATGACTCTGGGGTGTGAACGGCCGATGTTGGGTATCACGGGAAGTAATTGCAGGATAGTTATATATTGGATTGAGCATTTGTCACTCCCGATAAATGGGAGATACGTCCAAGGATTGTGGAAGACTTGACTCTAAATCCTTGCAAGGTGATAGCTTAAGACTTGAAATGCAGATTTCACTTAACCTATCTAATTGGAGTTAACTCGGCCTGTACAAGTAAAACGAACGTCTCGCTATATGTGACTTGACATTATCCATAGTCATAAGATTCAGTTCAAGGATGTAGTTGATAAAGGATCGAATTATACTGTAACTAATACGGAAAGGTCAATGACAGATTCAACATGTCTTCTTATAGCTCTTGGGAATGTTTCGGATTTGCTAATCACATTTCGCGTACTCATTCCGTTATGCAAAGATTAAATATAATTCTGAGAAAATTAATTTAATAGTTGCATACGGCTAGAAGCAATAAGAACCTAATGGGTCACACATAAGACTTGGAGCCCAAAAGAGAAACATATGTTAATTAATTGATGGAAGCCCAACTGAGTCCACTAAGGCCCAGTACTTAAGGGGGGCGATTTTTATGTATGTAAAATACATAAATAATTAATTTGATTTTTAACAATTCTAATTAGATTATGATTGTGAATTAAATTAATTAAAGGATAAATAAGTTAGGAGGTTTAATGAGATTAAATTGCTCCTATTATTATCCTAAAAGGTTATTATTATTATCTTTATATTTAGATATAATTATAGATAATAAATAAGAATTATATTCCGAATTAAATTCTTATTCAGTAACCTAATTCTATCTAACTAGGGTTTAGATACAAGAGAGTATATATACCCCCCTTATGTGTAAATTTCGGCCAAGCCATAGTCTATCGAAGAGAAGAATTTTTGACCCCCTTGTTGAGGACGAGATCATTCACCGCTTCCTTCCGTTTCAATTGATTATTAATCTCTTTCTCTATTCCCTGATCTTGTGTTGATTAATTAGAGGCAATCTATTCTTGATTGCTTTCATACGGTTGAATTCTAACTTGGTTTTGAATTGTGTTTTTGTCTTGTGCTCGGAAACTCGAAGTAAGAGTTGTGGGCACTTCAATTGTAACGGTAGATAGAACATCAAAAGGTATTTCCTTCTATCCCTCTTTATATGAAATAACGATTAATGGATCTTGGGTTAATGGAAAAAGGTTAAAATTTTTATATTTCCGCTGCCAAACGTTTGCCTATTTTCCTTCACTTATCGGCCCCTTGGGAGCAGCATTAGGAGATTTTGGAGTGTCACGCCTTGCTTCGTGAAATGCATTTCATTATGTCACACGTTTTTCAGGAAGGTAATCACATAGCAGATGTGATGGCCAACTTTTGTAGGATCAGTTTGGAGCCTCATTGGTGAGACTCACATCCTTAATTTTGTTCTAGTTTTATTTTGGACAATTGTAACGGCAGACTTGCATCGGTTTGCTTAGTTTTGCATATTCGCTCTTTGAAATTGCTTATATTTTTTATTCTTTTTTATTGATTTGGGTTCGAGGATGGTCGTATGGGGGGTACCAACCTAGTTGGAATGTCCCGATCTTCTTTTCCTTGTCTTCTACCTCTTAATAAAAAAAAATCTTATTATTATTTGTTCACGTCAATAGGTTGAATCGTCCTAACGATGCATGCCGTCCAAACTCGAAAAAAAAGTTAAATAAGGGGTGAATCCATAGCAGAATCAATGATCAATGGATCAATGTGGAAAAATAATTGATCAGGGGTTTGATCCTTAAAATAGGTAAAGTTCAGGGGCTTAATTATGCCTTTTTCCTAAATACTAAAATTAAGTATTGAATTTAAAAATATTAGTTGATAATATTCAACTTAAAATTTTAAGTTAAATTTTTTGACTTAACAAAATAAGTGATTCTGTGACTTAACTGAAATATTTAAGTTGTGTAATCAAACAAGTTTAAAATCAATAAACACTTAATATATTAATTTTAAGTGTTCAAAGTCGTTATCAAACAGGGCCTAATTTAAGAAATCATTACAATTAGATAACACAAATCCACTACTTTCTTCATTAGAGCCACCCACCATAGGAACCACTCAAAACAACTTAACACCTTCTTCCTCACCTAAATCTTCCCTCCCGCTATCCTCCAACTTCTTATTGTTTTACAGTTATTCTTCTCCGGGTTGTTGCTATATAGTTGAGGAGTAAGAATGAAGCTTGTCTTCCTTCTTCCTCCTCCCACCGTCAGGGCCGCCCTGGGCCTAAGCTTGGACTAAACCTCATTTTGGGGTTATTTAAAAGAATAATTATTTAAAAGGTATTAGTTAAAAAAAATTTCTTCCTGAGGGGCTGTTTTAGACCATGATTAAAATCAAGTACCATTCCGGTGCATGAAGCACCGGAATGACAACAAATTGAAGGGGACTCTGCCATAGCAGAGTCCCTCATTTAATGTTGCAGGAATCCGTAGGATTCCTACAACATTTGGGCAGTGGCTTCAAAGCCACTGCCCAACTCTCCTCCCTTAGAGAATTAAAAAAAAAAAATTTAAATAAAATAAATAAAAAAAATTATATATAATTCTTTTAATTAAATATAAATAGTAATATTAAATAAAAGACTTAATAATAATATTTTTTTGGGATAAGGGTTAAATTTGATCCTAATGATTTCAGTGAATTATAAATTTGGTTTAACGTATAAAATAGTTTAAATTTAACCTAACGTTTACAAGTAAGAGTCTGTTTGGTTCAGCTTTTAGCTAATAACTGTTGCAGTTACCGTTAACTATTTGTAGTTGCAGTAAATTGTTAGTTGTTTGTTATTAGTTGTTTAATTATTAGTGTTTGGTAAAATTATATTGAATTGTTGCTGTTCGGATTTAAAATGTCTAATATTGACATCTTTTAAATTAATCAACAAAAATTATAAAAGGGATAAGGTGCAAAAATTCCACTAACATTTACAACTAGGAGCAATTTTACTCTTAACGTCTAAAATGATGCAATTTTACCTATAATGTTGGCAGCTAAGAGTAATTTTATTTACCAGTTAAAAAAAAAGAGTAATTTTATTTACCCATAATATTGGGAGGTTGGTTCAATTTCAGACATTATTATAAAACACAGATATTTTATTTCATATTTTGTCAAGGTAAGAATGGTAATTTTCTCAATCACAAATAACTACAAACAGTTGTTCATGAAAAGCTTCAAATAAGATCGTTTTCGTGAAAAGCTTCAAAAAGCTGCAGTTTCTTGAGAGAATACTAAACGTTGTGGTTATATAAACTTAATCAAATGAGTGAAAAGCTAAACGTTCATCCGAAAAGCTGAACAAACACTCCTTAAGATCAATTTTAACATTGTGTTATCGAAATTTTGAAAAAACTAGTTTGACTGTTACTTAACTGTCACATCGGACTTTCAAAATATAAATTACGGCTATGATATTTAAATCCGAACAACAACAGTTCAATATAATTTTTACCAAGCAATAATACCCGGTCCGGAATGGGTGGCGCCGAGGTAAAAGGCCTGAGCAAGGAGCGGTCCTAAGGGATGGCGATTGGGTAGGAATGAATTGAATCCCACATCGAAAATGGAGAGAGAGTGACTGTGACTTATTAGTAAGATGTGAATCCAATACATGTAGACGCGTTTTAAAACCGTGAGGCCCAATGTGTTTGAATTGGTCCAGAGCGGACAATATTTACACGGTATTGGATAAGGGTGTTACAATTAATTAAACAGATTACTGCAACTACAAATAGCTAACAGCAACCGCAACAACTATTAACTGAACCAAACAGACTCTTACTTGTAAACGTTAGGTCAAATTTAAACTATTTTATACGTTAAACCAAATTTATAATTCACTGAAATCATTAGGATCAAATTTAACCCTTATCCAAAAAAATATTATTATTAAATCTTTTATTTAATATTACTATTTATATTTAATTAAAAGAATTATATATAATTTTTTTATATTTTTTTTATTTAATTTTTTTTTATTAATTCTCTCCCCCCTTAAAAGGGAGGAGAGTTGGGCAATGGCTTCACAAACCCACTGCCCAAATGTTGCAGGAATCCTACAGATTCCTGCAACATTAAATGAGGGACTCTGCTGTGGCAGAGTCCCCTTTAATTTGTTGCCATTTCGGTGCTTCATGCACAGAAATGGTACTTGTTTTTTAACCATGGTCTAAAACAGCCCCTCAGGAAGACATTTTTTTTAACTAATACCTTTTAAATAATTATTCTTTTAAATAACCCCAAAATGAGGTTTAGTCCCCTAAGCTTGGGGTGCGTCGGTCTAGGGTCCAAGGCTAGAGGGGATCCAATTTTTTTTAGTGTTATATGTATATATGAAAGTTAATTTTTTTTAATATAGATAGTGATAAAATCATACAAGATGACCTAATTCTTTTTGAAAGCCCATTGATAAAAAATAAAAAAACTAAAAAGTATGCCCAACCTTTATACTTTAATTAGTAAATTTTATATTAAAATGACCCTTATTGTTTATTTTACCTAGGGCCCCTAAATTGTCAGGACCGACACTTCCCACCATTTTTATGTTCCTAGTTTTTTCTCTAGTTTTTCTGATTTATTTTAGTTGGATCTCATATATTTTACCGTATATCTGAATCCTTTTGAACTGCATCTGTTATTTATAATCTTTGTTTTTGTAACCTTTTTTTGTTTTAGCAAGGGAAGAAACGGTAGATCTTATCCGTAGATCACTGGATCTACGTGGTTGTAAAAGAAAGGACTCACATCCGAAGGTTCAGAATGGTTCAGATGATGAAGATTGGACTACAGTTGTTCCGCTGTGAATTTGGAGTTACGATAAATATATGTTTCGGTTGTTGTTTATGTTAGTTGTACCTTTAATGGTTTCTTTTTTGTGGCCTAATGGATCATTTATTAGACTTAGTCTATACGTATGTGAGGTTTCATTCTTTACTGCTTTCATGGTGTACTGACAATCTTATTACTTAATGAAATATTAGCACTTTCATAAAAAAAAATTAAGAAAACATTATATAGTAATAGATCAAATATGTGTACACACGTCATACAAGTTTTATCTAATTTGAAATTTTATCCTATGTTCTGCAAGTGTTGAACAAAACAAATAAAAAACCCAAACATGAGAAAGCTTGAGACTTCACCTTGTCTCACTGCCATCACTAGGAGAAAGCTATTGTGTCGATCAATGTTTTCGTAAAAGCAAGTGACCATTCCTGCTGCATGTGATCCTCACACGTCGCCTGAAGATTCTGCTCCTCATGTACATGCCAATGAGTGGCGGCACGTTCGACCACCTTTCCGCCTCCAGTTGAGTCATCCGGATTCGTCTACCATTTTTTGCCTCCCTATCTATTCAATTTTAGGTTTCGTTTGTGGTAGTGTCGTATTCTACTGTTTATAACTGTTTTTGCTTGGTTTAGTACTGTAATTTCTTTTGATTTTTTGGACTTCAACACTTTGGTTATTGTTTGCTTGTTGTGGTTATGGTTATTATTTACCAATATAACTGATGGAAAGAAATTGGAAACTCATAATATCGTGGTTGCTAATATTATTCTGGTGTCTTAAATGATCATCAAACAAAAATCGACTAGGTTGATTTATGTGGATTGGTCTAAAACTGTCAAGATTTATCTTTGCAGTATAAGGAAAAGCCTTCACTTGAGTGATGATCCGACAACAAATTATAAAGAGTGGATGGAGGACGATGCTCAATTGATACGACCATTGTTGGTATGGTTCAACATTGTGAGTATGCATGTTAAGGAATTTATGGATTAATTGCAATTTTTGTACTCTGACAGGGGTAATGTCTACATGAATATATGATGTCTATAAGCCTTTCTACACCACTAAGCGACATGGTTAACCTATCTAGGCCTACTATATGCACCATATGAAATTTTTTGAACATGTGAATGAGTTACTAACCTTGAGTTCTGATATCAAAGTGCAACAAACTCAATGAGAACAAACATTTGTTCTCAAATTTTTATGTGGATTTGGCTCATAATTTGAGGGTGTTACTTCTCAAATTTTCGGTGGTGCTTACATTCATGATTCTCTTAAGGCTCTTACTCGTGTGTTTGCAAAGTGAATTTGTTATTTCAGCTCCTCATGTTGTTCCTGTCTCTAGTGCTCTTGCTAGACACAAAAATGGTAAATTACATACGTGGTGTATAACTTTTATGTTGTTTTCATACTTCGGTGTACAACCTTCATTTTTGCACACAAAACTCCATAACCTTATGGTGACCTCCCACTAAAATGTACATCAGGTAAAAATAATCAGTCAACCTGTCACATTGCTAATTTTTAACTAAAAATGGGACCCACATATCTTCTTCAACCCATTTTCTCTCCCTAACTCTAACTCTATCTCTTTCTCCTGTCTCTCTATAACTCCCACTTTCCCTTTCATCTCCCTAACTCTCCCTTTCTCTCTCTGTCTCTAACTCTCACTTTCCTTTCTTTATCTAACTCTCAATTTCTTGCTGCTCAATTCTTTAAACATCAGTCTTATTGAAAGATCACCTTATTGCCCAACCTTGTAATGAATGTATTCAAAGTTGTGATGTTGTTGTCTTCAACAAAATTTAAAAAACACCATATTGCTAGTGTATCCATTTTCGCATATTTAGTTTTCCCATTAGAAATTATTATTGACTATTTTAAGTATACAGTTCAAAATGAGAATGGAAATTATAATTTTAGGTTGACTTTAAAATTATTGAATATTTTCGAGTTATTAGGAATTTAGGTGATTTTTAGGATTTATTTTCTCTATTGATTGGAGCCTGTAATTCTTATATGTCAATATGTTCCTTAGGATCTTTCACTATTATGTCTTACCTTCAAACTCTGTTACTTAAATCATCTTCAAATTTTGTATTGAGTTTTATATTGTCTTATTCCGATTTTATATTGTCTTATTCCGATACTATGTTGAGAGTTAGAGAGAGAGGAAGGGAAATGAGAATTAGAAGAGAGAGAGTGTAACCCCCGTTTCCGATCACTTAAAAAACCAATCAACTATCATAATTTAAGCAAAAACACCAACATAACTACATAAAGGCTCCTCATTTATTACCGTCTATCAAAATCTCATAACCAAAGAATTAAATAATCAACCAAACAATTCAATAATATTCACTGAAACTTAAGCAATTAATCCAGTCCAAAAATATAATAAAACCTAATGAATGTCTATAAAATTGCTAATGGGAACAAGACTGTTACGCTGGCCAGCCTGAATGCAGGGTAAACCTGAAAATCTAGCAAAAGGAGAACTTCTGAACCTAGCCTGAAAATTTCAACATGGCAAGGGTGAGCTGCCTACTCAATAAACATAATTGCAAATATTTATATATACATATACACATACAGTTCACATATATTATAATTGATCAATCAAGTAATCTTTAAGATTAAATAGATGACATCACAAACCGAACTCTTTATTACACAGAATACCCTAAAGTTATTATATTTATTTTAAGGGCCCTAGCTAAATCTAAGTGAAATATGTCTAACGGTCTTATGGTGTTTACCATCAAAATAGGTATGTGTTATCGTCTACTCTTGCAAGACACACAACCTTGAGACTTCATAATATAAGTACTTTTATAATGGCACTGCTATCGTCTAATCTTGCAAGACGCAGTACCAATCCCAATTCAAAATTTAATAACACCCTATCGTCTCCTCTTTCAAGACAGGTGTATGCGATCACATTATCAATAAACCTCCAAACCATTGTACCTATCCACTTAAGCTAACTATTTATGTTTTGTTCTAACTCAAACATAATCCAATACAATTTCATAATTCCTAATTTTCTGAACTCTTATACGTTCTCCTTTCTACCATGGTATAATTTCATAATTAATTATCTGGATAGATAAATACATGAGCAACCCGATTTTAAGAGAAACAAAACCTTATATTATACAGAGAACATTTAAAACTTCACTCCTCAAATCACTCTATGTATAAATAAACACAAATCAAATGATAATCAAATACTCAACATTTATTTTATGATTCTATGACAATATATCACAGATAATCACATAAATAGATAAATATATATAAACATAAGAAATTAAGTTTACCTTTCGTCCCCGAATGCTAATTAATTTATTCGGGTTCTAATTGACCCGTTGTTGGCTCCCCGGAGTTTCGCCGGAGTCCGGTGGTCCGAATCGCGAACTGAGACTACCACGAGATAGCCAACGTTCAAGAGAGTCCAAAAGTACACCCCTTTCACAACTAAAATCGCCCAAAAGATCGAGATCTAACACTTTCATTGTGAAGCTACCCGCTCCGGTCACCATACTTTTTACTCAGAAAAATATCAATAGTGGTCTTAAAATGTTCTTCACGAAACAAGGAATTTAATGATATAATTTTCATTCTAAGAGATGGCCGGAATAAGAAGTTATGAACGAAATTAAATTAAAAGGGAAAGAACTCAAAAGTTGCGCAGTCTGAGCGAGAGAGGAGGCGTTTTTGTTCTGCCAAAAACCTATTCTATTCCTTCCTTCGCCCTTCCTTTTTCTTTTTTATTAATAATAATAATAAATAGTAATAATAATGATAATCATTAAATTAAATTAAAATGGATCCATTTTATAACATAATAAACAATTTAATATTAATAATAAGAATAATAATAATATTAATAATTATAAAAATGTTAGTAGGTTCACCTAATAAAAATTTATAAATACTATAATTGTAATATATATTAATATTTTATTTATAAAATACTTCTATAAAATTACGGATGTTACAGAGAGAGAGAGCGAAAATGGGTGGAAGAAGACGAGTGAGTCCCATTTTGGTTTAATAGGTATTGTAGTGGAAGAGTTTATATAAATTAAAGTTGGGTTTGATTCTTGACGAAATTGTGGTTTAATTATTTTAATGGGAGGATTTATAATTGATTTTCATACTTGAAATGTGTATTATGGAAAAAAAATGTTTAGTAATGCATTGGGAGTAATCCGGACGGGTGTTTCAGTATAAAAGACCATGTTCGGTGAGGATCATGACCTGTGTATGCAATTTAAAGACATATTGGGTATGACAACGAATTATTAGGTAAAACCATATGAGATTAGACAAGGTTAAAGAGACGTCTCGAATATGTTTATATGAGGGGACATACTCGGTGATGGATACAATGTTAGGTTTTGGTTCAAGTATATTGTTTGTATAATGATTTTTTTTTTTTTTTGCGTTGATAATGTTTCATATGGAAATCTTGGTTTATAAATATGGTTTAGCTTGTTAATTAAATAAAAATGTTATTTGCAAGTTTATAAACTTTGATTTTGGTTAAATGTTTTTGTATATGTATAACAATTTTAAGTAAAATTAGTTCTATAGTTGATAGTTGTTTACTATTTTGTTCCATATTTCCAATTGTTTTAACGTTTTTAAGCAAAGAAGTATGAGATATTGAGGAAGGTATTCACGCTAAACGATGATTGAACTCAGTTACTGTCTATCAAGTCGTCTTTAGGGTATTGCATATCATTTTGATTGTATATATACATATATGTATATGCTCGGTTTGGCATTTGAAGTGTCTTATATTGGAAGTGTCTTTTTTGTAGTTAGGTTGTGATAAAAAAAAAATTACTCACTCATTATTGGAATAGAGGGTAAAAGAAAAAATTAGAATGGTTAATTGCAAATAAAGTATAAAATAAGATTATTACAATGGTAAAAGAAAAAAAGGAATAAAGTGATGCCATTATATGCTCAATCATTCCAACAATATGAATCCAAAATAAGAATTGCAATAAATGTGGGTAAAATCATAAATATAATTAGGCTTACCCAACAACAAGATTATGCCAACCATCCTTGAAAACAACACACATAGGTGTCCTTTCACCTAGTCTTATCCATGGCGGAATTAATCTACTAATCACAGCCATAATCCAGCAATTACTAAACATAATTAAAATCATTACAAATTTAATTACTCCATTACTACTTAATTATTTATAACACACATACTAGATTCAAGCTGGACTTAAACAACCCCTACAAGGACACGTGTCATTCACCCACCTGATCCCCTCTTCTTCTCTTACATATACGTATAATTAAATCTTCCTTTCTTTTCTTTTTTGTTGCTGTTTCAAAATCGCACGTGCTTCCTTCATTTTCTTCGCCGGAATTTCCTCTCCCTTTCCTCCCCGTTTCCTGCCTCCTCCGGTTTCCGTCAGCCATCGTTTTCTTCTAATCGGATCAAACACCGTCTCCTTTTATGTCCTTCCTTTTGACTTCGAGCTAGAATAATCATGTTATTTTCCATTTCATGGTTGAATTTCTTTTTGATTTTTGATTTTCTGAAGTAGGATTTTCTTCGGAATTGATTGCTCGAGGTTCTGCTTTTTCCTTTTCGTGTTTATTTTGGTAATTAAATTGGGGAAATGGGGGCGGTGACGTCAACGATGGCGGCGAAGTTCGCCTTCTTCCCGCCTACTCCACCGTCTTATGAGGTCAAAATGGATGAGGCAAGCGGAAAGCTGATGCTGGAGGGGTTGGGGACGAGGGGTAATGTGGATGTCTTGAAGCTGGATACGAAGAGAGGGAATCGAGTGGTGGCTGTGTATTTTAAGAATCCACAGGCTTCCTTAACTCTTCTTTATTCGCATGGCAACGCCGCCGATCTGGGACAGATGTATGATTTGTTTCGTGAACTCAGCTTGCATCTACGGGTCAATTTGATGGGGTCAGTCTAAGTGACCATGCGTCCTTAATTTTATTATTTTTCCGTGGAAAACAAAATCTATTATCTTGTGCTTTCTGTGTTTTCTCAAATCTTGCATAATTTTTTGTGGATTGGATTTGTGCAGGTATGATTATAGTGGCTATGGACAGTCTAGCGGGAAGGTATAGGATTTGCTTCTTACTCTTCATAAATCCGTTATGTCACTGTTGAGAAAATATGAATGCAAACTTTTTTTCTTTTTATATATTTTTTTGAACTGTTTCCTGACTCAAAAAGGAATAAAAACTGATGGAAATTGAAGTTTTGGAATTTAGTTTGATTCTACTGTCATTTAAGTCAGTTGCCTTTGATGAATTTGATGATTTTTAGGTTTCTTTTATGTGTCTTGTCAATCATTATTAACCAGTGGAGCTGTAGGTTTCCCCTCTCACATATTTATCAATAGTGGGAATTCGTTTTTTATTTATTAGATTCATTGGAACTTTTTGAAGCTGTATCGAACCATAGATGCTTATCTATGAAAACTAAATCCACTGTTTGGGAAAGTTCTTGGTTTTCTTTTTATTTCTATAATTTTGCAATCAATGAGAGTGTGAGAATTGTGTATTATCTTTTTATGCTTATGTCATGGAATCGAAATGTATTAGGCTTATTTTATTTGTTAACTTTTTTCCTTTGCAACCATTTAGGAGGCAGCTGAACTTTCTGTTGTTTGTTTATGGTTCTTTTTGCCCAGCCATCGGAGCAGAATACCTACGCTGACATAGAAGCAGCATATAGATGCCTTGAAGAAAGATATGGGGTCAAGGAAGAAAATATCATCTTATATGGACAATCAGTTGGAAGTGGACCTACTCTAGATTTGGCGTCGCGATTAATGAAGTTGAGAGCTGTAGTTCTACATAGCCCCATTGCATCCGGACTTCGTGTCATGTATCCAGTGAAGCGAACATATTGGTTTGACATATACAAAGTATTTTTCTAATAATCATTAAGTTTTCCACCAATAATTGTGATCCTTTCCACTATTTGATTTTTTCACTATGGGGTTAATTGTACATAGCTTTTGTAACTGTTTCAGAATGTTGATAAAATACCGATGGTGAATTGCCCAGTGTTAGTAATCCATGTAAGTGCTTTTATTATTTGTTTGTATTTCTTTGAATTACGAGATTGATGTTCGACTACTGAGTTGTTTTTATAGTATTAGTATTGCTTGTTAGTGCAAGTTTTTATTGCACATATGTTCCAAGGGAAAAGCCCAGTTGTGAATATGGTGAAGCTAAGAGAATCCAGTGCCACTTATATGGTTAGAGCGGAGTGCTTGCTCTGTCTTATAATGGGCCACTGAGAAACAAGATGTGGGGTCTGATGTGTCACTGGTTCTTTGCTTTGTCGAACCATCTAGTTATGCTCTCATGCAGTGAAATTGGCACGTCTGCGTGATGAGCTGTAATGTGAGCAGCCTTAATGTATCAGGTTCCACTTGGATGAAACTAGGTGTTGTAGAATACATTTGAGTTGCATATGTATCTTGTGATCATAAGAATTTTGTTGTCTACTTGGTGAAGATCCAACGGAAATTCCTCATATACTTTTTGGATCAACCTGACATATATGTATACTGGATAATCTTCTAACTATTAAAATTAAAAAGCAATTACTTGCCGATGCATGTTTCCTTGCTTATTTTGACATTGTATATGACGCCTACTCTACATTGTAACTTGGGTAGTACAACGTTAGATTACCTAACAAGTGCTAATCATGGAGCTAACTCTTATTAGAAAAAGTGCTTTCTACTTGCAAGTCTAAATGTGAATTATAATTCTGTATTTTCAACTTAAAATATTATATTATCTCTGTCAAAAAAAAAAAAAAAAAAAAAAACTCAAATATTATTTTGCTTGATAACTCTAGAAAAACGGTAATTTGAATTATTGACTCTTTTCTAGAGTATTTATTGCAGAATTAGGCTGAATCAAGGTTCTCCCAAATTCTACGAGTAAACTTTGCTTTTGCTCATTAAAAAATTTATCCAGTGTCGCTCGCTCTTAATTTTAGTAGTGGATGGGAACCTGTGTATCATGGATCCTTTGGATCACAGACTTCGTGCATCTAGGATTTCCCGTATGTGCAATATCTTTTGATTAATTAGCTGTTTTATTGGCTGCCATGATAGACAGTGAGCCTTTGTTACAAACAACTTGTTCTTTTAAAAGCACTATAATTTACTACCATGGAACAATATAATCAGTTATGATCTGGATTTTTTGCTAAGTGTTTGCCTCACTCTTCTAGGGAACTGCTGATGATGTTGTCGATTGGACACATGGTAAGCAGCTCTGGGACCTGTGTAAAGAAAAATATGAGCCCTTGTGGGTGAAGGGTGGAAATCATTGCGACTTGGAACTTTATCCGCAATATATCAAGCATCTTAAGAAGTTCATATCGGCTATTGAGAGATCAAATGTTAGAAATGGATCTGGGCCAACGAGGGATCAGGTGGAGAACGCACGACAGAGTACAGATATGAGAGATGCTTCTAGGCCAAGCATGGATCAAAGAGAAAAATTTAGACAAGTAGTTGAGCAAAATGAAAAGCCTAGGTTAAGCTCAGATAATAGAGAAAAATCAAGAGCCAGCACTGATAGGAGAGATAAATCAATAAAAAGTGTGGATCAGCCTGAGAAAGAGAATTCTAGCTCAGACCATAACGAGAAAGCAAGGACCAGTATTGATCGGTAAGTTGGCCGACTTCTTTTCTTTCCGCTCTCTTTAGTTCATGCTTTCCTATGTGTCTTCTTTGCTGCTAGCTAATGTGGTGAAACAAAGCACATAATTTTCAGTTTGTTTATATTACTATTGATTGTCATGGCAGCTTTGGTAACATGATAAGATCGGTGGGGTTATGCAATATTGATTGTTTCAGGCCGACAGCAACAGCCATGTGAAGAAAAAGAAGAGTGAAATCGTGCGTATTTTGATTCATTTATTTCATTAGTTGATGTTGTTTTAGTGATAGTGAATTTTCCACAGAAGAAATAGGAAATTAAGTTAAGAACCACGTTGTCTCTCAAGTTGTTATTGTGCATTATGTGCATATAGTGTTGGAATGCATTTGAGGGCGAGCCTTGGCGCAACGGTAAAACGTTGTTGCCGTGTGACCAGAGGTCACGGGTTCGAGTCTTAGGAGCGGCCTCTTGCCAATTTAATTGGCAAGGGAAGGCTTGCCCCCAATACACCCTTGTGGTGGGACCCCTCCCCGGACCCTCGCTCAGCGGGGACGCGTAATGCGACCGGGCCGCCCTTTTTTTTAGTGTTGGAATGCATTTAAATTCATTTGGGACCTGACTGTGCTGTACGTACGTCAACATATCTGTTTCATTTCGAATGCATTCAAATTCATTTGGGGAAACCTACTTGTGCTGTGCAATAACAAATGTTGGCAGTTTCTGTATGTTCAGTTCAAAGGAGGTCTTCATTTATTTATTCTTTTTGGTTTAAAAAAGGGGACAATCTTGAAAGCTGTTTTCTCATATCGTAGCAGTTGTTATGGTATTACAATCTTTGGGTAAAATGGATTATGTGTTTCTGACCTCTGCACCAAATTCATGGGTTAAACTACTGACCATTTATTTGATAACTTTGAACTACTTTCCACTTCTAAAGACTGAGGTTTTTAGCTCTTATTTGAAACTTTTGGTGTGTGAGATTCATTCAACGCTAAAAAATTGTCTTTATCGCAAACATTGATGAAGAAAAATGGTGTGTCACAAAAAATATTAGCTGATAGTGGCCAGCTTTACGACTGGACTATAAGTGTCAAAATAATTGTGACATGAGCATTGATGAAAGCCCTTAGCCACAAGTCTCGTCTTTATAACGATCAATGAAACCATATGCTTTACGTTTGATTAACTAATACCATTCGAGGCTTTGGACGGATGAACTAAAAGACCAAGTTCCATTGGTAAGCCGAGAGCCCTGTAATTTGCACTACTCATCCATGACATGTCTCCATTAATCACACTTGTTAGCTGGTCCTTGTAATCAACTATAGCATTGAACATGCGAGGATCAAGGGAACATGTTTGAGCTCTAGTAACCATAGATAGTATTTTCTATGAACAATGGGTGCTTGACAGGCCTCAGATTGCACAGGTGGAATGATCCAAATTTTGCAAGATCAACAACAGGGGTGAGCTAGTGACTATTGCCCACCTAAATTCATCTGCGGCCCAATAAGAATGCACAACGTGCTAAGAGAAACTGGCTAGGGGAAAAATCGCCATTTTACTGTTTATCGAAACATTGCAGGACAGGCCGGTGGACAAGGGGTCAAGTTTCCCTGCGCCTGCAATACCTATAGGTTAGATAGAAAGTAAGATGACATTTTTTTACGAGAATTCTATCATTGGTTTTCAATCTAATGCAAATAATATGCAAATAACCTTCATATATAACAATAAACGTGTGCATATATGAAGACCACACTGTTAATCAAAGTTTTTTCTCATTACAAAGCTAACATTTAACTACACAGGAAGTCTCTTCTCGGAAAAAAAAAAAAAAAAACTACATAGAAATTCTAAACACCTAAACCTTGAATACCATGATTTAGTATGCCCATTCTCTGTAGCTTTCTCCATCCATTTTCTAACTGCAACACAAAATATGCCAGAAACTGTACTGCAACAGCCAAGCTCAGCTAAACAGAACCAATTTTGCTTCTCTTTGAAAAGCTATTGATTAAATGGTATGAAGAGTCATATACTACAATAAAACATTTGACCACTAAAATTGTTTCTTCCGATTATAAACATTTTCAACAAATACTAACTTGTTATGATACAAGATATAATGTGAATTTCAACAGTAGTTCAATACCACTCTTTAATATACCAATTAATCAAATAAAATTATCATTATTTACAAATTTAACATATCCAAACATAAAATTATCATGTAAACTGTTTTTCATTTCCTTTTTAAAGATAGAGTAACAACATATTGTTTCTCCTGTATAAATCCACACACAATGTCAATGGTTCCTTAACTGATAAACATAGTGACCATATACGAATACGAAATGAAATTTCATTCTTACGTGAGACCGGATAAGTTATGTTCCATACCAAGACCCCTAAGTATCTACAATTATCATAAAAGCTTGATTAAGTTTCAACCCAATTGATTTTTTGTAATGCGTGCATAATAGCTTGATTAAGTATCCATCCCTAAGAGAATAAATAGTTCCACTCCAAATTCATTGCGGACCAAAATCGAATTGCTTTTTCCCTCATTGACCATTTCCTACAGCAATGTACATGTGATTATATGATAACAGAAATAAGTGGTGAAAAACAAGAAATTTTTAGTATATAAGAATGTCATACTGAAATCGTAGAACTTGAAACTTAGTCCTTAATTTTAGGTTTAATAGGTTTTTGTATTTAGTTATTACGGAATAAACAAATTTACAGAGTTGGTGAGGCATTTATAAAGTTGAGAGAGCTAATCTACTTTTATGGATAAGTTCAGAGAGTTTGTGATACGAAATAATCAAGTTTAAGGAGCCGATGAGATACTTGTCAATCTACTTTTATGGATAAGTTCAGGGAACTTCATATTATTAACATTTTTAATGCTTTTATTAATAATGTGAATTTTAAGATATCTATTTATCAACTTTTAATCGGCGGAATTGTACACGCAGATCAATTTTCGTTTTTTTATTTATCCTAAATAGTATATATCACACCAAATAAATCAAATTTATTTTTTTTGGTAAGAATAAATCAAATTTATTTGACATGGAGAGGAAACAAAATAATTTGTTGTCAAACTAGGAGCCTGTTTGCAGTTGCAGTAAGCTGTTAGCTGTTTGTTATTAGCTGTTTAATTACTAGTGTTTGGTAAAATTATATTGAACTGTTATTGTTCGGATTTAAAATGTCTAAAATGGACATGTTTTGAATTAATCAACGATGAAATTATAAGAGGAAAAATGTGAAAAAATGCCGATAACATTTACAACTAGGAATAATTTTACTCTTAACGTCTAAAATGATGCAATTTCAACCATAACAATGGCAACTAAAAACAATTTTACCCATAATATTGACATGTTGGGTCGATTTAAGATATTATTAAAGAACATAGATATTTTATTTTTTATTCTACACCAATGACACATATCAGCAGTTCTAAAAAAGATATTTCATATTTTTTTTGTGATTTAATAATAAATTGAA
The DNA here is from genome assembly GCF_963576675.1 of Euphorbia lathyris. Lineage (NCBI taxonomy): Eukaryota > Viridiplantae > Streptophyta > Magnoliopsida > Malpighiales > Euphorbiaceae > Euphorbia > Euphorbia lathyris. The sequence continues at coordinate 95,252,968 of NC_088910.1, forward strand.
AATTAATATTTATAAATTAGGTGAAATATTTGAATTTTTTTTGTCCAACTCGTACAAAAGACAATATACTTTTTTTATTTTCTTTAAAAAAATTCACGTATAATCATATGTTTGTGATTTATTACTAACGATGATAAAATGTTGCACATGTGAAGTGTAGATGACAATATTCATGACCAAGAAGACAGTTTGATAAATTATTTCTCAAATTGACCCAATTTGTCAATGTTATGGGCAAAATTGCTTTTAACTGCTAACATTGGGGATATAATTGTACCATTTTAGATATTAAGGGTAAAATTGCTCATAGCTATAAATGTTAGAGGTACATTATCCTATTATAAAATAAAAATTATGTTACACAAATTAATAAAAAATAATCTATATAAAAAATAAAAATTATATTTAACGTAACAAAACCTTCTTTTTCCGGTAATTATGTTGTAGAAATATAAATAATGTTAAAGAATAAACATATTTTATGGAAATAAGAATGATAATTTTGTTAATAACAAATAACTACAAATAACTGTTTATGAAAAGGTTGGAATCTATATATAATATAAAACAGTAACGATGGAACTGAGGTGTCACTTCCTCCTTTTTTAGTGATAAAAAATTTAATATATTAATTTTAATTTTATTATATATATTTATCTATAAAAAGATTATTTTATCCGTACTATATCTAAGAGTTCTACAGAATTTAAATTAATCCCTAAAATCTCTCTAATTCTCTACACATCTATATATAATATAAAACAGTAACGATGGAACTGAGGTGTTACTTCCTCCTTTTTTACTGATAAAAAATATAATATAATATATAATATATTAGTTTTTATTTTATTATTATATTTATCTATAAAAATATTATTTAAAGTAAATGTGAAAATCAAATAATAATATTTAATTTATATAACACATTTATGTCATTAATTGTAATTATTAGATTGTATTTTTATTAATATTTATATATTAAGATGAATCCGTGCATCGCACGGGCCAAAAACTAGTGAAACGTTAAAGCTCATCCGAAAAGTTTGAAACAAACACCCTCTATATGAAACTCATTTCAAACATTAACATAATTAAACATGAGTTTTACCCAAATTAATCTTTCGTGAAAGTGATTTAAATTGGAAGATACCCAATAAAAATCAACAAAACTAAAATAAAAATACACACATCATACAAAAAAAAAGAATCAAATTTATTTACTCATACTGATCATATTATTTATACTTAATTAAAATGTTGAATATCATAATCATCTTATTTTAATTTGATATTTGTTTTATATAAATTAAATTTTTAATTAATATTTAAAGTAAAAAAAATTAAATCCTCGTAGGAATCCCTATAGAGCAAAGATAAAGAAAAAATTTCTTCGATTCATATATGTAGATAGAGATAGTAATTCCCCAAAATAGTAGGAGACGAAGATGGAAAAACTATTCCCATTCTGTTTACAACCCTAGTAATCGTGAGTTGGATAAAAAAGTAGCTTAAAAAATATATATAATCAACCTTCTAATATAGTGTTTCTTCAACACATATGAGTTATACACGTCCAATAATTTAATGCAAAGTTTCATCTCAACCAATAAAATATTAAAATGTTATAATTGATTAGTTATATATTTTTTAGTTAATTATTTATATAAAATTTTAAATCCTAAAATATAAACTTGAGATATTAAATAATGAATTTTAGAATCTAATTTATAAACTTTAAAATATATAAAGTTTCATCAAATTATTACTTTGACACACGGATTATCTGGTGCACCGAACATGTAATATAATTCCTCACATGGTTGTATATTCCCATCTGGACTTTTTTAATTAAAAATGAAAAAGGTTTTTGCAGTTTATTTGGAAGGAAAGGAGGAAAAAAAAAAGCTACAATTATGTTTTTGCTTGCTTTATAGACTATAGTCTTCATTCATGGATTTTATTTTAAGCTAAAAGACATGTTCTTTTTATCTATGAAATGAAATGGAGATCACCATTAGTCACATTTTCATAAACTAGAAAAATAACAGAGTTAGGATAAAATTAAATTTGAAAATATATTTATCTACATACATTAGGGATGTTTCTGATATTATCCAAGTTTTTCTTTGGATAGCTGACGGGGGCTCAAAACTTGACCAAATTTACAATTGAAGCCCAAAACCATGTAAAAGACGCCCTCGAGTCGAGAAGCGAAATGACCATTGCGGTTGAAGCTCCGATACAAGGTTTAAGGAGGGTTTTGAAAGCGGCCACTCTTTCTCACTCTATCAAAACTAATTTAATCTCCAACATCCCATTTCCATTCTTCGATCTCTCTCATTTTTCTGTATTTTGACAAATTTGATAATCATTGGATGTTCTGCACGAACCCCTGCATATTCTCAGCCAACAGATTCGATCATTTTATTCATTTTGATCTTAAACCTCGCATTTTCACTCGCAACTCACCTAAACTTTCCACTATTATGTGGAGAAACGCAGTCAAACAAGCTATTTCTAGAACCCCAACTAAGTACCTCAATTCCCATTCTCTCTTCCGCACTTGTAGCTTTCTTGGTCCTCCCCACGATTTTAATTTTCCAGAGAAATTCAGTTCGAATCCACTTAATGTCTCAAATCCTAGGTTAGGTCTTTCTCCACTTGGTGAATTTTCCTCACATGAGGACCACTTGGGAAAATCCAGTTTTGGATTCCCGAAGAAGAAGAATATTGTTAACATTTCTGGAGTTTGCCCCAAGACGTATGCCAGTGTAGCTGAGGCTGTTTCGTCCTCGACAGATGTTGAGGAGGACGTATCTGGAGCTGAAGAAGTGCAAGAGTTATTGCACGATTTGAAAAGAGCAGAGAATCAGCAGAAAACGAAGGAAAGGGGAATGACGTATTGGAAGTATCGGGTGTTGAGGAGAAAGCAAGTGAAGATTGAGACAGAGGCATGGGAACAAGCAGCAAAAGAGTATAAAGAGCTCTTAATGGACATGTGCCAGCACAAGTTGGCCCCAAATTTGCCTTATATTAAGTCTTTATTTCTCGGTTGGTTTGAACCTTTGAAGGAAGCCATTGCCAAGGAGCAAGAAATGAAGAAAACGATGGCTTACTCTCCATATTTTGATCAGTTGCCTGCTGATATGATGGCGGTTATCACAATGCATAAGCTGATGGGGCTGGTAATGGTTGGTGGGGATGGATGCGCAAGGGTTGTGGCTGCCGCTTGTGCAATTGGTGAAGCAATCGAGCAAGAGGTTTGTGATATGCAATTTTTTTTCTTGATTAGATTGCTCTGTCTGTTAGGAAAACCCGTATGATTTTTTGATTCAGAGGTTTATACCTCCTTTGGTTAGGAAGTTAGATATACACAACAATACGAGTATAGAAAAACAAATTGTTTAAGATTGCTGCTAACAATCTCTTTTAAAAGTATTAAACTTGGAGGAAATGCTTCAGTTACCTCCTACTATAATATGATGGAAATATTAATAGAGTTTGATTGTGGAATCTAAACTTTGAAGCCTTTAATACATGGTAAATTAGAGCCACTAGGTGAATTTATAGCTGGATGCAACTGTGCATCTTATATTTTGTATTGTCTCTTTATCATAACTTTAAGTGTCTGTCTGTTTTGGACATCCTGGCATGCATGAACCCAAAAATTATTGTTTCTTTAGTTGACATTAGGAAGTACCTTCATTTTTGTTATTTGGAGCTATTAATGATTTTCTTCTATTGTTTTCTGATGGATCAGATTAGAATACATAAGTTCTTGGAGAAAACAAAGAAAAAAAAAGCTGGTAGGGGTAAGAAAAACCAGGAAGAGGAATCTAATGATGTCTCACCGGAGCAAGAGAAATTAAGGAAAAAGGTTACTGATTTGATTAAGAAACAGAAGTTGCCTGCAGCAAGGCAGATAGTGAGGGGACAGGATCCTTCAAGACCCTGGAATCAGGAAATAAAGGCTAAGGTTTGTGTCATCAACCATCCCAACACCCTCTCCCCCTCTCTTCTCTTTCTGCAAAACGATTTGTGTGGTATGGCATAGTATGATCTGCTCTCCTTGGAATGCAGGTTGGAGGCCGTTTGATTGAGTTGCTGATACAAACAGCTTATATACAGCCTCCTTCTGATCAGTTAGGTGATGATCCACCTGATATTCGGCCTGCATTTGTACACACATTTAAGAATCTGACTCAAGAAAAGTGAGTTGCTCTGAGCTATCACTTGATAGTGTTACTTTATATTACACCATTCCGCGCACACTACCTTATGATCACTTCAAATCAGTACTGATTGGCCTTTCTGTGAACAGGAAGTCCAGCAGAAGATATGGTGTGATTCAATGTGACCCACTAGTTCTGAAAGGCCTTGAGAAGAATGTTAGTAACCCTATCGTATTCGATACTCTGTTTAGAACTTATTCTATAGCTCAGGATTTATTTTCTGGAAGCTAGAAAGATGGATTTAATACATATGTTAATACATCAACTAAAGATACTGAATTTCTTTTTCTCCTTATCACAAGGAGCCATAAAAACATTCTTTCTCTGTGCAGGCTAGGCACATGGTGATTCCTTATATGCCAATGTTGGTGCCACCAATCAAGTGGACAGGGTATTGCTCTTTTCATGTTTACGGTCTTGTTGATTATCTTAATTTAGGTTCTTTTTTCAGAAAAAATTTCCCTGAACCTTTTTTTTTTCTCATTATCACATGTTTGGAGTGCTAAAAAATCATTTGACTGAAAATGTTTTCCAGTCAAAGAGAAACTAAGCCAAATTCGAAGGGAAAGGATTTCGTGTTCTCAGAGCAGAAATATTCTAGATAAACAAATATGAAACTGACCCCATGCATCTCTAGCACTCTTTGTTCACTTGTAATTGCTACTGGTCACTGGCATGACATCAAGTCACTATATTGTGCATGATTAGCTTAGCTGTACTGTCAGTTGCAGGCTGCAAGCTAATTGAGCTGGACTCTAGCTAGCTCACACATAGTTCATTTAATAAACAACTTCTAGCCAAAGAATATTTATTGGTTATATAATACAAGTCATGAGACAGCCATTTTCCTTCAAAAATTTCATCTAGGAGATTTGTTGTTCTCTGTTTGTAAGCATGTTATTCTTATTAATGATGAAGCTATTTTTTAGTGTGCTTAAGAGTTTATGTTGAATATTGAGGTGGACATATTAGCATTCAATATTCCAAATGTACTTAAAAGGTGAAAGAATAATAATCTTCAAGATCAGCAGCAAACAGTAGAAAATAACTTTTTCCTCCTAAAAACCATATACAAGATCTTATGTGAAACCAATTAGGCTTTGGTTTGTTCAGAGATTATGATAGAACTATTATGGGCCTTAACTATCAGCTTAAGCTTTTGGTTCAATTGGTTCCTTCACATGGTTATATCAATGGGGTTGCCAGGATTCGAACCCCGGACCACTTGGTAAAGTATGCAGAATTTAGTTTCAATTATAATAAAAGCTATCATTGGGCTTTAACTATCAGCTTAAGCTTTTGGTTCAATTGGTTCCTTGACAGGTTTAAATATTCAAACACCAAAACTTACTATCTTAACTTCCAGAGATTCCCATTGTGTTATGTAGCTTCAGTTACACTTTGACACGATGCATGTAATTTGCTGGGTTTTTTTTTTCTTCAAGTTGATTATCTTAGGGGAGCTTTTTTTACAGTATCATTTGTAGGAATACAATCTGGTTTGAAAATGCAAAATCTTAGTTTCAGTTAGCATTCTAGCAGATTTTGAATATTTTATATTGAGAATGAAAAGAATAGAGGACTTCATAACCTAGAGAAGGCTTATGACAGAATGCAAGATCACATGGAAATAAAACTTCAGTTTGGCATGTAAATTTAAGAAGAATATGTTTATGGAGCAGTTTGAAAATAAATGAACTTGTGACCTCATTAACCAGAGAGGGATTGTGATAGACTGCTACGAAAATCACATAGAAATTGAAACTCCAGTTTTGCATATTAAATTTAAGGAAGAATATAGGGTTAAGGTGCAAAAATACCCTTAACGTTTTGGACCAGGAGCAATTTTACCCCTAACGTCTAAAATGGTGCAATTTTACCCTTAACGTTGGTAGCCAAGAACAATTTTACCCCTAACGTTCATAAATTGGGTCAATTTGATAAATAATTCATCAAACTGTCTTCTCGGTCATGAATCTTGTCATCTATATTTCTCACGTGTGTGATTTTATCAGTAACAAATCACAAACTTACGTTGAGATGTGAAAAAAAATACTATCTTTTTGTACGAATTAGACAAAAAAAATTCAAAAAATTCACCGAATTTATAAATATTAATCTCAAATTTTATTATTAAATTATAAAAAACATGAATTTTTTTTTTAGAACGAATTGTTATGCAATTGGTACAGAATAAGGAACGAAAATATCTGTGTTTTATAATAGTGTCTGAAATTGACCAAATTTATCAACGTTAGGGGTAAAATTGCTCTTGGCTTCCAACGTAAGGGGTAAAATTGCACCATTTTAGACGTTAGGGGTAAAATTGCTCCTGGGCGAAAACGTTAGGGGTATTTTTGCACCTTAACCCAAGAATATATTTATGGCGCAGTCTGAAAATAAACGGAGGTATTTCTACTGTGGTTGTCTTCTTGGGTACATCCTGGATCAGTTCTTTTTCATAGTTATTTTGATTTAAACAAAGATAACTTTGAAAGCATTTTCCTGATGATAATTGAAGTTACCTGATAATGAAGTTCTTATTTTTTATTAAAGAAAAGAAGAGTTGTGAGAAATATGCTGGAGATCTAAATTTTGATGCTGAGTGAAATAATTGATACAGGTCAAGTAATTGTAAGTTCAGCACGTCCTGACTTAAGGAGGCGCTGAATAAATACTGCAGAGATGCATTATAGTGATCATTTCGCTCCCAAATTCCATCATGTGGAGAGAGAGAGAAGCCATGTGTTACTCCTAGAATCAAACCCATTAGGTCAAGAGTGGAGAAGCATGTCTGTAACTCCGTTACTCCAAAATTCCTCATTGGGCTGGTGATTGGCATTAGATTAGTAATGCTCTGTGATAGATATCATCAGAAGATGGTGATGTAGGAGAACATTTATGAAACAAGTGTGACTAAGATGCAAATTTTAGGATAGAATAGTAAGGGGGAAAAAGGTGAAAGATGAGTGAATTTAAAGGAAAGTGGAGATTAAACTATTTGGGGTTTAGTTGAATAAAGTTAATCTAATACGGGTTTTGTGTTTTTCGTAAACCCATGGATGAAAAGACCAAGTCTAACTACAAGGAGTAATGAGAAGTGGAAGATGCAGATGATTTTACTATGCTTTACTATCATCTCTAGGAATACTTGGCCTTGAACAAAAATGTGAAAGAGATTGTCCTTATCAGCTCCAACTGGTTTTTGAAATTGAAAAGCTAAATTAGTTTATTTTTCTAAATATTAGGGTGGGCAGCTGTTTTAGTTAAGTCCGTTTTATTCACCATACTGAGCCTACTGCATGAACTGGTCAAAAGGCTAACTTGTACTAATTTTCTTACGAATGGTTGTGTTTTTAGTTCTTAATATAACATCTTGCAAATTACACAAACTGAAAATGTTTGGCCAGGGTAACTAATTTACATCTACTTTATTTTGGAAGCACAACTTAGTGGATCTAGGATATTTCTCCTGTGCCACATCTTGGCTGGGCTTGGGAAGCTTTTTGCGTCTATCAAATTCTAGAAATGTTTGATTTCAAGTAAAAGTAAAATGTTTCAGTTGGAATTCTAGCTCCTACAAGGTCTGAGCATTTAAATGCAATACTTTTTACAGAACTCATTTTTCATGATCAGTTTATTGGAATTATTTTGCACTTAAAAAATCTGCAAAAGATAGATGCCGGATTCTTTCCTGTAACTCTATTGTCAACCATGTTTTCCATACACTCTGCAGTTATGACAAAGGAGCACATTTTTTCCTGCCATCCTTTGTTATGCGTACACATGGCTCTAGACTTCAACGTGATGCAGTTCAGAGGACTCCTCAAGGACAACTACGACCAATTTTTGAGGTTCTTAAATATTTTATTTTTCTGCATGACTATTTGATATTGTTTGTTAACCTGAATTTCAGCGGCACTAACATTTGATAAGTACTCCCTCCGTTTTTTTATTACATGACGTTTTAACTTTTTTATTTTGTTCTTTTTTATATGTCATTTTGTATTACCAATGCAATTTTAGAAATATTTTCTGCATTTTGCCTTATTTATGACAAGAAAGAGAAGTTTAGTATTAATGCAAATAATCCCAATTAAGCCATAAAATTTAAGAAGAGAGAATTTTTGCATAGAAATTAGAAATTCAGGAGAGAGGTATTGAGGGTAAATTAGTCATTTTAATAGTGTAATTAACATTGCATTGGTATTGGTGAACAACCTTAAACGGCATATAAAAAAGAATGGAGTGAGTATATTTACATTAGTTTTAGCAAGAGCGCAGTCATTCATATTTTTAATTCGTAGGCTTTGGATACGCTTGGAAGTACAAAATGGAGGATAAATAAGAGGATACTAGATATTGTTGACAGAATATGGAACAGTGGAGGCCGTCTTGCAGATTTGGTGGACCGAAGTGATGTGAGTTACGATATTACTTCTTTCTTTTTCTATTACATATTTCCTAACTCTTGATTATGTGGACTTGAATTTATTCGCCTCTATGCTCTGAAATGTGTGTTTTAGAGGTTGATATTCATTAAAAAAGTTATTATTGAACTTCCTTACTGCAGGTTCCTTTGCCAGAGAAGCTAGATACTGAGGATGAAACACTCTTGACGAAATGGAAGTGGAAAGTCAGATATGTTAGAAAAGAAAACAGGGAGAGACATTCCAGGCGTTGTGACACAGAACTAAAACTGGCTGTAAGATCGTTCTTCTTTAAGTGCGACTATACCATTTCAATTTTCATATAGAGGTGTATATGTGTATGCCAACCTTTTTATTGGGTTCAGGTAGCACGGAAAATGAAGGATGAAGAAGGTTTCTATTATCCACACAATGTCGACTTTCGAGGGCGTGCGTATCCCATGCATCCACACTTGAACCATCTTGGATCAGATCTTTGTAGGGGTATTTTGGAGTTTGATGAGGGGCGCCCTCTTGGAAACTCAGGCATACGCTGGCTGAAGATTCACCTTGCAAATCTCTTTGCTGGTGGAGTGGACAAGCTGTCCTATGAAGGTCGAATAGCTTTTACTGAGAATCACTTGAATGATATATTTGATTCCGCCGATAGACCTCTCGAAGGGAAGCGTTGGTGGTTAGGTGCAGAAGATCCATTTCAGTGTTTGGCAGTTTGCATTGATATTGCTGGATGTCTTAGAAGTTCCTCCCCGGAAACATATGTTTCACATATTCCCATCCATCAGGTAGTTTTCAAATCTTTTTTCAAATCATGTCGACTCCTTGTGGAATTCATTATGTAGATGATAAAGAGTCCTATTGGACTAGGGAAAAGTTTTTATCAGCATGTTAGCAAGTGTGTTGCACAGAGGTGGACTAAGAACAAGAGTGAACAGGAGTTAAGTTCTCATTGGTCTCCAGTCTACTGGATTTTACCAAAATACTAAGCTCATTATGTTTTTTTCCTGTTAAAATGGACATTGGGCTTTCACTTTTCATAGGCCCAATTTCATATGATTATGATATCAATGCCTATTTTGGCTGATCAGCATAGACACTGCTGTATTACTATCTCACTCCTTTCCCTTTTTTTCCTACAAGCCTCCCTTTTTTTATTTATGCTGGTGTTGCGATGATTTTTCAGTCAAAAAGGTGTTAATTTTCTGTAGGATGGTTCCTGCAATGGTCTACAACACTATGCCGCACTAGGAAGAGACAAGGTATTGTCCTAGTGATTTTTTCCCATGTATAAAACCTGATCAGTACTTTATATTCTAAATGCTTTGGTCAGTTATTTAAAATTTGAGCTGACATGTTAAAGGTTATTTGAGACCTTTTCTTAGTTGGAGATTGTATGGATCACTAGCATGGTTGATATAATATCATGAGAACTTTCTGGCAGCTAGGAGCAGTGGCGGTTAATCTGGTTGCTGGAGAGAAACCTGCAGATGTCTACTCAGGAATAGCTGCTAGGTAATTTAGTATCTCATTCTTGTTAGTAATCATAGTTGTCAAATCGAGATTCGACTTGCCAATCGAAATACTCATTTTGTGAATCATGACTCGTGAATCGAATCGAATCGTAAGATTTGGTTTAAATTCATAATATTATAAAAATAGAATATTTACCATGTTGAACTCAAAATATTATCAAATATTAGTCTAGAAATGCAATTTTAATGTCAAAAAGGAAATCATATCAACCAAGTACTTCAAATTCAAATCCAATGCAAATGCAATCCTAATAAAACTAATTCACAAATTGGATTCTGTCTAGTAACTTAGTAGAGATGAAGAGTTTGAATTTCTGACTCTGTTTTTTTGCCTTGTTGTCAACTTGATAATGATGGAATGAAGTTAGTTTGAGTTGATAACTTGACAAATAACAATCGGACTAGAGGAGAGTGAGTTTAGTAGTTAGTGTTGTTTAAGTTTTTGATGAACGGTGATGAAGATCCGGCTCGAAATAGAGCTGAATCTAATCAAATCGGGAATCGTAAGATTCTGTTATAATTTAGATTAATAACAGTGTTAGTAATATTTGATCATGACAGTGATTGAAGTGTCTGCAAGACAATATAGTGATCGGAGTGCAATATTTTAATGTAGGGTACTTGATATCATGCGGAGGGATGCACAGAATGATCCTGAAGTATTTCCTGATGCATCGCGTGCAAGGACATTAATTAATCAGGTTCCCTTAAAAGCTATTGTTAATTTATTGTAATTTTCGGGTGTTAGCCTTTGTTTGTTGCCCAAAGCAATTACATTTCACAGTTTATATCATAAATTTGCTTGTTTGCTATTTTCTTGTGCCTAAATCTAATAGCTGACTCTGGTGGTTGGATTTCTTACAGGTAGATAGGAAATTGGTGAAGCAGACTGTGATGACATCTGTATATGGTGTCACTTACATTGGCGCTAGAGATCAAATTTATAAGAGGTTGAAAGAGCGTGGTCTTGTTGCAGAAGAGTCGGAGCTTTTTAGTGCTTCTTGCTATGCTGCAAAGGTAAAAAAAAAGGAATATCAGTAGTGATTATTAGTTCGCACTTCACAATATTATCCAAATTGCAACATTGACAGTACTAAGTTTTATTGCTTGAGCAGGTAACTTTGACTGCCTTAGGAGAAATGTTTGAAGCTGCACGAAGTATCATGAATTGGCTTGGTGAATGTGCAAAGGCATATCTCTCTCATTTGTATATCTGTCTTCCTCTTTTTTACATAGTCATTTTCTTCAATGATTCTATCATCTTTTTTATGACTACTGACTAGACAACTTAACCATGACTAGATTATTGCATCTGAAAATGAGCCAGTGAGGTGGACAACTCCACTGGGACTACCTGTTGTGCAACCTTACCGACAACAAGAAAGGCACTTTGTGAGTTCTCTGGAATTTATATGCTATCAAGAGTATTTAAATTGTTAAGATGTTGAAGTTAATTATGAAGGCTCTTTCAATTTATATGGGTGGTGTTGTAACATTTCAGATCAAAACATCACTTCAGATTTTGACGCTACAACGAGAAACAGACAAGGTTAGGAACCTGTAATTTCCTTTTCTAGGAGAGTTTCATTTTATGTTATTATCATTTGCTAGCTTGCCCTATCGTTATCAACTATCCATAGCACACATCTGAGAATTCTAAATAAAGAGGTTGTTAAAGGAACAGTGTGCTTGCCAATCAGGACTAGTCATTTACTTTGTTGCTAAATTCTAGAGAAAATTCTAGGTGCCGGAGTGACTGCATCTATATTATAGCTAGATGGTTTTTTCCTTTATTTTCTATATCATGTTGGTGAGGAAAGAGGGAGGCGAAGTGCAGAGTTCAGGATCCAGTAAACTTGGAGGATCTTACTTCTCTTTGGTCACATCCACATTTCTCGCTCTACTTGCACCGGGCTTTAACTGGATAAGTAATCAGAGGCATGTTTTGAGTGTTTATTCCTGAAGACAAATGCATTCAGTTTGTGATAGATGGTAGTCTTTTCTTTCCCACTTCGTCAAAATACAACGTTGAATAGTGGTTCCGATAGTATATATTATTATGAAATCAAGAAATAATTGCCTTCATTCCCTAAATTATCCTGTTCCATCCTTCCTCTCTATATTGTCGATGGAATTTCAAATTTGATGCCCTATGTTTGTAGGTTATTGTTAGGAGACAGAGAACAGCTTTTCCACCAAATTTTGTTCACTCGCTTGATGGTTCTCATATGATGATGACTGCAAATGCTTGCAAAAAGGCAGGATTGAACTTTGCAGGTCCTCTACTCATGGATTTTGCTTTCATTTGGTTACTTATTCCTAATTTTTCTTTCTCATAATTGTTCGATGATGTCTCAAATACAGGAGTTCATGATTCATATTGGACGCACGCATGCGACGTGGATGAAATGAACAGGATACTCCGCGAAAAGTTCGTTGAGCTTTATGAAGCACCAATATTGGAAAATGTAAGTGCCAGCCTAACTGAATTTTTCCTGTAGGAAGATTAGGAGGTGACAAGTGGTAGTGGCACAAGATAAAGCTCAATTGAAGTATTATTTGATGTTATAGTAACTTGCTTTAAACTGTTCGATTAGCACTGCATGTTTGATAATGAGCTTTGCTTGAGGAATTCTGTTGGAAGATGAAGAGAAAAGAAATTGTAATTATCGTGGTAACTCTGTTAAATGAACAACACTGGTTGAAATTTATTATGTTGGAACCATCAGAATCCTTAATTCAGCTGTAGTTTGGGATTGAGATAGAATAGAATTTTTTTTTTTTATTTCAGTGTGAAGTTAAGATCTTGATTTCATTCCTGATTCACTTTACCTCATTAAGGAATATGATATGATTTTTTGTTTTGTAACAGTTACTCGAGACCTTTGAGAAATCGTTCCCCTCATTGCCTTTTCCGCCACTACCTGAACGAGGAGACTTTGATCTACATGATGTGTTACATTCACCATATTTCTTCAACTGATACTATTATACCAGTGTGGCCCAGTTTTGTAAGTAGAAGCCTATTTCCACAAGTAGGCATGAATGATTAGGGAAGTCTACAATCTGATGAGAACCTCATGGAAGCTCTATATATGTATATAAAATAATATGTGAGTGAATCTCAAAGATTGTGAATCTCGGTCTTCTAAAATCTTCTCCACTTGTGTTGGTGAATAGTGTAGAGCCTGTAATGAAATGGCATAGAAGTTGGAATGGTAGATCTCTCAATCCCGGATGTAAGCATCTGCTGTGTTGAGCTGAATCAGAAATATTGAAGAGGTGCTAATGTTGTGCAGCATGTGTTGAGGTGTTCGTGGCGAAGGGAACGAGATATGGTCATATGCTGAGATGCTGAGATTTTACAGGCATGTTCAGGTGGCAAGTGCAGCAGCACAAGGATTACAACTAAAACAGATAGCATTTCGTGTTTCATCTTGTATATTCTGGTAAATGTAAATTAAGATTTTAGTTCTTATGCTAGTTTTGAAATTTGAATAGATGATGGCTTGCTCACTGTACAGTAATGAAATTTAAATTTGGTTAATCACAGTATTTATTTAATGGAATTTAAATTTTGCTTTCGGGCTAATTGTGGTATGGTCATGGGCCTTATATAATTTCATAAGTTCAGTCCCTGTAATTTAATTTTAACACCTTTGATCTTCATACTTCTATATTTCTCAAAGTTTTCAAGCATGTGATCAAACTATATCCTCTAATTGTATATTAACATATCCCTAATGGAAAAAAAAAAAGAATTAAAATGGAAAAACCAATCTTTTTTATATAATCTTCTTCAATATCTTTTTCTTCATTTGTGAAAGCTGCTCCAAAGTCCATTTGGCATAGTCGTAGGCAAAACCTGGCAGCCCGTCCAGAGTTTTACCTTATCCGGTACTGGTTTTAATCTTTTCCCTGCAACACTAAGAAGAAGACGATCAGGATCTCACCTGTGGCAGCTGTTGGAACAAAGTCCCACGTCCAATAGGTACCTATCTAGAGGAGAGAAACGAAACTTACCACTAATTGGTGAAAGAGGAGAGAGAAAGAACCAATTGAAGGCTCGGGGCTCGGAATGAGGTAGGGTCTTCAAGCCCCACACTTGATTCTCGAGATTCATGGGTCTAGAACTTGGATCCGAACCTTTGCATCTATCTATTTTATCTTAGAGGATGAACCACGCTCTTCTTATCGTCCCTCACTACTGCTCAACCTCGCTATCTTATCGATTCTTATCAGTCCTTCCAAATTCCAATTCCTTATTGAGATTGAGATTTTGTTCCATTAGACCCATTTCGGTCAGATCGGTTCCATAATCTAACATGTCGGGGCCGGGCTTGAAGTCTTTGGTCGGGCCGGCCATAATGAATGATCGTTGTTCGAGAATAAAATAATAAGACTTAAGGATTTCACTATGGATCTTCGCCTAAAGCCATAACTTCGTTGCTAAACCTTCGCTATATTCCTTTTCATCAAAGTTAAACACTCTGCAAAAGTTGGTTCACTACTTCTCATCTTAACTTGGTAAACTTCACTATGAAACTACTCTGGTTTTGTTAATGTGCATACTACAGAGACATCTTCAATGCATTGTATACGTAGAGAAGTGCAGGAATCTGAGATGAGCTAATATGTCATAGCGAGCATGTTGTCCATTAGGGGCTAATGTTTGACTATCAAGCATTCGTGGTATCCCATTGCTGCCAAAAATCCCGATAAAACATGAACTTGTTTGATTTCTATTTTCTTTATGAAGGGAAAAGCAACGGAAAATCCCGAGAAAACACAACTTTGAAGAGTTTCCTCTCTTCCCGAGAGAAGAGGCATATTTTCCGAGAAATCACAACTTTGAAGAACTTCATTTCCTCTTTTTCCAAGAGAAGAGGCATATTTACCTTATTACAAGGTCTAGGGATAGAGGCAATATCAGTTCTGGAATCAATAATATATGGTTATATTTTGTGAAAAAGTTAAAAATTATCGTTAGTTAAATATATTAGACTTAGACTTGCAGCGTTAAATGTCAATTTTTGCTAAATACAAGACCGGTCATATGTGCAAGAATTCAAACAAATGAAAGGTCAAATTGGTCCTCAAACTTCGTAATCATGATCAATTAGTCTAAATTGAAGTTTGGATACCAACTCGGTCCTTAACTTGGTAAATTTTGACAAATGGACCCAAATTTTATAAAAATTTTGTTATTAAAACTGATTGAATCTGGAATAACTTGTCAAAATTTACCAGTTTGAAGGATTCGGACTAAATTGACTCGCTACCAACTTTATGGAGCTTTTTGATCCTTAAATTGAATTGAAACATATGCACCATTTCACAAATCCAGAATGCTTTTTGCCTATTTGCTGCATTGTGTGACATACAAAAGAAGAAGTCAGAAGTGAAAGGAGTGATGGTGATATTGTTCTTTTAATTTCTGTTATTGCTGTTTGTGTAGGTTATTCTGTCATTTAAGTTTTATTCCCTAAAGGTTAGTTTTGGCATTTAGCCAGTTTAGTGGTCCTGCCTGCTGTGTGGCTTGTACCAGCTGGCATAACTGTTTTGTCCTTACTCTATTTTAGAGAAGGCTGTTCTCTGTAGAGGTTATCGAATGAATTAATAGAAATCTATTTCCTCTCTTTTCTCTCTCTCTCTTTCTCACCTCACTATTCTCTTTCTCAATCCTTCTAAATTCTAACGTCAAAATCTAGTTTTGACATTGGTATCAGAGATCCGATCCTCCGGCCATCTCGTGTATGGTAAATACGTATGTTAGAAGAACAAGAGTAGCAAACAGGCGAACTAAAGAAGCCATGGAAGAATTACAACATAAGCTTGATGATCTCACAACCCAGTTCCATCGCAGTTCAGAATCCACTGCTGAGCAACTGGAAAATATTAAGGCTCACCAAGCCACACAACAACAACACTATGAGAGTCTTCTAGCTGAGCAGAATATCCTTCGTCGTGCTCAGATGGAATCACAACAATCCCTAGAAAAATCTATCCAATCCTTGGCTTTGATGATGCAAAGTCAGCAAGGAAATTCTTCACACACTCAAAACCCTGTTGCCAACCTTTCACCATCCGTTCAAGCTGTACTCATTCGAGATCCAAACAGAGGAATCTTAGGCAGTCCTCCTGGATTGAGTATGGGAGAAAACTCTAGTGCTAAAAACCTTCCTTATAACAAGCTTCTACCCAAGTGTGACCTTCCAATCTTCGATGGCACAGATGTAGAGATGTGGGTTAGCAAATGCAGCAAGTATTTCCAACTGTTTGAAGTGGAAGAGGAAAGGAAGATTCATCTGGTGGGATTGTATTTACAGGGTAAGGCAGAGAAGTGGTTTAGAAACTGGAGGCCTGGCCATCCCTTAGTTTCTTGGCAAGAATTTGTAGAAGCAATCGAGAAGAGATTCCAAGAGACTGATGTTGTGGATGTTGTAGAACAACTCACTTTGTTGAAGCAAATTGGATCTGTGGTAGAGTACCAAGATCAGTTTGAATCCATCAAGTTGAAGATGGAGAAGGTACACCCTGAAAATTCTGAATCCTTTTATCTATCAGCATTTACAACTGGTTTAAAACCAGAAATTAAATCTGCTGTTAGATCTGATCATCCTAAAGACTTATATGATGCCATCAAACAAGCAAAACTTGCAGAAATCCACCTTAAACATGTAGTTGACTTTCTTAAACCAAAACCTGCATTCAGATCCCCAAATCCAGTAAAACCTTATACACCCTACTCCAATACAGGCCAGAAACCTTACACACCCTTCACCCAAACACCAAACCTTCCTACTAAAGTCACTGATCCAAAACCTGCAATCAACAACCAAACCTTCAAGAGAACCCCTGGAATATGCTGGAAATGTGGCGATAAATTTTTCCCAGGCCATCAGTATAATGGGAAGAAACTTAACATGATAAATATGGAGTTAGAAGGAGAGGAAGAAGGGGAAATTGTAGAGGAAGAGGTGGAGCCTTCTGGAGAGTTGCTTAATGAAAACATTGAACCTATTTCATTATCGGTTAATGCTTTAGATGGGGGAGTTAATCATAACACCATTCGGCTCAAGGGAATGTTGAACAAACGAGCACTTATGGTTTTGATTGATTCAAGCAGCACTCACAGTTTTGTAGATCAACATTTGGCAGCTGAAGCTAAGTTACCACTTCTACAAGTCAAACCAGCTACAATAGTAGTTGCTGATGGGCGCCAAATGACTGTAAGTACTCTATGTGATAGCTTTCAATGGTCCATGAAGGGGTCTAAATTTCAATTTCCTGTGAGAGTATTGGAATTAGGGGACTATGATTTGATCCTCGGAGTTGATTGGATGAGGAATCATACCCCTGTCACCTTTGATTTCGATCATAATAAACTCATAATTCATAAAGACCAACAACCTATTGAATTGCATGGAATGACCGGAGAAATTAAGCTTAAGGCTATTTCACTCAAATCAGTGAATCAGTTGGTGTCTAAGGGGTGGAAAGGAATCACCTCAAGGTTGTTTCTAATTTCTGTCAAAGAAGAGGAAGAAAAACACATTCCAGACCCTCACCTACCTCAAGTTGTCCATCCTTACCAAACCCTCATAAACACTTATAATGAACTCTTCCAACCACCTACTATGTTACCTCCTCCAAGATCACATGATCATGCCATACCTCTAAAACCTGGAACAGAACCTGTCAATGTTCGCCCGTACAGATACTCTCACCACCAAAAGAATGAAATTGAAAAGTTGATAGCTGAGATGTTGGAGAATGGAATCATACAGCCTAGTCATAGCCCATTTGCATCTCCAGTCCTATTGGTTAAAAAGAAGGAAGGCACTTGGAGCTTCTGTGTTGACTACAGAGAGCTCAATAAGGCTACCATTAAGCACAAATTCCCAATTCCAGTCATTCAGGAATTGCTTGATGAATTGCACGGAGCAAGGGTTTTTTCTAAAATTTATTTAAGGGCAGGATACCATCAGATCAGGATGAAACCAGAAGATGTCCCTAAAACATCTTTTAGAACCCACACAGGCCACTATGATTTTTTAGTAATGCCTTTTGGGCTCACTAATGCCCCTGCCACCTTTCAGTCTCTTATGAATACTATATTTTCCCCTTATCTCAGACAATTTGTGCTAGTTTTTTTTATGACATACTAATTTACAGTAAAACAGAAGAGGATCATCTCATTCACTTAGAGATGGTGTTCAAAATACTCAAACAGCATCAGCTCTTTGCTAAGGGCTCCAAATGTGATTTTGGAGTTTCATAGGTGGCCTATCTAGGGCATATTATATCAGCTGCGGGAGTGGCAACAGACCCTGCCAAGATAGTTGCTATGCAGAAGTGGCATGTCCCATCTTCACTTAAGCAATTGAGGGGATTCTTAGGCCTTACAGGCTACTACAGACAGTTCATTAAAGGCTATGGTGTGGTGAGTAAACCCTTAACTGAGCTTCTTAAGAAAGACAACTTTCACTGGACTCCTGAAGCCCGAACTGCCTTTGAACAGCTTAAGTTGCTTATGACTCAACCACCTGTATTAGCCCTGCCAGACTTCTCACAACCATTTGTAATTGAGTGTGATGCAAGTGGGACTGGAATTGGTGCAGTATTGATGCAACAAGGAAGACCTTTGTGTTTCCTTTCAAAAATATTGAGCCCTAGAAATCAGCAGCTATCTGCTTATGAGAGGGAGCTCCTAGCTATATTGCAAGCATGCACTACTTGGAGGCATTATCTAGAGAGTTCTGTGTTTACTATCAAGACAGACCATGAAAGCATTAAACATTTGCTAGAACAAAAGCTGCATACTTATCTTCAATTTAAGGGCATCTCAAAACTACTTGGGTTGGATTACACCATCCAATACAAGAAGGGAAGTGAAAACAAGGTAGCAGATGCCTTATCAAGGCAGAATGAAGAAGGGCAGGGCATTTCCGTAGGGTTAAAGGCAATCATCATGGTCATTCCAACTTGGTTAGAGGAAGTACAGGATTCCTATAAAGGAGACACCACTGCTGAAACCCTTATTCAACAGCTGATAGTCAACTCCACTCCACAATCAGGGTATACCTATACTCATGGGCTCCTCAGGTATCATTCTAAATTGTACATTGGGACTTCTACTGAAAGTAAAATCATAGGAGAATGCCATAATTCTCCTGTTGGTGGACACTCAGGAATCAAGGCAACCCTGACCAAAGTCCAACAACATTTCTACTGGCCTCATTTATCTAAAGCAGTCACAACTTGGGTTTCAAATTGTGATACTTGTCAACGGTGCAAAGTGGATCACTCAGCCTATCCAGGTCTTTTACAACCCCTTCCAATTCCTGCAGGAGCATGGCAGGATATAGCCATGGATTTCATTGAAAAATTACCTAAGTCTGGAGGGTATGACACCATTCTAGTAGTGGTAGACAGGTTCACCAAAGGAGGTCATTTCATTAAACTATCTCATCCTTTTTCTGCAGCCACAATAGCATCAGTGTTCCTCGACAACATTTTTAAGATTCATGGCATGCCTAAGAGTGTGGTCTCTGATCGTGACTGGATTTTTACAGGAGTTTTTTGGAAGGAATTACTGAAGTTACTAGGCACTAAACTCCAGTTTAGTAGCGCCTATCACCCTCAAACTGATGGCCAGTCTGAAAGGCTTAATCAGTGCTTGGAAAACTATCTCAGAAGTATGTGCTTCTTGAAACCTAAGGCTTGGTCCAAATGGCCTAGCTTGGAAGAATTCTGGTATAACTCATCTTATCACAGCGCGATAAAAATGTCCCCTTTTGAGGCCTTGTACGGAACAGCACCACAGTTGCCTATTTTGCCTTCTCTAGTTTCCAAAGTAGCAGCAGTTGATGAGATGCTTAGAGAAAGGGACTCCATGAATGCTCTACTTCGAGAATGTTTGAGCTCAGCCCAAAATAGAATGAAGTAGAATGCTGACCTTCATCGCATAGATAGAGAGTTTGAAGTGGGAGATTGGGTGTTCCTCAAGCTACAACCTTATAGACAAATGTCAATAGCCCTCAGAAGCTCCATGAAAATTAGTGCTCGCTATTATGGTCCCTTTCAGGTTCTGCAACGTATAGGCAAGGTGGCATACAAGCTAAACTTACCTCCAGCTTGTAAAATTCATGATGTATTCCACATCTCACTCTTAAAGAAAAGACCAGCACCCACTCATGTTCCCCTCACTACTCTCCCTCCTAGTGTTGCTGGTGAAATGATTATTACCCCCCCCCCCCCCCCTTAAGGTCCTAAACACAAGGAATGCAATTATTGGGGACAAGGCAGTTCCTCAACTCCTCATTCAATGGGAAGGTATGCCTGTTATTGATTCTACATGGAAAGATAAGGACACTATAGCAGTTCAGTTCCCTGAGTTCTTCCATTCTTGGGGACAAGAATGCAGTAAAGGAGGGGGTATTGTGACATACAAAAGAAGAAGTCAGAAGTGAAAGGAGTGATGGTGATATTGTTCTTTTAATTTCTGTTATTGCTATTTGTGTAGGTTATTCTGTCATTTAAGTTTTATTCCCTAAAGGTTAGTTTTGGTATTTGGTCAGTGTAGTGGTTCTGATGTTGTGTGACCTATACCAGCTGGCATAACTGTTTTTGTCCTTACCCTAAAGGTTAGTTTTGGCATTTAATCAGTTTAGTGGTCCTACCTGCTGTGTGGCTTGTACCAGCTGACATAACTGTTTTGTCCTTACTCTATTTTAGAGAAGGCTGTTCTCTGTAGAGGTTATCGAATGAATTAATAGAAATCTATTTCCTCTCTTTTCTCTCTCTTCTCTCTCTCTCTCTTTCTCACCTCACTATTCTCTTTCTCAATCCTTCTAAATTCTAACGTCAAAATCTAGTTTTGACACATTGATTTGAGAGCAGAGTGAATCAGCTAGGACTTTCCATCTGCATAAAGAAAAACTAGTTATCTTTATCCATTACGTATTATGAATTACTTCACATTTTCTATTTGGTCATGTAAATTTTGTATTTGGTTAGAATGATGAACATAGAATAGTGCAGTAACTACAATTTTAAAATCTTGGAGACAAAAAGGGCAAAAGAATCTTTTTCTTTATATTCTGTACATGTGGGTGCTTAAAATGCTCAAGGATTTTTAATTCCTCACTAATATACAACTACGTGTACATATCTTAAACGATCCTAGAAAAACATCCCAACTCAAATAGATGCTGAGAAATGTTAAAACACTTGAAAAGATGAACGCCGGAGCAACATCAGACCAGGACGCTATTTTAATAGCGCATAATTTGCACAATGCTTCCAAAGCAACATCTACTCTCAACATATCTCCCTTTTCCCCCACAATAGAGCTCCAAACATCGTTACAAGCCAAGCCACACTCAATACCCGAGTCGATCGTTTAGGGACGTTCGTCCATCACCAGATTGTCCTGCATTCAACATTAATATCAAAATAATAATAATAATAATAAAATTGCTAGAGCCAAGTTTAATTGTGAAAGAGAGAAATTACCTTCTGGGGGCACCCAAGATTCATATTCTGGATTGCTGTTAATAAATGACGGTTTCTCAGGGCCAAGTACTCTTTTTGGCTTTTTATTATCCTTACTAGCATGTCCACTTGTGCCTATATCTCCTAGTTCATCTTCTGCGTGATACCCTCTTTTATGTTTCAATAGCAATGCCACTGCATCTTCTGCTGCTACCTTGGCTTCTACAGGGGATGCTGCAGCATTGTTATTGTTAGCCCCGGCTCCTTCAGTTTTCTTCTGTTTCCTTATTATCAACCCCGGAGCAGCATTTTCAATGCCAGAATCCCCCTTACCGGGTTCTCCATCTACACCAAGCATGATTTTTTGTCGGTCTTTGTAATCGACAAATTGGTCTGTTTCATCTACATCCAAAATTATTTCTTCTTTTGTCTCTTTGGGTTTCTCGTGATGAACTGCACCAAGCCATTGAGGTTCTGTAACGGTATACACTGAGGGTGCCGCCTCAGGTGCATCAACAATAATCTTGTCAGCTTCGGGATTTTTCTCTGATTCAACGGGAGTAACTACTGAATCTAGAGTTCTCTCTTTCTTTTCAGAGGTGTTATCTGTTGATGTTTCCACACCCTTGCCTTTCTTTTGTTTCACATGTGGTTGCCTTTTGGTAGTAGCAGCAGCAGGTTTTTCAGCTGTATCGTGTCTCAGCTCTTGTACTCTTGAATCCCTTTTCTTAGCAGCTTCTCCTGATGGGTCGGCAATTTTTAATAGGAAGAGGATCCTATCGAGTTCAGGTTGGAGAGCAGACATCTCTTTTTCAATTTTTGTAGTTGTATCAAGCACTGAAAGTAGTATGTAATTAGCAAGAGAAGA
The DNA here is from genome assembly GCF_963576675.1 of Euphorbia lathyris. Classification (NCBI taxonomy): domain Eukaryota; kingdom Viridiplantae; phylum Streptophyta; class Magnoliopsida; order Malpighiales; family Euphorbiaceae; genus Euphorbia; species Euphorbia lathyris. The sequence goes on from NC_088910.1 coordinate 95,275,526, forward strand.
TGGAAGATAAACTGCTTTTTGAATACATAAACTTAAATGATTTAAAAAATGCTATGCCGTAATCGCTTACCTAGTTGAGTTGACAGCCCTGACATGTAAGCATCAAGAGCGTCGTCTCCAACTTCAGTTCCTTCTGTAGTTTCAGATTCCACCTTATTCTTCTCCATCAAAAGCAACTTCTTTTTATCTTCCATTACTTTCATAATGGCATCTCTTTTATCAAGAAGGCTATCAGCAGTTTCAATCGACTGGTTTTCATTACCTTTTTGTACTGAAGGCTTTTTTGTCCGGTCATAGAATTCATCTTCGTCACTGAGGAATTAAAAGACAAAAGATTGCCTATCTATTACATGTTCATAATCATAATATGAATGGAAAAGACATTTATTAGAAACTCATTGAATATACAATTGAGCAATAATGTAAATCCTGATCATGATTCCAATCCAGCCGGAAAGCTATGGACAATTCAGAATGTGAAGGGATGATATCATAACTATCCATGGTAGCATTTTAAGGTTCAAGAGGAATTCTACAAAGGTAAAGTACCTCGTAAAATCTTCATCATCTTCTGCTGTCCCCTTTTTTGTATTGCTGGATCTCCTTCCACCACGTGCGCCTAAACTTTCCCGGATACTTTCATTCAATGTCTCTTCCAAGTTTTCCAATTCTTCTAAGATCTATTAGAAATATGAACAAACAACATGGTGTTTTAGGGAGAAACTAAAAGAGTTTTCCACTACAAAAAAGATAAACCACAACCATCAGAAAACACTTAAGAGAGCAGCTTATACCTCTGTCATTCTTTGCTCATTACGTGCAATCTGGGTTTGCTGTCCTTGTGTCAACCCTCCCTGAGCAATGTCTTTAGCACGGATAGCATCTATCTCCTTCTTCATATGCGCAATCTACAGCCAAGTTTGTCGTACAAGAACACATTAGCAATAAAACTAGCACAATAGGACAAGAGATGTATGCCTATTCAAAGACAATATCAGACTCCATAGACAATGTTGCTGGTCTACAGAAAAATTGAACAGCATTGTATTGTATACATTCAATTCTCTTTTATCTTGATCCCTTATACCAGTAAAAGCTTCTACTAAAAAATAGAGATTCTATCAGTTATATGATATATGATGATTTTGTAGTTTCCAGTAGTCCATTGCTCCCCAATGACTTCAAGTCGTTGACCTTATACTGGACTATTAGCTGTCAAACTATAGTCACAAGCTTCATGTGAAAACATGTTAACCTAGTGCTATGCACAGGCCCAAGTGTACAACAGTTACTCATGGACAGCAGAGAAAACTCATTGATTTGTAATTGGTTTAGTCTTCCTATGTCTTAGCCTCCATGTCTTAAGTCTATTTTTATGTAATGCACAGTCAAACAAATGGTAACTGTATGGCAAGGCCCAAGTGTACAACAGTTACTCATGGACAGCAGAGAAAACTCGTTGATTTGTAATTGGTTTAGTCTTCTTCCTATGTCTTAGCCTCCATGTCTTAAGTCTATTTTTATGTAATGCACAGTCAAACAAATGGTAACTGTATGACAAGGCAGTTACTGGAAATTACAGCTCTGTACTATTCAGGGAAAATTACAAAAAAAATAGCAATCACTTGATGCATTTGTGAAGTGAGGACCCTGGTTTAATTTTTAACAAACAGATACCCTGTGCTATGCTTTGTTATCAAAAAGAGGATTCACTTACCCCACTTATATATGATGATGAGACAAAATTGGATGAAGGTATTATTGTCCATTCAATATATTCTCCATATAAAAAGCTCTACAGGAAGGGAACTAAATGAAAAGAGAATTCTAAATCCCTAATTTCTCTGAAGTCCCAAATTGCTAAAATACGAGGTAACTAGACTCAAAAGCAAAGCTAAAGAAAACATATAAATGCATGTTCTCACAAAAATGTTTGGATAAAACAATTCATTTCAACCCATACAAAATGGGTGAAGTGAACTCAACAAAGTAAAGTGTTGAACAACAAAGACTGAGACTGCAAAGAAAAAGAAAGTTGAACTCACTGTCTAATATGAGTTGGTGGGGACAAGAGCTTTCAACCAACCATTAGACTGCCCATCACAAAGCAAAGGTAAGACAAAAAAAAATGCCTACAATCTGAAAACCCCCCAAAAATGGAGGGTATGTAGGTCAGGAGGAAGGTTATCAATTGTTGAATTCATCTCTACTGCTTTTTTGGTTTCTGGATTTTGCCAGTTAATGTGTTGATGGAAGATAAGCTTGTCTCATGAAACCATTTGAACTAAAAGCTTGAGCTGATAGTTAACCCAATAATAGCTTTCGTATTAATATCTGACAACTTGCAAACGGAATAGTATTCAACTTTGATTTTGCAATAAAATTGGAATAGTTGTGACCATGAAGAAGAAAGAGTAGCAGAACGAGAGAAGAAAGAATAGCAGAATGAGAATAAAGGTATGATCTGTTGTGGGATTTAGATTGTTTTACCAAAAATTGTATTAAAGATCGGGTGTGAAAAAAAGAAAAACAAAAAAAAAACAAAAGTGGAGTTGGTAGGGTGGGCTTGTTGAGTAGGTGGTATTTAAATTTGAAGATGGGTTAGATATTGTATTTCGTTCTCAGGGTAATATGACAGACTGAATTTGGATTTGTTGATGAAGATAAGAGAGAGATGTACAGAAACTAGGAGGAGAAATGCCACTTCCTCTTCTTTCAGCTTCTTCTCTGATCTGCATTCTGATTTCTTCTGAATGCATTTTCATTCACAAATGCTTCTTTTCTTTCTTCTTGTAAAACCTCAGCATGATTTGAATGGTTTCTCTGTTAGAAAAACTTCCTTTTGAGCAACAACACGAGTTTTTCTTATAAATATTCAACCTAGAAAAAAAGATTGACAGATTTATCTTACAAGGTTTTAGACAAATTGGGACTTCAGAATTTTTTTTTATTTAGTTTCTCTAGGGCTTTTTATGTGAAGTAGAACATTGAACAGACAAAAAAAACCTGTCCAATTTTGCCACATTATCTTATATAAACTGAGTTAGTGAAATGGCCTCTATTCCGTAATGGAGTGTAGCACATGGTATCCACTTATGTATAAACCATGGTCCTCACTTTGCAAATGCGTCAAACCATGATTTTAACGAGCCCTAGCCATAGTAATCATAGATAGAAAATCAAGTAAACAGGATAACCCTACCTGTACCATAATCAGATCCCAAAGACTCGCCTAGAAACTTTCTGATATCAGTCCACCCTATTATTAACCTATAATTTCATACAAATCAATAGCTTTAGGCTGTAAATGTGTAATGCAACACCTTTTTCTTCTCCATCAATCAAAAGTACAATGACAGTTAACAAGTAGAACAACAGTCAGAGTTAGATAGGTCAGTTCAGAGTTAGATAGGTCAGTTTTTCTGACTCCCAGAACAAGTGCAATGCAAAAGGGGGAGGGAACCAAATAGTACAAACAAATAAACTCTGGAGATATGCTCAAATCATATGTATCATAAGAATCAAGTAATTTACTGTATATTAACCTCGGATTAATAAGGAAGTTAACACCATACTAGATGGGGAAGCAGCGAAAAGTGAACAGTACTCACCTTTTCAGTTCGTTTGATTATTTTTTCACGGGTTTTTTCCTGCTTCTCTGTAAGTTGACCTCTATAAGTTTGCCATGTAATTTCATCACCATCATCCTATATATTGCCAAAAATAAAAAAATAAATAAGAAATTATTTATCCCATCCTAAACCACATTAAAAGCCCAAATCTGAACAGAAAAACTGGGGCTACACGAGCCAATTCAAGAAAAGCTTCCTGATTTTAAATTACAAAACAGCCAACATTAACATTAATACGGAAGGTGGTTAGCAACTGTATATGATGTTTTTCTAACATACTTAAATTATATTATTATCACCAACCTCCTCTTCTTCAATAGCATCTTCTCCCATGCCCCATGAGATACCATCAGCAAGGGAAGCCTCTCTTCTTGCTCGATGAAGTGAAGCTTCTCGATCAAACATCTCTTGCCGGATCTTATTTTCTCTGAGAACCTTCGAGTCAATTTCCTGCATCAATGAACCATGTGGGAGATTATAGCATTTGATACATCAAAAGTCAAAACCATGTAAGGAAAATACAATTATAAACGCAACCAGAGCTATGCAATGACATCGAGAACTGGATCTACAGCATGCAATAGCATGTTCTCATCTGAAATTATAATTTCTTGGTTGCATAGTGCAAACTAAAAAACCTTCCTCCTTTTCGTTCTCTTTTACGTTAATGACTTCGGCAAATCTCTTCCATTTGAACACTTCATAATCATAACTATGAAGGAAAATAAAAATAATAATAATTTTAACTCAAAAAAACAAGTTTCCTGATGCAAAACGATTGCTCAGTTAATTATGTTTGAGACGGCGATAAGAGTCTTACCTGTGGCATTAATTCAGGTGGTCCTTGGAAAATGTACAACCGGGATGAGCTGTGCAATAGAAACAGAAATGTTGATGAGGTTGTAATTGAATCTAGTCTTATGTTACCACAGTCAAAATCACAATATTATTCACTTTTTTCAGTTCACTGCAATACGCTGTCAATTTTGAAATTATGTAACATTGAAAATGAATACACTTTGCCTTGCATCTGTGAAACAATACTCACTCTTTGAGCTTATCCCAAAATTATGGTACTCAAAATCCTAACAATGACATGTACGTGGAAGGGATTTCTTTGTGAAAAACAGAGCTCAAGAAAAACGTACTTCTTGAAGAACTATATGTAAGAAAGAAATTTCCTTCAGAAGTCTAACATTTGATGTTTGACAAGAACTGAATGGATATCTTCTTTTTCAAGTGAAAGAGGAATGACGGATAACTAAAAATTAAACTCAGGGAATTTATTAATGCACGGATGGAACACTGGGATCAACGAATCCAAGCAAATAATGTAGAGATGGAATTCAATGATTGGACAGGCAATTATTACAGGGATTCATGAAATTTTGGGAAGAGAATATTATTTCATTGGATAAGTTCAAGATGAGTTATTTATTTCCATATTCCTAAGTTTGGGATGGTCTTCAAGTTGTTATTATATTGCTTTTTGAACTTCGTGAATAGCTTTATGAGGTAATTGATGCTAGGTTGCAGCTTGATATACATGTTGGAAACTCTTTCTCATGCCTTATATCAATGAGATATTAATTTTATTGATCACAAAAAAAATGGGAAGGTAGAAGAACAGTAAAAAGATACTCACTTGCCAAACCGAATAACATCGCCAACATGTAATTCCACATACACCTGTTTCTCAACCTGATAAACAGAATCAGCAAATGAGTTAAGAACACTAAGTTGAGAGCTGACTATTTCGTAAAAGCATTAAAAACCATTAGAACACAAAGAGATAAGCACCGGTATGGAAGGAACTTTGTTTATCTTCTGTTGATTGGAAAATCACAAATTGAGAATAGCTACAGCTAGACTATATTTATTTATATAAGAAGGATCTATTGCTCTCCTTACAGGTAGTCAGATGGATAGATCCCAATTCAGATAAAGTCTCTCTTGTTTCATTCTTGAAATCCCTATTCAAACATGTATTCTGTTAAACCATCAAACTTACTGGTTTTCTGCTAGTGTGTCTATCATTAAGATCAACATAAAGTGTTAACATATCTGCTGAAGTTCATTTTCACAAAAGTGATTTACACGAGCTTTTACTTCCTATAGAAACGAGTATGAAGAACACATTTTTCATCACTTCGCAAGTAAATTGGTCACCATAGGGAGTAATAAACTTCTTATAATTTAGTTTTAGGACCCAACCTACTTGCAATTAAAGGCCGAACACATCTTACTGTACAGGTTAATAGAATTAAAGTTGCATCAAACCCACATAGAAGAAAGATTAAAGGCTTCTGAAAGACTTCTCTATGTACTTTCTATAACACAACTACCTTTTTTAAGCAGTTCAAACATTAGACAGCATAGTATAGCAGTTACTTAATTGTGATATGTATTAGCCTTTAAAATTAAATTTGTATACCAAAGTACTATAAATGATTGGGAGACATTACAATTGCTTTTGGTAATTTATGTGACAGAACCCTTGCTTAGCGGGGAAGCGTAGTGCACTTGGCCGCCCTTTTCTTTAGGTGGGGTTAGCGCCACTAATTTGAAAATGGGTTTATTTAGTTAAAGCTAAAGCTGAATACTCAACATCAATAATGATTGGTATTTCACATTTCATGTAACACCCAATTCTGAACATGATTATGAGACCTCTAAAGAATTTATGGAATTATAACAGTGTGTACAGTCGTAGACATCTAAGGAAACACATAAAAGACATGTTTTATATTGAACTTACAATCTGATACTTCAATACATTTCAGAAATCAGAACTTCAACTTCAATTCAATTAAATGAAATTAAATTAATTTTTAACATTTCAATCCCAATAAACAGTGATAATTGAAAAGATAATCACATGGTAATACCTGACGCTTGTTAATGGAAGTACCATGTGTACTGCTAAGGTCGTAAAGGTAGGCATCTCCCTTTCTTTTGAACTGGATAACTGATGACCAGAGATAACTAGTTAAATCACATCACAAGCAACCCATCCTGGAGTAAATTTCAACATTCCATGCTTGAAATCCCAACAACTAAGAGCTTTTGATTCTACCATTGTGCTTCAGATAGAATTTATGAAAGAGAAAAGATTAACCATCATCATGATGAATATACAAGTGCATTGGGGAAAAAGTAAGCTCAAGACAAGTCAAATTTATCTTTGCAATAATATAGGTAGTTCAGATGCAAGTTGATCAAATTAATCCTCAAATTGAACATTAGCCTATTAATGAAGAACTAGTGTTTTGAGGGGGGGGGGGGGGGGGGGGGGGGAACTAAGAATGTAGTAAACAAGCCTTCAAGCATCCATTAGCATTCTCAATGCCAAGTGGATATTAAAATGAAACTAAACTATGGGAAATGCAATAGTTTTTATACAAAAACACCACAGCATCTTTTCATTTTACTTTTTGGAATAGATCATGTATATACACATAAAGAATATGTAATATTGAACTGAATTTTCCCCCAAAAAGATTAATAATAACGTATAACTGATAAGCAAGCAGACAACAAATTATTTTCGAAAATTATTAATAAATAGAGCAAGCAACTACCAGCATGAAAGCGAGAAATGGTCGGGTGTTCAAGAACAAAGTCGCAAATATCTACCCGGCCAAACATATAAGCTCCTTTCTCAAAGCTGCCACAATTGTCAAAACATAAATAGCAATCTGAGAATTACTTAACTTTTAACTGGAGTGGTTAGAGATTCATATAAGTAGCATCTGAAATTAACAAACGAAAACAATGCTCAAATTCACTTACACATCCAATTGATCAATGATAGAGCCATCTTTGAGAACTTCAATGTAGAACTTGTGGCAAGGAGGACTACTCCATTCAGGAATAGTGTAGGGCACCGAAGTCCGAATTGAATTGGAAATGACAGAGTTCGAAGTCGGCTTTTCGACAGTATCAGGGTCGGGAATAGTATCAATTGTGGAGAGCGGTGTTGGAGGTGGGCCCATGGGGGCTTTGGTTTCTGTTGAAGAGTTCTGAGGTTCATTTAGCGTTGTAGGCTCTGGTTCTGCGGTGGCGACGGTGGCGGAAGCAGGTTCCGGGTTTCTAGAAGGTGGAGGTCCCATGTCGGTCGTCATGTTTAGTTCCTGTAATTTGAAAAATGCAACGAGAGAGAGAGAGAAGTTGAAGAGGCAACACGCGCCACCCGAAGTGTTTAACCCCTGCGAGCAGATCTTCAACTGGTCGAGGCAAAATGGGTGGGCCGGTTCTTTTTCTTCTTCTTACTAAATTTTGAGCCGTATGTACAAATTTATCCAACAATTTTTTGAAACGGTTTGATTGTCATCTAAGAGCATCTTTAGTCCCAAGTTACAAACTTTGCAACTTGGTAAAAGACACGTAGGAAAGTAACAAGGTAAAAGTTATATAGCATTAGGATAGGTTGTTATTTTGAAATTTTATGGGTAAAAGAAAAGTATTATTATTAATAATAAGTATCATATCTGTAATTTATCAGGTACTTAAAGGGTAATTATTTAACATTTTAAAAGTAAAAAGTTAAAGTAGTGAGGACGCCTGACGTGCCAGACCTGGCGCGTTAAGCCACGCGCCAGATCTGACGTCTCTGGCGCCCTCAGTGGCTTTAACTCATCAAAATTTTGGATTTTAGGGAGATTGGAAAAGTTTGTAACCAAATAAAGTTACAAACTATATTTGTTTGTAACCCCTCTAGTGGTGGGTTGTAACTACACATGGGTAGGTAACAACCAAATTACTCCCACTAGAGATGGTCTAAGGGATATATTAAACATTTAAAACATTTTTTTGATAGGAACAGGGGGGAAAAAATAAAAAAAAACCAACAAAAACCTAACCTGGGATTAGCCTAGAGAAGCTAACCCCCACCACATCATCCAACAGGACCAAAGAAAGGTACTCAAGAGGAGAAGAGAATGTAGTGTCACCCCACATCCCCTCATGGCCAGCAGCCGCCAGACGATCCGCCACCTGGTTCTGCTCTCTAAAAATATGGCTGAAGTTGATAGAGACAAAGGAAGAACAAATACCTCTAATTCCTTTTATTAAATTTTGGCTATTTAAACAAATAGTATTATTATCGGAGATCATCTTGATAGCCTCAAGATTGTCAGACTCCACAAGCAACTTCTCCACACCCAGATTCTTAGCAAGACTAAGGCCAGAAAAAATGCTCCAAAGCTCAGCCGTGAAGGACGAACCCACACCAACATTCTGAGCAAACCCAGACAACCAAGCACTGCCATCATCTCTCAATACTCCTCCAGCAGCAATTTTACCGTCCTTAAGGCAAGAACCATCAGTATTTAACTTCACCACTCCTTCCCTAGGCCTACACCAGCCAAAAAGGTGAATAGTCTTTCTCTGGGTAGATCTAGCAAGAGAATCCTCTTTGAAGCTATCAGTAATAGTAAATAATTTTTTAGAGAAGAACTCAACCAAATTAGGAATAATAACAGTTTCAGCTCCAAAAATCTCTTTATTCCTCCAATTCCAAATTTGGTGGCAGACAATTGCAAATAAGATATCACCATGCTCCAGGTCAGCCAACAACTTCCCACTAACACCATCTGCAAACCAATCAAGTTCAGAGTGGGTCAAGAAAGCAGAAATCAGGTGGTTAGGGAGAACTTTCCTCCACACCTCTTTACTCCTAGTGCAATCTCTAAGAGCATGGCAAATGGTTTCATCATGCCCTCTGCATCTACTGCAAGCACCAGACTCCACCAAATGATGCCTTTTCCTATCTGAATTAGTAAGCAATCTATCCTTAACACCAAGCCACAAGAAGCTTCTAATTCGGTAAGGAACTTTCAGGGCCCAAATGATCTTCCAAACTTCAGAGTGAGGAGCCTCCACATTTTGACTAAAGGCCTCAAAGGCAGATTTACAGGTATAAGCCCCATTATTAGTCAAAGCCCAATAATGACTATCTCTATCTACCTCCTTGGTACTTATCTTAACCCCTCTAATTCTCAGGAGCGTCTCCAAACTGAAATAAGAATCAAACTTTGACTAGATACAATCCCCCTTAGAATCAACCACATCAGCAATCCTCCAATGACGTATATTACCAGGCGGCGGGGAGTTACAAACCTCTAATAAAGATTTATCACCAATCCAGATGTCATGCCAGAAACTGATAGACTTCCCATTGCCCACAGCCCAACCTATCCCAGAGCAAAACTCTGAAAACACAAAACTAAGGCCTTTCCAAAGGAAAGAACAATTGATAACTCTCTCTTTAGGACCTCCAAAAATCCTATCTCTTCTATACTTCCCACATAATAAACGAACCCAAAGAGAAGACGGAAGTTGCCACATCCTCCAAAGAAGTTTCATTAATAACACTTTGTTATTGTCCTTAGCTTGTCTTATCCCCAGGCCTCCCATATTTTTAGGATGACAAACTTCCCTCCAAGGAACAAGATGGATCTTTTTACTCTCTTCAGAGTTCCCCCAAAGAAACCGTCAATTAATTTTATCAAGATCATTAAGAATAGGCTCAGGCAGTCTACAAGCTTGTGCAATATGATTAGGAGCCGCACAATTGACAGACTGAATCAGAGTCAGACGGCCTGCCAGAGGCAGAGTTTTAGCTTTCCAACTAGCACATTTACTAGAAGTTTTATCAAGAGTCTCTTTAAAGGAGGCTTTGGAAACTCTATCACTATGGAGGGGAACCCCGAGATACTTACCCAACGAATTGGTCAAAGGAATACCAGAAATATCGCTCATCTTTTTATAGACACTCTTACTCATGTTTTTAGAGCATAACATCCGGGATTTTTGGATATTGAGCTTTTGACCAGAAGCAGCGCAAAAACGGTTAAGGATATCCATAACCACACCAATTTGCTCCTCATTCCCTTCCACAAAGAACATAACATCATCAGCGAAGAACAAATGAGTAATCGAGGGAGAGAATTTATTGATGGACACCGGATGGAAAGTCCCATTATCAATAGCCTCTTGGATCATGTGAATCAGCCTTTCCATATCAATGACAAATAAGAAAGGGCTCATAGGATCACCTTGACGGATACCCCGGGAAGGAGTAAACTCCTCCGACATATCTCCATTAATCAAAACCTAAAAAACAGGAGAATAAATGCATACCTCGATTAATCTCCTCCAATTATCCAGGATACCAGCTCTCTTCAAACTATCGAAAAGAAAACTCCAGTTCAGGCGGTCGTAAGCTTTTTCCAGATCCAGCTTAAGAGCCACAATTCCCCTCTTACCCTTTTTGATTTTCATAGAGTGAACCATCTCCTGAGCAATAACAACATTATCCATCATCTGTCTTCCAGGAACAAAACTGCCTTGGTTCTGACCAATTATATCAGGAAGAATGCACCGGAGTCTATTAGCCACAATTTTGGTAATAGCTTTATACAACACATTGCAAAGACTAATAGGCCTCATTTGTAAGAAAGAAGAAGGTTTCTCCACTTTCAGGATCAGAACTAGAAGAGTTTTATTCACAAGCTTAATATCCTCAGAACCCCTAAACACTCCTTTAACAAAACTATAAATACATTCCTTCACAATCTCCCAATGTTTATGATAAAAACCAGCGGGAATGTCATCGGCCCCAGGAGCTTTAGTAGCTCCAATACTAGAGAAAGCCTGATCAATCTCTTTCTGATCAATAGGGTGGAAAGCTTCCAGAATCATATCCTCCCCCAAACTAGGGTACGTAGTATTAGAGAGAGCTTTATCCAGATCCACATTCTCCTCTTTAAATAAATCTTTATAAAAACTAAGGGCCAAGTGACGAATATCCTCATCCTCATAAACCCAATCACCATTCAAATCTTTAATAGCATCGATCTGATTCCTCTACCTTCTGATAATAGTAGAAAGATGGAAAAACCCGGTATTACGATCTCCATCTTTAATCCAAGCCTTCCTAGATTTCTGAAACCAAAGAAACTCTTCATGCCTTAGCACAGCTTCCAATTCCTTCTGGAGAGTCCTAAGAAGACCATCCAAACTATGATCAAAACTAATCTCCAACTTACGTTGAATGCCTTCAATTCTGCTTAATAGTTTATTCTTTATTCTGATAATATGGCCAAAGATCTTTTTATTCCAACCCACCACATTCCTTCTAAACCCCTCAGCATCAAGTAACACATTCGAATGAGGCTGCCAATTACTCTGAACAAAGTTTTTAAACTCAGGGTGAGACTCCGAGGCCACCTGGTATCTAAAAGGTCTATCTCCTTCAATTCTGATTAACCTAAATATTACATAAGCCGGTTATGTAATCAACCAATTAAATTTATTTAATTGAGTCTATGCATGTTTGGAGTTATGGACATATTTGGACCCTCTTTTAGTCTTTTGGTATTTTTGAAATAGGGCCTGCGCGTCCTGCCTTTCTACTATCTATTGTAATTTCTCCTCTCATCTGATTCCCTTCAATTCAATTGAAGTTTTCTTATAGTAGTATAGAAATTAATATGTAATTTCAAGGCGCCATGGAGAAGACGGATGACCTAAAGAGAAATATGTAATAGTTAGTATTTCCTTAGGTTTGGCCTTTTATTCCGTCTCTGGCTCGATGGAATAATTTAGATGATGTGTCCATAACGCCAATGTATGTGAATGTATGTATGTCTGATGTATGCTAAAGCAAATCAAGACTAAGTTAGATTATGAGACTTAAATAAAATCCCTCGTTAAAAAGTTAAGTAAATAAGCAAGTTATTAAAATCGGTTGCCCCTCCCTAATATTATAATTCAGCCGGCAGTACTGGGGGCCTTTGGGTTGTTGAGCAAACTCAAGCTCGGGGTCTTATGGTAACACCTGAATTATCGAAAGTCATTCTTTCATGAATATGGGGTAATACTTAAATTAGATTATGATAATTGGATGAGCAAACTCATGTTGTCATAAACTAATGGGCAATATGGTTGGGATTAATGTGAATAACATATTAGTTACTAATGTGGTTAGTAACCCAATAACCTAGGAATCACATTCAAGATGTGATTGATTACATGAATCTACCTAACAAATGGGACTAGCTTGTTGAGCAAACTCAAGGCGAAATCTCAGGAGTTAGGATCCTAGCTCACTAAAGGATTTGTGAAATTCTTCGAATTAATATGGAGGGCTATTAATTTGACAAAATAGTGGGAGCAATCTGAAATAAATTAAAAGGCATATAATTTTAGATTGTTATACTTTAAAGCAAATGAATGACGTACGTTTACTCTTTCTCACTCTCAGGTTTTGTTTAAACACACACTCTTAAAATCATGACTAAAACCAATCTGCAAAACATTCTTACCGATAACAAATTGAATGGTTCAAACTTCACCGACTGGTTTCGTAACCTCAAAATTGTTTTGAAGTTCGAGAAAATTAGGTATGTACTTGATACATCGATACCCCCTGTCCCTGAAGATGATGCTCCCATCGAGGAAATTGATGCTTATTATAAGCACAAGGCTGATAATGATCATGCCGCTTGCATCATACTTGCATCGATGACATTGGAATTACAAAGGCAACATGAGGAGATGAATGCTTATTCCATCATCATGCACCTAAAGGAATTGTTTGGGAAACAAACTAGGTGCGAATGCTACGAGATATCAAAATTGTTATATCGTTGCAGGATGCAAGAGGGCACATCTGTCATGACACATTGTGTCAAGATGATAGGCTATATTACCAAACTTTCTAGTATTGGATTTGTGATGGACAACGAATTAAGTACCGACTTGGTTCTTCAGTCCCTCCCAGAGAGTTATTCACAGTTCATCATGAACTACCAAATGAATGACTTGCAAACCTCTCTTGAAGAGCTTGCAAACATGCTCAAATCAGTTGAGCCCAATATGAAGAAAGACAAGGCCATACCGGCTCTTGTAATCGAGGGATCGAAGAAAAGGAAAGGGAATTTTCCCAATCCTAAACATCCCAAGAAAGGTAAGAGAGATGTGTCCAAGGGAAAGGAAGTGAAGAAGCCCAAAGGAGAATGCCACTTCTGTGGTAAAGACGGGCATTGGAAGAGAAACTGCAAGGAGTATCTAGCCACCCTCAAGAAGGGAAAAGGCGGTGCTTCTACGTCTGGTATGTTCTATATTGAAATAAATACGGTTTCATTGTCTGAATCTTAGGTACTTGATACCGGATGTGGATCTCATATTTGTACAAATATGCAGGAGCTAAAACAGACTAAGGAACTAAAGAAAGGAAGCATAAACTTGCGAGTGGGAAATGGAGCAAGAGTTGTCGCCCTCGCAATTGGAGATTATGTTTTACTTTTGCCCTCTGGGCTTGTAATAGAATTAAGGAATTGTTTATACGTTCCTAAGATGTCTCGTAACATTATTTCTATTAGCCGTCTCGTTGACGACGGTTTTCATATTTCAATAAAGAACAATAGTTGAAATTTTTATAAAGATTCGATCTTTTATTTTTCAGGAATATCACAAAATGGGATTTATGTGTTAGATGATAAAACTCCTGTTTTTGCAATTGATACCAAAAGACATAAGCTAGATAATTCAACTTACTTGTGGCATTATCGTTTAGGCCATATAAACAAGAGACGCATGCTAAAGCTACATTCAGATGGGCTTATAGATCCAATCAATTCTGAATCATTGGAAACATGCGAATCATGTTTAAAAGGTAAAATGACAAAGACACCCTTTAGCAATAAAGGTGAGCGTGTATCAGACACTCTAGGACTCATTCATTCAGATGTATGTGGTCCTATGTCAGTCCAAGCAAGAGGAGGATTCAGATACTTCATTAGCTTCATAGATGATCATACTCACTATGGTTATATCTACTTGATGAGGCACAAATCAGAAGCCTTTGACAAGTTCAAATACTTCAAGAATGAAGTGGAAAATCAATTAGGAAAGAAAATAAAAACACTTCGATCTAATCGAGGTGGCGAATATCTTTCTGATGATTTTCTGAATTATCTAACTGAATGTGGGATATGCTCACAATGGACACCTCCCTATACACCACAACACAATGGTGTATCCGAGAGGAGAAACCGTACCCTATTAGATATGGTACGATCTATGATGAGCATGGCCTTACTTCCAAAGACGTTCTGGGGCTATGCCTTAGAAACTGCCCTCTTCACCCTGAACCGAGTACCAACTAAATCCGCTGTTTCCACACCATATGAATTGTTCGTTGGTAAGAAACCCGTGTTCTCGTTCATGAGAGTATGGGGTTGTTCAGCATATGTCAAACGCGTTGCGTCCGACAAATTAGATTCTAAATCTGATAAATGTTTCTTCATTGGATATCCCAGGGAAACTATAGGGTATTACTTCTATCATCCAGATGATCAGAAAGTAATAGTATCCAAACACGCAACCTTCTTAGAGAAAGAGTTTCTCGAAGAAACACAAAAGGGAAGCGTGATTGAACTCGACGAAGTTCAAGAGGAAGAAACAACGACTGAAACAACAGAAGCGGTTGAGGTACCCAAAGAAGTCCCATTAGATGAGACTCCAGTGGCACCTATTCGTAGATCACGAAGAGTTCGTGAACTCCCAGTTAGATATGGTTTTCTAGTGGGAGATGATGATGAGGTTCCCGTGTTAGACGACGAACCCGAAAACTACGAAGAGGCTCTTACTAGTCCAGATTCTAAAGCATAGCTTGAGGCCATGGATTCTGAAATGGATTCCATGTATACTAACCAAGTTTGGACTTTGGTTGATCCACCCGAAGGGATAAAACCCATTGGGTGCAGGTGGATCTTCAAAAAGAAGACTGACATGGATGGAAAGGTTAGCACCTACAAGGCTAGGTTGGTAGCGAAGGGATATCGTCAGAAACAAGGTGTTGATTATGACGAAACCTTCTCTCCTGTTGCTATGTCCAAATCAATCAGAATCATGCTTGCAATTGCTGCTCTTTTTGATTATGAGATTTGGCAAATGGATGTGAAAACAGCTTTCCTAAATGGAAATCTGCTTGAGGTTGTATACATGATGTAGCCTGAAGGTTTCATATCAAATGATGCAAATAAAGTTTGCAAACTTCAGAGATCCATTTATGGACTCAAGCAAGTATCTAGAAGCTGGAACAAGCGTCTTGACGAAACCATAAAACAATTTGGTTTCGAACAAAATTGCGAAGAAGCTTGCATTTACAAGAAAGCAAGTGGGAGCTCTATAGCATTTCTCATACTATATGTGGACGATATACTGTTAATGGGAAATGACATTGCTCTATTACAATCGGTGAAAGTTTGGTTATCTGGTAACTTCTCAATGAAAGACCTTGGTGAAGCAGCCTATATACTTGGTATAAAAATCTACAGAGATAGATCGCGTAGACTGCTTGGTCTTTCACAGGCTACATACATTGAAAAGGTGCTAAATCGGTTTAGCATGCTTGAATCGAAACGAGGTAACTTACCCATGGTACATGGAGTAAAGTTAAACAATCATCAATGTCCTAAAACTGATGATGACAAACGACGCATGGCTGTAGTCCCGTACGCCAGCGCGATCGGTTCGATTATGTATGCTATGCTATGCACTAGACCTGACGTATCGTTCGCGTTATCTGTAACGAGTCGTTACCAAGGGAATCCGGGAGACGAGCATTGGATTTTCGTCAAGAACATTCTTAAGTACTTGAGAAGGACTAAAGATATGTTCCTAGTGTACGGAGAAGGAGATCTGAAAATACAAGGATTTTTAGACGCTAGTCATCTCACAGATGAGAATGATTTTAAATCCCAATCAGGATACCTGTTTATCCTAAATGGGGGCGCGGTCAGTTGGAAAAGTTCCAAGCAGGGAAGCGTAGCTTTCTCTACGACCGAGTCAGAGTACATCGCTGCTGGGGAAGCGACAAAGGAAGCAGTTTGGATTAGAAAGTTCATTACAGAACTAGGTGTGGTGCCTGACATTGTCAATCCCATTACTCTGTACTGTGATAACAATGGAGCCATTGCGTAAGCAAAGGAACCACGGTCTCATAATGCATCCAAGCACTACCTAAAGCGATACCACATCATAAGAGAGATTGTGGCTAGAGGAGATGTGAGAATAGAAAGAGTACCTACAGAGGACAACGTTGCAGATCCGTTGACAAAGCCTTTAACCCAGAAAGTACATGATCGTCATTTAACTTCTACTGGGATAAGTTTTAGAAACAATTGGCTTTAGTCCAAGTGGGAGTATGTTGGGGTTTAGTGTCCTATAGTCAATTGTTGCGGGATACAAACTTATTGTAAATGAATTGTTCTTTATATCATTTAGTTTAATGAGATATATATGTTTTATAACTATATAAAGGCAATCCCTTTTAAGCACTGAATAAAGTCTAATAAAAGGAAATCCGTAAGTTTGTTTAAAGTGATTATAAAGTGTTCATACAAGCATGAAGTGAGACAAAACTTTATAATAAACTAATAAACTTAAAACCACCCCAAGTCAAGTGATATGTTTATGATTGATATATCACGGTTGAGACTTGTATGTAACAATGTCTTCTGTCCGACAGAAAGCTGATCTCACAAGCTTCATATATATAGATATCTGGACAGTTACATAGATCCGGTGAAACGTTGTTCATTAGGATTGGGGATCCGATTTGAGATAACAGGATGGGTAGATTCATCCTTGTCAACTGTTCATCTCATTGGTATTACTAGGTATAACTAATCCTCAGACTCAAAAGAATATTAATTGGTCATCCTGAATTACTGAATGTGAGACTTTGATCCTGCGGTCCTACGATCCTTAACAGAGATGACTCTGGGGTGTGAACTGCAAAGGTTGGGTGTCACAGGAAGTAATGTCAGGGTAGTTATACATTGGATTGAGCATTTATCACTCCCGATTAATGGGAGATACATCCAAGGATCGCTTGTGGAAGACTCGACTCTAAACCCTTGCAAGGTGATATCTTAAGAGTAGAAATACAGATTTCACTTAACCTATCTTTTTGAGTTGACTCGGCCAAGAACAAGTAAAACGAACGTCTCGCTATATGTGACTTGACATTACCCATAGTCATAAGATTCAGTTCAAGGATGTAGTTGATAAAGGATCGTATTATACCGTAACTAATACGGAAGGGTTAACGACAGAATCAACCTGTCTTCTTAACGGACTCTGGGGGAATGATTACAGACTTTCCAATAACATACTCAGTACATCATTCCGTTATGCAAGGATTAAATATAATTCTTGAAGAAATTAATTTAATAGTTGCATACGGCCAGAAGTAGTAAGAACCTAATGGATCACACATAAGACTTGGAACCAAAAGAGAGATGGATATGATTAATAGATGGAAGCCCAATTGAGCCCAGTAAGGCCCAAATATATGGAGGGGGCGAAATTTGTATATAGAGATAAGGAATTGATTTTATTCCATTAATCCTAATTTGATTAGGATTATGAATTAAATTAATTAAGAGATAATTAAATTAGGAGTTTTAATTGGATTAATATACTCCTATTATTATCCAATTAGGTTATTTATTATTATCCTAAATATATTAGATATATAGTGAGATAATAATTAGGAATCCTTTTCCGAATTGGATTCCTATTAAGTAACCTATTCCTATCTAACTAGGGTTTAGATTCAAGCAACTATATATACCCCCTCCCATGTGAATTTTGACTAACTCTCTAACCTCCCCCTATAGTGATTTTCGAAATTACTAATTAGAGAGAGAAAAGAATTCCCATCCCCTAGTTCGTGGACAAGAATTCATACGGCATTCCATCGATTGATTAATCTTATTCATCCCTCTTTCTCTTTGATCTTGTGTTGGTTAATTAGAGGCAATCTATTTTGGTTGTATCTCATAAGGGTTGATTTCATCTTAACCTCTCCGTGTTAAACTTTGTGGTTGGAATCTCGGAGAAGAATTGTGGGCGCTTCTTTAACAACGGTATATTGTTCATCGAAAGGTATTCCTTCTTATCCCTCTTTATATGAAATAACGATTAACGGATCCTATGGTTAAAAGGAAATAGGCTAAAAAATTTATATTTCCACTGCTATACCTTAGCCCTAATTTCCTTCAGTGGTATCAGAGCAATCGTTAAATCCGTTATTTCATATATGAAAATATAGAAGTTTTCAATATGATTGAATAAATATTTATGGTTAGGATTAATTGACAAATAGTTTTGATTAATTAATTCTAAAGATAAATAAAGTTTTGATTAATTGTTAATTAAAACTAATTATGCTTATGTTCCTAATTATTTTGGTTGATAATCGTTATAACAAAATCTATTAGTTTTATAGTTAGGTTGATAAAATTAGTTTTATTAATTCTAAATGATAAAACAGAAATCTATTGTAGTTTTTCCTATTTCTGAAAATCGTTTTAAAATTGTTTTAGAACTGATATATATACATATATATATATATATATATATATATATATATATATATATATATATATATATATTTAATAAAAAAAATATATATATAACGACAGCAGCCCGAGTCGCGTCTCACGGCGCGACTGGCCGCTGTCGCGCGGCTGCTGCCTCGCGGCAGCAGCCGCGTGCCCTAAGGGTTGCTGCCAATCGGCAGCAGCCCGCTGTCGGGCCCGGCCCGATACCCACTTGATTTTAAATGGTTTAAAATCGTTTTGTATTAAATGTATATATATGTTTCAGAAATTAATAGTTTTCTGTTTTGATTATCGAATAAAAATTCGTTTAAATGTTTGTTTTTACCAATATGTAAATCAAAGTGTTAAATGAATTGAAATCAAAATAATTGGGACGTGCATAATCAACGTTTTATATGGTTATATTAATCTAAGGATTAATATAAAGATACAAAACGATTAGAAGTAAAATTGGATGAAAGTTAATTTGACGAGTTAATGTGATTAACCTAAATATTACATAAGCCGGTTATGTAATCAACCAATTAAATTTATTTAATTGAGTCTATGCATGTTTGGAGTTATGGACATATTTGGACCCTCTTTTAGTCTTTTGGTATTTTTGAAATAGGGCCTGCGCGTCCTGCCTTTCTACTATCTATTGTAATTTCTCCTCTCATCTGATTCCCTTCAATTCAATTGAAGTTTTCTTATAGTAGTATAGAAATTAATATGTAATTTCAAGGCGCCATGGAGAAGACGGATGACCTAAAGAGAAATATGTAATAGTTAGTATTTCCTTAGGTTTGGCCTTTTATTCCGTCTCTGGCTCGATGGAATAATTTAGATGATGTGTCCATAACGCCAATGTATGTGAATGTATGTATGTCTGATGTATGCTAAAGCAAATCAAGACTAAGTTAGATTATGAGACTTAAATAAAATCCCTCGTTAAAAAGTTAAGTAAATAAGCAAGTTATTAAAATCGGTTGCCCCTCCCTAATATTATAATTCAGCCGGCAGTACTGGGGGCCTTTGGGTTGTTGAGCAAACTCAAGCTCGGGGTCTTATGGTAACACCTGAATTATCGAAAGTCATTCTTTCATGAATATGGGGTAATACTTAAATTAGATTATGATAATTGGATGAGCAAACTCATGTTGTCATAAACTAATGGGCAATATGGTTGGGATTAATGTGAATAACATATTAGTTACTAATGTGGTTAGTAACCCAATAACCTAGGAATCACATTCAAGATGTGATTGATTACATGAATCTACCTAACAAATGGGACTAGCTTGTTGAGCAAACTCAAGGCGAAATCTCAGGAGTTAGGATCCTAGCTCACTAAAGGATTTGTGAAATTCTTCGAATTAATATGGAGGGCTATTAATTTGACAAAATAGTGGGAGCAATCTGAAATAAATTAAAAGGCATATAATTTTAGATTGTTATACTTTAAAGCAAATGAATGACGTACGTTTACTCTTTCTCACTCTCAGGTTTTGTTTAAACACACACTCTTAAAATCATGACTAAAACCAATCTGCAAAACATTCTTACCGATAACAAATTGAATGGTTCAAACTTCACCGACTGGTTTCGTAACCTCAAAATTGTTTTGAAGTTCGAGAAAATTAGGTATGTACTTGATACATCGATACCCCCTGTCCCTGAAGATGATGCTCCCATCGAGGAAATTGATGCTTATTATAAGCACAAGGCTGATAATGATCATGCCGCTTGCATCATACTTGCATCGATGACATTGGAATTACAAAGGCAACATGAGGAGATGAATGCTTATTCCATCATCATGCACCTAAAGGAATTGTTTGGGAAACAAACTAGGTGCGAATGCTACGAGATATCAAAATTGTTATATCGTTGCAGGATGCAAGAGGGCACATCTGTCATGACACATTGTGTCAAGATGATAGGCTATATTACCAAACTTTCTAGTATTGGATTTGTGATGGACAACGAATTAAGTACCGACTTGGTTCTTCAGTCCCTCCCAGAGAGTTATTCACAGTTCATCATGAACTACCAAATGAATGACTTGCAAACCTCTCTTGAAGAGCTTGCAAACATGCTCAAATCAGTTGAGCCCAATATGAAGAAAGACAAGGCCATACCGGCTCTTGTAATCGAGGGATCGAAGAAAAGGAAAGGGAATTTTCCCAATCCTAAACATCCCAAGAAAGGTAAGAGAGATGTGTCCAAGGGAAAGGAAGTGAAGAAGCCCAAAGGAGAATGCCACTTCTGTGGTAAAGACGGGCATTGGAAGAGAAACTGCAAGGAGTATCTAGCCACCCTCAAGAAGGGAAAAGGCGGTGCTTCTACGTCTGGTATGTTCTATATTGAAATAAATACGGTTTCATTGTCTGAATCTTAGGTACTTGATACCGGATGTGGATCTCATATTTGTACAAATATGCAGGAGCTAAAACAGACTAAGGAACTAAAGAAAGGAAGCATAAACTTGCGAGTGGGAAATGGAGCAAGAGTTGTCGCCCTCGCAATTGGAGATTATGTTTTACTTTTGCCCTCTGGGCTTGTAATAGAATTAAGGAATTGTTTATACGTTCCTAAGATGTCTCGTAACATTATTTCTATTAGCCGTCTCGTTGACGACGGTTTTCATATTTCAATAAAGAACAATAGTTGAAATTTTTATAAAGATTCGATCTTTTATTTTTCAGGAATATCACAAAATGGGATTTATGTGTTAGATGATAAAACTCCTGTTTTTGCAATTGATACCAAAAGACATAAGCTAGATAATTCAACTTACTTGTGGCATTATCGTTTAGGCCATATAAACAAGAGACGCATGCTAAAGCTACATTCAGATGGGCTTATAGATCCAATCAATTCTGAATCATTGGAAACATGCGAATCATGTTTAAAAGGTAAAATGACAAAGACACCCTTTAGCAATAAAGGTGAGCGTGTATCAGACACTCTAGGACTCATTCATTCAGATGTATGTGGTCCTATGTCAGTCCAAGCAAGAGGAGGATTCAGATACTTCATTAGCTTCATAGATGATCATACTCACTATGGTTATATCTACTTGATGAGGCACAAATCAGAAGCCTTTGACAAGTTCAAATACTTCAAGAATGAAGTGGAAAATCAATTAGGAAAGAAAATAAAAACACTTCGATCTAATCGAGGTGGCGAATATCTTTCTGATGATTTTCTGAATTATCTAACTGAATGTGGGATATGCTCACAATGGACACCTCCCTATACACCACAACACAATGGTGTATCCGAGAGGAGAAACCGTACCCTATTAGATATGGTACGATCTATGATGAGCATGGCCTTACTTCCAAAGACGTTCTGGGGCTATGCCTTAGAAACTGCCCTCTTCACCCTGAACCGAGTACCAACTAAATCCGCTGTTTCCACACCATATGAATTGTTCGTTGGTAAGAAACCCGTGTTCTCGTTCATGAGAGTATGGGGTTGTTCAGCATATGTCAAACGCGTTGCGTCCGACAAATTAGATTCTAAATCTGATAAATGTTTCTTCATTGGATATCCCAGGGAAACTATAGGGTATTACTTCTATCATCCAGATGATCAGAAAGTAATAGTATCCAAACACGCAACCTTCTTAGAGAAAGAGTTTCTCGAAGAAACACAAAAGGGAAGCGTGATTGAACTCGACGAAGTTCAAGAGGAAGAAACAACGACTGAAACAACAGAAGCGGTTGAGGTACCCAAAGAAGTCCCATTAGATGAGACTCCAGTGGCACCTATTCGTAGATCACGAAGAGTTCGTGAACTCCCAGTTAGATATGGTTTTCTAGTGGGAGATGATGATGAGGTTCCCGTGTTAGACGACGAACCCGAAAACTACGAAGAGGCTCTTACTAGTCCAGATTCTAAAGCATAGCTTGAGGCCATGGATTCTGAAATGGATTCCATGTATACTAACCAAGTTTGGACTTTGGTTGATCCACCCGAAGGGATAAAACCCATTGGGTGCAGGTGGATCTTCAAAAAGAAGACTGACATGGATGGAAAGGTTAGCACCTACAAGGCTAGGTTGGTAGCGAAGGGATATCGTCAGAAACAAGGTGTTGATTATGACGAAACCTTCTCTCCTGTTGCTATGTCCAAATCAATCAGAATCATGCTTGCAATTGCTGCTCTTTTTGATTATGAGATTTGGCAAATGGATGTGAAAACAGCTTTCCTAAATGGAAATCTGCTTGAGGTTGTATACATGATGTAGCCTGAAGGTTTCATATCAAATGATGCAAATAAAGTTTGCAAACTTCAGAGATCCATTTATGGACTCAAGCAAGTATCTAGAAGCTGGAACAAGCGTCTTGACGAAACCATAAAACAATTTGGTTTCGAACAAAATTGCGAAGAAGCTTGCATTTACAAGAAAGCAAGTGGGAGCTCTATAGCATTTCTCATACTATATGTGGACGATATACTGTTAATGGGAAATGACATTGCTCTATTACAATCGGTGAAAGTTTGGTTATCTGGTAACTTCTCAATGAAAGACCTTGGTGAAGCAGCCTATATACTTGGTATAAAAATCTACAGAGATAGATCGCGTAGACTGCTTGGTCTTTCACAGGCTACATACATTGAAAAGGTGCTAAATCGGTTTAGCATGCTTGAATCGAAACGAGGTAACTTACCCATGGTACATGGAGTAAAGTTAAACAATCATCAATGTCCTAAAACTGATGATGACAAACGACGCATGGCTGTAGTCCCGTACGCCAGCGCGATCGGTTCGATTATGTATGCTATGCTATGCACTAGACCTGACGTATCGTTCGCGTTATCTGTAACGAGTCGTTACCAAGGGAATCCGGGAGACGAGCATTGGATTTTCGTCAAGAACATTCTTAAGTACTTGAGAAGGACTAAAGATATGTTCCTAGTGTACGGAGAAGGAGATCTGAAAATACAAGGATTTTTAGACGCTAGTCATCTCACAGATGAGAATGATTTTAAATCCCAATCAGGATACCTGTTTATCCTAAATGGGGGCGCGGTCAGTTGGAAAAGTTCCAAGCAGGGAAGCGTAGCTTTCTCTACGACCGAGTCAGAGTACATCGCTGCTGGGGAAGCGACAAAGGAAGCAGTTTGGATTAGAAAGTTCATTACAGAACTAGGTGTGGTGCCTGACATTGTCAATCCCATTACTCTGTACTGTGATAACAATGGAGCCATTGCGTAAGCAAAGGAACCACGGTCTCATAATGCATCCAAGCACTACCTAAAGCGATACCACATCATAAGAGAGATTGTGGCTAGAGGAGATGTGAGAATAGAAAGAGTACCTACAGAGGACAACGTTGCAGATCCGTTGACAAAGCCTTTAACCCAGAAAGTACATGATCGTCATTTAACTTCTACTGGGATAAGTTTTAGAAACAATTGGCTTTAGTCCAAGTGGGAGTATGTTGGGGTTTAGTGTCCTATAGTCAATTGTTGCGGGATACAAACTTATTGTAAATGAATTGTTCTTTATATCATTTAGTTTAATGAGATATATATGTTTTATAACTATATAAAGGCAATCCCTTTTAAGCACTGAATAAAGTCTAATAAAAGGAAATCCGTAAGTTTGTTTAAAGTGATTATAAAGTGTTCATACAAGCATGAAGTGAGACAAAACTTTATAATAAACTAATAAACTTAAAACCACCCCAAGTCAAGTGATATGTTTATGATTGATATATCACGGTTGAGACTTGTATGTAACAATGTCTTCTGTCCGACAGAAAGCTGATCTCACAAGCTTCATATATATAGATATCTGGACAGTTACATAGATCCGGTGAAACGTTGTTCATTAGGATTGGGGATCCGATTTGAGATAACAGGATGGGTAGATTCATCCTTGTCAACTGTTCATCTCATTGGTATTACTAGGTATAACTAATCCTCAGACTCAAAAGAATATTAATTGGTCATCCTGAATTACTGAATGTGAGACTTTGATCCTGCGGTCCTACGATCCTTAACAGAGATGACTCTGGGGTGTGAACTGCAAAGGTTGGGTGTCACAGGAAGTAATGTCAGGGTAGTTATACATTGGATTGAGCATTTATCACTCCCGATTAATGGGAGATACATCCAAGGATCGCTTGTGGAAGACTCGACTCTAAACCCTTGCAAGGTGATATCTTAAGAGTAGAAATACAGATTTCACTTAACCTATCTTTTTGAGTTGACTCGGCCAAGAACAAGTAAAACGAACGTCTCGCTATATGTGACTTGACATTACCCATAGTCATAAGATTCAGTTCAAGGATGTAGTTGATAAAGGATCGTATTATACCGTAACTAATACGGAAGGGTTAACGACAGAATCAACCTGTCTTCTTAACGGACTCTGGGGGAATGATTACAGACTTTCCAATAACATACTCAGTACATCATTCCGTTATGCAAGGATTAAATATAATTCTTGAAGAAATTAATTTAATAGTTGCATACGGCCAGAAGTAGTAAGAACCTAATGGATCACACATAAGACTTGGAACCAAAAGAGAGATGGATATGATTAATAGATGGAAGCCCAATTGAGCCCAGTAAGGCCCAAATATATGGAGGGGGCGAAATTTGTATATAGAGATAAGGAATTGATTTTATTCCATTAATCCTAATTTGATTAGGATTATGAATTAAATTAATTAAGAGATAATTAAATTAGGAGTTTTAATTGGATTAATATACTCCTATTATTATCCAATTAGGTTATTTATTATTATCCTAAATATATTAGATATATAGTGAGATAATAATTAGGAATCCTTTTCCGAATTGGATTCCTATTAAGTAACCTATTCCTATCTAACTAGGGTTTAGATTCAAGCAACTATATATACCCCCTCCCATGTGAATTTCGACTAACTCTCTAACCTCCCCCTATAGTGATTTTCGAAATTACTAATTAGAGAGAGAAAAGAATTCCCATCCCCTAGTTTGTGGACAAGAATTCATACGGCATTCCATCGATTGATTAATCTTATTCATCCCTCTTTCTCTTTGATCTTGTGTTGGTTAATTAGAGGCAATCTATTTTGGTTGCATCTCATAAGGGTTGATTTCATCTTAACCTCTCCGTGTTAAACTTTGTGGTTGGAATCTCGGAGAAGAATTGTGGGCGCTTCTTTAACAACGGTAGATTATTCATCGAAAGGTATTCCTTCTTATCCCTCTTTATATGAAATAACGATTAACGGATCCTATGGTTAAAAGGAAATAGGCTAAAATTTTTATATTTCCGCTGCTATACCTTAGCCCTAATTTCCTTCACTGAGTGACGGAAAGGGAGATTTAAGACAGTCACCTCATCAAATCTACAGATGGCCGCAACATTAGCATACACTTTGTCCAAACGAACAAAAGTACTATTGCGTTTCCAAGTAAACATATGACCAGCGGCACCAAGATCCGAAAGCCCACGCAAATCCATACTTTGCTTGTGATTGAGGAACCGGTTCATATAGTGGTTCCCATCCCCCTCTTTGATCGCTTATAAGGGAAATATCATTAAAATCACCGGCCACAAACCAAACATCCTCCATACCCGTACTCATAGTATACAGAACCTCCCACAACCTTTTGCGGTTAGCCATAATAGGATCAGCATAAACAAAGGTGATAAATAAGGGTTTATTACCAGGAAAAGTAACCTTACTGTGAATAAATTGATTATCCATACTAACAATGACTGTCACGTCTGTGTCTAAATTTCTAAAATTTATATTTTGATATTAGTATATATTATAATTATTGGGTGTATGATTTTTATTTGGTGTTATAGGAAAAGTTTGGGGTTAATTTGATGGTTTTAGGTGTAAATTAAAAGTTTAGGGTAATTTTTAAAAGATTATATAAAGATAAAAGACCAAAATAGATATTATTTATATTTGAGATATATATCTCAAATGTTGATCGGTGTGGATGATCATCTTCTCCATTTTCTTTTTCTTTTATCATCAGTTTTCTCTAAACCGTTTCTCCATCGTTTCTTTGATTTACGGAGATTCGACCATCCGAATCACTCGAAATTTAAAACATAGCATCCTTATCTATAGATCTAAGTCCTAACCGAAGAGTTTTTGAGTTTCGACAGCGTTTGGAGGGAAACCATCTTAGACAAAATTTAGAGGAGAATCGATCGGGTGTATTTTCTTCAATTAGTAGCCAAGGTAAGTAACTATCAACTATATTTTGAGTTTTATGTATATAGATATATATCTAATCAAAGAATTTTCAGAAATTGATATTTTAGGGTTATGCAGGAACTTTGTAAAATTTGAGTTTTTCACGTTTTTAAATGTTTTAATGTTTTTAGGTGAGAAAGTACAGGATATAGAGAAGGTTACCAATCGATTAGGCGAGGTTCGGAAGTTGGCTGCTTATTGTTAGAATTATGGTTAGAACTTTGGTATTTCAATTGTCATATATTGGAGTTGATAAATATATGTTGTAGTAGGAATATGAATTATTTTAGAATATATATTGAAGAGGAAGGCCAAAATAACTAAATAAATACGATATTATGATATTGGGATAAATTGGAGACTCCTAAGTATTGATTATGATCTTTTTATTTCACGCCCGCTGCCGAATGAAGTCGTTTAAGGTCGGGTGTGACAATGACAATCTGAACACGATATGGCTTCCAAAAGAGCCAAATCCCACCAGCCCGGCCAGTAGCCTATGATCTGACACAATTCCAATTTCTAAACTTCTTAACCACCTCATCTGTTTTAATACCACTGATTTTGGTTTCCAATAAAGAAAAACAAGAAGGATTAAATTGTTTAATTAAATCTTTAACATGGATATGGGTAGCCTTGCTAGCCGCACCTCTAACATTCCACACAAACAAATCCATCAAAAGGAAAGGCTACTGACCACAGGCCCAACACCCTAAACCAGGTACTTATTAGGGGCTCCTAAGAGCCTTGAAGCGGTACCCGCAAGCCCCCTTTTATCTAATAATTCCAAAGAACTTTGGTTGTTTTCCTGAACACCCTTAGGTTTTTTCATAATCATTTTATTAACACCCATAGCCTTTCCATTTTTATTCTCAACACAGTTTATCGGGATACTAACCTCATTATACTTCTTTTTCCCAGTTGGGGCCTGTGAACCACCTTGGACCTCAACTCTGGACTCAAACAGAGGGTTAACAGCCTCCACATTATTAGCCACCGGCTCAGCAGATTCTAACCCTGGCATGCTCAGATCCAAATGATCGTTAGATTGTTCAGAATCCTGGGCATCCTCAATAGAAAGAACCCCAAATCTAGACCCAGAACCGAGGACCTTATCACCACCAGAGCCAACTTCCTTGTTAGGGGGCCTCTCCTTAATTTCAGGATTGATCTAGCGTGTAACAATGTCCTTACTAATGTCAGGGGGACGATTCTGAACAACAGTCGCACGAGTCCTTCGTCTACCTGACCTCTTAGCCACCATTCAGGGGCCAAAGTTCCTCCCATCACCATGAATACCCTCTTCTCTCACTTCATCGGCCTCAACCACCTCTTTAACCACCTTTTCCCTCTTAGGACAACCTTCAAAAGTATGACCAAACATACCACACTCATAGCAAATATTATGAATACCTTCATACTTAATGAAGTAAACAGTATTCTGAACACAGAATTTAGATAACAGAGGCTTAGCTAGATCAATATCAATACAAACTCTAGCAAACTTACCTCTAACCGCCCCAATGGTGGTTTTGTCCACATGGTGAACTTTACCAACTATCCCACCAATCTTATTAAGAAAACTTTCATTATAATATTCAATAGGTAGACACGGGAACCTCACCCATGTGAGAATCCTATTAACTGAACAATCATAAGGATTAAAGTTAGGGACCCATGGCCTTAATGCCAGAACATGATTAGAAATAATATATGGACCACCATTAATAACAGTATTAAAATCCTTCGCCCTAGTAAATTTAATAACATAATAGTCATTTTCTAGGTCAGTGATGGTGACTTTCCCTTTTTTAGCCCACTGCGCCTGGATTCTCTGAGCGAAATAGTTAAAACTAATCCTTTTCCCAAGCATGGTCACTATTAAAGATAACTTCCATTTAGATCCGAGGGCACGCTTATCGACTGAGGAAAGTCATTTCGCAGGACATAACGGATCATCCTGGTCACCATCCTCGTCATCAGACTCAGAATAGACCTCCTCCGAATCATCTTCTAACACTTCTTCATTGAGCATAGGTTCCTCCTCAACCACTCCCATCACAGTATATTTCCACGAGTTTTTCCCCAAACCTTGCACATAAGGTTTTTTGTTCATCGAATCATCAACTGGTTTAGAGATCAAATTAACGACAGGCATGGTCTCGGCACACATCGCATCCCCCACCACATGAGTTCCCCCCATTGAACAGGGTCAGATCCGGATTATTGCCAACCACGACCGCTGCCCCATAAACCCCTTGGACAGCCGCCAAATCTCCTGCCTTAACCCTAATCCATACGCCATCGCCACCGGCCCCTGTCGCAAGGGAAGTCGCTCCGCCAGTCGCCCGACAACCCGAAGCCTCCTGCAGTCCCTCCCCTCCCGATCCACCAGATCCCCCCTCTAGAACCCGTTGTACCCCTTCCTCCTCCCTCTTTCTCTCCGTCTAGCCCAAGGTTCCCTCCTAATCCCTTACCCACCAGCCGATCCCATTTATCCTCCCAGAATCGGCCCCCTCCGACGACCGAACCGCCTCCTGCCGTCCTCTCCAGCGATCTCTCCCGAACCCGAACCCGAACCCTAGCCTGCTCTCTCTCCCGATCTCTCTCCTTCGCCATTTTCCTCTCTATGTTATTAATTTAATTAATTAAACATTTAAAACATTAATTATACCTAAAATATTCCTAGATAATTATAAAAAAAGTTTATTAAAATACTAATTTTTAAATCAGTCACACATCAATTAATTATAAATTTTTTATTATTAAAGTGTTTAAAATATTTACTACATTATTAGTATATTTACAAATAATTTATAAAAAATATATAAAAATACTTCAGTTTATCGATAAACTTGTTTGGAATGTCCAATATACTGTGAAATAAATGTCAAACCAGTCTATTCAATTTTCAAGGGTATTGCTATATACCGCAATATGTTTTTCCAACCACCACACTATTTTGACAATTATACCCTCCTCATAATTTAAACTCAAAAACCAAAACTTTTTTTTCCTCTCTTTCTCTCCCAAGCCTAAAAACTCTAATTGGACGATAATGGACCCGAGCATTCCCGAAGACCATGATTTCGTACAAGAGGTAATCCTACGACATAAATTTAAATTAAAATTTCGTTTTTGAATTTTTTAATTTTTTTTATTGAATTGGCCTAAACGGGCGGCCGATGCTGCTCGTCCGAACGGTCGAACGGACGAACTGCCCGTTCGGCCGTGCGGACGAGCGGCATGCACCGCTCGTTCGGCCTATAGAACGAGTGGCATGTGCCGCTCGTTCCACCAGCCGAACGAGCAGAGCGCGCTGCCCGTTTGGCCTACGGAACGAGCAGCGCAAGCCGCTCGTTCCGCCGTCGGGCGAGCGGCGTGACCTGCCCGTTCCTACGTATGGTGGAACGGGCAGGCTGCCCATTTAGGCATAATTTGACCAATTTTTGGCATTTTAACCGGGGAGCCTGTCCGTTTAGCCTATACGAGCCCCGAACAAGCTCGGAATTGTAATTTTTAACCCGACTAAGCCTTAAATTTATATTTTTAAATTTTTACATGTATTGTTAATACCTATTATGCAACCGAATGTCATTTTTTAACATTTTTTTTGCGTATTGTTAATACATATTATGCATTTTTTATATATTCAGGAACCGTTAGAAGATTGGCAACCGGATGGCATTGATTACAGTTCTCGTTTTATAACGGACACCGTTTTCGCTTCGTGTGAAGATGCTGTTACTTGGGCAAAACAGGTAGCTATTCGAATTGGGTTTGAGATTACAATATCTTTGCATAAAAATGGTGGAAAGCAAAAGCAATTGAGATGTTCACGGGGTGAACGCTACAGAGGGAAAACAGATGACGCAGGGTTAATACGAAAAATGAAAACTAAAGCATGCAGGTGTAAATTTGAGATTAAAGTCTATCAACGGTCAGACCTTACTGGTTGGGGATAAAGGCTAAGGCTGGATTAACTGGTCAGCACAATCATTCGTTACGTGTGTATCCAGAGGGAAGTCGGCAGATGAGCGGACTCAGTATCGCATCTAAATTAATCATTCGTGATATGAGTTCGGCTCAAGCAAAGCCTTGTGCTATTTTAGCAGCCGTTAAAGAAAAGCATCCTGAAGACCACCCAACAATTAAACACGTCTACAACTATAGAGATAAGATGAGGAATGATGGGTTTGAAGGTAGAGACTTGGCTAGTCAGTTCTATCATATCGCTCTCGAGAACAAGTATGCTCTTTATACGCAAACTGAGGGTGATTCCAGCGTCATTACACATGTGTTTATGGCACATCCAGAATCAGTAGATTTATTCAGGACTTATCACTGGTACATCGGCATTGATTCCACGTACAAAACCAACAAGTACAAAATGCCATTTGTTGAAATTGTTGGGATGACGCCTTGCAATAACAATTTCAAAATCGCATATGCCATCATTAAAGATGAGACTGAAGGAAATTACCGTTGGGTCCTGTAGCGGCTGAGGGTTTTGATTGGGTTTGATCTCAACCCGACTGTTATCGTCAGTGATAGGGAGTTGGGGTTTTATTGAAACCGATTCTGGATGTTTTCCCACATACAGCACATTTGCTATGCACCTGGCATATAAACAAGGATGTAGAAGATCGGGCATACAGAATCATGGGAGACAAATCAATTGCCGGTAAATTCAAGAATGGAAAATGGAGAACATTAATTGAATCTTTATCCATTGCGGAGTATGAGGAAAATCTGGGCAAGATGCAGGATTCGATGAGCAGGTACCAAACTCTTATCTCGTACGTTGAGGAGACGTGGTTGGTGCATAAGGAGAAGTTTGTTGTTGCATGGACGAAAAATTTCTTACATTTTGGCAACACAACCACTTGTCGTGTGGAGAGCGAACATGCGAGTCTAAAGCAATGGCTCAATACATCCACAGGATCGTTGGATACGGTATGGCAAAAGGTTCATAAGCAGATAGAAGCTCAAGCATCTCATATCAGGTATTTTCAATAAGTTCTATTGGAAGATGTTTGTATTCTTATCATGTATTTGTAAATCTCAGTCAACTGATAATATGTTTATGTTCTTATTAGGTACATGCTTGAGCAGTCCAGGCTTCGTAAAGGAGTCTCTTACTCCGGATTCCCCTTTAACCACCTGGTATGCAAAGTCTCACACTACTGCATGCAACTGATCAATGTTGAGTTAGCTCGCATAAGAAGTTTGAGCCATGAAGTGAATGTGCGTTGTGGATGTGTATTGAGAACCTCTCATCAGATACCATGTGCATGCGAGATCAAACAAGCTTATGAGTCTGGCGATATTATCAGTGTTGAGAGGGTTCATGTGTTCTGGAGAACACTTTTGATTAATTATGGTCAGACTTATGAAACTGAAGGGTGTCATAATCAGACAGAGGATCAGAGATATTTTAAATCCTTAGTCAACCAGGTATCTAAAGGTGACCCAGCCTTGCTGCGAAACATTTTAATACTTATACATGATCAACTACACCCTGATCAAGCACATTACACCGAACCTGATGTGAAATTAACGTTCGAGGACGACCGAAGTCGGGTAAATCTACAAAACGTATGCCTAGTGCCTGGGAGTACAACGAACCTCGGCGTGGACGTGCTCGTTCTAGTAGTTCATCTAGGAGCCGTGGTAGAAGTGGTAGGAAAAGCTCTTCATCATCTGTTCATAATTTTGCATCCTCAGGTAATACAGTTTTGCAATATCTAATTCATTTACACTTAACATAACTTATGTGCGGTTTACAATATCTTATTTTGATTCAATGCAGATGGAAATACGTATGAAGTTAATGATTTCAGTCGATCCCCACTCTTCTCCAACGGTATAGATGGCCACATGCAAGCCCTCGGCATCGCTGGATCCAATGTGACTCCCTCCCGCTGAGGCCTGAAGCACGGGAAGTACTCATAAATCCATGCCTGAAGCAGTGTCAGACAACCCGTGATCTGCCCGTAGTCTCCTCTACTAGCAATACCTAGATGACGGTATAGATATGCTAGTGCAGTTGAGCCCCATGAGAGTCCAATGGCTCCAGATACAGAGTCCTGTACCTCCAACAGACAAGAAGGTCGAATGCGGTCTCCACTCTTATCCACGAACAATGTGCAACCGAGCATCAGAAACGTCCAAGCAGTAGCCTGTGCATCAGGAATCCGATCTCCTTGACAATAATCCAGGACGGAAGCCGCTCGTATACCGCCATTAAAGTAGTGACCCTTCTGCAACTCCTCCCGAGTCATACCAAACAACTCCATCACACAAGACTGAAGCTCCTCAACACTCGCATCAGCAGTCACCATAGCCCCATCGATGGGGATGCGTAAAATCTGCCACACATCATGCAACATAATGCTCATCTCACCAAACGGCATGTGAAATGATGATGTGTCTGGCTGCCACCGCTCTACAAAAGCCGCAATCAGGGGCGCATCGATGTGGCCATACATGATATTGGGTAAATGGGACAATCCTATTGACTCTATATGCTTCTGGATCTGCTGAGAAGCACCACCGTACCATACACACAGCTTCCCATAGTATAATGATCGTGTCTGACACATGAGGAGGCCCCTATCCTGTCCGCTCCAAATAGCAGTGGCAATATGTCCCAGGAAGCTCGGGATCACAAGACCATCAGATGGACCCCCAGGAACCGGGCTCTTCATGATCCAATCATCCTCCACATCACTCCTCGAGCGCTTGCTGCTACCTGAAATTACAGTAAACTCATTTATTATATTCGTATATTTTATAATAATCACGAATAAATAACATAATAATAAGTAAATTTAAATTTCTCACCCGAAGACGACCCTGCTGTAGAAGCAAAACGTCCGCCAGGACCCCTCGGTATGGTCTTAGTAGGTACTCGCACAAAGGATGAACTCTGAGGAGGCATAGAGTCATCTCCGTCCATCTCTACAGCAGCCGCCATCTCCTCCGGATGTGCCCTCTGGGCATTCCCCATCAATATCTGGTCTTCCTGTTCCCTCCGGGCAGAGGCAGTCACAACACGTGACCTTGTATGTCTTTTTCCAGAACGGTTCTCAGAAATATCAGCCTGTAAAAACCAAAAACATTTTACATTTATAAGCAAATAACGCATTTTTATTTAAATATACTCAATTTCTCGTTTTTGATTTTTTTAATACTTGGGCATTGCCATAGGCCGGGTCGAACCAAGTTATTTAAAAAAAAACAAAATTCCGGGCCTAATTTGGCCTAAACAGAGCGCCGCAACCGTCCAGCCGCTGGGCTGAATGGTTGCGGCGCTCGTGTCGGCCTTACGACGGAACGGGCAGAGCGCACCGTTCTGCCGTAAGGCGGAACGAGTGCGCCGCTCGTTCCATCGTAAAGTGGAACGAGCACGGCCGTCGTTCCACAGTACGGTGGAACAATTGCGCCGTTCGTTCCAGCGTACTGTGGAACGACGGCGCCGTTCGTTCCACCTAAAGGTGGAACGAACGGCCGTGCCGTTTCCACCTAGGGTGGAATGGACAGTTCGTCCGTTCCACCCTTGGCGGAAACGGCACAGGGCGTCCGTTTAGTGTAAATTCATCCGGGTTTTGCCTCCGATTTGGAGGCGGAACCCGTGATTTCTGAATAATTTTTAAAAAAAAAACTTATCGGAGATTTCATGAAGCCTTTACCCGCTCCTGGCTTTGGCGGCATGTTGTTTTAGGTCGGGTTTTTTGAAAAACCAAAAAGCTAGAGAGGATTTGAGAGGATTTGAGATTTTTGATTTTTTGAGTTTAAATAATGAGGAGGGCATAATTGTCAAAATAGTGCGGTAGATGGAAAAAATATTGCGGTAAATAGCAGCCCACATTTTCAATTAGATATGAGTAAAATTGATCTTGAAAAAATGTTAGAGGTATTGCACTTTCCTAAAAAAACGTTAGGGTAAAATTTAATTCTTACCCCTATTATATATATATACACACACATAAATATTGCAGATCTAGTCTGTCCACACGAAAACCGTTGCTTTTACTCGAAATCGTTATTATTTTTGGCCATTGAAAATCCTTGTATTTGCATAAACAATTCTTTCTTTTTTATCATTAACCCCCTCCTCCATTGTGCTACAATTTTTTTTTCCTAATAACTCAACTCTCTCCATTTGAATCACCTTGGTATGACACTTTCCCTTCTTTTCTATTTATTTTTAAATACTTTACAAATCAAACGAAAAAAAAGCTAGATAAGTGCACTCCACCTTTTTTTCTTTCTTAAGAACTTTTTAAATTAAAGGAAAAAATGAAATATTACATATGTCATTATGAATTATAAAACTATTTCGGCTAGTGGCTAAGGAATTTGCATAGGAAAAGGGTGTTGATTATAATGAGATAATTCCTCCACTAGTAAAGCATACTTCTATTTGGGTGCTATTAAGTTTTGTTGTTTATAGTGATCTTAAGCTATAACAACTTTATGTGAAAACAATCTTTTTACATGGTGATTTGGTCTATATGTATCAGCCTAAGACATACAATGTTGAGGGTAAAGAGAGTCAGGTATGCCGCTTGAAATAATTATTTTGTGGATTGAAGCAATCTTCGTGCTAGTGGTACAAGCGATTTGACCCATTTATGTTAAAATAATGGTTCTTCAGAAGTGATTATGATTGTTGTGTATATATTCGTAAGCTTTATGGAGGTGATTACATTTATCTTCTACCGTATGTGCATAACATGCTTATTGCTTCAAAGAGTGTGGTGTGGTGAAGAGATTGAGACAAAAAAAACCCGGGTGCTGCCAAAAAGATACTGGGTATGAAAATTAGAAGAGAGAGATTAAATTGAAAATTGTTCTTAAGTCACAAAGGCTAGATTGAGCGGGTTATTAAAATATTTGGGATGAAAGATGCTAAGTTAGTGGTGACTCCATTGGCTCCACGTTTTAGGCTCTCTAGTAAACAATTTCCAACTACAGTGAAAAAGAAGGCATACATAGAACGTATATCTTATTATTCTAATGTAGTTGGTAGTTTGATGTACGCCATGGTGAACCCAATAAAGAACATTGGGAAGTGATAAAAATGGGTTTTAAGGTACTTGGAGGGTACTATTGACACATGTTTGTGCTTTGGTGGAGATACATGTAAGTTAAATGACTTTGATGATTCTGATTATGCTGACGATCTAGATAGATGATGATTTACTATTAGTTATGTGTTTAAAATACATGGTGCTCCAGTTAGTTGGCGATAAATGTTACAGGCTACAATAGCATTTTATACTACATAAGCTAAGTACATGGCATAATAAAAGGGGTGAAGGAAGTATTGTGGTTCTGGGGTCTTTTAGATGATTTGGGGATTAAACAAGAATGTGTGAATCTGAGTTGTGATAACCAAAGTGCAATTCACTTGGCTAAGAATCAGGTTCATTATGCTCGTACCAAGCATATCAATGTTAGATATCATTTTGTATGGGATGTTAAAAAGAAAGGTAATATTTATCTAATGAAGGTACACATTAATGAGAATCTTGCAAACATATTAACCATGGTTATGTTAGGTAGCAAGTTCCAACATTGCTTGAACTTTTGATATTAAAGGATTACATGAAGAAACAGTAGAACTACGATTGGCATGATCCTTATCAGTGGGTACATAAGCATTCATTGTCAAAATGGTGCAGTCGACTTAATGATGCAATTTGTTTGGTCAAAATTTTGAATTCTTTCAAATTATGTGGATAGTAAAAATAAAAAGATATAATAATAATGAAAGAGAAACTAAAAAGAAGACGAGGAAAAGAAGGGAGTGAAAGAAAATAGAAACAACAGAAATAAGAAAGTTGCAGGATTATTTATATTTAAATTAATTTTTATTTAGCCTTTAAGAATAATACAAGTATCCATCTAATCGTTCAAATTAATGTAGCATGTTTTAACATATATTTTTTTATAATAATTATTTTTTGTTCAAGCCAAATGCCTGAGTAATATCATATCTCGTTAAACTTGAGCGTCTTATTTTTCCATATTATCTATTAGCTTTCTTATTTTAACAAGATATATTGCCTAGAATTTTTATTTCATCTCTATCGAAAGAAAAGTAGAGAGTGACGCTCCTCCTTCTCTCTATATTTTCTTCTCATCTCTCCCTCATTACTGCCACCGTCGCTGCTATCCAACTACTCTTTTCTCACATTTTTTCTAATTTTTTCATGTTCTTCCTTCTTCCTCCTCTCATGTATGTTTGTATGCAGATCTATAGATCTGTGTGGTTGTAAAAAAACGAAAATCGAAATGTCCGGAAGAGCCTAAATGATGAAGAATGGATTACATCGGTTTTTCAATGGGATTCGACTTACGAGAAGGATGTGGTTTATATTTTTTATTGTATTTGTACCTGTTAGCGCTATTTTGCAAATATGCTAATTTTCAACCTTGTCACGTGTGTTTAGGGTGCGGGCGTGCCAGAGAAATTATTTCTCAATTAAAATGAACGGTTAAATTTATGAATTCGCACGCCAAAACATGAAATCTAAACGAGGCGATTGGCAATGGACGCAAGGATTGAAAATGTCCTTCTTGGATCTCTAGCACCGTTATAAAAAAATTTGCTAGATGATTTAATTTTATTTAAACTAATGCGAATAAGTTAAAGATGGGTAAAACAAATGAATTCAAAGTACGAGATTGACACGGGATTTGGAAAAAATTGGTATTTATTGATATGAGCGTAGATTTGAGTACATGTGTTCAAAGTAAAAATGAACGTAGATTTGAGTACATATAGATTAATCAATTGAATTGGGGAAAAACAAATTAATACAAGGAATTAAAATGCAATAACAATAAATTGAAATTTAACGATAAACTCGAAGCCACAATAGCTATATTGGCTAGACGTTGAATTTGGTGTAGACTTGAGGTCCTCGGAGCACCACAATCGGTTGGCAAGAGCGAAATTGGTCTAGCAAATCTCTGATTTGTAGTAGGCAAGTATGAGACATATTTGACCTCGACTTTGGAGGGGCCATATGAGTGCTTACGAATACGGAATCAGGCAAAATAAAAGGCTAAATTTAACTTTAATAAGTCAAAAACAAATATTTAGAAGGGATCGAAGGCTAAAATGGACTTTAAATGGTCTAAAACGGGATTGGAAAATCACTGGACAGATTATACTAAAAGCTGGAAACAAAATGTCTAAAACGATTTGAAGCGCGAAGATTGGCTTGTAAATGGAGTTTTTGAATAGGGAATTGGGTAAAATAAAAAGCTAAATTTAACTTCATGAAGTCATGAACAAATGTTTAGAAGAGACCGAATGCTAAAATGTACTTTAAATAGACAAATTTGGACTTGGAAAAAAACTAGATAAATTATAACAAGAGCTAAAAAAATTAATTTGGAAAATCTGATTCTAGTTAATTAGGCTTAGGAATGCTAAATTAAATGGAAAATGAGAGCTATTAAAAACTTGAATTGAAGCTAAAACAAGCTAGAAAAGGGGATTAGAACTAAGAACTTGAAAGAAAGAAACTAAGAACGTAAAAACTAAGAACTCAAATAGAGAGCATTGGAAGAGACCTTTAAGAAGTGGGTTTTGATGTGTTGAATGAGTGAGAATTAATGAAGGATTAGAGTTCTATTTATAGCATTTTGTGATGACATTTGAGGTAATTAATCAACCCACTACATCTTATTTTTCTCTTAGATTTTCACCACAAATTCACAAGTGTATAATCTCCCTAATTTCCGCTAACCACTACTAAACTCTTCCTAACTCCCCTCAACTTCCACAACTTCCATACCACATTACCCAACTAATTAATTTATGGTCAGAGATAATATAAGGATATGTATAAGTGTGAGTAGGATGTTTAAGTTTTGTGGATTAGCTTGTGTTGCAGTTCGGTGCGCGTCGGAGAAACCGGGTGGGTCGAATGAAATCCTGGAACTAAGTTCCAGGGGTAGGACCTACACGAAATTAAATTTTTTTTATTTATTTTTCTCTTACATAATTTTTATTGAAACTTTACTCTAAAATAAACTATATGCTTTTTATGTACATAAAAAATAAAATTTATTTTGTGGGCCAACAATACCTTTTATTGTTTTTATTAGTCATTGTAGTCTTTTTTCTTTCCTTTACGGATCTTGTACTGGTTGTAGTATGTATAGGTGAGAGGTTTTATTTTCTCTCTATTTTTGTACTGTATTTTATATTTGTACTTTTTAATCTAATGGAATGATGTATGATATTTTTATAAAAAATAAACAAGATATATTGATTAAGCATATGAGAGTTACCCTTGTTGAGGGTGGGTTTGCTCGATATCGCCATAACCACCGCCAAGATTCTGACTGCTCCCGTCTGCTTTCTTTACCACTGGTGTTCTCCATTTAATCTTGGGGTTTTGGCCGATGATCTGTGCTCTTATTTACTGCTGTCTTGGTTGATTATGTTTTGTGTTGTGCTTTATCCACATCTCCGATTTAACTTATATCTTCGTCTGTTTTATCTTCCGCCGGTGCGTCTCAGACTAGTGTTCGACCAGCGATCGATGTTCTTACGGTTACTTCCGCCTGGTGGATTCAGATTGGGTCTGTCTGTTTCGTCCACTATCGCCGATTTAGCCTCCGTCTGTTTTATCTTCCGTCGGTGCGGATCCGAATGGTGTTTGGCCGATGCTTTATATTTTTGTGGTCTTTTCTGCTGTGTTGATTCTGATTGTGCTGTTGAGGGCATGTTCATTCTCTGCTCATTCTCTGTCGACAATTAGGGTTCTGATTGGATCTTTTCCGTTGCGGTGTCTCTGATTGGTTTGCTATCGCCGATATGTGTTCTGTTATTTTACTTTCGATATTGATTGACTTCCGATTGTGTTTTTTTGCTGCCATTGAAGATTATGTATGTGTTATCCCTCAATTGAGGTTTCTGGTTGTTTAATTCCATTTTTGGGAGTTCCGTTTGTTTACTATCACTGTGTTTTGTTTGTTGGCTCATACTATTGAGGATTCCGATTGTGTTTCTACTGACATTGAGAATTCCGGTAGTGTTTTTCCAAATTTGAGGGTTTAGGTTGGTTATTTTTCGCCTCTTAGTATTTTGAGTGGGTTTTTTTTTGCTAATTGATATGGAAAAAGGGTTGGAACATCTCATAATTGTTGATGATGGTTTTGAATTTACTTCTCTATCTGATACTCCAATCTCGGGGAATCTTGATTTGTGCCTAGTAGGAACGTTGCTCACCAATCGTTCGTATAACTTCTCGGTTCTTAAGCACCATTTTGCAAGCTTGTGGCAGCCTGACTATGGTCTAACTGTTATGAAATTAGGAGGTAAACTGTTGTTATTCCAATTCTACCATATCTATGATTTGCGGTGGGTGATGGATAGTGGTCCATAGACATTTGAGAATAGTTTGTTGATTTTACATGAATTGAAGAATGGAAAGGATCCTTCGGAAATTCTTTATTCTTTGCGAACTTTTGGGTTCAGGTTTATGGTTTGGTTGCAGGTTTTTTCTCTGAAACTGTCGGTAGGGCATTGGAAAACTATATTGGATCTTTTGTGGCTTATGATGATAAGAATGCAGGGATGGCTGATCGTTGCTTTATGAGAATACGGGTCAGAATTGATATTCGTAATCCTCTTAAAAAGGAGAAGAAAATTAGAAAAGCTGGAGGAGAATGGCTAATGTGCAATTTTAGATATGAGAAACTTCCGTCGTTTTGTTTCATTTGTGGTTTGATTGGGCACAATGACAGGAACTGTGAACTTTTTTACCAAACACCAAGTGAAGATTTAGTTCGAAATTGGGATATCTCATTACGGGCACCACCTAGACGAATAACAAATCTTGGGGGGGGGATAGATGGTTGAAGGAAGATGTTGTAAGCCATAGAAATGTAAGTGCAAAGATGACTATTATAGATGCGTCAAGTTCAAGCACTCTTCAACGTAGCAAGGAAGCTGTATGGCAAAGGCCAAGGAATATGCAGTTTCTGGTCTCAAATTTAGGGGCAAGTTTGGCTGGAGGCAACCAGCCAAGGGAGAGTAGTCTTGATAAGCCTTCTTCGGATAATTCTATTTTGGAAATATCAGAAGAAAGGAAACGTAGAAGAGGGGAGGTGGACGACAGAAAAATTGAACAGGGCGAAGAGAGTATCCAAGGGAAGACAATAACAAGAGTTCAGAGGTCTGTTCGTCAATCTATGGAGGTGGATGGTTTGGGGGCACCAGAATAGTCCCACTATCTCTAATTCAGCTTTGTTTGTAGGGAGTGCAAAAGTACCAATGGAAACCCCCGATCCAAAAAATAGGGAACTGGCAGGTTTGGAGACTCGGGTCTGTCCTGGGATATGAGACTTTTGAGTTGGAATTGCCATGGCTTGGGGATGTCAGGGCAATTCCAATTTTTTATGAGCTCGTGAGAGTTCACAAGCAAGAGGTAATTTTTTTGTTCGAAACTTTGGTTTGTAGTTCAAAAATTGAGGAGATTCGTACGCGAATTGGTTATGATTGTTGTTATGATATGGACTGTATTGGTAGGAGTGGAGGTATTTGTGTTTTTTGGAAAGAGGCTGATGAGTGTTCTTTACTCTCTTTTTCTATTAATCACATTGATTTGGAAATCAGGGATAGGGTGCGGGGTAATTGGAGGATGACAGGTTTTTATGGATATCCCGAGAGATCGAGGAGAAAAGCTTCGTGGTAGATAATTAAGTACATTTCTTCGGCATTTGCACTTCCTTGGGCCATCATGGGTGATTTTAATGACCTGTTACATCCGTTTGACAAGAAAGGCATTGTTGATCATCCGGAATGGTGCTACAAGGGGTTTTGGGAGACCATTGAGGTTTGTGGCCTTAGTGAGCTATACATGGAGGGTTATCCATTTACTTAGATAAGACATAGGGGGGAAGGTCACAGAGGTTCAGGAACGACTGGATAGGGTGTTTGGTTTTGATAGTTGGAATTGCCAATTCCCTCAAGGTTTTTGTTATAATATTGTAGCACCTTCAGATCATTCACCTATAATTCTTCAGACTGACAGGCAAGCTTTATCTTATTCGGTAAGAAGGTTTATGTTTGAGAATAGGTGGTTTAAAGAAAGTGGGTTTCGAGAGGAGGTGAAATGCATGTGGAACAAATATCCGTTGCTTCCTTTTACAGATCGAATTAACTGTTTGGCTGATCTACTTTCTAAGTGGAGCAAAAATGTATCAACTGATTTTAGAAAGAAAGTAAGTTTGTGTAATCAGAATCTTGAGCATCTTAGAGACTCGTTGGTGGCTTTGGCAGCAGTCGATTACGAGATGGAAAAGGACAGATTGATTAATATTTTGCTGAAAGAGGAGATTTATTGGAAACAAAGAGCTAAGGCTCGCTGGCTTCAGGAAGGTGATAGTAACACAAAGTTTTTTCATGCTTTGGCAAGTGGTAGGCGTAAGAGAAATAGGGTGAAGAGATTACTAAATGCGAATTGGGAGTGAGTAATGGACAATGATGGGATGTCTCATATTGCTTTTGACTACTTTACATCCTTATTCTCAAATAGCAATGGTAATATTCAAAAAGTGGTTCCTCTAATCTCTAAAAAGGTAACTGATGATGATAATGTGAGACTCCTTACTTGCCTATCCAAGGATGAGTTCAAAGAAACTCTTTTTCAAATGCACCCGGATTAGGCACCCGGTCCGGATGGTTTTAACCCAAGCTTTTATCAACAATTTTGGCCCATTATAAGGGATGACATTTTCAAAGCAGGGGTCCATTGGTTTAATCAAGGTACGTTTCCTATGGGTATAAATGATTCGATAATTTGCCTTATTCCTAAATGTGTGGATCCTCAAACTATGAAAGATCTTAGGCCAATTGCTCTTTGCAATGTCCTATATAAGATTTTCTCTAAAGTGTCGGCAAACAGGCTCAAAAAGCTGCTCCCTTCCTTGATTTCTGAATCTCAGCCGGCCTTTGTTGAAGGAAGAAATATTACAGATAATGTTCTAATTGCTTTTGAGGTTATTCATTGTATGCGGAGAAATGTTAACAAAAAGCAGGGTGATGTTGCTTTGAAGTTTGACATTAGCAAAGCATATGATCGAGTTGACTGGAATTATTTGAAGGCAGTCATGTTAAAGT
The DNA here is from genome assembly GCF_963576675.1 of Euphorbia lathyris. Lineage (NCBI taxonomy): Eukaryota > Viridiplantae > Streptophyta > Magnoliopsida > Malpighiales > Euphorbiaceae > Euphorbia > Euphorbia lathyris. The sequence continues at coordinate 95,318,946 of NC_088910.1, forward strand.
TAGGTTTTTCCAATCAATGGGTTAAATTGATAATGCTTTGTGTTGCAACAGTTCATTACTCGGTTAGAGTCAATGATCAGTTGGTGGGACCCATTTTCCCAAAGCGGGGTTTACGTCAGGGGGATCCTTTATCTCCGTTTCTGTTTCTTTTTTGTGTTGAGGGGCTGATGACTTTAATTTATGAGGAAGAAAGGAAGGGAACAATTCATGGATGTAAAGTGGGGAGGGGGGCTCCGGTAATTACTCATTTGCTTTTTACGGAGTGATGCCCTCTTATTTTTTCGAGCATCAATTAGGGAGTGTAGGGTTGTGAAGAGAATTTTGGAAGATTATGCTGATGCATCGGGTCAGGAGGTGAATTATTCAAAATCGGGCTTTATGTGTAGTAACAATGTTGCCTCTGAACTTCATATGGTTGTTTCAGCTTTACTTGGGGTGGATAAGCCTATTGATACGGGGCGGTATTTGGGACTACCTTCTTTGGTGGGTAGGAAAAAAATGGTTATTTTTTCTCATCTTTGGGATAAACTGTGGAAAAAATTACAACTTGGGAGGGGTAAAACAATGTCAAAGGCGGGGAAGGCTGTGCTCATTAAGGCGGCTGCTCAAGCTATTCCAGTTTATTATATGAATGTTTTCCTTTTTCCTATTTCTACTGTGGATGAGTTACAAAGGATGCTCAACTCTTTTTGATGGGGTTCGAAGAAGGAGGGTGAGCGTAGTCTAAATTGGTTGAGTTGGGAGAAGCTATGTATTCCAAAGGCTAATGGAGGACTCAGTTTTCGTGATTTCACAGCTTTCAATTTGTCAATGTTGGGGAAGCATGGATGGCATATGTTGTCAAACCCAAATTCTCTTGTAAGTAGAATTTTCAAAGCAAAATATTTCCCTAGTGGGGATTTTCTTCAAGCTTGTCTGGGTAATTCCCCGAGTTTTGTATGGAGGAGTCTTTGGAGCTCTCAATTATTGCTAAATGAAGGTTTTAGGTGGAAGATTGGAGATGGAAAATCCATTAATGTTTGGAATGATCATTGGCTCCATGATAAAGGAAAGTTGAAGGTAGAAATACCAATCATTAATGCCCTTGAAGATTTGAAGGTTAGTGATTTGTTTATTCATGGAACTTCTGACTAGGATGTTGAGTTGTTAAGGGAGCTATTTTTTGAGAGAGACGTTAAGGAAATTCTGAAACTCCCTCCTCGAGTTGGAATTGCATCGGATAGTCTAACTTGGAATGAAAGCAAGTCAGGTTTGTATACGGTAAAGAGTGCTTACGCATTGGCAACGGAGGTGGTGGCTCCTAATAATCATCTGATTGTTATGGGTGATTGGGATAAAATTTGGATAGCAAATATTCCGTACAAAGTTAGATTTTTGGTTTGGCGTATTGGTAGAAATTGTTTGCCATTGCGTTTTAATTTGTGCAGGAAAGGATTATTGATCACGGAGGATAGGTGTGTTGTATGTGGTAATGATCTTGAAGATGCTTGACACCTATTTATTTTATGTCCTTTTGCTGTTAGTGTTTGGCGGGATGCGGGTTTATTGTTGCTTTTGCAACCTTTGGCGGAAGCGGCTGATAGTTTTTTGGATTTTATTTTTGCTACTATGATTGTTTTATCCAAGATTAATGGGGAGAAATTTCTAATGATATTGTGGAGTTTATGGAGAAGCAGAAATAAAAAGTTATGGAAGAATGTAGTGGAAAGCTCATTCCAAACTATTACTGTGGCTGTCGAGGTTTTGAGGGATTGGAGAAAGGCGAGAGCTGCTGCAAGGTGTGGTGTTTTGGGGGCAGCAGTGGGTCTGTCTGAAGTTCAGTGGCGGAAGCCATCCTCGGGTCTAAAATGTAATGTGGATGCAACTTGTTTTGGGGATACCATGCAGGTTGGGATTAGTGCTGTTTTAAGAGATAAGGATGGAATGTTTGTTGCAGCAAGAACCGCAACTATGGTTGGATTACCGTCGGTGCAAGAGTGTGAGGCGTTGGCACTTCTTTCGGCATTGAAATGGGTGACGGATGAGGGTTTTAGCCAGGTGGTTTTTGAGTCGGATGCGAAATCTATGGTCGATGCTATTAATTCCAAAGCTGACGATGTATCGGAGTTTGGTTCGTTAGTGTCCTGTTGTCGTCCTCTTCTTCTTAACAATAATTATTCTATTTATTTTGTAAGGCGACAAGCAAACAGGATGTCTCACTCTTTAGCGAAGTCCCTTTCGTTCTTATTCTTATCCTATGTTTTTTGATGTTGTTTCCTCTTTCTTGCAATCTGTACTTAACATTGATTGTCCAGTAGAGACTTATTAAATGCATTGTTTTCGAAAAAAAATATTTGGCTTTGAACAAAAAAAAAAAATAACTCTTATGAGAAAAATATATGTAAAAAACATGCTACATTAATCTCAACAAGTATATGGATACTTACAATATTCCTAAAAGTTAAATAAAAATCAGTTTAAATATAAACAATTCTACATCTTTCTTGTATTTCTATTTTCTTTGGCTCCCTTCTTTTTTTCTTTTTCTTATATTTAATTTCTCTTTGTAAATTTCCTATTTTTACTTTTGTATAAATGTCACAATTACCAAACAAAATTATTAAATGATTATTCTGATTTCAATTCTTTATTATTTTAATTCTCATTCCGATTTCGAAACTTAAACCAAGCGCTCCATTAATAGAGTGAATTGTTCAATACCATTCTCAAATTACTAGTTACCGCCTCCATTTGGATTTTTTTGCCATTCTCATAATTTTGATAAAAAACTAAAAATTCTTTCTCTAAAATCACAAACTCGAACAATAATAATTGAAATTATGAAAATAATTGATATGCGACACTCCGAATCCCGAAAATGGACGATTATGAGTCGGAAACTATAAAATTTACATTTTTTTCTAAAAAAATCATGAACATCATTCATATTTTTTGTGACGATTAATATTTTTCGTCACAAAAAATTGGAGAATTTTGTAGTTTCCGTCGTTAAAAAGTCTACGATTGTGTCTAGGCCCAATTTTGATCTAGGTGGGTGCCAGATCCGCCCAGCCACTGGTCTGGGCGGATATACCACCCACCCAAGCCATTGGCTGGACAGATTCTAGATCCGCCCAGCCCATTGGCTGGGAGGATCTAGCACCCACCTAGACCAAAATTGGTGTTTTTTTTTCTTCAAAAGGATAAAATTGTCCAAATAGGGGCGGCAAGAGGTAAGTTGGGGGCGGTAAATAGCAACACCTTTAATAGAGTTAATTTAGGCGTAATACATTTTTAGTCCCATATATGTATCTTTTTTTTTTTGAATGAAAGAATGAATTGATATTAATAAAAAAGAATCCTTAGCCAAAAGGCTTACAATTGAGCGAGGGACAATATTTGTTATGGTTGGGCATGAGGATGATAAGCCAAGTCTAGCAAGCTTGTCCGCCACACTGTTAGCTAACCTACGGACGAACCGGAACCGACATCCCGGAATAGATTGTGCTAATAGCTGACAGTCTGCAATCACCATACCTAGACTAGATAAATCATCCTCGCTTTCGCAACATAACGCATGAATCACAACTTGAGCATCTCCCTCGACACAAACCTCCTCGTCGCCCCTATCTTTAAGCCAACTAAGGGCCTCCCTACATGACATAGCCTCCGCCAGAGTTGGTGGAAAAGAACCCACGATCCTACTGAATTTTGCCGCAATCATCTCACCTCTACTGTTGCGGATAATCGCTCCTGCACCCATCATACCTGAATTGGGATCAACTGCGGCGTCAAAGTTTACTTTGATACCGGAAATAGGCGGGCACCATCTTGGAAAGCTGCTGATGAGTGATTGTTCTGAGGTCGGAACCTTTCCTTGCTGGGCTGATTGCCATGATTGATAAAATTGATCCGCGCGACTCGCTATGCTCCTCGGAATAAAAGGCTGACAGTTCCAAACCAACTGGTTTCTCCCGTACCAGACAAACTAGAGTAGTGATGCCACTCTCCCTAATTGTTCCGCAGTACAGTTTCGGATTGTCGAAATACTCCATCTATTGAAGTCTTGAGGATGTGCCTGACTGAACTGGAAGACAGAAGAAAATTCCCAAACTCTTTTTGTGACCGGGCACTGAAGGAATAAGTGAGAGATGGACTCTTCCGATTGAAGACAAAGAGGGCAGCGGGTACTGATGTCAACCCGGCGTTGAAACAACGAGACCTTTGTTGGGAGTATATTCCACACGGCACGCCACAGGAAGTTTCTAACTTTCGACGGACAGTCTGATTGCCATAGCTTACTCCACGGAGCAGAGCACACATCTTCTGGAGGACTTGGGGAGGCCTCCATCAATTTGTAGTAAGCCGATTTAACACTGTAAATACCTTTTTTGTCCTGTCGCCAACATATCTGATCTCCTCTTCCACACCTGGAGATAGGAATTTGAAGAATAGATTGAACATCCTCCGGGGAGAATAGTTCATTCAATAAATCCATGTTCCATTGTCCCTCTTGTATCAAGCGGTCAACCATCCATTCACAATTCAGATTTGAAGAGATTCGAGTAGGGGAACCTGAACCCGTCGGCAGCCATTTATCCGCCCATATCCTCGTATTTCTACCATCTCCGATACGCATCCCCACTTCATCACGGATCAATTGTTGAGTTTGAAAAATACTTGACCAAATTGCACTTGGGTTTGAACCTAAAACAGCTTCTCTGAAGTCGACGCTCGGGAAATAACGAGCTTTGAACAGTCGGCTTACAATGGATTGGGGTTTTGTCAATAATTTCCATGCCAATTTGCCCAGAAAAGCGATGTTGAACTCATGGAACCGTCTGAAATTCAATCCACCCCAATCACGACGTACACATAGGGATTTCCATGCTTTCCATTTAATTCCCCTTCCCCACCAGTAGGAGTTCAGAAGTACCTCCATTTTATTACAAATCGTTTTTGGGAGAAGAAAGACCTGCAAAATGTAAGAAGGGATTGACTGTGCCACTGCCTTAATCAAGATTTCCTTCCCGCCTTGTGATAACCTGCGTCCCTGCCAGCCTCTTATCTTTTTTTGGAGCTTGTCGACCACATACCCGAAAGTGGCGGTACGATTTCTTCCAACTGCCGATGGGAGACCAAGGTAGTTATCGTTGCTGTCAGCTTGCAAAACCTGTAATTGTGTTGCTAGCTCTTGTCTTCTTTCAACTGGAACTTTTGAACTGAAGGAAATTTTTGATTTACTGAAGTTTATTTTCTGACCCGACGCACTCTCATATCTCTGAAAGATCTCCTGAATTACCAAACATTCTTCCAAAGAGGCTCTGAAGAAGAAATAACTGTCGTCAGCAAATAGGAGGTGTGAAACCATTGGCGCATGACGACTTATTCTGCATCCATGAATTCTTCCTTCTACCTCAGCCCTATGGAGAAGATTAGAGAGTCCTTCCATACAGATAATAAAGAGGTATGGCGAAAGCGGATCCCCCTGCCTTAGACCCCTAGTTGGTTTGAAATTTGGGAACTCTACATTCCTGTTAACAATCTGGTATTCAACTGACGTCACACAGCTCAAAACAAGATCAACAAACGGTGCTGGAAAATCAAGCTTCAACATTATTGCTCTTAAGAAATCCCATTCTACTCTGTCATAAGCCTTAGTCATATCTACCTTCAGTGCTGCATACCCCTTTTTTCCACCCTTCCCCAATTTCAAAGCATGACCCACTCATAGGCCACCAAAACATTGTCAGTGATTGATCTTTTTAGCACAAAGGCGCTTTGGGAGGGGGAGATAATAGACTCAAGAACCTGCTTTAGTCGATTTGCAATGGTCTTTGTCATAATCTTGATAATAACGTTGCACAAGGCTATAGGTCGAAGATCTGATATGTTTACTGGAGGCGATTTTTTGGGGATTAGGACCAGATTCGTAAGATTTAGCTCAGACGGGATAGAGCCTGAGTTAAGACAGGAAATACAGAAAGCGGCCAGCTCCGGACCAAAAGTCTTCTAGTGATGCTTATAAAACCCCGAGTTCAGGCCATCTGGCCCCGGAGATTTGTCAGGATGCATAGATGATATTGCTTTCTCAATTTCCTCCATAGAGTAGCTTCTGAGTAGCATTTGTTGAAATCTAGAAGAAACACGGGATTGAATACCCTCAAGGACGTCCAGTTCCACATGACCCTGTGATTTGAAGAGCGAACTGAAGTGTACCTGTATATGTTCCGCTAGGCCTGTCTGCCATGTGCTGTAGAGCCCGGACTCATTGCACAGCCCCACAAAGTCATTTTTCTGCCTTCTGTATCGGACCGAGGAGTGAAAAAAACGTGAATTTTGGTCCCCCTCTCCGAGCCACTGTAGTTTAGCCCGTTGCTTCCAATAAAGTTCTTGTTCCCTTCTTACTTTCTCAAGTTCGGTACTGACCAGTTTAATTGCCTCTTCATCCACCGAGCCCCTTAAATTCTCAAGTTCATTGTGTAGTTGTCTAGCTCTGCCCCGAAAACGGATTCTAAAGTTTCGTCCCCACTTCTGTACCGCTGCTCTACATGCTTGTAATCGTGAAGGGAAGCTACCTGCACTGTTTGAATTCCAGGACACTTGGATTGCTTGATTGCACCCTTCCTCCAAACCCCATGCATTCTCATATCGGAACCTGCTGTTAGCGGTCGGAGACTGATCCACCAGGATGAGTAGTAATGCTGAATGATCTGATTGTGTTGTTGTGATGTTTAGTATCCTTGCCACGGGAAAGATATCATGCCATGACTTGTTTGCAACGCCTCTGTCAAGTTTTTCTTCAATAGGTTCTTCCCCTTGTCTACATCTCCTCCATGTGTAAGGATAGCCCTGCATATAAATTTCAGAAAGTTCACAGGAATCAAGTGTTTCATGAAAACCTGATAGGAGTTGTTGTGGATGGCGGTGACCACCCCGTTTCTCAAAAGGGAAAAGCATATCATTGAAGTCTCCAATCACAGTCCATGGTAAGTTAGAGATTCTGTAGAGATCCTTTAGACATTTCCAGGACAGTACACGGCGACCCCTCTCCGGGAAACCGTAAAAACCCGTAAAACGCCATTCCAAAGACTGATCAGTAGAGACAATAACATCAATAAAGTGGCTTCCATACTTCAGTAAACGAACCGAAATGTCCTGCTTCCATATAATCGCGGTCCCACCTCCTCCTCGTACACAACTGACCGTGAAGTGTCTATCGTAACCAATCGAGTTTTGTAAAGTTACAATTGCAGAAACGCCCACCATCGTTTCCATTAAGAAGATGATGCTAGGCTGATGGGACTGAATGAGCTCTCTAAGCTCCCTAACTGTCTCGAGGTTAGCCACACCCCGGCAGTTCCAGCTTAGGCATTTCATGGCTTCTGGCTGGCCCGCTCAGCGGTGCCTGCCGATAACACCTCACTGCATTTCCGCTTTGGCTCAGAGAAAAGGATGGTGTCGTCCTCCTCTCGTTGAGTGTCCTTGTCTTTCTCCTTGGCTTGAAGCCTGATCCTCTCCAAGTGGCCGGTGTCAACGGTGCGAGTGGTTAAACTTGCGAACACCGGTGTTGAGTGGAGCCATGAGGAAGAATTCTGTTGAAACCGACGTGGAGCCGCTCTCAGAAACTGTCCGTACAACATAGGGTGCTCGGGGTCCTCAAGGGCTCTATACGCTGAACAATCCCTCTCGTTGTGTCCAAAGAGACCACAGAAAAAACAGAATAGCGGGAGACGTTCATATTTGAAGTTAATCCATATCCATTGTGATGGCGATGTTCCCAATTTCATTCTTCTTTTCAATGCCTTCCGTACATCAAGGACTGCCTGGACTCTGAGGTACCCAACATAATTCTCATTATAATCCCTTGGGTCTGTTTTCAGAACCTTGCCAATGTAGTTTCCACACGTCACAGCCACCCTTTCCGAGCGGAACCCCCCCAGGAGGTCATGTAATTGTATCCAGAAGTTAGCGGTATTCAGTTCAGCAGTTTTAATTTCCTCCTGGCTAGAGACCCTCTGTAAGACAAGCAATTTCTGTTCAAAGGACCACGGGCCTCCATTGAGGACAGCATTGACATCGAATATGTGGTTGAATTGAAACAGGAAACGATTACCGTCCAATTCTATAATCGCCACACCGCCTGCCGGTTTCCACAGTTTTGATAGAGTGACTTTCATACCTTCGACATTGATTGGTTTATCAGAAACAAAGCGACCTACGCAACTCCACCTGAGATGGTATAACGGGGTCGAGTCTGTTTCCGGGATGATGACGGGAGCCGATTCTTCTTCTTCTATGGACAGGTGATCGTAATTGTGAGTTAAAGATTCCATGGCCAGACACAGACGTGATTAATTGAAATTGGCAAAGGATTTTCAAGATCGGGCGATTTGATTGCAGTCCGAGAAAGGAAAAATCGATCGATAATAAGGGTCTGATTTTTGAACGCAGATTGGGATAAAAAATTGAAGGTAATCAGGGCGATAATGGAACAGAGCAAGACAAACCCCAATTTAGGGTAGAATCGTAGAACCCTAGCCGCAGGGTAAGGGAGCGTATCTAAATCCTTCTTCTTGTCAATTAATAGGACTTGTTCCGATCCATTAGTCTCATATATTTATCTAAAAAGTCGATTGTCTATGTATTTTAAAAAAAATATATTAACTCCCTAAACTTATTTAAACTATCCAATTGACTCTTTGAAAGGAATCTATCAACCTTTTAAACTTTTTCAAAGTGATTTATTGTCTTTTTGAACTTGTTTAAAGTGTACAAATTTCAACTTAAAAAAAAAAAAAAAAAAAAAATTCCTTACTCCACCGCATAAAATGGAACTTTAACAAATTCAAGAGGTAAATTAACATTTTAAAAGCATGAAGGGCAATTTACTTTTTTTTTTTTTTTAACAAATACACTTGTTAAGCTTTAATTTATTTAAAAAAACATTAATAAAAAAATCAATCATCCTCCCTTTCTTTTAAACATTCTCATTCCATATCAAATTATTATTATCATGGAACCGATTCACATCTTATTATATTAATCTCTTACATATCATTTGGTTTAAAAGGTTCTATTTCCATAATTAATTCTAAATTATAGATCTTATATTAAATGTTTGATAATTATCCCACCAACCACACCCTAAGTACTATTCTAGAATTTTATCACAGCCAACTTCCTATTTTGTATTATTTACTTATTTTGGGTTAAATTTCTAGAAGGTATTAACTAAATTAAAATAGGATAAAGTTAAAAAAAAAATATATAATCTTACTTTTTTTTTTCAAACTAATACCTAAAAAAAATATATATGATTAGTAAAATAAAAAATACCTCAATTATTTGTTGGTCACAAACAAATATCAAAATACTGGTCTGGCCAATTTTTGTTTCAGATATCAATTTAACCAAAAAAAATAAAGTGGAAGCACAATATTATTTTTTTTACTTTACCCATTAAAATATTCTAACTGTATTATATATATCATTTATTTTCTATAAACATTTTCAAGATAAAATCAAATCCAAAAGAAATCTCAAATCAAAATCCAACAAATTATCAGTATAATTTGAAAATGAAACTGAATACTGATTTTACTTTAACAACTAAATAATATTTCCTTTTTTACATTCTCGCCAATATCAAACTCTCCTTTCTTCTCTATAATATCACACCATTTTCTGCCATTAACATAGTTCTTGAAATCTTAATTTCGTATATTCTATTAGCAATACAGGAAACAAAATTAGCTAAATAGAAAATATATCCATTAATTAGATTATTTCTTTTTCTTTCCCCTTCTTTCAATGTTAACGCAAAGTGTTGATTTTCATTTTATATTCTCTGCAAATAGAGTTACAGCCATAGCCATGGCATTGCTGTTCAAGTTTAGAACTTTCCATCAACTAAAGCCATTCTTGAGGCTAGCTGCCTTCTTCGTCGTTCTAGTAAGTGTTTGTTCCATCCATTAATCTATTTTTATGCTCTTTTATTTTGAAGGTTACATATTCACACTTGAATTCTGATGCAGTGCATTTCGGTTTCAATGATGGGATATTTATTTTTCATGAACGTAAAAACTAAGAATCTCGTGGAATTCGAATCAAATATGAACCAAGAGAATTCATTTGTGGAGATTGTCAAGACTGCACAACTCTTGAACCATATAAATGCATCCGCATCAAGTTTAGCAAGAGCTCTAAGTTCATATATGAACGGCACTCAACTATCTTTTCATGAAATCGAAACAAATGTTGCACCCGCATTGTTCTTAGCATTATCAATAACTTCAGAACTCTCACAAATTTCATACTTTGGATTAGATGGTTTACTCTTCTCATATTACGTTGATGAGGGTCAATTACTTGCTCTCTATTCCAACGTTTCTCATTCATCAATGTGGTATACTAATCCGGTGAACCGCGACACCGGTAAGTTGTATGGGGATGCAGTTGTGTCTAAGCCAATGTTCACAGTAAATGAAACCTGGTTACAGATGGCTATGAATAGCTCAATTAGCTACTCCTCAATAGGTTCAAAGTGGCATAAGGGTTCACAGTATAGTTTACTTCGTATAACTGCTCCAATGGATGGGAGAGGTGTTATATCTCTTGGATATCCATTAGAAATTGTTACTTATCATTTTGCAGCACTTGATTTCCATGGAGGTTACTTCTTTTTATCTACAATTTATGGACATGTCATCATGCCTACAAAAGCTAAAGACACAATAATAAGTGTTGATGATGGTTTAGTTAAGGTAAAAATTGGTTCAATGTATCCCAATCATCTGGTTTGTCACTCTTTCACTAATGATTCCAAAGCTCTCCAAGGAACTGAAATCGGTGGCTACAAGTTTTTCTGCTCAACTCTTGATATTGATGGAGTTTCATTGGTATGTCTATAGTTGAATTAATTATCTTAATCTTATCATTGGTGATATTTATATGAATTGTGTATAATGAGTCGTCTCATCTTTCTCTTTTAGGTGTATGTACTGCAGTATCCGCTAAAAGGATTTGCTGAACTTGTCCTGAGATACAACCACAAATCAATGGTTCTTCTGGTGTTAGTGCTTGTTTTTACTGCAGTTCCGAATTTCATTTTTATGTTCTTGACACTAAGAGCAATAAAAAGAGAAATGTTCTTATGTGCTGCCTTGATAAAGCAATTAGAAGCAACTCAACAAGCGGAACGAAAAAGTATGAACAAAACCAAGGCTTATGTTGGGATAAACCATGATGTCCGTGGCTCTTTGGCTGCTGTTACAGGCTTCATAGATATTTGTCAGGGAAATGTAAAAGAGGGAAAAATCTCAGAATTGGAGACGAATTTGTCTCAGATGAAGAATTGCACGGATGATCTTCTACGTGGGTTCGCTGCATCTTGTTCTTGTATATAAGCAATGAGTTTTGTGTTAGCAAATTGATGATCTTTGTTCTTTTTTCTTTGTGTTTTGATTCAGGCATATTGAACTCGGTTCTTAATATGAGTAAACTTGAAGCTGGGAGAGCTTCTCTTGAATTGGAAGATTTCAGCTTGGCTCAATTGCTTGAAGATGTAGTTGATATGTACTATCCGTTAGGAATGAAGAAAGAGGTCGACATTGTGCTTGATCCATGCGACGGATCGATCCTTAAACTAGCTCTTGTACGAGGTGATAGATTGAAACTTAAGCAGATCTTGTGCAACTTAATCAGCAATGCTACAAAATTTACATCAGATGGTCATGTCTCTGTCCGGGCTGTGGTGAAGAGAACCAATCTTAAGAAAGAAATCATTGCTTCTAACCGAACTCCTACTCTGAAGATGTTTTCGTGGTTCTATTGCAGAGAAAAACATGGAGATGGAGATACTTGTAGTGATCTTGATGCTTTCCATGCTGTCAAAGAAAATCCTAACGAACTCGAAATCGAATTTGAGGTGGATGATACAGGAAGGGGAATTCCTAGAGACAAACAGTTCTCTATCTTTGAAGATTATGTGCAAGTGAAAGAAACAGCTATTGGACAAGAAGGTTGCGGTTTGGGACTAGGCATTGTTCAATCTTTGGTATGTAAAATTGCCTTCTAAGTTAAGTACTATTGCATTGTTTTTCACTAACTCTGTCTTTGGAATGGATCTTCAGGTACGAATAATGAAAGGTGAACTTAGAATCGTCGAAAAAGAGCCTGGAGAAAGAGGTACTTGCTTCAGATTCAATATCTTTGTATCCACATGTGGACAAGAAGCTGTTGAGATGGAAGAAGACCGTGCCTCCCCACACTTTCAATTCATGTCACCTAAACCTGAAGGGTCTCATATGGTAATGTGCATACATGGTGAAGAACGGAGGAAAGTTTTGAAGAAGTACATTGAGAACTTGAACATTAAGGTAACAATTATCAATCCTGGAAGAGATCTTCGTTCCCAATTGGAGAGACTAAATCGCCGGTTAGATCTTCCCCATTTTGGTCCATTAAAAACAGCCGATTCCACAGACAACCCGAGTCCCTCTCTGTCTTTGAATTCTGATATAGGATCAAATAGTAAGAACTTAAGCATCAGAGATGGAGCTGATCTTATCCTGCCTCAATATAAAGTCAAAAGTCCATCCGGAATCATAGTGTTTGTCATTGATTCTAATGCTGCTAGTTCCTGCTATGAATTTGACAGAATCATTTCTAGATTCAGGAAGGAGACTCAGAAATTCACTTGTAAATTTGTGTGGCTAGAAGATGAGGTTTTTCTAAAAGCTAAGCAGAATAGATTGTTTCAAGAAAATGATCATATAATACACAAGCCCTTTCATGGTTCTCGGTTGATTCAAGTTCTGTCTTTGCTTCCTGAATTCAAAGGTACATCGCCTTCTAACATGTCTACATCTGCAACCGGATCAACATCTCAACAAGAAGCCATGGATTATGATTTTGAAAAAGGTCTGAAGATGATAGAGTCCGGTACCAGTAAAGCTCAAGTAGATGGAATAGACAAAGAAATGCCTTTGAAAGGGAAAAAAGTTCTTCTTGTGGAAGATAATAAAATGTTGCAACATGTAACAAGTAAATTTCTAACTAAGCGTGGAGCTGAGGTTGAGATATGCTCAAATGGAGAAGAAGCTGTACATAAAGTACTCACTACTTTGGATTCAAAATCTGTTATTTATGATTATATTTTCATGGACTGTGAGGTAAAAATCTATACATAAACTTGATTAAATTTAATTGACAGTAGCATGATTAAATGTGTGTTGTTGAAAAATGTAGATGCCAAAAATGAATGGATATAAAGCGACGAAATTGATAAGGGAAGTGGAAGGAAGACATGGAGTTCATATACCAATAATAGCATTATCAGCACACGCAATGCCAGAGGAAGCAAGCAAGAGTATTGATGCTGGAATGGATTTCCATTTGAACAAACCTTTACAACTTGATCAATTGTTGGAGCTTACCAAATCTATTGATGAACATAATCAGTGATATGATGCCTTCTTTTTTATTTTTACTGAATTCCATTGTTATTGAAAAATGGTTTCTTAATCTTACAAAAGTTGTAGCTTTTTTGTTACTTTAGATGTTTTGCTTTGGTCATTGATTCGTCTGAGGGCTGCTGAAACAGAAATGCGAGGTTTTGAGTTTATGGTTCCATGTAAAGATGAGATTTTGGATAAAGAATTTATCAGTTTAAAAGGTTAATATAAGATCTAGCCTTATTTATCAGTTTGAGTTTGAGTTCAATTGTTCTATGTCATCTTATGTAGATCTATAATATAATTGTGCCTTAACTATGAATTTGAGACTTTTAGTTCAATTGGTTCCGTGACAAAAGATGTCGGTTACTTTCTTGTACAAGAATTATATCTCCGGTAAAAAAACAAATCGTTTCTTAATAGAATTACTTAGGCTTTGAGATTCAAAAAGGACACTGATTTTCTTAAACTAATTGTGTTGCATCATGAGATAACAGAGGAATTAATGTTCAAAATGGTCTCTAAATAACAAAAACAATATAGGTACAATATAATCCTCATACATTTGAATAATGATTTAAGAGTTATTGTGAGGCTGGTGATTTGAATAAAAGATTTGAAGTGTTGGGTCCATCGGAGGAGATGGGTGTTTCTCTCGATGTCGTTGTATATAGTTATCTAAGTGTATTACTATGCATAACCCCAAATTCCTACCTTTAGCATCTAACAAAGACGTAAATACCTTTTACTCAAAAACCTTAAATCCTCTCAACTCTTCAAATCCTCTCAAATTCTAAACTCAAATCCGAACAAAAACTATGGATCGGGGAAAGGACGGCAAAGAAAATGGATTTATGGTACCTAATTTTGTTTGATTTGGATGTTTTTTATGCATTTTTTTAATCGATTTTATGTTTTTTGAAAATCCGGATCACGGCACCGGACGCACGGCTATCACACCGTCACCTGTGGTGAGGCATATGAACATCACGCCTCACCGCAGGTGACAGCATGATAGTCGTGTGCCTCACCACAGGTGACAGCGTGATCGTCACCTGTGGTGAGGCGTGATGCTCATATGTCTGAGTAACGAAAATAATTTTAATTTTATTTTAGTTAATTTAAATTAGTTAAATTTTTTTATTTTATTAATTTTAGTTAAATTTTTATTTTGTTAATTTTAGTTTGTTTAATTTAGTTTAGCTAAATTTTTATTTTATTAATTATAGTTAAATTTTTATTTTGTTAATTTTATTTAGTTTAACTAAATTTTTATTTTGTTAATTTTAGATAAATTTCTATTTCATGTTTAATTTAATTTAGTTAAATTTAATTTTTTTAATTTTTATTAAATTTTTATTTTGTTTAATTTATTTTAACTAAATTTTTATTCTGTTAATTTTAGTTAAATTTTTATTTTATTTAATTTAGTATAATTAAATTTTTATTTTATTAATTTTAGTTAAATTTAGTTAAATAATGTGGTCAATACGTGTAGAGGAAGAGTGTAGCCGAAAAATCTTTCCATTCAGCAGCGAGGCAGCTAGATATGGATGTCAAGGATACACCACGTCGTACGAGAGCATGTGGTGTTAATGTATCAGGCTGTAGACCTAGAGTGGCTGAGATGCAATAGTTGCAGACGACTTAGATAGATTAGGATGTGTTGGACCAGCCCGAGTTAGGGGGAGATGAGGCGGATGATTCGGGAGACCGAGATCCTAGTCTTGACGTTGTTGATGACTACTTTCAGGAGTTAGCCGACGACCATAAGGATCTGATGATGATGATGTGCAGCCGACTTAGGGCTCGAAAAGACAGCGTTGGAGTGGTCGATTTGCTAGTACATGTATTATTTATAGTTTAATATTATTTAAAATTTAGTATTATTTATAGTTTATTACTATTTAAAATTTATTATTATTTAAAAAAAATTATTTTTTTGAAGAAAAAAACTCAATATATTAATAACAGCAAGAAGCACCCCGAATTAGAATGCTTTGAATAAATACAAGACTAGACCAATGAGTTAAAGAATTATCATAGGAACGAGCATTTCATGCCATAACGTGAGCTACTTCGTTCGCTAACCTTGCAACAAAATTCACCTTAAGATTTGGGTGATCATGAATGAAATCTCTAATGTCTTGAATAATTTGTTCAAAAATTTAAAATTTAGTATTTTTTATAGTATAATATTATTTAAAATTGAGTATTGTTTTTAGTTTATTATTATTTAAAATTTAGGATTATATAAAATTTAGTATTATTTATACTACAATATTATTTAAAATTAAGTATTATTTATAGTTTAGTATTATTTAAAATTTAGTATTATTTATTTCATGAACCAGAAAACGGTCCAAAGCTACTGAGGACCGTAGCTGGATTGTTTCGGAGTCGGTGGATGGTGGCTCCATTGATGGTTCCATGATTCCTAATTTTTTAGGACACGCTGCCTCACAGATGTTGGGAGGGCATCATCGATCTTATCTTATGTGCTACAACATATCATTAGCATGTAGCACATTGGAGCGATGGTATCAAGGTACGACACCCGAGGTAAGAATAATTTGCTCAATAAATTATTTTACTTATTATTTTTAACCATAACCCTAAAAAACATTCAATAATTGTATATGTGTCATGTTTACAGCTGAGAGATATGATAGACAGGACTGGATTGTCTCACCTCTCATCCACCATGTTCAAGAACTTGGATGCGCCTCTGATATCTGCATTCGTAGAGCGGTGGCAGCCCGATATGAACTCCTTTCATATGCCATTCGGGGAGATGGCTATTCTTCTGCATTATGTATGACAGATTCTCCGTATTTTGGTGCACGGTCAGTTGATCTCCAATACATGCAGTGCTTAACGGATGCATGCCATGTGTATGATCATGTTTGGAGTCACTCAGCAGGAGTTGATATCGCATGTGGCACATTACTGGAGTGGTGGAGGTGTTTATGCTGATACCGTGGAGAGATTTACCCATTCGGTGGAGGTTCTAGATGACGGGACTCGAGCCACAACGTGGATATGGCTTCTGTTAGGATCCACCTTATTTGTCGACAAGAGTGGCGATATGATCAGGCCGTCCCATCTCTAGGAGGTTCACACAGGTGTCAGAGGGGCAGTTGGACGTTCTTGGGGGTCTGCTACACTTGTCACCTTATATCGGTAGCTGGGGATAACGAGTAGAGGAGAGTGCTCGGGTATATGTGGATGTTTGACCCTCCTCCAAACATGGATATATGAGTATTTTCCGATGTTTCGACCCCATCAACTACCACTCTAGATTCCAGATGATGTTTTGTGGGCGTGTAGATGGGAGGTCGGGACTCTAGGCAAGAAGGCTGCCCGACTCGAGACCTTTCAGATATAGTTGGACCAAATGACGGCAGTCGAGGTAAAATAATATTTTATAACTTAAAATAATTTATTTAAATAAATGTAATTTCTTATTATCATGTTATTATATAATGTTTTACATGTGACGTGGTTGGCTTATGGTCCAGTTGTCGATGATGATGAGCTACGAATGTCCTACGCCGGTTGGATACGGTGTAGAGACATTATTGAGCCGTATATGCCCGATCGAGCCCTGCATTAGGCCAGTTATGTTCAGCCTATCCCGACTAAGCATATTAGAACTGATACTACATTACGGCCACGGACGTCTCTATTGTACAGACTCGCGCATTCATCTATTATAGTTGATGATACTTGGTAGAGATTTCCATCGACTCATGGCGTTGATCGGAGGAGATGCCAGCCAGTTAGAGCCGATCCTGGTGCTTGTGATGCTGAGTACATGGAGTGGTACAGACAATATTCACATCCTCGTCTGCTTCGTGTCTCTCGAGATGCGCCGGTCCACCATTTTCGCTCCAACAACGAATACGTATGTTTTTTTATTATTTTTATTATTTTTGTTTTCTAATATTTAATTTTCTGTATTGGGTAAGCCGTTTGGCATGCATCGCTGAGTGGGCGATATCACACCTGCCCGATGAGGAGGCTCCACCAATTATGACTGATATGGAGCAGTTTATGGAGGAATATCACTGGGGGAATTGATATTTGTTGTAATTTAGCAGAACTTATTATCTTTAACACATTTTAAAACATATGTAATATTGCATGTATATTAATTAATTGTAATGTTAATTATTTATATTTAAAACTATAAGGTTACTAATTCAAATTATAATCCGCAAGAATCCATAATAGATCACTAATCTACAAGAATCCGTATAAACCCAATTTTTTTCTCTCTCCCGACATGTGGGCATAAGGAAATCACGCCTCACCAGGTGAGGCGTGATAGCCAGACGCCTCACCACTTAGTGAGGCATGATGTCCTCATGCCCAGGTGTTTGGAGAAGAAAAAAATTGGTTTTCCCATCCCAACACCTGAAATGGCATTTTCGTCCTTTCAGATGGCTAAGGGTAGAAAAACTAGGTTATGTTTAACAACACCCTTATCTAATTGACAGTTGTTGTAAAATGGTGATATTAAAAGAGTAAAAGAGTAAAAATGTTGTTCAATAAGATGGGGGAGCTTGGGTTGGTTGCTAATCAGTATACTTGCACTGCTCTAATTAATGGGTCCTTTAAAAATGTCTTAAAAGAGATGAGTTTGAGTTGTATGAGAAGTGTTTCAAGTCTATATACTTACAAATGTCTTAAAAGAGATGGGTTTGAGTTGTATGATATGTCACACTCGACCCTAAACGACATCGGGTATGAAGGGCAAACAAGATAACAGGCATTCGTAAGACAAAAAGGCGAATCGATTTTCTAATAGATAAAATTTTATTTGGACTACCTAAAGTTTTATTTATTTATTTGGCTTGGACTCGATAATTCTATCAAGCTTCCTACGTATCCCGAACGTCTTTTAATCTTTAATCCGGGAATCAAAGTGTCAAACCCGATCCAAAATAGAATCGGATATGACAGTGAGACGTTACCACAGACGTGAATGAGTCGGAAGTAACATCTCACAATCAAATGTTAAGAATTACAAATCATGTTTGAACTTAAAAACATTTTCTACATATACTTTTACCTATGTAAAAGGTCGAAAATCATTTATAATTTCCAAATACGAATCCTTTTCTCGTGCGTTTTACCAAAACGAGTTCGAAACGTAGAAAACTAATCCAATTCTAACTTGTTAACTTTTAATTTGCCTAATCTCACAAATTAACACCATACTTGGACATTCAAACCAAAATCCGGCATACCACAACTTTATATTCGATTCAAAATGGGCGATGTAAGTTCCTACATATTCACAAGTGATAGCTCCCATTTATATGGGGATTTTAGGATCATTTCCTGTTCGTTTTTGCTTTATTTCTGCTCAACCTCATATCATTTTGTTATCTTTTAGTTAAAAGCAATAATTTCCGTTACTTATGGCATTCTCTATATTCTCAGGCGCTTTTAGCACGTTTTGAGCATTTCCGGACAGTCCAGAGATCACCAGATCAAATAGTGGAAGCAGGGACCTAAACAGATGCATCTAGGAGGGGTTCGTGGACTTCCCAGCATTTATCTCACCGAGACAGTGCCTGTCTCATCGAGACAGGCCCTCGTCTCGTCGAGACGAGGCGGCTCGATGGTTCCCAAAGAGAACCATCACGTGGTGTCTCGATGAGATGTCTAGTGTCTCGTCGAGACAACCTCTCGTCTCGCCGAGACATCTCTGGTCTCGATGAGATGAGACGCTGCGTCTTCTCACCTCCAGGACGCGAATCTGGGCCTGAAAAATGCCCAAAATGCCCCTAAAACACTTACCACTATAAATAGAACAGCAAGCCTCCTTTGTGGGGGTTACCTTTTTCTTTTTCTGCTTTATTGATCTCTTCTTCCTCCTTCCTTCTTTTTCAGTAAATTTTAGGGGTTTTCTACCATTGTAATTGTTGTTTTATTGGAGATTGGTGAGGGGAGTTCTCGCCATTATGTAATCAGAATCAGACAAACCGGGTTTTAGATCTCTAAACTCCTAAATCCGTCTTTTACTTTTTGCTTCTTTGATTAATGATGATTCATGTTGATAATTTGTGCCTCTGTGAGTTGATTAGTTTAACTATGAACTAATCCCCATCCAATCTGGGATGGGGATGAATTGATTGCATAACCATGTATGATTAGGGATTTAGTTTCCTGGATTGTTTCAAATTGATTAGATTATGTGAGCTTAATGCCTAGATTTGTCAAGAGATATGATGATTTCTAGAATGAGATTCGATGATGATCACTTAGCCTGACATAGCAGAACCTAATGCCTTGAATCTGACAAATTTAGGATTGCAGACAGGTAGATACCTGACCAAGGAATTGCCTAATCCGAATTAGCATAATCTGACCTCGCTAGAGACCAATAGGAGTGCGGGCTAGTGGCTGGGCTACAGCTTTAGCCTTAACCACCACAGACCCTAATGCTTTGCATGCCCTAGGTTTTATGCCTAATCAAGCCGTCAACCAAATACATGTGAATAGACTACAAGAGACTGACAATCTCCACGTGGTTAATTAGGTGGTTACCGTCAATTATCATTATGATATGAAACTAAATCCCAGTAAATCACATTTGGAATCCAATCAAGGGAATCCCCATCTTAGATTGTGTCATCAATTAATTCGAACTCTTCCCTATCAAACGTTTTTACCTTTTATTTTAGAAAGTTTCCTCTTTAATCACTCTACAACATATTTAATCTCCCGAACAATTGTGTTCCTACCTTGGGCTGACTAGTTATGGTAAATAGTCCTTGTGGTTCGATCATGTGCTTAGCACTGTATTACTTGCTGCGATAGGATACACTTGTCCTGTTAACTGCTATATATTTTATGAGCATCAAGTATTTGGCGCCGTTGTCGGGGACTATTTTTGTTTACAATTACATAATTCACTGCGAAGGTTGAATAATTGTTTGGGATTTTTCCAACCGAGGGACCGGTAATTGGTCATACTCTTATCTGATTTCATAAGCTGAAACTGTTCTTGCAGGGGTTGAATCGAGAATACAATGGCCGAGGATATGTCAATGATGGAGCTGCTTAAGGCGAGACAGTCGACAAGCACCTCCGGTATCCTAGAGCCAGCAATAACAGCAGAATCATTCGAAATCAGACCAGTGATGATCCAGATGATTCAGAACTCGGGACAGTTCAAGGGGGATTACTACGAAGATCCCAATTCACACATTGACAGATTCGTAGAATACTGCAGCACCTTCAAGTGCGAAGAAGTGACGTCTGAGCAAGTCTGCCAGAAGTTGTTCAGATTTTCCTTAAAAGAAGAAGCTGCAGAATGGTTACATTCAGTTGAGCTAGGCTCTCTCACCGATTGGGACAATACAGTATCAGCTTTCCTAGCAAAATACTTCCCCCCATCACAATTACCAGTGGTACCAGCTCGTTGATATGTTCTACTCGGGAATATCTCCTGTTAGCCGCGCTTTTCTTGATACAGCGACAGGAGGAAATCTGTTTAATAAAACCGCAATACAGGCTTATAATCTGGTGAAAGAATTGGCCGAACGGAGTGCATGTTGGCAAGATGTAAAGCCGCCTCAGAGCAGGGTCACAACATCAGAGGAGTGCATTGGGGTGTGTCAAAAATCTAGCCCTCAAATAGCAGCACTCGCGGAAAAGGTAGCTCTGCTAGGAAGTCACATGAGCTCACCAGGGGCAGTAGCAAGCTGTGAGGTTTGCAACGGATGTCCCAAAAGTGTAGCTTGTCCCGTGGTGTTCCAACAGATCCTCCATTCAAGGCAGGACGGGCAGAGAAGGACCAGTTCTGCATTCGACCAGGAAAGGGTCATGGACGCTCTGATAGAAAGTATGAGTGCCATAGAGAGAAGATTGGCACACAATGAAGCATTCTATCAAAGACTTCAGAAGCAAGTGAGTAAGATGGTAGAAGAGGAAGCACGAGCAATCACACTCAGGAGTGGAACACAGGTCAAAGGACCACAGTTCGTACCTCAACGTGACGAGGGGTTAGACCCAGTTACTGGTAATCTCCTATCGGCCCCATCTTCATCCCAAGTAAGTAATTCTGATCCGGTTTCGTTAACTGACACTGCTGAAAAGCCAACACATGTGACATTACCTTACCCTACTGCTAGAAGAGCTAAATTAGATAAGGATTATTCAAAGATGCTTAATGTGTTTAAGAAAATAGAGATTAATCTCCCGTTCCTTGAACTTCTTGAGAATATGCATGTGTATGGAAAGTTTTTGAAAGAGTTAATCTCTAAAAAGAAAAGATTAGGAGATCATGAGACCGTAATGCTGAGCCAGGAATTCTCTGCGATGCTCACAAACCCGCTCCCAAAAAATCTAAGGACCAGGGAAGTTTTAGCATACCCTGTACAATAGGCAAAGTGCATTTTAAACGTGCCTTATGTGATCTAGGGGCAAGCATTAACTTGATGCCTTTATCTGTTTACAAGAAACTGGGGATGGGAGATCCTAAACCAACATCAGTCACCATACAGCTAGCTGACAGATCGATAAGACGACCAGTGGGAGTGGTAGAAGACCTTTTGGTAAAGGTAGACCAGTTCATTTTTCCAGCAGATTTTGTGATAATGGACATCGAGGAGGACGATCAGGTGCCTATCTTATTAGGGAGACCTTTCCTCGCTACAGGACGGACTCTGATTGATGTCGAAGGGGGGAAATTAATTCTCCGTTTACAGAACGAAGAAGTAGAATTTAATATTCTGAAATCCATGAAATTTCCCGACGATGACGAGTGTTGTAATTTCTTGAGCCTTACTGACACTCTGGTCGAGAGCACTTTTCAGGAGAACGAGGTCAAGAATCTGAACATCGAACTGGAAGAGGAAGAACTGTCAGATGAAGAGAGTGAGGACGACAGTAAAGAAGAATGCAATTGGGCCCGGAACGATGAACTCCTAGAGAGGGAAACCAAAACAAGGCCTAAAACGTCAATCAAAGAACCATCGACACTCGATCTAAAACCTTTGCCTACGCATTTAAAATATGTATTCTTAGCACCACCTGTATTTTTACCTGTAATTATTTCTGCTAAACTTACAGGTCATGAGGAAGATCGTCTGGTGGAGGTGCTAAGGAAGCATAAGGGGGCTTTTGGATAGCAAATGTCTGACATAAAAGGGATCAGCCCATCACTTTGCGGACATCGGATCTATATGGAAGAGAAAGTGAAGTCGGTTGCTCAACCACAGAGAAGGCTTAATCCAAAAATGAAGGAGGTGGTGAAGGCTGAGGTGATTAAGCTGCTTGATGCAGGGATGATCTTTCCAATCTCCGACAACCAATGGGTGAGTCCCGTGTATATGGTACCAAAGAAAGGAGGCACAACCGTGACATTGAACGAGAAGAATGAGTTGATTCCGGTGCGGAAAACGACATGGTGGCAAATGTGCGTGGATTTCAGGAAATTGAATGACGCCACCTGGAAGGACCATTTCCCCCTTCCGTTCATCGATCAAATGCTTGAACGCATGGCAGGTAAGTTCTTCTTCTGTTGGATGGATGGGTATTCGGGCTACATGCAAATCTCAGTGGATCCTGATGATCAGGAGAAGACCACTTTCATATGCCCTTTTGGGACTTTTGCATATAGACGGATGCCCTTTGGGCTATGCAATGCACCGGCTACGTTTCAGAGGTTCATGACAGCTATATTTTCTGACATGATAGAAAATTTCATGGAGGTCTTTATGGACGATTTTTCTATTTTCGGGACAACCTTTGATAGCTGTTTGCATAACTTAGTTTTAATGTTACAAAGATGTGAAGAAACTGATCTAGTCTTAAACTGGGAAAAATGTCAGTTTATGGTCACCGAATGTATTGTTTTAGGCCATAAGGTGTCACGAAAAGGTATTGAGGTAGACCCGGCTAAAATTGAGGTCATTGAAAATTGCCCCCTCCCTCCAATGTCAAAGCAGTCAGGAGTTTTTTAGGCCATGCTGGTTTTTATAGACGTTTCATAAAAGATTTTTCTAAAATTTCCAGGCCTATGACCCAATTACTAATGAAGGATGCTACTTTCGTTTTCACACCTGAATGCCTAGAATCTTTCAATACCTTAAAGGATAAACTAACCGAAGCTCCCATTATGGTTAGCCCCAATTGGGATTTACCCTTCGAACTAATGTGCGATGCTAGCGACACAGCTGTAGGTGCATGCTTAGGGCAGAAAGTGGAAAAATTTTGCCAACCAATTTCTTACGCTAGTAAAACCCTTAATGATGCCCAAGTAAATTATACAACCACAGAGAAGGAACTATTAGCTGTGATTTTTGCACTTGAAAAATTTCGTTCATATTTAGTGCTGTCCAAAGTCATTGTTTACACTGATCATGCTACATTGAGGTATTTGTTTTCTAAGCAGGATGCGAAACCTAGACTCCTTAGGTGGATCTTGTTGCTGCAAGAGTTTGATCTGGAGATACGAGATAAGAAGGGAGTGGAGAATGTGGTTGCTGATCATCTCTCCAGATTGGACATGAGGAAAGGAATGAGGAAATGATTTCAGACATCCAAGAGAAGTTCCCAGATGAATACTTGCTGTCAATACAACATGTACCTTGGTTTGCTGATTTTGCTAACTTCCTTGTAGGAAAGGTGATCCCACCCGAGTTCTCCTACCAACAGCGGAGAAAATTCCTGCATGATGCGAAACAATATTTTTGGGATGACCCCTATTTGTTCAAAGTCTGTGGTGACAACATTATTCGCCAGTGCATACCTGAAGAGGAGACTGCCTCTGTCCTTGCAGTCTGCCACTCCAAAGAGGTAGGTGGACACCACGGGGAGGATAGGACGGCAGCTAAGGTACTTCAGAGTGGGCTTTATTGGACCACCATTTTTCGTGATGCTTTTGATTTTGTTAAAAACTGTGATAAGTGTCAACGTACTGGGAACATTTCATATAGACATGATATGCCTATGAAACCCATTTTAGTCTGTGAAATTTTTGATGTTTGGGGAATAGACTTCATGGGTCCTTTCCCGAAGTCGTTCAATAACGAATACATCCTTGTAGCTGTAGACTACGTCTCCAAATGGGTTGAGGTTGTAGCCTTACCTAATAATGATGCGCGGGCTGTCATCCGATTCTTGCAAAAGAACATTTTCACACGGTTCGGCACCCCCCGCACCATTATCAGTGATGGCGGATCCCATTTCTACAACCAGGCTTTTAAACACGTCCTGCATAAATACGAGGTCACTCATAAAGTGGCAACCCCGTACCACCCTCAGACCAGTGGCCAAGTAGAAGTTTCTAATAGAGAAATCAAAGCTATTCTTCAAAAAACTGTGAATTCCTCTAGAAGTAATTGGTCTCTCAAATTGGACGATGCACTATGGGCATACAGGACCGCATTTAAAACACCAATTAGCATGTCTCCATTTAGGCTAGTGTATGGTAAAGCATGCCATCTCCCTGTCGAACTCGAACATAGAGCCTACTAGGCTACACGTTTTCTAAATTTTGATGCAAGAGTTGCAGGAGAAAACCGTTTACTACTGTTGGATGCTTTGTAAGAGTTCAGGCTTGGCTCTTATGAGAGCTCACGGATTTACAAGGAGAAAACAAAAAGATGGCACGACAAAAGAATAATCAAACGTCACTTTGAAGTCGGGGATAAGGTGTTGCTATATAACACCAGACAATGATTATTTACGGGTAAGTTGAAGTCAAGGTGGTATGGGCCATTTGAGGTCACCCAGTTATTCTCCTCCGGAGCAGTGGAGATCACAAACGGCAACAGTACCCCGTTCAAGGTCAATGGGCAGCGTCTAAAAATCTATGAAGCTGACTTGGGCGCAGTGGAGACACTGCGTTATATGGACGCCCCATAAGGGAGTTTCTACTATCCTATTTCTCTTATTTCACTTATGATTTGCTTTCTAATATGCATATGTTGGGATTTCTATGCATAATCTAGTGTGTGGGGGGGGGGGGGGAGACAAATAGGATAGAACATTTTGTACATATACCAATTGCATGCTTTGCATTTTGTTTGGGGGCTTTGTTTTTGCTGTCATTAGTTAGAAATAAAAAGGATTAGAATCTCAGGCAGTTGATTTTTCATGCGTCTAGCATGCCTGACACTACAGTTGAAATTGTGATTGAAAGTCTAAAAGTTCAGTGAAATCGATGCATGCAAAAACTTATGAACAACATTTAAGCCCCCAAAGAGTGTTATTTAACTAAGACTGACATGGAACATATTGTTAAGCGAGGCAAGGATTGTTGCAAATAACCCTGAAATTGTGAGCTAGAGCCTAAAGGTCGATATTTTAGACTCATTGTTAGGGACAATCGATCTCTTAGGTGTGGGATTACAGTTATTGTCATTTTGCTCATAGGAATTGCATCCAATACTGGTTGAATGTTATGTTATAGGTAAACCTGAGATGATTAGGCAACCTAGGAGTAGCCATTTGTGAATACAGCCAAGTTTTTTATTAGCCCAAAATCCTTTACAAACTCCACTAGATAAACCCCTTTGAGCCTAATTTTCCCATTTCCTTTGATCGACCTTGTTACAAGCCCTTAGCCTTCCTAAATACCATTCCTTACCCGAGTTAATTGACTTAACTTAAATCATTAGGCACACATCCTCCGAGTTTCAATTAGCGATCACTAAAAGGTTGTAATCCCAAACAGAAGAAGTATCAAATTGACTCGCTGTCCCCTCCACCTCCAAAGGAAAAGAAAAGAGAATTTATTGTTCAAAAAGTTAACCGAAGAATATGTAGAGGAAAGGACAAAAGACATCTCTAACTGCTTCCCGAACTGAAATTAAACAACCTTGAGCTTCTAAAAAAAAGGTGCCAATCTTTGAGTTGAGTCATTAACTTTTTGCCCAAATTACCTTCTTCCTACCCCCAAACCTTAGCCTACGTTACAACCCTTTAAAGACCTCTGATCTTGTTTATTTATGATGCGTGATTTAAACCGGATGGATGATGCAATTCCAACGTGACCATTTTTTGCAAATACACTGTAGAGAGCTTGCCAAATTCACAAGACACCCAAACACTTGAGCGTAAGAGCGACCACCTGTGAGCAAACAACTTTAGTCCTCGCCTTCCACTGTCGCGAAGTGTTGGTTGATAAAACTAAATAATCAGTTTTGGGGAATTTATACGAGGTTCACTTTGTTTTTAAATTGCAACTAGAGTAGTCTGAAACCGTATGGATTATAAAAGTACAATAGATCCTTGTCTGTGTACGGGAGCTATTCGTTGAAATTTCGCTGCTTTAGACTCCTTCTTGCTTGAGGAAAAGCAAGACTCAAGTCTGGGGGGTTGATAGTTCCCATTTATATGGGGATTTTAGGATCATTTCCTGTTCATTTTTGCTTTATTTCTGCTCAACCTCATATCATTCTGTTATCTTTTAGTTAAAAGCAATAATTTTCGTTACTTATGGCATTCTCTGTATTCTCAGGCGCTTTTAGGACGTTTTGAGCATTTCCGGACAGTCTAGAGATCACCAGATCAAATAGTGGAAGCAGGGACCTAAACAGATGCATCCAGGAGGGGTTCGTGGACTTACCAACATTTATCTCACCGAGACAGTGCCTGTCTCGTCTCGTCGAGACACATTCTGTCTCGCCGAGATGAGGCGGCCCGATGGTTCCTAAAGAGATCCATCACGTGGTGTCTCGACGAGATGTCCAGTGTCTCATCGAGACACCCTCTTGTCTCGCCGAGACATCTCTGGTCTCGACGAGACGAGATGCTGGGAACAATTCCCCAGCGTCTTCTCACCTCCAGAATGCGAATCTGGGCCTGAAAAATGCCGAAAATGCCCCCTAAAACACTTACCACTATAAATAGAACAGCAAGCCTCCTTTGTTGGGGTTACCTTTTTCTTTTTATGCTTTATTGATCTCTTCTTCCTCCTTCCTTCTTTTTCAGTAAATTTTAGGGGTTTTCTACCATTGTAATTGTTGTTTTATTGGAGATTGGTGAGGGGAGTTCTCGCCATTGTGTAATCAGAATCAGACAAACCGGATTTTAGATCTCTAAACTCCTAAATCCGTCTTTTACTTTTTTCTTCTTTGATTAATGATGATTCATGTTGATAATTTGTGCCTCTGTGAGTTGATTAGTTTGTTGGAAATAGGGCTAAGGTATAGCAGCGGAAATATAAAAATTTTAGCCTACTTCCTTTTAACCATAGGATCCGTTAATCGTTATTTCATATAAAGAAGGATAAGAAGATATACCTTTCGATGATCAATCTATCATTGCAAACGAAGTGCCCACAACTTCAAAGGAGATGTAAACTATTTACTAATCTGCCCCTATTCGAAACAGACCTTCCAGACCTCCGAACGACAATCCCTTCAATGGAAATGTGGAAGAATGTGTCTAGAAGCTACTGTCCAAAAATCGCGATGATCCGACGGTTCAATCTCCGGGAATCCTCGAAATAGTGAACTGACCTGATGTAGGCGAAGAAAAACGAATTTCTCCCTTTTGATTGTTTTTTCTTTCTTTCGTGAACACGGTGAGATTAAGTTAGAATCAACCCTTATGAGATGCAACCAAAATAGATTGCCTCTAATAAACCAACACAAGATCAAAGAGAAAGAGGGATGAATAAGATTAATCAATCGATGGAAAGCCGTATGAATTCTTGTCCACGAACTTGGGGATGAGAATTCACTTTCCCTCTCTTAATGCCAATTTCGAAAATCACATAGAGAGGTAGAGGAGGCATTAGGTATGGGTCGAAATTCACATGTAGGAGGGGTATATATATTTTCTTGTATCTAAACCCTAGTTAGATAGGAATAGGTTACTTAATAGGAATCCAATTTGGAATAGGATTTCTAATTATTATCTTACTATATATCTAATATAATTAGGATAATAACAAATAACCTAATTGGATAATAATAGGAGTATATTAATCTAACTAAAACTCCTAATTTGATTATCTCTTAATTAATTTAATTTCACAATCCTAATCAAATTAGGAAGAGTAAAATAAATTAATTCTCTCCCTTTTAATTTGCAAATTTCGACCACCCTATCCAAGTGGGCCTTACTGGGCTCAATTGGGCTTCCATCTATTAATCAGATCCATCTCTCTTTTGTTTCCAAGTCTTATGTGTGATCCATTAGGTTCTTACTACTTCTGGTCGTATGCAACTATTAAATTAATTTATTCAGGAATTATATTTAATCCTTGCATAACGGAATGATGAACAGAGCATGTTATCGGCATGTCCGTAATCATTCCCCCAGAGTCCGTTAAGAAGAAATGTTGATTCTGCCGTTAACCCTTCCGTATTAGTTACAGTATAATTTGATCCTTTATCAACTACATCCTTGAACTGAATCTTATGACTATGGATGATGTCAAGTCACATATAGCGAGACGTTCGTTTTACTTGTACAGGCCGAGTCAACTCAAATAGATAGGTTAAGTGAAATCTGTATTTCTTCTCTTAAGCTATCACCTTGCAAGGATTTAGAGTCGAGTCTTCCACAAGCGATCCTTGGACGTATCTCCCATTCATCGGGAGTGATAAATGCTCAATCTAATGTATAACTACCCTAACATTACCTCCTGTGACACCCAACCTTTGCAGTTCACATCCCAGAGTCATCTCTGTTAAGGATCGTGGGACCACGCGATCAAAGTCTCACATTCAGTAATTCAGGATGACCAATTAACATTCCTTTGAGTCTGAGGATTATTTATACCTATTAATACCAATGAGATGAACAGGTGACAAGGACGAATCTACCCATCCTGTTATCTCAAATCGAATCCCCAATCCTGATGAACGACGTTTCATCGGATCTATGTAACTGTCCAGATATCTATATATATGAAGCTTGTGAGATCAGCTTTCTGTCGGACAGAAGACATTGTTACATACAAGTCTCAACAGTGATATATCAATCCTAAACATATCACTTGACTTGGGATGGTTTTAAGTTTATTAGTTTATTATAAAGTTTTGTCTCACTTCATGCTTGTATGAACACTTTATAATCACTTTAAACAAACTTACGGATTTCCTTTTATTAGACTTTATTTAGTGCTTTAAAAGGGATTGCCTTTATATAGTTATAAAACATATATCTTATTAAAACAAATGATATAAAGAACAATTCATTTACAATAAGTTTGTATCCTGCAACAATTGTCTATAGGACACTAAACCCCAACATACTCCCACTTGGACTAAAGCCAATTGTTTCTAAAACTTATCCCAGTAGAAGTTAAATGACGATCATGTACTTTCTGGGCTAATGGCTTTGTCAACGGATCTGCAACGTTGTCCTCGGTAGGTACTCTTTCTATTCTCACATCTCCTCTAGCCACAATCTCTCTGATGATGTGGTATCGCTTTAGGTAGTGCTTGGATGCATTATGAGACCGTGGTTACTTTGCTTGCGCAATGGCTCCATTGTTATCACAGTACAGAGTAATGGGATTGACAATGTCAGGCACCACTCCTAGTTCTGTAATGAACTTTCTAATCCAAACTGCTTTCTTTGCTGCTTCCGCAGCAGCGATGTACTCTGACTCGGTCTCTTCCCTGCTTGGAACTCTTCCAACTGACCGCACCCCCATTCAAGATAAACAGGTATCCTGATTGGGATTTAAAATCATTCTCATCTTTGAGATGACTAGCGTCTGAAAATCCTTCAATTTTCAGATCTCCTTCTCCGTACACTAGGAACATATCTTTAGTCCTTCTCAAGTACTTAAGAATGTTCTTGACGGCAATCCAATGCTCGTCTCCCAGATTCCCTTGGTAACGACTCGTTACTGATAACACGAACGCTACGTCAGGTCTAGTGCATAGCATAGCATACATAATCGAACCGATCGCGCTGGCATACGGGACTACAGCCATGCGTCGTTTGTCATCATTAGTTTTAGGACATTGATGATTGTTTAACTTCACTCCATGTACCATGGGTAAGTTACCTCGTTTCGATTCAAGCATGCTAAACCAATTTAGCACCTTTTCAATGTATGTAGCCTGTGAAAGACCAAGCAGTCTACGCGATCTATCTCTATAGATCTTTATACCAAGTATATAGGCTGCTTCACCAAGGTCTTTCATTGAGAAGTTACCGGATAACCATACTTTCACTGATTGTAATAGAGCAATGTCATTTCCCATTAATAGTATATCGTCCACATATAGTATGAGAAATGCTATAGAGCTCCCACTTGCTTTCTTGTAAATGCAAGCTTCTTCGCAATTTTGTTCGAAACCAAATTGTTTTATGGTTTCGTCAAAATGCTTATTCCAGCTTCTAGATGCTTGCTTGAGTCCATAAATGGATCTTTGAAGTTTGCAAACTTTATTTGCATCTTTTGATATGAAACCTTCAGGTTGCATCATGTATACATCCTCAAGCAGGTTTCCGTTTAGGAAAGCTGTTTTCACATCCATTTGCCAAATCTCATAATCAAAATGAGCGGCAATTGCAAGCATGATTCTGATTGATTTGGACATAGCAACGGGAGAGAAGGTTTCGTCATAATCAATGCCTTGTTTTTTGACGATATCCTTTCGCTACCAACCTAGCTTCGTAGGTGCTAACCTTTCCATCCATGTCAGTCTTCCTTTTGAAGATCCACCTGCACCCAATGGGTTTTATCCCCTCGGGTGGATCAACCAAAGTCCACACTTGGTTAGTATACATGGAATCCATTTCAGAATCCATGGTCTCAAGCCATGCTTTAGAATCTGGACTAGTAAGAGCCTCTTCGTAGTTTTCGGGTTCGTCGTCTAACACGGGAACCTCGTCATCATCTCCCACTAGAAAACCATATCTAACTGGAACTCTTCGTGATCTACGAATAGGTGCCACTGGAGTCTCATCTAATGGGACTTCTTTGGGTACTTCAACCGCTTCTGTTGTTTCAGCCGACGTCTCTTCCTCTTGAACTTCGTCGAGTTCAATCACGCTTCCCTTTTGTGTTTCTTCGAGAAACTCTTTCTCTAAGAAGGTTGCGTATCTGGATACTATTACTTTCTGATCATCTGGATGATAGAAGTAATACCCTACGGTCTCTTTGGGATATCCAATGAAGAAACATTTATCAGATTTAGAATCTAATTTGTCGGACGCAATGCGTTTGACATATGCCAAACAACCCCATACTCTCATAAATGAGAACACAGGTTTCCTACCAACGAACAATTCATACGGTGTGGAACTAGCGGATTTAGTTGGTACTCGGTTTAGGGTGAAGAGGGCGGTTTCTAAGGCATAGCCCCAGAACGTCTTTGGAAGTAAGGCCATGCTCATCATGGATCGTACCATATCTAATAGGGTACGGTTTCTCCTCTCGGATACACCATTGTGTTGTGGTGTATAGGGAGGTGTCCATTGCGAGTATATCCCACATTTAGTTAGATAATTTAGAAAATTATCAGAAAGATATTCGCCACCTCGATCGGATCGAAGCGTCTTTATTTTCTTTCCTAATTGATTTTCTACTTCATTCTTGAAGCATTTGAACTTGTCAAAAGCTTCTAACTTGTGCTTCATCAAGTAGACATAACCATATCGAGTATGATCATCTATGAAGCTAATGAAGTATCTGAATCCTCCTCTTGCTTGGACTGACATAGGACCACATACATCCGAATGAATGAGTCCTAGAGTGTCTGATACACGCTCACCTTTATTGCTAAAGGGTGTCTTTGTCATTTTACCTTTTAAACATGATTCTCATGTTTCTAATGATTCCGAATCAATTGAATCTATAAGCCCATCTGAATGAAGCTTTAGCATGCGTCTCTTGTTTATATGGCCTAAACGACAATGCCACAAGTAGGTTGAATTATCTAGTTTATGTCTTTTGGTATC
This sequence comes from Euphorbia lathyris, assembly GCF_963576675.1. Classification (NCBI taxonomy): domain Eukaryota; kingdom Viridiplantae; phylum Streptophyta; class Magnoliopsida; order Malpighiales; family Euphorbiaceae; genus Euphorbia; species Euphorbia lathyris. The sequence continues at coordinate 95,351,282 of NC_088910.1, forward strand.
AATTGCAAAAACAGGAGTTTTATCATCTAACACATAAATCCTATTTTGTGATATTCCTGAAAAATAAAAGATCGAATCTTTATAAAAATTGCAACTATTGTTCTTTATTGAAATATGAAAACCGTCGTCAACAAGACGGCTAATAGAAATAATGTTACGAGACATCTCAGGAACGTATAAACAATTCCTTAATTCTATTACAAGCCCAGAGGGCAAAAGTAAAACATAATCTCCAATTGCGATGGCGGCAACTCTTGCTCCATTTCCCACTCGCAAGTTTATGCTTCCTTTCTTAAGTTCCCTAGTCTGTTTTAGCTCCTGCATATTTGTACAAATATGAGATCCACATCCGGTATCAAATACCCAAGATTCAGACAATGAAACTGTATTTATTTCAATATAGAACATACCAGATGTAGAAGCATCGCCCTTTCCCTTCTTGAGGGTGGCTAGATACTCCTTGCAGTTTCTCTTCCAATGCCCATCTTTACCACAGAAGTGGCACTCTCCTTTGGGCTTCTTCACTTCCTTTCCATTGGACACAGCTTTCTTACCTTTCTTGGGATGTTTAGGATTTTGAAAATTCCCTTTCCTCTTCTTTGATCCCTCAATTACAAGAGCCGGTATGGCCTTGTCTTTCTTCATATTAGGCTCAACTGACTTGAGCATGTTTGCAAGCTCTTCAAGAGAAGTTTGCAAGTCATTCATCTGATAGTTCATGATGAACTGTGAATAACTCTCTGGGAGGGATTGAAGAATCAAGTCTATACTTAATTCGTTGTCCATCACAAATCCAATACTAGAAAGTTTGGTAATGTAGCCAATCATCTTGACACAATGTGTCATGACTGATGTGCCCTCTTGCATCCAGCAACGATATAGCAATTTGGATATCTCGTAGCGTTCGCACCTGGTCTGTTTCCCAAATAGTTCCTTTAGGTGCATGATGACGGAATAGGCATCCATCTCCTCATGTTGCCTTTGTAATTCCGACATCATCGATGCAAGTATGATGCAACCGGCATGATCATCATCAGCCTTGTGCTTCTGGTAAGCATCAATTTCCTCGATGGGAGCATCATCTTCCGGGATAGGGGGTATCGGTGTATCAAGTACATACCCAATTTTCTCGAACTTCAAAACAAATATGAGGTTACGAAACCAGTCGGTGAAGTTTGAACCATTCAACTTGTTATCGGTAAGAATGTTTTGCAGATTGGTTTTAGTCATGATTTTCAAGAGTGAGTGTTTACACAAAACCTGAGAGTGAGAAAGAGTAAACGTATGTTATTCATTTGTTTTATAGTGTAACAATCTAAAATTATAGGCCTTTTAATTTATTTCAGATTGCTCCCACTATTTTGCCAAATTAATAACCCTCCATATTAATTCGAAGAATTTCACAAATCCTTTAGTGAGCTAGGATCCTAACTCTTGAGATTTCGCCTTAACTTTAGCCAACAAACTAGTCTCATTCGTTAGGTAGATTCATTCAATCAATCACATCTCGAATGTGACTCCTAGGTTATTGGGTTACTAACCACATTAGTAACTAATATGTCATTCATATTAATCCCAACCATTTTGCCCATTAGTGTATGACAACATGACTTTTGCCAACCAATTGTCATACTCTAATTTAAGTATTACCCCATATTCATGAAAGAACTATTTTCGATAATCCAGGTGTTACCATAAGACCCCGAGCTTGACTTTTGCCAACAACCCAAAGGCCCCCAGTACTGCCGGCTGAATTATAATATTAGGGAGGGGCAACCGATTTTAATAACTTATTTATTTACTTAACTTTTTAATGAGGGATTTTTTTTTATTTAAAGTCTCATAATCTAACTTAGTCTTGATTTGCTTTAGCATACATCAGACATACATTCACACATACATTGGCGTTATGGACATATCATCTAAATTATTCCGTCGAGCCAGAGACGGAATAAAAGGGCAAACCTAAGGAAATACTAACTATTGCATATTTCTCTTTAGGTCCTCCGTCTTCTCCATGGCGCCTTGAAAATTACACATTAATTTTCTATACTACTAAAGAAAACTTCAATTGAAAATTGAAGGGAATAGATAAGAAGAGAAATTACAATAGATAGTAGAAAGGCAGGACGCGCATGCCCTATTTCAAAAATACCAAAAGAATAAAAGAGGGTCCAAATATGTCCATAACTCCAAACATGCAAAGACTCAATTAAATAAATTTAATTGGTTGATTATATAACTGATTTATGTAATATTTATGTTAATCACATTAACTTATCAAATTAATTTCCATCTAATTTTACTTCTAACCGTTTTGTATCTTTATATTAATTCTTAGATTAATATAACCATACAAAACTTCAATCATGCATGTCCTAATTATTTTGATTTCAATTTATTTAACGCTTTGATTTACAACTTGGCAAAACAAACTTTTAAACGATTATTCATTCGATAATCAAAACAGAAAACTATTAATTTCTGAAAACATTCTAAAACAATTTTAAAACGGTTTTCAGAAATAGGATAGTCTACAATAGTTTTCCGTTTTATCATTTAGAATTAATAAAACTAATTTTATCAACCTAACTATAAAACTAATAGATTTTGTTATAATGATTATCAACCGAAATAATTAGGAACATAAGCATAATCAGTTTTAATTAACAATTAATCAAAACTTTATTTATCTTTAGAATTAATCAATCAACACTATTTGTCAATTAATCCTAACCATAAATATTTATTAAATCCTATTGAAAACTTCTATATTTTCATATATGAAATAACGGATTTAACGATGTCTCTAATACCACTGTTGGAAATAGGGCTAAGGTATAGCAGCGGAAATATAAAAAATTTAGCCTACTTCCTTTTAACCATAGGATCCGTTAATCGTTATTTCATATAAAGAGGGATAAGAAGATATACCTTTCGATGATCAATCTACCGTTGCAAACGAAGTGCCCACAACTTCAAAGGAGATGTAAACTGTTTACCAATCTGCCCCTATTCGAAACAGACCTTCCAAACCTCCGAACGACAATCCCTTCGGTGGAAACATGGAAGAATGTGTCTAGAAGCTACTGTCCAAAAATCGTGACGATCCGACGGTTCAATCTCCGGGAATCCTCGAAATAGTAAACTGACCTGATGTAGGCGAAGAAAAACGAATTTCTCTCTTTTGATTGTTTTTTCTTTCTTTCGTGAACACGGTGAGATTAAGTTAGAATCAACCCTTATGAGAAGCAACCAAAATAGATTGCCTCTAATAAACCAACACAAGATCAAAGAGAAAGAGGGATGAATACGATTAATCAATCGATGGAAAGCCATATGAATTCTTGTCCACAAACTTGGGGATGGGAATTCACTTTCTCTCTCTTAATGCGAATTTCGAAAATCACATAGAGAGGTAGAGGAGGCATTAGGTATGGGTCGAAATTCACATGTAGGAGGGGTATATATATTTTCTTGTATCTAAACCCTAGTTAGATAGGAATATGTTACTTAATAGGAATCCAATTCGGAATAGGATTTCTAATTATTATCTTACTATATATCCAATATAATTAGGATAATAACAAATAACCTAGTTGGATAATAATATGAGTATATTAATCTAATTAAAACTTCTAATTTGATTATCTCTTAATTAATTTAATTTCACAATCCTAATCAAATTAGGAAGAGTAAAATAAATTAATTCTCTCCCTTTTAATTTGCAAATTTCGACCACCCTATCCAAGTGGGCCTTACTGGGCTCAATTGGGCTTCCATCTATTAATCAGATCCATCTCTCTTTTGTTTCCAAGTCTTATGTGTGATCCATTAGGTTCTTACTACTTCTGGCCGTATGCAACTATTAAATTAATTTCTTCAAGAATTATATTTAATCCTTGCATAACGGAATGATGAACAGAGCATGTTATCGGCATGTCCGTAATCATTCCCCCAGAGTCCGTTAAGAAGACATGTTGATTCTACTGTTAACCCTTCCGTATTAGTTACAGTATAATTCGATCCTTTATCAACTACATCCTTGAACTGAATCTTATGACTATGGATGATGTCAAGTCACGTATAGCGAGACGTTCGTTTTACTTGTACAGGCCGAGTCAACTCAAATAGATAGGTTAAGTGAAATCTGTATTTCTTCTCTTAAGCTATCACCTTGCAAGGATTTAGAGTCGAGTCTTCCACAAGCGATCCTTGGACGTATCTCCCATTCGTCGGGAGTGATAAATGCTCAATCCAATGTATAACTACCCTGACATTACCTCCTGTGACACCCAACCTTTGTAGTTCACATCCCAGAGTCATCTCTGTTAAGGATCGTGGGACCACGCGATCAGAGTCTCACATTCAGTAATTTAGGATGACCAATTAACATTCCTTTGAGTCTGAGGATTATTTATACCTATTAATACCAATGAGATGAACAGGTGACAAGGACGAATCTACCCATCATGTTATCTCAAATCGAATCCCCAATCCTGATGAACGACGTTTCATCGGATCTATGTAACTGTCCAGATATCTATATATATGAAGCTTGTGAGATCAGCTTTCTGTCGGACAGAAGACATTGTTACATACAAGTCTCAATAGTGATATATCAATCCTAAACATATCACTTGACTTGGGGTGGTTTTAAGTTTATTAGTTTATTATAAAGTTTTGTCTCACTTCATGCTTGTATGAACACTTTATAATCACTTTAAACAAACTTACGGATTTCCTTTTATTAGACTTTATTTAGTGCTTTAAAAGAGATTGCCTTTATATAGTTATAAAACATATATCTTATTAAAACAAATGATATAAAGAACAATTCATGTACAATAAGTTTGTATCCTGCAACAATTGTCTATAGGACACTAAACCCCAACATAGTTTAACTATGAACTAATCCCCATCCAATCTGGGATGGGGATGAATTGATTGCGTAACCATGTATGATTAGGGATTTAGTTTCCTGTGTTGTTTCAAATTGATTAGATTATGTGAGCTTAATGCCTAGATTTGTCAAGAGATAAGATGATTGCTAGAATGAGATTCGATGATGATCACTTAGCCTGACATAGCAGAACCTAATGCCTTGAATCTGACAAATTTAGGATTGCAGATAGGTAGATACCTGAACAAGGAATTGCCTAATCCGAACTAGCATAATCTGACCTCGTTAGAGACCAATAGGAGTGCGGGCTAGTGGCTGGGCTACGGCTTTAGCCTTAACCACCACAGACCCTAATGCTTTGCATGCCCTAGGTTTTATACCTAATCAAACCGTCAACCAAATGCATGTGAATAGACTATAAGAGACTGACAATCTCCACGTGGTTAATTAGGTGGTTACCGTCAATTATCATTATGATATGAAACTAAATCCCAGTAAATCACATTTGGAATCCAATCAAGGGAATCCCCATCTTAGATTGTGTCATCAATTAATTCGAACTCTTCCTTGTCAAACGTTTTTACCTTTTATTTTAGAAAGTTTCCTCTTTAATCACTCTACAACATATTTAATCTCCCGAACAATTGTGTTCCTACCTTGGGCTGACTAGTTATGATAAATAGTCCTTGTGGTTCGATCCTGTGCTTAGCACTGTATTACTTGTTGCGATAGGATACACTTGTCCTGTTAACCGCTATATATTTTACGAGCATCAACAAGCACAAAAAAACGCCTATATCTACATGTACAAAATGGTATGCAATACCCTAGAAGACGACTTGGACAATCGTGGCCATAACCAATCCTCACCCTAGTATCGAACACTTCCCTCAATACCTCATACTTCTTCACCTAAAAACATTAAAACATTTGAAAATGTGAGACAAAAATCTCAGTAAGCAACTATCAACTATAGAAACTAGTTTTTACGTAAAATAGCTATATGTATACATTTGTGAAAACATTTAACCAAACCAAACACTAAACTTACTAACTTGTAAACAACATCGAATTAAAACGAAAGTTTAATCAATAATCTCAAATCAACTTAATCGAAATGTAATGATTCTTATATAAATGTTTACTGAAAACCAAAGTTCGAATCAAATTCAACATTGTATCCATCACCGAGTATCCCCTCGTAAATCAATCGACAACACGCAATCATAATCGAGACGTCTCTTTAATCATGCCTAATGCCATATTGGTCTTACCCGACTAGGTCTTTAGACTATGTACACAGGCCATGTTCCTCACTGAACATGGTCTTCAAATATCAAACCACCCGTACGGACTACTCCTGATGGATACAAACTTTACCCAAAATCCAACTAAACTTCAATTATAAACATTTCCTCATCAAATAGATCAACTTTACTACAATCATCAATAAATCGAAATCCAACATTTACTGAACCAAAATAGCAATTGAACACTAATTGAACCAAGATAACATTAAATTGTGAAAATGAAGGAGTGTTATGTGCAATGTTGAAAGTGAGACCAATTCTTAGGGGATGGAATCAGAGAAGTTCAGAGTCAAGATAAGTTCTTGAATCGGATTAAAGCTGAAGTTGTGCAAGGAAAGTGTACTGATTACAAGATTTCAATAGATGGTATGCTAATGTTTGGAGATAGAATGTGTGTTCTAAATATTAGTGATATTAAGAAGGAGATATTAGAAGAAGCTCATGATTCATCTTATGTAATGCATCCTGGGAGTACAAAGATGTACAGAAACCTTCGTGATCATTTTTGGTGGAAATGGATGAAAAGAGAGAGAGCTGAATATGTGAGCAGATGTTTGAGTTGCCAACAAGTCAAAGCCGAACATCAACGACCTGCTGGTACTTTGCAACCACTTCCTATTCCGGAATGGAAGTGGGAGCACATTACAATGGATTTTGTTAGTGGATTGCCTCGTACGCAACATGGTAATGATGCTATATGGGTAATTGTAGATAGATTGACGAAATCAGCCGATTTTTTGCGAGTGAAGGTAACTTTCTCTTTAGAAAAATTGGCACAATTGTATGTCAAAGAAATTGTGAGACTTCATGGTGTGCCAGTTTCTATTCTGTCTGACAGGGATTCTCGGTTTACATCAAGATTTTGGCCTAGTTTTCAAAATGCATTGCGAACTAAATTGAACTTTAGTACTGCCTTCCATCCTCAGTCAGATGGTCAAAGTGAGCGTACAATTCAAACTTTGGAGGATATGTTAAGAGCTAGTATTCTGAATTTCCAAAGTAGTTGGGATGTGCATTTGCCTTTAATGGAGTTTGCATATAATAACAGTTATCAGTCTAGCATTGATATGGCACCTTATGAGGCATTGTATGGAAGAAGGTGTAGGACTCCGTTATGTTGGTTCGAAGTGGGTGAAAGACAGTTATTGGGGCCTAAGATAATGCAATTGACGACTGAAAAGGTACAAATTATCCAGCAGAAACTGAAAGAAGCTCAAGACAGACAAAAGAGTTATACAGATTTAAAACGTAGACCGATTGAGTACAGTGTGGGAGATAAAGTATTTCTGAAAGTATCACCGTGGAAAGGTTTACTCCGATTTGGCAAGAAAGGGAAGTTGAGCCCTAGATTTATTGGTCCGTATGAAATTGTGGAAAGAATTGGACCTGTTGCATATCGTTTGAAGTTGCCTCAAAATCTTTCAAACATTCATGATGTATTTCACGTGTCAATGTTGAAGTTGTAGCTAACTGGAAAGCACCATCGAATGTACATGAAGTGCACAGTTTTCTGGGGTTAGCAGGGTATTACAGAAGGTTTGTGAATGGATTCTCACTTATAGCTTCCCCAATGATGTAGTTGCTGAGAAAGGGAGTAAAATTCAAGTGGACACCCGAGTGTCAAAACAGTTTTGATACTTTGAAGTCAAGACTGATTAGTGCTCCAGTGTTGACACTACCTGTAGTGGGTGAAGGGTGTACAATATATAGTGATGCTTCAAGGCAAGGTCTTGGAATTGTGTTGATGCAGAATGATAAAGTAATTGCTTATGCATCACGATAGTTAAGACCACATGAATTGAATTATCCAACACATGATCTTGAATTAGCTGTTGTTGTGTTCGCTTTGAAGATTTGGAGACACTATCTTTATGGTGAGAAGTGTCGCATTTTCACTGATCACAAGAGTTTGAAGTACATAATGATTCAGAAGGAATTAAATTTGAGGCAAAGAAGATGGATTGAACTACTGAAAGATTATGATCTGACAATAGAATATCATCCTGGTAAAGCTAATGTTGTAGCTGATGCTTTGAGTCGCAAGAATGTTGGAAGTTTGAGTTATATTAAATCTGTAAAAATGCCTTTGTTACTTCAAATGAGGGCTTTGAATGTAGAGTTAAATTGTGAAAATGAATGAGTGTTATGTGAAATGTTGAAAGTGAGACCAATTCTTAAGGATAGAATCAGAGAAGCTCAGAGTCAAGATAAGTTCTTAGAGCGGATTAAAGATGAAGTTGTGCAAGGAAAGTGTATTGATTACAAGATTTCAATAGATGGTATTTTAATGTTTGGAGATAGAATGTGTGTTCCAAATATTAGTGATATTAAGAAGGAGATATTAGAAGAAGCTCTGATTCCTCTTATACAATGCATTATGGGAGTACAAAGATGTACAGAAACCTTCATGATCATTTTTGGTGGAAAGGGATGAAAAGAGAGATAGCTGAATATGTGAGCAGATGTTTGAGTTGCCAACAAGTCAAAGCCGAACATCAACGACCTGCTGGTACTTTGCAACCACTTCCTATTCCGGAATGGAAGTGGGAGCACATTACAATGGATTTTGTTAGTGGATTGCCTCGTACGCAACATGGTAATGATGCTATATGGGTAATTGTAGATAGATTGATGAAATCAGCCCATTTTCTGCCAGTGAAGGTAACTTTCTCTTTAGAAAAATCGGCACAATTGTATGTCAAAGAAATTGTGAGACTTCATGGTGTCCTAGTTTCTATTCTGTCTGACAGGGATTCTCGGTTTACATCAAGATTTTGGCCTAGTTTTCAAAATGCATTGGGAACTAAATTGAACTTTAGTACTGCCTTCCATCCTCACTCAGACGGTCAAAGTGAGCGTACAATTCAAACTTTGGAGGATATGTTAAGAGCTAGTATTCTGAATTTCCAAAGTAGTTGGGATGTGCATTTGCCTTTAATGGAGTTTGCATATAATAACAGTTATCAGTCTAGCATTGATATGGCACCTTATGAGGCATTGTATGGAAGAAGGGGTAGGACTTCATTATGTTGGTCTGAAATGGGTGAAAGACAGTTATTGGGGCCTGAGATAGTGCAATTGACGACTGAAAAGGTACAAATCATCCAGCAGAAACTGAAAGAAGCTCGAGACAGACAAAAGAGTTATGCAGATTTGAAACGTAGACCGATTGAGTACAATGTGGGAGATAAAATATTTCTGAAAGTATCACCGTGGAAAGGTTTACTCCGATTTGGCAAGAAAGGGAAGTTGACCCCTAGATTTATTGGTCTGTATGAAATTGTGGAAAGAATTGGATCTGTTGCATATCGTTTGAAGTTGCCTCAAAATCTTTCAAACATTCATGATGTATTTCACGTGTCAATGTTGCGGAGATATAGAAGTGATCCAAATCACATTATCCAGGAGCAACCAATCGAACTTTCAGAGGATTTGACTTATAAAGAAGAACCAATAGCAATCTTGGCTAGAGTGGAAAAGGTGTTAAGGAATAAAACAGTACCACTGGTGAAAGTATTGTGGCACAGACATTCTTGAGAGCAAGCAACCTGGGAAAGAGGAGCGGATATGAAACACCAATACCCACATTTGTTCACTTCTACGGGTAAGTAAAATTTCGAGGACGAAATTCTGTAAGGTGGGGAGAATTGTCACGTCCATGTCCTTAATTTTCTATTTATTATACCCTGAACACTAAGTTATATTATATTCGTTTTAGGATTGTTCGACTAATTTGATGTTATGGGTATAGTTTAGAGGGTAATTGCATATCTTTAAAAGTAATTATAAGTTTAGAGTGAATTTTAAAAGAAATTGGAGTTTGATGGACCAAAAATGACATTTTACAATTAATATAGTGGGCTATATAAGCCTTATTTTTAGCATTGTGATTATTTTAGATCACAAGGATAAGCTCCCTCCATCATTCTCCTCCATTCTCTCTCCACCTTCAACCACCACCAAAAACAGGGCAGCTCCACTATTAGGGGTGTTGCTGGAGATCTAACCGTCCAAATGACCTCAAATTTTAACGGAAGACTCTAGAAACATAGAAGAAACTTCTTACTAGAGGGATTTTGATTTGGAGGTGTCAGCAGAGAATACGGGCTAGGCAGATTTGGGACAGATTTTAGGGTTTTAGTGGTGTTGTGCTCAAATCTAGGCTAAGGTAAGTAACTATCAACTAGTATTTTGGTTTGCATGTATATATATGTATATTAAGCTTTAAAACTCCATGCATGTGTTTCCTAAGGGTTTTCATAGAATGCTTTGTGTATTTCTTGTTGATTTTTTAGTTGTGTTCAAGGTTTGAAGGAGATGAGTTTACAAAGATGATTTTGGACAAATTTTGAACTATTTTGATGTTGAATTGGTTTTACCTTTATGTTGAATGGGTTTTACCTTGATGTTGAATTGGTTTCTCCTAAGAGTTTTATTAAGGGTTTAAGTGTTATTTGGGTTCAATTGATGTTCAATTGAATTTCTTTAAGAGTTTTAATGTTATATTGGTTCAATTAGTGTTCAATTGCTATTTTGGTTCAGTAAATGTTGGATTTCGATTTATTGATGATTGTAGTAAAGTTGATCTATTTGATGAGGAAATGTTTATATTTGAAGTTTGGTTGGATTTTGGGTAAAGTTTGTATCCATAAGGAGTAGTCCGGACGGGTGGTTTGATATTTGAAGACCATGTTCAGTGAGGAAGATGGCCTATGTACACAGTCTAAAGACCTAGTCGGGTATTGACAGCGAAGTGTTGGGTAAGACCAATAAGGGATTAGGCATGATTAAAGAGACGTCTCGATTATTTTTGCGTGTTGTGGATTGATTTACGAGGGGATACTCGGTGATGGATACGATGTTGGATTTGATTCGAACTTTGGTTTTCAGTAAACGTTTATATAAGAATCATTACATTTCGATTAAGTTGATTTGAGATTATTGATTAAACTTTCGTTTTAATTTGATGTTGTTTACAAGTTAGTAAGTTTAGTGTTTGGTTTGGTTAAATGTTTTCACAAATGTATACATATAGCTATTTTACATAAAAACTAGTTTCTATAGTTGATAGTTGCTTACTGAGATTTTTGTCTCACATTTTCAAATGTTTTAATGTTTTTAGGTGAAGAAGTACGAGGTATTGAGGGAAGTGTTCGATACTAGGGCGGGGATTGATTACAGCCACGATTGTCCAAGTCGTCTTCTAGGGTATTGCATACCATTTTGTACATGTAGATATAGGCGTTTTTTTTGGGCTTTTGAATATGTAGGAACTTACATCGCCCATTTTGAATCGAATATAAAGTTTTGGTATGCCGGATTTTGGTTTGAATGTCCAAGTATGGTGTTAATTTGTAACAAGTTAAAATTGGACTAATTTTCTACGTTTCGAACTCGTTTTGGTAAGACGCACGAGAAAAGGATTCGTATTTGGAAATTATAAATGATTTTCGACCTTTTACAAAGGTAAAAGTATATGTAGAAATTTTTTTTAAGTTCAAACATGATTTTTAATTCTTAACATTTGATTGTGAGATGTTACTTCCGACTCATTGACGTCTATGGTAACGTCTCACTGTCATATCCGATTCTATTTTGGATTGGTTTGACATTTTGGTATCAAAGCATAGGTTCATCTATATGTATAAGTGTATAGGTATATATGTGTCAAGTATATAATTTCCTAAAGTGTATATATCATATATTAAGAATGTAATAGTTTGTTCATCATATAGATAACGTGGCCGACCACCTCTAAATAGGCGTAGAGGTAGAAATGCAGAAATAAGAGAATTGGGACGGGTCCCATGAGCACAGAGGATAGTGTAGCCTCTGATGCTAGAGTTCCACTTGTTTCCCAACCTCAAAGACAACCACCATAAAATCATCCCGTGAATCCTCCACCAATACCACCCGAACCTGAACATCATGTACCACCTGTGGCTCCACAAGCCGTAATGCCACAAGTTGCACAAATTCTGCAGCTTGAACCCCGAACATTAGTTGAAGCTTTAGTAACTATGATGGAAACGCGTGAGGCACGTCGAAGACCTAGTGAGTTAATTGAGGATGCGAAAAACTGTGGGGCATTTGATTTCAGGGGTACAATTAAACCCGATGAAGCTGATAATTGGTTAAAGGCTACAGAAAAAGCCTTTAGTACTATGCAGTTAAGTACTGAAGATAAAGTAAACACTGTGTTTGGTTTATTATATGGGCCAGCAGATACATGGTTAACTAGAGTTAGGGGTTTGTATCCTGAAGGTTTCAACTGGAATGTTTTCAAACGTGAATTCATGAAAGAATATCTGACTGAATCATTTCAGAAAGCGAAGAGGAATGAGTTCTTTATTTTGAAACATGGAACTATGACTATGAGGGAGTATGTGGACAAGTTCGATGAGTTATACCGTTGTGCATGTCAGTGGTTTCCTACTGAGGAAGTTAAATGTGAAAGGTTCAAAGATGGTCTGAGTGCATTTTATCAGAATGAACTGAGTTTGTATGAAGGTACACATTACTAAGGCTGGGTAGAAAAAGCATTGCAGAAAGAAAAGTTGAAAGACAAGTTAGAATTTGAGAACAGTCAGAAGCAGTTAGGGGATATTGGGAGATCCAAGTTTGTGAAAGGGGGATCATCTCAGTTTCAAGGTGGTCAAACTCAGAGTCAGAACACAAGAGGAGCACATGTGAGCCGTACTAATTTCCGAGCATCTGATACTGTTAGCCAAGCTACATATAGTCATTCCATTGCTAGTAGTGGTAATGGTCCAAAATGTGTTCAGTGTGGGAAATTTTCATTCTGGAGAATGCAGGAAAAGATCTCTGGGATGTTATCAGTGTGGAGGAAGGGGTCAGTTGAAAAAGGATTGCCCGTCATCAGGGAAGATAACAGAATCTAAAAGAAGAATTTCATGTTATAAGTGTGGTGAAGAAGGGCATGTACGTACTAATTGTCCTAAATTGAACACTGTTGGGAGAGGTCGAGGATCACATGGTGATAGAACAAGTGGAGGTAATTCAGTTGGAAGGGGAAATGGTCGTGGTAATGGTAGAGGTACCAATATGGCTAGAGGAGCCGGTAATACTTCTCAGGGAGCTAGAAATCAGGGTACTCAATCGGATAGAGCTGCAACTCAACCTCGAGTTTTTGCTATGACTCCACAAGAAGCTGTTGCATCTGTAGAAGTTATCACTGGTACGATTTCTTTATTTGGAAAAGATGTTTATGTGCTTATTGATCCGGGTGCTACGCATTCCTTTGTGTCGCCTTTATTTATGTCTGATGTAATGTGGAAGTCGAAATTGATGCCTAAATGTTTAATTGTTAGCATGCCTATGGGAGAATCTTTAGTATGTACACATGTATATCCTGATTGTGAAGTAAAGTTAGGAGAGTCCTTTATACATGCTGATTTGGTACCTTTGATGGTTCAAACATTTGATGTGATATTAGGCATGGATTCATTATCTAAGTGTCAAGCCTTGGTAGACTATTGTAGGAAGAAAGTTAATATGTTATTAGCTAATGGGGAAAAATATGTGTTCCAAGGCGAGAGAGGTGTACATAGAAATATAGTCTCTGTTATGACAGCTTTAAAAATGTTAAGGAAGGGGTGTGAATCTTTCTTAGCATATGTGATAGACAACAAGGGAAAACCTTCTAAATTAGAAGATGTGCCAATTGTGAATGAATATCCAGATGTGTTCCCAGATGAGATACCAGGGTTACCACCAGAAAGACAAGTGGAGTTTGTAATTGACTTACAACCGGGTACTGCTCCTATATCCCTAGCACCATATAGAATGACACCGGCATAAATGAAAGAACTAAAAATTCAGTTGCAAGAGTTGTTAGATAAGGGTTATATACGACCTAGTGTATCACCTTGGGGAGCTCTAGTGTTGTTTGTGAAGAAAAAAGATGGAACAATGTGGTTGTGTATAGATTACCATCAGTTGAATAAGGTTACAATCCGTAACAAGTATCCGTTGCCTAGAATTGACGATTTGTTTGATCAGCTGCAAGGGGCAACAATATTTTAAAAAATTGATCTAAGGACCGGATATCATCAGTTGAAGATCAAAGAATGAGATGTTCAGAAAACAGCTCTCAGAACTCGATATGGGCATTATGAGTTTTTGGTAATGTCATTCGGGTTTAACTAATGCACCTGCTGCATTTATGGACCTGATGAACCGAATATTTAAACCTTACTTAGGTACATTTGTAATTGTGTTTATTGATGATATTCTTGTGTATTATAAGAGTAAGGAAGACCACAGTAAGCATTTGAGAACAGTTTTGCAGATTCTGAGAGAGAAGCAGTTGTATGCCAAATTTAGTAAATGTGAGTTTTGGCTTGATGAAATTATGTTCTTGGGGCATGGAGTAAATTACGTCAAAGGTACCTAAATTATACCTCAGTTCACACTTTGGTACCTGAATTACATTTTGTCACAAAAATATACTTTAATTATAGATGACCGAACAATTTAATGCATTTTACAGGTCAATAACTTGTCAACACAAATTTGACCAATTTTAATTAAAAATTGGGACCCACAATACAATAAAATAACATAAAATTACAATAATACCCTTAACTATTTTCCTATTTCTAATTATTTCTCACTCTCTCTTTCGTTGTTCTTGCTATTTTCTCTTCCATGTCAACAATGTCCATTTTATCACTTTCTCTCACTTATCAACAATGGCATCCAACATTTTTAGTTCAATATTTTCTCCCCTAAATTACTAAGGTATCATTTCTCTTCTCTATCACAACTATCTTAATCCCTAACATCACATGTCACTCTTATGAGTATTGAATCCCTAACCAATTCTTCTTCATCGTCTTTGGCATCATCCTCTAATTTTAGTAATTCATCTGCTTTGGTTGCCTCCATTGCTGATCATTATTCAATCCCTCCAATCATTGATTCATCCCCCCATATCTTTACCTCTACTTCAAGTGAAATTCGTCTTAGAATTCGGCTTCTCTCTCTATTGCCGCTCCGCCTCTTCGTGGTTCAGCGCCGTTGCTTCTTGTTCCATTTTCTTTTGCTCTTTCTTCTCGACTTCCAACAGTAGTTGTAGTAGCCTTTCTCTTCTCAGAAGCTCAAATTGGAAGGAAATGTTACCCGATTACTCCAAGAAGACCAATTTTAGAGAGGATAGAGAAGGTTAATGGAGGAAGAACTCTTGATCTACATAGAAGAAACAAAACAATTAGACAATACCCATTTGTAAAGATTTGATTTTTAGAACAAACATTTGGCCAAAAAACAAAAAGATAGAGAGAAAAGAGGTGGTGTGTACCTACAGGAGATGAAAGAAGCAGAAAGAAGAACAAGAGCAGCAAGAGAGAGAGAGAGAGAGAGAGAGACATACTAAAAGAGAGGTTCTATATTTAATTAAAAATTGTCTAATAGTCAAACTTTTAAAAATGGTGGAATAAATGGTCAAAACTCGAATTGACTGGCTAGTGTCAGTTAAAATTATTAAATTGTCCGGTCATTCATATTTAAGGTATATTTTTGTGACAAAATGTAATTCATGTACCAAAGTGTGAATATAGGTATAATTCAGGTACCTTTGATGTTATTTACTCTGGGGCATGTGGTATCAGCTAAGGGAATTCTAGTGGATCCTAAGAAAGTTGAAGTTGTAGCTAACTGGAAAGCACCATCGAATGTACATGAAGTGCACAATTTTCTGGGGTTAGCAGGGTATTACAGAAGGTTTGTGAATGGATTCTCACTTATAGCTTCCCCAATGACGTAGTTGCTGAGAAAGGGAGTAAAATTCAAGTGGACACCCGAGTGTCAAAACAGTTTTGATACTTTGAAGTCAAGACTGATTAGTGCTCCAGTGTTGACACTACCTGTAGTGGGTGAAGGGTGTACAATATATAGTGATGCTTCAAGGCAAGGTCTTGGAATTGTGTTGATGCAGAATGATAAAGTAATTGCTTATGCATCATGATAGTTAAGACCACATGAATTGAATTATCCAACACATGATCTTGAATTAGCTGCTGTTGTGTTCGCTTTGAAGATTTGGAGACACTATCTTTATGGTGAGAAGTGTCGCATTTTCACTGATCACAAGAGTTTGAAGTACATAATGATTCAGAAGGAATTAAATTTGAGGCAAAGAAGATGGATTGAACTACTGAAAGATTATGATCTGACAATAGAATATCATCCTGGTAAAGCTAATGTTGTAGCTGATGCTTTGAGTCGCAAGAATGTTGGAAGTTTGAGTTATATTAAATCTGTAAAAATGCCTTTGTTACTTCAAATGAGGGCTTTGAATGTAGAGTTAAATTGTGAAAATGAATGAGTGTTATGTGAAATGTTGAAAGTGAGACCAATTCTTAAGGATAGAATCAGAGAAGCTCAGAGTCAAGATAAGTTCTTAGAGCGGATTAAAGATGAAGTTGTGCAAGGAAAGTGTATTGATTACAAGATTTCAATAGATGGTATTTTAATGTTTGGAGATAGAATGTGTGTTCCAAATATTAGTGATATTAAGAAGGAGATATTAGAAGAAGCTCTGATTCCTCTTATACAATGCATTATGGGAGTACAAAGATGTACAGAAACCTTCATGATCATTTTTGGTGGAAAGGGATGAAAAGAGAGATAGCTGAATATGTGAGCAGATGTTTGAGTTGCCAACAAGTCAAAGCCGAACATCAACGACCTACTGGTACTTTGCAACCACTTCCTATTCCGGAATGGAAGTGGGAGCACATTACAATGGATTTTGTTAGTGGATTGCCTCGTACGCAACATGGTAATGATGCTATATGGGTAATTGTAGATAGATTGATGAAATCAGCCCATTTTCTGCCAGTGAAGGTAACTTTCTCTTTAGAAAAATCGGCACAATTGTATGTCAAAGAAATTATGAGACTTCATGGTGTGCTAGTTTCTATTCTGTCTGACAGGGATTCTCGGTTTACATCAAGATTTTGGCCTAGTTTTCAAAATGCATTGGGAACTAAATTGAACTTTAGTACTGCCTTCCATCCTCACTCAGACGGTCAAAGTGAGCGTACAATTCAAACTTTGGAGGATATGTTAAGAGCTAGTATTCTGAATTTCCAAAGTAGTTGGGATGTGCATTTGCCTTTAATGGAGTTTGCATATAATAACAGTTATCAGTCTAGCATTGATATGGCACCTTATGAGGCATTGTATGGAAGAAGGGGTAGGACTTCATTATGTTGGTCTGAAATGGGTGAAAGACAGTTATTGGGGCCTGAGATAGTGCAATTGACGACTGAAAAGGTACAAATCATCCAGCAGAAACTGAAAGAAGCTCGAGGCAGACAAAAGAGTTATGCAGATTTGAAACGTAGACCGATTGAGTACAATGTGGGAGATAAAATATTTCTGAAAGTATCACCGTGGAAAGGTTTACTCCGATTTGGCAAGAAAGGGAAGTTGACCCCTAGATTTATTGGTCTGTATGAAATTGTGGAAAGAATTGGATCTGTTGCATATCGTTTGAAGTTGCCTCAAAATCTTTCAAACATTCATGATGTATTTCACGTGTCAATGTTGCGGAGATATAGAAGTGATCCAAATCACATTATCCAGGAGCAACCAATCGAACTTTCAGAGGATTTGACTTATAAAGAAGAACCAATAGCAATCTTGGCTAGAGTGGAAAAGGTGTTAAGGAATAAAACAGTACCACTGGTGAAAGTATTGTGGCACAGACATTCTTGAGAGCAAGCAACCTGGGAAAGAGGAGCGGATATGAAACACCAATACCCACATTTGTTCACTTCTACGGGTAAGTAAAATTTCGAGGACGAAATTCTGTAAGGTGGGGAGAATTGTCACGTCCATGTCCTTAATTTTCTATTTATTATACCCTGAACACTAAGTTATATTATATTCGTTTTAGGATTGTTCGACTAATTTGATGTTATGGGTATAGTTTAGAGGGTAATTGCATATCTTTAAAAGTAATTATAAGTTTAGAGTGAATTTTAAAAGAAATTGGAGTTTGATGGACCAAAAATGACATTTTACAATTAATATAGTGGGCTATATAAGCCTTATTTTTAGCATTGTGATTATTTTAGATCACAAGGATAAGCTCCCTCCATCATTCTCCTCCATTCTCTCTCCACCTTCAACCACCACTAAAAACAGGGCAGCTCGACTATTAGGGGTGTTGCCGGAGATCTAACCGTTCAAATGACCTCAAATTTTAACGAAAGACTCTAGACACATAGAAAAAACTTCTTACTGGAGAGATTTTGATTTGGAGGTGTCAGCAGAGAATACGGGCTAGGCAGATTTGGGACAGATTTTAGGGTTTTAGTGGTGTTGTGCTCAAATCTAGGCTAAGGTAAGTAACTATCAACTAGTATTTTGGTTTGCATGTATATATATGTATATTAAGCGTTAAAACTCCATGCATGTGTTTCCTAAGGGTTTTCATAGAATGCTTTGTGTATTTCTTGTTGATTTTTTAGTTGTGTTCAAGGTTTGAAGGAGATGAGTTGACAAAGATGATTTTGGACAAATTTTGAACTATTTTGATGTTGAATTGGTTTTACCTTTATGTTGAATGGGTTTTACCTTGATGTTGAATTGGTTTCTCCTAAGAGTTTTATTAAGGGTTTAAGTGTTATTTGGGTTCAATTGATGTTCAATTGAATTTCTTTAAGAGTTTTAATGTTATATTGGTTCAATTAGTATTCAATTGCTATTTTGGTTCAGTAAATGTTGGATTTCGATTTATTGATGATTGTAGTAAAGTTGATCTATTTGATGAGGAAATGTTTATATTTGAAGTTTGGTTGGATTTTGGGTAAAGTTTGTATCCATAAGGAGTAGTCCGGACGGGTGGTTTGATATTTGAAGACCATGTTCAGTGAGGAAGATGGCCTATGTACACAGTCTAAAGACCTAGTCGGGTATTGACAGCGAAGTGTTGGGTAAGACCAATAAGGGATTAGGCATGATTAAAGAGACGTCTCGATTATTTTTGCGTGTTGTGGATTGATTTACGAGGGGATACTCGGTGATGGATACGATGTTGGATTTGATTCGAAATTTGGTTTTTAGTAAACGTTTATATAAGAATCATTACATTTCGATTAAGTTGATTTGAGATTATTGATTAAACTTTCGTTTTAATTCGATGTTGTTTACAAGTTAGTAAGTTTAGTGTTTGGTTTGGTTAAATGTTTTCACAAATGTATACATATAGCTATTTTACATAAAAACTAGTTTCTATAGTTGATAGTTGCTTATTGAGATTTTTGTCTCACATTTTCAAATGTTTTAATGTTTTTAGGTGAAGAAGTACGAGGTATTGAGGGAAGTGTTCGATACTAGGGCGGGGATTGATTACAGCCACGATTGTCCAAGTCGTCTTCTAGGGTATTGCATACCATTTTGTACATGTAGATATAGGCGTTTTTTGGGCTTTTGAATATGTAGGAACTTACATCGCCCATTTTGAATCGAATATAAAGTTCTGGTATGCCGGATTTTGGTTTGAATGTCCAAGTATGGTGTTAATTTGTGTGATTAGGCAAACTAAAAGTTAACAAGTTAGAATTGGAGTAATTTTCTACGTTTCGAACTCGTTTTGGTAAAACGCACGAGAAAAGGATTCGTATTTGGAAATTATAAATGATTTTCGACCTTTTACAAAGGTAAAAGTATATGTAGAAAATGTTTTTAAGTTCAAACATGATTTGTAATTCTTAACATTTCATTGTGAGATGTTACTTCCGACTCATTCACGTCTATGGTAACGTCTCACTGTCATATCCGATTCTATTTTGGATCGGTTTTGATAGTTATATTATTTAGAAAATAATTATAATGCTTTTATTATTTCAACCAAATAAATCTGTGTATCAATTGTTCTAACAGAATACTTATATTGTTTTAACAAAATATTCCAACACATAATACTGAAAGGTATGACCAAAAATTATCTAGAAAATTATCAAAAAAAATTAAAACATATAAAATATCATTTTAAGAAACTTTAATTCTTGGCTCAAAACGAGAGTCCTTCCGGTTTTGACCCAATAAATTGTTCAAGCAAGTAAAATGGATAAAATCAAGGAAAACGTTTTATTGTGACTAAACCGTAAGAAATCCTACATCGACTCAAGAATTAAAGTTTATCCGAATAATGTTTTACATTTTCTGAATTTTTTTGAGAATTTTCTGGACATATTCGGATTTCTCACCGGAAAACGCACACCTAATCATTAAATTCCGTTGATTTGGGACTAAATAAGGAATATCACTTTGAGTCAAGAATTAATGTTTCTAAGAATGATTTTTTTACATTTTTTGAAATTTTTTGAAAATTTTCTGGATATTGTTTTCTCACATATAATATAAATACCGTTGGGGCGTTCCCTACTCAGCGACGCGCTGCAATTCCCAGACCCGGGTGTAGTGATAAATGTGCAAGGGTTGCTAGGTCGTCGCCCCGAAGTGGTAAGGGTAGTAGGTTACGCTTTGGGTCATGGAACAAAGGTTCTTTGACAGGAAGATTAGCTGAAATTGTAGATGTTATGAAGAGGAGGAGAATAAATATATTATGCCTACAAGAAACCAAGTGGGTTGGAGCGAAGGCTAGAGAGATAGCTCCTTGGGGTTATAGGCTTTGGTACTCAGGAAAGGATAAGGGTAGAAATGGAGTAGGTATTCTTATTGATAGGGAGTATATTGATGAGGTAGTAGCGGTGTCTAGGAAGAGCGATAGAATTATGAGTGTTAAGCTAGTGATAGGGGATGAGGTTGTGAATGTCATTAGTGCATACGCGCCACAAATAGGATTAGATGTTTCTATAAGACAAGCTTTTTGGGATGACTTAGATGAAGTGGTGCAACAGGTTCCTAGGGATGAAAAAATGGTACTAGGGGTGATCTCAATGGACACGTGGGTTCTAGGCGAGATGGGTTTGAGAGTGATCATGGAGGGTATGGTTTTGGAGATAAGAATGAAGCAGGAAATGATATTTTGGAATTCGCATCAGCCTATGGCTTGAGTATCATGAACACATGGTTTATGAAGAGAACATCCCACTTAGTGACTTATCGGAGTGGCGGTAATGCGAGCCAAATTGACTTTTTCTTAGTAAGGAGTGCTTGGAGAAAGAGTTATATTGATTGTAAGGTGATCCCTGGTGAGAGTACGACAACCCAACATAGAGTAGTGGTGTT
Organism: Euphorbia lathyris; assembly: GCF_963576675.1. Taxonomy (NCBI): domain Eukaryota; kingdom Viridiplantae; phylum Streptophyta; class Magnoliopsida; order Malpighiales; family Euphorbiaceae; genus Euphorbia; species Euphorbia lathyris. Next base: position 95,372,723 of record NC_088910.1, read on the forward strand.
AGATTTTCGAAGTAGGAAATGTATAAGAAAACAAACACCTCAAGTAGAGACTAAGATTAAGTGATGGAAATTGCAAGGGGAGAATCAACAAAAATTTGTGGATGAGATGACCAAAAAAGATATTTGGACTTGCAATATGGATTCAGATATAGATTCGATATAGAATAAGATGGAGCATAGTATAAGGGAAGTAGCGAAGGAAGTTCTAGGGGAATCTAAATGTAGCATGCCACCGGGTAAGGACACATCTTAGTGGACAGAAGAAGTACGACAAGCAGTAAAGAGTAAGAGAGAATCCTATAAACTATTGGGGAAATGTAGGAGTGATGAGAACTACGGAAAATACAAAGAGGCTAAAAGGGAAGTAAAGAAGGTCATACGAGATGCTAGAGCAAAGGTGAATCGGGATCTGTATACAAGATTGGATACGAAAGAAGGGGAAAGAGACATATATAGAATTGCTCGGATGAGAGATAGGAAGACGCGAGATCTCGGAAAAGTTAAATGTGTGAAGGATGTGGACCAGAAAGTCCTAGTTGGAGATAAGGATATCAAGGAACGATGGAAGTCCTATTTTGATGACTTATTTAATGGAGATCACCAACAAGATGTTGGAGATATAAGTATCCATCACGATATGATAAATCATAAATGCCTGCGGAGAATTCAAAAGGGTGAAGTCAAAATGGCATTAAGTAAGATGAAGTTGAAGAAAGCAGTAGGACCTGATGGCATCCCTATTGAGATTTGGAGATGTTTGGGAGAAAGAGGAATCGAATGGTTGACGACGTTCTTCAACAAAATTTGGAGAAACAATAAGATGCCATTAGAATGGAGGAAAAGTACATTAATCCCTTTGTATAAGAACAAAGGCGATGTCCAAGATTGTGCCAACTATCGGGGAATCAAATTAATGAGTCACACTATGAAACTTTGGGAGCGAGTGATCGAACAAAGGCTAAGGAGAACGGTGAAGATCTCGGAAAACCAGTTTGGCTTTATGCCGGGAAGATCAACTATGGAAGCCATCCATCTAATGAGACAATTAATGGAGCACTATCGAAATAAGAAGAAAGACTTGCATATGGGTTTCATTGACTTGGAGAAAGCATATGATAAGGTACCAAGGGAAGTACTTTGGTGGGCCTTGATAAAGAAATGCATTTCACGGAAATATATTGACATCATAAAGGACATGTATGAGGGAGTATGCACGAGTGTACGTACTAGTGTTGGGAAGACTGAAGAGTTTCCTATTACGATTGGAGTGCATCAAGGTTCCGCACTAAGCCCATTTCTTTTTGCCATTGTTATGGATGAACTAACAAGTTCACTTCAAGATGGTATACCATGGTGCATGCTGTTTGCAGATGATATTGTGTTGGTTAATGAGACGAAAGAAGGAGTGGAGAGGAAGTTGGAACTATGGAGACAAACTCTAGAATCTAGAGGCTTTAAGTTGACTCGAAGTAAGACAGAATATTTAGAGTGTAAGTTTAGCGGCTGTAGGAGTAGGGAGGCAGGGACAATCACCCTAGATGGGAGAGTTGTTCAGGCCTCGGATTGCTTCTGGTATTTAGGATTTATTATCCAAACGGATGGAGAAGTAGATGGAGATGTTGCTCATAGGATTAAAGCTGGTTGGTCGAAGTGGAAGAGTGTTACGGGTTTCCTTTGTGATCCTGGCATGCCTAATAGATTGAAGGGAAACTTCTACCGGACGGAAATTAGAACAGCATTATTATATGGTACAGAGTGTTGGGCAGTGAAACACTGCCACATCCATAAGATGTCGGTGGAGGAGATGCGTATGTTGAGATGGATGTGTGGTCATACGAGAAAGGACCGGGTGCGTAATGAAATAATTAGGACAAAAGTAGGAGTCACATCTATTGAGAATAAAATGAGAGAAAACCGACTAAGGTGGTTTGGCCATGTGAGACGTAGAGCGCTTGATGCGCCGGTTAGGAGAACCGAAGAGTGGCAAAGGGATGTAACGGTGAGGGGTAGGGGAAGACCTAAGCAAACTTGGAGGAGGGTGATCGAGAGTAATATGAGTTTATTGGGAATTGAGGAAAATATGGTAGTGGATAGGACGGAGTGGAAGGAGCGAACCTGTGTTGCTGACACGACTTGATTTTCACGGTTTTATATGATGGTTCATGTTAGCCAACCCCGAATCATTTCAGGACTAAGGCTTTGTTGTTGTTGTTGTTATTGTTTTCTCACATAAAAACAGATCGACGGATTCCGTTCACTGGAATTTTTTTTACCCGATCTTCTGAGATCTTAAAATGACCGTCTAATTAAAATGAGTCTAATGGTATAATTTTTTTTTTTTTGAAAAAGGAGGTTGGAAAAGTCGAGAAAATGTATTTTAAAAAAATAAATTAATTTTATCTTTCCTTTTATTTACAAATTTGACACATTCCCCTACTTAATTACAAAAGTAGTCATTGTTACACCATAAAAAAATCGTCATATATATATATATATATATATATCCAGCGTGACAAGGGCTTAAGTTGTGACAATGAGCTTATTGTGTGACATAACAAAACTACGTAGTTTTGATGATAATTAAAAGGGGCAATATGGCAAATTGGTAAATAAAATGAAAGAAATGATAAAGAAAATTGTTTTATTTCTTTTATTTAAAATATATTTTCCTGACATCTCTAACATCGTTTTTCGAAAATTTGTATACTATTAGACTCGTCTAAATTACACGGTCATTTTAAGATCCCTGAAGCTCAAGTAAAAAAAATTCCGGTGAACGGAATCCGGGTGGACGTTTTCCAGCGAGAAAAAAAGTGTCCAGAAAATTCTCAAAGAATTCCAGAAAATGTAAAACATTATTCTAAGAAACTTTAATTCTTGGGTCAAAATAGTATTTCTTACGGTTTAGTCCCAATAAAACTTTTTTATTAATTTATCCATTTTACATGCTTCAACAATTTGTTGAGACTATACCCTAAGAAATACCGCTTCGACCCAAGAATTAAAGTTTTTTAGAATAATGTTTTACATTTTCTGGAATTTTTTGAGAATTTTTTAGGCACTTTGTTTCTTGTCAAAAAACGCCCACCCGGATTCCGTAACCGGAATTTTTTTTACTTGAGTTTCAGGGATCTTAAAATGACGTCTAATTTAGACGAGTCTAATAGTATAAAAAAAATTTGAAAAACAAGGTTAGAATTATCGGGAAAATGTATTTTAAATAAAAGAAATAAAACATTTTTCTGTTGAAACAATACAAGTATTATGTTGGAACAAATGGTACACTGATTTGGAACAATGTAAGTATGATAAAAAAACGTGCCCAGAAAATTATCAAAAAATTCAAAAACATGCAAAACATCATCATTAAAGAAACTTTAATTTTTGGCTCAAAGCGAAATTACTTACAGTTTTGACCCAATAAATTGTTGAAGAATGTAAAATGGATAAAATTAAGGAACAAGTTTTATTGGGACTAAACCGTAAGAAATATTACTTCGATCCATGAATTAAAGTTTTTTAGAATAATGTTTTACATTTTTTGGATTTTTTTTAGAATTTTCTGGGCACTTTTTTCTAGCCAGAAAATGCTCACTTGGATTCCGTTCACCGGAATTTTTTTTACTTGAGCTTCAGAGATCTTAAAATGACTGTCTAATACTATAAAAAATTTCGAAAACGATGTTACAAATGTCAAAAAAATGTATTTTAAAGAAACAAAATAAAACAATTTTCTGTTGGAACAATATAAGTATTATGTTAGAACAAATGGTACATTGATTTGGAACAACATAAGTAGGACAAAAAACGTATCCAAAAAATTATTGAAAAATTCCAAAACATGTAAAACATTATTTTAAGAAACTTTAATTCTTGGCTCAAAGCGAGATTCCTTACAGTTTTTACCCAACAAATTGTTGAAGCATGTAAAATAGATAAAATTAAGGAAAATTTTTTATTGGGACTAAACCGTATGAAATCTCACTTCGATGAATTAAAGTTTCTTAGAATAATGTTTTACATTTTCTGGAATTTTTTGAGAATTTTCTGGACACTGTTTTGCTTGTCGAAAAACGTCCACCCGGATTCCATTCACCGGAATTTTTTTTACTTGAGTTTAATGGATCTTAAAATGACCGTTTAATTAAGACGAGTCCAATGGTATAAAATTTTTTAAAAAACGAGGTTGGAAAAGTTGGGAAAATGCATTTTAAAGAAAAAAAATAAAACAATTTTTTCTTTCCTTTTATTTACAAATTTGCAACTCCTTTTGGTTAATTACAAAATTGGTCATTGTCACACAATAAGAGATGTGTCACACATGATCTCTTATATATATATATATATATAGAGAGAGAAAGAGAGAGAGAGGGAGGATATCATATGTGACAATAAGCTTATGGTGTTACAGAATAAAACTACATCGTTTTGATGACTGGGTCACGGGTCACTTGGTCGGACCGGATGGTTCAGATTGATCAAACCGGATGACATAATAAATAAATAAATAATATTTATATATATTAAATATATATGATTTTTTTAAATTATTTTTATACATTATATATATCCAAAATAAATTATAAACAGCTTTTGGTTTGTTATTTTTTGTTAATTTGAGTCTTAAATATATAACGAATAAATTAAATTCAGAATAAGTTGAAATATATCAACGTATTCTATGCCACAGTAATTTTCACCTGGTCAGTGATTAACCAAGTGAATTTGATCGGTCACCGTTAGATGTAAGCTTATTTTAATCATGTGATGGAGATTAAAAACATCGTAAGGCTTAGATTCATCTCTTGTAGATCTAACGGTGACTGACCAAATTCACTTGGTCAGTCACTGACCAGGTGAAAACCACCGTTCTATGCCATAAGGTCTTTTAAAAAATTTATTATAAACTCAAAACGGACAAATGACGAATGAGAAATCGATGCTCAAAGTGAACAACTTGAAATGGTTTGGAAGAAGATAGAATAAAATTAAACATTTATATCTCACATAGGAAAGAAAGTACAAACTTAACTAGTTTATAAGTAAGTTGGCTTTACAAGCCTTTAACCAATTACTAGGGAAAAAGCTTTCTCATGCGCAGGGGAGTGTGCAATCGATTCACCATCGGGTTAGGGGCCCACCCTACACAACGTGGGCGACGCAAATGCCACACCGTAATAAAATTCCATAACCCGACCACTTTTGTTATTATTTTTTATTTTTAATTTCATTTTGTTAAAAGAGCCCAAGCCCAAAGCAAAAAAAAATCTCGCCTAAAACCATAGCCCGCCAATTTTTTTTTAAGTTCTAATAGACCTGGGGTCACACCAGCTTCCTCATCGGTTCCCGGTCGGTCCGGTCCGAGCCTGATAACATTGGTTTTGATGATAATTGAAAAGAGCAAGGTGACAAATTTATAAATAAAAGGAAAGAGAAGTAAACGTGTGAGAGAATAGAGGAGGAGAAGAAGGATGATGTCAGCGCTGATGTCATCGCATGAGAGAGAAATTTGTTTTATTTGTTTTATTTAAATTACATTTTTCTGACCTTTCTAATATCGTTTTTTGAAATTTTTTATACTGTTAGACTCGTCTAAATTAGACTGTCATTTTGAGATCTCTAAAGCTCATGTAAAAAAAATTCTGGTGAACGGAATCCGGCGATTAGGTGGACGTTTTCCGGTGAGAAAACAAAAGTATCCAGAAAATTCTAAAAACATTCTAAAAAATGTAAAGCATTATTCTGAGAAACTTTAATTCTTGAATCGAAATCGGTATTTCTTACGGTTTAGTTCTAATAAAACATTTTCCTTAATTTTATCCATTTTACATGCTTCAACAATTTATTAGGTCAAACCCGTAAGGAATCTCACTTTGAGCCAAGAAGTAAAGTTTTTTAAAATGATGTTTTACATGCTTTAGAATTTTTTGATAATTTTCTGGGTATGTTTTTGGTCCTACATTTCAGCACTATATGTTGGAAAAACCAGCACATACTGCTAGACGCCAGCACGTTGTTCTAAATCAGTATACAAATTGTTCTAACTAGTATACCAATTGTTTCAAATCAGTGTATCAATTGTTCCAACAAAATAATTATATTGTTCCAATAGAATTCTTAAATTATTCCAACAGAATACTTATATTGTTCTGATAGTGTACGAAATTGTTCAAAATCAGTGTACCATTTGTTCCAACATAATACTTATATTGTTCCAATAGAATAAATCAGTGGACCAATCGTTCTAACCAGTGTACCATACCAATTGCTCCAACTCAGTATATCAAATTGTTCCAACATAATACTTATATTGTTCCAATAGAATAAATCTATGTACCAATTGTTTCAAATCAGTGTACCAATTTTTCCAACATAATAGTTATATTGTTCCAACAAAATTCTTATATTATTAGGTCGTAGCCAGATTCCTTACATTTTAGTCTCAATAAATCATTTTTCTTAATTTTATCCATTTTACATACTTCAATAATTTATTGGGACTAAATCATAAGGAATCTCACTTTGAGTCAAGAATTAAAGTTTCTTAGAATGATGTTTTACATTTTCTAGAATTTTTGAAAATTTTCTGAGTATTTATTTTCTCACAGTAGAATAGCCACAGGATCGCTGGATTCCATTCATCGAATTTTTTTTACCTGAGCTTCTAGGATCTTAAAATGACCGTCTAATTAAGACGAGTCCAAAAGATATAAAAATTTTCAAAAAACAAGGTTGGAAAAGTCGGTAAAATGCATTTTAAATAAAATAAATAAAATAAATTTCGTTCTCCTACGATGACATCAGCACTGACACCATCCTCCTCAATTCTCTTACGCGCATCCTTCTTTTCTTTTTATTTACAAATTTATAACATTCTCCTAATTCATCACAAAATTGGCCATTGTCACACCATAAGATTTTTGTCACACATGATCTCTTCTATATATATATATATATATATATATATATATATATATATATATATATATATATATATAATTTAAAAGTGAATGTGAGGAATATTATTGGAGATGATTTTAATGTCTTAAATAACTAAGAGCCGATTGTGTACTATATAATTTAAGAGTGAATATGAGGAATATTGTTGGAGATGATTTTAATGTCTTAAATAACTAAGAACCGATTGTGTATATCATTTTTAGAAGTGAACTAAAAACCTATTAGAAATTCTCTTAGTTTTTAATCAGAGGCATGTTCCTTAAAATCCTGTAAATTTAACAATTTAATTACGTGCTTAGAAAAAAAATAATAATTAATTGATTGGATAAATTGTATTGAGTGAAGTCCGAGTCTATTTGAATTTTTTTCCAATAAAGTTATTTATTTTAATAAAGTCATTCAAGTTAATTTAGATAAAAAGAAGAACAAAAATAATAACGTAACAGCCACATTAATAACAAAAAAGACGTCATTTTTAATTTTTTAAAGGATAAGGTACCTATTGACCCAGAAAAATAAAATAATTATTTTTATGTATATAAATGCTTGGGTTATGTTTTTAGGATATGATTTATATTTTCTAGAAAATAATACACGTGTAAGCTAACCTGCAACCCATAAGAGAGTCCGGCACCACGCGGGGTGTGTCCTCAATACGCAGGGCGTACTCATGGCGTCCAGAGAAATCGCGTCAGAGACTCAAATACGCAGGGCGCTTCCACCTTTACGTGGAGCGTACTTTCTTACGCGGGACGTACTTGCCAATACGTCATGCGTAAGACGCATCTGCAAAGTGTTCCAATATTAGAAGCTCCAATACGCAGGGCGTATCCACCAGTACGCAGGGCGTACTCCTTCACGCGGGACGCGACACCAGAGACGCCACGCGTACAAATCAACAAAAAACGCACAAGGCCCAGTATTCGCCAACACACATGGCATAGTAGAACATACGCGGGGTGTGTCGTCTCGTCCAGGAAGCAGTCAACGACAATTAAGTTAGTTGGAGAATTAGTTGGAGTTAGTTAAGTTAGTTGGTAATGAAAAGACCAAAATACCCTAATACCTCTAACTAATTACCAAAACACCACTTAAAAATACTATAAATAGACCCCCTCCCCTACACTAAAACACACACTCAATCACAACACAACTCCCCTCTCTAAAGGTTACTCTCAATGCTCTCTTTTTAGTTCTTAGTTCTTAGCTCCTAGTTCTTCAAGTTCTTCAAAGTTCTTCCTTTCGTTCTTCATTTTTTTTAGCTTCAATCCCTCTTTTAAGCTTCCTTTAGCTTCAATTCAAGTTCTAAAGCCTTCTTTTCGAGTTTCTCAAATCAAATTAGCATTCCTAAGCTGTTACTCTGCTCAAGTTTTCAATTAGAATTTCTTTTCTAAAGTAATTTTCCAGATTCGCCCAGTCACTTTCAAAGCTCAATTCTGTCCATTTAAAGTTATTTTTTGCCTTCAATCCATCAAAGTTGTTCCTAACGTCCTGAATTTCGATCTAGCCTTTTGATTCACTCAATTCTGTGTCCAGAAACTCCGTTTACAAGCTGATCTTTATACCCCAAATTCTTTTAGCTATTCTACCCAGATTTTTCCAGATTCAACTAGTCGTTTTCAATCCTCAATTACGTCTGTTTAAAGTCCATTTTAGCCTTCGATCCATTATATAAAGTTGTTCCTGACTTCCCGAAGTTCAATCTACACTATTTACTCATCCAATTCAGAATTCTTAAGCATTCCAATCAAGCTCCCTAAAGTCCAAGTCTAAATCTTCCCCATTTGCCTACCAACATTTAGTCATTGCACAAAGCACATACGGTACAGGCCCGACCGGTTGCAGCTCTCCGAGGACCTCGCACCTACACCAAAATTCAACTTCTATCCGAGATAGCTATTGTGGCTCCGAGTTTGTTGTTGAATTTCGATTTATGTTATCGCATCTCAATTCTTTGTATTGATTTGTTTGTTCCAAATCAATTGATTACCTATATGTTTAATATAGATTTCTCAATTGTAATTCATTTCCAATTTTATGTATTCAAACACTTATTCATCAATAAAATACCAATTTTCACCAAATCTTGTGTCAATTTCGCATCTTTAAATTCCTTTATTTTCACGTCTTCAATTTATTCACATTAGCTTAAATAAAACAATTTATCTAGCAAAGTTTCTATAACGGCGCTAGAGACCCAGGAGGGACTTTTTCAATCCTTGCATCCCTCGCTAATCCTTTCATTTAGAATTCAAGTTTTGGCGCGCAAATCCATAAACTTAACCAACTTTAATAATTGAGAAATAATTTCTCTGGCACGCCCGCACCCTAACCACACGTGACAAGGTTGAAATTAGCATATTCGCAAAATATCGCTAACAATTTTTGGCACGTCCAGTGGGACGTATTTTTGTTAGCTTAGCCAAAAATTGTATTTAGGACCTAAAACCATTAAAAAAAAAAAAATTACTCAATTTTCCACTTATTTTTCATGCTTTGCTTTTATTCCATTTGTTTATTTTCTTGTTCTTTCTTGTTTCAATATTAGATTACTAACTTAATTTCATCATTTTTACTTATAAGTACTCACAGAGAATGCCTCCTAGGAAGAACACGGGGAAAGATCCCATCCCATCGGACTCCGAAGAGAGTCAAAATCAGAACCGGGATCAGAGCAACGAACCCGGTATGCTCGAAGGAGGTGCAGCTGAAACCGTGAACAATAGCGGAGGTGCAAACCAACAACCACCTCAAGGCTCACCAACATTCGACGTGGCACCATTTTTAGCGAAGCTAGAAAAGCAGGTCGACCAATTTCTACATGGATTTTCGCAATCCATGAAGGAAATTTATGAGGATGTGTGCAAGGCAATGCAAGCCAACAACGAGGCGGTGAACAATTCCAACAAGGGACCAGCTCTCGATGAAAGAATCGTTGATTTAACCGGAGAGATCAGTAAAATCCCGGAAAAGTGCAACGAGCTGTTCACACAAAGGTCAACATCTCAAGGACCGGTAGACGGTGGGAAGAAAACATCGACATCAGGAGCTGGGGAAAGGTATACCCCGCCACCAGCTCAAGAAGAGAATCTCAGGTTCAACGAGCACGGTGACAGGATCAGCCCAGAACCTAATCAAGTCCCACCACCCCAACAACAGTTTAGATCTCATACCGAGCCTAGTAACCACAATGAACATTACAAGGAAAGTTATGCTCGTAATGTGAGGGGCAACGTGAGACAAACCAACTTTCACCCATAACGGATGACGCATACACGCATGGAGCCCACCAACTTGGGAGATGCCCAACGCATAAGAAACATCGTCCAAGAGATCTATGGGCCAGCCGTAAGGGAAGTATACCGACCCGAGTTCCAGAAACCCTACCCACGGCATTACGATCAAGTCTATCCCTTACCTCACAATTTTAGAGTCCCTGATTCCCCTTTATTTTCAGGAGAAGAAGGGCAATCCACTGTGGAGCACGTGGCACGCTTCACCTTTCAGTGCAGCGGTTTGAGCATGGACCCAAACTTCGACATGTTGCACTTGTGACTATTCTCGGGGTCACTAACGGGACCAGCTTTCTCTTGGTACACCACCTTACCATCCGGATCCATTCATGGATGGGAACAAATGGAAAGACTATTCCACAACCAGTTCCATCGAATGGAGCCCGAGATCTGTGTTGCGAAGTTGTCCCGAATGACGCAACGACATGGAGAACCAGTTGAAAATTTTATCAACCGATTCAAAAATATGCGACATCGTTGTCCAATCAACATCCCCGAGGTCGAGTTCGTGAAGATTGCCCAACGTGGGTTGGAATTCGAAAACCGGAAGAAATTTCAGGGGATAGATTTCCGGGACTACTACAAGTTGGTGGCCAAGGTCTCAGAGTATGAGTAACTGATGAGGGAATATCATCGATGCAAGAAGAACTCCGTGGGAAGTTACGAAGGGGATGTACAAACACATAAGCTAGTGATGCGGATTCTCGCGAAACCTCACTAAGGGATAAGTGTACCCCATCGTTATCAAGTAATAAAATTCTGGTTTAGTGCAGGTTATCGTCCACAGGATTTATTTCTGTAAGTACCAAGCTACTCGATCTCGGATGTTATCTAGGCTTAGGGGGTTTTGAGTTTGGTTTTGTTATATTTATCTACTCCTAGGTTAAATTATCCTAATCCTAGCTAAATTATCTAATTCTAACTAAAGTATCTAAATCTATCTAAGTTACTCTACCCCTAATTGATCTTTCATTAATGAAAACTATTCGAAGGAATATGGAATGATCGATAATAATTAAATTAGATTATCAAGTCTATTGTATAAAAACCTAATCTGAGTCACTTGTATTCAAGGCGATTAACCCTACTTACCCTCATGAGGTTCCTAGCGCGTGATTCCCTAAGGCCGAAACTAGGTCTAAGGCTCAGTAAATTGGTGCTTAATCAACTAAGAGGTCGTCAATCTCCTAGGCTCTGACTAGGTCAGATTCAGCTCGCAATATGTACCTACTAGATTTTGGGGCTTTTGAATGAGTTAAACCAATTGAATAAAGCGTAAGACAAAGATAAGACAAATAAACATAGAACAAAATAAAAGCCAAATTATTATTAAAGGCGAGATGATTGTCACAAGATACAATAGAACAAGTTCGGCAACTGTATCAAGAGTATAAACATGGAAAGATAAAAGAAGATACAAAAATCCCTTTTAGGGAACCTGTTTACTCTGCAGCCGGCGACTTGATTCTAAGGACGAACCTTGCTAATTCCTCGAGGAAAAGCTTTGAAGGAGCTTCAATGGAGGTTGAGGAAGATGAAGGAGATGGAGAGGAATTACAAGGGGAAAGCTAAAACAATTTACAAAAACGAAAGATATCTAATTTACATTGGAAAATCTATATTTATAGACGCGGCTCAGGCCCTTTTCTTGACCTAATTCGTGTCCTTATTGATGTAGGAAGTCGTGGGGTCCATCGTGGCTTTGTGGGGGCGGAATTGGTTTTTTTTTACCAACTCCCGCAAGTCTGCTCGCCGAGCAGGCCTCTGGGTGCCTGCTCGGCGAGCAGGCACTTCCTGCTCGCCGAGCAGGCCCCTGGGTGCCTACTCGGCGAGCAGACACACTGCCTGGGCAGTGCCCAGCGCTGCATGGGTAGTGCCTGGGCAGTGCCTGGGCGCTGACTGGGCTGCTCGCCAAGCAGCGCTCGGGCAGCGTGCCGATGCTCAATTCGCCGGGGGGGCTCCCGAGACACGATTTTTGCTTGAAATTGATCATGTTTTATCCTGAACATGCATATAAACTCCAATCAACATTAGTCCAAAGGCCAAATTGATCCGTCAATCGCTTATTTTGAGCAAACGCTTCGTTTGGTGCGACTTTTGACGGACCAATTAGCTTCAAAAGATAACAGAATTCTAATATGCATGTTATTTCGGCTGTATTTGCCTAAATTGATCACAAAACGAGCCTAAAAGACGAAAAGTAAATAGAACATTTCCAATTTCTAACTAACTCACACAAAAGCATTTAAATGCGAGAATTGCTCACTTATTAACCAAATTACTCTAAAATCCGTCCTAAAACCGTACCCAAAGATAGGGGTTTTTGACCCCTATCAAACCTCCTCGCACTTAAAACTTTACTTGTCCCCAAGTAAACTAAAAACTAAACCCGCCATCACAAGCAAGCTAGAAAACCTCTCGGTTTGACTAGGTGCTTGACATAACTTCGAACATCTGTAATTACATGCATTGGGAAATACAAAGTAGAGACACGATATCCAAAAGCCGCATTTCAATTATTATGGGTCATAGTTTTAAGCAAATGGACACATGTTCAATTAAACGAGTTTAATGGGATTGCTAAGTAAAACACCTCACCATAGGTAGTTCACTCATTCACACAATTTTGGTGGCTAAGGTGTTTACTCTCGGCTTATGTTCTTGCTTAGGATTGCGCTGATTTTGCACATTCATCCGAGTTCCTCTACTATGCTACATGACTCCGATGATATCAAAAACAACCTCTAATTGGGGTTGTAATATGGTTAGAGGGTTAAAGGTACAACAAAGGTTAAAAGCTCTATCGCTACAAAAACAAGGTTTAAAATGGCTTTAGCAAATACGAAGTGACTGAGCTCTTTATTCATCCTTTATTTTTTGATCTCTTTTTGAGATGTTTTTTTGAGACGTTTTTATTTTTAGGAACATGGGAATGAAGTTCTTCCCTTTTGTTCGTCTCTTTTCTTTTCTTTTCTCTTTTTTTTTTTGTTTTTCTTTTGGGATAGTGATGCTCATTCACTTCTTAGCTTTTTGGTTTGCTACTATAATGCCATAAACAAAGATAAAGCGCTAGGGAAAAACAAATGCTCAATTTGAGCTTTGCAAAAATAAGGGTTAAGTAGCGAACCAAGTTGCGGTTCACAAAAACGGGTTAGAATGAAAGAAAATCTACAAGCTACAAAAGAATGTTGGCTCAAAGGGGCTTCCTAGAGTGAATGAAAAAGAAAAAATAAGGTAAAGAAAAGGTTAATTCTAAGGAGGCTGATTCATCGTTTATCATCTCAAATCATTGCATGTAGGTTCAACACAGTATTAGGTTCAAAATCTGTAATCTTCCACAAGTCAAAGCATTCACACAAAAATGTCAAGAAAAAGAGGTTTTTGATGTTCGCTCTTAGGCTCAAATTCAGCTCACAATTCTTTGGGTTTCAATTTTGTGTTTACTAGTTTTCCCCAAACTCAAGTTTAATATCACATGCCTTCAATTCTTAAGTTATCTACCCAAGTAATGATTTTAGCATTTCTTCAAAAGTAGGGTCTAAATGCAAACTGTAGCTCATGCTTTTACAAATATAAGGGTTGTGTCCTACACCTAAACTAGTTGTCATGCAATTTTAGATTTGGTTCTCAGCCCTCAAAGACAAATAACGAAGTTTAGATTCGAAGGAGGTTCACAGTTTTAGGTCCTACACATGCAAAAAAAACGTAAACACAATCTAAAACGCTAAACTAAACTAGACACGACGCAACAAAAATTTAAAATTGATACAAATTTTTGTAAGTTTGTCTACCCCTCCTCCTCACACTTAAAATATGCAATAAGTTCCAACATTGCATCTAAAACCATCAAGTGCATGTGCAAAAAGTTAGGGTGGAGAAGACAACTTACTAGCCAAAGTTAAAATCAGAAATCTATAATTGAAAAAAAAAGAAAACAAACCTAGAAAAAGTTTTAATCCAAACTTGGGTTGCCTCCCAAGAAGCGCTACTTTTATAGTCGGTTAGCTCGACATAGAGTTCCTTCCTAAGTATAAGCTTCTATCCACGTTAGGAATTCGAATTCCTTAACAAACAACTCATACCTACAAAACGGATTAAAAGCCTCAAATAAGTTCAATGAAAGTAGGAGGCCGAATTTAAACATATTATGAAAAAGTTTGGTTTGCTCCCTTTTGGGTTCTCTTGGTAGGTCGAAGAGAATGAAAACTTCTGAGCATGAAGCAAACCTAAACTTTTCTAACTTTTGAGGAAAAGGTAGTTGAGATACACAAGCTTCGATTTGATCTTCTATCTCTATCACATGATTTAGAATTTCAGATTTTGAACCAGGGTTGCTTACCGCTTCCGGTTCTTCACTTACCTCGAATGATGCATGTGATAGTGGACTTGGTTCTAACTTTTTGTCATTCCTCAAAAAGATGGCTTGAGCTGATTCCCTTTGTGGGATTTCTATGTTTTCCTTTATGCTTGGGAGAGCATCTCGGGATTACTTTTGCCTTTCTTGGTTTATTTGAGCCAGTTGGTTGCTCAAGTCCTTGCAAACCTCCTCGTTGATTGTAAGTCGGGCTGATATTCCTTTCAAAAGGGACAGCACCTCATCTCGTGAGCTAGAGGGTGCTTGTTCATAAGGGAACATTCCTAATTTGTTTTCCCTGTGCTCATTAACAAACCTATTTGGAGGCCTCAATATGTTAGGGTTCCCGTAGGACAGATTTGAGTGTTGAGGTCTCCTCCAATCACTACCATAAAAGCTGTAAGAATTGGGGTTAGAATTATACCTTTGGTGATTACCCATAAAACTTACACTTTCATTGGTGTTGAGGCTCAGTTTCGTCATCAAGATATCCATTTTCTCATTTAAGTCGGCCATGGAGGGATTGGGAGCCTCATTCTCCAGGACATGAATGTATTGTCTTGATGGGATAGTAAACTTTTGAGCTTGCCACTCGACTCTTTCTTGCCAATTCATTGATCAGAGAATGCTAAGAAAAAGTGAAGTTCTAGCACAAAAGTTGATAAGTAAAAATATATAGAACAAATACAAAAGATATGAACAAGTATAGAAGTTATAAGAATTATATATAAACAAGTCTAAACGATATTAGCAGAGAATATATTCACAAGGAATGCCTAAACTAACAAGTCGACATTTGGTTCGATATTACAGAAGAAATAAATCCCCGGCAACGGTGCCAAAAACTTGATGCGGATTCTCGCGAAACCTCACTAAGGGATAAGTGTACCCCGTCGTTATCAAGTAATAAAATTCTGGTTTAGTCCAGGTTATCGTCCACAGGATTTATTTCTGTAAGTACCAAGCTACTCGATCTCGGATGTTATCTAGGCTTAGGGGGTTTTGAGTTTGGTTTTGTTATATTTATCTACTCCTAGGTTAAATTATCCTAATCCTAGCTAAATTATCTAATTCTAACTAAAGTATCTAAATCTATCTAAGTTACTCTACCCCTAATTGATCTTTCATTAATGAAAACTATTCGAAGGAATATGGAATGATCGATAATAATTAAATTAGATTATCAAGTCTATTGTATAAAAACCTAATCTGAGTCACTTGTATTCAAGGCGATTAACCCTACTTACCCTCCTGAGGTTCCTAGCGCGTGATTCCCTAAGGCCGAAACTAGGTCTAAGGCTCAGTAAATTGGCGCTTAATCAACTAAGAGGTCGTCAATCTCCTAGGCTCTGACTAGGTCAGATTCAGCTCGCAATATGTACCTACTAGATTTTGGGGCTTTTGAATGAGTTAAACCAATTGAATAAAGCGTAAGACAAAGATAAGACAAATAAACATAGAACAAAATAAGAGTCAATCTCCTGGGCAGTGCCTGGGCGCTGCCTGGGCTGCTCGTCGAGCAGCGCCCGGGCTGCGTGCCGATGCTCAATTCGCCGGGGGGCTCCCGAGACACGATTTTTGCTTGAAATTGATCATGTTTTATCCTGCACACGCATATAAACTCCAAACAACATTAGTCCAAAGGCCAAATTGATCCGTCAATCGCTTATTTTGAGCAAACGCTTCGTTTGGTGCGACTTTTGATGGACCAATTAGCTTCAAAAGATAACGGAATTCTAATATGCATGTTATTTCGGCCGTATTTGCCTAAATTGATCACAAAACGAGCCTAAACGACGAAAAGTAAATAGAACGTTTCCAATTTCTAACTAACTCACACAAAAGCATTTAAATGCGAGAATTGCTCGCTTATTAACCAAATTACTCTAAAAACCGTTCTAAAACCGTACCCAAAGATAGGGGTTTTTGACCCCTATCAGCTAGCCATCGCCGATTTAACAAACACCGGATCTCAAACGTGTCCCGTGTTGTTTAAAAATCCCAAAGCACCGGAGGTGGTCATGAGGATCCCAACCACCCAGTATACATTTGACGTCTCGAAGACAGAAGAGATCTTCGACTACCTGTTAAAGGAGCAGTTCATCACATTGCCTCCTAGACATGTGATCCCATCTAAAGAGGAAATACGCGGACGAGACTACTGTAAGTATCATGACAACTGGAGCCACAACACTCAAGCATGTTTTGGTTTTAGAAATTTCGTGCAGGATAGGATTAACCGCGGGATACTCCAATTCCTAAAAAAGAAAGAAAACATGCTGATCGACGAGGACCCATTCCCGGTAGACAATATGATCAATGCCACTTCACTAGTATGGGGGGCAAAGGAAAACAGGGCGACATGAGAACCCGACAGATATGGGTACCAAAAGTGACGCCATCTAAGTTGGAGGAAAGCTCAAGGCAATCACAAAATACAAAGATACGAAACGTGCAACAACAACGGCCACGTTTCGTGACACGCTCGAGCACATCGCCCCTAAATCAATGGCAATTGAATAGCCACAAGAAATTCCCAAGGCCTCTCTCCAGGAATGCAAAGAGAAGATTAAGGAAAAGAGAGGCAGAAAAGAGAAATAGTCAAAAGGAGTCATCCAGCGTCAACTCCAACGATGCGAAAAGAGGAGGGAAAAACCAAGAGAAAAACCTCCAGATCCGGGTTGGAGATTTCATCATACGGATAGATTGTGCAGCTACCTCGTTAATCTTACCTTCGGACTTTAGGAGTGAAGAAATCAAAAAATAATTCCCCAAACCTGAGTACAAGGAGCAAGAAGATGCGGCACCCAAGGCATCGGATGAAGAGGGCGTGAAGAGAGTCTACTTTGACAAGCCCACTCCAAGGATGACTCGACATATCAAACCTCTATACGTCAAGGCTCATGTAGATGGCAAACAATCTCCAGGGTGCTCATCGACAATGGATCAGTCGTTAACATCATGTCGATGAAGATGGTCCTAGGCTTAGGGAAATCAGAGGAAGATATAATCTCATTAGAAGTGTCAGTTTCAGCCTTCACGGGAGAAATTGCAAAGACATACGGTGTCCTACCATTGGAACTCACCGTTGGCTCTCACACCGCCATGGCCGCTTTTCTTCGTGGTAAATTCAGCCTCGAGTTATCAGGCACTGTTAGGGAGAGATTGGATTCACTCCAACTCATGCATCCCTTTATCTTTGCACCAACTTCTTCTGTTCTGGAAGGGAGACGAGGTTGAAGTCATTCGGGCGAACCAGAAACCATTCGAAACCTACTCAGATATGGTCGAAGCTAGACTCTACGAGGAATCCATAGGCCCAATCCGAGTGGGATCCAATTACAAAGAGCAATCGTGTGGCGAAGAGATTAAGAATATCCTAAGGCCAATGACAATCGTACCCCGTCGAAGGCCATTCCGTGATGAACCGATAATTGAAGAGATTCCATGATTAAGACAACATCTAAAAAAGAAACGGTGGCTTCAGCCGCTATATCAAAACTGAATGCACAACAACTAGCGGAGAAACTATACCAGGAGAACGACATGAGGGTCTCAGAAATCGAAGCACCCAAAGGAGTAGCAGAACTAGATCCTTAAGGAGAAGAAATCCAATTACAAGATCTGAAGAGGGCAAACTCGAAGTTAGAAGATGAAGGTTCCATGGCAGTCAACCCTCTAGACAAAGTGAACCTAGGGACAGAAGATGAACCTCGGGTTACGTTCGTCAGTAGCTTACTTCATCCAATGTTAAAGGAAGCCATCATCGCTTTGCTTCGGGAGTTCAAAGACTGTTTCGCTTGGAATTACGACGAAATGCCCGGATTGAGCAAAGACGTAGTGGAACATAGGTTGCCAATCAAACCGGAGTTCAAATCCTTTAAGCAACCAACAAGAAGGATGACCAAAGAGGTTGAAGGCAAGGTGAAGGAAGAAATAGAAAAATTGTTCAAAGCTAAATTCATCATACCAGCAAAGTACGCGGTATGGCTATCTAACATCGTACCTGTAGTAAAAAAGAACGGTAAGTTACGTGTATGCGTAGATTTCCGTGATCTAAATTTAGCTACGCCAAAAGACACTATGTTATCCCTATTGCCGATATGCTAGTAGATATTGTGTCTAAAAATGAATTAATATCTCTTTGCGATTGCTATGCGGGATATAACCAAATCCCCATTGCCGAAGAAGACATTGCAAAAACGGCATTTCGATGCCCGGGGCCAATTTGAGGAAGAGTTTCGAGCGGATGCGTAAGTACAATCTGAAACTCAATCCTCTAAAGTGCACCTTCGGAGTCAAAGCAGGAAACTTCCTCGGATTTTTAGTCCATCAAAGAGGAATCGAGATTGACGACAATAAGGCGAAAGCAATCAAAGCAGCACAACCTCTGAAGAACAAGAAGGAGTTGCAGCGTTTCTTGGGCGAAGTAAACTACTTAAGACGATTCATATCAAACTTGGATGGAAAATCCAAAGCATTCTCAGATCTGTTAAGACTCAAAGATGAAGAAAGCTTCAAGTGGGACGACAAGCATCAATCAGTGTTTGAAGAGATCAAAACTTACTTGAGCAACCCACCTGTGTTGATGCCACCAAGGGATGATACTCCACTCAAACTTTATATATCAGCGACCGATGAGTCAATTGGATGCTTGCTTGCCCAAGATAATGCAAACCGTCATAAACAAGCCATCTACTATCTAAGTCAAACTTTGCTATGGGCAGAAACAAGATATAGCCCAGTCGAGAAGACATGCTTAGCTCTCTACTTCGCTTGCACAAAGTTGAGGCATTACTTGCTCAAAGCGAGATTTTATGTGATTTCTAGCACCGACTTGGTCAAATACATGCTAAACCATCCTATCCTCTCAGGGAGAATAGGAAAATGGTCACTAGCATTGGCCGAGTTCACTCTGGTGTATCTCCCGCAATCCTTGATAAAAAGGAAAGCAATTGCAGATTTTGTGGCCGACCACCCAACCAACTTTCAATATCCTGAGGAAGCAGAATTTCCAATCTATCTGATGCACAAAGAACCATAGCAGTTGAAGTTCGATGGTTCAAGCACAGACAGTTCCAACGGAGCAGGAGTGATCATCACAGCCCCATCCGGGACTAAGACAATATTAGCGGTAAACTTGGATTTTGAATGCATGAACAACCAGGTTGAATATGAAGCTCTAATCATCGGCTTAGAAATCTTGATAGACCTAGGAGCGAAAGAGGTCAAGATTTTTGGTGATTCACAAATGGTTATCTGGCACCTAACAGGAGAATATAAATGCTCAAGTTTATCTTTGCTACCTTATTTCGTGTCTGCAATTCAACTTCTGGAAATGTTTGATGAAGTCAGTTTAGAGAATATTCCAAGAAATGACAACTGGGAAGCTGACGAGTTAGCCCAAATCGCTTGTGGAATGAAGATCTCAAAAGAAACAGCATACAAAGTCGTCATCATCAGAAGACAAGGTCATCCG
Source organism: Euphorbia lathyris (assembly GCF_963576675.1). Taxonomy (NCBI): domain Eukaryota; kingdom Viridiplantae; phylum Streptophyta; class Magnoliopsida; order Malpighiales; family Euphorbiaceae; genus Euphorbia; species Euphorbia lathyris. The sequence continues at coordinate 95,392,809 of NC_088910.1, forward strand.
TCCGTGGAAGACATAGGTGTCCACTTTGAATCGTTCGACATCGATATCAACTTAGCTCAGGATTGGAGGAAACCATTTACCGACTACCTCAATGACCCATCCAAAAAAGTAAAATATTCATTGAGCATTCAATCTCGGAATTATATGTTGATGGAAGGTGATTTGTACCGTAAGAGCTACGACGGAATGCTACTCAAATGTCTCGGCTTCCCAAAGGCAATGGAAGTCATGAAGCAAGTCCATGAAGGCATATATGGAGCTCACCAATTCGGAAGGAGAATGCGGTTGCTTATCAATCGCCATGGATACTTCTGGCCAACGATCCTACACGATTGCATCACATATGCAAAGGGTTGCAAGAAGTGTCAACTGTATGGACAAATCAAACGAGTCCCGTCAGAAGAATTACACTCAGTAGTGAAGCCGTGGCCGTTTAGAGGATGGGCTATTGATCTAATAGGGAAAATATTCCCAGCTTCATCAAAAGGTCATTGTTTCATCATAGTTGCCACAGATTACTTTTCCAAATGGGTGGAAGCAGCACCAATGAAACAAGTCGGCCAAACACAAGTGATCCGATTCATCAAAGAGAACTTGATTCATAGATTCAGAATCCCAAAATCCATCACCACGGATCAGGGGACCATGTTCATAGGCGAAGATATGAACGAATTCGTAGAAGAGTACGGAATTAAGTTGATTCACTCCACCCCATTCTATGCACAAACAAATGGTCAAGCTGAGGCGTCCAACAAGATCCTGATCGAAATCTTGGAAAAGATGCTAGAAGACAATCCTAGAGAATGGCACAAAGTTCTCTCAGAAACACTATGGGCCATGCGAACATCTAAGACACGAGCAACCGGAGTGAGTCCATTTTTCCTAACATTTGGTCATGATACAGTAATACCATTAGAAGTCATCGTGCCTTCATTGCAAGTAATGCGTCAGAATGACTTAATCCAGACAATTATGTACAAGCCATGACCATGGAACTAGAAGATTTGGACTACGAAAGGCAGAAAGCGCTTGATTGTATGATGATCCAAAAGAGGAAAGTGGAAGACGTGTACAACAAGAAAGTCAAAAAGAAAAGCTTCAGAGAAGGCGAACTAGTGTGGAAGCTAATCCTACCAATTGGGACGAAGGACCGTGAGCTTGGAAAGTGGTCGCCCAACTGGGAAGGACCATTTCAAATCCACAAGGTGCTTCTCGAGAACGCATATTGGTTAAAGAGCTTGGGCGGAGAACCACACAGGAGATATATTAACGGCAAATACTTGAAGAAATATTTCCAAAGTATGTGGGACGTAATTAATGTAGCAACCAGCCCGCAAGACGTAGAAGAGGCTCAACTACGCGTGGCGCACACCATAGACGCCACGCGTAAAATGCATCAATAAAGCGTTTCACGGTCAGGAGCACAAACACGGAGGGCATGTTCGATGATACGCGGGGCGTACATCCGTACACGAAGCTTAACACAAGAGACGCCATGCGTAAAATGCATCAATAAGGCATTTCACGATCAGGAGTACAAACACGCGGGGCGTGTTCGACGATACGCGGGGCGTACCTCCCTACGCGAAGCTTAACACAAGAGACAGCATGCGTAAAATACATCAATAAAGCACTTCAGGTTCAGGAGCACTAATACGCAGGGCATGTTCGACAATACGCGGGGCATGCATGTTGGAAATAGGGCTAAGGTATAGCAGCGGAAATATAAAAAATTTTAGCCTACTTCCTTTTAACCATAGGATCCGTTAATCGTTATTTCATATAAAGAGGGATAAGAAGATATACCTTTCGATGATAAATCTACCGTTGCAAACGAAGTGCCCACAACTTCAAAGGAGATGTAAACTGTTTACCAATCTGCCCCTATTCGAAACAGACCTTCCGAACCTCCGAACGACAATCCCTTCGGTAGAAACGTGGAAGAATGTGTCTAGAAGCTACTGTCCAAAAATCGCGACGATCCGACGGTTCAATCTCCGGGAACCCTTGAAATAGTGAACTGACCTGATGTAGGCGAAGAAAAACGAATTTCTCCCTTTTGATTATTTTTCCTTCTTTCGTGAACACGGTGAGATTAAGTTAGAATCAACCCTTATGAGATGCAACCAAAATAGATTGCCTCTAATAAACCAACACAAGATCAAAGAGAAAGAGGGATGAATAAGATTAATCAATCGATGGAAAGCCGTATGAATTCTTGTCCACGAACTTGGGGATGGGAATTCACTTTCTCTCTCTAAATGTAATTTTAGAAAAACTCAAGTAGGGGAGGAAGAAGCATCAATCGAAATTCACATGTAGGATGGGTATATATATTTGCTTGTATCTAAACCCTAGTTAGATAGGAATATGTTACTTAATAGGAATCCAATTCGGAATAGGATTTGTAATTATTATCTTATGATATATCTAATATAATTAGGATAATAATAAATAACCTAGTTAGATAATAATAGGAGTATATTAATCTAATTAAAACTCCTAACTTGATTATCTCTTAATTAATTTAATTTCACAATCCTAATCAAATTATGATGAATGGAATAAATTAATTCCTTACTCAAATACATATAAATTTCGGCCCCTCCATGTAATTGGGCCTTACTGGGCTTAATTGGGCTTCCATCTATTAATCAGATCCATCTCTCTTTTGTTTCCAAGTCTGATAACATCGAGATATTATCGCAGGGACTAAAAGGATAATTGCCTCAGGAATGCCACGTAAACACAAGAAACGGCCCGACGGATCTCCCTGGATTAGCTCTAAGAGATCCGCTGGCGGATCTCTAAGGCGGGTCTCTCCCCTTTCTCAAATAACGGCTGGCCGCCGTCTCAGCCATAAATGAATCATTAAATGAATCTTAAACCCGCCAGGTTAAGAGTAACTTGTAACCGCTATTAAATGAGCATTAATGGAGACTTTCTAGTTACCTAGAAGTTACAAATCCATCAACTATATATAGTCTGCATCCCTAAGCTATCAAGGTACACTTGCTGATTCTCTACTCTTGTGCTTACAGTTTATTCTTAGAAATATTACTGACTTTGGCATCGGAGTGTCCCCGGCCGATCCCAACGGCGCCTCACAGGGACTAGGTCCGATCAGAAGTTTCTCCAGTGTTATCAATTGGTGCGGTGAACGTGGAATCCTTGACCAAATAAAGGATTTTTTGTTCACATTGAAACATCATGAATTATGAAATACAAAATCCCTCCTCAGGGATTGAATCGCCAATAATTACACCATCCAGTGTTGGACGCACAAACACCACCGTTCCTACGATGAATATTGATGGAAATTTGCCCACGGCATCCTTTCTTGATATGTGTGCTCTGGATATCGAGGCACGATATGGGCTGGAAATCGGAAACCGCCTTTGGGCATTCATGACTATTCCTCATAGTGGTATGGTTTCTACGTCAGTTGTCTCATCTCTACCTCCGTTAAACTTTGGTCTGGGACCAGGGGCTCGTAGCTCTTCATTCCTTCAAGCTCATAACGTTGACTCTACGGTAACCGCCACGGTGCCGAGTGGATCACGACCAGTTATGAAGGAGCTATTTCCTGGTGAAGGAAGCCACAGGAATAGCACGATTCCTCCTGGCGGATCAGAAGTCCCAAGGTTTAATCTTGGCGGACCAGATGTGCCCAGACGACCACGGACGAATTCGTCCCTCGGGGGATTTAGAGAGCCCATTCGCAAGAAGCGTAGGAAGAACAAGGATAAACAGGCAAAATCTCCTTCGCCCCGACGAGCAAAATCTCCACGCCGTGGCAGATCTCCTCCATCTACTGGTCGTAAAAGGAGTAGGAGGCCGGAAAAGACATCTCATTTTGGAGGACCGCCACCCCATCCATCTTCGAGAACTGTTGGACACACTTTGTCAGGGGGTCCGCGAGGAGGAAACAGGCTGAATCCTCCAAACGGAGGAAATGGAGGAGGAGGCAATGGAGGAAGAAGGGGAGGCGGACGAGGAGGACACTCGCCATCAGATTCATCGTCTGAATCAAGTTCTTCATCTTCTCTAAGCAGATCGCCACGAAGGGAACATCCCAGGGCGAACCCGGAGAATTTTGATGATAGGGTAAGGGCCCTAGTGCTCCAAATGAATGAAGAAAATGCTAGGCATAATCCATTCGCCAACAGGGATTCGCCTTTTGCGGCTTGGATAGAAGTAGAGGAAACCGAAAGAGCGTTTAAAATCCCTAATTTGGCAATTTATACAGATTGTGGACGTAGATATCTCCGTAGCTGTGGAATGTTTTGTGAGAAACACTACTTGTAAAAGTTTGCAAGAAGACCTCATCCGTAAGAAACCGACCAACATGGCGGAGTTAATGGAACGTTGCAAGGATTTTATAGAGGTAGATGATATTCGCTGAGGCTCACCATCATCGCTAAAGAAGGATAGGGGCGAATCCCGCTCCCGAGACCGAGATCGGGACAGAGACAAACATCAGGATTCTCCTCGGAATAAACGCAGAGATTCTAGGAGCAAATCAACATTCGTCACCTCCTTCACACCTCTTAATGCTTCTAAAAGTGAAGTTCTTATGTGGATTGAGAACAGCCAACACAAACGGAGCATTTCATACCCCGAGCCAAAAGGGGGGGAGTATACTAATAAAGGCAAGGATCCTAAAAATTATTGCAAATATCACAGGAGGAATGGCCATGATACGGATGCTTGCTGGGAGTTAGCTCAAGAAATTGAACGACTCATTGAAAGAGGTAATTTGGATCAGTTCATCCAGAGGGAAGGAAAAGACGATGGTAGATCCAAGGAGGATTCGAAGAAGAAAGGAAAGGGCACTATTAATGTCATAGCCGGCGGACCTGGTTATCAGCCAACATCAAAGAAGGCAAAAACGACCAACCTTGATAGGGTATCGTTAAATCGCCCTTTCTCAGATGCAGGTCAGGAGATTGCACCCTATACGGATGCATTGGTCGTCACAATGATAGTTGAAGGCTGGGAAATAAGGTGGGTGATGATTGATACGGGAAGTTCATGTAACGTCATCATTCGAGAAGCATTCGCCAAACTCAAAGTTGATCCTGTCCAAGTAGAACCAACTATGGTCGATATTCTGGGAGTCACTGGTCATACCATTCAGACGAAAGGCCAAGTTATTTTAGAGTGTGAACTTGCTGGGGAGGATCAAGTTTGGAAAGGAGATCTGGAGTTCTCAGTCTTAGATGGAAAATTGGCTTACAATATTATTCTCGGACGACCATTTATCTCCGAAGTTGCAGCCCTTATCTCTATTCGCCATCTAACACTTTACATCCCTATGGTCAAGGGAGGAGTGATGGTTAGTGGTTGTCAAAAAGTGGCTCAAGAAGCTTATTTGGCTTCGTTAATGATTTGCCCTCAATCCAAAAAGGAAACAGAAGAGGAATGCACCACAATAGCAGCAGATGAGGATGAAATGTGCTTAATGATAGAAGATGCGGAGGACAATACAGAAGGACCACACATGGCGACTCTCCCAAACCGCCATAAACACTTGGTCAGAGAATGAAATATACCTATGGTCTTGAGTACTCTTTTTTCTTTAACAAGCTTTTTCCCACGAGGTTTTTCTTGTTAAAGGTTTTAATGAGGCTCATTTGCAAAGACCTATCTCCTGTAATAAGGTGTTTCTTCCATTAATAAAGATTGTTGGTTTTACTATCCATTTTCTTTTTTATGATTCACTGCTGCAATATCAATATTCCAGCCACGAAAAGGAGGCATCCAACGCTCCTCACACAACAGATCCGCCACTTGGTAGATCATGGTCACCAATAGAGTTAAAACGATCCTTGGACGCAAGGTCTTTACACTCTCTTATCCTTCCCAAAGAAGGATTTACAAGTCCTGCGGGCGGATCGTTTCACCTCAAAGATAGGTGGCAAAACGAACCCCTGGGCAGCTTTACTTCCTCTAAGAAGGAATAGAACAGCTTCAAACCTTCACAAAGGTTCATACAGTGAAGTATGGCTGGCCACCTACTTCAAACCAAAATCCTAAACACATTCACATTCAAAAACACTATCGGACATAAAGTGTAAAAGTGAAACAAATAGCAATATTTGGAATCGTACTGGTTTTTACAAAAATTTATACAAGTACAAACTAAACAATAACAAGGGCATCCCCCTTTTCGCTTCCCTCACCCACGGTGCTCACTGGAAGATCCCTTTTCTCCACACCCACAGGTTCGCCACCAAGGGATACTTCTTTATCCCCTTTCTGTTCTAAATCAGCCTTAGGCGGTATCTCCTGAGGATCATCCTCCACAACTATGGTAGGAGGCTTAGCTTCGGGCAAGGTTCCTTTCATCCATTTTCTCACATATTTGCGGAGATACCCCTTAGCATCAGGCATCTTCTTGAAATTCGCCACATCCTCCGGATCAGGAACGGTGAACTCAGGATCTGTAAAATCAATTCTGGGGTGAGCTAAGGAGAAGTATGCCATGAGCATCTCTCTATAAAAGAAGGCATGTTCGCCCGCTGTGTATTCCGCATCCCCGAGAGCGTCTTCATGATTTTTAGCATCAGAGGCTATCTTTGCCTTTAGCTTCTGTATCTCCTCGTCTTGGAGGACCAAAGCAGCTGTTGCAGAAGCCAAGTTTGCATTGGCGAAAGCTAAGTTGGCGTTAGCAACGGCAATGGTAGAATTGGCATTCGCCAACTCTTTCTCCAGCTTCTCAATGGTCGCCCTATCCGCCACACTCTGAAGCAATCCGTTCTCCAAATTACGTAGGCGGGCGTACAACTGAAAAACAAAATAAATTAATCCCAAAGACAGAGGCGAAGAAATCATCACAAAGAACTTAACGAAAGAAGCTCAGACTTCCCCTTTTGGACATGAGTCAATCCAGGGATTTGGCCATAGCCCCTTTGTACATCTCCTACTTGTCCTAGAACTTTGTCCAGGCTATGCAGGAGTGACTCATCTTCGAAAGATCGTCCAGCAAAATTGGCGGACCAAGACTCGCCAGTACCAGGCTTCGCCATCTGCACAAATAAGAACGATTATACGCCACTTCGAAATCCGACAAACAGGAAAAAGAATCAAGAGATGCATTACCTGAACCGTATTAGGTCACCTCTTCTTCAAAGGCGGGTCGGCAGCCGCCTCCATAGGACGTTTGCCCGTGTCAGCTTGAGGGATAGCCTCTTGATTTTTCTTACGGGCTTCCTCTTCTTGAAACCGCCTGCGCGTCTCTGCAAGAGCACGAGTTGCCTTAGATGCAGCCCTGCCAAAAGAAGATATTAAGCTCCAAAATAAATAGGGTACCTTGATCAAACCGAGTAATTTTCGAGTAAACAAATTGATCTTCCACTCGGCGGATCAAAGGAACATCGCTCATCATGAAGGCTAAGGCATCCTCATAGGTCCAGGCATCCGCCTTAATTTGCTTCATGAGATCCGCCACAGCTTCATCGCTGAACGTCAAGACTCGCATGTCCCCCGCCATGTATAGTGGATGAGAGTTCCAAACTAAAGGAAAATCTAACGGCTCTCGTCCCAGCTATGCACGTTGGACATCTTGTGGTAGAAGGGCGAATAGACACTGAATTTGGCGAAGGTAAAATAAGACTCTGACTTCCTCTTAGAAGGTTTATGAAGGGCCCTGAAGATACGGCCGTTGTACACTACGCCCAAATTCGAGGCCAGATAACAATCCAAGGCCATGTCAAGCCAACCATTAGGATGTAGTTGGCTGACGGCAATGTCAAAATACGAGAGGATATCCGCCAACATCTTGGGAAGAGGAAGGAGAAACCCTCTCTCAACATGACTATTAAAGACAGTAAAAAATCCTTTCGGCGGATTGGAAGGGCGTTGGTGGGAAGCAGGGAGTTGAGTTTCGTAATTCTTAATCCACAGAAAGCGATCTGATAGATTCGCCAAGTCTGTGGTACTCATACGAGACGAAGTAGACTCGGCTCGAGGTATTTTCTTTCTAATGGGGACAGAGGAGGAAGCCATTAAACCCCGAAACCGGTTACGGACACCGGCCGGAGCAACGCTAGAAGGGAAAGAAGGATTCCTAGAAGAACGAGTCCGATAATGACTCTGCGCCGAGTTATTTAACTCAACTGAACCGGAATTGATTTCTCCGGCGAGAGATTGGGAATCTTCTGACGAAGACGAGGACCAACTAAAATCTACTTCAATACGAGGAGAAGATGGCAAATTAAAAAGTTTTGAAGTTGATTCAGAAGACGAAGATGAACTTCTAAACATTCAAGATAAAGTGAAGAACACTTACATGGAAATGCCGAAAGCTTGAGGTTTCTGAAAGAGAAATTCCGAAAGACAGAAGAGAATGAGGAAGAAAGAGAGATCTGGAGAACAAAAATGATTTTAAAAATCGCTCCTAGGGCAGTAGGATTACACGTGTCGGCCATCAAAGCACATTAAACAGAGTGCTTATTAATACGGAAGCGTGTGACGGCGCGCAGAAGTCTAAAAGCACTAAAGGACTTTGAAGGCATTTTGGGGGGGGGCTTCTGATAACATCGAGATATTATCGCAGGGACTAAAAGGATAATTGCCTCAGGAATGCCACGTAAACACAAGAAACGGCCCGGCGGATCTCCCTGGATTAGCTCTAAGAGATCCGCTGGCGGATCTCTAAGGCGGGTCTCTCCCCTTTCTCAAATAACGGCTGGCCACCGTCTCAGCCATAAATGAATCATTAAATGAATCTTAAACCTGCCAGGTTAAGAGTAACTTGTAACCGCTATTAAATGAGCATTAATGGAGACTTTCTAGTTACCTAGAAGTTACAAATCCATCAACTATATATAGTCTGCATCCCTAAGCTATCAAGGTACACTTACTGATTCTCTACTCTTGTGCTTACAGTTTATTCTCTGAAATATTATTGACTTTGGCAACGGAGTGTCCCCGGCCGATCCCAACGGCGCCTCACAGGGACGAGGTCCGATCAGAAGTTTCTCCAGTGTTATCAAAGTCTTATGTGTGATCCATTAGGTCCTTACTACTTCTGGCCGTATGCAACTATTAAATTAATTTCTTCAAGAATTATATTTAATCCTTGCATAACGGAATGATGAACAGAGCATGTTATCGACATGTCCGTAATCATTCCCCTAGAGTCCGTTAAGAAGACAGGTTGATTCTGCCGTTAACCCTTCCGTATTAGTTACAGTATAGAGTAATGGGATTGACAATGTCAGGCACCACTCCTAGTTCTGTAATGAACTTTCTAATCCAAACTGCTTCCTTTGCTGCTTCCGCAGCAGCGATGTACTCTGACTCAATCGTAGAGAAAGCTACGCCTCCCTGCTTGGAACTTTTCCAACTGACCGCGCCCCCATTCAAGATAAACAGGTATCCTGATTGGGATTTAAAATCATTCTCATTTGTGAGATGACTAGCGTCTGAAAATCCTTCAATTTTCAGATCTCCTTCTCCGTACACTAGGAACATATCTTTAGTCCTTCTCAAGTACTTAAGAATGTTCTTGATGGCAATCCAATGCTCTTCTCCCGGATTCCCTTGGTAACGACTCGTTACTGATAACGCGAACGCTACGTCAGGTCTAGTGCATAGCATAGCATACATAATCGAACCGATCGCGCTGGCATACGGGACTACAGCCATGCGTCGTTTGTCATCATCAGTTTTAGGACATTGATGATTGTTTAACTTCACTCCATGTACCATGGGTAAGTTACCTCATTTCGATTGAAGCATGCTAAACCGATTTAGCACCTTTTCAATGTATGTAGCCTGTGAAAGACCAAGTAGTCTACGCGATCTATCTCTATAGATCTTTATACCAAGTATATAGGCTGTTTCACCAAGGTCTTTCATTGAGAAGTTACCGGATAACCATACTTTCACCGATTGTAATAGAGCAATGTCATTTCCCATTAATAGTATATCGTCCACATATAGTATGAGAAATGTTATAGAGCTCCCACTTGCTTTCTTGTAAATGCAAGCTTCCTTGCAATTTTGTTCGAAACCAAATTGTTTTATGGTTTCGTCAAAACGCTTATTCCAGCTTCTAGATGCTTGCTTGAGTCCATAAATGGATCTCTGAAGTTTGCAAACTTTATTTACATCCTCAAGCAGGTTTCCGTTTAGGAAAGCTGTTTTCACATCCATTTGCCAAATCTCATAATCAAAATGAGTGGCAATTGCAAGCATGATTCTGATTGATTTGGACATATCCACGGGAGAGAAGGTTTCGTCATAATCAACGCCTTGTTTTTGACGATATCCTTTCGCTACCAACCTAGCTTTGTAGGTGCTAACCTTTCCATCCATGCCAGTCTTCCTTTTGAAGATCCACCTGCACCCAATGGGTTTTATCCCCTCGGGTGGATCAACCGAAGTCCACACTTGGTTAGTATACATGGAATCCATTTCAGAATCCATGGCCTCAAGCCATGCTTTAGAATCTGGACTAGTAAGAGCCTCTTCGTAGTTTTCGGGTTCGTCATCTAACACGGGAACCTCATCATCATCTCCCACTAGAAAACCATATCTAACTGGGAGTTCACGAACTCTTCGTTATCTATGAATAGGTGCCACTAGAGTCTCATCTAATGGGAATTCTTCGGGTACTTCAACCGCTTCTGTTGTTTCAGCCGGCGTCTCTTCCTCTTGAACTTCGTCGAGTTCAATCACGCTTCCCTTTTGTGTTTCTTCGAGAAACTCTTTCTCTAAGAAGGTTGCGTATCTGGATACTATTACTTTCTGATCATCTTAATGATAGAAGTAATACCCTACGGTCTCTTTGGGATATCCAATGAAGAAACATTTATCAGATTTAGAATCTAATTTTTCGGACGCAATGCGTTTGACATATGCCGAACAACCCCATACTCTCATAAGTGAAAACACAGGTTTCCTACCAATGAACAATTCATACGATGTGGAACTAGCGGATTTAGTTGGTACTCTATTTAGGGTGAAGAGGGCGGTTTCTAAGGCATAGCCCCATAACGTCTTTGGAAGCAAGGCCATGCTCATCATGGATCGTACCATATCTAATAGGGTACGGTTTCTCCTCTTGGATACACCATTGTGTTGTGGTGTATAGGGAGGTGTCCATTGCGAGCATATCCCACATTCAGTTAGATAATTCAGAAAATTATCAAAATGATATTCGCCACCTCGATCGGATCGAAGCGTCTTTATTTTCTTTCTTAATTGATTTTCTACTTCATTCTTGAAGCATTTGAACTTGTCAAAGGCTTCTGATTTGTGCCTCATCAAGTAGATATAACCATAGCGAGTATGGTCATCTATGAAGCTAATGAAGTATCTGAATCCTCCTCTTGCTTGGACTGACATAGGACCGCATACATCTGAATGAATGAGTCCTAGAGTGTCTGATACATGCTCACCTTTATTGCTAAAGAATGTCTTTGTCATTTTACCTTTTAAACATGATTCGCATGTTTCCATTGATTCAGGATCAATTGGATCTATAAGCCCATCTGAATGTAGCTTTAGCATGTGTCTCTTGTTTATATGACAATGCCACAAGTAAGTTGAATTATCTAGCTTATGTCTTTTGGTATCAATTGCGAAAACAGAAATCAACACATAAATCCCATTTTGTGATATTCCTGAGAAATAGAAAATCGAATCTCTATAAAAATTGCAATGTTTGTTCTTTATAGAACATACCAGACATTGGAGTACCGACTTTTCCCTTCTGGAGGGTAGCTCGGTACAAAGAACAATTTCTCTTCCAATGCCCCACGTCACCATAATAGTGGCACTTTCTTTTAGGCTTCTTCACTTCCTTTCCCTTAACTTTAGTGGGCATGGCTTTCTTACCTTTCTTGGGATGTTTAGGATTGGGAGAATTACCTTTCCACTTCTTTGATCCCTCTATGACAATAGCCGGTATTGCCTTGTCTTTCTTCATATTGGGCTCAACTGACTTGAGCATATTTGCAAGCTCTTCAAGAGAGGTTTGCAAGTCATTCATCTGATAGTTCATGATGAACTATGAATAACTCTTTGGGAGTGATTGAAGAATTAAGTCTACACTTAGTTCGTTATCCATCGCGAATTCAATACTAGAAAGTTTGGTAATATAGCCAATCATCTTGACACAATGTGTCATGATTGATGTGCCCTCTTGCATCCTGCAACGATATAACAGCTTGGATATCTCGTAGCGTTCGCACCTGGTTTGTTTCCCAAACAGTTCCTTTAGGTGCATGATGACGGAATAGGCATCCATCTCCTCATGTTGCCTTTGTAATTCCGACGTCGTCGATGCAAGTATGATGCAACCGGCATGATCATCATCAGCCTTGTGCTTCTGGTAAGCATCAATTTCCTCGATGGGAGCATCATCCTCAGGGATAGGGGGTATCAATGTATCAAATACATACCCTATTTTATCGAACTTCAAAACAATTTTGATGTTGCGATACCAGTCGATGAAGTTTGAACTATTCAATTTGTTATCGGTGAATGTATTTTGCAGATTGGTGTTAGTCATGATTTTAAGAGTGTTTAATTAAAATGAGAGTGAGAAAGAGTAAACGTATGTTATTCATTTGTTTTAAAGTATAACAATCTAAAATTATAGGCCTTTTAATTTATTTCAGATTGCTCCCACTATTTTGCCAAATTAATAACCCTCCATATTAATTCGAAGAATTTCACAAATCCTTTAGTGAGATAGGATCCTAACTCCTGAGATTTCGGCTTAACTTTAGCCAACAAACTAGTCTCATTCGTTAGGTAGATTCATTCAATTAATCACATCTCCAATGTGACTCCTAGGTTATTGGGTTACTAACCACATTAGTAACTAATATGTCATTCATATTAATCCCAACCATTTTTCCCATTAGTGTATGACAACATGACTTTTGCCAACCAATTGTCATAATCTAATTTAAGTATTACCCCATATTCATGAAAGAACTATTTTCGATAATCCAGGTGTTACCATAAGACCCCGAGCTTGACTTTTTCCAACAACCCAAATGCCCCCAGTACTGCCGGCTGAATTATAATATTAGGGAGGGGCAACCGATTTTAATAACTTATTTATTTACTTAACTTTTTAATGAGGGATTTTTATTTAAAGTCTCATAATCTAACTTAGTCTTGATTTGCTTTAGCATACATCAGACATACATTCACACATACATTGGCGTTATGGACATATCATCTAAATTATTCCGTCGAGCCAGGGACGGAATAAAAGGGCAAACCTAAGGAAATACTAACTATTACATATTTCTCTTTAGGTCCTCCGTCTTCTCCTTGGCGCCTTGAAAATTACATATTAATTTTCTATACTACTAAAAGAAAACTTCAATTGAATTGAAGGGAATCAGATGAGAAGAGAAATTACAATAGATAGTAGAAAGGCAGGACGCGCATGCCCTATTTCAAAAATACCAAAAGAATAAAAGAGGGTCCAAATATGTCCATAACTCCAAACATGCAAAGACTCAATTAAATAAATTTAATTGGTTGATTACATAACTGATTTATGTAATATTTATGTTAATCACATTAACTTATCAAATTAATTTCCATCTAATTTTACTTCTAACCGTTTTGTATCTTTATATTAATTCTTAGATTAATATAACCATACAAAACTTCAATCATGCATATCCCAATTATTTTGATTTCAATTCATTTAACGCTTTGATTTACAACTTGGTAAAACAAACTTTTAAACGATTATTCATTCGATAATCAAAACAGAAAACTATTAATTTCTGAAAACATTCTAAAACAATTTTAAAACGGTTTTCAGAAATAGGATAGTCTACAATAGATTTCCGTTTTATCATTTAGAATTAATAAAACTAATTTTATCAACCTAACTATAAAACTAATAGATTTTGTTATAATGATTATCAACCGAAATAATTAGGAACATAAGCATAATCAGTTTTAATTAACAATTAATCAAAACTTTATTTATCTTTAGAATTAATCAATCAACACTATTTGTCAATTAATCCTAACCATAAATATTTATTCAATCCTATTGAAAACTTCTATATTTTCATATATGAAATAACGGATTTAACAATGGCTCTGATACCACTGATGGAAATAGGGCTAAGGTATAGCAGCGAAAATATAAAAAATTTTAGCCTACTTCCTTTTAACCATAGGATCTGTTAATCGTTATTTCATATAAAGAGGGATAAGAAGATATACCTTTCGATGATCAATCTACCGTTGCAAACGAAGTGCCCACAACTTCAAATGAGATGTAAACTGTTTACCAATCTGTCCCTATTCGAAACAGACCTTCCAGACCTCCGAACGGCAATCCCTTCGGTGGAAACGTGGAAGAATGTGTCTAGAAGCTACTGTCCAAAAATCGCGACGATCCGATGGTTCAATCTCTGGGAATCCATTTTGATTGTTTTTCCTTCTTTCGTGAACACGGTGAGATTAAGTTAGAATCAACCCTTATGAGATGCAACCAAAATAGATTGCCTCTAATAAACCAACACAAGATCAAAGAGAAAGAGGGATGAATAAGATTAATCAATCGATGGAAAGCCGTATGAATTCTTGTCCACGAACTTGGGGATGGGAATTCACTTTCTCTCTCTAAATGCAATTTTCGAAAAACTCAAGTAGGGGAGGAAGAAGCATCAATCGAAATTCACATGTAGGAGGGGTATATATATTTGCTTGTATCTAAACCCTAGTTAGATAGGAATAGGTTACTTAATAGGAATCCAATTCGGAATAGGATTTGTAATTATTATCTTACTATATATCTAATATAATTAGGATAATAATAAATAACCTAGTTAGATAATAATAGGAGTATATTAATCTAATTAAAACTCCTAACTTGATTATCTCTTAATTAATTTAATTTCACAATCCTAATCAAATTAGGATGAATGGAATAAATTAATTCCTTACTCAAATACATATAAATTTCGGCCCCTCCATGTAATTGGGCCTTACTGGGCTTAATTGGGCTTCCATCTATTAATCAGATCCATCTCGCTTTTGTTTCCAAGTCTTATGTGTGATCCATTAGGTCCTTACTACTTCTGGTCGTATGCAACTATTAAATTAATTTCTTCAAGAATTATATTTAATCATTGCATAACGGAATGATGAACAGAGCATGTTATCGGCATGTCCGTAATCATTCCCCCAGAGTCCGTTAAGAAGACAGGTTGATTCTGCCGTTAACCCTTCCGTATTAGTTACAGTATAATTCGATCCTTTATCAACTACATCCTTGAACTGAATCTTATGACTATGGATGATGTCAAGTCACATATAGCGAGACGTTCGTTTTACTTGTGCAGGCCGAGTCAACTCAAATAGATAGGTTAAGTGAAATCTGTATTTATACTCTTAAGCTATCACCTTGCAAGGATTTAGAGTCGAGTCTTCCACAAACGATCCTTGGACGTATCTCCCATTCATCGGGAGTGATAAATGCTCAATCCAATGTATAACTACCCTGACATTACCTCCTGTGACACCCAACCTTTGCAGTTCACACCCCAAAGTCATCTCTGTTAAGGATCGTGGGACCACGCGATCAAAGTCTCACATTCAGTAATTCAGGATGACCAATTAACATTCCTTTGAGTCTGAGGATTATTTATACCTATTAATACCAATGAGATGAACAGGTGACAAGGACGAATCTACCCATCCTGTTATCTCAAATCGGATCCCCAATCCTGATGAACGACGTTTCATCGGATCTATGTAACTGTCCATATATCTTTATATATGAAGCTTGTGAGATCAGCTTTCTGTCGAACAGAAGACATTGTTACATACAAGTCTCAACAGTGATATATCAATCCTAAACACATCACTTGACTTGGGGTAGTTTTAAGTTTATTAGTTTATTATAAAGTTTTGTCTCACTTCATGCTTGTATGAACACTTTATAATCACTTTAAACAAACTTATGGATTTCCTTTTATTAGACTTTATTTGGTGCTTTAAAAGGGATTGCCTTTATATAGTTATAAAACATATATCTTATTAAAACAAATGATATAAAGAACAATTCATTTACAATAAGTTTGTATCCTGCAACAATTGTCTATAGGACACTAAACCCTAACAATGCATTCTCACACACAGTGCACTCCCCCTATATGCAGGACGTGTATAGAAGATACACTCCAGGAGCACGAACACACGGGGCGTGTATTCTCATACGTGGGGCGTATACCAAACACGCAAGACGCTTCCCCCATACGCAGGACGTGTACTAGACGTGTGTAAAAGACAGACTCCAGGAGCTCGACTACGCGCGGTGTAACACCAAAGACGCCACGCGTAGTCATCATCGACTATACACACCAGGATCATAAGCTCGAATACGCGGGGCGTAACCAGGTACACGCAGGGCGTACGTGCTATTTTTCTGCATTTACAATTTTTTTGGGAATTTGTATATTGTTTTTTTTTTCAAGTGCTATAAATGTTCGTCAATAAAAGAATAAATGTGCCATGGCCAAAAAGAATGCATAGATGGCTTATCAACTCACAAAACAATGTCCATTCGTGCTACACGAATAAATAAATGAAAGAATGAATGTACAAACTCAAAACAAAGATGAAAAGTATGGGCAACCCATGAACGCGCCTCACGGAAACAAACAAAAATCAGGCTTTGGGTATTTCGCCCAAGATTCACAAAGTTTGGAGGCGGCCTCTTTGTGTTGCTCGCTCTGTCGGTGCCATGCCAACATTTCATCGTAATGATTGGCCAATCGATCTTTCTCACGGCCCAGCTCTTCCTCCATCCGCGGGAAGCAAGCCATAAACCCGGAGCTAGCTCTAACCATATCTTCCTTAAACGCTCGAACTTCAGCCACCTCCTTCTCCAATGCCGCAAGCCGCTCCTTAACAGCTGCAATTTTGACTAATCGTTGCCTATCCGCTTCTTCAGCATCAACTAGAGCATTAAACTTCTTACTGTAGGCCTCTAACTCTGCCATGTTTGATCTAACTCGAGCTGCAAGACCTGCTGCCACGTTTTTCTCAGTAACATAGGACTGATAGCAAAATAATACGTGGTTCTTGGCGGATTTCAACGGTTCAGTCTTGAAGGGATGAGCACACACACCCATCATAAGGTCAAAATCAATCATAGTGCTTTCAACACGGGTCGGAGTCTAAGAGTCAAGAGGAGAGGCGACAAGCTTACTGAGATTGGCACGAGCATCACTCAAAGAATCATCAATAGGCAAGGATGAGTCAGCTACGGCGTTAGGCGGTCCTTTCAAAAATGAAAAATCCAAACCAGCAAAAGGATTATCAGCCTTAAGACCGACATGAACTAATGGAGGACGCACTAGAGCTGATTCCTACCATATTCACAAATGACAATTCAATCAAACAATATAACTCAAGCATCCCAAATGTAGTTCATAAAATAACGGAGTAGCAAAATCATACAAACCTGAGACAATGGTGCGGCAATCAATCGGTTTAAAGAGGATGCAGAAGGAAGATGTGTTCATTCTGGAAGTTGCAATAGAGTCATATCCACCTCGGCCGAGCTATCATCAAGAGACAGAGTTCTAATCGAAGAAGTCATGTTCCAACGTGCCCCTAGTTGATCCAGCGCTCCATCCTCAAAACCAAAGTATAGGGCTTCGTCAGAATCAATTCTCTCTCCTGGTCTCACAAAAGGGCCTACCGTAGTAGGTACCTGCCCTCCCCCATCCAACATGATTGCTTTGCCTTTGCCCGTTTCATTTATCTCAAGAGCATTCGGGACTAGAAGAGTCGGATTGTTATCCTTTCCCGAGCTACCGCTCGAATCTAAAAAAATGAATAAAACGTATATGTATATAAAATGTACATACAAAACAAAACAAACAGAGATCACCAACGGGTGGAATACACTGCTGAAAAATGGTATCCTACCAAGCATCAATTGAAGGTTGATCCGACCCAAGAAAAAGTGGGCCCTGATCATATCCCGCATCTAGAACTGCAGCGGCTATATCTTCGTCACTAGCTCCATATTGCTGAGAAGAGGTAGGAAACGGGAGTGGCCCTGGAATAGCTTGGAAAAATCCTAATTGACGTGCCCAAAGACAAGGTGCATACAAAGTCAGACCAGGATTTGATGATCTCGAGGGAATACCAGACTTTTCTTATTCGCAGGGAATTGATAAGTTTCCCTATGAAGGGCTAATTCGGTAGCGCTACTCATGGGATAAGGGGGCAAAGGCAAATTGTTCATAGCAACAGGGCTAATTGTAAAGACACTGTCCTGAAATTGGAAGTACAGACACAATCAATCAAAGCCTATGGATGCTACCTTCAAATACATAATCATGAAATTACAAAAATTACCTCCTGCAAGCCAAGGGATATGCCTAGGCGAGAATCAGCGCGAATGGTGTCAGAATATGAGTTCGCAGCTGTGACAAACAGATACAAATTTCAGCAATACAATTCCAACTCCATGTAATAGTTCTAGAATTCTTATGTTTTTATTCCAATTCAATTTATTTTCTCATAAAATGTGATTCTACACACACAAAAGCAAAAGAAAAATAAAAAATAAAGAAATAAAGAAGAAAAATAGATTGCATACCCATGCTTGAGAAACTGAGAGCTTGATTCTAAGTGTTCTTGAGCTTGGAGGAAAAGAAAATGGCAGAAACAAAGATAACAAAAAGAGAGAGAAAGGAGAAAAAGAAGAGTTGTGAATGGTTTAAGATAGAGAGTTCCAAGGAATTCAAATTGTAAAATCCTGCAGGATTCTTTTCTCTATTATCTTAAAAAAAAGAAAAAGTATTTAATAAAACTTCTTTTGTACATAAATTTTATTATTCCTAATTCATTTATGCACAAAAGAGGGGGGCAATTGTTGGTCCAGAAAAATAAAATAATTATTTTTATGTATATAAATGCTTGGGTTATGTTTTTAGGATATGGTTTATATTTTCTAGAAAATAATACACGTGTAAGCTAACCTGCAACCCATAAGAGAGTCCGGCACCACGCGGGGCGTGTCCTCAATACGCAGGGCGTACTCAAGGCGTCCGGAGAAATCGCGTCAGAGACTCAAATACGCAGGGCGTTTCCACCTTTACGCGGGGCGTACTTTCTTATGCGGGACATACTTGCCAATACATCATGCATAAGACGCATCTGCAGAGTGTTCCAAGATCATAAGCTCCAATACGCAGGGCGTATCCACCAATACGCATGGCGTACTCCTTCACGCGGGACGCGATACCAGAGATGCCACGCGTAGAAATCAACAAAAAACGCACAAGGCCCAGTATTCGCCAACACGCATGGCATAGTAGGACATACCCGGAGCGTGTCGTCTCGTCAATGAAGCAGTCAACGGCAGTTAAGTTAGTTGGAGAATTAGTTGGAGTTAGTTAAGTTAGTTGGTAATGAAAAGACCAAAATACTCTAATACCTCTAACTAATTACCAAAACACCACTTAAAAATACTATAAATAGACCCCCTCCCCTACACTAAAACACACACTCAATCACAACACAACTCCCCTCTCTAAAGGTCTCTTTCAATGCCCTCTCTTTAGTTTTTAAGTTCTTAGCTCCTAGTTCTTAAAGTTCTTCAAAGTTCTTCCTTTCGTTCTTTTTTTTTTTTAGCTTCAATCCCTCTTTTAAGCTTCCTTTAGCTTCAATTCAAGTTCTAAAGCCTTCTTTTCGAGTTTCTCAAATCAAATTAGCATTCCTAAGATGTTACTCTGCTCAAGTTTTCAATTAGAATTTCTTTTCTAAAGTAATTTTCCAGATTCGTCCAGTCACTTTCAAAGCTCAATTCTGTCCATTTAAAGTTATTTTTTGCCTTCAATCCCTTCGACAAAGTTGTTTCTAACGTCCTGAATTTCGATCTAGCCTTTTGATTCACTCAATTCCGTGTCCAGAAACTCCGTTTACAAGCTGATCTTTATACCCCAAATTCTTTTAGCTATTCTGCCCAGATTTTTCCAGATTCAACTAGTCGTTTTCAATCCTCAATTACGTCTGTTTAAAGTCCATTTTAGCCTTCAATCCCTTATAGAAAGTTGTTCCTGACTTCCCGAAGTTCAATCTACACTATTTACTCATCCAATTCAGAATTCTTAAGCATTCCAATCAAGCTTCCTAAAGTCCAAGTCTAAATCTGCCCCATTTGCCTACCAACGTTTAGTCATTGTACAAAGCACATACCGTACGGGCCCGACCGGTTGCAGCTCTTCGAGGACCTCGCACCTACACCAAAATTCAACTTCAATCCGAGATAGCTATTGTGGCTCCGAGTTTGTTATCGAATTTCGATTTATTTTATCGCATCTCAATTCTTTATATTGATTTGTTTGCTCCAATTCAATTGATTACCTATATGTTTAATATAGAGATTTCTCAATTGTAATTCATTTCCAATTTTATGTATTCAAACACTTATTCATCAATAAAATACCAATTTTCACCAAATCTTGTGTCAATTTTGCATCTTTAAATTCCTTTATTTTCACGTCTTCAATTTATTCACATTAGCTTAAATAAAACAATTTATCTAGCAAAGTTTCTATAACGGCGCTAGAGACCCAAGAGGGACTTTTTCAATCCTTGCGTCCCTCGCCAATCGTTTCGTTTAGAATTCAAGTTTTGGCACGCAAATCCATAAACTTAACCAACTTTAATAATTAAGAAATAATTTCTCTGGCACGCCCGCACCCTAACCACACGGGACAAGGTTGAAATTAGCATATTTGCAAAATATCGCCAACAGTACCAAAATAGGTTTATGGTTTTTTAGGAAGTATCAATTTAAGCTTCATGTATAAAAAATAACATCAACATAGGTTTAATATTTAAAAAAGTACTACCAATTAAGGCATCGAGAACGGAACGAGACATGTCATTGATATTACTCTGTTAAACTTTGTCAATTGTACGTGGAAGGAGAAATTAGAACTTAACGGGATAATAGGAATGACGTGTCCAATCTGTTCTTGATGTCTGAAATGATATTTTTTTTAAACGTTAAACTCATATTGGTGTTATTTTATACGTGAAATCTAGATTAATATTTCTCCAAAAACTATAGACCTACTTTAATATGTTATCCCATTTTTTAATCCAGTTGCTTAAAACTTGCAATAAAAGATATTATTTTTATTTTTTTTACTACCATGTGCCACATAAGTGATACCATGTCTATGTAAAAATATATTCTTTGTAATGTTTATGTTGTTTTATTATTTCGATTTTTAAACAAAAGACGTAATTTTTAATTTTTTTTCAGCTATGTGCCACATAATATGTCCTATGTAAAAATAGATTCTTTCTAATATTTTTATAATATACTAGTTTTTGACCTGTGCGATGCACAGATTCATCTTAATATATAAATATTAATAAAAATATAATCTAATAATTACAATTAATGATATAAAGGTGCTATATAAATTGTACCAAAAAATGGGCTATATAAATTAAATATTATTATTTTATTTTCACATTTGATTTAAATAATCTTTTTATAGATAAATATAATAATATAATTAAAATTAAAATATTATATATTATATTATATTTTTTATCAGGAAAAAAAAGGAGGAAGTGACACCTCAGCTCTATTGTTACTGTTTTATATTATATACCAAACTGTCACACCTGACCCTAAATGACTTCAATCGGCATCGGGTGTGAAATAGAAAGATAATAATCAATCCTTAAGAGTCTCCAATTTATCCACATATCATTATATTACAATTCTAATACCAAAGTTCTAACCATAATTCTAACAATAAGCATCCAACTTCCCAACCTCGCCTAATCGGGCGGTAACCTTCTCTCTGTCATGTACTTTCTCACCTAAAAACATTTAAACATTTAAAAATGTGAGATAAAAATCTCAGTAAGAAACTATCCGCTATAAAAATCAGCTTTACTTAACATAGCTACATATATACCTTTAGAAAAGGATTTAATCAAAACATTATTAAATATACTCAAAACCAAAGTTCATCATATAGTCAAAGTAATAAACCAAAAACCAAAAATATATAATCTTGTATCGACTCTTGAGTTCAAAACCTTATTAAATAGTATAATCAAATAAGCGTTTTATCAAACCCAAATCGTAATCAATGAAACGTAAAACCTGATATCAAAATCAATCATAACGAAAAACATAATCCAAATGAACTTAAAACATTGTATCCATCCTCGAGTTTTCCCCCTTAAGTATCAATCCATAATAACCACATATATAGTCGAGACGTATGGTCTTACCCAACACTTCTTTTGCCATACCCAATAGGTCTTCAAAATGTGTACACAGGCCATGTCCCTCACTGAACATGGTCTTCAAATATGGAACCACCGATCCGGATAGCTCTCGATGGATATAAAATCATAAAATCATAAAACCATAACGTGCTCAAATATCCTTTCACAATCAAATGCCAAACTATTTCTTAACCAAAATCATTTGGCGTCAATTAGCCATTTTTTATCATAAAAATCATATTTGGACATCAATCCAAAATAATAACAACAATAACCGCAACAGATTTCTCAATCCAAAAACAATTCGTAAGAAATCATCAACTTCATTTTGTTCAATATAGATATATATTAAAACCAAAAACATATATGTATATATGTAAATCAACCAAATTAAGCCTTAAATCAACACAATCAAGTAAAATCTGAAATTCACATAGAAGCATAATCAATAGCTTCATTTGAACCGTAATTTCATAATAAAAAGCAAAATCAGGAAAAACCCTAATTTTATAAAATTCCTGCATAACCCTAAAATATCAATTCCTGAAACTTCTTTGATTATATATATATCTGTATACATAAAATTCAAAATATAGTTGATAGTTACTTACCTTGGCTATTAATTAAAAACCACAAACCCGTTCAATTCGCCTCTAAACTCTGTCTAAGCCATTTCCCTCCAAACACTGTCAAAACTCAAAAACTCTTTGGCTAGGACTTAGATCTATGTACAAGGATGCTATGGTTCCAATTTCGAGTGATTCGGACGGTCGAATCTCCGTAAAACAAAAAAACGGTGAAGAAACGGTTCAGAGAAAACTGATGATAAAAGAAAAAGAAAAAGAAAAAGAAAAAGAAAAAGAAAATGGAGCAGATGATGATCCACCGATCAATATTTGAGATTTATATATCTCAAATATGGACAATATCCATTTTGGTCCTTCATCTTTATATAATCTTTTAAAAATTATTCAATTAGAGAGATTTTAGGGATTAATTTAAATTCTATAGAACCTTTAGATATAGTTTGGATAAAATAATCTTTTTATAGATAAATATAATAATACAATTAAAATTAAAATAGGGTGTTGCTAAATCCAGCCCCAATTTCCCACCTCTAGCCCGGCGAAAGGACGGAAGTACCATTTCAGTCTTTGAGGTGGGAAATTGGGGAAAAAAACCTCTCCCGGCATGTGGGCATGAGGTAATCACGCCTCACACTGTGGTGAGGCATTAGGTAATCACGCCTCACCACAGGGTGAGGCGTGAGACTATCACGTCCGCACCTACGGTGAGGTGTGATAGCCTCACGCCTCACCACATAGTGAGGTGTGATTACCTCACGCCCGCGTGAATAAATCACAAAAAAAATTATTCATAATTGTGATAACTCGAATTATCTGTTTAGAAATAAAATTATGGCATTTTAACTCGTATTACCCTTTAACAAATAAAATTTAAAAACATAAACATAAAAATAAAAACTAATAAACATAAAAATAAAAACTAATAAACATAAAAAATTTATAAACATAAAAGAGTAAATATAATATCAAAAGTGTTAAAATGTATGAAGTTCTACATACAAAAAAAAATATAGTTCGCCCGACGCCACGCATCCATAAACTCATTCATCTCCCTCTTAATGCGTGGAGCATCCTCATCAGATCGGTGGGTAGCCGCTAGTTGGATGACATGCCACAACCAGCTAACCCACTACAAAAAAAATTAATAAATAAATATTAAAAATTAAACACATATAAACTAATACTAAATAATAATAAACTTACAAATTCGTTGTTGGCGCGAACATGATATACATGAAGGAGATAAGGATGCGAATATCGCATATACCAGTTCATATAAGAAGGATCAACATACAGTGGGATCGTATCCAACTGGTCGCATCTCCTCCGGTCAATGCCCCGAGCCGATGGAAATCTCCGCCAGGTATCCTCAACTGTGACTAAGGAATGCGTGAGCTTATAACCTAAAGATACTTAAATTATAAAATTATACTAAAATACTTAAATTATAAATTTATAAAATTATACTAAAATACTTAAATTATACTAAATTATACTAAAATTGTAAAATCATACTAAAAAATACCTATACTCGCAAAGCGACCTCCTACGCGCTGGGTCGGCTGCTCATCGACATCCTCATCCTCACCCTCACGATCACATGCAGCTGCAGACTGTCGATGTAACTGGGCTACCACCTCCAAGTAGTCCTCCACAGAATCGCTATCAGGCGCTCTGTCACCTGTATCCATCGCCCCCTCCAGTCCATCAATATCGGGTTGCTCCACAATCAGTCCCCTCCTTAACTGGTTCGTCGTAGCCCCTCTCTGCCTACGACCGGATACATCAATACCACTCAATCTCGTATGTTGTGGTGTATCATCCTCGTCGTCTTTATCTAGACGATGACGGGATGGATTTCTCACCCCTAATAGGCCGCTCCGTCTACAAATTAATTTAAATTATATCTAGTTAATAAAAAAATGGTAACATATAAATTATAAATTACACTAAATTAATTTAATTGTACATATTGTAAATTTAAAAAAAAAACCTTGGGCGTATGCAAATCACACCCACACTAGTGGTCGGGCGTATGCACATCACGTCCGACCTATGGTTCCGACGTATGAACATCACGCCCGACCAGTGGTGCAGGTTTATGGCTAGTTTCGTCTAGTGGGTCGTAAATACGATGAAATGTGTATATTACGATAGGTGCTTTATGACTATGGATGTGGTCTTTCTAAATGCTTTGTGTCTACTAGACATCACTACTTAGGGGCAAGTGTACACCGTCGTATCAAGTAATAATCCGGTTAAGACCGGGTATCGAATCCGCGGGATTTATAATTGCAAGTATTAAATGACTCGGTTTTATACGTTGTTTAAGCGGTGAATACTTTGAGGTTGATATGGGGACCAACTACAAACTACTCCTAACCACGGGTGAGGCAAATTTATATAACGAAACTCTAAAAAGTGATACAGATGGCGATAAGTTATAACTATGACAAATAACGACTCCTAATGCATATACGGTTAATGTTTTGCTCTTGTAAAGATGACTACGTGTAGTGTAACCGACCCATGAAGTACTTAGACTACGTGGTTCCTAGTCGAGGCGTGTCTAATGCTTAGGACTAGAAATTAGGGCCCGTAAGTTCTGTGGCTTGTCAATTCCTACGGTTTCCAGAGCGTCACTTTTGGTAAGGCAACACCTATATGAATCCCTAAAGATAGCCCAAATGGCATCGAAAATCGCGTTCTCCTGCACGATAATCAATTACGGGTATCAAAACAAGCAACAAACATCAACACATATATAGAAAAAGAGATTATGAATCATAAATTATAAATATGGAGAATGTAAATATGAATTAGAACCAAGCCTAGTACATAGGATGGGATCAAGCTAATTAGTAAGTGAAAAGGGAAGAATCCACCCTCGGAACTAGCTAACCGGACTCAAAGCCATCTCTTAGGACTTGGATGGTGGAGCTTTCGAGCTTGGTGCACGGAGATGGAGCGGAACTTTGATGGAATGCCGGAATCGACGAACAAACCCTCAAGGTGGAAGAGTTTTGCTACACAAAGCCTAAAAACAAAACCTAAAACTACAATTGACAAGAATTTAAGCTAAAGATGCATGTTACAATGGGTGTAAGGTATATCCAAGGTTAAGAGTAAATGAGTTCTAGTCACTCTTATTTATACATCAAACTAGGGGTGAGATTGTAATTCCACAAGGTGCAAGCATGGAGGAACATGATTTTGTGCAAAAATCCCATAATACGCCTCGAGTATGGTGGCATACGCCCCGTGTGTTTGCCCATTCCGTCAGAAATCTCCTACATGTGGACCAATTCCAGATTTTGTTGTCTCAAACACGCCCCGTGTAGACTGCGATGCGCCTCGCATGTTTGAGACTCTGACTTTTTATTGCTTGATTTGGTCCTTTTACGCCATGCGTAGCTTGAGGCACGCCCCGCGTAAATGAGTCTCTGGTCTTTTATGTTGAAGAACTTCCTTACACGCCCCGCGTGTAAGGTGGTACGCCCCATGTATGCATAGTTGACTCAGAGAGACCATGCAGTCTGACTTTCAGGATTAGGCTAATCATTTCTAACATGTGTCATACGCCTCGCACAGGGTGGTATACGCCTCGCATATGCTGACTCGATCCCATATGGTGCTTGTGGATAGGGCAATTATTTCTGACTTCATGTTTCACGCCCCGCGTAAGGAATGAGACGCCCCACGTATAGAGTGGATTTTCACTCCTTGCTCGTGACTGAAATACAAATCTCGAGAGCCGAGTTAGCTTGACGTTTTTATTTCCTAAATTAATCAAAAACAAGGGAAATCACCCCAAAGTACGGATTTTATTTTTATTTCGTTATTTTATTAAAACACTCTATTTTTGTAATTAAACTTATTTATTTCATCCAAAATTAACCCGTGAATCACGCTAAAAGATAGGGGTAAAATACCCCTATCGAACCTCCTCTGACTTTAAAGTTGTACTTGTCCTCAAGTAAAAGAAATCGAAAGACAATGGATTGAGATTATTAAGAAACAAACCAACGGTTGGTTTTGTTGGGGTTTAGTGTCCTATAAACAATTGTTGCAGGATACAAACTTAATGTAAATGAATTGTTCTTTATATCATTTGTTTTAATGAGACATATGTTTTATAACTATATAAAGGCAATCCCTTTTAAGCACTAAATAAAGTCTAATAAAAGGAAATTCGTAAGTTTGTTTAAAGTGATTATAAAGTGTTCATACAAGCATGAAGTGAGATAAAACTTTATAATAAACTAATAAACTTAAAACCACCCCAAGTCAAGTGATATGTTTAGGATTGATATATCATTATTGAGACTTGTATGTAACAATGTCTTCTGTCCGACAGAAAGCTGATCTCACAAGCTTCATATATATAGATATCTGGACAGTTACATAGATCCGATGAAACGTCATTCATTAGGATTGGGGATCCGATTTGAGATAACACGATGGATAGACTCATCCTTGTCACTTGTTCATCTCATTGGTATTAATAGGTATAAGTAATCCTCAGACTCAAAGGAATGTTAATTGGTCATCCTGAATTACTGAATGTGAGACTTTGATCCTGCGGTCCCACGATCCTTAACAGAGATGACTCTGGGGTGTGAACTGCAAAGGTTGGGTGTCACATGAAGTAATGTCAGGGTAGTTATACATTGGATTGAGCATTTATCACTCCCGATTAATGGGAGATATATCCAAGGATCGCATGTGGAAGACTCGACTCTAAATCCTTGCAAGGTGATAACTTAAGACTTGAAATACAGATTTCACTTAACCTATCTTTTTGAGTTGACTCGGCCTGAACAAGTAAAACGAATGTCTCGCTATATGTGACTTGACATCATCCATAGTCATAAGATTCAGTTCAAGGATATAGTTGATAAAGGATCGAATTATACTGTAACTAATACGGAAGGGTTAACGACATAATCAACCTGTCTTTTTAACGGACTCTGGGGGAATGATTACAGACTTGCCAATAACATACTCAGTACATCATTCCGTTATGCAAGGATTAAATATAATTCTTGAAGAAATTAATTTAATAGTTGCATACGGCCAGAAGTAGTAAGAACCTAATGGATCACACATAAGACTTGGAACCAAAAGAGAGATGGATGTCATTAATAGATGGAAGCCCAATTGAGCCCAGTAAGGCCCATTTAAATAGAGGGGGCCGAAATTTATATGTAATAAATAAGGAATTATTTTAATTCCATTAATCCTAATTTGATTAGGTTTGTGAATTAAATTAATTAAGAGATAATTAAGTTGGGAGTTTTAATTAGATTAATATACTCCTATTATTATCCAATTAGGTTATTTATTATTATCCTAGATATATTAGATATGTAATGAGATAATAATTGGGAATCCTATTCCGAATTGAATTCCTATTAAGTAACCTATTCCTATATAACTAGGGTTTAGATACAAGTGATTATATATACCCCCTCTATACATGAATTTCGGCTAAGCTTTTACCCTCCCCTCTATGTGATTTTCAAAATTTACATACAAGAAAGAGAAAAGAATTCGGCTCCCCTAGTTCGTGGAAAAGAATTCATATGGCTTTCATCGATTGATTAATTACATCTATCTTTCTTTCTCTTTGATCTTGTGTTGATTTGTTAGAGGCAATCTATTTTGGTTGCATCTCATACGGTTGATTCTAACTTAATCTTCTTGTGTTTTGCTTTGTGCCTGGGAACTCGAAGTAGAGTTGTGGGCACTTCATTAACAACGGTAGATTGATCATCATAAGGTATTTCTTCTTAACCTTCTTTATATGAAATAACGATTAACGGATCCTATGGTTCAATGGAAGTAGGCTAAAAATTTTATATTTCCGCTGCTATACCTTAGACTAATTTCCAACAGTGGTATCAGAGCCATCGTTAAATCCGTTATTTCATATATGAAATTTAGAAGTTTTCAATAGGATTGAATGAATGTTTATGGTTAGGAATAATTAACAAATTGTTTGGTTAATTAATTCTAAAGATAAATAAGTTTTAATTAATTGTTAATTAAAATAGATTATGTGTGTGTTCCTAATTACTTCGGTTGATAATCATTGTAACAAAATCTATTTGTTTTATATAATAAAATTAGTTTTATTAATTCTAAAAGATAAAACGGAAATCTATTGTAGTTTTTCCTATTTCTGAAAAATCATTTTTAAAATCGTTTTAAAATCTGATATATATATTTAAAAAAAACGACAGCGCGTGAGGCGCGACCAGCCGCTGTCGCGCGGCAGCAGCACAATTTCGGGTCCCGGCCCACCCACTTGATTTTAACTGTTAAAATCGGCTTGAGTATAATTTATATATATATATATATATATATTTGTGTGTTTCGAAAATCAATAGTTTTCTGTTTTGATTATCGAATGAAAATTCGATTAAAAGTTTGTTTTTACCAAGTTGTAAATCAAAGTGTTAAATGAATTGAAATCAAAATAATTGGGACATGAATAATCGACGTTTTATATGGTTATATTAATCTAAGAATTAATATAAAGATACAAAACGATTAGAAGTAAAATTGGATGAAAGTTAATTTGACGAGTTAATGTGATTAACCAAAATATTACATAAGACGGTTATGTAATCAACCAATTAAATTTATTTAATTGAGTCTTTTCATGTTTGGAGTTATGGACATATTTGGACCCTCTTTTAGTCTTTTGGTATTTTTGAAATAGGGCATGCACGTCCTGCCTTTCTACTATCTATTGTAATTTCTCCTCTCATCTAATTCCCTTCAATTCAGTTGAAGTTTTCTTATAGTAGTATAGAAATTAATATGTAATTTCAAGACGCCATGGAGAAGATGGAGGACCTAAAGAGAAATATGTAATAGTTAGTATTTCCTTAGGTTTGGCCTTTTATTCCGTCTTTGGCTCGACGGAATAATTTAGATGATATGTCCATAACGCCAATGTATGTATGTGTGTCTGATGTATGCTAAAGCAAATCAAGACTAAGTTAGATTATGAGACTTAAATAAAAATCCCTCATTAAAAAGTTAAGTAAATAAGCAAGTTATTAAAATCGGTTGCCCCTCCCTAATATTATAATTCAGCCGGCAGTACTGAGGGCCTTTGGGTTGTTGGGTAAACTCAAGCTCGGGGTCTTATGGTAACACTTGGATTATCGAAAATCGTTCTTTCATGAATATGGGGTAATACTTAAATTAGAGTATGATAATTGCATGGGCAAACTCATGTTGTCATAAACTAATGGGCAAGATGGTTGGGATTAATATGAATAACATATTAGTTACTAATGTGGTTAGTAACCCAATAACCTGGGAATCACATTCGAGATATGATTGATTGCATGAATCTACCTAACAAATGGGACTAGCTGCTTGGCTAAAGTCAAGGCGAAATCTCAGGAGTTAGGATCCTAACTCACTAAAGGATTTGTGAAATTCTTCGAATTAATATGGAGGGTTAATAATTTGGCAAAATAGTGGGAGCAAAATGAAATAAATTAAAAGACCTATAATTTTAGATTGATATACTTTAAGCAAATGATTGACATACATTTTACTCTTTCTCACTTTCAGGTTTATTGACAATCTTATCAACTTTTAAAAGAGAGAACTAAGAACCTTGCCTTTTCCCTTCTCTCGAGCACTTGACCGAGTAACCCGCCCTTTATTAGCCAATTCATTTGGGACCCTGCGGATCCACTCTTTTTCCTATTCAAAGATCAGCCCTTTGAAAAGGTATAGCATCACATTTTAACAGACAAATGAAAGCTAAATAAATGCACTCTTATAATCATGACTAACACCAATCTGCGTTACATCCTTACCGATAACAAATTGAATGGTTCAAACTTCACTGACTGGTTTTGTAACCTCAAAATTGTTTTGAAGTTCGAAAGGACAGGGTATGTACTTGATACACCGATACCCCCTTACCCAATGGATGATGCTCCCTACCAAGAGGTTTATGCTTACTTGAAGCATAAAGCTGACGACGATCAAGTAGGGGACATCATACTTGCATCATTGACACTAGAGGTTAAAAGGCAACTACATTCAGATATGGATGCCTCTTCCATGGTCAAGCACCTTAAAGAGCTATTTGTGATAGAAACTCGGTGCGAGAGATTTGAAATAACCAAGGAGTTATATAAAAGCAAGATGCAGGAGGGTACATCTGTGATGGTACATTGTGCCAAGATGATCAGCCTCATGACCAAGTTTTCTAGTATTGGAGATGCGATGGACCATGAACTAAGTGAAAACTTACTTCTATAGTCCCTTCCTCAGAGCTCTACTCACAGTTCATCATGAACTATCAGATGAGTGGCTTACAAACCTCTCTTGTAGAGCTTGCGCATATGCTCGAGTCAGTCGAGCCTATTATAAAAGAAAACGAGGAGATACTGGCCCTTGCTGTTGAAGGATCGAGAAAAAGGAAAGGGGTCGCTCCCAATCCAAACCATCTTGATAATGCAAGGGGGCTGTGCTCACCGAAACAAAGGGAAAGGAACCAAGAAGCCCAAAGGAAAGTTCTACTATTTTGGTGACTTAGGGCATTGGAAGAGGGATTGCATGGAGTACCTAACCTTCTACGAAAAGGAAAATAACGGTGCTTCAGCATCTGGTATGTTTTATATTGAAATAAATACTGTTTCGCTGTATGAATCTTGGGTACTTGATACCGGATGTGGATCTCATATTTGTACAAATATGCAGGAGCTAAAACAGACTAAGGAACTAAAGAAAGGAAGCATAAACTTGCGAGTTGGAAATGGAGCAAGAGTTGCGCCCTCGCAATTGGAGATTATGTTTTACCTTTGCCCTCTGGGCTTGTAATAGAATTAAGGAATTTTTTATACGTTCCTGAGATGTCTCGTAACATATATCTATTAGCCGTCTTGTTGACGACGGTTTTCATATTTCAATAAAGAACAATAGTTGCAATTTTTATAAAGATTCGATCTTTTATTTTTCAGGAATATCACAAAATGGCATTTATGTGTTAGATGATAAAACTCCTGTTTTTGCAATTGATACCAAAAGACATAAGATAGATAATTCAACTTACTTGTGGCATTGTCATTTAGGCCATATAAACAAGAGATGCATGCTAAAGCTACATTCAGATGGGCTTATATATCCAATCGATCATGAATCATTGGAAACATGCGAATCATGTTTAAAAGGTAAAATGACAAAGAGACCTTTTAGAAATAAAGGTGAGCGTGTATCAGACACTCTAGGATTTATTCATACAGATGTATGCGGTCATGTGTCAGTCCAAGCAAGAGGAGGATTCAGATACTTCATTAGCTTCATAGATGACCATACCCAATATGATTACGTCTACTTGATGAAGCACAAATCAGAAGCTTTTAAGAAATTCAAATGCTTCAAGAATGAAGTGGAAAATCAATTAGAAAGGAAAAAAAAGACGCTTCGATCCGATCGAGGTGGCGAATATCTTTCAGATGATTTTCTGAATTATCTAACTGAATGTGGGATATGCTCACAATGGACACCTCCCTATACACCACAACACAATGGTGTATCCGAGAGGAGAAACTGTACCCTATTAGATATGGTACGATCCATGATGAGCATGGCCTTACTTCCAAAGTCGTTTTAGGGCTATGCCTTAGAAACTGCCCTCGTCACCCTGAACCGAGTACCAACTAAATCCGCTAGTTCCACACCATATGAATTGTTCATTGGTAGAAAACCCGTGTTCTCATTTATGAGAGTATGGGGTTGTTCAGCTTTTGTCAAACGCATTGCGTCTGAAAAATTAGATTCTAAATCTAATAAATGTTTCTTCATTGGATATCCTAAAGAAACCATGGGGTAGTACTTCTATCATCCAGATGATCAGAAAGTAATAGTATCCAGATACGCAACCTTCTTAGAGAAAGATTTTCTCGAAGAAACACAAAAAGGAAGCATGATTGAACTCGACGAAGTTCAAGAGGAAGAAACACCGATTGAAACAATAGAAGCGGTTGAGGTAGCCGAAGAAGTCCCATTAGATGAGACTCCAGTGGCACCTATTTGTAGATCACGAAGAGTTCGTGAACTCCCAGTTAGATATGGTTTTCTAGTGGGAGATGATAACGAGGTTCCCGTCTTAGACGATGAACCCGAAAACTACGAAGAGGCTCTTACTAGTCTAGATTCTAAAGCATGGCTTGAAGCCATGGATTCTGAAATGGATTCCATGTATACTAACCAAGTGTGGACTTTGGTTGATCCACCCGAAGGGATAATTCCCATTGGGTGCAGGTGGATCTTCAAAAGGAAGACTGACATGGATGGAAAGGTTAGCACCTACAAGGCTAGGTTGGTAGCGAAAGGATATCATCAGAAACAATGTGTTGATTATGACGAAACCTTCTCTCATGTTGCTATGTCCAAATCAATCAGAATCATGCTTGCAATTGCTGCTCATTTTGATTATGAGATTTGGCAAATGGATGTGAAAACAGCTTTCCTAAATGGAAACCTGCTTGAGGATGTATACATGATGTAGCCTGAAGATTTCATATCAAAGGATGCAAACAAAGTTTGCAAACTTCAGAGATCCATTTATGGACTCAAGCAAGCATCGAGAAGTTGGAATAAGCGTTTTGACGAAACCATAAAACAATTTGGTTTAGAACAAAATTGCAAAGAAGCTTGCATTTACAAGAAAGCAAGTGGGAGCTCTATAGCATTTCTCATACTATATATGGACGATATATTGTTAATGTGAAATGACATTGCTCTATTACAGTCAGTCAAAGTATGGTTATCCGGTAACTTCTCAATGAAAGAGCTTAGTGAAGCAGCTTATATACTTGGTATAAAAATCTATAGAGATAGATCGAGAAGACTGCTTGGTCTTTCACTGGCTACAAACATTGAAAAGGTGCTAAATCGGTTTAGCATGCTTGAATCAAAACGAGGTAACTTACACATGGTACATGGAGTAAAGTTAAACAATCATCAATGTCCTAAAACTGATGATGACAAACGACGCATGGATGTAGTCCCGTACGCTAGCGCGATTGGTTCGATTATGTATGCTATGCTATGCACTAGACTTGACGTAGCGTTCGCGTTATCTGTAACGAGTCATTACCAAGGGAATCCAGGAGACGAGCATTGGATTACCGTCAAGAACATTCTTAAGTACTTGAGAAGGACTAAGGATATGTTCCTAGTGTACGGAGAAGGAGATCTAAAAATTGAAGGATTTTCAGACGTTAGTCATCTCACAGATGAGAATGATTTTAAATCTCAATCAGGATACCTGTTTATCTTGAATGGGGGCGTGGTCAGTTGGAAAAGTTCCAAGCAGGGAAGCATAGCTTTCTCTACGACCGAGTCAGAGTACATCGCTGTTGCGGAAGCAGCAAAGGAAGTGTCATTATAGAACTAGGTGTGGTGCCTGACATTGTCGATCCCATTACTATATACTGTGATAACAATGGAGCCATTGTGCAAGCAAAGGAACCACAGTCTCATAATGCATCCAAGCACTACCTAAAGCGATACCAAATCATTAGAGAGATTGTGGCTTGCATTTGAGATGTGAGAATAGAAAGAGTACTTACAGAGGACAACGTTGGAGATCCGTTGACAAAGCCTTTAACCCAGAAAGTACATGATCATCATTTTCTACTGCGATAAGTTTTAGAAACAATTGGCTTTAGTCTAAGTGGGAGTATGTTGGGGTTTAGTGTCCTATAGACAATTGTTGCAGGATACAAACTTAATGTAAATGAATTGTTCTTTATATCATTTGTTTTAATGAGATATATGTTTTATAACTATATAAAGGCAATCCCTTTTAAGCACTAAATAAAGTCTAATAAAAGGAAATCCGTAAGTTTGTTTAAAGTGATTATAAAGTGTTCATACAAGCATGAAGTGAGACAAAACTTTATAATAAACTAATAAACTTAAGACCACCCCAAGTCAAGTGATATGTTTAGGATTGATATATCACTGTTGAGACTTGTATGTAACAATATCTTCTGTCCGACAGAAAGCTGATCTCACAAGCTTCATATATATAGATATCTAGACAGTTACATAGATCCGATGAAACGTCGTTCATTGGGATTGAGGATCCGATTTGAGATAACGGGATGGCTAGATTCATCCTTGTCACATGTTCATCTCATTGGTATTAATAGGTATAAGTAATCCTCAGACTCAAAGGAATGTTAATTGGTCATCCTGAATTACTAAATATGAGACTTTGATCCTACGGTCCCATGATCCTTAACAGAGATGACTCTGGGGTGTGAACTGCAAAGCTTGGGTGTCACAGGAAGTAATGTCAGGGTAGTTATACATTGGATTGAGAATTTATTACTCCCGATTAATGGGAGATATATCCAAGGATCGGTTGTGGAAGACTCGACTCTAAATCCTTGCAAGGTGATAGCTTAAGACTTGAAATACAGATTTCACTTAACCTATCTTTTTGAGTTGACTCGTCCTGAACAAGTAAAACAAACGTCTCGCTATATGTGACTTGACATCATCCATAGTCGTAAGATTCAGTTCAACCTGTCTTCTTAACGACAGAATCAACCTGTCTTCTTAACGGACTCTGGGGGAATGATTACAGACTTGCCAATAACATACTCAGTACATCATTCCGTTATGCAAGGATTGAATATAATTCTTGAAGAAATTAATTTAATAGTTGCATACGGCCAGAAGTAGTAAGAACCTAATGGATCACACATAAGACTTGGAACCAAAAGAGAGATGGATGTCATTAATAGATGGAAGCCCAATTGAGCCCAGTAAGGCCCATTTAAATAGAGGGGGCCGAAATTTATATGTAATAAATAAGGAATTATTTTAATTCCATTAATCCTGATTTGATTAGGTTTGTGAATTAAATTAATTAAGAGATAATTAAGTTGGGAGTTTGAATTAGATTAATATACTCTTATTATTATCCAATTAGGTTATTTATTATTATCCTAGATATATTAGATATATAATGAGATAATAATTGGGAATCCTATTCCGAATTGAATTCTTATTAAGTAACATATTCCTATATGACTAGGGTTTAGATACAAGTGATTATATATACCCCCTCTATACATGAATTTCGGCTAAGCTCTTGCCCTCCCCTCTATGTGATTTTCAAAATTTATATACAAGAAAAAGAAAAGAATTCGGCTCCCCTAGTTCGTGGAAAAGAATTCATACGGTCCATCGATTGATTAATTACATTTATCTTTCTTTCTCTTTGATCTTGTGTTGATTTGTTAGAGGCAATCTATTTTGGTTGCATCTCATGCGGTTGATTCTAACTTAATCTTCTTATGTTTTGCTTTGTGCCTGGGAAGTCGAAGTAGAGTTGTGGGCACTTCATTAACAACGGTAGATTGATCATCATAAGGTATTTCTTCTTAACCTTCTTTATATGAAATAACGATTAACAGATCCTATGGTTAAATGGAAGTAGGGTAAAACTTTTATATTTCCGCTGCTATACCTTAGACTAATTTCCAACAAGTTTTACCAAGTGCGTGATTTCAAAGTTGAAGTTTTATGCAAAGTTTTCGGTAAGTACATACGCAAACAATCTAGTGACCAGAACTTGTTTGAAACCTCCATGATCAAAATTAATAGGAAATATTAACGGGGGTTGATTATCTTTTGAGAACCCGATAGTACCTCACCAAGGGATTTCACTCTTACGCTCAAACTTTGGTGGGTCGGTGTTTCAGCACTCTTCTTTGCACTTACTCAATATCACTTTGAGTTTGCATTTTCATCCGGGTTTTTCCTCCCATGTTATGGTCTAGGCAATATTAAAAATGAACCCGGAGGGGGTTGTAATGTGGCTGGCTTTTTAGTGGTTAGTTTTTGGGAACTCGAGTTTAAATACCATTTTAATGATCGTATCGTATTTTTATTTTGGCCTTGGTGAGTTCATAAAATATACCCGAAATTGCTCGGGTGGAGCTTGAAAATTCCTTTTGCTGTTTGTGTTTTTCTTTTTCTTTTTGTTTTGAGAGCGGCAAAAAAAAATGATTAAGGAGACTTTTAGTGCTTACTTGTCAAGGCCTTTGGCTTATTTCGGGTGCGACTTTATTTTGTCGGTATTTAATCTAGAGGAAAAAGGGTTAAATGTTAAATGGAGTGTTAACAACAAAAAGTTGGTTAATAGGCTCAAAGGGGGTTTCCTAGAGGTTAACGAGAAAAATAAGTTAAGAGGGAAATTAGACTAAGTGAGTTCATTTCATCATATATTGCCATTTTAACCAAAATAAGTGTACTAATCCTAGTATTAGGTGCAAACTCTATGAGTCGAGTGAAGTCAAAGCTCTCGAATAATTGTGCAAGAAATAGAGTTCTCGTACGAACTTTTTTAGACTCAAAAATATCTCAAAGGTTTGGGTTTAAATTGTGTACTATCGAGTCTTTGCTAAATTCTCAAACATCCCGTTTTTATTGCCTTTTTTAAATTTCATTATGGAGATGACTTATGGGTTAGGACTCAATGCTTTTGTTTGGTACGAACCTAGGCTTTGCATAAATTCTATAACTTCAAAATTAAGACTAAAATTTCTTACTAAAACAGATCCTTTGTGTTCCGACAGTATTTACATTTAAGTACAAACAACATAACATTTAAATAATTTCCGGGGGAGGTTAGTGAGTCGAGAAATATTTTAAGAATTGATAAATTTTTATTTTTTTATTTTTTTTGTTAGTGCAAAACAAACTGAAAGTCTGGGGTTGCACGACCCTCCACGTTATTAAAATGACGTCTATTCCAAGGACATCGTAAAAGAAAAGAAAAGAAAAACAAAAACAAATGGAGATTAGAATTAGACCCTTTTAAAGGTCTGGTCCTACGCAAGGCGTGCTTGGAGGGGCGCTCCGCGTAGGGTGTGGGTTTTATTTTATTTTTTGGCAAAGACTCAAATACGCGGGGCACAGTAGGAGGCGCGCCCCGCGTGTTTGAGTTCTTGAACTTTTAAGCAAGAGAAATGATTGGCACGCTGGGTGTACTAGGGGGTACGCCCTACATAAATGTTATTTATGGTGCATAAAAAAGGAAAAAATGAACACGAAAAAGAATGAAAAATAAAGGTAAATTAGATATATATTAGAACAAAAAGGAAAGTACAAGAAAAGATAAAAAAACAACAAAAATAACAAACAAAACAAATTAAAATAAACACGAAAAAAAGAAAATACGAAATAAAGGAAAACATGAAAATGGAAACTATGGTTGCGGTGGAGGAGGGTTTCCGTGGATGTTGAAGTGGGTGTAGAAGGCGTTGGTGAAGGCGTCGAAGCTAGCCCTATTCGCTTGTCGTTGAGCCTCGGAAGCGTCGAGGCTAGCGTCTAGGGAATCTAAGCGGGAGTCGAAGTGGGCCCGATCACGATGTTGGTTATCCTTCAGAATATCCAACCGGGCATAAAGGGAGTTGAAATCGTGGAGGGGTGGTGGACTGAAGTTTAGGCCCATATCTGAATCTGAGCCCTCATGCTCGTGAGAGTGAGCCGCCCCCGAAGTCTCACCCGGGCCCGAAGTGGGGCGCTTAAGTGACTCGAAGGAATTTTTGTCCACGGGCCGAGATCCAAGACTTGGGAGGTGCTCAAGGGCAGACGCGCCAAGAGCGGAGGTGGCAAAGGTAGTGACGAGGTGTCCCAACCCGATTTTGCTATGTTTTCGGGTGGAAATGTGATGGAGTTGGACGGCCACAATGAAGGAAAGGTCGTAGGCGCGGCCGTTGGCACAACAATAGATCGCCAAAAGTTCATCCTTATTGACCTTCGTAGATTCAGACTTCCCCGAAAAGTAGAAGGAGATGAAACGATGGAGAAGTTGGAGGATTGGATAACGAATGAGGGCCGGACGGAGGTTTGAGATGTGATGCGCCTTCGGTTGAAGACTCACTAAGGGGTAAGTGTACCCCGTCATTATCAAGTAATAAATTTCTGGTTAAGTCCAGGTTATTGTCCACAGGATTTATTTCTGCAAGTATCCATCTACTTGGTTTCAGGTGTTATCTAGGCTTAGGAGGTTTTGAGTTTGTTTGATTAAGTTGATCTACTCCTAGGTTGAATTATACTAATTCTAGCTAAGTTATCTGATTCTAACTAAGTTATTCTACGCCTAATTAAGTTACTCTACCCCTAATTAAGTTAAACTACTCCTAATTGATCTTTCACTAATGCAATTACCCGAAGGAACATGGTATGAACAATAATAATGAAGATAGATTATTAGGTCTATTGAGTAAAAACCTAATCTAAGTCACTTGTATTCAAGGCGATTAACCCTACTTACCCTCCTGAAGTTCCTAGCGTGTGATTCCCTAAGGCTGAAACTAGGTCTATGGCTCAGTAAATTGGCACTTAATCAACTAAGAGGTCGTCAATCTCCTAGGCTCTGACTAGGTCAGATTCAGCTCGCAATGTGTGCCTACTAGATTTTGGGGCTTTGAATGAGTTAAACTGTTGAAACACCTTTCCACATAATTTTGATTTGACAAAGTTGCTTAAGTATGATATTCTAAACACACTAAGTTTAAATGCTTTGATTTATTCTACTAATGTGTTTGTTCAATGTTGAGTTAAAATGTTTATAAGACACAGGGATTAAATGGCCGAAGCCCAATACGGAAGTCAAGGCCCAAGTCAAACAGTTCAAGGCAACTCAGCCCGCGTATGTCAAAACGATGTCGTAATATGCAAAACGCAACTCAGCAAAATAAGGATCTAGAAGACCTTCGTTGAGCAACTTCGGAACGAAGCTGCTGAGTTGATCCGACAAAGCGTACAAGACAGAAGCTGACTACGAGCAACTTTCAGACAAAGTAATCCTACTTTGGGTAAAGTTCAAAAGACACAGAATGCTGTCTAGTTGACATTACCATAAAAGGAGAGACATTCTGCTGAGCTGACCAAAAGCTGGCCGAGGACAGAAGATACTCAAATCTGATTGGCTGAGAGCTCTGAGCAAGACAGGATGACAACAACAGGAAGCCATTTCCCTCCAACGGTTATTTCGAAATTCGAAATGAGTGATGTGCAGACGTCTCTATAAATAGTGCCATCAGAAGCTTCATTTTATACAGAACTTTTGATCAAGCCATTACGCTGACCAAATCTCTACAAGAAGTTCTGCCAAGAAAAAGCAAAGCAACCTTACACTAAATTTCATATCTTTGTGTAAAAGTCTAGAGTGATTATTCAATCATCTAAGGTGTCTCAGCAATCATTGTTTAGGACAAACATTTATCATTTCTAGAGATTAGAAAGGAGAAGCTGAGTACTCGGTTATAGTACTCAGTGGAGTGATTAGGATTGAGTAGAGGTATAGAGGAAGGTACTCTTGTTATACTCAGTTGCTAAGATTGTAAAAGGTTTGAGGCTCTACCTTTAAAGAGCTCAGTAGAGGATTCGAAAGCTCGGAACGTGTTTCAAGGATAGGACGTAGGCTTAGAGGCCGAACCTGGATAAATCTGCTGAGTAACATCTTTCTAACCTTAAACTCCTTAGTATATTAATTGCTTACTTAAAACAAAACTGACCAAGTAAAGAGGTCAAGCTAAGTTGTTCACACTGAGTCACTGAGTTCAGGAATAGACTCTTAGTGCTATCTCCTGACTCAACGAAAGAAGCTGAATTAGTCACCAGTTGACTAAGCCAGTGTCTTAATTCACTCAGCGCGTTGTCCAAATCTTTTCGAAGAAAAAGAATTCAGACTTAACGTCGAAAAAGTTTAAATAGTTCCTAACCCCCCCCCCCCCTTTAGAACTATACTTGTAACGTTTTAAGGGACCAACATAAACCAATTGAATAAAGCGTAAGACAGAGATTAGACAAATAATCATAGAACAAAATAAGAGCTAAAATATTATTAAAGGCGAAGAACAATGTCACAAGATACAATAAGCTAGGTTCGACAACTGTATCAAAGAGTACAAACAAGGAAAGATAAAAGGAGATACAAAAATCCCTTTCAGGGAACCTGTTTACTCTGCATTCGGAGACCTAATCTTAAGGACGAACCTTGATAATTCCTCGAGAACAGCTTTGAAGGAGCTTCAATGGAGGTCGAAGGAGATGGAGGAGACGGAGAGGAATTACAAGGGGAAAGCTAAGATAATTTACAAATAATGAAAGATACTAATTTACATTGGAAAAATCCTATTTATAGGCGTGGTCCGGGCCCTTTTCTTGACCTATTTCATGTCCTTATGCAGGTAGGAAGTCGTGGGGTCCATCGTGGCGTCGTGGGGGCGGAATTGGTCTTTTTGACCAATTCCCGCAGGTCTGCTGGCCGAGCAGGCCTCTGAGGGCATGCTCGGCGAGCAGGCACAACCTGCTCGGCGAGCAGGAGCAGTGCGCGAGTAGTGCCCGAGCAGTGCTTGGGCAGTGCCTGGGCTGCTCACCGATGACCAATTCACCGAGCGACTGCCAGGGGTCCCCGAGACATGATTTTTGCCTGAAATTGATCATGTTTTAACCTGCACATGCACATAAACTCCAAACAACATTAGTCCAAAGACTAAATTGACCCGTCAATCACTTATTTTGAGCAAACTCTTTGTTTGGTACGACTTTTGACGGATCAATTAGCCTCAAAAGATAACGGAACTATAATATGCATGCTATTTTGGACATATTTGCCTAAATTGATCACAAAATGAGCCTAAACAACGAAAAGTAAATAAAACATTTCCAATTTTTAACTAACTCACACAAAAGCATTTAAATGCGAGAATTGCTCGCTTATTAACTAAATAACACTAAAACCCGTCTGAAAACCATACCCAAAGATAGGGGTTTTTTACCCCTATCAAACCTCCTCGCACTTAAAACTTTACTTGTCCCCAAGTAAACTAAAAAAACTAAACCCACAATCACAAGCAAGCTAGAAAACCTCCCGGTTTGACTAGGTGCTTGACACAATTTCGAGCATCTGTAATTACATGCATTCGGAAATACAAAGTAGAGACACGATATCCAAAAGTCGCATTTCAATTATCATAGGTCATATGTTTCAAGACAAAGGACACATGTTCAATTGAACGAGCTTGAGGGGATTGCTAAGTAAAACACCTCACCATAGGTAGCTCACTCATTTCACACAATTTTGGTGGCTAAAGTGTTTACTCTCGGCTTATGTTCTTGCTTAGGATTACGTTGATTTTGCATGTTCATCCGAGTTCCTCCACTATGCTATATGACTCCGATGATATCAAAAACAGCCTCGAATTGGGGTTGTAATGTGGTTAGAGGGTTAAAGGTACAACAAGGGTTAATAGTTCTAGCGCTAGAAAAACAAAGTTCAAATGGCTTTAGCAAATATGAAGCGACTGAGCTTTTTATTCATTCATTATTCTCTTTTTAGGACATTTTCTTGAGACGTTTTGATTTTAAGAACTGGGGAATGAAGTTCTCCCTCTTTTTGTTCGTCTCTTTTCTTTTCTTTTTCTGTTTTTCTCTCTTTTTCCCCCTTTTTTTCTTTTTGGGATAGTGATTCTCATTCACTTTTTAACCTTTTGGCTTGCTACAATGATGCCATAAACAAAGATAAAGCGCTAGAATGACAAAGGCTCGATGTGAGCTTTGCAAAAACTTAGGGTTAAGTAGCAAACCAAATTATGGTTTGCAAAAATTGGGTTAGAACAAAAGAAAAATCTATAAACTACAAAAATATAGGCTCAAAGGGCTTCCTAGAGTGGATGAAAAAGAGAAAATAAGGTAAAGAAAAGGGTCAATTTTGTGTTTACTAGTTCTCCCCAAACTCAAGTTTAACATCACATGCCTTCAATTCTTAAGTCATCTACCTAAGTAATGACTTTAGCATTTCTTCAAAAGTAGGATCTAGATGCAAACTTTAGCTCATGCTTTTACAGATACAATGATTGTGTCCTACACCTAAACTAGTTGTCATGCAATCTTAGATTCGGTTCTCAGCCCTCAAGGACAAATAACGAAGTTTAGATTCGAAGGAGGTTCATGGTTTTAGGTCCTAAACATGCAAAAACATAAATAAAACCCAAAAACGCGAAACTAAACTAGACACGACGCCACAAAAATTTAAAAAAATTATACAAATTTTTGTAAGTTTGTCTACCCCTCCTCCTCACACTTAAAATATGTAATAAGTTCCAACATTGCATCTAAAACCATCAAGCGCATGTGCAAAAAGTTAGGGTGGA
The DNA here is from genome assembly GCF_963576675.1 of Euphorbia lathyris. Classification (NCBI taxonomy): domain Eukaryota; kingdom Viridiplantae; phylum Streptophyta; class Magnoliopsida; order Malpighiales; family Euphorbiaceae; genus Euphorbia; species Euphorbia lathyris. Next base: position 95,435,911 of record NC_088910.1, read on the forward strand.
GAAGACAACTTACTGATTTTATCGCAATCGCCAAAAACTTAGTGATTTGTGGTGCCATTTTTTTGTTTTTATTTTTTTGTTTATTTATTTATTTATTATTTTTCAGCTTCGTTTGGGATTTAAAAATCCCGAACAGTTTGCTTATCGCGGCCGAGCAGCGGACTGGGCGATAGCTCCTAGCTCGCCCGAGCTGGGCCTCCTGGGGCCATTTTTTTTTAATTTTATTTTAAACCTGAACATTTAAAAAATAAAAATAAAATAAAAGAAAATAAAAGAAAAGAAAACTAAACAACTGAACTAAAATATCAGTGTATAATCTAAAAATAAACCTGAAAAGTTTTATTAAAACTTGGGTTGCCTCCCAAGAAGCGCTACGTTATAGTCGGTGAGCTCGACATAGAATTCCCGCCTAAGTGTATGATGACATTAGCTTTAGGAATTCAAATTCCTGAATAAATAATCCGTACCTGCAAAACGGATTATCAGTTTCAAAGAATTTTAATGAAAACAAAGGATCGAATTTAAATAAATTATGAAAAAGTTTAGTTTGCTCCCTTTTTTATTCTCTCGGTAGATCAAAGAGAATGAAATTTTCTGGACATGGAGCAAAACCAAACTCTTCTATTTTTGGATTCTTCTCTAGAGGCTCAATTTCAACCGATTCCTCAATTAATATTGAAACTTTTGGTTTCTCATAATTAGGGATCAGTTCTTCATTGTTAATGGGAAAAGATATTATCTTATCAACCTGACCTACCAAATTGGGTTGTTTAATTGATTCGTCCGCGGTTGAATCAACTAGGATCCCTTTTTGTATGCATAAATTTTTAATTGAGGCATACAAATCGTCAGTTTGATCTTCGTGAGTAGATAGAAAGTTAAGCAAATGCGCAATAGACTCCTTATTTCCATTGTTTCTAGCCATTTTCTCAAAAAAATCATTAGAAATAACAATAAAAATTAAAAACAAATATTCACAAAAAGAAAAGTATAAAGGATTATATATAAACAAGTATAAACGATTATAAACAAGTATAGATGATATTCACAAAAATATTCACAAAGGAATGCCTAAATTAACAAATCGACCTTTGGTTCGATATTGCAGAAGAAATAAATCCCCGGCAACGGCGCCAAAATCTTGATGCGCCTTCGGTTGAAGACTCACTAAGGCATAAGTTTACCCCGTCGTTATCAAGTAATAAATTTCTGGTTAAGTCCAGGTTATCGTCCACAGGATTTATTTATGCAAGTATCGAGCTACTTGGTTTCAGGTGTTATCTAGGCTTAGGGGTTTTTGAGTTTGTTTGATTAAGTTGATCTACTCCTAGGTTGAATTATACTAATTCTAGCTAAGTTATCTTATTCTAACTAAGTTATTCTACGCCTAATTAAGTTACTCTACCCCTAATTAAGTTAAACTACTCCTAATTGATCTTTCACTAATGCAATTACCCGAAGGAACATGGTATGAACGATAATAATAAAGATAGATTATTAGGTCTATTCAGTAAAAACCTAATCTAAGTCACTTGTATTCAAGGCAATTAACCCTACTTACCCTCCTGAAGTTCCTAGCGCGTGATTCCCTAAGGCCGAAACTAGGTCCAAGGCTCAGTAAATTGGCACTTAATCAACTAAGAGGTCGTCAATCTCCTAGGCTCTGACTAGGTCAGATTCAGCTCGCAATGTGTGCCTACTAGATTTTGGGGCTTTTGAATGAGTTAAACCAATTGAATAAAGCGTAAGACAAAGATTAGACAAATAATCATAGAACAAAATAAGAGCTAAAATATTACTAAAGGTGAAGAACAATGTCACAAGATACAATAAGCTAGGTTCGGCAACTTTATCAAAGAGTACAAACAAGGAAAGATAAAAGGAGATACAAAAATCCCTTTCAGAGAACCTGTTTACGCTACAGCCGACGACCTAATCTTAAGGACGAACCTTGATAATTCCTCGAGAACAGCTTTGAAGGAGCTTCAATGGAGGTCGAAGGAGATGGAGGAGATGGACAGGAATTACAAGGGGAAAGCTAAGATAATTTACAAATAATGAAAGATACTAATTTACATTGGAAAAATCCTATTTATAGGCGTAGTTTGGGCCCTTTTCTTGACCTATTTCGTGTCTTTATGCAGGTAGGAAGTCGTGGGGTCCATCGTGGCGTCGTGGGGGCGGAATTGGTCTTTTTGACCAATTCCCGTAGGTCTGCTGGCCGAGCAGGCGGAGCAGGAGCAGTGCTCGAGCAGTTCTTGGGCAGTGCCTGAGTAGTGCCCGGGCAGTGCCTGGGCTGCTCACTGATGCTCAATTCGTCGAGCGACTGTCGGAGGTCCCCGAGACACGATTTTTGCCTGAAATTGATCATGTTTTAACCTGCACACGCACATAAACTCCAAATAATATTAGTCCAAAGACTAAATTGACCCGTCAATCGCTTATTTTGAGCAAACGCTTCGTTTGGTGCGACTTTTGGCGGATCAATTAGCCTAAAAAGATAATGGAACTATAATATGCATGCTATTTTGGCCATATTTGCCTAAATTGATCACAAAATGAGCCTAAACAACGAAAAGTAAATAAAACATTTCCAATTTCTAACTAACTCACACAAAAGCATTTAAATGCGAGAATTGCTTGCTTATTAACTAAATAACGCTAAAACCCGTCCTAAAACCGTGCCCAAAGATAGGGGTTTTTCACCCGAATGAAGACGTCGTAATGATCGGACCCGGTGATGGAGGTCCAAAACTCATGAACAGAAGCACCATCGGGCCAATGGGCGATGCCACCCTCCGCTTGACGGGTGAAATGGTTGTGGAGCCATTGGGTGTCAACGGAGAAGGGTTGGTTATGAAGGCGGAAGTTAAAGAGGCCGGCACCAAAGACGTCGTTGGAGGTGAGGGTGGTGTAGAACTCGATCACTAAGGAAGGGTAGACGAGTTGGCAGGTACAAAAATGCTCGTGCCACCCGAGGGCACGAAGATGATCTTCAAAAATGCCACCAAGATCGTAATGATTGAGTGTGCTAAGTTGGATATATGGGAGCTCCGTGATGTGGGCGACGGAAAGGATTTGGTAGTTTTGGGCTTCCTCTTCGGTGAAGAGGTGGAAAGGATCCCGATAGACGCGGGTAAGTGGTGGTGTTTCTTCCCGTTCGGGTGATGGTGGTGGTTTTTAGTTTTGTGCGAAACGGGAAGACCGGGCCCAAATTGACCGTGGGGGACGCATGTCAGCGGTTTTCTTGCGCCTAACCATGGTGTGACGTGAGGGGTTGAGAGAGTGTGGAGGAAGGTTGTGAGAAGGTTGTGAGAAGGTTGAGGGGGTTGTGAGGTGATGCACCGTGCAGTCTAGTGGTAAGTTTGTATGATGATATGCGGATGTTCGTGTGATATGTGTATGAGCTACGGGACTATGGATGTTATCTTTATAAGTGCTCTAGATTCACTAGACGTCACGACTACTTAGGGGCAAGTGTACCCCGTCGTATCAAGTAATAATCCGGTTAAGACCGGGTATCGAATCCACGGGATTTATAATTACAAGTATTAGACGACTCGGTTTCGTATGTTATTTGAGCGATGATTACTTTGGGTAAAGTAAGACACAGTTACACGCTATTCCTATAATAGGCAACACAAGTTTATGTAGCTAAAACTCTTTGAAGTGGGGCGTATGCGATAATTTATAACTACGACAAACAATGACTCTAAATGTATACGGAAATTGGTTTATTCTTGCAAAGATGACTAAGTGTAGTAAGACCGACCCGTGAAGTGCTTAGACTACGTGATTCCTAGTCAAGGCATGTCTAATGCGGGGGAATTAGAAATTAGGGCCCGTAAGTTCCGTGGTGTGTCAATTCCTACGGTTTTCGGAGTGTCACTTCCGGTAAGGCAACACCTATATAATTCCCTAAAGATAGCCCGGATGGCGGCGGTAATCGCGTGCTCCTACACAATAGTCAATTATCAATGTTAAAACAAGCAATAAACATCAATACGTAAAGGGAAATAGAGATTATGAATCGTAAATTATAAATATGGAAAGTGTATAGATGAAATACAACCACGCCTAGTACGTAGGAAGAGTACAAGCTAATTAGCAAGTAAAAAGGGAGAATCCGCCCTTGTAACTAGCTAACCGGACTCAAGGCCGTCTCCTAGGTCGTAGAGGTGGAACTCTCGAGCTTGGTGATGAATGATGGAGCGGGACTTTGGTGGAACGTCGGAGCAACCGAACAAGCTCTCGAGGAGGAGAGTTTAACTACAACAAACTTAAATCTAAATTAAAAGAAAGGAAAAGAGTATAGTTTAGCTCTTTAGCATGTAAAAGGTGTCTAATGAGGTTTAGGAGCTACCTATTTATACAGATCAAGCTAGGGCAAAATGGTAATTTCACACAATACAAGTATGGAGAACATTATTTAGTGCAGAAAACCCATGATACGCCCCGCGTGAATGCCCATTCCGTCAGAAATCTCCTGCGTGTGGACCAATTCCTTGTCTCTTTGTCCCAAATACGCCCTGCGTAGCTGTAGTACGCCCCGCGTATTCGTGTTTCTGAAGTGCATTATTGGAATTGGTGTGAGTTACGCCGTGCGTAAGTTGGTTACGCCCCGCGTAAATGTGTACCTGATCTTTTTGAATTATGAAATTGCCTTATACGCCCCGCGTATAGGATGGTACGCCCCGCGTACAGGTTGGTACGCCCTGCGTACAGGTAGTTGACCATAGGGGATAGTGCAGTCTGACTTTCAGGATTAGGCTAATCATTACCGACAAAGTTCATACGCCCCGCGTAAGATGTCATACGCCCCACGTATGCTAAGTCAATTCCACATGGTGCTTGCGGATAAGGCAATCATTTCTGGCACCATGTTTCACGCCCCGCGTAAGGGTTTTCACGCCCCGCGTCTGAGGTGGGTTTTGCCCATTTCTTGTACCTGAAATACAACGCTTTTGAGAGCCGAGTTAGCTTGATGACTTTATTAATCAAAACAAGGGAAATTAACTAAAAGTACGATATTTATTTTTATTTCTTCATTTATTCAAAATACTTTTATTTTTACAATTAAACTTACTTATTCCGTCCAAAATTATCCCATAAATCACGCTAAAAGATAGGGGTAAAATACCCCTATCATGAGGAAAAAGGAGGAGAAAATGAGGGGTTTATCGGTATTTGAACACGAGGAAAAAGGGTTAAATGTTAAAAGGGTATTAACAAAAAAGTTGGTTAATAGGCTCGAAGGGGTTTCCTATGGGTTAATGAAAACGAGAAAAATAATTTAAGAAAAATTAGCCTAAGTGGGTTCATTTTATCATCTATTGCCTTTTTTACCAAAAATAAGTGTACTTAACCCGGTATTGGATGCAAATCCTATGAGCCGAGTGAAGTCAAAGCTCTCGAAAAATTGCGAAAGGATTAGAGTTCTCGTACGAACTCTTTTTGGCTCAAAAAAATACCTCACAAAGATTCGGGTTTAGATTGTGTACTATCAAGTTTTCGTTAAATTCTCAACTATCCCGTTTTTATTGCCTTTTCAAAATTCATTATGGAGATAACATTTGGGTTAAGACTCAATGCCTTATATTAGTACTAACCTAAGTTTTGCACAAATTCCCTAACTTCAAAACCAAGACTAAAATTTCTCAACTGAACCATTCCTTTGTGTTCCGATGCTTTTATTATTAACGACAAATAACGGAACTTTTATCAATTTCCGAAGGAGGTTGTGTGTCAGAATAAATTTAAGAGTCAATAAATTAGTTTAATTATTTTGTTTTTTATTTAATTTTTATTTTTGTTTTTGTTTAGTGCAAAACAAAGTGAAAGTGCGGGGTTGCACGGCCCTCCGCGGTATTAAAATGACGTTTATTCCAAAAACGTCGTAAAAGAAAAGAAAGAAAAACAAAAACAAAAATAAAGGTAAAGTTAACTTTAAAGAAGGGCCCAGATGGTCTGGTACCCACGCGGGGCATACCCGAGAGGGCGTCCCGTGCAAAAGGTGCTTTTTAAGCACGTCGGGGCCAGAGACATAAACACGCGGGGCGCACTTGGAGAGGCGCCGCGCGTGTTCCTGTCTCTAGACAATTCATTTATTTAGCAGGTAGGGCACGCGGGGCATAAAATGGATACGCCCTACGTGAACGTTATTAACTCACGCAAAAAACAAAAATAACTAGTACGGTGCGCGGGGTGTATAGGTGTGTACGCCCCGCGTGGCTTATTCACCTTTGGATAAAGTGGGATTTTTTTTTTTCTTTTTAAACGAAATGACATGCGGAAAATAAAAGTTGGGAAAGAAAACTCCCTTATTCGAGCTTGGGTTGCCTCCCAAGAAGCGCTACGTTATAGTCGGTGAGCTCGACTTAGCATTTCCCACTAGGTGTATGCTTCCATTCGCGTTAGAAATGCAAATTCTTGAATAAACAATCCGTACCTACAAAACGGATTGTTAGCTTCAAAGAAATTTAACAAAAACTAAAAACTATATTTACAAAAATTATTGAAGAGTTTAGTTTGCTCCCTCTTGGACTCCTTGGGTAGCTCAAAGAGAGTGAAATAACCCGAGGTAGAAGGAACCTCAAACTCTTCTAGTTTTGGAGTCATTTCCATGGGTCCGCACACAACCGGCTCATCGATTAGGATTTCCGGTTCCTCGCAGTTGAGACAACCTACATGATCTGGGGACTCCTTTTGAGAGGGCTCAGTTAACTTGACCTCTACATGTTGATCACCCGGATTGGTGTCTCGAATTGATTCGTCCGCGGTCGAATCGATACGAGATGTCAATCTAGCGATTGATCTCCCAAATCCCTGCAATATGCCTCATTGTTAGATAATCTCACTTGAATATCTTTAAGCATAGAGATTACCACATCGAATTGCGAGGAAGAATGTTGGTGCGAACATTCGCCGTCCATGAGGTCACCCCATAGATGACGACTATGAGACATCATACCACGGAAAAGATCATTAGTAACTAAAAGAAATAAATAAATTATTCACAAAAAGACAATGATATTTACAAATGCTTAAACTAACAATGAAACATTTTTGTCTAGTATTGTAGGAAATTATAAATCACCGGCAACGGCGCCAAAAACTTGATGCGCCGTGCAGTCTAGTGGTAAGTTTGTATGATGATATGCGGATGTTCGTGTGATATGTGTATGAGCTACGGGACTATGGATGTTATCTTTATAAGTGCTCTAGATTCACTAGACGTCACGACTACTTAGGGGCAAGTGTACCCCGTCGTATCAAGTAATAATCCGGTTAAGACCGGGTATCGAATCCACGGGATTTATAATTACAAGTATTAGACGACTCGGTTTCGTATGTTATTTGAGCGATGATTACTTTGGGTAAAGTAAGACACAGTTACACGCTATTCCTATAATAGGCAACACAAGTTTATGTAGCTAAAACTCTTTGAAGTGGGGCGTATGCGATAATTTATAACTACGACAAACAATGACTCTAAATGTATACGGAAATTGGTTTATTCTTGCAAAGATGACTAAGTGTAGTAAGACCGACCCATGAAGTGCTTAGACTACGTGATTCCTAGTCAAGGCGTGTCTAATGCGGGGGAATTAGAAATTAGGGCCCGTAAGTTCCGTGGTGTGTCAATTCCTACGGTTTCCGGAGTGTCACTTCCAGTAAGGCAACACCTATATAATTCCCTAAAGATAGCCCGGATGGCGGCGGTAATTGCGTGCTCTTACACAATAGTCAATTATCAATGTCAAAACAAGCAATAAACATCAATACGTAAATGGAAATAAAGATTATGAATCGTAAATTATAAATATGGAAAGTGTATAGATGAAATACAACCACGCCTAGTACGTAGGAAGAGTACAAGCTAATTAGCAAGTAAAAAGGGAGAATCCGCCCTTGTAACTAGCTAACCGGACTCAAGGCCGTCTCCTAGGTCGTAGAGGTGGAACTCTCGAGCTTGGTGATGAATGATGGAGCGGGACTTTGGTGGAACGTCAGAGCAACCGAACAAGCTCTCGAGGGGGAGAGTTTAACTACAACAAACTTAAATCTAAATTACAAGAAAGGAAAAGAGTATAGTTTAGCTCTTTAGAAATGTAAAAGGTGTCTAATGAGGTTTAGGAGCTACCTATTTATACAGATCATGCTAGGGCAAAATGGTAATTTCACACAATACAAGTATGGAGAACATTATTTAGTGCAGAAAACCCATGATACGCCCCGCGTGGATAGGAGTACGCCCCGCATGAATGCCCATTCCGTCAGAAATCTCCTGCGTGTGGACCAATTCCTTGTCTCTTTGTCCCAAATACGCCCTGCGTAGCTGTAGTACGCCCCGCGTATTCGTGTTTCTAAAGTTTATTGTTGGAATTGGTGTGAGTTACGTCGTGCGTAAGTTGGTTACGCCCCGCGTAAATGTGTCCCTGATCTTTTTGCATTATGAAATTGCCTTATACGCCCCACGTATAGGATGGTACGCCCCGCGTACAGGTTGGTACGCCCTGCGTACAGGTAGTTGACCAAAAGGGACAGTGCAGTCTGACTTTCAGGATTAGGCCAATCATTGCCGACAAAGTTCATATGCCCCGCGTAAGATGTCATAAGCCCCGCGTATGCTGAGTCAATTCCACATGGTGCTTGCGGATAAGGCAATCATTTCTGGCACCATGTTTCACGCCCCGCGTAAGGGTTTTCACGCCCTGCGTCTGAGGTGGGTTTTGCCCATTTCTTGCACCTGAAATACAACGCTTTTGAGAGCCGAGTTAGCTTGATGACTTTATTAATCAAAACAAGGGAAATTAACTAAAAGTACGATATTTATTTTTATTTCTTCATTTATTCAAAATACTTTTATTTTTACAATTAAACTTACTTATTCCGTCGAAAATTATCCCATAAATCACGCTAAAAGATAGGGGTAAAATACCCCTATCATGAGGAAAAAGGAGGAGAAAAGGAGGGGTTTATATAAGGGAGAAGTGGGGAATCCAAGTTAAACTCGGATTTCCAGAGGGGTACGCAGGGCGTGAAGGGGCGTTTTGATCACAACGGAAGCGTTTAACATACACGGGCCGAGTGGTCTTCGATCCGTTTGACTTGGGCTTTGAATTCCGTTTTGGGCCTTAAGCCTTTTAGTCCTTATGCCTTATAAACAATGTAACTCAACATTGAACAAACACATTAGTAGAATAAATCAAAGCATTTAAACTTAATGTGTTTTAGAATATATTTAATTTTACTTGAACAATTTTGTCAAATCAAAATTATGTGGAAAGGTGTTTCAACAAACTCCCCCATTTTGATGTTGGCAAAACTATTCAGCGAAGAACTCAGTATTGAGCTCCCCCATGATAGTTGACCTAAAGTTACTTAGCAAACTCCCCCGTAAGGGTTGAGTTACTGACTTGGTTTTAATAAGGTCAGTTTTCAGATATAGGTCAGTGCTTAGAGAGCGCTGAGTAATTTGTTGTTCAATGAGTCTTATAAGACAATGTTTTATAAGCATACAAGTCAATGTCAAACATATTATCAACATAAGGTACAATCAACAAGTTTTATAGGCATTTAAACATAGTTGATATATTTGAAGATACACAATAACTTAATACTCAGCATCGTATAAATCATAACTCAGGTTTTGGATAAAAAGATGCAAGTATTGATATTAACAGTAGCAGTCGGCATATAAAGAAAAAGATAGAATAATAAGCAAAACATAGAAAAATACTGAGCTAGCCTATATCTATTTCTTTTTCTTTAGCTTAGACTGACTAAGCTCATGCTGTGTTCTAGCTTGATCTTTCTCCCCCGTTTTGTCAGCATCGGGAGGAGGAATCCTAAAGGCGTCGGTTAAGGCGGCTCTGATCAGTTCAGTGGATAGCACCTTAAGTCGATCGGTGCTTTCATTGACAACATCAAATACAGCAACTCCATCATCTGAAACCTCTTTGGGTATATTGAGTTCAGCAGCGCTGAGCATGCTTACTATGAAGGCTTGAGATTTACCCATCCAGGTAATGGTATCTGATAGGCCAACAACAACTTGATGAAATGTCTTTAGCAAGGCTGAGTCATAGTATTGGCGCTGAATGTTGCTATGATGTACATGGTTGAAAGTTTGTCTGGTGATGGACAAAATCTCATTTTTCTTCATTGCGTCAGTGTCCATCTCTTGTTTGTTCAAGTTCAGCAATCGAACAGCCTCGCCAATTTGCTCCACTGAGCATTGAGAAGAGGAGGCCATTTACTCGTTGGTCTTAATTTGCTCAGTGTGAAGCTGAGCAAAGAGCATTTTTACTTCATCAGAAGTTGCATATTGTGTGTTTGCAGCTGACAAAGTCTGAACTTGACCTTGAAGAGTGTTTAGATGTTCAACCATTGACAGATGGAGCTCAGTGAGCTTGGTTATGGAGTCCTGTTTGGGCTGTTGTGCTTGTATGGAGACCATGACACTCACCAGTTCCTTGAGTCCCTTAACTTCACTAAGAAGCTAAGTTACTAAGGTTGAGTCGTTGGCGATTGACCCAGCAGCTTGTTCATCACGTGAGGGAAGATCGTTGAGTAGAGACTGCACCGAGTTGATGATTTTTCTGCCTGACTCGGTGGCATTCAGATAACTTAGAGATTCTTCCTCAGGACGCCTAGTTGCCTCAGTATGACCGGTCGGTAGAGGAGTTATAGTGTGGTCAGTGACTGGTATTGTGTTGTCAATTTGCACTTGATTTTCTGTTAAGGATGATTGGTCGGCAGAAGTGTTGGGTGGAAGCTGATTAGTTTTAGTGCTGACCGGAGCTTGAGGTTCAGGAGTCAGCATATTGATTTGAGCAGCATCTTCATCGAGAACTTGCTCGGTCTGGATTGAAGGGTTGGAAGCATTCAAATCGGCTTATTCCTATAAAGAAACAGAGGCTTGCTTTTCAAGGGAGGCTGGTGGAGTAGAAGATGTTTGTTTGCGGAAAAATTTCAGCTTAAGTGTAGAAGGGTCCTTGGTCGGCTTCTGAATAATGATGTCAGGGACAGGTGGTTGAATTGCCTTGACCAGTCGTCTTCTTTGATGAGGAGGAGTGTCAGCCTGAATGGACTCGCCAGAATGAGAATGCTCTTCTTGATCAGTATTTTGTTGGGCAGTCTGTTCAGCATGATCTTCTTCAGCAGCAAACTCAGTATGGGTTTGCTCAGCTTCACCCTCACTAGCTGTCTCCTCGGAGTCACCATCATTACTGTGCTCTTCTCCTTGTTCATCATCTTCTTCCTCATCATTGTCTAACTCTTCTTCTACTTGAGCAATGAACTGATTATCCAGTTGGACATCATCCTCTTGATGCTCACCATCAGTTTCTTGACTTATGTTGAAGTGAGAATCACTAGGATTGATGAAGTCAGTGGGAACATCATCTATAGGGGTCAGTGTAGAAGACTTCTTCTTCTTCTTTAATGGTTGCTCCTCAGCATCAACCCTGTCCTCAGATTCAGGCTCAACTTGCCTGGGAGGTTTATCAGCTGACTTCTGTCTCTTTGCTGGAGACTCAACATCTTTTGAGGGAGTTGATAGGGGTAAAAAAACGCATATCTTTGGGTACGGTTTTAGGACAGGTTTTAGCGTTATTTAGTTAATAAGCGAGCAATTCTCGCATTTAAATGCTTTTGTGTGAGTTAATTAGAAATTGGAAACATTTTATTTACTTTTCGTTGTTTAGGCTCGTTTTATGATCAATTTAGGCAAATACGGCCAAAATGGCATGCATATTATAATTCAGTTATCTTTTGAAGCTAATTGATCCGTCAAAATTCGCACCAAACGAAGCGTTTGCTCAAATAAGCGATTGGCGGGTCAATTTAGCCCTTGGACTAATGTTGTTTGGAGTTTATGTGCGTGTGCAGGATAAAACATGATCAATTTCAGGCAAAATCGTGTCTCGGGAACCCCCGGCAGTCGCTCGACGAATTGAGCATCGGCGTGCAGCCCGAGCGCTGCTCGGCGAGCAGCCTAGGCACTGTGCCTACTTGCCGAGCAGGCTGCCAGGCGCCTGCTCGCCGAGCAGGGCGCTGCTCGTCGCGAGTAGCCCTGCTCGGCGAGCAGACCTGTGGGAATTGGTCAAAAATACAAATTCCGCCCCCACGAAGCCACGATGGACCCCATGACTTCCTACATCAATGAGGACACGAAAATAGGTCAAAAAGAGGGTCGAGCCGCGTCTATAAATAGGGTTTTTCCAATGTAAATTAGAGATCTTTTGCTTTTGTAATTTTCTTAGCTTTTCACCTTGAGAAATCATCTCCACCTCCTCCATATCCTTCAAACCTCCATTGAAGACACCTTCGAAGCTCCATTCACTGAGGATTGCTCAAGCTTCATCCTTAAGTCCTAAAAAGACGCCTGCATTGGTAGAAAGGTTCCCTGAAAGGGATTTTTCTTCTTTTACATTCTGTCTAGTCTTTGATACATGTTATGAATTCTAGGCTTATTGTAACTTCGTGACAATATTTTCCATCTTTGATATATATTATATTTCTTGTTCATTCAATTGTTTTAATGTTTTGATCTTTGTCTTATGCTTTGTCTGATTGGTTTAACTCATTCAATAATCCCAAAATCAAGTTGGCACATATTGCGAGCTGAATCTGACCTAGTCAGTGCCTATAGGATTGACGACCATATAGAAGATTAAGCCCAAATTGTTGAGCCTTAGAGCTAGTTTTGGCCTTACAAGGGAATCACGAACTAGGAACTTTAGGAGGATAGGTCGGGTTAACCGCCTCAGACACAAGTGACTTAGGTTTTAATTCAATTGCTTAAACATCCTATCTTCATTATCATCGTATCCCTTCATGTTCCTTCGGATAATTACATTGGTAAAAGATCACTTAGGGGTAGAGTAACTTAATTAGGCGTAGAATAACTTAGTTAGAATCGGATAACTTAGCTAGGAGTAGTATAATTCAACCTAGGAGTAGATTAATTTAGCAAAACAAACTCAAAACCCCCTAAGCCTAGATAACATCTGAAACCTAGTAGCTCGATACTTGCAGAAATAAATCCTGTAACCCCCTCATTTGGATCACATGATATCTCACACAATATCAGTCATAGACATGTTTTCAATTCTCAATCATAAACCAATCGTTACATCTTAACGACACACTAATCGCCTACTAATCGCACGATAATCGCATTATGCATACAAAACTTCTACTGACAATGAGATGAATCTAAAATGTATGTATTCAATCATGAAAATATATATGAATGTGGGAAGACTCATATGTTAGGGTTTTGGGGATGTTACAGTTCTTTCCCCCTTAAAGAATTTCGTCCCCGAAATTCACTTACCAGAAGCTTCAAATAGGTAAGGATATTGTGTCCTCATATTTTCTTCTACCTCCCAAGTTGCCTCATCAAGTGTTTGATTATGAATCCATCTCACCTTAACCATTGGAATTTCACGATTTCTGAGTCGTTTCATTTCTCGTCCCAAAATCTCTAAAGGTTGCTCACGAATAGTTAAGTCTGTATTCACTATTGCACTCTCAGGTTCAGGAATCATATGACTTGGGTCTGATCTATATCTTCTCAATACTGACACATGAAATACATCATGTATTAAAGACAATTCTGGTGGTAGAGCTAACCTATAAGCCAATGGTCCAACTCTCTCAATGATCTCATAAGGCCCGATGTATCTTGGATTCAACTTCCCTCTTCTGCCAAAACGAACTATTCCTTTCCATGGAGATATTTTTAAAAACACTTTATCTCCAACTTTATATTCCATCTCCCTTCGGTGCTGATCCACATAGGCTTTCTGACGTTCCTGTGCAGCTTTTAAATACTTCTTTATGACATTGATCTTCTCAACAGTTTCCTGGACTAACTCAGGTCCTTCCAATTGTCTCATTCCTTCAACATCCCAACATATAGGGCTTCTACACGGTCTTCCATATAGTTCCTCATAAGGTGTCATGCCTATACTTGAATGATAACCATTATTATAAGCAAACTCCATTAGAGGTAAATGTATATCCCACTCACCTTGGAAATTAAGAACACAAGCTCTCATCATATCCTCTAAGGTCTGAATAGTTCTTTCCGATTGTCCATCTGTCTGTGGATGAAAGGCTGTACTGAAATGCAATTTTGTTCCCAATGAGTGCTGTAAACTGCCCCAAAATCTAGATGTAAATCTAGGATCACGATCTGAAACAATAGATATAGGTACTCCATGCAACCTCACTATTTGTTCCACATAAATTCTAGCCAATTTATCCATCGAGTCTGTCTGTTGAACCGGTAGAAAGTGAGCAGATTTCGTAAGTCTATCCACTATCACCCATATACTATCGTGTCTACGCCTTGTTCTTGGTAATCCCATCACAAAATCCATAGTGATCCTCTCCCATTTCCACTTTGGTATGGTTAAAGGTTTTAGTTTTCCCACGGGAGCTTGATGCTCAGCTTTAACCTGTTGACATGTCAAACATTTGGAAACAAAATCAGATACATCTTTCTTCATTGTAGGCCACCAGTAAAAAGGTCTCAAATTTTTGTACATCTTTGTCATTCCTGGGTGCATAGCATAAGGAGAATTATGTGCTTCCTGTAGAATTTCTGATCTTAAATTTTCTACATCTGGAACACATAATCGACTACCTATCATCATAGTTCCATCATCTTCCACAGAAATATCAGGTCTTTTACCTTGTTGTACATGATCTCGCATTTTCTGTAAATAAGGATCATGCCATTGTGCTTCTTGGATCCTTTCTTTCAAATCTGGTTTTACTCGTAGTGTAGCCATCAAACCTGTTACTTCATTTACTTCTAACTGCACATCCATGGCTCGCATCTCCACTAGTGAATTCAAACTATAATTCTTCATACTAGCCACAATATCAACACTCTTTCTACTCAAAGCATCTGCAACCACATTAGCTTTTCCTGGATGGTAATCTATTGTACAATCATAATCTTTTAATAGCTCAATCCATCTCCTTTGTCTTAGGTTCAACTCCTTCTGTGTAAAGATGTACTTCAAACTCTTGTGATCAGTGAGAATCTGAAATGTCTCCCCATATAGGTAATGTCTCCATACCTTCAATGCATGGATGACTGCTGCCAACTCTAAGTCGTGTGTGGGGTAATTCATCTCATAAGGTCTCAGTTGCCTAGAAGCATATGCAATGACTTTCCCATTTTGCATTAGAACACATCCCAAACCTTGTCCGGAGGCATCTGTATAAACAACAAAGCCACCACCTTCAGAAGGTAACACTAACACTGGTGCGGAAGTCAATCTCTTCTTTAGTTCCTCAAAGCTTTGGTGACATTTATCATTCCACTGGAATACAACTCCCTTTCTCAGCAATTTAGTTAATGGACCTGCAATCAGAGAAAAACCCTCTACAAATCTCCTGTAATAACCAGCTAACCCAAGAAAACTCCTAAGCTCTGTAACGTTCTTTGGCGGTTCCCATTCATCAATAGCTTTAATTTTGGAAGGGTCGGGTTGAACCCCTT
The DNA here is from genome assembly GCF_963576675.1 of Euphorbia lathyris. Lineage (NCBI taxonomy): Eukaryota > Viridiplantae > Streptophyta > Magnoliopsida > Malpighiales > Euphorbiaceae > Euphorbia > Euphorbia lathyris. The sequence goes on from NC_088910.1 coordinate 95,451,440, forward strand.
CACCTGACACCACATGACCAAGGAATACAACTTCATCCATCCAAAATTCACATTTGCTCAGCTTTGCATACATCTGATTATCTCTTAAAATTTTCAAAACAATTCTCAAATGTTGTTCATGCTCACCCACAGTTCTTGCATACACTAGGATATCATCAATGAATACCACAACAAACTTATCTAGATATGGCTGAAAAGTCTTGTTCATTAATGCCATGAAAGCTGCAGGAGCATTAGTCAAGCCAAAAGGCATCACAAGAAACTCAAAATGACCATACCTTGTACGGAAAGCAGTTTTAGGTATGTCAACTTCTGCAACTCTCAACTGCCAATAGCCCGATCTTAGATCAATCTTTGAAAAATGACGAGCTCCTCTAAGTTGATCTAGCAAATCATCAATTCGAGGCAATGGATACTTATTTTTCACTGTCATCCTATTCAGTTGTCTGTAATCAATACACAATCGCATACTACCATCTTTCTTCTTCACAAATAATACAGGTGCTCCCCACGGTGAAGTACTAGGTCGTATAAACCCCTTCTCAAGTAGTTCTTCTATTTGTTTCTTTGATTCTTGTAATTCCATTGGAGCCATTCTATATGGAGCAATTGATATAGGAGATACTCCTGGCATGGTCTCAATAGGAAAATCAATCTCCCTATGAGGTGGTAATCCTGGTAGTTCATCTACGAATACATCTGCAAAATCTCTCACCACTGGAATATTCTCCAATTTGCCTCCATCCTCCCTAGTGTCCACAACATGAGCTAAATATGCCTCACACCCATTTCTAATCCATCTAATTGCTTGAATTGCAGATATTAAACAAGATGGCACAACCTTTCTCTCCCCAACAAATAACACAGTTGATTCTGAATTACAATGTAACACAACTTCCTTTGAACAACAATCCACTTTAGCTTCATATTTACACAACCAATCCATCCCCAAAATAATATCAAATTCTCTAAACCCCATAACTACTAAATCTATAGGGAACTCACTTCCCCTCACTTTTATAGGACAATCTCTCAGAACCTGATTTACAATCACATTATTCCCAACTGGCAGGATAACTCTCACATCATATCCTAATGGTTCTACCTTCCCATTTATTTTCAATATAAACTCAGGTGTTATGTATGAATGAGTGGATCCAGGGTCAATCAAAACAAAAGCTAAGGTATCAAGGATAGAAATTATACCGGATATAACCTCTGGTGCTGTTTAAGCTTCACCTCTCGTCATATTGAAGGCTCTATTTCGTGGTAAAGTTTGTGTCTGTCCGCCCATAGGAGCATCATGTCTACCCCATCTACCTCCTCCTCGACCTCTGCCTCTGCCTCTATCCACTCTAGCTGTACCACCTCCTATATTAGACTAAGGTTGAACTCTCTCTCCTCTATCAACTAACAAGGGACAATTATTACGATAATGGCCTGTTTCTCCACACTCAAAACATGTACCCTTCTTAAATGAACCATAACACTCTCTTGTGTGAGATCGTCCACATCTGCCACAAACCAGGGAAGGTCCCCAACACTCACCTCTGTGTACCCGTCCACATGTCTGACAAGCTGGAAAAGATGTTGTTCTCGCTCCTCCTCTATACCCACTATTAAACCGACCACCTGAAAATCTGTTACTACCCACAGATGGAGCACTACTCAAAACATCTCCAAATCCGCCCCGTGATCTAGTCCCACCACGATGGATACTACTACTACCTCTAAATTGTTGAGAATAGCCTCTAGAAGAAACTGAGAATCCACCTCTCTTTGATGGCCTGCTAGACTGGCCTTCTGTATCAAATCTAGCCCTTTTAGTTACAAAAAGTTGTTCTTTATCTTTCACAATTTCCTCCGCTCTGAGTGCAGATTCTACTAACAATCTAAAGCTCGTTTCATGTGCATGAATCCCCATTCTAACATCTGGGTGTAGACCATGTTCAAACCTGTGACATTTTGCTTCTTCTGTAGCCACATTTGCAGGTGCATATTTGGCTAAAGTGTTAAACTTAAGCTCGTATTCAGCCACAGACATATCCTCCTGCATAAGGGTCAAAAACTCTGTTTGTTTCCTATCTTTGTATATCTTTGACATGTACTTATTAGTGAACAACTTCTTGAAAATATCCCATGTTATTTCAGTTCTAATTCTTGTCCTTTTTATAGATCTCCACCATTCTAAAGCTTCACCAGTGAAAAGATTAAAAACATATTTGACCATTGAGTCCAGACGACACTCTGTGTTCTCAAGTACATCTTCAATCTTGGCCCACCATTAATCAGCTATATCAGGATCTGTGCTACCCTCAAACTCTGTTGCACCCATCTTTTTAAGCCTTTCAAAATTTTTATCAAAGATTGGTGCATCTCGACGAGCTTGAACACGTGGCTGAGGCTGACCTTGAGCCAAATAGATTCCCATCATCTGTTCAAACTGGTTGTAACCCTGAGGATACCCTGCATGTTCTGAAGCTCCTATATGTTCTGAGCCCCCAGACTCATGAACACGACCAACTGAACCATGACTAGACATATGACCGGATTGTCCATTCTCACCATCAGACTCCATGACCCTACATGAAACATGACCATGTCAACATGCTTTAGCATAAGAAAATATGATTATGTGGTCTTACCCTAGGAATCCAAAACAAGTCATACACAACCAAATCCCTAGGAAAGTAGACCCGCTCTGATACCACTAAATGTAACCCCCTCATTTGGATCACATGATATCTCACACAATATCAGTCATAGACATGTTTTCAATTCTCAATCATATAAACTTCAATCTCATATAAATTTTACATATTATACATAAGAGAAAGCATTTATAATTTACAATACACGTTTAAGTCATTATCCTACACAGAGGATTTACAAAACAAAAGTACATTCACAAGACTCCAAAATGCCTAGATGAGAATGGACTGACACTGCTGGTGCGACCTTAAGCAAGAAGAACTCTACCTAACCTGTAAAATCTGTTGGCAAGGGGTGAGCTGCCTACTCAATAAACATATTACACATATATGTATATACAAGTAATGTAAAGAGCACAAACCAAAATAGGTCATCAGTACCAAGTTAGAATTTATTCATTTAGAATAGTAATACTGATTTTAGAAAGGCCTTGCTATACTTAGACAATATATATAAAATGGTCCTTGGGCCCAATCTGTATTCCGGCTCACTAAATTCGGAATACAATCATCTGTGCTACGGAGGAGTTACACTCACTCACGTACTCATATATCTCAACACATGTGCTTCCGGCTCACAATATTCGGATAGCACTCTCAACTTGGACCATTTCACATATCCATCTAAGCAAGCTCATATTCATTTATAATCCAACCATTATTCAGTTCCAGTATGTGCACAAGGCTTAACATGCCGTATTTACGCATAACACTGCAACATACTCAATCATAACACTTTCTTATCAATCATGACGTATCATAAACACTCAAACATTATCCACATCATTCACATCAGATTCAACCACATCTCACACTCAACAAGTCACAAGGCACAATACATTCATACACATATATAAGCAATATGCTTACCGTCGCACTTGGTTCGATCTATTCAACACGATCGGGTGTGCGTTCAATTGCACCTTGCCCTCCTAATGTCACATAACATTGATACAAATAGACTTAACATAAACTTAATGAAAATAGAAACTAAGGAATGTTATATGATTTACAAGACACTAATGCCACAAAGTTCATGCAATCTAATCCTTTTGTCTTAGATCATCACATGACCTACTTGCACACATTCTGCCATAACTTTCTGTATATGAATCCAAATGCCCTGAGAACATATGTTATTCTTTATGTATCTTCAAATTCGAACAATATCAATATGAAAAACAGGCTCCAAAATGACTGAAAGCAGTACCCTAGATTTCTGTTTAGGGCACTTGATACATATCTTTCATTTGGACAGCCTAAAACCAATGAAAACAACACCAAAACTCAACAAGCTCAATCACAACTCATCCACAACAAATCCTATGATCATACCTAGGTTTTTTCAGAATCTCCAACTCATAGAAAACAAGCTAAAACAACATACTAACCTTCAACTTGTGTCTATCACCTAGTATGCTTCCTAACTTGACTTGTTTGGCTTGAAAATGGAAGAAATTGGAAGAGTTTTGTTTGGAGGATGTTAGGGTATATCAAAGGAAGGTTTGCTGAAGTTTTGGTTGAAATTGTGGCTGGAAATGAGGAGAAATGAGTTGTATCAATCATTGTTAAAACAAAGAGGCATACTTTGTCTTACTTGAGTGACACCTCGTGCTTGCTCACAAACCTCCAATCCAGCCCTCCACAAATGTAAGTTAATCAATTTAGGACATATGAATTTATTAATTCATTCATTTAAGTCCTAACTCAATTAACCAATCGTTACATCTTAACGACACACTAATCGCCTACTAATCGCACGATAATCGCATTATGCATACAAAACTTCTACTGACAATGAGATGAATCTAAAATGTATGTATTCAATCATGAAAATATATATGAATGTGGGAAGACTCATATGTTAGGGTTTTGGGGATGTTACAAATCCTGTGGACGATAACCTGGACTTAAAACAGAAATTTATTACTTGATAACGACGGGGTACACTTGTCCCTTATTGAGTCTTCATCTCAACCTTAGGGGAAGGCGCATCAAGTTTTTGGCGCCGTTGCCGGGGATTTATTTCTTCTGCAATATCGAACAAAAGGTCGATTTGTTAGTTTAGGCATTCCTTGTTATTATCCTTTGTTTATAATCGTTTATACTTTTCTTTTTGTGAATATTTGTTTTTAATTTTTATTGTTGTTTCTAATGATTCTTCCTTTTTGAGAAAATGGCTAGAAACAATAGAAATAAGGAGTCTATTACGCATTTGCTTAACTTTCTATCTACTCACGAAGATCAAACTGACGATTTGTATGCCTCAATTAAAAATTTATGCATACAAAAAGGGATCCTAGTTGATTCAACCGCGGACGAATCAATTAAAGAACCCAATTTGATAGGTCAGGTTGATAAGGTAATATCTTTTTCCATTAACAATGAAGAACTGGTCCCTAATTATGAGAAACCAAAAGTTTCAATATTAATTGAGGAATCGGTTGAAATTGAGCCTCTAGAGAAGAATCCAAAAATAGAAGAGTTCGGTTTTGCTCCATATCCAGAAGATTTCATTCTCTTCGATCTACCTAGAGAATCAAAAAGGGAGCAAACTAAACCTTTTCATAATTTATTTAAATTTGATCCTTTGTTTTTATTAAAATTCCTTGAAACTGATAATCCATTTTGCAGGTACGGATTATTTATTCAGGAATTTGAATTCCTAACACGAATGTCAGCATACACCTAGGCGGGAATTCTATGTCGAGCTCACCGACTATAACGCAGCGCTTCTTAGGAGGCAACCCAAGTTTTAATAAAACTTTTCAGGTTTATTTTATTTAGATTATACATTGATCTTTTAGTTTAGTCTTTTTAATTTTCTTTTACGTTTTTTTTAAAAGTGTTCGTTAAAAAAATAATAAATAAATAATAAATATATAAATATTTTTTTTAGTTGTTTAGTTTTCTTTTATGTTATTTTATTTTATTTTTTTTATTTTTAGTTTTTTTTTAGTTTTCAGGTTTAAAATTAAAAAAAATTATTTTTTTGGCCAGGAGGCCCAGCTCGCCGAGCTGGGCGCTGGCGCCCAGCCCGCCGCTGGGCACTACTGCCCAGCGGCGGTGCTTGGCCGCGATAAGGAAATTGTTCGAGATTTTTTTTAAATCTCGAACGGAGCTGAAAAAATAATAATAAATAATTAAATAATAAAAAAAATTTGTCGCGTTGTTTTATTTTAATTTGTTTTATTTTGTTATAATCCTAAGAATTGTACACTCTATCCGAAGTTAAAGTGTCGTTATTTGTCCTTGAGGGCTGAAAATTGGCATCGCAAATCATCAAATTTTTAGCGATTGCGATAAAATCAGTAAGTTGTCTTCTCCACCCTAACTTTTTGCACTTGTACTTTATGGTTTGTGATGCAATGTTGGAACTTATTGCATATTTTTAGTGTGAAGAGGGGTAGAAAAACTTACAAAAATTGTATAATTTTTAAATTTTTGTTGCGTCATGTCTAGTTTAGTTTAGCGTTTTTTGGGTTTTGTTTATGTTTTTGCATGTTTAGGACCTAAGACCGTGAACCTCCTTCGAATCTAAACTTTGTTATTTGTCTTTGAAGGCTGAGAACCGAATCTAAAATTGCATGACAACTAGTTTAGATGTAGGAAACAACCCTTGTATCTGTAAAAGCATGAGCTAAGGTTTGCATTTAGACCCTACTTTTGAAGAAATGCTAAAATCATTACTTAGGTAGATAACTTAAGAATTGAAGGCATGTGACATTAAACTCGAGTTTAGGGAAAACTAGTAAACACAAAATTGTTGTGAGTTGAATTTGAGCCTAAGAGCGAACATCAAAAAGCTCTTTTTCTTGAAATTTTTTGTGTGAATGCTTTGACTTGTGGAAAGATTACAGATTTTGCACCTAATACTGTGTTGAACCTACATGCAATGATTTGAGATGATAAACGATGTACCAGCCTCATTAGAATTAACCATTTTCTTTACCTTATTTTTTTTCATCCACTCTAGAAAGCCCCTTTGAGCCTATATTTTTGTAGTTTATAGATTTTTCTTTCGTTCTAACCGGTTTTTGCAAACCACAACTTGATTTGCTACTTAACCCAAATTTTTTTACAAAGCTCGAATTGAGCCTTTGTTTTCTTCTAGTGCTTTATCTTTGTTTATGGAATTACAGTAGCAAGCCAAAAGGCTAAGAAGTGAATGAGCATCACTATCCCAAAAAGAAAAGAAAAAAGAGAAAAACAGAAAAAGAAAAGAAAAGAAAAGAGACGAACAAAAGGGAAGAACTTCATTCCCCAGTTCCTAAAAATAAAAAACGTCTCAAGAAAACATCCCAAAAAGAAAAAAAATAAGGGATGAATAAAAAGATCAGTCACTTCGTATTCGCTAAAGTCATTTTAACTTTGTTTTTATAACGCTAGAACTTTTAACCCTTGTTGTACCTTTAACCCTCTAACCACATTACAACCCCGATTAGAGGCTGTTTTTGATATCATCGGAATCATATAGCATAGTAGAGGAACCCGGATGAACGTGCAAAATCAACGTAATCCTAAGCAAGAACATAAGCCGAGAGTAAATAATTTAGCCACCAAAATTGTGTGAATGAGTGAACTACCTATGGTGAGGTGTTTTACTTAGCGATCCCCTCAAGCTCGTTTAATTAAACATGTGTGCTTTTGCTTAAAACTATGACCTATGATAATTGAAATGCGGCTTTTGGATATCGTGTCTCTACTTTGTATTTTCGAATGCATGTAATTACAGATGCTCGAAATTGTGTCAAGCACCTAGTCAAACCGGGAGGTTTTCTAGCTTGCTTGTGATTGCGGGTTTAGTTTTTTTTAGTTTACTTGAGGACAAGTAAAGTTTTAAGTGCGAGGAGGTTTGATAGGGGTAAAAAACCCTTATCTTTGGGTACGGTTTTAGGACAGGTTTTAGCGTTATTTAGTTAATAAGCGAGCAATTCTCGCATTTAAATGCTTTTATGTGAGTTCATTAGAAATTGGAAACGTTTTATTTACTTTTCATTGTTTAGGCTCGTTTTATGATCAATTTAGGCAAATATGGCCAAAATGGCATGCATATTATAATTCCGTTATCTTTTGAAGCTAATTGATCCGTCAAAAGTTGCACCAAATGAAGCGTTTGCTCAAATAAGCGATTGGCGGGTCAATTTAGCCCTTGGACTAATGTTGCTTGGATTTTATGTGCGTGTACAGGATAAAACATGATCAATTTTAGGCAAACATCGTGTCTCGAGGACCCCCGGCAATCGCTCGACGAATTGAGCATCGGCGCGCAGCTCGAGCGCTGCTCGGCGAGCAGCCCAGGCACCGCCCCGGCACTACCCAGGCACTGTGACTGCTCGCCGAGCAGGCCACCAGAGGCCTGCTCGGGCGAGCAGGATGCCAGGCGCCTGCTCGCCGAGCAGGGCGCTGCTCGTCGCGAGTAGCGCTGCTCCCCGAGCAGCTCGCCTTGCTCGGCGAGCAGACCTGCGGGAATTGGTCAAAAATACAAATTCCGCCCCCACGAAGCCACGATAGACCCCACGACTTCCTACATCAATGAGGACACAAAAATAGGTCAAAAAGAGGGCCGAGCCGCGTCTATAAATAGGGTTTTTCCAATGTAAATTAGAGATATTTTGCTTTTGTAATTTTCTTAGCTTTTCACCTTGAGAAATCCTCTCCACCTCCTCCATATCCTTCAAACCTCCATTGAAGACACCTCCAAAGCTCCATTCACCGAGGATTGCTCAAGCTTCATCCTTAAGTCCTAGAAAGACGCCTGCATTGGTAGACAGGTTCCCTGAAAGGGATTTTTCTTCTTTTACATTCTGTCTAGCCTTTGATACATGTTATGAATTCTAGGCTTATTGTAACTTCGTGACAATATTTTCCATCTTTAATATATATTATAGTTCTTGTTCATTCAATTGTTTTAATGTTTTGATCTTTGTCTTACGCTTTGTCTGATTAGTTTAACTCATTCGATAATCCCAAAATCAAGTTGGCACATATTGCGAGCTGAATTTGACCTAGTCAGTGCCTATAGGATTGACGACCTTATAGAAGATTAAGCCCAAATTGCTGAGCCTTAGATGTAGTTTCGGCCTTACAAGGGAATCACGAACTAGGAACTTTAGGAGGATAGGTCGGGTTAATCGCCTTGGACACAAGTGACTTAGGTTTTAATTCAATTGCTTAAACATCATATCTTCATTATCATCGTATCCCTTCATGTTCCTTCGGATAATTACATTGGTAAAAGATCACTTAGGGGTAGAGTAACTTAATTAGGAATAAAATAACTTAGTTAGAATCGGATAGCTAGGAGTAGTATAATTCAACCTTGGAGTAGATTAATTTAGCAAAACAAACTCAAAACCCCCTAAGCCTAGATTACATCCGAGTCCGAGTAGCTTGATACTTGTAGAAATAAATCCTGTGGACGATAACCTGGACTTAAACCAGAAATTTATTACTTGATAACGACAATGTACACTTATCCCTTAGTGAGTCTTCATCTCAACCTTAGGTGAAGGCGCATCAGGATTCTCAACAGCTTTCCTTTTGCAGGAGTTTGGAGCCTTAGTCCTTCTCCCTTTTTGGACAGTAGTCCCTTCAGCAGGCTGGGTTCCCTCAGCAGGCTGGACAACAGCAATCTTCCCCTTCTTGATAGGTTGGTTGAATTTGAGGGCAAAAAGGGAGGCAGCTGTGATCTCAGAACCATGAATCCTTTCCTCGTCAGTAAGATCCACCTGATGGTCAATGAGGATCCTGGTGATGAGTGATCCGAGCCTCAGCGTGCCGGTACTCCTTTGGAAGCCAATGATAAAAAAGATTGGCATGTTGATGAGGGTGTACGTTAGCATGTGCCATATGAAGCACTGCTCAAAATTTATCGCTGAGGTTGTACAGTTGATCTTCGGGCAGATGTAGTAAGTCAGCAAGTAGTGAGCCATGTTTTGGTGCTGACCCATAGAGGTACTAGAGATTTCTCTAGAATGGAAAACTGGCTTACAGAAGGTGGCAATATAACCAGTGCCTTCGTGATCCCCAGATCTCCTCAGCTTCGTTCCCTCAGTTTTTAGCTTCAGCAGATTACCTAGGTAGGTAGGGTTTATGAAGATGGTTTTCTCTTTTACCACCGTTACCAGATGGTCCTGATTATCGTCAGCAACACGGAGGTTATGGTAGAATTCCCTTACTAGGTCAGGGTAGATAGCATTCCTTATGGAGAATAGCTCAGTCCAGCTATTTTTCGAAATCCATTCACAGAAGGGTTGCTCGGACTGTACGAAGGCCTCAGATACCCATCTTGAGGGCTCAACTTTCCATTCCCTAACGTTCTTGTAGACTTTGGAGTAGGTTCTGACCTTGGTAGGCTTGTTCTTAGCGGAGGAGGCTTGGCCAGCTTTGCCTTTGATAGGCATAGGGGGATGCCTAGAGGGTTCATTGGAGCTGGATTTAGAGTGGGCAGCGCCGGAGAGGTTCAAGGAAACCTTAGTCATTGTTCAGAGAAAAGGTCTGGAAATCTTAAGAGATTTTAGAGAGAGAGTTTCTAAGCCAGAAGAATTCGGTAAGCGTAAAAAATAAAAAATGGGTATTTACCCATTATTTATAGCGGTGAAGTGTGGATCTTATCGAATCCATGTGTCAGTTTTGCCTTGGGATTGTCAACCGACAAAGATCCTGGCATTTATGACACATTCGGCGCATACGTCATCCTAGGTGGCTATACGCGTGCTCTAGCATTAAGTGCAACGACTTTAATACTCAGCATTTAGAATACTAAGCGTTTCATATTCTGAGTGGTCAATTTTTATAAACGGATGATTTCTCAATTTGAGATAATTACTCAGTGTGCACATTCACTCAGTATTTGATATTCATTTATTTCGTGTTAAGTACTCAGCATAACAATCATTCAGCATGTATTTGCATAAATCATTCAGCGCAGTTATTCACTCAGCATAAATATACATTTAGAACAGGAATTTACTGAAGAGGATTAAACATCCCAATGGCTTCTCTCAGTATACTGAACTGCTCACGAGCCAGTGGCTTCGTGAAGATATCGGCAAGCTGTTCATCCATTAGGACAAAGGTCAGCTTTATCTCACCCTTGAGTACATGATCTCTTATGAAGTGATGTCGAATGCTGACATGCTTCATTTTGCTGTACTGGATTGGGTTCTTTGTTAGATCAATTGCACTTTCGTTGTCACATCTGACTTCAATTGTCTTTGTTTGAACACCATAGTCTTCCAGTTGTTGCTTAATCCATAGGACTTGAGCAACACAGTGGCCAGCAACAATGTACTCAGCTTCAGTGGTAGACAAGGCTACTGACGCTTGCTTTTTGCTGAACCAGGATACAAGACAGCTCCCTAAGAAGTGACATCCTCCAGAGGTGCTTTTTCGTTCAAGCTTGTCCCGTCCATAGTCAGCGTCAGTGTATCCAATGAGTGTGAAATCATGAGTGTTGGGATACAATAAACCTGCATTCACTAAGCTTTGCAAGTATCTAAGGATTATTTTTACATCAATGTAATGAGATTCCTTAGGGTTGGATTGATATCTAGCATAGTAGCATACCGAGAACTGAATGTCCGGTCTACTTGCTGTTAAGTAAAGTAGAGAGCCTATCATACCTTGATATAATTTGCTGTCTACTGATTTACCATTCTTGTCAATGCATAGGACAGTGTCAGTGCCCATAGGAGTGGATATTGGATTGCAATTTTCAAGATCATACTTCTTTAATATCTCCTTGGCATATTTAGCTTGGCCGATGAAGATGCCATTTTTGCCTTGTTTAATTTGAAGTCCAATGAAGAAGTTGAGTTCTCCCATCATTGACATTTCAAACTCAGTTTGCATTTGCTTGCTAAATTCCTTGCACATTGACTCGTTAGTTGCACCAAATATAATATCATCAACATAAATTTGAGCCAGCAAGGTATCTTTACCCTTTCTTTTAATGAATAAGGTTGTATCAGCTTTGCCTCTGACATAATTTCTAGTCAGCAGGAAACTGGTCAGTCTCTCATACCAAGCACGTGGTGCTTGCTTGAGGCCGTACATAGCCTTTTTGAGTTTATAAACGTGGTTTGGGAATTTAGAATCCTCAAACCCTGGAGGCTGATTACTATAGACTTCCTCGTTTATAACTCTATTAAGAAATGCATTCTTTACATCCATTTGAAACAATTTAAAGTTCATGTAAGATGCATATGCACATAAAATACGTATTGCTTCTAGCCTTGCCACTGGGGCAAAGGTACCGTAGTCAATACCTTCTTGCTGACTGTAGCCCTGAGCTACAAGTTTTGCCTTGTTCCTGACTACATTCCCTTGCTCATCCAGCTTGTAACATCCCCAAAACCCTAACATATGAGTCTTCCCACATTCATATATATTTTCATGATTGAATACATACATTTTAGATTCATCTCATTGTCAGTAGAAGTTTTGTATGCATAATGCGATTATCGTGCGATTAGTAGGCGATTAGTGTGTCGTTAAGATGTAACGATTGGTTAATTGAGTTATGACTTAAATGAATGAATTAATGAATTCATATGTCCTAAATTTCTTAACTTACATTTGTGGAGGGCTGGATTGGAGGTTTGAGAGCAAGCACGAGGTGTCACTCAAGTAAGACAAAGTATGCCTCTTTGTTTTAACAATGATTGATACAACTCATTTCTCCTCATTTCCAGCCACAATTTCGACCAAAACTTCAGCAAACCTTCCTTTGATATACCCTAACATCCTCCAAACAAAACTCTTCCAATTTCTTCCATTTTCAAGCCAAACAAGACAAGTTAGGAAGCATACTAGGTGATAGACACAAGTTGAAGGTTAGTATGCTGTTTTAGCTTGTGATTGAGCTTGTTGAGTTTTGGTGTTGTTTTCATTGGTTTTAGGCTGTCCAAATGAAAGATATGTATCAAGTGCCCTAAACAGAAATCTAGGGTACTGCTTTCAGTCATTTTGGAGCCTGTTTTTCATATTGATATTGTTCGAATTTGAAGATACATAAAGAATAACATATGTTACTATATGTGTTATGAAACCCTCTGTCAAATATGGGACTTTAATTCCATATATAGAGGAAGAAAACCTAGATGGATCATGACTGCCTCGAAATTGAATATCATGTGAGGAAGCCATATTGATGTAGCATTTTGAGGATCTTAAAGTCCGAATTGGAGAAAGTTTCTTTATACAAAAGTGTTCCTAAATACTTGAAGTATATGTCTGTAAAAGGATTTGGAAATCCATTGTGTTTATTGTGAGCTAGGTTGAGTGAATTATGGTAGATGCAAATCTGAATAGTCTGTTTCTTGGCTGGAAACAGGACCGAATCATTTTGCATGCCATATATTGTGTAGAAGTGATATTAAAGTGAATTTTGGATATGTTCTACCCATATATGTCAAGTTTCCATAGGTTTAAGAATCAGGGCATTTGGATTCATATACAGAAAGTTATGGCAGAATGTGTGCAAGTAGGTCATGTGATGATCTAAGACAAAAGGATTAGATTGCATGAACTTTGTGGCATTAGTGTCTTGTAAATCATATAGCATTCCTTAGTTTCTATTTTCATTAAGTTTATGTTAAGTCTAATTGTATCAATGTTATGTGACATTTGGAGGGCAAGGTGCAATTGAACGCACACCCGATCGTGTTGAATAGATCGAACCAAGTGCGACGGTAAGCATATTGCTTATATATGTGTATGAATGTATTGTGCCTTGTGACTTGTTGAGTGTGAGATGTGGTTGAATCTGATGTGAATGATGTGGATAATGTTTGAGTGTTTATGATACGTCATGATTGATAAGAAAGTGTTATGATTGAGTATGTTGCAGTGTTATGCGTAAATACGGCATGTTAAGCCTTGTGCACATACTGGAACTGAATAATGGTTGGATTATAAATGAATATGAGCTTGCTTAGATGGATATGTGAAATGGTCCAAGTTGAGAGTGCTATCCGAATATTGTGAACCGGAAGCACATGTGTTGAGATATATGAGTACGTGAGTGAGTGTAACTCCTCCGTAGCACAGATGATTGTATTCCGAATTTAGTGAGCCGGAATACAGATTGGGCCCAAGGACCATTTTATATATATTGTCTAAGTATAGCAAGGCCTTTCTAAAATCAGTATTACTATTCTAAATGAATAAATTCTAACTTGGTACTGATGACCTATTTTGGTTTGTGCTCTTTACATTACTTGTATATACATATATGTGTAATATGTTTATTGAGTAGGCAGCTCACCCCTTGCCAACAGATTTTACAGGTTAGGTAGAGTTCTTCTTGCTTAAGGTCGCACCAGCAGTGTCAGTCCATTCTCATCTAGGCATTTTGGAGTCTTGTGAATGTACTTTTGTTTTGTAAATCCTCTGTGTAGGATAATGACTTAAACGTGTATTGTAAATTATAAATGCTTTCTCTTATGTATAATATGTAAAATTTATATGAGATTGAAGTTTATATGATTGAGAATTGAAAACATGTCTATGACTGATATTGTGTGAGATATCATGTGATCCAAATGAGGGGGTTACATTTAGTGGTATCAGAGCGGGTCTACTTTCCTAGGGATTTGGTTGTGTATGACTTGTTTTGGATTCCTAGGGTAAGACCACATAATCATATTTTCTTATGCTAAAGCATGTTGACATGGTCATGTTTCATGTAGGGTTATGGAGTCTGATGGTGAGAATGGACAATCCGGTCATATGTCTAGTCATGGTTCAGTTGGTCGTGTTCATGAGTCTGGGGGCTCAGAACATATAGGAGCTTCAGAACATGCAGGGTATCCTCAGGGTTACAACCAGTTTGAACAGATGATGGGAATCTATTTGGCTCAAGGTCAGCCTCAGCCACGTGTTCAAGCTCGTCGAGATGCACCAATCTTTGATAAAAATTTTGAAAGGCTTAAAAAGATGGGTGCAACAGAGTTTGAGGGTAGCACAGATCCTGATATAGCTGATAAATGGTGGGCCAAGATTGAAGATGTACTTGAGAACACAGAGTGTCGTCTGGACTCAATGGTCAAATATGTTTCTAATCTTTTCACTGGTGAAGCTTTAGAATGGTGGAGATCTATAAAAAGGACAAGAATTAGAACTGAAATAACATGGGATATTTTCAAGAAGTTGTTCACTAATAAGTACATGTCAAAGATATACAAAGATAGGAAACAAACAGAGTTTTTGACCCTTATGCAGGAGGATATGTCTGTGGCTGAATACGAGCTTAAGTTTAACACTTTAGCCAAATATGCACCTGCAAATGTGGCTACAGAAGAAGCAAAATGTCACAGGTTTGAACATGGTCTACACCCAGATGTTAGAATGGGGATTCATGCACATGAAACGAGCTTTAGATTGTTAGTAGAATCTGCACTCAGAGCGGAGGAAATTGTGAAAGATAAAGAACAACTTTTTGTAACTAAAAGGGCTAGATTTGATACAGAAGGCCAGTCTAGCAGGCCATCAAAGAGAGGTGGATTCTCAGTTTCTTCTAGAGGCTATTCTCAACAATTTAGAGGTAGTAGTAGTATCCATCGTGGTGGGACTAGATCACGGGGCGGATTTGGAGATGTTTTGAGTAGTGCTCCATCTGTGGGTAGTAACAGATTTTCAGGTGGTCGGTTTAATAGTGGGTATAGAGGAGGAGCGAGAACAACATCTTTTCCAGCTTGTCAGACATGTGGACGGGTACACAGAGGTGAGTGTTGGGGACCTTCCCTGGTTTGTGGCAGATGTGGACGATCTCACACAAGAGAGTGTTATGGTTCATTTAAGAAGGGTACATGTTTTGAGTGTGGAGAAACAGGCCATTATCGTAATAATTGTCCCTTGTTAGTTGATAGAGGAGAGAGAGTTCAACCTTAGTCTAATATAGGAGGTGGTACAGCTAGAGTGGATAGAGGCAGAGGCAGAGGTCGAGGAGGAGGTAGATGGGGTAGACATGATGCTCCTATGGGCGGACAGACACAAACTTTACCACGAAATAGAGCCTTCAATATGACGAGAGGTGAAGCTTAAACAGCACCAGAGGTTATATCCGGTATAATTTCTATCCTTGATACCTTAGCTTTTGTTTTGATTGACCCTGGATCCACTCATTCATACATAACACCTGAGTTTATATTGAAAATAAATGGGAAGGTAGAACCATTAGGATATGATGTGAGAGTTATCCTGCCAGTTGGGAATAATGTGATTGTAAATCAGGTTCTGAGAGATTGTCCTATAAAAGTGAGGGGAAGTGAGTTCCCTATAGATTTAGTAGTTATGGGGTTTAGAGAATTTGATATTATTTTGGGGATGGATTGGTTGTGTAAATATGAAGCTAAAGTGGATTGTTGTTCAAAGGAAGTTGTGTTACATTGTAATTCAGAATCAACTGTGTTATTTGTTGGGGAGAGAAAGGTTGTGCCATCTTGTTTAATATCTGCAATTCAAGCAATTAGATGGATTAGAAATGGGTGTGAGGCATATTTAGCTCATGTTGTGGACACTAGGGAGGATGGAGGCAAATTGGAGAATATTCCGGTGGTGAGAGATTTTGCAGATGTATTCGTAGATGAACTACCAGGATTACCACCTCATAGGGAGATTGATTTTCCTATTGAGACCATGCCAGGAGTATCTCCTATATCAATTGCTCCATATAGAATGGCTCCAATGGAATTACAAGAATCAAAGAAACAAATAGAAGAACTACTTGAGAAGGGGTTTATACGACCTAGTACTTCACCGTGGGGAGCACCTGTATTATTTGTGAAGAAGAAAGATGGTAGTATGCGATTGTGTATTGATTACAGACAACTGAATAGGATGACAGTGAAAAATAAGTATCCATTTCCTCGAATTGATGATTTGCTAGATCAACTTAGAGGAGCTCGTCATTTTTCAAAGATTGATCTAAGATCGGGCTATTGGCAGTTGAGAGTTGCAGAAGTTGACATACCTAAAACTGCTTTCCGTACAAGGTATGGTCATTTTGAGTTTCTTGTGATGCCTTTTGGCTTGACTAATGCTCCTGCAGCTTTCATGGCATTAATGAACAAGACTTTTCAGCCATATCTAGATAAGTTTGTTGTGGTATTCATTGATGATATCCTAGTGTATGCAAGAACTGTGGGTGAGCATGAACAACATTTGAGAATTGTTTTGAAAATTTTAAGAGATAATCAGATGTATGCAAAGCTGAGCAAATGTGAATTTTGGATGGATGAAGTTGTATTCCTTGGTCATGTGGTGTCAGGTGAAGGGGTTCAACCCGACCCTTCCAAAATTAAAGCTATTGATGAATGGGAACCGCCAAAGAACGTTACAGAGCTTAGGAGTTTTCTTGGGTTAGCTGGTTATTACAGGAGATTTGTAGAGGGTTTTTCTCTGATTGCAGGTCCATTAACTAAATTGCTGAGAAAGGGAGTTGTATTCCAGTGGAATGATAAATGTCACCAAAGCTTTGAGGAACTAAAGAAGAGATTGACTTCCGCACCAGTGTTAGTGTTACCTTCTGAAGGTGGTGGCTTTGTTGTTTATACAGATGCCTCGGGACAAGGTTTGGGATGTGTTCTAATGCAAAATGGGAAAGTCATTGCATATGCTTCTAGGCAACTGAGACCTCATGAGATGAATTACCCCACACACGACTTAGAGTTGGCAGCAGTCATCCATGCATTGAAGGTATGGAGACATTACCTATATGGGGAGACATTTCAGATTCTCACTGATCACAAGAGTTTGAAGTACATCTTTACACAGAAGGAGTTGAACCTAAGACAAAGGAGATGGATTGAGCTATTAAAAGATTATGATTGTACAATAGATTACCATCCAGGAAAAGCTAATGTGGTTGCAGATGCTTTGAGTAGAAAGAGTGTTGATATTGTGGCTAGTATGAAGAATTATAGTTTGAATTCACTAGTGGAGATGCGAGCCATGGATGTGCAGTTAGAAGTAAATGAAGTAACAGGTTTGATGGCTACACTACGAGTAAAACCAGATTTGAAAGAAAGGATCCAAGAAGCACAATGGCATGATCCTTATTTACAGAAAATGCGAGATCATGTACAACAAGGTAAAAGACCTGATATTTCTGTGGAAGATGATGGAACTATGATGATAGGTAGTCGATTATGTGTTCCAGATGTAGCAAATTTAAGATCAGAAATTCTACAGGAAGCACATAATTCTCCTTATGCTATGCACCCAGGAATGACAAAGATGTACAGAAATTTGAGACCTTTTTACTGGTGGCCTACAATGAAGAAAGATGTATCTGATTTTGTTTCCAAATGTTTGACATGTCAACAGGTTAAAGCTGAGCATCAAGCTCCCGTGGGAAAACTAAAACCTTTAACCATACCAGAGTGGAAATGGGAGAGGATCACTATGGATTTTGTGATGGGATTACCAAGAACAAGGCGTAGACACGATAGTATATGGGTGATAGTGGATAGACTTACGAAATCTGCTCACTTTCTACCGGTTCAACAGACAGACTCGATGGATAAATTGGCTAGACTTTATGTGGAACAAATAGTGAGGTTGCATGGAGTACCTATATCTATTGTTTCAGATTGTGATCCTAGATTTACATCTAGATTTTGGGGCAGTTTACAGCACTCATTGGGAACAAAATTGCATTTCAGTACAGCCTTTCATCCACAGACAGATGGACAATCGGAAAGAACTATTCAGACCTTAGAGGATATGATGAGAGCTTGTGTTCTTAATTTCCAAGGTGAGTGGGATATACATTTACCTCTTATCGAGTTTGCTTATAATAATGGTTATCATTCAAGTATAGGCATGACACCTTATGAGGCACTATATGGAAGACCGTGTAGAAGCCCTATATGTTGGGATGTTGAAGGAATGAGACAATTGGAAGGACCTGAGTTAGTCCAGAAAACTGTTGAGAAGATCAATGTCATAAAGAAGTATTTAAAAGCTGCACAGGAACGTCAGAAAGCCTATGTGGATCAGCACCGAAGGGAGATGGAATATAAAGTTGGAGATAAAGTGTTTTTAAAAATATCTCCATGGAAAGGAATAGTTCGTTTTGGCAGAAGAGGGAAGTTGAATCCAAGATACATCGGGCCTTATGAGATCATTGAGAGAGTTGGACCATTGGCTTATAGGTTAGCTCTACCATCAGAATTGTCTTTAATACATGATGTATTTCATATGTCAGTATTGAGAAGATATAGATCAGACCCAAGTCATATGATTCCTGAACCTGAGATTGCAATAGTGAATACAGACTTAACTATTCGTGAGCAACCTTTAGAGATTTTGGGACGAGAAATGAAACGACTCAGAAACCGTGAAAATTGCAATGGTTAAGGTGAGATGGAGTCATAATCAAACACTTGATGAGGCAACTTGGGAGGTAGAAGAAAATATGAGGACACAATATCCTTACCTATTTGAAGCTTCTGGTAAGTGAATTTCGGGGACGAAATTCTTTAAGGGGGGAAGAACTGTAACATCCCCAAAACCCTAACATATGAGTCTTCCCACATTCATATATATTTTCATGATTGAATACATACATTTTAGATTCATCTCATTGTCAGTAGAAGTTTTGTATGCATAATGCGATTATCGTGCGATTAGTAGGCGATTAGTGTGTCGTTAAGATGTAACGATTGGTTAATTGAGTTAGGACTTAAATGAATGAATTAATGAATTCATATGTCCTAAATTTCTTAACTTACATTTGTGGAGGGCTGGATTGGAGGTTTGAGAGCAAGCACGAGGTGTCACTCAAGTAAGACAAAGTATGCCTCTTTGTTTTAACAATGATTGATACAACTCATTTCTCCTCATTTCCAGCCACAATTTCGACCAAAACTTCAGAAAACCTTCCTTTGATATACCCTAACATCCTCCAAACAAAACTCTTCCAATTTCTTCCATTTTCAAGCCAAACAAGACAAGTTAGGAAGCATACTAGGTGATAGACACAAGTTGAAGGTTAGTATGCTGTTTTAGCTTATTTTCTATGAGTTGGAGATTCTGAAAAAAAACCTAGGTATGATCATAGAATTTGTTGTGGATGAGTTGTGATTGAGCTTGTTGAGTTTTGGTGTTGTTTTCATTGGTTTTAGGCTGTCCAAATGAAAGATATGTATCAAGTGCCCTAAACAGAAATCTAGGGTGCTGCTTTCAGTCATTTTGGAGCCTGTTTTTCATATTGATATTGTTCGAATTTGAAGATACATAAAGAATAACATATGTTCCTATATGTGTTATGAAACCCTCTGTCAAATATGGGACTTTAATTCCATATATAGAGGAAGAAAACCTAGATGGATCATGACTGCCTCGAAATTGAATATCATGTGAGGAAGCCATATTGATGTAGCATTTTGAGGATCTTAAATTCCGAATTGGAGAAAGTTTCTTTATACAAAAGTGTTCCTAAATACTTGAAGTATATGTCTCTAAAAGGATTTGGCAATCCATTGTGTTTATTGTGAGATAGGTTGAGTGAATTATGGTAGATGAAAATCTGAATAGTCTGTTTCTTGGCTGGAAACAGGACCGAATCATTTTGCATGCCATATATTGTGTAGAAGTGATATTAAAGTGAATTTTGGATATGTTCTACCCATATATGTCAAGTTTCCATAGGTTCAAGAATCAGGGCATTTGGATTCATATACAGAAAGTTATGGCAGAATGTGTGCAAGTAGGTCATGTGATGATCTAAGACAAAAGGATTAGATTGCATGAACTTTGTGGCATTAGTGTCTTGTAAATCATATAGCATTCCTTAGTTTCTATTTTCATTAAGTTTATGTTAAGTCTAATTGTATCAATGTTATGTGACATTTGGAGGGCAAGGTGCAATTGAACACACACCCGATCGTGTTGAATAGATCGAACCAAGTGCGACGGTAAGCATATTGCTTATATATGTGTATGAATGTATTGTGCCTTGTGACTTGTTGAGTGTGAGATGTGGTTGAATCTGATGTGAATGATGTGGATAATGTTTGAGTGTTTATGATACGTCATGATTGATAAGAAAGTGTTATGATTGAGTATGTTGCAGTGTTATGCGTAAATACGGCATGTTAAGCCTTGTGCACATACTGGAACTGAATAATGGTTGGATTATAAATGAATATGAGCTTGCTTAGATGGATATGTGAAATGGTCCAAGTTGAGAGTGCTATCCGAATATTGTGAGCCGGAAGCACATGTGTTGAGATATATGAGTACGTGAGTGAGTGTAACTCCTCCGTAGCACAGATGATTGTATTCCGAATTTAGTGAGCCGGAATACAGATTAGGCCCAAGGACCATTTTATATATATTGTCTAAGTATAGCAAGGCCTTTCTAAAATCAGTATTACTATTCTAAATGAATAAATTCTAACTTGGTACTGATGACCTATTTTGGTTTGTGCTCTTTACATTACTTGTATATACATATATGTGTAATATGTTTATTGAGTAGGCAGCTCACCCCTTGCCAACAGATTTTACAGGTTAGGTAGAGTTCTTCTTGCTTAAGGTCGCACCAGCAGTGTCAGTCCATTCTCATCTAGGCATTTTGGAGTCTTGTGAATGTACTTTTGTTTTATAAATCCTCTGTGTAGGATAATGACTTAAACGTGTATTGTAAATTATAAATGCTTTCTCTTATGTATAATATGTAAAATTTATATGAGATTGAAGTTTATATGATTGAGAATTGAAAACATGTCTATGACTGATATTATGTGAGATATCATGTGATCCAAATGAGGGGGTTACACAGCTTGTTGCAGAAGACCCATCTTGTTCCAATTGTCTTCTGAGCCTTTGGATGTGGCACCAACTCACATACATCATTTCTCTAGAACTGATCAAGTTCCTCTTGCATTGCGCTCATCCAGAATTCATCTGGCTCAGCTTCAGCAAAATTCTTTGGTTCCTGAACTAAGACGAATGCAACGTTGCTGAGATACCTCCTGAGTTGATTCCTTGTCATCAGGTATTCTCAGCGGCATCAAGAATATCACTCTCTAAGTGTCCTCTTGGTATTCTTATTTCCTTTGGTAGATTTGTGTCTTGTGCTGTCTTTGTTTCAACAATCTCTGCAGGAGTAGACTGGTCGGTGAAAACAATTTGAGGTTCACTTTTACCTTTGGTCAGCCCTTGAGGGAATGACTCAGCGGTTGTTTGTTGATCAACTGAAGCTGAGTGTGGATCATCCTCGGTCAGCGGCTGGTATCTACCTGCAGGGTTAGTTTCATCGAACTCTACATGTATTGACTCTTCCAAAACTTGAGTTCGTTTATTGAAAACTCTGTATGCTTTGATTTTTGTTGAGTAGCCTAAAAATATAGCTTCATAAGCTTTGGAATCAAACTTAGCTAAGCTATCTTTGGTATTCAAAATAAAGCATTTATAGCCAAAGGCACGAAAGTATCCAATATTGGGCTTTCGTCCTTTCCAAAGTTCATAGGGGGTTTTCTTTAGTATAGGTCTAACAAGAGACCTATTAAGAATATAGCACGCCGTGTTAACAGCCTCTCCCCAAAAATACTTTGGAAGCCTATGCTCACTCAGCATTGTCCTGGCTATTTCAACCAAGGTTCTGTTCTTCCTTACAACAACCCCATTTTGTTGAGGCGTTCTAGGAGCAGAAAAGTTATGGTCAATGTCGCTGGCTTCACAGAATTCAACAAACTATTGGTTTTTTTAATTCTCCACCATTATCACTTCGGATGTGAGCCAATTTTAGGTCTTTATCAATTTCAAGTTTTCTAACCAACTTTGAAAATGTCTCAAAGGTTTCATCCTTGCTACTCAGCAAGATGACCCAAGTGTACCGAGAAAAGTCATCTACAATGACCAAGGAAAATCTTCTTCCACCCAGACTCATCGGCTGGACTGGACTGAAGAGATCCAAGTGTAGTAACTCTAATGGACGCTTAGTTGAGACAGTGTTTTTACTATGAAAAGATTGTTTGGTTTGTTTTCCAGCTTGGCAAGCATGGCATAGTTGATCTTTTTCAAATTTAAGTTCTCACAATCCCTCAACCAATTGTTGTCTTGCTAATTTGGCCAGGAGGTCCATGCTGACATGCCCAAGTCTCCTGTGCCATAGCCAGGAATTTTCTTCCATTGAAACTAAGCATACAGTTTTTGAAAACTTTTTTCTCTGAGTCTAGCATAAAGACATTATCTATGCGAGGGGAAATTAAAATTAACTCATTTGTTTTACTCTCATATATTTTACATCCAGTAGCATCAAATATAACTTTTCTCCTATTGTCACATAGTTGAGCTACGCTGAGTAAGTTATATTTGAGTCCGCTGACTAGGGAGACAGATTCAATAGTAGGATTACCTCCAATGGTTCCTGACCCTACTATCTTACCCTTTTTGTTGTCTCCAAAACTTACACTTCCTCCTCGTTTACACTCAAATGTGATGAATTGAGTTTCATCACCAATCATATGCCTCGAGCGTGCGCTATCAATATACCACATCCTTGACTTCTCAACACACCTCAGGCTTACCTGCAATGCAATCAGTTACCTTTAGGTACCCAATTCTTTTTGGGTCCTGGCTTGTTAGGTTCAACAGGTAAAGAATCATATTTTATCTTATAGCGGCTGATAGGGGTATTTTACCCCTATCTTTTAGTGTGATTTATGGGATAATTTTGGATGGAATAAGTAAGTTTAATTGTAAAAATAAAAGTATTTTGAATAAATGAAGAAATAAAAATAAATATCGTACTTTTAATTAATTTCTCTTGTTTTGATTAATAAAGTCTTCAAGCTAACTCGGCTCTCAAAAGCGTTGTATTTTAGGTACAAGAAATGGGCAAAAATCCACCTCATACGTGGGGCGTAAAAACCCTTACGCGAGGCGTGAAACATGGTGCCAGAAATAATTGCCTTATCCGCAAGCACCATGTGGAATTGACTCAGCATACGCGGGGCGTATGACACCTTACGCGGGGCGTATGACATTTGTCGGCAATGATTGGCCTAATCCTGAAAGTCAGACTGCACTGTCCCTTTTGGTCAACCACCTGTATGCGGGGCGTACCACCCTATACGCGGGGCGTATAGGGCAATTCCATAATGTAAGAAAATCAGGGACACATTTACGCAGGGCGTAACCAGTTTACGCACGGCGTAAATCACACCAATTCCAACAATAAACTTCAGAAACGCAAGTACGCGGGGCGTATTTCAGCTACGCATGGCGTATTTGGGACAAAGAGACAAGGAATTGGTCCACACGCAGGAGATTTCTGACGGAATGGGTATTCACGCGGGGCGTACACCCATCCACGCGGGGCGTATCATAGGTTTTCTGCACTAAATGATGTTGCCCCATGCTTGTATTTTGTGAACTTACTATTTTACCCTGGCTTGATGTGTATAAATAGATAGCTCTTAAACCTCATTAAACACCTTTTGCATGCTAAAGAGCTAAACTATACTCTCTTTCCCTTCTTGTAATTTAGATTCAAGTTTGTTGTAGTTAAACTCTCCCCCTCGAGAGCTTGTTCGGTTGCTCCGACGTTCCACCAAAGTCTCGCTCCAACATTCATCACCAAGCTCGAGAGTTCCACCTCTACGACCTAGGAGATGGCCTTGAGTCCGGCTAGCTAGTTCCAAGGGCGGATTCTCCCTTTTTACTTGCTAATTAGCTTGTACTCTTCCTATGTACTAGGCGTGGTTGTATTTCATCTATACACTTTCCATATTTACAGTTTACGATTCATAATCTCTATTTCCCTTTACGTATTGATGTTTATTGTTTGTTTTGACATTGATAATTGACTATTGTGTAGGAGCACGCGATTACTGCCGCCATCCGGGCTATCTTTAGGGAATTATATAGGTGTTGCCTTATCGGAAGTGACACTCCAGAAACCGTAGGAATTGACAAACCATGGAACTTACGGGCCCTAATTTCTAATTCCCCCGCATTAGACATGCCTTGACTAGGAATCACGTAGTCTAAGCACTTCACAGGTCGGTCTTACTATACTTAGTCATCTTTGTAAGAATAAACCAATTTCCGTATACATTTAGAGTCATTATTTATCGTAGTTATAATTTATCGCATACGCCCCATTTCATAGAGTTTTAGCTACATAAACTTGTGTCGCCTATTATAGGAATAGCGTGTAACTGTGTCTTACTTTACCCCAAAGTAATCATCGCTCAAATAACTTACGAAACCAATTAGTTTAATACTTGTAGTTATAAATCCCGTGGATTCGATACCCGGTCTTAACCGGATTATTACTTGATACGACGGGGTAAACTTGCCCCTAAGTAGTCGTGACGTCTAGTGAATTTAGAGCACTTATAAAGATTCAATCCATAGCCCCGTAGCGCACACACATCACACCAACATCCGCATTATCATAATAAAATCACCACTAGACGAAACTTCCATCAAGTTTTTGGCGCCGTTGCCGGGGATTTATAATCTCTTACAATATTAGACGAAAACGTTTCATAGTTAGTTTGAGCATCCTTCTTGTATAAAGTGTTTATATATTTAACGACTAACATTATTCTCTTGTCATTTGCTTTATGCACACCCGCTCTAAGAGTGATTCTCTTGTACCTATTAATCTCGAAATTGAACAAACTCTTTGTAGGTTATAGGGAAAGAAGATGGCAAACCCCAACATCGAGGCTACCCAGCCCGAGTTTGACCAACGGGGACCGGAACAACCCATGAATAACGACCGTAATGGTGAAGGAAACGACACGCGTTCGATGTTGGAGATCCTCGCTCCGCATCGTCCTCAAAACCGTAATGGCATCGTTGCCCCCACCATTCCGGCCAACACATTCGAAATAAAGCCTAGCATGATCCAATTAATCCAACAATTTGGTCAATTCGGAGGGGAACCCCACGAAAACCCTAACGAACACCTTGATAGATTTCTTATGTGTGCCGAGACGTCACGGCAAAATAATGTTCCGGTGGAGGCCGTCCAACTAAAACTTTTTCCTTTTTCTTTGACAGGGCAAGCATTGGAGTGGTTGTGCTCATTAGAGGCGGGATCGATCACAACATGGAAGGAACTCGAAAGGGAATTCCTCTCTTACTACTTCCCGCCCTCTAAGACGGTTAAATTGCGGAAAGACATTACTTCCTTCCAGCAACTTAGATATGAAGCCCTTCATTCGGCTTGGGCTAGGTTCCGAAAGCTACTCCGAAATTGTCCCCATCACGACATACCTAAGCATGATTTAGTAAGTACTTTTTATCATGGTCTAACACCGACTAATCGTACAACTATTGATTCTGCCGCAGGTGGGGATTTGTTTCATAAATCGGCAAGCGAGGCATACGAACTCATTCACGAGTTAGCTAGGAAGAGCACCCAATGGCAAGAAGATCGGCATGTCGGCTCCTCGCAACACCAGACTTTCTCCGTAGGCGACGAGGCCCCTACCGCCTTCATGGTCGAAATGAACAAAAAACTAGACATGTTAATGGCGCAAATGGACCTCCAAAACTCAGCACAAGTCTTAAAATGCTCTCATTGTGGTGGTGGCCACCAAGGTAAGGAATGTCAAGTCGGTAGCCCTTTTGCCAGTGACTTCGAAAACGTAAGTCATATAGGGGAGCAACAAAGGTATAACTCTCATCCTAACTCTTATCGTGACACGCATGTTTTCCACCACCATAACAATAACAGTCACGGAATGAGGTTTCAACACATGTCATCCTATGATAACCAACGAAACATGTTGAAGCCGCCATCTGAACCTCATGGTGAATATGTGGGGCAAGGACTGAGCCAATTTCATCTTAAACAAAAAGAAAAGTATTCACATCCCCCTAGCAGTGCGCAAGACGCAATGGTAATAGACCTTCTTCAAGAAATATCTTCCCGTCTTGCTAACAACGAAGCATTTTGCAGGGATATGGGACAGCAAGTGGCTCAATTAGGTCGCCGACAACAAAAGGAACAACAGGGACCTCCCCCGCCTAACACCGAGCAGAACCCGATATCAAAGGATCGGAAAATCGCACAAGCAATAACTCTCCATAGTGGTAAGGGTTTGGAACCGCCAATTCTAAAAGCATGTCCGCAACCTCCACAAGTAAGTAATGAATCGGAAGCGGTAAGCAACCCCGGTTCAAATCCAGAACACTCAACTCCCTCGGATAAAAATAAAAATGTGTGTGACCCAATTAGAGCTTACGTACCAAAGCTCCCTTTTCCACAACGCCTTAAAAAGGAAAAATTGGATCACCAATACGGCAAGTTCTTGGAAATCTTTAAGAAACTTCATATTAACATTCCCCTTGCGGAAGCATTGGAACAAATGCCCACATATGCAAAGTTTCTTAAGGAAATTCTCGCCAAAAAGAGGAAGTTGGATTATAATGAAACGGTAGCGCTCACGGAGGAATGCTCCGCAATCATAACAAACAAACTTCCCCCTAAACTCAAAGATTTAGGTAGTTTTTCTATCCCTTGTACGATTGGAAATGTTGAGTTTATGAGAGCTTTATGTGATTTAGGTGCTAACATCAATCTAATGCCTTTATCTGTATTCAGGAAGCTCGGCTTGGGGGAACCTAAGCCTACTAACATGACACTCCAGCTGGCCGATAGATCCATTACCCGGCCAAAAGGGGTGGTGGAGGATGTCTTAGTGAAAGTGGACAAGTTCATTTTTCCCGCTGATTTCGTAGTACTCGACATGGCGGAAGATGACTCGGTACCCATTCTCCTAGGTCGACCATTTCTTGCAACCGGTCGGACTCTCATCGATGTCCACGAAGGTAAGCTATCCTACGGTTGCAAGACGAAGAGGTAGAATTTAATGTCTATAACTTCATGAAATTTCCATCTAACACCTTGGCAAATTGTAACTTTCTAAATTCCGTAGACTCTATTGATCTTTTTTGTTGAAGAATTTTGTGGTAGGGTTTTCACGGAAACCTCTTCAGGAATAGGTAATAACGAGCATTCGGAGGAGGAGCCATTGAACAAATCATTTGAATACTCCTCCGAGATAGAACAATGTTTGTTGGCAAGAAGCCGGTTCGAAAGCTTGGACCGCGATAGCAAAGCAAAGCCGAAGTCCTCTCTCGAGGAGCCTCCGACTTTGGAACTTAAACCCTTGCCTCCTAACTTAAAATATGTGTTCTTGCAACCTCCTCACTTCTTACCGGTTGTTATTTCTTCGCTTTTGACAGCAGAAATGGAGGAAGCACTTATCGCGGTGTTACGGAAACACAAAGGTGCATTTGGATGGACCATTCATGACATAAAAGGGATAAGCCCCACCATTTGCACACACCGCATCTTTATGGAGGATGAAGTCAAGCCCTCCGTGCAGCCGCAACGACGACTCAACCCCAATATGAAGGAGGTAGTAAAAGCCGAGGTAATCAAACTCTTCGACGCAGGTATAATCTTCCCTATCTCTGACAGTCCATGGGTTAGTCCGGTCCAATGCGTCCCCAAAAAGGGAGGCACAACGGTGACGGAAAATGATCATGGGGAATTAATTCCCACACAAAAAGTAACCAGGTGGCGAGTATGCATTGATTACAGAAAACTAAACGAAGCCACCCGAAAAGATCATTTTCCCTTTCCATTCATCGACCAAATGTTAGAAAGAATGGCGGGTCATAAATTCTTTTGCACCCTCAATGGCTTATCCGGTTATATGCAAATTCTCGTTGATCCGTCGGATCAAGAGAAAACAACATTCACCTGTCCATATGGGACATTTGCATATAGGCGGATGCCGTTCGGGCTTTATAACGCCCCTGCCACCTTTCAGCGATGCATGACGGCTATATTCTCTAAAATGATTGAGGACTTCATGGAAGTCTTCATGGACGATTTTTCTGTTTTTGGGTCATCCTTTGATATTTGTCTAAGCAATCTTGATAAAGTCCTCCAACATTGCGAAGACACTAATCTCGCTCTTAGCTGCGAAAAGTGTCAGTTTATGGTTCAAGATTGTATTGTTTTGGGACACAAAGTGTCCGGGGAGGGGATCGAGGTCGACCCGGCCAAGATCGAGGTAATTGAAAAATTGCCACCGCCAATTAACGTAAAAGGCATTCGGAGTTTTCTAGGTCATGCGGGGTTCTATAGGCGGTTCATCAAGGACTTCTCTAAGATAGCAACCCCCTTGACCCAACTCCTCATAAAGGACGCAGAATTTAATTTTTCCGATCAATGCTTACTTTCTTTTAACACACTTAAGGATAAGTTAATTAATGCTCCTATCATGGTAAAACCCGATTGGAACCTCCCCTTTGAATTAATGTGTGATGCGAGTGATTTGGCTGTCGGTGCATGTTTGGGTCAACGGGTGGATAAACTCTTCCGCCCTATTTACTATGCGAGCAAAATGCTCAATGAGGCCCAACAAAATTACTCCATCACGGAAAAGGAGATGCTTGCTGTTGTTTTTGCTTTCGATAAGTTTAGGTCATATCTTGTGTTATCCAAAATTATCGTATACACTGACCACGCAGCTCTCAAGTACTTGATGACTAAGACGCCAAACCACGCTTGATACGGTGGATCCTACTCCTACAGGAATTCGATATCGAAATCAAAGACAAAAAAGGAGTGGAAAATGTTGTGGCCGACCATCTCTCCCGCTTGCAAAGCAAGCAAGACGAATCTACGGAAATAGTTAACATTAAGGAAACCTTTCCCAATGAAACGCTCTACGCGGTAACATCTGTACCTTGGTATGCCGATATGGCAAACTTCAAAGCCGGTAATATTCTTCCCCCACACCTTACATACGAGCAGCGTAAGAAATTCTTTCATGACGCTAAGCATTATTTTTGGGAAGAACCCTTTCTATTCAAATGTTGTGCAGATAACATTATCCGTAGATGCATACAGGAAGATGAAATTAATCATGTGCTCCATATGTGTCATATCCAAGAGCCGGGGGGTCATTTCGGCCCTAGTCGGACAATGGCGAAAGTCTTACAAAGTGGATTGTATTGGCCTACTTTGTCCAAAGATTCCCACAATTTCGTCAAATCATGTGACGCTTGTCAGCGGAGCGGCAACATTTCCCGAAAACATGAAATGCTCCAACAAGGAATCCTAGTTTGCGAACTTTTTGACGTATGGGGGATAGACTTCATGGGACCCTTCCCTAAGTCGCATGGCAATACTTATATCCTTGTAGCGGTGGATTATGCCTCCAAATGGGTGGAGGCCATTGCCTTACCTTCAAATGACTCTAAGGTGGTGGGGAAGTTCATAAAGAAGAACATTTTCACTTAGTTTGGGACCCCTCGAACTATCATTAGCGACGGGGGATCCCACTTTTGCAACCGACAATTTAACCAACTCCTACTTAAATATGGTGTTGCACACCGAGTCTCTACGCCCTACCACCCGCAAACTAGCGGGCAAGTTGAGGTCTCTAACCGAGAACTAAAACGCATCTTAGAAAAAACAGTTAACGCTTCTAGGAAAGACTAGAGTCTGAAGCTCGATGATGCCCTCTAGGCTTACCGCACGGCGTTCAAAATGCCCATCGGGATGTCCCCTTACCGCTTGGTCTTTGGAAAGTCATGTCATTTACCTATAGAGCTAGAACATAAGGCTTATTGGGCACTAAAATTTTTAAATTTTGACATACAGGCCGCAGGAGAACAACGTCTCCTCCAACTCAATACTCTTGATGAACTCCGCTTGGGGTCCTACGAAAATGCTAAACTCTACAAAGAACGTACCAAGCGGTGGCACGACAAGCATATTCAAATTCGGGAGTTTGCCAAGGGGGATCAAGTTCTCCTCTACAATTCTCGCCTCCGTTTATTCCCCGGTAAATTAAAAAGCCAGTGGTCGGGACCATACACCGTCGTTAATGTATACCCCTCCGGGGCAATTGAAATCCAAGGTCCCAACAATGCAATCCTACGAGTCAATGGCCACCGATTGAAAATATATTGCGGCGGTGATCTTCCCCAACAAAGAGAAACCACCTCCCTCGCACAACCATAGGCTCGCACATCATGAGAAAAAGTCGATCTACTCCGACTTTAAACGTAGCATCAGTTTGCCCCTCTCCAACTCTCAACATTCCTGTTCCTTTTTCATTTCAGTCACAGCAGGCCAACCCCAAAATTGACACAGTACGCGGGGCGTCCCCTATGCACGCCACGCGTATTTGTGTCTCGGATCTCCGTTCCTGTTGGGGCCCTCAAACACGCAGGGCGTATTCAATAATACGCCCCGCGTCCCATCGGGGTTCTCGCTCACGCAGGGCGTATTCCATGATACGCCCTGCGTCTGCTGCCCTTTTCATAATAAAAAGGGTTCAGAAACTCAAATACACGGGGCGTCTTTTCTTACGCCCCGCGTATTTGAGTCCCTGCCCACCGATAAACCAAAAACATTTTGGTCACGCGAAGCGTCCCTATGGATACGCCCCGCGTGACCTCTAACCCCTAAAAGGTCTTCTTTTCTTACTCTTTCACTTTATTTTTGTTTTTGTTTTTGTTTCCTTTACCTTTTGCGACGCCCTTGGAATAGGCGTCATTTTAAATCACGCGGAGGGACGTGCAACCGCACTAAACGTTTGTTTTGCACTACCAAAAACAAAAATAAAAATAAAATAAACAATAAAATAATTAAACTAATTTATTGTTTCCATTAAATTCTCCCGACACGCTACCTCTCCTTCGGAAACTACCTAAAGTTCCGTTATTTGCCATTCAAAATAGAAGTGTCGGAACATAAAGGAATGATTCAATTAAGTAATTTTAGTCGAGATTTTGAATTTATGAAAGTTGTACAGAGATTAGGATGGTACTAAACTAAGGCAGTGAGTCTTAACCCAAATGTTATCTCCATAATGAATTTTGAAAAGGCAATAAAAACGGGATAGTTGAGAGTTTAGCGAAGCCTTGATAGTACACAATCTAAACCCGAATCTTTGTGAGGTATTTTTGAGCCTAAAAGAGTTCGTACGAGAACTCTAATTCTTTCACAATTTTTCGAGAGCTTTGACTTCACTCGACTCATAGAATTTGCATCCAATACCGGGTTAAGTACACTTATTTTTGGTAAAAAGGCAATAGATGATAAACCGTACCCACTTAGGCTAATTTTTCTTAATTCACTTTTCTCATTTTTCAGTAACCATTAGGAAAACCCCTTGAGCCTATTAACCAACTTTTTATTAACACCCTTTTAACATTTAACCCTTTTTCCTCTTGTTCAAAATACCGACAAAATCAATTTGCACCCAAAAAAGTCACGGCCTTAACAAACGAGCACCAAAAGCCTTCAAAATATTGTTTTTGTGCCTCTATCAAAACAAAGGATACAATAAAAACAAAAAGGCATTCTCAAAGCTCCACCTGAGCAATTTTGAAGTATATTTTGTAAAAATCGCTAAGGTCGGAACAAAAATATGGTGCAATCACAAGCGGTATTTTCGAACTTGATTGTCTTTAAGCTAACCACTAAAAAGCCACCCACATTACAACCCCCACCGGGTTCATTTTTAATATTGCCTAACCATTATGTAGGAGGAAAAACTCGGATGAAAATGCAAATTCAACATGATTTCGAGTAAGTGCAAAGAAGAGCGCTAAAACACTGACCCACCAAAATTGAGCGTAAGAGCGAAATCCCTTGGTGAGGTACTATCGGGTTCTCAAAAGATAATCGACCCCCGTTAATATTGCCTATTAAAATTTGATCATGGAGGTTTCGAGCGAGTTTTGCACTCAATTATCGGCATAAGCACCTACCGAAACCTTTTTACAAAACCGTAATTTTGAAATCCCGCACTTAGCAAAACCAACCTTCGGTTTGTTTCTTAATTTTCTCAATCCATTGTCTTTCGATTTCTTTTACTTGAGGACAAGTAAAACTTTAAAGTCCGAGGAGGTTTGATAAGGGTATTTTACCCCTATCTTTTAGCGTGATTTATGGGATAATTTTGGATGGAATAAGTAAGTTTAATTGTAAAAATAAAAGTATTTTGAATAAATGAAGAAATAAAAATAAATATCGTACTTTTAATTAATTTCCCTTGTTTTGATTAATAAAGTCTTCAAGCTAACTCAGCTCTCAAAAGCGTTGTATTCCAAGTACAAGAAATGGGCAAAAATCAACCTCATACGCGGGGCGTAAAAACCCTTACGCGGGGCGTGAAACATGGTGCCAGAAATAATTGCCTTATTCGCAAGCACCATGTGGAATTGACTCAGCATACGTGGGGCGTATGACACCTTACGCGGGGCGTATGACATTTATCGGCAATGATTGGCCTAATCCTGAAAGTCAGACTGCACTGTCCCCTTTGGTCAACCACCTGTACGCGGGGCGTACCACCCTATACGCGGGGCGTATATGGCAATTCCATAATGCAAGAAGATCAGGGACACATTTACGCGGGGCGTAACCAGTTTACGCACTGCGTAAATCACACCAATTCCAACAATAAACTTCAGAAACGCAAGTACGCGGGGCGTATTTCAGCTACGCATGGCGTATTTGGGACAAAGAGACAAGGAATTGGTCCACACGCAGGAGATTTCTGACGAAAGGGGCATTCACGCGGGCGTACACCCATCCACGCGGGGCGTATCATGGGTTTTCTGCACTAAATGATGTTGCCCCATGCTTGTATTTTCTAAAATTACTATTTTACCCTAGCTTGATGTGTATAAATAGATAGCTCTTAAACCTCATTAAACACCTTTTGCATGCTAAAGAGCTAAACTATACTCTCTTTCCCTTCTTGTAATTTAGATTCAAGTTTGTTGTAGTTAAACTCTCCCCCTCTAGAGCTTGTTCGGTTGCTCCAACGTTCCACCAAAGTCTCGCTCCAACATTCATCACCAAGCTCGAGAGTTCCACCTCTACGACCTAAGAGACGGCCTTGAGTCCGGTTAACTAGTTCCAAGGGCGGATTCTCCCTTTTTACTTGCTAATTAGCTTGTAGTCTTCCTATGTACTAGGCGTGGTTGTATTTCATCTATACACTTTCCATATTTATAGTTTACGATTCATAATCTCTATTTCCCTTTACGTATTGATGTTTATTGCTTGTTTTGACATTGATAATTGACTATTGTGTAGGAGCACGCGATTACCGCCGCCATCCGGGCTATCTTTAGGGAATTATATAGGTGTTGCCTTACCGGAAGTGACACTCCGGAAACCGTAGGAATTGACAAACCACGGAACTTACGGGCCCTAATTTCTAATTCCCCCGCATTAGACACGCCTTGACTAGGAATCACGTAGTCTAAGCACTTCACAGGTCGGTTTTACTATACTTAGTCATCTTTGCAAGAATAAACCAATTTCCGTATACATTTAGAGTCATTATTTATCGTAGTTATAATTTATCGATACGCCCCATTTCATAGAGTTTAGCTACATAAACTTGTGTCGCCTATTATAGGAATAGCGTGTAACTGTGTCTTACTTTACCCCAAAGTAATCATCGCTCAAATAACTTACGAAACCAATTAGTTTAATACTTGTAGTTATAAATCCCGTGGATTCGATACCCGGTCTTAACCGGATTATTACTTGATACGACGGGGTACACTTGCCCCTAAGTAGTCGTGATGTCTAGTGAATTTAGAGCACTTATAAAGATTAAATCCATAGCCCCGTAGCACACACACATCACACCAACATCCGCATTATCATAATAAAATCACCACTAGACGAAACTTCCATCAGCGGCATACATGGACAGTATGGCCATTCTTTCCATAGAAGTCACAGCTGACCTTCTGTTTAAGATGTCTCACTGACTGGTCAGCACCCCAGTGCTGAGCATGCCAGCACACCTTTGTGGTGTGTTCTTTCTTCCCACAGAAGTCACACTGGACATTCCGTTGAGGATTCCATCTCTGCTGACTAGTACCTCGTTACTGAGTATTCAGAGGAATATTTCTTTTGTTTGGAACCTTTAGTTGGTTCTGAATAGTTGTGATGTCCTTTCTCAGTTTCTTGGCATCTGATTGGACCTCTGAGACAAACTTGTGCATAATGTCCATATTACTATGCAAAGTTGAGTTGTCTTGGAGAAGGTATCGAAGGTCACTCAGTTTGACCTCCTCAACCTCATCATAATGCCTGCTGAGTGCTCTACACTTTTTGACAAGTGTGTAGAGGTCACTCAGGGCATTAATCATTTCATTTCTGAGGAGGGGTAGTGAGATTACCTCATTTGTTTGCTCCTTATCGTTAGATGCAATGGAGGGGTCAGCATGCTCAGAGATGCACGGCTCATCATTCTCGTCAGCCATGAAGCAAATCTTTACTGACTTAGTGGCCTCGGCGTCTGTTGATGAAGACTCATCATTGTCGCTCCATGTAGCCACCATTGCCTTTTTGCTGTTCTTTTTATGTTTCCTCGGTTTGGGACATCTGGACTTGATATGGCCAGTTTGATGATATTCAAAGCATGTTATGGGCTTTGAGCTGTCTTTCTTGTATTTGCTGTCGCTGGACTCAGCATTATACTTATCCAACTTCTTGTAAGGCTTCTTACAATATCTGTCATTCTTTCTGAACAGCCTTTTCATCTTCCTAGTGAACATGGCCATCTCCTCATCGTCTGCTGAGCTCCCATCAGTGGAGTTATCTTTCATGATAAGAGACTTTTGCTTCTTATCCTCAGATTTTTCCTTCACCTCGAAGTTCTTCATAGATATCTCATGGGTCAGTAGTGAGCCAATGAGTTCATCATATTTATAGGTGGTTAAGTCTTGAGCTTCCTCGACAGCAGTCTTCTTTGCTTGCCAGTTTTTAGGAAGACTTCTTAGAATCTTATTGACTTGTTCTTCCTCGGTGAAGATCTTTCCAAGCCTCTTGAGCTCATTGATGATGTTTGTAAACCTTGCATTCATGTCAGAGATTTCTTCACCATCATTCATTTTGAACAGCTCATATAGTCTCATTTGCTGGTTCACCTTGGACTCCTTTACTTTGTTGGTTCCTTCGTAGGTGACTTCCAGCTTCTTCCAAATCTCTTGCATCGACTCATAACCTGAAATTTTATTATATTCTGTAGCATCGAGTGCACAATGAAGCATGTTAATAGCCGAAACGTGATCCTGTAGCTTCTTGAGGTTATCCTCTCTCCATTTGGCCTCAGCTTTAACAACTGTTTGGCTAGCCACAACTTCAACAGGTACAAATGGGCCTTGGACTATGGATAGCCATGCACTAATTTTTGTAGCCTGAATGAAATTTTTCATCCTATCCTTCCAAAAGGTGTAGTTGTTGGTCCCTAGTAATTAGTTCCAATGGGGGGTTAGGAACTAATATAACTTTTTCGAATTTTAATTATGCTGACCTGAAGTTATTTTAGGAGTTAGTCAGCTCAGCTTTTGGTCAGCACGGCCGATTGTATAGTAAGGCAGTTTTAGTACGGTGCTGACTAAGACTGCTTTACTTGTGAGTTGGGAATTGACACTGTTGTGGTCAGCTTCCAACTCAGCACTCAGATTTACTCAATTTCAGATTTAACAATTTATAAGCAGAGTAAATTCAACTAACAACACATGCATATATATATATATATATATATATATATTGAGAGAGAGTTCAGAAGTTACTCAGCACGACTTATCCTGGTTTGGCCTCTCTGCCTACGTCCAGTCCCCAGTTCCTCCTGGGATTTTCAATCCAATACTGAGCTCTTTCAAGGTAGAGCACAAAACCCTTTACAAGGCAGTGAGTATGCAAGAGTACGTCCTCTATTTGTCTACTCAGCTCCTACTAAGCACTACAACCCAGTACTTAGATTTCTCTACCACTGAATGCTTACAACCAAGCACTCAGCACAAACCTCTCAATATAACTATTGATCACACACTTTTTCTTTTTCAGATAAAGAACACTTTAGATGATTACAGACAATCAATCTAGCATTTACACAAAGAATAGAAAAATTGGTGTAAGATCTTTCTTGTTTTTGAGTGCTTTTGAGATTTTTCTCTCTTGTATTCTTTGCTGCAATTCTTAGCTTTTTATCCAAAGACTTTGATTGTCTTTATATAGATGATGGATTTGGTTTTTGGATCATTTGAAGAAGATGTAGCCGTTGAATCCAAAACGGCTCTTTTAGGGAGACAGCTTCTGGTCAGCTCAGAGTACACAGGCCAATCCTGTTTTCTGATTTCTTCAGATGTCAGCCTTGTCTTCTTCCTGCAGACTTTGTCTTTTTGCGCCAGTTGTCCTTTATCAACAATCTATTGACCCATCTTTCTTGGAATCAGACTTCTGTGTATTTTCGAGGCTTCAATTATTGGTGCAGAAGGTCGGCAGACTTTGTCCTTTAGTGAACGAATCTTTCATGTTGTCCTAACTGTAACTCAGCTTCCTTTGTTATCTTCGAATGTTGTTAACTTTCGTACTGAGTTCCTTCTTAGTCAGCTCCGTTCTACTCGGATAATTCTGAAGAAATCCTCTGATGCTAAGTTCCGTTCCACTCAGCTTCTATTCTTTCATGCTGAGTTCCGTTCTACTTAGCTTCCATTCTTCTATACTGAGTTCTATTCTTTACTCAGCTTCACTGACCAGTCTGCAAGCTTCTATTCTCTCATGCTGAGTTCCATTCCTTACTCAGCTTTACTGATTTCATGATGTCTTTGTTTGTCATCAACTTCTATGTTGAGTTCTTAGTCAGCTTCGGTTCTGCTAGACAACTATGAAGAGGTCTTCTGATATTGAGTTATACTTAACTCAACTTGCATCTCTTTATGCTGAGTTTCGTCCTACTCAGCTTCTAGCTTATGCTGACTTCTGACCTGTCTTATTGTATATATATATTTTTGCACTCAATATTGAACAAACATATTAGTACAATTAAATCAAAGCATCTAAATTTAATTGTCTCTTAATCATGGATGATTTTGTCAAATCAAAATCTTGTGAACAGGTGTTTCAACAAACTCCCCCATTTTGATGTTGGCAAAATACATAATTACGGAACTCAGTTATAAGTTGCCCCATGATTGAATTATTTTTGAATTTGGCTCCCCCGTAAGGGTTGCATATATTGTCTTAACTTAAGATCTGAATTTCTCGAAGTTTAAGTCAGCTTTCAAAAATATTTGGAAGTTTGTTCAATTTTATCGACTGTATTGAAGGAATAGTACTTGGCATAGATAGAAAAAAATAAAGCAACCACATATGTGAAGGTTTCTATGCTAAGTTCTAAATACTGACTAGACTATTTCTAGTTCTTCTGCTTCTGAGTTTGGTGGACAGCTTTAGCTATTCCTTTGCCTTTGTCTTTGCTTCCAGAGGCATTTCCTACAAGCTGAGTTCTTTCTTGGCTGTTCTCCCCCGTTTTGCCATCATCAGGGTTATAAATGAATGTGTTAGTGCGAGCATGTGCGGAGAGGTGGGTTGAGTAACGCTGGAGTCTCGTAGTACTTTCCCGCAACCCATCAATTATAGGAACACTATCATCTTGAACATGGCGAGGAACCCGAAGAGAACTGCTAATCATACTAAGCATGCATTCATGAGATTTGCTAAGCCAAGTGAGTGAGGTGGTGAGCTGAGCAAAAGATTGGTGATACATTTTGAGCAAGGCGGAGTCGTAAAATATGCGTTGGGCATTGTTGATTCTCATTTCCTTCATATTTGCCTGGGAGAAGCGCAAAAGTTCACTGTTGGATACTGGATCAACGTCCATCTGTGTTTTGTCGATGTTGAGTAGGCTGACTGCTTCACTCAATTGGTCAATTATACACTGAGAAGATGAAGATACTAAGTCACGCGTACTGGTCAGCTCAGCATGAAGCTTGGTAAAGCATTCTTGAAGTTCGGTGGAGGTGGCAAACTCAGCATTGCCAGATGCGCGTGATTTGGCCAGTTTTGTGGTTATCTTCGCAAAATATCCTTGAAGTTTAGAAGAGGTGGCATACCCTGGATTAACTTTTGATACTTGGTGGAGTTTGCCTTCAAGGGAGTTCAGATGTTTGACCATTGTGAGAACCAATTCAGTCAGCTTTGTGATTTGGTCTTGCTTTGGTTGTTGAGTTTGAACAGTTGTTATAATACTCACCAGATCCTTGAGTCCTCTTAGTTCATTGAGAAGCTGAGTGATGCCAGATAGGTGGGAGGACTCAGTATGAGATGATCTAGTAGCATCAGCTTGAGAGGTGTTCAAATCTTGAAGCAAGGTCTGAGCTGAGGCAATGATGCGTCTTCCTGACTCAGTAGCATTCAAGTATTAGAACTGGTCAGCATTTATCTCAGAGCCTGGAATTGAGCTTGATGGTGGATGAGTTGGCTCTTTGCCAGATTGATCACCTAGAATGGGGACCGGGCTTTGGTGCAAATTACCTGCAGAAGCTGAGTTTTCAACATGCGGATTTGGAGGTGGACTGTGGTTAGTCATGTTGACCTGCTCATCCGGAGTGGGTGAAGTTGAGGCAGGAGTTGTTCCTTCTTGAATAGTGGGATTTTGATCTACAAGGGTTTTGGCTTGTTCCTCATTTTGAGTAACAGAGGCTTGTTTTTCCTTTGAGGGAGACTCAGGTTTGTTGGCAAAGTATGCGAACTGCAGCTCAGACATGCCAGTGAATTATTCTGGAAGAGGAGAATCTGCAAGCAGATCAATAACCTGAGTTTTGTGTGCTTTCTTCTTAAGCCGTTTGAGCCTTTGTTTCTTGGGAGGAGAATGGACAGCATCAATGTCTTCCTCATCAGTGTCAACAGTCTCCTCTACTATGATTGGATGCTCATGTTGCTCAGTATGATCCTCAATCCTAACGTTTTCTTCTTCCTCATCTCTATGCTCCATATTATCCTGGGTTTGCTCAATGTCAGCATGGTCTTCATGCTCAGTATGGACATTTTCCTCGATATGAGTGTCTGTCTCAGCTTCCCTTTCTAGGTCATGTTCATGACCTTTGGATGATACAACCCAATCTATGGGATCAACTTCAACTGTTTTTAAGGACTCAACTTTCTTCTTTTTCAGTAAGGGGGATTCTGGAGTACCCTCTTCGTCATCCTCAGGCTCTTCTAACCTTTTTCTCTTCTCTGCCGACTCAGCTTTTTCCTTAGCTTTGTCAGCTTTAACCTTTTCTTGAAACACTAGTCTCACCTTCTTTGGGACAGCATGGATGTCCTTCGAGCATGCTTCAATGACCTTTCGCTTTTTCATCTTCTTTTCCTTAGGTGACTCAGCAGGAACCTCCACTTCTTTCTCAGTCTCATTGTCAGGCTCACTGTCTAGCTCAGCTTCAGCATCAACAACTTCTTCATATCCTTTCAATGGTTGATTGTATAACATTCCAACCAACAGAGCTATTGTGATCTCACTTCCCAAAGTGTCAACTTCATTGATTGTCTCAATCTTTTTGTCTTCAATGATCCTAGTGATGAGGGAACCCAGCCTGAGTTTCTTTCCACTTTGTTGAAGAGCCCCAACTAAAAAGACGGGCATGTTGAGTGGAGTGTGGGTTAGCATGTGCCATATGAAGCACTGTTTAAAATTTGAGGCAGATGAAGCTGAGCTGAGTTTTGGGAAAATGAAGTTGGTCAGCATGTAGTGAGCCATCTTCTGGTCTTGCCCCATACACGTGCTGGGTATTTCTCCTTTATGGTCTTTAGGTTTACAGAATCCCTTGATTTTGTCCAGTTTTTCCTTTGGTACTTTTTCTCTTGTAGTCCTAAATTATATTCCCTTGTCTGGTAAATCAAGTAAAGTGGCCAAATAGCCAGGGGTTATGGTGATTTTCTAACCTTTGACTGTAGTCTCCAAGTAGTCAGCATCATCCTCATCAACCAGCATGTTAGAGTAGAATTCTCTGACCAGCCTGGGGTACGTTTTTTTCCGGCGAGTGAGAAGAGACCGGTCCATTTGTTCTTCTCGATCCAATCGCAGAACGTTTTCTCTGAAGTGATGAAGCCTGGAGAGAACCATCTACATTTCAATACTTCCAGGTTATTGACCTTTTTATGAACCTTGATTATGTTCCTTTCGATTTGCCTCGAAGAACCAGCGAGGTCAGCTTGAGTGGTTTTGCCAGAGGTTTGGCCAGGCTGAGTGGTGACGTTAGGGATTTCGTTTTTGCCGGAAGCCATTGTTATAGATGAAGGTTTTTTAAGATTTAGGGAGAGAAGAGAATTTGATTTCAGGAGATCGTAGGCGTAAAGAGTAAAGAGTGGGGATTCTTCCACTACTTATAGAGTTTTAGTCATTAATGAATTAGCCGTTTTCATCTTGGGACTTTAATCGACAAGGATTCTGCCATTTATGACAGGTTCGGCGCATGGTCATTCATTATTACTTGCGTCTTCCTAGGCATGACTTGTTACACGTGTCATTGTTTATTTGCGCAAGTGGATATTTACTCAGTTTGCCAGAATGCGAGTCGTTTATGATACTGAGTATTTAATTCTACGTAGAAGGGTTTCCTAATTCTTAGTAACTCAACATACGTTTATCACACAACTTGTATATTCACTCAGCATAGGGTGATTACTATCTACTCAGCACAGAGTATTTACTCAGCATTTGTATCTGCTCAGTATGGACTATTAAGCTCAATGTGCAGTAGTTACTATATTTTAGTTAGTATGACAATCACTCAACATCTATTCACATGCGTTGAATCATTAGAGAGGATTAGACATACCGATAGCTTCCCTTAGTATGTTGAATTGTTCACGAGCCAAAGGCTTAGTGAAGATATCGGCGAGCTGTTCATTTGTTGGTACATAAGTCAGCTTGATCTCACCTTTTAGTACGTGATCTCTGATGAAGTGATGCCTTATGCTGACATGCTTCATCCTGCTGTGTTGGATTGGATTCTTAGATAGATCAATGGCACTTTTGCTGTCACATTTGATCTTCTATTGTCTCCGTTTTTACTCCATAGTCCTCAAGCTGCTGCTTTATCCATAGGACTTGAGCTACACAGCTTCCAGCGGCAACGTACTCAGCTTCAGTTGTAGACAGAGCAATTGATGACTGCTTTTTGCTGAACCAAGACACTAGACAGCTTCCAAGGAAATGGCATCCTCCTGAAGTGCTCTTACGTTCTAGTTTATCCCGTCCATAGTCAGCATCAGTGTATCCTATGAGTGTGAAGTCATTTGATGCTGGATACCATAAACCTGCATCAACTGAGCGCTGAAAATATCTAAAAATTCTTTTTACAGCTATAAGGTGAGATTCTCTAGGGTCAGCTTGATATCTTGCACAATAACATACTAAGTACTGTATATCAGGTCTACTTGCAGTGAGATAAAGTAATGAGCCTATCATACCTTGATAAAGTTTACTATCTATTGACTTACTTTTCTCATCTTTACATAAGACAGTATCAGTACCCATAGGGGTTGATATGGGCTTACATTCTTCCATATCAAATTTCTTTAGCATCTCTTTGGTGTACTTAGACTGACTAATAAAGATGTCGTTCCTACCTTGCTTTATCTGAAGGCCAAGGAAGAAGCTAAGTTCTCCCATCATAGACATTTCAGTCTGCATCTGTTTGCTAAACTCTTGACATAAAGATTCGTCAGTAGCACCAAAAATTATATCATCTACATAGATTTGTGCAAGTAGGGTATGTTTACCCTTTTTCTTAATGAACAAGGTTGTGTCAGCTTTTCCTCTGACGTAATTCCTGGTTAGCAGGAAGTTGGTCAACCTTTCATACCAAGCTCCTGGAGCCTGCTTCAGGCCATATAAGGCCTTCTTAAGTTTATAAACGTGGTTTGGAAATTTCGGATCTTCAAAACCAGGAGGTTGATTAACATATACCTCTTCGTTTATAAAACCATTAAGAAATGCACTTTTAACGTCCATTTGGTACAATTTAAAGTTCATGAAGCTAGCATATGCACACAATATGCGTATAGCTTCCAGCCTGGCAACTGGTGCAAATGTTTCACCATAATCAATGCCTTCTTGCTGACTGTAACCTTGTGCTACAAGTCGGGCTTTGTTTCTAACTACATTTCCATGCTCATCTAGTTTATTCCTAAATACCCATTTAGTTCCTATGGATTTCTGATTCTTAGGTTTGGGTACAAGATTCCATACCTCATTTCTTGTGAATTGATCAAGCTCCTCTTGCATAGCGTTGATCCAATACTCATCATGCTCAGCATCAGCAAAGTTCTTTGGTTCATGAGTTGATACGAAAGCAACGTTACTAAGGAACTTTCTCAGCTGGTCTCTGGTCATTACCTTGTTGGTTGCATCATCAAGTATGGACTTCTCTGAGTGTCGTCTTGGAATTTTTATCTCCTTAGGTAATGTTGAGTTGTTTGGAACATGTGTTTCTACAATCTCTGCAGGGATAGATTGGTCAGCAAAGATAATTTCAGTTTCAACTTTACCTTTGGTCAGTCCTTGTATTGATGACTCAGCATGTCCATTCTGGTCAGCATGAGCTGAGTCAGGTTCTTCTTCTGCGTGTTGAGTTGCCCTTCCTGCAGGGTCAGTTTCATCGAAATCTACATAGACTGACACT
Source organism: Euphorbia lathyris (assembly GCF_963576675.1). Classification (NCBI taxonomy): domain Eukaryota; kingdom Viridiplantae; phylum Streptophyta; class Magnoliopsida; order Malpighiales; family Euphorbiaceae; genus Euphorbia; species Euphorbia lathyris. The sequence goes on from NC_088910.1 coordinate 95,494,666, forward strand.
TCTATTACCTGAGTTCTTTTATTGTAAATTCTATATGCTTTACTGCTTGTTGAGTATCCCAAAAAGATTGCTTTGTCTGCTTTGGCATCAAATTTTCCCAGACTATCCTTTGTGTTGAGTATAAAGCATTTACACCCAAAGGCACGAAAATATCCAATGTTGGGCTTTCGTCCTTTCCAAAGTTCATAGGGAGTTTTCTTTAATATAGGTCTTACCAAAGCCCTATTCAATATATAACAAGCTGTATTGACAGCTTCTCCCCAGAAGTACTTTGGAAGCCTATTTTCACTAAGCATTGTCCTAGCAATTTCTACTATTGTCCTATTTTTTCTTTCAACAACTCCATTCTGTTGAGGAGTTCTAGGGGCAGAGAAATTATGGTCAATACCATTAGTTTCACAGAATTCATCAAATGATTGATTTTTGAATTCTCCACCATTATCACTTCTAATGTGTGCTACTCTTAGGTCTTTATCATTTTCAAGCCTCTTGACTAATGTGGTGAATGTCTCAAATGTCTCATCCTTGCTACTCAACAAGATGATCCAAGTATACCTAGAGAAATCATCTACAATAACTAAGGAAAATTTCTTACCTCCCAAGCTAATTGGCTGGATAGGTCCGAAAAGATCCAAGTGTAGTAATTCCAAAGGTCTTTTGGTTGAGACAACCTTTTTGCTATGAAATGATTTTTTTAATTTGTTTACCTTGCTAACAAGCATTACAAAGTTTATCCTTTTCATATTTTAATTTTGGTAATCCCTCAACTAATTGTTTTCTAGCTAGTTTGGCAAGGAGATCCATGCTGACATGCCCAAGTCTCCTATGCCATAGCCAGGAGTTATCCTCTTTTGATACTAAGCATATACTTTTTGAAAATTCCTTTTCCAAACTTAACATGTAAACATTTTCTACACGAGGGGCTGTTAAAATCAAATCATTTGTTTTTCCCTCGAGTATTTGACACTTAGTATCATCAAATATAACCTTCCTTCCACTCTTGCAGAGCTGAGCTACGCTTAGAAGATTATACTGGAGACCTTTAACTAAGGAGACTGATTCAATTTTAGGGTTACCTCCGATAGTTCCTGAGCCGACTATCTTTCCCTTCTTATTGTCTCCAAAGCTTATATTTCCTCCTCGTTTAATCTCTAATATGATGAACTGGGTTTCATCACCTGTCATGTGTCTTGAGCATGCGCTATCTATATACCAGAGTTTTGATTTCTCCATGCATGTAAAGCTTACCTGCATTTTAAACTATTCATTTTTAGGTACCCAATCCTTTTTAGGTCCTTTCATGTTAGTGTAAACAGGTGCAAAATCAAATTTTAACTTGTGACGACACACATTTGTGGTATGGCCACTTTTTCCACAAAAGCCACACATGGTTACCTTTTGAGGATGATATTGAGTGTGGTCAGCATTGTTATGCTGAGCATGCCAGCATACTTTGGTGGTATGACCTTTCTTACCACATAAGTCACATTGGATGGTCTGTTTGTTATGCCAGCACACAGCTTTTGTGTGTCCTTTCTTCCTACAACAGCTACATTGAGTAAACTGTTTATGCTGACCAGTACCAGAGTACTCAGCATGGGGTTTATTCTTAGTTGAGTTGTTTATTTGGTTTTGTAAGGTTGTCACATCCTTTCAGAGTTTTCTTGACTCAGTTTAAAACTCTGTGACAAACTTATGTAAGATTTTCATATTCGTATGTAAGTATGAGTTGTCCTGCATGAGATATCGGAGATCGCTTAGCTTGATCTCCTCAATCTCATTACAGCGCCTGCTGAGTGCTTTAATTCTTTTGTTACACTTCTTGGTTAGTGTATATAAGTCACTCAAGGCATTTACCATTTCATTTCTAAGCAAGAGTAAGGATGTTACCTTATTGTTGTTTTCCTCCCGCTCAGAGTCTCTAGAGAGGTCAGCTGGCACAGATTGAGATTGGTCAGCTTCATCATCTGCATGAAACATATGTTGGCTGTTTCATCTTGCATAGTTTCAGATGATGTTGACTCATCACTGTCACTCCATGTGGCCACCATTGCCTTCTTGGTTCCATTCTTATCTTTCTTCAGATTTGGATAGCTTGACTTAATATGCCCAGTTGATGGCATTCATAACATGTGACAGACTTGGAGCTGTCCTTCTTGTATCTGGTGTCACTGGACTCGGCTTTATATTTGTCTCCTCTCTTGTATGGCCGCCTATTGTTTCTTTCATTCCTTCTAAACAGTTTTTTCATTTTTCTAGTAAACATGGCCATTTCTTCATCATCTGTTGACTCATCTTCTGTGGAGTCAGCTTTCATCACCAGTGATTTCTGTTTCTTATCCTCAGATTTTTCTTTAGCTTCAAAATTTTTTATGGAAATTTCATGGGTCAGCAAGGAACCAATCAGCTCATCATATTTGTATTTGGTCAGGTCCCGAGCTTCCTCTACAACTGTCTTCTTAGCTTGCCAGCTTTTGGGAAGACTTCGTAAGATCTTCTTCACTTGTTCTTCTTCAGTGAAATTCTTCCCAAGTCTTTTAAGCTCATTTATTATGTTGGTGAACCTGGCATTCATTGTTGAGATTTCCTCATTGTCAGTCATCTCGAATAGCTCATACAGTCGCATGTGTTGGTTCACTTTGGATTCCTTGACCTTGCTAGTGCCTTCATAAGTTACTTCCAGCTTTTTCCAGATCTCCTGTGCTGACTCACAACCTGAAATCTTATTGTATTCTGCAGCATCTAGAGCACAGTGAAGCATATTGATAGCCGAAGCGTTATTTTGTAATTTTCTGAGGTCATCCTCTATCCACTCAGTTTCACTCTTGATAACTTTCTCGTTATCAACAGTTTTATAAGGTATATGTGGACCTTGAAATATTGCAAGCCATGCACTCATGTTTGTGGCTTGAATAAAGTTCTTCATCCTATTCTTCCAGAATGTATAATTAGATCCAAAGAATAGGGGAGGTCGAGTGATTGATAATCCCTCAGGGAGTATCTATGTTGTTTGATTTCCTGGGAGGAAACGAGTGCTATTTTCAGCAATTTATAGTGATCAGCTCAAGATTGTTAGATCTTTGAGTAGTGAGCTTAGGCTCTGATACCACTTATTGGTCCCTAGTAATTAGTTCCAAGGGGGGGGTGTAGGAACTAATATAACTTTTTCGAATTTTAATTATGCTGACCTGAAGTTATTTTAGGAGTTAGTCAGCTCAGCTTTTGGTCAGCATGGCCGATTGTATAGTAAGGCAGTTTTAGTACGGTGCTGACTAAGACTGCTTTACTTGTGAGTTGGGAATTGACACTGTTGTGGTCAGCTTCCAACTCAACACTCAGATTTACTCAATTTTAGATTTAACAATTTATAAGCAGAGTAAATTCAACTAACAACACATGCACATATATATATATATATATATATATTGAGAGAGAGTTCAGAAGTTACTCAGCACGACTTATCCTGGTTCGACCTCTCTGCCTACGTCCAGTCCCCAGTTCCTCCTAGGATTTTCAGTCCAATACTGAGCTCTTTCAAGGTAGAGCACAAAACCCTTTACAAGGCAGTGAGTATGCAAGAGTGCGTCCTCTATTCGTCTACTCAGCTCCTACTAAGCACTACAACCCAGTACTTAGATTTCTCTACCACTGAATGCTTACAACCAAGCACTCAGCACAAACCTCTCAATATAACTATTGATCACACACTTGTTCTTTTTCAGATAAAGAACACTTTAGATGATTACAGACAATCAATCTAGCATTTACACAAAGAATAGAAAATTTGATGTAAGATCTTTCTTGTCTTTGAGTGCTTTTGAGATTTTTCTCTCTTGTATTCTTTGCTGCAATTCTTAGCTTTTTATCCAAAGACTTTGATTGTCTTTATATAGATGATGGATTTGGTTTTTGGATCATTTGAAGAAGATGTAGCCGTTGAATCCAAAATGGCTCTTTTAGGGAGACAGCTTCTGGTCAGCTCAGAGTACACAGGCCAATCCTGTTTTCTGATTTCTTCAGATGTCAGCCTTGTCTTCTTCCTGCAGACTTTGTCTTTTTGCGCCAGTTGTCCTTTACCAACAATCTATTGACCCATCTTTCTTGGAATCAGACTTCTGTGTATTTTCGAGGCTTCAATTATTGGCGCAGAAGGTTGGCAGACATTGTCCTTTATTGAACGGATCTTTCATGTTGTCCTGACTATAACTCAGCTTCATTTGTTATCTTCGAATGTTGTTAACTTTCGTACCAAGTTCCTTCTTAGTCAGCTCCATTCTGCTCGGATAATTCTGAAGAAATCCTCTGATGCTAAGTTCCGTTCCACTCAGCTTCTATTCTTTCATACTGAGTTCTGTTCTACTTAGCTTCCATTCTTCTATACTGAGTTCTATTCTTTACTCAGCTTCACTGACCAGTCTTCAAGCTTCTATTCTCTCATGCTGAGTTCCATTCTTTACTCAGCTTTACTGATTTCATGATGTCTTCGTTTGTCATCAACTTCTATGTTGAGTTCTTAGTCAGCTTCGGTTCTGCTAGACAACTATGAAGAGGTCTTCTGATATTGAGTTCTACTTAACTCAACTTGCATCTCTTTATGCTAAGTTTCGTCCTACTCAGCTTTTAGCTTATGCTGACTTCTAACCTATCTTATTGTATATATATATTTTTGCACTCAATATTGCACAAACATATTAGTACAATTAAATCAAACCATCTAAATTTAATTGTCTCTTAATCATGGATGATTTTGTCAAATCAAAATCTTGTGAACAGGTGTTTCAACAGTAGTTAGACCCAAAGAATAGGGTGTTGGTCCCTTGTAATTAGTTCCAAGGGGGAGGGTTAGGAACTAATGTACCTTTTTTGAATTTAATTTTGCTGACTTAGAGATATTTCAGGAATTTGATAACTTGGTGTGTTGGTCAGCACGGCTGATTCTTAAGTAACACAATGTTAGTGCTATGCTGACTAACACTGCTTTACTTGTGAGTTAAGAATTGATACTTGATGGGTCAGCTTCTAACTTAGCACTCAATATTTACTTAACTTCACTTTTGACGATTTACAAGCTGAGTGAATTTTACAAGCAACACATGCACATGTATATATATATTGAGAGAGAGAGTTTAGAAGTTACTCAGTACGACTTATCCTGGTTCGGCCTCTCTGCCTACGTCTAGTCCCCAGTTCGTACTGGGATTTTCAATTCAATACTGAGCTCTTTCCAGGTAGAGCATAAACCCTTTACAAGGCAGTGAGTATGCAAGAGTACGTCCTCTATTCGTCTACTCAACTCCTACTAAGCACTACAACCCAGTACTTAGATTTCTCTACCACTGAATCCTTACAACCAAGCACTCAGACTTTTCTACCACTGAATGCTTACAGCCAAGCACTCAGCATTGACTATCAATATTACAATTGATAAGCTAACTGCTCTTTATCACGTAAAGAACACTTTAGAAGATTGCACAGAATCACTCTAGCATTTACAGAAGAATAGAATGTTTGGTGTAAGATCTCTTTTGTATTTGTGTGCCTTTTTGAATTTTTCTCTCTTGGATTTTTATTGCTTTTCTTGGCTCTTCACTTCTTTGATCCAAGGATTCTAATTGTCTTTATATAGGTGAAGGATCTGGTGTTTGGATCCTTTGAGAATGATGTGGCCGTTGAATCCAAAACGGCTCTTTTAGGGAACATCTTCAGGTCAGCGCCATTCTTTTTCTCTGATTCCTTCAGGCATCAGATTTGTCTTCTTCCAGCAATCTTCGTCTTCTAGTGACAGTTTGTCTTTTTGCCAATAATCCATTGTCCCATGATTCTTGGAATTACCCTTTTTGCATTTTCGAGACTTTAATTATTGGTGCAGAGAATCGTCAGACTTTGTCCTTTAGTGAACGAATCTTTCTTGCTGTCCTGACTGTCACTCAGCTTCATTCTTCGAATGTAGTTAGCGTCCATGCTGAGTTCCTTCTTTGTCAGCTCCGTTCAGCTTGGATAATTCTGAAGAATTTCTCTGATGCTAAGTTCTGCTCCACTCAGCTTCTATTCTATTATGCTGAGTTCTGTTCTACTTAGCTTCCATTCTTCTATACTGAGTTTGTCTTTGGTCAGCTTAACTTCTGCAGGACGTCTGACTTAGTTAGCTTCATTCTGCTGGACAGCTTTAAAGAAGACATGCATTTTAGTCAGCTTCGTCCTATAGGAGGCTTCTGATGTTGAGTTCTACTTTACTCAGCTTGCATCCTTTTATGCTGAGTTCCATCCTACTCAGCTTTTGGCTGATGCTGACTTCTGACCTGTCTTATATATATATGTATTTTTGCACTCAATATTGAACAAACACATTAGTACAATTAAATCAAAGTATTTAAATTTAATTTCCTCTTAATCATGGATGATTTTGTCAAATCAAAATCTTGTGGAAAGGTGTTTCAACAAACTCCCCCATTTTGATGTTGGCAAAATACATAATTACGGAACTCGGTTATAAGTTGCCCCATGATTGAGTTATTTTTGAAATGACTCCCCCATAAGGGTTGCACACAGTGTCTTAACTTAATTCTAAACCTTCCAAGATTTAATTGAATTATCATTAAGACATTCGTGTATACTGACTTAGTTTAATATTGGTTTTTGTAAGATCTGAGCCTTTTGAATTTAAGTCAGCTTTCAAAAATATTTAGAAGTATGTTGTTACTTCTTGATTTGTTTGTTCAATTATATCAAACATATTTAGAAGATAATACTTGGCATAGATTGCAAGAAAATAACAACCATATAGATGAGAATTGCTATGCTAAGTTTTATACAGTAACTAGACTAAATCTAGTTTTTCTTCTTCGGGGTTTGATGATCCGCTTAAGCTATGCCCTTGCCTTTGTCTTTGCTTCCTGCAGGCTGAGTTCCGCGACTTGTCTCCCCCGTTTTGCCATCATCAGGTTTATAGACGAAGGTATCGGTACGGGCATGCGCGGACAGGTGAGTTGAGTATTGTTGGAGCCTGGTAGTGCTTTCGCGCAGACCATCAATGATAGGAACACTGTCATCTTGGACATGACGGGGAACCCGAAGAGAACTGCTGATCATGGAGAGGATGCATTCATGATATTTGCTTAGCCATGTTAGTGAGGTGGTGAGTTGACCAAACGATTGATGATACATCTTGAGCAAGGAAGAGTCATAAAATATGCGCTGGGCATTGTTGATTCGCATTTCCTTCATAATCGCCTGAGAGAAGCTCAAGAGGTCACTAGTAGAGATTGGATCAACGTCCATCTGTGCTTTGTGGAGGTTAAGAAGGCTGACGGCTTCACTCAGTTGGTCAATTGTACACTGAGAGGAGGAAGATACTAAGTCATGCGTACTACTTAGCTCAGCATGAAGCTTGGTAAAGCACTCTTGAAGTTCAGTAGAGGTGACAAACTTAGTATTGCCAGGTGCTCTTGATTTGGTCAGTTCTGTTGTTAGCTTCACAAAATATTCTTGAAGTTCTGAAGAAGTTGCATACCCTGGGTTAACTTCTGATTCTTGGTGGATGATTGACCATGGAGAGAACCAATTCAGTCAGCTTTGTGATTTGGTCCTGCTTTGGCTGCTGAGTTTGGATGGTTGTTATAATACTTACCAGATCCTTGAGTCATCGCAGTTCATTGAGAAGCTGAGTTATGCTAGATAGGTGTGAGGGCTCAGCATGAAATGATTGAGGAGCATCAGCTTGAGAGGTGTTCAAATCTTGAAGCAAAGACTGAGCAGAAGCAATGATGCGTCTTCCAGACTCAGTAGCATTCAAGTAGTGGAATTGGTCAGCATTTGTCTCAGAAGCTGGAATTGAGTTGGATGGTGGAGGAGTGTTCGATTTGCCAGATTGATCACCGGGATTGGTGGCAGGGCTTTGGTGCAGGTTTCTTTCAGGAGCTGAGTTGTCAACATGCGGAATTGGAGGCGGACTTTTGTTAGTCATGTTGACCTGCTCATTCTGAGTGGGTGAAGTTGAGACAGGATGTGTCTCTTCTTGAACGGTTGGATTTAAGTCTTCAAGGTTTTGGCGTGTTCCTCATTCTGAGTAACAGAGGCTTGTTTTTCTTTTGAAGGTGATGTGGGGTCATTGGCAAAATATGAGAACTGCAGTTCAGACATGCCAGTGAATTTTTCTGGAGGAGGAGAATCGGCAAGAAGATCAATAACCTGAGTTTTATGAGCTTTCTTCTTAAGCCGCTTGAAACTCTGTTTCCTCGGAGGAGAGGAGTCATCATCAATGTCTTTCTCATCAGTGTCAATTGTCTCCTCTGCCATGGTAGGATGCTCATATTGTTCAACAACATTTTCTGCTTCCTCAATTCTTTGCTTAGTATCAGCTTGAGGTTGCTCAATATCAGCAGGTTCTTCCTGCTCAGTATTAATGTTTTCCTCAACATAAGTTTCTTTCTCAGCTTCTTTTGGATCAGTTCGCTGGTCTTTGGATGATACAACCCAATCTAGAGCTTCAACTGTTTTTAAGGAATTATCCTTCTTCCTTTTCATCAGGGGGGATTCCGGAGTTTCCTCTTCTTCATCCTCAGGCTCTTCTGGCCTTTTTCTTTTCTCATCCAACACAGCTTTCTCCCTAGCTTGGTTAGTGTCAACAATTCTTGTTCTGCTCATGGCTCGCTTCTTCCTGGGCATAGAGTCTATATCTTTTGCGCATGTTGCCAGTGCTTTCCTCTTTGTCTTGTCTTGAGGGGACTTAGCAGGAACCTCCACTTCTTTTTCAGGCTCATTTTCAGTCTCATTTGCTAGCTCAGCTTCACCCTCAGCAACTTCTTCATATCCCTTTAAGGGTTGACTGTGCAACAGTCCTACCAGCAGAGCTGTTGTGATCTTATTTCCCTTAGTGTTAGTTTCATTGATAGTTGCAATCTGTTTGTCTTTAATGATCTTGGTGATCAAAGAACCTAGCCTGAGCTTCTTACCACTGCATTGAAAAGCTCCAATTAGAAAAACGGGCATGTTGAGTGGTGTGTAGGTCAGCATGTGCCATATGAAGTACTGCTCAAAATTGGAGGCAGATGAGGCTGAGCTAAGTTTGGGGAAGATGAAGTTGGTCAGCATGTAGTGAGCAATCTTCTGGTCTTGCCCCATACACGTGCTAGGTATTTCCCCTTTATGATCTTTGGGTTTGCAGAAACCCTTGATCTTGTCAAGTTTTTCTTTAGGGACTTTCTCTTTTGTTGTCCTAAATTCTATCCCTTCGTTTGGTAAATCGAGCAAGGTAGCTAAATAGGCAGGAGTTATCGTGATTGTCTGACCTTTGACTGTAGTCTCCAAGTAATCAGAATCGTCTTCATCAACATGCATGTTAGAGTAAAATTCCCTGACTAGCCTTGGATACGTTTTTCCGCTGAGTGAGAAAAGACCGGTCCATTTGTTCTTCTCGATCCAGTCGCAGAATGGTTTCTCTGAAGCGACGAAACTTAGAGAGAACCACCGACATTTCAAGACTTCCAAGTTATTGACCCTTTTGTGGACTTTGATCATGTTCCTTACAATTTGCCTTGAAGAACCAACGAGGTCAGGTTGAGTGGGTTCACCAGAGGCTTGGCTAGTCTGAGTGGTGAGGTTAGGGATTTCATTCTTATCGGAAGCCATTGTTGTCGAAAGAGATTTTTCAGATTCAGAAAGAGAGAAGGATTTGATTTCTGAGAGATCGTAGGCGTAAAGAGTGATGAGTGATGATCCTTCCACAACTTATAGAGATTTTGGTCATTAATGAGTTGGCCGTTTTTATCTAGGGACTCTAATCGACAAGGATTCTGCCATTTATGACAGGTTCGGTGCATGGGTATTCATCATTGTTTGCCTTTTTCCTAGGTAGGGTTTGGTACACGTGTCATGGCCTTTTGATGCGAATGAGCATTTACTCAGTTAGTCAGAATATTAATCGTTTGTGATATTGAGTATTTAATTTTATGAAGATGAGTTTCCTATTTCTTAGTGACTCAATATATATTAATCATTCTTCATGTTTGTTTATTCGTGATTTACTCAATATGTCTATCTATTCAGCATGGAATATTCATTTGAATCAACTCAGCATGGATTGTTAAGTTCAATGTGCAGTAGTTACTTGACAGCATGACAATCACTCAACATCTATTCATGTGCTTTGAATCTTTAAAGAGGATTAGACATACCGATAGCTTCCCTTAGTATGTTGAATTGTTCACGGGCCAAAGGCTTAGTGAAGATATCTGCAAGCTGTTCATTTGTTGGCACATAAGTCAGCTTAATCTCATCTTTTAGTACGTGGTCTCTGATGAAGTGATGCCTTATGCTAACATGCTTCATCCTACTGTGTTGGATTGGATTTTTGGATAGATCAATGGCACTTTTGTTATCACATTTGATCTCTATTGTTTTCGTTTTTACTCCATAATCCTCAAGCTGTTGCTTTATCCATAGGACTTGAGCAACACAGCTTCCAGCGGCAACGTACTCAGCTTCAGTTGTAGACAGGGCAACTAATTACTGCTTTTTGCTGAACCAAGATACTAGACAGCTTCCAAGGAAATGGCATCCTCCTGAAGTACTCTTACGTTCAAGCTTGTCTCGTCCATAGTCAGCATCAGTGTATCCTATCAGTGTGAAGTCATTTGATGTTGGATACCATAAACCTGCATCAACTGAGCTCTACAAATATCTAAAAATTCTTTTTACAGCTATAAGGTGAGACTCTCTGGGGTCAGCTTGATATCTTGCGCAATAACATACTAAGTACTGTATATCAGGTCTACTTGCAGTGAGATAAAGTAATGAGCCTATCATACCTCGATAAAGTTTATTATCTATTGACTTACTTTTCTCATCTTTGCATAAGACAATATTGTTGAAACACCTTCCACAAGATTTTGATTTGATAAAATCATCCATGATTAAGAGACAATTGAATTTAGTTGTTTTGATTTAATTGTACTAATACGTTTGTCGAATGTTGAGTGTAAAAATATATAAAGTAAAAGACAGGTCAAACGAAGCTGAGTAAGCAACGAACTCAGCATGAAAAAAGAGAAGCTGAGTAGAGTTATAGAAACAAAATAGAGCTGGCCTTTGAAGAACTCAACATGAAATATGAACATTCGAAGAAAGCAATCAAAGCTGAGTAATGCATCAGGACAGCATGAAGGTTTGGGTTTCTTAAACGACAAGTCTGCTAATCACCTGCAACAAGATAGAACCTCGAAGAAACCTAAAACGACTAATTCCAAAAGTCATGGGACGTTGGATTATTGAAACAGACAACTGGCACAAACAAACAAAAACAGAAAAAAGACAACTTGACGCGACGCAGAATCAGGGAAAGGCGCGCAGACTGAAGAATTCCAGAAGATGTTCCCCAAAAAGAGCCATTTTGGATTCAACGACTACATCACCATCAAAGGATCCAAACTTCAAGTCCTTCATCTATATAAGGACAATCAGAATCCTTGTATTAATGCCAAGACTTGCAGCGAAAAATACAATACAGAAAAAATCTGAAAAGCACTCAACAACAAAAAGAAATCTTACACCGAGCTTTTCATTTCAATGTAAATGCTAGAGTGATTCATTGTAATCTTCTAAAGAGTTCTTTATTCAATAGGGAACAGTTACTTTATCAATTTTAATATTGAGAGTGTTAGGCTGAATACTTGGTTGTAAGTATTCACTGGAAGCAAAATCTAAGTACTGAGTTGTAGTGCTTAGTAGGAGCTGAGTAGATGAATAGAGGACGTACTCTTGCATACTCACTGCCTTGTAAAGGGTTTTGTGCTCTACCTTGAAAGAGCTCAGTATTGGATTGAAAATCCTAGGAGAAACTAGGGACTGAACGTAGGCAGAGAGGCTGAACCAGGATAAGTCGTGCTGAGTAATTTCTGAACTCTCTCTCAATATACATATATATGTGCTTGTGTTATTAGTTGTATTTACTCTGACTATAAATTGTTAAAACTAAAACCAAGTAAATTTGAGTGCTGAGTTGGAAGCTGACTACAACAGTGTCAATTCCCAAATCACAAGTAAAGCAGTCTTAGTCAGCATCGTACTAAAACTACCTTACCATACAATCGGTCGTGCTGACCAAAAGCTGAGCTGACTAACTTCTAAAATAACGTCAGGTCAGCATAATTAAAATTCGAAAAAGTTACATTAGTTCCTAACCCCCCCCCTTGGAACTAATTACTAGGGACCAATAAGTGGTATCTGAGCCTAAGCTCACTACTTTAAGATCTAACAATCTTGAGCTGATCCCTATAAATGGCTGAAAATAGCACTCGTTTCCTCCCAGGAAATCAAACAACACAGATACTCCCTGAGGGATTATCAATCACTCGACCTCCCCTATTCTTTGGATCTAATTATACATTCTGGAAGAATAGGATGAAGAACTTTATCCAAGCCACAAACATGAGTGCATGGCTTGCAATAGTTCAAGGTCCACATATACCCTACAAAACTATTGATAATGAGAAAGTTATCAAGAGTGAAACTGAGTGGACAGAGGATGACCTCAGAAGATTGCAAAATAATGCCTCGGCTATCAATATGCTTCACTGTGCTTTAGATGCTGCAGAATACAATAAGATTTCAGGTTGTGAGTCAGCACAGGAGATCTGGAAAAAGCTGGAGGTAACTTATGAAGGCACCAGCAAAGTCAAATAATCTAAAGTGAACCAACACATGCGACTGTATGAGCTATTCGAGATGACTGACAATGAGGACATCTCAACAATGAATGCCAGGTTCACCAACATAATAAACGAGCTTAAAAGACTTGGTAAGAATTTCACTGAAGAAGAACAAGTGAAGAAGATATTACGAAGTCTTCCCAAAAGCTGGCAAGCTAAGAAGACAGCTGTAGAGGAAGCTCAGAACCTGACCAAATAAAAATATGATGAGCTGATCGGTTCCTTGCTGACCCATGAAATTTCCATGAAAAACTTTGAAGCTAAAGAAAAATCTGAGGACAAGAAACAGAAATCACTAGTGATGAAAGCTGACTCCACAGAAGATGAGTCAACAGATGATGAAGAAATGGCCATGTTTACTAGAAAAATGAAAAAGCTGTTCAGAAGGAATGAAAGAAACAACAGGCAGCCATACAAGAGAGGAGACAAATATAAAGCTGAGTCCAGTGACACTAGATACAAGAAGGACAGCTCCAAGTCCATCACATGTTATGAATGCCATCAAACTGGGCATATTAAGTCAAGCTGTCCTAATCTGAAGAAAGATAAGAATGGAACCAAGAAGGCAATGGTGGCCACATGGAGTGACAGTGATGAGTCAACATCATCTGAAACTGAGAAAAATGAAACAGCTAACATATGCTTCATGGCAGATGATGGAGCTGATCAATCTCAATCTGAGCATACTGACCTCTCTGGAGATTCTGAGCAGGAGGAAAACAACAATGAGGTAACATCCTTACTCTTGCTTAGAAATGAAATGGTAAATGCCCTGAGTGACTTATATACACTAACTAAGAAGTGTAACAAAAGGATTAAGGCACTCAGTAGGCGTTGTGACGAGATTGAGGAGGTCAAGCTGAGTGATCTCCGATATCTCCTCCAGGACAACTCAGACTTACATACGAATATGAAAATCTTACATAAGTTTGTCACAGAGGTTCAAAATGAGTCAAGAAAACTCAGAAAGGATGTGACAACCTTACAAAACCAAATAAACAGCTCAACTAAGAATAAACCCCATGTTGAGTACTCTGGTACTGGTCAGCATAAACAGTTTACTCAATGTAGCTGTTGTGGGAAGAGAGGACACACAAAAGCTGTGTGTTGGCATAATAAAACTGTCGAATGTGACTTCTGTGGTAAGAAGCGTCATACCACTAAAATATGCTGGCATGCTCAGCATAACAATACTGACCACACTCAATATCACCCTCAAAAGGTAACCATGTGTGGCTTTTGTGGAAAAAGTGGCCATACTACAAACGTGTGTCGTCACAAGTTAAAATATGATTTTGCACCTGTTTACACTAACATGAAAGGACCCAAAAAGGATTGGGTACCTAAAAATGAATAGTTTAAAATGCAGGTAAGCTTGACATGCATGGAGAAATCAAAACTCTGGTATATAGATAGCGCATGCTCAAGACACATGACAGGTGATGAAACTCAGTTCATCACATTAGAGCTTAAACGAGGAGGAAATGTAAGCTTTGGAGACAATAAGAAGGGAAAGATAGTCGGCTCAGGAACTATCGGAGGTAACCCCAAAATTGAATCAGTCTCCTTAATTAAAGGTCTCAAGTATAATCTTCTAAGCGTAGCTCAGCTTTGCAAGAGTGGAAGGAAGGTTATATTTGATGATACTAAGTGTCAAATACTCGAGGGAAAAACAAATGACTTAATTTTAACAGCCCCTCGTGTAGAAAATGTTTACATGCTGAGTTTGGAAAAGGAATTTTCAAAAAGTATATGCTTAGTATCAAAAGAGGATAACTCCTGGATATGGCATAGGAGACTTGGGCATGTCAGCATGGATCTCCTTGCCAAACTAGCTAGAAAGCAATTAGTTGAGGGATTACCAAAATTAAAATATGAAAAGGATCAACTTTGTAATGCTTGTCAGCAAGGTAAACAAATTAAGAAATCATTTCATAGCAAAAAGGTTGTCTCAACCAAAAGACCATTGGAATCACTACACTTGGATCTTTTCGGACCTATCCAGCCACTCAGCTTGGGAGGTAAGAAATTTTCCTTAGTTATTGTAGATGATTTCTCTAGGTATACTTGGATCATCTTGCTGAGTAGCAAGGATGAGACATTTGAGACATTCACCACATTAGTCAAGAGGCTTGAAAATGATAAAGACCTAAGAGTAGCACACATTAGAAGTGATAATGGTGGAGAATTCAAAAATCAATTATTTGATGAATTCTGTGAAACAAATGGCATTGACCACAATTTCTCTGCCCCTAGAACTCCTCAACATAATGGAGTTGTTGAAAGAAAGAATAGGACAATCGTAGAAATTGCTAGAACAATGCTTAGTGAAAATAGGCTTCCAAAGTACTTTTAGGGAGAAGCTGTCAATACAACTTGTTATATATTAAATAGGGCTTTGGTAAGACCTATATTAAAGAAAACCCCCTATGAACTTTGGAAAGGACGAAAGCCCAACGTTGGATACTTTCGTGCCTTTGGGTGTAAATGCTTTATACTCAACACAAAGGATAATCTAGGAAAATTTGATGCCAAAGCTGACGAAGCAATCTTCTTGGGATACTCAACAAACAGTAAAGCATATAGAATTTACAATAAAAGAACTCAGGTAGTAGAAGAGTCAGTCCATGTAGACTTCGATGAAACTGACCCTGCAGGAAGGACAACTCAACACGTAGAAGAAGAACCTGACTTAGCTCGTGCTGACCAGAATGGACATACTAAGTCATCAATACAAGGACTGACCAAAGGTAAAGTTGAAACTAAAATTATCTTTGCTGACCAATCTATCCCTGCAGAGATTGTAGAAACACCTGTTCCAAACAACTCAACATTGCCTAAGGAGATAAAAATCCCAAGAGGACACTCAAAGAAGTCCATACTTGATGATGCAACCAACAAGGTAATGACCAGAGACCAGCTGAGAAAGTTCCTTGGTAACGTTGCTTTCGTATCAACTCATGAACCAAAGAACTTTGCTGATGCTGAGCATGATGAGTATTGGATCAATGCCATGCAAGAAGAGCTTGATCAATTTACCAGAAATGAGGTATGGGATTTAGTACCTAAACCTAGGAATCAAAAGCCCATAGGAACTAAGTGGGTCTTTAGAAATAAGCTTGATGAACATGGGAATGTGGTTAGAAACAAAGCTCGACTTGTAGCTCAAGGCTATAGTCAGCAAGAGGGTATAGACTACGGAGAAACATTTGCCCCAGTTGCTAGATTAGAAGCCATACGAATATTGTGTGCCTATGCCAGTTACATGAATTTTAAATTATACCAAATGGATGTAAAAAGTGCATTTCTTAATGGGTTTATAAACGAAGAGGTATACGTCAATCAACCTCCTGGATTTGAAGACTCAAAATTTCCAAATCACGTTTATAAACTCAAAAAGGCAATGTACGGCCTAAAGCAAGCTCCAAGAGCTTGGTATGAGAGATTGACCAACTTCCTGCTTACTAGCAACTATGTCAGGGGAAAAGCTGACACAACCTTGTTCATTAAGAAAAAGGGTAAACATATCCTACTTGCACAGATATATGTTGATGATATAATCTTTGGTGCTACTGACGAATCTTTATGCAAAGAATTTAGCCAACAGATGCAAACTGAGTTCGAAATGTCCATGATGGGTGAACTCAACTTCTTTCTTGGACTTCAAATCAAGCAAGGTAAGAACGGCATATTTATAAGTCAATCTAAGTACACCAAGGAAATGTTAAAGAAGTTCAGTATGGAAGAATGCAAACCAATATCAACCCCCATGAGTACTGATATTGTCCTATGCAAGGATGAAAAGAGTAAATCAGTTGATAGCAAACTCTTTAGAGGTATGATTGGTTCATTACTCTACCTCACTGCTGGTAGACCAGATATTCAATACTCAGTATGCTATTGTGCTAGATATCAAGCTGACCCTAGGGAATCTCATCTAACTGCCGTAAAAAGAATTTTTAGATACTTGCAAAGTTCAGTTGATGCAGGTCTATGGTATCCAACCTCAAATGATTTCACACTCATAGGATATACTGATGCTAACTACGGACGAGATAAGCTAGAACGTAAAAGTACTTCAGGGGGATATCACTTCCTTGGAAGCTGTCTGGTATCCTGGTTTAGCAAGAAGCAATCATCCATAGCTCTATCTACAACTGAAGCTGAGTACGTGGCTGCAGGAAGCTGTGTTGCACAAGTCCTATGGATAAAGCAACAACTTGAGGATTATGAAGTAAAAACGGAAACAATAGAGATCAAATGTGACAACAAAAGTGCCATTGATCTATCCAAGAATCCAACCCAACACAGCAGGATGAAGCACGTCAGCATAAGGCATCACTTCATCAGAGACCACGTACTAAAGGGCGAGATCAAACTGACTTATATACCAACAAATGATCAGCTTGCAGACATCTTCACAAAGCCGTTGGCACGAGAACAATTTCATACACTAAGGGAAGCCATTGGTATGTCAAATCCTCTCTAACCAAATCTATCTGAATGAAATGCCTTGTCCTGATATGAACAAATTGGTTAATCGTATGAAAGTCACACAAATGTCTGTGCTGAGTAGAAACAAACCGTGCTGAGTAGAACAAATAATCATGCTATGCTGAGTAGAAATACATGTTGAGTACCTAGACAAGTTAATCAAAGACAGAAAATTTTTGACTAGGAAAACTAAATGATTAAAGA
The DNA here is from genome assembly GCF_963576675.1 of Euphorbia lathyris. NCBI lineage: Eukaryota > Viridiplantae > Streptophyta > Magnoliopsida > Malpighiales > Euphorbiaceae > Euphorbia > Euphorbia lathyris. The sequence goes on from NC_088910.1 coordinate 95,512,068, forward strand.
TTCATCATCTAGGAAAACCGAAAGCCAACCTGCAACCATAAATGGCACCACGTGTAATAAAATAAACCTAGGAAAGGCAAATAATTATGAAACCACCCATGCGCCGAAAAGTGTCATAAATGGCAGGATATGTGTCCATTGACTTCCCCAAGACAAACTCGGGTACCCCAAACGACGATTTTTTGATCTAAATAAGTAGAGGAAGGAAACCTTCTTCACCCTCACTACGCACAAAAATCTGTTGCAACCAAAAATTCCTCTCCGGTCAAAAATTTCTAGAGTCATCAAAAATCCTGAAAATGTCTAAAGCTCAAAATCTCAACGAACGCGAAAACCCTAAACCTATGAGCCCAACAACTAAAAAACGGTCTCAGGATACGTCGGCTAGCTCCTCCAAACCAAAGAGGGCCAAGGGGAGATCTATGGTGAAGGTGTACTCCAAAGTAGACAATCTGGAAGTCCTTAAGTACCGGTGGTTCTCATCCACTTTCGTTGTTACCGAGAAGCCATTCTGCGAGTGGTTTGAAAAGAACGAATGGACAGGTTTTTTCTCTCTACCTGGTACTTCCTATCCACAACTTGTCAAAGAATTCTACTCTAGTCTCAAAGTTGATAAAGACGGTGTTGATTATTTGGAAACCCACGTCAAAGGTCGTAAGATCACAATCACTCCATCTTATCTAGCCAAATTACTGAACCTGCCAAACAAAGGAACAGAGTTCAGAACAACGAAGGAAAAGCTTGACCATGTAAGGAATTTTGCAAACCTGCAAACTACAAAGGAGAAGTGCCTAGTACTTGTCTAGAGCAGCACCAGAAAATGGCATATTTCATTCTCACGAACTTCGTTTTTCCAAAACTCAATACAGCTTCATCCGCGTCTAATTTTGAGCAGTGCTTTATTTGGCATATGCTAACAATCCACTCAACTTGCCTGTATTTCTAGTCAGTGCCTTTCAACATGGAGGGAAGAAACTCAGGTTAGGATCCTTAATCACGAGAATTCTTGAAGACCACAATATAGAGACAATTAGTGAAGTGAAGAGTTTAGGATCTGAAATTACTACTGGACTTCTGTTTGGTCTAGTCCACAACCAACCATTAAGAGGACTAGAAGAAGAGGATGAGGAAGAAGTCAGTGATGAGCAAGAAGAAATTAAGGAAGATATGCCAATAGATACTCATATAGTACCAGAGGTTGCATCAGAAGGTGTCACTCCCCTCCCTCAAAGGAGAAAAAGAAAAGGAAGGCACTTGCCACTTGTGCCAAGGATATTGATACAGTGCCCAGAAAACGAAGAGCTATGACCAGAGGGAGACTTGCAGATGCCGACTTGTCACGGGACGGATATGAATTGGCAAAGTAAAAAATAGGGCAGACCATGTCGGAGGATGAAAATACTGAATCTCCTGAACAACCTTTGATCAGGAAAAAGAAGAGCTCTATCTTGATGACAGCTGAAACAAATCAGGTTGCACCACATGAATCTCATGATGCTCAGGATATATAGACCAATCCTGAGAAATCCTCAGCTCAGCACACCAATGAGGAAAAGGAAAGCAGTCAGGATGATATTGAGCCCAACACTGCTGAACTCAACCTTATTGAGAAAGAGCTTGATGATGAACCTACGGGTGAAAACGTAGCAACCAGGATCCATAAAAGGTTTAAGATGAAGGCCAACAAACCTCTCCTCATTGATCTTCTAGGCGATTCTCCTGCTGAGCCAACTACTGATCCCTCCTCTATCCAATTCGAGTACTTTTCTCATCCACATGAGACCCCTTCTACTCAACTGAAGGAAAATCAAGCCACTATTACTCCAATTGAGGAACATGCCAAGACTCCATCCAATCCAACGCCAGCAGAAAGGAATCTCGAAGCACCAGAAACATTTGTTAACACTCCCCACTCTCACCAAGACCAAGCTCCACCACCATTCAGCTCTATTCCTACTCCTATGTCTGAACCAACATCAACCCAGGCTGGACATCACATCATGACAGCAGCCAAATCCCTCCTATAGGAGATCACCACTTCTACCACCAAGACCGCAAATGCAGAGTCCACACCAACCATCACCATTGCTCAGCTCCTCACAGAACTTAAGGGACTCAAAGACCTTGTTAGCATCATATCAAATGTCCAATCCCAGCAACCCACTCACGAGCACATTACCAAGCTAACCGAGTTGTTCTTACTCATGATCAATCACATCAATTCCTTCGAGGACAAAATCAACCATCTCTCTGCTCCTGCCTCCGGTCATGCTACCTCCGCAAAATTACATCAACAATTCGCAGCCCTCAGAGCAAGCCTGCCCAGCACAGGATTCTCGGCAAATCTTGGCTATGTCACATCAAGTGAGTTGAAGGAATATTTTGATAAGCTGTCAGTAGACCTCCTCAGCACTCGTGAGCTTATATCCTCCACCTCTCAATGCCAAATTGACCAACTCAGTGAAGTTGTAAGTCTTCTAAGCGTCCACAAAGATCAAATGGAAGTTGACCCCGTTCGAGCTCACACTTTCCCACGAACCAGCCAGGACGTCAGTTATGACCTCGGTCAACGCATCTTCTATGATTCTGCCCTCTTGAAGATGTTTCATCAATCCTTCACTCAGATAACCAGTTCCCTTATATGGTTAAGCAAGTCTCATGAGTGTATCATCAATTTGATCACCGGCTCTATCCCTATGCCTCGCACTGTTCAGACTGATTGCATCCCTGTCATCGATGGCCTGAGTGAAAGCACGAAGCGCTTGCAGCGTTATTCTGGTGTTTTATCCTCAGCTGCCCGCAATAACACATTTGTCTACAAGGGTGATGCTGGCAAAACGGGGGAGAGACCCCAAAATGGAACTCCAAAAGAGCCAGTTGCATCAGGAAGCAAGGAAAAAGGGAAAGGTAAAGCCACACAGTGAGCACAATGAGGAAAAGCAAAGACAAAGTCCCTGTTAGCCAGGAAACTAGCCAAAGTTTAAGTTTTTTTAAGTTTAGTGAAATTTAAGTTGTTTTTCTGTTGTCTGTTTAGATGTTTAGTAGACATCTTTTTGTATTAGGCATCATACTCCACTTCGTATGCCTTAATGAATTATGTTTTTCAGCTATAACTCATCTATCCAGAATCATGCAAATACTCAGCTTTTAACAAATGAACCAAACTTTTACTCAAACATGAAAACTCAAGACGCACTAAGACCATATCTAGTTAGCCACACATCCTGAGTTTATTTCGAAACAAAAAAATGATGAAAACTTCAGAAATATATGCAACCTTTACGGGGGAGCAGCTTCATATGAAAAATGAATCAATCATGGGGCAACTTGTAACTGAGTTCCATAATCATGTATTTTGCCAACATCAAAATGGGGGAGTTTGTTGAAACACCTTCCACAAGATTTTGATTTGACAAAATCATCCATGATTAAGAGACAATTGAATTTAGTTGTTTTGATTTAATTGTACTAATACGTTTGTCGAATGTTGAGTGTAAAAATATATAAAGTAAAAGACAGGTCAAACGAAGCTGAGTAAGCAACGAACTCAGCATGACAAAAGAGAAGCTGAGTAGAGTTATAGAAACAAAACAGAGCTGACCTTTGAAGAAATCATCATGAAATATGAACATTCGAAGAAAGCAATCAAAGCTGAGTAATGCATCAGGACAGCATGAAGGTTTGGGTTTCTTAAACGACAAGTCTGCTAATCACCTGCAACAAGATAGAACCTCGAAGAAACCTAAAACGACTAATTCCAAGAGTCATGGGACGTTGGATTATTGAAACAGACAACTGGCACAAACAAACAAAAACAGAAAAAGACAACTTGACGCGACGCAGAATCAGGGAAAGGCGCGCAGACTGAAGAATTCCAGAAGATGTTCCCCAAAAAGAGCCGTTTTGGATTCAACGACTACATCACCATCAAAGGATCCAAACTTCAAGTCCTTCATCTATATAAGGACAATCAGAATCCTTGTATTAATGCCAAGACTTGCAGCGAAAAATACAATACAGAAAAAATCTGAAAAGCACTCAACAACAAAAAGAAATCTTACACCGAGCTTTTCATTTCAGTGTAAATGCTAGAGTGATTCATTGTAATCTTCTAAAGAGTTCTTTATTCAATAGGGAACAGTTACTTTATCAATTGTAATATTGAGAGTGTTAGGCTAAATACTTGGTTGTAGGTATTCACTGGAAGCAAAATCTAAGTACTAAGTTGTAGTGCTTAGTAGGAGCTGAGTAGACGAATAGAGGACGTACTCTTGCATACTCACTGCCTTGTGAAGGGTTTTGTGCTCTACCTTGAAAGAGCTCAGTATTGGATTGAAAATCCCAGGAGGAACTAGGGACTGGACATAGGCAGAGAGGCCGAACCAGGATAAGTCGTGCTGAGTAATTTCTTAACTCTCTCTCAATATACATATATATGTGCTTGTGTTATTAGTTGTATTTACTCTGACTATAAATTGTTAAAACTAAAACCAAGTAAATCTGAGTGCTGAGTTGGAAGCTGACTACAACAGTGTCAATTCCCAAATCACAAGTAAAGCAGTCTTAGTCAGCATCGTACTAAAACTACCTTACCATACAATCGGCCGTGCTGACCAAAAGCTGAGCTGACTAACTTCTAAAATAATGTCAGGTCAGCATAATTAAAATTCGAAAAAGTTACATTAGTTCCTAACCCCCTCTTGGAACTAATTACTAGGGACCAACAAGTATCAGTACCCATAGGGGTTGATATGGGCTTACATTCTTCCATATCAAATTTCTTTAGCATCTCTTTGGTGTACTTGGACTGACTAATGAAGATGTCGTTCTTACCTTGCTTTATCTGAAGGCCAAGGAAGAAGCTGAGTTCTCCCATCATAGACATTTCAAACTCAGTCTGCATCTGTTTGCTAAACTCTTGACATAAAGATTCATCAGTAGCACCAAATATTATATCATCTACATAGATTTGTTTAAGTAGGGTATGTGTACCCTTTTTCTTAATGAACAGGGTTGTGTCAGCTTTTCTTCTAACGTAATTCCTGGTCAGCAGGAAGTTGGTCAACCTTTCATACCAAGCTCTTGGAGCCTGTTCAAGGCCTTCTTAAGTTTATAAACGTGGTTTGGAAATTTTGGATCTTCAAAACCAGGAGGTTGATTAACATATACCTCTTCGTTTATAAAACCATTAAGAAATGCACTTTTAACGTCCATTTGATACAGTTTAAAGTTCATGAAGCTAGCATAGGCACACAATATACGTATAGCTTCCAACCTAGCAACTGGTGCAAATGTTTCACCATAGTCAATGCCTTCTTGCTGACTATAGCCTTGTGCTACATGTCGGGCTTTGTTTCTAACTACATTTCCATGCTTATCTAGTTTATTCCTAAATACCCATTTAGTTCCTATGGATTTCTAATTCCTAGGTTTGGGTACAAGATTCCATACCTCATTTCTTGTGAATTGATCAAGTTCTTCTTGCATAGCGTTGATCCAATACTCATCATGCTCAACATCAGCAAAGTTCTTTGGTTTATGAGTTGATACGAAAGCGACGTTACCAAGAAAATTTCTCAGCTGGTCTCTGGTCATTACCTTATTGGTTGCATCATCAAGAATGGACTTCTCTGAGTGTCCTCTTGGAATTTTTATCTCCTTAGGTAATGTTGAGTTGTTTGGAACAGGTGTTTCTACGATCTCTGCAGGGATAGATTGGTCAGTAAAGGTAATTTCAGTTTCAACTTTACCTTTGGTCAGTCCTTGTATTGATGACTCAGCATGTCCAGTCTGGTCAGCAGGAGCCGAGTCAGGTTCTTCCTCTGTGTGTTGAGTTGTTCTTCCTGCAGGGTCAGTTTCATCGAAATTTATATGGACTGACTCTTCTACAACCTGGGTCCTTTTATTGTAAATTCTATATGCTTTACTGTTTGTTGAGTAACCCAAAAAGATTGCTTCGTCAGCTTTGGCATCAAATTTGCCCAGATTATCCTTTGTGTTGAGTATAAAACACTTACACCCAAAGGCACGAAAGTATCCAATGTTGGGCTTTCGTCCTTTCCAAAGTGCATATGGGGTTTTCTTTAGTATGGGTTTTACTAATGCCCTATTCAATATATAACAAGCTGTATTGACAGCTTCTCCCAAAAGTACTTTGGAAGCCTATTTTCACTGAGCATTGTCCTAGCAATTTCTACTATTGTCATATTCTTTCTTTCAACAACTCCATTCTGTTGATGAGTTCTAGGGGCGGAGAAATTGTGGTCAATACCATTTATTTCACAGAATTCATCAAATGATTGATTTTTGAATTCCCCACCATTATCACTTCTAATGTGTGCTACTCTTAGGTCTTTATCATTTTCAAGCCTTTTGACTAATGTGGTAAATGTCTCAAATGTCTCATCCTTGCAACTCAGCAAGATGATCCAAGTATACCTAGAGAAGTCATCTACAATAACTAAGGAAAATTTCTTACCTCCCAAGCTGAGTGGCTGGATAGGTCCGAAAAGATCCAAGTGTAGTAATTCGAATGGTCTTTTGGTTGAGACAACCTTTTTGCTATGAAATGATTTCTTGATTTGTTTACCTTGCTGACAAGCATTACAAAGTTGATCCTTTGCATATTTTAATTTTGGTAATCCCTCAACTAATTGCTTTCTAGCTAGTTTGGCAAGGAGATCCATGCTGACATACCCAAGTCTCCTATGCCATAGCCAGGAGTTATCCTCTTTTGATACTAAGCATATACTTTTTGAAAATTCCTTTTCCAAACTCAACATGTAAACATTTTCTACACGAGGGGCTGTTAAAATCAAATCATTTGTCTTTCCCTCGAGTATTTGACACTTAGTATCATCAAATACAACCTTTCTTCCACTTTTGCACAGTTGTGCAACGCTTAGAAGATTGTACTTAAGACCTTTCACTAAGGAGACTGAGTCACTTTTAGGGTTACCTCTGATAGTTCCTGAGCCGACTATCTTACCCTTCTTGTTGTCTTCAAAGCTTACATTTCCTCCTCGTTTAAGTTCTAATGTGATGAACTGAGTTTCATCACCTGTCATGTGTCTTGAGCATGCGCATGCTATATACTAAAGTCTTGACTTCTCCACGCATGTCAAGCTGACCTGCATTTTAAACTATTCATTTTTAGGTACCCAATTCTTTTTGGGTCCTTTCTTGTTAGTGTAAATAGGTGAAAAATCATATTTTAACTTGTGACGACATATATTTGTAGTATGGCCACTTTTACCACAGAAGCCACACATAGTTGCCCTTTAAGGGCGATGTTGAGTGTGGTTAGCATTGTTGTGCTGAGCATGCCAGCATATTTTAGTAGTATGACCTTTCTTACCACAGAAGTCACATTCGACAGTTTTATTATGCCAGCACACAGCTTTTGTGTGTCCTCTCTTCCCACAACAGCTACATTGAGTAAACTGTTTATGCTGACCAGTGCCTGAGAACTTAGCATAGGGTTTATTCTTAATTGAACCGTTTATTTGGTTCTGTATGGTTGTGAAATCCTTTCTAAGTTTTCTAGACTCAGCTTGAACCTCTGTGACAAACTTATGTAAGATTTGCATATTCGTATGTAAGTCTGAGTTGTCCTGGAGGAGATATCGGAGATCACCCAGCTTGACCTCCTCAATCTCGTCATAGCGCCTGTTGAGTGCCTTAATCCTTTTGTTACACTTCTTAGTTAGTGTATGTAAGTCACTCAGGGCATTTACCATTTCATTTCTAAGCAAAAGTAAGGATGTTACCTCATTGTTGTTTTCCTCCTGCTCAGAATCTCCAGAGAGGTTAGCTTGCTCAGATTGAGATTGGTCAACTCCATCATCTGCCATGAAACATATGTTGGCTGTTTCATTTTGCTCAACTTCAGATGATGTTGATTCATCACTGTCACTCCATGTGGCCACCATTGCCTTCTTGGTTCCATTCTTATCTTTCTTCGGATTAGGGCAGCTTGACTTAATGTGCCCAGTTTGATGGCATTCATAACACGTGACAGGCTTGGAGCTGTCCTTTTTGTATTGGTGTCACTGGACTCAGCTTTATATCTGTCTCCTTTCTTGTATAGCCGCTTACCATTTCTTTCATTTCTTCTGAACAACTTCTTCATTTTTCTAGTAAACATGGCCATTTCCTCATCATTTGTTGACTCATCTTCTGTGGAGTCAGCTTTCATCACCAGTGATTTCTGTTTCTTATCCTCAGATTTTTCTTTAGCTTCAAAGTTTTTCATAGAAATTTCATGAGTCAGCAAGGATCCGATCAGCTCATCATCATACTTGTATGTGGTCAAGTCCTGAGCTTCCTCTACAGCTATCTTCTTGGCTTGCCAGCTTTTGGGAAGACTTCGTAAGATCTTATTCACCTGTTCTTCTTCAGTGAAATGCTTACCGAGTCTTTTGAGCTCATTTATTATGTTAGTGAACCTGGCATTCATTGCTGAGATGTCCTCATTGTCTGTCATCTCGAATAGCTCATATAACCGCATGTGTTGGTTCACTTTGGATTCCTTGACCTTGCTGGTGCCTTCATAAGTAACTTCCAGCTTTTTCCAGATCTCCTGTGCTGACTCGCAACCTGAAATCTTATTGTATTCTGCAGCATCTAGAGCACAATGAAGCATATTGATAGCCGAAGCATTGTTTTGTAATTTTCTGAGGTCATCCTCTATCCACTCAGTTTCACTTTTGATAACTTTCTCATTATCAACAGTTTTATAAGGTATATGTGGACCTTGAACTATTGCAAGCCATGCACTCATATTTGTGGCTTGAATAAAGTTCTTCATCCTATTCTTCCAGAATGTATAATTAGACCCGAAGAATAGAGGAGGTCTGGTGATTGATAATCCCTCAGGAAGTATCTGTGTTGTTTGATTTCCTGGGAGGAAACGAGTGATATTTTCAGCCATTTATATGGATCAGCTCAAGATTGTTAGATCTTTGAGTAGTGAGCTTAGGCTCTGATACCACTTGTTGGTCCCTTGTAATTAGTTCCAGGGGGGGTTAGGAACTAATGTACATTTTTTGAATTTAATTTTGCTGACTTAGATATATTTTAGGAATTTGATAACTTGGCGTGTTGGTCAGCACGGCTGATTCTTAAGTAACACAGTGTTAGTGCTATGCTGACTAACACTGCTTTACTTGTGAGTTAAGAATTGACACTTGATGGGTCAGCTTCTAACTTAGCACTCAATATTTACTTAACTTCAGTTTTGACGATTTACAAGCTGAGTGAATTTTACAAGCAACACATGCACATGTATATATATATTGAGAGAGAGAGAGAGTTTAGAAGTTACTCAGTACGACTTATCCTGGTTCGGCCTCTCTGCCTACGTCCGGTCCCCAGTTCGTCCTGAGATTTTCAATCTAATACTGAGATATTTCCAAGTAGAGCACAAACCCTTTACAAGGCAGTGAGTATGCAAGAGTACGTCCTCTATTCGTCTACTCAACTCCTACTAAGCACTACAACTCAGTACTTAGATTTCTCTACCACTGAATGCTTACAACCAAGCACTCAGACTTTTCTACCACTGAATGCTTACAGCCAAGCACTCAGCATTCACTCTCAATATTACAATTGATAAGCTAACTGCTCTTTATCACGTAAAGAACACTTTAGAAGATTACAGAAAATCACTCTAGCATTTACACAAGAATAGAAAGTTTGGTGTAATATATCTTTTGTATTTGAGTGCCTTTTTGAATTTTTCTCTCTTGGATTTTTATTGCTTTTCTTGGCTCTTCACTTCTTTGATCCAAGGATTCTAATTATCTTTATATAGGTGAAGGATCTGGTGTTTGGATCCTTTGAGAATGATGTAACCGTTGAATCCAAAACGGCTCTTTTGGGGAACATCTTCAGGTCAGCGCCATTCTTTTTCTCTGATTCCTTCAGGCGTCAGATTTGTCTTCTTCCAGCAATCTTCGTCTTCTAGTGACAGTTTGTCTTTTTGCCAATAATCCATTGTCCCATGATTCTTGGAATTACCCTTCTTTGCATTTTCGAGACTTTAATTATTGGTGCAGAGAATCTGCAGACTTTGTCCTTTAGTGAACGGATCTTTCTTGCTGTCCTGACTGTCACTCAGCTTCATTCTTCGAATGTAGTTAGCGTCCATGCTGAGTTCCTTCTTTATCAACTCCATTCATCTTGGATAATTCTGAAGAATTTCTCTGATGCTAAGTTCTGCTCCACTCAGCTTCTATTCTATTATGCTGAGTTCCGTTCTACTTAGCTTCCATTCTTCTATATTGAGTTCGTCTTTGGTCAGCTTAACTTCTGCAGGACTTCTGACTTAGTTAGCTTCATTCTGCTGGACAGCTTTAAAGAAGACATGCGTTTTAGTCAGCTTCGTTCTATAGGAGGCTTCTGATGTTGAGTTCTACTTTACTCAGCTTGCATCCTTTTATGCTGAGTTCCATTCTACTCAGCTTTTGACTTATGCTGACTTCTGACCTGTCTTATATATATATATATATATATATATATATATATATATATGTATTTTTGCACTCAATATTTGAACAAACACATTAGTACAATTAAATCAAAGTATTTAAATTTAATTGCCTCTTAATCATGGATGATTTTGTCAAATCAAAATCTTGTGGAAAGGTGTTTCAACATAGGGGAGGCCGAGTAATGGAAAGCCCCTCAGGTAAAACCTGAGTTGTCAGGTTTCCTGGGAGAAATCGAGTGCTATTTTCAGACATAGTGGGGATCAGCTCTAAGTTGTTAAACCTTTCACAGTGAGCTTGTTAAGCTCTGATACCACTTGTTGGTCCCTTATAACGTTACAAGTATAGTTCCAGGGGGGGGGTTAGGAACTATTTAAACTTTTTGACGTTAAGTCTGAACTCTTTTTATTTGAAAAGATTTGGACAGCGTGCTGAGTGAATTAAGACACTAGCTTAGTCAACTTGTGACTAAGTCAACTTCTTTCGTTGAGTCAGAAGATAGCACTAAGAGTCTATTCCTGAACTCAGATACTCAATATGCACAACTCAACGTGACCTCTTTTACTTGGCCAATTTTGTTTTAAGCAAGCAATTTATATACTAAGGAGTTTAAGGTTAGAAAGATGTTACTCAGCAGATTTATCCAGGTTCGGCCTCTAAGCCTATGTATTGTCCCCGAAACACATTCCCAGCTTTCGAATCCTCTACTGAGCTCTTTAAAGGTAGAGACTCAAACCTTTTACAACTTAGAAACTGAGTATGACAAGAGTACCTTTCTTTATACCTCTACTCAATCCTAATCTCACGCTGAGTACTATAACCGAGTACTTAGCCTCTTCTTTCTAATTCTAGAAATAATATGTGTTTGTCCTAAACAACAATTGCTAAGACACTTTAGATGATTGAATAATCACTCTAGACTTTTACACAAAAGATATGAAAATTAGTGTAAGAATTTGCTTTGCTTTTCTTCACAGAACTTGAGTAGAATTTTGGTCAGCGTAATGGCTTGATAAAGTTCTGTAGTTGTGAAGTGTCTGAATGGCCCTATTTATAGAGATGTCTGAAGGCACCAGTCATTTCAAATTTCAAAATAACCCTTGGAGGGAAACGACTTCCTATCGTTGTCACTCAGTACTGCTCAGAGCTCTCGGCCAATCAGATTTGAGTATCTTCTGTCCTCGATCAGTATTGAGCAGCTTTTGGCCAGTGTGTCAGAATATTTCTCCAGTTGTGGTAATGTCAACTAAACAACATAATGTGTCTTCTGAACTTTACCCGATATGGAAATACTTTGTCTGGAAGTTGGTTGTGCTCAGCTGCTGTCTTGTACTCTTTGTCGAGACAACTCAGCAGCTTCATTCCGAAGTTGTTCGAGGAAAGTCTTCTCGATCCTTCTGATGCTGAGCTGCGTTTTGATCATAACGGCAACGTTTAACATACACGGGTCGAGTGGTCTTCGATCCGTTTGACTTGGACTTTGACTTCCGTTTTGGGCCTTAAGCCTTTTAGTCCTTATGTCTCATAAACAATGTAGCTCAACATTGAACAAACACATTAGTAGAATAAATCAAAGCATTTAAACTTAGTGTGTTTTAGAATATATTTAATTTTACTTAAAAATTTTTGTCAAATCAAAATTATGTGGAAAAGTGTTTCAACACAAGCATGGAGGAACATAATTTTGTGCAGAAATCCCATAATACACCTTAAGTATGGTGGCATACGCCATGCGTGTTTGCCCATTCCGTTAGAAATCTATTGCATGTGGACCAATTCCAGATTTTGTTGTCTCAAACACGCCTCACGTAGACTAGGATGCGCCTCACGTGTTTGAGACTCTGACTTTTTATTGATTGATTTGGTCCTTTTACGCCGTGCGTAGCTTAAGGCACGCCCCACGTAAATGAGTCTATGATCTTTTATGTTGAAGAACTTTCTTACACGCCCCGCGTGTAAGGTGGTACGCCTTGCGTATGGATAGTTGACTCAGGGAGACCATGCAGTTTGACTTTCAGGATTAGGCTAATCATTTCTGACATGTGTCATACGCCTCGCGTAGGGTGGTATACGCCTTGCGTATGCTGACTCGATCCCACGTGGTGCTTGTGGATAGGGCAATTATTTCTAACTTCATGTTTCACGCCCTGCATAAGGAATGAGGCGCCCCGCGTATGGAGTGGATTTTCACTCCTTGCTCGTGCCTGAAATACAAATCTCGAGAGCCGAGTTAGCTTGACGTTTTTATTTCCTAAATTAATCAAAACAAGGGAAATCACCCAAAAGTACGGATTTTATTTTTATTTCGTTATTTTATTAAAACACTCTATTTTTTGTAATTAAACTTATTTATGTCATCCAAAATTAACTCGTAAATCACACTAAAAGATATGGGTAAAATACCCTATCACGGGTCCGCACCACTGGTCGGGCGTGATGTTCGTACATCGGGACCGTAGGTCGGACGTGATGTTCATACGCCTGACTGCGATTCTGATGATTTTTTGAAATAACCCATAGATCTCAAAATGAAGCGAAAATCAACGAAACAAAACCGTAAATCTTACCATTTTGTCCTTCCCTTTACGGGCTCTATCACGATCCATGATTTGGTTCACAAACGAGTCCGGATTTGATCGAAGAGTGTATAGGATATTTGAGAGGTTTTGGGTTTTTTCAATTTTTGGGTAAAAGGCAGTTCGGTCAATTCCCGAGGCTAGAGGTAGGAATTTGGGACTAGGTATAGTAATTCACTTAAAATATTATATATTATATTATATTTTTTATCAGTAAAAAAGGATGAAGTGACACATCAGCTCCATCGTTACTGTTTTATATTATATATAGATATGCAGAGAATTAGAGAGATTTTAGGGATTAATTTAGATTTTGTAGAACTTTTAGATATAGTACGAATAAAATAATATTTTTATAGATAAATATACTAATATAACTTACATTATATTATATTTTTTATCAGTAAAAAAGGAGGAAGTGACACCTCAACTCTATCGTTACTGTTTTATATTATATATAGATATCCAGAGAATTATAAAGATTTTAGGGATTAATTTAGATTCTATATATGTAGAGAATTAGAGAGATTTTATGGATTAATTTAAATTCTATAAAACTTTTAGATATAGTACGGATAAAATAATATTTTTATAGATAAATATAATAATATAATTAAAATTAATATATTATACATTATATTATATTTTTATAATTTTTTTATCAGTAAAAAATGAGGAAGTGACACCTCAGCTCCATCGTTACTGTTTTATATTATATATCTGTAAGTATCTCATCAGCTCTCTAAACTTGTATAGTATCTCACTAATTCTTTAAAATTGCTTATTTTATAACAATTAAATACAAAATAAGCAAGTTTAGAGAGTTGATAAGACACTTGCAAAGTTCAGGAAGCTAATCTACTTTTATGGAAAAGTTTAGGGAGCAAATGAGATACTTATAAAATTTAGGAATACAATATACTATTTTGGAGAAGTTCAAGGAGGTGGTAATATATTAAGTTTTTTTAAAATAAAATAAAATTGAGTGACAACTTTAAAATAAATGTGAAATATTGATCACTATTTGGTGGAATTTACCTTCAATTGATCTTTATCCACGATATTGCTATATATCGCACCCAAAATTGCTAGCACCGCCTCTATTGGACAATTTTGCCCTTGCCATAAAAATATTGTCAAAATTGAGAAAAAAAAAATTTTGAGAGAAAATTTTGAATTTTACCTAAACGGATGCGGCATACCGTCCGACCCATGGTCGAACGGATGCGGCGTCTGTTCCACCATGGGTTGGGTGGTACGCCGCATCCGTTCCCGCCATAGGTCGGACGGTATGCGGCACCCGTTCCGGCCATGGTTGGAACGGATGCGGCATCCGTTCCACCATAGGTCGGGTGGTACGCCGCATCCGTTCCCATCATGGGTCGGGTTGTATGATGCATCCGTTTAGGCCAAATTTTGAAATATACAAAATTGTAAAATTTTATTGACGAAAAATACTAAATCACTAAATTTTTTGTGACGAAAAATTAAAAATTCTTCTATTTTTATGTATTATTTTCATGAGTTCTTTGATAAAAAAATATAAATTTTAATGTTTCCGACTCGTAATCATCCATTTTCGAGGTTCCAATTGTCACATATCAATTATTTTCATAATTTTAATTATTGTTGTTTGTGTTTATGATTTTGGACAGAAAATGTAAGGAAAGTAGAGAGGATTTGAGCAAATTCTATTTTCTTCTTTCAAAAAGTGAGGAGGGCAAATATGTCCAAAATGGACGGTCCACCGGAATTTGGGTGCGGTATATAGCAGCTCACCAAACGACAATGCGTTTTGACTGCAATCTAATTTAGGGAATCCAGCGGAGAGAGAAGAAACAGAGGATCCTCTGTTGATTTTGCTGGATTATTTGCCTTTTATGGGAAAATCACAGAATTGAGTTCTTCTTCTTCTTCTTCTGGTGTTTAATGGGTTTAGTCTGTGGTTAGTAAGTAAATCATAATAAAGATGAAGGCAGGAAGCGCCGCGAAGCTGATCGTCGATGCGCTGCTACAACGGTTTCTTCCACTTGCCAGGCGTCGTATCGAAACAGCTCAAGCTCAGGTTGATACCTTCAAAAACAAAAACAAAAACAAAAACAAAAACAAAAACAAAAACAAAAACAAAATTCTCGGGCAATTTTATTCTAAATACTTTCCAAATTTAGGCATAGTTTAATTTTTTTTATTGATTCTTCATTTACTTGTTCATTTTGTATACATTATATAATTTCTTCTAAGCACGGTGTTAATGAAGAACAATAAAGACAATGATTTTGTTACTTCTGGAAGAAAATAAATTGTGGGTAAATTAATATGGGGAGACTTTTTTATCTGAATAATGGATTCTCCAGTTTAATTCGTTATGTAGTATTAGTTCTGCTTGCTTTAGTGTGGATGAACTCTACTGGGTTGTTTAAAGTTTTATTGGCGTATAATGCAATCCAGATTCAATTTTTTGCTCAGTTAATAAAACTTGTAGGGTTCTCATTTAATGGCTTCTGACTATGATATCGTTTCTAAGGATGTTGATGAACTGTAGTTTGATGCTAAATAGTTGCTTGGTGGATAGAGTATTGCATACTTATCATCAAAAGAAAAGTTCAAGTTTGTGTGTAGAGGTTCAAGAATACTTTTCTCTCTAACACACCTTGCATACAAAAGCCCATTTGGTGAAAATTTAACTATCCATATGGGTGCAACTGTACCTTTTGGTGTAAGAAGTTCCAATGCAATGTCAAATAACTAAACCTACTAGGTGAAGGCGTTACATTTCGGCTAATCTAATGAGCCAATATAGGCTATTATGGAAGTTTCTTCAATTGGTAATTCATTAATTACTTGAGATTTAAAAGAATCTTAGCCTGTTATGAGAAATCTGTTGGATACGTGGTTTTATAGCCGTTTCTTTGTACTTATTTTGGTATGTATTCAGATATATACTACATTCTACTATCATGCAGATTCTTGCCAGGCATTAGATTTATTCAATGATATTGTATCTATTTGTGTCTCGCTTTCTCTCTCTTTTTATCAGATAAAGGACTCTCCTCTTTGCTATAAATTCAAGAACATTGGATTTCCTTTCCGCATACTTGTGTCTTGCTTTCTCTCTTTTTTTTATCAGATAAAGGGCTCTCCTCTTTGCTCTAAATTAAAAAACATGGAATTTGTTCTCCGTAGTATCTTAGACGGTGTGGAAATGGCAACCACTGCCCTTATAGTCATATATGCTGGGCAACATAGGATTGCTTTCCAAGCAGAGGTTTTTCTCTTGCAGTTCTCTTCTCCATAAGGATATAAGAACGATATAACAACGGCTCTCTACAGAGGAGGACTAATAAGATCTTTTGCCCAAATATATCAATAG
Organism: Euphorbia lathyris; assembly: GCF_963576675.1. Taxonomy (NCBI): domain Eukaryota; kingdom Viridiplantae; phylum Streptophyta; class Magnoliopsida; order Malpighiales; family Euphorbiaceae; genus Euphorbia; species Euphorbia lathyris. The sequence continues at coordinate 95,528,504 of NC_088910.1, forward strand.
TTGGCTATAGGAGTTCAATCTAACTGTTGTTTTTGTTGCATAATTTTTTCATGGTCTTCGAATTACTGATAATATGGCATATTCAAAGAGCATTGAATTTCAGTATAAATTTCACGATGATTTGTTGATTCTATTTTTTTCTTCGAATGACATGGTTTCATTAGGGAAAATAATAACTTGATACACTTTTATGCTTTTATTATTTGTTGTTTTTGGTTCTAATAGTTCCCAATTTGTTTTGTCATCGACTGGGTTCCTTTTCCGTATTGGTGCTACATGGCGATATGCAGGATGGACAGTACCTTCGACCGTCAGATCCTGCGTATGAGCAAGTTCTGGATTCCTTAGCTATGATTGCACGTCATACTCCTGTACCACTTTTAGAAGCTCTTCTAAAGTGGAGAGAGAGGTATGTGACTATTGAGCCCCCTTCTTGTACTTTCTTGTTACAATTATATTGTATTTTTTAGCCACCAGGAATTTATATTATCAAGAATTTTATTTCTCTTTAATATATATATATATATACCCAAAAAACCCCTAACAATTTATATTCACTTCACTTGGTTTTGATACATTTAGATGGCAAAAGATAATGTCATTAAGGGAGGGAAAAACATATAGTCACTTGTTTAGGGCTATTTTGTTTTGGGCTGAGGAGGATTCGGTTTATTGCCACTATCAGTTTGGATTTTTTAGTCTATTGGTGCAAGTCCTTTGAATAAGAATCATTTTCAACTTGAGTAGTTTTCTTGTTATCCTAAAATAGTCTAGAGGTTCATGTGGCTCAAAAAACCAATATGAGTTCAAACTTACTTTCAAGTCAGTTTGAATGTGATTTGAATTACTATTCTACTTCAGTATTTTTTTTTAGAAATACATGCAATTGATTGGACAATGAATAATTGAAATCTTACATTGCATTGGACTATTCATTTTGCATACATTTTGTATATTAGTTATTTCTGTCATTGGTTTGGGGCACATGCAAATTAATTAACAACCATTAGCTTCTTTTTTTTATTGCTCATAGTGAAAGCTATATTTAAAGAAAATAATTGCTTCATTTGTAAAACAAGACCATCTGTGAAGAACTCAATATTCAACTGCCATGAGGGAGGGTTATGCTTGCCAATTTTGTTTTCTGCATGGACAAGAGCCAAAATACCTTGTTTTCATATGTGAGATGAATGGCTCTGTCAGAGATGATATATAAAACATATTCTTGCGACTTACCTATCGGCTTAAGTCTATGGGTTAAATGGTTCATTGACATTGTATTAAAGCCTCTCTAGAGGTCGAGGGTTCAAATCCGGACAACGCCATTTATTGTTGAAATTTCAGTACATGGTAGAGTGGGTATGTGTTGTACATGCTTCAAGCCCAATGAACATTTGTGTGTCAGAGATAATATATAAAACATGTTCTTGGGCCTTACCTATCAACTTAAGCTTATGGGTCAAAGGTTCCTCGATAGACTCATTTGGCACTCTTCCATTAAGGTGAAAATGGCACTGCACTTTGAATTTGCAATATGGGAACTACAGTTTCAGGATGCTACTGCACATCAAGCCCTCAACTAAGAATTGCACTTTGAGGCCCCCAACCTATTTGGACCAAATGTTTTCTTCACTTTCTTATATTAGACTGTGCATCAGAGTAACAGAGTTGTGGACAAATTTTAAATTCTTCATCCAATATCACACATAAACGTTCTTTAATGATCTATTATTCTATGCTAAGAGTTTTATCTTTACTAAATCTTTGTTTCAGTGAATCTCCGAAAGGCGCAAATGATGCTTCTACATTCCAAAGAAAGGTTGGTAAAGAATTCAAATTTTTTCGTATATATTTTTATTCATTAATAACTTATATATTTTTATTCATTAATAACTTTATTCTAGTATTTGAGAGTCTGTAAAATTGAGTTCTTTCAGATAAATATTCCTTGACTTACACTTATGATGGGATTAAACTTCTTATTGAGGCATTTAGATGGATTACCTAGTTAACATTTTTAAGAGTTTCCAACGATTGTATGTGCTCCTCTACATCTCCTCCTTAGATCAACATATGCATGATGTAAAATACTTAATATCCAACCCAACTGGATTATCAAGTAACAAACCTCCTTAAAGTACTTGTCGGCACAGTGAAATACCCCCACCTCTTGCAAAAATATAGCCTACATTTTTCAGGGTGACTTGGATAAATGAATTCCGGCACACAATATTTAATGTGTTCCCTTTTTCAACCAGATACACTTAACTCATGCAAAAGTAGCATTCTTATGTGTAATTTCCTTCTTTATACTTCTAGAGTCTACAAGACAAACAGTCAAACTTTGTAGGATGAACCTGCATGCCAAATTAAAGGTTTTGCCAGATATGCCATGGAATGGAACAGTGACTATCTATGGATTACTAATGCTGCACTAGATTTGTAGGCAAAGTACAGGTGTATTGTTATTCTCGAAGTCGTTCTTTTTCTTTAAGGATAATCTGTATGATGGAAGGAATAATTTAAATTGCCATAACCATGTTCTGTATACTAGGATCACTTTATTGGATAAAGATAATTATGTTTTGTTTAAAGAGTCTAGTTATCACTTTATGTTTTACTTTGATGAGGAGAATGCAATATGCAGTAATTTTTTTTTATTCAGAGAAGTATGATTTTTTTGTTGTAGATTTTGATTCTTAATTTTCTGATGGGATCAGCTTGCAGTGGAGTGTATATTTTGTTCAGCATGTATTCGCTTTGTGGAGTGCTGTCCGCAGGAAGGGCTTAATGGTTTGTCTTGATAATTTCCTGTTTCATTGTTTCTTTTTTTCATGGTATTGTTTAAGAAAGTTCGCTGTTTTACTGCAGAGAAGCTTTGGTCCGGGCTTGAAAATTTTGTATTTGATTGGCTAATCAATGCTGACAGGTGAGAATACCATAGATGAGTTACGAAATTTTTAAATTCTGTTGTACTCAATGATTTATGACGATTGCATCACAAGTTTTACATATATGAAAATGATTGCATCACAAGTTTTACATATATGAAAATCAATTCAATTGATCTTTTAATGCCTTCCTTAATATGGAAGTTTCATTCTGAGGCTCTTTTATGGTGTGTTTGTAAATGGGAGGATATATAAGCAACGGAATCTTCAAGTTGTTTTGTGCATACTGGTGCTAGTGATTTACTTGGATCAAGTTTTCCCTAATCTAGAAGGAAGCATATAGTTGGCACTCAGGAAGTAGTCGTTATGTCTATTAAGTCATAACAACTTGATGACAAACTTCCAAAAATCAATCATAAAGATCAATGAAAATTAGCATCTCGTTTGTGCTTATGTAATAATATAAACTCAGAAAGCTCTTGTTACAGGGTTGTTAGCCAGATTGAATATCCTTCATTGGTTGATTTAAGAGGGCTCCTTCTGGATTTAGTTTCACAGCTGTTAGGTGCCTTATCTCGAATCAGGTAAGCATCCATCACATTACAATGTTTGACACTGTTAGCAGTTATCCTCAGTTCAAAACTGCTAATAATAAGATAGGTTTTTTATTTTTTTATTCTAATTTTTTCCATGGTTACTTGTAGCTTTCTTATACATATTATTTTGCACATCTATTTTTGGGTTTACTTTCATCAATAAATCATGTATTACGATTTTGTCTCAAGTCTAGTTTAGCTTTCCTGTGAGCCCATTGCATCATTGGTCAAGAATATATTGCAATTCGTTTCATCTATGCATTAAACCCATTCAGTTGATTTCTTTGTTTGCTACCTGCTGGGAAGAATAATCATGAATATCATACTTCCATTATAAGATTCTACTGGCATAAGATCAAAATTCATTGCTTTTTTCTTATATCCTCAATGCTGCAGCTTCTATTTTTATTTATTTCTTTATGGTGCATCTTAGTTTAGTATCCGTGTAATTATATGTCTAGAAATTGGTGTCTTTGTCTTCTTCTTCTCCTTTTTTTTTTGGTGAGAAGTGTTAAATGAAAACAATGGAATAAAATGAACATATGCATTGTAGTTTCACAATCTTAAGTTGTGTAACTATTGATGAAGTCTTCAATGAAAATCTCTTTGAATAAAATGAATGTTATTTCTAGCATTTGAGATTGAGGGAGAATTAAGGGTTAAGGGTAAAGAGATAGAGAGAAAAGGAGAGTAGGATAATTTTCCATGTTAATTCTCGGTCTTTTGCACTAGCACGTGATGTTTGAATATGGAAATTGTAAATGATCTTCAGTTAATGGAGTAGTTCGAGCCGCAGGTATTTTTTTCCCCTTCTGTACTACAAGATTGGCTAATAGTTACGGTGTTTTTTTCTTTCCGTTTTCTTCTATAGGTTTAGTTCTGTAACTGAGCGCTACTTTATGGAATTAACCACTCGTCGGACTGACGCTAATGCTGCCCGAAGTGAAACACTGAGTATAATCAATGGGATGCGCTACTTGAAACTTGGGGTATGTGTATAATTATTATTTTTCGGAACAGCACGGAAAGAAGGATTTAACCATCAATTTGAATGGCAGGTTAAAACTGAGGGGGGACTAAATGCATCGGCTTCCTTTGTGGCCAAAGCAAACCCTCTTAACCGCGTTCCAAATAAACGCAAAAGTGAGCTGTACCATGCATTATGTAATATGCTTTCAAATATCCTTGCTCCACTGGCAGATGGTGGGAAAAGCCAGTGGCCCCCTTCAGGTGTTGATAATGCACTTACGCTGTGGTATGAAGCCGTGGGGCGAATAAGAGTGCAACTTATACATTGGATGGACAAACAAAGTAAACATATAGCTGTGAGTGGACTTTAGTATAAATTGCTTTTTCTGGACTTCCAGTTCTTTGTTGTTTAATTATTTAATAAATAATATAGTTTATGAAATGGTTTCTTATTTCTCAGTTTTTTTAGGTGATTAGTCTGTGCAATTTCTGAGAATAAGGTTACTTGGTGAATCTCTTTGATGCAATGAGTTTTTCTTAGACCATTTTAAAAGCTCTATGTGTTCTGCATAGATCAATTTGCAGATAGTACCATAACTCTTGATATGTTCTGAGATATCATCTTGAAACTTGAAAACTCACAAAGTTGTGCAATAATGATTTACAAATTGAGTTTGGAGTAGTTCTTTAGGCCTTGAAATTATGTGTCATGGCTTCCCAATTCACTCTGTTGATTCACATCTCTAGATCACAATATGCTACTCCCTCCGGTTTTTAATATATTCCGTTTAAAGTTTTTCACTAAGACCAATAAAATATTAATTAGACTAATAAAATGACTAATTTACATTTAATACTTATCTCCTAAAACTCTAATTTCTATGCAAAATTTCTCTTTCTTATTAATTATAAATTTATAATGGCTTAATTAGAATTGTCTGCATAATTACTAAACCTCTCTATAAGGGTACATTTGACAAAAGATTATCAAAAGTGCATTGGTAATACAAAACAACACATAAAAAAGACCAATTGAAAATCCTAGAACGACATCTATTTGAGACTGGAGGGAGTATGAAATTTATAAACAATTGCATATTTCACATCTACAGATCACAATATGTTATGAAATTTATAAACAACTGCATATTGCCATTTATTGAACTGGTTTTTTGGATGCTGAAATAACCACTTGGTTATTGTGTTATCTACAATTTGCAAGAGTTTTTGAGACTTGGAAGGCATCAACCTGATTGAATTTGCAGGGAAAGAACCTTAATCTCAGACTCCAGGGATGTAGGCAAGAGCTGAGGTGGGGTTGGATAAAGGCATAGTGTGGCCTCCCTTAAACTATATGTAGTTCCTCCCCTGGTTATGGGGTTCTCTGCTGTCCTATCCTGTAAAATGTTTATTTTGGAGCACGTGTTTGAGATTTTCCCTCAAACTTTGATCTCAGAGGAAGGGAGGGAAGAGGGGATTGGGGATTGGATGGGGTTGTGGGATGACCTTCCTCAATGCAATTTGTAGTCCTTCCCCTGCTTATTTGGTTCTTTGCTGCCATTTTCTGTAAAATCTTCTTTTGGAGCATACGTTTGAAATTTTTGCTTCAGTCAAATCTTCATTTTGATCTACTAGATTTCAGAATCAGCTATTATTGGCTCTAAAGATAATGGATTAGAAGATTTTGAGATATTTTTCAATGATACATTTAACAGCTTGTAGATTAAGTTAGACAATATGCATGTGATAGATAAGGATAGGACAGAACTTGGATAAGGATTTATACTAACTACTTATGTAAGCTTTTACGAGCAACTTTTATGGAGGAGTATGGATTCCTTTAGTTATATCAGCGACAGTGACATCTCTATTGCATATTATTTTATTATTCAAAACTTTTTTCTGATTAATTTACATGTCTTTTTAATTGGATTCCTGTTGAACTTGTATTGCAATAATTTTCTCCCCATCCCCCCCTTTTCCCCCACACCACAATCCCCTAGTGCTTGTGCATGCTTATGTTCTAATATTAAGTCAATGCTGTAGGTTGGCTACCCTTTGGTGACTCTTCTCCTTTGTCTTGGAGACCCCCAGATCTTTCACAGCAATTTGGGTCCTCATATGGAGCAACTTTACAAGCTTTTAAGAGTAAGTTAAAGTTCAACTGAACAGGTTTATATGGTGCAAATGAACAGTAAACACAATATACTAGGATTGACAGATTTAGGTTGCAAGTAATTTTCTTTGGCTTTGCATTCACACCTTAGAAGAGAATTGAATTGCATAACTCCAGAAAAATAATTGCAAAGGTTTCTTTGACTGATTGACAGATTAACCTTCCAGAACATTTTATACAGGATGAAAAATCCTTGGACCTTAGGGTAGCAATTCCTTATCTGGTTTCTGTTTTCCTCTTTTTAGAAATCAAAGTTAGAGAAACCAGTTAAAATTTGGTTTCTGCTGTTTTTGCACCTTTTCTTTCTATTTCAAGCATTAAGTAACGACATAAGTTTTTTGTTTGTAATAGCTATTCAAACTACGGCCTTTAAGATTTTTGACTTAAAAAACTGTCCCAACCCTCTAATGATTTGAATTAAAAGCTTTTTATGCATTACTAAACCAACAAGGATTCATAAAAACCACAAAAGTAAAATCAGGGATTCCAAAAGAAATTATGTCAATAACTAAAATTTTTGAGCTACTCCTATTTCTAAAATAAGCTAGACAACGAAGGAATTTAGTGAAGTTCCCTGTTAGACTTCTTTTCAACGATCATGTTGCAAACAAATTGCTCGCGCAACTGATGTTGGCACAACTTTTGTGAATATCATATTTTTGTTTGATCAATCACTCAATGTAAGATAGGGTTCATGATTTTTTTGGTGTTTTTATCTTCTCAGTTGGATGAATGTGGTAATGAATTTATGAGGTTTTACTTCATAAATTGTATGATAGGATGTATGTTGATTGTGTAGGACAAGAACCATCGTTTCATGGCCCTGGATTGCCTTCATCGAGTTTTGAGATTTTACTTGAGTGTTCATGCTGCTAGTCAGGCCCCAAATCGGATATGGGACTACTTGGACAGCGTGACTTCTCAACTCTTAACAGTTTTGAGGAAAGGACTGCTCACTCAGGATGTCCAACATGACAAACTAGTTGAGTTTTGTGTTACTATTGCTGAACATAACCTTGATTTCACAATGAACCATATGATATTGGAGTTGCTGAAACAAGATAGTCCAAGTGAAGCAAAGGTTATTGGTCTGCGTGCTTTGCTTGCCATTGTCATGTCACCTTCAAGCAAACATGTTGGCTTGGAAATATTTAAAGGTAAGTGATTGCTGGTCATTTTACATGAATATAATACAGTACCTTGTCATACTATCTAAGCATCATTTAACTCCTGTTACATGAGCAGGGCATGATATTGGCCACTACATACCAAAAGTTAAGGCTGCCATTGAGTCAATTTTGAGATCTTGTCATAGGATGTATTGTCAGGCTCTTTTGACTTCTTCAAAGACCACTATAGGTAATTTTTATTCTTTGATTCCAACTAAAATCTGTATCAGCAAGCAATGACCATTTTTCTACTATTTGTTGTGCGAAATCCTAAATGAACGTAAATTTACTTTAGCATCATATCACTTGTCTCTCGGCCAATCTGATTGCTGACTTTATTTCTACTCTAATTTTGTTTTGTTTTGAGTTGTTCATTCCGCTTCTTTGATGAGTTTATATATTGTTCTTGATGTCACCGATTTTCTGCTAGTACAGTGGTGATTTAGTATAGTCCCTTAGAATTCATTGAATCATTTTAGTTCTAAAGAATTCCAGAAGAATGTATATGAATCTGTGCTTGGTTTGGCGTAGTTGTCAATAGGCAAGCTTTTGCTCAACATGATGCTGGTTTGGCATTTTGAATTATGAGTTCTTTTCTTGGTCTTATGAGTGGTCAGAAAACTGCAAAGTTGGAAATCTGTAAGATAGAGAAGTGATGGATTAGCGGATGCCGAAGTGTATGTGTTGTCCGTTAATAAGAACATGGATGTTGATAGGCTGGAGGACTGATACTGACTATAATTAGGACAAAGGCCTTAAAAGAGAAATGCACCAAAACTTCTACCTGTTTGGCTCAATATGTTTGAAAAGAGCTCATTTGGCTGACTATCAGTTTGGAACTTAAAAAATAAACTTGCTCAGTGAGCTTTAATATACTGAGTTAATTATTACACAATTAATTATGTTTTTTTAATGCCTATACCTATTTTCTTTGCCAATGGGTAGTTTACTGTCTGTTTTCAGTTTTCACACTGTCACCACTGTACTTTTATCAATTCAGCAAAAGGATACTTGTTGCCCCTGTACCTGTTCAAATTTTGATATTGAGCCTCTGAAATTCAATATGCTAAGATTCAGTCCATGTACTTTTTATTTTGATCAGAATTTAGCCCCTTCATCAGCCGTGTGATACATGCTCCATGAAGTGGCGTGTGTATTAGCTAATAGATTTTACCATTTACGGAGTGAGTCCACACATTTGACAGAAGCATTCATGAGGAGCTAGAATTAACTTAAATCAAAGTACATGAGCTGAATTTCACAGAATTGAAATACAAGGGCTCAGTATCAAAGTTTAGGCAATTACATGGGCCAAAACGATTACTTGAAGGATCGATTCTGTTCATGATTTTCTTTTTCTTGGCCGTATTGCTTGCATGTTATTCCACTCTGGCTGCAATGGCTCACATTGAATAAACTGATTCTCTCCAGATGCTGTAACCAAGGAAAAGTCTCAAGGATATCTCTTTCGATCGGTCTTAAAGTGTATACCCTACCTGATAGAAGAAGTTGGCCGAAGTGATAAGATTACAGAAATAATCCCACAACATGGCATAAGTATCGATCCTGGTGTCCGAGAAGAAGCAGTGCAAGTATTGAATCGAATTGTTAGATACCTTCCTCATCGTCGTTTTGCTGTTATGAGAGGGATGGCCAACTTCGTACTTCGGCTTCCTGATGAATTCCCTCTCCTCATTCAAACTTCGTTAGGTCGCTTGTTGGAACTAATGCGCTTTTGGAGAGCCTGTCTACTTGATGATAAATTAGAATCTAGTACTGATGATTCAAAGCGTGGGGTACAGCGAACTGCTGGATTCAAGAAGTCTTCTTTTCATCCAACAGATGTTATTGATTTTCGAGCATCTGAGATTGATGCAGTTGGTCTAATCTTCCTTAGCTCTGTGGATAGTCAGATTAGGCATACTGCCTTGGAGTTGTTGCGCTGTGTACGTGCCTTGAGGAATGACATACATGACCTTACTTTTCGTGGGCAAGCAGACCATTTGAGACTTGAGCCAGAACCAATATTTGTAATTGATGTCTTAGAGGAACATGGGGTGAGTTATACCACTAATCAATCTCACCATGCTTATATATTACGTAAAGATCAATTCTAGTAATAGTATACTTTTCTCTTTAAGATGAACTGTTGCAAATGTTAATATTCTCTCCTCTCAAGTTTGTGCTCTCATTTCATAGGATGACATTGTTCAGTGTTGCTATTGGGATTATGGCCGTCTATTTGATTTTAGGAGAGAATCTGATGCAGTTCCTCCTGACGTTACGCTTCAATCCATAATATTTGAGAGTCCTGATAAGAACAAGTGGGCTCGGTGTCTTAGTGAACTTGTCAAATATGCAGCTGAGCTTTGCCCAAACTCTGTCCAGGAAGCCAAGTAAGTAACGCTTGATTTACATGCATTCATATTGCATTTTTATTTGGTCTACTGTGAAATCTTTCTGTGCTGTAGTTGCCTGTATCCTATGCTGATGAATTGCTTTCATTGACAAATACTAACAACCAGATTGTGTACTTTGTGGTATTCTCTTTGTGGAAATATAGAGGCTTGAATATTTTGGAGAGGATTAAGATACCATGAACTTTTTTCTTCTTCTGCAATTCATGGTTAACTAGTTTGATACCCACATCTTATTGCGGTTGAGATTATTGACATCCCAGTATCAAGCAACCAACTTCAAGATTGTTCTACAAAGGAAACAATTATTATTATCATCATTTAAATGAAAAAAGGAATAAGAGAAGCAAAATTGTTATTCAAATATTCATTAAATAAATTGAAGTGCTAAGTTAATATTTTTATTTAACTTGGTCCTGTCTTTTTCCATATATAATGAATTTATATTATAGTATACTTCTCAATATTCTTAATTCTAGAATCAGGGATATTTTAGCACATGAATTTGGACCCTGCCCATATTAGTCATTAATTAATTATATTTTAAGATCAGTAACAAATAGGATTTTGTTACAAGAGAATAAATTGCACAACTAATTCAGCCTATAAAAAACCTAAGCCTTCAATTTGGACACAACATCTTGCATGCTGCATTGCTGCTGTAAACAGAATAGCTTAGCCGTTTGTGCTTCATTGGATTTGCTACTTCTGGCTACTAACTGCATGATAGCGTGTGAGCCCCTGTAGCAAACCTTGTTTCATTTTAAAATGTGTGTGTACCTATAAGCAGTGGTTTTGCCAACTCTATTAGATGTTTCGACCTAAGAACAAGTTCTCTAAAGGCTTAGCGGTAAGCAATTAGCTTCAGTCAGAACCTGAATTAAGTAGAGGATAACTGATTAATATTTACTCGAGAATGGCGTGTAATTGTGTAACCTGCTTATGCCCTTGTTCAATAAAACTTTGTTGGTTTTATCAATTTCTGTAATATAGAACACAGTATAAACATTATTACTCCAATATAATTGGCAGGGTAGAGGTTGTTCAACGTCTTGCACATATCACGCCAGTTGAATTAGGAGGAAAGGCTCACCAATCACAGGATGCAGACAACAAACTGGATCAGTGGCTCATGTATGCAATGTTTGCATGTTCATGCCCACCAGATAGCAGAGAAGCTGGTGGCTTAGCATCAACCAAAGATCTTTACCGTTATATTTTCCCCTCACTAAAATCTGGATCTGAAGCAAACATAGTAAGTTATGTTAGAGGAATGAATCACACATTTTACTTCATAGGAGTTTTAGTAATGATGAAGTACATTTGGAATCTATTAATAGGGCATATTTCCCTTCACTTGAGGCTTGGTACAAGATTATTTGGGCATTTGATTAGACATTGCAACCTTGCCTTCTAATGGTTATTGTTTTGTCCTATTTCTTTAAAGAGAGGGTATGTCATCTAATACAGTTTATCTCAACTGCTTTGATGATAAAATAGCTGCTGGTCAAGTTCGGATGGAATCTTTATATGGAGAATTATTTTCTCCTTCTCAATGCATGTTTGTGAGATGTGGTTATTATTGTGCAGACAATGAGTATGTTTCTACTTGTTAGATCAATTAGTGAACATTTATGCCATGTTTGGCTGTTCATAAAAGGAGGAGACAAGAGTGACAGGCAGAAGGGACTGGATGTGTACCTGTCCTTCCCTTGTTTGGATGTTTCATTAACTGAGAAGGGAAGAGAACAAAATGCCTTAAGCTTGGTAGAGGAGGAATGCTAAGGAAAGAAAATGTTGTGAATATATCTTGCAAGTTTCACCTTCACCATTTTAACATAGAAATAAAAGATTCAGGTTTACACCGGTGTCTTGCACCTTTAGTACATCCCAATTCCCGGAAATAACAAGTTGGAGCAATTAGAGAAAATTTGAGCTCTCTCAATCAAGATCATGGTTCGCTTTCTCTTCCTGTTCCATTTGTGTTCCCCTGAATTCCACCTTTAACTCATACTATTAAAAATTGAAAGAACATGAAGATAGTCTTAAATAACTATGCCAAACAAGATCGAAGGATCAATCAAAACTCCCATGCTGTATCTTAAGGTTTGGTTCTTTAAATAGCTTTTTCGAATTATCTATCATAAGCTTGATCTTGAAAGTATTAGTGGTCAATGGTCATGCAGAATATTGAGTTTGTTCGTTCTTAACATGTACAAGTACCACAAATACTTTACTTTGGAATGCTGTATTTCATTCTACTTCAGTGTGACCTGGAATTTTCTCCTCTTGCCACATTGGCCAGTTAATTTTTATATGAAATTTCTTCTGTATGCAGCAGTATTGAGGTCTTTTTTGTGTTAGCAATTAGCATCGATGGGCTTCTTAGAGTTTAGATATTTGTTAACTTAACCCTGCTGACTTTGATATTCTTATCTTATTTCTTCAAACTGTTATATGCTAATTTTTGTATGTGAATGCGCTCCTCTTTACTTTTATAAACTAATGAGATTATTGACTATTTTATTCTTGCATTTCCATGCTTTTAAATATGTTTTGAATGCTTACATTGGTTGTTTTGACTTCTTCAGCAAGCAGCCACCATGGCTCTTGGTCATTCACACCTGGAAGCATGTGAAATCATGTTCAGTGACCTTTCGTCTTTCATTGATGATGTTTCTTCAGAAACTGAGGGAAAACCTAAGTGGAAGGTACAAATCTTTCATCAAGCGCCTAAATGTAGCTTTTATGAGAATACGAGTCATATACCAAGATTGTGTTACTGGATTTTGCGTTAGGACTGCTAATTGGGAAATATATTGTAGTTTGCTATTCATGAAGATCTCTAATATGCTACAAATAGCCATCAGCTGTCTTGAATCTGCTTCAAAGCAGTGTGAACTGAACTCCCTTGACCATATAGAAAGACTCAGAGATCTGAGGCTTATATGACCTTTTTAGGAAAATTACACATAAAAATAGTGATCTTGAGAGCATAGGTTTCTTAAGTAGGCTCATATCGTAGTTGAGATGCTCCACAGATTTGACCAGATGTTGGCTTGCTTGAGCTTACCAGTTAAGGGTAATCAGCCAAGTTCACGATTTTCATAAACTTTTCTGTTTCTTTACATAATGCTCAAGTCAGTTAGATTCATGACATCACTTGTATATAAGATTATTAAATGTTCCATCTTGAGTTTGGATTTTTTTTAAGAAAAAAGTTAAAAACTTGTTTGCTAAGACGAAGTTAGCATGGAAACCTTTTTTTTCTTTAAATTTCTGCGTGTGTGTGTGTCAGTTTTGGATATACCCTGGTGTATAACCCCAAAGATCATACTTGTGATTATACAAATTATTAGCAAATATCGTGGAGTATATTGAAACTTATAAGTGCATTTTGAATGTCTAAATTGATTCTGACTTGTATTGACTACCTAAATTGTTGAAAAGAAAAAGAATCTTGACTTGATTTAGGCTTGTTTGCATTTGTGAACCATATATGAATGTTGTGGAGTGCCTAGAGAGACCCGGGTTTTCTGGTTTATGAAGCTTGAGCTAGAATTTATACTGCAGCATGAGCTACAGTCAAATCTGTGCTTGGTATCATTTGCAGTTCCTGTTCAAGATAACTTGCACAAGACAAAGACTAAAAAAAGGGCGGCCCGGTCGCACTACGCGTCCCCGCTGAGCGAGGGTCCAGGGACCCACAAGGGTGTACTGGGGAAAGCCTTCCCCTGCCAATTTATTTGGCAAGAGGCCGCTCCTAAGACTCGAACCCGTGACCTTTTGGTCACACGACAACAACGTTTACCGTTGCGCCAAGGCTCGCCCTCGCACAAGACAAAGACTACAAACAAAAATAGTTGGGATAGAATTGGCCAGGTTTCAACCTATGGTTGTGAGCTTAATTATGCATGGTGACTCTTCAGTTTCTATACTTCAAACGGATAAATGTAGTTGTCTTGTGACTCCTCAGTTTCTATACTTAAACAGATAAATTATCTATTTAATTGGTCATCTCAATATCCTGACCAGTATTGTTTCAGTTTTCTGTTTTCTGGTTGATTTCCATTTTGTCAACATGCACCATACCAATATCACATTCAATAATTGGTTTTGTGTTACAGTGATTTTTCTCTTATCTTTTCAAAGCTCATTTGAGCCTAGTTAGTCAAAGCCCCATTAAATTGTCTTTTTACTTGTCACTTAACCTGTAGCTATTGCATATTGCCAAAATAGAAAAAGGAGATATACACTATCCTATTTTTACCACTTCATATTGCTTTACGTTCAAACTTTAGATTTTGATCCAGATGGCTAATAGAATATGTCAAATTCGTATTATTGCAGTCTCAAAGATCTCGCCGTGAAGAACTCCGTATTCACATTGCAAATATATATCGCACTGTGGCTGAGAAAATCTGGCCCGGCACGCTGAGCCGCAAACCTGTTTTCCGTCTCCATTATCTCAGATTCATTGATGATACAACAAGACAGATTTTAACAGCATCATCTGAGAACTTTCAAGAAATGCAACAACCACTCCGTTATGCACTTGCTTCTGTTCTAAGGTCTCTTGCACCTGAATTTGTTGACTCGAAATCAGAGAAGTTTGATCAAAGAACTAGAAAGCGTTTATTTGATCTTCTTTTGTCTTGGAGTGATGAAACTGGTAGTGGATGGGGTCAGGATGGCATTAGTGATTACCGCCGTGAAGTTGAACGCTATAAGGCTTCACAGCACAACCGTTCAAAAGACTCTGTAGACAAAATTTCATTTGATAAAGAATTGAATGAACAGATTGAGGCAATCCAGTGGGCCTCAATGAATGCCATGGCTTCACTTTTGTATGGGCCTTGCTTTGATGATAATGCAAGAAAAATGAGTGGCCGAGTAATATCTTGGATCAACAGTTTATTCAATGACCCTGCACCCAGGGCTCCATTTGGTTATTCTCCATCTACTCCATCTTATTCCAAGTACATAGGAGAAGGCGGGCGCCCAACTGCTGGCCGTGACAGACATCGAGGAGGCCAGCATCGTGTTTCCTTAGCAAAATTGGCTTTAAAAAATCTTCTTCTTACAAATTTAGACCTTTTTCCAGCTTGCATTGATCAGGTATTACTTTGCCCTTTGATTTGTTTTCGTGTGTCTTATTCCATAGTGGAATTATGAAGCTAATGGTGATACATTTTGCTCCATTTTCAACTACAAAAAAAATCAGAAAAATCTGTGCATCTCAATCAGGAGAGCTGATGTCTGAAATGATAAAAAAAAATGTTTGGAATGTTTAAATGTTGGTTTGATTTGCCTTCTTGTCTCAGTTATTCTGCTTATCTACCTACTCATGCTTAACTGTCCCATCTGTGCTTGAAATATCTTTATCAACAGTACAAATATATGTGATTTCAAGTCCATTACACGCAGCTGATTAACTAAACTATTTTTTGCAGTGCTATTATTCTGATGCTGCTATCGCTGATGGTTACTTCAGTGTACTAGCTGAGGTCTACATGCGCCAAGAGATACCCAAATGTGAAGTACAGAGGCTTTTGAGCCTGATCCTCTACAAAGTTGTGGACCCAAATAGACAAATCCGTGATGATGCCCTTCAGATGCTTGAAACACTTTCAGTCCGCGAGTGGGCTGAGGATGGGATTGAGAGCTCTGGAAGCTATGGAGCTGCTGTTGTTGGCAACCTTCCTGATTCATATCAACAGTTCCAGTACAAACTATCTTGTAAACTTGCCAAAGATCACCCAGAATTAAGCCAGCTTCTTTGCGAGGAGATCATGCAGAGGCAACTTGATGCTGTTGATATAATTGCTCAGCATCAGGTCCTAACTTGTATGGCTCCATGGATAGAGAACCTCAATTTTTGGAAACTAAAGGATTCAGGATGGAGTGAAAGATTACTGAAGAGCCTTTACTATGTAACATGGCGCCATGGGGACCAGTTCCCAGATGAAATTGAAAAACTATGGAGCACAATTGCTAGCAAGCCAAGGAACATCAGCCCAGTTTTAGACTTCTTGATCACAAAAGGGATTGAAGACTGTGATTCAAATGCATCTGCTGAAATAAGTGGTGCATTTGCCACATATTTCTCAGTTGCAAAGCGGGTAAGCTTATATTTAGCACGGATATGTCCACAGAGGACAATTGATCACCTGGTTTACCAATTGGCTCAAAGAATGTTGGAAGATAGCATTGAACCAGTTGTGTCAAGTGCAACTAAGGGTGATCCAAATGGAAATTTTGTGTTGGAATTCTCTCAGGGTCCTGCTGTGGCCCAAATTGCCTCTGTTGTGGATACTCAGCCGCACATGTCACCATTACTTGTCCGTGGTTCCCTTGATGGTCCTCTCAGAAACACAAGTGGAAGTCTTAGCTGGCGAACAGCTGGAGTGACTGGGCGTAGTGTCTCAGGCCCATTGAGTCCAATGCCTCCAGACCTTAATGTTGTCCCAGTAACCACAGGACGGTCAGGTCAGCTCCTTCCGTCATTGGTGAATATGTCAGGCCCTTTAATGGGAGTTAGAAGTTCAACAGGAAGTTTGCGGAGCCGCCATGTTTCTCGGGACAGTGGAGATTACCTCATTGACACTCCTAACTCTGGTGAAGATGGGTTACATCCTGGAGTGCTTATGCATGGTGTTAATGCCAAAGAACTTCAATCAGCCTTACAGGGACATCAACAACATTCCCTAACTCATGCAGATATAGCGTTAATTCTACTGGCAGAAATTGCATATGAGAATGATGAAGATTTCCGTGAACACCTCCCTCTACTTTTCCATGTAACATTTGTTTCGATGGATAGCTCCGAGGATATTGTGCTTGAACACTGCCAACGTCTGCTTGTAAATCTACTGTACTCACTTGCAGGACGACACTTGGAACTGTATGAGGTAGAGAACAGTGATGGAGAGAATAAGCAACAGGTTGTCAGTCTGATCAAGTATGTTCAGTCAAAACGAGGGAGCATGATGTGGGAAAATGAGGATCCTTCTGTTACAAGAACGGAGCTTCCTAGTGCAGCACTCTTGTCAGCTCTTGTCCAAAGTATGGTTGATGCTATCTTCTTTCAAGGAGATCTTCGTGAGACCTGGGGTAATGAGGCACTCAAATGGGCCATGGAATGCACATCAAGACACCTTGCATGCCGCTCACACCAAATCTATCGTGCATTGCGGCCTAGTGTCACAAGTGATACATGTGTATCACTCCTCAGATGCCTCCACAGATGCCTCGGTAATCCAGTGCCCCCAGTTTTGGGATTTATTATGGAGATTTTGTTGACATTACAAGTAATGGTAGAGAATATGGAACCAGAAAAGGTAATTCTTTATCCCCAACTTTTCTGGGGCTGTGTAGCCATGATGCACACAGATTTTGTTCATGTGTACTGTCAAGTGTTGGAACTCTTCTTCCGTGTGATTGACCGTTTATCATTCCGGGATAGAACAACGGAAAATGTGCTTCTTTCAAGCATGCCTCGTGATGAGTTTGATACTGTGAATGACACTGGGGATTTTCAACGAAGTGAATCATTAGTATCAGCCAATGGGAATCTGCCAACATTTGAAGGAGTGCAACCTCTTGTGCTTAAAGGACTCATGTCCACTGTTAGTCATGGTGTCTCTATTGAGGTTCTCTCGCGGATCACAGTGCACTCATGTGACTCCATATTTGGGGATGCAGAAACAAGGCTCTTGATGCACATCGCAGGCTTACTTCCTTGGCTCTGCTTGCAGCTCAGTAAGGATACAACAGTGGCTCCTACATCACCTCTGCATCAGCAGTGGCAAAAGGCTTGCTCTGTCGTGAACAACATTGCACTTTGGTGTCGAGCAAAATCCTTGGATGAATTGGCTGCTGTTTTTGTGGCTTATGCCCGTGGAGAGATCAAAAGCGTAGAGAACCTCCTTGCTTGTGTTTCGCCGTTATTATGTAATGAATGGTTTCCTAAACACTCAGCTTTGGCATTTGGGCACTTGCTAAGGCTGTTGGAGAAAGGCCCAGTTGAATACCAGCGTGTGATACTCCTCATGCTTAAAGCTCTTCTCCAGCATACTCCAATGGATGCTTCCCAAAGCCCTCATATGTATGCAATTGTGTCCCAGCTGCTTGAGAGTACATTGTGCTGGGAAGCACTGTGTGTGTTGGAAGCTCTTCTGCAAAGCTGTAGTTCATTATCAGGTTCGCACCTGCACGAGTCAGGGTCCTATGAAAACGGTGCTGAAGATAAGATGCTTGCTCCTCAGACGTCATTTAAAGCTCGGAGTGGACCCTTACAATTTGCAGTAGGATCAGGGTTTGCGTTTACTTCCACACCAGCTTCACATTCTGGAATTGAGTCAGGAATTCCACCAAGAGAGGTGGCTTTGCAGAATACGCGTTTGATCCTGGGGCGAGTGTTGGACAACTGTGCACTAGGGAGGAGAAGAGATTATAGAAGGCTGGTTCCTTTTGTTGCCAATATCGGAAACCCATAATTATAAAATATGTATCCATTAGATGCTGCTTTGTGTGTAAATAGACATCATAAATTAGAGGCTCTAGTTAGTGATGTAACTTCTATGTTTTTTTTTTTTTTCCCGGCAGACTCGGTATTGAGAAGTCCTTAACTTTCTATAACCAGTTGTGTTAGTCCTTAATTGTTTTGTTGCTTCTTTGCAAGTTATAAACCTACTTGCTAGTTCTAGCATCATCATTCTCTGCTAGTCATATATTAGCATAACAGTTTTGAAGCTTCTTAAAATTACATTCCAAGAAAATGTGCCAAACATGAACAAACTTTTGAAATTGGTTTCCAAATTTGGTACATGCCTTTAAATTCCTTTTGTTTTTTCTCTTCTTATTTGTAAGGGTTTGATATTTTTTTTTCAACTTCTTTCAGAATTGCTTTATCTTTTAATCTGTTGGACACTTCAAATCAGACTGTATGTTCACTGATTGAAGTACTTGTTCTCGTCTTCTAATATCTCTTTGCTTCAACAGTTGCAGAGTCTGTCCAAGTGGTGGATCCTGAGATGGAGTTTTTGATTCTGATCCTGTTATTCTTGATAAATTGACAACTATTCAAGCTTATGTTTGATGTTTACACCATTGTTATTTTTTAAACATTTATATTATATATAATCATTTGGAATATATATATTTCATTACATGATTATGAACATTTGACTAGGTGCTGTCTTTGAGGTATCTGGACAGGGATTTAGAAACTTTGGTTCGCTAGCTGTATGTTGATAGAAACAACTAATTGCTTGAAAAAAAAAATATCATTACGTTGATGTTCATCCTAACAGGCTTAATTATAAGTATTCAGGAGTTTGCTAAGAACTTCCAGCAGATTGTGTTTGCTCACCCTTTCAGAGAATGATTTTAATGGGATCATGTTTCATGTCCACTTTTCAGATCTTGGAGAATCCATTAATACCAAATATGGTTCGTTTTAAGAAGCAAACACTAGCTTACCTAGACCTGTTGCATGGAAACTTTTCTATTGTAACGTTTTAGTGTTCTGTATCCGTTTTCGTTCCATTTCCTAGCTATTTTTTAGAAATAACATTTCCCAACAAATAAAATAACATTTTATGATATCCGTTTCAGTGCAACATATACCTAGACTATAATATAAACTGTAGTTTCAAGTTGAGAGTCCACATGTAATTGCTAACCGGAAAGTCTGATTTAATAGACTATACCATCAAATTGGAAAATCATACAACAAGAGGATACCTATAGCTCACAAATGTCAATTTTACATATATAATAGTTTCAACAGTTCCATTTCTTACTCACATCAAGAAGAAGAACAAGAAAGAAGAACACAAACTAGAACCAAATGCACATTGGTCCAAAAACTCTTCATCTTTTTTATCAACCCGGCTTTTATACATTTATCTGAGTGCGCGTCTTATTAACTCATAATCATTAGACCCCAGTGGAGAACTCAGATACTGAAATTGGACTCAATAAATTCTAGCAATCAGGTCTCTACACTAGATTGATCATTCACGAGGCGAGGAACTCTTTTTGATTAAAGCATAAGCGTCGCTGTAGATAGCAACTGCATTTGAGAATACGGCAAGGACAATCATGAAGATGGACAAGATCTTGTCCTTCTTGGTTGCTATATTGTGACGATCCCTGAAATGCCAAAGATGAATCAGCGCGACATACAGCATTAAGTTAATCGGGAAAAAAAAACAGAACATAGAACTTGATAATTCAAGTTATAAAGATACAAACGCACCTTAGAGCAATGGAAGCAGGAAAAATGAATCCAAGGCAAACTGCAGCAGTTGCTCCAGTGAATTGGAAAGCATCCCAGATACTTGGAATGAAATTGGCACCCAAGAAGATGACACTGATGAGCGCAATGGTGATTGATGCAAACCTCATGTTTTCCTGAGAAAGAGGCCGCGCTGAGGGAAATAGGAGACCATCCAAGTTGAGTCGTAAGGGGAAGAAGACGACCGGAAATACAAGCATGAGATGAGCAGCATAACTAACACGAACAGCATCATTAAGCAGGGAACCGAAAGGAATGCGGAGATCGGTATCGAAGTTGGCAAGCACATCATCCAGAGTTCCATCGCCAAACAAAAGGAATCCAAAAATGCTGGTCATTATGTAGACACTAGAGCATAAAGCAAGTGATGTTCGTACAACTGATTGTATCTGAGTAGAATCCTCCAGTTCATTATCTATACTGTGGACTGCAATTGAAGCACTAAATCAGTCAATGATTGTCAACTGAATGCTTACAATTGCAAACTCAACAATTAGGTAAAAAATAAATATGAGCACCCAATTCTAAAGTATCTTGCTAATCAATATTAATCTGAACACATTTGCATGAAATAGCACCAACTTCCAATAAAAAGACATCATAACGGAGAGGACTTTAAATTGCAGACATTGGTAGATAGATACCACTTATAAGCCAGAGGGAAAATATAAAAATGTATGACCTTTCCATTACTAGCTTAGTTGTTTTTCATAAATTAACGAAATTATTCAAGAAACAATTCAGGAATTCACAGAGAAGTGCAAGTAATTCTTAAACAATTGGTCCCATAAGAATATTCAAATCATCATCCCACTTATATCAATTGTCTACATAAGTAAGATACGAATTGAGGCATTTATAACATTACATACCATTGTAGTGGCATATGTATGCTGTGACAAGAACAGGGACTACAGTGAATAGTTTCCAGAATGAACTCATATCTGTAAGATTCGGTAACAATCTAGGCATCATTATACTTCCATCTATCAACTTGACAGCTGTTATTCCCATAGTGATTACAAGAAACACAACTGCTAGAGCAACGGATAAAGCAGAGGTGAAACTTAATGAATCTGCAAAAAAAAATAGCATGATCAATATCAGAATCACAAATTTTTAGCACATGAAACTTCAGAATATGGTAACAGAAACTAGAAAAAGTAAAGCATCAATCTTTTCCAATTAAGACATAATACTACTAACCGATCCTTTTGAAACAGGCAAGCGGAGAAAATACAGCTAGTGTTGTGACAATAAGGACACAGGTTCTTGCAGTCCACCAATGTTGTCCAAACCAAGCTTCAAGCACACCAGCATGGTGCACTCCACTTGAAGATGTTCCAGATAGAACATCACCTAAAGTAAGAAATTTTTGGAAACAAAGAACAATTTCAGTCCTTGCTCAAGCACTAAATACAATTATAAATGGTGTTAGAAAATCAAGGATAACCAACAAATTATGACACGATAATCAATCAAATGTAGAATTAAAGACATATACCAATGATGATCATGTACACAATAAGCACGCCGATGTTGTTAACTAAAACAGCAACTTGCATCAAAATCCTCCCATATTTTCCAAAGGCATCACCCATAAGTCCTCCATAGGAAGCAGATTTTCCTGCCCTGCTAAACCTTAGCAACATCTCAATAGAAGCCTCAGTCAAGAAGGCCATAAAGATGATCATGGCAATCCCTAACCCTAGGCCTAACTCTTTCAGGGTAGCAGGCAGGGCCATGATGCCAGCACCAACTATAGTAGTTGATAAGTTGAACACAGCCCCTGTAAAGGAAGCTCCATCAAACTCATCGAAACTGCCATCTTCCTCATGCTTTTTGGGTAATAAGGGAGCATTTTCATTGACCGATTTGCTCCTCCTTGACTTCCTCTCCTTCTTTGGAGCTTGATTTGCAATTGTCATCTTTTTACTATCTTGATAACTTCCCCAAATTCAGATTTGAATCTTTGCAAAGAATTGCTTCCCTACAAACAAAAAATAAAAATAAATGTTTAGTCAAAACCAATTTCACAATTCTCCAATTATTTGATTAAGCAAATGAAATTCAAGTAAGATATACAGGAAACAGAACTAACCTGCTGAAATCAGATGTTTCAAAATCTTTATTCTACAACGAACTTATCAGCAGCAACAGGGAAATAAACCCAATATTCAAACAACAAAAACTTGAAAAACCCAACTTCTTGATAGTTAGATCTCTTTGCAGATGGTACTAAATCAACTACGAATTGAACTTAAAACCCAGAAAGATAACAAAACTTCAAAATCAAGCTTCTATATCAATTGAATCTTTAAACTATAGACAATTGACGACAAACAATTCCAATTATACCTCAGATTTTTAAGCTATGAAGAAACAAGAAAATCAAACCCAGGTCCCCAATATCAATAATAAAACGAAATATGAACGCTATAGCAATCAATTCAAAAGATTACTGCTATACTGATTGAAGACCCAGGAAGGAAGGTAAAAACAAAGTTAAAGGCAGACGGAAAAAGTAGAAATAGAGAAAAACCCAAACCCAAGAACCAGAAATGAAGAGAAGATAATAATTGATTGTTGAAGGTGCAGCTTAGATATATAAAAGGAGAAAGAGAGAGAAAGCGCCACACGCAACGACAAAGAGAAGAGCTTTTTCGTATATACGCTGTATTGTATTGTATGGATGGTCGGCGTAGCCTACTGATAATATATAGCAATGAACAGAAGAAAATTATGGTTCGAAAATAGACAAAGTCCTCAACGGATAATGATAATTACCGAACACGGACTTTTCTACATTTTTTCTTTTCGTTTCTTTCTCGTTCAAATGTTAACAACCAATGATATTAAAGTATTAATATGGATAAGCCGTTCATAATTAACTTCACGCTATATTTGAATATTTTTTTAATTTTGATAGTTTAATTTTAACAAACGGTATAATTTGCGTACAATGCTGATGTTCTATTTATATAAATAAATATTGACTTAATATATCTTTAGTCCTTATATTTTTTAAAAAAAAATTAATTCTCTTTGTATGTTTTGAAATGTTATATTTACTTTTAATTTATTTAATTTGATTTATTAATTTTTTTAGGTAGTCTATTGTCCCTGAACTTGCTTACATAATTTAGTGACACTTTATCTTTTAAAGTATAGATACACCAACTTGTTGAAACTCTCCTTTGTTTAAGGGTGGACATGGTTCGGTTAACCGGTCCATTAAGCAAAAAACTTAACCAAATTGTTATTAACGGTTTTTTAACCATCCAAACCAAAACCGGTCCATATCAATCGGTTAACCATACAACCGGTTAATCATTAATTTCGATTAGGTTTTTCGGTTAACGGTTTTTAACCAATTCTCACCAGTTAATCAAAAATCAACGGTTAATCATAATTTTTACCCAAATCTAAATTTTTAAATAATATTAAAATACACATTTCAAAAATTCAAACGAAACGAATTCATATAAAAGTTCAGAGTTCAAACATAAATACCAAACTAAAAAAACAATCCATCAAATTTATATTTAAAACATAAAGAAATGTAAATAACATTTCGTCAAAGTACTTATTACAACATTAATCCATCAAGTTTACGTTCAAGTATAATCTATGTTATATAATTATATTAATATAGGTTATTTTTTTTTTTTTTTTTGTAGAAAAGGAAAGGAAAGCAAAGCAAAACAAGCAACTACACCGGGATTAGCCTAGGAAAGCTAACCCAATCCTATCCTCTAAAAGAAGAGGAGAAAGAACGATAGGGGGAACGGTAAGGGTAGAAACACCTAACACCCCCTCATGGCCTGCCGCCGCCAAGTGATCTGCAACACGGTTCTGCTCCCGGAAAATGTGGCTGAACTCAAGGATATCAAATGAGGGGCTAAGCCTCTTAATAGCTTTAATAAGGTTGCGGCTATGAAGACCCATGACATAACTACCCAAAATCATATTGATGGCCTCCAAGTTATCTGACTCCACAGAAAGCCTCTTAACACCCAGCCTAATCGCCAGCTGGATCCCGGAGAGAATGCCCCAGAGCTCCGCAGAGAAGGAAGAATCCAAACCCAAATTCTGGGTAAACCCAGAAAGCCAGGCGCCTCCCGCATCCCTAAGAACACCTCTGGCAGCAATCTTACCATTACTGAGGCAGGAACCATCAGTATTCAGCTTCACAACCCCCTCTCTTGGCCTGCTCCAGCTCACGAGGTGGACATCACTACTCGGGGAAGATCTGGCAAGGGACTCACCTTTGAAACTATCAATAATAGAGGAGAGTTTCTTCAAGAAGAACTCAGCTAAGTTAGGCAAAAGCACAACTTTATTATCAAAAATCTCCTCGTTCCTCCATTTCCACACTTGATGACATATAATGGCAAAGAAAATGTCCCCATGCTCCATATAAGGCAATAACTTTCCCCTAATACCATCTGAGAACCAGTCGTTCACAGAATGGGACATGAAAGAAGAGAAAGTATGATGAGGGAGAATTTTCTTCCAAACCTCTTCACTCTTAGGGCAATCCCTAAGAGCGTGGCACAACAATTCAACATGGCCTCTACATCTACCGCAAGCTCTAGAGGTCGCCAAATGCCTTCTGTATCTATCTGAGTTAGTAAGTAATCTGTCTTTAACGCCCAGCCACATGAAGCTCCTCATGGTATAATCTATGTGATTTTAAGGGACCAAATGGTATAATTATATATAGGTTATAATCTATGTTAAAGACTTTTTTTAATCTTATAATCTATGTTATATAATATATGTTATATAATTATATATTAATTTTTTAAAAAAAATTTATATTTATTAAACGGTCCGGTTAACCGTTAACCGCGGTTTTTGAAACTCTAACCCGAAATCGAAACCGGTACCTATATTTTTTTTAACCATTAAGAAAACCACCGGTTCGTTAACCGTTTTTTTCGATTCGGATTACCGGTTTTTGATTCGGTTACCGGTTTGACCGGTTTTTTTGCCCACCCCTACCTTTTGCTGCCACACGAATTTTAGAAAATGACCATTTTTTAAAGCACCAAATATCATTTATAAATTATAAATGATAGAATTGATGACAAGTTCTTTTTTGAGCTCTTTTAGTAAATTTGAGGATAATGCTATGATGTTAGCTCATTCTTGATAGATAAAATAGAAAAGGAGATCAAGGAAGGGTTAGGACATGTGATCTCACTCTGATGTTAAAATTAGCAGAGTTTTAGGAAAGATGAGCATTGGACAATTAAGTTTAAATTGCAGACAATGTATGATATATCGTTCTATTTATAGGGTGTTAGTAGTAAATCTAGTAGTCAGTTGTGTTGGTCCCTTGTAAGGTTGCAAATATAGTTCCAGGGGGGGGGGGGTTAGGAACTATTTTACCTTTTTAAAATAATTTGGGCAGATTTCTTTCTTTAAGAAAAGTTTATGTAACAGCGGCACTTAACACTCAGCAAGACACTGACTTAGTCAACTAATGACTAGGACAGCTTCATTGATTAGATCAGGAAATAGCACTCAGAGTCTATTCCTGAACCTGCTCGTTGGTAGCGCACAACTCAGCTTGACCTCTTTTACTTGGTCAGTTTTAGTTTGTTTTAAGCAAGCAATATATATAATGAGTTAAGGTTTAGAAAAACTTCACTCAGCAGATTTATCCAGGTTCGGCTTCTTCTAAGCCTACGTCCTGTCCCCGGAACACCTCCGAGATTTCAAATCCTCTACTGAGCTCTTTAAAGGTAGAGCCTCAAACCTTTTACAATATCAGCAATTGAGTATGACAAGAGTACCTTCCTCTATACTTCTACTCAATCCCAATCTCTCTACTTCTAGAAATGATAAGTGTTTTTGTCCTAATACAAAGATGTGCTAAGACACTTTAGATGATTTACAATCACTCTAAACTTTTACACAGATGTGAGAATGTAGTGTAAGAATTTTTCATTGCTTCTTGCTTGCAGAACTTGTAGAGATTTGGTCAGCGTAACTGCTTGATCAAGTTCTGTATATTGTGAAGCTTCTGATGGCACTATTTATAGAGTCGTCTGGGCATTCAGTCATTTCGAATTTTGAAATAACCGTTGGAGGGAAATGGCTATATGTCGTTGTCATCCTGACTTGCACAGAGGTCTCGGCCAATCACAATCGTGTATCTTCTGTCCTCGGTCAGCTCAGCAGATGGTCTCTCCTTTTATGGTAAAGTCAACTAGACAGCATACTGTGTCGTCTGAACTTTGCCAAAAGGGGAAACACTTTGTCTGGAAGTTTTCCCATGCCAGCTACTGTCTTGTACGTATTGTCGAGACTGCTCAACAGCTTCGTTTTGAAGTTGTTCCCGAAGGTCTTCTAGATCCTTCCGTTTGCTGAGTTGCGTTTTGCATCGAAACGGCAACGTCTTGTCATACGTAGGCCGAGTGTACTGAGTTGTTTGACTTGGGCCTTTGCTTCCATATTGGGCTTGGGCCTTCCAGTACTTATAGCATTTATAACTCAACATTGAACAAACACATTAGTAGAATAAATCAAAGCATTTAAACTTAGTGTGCTTAGAATATGTATTTAATTTATACTTAACCAATTTTGTCAAATCAAAATTATGTGGAAAGGTGTTTCAACAAACTCCCCCATTTTGATGTTGGTAAAACTGTTCAACAAGGAACTCAGTATGAGCTTCCCCATGATAGTTGACCTAGTATAATTTATCAAACTCCCCCGTAAGGGTTGATCTACTGACTTAGTTTTACTTAAAACTTTTAAGGGTTTAAATAAGTAAGTCTAAGGTCAGTTTTCAGAGATAGGTCAGCTATATTACATATTCTATTTACTCAGTGTTAAGCGAAGGGTTAATCATATAGAGCGCGCGCTGAGTAATTTGTTGTTCAATGAGTTCTTATTAGAATGATTTATAAGACCATAGGATAATGTCAAACATGTTATCAGTATATTATTTAGTTAGTAAACATTGTAAGTGATAAGCATATCTGATGAAGATACAAAGTAACTCAGTACTAAAAAGATATATATCATAACTCAGTAATGGAATCAGGAGATAATCAGTAAATAAAGTATGATATATATTGAGAAAAATTAGCAAGTATACAGAAAAAGAAGGTAAACTGAAACAAAATATGCCTAAGTCTTGCTAGTCTATCTATTTCTTTTTCCTGCCCTGAGACTGACTTTTCTCGTACTGACGTCGCTCATGCTGAGCTCTTGCAGCTTGCGCTTTCTCCCCCGTTTTGTCAACTTCAGGGAGCTTGAACACATCTGTTAAGACAGTGCGAGCCAGTTCTTGGGATAGCTCTTTTAGCTTGTCAGCACTATCATTGACCCCGTCAAATATGGCAACTCCATCAGCTGATACTTCAACTGGTATATGAAGATCAGCAGCACTGAGCATGTTGATGCTGAACGCTTGAGCTTTCGCTTGCCATATTAAGGCTTCAGAGAGCCCAGCAAAAACTTGGTGGAAGGTCTTCAAGAGAGCAGTGTCATAATGATCACGCTGGATATTGTTATGACGGATGTGATTGAAGGATTGTTGTGCGAGGGACATCATCTCATTTTGCTTCATCGCGTCAGTATCCATCTCTTGTTTGTTGAGGTTAAGGAGCCGGATGGCCTCACCAATTTGCTCAACTGAGCACTGACTATAGGATACCATTTGCTCATTGGTCTTAAGTTGCTTGGTATGCAGCTGAGCAAAGAGCATCTTGAGTTCGGAGGATGTAGCATAGTCAGTGTTCACAGCAGACAACTTCTGAACTTGCTGATGGAGTGAGTTCAGATGTTGAATTGTTGACAGCTGTATCTCTGCCAACTTGGCAATGGAGTCCTGCTTAGCTTGCTAGGCTTGTAATGATAGGACGATATTTAGCAGATCCTTGAGTCCCTTGACTTCATTGAGAAGTAAAGTGACTTGGGAGAGCTGAGTTGCGTCAGGAGCTGAAGATCCAGCAGCAGGCGGAGCGGGATGTTGAAGATCATGGATGAGTGCTTGTACTGAGTCCATTAGCTTTTTCCCGGACTCAGTGGCATCCCGAAGTACATCAGTATGACCAGAAGAAAGTGGAGTGAAGGGAGTACCCTGGTCAGTGACTGGATGACTTTGCTCAATCTGCAATGGAGTTGGATGTAAAGTTGATTGATCAGAAGAGAGATTGGTGATGAAAGTCATAACCTGAACACTATCTGTGCTGACGGCAGAAGGATGAGGAGTCAGCACCATGTTTGAGGAAACAGCATGGACAGTGCTTGGTTCCACCTGACTTATTGTAGTGGTTGAGGTGGTGTGCTCGGCATGTTCCTGTTGAGAAGAAACATAGGCTTGTTTTTCTAACGGCGCTGAAGTAGATGAAGTTGATTGCCGTTTGAAGAACGTCAGTTTTACGGTAGAAGGATCATTTGTTGTCTTAGAGAGGACAAGTTCAGGAATAGATGGTGGTTGCACAGTAGGTTTACTGACTATCACCTCACTGGCCTTAACCAGCTTCCGCCTTCTACGTGGTGGAGTAGTATGATGAGCAGGTTCTTCTGAATGAGTAGGAGAAGGTTCCTTTTGCTCAGTATAGGTCTGGTTAGCTTGCTCAACTGGCTCAACTCCAGCAGCTAACTCGGTGTCAGTTTGCACATTTCCACCAGCTAACCCAGTGTTAGCATCCTCAGCTTCAATTTCGCTGGTAGTTTCTTCTGAATCCTCAGCGTCATCCTGACCGCTGGTTTCTTCTTCTTCTTCTTCCTCCTCAGAACTGTCTCCGTCAAGTTCTTCCTCAACTTGGGAGATGAAGTGATCATCTAACTGGACCTCTGGTTCCTTATCATCAGTACCCTGGCACTGAGTGAAATGAGAATCACTTCGTACAATGAAGGCCGTTGGTATAGCCTCGAGAGGAGTCATAGCTGAGAGCTTTTGCTTCTTCTGAGGTAGCTCAGCTTCTTCAGTTTCAGGCTCATCTTGCCTGTTTCTTTTGGCAGCTTCCTTTTCAGCTGACCTCTGCTTCTTTGCAGGAGACTCATCATGTGATGAAGGAGTCTCAGCAGACTTTCTCTTGCGAGAAGCTGGGGCCTTAGTTCTTCGCCATTTCTTAGGCTCAGCAACAGTATCCTCAGTTGGGCCATCTTGGCCAGCAGCAACAGCAGTAGATTTTCCTTTCTTTAAGGGCTGCCCAAATTTCAGTGCCCTCAGTGAGGCAGCTGTGATTTCGGTTCCTCTGATGGATTCTTCTCCTTCAAGGTCAATCTGGTGGTCAAGAAGGATGCGCGTGATGAGTGACCCAAGCTTTAACGTGCCCGTGCTGCGTAGAAACCCAGCAACCAAGAATACTGGCATATTGATGGGGGTGTATGTCAGCATGTGCCATATGAAGCACTGTTCAAAGTTCGTTGCTGAGGTCGTGCAGTTTATCTTTGGGTAAATGAAGTAGCTCAGCAGGTAGTGAGCCATCTTTTGGTGCTGACCCATTGAGGATGCTGAGACCTCTCCTGAGTAGCCCTCAGGTTTGCAGAAGGTATGGACGTAGTTTGTCTTGTCCTGATCTCCTGATCTCCTCAGCCTTGCTCCCTCAGTTTTGAGCTGGAGGAGATTTCCTATGTAGAGAGGGTTGATGAAGATGGTTCTTCCTTTTACCTCGATGCATAGGTAGTCAGTATTATCATTAGCGACTTTGAGGTTGTGATAAAACTCCCTCACTAGGTCAGGATAGGTCTCATCCCTGATCGAGAACAGCACTGTCCATTCGTTCTTCGAAATTCATTCGGCAAATGGTTGTTCATGTTGTACGAAGTCCTCAGAGACCCATCTGGAGGGCTCAACCTTCCATTCGCGGACCTGTTGGAAGACCTTGGAATAGGTCCTGATCTTAACAGCTTTCCCTTGGCCGGAGGTTTGGCCAGTTTTACCCTTGCTCGGTGTAGAAGGGTTTCGTGATGGTTCATCGGAGCTGGACTTTTGTTGGCCGGCACCGGAGATGTTGAATGATAACTTAGTCATTCTTCGAAGTTGGAGGTATTTTGAGGAATTTGAGAGAAAAGAAGTTCTGGGTAATTTCCTTGCCTTAAGAATTGATTAAGCGTAAGGAGCAGAAGGTGTGAAATACCCATAATTTATAGACGAAATGAACGATGTGGATTTTAATTGAATCCATGTGTCAATTTTACCTTGGGATCATGTACCGATAATGATCCTGGCATTTATGACACATTACGACGGATACGTCATCCTAGGCTATACGCGTGCTTTGCATTTATGCTAACAAAAAAAAATATTCACTCAGTATTTAGAATGTCAAGAGTTTGATATTCTAAATGGTCAGTGCATCATTTAGGGATGATTTTAAATTCAAGTTCGAAACTAATTTACTCAGTGTGCAAGATTACTCAGTATTGTATATTTAGTCAGTTTCAATGATATACTCAGCAAGCAATAAGCCATTCAGTATGTAATTCACTCAGCATTCAATATTCAATTAACGCAGAAATTTACTGAAGAGGATTAAACATACCAATTGCTTCTCTCAGTATGCTAAATTGCTCTCGTGCTAGAGGCTTTGTAAAGATATCAGCAAGCTGCTCGTCTATTGGCACATACGTCAGCTTGATCTCTTTCTTGAGTACATGATCTCTGATGAAGTGATGTCTTATGCTGACATGTTTCATCCTGCTGTGTTGAATTGGGTTCTTTGAGAGGTCAATTGCACTTTTGTTGTCGCATTTGACTTCAATTGTCTTTGTTTGAACACCATAGTCTTCGAGCTGTTGCTTAATCCAAAGGACTTGAGCAACACAGCTTCCAGCAGCAATGTACTCAACTTTAGTTGTGGACAGAGCTACTGACGCCTGCTTTTTGCTGAACCAAGATACAAGACAGCTTCCTAGGAATTGGCATCCTCCAGAGGTGCTTTTTCTTTCCAGCTTGTCTCGTCCATAGTCAGCGTCAGTGTATCCGATGAGTGTAAAGTCATAAGTATTTGGATACCACAGACTTGCATTTACTGAGCTTTGCAAATATCTAAGGATCCTTTTTACGGCTATGTAATGGGATTCCCTAGGGTTAGCTTGATATCTAGCACAATAACATACTGAGAACTGAATGTCCGGTCTACTTGCTGTTAAGTAAAGTAAAGATCCAATCATACCTCGGTACAACTTGCTGTCTACTGACTTACCATTTTCATCGGCACAAAGGACAGTGTCAGTGCCCATAGGAGTGGAGATTGGCTTACAATGTTCTAGTTCATATTTCTTCAATATCTCCTTGGCATATTTAGACTGACTGATGAATATGCCATTCTTTCCTTGTTGAATTTGAAGTCCGAGGAAGAAATTGAGTTCTCCCATCATTGACATTTCGAATTCAGTCTGCATTTGTTTGCTGAATTCCTTGCACATAGATTCATTAGTAGCACCAAATATAATGTCATCTACATATATTTGTGCCAACAGGGTATCTTTACCCTTTCTCTTAATGAATAAGGTTGTATCAGCTTGACCCCTGACGTAACCTCTAGTCAGTAAAAAGTTGGTCAGCCTCTCATACCAAGCACGTGGTGCTTGCTTGAGTCCATACAGAGCCTTTTTGAGTTTGTAAACGTGGTTTGGGAACTTAGAATCCTCAAACCCTGGAGGCTGATTTACATAGACCTCCTCGTCTATTACTCCATTAAAAAAGGCACTTTTAACATCCATTTGAAACAGTTTAAAGTTCATGTAAGATGCATATGCACATAAAATCCTAATAGAGTCTAGCCTTGCCACTGGGGCAAAGGTCTCACCGTAGTCAATACCTTCTTACTGACTGTAGCCCTGAGCTACAAGTCTTGCCTTGTTTCTGACTACGTTTCCTTGTTCGTTCAGCTTGTTCCTGAAGACCCATCTCGTTCCAATGGTCTTTTAGCTCTTAGGATGTGGCACTAGCTCCCATACATTATTCCTCCTGAATTGATTGAGTTCCTCTTGCATGGCGTTCATCCAGAATTCGTCATCCTCAGCTTCGGCAAAGTTCTTCGGCTCAAGTACTGAGACAAAAGCTACATTGCCGAGATACTTCCTTAGTTGATTTCTTATCATCAGCGTATTTCCAGCTGAGTCAAGAATTGCATTTTCTGAATGCCCTCTTGGCACTCTTATCTCCTTTGGTAGACTTGTGTCTTGTTCTATCTGTGTTTCAGCATTTTCTGTAGAAGTAGATGGGTCAGTGAAAATAATTTTAGGTTCACTCTTACTCTTGGTCAGTCGCTTTGTGAAGGACTCAGTAGCTGGTTCTTGATCAGCAGGTGCTGAGTTTGGCTCATCTTCTATCAGCGGCTAGTATCTTCCTGCAGGGTCAGTTTCATCGAATTGCACATGTATAGATTCTTCTAATACTTGAGTTCTTTTATTAAAGACTCTGTATGCTTTGCTGTTTGTTGAGTAGCCTAGAAAGATAGCCTCATCAGCTTTTGAATCAAATTTGGCTAAGCTATCTTTGGTATTTAAAATAAAACACCTACAGCCAAAGGCACGAAAGTATCCAATATTGGGCTTTCGACCTTTCCAAAGTTCATAGGGGGTTTTCTTGAGTATAGGTCTAACTAAAGCCCTATTAAGAATGTGGCATGCTGTGTTAACAGCCTCTCCCCAGAAATACTTTGGAAGCCTATGCTCATCCATCATTGTCCTAGCTATCTCAACCAGAGTTCTGTTCTTCCTTTCTACAACCCCATTTTGCTGAGGTGTTCTAGGAGCAGAAAAATTGTGGTCAATGCCGTTGGCTTCACAGAATTCAACAAACTTTTGGTTTTTGAATTCTCCACCGTTATCACTACGGATATGAGCTAATTTTAGGTCTTTTTCATTCTCAATTTTTCTGACCAAGGTTGAAAATGTCTCAAAGGTTTCATCCTTACTGGTCAGCAGGATAACCCATGTGTACCGAGAGAAATCATCTACAATAACCAAGGAAAACCTTCTTCCACCCAGACTCAGTGGCTGGACTGGACTAAAGAGATCCAAGTGTAGCATTTCTAACGGACGCTTAGTTGAGACAATGTTTTTACTTTGAAAAGATTGCTTGGTTTGTTTTCCAGCTTGGCAGGCATGGCATAATTGATCTTTTTGAAATTTAAGTTCAGGCAGTCCCTCAACCAATTGCTTTCTTGCTAATTTGGCCAGGAGGTCCATGCTTACATGACCAAGTCTCCTGTGCCATAGCCAGGAATTTTCTTCCTTTGTGACTAAGCATACATTTTTTGAAAACTTCTTTTCTAGATTTAGCATGAAGACATTGTCTATCCGAGGGGCAGTTAAAATCAACTCATTTGTTTTTCCCTCATATATTTTACATCCAGTATTGTCAAATATAACTTTTCTCCCATTGTCACATAGCTGAGCTACGCTGAGCAAGTTATACTTGAGTCCACTGACTAGGGAGACAAATTCGATAGTAGGATTACCTCCAATGGTGCCTGATCCAACTATCTTACCATTTTTGTTGTCTCCAAAACTTACGCTTCCTCCTCGTTTACGTTCAAACGTGATGAATTGAGTTTCATCACCCGTCATGTGCCTTGAGCATGCGCTGTCTATGTACCACATTTTTTATTTCTCCGCACATCTCAGGCTTACCTGCATTGTGATCAGTTTCTTTTAGGTACCCAATTCTTTTTGGGCCCTGGTTTGTTAGGTTCAGCAGGTAATGCATCAAATTTTATCTTGTGGCGACATACATTGACAGTATGGCCACTTTTTCCACAGAAGTCACAACTGACTTTCTGTATAGGATTTTTTACTGACTTTTCAGCACCCCAGTGCTGAGCATGCCAGCACACCTTAGTGGTGTGTCCTATCTTCCCACAAAAGTCACACTGGACTCTTCTTTGGGGATTTCGTCTCTGCTGAGTACCTTGATACTTAGTTTTCAGAGGAAAATTATTTTTGTTAGGAACCTTTAAATGGTTCTGAATGGTTGTGATGTCCTTTCTCAGTTTCTTTGAAACCGACTGGACTTCAGAGACAGACTCATGAATGAATTTCATATTTTCATGCATAACTGAGTTGTCCTGAAGAAGGTATCTGAGGTCACTCAGTTTAACCTCTTCGACTTCATCACAACGCTGGCTGAGTGCTTTAACCTTCTTATTACACTTTCTGATAAGTGTGTAGAGGTCACTCAGCACATTACCCATTTCATTTCTGAGTTGAAGGAGTGAGATTACCTCATTAGATTGCCCTTCATTATCTGACTCATCAGATTGGTCGGCATGCTCAGAAATGCATGGCTCCGCAAGCTCGTCAGCCATAAAGCATATCTTTGCTGACTCTGTAGCCTCAGCTTCAGTTGATGAAGAGTCATCACTGTCACTCCACATTGCCACCATTGCCTTCTTTTTGTCTTTTCTCAGCATTGGGCAGCTTGACTTGATGTGGCCAGTCTGATGGCACTCAAAGCACGTTATGGGCTTCGAGCTGTCTTTCTTGAATTTGCTGTCTCCTGAGTCAGCCTTATACTTATCATATTTTCGATAAGGCTTTTTGGAATATTTGTCATTTCTCTTGAACAGCCTCTTCATTTTTCTGGTAAACATGGCCATCTCCTCATCGTCAGTTGAGCCGTCATCAGTTGAGTCAGCTTTCATCACAAGTGATTTTTGCTTCTTGTTTTCGGATTTTTCTTTCACCTCAAAATTCTTTATGGATATCTCATGGGTCAGCAGTGAGCCGATAAGTTCATCATATTTGTAGGTGGTTAAATCCTGAGCTTCTTCAACGGTTGTCTTCTTGGCTTGCCAGTCCTTAGGAAGACTTCTGAGTATCTTCTTGACTTGTTCTTCCTCAGTGAAGATTTTTTCAAGTCTTTTGAGCTCATTTATGATGTTGGTGAATCTTGCATTCATCTCAGAGATCCCTTCATCATTGTTCATTTCGAACAGCTCATATAATCTCATTTGCTGGTTGACCTTGGACTCCTTCACCTTGCTGGTTCCTTCGTAGGTCACCTCCAGCTTTCTCCAGATCTCCTGTGTGGATTCACAACCTGATATTTTGTTGTATTCTGCAGCATCCAGCGCACAGTGAAGCATATTGATAGCCGAAGCATGGTTTTGGAGCTTCTTGAGATCATCCTCTGTCCATTCAACCTCAGCTTTAACAACTGATTGCCCAGCAACGAATTTCACAGGTACAAACGGGCCTTGAACTATAGATAGCCAGACACTCATGTTTGTAGCTTGAATGAAGTTCTTCATCCTATTCTTCCAAAAGGTATAGTTTGACCCGAAGAATAGGGGAGGCCTAGTAAGGGACAGCCCCTCAGGCAATATCTGAGTTGTCTGGTTTCCAAGAAGAAACCGACTGCTGTTTTCGCCCATGGTATGGATCAACTCAAGGTTGTTAGACCTTTAGTAATGAGCTTTAAGCTCTGATACCACTTGTTGGTCCCTTGTAAGGTTGCAAATATAGTTCTAAGGGGGGGGGGGGGGGTTAGGAACTATTTTACCTTTTTAAAATAATTTGGGCAGATTTCTTTTCTTTAAGAAAAGTTTATGTAACAGCGGCACTTAACACTCAGCAAAACACTGACTTAGTCAACTAGTGACTAGGACAGCTTCGTTGATTAGATCAGGAAATAGCACTCAGAGTCTATTCCTGAACCTGCTCGTTGGTAGCGCACAACTCAGCTTGACCTCTTTTACTTGGTCAGTTTTAGTTTGTTTTAAGCAAGCAATATATATAATGAGTTAAGGTTTAGAAAAACTCCACTCAGCAGATTTATCCAGGTTCGGCTTCTTCTAAGCCTATGTCCTATCCCCGGAACACCTCCGAGATTTCAAATCCTCTACTGAGCTCTTTAAAGGTAGAGCCTCAAACCTTTTACAATATCAGCAATTGAGTATGACAAGAGTACCTTCCTCTATACTTCTACTCAATCCTAATCTCTCTGCTGAGTACTTAAAACCGAGTACTCAGCCTCTCCTTTCTACTTCTAGAAATGATAAGTGTTTTTGTCCTAATACAAAGATGTGCTAAGACACTTTAGATGATTTACAATCACTCTAGACTTTTACACAGATGTGAGAATGTAGTGTAAGAATTTTGCTTTGCTTCTTGCTTGCAGAACTTGTAGAGATTTGGTCAGCGTAACTGCTTGATCAAGTTCTGTATATTGTGAAGCTTCTGATGGCACTATTTATAGAGTCGTCTGGGCATTCAGTCATTTCGAATTTCGAAATAACCGTTGGAGGGAAACGGCTATATGTCGTTGTCATCCTGACTTGCACAGAGGTCTCGGCCAATCACAATCGTGTATCTTCTGTCCTCGGTCAGCTCAGCAGATGGTCTCTCCTTTTATGGTAAAGTCAACTGGACAGCATACTGTGTCGTCTGAACTTTGCCAAAAGGGGAAACACTTTGTCTGGAAGTTTTCCCATGCCAGCTGCTGTCTTGTACGTATTGTCGAGACTGCTCAGTAGCTTCATTTTGAAGTTGTTCCCGAAGGTCTTCTAGATCCTTCCATTTGCTGAGTTGCGTTTTGCATCGAAACAGCAACGTCTTGTCATACGTAGGCCGAGTGTACTGAGTTGTTTGACTTGGGGGAATGAGGTTCCTAATTCTAGCTCTCATTGATGATGTCCTAAACAAATTCTACTTGTGTCCTAGCCAATTATCACCCAATGTCTGGTTAGGATCGTTAGTCATTAACCAAATTTGTGCAAATTTGAGCCTAATATTGACCGGAACGGTCATTCAAAAGTTTTGGAAATCTATGAGGAAAAGTATGGACAACATCTGTTACTGGATATTGGGAGCTAAAATGTCTGCAGTCCTGTCTGAAAAAATAGACAGTGTGAAAAGCTTCAAGAAAAAGTGGTTTAGGTTGGGTGCGATAAAAGGTGCCACTAACAGTTTGTATCTTATGAGATTTATGTTTAAACCCACCTAGAACCCTACCCCATACTGTAGTGAGACATGGGAGAAAGACAAAGTCTTGACTCCATCAGAAGAATAAGCATCAAAAGAGATTATGGCCTTCTTTGGGTTCTGGCATTAGGCCGACATATTGGATCTGATCAATGACACGAACCTCTGTGCCATGCAGGATGATTCTAGAGTAATCCTCTTTTCCAACGAGGATCACTTTTGTCAAATTATTGAATTTTACTTGTTCTTTTTCTTATTTTTTGGGTGCAGACATGGTTTCTAACATGAGTGCTCGTACCTATATGTTAGTAAGAAGGAATCAATAGGATGTTGTCAGTCTTGTTTGTTGATCCCTTATAACGTTACAAGTATAGTTCCAAGGGGGGGGGTTAGGAACTATTTAAACTTTTTAAAGATTTAGGGCAGACTTATTTTCTCAAGAGAAAAGGCTTTAACAGCAGCGGTGAGTAATCAGTAAGATACTGGCTTAGTCAACTGGTGACTAGGTCAGTTTCTTAACTTGAGTCAGGAGATAGCACTTAAAGTCTATGAAGAAAATTAAGGCTAAGGTATAGCAGCGGAAATATAAAAATTTTAGCCTACTTCCTTTTAACCATAGGATCCGTTAATCGTTATTTCATATAAAGAGGGATTAGAAGAAATACCTTTCGATGATCAATCTACCGTTGCAAACGAAGTGCCCACAACTTCAAAGGAGATGTAAACTGTTTACCAATCTACCCCTATCCAAAACAGACCTCCCAGACCTCCGAACGACAATCCCGTCAGTGGAAACGTGGAAGAATATGTCTAGAAGCTACTGTCCAAACATCGCGACGATCCGACGGTTCAATCTCCGGGAATCCACGAAATAGTGAACTGACCTGATGTAGGCGAAGAAAAACGAATTTCTCCCTTTTGATTGTTTTTCCTTCTTTCGTGAACACGGTGAGATTAAGTTAGAATCAACCCTTATGAGATGCAACCAAATTAGATTGCCTCTAATTAACCAACACAATATCAAAGAGAAAAGGAGATGGATGAGATTAATCAATTGACGGAAGCCGTATGAATTCTTGTCCACGAACTAGGGGATGCGAATTCACTCTCTCTCTCTCTTAATGTAGGTTTCGAAAATCACATAAAGGGAGGTTAGGAGGCTTAGTCGAAATTCTCATAAGGAGGGGGTATATATAGTCGCTTGTATCTAAACCCTAGTTAGATAGGAATAGGTTACTTAATAGGAATTCCATTCGGAATAAGATTCCTAATTATTATCTTATAATATATCAAATACATTTAGGATAATAATAAATAACCTAATTGGATAATAATAGGAGTATATTAATCTAATTAAAACTCCTAACTTAATTATCTCTTAATTAATTTAATTCACAAACCTAATCAAATTAGGATTAATGGAATTAAAATAATTCCTTATTTCTATATATAAATTTCGGCCCCCTCCATTTAAATGGGCCTTACTGGGCTCAATTGGGCTACCATCTATTAATCACATCCATCTCTCTTTTGGTTCCAAGTCTTATGTGTGATCCATTAGGTTCTTACTACTTCTGGCCGTATGCAACTATTAAAATAATTTCTTCAAGAATTATATTTAATCCTTGCATAGCGGAATGATGTACTGAGTATGTTATTGGCAAGTCTGTAATCATTCCCCCAGAGTCCGTTAAGAAGACAGGTTGATTCTGTCGTTAACCCTTCCGTATTAGTTACAGTATAATTCGATCCTTTATCAACTACATCCTTGAACTGAATCTTATGACTATGGGTGATGTCAAGTCACATATAGCGAGACGTTCGTTTTACTTGTACAGGCCGAGTCAACTCAAATAGATAGGTTAAGTGAAATCTGTATTTCTACTCTTAAGCTATCACCTTGCAAGGATTTAGAGTCGAGTCTTCCACAAGCGACCCTTGGATGTATCTCCCATTAATCGGGAGTGATAAATGCTCAATCCAATATATAACTACCCTAACATTGCCTCCTGTAACACCCAACCTTTACAGTTCACACCCCAGAGTCATCTCTGTTAAGGATCATGGGACCACAGGATCAAAGTCTCACATTCAGTAATTCAGGATGACCAATTAACATTCCTTTGAGTCTGAGGATTAGTTATACCTATTAATACCAATGAGATGAACAGGTGACAAGGATGAATCTACCCATCCTGTTATCTCAAGTCGGATCCTTAATCCTAATGAACGACGTTTCATCGGATCTATATAACTGTCCAGATATCTATATATATGAAGCTTGTGAGATCAGCTTTCTGTCGGACAGAAGACATTGTTACATACAAGTCTCAACAGTGATATATCAATCCTAAACATATCACTTGATGACGCGGCCTCGCGCGGTTGTGGAGCGAGGCCGATCTTAGGGATAAGTGTACCCCGTCATTATCAAGTAATAAATTTCTGGTTTAAGTCCAGGTTATCGTCCACAGGATTTATTTCTGCAAGTATCAAGCTACTCGGTCTCGGATGTTATCTAGGCTTAGGGGGTTTTGAGTTTGTTTTGTTAAATTAATCTACTCCTAGGTTGAATTATACTACTCCTAGCTAAATTATCGGATTCTAACTAAGTTATTCTACGCCTAATTAAGTTACTCTACCCCTAAGTGATCTTTTACCAATGTAATTAACCGAAGGAACGTGAAGGGATACGATGATGATAATGAAAATAGGATGTTTAAGCAATTGAATTGAAACCTAAGTCACTTGTGTCCGAGGCGATTAACCCGACCTATCCTCCTAAAGTTCCTAGTTCGTGATTCCCTTGTAAGGCCGAAACTATCTCTAAGGCTCAGCAATTTGGGCTTAATCTTCTATAGGGTCGTCAATCCTATAGGCACTGATTAGGTCAGATTCAGCTCGCAATATGTGCCAACTTGATTTTGGGATTATCGAATGAGTTAAACCAATCAGACAAAGCGTAAGACAAAGATTAAAACATCAAAACAATTGAATAAACAAGAACTATAATATATATCAAAGATGGAAACATTGTCACGAAGTTACAATAAACCTAGAATTCATAGCATGTATCAGAGGCTAGACAGAATGTAAAAGAAGAAAAATCCCTTTCAGGGAACCTGTCTACCAATGCAGGCGTCTTTCTAGGACTTAAAGATGGAGCTTGAGCAATCCTCGGTGAACGGAGCTTCGGAGGTGTCTTCAATGGAGGTTTGAAGAATATGGAGGAGGTGGAGAGGATTTCTCAAGGTGAAAAGCTAAGAAAATTACAAAAGCAAAAGATCTCTAAATTACAATGGAAAAATCCTATTTATAGACGCGGCTCGGGCCTTGTTTTGACCTATTTTCATGTCCTTATTGGTGTAGGAAGACGTGGGGCCAATCGTGGCTTCGTGGGGGCGGAATTGGTCTTTTTGACCAATTCCCGCAAGGCTGCTCGCCAAGCAGGCGCCTAGCGGCCTGCTCGGCGAGCACGCTCCTGCTCGCCGAGCAGGCCTTTGGCGGCCTGCTCGGCGAGCAGAAATGGCCCACGGGGCCCTACTCGTCGAGCGTTTTCGCCCGAAATGCTCCCGAAGCGTTCCAAACAACCTCGATGTCCTTTTTCGCCCGAAATTACACATGCGCACGTATAGAAACTCCAGATAACATTAGTCCAAGAGCTAAATTGGCCCGTCAATCGCTTATTTTGAGCAAATGCTTCGTTTGGTGCGACTTTTGACGGACCAATTAGCTTCACAAGATAACGGAATTATACTATGCATGCTATTTCGGCCGTATTTGCCTAAATTGATCACAAAACGAGCCTAAACGATGAAAAGTAAATAGAACGTTTCCAATTTCTAACTAACTCACACAAAAGCATTTAAATGCGAGAATTGCTCGCTTATTAGCTAAATAACCCTAAAATCCGTCCTAAAACCATACCCAAAGATAGGGGTTTTGACCCCTATCAAACCTCCTCGCACTTAAAACTTTACTTGTTCCCAAGTAAACTAAAAAAAACTAAACCCGCCATCACAAGCAAGCTAGAAAACCTCCCGGTTTGACTAGGTGCTTGACACAATTTCGAGCATCTGTAATTACATGCATTCGGAAATACAAAGTAGAGACACGATATCCAAAAGCCGCATTTCAATTATCATGGGTCATAGTTTTAAGCAAATGGACACATGTTCAATTAAATGAGCTTGAGGGGATCGCTAAGTAAAACACCTCACCATAGGTAGTTCACTCATTCACACAATTTTGGTGGCTAAAATGGTTACTCTCGGCTTATGTTCTTGCTTAGGATTACGTTACACGTTCATCCGAGTTCCTCTACTATGATATATGACTCCGATGATATCAAAAACAGCCTCTAATCGGGGTTGTAATGTGGTTAGAGGGTTAAAGGTACAACAAGGGTTAATAGTCCTAGCGCTACAAAAACAAAGTTTAAATGGCTTTAGCAAATATGAAGTGACTGATCTTTTTTTATTCATCCCTTATTATTTTCTTTTTGGGATGTTTTCTTGAGACGTTTTTTTATTTTTAAGAACTGGGGAATGAAGTTCTTCCCTTTTGTTCGTCTCTTTTCTTTTTCTTTTTCTGTTTTTTTTGGGGGGATAATGATGCTCATTCACTTCTTAGCCTTTTGGCTTGCTACTGTAATGCCATAAACAAAGATAAAGCGCTAGAAGAAAGCAAATGCTCTATTTGAGCTTTGCAAAAGAAATTGGGTTAAATAGCAAACCAAGTTGTGGTTTGCAAAAATAGGTTAGAACGAAAGAAAAATCTATAAACTACAAAAACGTAGGCTCAAAGGGGCTTCTTAGAGTGGATGAAAAAGAAAAAAAATAAGGTAAAGAAAAAGGGTTAATTCTAATGAGGCTGATTCATCGTTTATCATCTCAAACCATTGCATGTAGGTTCAACATAGTATTAGGTGCAAAATCTGTAATCTTCCACAAGTCAAAGCATTCACACAAAAATGTCAAGAAAAAGAGCTTTTTGATGTTCGCTCTTAGGCTCAAATTCAAATCACAATTCTTTGGGTTTCAATTTTGTGTTTACTAGCTTTCCCCAAACTCAAGTTTAATGTCACATGCCTTCAATTCTTAAGTTATCTACCTAAGTAATGATTTTAGCATTTCTTCAAAAGTAGGGTCTAAATGCAAACTTTAGCTCATGCTTTTACAGATACAAGGATTGTGTCCTACACCTAAACTAGTTGTCATGCAATCTTAGATTCGGTTCTCAGCCCTCAAGGACAAATAACGAAGTTTAGATTCGAAGGAGGTTCACGGTTTTAGGTCCTAAACATGCAAAACCTAAATAAAACCCGAAAAATGCAAAACTAAACTAGACACGACGCAACAAATTTTTTAAAAATTATACAATTTTTGTAAGTTTGTCTACCCCT
Organism: Euphorbia lathyris; assembly: GCF_963576675.1. Classification (NCBI taxonomy): domain Eukaryota; kingdom Viridiplantae; phylum Streptophyta; class Magnoliopsida; order Malpighiales; family Euphorbiaceae; genus Euphorbia; species Euphorbia lathyris. The sequence goes on from NC_088910.1 coordinate 95,571,334, forward strand.
CCTCCTCACACTTAAAATATGCAATAAGTTCCAACATTGCATCTAAAACCATCAAGCGCATGTGCAAAAAGTTAGGGTGGAGAAGACAACTTACTAACCAAAGTTAAAAACAGAAATCTATAATTGAATTAAAAAGAAAAACAAACCTAGAAAAAAGTTTAATCCAAACTTGGGTTGCCTCCCAAGAAGCGCTACGTTATAGTCGGTGAGCTTGACATAGAATTCCCGCCTAGGTGTATGCTTCTACTCGGGTTAGGAACTCGAACTCCTTAACAAATAACCAGCACCTACAAAACGGATTAAGAGCCTCAAATAAGTTTAATGAAAGTAGGAGGCCGAATTTAAACATATTATGAAAAAGTTTGGTTTGCTCCCTTTTGGATTCTCTTGGTAGGTCGAAGAGAATGAAAACTTCTGAACAAGGAGTAAATCCAAACTTTTTGAACTTTTGAGGAAAAGGTAGTTGATATACACAAGCTTCGATTTGATCGTTTATTTCTATCACATGATTTAGAATTTCAGATTTTGAACCGGGGTTGCTTACCGCTTCCGGTTCTTCACTTACCTCGAGTGATGCATGTGATAGTGGACTTGGTTCTACCTTTTTGTCATTCCTCAAAGAGATGGCTTGAGCTGATTCCCTTTGTGGGATTTCTATGTTTTCCTTTATGCTTGGGAGGGCATCTCGGGGGCGCTCTTGCATCTCATGGTTTATTTGAGCCAATTGGTTGCTCAAGTCCTTGCAGCCCTTCTCATTGATTGTAAGTCGGGCTGATATTCCTTTCAAAAGGGACAACACCTCATCTCGTGAGCTAGAGGGTTGTGGAGGAACTTGGCTTGGTTGTTCGTAAGGGAACATTCCCAATTCGTTTTCCCTGTGCTCATTAAAAAACCTATTTGGAGGCCTCAACATGTTAGGGTTCCCGTAGGAAAAATTTGAGTGTTGAGGTCTCCTCCAATCACTACCATAAAAGCTGTAAGAATTGGGGTTAGAATTATACCTTTGGTGATCACCCATAAAACTTACACTTTCATTGGTGTTGAGGCTCAGTTTCGCCATCAAGATATCCATTTTCTCATTTAAGTCGGCCATGGAGGGATTGGGAGCCTCATTCTCCAGGGCATGAATGTATTGTCTTGATGGGATAGTAAACTTTTGAGCTTGCCACTCGACTTTTTCTTGCCAATTCATTGATCAGAGAATGCTGAGAAAAAGTGAAGTTCTAGCACAAAAGTTTGATAAGTAACAGTATACAGATATGAACAAGTATAGAAAAGTATAAAGAAATCATATATCAACAAGTATAGACGATATAAACAAAGATATTCACAAAGGAATGCCTAAAATAACAAATCGACCTTTGGTTCGATATTGTAGAAGAAATAAATCCCTGACAACGGCGCCAAAAACTTGACGCGGCCCCGCGCGGTTGTGGAGCGAGGCCGATCTGTGGGATAAGTGTACCCCGTCGTTATCAAGTAAGAAATTTCTGGTTTAAGTCCAGGTTATCGTCCAGAGGATTTATTTCTGCAAGTATCAAGCTACTCGGTCTCGGATGTTATCTAGGCTTAGGGGGTTTTGAGTTTGTTTTATTAAATTAATCTACTCCTAGGTTGAATTATACTACTCCTAGCTAAATTATCGGATTCTAACTAAGTTATTCTACGCCTAATTAAGTTACTCTACCCCTAAGTGATCTTTTACCAATGTAATTAACCGAAGGAACGTGAAGGGATATGATGATGATAATGAAAATAGGATGTTTAAGCAATTGAATTGAAACCTAAGTCACTTGTGTCCGAGGCGATTAACCCGACCTATCCTCCTAAAGTTCCTAGTTCGTGATTCCCTTGTAAGGCCGAAACTAGCTCTAAGGCTCAGCAATTTGGGCTTAATCTTCTATAGGGTCGTCAATCCTATAGGCACTGATTAGGTCAGATTCAGCTCGCAATATGTGCCAACTTGATTTTGGGATTATCGAATGAGTTAAACCAACCAGACAAAGCGTAAGACAAAGATTAAAACATCAAAACAATTGAATAAACAAGAACTATAATATATATCAAAGATGGAAACATTGTCACGAAGTTACAATAAACCTAGAATTCATAGCATGTATTAGAGGCTAGACAGAATGTAAAAGAAGAAAAATCCCTTTCAGGGAACCTGTCTACCAATGCAGGCATCTTTCTAGGACTTAAAGATGGAGCTTGAGCAATCCTCGGTGAACGGAGCTTCGGAGGTGTCTTCAATGGAGGTTTGAAGAATATGGAGGAGGTGGAGAGGATTTCTCAAGGTGAAAAGCTAAGAAAATTACAAAAGCAAAAGATCTCTAAATTACAATGGAAAAATCCTATTTATAGACGCGGCTCAGGCCTTGTTTTGACCTATTTTCATTTCCTTATTGGTGTAGGAAGATGTGGGGCCAATCGTGGCTTCTTGGTCTTTTTGACCAATTCCCGCAGGGCTGCTCGCCGAGCAGGCGCCTGGCGGCCTGCTCGGCGAGCAGAAATGGCCCACGGGCCCTGCTCGTCGAGCATTTTCGCCTGGAATGCTCCCTAAGCGTTCCGAACAACCTCGATGTCCTTTTTCGCCCGAACTTACACCTGCGCACGTATAGAAACTCCAGATAACATTAGTCCAAGAGCTAAATTGACCCGTCAATCGCTTATTTTGAGCAAACGCTTCATTTGGTGCGACTTTTGACGGATCAATTAGCTTCAAAAGATAATGGAATTATAATATGCATGCCATTTTGGCCGTATTTGCCTAAATTGATCATAAAACGAGCCTAAACAACGAAAAGTAAATAAAACATTTCCAATTTCTAACTAACTCACACAAAAACATTTAAATGCGAGAATTGCTCGCTTATTAACTAAATAACTCTAAAACCCGTCCTAAAACCGTACCCAAAGATAAGGATTTTTGACCCCTATCACTTGACTTGGGGTGGTTTTAAGTTTATTAATTTATTATAAGTTTTGTCTCACTTCATGCTTGTATGAACACTTTATAATCACTTTAAACAAACTTACGGATTTCCTTTTATTAGACTTTATTTAGTGCTTAAAAGGGATTGCCTTTATATAGTTATAAAACACATATCTCATTAAAACAAATGATATAAAGAACAGTTCATTTACATTAAGTTTGTATCCTGTGAGATGACTAGCGTCTGAAAATCCTTCAATTTTCAGATCTCCTTCTCCGTACACTAGGAACATATCTTTAGTCCTTCTCAAGTACTTAAGAATGTTCTTGACGGTAATCCAATTCTCATCTCTCGGATTCCCTTGGTAATGACTCGTTACAGATAACGCGAACGCTACGTCAGGTCTAGTGCATAGCATAGCATATATAATCGAACCGATCGCGCTGGCGTACGGGACTACAACCATGCGTCGCTTGTCATCATCAGTTTTAGGACATTGATGATTGTTTAACTTTACTCCATGTACCATGGGTAAGTTACCTCGTTTCGATTCAAGCATGCTAAACCGATTTAGCACCTTTTCAATGTATGTAGCCTATGAAAGACCAAGCAGTCTATGCGATCTATCCCTGTAGATCTTTATACCAAGTATATAGGCTGCTTCACCAAGGTCTTTCATTGAGAAGTTACCGGATAACCATACTTTCACCGATTGTAATAGAGTAATGTCATTTCCCATTAACAGTATATTGTCCACATATAGTATGAGAAATGCTATAGAGCTCCCATTTGCTTTCTTGTAAATGCAAGCTTCTTCGCAATTTTGTTTGAAACCAAATTGTTTTATGGTTTCGTCAAAACGCTTGTTCTAGCTTCTAGATGCTTGCTTGAGTCCATAAATGGATCTCTGAAGTTTGCAAACTTTATTTGCATCCTTTGATATGAAACCTTCAGGCTGCATCATGTATACATCCTCAAGCAGGTTTCCATTTAGGAAAGCTGTTTTACATCCATTTGCCAAATCTCATAATCAAAATGAGCGGCAATTGCAAGCATGATTCTGATTGATTTGGACATAGCCACAGGAGAGAAAGTTTCGTCATAATCAATTCCTTGCTTCTGACGATATCCTTTCGCTACTAACCTAGGTTTGTAGGTGCTAACCTTTCCATCCATGTCAGTCTTCTTTTTGAAGATCCACCTGCACCCAATGGGAATTATCCCTTCGGGTGGATCAACCAAAGTCCACACTTGGTTAGTATACATGGAATCCATTTCAGAATCCATGGCCTCAAGCCATGCTTTAGAATCTGGACTAGTAAGAGCCTCTTTGTAGTTTTCGGGTTCGTCGTCTAACACAGGAACCTCGTTATCATCTCCCACTAGAAAACCATATCTAACTGGGAGTTCACGAACTCTTCGTGATCTACGAATAGGTGCCACTGGAGTCTCATCTAATGGGACTTCTTCGGGTACCTCAACCGCTTCTGTTGTTTCAGTCGGTGTTGTTGGTCCCTTGTAGGGTTGCAAGTATAGTTCCAAAGGGGGGTTAGGAACTATTTAAACTTTTTTTTTTGCAATTAGGGCAGACTTCTTTTTCTAAAGAAAAGGGTTTTAACAACGGCGCTGAGTAAACAGCAAGATACTGGCTTAGTCAACTGGTGACTAGGTCAGTTTCTTAGCTTGAGTCAGGAGATAGCACTTAGAGTCTATTCCCGAGCTCTTACGTTCAACGCACACAACTCAGCTTGAACTTTTTTACTTGGTCAGTTTTTGGTTATTTAAGCAAGCAATATAAATAAGGATTTAAAGGTAAGAAATACTTCGCTCAGCAGATTTATCTAGGTTCGGCTTCTTTTGAGCCTACGTCCTGTCCCCGGAACACGTTCCGAGATTTCAAATCCTCTACTGAGCTCTTTAAAGGTAGAGCCTCAAATCTTTTACAATATCAGCAATTGAGTATGACAAGAGTACCTTCCTCTATACTTCTACTCAATCCTAATCTCTCTGCTGAGTACTAAAACCGAGTACTCAGCCTCTCCTTTCTATCTCTAGAAATGATAAGTGTTTTGTCCTATACAAATATTTTCTAAGACACTTTAGACGATTGAAACAATCACTCTAGACTTTTACACAGATATGAGAATTGTAGTGTAAGATTTTGCTTTGCTTCTTTGCTTGCAGAACTTGTAAAGATTTGGTCAGCGTAATGGCTTGATCAAGTTCTGTATTGAGTGAAGCTTCTGATGGCTCTATTTATAGAGACGTCTGGGCATCGGTCATTTCGAATTTCAAAATAACCGTTGGAGGGAAACGGTTACATGTCGTTGTCATCCTGACCTGCTCAGAGCTCTCGGCCAATCAGAATGGTGTATCTTCTATCCTCGGTCAGCTCAGCAGACTGTCTCTCCTTTTATGGTAAAGTCAACTGGATAGCATACTGTGTCATCTAAACTTTGCCCAAAGGGGAAATACTTTGTCTGGAAGTTTTCCTTTCCCAGCTGCTATCTTGTACGCTTTGTCGAGACTACTCAGCAGCTTCATCTTGAAGTTGTTCCCGAAGGTCTTCTAGATCCTTCCGTTTGCTGAGTTGCGTTTTGTTCAAAACGGAAACGTTGTGACATACGCGGGCCGAGTGTACTGAGTTGCTTGACTTGGGCCTTGGCTTCCGTATTGGGCTTGTGCCTTTTAATCCTTATGTCTTATAACAGTTTTAACTCAACATTGAACAAACACATTAGTAGAATAAATCAAAGCATTTAAACTTAGTGTGTATAGAATATGTATTTTAAGTTATACTTAAACAATTTTGTCAAATCAAAATTATGTGGAAAGGTGTTTCAACAAACTCCCCCATTTTGACGTTGGCAAAACTATTCAGCAAGGAACTCAGTATGAGCTCCCCCATGATAGTTGACTTAGTATAATTTAGCAAACTCCCGCCGTGTAGGCTCTAGCTTTAAGAGTCCTAGAAATACGCCCTGAGTCCCCGGCTTTCTCTGCTCTCTGAACTGTATCACATAGCTCAAGGGTTGAGCTACTGACTTAGTTTTACTTAAAACATTTAAGGGTTTAAATGAGTAAGTCTAAGGTCAGTTTTCAGATATAGGTCAGCCATATCACATATTCTATTTACTCAGTGTTAAGCGGAAGGTTTAAACATATAGAGCGCGCTGAGTAATTTGTTGTTCAGTGGGTTCTTATCACAATGTTTTATAAGCACATAGGTTAATGTCAAACATGTTATCAGCATATCATTTAGTCAATAAATGTTACAAGTATTAAGCATAGCTGATTAAATTGAAGATACATAATGACTCAGTACTTAATAGTATATATCATAACTCAGGATTTGAATAAGAAATGCAAGTATGATATATATAGATAAAAGTCAGTAATTACACAGCAAATTTTAGATAAGGCAAATAGATTACAACTGTCTTAGCCTATACTGAGCTAGCCTATCTATTTCTTTTTCTTCCCTTGAGACTGACTTCGCTCATACTGACGTCGCTCATGCTGAGCTTTAGCAGCTTGCGCTTTCTCCCCCGTTTTGTCAACTTCAGGGAGCTTGAACGCATCGGTTAAGACAGCGCGAGTCAGTTCCTGTGAAAGCTCCTTTAGCTTCTCATCACTTTCATTTACGCCATCAAAAATGGCAACTCCATCAGCGGATACTTCTACGGGGACTCAGAGATCAGTAACACTGAGCATATTGACACTGAAGGCGCTTTGGCTTGCCAGATAAGAGCTTCAGAGAGGCCAGCAAAGATTTGATGGAAAGTCTTTAAGAGAGCTGAGTCATAATGATGACGTTGGATATTGTTATAACGGATGTGGTTGAAAGATTGTTGTGCGAGAGATAACAACTCATTCTGCTTCAACACGTCAGTATCCATCTCTTGCTTATTTAGATTAAGCAGCCTGATAGCCTCATCGATTTGCTCTACGGAGCACTAACTGTATGACACCATTTGCTCGTTGGTCTTAAGTTGCTCAGTATGAAGCTGAGCAAAGAGCAGTTTTAGTTCAGAGGAAGTGGCGTAGTCAGTGTTCACAACAGACAACTTCTGGACTTGTTGATGTAGAGAGTTCAGGTGTTGAACTGTTGTCAGCTGTATCTCTACCAACTTGGTAATTGAATCCTACTTAACTTGCTGAGCTTGGAAGGATAAGACAACATTCAACAGATCCTTGAGTCCCTTAACTTCGTTGAGAAGCTGAGTGACCTGGGAGAGCTGAGTGGTCTCAGGAATTGAAGATCCAGCAGCAGGAGAAGCGGAATGTTGAAGGTCTCTGATAAGTGCTTGCACTGAGTCAATGAGCTTTTTTCTGGACTCAGTGGCAGCCAGATGGACATCAGTATGACCAGAAAGAGTGGAGTGAGAGGAGTACCCTGGTCAGTGACTGGAAGAGTATGCTCAATCTGCACTTGAGTTGGAGGAAAGGTTGATTGATCAGCAGAGAGTTTAGTTGTGGAAGATATAACCCGAACACTGTCTGTGCTGACGGCAAAAGGATGGGGAGTCAGCACCATGCTTGAGGAACCAGCATGAACAGTAGATGGTTCAACCTGACTGGTTGATGTGGCTGAAGTGTTAGGGTCGGTATGTTCCTGCTGAGAAGAAACAGAGGCTTGTTTTTCCAATGGCGTCGAAGTAGTGGAAGTGGATTGCCGTTTGAAAACTTTGAGTTGAACAGTAGAAGGGTCCTTAGTTGTCTTCGACAGGACAAGGTCAGGAAGAGTCGGTAGTTGCATAGGAGATTCACTGATTATCTTCTCACTGGCCTTAACCAACTTTTGCCTTCTACGCGGTGGAGTGGAAGTATGAGCAGGTTCTACTGAGTGAGTAGGAGAGGATTCCTGTTGCTCAGTATGAGTCTGGTCAGCCTGCTCTTCAACTTGATCAACAGTGTGTTGGTCAAGTACTTGCTCAACTCCCGCAGCCAACTCAGTGTCGACATGCACATCTCCACTAGCTAACCCAGTGTTAGCATCCTCAGCTTCATGTTCGCTGGCAGTTTCCTCAGAATCCTCAGCGTCATCCTGACCACTGGCTTCGTCTTCTTCTTCTTCCTCAGTACTATCTCCATCAAGTTCTTCCTCAACTTGAGAGATGAAGTGATCATCTAGTTGGACCTCAGGTTCCTCAGACTCAGCATTGGTACCTTGACATTGGGTGAAGTGAGAGTCACCTGGTACAATGAAGTCGGTCGGTATGGCTTCCAAAGGAGTCAAAGTTGAAGTCTTCTGCTTCTTCTGAGGTTGCTCAGCAGCTTCCTCAGTTCCAGGATCACCTTGCCTGGTTCTTTTCTCAGCTGACTTACTAGCTGACCTCTGCCTCTTTGCTGGAGACGCAACGTTTTGTGAAGGAGTCTCAGCAGTTTTCCTCTTGCGGGAAGCTGGGGCCTTAGTTCTTCGCCCTTTCTTTGGCTCAGCAGTTTCCTCAGCTTGGCCAGCAGCAGCAGCTTTACCTTTCTTCAAAGGTTGTCCAAACTTCAGCGCCCTCAGTGAGGATGCTGTGATCTCAGTTCCTTTAAATTTCTCCTCACCTTCGAGGTCAATTTTGTGGTCGATGAGGATCCTGGTAATGATTGACCCTAACCTCAGTGTACCAGTGCTGCGTAGGAAGCCAGCAACGAGAAAGACTGGTAGGTTGATGGGGGTATACGTCAGCATATGCCATATGAAGCACTGCTCGAAGTTCGTTGCTGATGTAGTGCAGTTGATCTTCGGGTAGATGAAGTAGGTCAGCAGATAGTGAGCCATCTTCTGGTGCTGACCCATTGAAGATGCTGAGACTTCTCCTGAGTAACCCTCAGGTTTGCAGAAGGAATGGACGTAGTTGGTTCTGTCCTGATCACCCGACTTTCTCAGCCTTGCTCCCTCAATTTTGAGCTGGAGGAGATTTCCTATGTAGAGAGGGTTGACGAAGATGGTTCTTCCTTTTACCTCAGTGCATAGGTAGTCAGCATTGTCATTTGCGACCTTGAGGTTGTGGTAAAACTCCCTCACTAGGTCAGGATAAGTTTCATCCCTGACCGAGAACAGCCCTGTCCATCCATTCTGTGAAATCCATTCGCAGAACGGCTGTTCATTTTGCACGAAGTTCTCAGAGACCCATCTTGAGGGCTCAACTTTCCATTCGCGGACATTCTCAAATACCTTGGAGTAGGTTCTGATTTTCACAGTCTTTCCTTGGCCAGAAGTTTGGCCAGTTTTTCCCTTGCTCGGTGTAGAAGGGTTTCGAGAAGGTTCATCAGAGCTGGTCTTTTGGTGGCCGGCTCGGAGGTATTGTATGATACCTTAGTCATTTTTCGACGATTTGAAAGATTTTAGAAGGATTTGAGAGAGAAAGAGTTTGAAACAGTTTCTATGCCTTAGGATTTAATTAAGCCTAAAGAATAAAAGACGGGGAATTTCCCATAATTTATAGACGGAATGAACGGTGTGGATCTTAATCGAATCCATGTGTCAGTTTTGCCTTGGGTTCATGTACCGACAAAGATCCTGGCATTTATGACACATACGGCGAATACGTCATCCTAAGGCTATACGCGTGCTTTGCATTTATGCTAACGGATCTAACACTCAGTATTTAGAATGTCAAGCGTTTGATATTCTGAGTGATCAGCATTATATTTACGGATGATTTTAAGTTTAAGTTTAAACTAATTTACTCAGTGTGCAAGTTTACTCAGTATTTTATATTTAGTCAGTTCGATGAGTTACTCAGCAAACAATCAATCATTCAGCATGTAATTCACTCAGCATTCATATTCATTTAGCACAAGAATTTACTGAAGAGGATTAAACATACCAATTGTTCTCTCAGTATGCTGAACTGCTCACGGGCCAGTGGCTTCATGAAGATATCCGCAAGCTGTTCGTCTGTTGAGACAAAGGTCAGCTTGATCTCACCCTTGAGTACATGGTCTCTAATGAAGTGATGTCTGATGCTGACATGCTTCATTCTGCTGTGTTGAATTGGGTTCTTTGAGAGATCAATTGCACTTTTGTTGTCACATTTGACTTTAATTGTCTTCGTTTGAACACCATAGTCTTCAAGCTGTTGCTTAATCCATAGGACTTGAGCAACACAATGACCAGCAGCAATGTACTCAGCTTCAGTGGTAGACAAGCCTACTGACGCCTGCTTTTTGCTGAACCAGGAGACAAGACAGCTTCCTAAGAAGTGGCATCCTCCAGAGGTGCTTTTTCGTTCCAGTTTATCCCGTCCATAGTCAGCGTCAGTGTATCCAATGAGTGTAAAATCATGAGTATTTGGATACCACAAACATGCGTTCACTGAGCTTTGCAAATATCTAAGCATTCTTTTTACAGCAATGTAATGAGATTCTATAGGGTTAGATTGATATCTAGCACAGTAGCATACTGAAAACTGAATGTCCGGTCTACTGGCTGTTAAGTAAAGTAGAGAGCCTATCATACCTCGATATAATTTGCTGTTTACTGACTTACCATTCTCGTCAGCGCAGAGGACAGTGTCAGTGCCCATAGGAGTGGATATTGGCTTGCAATTTTCCAAGTCATATTTCTTTAAAATCTCCTTGGCATATTTGGCTTGACTGATGAAGATGTCATTCTTTCCTTGTTTAATTTGAAGACCGAGGAAGAAGTTGAGTTCTCCCATCATGGACATTTCAAACTCAGTCTGCATTTGCTTGCTAAACTCCTTGCACATTGATTTGTTAGTTGCACCAAATATTATATCATCAACATAAATTTGGGCCAGCAAGGTATCTTTACTCTTTTTCTTAATGAATAAGGTTGTATCAGCTTTGCCCCTGACGTAATTTCTAGTCAGCAGGAAACTGGTCAGCCTCTCATACCAAGCACGTGGTGCTTGCTTGAGGCCGTACAGAGCCTTTTTGAGTTTATAAACATGGTTAGGGAATTTTGGATCCTCAAAACCTGGAGGTTGATTAACATAAACCTCCTCGTTTATAACTCCATTAAGAAATGCACTTTTGACATCCATTTGGAATAATTTAAAGTTCATGTAAGATGCATATGCACATAGTATTCTAATTGCTTCTAGCCTTACCACTGGGGCAAAGGTCTCACCGTAGTCAATACCTTCTTGCTGACTGTAGCCCTGAGCTACAAGCCTTGCCTTATTCCTGACTACATTTCCTTGTTCATCCATCTTGTTCCTGAAGACCCATCTTGTTCCGATGGTCTTTTGACTCTTTGGATGAGGTACTAGCTCCCATACATCGTTTCTTCTGAATTGATCGAGCTCCTCTTACATTGCGTTCATCCAGAATTCATCGTACTCAGCTTCAGCGAAATTCTTCGGTTCTTGTACTGATACGAAAGCAACATTACTGAGGTACTTCCTGAGTTGATTCCTTATCATCAGGGTATTCCCAGCAGAATCAAGGATTGCACTTTCGGAGTGCCCTCTTGGAATCCTTATTTCTTTGGCTAGATTTATGTCTTGTGCTGTTCCTGTTTCAACAATCTCTGCAGAAGTAGATGGGTCAGCAAAAGTAATCTTAGGTTCACTCTTACTCTTGGTCAACCTTTTCATGAATGACTCAGTAGCTGGTTCTGGGTCAGCGGTGGTTACTGAGTTTGGATCATCTTCGGTCAGCGACTGGTATCTACCTGTAGGGCCAGTTTCGTCGAACTCTACATGTACTGACTCTTCTAAAACTTGAGTTCGCTTATTAAAAACTCTGTATGCTTTGATGTTTGTTGAGTAGCCCAAAAAGATAGCCTCATCAGCTTTTGAATCAAACTTTGCTAAGCTATCTTTGGTATTTAAAATAAAACATCTACAGCCAAAGGCACGAAAGTATCCAATATTGGGCTTTCGTCCTTTCCAAAGTTCATAGGGGGTTTTCTTGAGTATAGGTCTAACTAGAGCCCTATTAAGAATATAGCATGCTGTGTTAACAGCCTCTCCCCAAAAATACTTTGGAAGCCTATGCTCATCCAGCATTGTCCTGGCTATTTCAACCAGAGTTCTGTTCTTCCTTTCTACAACCCCATTTTGCTGAGGTGTTCTAGGAGCAGAAAAATTATGGTCAATGCCGCTGACTTCACAAAATTCAACAAACTTTTGGTTTTTGAATTCTCCACCGTTATCACTACGGATGTGAGCTAATTTTAGGTCTTTTTCATTTTTAATTTTTTTAACCAAATTTGAAAATGTCTCAAAGGTCTCATCCTTGCTGGTCAGCAAGATAACCCACGTATACCGAGAGTAGTCATCTACAATGACCAAGGAAAATCTTCTTCCACCCAGACTCAGAGGCTGGACTGGACTGGACCAAAGAGATCCAAGTGTAGTAACTCTAACGGACGTTTAGTTGAGACAATATTTTTGCTATGAAAAGATTGTTTGGTTTGTTTTCCAGCTTGGCAAGCGTGGCATAATTGATCTTTTTGAAATTTAAGTTCAGGCAGTCCCTCAACCAATTGTTTTCTTGCTAGTTTGGCCAGGAGGTCCATGCTTACAGGACCAAGTCTCCTGTGCCATAGCCAGGAATTTTCTTCCTTTGTTACTAAGCACACAGTTTTTGAAAACTTTTTCTCTAAATCTAGCATAAAGACATTATCTATCCGAGGGGCAGTTAAAATTAACTCATTTGTTTTACCCTCGTATATTTTACATCCAGTAGCATCAAATATAACTTTTCTCCCATTGTCACATAGCTAAGCTACGCTGAGTAAGTTATATTTGAGTCCACTGACTAGGGAGACAGATTCAATAGTAGGATTACCTCCGATGGTTCCTGACCCTACTATCTTACCCTTCTTGTTGTCTCTAAAACTTACGCTCCCTCCTTGTTTACGTTCAAACGTGATGAACTGAGTTTCATCACCCGTCATATGCCTTGAGCATGCGCTGTCAATATACCACATCTTTGACTTCTCAGCACATCTCAGGCTTACCTGCATTGTAGCTAGTTACTTTTAGGTACCCAATTCTTTTTGGGTCCTGATTTGTTAGGTGCAACAGGTATAGCATCATATTTTATTTTATGGCGACATACATGGACAGTATGGCCACTCTTTCCACAAAAGTCACGGTTGATCTTCTGTTTAGGATTTTTCACTGACTTGTCAGCACCCCAGTGCTGAGCGTGCCAGCACACCTTAGTGGCGTGTCCTTTCTTCCCATAAAAGTCACATTGGACTTTACGCTGGGGATTCCATCTCTGCTGAGTACATTAGTACTAAGTTCTCAGAGAAATGTTATTTTTATTTGGAACCTTTAGTTGGTTCTAGATAGTTGTGACGTCCTTTCTCAGTTTCTTTGAAACTGATTGGACTTCAGAGACAGACTCAGTAATGATTTTCATATTATCATGCAGAGTTGAATTGTCCTGAAGAAGGAATCTGAGGTCACTCAGTTTGACCTCTTCCACTTTGTCACAGCGCCTGCTGAGTGCTCTAACTTTCTTATTACACTTTTTGACAAGTGTATAGAGATCACTTAGGGCATTAACCATATCATTTCTGAGCTGGGGAAGAGAAATTACCTCATTTGATTGCTCCTCATCATCAAATGCGATGGATGGGTCAGCATGCTCAGAGACGCATGACTCAGCAAGTTCGTCAGCCATGAAGCATATCTTCGCTGACTCGGTGGCCTCAGTTTCTGTGGATGAAGACTCATCACTTTCGCTCCAAGTAGCCACCATTGTCTTCTTCCCACTCTTCTTGTCTTTCCTCAACGTGGGGCAGTTTGATCTAATATGGCCAGTTTGATGGCACTCAAAGCATGTAATGGGTTTTGAGCTGTCCTTTTTGTATTTGCTGTCACTTGAGTCAGCCTTATACTTATCAAACTTTCTGTAAGGCTTTTTAGAATATTTGTCACTCTTCCTGAACAGCCTTTTCATCTTCCTTGTGAACATAGCCATCTCCTTATCATCAGTTGAGCTCCCGTCATTGGAGTCAGCTTTCATGACAAGTGACTTCTGCTTCTTGTCTTCAAATTTTTCCTTCACCTCAAAGTTTTTCATGGATATCTCATGGGTCAGCAATGAACCGATGAGTTCGTCATATTTGTAGGTGGTTAAATCCTGAGCTTTCTCAACTGCTGTCTTCTTTGCTTGCCAATCTTTAGGAAGACTCCTGAGTATCTTTTTGACTTGTTCTTCCTCAGTGAAGATTTTCCTAAGTCTCTTGATCTCATTAATGATGTTGGTGAACCTTGCGTTCATGTCTGAAATGCCCTCATCATTGTTCATCTCGAACAGCTCGTACAGTCTCATCTGTTGATTCACCTTGGATTCTTTTACTTTGTTTGTTCCCTCGTAGGTGACTTCCAGCTTTTTCCCGATCTCTTGCGCCGACTCACAACCTGAGATTTTGTTATATTCTCCAGCATCGAGCGCACAGTGAAGCATATTGATAGCCGAAGCATGGTTTTGAAGCTTCTTAAGATCATCCTCTGTCTATTTGGCCTCAGCTTTTACAACTGTTTGGCCAGCCACAACCTCAACAGGTACAAATGGGCCTTGGACTATAGATAGCCAGGCACTCATGTTTGTAGCCTGAATGAAGTTTTTCATCCTATTCTTCCAGAAGGTATAGTTTGACCCGAAGAATAGGGGAGGCCTAGTAATGGACAGCCCCTCAGGAAGTATTTGAGTGGTTTGGTTTCCAGGGAGAAACCGAGTGCTATTTTTGCCCATGGTAGGGATCAGCTCAAGGTTGTTAGACCTTTTAAGGTGAGCTTTTAAAGCTCTGATACCACTTGTTGGTCCCTTGTAGGGTTGCAAGTATAGTTCCAAGGGGGGGGGGTGGTTAGGAACTATTTAAACTTTTTTGCAATTAGGGCAGACTTCTTTTTCTAAAGAAAAAGTTTTAACAGCGACGCTGAGTAAACAGCAAGATACTGGCTTAGTCAACTGGTGACTAGGTCAGTTTCTTAGCTTGAGTCAGGAGATAGCACTTAAAGTCTATTCCCGAGCTCTTACGTTCAATTCACACAACTCAACTTGACCTTTTTTACTTGGTCAATTTTTGGTTATTTAAGCAAGCAATATAAATAAGGAGTTAAAGGTAAGAAATACTTCAGTCAGCAGATTTATCCAGGTTCGGCTTCTTCTAAGCCTATGTCCTGTCCCCGGAACACGTTTCGAGATTTCAAATCCTCTACTGAGCTCTTTAAAGTTAGAGCCTCAAACCTTTTACAATATCAGCAATTGAGTATGACAAGAGTACCTTCCTCTATACTTCTACTCAATCCTAATCTCTCTACTGAGTACTAAAACTGAGTACTCAGCCTCTCCTTTCTATCTCTAGAAATGATAAGTGTTTTGTCCTATACAAATATTTGCTAAGACACTTTAGATGATTGAAACAATCACTCTAGACTTTTACACAGATATAAGAATTGTAGTGTAAGATTTTGCTTTGCTTATTTGCTTGCAGAACTTGTAGAGATTTGGTCAGTGTAATGGCTTGATCAAGTTCTGTATTGAGTGAAGCTTCTGATGGCTCTATTTATAGAGACGTCTAGGCATCGATCATTTCGAATTTCGAAATAACCGTTGGAGGGAAACGGCTACATGTCGTTGTCATCCTGACCTGCTCAGAGCTCTCGGCCAATCAGAATGGTGTATCTTCTGTCCTCGGTCAGCTCAGCAGACTGTCTCTCCTTTTATGGTAAAGTCAACTGGACAGCATGCTGTGTCGTCTGAACTTTGCCCAAAGGGGAAATACTTTGTCTGGAAGTTGTTCCCGAAGGTCTTCTAGATCCTTCTGTTTGCTGAGTTGCGTTTTGTTCAAAACGGCAACGTCTTGACATACGCGGGCCGAGTGTACTGAGTTGCTTGACTTGGGCCTTGGCTTCCGTATTGGTCTTGGGCCTTTTAATCCTTATGTCTTATAACAGTTTTAACTCAACATTGAACAAACACATTAGTAGAATAAATCAAAGCATTTAAACTTAGTGTGTATAGAATATGTATTTTAAGTTATACTTAAACAATTTTGTCAAATCAAAATTATGTGGAAAGGTGTTTCAACAGGTGTTTCTTCCTCTTGAACTTCGTCGAGTTCAATCACGCTTCCCTTTTGTGTTTCTTCGAGAAACTCTTTCTCTAAGAAGGTTGCGTGCTTAGATACTATTACTTTCTGATCATCTGGATGATAGAAGTAATACCCTATGGTTTCCCTGGGATATCCAATGAAGAAACATTTATCAGATTTAGAATCTAATTTGTCGGACGCAATGCGTTTGACATATGCTGAACAACCCCATACTCTCATAAACGAGAACAAGGGTTTCTTACCAACGAACAATTCATATGGTGTGGAACTAGCGGATTTAGTTGGTACTCGGTTCATGGTGAAGAGGGCAGTTTCTAAGGCATAGCCCCAGAACATCTTTGGAAGTAAGGCCATGCTCATCATGGATCGTACCATATCTAATAGGGTACGGTTTCTCCTCTCGGATACACCATTGTGTTGTGGTGTATAGGGATGTGTCCATTGTGAGCATATCCCACATTCAGTTAGATAATTCAGAAAATCATCAGAAAGATATTCGCCACCTCGA
Organism: Euphorbia lathyris; assembly: GCF_963576675.1. Lineage (NCBI taxonomy): Eukaryota > Viridiplantae > Streptophyta > Magnoliopsida > Malpighiales > Euphorbiaceae > Euphorbia > Euphorbia lathyris. The sequence continues at coordinate 95,587,820 of NC_088910.1, forward strand.
TCAGATCGAAGCGTCTTTATTTTCCTTCCTAATTGATTTTCCACTTCATTCTTGAAGCATTTGAACTTGTCAAAGGCTTCTTATTTGTGCCTCATCAAGTAGATGTAACCATTGTTGAAACACCTTTCTACATAATTTTGATTTGACAAAATTGGTTAAGTATAAATTAAATACATATTCTAAGCACACTAAGTTTAAATGCTTTAATTTATTCTACTAATGTGTTTGTTCAATGTTGAGTTATAAATGTTATAAGTACTGGAAGGCCCAAGCCCAATACGGAAGCAAAGGCCCAAGTCAAACAACTCAGTACACTCGGCCTACGTATGACAAAACGTTGCCGTGTCGATGCAAAACGCAACTCAGCAAACGGAAGGATCTAGAAGACCTTCTGGAACAACTTCAAAACGAAGCTGCTGAGTAGTCTCGACAATACGTACAACACAGCAGCTGGCATGGGAAAACTTCCAGACAAAGTGTTTCCCCTTTTTGGCAAAGTTCAGACGACACAGTATGTTGTCCAGTTGACTTTACCATAAAAGGAGAGACCATCTGCTGAGCTGACCGAGGACAGAAGATACACGATTGTGACTGGCCGAGACCTCTGTGCAAGTCAGGATGACAACGACATATAGTCGTTTCCCTCCAACGGTTATTTCGAAATTCGAAATGACTGAATGCCCAGACGACTCTATAAATAGTGCCATCAGAAGCTTCACAACACACAGAACTTGATCAAGCAGTTACGCTGACCAAATCTCCACAAGTTCTGCAAGCAAGAAGCAAAGCAAAATTCTTACACTACAAAGTCTATTCATTTGTGTAAAAGTCTAGAGTGATTGTATTCTTTCAATCATCTAAGGTGTTCTAGCAATTGTTGTTTAGGACAAAATCTTTATCATTTCTAGAAATAGAAAGGAGAGGCTGAGTACTCGGTTTTAAGTACTCAGCGGAGAGATTAGGATTGAGTAGAAGTATAGAGGAAGGTACTCTTGTCATACTCAATTGCTGATATTGTAAAAGGTTTGAGGCTCTACCTTTAAAGAGCTCAGTAGAGGATTGAAATCTCGGAGGTGTTCCGGGGACAGGACGTAGGCTTAGAAGAAGCCGAACCTGGATAAATCTACTGAGTGAAGTTTTTCTAAACCTTAACTCCTCATATATATTGCTTGCTTAAAACAAACTAAAACTGACCAAGTAAAAGAGGTCAAGCTGAGTTGTGCACAACCCACGAGCAGGTTCAGGAATAGACTCCAAGTGCTATTTCCTGACCTAAGCAACGAAGCTGTCTTAGTCACAAGTTGATTAAGTCAGTGTCTTGCTAAGTGTTAAGTGCCGCTGTTACATAAACTTTTCTTAAAGAAAAGAAATTTGCCCAAATTATTTTAAAAGGTAAAATAGTTCCTAACCCCCCCTTTGGAACTATATTTGTAACCTTACAAGGGACCAACAAGTGGTATCAGAGCTACTAGGGCTCATTACTAAAGGTCTAACAACCTTGAGTTGATCCATACCATGGGTGAAAACAGCACTCGGTTTCTCCCTGAAAACCAGACAACTCAGATATTGCCTGAGGGGCTGTCCATTACTAGGCCTCCCCTATTCTTCGGGTCAAACTATACCTTTTGGAAGAATAGGATGAAGAACTTCATTCAAGCTACAAACATGAGTGCCTGGCTATCTATAGTTCAAGGCCCGTTTGTACCTGTGAAAGTCGTTGCTGGCCAATCAGTTGTAAAAGCTGAAGTTGAGTGGACAGAGGATGATCTTAAGAAGCTCCAAAACCATGCTTCGGCTATCAATATGCTTCACTGTGCGCTGGATGCTGCAGAATACAACAAAATATCAGGTTGTGAATCCGCACAGGAGATCTGGAGAAAGCTGGAGGTGACCTACGAAGGAACCAGCAAGGTGAAGGAGTCCAAGGTCAACCAGCAAATGAGATTATATGAGCTGTTCGAAATGAACAATGATGAAGGGATCTCTGAGATGAATGCAAGATTCACCAACATCATAAATAAGCTCAAAAGACTTGGAAAAATCTTCACTGAGGAAGAACAAGTCAAGAAGATACTCAGAAGTCTTCCTAAGGACTGGCAAGCCAAGAAGACAGCCGTTGAAGAAGCTCAGGATTTAACCACCTACAAATATGATGAACTCATCGGCTCACTGCTGACCCATGAGATATCTATGAAGAATTTTGAGGTGAAAGAAAAATTCGAAGACAAGAAGCAAAAATCACTTGTGATGAAAGCTGACTCAACTGATGACGGCTCAACTGATGATGAGGAGATGGCCATGTTTACCAGAAAGATGAAGAGGCTGTTCAAGAGAAATGATAAATATTCCAAAAAGCCTTATCGAAAATATGATAAGTATAAGGCTGAATCAAGTGACAGCAAATTCAAGAAAAATAGCTTGAAGCCCATAATGTGCTTTGAGTGCCATCAGACTAGCCACATCAAGTCAAGCTGCCCAATGCTGAGAAAAGACAAAAAGAAGGCAATGGTGGCAACGTGGAGTGACAGTGATGACTCTTCATCAACTGAACCTGAGGCCACAGAGTCAGCAAAGATATGCTTTATGGCTGACGAGCTTACGGAGCCATGCATTTCTGAGCATGCCGACCAATCTGATGAGTCAGATAATGAAGGGCACTCTAATGAGGTAATCTCACTCCTTCAACTCAGAAATGAAATGGGTAATATGCTGAGTGACCTCTACACACTTATCAGAAAGTGTAATAAGAAGGTTAAAGTACTCAGCCAGCGTTCTGATGAAGTGGAAGAGGTTAAACTGAGTGACCTCAGATACCTTCTTCAGGACAACTCAGTTCTGCATGAAAATATGAAAGTCATTCATGAGTCCGTCTCTGAAGTCCAGTCAGTTTCAAAGAAACTGAGGAAGGACATCACAACCATCCAGAACCATTTAAAGGTTCCTAACAAAAATAATTTTCCTCTGAAAACTAAGTATCAAGGTACTCAGTACCAAGGTACTCAGTAGAGACGAAATCCCCAAAGAAGAGTCCAGTGTGACTTTTGTGGGAAGATAGGACACACCACTAAGGTGTGCTGGGATGCTTGATAGGGGCAAAACCCCCTATCTTTGGGTACGGTTTTAGGACGGTTTCTAGAGTAATTTGGTTAATAAGCGAGCAATTCTCGCATTTAAATGCTTTTGTGTGAGTTAGTTAGAAATTGGAAACGTTCTATTTACTTTTCGTTGTTTAGGGTCGTTTTGTGATCAATTTAGGCAAATACGGCCGAAATAACATGCATATTAGAATTCCGTTATCTTTTGAAGCTAATTGGTCCGTCAAAAGTTGCACCAAACGAGGCGTTTGCTCAAAATAAGCGATTGACGGATCAATTCGGCTTTTGGACTGATGTTTTCTGGAGTTTTTATGCGTGTGCAGGTGTAAGTTCGGACGAAAAAGGGCTTGGAAGTCATCCGGTACGGATCGAGCGCGCTTCAGGCGAAAACGCTCAGCGAGCAGGGCCCCCCGGGCCATCTCTGCTCGCCGAGCAGGCCTCTGGAGGCCTGCTCGCCGAGCAGGCTATGCCTGCTCGCCGAGCAGGCCACCAGGCGCCTGCTCGGCGAGCAGACTTTCCTGCTCGGCGAGCAGACCTGCGGGAATTGGTCAAAAAGACCAATTCTGCCCCCACGAAGCCACGTTCGGCCCCACGTCTTCCTACACCAACAAGGACACGAAATTAGGTCAAAACGAGGCCCGAGACGCGTCTATAAATAGGAATTTTCAATTGTAAATTAAAGATCTTTTACTTTTGTAATTAGCTTAGCTTCCACCTTGAGAAATCCTCTCCACCTCCTCCATAACCTTCAACCCTCCATTGAAGACACCTCCGAAGCTCCGTTCACCGAGGATTACTCAAGCTCCATCCTTAAATCCTAGAAAGACGCCTGCATTGGTAGACAGGTTCCCTGAAAGGGATTTTTCTTCTTTTATATTCTGTCTAGCCTCTGATACATGCTATGAATTCTAGGTTTATTGTAACTTCGTGACAATTCCTTCATCTTTGATATATAATATAGATTTTGTTTATTCAACTGTTTTGATGTTTTAATCTTTGTCTTACGCTTTGTCTGATTGGTTTAACTCATTCGATAATCCCAAAATTAGGTTGGCACATATTGCGAGCTGAATCTGACCTAGTCAGTGCCTATAGGATTGACGACCCTATAGAAGATTAAGCCCAAATTACTGAGCCTTAGAGCTAGTTTCGGCCTTACAAGGGAATCACGAACTAGGGACTTTAGGAGGATAGGTCGGGCTAATCGCCTTGGACATAAGCGACTTAGTTTCAATTCGATTGCTTAAACACTCTATCATTGTTATCATCGTATTCCTTCATGTTCATTCAGTTAATTGCTTTGGTAAAAGATCAATTAGGGGTAGAGTAATTTAGTTAGGCTTAGAATAACTTAGCTAGAATTAGATAACTTAATTAGAATTAGTGTAATTCAACCTAGGAGTAGATTAATTAAACAAAACCAAACTCAAAACCCCCCTAAGCCTAGATAACATCCGAGACTTAGTAATTCGGTACTTGCAGAAATAAATCCTGTGGACGATAACCTGGACTTAAACCCAGGAATTTATTACTTGATAACGACGGGGTACACTTATCCCTTAGTGAGTTCCCATCTCGAGTTAGGTGGGGACGCATCAAGTTTTTGGCGCCGTTGCCGGGGATTTATTTCTTCTGCAATATCGAACTAAAGGTTGATTTGTTAGTTTAGGCATTCATTGTGAATATCTCTGTTTATATCGTTTATACTTGTTGATATATGATTTCTTTATACGTTTCTATACTTGTTCATATCTGTATACTGTTACTTATCAACTTTTGTGCTAGAACTTCACTTTTTCTCAGCATTCTCTGATCAATGAATTGGCAAGAAAAAGTCGAGTGGCAAGCTCAAAAGTTTACTATCCCATCAAGACAATACATTCATACCCTGGAGAATGAGGCTCCCAATCCCTCCATGGCCGACTTAAATGAGAAAATGGATATCTTGATGGCAAATCTGAGCCTCAACACCAATGAAAGTGTAAGTTTTGTGGGTAATCACCAAAGGTATAATTCTAACCCCAATTCTTACAGCTTTTATGGTAGTAATTGGAGGAGACCTCAACACTCAAATCTGTCCTACGGGAACCCTAACATATTGAGGCCTCCAAATAGGTTTGTTAATGAGCACAGGGAAAACGAATTGGGAATGTTCCCTTACGAACAAGCAAGCCAAGTTCCTCCACAACCCTCTAGCTCACGAGATGAGGTGCTGTCCCTTTTGAAAGGAATATCAGCCCGACTTACAATCAACGAGGAGGATTGCAAGGACTTGAGCAACCAACTGGCTCAAATAAACCAAGAGATGCAAAAGCAATCCCGAGATGCTCTCCCAAGCATAAAGGAAAACATAGAAATCCCACAAAGGGGATCAGCTCAAGCCATCTCTTTGAGGAATGACAAAAAGGTAGAACCAAGTCCACTATCACATGCATCACTCGAGGTAAGTGAAGAACCGGAAGCGGTAAGCAACCCCGGTTCAAAATCTGAAATTCTAAATCATGTGGTAGAGATAAAAGATCAAATCAAAACTTGTGTATCTCAAGTACCTTTTCCTCAAACATTAGAAAAGTTTAGGTTTGTTTCATGCTCAGAAGTTTTCATTCTCTTCGACCTACCAAGAAAATCCAAAAGGGAGCAAACCAAACTTTTTCATAATATGTTTAAATTCGGCCTCCTGCTTTCATTAAACTTATTAGAGGCTCTTAATCCGTTTTGTAGGTACGGATTATTTATTCAGGAATTTGAATTCCTAACACGAGTAGAAGCATACACCTAGACGGGAATTCTATGTCGAGCTCACCGACTATAACGTAGCGCTTCTTGGGAGGCAACCCAAGTTTTAATAAAACTTTTCAGGTTTGTTTTATTTAGATTATACATTGATCTCTTAGTTTAGTCTTTTTAGTTTTCTTTTACGTTTTTTTAAGTGTTCGTTTAAAAAAAAAAATAATAATAATAAATAAATATTTTTTTTAGTTGTTTAGTTTTCTTTTATTTTCTTTTATTTTTATTTTTATTTTTTTAAGTTTTCAGGTTTAAAATAAAAAAATAAAAAAAATAAAAAAATTGGCCCCAGGAGGCCCAGCTCGGCGAGCAGGGCCCTGCTCGCCCGCCGCTGGGCACTGTGCCCAGCCTGCCGCTGGGCACTGCGCCCAGCCCGCCGCTGGGCACTGCTGCCCAGCGGCGGTGCTCGGCCGTGATAAGGAATTTTTTTTTTTTTTAAATCCCGAACGAAGCTGAAATAAATAAATAAAAAAAAAAAAATTTGCCACCGCAAATCGTCAAGCTTTTGCGATTGCGATAAAATCCGTAAGTTTTCTTCTCCACCATAACTTTTTACACTCGTACTTCATGATTTATGATGCAATGTTGGAACTTATTGCATAATTTTAGTGTGAGGAGGAGGGGTAGACAAACTTACAAAAATTGTATAAATTTTTAATTTTCGTTGCGTCGTGTCTAGTTTAGGTTTGCGTTTTGGTGTTTTATTTTTGCATTATTTATGTTTTTGCATGTTTAGGACCTAAAACCGTGAACCTCCTTCGAATCTAAACTTCGTTATTTATCTTTGAGGGCTTAGAACCGAATCTAAAATTGCATGACAACTAGTTTAGGTGTAGGACACAACTCTTGTATCTGTAAAAGCATGAGCTAAGGTTTGCATTTAGACCCTACTTTTGAAGAAATGCTAAAATCATTACTTAGGTAGATAATTTAAGAATTGAAGGCATGTAATATTAAACTTGAGTTTGGGGAAAACTAGTAAACACAAAATTGAAACCCAAAGAATTGTGAGTTGAATTTGAGCCTAAGAGCGAACATCAAAAAGCTCTTTTTCTTGACATTTTTGTGTGAATGCTTTGACTTGTGGAAGATTACAGATTTTGCACCTAATATTGTGTTGAACCTACATGCAATGATTTGAGATGATAAACGATGAATCAGCCTCATTAGAATTAACCCTTTTCTTTACCTTGTTTTTCTTTTTCATCCACTCTAGGAAGCCCCTTTGAGCCGACAGTTTTGTAGTTTGTAGATTTTTCTTTCGTTCTAACCCGTTTTTGCGAACCACAAATTGGTTCGCTACTTAACCTTTGTTTTTGCAAAGCTCAGATTGAGCCTTTGTTTTTCTCTAGCGCTTTATCGTTGTTTATGGCATTATAGTAGCAAGCCAAAAGGCTAAGAAGTGAATGAGCATCACTATCCCAAAAAAAAAGAAGAAGAAAAACAGAAAAAGAAAAAGAAAAGAAAAGAGACAAACAAAAGGGAAGAACTCCATTCCCTAGTTCTTAGAAAAATAAAAAAAATGTCTCAAAGAAAACATCCCAAAAAGAAAACAATAAGGGACGAATAAAAAGCTCAATCACTTCATATTTGCTAAAGCCATTTAAACTTTGTTGTTGTAGCGCTAGAACGTTTAACCTTTGTTGTACCTTTAACCCTCTAACCATATTACAACCCCAATTAGAGGCTGTTTTTGATATCATCGGAGTCATATAGCATAGTAGAGGAACTCGGATGAACGTTCAAAATCAACGTAATCCTAAGCAAGAATATAAGCCGAGAGTAAACACTTTAGCCACCAAAATTGTGTGAATGAGTGAACTACCTATGGTGAGGTGTTTTACTTAGCGATCCCCTCAAGCTCGTTCAATTGAACATGTGTTCCTTTACTTAAAACTATGACCTATTGTAATTGAAATGCGGCTTTTGGATATCGTGTCTCTACTTTGTATTTCCGAATGCATGTAATTACAGATGCTCGAAATTGTGTCAAGCACCTAGTCAAACTGGGAAGTTTTCTAGCTTGCTTGTGATGGCGGGTTTAGTTTTTTTTAGTTTACTTGGGGACAAGTAAAGTTTTAAGTGCGAGGAGGTTTGATAGGGGTCAAAAACCCCTATCTTTGGGTACGGTTTTAGGACGGTTTCTAGAGTAATTTGGTTAATAAGCGAGCAATTCTCGCATTTAAATGCTTTTGTGTGAGTTAGTTAGAAATTGGAAACGTTCTATTTACTTTTCGTTGTTTAGGGTCGTTTTGTGATCAATTTAGGCAAATACGGCCGAAATAACATGCATATTAGAATTCCGTTATCTTTTGAAGCTAATTGGTCCGTCAAAAGTTGCACCAAACGAGGCGTTTGCTCAAAATAAGCGATTGACGGATCAATTCGGCTTTTGGACTGATGTTTTCTGGAGTTTTTATGCGTGTGCAGGTGTAAGTTCGGACGAAAAAGGGCTTGGAAGTCATCCGGTACGGATCGAGCGCGCTTCAGGCGAAAACGCTCAGCGAGCAGGGCCCCCCGGGCCATCTCCGCTCGCCGAGCAGGCCTCTGGAGGCCTGCTCGCCGAGCAAGCCCCTGGTGGCCTGCTCGGCGAGCAGACTTTCCTGCTCGGCGAGCAGACCTGCGGGAATTGGTCAAAAAGACCAATTCCACCCCCACGAAGCCACGTTCGGCCCCACGTCTTCCTACACCAACAAGGACACGAAATTAGGTCAAAACGAGGCCCGAGACGCGTCTATAAATAGGAATTTTCAATTGTAAATTAAAGATCTTTTACTTTTGTAATTAGCTTAGCTTCCACCTTGAGAAATCCTCTCCACCTCCTCCATAACCTTCAACCCTCCATTGAAGACACCTCCGAAGCTCCGTTCACCGAGGATTACTCAAGCTCCATCCTTAAATCCTAGAAAGACGCCTGCATTGGTAGACAGGTTCCCTGAAAGGGATTTTTCTTCTTTTATATTATGTCTAGCCTCTGATACATGCTATGAATTCTAGGTTTATTGTAGCTTCGTGACAATTCCTTCATCTTTGATATATAATATAGATTTTGTTTATTCAACTGTTTTGATGTTTTAATCTTTGTCTTACGCTTTGTCTGATTGGTTTAACTCATTCGATAATCCCAAAATTAGGTTGGCACATATTGCGAGCTGAATCTGACCTAGTCAGTGCCTATAGGATTGACGACCCTATAGAAGATTAAGCCCAAATTACTGAGCCTTAGAGCTAGTTTCGGCCTTACAAGGGAATCACAAACTAGGGACTTTAGGAGGATAGGTCGGGCTAATCGCCTTGGACATAAGCGACTTAGTTTCAATTCGATTGCTTAAACACTCTATCATTGTTATCATCGTATTCCTTCATGTTCATTCAGTTAATTGCTTTGGTAAAAGATCAATTAGGGGTAGAGTAATTTAGTTAGGCTTAGAATAACTTAGCTAGAATTAGATAACTTAATTAGAATTAGTGTAATTCAACCTAGGAGTAGATTAATTAAACAAAACCAAACTCAAAACCCCCCTAAGCCTAGATAACATCCGAGACTTAGTAATTCGGTACTTGCAGAAATAAATCCTGTGGACGATAACCTGGACTTAAACCCAGAAATTTATTACTTGATAACGACGGGGTACACTTATCCCTTAGTGAGTTCCCATCTCGAGTTAGGTGGGGACGCATCAATGCTCAGCACTGGGGTGCTGAAAAGTCAGTAAAAAATCCTATGCAGAAAGTCAGTTGTGATTTCTATGGAAAAAGTGGCCATACTTTCAATATATGTCGTCACAAGATAAAATTTGATGCATTACCTGCTGAGCCTAACAAACCAGGACCCAAAAAGAATTGGGTACCTAAAAGAAACTGATCGCAATGCAGGTAAGCCTGAGATGTGCGGAGAAATAAAAAATGTGGTACATAGACAGCGCATGCTCAAGGCACATGACGGGTGATGAAACTCAATTCATCACGTTTGAACGTAAATGAGGAGGAAGCGTAAGTTTTGGAGACAACAAAAAGGGTAAGATAGTTGGATCAGGCACCGTTGGAGGTAATCCCACTATCGAATCTGTCTCCCTAGTCAGTGGACTCAAGTATAACTTACTCAGCGTAGCTCAGCTATGTGACAATGGGAGAAAAGTTATATTTGACAATACTGGATGTAAAATATATGACGGAAAAACAAATGAGTTGATTCTAACTGCCCCTCGAATAGACAATGTGTTCAGGATAAATCTAGAAAAGAAGTTTTCAAAAATTGTATGCTTAGTCACAAAGGAAGAAAATTCCTGGCTATGGCACAAGAGACTTGGTCATGTAAGCATGGACCTCCTGGCCAAATTAGCAAGAAAGCAATTGGTTGAGGGACTGCCTGAACTTAAATTTCAAAAAGATCAATTATGCCATGCCTGCCAAGCTGGAAAACAAACCAAGCAATCTTTTCAAAGTAAAAACATTGTCTCAACTAAGCGTCTGTTAGAAATGCTACACTTGGATCTCTTTGGTCCAGTCCAGCCGCTGAGTCTGGGTGGAAGAAAGTTTTCCTTGGTTATTGTAGATGATTTCTCTCGGTACACATGGGTTATCCTGCTGACCAGCAAGGATGAAACCTTTGAGACATTTTCAACCTTGGTTAGAAAAATTGAAAATGAAAAAGACCTAAAAGTGGCTCATATCCGTAGTGATAACGGTGGAGAATTCAAAAACCAAAAGTTTGTTGAATTCTGTGAAGCCAACGGCATTGACCATAATTTTTCTGCTCCTAGAACACCTCAGCAAAATGGGGTTGTAGAAAGGAAGAACAGAACTCTGGTTGAAATAGCCAGGACAATGCTGGATGAGCATAGGCTTCCAAAGTATTTCTGGGGAGAGGCTGTTAACACAGTATGCTACATTCTTAATAGGGCTCTTATTAGACCTATACTCAAGAAAACCCCCTATGAACTTTGGAAAGGACGAAAGCCCAATATTGGATACTTTCGTGCCTTTGGCTATAAGTGTTTTATTTTAAATACCAAAGATAGCTTAGCCAAATTTTATTCAAAAGCTGATGAGGCTATCTTTCTAGGCTACTCAACAAACAGCAAAGCATACAGAGTCTTTAATAAGAGAACTCAAGTATTAGAAGAATCTATACATGTACAATTCGATGAAACTGACCCTGCAGGAAGATACCAGCCGCTGATAGAAGATGAGCCAAACTCAGCACCTGCTGATCAAGAACCAGCTACTGAGTCCTTCACAAAGCGACTGTCAAAGAGTAAGAGTGAACCTAAAATTGTTTTCACTGACCCATCTACTTCTGCAGAAAATGTTGAAACACAGATAGAACAAGACACAAGTCTACCAAAGGAGATAAGAGTGCCAAGAGGGCATTCAGAAAATGCAATTCTTGACTCAGCTGGAAATACGCTGATGACAAGAAATCAACTAAGGAAGTATCTCGACAATGTAGCTTTTGTCTCAGTACTTGAGCCGAAGAAATTTGCCGAAGCTGAGGATGACGAATTCTGGATGAACGCCATGCAAGAGGAACTCAATCAGTTCAGGACGAATAATGTATGGGAGCTAGTGCCACATCCTAGAAGTCAAAAGACCATTGGAACAAGATGGGTCTTCAGGAACAAGCTAGATGAACAAGGAAACGTAGTCAGAAATAAGGCAAGACTTGTAGCTCAGGGCTACAGTCAGCAAGAAGGTATTGACTACGGTGAGACCTTTGCCCCAGTGGCAAGGCTAGAAGCCATAAGGATTTTATGTGCATATGCATCTTACATGAACTTCAAACTGTTTCAAATGGATGTCAAAAGTGCATTTCTTAATGGAGTAATAGACGAGGAGGTCTATGTAAATCAGCCTCCAGGGTTTGAGGATTCTAAGTTCCTAAACCACGTTTACAAACTCAAAAAGGCTCTGTATGGACTCAAGCAAGCATCACGTGCTTGGTATGAGAGGCTGACCAACTTTTTACTGACTAGAGGTTACGTCAGGGGTCAAGTTGATACAACCTTATTCATTAAGAGGAAGGGTAAAGATACCCTGCTGGCACAAATATATGTAGATGATATTATATTCGGTGCTACTAATGAATCTATGTGCAAGGAATTTAGCAAACAAATGCAGACTGAATTCGAAATGTCAATGATGGGAGAACTCAACTTCTTCCTCGGACTTCAAATCAAGCAAGGAAAGAATGGCATATTCATAAGTCAAGCTAAATATGCCAAGGAGATATTAAAGAAATATGAACTAGAACATTGTAAGCCAATATCCACTCCTATGGGCACTGACACTGTCCTTTGTGCCGATGAAAATGGTAAGTCAGTAGACAGCAAGTTGTACCGAGGTATAATTGGCTCTTTACTCTACTTAACAGCAAGTAGACCGGACATTCAGTTCTCAGTATGTTATTGTGCTAGATATCAAGCTAACCTTAGGGAATCCCATTACATAGCCGTAAAAAGGATCCTTAGATATTTGCAAAGCTCAGTAAATGCAGGTCTGTGGTATCCAAATACTCATGACTTTACACTCATCGGATACACTGACGCTGACTATGGATGAGACAAGCTGGAAAGAAAAAGCACCTCTGGAGGATGCCAATTCCTAGGAAGCTGTCTTGTATCTTGGTTCAGCAAAAAGCAGGCGTCAGTAGCCCTGTCCACAACTGAAGCTGAGTACATTGCTGCTGGAAGCTGTGTTGCTCAAGTCCTTTGGATTAAGCAACAACTTGAAGACTATGGTGTTCAAACAAAGACAATTGAAGTCAAATGCGACAACAAAAGTGCAATTGACCTCTCAAAGAACCCAATTCAACACAGCAGGATGAAACATGTCAGCATAAGACATCACTTCATCAGAGATCATGTACTCAAGAAAGAGATCAAGCTGACATATGTGCCAACAGACGAGCAGCTTGCTGATATCTTTACAAAGCCTCTAGCACGAGAGCAATTTAGCATACTGAGAGAAGCAATTGGTATGTTTAATCCTCTTCAGTAAATTTCTGCGCAGATTGAATATTGAATGCTGAGTGAATTACATACTGAATGGCTTATTGTTTCCTGAGTATATCATTGAAACTGACTAAATATACAATACTGAGTAATTTTGCACACTGAGTAAATTAGTTTCGAACTTGAATTTAAAATCATCCCTAAAATGATGCACTGACCATTTAGAATATCAAACGCTTAACATTCTAAATACTGAGTGCGTAATCCATTAACATAAATGCAAAGCACGCGTATAGCCTAGGATGATGTATCCGCCGTAATGTGTCATAAATGCCAGGATCATTGTCGGTACATGATCCCAAGGCAAAACTGACACATGGATTCGATTAAAATCCACATCGTTCATTTCGTCTATAAATTATGGGTATTTCACACCTTTTGCTTCTTACGCTTAATCAATTCTTAAGGCAAGGAAATTACCCAGAACTTCTTTTCTCTCAAATACCTCCAACTTCGAAGAATGACTAAGTTATCATTCAACGTCTCCGGTGCCGGCCAACAAAAGTCCAGCTCCGATGAACCATCACGAAACCCTCCCACACCGAGCAAGGGTAAAACTAGCCAAACCTCCGGCCAAGGGAAAGCTGTTAAAATCAGGACCTATTCCAAGGTCTTCCAACAGGTCCGTGAATGGAAGGTTGAGCCCTCCAGATGGGTCTCTGAGGATTTCGTACAACATGAACAGCCATTTGCCGAATGGATTTCCAAGAACGAATGGACAGGGCTGTTCTCGGTCAGGGATGAAACCTATCCTGACCTAGTGAGGGAGTTTTATCACAACCTCAAAGTCGCTAACGACAATGCTGACTACCTATGCACCTCAAAGTCGCTAACGACAATGCTGACTACCTATGCACCGAGGTAAAAGGAAGAAGCATCTTCATCAACCCTCTCTACATAGGAAATCTCCTCCAGCTCAAACCTGAGGGAGCAAGGCTGAGGAGATCAGGACAAGACAAACTACGTCCATACCTTCTGCAAACCTGAGGGCTACTCAGGAGAGGTCTCAGCATCCTCGATGGGTCAGCACCAAAAGATGGCTCACTACCTGCTGAGCTACTTTATCTACCCAAAGATAAACTGCACGACCTCAGCAACGAACTTTGAACAGTGCTTCATATGGCACATGCTGATGTACACCCCCATCAACATGCCAGTATTCTTGGTTGCTGGGTTTCTACGCAGCACGGGCACGTTAAGGCTTGGGTCACTCATCACGCGCATTCTTCTTGATCACAAGATTGACCTTGAAGGAGAAGAATCCATCAGAGGAACCGAAATCACAGCTGCCTCACTGAGGGCACTGAAATTTGGGCAGCCCTTGAAGAAAGGAAAATCTGCTGATGTTCCTGCTGGCCAAGATAACACAACTGAGGATACAGTTTCTGAGCCTAAGAAAGGGCGAAGAACTAAGGTCCCAGCCTCTCGCAAGAGAAAGTCTGCTGAGACTCCTTCATCACATGATGAGTCTCCTGCAAAGAAGCAGAGGTCAGCTGAAAAGAAAGCTGACAAAAGAAACAGGCAAGATGAGCCTAAAACTGAGGAAGCTGTTGAGCTACCTTAGAAGAAGCAAAAGCTCGCAGCTTTGACTCCTCACGAGGCTATACCAACGGCCTTCATTGTACTAAGTGATTCTTATTTCACTCAGTGCCAGGGTACTGATGATAAGGAACCAGTGGTCCAATTAGATGATCACTTCATTTCTCAAGTTGAGGATGAACTTGACGGAGATAGTTCTGCGGAGGAAGAAGAAGAAGAAGAAACCAGCGGTCAGGATGACGCTGAGGTGTCAGAAGAAACTGCCAGCGAAATTGAAGCTGAGGATGCTAATACTGGGTTAGCTGGTGGAAATGTGCAAACTGACACCGAGTTAGCTGCTGGAGTTGAGCCAGTTGAGCAAGCTAACCAGACCTATACTGAGCAAAAGGAACCTTCTCCTACTCATTCAGAAGAACCTGCTCATCATACTACTCCACCACGTAGAAGGCGAAAGCTGGTTAAGGCCAGTGAGATGATAGTCAGTGAACCTACTGTACAACCACCATCTATTCCTGAACTTGTCCTCTCTAAGACAACAAAGGATCCTTCTACCGTAAAACTGACGTTCTTCAAACGGCAATCAACTTCATCTACTTCAGCACCATTGGAAAAACAAGCCTCTGTTTCTTCTCAACAGGAACATGCCGAGCATACCACCTCAACCACTACAACAAGTCAGGTTGAACCAAGCACTGTCCATGCTATTTCCTTAAGCATGGTGCTGACTACTCATCCTTCTGCCGTCAGCACAGACAGTGTTCAGGTTATGACTTCCATCACCAACCTCTCTACTGATCAATCAACTTTACCTCCAACTCAAATGCAGATTGAGCAAAGTCATCCAGCCACTAACCAGGGTACTCCTTTCACTCCTCTCTCTTCTGGTCATACTGATGTACTTCGGGATGCCACTGAGTCCAGGAAAAAGCTAATGGACTCAGTACAAGCACTCATCCATGATCTTCATAATCCTGCTCCGCCTGCTGCTGGATCTTCAGTTCCTGACGCAACTCAGCTCTCCCAAGTCACTCTACTTCTCAATAAAGTCAAGGGACTCAAGGATCTGCTAAATGTCGTCCTATCATTACAAGCCCAACAAGCTAAGAAGGACTCCATTGCCAAGTTGGCAGAGATATAGCTGTCAACAATTCAACATCTGAACTCACTCCATCAGCAAGTTCAGAAGTTGTCTGCTGTGAACACTAACTATGCTACATCCTCCGAACTCAAGATGCTCTTTGCTCAGCTGCATACCGAGCAACTTAGGACCAATGAGCAAATGGTATCCTATAGTCAGTGCTCAGTTGAGCAAATTGGTGAGGCCATCCGGCTCCTTAACCTCAATAAACAAGAGATGGATACTGACGCGATGAAGCAAAATGAGATGCCGTCCCTCGCACAACAATCCTTCAATCACATCCGTCATAACAATATCCAGCGTGATCATTATGACACTGCTCTCTTGAAGACCTTCCACCAAGTTTTTGCTGGGCTCTCTGAAGCCTTAATATGGCAAGCGAAAGCTCAAGCGTTCAGCATCAACATGCTCAGTGCTGCTGATCTTCATATACCAGTTGAAGTATCAGCTGATGGAGTTGCCATATTTGACGGGGTCAATGATAGTGCTGACAAGCTAAAAGAGCTATCCCAAGAACTGACTCGCGATGTCTTAACAGATGCGTTCAAGCTCCCTGAAGTTGACAAAATGGGGGAGAAAGCGCAAGCTGCAAGAGCTCAGCATGTGCGACGTCAGTACGAGAAAAGTCAGTCTCAGGGCAGGAAAAAGAAAATAGATAGAAATAGATAGACTTAGGCATATTTTGTTCCAGTTTACCTTCTTTCTCTGTATACTTGCTGATTTTTCTCAATATATATATCATACTTAATTTACTGATTATCTCCTGAGTCTCTTACTGAGTTATGATATATATCTTTTTAGTACTGAGTTACTTTGTATCTTCATCAGATATGCTTATCACTTACAATGTTTACTGACTAAATAATATACTGATAACATGTTTGACATTATCCTATGGTCTTATAAAACATTCTAATAAGAACTCATTGAACAACAAATTACTCAGCGCGCGCCCTATATGCTTAACCCTTCGCTAAACCCTTAAAAGTTTAAGTAAAACTAAGTCAGTAGATCAACCCTTACGGGGGAGTTTGATAGATTATACTAGGTCAACTATCATAGGGGAGCTCATACTGAGTTTCTTGCTGAACAGTTTTGCCAACATCAAAATGGGGGAGTTTGTTGAAACACCTTTCTACATAATTTTGATTTGACAAAATTGGTTAAGTATAAATTAAATACATATTCTAAGCACACTAAGTTTAAATGCTTTAATTTATTCTACTAATGTGTTTGTTCAATGTTGAGTTATAAATGTTATAAGTACTGGAAGGCCCAAGCCCAATACGGAAGCAAAGGCCCAAGTCAAAACAACTCAGTACACTCGGCCTACGTATGACAAAACGTTGCCGTGTCGATGCAAAACGCAACTCAGCAAACGGAAGGATCTAGAAGACCTTCTGGAACAACTTCAAAACGAAGCTGCTGAGTAGTCTCGACAATACGTACAACACAGCAGCTGTCATGGGAAAACTTCCAGATAAAGTGTTTCCCCTTTTTGGCAAAGTTCAGACGACACAGTATGTTGTCCAGTTGACTTTACCATAAAAGGAGAGACCATCTGCTGAGCTGACCGAGGATAGAAGATACACGATTGTGACTGGCCGAGACCTCTGTGCAAGTCAGGATGACAACGACATATAGCCGTTTCCCTCCAACGGTTATTTCGAAATTTGAAATGACTGAATGCCCAGACGACTCTATAAATAGTGCCATCAGAAGCTTCACAACACACAGAACTTGATCAAGCAGTTACGCTGACCAAATCTCCACAAGTTCTGCAAGCAAGAAGCAAAGCAAAATTCTTACACTACAAAGTCTATTCATTTGTGTAAAAGTCTAGAGTGATTGTATTCTTTCAATCATCTAAGGTGTTCTAGCAATTGTTGTTTAGGACAAAATCTTTATCATTTCTAGAAATAGAAAGGAGAGGCTGAGTACTCGGTTTTAAGTACTCAGCGGAGAGATTAGGATTGAGTAGAAGTATAGAGGAAGGTACTCTTGTCATACTCAATTGCTGATATTGTAAAAGGTTTGAGGCTCTACCTTTAAAAAGCTTAGTAGAGGATTGAAATCTCAGAGGTGTTCCGGGGACAGGACGTAGGCTTAGAAGAAGCCGAACCTGGATAAATCTGCTGAGTGAAGTTTTTCTAAACCTTAACTCCTCATATATATTGCTTGCTTAAAACAAACTAAAACTGACCAAGTAAAAGAGGTCAAGCTGAGTTGTGCACAACCCACGAGCAGGTTCAGGAATAGACTCCAAGTGCTATTTCCTGACCTAAGCAACAAAGCTGTCTTAGTCACAAGTTGATTAAATCAGTGTCTTGCTAAGTGTCAAGTGCCGCTGTTACATAAACTTTTCTTAAAGAAAAGAAATCTGCCCAAATTATTTTAAAAGGTAAAATAGTTCCTAACCCCCCCTTTGGAACTATATTTGCAACCTTACAAGGGACCAACAACCATATCGAATATGGTCATTTATGAAGCTTATGAAGAATCTGAATCCTCCTCTTGCTTGGACTGACATAGGACCGCATACATCTGAATGAATAAGTCCTAGAGTGTCTGATACACGCTCACCTTTATTGCTAAAGGGTGTCTTTATCATTTTACCTTTTAAACATGATTCGCATGTTTCCAATGATTCAGGATCAATTGGATCTATAAGCCCATCTGAATGTAGCTTTAGCATGCATCTCTCGTTTATATGACAATGCCACAAGTAAGTTGAATTATTTAGCTTATGTCTTTTGGTATCAATTGCGAAAACAGAAATCAACACATAAATCCCATTTTGTGATATTCCTGAGAAATAGAAAATGGAATCTCTATAAAAATTGCAATGTTTGTTCTTTATAGAACATACCAGATGTTGGAGTACCGGCTTTTCCCTTTTGGAGGGTAGCTCGGTACAAAGAACAATTTCTCTTCCAATGCCCCACGTCACCACAATAGTGGCACTTTCCTTTAGGCTTCTTCACTTCCTTTCCCTTAACTTTAGTGGGCATGGCTTTCTTACCTTTCTTGGGATGTTTAGGATTGGGAGAATTCCCTTTCCACTTCTTTGATCCCTCTATGACAATAGCCGGTATTGCCTTGTCTTTCTTCATATTGGGCTCAACTGACTTGAGCATATTTGCAAGCTCTTCAAGAGAGGTTTGCAAGTCAATCATCTGATAGTTCATGATGAACTATGAATAACTCTTTGGGAGGGATTGAGGAATTAAGTCTACACTTAGTTCGTTATCCATCGCGAATCCAATACTAGAAAGTTTGGTAATGTAGCCAATCATCTTGACATAATGTGTCATTACAGATGTGCCCTCTTGGATCTTGCAACGATATATCAACTTGGATATCTCGTAGCGTTCGCACCTGGTCTGTTTCCCAAACAGTTCCTTTAGGTGCATGATGATGGAACATGCATAGTTGCCTTTGTAATTCCGATGTCATCGATGCAAGTATGATGCATCCGGCATGATCGTCATCAGCCTTGTGCTTCTGGTAAGCATCGATTGGGAGCATCATCCTCAGGGATAGGAGGTATCGATGTATCAAATACATACCCTATTTTATCGAACTTCAAAACAATTTTGAGGTTGTGATACCAGTCGGTGAAGTGTGAACTATTCAACTTGTTATCGGTAAATGTATTTTGCAGATTGGTGTTAGTCATGATTTTAAGAGTGTTTTAATTTAAAACTTGAGATGTGAGAAAGAGTAAACGTATGTCATTCATTTGCTTTAAAGTATATCAATCTAAAATTATAGGCCTTTTAATTTATTTCAGATTGCTCCCACTATTTTGCCAAATTAATATCCCTCCATATTAATTTGAAGAATTTCACAAATCCTTTAGTGAGCTAGGATCCTAACTCCTGAGATTTCGCCTTGAGTTTGCTCAACAAGCTAGTCTCATTTGTTATGTAGATTCATGTAATCAATCACATCTCGAATGTGACTCCTAGGCTATTGGGTTACTGACCACATTAGTAACTAATATGTTATTCATATTAATCCCAACCATATTGCCCATTAGTTTATGACAACATGAGTTTGCTCATCCAATTATCATAATCTAATTTAAGTATTACCTCATATTCATGAAAGAATAACTTTCGATAATTCAGGTGTTACCATAAGACCCCGAGCTTGAGTTTGCTCAACAACCCAAAGGCCCCCAGTACTGCCGGCTGAATTATAATATTAGGGAGGGGCAACCGATTTTAATAACTTGCTTATTTACTTAACTTTTTAACGAGGGATTTTATTTAAGTCTCATAATCTAACTTAGTCTTGATTTGCTTTAGCATACATCAGACACACATACATTCACATACATTAGCGTTATGGACATATCATCTAAATTATTCCGTCGAGACAGAGACGGAATAAAAGGTCAAACCTAAGGAAATACTAACTATTACATATTTCTCTTTAGGTCCTCCGTCTTCTCCATGGCGCCTTGAAATTACATATTAATTTCTATACTATTATAAAAAAAACTTCAATTGAATTGAAGGGAATCAGATAAGAGGAGAAAATTACAATAGATAGTAGAAAGGCAGGACGCGCAGGCCCTATTTCAAAAATACCAAAAGACTAAAAGAGGGTCCAAATATGTTCATAACTCCAAACATGCATAGACTCAATTAAATAAATTTAATTGGTTGATTACATAACCGGCTTATGTAATATTTAGGTTAATCACATTACTCGTCAATTTAACTTTCATCCAATTTTACTTCTAATTGTTTTGTATCTTTATATTAATCCTTAGATTAATATAACCATATAAAACGTCGATTATGCATGTCCCAATTATTTTGATTTCAATTCATTTAACACTTTGATTTACAACTTGGTAAAAACAAACTTTTAAACGAATTTTCATTCGATAATCAAAACATAAAACTATCAATTTCCGAAACATATATATATATATATATATATAAATTATATTCAAGCCGATTTTAACAATTAAAATCAAGTGGGATTCGGGCCGGGGGCCCGAAACTGGGCTGCTGCCGTTTGGCAGCAGCCGCGCGACAGCGGTTGGTCGCACCGTGAGGCGCGACCCGAGCCGCTGTCGTATTTATTATTTTTTCTATATAATATATATATATATATATATATATATATTAGATTTTAAAACGGTTTTAAAAACGTTTTTCAGAAATAGGAAAAACTACAATAGATTTCCGTTTTATCATTTAGAATTAATAAAATAATTTTATTAACCTAACTATAAAACTAATAGATTTTGTTATAATGATTATCAACCGAAATAATTAGGAACATACGCATAATCAATTTTAATTAACAATTAACTAAAATTTATTTATCTTTAGAATTAATTAATCAAACAATTTGTTAATTAATCCTAACCATAAATATTTATTCAATCCTATTGAAAAACTTCTAAATTTTCATATATGAAATAACGAATTTAACGATGGCTCTGATACCACTGAAGGAAATTAAGGCTAAGGTATAGCAGCGGAAATATAAAAATTTTAGCCTACTTCCTTTTAACCATAGGATCCGTTAATCGTTATTTCATATAAAGAGGGATAAGAAGAAATACCTTTCGATGATCAATCTACCGTTGCAAACGAAGTGCCCACAACTTCAAAGGAGATGTAAACTGTTTACCAATCTGACCCTATCCGAAACAGACCTTCCAGACCTCCGAACGACAATCCCTTCGGTGGAAACGTGGAAGAATATGTTTAGAAGCTACTGTCCAAACATCACGACGATCCGACGGTTCAATCTCCGGGAATCCGCACAATAGTGAACTGACCTGATGTAGGCGAAGAAAAACGAATTTCTCCCTTTTGATTGTTTTTCCTTTTTTCGTGAACACGGTGAGATTAAGTTAGAATCAACTCTTATGAGATGCAACCAAATTAGATTGCCTCTAATTAACCAACACAAGATCAAAGAGAAAAAGAGATGGATGAGATTAATCAATTGACGGAAGCCGTATGAATTCTTGTCCACGAACTAGGGGATGCGAATTCACTCTCTCTCTCTTATTGTAGGTTTCAAAAATCACATAAAGGGAGGTTAGGAGGCTTAGTCGAAATTCTTATGAGGAGAGGGTATATATAGTCGCTTGTATCTAAACCCTAGTTAGATAGGAATAGATTACTTAATAGGAATTCCATTCGGAATAGGATTCCTAATTATTATCTTATAATATATCAAATATATTTAGGATAATAATAAATAACCTAATTGGATAATAAATAGAGTATATTAATCTAATTAAAACTCCTAACTTAATTATCTCTTAATTAATTTAATTCACAAACCTAATCTAATTAGGATTAATGGAATTAAAATAATTCCTTATTTCTATATATAAATTTTGGCCCCCTCCATTTAAATGGGCCTTACTGGGCTCAATTGGGCTACCATCTATTAATCACATCCATCTCTCTTTTGGTTCCAAGTCTTATGTGTGATCCATTAGGTACTTACTACTTCTGGTCGTATGCAACTATTAAATTAATTTCTTCAAGAATTATATTTAATCCTTGCATAACAGAATGATGTACTGAGTATGTTATTGGCAAGTCTGTAATCATTCCCCCAGAGTCCGTTAAGAAGACAGATTGATTCTGTCGTTAACCCTTCCGTATTAGTTACAGTATAATTCGATCCTTTATCAACTACATCCTTGAACTGAATCTTATGACTATGGGTGATGTCAAGTCACATATAGCGAGACGTTCGTTTTACTTGTACAGGCCGAGTCAACTCAAATAGATAGGTTAAGTGAAATCTGTATTTCTACTCTTAAGCTATCACCTTGCAAGGATTTAGAGTCAAGTCTTCCACAAGCGATCCTTGGATGTATCTCCCATTAATCGGGAGTGATAAATGCTCAATCCAATGTATAACTACCCTGACATTACCTCTTGTGACACCCAACCTTTACAGTTCACACCCCAGAGTCATCTCTGTTAAGGATCGTGGGACCACAGGATCAAAGTCTCACATTCAGTGATTCAGGATGACCAATTAACATTCCTTTGAGTCTGAGGATTAGTTATACCTATTAATACCAATGAGATGAACATGTGACAAGGATGAATCTACCCATCCTGTTATCTCAAGTCGGATCCCCAATCCTAATGAACGACGTTTTATCGGATCTATGTAATTGTCCAGATATCTATATATATGAAGCTTGTGAGATCAGCTTTCTGTCGGACATAAGACATTGTTACATACAAGTCTCAACAGTGATATATCAATCCTAAACATATCACTTGACTTGGGGTGGTTTTAAGTTTATTAGTTTATTATAAAGTTTTGTCTCACTTCATGCTTGTATGAACACTTTATAATCACTTTAAACAAACTTATGGATTTCCTTTTATTAGACTTTATTTAGTGCTTAAAAGGGATTGCCTTTATATAGTTATAAAACATATATCTCATTAAAACAAATGATATAAAGAACAATTCATTTACATTAAGTTTGTATCCTGCAACAATTGACTATAGGACACTAAACCCCAACAGTCTATTCCTATGCTCAGATGTTCGATGCGCACAACTCAGCTTGACCTCTTTACTTGGTCAGTTTTTGGTTATTTAAGCAAGCAATGTATATAAGGAGTTTAAGGTAAGAAATACGTTACTCAGCA
The DNA here is from genome assembly GCF_963576675.1 of Euphorbia lathyris. Lineage (NCBI taxonomy): Eukaryota > Viridiplantae > Streptophyta > Magnoliopsida > Malpighiales > Euphorbiaceae > Euphorbia > Euphorbia lathyris. The sequence goes on from NC_088910.1 coordinate 95,611,059, forward strand.
GATTTATCCAGGTTCGGCTTCTTCTAAGCCTACGTCTTTTCCCCGGAACACGTTCCGAGATTTCGAATCCTCTACTGAGCTCTTTAAAGGTAGAGCCTTAAACCTTTTACAATCTTAGCAGCTAAGTATAACAAGAGTACCTTCCTCTATACCTCTACTCAATCCTAATCTCTCGCTGAGTACTATAACCGAGTACTCAGCCTCTCCTTTCTAATCTCTAGAAATGATAAGTGTTTGTCCTAAACAATGATTGCTAAGACACCTTAGATGATTGAATAATCACTCTAGACTTTTACACAAATATATGAAATGTAGTGTAAGATTGCGTTGCTTCTTGCTTGCAGAACTTGTGTAGAAATTTGGTCAGCGTAATGGCTTGATCAAGTTCTGTGTTGAATGAAGCTTCTGATGGCACTATTTATAGAGACGTCTTGAGGCATCGGTCATTTCAAATTTCGAAATAACCGTTGGAGGGAAAACGGCTTCCTGTCGTTGTCATCCTGACTTGCTTAGAGCTCTTGGCCAATCAGATTTGTGTATCTTCTGTCCTCGGTCAGCTTTTTGTCAGCTCGGCAGAATGTCTCTCCTTTTATGGTAAAGTCAAATAGACAGCATACTGTGTCGGGCTGAACTTTACCCAAAGTGAAAATACTTTGTCTGGAAGTTTTCCTTAGCCAACTGCTGTCTTTTACGCTTTGTCGAATCAACTCAGCAGCTTCATTCCGAAGTTGTTCCCTGAAGGTCTTCTAGATCATTCTCTTGCTGAGTTGCGTTTTGTACACAGCGACACCGTTTTGGATAGACGCGGGCCGAGTTACATTGAACAGTTTGACTTGGGCTTTGACTGTTGTATTGGGCTTGGGCCTTTTAATCCTTATGTCTTATAATCAATTTAACTCAACATTGAACAAACACATTAGTAGAATAAAACAAAGCATTTAAACTTAGTGTGTTTAGAAAATGTTTTTAATTACACTTAAACAATTTTGTCAAATCAAAATTATGTGGAAAGGTGTTTCAACAAACTCCCCCATTTTGATGTTGGCAAAACTATTCAGCGAGGAACTCAGTGTTGAGCTCCCCCATGATAGTTTACCTAATATAACTTAGCAAACTCCCTCGTAAGGGTTGAGCTACTGACTTAGTTTTACTCTAAACATTTAAAGGTTTAAACGAGTAAGTCTAAGGTCAGTTGTTCAGATATAGGTCAGCTTATGGAACATATTCTATTCTACTCAGTGTTTAAGCGGAATGTTTTATCATTCAGAGGGCGCTGAGTAATTTGTTGTTCAATGAGTTTTATAAGGCAATGTTTTATAAACATATAGTTCAGTGTCAAACATGTTATCAGCATTTGGTTCAATCAATAAGTTTTTATAAGTATTAAACATAGCTGATGTTAGACGAGGTGTCGCGGCCTAATCTCCCGGGCGGACCGGGGGGTGGACACCTCATGGCGACGTAAGCAGTGATTGGCGCCGAAAGCAACCAATCGTGGAATCAAGCTGCTCGGCAGGACCGCAGCTTGGAGTATGGACGAGTCGCCACCCACGAATGGGAAAATGAACACCGATCCCTTGCGGGAGACCGGTGAGGGTTCGGGAAACTTAGGTACGAGCCGAGAAGGCTAGCTCCTTTCCGGAGAAAGGCTACTAGGCATCCCGATATCGCACGGTTATGAACCACCGGCCTCCTACTCAGCATGTTAGGCGATAACGGACTAATCGCATATTTCTTTAAGTTTAAAATTCATTTGAAACCTTTTCTTTCTCGTTTTGAAAACCGTTTTGAGCATATATTATTGAAAGCCAATTTGGTAAAGAATCACCCATTTTGCATAAATTTAAAGTATATAGGAGAGAGAGGGGGAGAAGAAAGAATTGATTTGTTCACAGTGTGATTTTGTTCTTTAGACTATACATTAACTCTAAGCTAATCTCATTCCCCAAAAACGAGTTTATTTACATGGTTCGTACCTTAATTGTCGTTGGAACGATGTAGGTACGTTTCAAAACCCCGTTTAATGATGTTCACTTGAATCGCCGTTGGAACGACTCGAGTGTTTGAAAATGTTGAGGTAAGAGCTTTTAATCCAAAAACGTGGTTAGGCATACAAGTCAATTTATTTTGTACAAACCGTTTAAGAAAACGATTCAAAACTTTATTATTCATAATGAAAACAGTTTTAATTACAAGGTTCGCCTAATTCGTCGTTGGAACGAATTAAGGTTTTAAAACGTGATGATTTTAGGAAATGGTTTAAAAGATCAAGAAAACATTATTTACATTTTAAGAATGTATAGAAAACTTAAGTTTAAACAAATTAAATCCTCTTTTTTTTATTTTATTTTTCCCTTTTCACTCAATTAACCCTTAACATTATCATTATCACAACAATAAACCAACTAAACCAAAATTTACCCAATCAAATGTATTTGAAAGAATATACATATAAGTAGGAAAATAGAGGAATATATATAAATATATATGTATACAAAAAATAAGTAGTTAATACCCATCAACATAACATAGAGAAGATAATATACATTAATAAGTGAAAATAGTGATGAGAATACTTAATAAGTATAATAAATTTTATTCTAATCAAAAGTATAAAAATGAATAAGACTCATGAATAAGAAATCAGCATTTAATCCCTCCCAAAATGATATATGATAAATATGTATAGAAAATAACTTTCTAACAACCCAAAATGTATAGTTTAAATGAACTCAAAAGACAAATCTATCTATATATATATAGATATAATTCAAAAGACAAACTTATATATATACATATTATTTATTAAATCAAATCGATGGAAAATGATATATGAATACATTAAATAAGTATACGTACCAAATATCTAAAAAATAGTTTGAAAATATATATTACATAAATATACATATATATACAAAGGATTAAAAGCTTAAAAGTTAAGAAAGAGGGACCAAAACAGCATTTTTTACATTCCAGCAGATTTACCGATAGAAAATCCGTCGGTAAACAGCAATCAGTGACAGAAAACGGAAAATTACAGAACTGCTCCAACTGTTTCCAGATTTATTCAAAAGCTTTAAATTAAGTCTAATTCAATCGTTTTGGATGTCCGAACTACAAAAAATGGATCATAGTCTATGACGGAAATTTCTAAAACGATGTTTTTATTTTAAAACGTTATTCGGAAATATTTTTTCAAAAATTTATAAATACAACGTTTTTAATACCCGAACTACCTTATAATCGGAACACGGTTCCTATTGGGATATTAAAACGAGGTTTTTTTATTTAAAAACAAAACCGAACATTTATCTAATACGAGACAAAAAAATTAAATAAATACGCATAATTAAATAAAACGTGATAAAATAAATAAATAACTAAGTAAATAAAACTATAGCATAAAAATAAATAAACAAAAGAAATAAATAAATAAAATAAAATAAAACGAGTCTAGTCCTCGGATAATACCTTAAGTTCGGTATTGACAGTTAAAATCGGTTGATCCCGCGTGCTTTTCTGGTGTTTTTGTGTTTTTTGGTAAAATTTTAACTTCTAGGAAATTTGAAATTTTTCGGAAAAAAAATGTCTAGAGTGAGAAGCTCTACCCCCAAAGATCCTCCCTCAAATGCATTGGGATCCGTGCCTTAAATAGGCCACGGATCCCCGGAACTTTGGGCGACGCCCAACTAAAATTGGGCGTCACCCAAAGGGGGTTGGGCAAACGCCCAACATTGTTGGGCGAACGCCCAACGGTCGTTGGGCGTTCACCCAACGTCGCTGGGCGTTCACCCAACGAACGTTGGGCGTCCGACCAACGTCGTTGGGTGTGCACCCAACGGACATTGGGCATTCGCCCAACGATATTCGGGTGTCCGCCCGACGTTGTTGGGCACTCGTCCGGCGACCGCCGAGCGCGCATGCCCGGCAGCCATTGGGCGTGCGCCTTACGCCGTCGGGCGTGTGCCCCGCGCTGACGGGCTTGCGCGCCCAACGGTCGTCGAACGTGCGCCTCGCGCTGCCAGACGTGCGTCCAACTGATGTTGAACACGCGTCGGCTGCCGCTAGGCGCTCGCACGACGTCGCTGAGCGCTCGCGAGCCGTCCTCTTGACGACCGCGACTCACATTAACTCTTCTCTCCTTATTACATATTTTTGTGTGTTTTAAAACTTCTGGAATCAACCGCTTCGACTGTTTTGTTTATAGGTTTTCGTCACAGGTCCTCCGACTCGGTGTCTACAGTTGCCCTTACTTTCCTATTTTGACAGTGATGTGTGTGTTTTGAAAACATTTTTTGCTAACGCAACACATGCAATGTAAAATATATAAAAGTACAAGACATGTAAATAGTAGGAGGAAGAATATCTGACATTCGCGCTGCGCATTCCGGCGTCATTCTCGATTCTTTCCGTCTTTGCCTTTGGATCGGCTGCCGACGGGTGTCCTTCTTTCGGACCCTAGTCTAAGTTGACTGCGGGTAAAAATGGCTCAAAAGTAACCTCGGTGCACGACCGCGAGTAAAATGGCTCAAAAGCGATCCCGGCCTACGACCGGGGGGAAAATGGCTCAAAAGCAACTCCGGTCTACGACCGTGAGTAAAATGGCTCAAAAGCAACCATGGTCTATGACCGGGGGGTAGAATGGCTCAAAAGCAACCCTGGTCCACGACCGCAGGTAAAATGGCTCAAAAGAGACCCTAGTCCACGACCGCGGGTAAAATGGCTCAAAAGCAACCCTGGTCCACGACCACTGGTAAAATGGCTCAAAAGCAACCCCAGTCTACAACTGTGGGTAAAATGGCTCAAAAGCAAGCCCGGTCTACGACCGTGGGTAAAATGGCTCGAAAGCGACCCTAGTCTACGACCGCGGGTAAAATGGCTCAAAAGCAAGGATTGATTCTGAATTCTTTTAAGACACCGTTGTCTGTATTTTCTCACTAGAGCTAGCGTATTAGAGGTTTGAATGGTTCGATAGGAACATCTTTTTAGTTCGGAATGATTCGAACTATCAATTATTTTTCTGTTGACCGTCGTCTGTATTTTGACTGGTGCCACTGTTCTGTAAAAATCGGCCGTCGTCTGGAGTTCTATCTTGATATTATTGGTCACTGTCTGGCAGAAACGTAGGCTGAAACGGACTGCAAATCAGAGGTCTGTGCACCTGGTAATTAATTATTTACTTTTTACCTTTATGTCACATCGTACCTTTTTCACTATTTACGAAAATGCCATTCCCCTCTCCTATATAAGGTGGTGGGGTTTCATTTTAACCCCACACCTTCTCTCTCTCTAACTTTGGATTATTCTCGGGATGGATTTGGACCAACATGATGGCACGAAGGGGATGGAGGCGGGTTTTGTGAACCTTACCATAGTGGACCCGTTTCAGGACCCGGCAACACATCTGAGCCGGACCCAATGTACTCAGGTAAGTACTTTCTTACTTCCTCGTCTTTTGACTAGAACTCTAGGCTTTAGTATCCATACTTGAACATGATTTGCATGCTAACATCTAGATTGCCTTAGAGGACTTTAGTTTAGAAAACACGAATTTCTTTACTTACAAGTAACACTTTATTTATCTTTTTGTAAGAATGCGAACTATGTGCATGTGAATAGTAAAACTACGAACAATGCATGCCAATAGTAAGAATAAACGTGAATAGTGAGCGTGAATAGCAAAAATGTGAATAGTGCACGTGAATAGTAAAAACTTGAATGATGTACGTGAATAGTAAAAATTTGACCAATGCACGTGAATAGTAAAAAATTGACTAATGCACGTGAATAGTAAACTTGACTAAGGCACGTGAATAGTAAAAAACTTGACTAACGCACGTGAATAGTGCACGTGAATAGTAAAAACTCGAATGACGTACATGAATAGTAAAAACTTGACTGATGCACGTGAATAGTAAGCACGTGAAATAGTAAACGTGACTAATGCACGTGAATAGTAAAAACTTAACTAATGCGCATGAATAGTAAAACATGGATAATTCTCTCGGCCAATGTGGGCGAGAGTAGATCAAAGAATAATGAATTAATTAAATCCTATGCAAACAACCCTAGGGAGAGATTTTACAAACTGATGGCCCAAATTGACGAGATATCTCTAGGTTAGATTTGACCGAAAGAACCACTAGATTAATCTTACATGTTCCATTCTTTCCAGTTTATCGGCATCACTGGGACTACTGCGGATATTCACACGTGGTACTCTATGCTAGACGCCGCGGTGAGAGCCCGCGTGCGAGAGTTGGGTTTTGAGCCATTCCTTTTGGCGTTGCCCCGTGCCAACGGGGTGTGCGACCATTTTGGCCTACGGGCCTTATGCGAGCGATGGGTTGACTCGAACCACATCTTTCACCTTTCCTTCGGGGAGATGACCATCTCGCCTCGAGATTTTTCTTTGCTGACTGGGCTTCGGGGGAGTAGCACTCCGGTTCCCTTCTCCTTTGATATGATGCGCCCACGGGTTGACCGTGCTAGACTGGCTGCTTTGATTGGGCCGGGAGTTTATCCATGTCCCAAGTCTACCCCGACGAAGTTTGTCACCACATCGGGGCTTTTGAGTCACAGAGACTTTTGCGGGACTGACAACACCGATCTGGCCGTCCGCAGCTTCCTTATATATGCTTTGAGCGAGACGATCTTCCGCACCAAGAGCGGGACGATTCATACGGGACTTATTCAGGCCTTCAATGATTTGGATGCGGTTGCATCCTACGATTGGGCAGGAGCAGGTCTAGCTTTCCTATACAAGTTTTTGGATTTGACTTGTCGGAAGCGCAAGGATTTCAGTGGCTACACCTTTGCTCTTCTGGTACGTGGTGCATCCTTGACTTGCCCGTTTTATCTTCTTCGCGCTTTACGTTCGTAACCTTTGTTTTCACCGCAGGTTTGGGCCTACGAGAGGCAGATTCTTCCTAGTGAGTCCCGGCGTAGGCCACGGGTGCTGAGACCTCCACTCATGGCTCGATGGAGAGAGTTCGATCTGGGTGTCGCGGAGAGACCGACGGTGGCGCAGCTCCTGGATTGGATCGATTCGTGGACATTGGGACAGGTAGATATCTTCTAGTCGTGCTAGATTCTTGTTTGATCTGACCTGACTTTTTGTGTTTTTAGATCAAGTTCAGGTGGGACGACCTTGACTTTGGTCCCGACTACGCTTATGTTACCATGATTCAGGAGCAACAGAGCGTGCTCACCGGCCCTTGCGTGCGGGCTTGGTACTTGGGCGACCGGGGCATCATCGGGATTAGGGCCTCGCATTGGACACCAGGCGAGATCCCTGTCTCTATGTTCGTGGTGCGGACCATGCCTTTGTCGATCATTCGTCGGGACTTGACCCGTTGATTCGTTGGTAGAGAGGTGTGGATTCACGCCGGGGGCCGTGCTGCTTACTTATCGACCTTGTTGAGTGCGAGGGATGCCCCAGCGGTAGCGATGGAGGTGGACCCCGAGGCAGACGTGTTTTCGTGGGAGGCTATCTCAGCAGTCTTTGGTTGGGAGGAGGTCCTGGTGAGTGGTTCGGCCTATTTATCTTTATTTACGAGATAGTTAGCGGTACTTATTGTGTTTCTATTTTCATGAGGGCTTCTGGAGGAGTGCTCATCTGTCAGACTTCTTTGATGGTGCTCGAGCTCAGACATCCACGAGCGAGCCGCCCTACTATGTCGGCGAGTCCTCTAGCGCTGCCCGATCGGAGAGGTCCCCTTTAGGCGTACTTGTCCCGGACTTTGGGAGGGATTTTACGACTATTTTTTATGATGAGTCCGAGGTGGCCTACGCTGGTGTTGAGATGGCTCCTCATGTCTTTACGTCGAGGGTACCGTTTGATCCTTCAGACGCTCTCCAGACTTCGAGGGAGACTTGCACGGATTACGTGGGGCTGTCTGGTTATCTCCGAGATCGACTTAGTTTGCGCTGTGCTGACCACCTGGTAAGTATCCTTATTTTATTTTAGTGTAGTGGAATGTATGCATATATGTATGTATGATTTCTATTCTTGCCAGTATTTCTTTTTTTTTATCTGTTTTCTTTTTTTTAGAGTGACCTTCACACACATGAGCGGAGACGGAGCGAGTCAGTGCGGGAGGCCGATGCCAGGGTCTGCCAAGTCTACCGTGAGAGGAATGACTACTAGTCAGGGGTGATGCGGACAGAGACCGAGGGACGTCTTGCCGTTGAGGAGAGGGCACGAGAGGAGAGTATCGGACGCCTTACCACTAAGGAGAGAGCGCGAGTTGCCGAGGAGAGAATTCGAGTCGCCGAGGAGACCCTATCTGCGGAGCGGGCGTCTCATCTGAGGGATTTTGAGGCTCACTGGAATTTCCCTCCTTATTAGGCTTATCATGTATAGCTTTGTATCTTTTTATTAGAATTACCCCGATGTATAGCTTGTGTATAGGGAGTGGGGTAGGTAGTATGTAGGCTTTTTATTGTGAAAAGAAAGTTAAGAAATGTATAACGCATGATTCGTATTACCATGCATTCAGTAGATTGTAACGATTCCAATCATTCTCTTCGAATATATTCATGTCTTTATTTATTTACAAACAACTGAAATACTTAGCCGCTTATACATTATTTTTGTAATTGCTCAAGATATAACTATTGTTACCAGGACCTGCCTTTTTCGGTTTTCAGATCCCAGCGATTTTTCATCTCTCCTTTTACGATCTCAGAATTTTCAAATGAGTGCCCTTTCGAGTTTTCACCCATTGGGATGTCCCTTATTGTTGCATAGGCCGCCCTTTGTGGGTTTTCGACCTATCGGGAATTTTTTTTTTTTTTTTACGAAAAGTATTTCTTAAGCCTATCCAGATTGGTAGGTTCGGAGAATTCCATGCCGTCCATAGTAGTTAACTTCACCGCTCCTTTGCTTAGTATCGTCTTCACGAAGAACAGCCCTTCCCAATTAGGCTTAAACTTGCCCCTAGGGTCGGTGTGCGTCACACGGATCTGTTTCAGCACCAAATCTCACTCTTTGATAGGGCTGGCCTTGACCTTTTTGTTGAAGGTTCGAGCCATCCTTCTTTGATATAACTGCACATGGTAAAGGGCTTCCATCCTTTTTTCATCAACTAACGCCAACTGTTCATATCGCTTCTTCACCCATTCCGTCTCGGGAATCTCTGCTTCCACTGTGATTCTCAACGATCTCTTTTCGATCTCAATTGGGAGAACGGCTTCTGCGCCGTATACTAAGGAGAACGGCGTTGCCCTAGTCGAGGTTCTAACTGTCGTGCGATAAGCCCATAACGCGAGTGGGAGCTGCTCATGCCAATTCCGATGTGATTCTACTGTTTTTACAAGAATTCTTTTAAGGTTCTTATTAGCTGCTTCTACTGCCCCATTAGCTTGTGGTCGATAAGGAGAAGATTTATGATGCTAAAAAAATGTAAAATCTACAAAAGGATAATCAGCATTAGTAATCGTAGGATCTAGTTGTACAAAAACAAAAGAAAATTTGGATTTTTTAATGCCGTACTCCTAGAAGAGACTTCTTACTTCCCTCTGAAACTGGACCCCGTTATCCGTAACCATGTGATGAGGCACTCCGAACCTGGTGATCAAGTGTTTCTCAATGAACTTTCTCATCTGCTTGGATCCCAATTTGCTAAACGACTCTGCCTCTACCCACTTGGTGAAGTAATCGGTGGCGACTGCAATAAACTTGTGCCCATTCAAAGCATTAGGCCTTACCTCACCAATGATATCAATGCCCCAAGCCGCAAATGGCCAAATAGGTGCTAACACATGTAATTCCATGGCTGGAAGGTGACTACAATCTCCGTGGATTTGACAATCGTGACATTTTTTTGCATACTCGTTACAATCTCTTTCCATGGTGAGCCAATAGAAGCCTTGCCTTATGATTTTCTTTGCTAACACCGCTCCTCCCATATGGGCCCCACAAATTCCTGAGTGTACTGATTCCATTGCCTCGCGGGCTTCTCCCGCATCCAAGCACCTTAGTCGTAAACCATCGGCGTGTCTTTTGTAAAGCAAGTCATTATGGATGACGAGCTGCTGAGCTAACCTTCTAATCACAGCCTGATCCCTAAGTTCTGATTCTGCCGGGTATGTTCCGCTTTTCATGTAGTTTACGATATCGAAATACCACGACTTTTCATCTGCCCCTAATAGCATTACATCTTCCTAGCATGGTTTGTGAGACCTTCTCAACATTAAAGGCTTCGAGGCAAGGTTTCGAGGATTATCCCATACTGACACCAAAGTGGCCAAAGCATCCGCTGCCTGGTTCCGTGCTCGAGGAATGTGATAAAAACGACACTCGCTGAATCTTAGTGCCAACCCTTCTAGCTGGTCTACGTATGTACATAGCCTTTCTTCCCTCACTTCCCAGTTTCCTTGTGCCTGTTTGATGATCAACTTTGAGTCGCCCTAGATTTCGACATATGATGCTCCCAGTGCTACTAATGACTCTAACCCATAGATGCACGCTTCATATTCGGCCATGTTATTAGTGAGAGGGAAGGATAGCTTCTTTGCCATCGGGATCCTTTCTCCCTCTGGTGAGATAAGTAGCACTCCTACTCCGGCTCCATTTGAATTAACTGCTCCGTCGAAGAACATTTTCCATGTTATGACTTCTATTGCGTTCAAGTGCTCATCGGGGAAATCATAGTTTATCTCTTCTTCTGTTACGTTTAGAGGTTGATTGGCCAGAAATTCTGCTACGGCCCTTCCCTTGATAACCTTCTTCGTTACGCATTCAATATCAAACTCGGACAAAAGCAACAACCATCGGGCTAGCTTCCCTGTTAAAGATGGAGTTCGGTACAGGTACTTCACGGGGTCCATCCGAGAAATAATGATTGCTTTATATGATTGAAAATAGTGCCGTAGTTTCTTTGTCAACCATACTACTGCCACACACGTCTTTTCGATCATGTTGTACTTAAGCTCATATTCCAGGAACTTCTTACTTAGATAATACACCGCGTGCTCCACACCGGTGTCTCCTTCTTGGGCCAACTTTGCCCCAATAGATCGCTCCTCGATCGCCACATAGAGGAGAAGAGGTTTGCCTAGTTTAGGCGGTCTTAGCACCGACGGATCGGATAAGTAATTCCGGATGTGCTCCAAAGCTTGCTGACACTTATCATTCCAAATTGTGGGTTGATCTTTCCGTAGAAACTTAAAGATTGGCTCGCAGATTGTGGTAAGTCTCGTTATGAACCGACTGATATACTGAACCTGCCCCAGAAACCCTTTCACCTCTTTTTCGTTCTTCGGTGCCGGCATTTCCCGTATGGCCTTTACTTTATCGGGATCTACTTCGATTCCCTTATTTCCGATTACGTAGCCTAAGATTTTCCCCGACGAAACGCCGAAAAAGCACTTCTTCGGGTTAACCTTAGTTTGAATTCCGCGATTCGGGCCAAAAACTTCTCAAGCGCAGCAAAATGCCCCTCTCTCGTCTCTGACTTTACCATCATGTCATCCACATAAACTTCTACCTCCTTGTGTATCATATCATGGAACAGTGTTGTAGCCATTCGCTAGTAAGTTGCCTCGGCATTCTTCAAACCAAACGGCATCACCCTATAGCAGTATGTTCCCCACTCGGTTGTGAATGAGGTTTTTGCTTTGTGTTTCTCGGCCATCTGAACTTGCATGTATCCCATGAAACCGTCCACATTCGTGTGTAAGACGCTCGATGCTGCACTATTGATCAATACGTCAATATGAGGCAATGCGAACTCATCTTTCGGGCATGCCTTATTAAGATCTCTATAATCAACGCATATTCTCACTTTGTCGTCCTTCTTTGTGATGGGCACTACATTGGCGACCTAAGGGGGATAGTCGATTACTTCGATGAACCCTGCTTCTAACTGCTTCTTCACTTCTTCTCTGATCTTATCTGCCCATTCCGATCTCATGCGTCAGCGCTTCTGCTTTACGGGCTTCGCATCGGGGTATGTTGGAATACGGTGAGTTACGATTGATTGATCAATTCCTGGCATGTCTTCGTATGTCCAAGTAAACACTATTTCGTATTTTTCAATTATTCTCTCAAATTCTTTCCTCTCTTCAATAGTTAATTCTTGAGCAATTTGTATAAGTTTAGGATTTTCATCCGTGCCAAGATTGAAAGTTGACATTTCTATTGTATTGATTTCAAATGTAGGCATGTTATATGAATGAGAATGCATGGAATGATCACGATCAACATCAAGCAAGTAAGCAAAATCAGAATTCATTTCATTGATAGTGTGGGCGAGTACATCATCGGATTCAAATAAAGCAGTAATACAATTTTCATCATCGGGGTTCTCGGGTTTCTCATAGGCTTTGGAGGTACCTGTTGAAACACCTTTCCACAGGATTTTGATTTGACAAAATTAATTAAGTGAAATTAAATATTCTACAACACACTAAGTTTAAATGCTTTGATTTATTCCTACTAATGTGTTTGTTCAATGTTGAGTTTATAATTGTTATAAGACATGAAGATCATAAGGCCCAAGCCTATATGGAAGTCAAGACCCAAGTCAAACAAGCCCAAGATCACTCAGCCCGCGTATTTCAAAACGCTGTCGTTGAAGTGATGAAACGCAAGCTGAGCAAAGAAGGATCCAGAAGATCCACGTAGTCAACTTCGGCTAGAAGCTGCTGAGCTGTCTCGACAAAACGTACAAGACAGCCACTGAGCACAAGGCAACTTCCAGACAAAGTATTTCCTCTTCCGGTAAAGAACAGAAGACGCAGGAAGCTGTCTGGTTGACGTTACCTAAAATGGAGGAACATACTGTCACACTGACCGAAGAACAGAAGATGCTGGAATCTGATTGGCCAAGAGAACTGCTGACAGACTGAGTGAAAATGACCTATAGCCGTTTGCCTCCAACGGTTATTTCAAAATTCAAAATAACCAGAAGCTCTCATAGCTCTCTATAAATAGAGCATTCAGAATCCACATTATATACAGAACTTTGAGCAAAAAGTCGTCACGCTGACCAAACGCATATAAAAGTTCTGCAGAAAAGAGCAAAGCAAATCTTACACTACAAGTTCATACATCAGTGTAAAAGTCTAGAGTGATTGATCTTCAATCATCTAAGGTGTTCTAGCAATTGTTGTTTTGGACAAATCTTTATGATTTCTAGGAAATAGAAAGGAGAAGCTGAGTACTCGGTTTTAGTACTTAGTGATTTAGAATAGAAGTGAGTAGAGGTATAGAGGAAGGTACTCTTGTTATACTCAGCTTCTGATTTGTAAAGGGTTTTCGAGTCTCTACCTTTAAAGAGCTCAGTAGTGAATTGGAAACTCGGAACGTGTTCCTGGGACAGGACGTAGGCTTAGAAGAAGCCGAACCTGGATAACTCCGCTGAGTGAAGTATTTATAACCCTTAACTCCTTAATATATTGCTTGCTTAAAACAAACTAAAGCTGACTAAGTAAAAAGAAGTCAAGCTGAGTTGTGCGTTGCCAACAAGTTAGTTCAGGAATAGACTCTAAATGCTATTTCCTGACCTAAGCAACGAAGCTGACCTAGTCACTAGTTGACTAAGCCAGTGTCTTGCTGATTGCTAAGCGCCGCTGTTATATAATCTTTTCTCAAAGAAAAGAAATCTGCCCTAATCAATTCAAAAAGGTAGAATAGTTCCTAACCCCCCCTGGAACGATACTTGCAACCTTACAAGGGACCAACAAGTGGTATCAGAGCTTAAAGGCTCATTGCTAAAGGTCTAACAACCTTGAGCTGATCCATAACATGGGCGAAAACAGCACTCAGTTTCTTCCCGGAAACTAGACAACTCAGATATTACCTGAGGGGCTGTCCATTACTAGGCCTCCCTTATTCTTCGGGTCAAATTATGCCTTTTGGAAGAATAGGATGAAGAACTTCATTCAAGCTACAAACATGAGTGCCTGGCTATCTATAGTTCAAGGCCCGTTTGTACCTGTGAAAATTGTTGCTGGCCAATCAGTTGTAAAAGCTGAAGTTGAATGGATAGAGGATGATCTTAAGAAGCTGCAAAATCATGCCTCGGCTATAAACATGCTTCACTGTGTGTTAGATGCTGCAGAATACAACAAAATATCAGGTTTTGAATCAGCACAGGAGATCTGGAAAAAGCTAGAGGTCACCTATGAAGGAACCAATAAGGTGAAAGAATCAAAGGTGAATCAACAAATGAGACTGTACGAGCTGTTCGAAATGAACAATGATGAGGGGATTTCTGAAATGAATGCAATATTTACCAACATCGTAAATGAGCTCAAAAGACTTGGAAAAACCTTCACTGAAGAAGAACAAGTCAAAAAGATCCTCAGAATCCTTCCTAAGGATTGGCAAGCCAAGAAGACAGCCGTTGAAGAAGCTCAGGATTTAACCACCTACAAATACGATGAACTCATTGGCTCGCTGCTGACTCATGAGATATCCATGAAGAACTTTAAGGTGAAAGAAAAATCCGAAGACAAGAAGCAAAAATCACTTGTCATGAAAGCTGACTCAACTGATGATGGCTCAACTGACGATGAGGAGATGGCCATGTTTACCAGAAAAATGAAGAGGCTATTCAAGAGAAATGACAAATACTCCAAAAAGCCTTATAAAAAATTTGATAAGTATAAGGCTGACTCAAGTGACAGCAAATTCAAGAAAGATAGCTCAAAGCCCATAACATGCTTTTAGTGCCATCAACCTGGCCACATCAAGTCAAGCTGCCCAATACTGAGGAAAGACAAAAAGAATGGCAAGAAGGCAATGGTGGCAATGTGGAGTGACAGTGTTGATTCTTCATCAACTGAAGCTGAGGCCACAGAGTCAGCAAAGATATGCTTCATGGCTGACGAACTTGCGGAGCCATGCATTTCTGAGCATGCCGACCATTCTGATGAGTCAGATAATGAAGGGCACTCTAATGAGGTAATCTCACTCCTTCAACTCAGAAATGAAATGGGTAATGTGCTGAGTGACCTCTACACACTTATCAGAAAGTGTAATAAGAAGGTTAAAGTACTCAGCCAGCGTTGTGATGAAGTGGAAGAGGTTAAACTGAGTGACCTCAGATACCTTCTTCAGGACAACTCAGTTCTGCATGAAAATATGAAAGTCATTCATGAGTCCGTCTCTGAAGTCCAGTCAGTTTCAAAGAAACTGAGGAAGGACATCACAACCATCCAGAACCATTTAAAGGTTCCTAACAAAAATAATTTTCCTCTGAAAACTAAGTATCAAGGTACTCAGCAGAGACGAAATCCCCAGAGAAGAGTCCAGTGTGACTTTTATGGGAAGATAGGACACACCACTAAGGTGTGCTGGCATGCTCAGCACTGGGGTGCTGACAAGTCAGTAAAAGATCCTAAGCAGAAGGTCAGTTGTGACTTCTGTGGAAAAGGTGGCCATACTGTCAATGTATGTCGCCACAAGATAAAATTTGATGCATTACCTGCTGAACCTAACAAACCAGGACCAAAAAAGAATTGGGTACCTAAAAGAAACTGACCACAATGCAGGTAAGCCTGAGATGTGCCGAGAAGTAAAAAATGTGGTACATTGACAGCGCATGCTCAAGGCATATGACGGGTGATGAAACTCAGTTCATCACGTTTGAACGTAAACGAGGAGGAAGCGTAAGTTTCGGAGACAACAAAAAGGGTAAGATAGTTGGATCAGGTACCGTTGGAGGTAATCCCACTATTGAATCTGTCTCCCTAGTCAGCGGACTCAAATATAACTTACTCAGTGTAGCTCATCTATGTGACAATGGGAGAAAAGTTATATTTGATGATACTGGATGTAAAATATATGAGGGAAAAACAAATGAGTTGATTTTAACTGCCCCTCGGATAGACAACGTCTTTATGCTGAATCTAGAAAAGAAGTTTTCAAAAACTGTATGCTTAGTCACAAAGGAAGAAAATTCCTGGCTAAGGCACAGGAGACTTGGTTATGTAAGCATGGACCTCCTGGCCAAATTAGCAAGAAAGCAATTGGTTGAGGGACTGCCTGAACTAAAATTTCAAAAAGACCAACTATGCCACGCTTGCCAAGCTGGTAAACAAACCAAGCAATCTTTTCACAGTAAAAACATTGTCTCAACTAAGCTTCCATTAGAAATGCTACATTTGGATCTCTTCGGTCCAATCCAGCCGCTGAGTCTGGGTGGAAGAAGATTTTCCTTAGTCATTGTAGATGATTTCTCTCGGTATACGTGGGTTATCCTGCTGACCAGCAACGATGAAACCTTTGAGACATTTTCAACCTTGGTTAGAAAAATTGAAAATGAAAAAGACCTAAAATTAGCTCATATCCATAGTGATAACGGTGGAGAATTCAAAAATCAAAAGTTTGTCGAATTCTGTGAAGCCATCGGCATTGACCACAACTTCTCTGCTCCTAGAACATCTCAGCAAAATGGGGTTGTAGAAAGGAAGAACAGAACTCTGGTTGAAATAGCCAGGACAATGCTGGATGAGCATATGCTTCCAAAGTATTTTTGGGGAGAAGCTCTCAACACAGCATGCTACATTCTTAATAGGGCTTTAGTTAGACCTATACTCAAGAAACCCCCATATGAACTTTGGAAAGGACGAAAGCCCAATATTGGATACTTTCGTGCCTTTGGCTGTAGATGTTTTATTTTAAATACCAAAGATAGCTTAGCCAAATTTGATTTAAAAGCTGATGAGGCTATCTTTCTAGGCTACTCAACAAACAGCAAAGTATATAGAGTCTTTAATAAGAGAACTCAAGTATTAGAAGAATCTATACATGTGCAATTCGATGAAACTGACCCTGCAGAAAGATACCAGCCGCTGATAGAAGATGAACCTAACTCAGCACATGCTGATCAAGAACCAGCTACTGAGTCCTTCACAAAACGGCTGACCAAGAGTAAGAGTGAACCTAAAATTACTTTCACTGACCAATCTACTTCTGCAGAGAATGTTGAAACACAAATAGAACAAGACACGAGTCTACCCAAGGAGATAAGAATCCCAAGAGGGCATTCAGAAAATGCAATTCTTGACTCAGCTGGAAATACGCTGATGACTAGGAATCAACTAAGGAAGTATCTCGAAAATGTAGCTTTCGTCTCAGTTCAGGAGCCGAAGAACTTTACCGAAGCTGAGCATGACGAATACTGGATGAATGCCATGCAAGAGGAACTCGATCAATTCAGGAGGAATAATGTATGGGAACTACCATATCCAAGGAGCCAAAAGACCATTGGAGCGAGATGGGTCTTCAGGAACAAGCTGGATGAACAAGGAAACGTAGTCAGAAACAAGGCAAGACTTGTAGCTCATGGCTACAGTCAGCAAGAAGGTATTGACTATGGTGAGACCTTTGCCCCAGTGGCAAGGATATAAGCAATTAGGATTTTGTGTGCATATGCCTCTTATATGAATTTTAAACTATTTCAAATGGATGTTAAGAGTGCATTTCTTAATGGAGTAATAAACGAGGAGGTCCATGTCAATCAGCCTCCAGGGTTTGAGGATCCCAAGTTTCCAAATCACGTTTATAAACTCAAAAAGGCTCTGTATGGTCTCAAACAAGCACCACGTGCTTGGTATGAGAGGCTGACCAACTTCTTACTGACTAGAAACTATGTCAGGGGTCAAGCTGATACAACCTTATTCATTAAAAGAAAGGGTAAAGATACCCTGCTGGCTCAAATATATGTAGATGACATTATATTTGGTGCTACTAACGAATCTATGTGCAAGGAATTTAGTAAGCAAATGCAGACTGAGTTCGAGATGTCAATGATGGGAGAACTCAACTTCTTCCTTGGTCTTCAAATCAAACAAGGGAAGAATGGCATCTTCATCAGTCAGACTAAATATGCCAAAGAGATATTGAAGAAATATGAATTAGAACATTGTAAGCCAATATCCACTCCTATGGGCACTGACACTATCCTCTGCGCTGATGAAAATGGTAAGTCAGTAAACAGCAAGTTGTACCGAGGTATGATTGGCTCTCTACTTTACTTAACAGCAAGTAGGCCGGACATTTAGTTCTCAGTATGTTATTGTGCTAGATATCAGGCTAACCCTAAGGAATCCCATTACATAGCTGTAAAAAGGATCCTTAGATATTTGCAAAGCTCAGTGAATGCAGGCTTGTGGTATCCAAATACACATGATTTCACACTCATCGGATACACTGACGCTGACTATGGACGAGACAAGCTGGAAAGAAAAAGCACCTCTGGAGGATGCCATTTCCTAGGAAGCTGTCTTGTATCATGGTTCAGCAAGAAGCAGGCGTCAGTAGCGCTATCCACAACTGAAGCTGAGTACATTGCTACTGGAAGCTGTGTTGCTCAAATCCTATGGATTAAGCAACAACATGAAGACTATGGTGTTCAAACAAAGACAATTGAAGTTAAATGCGACAACAAAAGTGCAATTGACCTCTCAAAGAACCCAATCCAGCACAGCATGATGAAGCATGTCAGCATAAGACATCACTTCATCAGAGACCATGTACTCAATGAAGAAATCAAGCTGTCTTACGTACCAACAGATGAGCAGCTTGCTGATATCTTTACAAAGCCTCTAGCACGAGAGCAATTCAGCATACTGAGAGAAGCCATTGGTATGTTTAATCCACTATCTTAAATTCCTAAGTAAAGAATGTGATATAATGCATGCTGAATGAATGATAACATGCTGAGTGTCTTTAAAGAATATCTGTCAAAATCACATACACAGTAACTCATGCACACTGAGTAAGTTATCTCAAACCGAGTAACTAATTACTCCCACTATCCGTTGCACAAAGCTGACCACTCAGAATATGGAACGTTTGGAACAACAAACGCTGAGTAAAGCAATCAATGCAAACGCACGCGTAATGACACCTGGACAACGCATGCGCCAAATACGTCATTAAGTGTCATAAATGTCAGGATTTCTGCCGATTGGACAACCCAAGGGCAAAACCGACCTAAATTCAAACGGAACCCCAAATTAAAATTCTATAAATAGTAGGTATTTCCCCACTACTTGTTCCCTACGCGTACTGAACCTTCAAAAGCTTCAGAATTTTCCTTAAGCACTTAAGAACTCCAGAACTTCAAAAAAATGTCTTTCAGCAAAAATACCTTCTCTACAACCCTCAAATCCACTGATCAGGCTGGTCCTTCAACTAGCATGGTAAGAAGGATGATCAAGATACACTCGTGGGCCAAGAATCAAGAAGTACTAAGGAGCCGATACTTTCATTCTGGTTTGTTCTCTTCTGAGAAACCATTCTGTGAGTGGATCAAAAAGAACAAATAGGAAGGTCTCTTCTCTCTTTCCGAACAAACCTATCCCATGATAGTGAGAGAATTCTACTCCAACCTGCACGTTGATGCAGATGATTCTGACTACTTAGAAACCACACTTAAGGGTCAAAAGATAGTGACAACTCCTGAATATCTATCAACACTACTAGATATACCAAACATAGGGATTCAGTTCAGAACAACAAAGGAGCCAATACCAACAGCCATCGCAGAAAAGATGAAGGGGTTCTGTAAACCCAGAGACTACAAAGGAGAAGTACCCAGAACCTGCATGGGCAAAAATCAGAAGATGGTCCACTTCATGCTGACCAACTTCATCTTTCCTAAACTCAGCTCACCCTCATCCGCCTCCAAATTTGAACAATGTTTCATCTGGCATATGCTGACCAGCACTCCATTCAATCTTCCTGTCTTTTTGGTCGGAGCTTTTCAACGAAGTGGAAGGAAGCTCCGTTTAGGTTCTCTCATCACAAAGATAATACAGGACAAGAATATAGAAACTGTTGGTGAAGTAAGTTCATCAGGAAATGTTATAACTGCAAGTCTGCTGAATGGACTATCACATAGTCAACCCTTGAAAGGATATGACGAAAATGGAACCACTGAGAAGGAGGATATTATCGCTGAGATTGAGCAACCCATTGGAGAAATGGAAAATCTAGCAGATCTGGAGGATATTATAGCTGATGTTATGGCTGAAACTGCTCAATCTGTTGAAGGTACAGAACCAACAAGTGAACCTCAAACTGAGTACACTTCTACTGTGCCATCTGAAATTGCTCAAGCTGAGAAGAAGAATAAAAAGGGAACCTGCTCAAAGGAGATGTGTACTGACCCACGAAAGGTAAGGCTAATGGAACGAAACAACAAGAAAGCTGATCAGGACAAAGCTGAGTCAGCTCAGAAGAAAATGAGAACAGAAGAAGAAACTGTTCTTGAGCCCACTCCTACCAAATTTGCACACCTAGGTGCTACTGAATCAGGACGGCGTGTCATAGCCTCAGCTCACACTCTGGTTCAAGAACAAGTTCATCCTCCACCAAGCCCTAACCAGTCCACTCAAGATCAGTCCTCTCATCCATCTGTAACTCACCCAATTCTGCGTGAAATCCATGATCTGATCAACCACTTCTCTTCGGCTCAGGCGCAACAACCAACCCAACCTCAAATGACCCAAATGACCAAACTCATGTTGACTATGGTCAATCACATGAATTATTTGGAGGGTCAAATTCGTCTGCTGCAAGAACTCATCAAGTCCACTGCCCCTACATGAAATTTGCCTACTGTTGATGCTGGCAAAATGGGGGAGAAAAGTGGCAATTCAGGAGAAGGAACTCCAAGTTAGAAAGTTAGAAGTTAGGGAAGAAATTAGAAGTTAGGAACTCCCTATGCTATGTATGTCTTTATTTGTTTTAGCAATTCAATATGCCTAATTTCTTTGTGTTATTATGCATGTTGCGTAAAAATTAATGTTTGAACTTATCTGATATAAACCATTGAACAAATAAATTACTCAGCACCCTGTCACTATACATTACTTTCGCTGAATACTGAGTAAAATAGAATATGTCCCATAAGCTGACCTATATCTAAAAACTGACCTTAGGCTTATTCAATTAAACCTTAGAATGTTTAGAATAAAACTAAGTCAGTAGCTCAGACGGGGGAGTTCACTTAATCAAAAAAGGTCAACTATCATGGGGGAGCTCAACACTGAGTTCCTTGCTGATTAGTTTTGCCAACATCAAAATGGGGGAGTTTGTTGAAACACCTTTCCACAGGATTTTGATTTGACAAAATTAATTAAGTGAAATTAAATATTCTACAACATACTAAGTTTAAATGCTTTGATTTATTCCTACTAATGTGTTTGTTTAATGTTGAGTTTATAATTGTTATAAGACATGAAGATCATAAGGCTCAAGCCCTATATGGAAGTCAAGACCCAAGTCAAACAAGCCCAAGATCACTCAACCCGCGTATTTCAAAACGCTGCCATTGAAGTGATGAAACGCAAGCTGAGCAAAGAAGGATCCAGAAGATCCACGTAGTCAACTTCGGCTAGAAGTTGCTGAGCTGTCTCGACAAAACATACAAGACAGCCGCTGAGCACAAGGCAACTTCCAGACAAATTATTTCCTCTTCCGGTAAAGAACAGAAGATGAGGAAGCTGTCTGGTTGACGTTACCTAAAATGGAGGAACATACTGTCACACTGACCGAAGAACAGAAGATGCTGGAATCTGATTGGCCAAGAGAACTGCTGACAAACTGAGTGAAAACGACCTATAGCCGTTTGCCTCCAACGGTTATTTCAAAATTCAAAATAACCAGAAGCTCTCACAGCTCTCTATAAATAAAGCATTCAGAATCCACATTATATACAGAACTTTGAGCAAAAAGCCGTCACGCTGACCAAACGCATATAAAAGTTCTGCAGAAAAGAGCAAAGCAAATCTTACACTACAAGTTCATACATCAGTGTAAAAGTCTAGAGTGATTGATCTTCAATCATCTAAGGTGTTCTAGCAATTGTTGTTTTGGACAAATCTTTATCATTTCTAGGAAATAGAAAGGAGAAGCTGAGTACTCGGTTTTAGTACTTAGTGATTTAGAATAGAAGTGAGTAGAGGTATAGAGGAAGGTACTTTTGGTATACTCAGCTTCTGATTTGTAAAGGGTTTTCGAGTCTCTACCTTTAAAGAGCTCAGTAGTGAATTGAAAATCTCAGAACGTGTTCCGGGGACAGGACGTAGGCTTAGAAGAAGCCGAACCTGGATAACTCCGCTGAGTGAAGTATTTCTAACCCTTAACTCCTTAATATATTGCTTGCTTAAAACAAACTAAAGCTGACTAAGTAAAAAGAAGTCAAGCTAAGTTGTGCGCTGCCAACAAGTTAGTTCAGGAATAGACTCTAAATGCTATTTCCTGACCTAAGCAACGAAGCTGACCTAGTCACTAGTTGACTAAGCCAGTGTCTTGCTGATTGCTAAGCGCCGCTGTTATATAATCTTTTCTCAAAGAAAAGAAAAATCTGCCCTAATCAATTCAAAAAGGTAGAATAGTTCCTAACCCCCCCCTTGGAACTATACTTGCAACCTTACAAGGGACCAACAGTACCGGGCTCATCCACCGCTCCCACAGTGGCCTCCATAGTGATCACCTGCTCCTCGGCATTCAAATCTAACATCATGATCTCCTCGATGAAGCAGCTTTCCTTTCCTTTGCCCCAATCGGTAACATCATTGAAGATCTTGAAACCTGACAAAATCTTTCCTTCAGTGCTAGTCCATAACTTGGGGGTCCCTGAATAAGCCTTTCCATGCCCCATGTTCACAAAATACTTCCTTAGGCCCACCTTTCCTTCACCACTTGTGTTGGACGGACCTCCCGGTTCATATCCCAAACCTCTCCGGGTTTTCTGACTCTTGAAGTCCGAAAATTCTGGCAACCCTTGATGGTGTTCTCCCAAACCCATACCAGGGATGAAGCCTCCTTTCATCATCTTCACCACATCGGAGGTCATGCTAGACTCGTAAATCCCAGAAACTTGGAATTCGGAGAAAAGCTGAGGCTCAATTCCCAATGCCGCCACCGAGCTCAATTTTTCTGCTCTGATCGTCACTATCTCCTCCCCGAAGGGGAATTTGATCATTTGGTGGAGCGTGGAGGGCACACCTCCCAACTTGTGGAACCATGGACGTCCCAATAACACGGCAAATGTCACCGTTATATCCAGCATGGTGAATTCAGTCTCCTCTTCATGCAGCCCTACTTTCAGCTTAGCCTTAAAAACTCCTTCGATATGCCTACGGCTATCATCATAAGCCCTGATCACAGTTTCTGAGGCTGTCAAGTCTCCTCTCTCTACTCCCAATTTCGACAAAAGTTTTAGCGGGGCAAACATTAATGGCCGATCCATCATCGACCATCACGCAGCTAGTCTTCTTCCCGTTAATCTCAACCCGGATGTACAAAGGCTTATTGTGAGCTTTCCCCTCCTCTAGGAGATCCTCGTCGGTAAACGTGATTTCGGTTTTCTTTCCAGCCATAATTGCCCCTACTAGCACTGTCGGCTCAGTATCGGTAGAAATAACCAAATTCTGCAGCTCTTTCATCAGATTTTCACGATGGTACTTGGAATGGCATAAGACTTCCCAAACCGTAGACTTAGCTTGTGTCTTCTTCAACTGCTCAAGGACTTGGTCATCTGGCTTGGGAGCCGATCCTTCCCCTATCTCAGTTTCAACCATAGGTGCCTTTCCCTCGGCCACTCGACCTGATCTTGTCATGATGGTGATTTTCGGCTCA
Source organism: Euphorbia lathyris (assembly GCF_963576675.1). Lineage (NCBI taxonomy): Eukaryota > Viridiplantae > Streptophyta > Magnoliopsida > Malpighiales > Euphorbiaceae > Euphorbia > Euphorbia lathyris. The sequence goes on from NC_088910.1 coordinate 95,634,667, forward strand.
TCCTCAGATTCATCCCAAATATTGATAGGAATCCTCTGATTAGCATCCTCCTCATCCGAAGAACTTTTCCAAATGTCCACAATCATTAGATCCATTACGTGAGGAACGTTTGGATTCAAATAAAAGGGATCTGCTGATCCATACAAAGCCCAATCTATCAAATCATCATAATCCCGGAGGGACACTCTACTCATCCTTCTTGCTGCCAACGGAATAGCACCTCATTGTATGCACATAACCTGTACCTTATTACTCATCGTTTCATGACACTGCTCATAACGGTGCCTCCACCTCCTAGCGTAGTCCCCGAATGGTTCCTCGGGGAATTGCCTGATCCTATCCAGATCATCCAATGATCCCGTCCATGGAACATACATTTCATACCTCGCCACAAAGGCGCTCCTAAGAGGTATCCAATGACCCATTTCCTCTTCTGATAGGCCCTGGTGCCACAACAAGGCTTCTCCCATTAGGATTTCCGGGAAATGTTCATGTAATTCACATTGTGGGAATCCGGCATCGTACATATGGTTGCGGAATATCCTCGCATACTCAACGGGATCTTGGTATCCACCATACCTAGGCATTGCCAACACTGCCTCGGGTGTTTCATAAGAGGGCGAGTCCGGGGTTTGCTCCGCTAGCATCCATACTGTATACTCTTTGATAAACCTCTTTGTCATTGCCGCCCAATCGGTCTTGACATGCATCGGGAGTGCCATATACCACATCAATGGCTCACCCATCAATGAATTACAAAACAAACTGGTGATCTCTTCTTCCTTAAAACCCAAAGGCCCCATGGCCGATAAGTAGAAATGAAGGTGCTCCATAGGGTCCTTCTTGCCGTTATACTTACTAACCCTCGGTAACGGATGCTTGATAGGTCCAATCTGCATCGCAAAGCGCTCTGTAGTCCTGTCCTTAGCTCTTTGGTACTTTTCTAAGAATAAATCTGATAATCGATCCCAATCATGTTTACACGAGTCGGGTAATGAGTGGAACCATCCCAAAGGTTCGCCTATCAGCGAATGGTGGAACCACTGAGCAATCTCGTCCACCCCGAAGGATTCAACAAACATATCGCGCATGTATTCACGCAAGTGCACCTCGGGATTCTCTCCACCACTAAACAGACCCAATTCTGGCACGATAGTTCGAGACGACCCTTCTCCGGTCTCTTCAGCACTATCTTCATCATACGGTGCTTCACCATCCAATCCCTCATCCATCATTTCATCCTCTTATTCCTCACCGAGGAAAGACACATATAAACCATTTCCTACGTTGCTCTTCTCGTCGGGATCTAACAACTCCTCTTTGCTTTCCTCGAAGGATTTCATCACTACCCTTTCGTTCAGACCGACTCCGATCATGCTTACCCTATGATTAGACAATGGATTACGCCTAGTGGAAGGGTTCGCTGACGAAGGATCATCTATCTTCTTTTCCTCGATCAAATCTTGGATCTCATGCTTCAACCTTTCACAGTTCTCAACGGTAATGCCCATAACTGCTGTGGAATTTGCACTATCCCCTAGCTTGTATTTGCGGAGAAGGTGGAGCTTTGTTATAAGGAGTAAGAGCTTTCAGCAACCCCTTTTTCTGCAAACGTTCGAAAACTTTTGCGTAAGTCTGATCAAATTTGGCAAATTGTCTCTTCTCAATAGCATTAAGATCAAGCACTTTCACTGCCGCAGATTCTGTACTCGCACTTGGCCCTCCGGCACTATATCCAGACTTCGTCCACTTAGTGTAAGCTTTCTTCGGCTCTCCATCCCCCTCAACTGTCAAGGCACAACTATACATCTGATTGAAATCGGTAAAAGGCATATACCGCAGCTCATTCTTAATATACGGCAACGTGTTACCAACTACCATTCGGATCTGATCATGCTCAAGCGGTTTCTGCTTCATGATTGCCGCCTTGGTTCTCCACCTTCTCACGAAATCGGCAAAATATTCCCTAGTCTGCTGCTTAGTATTCTCGAGTTCCTTTAAAGTGACCTCAAGCATGGTGTTGAAGCTATGTTGAGCGATGAATGACTTCGCTAACTCTTTCCAATCCCTCTTTGTCACCATCGGCAATGCATGAAACCATGTGAGGGCAGCCCCCTCTAGATAAGTGTTAAATAGCCCCAGAACTTGATCCTCAGTCAGGATCGTGTGCTTCATCACGGCAACATACTGATTCATGTGAGCGGTAGGATCTCCAGTTCCATCGAACTTTTACATGTCAGGGAGCCGAAACTTCAAAGGCAAAGCCGTAGCCGGTAAGCAATTCTTCAGGTTATAAAAGTCCTGACTCCCGGAACTTCCCCCACGTAGATCCTGCACCTCCTAAGTGATGTGTTGCTTCCACTCCTCCTCCTTAGCTTTCTCTTTCTCCAGCTGTTTTCGGATATAATCATGATAGTCATCTTCATTCCCAAAGCGAGGTCCATCATTCACCTCATTCTCAGCGTGCTTACTGCCACTCTTGTCATCCTTCATAGCCAACTTAGCTATCTGGGCCACTATCGCGGCTAACTGCTTATTAATGTTGTTCAGAGAGTTTTCCAATCCGGCCACTTTTTCGTCGATCGCAGACATGCTGACGGAAGAATGAGTATACCCGGATGAAGACGAATCAGAAGCCACAATTGCCGATTTAGAGCTGTCAAGCTGTAATTGCTCAAACTGCCTAACTAGCCGGTTACTCTCGCGAAACCACAACCGCTTAATGATGAAGTCTGCACGAACGGTATCCATTAGTATGTATGCATGATTTTATATGCATGATTTGTGGTGTGTGCGTTTATTTATTTACGGATATATAAGATAAGAAGAATAAACGTTAGTCTAATTTACACGTATCACAACATCTCTCTTCCACCCTTATTCCTCCACACACTCGATGGTCCAAGTCTCTTTCCTAGGATTTTGGTTTGGGGCTCACATTGCGGTCCAGGGGACGCGTGATGCCGTCGATTATTGCGAAAAAGTAAATCACTCATCAGATAACACAGTTCATTTTAACGTATCAGCATTCAGTGACTAAGATATCGACCAAATGGATTGTCCTATCGGAATAACCCGTCTTTTGTCATTTTGCGAGACGCATTAATTCAGGTTTTGACTCCCTTTTGAGCGTATCTCGGATTTAGACGCGGCAAGAGCTATTTTTCTAGTTCAATCGTTCGTTATTGACGATGACTTGTTCCTTTTTTATTCGCGTGGGTTCGCATCTCGATTTTGGATTACAACTGGATCTTTTGGATCTATCGAGAGACGTAACCACGTGTTCCTTCAGTGACGAAAGCACTTTTTATTTTAGGGAACGGACTCATCGCGTAAAGTGTTTGTTTTTAGCGTTAAGAATCTGTTTGCTCGTTTTTGGCTACGTAAAAAGACGGCGAGTCTTATTTGAGCGCACGATAATCTTTCGGCTATTAACAACTCTTTATTCCGCCTAATCTACGGGATATATCACCTTAGCGTGGTTATAGAAAATTAACGTTTCGTTGAATCGCATGCTTATTCAAAGCAGGGATATTACCGTCCTTTTCACTCTGGCATGAACTGAACAAACACGCAGATCGGGCCATATTTCTTGTAGTTTTGGTAACGGTCGAAATGATCGAGCCATTAGTCAAATCCACAGTCTCGTCCATATGGCGCAATTATGCGGTTTGGTTTAATTCGGCTTCGTGATTTTTAAGCGGCGCATATACCAGTTCGAGGCACGTATTTAATGGCATTGGTTCATTTTCTTTAACTACCCTCAGGATGGATATATATCGTAGATACAGAATGACTTTGGTCGTTTGTTTTATTTTCGCTTTTCTTTTCTTAGTCACTTTTGCGGACACGTCCATTTCTTTTAAGAACAACACAACACATAACGTAAGAGCTCGTCTTTTATTCGGAAGGGACGGGCCACATTTGCGAAACTCTTTACATTACGACAGGGTCGTTCGAAACAGAAATGTTCTTTGTTTTTGTTTTGTCATAATTTCGCTTTATCCCAACGTATTTAAAGAATGTGAATAACGGCTACTGTTAATATAGTCTTTTGAATCGAGACATAGCTATCCTCCATACCAAACCGATTCATACTAATACGTGCTTACGTCATAATGCATTTCATGAACATGTGCCTTCTTCGGGACACGGAAAGGGACCAGGCGGGTCGCACAAGTTCATTCATACGAGATGACTAAGTCGTCTTTAGTTCGAATCGTTTCGATGTTTTGGGGTAGTTTGTACCTCGGTTTAAGAGTATATATTAACGTATCGTTTCATTTTCTTTACATATTTTAGGATTAGACACGTATCATGGCAATTTGAAAACACGAACTGATTCATTCATCACATCAAAAATAGTAACGGGTAATCCTATGGCAACTTTTAAGGCTACTATATGCTGACACGGCTGATCGCAGGACCTCACAAGACCGCACAAATTCGTCCCTAACGAATGGATGGGGACCCTTTGGCACCTTACTGTAAGGGGGAACTTACACTAGCCTCTTTCGAGCAACGAATGGACTCTCGCTAGAGGTTTCGCGGAAATTACCCAAAAGGTTTGCAATAATGCACATGAATGCATACGAAAAGAAATAATACGATCCGTCCCCGTTAAAGGCTTAATACACACTTTCCGGAATCAAATTTCTCGCTTCCCCAGTAGAGTCGCCACTTGTTAGACGAGGTGCCGCGGCCTAATCTCTCGGGCGGACTGGGGGGTGGACACCTCATGGCGACGTAAGCGGTGATTGGTACCGAAAGCAACCAATCGTGGAATCAAGCTGCTCGGCAGGACCGGAGCTCGGAGTATGGAAGAGTCGCCACCCACGAATGGGAAAATGAACACCGATCTCTTGCGAGAGACCGGTGAGGGTTCGGGAAACTTAGGTACGAGCCGAGAAGGCTAGCTCCTTTCCGGAGAAAGGCTACTAGGCACCCTGACATCGCTCGGTTATGAACCACCGGCCTCCTACTCAGCATGTTAGGCGATAACGGACTAATCGCATATTTCTTTAAGTTTAAAATTCATTTGAAACATTTTCTTTCTCGTTTTGAAAACCGTTTTGAGCATATATTATTGAAAGCCAATTTGGTAAAGAATCACCCATTTTGCATAAATTTAAAGTATATAGGAGAGAGAGGGGGAGAAGAAAGAATTGATTTGTTCACAATGTGATTTTGTGCTTTAGACTATACATTAACTCTAAGCTAATCTCATTCCCCAAAAACGAGTTTATTTACATGGTTCGTACCTTAATCGCCGTTGGAACGATGTAGGTACGTTTCAAAACCCTGTTTAATGATGTTCACTTGAATCGCCGTTGGAACGACTCGAGTGTTTGAAAATGTTGAGGTAAGAGCTTTTAATCCAAAAACGTGGTTAGGCATACAAGTCAATTTATTTTGTACAAACCGTTTAAGAAAACGATTCAAAACTTTATTATTCATAATGAAAACAGTTTTAATTACAAGGTTCGTCTAATTCGTCGTTGGAACGAATTAAGGTTTTAAAACGTGATGATTTTAGGAAATGGTTTAAAAGATCAAGAAAACATTATTTACATTTTAAGAATGTATAGAAAACTTAAGTTTAAACAAATTAAATCCTCTTTTTTTTATTTTATTTTTTCCTTTTCACTCAATTAACCCTTAACATTATCATTATCACAACAATAAACCAACTAAACCAAAATTTACTCAATCAAATGTATTTGAAAGAATATACATATAAGTAGGAAAATAGAGGAATATATATAAATATATATGTATACCAAAAATAAGTAGTTAATACCCATCAACATAACATGGAGAAGATAATATACATTAATAAGTGAAAATAGTGATGAGAATACTTAATAAGTATAATAAATTTTATTCTAATCAAAAGTATAAAAATGAATAAGACTCATGAATAAGAAATCAGCATTTAATCCCTCCCAAAATGATATATGATAAATATGTATAGAAAATAACTTTCTAACAACCCAAAATGACTAATATGTATAGTTTAAATGAACTCAAAAGACAAATATATATAGATATAATTCAAAAGACAAACTTATATATATAAATATTATTTATTAAATCAAATCGATGAAAAATGATATATGAACACATTAATTAAGTATACGTACCAAATATCTAAAAATAGTTTGAAAATATATATTACATAAATATACATATATATACAAAGGATTAAAAGCTTAAAAGTTAAGAAAGAGGGACCAAAACAATATTTTTTACATTCCAGCAGATTTACCGACAGAAAATCCGTTATTAAACAGCAATCAGTGACAGAAAACGGAAAATTACAAAACTACTCCAAATGTTTCCAGATTTATTCAAAAGCTTTAAATTAAGTCTAATTCAATCGTTTTGGATTTCCGAACTACCAAAAATGGATCATAGTCTATGACGGAAATTCCTAAAACGATGTTTTTATTTTAAAACGTTATTCGGAAATATCTTTTTACAAATTTATAATTACAACATTTTTAATACCCGAACTACCTTTTAATCGGATCACGGTTCGTATTGGGATATTAAAACGAGGTTTTTTTATTTAAAAACAAAACCGAACATTTATCTAATACGAGACAAAAATTAAATAAATATGCATAATTAAATAAAACGTGATAAAATAAATAAATAACTAAGTAAATAAAACTATAGCATAAAAATAAATAAATAAAAGAAATAAATAAAACAAAATAAAACGAGTATAGTCCTCGGATAATACTTTAAGTTCGGTATTGACAGTCAAAATCGATTGATCCCGCGAATCGTGTTTTTCCGGTGTTTTTGTGTTTTTTGGTAAAATTTTAACTTCTAGGAAATTTGGAATTTTTAGGAAAAAAAATGATTTTTCCCAAAAAAATAAATTTTCTCTCTCTAAAAATGTCTAGAGTGAGAAGCTCTACCCCCAAATATCCTCTCTCAAATGCATTGGGATCCGTGCCTTAAATAGGCCACGGATCTCGAAACTTTGGGCGATGCCCAACTAAAATTGGGCATCGCCCAAAGGTTGTTGGGCGGACGCCCAACATATGTTGGGCGAACGCCCAACTTCTGTTCTGTTGGGCGGCCGCCCAACAGATGTTGGGCGTTCGCCCAACGGACATTGGGCGTTCGCCCAACGATCGTCGGGTGTCCGCCCGACGTTGTTGGGCGCTCATCCGGCGGCCGTCGAGCATGCACGCCCGGCAGCCATCGGGCATGCGTCTTACGCCGTCGGACACGTGCCCCGTGCTGCCGGGCTTGCACGCCCAATGGTCGTCGAGCGTGCGCCTCGTGCTACCGGACGTGCATCCAACTAACGTTGAACACGCGTCGGCTGCCGCTAGGCGCTCGCACGACGTCGCTGAGCGCTTGCGAGCCGTCCTATTGACGACCATGACTCAGATTAACTCTTCTCTCCTTATTACAAATTTTTGTGTGTTTTAAAACTTCTGGAATCAACCGCTTTGACTGTCTTGTTTACAGGTTTTCGTCACAGGTCCTCCGACTCGGTGTCTACAGCTGATTTAATTGAAGCTACATAATACACAGCATCTTATACAAATAATTCATAACTCAGAGTTTGAACAGAAGATGCAAGTATGATATTTAATATAGGTAGTCAGTGTTTACAAACAAAAGATAAAGACAGGCATATAGACTACTACATATTGAGCTAGCCTATATCTATTTCTTTTTCTTATGTTTAGACTGACTACTAGACTCATGTTGTGTTCTCGCTTGTGTTTTCTCCCCTGTTTTGTCAGCATCGGGAGGAGGAATCCTAAAGCTATCGATTAAGACGACCCTGGTCAGTTCGTTGGACAAAGCTTTAAGTCTGTCAGCGCTTTCATTGACGCCATCAAAAGTACCAACTCCCTGATCTGAGACTTCAGTGGGTATATTGATTTCGGCAGCGCTGATCATGCTAACTGTGAAGGCTTGAGATTTTCCTATCCATGTAAGTGCATCGGTCAGGCCAGCAATGACTTGGTGGAATGTTTTGAGTAAGTATGTGTCAAAGTACTGACGCTGAACATTGCTATGACGAATATGGTTGAAGGTTTGTCTAGTGATGGACAACATTTCATTCTGTTTCATAGCGTCAGTGTCCATCTCTTGCTTGTTCAGATTCAACAATCGAATAGCCTCACCAATTTGCTCTACTGAGCACTGAGAGTACGAGACCACTTGCTCATTGGTCTTGAGTTGCTCGGTGTGAAGCTGAGCAAAGAGCATCTTGACTTCAGCAGAGGTTGCTAGCCTTGGCTCGCAGCTGACAGATTCTGAACTTGTTGTTGCAGAGCGTTTAAGTGTTGAACGGTTGTCAACTGGAACTCTTCCAGCTTGGCAGTGGAATCCTTCTTAGCTTGCTGTCCTTGATAGGAAATGATGATACTCAGCAAGTCCTTAAATCCCTTAACTTCGTTTAGAAGCTGAGTTACTTGGGAGAGCTGAGTAGTCTCTACAGTAGAAGACCCAGCAGCAGGAGTAGAGGAGTGTTGAAGGTCTTTGATCAAGGTTTGTACTGATTCGATGATGCGTTTGCCAGACTCAGTGACATTCAAGTAGCTTAGAGATCCTTCATTTGGGTGCTCGGTTACGTCAGTATGACCGGTTGGAAGAGGAGATAGTGGGATAACCTGGTCAGTGACTGGAAGTGTAGTTCCAATCTGCACTTGAGGTTCTGGGATGGTTGAGTGATTGGCAGAGTTGTTGAGTGGAGAAGTAGAAATTCGAATACTGTCGGTGCTAACGGGGGCAGATACATTTGGAGTCAGCATAATGCTTGGATGGACACTATTGACAGTAATCGCCTCAACCTGACTTGTTGAGGTGGCAGAGGCATTTTGGTCGGCATGTTCCTGTTGGGAAGAAACAGAGGCTTGTTTTTCGATGGATGCCGCAGGTTTTCTACCAACAAATCTGAGTTTTAGGGCAGAAGGGTCTTTGGTTGAATGTTGAATGGCGAAGTCAGGAAGAGTTGGTGGTTGTACAGGAGGCTCACTGACTGTCTTCTCACATGCCTTAACCAACCTTCTTTTTCTAGGAGGATTGTCAGCCTGTATAGACTCTCCTGAGTGAGATGGAGAAGATTCTTGTTGCTCATTATTAAGTTGGTCAGATTGTACTTGGACTTGATCAACATTTTGTTGGTCAAGTTCTTGGTCTTCTCCAGCAGCCAACACAGTATGGGCTTGCTCAGCTGTAACCTCACTGGTTGTTTCCTCATCATCCTCAGTGTCATCCTGACCGCTGGCCTCGTCTTCTTTGTCATCTTCTGAACTATCACCATCTAGTTCTTCCTCTACTTGGGAGATGAACTGGTCATCCAGTTGCACCTCTTCTTCCTGTTCCTCAGACACAGTTCCTAAACACTGTGTGTAGTGAGAGTCACCAGGCACAATAATGTTAGTAGGGATAGCATCGAGGGGAGTCAGTGTGGAAGACTTATGCTTTTTCTAAGGTTGCACATTAGCATCAGTTCTGTCCTCAGTTTCAGGCTCATCTTGCATGTTCCTTTTCTCAGCTGACTTAGGTCTCTCCTGACCCTTAGTACCAGCTGACTTTTGCCTTTTAGCTGGAGACTCAGTATCATGTGAAAGAGTCTCAACAGCTTTCCTCTTATGAGAAGCGGGGGCCTTAGATCTTTTCCTTTTCTACGGAACAACTGTTTCCTCAGCTTGTCCAGCAGCAGCAGCAGCTTTTCCTTTCTTCAGAGGCTGACCGAACTTCAACGCTCTCAGCGAAGCTACTGTGATCTCAGATCTTTTAGCTTTTACTTCATCAGTCAGGTCTATCTGATGATCAATGAGGATCCTAGTGATGAGTGATCCTAGCCTTAGAGTTCCTGAACTCCTTAGGAAGCCAGCAATGAGGAATACTAACATGTTGATTGGTTTGTACGTCAGCATATGCCAGATGAAGCATTGCTCGAAGTTTGTTGCTGAGGTGGTGCAGTTAATCTTGGGATAGATAAAATAACTCAGCAGATAATGAGCCATCTTCTGGTGCTGACCCATAGATGAAGCTGAGACTTCTCCTGAGTGGCCTTCAGGTTTACAGAAGTTGACCTCGTACCCAGTACCATCCTGATCTCCAAATCTCCTTAGCCTTGCTCCCTTAGTTTTTAACTTGAGCAAATTCCATAGGTAGAGAGGGTTGATGAAGATGGTTTTCTTTTTTACCACGGTTACCAGGTAGTCCTGGTTATCATCAGCAACACGGAGGTTGTGGTAAAACTCCTTTACAAGGTCAGGATAGGTGGGATCCTAATCGAAAACAGCTCAGTCCATCCATTTTGTGAAATCCACTCACAGAAGGGGTGTTCGGATTGTACGAAGGCTTCAAATACCCACCTAGAGGGCTCAACCTTCCATTCTCGGACGTTTTCGAAGACCTTTGAATAGGTCCTGACTTTTTCAGGCTTTCCCTTACCAGAGGAGGTTTGGCCAGTTTTTCCTTTGCTCGGCGAGGTGACCTTGGTATATTCCGGCACAGAGGTTTGCTTGGAAGTTTCATCGGAGCTCGGCTTAGGGTGGCCGGCACCGGAGACGTTGAATGAAACTTTAGTCATAGTTGAAGAATGCGTTTGGGAAGCTTTGAGAATTTTTAGAGAGAAAGCTCTTTGCCTTAAAATTCGGTAGACGTAAAGAAGATAACAATGGGAATTTACCCATTATTTATAGCGGTGTACTGTGGATCTTAACGAATCCATATGTCAGTTTTGCCTTGGGATTGTCAACCGACAAAAGTCCTGGCTTTTTATGACACATTCGGCGCATACGTCATCCTAGGTGGCTACTCGCGTGCTTAAGCATTAAGTGCAACGGATCTGACACTCAGCGTTTAGAATACTAAGCGTTTAGAATTCTGAGTGGTCAGTAGTATGAAAGAATGATATCTCAGTTTAAGATAACTACTCGGTGTGCATATTGACTCAGTATTGATGTGCATAACAATCACTCAGCATGCATTTGCATAAATCATTCAGCATAGTAATTTACTCAGCATAATTTCACATTTTAGAACTGGAATTTACTGAAGAGGATTAAACATACCAATGGCTTCTCTCAGTATGCTGAACTGTTCACGAGCCAGTGGCTTTGTGAAGATATCCGCAAGCTGCTCATCCGTTGGAACGTAGGACAGCTTTATCTCACCTTTGAGTACATGGTCACTAATGAAGTGATGCCTTATGCTGACATGCTTCATTCTGCTGTGTTGAATTGGGTTCTTCGATAGATCAATTGTGCTTTTGTTGTCGCATTTGACCTCAATTGTCTTTGTTTGAACACTATAGTCTTCAAGCTGTTGCTTAATCCATAGGACTTGAGCAACGCAGTGACCAGCAGTAATGTACTCAGCTTCAGTGGTAGACAAGGCTACTGACGCCTGCTTCTTGCTAAACCAAGATACAATACAACTTCCTAAGAAATGACATCCTCTAGAGGTGCTTTTTCGTTCTAGCTTGTCTCGACCATAGTCAGCGTCAGTGTATCCAACGAGTGTAAAGTTATGTGTGTTGGGATACCATAAACCTGGGTTCACTGAGCTTTGCAAGTATCTAAGGATTCTTTTTACAGCTATATAATGAGATTCCTTAGGGTTAGATTGGTATCTAGCACAGTAGCATACTGAGAACTGAATGTTCGGTCTACTGGCTGTTAAGTAAAGTAGAGAGCCTATCATACCTCGATACAATTTGCTGTCTACTGACTTACCATTCTCGTCAGCGCAGAGGACAGTGTCAATGCCCATAGGAGTGTATATTGGCTTGCAATTCTCCAAGTCATATTTCTTTAATATCTCCTTGGCATATTTAGTTTGACTGATGAAGATGCCATTCTTTCCTTGTTTTATTTGAAGTCCGAGGAAGAAGTTGAGTTCTCCCATCATCGACATTTCAAACTCAGTCTGCATTTTTTTGCTAAATTCCTTGCACATTGATTCGTTAGTTGCACCAAATATTATATCATCAACATAAATTTGGGCCAGCAAGGTATCTTTACCCTTTCTCTTAATGAATAAGGTTGTATCAGCTTTGCCCCTGACGTAATTTCTAGTCAGCAGGAAACTGGTCAGCCTCTCATACCAAGCACGTGGTGCTTGCTTGAGGCCGTACAGAGCCTTTTTGAGTTTATAAACGTGGTTTGGGAATTTTGGATCCTCAAACCCTGGAGGTTGATTAACATAAACTTCCTCGTTTATAACTCCATTAAGAAATGCACTCTTAACATCCATTTGGAACAATTTAAAATTCATGTAAGATGCATATGCACATAAGATCCTAATAGCTTCTAGCCTTGCCACTGGGGCAAAGGTCTCACCGTAGTCAATACCTTCTTGCTGGCTGTAGCCTTGAGCTACAAGCCTTGCTTTGTTCCTGACTACATTTCCTTGCTCATCCATTTTTTTGTGGAAGCCAATGGTCTTCTGACTCCTTGGATGTGGCACTAGCTCCCATACATCATTTCTTCTGAATTGGTCAAGTTCCTCTTGCATTGCGCTAATCCAGAATTCATCTTCCTCAGCATGAGCGAAGTTCTTAGGTTCCTGTACTGAGACGAAGGCTACATTGCTGAGGTACTTCCTGAGTTGATTCCTCGTCATCAGGGTATTCCCAGCAGAATCAAGAATTGCACTCTCTGAGTGCCCTCTTGGAATCCTTATCTCTTTAGGTAGATTTATGTCTTATGATGTCTGTGTTTCAACAATCTCTGCAGTGAAAGTAATCTTAGGTTCACTCTTACTCTTGGTCAGCCTTTTAGTGAATGACTCAGTAGCTGGTTCTTGGTCAGCGGTTACTGAGTGTGGATCATCCTCGGTCAGTGGTTGGTATCTACCTGCAGGGTTAGTCTCGTCGAACTCAACATGTACTGACTCTTCTAAGACTTGAGTTCGTTTATTAAAAACTCTGTATGCTTTGCTGTTTGTTGAGTAGCCTAAAAAGATAGCCTCATCAGCTTTTGAGTCAAACTTTGCTAAGCTATCTTTGGTATTCAAAATAAAACATTTACAGCCAAAGGCACGAAAGTATCCAATATTGAGCTTTCGTCCTTTCCAAAGTTCATAGGGGGTTTTCTTGAGTATAGGTCTAACTAGAGCCCTATTAAGAATATAACACGTTGTGTTAACAACCTCTCCCCAAAAATACTTTGGAAGCCTATGCTCATCCAGCATTGTCCTGTCTATTTCAACCAGAGTCCTGTTCTTCCTTTCTACAACCCCATTTTGTTGAGGTGTTCTAGGAGCAGAAAAATTATGGTCAATGCCGCTGGCTTCACAGAATTCAACAAACTTTTGGTTTTTGAATTCTGATGCTCGTAAAGTATATAGAATTTAGTAGGACAAGTGTATCCTATCGCAACAAGTAATAAAGTGCTAAGCACGAGATCGAACCACAAGGACTATTCGTTATAACTAGCAAATCTACCTAGAATGATCTAATTGTTTAGAGGGTTGGATAAATGTTGGGTTTTTGAATAAATAACTAATTAAATTAAAAGCAATAAACATAACAAAATAAAGTGAACAATTGACATGGTAGAAGGTGAATTGACGGATGGCACAATCTAGGCTGAGGATTCCTTTGATTAAATCCTAGGTATGGGTTTAGGGAGTTCAGATTTGTGTTTTACCAATGATTGAAGGTAATTGTCCTAAGTGAAAGACTAATTTGATCAGAATTGTCTAACCTATTCACATGCATTCGGGTGACGGCTTGATTAGGCATATACCCTAGGTCATGCAAAGCATTAGGTTTATTGACAACTAAGGCTAAAGCCGTAGCCCAGCCACAAAGCCTCATTGCTAGTGGTCTCTAGCGAAGTCAGGTTTACACAAGTTCGGTATAGACGATTCCGTGGTCAGGTTCTCATCTATCTATAATCCTATTTAATGTCAGGGTAACAGGCATTAGGCACATTATATACATAAACAGGCTAGTTGATCATTATCAATGTTCATTCTAGCATAAATCATGTTCCTAACAATATCTAGGCATTAAGCATGCATAAACTGATCAATCAAAGGTCCTAGATCCCTAATCATACATATTCATACAACCAATTTCATCCCCATCCCAAATTGGATGGGGATCAGTTCATAGACAAACCAATCCAAGCAATAGGAATAGATGAATCATGGAAAAAAAACTTCAATTTAATATAAAAGGAAAAGATAAGAGGGAGAGATAGAAATCCAAAACCCGTTTGTCGATTCTGATTACAAAAATAGAAGATCTGGAGCTTCTCCCATCAATTGTTCTTGAAAGAAAAGAAATTAAAACTGAAAATAAACCTAATCTAGAAAGCTGAAAACGCTAAAAAGCTAAATAAAACCCTACATGGTGACGGCTCTTAAGGAATCCGTCTCCCCGAAGAATTGAGTGTAGCTCCCTATTTATAGAGATAGGGTGAAACCCTAGGTCTTCCGGGGTACAATCGTCATTTCCCACATTTAAAAGGGTATTTTAGGCATAAAGATTCGACATTCCAGCAAGGGAGAGGCGTTTTTGCGCCTCTCCCACCTCGTCTCGTCGAGACAGGCAGTGTCTCGTCGAGACGAGGACCTGTCTCGTCGAGACAGGCCTTGTCTCGTCGAGACACTTTTGTGTCTCGTCGGGACAAGTGCCAAAATGGGGCAGAACTCTGGTTTTTATCCGTTTTGGTCCATGGGCTTCCGAAATATGCTCTAATGGTCCCTGCGAGTCCCAAAAGTGCTCCGACGGTCCCTAAATTGTCCGAAATTGCTCCAAAAGGCTCGGTCTGGTTCGGGAATGCTCAAATAGTCCTAAAAACACCTGAAAATACAGAAAATGCCATAAATAAAGGAAAATACATAATTTAACTAAAAACTATCAAATTAACATCTAAATTAACTAAATACTAAACTAAAACAATCTAAATTAATCCTAAAAACCCTATATAATTGGGAGCTATCAAATTCTCCACCATTATCACTTCGGAGGTGAGCCAATTTTAGGTCTTTATCATTTTCAATTTTTCTAACCAAATTTGAAAATGTCTCAAAGGTCTCATCCTTGCTACTCAGCAAGATGACCCAAGTGTACTGAGAGAAGTCATCTACAATGACCAATGAAAATCTTCTTCCACCCAGACTCAGTGGTTGGACTGGACCGAAGAGATCCAAGTGTAGTAACTCTAACGGAAGCTTAGTTGAGACAATGTTTTTGCTGTGAAAAGATTGTTTGGTTTGTTTTACAGCTTGGTAAGCGTGGCATAATTGATCTTTTTCAAATTTAAGTTCAGGCAGTCCCTCAACCAATTGCTTTCTTGCTAATTTGGCCAGGAGGTCCATGCTTACATGACCAAGTCTCTTGTGCCATAGCCAGGAATTTTCTTCCTTTGATACTAAGCATACAGTTTTTGAAAACTTTTTCTTTAAGTCTACCATAAAGACATTATCTATGCGAGGGGCAGTTAAGATTAACTCATTTGTTTTACCCTCGTATATTTTACATCCAGTAGCATCAAATATAACTTTTCTCCCATTGTCACATAGCTGAGCTACGCTGAGTAAGTTATATTTGAGTCCGCTGACTAGGGAGACTGACTCAATAGTGGGGTTACCTCCAATGGTTCCTGACCCTACTATCTTACCCTTTTTATTGTCTCCAAAACTTACACTTCCTTTTCGTTTACGCTCAAACGTGATGAACTGAGTTTCATCACCGGTCATATGCCTTGAGCATGCACTGTCAATATACCACATCTTTGACTTCTCAGCACATCTCAGGCTTACCTGCATGTAACTAATTACTTTTAGGTACCCAATTCTTTTTGGGTCCTTACTTGTTAGGTGCAATAGATAAAGCATCATACTTTATTTTATGGCGACATACATAGTCAGTATGGCCATTCTTTCCACAGAAGTCACATCTAACCTTCTGTTTAGGTTGTCTCACTGACTGGTCAGCACCCCAGTGCTGAGCATGCCAGCACACCTTTATGGTGTGACCTTTCTTCCCACAGAAGTCACATTGGGCATTCCGCTGGGCATTCCATCTTTGCTGAGTACCTTGGTACTGAGTTCTTAGAGGACTGTTTCTTTTATTTGGAACCTTTAATTGGTTCTGGATAGTTGTGACATCCTTTCTCAATTTCTTTGAAACTGATTGGACTTCAGAGACAGACTCATGTATGATCTTTATGTTATCATGCAACATTGAGTTGTCCTGAAGAAGGTATCTGAGGTCACTCAGCTTGACCTCTTCAACCTCGTCACAGCGCTTGCTGAGTGCTCTAATTTTCTTATTACACTTTTTGATAAGTGTATAGAGATCACTCAGGGCATTACCCATTTCGTTTCTGAGCTGGGAAAGTGGTATTACCTCATTTGATTGCTCCTCATCATCAGATTCAACGGAGGGGTCAGCATGCTCAGAGACGCATGGCTCAGCAAGTTCGTCAGCCATGAAGCATATCTTTACTGACTCGGTGGCCTCAGCTTCTGTAGATGAAGACTCATCACTGTCGCTCCATGTAGCCACCATTGCCTTCTTGCCGCTCTTCTTGTCTTTCCTCAGTGTGGGGCAGCTTGACTTAATATGGCCAGTTTGATGGCACTCAAAGCATGTAATGGGCTTTGAGCTGTCCTTTTTGTATTGCTGTCGCTTGAGTCAGCTTTATACTTATCAAACTTTCTGTAACGCTTCTTAGAATATTTGTCATTCTTCCTAAATAGCCTTTTCATCTTCCTTGTGAATATAGCCATCTCCTCGTCATCAGTTGAGCTCCCGTCAGTGGAGTCAGCTTTCATGACAAGAGACTTCTGCTTCTTGTCTTCAGATTTTTCCTTCACCTCAAAGTTTTTCATAGATATCTCATGGGTCAGTAACGAGCCGATGAGTTCGTCATATTTGTAGGTGGTTAAATCCTGAGCTTCCTCAACAACGGTCTTCTTTGCTTGCCAATCTTTAGGAAGACTCCTGAGTATCTTTTTGACTTGTTCTTCCTTAGTGAAGATTTTCCCAAGTCTCTTGAGCTCATTAATGATGTTGGTAAACCTTGCATTCATGTCTGAAATGCCCTCATCATTGTTCATCTCGAACAGCTCGTACAGTCTCATCTGCTGATTCACCTTGGACTCCTTTACTTTATTGGTTCCCTCGTAGGTGACTTCCAGCTTTTCCAGATCTCTTGCACCGACTCATAACCTGAGATTTTATTATATTCTGCAGCATCGAGTGCACAGTGAAGCATATTGATAGCCGAAGCGTGATTTTGAAGCTTCTTAAGATCATCCTCTGTCCATTTGGCCTCAGCTTTTACAACTGTTTGGCCAGCCACAACTTCGACAGGTACAAATGGGCCTTGCACTATAGATAGCCAGTCACTCATATTTGTAGCCTGAATGAAATTTTTCATCCTATTCTTCCAGAAGGTATAGTTAGACCCGAAGAATAGGGGAGGCCGAGTGATGGACATCCCCTCAGGCAATATCTGAGTTGTTTGGTTTCCTGGGAGAAATCGAGTACTGGTTTCGCCCATAGTGTGGATCAACTCAAGGTTGTTAAACCTTTTACAGTAAGCTTTTAGGCTCTGATACCACTTGTTGATCCCTTATAACATTACAAGTATAGTTCCAAGGGGGGGTTAGGAACTATTTAAACTTTTTAAAGATTTAGGGCAGACTTCTTTTCTCAAGAGAAAAGGCTTTAACAGCAGCGCTGAGTAATCAGTAAGATACTGGCTTAGTCAACTGGTGACTAGGTCAGTTTCTTAACTTGAGTCAGGAGATAGCACTTAAATTCTATTCCTATGCTCAGATGTTCGATGCGCACAACTCAGCTTGACCTCTTTACTTGGTCAGTTTTTGGTTATTTAAGCAAGCAATGTATATAAGGAGTTTAAGGTAAGAAATACGTTACTCAGCAGATTTATCCAGGTTTGGCTTCTTCTAAGCCTACGTCCTGTCCCCGGAACACGTTCCGAGATTTCGAATCCTCTACTGAGCTCTTTAAAGGTAGAGCCTCAAACCTTTTACAATCTTAGCAACTGAGTATAACAAGAGTACATTCCTCTATACCTCTACTCAATCTTAATCTGTCGCTGAGTACTATAACCGAGTACTCAGCCTCTCCTTTCTAATCTCTAGAAATGGTAAGTGTTTGTCCTAAACAATGATTGCTATGACACCTTAGATGATTGAATAATCACTCTAGACTTTTACACAAATATATGAAATGTAGTGTAAGATTGCTTTGCTTCTTGCTTGCAGAACTTGTGTAGAAATTTGGTCAGCGTAATGGCTTGATCAAGTTCTGTGTTGAATGAAGCTTCTGATGGCACTATTTATAGAGATGTCTTGAGGCATCGGTCATTTCGAATTTCAAAATAACCGTTGGAGGGAAAACGGCTTCCTGTCATTATCATCCTGACTTGCTCAGAGCTCTTGGCCAATTAGATTTGTGTATCTTCTGTCCTTGGTCAGCTTTTGGTCAGCTCGGCAGAATGTCTCTCCTTTTATGGTAAAGTCAACTAGACAACATACTGTGTCGTCTGAACTTTACCCAAAGTGGAAATACTTTGTCTGGAAGTTTTCCTTAGCCAGCTGCTGTTTTGTACGCTTTGTCGAATCAACTCAGCAGCTTCGTTCCGAAGTTGTTCCCTAAAGGTCTTCTAGATCCTTCTCTTGCTGAGATGCGTTTTGTACACAGCGACACCGTTTTGGATAAACGCGGGCCGAGTTGCATTGAACAGTTTGAGTTGGGCTTTAACTGTTGTATTGGGCTTGGGCCTTTTAATCCTTATGTCTTATAATCAATTTAACTCAACATTGAACAAACACATTAGTAGAATAAATCAAATCATTTAAACTTAGTGTGTTTAGAATATGTTTTTAATTACACTTAAACAATTTTGTCAAATCAAAATTATGTGGAAAGGTGTTTCAACATTGTTGTACCGAATACTGAGGTGCTTGCAGGTTCAATTATATTTGGGACATCACTTGTTCATGTTATTGACTCTAGAGTTCCGGATGTTGAAGTGCCTATAGTTTTGGTCGAAGCTAGAGCATCAACCGTCAATATTGATGGTCCCTTCACTACTACTCGTAAGGGTTATGATGTTGAAACCAGGGAGGAAAGTGGTCCCTTAGTTGAAGGGACTAACCAAAATTTAGAGGAAAAACCTCTAACTGAACCAAAGTCTCAAAACGAATGAGATGTTGCAGGGTCTGAAGCTCAAGAGCATGACACTATAAACAATGAGACTCAAATATCTTTCAGTATATTTCATAAGTAATATCCACAGGTATATATACTCAATACTGTTGGTCCCGTGTGATTAGTTCCAAAGGAGGGTTAGGAACTAATGTAACTTTTTCGCTTAATTATGCTGACTTAATAAATTCCTTAAGTTATTTAACTTTATTTTGGTCAGCACGGCCGAGAGGCGTAAGACAGCTTTAGTCAGATGCTGACTAGAACTGTTTTACTTATGAATTGGGAATTGACACTTGAGGTCAGCTTCCAACTCAGCACCACAATTACTCAGTATCAGCTTTTACAGTTTATATTCTGAGCAATTTAATCAAGCAACACATATATAGATATATTGAAAGAGAGTTAGAAATTACTCAGCACGATTTATCCTGGTTCGGCCTCTCTGCCTACGTCCAGTCCCCAGAGTCCCTCCGGGCTTTTTCAATCCAATACTGAGCTCTTTAAAGGTAGAGCACAAACCGTTTACAAGGCAGTTGAATATGCAAGAGTACCTTCCTCTATTCGTCTATTCAACTCCTACTAAGTGCTATAACCGAACACCTAGATTTCTCTACCGCTGAGTACTTAAAACCGAGTACTCAACACCACTCTCTCAATTTTACAATTGATACAAACTTTTTTTTCTAGATGAAGAACACTTTAGATGATTTCAAATTCAATCTAGCTTTTACACAGAATTGGAAATTTGGTGTAAGATCTTTTTCTTGGTTGAATGTGCTTTTGTATGTTTCTCTTTTGCTCTTTTTGTTTTTGCAATTGGCTAAGGATCCAAGCATGAACTTGTCCTTTTATAGTTGAAATCTGAAGACTAAATCATTTGAATCTAGATCTATCCGTTGGATTCAAACGGCTCTTCATGCGACATTGTTCTGGTCAGCTTCAGATTTGCAGGCCAATCCTGTCGTTTGAATTTGGCAGGCGTCAGGCTTGTCTTCTTCCTGCAGGTTCGTCTTCTAGCGCCAGTTTCATCTTTTAGCTAGAGGACAGTTGACCCATGCATCTCGAAACTATATCCTTGCATGATTCCGAAGCTTCTGAATTGGCGCAGATCACTATTGGATCTTGTCTTTTAGCAAACGGGTCATTGGTGCTGTCCTGAAGAGCACTCAGCTTTACTTTGATAGTCGTTGTCTTTGATCGTTGCTATTTATGATACTGAGTTGCTTTTTACTCAGCTTTTATGGTCAGCTTCGTTGTGCAAGATATTGTTCAAAAGAAGATATTTCTGAGTTACGTTCTCCTCAGCTTCTGTGGTTAGCTTTATCTGCAAGTTTCAGTTCTGAAGAAGACTTTCCTTCTTTCATACTGAGTTATACTTTACTCAGCTCGTGCTATGTTATCATACTGACTACTTTCTGTCTTACTTTGATTCCTGTTGTTATATATATATATTATTCTCAACATGGAACAAACGCATTAGTACAATTAAATCAAAGCACATAAATTTAATCGTCTTAATCATGGATTAACTTAAATAATTTTGTCAAATCAAAATCATGTGGAAATGTGTTTCAACAAATACACCGTTAACCCTAGGTGAAGTCTCCTGAGTTGTGTAGACTACTATCTCTAGATAGTTGTTTCCTATTCACAGTACATTACTTATATAATAAGACTTCTAATACATGTCTTATACTTATCACCCCCCCCCCCCCCTCAAGCTGTACAGGGCCAGTTTGGACTGTAAGCTTGTCTCGAAGAAGCTGAAACCGTCCACGAGGTAGTGGTTTAGTAAAAACGTTTACTGTTTGGTCAATTGTTGATATGTACCGAACTATAAGAGCCTTCTGTCGCACTTTATCACGGACAAAATAGAAGTCAATTTCCGAGTGTTTAGATGCATTCTGAAAGATCGGATTGGCAGTGAGGTAGACTGCACTAAGATTATCACACCACAAGATCGGAGGAGACGCGGGGGGAAAAACCAATTTCATTCAACAACATTTGCAGCCAATGTATTTCCGACATAGGAGTAGCTAAAGACCGATATTCAGCCTCCGCGGACGATTGGGAGACTGTTTTCTGCTTCATTGAAGACCAAGATAACAAAGACTTCCCGAGGAATACTACATAGCCAATCGTAGACATGCGATCATCTTGACAGCCACCCCAATCGGCATCAGAAAAGTAGTGAAGTCGACCAATAGGGCCGGATTCCATGAATAGACTATGTGATGACATACCTGTTAAACGAGGTGCCGCGGCCTAATCTCCCGGGCAGACCGGGGGGGTGGACACCTCATGGCGACGTAAGCGGTGATTGGCGCTGAAAGCAACCAATCGTGAAATCAAGCTGCTCGACAGGACAGGAGCTCGAAGTATGGAAGAGTCGCCACCCACGAATGGGAAAATGAACATCGATCCCTTGCGGGAGACCGGTGAGGGTTTGGGAAACTTAGGTACGAGCCGAGAAGGCTAGCTCCTTTCCGGAGAAAGGCTACTAGGCACCCTGACATCGCCCGATTATGAACCACTGGCCTCCTACTCAGCGTGTTAGGCGATAACGGACTAATCGCATATTTCTTTAAGTTTAAAATTCATTTGAAACATTTTCTTTCTCGTTTTGAAAACCGTTTTGAGCATATATTATTAAAAGCCATTTTAGTAAATAATCACTCATTTACATCAGTTCAAAACACATAGGAGAGAGAGGGGGGAGAAGAAAGAATTGATTTGTTTACAATGTAATTTATGCTTCGTATTACACACTAACTCTAAACTAAACTCACTTTCCAAAAATGAGTTTATTTACATGGCTCGTACCTTAATCGCCGTTGGAACAATTTAGGTACGTTTCAAAAGCCACGTTAATGACGTTCACTCGAATCGCCGTTGGAACGACTCGAGCGTTTGAAAATGTTGAGATAAAAGCTTTAACAAGAAAACGTGGTTAAGAATACAAGTCAATTTATTTGTACCAAACCATTTAGTTAGGAAAACGATTCAAAACTCTATTATTTACAACGAAAACAATTTTAATTACAAGGTTCACTTAATCCGTCGTTGGAATGAATTAAGGTTTTAACGTGTGATGTTTTAAGAAATGGTTTAAAAATGTCAATAAAACATTATTTACACTTAGGAATATCTATAAAACTTTAAGTTTAAATAAGCAAATTAAACTCTCTTTTTGTGATTTTACTTTCCCATTTTCACTCAATTAACCTTTACTTGAACATATTCACAAGAATGGACCACTTAAATCCCCAAAATTCACCCAATAAAACAAATTGGAAATATAAACATATAAAGGTCAAAAATTAAAATGAATATATATAAATATATACACGTGTGTGTGTGTATATATATATATTTTTTCATCTAAAATAAGGATATATCTATAGATTAAAAAATAAGTAGAAGATGCTAAATAGATGTATAATAAGGATAATGAAAGATACTAAGTATAATACACTTTTATCCTAATAATAAAAAAATGTAAAACAATGAACAAAGTTAATTAAGAATAAGAAAATAAAACTCATATCCCAAAATAACTATTATAATAAATATATAGGAAATAACTCTCCCAAATATACATTAAACATCAAAATAACATCTAATTATCCTCAAAACATCTACTAATTAATTACCCCAAAATGCCCAATAAATAACCCTCTAAAATAATACCCAATATAGTTTAAATGAGTCTAGTTTAAACGAATAGAAAAGAAAAACCTATATATATATATACGTATACTTTTATTAAATCAAATTAATGAAAAATAATGATATATAAACACATTAAATAAATATATGTACAAAGCATTTAAAAATAGTTCGAAAGTATATATTACTTAAATATACATATATATATAAAGGACCAAAAGTCTAAAAGTTGAGAAGGAGGGACCAAAACAATATTTTTTACATTTCAGCAGCTTTACCGACGGAAAATCCGTCGTAAACAGCCTTTAGTCACAGAAAACGTAAAATGCCAAAAACAGTCCACAACTTTCCGGATTTATTCAAAAGCTTTAGATTAGATCTATTCTATCGTTTTGGACATCCGAACTACCAAAAATAGATCATAGTCGATAACGGAGGTTCTTAAACGATGTTTTTCATTTAAAACGTTATTTAGAAAAAATTTAAAAAAACTTATAATTACAACGTTTTTAATACCCGAACTACATTTGAATCGGATCACGGTTTGTATTGGGATATTAAAACGAGGTTTTTATTTTAAAATAAAACCGAACGTTTATCTAATACGAGACAAAAATTAAATAAATACAAAAAATTAAATAAAATGTGATAAATAAATAACTAAAAATAAAATTATAACATAAAAATAAATAAATAAAGGAAATAAATAAAATAAAACGAGTCTAGTCATCGGATAATACCTCAAGGTCGGTATCTGACAGTCGAATTCGGTCGATTCCACGAGTTGTGATTTTTCGGTTTTTTGTGTTTTTCGTCTTTTTAGTAAAAATTTAAACTTTTGGGAAATTTGGACTTTTTGAGGAAAAAAATATTTTTCTAAAAAAAATTCACTCTCTCTCTAAAAATGTCTAGAGTGAGAAAGCTCTCTAAAAATTCCTCCTTTAATTGCATGGGGATCCGTGCCTTAAATAGGCACAGGTCCCGAAAAAATATGGGCGACGCCCAAATAAAATTGGGCGTCGCCCAAAGCTGGTTGGGTGGACGCCCAACATTAGTTGGGCGAACGTCCAACATGGTTGGGCACGCGCCCAACTGACGTTGGGCGTCCGCCCAATGTCGCAGGGCGCTCGCCTAGCGACCGCCGGGCGTGCATCCCGCGCTGTCGGGCGTGCGCGTCCATCGATCATCGAGTGTGCGCTTCGCGCTGCCGGGAGCGTGCGCCCCGCGCTGCCGGGCGTTCGGGCCTAGCGGATGTCGAGCGCGCGCCCCGCACTGCCGGGCGTGCGTTCGACTATTGTCGAACACGCGTCGGCTGCCGCTAGGCGCTCGCACCACGTCGCTGAGCACTTGCGAGCCGTCCACTTGACGACCGCGACTTCCACTAACTTCTTCCCTCTTTATTATATATTTTTGCTTTTAAAAACTTCTGGAACCAACCGCTTCAACCGTCTCGTTACAGGTTTTCGTCACAGGTCCTCCGACTCGGTGTCTACAGTTGCCCCTACTTTCCTGTTTTGACAGTGATGTGTGTGTTTTAAAAATATTTTTTTTTTGCTAACGCAACACATGCAATGTAAAACATATTAAAGTAAGAGACACGTAAAGAGTAGGAGGAAGAAATACCTGATCTCTATATCGCAAGTTCCTTCCTCATCTTCGATCTGTCATTGCCTCTAAATCGGTCGCGGACGGACGCTCTTTCTGGGAACCTAGTCTCTAAATCGACTGCAGGTAAAGTGGCTCAATAGCAACCCTGGTCTCTAAATCGACCGCATGTAAAATGGCTCAAAAGCAACCCCGATCTCTAAATCGACCGCGGGTAAAAATGGCTCAAAAGCAACCCTAGTGAATGACCGTGGGTAAAATGGCTCAAAAGCAACCCTGGTCAATGACCGCGGGTAAAATGGCTCAAAAGCAACCCTGGTCCACGACCGCGGGTAAAATGGCTCAAAAGCAACCCTGGTCCAGGACCGCGGGTAAAATGGCTCAAAAGCAACCCTGGTCCACGACCGCGGGTAAAATGGCTCAAAAGCAACCCTGGTCTCTAAATCGACCGCAGGCAAAATGGCTTAATAGCAACCCTGGTCTCTAAATCGACCGCAGGTAAAATGGCTCTTTCTAGCGACCCTAGTCTCTAAATCGACCGCAGGCGTGTAGTGATGCATATAGATGGGTGAATGTAGGGTCTATGGATGCATGTAAATACCTATGTGTGTGTGTGTGCATGCGACTGTGCGTGTGTTTGAATGTGCATAAGTGTGGCTTATGTGTTTTGCTTTATGCGGATGTATGGACATGTGTGTATGCAAACTATGTATGTGTGGATGACATGGTCGAATGGATTCCCTTTTCATAGGCTGGAGGATTTCGGTAGCTTTAGATCGATAAATAATGCTCCGGGCCATCCCCAAGGTGTGCAAGGACGAGGGTGAGGATAAGTTTGAAACCAAGGGTTATAAGGACGGGAATTTGGTTTTGATGAGCTTGTGTCAAGGAGAGGTATGTAGCGATGCATAGAGATGGGTGGATGTAGCCTAACCGATGGATGCATGTAAACACTTATATGTGCGTATGCAGGTGACCGTGTGCGTGTTTGAATGTGCATATGTGTGGCCTATGCGTTTTGCTTTATAGGGATGTATGGACATGTGGGAATGCGAACTATGTACATGTGGATGAGATGCTTGGATGGATTCCCTTTTCATAGGCTTGGAGGATTTTTGTAGCTTCAGATCGAGAAATGATGTTTCAGGCCGTCCCCAAGGAGTGCGAGGATAAGGGCGAGGTTAAGTTTGAAACTAAGGGTTGTAAGGAGGAGGATTTGGTCTTGATGAGCTCGTGTCAAAAGGGCTCTCGCTTTTAACCAGAGTTAGATGTATTCATTTTTTCCCTAATTTTTGCCTGAGCCGCCCTTTTCAGGTTTTCAACTCAACGGGATCTCTCCGATATTCTCTATCTCTCCTTTTGCATGAACTGCCCCTAGGGGTTTTCAATTCATCTTTTCTAAATCTCACCAATTTTCTCTATCTCTCCTTTTGCTTGGATCGCCTCTTTTGAGATTTTCAATCCAACCTTTTTGTTCAATTTTTCCTTTTTTTTTTATTGTGAATGATACCGGATAACGCAGGGGGTTTACATCCACGTGCCACTTCTATGCTGAGCATTTGATGATGAGTTCATGCCTGATGCCTTCGTTAATGGAGAAGCTTCCGAAGCGAGATGGATGGTGATCTGATTGTATGGTCGTGCCCGCGATTAAAGTTACCGTCTTGGTGTAGGTTAGAAGTTGATGCGGGCGTATGCCCCTGCCAACTCGAGGTGAGATTGTGTGCCAAACTAGGGATACTTTCGTTGGGAGTAGTTATGGAGGAGAGACTCTTCGGTCGAAGTTTGACTCTTGAGAGGACCACATAGGAGCGGAGGAACCAGACTTCATGGAGCATGAGAGAGAGGAATAGTCTCTTTTTTTAGTTTTTTTTTTCTAGATTTTGGGTCGGTTTATGGGTGTGATTTTAGCTGAGACGGGGTGTCTATTGATGCAAGTGTTTTCATTGCAAATGCAACCGTCTAGCTTAAATAAAGCACTTGGCAAACATAAATTGAATTGTTTACTTCTCAGTTCATTAACCGCTGTCACCAAAGTATGCCCTTTCGGGGTTTCACACTTCAGTTATTTTAACTCTCTCCTTTTATCCCCGGAATTTTCAAATAAGCGCCCCGTGGGGTTTTCACTTATTGGGGGTGTCCCTTATTGTTGCATAGGCTATCCTTTGTGGATTTTCGACCTATCGGGATTTTCTTTCTTTTTTTTCTTTTTTTTTTATTTTCATGAGAAGGATTCCACGATTCCCTCGAGATTGATTAAAGTTCTAAACTTTGTCGCCGCCTTCGTCTTCACTTGACTACGGATTTGATCTTTCTTTGTTAAAGTGAGCTTTTCTCGTACATTTGATTACAGCTTGGTTGGACAATGCCAACCGCTTTTGCCACCTTGACGCCTCTTGGCTGATCACGTCAGCTTTTGATTTATTTTCTTTTACTTTCGATTGACTTGACTTTGCCCCTGGGCCTTTTTAGCATCATTTTTTTTCTTCTTCCCTTGTTTAACTTTGAGTCATCATAGGTCTAAGCCCTTTCGTTGATCCTGGAACATAATACTTTATCGCTGATAGGTTAGTTGCCCCTTCCTCGTTCTGAATGGCGCACTCCTGTACTTGTGTCCCCCATTGGGGGGAGAAATCTTTGTCGGTGCCTCAGTGTAAGTATGGCTCTGAAGGCTTGTTGCTTGCTCCATATTTTCTTTTCTTTTTCTCTCTTTTGGACTTTGTTGATTGTCGCTCAATCTTCTTTCTGGCAAAAGCCGGTGAGAACCCTTCGTTTGATGGGTCTACGCCCGACTTATCATCGTAAAGTCAGGGAATCGTTTCTCATGATTTATTTTGCTTTTTTTTACTCTCTTAATTTTCTATCTTCAGTGGTTAAGTACTGAGCAATAAGTATATTCTAGAGCTTACGTCTGTGCCATGATAGAAGCGAGAATATCTCAATTGAGTAGATATCAAATGTAAGTACGTATGTTTAGGATAAATTTGCGGAAACGAAATTTCATTGAATTCAAAAGGAGGTTAATAACATCTTGTGGAATAGAAGATAAAATAAAAGACAAGGATAAAGACTACAAGTGCACTCCTCTCTCTCATGCTACTTCAAGAAGCTTCAGATTCTCCCACTTCATAAGTGTCCTCAATCTCGGGAACTTCTTCTTTAGATTATCCTGACCCGTTGTAGAATTTACCATTCAAGGAACAAGTCGAAGGCTTCATCTATTGAGAAGGATCTGGATCACTTATCTTTCCAGTTTCGATGAGATCTTGGATTTCATGCTTCAACCTCATGCAAGTGCTTGCTTCGTGACCATATTTCTGATGGAAGTGGCAGTAGCCCCTGCGTTTGACTAATTCAGTGGTTTGACCTCCCATGGCTGGTATGGGTGAAGTATGTCATGCATTCGTAGACCCTCCAACACTTCAAACAAGGGTTGAGTGAAAGTGGAGAATTCCCTCCCCTCCCTTCTATACTGAGTGGGCGACGGAGGGCGAACAACCCTGGTAATCTCATGTCCCTGATGGTGTGGATCTTATTGTGTTCGTGAAATATGGTGTGTGACTACCCTTGGTGGAGTGAATGTTTGTGGATTAACTTGTGCCGCGAGCTGGAACATAGGTTTCTCCATAGCAGCTTTTGGGATCTCCGCAACCAGTGACTCGCTCAGGACCTCCTTGACCAACCTTTTCAGCTCTATCTTGAATTCATCTGAAGCAAGGATATCGGGAAGAACTCGCTTGATTTCTGCTCTGAGATTGAAATCTCCTATCATCTCTTGGGAATTTTCAACCCCCTCATGCTTAGTATTCTCCGGATCATTAAGAGTACGTTTGAACTCATCAGAAAAGATGTATTTGGCTAAAGCCCCTTGCACGCGGCTCTTAAGATTGTGGTTTGAATTGCTGGACTGGGCCATGGGTTGGGTTTCTAACAAGGAAAGAGAAAGGATCGGTGAGTGGAGTTTTTTAGGCATTATGAATTTTGATGATGTAATGCACGTGCGATGCGAATGCTAAAGCTATCTACTTGTGCCTCCTATAGATGGATGTATGATTTATGCATGATTCGTGGTCTGCGCTTTATTTCTTAAAATATAAACACGATTTGACTGGAGCTAAACCCCTTCTTTTTTTTCTTTTTCTTTTTTTTACCAGAGTCGTCGGTAGCACTTCGATCGTCTGTGCTAACTTACCTGTTTGGAAGTGTGAATGCCTGAAACCATTTCAACTGTTATGCACACATTAGTATGAACCCTACGAGTTTACATCGTAATGTTTCACAAGCTGTATAATGTTAAATGACGCTCGACACGACTGACACTTTTGAGATTGAGACGACCCTCCTGATGAGTAAAATTCCCTAGGACGCTAGGTAGATGAGAGTGTACCCCGATGATATCTGTGACGTGTAGATACATTTGAGGGGTAGCGACATGAGCGGGGGGAATGACATACTTGGTACATCGACATGACTCACGATCTAAAAAAAACAACATAAGCGACTATATATGAGGTGTATGTTAGGGATTGTCATCATCAGTTGTAATGACGTACTTCGAAGATACGGGGCGTTACACGGGCTGATGTGACGCTCATGGTATGTCCGAGACCTAAACAGACCATGATGGAGACATACGGGGCATGTGTCCATAGTTTACCTGGTAACGATACTGATAGTAGGGAACCACCTTTTTAGGAAACACAAGTTTCCTGAAACAAACCGACATAGAGGGTGTGTCCTAAACTAGAAGCAAGCGGGACGAGACCACCACATATGGGGTGTGGGTCAATGGTTAGTTTAAACCCAAGATACAAATACGTAGATGTACCAACGGAACCTTAGCGTGCTATGCAGAAAATGGTAACACATGGGGTGTGCCTCAAACAGGTTAAGGCATAAGGAAGCCGCGAGTGACATACGTGATGTGCACCAATTGTCAGCTTCTCTCGGAAAGCAACTATTACAATGAGGGGGTATTATTTGATGGGACAATGAACGCGGCATATCTGATACTCGAGGTCCGAATAGGATGCATACATCAACACACGAGGTATGTGCCAGTTATTAACTCCTACTTGGCTTCCTATTATCACGGCAGAGTGATTTGAAACCCGGTGCCTTTAGGAAATACGGTGACGTACATAGTGTGCTTCAGAGGTAGCCAAAAGGCATGATGGGAGTCACACTCGACCTACCCCCACGATTGACTTATACGCAACTCACGAATGATGTGATGGCTTGATTTTGGGATTTCGACCGTCGCGGGGGGAATCCAACATACTAGGTACGAGACACGAACAAGGTACACATACAACACACGTATTATCTGACCAACTTTGGGCATAGATGAAGTACAGAGATGACTCAAGAGATACCTCCTAACAATATTGGAAGCATCAGCTAGACACGATACCGACACGTAGGGTTCGGTTCAAGGATTAACTTAAGCTAGAGACCCAAATACCTCGATGAATTTGCGGACATCGGTGCGTCTGGTAGAATGAGAGGTGTCCTAATCCGATCGAGGTATCAATGAGACGGAAACGACGACTTACCTGGTACGTGTCGAAGGTCAATTTGTTTCATAGCGCAAACCCGACGACGATATGTTTTATGAGAATCCCTAAAGATCTTATGTGGATATTTACGACGTATTGGGTCCATCACCGATATTTGAGATACCAGCAATGACACACAGGGTAGACATCCATAGTTTGACTGGAACCTATTACTATGAACAACTCGAGGAGCAATGAGGGCGCAAACCAAGACCTTCGAGGTAAGTGCCAAATGTTGGAATTAGCCGCGGTACAAACAACTTGATACTACTGATACGAGCGAGACCCAAATAGTGACACATAGGGCATATGTCTCAGACTCGTAAGTAAGGCAATTCAGAGTTTGGGGCGTATAGACAATAATACCAATGATGTAGGGGGAGCGTGTCGAGGATTTGACAATATAAACAAACCGATGTTTGAGGCGTACTTAAGATATGAGTGACAATTTACAGGGTGTGCGTCAAGAGTTTGATAGGAACCTCACGATATAAACGACTCAGTGTGTCAAGGTATGAGCGGGATGCTCGAGATGGCCCATAGGGTACGTGCCTAAGGGTATGACTTGGATTCGATGACATGAATCACTCTATATGACAGGTACGTGCCAAAAGTTCAACTTGAACTTGTCGATACAAATGACTCGACATTAGAGATGTAAGAAAGATGCACGTGAGGACATATATGAACTTGCCACAGATTCGACTTGAACTCAATAACATAAGTGACTCGACATTTGACATGCGAATCAGGCGTACCGAACCGTGTATGGGGGTGTGTGCCACAAGCTTAACCCTGACTGGATGGTATAAACGACTCAGTCCTTGACATGTGAGTAAGGTGCGAGGGATGACATACGGAACGCGCATCAAAGGTCGGTCCAGAATTGGATAGCCTAATGACATATTCGTGGAATGCAAATATTGCCGATGACAAGGCGACATGTGGGGCACGTTTTGACAAGGCCCATCGTGTGACCAAAGCGCAAGCGGTGACATACGGGATATGCACCGAAAGCTGATACGTGTTCGAAGCACTAGTGTCACATGTTTTGAAATACTGACATGTTACGATATACGGTGACACACCTGGTACGTCTCATATTGATTTGGCTGTTTTGAAGATGCGATGGGGTGTCTCAAGAAGACCAAGGATGCGCGGGTTACCCTAGTACAATGACATGTCGACATACAAGGTACGGCTGAGAGTACCAATGGGGCATGAGGATGACCTACTAGCCAAGAGGTTAGTACAATGACGCATAGATTCATTAGATGTGATGAGGCGAAATATAAGGCGCCAGTTAAAGCGCAGATGTGACACCATGACTTCGTGTGAAGCGTGCGTTAGAGGGTCAACATGAACCTGGGGTGCGGACAGTGGGATGATGTAAATACGAGGGGACACTATGACGACCCACATGGCACACCTAAAGGTACAAATGGGAAGCGTGGACAACACACCAGTCAAGGGTTCATTTCGAAGCTTAGGGTATTGCCCATAATTCTAAAATACGGAGGTGCTACGTATGGATTACCTTCCCAGATGCGAATGACGACAGGTAAACGAGATTCGTATGAAACAGTTCACTCGACCCTAAGGTTTCGATCTTACAACCACGTAACTTTAGAGTATAGGTGCATGGCGCACCGACACACGTGGCATGTCTTAGCATACGAAGGTCATGATGGCAACCTACGAGGTGAGGGGTATGGATAATACAACAACGTAATTTGGAATCACCTGGGCATTGTGTATAGTGTGGCAACATCCGTGGGTATGTCTTGAGATACGAAAGGGAGGTGACGACGACCCGTGAGATTATGGTTCTATTTGAGATCAATGCACCAGTCATAATCTTGAGATGTGTTGGCTAAGGCGTAGTGACATACATGGTATGTCTTGAGGCATAAGTAGGACGTGTATGAGACATGTGATGAATGGTTAATTCGAGTCTTGAGGGAACCGACGTCGTGATAATTGTTTTTAATCTTTGATCTATCGATATGTTGTCAGCAACGTGTCAACATACATAATATGTCTCGAGTCGACCATGCGGAAAGTGAACGGAATCTGCCCCACGAGGTGAATGTTATGACAACGGGGTACGACCACCAAGCAGTTTGGTATTCCTAACCATGATAGAGGGAGGCGGAGTACATCGCGACATATGGGATATGTCTCCGGATGACTTAAACACGATGGCGAAGACGCATGTGACAGGTCACAATGCAGGCGGTACCCCCTAACGGTATGAACAGGACGATAAAGATATGTGCGACATATCCCACACAAAGTATAACTTGGCGAAGAAGTAGAGAACACATCAAGGTCTAAAGGTAGACCACTTGACGGGTATGTGAGACATGGTAAAGACGCACGAGATACATTGCGACATACGGGGTATGTCTTCTGTTAGGCACCTAGCAAGGCGAGAACTCAAATCGTGACATATGGGGCATGGCTCTAGACTAGTGTACTCGATATGGAAGACGCTTATGCGACCTATCGTGATGTACAACCTTAACAATACTCGGATGCACGTGATGCATGGCGGTGCATCGAGTACATGTCCTGACTAGTGTATAGCTGACGCGATGGAGACGCACGGGACACTTCATGATATGGAAGGCAGGACGAGGCAAGGACGTATGGGATATGTCATGACCCAACTGGTATATCTCTTATCAAACGTATATAACATGGTGAAAAAGCGTCTGATACACCATGACATACGGGGCATGAAGCTCATGCCCCTCGCTTGGCGTAAGGGAAGAGGCGAAGATGTACGGGAGGCGTTATGTCACACATAGTATACCTTTTGAACGGTGTGTAATGACATGATAGAGACACCAGGAATGGGTCCCAATAAGCGAGGCTCAACAGGGAAAAGACATATGGAATATGTTGCGGCATAACAGGTATGCCTCTTGATTAATGCCCGGACGATTAATGGAAGATGCATGGGCGCATTACGTCCTACGGGGTACAACAAAGTGAAGATACAAGGAATATGTCACCACATGACAGGTGGGACTCCTGACGGGTGGACGCATGATGACACGACGCAGCAAGGCCATAGGGGATTCGTCATGAGAGAACGGTATGCCTCTTAATCGGGCAAGGATATACAGGAGACGACGCGACATACGGGGTATGCCAACACCAAAGCGTAGGAGATACGCCATGACATAATGGTTATACCTTCTGACTAGTGCCTACGATACTGGAAAAATGTACGAGGTACGCTACTATACGCATAGTATGCTAAGGCGAAGACGCATAGGATACGTCACAACATAATGGACATGCCTCCTAGCTAGCATACAAATGACACGGTGAAGACGCACGAGACATGCCAATGACGCATAGGATGCATCCCAACATATAGGTATGATAAGGCAAAGACGTATGGGATACGTCACGACATAACTGGTATGCCTCCTAAATGACACGCGACGTTGGGGTCGACTCTTTCTCATATTCCTAATAAACACGTCCTAAGTCTACGAAACCTAGAATGGCTGCACGCAATTTGGTTAGCATGCGACGCTCTATATGGCATGACTACCATGATTCGTTAAGCATAGAATGCATTATAACTTACATCTGACTCGACTGATGTACAACAAGATATAAATCTATACAAACAAACTAGTTAGCGGAAATCGTACATAACGCGTAATTAGATCGCGATAAGAGAAAGAAAATGTTAGATATCAATCACAATTATCACGCCATCTCTCTTCCATCCTTATTCCTCCACACACTCATTGGTCCAAGTCTCTGTCCTAGGATTTTGGTATGGGCTCACATCGTGGTCCAGGGGACGCATGATGCCATCGATTATTGTGGAAAATTAAATCATCCATCAGATAATACAGTTCGTTTTTGACGTATCAGCGTTCAGTGACTAAGATATCGACCAAGTTGGATTGTCCTTTCGAGATAACTCGTCTTTTGTCATTTTGCGAGATGCATTAGTTCGGGTTTTGACTCCCTTTGAGCGTATCTCGGGTTTTTAGACGTGGTACGAGTTATTCTTTCAGTCCAATTGTTCGTTATTGATAATGACTCGTTCCCTCTTATTCGTGTGGGTTCATGTTTCGATTACGACGGGATCTTTTGGATCTATCGAGAGACGTAACCACGTGTTCATGCAGTGATGAAAGCACTTTTTATTTTAAGGAACAGACTCATCGCGTAACGTGTTTGTTTTTAGCGTTAAGAATTCGTTTGCTCGTTTTGGCTACGTAAAAAGACGGTGAGTCTTATTTGAGCGCACGGTAATATTTCGGCTAATAACAACTCTTTATTTCTTCCAATTTACGGGATATATCATCCTAGCGTGGTTATAGAAAATCAACGTTTCATTTAATCGCATGCTTATTCGAAGTAGGGATATTACCGTTCTTTTTCATTTAGGCGCGAGTTAAGCAAACATGCAGATCGAGCCATATTTCTTGTAGTTTTGGTAACGGTCGAAGTGATCGAGCCATTAATCAAACCCATAGTCTCGTCCATATGGCGCAATTATGTAGTTTAGCTTCATTCGGCTTTATGATTTTAAACGGCGTACATACCGGCTCGAGGCACGTATTTAACGGCATTGGTTTATTTTCTTTAACTACCCTCGGGATGGATATACATCGTAGATACAGAATGACTTTGGTCGTTTGTTTATTTTGCTTTTCTTTTATTTTCTTAGTCACTTTTGCGGACACGTCCATTTCTCTTAAGAACGACATAAGGCATAACGTAAGAGCTCGTCTTCTATTCGGAAGGGACGGGCCACGTTTGCGAAACTCTTTACGTTACAACGGGGTCATTCGAAACAGAAATGTTCTTTATTTTCGTTTCGTCATAATCTCGTTTTATCCCAACCTATTTAAAGAATGTGAATAACGGCTACTGTTAATATAGTCTTTTGAATCAAGATATAACTATCCTTAATACCAAACTGATTCATACCAATGTGTGCTTACATTATAACGCATTTCCTGAACATGTGCCTTCTTCGGGACACGGAAAGGGACCAGGCGGGTCGCACAAGTTCATTCATACGAGATGACTAAGTCGTCTTTAGTTCAAATCGTTTCGATGTTTTGGGGTAGTTTGTATATCGATTTAAGAGTATATATTAACGTATCGTTTCATTTTCTTTACATATTTTAGGATTAGACACGTATTATGGCAATTTGAAAACACGAACTCATTCATTCATAACATCAAAAATAGTAACGGGTAATCCTATAGCAACTTCTAAGGCTACTATATGCTGACACGGCTGATCGCGGGACCTCACAGGACCGCACAAATTCGCCCCTAACGAATGGATGGGGACCCTTTGGCGCCTTACTATAAGGGGGAAATTACACTAGCCTCTTTCGAGCGACGAATGGACTCTCGCTAGAGGTTTCGCGAAAATTACCCAAAAGGTTTGCAATAATGATTATGAATGCATACGAAAAAAATAATACGATCCGTCCCCGTTAAGGACTTAATACACGCCTTCCGGAATCAAATTTCTCGCTTCCCCAGCAGAGTCACCACTTGTTAGACGAGGTGCCGCGGCCTAATCTCCCGGGCGGACCGGGGGGTGGACACCTTATGGCGATGTAAGCGGTGATTGGCGCCGAAAGCAACCAATCGTGGAATCAAGCTGCTCGGCAGGACCGAAGCTCGGAGTATGGAAGAGTCGCCACCCACGAATGGGAAAATGAACATTGATCCCTTACGGGAGACCGGTGAGGGTTCGGAAAACTTAGGTACGAGCCGAGAAGGCTAGCTCCTTTCCGAAGAAAGGCTACTAGGCACCCCGACAACGCCCGGTTATGAACCACCGGCCTCCTACTCAGCGTGTTAGGCGATAACGGACTAATCACATATTTCTTTAAGTTTAAAATTCATTTGAAACCTTTTCTTTCTCGTTTTGAAAACCGTTTTGAGCATATATTATTAAAATCCATTTTAGTAAAGAATCACCCATTTACATCAGTTCAAAACACATAGGAGAGAGAGGGGGAAGAAGAAAGAATTGATTTATTTACAATGTGATTTATGCTTCGTATTACACACTAACTCTAAACTAAACTCACTTCCAAAAAATGAGTTTATTTACATGGCTCGTACCTTAATCGCCGTTGGAACGATTTAGGTACGTTTCAAAAGCTCCGTTAATGACGTTCACTCGAATCGCCGTTGGAACGACTCGAGCGTTTGAAAATGTTGAGATAAAAGCTTTAACAAGAAAACGTGGTTAAGCATACAAGTCAATTTATTTTGTACCAAACCATTTAGTTAGGAAAACGATTCAAAATATCTATTATTTACAACGAAAACGATTTTAATTACAAAGTTCGCTTAATCCGTCGTTGGAACGAATTAAGGTTTTAACGCGTGATGTTTTAAGAAATGGTTTAAAAATGTCTAGAAAACATTATTTACACTTAGGAATATCTAGAAAACTTTAAGTTTAAATAAGCAAATTAAACTCTCTTTTTGTGATTTTACTTTCCCCTTTTCACTCAATTAACCTTTACTTGAACATATTCACAAGAATGGACCACTTAAATCCCCAAAATTCACCCAATAAAACAAATTGGAAATATAAACATATAAAGGTCAAAAAGTAAAATGAATATATATATATATATATATATATATATACACATTTTCATCTAAAATAAAGATATATCTATAGATTAAAAAATAAGTAAAAGATGCTAAATATATGTATAATAAGGATAATGAAAGATACTAAGTATAATACACTTTTATCCTAATAATAAAAAAAATGTAAAATAATGAACAAAGTTCATTAAGAATAAGAAAATAAAACTCATATCCCAAAATAACTATTATAATAAATATATAGAAAATAACCCTCCCAAATATACATTAAACATCAAAATAACATCTAATTATCCTCAAAACATCTACTAATTAATTACCCCAAACTGCCCAAGTAAATAACCCTCTAAAATAATACCCAATATAGTTTAAATGAGTCTAGTTTAAACGAATAGAAAAGAAAAACCTATATATATACGTATACTTTTATTAAATCAAATTAATGAAAAATAATGATATATAAACACATTAAATAAATATATGTACAAAGCATTTAAAAATAGTTCGAAAGTATATATTACTTAAATATACATATATATATAAAGGACCAAAAGCCTAAAAGTTGAGAAGGAGTGACCAAAACAGCATTTTTTACATTTCAGCAGCTTTACCGACGGAAAATCCGTCAGTAAACAGCCTTTAGTGACAGAAAACGTAAAATTACAGAAACAGTCCACAACTTTTCAGATTTATTCAAAAGCTTTAGATTAGATCTATTCTATCGTTTTGGACCTCCGAACTATAAAAAATGGATCATAGTCTATAACGGAGGTTCTTAAACGATGTTTTTCATTTAAAACGTTATTTAGAAAAATTTTAAAAAAACTTATAATTACAATGTTTTTAATACCCGAACTACCTTTGAATCGGATCACGGTTCGTATTGGGATATTAAAACGAGGTTTTTATTTGAAAACAAACCGAACGTTTATCTAATACGAGACGAAAATTAAATAAATACAAAAAATTAAATAAAATGTGATAAATAAATAACTAAAAATAAAATTATAACATAAAAATAAATAAATAAAGGAAATAAATAAAATAAAACGAGTCTAGTCATCTGACAGTCGAATTCGGTCGATTCCACGAGTTGTGATTTTCCGGTTTTTTGTGTTTTTCGTCTTTTTAGTAAAAATTTAAACTTTTGGGAAATTTGGACTTTTTGAGGAAAAAAAAATTTTCTCAAAAAAATTCACTTTCTCTCTCTAAAAATGTCTAGAGTGAGAAAGCTCTCCAAAAATTCCTCCTTTAATTGCATGGGGATCCATGCCTTAAATAGGCATGGGTCCCGGAAAAATATGGGCGACGCCCAAATAAAATTGGGCGTCGCCCAAAGCTGGTTGGGCGAGCCGTCCAGTTGACGACCGCGACTCCCACTACTTTCTTCCCTTTTTATTATATATTTTTGCTTTTAAAAACTTCCAGAACCAACCGCTTCAACCGTCTCGTTACAGGTTTTCGTCACAGGTCCTCCGACTCGGTGTCTACAATACCCTTCAGATACCATGAAATTCGTTTGACAGCACTCCAATGGAGTTCAGTAGGGGCCTGTATAAACTGGGAGACTTTGTTAACCACAAAAGAGATGTCCGGGCGAGTAAATGTCAGATACTGTAAGCTCCCTACAATACTTCGATATACCGTGGGATCAGAGAAGGCCTCACTATCACCAAGTTTCAATTTTTCTGAGGGGTTGGTTGAACTAGCCACAGACCGAGAGTCCTGCAAATGAGCCTTTGAGAGTAGAGCGTGACAATACTTTTGTTGATTTAAGAACAGACCCTGATTTGTCCAATTCAATTCAATGCCTAGAAAGTAATGAGCCTTCCAAAGGTTTTGGGATTGCAAATGTAGCTTCAATGAACTAGACAAGGTCTTTCATAAGTGTTGGGATGTTGCCGATAATTAGTAAGTCATCCACATAAATTAAGCAGTACACTCGAACTTCTCATTTGATGAAGAAATACAAAGAACAATTTGTTTTGGATCCCTGGAAACCAAAACTGAGTAACCGAGAGGTGAGTTTCTCATGGCACATACGAGGTGACTGTTTGAGGCCGTATAGAGATTCCGTAGTTTACATACAGCCTGGAGATGAGAAGGATCCACAAAACCAGGAGGTTGTACCATGTACACATCCTCGTGTAAATCTCCATGCAAAAAAGCATTAGACACATCCAGTTGAAACACAAACCACTTAAGTGCAACAGCAAGAGCAAGAGCAAAAATAAGTCGAATAGTTGTAGGCTTTACGACTGGACTGACCTGTTTCAGTATAGTCAATACCCAGGCATTAATGAAACCCCTTGGCTACTAAGTGAGCCTTGTACCTCTCAAGTTTACCATCCGCAGTCGTCTTCTTCTTGAATAACCATCTATTAACGATCAAATTAGCACCCATAGGTAATGGGACCAGCGTCCAAGTACCATTTGAGATAAGTGCATTGTATTCTTCAGTCATAGCCTGACGCCACTCCGGAAACTTAGATGCCTGAGCAAATGTGGTCGGATCAGCCTGAGCAAACATGGTCGGATCAGCCTTGGTAGTTGTGGACAAGATTTTTGGTTTAAATATACCTGCCTAGTGTTGGTCCCTTATAACGTTACAAGTATAGTTCCAAGGGGGGGTTAGGAACTATTTATAAAATTTTAAGCTAGGGCAGACTTCTTTTTCGTGAGAAAAAGGTTTGGACAGCGGCGCTGAGTGAATAGCAAGATACTGGCTTAGTCAAATAGTGACTAGGTCAGTTTCTTTACTTGAGTTAGGAGATAGCACTTAGAGTCTATTCCTGAGCTCAGATATCCAATGCGCACAACTCAACTTGACCTCTTTAATTGGTCAGTTTTTGTTTAAGCAAGCAATAAATATATAAAGGAGTTTAAGGTTAGAAATGTGTTACTCAGCAGATTTATCCAGGTTCGGCCTCCAAGCCTACGTCCTGTCCCCGGAACACGTTCCAAGATTTCGAATTCTCTATTGAGCTCTTTAACGGTAGAGCATCAAACCTTTTACAATCTTAGCAACTGAGTATAACAATAGTACCTTCCTCTATACCTCTACTCAATCCTAATCTCTCGCTGAGTACTATAATAGAGTACTCAGCCTCTCTTTTCTAATCTCTAGAAATGATAAGTGTTTGTCCTAAACAATGATTGCTAAGACACCTTAGATGATTGAATAATCACTCTAGACTTTTACACAAAAGATATGAAATTTAGTGTAAGATTGCTTTGCTTTTTCTTGCAGAACTTTGCGTAGAGATTTGGTCAGCGTAATGGCTTGATCAAGTTCTGTGTTGAATGAAGCAACTAAAGGGCTCTATTTATAGAGACGTCTGAGGTGTCGGTCATTTTAAATTTCAAAATAACCGTTGGAGGGAAACGGCTTCCTGTCGTTGTCATCCTGTCTTGCTTAGAGCTCTCGGCCAATCAGATTTGAGTATCTTCTGTTCTCGATCAGCTTTTGGTCAGCTCGGTAGAATGTCTCTCCAATTATGGTAAGGTCAACTAGACAGCATTCTGTGTCGTCTGAACTTTACCTAAAGTGGAAACACTTTGTCTAGAAGTTGTTCTTTACCAGCTGCTGTCTTGTACTGTTTGTCGAATCAACTCAGCAGCTTCGTCCCGAAGTTGTTCCACGAAGGTCTTCTAGATCCTTCTTCCGCTAAGTTGCGTTCTGTACATGACGATAGCGTTTTGACATACGTGGACCGAGTTGCCTTAAACTGTTTGACTTGGGCTTTGACTTCCGTATTGGGCTTTTGGACCTTTTAATCTTTGTGTCTTATAAACAATTTAACTCAACATTGACCAAACACATTAGTGGAATAAATCATAGCATTTAAACTTAGTGTGTTTAGAATATGTTTTTAATTATACTTAAACAATTTTGTCAAATAAAAATTATGTGGAAAGGTGTTTCAACAAACTCCCCCATTTTGATGTTGGCAAAACTATTCAGCGAAGAACTCAGTATTGAGCTCCCCCATGATAGTTGACCTAATATAACCTAGCAAACTCCCCCGTCAGGGTTGAGCTACTGACTTAGTTTTACTCTAAACATTTGAAGGTTTAATCGAGTAAGTCTAAGGTCAGTTTATAGATATAGGTCAGCTTATGGAACATATTCTATTTTACTCAGTGTTTAAACGGAAGTTATAGCATTCAGAGGGCGCTGAGTAATTTGTTGTTCAATGAGTCTTATAAGATAATGTTTTATAAACATACAAGTCAATGTCAAACATGTTATCAGCATTGGGTACAATCAATAAGTTTTATAAGCATTAAAGATAGTTGATGTAATTGAAGATACATAATGACTTAATACTCAACATCGTATATAATAATTCATAACTTAGGTTTTGGATAAAAGATGCAAGTATTGATATTAATAGAAGTAGTCAGCATATACAACAAAAGATAATCATAATCATAGAGACTACAACTTAGCATAACTGAGCTAGCCTAATTTCTATTTCTTTTTCTTTTGGTTGGACTGACTATGCTCATGCTGTGTTCTAGCTTGTTCTTTCTCCCCCGTTTTGTCAGCATCAGGAGGAGGAATCCTAAAGGCGTCGGTTAAGACGGCTCTGGTCAGTTCCGTGGACAGCGCCTTAAGTCTATCGGCGCTTTCATTGACACCATAAAAAATAGCAACTCCATCATCTGATACCTCGGCGGGTATATTGAGTTCAGCAGCGCTGATCATGCTTACTATGAAAGCTTGAGATTTACCTATCCAGGTAAGTGCATCGGTCAGACCAGCAACGACTTGATGAAAAGTCTTCAGTAAGGATGTGTCGTAGTATTGACGCTGAATGTTGCTGTGACGTACATAGTTGGAGGTTTGTCTGGTGACAAACAGTATTTCATTTTGCTTCATGGCATCAGTGTCCATCTCTTGTTTGTTCAAGTTCAACAGTCGAACAGCCTCATCAATTTGCTCCACTGAGCATTGAGAATAGGAGACCATTTGCTCGTTGGTCTTGATTTGCTCGGTGTGAAGCTGATCAAAGAGCATTTTAACTTCATCAGAAGTGGCATATCGCGTGTTCACAGCTGACAGGGTCTGAACTTGACCTTGAAGAGAATTGAGATGTTGAACAATTGTCAGCTAGAGCTCAGCCAACTTTGTGATGGAATCTTGCTTAGGTTGTTGTGCTTGAAAGGAGACTATGACACTCAGCAAATCCTTGAATCCCTTAACTACATTGAGAAGCTGAGTTACTTGGGAGAGCTGCGGTGTCTCAACAGTAGAGGACCCAGCAGCAGGTGGAGTGGTTTGATCAAGGTCTTTGATTAAAGTTTGCACCGAGTCGATGATTCTTTTACCAGACTCGGTGGCATGTAAGTAACTGAGAGAGCCTTCATGAACTTGCCTAGCTTCCTCAGTATGACCGGTTGGAAGAGGAGTCAAGGGTATAATATGGTCAGTGACTGTAAGTGTGTTTCCAATCTACACTTGAGTCTCAGGTAAAGCTGATTGATCGGCAGAAGTGTTGATTGGAGAAGAAGTAATCCGAATGCTGTCTGTGCTGACTGGAGCAGGGATGTTTTGAGTCAGCATAATGCTTGTAGTGACAGCATTGACGGGAATTGGCTCTACTTGGCTTGTAGAGTTAGTTGAAGCGTGTTCCTTTGGTGAAGAAACAGAGGCTTGCTTTTCAAGGGAAGCCGATGGAGTAGAAGATGGTTGTTTTCTGAAAAATTTCAACTTGAGTTTAGAAGGGTCTTGGGTCGGCTTCTGGATAACAAAGTCAGGGACAGTTGGTTTCTGAATAGGAGGGTCAATGACAGACTTCTAACTTGCCTTGATTAATCTTCTTCTTGAAGGAGGAGTGTCAGCTTGTATAGATTCTCCTGAGTGAGAGGGAGAAGTTTCCTCTTGATCAACATTAAGCTGGCCAGCTTGTTCTTGTTCTTGATTAACATTGGATTGGTCAGGTTCTTGTTCATTTCCAGCAGCCAACTCAGTATTGGTTGGCTCAGCTCCAATCTCACTTGATGTTTCCTCAGTGTCCTCAGCGTCATCCTGACCGCTTGCTTCTTCTTGTTCTTCATCTTCTTCACTATCGCCATCTAAATCTTCCTCAACTTGTGCAATGAAATGATCGTCCAGATGCACATCATCTTCTTGATGCTCAGCTATAGTTCCTAGACACTGTGTGTAGTGAGAATCATCAGGAACAACGACGTCAGTAGGAATAGCATCAATAGGAGTCAGTGTAGAAGACTTCTGCTTCTTTTGAGGTTGCTCATCAGCATTTGTTCTTTCCTCAATTTTAGGCTCATCTTGCCTGCTCCTTTTCTCAGCTGACTTAGGTCTCTCCTGACCTGGTTCAGCAGCTAACTTCGGCTTCTTGGCCTGAGGCTCA
This sequence comes from Euphorbia lathyris, assembly GCF_963576675.1. Classification (NCBI taxonomy): domain Eukaryota; kingdom Viridiplantae; phylum Streptophyta; class Magnoliopsida; order Malpighiales; family Euphorbiaceae; genus Euphorbia; species Euphorbia lathyris. Next base: position 95,677,707 of record NC_088910.1, read on the forward strand.
GCCTTCTTTGAAGGAGTCCCAGTAGCTTTCCTCTTGCGGGCAGCTAGAGCCTTTGTCCTTTGGCTTTGCTTTGGAGCTGTTTCCTCAGCTTGTTGTTCAGCAGCAGCTTTTCCTTTCTTTAGTGGCTGATTGAACTTCAAAGCCCTCAGTGAAGCCGCGGTTATCTCAGATCCTCTAGCCTTAGTTTCCTCAGATAGATCAATTTGATGATCTAAGAGGATTCTGTTGATGAGTGATCCCAGCCTGAGAGTTCCAGTGCTCCTTAGGAACCCAACAATCAAGAATACTGGTATGTTGATCGGCTTGTATGTCAGCATATGCCATATGAAGCATTGCTCAAAATTCGTTGCTGAGGTGGTGCAGTTGATCTTGGGATAAATGAAGTAGGTCAGCAGATAGTGAGCCATCTTTGGGTGCTGACCCATTGAGGTACTTGAGACTTCTCCAGAGTGGCCAGAGGGTTTACAGAAGGTGGTATCATACCCAGTACCTTCATGATCTCCAGATCGCCTCAGTTTTGTTCCCTCATTCTTTAACTTCAGCAAGTTAGCGAGATAAGTAGGGTTTATTAAAATGGTCTTTTCCTTTACCACAGTTACCAGATAGTCCTGGTTATCATCAGCAACTCGGAGATTGTGGTAGAACTCCCTTACTAGGTCAGGATATGTGTGAGCTCTAATGGAGAACAGCTCTGTTCAGCCATTCTTCGATATCCATTCGCAGAAGGGTTGCTCGGATGTCACAAAGGCCTTAGAAACCCATCGTGAGAAGTCTACTTTCCATTCACTAATGTCTTCAAATACCTTGGTATAGGTTCTGGCCTTGGTCGGCTTACCCTTAGTTGAGGTAGCTTGGCCAGCTTTGCCTTTGCTCGGCGTAGTGACCTTGGTGGTTTCAGGCACAGTAGTTTGCCTGGAGGGTTCATCGGAGCTGGTCTTAGCGTGACCGGCACCGGAGATGTTGACGGAAAGTCTAGTCATTGTTTCAGAAAAAGATTTGGGAGGCTTTGAGAGTCTTGGAGAGAGAATGCTTTGCCAGAAAATTCGGTAAGTGTAAAGAAAATAAAAAATGGGGATTTACCCATTATTTATAGCGGTGAAGAGTGGATCTTATCGAATCCATGTGTCAGTTTTGCCTTGGGATTGTCAACCGACAAAGATCCTGGCTTTTATGACACATTCGGCGCATACGTCATCCTAGGTGGCTATTCGCGTGCTTTTGCATTTAATGCAACGGATCTAACACTCAGCGTTTAGAATACTAAGAGTTTTATATTCTGAGTGGTCAGTAGTATATGAAAGGATGATTTCTCAGTTTGAGATTACTACTCGGTGTGCATATTTACTCAGTATTGATATGTATTTTGCGTTAAGTACTCAGCATAACAATCACTCAGCATGTATTTGCATAAATCATTCAGCATAGTAATTCACTCAGCATAAATTTACATTTTAGAACAGGAATTTACTGAAGAGGATTAAACATAGGACAGTGGCTTTGTGAAGATATCCGCAAGCTGCTCATCCGTTGGAACGTAGGACAGCTTTATCTCACCCTTGAGTATATGGTCTCTAATGAAGTGATGCCTTATGCTGACATGCTTCATTCTGCTGTGTTGAATTGGGTTCTTTGATAGATCAATTGCACTTTTGTTGTCGCATTTGACCTCAATTGTCTTTGTTTGAACACCATAGTCTTCAAGCTGTTGCTTAATCCATAGGACTTGAGCAATACAGTGACCAGCAGTAATGTACTCAGCTTCAGTGGTAGACAAGGCTACTGACGCCTGGTTCTTGATGAACCAGGATACAAGACAGCTTCCTAAGAATTGACATCCTCCAGAGGTGCTTTTTCGTTCTAGCATGTCTCGACCATAGTCAGCGTCAGTGTATCCAACGAGTGTAAAGCCATGTGTTGGGATACCATAAACCTGCGTTCACTGAGCTTTGCAAATATCTAAGGATTCTTTTTACAGCTATGTAATGAGATTCCTTAGGGTTAGATTGATATCTAGCACAGTAGCATACTGAGAACTGAATGTCCGGTCTACTTGCTGTTAAGTAAAGTAGAGAGCCTATCATACATCGATACAATTTGCTGTCTACCGACTTACCATTCTCTTCAGCACAGAGGACAGTGTCAGTGCCCATAGGAGTGGATATTGGCTTGCAATTTTCAAGATCATATTTCTTCAATATCTCCTTGGCATATTTAGCTTGACTGATGAAGATGCCATTCTTTCCTTGTTTGATTTGAAGTCCAAGGAAGAAGTTGAGTTCTCCCATCATAGACATTTCAAACTCAGTCTGCATTTGCTTGCTAAATTCCTTACACATTGACTCATTAGTAGCACCGAAAATAATATCATCAACATATATTTGAGCCAGCAGGGTATCTTTACCCTTTCTCTTAATGAATAAGGTTGTATCAGCTTTGCCCCTGACATAGTTTATAGTCAGCAGGAAACTGGTTAGCCTCTCATACCAAGCACGTGGTGCTTGCTTGAGGCCGTACAAAGCCTTTTTGAGTTTATAAACGTGGTTTGGGAATTTAGGATCTTCAAACCCTGGAGGTTGATTAACATAAACTTCCTCGTTTATAACTCCATTAAGAAATGCACTCTTGACATCCATATGAAACAGTTTAAAGTTCATGTAAGATGCATATGCACATAAAATCCTAATAGCTTCTAGCCTTTCCACTGGGGCAAAGGTCTCACCGTAGTCAATACCTTCTTGCTGACTGTAGCCCTGAGCTACAAGCCTTGCTTTGTTCCTGACTACGTTTCCTTGTTCATCCAGCTTGTTGCGGAAGACCCATCTTGTTCCAATGGTCTTCTGACTCCTTAGATGAGGCACTAGCTCCCATACATCGTTTCTTCTGAATTGGTCAAGTTCCTCTTGCATTGCGCTCATCCAGAATTCATCTTCCTCAGCATCAGCGAAGTTCTTAGGTTCCTGAATTGAGATGAAGGCTACATTGCTGAGGTACCTCCTGAGTTGGTTTCTTGTCATCAGGGTATTCTCAGTGGCATCAAGGATTGCACTCTCTGAGTGCCCTCTTGGAATCCTTATCTCCTTGGGTAGATTGATGTCTTGTGCTGTCTGTGTTTCAACAATCTCTGCAGGTGAAGACTGGTCAGTGAAAATAATATTTGGTTCACTTTTACCTTTGGTCAGCCCTTGAGGGAATGACTCAGTGGTTGTATCTTGATCAGTAGGTGCTGAGTGTGGATCATCCTCGGTCAGCGGCAGATATCTTCCTGTAGGGTTAGTTTCGTCGAACTCAACATGTACTGACTCTTCTAAAACTGGAGTTCGTTTATTGAAAACTCTGTATGCTTTGCTGTTTGTTGAGTAGCCTAAAAAGATAGCTTCATCAGCTTTTGAGTCAAACTTAGCTAGGCTATCTTTAGTGTTTAAAATAAAACATTTACAGCCAAAGGCACGAAAGTATCCAATGTTGGGATTTCCTCCTTTCCAAAGTTCGTAAGGGGTTTTCTTTAGTATAGGTCTAACAAGAGCCCTATTAAGAATATAGCACGCTGTGTTAACAGCCTCTCCCCAAAAATACTTTGGAAGCCTATGCTCACTCAGCATTTTCCTGGCTATTTCAACCAGTGTTCTGTTTTTCCTTTCAATAACCCTATTTTGTTGAGGCGTTTTGGGAGCAGAAAAGTTATGGTCAATGCCGCTCGTTTCACAGAATTCAACAAACTGTTGGTTTTTGAATTCTCCACCATTATCACTTTGGATGTGAGCCAGTTTTAGGTCTTTATCATTTTCAAGTTTTCTAACCAAATTTGAAAATGTCTCAAAGGTCTCATCCTTGCTACTCAGCAAGATGATCCAAGTGTACCGAGAGAAGTCATCTACAATGACCAAGGAAAATCTTCTTCCACCCAGACTCAGCGGGTGGACTGGACCGAAGAGATCCAAGTGTAGTAATTCTAATGGACGCTTAGTTGAGACAATGTTTTTGCTATGAAAAGATTGTTTGGTTTGTTTTCCAACTTGGCAAGAGTGGCATAATTGATCTTTTTTAAATCTAAGTTCAGGCAGTCCCTCAACCAATTCCTTTCTTGCAAATTTGGCCAGGAGGTCCATGCTTACATGACCAAGTCTCCTGTGCCATAGCTAGGAATTTTCTTCCTTTGAAACTAAGCATACAGTTTTTGAAAACTTTTTCTCTAAGTCTAGCATAAAGACATTATCAATCCGAGGGGCAGTTAAAATTAACTCATTTGTTTTTCCCTCGTATATTTTACATCCAGTAGCATCAAATATAACTTTTCTCCCATTGTCATATAGCTGAGCTACGCTGAGTAAGTTATATTTGAGTCCGCTGACTAGGGAGACTGACTCAATAGTAGGATTACCTCCGATGGTTCCTGACCCTACTATCTTACCCTTTTTGTTGTCTCCAAAACTTACGCTTCCTCCTCGTTTACGCTCAAACGTGATGAACTGAGTTTCATCATCAGTCATGTGCCTTGAGCATGCGTTGTCAATATACCACATCTTTGACTTCTCAGCACACCTCGGGCTTACCTGCATTGTAACTAGTTACTTTTAGGTACCCAATTCTTTTTAGGTCCTTGCTTGTTAGGTTCAACAGGTAAAGCATCATATTTTATTTTATGGCGGCATACTTGGACAGTATGGCCATTCTTTCCTCAGAAGTCACAGCTGACCTTCCGTTTAGGATTTTTCATTGACTGGTCAGCACCCCAGTGCTGAGCGTGTCAGCAAACCTTTATGGTGTGTCATTTCTTCCCACAGAAGTCACACTGGACATTTCGCTGGGGATTCAATCTCTACTGACCAGTACTTCGGTACTGAGCATTCAGAGGAATATTTCTTTTGTTTTGAACCTTTAGTTGGTTCTGGATATTTGTGACGTCCTTTCTCAGTTTCTTTGAATCTGATTGGACTTCAGAGACAGACTTGTGTATGATCTCCATGTTATCATGCAAAGTTGAGTTGTCCTGAAGAAGGAATCTGAGGTCACTTAGCTTGACCTCTTCAACCTCGTCACAGCGCCTGCTGAGTGCTCTAATTTTCTTATTACACTTTTTGACAAGTGTATAGAGGTCACTCAGGGCATTACCCATTTTGTTTCTAAGCTGAGAAAGTGATATTACCTCATTTGATTGCTCCTCATCGTCAGATGCAATGGAGGGGTCAGCATGCTCAGAGACGCACGGCTCAGTAAGTTCGTCAGCCAATAAGCATATCTTTGCTGACTCGGTGACCTCAACTTCTGTTGATGAAGACTCATCACTGTCGCTCCATGTAGCCACCATTGCCTTTTTGCCGTTCTTCTTATCTTTCCTCAGCGTGGGGTAGCTTGACTTGATATGGCCAGTTTGATGACATTCAAAGCATGTAATGGGCTTTGAGTTGTCTTTTTTGTATTTCTTATCGCTGGACTCAGCTTTATACTTATCAAACTTTCTATAAGGCTTCTTAGAATATTTGTCATTCTTCCTGAACATCCTTTTCATCTTCCTTGTGAACATAGCCATCTCTTCATCATATATTGAGCTCCCATCAGTGGAGTCAGCTTTCATGACAAAAGACTTCTACTTCTTGTCTTCAGACTTTTCCTTCACCTCAAAGTTTTTCATCGATATCTCATAGGTCAGCAGCGATCCGATGAGTTCATCATATTTGTAGGTGGTTAAGTCCCGAGCTTCCTCAACATCGGTCTTCTTTGCTTGCCAGTCTTTAGGAAGACTCCTGAGTATCTTTTTGACTTGTTCTTCCTCAGAGAAGATCTTCCCAAGTCTCTTGAGCTCATTGATGATGTTGGTAAATCTTTCATTCATGTCAGATATTCCCTCATCATTGTTCATTTCGAACAGCTCGTACAGTCTCATCTGCTGGTTCACCTTGGACTCCTTTACTTTATTGGTTCCTCCATAGGTGACCTCCAGCTTCTTCCAGATCTCTTGCGCCGACTCACAACTTGAGATTTTATTATATTCTGTAGCATCGAGCACAGTGAAGCATGTTTATAGCCGAAGCATGATTTTGTAGCTTCTTGAGATCATCCTCTGTCCATTTGGCCTCAGCTTTAACAACTGTTTGGCCAGCCACAACTTCGACAGGTACAAATGGGCCTTGGACTATGGATAGCCAGACACTCATATTTGTAGCCTGGATGAAATTTTTCATCCTATTATTCCAGAAGGTATAGTTAGACCCGAAGAATAGGGGAGGCCGAGTAATGGACAGCCCTTCAGGTAAGATCTGAGTTGTTTGGTTTCCTGGGAGAAACCGAGTGTTGTTTTCGCCCATAGTGGGGATCAGCTCAAGGTGGTTAAACCTTTTACAGTGAGCTTTTAAGCTCCGATACCACTTGTTGGTCCCTTATAACGTTACAAGTATAGTTCCAAGGGGGGGTTAGGAACTATTTAAAAATTTTAAGCTAGGGCAGACTTCTTTTTCGTGAGAAAAAGGTTTGGACAACGGCGCTGAGTGAATAGCAAGATACTGGCTTAGTCAACTAGTGACTAGGTCAGTTTCTTTACTTGAGTCAGGAGATAACACTTAGAGTCTATTCCTGAGCTCAGATATCCAATGTGCACAACTCAGCTTCACCTCTTTACTTGGTCAGTTTTTGTTTAAGCAAGAAATAAATATATAAAGGAGTTTAAGGTTAGAAATGTGTTACTCAGCAGATTTATCTAGGTTCGGCCTCCAAGCCTACATCTTGTCCTCGGAACACGTTTCGAGATTTCGAATTCTCTACTGAGCTCTTTAACGGTAGAGCATCAAACCTTTTACAATCTTAGCAACCGAGTATAACAAGAGTACCTTCCTCTATACCTCTACTCAATCCTAATCTCTTGCTGAGTACTATAACCGAGTACTCAGCCTCTCCTTTCTAATCTCTAGAAATGATAAGTGTTTGTCCTAAACAATGATTGCTAAGACACCTTAGATGATTGAATAATCACTCTAGACTTTTACACAAAAGATATGAAATTTAGTGTAAGATTGCTTTACTTTGCGTAGAGATTTGGTTAGCGTAATGGCTTGATCAAGTTCTATGTTGAATGAAGCAACTGAAGGGCTCTATTTATAGAGACGTCTAAGGTGTCGGTCATTTCGAATTTCGAAATAACTGTTGGAGGGAAACGGCTTCCTGTCGTTGTCATCCTGTCTTGCTCAGAGCTCTCGGCCAATCAGATTTGAGTATCTTCTGTCCTCGGTCAGCTTTTGGTCAGCTCGGCTGAATGTCTCTCCATTTATGGTAAGGTCAACTAGACAGCATTCTGTGTCGTCTGAACTTTACCCAAAGTGGAAACACTTTGTCTGGAAGTTGTTCTTTGCCAGCTGCTGTCTTGTACTGTTTGTCGAATCAACTCAGCAGCTTCATCCCGAAGTTGTTCCACGAAGGTCTTCTATATCCTTCTTCCGTTGAGTTGCGTTTTGTACATAACGATAGCGTTTTGACATACGCGGGCCGAGTTGCCTTAAACTTTTTGACTTGGGCTTTGACTTCCGTATTGGGCTTTTGGGCCTTTTAATCTTTGTGTCTTATAAAGAATTTAACTCAACATTGAACAAACACATTAGTGGAATAAATCAAAGCATTTAAACTTAGTGTGTTTAGAATATGTTTTTAATTATACTTAAACAATTTTGTCAAATCAAAATTATGTGGAAAGGTGTTTCAACACCTAAGACCTGGTAATCATCCGCCTGGGTTGGTCAGGAGATGTCAATGCTTGGACTAGTGGAGATGGAGGCATATGGGATGCATCTGGTTGTTTAACTGGAGACTTTGGTGAGGGCAAATTTGTAGTGCAGGTGGGCTGTAGAGGTGACATATGGCCAAGTTCGATATCAGTCCATGAAGGATACACAACATTTGAAGGTCTAGGTTGAGTATGAGGTTCAGAATCAGAACGCTACTGTCCCTGTGGACTTGTCGGCAGGAATGGATTATTTAATGCAGGTTGAACTGATTGGGTTGTTCGGTCAGTGGGCGCTATCATTTGTTTGTACTGAGTATGTGATGGAAAAACACTAGGAAAATGAACTGATGGGAAGTTGGGAATGATTGGCGCTGAGTTATGGACTTTGACAGAGCTTTGCTTCAACAAGGCTTTAAACGGATATTCCTGTTCATCAAAAAGTACATGACGTGAGACAAAAGATTTACCAGAGATGGGATCAAAGCACTTATACCCTTTATGAAGTTTACTGTACCCTAAAAATATGCATTTGCGAGAATGAGACGCTAATTTTTGAGGTGAATAAAGTCGTAACTAAGGGTAACATAAACAGCCAAATATGCATAACTATGTGTAGTCGGGCATGTTACCAAATAAGACATTATATGGAACATCAAAATTAAGAGTGGGAGTCAGAAGACGATTAATCACATACACAGCAGAATCAAAAGCATATGACCAAAAGGCAGGAGGTAATTTGGCATGATGTAACATTGCTAAACCTGTTTCAACAATATGCCTGTGTTTTCTTTCAGCACAACCATTCTGTTCAGGAGTATATGGACACGAAGATCGTTGGGTAATACCATTATCAGACAGATGTGTAGTAAGTGCACGAAACTCACCACCCCAATCAGATTGAAATTTCTTCATTGGTAAGCCAAAAAATTTCTCAACTATTTTCTGAAACTTGACAAATACATCAAGAACGTCTGACTTCCGTTTTAAGAAATAAATCCACGAATATTTGGTATAGGGATCAAAGAAAATAACATAGTAAGAGAATCCATCATGTGACTGTATTTTTACTGGTCCTCATACATCAGAACAAATTAAATGCAATGATTGAGTAGCATGAAAAGTTGATTTAACAAAAGGTAACTTATGAGCTTTACTTAAGCAACAATCCTCACAAAGAGCATGAGTTTTATTATTGGAAAATAGTAAATCATTCGAAGATAATAATTTTCTAACTATGGGATAAGCGACATGTTCTAAGCGTGCATGCCACGTTGAGAGAGTTGCAACATTGATTTGAACTGGAGATGCAGACAACACGGGTAGGTAGTAGAGTCCATCCTTACTCTGCCCCTTGAGGAGTGTTACCTTCATTACCAAATCCTTAATCAAAAAATAATCAGAAAGGAATTCAACAGAGATACGGTTAGAAGTTGTTAGAGAATGGATAGAGATAAGATTCTGACTAGTTGAAGGAACCAACAAAGCATCCTGAAAATTTAGACGTTTACCATTAAGATGACATGAAAAAGACCCAACTGAATGAATGAGGAGTTTAGAACCATTACCAAGAGTTACTTGTTCCGGGCCCTGATATTCAAAGTGAAGATGAAGATTATCCAAATCTAAAGTCAAGTGATGCGTAGCTCCCGTGTCCATAACCCATTGACCGGTGTTTTGAGAAGTAGAGGCAAGGTGAGAGGCTGGGTGAGGTGTCATCCGATTTTGGTTAAAAACATGTGAGGAGCAATTTTTGTCTATGTGTCCCTTCCCTTTACAGTTGTAGCAGGTAAGAGTTGTCATATCATAACTTGCTGCTTCAGAGTTGTGATTCTAATCACCAGGAGGTGAAAACCTGCACCTGTGTTGCTGAACACTAAAATATCCTGAACGACCTCCTCTATTATGTCATCCTCTACCACGACCCCGAGACGGAGCAACAGTTCCCCTGGTCATATAGTGAGTAGTTGGGGTAACAATAGGTGTTTCATTTGAGTCAGAATCACGAGCTAATTGAATCTCCTCACTCAGGAGCAATCCAAACAGATTATCAAAGGTTACAGATGTTAATTGAGCCTCTAGTGCTCGAACGAAGGGGCGATAGGACGAGCCGAGTCCAGCCAATACACAATCGACAAAGTCATCTTGAGCCATGGAGTGTTCAAGGGCAGCCAATTGATCAAATAATGCTTTAGCTCTTTGCATATAGACATTAATTGTGTCAGAATCACGTTTCAGGGTAAGTAGTTGCTGGCGGATATTTCGTACCTGAGGACGAGAACCTTGAGCGAAGGCAGCAAGAAGTTTTGTCCAGATATCCCTAGCAGTTTTGGAACTAATAAGCTGTGGAAGCATATTGTCAGAGATAGATGAGTTCAACCAGGACATGATTTGTTTGTCTAAATTCTTCTATGAACCAAAGGTAGTATCATCAGTAGCAGGGTAGAAGTTCCATCAATATGGTTAGAGTATTCACAACCTTCCAGCATGAGTTTGACTCGTGTTCGCCAAATCAGGAAGTTTGTTGCTGTAAGTTTGGACGAGATGCTGTGAGACAGGCCAGAAACATGCGATGAAGTGAAAAGGTTGGTATTCATCCTAGAATTCACGTTAGAGTGGGGGGAATTCGGGGTTGAAGAATTCAAACGGAGGGAGGAAGAATCAGATGCAGATACAGTGGTCATGGTGTTTGACGTAGGGAAGAAAGAGAAGTAACGCAGGATTTTGGTGTTTAAACCCTAATTGGCTCTGATACCATATAAACAATGAGACTCAAATATCTTTCAGTATATTTCACAAGTAATATCCACAGGTATATATACTCAATACATCGTTAACCCTAGGTGAAGTCTCCTGAGTTGTGTAGACTACTATCTCTAGATAGTTGTTCCTATTCACAGTATATGACTTACATAATAAGACTCCAAATACATGTCTTATACTTATCAGACACTTGTAAATTGATCTCCGCATATTAGGAGGTCTAGATTCTTGAAGTTATTGAGGCTGAAATGACCCATGTACATCCTCTGGATGTCTCTATAAAGATTCCACTTCGAATCACTAATATGTCCTCCATTCATCATGTTCCTCAAACCTCCTAAGGTAAGAAACAAAAATTAGGTCGTAAATTGTTCACTTCCATAAAGATGCCTCACCTTGTTCTTATTATAGGAGTTGAGATGTTAAAGAGAAAGAACGATAAAGTACTGGACCTAGAGGAGCCCATTGGCTAATCTAAGAAGTTGAAATCTACGACATCTGAAAAAGTGGAGGCTTTGGTGAAGGAGCCAATTAGGGCTTCGAGGTTTAGTTGCTAAAAGATTTCTCTCTTCATGCAATATGATACTGCAAATGTGTGATCGTCCTAGGATCTCCTTTTAGCTTTTTATTTTGTGATCCAATTTGACTGGGCTATTTCTTTCCAGTTTTGGGAGCTTTAATATGCTTCGAATATCACTCTTCAAATTCCCCTCATAGCTCATGATTTGGGGCGACTCACACTGGTTTCTGAGGCATGTTGTATTTTGACAAGTTGTCCGTTCAAAATATGACTGATAGGACCATAATTCATACTGCCAAGATATGTTCTTCTCCTCTTACCTTTATCTTTTAGAGTTTTAGTTTTCTGACTTCGTTTGTGCGCATGACTTTACTTCTATAGTGGAGGTTTTCCACCAGCTTCTCGACGCCACCCAATGTTATCATAATAAAAAAAAAGACTGGAGGAGCAAGACCAATCTCTTTAGTTAGCTTCCAACTACATCAACACCCTCCAATAAGAGTTAGACAAAGTCAAGGTTGAACTGGTCAATGCTCAAAAGACTGAGGGTTTATTCAAAATGAATGAGGTTGATGCTCTGAAGAAGGCTAGGTTGACCACATTTCAAGTGGAAAAATAATAACAATGACGTTGTGGATACTGAGAAGGTGGTGAAGGAGAGAGGATTATATCTGGGAGAATCAAACCCTTTTGTTAAAGAAGGGTGAAGAGATCTGAGATCTCCGTGATGATGTGGCGGTAGATCGAAAGTCCAAACTTTCTTTCAGGGTGAGATGAATGCCTTTAAAGATAAGTTAAAACTTGTTGAATGAGAGTTAGACGAGGAAAGTAAGCATGTTATTACATTGAAAAAGGTTGAGGTTGAAGTTCAGAACTTAAAATCCTTTTAAGCTGGGCTAAAGAATGAGATTGTTCGTCTTGAAAAGTATAAGAAAAGTCTACTAATAGATCCTAGTCATCTGAACATCTGAAGACTAAATTACTAAATGGTCTTGACGGGCTTTGGGGTTGACGCTTCAACATATATCAAACCTTGATCCTTAGAACTCTTCAAAATAAGCATCTAGTGTATATTTATCCTTTTGGGTTAATATCTTCCCACCAGATGATGATGAGGTTATTGGTCCTTGTGAGATAAAATCTAGTTCCAAAGGGGGTGAATGGAACTATTGGGTAAATTTTAACCTTTAATATTTTTCTCGCAACTTTTAGTTCAATAGCACAAGACAGGGCAAGCTTGAAATTAGAGGCAAACTTTGTTTGCTGCATTAGGGAAAAACAAAAAAACAAAGCTTGATTCTACTTCTGAACATTTTATAGATAAGGTCACTTAACTAGAAGAGCCTCTATGTGACTTTAGTAGACAATCTATCGAGCACAATAGTCAGAAGCACAAGTTAGGGATTTAAACACTAAAGCAAGCTATATATATTAGAAGGAAAGGGTTATAGAAATAGTTACGCAATGATTTATACTGGTTTGGCCTCCTGCCTACATCCAATCCCTAGAATACCTTCTTCTAGGTTTTAATCCACTAGTGAAGTCCTTTAATCAGGTAGAGAAAAAAACCCTTACAATAGATACAGAGGCTCTATAAAGTACCGTCTTTTACACTCCACATTCATCTAACTATCTACCTCTCTTACTATTCACTTATAACCAAAGTGAACAGAAGAGCTTTTAATTAAGCTATTGATAAGTTTGTTCTTACTCAGAACACAATGAAAAACTATAAGCTATTACACGAATGAAAACAGTAAATGTGTATGATCTTTTTTCTTTGCTTTTGGAGCTTCAATGATGACTCTCTATAGATTTAAGCATTGATGATCAACTCCAAAATGAGCAAATGATGAGGCATTTATAGTGACACTTGAAACTGAGTCATTTCGAATTTCAAAATAATCGTTGGAGGGAAAGGCTCCTTCTATCCCTTTCATCTTCAGCATTCAGTATACATAACCAATCATTGATCCTCTCTTTTTCGTTGTGTCTAGGAGACATCATGCTTCTGAGTCTTGGCAGAGGCAGTTTGACTGTCTACACAAATTAGGTAAAGATTCCAAGTTGACTAGGGGACAAATCGTCTGCTTCTTGTACTTATTTCCTTATTTAATGGGGCAATATCAGTGGTCAGAGTCAACATTGATGTGTCGAATGCGTTTTTGGATGGTAATTTATTTGGATGCATTTACATTGAACAACCTCAAAGGTTTGTTTATCGTGATAAATCCGATCAAGTGTGCCTTCTTAAATAAAAGTCTCTATGGTCTCAAAAGCACCTCGTGAGTGGTTCACTAACCTTCGTACATTTGTCACTCGAATCAGCTTCTCAATGTCACAGGCAGATCATTCATTATTTGTCAAACATAATAGCACAGAGAAAACATTTATTTTATGCTATGTAGATGACATTCTTATCACTGGAAATAAGTCGACTCCCATTCTTAACACCATCTCAAACATTGAAGAATTCCCTATTCGTAACCTAGGCAGAGTAGCGTACTTCCCTAGCCTGGAAATTCATTACACAAAGCATGGAATTCACTTATGCCAAGCAAAATATGCTAATGAAATTCTTGATCGAGTGAAAATGGTAGACTCTAAACTCACTCCCACTCCAATGGCTACCTCTTTTATCTTATCAAAAGAAGTTGAGACTCCTCTCGCATTAAGTGATGAATATCGTAGTATCATTGGGGCACCATAGTATCTCATCTTAACCAAACATGACATTTCATTCTTAGTCAATAAACTATGCCAATTTCTACACTCATCCATAGATTAACATTGGAAAAGTATGAAGAGATTCCTACATTTAATGTACGTTTGGTTTTGGTATTGTCTTCTCTGCAACCCATGTGCAGCATATTCAATGCTACTCAAACATCGACTAGGGTGGCTGGTCGGATGACTATCGGTATACACGAGCCTTTTGCATTTTTCTATGCAACAGTCTCATATCCTGAAACACATGCAAGCAACCCAGAATTGCTCGATCATCAACTGCAAGTAGGTACAAAGTTGTTGTCAATGCCTTTGTAGAACTTCTCTAGCTCCACTCATTTCTAAAGGATCTCATATCTCCAATAACAGAACCAATTTAACTCTAGTGTGACAATATTGGTTCTATATATCTCACAGTTAATCCTATTTTTCATACTCGAACTAAGCACATCGAGCTTGACTGTCATTTTATTCGTGAACAAGTCCTCTCAGATGATGATCAAATATCAAATACTTTAACTAAGCCTCTGATTAGTGCTCATTTTCAACTTATCCGATCTCATCTCAATTTTGAATCCTGTCATCAGCTTGAAGCGGGTGTTAGACATAATTCTCTAATTATTAGTATGATAATTATATTGTAATTAGTTATGATTCTCACTTGTCCTCTCTTATGCTTATTTTCTAGGTTTCCTCTAGTATTTATACTTGTTAGTAATACAAACCCTACTCAATTGGAAATATTCCATTCCTAATTAATCTCTAATTCCTCCTAACTATCTCCTATTCTTACATTCTCAATTCAACAACCAATCCTTGTTTTTGTTTATGTATTCTTGTTTTTGTTTTTTTTTTTTTTTTGAAAAGAAAAAAAAACACAACTATACTATGTGAATTTTTGTTTATGTATTCTTGTTATGTTATGCTTATCCGAACACTATGCTATACATACTATACCATGTGAATTTTTGTCTTTACAAATGTTCCCATCTTTTGAAAAGGGGAACAAGTAATTAATAATTATCTGAAATTTGAAACTGAATAAATTAATAAAATAATTTTGTGGTGGTAAATTCTGCAAATGTTAATGTCATCTATTAGATTTCCAATTTCCCAACCCACTAATACAATTGTGATAATTAGGCACTAAATTAACAAAAGTATATGATTAAGACTCGATTAATGATATAATATGACTATTGTTTTATATTTATATTATAAACATGAGGGTATGGTTGCACCACCTGTAAAAAATGGATCAAGAATCTTGGCCATGAGAAAAATTCATGACTAGGATCTTTTAAAAAATGGGTATTTGCAATTTTTTAGTGATATTGTGATTCATGATTGAGTATTAAATTATATATGAAATCAAAATTATTAGGTCAGCAATTGTTTTGTTTCAAAATGTTATTTGATTAGGAGAATCACGATTAAACTTCTTAATTAATTTTAATTATTTGGTTTTGTTTTGATGTGATGAATTATTGTGATGACATAATTAAAAAGTGGGTCCATTGAACTCCATACATAGATATAGATAGCTATGATTCAAGAGTCACAATGTCCTCTAATTTCGCTATCAAAAGGCCAATTTGAGCAAATTGAGAGGGCAAAACAAAAATACTTCTTTTTTTTACATTAACTATTATTTGGTCCTGAAAAAATACTACTTAGACCTGTGATTTCGTAACCTTTCTTCACACTTGTCAATTAGAAGTGTCATACAAAATTAAGTTTTGATTGTACTAATTGCAAAATATAGATAGATTTATTATACATTTGAATTTTATTTGTCACATGTTTGTTTTGTAATTTTTAGTTTCACTCGTGCGTAATTAAAAGTTTAATTTTTTTTTTTGTGTGATAAGATGATAATTTTTACTAAAATCATAAGTACCAATGTTTTTAATGTAAAATCATGTGATTTCACATGTTTGTTGATCCGTATTTATGGTTAGCAATTTTTTCATTTTTTCAAATTTGATCGATAATGATTTCAAATTGAAAATTTCTAAAAATTAAAGTTGTTTAATATCATATTTACTATGAAACTACATTTTTTTATTTTTTAAAATCATCATTTTTAGAAAATTCTCACTCTAAACATTAATTTTATTTCTCATTAAAAAAACACCTAAATGATCTCAAATCTAAAATATTGAAGAATAAATTTGTTTAAAATATCATTTAATTCTTGAATTTTCATTTTAAAATCGTTATCGGATAAATTTAGAAAAATGAAAATTTTACTAAGTCCAAGTATCGATCTGAAAAAAGTAAAACTATAGGGTTTTATTTGAAATTAATCCAAATTTTTAATAATTACGGGTAAATAATTCTTTAAGCTTTTTTTTTCTTCAAAGACAGAAAATTAAACAGTTGCACGCCAACTTGCGTATCCAATTCTTAAAATAAAAGAAAAAAAAAACTTCCTTACCTATATAATTAATACTGTAAGATAAATTTTTGGAAACTATAAAAATAAGCCTTATGGGTATATATGTTTTGTGAAAAACATTTAAAAGTTTATAAAATGTTACATATATTTTATTCTGTTTGGAAAAACATCCAAATGAACTATCAGTGTTAAAAAGTCAAATGAAAAAGAATTAATTTGATCATTATATTTATTTATTTTATAAATTAATCCTCTTATTATCTAATTGTCACAAATAAACCCTAAAATAAAAATAAAAAATCAAATATATCATCTTCTTTATCTCTTTAATTTCTTATTTTTTTTATTCTTTTTTCTTTCTTCTCTCTTATTTTTATTAATTTCTCTTTAAAACCAATTAAATTTCAACATGTTTGCATGTGGAAGGAAAAATTATTATTATTCACAACATCCTTCACCAAATAATTCATCCTTCTATTTTTAAAATGGTTTGTTCATTTCCAATTTCCCTCATTTTCCATCTGTAGACCCTTACCTCACTCATCTCAATGAGTTTGATTTCTAAACACTTAATATACAAATAACCCTCTGAACTTATTTAAATATTGCAACTGCGCCCTCCAACTTTTAATTGTAACAACTTACCCCTTGAACTTATCTAATGGTAACAATTTACCCCTTAAACTTGTCCAATGGTAAAATATAACCTCAAATTGCTGACATGGACTGCAATTGAAGAGACACGTGAAATACAAAATATGCAACGCTCGTGGAGTGTGATAATCAGATCTTTGGCGTGATACGAATCTAGGGAAACGCTTTTACTGTTGCTTCAAGTACGGGGTAAAAAAATTCCCAATTTGGGGTTATGTTTTACAATTGAACAAGTTTAAGGGGTAAGTTATTACAATTGAAAATTGAGGGGGCAGTTGCAATATTTGAACAAGTTCAGGGGTTATTTTTGTTTTAGGCCATTTCTAAATTAGGATTTCTCCTCTTCTTCTCCCTTTTCTACTCTGCCGACTCAGCCTGCACCAAACTCTGCAATTTGGCATTCGCATCATACTACGTCTTCCCCGGAGATACCTTGTCCGTCATTGCCCAATCTTTCCAATCTGAAATTTTGCAATCATCGGATACAATCATCAATTATAACAGAGGCATAATTCTGAACAAAGATTCCCTTGGATCCTTTATCAGGATCAATATCCCTTTCCCTTGCGCCTGCATAGACGATGAATTCCTCGGCTACCAGTTCAAATATGATGGGGTGTACGACTAGGTAGAGCTTTTCTACGACGAAATGTATATTACGATAAGTGCGTTACGACTATGGATGTGATCTTTCTAAATGCTCTAACTCTACTAGATGCCAAAACTTAGGGGCAAGTGTACCCCGTCGTATCAAGTAATAATCCGGTTAAGACCGGATATCGGATCCACAGGATTTATAACTACAAGTATTAGACGACTCGGTTTTATACGTTATCTAAGCGGTGAATACTTTGAGGTTGATGTGGGAACCAACTACAAACTACTCCTAAACTATTAGTGAGACAAATTTACGTTACAAAAACTCTACGAAGTGATATGAATGGTGATAAGTTATAAATACGATAAACAATGATTCTAAATATATACGGTTAATGGTTTACTCTTGCAATGATGACTACGTGTAGTGTGACCGACCCGTGAAGTACTTAGACTACTTGGTTCCTAGTCAAGGCGTGTCTAATGCTCGGGATCAGAAATTAGGGCCCATAAGTTCCGTGGCTTGTCAATTTCTACGGTTTCCGGTTTGTCACTTCCGGTAAGGCAACAACTATATGAATCCCTAAAGATAGCCCGAATGGCGTCGGAAATCGCGTCCTCCTACACAATAATCAATTATAAATATCAAAAGAAGTAGCAAGCATCAACACATATAAGAAATAGAGATTGTAAATCATAAATTATAAATGTGGAGAGCGTAAATGCGGAATACAACCAAGCCTAGTACATAGGAAGAGTACAAACTAATTAGCGAGTAAAGAGGGAAGAATCGACCCTCGGAACTAGCTAACCGGACTCAAGGCCGACTCTTAGGACTTGGAGGTGGAACTCTCGAGCTTGGTGGATGGAGGTGGAATGGAACTTTGACGGAATGCCGGAATAAACGAACAAGCTCTCAAGGTGGGAGAGTTTTGCTAACTAAAATCTGAATCTAAAACTAAAATAGCAAGAACTTAAAGTATAAAACTTTTCTATCAAAAAAGGTATCTCAAATGAGTGCTAGTCACTCTTATTTATACACATCAAGCTAGGGGTAAAATCATAATTTCACAGGGTACAAGCATGGAGCAACATAGCCTTCAATAATGTCTTACATGTGGACCTAAATCGGATCTTGTTGTCTCAACCACGCCCCACGTATATTGATGTACGTCGCGCGTGTTTGAGCTCCTGGCTAAAAAGCACTTGAATTACACCATGTACGCCCTGCGTATCCTGAAACACGCCTCGGGTAGACAGTTGACTTCGGGGGACAATGCAGTCTGACGTTTATGATTGGGCCAATTATTGCTTTCTACGCCCCGCGTAGGTTGGGGTACGCCTCGTGTACCAGCGGTTAGATCCCACGTGGTGCCTGCGGATAAGGCAATCATTTCTGACTCCATGTTCCACGCCATGCGTAAGGGATAATACGCCTCGCGTAAATGCATGATTTTTGCTCCTTGTTCGTACATGAAATACAATTCTCGAGAGCCGAGTTAGCTTGGCGTTTTATTTTCTAAATTAATCAGAAATAAGAAAAATTATCCGAAAGTACGGAATTTATTTTTATTTCGTTATTTTATTTAAAACACTCTATTTTTGCAATTAAACTTATTTATTTCATCTAAAACTAGACCGTAAATCACGCTAAAAGATAGGGACAAAATTCCCCTATCAAACCTCCTCGGACTTTAAAGTTTTACTTGTCCTCAAGTAAAAGAAATCGAAAGACAATGGATTGAGATTATTAAGAAACAAACCGTCGGTTGGTTTTACCAAGTGCGTGATTCTGAAGCTAAAGTTTTATACAAAGTTTTCGGTAAGTATCTACGCAAACAAATGAGTGACCAAAACTTGTTTGAAACCTCCATGATCAAATTTAATAGGCAATATTAACGGGGGTTGAACATATTTTGAGAACCCGATAGTACCTCATCAAGGGATTTCACTCTTATGCTCAAATCTTGGTGGGTCGGTGTTTTTGTATTCTTCTTTGCACTTACTCAAAGTCACTTTGAGTTTGCATTTTCATCCAGGTTTTTCCTCCTATGTTATGGTCTAGGCAATATTAAAAATGAACCCGGAGGGAGGTTGTAATGTGGGTGGCTTTTTAGTGGTTAATTTTTTTGAAACTCGAGTTTAAACACCATTTTGATGATCGCACCGTGTTTTTATTTTGGCCTTAGTAGGTTCGTAAAATAATCTCGAAATTGCTCGGGTGGAGCTTGAGAATGCCTTTTTGCTCTTTATTGTGTTTTTTTTCCTTTTTCTTTTTGTTTTGAGAGCGGCACAAAAACGATCTCGAGAACTTATGGTGCTTACTTATCAAGGCCTTGGCTTATTTCGGGTGCGAATTGATTTTGTTGGTATTTAAACAAGAGGAAAAAGGGTTAATTGTTAAAAGAGTATTAACAAGAAAAGTCGGTTAATAGGCTCGAGGGGTTTACTAGAGGTTGATGAAAACGAGAAAAAGAATTTAGAAAAAGAATTAGACTAAGTGGGTTCGTTTTATCATCTATTGCCATTTTAACCAAAATAAGTATACTTAACCCGGTATTAGGTGCAAACTCTATGAGTCGAGTGAAGTCAAAACTCTCGAAAAATTGTGAAAGAAATAGAGTTCTCGTACGAACTCTTTTCGGGTCAAAATTACCTCACAAAATTTCGGGTTAATTGTGTACGTTCAAGTTCTCGTCAAATTTTCTATTATCCCGTTTTTATTGTCTTTTTGAATTTCATTATGGAGATGACATGTGGGTTAGGACTCAATGCTTTTGTTTAGTACGGACCTGGGCTTTGCATAAATTCTAGAGTTTCAGAATTAAGACTAAAATTTCTTACTAAAACCGATCCTTTGTATTAATGTCTTTACATCTAAGGACAAATAACGGAACTTTTAATTAATTTCCGAGGGGGGTAGTGTGTCGGAAAAATTAAAGAATCAATAAATTTGTTTAATTATTTTAGTGCATATTTGATTTTTATTTTTGTTTTTGTTAGTGCAAAACAAACTAAAAGTGCGGGGTTACACGACCCTCCGCGTTATTAAAAGGACGTCTATTCCAAGGACCTTGCAAAAAGAAAACAAAACAAAAACAAAAATAGAGAAGAAACTAAAAATAACCCTTTGTTGTTTATTTGATTTTTGATTTTTTTTTATTCTTATTATTATTATCATTTTGGCTCATGTGATTAATTGAGGGGTATAGGGAATGAAAAAAAGAGGTTTGGGAAGAGTGAGATGTGAAAGGAAGCTTGCGAATAGTGAGAGATGATTGAGAAAGTCAAAATTTAAATGGGGTGTAAGATTATTAAAGTAAAAAATTTTATTAATTTATTAATTTTTCTTTTTTATTATTATTATCTATACTAGTCGAAAACCCTATGCGATGCACGGGGTATGAAACTTTTATATAATTTAGATAAATAAATAAATTGATATATTTACTTTTAAATAAGTTTATATCATGTTATGAAATTTTTTTTTATATTATGTATATTTGAAATTAATATATATTTTTTAATGGTAATTCAAATTAAATTAATTTTAAAAATAATTGACTACTTTTTTGATAGAATTTTAACTAAAGATGAATAATTTATTTATTTTTACAAAATTCAATGATTTGTACTTTTTAGGAATTTTAATACATTTTCATATTCCAAATATTCTATCAAACAATAATAATAAAATAGCAGATTAATTAAGAAATATATTAGAATATAATAAAAAAACCAAAAATTGAATTAAACTATAATTAAAATTAAATATTATATTTACGATATAAAAGAATTACAGTATAGGTTGAACAAAAATTGAATTAAACTACAATTAAAATTAAATATTATATCTACAATACAAAAGAATTAAAATCTATGTTAAAATGGAAGCAACATCAATATTATTGGGTTAATTACAAATAACTATCCTATGGTGGCCGATTTGCGATGTGGTACCTGTGGTATGTTTTTTGCAAACACAACCCTGTGGTTGTCACCGTTAGCAAAATCAATGCAATGACAAAAATTCTGTTAAATCAAATGGGCATTTTCAGGAAATTTTTTTTTTGACTTTTTTGGTTGACCTTCATCTTCTTCCTTTTCTCTCCTTCTCTCTCCTTCTTTTTTTATTATTCTTCCATTGTTGTTCTTTCTTCTTCTTCAATGGTGGACACAAAAATACCCAATGTCACAATATCTTCTTATTTAGTATTTTGTTTAGTTTTTCTTCTTCAATGTAAATTCTTTGTGCATGTAATTTTGGATCCTATTGATTTCTTATCTCTGCAATCCATTAGAAAGGCACTAGATGATATGCCTGGCTCCAATTGTTTTACTTCTTGGGACTTCACCTCTGATCCTTTAACTTCGCCGGAGTTTATTGTTTTTCTGACAAGGTTATCGCTCTTAATCTCGGCGATTCTGGCCGGATCATCGGTTCAATCCCGCAATCTCTCTCGCAATTAAAAGGCCTCCGTTTCCTCGCCGTCAGTAGAAACTTCCTCTCCGGCACCATTCCGTCTACTCTTGGCCAGAAACTTCCTCTGTCTTCCAGATGTTCAAGAACTCTGGAAATCTGGAAATTTCCAGAATTTAAAAAAATAGAAAAAGAAAAAATAAGATAAAAATGAAGGAGAAGAGAATAGAGGATGAAGCAGAAGAAGAAAAGAGAGGAGGAGGAGGAGGAGGAGGAGGAGGAGGAGGAGGAAGAGGAAGATGAAGAAGATGATGAGGAACAATGGAAGAAAAAGATGAAGAAGAAACAATGGAAGAAGAATGAAGAAGAAGGAGAGAGGAGAAGGAGAAAGAAAAATCATAAAATAAAATAAAAATCGTTTTTCCCAAATTACCCTTATGCCACGTCATCATCTTAACGGTTTCCATCCATTTGCCTTGATTTTGCTAACAGTGACAATCACAGGGTTGTGTTTGCAAAAAAAAATACCACAGGTACCACATCACAAATCGGCCAAACCACATGATAGTTATTTGTAATTAACCCTATATTATTTTATAAACTATTACAATCAATACTTTTCTAATGTTGCATATGAAGAAACTTTATCAATTCAATATGTTACATATAAAAAAAATAAAATTCGTAAGAATTAGTCACAAATTCATCTTGATGATAATTATTTTGGTTGATGGAATTTCATGATCAACAAATATTCGAATTAAATTATTCATTCTGCTATAATAACCCAATATATCTAATTAAATTAGTTTAAGATGAGGATTTCTCCTATTTTCATCTCGTAATATCTCATCAAGACATTCGATCAATCCGTTCTTCATTCTTTCACTATATAGAATATCAGCCATACTCGCAGATATCACTTATTTGACTTCATTAATATTTTTTAATAATTATATATTCTTGAATTTTGTAAGTAAGAAAAACAAACAAAAGAATTGAAAAAAAATGAAGGGACGAAAAAGATAATTAGGAGAGAACCATCTTCCTCTCGGGTTTTTTTTTTTTTGAAAATAAGAGAATGTCGAGACATAAGCGTATAAAGAGGAGAGTGAAAATATGTTTTGCCTATTAATTAAACATTTTATTTTTTTCTTAATGAAGTATTAAATCCATAAAAAATTTTTGAAGAATTAAATCGAATAATCGAATTATAATTGTAATTGTATTAAGTCCATAAATTAATTTAGTTTTAGTTAAATAAAATTAAATCGCAATTGTAACCACTCAGTAAAAAAAACGTTTTATAATTAATATATGAAATTAATTATATTAATTAGAATCATTATGCTCAACATTTGAGAATTTGAAGAGATTCAAATAATAATATTTTCTTAATTAATATTTTTCAATAATTTGTCTTATGATCATATTTCATTTTCATCTGTTAAAAACTCTTGAAATACTAACAATTTTGTATGAACCATAATATAATAGTTAAAAATTATATAAGTCAATGTTGCAAAAGCAATTATCTCAATATCCATAATTAATCTACATTTTTAGGATTTTGAGCATCAAAATTTATTTTTATTTACCTTGATTTTGAATTCGTATTTAGCATAATCCACATTCTTCAAGAATAAACATCTTATCAAGCGTATTAGACGCTTACAATCTCATTGTCTAGAAAATTGGGAAAAAATAACTTCTTGATAATAATAATAATAATAATATAACATAATTTATATTGAAATAAACTTCATTTTAAGTATAATATTTCAATATATCTTTAATATTTTATTGAATATGTCTCAAACTTCAATGAACAACTATCGTGTGCATGGGCGGAACCTAGGGGGGCTCGAGCCCCGGCAGGCGGCCGGGGAATTGAGAATTTTTTTTTAGTAATGGTGTCCGGTAATATTTTGGAGAGAATTATATTGACTCTATGTAGTAGTATGACAAAGTTTAAAGATATATGAGATGGTTAAGGATGTTTACTTATAATTGAGAGGTCCTATGTTTGACTCCCTTCAACCTCATTTTCTTTTAAAAAGTTTTTATTTATTTTTATTTTATTTTTCAATACTTATAAAAAAAATAATTTTAAAAACATGTTACTATTATTAATTAATTTAAATGGACTCTTTATTTTTATTTTGATAACACTTTTTAATTTATTTTTAATATATCTTTACCATTAAAAAAATAGACATATTTAATATTCATTTTATTATGTCTTTGCCATTAAAAAAAGTAAACATGTTTAATTTTCTATTAGTTCAATGCTAGTTTCTAAAAAAAATGATAATATTTGTACAATTTTAATGCGTTGGAGGCTAAAAAATTTTTGCCCAGCCTAACGGACTGGCCTTTGAAAATTTACCGTCAACCGCACAGTTAATTTCGATTTTTTTTTGACGTTTTGAAATTTTTTTGTATTGATATGTTTGAGCCCCGGGTCATCTGGGGTCCTGGTTCCTGGTTCCGCCACTGATCGTGTGAAACTTTATATCTATTTGTATCAAAATGCATAAAAATAAAAAATACAATTCATATCAATTAGCTAAACTCAAACACAAAAAATGAGTGAATTTCAACATGTTCTGAATTAGAAAAATTAATCTAACTTCAATTAAAACTAAAAATTGAGTTCATAAAAAGTCGAAAATCTAAATTTTAGTTAGATTTAACAATCAAAATGATAACACCTAGGAACATATACGAAAAAAGAATGCAAATATACAAAATCTTTATTTTAGTCATTTTGAAAAATAAATAAATAAAAAAGAAAACATGGATAAGGTAGCGAGAGGTATGGAATCTGGATAACGACAGAAATGGAATTTCATCTCTGAAAGATGAAACTATAACAACAATTTTTTAATAAAAATAAAACAACAGTGCAATTGAGAAAGCCAAAAATTGAGTTCATATAAAGCCGAAAATCTAAATTTTAGTTAAGAGTTAGTAATCGAAACGATACACCTAGCAACATATACTAAAAAAGAATACAAATTTACAAAATCTTTATTTTAGTCATTTTGAAAAAAAGACAACTAAAAAAGAAAAGATGGATAAGGTAGCGAGAGGTATGGAACATGGGTAATTACAGAAATGGAATTTCATCTCAGAAAAATGAAACTATAACAACTATTGTTTAATAAAAAGAAAACAACAAGACAATTGAGAACAAAAATAACTCCAATATATGAAAAAAAAATAAAAAAAAATCGAATAATTACCTTGAGAAACATAAAAATTTCTTGTAATTTTTGACACTTTTGTGTTTTTCGGTTTTAGTTGTTCATGCATTTTCTATTTCTGTCGGATTTCTTTAATTGAAGCTATCAGTTTAGAAAAAAAAGACAAATAAAAAATAAAACATGGATAAGATAGCGAGAGGTATAAAACCTGGGTACAACAGAAATGAATCTGAAAGATGAAACTATAACAACTATTGTTTAATAAAAATAAAACAACAACATAATTGAAAACAAAATAACTACAACATATGAAAAAAATCGTTGAAAAAAAAGACAAATAAAAAAGAAAACATGGATAAGGCAGCGAGATGTATGAAACCTAGGTAACGACAGAAATGGAGTTTCATCTCAAAAAAATGAAACTATAACAGCTATTGTTCAATTGAGAACAAAAATAACTACAACATATGAAAAAAAATCGAATAATTATCTTGAGAAACATAAGAATTTCTTGTAATTTTCGTCACTTTTGTGTTTTCCGGTTTTAGTTGTTCATGCATCTTCTATTTCTATCGGATTTCTTTAATTGAAGCTACCAATTTAGAAAAAAAAAAGACAAATAAAAAAGAAAACATGGATAAGATAACGAGAGGTATAGAACCTGGGTAACAACAGAAATGAATCTAAAAGATGAAACTATAACAACTATTGTTTAATAAAAATAAAACAACAACATAATTGAGAATAAAATAACTACAACATATGGAAAAAAATCGAATATTTACCTTCAGAAATATAATACTATCTATCGTCGCCAGTGAATATATAATGGTAGAATACTATCTATCATGCTTTATATAGAAGTTTATTTGTGACTTTTGGATTTCTTTTGCTTTGTGTTTCATCTTCCCGTAACTCTTGCTTTCTTTTATTATTTTCATTAATAGGCTAGTAATTATTTAATATATTATAAATTTATTATTTTTAATTAATTAAATATTTATTTTTAATTAATTAAATATTTTTAATTTGATTTTTTACTACGTTGACAACTCATCAAAAAGATCTCTAAAACACTTCTTCTCATTTCTCTCTGCTTCCGTGATTATATATATATATATATATATATATATATATATATATATATATATATATATATATATATATATATATATATATATATATATATCAACATATGTATATTATATATATTTCAAAAATAAAATAAAATAAAAATAAACTAAAATAATTTTTGTCATATTTTCTTTTTTTCTTTTTTTTCATTTTTGTTTTATTTTTGCCAACGTTAATACTTACAACTTCCTTCCAAATCGTCCCACCGAATTGATACAAAATTACACGAACACCTAATAAAATGTAAGAAACAAGAATAATTAATCATACGATAATAACTTAAATGTAAAAACTTAGAAGGTAAATTAAAGACATAAAATTAAACTTTATTCGAGCTTGGGTTGCCTCCCAAGAAGCGCTACTTTATAGTCGGTGAGCTCGACTTAGAATTTCCTCCTAGGTGTATGCTTCCATTCGCGTTAGAAATGCAAATTCTTGAATAAACAATCCGTACCTACAAAACGGGTAGTTAGTTTCAAAGAATTTTAACGAAAACCAAAAACTATATTTAAAGAAATTATTGAAGAGTTTAGTTTGCTCCCTTTTTGACTCCTTTGGTAGTTCAAAAAGAGTGAAATATTCCGAGGTAGAAGGAACCTCAAACTCTTCTAGTTTTGGATTCATTTCCATGGGCCCGCACACAACCAGCTCATCGATTAGGATTTCCGGTTCCCCGCAGTTGAGACAACCTACATAATTTGGGGACTCCTCCTGAGAGAGCTCAATTAACTCGAGCTCTACATTTCGACTACCCGGATTGGTGTCTCTAATTGATTCGTCCGCGGTTGAATCGATACGAGACGTCAATCTAGCGACTTGATTTCCCAAATCCCTGCAATATGCCTCATTGTTAGATAATCTCACTTGAATATCTTTAAGCACAGAGATTACCACATCAAATTGCGAGGTTGAGTGTTGGTGTGGGCATTCGTCATCCATGCGATCGTCCCACAGATGACGAGTACGGCGCCAAAAACTTGATGGGGTGTACGGCTAGGTAGAGCTTTTCTACGACGAAATGTATATTACGATAAGTGCGTTACGACTATGGATGTGATATTTCTAAATGCTCCAACTCTACTAGACGCCACTACTTAGGGGCAAGTGTACCCCGTCGTATCAAGTAATAATCCGGTTAAGACCGGGTATCGAATCCACGGGATTTATAACTACAAGTATTAGACGACTCGGTTTTATACGTTATCTAAGCGGTGAATACTTTGAGGTTGATGTGAGAACCAACTACAAACTACTCCTAAACTATTAGTGAGACAGATTTACGTCAAAAACTCTACGAAGTGATATGAATGGTGATAAGTTATAAATACGATAAACAATGATTCTAAATATATACGGTTAATGGTTTACTCTTGCAATGACGACTACGTGTAGTGTGACCGACCCGTGAAGTACTTAGACTACTTGGTTCCTAGTCAAGGCGTGTCTAATGCTCGGGATCAGAAATTAGGGCCCGTAAGTTCCGTGGCTTGTCAATTCCTACGGTTTCCGGTTTGTCACTTCCGATAAGGCAACACCTATATGAATCCCTAAAGATAGCCCGAATGGCGTCGGAAATCGCGTCCTCCTACACAATAATCAATTATAAATATCAAAAGAAGTAGCAAGCATCAACACATATAAGAAATAGAGATTGTAAATCATAAATTATAAATGTGGAGAGCGTAAATGCGGAATACAACCAAGCCTAGTACATAGGAAGAGTACAAACTAATTAGCAAGTAAAGAGGGAAGAATCGGCCCTTGGAACTAGCTAACCGGACTCAAGACCGTCTCTTAGGACTTGGAGGTGGAATTCTCGAGCTTGGTGGATGGAGGTGGAACAGAACTTTGACGGAATGCCGAAATAAACGAACAAGCTCTCAATGTGGGAGAGTTTTGCTAACTAAAATTTGAATCTAAAACTAAAATAGCAAGAACTTAAAGTATAAAACTTGTCTATCAAAAAGGTATCTCAAATAAGTGCTAGTCACTCTTATTTATACACATCAAGCTAGGGGTAAAATCATAATTTCACAGGGTACAAGCATGGAGCAACATAGCCTTCAATAATGTCTTGCATGTGGACCTAAATCGGATCTTGTTGTCTCAACCATGCCCCACGTATATTGATGTATGTCACGCGTGTTTGAGCTCTTGGCTAAAAAGCGCTTGAATTACACCATGTACGCCCTGCGTATCCTGAAACACGCCTCGCGTAGATAGTTAACTTCGGGGGAAAATGCAGTCTGACGTTTATGATTGGGCCAATTATTGCTTTCTACGCCCCACGTAGGTTGGGGTACGCCTCGTGTACCAGCGGTTAGATCCCACGTGGTGCCTGCGGATAAGGCAATCATTTCTGACTCCATGTTCCACGCCCTACATAAGGGATAATACGCCTCGCGTAAATACATGATTTTTGCTCCTTGTTCGTACCTGAAATACAATTCTTGAGAGCCGAGTTAGCTTGACGTTTTATTTTCTAAATTAATCAGAAATAAGGAAAATTGTCCGAAAGTACAAAATTTATTTTTATTTCGTTATTTTATTTAAAACACTCTATTTTTGCAATTAAACTTATTTATTTCATCTAAAACTAGACCGTAAATCACGTTAAAAGATAGGGACAAAACGCCCCTATCAAAATACCATGTTCAAATTGGAGATACATACACCAAGGTTGCCAACCAGAGTTACGCCAATTTGACCACGATTTCTTGGCTCAGCAAATTCAATACATACATGGAGAATAATATACCAGTTACTGGTATGCTTAATGTCACTGTGAATTGCTCCTGCGGAGATTCATCCATTTCTAAGGATTATGGATTGTTCCTCACTTACCCTCTCCGACCTGGAAATACTCTGGAATCTGTCGCGGCCGAGGCTAATATTAGTACTGAATTGCTCCACAATATAAATATTACTGAATTATTATTCACATAACGGAGCAAACACGTTGAAATTCAATTGATTTTAGAGAGAGAAATTAACAAAGAGAAGAGAGAAGGAATAACAAAAATAAGAAATTAAAGAGATAAAGAAGATGATGTGTTTGACTTTTAATTTTTATTTTGGGATTTACTTGTGATAATTAGATGATAAAAGAGTTAATTTATAAAATAAATAAATATAAGAACCAAATTAATTCTTTTCCTTTTGACATTTAACACCGTTAGTCAATTTGGTATGTGTTTGCTAACGGAATGAAATACATGGTACCATTTTGCAAACTTTTCCCTAAATTTTTTCTAAAGTAACTATTTTTTTCCTCTCAATAGAAATATTTCCAATGAGTATTTACGGATTACTAAAAGATAAAGCTCATTTAGTTGATCCATACACTATCTTGTTGTGCGGTGGTTTTCACCTGGTCAGTGACTGACTAAGTGAATTTGGTCAATCATCGTTAGATCTAAACTTATTTAAATCTTATGGTGGAGATTAAAATCAATGTAGGGTTCAGATTTATACCACCTAGATCTAATGGCGACGGACCAAACTCACTTGGTCAGTCACTGACTAGGTGAAAACTACTGCCTATCGTGATCTCTTTTTACAAAGGTTTAGGCATGTTGTTTATGTTGGTCCCGTGTGATTAGTTCCAAAGGGGGGGGGGGTTAGGAACTAATATAACTTTTTCGCTAATTAATCTTGCTGACTTAGTTATTTTAGTAATTTGAACAGCTCAGCTTTGGTCAGCTTGGGTGAGCTTAGCGTAAGACAGCTTTAGTTAGATGCTGACTAAGACTGTTTTACTTGAGAGATGGAAATTGACTCTCTTGTAGTTAGTTTCCAACTCATTACTTCGATTTACTCCGTGTTTGTTTCTAACAGTTTATATGCTGAGTAAATGCAACAAACAACACAAGCACATATACAACAACAACAAAGCCTTAGTCCCGAAATGATTCGGGGTCGGCTAACATGAACCATCATATAAAACCGTGAAATCAAGTCGTGTCAGCGACACAAATTCTCTCCCTCCACTCTGTCCTATCCACTACCATATTTTCCTCAATTCCCAGTAAACTCATATCACTCTCTATCACCCTCCTCCAATTTTGCTTAGGTCTTCCCCTACCCCTCACCACTACATCCCTTTGCCACTCTTCGGTTCTCCTAACCGGCGCATCAAGCGCTCTATGTCTCACATGACCAAACCACCTTAGTCGGTTTTCTCTCATTTTATTCTCAATAGATATGACCCCTACTTTTGTCCTAATTATTTCATTACGCACTCGGTCCTTTCTCGTATGACCACACATCCATCTCAACATACGCATCTCCGCCACCGACATCTTATGGATGTGGCAGTGTTTCACTGCCCAACACTCCGTACCATATAACAATGCTGGTCTAATTGCCGTCCGGTAGAATTTTCCCTTCAATTTATTAGGCATGCCAGGATCACAAAGGAAACCCGTAGCACTCTTCCACTTCGACCAACCAGCTTTAATCCTATGAGCAACATCTCCATCTACTTCTCCATCTGTTTGGATAATAGATCCTAAATACCGGAAGCAATCCGAGGCCTGAACAACTCTCCCATCTAGGGTGATTGTCCCTGCCTCCCTACTCCTATGGCTGCTAAACTTACACTCCAAATATTCTATCTTACTTCGACTCAACTTAAAGCCTCTAGATTCTAGAGTTTGTCTCCATAGTTCCAACTTCCTCTCCACTCCTTCTTTCGTCTCATCAACCAACACAATATCATCTGCAAACAGTATGCATCATGGTATACCATCTTGAAGTGAACTTGTTAGTTCATCCATAACGATGGCAAAAAGAAATGGGCTTACTGAGGAACCTTGATGCACTCCAATCGTAATAGGAAACTCTTTAGTCTTCCCTACACTCGTGCATACTCCCTCATACATGTCCTTTATGATGTCAATATATTTCCGCGAAATGCCTTTCCTTATCAGGGCCCACCAAAGTACTTCCCTTGGTACCTTATCATATGCTTTCTCCAAGTCAATGAAAACCATATGCAAGTCTTTCTTATTATTTCGATAGTGCTCCATTAATTGTCTCATTAGATGGATGGCTTCCATAGTTGATCTTCCCGGCATAAAGCCTAACTGGTTTTCTGAGATCTTCATCGTCCTCCTTAGCCTTTGTTCGATCACTCGCTCCCAAAGTTTCATAGTGTGACTCATTAATTTGATTCCTCGATAGTTGGCACAATCTTGGACATCGCCTTTGTTCTTATACAAAGGGATTAAGATACTTTTCCTCCATTCTGATGGCATCTTATTGTTTCTCCAAATTTTGTTGAACAACGTCGTCAACCATTCGATTCCCCTTTCTCCCAAACATCTCCAAATCTCAATAGGGATGCCATCAGGTCCTACTGCTTTCTTCAACTTCATCTTACTTAATGCCATTTTGACTTCACCCTTTTGAATTCTCCGCAGGCATTCATGATTTATCATATCGTGATGGATACTTATATCTCCAACATCTTGTTGGCGATCTTCATTAAATAAGTCATCAAAATAGGACCTCCATCGTTCCTTGATATCCTTATCTCCAACTAGGACTTTATGGTCCACATCCTTCACACATTTAACTTTTCCGAGATCTCGCGTCTTCCTATCTCTCATCCGAGCAATTCTATATATGTCTCTTTCCCCTTCTTTCGTATCCAATCTTGTATACAGATCCCGATTCACCTTTGCTCTAGTATCTCGTATGACCTTCTTTACTTCCCTTTTAGCCTCTTTGTATTTTTCGTAGTTCTCGTCACTCCTACATTTCCCCAATAGTTTATAGGATTCTCTCTTACTTTTTACTGCTTGTCGTACTTCTTCTGTCCACCAAGATGTGTCCTTACCCGGTGGCATGCTACCTTTAGATTCCCCTAGAACTTCCTTCGCTACTTCCCTTATACTATGCTCCATCTTATTCCATATCGAATCTATATCTAAATCCATATTGCAAGTCCAAATATATTTTTTGGTCATCTCATCCACAAATTTTTATTGATTCTCCCCTTGCAATTTCCACCACTTAATCTTAGTCTCTACTTGTGGTGTTTGTTTTCTTATACATTTCCTACTTCGAAAATCTAGCACCACTACTCTATGTTGGGTTGTCGTACTCTCACCAGGGATCACCTTACAATCAATATAACTCTTTCTCCAAGCACTCCTTACTAAGAAAAAGTCAATTTGGCTCGCATTACCGCCACTCCGATAAGTCACTAAGTGGGATGTTCTCTTCATAAACCATGTGTTCATGATACTCAAGTCATAGACTGCTGCGAATTCCAAAATATCATTTCCTGCTTCATTCTTATCTCCAAAACCATACCCTCCATGAACACTCTCAAACCCATCTCGCCTAGAACCCACGTGTCCATTGAGATCACCCCCCAGTACCATTTTTTCATCCCTAGGAACCTGTTGCACCACTTCTTCTAAGTCATCCCAAAAAGCTTGTCTTATAGTAGACACATCTAATCCTATTTGTGGCGCATATGCACTAATGACATTCACAACCTCATCCCCTATCACTAGCTTAACACTCATAATTCTATCGCTCTTCCTGGACACCGCTACTACATCATCAATATACTCCCTATCAATAAGAACACCTACTCCATTTCTACCCTTATCCTTTCCTGAGTACCAAAGCTTATAACCCCAAGGAGCTATCTCTCTAGCCTTGGCTCCAACCCACTTGGTTTCTTGTAGGCACAGTATATTTATTCTCCTCCTCTTCATAACATCTACAATTTTAGCTAATCTTCCTGTCAATGAACCTATGTTCCATGTCCCAAAGCGTAACCTACTACCCTTACCCCTACCCCTACCATTACCGTGGACTAGAAATTTGAGAGAGTTAGAAATTACTCAGTATCACTTATCCTGGTTCGGCCTCTCTGCCTACGTCCAGTCCCCAGAATCCTCCGGACTTTTGGAATCCAATACTGAGCTCTTTAAAGGTAGAGCACAAACCGATTACAGGTAGTTGAATATGCAAGAGTACCGTCCTCTATTTTTCTACTCAACTCCTACTAAGCACCACAGCCCGGTACTTAGATTTCTCTAACACTGAATGTTTACAACCAAACACTCGGCACAATACTCTCAATATTTCAATTGATACAATTTGTTCTCTTTCAGAGGGAGAACACTTTGGATGATTACAGAGAATCAAAATAGCATTTACACAAGAATAGAAAATGAGTGTAAGATCTTTTTCTTGTTTTGAAGTGCTTTGAACTTGTATTTTTCTCTCTTGTATTTTTCTTTTTGTACCTCGGCCATGATCCAAGAGGTTTGATTGTCTTTATATAGATGAAGACCTGTAGGAGGATCATTTGAAATGATTTAGCCGTTGATTCCAAAACGGCTCTTTTGGGAGACAAATTCTGGTCAGCTTCAGATATTGTAGGCCAATCCTATCCTCTGAATTCTTCAGACGTCAGACTTATCTTGTTCCTGCAGACTTCGTCTTTTTACGAAAGTTGTCTTTTAGTAATAATCCATTGACCCATACATCTCGGAATGTGTCTATTACGTATTTCCGAGGATTCAATTATTGGTGCAGACGGTTTGCAAAACTTGTCTTCTAGTGAACGGATCTCTCATGCTGTCCTGAGGATTTACTCGTCCTCTTCTTTATACGTTGTCTTTGTTTGTTGTTAACTCTTATGCTGAGTTCCCTTTTTGGTCAGTTTTTATTTGCACGGCAATTAGTAAGAGAGCTTTTGATGCTGAGTTCCATTCCACTTAGCTTTGTTGAACTTCAAGCTTCTATTCTTTGGTACTGAGTTCAATTCTACGCACCTTGTCCTTTGATCTCATGCTGACTTTGTCCTGTCTTTCTTTTTATATCTTTTTGTTTTATACTCAACATTTAACCAACAGATTAGTACAATTAAATCAAAGCACTTAGGGGGCGTTTGGTTTGGGGGTTTCAGGAAAGGGTATGGGAAAGGAGATTCCTCATTCACTTTGTTGGTGTTTGTTTTGCTAATTAAATGATTCCATTTACCCTTTTTTAGTTTTGTGTTTACCCCTAACTCCTCTAATCCATTCCCCACTTCCCCCTAAGGTTTTCTATTCCCTTTCCTCACTCTTTCTAACCTACACTCCTTATAAAATTTTACTTTACTCTCTATTTTATTATTTATTTTTATTTTGGTCTCTATTTTTTTTTATTTTTACATTTCTTTATCTTTGGATTAATTTCATTTTTGTTATATATTTTTAATTTTTTTACTAAATTTTACTTTATTTTTATTTTTGTTTAATCCTTATATTTTTTTATCACTGGATTAGTTTCACTTTTGATCCTTATAATTATTTATTTTTACCTTTTTATCTTGAAAAATAATTTTGATCAAATTTTTTTCTTTTATCATATTATTCAGTTTTAATATTTATTTTTAATTATTTTCTTTTTAAATATAATATTTAATAGGGTAGCAAGTGAAGGACGTTTTGGATTGTTTTGGATTATATATGAAGTTATTTCACGCTTTATAGAAACTATAGTAAAAGAGTTGATTTTTTTTATTATATATGAAATTAAAAAAAAATAGTTTTGATTCCCTATTTGAGCCAAACATCCACAAAGGGAATAGGGTGGAATTGCATTCCCTTTCCTAAATATATCCAAACACATAGGGGTATGAATGCTCATTCCTTTCCTTTCCTTTAGTTTCCCTTTCTTGATTCATTTTCCCTTACCCATTGTGAACCAAATGCCCCCTTAAATTTAATTGTTCATTAATCATGGATGATTTTGTCAAATCAAAATATTGTGGAATGGTGTTTCAACAGTTTACTCTATTTCCTTTTTTTATTCGCATTTTCATTTTAAAATGAAGAAATTTACGTGTTTGGTTAAAGATTTTCTATTTGCCTTTTATATGAAATCTTTGCTTTTTAAAAAGTAGTGTTTTCCAATAGCAAAACAACAAGTCCTTAATCTCTTTTTTTGTTTGCTTTTCATATTTTAAAAAAAAAGAGTTTTATGTGTTTGGTTAGGAATCTGTTGTTTACTTTTTATACATAAAAAAAATAGTTTTTTCCAACAGTAGGGAATCCCCACTTTTCCAATAAGAAACAACAAATTGTAACACTAAACAATAGATAAACCATAAACCAAACATGCATTTAATATAGAGTAATTGACATGTATTCATGATAGGGTAAACTATTTATGTCGCATCCGTGACCCTAATTTTAGCTATTATGTCCAAACATTAGGTTATATTATAGTTATTTATTGATTAGTGAATTAATGAGGTATTATGGATATAGTTTGGAGGTTAATTTCATGCTTTAAGTGTAAAATTAAAAGTTTAGGGTAAGTTTTAAAAGAAGTTAAAGTTTAGAGGGACCAAAAGTGATATTTCCTTGTTGGAAATATAAATCCCAACATTCAAGACCTGCCCTATTTCGGATATCAAGGGGGGGTGGGGGAAGAGAGAGTTGACCTCATTTTTTTTCAATTTTTCATTATTCTCCATTTTTTTCCTATTCTTTTCTTTTAAGCATCCAAACTTACATAGTTGCAATGATCTTCAGATTAACCGGAGTTTCCATGGTCCGATTGAGCCGAAATTTTTACAGTAGGTTCTAGACATTCTAACACACATTGTGGTCGGTGTGATTTTGATTTGGAGATTTCTAGCATGGATTCGTCCTAAGCAGATTAGAGGGGAAGATTTGAGGTTTAATGTGTTTTTCTCCCAATTAGTCCTAAAGTAAATAATTATCAACTACCATTTTGAGTTTATATATATATGAATAACTCTATATTTTTTAGAAAATTGAATTTTTATAGTGATTTTTGACATGCATTTGATTAATGGGAGTTTTTATGATTTAGTTTTTAACATGAACTTAAAGTTAAGTTCAAGTAATTATATATGTATTTGCATGTCAATTTCAACCTATAATATATGTTTATGCATACATGATTTGAGTTTGATTTTGATGAACTTAGTATATTTGATTAATATTTGTGTAAGATTTGGATTTTGAAAAGTAAATGAGTGGTTTTTTATAAATTTATTTCTCAAAGTAAATTTGAGTTTTAATTAAAGGTTGTTAAAATATTAATTTTGATGAAATTAGGATTTATTGGAATAAAGTCTATATAGGATGATTTATGTGTTATTCTTAAGAAATTGAAGTTAATATTGATAAGTATATTTTTAAATTATTTATTGGTGATTTTAGTTCAATCATGATTTATGATTTAATATTTTGGAAATTGATTGAGTAAAGGTATTAAGAAAATTTATGATGTTGATTTATGAGGTATATATATATATATATATATTTCTGATTTTAAATTATATTATGAAATTATAAGATTTTTAGTATCCATCAAGAGTAATCCGGATAGGTGGCTTTAATTAAAGTCCGTATTTAGTGAGAAATACGACCTATGTACACAGTTGAAAGACCTACCGGGTATGACAAAGAAGTGTTGTGTAAGACCATGCGGGATAGGCAAATTATGAGATATCTCGATTCTATTATATTGTGGGGATTGATACATATGAGGATTATCTCTCGGATGGATACGATTTGCGAAATATTTATTGATATACAGTTTATGAAGTATTTATTGATATACGATTTGTGAAGTATTTATTGAGATAGAGTTTATGAAGTATTTATCGAAATACGATTTATGAAGTATTTATCGAAATACGGTTTATGAAGTGTTTATTGATTTACGGTTGATTTTAGTAAATGGTTAATTGCAAACCTATTTATTTTGTATAGTTGTGATTTTAACCAAATAAAGGTATGTAACTATTTTGAACACGAGTTTTATCTTAAGTAATTTAATACAGTGGTATTTTGAGAATAAGTACTATTCCGAGTATTTTATTATGGTTTAATACATAAAATGTTCATTTTGAAGTATATGAATTTTATATGATGCATTTTGAAAATTTTAAATATATATATATATACATAGTTATTTTGAGTATAATTACTTTATGTAGTTGATAATTGCTTACTGGGATTTCTGTCTCACGTTTTTAAAATGTTTTAATGTTTTAAGGTGACAAAGTACAAGGTATAGAGAAGATTACCGACTGATTAGGCGAGAATTTGAAGTTGTTGCTTATTGTTAGAATTGTCACTAAAGCTTTAGTATATCAATTGTAATATCAAGGAGTTGGTAAATATGTTGAGGCTCTTAAATGACTAATGTAGTAGAAATATAAGTTTATTTCATAATATATCTAAGAGGAATTCTTGAAAAGTATGATTGTTATTATATTTGGATAATTTGGAGACTATTAGGTGTTGATTGTGATCTTTCTATATCACGCCCGATGCCGATTGAGGTCATTTAGGATCGGGTGTGACAGTTTGGTATCAGAGCTCTAGGTTAAATTCTTCGGACCTAAGGTTGATAGTAATTGAGGAATATTGATATTTGGTGATACCTAATAAATAATTGATAATGATTGAGGAATATGAATATTTGGTGATAGCTAAGAAATAATTGATAGTAATTGAGGAATATGGATAATTGGTGATGGTTAAGAAATAATTTGGAATTTTTTGAGGATTTGAGTAAACTAGTTAGTAAGTTTTAAAATGGAAATTTGATGTTTAGTACCTAGGTGTATGCAAATTAGTAAGTTATTGGATATTTGGTGATATCGGTTATATGTGAAATAAGTATGAATTGAAATTAATATTTGGGAGTTTCATACTTAGCTTACAAATATATATGTTAGAGGTGAAATAAGACTAGAAGATCTTGAAATAACATGACGAGTTTATGTTCTTAAGAGTATAAGTGACCGAGGAAATAATAGCTTAATGAATTGGAGATATTAGATATAAGCTTGAGAAAGATAAAATATGGACATCCCAACTAATTGTTTTGGAGGTTGACTATAAATTGGAGATTGTGATAGGAGTTTAACAAGTTATAGAATCTTAAATTGAATAAATGATATTCGAATTCAAAGTGCAGATCTATTGGTGAACGTTATCGGGCTGTGGTTTAGAATTATTGTGAGTTGTATATAAATGATGTTTAGAGAGATACCGATGTTAGTGATCAATGAGAAGTAAAATGGGAGAAAATATTAGAGTTCATGATTTGATGATTAAAAATGAAAATTTGGTAAGCTTAAATATTGTTTGATGAAATAATTAGGACATGAATGTTGATGATAAAATTCTTTGATCTTAAGCGATATTGAGGATATGGATATTGATATTTAAATTTATATAGTACTTTACATAGTCAAGTTATTTTTAGTTGAAGTTGGATGATTATAGTGTAAATTTATATACGGATCAAATTAAGAGTTTATAGGTCAAATAAGGAAATTTGATGACATTATAAATTTTATTGACTTTATGTATGTAAGGATATCATTTGGAGTTTGTAAAAACATTGATTATCGTAATTTAGGTACTATATATTCTTGGACTATATGGTTTGGAGAAACGGTTGAAGTTTATTTTGGTTGGATTAATGGTATATATGGTGGTGAATATATATAAAAAAAAGCATAGTAGTTCAATTGAATTTGAGGAAATAAATAGGAAATTTTAAGAATGACATGGATATTAAGATTTTATGAAAATAGTCCTATTGTTAGGAAATTGTGTCATAATATAATAAAATTTATGTTTGGTCAACTTACCTCGCCTCCTCAACACATGGTACTATCTCAATCATAAATCATTTGTTTGCCTTTTCTGATTCTTTTTTCTATTGTTGTTTTGATTTTGTTTTTGGTGAACTATTTATAGAGTAAAGACTTTTCATTTGGGGGAGGGGGGGGGGCGGGGGGTGGTGGGAGGGAATGGGTCCCGCTTGATCTTTACTCTTAGAAAGCTCACAGGGGCTGGGCGCGGATCCTGGAGATACTGGATCGGGCCGAATATCCGAGGAAAAAACTCCGGAATTGGACCAGACTGTTGACTTTTTTTGAGAACCGAACTGGTTTGGACCGTTGACTTTTCGTCAAAGAACTAGACCGAAATTTATCCAGGACCGGACTGATAACCGGATTGGATTGGATTGGATTGGATTGGATTGGACCGAACTGAAATAACCGAAAGTTTAGCAATAATAAATTTATATTTCATACATTAACTTTATATAAAGAGAAATATTATATAATATATAGTTATATATTTTGTAAGGTTTGGTAAACTAATTACAATGATATAAATTTATAATTTATTAATAAAGTATAACATTATTATATAGTCATAAAAATTATCCCGATTAATTCCGGTTTTAAAATAAAATAAAAAATATTTACCTAAAAATATAGACATGGAGAATCAAACACCTAACCGAATGGAACATTGTTAATTGCCTTAACCATCTAAACCAGTTCTATTTCTTGTTAACCATTTAATTAAGTAACAAATATTAGAAGTTTTAAATATTAAATTTTTTAAACATTTTATAAAATAGAATCTCGTGCTTCTTTTACACAGAAGCTTCCTCTCAAGATTGGTTGAAAACTTCAACTCAAGGGCTGGGCGCGGATCTTGAAGCTATTGAAGAAGTCAATATTTACTTAGCAATTATATTTCATAGTTTTATTTTAATTAAATGTTTATGAATACTAACTATGTAAATGTTATTTAATTTGTAGAAATTAGTTCTGATCCTGAAATTGCATCATCTCTTTTATCCATATTTCAATTGGATATCTAAGGTTTTTTTAACCGAATCAAATTCACTTTGGTAAGCATATTTTTTCTTTTTACTTTTTGCTAGTGTGTTGATTATGTAAGCTGCTAAATACTGCCATCAAATTCCTTTTCACCGCCACTAAAAATTCTCTCTCCAAAATCATAAACTCGAACAACAATAATTGAATTATGAACATAATTGATGTGTGACAATCTGAACCCCGAAAATGGATGATTACGAGTCGGAAACATTAAGATTTACTTTTTTTTATCGAAGAACTCATGAAAATAATACATATTTTTCATGACGATTTTGCCTTTTTCGTCACAAAAAAATAGGAGAATTTTTAATTTTTCGTCATAAAAAATTGAATGATTTAGTATTTTTCGTCACTAAAATTTTTACAATTTTGCATATTTCAAAATTTAGCCTAAACGGATGCAGCATACCATTCCCACCATGGCGGGAACAGCGCCATGGTGGGAATGGTATGCCGCATCCGTTTAGGCTAAATTTCGAATTTTCTCTCAATTTTTTTTCCAATTTTGATAAAAAAAATTATGCCAAGGGCAAAATGGTCCAATGAGTGTGGTGATAAGGAATTTCGGTGCAGTATATAGAAATACCCGTTGATTGATTTTATTGAAGTGAAAGCTAATTAATTTAACATTTGTTGATTTACTAATATGGTAAATTTTATATGTTTAGGTTGATGTTTGGCTTTTACTGTCTTTGCTTTGGAAAACAAGGAATTTGTTGTGTTAAAAAATTCAATTACAAATTGGGATGATGATTAGAGAGATTTTGCTAATGAAGTGTTGTCTTTTTTGAATTAAAGGTTGTTTGTTTTTATGGATTTGTTATTTTGTAACTTTGATTTTGTGAGTTTTTATAGCCTTGTTGTCTACCGTAACTTTTAATACTTTGATTTTGTGGGTTTTTTTTAACATTGTTGTCTACTGTAACTTTTAATGAATGTTGTTTGCTCCCTAAAAAAATATCATTTATTTCAAGTTATGTAAGATAATAAAATTTTATATTTTATTATCTTGTAAATTAAATTTTTAATTTATTTTTTAGGACTTAAACTATTAGATATTTATCCGAATCACCGAAAAATTATATTGGATTGGACCGGAACCGAATCTTCGAATCCCCGAACTGGACTGGACTGAAATTTTGGGGCAATTCAATTCTGGAGATTTATTCTTTCAATCCAATCCTGGAGATTTCCTTTTATTAATCTTCGAATTTCAATCCAATACTGGAGATTCATGAATCCCCGACTTGGACCGAACTGTGCCCAACCCACGGCCCGCTCAAGTCCTGCTCAAGTCCGTGTTCTCTAGATCAGGTTTGGATTTATATCGGTCCAGACAGTTAAAGTCTGCCTATTTTTTTTAAACCGGC
Organism: Euphorbia lathyris; assembly: GCF_963576675.1. Classification (NCBI taxonomy): domain Eukaryota; kingdom Viridiplantae; phylum Streptophyta; class Magnoliopsida; order Malpighiales; family Euphorbiaceae; genus Euphorbia; species Euphorbia lathyris. The sequence continues at coordinate 95,718,918 of NC_088910.1, forward strand.
TTAAAATTTATAAAAAGTAGCATGTATCGGTCCAGTTCGGTCCGTTTATTCATATTAGTTAATAAATTTATATATTAATATTTGTTTTAAGTATAATTTTTTATTTTTTATTATTATAAATTATAAATATATATTTAAGTGAATTTATATGACTGAATTGAGATTTGATTTTTAAATCCAAATATCTAAACTTACACAGAGCATTTTTTAGTTAAAAACCCGCTGGATCCGTCCGAGCTTATCTAGTCCAGTCCTTGTCTAATGGTCACATAGGGGTAGAAGGATATGATTACCTTTTTTTCCAAACTCTCAGGGCCGGTCCTGGGCCTTGAAATGAGGGGGCATAGCCCAGGGCTCAAAATATTAAGGGCCAAAAAAAAAATGTAATATACTCCGACAAGTGATGAAGACTGCGACGATCGATTTCCCAATATTCGTGCTTCTCTGGTCTGCGATTTGCCAATTTTCTTGTCTATCTGGTCTGCGATTGCTTCGCTTCTAATCTCTGGGAGACTGCGATTTGCTTCTCAAGCGTGCGTGTTGCTTCCTTTCCGATTTGCTTGCTCCCCTGCTCTTCCAGTGTGCTGCAGCCTGCAGTGCTGCTCTTCCCTTGTTGTATCTGGTAAGTAATTTAAGGGTTTGCTATATTATTTTTGTGCATTTGATTTGTTTTGAAGGATTTTTTTTTCTTAAATTACATTGAATTTGAACCTAAAATTGATATGGTAATAATCACCACTTTTATCCATTTTGAAGCTCTGTTTCTTATTGTAAATTGTTAGTAACTTTATTGTCATTTATTTGGTACAATGGTACTTATCCATTTTGAATTGAATGTATTCTTTCCACTTTTGGATTTTATGCTTTTTCTTTATTGTTTTATTCTATGCCCTTTATAATATTGTCTCTGTTGTTGATGAACTATGCCATATGTGCTTGTTTATACGCTGGTATCATTTGTGTTTGTTGTAGACCTGAGGTGTTGTAGTTGATTATCAAGTTATTGCTCAATTTTTTTTGTAGAGCCGAGGTATTTACATAGAGACAGCTAAGGGGTTTAGAACAATTTGATTTGGTTTAGCACATTTTGAAGTTGTATTGCCTAGGTGCTTTGGGGGGTTCCTTAGGGGGTGCCAACCTAGTTGGGATGCCTGACAACCTCTATTTCATCTAGGTTCTAGTCTTCAATTTCTAAGGATTTTTTTTGGATTTGTGTATGAAAGGGCCCAAATCCATTATCTCATCCCGGGCCTACAAAAGGTCAGGAACAGCCCTGCAAACTCTCTTGACATACAGAATGAGAGACGAGGATCAGCTCATGGATCAAAACTCTTTGTAGATTAATCTATTTAAGTTAGATTAGTGGTTGATATTAATTAAGCAGTTATTTTTAGAGAAAACTGTAAAAATAAAAAAAAAAACTAAGTAAAAACCGCCAGGCGCATCAGGCTCCAGGCTCGTTTTCTGGGTTCAAGGCTCAAGACCCTGAGCCTTGAATGAGGTGCGCCTTTAACAACTATGGCAAAGCTAAGATTTTATTCAATGTTTGTAAAGCTTTTACAAAATTATGTGACAGCACTAATCTCTGCTGCTCTTTGTTTTGATCTGTATTGACAATTAGGGTACAGTCCCTCCTGAATAAGTAGACATAAGCATGAGTAGTGATGACGTCGAAGCGAGTGTTTCTCTGGATGACATGAACTCTGTAGAGGTGGAAGCTGATTCAAGTAAAATTGATTTGGTTGTAGAGATGTCTTCTAATGGAGAGCTGAATAACGAGTTACAAATTGCGGAGGAGATTGTAATGAGGATGGAATTAGATTGGGCATGTGCTACAGAGAAGTTGGTTAATCTAAGTGTACTTATGATGCATACAGCAACCAAGGAAAGTGAGTTTGAAGCTACTGCCTCAACAAAAGAAGAATTGGTGGGTGATTCAGTGGAGGCTCTGGAATTTGATCTCTTGTCCAGGATTTTGGACTCTGAAGTGACAGAAGTTGACAAGTTCATAACAAGCGCACAGGCAAACGTTGTTGAGGTTCGCAAAATGATATCCTCGTGTGAACATCTGGGAAAAACTTTCATTGGAATGGAAGATAGATTATGTACTTCTGAAGAATCACTGAAGCAGTCACAAGATAAAGTTTCAGAAATCAGAAAGCAGTCTGCAAGGTTCCAGAGGACCTTGTCTGCTCTGAACAGAGGGAAAAACTGTAAGCTACAAACTATTTCTTCCTTTACTTCATACGCATTTGAAGCTTCTATTTACTGTCGATCACTCTAGAAGGTCATAATACGGGCACTTGAATGTATGTTCCTCGTATTGTGTAGAATGTAAATCTATTGTGATGTTCAAATAAACTCCTCATTGGAAAGAACTTACTACAAAGTCAATAAATGCACACCCTCTTCCTATTTTTGTCAGTGTATAAATGCTGTATGGAAGATAATCACTATCAAGTGATGGGAAATTTCTGAATATTTTCAAGTTACATGTTTCCATCTATGATAGCTTCGCGATTAAAGGATATGTAAAAAAAAAAAGCAACTGACTTTTTCATTTCTATTCGGTGTCTGTTGCCTGTTGGTAGGGAATAGTAACGAGGGTGCAAACTTCTTATCAGATGGTCAATTTTCAGACAGCGAAACCAAGATGAACATGCAAACTGCTGAACAGCAGAGACGTATTCTGAGGATGTTAGAAAAATCTTTGGCAAGGGAGATGGATCTTGAGAAGAAGTTAACTGAATCAAGACAAAGTGAAGAAGATCTAAAGAACAGGCTACTTTGTATAGAACAAGAGTTATTCTTTACAGAAGAAGAAGTAATAGATGTTAGCGAACAGTGGTTCACAGCTGAAAATGCTGCTGAGGTTCTGATGGCAACTTCAAAAGAATTACTTAGTAAAATTAAGATAATTCAGTTCAATTTGAACGGTTCAATTCGACGAGAATCTGAACTAAGATTTAAGGTTGATCAATCCATAGAAGAGTTGGCATCCAAAGATAAGGCATTGGAGAATCTCAAAAGTGGCAAAAAACTGAATCATGTACTTCTGGAACAGACCGATAGCTTAAAAGCAAGCTTAGCAGAAGCTGAGGAGAAATTAATGCTTTCAAACGACGAGGCCTTAGTTCTTAGAGAAAAAATGAGTTCACTTGAGAAGCAGCTCTCAAATTCAAAGGTCTTTGGAGATGGAAGTCACAATCAACATGCAATTGAGGGTATGAAAGAAGAACTAGCTGAAGGTAGGGCCTCTAATGCAGAATTCAGGAGTAAGTTGGAAGAGACTACCATGGAACTTAATGAAAAGATTGGTCAGTTTGAAGCTATTTCTCAGAGGGTGGCTTTATTGGAAAAACAGTTGGTTGAATCTGATAATAGGCTCCAGCATGCATTGGCATCTGTTGATGCTAGCCAGGAGAAAGAAAATATGTTGTATGCTACAATAAAGGACATGGAAAATGCAATTCAAGATCTGAAGTCAAAAGCTCTAAAAGCTGAAAATCAGGCAGACAGTGTAGAGGAGAAGTGTATTCTATTGTCTGAATCTAATGCAGAACTCAATGAAGAATTGAGCTTTTTGAGGGGAAGGCTTGAAGTTATGGAAGCATCTTTAAATCAAGCAGAGGAAACAAAAATAGCTGCTGCAAAAGATATCAACTTTCGGACTAAAGTAATAACAGATCTGGTGGTGCAATTGGCCATTGAAAGAGAGCATCTTCATAAGCAGGTTTGAACCTCTTATTAGCACTTATTTCTCTCTCCATACCCCTTTCTCTGTGCGTAAATGAACAGGAAAGGTAGGGATAATAACTTGAATGGTTATCTTTATAAAAGGGGAGATGATTCAAAAATTGCGAAGTTCTTTTTGAGTAAGAAGATTAAGGAAGTGCCATGGCTGAGCACAACAATTATCAAAATTTCTGAATTCATATTTTTATTCCATATGATGTGATCATGTGATATTACTTTTGTAGGCAAAGCACAATATAACTGTCCAATTTTTTGGTTAGCACAACACTTTTAGTTTTCAACGATTATAAAATATTATGGAAGTAGCACTGTTATAGAATCTTACAATTCGACTCAATTCAGCTCTATTTCGAGTCGGATCTATAGGGTGAATCTAAATTAACACAGAATCTTACTATTCAGGATTCGAATCGTACGATTCAAGTCGATTCAGCTCTATTTCATGCCGGATCTAAAGGTCGAATCTAAATTATCGTAGATTCTAGATTGTTATTTAGGAAATCTATAACTCTAACTAAGGAAGGAGATAAATTAGTGGAAAAGGAATCAATAAGAAATTTAAAGAATAAGAAATAAATAAAGATTATTATAATTAATTAACAAATCACAACATATTAACATGATTTTCCCATTTCAATACGCAAGTCCCATCTCATCCCATTTAGAAAACGTCTTTACTTTGTCGTGGTGCAACAACAATTGATCAGAATCAAATTATATTCATCATGGTTCATAAAAAACGTCAACAACATAAACTACTAAACAGTAAACTCACTCTAGACTAATATTTGATAATATTTTAAGTTCGATTATGATACGAACTGAATCTTATGATTCACGAGTCACAATTCACAAAATGAGGATTTTGATTCACGAGTTGAATCTCTATTTGACAACTATATGAAGTAGTAATCTCTTCTCAGCTGAGCAGAGATGATGATTATGTTATTGAAATATTTATCATTTAATCACTTCAAAATGAGGATTTTCATGAATTACACTAAAAATGCACCACTGGTGACAAATGTTCGCTTGTTCTTGCTTAGACTGGTAAATGGAAATTTTGGCATAGATTTTCTAATGCTTTATGATACATGCAGATGGCCAAATTAGCACTTGAAAATAAAACTGCGGTGCTGAAGTTAAGACAAAAACAGAAGGATCCCAATTATGGTAATAGAGGATGTGGTGAACATCTTTTTCCTGATGACATAAGCCAGAAGTCAGCTACTGGTTCCAAGGTAGGTGTTATTTTATTCAGTAGAATTTTGGTTCAAGCATGAATAGATGGTGGATAAATGCTTAATTAGCTGAGCTTTTTCATTTGATTAATGGAGCAATTCAATCATTTGCGAAGTGCAAATGCATGCAATCGTTGTGTTGGGGGGCTATATATGGAATACTTGCCCACTAAGTTGATGTGTTTTGTACTATTCTTATATTGAATATGTTAGTTATTGTCTTCTTTATTGGAAAGCCTTAGGATGATACCATAGGATTTTAATAAGTCTTAGATCTATTTGGTCGGTCACTGACCAGGTGACCTACAGTAACAATCTAATAGTAAAAACAATTGATCTCTGTAATTTCACAAAAAAGATGGAGAAATCAAAATTACTCTTAAGCATTAGAGGGTCGTATATTATGGAGAACATGAACATCTAACATTAAAATGGTTTTCCTTCTATCCCTTAATTTTTCTTCTTTTTACAGGCGGACAAGACTCAGAAATATGCATCTGGCAGTGAAACCGATGCTGCAACTGCAGATTCGGAATCTGTTCCTGATAGTGTGAGAAGAATAGATGCAGGAGTCCTCAGCTTCAAGCATATTTTAACAGCAATGATCATTTTATTGATTTCGGGAGCTGCATATTTTTTTCAGCCTGTGGAACACAGACACCATATATGAAAGTAGAATCCTGACTTAGTTTCTGTATTTTCCATGCACGAGGAGCTCTAAACCATTGCCATTTTCGGACAGGCTTGACATCCTTAAATCCCTGTAAATTTTTGTTTTCTATTCACTCTCTTTCACACAAGATTATCAATGAGAAAATGATAAGTAGAGTTGCTTTCTTAAATGGCTTTAGCTACCTTTAGCAATTTTCAGGTAAAATACTGCTTACAAATATAGTGCACACAGTCATGTTCACTTGGTCGACCAAATAAATTTAATTAGTGACAATTAGATTTAAGTTTATTAAAATCGATAGGGTAAAGATTAAAATCATTTTAAGGTTTAGATTTAATAAAGTTCAGATCTAACAGTCACTGATCAGGTGAACGTGAAACCTGATTGAGGACACACGTATATCAATTCTCTTTTTTGATACGTTGGAATGATTATAATTAGCTGAATAATTTGATACGCTGGAATAATTATAATTATCAATTCTCTTTTTTTTGATACGCTGGAATGATTATAATTAGCTGGAATGATTTGATACGTAATTATTCGGTCGTGACTGATAGCACACATTAATGCTCTCTTTTGATATGCTGCAAAATTCCAGTTACACAGAATACGTGTTGATAAGTTTGTTAGTGTGAATATTATGTTTATTTGGAGCATTCTTAATAATCTGATTTATTTATTATTATTGTATGAAAATAAAATTTTCTATCATGTAAAAAAATACTCCAAAATGTTCTTCACTTAATTTGTTCTTTTATTTTATTTTGACTAAAGGCTAATAACTTTTTTTTTTTTTTTTTGTAGAAAATATTCTGTAAGCTTTAGTAAAAGTAAAAGAAAAAGACAATGATAATGGTGAATATTTATTTGCTCAAGTGGAATAAATAAAGGAAAGTAAAAATAATAAAAGAAAATGAGTCACGGTGTTTTGCTAGCATGTCAAACACATATCCTTTTCGCAACGAGCAAAGTTTTTTTCTTTTCCCCTAAAATAAATACTAAAAGCTGAAATATATTACAAAACACAGTGATTAGGCAATGAAACACTGTTACATTTATAAGATGTCGGTGGTGGAAATGCATATGTTGAGATGGATGCGTAGTTATACGAGAAAGGATCGGGTGAGTAATGAAATAATTAGAACAAAAGTAGGAGTTACATCTATTAAGAATAAAATGAGAGAAAATTGAATACTAAAGTGGTTTGACCATGTAAGCCGAAGAACGCTTGATGCGCCGGTTAGGAGGACTGAAGAGTGGCAAAGGGATGTAATGGTGAGGGGTAAGGGAAGATCTAAACAAATTTGGAAAAGGATGATCGAGAGTGATATGAGTTTATTAGGGATTGAGGAAAATATGGTAGTGGATATGACGAAGTGGAGGGAGAGAATTTATATCGCTGACACGACTTGATTTCATGGTTTTATATGATGGTTCATGTTAGTCAACCCCGAATCATTTCGGGATTGAGGCTTTGGTTTTGTTGTAAACAAAAGATAATTGAGACAAAAAAAAAGAAAAAAAAGTCATCTGAACTTTTCTTGTGAAAATAATATAGAATTCATTTTCAATCTGATGTTAATCATTCTTGTGATAGAAAACTACGTATTGACCGCACAGCTTCTTAGCTCCTCTGCCTGCTGCTCATATCCTTGTGAATCTTCATCAAAATGAGGCATGTAACCAACCCACATCATCTCATCAACAAGCATTGAAATCATTTCATAAATCTCTTCACATTTGGGATGAGCTTTCTCCCGAACCAGAAATGCGTGCACTTCATCTTTTACTTCTATCCAACTGCAACCTGGCTCCTTCTTCAGCTTATCATGCCTCATTTTCTTCCTCGTCTCCGAAACCTTATTCCACATTCCTGCATTGGCATATATGTTTGACAGAAGAACATAAGCAGAAGAGTCTTGTGGATCCAATCTCAAAATAGATTCTGTTGCTTCTTCTGCTATCTCTACATTCCCATTGGTCTTGCAAATGCCAAGCAAAGTCTTCCATACGACAGCATCCGCTTCGAAAGGCATATCGCGGATCAGTTTTAAGGCATCGTTTGTTCGGCCTGATCTCCCTAGTATATCAACCATGCATGAATAATGCTCTACTTGAGGATCCAGACCATACTCATCTACCATAGCATTGAAATATTGCAACCCTTTGTCGACAAGCCCCATGTGTGCACAAGCTCTAAGGATTGAAATAAAGGTTGCATGGTTCGGCTTTATATTCTCAAGTTGCATATTCTCGAAAGTTTTTAGGGCTTCTTCTCCAAGACCATGCTGAGCATAGCCGCAAATCATTGCGTTCCATGTCACGAAATCCCTGTTGAGTGCTTTATCGAACACTAGTTTCGAATCTTGCATGTTTCCACACTTTGAGTACATATCAACCAGTGTGCTGGATATATAGACATCTGACTGTAGTTTTAGCTTTATGATTTGAGCATGTATTTGCTTCCCGAGTCCGACAGTGGCCAAATTTGCACACGTATCAAGAACTATTGCATAGGTGAAGTTGTCTGGCTTTACTCCCATTTCCAACATCTGAGAGAAGAAGCTGTGAGCATCCTCACTCTGTTGTAGCAGTGAAAACCCTGAAATAATTGCATTCCATGAAACCATTGTTTGTTCTTCAGTTCTGTCGTGGATTTTCTTCGCCTCTTCCATCATTCCACATTTACAGTACATATCAATAAGAGCAGCTCCTACAAAGCTATCCATCCCCAATCCAGATTTAATAATTCTGTTATGTATCTCCATTCCAATATTCAAATCTTGCTGACTAGAACAAACTTTCAAGACACTTCCATAAGTGAACTCATCAGGATCCATCCTCGACCGGAGCATTTGTGCAAAATGGGAGAGTGTCTCGTTTTCATTTTCATTCTGTTCATGAGCTGCAATTATTGCATTCCATGACACAGCATCTCTTACCTCCATTTCGTCAAACATACAGACAGATTCGACCACCGCTCCACATTTACCATACATGTCAAGAATAGCATTTGCCACACATATATTAGACTTAAGAGTACTCTTAATTGCTAAAGAATGTATTTGAAGCCCCTCCAAATCTCCTCTGATAGCTGCACAAGCACTAAATGCACCAGATAGAGTAATTTCATTGAATCCGAGCCCGGACTTCAACAAAAGCCTAAATAATTGCAGAGCTTCAAAGCCTTGGCCGTTTCGAGTATAACCAACAATAATGGCATTATAACATTGCAAACTTCGTCTAGGCAACGAATTAAATAGCTTTTGAGCATCTTCCATACAACTGCATTTTGCATACATATCCAAAATAGCAGTTCCTACAATGATATCATATCCAAAATCATTTTTCAAAGCATGGCCATGGAACTGAGCCCCTAGTTTAAATGCAGACAATCCAGCACATGACCTGAAAAGACTAGCATAGCTAGATTGGCTAACCTTAATTTCAGCCCTCTGCATCTCCTTAAACAGCTCAAAACCTTTGATATAATGATCATTTTGAGCGCAACCAGCAATCATAGCACTCCAAGAAACTGCATTCTTCTGAGGAAGTTCACCGAAAACCCGAAGGGAATCATCTAATCTGCTGCATTTTGCATACATATCCAACAAAGCACTCCCAGTGACTACATCATCATTAAATCCCATTCGAATAACAAGCCCATGTAACTGAATTCCAATACTTTCATCTTCTAAAACAGCACATGCTTTCAAAACAACAGCTAAAGTAGTTTGGTCATAGCTCATGCCTGATCTGCCCATGTCCAAGAAAAGATCCATTGATTTTCGACATTCACCATTCTGTAGAAACCCGGAAATCATAGAATTCCATGTAACCACATCTTTATGGGGCATTCTATCAAAAAAGTCCTTTGCAGCATCCATTTTCGCACAACCAGCATACCCGAATATCATTGTGTTATAAGAAATCACATCTCTGTTAGTCATTCTGTCGAACACTTTGTACGCAGAACTTAAATGGGAGCATTTTACGTACATTTGAATCAAACAATTTGTTACAAATATGGTAGGGATAAACCCAGATACTATCATCTGAGCATGGGCTTGTTTGCCAGGATTTAGGGAGTTGAGATAGGAGCATTTCTGGTAAATATGAGAAAAAGTTGTGATCTTTATGGACGACCTTGGTTGATGTAGTGCAAGGGTGGAGATTGTAGAGTTGTTTTGCAGAATTGTTGATGTGTAAGGGAGTATTCTTGCGATTAAGCAAAGCTTTGCCATCAACCATGGCTTCACCAAACACTTTGCACAGTTTTAACTTCAGATTTTCTTCGAATTGTTTAAATACACAGCAGGTGGTATTCACGTGGTATTATAAATAATACAATTAACAGAACACTATAAAATAATGTGTTAAACATATCATGAAAATTAGTTGAAAATTTAATTAATAAAAAATATCTGAAAATAATAAATATAATTCACTGCCAAGTTATATAATGTTAAAATTTAATTATAATAAAGTAAAAAATTAAAATAATAAATAATAATTAAAAAAAACTTTTTCTTTTATCATCGTCTATAAGGGTCTTAGACAGTCTCGAGGCAATCAAAAAATAGTCAAAAGATTTAGATGGTCAAAATCAGAATGGATTCTCAAATTTTGAGTGTATAGGCAGTCCAAAACATCTTGTTTTTAGCACTAGTTGCAAATATAACTGGATGGAGATGATAACTGATTTTCATAGCTTTGTCTCTATCTGGAAGGGATTTTATATTAAGAGCCAGGTGTTCCAACTCATAAAAAATACCTCCCATACATTATTTGACACTTGTCCACTTCTATCTCTAGTCTCGTTAATGATATAATGTTTCTTCAACTGAAAAAAAAGACAGAAAGAGGGAATCGTCGGAAAGAGGGAATTGCATCTACAGTGCCGCCACCCGAAATCAATGGAAAGGGGAAGGAAAAAAAAATCCTATGAAGTTGGATGAGAAGTTGAGTAAACATGGCAACAAACATTCAAAACCCAACCCTAAAACATCAAATTCAAATTTCAGATCTTCTCTTGAGAGTTATGTGCAGAACTAAAATAAAATATTTAAAATATGAAATTTCAAATCCATATTTCATAACAATTGGATAAAAGAGCACAAAAAACTTAAGAGCTCTTGAGTTTTCCATTAACGTTGTGATTTTCATCTATTGGGAGAAGGCTTCTAGCATTAGCATTTGCAGATCTTGTTCAATTTTTTATTCAATTATGAAAACACCTAGATTGTGATTACTCAAACATAGATTCTCTCAACATAAACTGCTCCCATCAACAAGGTTTTGTTATGTGAATTCAAGCAAGAATCTTTCTTAAAATAAATAAATAAATTCCCCTGTGAACCAGTATAAAGTATGTAAACAGTATGGACGAGCCGTGGTGGTGGAGACCGGAGTGGCGCTAGAACGACGGTGGTGATCGGTGGCTCTCAGTTTTGCGTAGAATAAACAGGAACAAAGGGGAAAAAGTAAAGTCTACTGCTATTAAAACATCTTTTTGTAAATAATAAAAAAAATAGAAGTGGACAGATGTCAAATAATGCATTGGAGATATTTTTTCTGTGTTGGAACACCCAGCTCTTAATATAAAATCATGATATGAGAAATTTCTAATCCATATCTATGTATAATATTGAGAAAATATAGTTTTTTTTTTTTTTTTTTTTTTTTTTTTTATCTTAATATAGTTCTTCTCATTTAGTATCTCATGAGATCATTGTTACCAATTTCTCAAATTTTTAAACGACATTTTTTTTAAGTGAATTTTAAAATTTTATCATACAACACAGTAGTAAAATATAAGCTATAAAGTTATCAAAAAAAAAATATATAAGCTATAAAACATTAATATATTTGGTAAAAAAAAATGCAGCAATAATAATTTATAAGTAATATATAAAAATAATAAAAATTATCCAAATAAAACTTCTTATAAACTATATGAATTAAATTACACGTATAGTCTTTTCAAAAAAAAAAAATTACACGTATGGCCATTAAATTTTACTATTTTTTACGAGATAATAAATGAAATTCAAAATATAATATAAAATTCACAAAACTTTATACTAAATTACATCTATCAGCACTATTATCATTGTTGATCCATATTTTTAACATTTGATTCCATCCTATTTAAATTCTCCTCTCTCCTTATTTTATCCATTCCTTTCACACTATATCACTTGGGTTTGTTTAATTCTCTCTGTTTCCTCTTTATGGGTAAAATTAGACCTGTCCACGGGCACGGGTACCCGTCTTTGAACCGAGCTTGGACAATGATAATTGATGTTAGGTCCAGCCCGGTCTAGGCCTATTAAAGCCCGTCTATTTTTTGGGCAGGCTTGAGATTAATACAAATAGCACGGGCCGGGCCAGCCCGACCCGCCTACTAATATTAATTAATAATTTTTTTATATTTATATATTTATATATTAAATATTCATTTTTAAGTATTAAAATTTATATTTTATAATTAAAAAATTATATATATATATATATATAGATTGGTTTACATGTGCTGGGTTTGAGATTTGATTTTTAAGTCCAAACCCAATCCGGTCCGAGCCCGCCTAAATTATTAGTGGGCTGGACTGGGCTTGGACTGAGGGCCCGGCCCATGGCCAAGTCTAGGTAAAATGATGGTAAACAATGATCCAGCCTGGTAATAATAGTAAAATGCAAAGATGTTAGAATTAATTAATAATAATAAATACAAGCTTTAGCTGATATGATGGAGAATGATACAAAAGCAAATGGGTGAATTGGATAGCTTATATGTCTTTTTACCATTTACCATAGGCATCAAAGATGATTATGTTCCTCAAGTTAAATCCACCATTGATCTAAAAAGCATTCTCTCTGTTGAAAAGAATGATTTAAAGTTAGTTTTTATTATGAGTTTTTTTTTACATGAATGTCATAATTTACTATAAAATTAAAACTAAATCATATTATCAAACTTAATTTTTAATATGTTATTATTTTTTTCTATATATACCAAATAAAATATGTTTTTGCACCTAATTTAAAAAATTTAAACCCCAATTCATAAATTTCAAACTCTTGACCATATAATTTAGACCCATAATCATAATTTATAAACTTTAAAAGTAATGATTTTATTTGTTTGATATAATTCAGAATTATGACATAACGTAATTGTAAATAATTTTTGAGAAGTGAATTTCTATGTAAATTTCCCTTTTATTATTATTGATGATGTTTTAGTGGTTTAAATAGTGATCATATATATATATAATTTTTTTAACTATCCATATTTTAGTTCATATGTTAGTGGAATTAGTGGAACCTTTTAGTGGGTTATGTGATTCTAGTTGATTCTTTTGTAAGCTTATATATAGTTCTATTTATTTATATTGTCTTAATGTAGAGAATGAGCAATTACATTGATTAGTTTTATCTCTACCATTTTCTTTATTTCTATCTAAAAGACCAACAAATTGTATCAGAATTTCATTGATCTTAAAGGATCTGTGAGTTTTTGAGAGGAAACACAATCATGGTTTACAACCACACATCAACTCTTTCTTCTTCAATTTTGAATGGCAAAAATGACTAAGTTTGGACTGTGAAGACGAAAGCTCATCTAAGAGGTTTATGTTTATGGAAGTTGGTTGAATCTGAAAGGGTTGGAATAATTCATGATGCTATCTCAAAATCAAAATTTCACAAGAATCATGGCCTGTGAAACATGATAAGACGCTTGAGTTAAGTTGAAAGAACTTTATCAAAGGCAATGAAAGAATAAGGAGATGCAAGTCTTAATCTCAAAAGAGATTTTGAGACTCTAAGTATGAAAGAAAAAAAAAAGTTAATACACGAGTATTATGACACATTGATGGCAGTGGTGAACAACATTCAGCTGATGAGAGAACTACCTGATAACAGAATTGTAGAGAAATTATTCGTGGGCTTTCCTGAAAGGTTTGAGGAAAAACTTTCAGCTCTTGAAGATTCAAGAGATATTAATCAATTAGCCTTATCAGAGTTGATTAATGTTTTGCAAGCTCAATAACAAAGAATTGTTGGCACAAGAGAGAGCCTCAATGCTTCAAATGCAAGAAGTCCGGACACGTATAAAGGTATTGTAAAAACAGGATAGAAGAAAGTGGCAATAAACACATGCCAATGGGTGCCCGGGCTCCCATGTATGAATTCGTTATCACAAAATCTTAGACATCGAGCTTATTTGTTCACTCTTTGATAGATGTCGATTTAGGCCAATGGAATTTGGATATGATGAAATCACTTTTCCCTGATAATGATGCAAAGAAAGTTATAAAAATTCCTCTTAGTTTTAGGAAGCTTAGATATAGGTTGGCATGGATGCATTCGAAAAGTGGATGTTATGCGGTGAAATCCCGATATCATTTAGTTGAGCAGCTCTGATGGTCAAGGGTAATTTTTTCTCTGTCACTTCCCTCGATTTCAGGATTATGGAATCTAATTTGGCAACTTTCAACTCCAGCAAAAATTAAATATTTTCTATGGCGGGCTTATAAAGGGCTCTTACCTTGCTCTGCCAACCTTACCCGAATGTATCTTCAAATGGATTTATGTTGCTCAAGTTGTAGGAATCCAGTAGAGTCATATATATGTGTTAAAGATTTTTAAGAGACAAGAGAGGAGTGTAAAATGCTTTCCCGATGGTTGAAGACCTGATAAATTTCATGGGGATAATATAGTGGACTGGTTGGGACTAGTATTCAAGTCTTTTCATAGGAATTTATTTTTGATTTTTGCTGCTATAGTTTGATTAATATGGTTTGAACGGAATAGGATATTTAGAGAATGAGATATCGAAGAGGTAAGAAATTGCGTTGCTCGGGCTGAGTCTTTAGTGAAGGAATGGAATTTAATGGCAAGCATTGTTGATGGCGTTAAGTAAGTTGATGTCTCGCTGGTGAAATGACGACCCCCTCTGATTAAGAAATTTAAAATGATTGTTGATGCTTCGTTCGTCAATATGGAGAAGTCTATGGTGGTGGAGCGATAATCCAAGATGAGAAAAGCATGTTATGTTGGCTCTTGGGGTTTCGTTATGTCCATGTATAGCATAAGCAACATCCTTGAGGGAATTTTTTTCAAATTGCAGCAGAGGTAGGATCCCTACATTATTAGTGGAGCTAATTCATGCTGTCGATGTTGCGTTTCTAGTGAAGATATTACAGAAAAATGAGCTCAATTCCATGAACTGAGTTTTACTCAAGTCAAGCAGAACAATAACAAGTCAACACTCGAACTTGTGAAATGAGAATCAACACTCAATGCTTTTCAAATTTTAATAGGAGAAGTCCCTAGTTCCATATTACTTTTATTATTGAGAATGTTATGGTTGTTTAATGTTTTCTATTATTCTATTGGTTATGCTAAATATAAATTAATGACATTTTTTTTGCAATATATAAAAACAATTAATTCTCTAAAAAAAATATTAATTAAACTAAATTATGAAGTAATATCAAATTATAAAATTTAAAAAGGCATTCCCTACCTTTTCAAAGATCTCGGAAGAGATAATAAACTTGTGCTATTTATATATACATCTTTTTTTTATATATATAAGTTAGAGGTTAGATGATTTTTTTTATATAACAAAGGATAAAGTATAAATTTAGTTGATGGTTATTAGAAGGGAGCGAGCATCACATACAAAATAGTACAATTTTAAGTCTAACGTTTATCAGTTGGTGTAGTTTCAAACTTAATTGATGAAAATGATATTTTTTACATATAATTTCATGTTCTGTCCTTACTCCAACCTCTACCTTTATGGTCACTCAATACAGTTTGAAATTGCATATTTTATATCAATAAAAAAATAATTTTTTTTATCAACTAGGCTGGAAATTGTACCAACTCGTAAACATTATATTTAAAAATATAATATTTTCTATATATAAGCTAAATTCACTTTTTTTTAAATGTTAAATTTATACCAAAAGAGTTAAAAAATAAATAATACTAAATTCACTTTTTTTTTTAAATGTTAAATTTATACCAAAAGAGTTAAAAAATAAATAATACTTTTGGTTGGTTAGGTTAAAAATATAAATGTTTATAAATATATATCACCAAAAGGTAAAACATCCGATCTAAATTTTTAATGTTTTTATATTATAAAATTCACCGATTGATAATTTTTGAACACTATAAAAAAAGGGCTAATTTCATATAAATGTCCTGTGGTTTCGTTTTTTTACAGATATGTTCTTGTGTTTTGTTTTTGCGCAAATAAAAGATTGTACTTTTCTCCGTTTGCGGAATTGAAGAGACACAAACCGAGTCAGAATCGATGATGTGTTCAAGCGCAATTTTCCCATTTTAAAGTATTGGTATATATTAACCTTTCAAATTTAATTTTTTTTAAATGGTAAAATTGCCCTTGGACACGTCATTAATTCTGACTCCGTTTGTGTCTTTTCCTCAATTCCGCAAACGGAGAAAAGTACAATCCTTTATTTGCTAAAAAACAAAGCACAAGAATCTATCTGCAAAAAAGTGAAACCACAAGGTACTTATATGAAATTAACCCAAAAAAATAATAATGATGTGTTTCAATATGTATAAAATATATATTTCAAAATCCTTCATAATGGGAGTCGTAATATAGAGAATGTAGGACTCTCCACTGCTCTAAGCATCTATAAATACTTGATTTTGAAAATGTTTTTTTTTTTTTTCTGTGGAGAAGGCTAAAATCGTCACAGTAGACCCACTTTTTATGGCGAACTTTATCCCCACTAATGTGTACAAATTTGGTAATATGAACAGAATTTTGTGGGGAAAATTTCTCCACTAATTATTATATTGTTATATTGTTTTGTAGGGAATTGTGTTCGTCACAAATAAGAATTTTTTTTGTGGGGAACATTTCTCCACTAATCTTACTACTTATTTGTGGGAAAATATTTCCCCACAATTCTCACTTTTATATGAGAAAAATAAAATATCCTCAAAAATAAAATATCCCCACTATTTTACTTTTTATTATTTGATTTATTTAGATATTTATTACTAAATACTATATGTATTAAGAATGTAAATAAATTTAATGAATTGTCAAAATAAAATTAATATAGAGGAAAAAAAACTAATAATTATATATCACTAATAATAAAATTATATCAGTTACAAAAATTGAATATAATTTCACAAAATACACCAAAAAATATTGTGTAATTCAAATTCGAAAAATACCATTATAAGTCGTCCTATGTCCGTTCATTGTACATGATCACGATTCATTTTCTTCATGTCTTCATTCTCCTATAAAAAATGAAAGAAAAATAAAAGAAAATTAATTATAATCACATCAACTTTAAAAGATATATTTGATTGTGGCTAAACTTACAAATAATTGGATAGGGAATGCAATAGTTTGATAATAAGCAAAGCTCAATGCATTTACACTCAAATGAACATTTAACTGCAGAAAATAGGAAACAGACAGAACAACCTACAATCCGTTAATACAACGTTGATCCTCATATAGTTGATAGTAATAAACAAAACTAACCAATCAAATGAGGGTAATGTTGAGTACCTTTTAACTTTAGATTTAATTTTCATGGCTACCATCTTCGGATGTATGAAATATTGAAACTTTCAGCACCTCTTTGTTTTTCAGCATCTCAAGGACACAAACACCTCCTTTTTATATATTAGTGTCCGTAACTCCATCCTTATCCAATATCCCACGAGTTACACCTTCCTTGATAGAGATGAACTTCCCATACCCTTCCATCAGCAACTTGAAGTTTCATATGCCTATGAGCTTCAATTAGATATCTGGAAAACTAATCTTCTTCACTGTTTTTTCCATCAATGTACCATACAGGTATGCGGTGTCCCTACCATAGTTGTCTTCTTATACACCAATCCTTAATATTTGATAGCCAATTTTCGCAGACCTGTCATAAAAAAGCGTGAGCAGAGCAAATTATTCACTAATGATACAAATTCCAATTTGGTTCTCACAGATAACAATAATAGATGATTTTTTTGTCCCAATTCTTTGACTATTAGTTGTAGAGGTGGAAAATTGGCTAGCAAACCGAATCGAACAGTGAATAAAAAATCCTCATACTTACAACAATGAAACAAGAATTAATATGCTATATTCATTTCGATCTCATAAACAAGGCACATGAATTGTCTTGTAAACAATACATAAAGCCTTCTGATCTCCTTAATCCAAAATACTATAATTGACTTTCAAGTAAAGGATTTATCAGCGAATACCAGACAAAAATTATTATCATGGAGGACGAGTAAAATGGCATATCCGATTTTTGATATCGTAAATGACATGAAGGATTCCCGGGAATTGATTAAACTTATATCTTACATCAAGTAAAGGGGAAAGTGAGATGATACTCCGGTGAAAAATAAACTTTAGAACTATAACCTCATATGCAGAAGCCGCCAATATGAGTCAGCATATAACATGAAAAAGATGACTTCATATTTCAACACATAGGAAATAAAGAGAAAATTAACATTGTTCAAAGTAGGAACTAACATGATTTCAAAAAAAATTCAAGTGGCACCTGTAATTTTCAGACAAACCATTTTTCACATATGCAAACTAGCAAAAAGCAGCTCCAATTCCTCTTCCTGTGAGACAGTCCTCTGACACGAACGACAAAATAAAAAAAAAAGTTAAGAACCATCAAAATAACCATTAAAGCATAAAAATAATTTAGGTATTTGGACTTCAGATACAACTGAAGAAGCTCAAATCATTTTCAGATGCGTATTCCTTTTATTCCGAGTTCAATTTTTCTCTAATATATTTTTCTATTACCATGAACCTGCTTAAATTAAACGACATAAGAAAAATGCAACAAAAATGCAATTGTTTCTTTAATAGCAGTAGCAAATTTCGTAATATTATCTTACCTGAATAGACAGAAGATGTAGAACTTTATTAAGAACACGTAGGGAATGGGTAACATAGATGCTGTTTGGGGGGAGTTGATTCCTTCTCTGCATTTCATCATGGACTGTTGCCGCCTTCTCATCATTTCCCCTTTTCTTCAATTGAGGTTTAGAATGGGAGCTGGTCATGTTTTCCATGGAGAAACTAAAGATCCACTGCGTATTTATAGAATGTCATGTTTTCTGATGCATTGTCTAATATCACTTGGCACAAAAGATTATATAAAAATTTGACAATCCTACAAAATACGAAGTTCAAGTGAAACTTTAGAATAGTTTTTAAATGTCACAAAAAACGTAATAAGCAAAGAGCCATGATTTATATAACTATGCCAAACATGAGATGGAAAGAGCTTCAGATAGACGACCATTAAAAATTAACTTTGTGCGTGCGAGTGTGAGATAGAGAGAGAGACAAACTGAGCAAGAGATAGATTCTTTCTCTCAACCCTATATTCAAATCATTACTGCTTCTATTGTGATTAATTTCCTCTGCCATTTAGAGCTTGTCAATTGTGAGTGTTCTGTTTTGGGAAAAATGTTCAAACTTGGTTTGGACCCTAACAACATATGATTAAATTACAGTGACAGATGGGAGTAAACAAGTGAAAGACACTAGCTAATAGCCTTTGGATACTTATAGATTCGTGGAACTACAAGACGATCTCTAGTTAAAATGGAATTGATATATACCATGCAATCCTATCTCTGTAAAATGGCAGAATTTGATTAAAGTTTATGCTTTTCCTATTCAATTAAATTATGTGAGTAAACGTTAGGTTCATAACCGAGGACATAAACTTCATTTGAGTGTGGATAAACAGAAGCTTCATTTGAGTGTGGATATCAACTGTTTACAACAAGTATAAAGGAATAAATGCATCATCAATTTCCTTTTTGAATGAGGTAAACTAACCTGATGTTCACAAAAAGCTACACCAATAGAAACTTGTGGTTTTGGGCTTCAAACAATTCATGGATGGTGAAAGGCCAATTGAAATAGAGAAGGATAATTATGACAATAAAGAAAATAAGCATTTCAAAGTGCATTTGTGGTCAATACCATTGACAGCAGAACAATAATTAAGCTTCAATTAACCTAAAGAAAAGAAAATCGAAGCATAACATAATTAGGGAATAGAACAAGGATAAAAGAGGATGATAAACAAGGCTTACGAATAGAGTAACATCGGCATCAAATTGAAGGGATTGGGCGAGAAGAGAGCCAGCAATACCTCTTCTTATCATCACCAATCTCCTACCTTCTTCTTTGGAGCTTTAATGCCCATCCATCTCTCATCAATTTCTGCGAAAAAGATAAACAAAAAGCTTAAAGCTGGATGGATGGATGTAAAACCTAAAAAATTCGAGGCTTACCGTACCAAGAATATTTGGTCATCTTTGCTTTCCACATCCTAGTAATACGCATCCTCAATGGCCACCATATGAGTTGTCCAGCTAACAGTTTCCACATGGCTCGAATAACATCACTGGAAAATTCCAGCATTCGCACAGGTAGAGACGACATCGCAGACAAGGTCCCAACTTACATGTAGTGATGTCCAGGATTTAGGTCGAATGCTTTCTGGTGGTTCAAGGGTGAAGCAATGAATTTCAATTCCTGAAGTTTAGGACGGGTGAAATGGGAATGAGGAATGAAATTGGGAATGAAATTTTCTTCAAGATTTACTAAAAATGATGGGGGGAAGATTGAAAAAATTGGGGGGAAGAGAGGGCGGTAAACAAAAAAAAAAATTGGGGGAAATAATTTTGAGGAAAAAATAACAAGTTAAAATATCTAATTAATTAGTAAAAGTAGTAGCAAAATATTAGTAAAAATAGTAGAAGTAAATTAGTAAATGAGAATAAAATTTAATATAAATTAGTTTGGTATTCATAGTAAAACGTATAAATTACTTTGAGTAAAATTATTGAGATTACGTTTTTATAAGAATATCTTACAAAAAAAAAAAATGTAATTAGTACAGATATATTAAAATTTAGTATAATATATATAAATTAAAAAAATTAAAAGAATTTTAAAAAATTTAGTATGATATATATAATAAAATTAATCTTCTAAAAAAATATAATAAAATTAATTATTATAAGCATTACAAACATTTTGGTCCCTAAACTAAAGCTTCAAAATCAATTAGAACGCTAAATTATCAAAATCATCAATTAAGTCCCTGAACTAAGCAAAAATCATCAATTGAGTCTCTATCTTATCCTAAAATCGGAAACTGTGCTTATTTGATATAGACTATAATAATATATGTGTTGATTCAAAATGGGTATGGAAAAATGTATGAAATTGTTCAACCGAATGATTTTCGATAAGCCCTCAATTGAAGATTTTTGTTTAGAATAGTGACTCAATTGATGATTTTTAGCTAGTTCAGGGACCTGGTTGATGATTTTGATAGTTTAGAGCCTAATTAACTTTGTAGTCTTAGGGTCCGTTTGTTTTACCTACTGTTTGCTATTGTTGTTTGCTGTTTGCTGTTACGGTTTGTTGTTTCCTGTTTGCTTTTGAAAAAGCTGCTTTTCCAAAAATCAGAGATTCTCTGCTTTGGTAAAAGGCTGCTTTTCAGGTGTGAAAGGCAAACAAAAGATCACTAACCAAACACATAATGATGATTTTCAGATTTAAAAGGCAAACAGGAAATCACTAACAAAACACCTAAAACTTTCCATTTTGAAATTAAAAGGTAAACAGGAACCTAAAAATTAGCAACCAAATGGACCCTTGGTTCAGGGATCCAAATGAATGTTATGCTATCATTATAAGTTTGGGTTCAAGTTTCAAAAATAATTATAGTTAATTTGTTTTTAAATTATATATATATATTCTTTAATATAATAATATGTACTAATTTTTACACCATTTATCTGATTGTTTGGTTTTAAACTTGTTAGGCAACCTTTAAGTGAATTCTCTCCCAATTAAAGTTTTCTACTTACACTATAGCTCGAAATCGAGACCTTTAATTTAACCGACTTGAATCAAGCAAATCAACTTTAGTATCTTCAGTGGGGAATTTCGAAATTCCCCACTAAAATTTTGTATTTTGTGGAGGATTTCAACACTCCTCATTGAAGTATTATATTTTCAGTTGCGAAATTGAGATCTCCCCATAAATACTTAAAAATTTGTGGCGAAATTTGAAATGCCCCACAAATATGTCAAACTTGTGGCGGAATTTTGAACTCCCCAGAAATATCTTATTTTGTGACGAATTTTTAAATCACCACAAATTCATTACTTTTAGTGAGGAAAAATATATCCCCACAAATAGTCAACTTTCTTGTAGTGATTGTTGATGGTGTTAAGTAAGTTGATGTCTCGCTGGTGAAATGACGACCCCCTCTGACTAAGAAATTTAAAATGATTGTTGATGCTTCATTCGTCAAGATGGAGAAGTCTATGGTGGTGGAGCGATAATCCAAGATGAGAAAAGCATGTTATGTTGGCTCTTGGGGCAACATCCTTGAGGGAATGTTTTCAAATGAATTAATTCTCTAAAAAAAATTATTAATTAAAATTAAACTAAATATGAAGTAATATCAAATTATAAAATTTAAAAAGGCATTCCTTACCTTTTTAAAGATCTGGGAAGAGATAATAAACTTGTGCTATTTATATATACATCTTTTATATATATATATAAGTTGGAGGTTAGATGATTTTTTTATATAACAAAGGATAAAGTATAAATTTAGTTGATGGTTATTAGAAGAGAGCGAGCATCACATACAAAATAGTACAATTTTAAGTCTAACGTTTATCAGTTGGTGTAGTTTCAAACTTAATTGATGAAAATGATATTTTTTACATATAATTTCATGTTCTTGCTATGCCCCCTTTGGAATGGGAAGAGGCTGCAAAAGTCCAAGGTAAGCTATGTGCTCAATCTTGCAACGTTGACAAGCATCACAAGCAGCTACACATTTGATAACATCATTATGCAATTTGGGCCAGTAAAATCCTTGTTGTACCCTAGCAAGTGTGCCCTTGATGCCTGAGTGCCCCCCAAATGAAGAATTATGGCAAGCATCAATTACCTTTTGCCTTAGGTCTGTATTAGCCCCCACATAGATCCTCTGCTTGTATTTAATCAACCCATTGAGTAGTGTGTAGTTTGGAAGTTGCTGAGGTTGGACCATTAATTGCTGCAAAATCAGAGTGGCTGCAGAATCATTCTGATAAGAATTCTGCACTTCTTCTAACCATGTAGGTAAAACCTTGGAGATTGCCATAAGTTGGGTACCTTGTTCCTCATGTTGCCTTGATAAAGCATCAACAACTTTGTTCTCAATGCCTTTCTTATACTGAATTGAATACTCTAAGCCTAGGAGCTTAGAGACCCCTTTGTGTTGTAAGTAAGTGTGAAGTTTCTGATCTAAGAGACGTTTAATGCTCTCATGATCAGTTTTGATGATGAAATGAGAGTGCTCGAGGTAGTGTCGCCAAGTAGAACAGGCATGTAAGATGGCTAAGAATTCCCTTTCATAGGCAGATAAATTTTGGTTTCTAGGACTCAGTGATTTGGAGAGATAGCAAATTGGTCTCCCTTGCTGCATCAAAACTGCTCCAATTCCAGTTCTACTAGCATCACATTCCAACACAAAAGGAAATGAGAAGTCTGGTAGTGCCAACACAGGTGCTTGAGACATTATTGCTTTGAGATCAAGAAATGCCTGAGCAGGAGTCCAATTGAACTGGTCTTTCTTAAGGAGGTCAGTGAGAGGTTTACTGAGGCTGCCATATCCTTTGATGAATCGTCTGTAGTAACCAGTGAGACCTAGGAAGCCCCTCAATCCTTTGAGAGTAGTCGGAATAGGCCACTCTAGCATTGCAGAGACCTTAGCAGGGTCTGTTGCCACTCCTTCCCCAGATATGATATGTCCCAAATAAGTGACTGAGGTAACAGCAATGTCACATTTGGAGGCCTTTGCAAATAGTTGATGTTGTTCCAACAACTGAAAAACTAAATGCAGATGCTCCATGTGTTCTTCATTAGTGGGGCTATAAACAAGAATGTCATCAAAAAACACTAGAACGAATTTTCGTAGGTAAGGCTGGAAAATCGTATTCATGAGAGACTGAAAAGTAGCTGGGGCATTAGTCAAGCCAAATGGCATGACTAAAAATTCATAATGCCCTGAATGGGTACGAAATGCAGTTTTTTGCACATCACAGGCCTTCATTCTAATTTGATGATACCCTGACCGAAGATCAATCTTAGTAAACACCCCTGCTCCTTTTAATTCATCAATCAGTTCTTGTATAACAGGTATAGGGAACTTGTTCTTGATAGTGACCTTATTTAATTCCCTATAATCAACACAAAATCGTCAGGTGCCCTCCTTCTTTTTAACTAACAGCACTGGGGAGGCATATGGGCTTTGGCTTGGTTGAATGACACCTGTGGCCAACATCTCCCCAACAAGTTTCTCAATCTCATTCTTTTGATGACGAGAATATCGATAAGGCCTGACATTGATAGGGTCAGTAGAGTTTTTTTAATGTGATGGCATGGTCATGGGTTCTTTTAGGTGGCAAGGCTGATGGTGTTTGGAAGAGGTGTTGATATTTGGAAATCAGGGGTATGAATTGTGGAGAGCTAGTCAGTTCTGTTGGTAAGGATTCAATAGTGTTTACTTGGGTAGTGTGCTGAGAGTCAATCTCCCTAACAAACATGATAAACAAACTAGAGGATATTCCCTTCCACCCCTTAGCAACTAGTTTATTAACAGATTTAAGAGACATTAGCTTGAGGGTGCTCTTTTCTGAAATTCCCTTAAGCTCAATCTGCTTGTTATCTTTCATAAGAAGCAGCTTGTTTTCATCAAAATCAAATGTTATAGGAGAGTATTTTCTCATCCAATCAACACCCAAAATCATGTCATAATCACCCAAATCTAATATTCTGAGGTTAAAAGAGAACCTGTTGTGATTCATGGTCCATTGGCAGCTATTGCATTTTTGGTGCACCATCAATTGCCTCCCATCTGCTACTGACACAGCTGCAGGTGCAACCTTCATCAATGGTAGCTTAGCCTCTTTTGCTAACTTCTGGTCCAAAAAGCTGTGAGTGCTGCCACTATCAATCAACACCATGATTGGTTTCTGCTGCAAGGTGCCCTTCAACTTCAAGGTGCCATTCGAAATGCCCCCATCTAAAGCATTTATAGACAAGGTTATTTGCTCTTGGTCCTCTGTCTCTTTCCCTGCTTCTGATTTCTCCAGAGAGTCACCCTCCATCTCTTTCTCAGGTATATCCTCTGCATTTATGGCATTCAATTTCTTCAAGGTGCACTGGTGGCCAGGGAAGTACTTTTCCCCACACTTGTAACAGGCTTCTGGAGTTCGTTTTAGAGTGGTGGTGCTTGGTGGAAGTTTGGGATCTGGTGGCTTAGATGAGGAAGGGTTCAGGCTTGATGGTTGAGGTGTATATTTAGTGTTTGAAGGGTTATTAGGTAACCAGGGTTTAGGGGTGAGGGGTGATCGAAATTTTGGTTTTGGTTTAAAAGCATCCATAAGATCCTTGAGATGGGTTTCTTGGTATTTAGCAAGTTTAATGGCTGTATAGAGGCAAGTAGGTTCTGACTTTCTTACAGATGACCGAATTTCAGGTTTCAATCTTGTTA
The DNA here is from genome assembly GCF_963576675.1 of Euphorbia lathyris. NCBI lineage: Eukaryota > Viridiplantae > Streptophyta > Magnoliopsida > Malpighiales > Euphorbiaceae > Euphorbia > Euphorbia lathyris. Next base: position 95,744,229 of record NC_088910.1, read on the forward strand.
TGAAATTAGAAACATAGTAGGATTCAGTGATGGTAGGATGTACCTTCTCCATCTTAAGTTTGATCATTTCAAATTGATCTTGGTAGGCAGCTACATTAGTTTCTTGCCTGAGTTGCTCAATCTGCTGCACTATGTCATCAACCTCAGTCTCCCTGAACCTCTTTTCTACTTCTTCAATAAAACCATCCCATGAAACTAATGGATTGGTGGGAATCCAATTTTTGTACCAACGTTCAGCCTTGCCTTGTAAATACAAGCCTGCAAGCTCCACCTTCTTCTCCTGAGCTACTTTAAATAGCTGAAAATATTTGTGACACTTGCTGATCCACAGATCTACATCTGTGCCATCAAAAGAAGGCAAGTCACATTTTGGCAGCAACTTGTTGAAATAGGGTGCCTTGCTGGTAGTTGCAGGGTCACCATTAACTGATCCTGGTGGCCCACTGCCTAGGATTCCCCTCTCCTGGTGATCCCCATAGGTAGCAGGGTTTCTGTTGACCTGGTAGGTTTGAGGGGTGATGACTTGTGAAGATGATATTCCTTGGCTGGGTGTATGGAGTGAACCAGGGTTTGTTGGTTGGGAGTTAGATAACTTGGCCAAGATCTGGCGCATTTTATCCTCCAAAGACTCTTGAGAGTCCATTTGAATCTTACGAAGTTGGTTTTGCTCTAAACGTAAGTTAATGAGTTGATTTTGTTGAGCCGTCTGGATGTCTGTAAGCTGGGCTTGCGTTTTCTCTGCCTTTTCAGCAGCTGCCTCAAATCTGTTGTTAAAATGCTCTGTGAGCTTTTGAAGTTGTTGTTCAAGAGCTTCCATGGCTGCCTGAGCTTTTCTGGCTGCTGCTCGAGTTCGTCTTTTGACGGAGTTACTGACCATAAACGGTGGCCGGAGGATAGAATGTCTCTGATACCAATGTTAGGTTTACTAACCTTAGAACAGATTTAGAGTGGGAAAGATAGAAATAGAGATTAGAGGGAAGAGAATTTGTAGGAAGAAGGCAATTCATATATTTGTTCATTCATGATAAGCATAATCTTGTACCTGACCTTAAATAGCAGCTTTAATGCTGCTGAGGTCATTAGGTAGTACCATTACAGCCAGGAATCTACAACTGGCATAACAAACTTAGCTACAGTCCAAAAGGACTATTTTAGGGAAAACAATGCAAATGACCTAACAGCTATAAAGGAATAACATTTCAGCAAATAAATAACAAACTAACAGATAACTAACTGATTGCCAATTATTCAAATCAGTCCCTCAACTCTTATTCCTTCTAGAGTATGTGATAAAGAGTTAACATTTAAGCTAAGAAAAATCTCAACGCATGTACTCACTTTTGCTATTTACCAATTATAAGTCAAATATACCTTGAATTTTCTTAAGAAAAGTCTAACCAACAGAATTAATAATTATTCTTAGATTTTTTGGCTTACACAGCTTACTCATCTCAATTGAATGAGGGTATTCCCCACCAAACAGGGTAAATCCCGGTTTCGATATAGAGATAGAGGCCAAGAAAGAGGGGTTTCATCATTATAAATTTAATTAGCAGGTCCAGGGTAAGAAAGAGCATTTCCATCATTTTAAAATTTAATCATTGGTAATTGCAAACATTGAGTTGTCCACAATAATCAAACCAAAATTACAATCATCAACAAAAAATTCAACTGAAATTCAATTCAACAGAAATCACAATCATCAGCAACACAATACATCAGATGCCTCTTCCAAAGGAACCCTAACCAAGTAGACCAAGATTGGAAAAACAATAACACAAATATGGATGAACAGAAATCGTGATCTCAGAAATCACAACCGAAGTTTTAAAAATCTTAAACTCACAAATCACAACAGAAGTTATAGAGCTATAAATAAATTAGTGGAGAGGGAGACTAACAGACGCACGATGGCTGGTGACCGACGTTGGACGAAGGGATGGAAATTACTTGAACCCGCAGCTTACGCCTTGACAAAGCCCTGCCCTTACCGATTGAACTACAATCCCGGGGAATGAGAGGTCGACCAGTTCTAAGCTTGATTGAACTCGGCATAATGAGTTAGGGTTCACAAGAGAGAAAGATAATGGGTTTCTGAGCTAGAGTACGGAAAGGAAACCATGGGATTAAGGGTTGTTGTTCATTTTAGTTAATCGATGTGATTGGGAGTGTTTGTACTGTTAAAATTTTGGTTTGAATTTTTGGGGGCAATCCCAAATTTTTGGGGGGAGGGTATATGAGCCAAAGCCAAAATAACAGATGATCGAATTTTTTAGGGGTTAAAATTAATGAGTGGACTTTTAATAAAATTTGAGAAAAAAATTATTTTCGTAAGTACAGTAAAACCTCTATAAATGCATATCGTTGGGATCGGAAAAAAATATATTCATTAAGCGAGATTATTTATTTATCGATAAATGAATAAATTATTCATTTATCGATAAATTAATAAATTATTCATTTATCGATAAATATTCATTAGATATGTAATTATCTTGTTTAGGAAATATATTATTTGATTGATTTGTAATAATCATATTAGCATAATTACAAATCAATCAAATAATTATAGGCATAATTATAGGCACAATTATAGGTCTTGTTTTTTTGTAAATTCTTGGGTATTTTTATTGATCAATATATATATTTTTGTATATAATTTAATAATTATTACTTTATACTTTCATTGGGCCCTTAAGGATTTAAATATTTTTTATTACTTAATGCATTTAGCGAGGTTATTACTTTAGTCCATTGGCCCAAGTCGGGACCGGAACAATTTATTATATAATCGAGGTTTAACTGTAATAATAGAATTGCATAATGAACACTCATTAAATGTATTAACTATGGCCCTGTTTGGTAAAGAGCGTTTTGAGATAAAAATAGCGTTTTTGACCAACTTTAGCGGTTTGACCACTGAAACCGCTGATTAGAGTGTTTGGTGGAGAGAGGTTTGGAAGAGCGTTTTGGGATGAAAACGCTAATTTTGAAAAAGCTCATTTTAGGAGCTTTTTCAATTAGCGTTTTGGGATATTAAATTTTGAAAACGCTAATGTAATCAGCTAACAGCTAATGTAATCAGCTAACAGCTAATTCCCAAACATGGCCTATATGTTTTTAATGAGCAGTTTTTTAACACTCATTAAATTTTAGTCATTAAAACCTCTTTTTTTGGTAATGAAATTTTATATTTATGCAGTAATAAGTACGAAACAATAAAAAAAAATAAGTATAAAACATGGTTAATATAGCGTTATTTAATTTATATGCGTTTGAAATTTATATTTTTTTTTACAGTTTAAAATAAGGTTTTATAATTTTTCTATATACATATAGATGTTTTTAAACGGTTAAAAAAGTAATACATAGCGCTTTATTAATTAAGTATTATTCGCTTTGCTCGGGCCGAGTCTTTAGTGAAGGAATGGACTTTAATGGCAAGCATTGTTGATGGCGTTAAGTAAGTTGATGTCTCGCTGGTGAAATGACAACCCCCTCTGACTAAGAAATTTAAAATGATTGTTGATGCTTCATTCGTCAAGATGGAGAAGTCTATGGTGGTGGAGCGATAATCCAAGATGAGAAAAGCATGTTATGTTGGCTCTTGGGGCAACATCCTTGAGGGAATGTTTTCAAATGAATTAATTCTCTAAAAAAAATTATTAATTAAAATTAAACTAAATATGAAGTAATATCAAATTATAAAATTTAAAAAGGCATTCCTTACCCTTTTAAAGATCTGGGACGAGATGATAAACTTGTGCCATTTATATATACATTTTTTTTAATAACAAAGGATAAAGTATAAATTTAGTTTATGGTTATTAGAAGAGAGCGAGCATCACAAAAATAGTACAATTTTAAGTCAAACGTTTATCAGTTGGTGTAGTTTCAAGCATAATTAATGAAAATGATATTTTTTACATATAATTTCATGTTATATCCTCGCTCCAACCTCTACCTTTATGGTCACTCAACATTTTATATCAATGAAAAAAATAATTTTTTTATCAACTAGGCTGGAAATTATACCAAGTCGTAAACATTATATTTAAAAATATAATGTTTTCTATATATAAGCTAAATTCACTTTTTTTTTTGTTTTTTTTTTTTAAATGTTAAATTTATACCATAAGACTTAAAAAATAAATAATACTTTTGGTTAGGTTAAAAATATAAATGTTTATAAATATATATCACCAAAAGGTAAAATATCCGATCTAAATTTTTAATGTTTTTATATTATAAAATTCACCAATTGACTATCAAAATAAAATGGAAAGAAAAGAGAAAAAAAAAATAATGATGTGTTTCAATATGTATAAAACATATATTTCAAAATCCTTGATAATATGGGCTTTGCTCAATCCATAACCCAGCTAGAGTCGTAATATAGAGAATGTAGGACTCTCCACTGCTCTAAGCATCTATAAATACTTGATTTTGATTGAGAGCAGAAATATTATTTTCTTCTTCCTGCAAACCAACATAAAACCTAAACACTCCAAATTTAATTTACCCTATTACCTATAATGTCTCTTTCCAGCTCCAGCTCCAGCTCGGATTCCGATTCAGGCGATTATTTTGCCGGCCTCACCCGCGTTCCATTGCGCAATCCGGTTTCGCACTATGATTTGAATCCGGAACCACCGGTGTCACCGTACTTTGCGAATTGGAATGCGGATGTGATTCCGAGCTATGATGCCGATTTTATAGCTAGCAACTTTGTGCGCTATGGTTTGGATATTGGTTCTCCAATTGGTATTTATCCTAATAGTCAATTCCAAGTTTGGCGATCGAACGAATTGCATAATCCAAGTATCGGAATGGGAGGGAGATCCCCTGCTGCGAGAATGGTGGTAGAAAATCTAGCTTTGGTGGAATTCAGGAAGGAGGAGGATATGATTGATTGTGCAATTTGCTGGGAGGAGATTGAGCAAGGGGAGATTGTAAATAAGTTGCCATGTTCACACTATTATCATAGACCCTGCATTGTCCCTTGGCTCGAGAGAAAAAATACTTGTCCTCTCTGTCGATACGCGTTGCCCACAGATCGAGTTTCCAGAGATTAGTATGATTGCCACAATTTTTAATAATCAAGTGGTATATTAGGATTTTGATGGTTTACAAACTACTGTCTAGGGTTTATCATAACTAGAATGTCTTCAATTACAGTCAAAAGTATATAGGTTAATTGTAGTTACTTTCACAAATCAGTAAAGATTTTGGCTTTTAGATTGTGTGTTACATACTTTGATGCTTTAGATATTAGTCTGGTTCATGTGTCTAATTTTTGAAATGTATTCTGCTATATTTACTTGTTCAATCTCACTTGCAGGTAGGTACCGTACAATCAATTGCATTTCTTTCAGATCTGTTTCTTTTCTATCAATATGTATGGCTTAGTTATTACTAATCAAAATTACAAATACAGAGAAAATCAACTTCTAAACCAATAGTACAATAGTAAAGCACAATTTTTCATTTAATTCTGCAACTATATCAATTTAATAAAGCTGAAAGACTTTTTGTTTCCCTAGCTCTTTTGTTTCCCTTGCTACTACCGGAACTTGCTTTGTTGGTAGTAGCTTGTAGGGGAAAATTGAGAGGAACAAGACTCCCGTGGAAAACTTGAGCTCCAAATGGAGTTCCCACATCATCATGCATCTCCATGAGCTTGACAGTATCCTCTTTGAGATTGTACCACACAAGGTTTCTTTCTTGTACTCCCATTAAAAATTCATCTCCATTCTTTGAGAAAGGAGATACTGTCATAGCTTTAAAATTAAATGACAGAAGGTTTGGTGTAACGGAAACCAGTTTAGTCCAGGAGTCCTTCACTCCGTGTTCTGTCATCACCCAAATGTCAAACCTGTTATGAATATGATAGTTTGCACATAACGACAGCATTCTTCCAACACTTAATATGCAGAAGTAATGTTCACCCCCACTCAGCTCAGGCTCCGGAACCACCGTGAACTTTTCAGTCCCGAGGTTAAAAGCAACAATCTTACTAGGGCTCGCCATAATCCGATCTACATCCACTAGCCAATGCAAAGCATCACCAAGAAGCAAACCCATCTTGTCATCAGTACCAAGAACGTAAGTCATTCCCGAAATTTGCCTCCATAATTTTGATTTCAGGCTGTAAATCATAGTTTCAGTCATACATTCTGACGATGAAAGCACAATAAACTGACATAGCCTCACTACCTTATAATCATCAGCAATTGGATCGTACCCAAACCCTAAAGTCCAAGAAATACGATCAAATCTTATATTATTAGTTCTGCGGGGAAGACGCAAAAATGGTAAAATCTGATGCTTTCTTGTTGCTGGGTTGATCAAGACAACCCTCCCAACTGCATTGCTAAAGCATAATAACCCATTACAAGAACCCACTATCATGATATTATTAATTGAAACCATATCAATGAGATTATAACTTGAAACATCGATTTTTAAAGGATAATGGAGTTGGACAACTCTATCAAGTGAATCAAAACTCACGGAGTAGAGGGAATCGTGATGAACTTCTGAAAAAATCACACCTAGGTGAGAATCGGTCTCCATAGATATTCTCCAATGGGTTTTGATGAAATTTGGGCCATCGATTTCAGCACAGTATGACTTGGAGAGACGTCTGAAGCGCAAGAGACTATCTACCGGAAGCCGGCTAAGAATGCTAGTAATTAATTCTGGCGGCAATGTCATTTTGATATATTTTCAAGAAGGGAACAAGAAAGAACCCAATGGATTTCTTCTTTGGCTTTTTGATTGTGGATAATCTAACCTGTGTGTTTTTCTTTAATACTAATACATACTGTTTTGGGCGGTTGTTTTTCTGGTAAATATGGGGTAAATTACACCTATGGCCACTGATCTTTATCTATTTTCACATTATGACCACTCTACTTCATTTCTTTCTGGTATGACTATTGAACTTTATATATTTTAACACCGGTGGCCACTTAACGCCTCAAAACGACCATTGAAGGCTAACAATAAAAAATCCAAAGCCTTAATGATATTTTAAGGAACTTTAATTCTTGAGAATTTTTCGTTTTGAGGTTATTTAGGTGTTGTTTGGTTAGGAGAGAGAAAGTGAATTTTAATTATTTAGGTTATATTGAGGCTTTATCGAAAATCATTCGGTTGAACAATTTCATATCTTCTTTCTCAAACTCATTTTGCTTAGTTTAGGGACTTAATTGATGATTTTTGCTTAGTTTATAAACTTAATTGATGATTTTGATAGTTTAGGGTCCTAATTGATTCCTAAACATTAGTTTAGGAACCCAAATAAATGTAGTACCTTTTATTTTTCGACAAATCTTTATCTGCTTTAAAAAAAAAAACAATTAATGCATATGCGGATTTTTTTTCTATTAAAATCAGAACTTTTTCTTTTTCATAATAGTCATTTTATTTTCTATTCTTTCACTTATACCCTCTTTCTCCTCCATCCTATTGCATGAAACTGAAAATTTGGAACAAAATTACCTTTAAGACAATACAATTTTCTGCAAAAATTACCAAATTTGTATAGCATTTCTTATTTTTATGTGAAAATATTAATTATGTTTTATTAATGGCAAAAATCATAATTAAGTTCCTGAATTTTGGCAGTTTTAATGATTAAGCTCTTGGTCATTTATTTTTTCACATTGAACCCTTAATCATTGATTTTATTATGGATTTGACCCTTATTTAACTTTTTCGTCAACTTTGGACTGCATACATCGTTAGAGCAATTCGGCTTGTTGAAATGAACAGATAAAAATAAGAGTTCCTTGACTAAGAGATATAAAAATTAAAAACTAAAACGAAATTAGAATCCGGCTTGTGATTTTCATTAATCGCCAAATCGATCTTCTCAACTCCTAAACTCGACGGAAAATTTAAATAAGGACCAAATTCATAACAAAATCAATGATCAAGAGCTCAATATGAAAAAATAATTGATCAGGGATTTAATTCTTAAAACATGTAAAGTTCAGGAGCTTAATTATACTTTTGCCTTTATTAATGATTACCTAGAAAAAATAAATATTAAAGGGTATTAATTATAACTTATCCTATACCATAAGGCATAGGATAGCCGGACGGTTTTGATTGATAGAAAATAAGAAACTATCGAGGATTTTAAGTTGGGTAATTAATTTATTAGTCCCTATATTTTGACAAAATACACTGTTTAGTCCCTGTATTATCAAAAACACATGGTATGGTCCCTAATCTTTTTCTTAGTGAACTGTTTAGTCCTTTAGTCTGTTTGTTAGATTTTTTTTTTACCGTTTATGACTTCAGAAATGACTAAATTACCCTTTACTATTTACCTTCAAAATTCAGAAGAGGAAATCCAATTTAGAAGAAGAAGCTATTTGTATGGAGAACAAGAAAAAGAACAGACTCAATGCTTACGAATTTAAACGATTAGGAAGAAAATCAAGAAAAAGAACACTCAAAGTTGATTTCAGATGTATTAGAGTTTAAAGGAAGGAAAATAAAGGAAAAGAAGAACGCATATCCAAATTGACTAACAGAATCTTAATGAGAGTGCAGGGACTAAACAGTTTACTGAGAAAATCGTTAGGGACTAAACAGTTCACCGAGAAAAACGTTAGGGACTTTACCGTGTGTTTTTAAAAATAAAGGGACTAAACAGTATGTTTTGTCAAAATATAAGGACTAATAAACCAATTACCCTTTTAAGTTTTATTATAGGGTTAAGGTGCAAAAGTACCCCTAACGTTTTGGGTCAGGAGCAATTTTACCCCTAACGTTAATAAATTTGGTCAATTTCAGACACTATTATAAAACACAAACATTTTTGTTCATTATTCAACATCAATTGCATAACAATTCGTTGTGAAAAAAAGGATTTTACGTTTTTATAATTTAATAATAGAATTTGAGATTAATATTTATAAATTTGGTGAATTTTTTGAATTTATTTTGTCTAACTCGTACAAAAAAGACAGTATATTTTTTTTTTTTTTCACATCCCAACGTATGTTTATGATTTGTTACTGATAAAATAACACACGTATGAAGTGTAGATGACAAGGTAGCCTTCTCGACATGTACCTTAATGTTTTTATGTGAATGTCACAACCGTCTGGTATCCTAAGCCAGCAACTTAGACTAATCTAGATTCGAATCGAATAGGTTCCTCTTAAGATATAAAGTTCTCCCACCAAATATTTTAATCACAGCTGCATTCTCATCTCTTGGATCACCTGGACCACATACTTGGTGGTTAGTTTTAATGTGACATTGATGATTGATTGATAGAGCATCTTGGAGCTTTAGATGAAACATACATTAGAGTTCAAGGTATTGGCTACAGATAGACGTAGTTATCGAAATTGAAAGGGTGTAATTGCTACCGATGTGCTTGGAGTTTGTTCACGACATATACAATTTATGTATGTATTGATTAATTGGGAGAGATTTGTTGGCGATGATGGAGTGTTTTGAGATGTTTTAAATAGACAAAATGATTTAAAAGTGCCTCACTGAGAGTAAAATTTAATTTTGTAGAAAACATATGTAACAAAATTGTGATTATATATGATTTTATTATCTTGTTGATATCGGGTACGGTGTGTGAACGATTGGAACTTGGAAGGAAGTGATAGAAGTTGGATGTGTCTACCTGAAGGTCTAATAACATGTGAGAGCCAAGAAGGTTCAAGAGAAGTTTCAGTTGTATACGATTCAGACTTTTGATGCTAAGGAAAAAGAAAAAAAGTTCATGCTAACGAAAATGTGAAGACATAAAAATGAAAAAAAATTTAAAAAACACGAAAAGTGAAAAATATAGAAAAACACAAACTTGAAAATGTAAAAAAAAACGTTAAAAACACGAAAATATGAAAAATATTTTTAATGTTAAAAATAAGAAAACGTGAAAAAATGTGTTTTTAACTATCTTTTCTGGCATTTTTTCACGTTTTCTTATTTTTCGCATTTGTTTATGTTTTTATGTTTTTTCGCATTTTCATGTTTATTATTTTTCGTGTTTCATACTTTCGTGGTTTTTCACGTTGTATTTTTTGTATTTTGTCATTTTTTTCGCGGTTTTCACATTTTTGTGTTTTTTTTTTGCGTTCTCATGTTTTTGCGTTTTTTGCATTTTCGTTTTTTTTTTGTATTTTTTTCATATTTTTGTTATTTTCGCGTTTTTCATGTTTTCGTGGTTTTGCATTTTTCATGTTTTCGTGTTTTTCAAGTTTTTTTTTTCATTTTTTCGTGTTTTGTAATGTGTCCGTGTTATTCATATTTTTCGCATTTTTAGATTTTTTAATGTTTCCCATTTTTTAGGATATAAATTATGGAGTTGCCAAAACTTATAGGTTTTGAGAAATTGGCTAGAGAAAATATTAGGTATTTAATGAAAGGTAATTTTATAAATTACAAAAATATAATATAAACAATAACTATTTTTAAGTTAAAATTAAGAATGACCATTCCATAAAAACAAAAAATAGAGATTCCATGAAAATAGTTATTTCATATAAAAAAACAACCAAAAATATGAATAGTCATTCTTTAAGCCATCTCTAAGAGCATCCACGATGGTTGGTAACAACCATTGTGGCTTATGTAGGATAAGTAATAAAATGTAGCAACATCCCATCAGAAGGGATTAATTTTTTAAATTTTTTTGGGGTCAGAAAAATATATTAATTAACAATAGATATTGAAACTGTGGTTTTCCAGAGCTAAGCCATAATTTTGTACCATTTTTTTACAGCTTTCTGCGCATAGGGGAGGAGCTTCACTTGCTGATTATGGCGATGCAGCCAATGAGGTCCTCCATTAGAAATGCTCTAACCGAACAAGAAGTAAAAATCAAATTAGACCCATTAAAGATGGTCTAACCGAACAAGCTCTAAGTCATGAATGATGAAAATATAAATATCTTGAAGAAGAACATGTTGTCATCAACTTAAAAGTCATGACATTATAAAAAATGGACTAAATATAAATTAATAACAGTAATATCTTGATGGAAAAGACTTTATGGAGATTCCGGTAAGTTTTAATTTTAAAAAATTTACCGAAATCACGAGTTTCGCTTCCAAATTGCAGGAAGAACCCTTTTTTTTCACTAAACGGACCGCTAATGTCGTTGCCACCACGGGCGGAACGGACGAACTTTCCGTTCGCCCGTGGCAACGACATCGGCCATGCTTTTCAACTTACGGTGGAAAGCATGGCGCACTCGTTCCACCATTAGGTGGAACGAGTGGCGCACCAGTTCCACATCACAGAAGGTACTAAAATGACAATTTTCCACTCTTTATTAATGTTCACAATTTTCCATAATATTCATTAAATTACACCACTCATTATGCCTTGAAAAAATAAAATGACAAAAAGAGTAATTATTGCGAAACTCATTAATGGGGTAAAATAGAAAAAATTTACATAGAAAAGCTAAAGTGATAAATAATATGAAATAAGACAAATCTTCTCTCTCTAACAATTATTATAAATCAGAGGAAGTATATGAAATCGTAACTGAAATTAGACTTTTATTTAGAGTTTTAAGGTTTCAACACTACAAGAAAAAGAGGTTTTAATGATAGGAAATACCATCACTAAAAGTCTAATTCCACTCATTAAAGGTTTTTAATGAGCGGAATATTCCCCTTGAGGAAGCCCTTCTTACTAAAAGTATTAGTGAGCGGAATAATTCCACTCATTAATAACTTTCAATGAGTGGACATTTACCCTTACTAAAAATATATATAATGAGTAAGAAATACACTCATTAATTTTTTTTATAATAATATAATATACACTCATTATAAATATTTATAATGATTAAAAATCCTCTCAGTGATGATATTGCTTATATGGATTTAATTTTCAATAATAAAATAATTAAAAATTTGGATTGAAGCAAGATATGATAGGCATCAAATAGTAATTAGTATTAAAAACTTTCGCGCAAAATAAGCTAATGTGGCTTGTAAAATATAAACCATAACAACCAGAGGGAAAAACAAAACTAAAATTAAGTTCATGAAATTTCGAGTCATCAACAACTAGAGTTATTTACATATTGCCAAAGAACAACACTACTAAGTTCATCCAAGAGCTTGTAAAAAGGAAACATTAATGGCAGGCATATTTGGTACGTGTCAAGCATGGCAAAAACACTCACATTCTCAAAGCTTTGCTCGTGCCTGGAATGTCACCGAGCAAACAATGAATTCTCACTTTAGTTGAACTGTTATGAGACATCAATTTTAAAATAGTTTCCACTTGATGTGTTGCGTAAGCTGAGCGTGATCTATGTCGGAACCTTCTCTCGGTGCTGTGATCAGTTGATTTGCATTCCTTTGGTCACAGAGTGGCTTCGTTTGCCTGTCGGTGTTGTGGTAGTGCTTGATAAAGAGGATGCCTCTGTTTATAGATGGGATCTGATATACATTAATTAAACATAATTAAGAAAAACTAATCAAACAATTAGAATAAATTAACTCAATTTCAATGGTAAACAATTTACTAGTCCCTAACTTTTTATTGATTAACTAATGCCCGTATTAGGAAATTATATTGTAAAGTCTCCATGAAAGAGTGAATCAAATTCAATAGTGGATGGACATAAGTGAATGCTGCAAAGAAAACACACAGCAACATCAATGATGAATTGATGGCAATTAAAAAACGTGTCAACTTTCAGGACCTATTAGGATGCAAATTTGATATGATACAACAAATTAATATTCACTAGGATTAGGATATGATCTAACCTACTAACCGAATATGTTGAAGTAAAGGGATACTAACACTTGATACAAAGAGAACCTATTTGCAACTTCTAATCAACATAAGAAAGATGCTACAAAACAACAACGTTAAGAGATATATTCATATAATTTTGAATAATAAGTTTAATACATATCTAGTGACTCAAGCACTCTGCCAACTTGAATATGCAAGAGAGTAAGTCTCTGCTCTAGGTAAAGATTTGAGCGCCAAATTGATGGGCTGCCATATCGTGATCCCTCTGTTCGCATCTATTCTACTTTACAGAAATTTTAAGGTAACTATGTCTTTTTATACATAAAACGTGTGGTAGCAGGGGAAACAATATAATACAACTGAAAAGTTGCATAAGAGGTTATAGCAAGTGAATAGCTAAATACAGAGCCTAATTGATGCAAGTAAATTATCTTTTATATCATAATTTAAGAATCAGTAGGAATGTATCTAAGGAGGCACCAAAAGCATTTCAAACAATTTCCAATTATACAAAAACTACATCTTCATGAAAAGTATTGGCATTTACAGCACCCAAATGCTGATCATACTCCTGAGTAATCTGCCCTGTATTCATATCCCACAGCACAAACACAGTTACTTTAATGGTATTTACAGCACCCAAAAGTAATGGTATTTTACCAAATTAACTCCGGATAACAACCAGTTATAAAGGTAGCAAAGACAGTTACTTCAATTCTAAGCCATTTGGTCCATGCACTTTTGGCACATTTAATCAATTCTACTATAACTTTTTGTGAAATTTGGCCGATTGAAACGATTCGGTTAGCAGTACACTATATGCACTATAACACAATTAGGAGGCATGGCTTTCTTTAAGCGCATAAATAATAAAGGAACTATCTGTCAATGGTCCAATTTTGAACCAAAAATGTCAAATTTTCGAGAAGTACAAGGGGTGAAAATACACATGCACCAATATTAAGAAGCTAACCAATTAATGCACTCCATCATTATTCACTTAGACTACCATAATAATTCAAAAAATTGATCAGAAATCCAAGATGAAGAAGGACAAACCATTTCCTATGGCACAAGCATCCCAGCCAACTCCTCTAACTTTTTTAACATTGCTCATGGCAGTCCTTCTGTTACCAGCACACTGTAAAGCTTATAGGCGAAATGAAATGAGTTAATACTACACTAATGTTAGAAGCAACATCATTGTACGACAGGAATAGGAGCCAGAAATTCTATCTGATCAAAAGAAAAAATATAGGAACTTAATTTGTATGCAAAAATATACCTGCAAGGTGGCAGTAACATTATATTTTGGAAGCTTCCTGTTAATGAAAGATCATAATATAATGAAAGATCATAATATAAATTCTTTGTGCAAAAACAATAAAGCTTCCTACATAATGTACCCACAACTCACAAGATATCTCTCAAAAACAGCTCTCTAGAGTGCTCTATCAGGCCACCAACAGTGACCGAATATCAGCTTAGACAGGCAGGCAGCAGAATCAATTAGAATGAAAATTGTCAATATGAAATAGAAAAGTAAAATCAATTAGAATGAAAATTGCCTATATGAAATAGAAAAGTAGATGTAGAGTGAAGATAAAACTTCTGTATGTCCTCACCGAGAAAAACGTTAGGGACTTTACCGTGTGTTTTTAAAAATAAAGGGACTAAACAGTATGTTTTGTCAAAATATAAGGACTAATAAACCAATTACCCTTTTAAGTTTTATTATAGGGTTAAGGTGCAAAAGTACCCCTAACGTTTTGGGTCAGGAGCAATTTTACCCCTAACGTTAATAAATTTGGTCAATTTCAGACACTATTATAAAACACAAACATTTTTGTTCATTATTCAACATCAATTGCATAACAATTCGTTGTGAAAAAAAGGATTTTACGTTTTTATAATTTAATAATAGAATTTGAGATTAATATTTATAAATTTGGTGAATTTTTTGAATTTATTTTGTCTAATTCGTACAAAAAAGACAGTATATTTTTTTTTTTTTTTCACATCCCAACGTATGTTTATGATTTGTTACTGATAAAATAACACACGTATGAAGTGTAGATGACAAGGTAGTCTTCTCGACATGTACCTTAATGTTTTTATGTGAATGTCACAACCGTCTGGTATCCTAAGCCAGCAACTTAGACTAATCTAGATTCGAATCGAATAGGTTCCTCTTAAGATATAAAGTTCTCCCACCAAATATTTTAATCACAGCTGCATTCTCATCTCTTGGATCACCTGGACCACATACTTGGTGGTTAGTTTTAATGTGACATTGATGATTGATTGATAGAGCATCTTGGAGCTTTAGATGAAACATACATTAGAGTTCAAGGTATTGGCTACAGATAGACGTAGTTATCGAAATTGAAAGGGTGTAATTGCTACCGATGTGCTTGGAGTTTGTTCACGACATATACAATTTATGTATGTATTGATTAATTGGGAGAGATTTGTTGGCGATGATGGAGTGTTTTGAGATGTTTTAAATAGACAAAATGATTTAAAAGTGCCTCACTGAGAGTAAAATTTAATTTTGTAGAAAACATATGTAACAAAATTGTGATTATATATAATTTTATTATCTTGTTGATATCGGGTACGGTGTGTGAACGATTGGAACTTGGAAGGAAGTGATAGAAGTTGGATGTGTCTACCTGAAGGTCTAATAACATGTGAGAGCCAAGAAGGTTCAAGAGAAGTTTCAGATTTTTTGATTCTGTCCAAAAAAACAGGCTCAAAATTGCACAGTGTAGCTGCTTCCGCCCAGAAGATGATTTCGCCATTGTGAACGCTTCACCAGGCTTGATTAGCACGGCCATTCTCTTGCCGGATTGGTCGGCCGGCGGGGATCACCTGTGGGTTGTCACACTCTACCCACCGAAGTTTACAATCCCTAGCGAGCTCTCGTCTCGAGGGCCGGTGTGTGTTTTGAAATCTTCAGGGAGCTGGGAATCGCAAGAATTGAGAAGTCCTCCATTGAATTGCATGGGATGGGAAAGACAGGTTCGGAAATGGCCGAATTAGCAGGAGGAAGGGCGGCCCCACCCTG
This sequence comes from Euphorbia lathyris, assembly GCF_963576675.1. Lineage (NCBI taxonomy): Eukaryota > Viridiplantae > Streptophyta > Magnoliopsida > Malpighiales > Euphorbiaceae > Euphorbia > Euphorbia lathyris. The sequence goes on from NC_088910.1 coordinate 95,760,067, forward strand.
AAACAAAGGTGTACGTACATAAATAAGAGGCTGGTTATGGCCTTTACTTGAGAGGGCTCCTTCCCATCTATCTTGACCGGGAAAAGAAAGGGGGGAGGCCCTTGCGGAAGCCCTGCCCGCCCTTCTCTATTAAGAGGTTGAGGGGGCCTCCGCTCCGATCCTCTTTCGTGTGCAACACTTTATAGTGGAAAACCGCTCCTCTAACTTGAGTGGCTTGACGCTCCCAGTCCTAGTTAGAACTCGGACCCCCCCTCGCTATCTATCGTCAGTTATTGTCCCAGGCGAGGAACTGTTTGTATTAGACCTGATTCTCGCGCAACAAGACCTTTTGTGAGTGCCCTTCCTTTGGGGTTTGAGGCTCATCTCAGTTCGTCTTGTCTGATTGTTTTTGTCTTGGTATTGCAAGCAACCGTCGTGAAAGAAGTCCTCTATTACGATTCAGACTTTTGATGCTAAGGAAAAAGAAAAAAAGTTCATGCTAACGAAAATGTGAAGACACAAAAATGAAATTTTTTTTAAAAAACACGAAAAGTGAAAAATATAGAAAAACACAAACTTGAAAATGTAAAAAAAAAACGTTAAAAACACGAAAATATGAAAAATATTTTTAATGTTAAAAATAAGAAAACGTGAAAAAATGTGTTTTTAACTATCTTTTCTGGCATTTTTTCACGTTTTCTTATTTTTCGCATTTGTTTATGTTTTTATGTTTTTTCGCATTTTCATGTTTATTATTTTTCGTGTTTTGTAATGTGTCCGTGTTATTCATATTTTTCGCATTTTTAGATTTTTTAATGTTTCCCATTTTTTAGGATATAAATTATGGAGTTGCCAAAACTTATAGGTTTTGAGAAATTGGCTAGAGAAAATATTAGGTATTTAATGAAAGGTAATTTTGTAAATTACAAAAATATAATATAAACAATAACTATTTTTAAGTTAAAATTAAGAATGACCATTCCATAAAAACAAAAAATAGAGATTCCATGAAAATAGTTATTTCATATAAAAAAACAATCAAAAATATGAATAGTCACTCTTTAAGCCATCTCTAAGAGCATCCACGATGGTTGGTAACAACCATTGTGGCTTATGTAGGATAAGTAATAAAATGTAGCAACATCCCATAGAATTGGCCGGAACCAAGATCGAAAGCAACTCCAATAGTTTGAGATTCTTCTTTTGCCTTCTAGAAAAATAGGACTGCTGCCCACGTCGAACTAAGCCTGCCTTGACCATCATAAGATTTCCACACGTCGGTCATTCACTTATTTGAATTTTTAGGATTTTTTTTCTCTGACCACTTAAAGACTGAAAAAAGCCGGTGGTGGACCTTCAGCAAAGTCGGACCTATCAGCTGCCTTCATCAGAAGGGATTAATTTTTTAAATTTTTTTGGGGTCAGAAAAATATATTAATTAACAATAGATATTGAAACTGTGGTTTTCCAGAGCTAAGCCATAATTTTGTACCATTTTTTTACAGCTTTCTGCGCATAGGGGAGGAGCTTCACTTGCTGATTATGGCGATGCAGCCAATGAGGTCCTCCATACATGTAAAAAATTTCAATAAGACTGAAAGTAATTTATGAAGATGCTAGACAAAGACTTGTTACTTAATTATTATGTAAGTTACTTAAATTTGTCACAATAGATTATTGATTTATTTCAATCATGGATGTAAAAAGTTTCAATAAGACAAAGTAATTTATGAAAATGAGAAAAAAAAGACTTGTTACTTAATTATTATATAACTTACTTAAATTTGTTGCAATAGGTTCTTGGTTTATTTCAGTCATGTACTGTATTTATTATAACTACACTTATACAAGTAACAATCAAATTAGACCCATTAGAAATGCTCTAACCGAACAAGAAGTAAAAATCAAATTAGACCCATTAAAGATGGTCTAACCGAACAAGCTCTAAGTCATGAATGATGAAAATATAAATATCTTGAAGAAGAACATGTTGTCATCAACTTAAAAGTCATGACATTATAAAAAATGGACTAAATATAAATTAATAACAGTAATATCTTGATGGAAAAGACTTTATGGAGATTCCGGTAAGTTTTAATTTTAAAAAATTTACCGAAATCACGAGTTCCGCTTCCAAATTGCAGAAAGAACCCTTTTTTTTCACTAAACGGACCGCTAATGTCGTTGCCACCACGGGCGGAACGGACGAACTTTCCGTTCGCCCGTGGCAACGACATCGGCCATGCTTTTCAACTTACGGTGGAAAGCATGGCGCACTCGTTCCACCATTAGGTGGAACGAGTGGCGCACCAGTTCCACCTTACCGTGGAACTTGGTGCCGTTGCCGTTCCACCTAATGGTGGAACTAGCGGCCCATCCATTTGGCCCTATGGCCAAACGAATTGCGCTGTCAGTTTGGCTGTTGGGCTAAATGATTGCGGCGTCCAAGTCGGCCCTAGGGCCGACCCCCGCCCCGCAACCGTTTGGCCCAACGGCCAAACGGACAGTGCATTCTGTTTAGGCCAAAACGAGCCCGAATTAATTTTTTTCTTGAAAAAAAAGTAATTCGAACCGTCCGTTGGTAGTCCCAAATTATTAAAAAAACGAAAAAATGAGAAATTGAGTATATTAAATAAAAAATGGTTGAGGGCCGTTGGTAGTCTCGAATTACAGGCTGATATTGTTGAGGGCCGTGCGGGCCACAGGCATACAAGCTCACGTGTTGTGACTGCCTCTGTCCGGAGGCTGCAAACGGAGCAGAGAATGATGGGGGATACCCAGAGGGCACAGAATCCACACGACGAGCGTGTTAGACGTCAGGAGATGGACGGAGATGAGTCTATGCCTCCTCAGAGTGCTTCTTCTGTGCGAGTACCTCCTCAGACAGTGTCGAGGGGTCGAGACGAACGTTTTGCTGCTACAGCAGGATCGTCTTCGAGTGAGAATTTTAAATTTAGTTATTATTATATGATTTATTCGTGATTAGTAGAAAATATATGAATATTCTGAAATGAGTTTACTGTAATTTCAGGTAGCAGCAAACGCGCTCTAGGAGTGCTGGAGAGGATGACTGGATCGTGAAGACGCCGGTTCCCGGGGGTCCATCTGATGGTCTTGTGATCCCGAGCTTTCTGGGACATATTGCCTATGCTATCTAGAGCGGGCAGGATAGGGGTCTCCTCAAGTGTCAAACACGCTCAGTCTATTATGGGAAGCTGTGTGTATGGTACAGTGGTGCTTCTAGGGATGCTTTTCTTTAACGACTGCTAAAATTGCATAGGGCTTTGCTTGAGCCGAACTCATATCACGCACAATTAATTTAGATGCGGTACTGAGTCTGCTCATCTGGATACACACGTAACGTATGATTGTGCTGACCAGTTAATCTAGCCTTAGCCTTTATCCCCCAACCAGAAAGGTCAGGCCGTTGATAGGCTTTAATCTCAAATTTACACCTGCACGCTTTAGTTTACTTTTTCTTATTAACCCTGCATCATCTGTTCTCCCTCTGTAGCGTTCACCGCGTGAACATCTCAATTGCTTTTGCTTTCCCCCATGTTTGTGCGAATATATTATAATCTCAAACCCAATTCGAATAGCTACCTATTTTGCCCAATTAACAGCATCTTGACATAAAGGGAAAACGATATCCGTTATAAAACGGGAACTGTAATCAATGTCGTCGGGTTGCCAATCTTCTAACGGTTCTTGAATATATAAAGAATACATAATAAGTATTAACAATACGTGCAAAAATTTAAAAAGTAAAATTCGGGTGCATAATAGGTATTAACAATACGAGTAAAAATAAAAAAAATAAAAATTCGAGGCTTATTCGGGCAGCCTGCCCGTTAAAAATTAAAAATCCGAGCTTGTTTGGGCGTTTTATAGGCTAAATGGGCAGGCTGCCCATTAAAAAAGTGTCATTTTTAGCCTAAACGGGCAGCCTGCCCGTTCCACCGTTGGTAGGAACGGGCAAGTCACTCTGCTCAGCCTACGACGGAACGAGCACAGCGCGCGGCCCATTCCGCAGGTGGAACGGGCGGCGCGCGCTGCTCGTTCCATAGATGGAACGAGCGATGTTTCGCAGGCCAAATGGGTAGTTCATCTATTCGGCCTGCGGATCGAACGACATGAGCCGCCCGTTCAGGCCAAATCCTTAAAAAAAATTAAAAAAAACAAAATTTAAACTTTATTAATAATTTCTTAATTTACAAAATTTTATCTTAAACCCTATATTTTTTTTAACAAAATTATTAAATAAAGTTTTAAAAGGTAATATTGCCATATAATCTCTTTTTTAATGATTAATTCTCTAATAATATTCACTCTTTTTCATTAAAAATTAAAATTCCGAGCTTGTTCGGACTTTTTATAGGCTAAATGGGCAGGCTGCCCGTTAAAAATTAAAAAAAAGAGCCATTTTTAGCCTAAACGGACAGCTTGCCCGTTCCACCGTTGGTAGGAACGGGCAGGTCACTCTGCTCTGCCTACGACGGAACGAGCGCAGCGCGCGGCCCGTTCCGCAGGTGGAACGGGCGGCGCGCGCTGCTCGTTCCGTAGATGGAACGAGCGGCGTTTCGCAGGCCGAATGGGTAGTTCATCTATTCGGCCTGCGGATCGAACGACATGAGCCGCCCGATCAGGACAAATCCTTAAAAAAAAAATTCAAAAACAAAAATTTAATTTAAATTTAGTTCGTAATAATACCTCGTGTTCCAAATCATGGTCTTCGGAAATGCTCGGGTCCATTTTCGTCAAAGTCGGATTTTTAGGTTTGGGAGAGAGAGAAAAAAAAAAATTTGAGTTTTAGTACCAAACAAATGAGGAGGGTATAAATATCAAAAGGGTACGGTGAAAAGTATAATAGTTGCGGTATTAATACCCTTTAATTTCATCTCTAACAACGAATTAATTGGAGGTATTTTTTGAATTCCAAACAGAAAAAAAGGTACTCCTTCTAATTAGAATTAATTAATATTGTTTAAGGGAAACCATTCTAAATTACAATTCGTTTTTATTCAATTTCATTCTTTTTCTCAATTTTGCTCTTGCTAAAAATTCTCTATTTAATAACATACTTTTTAATATGGAAAATTTATGAGAGAATATAAAAAAAAATTACATCACTCTACAAATTTATTTATTTTAATGGTATTATAATTAATAAGAATAAAGTACATATTGTTGGAGAATTAATCACTAAAAAAGAGATTATATAGTAAAATTGTCTTTTTAAACTTTATTAATAATTTCTTAATTTACAAAATTTTATTTTAAACCCTATATTTTTTTAAACTAAATTATTAAATAAAGTTTTAAAAGATAATATTTCCATATAATTTCTTTTTTAATGATTAATTCTCTAATAATATTCACTCTTTTTCATTAAAAATCGTATATTTTAAAATGATGAAATATTGGATAAGAATTAGAAATATTTGCGTAATAAACAGTAACCAACAAATAAAAACCGATAAACTAAATCCGTCCTTAAAATTAGACCTGTTTATGAGCCCATTGATCCGTTCAAGCCCGCCATTCATAAAATAGGATTGGACATGTATATTTAACATTTAACCCAATCCAGCCCGAACCCATAAAAGCCCGAATGTAAAATAATTTGGGATTGGGATTTGTCTCAAAATCCAGACCCAACCCGACCCAATCCATCCTTATAAAAAAATGTTATATTTATCATTTTACTTTGCACTTTAATATTTTTTCTAATTATTTATTTCAAATTGTTCAGGTTAATAGTACATTGATAACTCAATTTGCTGAGTTAGAATTTAGTATTGTGTAAACAATTTTTCTTTTTATTGTTTATTCTAATATTTTATGCTATTTGATCATAATAAATAATTAAAATTTAATGCAACAAGAGTGTCTTATTTATTCTTTTTATACAAATCAAGGTTTAATTAGTCCCTGTTAACTTATTTTTACCTCTATAACTTATTTTTACCTTTGTAACATCTCATTTTCTTTCCTATTTAATGACTTATTTTTACCTCTGTAACATCTCATTTTCTTTCCTATTTAATGACTTATTTGTTTATAGATTAAATTTTATTATTTTGTTAATTGTTTTTTTGCTTACAAAAATCATGTCAATTTCTTTTACATCCATTGAATTTTATTGAATCAGTTAACTAAATTTTATTTTATTAAACTTTTCTTAAGTATAATCATAGTTTTCAATTTTAATTTATTTTATTTTTAATATAAATATATTAGTTGGACTGATCGATTGGTCTTGGGAATTAGTTTTTGTAGTTTGGCCCAACCCGGTTCGAACCCGATATAAATATAATATGAACTAGGTTGGGCTTGGAAAATATAGTTAAGTGTCAATCCCACTTAGATCTGGCCTAACCCTGGTTCGGTCCAATCCATGAACAAGTCTACTTAAAATTGACAATAAATTAGTTTTATAATAATATTTCATAAAATAAAACTGATGAGAGCGGGGCTAAGAGCTATGGCATCAATCATTCAGAGGTTGAAAGTGACGGGTAAGGTAAAAGTATGTCCAACTGGTTCACATCTTTAATTTCTTGTTTTCCTTTTTAAAAAAACTAGTCGAAGACCCGCGCGTTGCACGGGAATACAATACTATTTAACTAATTGATGTTGCTTTCTATTTTCTTTTAGCAAAACATAACATTATTTAATGATAGTGGATAAAAAAAATTATATTCTTATTATAATCCGGTCTGTCTCTATCCTATACTAATCATCTAATAGTAAAAATACACAAAGTTATTTTGTTAATTTGTAAAAATCAAAATAACCTTAGAATTTACCAATTATACATGTAGAAGATCATAAATTAGGATCGTTGTATGGTATTAAATAAACTTTCATTAAAATAAGATAAAATTAATATATTAGTATATGTTTTAAAAAAATGTTCATATATTTTTAATAAAGAGAACGATCAAGAAATGATTGATTGTAGTAAAAGTAAGATAAAAGTAAAAGATAAACAATGATTTGACAAAAAAAAAATATAATTTTTATTTTTGACACACCATCAGAATTAAATATCAAATTACAAATTAGGGTAACTATAAAGATGACTTATGTCAAAACTAAAGGGGTTTTTTTTTATCTCTATAGATAAATGCCTTCGATGCCTAAATCAAGTTAAGCAAACCCTTTATTATCTCTTCATTCTGTCTCTGCCAGTGTCTTGATTTGAGTCGATCATGAGCTGAAAATATGCTTTCTTAGCTATAATAATCATTTTAAAGACCTAAAAGCAACTTTGTTTATAGCTTTAAAATAAAAATAGCATAAAATGGGAATTAATTTAATTTAATTTAATAAGTAATAATATTATGAATTACAATTTCATTTTTCTAACTAAAATTTTAACTATCAAAGCTTACTAAAAATACCTAGAAATTATAATTCTAAAGTTAATCAAAAGTAAAATGTCATGAAATTGCACATTTGTTTTATCTAGTGAAATTGGCTGTATATTTCATGTCTCTAACTTAACATATAATAAAGTTGATTTTCCACTAGGCATGTTGTGTGGAATTAATGAAAGATAAAATAATAAACAATCGAAAAACACAGATTTACGTGGTTCACCAACGTTGTGTTAGCTAGTCCACGGGCAGAAGGAGAATAGTATTATTAGGAGGTGAAAATCAGATTATAATGATTAGGTTACATAATGGGGTATTTATAATACCCAATCTAACCTAATCCTACTAGGAACCCATGATCCTAATCCCACTAGGAACCCATGATCCCAATCTCAATCCAACTAGGAACCCATGATCCCAATCCAACTAGGAACCCATGATCCTAATCCAACTAGGAATCTGAAACCCAGTACTACTCTGAATAGGAAACACTAATTCAAGGCATTACGACAAATCTCCACCTTGACTTGAATCCTCCTGAAAACATAACATATGCACCCATGACAGTGTCAGATGAACAGACTTCTCCCTCTGTCTCAGAGTCGCCCCCACAGGGCAACTAATAATCTCTGACGTTTAGCAAGTCCAAACAGTGTTGAAACTTGCTCTATGGAACAGGCTTGGTAAACATGTCAGCCGGATTGTCAGCAGTGCCTACCTTCTTCACCTTGACCCTCTTCTCATTTCTCAGAAAATGATACCTCACATCTATATGCTTAGTCCTCTCATGATGAACCTAGTCCTTGGCTAAACAGATTGCACTCAAGCTGTCACAATACACTGTAGCCTGATCATGATGTAGACCAAGATCACTAACCAGTCCTTTAATCCAAATCCCCTCCTTAGCAGCTTCAGTCAGTGCCATATACTCTGCTTCCGTTGTAGACAAGTAACTTTAGGCTGCAAAGTAGCTTTCCAACTGACAACTGAACCGCCAAGAGTGAAAACATAACCAGTCATAGATCTTCTACTGTCAACAGCTCCAGCATAATCAGAGTCTGAAAAACCTGTCACCAAACACTCTGTATCACCTCCATAATGAGACCAACGTCAGATGTACCTTTTAGGTACCGAAAGATCCTCTTCACAGCTTGCCAATGCTCCTTGCCAGGTTCAACCATAAACCTGCTAACAACACTAAAAGACTGTGCAAGATCAGGTCTAGTCTAGATCGTTGCATACATCAAGCTTCTTATTGCACTAGCATAGGGAACTCAAGACATGTACTCCTTCTCTTCAGCAGACTTAGGTGCAAAAGCAATAGACAGATGTGCACTTGCAGCACTAGGAGTATCTATGGGCTTTGCGGTAGACATGCCAAATCTTGACACGATCTTCTAAATATAGCCCTTCTGTGACAGAAAAAGTTTCCTTTTGCTTCTGTCCCTGTAAATCTCTATTCCCATAATTTTCCGAGCTGCACCCAAATCCTTCATCTCGAACTCTGCACTGAGAAGACCCTTCAACTTCTGAATGTCGTGCTTCTTCCTTGCAGCTATCAACATGTCATCTACATATAACACCAGATAGATAAAAGACCAATCTTCTAGTTTATTGTAATAGACACAACAATCATATGGGCTCCTGGTGTAGCCCAGCTGCATCATGTAGCTGTCAAACCTCTTATACCACTGCCTGGGAGACTGCTTAAGTCCGTACAAGGACTTCTTCAACTTGCAAACATAATTCTCCTTTCCAGGAATCTGGAAACCATCTGGTTGGGTCATGTAGATCTCTTCCTCCAAATCTCCATGCAGAAAGGCTGTCTTTACATCAAGTTGCTCAAGCTCCAAATCCTGATGTGCAACTATAGCTAGCAACACTCTAATAGAGGTGTGTCTGACTACTGGTGAGAATATCTCATTATAATCCACTCCGTCTCTTTGATTGAAACCTCTAGCAACAATTCTAGCCTTATACTTGACTCCTCTGCAGGTGATATCCCTTCCTTCATCTTGAGAACCCACTTGCAAGTAATAATCTTTCTCCCTAGAGGTGGTATGACTAAATCCCATGTTTGATTCTTATGAAGGGACTCCATCTCATCTCCCATAGCAGCAAGCCATTTCTCAGAATCGGCGCCTGAAACAGCTTCCTGGTAAGTTGATGGTTCACAAGTGTCCACCTCTTCAGCAACCTGTAGTGCATAGCCCACCATGTCCTGATACCTGATGGTTCACGATCTTGAGCTAAGCTACGATGTGTAGCTTCAGGTGGTTGAGAAACTGATGATGTAGATTCTGGTAGCTCTATTTCTGCTTCTAACTCTTGTTCCTTCAAGCCACTCTCACTCTGTATGACCTGAAACTCCACCTGTTTATCCATGCTATCAGTTTCTGTTGCAGTTGTAGGCTTCACAGTGGGTCTAAGCACATATTTTTCGTCAAAGACCACATTTCTGCTCAAAATGGCCCTTTTCTCTGATGGAGACCAGATCCTGAAGCCTTTAACTCCATCTCTATAGCCTATGAACACTCCCTTCTTGGCTCTTGGCTCTAGCTTACCCTCATTAACATGATAGTAAACTGTGCACCCAAAAGCTTTCAAATTTGAGTAATCAGCAACCTTTCCTGAACATATTTATATAGGCGTCTTGAGTTGTATACCGGTGTGTCGTCCGCGGTTAATTAGATAACATGTTGTGTTCACCGCTTCAGCCCAGAATCTTCTTTCTAACCCAGCGTTAGAGCGCATGCACCTCACCCTCTCCGATAATGTCTGGTCCATTCGTTCAGCTACACCATTCTGTTGCGGTGTATTCCTGACTGTGTGATGCCGAGCAATCCCTTCATCCTTACAGAACTGATCAAACTCAGACGAGCAGAATTCCAGACCATTATCAGTTTGCAGCCTCTTTATCTTCTTTTCTGTTTGGTTTTCCACCAATGCTTTCCACCGCTTGAAATGCTTGAAAGCTTCACTTTTATGCTTCATCATGATGACCCAAGTCATCCTTGAATAATCATCAATCAGAGACATAAATATCTGTGACCTCCCAAAGACTCAACTCGAGATGGACCCCAACAGTCAGAGTGGATGTAATCAAGTGTGTCTTTTGTTATGTGAATAGCTTTGGGAAACTTGCTGCGTTGTAGTTTCCCAAAGACACAGTGTTCACAAAGCTCCAGACTCTTGACCTTATGACCATCAAGAAGATCATCCTTTGATAGAATTTGCATCCCTCTTTCGCCCATATGACCAAGTCTCATATGCCATATCTTTGTCATATCCTCTTGGTCAATCTCTGACGATGCAGCATTAGCTGAACCTGTAACAGTGGAACCTTGCAAGAAATACAAAGTACCATGTTTCACACCTTTCAAAATCACATCAGAACCTTTATAGACATGTAGAACTCCATTTTTTTCCTAACCAGCTGAGACCCCTGCTGTCTAACAGACTCAAAGATATCAGATTCTTCGTCATCAATGGAACATGCCTGACTTCGTTCAACGTGCAGAACTTACCATCATGTGTCCTCAACTTGATCGAGCCTATTCCAACTGCTTTGCAGACATGACTATTAGCCATTGAAATGCTACCTCCATCTACCTGCTTATAAGTTGAAAACCACTCTCTCCTTGGACAAATATGGTAAGATGCTCCAGAATCAAGAACCCACACATCAAAGTGATGAGTGTGTCCATCAGCAACTAGAGCAATATCATTTTTAGAGCTGCTGTCGCCATCTGCTACAGCAGCAGAACCTGGTTGATTTTCTGATTTCTTCTTCTTCTTTGGACAATCAGTTTTCCAATGTCCTTTCTCCTTACAGTAATTACAGGTGTCATCTGGCTTGCGACCCTTTGAGAACGGCTTCTTAGACTTCTTCTTTCCACCGTTTCCCTTTCCCTTACTGTCGCTGGCAACCAGTCCAGAGGCCTGATTATCTGTACCTATATTGCTCGCCTTATGGCGCAACTCCCTGCTATGAAGAGATGACCTAACTTCTTCCAGAGTCACAGAATCTTTACCAACAGTAAATGATTGAACAAAATTCTCATATGAAAGTGGTAAAGACACCAACAGAATCAAAGCAGCATTTTCATCTTCAATTTTCACATCAATATTACGTAATTCTAGTAATAATGTGTTCAATTGATCTAAATGATCCCTGAGTGGCGTACCTTCCTGCATTCGCAGGCCAAACAGACGTTGTTTCAGAAGAAGTTTGTTCGTTAGAGATTTCGTCATGTATAAGCTCTCTAACTCCATCCATAGACCGGTAGCAGTCTCTTCGTCTGAGACCTCAGTGATGACGTCATCTGCGAGGCACAACATAATTGTTGAATGTGCCTTTTCTTTCAGAATCGTCATCTCAGCAGTGACTTCTCCCGTTGCCTTCTTCAACGTCGTCCACATACCTTGTTGTTTTAACAAAGCCCACATCTCGATCTGCCATAGACTGAAACTATTTCTCCCAGTAAACTTTTCGATTTTCACGTTCATCGCAGACATCTTTCTCTCCAGAAAACAAAACTCCGATCGGAAACCAAAAGCTCTGATACCCGTTTGTTGTGCGGAATTAATGAAAGATAAAATAATAAACAATCGAAAAACACAGATTTACGTGGTTCACCAACGTTGTGTTGGCTAGTCCACGAGCAGAAGGAGAATAGTATTATTAGGAGGCGAAAATCAGATTACAATGATTAGGTTACATAATGGGGTATTTATAATACTCAATCTAACCTAATTCCACTAGGAACCCATGATCCGAATCTCAATCCAACTAGGAACCCATGATCCTAATCCAACTAGGAATCCGAAACCCAATACTACTCCGAATAGAAAACACTGATTCAAGGCATTACAACAAGGCATAATTAAAAATAATTACGACTAAACCCCATGCTTGAACAATATGAGTTTATAACTTGAAGCTACCCATTTTAGTGCAAAATTCACCCAGTGCAACATTTCAATACTTGATTGCAAGACAGAAAAGCTTTATAACTGTAAATCTGCTAAGACATCAACAAATAAGAAGTTAAATGTTGAATGAATCATGGACAATATTTGCTATTCTCCATATTCAATATGGTAATGTTTATTAGGCTGACATTCAGGGGCAGATACAGGCCCCTCCGAACTACAATGACCAGAGTTGTTTCGGCCTCTCTATTTCCATAAAATTTGAGACTGTGGTGGTTCCAAGAATTTTTGATGGAGTGCTAAAAATTTCTAATCCAAATTTCTATTTTTTTTTATCTAAATCTAAAATTCTAGTTTTTTTTGGCCAATTAGAAAATTTCTAATCTTTGGCCCAATTATTTTTATTAACATAATTTTTTTACATGTACAGAATCATAAACATAATGTAGCTAAATAATGGAATACGAAATCAATTTCAATAAACTAAAAATGACATTTTACTTGTAAATCAAATGAACTCAGAAAAGATAAACTTTTAATAGGAAGATCATCTTATAATTTAGTAAAATACCAAATCCCAAAATCACTCATTAACAGTTAAACTTTGGCCTGCATAGCAGCTTCATCCTTCATCTCCTTCATAAAGCTCCTGCAATTAATTAGGGGGGAAAAATTGTGAACACCCAAATTAGGTTTTATAACCACATCAAAACCCTTATAAGGGTTTTATGTTAATTCGATCAGAAGGTGATGTGAAATGAATAGAAAAACTAATGATTGGATTGCAGAAATCACTGGTACATTGTTGGCCGAATGATTTAGATTCTACCCAGTTTATAAACGGGAGAAAGATGAATGATTTGGATTCTTCTAGTTTATAAATAGGAGAAACGATGAAGGTATAGGGTAGATGGAGGGTTTCTGAAATTAAATTAAATAAAGGGATAAGGTACCAAAATAGGCTTAAGGTTTTTAGAAAAGTACCAATTTAGGCTCAACGTTCAAAATAACACCAATATAAACTTAATTTTTACAATATAATATCAATTTAGGCTTAACGTTTATAATATAGCATTAATTTAGACCTCACGTACAAAATAGCACTAGTATAGGCTTAACGTTTACAAAATAATACAAATTCAAGCTTAACGTTTACAAAATATATCCAACTAAGCTAAATGTCACAATTAAATTAACCATATTATGTTATTTTCCTATTAACTTTAGGCAAAAAGCATCATGAGGTCCCTGATCTTTCATTGTTTGGTGCATTAAGCCCTCGATCTTTTATTTAGACACATTAAGCCCCTGATCTTTCATCATTTGGTGCATTAAGCCCTCGATCTTTCATTTAGACACATTGAGCCCTTGATCTTTCATATATGGGTGTATTAGGCCCTTCCGTAAATCAATTAATATATAGGTTTATTAAGGGCATGTTTGGTTAGGTTTATATAACTGCAGCGTTTCGCATTTTCTTTGGACACTGCAACATTTTGGAGCTTTTCACGAAAAGTTTTTTTCATGAACAGTTGTTTGTAGTTACTTGTTATTGATAAAATTACTCTTCTTATTTCCACAAAATGTGCTTCAATTTTAACATTATTTTTATTTTTACAACATAATTATCGAAAAAAAGGTTTTATTGTGTTTAATAATTTTTTTATTTTTTATTTAAATTATTTTTATTAATTTGTATAATATATTTTTTATTTTAGAATTTGTTTTTTTTATAAGTAGAATTTGTTATTTTTAGAACATCATTTATTGTCACACCAAACATGCCCTTAATAAACCTATATATTAATTGATTTATGGAAGGACCTAATACACCCATATATGAAAGATCAAGGGTTCAATGTGTCTAAATGAAAGATCGAGGGCTTAATGCACCAAATGGTGAAAGATCGGGGGCTCAATGTGTCTAAATAAAAGATCGAGGGCTTAATGCACCAAACAATGAAAGATCAGGGGCCCCAGGATGCTTTTTGCCTTAACTTTATATGCTATCTTTTTATTTAGTTCTATATTTTTATTTATTACAATACAATTAATTAGTATTCTTGTCCATTAAAATCTTATATTTATTTTTTATCAATGATTCCATGACTCCTACCTTTCATTGCTCATGTAATATATGCAAACTAAAAGTAATTGAATATTCATAATATTTCGAACACTAGTGTTCGAAATATTATGAATAGTCAATGACATATATCAATATTGTTTTAACTAGTGTCGAAATATTCAATTACTTTTAGTTTGCATATATTACATGAGTCGTGAAATTTAGGAGTCCTGGAATCATTGATGAAAAACAAATATAAGGTTTAATGGACAAGAATAATAATTAATTGTATTATAATAAATAAGAAAATAGAACTAAAAATAAAAAGATAACATATAAAAGTTAATAGGAAATAAATATAATATGGTTAATTTAATTGTGACGTTTAGCTTAAATTGGATATATTTTGTAAACGTTAAGCTTAAATTTGTATTATTTTGTAAACGTTAAGCCTGTATTGGTGCTATTTTGTACGTGAGACCTAAATTGATACTATATTGTAAACGTTAAGCCTAAATTGATACTATGTTGTAAACGTTAAGCCTATATTGATGCTATTTTAAACGTTGGATCTAAATTGGTACTTCTTCAAAAACCTTAGACCTATTTTAGTACCTTATCCCTTAAATAAAACATATTGAACCAACAGAGGAAGATGGAGGGTCGTTTTATTCGGGATGAGCTAATAGATTTGGGGAAAAAAAAGCAATTATTTACGTGCTCCCACGTCAGCAAAAACCTTCTTAAAACAACTTTTTATTTTTCTCTCAGCTTCCATAATTATATATAGTATAGATTGGAGTTATTTCAAGAGTGCCTTTAATTTATTTATTTTTGTTTTATTAGAAAGACCAGCTTATATTAAGAATATGCATTCTTACACAAAATATTCTCTAATTAATTTAGAATAATAAAAAAAACAAAGGTTAAGAAAATAAAAAATAATGATTAGCAAATTTTATAAAATTTGAATCATCACCTCTTCCATTAAAACATTCATCTTAAACTAATTCAACTATTTTAAAAGATTGTAATAAAACTATTTTAAAAGATTGTAATAATACTAAAAATATATCAATATAAACTAATATTAAAAAAAAAAAACTATCATGAAGCCACACCATCCATACTTAAAGGTAGAGTCAACAGCCAGGAAGATCTAGCTCCCACGCCTAAGCTAGCTCCGCATGTTACACTCCTTCCGGTATATTATTTGTCATATTTGATCAAATCACAAATCACGCATATTAAGAAAATGATTGATTTACATTAAATTTATAGTAGATAGATTAAAATACCATTTACCACTCTTTATTAATGTTCACAATTTTCCATAATATTCATTAAATTACACCACTCATTATGCCTTGAAAAAATAAAATGACAAAAAGAGTAATTATTGCGAAACTCATTAATGGGGTAAAATAGAAAAAATTTACATAGAAAAGCTAAAGTGATAAATAATATGAAATAAGACAAATCTTCTCTCTCTAACAATTATTATAAATCAGAGGAAGTATATGAAATCGTAACTGAAATTAGACTTTTATTTAGAGTTTTAAGGTTTCAACACTACAAGAAAAAGAGGTTTTAATGATAGGAAATACCATCACTAAAAGTCTAATTCCACTCATTAAAGGTTTTTAATGAGCGGAATATTCCCCTTGAGGAAGCCCTTCTTACTAAAAGTATTAGTGAGCGGAATAATTCCACTCATTAATAACTTTCAATGAGTGGACATTTACCCTTACTAAAAATATATATAATGAGTAAGAAATACACTCATTAATTTTTTTTATAATAATATAATATACACTCATTATAAATATTTATAATGATTAAAAATCCTCTCAGTGATGATATTGCTTATATGGATTTAATTTTCAATAATAAAATAATTAAAAATTTGGATTGAAGCAAGATATGATAGGCATCAAATAGTAATTAGTATTAAAAACTTTCGCGCAAAATAAGCTAATGTGGCTTGTAAAATATAAACCATAACAACCAGAGGGAAAAACAAAACTAAAATTAAGTTCATGAAATTTCGAGTCATCAACAACTAGAGTTATTTACATATTGCCAAAGAACAACACTACTAAGTTCATCCAAGAGCTTGTAAAAAGGAAACATTAATGGCAGGCATATTTGGTACGTGTCAAGCATGGCAAAAACACTCACATTCTCAAAGCTTTGCTCGTGCCTGGAATGTCACCGAGCAAACAATGAATTCTCACTTTAGTTGAACTGTTATGAGACATCAATTTTAAAATAGTTTCCACTTGATGTGTTGCGTAAGCTGAGCGTGATCTATGTCGGAACCTTCTCTCGGTGCTGTGATCAGTTGATTTGCATTCCTTTGGTCACAGAGTGGCTTCGTTTGCCTGTCGGTGTTGTGGTAGTGCTTGATAAAGAGGATGCCTCTGTTTATAGATGGGATCTGATATACATTAATTAAACATAATTAAGAAAAACTAATCAAACAATTAGAATAAATTAACTCAATTTCAATGGTAAACAATTTACTAGTCCCTAACTTTTTATTGATTAACTAATGCCCGTATTAGGAAATTATATTGTAAAGTCTCCATGAAAGAGTGAATCAAATTCAATAGTGGATGGACATAAGTGAATGCTGCAAAGAAAACACACAGCAACATCAATGATGAATTGATGGCAATTAAAAAACGTGTCAACTTTCAGGACCTATTAGGATGCAAATTTGATATGATACAACAAATTAATATTCACTAGGATTAGGATATGATCTAACCTACTAACCGAATATGTTGAAGTAAAGGGATACTAACACTTGATACAAAGAGAACCTATTTGCAACTTCTAATCAACATAAGAAAGATGCTACAAAACAACAACGTTAAGAGATATATTCATATAATTTTGAATAATAAGTTTAATACATATCTAGTGACTCAAGCACTCTGCCAACTTGAATATGCAAGAGAGTAAGTCTCTGCTCTAGGTAAAGATTTGAGCGCCAAATTGATGGGCTGCCATATCGTGATCCCTCTGTTCGCATCTATTCTACTTTACAGAAATTTTAAGGTAACTATGTCTTTTTATACATAAAACGTGTGGTAGCAGGGGAAACAATATAATACAACTGAAAAGTTGCATAAGAGGTTATAGCAAGTGAATAGCTAAATACAGAGCCTAATTGATGCAAGTAAATTATCTTTTATATCATAATTTAAGAATCAGTAGGAATGTATCTAAGGAGGCACCAAAAGCATTTCAAACAATTTCCAATTATACAAAAACTACATCTTCATGAAAAGTATTGGCATTTACAGCACCCAAATGCTGATCATACTCCTGAGTAATCTGCCCTGTATTCATATCCCACAGCACAAACACAGTTACTTTAATGGTATTTACAGCACCCAAAAGTAATGGTATTTTACCAAATTAACTCCGGATAACAACCAGTTATAAAGGTAGCAAAGACAGTTACTTCAATTCTAAGCCATTTGGTCCATGCACTTTTGGCACATTTAATCAATTCTACTATAACTTTTTGTGAAATTTGGCCGATTGAAACGATTCGGTTAGCAGTACACTATATGCACTATAACACAATTAGGAGGCATGGCTTTCTTTAAGCGCATAAATAATAAAGGAACTATCTGTCAATGGTCCAATTTTGAACCAAAAATGTCAAATTTTCGAGAAGTACAAGGGGTGAAAATACACATGCACCAATATTAAGAAGCTAACCAATTAATGCACTCCATCATTATTCACTTAGACTACCATAATAATTCAAAAAATTGATCAGAAATCCAAGATGAAGAAGGACAAACCATTTCCTATGGCACAAGCATCCCAGCCAACTCCTCTAACTTTTTTAACATTGCTCATGGCAGTCCTTCTGTTACCAGCACACTGTAAAGCTTATAGGCGAAATGAAATGAGTTAATACTACACTAATGTTAGAAGCAACATCATTGTACGACAGGAATAGGAGCCAGAAATTCTATCTGATCAAAAGAAAAAATATAGGAACTTAATTTGTATGCAAAAATATACCTGCAAGGTGGCAGTAACATTATATTTTGGAAGCTTCCTGTTAATGAAAGATCATAATATAATGAAAGATCATAATATAAATTCTTTGTGCAAAAACAATAAAGCTTCCTACATAATGTACCCACAACTCACAAGATATCTCTCAAAAACAGCTCTCTAGAGTGCTCTATCAGGCCACCAACAGTGACCGAATATCAGCTTAGACAGGCAGGCAGCAGAATCAATTAGAATGAAAATTGTCAATATGAAATAGAAAAGTAAAATCAATTAGAATGAAAATTGCCTATATGAAATAGAAAAGTAGATGTAGAGTGAAGATAAAACTTCTGTATGTCCTCAATTGTATATAGGGATAGGCCCATGGTTTCTCTTGTAGAAAAAATCAATTGGCGTCACATATGAGGTAACCAAGTCTAAACGTAGTGGTTCAACATTAAAAGGTTCCTGCACGAGACTCAAGCAAAAAAGTATATCAATCGGTAATACAGGAAGCTCTATAACTGAAAAGTTGCAGTTTTCACTGATAATCAAAGCAATGCATGGAAACTGCAGAGAAAGTAAAATAAAATAGATAGTCACTTCAATTGCCAACAAAAAGTTTTCTTCACCATCCAAGTGAAAGAATAATCAAGGAAACTCGGGGGAAAAGAATCAGTGAATTAACAAACACCTTCAAACATTATCCAAGTATCATAAGGAATCATCATAAAGAAAAGAACAAGAAAGAGGCGCTGGCATATAAGTGAATAATCATAAGGAATCATTAATAGAAATATAGGTAATTAGGAAAAGAAGCAGGCCTTGGCATTTATTTTGAGGGAAGGATGTCGCGGTGGTTCCCGGGCATAATCAGATGGCCCATGAATTCCTGACATTCTGAAAGGAGGATTCTGAAGAGTATGCAGAGGTGGGAGTAAAAGAAAAAGGAAGAAAGTGAAAGAGTTACAACACAGAAAAGAAAAGAAGCAAAATCACAGAGAATGAACTCCAAAAAATCAACACTTCCCAACGAAACTTAGACAACGAAGGACGAGAGACCCAAACCAAAAAGGCAAATCATGAAACAGAAGGAATCTAACTTCCACAATAACCCAAAGAAGATAAAACTTGTGGCATGCCTTTTAACAATAGAATAACATGTCAAGTGTCTATCTAGAGAATTAGTTGAGAGCAGAGCAAGTGAAACACAAAAAACATGAATCAAATCAACCATGAATTTAACAACGAACGTGTTGTGCTTTAAATAGAAAACACAAAAATCATGAACTTAATGATGAAACACAATAACACAGTAGTAAGAGTGTTAGGTTTACTAACCTTAGAACAGATTTAGAGTGGGAAAGATAGAAATAGAGATTAGAGGGAAGAGAATTTGTAGGAAGAAGACAATTCATATATTTGTTCATTCATGATAAGCATAACCTTGTACCTGACCTTAAATAGCAGCTTTAATGCTGCTGGGGTCATTAGGTAGTACCATTACAGCCAGGAATCTACAGCTGGCATAACAAACTTAGCTACAGTCCAAAAGGACTACATTTTAGGGAAAATAATGCAAATGACCTAACAGCTATAAAGGAATGACATTTCAGCAAATAAATAACAAACTAACAGATAACTAACTGATTGCCAATTATTCAAATCAGTCCCTCAACTCTTATTCCTTCTAGCGTATGTGATAATACCACCCCCTTTAGCGCATTCTTGTCCCCAAGAATGATAAAACTCCGGAAATTGATGGCGAATTGTGGAGTCAAGTTCCCAAGTTGCATCAATGGCAGACATGCCAGTCCATCGGATAAGTAGCTGCTGAGTTGGTTGATCATCCACTAAAACTGTCCTAGTATTAAGAACCTTGTGAGGAGTAATAACCCATTCACCATCCAAGAGAGGAGGAAGAGTAGACAAGGCTGTAGCAGAAGGCTTAAGTTGCTTCTTGAGAAGGGACACATGAAAGACAGGGTGAATTCTGCAAGTAGAGGGCAACTGCAGTTTATAGGCAACCTTGCCAATGCGTTCTAATATAACAAAAGGGCCATAGTAACGAGCAGAAAACTTGAGAAATGGCCTGGAGGCAACTGTTGTTTGCCGATATGGTTGTAACTTCAAGAAAACTGTATCTCCCACCTTAAATTCCATGTCTGACCTTTTCTTATCCGCATACTGCTTCATTCGGTTCTGAGATTTTGCCAAGCAATCTCTTAAGAGCTTACTCATAGTCTCCCTCTGAGTTAAAAGGTCTTCTACAGCTGCAACTGAGGATGTAGCGATAGGTAAGATGGGAAGTTGGGGACTGACACCATAGAGGGCCTGGAAGGGGCTCATTTTAATAGAGCTGTGGTAGGTTGTATTATACCAAAATTCAGCCAGGCTGAGCCAGGAGGCCCATTTCTTCGGAGTGAGGAAGCACATGCACCTTAAGTAGCTTTCGAGGCATTGGTTCAGCCTTTCAGACTGGCCATCAGTCTGTGGGTGATAGGCACTTGAAAAATGCAAGTTGGTACCCAATAACTTCATTAGCTCCCTCCAAAAGTGTCCTGTAAAAATTCTGTCCCGATCAGAGACAATAGAATGAGGAAGCCCATGAAGCTTAAAGATGTTGTCAAGAAACACCTTGGCCACAGTAGAGGCAGTGAAGGGATGGGACAAGGGTATAAAGTGGCCACCTTTTGAGAACCTGTCAACCACTACTAAGATGGTGTCAAACCCTTTTGAACAAGGGAGCTTTTCTATTAAATCCATGGCAATGTCTTGCCATGCCCCCTTTGGAATGGGAAGAGGCTGCAGAAGTCCAAGGTAAGCTATGTGCTCAATCTTGCAACGTTGACAAGCATCACAAGCAGCTACCCATTTGATAACATCATTATGCAATTTGGGCCAATAAAATCCTTGTTGTACCCTAGCAAGTGTGCCCTTGATGCCTGAGTGCCCCCCAAATGAAGAATTATGGCAAGCAGCAATTACCTTTTGCCTTAGGTCTGTATTAGCCCCCACATAGATCCTCTGCTTGTATTTAATCAACCCATTGAGTAGTGTGTAGTTTGGAAGTTGCTGAGGTAAATCAGAGTGGCTGCAAAATCATTCTGATAAGAATTCTGCACTTCTTCTAACCATGTAGGTAAAACCTTGGAGATTGCCATAAGTTGGGTACCTTGTTCCTCATGTTGCCTTGATAAAGCATCAACAACTTTGTTCTCAATGCCTTTCTTATA
This sequence comes from Euphorbia lathyris, assembly GCF_963576675.1. Classification (NCBI taxonomy): domain Eukaryota; kingdom Viridiplantae; phylum Streptophyta; class Magnoliopsida; order Malpighiales; family Euphorbiaceae; genus Euphorbia; species Euphorbia lathyris. The sequence goes on from NC_088910.1 coordinate 95,781,693, forward strand.
CTGAATTGAATACTTTAAGCCTAGGAGCTTAGAGACCCCTTTGTGTTGTAAGTAAGTGTGAAGTTTCTGATCTAAGAGACGTTTAATGCTCTCATGATCAGTTTTGATGATGAAATGAGAGTGCTCGAGGTAGTGTCGCCAAGTAGAACAGGCATGTAAGATGGCTAAGAATTCCCTTTCATAGGCAGATAAATTTTGGTTTCTAGGACTCAGTGATTTAGAGAGATAGCAAATTGGTCTCCCTTGCTGCATCAAAACTGCTCCAATTCCAGTTCTACTAGCATCACATTCCAACACAAAAGGAAATGAGAAGTCTGGTAGTGCCAACACAAGTGCTTGAGACATTATTGCTTTGAGATCAAGAAATGCCTGAGCATGAGTCCAATTGAACTGGTCTTTCTTAAGGAGGTCAGTGAGAGGTTTACTGAGGCTGCCATATCCTTTGATGAATCGTCTGTAGTAACCAGTGAGACCTAGGAAGCCCCTCAATCCTTTGAGACTAGTCGGAATAGGCCACTCTAGCATTGCAGAGACCTTAGCAGGGTCTGTTGCCACTCCTTCCCCAGATATGATATGTCCCAAATAAGTGACTGAGGTAACAGCAATGTCACATTTGGAGGCCTTTGCAAATAGTTGATGTTGTTCCAACAACTGAAAAACTAAATGCAGATGCTCCATGTGTTCTTCATTAGTGGGGCTATAAACAAGAATGTCATCAAAAAACACTAGAACGAATTTTCGTAGGGAAGGCTGGAAAATCGTATTCATGAGAGACTGAAAAGTAGCTGGGGCATTAGTCAAGCCAAAAGGCATGACTAAAAATTCATAATGCCCTGAATGGGTACAAAATGCAGTTTTTTGCACATCACAGGCCTTCATTCTAATTTGATGATACCCTGACCGAAGATCAATCTTAGTAAACACCCCTGCTCCTTTTAATTCATCAATCGGTTCTTGTATAACAGGTATAGGGAACTTGTTCTTGATAGTGACCTTATTTAATTCCCTATAATCAACACAAAATCGCCAGGTGCACTCCTTCTTTTTAACTAACAGCACTGGGGAGGCATATGGGCTTTGGCTTGGTTGAATGACACCTGTGGCCAACATCTCCCCAACAAGTTTCTCAATCTCATTCTTTTGATGACGAGAATATCGATAAGGCCTGACATTGATAGGGTCAGTAGAGTTTTTTAATGTGATGGCATGGTCATGGGTTCTTTTAGGTGGCAAGGCTGATGGTGTTTGGAAGAGGTGTTGATATTTGGAAATCAGGGGTATGAATTGTGGAGGAGAGCTAGGCAGTTCTGTTGGTAAGGATTCAATAGTGTTTACTTGGGTAGTGTGCTGAGAGTCAATCTCCCTAACAAACATGATAAACAAACTAGAGGATATTCCCTTCCACCCCTTAGCAACTAGTTTATTAACAGATTTAAGAGACATTAGCTTTAGGGTGCTCTTTTCTGAAATTCCCTTAAGCTCAATCTGCTTGTTATCTTTCATAAGAAGCAGCTTGTATTCATCAAAATCAAATGTTATAGGAGAGTATTTTCTCATCCAATCAACACCCAAAATCATGTCATAATCACCCAAATCTAATATTCTGAGGTTAAAAGAGAACCTGTTGTGATTCATGGTCCATTGGCAGCTATTGCATTTTTGGTGCACCATCAATTGCCTCCCATCTGCTACTGGCACAGCTGCAGGTGCAACCTTCATCAATGGCAGCTTAGCCTCTTTTGCTAACTTCTGGTCCAAAAAGCTGTGAGTGCTGCCACTATCAATCAACACCATGATTGGTTTCTGCTGCAAGGTGCCCTTCAACTTCAAGGTGCCATTCGAAATGCCCCCATCTAAAGCATTTATAGACAAGGTTATTTGCTCTTGGTCCTCTATCTCTTTCCCTGCTTCTGATTTCTCCAGAGAGTCACCCTCCATCTCTTCCTCAGGTATATCCTCTGCATTTATGGCATTCAATTTCTTCAAGGTGCACTGGTGGCCAGGGAAGTACTTTTCCCCACACTTGTAACAGGCTTCTGGAGTTCGTTTTAGAGTGGTGGTGCTTGGTGGAAGTTTGGGATCTGGTGGCTTAGATGAGGAAGGGTTCAGGCTTGATGGTTGAGGTGTATATTTAGTGTTTGAAGGGTTATTAGGTAACCAGGGTTTAGGGGTGAGGGGTGATCGAAATTTTGGTTTTGGTTTAAAAGCATCCATAAGATCCTTGAGATGGGTTTCTTGGTATTTAGCAAGTTTAATGGCTGTATAGAGGCAAGTAGGTTCTGACTTTCTTACAGATGACCGAATTTCAGGTTTCAATCCTGTTATGAAACTAGAAACATAGTAGGATTCAGTGATGGTAGGATGTACCTTCTCCATCTTAAGTTTGATCATTTCAAATTGATCTTGGTAGGCAGCTACATTAGTTTCTTGCCTGAGTTGCTCAATCTGCTGCACTATGTCATCAACCTCAGTCTCCCTGAACCTCTTTTCTACTTCTTCAATAAAACCATCCCATGAAACTAATGGATTGGTGGGAATCCAATTTTTGTACCAACGTTCAGCCTTGCCTTGTAAATACAAGCCTGCAAGCTCCACCTTCTTCTCCTGAGCTACTTTAAATAGCTGAAAATATTTGTGACACTTGCTGATCCACAGATCTACATCTGTGCCATCAAAAGAAGGCAAGTCACATTTTGGCAGCAACTTGTTGAAATAGGGTGCCTTGCTGGTAGTTGCAGGGTCACCATTAACTGATCCTGGTGGCCCACTGCCTAGGATTCCCCTCTCCTGGTGATCCCCATAGGTAGCAGGGTTTCTGTTGACCTGGTAGGTTTGAGGGGTGATGACTTGTGAAGATGATATTCCTTGGCTGGGTGTATGGAGTGAACCAGGGTTTGTTGGTTGGGAGTTAGATAACTTGGCCAAGATCTGGCGCATTTTATCCTCCAAAGACTCTTGAGAGTCCATTTGAATCTTACGAAGTTGGTTTTGCTCTAAACGTAAGTTAATGAGTTGATTTTGTTGAGCCGTCTGGATGTCTGTAAGCTGGGCTTGCGTTTTCTCTGCCTTTTCAGCAGCTGCCTCAAATCTGTTGTTAAAATGCTCTGTGAGCTTTTGAAGTTGTTGTTCAAGAGCTTCCATGGCTGCCTGAGCTTTTCTGGCTGCTGCTCGAGTTCGTCTTTTGACGGAGTTACTGACCATAAACGGTGGCCGGAGGATAGAATGTCTCTGATACCAATGTTAGGTTTACTAACCTTAGAACAGATTTAGAGTGGGAAAGATAGAAATAGAGATTAGAGGGAAGAGAATTTGTAGGAAGAAGGCAATTCATATATTTGTTCATTCATGATAAGCATAATCTTGTACCTGACCTTAAATAGCAGCTTTAATGCTGCTGAGGTCATTAGGTAGTACCATTACAGCCAGGAATCTACAACTGGCATAACAAACTTAGCTACAGTCCAAAAGGACTATTTTAGGGAAAACAATGCAAATGACCTAACAGCTATAAAGGAATAACATTTCAGCAAATAAATAACAAACTAACAGATAACTAACTGATTGCCAATTATTCAAATCAGTCCCTCAACTCTTATTCCTTCTAGAGTATGTGATAAAGAGTTAACATTTAAGCTAAGAAAAATCTCAACGCATGTACTCACTTTTGCTATTTACCAATTATAAGTCAAATATACCTTGAATTTTCTTAAGAAAAGTCTAACCAACAGAATTAATAATTATTCTTAGATTTTTTGGCTTACACAGCTTACTCATCTCAATTGAATGAGGGTATTCCCCACCAAACAGGGTAAATCCCGGTTTCGATATAGAGATAGAGGCCAAGAAAGAGGGGTTTCATCATTATAAATTTAATTAGCAGGTCCAGGGTAAGAAAGAGCATTTCCATCATTTTAAAATTTAATCATTGGTAATTGCAAACATTGAGTTGTCCACAATAATCAAACCAAAATTACAATCATCAACAAAAAATTCAACTGAAATTCAATTCAACAGAAATCACAATCATCAGCAACACAATACATCAGATGCCTCTTCCAAAGGAACCCTAACCAAGTAGACCAAGATTGGAAAAACAATAACACAAATATGGATGAACAGAAATCGTGATCTCAGAAATCACAACCGAAGTTTTAAAAATCTTAAACTCACAAATCACAACAGAAGTTATAGAGCTATAAATAAATTAGTGGAGAGGGAGACTAACAGACGCACGATGGCTGGTGACCGACGTTGGACGAAGGGATGGAAATTACTTGAACCCGCAGCTTACGCCTTGACAAAGCCCTGCCCTTACCGATTGAACTACAATCCCGGGGAATGAGAGGTCGACCAGTTCTAAGCTTGATTGAACTCGGCATAATGAGTTAGGGTTCACAAGAGAGAAAGATAATGGGTTTCTGAGCTAGAGTACGGAAAGGAAACCATGGGATTAAGGGTTGTTGTTCATTTTAGTTAATCGATGTGATGGGGAGTGTTTGTACTGTTAAAATTTTGGTTTGAATTTTTGGGGGCAATCCCAAATTTTTGGGGGGAGGGTATATGAGCCAAAGCCAAAATAACAGATGATCGAATTTTTTAGGGGTTAAAATTAATGAGTGGACTTTTAATAAAATTTGAGAAAAAAATTATTTTCGTAGGTACAGTAAAACCTCTATAAATGCATATCGTTGGGATCGGAAAAAAATATATTCATTAAGCGAGATTATTTATTTATCGATAAATGAATAAATTATTCATTTATCGATAAATTAATAAATTATTCATTTATCGATAAATATTCATTAGATATGTAATTATCTTGTTTAGGAAATATATTATTTGATTGATTTGTAATAATCATATTAGCATAATTACAAATCAATCAAATAATTATAGGCATAATTATAGGCACAATTATAGGTCTTGTTTTTTTGTAAATTCTTGGGTATTTTTATTGATCAATATATATATTTTTGTATATAATTTAATAATTATTACTTTATACTTTCATTGGGCCCTTAAGGATTTAAATATTTTTTATTACTTAATGCATTTAGCGAGGTTATTACTTTAGTCCATTGGCCCAAGTCGGGACCGGAACAATTTATTATATAATCGAGGTTTAACTGTAATAATAGAATTGCATAATGAACACTCATTAAATGTATTAACTATGGCCCTGTTTGGTAAAGAGCGTTTTGAGATAAAAATAGCGTTTTTGACCAACTTTAGCGGTTTGACCACTGAAACCGCTGATTAGAGTGTTTGGTGGAGAGAGGTTTGGAAGAGCGTTTTGGGATGAAAACGCTAATTTTGAAAAAGCTCATTTTAGGAGCTTTTTCAATTAGCGTTTTGGGATATTAAATTTTGAAAACGCTAATGTAATCAGCTAACAGCTAATGTAATCAGCTAACAGCTAATTCCCAAACATGGCCTATATGTTTTTAATGAGCAGTTTTTTAACACTCATTAAATTTTAGTCATTAAAACCTCTTTTTTTGGTAATGAAATTTTATATTTATGCAGTAATAAGTACGAAACAATAAAAAAAAATAAGTATAAAACATGGTTAATATAGCGTTATTTAATTTATATGCGTTTGAAATTTATATTTTTTTTTACAGTTTAAAATAAGGTTTTATAATTTTTCTATATACATATAGATGTTTTTAAACGGTTAAAAAAGTAATACATAGCGCTTTATTAATTAAGTATTATTCGCTTTGCTCGGGCCGAGTCTTTAGTGAAGGAATGGACTTTAATGGCAAGCATTGTTGATGGCGTTAAGTAAGTTGATGTCTCGCTGGTGAAATGACAACCCCCTCTGACTAAGAAATTTAAAATGATTGTTGATGCTTCATTCGTCAAGATGGAGAAGTCTATGGTGGTGGAGCGATAATCCAAGATGAGAAAAGCATGTTATGTTGGCTCTTGGGGCAACATCCTTGAGGGAATGTTTTCAAATGAATTAATTCTCTAAAAAAAATTATTAATTAAAATTAAACTAAATATGAAGTAATATCAAATTATAAAATTTAAAAAGGCATTCCTTACCCTTTTAAAGATCTGGGACGAGATGATAAACTTGTGCCATTTATATATACATTTTTTTTAATAACAAAGGATAAAGTATAAATTTAGTTTATGGTTATTAGAAGAGAGCGAGCATCACAAAAATAGTACAATTTTAAGTCAAACGTTTATCAGTTGGTGTAGTTTCAAGCATAATTAATGAAAATGATATTTTTTACATATAATTTCATGTTATATCCTCGCTCCAACCTCTACCTTTATGGTCACTCAACATTTTATATCAATGAAAAAAATAATTTTTTTATCAACTAGGCTGGAAATTATACCAAGTCGTAAACATTATATTTAAAAATATAATGTTTTCTATATATAAGCTAAATTCACTTTTTTTTTTTGTTTTTTTTTTTAAATGTTAAATTTATACCATAAGACTTAAAAAATAAATAATACTTTTGGTTAGGTTAAAAATATAAATGTTTATAAATATATATCACCAAAAGGTAAAATATCCGATCTAAATTTTTAATGTTTTTATATTATAAAATTCACCAATTGACTACAACAACAACAACAAACAACAACAACAAAGCCTTAGTCCCGAAATGATTCGGGGTCGGCTAACATGAACCATCATATAAAACCGTGAAAATCAAGTCGTGTCAGCGACACAGATTCGCTCCCTCCACTCCGTCCTATCCACTACCATATTTTCCTCAATTCCCAATAAACTCATATCACTCTCGATCACCCTCCTCCAAGTTTGCTTAGGTCTTCCCCTACCCCTCACCACTACATCCCTTTGCCACTCTTCGGTTCTCCTAACCGGCGCATCAAGCGCTCTACGTCTCACATGGCCAAACCACCTTAGTCGGTTTTCTCTCATTTTATTCTCAATAGATGTAACCCCTACTTTTGTCCTAATTATTTCATTACGCACCCGGTCCTTTCTCGTGTGACCACACATCCATCTCAACATACGCATCTCCGCCACCGACATCTTATGGATGTGGCATTGTTTCACTGCCCAACACTCCGTACCATATAACAATGCTGGTCTAATTGCCGTCCGGTAGAATTTTCCCTTCAATCTATTAGGCATGCCGGGATCACAAAGGAAACCCGTAGCACTCTTCCACTTCGACCAACCAGCTTTAATCCTATGGGCAACATCTCCATCTACTTCTCCATCCGTTTGGATAATAGATCCTAAATACCGGAAGCAATCCGAGGCCTGAACAACTCTCCCATCTAGGGTGATTGTCCCTGCCTCCCTACTCCTACGGCCGCTAAACTTACACTCCAAATATTCTGTCTTACTTCGACTCAACTTAAAGCCTCTAGATTCTAGAGTTTGCCTCCATAGTTCCAACTTCATCTCCACTCCTTCTTTCGTCTCATCAACCAACACAATATCATCTGCAAACAGCATGCACCATGGTATACCATCTTGAAGTGAACTTGTTAGTTCATCCATAACGATGGCAAAAAGAAATGGGCTTAGTGCGGAACCTTGATGCACTCCAATCGTAATAGGAAACTCTTCAGTTTTCCCAACACTAGTACGTACACTCGTGCATACTCCCTCATACATGTCCTTTATGATGTCAATATATTTCCGCGAAATGCCTTTCCTTATCAAGGCCCACCAAAGTACTTCCCTTGGTACCTTATCATATGCTTTCTCCAAGTCAATGAAAACCATATGCAAGTCTTTCTTCTTATTTCGATAGTGCTCCATTAATTGTCTCATTAGATGGATGGCTTCCATAGTTGATCTTCCCGGCATAAAGCCAAACTGGTTTTCCGAGATCTTCACCGTCCTCCTTAGCCTTTGTTCAATCACTCGCTCCCAAAGTTTCATAGTGTGACTCATTAATTTGATTCCCCGATAGTTGGCACAATCTTGGACATCGCCTTTGTTCTTATACAAAGGGATTAAGGTACTTTTCCTCCATTTTGATGGCATCTTATTGTTTCTCCAAATTTTGTTGAAGAACGTCGTCAACCATTCGATTCCTCTTTCTCCCAAACATCTCCAAATCTCAATAGGGATGCTATCAGGTCCTACTGCTTTCTTCAACTTCATCTTACTTAATGCCATTTTGACTTCACCCTTTTGAATTCTCCGCAGGCATTCATGATTTATCATATCGTGATGGATACTTATATCTCCAACATCTTGTTGGCGATCTCCATTAAATAAGTCATCAAAATAGGACCTCCATCGTTCCTTGATATCCTTATCTCCAACTAGGACTTTCTGGTCCACATCCTTCACACATTTAACTTTTCCGAGATCTCGCGTCTTCCTATCTCTCATCCGAGCAATTCTATATATGTCTCTTTCCCCTTCTTTCGTATCCAATCTTGTATACAGATCCCGATTCACCTTTGCTCTAGCATCTCGTATGACCTTCTTTACTTCCCTTTTAGCCTCTTTGTATTTTTCGTAGTTCTCGTCACTCCTACATTTCCCCAATAGTTTATAGGATTCTCTCTTACTCTTTACTGCTTGTCGTACTTCTTCTGTCCACCAAGATGTGTCCTTACCCGGTGGCATGCTACCTTTAGATTCCCCTAGAACTTCCTTCGCTACTTCCCTTATACTATGCTCCATCTTATTCCATATTGAATCTATATCTGAATCCATATTGCAAGTCCAAATATCTTTTTTGGTCATCTCATCCACAAATTTTTGTTGATTCTCCCCTTGCAATTTCCACCACTTAATCTTAGTCTCTACTTGAGGTGTTTGTTTTCTTATACATTTCCTACTTCGAAAATCTAGCACCACTACTCTATGTTGGGTTGTCGTACTCTCACCAGGGATCACCTTACAATCAATATAACTCTTTCTCCAAGCACTCCTTACTAAGAAATAAAATGGAAAGAAAAGAGAAAAAAAAAATAATGATGTGTTTCAATATGTATAAAACATATATTTCAAAATCCTTGATAATATGGGCTTTGCTCAATCCATAACCCAGCTAGAGTCGTAATATAGAGAATGTAGGACTCTCCACTGCTCTAAGCATCTATAAATACTTGATTTTGATTGAGAGCAGAAATATTATTTTCTTCTTCCTGCAAACCAACATAAAACCTAAACACTCCAAATTTAATTTACCCTATTACCTATAATGTCTCTTTCCAGCTCCAGCTCCAGCTCGGATTCCGATTCAGGCGATTATTTTGCCGGCCTCACCCGCGTTCCATTGCGCAATCCGGTTTCGCACTATGATTTGAATCCGGAACCACCGGTGTCACCGTACTTTGCGAATTGGAATGCGGATGTGATTCCGAGCTATGATGCCGATTTTATAGCTAGCAACTTTGTGCGCTATGGTTTGGATATTGGTTCTCCAATTGGTATTTATCCTAATAGTCAATTCCAAGTTTGGCGATCGAACGAATTGCATAATCCAAGTATCGGAATGGGAGGGAGATCCCCTGCTGCGAGAATGGTGGTAGAAAATCTAGCTTTGGTGGAATTCAGGAAGGAGGAGGATATGATTGATTGTGCAATTTGCTGGGAGGAGATTGAGCAAGGGGAGATTGTAAATAAGTTGCCATGTTCACACTATTATCATAGACCCTGCATTGTCCCTTGGCTCGAGAGAAAAAATACTTGTCCTCTCTGTCGATACGCGTTGCCCACAGATCGAGTTTCCAGAGATTAGTATGATTGCCACAATTTTTAATAATCAAGTGGTATATTAGGATTTTGATGGTTTACAAACTACTGTCTAGGGTTTATCATAACTAGAATGTCTTCAATTACAGTCAAAAGTATATAGGTTAATTGTAGTTACTTTCACAAATCAGTAAAGATTTTGGCTTTTAGATTGTGTGTTACATACTTTGATGCTTTAGATATTAGTCTGGTTCATGTGTCTAATTTTTGAAATGTATTCTGCTATATTTACTTGTTCAATCTCACTTGCAGGTAGGTACCGTACAATCAATTGCATTTCTTTCAGATCTGTTTCTTTTCTATCAATATGTATGGCTTAGTTATTACTAATCAAAATTACAAATACAGAGAAAATCAACTTCTAAACCAATAGTACAATAGTAAAGCACAATTTTTCATTTAATTCTGCAACTATATCAATTTAATAAAGCTGAAAGACTTTTTGTTTCCCTAGCTCTTTTGTTTCCCTTGCTACTACCGGAACTTGCTTTGTTGGTAGTAGCTTGTAGGGGAAAATTGAGAGGAACAAGACTCCCGTGGAAAACTTGAGCTCCAAATGGAGTTCCCACATCATCATGCATCTCCATGAGCTTGACAGTATCCTCTTTGAGATTGTACCACACAAGGTTTCTTTCTTGTACTCCCATTAAAAATTCATCTCCATTCTTTGAGAAAGGAGATACTGTCATAGCTTTAAAATTAAATGACAGAAGGTTTGGTGTAACGGAAACCAGTTTAGTCCAGGAGTCCTTCACTCCGTGTTCTGTCATCACCCAAATGTCAAACCTGTTATGAATATGATAGTTTGCACATAACGACAGCATTCTTCCAACACTTAATATGCAGAAGTAATGTTCACCCCCACTCAGCTCAGGCTCCGGAACCACCGTGAACTTTTCAGTCCCGAGGTTAAAAGCAACAATCTTACTAGGGCTCGCCATAATCCGATCTACATCCACTAGCCAATGCAAAGCATCACCAAGAAGCAAACCCATCTTGTCATCAGTACCAAGAACGTAAGTCATTCCCGAAATTTGCCTCCATAATTTTGATTTCAGGCTGTAAATCATAGTTTCAGTCATACATTCTGACGATGAAAGCACAATAAACTGACATAGCCTCACTACCTTATAATCATCAGCAATTGGATCGTACCCAAACCCTAAAGTCCAAGAAATACGATCAAATCTTATATTATTAGTTCTGCGGGGAAGACGCAAAAATGGTAAAATCTGATGCTTTCTTGTTGCTGGGTTGATCAAGACAACCCTCCCAACTGCATTGCTAAAGCATAATAACCCATTACAAGAACCCACTATCATGATATTATTAATTGAAACCATATCAATGAGATTATAACTTGAAACATCGATTTTTAAAGGATAATGGAGTTGGACAACTCTATCAAGTGAATCAAAACTCACGGAGTAGAGGGAATCGTGATGAACTTCTGAAAAAATCACACCTAGGTGAGAATCGGTCTCCATAGATATTCTCCAATGGGTTTTGATGAAATTTGGGCCATCGATTTCAGCACAGTATGACTTGGAGAGACGTCTGAAGCGCAAGAGACTATCTACCGGAAGCCGGCTAAGAATGCTAGTAATTAATTCTGGCGGCAATGTCATTTTGATATATTTTCAAGAAGGGAACAAGAAAGAACCCAATGGATTTCTTCTTTGGCTTTTTGATTGTGGATAATCTAACCTGTGTGTTTTTCTTTAATACTAATACATACTGTTTTGGGCGGTTGTTTTTCTGGTAAATATGGGGTAAATTACACCTATGGCCACTGATCTTTATCTATTTTCACATTATGACCACTCTACTTCATTTCTTTCTGGTATGACTATTGAACTTTATATATTTTAACACCGGTGGCCACTTAACGCCTCAAAACGACCATTGAAGGCTAACAATAAAAAATCCAAAGCCTTAATGATATTTTAAGGAACTTTAATTCTTGAGAATTTTTCGTTTTGAGGTTATTTAGGTGTTGTTTGGTTAGGAGAGAGAAAGTGAATTTTAATTATTTAGGTTATATTGAGGCTTTATCGAAAATCATTCGGTTGAACAATTTCATATCTTCTTTCTCAAACTCATTTTGCTTAGTTTAGGGACTTAATTGATGATTTTTGCTCAGTTTATAAACTTAATTGATGATTTTGATAGTTTAGGGTCCTAATTGATTCCTAAACATTAGTTTAGGAACCCAAATAAATGTAGTACCTTTTATTTTTCGACAAATCTTTATCTGCTTTAAAAAAAAAACAATTAATGCATATGCGGATTTTTTTTCTATTAAAATCAGAACTTTTTCTTTTTCATAATAGTCATTTTATTTTCTATTCTTTCACTTATACCCTCTTTCTCCTCCATCCTATTGCATGAAACTGAAAATTTGGAACAAAATTACCTTTAAGACAATACAATTTTCTGCAAAAATTACCAAATGAGTATAGCATTTCTTATTTTTATGTGAAAATATTAATTATGTTTTATTAATGGCAAAAATCATAATTAAGTCCCTGAATTTTGGCAGTTTTAATGATTAAGCTCTTGGTCATTTATTTTTTCACATTGAACCCTTAATCATTGATTTTATTATGGATTTGACCCTTATTTAACTTTTTCGTCAACTTTGGACTGCATACATCGTTAGAGCAATTCGGCTTGTTGAAATGAACAGATAAAAATAAGAGTTCCTTGACTAAGAGATATAAAAATTAAAAACTAAAACGAAATTAGAATCCGGCTTGTGATTTTCATCAATCGCCAAATCGATCTTCTCAACTCCTAAACTCGACGGAAAATTTAAATAAGGACCAAATTCATAACAAAATCAATGATCAAGAGCTCAATATGAAAAATTAATTGATCAGGGATTTAATTCTTAAAACATGTAAAGTTCAGGAGCTTAATTATACTTTTGCCTTTATTAATGATTACCTAGAAAAAATAAATATTAAAGGGTATTAATTATAACTTATCCTATACCATAAGGCATAGGATAGCCGGACGGTTTTGATTGATAGAAAATAAGAAACTATCGAGGATTTTAAGTTGGGTAATTAATTTATTAGTCCCTATATTTTGACAAAATACACTGTTTAGTCCCTGTATTATCAAAAACACATGGTATGGTCCCTAATCTTTTTCTTAGTGAACTGTTTAGTCCTTTAGTCTGTTTGTTAGATTTTTTTTTTACTGTTTATGACTTCAGAAATGACTAAATTACCCTTTACTATTTACCTTCAAAATTCAGAAGAGGAAATCCAATTTAGAAGAAGAAGCTATTTGTATGGAGAACAAGAAAAAGAACAGACTCAATGCTTACGAATTTAAACGATTAGGAAGAAAATCAAGAAAAAGAACACCTAAAATTGATTTCAGATGTATTAGAGTTTAAAGGAAGGAAAATAAAGGAAAAGAAGAACGCATATCCAAATTGACTAACAGAATCTTAATGAGAGTCTAACAGCAGGGACTAAACAGTTTACTGAGAAAATCGTTAGGGACTAAACAGTTCACCGAGAAAAACGTTAGGGACTTTACCGTGTGTTTTTAAAAATAAAGGGACTAAACAGTATGTTTTGTCAAAATATAAGGACTAATAAACCAATTACCCTTTTAAGTTTTATTATAGGGTTAAGGTGCAAAAATACCCCTAACGTTTTGGGTCAGGAGCAATTTTACCCCTAACGTCTAAAATTGTGCAATTTTGCCCCTAACGTTGGAAGTCAAGAGCAATTTTACCCCTAACTTTAATAAATTTGATCAATTTCAGACACTATTATAAAACACAGACATTTTTGTTCATTATTCAACATCAATTGCATAACAATTCGTTATGAAAAAAAGGATTTCACGTTTTTATAATTTAATAATAGAATTTGAGATTAATATTTATAAATTTAGTGAATTTTTTGAATTTATTTTGTCTAATTCGTACAAAAAGACAGTATATTTTATATTTTTATTATTTTTTTCACATCCCAACGTATGTTTATGATTTGTTACTGATAAAATAACACACGTATGAAGTGTAGATGACAAGATCCATGACCGAGAAGACAGTTTGATGAATTATTTCTCAAATTGACCCAATTTATTAACGTTAGGGGTAAAATTGCTCTTGGCTTCCAACGTTAGAGGTAAAATTGCACCATTTTAGACGTTAAGGGTAAAATTGCTCATGGCGCAAAACGTTAGGGGTATTTTTGCACATTAACTCTTTATTATGGGTGTTGTTAAACCCAGCCCCAAATTCCCACCCCTAGTCTTGAAAGGATTTTCATGGTTTACAAACTACTATCTAGGGTTTATCATAACTTCAGTTACCAACTGCTACATGTTTAAGCTTTTCTATATTGTTACATATATTATATATTATCGATAAATTTATTTGTTTTTTTTTACAACGGAGAGGCGTCAAATTTAGTATTCCAGACTCCGAATTTTGAAAATGTTGCAAAATAGATTCATCAATATTCTCCATAACCCTAAATCAAAGTAAAGTAACCTAAATTAAAAAAACCGAATCAAAACCTAAATAAATTCTATAAATTCTATAAATTCAAAATCCTAAATCAAAATCCTTAAAATTAACAAGTTTAGATCCTTTAGTTTTTACTTAAAAAATAAGTTTAGATCCTTAAATTAATTCAACAAATTAAAAAATCCTAAGTTAAAAGCCCTAAATTAAAATAAATCTAACTTATTGAAAGAAAAGTACAACCTATTAGTGGTGGTGGTGGTCGACCGGAGTAGTTAAAAGAAAATGGGGAAGGATGGATGAGAATTTGAAATCAAAGAAGAGAAGATGAAATTTTTAGAAAGATGGGGAGGAGGAGGAGCTTCTTCTTTGAAAGAAGAACTTCCAAACATTGCAAAGGAGCTTTAAAGTCACTACATGATTCCTAATTTTTTTTTTTTTTTTAATTTGGCAACGTAATTTTGGTTAGGACTAATTTAAGGTGGAAATAGGTTAAAATAGTCTTCTCGACATGTACCTTAATGTTTTTATGTGAATGTCACAACCGTCTGGTATCCTAAGCCGACAACTTAGACTAATCTAGATTTGAATCGAATAGGTTCCTCTTAAGATGTAAAGTTCTCCCACCAAATATTTTAATCACAGCTGCATTCTCATCTCTTGGATCACCTGGATCACATGCTTGGTGGTTAGTTTTAATGTGACATTGATGATTGATTGATAGAGCATCTTGGAGCTTTAGATAAAACATACATTAGAGTTCAAGGTATTGGCTACAAATAGACGTAGTTACTGAAATTGAAAGGGTGTAATTGCTGTCGATGTGTTTGGAGTTTGTTCACGACATAAACAATTTATGTATGTATTGATCGATTGGGAGAGATTTGCTGGCAATGATGATGTTTTAAATAGACAAAATGATTTAAAAGTGCCTCACTGGGAATAAAATTTAATTTTGTAGAAAACATATGTAACAAAATCCAAAATTGGGATTATATAGGATTTTATTATCTTGTTGATATCGAGTACCGTGTGTGAACGATTGGAACTTGGAAGGAAGTGATAAAAGTTGGATGTGTCTACCTGAAGGTCTAATAACATGTGAGAGCCAAGAAGGTTCAAGAGAAGTTTCAGTCGTATACGATTCAGACTTTTGATGTTAAGGAAAAAGAAAAAAAGTTCATGCTAACGAAAACGTGAAGACACAAAGATGAGAAAAAAATGTAAAAAACACGAAAAGTGAAAAATATAGAAAAACAAAAACTTGAAAATGTAAAAAAAAAACGTTAAAAACATGAAAACGTGAAAAATATTTTTAATGTTAAAAACAAGAAAACGTGTAAAGTTCACGCTTTCTTATTTTCGCATTTGTTTATGTTTTTGTGTTTTTTCGCATTTTCATGTTTATTATTTTTTTGTGTTTTCATACTTTCGTGGTTTTTCACGTTGTATTTTTTGCATTTCGTCATTTTTTCGCGGTTTTCACATTTTTGTGTTCTCACGTTTTTGTGTTTTTGTGTTTTTTTGCATTTTCGTGTTTTTTGTATTTTTTCATATTTTTGTGTTTTTCATGTTTTCGTGGTTTTGCATTTTTCATGTTTTCGTGTTTTTCACGTTTTTTTTCTTCATTTTTTCGTGTTTTTGTGTTTTGTTATAATGTGTCCGTGTTATTCATATTTTTCGTATTTTTATATTTTTAATGTTTTCCATTTTTTTAGGATATAAATTATGAATTTGCCAAAACTTATAGGTTTTGAGAAATTGGCTAGAGAAAATATTAGGTATTTAATGAAAGGTAATTTTATAAATTACAAAAATATAATATAAACAATAACTATTCTTAGGTTAAAATTAAGAATGACCATTCCACAAAAACAAAAAATAGAGATTCCATGAAATAGTTATTTCATATAAAAAAATCAGCCAAAAATATGAATAGTCATTCTTTAAGCCATCTGTAAGAGTATCCACGATGGTTGGTAACAACCATTGTGGCTTATGTAGGATAAGTAATAAAATGTAGCAACATCTCGTTAGAAGGGATTAATTTTTTAAATTTTTTTGGGGTTCAGAAAAATATATTAATTAACAATAGATATTGAAACTGTAGTTTTCCAGAGCTAAGCCATAATTTTGTACCACTTTTTACAGCTTTCTACGCATAGGGGAGGAGCTTCACTTGCTGATTATGGCGATGCAGCCAATGAGGTCCTCCGTACATGTAAAAAGTTTTAATAAGGCTGAAAGTAATTTATGAAGATGAGAGAGAAAGACTTGTTACTTAATTATTATGTGAGATACTTAAATTTGTCACAATAGATTATTGATTTATTTCAACCATGGATGTAAAAAGTTTCAATAAGACAGAAAGTATTTTATGAAAATGAGAAAGAATGACTTGTTACTTAATTATTATATAACTTACTTAAATTTGTTGCAATAGGTTATTGGTTTATTTCAGTCATGTTCACATGCACTGTATTTATTATAACTACACTTATACAAGTAACAATCAAATTAGACCCATTAAAGATGGTCTAACTGTACAAGAAGTAACAATCAAATTAGGTCCATTAGAAATGGTCTAACCGAACAAGCTCTAAGTCATGAATGATGAAAATATAAATATCTTGAAGAAGAACATGTTGTCATCAACTTAAAAGTCATGAGATTATAAAAAATGGACTAAGTATAAATTAATAATTGAACACTCGCTAATCCCACCATTTAATTTGTGAACTGCTATATACTGCAACTATTATACTTTTCACCGCACCCTTTTGACATTTATGCCCTCCTCACAATTTCAAACCAAAAACTCTCAAATCCTTTCTAGCTTTTTTAGATTTTCAAAAAACCCGACCTAAAACGACATGGCACCAAGCAAGGCGTGGGAAAAGACTTTATGAAGGTTCCGGTAAGTTTTAATTTAAAAAATTGACTGAAATCACGAGTTCCGCTTCCAAAATCGGAGGCAGAACCCTTTTTTTTCACTAAACGGACCACCGATGTCGTTGCCACCACGGGCGGAACGGACGAACTGTCCGTTCGTCCGTGGTGGCAACAGCATCGACCATGCTTTTCAATTTACGGTGGAAAGCATGGCGTACTCGTTCCACCATTAGATGGAACGAGTGGCGCACCAGTTCCACCTTATGGTGGAACTTGGTGCCGCTGCCGTTCCACCTAATGGTGGAACTAGCGGCCCGTCCGTTTGGCCCTACGGTCAAACGAAATGCGCTGTCATTTTGGCTGTTGGGCCAAACGATTGCGGCACCCGGGTCGGCCCTGGGGCCAACCCCCGCGCCGCAACCGTTTGGCCCAACGGCCAAACTGACAGCGCATTCTGTTTAGGCCAAAACGGGCCCGAATTAATTTTTTTTTTAAATAATTTTTTTTTTGAAAAAAATTTAATTCGGGCCGCCTCTTGGTAGTCCCAAATTATTAAAAAAAACGAGAAATTGAGTATATTAAAAAAAATGCTTTATTTGCTTACATATTTTATTTTTGTTTTACAGGCTGATATTGCTGAGGGTCGTTCGGGCCACAGGCATACAAGCTCACGTGTTGTGACTTCCTCTGTCTAGAGGCTGCGGACGGAGCAGAGAATGATGGGGATGCCTAGAGGGCACAGACTGCACACGACGAGCATGTTAGACGTCAGGAGATGGACGGAGATGAGTCTATGCCTCCTCAGAGTGCTTCTTCTATATGAGTACCTCCTCAGACAGTGACCAGAGGTCGAGACGAACGTTTTGCTGCTACAGCAGGATCGCCTTCGGGTGAGAATTTTAAATTTAGTTATTATTATATGATTTATTCGCGATTAGTAGAAAATATACGAATATTCTGAAATGAGTTTACTTTAATTTCAGATAGCAGCAAGCGCGCTCTAGGAGTACTGGAGAGGATGACTGGATCGTGAAGACGCCGGTTCCCGGAGGTCCATCTGATGGTCTTGTGATCCTGAGGTTTTTAGGACATATTCCCTATGCTATCTAGAGCGGGCAGGATAGGGGCCTCCTCCGGTGTCAGACACGCTCAGTCTATTATGGGAAGCTGTGTGTATGGTACAGTGGTGCTTCTAGGGATGCTTTTCTTTGACGGCTGCTAAAATAGCACATGTCTTTGCTTGAGCCGAACTCATATCACGCACAATTAATTTAGATGCGGTACTGAGTCCGCTCATCTGCCGACTTCCCTCTGGATACACACGTAACGTATGATTGTGCTGACCAGTTAATCCAGCCTTAGCCTTTATCCCCCAACCAGAAAGTTCTGGCTGTTGATAGGCTTTAATCTCAAATTTACACCTGCACGCTTTAGTTTACTTTTTCTTATTAACCCTACATCATCTGTTCTCCCTCTGTAGCGTTCACCCCGTGAACATCTCAATTTCTTTTGCTTTCTCCCATGTTTCTGCAAAGATATTATAATCTTAAACCCAATTCGAATAGCTACCTGTTTTGACCAATTAACAGCATCTTCACACGAAGGGAAAACGATGTCCGTTATAAAACGGGAACTGTAATCAATGCTGTCGGGTTGCCAATCTTCTAACGGTTTTCTTTCCCCCATGTTTGTGCGAAGATATTATAATCTCAAACCCAATTTGAATAGTAATCTGTTTTGACCAATTAACAGCATCTTCACACGAAGGGAAAACGATGTCCGTTATAAAACGGGAACTGTAATAAATGTCGTCGGGTTGCCAATCTTCTAACGGTTCCTGAATATATAAAAAATACATAATAAGTATTAACAATACGTACAAAAATTTAAAAAGTAAAATTCGGGTGCATAATAGGTATTAACAATACGAGTAAAAAATAAAAAATAAAAATTCGGGGCTTATTCGGGCAGGCTGCCCGTTAAAAATTAAAATTCCGAGCTTGTTCGTGTCACGTCTGTGTCTAAATTTCTAGAATTTATATCTAGATATTAATATATATTATAATTATGGGGTATGTGATTTTTATTTGGTGTTATAGGAAAAATTTGCAGTTAATTCGAGGGGTTTAGGTATAAATTAAAAGTTTAGAGTAATTATTAAAAGATTATATAAAGATGGAGGACCAAAATGGATATTTATCAAATTTTGGATATATATCCTGAATCTTCCAGGACATATGCATCGTCTTCTTCTTTATTTCTTTTCTCTTCTTCTCTATTTCTTTTTCTTTTTATCAAATCGTTCTTCGACCGTTTCTCCACCGTTTCTTTGATTTACGGAGATTCGACCGTCCAAATCACTTGAAACTTAACCTATAGCATCCTTAGGCATAGATCTAAATCCTAACCGAAGAGTTTTTGAGTTTTGGAAGCGTTTGGAGGGAAAACGTCTTAGACTGATTTAGCGGAGAATTGAACGGGTGTATTTTCTTCAATTCATAGCTAAGGTAAGTCACTATCAACTATATTTTGAGTTTTATGTATATAGATATATATATATAATCAAGGAATTGCCAGAAATTGATATTTTAGGGTTATGTTAGAATTTTGTAAAATTGGGGTTTTTCACAATCTTGCTTTTTATTGTGAAATTATAGTTCAAATGAACTATTGACTATGTTTAAATATGAATTACAGATTTTGCTAGGTTATATTGATTTGAGGTTTCGTTGGTTGATTAATTTTGGAATTTTATTTGATTAACGATTGATATTTTGGAGAATTGAACACTTGTGAACTTAATTATGATCAAGTGAAGTATATACATATATGTTTTTGGTTTCAATCTATATTATATATATGGAATTAAATGTTTGCTATCCATTGAGAGCAGCCAATTGAATTGTCGGAAGACTTGTCCTATAAAGAGGAACCAATAGATATCCTAGCTAGAGAACAAAAAGTCATCAGGAACAAAACCATACCACTTGTTAAAGTTATGTGGCACAGACACTCTCGTGAGGAAGCAACCTGGAAAAGAGAGGAGGATATGAGACAACAATATCCCCATTTATTCACCTAGACGGGTAATTACAATTTCGTGGACGAAATTTCTTAAGGTGGGGAGGATTGTCACGTCCGTGTCTAAATTTCTAGAATTTATATCTAGATATTAATATATATTATAATTATAGGGTATGTGATTTTTATTTGGTGTTATAGGAAAAATTTGGAGTTAATTCGAGGGGTTTAGGTATAAATTAAAAGTTTAGAGTAATTATTAAAAGATTATATAAAGATGGAGGACCAAAATAGATATTTATCAAATTTTGGATATATATGCTGAATCTTCCAGGACATATACATCGTCTTCTTCTTTATTTCTTTTCTATTCTTCTCTGTTTCTTTTTCTTTTTATCAAATCGTTCTTCGACCGTTTCTCCACCGTTTTTTTATTTACGGAGATTCGACCGTCCAAATCACTTGAAACTTAACCTATAGCATCCTTAGGCATAGATCTAAATCCTAACTGAAGAGTTTTTGAGTTTTGGAAGCGTTTGGAGGGAAAACGTCTTAGACTGATTTAGCGGAGAATTGAACGGATGTATTTTCTTCAATTCATAGCTAAGGTAAGTCACTATCAACTATATTTTGAGTTTTATGTATATAGATATATATATAATCAAGGAATTTCCAGAAATTGATATTTTAGGGTTATGTTGGAATTTTGTAAAATTGAGGTTTTTCACAATCTTGCTTTTTATTGTGAAATTATAGTTCAAATGAACTATTGACTATGTTTAAATATGAATTACAGATTTTGCTAGGTTATATTGATTTGAGGTGAGGGCGAGCCTTGGCGCAACGGTAAAACGTTGTTGTCGTGTGACCAGAGGTCACGGGTTCGAGTCTTAGGAGCGGCCTCTTGCCAATTAAATTGGCAAGGGAAGGCTTGCCCCCAATACACCCTTGTGGTGGGACCCCTCCCCGGACCCTCGTTCAGCGGGGACGCGTAATGCGACCGGGCCGCCCTTTTTTTTATATTGATTTGAGGTTTCGTTGGTTGATTAATTTTGGAATTTTATTTGATTAACGATTGATATTTTGGAGAATTGAACACTTGTGAACTTGATTATGATCAAGTGAAGTATATACATATATACATATATGTTTTTGGTTTCAATCTATATTATATATATGGAATTAAATGTTTGGTATCCATTGAGAGTAGTCCGGTATGGTGGATTTAATTTTAAAGACCATATTTAGTGAGAAATATGGCCTGTGTACACAGTCTGAAGACGTATTGGGTATGGCAAAAAAGTGTTGGATAAGACCATATGGGATAGGCAATGTTAAGAGACATCTCGTATATGTTGTGAATTGTGATTTGAATTATAAGGGGATGAACTCAAGAATGGATACAAGATTATATATTTTTGGTTTTTGGTTTAATACCTTGATCCTATTATGAACTTTAGTTTTGAGTATATTTTACAAGGTTTTGATTAAATCCTTTATAAATGTATATATATGTAGTTATATTAAGTAAAGTTGATTTTTATAGCTGATAGTTTCTTATTGAGATTTTTATCTCATGTTTTCCAAATGTTTTTAATGTTTTGTTTTAGGCGAAGAAGTGCAAGGTACCGAGAGGGATACTCGATCCTAGGGCGAGGTTCGGTTACAGCTACGAGGTGCAAGTCGTCTCTAGGGTATTGCATCCATTTTGTTCATGTATGTGGATAGTATAAGGACACTTGTATAACTTGTTTTTGGTAGTGTCCTTTTGTTTGATATGCATTGTCTACATATATATATATAATTAGTTGAAGTTGAGAATTTGTGGAATAGTGTGATATTGGTTATGAGTAAATCATAACTTGTCTATATAGGTGATGTTGGAAAATCAGATTCATATCAGAATCTTGTGATGCATTTTTCGATCAGATATAGGTCTAATCTGTCATGGAGTCCTAAATGAAAGTTCTTTATTATTATCTTACGGTTCCAGGGGTTTTTGAATCGTCTTAATCGGACTCCGTATGAAAAAGTTATGCTGGAAATGACATATGATGGTCATTTTAACTTAAAACTAGAATTTGGTTTTTGCTTGATTTTTCTCCTTATTTGAGAGATACTGCTACTGGTTTATATAATAAGTCAGTAGTTATGTCTCACCGTCTTATCTGATCTTATTTTAGGTCGGGTTTGACAGTTCGGGCCTTTTATAGGCTAAACGGACAGGCTGCCCGTTAAAAATTAAAAAAGGGCCATTTTTAGTCTAAACGGGCAGGTCACTCTGCTCGGCCTATGACGGAACGAGCGCAGCACACGCGCTGCTCCTTCCGTAGATGGAACGAGCGTTGTTTCGCAGGCCGAATGGGTAGTTCATCTATTCGGCATGCGGATCGAATGACATGAGCCGCCCGTTCAAGCCAAATCCTTAAAAAAAATTCAAAAACAAAAATTTAATTTAAATTTAGTTCGTAATAATACCTCGTGTTCCAAATCATGGTCTTCGGAAATGTTCGGGTCCATTTTTGTCAAAGTCGGATTTTTCAGTTTGGAAGAGAAAGAGAGAAAAAGAAATTTGAGTTTTAGTACCAAAACAAATGAGGAGGGTATAAATGTCAAAATGGTAGGGTGAAAAGTATAATAATTACCGTATTAATACCCTTTAATTTTCTCTCTAACAACGAGGTAATTGGAGGTTACGTCATCATTGATAAAAAAAAACACAAAGATCAAAATAAGAAAAGGAAAGAGTTTGGAATTCCACACAAAAGAAATTTATCATTTTCACAAATGGAGTGGAAACTTGTATTATATGGCTGTCGACAAAAGCAATCAATAAAAATAATCCCTCTGAATTATTATTTATACTTTGAACATTTTTGTTTGAATTCATTTTTGGAGCTATTTTTTGAATTCCAAACAGAAAAAAAAGTACTCCTTCTGATTAGAATTAATTAATATTGTTTAAGGGAAACCATTCTAAATTACAATTCGTTTTTATTCAATTTCATTCTTTTTCTCAATTTTACCGTTGTTAAAAATTCTCTATTTAATACATACCTTTTCAATATGGAAAATTTATGAGGGAATATAAAAAAAATTACATCACTCTACAAATTTATTTATTTTAATTTATTATAATTAATAAAAATAAAGTACATATTGTTGGAGAATTAATCATTAAAAAAGAGATTATATAGTATATTGTCTTTTTAAACTTTATTAATAATTTCTTAATTTACAAAATTTTATCTTAAACCCTATATTTTTTTAAATAAAATTATTAAATAAAGTTTTAAAAGATAATATTGCCACATAATCTCTTTTTTAATGATTAATTCTTTAATAATATTCACTCTTTTTCATTAAAAACCGTATATTTTAAAATGATGAAAATATTGGATAAGAATTAGAAATATTTGCTTAATAAACAGTAACCAACAAATAAAAGCCGATAAACTAAACCCGTCCTTAAAATTAGACCTGTTCATGCGCCCATTGATCCGTTCAAGCCCGCCATTCATAAAATGGGCTTGGACATGTATATTTAACATTTAACCCAATCCAGTCCGAACCCATAAAAGCCCGAATGTATAATAATTTGGGTTTGGGATTTGTCTCAAAATCCAGACCCAACCTGGCCCGATCCATCCTTATAAAAAAAATGCTATATTTATCATTTTACTTTGCACTTCAATATTTTTTCTAATTATTTATTTCAAATTATTCAGGTTAGTAGTACATTGATAACTCAATTTGCTGAGTTAGAATTTAGTATTGTGTAAACAATTTTTCTTTTTATTGTTTATTCTAATATTTTATGCTATTTGATCATAATAAATAATTAAAATTTAATGCAACAAGAGTGTCTTATTTATTCCTTTTATACAAATCAAGGTTTAATTAGTCCCTGTTAACTTATTTTTACCTCTATAACTTATTTTTACCTCTGTAACATCTCATTTTCTTTCCTATTTAATGACTTATTTGTTTATAGATTAAATTTTATTATTTTGTTAATTGTTTTTTGCTTACAAAAATCATGTCCATTGTTTGCTGTTAAATTTTTTTACATCCACTGAATTTTATTGAATCAGTTAACTAAATTTTATTTTATTAATTTTTTTTTAAGTATAACCATATTTTTCAATTTTAATATAATTTATTTTTAATATAAATATATTAGTTGGACTGATCGGATTGGTCTTGGAAATTAGTTTTTGTAGTTTGGCTCAACCCGGTTCAAACCCGATATAAATATAATATGAACTGGGTTGGGCTTGGACAATATAGTTATGTGTCAATCCCACTTAGATCTGATCCAACCCTGGTCCGGTCCAATCCATGAACAAGTCTACTTAAAATTGACAATAAATTAGTTTTATAATAATATTTCATAAAATAAAACTGATGAGAGTGGGGCTAAGAGCTATGGCATCAATCATTCAGAGGTTGAAACTGACGGGTAAGGTAAAAGAATGTCCAACTGGTTCACACCTTTAATTTCTTGTTTTCCTTTTTAAAAAAACTAGTCGAAGACCCGCGCGTTGCACGGGAATACAATAGTATTTAACAAATTGATGTTGCTTTTTTTTTTTTAACAAAACATAACATTATTTAATGATAGTGGATAAATCTTTTTTATATTCTTATTATAATCCGGTCTGTCTCTATCCTATACTAACCATCTAATAGTAAAAATACACAGT
This sequence comes from Euphorbia lathyris, assembly GCF_963576675.1. Lineage (NCBI taxonomy): Eukaryota > Viridiplantae > Streptophyta > Magnoliopsida > Malpighiales > Euphorbiaceae > Euphorbia > Euphorbia lathyris. The sequence goes on from NC_088910.1 coordinate 95,806,534, forward strand.
TATTTTGTTAATTTGTAAAAATCAAAATAACCCTAAAATTTACCAATTATACATGTAGAAGATCATAAATTAGGATCGTTGTATGGTATTAAATAAACTTTCATTAAAATTAGATAAAATTAATATATTAGTATATGTTTTAAAAAAATGTTCATATATTTTTAATAAAGAGAACGATCAAGAAATGATTGATTGTAGTAAAAGTAAGATAAAAGTAAAAGATAAACAATGATTTGACAAAAAAAAAAAAATATAATTTTTATTTTTACACACCATCAGAATTAAAAATCAAATTACAAATTAGGGTAACTATAAAGATGATTTATGTCAAAACTGAAAGTTTTTTTTAATCTCTATGGATAAATGCATTGGATGCCTAATCAAGTTAAGCAACCCTTTATTATCTCTTCGTTCTGTCTCTGCTGGTGTTTTGATTTGAGTCGATCATGAGCTGAAAATGCTTTCTTAGCTATAATAATCATTTTAAGGACCTAAAACCAACTTTGTTTATAGCTTTAAAATAAAAATAGGATAAAATGGGAATTAATTTAATTTAATTTAATAAGTAATAATATTATGAATTACAATGGTGTTTGGATCTATGAAGAGGAAGATATTCGTCGTCTTACTCTTGATTTCTATAAAGCCCTCTTTAAAGAGGAAGACGTGGATCTGGACAAAGCTCTTTCCGGGATCACCTTTCCTATGCTGGAGGAGGATGCTATTGAAGAAGCTTTCCGTCCTATCGACCTGAAAGAAATTGATCTTGCCTTCTCCAGTATTGGAGCTACAAAGGCTCCAGGGATTGATGGTATTCCTGCTAGTTTCTACCATAAACACTGGGACACGGTGAAGGAAGGCATCTACAACTTTATAGTAGGGGTTTTCCGTGGCTCCAATGATATTAGCATGGTGAATAAAACCCTCATGGTTCCCATTCCTAAAGTGGAGAAACGTTCCTCCTTTTTAAAAATGAGGCCAATCAGCCTATGTAATGTGTTATACAAAGCTATCACTAAGATTGTGGCTAATAGGCTCTGGCGTATCCTTGCTGAGATTATTAGCCAAAATCAAGGTAGTTTTATTCCTGGAAGGCAAATGATGGACAATGTGGTTATTGCCCAAGAGATGGTTCATTCCATGAAAATAAGGAAAGGTAAGAAAGGGATTATGGCTCTCAAACTTGATTCGGAGAAAGCCTATGACCGTTTAAACTGGAGTTTCCTTATGGATAGCTTAAGGAAAGTTGGTATTCCTGAGAACTGGAGGAATGTGATTGAGGGTTGCGTCTCTTCTCCTGTTTTCCAGGTTTTGATCAATGGAGATATGTTTAATAAGTTCTCTCCTTCTAGGGGTATCCGCCAAGGAGATCATATGAGCCCATTTCTTTTTGTGATAGCTATAGAGAGGCTGGCTCATCTAAATCAAGAGGCTGTGAGTAAGGGGATTCTCCATCCCGTGACCATTAACAAGTTTTGCCCTCCTATTTCCCATCCGTTCTTCGTTGATGATGTGATGATCTTTGTGGAAGGGAATGAGGAACAAGTTGGTGTGGTCATGGACATCCTTAATTGCTTTTGCGCCGCTTCTGGCCAGAAAATCAATATCCACAAGTCTCGGATGATGTGCTCTAAGAACATGGATAGAAGTATGTGTAAAAGTCTTAGCGATCGTTCTGGTATTCCTCTTACTCACTCTTTGGGCAAGTATCTTGGGGTTCCCCTCCACACTGACAGAGTTTCCAAAGCCTCCTTTAGAGAGACTCTGGATAAAACTAATGGGTTGTGTGCCAGTTGGAAGGCTAATTCCCTCTCTTTGGCTGGTCGTCTAACCTTAATTCAGTCTATCAATTGTGCGGCTCCCAATCATATCATGCAAGCCTGTAAGTTGCCTGAGCCGGTTCTCAATGAACTCGACAAAATTAATCGGCGCTTCCTTTGGGGAGAGTCTGGAGAGGGAAGGAAAATTCACCTCGTCCCTTGGAAGGAGATTTGCCAGCCCAAAAGTAAGGGGGGCCTTGGCATTAGACAAGCTAAGGACAATAATAAAGTTTTACTTATGAAGCTCCTCTGGAGAATGTGGCAAAACCCTTCTTCTCTTTGGGTTCGTCTGCTTTGTGGCAAGTATCGAAAGGACAAAATCTTTGGGGGCCCAAAGAAGAGAGTTGTCAATTGTTCTTTCCTTTGGAAAGGGCTCAGTGTTGTGTTTACTGAGTTTTGCTCGGGAGTTGGCCTGGAGGTGGGTAATGGTAAGTCCATTAGCTTCTGGTATGACACCTGGATCGGTGATAAACCTCTTATAGATCTTTGTAGCTCCCCCCCGAGTAACATCTGTAACTGGAAGATTGCTGATGTGGTGGACTCTGATGGGGACTGGATTTGGTCTAAGTTTGATTCCTTATTGAGCCTGGATAATCTCCTCAGAATCAGGGGAGTGAAGATTAGTAATCTTGAGGAAGACAAAGATAGGCATTGTTGGGCCCTGACTAATAATGGTGCTTACTCTTGTAAATCTGCCTTTGAAGCCTTTACTCTAGATAAATCCGACCCCCCTCGGATACTTGGAAGTCCATTTGGGCGATGAAAATCCCTTTCCGTATGAGGAGCTTCCTGTGGCTAGGCGTTAAGGACAAGTTTCTTACTAATTCGGATAGACATAGACGGCATTTGGCGGATTCAAGAGCTTGCAGCAGATGCATAGGCCAAGTTGAGACCCTTTGCCATGCCCTTAGGGCCTGTTCTAGAAGTAAGGAAATTTGGCAGAAGATTCTCCTGCACCACATTCTCCTTTCCTTTTTCGCCTACTCTGAGAATGAATGGTTCTCCAATGGGGTTAATGGTAAGTTATTGGCTAACATGGAGCAGGGAGACATTTTCTTTGCTATTGTCTGCCACCATCTCTGGAAATGGAGAAACGAGGAGATCTTTGGTGGGACGACTATGTTCATTCAAAATTTACCCGAGTTTTTCTCGAATAAGCTCCTTTCTATTTCTGAGAGCTTCAAAGGGGACTCCCTTGTTAAGTCCACCCAGAATAAAGAGGTTCACATTATTGGGTGGTGCATGCCGAAGGAAGGGATGGTGAAGTTGAACACGGATGGCTCCTGCCTCATCAATGGTAGAATCGCGGTCGGGGGTGTTCTCAGAGACACAGGGGGTGACTGGTTGTCTGGATTCACCCATAACCTGGGTTTGGGTTCATCGTTTTCCACGGAGCTTTGGGGTATTCTGTCTGGTATAAAGCTTGCCAGAAATCTGGGCATCAATCGGCTTGCTGTGGAGTCTGATAACAAGGAGGCAATTAGTATGAACTCTAATAACCATGTTGTTTGTCTTAGTAGCCAGAACCTTATTAAAGCTATCAGAAGCCTTGGTTCCTCCTTTGAGTCCCTTGAGTTTAGCCACATATTCAGAGAACAAAATCGGATTGCAGATCGCTTGGCGGCTACTGGGCATGAAGGATTGTTAGGTGTTACCACCCTATCTGATCCTCCTATCTACCTCGCGTCTCTCCTCTTAAAGGATAGGATTGGGGTTAGCTTTCCCAGGCTAGTTTTGTTTGTGTTTTCCTTCTTTTCCTGTTTCTACAAAAAAAAAAATACCTAGAAATTATAATTCTAAAGTTAATAAAAAGTAAAATGTCATGAAATTGCACATTCGTTTTATCTAGTGAAATTGGCTGTATAACTTAACATATAATAAAGTTGATTTTCCACCATAGGTTATTTAAGGCATAATTAAAAATAATTACGACTAAAACCCATGCTTGAACAATATGAGCTTATAACTTGAAGCTACCCATTCTAGTGCAAAATTCACCCAGTGCAACATTTCAATACTTGATTGCAAGACAGAAAAGCTTTATAACTGTAAATCTGCTAAGACATCAACAAATAAGAAGTTAAATGTTGAATAAATCATGAACAATATTTGCTATTCTCCATATTCAATATGGTAATGTTTATTAGGCTGGCATTCAGGGGTAGATATAGGCCCCTCCGAACTACAATGACCAGAGTTGTTTCGGCCTCTCTATTTCCATAAAATTTGAGACTGTGGTGGTTCCAAGAATTTTTGATGGAGTGCTTTCTATTTTTTATCTAAATCTAAAATTCTAGTTTTTTTGGCCAATTAGAAAATTTCTAATCTTTGGCCCAATTATTTTTATTAACATAATTTTTTTATATGTACATAATCATAAACATAATGTAGCTAAATAATGGAATACGAAATCAATTTCAATAAACTAAAAATGACATTTTACTTGTAAATCAAATGAACTCAGAAAAGATAAACTTTTAATAGGAAGATCATCTTATAATTTAGTAAAATACCAAATCCCAAAATCACTCATTAACAGTTAAACTTTGGCCTGCATAGCAGCTTCATCCTTCATCTCCTTCATAAAGCTCCTGCAATTAATTAGGGGGGAAAAATTGTGAACACCCAAATTAGGTTTTATAACCACATCAAAACCCTTATAAGGGTTTTATGTTAATTCAATCAGAAGGTGACTGTGAAATGAATAGAAAAACTAATGATTGGATTGCAGAAATCACTGGTACATTGTTGGCCGAATGATTTAGATTCTACCCAGTTTATAAACGGGAGAAAGATGAATGATTTGGATTCTTCTAGTTTATAAATAGGAGAAACGATGAAGGTAAGGGGTGGATGGAGGGTTTTTGAAATTAAATTAAATAAAGGGATAAGGTATCAAAATAGGCTTAAGGTTTTGATAACTTGCCGGATCCGCTTTGATATTCTCTGCTGGAGTTACCTGCAAAACAGAGCCGGAGACAGGATCTCCGGGAAAACTCTCCGACGATCAAGTCAGTTTTTATAAGAAAGTTGATAATTTGACAATAGTCTTGTGGGGAAAAAATGTGAACGTACCTCTCCCCTTTAGCCTTGGGGCTTTTTATAAGTGTTCATGAGTAACCGCCGAGGGCGGTTACTTCTTCCAGGCCACGTTCCGAGGGCGGTTGCTCTTTTTTAGGCCCTGTCCCTTTCGTGGCTTTCGTGGCAACAAACGTGGTATCGTTTGTTTTGAGTGGGAGTTTTGATGCTCCATTTAGGAAATGCGGGGCGGTTACTCACTTCACCCGCTTCCTCCATTCGGGTCCCATCCGATCTCAGACCATGGGTCTAAGTATGGGATGGGACCGTATAATGAATTCGGCCCGTTTTGGCTTCGCGGGTCATCATATACCTCCCCCTTAGTTTGGCAAGAGCCCTTTAGGGTCTTTTTATAGGAGACCTTTCATTTTTTGTCTGGATTTTCAAAATTCGAAAGTTGTGACTTTTCCCTTTCCCATCGCTTTTCCGGCATCCACCTTTTGCGTCGTTTCTTTTCCGGCATCAACCTCTTTGCATCTGTTTTTCTCTATGTCGTCGTTCATATGTAAGTGTTCCTTTCCAGAACTTGTACTTCACTCGACTCTTTTACTTCTGTTCATTTTTCTTCAACTTCATTTTCTTCCTAAATATGTCGAACCCTGACCTCGACTTTGCACCATTCGACGAAAATTACGTCCGCGAGGTCTCTCACGAGGTCGAGGAGATGGTTGATGAAGCTTCAACCAGCTCTCCTGGGTCCAATTCTCATCCCACCGACTTCCTCCATATGGCGGATACAACCGACGAGGGTTTAGGTTTTGACCCTAAAAAGTTGATTCCGCCACCTGTCCCAACCCCTCGTTTATTGCCAAAGAAGGTTAGGTCGGGAAGCCTAGTTTGTCAAGAGAAAATTGATGATTTGCGGGAGCATTATCCTTGGCTCCAAGGTCTCGAGACCATCATTCCTGGGAAGGATAGAGGACCGGGCGATTACCCAAAGGGGTACTTCACCATTTTCGTCGCCCAGATTATCTGCGGCTTCACTTATCCGCTGGCGGATGAGATTGCTTCCGTCCTAGGCGGTTATGGAATCGCGCCCGGGCAACTGCATCCTAATGGATGGGCCGACTTGACTCTAGATAAATTCTTGGCGGATTGTTTGGAGGTCCCCTTCTCGCTCAAAATCTTCTCCAAGCTCCACCATTTCAAAAGCTCGGCGGGGTATTTTACTTTCATCCGCCAGAGCGGATACTATGGTTTTAACGAGAAGCTGAACAAGATCCGTGAGTGGGATCGCTCCTACTTTTTTATCAAGTTTAATGAGGGAAATCCGAACTTCCTTCGTCGCTGGAACCGACCCAACGTAAAGAGTTTGAACTTCGGGTACCCCAGCAAGGAAGAATTCACCGTTATCAAGTTCCTGAAGAGTACTCCTCCTTTTGTATGGACATATGATCAGGCCTTCCATATGCTAAGGAGCCAAGTAGCGATTGCCTACCGTGAGGGAGATCGCGTTGTCTATATCCCTTATCGCGTTTTTGTACAAGGTACTTTTTATTTCCAAGTTGATGATTTCCTTTAACCCTTTGCAGGGGTGATCCTTTATCTCAAATCGCTGCAGATCGGGAGGCCAAAGCCCTAGCGAGAAGGAAGAAACGGACGGTGGGAACCGCAGGGGCAAATTCTTCTGGGGGAACGATTCCTACTATTGAGGCGGCTTCTCCTGTAAGGGCCTCCATTTCACAAGGTCCCACTTCTGCCTCCGAGGATCTTCCTTTGACTAGGAAGCGAAAGATAAGTGCGGATACAGAGTCTTCTCGCCCCAAGAAGAAGAACACCTCTGTGTCCCTTACTACTGGCGGCACACATGTATCCGCCTCGTCTAAAGGAAATAGCAGTACCCCAATTCACGAGGTATCTTGATCTATTCCCTCTTTCTATGTTGCTACTTTTATGAGCTATCTGCTGTTCTCTTGATATTTTCCTTTACGCCTTTGCAGCCAATTCCCGACATCGGCGGATGGTGGACTAGGACCTTTGGCATGGCTGTGAACTTTTCTTGTAAGGACATTGTCTCTTCCATATGCAATGTCCTCGGGCGACTTCCATCTGCTTCCCGTATGCGCGAACAAGTATCGCTCCCTACCGCCGTGGAGGGGGTCGAGAAGCGTTCTGTAGAAGTATATTGTTGCTTTGTCATTCTCTTTCAAGGATCTTGCGTCCATCGTAACCACATATTTCTATTCGCCCTTTTTTATTCGTGAGTTGTCTTATACGCAGATTATCAATTTTACTGAAGGCATTCTTCGAAGGGATGCTGAGCGAGCCAAGGAGTTGGAAGGTCTTAGTACTGAATTGGCGACTCAGAAGTCGCTTTATGATGATGTCCAAGGGAAGGTGAAGGTCCTAGAAGGCGACCATCAGAAGGCTGTGAGCGAGAAGGAGGAGGCTCTTAAATCCCTTCAGGCTAAGTCCGATGAGCTACGAAAGGCCCTCGATGATCTAGCTGATTCCTAGGAGATACAAAAGAGGAGGGCTGCGGAAATTATAGCTGAGGATGGTGCCCGCATCTACTGGTATGGGGAGCGAATTCATGCGGCTTATGAGTACGGGCATCAGGGTCTAGTACTTAACCGCCCCAAGGTTCCCATTCCTGGGAAGGATTTAACTGAGAAATGGGACAGGCTGGAAGCCGAGGATGCTGCTATGGACGAGGTACTCTTCTTAGATTGGAAGAGTTCCTAGGACCCTTTAATTAGCTGCGAGATCCCCACTCAGAACGTGGAAGAAGAGGCACCCCCTGCCGTTTCTCTACCTTAGCCAGAGGTACCTCTCACTGAAGAGGTTACCGAAGCGGTTACTGATTCAAGGGTTGAGGATTCGCTCGAAGTAGATCCGCCCACTAGAGGAGATGAGGGAGTTGATGTAGTCCAGGAGGACGTTAGGGGTGAAGGAGAGGAAGCTGTAGCATAGCTTAATTTATATTTGAACATTTGTATGTAACAAGCTGTCCGCATATATTAATTTCCTCTTTACTTTCCACTTTTCATATATGTGCGATTTGTCACTTTATTTTTGTGTTTTTTCATAGTTTAGTTTCCTTTTTCGCTAGGGTGGCCAGACCCAATTTGAGTACTCGTTTATTCGCTTAATTTCATGCCTTAACTTATAATTTTTCTTTCGAAAATATAATCATAAGGTTAATCATAAGGTTTTGCGAGTGATGCGTAATCATGCATCCGCCTTTCTTTAATAGGCAACACATTTATGTGTTTTTGACTTTAACCCTAAGGGTTTTGTGAGTGATGCGTAATCATGCATCCGCCCTTTCATTAATAGGCAACACATTTATGTGTTTTTATGAATAATCCACATTCGGACGTAACATATTGAATAAATGTAATAATTGAATACCTTTATTGATAAAGAGAAAAGGTTTATTACATAGGTACACCAACTGTGTGGGATCAAAGCCTCATTAAAACCTTTTATTAGAAAACCCAGTGGGAAAAACTCATAAAAGGAAAAAGAGTACTCGTCATTTCCTCGAACTACTCGGCCTTCTTGTATAGGCGTAGATTCTCTAGATTCCAGGTGCGCGGGAGCTTCTTTCCGCTCATTTCTTTTATTTCAAAAGTAGCCGGTCCCAGCCTTTTGGATACTTTGTATGGTCCGATCCAGTTGACGCCTAGCTTGCCTTTGCCATCTCTGGATTGTATTTTATCCGCTTTTTTCAAGACCAAGTCGTTCTCGTTGATTATTACTTTTCGCACTCTTCTGTCATGATATTTCTTGATTCTATTGCGGTATACTGCCATTCGCATGTAAGCTTTTTCTCTTCGTTCTTCCACAGAATCCAAAGCATCTCTAATGTTGATAGGATTTTGCGTGTCGCAATAATAAATTGTCCGATCTGTGGGCGACTTGATTTCAACAGGTAGGACTGCTTCGGCTCCATAAACTAGCGAGAAAGGTGTTTCACCTGTTGCTGCCTTTACAGAGGTTCTGTATGCCCACAACATATGGGGGATCTCATCCGCCCAACCTGTTTTTTTATCACCTAGCCGCTTCTTGATGCCTTGAATCATGGCCCTGTTGGTAACCTCCGTTATACCATTCGATTGGGGATGGTTTACGGAAGAAAAATGATTTTTGATCCCCATGCTTTCGCAGTATGTTTTGAATTTGGCACAGTTGAACTGGGTGCCATTGTCAGTTATAAGCTTTTGCGGGATTCCAAATCGCATGATAATGTTCTCTCGTAAGAACTCGATCATTCGCTCAGGTGTTTGTGCGGTTACTGCCTCTGCTTCTACCCATTTGCTAAAGTGGTCCACTGCGACTATCAAGTACTTCCTCTTCTTTGTCGTTTCTGGGAATGGACCCACTATATCGATTCCCCATGTTGCGAATGGCCACGCCGTCATTATAGCAATTTGTTCTGCTCCGGGAACATGCTTTTCATTCGCATGGATTTGGCAGTTGTGACATTCCGCAACCATCCTCTGGGAATCTTCCATCACATTGGGCCAGTAGTATCCCATCAGCTTGACTTTTCTTGCCAACGCCGCCGAAGCTTCGTGTGAGCCACAAATTCCTTCATGTAGTTCTCGCAGCACGTAGTCTCCTTCATTGCGACTAATGCATTTCAACCATGGATATGTGTACGATTTCTGATACAGAATTCCATCCCGCATTGAGTATCAAGCCGACTGCCCAACTAGCTTTCTAGCTAAGCTCTTATCAACCGGCAAATCTCCCTGTTCCAGATATTGGCGGATGGGCATCCGCCAATCTTCATCGTCTTCCAGTTCTTCGATGACCATAATCTGATCAACCTCGAATGCTGGTGTCGATTTTATTTACAAACTGCATGTTTGTTTACTCCATGGTTCTCTACTTGCTGCTGCTTTTGCTAATTCGTCCGCCTTTGCATTTTGGCCTTGCGGAACATGCACCATTTCCCAAATGACTCCCTTGTGCGTTAACTCTTGTGTCAATCTGCCGACTACCTGATGGTATTTTACTAGCTCCTCTTGTTTCACCAGATAATTTTTTGTGATCTGGTTTATCATGAGTTTGGAATCACTGTAGATTACCACTCTTTCTGGGGTGAGTTCGTTGAGCAACTTCAATCCGCATATCATAGCCTCGTACTGTGCGGCATTATTGGTAGTTTTGAAAGTTAATTTTGCTTCATAGCACAAGTGAATAACCTCCGGGCCCTTGATGACGACTCCCAGCCCAGCTCAATCTGTAGATAACGCCCCATCTGTGTACATGCTCCACTCTTCTTTTTGTGCCTTCGGACATTCATCGTCATCCCAGGTGAATTCGTTCACGAAGTCGGTGAGTACTTGGCCCTTTAACGCTGGTCTTCCTTCATAGCGAATATCGAATTCTCCCAGACGAATTGACCATTCCATCAATCGGCCGGATGCATCAGGTTTCTGTAGTACCTTTCGCATTGGGATGCCAGTTCTCACGATGATAGTATGCGCCTGAAAGTATGGTTTCAATCTAGCCGCCGTGGTTATCACCGCGAGTGCCATTTTGTCCAACCTCGAATACCAGAGTTCTGCATCCTTCAAGACTTTGCTCACGTAGTACACTGGATATTGTTGCCCTTCTTCTTCTCGCACCATCACAGTGCATATTGACATACTGGTGACGGATACGTAAAGAAATAAATCTTCTCCGTCCTCTGGCCTGCTCATTAAGGGCGGATAGCATAGCAATCGCTTTATCCCTTCAAATGCTTTTTGACAGTCCGACGTCCATTCAAAGGACTTGGATTTTTTATGGCATTGTAAAAAGGTAGACATCTCCTAGCTGAGCATGATATGAATCACCCTAATGCCACTAACCGCCCGTTCAGTCTCTGTACTTCCCTTATGTTCCTTGGCGTCTTCATCTCCATTACTGCTTTAACCTTTTTAGGATTCGCCTCAACCCTTTTGCCGCTAACAATGAACCCCAGAAACTTTCCCGCTCTTGCTCCGAATGTGCATTTCTCTGGGTTCAATTTGAGGCCATATTTGATCAACACCTCCAGGATTTCTTTGATATCCTGCGGGTGGTCTTGCATTTTCTTGCTTTTGATGATCATGTCATCAACGTAGATCGAGAAGTTCTCACCGGATTTTTCTGAAAATATCTTGTTCATCATCCTCTGGTATGTTGCTCCCGCGTTTTTCAATCCAAAGGGCATCACCTTGAAGCAATAAGTCGCCTGGTGAGTTATGAATGATGTTTTGATTTCATCCGCCTTCTCCATGGGTATCTGATGGTAACTGGATTTCACGTCGGTGAATGATAAAGCTTCATATCCTGCAGTCCCATCTACCAATATATCAATGTTAGGAAGCGGATACATATCCTTCGGACATGCGTTGTTCAAATCTTTGAAGTCGACGCACATTCTGTACGTTCCATTTGGCTTTTTGACTAGCACCACATTGGCTAGCCATTCCGGATAGGTGACTTCTCGAATCGCATCTGACTTTAGTAAATCCGCCATAGCTTTTTCAATCGCCTTCTGCCGCTCTGGGGCGTGCCCTCTCTTTTTCTGCCGTACTGGGGTTGCACCTTTGTCCACATTCAAACGATGGGTCGCTATATCTGGACTTATTCCCTTCAGTACTTCATTCGGAGCGGCGAATGCCGACTCGCATCGGATCAATACGTCGGTAATGGCTTTCTTTGCTTCTTCTGAGAGTCCAGCCGCTATTCGCACGTTCTTGTCATTTGAGATGGCGAATAGTTCTGTTTCTCCCAATGCTTCCGCCGGCAGCTTCTCTTTGACTTTATCCTCTTCATCTGGTTTTGGTTCAAGTGACAATGTATAGGCCTGTTGAGATATAAGTTGATCACCTTCAACTATGACTCGGCCTTGGTGTGTTGGCAAATGTAAGGTTAAATGTTTCATTAAGATGAGCGACTCCGTTTCCGACAAGAATGGGCGTCCCAGAATTATGTTGTAGGCCAATGGGAGATCAACAATTGCAAATTCTAAATCACCTCGCCATTTTAGATTTTTATCGCCCATTTCTGCCTCCAACACCACCTGTCCACTTGTTTGAGAGGATTAACCCCCAAAACCAGTTAATCCATGAAGGTGTGTTCCACCCGCTCGTCGTTGATTCCCAACTTGTTGAATGCTGTCCGGGTAATGACGTTGCAAGAACTACCTGTATCAATAAGGACCCGCTTAACGTCCCATCCTTCAACGGCCATCGTAATCACCAGGGCATCCGCATGCGGCTCCGTGATTCTCGCAAACGAGTAATTGAGGGCATCCCCCCTATGCGTGTTGCTCTTTCGCCGTTCACGGTGAGTTCTCTTTGTTGGTGGTTCGTAGATTCTGCCTGCTATCACGTTTATCACCCCTTTTTTCTGCTTCTTTTCCGGCCGTGTTTCTCCCTCATGTGGGAGCGTTGTTTTCTCATCAATTGTTTCTTTTCTTACAAATTGACTCAGTTTGCCTCTCTCGATCAGCTCTTCTATTTCCATCTTCAGTTCGTAGCAATCATCTGTGTCATGGCCATTCAATCTATGGAACCTACAATATTTGTTAGGATATCACCCCAAACTGGTTCGGCCTTTCGCCTCAGGGAACCGTACATCCTTCTTCAGGGGGCTCTTTTCGATCCAAAGTAATACCTCCTGGCGAGTCGTGTTTAATGGTGTTTGATATCCTCCACTTTGAAAGGGGTGATCGCCTCTTCGAACAAAATTACTTTTGGACTGGGTCTGGCGCCGATTGTCCGAAGTGGATCTAACAGCATCTCTTTCTCGTCGGGTTTGAGCCCTATGCTCCCTGTTGACATCATCCACTTCCATGAATTCCTTTGCTATCTTCATAAGTTCGGCTACATTGCGCGGCTTGTTGCGGATGATTTCTTCCCGCATGCTCCAATCTGTGGTTCTATCTGCCATGATGTTGCGGATGCTCACGATATCCAGGTTCTGTAATCGCACCAGAATGTCGTTGAATGCGACAACAAATTCCCTTAGGGAACTATAGTTCCTCTGTTTGATCTCCTTCAGTTGCCTATCCGTCACATCCGCTGCTTTACAGCCCATAAATTTTGCACAGAAATCACGACTGTATTGATTCCAGTTGTGAATAGATTCAGCAGGTAAGGACCGAAACCAATCGGATGCTGCGCTGCCCAAAGTTGTCGAGAATAACCTGCAAATTATGCTTTCGCTCGCCCCTGCAACATCCATTAATTCTCTGTAGTTCCTGACATGAGCCTCAGGATCAGAATTTGGATCCCCATAGTATTTAGGTATCGCGGGCGCTTTGATTCTGTGATCAGGAATGAATTCTCGCAACGAAGGGGCAAAAGGTGAATCGCTCTGGACCTCTGCTCTCGGCCTAGGCGAGTACCCCATTCGCTCCATCATGCCCCGTAATTGATCTTCTAAGTCAATATCGGGTATTCGCCAAACTTCTTCCATCCGCTGTTGGTGAATTCTGGGTGGCATCCATCCGCCCATGGGTGTTGAGACGTGTGTCCGTTGGGGGATTAACCGCTGTCCCGTTATAGGATCAAAGTTCCATGTGGGCTCTCGTCCAGGCGTCATCAACTCCGAATGCCTGTGAGGAAAAGGTTCCACTTGTTGCAGCGGAAGTGTGCCTTGCACTCCTGGCAACGGTTGGGATGGCTGCCAGGTCGGATGTATCATCGTAATGAGATCTGGGTGAGAGTAGCTGCCCGGGTGGCTGTGTGGGTTTGTGCGACTACTCTGGCCCACTTGATTCGGTGCCTGAGATGGCTGTGGGAGCATTGTGGTGACATGGATAGTCGGCGATTGTGTTGAGATAACCACAGGTCCTTGGGGAGCAGTCGTCATGGAGGTATTGTGTTCGGCGAGGGCGGTTAGTAAATTAATCATTCGATCTCCAGCCGCCTGGCTCATGTTCGAAGCCAAGACTTGTCCTTCCATTTGCACGAAATCACTATTGGACATCTCCAGCTCAGTTTGCACTTGGACTTCCAATAAGGGACCCAATTGTCCCGAAGAACCCGATGCGCTAGGCACCACAGGCTGTGTACTTGCAGGTTGCGAATTTGCAATCCGTGGTCCCCTGGAGTTCATACTGGTTGATCTAGTGGTAACGCCGGTCGTTCGTGATGGTTCTGACATGTTCTTCGCGTACCTTTAACCAAATGTTGGTAAAAAAGGTCCACGTTCACCGCACCAATGATAACTTGCCGGATCCGCTTTGATATTCTCTGCTGGAGTTACCTGCAAAATAGAGCCGGAGACAGGATCTCCGGGAAAACTCTCCGACGATCAAGTCAGTTTTTATGAGAAAGTTGATAATTTGACAATAGTCTTGTGGGGAAAAAAATGTGAACGTACCTCTCCTCTTTAGCCTTGGGGCTTTTTATAAGTGTTCATGAGTAACCGCCGAGGGCGGTTACTTCTTCCAGGCCACGTTCCGAGGGCGGTTGCTCTTTTTTAAGCCCTGTCCCTTTCGTGGCTTTCGTGGCAACAAACGTGGTATCGTTTGTTTTGAGTGGGAGTTTTGATGCTCCATTTAGGAAATGCAGGGCGGTTACTCACTTCACTCGCTTCCTCCATTCGGGTCCCATCCGATCTCAGACCATGGGTCTAAGTATGGGCTGGGCCCGTATAATGAATTCGGCCCGTTTTGGCTTCGCGGGTCATCAGGTTTTTAGAAAAGTACCAATTTAGGCTCAACGTTCGAAATAACACCAATATAAACTTAATGTTTACAATATAATATCAATTTAGGCTTAACGCTTATAATATAGCATTAATTTAGACCTCACGTACAAAATAGCACCAATATAGGCTTAACGTTTACAAAATAATACAAATTCAAGCTTAACGTTTACAAAATATATCCAACTAAGCTAAATGTCACAATTAAATTAACCATATTATGTTATTTTCCTATTAACTTTATATACTATCCTTTTATTTTCCTATTATTTTTAGGTCCCATTTGTTTGGGGAAAAATATTATGTTCTGGAAAATTTTATGCAGGCAAAATATTGTGCAGGAAAATAAAATATTTTTCTGTGTTTGGCAACAACACTGGAAAATATTTTACAGTGTTTGGTTACAACACTTGACCTTATGACCATCAAGAAGATCATCCTTTGATAGAATTTGCATCCCTCTTTTGCCCATATGACCAAGTCTCATATGCCATATCTTTGTCATATCCTCCTGGTCAATCTCTGACGATGCAGCATTAGCTGAACCTGTAACAGTGGAACCTTGCAAGAAATACAAAGTACCATGCTTCACACCTTTCAGAATCACATGAGAACCTTTATAGACATGTAGAACTCCATCTTTTCCTAACCAGCTGAGACCCCTACTGTCTAACAGACTCAGAGATATCGGATTCTTCGTCATCAATGGAACATGCCTGACTTCGATCAACGTGCAGAACTTACCATCATATGTCCTCAACTTGATCGAGCCTATTCCAACTGCTTTGCAGACATGACTATTAGCCATTGAAATGCTACCTCCATCTACCTGCTTATAAGTTGAAAACCACTCTCTCCTTGGACAAATATGGTAAGATGCTCCAGAATCAAGAACCCACACATCAGAGTGATGAGTGTGTCCATCAGCAACTAGAGCAATATCGTTTTCAGAGCTGCTGTCGCCATCTGCTACAGCAGCAGAACCTGGTTGATTTTCTGATTTCTTCTTCTTCTTTGGACAATCAGTTTTCCAATGTCCTTTCTCCTTACAGTAATTACATGTGTCGTCTGGCTTGGGACCCTTTGAGAATGGCTTCTTAGACTTCTTCTTTCCATCGTTTCCCTTTCCCTTACTGCCGCTGGCAACCAGTCCAGAGGCCTGATTATCTGTACCTGTATTGCTCGCCTTATGGCGCAACTCCCTGCTATGAAGAGATGACCTAACTTCTTCCAGAGTCACAGAATCTTTACCAACAGTAAATGATTGAACAAAATTCTCATATGAAAGCGGTAAAGACATCAACAGAATCAAAGCAGCATTTTCATCTTCAATTTTCACATCAATATTACGTAATTCTAGTAATAATGTGTTCAATTGATCTAAATGATCCCTGAGTTGCGTACCTTCCTGCATTCGCAGGCCAAACAGACGTTGTTTCAGAAGAAGTTTGTTCGTTAGAGATTTCGTCATGTATAAGCTCTCTAACTTCATCCACAGACCGGCAGCAGTCTCTTCGTCTGAGACCTCAGTGATGACGTCATCTGCGAGGCACAACATAATTGTTGAATGTGCCTTTTCTTCCAGAATCGTCATCTCAGCAACGACTTCTCCTGTTGCCTTCTTCAACGGCGTCCACAGACCTTGTTGTTTTAACAAAGCCCGCATCTTGATCTGCCATAGACTGAAACTATTTCTCCCAGTAAACTTTTCGATTTTCACGTTCATCACAGACATCTTTCTCTCCAGAAAACAAAACCCCGATCGGAAACCAAAAGCTCTGATACCAGTTTGTTGTGCGGAATTAATGAACGATAAAATAATAAACAATCGAAAAACAAAGATTTACATGGTTCACCAACGTTGTGTTGGCTAGTCCACGGGCAGAAGGAGAATAGTATTATTAGGAGGCGAAAATCAGGTTACAATGATTAGGTTACATAATGGGGTATTTATAATACTCAATCTAACCTAATCCCACTAGGAACCCATGATCCGAATCCCAATCCAACTAGGAACCCATGATGGTAATGTTTATTAGGCTGGCATTCAGGGGCACATACAGGCCCCTCCGAACTACAATGACCAGAGTTGTTTCGGCCTCCATATTTCCATAAAATTTAAGACTGTGGTGGTTCCAAGAATTTTTGATGGAGTGCTTTCTATTTTTTTTATCTAAATCTAAAATTCTAGTTTTTTTGGCCAATTAGAAAATTTCTAATCTTTGGCCAATTATTTTTATTAACATAATTTTTTTACATGTACAGAATCATAAACATAATGTAGCTAAATAATGGAATACGAAATCAATTTCAATAAACTAAAAATGACATTTTACTTGTAAATCAAATGAACTCAGAAAAGATAAACTTTTAATAGGAAGATCATCTTATAATTTAGTAAAATACCAAATCCCAAAATCACTCATTAACAGTTAAACTTTGGCCAGCATAGCAGCTTCATCCTTCATCTCCTTCATAAAGCTCCTGCAATTAATTAGGGGGGAAAAATTGTGAACACCCAAATTAGGTTTTATAACCACATCAAAACCCTTATAAGGGTTTTATGTTAATTCGATCAGAAGGTGACTGTGAAATGAATAGAAAAACTAATGATTGGATTGCAGAAATCACTGGTACATTGTTGGCCGAATGATTTAGATTCTACCCAGTTTATAAACGGGAGAAAGATGAATGATTTGGATTCTTCTAGTTTATAAATAGGAGAAACGATGAAGGTATGGGGTGGATGGAGGGTTTCTGAAATTAAATTAAATAAAGGGATAAGGTACCAAAATAGGCTTAAGGTTTTTAGAAAAGTACCAATTTAGGCTCAATGTTTAAAATAACACCAATATAAACTTAATGTTTACAATATAATATCAATTTAGGCTTAACGTTTATAATATAACATTAATTTAGACCTCACGTACAAAATAGCAACAATATAGGCTTAACGTTTACAAAATAATACAAATTCAAGCTTAACGTTTACAAAATATATCCAACTAAGCTAAATGTTACAATTAAATTAACCATATTATGTTATTTTCCTATTAACTTTATATACTATCTTTTTATTTTCCTATTACTTTTAGGCCCCGTTTGTTTGGGGGAAAATATTATGTTCTGGAAAATTTTATGCAGGAAAATAAAATATTTTTCTGTGTTTGACAACAACACTGGAAAATATTTTATGGTGTTTGGTTACAACACTGGAAAATATTTTCCAACCACTAAAAACGTGAAAAAACACACAAAAATGTGAAATTTTGTTAAAAACACAAAAACTAGAAAAATGCGAAAATCGCGAAAAGTAAAAAAATATATTAAAAACATGGAAAAAAGTGAAAAACCACGAAAATATGAAAGAAAAAAATTAATGTTAAAAACACGAAAAACGTTTTTTTTTACTTTTTTGGCATTTTTGTACGTTTTCTCGTGTTATTAACGTTATTGTGTTTTTTTTGCATTTTTTCTTCACTTTTTTCGTGTTTTCACGTTTAGTTTTTTTCGGTTTTTCACTTTTTCACGTTTTCTTTTTTTTCGCGTTTTTTATTTTTCGCATTTTATTACTTTTTCGTGTTATTCACGATTCATGTTTTTCGTATTTTTCACGTTTTTGTGTTTTTTACGTTTTCGTGTCTTGTTTGCATTTTTCGTCTTTTCATGTTTATCGGGTTTTTCACTTATTGTCACGTTTTTGTGTTTTATTATTTTTCGCATTTTTGTGTTTTTCGTATTTTTTCACATTTTTGTGTTTTTTTTTGTATTTTTCAAGTTTTTGTATAATTCATGTTTTCTCACTTTTCGGCGTTCATGTTTTGTGTCTTTTCAAGTGTTTGCTGTTTTTTTTGTGTGTGTTTTGCGTTTTTCATGTTTGTTTATCTTTTTTTTGCGGGTTTTTTTCCATATTCTCGTGTTTTCTAATGTTTTCACGTTATTCATGTTTTTTCGTGTTTCATATTTTTGAATTTTTATATTTTTTAATGTTTTTCTCATTTTTCGCGTTTTTGTGTGTTTCGTATTTTTTCACTTATTGTCACGTTTTTGTGTGTTAGTATTTTTCACGTTTTTGATACTATATTGTAAACGTTAAGCTTAAATTGATATTATGTTATAAACATTAAGCCTATATTGATGCTATTTTAAACTTTGGATCTAAATTGGTACTTTTCCAAAAACCTTAGACCTATGTTTAGATTTTCTTAAAACATTCTTTGTATTGGTTTCATATTTTTTTCATCTCTTCATTTATATATTTTGTTCTTTGCCTTTTTGGAGGTGTCAACCTGATTGGGATTCTCGTTGGGCTAGGTCCGTATTTCAATAAAAAAAACATATTGAACCAACAGAGAAAGATGGAGGGTCGGTTTATTCAATTCTGAACGGGATGAGCTAATAAATTTGGGGGAAAAAGCAATTATTTACCTGCTCCCTCGTCAGTAAAAACCTTCTTAAAACAACTTTTTAATTTTATCTTAGCTTCCATAATTATATATAGTATAGATAGATTGGAGTTACTCCCAAAAGTGACTTTAATTTATTTATTTTTGTTTTATTAGAAAGATCAGCTTATATTAAAAAGATGCATTCTTACACAAAATATTCTCTAATTAATTCAGAATAAAAAAAACAAAGGTTAAGAAAATAAAAAATAATGATTAGCAAGTTTTATAAAATTTGAATCATCATCTCTTCCATTAAAATATTCATTTTAAATTAATTCACGTATTTTAAAAGATTGTAATAAAACTATTTTAAAAGATTGTAATAATATTAAAAATATATCAATATAAATTAATATTAAAAAAAAACTATCACGAAGCTACACCATCCCTGCTCAAAGGTAGAGTCAACAGTCAGGATGATCTAGCTCCCACGCCTAAGTTAGCTCCGCATGTTAAAAATTGACATTCCTTCCGGTTCATATTATGTCATATTTGACCAAATCACGTATATCAAAAAATGATTGATTTATATTAAATTTATAGTAGATATAGACTAAAATACCATTTACCACTCTTTATTATTGTTCACCATTTTCCATAATATTCATTAAATTACATCACTCGTTATACCTTGAAAAAATAAAATGAGAAAAAGAGTAATTATTGCGAAACTCATTAATGGGGGTAAAATAGAAAAAGTTTACATATAAAAGCTAAAGTGATAAATAATATGAAACAAGTCAAATCTTCTCTCTCTAATAATTATTATAAATCGGAGGAAGTATATGAAATCGTAACTGAAATTAGACTTTTATTTAGAGTTTTAAGGTTTCAAATGTTATATTTATGCAGTAATAAGTTCGAAACAATAAAAAATGAGTATAAAACATGGTTAATATAGCGTTATTTAATTTATATGCGAAATTTATATTTTTTTTACAGTTTAAAATAAAGTTTTATAATTTCTCTCTCTATATATAGATGTTTTTAAACGGTTAAAAAAGTAATACAACGCTTTATTAATTAAGTATTATGTTTAAAGGTGAATTTTCTAATAATTAACCGTCTAATGCAATAAAAAATTCAGAAACACAATCTATTAAAATTGGAATAAGAAGACATTGAGATTGTATTTTTTTCCCAAAAAAAAGTGATTGGTGTAATGTCACGTAGTTAATTATAGCACAAACATAAATAATAAAAGAAGATCGAAAGAGCTAATTATAAATCTAGCTCAACTAAGAGGGATCATTTACATATCTAACCTACTTTGCTTCCATTTTACTAAATTAGACCATTTCATCTACTTTGGACAAAATTACCCTTAGTTCTACTGATCGATGGATCGATTTCTGATATCAATCGTTAGTAATTTTTGAGATTTTTGAAGTATTATGTTCAATTTCCCGTAGAAATGGTATATTTTTAGCTTATACGTCTGCTTTTCTCACTGATCTTGCCTCTTTCTTCATCTATAATGATATTGTTTCAATTTTCTCAATTTCCACCATTTTTCTCCACGGTGTCGCATTTGTGACGAAATTTGTCGCATTTCGTCACAAATGCGACAACAATTGGCGCATTCGTCACAAATGCGATGGAATGCGACAACTGTTGTCGCATTTGTGACGAAATGCGACAAATTTCGTCACAAATGCGACAACAATGGAGGAAAATGGTGGAAGATATAGAAAATTGAAATGATACCATTACAGAAGAAGAAAGAGGCAAGACTAGTGAGAAAAGCAGACATATAAGCTAAAAACATACCATTTCTACGGAAAATTGAACATAATACTTCAAAAATCGCTAACGAATGATATTAGAAATCGAAGAAGATGAACTGAAGAAGAAGCGGAAGAAGAAGAAGCGGGAACAGATCCATCAATCAATAGAACTAAGGGTAATTTTATCCAAAATGGATGAAATGGTCTAATTTAGTAAGATAGAAGCAAATTGAGTTAGATATGTAAATGACCCCTCTTAATTGGGTTAGATCTGTAATTACTCCAGTTCGAAAATGGTTGATTCCAACCCAACCATTAGGAAATTAAGTAAAGTGGGCATTAAGTTTGTTTGAATGGGTTTATCCAATTAATTTAATTGCGGCTTCATTCATTGATTAGACTAAATTCTTCTTTCTTCTTCCACTTATGACCCATGATTGGATAGTTTGGTCAATAATCTTTGGATGATATAAAAAGATTAGTATAATGCATTATGATTTTTATGCAAATAGCCACGGAGAAAAAGAAATAAAGATGATACCAATAATAACGATAATAAACCATGGGGCTGTGGTAGAGTGGTAAAGGTCCATCCTTTCTTAACCAAAAGTCTAGGTTTCGATCCTTGACTTTTTAACAATTAGTATTTAATAAAATCATCATCTAGGGGGGGATTGCATTAACTATCCCCGATCACTAGTCTATCGGGGATTCCCCATCCCCGCCTCGAATAACATATGGGAAAAATTTTGGCTACCATCCACGTCCCGTGAGAAATCCTCATCCCCGCGGGAAATCCTCGTCCCGTTTAACTTTTTAATTTCTTTATTTTTTTTAAGGTTTCTAAGGTTTTGATTATCTAAGATTTTCATCCTCGCGGGGAATCTCTATCCCCGATGCATGCATTACTTATTAGCTTTCAATTTTTTTATTTTATAATTTCTACTATTAATTGCATAGGTTCCGTTTTAATTTCAAATCAATCTAAGAGCTCTTACTTAATCTATCTTAATTTATTTTTAGAATATATTCCATTTTAAAGCAACCAATTTACAACTCAGTCTTTTTAGTTTATTTTGTTTAGTTTATCTAAATCACATATATTTTTTTTAGTTTATTTTTTTGATATTCGGGTATTTAGCCGGGGATCCCCCATTAGGGACATTCGGGGACAGGGACGGGAATGGAACACGTGTAACCATACCCGTCCCGTCCCCGACTATCGAGGACAAAATAAAAACCATCCCCATCCTATGAGGATCACAAACGGGGATTCCCCATCCCCAACGGGGCCGGTCTTCAACAGAGATGAGGAATCCCTAACTAATTGACAGCCCTATCCCTCCTTTTTTTAACACTCCAAATTAAATGTTTCATAATTTTAATATAACTTTACTTTTATTTACCCTCAAACCAAACATAATAATATCATAAACCTTTATATTATATTATGGGATGCCCGCTATGGTTACTTTGTCTTAAGATCCAAAACCTTGTATCCTTTCTTGCAAACCTCGAATCCCATAAAAACAGCTGGATTCCCCCTTGCTTCAAACTTCCCTTTTTGTGGTATCACATTTGCATAAAAGCATAAACACCCAAAAATATGAAACATTGCATAATCAGGTGGTTTATTGTATAACCCTTCAAAAGGTGTTTTCCAATGTAAGACTTTTGATGGCAGAACATTGATGATAGTTGCTGCTAAAAGTACTGCTTCTCCCCAATATTTTGTTCATATCCCTAACTGAAAAAGTAGAGCATGAGCTATATTGAGAAGTTGTCGATGCTTGCATTCAACCACTCCATTTTGTTGTGGAGTATATGCACAAGACGTTTGATGTATAATTCCTTTTGACTGAAAATAAGATCGACACTGGGAGTTCACAAACTCGGTGCCATCGTCACTTCGCACTTGTTTCACTGATTGATCAAATTGTTTTTCTGCCATCGTAATGAAAACCTCAATTGCCTTACTAACTTGTGATTTGTGCTGTAAGAGTATTAACCATGTAGCCCGAGTAAAATCGTCAACAATGGTTAAAAAATAACGAGCCCCTGTAACAGAAGTAACAGCATAAGGTCCCCAAACATCACAATGCAACAACTGTAATTTGTGCTTACTTGTTATTGAACTTAAGGGAAAAGCAAGTCTATGTTGCTTGGCTCTTAGACAAACCTCACAAACAGCATTCTTATTTACAACTGTAATATTTGGAATATGACTCAGCACTTCATTAGAGACATGTCCTAATTTTGAGTGCCAAATATCCACACTATTATTCTCACTAAACGAAAACAAACATGAACTGTTCATATATGTTGTAACATTTTTCAAAATTGAACGTATAAAGGACCTATTGTTTAGCTTGTACAACCCTTCTGAAAGCCATCCCACTGCTATGACCTCATGTGTACTCTGATACTGCAAACAACAATAGTCTGAATAGAAAATCACAACAATCTTTGACTGTCGTAACAATTGCCCTACAGACAATAAATTTTATTTGAAAGAAGGTAAATGCAGCACATCTTGCAGTTGTATTGTAGAAGATAAATCAACATCTCCTATATGTTCAACAATCTGAGTATTTCCATCTGGCATAACTACAAGCCTTTTGCATTTTACCTGTTTGTGATTTTTGAACAATGATAGATTGGAGCACATATGACTGGTAGCTCCACTATCAACTATCCAACAAGTTGAAGACTTAATAGGAGAAAAAGGTTTAGTATATACATTACCAGCAAAACCAAAGAAGCCTGCAAAAGCGGAAAAGTCATTTGAGCTTGAGGGCGTCTGTTGATTCTTGGATTTCAACATTTTCTAGACTTCTTGGATCATGTGTGTCATTGTTTTTGCATCCATAGTATCCTATCCATTATCTTCAGGCTCACTGTCTAATAGAGTCTGCATAGAGTCACTGCCAATTACATTATTTGCCCTTAACACTGGTGCAGATTTGAGATGAGACTGTGTATCTTTGCCTCGACCTTTCCCTTTCCGTGGATCCTTGAACCAATCCGGATAGCCAATCAACTTGAAGCACTCTGTTTTTATATGACCTCCCTTGCTACCATAATTGCAATATTTGTCCTCTTTACGTTCTGATTCAACATGTTTAGACTTCTCATTATTGAACCTAGAAGCAGAATAATTTGCAATCTCAAGAGGAGGTTGATCCATGGCAAGCTCCTTCTGTTTCTCAATCTTCAATATCATGGAAAAGACTTTGTTCACATTTGGCAAAGGCTCCATAAGCAATATCTGATTGATAACATGCTCGTATCCTTCATGTAAGCCATTGAGAAATTGCATCAACATGTCCTCATCTTGTATATCTCGTATTTTCTTGAACGCATTACAAGTACATTCTTTCACGGCTCCACATTGACAATCAGGTAATGGTCGTAACAGACATATTTCATCCCATAACTTCTTTAAGACTGTAAAATAAGCACAAACAGTTTGATTACCTTGCATCGTAGAAGTGATCTGTCGTTTAAGACGGAATAACATCGGTGAGTTGTTTTCCCCAAATCTTTGCTCAAGTTCCTTCCAAAGTGATCTTGCCGATGTAGCAAAAGTGAAAGACTCCGAGAAATCCTTATGAATAGAATTAATAATCCAAGCAGTGACTAAACAATCATTTTCTTTCCATTCATCATATGCTGTAATATTAGTTTTCGGTGGAGGAGGATCATCAGAGTGAATGAATTTAAGCTTCTTCTTAACAGTTACTGCTCGCTCCATTGCATGACTCCAGGTAAAATAATTGCAATTAGTAAGAAAAGTGCGTACTAAAATCGCACCTGGATTGTCGTTGTTGCCGCAAGAATTTCCTCGGTTCATAGTGGATTGATGACTGAAATCGATAATAGGAATTTCTGGATTTGAATTGAATGTTTTGGAACCTGGATTAGGAGATTTGTTGTGTTCTTGGTTGAGATCGAGATCTTGATCTGAATCTGAAACTTCACGATCTGGATCTGAAACTTCACGATCGGAATTTTGAGTTTCTGAAAAACTAGGTATTGTATCTTCAAATTGTATAAACTGATCTTCGTCTTCTACTTCATAATCAGAAATGAAGCTTGATTGAGATTCAGATTTAGATTTTTTTCCCTTTCTCTTCTTCTTCTTAACCATGCTCTGATACCATATAAGTCTTCATGTATCAAGAAGAAAAGAGAAAGTATATTTAGAAAAAGGTAAGTGTTAAAGTACATCCTACATCCTTATATAAGGAAAATATAGAACATTCTAGATACAATACAACAGTACCTATTATTATTTAGTTTTTACACATGCATTTCATCTTGCACGTGTAGTCTTCTAACAATAATATCATAAACCTTTATATTATATTATGGGGGTGCCGCTATGGTTACTTTGTTTTTTACAAAGTACCGTTACTTGG
Organism: Euphorbia lathyris; assembly: GCF_963576675.1. Classification (NCBI taxonomy): domain Eukaryota; kingdom Viridiplantae; phylum Streptophyta; class Magnoliopsida; order Malpighiales; family Euphorbiaceae; genus Euphorbia; species Euphorbia lathyris. Next base: position 95,831,670 of record NC_088910.1, read on the forward strand.
TGTGGTTTTCACCATTGGATTAATTTTATGCTCCATCATCCAATGGTGAAAACCACACCAAGTAACAGTACTTTTTAAAAAATAAAGTAACTATGGTACTTTGTAAAAAACAAAGTAACTATAGCGAACACCTATATTATGGTGGTTCTAAATACTATAAGATACTTCATAGTACTTTACCATACTTCACATTATTTATTTGACATCATCCTACCTTATTAACACCACATCTAACGAGAGTGTAAAATAAAATATTTAAACCAAATGAGTTCATTGTTTTACTTTAGGACTAATTACTAATCTAACCCATTTGAAGGATTCATTAACATATTTGATACATTTTCTTTCTATTTTATCAAATCAGACATTTTCATCAATTCTAGACAAAAATACTCTTACTTTTATATAACACTAGTATTGTGCCCGCACTTTGCGCGGGAGGATAATTTTTTGTACAACATTTTAACATTTTTTAAATTTTATATCATTTACACATACTGATATTAATATTTAGTTTTAAAATAATTTAAATTTACAAATCTATATATCTATATAAAACAGTAACGATGGAACTGAGGTGTCACTTCCTCCTTTTTTAGTGATAAAAAATTTAATATATATTTATCAATAAAAAGATTATTTTATCCGTACTATATCTAAGAGTTGTACAAAATTTAAATTAATCCCTAAAATCTCTCTAATTCTCTACATATTTATATATATAATATAAAACAGTAACGATGGAACTGAGGTGTCACTTCCTCATTTTTTACTGATAAAAAATAGAATATAATATATAATATATTAATTTTAATTCTAATATTATATTTATCTATAAAAAGATTATTTAATCCGTACTATATCTAAAAGTTCTACAGAATTTAAGTTAATCTCTAAAATCTCTCTAATTCTCTACATATCTATATTATATAATATAAAACAGTAACGATGGAACTGATGTGTCACTTCCTCCTTTTTTAGTGATAAAAAATTTAATATATTAATTTGAATTATATTATTATATTTATCTATAAAAAGATTATTTTATCCGTACTATATCTAAAAGTTCTACATAATTTAAATTAATCCCTAAAATCTCTCTAATTCTCTGCATATCTATCTATATATAATATAAAACAGTAACGATTGAGATGAATCAGTGCATCGCACGGGCCAAAGACTAGTTGTAAATAAATTAACATACATATCTTTATAATTGCTTGATAATAGGTTTTGGAAGTTGTTGAAGTTATAATCTATTGAGCATGTTGTGATGTTTGCAAGGGCATTCCTTTCTGTTCTTGTATAATATTTTTTCTATATAATTTTGGAATTTTAAAATATTTACTACACTTTATGACGATGTTTTTCAATTAAATTCTAGCTCTCCTCAAAATTCTTTTTTTCGTTCTTTCAAAAATCTTTGATAAATCCATGAATTTGAAATAAGCATGTCTTATTGTTTTTAAATTTTATTTGGTTTATATAGTAGTTTGAGGGTTTAAATATTGTGTTAATTATTGCAACGAAAAATTAAATGTGTTATATTTTTTTAGTTCTATTGGTTTTAATGTTATTTATTAAAGTTAAATGACTGGAATTTGAAAAGATTCTTACATATTTTTTATCGTTATATACTTTTTTTTCACTGGTATATTTTGTAAGTTATTTTATTACATCTATTAAATATAAATAATTACGTTGGTTTTAATGTTATTTATTAAAGTTAAATGAATGGAATTTGAATGGATTTACATATTTTTTTGTCAATGTGTTATAAAAAAAATTTCAGTTATATATTAGATTAGATATAATTTTTATAATTTTTTATTACTATTTTGACAATTAATGAAAAAGGCCTCTATAACTCTCCTACTTAATTTCTCTACGCTTCCGTTATTATATATAATATAGATATAGAATTCATCACTGAAAATGACAAAGAAACTTAAAATGGTAATAGCGACAAAACATGATTTATAATTGAAATAAAATTCATTGTAAGTATAATATTTCAATACCTGTTTAATTATTTTCTTCAATATGTCTCCAACTTCAATAAACAACTATTGTGTGAAATTTTATATCTGTTCGTACCAAAAAATGTATAAAAATAAAAAATTCAATCCATATCAGTTAGATAAATCCAAATTAAAAAAATCAGTAGACTTCATGAGGTTCTGAATTTGAAAAATTAATCTAAATCCAATTAAACATAATAATTGAGTTCATATAAAGCCGAAAATTCATATTTTGGTCAGAGTTAACAATCGAAACGATACACATAGCAAATTATATTAAAAATGAATAAAAACATACAAACATTTATTTATTTATTTTGAAAAAAAAAACAAATAAAAAAGAAAACATAGATAAGACAGGGAGATGAGTGGAACAACACAATTGCGAACAAAATAACTATTACACATGAAAAAAATCAAATAATTACCTTCGAAAACATAACGCTTTCCTGTATTTTCTGACACATTTGCTTTTCCCGATTTCAGTTGTCTACGCCTCTTCTATTTCCATCTGATTTCTTCAATTGGAGATATCAAAGTCTAAATTCTTCCAATTCTTGAAAAAAAATCTATTAATACGGTTTATCAATGGAAACCGTTCTTAAATATATCTGAATCTCTTAATGAAGTAAGAAAAAAAATTATAAAACTATATTATTTGAAGTAAGAACAAAATTATAAGATTAAGAACAAAACTACTACGTAATCAAAATTAAAGGAGGTCTTTGATTTTCGGTGGCCAATTAATATAATGATGGAATACTTTTGACATTGAAGATTGATATCAGGAAAGCTTTTGGCACCATTGATTGGAATTTTCTTCTGTCTGTTCTTGAATCTTTTGGGTTTTCTTTGCAATTTAGAAGTTGGATTTTGGAAATGCTTCGGTCTGCTCGTATGTCAATTTCTTTTAGAGGAGGTAGCAAGGGCTACTTTGGCTGCTCGTGTGGGGTTCGGCAAGGGGATCCTCTTTCTCCAATACTATTTGGTATTGCAGAAGACTTCTTTAGTCGTTGGCTGGCCAAGTTGGTGGGTGAAGGCAAATTTCAACCCATGGTTTATCACAACACTACTCCTTTTCCTTCTAACCTTTTATATACAGATGCTATGTTAATCTTCGGCATGGCTACTCTTAAAAATATGAAGCGTGTCAAGGAACTTTTCAACTTTTATGCTGCCACATCGGGTCAGACGGTTAACGGGGATAAATCTGCAATTTATTTTGGTAACAACATTTCCATTCGGTGTAGGAATCGGCTAACCAATATTCTGGGTCTTCGTGTTGCTCAACTGCCGTTTAATTATCTTGGGCTGCCAATTTTTCAGGGGGCGCCAAGGGCTCGCTATCTACAACCGCTTATGGATCGTTTCCTTGCTAAATTTAGTCTCTGGAAGGGGCGGTCGCTCTCGTTAGCGGGAAGGCTAACTCTGATAAAATCTGCATTAACGAGTGCTCTTATTCACTCACTTATGATTTACAAGTGGCCTTCCTCTCTCATCACTAAGATTGCTAAAACACTCAGAAACTTTCTTTGGACTGGGGACAAGGATCAGAGAAAGCTTTTCACTGTTAAATGGAAGAAGTGCTGTGAATCGTATGAATTCGGGGGGCTTGGTATCAAGGATATCGGTTTATTCAACAACTCTCTTCTTGGCAAGTTCAACTGGGATTTGATTAAAACAAATGGTTTTATCCCTTCTTTGTTGTGAAATCGTTTCCTTTATCACTCCGGTATGCCCAAGCGCTATATTTCAAACTCTTCAGTTTTGGTTTCTGTTCGACCAATTTATGAGCAGATTAATTTGGAGGTGAGTTGGTGGTTTGGAGACAATTCTGATTTGAATTTCTGGACGGACTCTTGGATTGCCCCGACGGCTGCAAATCAGCTTGGCATCTCGGCAAATATACAGCGCAAGCTTTATGATCCACTTCACTTCTTTCGCGCTGATGATTCCTGGACTAATATACATCGCCTTCCTGGTCCTGTCCAATTGAACATCCAGAGAGTTTTTGGCAACCGGGACGAAAAAGATACTTGTGTGTGGAAGCCGACTATGTCAGGTATGTATACTGCCAAAGAGTTTTATAGCTCATTCTGCAACAGCACTCCGATTGAGTGGAGCAAATTCCTCTAGAATGCCTTTGTGCCGCCTAGACGGTCTGTCACCTGCTGGTTAGTGATTCATAAGAAAATTGTAGTACAAACCAATTTACAAGTATGTGGTTTTTTACTTGCTTCGAGATGTGAGCTGTGTAAATGTCATATTGAATCAATTGATCATCTTTTCGTCACATGCCCAGTGTCGAATAGCCTATGGAATGTTGTCTTCTCTGTTTTCGGCATTCACCGTAGTAGTATTCTGACCTTTGGGAGTCTTTTCTGGGATATTAGAACTGTTCGTTTACATATCTCTATGAGAAAATGGTGGAATTTGGCTGCTATAACTGTTGTTTGGTACATTTGGTACATCAGAAATATGGCTATTTTTGAAAAGGATCTCCCTTCAATCCAATTCCTCCAAAATCGCCTTCATTTTTACATTCAGTAACCTAAATGAATTGTCAATTTGTCGAGCCGTGCTAGGCCCGATCATTGTTCGTTGGTGCCCGCCACCGTCGAATTGGATAAAAGTTAATACCGATGGTGCTGCGGACGGTGCACTGGGTATCGCCGGGGCTGGTGGGATTTTCAGAAACTCTCGTGGGTTTGTTATTGGCTGCTATGCTATTAACCTCTCTAGTTCCTATGCACATATTGCTGAGTTATCTGCCATTACTTTCGCAGTAGAATCTGCCTGGGAATGGGGGTGGCACAATCTTTGGATTGAATCGGACTCCGCATATGCGGTGGATATGCTAAACGGAAAGATTTCTATGGCTCCCTAAAAAATTAGACAGGACTGGCTTCAGTGTCTATCTAGGATCTTGAATATGAATTGCAGAATCTCTCATATCTATCGAGAGAGTAATCAGGTGGCGGATCAGCTTTCTCGTTTTAGCAAATCAGCTTCGGCTATTACGTGGTGGCATTCGGCTCCTCATTTTTTTCAACTATTTTTGACGACCTTTGTAATGTTGCTCATGTTCGGTCTCCTTAATTTCGTTGTTTTGAACCTTTTCCTTTTTCTTTCTCTCTCTTTGTAATTTTTCTTTCTTTTTTTATTAATAATATCTCGGGTTGATTTGGTGTGTTAGGGGTGCCAACCTAGTTGGGATGTCTAGCCACTTAATCGTGTCCCAATCTTTCATGCAAAAAAAATGATGAAATACTATAGATCATGCTTTATATATAGGTTTATTTGTGACTTTTGGATTTCTTTACTTAGTGTTTTTCATCTTCTTGTAACTCATACTTTGTTTTATTCCTTTAATTAATGTACTAATAATAATTGACAATAAAAAATGTGTTAATATAATATTTATGATATAGAGATAATAAAAGTTCATTAACTCGTTTATTTATTTTTCAAAAAAAACTCATTTATTCTTTTTGATCCAATGATGCCAACTAAGCCAAAAAGGCTCTAAAACACGTCTTGTAAATTCTCTCTGCTTCAGCTATTATATATAGTATAGATACCTTCTTGTTAATAATAGTATAATTAAGACAAGCTAAGGATAATAACAAAGTCTTATTAATGAAGCTTTTGTGAAGAATGTGGCAATGCCCTTCCTCTCTTTGGGTTTGTCTTCTTTGTGGGAAGTATCGTAAAGACAAAATTTTTGGGGGCCCCAGGGAGAGAGTTGTCAATTGTTCTTTTCTTTGGAAAGGGCTTAGCACTGCGTTTGCAGAGTTCTGTTCGGGGGTTGGCTTGGAGGTGGGTAATGGCAAATCCATCAACTTCTGGAATGATATCTAGATTGGAGACAACCCGTTATTAGAAGTGTGTAGTTCCCCTCCGCCTAGTAATATCCTTAATTGGAGGATCGCCAATGTGGTTGACTCTGAGGGGGACTGGATTTGGTCTAAGTTTGACACTTTTTTTAGCCTGGATACCCTCCTTAGAATTAGAGAAGTGAAGATAAGCAATAAGGATGAAGATATAGATAGTCAACGCTGGGCCCTGACTAATAATGGAGCATATTCCTGTAAATCTGCCTTTGAAGCTTTTAACCATAATAGGTCCGCTCCTCTCTCTGAAACTTGGAAAATAATTTGGGCCTTAAAAACCCCTTACCGCATTAGGAGTTTCCTGTGGCTGGGGGTTAAGGATAGACTGCTTACTAATTCGGATAGGCATAGACGGCATCTGATGGAGTCTGGAGCTTGCAGTAGATGCAGAGGCTATGTTGAAACTTTGTGCCATGCTCTTAGGGACTGCCCTAAGAGTAGAGAGGTGTGGAGGAAAACTCTTCCCCACCACCTTCTTTCTTCTTTCCTGGCCCACTCTGAGCTTGACTGGTTTTTTGATGGAGTTAGTGGGAAGTTACTGGCTAACCTGGAGCATTGTGATATTTTCTTTGCTATCATTTGTCACCAGATTTGGAAGTGGAGGAACGAGGAGATTTTTGGAGATAAAACTGTTTATATTTCTAACTTAGTTGAGTTCTTCTCGGAAAAACTTTCAAATATTACTGAGAGTTTCAAAGGGGACTCCCTTGCTATGTCTACCCAGAAGAAAGTTGTCCACCTCCTTGGTTGGAGCAAGCCGAGAGAAGAGGTGGTGAAGTTAAATACGGATGGCTCTTGCCTCAATGATGGGAAGATTGTTGCTGGTGGTGTTCTTAGAGATGCTGGGGACGCCTAGCTGTCTGGGTTCACCCAGAACCTGGGGTTGGGTTCTTCCTTTTCAGCAGAGCTTTGGGGGATTCTCTCTGGCATAAAGCTTGCCAAGAGTCTGGGTTTGAAGATGTTATCTGTTGAATCTGACAACCTGGAGGCCATTAAAATGATTTCTGATAATCATGCTATTTGTTTAAATAGTCGAAACCTTATCAAAGCTATTAAAAGACTATATTCTTCCTTTGAGTTTATAGAGTTCAACCATATCTTCAGAGAGAAGAACCGGGTTGCAGATCGCTTGACAGTGGCTGGTCATGAGGGGATGTTGGGCGTGACAACCCTTTTTGATCCTCCTATTTTTCTCTCTTCTCTTCTTTTAGAAGATAAGATTAGGGTTAGCTTCCCTTGGCTTATCCCAGGTTAGGTTTTTTTTTGGTTTGGTTTTGTCATTTTCTTTTCCTGTTTCTACCAAAAAAATTATAATTGAAATAAACTTCATTATAAGTATAGCATTTCAATTCCTCTTTAATATTTTCTTCAATATGTCTCTAACTTCAATGAATAACTGTTGTGTGAAACTTTATATCTATTTGTACCAAAATGCATAAAAAAATAAAAAAAATATAATCCATATCAGTTAGATAAACTCAAACTAAAAAAAATGAGTGGATTTCAACAGGTTCCGAATTAAAAAAATTAATCTAACTTCAATTAAAACTAACAATTGAGTTCATATAAAGCCGAAAATCTAAATTTTAGTTAGAGTTAACAATCGAAACGATAACACCTAGAAACATATACTAAAAAAGAATGCAAATATATAAAATCTTTATTTTAGTCATTTTGAAAAAAAAAGACAAATAAAAAAGAAAACATGGATAAGGTAGCGAGAGGTATGGAACCTGGATAGCGACAGAAATGGAATTTCATCTCTAAAAGATGAAACTATAACATCTATTGTTTAATAAAAATTAAACAACACAATTGAGAACAAAAATAATTACAACATATGAAAAAAATCGAATAATTACCTTGAGAAAAATAATAATTTCTTGTAATTTTTGACACCTTTGTGTTTTCCGATTTTAGTTGTCCATGCATCTTCTATTTCTATCGGATTTTTTCAATTATAGATATTGGTTTGGAAAAAAAAACAAATAAAAAAGAAAATATGGATAAGGTAGCGAGAGGTATAGAACCTGGGTAACGACATAAATGGATCTGAAAGATGAAACTATAACAATTATTGTTTGATAAAAAATAAAACAACAACACAATTGAGAACAAAATAACTACAACATATGAAAAAAATCGAATAATTACCTTCAGAAATATAATACTGTCTGTCATGGCCAATGAATATAATGATGGAATACTATCTATCATGCTTTATATAGAAGTTTATTTGTGACTTTTAGATTTCTTTTGCTATGTGTTTTTTTTTTATCTTTATGTAACTCTTCCTGTCTTTTATTATTTTAATTAATAAGGTAATAATTGTTCAATATATTATAAATATAAATTTGTTATTTTTAATTAATTAAATCTTTTTTATTTTGATTTTATACTACGTTGACAACTCATAAAAAAATACTTCTAAAACACTTCTCCTTATTTCTCTCTGCTTCCGCTATTATATATAGTATAGATAACCTCCTCCAATACTACAAAAAAAACACTTTTACCGACGGTTTTTTGCTACAGTACCGTCGCTATATATGTTAGCAGCGGTTTGAAAACCCGTCGAAAAAGTGTTGTCATTGCGGCTGTTGCTACATTTAGCGACGGTTTTACTACAGCGTTGGGGTAAGGTTTTCTATTAGCGACACCTTCTAATGGCGGTTTAAACCGCCCCTAGAATCGATTTTCATAAAAAAAAATTACGACAATAATTTGATTGGTAATCCGTCGCTAACATTTTAGTGTCCAAATTTAAATTGTACTGACAAAATGGTTTCTGATCAGTAATACCATACATCTGATACAAATTTAAATTTAGTGTCCAAATATAAATTGTGCTTCCTATTTATCAGATTCAAAAAATTCTACTCATACAAATACGTGTATAGTACAACAATAATATCAAAATTCGATTAAATACATACCACGGCCTAAAGGATTCTCTAACTCAACAACCTCTCTACATCCCAAAGCAACTACAAAAGCAAAGGTAATTACAAAAGGGTTATGAAAGTTAATGTTGAGGTGCAAATGGTAATAGGATAGATCATGTTTGGCTCAGTGAAATCCTACTGATAACTATTTTCCTATTATCTGGAATTGATTCACTAGTGTGGCGGTGTCTTGAGTAGTCTTGAATATGCCTTTAGATCTACAAAACAAAATCAACCAAATAAGAATAAGAAGTAAGGCTATGGAAGAGCACCATGCAAAATTTGAAATGTAAGGCTATTAAAAGTACTTGGCCTGATAAAAAAAAAAGCATATAGAATAAATTAAGATTGGCTAAATCAATCACAAAAAGAAGCAAATTTAGGCATATAGGCAAACCTTGAGGGAAAACAAGGGCCCACAGTCATATATATCTCCAAGCTCTTCTCAATCTATAAACCACAAGGAGAAAAATGCATTAATAGACCTTAGAAATTTGACAGAATCCACAGCAAACTAACATAAAATTGCATGAAAATGGTCAAATCATTGACTAGAGACCAAAACCTATGAAGCAAGCAAGAAAACTAGATCTGATGCTACATATGCAACTTTCATCTTTCTCAATTTTATTTATGTGTTTTCTACCACTCATCATTCATATTATGTTCAAATGGAGTGTACAAATTTATATTCCATCAAGGTTTATTTCAATTAGATAACATTTCATAAAATACTAAGTATTTCAATTAGATAACATTTCATAACATTTCATAAAAGAGAGGAATGAAGAACGAAGACACGTTTACAATTCCCGCTCCCTAAAAGCACATAAACAGAACTGGCAGAACGAGATAGAGAGAGAAAGCTTACTAATTGCAAAGTTGTTCTGCCGATATGCTCTTCAGGCAGCCATGACAGAGATTCAAGTTTCTCCTCCACCTTTGAAAGTTCTCCAGCAAGCTGTAGGATGGCAAACACGAAGAAGCAGAATGAGAATCAATTCAAATCACATATTATAAAAATTGAATTGCATAGAAAGTATCTTCATGGATTTTCGTGATCAATTACTTATAATTTGTAGAAGTTTGTAAAAGATACTTATAACAGATTAAAAAAAAAAAAGGGCGGCCCGGTCGCATTACGCGTCCCCGCTGAGCGAGGGTCCGGGGAGGGGTCCCACCACAAGGGTGTATTGGGAGCAAGCCTTCCCTTGCCAATTTAATTAGCAAGAGTCCGCTCCTAAGACTCGAACCCGTGACCTCAGGTCACACGGCAACAACGTTTTACCGTTGCGCCAAGGCTCGCCCTCAATTTAGAAATAAAAAATTAGAGACTCAATCCACCAAATTCGAAAAGATTGGGGCCTCATATGCTTTTTACCTATGTAATTATATTCTGTTGATTTCTGATTCCTATAGTATCTATGAATGCTCAAATTATTTCTTATCTTTCTTAATCACAAAATTGTTCAAAATAATTGCACCCTTATCAAATTCAATAAAATAAAAGGCTTAATACATACGGAGCCCCCTGTACTTGACAATTTTTTTCATTTTACCCCCTAAACTCAAGGGACAACCTATTGACCACCTAAACTCCCCAAAAGCCACCCAATTTATCCCCTCATCACATTTGACCGTGAAATATTATGTCCCGTAAATTACACGCGCTTGACTTTGATCCACGTGGCATTCTCGACTTAAAATACAATTGCCATGTCAGCAATGTTTCTGAAATGACGTTTTTTTCCTTCTTCCACTGAAAGAGTAGACGCTTCAGTTCTCCATTGGAGCCATTTTCATTATCGATCAGACACAATGGAAGCAAATGTCCATCGATTCCTCTCTTCATTTCACTTTCTTTCTCCATGCTTCTAAAGCTCCATTATTTCCGATCGTGAGTTAGGGTTTCTGGGCTATAGCGTATACTGGTTTTGAACGCGGACTGGTTTTCATCGTGAACTGGTATTGATCGTGGACTGATGTCATTTGTGAGTTAGGGTTTATTGGATTCAGATACGAAGCTTAAATCCTTCATACAGGTTAGTGTTGAACTTTACCTTATCATATTCATATTACTTTGCTTGGATGATATTTTGGATGATATTAGCTTTTATCAGTAGGTTTTTTTTGTGATATTTTCTGAACTCTGAGGGCAAATGATAAAGGGAGAAAAGAATATATGCATGTGAGTTCAGTTGTCAACTGATATGGCTACTTTTAGTTGCTTTTGCTGTGATGGGTACTTTTTTATCAATTGATTTGTCTGTTTATGTCAAAGAATCTTATAGTTTTGCTTTTTTTTTTGTATTTGTCAGCTATCAAAATGGGGGATGTAAGTGTATTTTTACATCATGGTGGTAGGACAGTGCTATGTGAGAGTGGTTTCAAATATGTGGGTGGTGTTGTTGAAGAATATAATTAGGTTGACATGGATAGGTTAGCAGTGCTTGATCTGTTCTGGTTTGTGTGGGATTTAGGATACAAGAGATGTGGGTCTTTGTACTACAAATATGGTAGGAGTGGTGAGTTAAAGATACTTGGTAATGATAGGGCCCTAATGGAAATGTTTACCTACAAGGGCAATACGAATATTACTGAAGTTTATGTGGACAAAACTGAAGATGCACAGCCTTGTGGGACCCTGGATCCTAATGTGAAAGTGGAAGTAATAGCTGGGATGAGTAGTAACAATGTCCCTACACATATGGAGCCTTTAAATGGGGAGGATGTGCAAACAGATATACAAAAAGAAGGAGTTAATGTGCAACCAGATCTAGAAAGAGAAGAAGCCGAAGAAGTGAATGAAGTACAAGAAGGGGAAGAAGTGAATGAAGGAAAAGAAGTGAATGAAGGAGATGAAGTTGTAGGAGTTAATGGTCAACCAGATCTAGAAAGAGAAGAAGTTGAAGAAGTGAATGAAGTACAAGAAGGGGAAGAAGGGCAAAAAGTGAATGAAGAACAAGAAGTGAATGAGGGAGAAGAAGTTGCGGGAGTTAATGTGCAACCTGAAGGGGAAGAAGTTGAAGACAGTGGTGAATCTTCAGACGAAGAATATGCAGATGGGGAAGTGGAATCAGAGACTGAGTCAGAGCCTGATTCATATGTAGGCGAAGTTGATGTTGAGGCCATCAACTATGAATCTGAAGGAAGTCAGTGTGCAGAAGAACTAGTTGAAGTGAGGCAGAGTCGTGTAAGTCAACAGAGAGATAGATCCAATAGGAAAAGGCCAGCGCCACCTTTTGAAGTTCAACTTGGAGCTTTAGGCACAGATAAAGGGCTAGAATCTGAAGTAGAACAACAACCTAGGGATGGACTACTCGGTGGTGATGAGGAGTACATTGGCTCCTCAGATGTAGACAGTTTTGTCTCTGACACTGAAGATGAAGATGGACCCCATAGGAGGAGATGCAAAAGAGTTCACTATGACCCAGATACTGAAGTACCAATGTTTCAACTTGGCATGGTATTCAAAAGTGTATACCAATTTAGAGAAGCTTTGCAGAAATATGCAGTGAATCGGGGTGCAAAACTGAAGAAGAAACCTAATGATTGGGATAGAGTTAGGGCTAGATGTCGTGGAGTAAGGTGTAAATGGCAGATTTTGGCTAGCTTGGATCGTAAAAGTAACAATTTCATTGTGAAGACTTACATACCTACACATCACTGCGAGAAGACTAACAGGAACAGATTATGTGATTCTAAGTTCATTGCTCAACATTTCAAAGGGATAATACAGGACACACCAAACATAAGATTGTGGAGATTACAGGAAATTGTGAAGGCTACATGATTACAAGGATGAAATCCTAAGGTCCAATCCTGGTTCAACCTGTGTCATCCACTATGACACCAAAGATTTACCTCCTAAGTAGATTTTTAGAGGAATTTACATTTGTTTCAAGGCAATGAAAGAGGGATTCAAAGCAGGTTGCAGAAAGCTCATAGGAATGGATGGTTGTTTTTTAAAGGGTGTGTGTAAAGGGCAGCTCCTGTCTGCAATAGCAAACGATGGAAATTCACAAATGTATCCAATAGCTTGGGCAGTGATAGACCATGAGACAAAAGACACTTGGAAGTGGTTCTTGAAGTTGGTCTTTAGTGATTGTTGTCTTTAGTGATTGTGGTCTTTAGTGATTGTGGTCTTCAATGCCTTGTTTTGTGGTCTTTAGTGATTGTGGTCTTTAGTGATTGTGGTCTTCAATGCCCTGTTTTGTGGTCTTTAGTGATTGTGGTCTTCAATGCCCTGTTTTGTGGTCTTTAGTGATTGTGGTCTTCAATGCCCTGTTTTGTGGTCTTTAGTGATTGTGGTCTTCAATGCCTTGTTTTGTGGTCTTTAGTGATTGTGGTCTTTAGTGATTGTGGTCTTTAGTGATTGTGGTCTTTAGTGATTGTGGTCTTTAATGACCTGAAAATGTGTTAACATGTTGATACAGGGCTTGATTCCAGCTATTCAAGAAGTCTTACCTGCTGTCTGTCATAGGATGTGTGCTAGACATGTTCTAGCTAATTGGGGAAAGCAATGGAGGGGGGTTGAGAGGAGACAATGTTTTTGGAAGGTGTGCAAGTCCACATTTGAGGCGCAGTTAAAGGATAATCTGCAGGAGTTGAACACTTTGGGTGGGAAAAAGATTGTTAGTGATTTGTTGAATTATGATTTAGAGAGATGGTGTAGGGTGTACTTTAGTATGGATAACAAGATCGATGTGGTGGACAACAACATGTCTGAAATGTTTAATGGATGGATTCTAGCTGCTAGGCACAAGACTATCATATCAATGCTTGAAGAGATTAGGATCAAGTGCATGCACAGGCACATTGAGATGAGGGCGTTTTGTGAGAATAAATGGATTAGTGACATATCTCCTATGGCGTTAAAGTGTCCTATGGCGTTAAAGTGTCTAACCCGCAATACATGTGCTTCTATGAGGTGTAGGATTGAGTGGAATGGGGATGCAGGTTTTGAAGTAGTAGAAGGGGAATACAGGCATGTAGTTGACTTGAGGAAAGAGACTTGTACATGCAGGGCTTGGGGTTTGAAGGGAATACCATGTGCTCATGCAGTTGCTGCCATGCATAAACAAAATTTGGATCCTATTAATTTTGTTAGTCATTGGTATAGGAAGGAGAAATATGGTTTGACCTATGGGCATTTCATTCAACCTGTGTTGAACATGAAAATGTGGACAAGTAGCACAAATCCTCCAATTCATCCACCTGAGATCAGAAAAATGCCTGGAAGACCTAAAAAGAATAGGAGGAAGGATAGAGATGAAATCAAGAAATTTGGCAAACTAAGCAGGAAGGGAGCAACAATGACTTGTACAAACTGCAAGAACCAAGGGCACAACAGAAAGGGTTGTCCTGCATTAAAGAAAGCTGGTAGAGAGGTACATTTATTACAGCTTTAATAAATTGTCATATTGTTTGGTCTTTTTCCACATCTTTAATACAGCTTTCATACATTTTGGTGGAATGCAGGGTGCTGGCCCGAGTGGAACAAAGGATGTCGGAGCTGGGTGTAGTGGAACAAAAGATACCGGAGCTGGTTATAGTATAACAAAAGAGGTTGGTGCTAGTGGCACGCAATCTGCTTGTGGAAGTGTAATGCAGGGTGCTGGTCCTACTGGAACACAATTTGCTTGTGGAAGTGGAATGCAGGGCTCAACCTCGTCAGTGATACGATCTACGCTATTTGATTCAGAAAGCTTCATAGCGTATGGAAGAAAGAGGCCCAGTAGTCCTGTTACTCCTGTTATACATACTCATTTCAAGAGGCCCAGATTTTCAGGGGTAGGTGTGTTCATATCTGAACGAACTGGGTGGACTTGTGCTCAGGTACGTTGTGTTTTTATTCGGTTTTTTATAGTAAATGATTTGTACTGTGTGTGTGGAATTTAGTTTCTGATGTTTGGTTGACATGTTTGTATGGTGTATGTAGAATTTAGCTGGTGAAAGGACCGTTCTTTCAACTGGACCAAGCATATTGAAGAACTCATCTGAAGTTACAGGCAACCTTGGATTCCAACTTGATAAATTGAAATGGAAAGGCAAACAAGCCATGACTGCCACACAATTACAGCAAGCAAAACTGGATAAGAGAACACAGTCAAAGGCAAGGGTATCAAGGGCTAGAAACTCAACACAAACAAGTGCAGCTCAGTCTGTACCTAAAGCACCCACAAGTGCAGCTCAGCCTGTACCCCCTATACCCAAAAATACAGCTCCAGTTAGAGTTACAAGATCAGTTTCACAACAAATACCAGCTTCACAACCAAATGCAAGAGGTCCTCGTCTTACAAGATCAGCCACTCAGCAAGCAAATTCACAACCAAATGCACCTAGGACTGTTAGATGGATGCCCTGAATATTTTAGCTTTGTGTTTTTTGGCCTTTTTGGATTTATTTTGTGGCCAAATTGATATCTTAGACATGTTATTATAGGCATTTTTTTATTTTGGACATGTTGATATTTTGGTAGCAGTTTTGTACTCTGCCCTTTTTGGCCAATTTCATTTGGCATTTTGTTTGTCAAATTGCCTGTAATGAACAAGTTTCAAGATATATGTCAAATTTTATGTTTGAAGTTCAATTGTTTGTACTGATAGAAGCTCTCAGATTATATTTCAATTGTCTACTGATATAAGCTTTTAGGTTATATTTCAACTGTCTAAAGAGAACAATTACAGGTCTGAAACATGAAATAACAGTGTTAAATGAGCATTACAAACTTCACAATTACAAGCTTAACATTTCAAGCAAATCAAGCATTTGACAACTTAACAATGGTCTCAATTACACTTCAGTGTTGCATTCATAACAACTCAACTACTCATAAACCACACCCCTGTTAAAAACCCTACAATGTAAATGACTACCATTCTCTTCCATTGACTTTTATTGCCTGATATCTTGTTCAATTGCATGCTGCCATTCCCATCTTCCTCTTGTTTAACCCTATTCAGCAGACCTGTGATTACTTTTCTACTTTGGCAATGCACTTCTTCTCTATCATACCAATTGAAAAATCCTCAATATTTGGGTCCCTGCAATTCAACATTTACATTTAATTCAAGCCAATTATCAATGAATTGTATGTAATCAAGAAGCTAAAACACATACCCCATAATTTCGACATCCATAAAAACGTCTTCCTGGATTACGAGGTCTCCATGACACTTTCAATACAGCACGTTCACCACAGAAACATATCTCTTGACCCATCATCAATTCAATTTCCTTCCTTTTCCAGGAAAAATCAATTTCGACACACAACTTATAAACCCAGAAGAAATGAAACCCAGACTTCAGATGAACAACCCAGAAGAAATTAAGGAGTTTAGCGAGAAGAAACCACAAATGGAGAGAAGAACGAACCAGAAGAAATCACGGATGGAGAAGAACGAACCAGAAGAAATCACGGACTTGCAGCGAAGAAGACGAAATCTATTCGCAGAAGATGGAGGAGAAGAAGAATAGAAAATGGCGAAGAAGAAGAAGATAAGTCGATTAGCATAAGATGGAGGCGAAGAAGAACTGGGTAAATCCAGAAGAGCAGAAGATGATGAAACGAAAATGGCGAAGAAATCGTTCATAAAAAGGAGATGTTACCGTTGAAATGCATAGGATCCCAGGACTCACGCGCGTTTGGCGTTTGAGAACCAAACGTTTGCCATGTCAGCGCCACGTTTGCGATGAGGGGGTAAATTGGGTGGCTTTTGGGGAGTTTAGGTGGTCAATAGGTTGTCCCTTGAGTTTAGGGGGTAAAATGAAAAAAAATGTCAAGTACAGGGGGCTCCGTATGTATTAAGCCAAAATAAAATGAAAGAATTGATAGCATGAACCAAATATTAGTAAAAAGAGACCTGCAATTCAGAGTAGATATATATTGTAGTTGGGCAGTAATGGAAATAATTTCACAAATCAGTAATGTTCCACCATTTTCTAATGCTAATCATAATTAATAATGCTAATTAAAGGCTTCTAAACTAAATGCATAAGAATCATCATCATAATCATAATAGTATATTAAAACCCAGGGAGGTAAACATCGAAGGTGGCCCCTGAATATGTTTTCAACAGTAAGATAAATGTTGTACAAGACATCGAAGAAGGTAAACATTTAGAGATATAAGATAGGTTGGCTATACATAATTGCTAGAATCAAAGTTTGCCACATAAATCGAGCAAGATTGCTAGAATCAAACTCTGTCACATAAATCAAGCAAGGAACATACTATATTCTTCAACGTAAAAAAAAGGAGGCAAAAATCAAAGCAAAAGAAATCATGATCATACTATATTTTTACAAGAAATGCAATTGATACCAAACCAAATAGAAGAAGAATTGATACCCAAAGTTGTTAATTGCCACAACAGTTGATAAGTATCTGCAGCTTATGTGTAAGAACGAGTTTGGATGCTATTAATACAACTTATGGCATAGACAATTGGTCAAATATCATAATTTTAAACAATGAAAGGAAATTCCAAAGTCTATGTGGCCTTGAAATTCTTGGCAGATATGCACACATAGCAGATTACAGGTGCAGTGAGCAAATTTCTAGACTTTATAGTAGAGAATCAATTAGAGGCACACTAATTTGCAGAACTGCGTGTATAAGGATGCCACACCATCTTGCCTCCAAATCTTGGATTAGCACAGAGCTGTGATAGAAAGGATACCTTCTAAAAATCTCTGTTATTCAAGGTGCTTCGTTGCTAATTTCTCAGATGACAGCTCATCTTCCTCTTGCACTGCGTCGTTGTACTTGACAGCTAAGTTCAACATCTCCTGCTCATTGCAAACCCTTATCACATTACTTCTAACAATATATTACTTAGTTTAATACATTGCACAAGAATAATGATGTCATATTAACATAAGTTAATACGTGATTTCGTTAGGCCTATCACAAGGAGAACCTGTTGAAACACCTTTCCACATAATTTTGATTTGACAAAATTGTTTAAGTATAATTGAAAACATATTCTAAACATACTAAGTTTAAATGCTTTGATTTATTCTACTAATTTGTTTATTCAATGTTGAGTTAAATTGTTTATAAGACATAAGGATTAAAAGGCCCAAGCCTAATACAACAGTCAAAGCCCAAGTCAAACAGTTCAATACAACTCGGCCCGCGTTTATCAAAACGATGTCGCTGTGTACCAAAACGCAACTCAGCAAGAGAAGGATCTAGAAGACCTTCAGGGAACAACTTCGGAACGAAGCTGCTGAGTTGGTTCGACAAAGCGTACAAGACAGCAGCTGGCTAAGGAAAACTTCCAGACAAAGTATTTCTACTTTGGGTAAAGTTCAGACGACACAGTATGCTGTCCAGTTGACTTTACCATAAAAGGAGAGACATTCTGCCAAGCTGACCAAAAGCTGACCGATGACAGAAGATACACAAATCTGATTGGCCGAGAGCTCTGAGCAAGTCAGGGTGACAACGACAGGAAGCCGTTTCCCTCCAACGGTTATTTCGAATTTCGAAATGACCGATGCCTCAAGACGTCTCTATAAATAGTGCCATCAGAAGCTTCATTCACACAGAACTTGATCAAGCCATTACGCTGACCAAATTTCTACGCAAGTTCTGCAAGCAAAAAGCAAAGCAAATCTTACACTACAGTTCATATATTTGTGTAAAAGTCTAGAGTGATTATTCAATCATCTAAGGTGTCTTAGCAATCATTGTTTAGGACAAACACTTATCATTTCTAGAGATTAGAAAGGAGAGGCTGAGTACTCGGTTATAGTACTCAGCGAGAGATTAGGATTGAGTAGAGGTATAGAGGAAGGTACTCTTGTTATACTCAGTTTCTAAGATTGTAAAAGGTTTGAGGCTCTACCTTTAAAGAGCTCAGTAGATGATTTGAAATCTCGGAACGTGTTCCGGGAACAGGACGTAGGATTAGAAGAAGCTGAACCTGGATAAATCTGCTGAGTAACGTATTTCTTACCTTAAACTCCTTATATATATTGCTTGCTTAAATAACCAAAAACTGACCAAGTAAAGAGGTCAAGCTAAGTTGTGCGCATCGAACATCTGAGCTCAGGAATAGACTTTAAGTGCTATCTCCTGATTCAAGTCAAGAAACTGACCTAGTCACCAGTTGACTAAGCCAGTATCTTACTGATTACTCAGCGCCGCTGTTAAAACCTTTTCTCTTGAGAAAAGAAGTCTGCCCTAAATCTTTAAAAAGTTTAAATAGTTCCTAACCCCCCCCCCCTGGAACTATACTTGTAACGTTATAAGGGACCAACAAGTGGTATCAGAGCCTAAAAGCTCACTGTAAAAGGTTTAACAACCTTGAGCTGATCCACACTATGGGCGAAAACAGTAATCGGTTTCTCCCAGGAAACCAAACAACTCAGATATTGCCTGAGGGATTGTCCATCACTCGGCCTCCCCTATTCTTCGGGTCTAACTATACCTTCTGGAAGAATAGGATGAAAAATTTCATTCAGGCTACAAATATAAGTGTCTGGCTCTCTATAGTGCAAAGCCCATTTGTACCTGTCGAAGTTGTGGCTGGCCAAACAGTTGTAAAAGCTGAGGCCAAATGGATAGAGGATGATCTCAAGAAGCTTCAAAATCACGTTTCGGCTATTAATATGCTTCACTGTGCGCTCGATGCTGCAGAATATAATAAAATCTCAGGTTGTGAGTCGGCGCAAGAGATTTGGAAGAAGCTCGAGGTCACCTACGAAGGAACCAATAAAGTACAGGAGTCCAAGGTGAACCAGCAGATGAGACTGTACGAGCTTTTCGAGATGAACAATGATGAGGGCATATCTGACATGAATGCAAGATTTACCAACATCATAAATGAGCTCAAGAGACTTGGAAAGATCTTCACTGAGGAAGAACAAGTCAAAAAGATACTCAAGAGTCTTCCTAAAGACTGGCAAGCAAAGAAGACTACTGTTAAGGAAGCTCAGGACTTAACCACCTACAAATATGACGAACTCATCGGCTCGTTGCTGACCCATGAGATATCAATGAAAAACTTCGAGGTGAAGGAAAAGTCTGAAGACAAGAAGCAGAAATCTCTTGTCATGAAAGCTGACTCCACTGAAGGGAGCTCAACAGATGATGAGGAGATGGCTATGTTCACAAGGAAGATGAAAAGGCTATTCAGGAAAAATGACAAATATTCTAAGAAGCCTTATAGAAAGTTTGATAAGTATAAAGTTGACTCCAGCGACAGCAAATACAAGAAAGACAACTCAAAGACTATTACATGCTTTGAATGTCATCAAACTGGCCACATAAAGTCAAGTTGCCCCATGCTGAGGAAAGATAAGAAGAACGGCAAAAAGGCAATGGTGGCTACATAGAGCGACAGTGATGAGTCTTCATCAACAGAAGCTGAGGCCACTGAGTCAGCGAAGATATGCTTCATGGCTGATGAACTTGCTGAGCCGTGCGTTTCTGAGCATACTGACCCCTCTGATGCATCTGAAGATGAGGAGCAATCAAATGAGGTAATACCACTTTCCTAGCTCAGAAACGAAATGGGTAATGCCCTGAGTGATCTCTATACACTTATCAAAAAGTGTAATAAGAAAATTAGAGCACTCAGCAGGCGCTGTGACGAGGTTGAAGAGGTCAAGCTGAGTGACCTCAGATACCTTCTTCAGGACAACTCAACGTTGCATGATAACATGAAAATCATACATGAGTCTGTCTCTGAAGTCCAATCAGTTTCAAAGAAACTGAGAAAGGACGTCACAACTATCCAGAACCAATTAAAGGTTCCAAATAAAAGAAACATTCCTCTGAGAACTCAGTACCAAGGTACTCAGCAGAGATGGAATCCCCAGCGGAATGTCCAGTGTGACTTCTGTGGGAAAAAAAGTCACACCACGAAGGTGTGCTGGCATGCTCAACACTGGGGTGCTGATCAGTCAGTGAGACAACTTAAACAGAAGGTCAGCTGTGACTTCTGTGGAAAGAATGGCCATACTATCCATGTATGTCGCCATAAAATAAAATATGATGCTTTACATGTTGCACCTAACAAGCAAGGATCCAAAAAGAATTGGGTACCTAAAAGTAACTAGTTACAATGCAGGTAAGCCTGAGATGTGCTGAGAAGTCAAAGATGTGGTATATTGACAGTGCATGCTCAAGGCATATGACCGGTGATGAAAATCAGTTTATCACGTTTGAGCGTAAACAAGGAGGAAGTGTAAGTTTTGGAGACAACAAAAAGGGTAAGATAGTAGGGTCAGGAACCATTGGAGGTAACCCCACTATTGAGTCAGTCTCCCTAATCAGCGGACTCAAATATAACTTACTCAGCGTAGCTCAGCTATGTGACAATGGGAGAAAAGTTATATTTGATGCTACTGGATGTAAAATATACGAGGGTAAAACAAATGAGTTAATCTTAACTGCCCCTCGCATAGATAATGTCTTTATGCTAGACTTAAAGAAAAAGTTTTCAAAAACTGTATGCTTAGTATCAAAGGAAGAAAATTCCTGGCTATGGCACATGAGACTTGGTCATGTAAGCATGGACCTCCTGGCCAAATTAGCAAGAAAGCAATTGGTTGAGGGACTGCCTGAACTTAAATTTGAAAAAGATCAATTATGCCACGCTTGCCAAGCTGGAAAACAAACCAAACAATCTTTTCACAGCAAAAACTTTGTCTCAACTAAGCGTCCGTTAGAGCTACTACACTTGGATCTCTTCGGTCCAGTACAGCCGCTGAGTTTGGGTGGAAGAAGATTTTCCTTGGTCATTGTAGATGACTTCTCTCGGTACACTTGGGTCATCTTGCTGAGTAGCAAGGATGAGACCTTTGAGACATTTTCAAATTTGGTTAGAAAAATTGAAAATGATAAAGACCTAAAATTGGCTCACATCCGAAGTGATAATGGTGGAGAATTCAAAAACCAAAAGTTTGTTGAATTCTGTGAAGCCAGCGACATTGACCATAATTTTTCTGCTCCTAGAACACCTCAACAAAATGGGGTTGTAGAAAGGAAGAACAGAACTCTGGTTGAAATAGCCAGGACAATGCTGGATGAGCATAGGCTTCCAAAGTATTTTTGGGGAGAGGCTGTTAACACAGCGTGCTATATTCTTAATAGGGCTCTAGTTAGACCTATACTCAAGAAAACCCCCTATGAACTTTGGAAAGGACGAAAGCCCAATATTGGATACTTTCGTGCCTTTGGATGTAAATGTTTTATTTTAAATACCAAAGATAGCTTAGCAAAGTTTGATTCAAAAGCTGATGAGGCTATCTTTCTAGGCTACTCAACAAACAGCAAAGCATACAGAGTTTTTAATAAACGAACTCAAGTTTTAGAAGAGTCAGTACATGTTGAGTTCGATGAAACTAACCCTGCAGGTAGATACTAGCCACTGACCGAGGATGATCCACACTCAGTAACCGCTGACCAAGAACTAGCTGCTGAGTCATTCACTAAAAGGCTGACCAAGAGTAAGAGTGAACCTAAGATTACTTTCACTGACCCATCTACTTCTGCAGAGACTGTTGAAACACAGACAGCACAAGACATAAATCTACCTAAAGAGATAAGGATTCCAAGAGGGCACTCAGAGAGTGCAATCCTTGATTCTGCTGGGAATACCCTGATGACAAGGAATCAACTCAGGAGGTACCTCAGCAATGTAGCCTTCGTCTCAGTACAGGAACCTAAGAACTTCGCTGATGCTGAGGAAGATGAATTCTGGATGAGTGCAATGCAAGAGGAACTCGATCAATTCAGAAGAAACGATGTATGGGAGCTAGTGCCACATCCAAGAAGTCAGAAGACCATTGGAACAAGATGGGTCTTCCGCAACAAAATGGATGAGCAAGGAAATGTAGTCAGGAACAAAGCAAGGCTTGTAGCTCAGGGCTATAGTCAACAAGAAGGTATTGACTACGGTGAGACCTTTGCCCCAGTGGCAAGGCTAGAAGCTATTAGGATCTTATGTGCATATGCATCTTACATGAACTTTAAATTATTCCAAATGGATGTTAAGAGTGCATTTCTTAATGGAGTTATAAACGAGGAAGTTTATGTTAATCAACCTCCAGGGTTTGAGGACCCAAAATTCCCAAGCCACATTTATAAACTCAAAAAGGCTCTGTACGGCCTCAAGCAAGCACCACGTGCTTGGTATGAGAGGCTGACCAGTTTCCTGCTGACTAGAAATTATGTCAGGGGCAAAGCTGATACAACCTTATTCATTAAGAGAAAGGGTAAAGATACCCTGCTGGCTCAAATTTATGTTGATGATATAATATTTGGTGCAACTAACGAATCAATGTGCAAGAAATTTAGCAAACAAATGCAGACTGAGTTTGAAATGTCGATGATGGGAGAACTCAACTTCTTCCTAGGACTTCAAATAAAACAAGGAAAGAATGGCATCTTCATCAGTCAAGCTAAATATGCCAAGGAGATATTAAAGAAATATGACTTGGAAAATTGCAAGCCAATATCCACTCCTATGGGCACTGACACTGTCCTCTGCGTTGACGAGAATGGTAAGTCAGTAGACAGCAAATTGTATCGAGGTATGATAGGCTCTCTACTTTACTTAACAGCCAGTAGACTGGACATTCAGTTCTCAGTATGCTACTGTGCTAGATATCAATCTAACCCTAAGGAATCTCATTACATAGCTGTAAAAAGAATCCTTGGATACTTGCAAAGCTCAGTGAACGCAGGTTTATGGTATCCCAACACACATAGCTTTACACTCGTTGGATACACTGACGCTGACTATGGTCGAGACAAGCTAGAACGGAAAAGCACCTCTGGAGGATGTCATTTCTTAGGAAGCTGTCTTGTATCTTGGTTCAGCAAGAAGCAGGCGTTAGTAGCCTTGTCTACCATTGAAGCTGAGTACATTGCTGTTGGTCACTGTGTTGCTCAAGTCCTATGGATTAAGCAACAGCTTGAAGACTATGGTGTTCAAACAAAGACAATTGAGGTCAAATGCGACAACAAAAGTGCAATTGATCTATCAAAGAACCCAATTCAACACAGTAGAATGAAGCATGTCAGCATAAGGCATCACTTCATTAGAGACCATGTACTCAAAGGTGAGATAAAGCTGACCTACGTCCCAACGGATGAGCAGCTTGTGGATATCTTCACAAAGCCACTGGCTCGTGAACAGTTCAGCATACTGAGAGAAGCCATTGGTATGTTTAATCCTCTTCAGTAAATTCCTGTTCTATAATGTGAATTTATGCTGAATGAGTTACTATGCTGAATGATTTATGCAAATGCATGCTGAGTGATTGTTATGCTGAGCACTTAACACAAAATACACATCAATACTGAGTCAATATGCACACCGAGTAGTAATCTTAAACTGAGATATCATTCTTTCATACTACTGACCACTCAGAATTCTAAACGCTGAGTGTTAGATCCGTTGTACTTAATGCTTAAGCACGCGAATAGACACCTAGGATGACGTATGCGCCGAATGTGTCATAAAAGCCATGATTTTTGTCGGTTGACAATTCCAAGGCAAAACTGACACATGGATTCGTTAAGATCCACACTTCACCACTATAAATAATGGGTAAATCCCCATTGTTATCTTCTTTACGTCTACTGAATTTTAAGGCATAGAGCTTTCTCTCTAAAAAATTCTCAAAGCTTCCCAAACGCATTCTTCAACTATGACTAAAGTTTCATTCAACGTTTCCGGTGCCGGCCATCCTAAGCCCAGCTCCGATGAAACCTCCAGGCAAATCTCTGTGCCGGAATCTACCAAGGTCACTACTCTGAGCAAAGGAAAACTGGCCAAACCTCCTCTGGTAAAGGAAAGCCTGACAAAATCAGGACCTATTCAAAGGTCTTCGAAAACGTCCGAGAATGGAAGGTTGAGCCCTCAAGATGGGTATCTGAAGCCTTCGTACAATCCGAACAACCCTTCTATGAGTGGATTTCACAGAATGGATGGACTGAGCTGTTTTCGATTAGGGATCCCACATATCCTGACCTTGTAAAGGAGTTTTACCACAACCTTCACGTTGCCGATGATAACCAGGACTACTTGGTAACCGTGGTGAAAAAGAAAACCATCTTCATCAACCCTCTCTATCTAGGGAATCTGCTCAAGTTAAAAACTGAGGGAGCAAGGCTAAGGAGATCTGGAGATCAGGATGGTACTGGGTACGAGGTCAACTTCTGTAAACCTGAAGGCCACTCAGGAGAAGTATCCAGTTCCTCCATGAGTCAGCACCAGAAGATGGCTCATTATCTGCTGAGTTATTTTATCTATCCCAAGATTAACTGCACCACCTCAGCAACAAACTTCGAGTAATGCTTCATCTGGCATATGCTGACGTACAATCCGATCAACATGCCAGTATTCCTCATTGCTGGCTTCCTAAGGAGTACCGGAACTCTAAGGCTAGGATCACTCATCACCAGGATCCTCATTGATCATCAGATAGACCTGACTGATGAAGTAAAAGCTAAAGGATCTGAGATCACAGCAGCTTCACTGAGAGCGTTGAAGTTCGGCCAGCCTCTGAAGAAAGGAAAAGCTGCTGCTGCTGCTGGACAAGCTGAGGAAACAGTTGTTTTGTAGAAAGGGAAAATAACTAAGGCCCCCGCTTCTCGTAAGAGGAAAGCTGTTGAGACTCCTTCACATGATACTGAGTCTCCAGCTAAGAGGCAAAAGTCAGCTGGTACTAAGGGACAGGAGAGACCTAAGTCAGCTGATAAACGAAGCAGGCAAGATGAGCCTGAAACTGAGGACAGAACTGATGCTGATGTGCAACCTCAGAAGAAGCACAAGTCTTCTACACTGACTCCCCTCGATGCTATCCCTACTGACATTGTTGTGCCTGGTGACTCTCACTACACACAGTGTTTAGGAACTGTGTCTGAGGAATAAGAAGAAGAGGTGCATTTGGACGACCAGTTTATTACACAAGTTGAAGAAGAACTAGATGGTGATAGTTCAGAAGATGACGAAGAAGAAGAGGCCAGCGGTCAGGATGACGCTGAGGATAATGAGGAGACAACTAGTGAGGTTGAAGCTGAGCAAGCCAATACTGTGTTGGCTGCTGGAGAAGAACAAAAACTTGACCAACACAATGTTGATCAAGTCCAAGAGCAAGCTGACCAGCTAAATACCGAGCAAGAAGAAACTTCTCCATCTCACTCAGGCGAATCTATTCTAGCTGACAATCCTCCTCGTAAAAGAAGATTGGTTAAAGCAAGTGAAAAGACAGTCAGTGAGCCTCCTGTACAACCACCAACTCTTCCTGACTTCGTTATTCAAAAGCCAACCCAGGACCCTTCTGTAGTTAAGCTAAAAATTTTCAAACGACAACAACCTCCTACTGCATCGGCATCTATAGAAAAGCAAGCCTCTGTTTCTTCTCAACAGGAACATGCCGACTTAAGTGCTTCCGCCAACTCAACAAGTCAGGTTGAGGCGATTATTGTCAATGTTGTCCATCCAAGCATTGTGCTGACTCCAAATGTATCTGCTCCCGTCAGCACTGACAGTATTCGAATTTCTACTTCTCCACTCAATAACTCTGCCGATCAATCAACCCTACCAGAACCTCAAGTGCAGATTGGAACAACACTACCAGTCACTGACCACGTCATTCCTTTGACTCCTCCTCCCACCGGTCATACTGATGCAACTGGACAACTGAATGAAGGTTCTTTAAGCTACATGAATATCACTGAGTCTGGCAAACGCATCATCGACTCAGTACAAACCTTGATCAAAGACCTTCACCAATCGTCTACTCCTGCTGCTGAGTCTCCTAATGTAGAGACTACTCAGCTTTCTGAAGTAACTCAGCTTCTGAATGAAGTTAAGGGATTTAAGGACTTGCTAAGTATCATCATCTCCTATCAAACACAGCAAGCTAAGCAGGATTCCATTGCAAAGCTGGCTGAGATCCAGCTGACAACTGTTCAACACTTACACGCTCTACAACAATAAGTTCAGACCTTATCAGATGTGAACACACGCTACGCTACCTCTGATGAAGTCAAGACGCTCTTTGCTCAGCTTCACACCGAGCAAATCAAAACCAACGAGCAAATGGCTTCTTATTCTCAGTGCTCAGTGGAGCAAATTGGTGAAGCTGTTCGATTGCTAAATCTGAACAAGCAAGAGATGGATACTGACGCTATGAAACAGAATGAAATACTGTCCATCACCAGACAAACCTTCAATCACATTCGTCACAGCAATGTTCAGCGTCAATACTATGACACCTACTTACTCAAGACATTCCATCAAGTCATTGCAGGTCTGACTGATGCACTTACATGGATAGGCAAAGCTGAAGCCTTCACTGTTAGCATGATCAGCGCTGCTGAGCTTAAAATACCCACCGAAGTTTCAGACAGTGGTGTGGCTATTTTTTA
This sequence comes from Euphorbia lathyris, assembly GCF_963576675.1. NCBI lineage: Eukaryota > Viridiplantae > Streptophyta > Magnoliopsida > Malpighiales > Euphorbiaceae > Euphorbia > Euphorbia lathyris. The sequence goes on from NC_088910.1 coordinate 95,858,933, forward strand.
TGGTTTCAATGAAAGTGCCGAACGACTTAAAGCGCTGTCCACAGAACTGACCACAGTCGTCTTAACCGACGCCTTTAGGATTCCTCCTCCCGATGCTGACAAAACGGGGGAGAAAGCACAAGCGAGAACACAGCATGAGTCTAGTCAGTCCAAACAGAAAAAAAAGAAATAGACATAGGCTAGCTCAGTATAGGCTAAGTATGTATGTATGTAGTCTCTATGCCTGTCTCAAATTTTTGTCTTGTTGTAAACACTGACTACCTACATTAAATATTAATACTTGCATCTTTTGTTCAAACACTGAGTTATGAATTGTCTTCATGCGATGTTGTGTATTATATCATTATGTATCTTCAATTGAATCAGCCTTGTTTAAATGCTTATAAAATTCATTGATTGAACCAAATGCTGATAACATGTTTGACATTGACTTATATATAGTCTTATAAAACTCATTGAACAACAAATTACTCTGCGCCCTCTGAATGATAAAACCTTCCGCTTAAACACTGAGTAAAAGAGAATATGTTCCATGAACTGAGCTATATCTGAAAACTGACCTTAGACTTACTCTATTAAACCTTTAAAATGTTTAGAGTAAAACTAAGTCAGTAGCTCAACCCTTACGGGGGAGTTTGCTAAGTTATATTAGGTCAACTATCATGGGGGAGCTCAACACTGAGTTCCTCGCTGAATAGTTTTGCCAACATCAAAATGGGGGAGTTTGTTGAAACACCTTTCCACATAATTTTGATTTGACAAAATTGTTTAAGTATAATTGAAAACATATTCTAAACACACTAAGTTTAAATGCTTTGATTTATTCTACTAATGTGTTTGTTCAATGTTGAGTTAAATTGTTTATAAGACATAAGGATTAAAAGGCCCAAGCCTAATACAACAGTCAAAGCCCAAGTCAAACAGTTCAATACAACTCGGCCCGCGTTTATCAAAACGATGTCGCTGTGTACCAAAACGCAACTCAGCAAGAGAAGGATCTAGAAGACCTTCAGGGAACAACTTCGGAACGAAGCTGTTGAGTTGGTTCGACAAAGCGTACAAGACAGCAGCTGGCTAAGGAAAACTTCCAGACAAAGTATTTCTACTTTGGGTAAAGTTCAGACGACACAGTATGCTGTCCAGTTGACTTTACCATAAAAGGAAAGACATTCTGCCGAGCTGACCAAAAGCTGACCGATGACAGAAGATACACAAATCTGATTGGCCGAGAGCTCTGAGCAAGTCAGGATGATAACGACAGGAAGCCGTTTCCCTCCAACGGTTATTTCGAATTTCGAAATGACCGATGCCTCAAGACGTCTCTATAAATAGTGCCATCAGAAGCTTCATTCACACAGAACTTGATCAAGCCATTACGCTGACCAAATTTCTACGCAAGTTCTGCAAGCAAAAAGCAAAGCAAATCTTACACTACAGTTCATATATTTGTGTAAAAGTCTAGAATGATTATTCAACCATCTAAGGTGTCTTAGCAATCATTATTTAGGACAAACACTTATCATTTCTAGAGATTAGAAAGGAGAGGTTGAGTACTCGGTTATAGTACTCAGCGAGAGATTAGGATTGAGTAGAGGTATAGAGGAAGGTACTCTTGTTATACTCAGTTGCTAAGATTGTAAAAGGTTTGAGGCTCTACCTTTAAAGAGCTCAGTAGAGGATTTGAAATCTCAGAACGTGTTCCGGGGACAGGACGTAGGCTTAGAAGAAGCCGAACCTGGATAAATCTGCTGAGTAACGTATTTCTTACCTTAAACTCCTTATATATATTGCTTGCTTAAATAACCAAAAACTGACCAAGTAAAGAGGTCAAGCTGAGTTGTGCGCATCGAACATCTGAGCTCAGGAATAGACTTTAAGTGATATCTCCTGACTCAAGTCAAGAAACTGACCTAGTCACCAGTTGACTAAGCCAGCATCTTACTGATTACTCAGCGCCGATGTTAAAACCTTTTCTCTTGAGAAAAGAAGTCTGCCCTAAATCTTTAAAAAGTTTAAATAGTTCCTAACCCTCCCTGGAACTATACTTGTAACGTTATAAGGGACCAACAGAACCTACAAATTTTTTGAAAGAGTTCAATACTATGGATATTGTTAGTCCAATTGTAATTTGTATGTATGGGATAGCACCTTAGTGCAATCAAACACATAAAAATTGATGTTAAGAAATGTTCACTTTTTAACTCATATTTAGCATCACTAACAATAATCAAAACAGAACCTACATATTCATACACTAACCTTACCTTCCTTTATGCTACAAACAAACAATTTATGCACAAAACAAGCAACCGTAAAGGGTCAATGAAAACCAAATTGAACTGTATGTACTTATTTATTTAATGCTTTCTACATAGAGTGAGATCATCTAAAGCCTTGGATGCTTCATGGGCGTGTATTCTATCAAGAAGCTGAGCTAAAAGAGTTAGAATTCTGTAACATTTTTCAATAGTTCATGTGGATATACGGTGTATTTTTCTAATCTCTACAGACCCAGCAAAACCAGCCAACAACTAATCTTTACCTAGGATATGCGAAATTGACAGGTAGAGTTTAAGGCCATCGAGATAGAGAGAGAGAGAGTATACGGGTTCTTCCTTTGAAGGAGAGAAACCGAGAGAGATCCTTAATCAGAAGGATCACCGTCATTGTCATTGTTAGATCACCAACACCTTTAAGAGGCGGTGAGAAGTGAACTGAAAAAGAAGCTAGGGTTAGAAGAAGAAGTGAGAAATCGACAGACTAAAAGAGAATCGAAGAAGGAAAACTTACCAGAGAAGAGATTCACAGTGGAAGGTGGTACCATAGCAATGATGTCGCCCTGAAGCAGAGGTCCCAAACTAAGATAGAACGCCATAGAAAGAGTTACCGGCGTTGAGGTTGAACGATGAGAGATGAGTGAGATTCTTTAGGTTCTCAGATTTTTGAGAGCATGAAAAATTTTGTTCGGCCACCTCAATATGGGCTGTTACTAAAGTGAAATAGACTATTATGGGCTGTTCATTAACAAAGCCCATGGACAGTTTAGAAAAGTGCTGCTACAAAAGTGTTGCTAAAGGCCTGTTTTTTTTGTAGTGCAACCTCTTTCTCCTTTTTTTTTTTTTCAAATTCTTACAACAAAATTCAACAATCTAACCCAAGATTTAAGCATATTCATACATTATTTAAGTTCATGTAAGTATTTTTTTTCTTCATTTTACATACATATTATTCAAGTACGCAGTTGGTTAGTTGAATATTTTCTCGTTGAACCCGTCATTTCCAATTTCCTCTATTTCTATCGATATGTCGCATACAGTTGTTATATTTGTGACGAAATTTGTTGTATTTGCGACGAAATTTGTTCCATTTGCGACGAAATTTGTTGCATTTGCGACAATATTTCTTACATTTGTGACAATTTGTTGCATTTGCGACAATACTTACTACATTTACAACATGCGATAATATTTATGACAACTTTTGTTGCATTTGGGACAATATTTCTTGCCTTTGGGACAGTATGCTCCTGTCGCAAATGCAACCTGTATGCGGCATATCAATCGGAAATGACGGGTTCAACGAAAAAGAATTCAACTAACCAAATGCGTACTTGAAGATGAAGAAGGGAATGAAAAAGAGAAGATGAAACGAAGAGATGGCGAAAAAGACGTCTGAGTGTCCGAGAAAGAAGCGCGAATTGAAGTAAGTGTATTCTTATCCATAGTGGATGAAAGTGTCTAGATCTGTAAAATGGAAGGGAAGCGTATCAAATATGTTAATGAGCTAGATTAGTAATTACCCATTTACTTTAAAGATTAGAGTAAAGTTAGTTTAGATTTGATGTTGTATGATTATTTTGGAAGCTGAAATGGTATTATGGTTATGAAAAAATTATCTGACACTATGATCAATATGTGTTAGTGATGTGTTAAAACAATGACATATTATTAATAGTTTCATCGGTATAGTGACATGTTACTATTTTCGTTCATATGAAATGGCGCTTGTATCACACATATAACTGAACCTTTTAAAGGTATTTAATGGATGCAAAAGTGTGTAATTGATTAAACTAATATATCTATTTAAAAAGATTAAAACTTATTTATTACCAATCCAATTAATTAGGAACTTAAATATACGTTGTCCAAATAGAAATTGATAATGTTGTATTTTCTTATGTAATAATTTCTAAAATAAACAGAGTACAACAGTACAGGTTTATACATCGCCCCGAAGTGCTTGGATTGACTGGACAGTGGCACTTATTACCGGTCTTCAAGTCTACAGCAACGCACTGTACAGGTTGAGTGGTGGTTACCTTTGCCGAAGGGATTTCGTGGCCTAAATGTTGATGTTAGCAATTTTCATGAGGAAGGGCATAGTTCATACAGGTTTATTCTGCAAAACCACTATGGCGACTATGTAGCAGCAGCACACGGAGCCTTCGATGGATGGCTTGTATGGTGCTCTCACATCGGAGATAATGGCAATACAGGAGGATTTAAGCTGGCTCAAAAACAAAAGCATTTCTAAGGGCAATGTTCAATGTGATAGTTTGTTTGTTGTATAGGTTATCAATTATCTGGAGCTCCATTTTCCTTATCGTTCAGAGTTAAATAGCCGATTGTCAGTTAATTTTAGAGAATTTAGTTGAGTATACTATTTCTTTTGTAAAGTGTTTAGCGAACATGGTAATCCACGCTCTTACTAAACCTGTTATTTCAAAGTCTCTTTGTGGAGAGTGAGAATGCCTACTTATTGATGTAATGACTTTAGATTCTTAATAAACTGGTTTCTTAAAAAAACAAAAAAGTTTTGAAATACTATCAAAAGTTGATTACCTTTTCATAATAATAATAATAAAAAAGATAATTGTGATTTTTTTTGAAGAATAAGAAAATGGTAAATAATTTATTAGTGCTCTTATTTTTATCTAACACACTGTTTAGTCCTCTATCTTTTGCCAATATTAACTTTTTGGTCGTTCTGTCTATTTTTTTTTAGATTTTTAACCCAACATATCTTAGTTTTGAGGACAGCCATAGTACAATACAAAATGAACATATTACTCTGTTATTTTCTGTTTATCTGTTTATGCCAAATATAACGGGTAAATTTCATCAATGGTGTACAACCTTTAGCTCATTTCACACTTTGGTGTACAACCTTCAATTTGTCTCACTAATATATACGAACTTATAGGTGACCTCTCACTTTGGTGTACAACATGTAAAAGTGACCGGTCAACCCAAAGTCAACGCGCCACATCAGCAGTTTGACCAGTCAAAAAGTCAAAATTTGACACACCTAATATAAAATTACTATTATACCGTCTTCTCTTTTCTCTTTTTCCTCTCCCTCTCTACCTCCTCTCACTGGCTTATTTCTCTTTATCTTTTAGTTTAATCCATGATGAGATGCAAAGGAAAATAGAGCATCAAGATCCACTAGACCAGAAATTAAGGAACAACATTGTTCATTTGGTGAAATTTCTAGAATCCTTGTCACATTCGCACATAGCTTGAACTTTAGTGCATCTGTTGTGAATTTTGCAGAGCTCACCATTGTTATCAACACTAGGTTCAGACATAGCACCACCAAACCAATTATATCATTTCACTTTATTTAGGAAAAATATGTTAAGAAGTGAACTCACTCACATCATTTATAACATTCTTCACCAACTTAAAATTGTCAAACGCGAGAGCCTGCCAGTTATTGTGACCGCAGAGTGCTTAGCCCAAGAGAACTCCGATTTATGGATCGAACACTCATGAATCTTTGAAGACTTATTTACCTTGCTCGCCGATAATTGTAGACAGAACTACCGCTGCCGATGAATCTGTTTATTCAATTAAGAATCAAAATCGAGATCATGATCTTCCATAGTTGGTGTCTGAACCGAAACCGGAGCCGTTACGACCTTCTTCTCTTGATCGGAAATTGCAGATTTAGGTTTTTGTCCGTCTAACGCTTGAAACGACGGAAAAACTCTGATTATAAGTTTTGCACTCATAAACAAATAATCCAGCCTTGTTTGTTGTCGTTGTTTCAGACGAAACATCAAACACCTTTCGTGCACTAACTTTTATCACTCTACAACTATTTTCTGGAGATGATGAAGCGCCGGTTGAGATTTTCTGTCGCCTTGAACTAGTAAAATCATGCAATAAGCCATATCTTCTTCTTCTGTGCTCTAATAAACTTCACTAGAAGTCGTTGGAGAAGAAATTGAGCCGTAATATTCCTCCGAAACAGCAATATTATTGTTTTTATCTCTATCTCCGCCGCCACATCTGCTTGATGAACTAGAAGCGACGGTAGCTTGGTCTGGAGCCGGCTTGTCCGGCGAGGACGGGCGTTGGAGTTTGGTATGCTTGCCTATAACGATATGAGAAAGATCATTGGAGGCTATGAATTCGAGCTAATTCCATATTAATTCTTTTTACACCGAACAAAGGGAAAGGGAAAAACAAAAAGGGAAGGGGAAGAAAGAAGGGGGTATAATAGTAATTTTATATTAGGTGGGTCAAATTTTGACTTTTTGACTGGTCAAACTACTGATGTGGCGCGTTGACTTTGGGTTGACCGGTCACTTTTACCTGTTGTACACCAAAGTGGGAAGTCACCTATAAGTTCGTACATATTAGTGAGACAAATTGAAGGTTGTACACCAAAGTGTGAAATGAGCTAAAGGTTGTACACCATTGATGAAATTTACCCCAAATATAACGGTTAAAAATCTAACAAAAAAAAAAAAAGACAAAAACCAAAATGTTAATATTGATAAAAAAAATAGAAAAGGTTGTGATGGATATCCTCGACTGCTTTTGTGAGGCTTCTGGCCAGAAGATTAACATCCATAAATCCCGTATGCTTTGTTCCAAGAATATGGATAATAGCTTGTGTAGAAGACTGAGTGAGATGTCCGGCATTTCCCTGACTCAATCGTTTGGGAAATACCTTGGGGTCCCTCTTCATAGTGACAGGGTGTCCAAAGCCTCTTTTAAAGACATTTTGGACAAATCTAACGGTTTGTGTGCTAGCTGGAAAGCTAATTCTCTTTCCCTTGCAGGTCACCTTACTTTAATCCAGTCTATCAACTACGCTGCTCCAAATCACATCATGCAAGCCTGTAAGCTCCCTGAGTCGGTCCTCAATGACCTTGATAAAATTAATCGGCGTTTTCTGTGGGGAGAGTTTGGGGATGGGAGGAAGATTCACCTGGTCCCTTGAAAGGAAGCCTGCCAGCCTAAGAGCAGGGGGGGTCTTGGTATAAGGCAAGCTAAGGACAATAATAAAGTCCTGTTAATGAAGCTTCTTTGGAGAATGTGGCAATCCCCCTCCTCCCTTTGGGTTCGTCTTCTGTGCGGCAAGTATAGGAAAGATAGAATCTTTGGTGGCCCGAAGGAGAGGGTTGTCAGCTGTTCCTTCCTCTGGAAAGGGCTTAGTGTTGTTTTTTGCTGAGTTCTGTACGGGGATTGGCTTGGAGGTGGGTAATGGGAGATCCATTAGTTTCTGGTATGACACCTGGATTGGTGACAAACCGTTGATTGAGGTGTGCATCGCCCCTCCGCCGAATGATCTCCTCTCCTGGAGAATTGCTGATGTGGTGGACTCGGAGGGAGACTGGATCTGGTCTAAGTTCGACTCCTTTCTTAGCCTGGAGACCCTTCTTAATATTAGAGGTGTGAAGATTAGTAATCAGGAGGAGGATAAGGACAGACACTGTTGGGCCTTGACTAATAATGGTTCTTATTCTTGCAAATCGGCCTATGAAGCTTTTACCCCTAATAGGGCTGATCCTCCCTTGGAAATTTGGAAGTCCATTTGGGCCCTCAAAGTCCCCTACCGCATTAGGAGTTTCCTATGGCTGGGAGTCAAAGACAGGCTCCTCACGAATGCAAATAGACACAGAAGGCACTTGGCTGTATCTGGTGCATGTAGCAGATGCAGCGGCCATGTGGAAACCTTGTGCCATGCTTTGAGGGATTGCCCGAATAGTAGAAAGGTTTGGGAAGGGGTCCTTCCTCACCACATCCTTCCTTCCTTTATGGGGTTCTCTGATATTGACTGGTTCTCTGAAGGCGTTAATGGGAATTTGTTGGCCAGTATGGAGCACGGGGCTATTCTCTTCGCTATTATTTGTCACCAAATGTGGAAATGGAGGAATGAAGAGTTATTTGCTGAGAAGACTGTCTTTATTCCCGACCTCCGGTTTTACTTCTCGAAAAAAACTCTCTGTTCTTACAAAGAGTTTTGAAGGAGAGCCCCTGGTTCACCCCTCCCCGGTTAAAGAGGTCCAGTTAGTTGGTTGGAGGAAGCCTAGGGAAGGGGTTGTCAAGTTGAATACGAATGGCTCCTGCCTTAGTAATGGCAGAATTGCTGCTGGTGGAGTTCTTCGGGATGCTGGTGGTGCCTGGCTGGTTGGGTTTACCCATAACTTAGGTACATGCTCCTTCTTTACTGCAGAGCTCTGGGGGATCTTGTATGGCATTAAACTCGCCATTCGCATGGGTGTTAAAAGACTTTCGATGGAGTCTGACAATTTGGAGGCTATCAACAGGATTTCGGATAGACAGGCTGTTTGTCTTAAGAGTCAGAATCTCATTAAAGCCATCTTGAGGCTTCGTCCTGCCTTCGATTCTCTTACCTTCTCCCATATTTATAGGGAGCAAAACCGCGTGGCGGATCGCTTGGCAGCTGCTGGGCATGGGGGGATGTTAGGTGTTTCTACCCTTTCCGTTCCTCCTTCTTTTCTGTTACCTTCTCTTCTTGAGGATATGATTGGGGTCAGTCTTCCTAGACTGATCCCGGGTTAGGATTTTGTTTGTTTGTTTTTTTTCTTCCCTTCTTACCAAAAAAAAAAGATAAAAAAAATAGAGACTTTATATGTGTTTTTCAAAATAGAAGAACTAAACAATGTGTTAGGTAAAAAGATGAGGACTAATAAATTATTTACTTATAAGATAATAGCCAGTTCAAATAATAATAAGCATATAATACATTAATAGCTCTCTGAATTTGGTTAGCAAAATCATAGTCCTTTAAATTTTAAAAGCAGTCATTAGCTATTTAAATTTATTTGAAATGTCTCATTAATTCTTCTAAATGGTGTTTGGTTGCTCCTTTTCATGCTCCTATTTCACTGTTCACTTCAAAATGAAGAATTTTAGGTATTTGGTTAGTGACCTCATGTTTGCCTTTTACATTTGAAAAGCAACATTAGGTATTTGGTTAGTGACCTCCTGTTTGCCTTTTACACCCGAAAAGCAGTCTTTTATAAAAGCAGAGAATCTTTGCTTTTTGAAAAAGCAGCTTTTCCAAAAGCAAACAGCAAACCGTAACAGCAAACAGCAAACAACAACAACAACCAGCAAATCGTAATAACAAACATCAACAACAAACAGTAAGTAAAACAAACGGACCCTAAGTTTACATAAGTTTGTATGATAGAACAAAAATAAATTTTAAATAAGTAAAAATGCTTATCGCTTTGAGTAAATTTAGAAGGCTAATAAAAATAGGGTTATGATATATACAACCCTTAGGATTGTATATAAGCATTTAATAGATTAGTATATTTATATTTATTATTGTATTATTTACATTACATTGAAGTTTTAAATACAACAAAATCTATTCATGTAAATGTTGGAAATATACAATTGTATTTAATTTATTTAACAGTTTGATGCAATCTATACTATATATAATTACGGAAGCAGAGAGAAATGAGAAGAAGTGTTTTAGAGGTCTTTTTGATGAGTTGTCAACGTAGTAAAAAATCAGATTAAAAATATTTAATTAATTAAAAATAAATATTTAATTAATTAAAAATAACAAATTTATATTTATAATATATTAAATAATTACTAGCCTATTAATTAAAATAATAAAAGAAAGCAAGAGTTAGGGGAAGATGAAAAAACACAAAGCAAAGGAAATCCAAAAATCACAAATAAACTTCTATATAAAGCATGATAGATAGTATTCCATCATTATATTCATTGGTCACGATAGATAATATTATATTTCTGATGGTAAATATTCGATTTTTTTCATATGTTCTAGTTATTTTATTCTCAATTATGTTGTTGATTTATTTTTATTAAACAGTAGTTGTTATAGTTTCATCTTTCAGATTCATTTCTGTTGTTACCCAGGTTCTATACCTCTCGCTATCTTATCCATGTTTTCTTTTTTATTTGTCTTTTTTTTCCAAACTGATAGCTTCAATTGAAGAAATCCGACAGAAATAGAAGATGCATAAACAAATAAAACCGGAAAAACACAAAAGTGTCAAAAATTACAAGAAATTCTTATGTTTCTCAAGGTAATTATTCGATTTTTTTTCATATGTTGTAGTTATTTTTGTTCTCAATTGTGTTGTTGTTTTCTTTTAATTAAACAATAGTTGTTATAGTTTCATTTTTCAGAGATGAAATTCTATTTCTGTCGTTACCCAGGTTCCATACCTCTCGCTACCTTATCAATGTTTTCTTTTTCATTTATCTTTTTTTTTTCAAAATGACTAAAATAAAGATTTTGTAAATTTGTATTCTTTTTTAGTATATGTTGCTAGGTGTTACGTTTCGATTTCTAACTCTTAACTAAAATTTAGATTTTCGGCTTTATATGAACTCAATTTGTGGCTTTCTCAATTGTGCTGTTTAACTCTTTCTTCTTATCCGTAAGGAAAACTCTTCGATCTTATCGGCCACTCGATGAAACTCTTGTTTTAATGCCCACAGATCCGCCGAGCCAGCCTTATAAATCTGGATTGAATGCGTACTAGCTTTTATCCCTCATATCTTTTAGGTGTCTTCGAATCTTGTTGATAAGCTTACTAACTATTTCCCTAAGCCCCCCGTAAGAGATACCCGACCGAGGGAATTGTTCAATTGTGCTGTTGTTTTATTTTTATTAAACAGTAGTTGTTATAGTTTCATCTTTCAGAGATGAAATTCCATTTCTGTCGTTATCCAGATTCCATACCTCTTGCTACCTTATCCATGTTTTCTTTTTTATTTATTTATTTTTCAAAATGACTAAAATAAAGATTTTGTATATTTGCGGTGTTATCGTTTTGATTGCTAACTCTAACTAAGATTTAGATTTTCGGCTTTTTATGAACTCAATTTTTAGTTTTAATTGAAGTTAGATTAATTTTTCTAATTCGGAACATGTTGAAATCCACTCATTTTTTTAGTTTGAGTTTAGCTAATTGATATGGATTGTATTTTTTTATTTTTATGCATTTTGGTACAAATAGATATAAAGTTTCACAAGATAGTTGTTTATTGAAGTTTGAGACATATTAAATAAAATATTAAAGAGATATTGGAATATTATACTTACAATGAAGTTTATTTCAATATAAATTATGTTATATTATTATCAAGAAGTTATTTTTTTCCCAATTTTCTAGACAAGGAGATTGTAAGCATCTAATACGATTGATAAGATGTTTATTCTTGAAGAATATGGATTATGCTAGATACGAATTCAAAATCAAGGTAAACAAAAATAAATTTTGATGCTCAAAATCCTAAAAATGTACATTAATTATGGATATTGAAATATAATTTTTAACTATTATATTATGGTTCGTATAAAATTGTTAGTATTTCAAGAGTTTTTAACAGATGAAAATGAAATATGATCATAGGACAAATTATTGAAAAATATTAATTAAAAAAATATTATTATTTGAATCTCTTCAAATTCTCAAATGTTGAGCATAATGATTCTAATTAATATAATTAATTTCACATATTAATTATAAAACGTTTTTTTTTGTACTGAATGGTTACAATTGCGATTTAATTCTATTTAACTAAAATTAATTTATGGACTTACTTCATTAAGAAAAAATAAAATGTTTAATTAATGGGCAAAAAATATTTTCACTCTCCTCTTTATATGCTTATGTCTCGACATTCTCTCTTATTTTCAAAAAAAAAAAAACCCCCGAGAGGAAGATGGTTCTCTCCTAATTATCTTTTTCGTCCCTTCATTTTTTTTTTCAATTTTTTGTTTGTTTTTCTTACTTACAAAATTCAAGAATATATAATTATTAGAAAATATTAATGAAGTCAAATAAGTGATATCTGCGAGTCTGACTGATATTCTATATATGAAAGAATGAAGAACAAATTGATCGAATGTCTTGATGAGATATTACAAGATGAAAATAGAAGAAATCATCATCTTAAACTGATTCAATTAGATATACTGGGTTATTGTAGCAGAATGAATAATTGAATTCGAATACTTGGTGATCATGAAATTCCATCAACCAAAATAATTATCATCAAGATGAATTTGTGACTAATTCTTACGAATTTTATTTTTTTATATGTAACATATTGAATTGATAAAGTTTCTTCATATGCAACATTAGAAAAGTATTGATTGTAATAGTTTATAGAATAATATATTGATGTTGCTCCCATTTTAACATAGATTGTAATTCTTTTGTATCGTAGATATCATATTTAATTTTAATTGTAGTTTAATTCAATTTTTGTTTAACCTATATTGTAATTCTTTTGTATCGTAAATATAATATTTAATTTTAATTATAGTTTTAATTCAATTTTTGGTTTTTTATTATATTCTAATATATTTTTTAATTAATCTTCTATTTTATTATTATTGTTTCACAAAATATTTGGAATATGAAAATGTATTAAAATTCCTAAAAAGTACAAATCATTGAATTTTGTAAAAATAAATAAATCATTCATCTTTAGTTAAAATTCTATAAAAAAAAGTAGTCAATTACTTTTAAAATTAATTTAATTTGAATTATCATTAAAAAATATATATTAATTTCAAATATACATAATATAAATTTTTTTCATAGCATGATATAAAATTATTTAAAAGTAAATATGTCAATTTATTTATTTATCTAAATTATATAAAAGTTTCATACCTCGTGCATCGCATGGATTTTCGACTAGTAATATATACAAATATAGGAAATACACATAAATATATCAATTTATTAAATGCTTATATACAGTCCTAAGGGTTGTATATATCATAATCCATAAAAATATTATAAACATTTAATGACGAATATGTTATTTTAATTTTTTTTATAGAAGCCAATAGATTATTAGAAATACTAATAAGGTATATTACATAGTGTATAATATTTGCACAATTTAATTACCTCCCATTAAAGTGTACAACATGTAAGACACTAAAGCACTTTTAACAACTTAAAAATAAAAAAGACGGGCTAATTACTAATCTAGCTCATTTGAAGGGGTCTATTAATATATTTTACCCACTTTGCTTCCATCTCACCAAATTAGACACTTTCATCCACTTTGGACAAGAATACCCTTATTTCAATTCACATTCTTCCTCAGACTTTCAACGTCTTCTTCGTCATCCCAAACCGACGAAAGCGGCATTACCGCCAAATCTAAAGAGAGAAAAGACGGTGGTTTATAGAGAGAAAGAAGAGATTATGAAACTCCATTACAAAAATGCTATTGTTTCAGTTTCCTCCATTTTGTCGCATTTATGACAAAATTTATCGCATTTCGTCACAAATATAACAACAGTTGTCACATCTGCGACACATTTTGTCACAAATGTGATAATAGTTGTCGTATCTACGACAATTATTGTCGCATTTGTGTCAAAATTTGTCGCATCTGCGACATTGCAGATGCGATAACTGTTGTCACATTTGTGACGAAATGTAAAAAAATTCGTCACAAATACGATAAAAATGGAAGAAATTGAAACGATATCATTTTCTTCCACATAATTCTTCTTCTTCACCACTAAAAAATCAAAACTGCTGCTAAATCCTCCATATAATCAACCAGTGAAACAACCGGAAAATCAAGAAATACACTCAACCATGGCAACTTCGTCCAAGGAAACTCAGATCAATCATCAACCGGAGGTGGAGGAACGCCGATGAACGGCAAGAAATTTATCAGCAACAACCGTATCTTGTTTATTATCCGGCGAAGAAGCTGAGTAATAATCCTTTAGACTCCTTGAGTTGAGAAGAAGAAGAAGAAGAAGAAGAAGAAGAACTATGGGTATATTTGTCCAAAAAGGATGAAAATGTCTAATTTGATGAAATGGAAACAAAGTGGATCAAATATGTTAATAGACTCCTTCAGTTTGTTAGATTTGTAATTTACCCTAAAAAGACACCCATTAAATATATAATTACCTAAATACCTTTAATATTTTTTCTTTCCATTATCTCCTCCATCTTTTAGCTTCTCTCTTATAAATACCTTTAATATTTTTACCTTCCATCATCTAATATTTTTACCACTTATGTAAATTACCTACTAACGACATATCTTAAAATTAACAGAAAGAGTAAATGTGTAGACTTGTATGTATAGGCCAAAATAATATAATGCACGCGCGTGACATAAGGTTCCATCTTTAATCTTATTATAATTATAAGGTTAGACTATGCTTACTTTGTTTTTAACAAAGTAAGCCTTACTTTGTGTGTTTTCACCATTTGATTAATTTTCTAATCCATCATCCAATGGTGAAAACACACCAAATAATGATACTTTGTTAAATACAAAGTAACCATAGAAGGCACCTATAATTATATATATTTGGTGAATGATCGATCGGACGAGTGGCCGCATATTATTATCATTGAAAATTACAAAACTGGATCAAATGGAAGGCTCATTTATATATTTAACCCATTTACTCAACCTACTACATATCTAAACTGATTTTGTGTGACTTTTCCATAATACCCCTAACCTTCCCACTTCCCACCACTCGCGAACGGCCGCTCCCCTATCTTCTTGGTTACGCGAAAACATTGCTCCTGCATTAATGATTTCAAGAGTTTTGGTTAATTTTTTACTTTACTTTTTTTTTGAAGTGTATTTTACTTTATTTATTAATAAAAGTACTTTTAAAAAATACTTAACTAATATGAATTATAATAGTGGTGGCGGGGCGCGGGCGGGGCAATGGCTCCGGGATCGATGAGGCGTGGGCGGCGGCGGATGATGGGAGATCCGAGGGATCTCCTCGGGGGAGGAGGCGGAGCAGCGGGATTCGGAGGGATCGGTCGAGGGATAGGAGTAGATCGGAGTGGGTGGATGGTGGGGAGGCAGATTCGGCGGTTTCGACGGGGGGTGCTAGGGGTGCGTCGGTGTCGTTGGGGGCTTCTAGGGATGCGGCGGCCGATCGGGGGCTGGAAGGTGTTGGTGCCGCGGCCGCGGCTTTGGACTCGTTTTTCGCGGAGGGACACGCGTATGATTCCGGAGTTAGAGGGCCGCTTCCGGTGCTTGGGACACAGGGAGTACCGGCCGTCTCTCCCCAGCAGGATGAGCATGCCGTGCGACTTTCGTTGGCCGCGCAGGCCGCGCAGGCCGCGCAAGCCGCACAGACTACGCAAGCCGCTCAAGCGGAAGTTTCCGTGGATTTGGGAGGGCCCTCCTGGAGGGATAAGTTGCTAGGGGTGTCAGAGGAGGATCCCATGATGGAGGTGGATGCTTTTGAGAATGATTCCGGGGATTTTCTCTCTGATTCCGATTCTGAGGATGGAGAGCCTGATAACCCGCTGTGTCCTAGGATCCGGCTGTCCTCAGATGACAAGCGGGTCATGAGATCAAAGTGGAAATTGGCGTTAATCGTCACTGTGTTGGGGAAAAGGATCAGTTTCAATTATTTTGCCCAGAGGATCCAGGCTCAATGGGCAAAGAAAGGAAAGGTTACTATCACAGACCTTGAAAATGACTATTATGTCATTAAATTCACAAGGGCTGAGGATTTCAATGCTGTTGTGAATGGTGGTCCGTATATTATCTCCAATCATGTGTTGGCTCTAAGACCTTGGGTCCCAAATTTTGATCCCCATGATTGCTCTGTTAACAGGATCCTTACTTGGGTTAGGTTCCCGGGCCTACCTCTTGAATACTACAGTGATAGGTTCCTGAACAAGATTGGTAGCCTTGTTGGGAAAGTCCACCATGTTGATAAGACTACCATTGGGGCAGTGAGAGGCAAGTTTGCCAGGGTCTGTATCGATATTGATCTCGCTAAGCCTCTTCTTTCTCAGTTCTGTACTCAAAACAAGGTCTATCATATTGAATATGAAGGTATACACAACATCTGCTATGAATGTGGTATGTTTGGCCATACCCTTGAGGGTTGTCCTAAGAGGAGGAAGGACGTGGAGGAGTTGGTGCAACCTATTATAGGCGAAGCTGAGAAGAGTCAAGGGGAAGTAAGGAGCTTTGGCCCATGGATGCTTGCCAAGAGACCAGTGAGAAGGAAGCCACAGGCTAATGTTAATGCTAATCATTCACCAGATATCAGTACGAAGATGACTACTCTCCAGATTGCTCCTGAGATCAAGGTCAGACCCCCGGATATTAAGAAGGGGATTGAGACTGGAGTGGACTCAGCTTCGGGTTCCGGGTCAAGGTTCGGTGTTTTGTCTATGGAGGAAGATCAAGACTCGGATCCTTCTGATAAGCAGATTGATTTAAGCATGCCTGGTCTGGAGTCGGTAGAGCATGCCTCTAGTCTGGGTAATTCTATTAATCCTCTCTTTGTCTCTAATGCTTCTGCTAAAGGCAAAGAGATTCCCCAGTCTATCCTGTCAGCTGGGAAGGGTTTGAGTAGGGAGGCGAGTACTCTACATCCTCCTGTTGATGCTCCTATTGGTAAGACTATAGGAGTGAGTAAGTTAAACATGAAGAATCCCAAAGGGAAACCTAAAAAGAACCTTCATGGTTTGAATTCTTTGGATAAAAGGGGTCCTTCTAGGACCGCCTCTAGGCTCTCCGGAGCCCCAAACAAATACCTGATCTAGGGTTTGGGCCTGCGTCTGTAGTCTCCCCCTCTGATGGACTTCTTCGTTTGGAATGTTAGAGGTGCGGCGAGCAAGGCTACCCGCATTCATGTCAATGATCTCATTAAACAGTTTAACCCTTCCTGCTTTGTCCTTCTTGAGACCAAGGTTAGTGGAGCCAAAGCAGATGAGGTGGTTAGAAAGTTTAAGAATTGGAATTGCGTCAGGTCGGAGGCTACTGGCCGGGCAGGGGGGATTTGGCTCTTTTGGAAGCCAGGTCAAGTCAATATTGATATTGTTACTATGGACAGTCAATTCATCCATAGTAAGGTGTGTTACCCGGGTAATAAACCCTTCTTTATTACCTTCGTCTATGCTGATCCTGTTTCGACTAACCGAAGAAGGCTGTGGGAGATCCTTCATTCTTTTAGCTCTAACATGGTGGAGGCGTGGTTGGTTGCCGGGGATTTTAATGACATTGCCCTCTTGAGTGATCAGAGAGGAGGGGGTAATCATTATGTGAACCGGTGTCTTAATCATAAGCAAAGTATGGATATGTGTGGGCTTTCGGACCTGGGTGCTGCTGGCCACAAATTTACCTGGAAAAGGAATAGTGTGTTTGTTAGGTTGGATAAGGTGTACGCTAATGTTGCAGCGATTTATAGGTTTTCTGAGGTCAAGGTACTTAATCTCCCTTTCCGTCACTCAGACCATTGCCCTATCCTCATTAATTTGGTCAAAGGAAATCGGCTGAAAGGTAATAGACCTTTTAGGTATCTGGTGGCTTGGGAGTCTCACCCCGAGTTTAAGGATTTCGTTAAAAGAAATTGGCATCCCCACTCTGATGTTCTCCTCGCTACTGAGGAATTCAGGAGGAATGTGGCTGTTTGGAATAAAAATACTTTTGGTCATATTATCAGGAGGAAGAACAAACTCTTGAGGAGAATGGAAGGTGTTCAGCGTTGCTTGGAGGTTCGTTTTGATCATAGCCTGAATGGTCACCTAAGAGCTCTTCAGAACGAGTTGGAAGCTGTGCTTAGACAGGAAGAGCTTCTGTGGTTCCAGAAATCTAGGAAGGCTTGGATTCAAGACGGGGACCGGAATACCAGGTTTTTCCACCTCTCAACGATCATTAGGAGACAGCGAAATAGGATCGAGGCTATTAAAGACGAAAGTGGTGAGTGGATTTTTGAGGAGGAGGACATTCGGCGCCTTGCCCTTGATTTCTACAAGGACCTGTTCAGAGAGGAAGCTGTGGACCTAGAGAGTGCCCACTCTGGCATTTCCTTTCCTCGTTTGGGGGAGGATGCTATTAATAATGCTTTCCATCCCATTGAGCTTAAAGAGATTGATCTGGCCTTCTCCAGCATCGGTTCCACTAAGGCTCCTGGTATTGATGGTATCCCCGCTAGTTTCTATCATAAACACTGGGACACTGTTAAAGAGGGTATATACAGCTTTGTGTTAGGTGTCTTTGGTGGTTTGAACGATATCAGTTTGGTTAATAAAACCCTCATTGTCTTGATTCCTAAGGTTGCCAAGCCTTCTTCCTTTCTCCAGATGAGACCCATCAGTCTTTGTAATGTCTTGTATAAAGCTATTACTAAGATTGTGGCTAATAGAATCCGGAAGATCCTTCCGGATATTATCAGCCAAAATCAAGGGAGCTTTGTTCCTGGAAGACAATTGATGGATAACGTTGTTATTGCCCAGGAGGTTGTCCATTCTATGAAGATTAAGAAAGGCAAGAAAGGGATCGTGGCTCTCAAGCTGGATCTGGAGAAAGCCTATGATAGGTTGAACTGGAGCTTTCTTCTGGATAGTTTAGCCAAAGCTGGTATCCCGGAGAACTGGAGGAATTTGATTGGAAAGTGTATCTCCTCTCCTGTTTTCCAGGTTATGATCAATGGGGATATGTCGGATGAGTTCTCTCCATCCAGGGGTATTCGTCAAGGGGATCCTATGAGCCCCTTCCTTTTTGTTATTGCCATGGAAAGATTGTCTCACCTGATCCAAGAGGCGGTGAGCAAAGGGACTCTCCACCCTGTTTCCATCAACAGACATTGCCCCCCTGTTACCCATTTACTCTTTGCTGATGATGTCATGCTTTTTGTGGAGGGTAATGAGGAACAAATTAAGGCTGTGATGGATATCCTCGATTGCTTTTGTGAGGCTTCTGGCCAGAAGATTAACATCCATAAATCCCGTATGCTTTGTTCCAAGAATATGGATAATAGCTTGTGTAGAAGACTGAGTGAGATGTCTGGCATTCCCCTGACTCAATCGTTTGGGAAATACCTTGGGGTCCCTCTTCATAGTGACAGGGTGTCCAAAGCCTCTTTTAAAGATATTTTGGACAAATCTAACGGTTTATGTGCTAGCTGGAAAGCTAATTCTCTTTCCCTTGCAGGTCGCCTTACTTTAATCCAGTCTATCAACTGCGCTGCTCCAAATCACATCATGCAAGCCTGTAAGCTCCCTGAGCCGGTCCTCAACGACCTTGATAAAATTAATCGGCGTTTTCTGTGGGGAGAGTCTGGGGATGGGAGGAAGATTCACCTGGTCCCTTGGAAGGAAGCCTGCCAGCCTAAGAGCAGGGGGGGTCTTGGTATAAGGCAAGCTAAGGACAATAATAAAGTCCTGTTAATGAAGCTTCTTTGGAGAATGTGGCAATCCCCCTCCTCCCTTTGGGTTCGTCTTCTGTGCGGCAAGTATAGGAAAGATAGAATCTTTGGTGGCCCGAAGGAGAGGGTTGTCAGCTGTTCCTTCCTCTGGAAAGGGCTTAGTGCTGTTTTTGCTGAGTTCTGTACGGGGATTGGCTTGGAGGTGGGTAATGGGAGATCCATTAGTTTCTGGTATGACACCTGGATTGGTGACAAACCGTTGATTGAGGTGTGCATCGCCCCTCCGCCGAATGATCTCCTCTCCTGGAGAATTGCTGATGTGGTGGACTCGGAGGGAGACTGGATCTGGTCTAAGTTCGACTCCTTTCTTAGCCTGGAGACCCTCCTTAATATTAGAAGTGTGAAGATTAGTAATCAGGAGGAGGATAAGGACAGACACTGCTGGGCCTTGACTAATAATGGTTCTTATTCTTGCAAATCGGCCTATGAAGCTTTTACCCCTAATAGGGCTGATCCTCCTTTGGAAATTTGGAATTCCATTTGGGCCCTCAAAGTCCCCTACCGCATTAGGAGTTTCCTATGGCTGGGAGTCAAAGACAGGCTCCTCACGAATGCAGATAGACACAGAAGGCACTTGGCTGTATCTGGTGCCTGTAGCAGATGCAACGACCATGTGGAAACATTGTGCCATGCTTTGAGGGATTGCCCGAATAGTAGAAAGGTTTGGGAAGGGGTCCTTCCTCACCACATCCTTCCTTCCTTTATGGGGTTCTCTGATATTGACTGGTTCTCTGAAGGCGTTAATGGGAATTTGTTGGCCAGTATGGAGCACGGGGCTATTCTCTTCGCTATTATTTGTCACCAAATGTGGAAATGGAGGAATGAAGAGTTATTTGCTGAGAAGACTGTCTTTATTCCTGACCTCCAGTTTTACTTCTCGAAAAAACTCTCTGTTATTACAAAGAGTTTTGAAGGAGAGCCCCTGGTTCACCCCTCCCCGGTTAAAGAGGTCCAGTTAGTTGGTTGGAGGAAGCCCAGGGAAGGGGTTGTCAAGTTGAATACGGATGGCTCCTGCCTTAGTAATGGCAGAATTGCTGCTGGTGGAGTTCTTCGGGATGCTGGTGGCGCCTGGCTGGCTGGGTTTACCCATAACTTAGGTACGGGCTCCTCCTTTACTGCAGAGCTCTGGGGGATCTTGTCTGGCATTAAACTCGCCATTCGCATGGGTGTTAAAAGACTTTCGGTGGAGTCTGACAATTTGGAGGCTATCAACAGGATTTCGGATAGACAGGCTGTTTGTCTTAAGAGTCAGAATCTCATTAAAGCCATCTTGAGGCTTCGTCCTGCCTTCGATTCTCTTACCTTCTCCCATATTTATAGGGAGCAAAACCGCGTGGCGGATCGCTTGGCAGCTGCTGGGCATGGGGGGATGTTAGGTGTTTCTACCCTTTCCGTTCCTCCTTCTTTTCTATTACCTTCTCTTCTTGAGGATAGGATTGGGGTCAGTCTTCCTAGACTGATCCCGGGTTAGGTTTTTGTTTGTTTGTTTTTTTTTTCTTCCCTTCTTACCAAAAAAAAAATAATAGTTAAGAATAAACTATCAGTTGTATTATTTTACATGAATTAAATTTGTTTTTTTAATGAATTAAATTTGTTTTGATAGGTAAAATAATGTGTGTAAATCAAAAAATACGATTAACCGTGTTTTTGTCAATCATTATATTTAGGTTTGGAGTTTTTTTTATTATCATTATATTTAGGTTTGGATTAAAAAAAATATGGTTGATCATTATTTTTGGTATTGAGTTAATGGTTAAACCATTAACCGAAAAACTTAATTAATTACGGTTAACCGATATATTTGGACTAATTTAATTTTAATGGCTTAAAAATGGTCTAAACCATATGTAGCCCCCTGAACTTGTCAATTTTGGTCATTTTGCCCCCTGAACTTACGGGACGACCTATTTACCCCCTCAACTATTTAAAAGTGGTATTAGCAACCCCATATTTTCATTATAACAGAAACAAAATGAAATTCCAACATTAGCACAAATGTTCATGGAAGTATTGGAACTAGCCTGCACATATATAACCTCATTTGCAGCTTGTTTTAGTAGTACATAACCATATATGCAATTTTTACAAGAGAACTTGTGTATTGTCTATACTAACCTCATTTGGAGCTTATTTTAGTAGTGCACAACCTTTTTTATTATGACCTTGGTGCTTGCAATGAGAAATGTCATAATTGTTTACGTTATAATGAAAATAGGGGGTTGCTAATACCACTTTTAAATAGTTGAAGGGGCAAATGGGTCGTCCCGTAATTTCAGGGGGTAAAATGACTAAAAGTGACAAGTTCAGGGGGCTGCATATGGTTTTGGCCCTTAAAATTTGATAGAATCAGTTAGAAATTCAAAAAAAAATATTCCGATGACCGGTTAACCGAACCATACCCACCCATATTTTCTTGCCCTCTTTTTCAGTTTATGGGTGGTTATACGATATTATTTTATCCATGTATTATTTATTCAAATAATTACAGTGGCGGAACCAGGACCCCGGGTGACACAGGGCTCAAATATATTAGTAAAAAAAATTCAAAACGTAAAAAAAAATCGAAATTAACTGTGAGGTTGACGGTAAATTTTTAAAATCCAGCCCGTTAGGGCTGGGCAAAATTGTTTTAGCCTCCAACGCATTAAAACTGTAAAAATGTTATCATTTTTTTAGAAACTAGCATTGAACTAATAGAAAATTAAACATGTTTATTTTTTTTAATGGTAAAGATATAATAAAAATGAATATTAAATATGTATATTTTTTTAATGGTAAAGACATATTAAAAATGAATTAAAAAATGATATCAAAATAAGAATAAAGAGTCCATTTAAATTAATTAATAATGGTAACATATTTTTATAATTATTGAAAAATAAAATAAAAACTTTTTTAAAAAATGAGGTTGAAGGGAGTCAAACATAGGACCTCTCAAATAGAAGTAAGCATCCTTAACCATCTCATTTACATTTAAACATTAAAATAATACTACATAGAGTCAATATAATTCTTTCTAAAATATTACCACACACCATTACTATTTTTTTTTTATCAATTCTCCGGCCGCCTGCCGTGGCTCAAGCCCCCTAACCCCCATTGATTCCGCCCCTGAATAATTACATGTATAGGTATTTCTTTCATGGATTCTTTGGTCGGATTAAAAACGGGTCATTTTAATCTGTATTATTTGATTCTTTTGGTTACTTAAAAGTTTAGGTAAGAGAGGATTATTTACTCCCAATGGCATGACAAACCATAGATCTCAATAAGAATTTAAAGTGGAAATTACATATTATTTATTAATAAGGCTAAATTTTTGGACGAAGTGGGTAATCGAACCTCAAATCTAATAAATGTAAGTTCAAGTATTTATAACTCGGACCAACAATCATTAGCCACCTGCATCTATACTATATATAATTACGGAAGCTGAGAGAAATGAGAAGAAGTGTTTTAAAGGTCTTTTTAATGAGTTGTCAACGTAATAAAAAAATCAGATTAAAAATATTTAATTAATTAAAAATAAATAATTAATTAATTAATTAAAAATAACAAATTTATATTTATAATATATTAAATAATTACTAGCCTATTAATTAAAATAATAAAAGAAAGCAAGAGTTACGGGAAGATGAAAAAACACAAAGCAAAGGAAATCCAGAAGTCACAAATAAATTTCTATATAAAGCATGATAGATAGTATTCCACCATTATATTCATTGGTCACGATAGATAGTATTATATTTCTGAAGGTAAATATTCGATTTTTTTTCATATGTTGTAGTTATTTTGTTCTCAATTATGTTGTTGTTTTATTTTTATTAAACAATAGTTGTTATAGTTTCATCTTTCAGATTCATTTCTGTTGTTACCCAGGTTCTATACCTCTCGCTATCTTATCCATGTTTTCTTTTTTATTTGTCTTTTTTTTTCCAAACTGATAGCTTCAATTGAAGAAATCCGACAGAAATAGAAGATGCATGAACAACTAAAACCGGAAAACACAAAAGTGTCAAAAATTACAATAAATTCTTATATTTCTCAAGGTAATTATTCGATTTTTTTTTCATATGTTGTAGTTATTTTTGTTCTCAATTGTGTTGTTGTTTTCTTTTTATTAAACAATAGTTGTTATAGTTTCATTTTTCAGAGATGAAATTCCATTTCTGTCATTACCCAGGTTCCATACCTCTCGCTACCTTATCCATGTTTTCTTTTTTATTTGTCTTTTTTTTTCAAAATGACTAAAATAAAGATTTTGTAAATTTGTATTCTTTTTTAGTATATGTTGCTAGGTGTTATCGTTTTGATTGCTAACTCTTAACTAAAATTTAGATTTTCGGCTTTATATAAACTCAATTTTTGGCTTTCTCAATTGTGCTGTTGTTTTATTTTTATTAAACAATTGTTGTTATAGTTTCATCTTTCAGAGATGAAATTCCATTTCTGTCGTTATCCAGATTTCATACCTCTCGCTACCTTATCCATGTTTCCTTTTTTATTTATTTATTTTTCAAAATGACTAAAATAAAAGATTTTGTATATTTGCATTCTTTTTTAGTATATGTTCCTAGGTGTTATCGTTTTGATTGTTAACTCTAACTAAAATTTAGATTTTTGGCTTTTTATGAACTCAATTTTTAGTTTTAATTGAACTTAGATTAATTTTTCTAATTCGGAACATGTTGAAATCCACTCATTTTTTTAGTTTGAGTTTAGCTAATTGATATGGATTGTATTTTTTTATTTTTATGCATTTTGGTACAAATAGATATAAAGTTTCACAAGATAGTTGTTCATTAAAGTTTGAGACATATTAAATAAAATATTAAAGAGATATTGGAATATTATACTTACAATGAAGTTTATTTCAATATAAATTATGTTATATTATTATCAAGAAGTTCCTCGGCTTTGGAAAATAGTTATAAAAATTTAAATATTCTGATGCGTAACTTGCTTCCCAACACAAAGACGTCGTTAAAACCTCCCTACTGGGCAAATAGTTCGCTTTCAGAAGTCTACTATATAGGGAATTAGGGTTCATAATGAATTTCTATACATGTTTGCCGAGCATAGTGAAATTAAAGGAATAAAGTTACAAAAACTAAAGTCGATGTTCTCCTTACAATCACATAATCTATCCACGGGGCACAATGAATCTGACAAGGACCGTCTATTTTTGAACCCAACTAGAAGGAGTATATAATTTTCTCTAAATCTTCACATAAAGATCTTGGGAGGATGAATGCACTCATGCAGAAAGAGGGGATAACCTGAATTATAGATTTAATAAGGACCCTTCCCTGCTTAAGGAATGTGTTCTTCCAACCATTCATATGATTCCAAAACATAGAGTGCAAGTAACTGAAGACTGCTTTCTTATTATGGTAAATGAGGGACGGTAAACCTTAGTAACACCCAGTGTTTAGGGGACTAGGGAAGCCCAACGTATTCATGATATCATGTTAAAGGTTCAATGGGACATTGGCACTAAACATGATTCGTTACTTGCAAATGTTAACACTTTAGTGCGAGTCTCTCTCAAACTGGTTAAGGATATCTTGCATAACACGACTTTCAACAACATTTGCTTTAAAAAGGGCATGTTATTATCCAGAAAGAGAAGGTGGGACACTAAAGGAGCACCAGTGAAACTTTAACATTGTGTGGGGAACCTCTCAGCTTAGCTCTTTTTATAAGTGTGGATAAAACCTCCACATACAAGATAAACAAGTAAGCGGAAAGTGGACACCCCTGCCTGAGGCCTCACTTAGGTATGATATGACCTATCTAATTACCATTAAAGAAAACTTTATAATGCACATCAGTCACATATTGCATGACCCAACAAAAGTAGATTTTGGAGAAACCAATTAGACAAAAAAAACTGTCCAGAGATAGGGTTAGAGAACACGGTTAAGCCTTGTTAATGTCGATCTTAAAAGAAACCTCGCCCTTTTTACCCCTAGTCCGTCTGCACATACAATGAGTATCCTCAAAAGCAACTAACACATTATCAAGAAGAGAGCGACATACAACAAAAGTTGATTGTTCTTCACCAATAAGCTTGGGGAGCACAATAAGTCGATTAGCCAACACTTTAGCAACAATTTTATAAAGAACGTTGCATAGTGAAATGGAGCAAAAATCATAAATGAGGTCGGAGAGTTTTTTAAGGATTAAAGCAATTAGCATAATATTAACAATATTAGGAAAGGAACCCGACTCAAGCCAACTCATAGAAGTAGTAAAGAAAGAATTGCCAATGGTACTCCAAATTTTTTTGTAAGAAGTCAGGATTCAAAACATCATTACTGGGGACTTGTCAGGGTGCACAGAGAACACCACTGCTTTAAATTCATCGATGGAAAAAGTGCAGATCAAGTCAGCAATATAGGTATCAAGTTTGGTACGAATGTAATTGACAAGCATAACTGCATGGGAATTGTCCACGTCAAAGAGTTGAGTAAAGTAGTTGGAGACATATGAAGCTAATCAGAATTCAACATACAATGGTCCAAATGTTCGTCAACAAAGTTTTGGGTAAATTTCATCAATAGTGTACAACAGCCCTATTTCACAGTATGATGTACAACCTTCAATTTTTCTTACTAATATATACGAACTTATAGATGACCTCCCAATATGGTGTACATCAGGTAAAAATGACCGGTCAACGCTGGTCAAACTGCCACATCATCAATTTTCATCCCATCCATTAGTAAAAGTAGGACCCACCACATGTACTATTACTAAAATACCTTTTTATAGATTTCCCTCATTCATCCTTTCCCTTTCCTGTAATTCCTCATTTCTTAACACTGTTTTTTTTTATCTCCCTAACTCTTTATGTTATTCATTATCTCTTTTCAAATTCCATCTCTCTCATCCAAGTTGATGAAGAATCTCACGGTGGCTGGAGAGATGAAACGTCGGTTTCAAGAAATCCAAAAAGCTTACTCCGATATTTTCCGTTATCTAAGAATCTCTTCAGAACTTCAGTTTAATTTCTCTTGGCTTCCTTCATGGCTGGACATACTCCTGCAAGCTTATCTTGGGCAGCCTTTAGGTCTCCCTTTAAGATGGAAAGGGCATGGTAGATGAGGAATTAAACAAATTAGCACTAAATTCATCTCAAATCCATGATTTCAGAAGAAGTCAAAGCCATGGTAGATGAGGAATTAAACAAATTAGCTAAAGTGATAGCTATAAAAATCAAATACCCAACACAAAACCCACCCTGAGACAACACACTCATAATATTCACAACCAATCTACCAAAAGAGCCACAAACAGTGAAACCTAAATCACTAAATGAAGAGTCGCACGGATCCTAGGCGCCCAAATAGCTCCATTCACAACCAATCTACCAAAGAGACACAAGGGATCAAACGCGGTGTTGCGGAGACGACACTTAGGCTTCAAATTGCTCCATTTGTGATTTTTAATTTGCTGCTTTGTTTCTCCATGATCAATCAGATACCGTTGAGGATTGAAGGCAACAACTTTGCGGATATCCTTAGGATTTCTGGTAAGATTTGAAGAAGGATTGAAAGCACTCGTTTTAAAGAGAGATGGTGAAATTTATGGAAAGGGTTTAAGAGAGAGAAAGGTAATTTTAGGAAGAAAATTGAAAGGAGGGTATTTTATATGGTGAGTCGGTTTTTGACTTTTTGACCGGTCAAACTGCTGACCTGGCACGTTGATTGTGCGTTGACCGGTCATTTTTACCTACTGTACACCATATTGGGAGGTCACCTATAAGTTCGTATATATTAGTGAGACAAATTGAAGGTTGTACACCAAACTGTAAAATGGGCAAAGGTTGTACACCATTGATGAAATTTACCCCAATGTCAATATCAACAAACCCCTAGTCACTGATAGCTTCTCGGAAACCACAAAATAGAAATTTAGGGTGGGGATGAACAATGTTCTTTTCCAAGGAGTAGAGAATGTCATTAAAGTCTCCCAAAACGCACCAAGATAATGAAGCGATGGGATGGTGGGAGCGAAGCAGATTCCAGGTAATGTGGCACCGAGCTTAATTTGGAACCAGTAGCTCTCCATGTAGAAAAATTACTTCCAAGACTAGCAAATCAATATGATTTTTAGAAAAGCCAGACATTAAGACATCAATTGAATGATTCTATAAAATTGCTAAACCACCACTTATACCCACACAATCAATAGAAAAGCAACCAAAGTAACCAATATTGCCTTTTATTTCATCAATACGAACTGAATGAACAAGAGTTTCAATGAAAAAAATAAAATCTAACTTACAACTCTTAACAAGACCTTGAAGAGCTAAAACTATTTGGGGGTTTTCAAGTCTCCGACAATTCCAACTAACGCCAATCATTGTTCCCAAGGCGCATCTCTAAGGTTTCGATCGATATATTATTATTGATAGGAAGAACACTAAAGGACTCCAAGGTAGGTTTGGTCGTGACATTAATGGTGTCTAGTTGAATGAGCGCTTGCCAAGGAAGATGACTTTGATGCAAATCCCAATTTCTGATCCCAAAGAATGGCTAGGAGCCATCTTTTGTATGTTTTAATTCCGGTAAACTTCAATCCAACGGTCGTGTTTTCATATTTAATTCTCTAAATTTACACTATTTTGATGCATTTATTTTAATAATTTTGAATCACACAAGATTAATTACGAATTTAAAACTTTTTAAGCTTTCTTTCAAAACCGGCCCACCTTGCAAATTTTTTCAAACCAGCTCGCCTGCCACTCCTTCGTTCTCGCGTAAATGTTAGAGACCCAAGGTTATACCGGTTCCCGAGCGAACCGTCGGGTCCCAAGTCTCTCCGGTTAATTTACCAACCATATAACTGGACAGGTTCGGAACAGTTTTCCTACCGATTTCTAGTTCGACCGGTCGGATCGGCTGACCAATTTCTATTTTTTAAAATTTTAAGTATATTTTTTTATATTAAGAATTATTTATCTTTTATTTCGCATGTAACCTGTAAAATGTCAAGACCAATCTTCTCCATTAAGAAAACAATAATTTTTTTAAATAATGTCATCAATTTGTGATGATATGTACAATTAACCATATATTAACAAATGGTATATTTGTCTTAATAAAAAAATAAGATATATAAAAATTGAAAAAAAACCCTCACTCGAATCGATTAGTAAGTATCAGTCTTGGTAAGAACTATGAATATAATTTGGATGGAGGCTTTTTTTTCCGATTCTTATATGCTTTTTTTATTAAGAAAAATATGCACTTGGTCAACTTTTAGTCAATTGTACATGTCATAAAAAATTAAAGGTATTATTAAAGAAAAAAGTTATTTGCTAATCGAATATACTTCAGGTCTTTATTTATAAATTTTTAACAACAGTCTTATGTTTTCTAATAAAAAAAAAATTAGTTGAAGATCCATACGTTGCACGGAATGTATAATATTATTTAATAAATATTATGATTGATTTAAATATTATATTAATTTTATAACTTTTTTTATTTTTTTCACGATAATTTTTTTGGTAATCGAAGAAGGGTGAAACCCAAACAAAATAAGGAAAAGAAAACTAACTAACGACCTATTCTATATGAGTGTCGGCCAATTCGATCCTCACAAAGAATAGCCCGGAGGCCTACAGGAGGCACATCACACTCATAATGACCCAAAGGAAATGACCCTGCGAAGTTCGCCATCCAGTCAGTAGTCTGATTACCTTCACGAAACATATGAATCAGACTTAGCTCTCAATCTCGACTCTTGTACTCCTGACATCTCGTCAACAGCCATGCTAATCGGTGGTGCCTGCCAATCTCCCCATGTATCATTGCCAAGACAGTTTTGAATCAAGTTCCACTTGAACCCTTCTGTAACTTCTATCCCAAACCATTTTAAGCCCGAAGTAGAGCTCGGCTAATAAATAATCTTTTATATTATTGTATTATGATAATAAAAATGCTTGCAATATTTTTTAACATGTCTTTATTTACTATATATCTTATGTAATGAGTCAATTTTTATTTTTTTTATTTTTTTAATGTACAAATTTTATTTTATTAGATAAACAATAATGTAATTTAGCATAAAATTTGAGAAGGTAAATATAAAAAATATTTGACTTTTTTATGTAACAATTTATTACAAATCAATATATATATTTTATTTCACTTCTAATTTACAATTTTTCTCGGGTCGTCTAGTATGAGAGTATTCTATCGTATGGAAAGCCGTTGACATAATACTGTAGCACATGTGTCACACCCGACCCTAGATGACCTCAATCGGTATCGGGCATGAAATAGAAAGATCATAATCAATACTTAGGAGTCTCCAATTTAACCCAAATATCATTATATTACAATTGAACTACCAAAGTTCTAACCATAATTCTCACAATAAGCAGCCAACTTCCAAACCCCGCCTAAACGGTCGGTAACCTTCTCAATATCCTGTACTTTCTCACCTAAAAACATTAAAATATTTAAAAAGGGTGAGACAAAAATCTCAGTAAGAAACTATCAGCTATAAAAACCAACTTTATTTAACATAGCTACATATATACATTTATAAAGGGATTTAATCAAAACCTTATAAAATATACTCAAAACGTAAAGTCATAATATAGTCAAAGGATTAAACCAAAATCCAAAAATAAATATAATCTTGTATTCATTCTTGAGTTCAAAACCTTATAAAATATGGTAATCAAATAAGTCTTTTATCAAACCAACTCGTATTTAATCAAACGTAAAACCTTATATCAAAATCAATCATAACCGAAAACATAATCCAAATGAACTTAAAACATTGTATCCATCCTCGAGTTTCTCCTCTTAAGTATCAATCCATAACCACATATATAAGCGAGACGTCTCTTAACATTGCCTATCCCATATGGTCTTACCCAACACTTCACTGCCATACCCAATAGGTCTTCAGACTGTGTACACAGGTCATGTCCCTCACTGAACATGGTCTTCAAATATAAAACCACCGATCCGGATAACTCTCGATGGATATAAAATCATAACGTGCTCAAATATCCTTTCACAATCAAATTCCAAACTATTTAATAACCAAAAATCATTTGGCTTCAATTAGCCATTTTGTATCATAAAAATCACATTTGGACTTCATTCCAAAATAATAACACTAATAACCGCAACAGATTTCTCAATCCAAAAACAATTCGTAAGAAATCATCAAATAAATTTTATTCAATATAGATATACATTGAAACCAAATACATATATGTCTATATGTAAATCAACCAAATTAAGCCTTAAATCCACATAATCAAGTAAAATCTGAAATTCACATAGAAGCATAATCAATAGCTTCATTTGAACCGTAATTTCACAATAAAACGCAAAATCATGAAAAACCCTAATTTTACAAAATTCTTGCATAACCCTAAAATATCAATTTCTGAAACTTCTTTGATTATATATATATATATATATATATATATATATATATATATATATATATATATATATATAAAACTCAAAATATAGTTGATAGTTACTTACCTTGGCTACTAATTAAAGACCACAAACCCGTTCAATTCGCCTCTAAACTCTGTCTAAGACATTTTCCTCCAAACACTGCCGAAACTTAAAAACTCTTCAGCTAGGAATTAGATCTATACATAAGGATGCTATGGTTTCAATTTCGAGTGATTTGGACGGTCGAATCTCCGTAAATTAAAGAAACGGTGGATAAACGATCGAAAAACGATAAAAATGACGAAGAAGATGAAGAGGCAGAAAGAAAAAGAACAAAAAAAAATAATAAAGATCATCACCGTTTCTCATCATATATATATACTCATCATATATATATATATATATCCAAATGGAAAAAATCAAGTTTGATCCTCCATCTTTATATAATCTTTTAAAAGTTATCTTAACTTTTAATTTACACATAAAACCCTCAAATTAACTCCAAACTTTTTCTATAACACCAAATAAAAATCATTCACCTAATAATTATAATATATATTACTATCAAGGTATAAATTCTAGAAATTTAGACCCGGATATGACAACATGAATTAGTTAGGTGGGGACGAAATTTAGAACAATCGGTAATCCTGATTGAAAAAATTACACTTAACAGTCAATACTAAAAAGAATATGCAAATATACAGAATCTTTATTTTAGTCATTTTGAAAAAAAAAAAGACAAATAAAAAAACATAGATAGACTAGCGAGAGGTGTAGAACAACACAATTGAGAACAAAATAACTACTATATATGAAAAAAAACCAAATAATTAGATTCGGAAACATAACGATTTCCTTTTAAACATGTTTGGTTTTCTAATAATTGGAATTGAAATTGAAATCGGAATTAATATAATATTTATTAAAAATATTTTAATAATAATAATAAGTTTTTGAATTTCTCGTTGAATAAGAATTAGTTAGTAAACTTCCTCAAAATTCATACCATTCCATATCTCTACCCGTTTGAGTATTAGCTCATGGACCAAAATTTAAAATCGGCGAAATTATAAAATTTGGTCAAATAGAAGACATATTTATATATTTAACCCATTTATTCAATCTACTACATATATAGACTATTTTTGTGTGACTTTCCCAAAATATCCTTAATATATATACAACACTTAGAAATTTTTTAATCTTTCATTTTTCTCCCTCCCGTCTGACTTTGCAGATTTCGCAATATGCGAAATCTGCGAAGATAATGTCTGGTTCTGTAGATGATTTTAATTCGCAGATTTTGCAATATGCGAAGGCGGTGAAGGTAAAAGACATATTTTTAAGCATTTTTATCTTCGCAAACTTCGCATATTGAGAATCTACGAAGTGGTATATAACAAAAAAAGGCATAACAACAAGGGATTCTAATATTAAAATCATAATATTATCAAAATTTACAATAAGGTTGTCATAATAACAACATTAAAATCATAACATTATCAAAATTTACAACAAGATTGCCACAATAAACTCCTAATAAATCATTTCAAAGTAAATATGACCAATCTTGATGGGAATTTTCCCCCTGTATCAAAAGGAAAGTCAGCTTCTCTGTATCCCAGTACACCGCCTTCCTGAAAGGGATATTATGTGTTCAACCACCTTCAAAAAATTAATCGCGTTAGGAAGAAAAATGACGATTTGGTTTCGCGAAAACTACGATTTTTTGAAATTTTATCCTTATGACCTTAACTTATTTTGAAAATATAATCTTATGTGAGTATCTTGGAAGGATGTTATGTAAGAGTTATGAATGAATCGGCCTAGAAGGGACCGACTAGATAAGGGAGTTAGATTTGTGATGGAAGAAATATAGTAAGAGGAAAATATTTTCATGTGTTCACATCTTCAAGTTTCTATTATTCACCATCCGGATAATTATACACATATTAATTGTGAAAATAGAAAAATGTAGAGATTAAAGGAATACCAGTGGATGTGATATGAAATCTAGGATAAAGCATACAACCTGTTACGATACATGTTCAATCAAAGATTTATATATCTCCAACGAGTATATAAGGTTAGAGCTCTCGGTAATGTGTTGGTCACACAAACTATCTAGAAGTATGAATGAGACAAATAATGAGGACTTTATATGCGAGTGAGAGACATATAACATATATTCAGGTCGAATATAATATGTTCGTAAATTGGATGGGCCGGATCAGATTTATATGGGTATTAGTGTTTTGATTTGATTAGTGGCTATAAATAGATAGCCATCTATATAATCTTAACCCTAATAGACAATACATAAGAGAAGAAGTTAGTTGTATAGCCTCCCTCTTCTCTTCATATGTCCATCCCCCTCTTCCGCTGCAACAACTCAACAATAATCTTTGCTCTCAATAAACCGTATGTTATATTCAGATTTATATGATAAAGAATAAATGGAGATACACTTTGAAGATTGAGAGTATCAAAGTAAAACCATAAGCAATTTCGAATGATGTTTAAAATGAAGAGCACACAAAATACAAAGAAAATTTTGACAATAAAAGAAATGGTGATAGAAAGAAAAGGGGGATGCCTCAAAATTTCCTTGCATCACAATCTAAGAAAATATGAATAGGTTGGGGAAGTGGGGTGCAGAAATTATGCAAGTGACACCCACCCTCAATCTCTAAATGCATTTGCATTTGCATTTGCTCGTGGGAACCTCATCCAAATTAAAGAAACACTTTCAACATTTAAAGCATTAAGCTTTATTACCCTTTTTTTTCTCTTTATTTTTTTAGCTCGACATAGCTAGAGATATCAGTAGGGTTCTCTTCTCTTAATGAATTAAATCTACTATACTTTCATATATAGGTCAATTTTAAATTAAAGTTCTTGTATTCCACTTTATTTCATGATTTTAACTCAATACTAATGTGTTTTAAAATTAAATATAAAAATAATCAAATAACAAAAAAAAAAAACCCAACGGGTAACCTTAAGTTTTGTAATAAAGTATTTTCTTTTAACATAATCAATTTCAAGCTTAACTTTTACGTACAGAAATTTAAAAAATAAATAAATAAATTATGGGTTAGGCTATGCTTACTTACTTTGTTTTTACCACCACTGGATGAACTTAGTTTATTAAAGTCCACCGTCATCAAATGATGAAAAAAAAACAAAGTAAATTTTACTTTGTAAAAAACAAAGTAACTATAGAAAACAACATTAAATTATTCTATTTATTAACATAGAGAAATAAAAAAAAAATTAAAAAGGAATCTCCTCATCAAGCTAAACCATTGTTTAAAATGCCATGAAAAAAAAGGATAAATTATCTAGTCTCTAGATGACTGCTTTAATTGCTTATGAAATTCAATGAAAACTAACGATACATAACTTGTCTAAAACTATAGAAGATCGGTTGCTACAGAAAAAATCCTATTACGTACATATCTTTTCTAAATAAATTTCAAATACAACAACATTTTTTTTTATCTAATAGTACATCAATTAAGATTGGTTTGAGTAGTTTTTTTTGTTGGAAATTGAGATTACTCATTGATCAGAAAGCATAATATTAAAATACAAAGCGGATTCCAAAAACAGAGGAATCGAAAAAGAAGTAAAAGGATTAGCATTGGAAATGACATTCCTAACTAGAGTATGAGCTACCCTATTCGCTAATCGCGGGCAAAAAGATATTGTGATATGGCATCGGTCTAGAACAAGCAATTAACAATCTTTTATAACATTGCCAACACCGGAAATGTCGTCATGGAAAGAGTGGAAACTATCAACTACAGTCTTGGCATTGGATCGAGTGAAACCCAAGCCCTGGAGCATGTCTGATCCCGTGCCAAAGGGCCAACTCCTCAGCAATTTTAGGTGTGACCGACCCCAATGCTAACCCTCCAAAACGCACTCGCATTAAATTTTGGATGTTATTAAGTTCAACATCCAAAATTTAATGGTTAAACATGGATTTTTTTATGGAACGGTTAAACATAGATTTTGATATAAAGATGGAGAGATTAAGTACGTTAAGTAAGATTAAGATTTGATTATAATTGTTGTGATGTATAAAATATAAATGGAGTAAAGATGCAATAATTTAAGGGCAGTTGAATTGAAAGAGTAAGCAATGGCCAATAGGGAGGTGGGGTTGTGCACAAGGAACCCATGCGCGCTTGTTAGCAAGGGCCCACGAGTGACATCTATTGTGCGCCCGCGTTTTTCTCATATAATAAAAAGGTAACAAAGTTAAGGATCAGTGTTTGGTCACATTTGTCTTTTTCTTCCCTCACTTTCATACTCTATTTGGTATCTAAACAAAGTTAATAATTATAGGCAGTCAAATCTAGTACCCTTCCGTGCATCCCTCAACCTTTTTTCTAGGAATATGCTTCCTTCCACCTCATATTTCTCTTCTTTCCCTAATTACCCCTTTCTACTTTTTATAACATACTCATGATTTTCAAATTTAGAAGGGTATTTTGGGGATAAATCTGAAGATAAGGAGTTTGATTTAATATGATGATCAGATATGTAGGTTTAATGAGAAGATGAATGAGTGATGGAAAAATTAATAATCATTACATACAAGTTTGGAAGAGAGTAACACACATCACGCTTGGGAAAAATTAAAATTGAAAAATAAAATCAAATCGGAATTTAATGAAGAATGATTGCCTACTTCCATCTATATGCTAAATTTTTATAGTGTAGCATAATTGAATGGATGTTAAAAATTAAAAGAAAAAAAATCATGGGTGATTTTTTAGAGTAAATCAAAATTGATATTTGTCAGAAGAAATATAATTATGATAGATAGATAGATGGCAAATATGTTAGAATCCTCTTGATAATGACATGGTATAGACAATATAATTTTTTGCGCTACTCTATATCACTTCTGTTTTACTTCATTACTATTATGTTTTTTGTTTTATTATTCAGTTTTCTTTTTTCTCATACTCGAAACTTTCATTAAATTTTCAAAAAAAAAAAAAAAAAAAAACCTTCCTCAAATTAGAAAAAAAAATTATGCAACTTCATAAGAAAAATTAAAACAAGGCCTAATACATTATCAGTTCCTTAAACTTGTCCAAAATAGAAGATTGGTTCCCTAAACTTTACAAGTGTCTCACCAGTTCTCTAAACTTGTTTATTTAGTATCACCAGCTCCCTAAACTTGTCTACAAAAGTAGATTAGCTCTCTGAACTTTGCAAGTGTCTCACCAACTCACTAAACTTGTTTATTCTGTAACAACTAAATACTAAAACTTATTAAACCTAAATTCTAAAAATACGTCTTCATCTATTTGAGAGGTAATTTTTTCGCTTCTACTACCTTTCAACCTATTATAAGAATTAGTGTTGCATGTTTAAGAGATTGAATGGATGAGTATCAACAGTTAGTATTATGGTTTTTGTATTTAATTGTTACAGAATAAGCAAATTTAGAGAGTTGGTGAAACACTTGCAAAGTTCAGATGGCTAATATACTTTTATGGACAAGTATAGGGAGCTAGTGATATAAAATAAGCAAATTTAAGGAGCTGTTAAGATATTTGCAAAGTTCAGGGAGCCAATCTAATATTTTGGACAAGTTCAGAGAATTGGTGATGTATTAGGCCTTAAAACAAATATAATATTTTATTTACGAAAATAAATTACAGAGAAAATTATAATAAAAATTAATATTAAAAATTAACAAAAAAAAAAATAGTACACCAATCATCACTTTCCTCGTGACAATTAACAAATTGCTTCACTTTCCGTCCACTACCACTTTTCGTCTTTCTTCAATAAATCGATAACAGGAATAATTCTCTCTTCTCTCTAGGTAGTCTTGAAAGAACTTCCGATAATAATTAACCAACCCCAAAAAGGATCTCAACTCCATTGTGTTCGAAAGGGTTTCCTAGTCAACAATTGCCTTTGCTTTTCCCTTGTCCATGCAGATTTTCCCTTTTTCGATGACATGACCAAGGAATTTGATGCTCGTCTGTCCAAATGCACATTTGGACAACTTCGAGAAAAGTTTATTCTCTCGTAATTTTTGGAAAACTAATCTCAAATGTTCCCGATGTTTTTTGAAGGTAGAACTGTATATGATGATATGATCAAGGTAGACCACCAAAC
Organism: Euphorbia lathyris; assembly: GCF_963576675.1. Lineage (NCBI taxonomy): Eukaryota > Viridiplantae > Streptophyta > Magnoliopsida > Malpighiales > Euphorbiaceae > Euphorbia > Euphorbia lathyris. The sequence goes on from NC_088910.1 coordinate 95,896,048, forward strand.
TCTGGTCAAGATAATTTCTGAATACCTGATTTATTGTTGTCGGAGCATTTGCTAGTCCAAAAGGCATAACAAGATATTCGAAAGATTCATACCGAGTCACACAAGCAGTTTTTGGCACATCCATCTCCTTTACCCGAAACGTAAGTCCAGCTTAGTGAAGTATTTGGCTCCACTGAGCTGATCAAACAGATTGGATATTACTGGAATGGGATATTTGTTCCGCACAGTGATCTTGTTGAGCGTTCGATAATCCACGCATAAATGTAGACTTCTGTCTGCTTTCTTTTGGAACAACACTGGAGCGCCTTAAGGAGCTTTTGTTGGTCTAATGAAGCATGTCTCTAATAATTCGTCTATCTGCTTCCTCAATTCTACTAGTTCTGAAGGCATCATTCGATAAGGAGCTTTTGTTGGGGCTTTTGTGCCCGACAACAAGTTTATTGTATGATCAACGTCTCGTTGTGGAGGTAAAGCTTTTAGTAATGTTTCTGGCATTAATGTCTTGAAACTCCCTCATCGCCCCCTAAAGGATTCGAGGGACAATGACACTCCCCTATGAGACGTCATCTGTAGGAACCACCAAATATGACATCTCTCCCCTCTTTATCCGCTTTTTAAATTGTATTGTCGAGATGCACTTCTTCTCCCGAATTGCGCTCATTGTGATCGGTATTGACGCACAGATCTTGGTTCATGAAAAGAAGACAACTTGCTAACACCATGTGGATAGGGGCGACGAAGCTTTGTTTTAGAAAATCCAACTCCAAAACTACATCGAAGTCATCCATCGTTGCAACTGTGAACCCTATAGGCCCAACCGAGAAGCTTCGGTATCTTCAATAAAATAATCAATGGCCCCCGTGTCGATTAAAGCTCTCGTGTTCTTAATGTTGATTACCATCTCGACATACATGAGTCTGTTCTTTGTACTATCTCATGTGTCCTTCATTTATTTTTCCAAGGCTCCCAAGAACCGAAGAGCCTCCATCATATAATGTTCTGAACGTCCCTGCTCTTTTTCACTTGCGACACACTCTTCCTCCTAGATTGCATGCAATGCATAAAGGGACGACTTCTTCGGACAATCTGACATCTTGTGCGGTCCAGTACAGATGAAGGATGCCAACGATTTAGGTGTGGATTACTAAGTTCTCGGTGGAAATTTTATTGAAGGTTGTGTAATGGGATCTATCGTCCTTGGTAGAAAGTTTCTCCTCTCTGAGTTATTCCCCAAAAAAGCTCGACGCTCAGAGTTACTAAAATTCCATGTCCGTCTGAAATCCGAACCTACACCAGAAGGAAACTTCCTCTTTATATTATTCCCGAAATCATCTAAGCTTTCAGCCGCAGAAATCGCCACAAAATGATCTTTGGCTCCCCTTCGAGTCAACTCGTTTCTCACCCACAGCTTCAGACCCTTCATGAAGTTAAAGAACTTCTCCTCTTGCATCTTCAAAATCTCTAGGGTAATAGCATGGATATTTCGTACATATTCTCGAATAGTACCGCATTGTTGTAGATCATTTAGTTTATATCTTGCAGTGAATTGAACATTTTCAGGGGAGAACTGAGCTTTAAGCTCTCGTTTGAAGTCCTCTCAAGTGTTGACCGATCTTGAACCAACTTTATGTCTCCACCAGAGTTTGGCGTCTTCCTCCAAATACATTGGTACCACTTCTAGACATTCAGAATCCAAGCTTGTATTCGTAGCCACAAAATAACTTTCCAAGTCGAACAAAAAGTTATATACTTCTTTTATGTCTCGATTTCCTCCGAAATGTTTCGATTCTCAAATTTTGAGTTTTGAGTACTTTTGGTGTCTTCCCCTAGTTGAGGATATAGATTCAACTTTCATCTGCACTTCTTCCAGATCTTATCTAATGGAACAAAATTCTTCTATTCATTCTACCTGTATTTTGTCCATCACGACGAATAGCTTTTTCTGAGTAGCTTTTTCATGGCCCACTGTCGTCGTAAGCCTATTAATCTTTTCTTCACCTCCAAGATAAACATTCTCATTATTTGTGTTTCCACCTTCCCTCCAAGTCGCACCACCCCTCAGTGATCGACTATTATGGGAAGCGTTTTTTGCTATTACTTGCTGAATAGTATTGGCATTCGCCGTCACGAACTCAAAAATTTCAGTTTGGTTATCATTGCCCTAAAGACATCGACTTTAGCCAAAACAACTTGAAATAATTCAACATTTCCCCCGTGGCCAAAAGTGTTATAGTTTTTGACACAACAGCCCCCGCCGGGTTCACTTTCCATCTCCGCTTGGGAGTTTCAACACTACCTCTTCAAAGCTATCAATGCGTAGGCTATTTGCTTCAGTACTAGCCAAATTCACTTCTCTGATTTCGCTATGGAGTTTTAGCATTGCATCTTCTAGGTCTTCAATCCGTTTGCCATCTTCTAATATTACTGCTATAAAATTTTCGAGATCAAGATCCTCGAACCGCTTCTCAATAGCCTCCATGCATTCAAAATTAGTTTTTGCCATAATGTTTCTCGAGTATCGTGGATCAAGCTTTGATACCAAATGTCACGGGACCAGTCTAAGGGAATCATTACTAATGGAATCGAAATGATCTCTGGATTGATCAGAAGATCCCTTCAATTGGCTAGAATTCCTTCCTTGAACGAAACTAGATCTTGTGGAATCATATTGAATATTTGACGATATATTCCGTGCCTTGCTAAAAAACCGATCCTTGTTTACCAACCACACATTGTCTAACCAAATCCAATTCTCTCTCGATATGTTCCTCAAAAAATCCGATTCGTGCGGATTATTCCCCCAACTAACGAAGAGATCTTGGCGGAATTTCCACATATGAAATTGAGCACAATTTTGCAAAGAAATAGCCCACTTCTTTCTCGAGAAGAGATGGGAAACATGCTCAATATCATTTGATTGAATAGTTGACCCAGCTCCTTGTTGTTTGAAGAAACCCTCCACTTCAATTGGTATTGGGACCCATGTGGCGCTTACTTGTTCTCCCAGAAGTAAGCCAGCCAAGAGAAATAGTTCACCCTATCTGCAATACTCCCACATAATAGGTTAGACATAAGCCATGTATAGGAGATATAATGGAGATACATACAATACAATCATATAGGCAAACCATTACATTCACACACAATGATAGACAATATATAAGGCACACAAGAGTGAATAATACGCAGATGATCTCATTCATATGTAAGCAATAAGGATACATCCAAGAGGTCGCATCCCGTAATAATAAGGGAGCAACTAGTAGAGAGGGTAGAACACAGACAAACGTAGTGACAAGTAAAAAAATGACAGGCACTCCCCTATAGTGTTTCTTATACCAAGTCGAGGTAGGTAACGACCATTACGATATTTCAATACTACACTATAATCGCTCTCCCCTCATTACATAGTATAATTATAAGGATAGCCCCTCTTACGCATCACTGCCCCTAACCTCCTCGACCACTGTGACCCACTGCAATCACCACCATTATGCCTTCAACCAATCTCCTCATTCCGCCACTAACTCCGACGACTGAACTTCAACTAACTTCTCGCAAAACCACTTAGAGTGCCCTAATAATCCACATAGATAACAAAACACACCCAAGCACTCATAACTCATACTTAAAAGTGATAATAAAAATCCAATCACTTTGCGATTTTTTAATCTTCTTAAAACATTCAAAGGTTTTCTAACATCAATCAAAACCCTAATCAAAACCCTAATCTGCATATATTGTCGTCTAAGGCTTGAATTATTGTTGAGATCATAATCCTTATACTCCCCAATGAAATTCCCAATTTATTTGCCAATATTTTTAGACAGACCCGATACATAAATTATAATTATGTATTAGATCTCCATATGGTTTAAACCCACTTCTTCAGGGTTTATACCCATTTTCCAACCATTCATAATAAGGGTATGGTTATTAAAAAAAAAATCAAAGACCACCAGCGAAAACCCTAAAAGAAAAGAGAAAAAACTCAAAAGAAAAAGATTCGATATAACCTCTTACATGGCAATACCACGGTTAGGCCTCCATAAATTAGGCATTTGATTCTTCATAACGGGAAGCCTTACCACTCTATCAGGGATAAATCTTCCAATAAGACAATCTTTTATCAATGATAGTTACGGTAGATTGGGTCAAGCCAAGATCAAGCAATTCATTCCCATCATCCTGTATATTTAGATTTGTAACAAAATCGTTAAAAAGAATACAGAAAATAAACAAAACTCTCATTGAGAAAGGAGAGACAATTTTCCTTTTACTAAATATGTTCATTGCATCACCTCACATTAGGATGGTGGAATTTGTAGCTTTTAATAAAATTGTAGTTTAGTTGGTGCAATAGTAATTAATTTACTTAGCTGTATTAATATAGCAAGTTGTACCCAATCCTACCCATAGTTCTTAAATCAAGATTCAACTAGTGACTCGAAATCCCCATTGTATGAATCTGGACTCGTGAACCGAATCAAATCGTAAGATTCGGATCAAAAGCAAAATATTAATCTAAAAATGCAATTTTAATATCCAAATACAAATTATATCAAATTATCAACCAACCACTTAAGTTAAAATTCAAAACTAATGCACGAAAAGAAAAGAGATAATAAAAGGAATAGGGAATGACAGTTGAAAAGAATGAAAGAAATAGAAGAGCAAACGAAAAGAAAAGAAACAGAGAAACAGAAGGAAAGAAAGAAAGAGGTGGAATTTGTAAAGTCTAAAGAGTCTCCCTACTTGTATTCCATAACTTCTTAATTAGTTTTAATTCTGCACATATATTTTACTCTTTAAAAATGAAAAAAAAAAAAAAAAAAAAAAAAACAGTTTTGTAATGGAGTTCATGAATCGACTGAATCGGCCAATTCACCACCAAATTGATTCATCGCCGATGTGGCCGATTCATGTCCGATTCTTTATGATTTCGAGTTGTACATAGATACGACTCGAAATCATATAGAAACGGATCAAATCGTATCGCAACTCATGCGATTCTAACAACTATGATCCTACCTAAGCTCATAATTAAATTTTTTAATATTTGTATCCATCTAAAAATCATTTATAGTAAATTGTAGAAAAATCTCCTAAACTTCTGAATTCAATACTTGTTATATGCACCAAGCAACTTTAATGGTTAGAGCATTTCCAACAATCTCTTATTCTAAGAGCCTCTTAGTGGCTCCTCAAATCACTAAGAGGGTCTTCTCTATTAATAAAGAACCATTCTCCACCTCTTAGTGTCTCCTTAATTCAAAAGAGTATAGTAACAGTCTATTGGAAATGCTCTGAAAAACTTCCAACCACTCAATAATTATGTCACACTATCCACATATCATTGATATAATAAACTTTATTTCATTAGACTATTTTTTTTTCTAGTAGTTCAACTTTATAACCACTCAAACCATATTAATGCACTATCAAATCACACCTAGAAAAAATGAAAAGAAATTGGAGTTCAATGGTATTAAACTCCCACTAATGGGAAAGTTTAATATGGAGGTTTATGAGCTCTCATTAAACCCAATTAAAATTGTCCTAATGATGTTTTTCTCGGAAATTAATTTCCTGAAAACTTACAAGGAGCCTTAAGCCTAATGATTAGTTTATACATAATCCTAGAATAAAGATGTAGCCATTATCTATTACTCCATATGCTTCAACTTAAAACTCCAAAACTGCAAATCCTTTAAACTACTATAAAGTGCAATAGTAATACCAATTTACAACCTCTAATCATTGGCACGAAAGACCTTAATTTCTTTTAAGATTTACTTACTGAAATTAATAGGATGCTACAGTAAATATGAACATTACTTAGAAACTAATTGAACAAGGTTTAAAATGAAAAAAATAGCCAGTAAAACATGAGATCAATACGGTTAAATGTTTATTATAAAATATAGGAACCTTAAGAGGTCAACCTGACACTAGATTCTTTTCCCATCCAAAAGAAAATCTTACTTTGCTGTTTATGAGTGGATTTATACAGAGATACGTGTAGTCAGAGCCTGATATACCCAAATAGTGAAACATTATCCAGTAACATTCTGTCCTACTTTTGTATTGTACCATACAAGTACATCCAACAAATAGACATAAATGATTCATCTACCTTTATACACTGAATTCCTACAAGGTAAATACAGATCTGCAATGCAAATGAAATAAATAAATAAATGACGCAACAAGGTTGGGGGCAATCAGAACACAAGAAAAGAAAGGGAGGTCTAAATCTGTCTGATGAGATTGTTGACTAATTGATCCACCCAAGCTTAAGCAAGGAAAGAAAGAAAGCATTTGCCCTCTGTAAGATTTTGGTCTTTGATTTGTTACAGAGAGAGCTTTTTATTTAGTGGAGGAGTAGCCTCAGTCTCAAAGTAGTTCCATATTATCATCTCCTTTAATAATTCCACCCCCACCACCACCACATAATAAGATTATGCCACTTGAGAGACTTGCTAAAACTGGTGGAGGCTAAAGATCAAACCTAATCCTCTCTAGAAGTGTCAAAACTAGTTATCAATGTCATAATCGTGTTATGTGCATTCCATGTGATTATATATAATACAAATGGCACAAAATTAATGATCGTGCGGGTTATTTTTTGCAAATCGTGATCTCGTATCAGAAACTAAGCATGAGCCTGCACCATTTTGACATGGGTAGTTGGGAACATGCTTAATTGGAATGGGAATTCAAATATGCAACTACTCTCAAACTAAGTGGTATTTGGTGGCCATTACTGTTAACATATTGAATGAAAGTAACCCACTACAGAGATAAATTGTGTGTGCCCTTTCTAATGCAACATGTAATATTTTAAAGAGATTTGCAAATGATGTACTTGGTAGAGTTTCACGAGAACATTTAGATGCTTTTTAATTGTGGACAACATTTTTCTACTGCTTTCTTTTGCATTTTCTAATTTTATATTTTCCATACAGAACAAATTAAACTTTGAAGATTTGTTTGTTAGTCTTATTATTTAATTATTTATTGTATAACACCTTTCAGTATACCATTTGTTTAGAAACAAAGTTATCCTTAATATACTATATTAATTGTCTTTTTCAGAATAAAGAATAGTTCATGCCTAAGAACTATTGAAAAAAACAATCTTTTTTTGATAAAAAGATAATCAAATATCTTAATTTGTAAAATCAGTAAAGATTTATAAATCATTTATTTATAATTCCATCTAATTTTCTAAATTGGAAATTATTAAGAAAATATCCTTAGAACAAGTTAAGGAAGATCATACAAAAATGTTATAGGTAGTTAAGTTTATCTCAAATTGAATTTGTAATATAAAGATAGAAAATGACCAAAGAAAAAAAAGTGAAAGAAAAAAAAGTGAAAGAAAAAGTAAATCTTTTTGTCTTTAAAAAAATGAATGATGGTGCTGGGATGTGAAATTAGCACCAAGACACCAAAGTAGTTTGATTTTCCACTAGTGAATATATATAAGGAAAACGTACAGAAAACAAATTCATTTGATTTTTCTAAATCAAGCGTAAATTGGAAAATTTGTTGATCTGTTTTCATTTTACCATTTCGTAAATTTTTAAAACTAAACAATTATTCAGTTTTTCAAATTTTCAAAAGTTCTTATGGAAAACTGAGTCATTCAAGAACTAATTAAACAATTCCGATCATGCGTTAAAAAACAATTTCTATAAAAGAAACAAAAGAACTAAAACAAGGGCTTAGAATCCAACTATATGGAAAAGAAATAACAATCAAAAGGATATATTTTGTGAGAGATCTCAAAGGAAATCAACAGTAAATTTTGTGGTTTTGTAATATAGTTTAAAACAACTTCTGTTAAAAATAAATTCCTATAACAAAATTAAGTCAGCTCACTCTTCCCACTAACAAAGCTCTCGACTTAACTCTATCTTCGTTACATTGTCAGCATTTTTGTCCTACTAAATAGTAAATATTTAGATTATAATTGATAGGTATGTGGCTATCAAAAACTACTGGTTTTTTCTTCCCATTAACATATAAAATTTCTGGGACCACTGATTACTATCACTTAAAAACTTGCCAAACCCCTTTTTCTGTAGTGTTCTCATATCTAATCCAATAAGGATTAAAAATTATAACTGTTTACTCATCGTATGTATTTATAAACAAGGCATTTGAAATGCATGTTTACATGGACATAGTAATATGTTTAAGTTAAGATTATTAAAATGTTGGCTTAATACATCATTATCAGTGTCACCTGAACTTTCACTCAAAAAGTAGGTTGGTCCCTAAACTTACACATTATCTCATTAGTTCTATGAACTTACTTAAAATGATTTATTGACCATCTTAATTTGTTTAAAGTGATATATTGGCCTCCTAAACTTACAGGAACTTGCCTAAAATGATCTATTGACCACCTTAAATTTTTTAAAGTAACGTATTGCCTAAAACTGAAGAGTTTCCTATTACGATTGGAGTGCATCAAGGTTCCGCACTAAGTCCATTTCTTTTTGCCATCGTTATGGATGAACTAACAAGTTCACTTCAAGATGGTATACCATGGTGCATGCTGTTTGCGGATGATATTGTGTTGGTTGATGAGACGAAAGGAGTGGAGATGAAGTTGGAACTATGGAGGCAAACTCTAGAATCTAGAGGCTTTAAGTTGAGTCGAAGTAAGACAGAATATTTGGAGTGTAAGTTTAGCGGCCGTAGGAGTAGGGAGGCAGGGACAATCACCCTAGATGGGAGAGTTGTTCAGGCCTCGGATTGCTTCCGGTATTTAGGATCTATTATCCAAACGGATGGAGAAGTAGATGGAGATGTTGCCCATAGGATTAAAGCTGGTTGGTCGAAGTGGAAGAGTGCTACGGGTTTCCTTTGTGATCCCGGCATGCCTAATAGATTGAAGGGAAAATTCTACCGGACGGCAATTAGACCAGCATTGTTATATGGTACGGAGTGTTGGGCAGTGAAACACTGCCACATCCATAAGATGTCGATGGCGGAGATGCGTATGTTGAGATGGATGTGTGGTCACACGAGAAAGGACCGGGTGCGTAATGAAATAATTAGGACAAAAGTAGGGGTCACATCTATTGAGAATAAAATGAGAGAAAACCGACTAAGGTGGTTTGGCCATGTGAGACGTAGAGCGCTTGATGCGCCGGTTAGAAGAACCAAAGAGTGGCAAAGGGATGTAGTGGTGAGGGGTAGGGGAAGACCTAAGCAAACTTGGAGGAGGGTGATCGAGAGTGATATGAGTTTATTGGGAATTGAGGAAAATATGGTAGTGGATAGGACGGAGTGGAGGGAGCGAATCTGTGTCGCTGACACGACTTGATTTTCACGGTTTTATATGATGGTTCATGTTAGCCGACCCCGAATCATTTCGGGACTAAGGCTTTGTTGTTGTTGTTGTTGTATTGGCTTGGCCCCTGAACTTATTTACACTGATCTACACTTCAATTTGTCTAAATTCAGGGTCCGTTTGGCGAACTCCTTTTCAACCTCCTTTTACCTTTCACCACTCAAAAGCAGATAACAGGGTGTTTGGTTAAAATAAAATACAACTGCCTTTTCCTATTTGATAAAGAAAAAGCTGCGTTTCACAAAAGTAGCATTGTGCTACTTTTCCTAATCTACTTCTGCCTTTACGATTTTTATCCTATAAATACCCCCATTGTAAATCAATAATTCCCTACCAAACTTCTTTTTCTATATTTTATTTTCTGACTTCATCATTACCAAACTACTACTGCCGCGGCAACTTGTCAAGTGAGTAGCTCATCCTTTTTAACTTTTTTGGTACAGAGTACCTTACATATTTTTTAATTTTTTTTAGGTACAGAGTACCTCATATATTTTTATCATAGCTTTTTTATCACAGCTACATATTTATGTTTTCAAGACCTATTGATTAGCTCATTCATGCTTTATTATATTAGGTTGACTTTCTTAATTTTTTTTTTATCAATTTAGTTATTTTTAATATTTTAAATTTGGATAAAAGATATTGACAACATGAGCTTGTTTTAAAATTAATAAATTTTATACTTAATTTATAAATTTTGTATTTTTGAAAATTACCAATAGTAGAGTTAGAGAAAATACTAGAGTAATTGTTTTATTTATGTGAAAATATAAAACCAAATTCATCACAAAAAAATACAGAACTGGATTTTTTTTTCTTTTTTAATCACAATAAAATTGACTAATTGAAACATTAAAAATTTAGAGAACTCTTTCAAAAAAAAAAAACTTAGAAAACTATTAATCATCCGGTTATAGTTCTCAATCTATATAGAGTTTATTTTGATCAGTTTGGTTAAGTCGGTAATTTCGTCATAAAAATCGAACCGACCGAAATTACCGAAATATTATATGTATTGTAACAGAAACCGAATCAAATAGACCGAATAACAATTTTGAGAACTAGATAGAATCATATGAATATCTACCACTAACAATTTTGTTATTTGTTTCTATCAGAACTATCCTGCGATCAATTTACTTTGCCATTTTTCTTACTCATGGCAGCGCCATCATCTTCAAATATAGGTATTATATAATTGAATTGTTTTTGGTTTTATTGAGAACTAGCCTAAAGAATTCATATGACAGTTTGAATGAATTTGAATTGATCATTGCATACATATCTATATTTTTTCATAGGTGCTAGCACGAGCCAAAAAAAAAACGGTTCCAAGAAAAAAATGGAATGATGTAGAATTTAATGCGTTTATTGATATCTGTGTCCGGGGCACTACTCTTGGTAAAAGAAGTGGAGGGGGATGGGGTCCGAAAGGATGGCCATGGGTAGAAAATGAAATGAAGATTGTGGGTCACACGTTTACTAAAGATCAGATGAGACATAAATGGGATTCTATGAAAGTACATTGGAAACTATGGAAAGATCTAAAGGGAAAAGAGACTGGTTTAGGATGGGATCCTATTAAAGGCACAAAAGATGCTTCTGATGAGTGGTGGGATGCTAAGATACAAGTAAGTTAAGTCTGATAACATTTATTTGAATAATAAATTTTAAATTAATTGGTTGATTTATGAATAATTTTATTTCCACTTGGAATGTCTAGGAAAATTCAAGTTATGCTCCATTACGTGAGAAATGGATTGGACAAGATGTCTATGAAAAATATGAAATCTTGTTTATGGACACTGTGGCTACTGGTGAATATGCATATGCGCCATCTTCTGGAATTTTGCCTAATGATACTGAGGAGGATCCAATTTATAATAATGTGATTAATTTGGTGCACAACAATGACTTAGAAGAAGCTTTTGAAGATCAGTTAGAAAGGATGATGAATCGAGATTCTGTTTTAGGAGGTTCACCCATTCAGCTTGGTGATGATACTATTAACTTTGAGAATACTGATAGAATTGATACTTAGCAGAACATGGATAAACAAAAGAGAAAAATGACATTTGTAGACAAAGCAACAAAGAAAAAGATAGGTGATAAAGGGAAAAAGAAGTCTAGTACTACAGAAGTTACTGATGTTATTAATGCATTAAAGGACAGCATTGAAGTAACTGCTGAAAAGAAAATTGTTGCATGGGGTAAAATGTTAGGAGAACGGCCTCGTGATTATTCTTTGGAAGAGATCTTGGATGATGTGTTGAGTTTGCCACAGATAGAAATTGGTTCTGATATTCATTTTTTTTGCGGGGATTTGTTTCTTGATAAATCACACAGGGAACTATACAAAACACTAAAGAATGATGATTTGAATATTAAATGGCTTCAATATAAATTTAATTCGAAAAAGTAGCAGAAATTAAGAAACGATTTCATGTCTTTTATATTTTACCTTAGAGAGTTTTGTTATTATTATTTTTATAATTATTTACACTACTATTAATTTGGATTTGTCAAAACTTTCCTTAGTTCATTGATGACTTTTTATATTTATATAATAATTTTTTTATGATATTGTTTTTTCTTTTTTCTTTATATAGATATGGATGTTGTTCGTGAAATTATTTTTGATGATGACAATGAAGACGATGATATGTTAAGAGCAGTAATATATAGCGTTGAGGTTCTAACTCAACATTATTTGAAATATATTAAAAAAGAACCATGCATGGATTCATTCCAAACAGGGATTTTATGGTTGTTGGAAATAATGAGAGGCAATGAAACAAGATGTACTAATATGTTTAGAATGGATAAGAAGACATTGATAAATCTTTCTCACGATCTTGGAGAGCATTATGGACTAGTTCAATCAAATAGAATGTCTATTTTGGAGAAAGTTTGTATATTTTTACGTACTCGCTCAAGGAGCTTCAAATCGAGCTGTTCAAGAACGTTTCCAACACTCGGGAGAGACAGTTAGTAGGATTTTTCATGAAGTGTTAAAAGTAATGATACAATTCTCAAGGGACTTGATAAAACCTAAGGACCAAACATTTTCCACAATCCCGCCTGAAATAGCTAACGATGAGAGATACATGCCATATTTTAAGGTAATTATTATTATATTTATATTCTTAATTTTCTATATCATCATATTTTATAAACTACATATACATAATGAAATTTTAGGATTGTATTGGAGCAATTGATGGAACTCATATACTAGCTTGTGTAAAAGAAAAAGAGATCATTCGATTTATTGGTAGAAAAGGAGTGCCTACACAAAATATTATGGCTGCATGTAGCTTTGACATGTTATTCACATTTGTACTGGCTGGTTGGGAAGGTACTGCTCATGATTCACGACTTTTCCAATATGCTATCAATAAAACAGAAGTAAATTTTCCTAAACCACCTCTAGGTAATCATATTTCAATTTTTTATTTTATATTTTAGAATATATATGATATACTGTTTTATTTATGTATTTAAGGATATATGCAGGAAAATATTACGTGGTTGATGTTGGATATCCACAAATTGAAGGGTATCTTGCACCATATAAGGGAACAAGATATCATTTACCCGATTTTCAACGTGGTGGTCGACCAAAGGGGCATAAAGAGACTTTCAATCGTTGGCACTCATCTCTTAGATGTTGTATTGAACGAACTTTTGGTGTTTGGAAAGCAAGGTGGAGAATATTACGAGCGATGCCTTCTTATGCATTTACTACACAGAGGGATATTGTGATTGCGTCAATGGCACTACATAATTATATTCGAAGAAACGCATTAGCAGATCCGGGCTTTAAACGTTTGGATGCATATCCGGATTTTGTGCCATATGACTCATTGACTAGTTTAAATGATGTTGATACAAATGAAAATCATGAGGAAACTGGAGCAACTCAAATGAACGTTTTGAGAGATCATATTGCTTCCATCCTATTTAGAGATAAAAATTGATTTTTAAGTGAATAAATATTATAAATTTTTTTTATAGTAATTTAAATTTTAATATATAGTACTTTATGGAAAAAATGAAATTATTTATAAATTTTTATTTTTGTAATTTTTATTTAGTTATTTGTATTATTTTTATAATTAATTTTATATATTTATTTAAAACATGTCCATATTAGTCATTTTACATACTAACAGCAACAGGCAATCATATTTTTACCAAACACTAATAATCAAACAGCAAACAGGAAACAGGAAACAGCAAACAACAAACAGCAACAGCAAACAGCAGTTAAACCAAACGGGCCCTCAATCTTGTTACGCTACGTGTACTTAGAGAGTTAAATAATGTCACTTTAAGCCACTATAAAAGGCCAACACGACAATTTGTAAGTTCAAGGGGAAACAGCTTTTTGAGACCAAGTTCAGAGTCTCCTCATGCATTAAGTCTTAAATGTTGGTCCAATTTTCATTGGATGATGAGTTAAATCCCTGCGAAATTTTAATGCTTTTAGACAGATCGCTTTTTCGTCTGCCAGAGCTAGTTTTGGTGCAGCATGTTCAGAGCTTACTATATGGTGCTAAATATGCATTCTGAAACAAATTCTATAACTTCCATGACACTGCAGACCATTAATAGTAACAGTTAATTAGTTTAATTGTGCTCTACTATAATTCTATTAGTTGTTTAAAGTGGTTTATCGAGTCATCAAGTCCTTGTATAATCTTTTCTAATCATAGTTAGAAGCAGGATGTCCTTTCCTTCTCTTCCAATTCCTTATGTCACTAGGGCCCTATTAGTTAATGAGCATTTAATTGAAACCCATTCTAAATAAACCTGGCTTGCAATAATACACTCCACTTTAAAGATTGACTTCTTGTACCCTCTTTCTTTTGTTTGCTTTCTTTTTTGCTACTACATTTCCTTATTAATATAATTATACTCCCCATGATATGAAACTCTTTGTTTCTCTCTGATGTAAGCATAATTTGATCTCAAGAGATTATCCACAACAGGAACTGCAACACTTAAAAAATGAGGGCATGTCATCATGTACATGCATGTCATGATCATAAAAAGCAACAACATAATCTTTAAAAGGTGTAAATCCTATGTCCATATACATACATGTATGAATACCACATAAAGACAAGGAAATATGATATGCGTATTCTAGTGGTTCGTGCTTAAGAGGCTTTCCTACTTTTGATCCAATTTGCAAAAAAATGGGGTCACCTCAACCTTCTGAGTTCTATATAAAGCCACCTCTCTTCAGGCTTTCATTCTCCTTCATTCCAACTAAATAATCTACTTCAGCTTCTCCTCCAAAGGCTGAGTTTCGTCGTTTTTTTTTCACCCAAGTTCAAACCATGCAGCCCAGTGAGGTTACAGGACTTCATTATCTAGCACCCTCAAACCCATGTCCATATTCAGCTTACTTTAGCATGAATCAGGATAACGCATCCACATTTCAATTTAATAGATTCACTAATCCATATAATTCTCAGATTCCTACTCAACTCCAAGAATTCAGTCTACAATCATCAAGCCTAAGCAACAACTCAACTTCTGATGAAGCAGATGAACAACAGCTCTCCATTATTAATGAGAGGAAAAAGAGAAGGATGATATCTAACAGAGAATCTGCTCGACGATCACGCATGCGCAAGCAGAAACACCTAGATGAGCTATGGTCACAGGTGGTTTGGCTCAGAAACGAGAATCACCAACTCATAGATAAACTGAACCATGTTGCTGAGTGTCATGACCAAGTTCAGCAAGAAAATGCCCAACTCAAAGAAGAAGCCTCTGAACTTCGGCAAATGCTCAGTGACATGCAACTTAATAGCCCTTATAATGCATTAAGGGACTTGGATGACATCACCTGTAATACTGCCTATCTTAGAGCTGAGTCTTCAAACCAGTCCATCGCAAGCTCTACAGATTTGCTAGGCTAAGTAGGTGGCAGAATTTTATTTTATTTTTACTTTTTTCCCATTTTTTTCCTGTTTGTGATGGAATTGATCTATCCTAAGCTCTCAGGCCTTAGCCTTACTTTAGCTGTCCAAGATTGAAGAAGTGGGAATAACATCATTTTGAGCATATCCTTTAATTTGCTGCTCAAATTGATGTCTTGTATTCATGTTTAACACTTCTTGGGTTTTCCTAAAGTTATATGAGAACGCATAAATCATACAGGTTGTTTATTCTTAACCTATAAACATAAAATGGTTCACAAAGAAAGAGACAAACAGGGATATATATGCATATGTGTGTGTCCTTGTGCATGCATCAGGATAATGTTTGCAGCACCTGCTAAAAACTTGTAAGGGATACTAGTCATCTTCTCACAGGAATCATTTGTCAGGAACTTAGCCAAAAACAATTAAGCAATCATCCCAAATTTGGACCTGAAATGGAGACACAAGCTTTATGAAGCATCATATTGATACAATTTTTTATGCATAAAAAGGAAATATTTCCATCAGTTATCATAGAACGGGGGAGGAAATAAAATAAATGACATAAAAAAATGGCGGTGGGCAATGTTGATTCAATTGATAATATAAATTTTTTGATAAAAATTGATAATATAAATTACTATAACAAGAAAAGCATATGAAAAGGTGATGCACCAAAACCCAATTATTTTTCTTGGCTTTTCAGTAGCTTCTTTGACTGAATTTTATGGGGGGGCTACGTATATTCTTTCTCTAGTTTGTAGAAGGTCCAGCTGAGCTCATATTTTTGTTATTATCAGAAACTATTTTTCTCCATCATGTTCTATTCATATCATTCTTACAGAATTTAATTCCGAAAGGTGTCATTGACAAACTTCATAGCATATTACAGAATCCTCCATAAATCTAGCTCCTGATCAACCTAAGACCAAAGGCCAACAAATCTGTGTTCAACCCCATTTTCACTGTTGCTGGATACAAAGGCTGGCCTTTGCAAATTTCATAAGTCGTCTTTATACCTACTCTTTTTTGTCACAGTTGGTACATACACATTAAAAATATACATGTCACCATGTGCATGAATCCTGTAATTTAATTCCACTTTAAAACAAGGAATAAAATAATGTTCAATTCATGCGTGCATGTGTCATCAATAATGAAAAAGAAAGATAAACAGCCAAGACAAATTTTCTTAAAAGTTTCCACAACCAAAAAGTGAGAACTTTAGTAGATAACTTCCGTATCAAACACTTAGATTAAGGCTCCTATCCAATAATTTTCCGATTTCTTGCACAATAGTGTACACCTCCATAAAAAGGTTCTATATTCCCTCTCATGCACATTAAATTCCAAGATTACACACCTCGGGATGCATTAAATGAGGGAAAAGAAAAGGTTGCCTGTTTTTCAGACAAAGTAGCTTTAAAACATAGTTATCCAGGAACTGAAGATTAATCACCCATCTCTTCCTCATAAGGATATGAAGAAACACTGATGAATTTTGTTTACTCCAACTCTTCAACATTTGAAATAGTAAAAGAAGGCACCAAAAAATATAGCATTTACTCCGCATTGATTCTCCAAAGCCTCAAAAGTAATACTTTTTTTTTTTTAATAAGCCTCAAAAGTAATACTTCATTTTCCCACTTACCTTGAAGAATTTCTCAGAACACATTTCTTGCAGCCCAAGCCCACTAGACAATGAGATTTGTGACAAATGGACTGCAATGCCAACTCTGGCAGCATATACCCTTCACCACTCTGAACAATGCACAAGAAAGTAATGGAAAACCCGTTGCCTTGCGAAATGCTCAATTTGGAAGCCTAGGCTATAACTTTTTTGAGCTGACTCTATGCAGATTCAGAAACATTTTACTCCAAGGAAAACAGAGGAACCATTGGTAGCTGCTCCAACTTCAGTTAGAGAGCACCCTCATTTAGTACTTCCTTAATTCTTAGGGCAATACGTATCTTTGAGTTTTCTGACACTATAAGCATTTCATTTCCTTAATTCTTATGACACTGGGGTTCTTTTCGCTTTTCATTTCCCTTCCCGTACTTGTGAATTTGAGTATTAAATATGTCACTTTAAAATTGTAAACATAAACCAAAATATTAATGCAATCAACATAAACTCTTTAAGTTGATTGGTTTGAACTTAGTCAGTAAGAGACGAAGTTAAGCTTTGAGTGGAAAATATATAGTTGGAGTGCGAATTTTCCTCTTCCTTTTGCATTACATTTCACTGAATAGTGAAAGGCAACAAGATACTGCCCGCTAGAGGGTAAACCACATTTCCCTTCTTGCTCAACCTCTTTGTTCATCCGAAAGGACTGGATAAAATTAGGTCGACCTACCAGGTCAATCCTTCAACAATCTACTAAGCACTCGGATGATGATTATGGAATACTCAAAATCTTCGCATTCCCGAGTGATAGAAAAACGATACACAGGTAGACTAGTCTGGCCTGTTCTTGAGCATAACCTCACAATATCCTAACATATCTAAACTATTTACTGACCAAAAACGATCTGCTAGTATATTGATTCCGACACTTTCCCCTCAAGATTGCTTGATTTATATTTCTCAATGCACTTCTTGGAACACATATAACAGAGGGATCTGGAACTTTCTGACATTCTAAAAGCTTAATTGGTCGTTACTTTTAAAATGCTAATCAATCAATTGGTTTTGAGATTCTCAAGCATCCTTCCTCCATAACAACACATTCGCTTCAACTCGTTTTGAGATGTTGCTTACGACTTATTCAAAATTTCAGAATCTTGGAGGTCATACCTAATTGTAGCTTAAAACCTCAACTTAAAATTGCAAAATGAATCTGATACTAATCCATCAACGAAATTGGAGATCTCTTTGTTTGATTTAAAAATCTCAGGTAAACAAACTCATGATATGTACGAACAGTTATCATATGTCATCAAGCATTCAAACGATACAAGGTAGGAAAAGAAAAAATAATACACGACAAGACGGAAGAACAGGGAAGGGATACGCATACCTAAATTTGAGGCAGCTGAGAACGAAATCATATCTCTGAATTTTCATCTTTGGGAGCACAAATAAAAACTCTTTCTTCTGATGGAAAAGGTAAATATGTAATTTGAATTTTAGCAAGAAAAACGCGCCATTCCTAACATTAAATTAATACTACTTCACTCTGTCTAACAATGATAATT
The DNA here is from genome assembly GCF_963576675.1 of Euphorbia lathyris. Classification (NCBI taxonomy): domain Eukaryota; kingdom Viridiplantae; phylum Streptophyta; class Magnoliopsida; order Malpighiales; family Euphorbiaceae; genus Euphorbia; species Euphorbia lathyris. The sequence continues at coordinate 95,914,558 of NC_088910.1, forward strand.
ACTATTAATAAATTCCATAGTATTTATTAGGGATGTAAAGAGGACGGGGCGGGGATTGGAGTTCCCATCCCAGTTCCCCGACTAAACTGGGAATCTCTATACCCGTCCGCGAAACAAATGGTGACAAAATCCCCGACCCGGCGGGTATCCTCGTTTATCCATTTAAAGTTTAAAAGAATATATGGAAAAAGAAATAAATGAAAAAAATAGAGAAAAAAAGAGAATATGAACAAATAGATATAGAGTGAAATAGAGGTAAAGCATTTGAATCGGATTAATCATAGGTTCAAGTTTTTCTATGTGTATCTTTTATTTTCTATGATTAATAATATGTTATCGGGGATTAAACGGGTAATCCGTCGGGAATCCCCACGGGGCACAATACGGGACGGGTTCGGAGATCCCAGCGGGGCGGAGATACCGTTTCCCATCCCCGCCCCGTCCCAGCTAACGGGACACATATTAGTCCTCGTCCCAGCCCCATAATAAAACGGGACAGGCCCCATCGGGGACGGGTAATCCCCGCCCCATTTACATCCCTAGTATTTATCGACCTCACTCTCCCTCCCAATGCCTAAGGCAATACAAACTTTTAGGTCAATAAATAGAATGACAGAATACCTTTTGACTACTATGTAATTTATATTTATAGAAGATCTATGATGTACTCAATAAATGTGAGTAAAAAGTCATAGTCATACAATCATGAAGTCAATAATGGTTACAATAGTTGTATCTGTAATTCCGCTAATTACGATGCTCAATGTGGGTCATAATGTACATGACATTAAGACCTCTTTTGACTAGTCCACGTTGCTTTGACAGTTACTACTGAAGAAGAAGAAGAAGAAGAAGAAGACAATTTTATTAGTCCACGTGTATTCATGATGAATGGTGTGATATCAGATCCCTTAAAGCTTTCGATTTGAAGCGCTTTAGGGTTTCATTTCACGATGTGACCGAAAAGTGAATTCCTTAGATGTTGATAGGTGTGTTATCGGAGGTGACATGTCATTTATTTCTATCTTTTGCTTCTTGAGATGTGACACATCATCACTAATTATTTGTTTACTCCCTAGTTAAGGTAAGGGTAATAGGTGGATATGTGATGTGATGTCATCAAGTTCTATCCGACCACGTGAGTGTAGAAGCATAATGTCATTTTGCTATTTTTCTGGTTGTCCTTCTAAATTATTGACAGGTGTCACTTCCGCGTGCCATTTAGTTTTAATCAATCTCATTATTACCCTTATTTAAGCCTTTGGGCTACTTTGATTATTATAATCCCTTTAATTAACTACATCGCATCTTTATCTTCCTCAATAGCCTATAAAATGTGGAGAAAGGCCTTTTGAAGGTTTTTCTGCTCTCTCTTGCATCTCTCTTCTCCTTCTTCCGAGTTTCTAAACAGTAAGTCTCTACTTTTTTTCTTTCTTATATTTTCGTTGTATGAAAGGTTTGAGACGAAAGAACTCAAACAGAACCCTTGATTTTGAGAGTATTGAAGATTCCACTCCTTTTCTGAATATAAAATATTGTCATTGCTCCTAGGAAATTTAAGTTTGCCAAAGTTGTTAAGAAAAACTAGGATTAATCATCTGAGAAAGTTGGTTCTTCAAAAACAAGTAACCTATTGGTTTATGACCAACCCTCAACTTTGACAAGCGAAAGGTCTCATAAAGATCATGGATTCTTACCCTGAGTTGAATGAGATGGATGCACGTCTTCCAATTAAGGACCAAAGGGCATTTGACCTCCCCATGGATACTTGGGGTTTTTCTCCAACTTTTGAATTAAGGCTTGTGTTTTCCCTTATGGGATGGTGAATATGCTCAGGGAATTCAATCTTTGCCCCTGCCAAATTTCTCCAAACACTTGGTTGGAGCTATTTGCTTTCGTGAAGGTTTGCGAAGATTTGAACATCAATTTAACAAGGCCCTTATATCGGTCGTGTTGGAAGCCTTTGAAAAGGACGACGGGTTATATGATTTACTGGCAGATGAGCACCCGTCAAATAGCTTTTCTTTCTAGGGAGATACAAATCATAAAATATTTTAAGCCAAAATGGTTTTAGCTGAAGGTTAATCCTTCCCTTTCCGAAAGTGTTTATTCTAATGGTTTCCTTTTCAAACCAAGTGGAATGAAGATCGGTGCAATTTGAGTACTTGGGAGCCATGACGAAGTTTCGTTGAGGAAGAGAAAGTCAAAGCTCTTGATAGAATACTCTGCTCAATGGCTTTACCTTACTATGTTGGATATGGTTCGATTAAAAATCCCTTCAACCTTTCTCAACAAGAAGGGGAAGATTATTTACAAAGATACCAAAGGGTGCCGAAAGCTCAACGAATGTGATTAGATTTTACTTTATTTTTCTTTTCGATTTTTGACACAAATACTTCTACTAACATGTGTGTTCGTGAAATCATGCTAGCCTATTTGCGAGCCTTAGAGGAAGCTAATCTAGAGAAGGTTGAAGTTATTAAGGATCCTTCGATGATGATCAAAGAAACTTTTAGGATGGAACCCATCGACCCTACAATGGGGAAAAATTTCTCCTTACCTTCGAAAATTCTCTTTCGGTTTACTGATCTGTCTTTTTGTGATCCCCAACAATAACATCGATGACCCCCCATCGGTGCATGTTCGATTGGGCTTCCATCATATTGTTCAAGTGCCTTTTGGGGGTTTTCAAGAACTTATCCAGTTTGCTTTGCTCTAACATTTTGTTAAGCATTGTGGCTAATCAATGACAATCCTCCATATCATGTCCCTCGCTCTTGTGGAACTCACAATATGTCCCATTATAGTGATGTCTAAAGGTTTTTAGCTTTGTTAGGTACTAGATGTATTGCCTATTCTTCTCAACCCAATAAAGAATCTCTTTTCGATGGGTGTTCATCGGTACGAAGTCTCACTTGCTCCCTAAATTTTCATTGATTATTGCCCTTATCATTCATAGATTCCTTTGGAGTATTTACTAGGCTCAACCTATCTTGTAACAGTGGATTTAGACGGTGCCTATCCCGTTTCATAAAGTTTTTAGCTCGTCATATAAGATCATAAAATATTTTGGGTTTTTTATTGTAAGTTATTTAGACATTTCCTTGCTTCAGTAGTTGAAAGCCATGGCTTCTACATCTCCATCTACATTAAGTTGACAAATCTATATCATTGTCTTGTGCAGCCTTTCGACATACTCTGAAGACCCTCGTGGGGATCTTACACCAAGTAGTTCAAGTATTGTATGATTAAAATAGGGACCATTACAAGCTTTTCGGAATAGGTCAAGATATTCCTTTCAAATGGACATGGGGACCATTGCGAAAAGATCAAACTATTTCTTTCGAACAGAGTTAGAATAGTCCAAAACTTTTTACAAGCGGGAATTGACATTAGGTAGGCCCCAAGTATCGAATGGATCTTGGAGAACTTTCATGAGAATAGCCCAAAAGGTTTTCTTTTGTATGTGAATGCTATGCGAGCTTAAAAGAGAGTAAGAATAGTTCAAAATGTACAGAAGAAATTGCTTTTCGGAATCAACTTCTCTATATCCCCATCATAGTCGTCACTGTAAACGAATCCTACCTCGACATGCTTTCACCTGCGGGGAGGTCCATCATGACTACTACAATGTTTGGACTCGGGGTCCAATTAATAAAACGACTAGCTCGGTAGAGCCGGTGTCGGAGAAAGAGTCATCATCCAGATTTTAGGTCCGAGAATGTTATTGAGATTTCTTGCAGGAAGTAAGTGGGTTCAGGAAGTTAGGTACGTCTGTGGAAGATTAATATCCCCTCGAAAGGAAATATTAAGCACCCCCAAAAGTGTCCGGTGAACCCACCGACCTCCTGCTTAGCATTTCTAAATACAATCAGCCTATTAATTTTTTGGTAAACTACGTGGGGAATCCCCAAAAAGAACAAAAAGTAAGAAGAAACAAATCTACTTAAACTGACACCGTTGATGTCGTTACGCAGAATATCCTGGATGCCTATAAGAGGCACATCACACTCATGATGTCCAAGGGGTATAAATCATGTGTAGGTCGCTAACCAGTCTGCTGCTCTGTTACCTTCCCTGTAAACGAAACTTTTTAAATTCGTGAGATGTGTGATATGTGTAAGTTTTATCAAGTTGCAAATTCATCTTAATTGGAAATTATCAAATTAAAAGCGGATGAAACAAGTAGAAAGGCTAAACTCCTACAAAAAATTACCAAAACAAAATTAAATTGACATTTACAAATAAACCTGGGAATTCTCGAGCCTTCTTTCCCTTTTGTCACTATTGAAATAAACTTGGCTACACATGAAAACCATTAACAATACTAAACACAAAAAAATAAAGCAAAAATCTACATTCTAGTCATACCCCGTCGTGGCAGGGTCTTGTCTACGAGCAAGACTTTGTACCACAACCTCTGATTCGTCCTTAACTTATCCAAAATAAACATGTTAGTAAACTTCCAACATATAAGTAACGATAAGGAATCAAACGACTAAACATGTTAAGATTAATACTTAAAAACCATTGAAACATAAAGATTCCTTATTTAAGAATAATTTCATCCACCAAAGTTAACAAAAATGATATTTAACATGTCATGCATGCTTCAAAACACTCAATGAACATTAAAAAATCAAAAGAATGAAAAACGCTCGGTAGAAATTGCAGAACGAACAAAAATGGGAGATTTGGCCCATTCTGCGCAGCACCTTATCGTGGAAGGGTGCCTGTAGACATGGACCCTACCGTGGCAGGGTGCACTCTACCATGGAAATGAGTGCTCATAGGGCACCTTGCCGTGGCAAGGTGTGTCTCTGAGATGCTAAAAATGTACAAAAAAATTGATTCTAAAGTCGTGAGTTACCCTCATAATTTACCTTCTCTAGAACCGAGGATTCATAATGGAAGTGTATAGATACAATCGAAATCTTAAATCAACCTAAAGAATAGATTTTAGTCACTCAACCTAGGATTTCTCACTTTAAAACTCAATACCCTCTTAACTTATGTGTTTCTGACTTAAAGAAATTTAGAGCTGGAAAGAGGAAGACTAGAAGGTGATTAAATGTAGCTAAACTTAACCTTAATTCGTTCTTATCTATTTATAGGATAATAAAAGGCATTTAAATCCAATTAAATGGAGTTAAATCTCATTAAAACTCCTAAAATCAATCTACAACCGAAAATAGATTGATTTTCCTTGATTTTATGATCAGGAAGCTAATTAGATAAGCTTAAAATAGGTGGGAAATTTAGAATTCGATTTTTTTTTTATCAAAACTGCATACACACTGCCACGGCAGGGTGTCCCCTAGGACATACCCTGCCACGACATGGTGTAGTTCCGATAGGGCCTGAACCACCAGAAATCTTCGCTAGGTCATAACTTTCTTGTCCGACATCGGAATCATGCACGGTTAATTGCGTTGAAACCATTAAGACCAGGAGAGCACTACTCTATGAGACCTCTAGAGCTCATTCCAACTGTATAAAAAGTCAAGTTTTGGATCAAATATCGAGTTTGACCAAAACTTTCGTAGGTCATAACTTTTCTGTTAGACCTCCGATTTAGACGTGCCACACGGTGTTGGACAGCTTATGAAAAGTACCATGATATTCTTTGATATTTGTGACCTGACTTGACTCCAATTAAAATATTGACATTTTTACCTCAAATAGTTTGACCTTTTCTATGGCTTTTCCAACTTTCATTCAAATGTATTCCAAAATACTTCCATTGATCCCCGTATTGTTGTATATCATCATAGGGTATGAATTCCAGTATCTACAACTGGCAAATGAAAAGTGATTTTTTCACAAAGAATAGATACTTAGAAAAAAAAACCCTTAATTGACGGATCTTTTTCCTCAAAGATAGGAAAATAAAAAGCCCGACGAGACGAATTTTTTTTCTCAAAGATAGGAAAATAAAAAGTCTTAATTGGCGAATCTTTTTTCTTAGAGATGGGAAAATAAAAAGCCTTATTGGCGAATCTTTTTCCTCAAAGATAGGAAAATAAAAAGCCTTAATTGGCGAACATTTTTCCTCAAAGATAGGAAAATAAATAGTCTTAGTTGGTGAATATTTTCCTCAAAGATAAGAAAATAACGAAAGTCTTAAAAAAATAAAAAAGTCTTAATTGGTGAATCTTTTTCCTCAAAGATAGAAAAATAAAAAGTCTTAATTGGTGAATCTTTTTCCTCAAAGATATGAAAAGTTTTAAGCCTTAATTGGCGAATCTTTCTCCTTAAGGACATGAAGAATTATAAAGTTTGCAAACAAAAATAGAGGCAAGAGATATAAGGTTCGCCACCTACGAATATATTCTCTGCTCAAAAGACAAATAATTAAACGAATTAGGAAAAATCCCCATTCACAAAAAACAACAAAGTAAAGACACTTTGGAAAATGAGTAAAGGCTAAAAAGGCTAGTGCCTAGAGTCCCAAAATCCTAGAAGGGCGAATAAAGCTTAAAATGGTGAACAAAGCCTAAAGTGGCGAATGTCTAGAATGACGGTAAAAGAATTGATGGAGTACGTAGGAAGCTTGATAATAAGAAATTATCAAGTCCAAGTTAAAAATATTGGTATATTTTGATAAGTCGAGAAAGGAGAGTTATTTGAGTTAGACTCCCGAGCACTTTCATTAGCTTATGAAACGTAGGAAGATGTTTTCGAGTTAAACATGATTCTTAGAGAAGTAGTAAAACTTAAATGACATGTCTCATTCCTATTGGTATGGGGGAAGTATGTTTAATAGAAAAGCATTAAATGCAAGACACGCTTTGGACAGTCCTAAAGAGTTTTTCTGACTTTTAAGGGGGCTTTTGATAACAACCCAAATGATTCTTTCTAGAGTGGGGAATATGGATGAATTATAATAGAAATAATGGCAAATCGTTATTCATCCTAGAAGAAGGATTAATGATGATTGATGACGATTAACACATGATTAGTGTGGAGTTAATGATAATTAATGCGGGACTAATGCAGGGATAAATATGTAATAATGAATGAAGGAGTCTCTAGCATTACGCCATGCCATGTGGGCCATGATGAGACACACCATAATAAGATACGCCCCGATGAGAATGGGTAAAAAAGACTCGCCAATGTTCTCAAGGAGAGTGTACATATACCTCGACAATTCAAAGAATACCAATGGACGCCTTTATAACCATCCATAAATGGGAATAAATACATTTAAATGGAAATTAATAGCCATCAGGGGGAGTATGACATGACTGTTCGAATGCAACGTCATTAATGCCAAAGGTTACAAAAACCTATATAAATACCCACACTCTGAGGTATTCTAGGTATGCTTACTAATTCTCCTAAAGCTCTTGTCAATTATTTTTATTATTCTCAAATAATATACTAACTTTAGTATTGGAGTGTCCCCTGTTGATCCCAACGGCACCTCACATGAAGGAGATTCCAGCCAAGGAAATTTACACAATTATCAACTTCTCCCAAGGGTTGGGAAAGAAGTGCTTCGAAAAATTGTTCTTCAAGCGATTCCCACCTATGCGATGGATGTCTTTCTTCTGCCTTTGGGCATGTGTCAAGAGCTCGAAAGAATATTTAATTGATTTTGGTGGTGTTCTAACGGTAAAGGTATTCGTTGGCTAGGCCAAATAAGTATGGAGGGTTGGCTTTCAAGAAGATTTGAGAATTTAATCTTGTGATGTTGAGCAAACGGGGTTGGGGATTTATTTTAGAACATTCATCATTTGTTTCTCGTATTTTCAAAGCTCGATACTTCAGAGATTGTGATTTCTTAAATGCTATTAAAGGGTCCAATTTGAGTTTTGTGTGGTCTAGCATTCGAGAAATGTAGAGATTATCACAATAAGGTTGTAGGATGAGAGTTGGTAGTGGTTTGAACATCAAAATTGGTTATGATTCATGGGTAGTTGGCAATCAGTTGGGGATAATTACTTTTAATCTCCATCTTGAAATTTATGAAACGATTGTTGCTTCCATGTTTGAGGTGGTGATAGGGGTCAAAAACCCCTATCTTTGGGTACGGTTTTAGGATGGTTTTTAATGTTATTTCGTGAATAAGCGAACAATTTTCGCATTTATATGCTTTTGTGTGAGTTAGTTAGAAATTGGAAATGTTTTATTAACTTTTCGTTGTTTAGGCTCGTTTTCTGATCATTTTAGGCAAATATGGCCAAAATGGCATGTATGTTATAATTTCGTTATCTTTTATAGCTTATTGATTCGCCAAAAGTCGCACCAAACAGAGCGTTTGCTCAAAATGAGCGATTGGCGGGTCAATTTAGCCTTGAGACTAATGCTATTTGGAGTTTTCGTGCATGCGCAGGGATAAGTTTGGACGAAAGTTACATTATGGGACATCGAGCAACCGCGCAGAGGCGTGCAGGGCAAAACTGCTCGTCGGACTGGCCTTTTTAGGCCAGCTCACCGAGCAGGCCTCCTGGGGCCAGCTCGCCGAGCAGTGCGCCCTGCTCGGCGAGCTGACCTGCGGGAATTGGTCAAAAATCTCAATTTTGCCCCCACAACTCCACGATCGATCCCACGACTTCCTACCTGCATAAGGACACGAAATAGGTCAGAAAGAGGGCTCGAGCTACGTCTATAAATAGAACTTTTTCATTGTAAATTAGATATCTTTTATCTTTGTAATTTTCTTAGCTTTCACCTTGAGAACTCCTCTCCACCTCCTCCATATCCTTCAAACCTCCATTGAAGACACCTCCGAAGCTCCGCTCACCGAGGATTGCTCAAACTCCATCCTTAAGTCATAGGAAGACGCCTGCATTGGTAGACAGGTTCCCTGAAAGGGATTTTTCTTCTTTTATATTCTGTCTAGCCTCTGATCCATGTTATGAATCCTAGGCTCATTGTATCTTCGTGACAATACTTTTCATCTTTGATATATATTATAGTTTTGTTTATTCAATTGTTTTATTGCTTTAATCTTTGTCTTACGCTTTGTCTGATTGGTTTAACTCATTCGATAATCCCAAAATTAAGTTGGCACATATTGCGAGCTGAATCTGACCTAGTCAGTGCCTATAGGATTGACGACCCTATAGAAGATTAAGCCCAAATTGCTGAGCCTTAGAGCTAGTTTCGGCCTTACAAGAGAATCACGAACTAGGGACCTCAGGAGGATAGGTAGGGTTAATCGCCTCGGACACAAGTGACTTAGATTAGGTTTTAATTCCGTTGTCTAAACAATCTATTTTCATTATCATCGTATCCCCTCATGTTCCTTCGGATAATTACATTGGTAAAAGATCACATAGGAGTAGTTTAACTTAATTAGGGGTAGAAGTAACTTAATTAGGCATAGAATAACTTAGTTAGAATTAGATAACTTAGCTAGGAGTAGTATAATTCAACCTAGGAGTAGATTAACTTAAGCAAAACCAAACTCAAAACCCCCAAAGCCTAGATAACACCTGAGACCAAGTAGCTTGATACTTGCAGAAATAAATCCTATGGACGATACCTGAACTTTTTCAGAATTTTAAACGACGGGGTACACTTATCCCTTAGTGAGTCTTCACCGAAGGCGCATCAGGTGGGTCGAAGAAAGTGGGATGAGGTTCATGGATCTTAAAATGACCGTTTAATTAAGACGAGTACAACGGTATAAAATTTTTTTAAAAACGAGGTTGAAAAAATCGGGAAAATGCATTTTAAAGAAAAAAAATAAAACAATTTTCTCTTTCATTTTATTTACAAATTTGCCACCTCCTTTTGGTTAATTATAAAATTGGTCCTTGTCACACAATAAAGCTTGTCACACCATAAGGGATGTGTCACACCTGATCTCTCCTCTATATATATATATATATATATATATATATATATATATATATATATATATATATATATATATATATATATATATATAAATTTAGGGGATGACTCTTCATCCCCTTCCTCACCTTCTTCTTCTTTCTTTCTTTCTTTCCTGCTTTCTCTCTTTTCTTTTTCTCTCACAACCTAACCCCCCAAATCCACCATACTAACCCGAATTCAACAAACAAGGTATGGATTCTTACCTATTTTTGATTTCTAACATGTTTCTAGGCTTAGATTTTAGTTTAGGATGTTGATTTTTGAGATTTGAGGTAAACCTAGGTTTTGGGGGTTTTATCTTTTTTCTCAAATAATCTCTTATTTGCTTTTAATTCTTGATCTTCTTGCAATATATGTTAACATTATGATCAATATGTGCTTTGGGTATGATTTTGGTTCTTAATTTGTGAATATTTGGAGAAATTGCTCAATTTGGGTAAAATCTCCATTTTAGCTCAAAGTTCAACTATTCAGTTTATAGTTGAAGACTTGCCAATGAGGTTCTATTTCACATTCTTAACGCATCTTGGTCACTGGGCATCTTTGATTTTGCACGAATTTGGAATTACGGGTAAATTTACTTAGGGACTGAAAGCTTATGGTTTTGGTCCCTAAGTTTCTAAACTATGGTTTATGCCTGTTTGTTGGTTGTTTGGGGGTTTATGTTTATATTTTATGAAGAAATTCTAACTAGTCCGTTTGGTCTATCTCTTAGGTACTATGGGCAGAAAAGGCAAGGCCAAGGTCATGATTGACAATGAAACCGATTCTGACATCGAGTTCAACGATGCCCTGCAAGCTAAGTATAATCCTCCTTTTGGATTAGTCAATGAGTGTGAGGGGTTGTTATATGATCGGTTTTCTAAGCAAGACCTTGCCACACGAATCGTCATTGATCCGAGGTGTCTAGCATCTCTAGGTTGGGAAAAGGATTTCATTTGAAATCCTGAAATTCCAGGGGTGGTATAAACTAGCCACAAAAAGGACCCTAGCCTATTATGCATACACCATAGAATTTCTGACCACCTTGAAAAAGGAAGGACCCATAGGAACTGATAAATACTCCTTCAGACTGAACGGTACACCTTATCATCTCAGTGATACTACGATAGCAGCTTTGATGGGAGTCCGTAACTCACCAGGGGCAGTCTCGGGATTTGAGGAACCTGTGACATTGTCTGATGCTTGGCTCTAATTAACAGGGTCATCAGATTATGACTCCCGCACTGCTAGCCCTGTCTCTCTCCTAGACCCAATGATAAACCTTATACACAAGTTTGTAGCACACAACTTACTAGGCAAAAACGAGATCAATAAGGTCTCGTGCACAGAATTGCTCATACTGTGGTGTGTGGCCAATCACAAACCCGTTGATAATGTCAAAGCTATCTTCGAAGGCTTTCAAAGCCAAACAAGTAGGAAATGCGGGTCGATTAGTCTTGGATATTTGGTAACCAACTTCCTTAGTAGCCAATTCAAAGATTTGGAAATTAACGAAGATGGTTTCCACCCTACTTTGCTTGACTCCAAATTTTTGGGGAGATCTACTTTTCATGCAGTTGTAAATAGGGACCCATCTGGAGGAGCAAGCTCAAGCGGAAAGGCACAGAAACGAGCACGGAACCCACCACGGCAGGGAGAGGGAGAGCATGAAGAAGCTGAAGAGGAAGGAGCTGCAGCTGCAGCAGCAGGAGACCACGCGAAACACCAAGAGCCGGGGACGGAGGCCCAGTTCCAAGCCATTAACACCATGATGGCAGAGATGAGAGACCTTAAACTTCGGACTTTCAACACTGTTCAACAAATGGACCAACGGTTCACCAACTTCGAGCAGAACATGGATCGGAGACTCACAGGTCTCGAATATGTGGCGGCAGACTACTGTGACCGCTACAACATGCCTTGGCCATACCCCCCAGCCGATCAGTAAGTTATCTTCTCCACCCTAACTTTTTGCACTTGTACTTCATGGTTTGTGATGCAATGTTGGAACTTATTGCATATTTTTAGTGTGAGGAGGAGGGGTAGACAAACTTACAAAAATTGTATATTTTTAAATTTTTTGTTGCGTCGTGTCTAGTTTAGTTTAGCGTTTTCGGGTTTTATTTATGTTTTCGCATGTTTAGGACCTAAAACCGTGAACCTCCTTCGAATCTAAACTTCGTTATTTGTATTTAAGGGCCGAGAACCGAATCTAAGATTGCATGACAACTAGTTTAGGTGTAGGACACAATCCTTGTATCTGTAGAAGCATGAGCTAAAGTTTGCATTTAGACCCTACTTTTGAAGAAATGCCAAAATCATTACTTAGGTAGATAACTTAAGAATTGAAGGTATGTGATATTAAACTTGAGTTTGGGGAGAACTAGTAAGCACAAAATTGAAACCCAAGAACTGTGAGTTGAATTTGAGCCCAAGAGCGAACATCAAAAAGCTCTTTTTCTTGACATTTTTGTGTGAATGCTTTGACTTGTGTAAAGATTACAGATTTTGCACCTAATACTGAGTTGAACCTACATGCGGTGATTTGAGATGATAAATGATGAATCGGCCTCATTAGAATTAACCTTTTTCTTTACCTTATTTTCTCTTTTTCATCTACTCTAGGAAGCCCCTTTGAGCCTGTATTTTTTGTAGTTTATAGATTTTTCTTTCGTGCTAACCCATATTTTCGCAAACCATCACTTGGTTTGTTGCTTGACTCGAGTTTTTACAAAGCCCGTATCAAGCCTTTATTTTCTTCTAGCGCTTTATCCTTGTTTATGGCACCATAGTAGCAAGCCCAAAGGCTAAGAAGTGACTGAGCATCACTACCCAAAAGAAAAAAAAGGAGAAAATTAGAAAAGGAAAAGAAAAAGAGACGAACAAAAGAGGAAGAACTCTATCCCCCAGTTCTAAAATTAGAATGTCTCAGAAAAATATGTGAATAAAAAGCTCAATCACTTCACAATTTGCTAAAGCCATTTTAAACTTTGTTTTTCTAGCGCTAGAACTCCTAACCCTTGTCGTACCTTTAACCCTCTAACCATATTACAACCCCAATTCGAGGCTGTTTTTGATATCATCGGAGTCATATAGCATAGTAGAGGAACTCGGATGAACATACAAAATCAACGTAACCCTAAGCAAGAACATAAGCCGAGAGTAAACACTTTAGCCACCAAAATTGTGTGAATTGAGTGAACTACATATGGTGAGGTGTTTTACTTAGCTATCCCCTTAAGCTCGTTTAATTGAACATGTGTCCTTTTTCTTAAACATATGACCTGTGATAATTGAAATGCGGCTTTTGGATATCGTGTCTCTACTTTGTATTTCCGAATGCATGTAATTACAGATGCTCGAAATTGTGTCAAGCACCTAGTCAAACCAGGAGGTTTTCTAGCTTGCTTGTGATTGCGGGTTTAGTTTTTTAGTTTACTTGGGGACAAGTAAAGTTTTAAGTGCGAGGAGATTTGATAGGGGTCAAAAACCCCTATCTTTGGGTACGGTTTTAGGACGGTTTTTAGTGTTATTTCGTGAATAAGCGAACAATTCTCGCATTTATATGCTTTTGTGTGAGTTAGTTAGAAATTGGAAATGTTTTATTAACTTTTCTTTGTTTAGGCTCGTTTTCTGATCATTTTAGGCAAATATGGCAAAAATGGCATGTATGTTATAATTCCGTTATCTTTTATAGCTAATTGATCCGCCAAAAGTCGCACCAAACGGAGCGTTTGCTCAAAATGAGCGATTGGCGGGTCAATTTAGCATTGAGACTAATGCTATTTGGATTTTTCGTGCATGCGCAGGGATAAGTTTGGGTGAAAGTTACATCATGGGACATCGAGCAACCGCGCGGAGGCGTGCAGGGGGAAAACCGCTCGTCGGACTGGCCTTTGTAGGCCTGCTCGGGCGAGCTGGGGGCCAGCTCACCGCTGGCCTGCAAGGGCCAGCTCGCCGAGCAGCTCGCCCTGCTCGGCGAGCTGACCTGCGGGAATTGGTCAAAAATCCTAATTTTGCCCCCACAACTCCACGACCGGTCCCACGACTTCCTACCTGCATAAGGACACGAAATAGGTCAGAAAGAGGGCCCGAGCTACGTCTATAAATAGAACTTTTTCATTGTAAATTAGATATCTTTTATCTTTGTAATTTTCTTAGCTTTCACCTTGAGAAATCCTCTCGACCTCCTCCATATCCTTCAAACCTCCATTGAAGACACCTCCGAAGCTCCGCTCACCGAGTATTGCTCAAGCTCCATCCTTAAGTCATAGGAAGACGCCTGCATTGGTAGACAGGTTCCCTGAAAGGGATTTTTCTTCTTTTATATTCTGTCTAACCTCTGATCCATGTTATGAATCCTAGGCTCATTGTATCTTCGTGACAATACTTTTCATCTTTGATATATATTATAGTTTTGTTTATTCAATTGTTTTATTGCTTTAATCTTTATCTTACGCTTTGTCTGATTGGTTTAACTCATTCAATAATCCCAAAATTAAGTTGGCACATATTGCGAGCTGAATCTGACCTAGTCAGTGCCTATAGGATTGATGACCCTATAGAAGATTAAGCCCAAATTGTTGAGCCTTAGAGCTAGTTTCGGCCTTACAAGGGAATCACGAACTAAGGACCTCAGGAGGATAGGTAGGGTTAATCGCCTCGGACACAAGTGACTTAGATTAGGTTTTAATTCCGTTGTCTAAACAATCTATTTTCATTATCATCGTATCCCCTCATGTTCCTTCGGATAATTACATTGGTAAAAGATCACATAGGAGTAGTTTAACTTAATTAGGGGTAGAAGTAACTTAATTAGGCATAGAATAACTTAGTTAGAATTAGATAACTTAGCTAGGAGTAGTATAATTCAACCTAGGAGTAAATTAACTTAAGCAAAACCAAACTCAAAACCCCCAAAGCCTAGATAACACCTGAGACCAAGTAGCTTGATACTTGTAGAAATAAATCCTGTGGACGATACCTGAACTTTTCCAGAATTTTATTACTTGATAACGACGGGGTACACTTATCCCTTAGTGAGTCTTCACCGAAGGCGCATCAGGTGGGTCGAAGAAAGTGGGACAAGGACATTATCTGTCATCTGCTAAGATCATTGTAACATCCTTAACACTTAACTTGTTAGGCATACTAATATAGACACTTAACATCCCTAAAGTTCGTAATTTGCTTGTTGCTCTTCTAAGCAAACGAATTAATCTTAGCCCTATGTTTTTGTTGTGCAATTCTGAGGTTGAAACTAGTATGCATGCTTTTTGCTACTACCCCCATGCTTTAGCTATTTGGAATATCTTGAGTACCAGTAGGATGGTTGAGGTTCAGTTTGATAGCACTATGGTTTGGATGGATTTTGTCTTCAAACAATTGTCTCCTAATAAATGTCCTATATGAACTATGATGGTTTAGGGAATTTGGACATGAAGGAACAAGTTCATTTGGGTAGGGTTGTGTGTGCCTGCTAGTGTTGCTTTTAATTTGATTTGTATGTGCTTTAAGGATTGACAAGATGTTTAACTCAAACATTCTATCAGTATTGCTCCAAACTATGGAAATTTGGGTGAAGGGGATCAAGGTTTGACTCGCTAGTTTAAGCCAATTTCTTATGCATTCAAACTAAATGTAGATGCGCATGTGGTCCTAGGGTAAGTTCTGCTCGGTTTGGGGGTGTTATTTGCGACATGAATGAGGTGTTTAAGCATGCTTTCTCTAAGCTGATTCATGGTAATTTTTCTCATATGGATGACGAGGCTATTGGTATTCGAGAAGCCATCAGTTGGCTCAAAATTTTTGGTCGAGACAGTTGTGTTGTGGAGTTTGATGCAGCACTGATGGTGGAACATTTGCAGCAAATTTCTTTCATCCCGCCTTATGATCTTATTCTTGATGAGTGCAAATGTCTTCTTCAATCTTTTTATGATGTTAGGTTCAATTACATAGGTCGCTCTACGAATAAGGTCGCCCATCAATTAGCGGGTGTTTCTTATTTCTCGTCTGGGCTTTCAGTTTGGTCCTAGCGACCTCCTTTTTTTTTGCTTAATGCTTTGTGATATGGTAATTAACAGATTATAGGCTTAACAAACTAAGACTCAGGCCCATTAAGTAACTAAACATTGGGCCAGCCCACTAAGAAGGCTGTTTCCAGAAACATGAGTTGAGGGGAGTTTCAGGCTTCAAAGGATGCGCTCAACTCTATTCATTGTGGAATTATAGGGTCCGAAGCCTATAAGGAGTTGACACGTGTACAAACACACAAACCCAAAGGTAAAGAATGATCTATAAATAGCACATAGATGGAAACAATAGGTACATAATCTAATATCACTTTACTTCTACTATATTGCTTTCAAGTTAGTATTCTCCTTAGAATACCTTCACTGACTTAAGCATTAGAGAGGATTCGCCTGATTCCGACCCTCTGTCTGACGGTGTTTTATGTTCTTAGGTCACCTGAAGTCATCTCTCAAGACAATTTGGATATTTTGATGTCACTTTGTATTTTAATTCATCTTAATAACATGTCTTTCAGTTAAAAAAAAGCTCACGGTTATCATAAAAATCATTTTTGAATATAAAAGTCATTTAACAAAGTATTATTCATTTTATCTGTGGTCATAATATATATTTTTAACCAATTAAAATAAATCATTTATATATATATTATATATCGATAAAAAAACTGTAAATTTTTTTTTATTTCAAACAGTAAAAATAATAATTTTATACATTTGAATTAAATTAAATATTCCCAACAAATTAATTAAAAAAAGTAAATGCTTAGTATGAGAAAAAAAATGATAACAAGTCAAATATATTAAAATAAAATATCAAAGATCATTTTTTTGAAAAGAAAATATCAAAGATTTAATCCAACAAAATTAGATTAATCAGGACTTAACAGTACCTTCTATGCTTACTTTGTTTTTTCTACTATTTGATAAACTTACTTTGTCAAAGTTCATCACTATTAATGGTGAAAAAAATAAAGTAAGGTTTATTTTGTCAAAAACAAAATAAGCATCGTCCTAACCCAGGACTCAAAATACTACTCCCAAATAATTATACTACTCTTTTGAAAAAAAAAAAAAAACTAAATTATACTACTTAATTGGTTTTTTTACTAGACTTAATTGGTTCAATGAGTATTAAAACAATAGAGATTTTATTTATTTATTTTAACTAAAAAAAAACAAAAACAAAACCCTCCCTATGCTTTCATCAGTACTGTGTCATTTTCATTTCCATCTCCATTCCAATCAGTTAATTAAATACTCACCGACGCGGAAATGGATCCATTTTAGATCTCTTCTGTCTTCTGTCTGTCTTCAATTTTCCTCACTTCGTTAGCATTTGAACCAACCCACAAATTCAGATCCTCAACTTTCTATGGCGGTCGCCGTCCGTGGAAGCCGAGGAGTTGGCAACGGTGGATTTAATGCCGCTCTTCGCAGCTTCTTCTCTTACCGGATCTTGGTCTCCGCCATGTTTACTCTTCTCTTCCTTGCTACTCTTTCCGTTCTTCTTACCTCTCGTCCTCCTACCTCTCATGATCCTGTAAGTATCTCCTTCCTTTTTACTTTCTTTTAGAATTGCGGCTTTGGAATGATTCAATTGTTACTTATTATGCTGAATTTCTTTTTCTTTTGGCTCTTCACAGTCGATGCCAATTAGTGGTAATGCTTATGTGCAGCGGACTTTCTTTGCATTGAACTCGGATCCTTTGAAAACCCGGTTGGATTTGATATATAAACAAGCTACTGACCATATGACTTTAGTGAATGCTTATGCTGCCTATGCTAGACAGCTTAAGCTTGATATCTCTAGGCAATTGAGAATGTTTGATGATTTAGCTAAGAATTTTTCAGATATAACAGCTAAACCCAACTATATATCTTCCTTGTTTGAGTCCGAGGGTGCTGTAGAAGAGGACGTTTTGAGGCAGTTTGAAAAGGAGGTGAAGGAAAGGGTGAAAATTGCACGGCTGATGATAGCTGAGACCAAAGAGAGCTATGATAATCAAATTAAGATTCAGAAGCTAAAGGATACTATCTTTGCTGTCAATGAATTGTTGATCAAGGCAAGAAAGAATGGGGCTTTTGCCAGCTTGATTGCTGCCAAATCGATACCCAAGAGTTTGCATTGCTTGGCAATGAGGCTTGTGGAGGAGAGGGTTTCGCATCCGGAGAAATATAGGGAAGAGGAGCCTAAACAAGAGTTTGAGGGTCCAAGTCTTTATCATTATGCCATATTTTCAGATAATGTTATCGCAGTGTCTGTGGTGGTTAGGTCTGTTGTGAAGAATGCTGAGGAACCATGGAAACATGTTTTTCATGTGGTTACTGATAGAATGAATGTAGCAGCTATGAAGGTGTGGTTTAGGATGAGGCCTGTGGAAGGAGGAGCACATGTGGAAGTTAAGGCAGTGGAGGATTTTAGTTTTTTGAATTCTTCGTATGTTCCAGTTTTGAGGCAACTAGAGAATCTTAAACTGCAGAAGTTTTACTTCGAAAATCAGGCAGAGAATGCTACCAAGGATGCCAGTAATATGAAGTTCAGGAATCCTAAATACCTATCTATGTTGAATCATCTTCGATTCTATCTGCCCGAGATGTATCCTAAGTTGCATAAGATTTTGTTTTTGGATGACGATGTTGTGGTTCAGAAGGACTTGACTGAGTTGTGGAAGATTGACTTAAATGGAAAGGTGAATGGGGCTGTTGAGACCTGCTTTGGGTCATTCCATCGTTACGCACAGTATTTAAACTTCACTCATCCTTTAATTAGGGAGAGATTTAATCCAAAGGCGTGTGCTTGGGCTTTTGGAATGAATATATTTGATCTTGATGCTTGGAGGCATGAAAAATGCACAGAACAATACCATTACTGGCAGAACTTGGTATGTATCTGCAGTCCTTTTAAACTCCTTTCGTTTTTAATGTTTATAGGGAAACTGGATGTGATGTTTTCAAAAACTTTCCTGATTTTATTGGTTAAATGGAAGTAATCCATACAAGAGCTTGTTTATTTTGTAAATGATAATGACTTGATTGCATGAATTTTGACTGCCACGGAGATATATAACGAATTAACTTTGTTATTTTCAGAATGAGGATCGTACTCTATGGAAATTGGGTACACTCCCACCAGGCCTGATCACCTTTTACTCAACAACAAAGTCATTGGACAAATCTTGGCATGTACTTGGTCTTGGGTACAATCCAAGTATTAGCATGGATGAAATCAATAATGCTGCAGTCATTCATTATAATGGAAACATGAAACCTTGGCTTGACATTGCCATGAACCAATACAAGAATCTCTGGACTAAATATGTGGACAATGACATGGAGTTTGTTCAAATGTGCAATTTTGGCCTATAGATTAGCTCTGCGCCTGCTTCATTGGCTAGGTACACAGGTAAGTTGTAAGTGACTAAGCATTCATACTAGGTTGCTTGTAATTCTTACAACATTTTGGGTATCATCATTAGTTGTCCTTGAAAGTGGTTTAATTGTATTCAACCAAAATGGTTATATATACGCAGAAACAATTCTTTTGAATTGAAAATTGTTTCTACTCATGAATGAATTGACACGGAAATTTTGTTAGTCGTGAAACTTGACCAAGTTTAGAACATTCAATTTAATCTATTGATTGAGGTGCATTCTCGTTTCTCAGTGAGAAAGCTGGTGATCTTGGCATTACAAACAGGGTTAGATCATCAGTTTGTACTACAAAGATATAATATTATATATGATAGTAATTTCCCGTTCAAAACATTATTAGCTTTTCCGCACTGGAGTCAATTTAATTATACTAGTCATTCTGCTTGTGGTTGCCAAAACAGTCACTGGTGTTCATCTATGGGCAGAAGATTTTAAACTTGTGTTCCCATCCCACCTTGGCCACTTTTGTTCATGCAAAAAATGTTTGTGTTTTACTTTTTCCGAGACTTACTCAATGGGCATCCATGTTTGCAATATGATAATAAAAATTTGTTACAGCAATTAGAAATTTAGAACAGAATTAATTTGTTTGATTTAGTTATTGTGATATTGATTAGTGGATAAATGTGAATGACTTCGTATTTTTATTATTATATTTGTGACTCATATTTTCATGACAAAGATGGGGCTTTCATGCAGAGGTGATCAATTAAGAAAGGATTAATACATCAGGGCCCTTTGTAATTGCCAAGATTATCAGATGGTCAGAATTTTGGAGATGTCTTGTTGGCCATCTGAATTTGTATTTGTTTAAAGTGATCTATTGACTCCTTGAATTTGCTTAAAGTGGCCTATTGACCCATTGAATTTGTTTAAACCGATGCATTGGTCCCTGAACTTGCTCAAAGTGATATGTGCTTCAACTTGTTCAAATCATATTTTGTTCTGCTACGTAGCACTTAAGAGGTTAATTATGTCACTTCAAACGAGTTCATGAGGCTAATAAGACATCTCCAAAGTTCGGGGCAATAGGAAGATGCTGAACTTTAAGTAACTGTAACTTAGGATTTTGAATCATGAAATCTGGAACATTTGGATTGGAAATACTTTGTTTATTCATGTTTTTGTTGGCGCTTTGAAATTTCATTACCTTGAAAAGTGAGTTCCATAATCCCTTAGTGTCTGCTTGGATGGGGGTTAGAGAAGGTTCATTAAAGGGAGGTTATTTTCCTAACTTTGTTTGGGAAGGAGTTTAAATGGAGGTTATTTTTTTAACCTTGCTTGGGAAAGAGTTTAAGTTTAAATGAAGGTTAAATGAGGGTTAAATGGAGGTTCAAAAATCTTGAAATAACCTCAATTTCAGTCCCACCAAATTGGTAGGATCTTGAGGTTCTCTAAATAATCTCCCCTCCTCTTCCTTTAATGAACCTTGTGAAACCTTCATCCAAGCAAACCCTTAAAGACTGACACATGTTTTGGACTAGAATCCCATAATGCTTTGTCTCCTTCCAATGGTGTGAATAAAATTGCGTAACTTTGTGTTATTGAAAGTCTGCAGGTGGTTTAACATTGGATGAATGAATGTTGCGAAACTTGGGTTTAATTCCACTCCATTGGATGAATTTAGTATGCGAAAATCTAGGTTTAATTCCACTCCATATTTTTTGACAAAACTACAGGAATAAATTAAAATATAAACTCTGTGGTTTAAAAGTTTATAATCAGATATTTTGAGGTTCATTTTGTTAGTAAATACAAGGGTTAATACACATATTTGCCCTCGTGTTTTCTTGGAAAAACACATATGCCATTGTGTTAAATAAACTCACTAAAATCTCATTGTACTTGTCACAACCCTACAGATATACCCCACACTAACGGAATGATGATTTGACACAAACGTCGTTCCACGTGGAACGCCACGTCATGCCACGTCAACTGCCAACAAATTAAAATGAATCCTACGTGGCAAAATAAAAAGGGTTAATACACATATTTGCCCTCATGTTTTCTCGGAAAAACACATATGCCCCTGTATCAAATAAATCCACTAAACTCTCCTTGTACTTGTTAATAAGTTATCATGCCACGTCCCTTTTTTAAAAATTTAAATAATTAAAAATATGTCTACATGGCAGTTCAGATAAGTAGCAAAAATTAGAATGACTCTCTCTCTCTTTCTTTCGACTTCCTAGGAGAACTAAAAGAACCCTTCGACTCCTCTCTCTCTATCGCAGCGCTTCTTCTTCTCATGGATTGACAAAAAAACGAGTGCGAAACCCTATCTTCTTCTGGTTTATTCGACGCAATGGAGAGTGAATAGTTACTCTGCAGTGGAGTGAACAGTGGATTTATGAAAAACGAGTGCGAAACCCTATCTTCTTCTCCTTGGATTTATGAAAATATTACAGCAGTTGCTACATTTGAAAAAATTGTTATAAGCAAATAGAGAATTGAGAACTAACATGGATGAAATATTATGCTTATAAATCCAGGACGATTTAGAGGCTTTAGGGCAAATTTTTGCACTGCTTCCTCTTCCAATTCTTCAGCAGCACCACCACCAATTTTCAGCTTTTTTACCATTTCCAAAGCGACATCTACATTTCAAATGCTGATAACTTATTAACAAGTACAAGGAGATTTTAGTGGGTTTATTTGATACAGGGGCATATGTGTTTTTCCGAGAAAACACGAGGGCAAATATGTGTATTAATCCTTTTTACTTTGCCATGTAGGATTCATTTTAATTTGTTGGCAGTTGACGTGGCATGACGTGGCGTTCCACGTGGAACGGCGTTTGTGCCAAATCATCATTCCGTTAGTGTGGGGTATATCTGTAGGGTTGTGACAAGTACAAGGAGATTTTAGTGGGTTTATTTGACACAGGGGCATATGTGTTTTTTCGAGAAAACACGAGGGCAAATATGTGTATTAACCCTAAATACAATCTAAAAAAATAATGGTATGAAATAATGATGTGTCAAATTTAATCAAACGGCCAAAGGGGCTACAGACACGGGGTCGGAGGACCGATGAAGAAAATCTTTCGATAAAGGATCTGAATCAGTCGATTTAAACGAACGAAAATCTGTAAGAGAATAAACAAAGAGCAGTAATTAGACGGGCATGGTAACTCGGGTTGGTCAGGCAGTATATTACAAACCTGAATCGGACAAGTGACGAATGAGAAATTAATGCTCGAAGTGAGCCACTTGAAACAGTTTTGGGCAGAAAAAAGAACAAAAATAGGCTTTCTAATTCCACATAGGAAAGAAATGAAAATGTGAGAAAGTTTATAAGCACATGGCTTTACAAACCCCTAACCACCTACTAGAGGAAAGACTATCTCATGCGCATGGGGGAGGAGGGTGCAGCCAAATAACCGTCGGGTTATGGGTGTTCCAACGGTGATTTAGGCACGCACTTGTAAATAAATGGTTTTGGGAGAAAGATTAGCTTTAGACTTTGACGTATATAGCTTAGGGGTATATACCATTTGTTGTAATTTATTACGTTGATTCACGTTTCTACTTCTCTTCCCTCCTCACGTACATTAATTCATTTATTCAAAATGAGTGATTCTTCTAACTAAAATGACTTTCAATTAAGATGCTCAAAAACGATTTTCAAAACGAGAAAAAAGGGGTTTCAAATGAATTTAAAACTTAAAGAAATATGTGATTATACCGTTAGCGTCTAGTAGTGTTAAGTAGGAGACCGGTGGTTCAAACCGGGCGATATCGAGGTGCCTAATAGCTTTTCTCCGGAAAGGAGCTAACCTTCTCGGCTCGTACCCAATTTTCCGAACCCAACCGATCTCCCGCAAGGAATCCGGTGTTCATTTCCCATTAGTGAGTGACGACTCTTCCAACTCCGAGCTCCGGTCCTGCCGAGTAGCTTGATTTCCAGATTGGTTGCTTTCGGCGTCAATCACATCATTGTCGTCAACGGTATCATCCCCTCGGGTTCACCGGGCGAGGCTTAACACCTACAAGGGCATTATTGTCTCTTTTATTTATTTTATAATTCAACATTTATATAATATTTTCTCACTCAATTTACCATCTTCAATGGCAAAAATCATGTCTTCATCATCCTTTAAAAACTCATATGCTTTTTTCAAACTTTCTTCACTCAATTTGGAATTGACTTGAGATTTTGAGATCTAGAATTTACTTGAGATTTGAAAAAAAAAGGAAAGAAAATTGTAGGATATAATAGCAACTTTCGATTTCAAGCTATCTACCTTGTCGGAGCAATCACATCACAATGGTCTCCCTATATGTAGTGGTTATCGCTTTTCGATCTCTTTCTACATATTTATTTTTGCTGGGTATTTTCGATTTCTCCATATACGGTGGTTGTTTTTGCAGAGGTTAAGTTCTTTTATCTGCTCTTTTTGAGCTAGGATTATGTAAATATGATAGGTACGAGGAAGCGAAGAAGTTACTATTTAGAGTGGTAGATAAAAGTATAAACACTAATGATGTTAGTTTTACTATTTTAATTGACATATATTGCAAGGGAGAGATCTTGGTTGAACTAGAGAGGCTTTTTCGAGAAATGAAGAAGAAGCCAAAGAAGTCAAATGTTGTTACATATAATGCTCTAATTAATGAAGGTTATCAATTAAAAGACATACATGGAATCGAATGGAGTGAGTGCAAGCATTTGTACATATACATCACTTCTGCACGAGGAATGCAGGTTTAGAAAGATAAAGAAGGCTCTCGATTTGTTTATCTGAACCAAATGATCTTCCAGAATCAGACTGTTAGAGAGATGTATTGTTATTATCTAATCTAATGTGAGATTCTACATTTCTTGTTGAAGTTCTTTTATCTGGTCTCTTTGGCACGCCCAATGTGACCAAGTCACAATGTCGCCAAAGAAAAATGATAAGAGCAACAAAGATCCTCTAACCAGCGCATCCAAAGAGGAAGAGATCATGGCAACATGAAAGGTTCTACGTCTAGTGGAACAAATTAAAGAGAAAAGAATGCTAGCCTCAAAGGACAATCACATATCTCTACAGAGATAAAAAAAAATTCACCATTCTTAGAGAAATGTTTCAGTTCCATTGAAAGGAACATAGAATACCTAAGGAGTGACATGGACCAAAAGATTGGCTCCATCCAAGGGAATGTGGAAAAGATCCTCCAAAAGTTGTTTAAGTTAGGGGTGATCAAATGCCGTCCTATTGTAGATGGAAACCATGCTTATAAAGGAACCTTAGAATCAATCTTGCTAAAAGGCTGGGTGTTAAGAGGCTCTCTGTGGAGTCTGATAATTTGGAAGCAATCAAAATGATTTCTGAGAATCATTCTATGGGTCTTAACAGTCGCAACCTCATCAAAGCTATTATAAGGCTTTGCTCCTCCTTTGAGTTCGTAGAGTTCAGACACATTTTTAGAGAGCAGAATCGTGTTGCTGATCGCTTGGCGGCGGCGGGCCATGAAGGGACGTTAGGCGTTACTACCCTTCCTGTTTCCCCTAGTTTCATCTCTCATCTTCTCTTAGAAGATAGGATTGGGGTTAGCTTCCCTAGGCTAATTCCTGGGTAGTTTGTTGTTATTCGTTTTTCTTTTCCTTTTCTACCAAAAAAAAATAAAGGAACCTTAGAGTCCAATGAAGGACATGGTGTGTCTAGAGCTAAGAAGTATCAGATTCCACCATTGAGGAAGACGATAATCTTGCATAGGTTCGCTAATTCATCAGCCCAAGAAAATTCTAGAAAGTCACATATTCCTCAATATTTTAGAAACACTAACCCTACTTCCCACACAACTTCATATCACGAGGAGGCAACATGTTATCATATTACTAGGGAGATATGGGGAAACTATAAAGGAAATAGGAGGAACATTGGATCCTTCACATATCATACAACAAAATGATATCCATCAAAAAAATCACGCATTCATTATGGAGACAGTCAGAGAAGTTGTTCAATATTTATATGGGCATAGCCTCCGTCAAGTTGGATTCCCTGAGTTCCACAAGACATACCCTTATGCTATTGACATGGAGAAAATTTATCTAAAAGGATACATAGTACCTAGCTTCAGTATATTTTTTGGGGAGGGTGGTTTGTCAACCTTGGAGCATGTATCAAGATTCACAATCCAATGTGGGGAACTTTCCAACTACCCCAACACCAACCATCTTAAATTGAGGCTCTTCCTAAATTCTCTAACGAGAGCAACCTTCACTTGGTATGCTACTCTTCCTAGGAACTCCATTGTTGGCAAGATATGGAAAGCCAATTGCACACTCAATTCTGTAAGCCATAGTTAGAAGTATGTGTTGCTGAATTTCATAGGCTTACTCAAACAGAAGGAGAAAGAGCAGACTAATTGATTGCTCGTTTCAAAAAGATGAGAAATAAATACAAGTTTATCTCCTAGAGGTGGAGCACATAAAGATGGCCTATAGGAGACTTGACATCGAGCTAAGGAAGAAGTTCCAAGGGATGAATTTTATGGACTTCTATGAGTTAGTTGTTAATGGGATAGAGTACGCAGATCTGTTGAGGGAAAAGAGTCAAAGAAAGAAGAGTGACATGGGAACCTATTGTCAAGAAGTATATCATAAGGTCGTAGTGGTAGATCTCAAAAGTAATGGGAATCATGTTTCCTTTTATTATCTTAGCCCATCGGAGGACATGAGACATCAAAGAAATCTTTTAATGATAACCCTCTTTAGTTCAACTTTGATGTTTCTACGGTTGAGATTCTCTTTGACTTTCTCCTAAAGGAAATGTTTGTTACTTTGTTTGTAGGTTATACATTACCAACAAATAAGGAAGCAAGAGGAAAAACATACTGAAAATACCATAATTCGTGAAATCATTCAACCAAACTGCCGGGCCTTCAACAATGCTGCCCAAGATAGGATCAGAGGGAGAATACTCAAATTCCTAAAGAAAAAAAAGAACCAATGCTGGTAGATAAAGAACTTTTTCCCTCGTGGTAACTATGAACATAGTGGTTGTAGATATGCAAGAAGTCATCAACTAAAGGAAAGAATATCTACATGTGAAGCTTATAGAGTCGAAGAATGAGAAGGACATAAATTATCATACATGGATCCCTAAGGATTACTTCAAAGGTAATGAGGAACCTCCACCCAGCAATAGCAAGCAAGAGGAAAAATACCAAACATTCGGTAGAAGTGAAGAGTGTCTGAAGAAATCCTTTCTTGCATATCTATAACCACAATGTTCATAGTTATCATCAAAGGAAAAAGATAGTTATTTACCAGCATTACTTCTTTGAAAGTTTAGGTGAGGAGGGATCAAAAGCCTCAAAGAAGAGAAGTTCATCAAAAACTATATAAGGTTCCATCATCAACTTATCAGAGAAGACATCACTTTGGGTGCCTCCTCCGAAAAGTTTTGGTAACCAGTAGCACATAGTTCACCATAAAAAAATTCCCTCAACCTCGTATGAGAACATAAAAGAGAAGGAAGCAATGAAAAAGAGCAACTAAAAGGAACCATTCTGAGAAATAGGATGGAGAATAACCTGTGGCAAAGGAAGAGGTGAAATCATGTGAGTCAAAGGATTTAGAGGAGAAGTTTACACAAGGAAGCCAAAGGAAAGCATTCAAAAGGTGCATGATTATATCTATTAGATGTGCTATACCCTTAGTGACATTGCCAATAGATTTCCAAGGGTCTCCAAGTAATGATCATGTTAATGAAAAGAAGAACCAACATATCCATGATAAGAGGGATTCATTCACTAGTAGAGTCATTATTCAATCAAGTGGCCTAAAAGAACCATATAGATTAGGGTTTGAGAAACTTGCAGATAACATGGCCAAATACATCAGACCTTTATACATTAAAGCACACTTAAATGGCAAGCCAAAATGGAAATTGTTGATCAATAATGATTTTGTTGTGAATATCATTGCCAAGTGTCAACTTTCATAGGGGAAACCACCTAAACATCAGGAGTTTTGCTAGTAGAGGTCACAATTGGAAGCAAAACATCTATGACGACATTCATTGTCATTGATTCAACAACAAGACACTAAATCTTGCTAGGGAGAGACTAGTTTCACACCAATTGGTGTGTGCCGTTCTCACTCCATCAATTCTTGATTTTCTAGAAAGGAAATAAGGCATAGGTTGTCTGGGCAGACGAGAAACTATTTGTTACCGAAGCTAATTCCTTAGAAACACAATATTATGGTGGAGGTGTGGATCCCATAAAGTTTATGGGTGAAAGCAAAAGAGGAGGACCCAAGAATATCACCTCGAGGAAACAGCTTCAATAGAAAGGGAAACCTATTGTCCAACTATCATCTGCCTTCCATGCAAATCTTTAGGGAGCAATGGAAGTACCTATCATTGAAGAAGTCAACGAGTAGTAAACACAAAGCGGACTCCGTGGTCTATATTTTTTTTGTCACTTAACGAAAGACATTGTGACACTTATAAAACCTAACGCCACGACTTTTGAAGAATCATGCATGAAATTTTTTTTCTAGGGAAGAATTTTTAGGAAACTTTTTATGAGAAGAACTTTTTAGAAAACTTTCTTGATGTTTTCCTAGTGCACCACATTCCATTCTTGATGCATTTCACTTCCTTGGTTCACCATCCCTAATGTACCCTTTTATTTGGACATTCCTTGGGCGGACCTCAATTTCCTTGAGGGAAACCACCCGATGGAAACCACCTAAAGGAAACCATGTAGAGACCTTAGAGAAACCTCTTGAGGAAAACATATGAGATCTGGGGGAAACCATATGAGGCAGGTAGATGCTTATTGATTAAGATAGTCTTCGTCCTTGTGAGACAACAACCAAAGGTGCATGATATCCATTTGGGATGAACCATGTGGAGACATGTAGGAAACCATGCGAAGACTTGAGGGAAACCACATAAGGAAAACCATGTGGAGACCTGAGGAAAACCATATGGAGATTTGAGGGAAGCCTCTTCAGGAAAACCACCTAAGGGAAACCATATGGAGATATGAGGGAAACCATGAAGATACATGAGGTAAACCACCTTTCGAAAATCATTTGAAGGGAACCATGAGGAGACATGAGAGAAACCACGAAGAGACCTAGACTAAACCTAGGGGGGAATCATCTATGTATAGGCTGTTGGGGTTTATGTCATATAGACAATTGTTTTAGGATATAAATATTAATGAATAAATTGTTTATTTAATCATTTGTTTAATCAGATATATAGCATTAAAATGTAACTATATATATAAAGGCACAAATCTTTCATAAAGAAAGCAATCCTAAGTTTATTTAAGTAGTTATAAAGTGTTCATACAAGCATGAAGTGAGACAATACTTTATAATAGATCAATAGACTTAAAATCAACCCAAGTCAAGTAATATGTTATAGGGGTTGGCATATTACTATTGAGACTTGCATGTAACAGTGTTTTCTGTCGAGACAGAAAGCTGATCTCACAAGCTTTAGATATTCAGATATCTAGACAGTTACATGGATCCGGTGAAGAAGTTCATTAGGATTGGGACCCGACTTGAGATAACAGAATGGATTGATTTATCTAATGTGTCAACTTTTCATCTCATTGGTATTAGTAGGTATAACTAATCCTCAGACTCAAACATTCGTTAATTAGTGATTCTGGATTATGGAGTCTGATACTTTGATTCTGTGCGAGCACGATCCAACAGGTGAGAGCCTAGGGTGTGTGAGAGCAGGGTTGGGTATCACACAAAGTAATTGCAGAATAGTTAATGTTAGATTGAGCATTCGTCACTCCCGATAAGTGGGAGATATATCCAAATGGCCGCTTGTGGTGAATTAACTGAAATCCTTGCAAGGTGATAGAGTTAAGAGTAGAAATGGATATTTCACTTAACTTATCTTTCAGAGTGAATTCAACCTGTACAAGTAAAACAGACTCTTTGTTATATGTAACCTTGACACGTTCCATGGTTATAAGGAATTGACCGACAGGATATAGTTGATGAAGGATCGTATTATACTGTACCTAATGCAGAAAGGTTAACGTCAATTATCAACCTGACTTCTTAATTGCTCTGGGGGAATATCATAGGTTCTGCTAGTAACAGCTCGCGACGGTATTCTGTTATATATATGTTGGAATTAATCGTGATGAATAATTTCAAAGGATATATACGGCTAGTGGCAATAAAGAACCTAATGGGTCGCATATGAGACTTGAAATCGGAGGACGAAAATGTAATTAGTGAGACACTATATATGGGACGAAATTTACATATTAATTAGGGATAAATTAATTTGATTAATAATTATAATTTGATTATGATTATGAATTAAATTAAAAGATTATTTGATAATATTAATTAGAAGTTTTTATGTGACTGAAACTCTAATTAATTATCCTTAACATTAATTAATTATTAATTTGATTAATAATAATTATCTAGATATAATTAGTTATTATTTAGATAATAGTAAAGTGTTTATTTAATTATCTAATTAGGAATCCTATTCCGAATAAGATTCCAATTATTTAATTACATAACACAACTGGGATTAGGGTTTAGAGAAGTCTATAAATAGACTCCCTAACCCCATAAATTCGGCCAACACAAACAGAAGGGCTAGAGGAATCGTTCCGCAACCGTCTCGGCTAATTACAATCTTTCTTACTCTCTCTTTGATCTCGTATCGATTTCTGTTAGAGGCAATCATTGTGATTGCTATTATTAAGGTTGATTACTAATTAGTTAACTTTTTCTGTGTTGTTTCTTTTGTTGTTCGTGCTACACGGATTAAGAGTTGTGGGCACTTCATTTACAACCGTAGATAGTTCTTCACCGAAGGTATTACTTTCTATCCCTCTTTATATGAAATAACAATTAACAGATCTTGGAAAAGGAAAATAGATAAAATAGATAAAATAGATAAAATTTTATTATCCCGCTGCGCCTAAGCTTGTCTATTTTCCTACATAGGCAATTTAATTTTTAAAACGTTTTTTCCAATTAAGAAGAAGGAAGTCAAAGATGTCAGAATCAATTCATCATGGAGATCAGAAACTATAGGATGGAGCAATTACTTAAGACGTGATCTGATGGTAGAAAATAAGACTTTGTGGAAACCAAAAGGTTACCTCTAACATCTATAAAAGGAGGAACATCACGATGAAAAAGTCTCTCTACACACACTCACATAAAAAAGACGGGAAATTCTAGTGATTTAAACTTCTAACAAATTTACTTTAGACTTTAGTTCATAGTTTGTCTAGTTTTCTTTTAAGTTCACTTGTCCTTTGAATTTCTTACACGGTTTGTAAATATTTAGTTCAGTTTCAATTTAAATACATCATATTAAGTTATTGATTTTGCTCTCTAATAATCCGTTTGATTTTAGTATTTAGTAGACCTACGTAATTTAATTCCATAATTTGATTATACTATTGATAACTTCCAAATATTATCTTTGGAGCAAAACCATAATACTCTGCAAATAGGAAGGATCAAACGGGGATAAAGCGCCGCTATCACACATGTATCCGCCATACGAGATAATGGTGTATCTCAGAAGCCATACGCTATGAGAGATCCTATGATGAAAACGCCATTCGCCACCTGAGGACCCATGTCCGCCAGGGAGACAGATATACACCATCACAGGGAGATCCGCCTATGGTGTCACTAAGTCGTTGTAAAAGGAACTGCCCTCATTAAATAACATTAAACAGTTCCTTTAAAGACGCTAGCAGTCAGACATAAAGAATGTAGCATTAAACTGCATTCAAGAGCATTCAATGAAAGATTACTCCGATGGTTACAGAATCCCATATAAATACACACACAATGAGGTATTCACGGTATACATTATTCTAACCTTACTTTGTGATTAATATTTTCTTCTCTCGAAAATATCACTGACTTTAGCATCAGAGTGTCCCCGGCCGATCCCAACGGCACCTCATAGGGACGTAATCCGATGAAAAAAAATCGACGAGATATCAACTATAATTCTCTAGCACACCAATAATTTTTTAAAAAGAGCCAAATGATTTCTTATCATTTAATATTGGCTTAAAGCACTATTTGGCTCCTGGTCTATCCAAAATTTTGTCATTTGGCCTCTGACCTATTATTTGGTCACATTTGGCTCCCGATGTATCCCAAATTGGTGAACTTTCACCCAATTTGGATTAAACCTTAACCGAATCATTATCTTATTGATAAGTAGCGATATTTTGACACTTGAACTTAATAGATTTTAGTTTAGGATTTGTTTTTTGTTTTTTTCTTTTTTTTAATCTAATTAATTATTTCCATGTGGAAAAAAAACTTTAAGAAATATCACGTTTCAAGTTTAAGTGTCAAAATATCGTTACTTATCAATGAGATAACGATTCCGTTAAGTATTCATACAAATTGGATGAAATTTCACCAAATGGAATAGGTCAATGGCCAAATGTGACCAAATAACAGATCATGGGCTAAATGATATAATTTTGGATAGATCAGGAACCAAATAATGCTTTAAGTCTTTAATATTTCAAACTTGATTTTCAAAATCGTTTTGCAATATTAATAAGTAATTTCTTTTCATTTAATGGGTCAATGATGTACCATGTCCATTGGAAAATGCTTTAATGGCAAGTCAATATTTAAGAAAAGGTCTAATGCTTCTCCAACCCCCTCAACTTATTCAAATTGGTCATTTTACCCCATCAACTTATTGAATATCCTATTTACCCCCTTAATTTCATAAAAGTGGTATTTCTCACCCCTCAACTTGTCCATTTATCCCCCAAACTCATAGAATGTTTTAATTACCTCATTAACTCAATAAAAGTGGTATTTTTCACCCCTTACAATCCGTTATCGAAGCCTAAATTGATAGTTTTTTTTAAACGTTAAACCTATATTTATGCTTAAATTGATAAATCATAGGCCTATTTTGGTACATTATCCATACATATAATGTATTTAACTTGTTTATATTAATGTTCTTGTTATTTGTATTTTTTATTCGTTCTTTCTCTTTTCAACTTTTTTTACTACTATAAATGGATAAGAAATACTATTTTTATGGAGTTAAAAGGGTAAATATTATCATAAGTGATGAGAAATACCACTTTTATGGAGTTAAGGAGGTAAATAGAATATTCGATGAGTTGAGGGGGTAAAAATTTCATCAATGGTGTACAACTTTTGCCCCATTTCACACTTTGGTGTACAACCTTCATTTTATCTCACTAATATGTATGAAGTTATAGGTGACTCCCACTTTGATGTACAACATGTGAAATATTTATCTATATTATTTGATTGACCCGTTATATTTAAATTTAAAATTTGACAAGTTAAAATGCATATTATCAATAAATAATTATAAGGGATAAGGTACCAAAGTACCAAAATAGTTTATAGTTTTTTTTGAGAAGTATCAATTTAGATTTCACGTATAAAATAACATCAATATAGCCTTAATGTTTAAAAAATGGTACCAATTTAGGTCTCGATAACGGAACGTGACACGTCATTCATATTACTCCGTTAAGTTCTGATTTCTTTCTCCACGTACAATTGATAGAACTTAACGGAGTAATATGAATGACGTGTCACGTTCCGTTGTCGATGCCTAAATTGGTACATTTTTTAAACATTAAACTATAGTGGTTCTATTTTGTACGTAGAGCATAAATTGATACTTTCCCAAAAACCATAGACATATTTTAATACCTTATCACTTATTATAAAAGTTA
The DNA here is from genome assembly GCF_963576675.1 of Euphorbia lathyris. NCBI lineage: Eukaryota > Viridiplantae > Streptophyta > Magnoliopsida > Malpighiales > Euphorbiaceae > Euphorbia > Euphorbia lathyris. Next base: position 95,947,583 of record NC_088910.1, read on the forward strand.
ATATATTATTTTAAAAATTTAAAGAGTTAATAAATAATTGTAAATAAGTTCAAGAATAGATGTGACAAAAATACACACGATCTGATTACACGAGACGAAATCGACATGCAATTTTAGTATTTGAGTTTAACTTAGCAGGTAATGTATCATTTTAGGTTGACATGAAATTGTAATGTAAATTTTTGGATTGAGTTAGGGTTGACATGCTAAATCGAAAACGATACGAATATTTAATACTATTGTTATATTTTCTCATACTTTTATACGTCAGTTTATTATTAATAATAATAAAATTATAATTATTACTTGCAAATATGAATCGAAAATCCTAAATTATTATAAACACATTACATGATCCCCTAACACGATATTAGCAGAATTTTCGATAACATATTAATCTAAAAATGATATAAAATATTTAAAAATAGTATTATATTTTCTTATATTGTTAAAAGTTATCATTAACATATATTCATAATAAAATTACATTTAACTCGAAAACATGATACAAAAATGATACTAACCCATACAAGTTAACACGATTGTAACACAAAAGGCTTTAGATTGGATTTGAGTTTATTTTTTTTAACACGATTCCAAAAATAATACGATACGAACATAACTCAAACCCGATAATTACCAGAAGCTATTGAAAAGAAAATTGGTAGTGTCCGTATAAACAAAGTAGCCTCTAATATAATATTCACTCCGGTCCACAATAGAAGTCTTTTAAGGTTAATGCACACTAATTAAGAAATGCAATTAATTTTAAGTAAAAGACTTTGTTACCCTTGTAATAATTGTATCCACTTGTAACTTTATCTATTCCCAAGATAAAAAGTCAACTTAAATATGAGTATATTTGATAAAAGTAAATTAATGTGCATAGATTTAAACAAAATGTCATGTATTGTGGAACAAAAAAAACTCTCTAGAAAAACTTCTATTGTGGACCGGAGGAGTATTAAGCTTCTGTTTCTCATCAAAAAAACAAAAAATCTTCTGTTTAAAAAAAGTTTGAAAAAGAGAGACTTTTCTTTCTTTAATTAATTAAAAAAAAAGAGGGAGACTTTTCTAATTCAAAAGAAAATGCCATGTCAGCGAAATAAGATGGTGGAAGATGATGAGATGGCAAAACATGAGATGAAGTGTCAAAATTCAATTTTTCCAACTCTGCGCGTTTAACTACCAAAAAGAAATAATAAGTTAATAACAACTTAAAAAAGGGTCAAATTGGAGCAGCCAAAAAAAAAATGGAAAAATTGCAAAATTGGATCAAATATGAGACTTGTTTACATATTTAATCCATTTACTTAACCTACTATATATATATATAGATTATATTTGTGTGACTTTTTCAAAATATCCTTACCTTTTCCATCTTTCCCTTTCCCTCTTCTGGTTAGGCTGATTCCCATACCTTTAATCTTCATCTCTTCCTTTAAATTGTCTGAAATCTGCACTATTTCTCCACATCACCATGTATTTCTCTTCTTCATCTTTTCATCTCTTGATTCTCCACCTTCCTAATCCTAGAAAACGAAGTCATGATTCTTCATCTTCCTGTTCATGTTCATTGGTTTCTTTCTTCTTGTGACCATCGAAGAAATTGTGATTCTACGTTATTTTCATCGTTTTTCTCAGTTTATCATATTATTATTTTTGAAAAATGTAAGTATATACTATTTTCTCTATGTTTTTTTTTTCCAGAAATTCACCTAACGTATGCTGTTTTCGCGAATGTCTGCGAGGAAAAAGAACCTAAAAAGTATCGATTTAACTTCGCGAAACGATGATTACGTGAAGTCTGACTTTATCCTCGCAGACTTCACGTAATCATCGTTTCGCGAAGTTAAATCGATAAATTTCTCCCCGCAGATTTCGCGAAATCATCGTTTCGCGAAGTTAAATCATCCTCTTCCTTGCACATTCGCATACTTCGCGAATCCTCATTTCGCGAAGCTAAATCTTCATTTTTTCTGCCTAACACGATTAAATTTTTCTGAAGATGGTTGAATATATAACATCCCGCAAGAAGGCGGTGTCCTCCGATGCAGATGAGATGACTTTCCTTCTGATATAGGGAAAAATTCCCACCAAGATTGGTCACATTCACTTCTGTTAGGAGTTTATTACGATAATCTTATTGTGTGCCATGAGAAATATCCATCCCAACAGGGCTGAACTTCCAATACAGAGAGAAATTTTCGTCCAGATTTGTCACGTTCGCTTTGAAATGATTTGTTAGGAGTTTATTGTGGCAATTTTATTGTAAATTTTGATAATGTTATGATTTTAATATTGGAATCGCTTGTTGTTGTGCCTTTTTTTTGTTGTGATATACCACTTTGCAAATTTTATTAAAAACACATTCAGATTTTACTAATTAAAATCATCAACTAAACCAACCATTAGCTTCGTATACTTCGCGAAATCATCGATTTCGTAAAGTCTGATGGGAGGGAGGGAGGTGCACTATAAAATTACAAATATTTTAAAGGTATTTTGAAAAATTCGCATAAATATAATCTAGATAGGTAGTAGGTTGAGTAAATATATTAAATATGTAAATGAATATCATTTTTACCCAATTTTATAATTTTCTCTTAAAAAAAATATAGAGATGGCCATTGGCCTGGCCTGGGTCATTCAGTCAGAGATTCTATTTCCACCTACTGTTTGGACACGCTAACCAAACTCTTCCCCCACCTCACCTCTATATCTTCCCTGTGTCTTCCCTTCTTTTTCTCCAATTACCCATTCTCACCTAACTTCTACTTTCTCTTTTCGCTCCATTACCCAGATCTTTGATTTAATCGCTTCCTCTTCTATTTCTCCCAATTTCACTTCCCAGGTATGTGCTTTCATCAATGTTGTTACATTTTACACTTTCTTTGATTTTGTTGCTATATTCTTAGCACCCTTTTGACTTTACACTTATTCGCATCTGCTCGGATGATTCTGTTTTTCAATTTTTGAGTGTTGCAATGATAACTTGTTGCCTAAATTCATTCTTCATTTGCTGATCTGGTTCTTCAATGTTATCCACTTTGCAATTTGTTCTTAGATTTCGTGATTTGAGTTTTGCATGATCTTACTCGCCAATCTGGTGGTGGATTATACCAGATTTGAACAAGTTAACCATTTCTATTTTGCTTTTTCTTCTCTAAATTGATGGATTTCATTTCAGATTCCTGTGTGTCCATTAGTAACAATTGAACGTCATCTAAGTTAGAACTTACAGTTAGCCATGAAATTAAGTTTGTCCATTTAAAAATTTATGATTCTAGTAATAACAAGGAAAGTAACAGTGTTTTATTATTATTACTATTATTATTGCTTCCAAAATTAGATTGTGAGGATAACAAATTTTCTGTCTTTATTTTCATTAGTATATTTACTATATTAGTTTGAAAAGTATAGTTGTTTAATCAGATCAAACTCAAGATGTAAAGCGACATCCATATATCCCTCAAATGTGTATATAAACAGCTTCTACTATGACTCCCTACCAGTAAGCTTCTTGTATTGTTAGAAATAGCGATGAACATTTCCTCCTGATACTGGGATTCCAAAAATTTTACCCAACTTTTCCCTTTGGGTTAGGCCTGAGGGAATTGATTCTATTTGACATATAAATTGTAGAAAAATTTAATCACATCTAGATTTCAAGATTTCTAATATTCGCCTTCCATGTGATATTCAGACATTTTGATTTTCCTGTATATAAACATAAATACAAATTCTTCCTATTCTATTCTGTTTCTATGTCATTCATTCCTTACTCTATCATATCATCACATTGAATACAAATGGTACCATGGAAATCGTCATTTTAGACTATATGATGATGCTTAAGACTATTTTTGTTGAAAAGGAATGAGCATTTAGTATTTAATGCCTGTTTTGTTCTCCTTATAGTACTTCCTTTTTGTTGTTTTACTCGAAACAGTATATATAGCATTGTTTTGGTTAGTAGTGACATTAAGTTTGTTCATTTAAAAATTTGAGATTCTAGTAACAAAGTAACAGTGTTTTTTATTCTTGGCTCTAAAAATAGATTGTGAGAATAGTAAATTTTATGCCTTTGTTTTCATTAGTATGTTAGTTTCTAAAGTATAGTCGTTTAATCAGATCAAAACTGAAGATGTAATTGTCATCCAGAAATCCGTCAAATGTGTATATAAATAGCTTCTACTATGACTCTCTACCAGTAAGCTTCTTATACTGCCAGAAACAGCAATGAACATTTCCTCCTGAATGGGGTTCCGAAGCAATTTTTTACCCCCTTTTTTCCCATTGGGGAACTGATTGTATTTTGACATATAAATTGTACAAAAATATAATCACATTTAGCTTTCAAGATTTCCAATCTTCTCTTTCCATGTGATATTCAGCATTTTGTTTTTCCTATATATAAACATACATGCAAATTCTTCCTATTCTATTCTGTTTCTGTGTCATTCCTTACTCTATCGTCACATTGAATACAAATTGTAGTATTGTACCATGAAAAATGTCATTTCTAGACTATACGATGATGCCTAGGGCTATTTTATTGAAAGAAAGAGCATTTAGTATTTAGTGGGATGTGGAACCCGTGGCCATTTCCTAGGATCTGGAATGAATATGTAGAGACCTACTCATCAGTTACAGTAGTACTAGTGGCCTACTAAGTCATTATCTGTCTGTAGTGTTCCCTTCACAGATCAATTGCAGTAATTTTCTTTTTCTGGTGTTTGTTTATTTTTCCTGATATTGGTTAAGATTCCTATGCAGCCGACCCCGAATCATTTCGGGACTAAGGCTTTGTTGTTGTTGTTGGTTAAGATTCCTATGCAACTCTCATTGTTCACATTCAGTGTCATTCTGCAAAACTTGAATTTATTTTGTTAGTTTAAGACTTTAAGTTCAAAAGTCCATATGGATGCTTAAATGCTTGACTTCTGCACTAATTTCCTGTGATTTATCTAATTAGAGATTTTATTCGACAGGCAAAGGTATGGCTGCACCTCCAGAACCAACAAGAATAGGCCTTGCAGGTCTGGCTGTCATGGGCCAGAATCTTGCCCTTAATATTGCAGACAAAGGCTTCCCCATTTCTGTTTATAACAGGACTACCTCCAAAGTTGATGAGACTGTTGAAAGAGCTAAAAAAGAGGGTAATCTTCCTCTATATGGCTTCCATGATGCTGAGTCTTTTGTTCAGTCAATACAAAAGCCCCGTGTGATAATAATGCTAGTTAAGGCTGGGGCACCTGTTGATGCAACAATAAAGACCCTCACTGCCTACATGGAGAAAGGTGACTGTATCATCGATGGAGGGAATGAGTGGTACGAGAACACTGAGAGGAGAGAAAAGGCCATGGCTGAATTGGGCTTACTCTATTTGGGCATGGGAGTTTCTGGTGGTGAAGAGGGAGCACGAAATGGACCCTCTATGATGCCTGGAGGTTCTTTTGAAGCCTACAAGAACATTGAAGATATTCTTCTTAAAGTAGCAGCTCAAGTTCCTGACAGTGGTCCTTGTGTGACATATATCGGCGAAGGTGGATCTGGTAATTTTGTCAAGATGGTTCACAATGGAATTGAATATGGTGATATGCAGCTAATTGCAGAGGCTTATGATGTCCTAAAATCTGTTGGAAAGTTATCGAATGAGGAATTGAGAAATGTTTTCTCAGAATGGAACAAGGGAGAGCTTCTGAGCTTCTTGGTTGAGATCACGGCAGATATATTTGGAATTAAGGATGATAAGGGAGACGGGTATTTGGTTGACAAGGTTTTGGACAAAACCGGTATGAAGGGTACAGGTAAATGGACAGTACAGCAAGCTGCTGATCTATCAGTGGCAGCTCCTACAATTGCATCTTCCTTGGATGCAAGGTTCCTTAGTGGTCTGAAAGAAGAAAGAGTTGAAGCTGCTAAAGTCTTTAAAGCAGGTGGCTTTGACGATATTTTGAATGATCAAACGGTGGACAAACAGAAGCTAATTGATGATGTGAGACAAGCTCTTTATGCATCCAAGATTTGTAGTTATGCACAGGGGATGAATCTGATCCGTGCAAAGAGTATTGAGAAAGGATGGGGCTTGAAGTTGGGAGAATTGGCTAGGATTTGGAAGGGAGGCTGCATTATCCGGGCCGTGTTTTTAGACAGAATCAAGAAGGCTTATGATAGGAACAGTGATCTTGCTAATCTTCTTGTGGATCCAGAGTTCGCCAAGGAAATGATCGAGCGTCAATCTGCCTGGAGGAGAGTTGTATGTCTCGCTATCAACTCTGGTGTTAGCACTCCTGGTATGTCTTCCAGTCTTGCCTACTTCGACTCCTACCGAAGAGAAAGGTTGCCGGCAAATTTGGTGCAAGCTCAGCGTGATTACTTTGGTGCTCATACATATGAAAGAACTGATATTGAAGGATCTTACCACACTGAATGGTTCAAGATTGCAAAGCAGCTGAAGAATTAAAGTGTTGTTGTGAAGTGCCTAGATTAACCAGAACTCTGAATAAGCATAATAATTTTCTGCTCTGGATTTATACCGGGTAGAACTTGCACCAATCCTATTCGGTTACAATTTTTCTCAATCAAATTCATCAAAGCCAAATTATATAATCTAGGCATGTCTTACTCCTTGTTATGTTGTTGTGTCTATGTTTGTTAATTCTCCTGGTTTTTTCTCGATTAGATATGTATGGTTGACATTTGTATTGCTTAATACATTGAAATTTGAGCAAGAATTTTCTCGAAGTGTTAATTCTTATTATTCAGCTCTTTATCTTTACAACTCTCGTTTACATCCTGCAGCACATGCATTAAATTCTTTTCGCTGTCTTACATTTTGCCTTGTGTCAGATACTCTGGAAATATGCAATTTCCTAGGATAATGTATAAAATTAGCTAAGTTTATTGAGGTAAGGTTTTCGCTGTAGATGAAGCAATCTCATTTTCTGTTAATTTGGTTCTATGGTTGTGCCATCTAAACTTCACTAACATCCATGTGTAATCAAAGTTAGTGCTAATATTACATGGTTTTATACTTGAAGTTTAAATTTGTTCTCTTCCAATACTTGAAGTTTAAATTTGTTCTCTTCCAATAAACGTAGGATTAAATTTGTATCTTAGGTGGTTTGTATCTTAGGTGGCGTAGACGTGAAGCCAAATTAACGGGAAACAAACTTCTTCTGTTAGATCGGCTGTTAATGGAGTATGAAATTATTCAATCTACAAAACATTTAGTGCTAATGTTGCAAAGTTTTATCTGCATTAGGATATTGCATGTCATAAAAGCTGAGATGACCTTGGATAGTATCTACCAGAACTGGATCCATGTTTTATGATGAAAAGGGCCCGTTTCAGTTTTGCTTCTTGTTTTCAGTAGGAGAACAAATGTAAGTTTCCTAGAACATTCTTTCACACCAGCTGATTGTTTTTTATAAAATGGGGAAAGCAGGTATGACGATCCCTCTGATTCTAGGACTTTCTTTGGAATCTACTCCTAATCCATGTATTTGAATAATAGGAAGAATGAAATTAGATTCTTTAGAATGTTGTTGGACAGCACATAGTTGGAAGTTTCCAAGCTGTTGCATTTGCAGAATGTGAGTTATTTAGCTACTTACTCAAAATATTCTGTTATAGAAAAATGTATGTTTGTTCCTTTCCTTCCTTATGGTTGGCATTTGTCTTTCTATGCTCCTTCCCATCTTCTTTCCAGCACGAAATACTCTGTCCTTCCTTTCATATTCATTGCACACAACCACTCACACACTCACTCTACTAATAAATATTATATCTCTAAAACTTCAATATCCATCCATTTAGATCAAAATATCCATTTCCATGTTCATGTCTCTTTTTTTTAACAACAAAGAAAAATAGAACATGTGATATTGATCTTTCCAGCAAAGCACACTATGTTCGTTCATTCATTCTAACATGGTTACATGAAAATTGTGTGAATCATCTGTGATAGTTATTGCAGCATTGAAAACCCTTTAGTTGCTTCCTGATAATGAATGAATATACAATATACAATATACATGGTTCTAATTTCCTTTAAAACTGCAGGATTTTAGACCATGACCACCACCACCTATGAAGTTTTCAACAATAAAGAACCAAAAATAGAAAAATACATGATTGTGAAAAAATGTATCTGTGAAGTGGGATATTAGACTACTTGGTGTTTCTCTTGTTAGCAGTGAGCCTTGTGTTCTTGTCATTGCTGGTTCTATCATTCTTTTTCTCCTTCTTGTTTGGTTTTGTAGCAGAAGAAGAAAAAGGGTTGAAACTTTTGGACTTAGAGGGTGCTTTTGCAGCATGATCATCTTGATAACTCTCTTGTTTATGGTGATGATAGGGAGCGGAGGACGCATCGGAAGCCATGGAATCATCGCTGTCTTGGTCGTCTTTGCTATTAATGGGAAGCGGGTAGTGATAGTTTTCAATTACATCATAACTGCATTGATCTTCTTCTTGTTGTTTCATAGGAGAGGAAAGGTACATTGTCCATCCAGATTCAGTGCTGCTACATCCTTCTGTGCCTAACTGGTGTTTGGATGAATCCATTACAGAAGAAGAAAAGAGAGAAAGATGAGAAGAAGGAAGGAGATCCCTACAGAAGGAGAGCTAAATTGGTGTTTGAAAGCTTTATATATGTAATAAAACTAAAGGCAGAACAGTACAGCTTATCATAACTAACTACAAACTTGAGGTCATTAACACTTGCATTTTCAGTGTATTACACATGTCTATTGCCTATGTATTACACGTGCAATTACACACTGTCAATACAACAAACCTCACATTTTATAAAACAAAAACAAACCTCATATTTTATAAAACAAAAATAAAATTAAAGCAAATATTGAGGCCATTAATAATTGCTTACAGTTCTTTCCAAAGAAAGATAGTTATAAGTAATAACAGACAAACAGTAATTAATAACAATATCAAACACCAGAACGAAAAAATATATATCAACAACTAAACTTGTTCTAAGAGCATATTTGGTTGAGCTAGTGATACAGTAGAACCTCTATATAGGAATACTCTATATTAGAATAACCTCCTAATTGTTATATAAAAGTTTGGTCCCAAGTGCTGAGAGTCTTTGTTATACCAACCTCTATATAGGAATAACCTCCAAATTGTTATACAAATAGTCCGGTCCCAAGTGTATTCCTATATAGAGGTTATACTGTATCTATTATTTTATGTTGCCGGTATAACTTAGGAAATTTTCCTCTCCAAATAAATATCGTACATAAGTGGGGAATGCATTTTCATCTCAGTTCCTCGATTAGTTAGAGATTCCTCATCTCAGTGAGCTAGATGGGGACAAATTTATCCCTGTCCCCATCTCCACGGAGATCTCCATTTTCCGTTTACATATGTTCCAAAAACCTTATTCTCATTCCCTATTCCCCATTCTCCATGGAGAATCACCGTTTAGTAAAAGACTAAAACATTTAAGAAATAGTAGTTAATGATTTCAAGTATTAAGGAATCATCATTCTCAAATTTTCCAAACTGCAAAAAAGTAAAAATTGAGAACAACCAAACACCTGATTAAAATGTATTTTAATCATGAAAAAAATCAATTATCACAAAGAACAATTAGGAATTTTTATAGGGGATTAATTGCAGGGAGGGGATACCTTTCCCATCCCTATTATAGGAACAAAATTATACTCATCCCCGTTCTATGAAGATCCTTATCGGGAATTACTGTTTTCATCAGAGCGGGTCACCAAGGGGGACGGAGAATCCCTATCCCATTTACATTCCTACTATTTAGAGTGAAAAAACAAAAAGAATTAAACGGACACTAAAATAAAATGATAAATTAGGCTAAAAACAAAAGCTAAATTGTAGCTTTGCAGGAAAGGAATTGGGCCTTATTAATTGATTAGACAGTGAAGGATAAAGTGTCTATTGCAGAATTAGCCCAATACCACTTTAGAGCAACCTAATATACTAAAATTGCATAACAAAAAATGATGCAATTATTTGTAATAAATTAATAATGTAACCATAGAAAGTGCTTTTTTTTTTTGTTTTTGTGAAATGAAAAACTATGCATCTTCAGTTAATAAGATTTAAAATTAAAATTGCATTTATATATATGATAAATGTTAAATTTAAAATTATTTTGTTTTGTACTTAAAAACTAAATCCGCTCTACTCCGATAAGCATATTAAATTTATACCTTGTAATATTATTTATAAGAAAAAAGTTGTGACTCTATGAGGCTGGAAAAGGCAAAAGCAGTTGAATCTGGATAGAGAGATGGTTGTTATGTTATGTTATGTCTAAGTGAAGTGTTTTATGGAGAAAAAGAAGAGAAAGCCAACTGGTAATTGGACAAAACAAATAGTTCAAAACACACTGAACCAACTCAACTTGTTTGTGTTGTGGTGTGGTACCTTTTTTTCTGTTTTACATTTTATGTTATACTAAAGCTGGCTGCTGTCTTTTAGCTCATGACATCAGAATATTGCATTATTCATTTCAATCATATCATACATCACCACTTTCCTTCCTTTTCATTATCACTATTTTTAAATAGATTTACATCTTTCCTTTTATCGAACATCAAGTCAAGATGGCCGAGTTGGTCTAAGGCGCCAGTTTCAGGTACTGGTCCGAAAGGGCATGGGTTCGAATCCCATTCTTGACATTTTTTTTTTTTTTTTTTTTTCCTTTCTGTCTTACTCTGGTTCCAATTATGGTTGGTTTGTCATATATAGCAAAGCCTGAGCAGAGCAATCAGTAAAAGCAAATTCATTATTTAAAATCCTAATGGTATATATATATATGGTTTTCAAATTCATATAAGAAAAGCTGATATGAATTTTGAACTGCTATATCTGAAAAACTGGTAAAGCTTAAATTTGAGCTAAAATAAAAACAAGGGGAAAGTACGGAAAAAATGCTTGTGGTTTGCCCATTTTACAAATAGAGGCATGTGGTTTAAAAGTTTACAAATAAAGATTTGTGGTATGTTTTATTTACAAAACAAAGTATTACAATTACACAGTTAAGTTCTGATTACAATCAAATACATTTTTATCTTTAAAATTTTTTTCTTACATATCAGCATAACACAACCCCCGAAAAAAACAACTTTCTAAATCGAAAAAATCAATAATATGTTGGAATTTTACGTTTTTTTACTAAACTGACAGTTTATTAACTAAATTGATATTTAAGTTCATTTTACAGTTGCAATTTGATATTGGTATCTGTATTTTGTCAATATATATACAATGTAACCGAAAAAAATTCAAAAAATGCTCTTATTATCATCGATTACTTAAAAATGTTAATTTTAAATACTTTGTTTTATAAAAAAAACATACCACATACCTTTATTTGCAAATTTTTAAACCACGGACCTCTATTCGCAAACAAAGCAAACCACGAGCATTTTTTCGTACTTTACCCTAAAAACAAACCAAAATAATAGTTGAAGGGTCGAATTTACATGATTGTCTCAAATTGATCACTCAACTTCAATTTGTCTTAATAAAATCATTCAACTTTAAGTTTTGTCTCAATTAGGTCACTCCGGCGATTTCAATGGTTAAAATAGACCGAAACAATGACATGAATGACATATGAACATGAGTCAACTTAAATATATGATCAAAACGACACATGACATCCATTTATGCGCCATCTTGCAGGCACATGCCTGTTATTTTTATGGAAAAAAATTTATTTTTTTCCATAAAAATAACCAACATATGGTTGTCGTGCATCTGAGTTAACTTATGCTCACGTGTCATCCATGACATCATTTCGATCCATTTTAACCATTGAAATCACCGGAATGACCTAATTGAGACAAAACTCAAAGTTGAGTGATTTTATTGAGACAAATTGAAATTGAGTGACTATTTTGAAACAACTATGTAAATTCAGTGACCAACAGTACATTTAGCCCAAAGTCGAACGTTAACTAAAACAACAAAAAGGTGAATTTTGAGTCAAAGTAGATAGCATTTGTATACATATTACGGTAAGTTAAATACTATGAAACACTGACTCAGATGTGGATGCGGATGTGACAAACGACATTTTAAAATTCATATGAAACACGAGTATGGTGGGACACGACAAATTTCTATATAAATAATTATATATAAATAACATAAATAACATTTAAAAGTCATGATCACAAATAACATCCATTAGTCATTACTTATGAAACACCAACTCTTCCAGGGTTGTAATGGCCATGTTGGACTCGCCAGAAATAGGGACACGACCGGACTCGCAACGGACACAACAAAAATGTGTTCCGTACGTTTTTTTCCTTTTTAAAAAATTGGACACAACAGAGATACAGTTTCTCAAATAATTGGGTAAGGGCTGTTACATTAAAACTTATATGGTTTCATTTCTTGTGTATTAAAACTTAAAAAGACAAATATGAACAACAAAAATAATAGAGATGATGACTTAATTGGATTGAAACTTAAGACGATAAATGTGAACACCAAACATCTTGAATGTTTTTTTATGGGCTGTATGAAACACTGTTTCGGATGTTAACACAGTACAGATGCGTCAAATGACATTTAAAAAAAATGTGAGATACGTAGTTTAAAAATATATATAAAAAAAAAATTCAGGAAGTTTGTTGTTCATTTGTTGCGCTTTCCTATTCTCTTAAAGCCTTTGTCTGCACTTTGAATTAATAACCTTTTTCATTTGCCTCCATTCCAATTAAATCAGCACCAAATTCATTTCCGATGACATATCCTATGTTCCATCTGTTGGATTAAATAAAGAAGAATGAAGTGCAGGCTCACGGAAGCAACTATACACTCAAGTTTAGAAGATTATATCTTTCTCTCTTTTGTTATTTTCTGTTTTGGGTTTGTTAGAAGAAGAACATTCTAGAGGGAAGGTTAGTTACACAAATTAGATATTTTGTATAAATATCTACCTCTTGTAATCATTGTTTTCCTAACTTCAATAAACAAGATATTTTCATTTCCAATTTGTTCAAGATGGTATCAGAGCTTTTAGGTTGAGAAAATTTCTTGTTGAAACTCCATTTTTCTCCTTCTTAATTTTTCTTCCGATCATCTCTGTATGTGTGAGTGAATTCTGATTCTGATGAAGATGAGAGATCAAAGGAGTTTTGCTGAGGTTCTACAAACAGAGGAGACATGACAGACTAATTCCGGCAGCGGAGGAGGTGTCGGTGGCGGATCCCTAAATTCTGGAAATTCTGGATCCTTAGGCTAGAACGCATCTGGTAATGCTGATAATCCTGGATTAATTCTTGTTCATAATCCACTTAATGGCAAAAACTACATAACCTGGAAAAGATCTATGATCATTGCTTTGAATGCTAAAAGGAAATTCAATTTTGTTATAAAAGAAAGTGCTCCTAATGATATTGAATCTGTTGAATATGAGAAGTGGAAAGAAACTGATGCATTAGTATTTTCATGGCTGATAAATTCATTAACTAAAGATCTAGCTGAGAATCTTATGTTTGCTTCTACTGCTAAGCATATGGGAAGAAATTGAACTAAGATATACCGATTATATTCTATCTCAGGAGAGAGATTAGTCTTCTCAAACAAGGAAATCAAACTTTAGTTGAGTTTTTTAGCAAAGCTAAGAGGTTGTGGGATGAATTAACTGTTTTAAAGCCAGGTCTTAGTTGCAAATGTGGTGAAGCCAGGAAAGAAGCACAGAAGAATAGTGATGAAGAACAGTTAATGCAGTTTTTGAGTGGATTGAACCCCGAGTATGATCATATTAGAGATCAAATCTTGATCTCAGAACCTTTACCTAATGTCAACAAAGCTTTTTCAATGTTGTTGAACATCGAAAGACAAAGGGAAAATGCTGTAGATAATCAGTCCTCTTTGTTCATAATGCTGTCACTACTTCTAAAGATTTTGCAGGCACTAGTGAAGGCAAGAAGAAATTTGGCAAGAATAAGGCCAAAAATGATAAGCATTGTAGCCATTGCAACAAAGATGGACATGAGAAGGAGACTTGCTTCAAATTGAAAGGCTATCCAGATTGGTTCAAGGGGAACAGATCTGGATCTAGTGGCTCAGGTGGTAAATCATCATCCAGTGCTCATGCTTATGTGGCTAAAGAGACACATACTCCTCTGGATGGTTCTGATTCTGACTCAGAGAATGAGAAAGAAAGAATGATGCAGATGATGGTTCAAAAAGAAGTCCAGAAGTATCTCAAAGGGAAGATGGTACAGGAACAAGCTTTCAATGCTTTTGCAGGCAATGCTTTTGCTGGCACCTGTACAGGTAGTTCTCTCACTGATACATTTGGTCTTGATTTTTGTTGGATCATTGATACAGGTGCCTCTGCACACATGTGCAAATCTAAACAAATTATGCAAAATATAAAACTGGTGACAGATACCAGGAAAGTCTATTTACCTAATGGTTCATACCAAAAGGTAACTCATGTTGGAGATGTCATATTCAATGATAAGTTGTGCATAAAAGAGGTTATGTACATGCCTCAATTTACCTACAATCTCTTGTCTGTTAGCAAATTGCTATCAGATTCGGCAGTGAAGATTTGGTTTCTTGCTAAGCACTGCTTATTGCAGGACCTGGTTTCTAAGAGATTAATAGTAGTAGCAGAGATGCAAAATGGCTTATACAGACTTACAGCAGAGTCATTCAAGCAGGATATCTTGAAGAATTTTAGTGCCAACACTCAAGTCAATAAAGATCATATAGCTTGTTCTGTAGTTATAAATAAACCATCTGATGTTGTGCTTTGGCATAATAGAATGGGTCATATGTCTCATATTAAACTCAAGCATACTTTTCCTTTATGCGATTCTACATCGGTGAAAGATTGTTCAATTTGTTTACAAACGAAAATGTCAAGAAAGTCCTTCTGTAGTAGTTCAATTTCTTCAATGGAAAAGTTTGAATTACTTCATGTTGATTGTTGGGGTCCTTATAAGAAGAAGTCACTAAGTGGTGAAAGATATATGTTAACACTTGTGGATGATTTTACAAGAACTACTTGGACTGTCCTTTTTAAATCTAAGGATCAGGTTCATATGCTGCTAGATCAATTTATCAAGATGGTTCACACTCAATTTGACATTAAAGTTAAAAAGATAAGAACTGATAATGGCCTAGAATTCACAGGAGCTAATACTCAAACAGTGTTTGCATCTTATGGGATAATTCATCAGAAAACATGTGTGTATACACCTCAACAAAATGGAGTGGTTGAGAGGAGGCATAGAAGTTTAGTGTCTGTGGCAAGAGCATTACTGCATCAGGCAGGCTTAAACACAAAATTTTGGGGCGAAGCTCTCAGTCATGCTACTACTTTGCTGAACATGATGCCCACAAAGATTCTGCATTGGAAGTGTCCATATGAATTACTTCATGGTTTAAAACCTGATTATGGTCAATTAAGAATCTTTGGTTGTGCTTGCTATTTTACTAACAATGTTCCTCACAAAGACAAATTTGCAGATAGAGTAATTGCAGGTATCTACCTTGGAGGTTCTATGGGGCAAAAAGGCTTCAAGGTTTATGATCTACAGGATCACAAACTACATATTACTAGAGATATTGTTTTTCAGGAGCATGTTTTTCCATACCAAAACCCACAACTGGCATCAACAGATATCTCCTCTAATGATTGCTGCATACCAGTCTTGCCCGTGTCTATCACACCAGAGAATATTTCATCGCCTTTGAGTTATCAACCTCATCCAGATATGCAGCAACATTCATCTTCTCAAAAGGATTTTGATGATTCAAATGCCTCAGGGAGTTCATCCTATTCACATCATGAAATACTTGAATCAACTGAAGTTGACAGTTCGAACCTCCATATGCTAACTACAACAGATATATCTCCATCATTGTCTGGTTCTTCTCAGTTACCAATCACTACTACTATTGCTGCATCTCCATTGATTCCTACCAGGGTGTCAAGTAGAAGCAGTAGAAAACCAGTGTGGATGGATGACTTCATAGTCAACTATACTAATGTCATGGATCCTGCAAATATATCATTTGCCCCAGCATACACAGGTTTCCTAGCTAACATACAAAAGATTCATGAACCAGAAACCTATAAAGAAGCCAAACTCAATCCCCACTGGATTACAGCTATGAAGCAGGAAATTGAAGCCCTAGAATTGAATGATACTTGGCAATTGGTACCATTACCACCAGGAAAGAAGGACATAACTTGTAAATGGATTTTCAGGGTCAAATACAAGCCAGATGGCAGTGTTGACAGATACAAGGCACGATTGGTTGCCAGAGGTTACAATCAGCAGTTTGGGATAGATTACTATGAAGAACTCTATATGGAAGCACCAGAAGGGTATCAAGTACCAGCAGGGGCAGTTTGCAAGCTTTCCAAGTCCCTTTATGGTCTGAAACAGGCAGGAAGGCAATGGAACAAAGCTTTTACACACAAGTTGTTAAGCATTGGTTTTGAGAAATCAGTGCATGACTATTGTCTATTCACTAAGAAAACTCAAGGTGAATTTATCTGCTTAATTGTGTATGTAGATGATGTTTTGATCACTGGAACTTCAGTGTCTCTCATTGCAGAAGTTAAAAAGGAGTTACACAATGCATTCACAATTAAGGATATGGGATTGGCTAAATATTTTCTTGGAGTTGAGTTTGCCAGGTCCAAGGCAGGAATTTTTATATCTCAACAAAAGTACATTCATGATCTGTTATTAGAAGCAGGTTTAACCAATGTTTCTGTAACATCCAGTCCTTTTCCTGCTGGGTTGAAACTGGATACAGAATCTCAATTATATGGAGATGGGGCAAGGTACAGAAAGATCATTGGAAAGCTGTTGTACTTAGGCTTCACAAGACCAGACCTTTCCTATGTTACACAGCAATTGAGTCAATTCATGTCAAATCCAACTCAGTTGCATATGGATGCTACTATCCATGTTCTTAGATACTTGCAAGGTACTAAGGATAAGGGGCTTTTCTATGGAGCAGCTAATGATTTTAACTTAGTGGCATACTGTGATTCAGATTGGGCTAAGTGCAAAGATTCCAGGAAATCAGTGACAGGTTATTGTGTGTTCTTGGGAGATGCATTAGTGTCATGGAAGTCTAAAAAGCAAGGAACAGTCAGCAAATCATCTGCTGAAGCTGAATATCGAGCTATGGGAACTACTTCCTGTGAACTAAAATGGCTCACTTATGTTCTGAATGAATTCAAGGTTGTGCCATTAATGCCTATACCCTTATTCTGTGACAACCAGGCTGCAATCCATATTGCTGCCAATCCTGTCTTTCATGAAAAGACAAAACATATCGACATTGATTGCCACATTATCAGGGATCATCTTTCATTTGGTTTTCTCACTACACCTTATGTGGATTCGGCTCATCAATTAGCAGACCTGTTCACAAAGCCATTAACTGCCAACCAAATGGTATATGCTTTATCCAAGATGAAGTTAATTTCGATTCTTACTACTTCATCTTGAGGAGGGGGTGTTGGATTAAATAAAGAAGAATGAAGTGCAGGCTCACAGAAGCAACTATACACTCAAGTTTAGAAGATTATATCTTTCTCTCTTTTGTTATTTTCTGTTTTGGGTTTGTTAGAAGAAGAACATTCTAGAGGGAAGGTTAGTTACACAAATTAGATATTTTGTATAAATATCTACCTCTTGTAATCATTGTTTTCCTAACTTCAATAAACAAGATATTTTCATTTCCAATTTGTTCAAGACCATCTTATTCGACTTCAAATGTGAGAGTATAATTGGTATGCTGGAATAAGTTTTAACGTATCAACTCTTATCTAATTATATTAGAAACTATATCCCAACCGTATTCAGTTTTTTAAAAGAGAAAAAGACAATGGACACATTTCTTCCGTGTCGGGTGTGAGTCCGGGCGAATCCCATGCCACTCCGACTTCGGAAGAGTAGGTGCTTCATAGGTTAAATACAAGAAAAGAAGATTGCAGTAAGTTTGGGACATAATTAGGACATTATAACGACATACATCACTAACATAGCTACGTTGACCGTCGAAAAACTGTATAATTCTTACAATAATTTACCCATTTTGATTTTCATCCTCAATTAGTGCTCTAAATAATGCCCAACCTTTTTCTTTCATTGCATATTATTTATCTTTTAAAAATAAGCACTGCTTCATTACTTTTTTTCTTGTTCTGTTTTCTTTTTAAACTTGAATTATTTTGAGATAATTATTTGATATTAGTAAGCTATTACTTGATATGCTTAGAAACTACTTTCCCTTGAGTCAAATTAGTTTGGAATTAGGTGCAAAACCTTAATATCTGCTCCTTCCATCATCATTCCGCCGCAACTGTTCGACACAGTGGCGGAGCCAGAGCTCAAGGTCCGGAGGGGTTCAATTGCATGAAGATTTTTTTTTAATAACGACTTAAGGCTTTGATTCATAGTAGTCAAATCGAAATTTTCAAATTTTTGATAATATAAGGGTAAATTTGATCATAATTGGAAAAATTAAGGTACAAAACAACTGAGATTCAATATGAAGTAAGGATAAGGTGCAAAAATACTCTAATGTTTACACCTAAGAATAATTTTACCTCTAACGTATAAAATGGTGCAATTTTACCCTTAATATTGGGAGCCAAGAGCAATTTTATCCCTAACGTTGACAAGTTTGGTCAATTGGAGAAATTATTCATCAAATTATTTTCTCGGTAATGAATTTTGTAACTACAAAATATAATTAAAAATAATAAAGGAGAATGAGGTTAATAATGATTAAAAATGATATTTAATATTGATATTTTTAAAGGAGAATGAGGTTTAAGGGAAAAAATTAAAATGAGATATAAAAAGTGAAGAGAGGGAGATTTGAACACAAGACCACTTGAATATAGAGATGCCTTTAATTATCACTACAACCAACTATGCAAACTTAGTTTCATGTTATATAATTACATTCTACATTATAAGTATTAATTTTAACTATTTTGGGGGGACTTCTCGGGACTGAACCACTATTCGTCAAGGGTGTTCCTGAGGGTCGGAGGGTCGGGAGACCCTCCCTTACCCCCCTAGATCTGCCCCTGGTTCGACACGCCACCAATCATCCGAGGAGGATCCAATTCTCCCTTACATTTGAACCCGCCCCGCTCTTTTAAGGACACTATTGTAAGAGATACAAACGGAGGAACGCATGCCCATTGACCTAAAAAAAAGACTGGTTTCAATCAAGTTATTTGTTGATGATAACTGATTGAAGCCTCAACTTTTACTTGTGCGTCAAGCTTGCCCTGTCGTGGCGTGATGCCTTCGTCGTCAAGCTTCTTGGCCGCATCATTGGCTTCATTACACTGCAAAAGCGTGCCCTAGAGTTATGGAAACTTAAGGGCAAAGTTGATATCATGGACCTTAGCAGGGGTTTCCATCTCGTCAAATTTGAATAGGATGAGAATCGAGAACGTGTGATGTGCAAGAAGGTCATTGGATTGTCCAAGGCCACTCGTGATTATTCAATAAATAAAAGTCTTTTGAATTTTATCATTACACAAGTGGAAATATTTATTGTGGCAAAAAATAAAAATGAGATTGTTTTTGAACAATCAAGAGCTTATTCAATAATAAAAATCATCTTATAGGATATATGAAGAGATTTCATTAAAGTACAAGATCCATATATACATATCTGCATATGAAGAGATCATGTGTTGATATGCAAGGTAAAATTATAGAATAACTTAAACAATTTTGTCTTATAACCGAAAGTAGTTTTGAAAGTAAGCAAACTTAGGTTAGATGTGGGGTACATCTGAACCAATGTGTTTTGAACATGTATGCATTGTTTTTAGGAATAAAAAACCAATAACATAACACATTTGTTTATATCATGTGTGCTGAGCGACCTCGATGGAAAAAACCGATCTCAACTTTTCCTAGTATAAGATTCCTTTTGTAATTAAAATTATTACGGTTTACGAAAAGTTATCCTTAGAATCTTAACTTATTTTGAAAGTATACTTTAAGTGTGGTTGTCTCAAAAGGATTCTCTCACGTGCTAGGTGATAATTCAGCTTGGAAAGAGGCTGACTAGATAAACGAATTAAAATTATGATGAAAGGAATAAAGTTGAAGAAATGATTATCTTTTACACATTTCAAGTTTCTATATTTCACAGTCGGACATCTATACTAAGGTGTATAATTGTAAAAATAGAAAACTGTAGAATCTAAGTAAAGTTACAAGGAATGTGATGTGAAATCCGGGATAATGGTATACAATCTTTCGATACCTTTTGCAATAGGCTATATATCCTTGACATGTGTGTAATACTCTATTATCGAGACACTAGTATATAGCACTGATATTCTCGATGGTACTGCTGATCACACGATTTATTTGCAAATATGATAAAACATCGGAAACGAGTGTATCATGTGCAAGTGGAAGATGTAGGAAATATCCGTCCGTATTAATTCGGATCGGTTGGATTACGGATTCGAGTTTTATCTAATTGAGTTATTAGATAATTAGGAATCCTAGTTATAATGAAAGATCTATTTCTATCTAATTTAGTGTTAGAATTAAAGTTAATTAAAGAATCTTATTCTAACTAAGAAGTTAGAACCTAATTAACTTTAGGATGAATTGTTTAATTCTAATAGGATTAGTACTATTAAAGGGGAGTCTCTCTAAGGGGACTTCGCATTTAGATCATGGAACGATCGCTCTTCCTCCCGAACAACGTTGGCATAGGAATAGCGAGACTAGTAATACAAGTTCGTGGTTCAAATTCTTCCACTACAATCTCAACAATAATATGTGCTTCAAGAAATAACTCAATAAACCCGTGTTTTAACCCGTACGATTAATTGAGTAAAAACCTTCAGCAATGAATTCTAGTTAACTTAATACAAAATAAGTATTGTAAAGATAATTTATGGCAGTGAAGTTTCAATTATGGAAGTAATAAAACCGACCCTTCTTGTTTTATAATTTTCGGTTTTCAATTTTTCATATTTTTACTGATTTTACCATTTCTTGTGTGGTTTTCCATTTATACAGTACTAGTTTTTGACCCGTGTGATGCACGGATTCATCTTAATATATAAATATTAACAAAAATATAATCTAATAATTACAATTAATGATATAAAAGTGCTATTCAAATTAATTATTATTTTATTTTCACATTTAATTTAAATAATCTTTTTATAGATAAATATAATAATATAATTAAAATTAACATATTATATTATATTTTTTATCAGTAAAAAATGAGGAAGTGACACCCCAGCTCCATCGTTACTGTTTTATATTATATATATAGATATGCAGAGAATTAAAGAGATTTTAGGGATTAATTTAAATTCTGTAGAACTCTTAGATATAGTACGGATAAAATAATCTTTTTATAGATAAATATAATAATATAATTAAAATTAATATATTATACATTATATTATGTTTTTTATCAGTAAAAAATGAGGAAGTGACACCTCAGCTCCATCGATACTGTTTTATATTATATATAGATATGCAGAGAATTTGAGAGATTTTAGGGATTAATTTAGATTACGTAGAACTTTTAGATATAGATATGCAGAGAATTAGAGAGATTTTAGGAATTAATTTAAATTCTGTAGAACTCTTAGATATAGTACGGATAAAATAATCTTTTATAGATAAATATAATAATATAATTAAAATTAATATATTATATTATGTTTTTTATCAGTAAAAAAAGGAGGAAGTGACACCCCAGCTCCATCGTTACTGTTTTATATTATATATATATATAGATATGCAGAGAATTAGAGAGATTTTAGGGATTAGTTTAGATTATGTAGAACTTTTAGATATAGATATGCAGAGAATTAGAGAGATTTTAGGAATTAATTTAAATTCTGTAGAACTCTTAGATATAGTACGGATAAAATAATCTTTTATAGATAAATATAATAATATAATTAAAATTAATATATTATATATTATATTATGTTTTTTATCAGTAAAAAAAGGAGGAAGTGACATCTCAGCTCCATCGTTACTGTTTTATATTATATATATAAATATGCAGAGAATTAGAGAGATTTTAGGGATTAATTTAGATTATGTAGAACTTTTAGATATAGATATGCAGAGAATTAGAGAGATTTTAGGAATTAATTTAAATTTTGTAGAACTCTTAGATATAGTACGGATAAAATAATCTTTTATAGATAAATATAATAATATAATTAAAATTAATATATTATACATTATATTATGTTTTTTATCAGTAAAAAAAGGAAGAAGTGACACCTCAGCTCCATCGTTAATGTTTTATATTATATATATAGATATGCAGAGAATTAGAGAGATTTTAGGGATTAGTTTAGATTATGTAGAACTTTTAGATATAGATATGCAGAGAATTAGAGAGATTTTAGGAATTAATTTAAATTATGTAGAACTCTTAGATATAGTACGGATAAAATAATCTTTTATAGATAAATATAATAATATAATTAAAATTAATATATTATATATTATATTATATTTTTTATCAGTAAAAAATGAGGAAGTGACACCCCAGCTCCATCGTTACTGTTTTATATTATATATATAGGTATGCAGAGAATTAAAGAGATTTTAGGGATTAATTTAAATTCTGTAGAACTCTTAGATATAGTACGGATAAAATCATCTTTTTTATAGATAAATATAATAATATAATTAAAATTAATATATTATATATTATATTATGTTTTTTATCAGTAAAAAAGGAGGAAGTGACACATCAGCTACATCGATACTGTTTTATATTATATATAGATATGCAGAGAATTAGAGAGATTTTAGGGATTAATTTAGATTATGTAGAACTTTTAGATATAGATATGCAGAGAATTAGAGAGATTTTAGGAATTAATTTAAATTCTGTAGAACTCTTAGATATAGTACGGATAAAATAATCTTTTATAGATAAATATAATAATATAATTAAAATTAATATATTATATATTATATTATGTTTTTTATCAGTAAAAAAAGGAGAAAGTGACACCTCAGCTCCATCGTTACTGTTTTATATTATATATATAGATATGCAGAGAATTAGAGAGATTTTAGGGATTAGTTTAGATTATGTAGAACTTTTAGATATAGATATGCAGAGAATTAGAGAGATTTTAGCAATTAATTTAAATTTTGTAGAACTCTTAGATATAGTACGGATAAAATAATCTTTTATAGATAAATATAATAATATAATTAAAATTAATATATTATATATTATATTATGTTTTTT
This sequence comes from Euphorbia lathyris, assembly GCF_963576675.1. NCBI lineage: Eukaryota > Viridiplantae > Streptophyta > Magnoliopsida > Malpighiales > Euphorbiaceae > Euphorbia > Euphorbia lathyris. Next base: position 95,970,893 of record NC_088910.1, read on the forward strand.
ATCAGTAAAAAAAGGAGAAAGTGACACCTCAGCTCCATCGTTACTGTTTTATTATATATATATATATATATGCAGAGAATTAGAGAGATTTTAGGGATTAGTTTAGATTATGTAGAACTTTTAGATATAGATATGCAGAGAATTAGAGAGATTTTAGGGATTAATTTAAATTCTGTAGAACTCTTAGATATAGTATGGATAAAATAATCTTATTATAGATAAATATAATAATATAATTAAAATTAATATATTATATATTATATTATGTTTTTTATCAGTAAAAAAAAGGAGGAAGTGACACATCAGCTCCATCGTTACTGTTTTATATTATATATAGATATAGATTTTGCATTTTTCACCTTTTTTGTTTTTTTGTGGTTTTTTTTTTTTTAATTTTTCATGTTTTCTTTTTCATTTTTCACGTTCCTTTGTTTTGACTTTTTTGACGTTTTTCCTTAAATAACATTTGAATAATCAATGGTAATAATTAAAATTTTAAAATAAAATAAGAAATTATATTTGAGAGTAAAGTTGTTTCTTTGAACTACAAAACTAGTTACTTTCAGGGGCGGATACAGGGGGCCCGGGCCTCTCGGGCCGCCGGAACCAGCATGACCATGAGTAGTTTCGGCCCTCCTGTCTCCACAAAATTTGAGATTGTGTTGGTTCCGGCCCTTGTATCCAAGAAATTTTGATGGGTGCTGAATTAGCACCCTAAAATTGGCTCAAGTCATATTAGGTACTTTCTAAATCCAAAATTTTAATTTTTTTTTTGCTTGTTAGGTCATTTCTAAATCCAAAGTTCTAATTTTTTTTTTGCCTGTTAGGCCCTCCTTACATCTAAATTTCTAAAAATTTTAACAAGTTCGATTTAGCAAATTTTTTTATGTGTGTGTAAAATCGGCCCCCCAACTGACTAATTACTCTATTTATCTCATTCTATCAACATCCCATCAATCAAATAACTTTCTAAATCGAAATCCCAGAACCCTAATATAAGAACTAGAATAAAACACTAGCTAGTAGGTAATAGTTTTGAACAGTAGACAGTGTATCTGATTATTTTATTTATAGACTTTTAAGGAATCTAATGAAAGCACAAGGAATGTAAAAATATGACTAAACTTTTTTACTGTTTTTTTACATACAAAGTATTTCCCCTCTAAACAATTTTGCAAACTACAATATTAGAGATGTTAAATTGTCTTACATTTAGATACCGTTTATTTACCCGAAAAATATATTTTTTTTTTGTTTTCGAGGTTTATTCAAAAAGTAAATATATAAAATTTTACTCTTTTGATAGTAAACATTTTTCCAAGTCTTTGTTCACCACTCCATTTTTTCCGATCCTTTTAAAATAGAAACCATCCATGACTACTTCTTGTTTTCCAGTTTGTAGCCAATTATCGAAAAAGATTTTATTTTCTTAACAAAATTCTTTTCCTTAACTAATATTAATCAAAACATAATATTTTTCGATAAATAAATTAGAACTTAAAAAATAACACATTACATCTTTAATTAAAGAATAGGACAAAATATATATAAAAAAAGTTTGCATTTTTGCTTTATATATATATAAATACAAGCATATGTGGTTTAAAAATTTACAAATAAAGATATGTGATGTGTTTTTTTTATAAAACAAAATATTTTGAATTACACCTTAAGTTTTAATGACAACCAAAATCATTTTTATCCTCTAAAAAAATGACATTTACATATTGACAAAACATCTGTCTCCAAATTGAATTGCAACTATGTAAAATGAATTTTAAGCATCAATTTAGTTTATAAACTGTCAAATTAGTAAAAAATTATAAAATTTACACCATATGATTCATGGTTTCAATATAGGAGGGACTATGTTTTATCGATATGTTAATAAAATTTATTTTTGTAAGATAAAATGTCATTAATTGTAATCAGAACTTAACAGTATAATTTAGAAGTACTTTATTTTGTAAATAAAATATACCACATTACTTTATTTGCAAATTTTAAACCACATTCTATATTTGCAAATTAGGCAAACCACATATATTTTTTTATACTTTACAACATAAAATTTGAATAACTACACTCATGTCACGACCAGTAAACTTTACTCATTGTTTCATGGTACGGCCACTAAACTTCAAATAGTAACATAAAAGTGACTCAACTTTACACTTCATAACATTATGACTAATAAACTTTAACTAACACCTCAAAATGAAAATTTTAAAGTATTAAATTTATTTAGAATGACAATTAACACGAAACCACATTTTTTAATTTCCAAATTCATCATTTCTCAAGCTTTAATCTCTAAAAATTCTATTTCTTTCTCCTAACCAAACATCCAACTGATCTCAAAACAAAATTTTTAAAGAATTAAAATTGGTTAGAATATTATCAATTCTTTGATTTTTTTATTTATTTTAAAGCTGTCAACGGTTATTTTGAGGTATTGATTGAAATTTAATGGCCATAACGTTAAAAAATGTAAAGTTAAATGATTTTTATGTTATATTTTGAAGTTTAATAATCATACCGTTTAATTAACATCATTAAAAAAGCTTAATTAACATTAGATAAAACGTCTCTGATTTTGAAAGTAGACCTATTTAAAAATATATATAATCAAGGTTCTCGAGGTTTTTCGCACAATCTGATTAAGACAATCTGGAGGATTCAGCAGGAGTTCGATCAGATCGAGTTTTCCCATGTGTTTTGTGAGCATAATCTAGTTGCTGATCGTTTGGCTTCAGATGGTCATATTGCGGCTCTAGGTGTTTCAACTCTCTCAAAACCTCCGGAGTTGGTGTCTACCTTGCTTCTGGAGGATATCGTGAGAGCCTGTTTTCCCAGGCTGTTGTCTGGCTAGTTTTGTTGTGTTCGTTTGTTGCTTTCTTATCTTAAAAAAAAAAAAAAAAATAATTATATCTAGATTTCTTTAACTATTCAGTAATACTGTAATATATAGATACCTTAACACTTACATTTTCATTTCTTCATTGTTTTTATTTTTATTTGAATGGTAGGTATATAAAATGTTTTGAAATTATTGAAAATTAACGGATCTCTGAAAAGCATAGACCCCAAAAAATGATCAATCTGAAAAAACAGTAGAATGACGTGGATATGTCCTAATCAAGGACTCCAAATGGGCTTTTATACATCGTTGCTCACTTGCTCTTATTGTGTGTTTTTTTTTTAAATAATTATATGGGAAAGGTAATTTACCTATTGGGACAAATATTTTAAGTGGGTTACTAAACCTAGCCACTAATTTATACTTCTAGCCCCGTGAATTACCCGAATTACCTTTTGCACTAAATTTGCAAAAACCTAAAACCTCTCAAGAGCCCTATACGATTTTTGCTCAAATCCGGACAAATTAGTGAACTGAATCATGGATGGTGACAGAAACCGTAAAGGAAAAGCTAAAGTGGTAAGATTTACCGCTTTATTTCGTTGATTTTTAGTTCGAAACGAATCTGTGAGGTGTTTGTATAAAATCACCGGAATCGCAGTCGGGCGTGGCCCAATTTGCGGTTCGGGCGTATGAGTATCACGCCCGACCAGTGGCGCGGGCGTGATAGCCACATGCCCGCACCAATGGTAGGGCGTGATACGCATACGTCCGAACCACTGATCGGGCGTGATGCTCATACGCCCGCACCACTGATAGGGCGTGATGTTCATACGCCCGACCAGTGGTTCGGGCGTGATTCCCTTACGCCCCCGTTGTTTTTTAATAAAAATTTATATTATTTAAAATTTTAGTAATTTAGTGTAATTTTATAATTTTAGTTTAATTTTAGTATAGTATTAGCATGATTTTTACAATTTTATTAATTTAGGGTAATTTTATAAACTTAGTATAAATTGATTATAACTTTAGTATAATTTATTATAATTTTATAATTATAGTATAATTATAATTATTTACAATTGTATTAATTTAGTAGTATTTTAGCATAATTTTATAAATTTAGTATAATTTATATTATTTACAATTTTATTAATTTAGTGTAATTTTTTTTTGTAGACGGAGCGGCCTATTAGGGGTGGGAAATCCATCCTGCCATCTGCTCGTCGTCTAGATATGGACGGCGAGGATGATACACCACGACATAAGAGATTGCGTGGTATTGATATTTCCGGTCGTAGACGGAGAGGGGCTGCGACGGACCAGTTGAGGAGGGGATCGACTATGGAGCAGCCCGATATAGATGGATCGGAGGGGGCGACCGATTATGATGACAGAGAGCCTAATAGTGATTCTTTTCAGGACTACCTGGATGTGGCAGCCCGGACAGTGCGACAGTCTGCAGTTGCACATGATCGCGAGGTTGATGAGAGCGATGAGCAGCCGACCCCGGGGAGACAGCCGACCCAGCGCGTAGGAGGTCGTTTTGCGAGTACAGGTATTTTTTATAATTTTAATATAATTTTAGTACAATTTTAGTATATTAGTATATTTTAGTATATTAGATATTTTAGTATATTTATAATTTTAGTATATTTTAGTATATTAGTATATTTTAGTATAATTTTATAATTAAGTATAATTTTAATATATTTTAGTATAATTTAGTATATTTTAGGATATTTTAGTATAATTTTATAATTATAGTATAATTTAGTATAATTTAGTATATTTTATGATATTTTAGTATAATTTTATAATTATAGTATAATTTAGTATAATTTTAGTATATTAGTATATTTTAGTATATTAGTATATTTTAGTATAATTTTATAATTATAGTATAATTTAGTATAATTTTAGTATATTTTAGTATAATTTAGTATATTTTAGGATATTTTAGTATAATTTATTATAATTTTATAATTATAGTATAATTTTTTATAATTTTAGTATAATTTAAAATATTTTAGGATATTTTAGTATAATTTTATAATTTTCAGGGACAAGCAAACGTCCCAAAGCTAGTGAGGACGAGAGCTGGGTAGTTACTGCACCGGTTGATGGTGGTCCCGTTGATGGTTCCGTGATTCCTAGTTTTCTAGGACATGTTGCCTCACAGATGTTGGGGGGAGAGATTCGGTTGTTTCTTACATGCTACAACAGATCATCAGCATGCCGAGATTTGTGTCAGTGGTTTTCTGGTGCGAGGTAAGAATAATATAGTGTGTCAACATTTATTGTAATTTGTATTTTTAACTATAAACATAAAAAAACATTCAGTAATTGTATAAATTGTATATGTGTCATTTTACAGCTGAGGGAGATGATCGAGAGGGCTGGTTTGTCTCACCTTCCACAGGCCATGTTTAAGAACCTCGACACTCCGCTATTGACTGCGTTCGTGGAGCGGTGGTAGCCCGATACGAACTCCTTCCACATGCCGTTCGGGGAGATGACTATCCAACTACATGATGTGTGGCAGATTCTTCGGATCCCGATCGACGGTCCGATGGTGTCCGAGTCTCCCCCTACTGACGGGCTTCATGCCATATGCATGATGATGTTTGGGGTGAGTCAGGCTGAGCTTCTATTGCCGACCCGACATTTATGGGGTGGTGGAGCTGTACATGGGCTTCTCACCGAGGGTAGGGATGACGCTACTCGGGCCACAGCGTGGATGTGGCTTATGCTTCGATCCACTTTGTTTGTTGACAAGAGTGGAGATAGGATTAGGCTGGCCCATCTTGCTGAGGTTTACAGCGGTGTCAGCGGGGCAGCTGGACTATCATGGGGGTCTGCTACACTAGCCATGTTGTACCGGCAGCTGGGGATAGCGAGCAGAGGAGACTATTCAGGTATATGCGGATGTTTGACCCTACTGCAGGCATGGATATACGAGTATTTTCCGATGTTCCGACCGCATAGAGGAGCTCACTTGATCCCAGCTGACCATGCCCGTGCACTGAGATGGGAGGTCGGGGTACCAGGCAAGACGACCACCCGACTAGATACCATACGCAGGCAGCTGGACCGTATGACGGCGGCAGAGGTATTTTATAAAATTTTAGAATTAATGTAAGTATTATTTATAGTATATTATTATTTTTTATTGAGTATTATTTTTTTCCAGGTGACGTGGTTGTCTTATGGTCCTGTCCCCGATGATGATCGGCTTCGAGTGTCATACGCCGGTTGGATATAGTGTAGAGATATCGGCGAGCCGTATATGCCCGATCGAGCGCTGCGACAGGTCGGATATACTCAGCCTATCCCAGCTGAGCGTATTAGACCTGATAAAGCAGTACGACCATGGAGATCTATAACGTATAAGCTCACGCATTCCTTAGTCACAATTGAGGATACCTGGCGGAGATTTCCATTGGCTCGAGGCATTGATCGGAGGAGATGCCGACCAGTTGGATACGATCCCACTGCCTGTGATCCTGCTTATATGGACTGGTATAGGCGATATTCGTATCCCCATCTCCTTCATGCACCACAGGCTGGACCGGTACAGCATGCTCGCGCCAACAGCGAATTTGTAAGTTTATTATTATTTAATATTATTATTTAGTATTAGTTTATATGTGTTTAATTTTTAATATTTATTTATTAATTTTTTTTTGCAGTGGGTTAGTTGGTTGTGGCGTGTCACCCAACTATCGGCTACCCACCGATCTGACGAGGATGTTCCACGCATTAAGAGGGAGATGGATGAGTTTATGGATGCGTGGCATCAGGCGAGCTGATTTTTTGTTGTAGAAATTCATACATTTAAACACTTTTTGTTGTAGATATTATATTTACTCTTTTACGTTTATAAATGTTTATGTTTATTAATTTTTATGTTTTTAAATTTTATTTGTTAAGTACAATTATGTAGTTACGGGCTTAACGGCCTATTTATGGGTTTAACGGCCTATTTACGGGTTTAACGAACTATTTACGGGGTTAAAAAGCTATTTTTTTGCTCTCCCAACACGCGAGCGTGTGTCTATCACGCCTCACCGCATGGTCGGGCGTGATAGCCCCACGCCTCACCGCGTGGTCGGACGTGACAGCCAAATGCCCGACCTTGCGGTGAGGTGTGTAGAGATCACGCCAGACCACACGGTGAGGTGTGGGGCTATCACGCCCGACCACGCGGTGAGGCATGATAGACACATGCCCGCGTGTCGGGAGAGCAAAAAAAATAGCTTTTTCCTCCCCAAAACCCATGAAAAGGTAATTTCGTCCTTTCACGGGGCTAGGGGTGGGAATTTGGGGCTGGGTTTAACAACACCCTATTTTAATCACCTTCAAAGATCGAATTTCCAAACCTCTAATTTTTTCAATACCAAGGCCCTGTTTGGGAATTAGCTGTTAGTTGATTACATTAGCTGTTAGCTGATTACATTAGCTGATTTGACTAGCTGTTTGTGTAGACCTGTTTGGTAAAAATTAGCTTATTGATAATAGTGGTTTGTGCAAAAAGATGAATAAGGACATTAATTTTGGCGCAGGAGAAGAGGGAGTCTATCTATTAGGGTTAAAGAAGTCCATTAATTTTAATATTGCAAAACTCTAATTGAAAAAGCTCCTTTTAAGAGCCTTTTCTAAATTAGCGTTTTCATCCCAAAACTCTCTCCCAAACCTCTCTCCACCAAACACTCCAATTAGCGGTTTTGGTGGTCAAACCTCTAAAGTTGGTCAAAACTGCTCTTTTTATCCCAAAACGCTCTTTACCAAACAGGGCCCAAATACAATACAATATTTTTCTTTTATTTATCAGAAAGCAGATATATTAAAACTTAAGCATTAATGTCAATTACATCAGATTGAACAAAAGCAGAAATACAACTAGAAACAGCTTGAAACAGGATTTTCATTTGTTAAAGAGTTCCAGCCCATGATGCTAGATTGTGTGCTGCTACATTGGACAGACGCTTCTCGTACAACCTAAGGGTGGTAGAGAAGCAGCTAGTTATTTCCAAAATGTCTCCCATTAAGACTTCCAGCCAGTTTGAGCAAGAACTTTTGCCTAACAGCAGGTTGATAGCTATTAGCGAATCAGAGGCGCCGATCACATTATCCAGAACTGCTTCCTTTGCAACCCGACAGCTAGACAATATTGACTGCAATTATGCATGAAGAGCACACACCGCCACCTAATAATTGAACCCTTCCCAATTCATCGCGGATTATGAAACCAAAAGAGCTGCGTCTGCTACCCTCTAGGAACGAAGCGTCACAGTTAATTTTGAGAAAGCCGACCGGTGGCGGTTGCCACTTTTCCTCGAGCTTAGACATCACAGGTTGCCCCGCTAAAGCTGCTGTTTGCTGCAAATTATATCAGTTAGACGCAGCACCACCGATCAGATCTCCTACCTTTTGCAAAGCCTTGACACAACCCAAAATTTTGTTTCCGTGAGCCCTGCCGTTGTGCTCAGAGGAAATTATCTAGATTACCCTACAGCAAACGACCAACTCTCTCGACGTTAACTGTGAGCATATGTTGGAGAACCATTCCAGAATGGAGCTGCCACCAATTTTGTAAACCTTAATGCTCAAATTAGATGTTTTCCAATACATTTTTGAAACCTGACAGTCACGAAATAGGTGGAGCAGACTCTCAGTGTCCCTGTTACAGAGCTGGCATATTGGATTAGCAGGGACATGATTGGCCCTAAGAGCTTCTGCACATGGTAGAACATTTTTAAGGGCACACCAAACTGTGTGAACTATTTTTGGCGCCGGAAGTGCCCAAAGACGGTAAGGGTGAGCCGTTATTGAAGAGGAAGCTCTCTGACTCAATTCTGAACAGTATTCTGTCACCACCCAAAACCCAGACTTCACTGTGATAATAACCAAATCAACAAGTTTTCCCGATCTATCTTAAGGAATTAATAGAATCAAATAACAAACATAAATTGGTGATAACAAACCAATCCCAAAGAATTAAAGACAATGAAAGGAGATCTGACCTTACACCTTCGAATAATTAAATTGGAACCTGAGTGTTTGGCGATTCACAAGTACCTTACCAAAATACTTGTTCACGATCAAGATAATATTGCAAGAATGATGACCCGGTCTCTCAAGCTCACAATAAAGAATTCAATCCCGGATTGAAAATAATTCCCAAAGGAAAAGAAGAACTTTTGTTCATAAAAATATTGATTTCTGATCCATCAAAATAATGAAGAATACAAGCCTTTATATAGGCTACAAAATAAACCTAAACCTAAACTAAAAAGGAAGTTGAATCCTAGTGCACCAAGGTAAAAGAAATCCTAATTAGACAAGGAAAAACATTAAATTCGTTTTTGTCCTTTAGAGCCCAATTTCAGCCCACTAATTAACATTATTTGGGCCTTTTAATTAGCTAGAAATAAGCCCAATCAAACCTATAAGGTTATAGCATTAATTTTAATGAGTCCCAATGGGTTTTGCACATGCCAAACACATGCAAGTCCAAAGCTTCTCTTAAAATATGATCAACCTTTTTACATATCACTATTATGGGCTTGGGCTTGGATACAACACAAAAACACACCATCTTTAATGACTTTGCTAGAATTCATTCCTTGTTTAAAGAAGCTCAAGATGAGTCCATTAAGCATTTGTTGGTCTTTCTTTGCACGATTCTTCGTCATAGGTCCAATTGACAGCTCCAATGGATCCCTCATGCTTCTACTAAGCTCCTTAACTCCAAGCTCCTTTGTTCCATGCTCTTGTGCTTTTGATATCACATCATTCCCTCTCTCTTGAAAAGGATTTGTCCTCAAATCTTCATCTCCTACATCAAACAAAGATAAATCAGCCACATTAAAAGTTGCATGCACACTATACTCACCTGGCAAGTCGAGCTTGTAGGCATTATCCCCAATTCGTGCGACTACTTGAAATGGACCATCGCCTCTAGGATGTAGCTTTGATTTTCTCTGAGCGGGGAACCTTTCCTTGCGCATATGCAACCACACCCAATCACCGGGTTCAAATAGAACACATTGTCGACCCTTGTTAGCTTGCTTTGCATAATGCTCATTCTTCTTCTCCAGTTGTTGTTTCACTTGTTCATGTAACTTAAGCACCATTTCTGCCTTTTTCTTTCCATCTAAACTTTTCCTTTCATCAACAGGCAAAGGGATCAAGTCTAATGGTGTCAAAGGATTAAAACCATAAACAATTTCAAATGGTGAGAAGTTAGTAGATGAATGTATAGCCCTATTATAAGCGAACTCAATAAATGGTAGGCATTCTTCCCATGACTTAAGATTCTTTTGAATAACTGCCCTAAGAAGTTGTCCTAAAGTTCTATTTACTACTTCGGTTTGACCATCAGTTTGAGGGTGACAAGAAGTAGAAAACAACAGTTTAGTCCCCAATTTATTCCACAAAGTCTTCCAAAAATAGCTTAAAAACTTAGGATCTCTATCACTAACTATACTCTTTGGCATCCCATGCAGACGAACAACCTCTCTAAAGAACAAGTTAGCAATATTAATAGCATCATCAGTTTTATGGCATGGTATGAAATGTGCCATCTTAGAAAAGCGATCTACAACCACAAATATGGAATCATTACCTCTCTTAGACCTAGGTAAAGCCATCACAAAATCCATGGATATAGCAGTCCAAGGTTCATTCGGCACAGGTAATGGAGTGTATAAACCATGAGGCATAACTCTAGACTTAGCTTTCTTACAATTAATACAACTAGCACATATTCTTTCCACATCACGTTTCATATGAGGCCAAAAGAAATGTTCAGAAATCATGTCCAAAGTCTTAGCAACCCCAAAATGCCCCATCAAGCCTCCACCGTGGGCTTCCCTCACAAGAAATTCTCTATGTGAACATTTAGGCATGCATAATCGATTATCTCTAAATAAGTAGCCCTCATGTCTATAAAATTTTCCAAAAGCAGTAAGTTCACAAGCTTTATAAATAGATGCAAAGTCTAGATCATCAACATATAATTCTTTGATATACTCAAATCCTAAACACTTAGCATGCATCACATTCAATAAGCTAACTCTCCTACTTAATGCATCAGCAACTACGTTTTCCTTCCCTTGCTTATACTTAATCACATAAGGAAACGTCTCTATAAATTCCACCCACTTGGCATGTCTTTGGTTCAATTTTTGTTGACCCTTAAGATGTTTCAAGGATTCATGATCGGTGTGGATCACAAACTCTTTAGGCCATAAATAATGTTGCCACATTTGCAAAGCCCTAACTAATGCATAGAGTTCTTTATCATAAGTGGGATAGTTTAAGGTTGCACCACTAAGTTTTTCACTAAAGAAGGCTATAGGTCGACCCTCTTGCATTAAAACAGCACCAATCCCTACTCCCGACGCATCACACTCAATTTCAAACGATTTATCAAAGTTTGGAAGTGCTAAAATGGGGGCAGAAGTTAGTCTTGCCTTAAGCATCTCAAAAGCATCCTCTTGTGCTTTGCCCCACTTAAAGCCAACATTCTTTTTTATTACCTCGGTTAGTGGTGCGGCAATGGTACTGAAGTTCTTCACAAACCTCCTATAGAAACTCGCCAAGCCATGAAAGCTCCTCACCTCGGTAACTGAATTTGGCGTTGGCCACTCTTGAATGGCTTTCACCTTTTCAATATCAACAGAAACTCCTTGTGCTGAAACAATAAAACCCAAAAACACAACTTTCTCCATGCAAAATGAGCACTTAGAAAGGTTAGCGTATAATTTCTGTTCTCTCAAAACATCTAATACAACCTTAACATGTTCTATGTGTTCTGCCTCAGATTTAGAATAGATAAGAATGTCATCAAAATAAACAACAACAAATTTACCTATAAACTCTCTCAAAACATGATTCATTAATCTCATGAAAGTACTAGGTGCATTTGTTAAACCGAAAGGCATAACTAACCACTCATATAAACCATGCTTAGTCTTAAAAGCCGTTTTCCATTCATCTCCTAATGACATGCGAATCTGATGGTACCCACTCTTAAGATCTATTTTAGTGAAAATAACAGCCCCATTTAATTCATCCAACATATCATCTAACCTAGGGATAGGATGACGATACTTTACCATGATTTTATTGACGGCTCTACAATCGATGCACATCCGCCAAGTTCCATCTTTCTTTGGTACTAGGATGACTGGTACAGCACACGGACTCATAGATTCACGAATCAACCCTTTTGCCATTAGTTCCTCGACTTGCCTTTGTAGTTCTTTTGTCTCCTCAGGGTTACTTCTATAGGCTGGTCGATTTGGAATTTGTGCTCCGGGAACAAAGTCAATTTGATGCTCAATTCCTCGAATCGGGGGTAACTTATTAGGCATCTCTTCGGGGAATAAATCCTTGAATTCCTGCAAAAGAGGGGAAATACTAGAAGGAAGGTTAGACTGACTTACAGAAGATAAACAAAAACTCTTACAATAAAATAATAATAAATTTTTGTTTTCAAAATCAGCTTGCTTTACATCCCTCAATTTAGCATATAAAGATAGATTTTGGCTTTTGTTAATGCTCCTCTCTTTTTCTCTCCTCTCACCCTCATTTCTCGACCTCACTAATGCCTTTTCACTCACCTCTTCTCTCTTCACACCCTCACTGATTTTATCACTCTTATTTTCTCTCGCCTTAACCTTTTCCCTTCTCACAGATTGTTCTTGTAACATTCTTTGCATGTAGAGCTGATCTTCAAACACTTCAGCAGGTGATAAAGGTGGCAAAATATACTTCTTCCCATCCTTAGCAATAGTAAATTTATTTGTTCGACCATGATGTAGTGCTGATCGATCGAATTGCCAAGGCCTCCCCAATAACACATGACATGCTTGCATAGGTACTACATCACATAATACCTCATCAGAAAAAGAACCAATAGAAAAGTTCAGAAGCACCTCTTTAGTAACTTTGAGTTCGTTACTATCATTCAACCATTGTAACCGATAAGGATTGGGATGTGGAATTGTTGATATCCCTAATCGGCTTGCTAACACATTGCTTACCACGTTGCAACAACTTCCTCCATCAATAATTAGTAAGCATGTTTTTCCAAGTATGTTGCAATGAGCATGAAAGATGTGCTCTCGTTGCTCAATGTCACCACTCACTCCCATCTTCAATGTTCTACGAGTGACTAAGTTAACTCCATGTCCTCCTTTACTATCCACCTCTTCTATATCACTACAATCTTCTAAGGTGGGCATATCATCTGATTCATGTTCGGACTCACTTTCGGATATTAACTCACCATGCTTCATAACCATCGCCTTTTGATTCGAACACTCTCTTGCATAGTGCCCTCTCCCTTGGCACTTAAAACACACAATTTCATGAGTTCTTGTGGGTTTTTCAGTAGTTTTGTATTTTGGAGTAGTTCCACCAATTTGCAACTTCCCAAATGCTTTTGAATCAACCTGAGGCGTTTGGTCACTTTTAGAGCTAAATTCAGATTTAGTTTTGAAATTACCTCTTGGATCTGACTTCCATGGAGTGGAAGTAGTGCCTTTGAACTTTGATCTCCCTTTCTCAACCTCTTGAAGTTGTCTCTCAATTTTTATCGCTTTATGGAGCATCTCGTCCATGTGGAAATAAGTTTGTAGCTCAAGAGGGTTGCGAATCTCCCTCTTCATTCCCATGAGAAATCTAACCATGGTAGCTTCCTCATCTTCTTGTATATCAGCTCGGATTAGTGCCATCTCCAATTGTTTGTGATAATCTTCAACAGATTGGTTACCTTGAGACATGGATTGGAGTTCTTTCAACAACTCCTTATAATAGTGAGCCGACACAAATCTCTTTTTCATGACCTTCTTCAATTCACCCCATGTTCTTATGGGTTCATCACCATCTCTTTTTCTTGTGCGCTTTAATTGGTCCCACCAAACAGCCGCATATTCAGTTAGTTCGGATACTACAAGTTTCACCTTCTTCTCCTCGGAATACTCATGTATGTCAAAGATTGTTTCAACCTTTCGTACCCAATCAAGATACGCCTCTGGGTCACTAGCTCCTCGAAAAGTAGGCATTTTAAGTTTGATAGCATTAAGATTACTATCTTTTCGATCGTTACCCCTTTTTCGGTATCCAAACTGCTCCTCCTCTTCAGACTCGGATAGTTCATCATCAAAATTCAATCTCCCGCGTCCTCCTTTCTTTTGGCTTGATTTCTTTTGGTTTGAAACCAAATCAGCCACAATAGCCCCTAACCTCTTCATCTCACCTACAATAGCTTGTTGCCATTCTTTAGAATCAACATCGTTAACGTTGTCCTTTTTAGGTTCGTTAGACATGACAAAATATATAAAGAATGAAAGAAAAGTGAAATCTAGTCTAAAGCAAGAAAAGAAGAAAAAGAAAGTAAAAGAAGTACCTCACAACCGGTTCAATCACTCTTTTATATTATCTTGATAGATCACAAGGATTATCTCGGGTAATATAAATGCCAATGAAGCAAAAGAATGACAAAATAAAGTAGAGCAGAAACTAGAAGCAAAGAAGACTAATATTGTAACGATAACCAAAGTTTAGCACACTAAGAATAGAATAAAAGACGATTTTCGAAGAAGAGACAAATGTTTGAAAGAAATTTTAAGAATGTGTGTTTAGCATGCAAATTCTAGAAAACTTGTAACTTTAGTACAAACAATGAGCCGATTTTTTTTTTTTCCTTTTTTTTTCCTCTTTTTTTTCCTTTTTTTTCTTTTTTTTTTTCCTTTTTTTAAACTAGATTGGAATTGATTAACAAATTAAACTTGCACTAATGATTTAGCATGCAAAAAAAATTGAAGAAATTCACACACATAAATGGGTTTGGCTAGTAAGAATAGAATCCAAAAATAATCAGTTCGCTACAACTAAGAACCTAAATAACTAGATGCAAAGATATGAGGAACTCGATCAATAATTAAAGACTCTAGATTGGGGTAATTTTTTTTTTTTAATTTCGACAAACAAAACAAAAACAACAAATTCTTTAAGAGCCAAAGCTCTGATACCAATTGATGTGATATTGGTTATGAAAAAGAGATAATAACCAAATCAACAAGTTTTCCCGATCTATCTTAAGGAATTAATAGAATCAAATAACAAACATAAATTGGTGATAACAAACCAATCCCAAAGAATTAAAGACAATGAAAGGAGATCTGACCTTACACCTTCGAATAATTAAATTGGAACCTGAGTGTTTGGCGATTCACAAGTACCTTACCAAAATACTTGTTCACGATCAAGATAATATTGCAAGAATGATGACCCGGTCTCTCAAGCTCACAATAAAGAATTCAATCCCGGATTGAAAATAATTCCCAAAGGAAAAGAAGAACTTTTGTTCATAAAAATATTGATTTCTGATCCATCAAAATAATGAAGAATACAAGCCTTTATATAGGCTACAAAATAAACCTAAACCTAAACTAAAAAGGAAGTTGAATCCTAGTGCACCAAGGTAAAAGAAATCCTAATTAGACAAGGAAAAACATTAAATTCGTTTTTGTCCTTTAGAGCCCAATTTCAGCCCACTAATTAACATTATTTGGGCCTTTTAATTAGCTAGAAATAAGCCCAATCAAACCTATAAGGTTATAGCATTAATTTTAATGAGTCCCAATGGGTTTTGCACATGCCAAACACATGCAAGTCCAAAGCTTCTCTTAAAATATGATCAACCTTTTTACATATCACTATTATGGGCTTGGGCTTGGATACAACACAAAAACACACCATCTTTAATGACTTCGCTAGAATTCATTCCTTGTTTAAAGAAGCTCAAGATGAGTCCATTAAGCATTTGTTGGTCTTTCTTTGCACGATTCTTCGTCATAGGTCCAATTGACAGCTCCAATGGATCCCTCATGCTTCTACTAGGCTCCTTAACTCCAAGCTCCTTTGTTCCATGCTCTTGTGCTTTTGATATCACATCAGGGACTCCGCTTTGCGGCTTATTCACCAAAACTTGTTTGGCTAAGAGAGCCAAATTAAAATTGTAAATGTTGCGAAAGCCAAGTCCACCCTCCTTTTTGGCTACACATAACTTGTCCCACTTAGTCCAGTGTATCTTCCGCTTTCCAGAGTTGCTATTCCACCAAAAACTGGCCAGAATCTGTTGAATCTCATAGCAGA
Source organism: Euphorbia lathyris (assembly GCF_963576675.1). Taxonomy (NCBI): domain Eukaryota; kingdom Viridiplantae; phylum Streptophyta; class Magnoliopsida; order Malpighiales; family Euphorbiaceae; genus Euphorbia; species Euphorbia lathyris. Next base: position 95,986,926 of record NC_088910.1, read on the forward strand.
ATGTTTTGGGAAGAAGGAAACAACTCATTATGTACTGTGGTATTTCTTGCCCAACTGATTTGATCAGAACTTCCTTACCCCCCGAGATGACCAATTCTCTTGCCAGCCACCTACTCGTTTCCATAACCGTTCTTTGAGGAAACCAAAGACAGCTTTCTTGGACTTCCCAATGACTGCAGGAATACCCAGGTACTTCGTAAAAGTTTGAACCTCCCTAACATCAACCCTTCGTATCAGTGGCGGAGCCAGAGCTTAAAGTCCGGAGGGGCTCCATTGCATGAAGATTTTTTTTCTTAATAACGACCTGAGGCTTTGATTCATAGTAGTCAAATCAAAATTTTCAAATTTTTGATAATATAAGGGTAAATTTAATCATAATTGGAAACATTAAGGTACAAAACAACTGAGATTCAATATAAAGTAAGGATAAGGTGCAAAAATATTCTAATGTTTACACCTAAGAACAATTTTACCCCTAACGTATAAAATGGTGCAATTTTACAGAGCAATTTTATCCCTAACGTTGATAAGTTTGGTCAATTGGAGAAATTATTCATCAAATTGTCTTCTCAGTCATGAATTTTGTAACTAAAAAAATACAATTAAAAATAATAAAGGAGAATGAGGTTAATAATGATTAAAAATGATAGTACTTAATATTGATATTTTTAAAGGAGAATGAGGTTTAAGGGAAAAAATTAAAATGAGATAAAAAAGTGAAGGGAGGAAGATTCGAACATAATGTAGAGATTCCTTTAATTATCACTCCAACCAACTATGCAAACTTAGTTTTATGTCATATAATCACATTCTACATTATAAGTACTAATTTTAACTATTTTGGGAGCTGCTCGGGACTGAACCACTGTTCGTCAAGGGTGTTCTGGAGGCTCGGGAGACCCTCCCCTACCCCCCTAGCTCTACCCCTGCTTCGTATGAGTGCCCTTCGACTATCATTTGCCACCATCGAACTGAAGCAAATTTCAGATTTGTCGAAGTTGATGCATTGTCCTGAAGCGTTTTCATATTGTTGCAATATCCCATTGAGATTCTCACATTCAGAAACCGACGCTCGACAAAAGATAAGTGAGTCATCTACAAAGAAAAGGTGTGAAATGGTCGGACTGTTTCTGCTTATCCTGATACCATGAAGTGACCGGTTAACCTCAGCTCTCCTTAGCAATGCTGAAAGCCCTTCTGCACAGATAATAAACAAATATGGTGACAGAGGATCTCCTTGACGGAGGCCTCTGGTTGGCTGTATATCGCCTTTCGGGACCCCATTTAAAAGGAAAGCAAAGGACACTAAAGTTAAACAGTTCTGAACAACATCAATCCACTGAGCAGGGAACTGCTAAAACCCCCTTAACTAAGGCTAAAAGCGGATCTTAGCCTTAATTATATGGTAATTACATTTAACCTATTTAAGCTATGTTTATCCTTTTTTTAGGACTAACTTATGATTCTTAATGCTTGTAGGTGATGGGCCAAATTCCTACTTGAATATAATTAATCATTTGTTTATATTGACCGTGATTAAATTGATTAATCGAAATTCATAAGTTGGACCTAATGACCATTTAGTGTGGCTTATTGGTTTTCCAAGGTTTTTCATGGATCTTATTACAAATCTTAGATTTATTACTTGAGCCGGACCAAGGGAAAGTAATAAATCGAACATTTGGAACTTAGAAAACTTAATGCTTCTTTGGATTAATTAATTGAGCTGGACCAAGGGAAAGTAATTAATCGAAAGTTTAGAACTAATTACTCGAGCGGTTTTTCTTGAATCTTAAGTAATCACTTTAGCCGGACCAAGGTAAAGTAGGTTAAAAAGGTTTAGATTAATAAAACTTAATGCTTCTCTAGGTTAATTACTTGAGCCGGAGCAAGGGAAAGTAATTAATCGAGAGTTTAGAGCCAATCTCGAGAATATATTAGTTAATAAAAAAATCGTCATCTTAAAAAGGATAAAACATCTTAAAAGGGGTTAAATGTTATTACCAAGCAAAGAGGTTAAGTAAAGCTAGAAGCCTTAGTTTCTTTCAATATAAGTAATCTCTCACCTAATTTGTATAATTTTCATTTCATTTCTTTGTTAAGTCTTAGTTTGGTTGTCCAGCAACTCTAAATTTTGATTGTTTAAATAATAGATAGTAAGCAAATAGATTAGTAATTGTAATCACCATCCTCGTGGGAATGATACTCTTCTTTCACTTTATTACTTGATACACTTGCCTTCACATGCACGTATACGTAAAACGCGCATCAATAACACATCATATAACTCTAAATTTTACGTCAAGTGAATTACCCCTTTATATTTAATTAACATAGCTATCTCTAATTGCCATTCATGTTGAATAACCGAATTAAAACATACGATAAAAAGTAGGTAAAAGCTTCATCATAAGGATTTGTGATTTCACTAATTCAAAATTAGTGTTAAATCCTTGCAAGAATTTAATAATAAAATCTTGATCCTAGTAAGCACGTAAATTTTTTTTATAGCAACCCAATTCTATGTACTTGTTGGTGTATAGGTGCAAGAAGGAATCACCCGGAAATTAATGAACTCCTTCCTTTGGCAATGACGTTCCAGTAGAGGCTCCAGGAACCGAGCCAGTCGTGCCTCCGAGTGATGTTGCCCCTATTTCTGAAGCTCCGGCCGCTCCATCGGAAGCCCCCGAGACACATGCAAAAGAAGAGCCAACAGGCGCCCCTATGAGAAAGAAGGGGTTATTCGAGTGTATCTAAATAGATACTATGTTTCTATATGGATCTCTCCGTCGTTACATTCCATTTAGGATTCCTGTGATCTGTATTTTTTTTGTAATAGTTAGTAACACACATATCTCATTGTGTAATGGGTAAAACCTCATCATGTAATTCAACAACATGTATAACATCTCCTTGAGAAAAATGATTTTTCAAAATTTTTCAAACTTGAGCAGGTGTATCAAACCAAATTATTAGATGGAGAAAGAAAGTGGTTTTTCCATAAAAGAACCATCTAATTACAATGACACTAGGCACGTTGATTTATTTCAGGAATCACAAAAAGATGCAAAAAAAACCATTCACAAAGCAAAACTTGTTATCATAGCAAGTAAATAACCTTTAAATGATCGACTCTATGAAAAATAGTTTCAGCTATTCAATGACTGAGTAACTAACACAAGACTAGGGTTTTCTCATGGATGAATAAAGAAATCACTCGAAGGATTTTAAGAGTTGTCAATAAAATTCTGATTCTCCGCAGCTCCTGAATTCCTCATAGACCTCTTTGACTATGTACTATCCCGATTTGCGTTCGTCGTGTTAACCCTAGAATTTACAGTTTGATTATTGGTGCCAAAATTACAACTATATTGTCACACCCGAACCTAAACAACCTCAATCAACATCGGACTATCATAATCAACACTTAATAGTCTCCAAATTATCCAAATATCATAAATTTTACACTTTTCAAGATTCTTCTTTGATATATTCTAAAATAAATCAACATTCCTACTACATTAGTCATCCAAGAACCTCAACATATTTACCAACTTCATTATATTACAATTGAAATACTAAAGTTCTAATGATAATTCTAACAATAAGCAACAACTTCCAATTCTGGCCTAATCAGCCGGTAATCTTCTCTATATCTTATACTTTGTCACCTAAAAACATTAAAACATTTAAAAACGTGAGACAAAAATCTCAGTAATCAATTATCAACTACACAAAATACTTATACTCAAAATAACTATATATATATATATATATATATATATATATATATTAATTTCCAAAATGCATTATATAAAATTCATTTTCTTAAAAATGAACATTTTATGGATTAAACCATAATAAAATACTCAAATAATACTCTTAACCAAAAATACAATTTAAAATATTGTAAGATTGATATGAACATTATTTCTCAAATACCATACATTGTAAAACTGTATTAAAATGCTTAATACCAACACTTGTGTTCAAAATAACCGTAAATCAATAAATACTTAATAAATCGTATATGAGTAAATACTTCATAAACTATATATCAATAAATATTTCATAAATCGCATATCAATAATATCATTAAATACTTCATGAATCGTATATCAATAAATACTTCACAACCCGTATCTCAATAAATACTTCATAAACTGTACATCGATAAATAATTTAACAAATCGTATATCAATAAATACCTCATAAATCATATATCATTAAATACTTTATAGACCGTATCCATCTGAGAGATAATCCCCGTATGTATCGATCCCCATAATATAATAGAATCGAGATATCTCATCATTTTGCCTAACTCTGCATGGTCTTACTCAACACTTCTTTGTCATACCCTATTAGGTCTTTAACTGTGTATACATGTCGTATTTCTTACTAAATACGGACTTTAATTAAAGCCACCTATCCGGATTACTCTTGATGGATACTAAAAATATTATAATTTCATAATGTAACTTAAAATTAGAAATATATATATATATATATATATATATATATATATATATATATATATATATATATGTGTGTGTGTGTGTAATTATCTAACTCATAAATCAACATCACAAAGTTTTCCAAGTACCTTTCTTAGTCAATTTCCAAAATATTCAATCATAAATCATTATTAAACTAAAATCACCAATAAATAATTTATAAATATGCTTATCAATTCTAATTTCAATTTCTTAAAAATAAGCACATAAATCATCATATATAAAAACTTTATTTCATAAATCATAAGTTATCAAAACACTATTTTAACCATCTTAAAATCAAATATTCACCTTAAGAAATAAAATTTAGAAAAATCACTCAACATATATGTATATATATACTCAAAATCATAAAAAGGTAGTTAATAAATTACTTACTTTAGCATTAATTGGGAGAAAAAACACTAAAAACACCAAATCTTCCCTATGATTCTGCCTAGGACGAACCCATGCTTAAGATCTCCAAATCAAAATCACACTGTCAAAATGTGTATTAGGATGTCTAGAACCTACTGTAAAAAAAATCAACTCGATCTGACGGTTCAATCTCTAGATATCAAGGTATAATTGCAGTTTGGTGTGTTTGAATGCTTAAAGGAGAAGAATGGGAGAAGATGAATATATTTTTGGGGATTAATTCAACTTTGGTCTTGTGAATATAGAATTACGAAAATGCAGGTACTGAATATTGGGATTTATGTTTCCAACAAGGGAAAATATCCCTTTAGGTCCCTCTACACTTTTGCTTATTTTAAAACTTACTCTAAACTTTTAATTTTACACTTAAAGCATGAAATTAACCTCCAAACTTTATCCATAATACCCAATTAACTCTCCAATCAATAAATAAATATAATGCAACCTAATATTAAAGTATAATAACTAAAATTAAGGACACGGGTGTGACATCTATTGTAAGACATGATGAAGAGAAAGATCGCAAAACCAAAGTATTGGAAAGAATCTAGAAATGAAAAACCGAAACAAGAACAACAATTAATCACAAGAAAAAGTGCCCAAATTAAGCCCTGATGCCATAACAAATTTGTAGAATGAAGAAAATAGTCTACTTGGATTTGAATAACAAATCAAGAGTTTACGAAGTGGAAAATAACAACCTTACTAAATAGTTAGGTCTATTTTCGTTGTATTATTCATTTTATTCATACTTTAGGACCATTTATTGCTCGAGATTTTTACACCCACTTCACCTTGTTAAGGCTAAATGGCCATATTAGGAGAAGCAAAATAACTTTGGCTGTGATCACTGCCATTATGACTGCTACCTCTATAGAATTTATTGGGTTTTGATCGGTTGATTGATTTGTTGTGAGGAATGAGTGTTTACAGCAAAAGGATAATCCGAGATAGGCTAATGAGATTGCAATGAATATTACCAGTACAAGTAAGCTTTCGTACATGTATAGAATTGGAGATTCCTAAATATTGCTTCGTATGCCTTCCACCTCCATCTTCTTCTTGTTATTATTTCTGTTTTGAAAGTGCAAAATATGAAATGAGGTTGGTGAGGTTTTATTCTATTTATAGGGGAATTACTTTGTATGTAAAAAAGGTAAGGAAGTTTAGTCAAATATTTAAATTAATTTCCTTCCTTTTGTGTTTTAAGAGGAACATTCCATTTGATTTCGAACCAATGTATAAATTATTAGTTAATATAACCAAATACAACTTTCTAGGGTTCAAAATTACTTACCCTAATTCTCGCTTACACTTTTGTAATGGTTAATGCAACGTTACTATATGAGCATCCAAATTGCAGTTTTTTATAAGTACCTCCTAGCTAGTATTTTATTCACATAATAATACTTAGTTTTATTGCGAATTGGGTTTAAAAAAACACAAAACATAAGAGAAATTGTCTTACATTTAAAAGCAATGTGGTTAGATCTAGACTCGATCGGACCAACAGCTCCGATGGGGAACCGGCCAGGTTTCCAATCCGAGTCATGTTGAATTTATTGAGCTTGAACATTCCAATAACAATTTGGGTCTAACTCGAAACACGACAGACCAACAAGCACCCACAAAGATATGAAAGATTTGGTTGTTGAAGATTACTTAATTCTTGAAGACCATAAACCCACTTCAAACATCTCAAAGCAGAACTCTAGAAACTCAACACAGAATGGTCTTTCAAAAACTGATACAAGGAACAAACCATTAGATCTAGTCAATTAGAGAAAACGATCATCTAACGAATTATATCCAAAAAAAAGTCTTGCTTGTCGTCTAATTTTATGTCTCCTCGACAACCCTTTGGAGGATTAGACATTATATCTGCGAGCAACCCATTCAAATCAAGAACAAGAAGTTTCGTTTTCAAACGAATAACTGGTGCTCTTGTTGATAAAGTTGTGGAACTTTCTGCGATGGGATTATTATTATCTTTTTCCGCTAATTTTATTTTTTAAAAATTAAAGTAAGAAAAGGAGAGAAAAAAAAAGTAAAAAACAGAAATCGATCCGTTCTCAGTCATATTGTAAACTATTGACAAACCAAAAACCAAGAAAAGAATGGGAGAAGATGGATATATTTTTGGGGATTAATTCAACTTTTGTCTTGTGAATATAGAATTACGAATAAGGAAAAATATCCCTTTAGATCCCTCTAAACTTTTGCTTATTTTAAAACTTATTCTAAACTTTTAATTTTACACTTGAAGCATGAGATTAGCTTCCAAACTATATCCATAATACCCAATTAACTCTCCAATCGATAAATAAATATAATGTAACGTAATATTAGAGTATAATAACTAAAATTAAGGACACGGATGTGACATCTATTGTAAGACATGGTGAAGAGAAAGATCGCAAAACCATAGTATTGGAAAGAATCCATCAATGAAAAACAGAAACAAGAACAACAATTATTCATAAGAAAAAGTGCCAAAATTAAGCCCTGATGCCATAACAAATTTGTAGAATAAAGAAAATAGTCTACTTAGATTTGAATAACAAATCAAGAGTTTACAAAGAGGAAAATAACAACCTTACTAAATAGTTAGGTCTATTTTCGTTGTATTATTCATTTTATTCATACTTTAGGACCATTTATTGCTCGAGATTTTTACACCCACATCACCTTGTTAAGGCTGAATGGCCACATCAAGAGAAGCAAAATAACTTGGGTTGTGATCACCTGCCATTATGACTGCTACCTCTATAGAATTTGTTGGGTTTTGATCGGTTGATTGATTTGTTGTGAAGAATGAGTGTTTACAGCAGAAGGATAATCCGAGATAGGCTAATGAGATTGCAATGAATATTACCAGTACAAGTAAGCTTCTGTACATGTATGGAATTGGAGATTCCCAAATATTGCTTCGTATATCTTCTTCTTGTTATTATTTCTGTTTTGAAAGTGCAAAATATGGAATGAGGTTGCTGAGGTTTCATCTATGAAGCACCCATACGGGTACACTGATAGGCATGTAATTGATCCTATTTAAACATGCCTTATGTGATGAAAATGGGGCTAATACAGGTTTTATCTTGTCTAAAAGAAGGACTAATTGGTGTTTTATGCAGATCTCGATTGAACAAGTCAAAAGGGCTGTTATGCAGCCTATTTTGCAGCCAAAGGGAAGAGAGCAAGCCATGAACCAGCGGTTAAAGCTGCTATCTGATGAGGACAGCGACTAGAGGAAGCGGAGCAAGAATAGGCGGCCCGAAAGTAGCAGGATGACATGATGTTTCGACTCTTGATTGTTCAAGAGTCAAAGAAGATACCACTCATTTCAGTACCTAAACAATATCCACCCTTTTGTTGAGCAATCTTTTGCTGTAATAATTTAGATTATTTTTCGTACCTTTTTGGGAAGCCTTCCCTCCTATATATCGGTAGTGGAGGGAAAGGAGAAGATATAATTTTCTCGGAACATTTTGTAGAGAGAGGAAGAAAGCTCTCTAAGAACAAAAAGGCAACTCCTTTAATGGAGTATCTCCGATCAAGCTCAGGCTGTTCACTCCGCACCATGAGTGAGTAGTCATTTTGAATGGGCTAGGCCAGCAAGGGCTGGTGCTGTAAGTTATCTATCTTCTTTTTATGAATGAATGTTATTATATGCTGATGTGTTTGATGAAGTTCTCATTTGCATGTTAAATGCATCTATCTTAGTGATCAATGAATGATAGGGAACTGCTTTCATTATCATGGATATCTTATCAAGCTTACAAGACCCAAAATAGGAATATTAGAGGATTGTATCAAGGGTTTTCTAGATAGAAATGTTGTTTCACCCGTAATGCAAGAAAGAACCAACGTTAAGGATGCTTAAGCTTGTAGTAAGACTTAGAATCTTAAGAACACACGAAAGTTGACTTAAGTGAGCTTAAAGCAGAGACCTTGACTTCACTATATGACATTCATTAATAAATAGGAGATAACATGCTATAAGCAACCTGTTCCACTTTGGCTTAGCCCGTTCTCTCTTTTTATTGTAACAAACCCACATTTTCTGAAGTACCAAGTAGTGAGTCTTTATATTTAGTTATTTCCAATCAACCCAATCGAATCATTTCTCTACTAAAGAAAAAAATCTCGTACCACGAACACCCTGTTCTAGAAAGTTTTTCCATTAAAATTGGTCATCAATCCCTGAGGAGATGATACTCTACTTATTATTTTATTACTTGTATCTGGTGCACTTGCTAGAGTCTGTTTTGAGGACAACATACGCATAAGGATACGGCAAACGATATTTCTAAAAAATATGAGATACAGGCATGGCGGGGATACGGCAAATTTTATATATAATTAATAATATATATATATATCATTTATAATGAAAATTCAAAAGATACATAAATATATAAATCGCAAATCATATTCATAAAGTCATTATAAAAACACAAATAATATTATCAAGTCATTATAAAACCACAAATAACATCTATAATATTAACTAATAAGTCATTAATTCATAAAAAGCAAACATTTAGTACTTAAAACTACTTGAACTATCGAATTTAAAAAACTATTCTAATATATCTTCACTTTCTTCATCTATTTCTCCTTCATCTACAAACACCAATGCCTCAAATTCTGGCTCATCAAGATATAGATTGGCAATCTCAAGGATCCCTGCACCATCCGGTGATTCAAACTCATCTCCACCAACATCCCACATTTTTGTCTCCCATATCTCATGTTGTGGTGTCCTTGACGCAAGTTGGTATGAACAAACACTAAATCCTCTGCACGTTTAGGAGTAATCTTGTTCCTCCTCATTGAATTGATAAAAGAGTATGTGCTCCAATTTCTTTCACAATTTCTTTCACAACAAGAGGAGGAGGCCGGTTGGCCAAGGAGTTTGATTGCTATAATTTTAAGCATTGGAGCAAACCCTCCATGGACAAGCCACCAATAAGATGGATCCATTTGACTCCTATCATTAATTGAATCAAAATCACCAAACTCCTCACGCAAAGACGAAAACTTAGCATATTCAATTAAAAATTTCCTACGATCATCCACATTTGGAAAATAGCGTCTAAAACACTTGTTCCTTTCACTAGAAATCTCTGAATCATTATGTGGAGCTAGACGTCCAACACCATTCTTAAACCAATCACTAGTGTAGTACCTACAAAATTAAATTAAACTATTATTAATACAACACAACTAAAATTATTTGTGTTGTTGATTAATATATAATAGATAAAAAAGAAAGTTACCTAGGATTCAAGGAGTGTGCCAAGCAATGAAGTGGAGTGTTGCTTTTATTCCAACGATACACTAAGATTTCATGAACCACATTAAAGAATGTAGACTCGTCGGTATCTTCTTTGTTCTCATGCTTATAAATAACAGCCTTCACCCTTTCGATCATTGTGTCCCACATATCATATATCAAATGAAGACATGGCTTGTCGGTATCGGCAAACCTTAACATCTCATAAATAGGTGTCGTAAACTCAATAATATATTTAACCTTTTCCCACCAAGCATCTTCTAATACGTTTTTCTTGATAATTGCAACTTTCTCCCTATCTTCATCCTTAAAACTATCTCATTTCTCACTAATAACTACTAGTGTAAGCTCGCGCTTGACATCTAGCATTCTTCGAAGCATCACTATTACTGAAGCAAAACGTGTAGGTGCAATTGGTAACATCTTTAAAGACACAAATTCATTGTAAATGGCACTACTCATGCTATGATTAGTGATAAAAAAATTCATTGCAAATGCATCAGTAGCAACTTCACTAATCCACTTACATTCAACATACGTTTCTACATTAGAATCAGTATTCCTAGCTCACAAATTGCTTTTAATGCCAAATTCGGGGTGTGAACTACACAAGGTGTCCAATAAATGGTTGGAAAATCATTTTCCACTAACAACCCCGCAACTCTACAAACAGGTGCATTGTCTGTTATAAATTGAACAACATTTTGTTCTCCTACCACCCTAATTTGTTCCTTAATCAAATTAGCAATAAAAAAACTTATCTTTGAACTCACCTTCACAGTTGTAGGCTTTCAAAAACATTGGTTCGCTCTCTGATGTAGCCATGAAATTGATAATCGGCCTCCTTTGAGGGTCTGTCCACCCATCACTAACCAAACTCAATCCATGCTCTTCCCATTTCATTTTAGTTGGTTGCAATAATCTTTCAATATTTGCCCTTTCTCTTTGTAATAGAGTAGTCCGTAACATTATTGTATCCAAGAGGCAGATAACCAATTAAGTTTTGATTGGCTGCATTTGTGTAAGAACTCACATAGTATGGGTTCCTAGCTAGATGAAATGGCAGCCCTACAGAGTAGAACATTCGTGCAATTTCACTGTGTAATTGTTGCACTCGTTCAACATTCGCCAACTTCTCCAATGGACCTAAACCAGATGCTTTTCTTTTTCTTGAATCAAATACTTCAACCCCCTAAACTCTAAACTGACCAGCTCCTGCTATCCCACCTAAAGGACTAGAAAAAGAAGCACTACTTCTTGTTTGGGATGTAGAAGATGCAAAAGGAACTTGTTTAGGCTGATTTGCTTTAGCCTTTTCTTCAGCTTCTTCTACCTCTTTTTGCAATTGAGAAAGAATTTTTGTGCTCACTTTGGAACATACCCGAATCCCACATTTTGCAATTTTCAACAAATGTGCTTTAATTCTATAAAGAGAACCAGTGAATTCCATGTTGCAGAAGTTACACTGGAATCTAATGTTACCTCCCCTGCCTTTAAACTTTTCCTGAATTTTAACATGGTTCCAAAGAGGAGAATTAACGTCTTTTGATGTATCACCCATACCTGGACTAGAAGAAGAAGAATCCATAACAGACAAGATTTTGAACTGTACAGACAAAAGAAATCAACTAGATAAAAGTAAGAAATCGATCAAAGCAGATCGACCATAAGAGGAAAAACTCGACCAAAGGGAATCAACCAGATGAGAGGAAGACCAGATGAGAGGGAATCGACCGATGAGAGGAAGACCAGATGAGTGAGAGGGATCGACTGAACAGAAAAACTCGATACGATTAGGGTTCAATCGACATGAGAGATTTTCAATTTACTTTAGGGTTCAATTCAATCGTGATAACCCTGTATATACCAGTAATCTTGGATTATTTCAGTTTAATCCTTCTATTTACTGAGTTTTTTTTTTAAAAACCCTTATACTTTCAATTTTTAAAAAACCCCCTAAAGTATCCCCGAAGTGTCCTCGGCGTGTCCCCGCGTATCCCCTCATTTAAAAAGAAAAAGAAAAAAAAGGGATACTTCCCAGGCATATCCCGTACGTATCCCAGCTAATCCCTGCACCCGGAGTATCGGATACACGTACGGTGACCTCCGGGAAGTATCGGTGCTTCATAGGGTTTTATTCTATTTATAGGGGAATTACTTTGTATGTAAAAAAGGTAAGAAAGTTTAGTTAAATATTTAAATTAATTACCTTCCATTTGTGTTTTAAGAGGAACATTCCATTTGATTCCGAATCAATGTATAAATTATTAGTTAATATAACCAGATACAACTTTCTATGGTTCAAAATTACTTACCCTAATTCTTGCTTACCCTTTTGTAATTGTTAACGCAACGTTACTATATGAGTATCCAAATTGCAGTTTTTTAAGTACCTCCTAGCTAGTGTTTTATTCACATAATACTAAGTTTTATTGCGAATCGGGTTTAACTTTCTAAAAAAAACACAAAACATGAGAGAAATTGTCTTAAACTTAAAAGCAATGTGGTTAGATTCGGACCCGATCGTACTGACAGCTCCGATGGGAAACCGACCAGGTTTCCAATCCGAGTCATGTTGAATTTCTTGAACTTCAACATTCGAATAACAATTGGGGTCTAACTCGAAACACGACAGGCCAACAAGGACCCACAAAGATATGAAAGATTTGGTTGTCCAAGATTACTTAATTCTTGAAGACCATAAGCCCACTTCAAACCTCTCAAAGCAGAACTCTAGAAACTCAACACAGAAGGGTCTTTTACAAACTGATACAAGGAACAAACCATTAGATCTAGTCAATTAGAGAAAACGATCATCTAACGAATTATATCCGAAACAAAGTCTTACTTGCTTGTCATCTAATTTTATGTCTCCTCGACAACCCTTTGGAGGATTAGACACTATATCTACGAGCAACCCATTCAAATCAAGAACAAGAAGTTTCTTTTTCAAACGAATAGCTGGTGTTCTTATTGATAAAGCCATGGAACTTTCTACAATGGGATTATTATTATCTTTTTCGCTAATTTTATTTTTTAAAAATGAAATTAAGAAAAAGAGAAAAAAAAGTAAAAAACAGAAATCAATCAGTTCTCAATCATATTGTAAACTATTGACAAACCAAAAAACAAGAAAAGAATGGGAGAAGATGGATATATTTTTGGGGATTAATTCAACTTTCGTCTTGTGAATATAGAATTATGAAAATGCTTGTATTGAATATTGGGATATATGTTCCCAACAAGAAAAAATATCCCTTTAGATCCCTCTAAACTTTTGCTTATTTTAAAACTTAATCTAAACTTTTAATTTTACACTTAAAGCATGAAATTAACCCCCAAACTATATCCATAATACCTAATTAACTCTCCAATCAATAAATAAATATAATGTAACTTAACATTAGAGTATAATAACTAAAATTAAGAACACGGATGTGACATCTATTGTAAGACATGATAAAGAGAAAGCTCGCAAAACCAAAGTATTGGAAAGAATCCAGAAATGAAAAACCGAAACAAGAACAACAATTAATCACAAGAAAAAGTGCCCAAATTAAGCCCTGATGCCATAACAAATTTGTAGAATGAAGAAAATAGTCTACTTGGATTTGAATAACAAATCAAGAGTTTACAAAGTGGAAAATAACAACCTTACTAAATAGTTAGGTCTATTTTCGTTATATTATTCATTTTATTCATACTTTAGGACCATTTATTGCTCGAGATTTTTACACCCACATCACCTTGTTAAGGCTGAATGGCCACATCAGGAGAAGCAAAATAACTTGTTAGGTCCATTATGACTGCTACCTCTATAGAATTTGTTGGGTTTTCATCGGTTGATTGTTTTGTTGTGAGGAATGAGTGTTTACAGCAGAAGGATAATCTGAGATAGGCTAATGAGATTGCAATGAATATTACCAGTACAAGTAAGCTTCCGTACATGTATGGAATTGTAGATTCCCAAATATTGCTTCGTATGCCTTCCACCTCCATCTTCTTTTTGTTATTATTTCTCCTTTGAAAGTGCAAAATATAGAATGAGTTTGGTGAGGTTTTATTCTATTTATAGGGGAATTACTTTGTATGTAAAAAAGGTAAGAAAGTTTAGTCAAATATTTAAATTAATTTCCTTACTTTTGTGTTTTAAGAGGAACATTCCATTTGATTCCGAACCAATGTATAAATTATTAGTTAATATAACCAGATACAACTTTCTATGGTTCAAAATTACTTACCCTAATTCTTGATTACCCTTTTGTAATGGTTAATGCAACGTTACTATATAAGCATCCAAATTGCAGTTTTTTTAAGTACCTCCTATCTAGTGTTTTATTCACATAATACTACTTAGTTTTATTGCGAACTGGGTTTAACTTTCTAAAAAAACACAAAACATGAGAGAAATTGTCTTACACTTAAAAGCAATGTGGTTAGATCCGGACCCGATCGGGCCGACAACTCCGATGGGGAACCGACCAGGTTTCCAATCCGAGTCATGTTGAATTTCTTGAACTTCAACATTCGAATAACAATTGGGGTCTAACTCGAAACACGACAGGCCAACAAGGACCCACAAAGATATGAAAGATTTGGCTGTCCAAGATTACTTAATTCTTGAAGACCACAAGCCCACTTCAAACCTCTCAAAGTAGAACTCTAGAAACTCAACACAGAAGGGTCTTTTACAAACTGATACAAGGAACAAACCATTAGATCTAGTCAATTAAAGAAAACGATCATCTAACGAATTATATCCGAAACAAAGTCTTACTTGCTTGTCATTTAATTTTATGTCTCCTCGACAACCCTTTGGAGGATTAGACACTATATCTACGAGCAACCCATTCAAATCAAGAACAAGAAGTTTCTTTTTCAAACGAATAGCTGGTGCTCTTATTGATAAAGCCATGGAACTTTCTACGATGGGATTATTATTATCTTTTTCGCTAATTTTATTTTTTAAAAATGAAATTAAGAAAAAGAGAGAAAAAAAGTAAAAAACAGAAATCAATCAGTTCTCAGTCATATTGTAAACTATTGACAAACCAAAAAACAAGAAAAGAATGGGAGAAGATGGATATATTTTTGGGGATTAATTCAACTTTCGTCTTGTGAATATAGAATTATGAAAATGCTTGTATTGAATATTGGGATATATGTTCCCAACAAGGAAAAATATCCCTTTAGGTCTCTCTAAACTTTTGCTTATTTTAAAACTTACTCTAAACTTTTAATTTTACACTTAAAGCATGAAATTAGCCCCCAAACTATATCCATAATACCTAATTAACTCTCCAATCAATAAATAAATATAATGTAACTTAACATTAGAGTATAATAACTAAAATTAAGAACACGGATGTGACATCTATTGTAAGACATGATGAAGAGAAAGCTCGCAAAACCAAAGTATTGGAAAGAATCCAGAAATGAAAAACCGAAACAAGAACAACAATTAATCACAAGAAAAAGTGCCCAAATTAAGCCCTGATGCCATAACAAATTTGTAGAATGAAGAAAATAGTCTACTTGGATTTGAATAACAAATCAAGAGTTTACAAAGTGGAAAATAACAACCTTACTAAATAGTTAGGTCTATTTTCGTTGTATTATTCATTTTATTCATACTTTAGGACCATTTATTGCTCGAGATTTTTACACCCACATCACCTTTTAAGGCTGAATGGCCACATCAGGAGAAGCAAAATAACTTGTTAGGTCCATTATGACTGCTACCTCTATAGAATTTGTTGGGTTTTCATCGGTTGATTGTTTTGTTGTGAGGAATGAGTGTTTACAGCAGAAGGATAATCTGAGATAGGCTAATGAGATTGCAATGAATATTACCAGTACAAGTAAGCTTCCGTACATGTATGGAATTGTAGATTCCCAAATATTGCTTCGTATGCCTTCCACCTCCATCTTCTTTTTGTTATTATTTCTCCTTTGAAAGTGCAAAATATGGAATGAGTTTGGTGAGGTTTTATTCTATTTATAGGGGAATTACTTTGTATGTAAAAAAGGAAAGAAAGTTTAGTCAAATATTTAAATTAATTTCCTTACTTTTGTGTTTTAAGAGGAACATTCCATTTGATTCCGAACCAATGTATAAATTATTAGTTAATATAACCAGATACAACTTTCTATGGTTCAAAATTACTTACCCTAATTCTTGCTTACCCTTTTGTAATGGTTAATGCAACCTTACTATATGAGCATCCAAATTGCAGTTTTTTAAGTACCTCCTAGCTATTGTTTTATTCACATAATACTACTTAGTTTTATTGCGAACTGGGTTTAACTTTCTAAAAAAACACAAAACATGAGAGAAATTGTCTTACACTTAAAAGCAATGTGGTTAGATCCGGACCCGATCGAGCCGACAACTCCGATGGGGAACCGACCAGGTTTCCAATCCGAGTCATGTTGAATTTATTGAACTTCAACATTCGAATAACAATTAGGGTCTAACTCGAAACACGACAGGCCAACAAGGACCCACAAAGATATGAAAGATTTAGTTGTCCAAGATTACTTAATTCTTGAAGACCACAAGCCCACTTCAAACCTCTCAAAGCAGAACTCTAGAAACTCAACACAGAAGGGTCTTTTACAAACTAATACAAGGAACAAACCATTACATCTAGTCAATTAGAGAAAACGATCATCTAACGAATTATATCCGAAACAAAGTCTTACTTGCATGTCATCTAATTTTATGTCTCCTCGACAACCCTTTGGAGGATTAGACACTATATCTACGAGCAACCCATTCAAATCAAGAACAAGAAGTTTCTTTTTCAAACGAATAGCTGGTGCTCTTATTGATAAAGCCATGGAACTTTCTGCGATGAGATTATTATTATCTTTTTCGCTAATTTTATTTTTTTAAAATGAAATTAAGAAAAAGAGAGAAAAAAAGTAAAAAAACAGAAATCAATCAGTAAAAACAAGAAAAGAATGGGAGAAGATGGATATATTTTTGGGGATTAATTCAACTTTCGTCTTGTGAATATAGAATTATGAAATTGCTTGTATTGAATATTGGGATATATGTTCCCAACAAGGAAAAATATCCCTTTAGGTCCCTCTAAACTTTTGCTTATTTTAAAACTTACTCTAAACTTTTAATTTTACACTTAAAGCATGAAATTAGCCCCCAAACTATATCCATAATACCTAATTAACTCTCCAATCAATAAATAAATATAATGTAACTTAATATTAGAGTATAATAACTAAAATTAAGAACACGGATGTGACATCTATTGTAAGACATGATGAAGAGAAAGCTCGCAAAACCTAAGTATTGGAAAGAATCCAGAAATGAAAAACCGAAACAAGAACAATAATTAATCACAAGAAAAAGTGCCCAAATTAAGCCCTGATGCCATAACAAATTTGTAGAATGAAGAAAATAGTCTACTTGGATTTGAATAACAAATCAAGAGTTTACAAAGTGGAAAATAACAACCTTACTAAATAGTTAGGTCTATTTTCGTTGTATTATTCATTTTATTCATACTTTAGGACCATTTATTGCTCGAGATTTTTACACCCACATCACCTTGTTAAGGCTGAATGGCCACATCAGGAGAAGCAAAATAACTTGTTAGGTCCATTATGACTGCTACCTCTATAGAATTTGTTGGGTTTTCATCGGTTGATTGTTTTGTTGTGAGGAATGAGTGTTTACAGCAGAAGGATAATCTGAGATAGGCTAATGAGATTGCAATGAATATTACCAGTACAAGTAAGCTTTCGTACATGTATGGAATTGTAGATTCCCAAATATTGCTTCGTATGCCTTCCACCTCCATCTTCTTTTTGTTATTATTTCTCCTTTGAAAGTGCAAAATATGGAATGAGTTTGGTGAGGTTTTATTCTATTTATAGGGGAATTACTTTGTATGTAAAAAAGGTAAGAAAGTTTAGTCAAATATTTAAATTAATTTCCTTACTTTTGTGTTTTAAGAGGAACATTCCATTTGATTCCGAACCAATGTATAAATTATTAGTTAATATAACCAGATACAACTTTCTATGGTTCAAAATTACTTACCCTAATTCTTGCTTACCCTTTTGTAATGGTTAATGCAACGTTACTATATGAGCATCCAAATTGCAGTTTTTTTAAGTACCTCCTAGCTAGTGTTTTATTCACATAATACTACTTAGTTTTATTGCGAACTGGGTTTAACTTTCTAAAAAAACACAAAACATGAGAGAATTTGTCTTACACTTAAAAGCAATGTGGTTAGATCCGGACCCGATCGGGCCGACAACTCCGATGGTTGTCCAAGATTACTTAATTCTTGAAGACCATAAGCTCACTTCAAACCTCTCAAAACAGAACTCTAGAAACTCAACACAGAAGGGTCTTTTAAAGACTGATACAAGAAACAAACCATTAGATCTAGTCAATTAGAGAAAACGATCATCTAACGAATTATATCCGAAAAAAAGTCTTACTTGCTTGTTGCTAATTTTATGTCTCCTCGACAACCCTTTGGAGGATTAGACAATATATCTGCGAGCAACCCATTCAAATGAAGAACAAAAAGTTTCTTTTTCAAACGAATAAGTGGTGCTCTTATTGATAAAGCCGTGGAACTTTCTGCGATGGGATTATTATTATCTTTTTCGCTAATTTTATTTTTTAAAAGTTAAATTAAGAAAAAGAGAGAGAAAAAAAGTAAAAAACAGAAATCGATCTGTTCTCAGTCATATTGTAAATTATTGACAAACCAAAAATCAAGAAAAGAATGGGAGAAGATGGATATATTTTTGGGGATTAATTCAACTTTGGTCTTGTGAATATAGAATTACGAAAATGCAGGTATTGAATATTGGGATTTATGTTCCAACAATGGAAAATATCCCTTTAGGTCCTTCTAAATTCAGATGTAATAAGTCCAGGGCCAACTAGGATTTTATTATTGCACACTTAAAGAATAATCAATCAGACATTCATACGACACTACAAATTTGAACAGAACAAATATTATATCTAACAAAAATGCTCTTAATCAAGATATAGATTAAAACAATTAATAGAGATGCATCACAACAACCTTAAATGTTTGTCAAAGTGAATGGATTTAAATAAAATATCATTTGTCTTAAATATTATTAATTAATTTATAGATTATTTTACTCAAAAGTGAAAAGGATTTGACTAAAAATTCTTTCACTAAAATAAATGAAACAGACCATAGAAGTTGGCATACCCATTTTTGGGCACAATGATCTTTTTTAATTGTAAATTTCTAATAAATAAACTTGGGCTATTTGGCCACGTCGTAAATGATATATATGATATCAGCCCCAACCCATGGTTATACTACTACCCCAGGTGGAGAAGGAAGAACCAACATCAAGGTGCCAAATATATTGGATAGCTTGCCAGTTTGTTTGGCGCAGCATTGTTCTAAGAAGAAAAAAATCACTTATCCTCACACCGAGTGGAGCAATTAGTTAATTCCTCATTTCAATAGGAATTGGAATTGGTATTGGAGCTTCATAGCACCATTTCAGTCAAACTATCAACATGCCACCATAACAGACAGATGCATAGTCTTTCTTAAGCACAGATAAATGAGCTAATTGTTCTTTCTTACTTAGTGTGGCTTACGCCATTCATTAGTGGGATCTTTCTCTCTCTCCCCCCAACCCTAGCCAGGATAGCCTAAATCAGATATTAGGAAAGGTGTCTCTCCACATTCAAGGAGAGAAAGTTTTCTACCCATCTGTTTAAGTTCTTGGACTTAAATCTAAGACAACCTTTGGATTTTGGACTACAATCAACTCCCACTCACTTGGTGTTACTTAGAGTGGCCTAGTGAATAAGAATGGAAATGGCATTTATCCTATTGGGGTGCTTTCAGTAGGAAATAAATAAACCTAACACATAGTAATTGCTACTTTAGACGAAATAGAAACAAACCCAACCCACAAAATTAAAACAGAGGAGTCATCTACAAAAGAAGGAAATCATCTGGTTTATTTCGTAACATTATAGCCTTTTGTTGGTCATCACCGAACCGAACCGCACATGTTCAACAAACCAGAAAACAGAACTAAAGCACATCAAGAAAACCTTATTGAGAACTCTAATAGATTTGTCCAACTCATCTTAAATAAATCCCAACATAAGCTTTTGACTAATTAAGAAAATTGGTGAATAAATCTGAAATTAAGACAAAATCAATTAGAACGTACCTTTCTTTGGGTATCAAAGAATCTGAGTTACTCCTTAGCAAGCACTAAACGTCTAGAGAAGATCACCGAGCAGAATTTCAGACAATCGAGCAGCTGGTAGTGACTGATGAAAAGCTAGGGATTGAGGTTGAGGAAAATGTTTCGGCAAAGATAAAGGGTTTTTACAAAGATAATAAAGTGATTGTAAAATCAATAAAAAGATAGGGATTGCGGTTTGAGGTAGGATGCATTTTAGCCTTGCGAGTGACAAGAAATTTTGGTCTGAAAGTTTTAGGTTTCTCAATAGGAAAAGACAAGGTGTGGGTTTTTGGGGGGAAACCAAAATTGAGGGAGGGAAATATGGACGGTAAAAGCCAAAAATAGAAAATTAATAATGGATTTACTCCTCACCATTATACTAATAAGAGTTTGTTTTTTCCATTACTAATTTGTATGGTGTTTTTTTATTTTGCTATTAAAATAAGGGTAATTTTTAATAAAATTTAATAAAAAGAATTTTGTTTATTAATAATATAATTATAAAATTTACTCTTATCAAATGGATTGAGAATATAATTTTTTTTGAAGGAAGGTTGAGAATATATTTTAATAAAGGTATTTTATACTCTTAATAATTTACTCTTATTAAATGGGCTGAGAATATACTTTTTTTTTTTTTGAAGGAAGGTTGAGAATATACTTTTAATAAAGGTATTTTATACTTTTAATAATTTTTTGCTTACAAATACTCATTTTTCTTATAGTGCTTATGGTCGTAAACGTTAGGGATATTTTTGCACCTTATCAAATTTTTTTCCTGATATGCAAAACATACTACCTAATAAAGTGTTTCAATCTTTTGCATATCTCTTGCAACACTTTATAACTATTGTTCAAAAATACCATAGTAAAATTAGTTTAACATATCTTTGGCAACACCTTTTAAATAATGTTGCAATACATCGAAATTTAATCCTATATATTGCAACACTTTATAGGCAACACATGTGTTTTAGGTTGCAAAACACCATCTATGGTGTAGTGACCTCCATCTTCTTCTTGTTATTATTTCTGCTTTGAAAGTGCAAAATATGGAATGAGTTTGGTGAGTTTTTATTCTATTTATAGGGGAATTACTTTGTATGTAAAAAAGGTAAGAAAGTTTAGTCAAATATTTATATTAATTTCCTTCCTTTTGTGTTTTAAGAGGAACATTCCATTTGATTAATGTATAAATTATTAGTTAATATAATCAGATACAACTTTCTATGTGAGGTTTGATGTGAGGGCGTTCAGCGTAGGTTGGATGTGAGGTTTGATCACAGTTTAGATGGCCTCCTTAGAACCCTTCAGAAGGAGCTGGAAGCTGTGCTTAGGCAGGAGGAGCTTCTCTGGTTCCAGAAGTCTAGGAAATCCTGGATTAGGGATGGGGATCGTAATACCAGGTACTTCCATCTGTCTACTATGATCAGGCGGCAGAGGAATAGAATTGAGGCTATCAAAGATTCTGATGGGGAGTGGGTGTATGAAGATGAGGTGATTCGGAATTTGGCTCTGGAGTTCTATAAGGAGCTTTTCAAAGAGGATCCTGTTCAGCTGGAGAGGGCTCACTCTATTGCTACCTTTCCTTTGATCAGTGAG
The DNA here is from genome assembly GCF_963576675.1 of Euphorbia lathyris. Taxonomy (NCBI): domain Eukaryota; kingdom Viridiplantae; phylum Streptophyta; class Magnoliopsida; order Malpighiales; family Euphorbiaceae; genus Euphorbia; species Euphorbia lathyris. The sequence continues at coordinate 96,009,006 of NC_088910.1, forward strand.
GATATCAGTCAGAGTGCCTTTCTTCCTATTTCCCGAAAAGAGATTGACCATGTCATCTTCAGCATTGGGGCGTCTAAAGCGCCTGGTATTGATGGTCTTCCAGCTGGCTTCTACCACAAACACTGGGCTGTTGTGAAGGAGGGTATCTATGAGTTTATCATAGGTGTGTTCAATGGGTCTAAGGATATTGAGCTGGTTAATAGAACTCTCCTGGTCCTTATTCCTAAAATTGATAAGCCTTCTTCCTTTTTGCATATGAGACCCATCAGTCTTTGTAATGTTCTTTACAAGACGATTACAAAAATTGTGGCTAATAGAATCCGTGGCATTCTTCCGGAGATCATTTGTGAGAATCAGGGTAGTTTTGTACCCGGTAGACAAATGATGGATAATGTGGTGATTGCCCAAGAAATGGTGCACACTATGAAGATTAGGAAAGGGAAGAAAGGCATTGTGGCTCTTAAGCTGGATTTGGAGAAGGCCTATGATCGCATCAACTGGAACTTCCTGATGGAGAGTCTGGAGAGAGATAGGATCCCGGACAGTTGGAGAAATCTTATTAAGGTTTGTATTACTTCTCTTGTGTTTCAGGTTATGGTGAATGGGGATATGTCGAATGAGTTCTCTCCGGGTCGGGGCATCCGTTAGGGTGATCCTATGAGTCCCATCCTTTTCGTTATTGCTATGGAGAGGCTGTCCCACCTTATTCAAGATGCCATTGATATTGGGAGTTTCCACCCGGTGGCCATCAACAGTTTCTGTCCCCAGGTGACCCACTTATTCTTTGCGGACGATGTCCTTATCTTTCTTGAAGGTAATGAGGAGCAGTTGAGTGTCATTATGGATATTCTGGATTGTTTTTGTTCGGCCTCTGGTCAGAGACTTAATATCCAGAAATCTAGGATGATGTGATCTAAAAATATGAATCCGAGAATTTGTAAAAGATTAAGTGATTTGTCTGGTATTCCTCTTACTAATTCTCTTGGGAACTATCTGGGGATTCCTCTCCATAGTGAGAGAGTGTCGAAAGTTTCTTTTAAAGATACTTTGGACAAAGCCAATACGAGGTGTGCCACGTGGAAAGCCAAGACTCTCTCCCTCGCTGGCCGTCTGACTTTAATTCAATCTGTGAATTCCGCTGCTCCCAACCACATCATGCAGGCTTGTCAGCTTCCGAATCCTGTGCTTAATGATCTTGATAAGATTAACCGAAGGTTCCTGTGGGGGGAAGCTGCGGAGGGAAGAAAGATCCACCTGGTGCCTTGGAGTGAGGTTTGTCAGCCCAAAGATTCAGGGGGTTTGGGCATTAGGAGAGCTAAGGATAATAATAAAGTTTTATTAATGAAACTCCTTTGGCGTATGTGGCAATGCCCCTCCTCTCTCTGGGTTCGCCTTCTTTGTGGTAAGTATCGAAAAGATAAGATCTTTGAGGGCCCGAAAGAGAGAGTTATCAATTGTTCCTTCCTCTGGAAAGGGCTTAGCGCCGTTTTTACTGAGTTTTGCTTGGGGGTTGGTCTGGATGTGGGTAATGGTAAGTCCATAAGCTTCTGGTTTGATACCTGGATTGGGGATAAACCTTTAGTGGATGTGTGCACTTCCCCCCTGCCTAGTGATATCCAAAACTGGAGGTTAGCCGATGTGGTGGACTCTGAAGGGGACTGGGTTTGGCCTAAATTTGATTCTTTCTTTAGCCTTGAGACTCTCCTTAGAATTAGAGGAGTGAAGGTGAGTAATCAAGAGGAAGACATGGATAAGCATTGCTGGGCGCTGACTAACAATGGAGTCTATTCTTGCAAATCTGCCTTTGAAGCTTTTTCCCTTAACAGGACTGATAATCCCTCGGATATTTGGAAGACCATTTGGTCCCTTAAAATCCCCTACCGCATAAGGAGCTTCCTGTGGCTGGGCGTTAAAGACAGATTACTTACTAACTCAGATAGATACAGAAGGCATTTGGCGACCTCTGGAGCTTGCGGTAGATGTAGAGGCCATGTTGAATCGTTGTGCCACGCTCTTAAGGATTGCCCTAAGAGTGAAGAGGTTTGGAAAAAAATTCTCCCTCATCATACTTTCTCTTCCTTCATGTCCCATTCTGTGAACGACTGGTTCTCAGATGGTATTAGGGGAAAGTTATTGTCTTATATGGAGCATGGGGACATTTTCTTTGCCATTATCTGTCATCAAGTGTGGAAATGGAGGAACGAGGAGATTTTTGATAATAAAGTTGTGCTTTTGCCTAACTTAGCTGAGTTCTTCTTGAAGAAACTCTCCTCTATTATTGATAGTTTCAAAGGTGAGTCCCTTGCCAGATCTTCCCCGAGTAGTGATGTCCACCTCGTGAGCTGGAGCAGGCCGAGAGAGGGGGTTGTGAAGCTGAATACTGATGGTTCCTGCCTCAGTAATGGTAAGATTGCTGCCGGAGGTGTTCTTAGGGATGCGAGAGGAGCCTGGCTTTCTGGGTTTACCCAGAATTTGGGTTTGGGTTCTTCCTTCTCTACGGAGCTCTGGGGCATTCTCTCTGGGATCCAGCTGGTGATTAGGCTGGGTGTTAAGAGGCTTCTTGTGGAGTCAGATAACTTGGAGGCCATCAATATGATTTTGGGTAGTCATGCCATGGGTCTTCATAGCCGCAACCTTATTAAAGCTATTAAGAGGCTTAGCCCCTCATTTGATATCCTTGAGTTCAGCCACATTTTCCGGGAGCAGAACCGTGTTGCAGATCACTTGGCGGCGGCAGGCCATGAGGGGGTGTTAGGTGTTTCTACCCTTACCGTTCCCCCTATCGCTCTTTCTCCTCTTCTTTTAGAGGATAGGATTGGGGTTAGCTTTCCTAGGCTAATCCCGGTGTAGTTGCTTGTTTTGCTTTGCTTTCCTTTCCTTTTCTACCAAAAAAAAAGATACAACTTTCTATGGTTCAAAATTACTTACCCTAATTCTTGCTTATCCTTTTGTCATCGTTAATGCAACTTTACTATATGAGCATCCAAATTGCAGTTTTTTTAAGTGCCTCCTAGCTAGTGTTTTATTCACATTATACTACTTAGTTTTATTGTGAATTGGGTTTAACTTTCTAAAAAACATAAAACATGAGAGAAATTGTCTTACACTTAAAACCAATGTTGTTAGATCCGGACCCGATCGGAACGACAGCTCCGATGGGGAACCGACCAGGTTTCCAATCCGAGTCATGTTGAATTTATTGAACTTCCAATAACAATTGGGGTCTAACTCGAAACACGACAGGCCAACAAGGACCCACAAAGATATGAAAGATTTGGTTGTTGAAGATTACTTAATTCTTGAAGAGCATAAGCCCACTTCAAACCTCTCAAAGAAGAACTCTAGAAACTCAACACGAAAGGGTCTTTTAAAGACTGATACAAGGAACAAACCATTAGATCTAGTCAATTAGAGAAAACGATCATCTAACGAATTATATCCGAAAAAAAGTCTTACTTGCTTGTCGTCTAATTTTTATGTCTCATCGACAACCCTTTGGAGGATTAGACACTATATATGCGAGCAACCCATTCAAATCAAGAACAAGAAGTTTCTTTTTCAAACGAATAGCTGGTGGTCTTATTGATAAAGTCGTGGAACTTTCTGCGATGGGATTATTATTATCTTTTTCGCTAATTTTATTTTTTTAAGAAAATAAGTAAAAAACAGAAATCGATCTGTTCTCAGTCATATCGTAAACTATTGACAAACCAAAAACCAAGAAAAGAATGGGAGAAGATGGATATATTTTTAGGGATTAATTCAACTTTGGTCTTGTGAATATAGAATTACGAAAATGCAGGTATTGAATATTGGGATTTATGTTCCCACCAAGGGGAAATATCCCTTTAGGTCCCTCTAAAAATTTTCTTATTTTAAAACTTACTCTAAACTTTTAATTTTACACTTAAAGCATGAAATTAGCCTCCAAACTATATCCATAATACCCAATTAACTCTCCAATCAATAAATAAATATAATGTAACCTAATATAGAGTATAATAACTAAAATTTAGGATACAGATATGACATCTATTATAAGACATGATGAAGAGAAAGATTGCAAAACCAAAGTATTGGAAAGAATCCAGAAATGAAAACCCGAAACAAGAATAACAATTAATCACAAGAAAAAGTGCCAAAATTAAGCTCTGATGCCATAACAAATTTGTAGAATGAAGAAAATAGTCTACTTGGATTTGAATAACAAATCAAGAGTTTACAAAGAGGAAAATAACAACCTTACTAAATAGTTAGGTCTATTTTCGTTGTATTATTCATTTTATTCATACTTTAGGACCATTTATTGCTCGAGATTTTTACACCCACATCACCTTGTTAAGGCTGAATGGCCACATCAGGAGAAGCAAAATAACTTGGGTTATGATCACCTACCATTATGACTGCTACCTCTATAGAATTTGTTGGGTTTTGATCGATTGATTGATTTGTTTTGAGGAATGAGTGTTTACAGCAGAAGGATAATCCAAGATAGGCTAATGAGATTGCAATGGATATTACCAGTACAAGTAAGCTTTTGTACATGTATGGAATTAGAGATTCCCAAATATTGCTTCGTATGCCTTCCACCTCCATCTTCTTTTTGTTATTATTTCTGCTTTGAAAGTGCAAATTATGGAATGAGGTTGGTGAGGTTTTATTCTATTTATAGGGGAATTACTTTGTAAGTAAAAAAGGTAAGAAAGTTTAGTCAAATATTTAAATTAATTTCCTTCCTTTTGTGTTTTAAGAGGAACATTCCATTTTATTCCGAGCCAATGTATAAATTATTAGTTAATATAACCAGATACAACTTTCTATGGTTCAAAATTACTTACCCTAATTCTTGCTTACCCTTTTGTAATGGTTAATGCAACGTTACTATATGAGCATCCAAATTGCACTTTTTTTGAAGTACCTCCTGAAGGAAAATAGACAAGCCTAGGCGCAGCGGAATAATAAAATTTTATCTATTTTATCTATTTCCATTTTCCAAGATCTGTTAATTGTTATTTCATATAAAGAGGGATAGAAAGTAATACCTTCGGTGAAGAACTATCTACGGTTGCAAATGAAGTGCCCACAACTCTTAATCTGTGTATCACGAACAATAAAAGAAACAACACAGAAAAAGATAACTAATCAGTAATCAACCTTAATAATAGTAATCGCAATGATTGCCTCTAACAGAAATCGATACGAGATCAAAGAGAGAGTAAGAAAGATTGTAATTAGCCGAGACGGTTGCGGAACGATTCCTCTAGCCCGTCTATTTAGTGTTGGCCGAATTATGGGTTAGGGAGTCTATTTATAGACTTCTCAAAACCCGAATCCCAGTTGTGTTAGGTAATTAAATAATTGGAATTTTATTCGGAATAGGATTCCTAATTAGATAATTAAATAAACACTTTACTATTATCTAAATAATAACTAATTATATCTAGATAATTATTATTAATCAAATTAATAATTAATTAATGTTAGAGATAATTAATTAGAGTTTCAATCACATAAAAACTTCTAATTAATATTATCATATAATCCTTTAATTTAATTCATAACCATAATCAAATTATAATTATTAATCAAATTAATTTATCCCTAATTAATCTATAAATTTCGGTCCATATATAGTGTCTCACTAATTACATTTTCGTCCTCCGATTCCAAGTCCCATATGCGACCTATTAGGTTCTTTATTGCCACTAGCCGTATATATCCTTTGAAATTATTCATCACGATTAATTCCAACATATATATAACGGAATACCGTCACGAGCTGTTACTAGCAGAACCTATGATATTCCCCTAGAGCAATTAAAAAGTCAGGTTGATAACTGACGTTAACCTTTCTGTATTAGGTACAGTATAATACGATCCTTCATCAACTATATCATGTCGGTCAATTCCTTATAACCATGGAACGTGTCAAGGTTACATATAACGAAGAGTCCGGTTTTACTTGTACAGGTTGAATTCACTCTAAAAGATAAGTTAAGTGAAATGTTCATTTCTACTCTTAACTCTATCACCTTGTAAGGATTTCAGTTAATTCACCACAAGCGGCCATTTGGATATATCTCCCACTTATCGGGAGTGATGAATGCTCAATCTGACATTAACTATTCCGCAATTACTTTGTGTGATACCCAACCCTGCTCTCACACACCCCAGGCTCTCACCTGTTGGATCGTGCTCGCACAGAATCAAAGTACCAGACTCCATAATCCAGAATCACTAATTAACGAATGTTTGAGTCTGAGGATTAGTTATACCTACTAATACCAATAAGATGAACAGTTGAAACATTAGATAAATCAATCCATACTGTTATCTCAAGTCAGATCCCAATCCTAATGAACTCCTTCACCGGATCCATGTAACTGTCTAGATATCTAAATATCTAAAGCTTGTGAGATCAGCTTTCTGTATCGACAGAAAACACTGTTACATGCAAGTCTCAAAAGTAATATGCCAACCCCTATAACATATTACTTGACTTGGGTTTACTTTAAGTCTATTGGTCTATTATAAAGTATAGTCTCACTTCATACTTGTATGAACATTTTATAATTATATATTAAATAAACTTAGGGTTACTTTCTTTATGAAAGATTTGTGCCTTTATATATAGTTACATTTTAATGCTATATATCTGATTAAACAAATGATTAAATAAACAATTTATTCATTAATATTTATATCCTAAAACAATTGTCTATAGGACATAAACCCCAATATTCTCCCACTTGGACTAAAGCCAATTGTTTCTAAAAACATTCCCATAAGCGTTCGTATGACGATCATGAACCTTTTGGGGTCAGACATTCTTTTAAATGGATCTATAAGATTGTGCCTTGGTGGGCACTCTTTTAATTCTCACATCTACTCTTGTTGTTATCTCTCGGAAGAGATGGTAACGACTGAGGTAGTGTTTGGACGTATTATAAGACTGCGGGCCCTTAGCAAGAGCAACAACCCTATTGTTAATCTCATTAACAATGTCAGGTACCACGCCTAGTTCATTAATGCATTCCAAACTTCCTTTTAGCTTCTTCTGAAGCTGCTACATATATATATATATATATATATATATATACATATATATATATATATATATATACATATATATATATATACTCTGATTTAATTTACTGGCTCGGTCACGATTTCCTGCTCGGAACTATTCCAGCTAATCGTACCTCTTTCAGAATAAACTTGTATTCCGTAAGATCATTTTTATCTGTTTGATGACTTATATCTGAAAGTCTCCAACTTTCAAATTTCATCTCCATATACCCGGAACATATCTTCAGTCATTTTAAGTACTTAAGAATGTTCTTGACAACAATCTAGTGACCATCACTCGGATTGACCTATAATCGACTTTGTCATGCTTAAAGCAAAAGTGATGTTAGGTCTAGTGCAAAATGCTTTGAGCACTTTGTCAGCGTGTTTAGACTAGGAGGGGTCAAGCAGTCTTCTCAATCTATCTCCGTAGATCTTAATCCTTAAGATGTAAGCTGCTTCTCCTAAGTCTATTATGGAGAATTTTATCCGATAACCAAAATTTTCACCGATTGCAGTATAGCTACGTCGTTCCCATTAGTAAAATATCATCGACATATAATACTAAGTAAACGACCAAGCTCTCACTAGTTTACATGTAAAGGCTCATACGAGCTCCCACTAGCTTACATGTATAGGTTTACAAGAGCCTTGTCATAAGTCGTAGGTTTATCGTCTAATACGTGAACCTCTTCGTCGTCTCCCACTAGAAATCCAAATCTCTTTGGGATTTCATCGGCTCCCACTAGAAATCCAAATCTCTTTAGGATTTGATGAACTCGGCCAGACATATGAGTTAGTAATGTCACCAGTGTCTCATCCTGTGAGACAGATTCGAGTTCCACCTATCGCTTCCGCTATTTCAGCCAATCCTTCTTCTTGAACTTCTTCAAGTTCAATCACGCTTTCTACTTGTGTTTCTAGAAGAAACTCTTTCTCTAGAAATACATCGTATTTGGATACTATTACTTTCGATCATCCGAATGATAGAAGTAATATCCTACTGTTTCTTTCGAAATTCTAATGAAGAAATATTTATCAGATTTAGGGTCTAACTTAATCTGATGCTATGTATTTAACATATGCTGAAAACCCTTAAATTCTCATGAAAGAGAAACTGAGTTTCTTTTCCAATAAACAATTCAAATGGAATAGAACTTGGCGGTTTTATGGATACTCGGTTCAAGGTAAATAAGGTGGTTTCTAGGGCGTAGCCTTTAGAACATCTTTGGAAGAGAGGTTGTGCTTATCATGGATCGTACTATATACCATAGAGTACAATTTCTCCTTTCAGATACATCCGGGTGTATACGGAGGAGTCCATTATGAGCGAATCCTATATTCAATTTAGATAATTCATAAAAATCATTAGAAAGATATTCTCCACGACGATCTAATCGAAGCACTATAATATTCTTTCTTATTTGTTTTTCTTACTTCATTCTTGAAGCATTTGAACTTTCTCAAAAGCTTCTGACTCATGCTTCATCAAGTAGATGAATCAATATCTGGTATGATCATTTTATGAAGCTAATGAAGTGATTGAAACTTTCTCTTGCTTGTGTTTGACGTATGACTACATACATCTGAATGTACTAGTCTTAGAGTGTCTGATACACATTCTCCTTTATTGCTAAAGGGTGTCTTTGTCATCTTTCCTTTAAACAAGACTTACATGTGCCCATTGATTCAAAATCAACCGAGTCTATAAGCTCATCTTGATGCAGCTTAGACATGTGTTTCTTGCTTACATGGCCTAGGTGACTATCACAAGTAAGTTGAATTATCTATCCTTTAGTTCTAAAAGTAAAAGCACCATCATGACCCTTCTTCTAGAAAGAGTCTAAGTACTTCTTACAGTTCCTCTTCCAATTCCCTTCTTTACCATATTGGTGGCATTCCCTTCTTGCTTTTATTGACTTGGGTTTAATGCATTTGTTCTTCTTGGAATCTTTAGAATTGGAAAACTTCCTTTTCTCTCGTGAGATCCCTCAATAACAAGTGCTAGCATCACTTTCTTAAGATTTGGGCTCAACTGACTTGAGCATATTCAAGAGCTCTTCTAGAGAGGTCTCTGAGTTTATTCATCTGATAGTTCGAGATGAACTTATGAATAAATCTCTAGGAGGGATTGTAGAACTAAGTCGACACTTAATTCATTATCCATCACAAATCTAATACTAGAAAGCTTTGGTGATGTAGTCAATCATCTTGACACAAAGTGCCACAATAGAAGAACCTTCTTGCATCTTGGAGCGAAACATTCATCGCTATCTCACAGCGTCCGCATTTGAGTATGTTTCTCAAAACACCTCTTCCAAGTGTATAACCATGGAATACGTATCCATGTTCTCATGTTGCTTTTGTAGCTCTAGTGCCATAACTGCAAGTATGATACATCCTGTACATTCATCATCTGATTGGTGCTTCCGGTAAACATCAATCCTCTTAACAGGAGCATCATCAACAAGGACATTGGGTATTGACGTATCTTAATACATACCCAATCTTTTCGAACTTCAGAACAATTTTGATGATGAGTATCAGTGTATCTTAATACATACCCAATCATTTCGAATCCTCAAAACAATTTTGAGTTTGCCAAAATAGTTGGTGAATTTTGAACTATTCAATTTGTTATCGGTTAAAATATTACGTAGATCCATTTTAGATATGATGATTCAGAGTATTTACTTGAGAGTGAGATAGAGTGACGGATGTTATTCATTTGCTTAATTCATTTACAATTTAAATACGTTGGTCTTTTATGTTTTTAAATTGCTCCCACTATTTTACCAAATTAATAACCCTCAATATTAATTCGAAGAATTTCACAAATCCTTAGTGAGCTAGAATCCTAACTCCTGAAATTTCACCTTGAGTTTGCTCAACAAGCTAGTTTCATTCATTAGGTAGATTCATGCAATCAATCACATCAATCATGTGATTCCTAGGTTATTGAGTTACTAACCACATTAGTAACTGATATGTTTTGTTTATCAATCCCAACCATATTGCCCATTAGGTTAGAACAACATGAGTTTGCTCATCCAATTATTCTAACCCAATTTAAGTATTACCCCATATTCGTGAAAACGATTTTCGATAATTCAGGGGTTGCCATAAGACCATGAGCTTGAGTTTGCTCAACAACCCAAAGGCCTCCAGTACTACCGACGGAATTATAATATTAGGGAGGGGCAACCGATTTTAATAACTTGCTTATTTACTTAACTTTTAATTAGTGAGGGATTTTATTTTAAGTCTCATAATCTAACCTAGTCTTGATTTGCTTTAGCATACATCAGACACATACAATTTACATTGGTAGTTATGGACATATTATCTAAATTATTCCGTTGAGCCAGAAACGGAATAAAAGGTCAAACCTAGGGAAATACTAACTATTACATATTTCTCTTTAGATCATTTGTCTTCCCCATGGCGCCTTAAAATTACATCAATATTAATTTCTATACTACTAATGTCACACCCGACCCAAATCGGCATCGGGTATGAATGGAAAATAGGATATCGAATGCCTGTCTGTCTGAAACACGAATCTATTTTCTCATAGATAAAAATTTATCTGGACTACCTAAAATTTTATTAATTATTTGTCTTGGACTTGATAATTCTATCAAGCTTCCTACGTATCCCGAACTTCTTTTAATATTTAAACCGGGAATCAAAGTCATGTAGTTCTACCTATTTTAGGTAGTTCTCTTAACTTAGGTAGTTCTCTTAACTTATTAACACGTTTTAACTTATTCACACGTTGAATGACACGCTAATACTTTAATTAGATATTTTACTTTGTTATAATCTTTATATATATGAATCATTTTATCAAAACGAATCCAATCGAACAACCTTTTATCAAAACGAATCAAATCGAATAACTTTTTATCAAAACGAATCAAATCGAACAACGTTTTATCAAACCGAGGCTTTATCAAACAAATGCTTTATTAAACGAAATTCGTAATCAACAAACGCTTTATCCAAGCAAATTCGAAATCAAACAAACTTAACATTATATTCGAAATCATCAAATATTTTCAAAACGTAATACTAAATTTGAGTGTGTGTCCATCCTCGAATTCCACCCGTGTAGCTTATCATAACATCAATCATATCAATAATCGAGATATCTCATTCATATCTCGTCTTGCCTAACGTTAGGACTACCATCCGTGCACTCTGGTCACACCGCCCTTAGGTATGGTCTTACAACTACTAACCCTACCCCGGGCAATCCTAGATGGACAAAACATTTTATTTATCTTTCAAACTATACAACTCATGAAAATTATCCAAAATAATAACAACCGCAATAACTATCTCAATCCAAAAACAATTCGTATAAGATCATCAAATTCATTTTCTCGACCAAAATTCCAAAATACCACGATAATAAATAATTATTCTTCAAATAATCAAAATCAAAAGTATATAAATATTTTAAACAATATCTTAAACGATTTAACAAAATATATTCCAAACCACGTAAATCATTTAAAACTGAAACTTATTTTTATCTGTCACCCGAATAGCTATTTTAGATCGAATATACGTACCGTTAGACTCGTTTATTATCATAAGTCTATTTGAACTAATTTTATATTCAAATTCATGTATTCACGTACCCATTTTATATTTAATTTTATACCGACCTGATTGACAAATATCGGTATTACTCCTTCTAACTTTATAACTTATTTTAATTCGATAAATTAACGTCACTTAATTATTATATAGAATTAAATTTTAAACCGAACATTTCTATTAGACTATTTATGTTCGTCACCGAAATTGTAAACTGTCACACTAAACTGATATCGTTAATTCTGACCGAAGGTTCAGTTAGACTCGTGACACTGTTAGGAGTCTATCCGTACAAATTTTATATTCTGAACTTTTGTACTAATTTTATTGATTCTAATTTTAACTTGACTAATTAAAGTTGCTCACAATATTTTATTAATAGACTTTAAAATATAAAATTATTCTTATTGAATTATTTTCGGTCACTGAGATAATAATTTTAAACCGACGTAGTTAATTCAGACTGATTATATCTTTAAACTCGTGACGCTACTAAAAGCCAATTAATACCGAATTAAATTTCACTTCAATGAATCTAAAGGACAACTGTCTAAATTTTATATTCTTATTAATAAAATATAGACTTGATAAATAACTACTCGTAAACATGTTAAAATTTAACGAAACAGAACCTAACTTACTCAAAATCATACTTATAATATTTTAAAAATAATTTAAATCTAAAATACAGTTACCGAAATGTCGTTTCCGGTCTCCGTTGTCGGCCGCCGATTTTACCGATCGCTGAAATACCATAAGCGTCATTACTCTTAAATCTTTAAGAGTCGTAAGAAAAATAAAACTTCATTTCATCTTTTCATAATTTTGCTTATGTGAAACTCATTTTATAAACTAGTTTTAATGATGATATATATAATTTAAAGAAAATCAATTTCTTTAAAAAGAACAAAATTCATTTCTATAAGAAAACAATTTCTTTAAAAATTCATTTCTTTTATAAAACTTGAAACATTCTAAAATGGAAATCAATTTAAGAACAACTTTAACAAATTATCAACTACTAAAGAAAAATACCAATGTATATGATGAGATTATAAACATGATAAATATATATAAGTCTCTCCCTCTTTTCTCTTTTATTCTTATATGAAAATTAAACTTATGTGTCATTTATATAATCAACAAGTGGTTTACTTTTAACAAGTGGTATTTTTACATTTTGAACAAGTGTTCTTCAAAACTCCAAATCATGCCACATATTATTATTATTATTATTATTATTATTATTATTTATAATTAATTAATATGAATTAATTATATCACGCACTTTCTTTCTTACTTTCTTACGTATATATATGATTTGATAACTGAAAAATATTGATTTTGATCCTCTTAATTTATAGTTTTTATAAAACTTACCCAAAACTTTTAATTTACACCTAAAAACATTAAATTAAACTCGAGAAATTAAACTCGATAGTATATTTAAATTCATAATTAATTAATACTATAAAAATTATATTATAATCTATATCGAAGATTAGAATTTTAAACACGGACATGACAACTAAAGAATACTTCAGCTAATTTGAAGGGAATTAGATGAGAAGAGAAATTACAATAGATAGTAGATAAGGCAGGACACGCAGGTCCTATTTTCCAAAAAATGCCAAAAGACTAAATAGAGGATCCAAATATGTCCATAACTCCAAACATGCAAAGACTCAATTAAATAAACTTAATTGGTTGATTACATAAACTGTTTATGTAATATTTTAGTTAATTAAATTAATCCTTAAATTAATTTTATTATCAATTTAGTCATTTACTTAACTTTTCTATCAAATTAACCTTTAATTAAATTTTGTATCATTTATATTTTATTCTAATTAAAATATATCAAACATAGACTTAATTAGACTTTTCAAAATATAACTACACAAAATATCAATTATTTGTGTTCAATTATTTTACCAAAATTATTTACCGTGTTTAATTCAACCGTATCCGATAATTAAACATCAAATAACTTTGCAAAATCAATTCCAAAACACAAAACTTTTAAGACGAGAGATTATTAAATTATTGTGTTTAACTATTTTACCGAAACTGTTTAATGTGTTTAACTAGTATATCAAGTATAATTATTAAGCACAAAACAGTTTGCAAAATCAAATTAAAACACATATAATTACCATATACTTTTATTAATTATAACAATTATATATCAATAAACTTATATGGGCTGATTCGTTGTTCCTAAATTTTAATTTTGTATCAATGAAATAGTTCGTCTAATTAATCGTATCATAATATCTTTAATTAGATAACTCAATTTAATCTTATACAATTTAAAATGGACAACGATTAAATCATATGGATTAATTAATTCTATATATATTAATTTTAGTTTTCTGAAAAACTATAATATTTTTTTGAAAAACAAAAAATAAACGTGACGGGACAAAAAAAACCGGGTTCGTCCTCGTTGAGAATCTCATTCGCGACGATAGGCAGCATTGCTGCCAAAAGGAGGCAGCAATGCTGCCACAAACAATTACAAAATTGTGTTATGCGAAAGTGCTGCCACTTTCGCATAACACAATTCAATTAATTTTTTTTTTAATATTTTATTTTAAGAAACTTTTTATATATATATATATATATATATATATATATATATTTATAAAACTATTTTATATTTATATATATAACCTTTTCAAACATATATATCAATAATTAATCTTAAATCGTTAATAAAATCGAATTCTTCAAAGATTAATCTAATTAATTCTTTTAACGATTCAAACGGTTAAACCCTTAATCCACAAAACACGTATATCACATATACAATATCGTTTTAATCAACCGTATAATTCTACAAACCCTTTGTTAATTAATCGAATCATAAAACATATTAATCTCATCTTAACCGTTTAAATATTTTCAATCAAATTAAAAACTCCATTTATCTTTAGATTAATTAGATAAATCAAATTTATTATTTAACCTAACAATAAATCTATTCAATCTGATAGAAAAACATGAAATAACAGATTAACATAGACTCTGATACCAATGAAGGAAAATAGACAAGTCTAGGCGCAACGGAATAATAAAATTTTATCTATTTCCCTTTTCCAAGATCTGTTAATTGTTATTTCATATAAAGAGTGATAGAAAGTAATACCTTCGGTGAAGAACTTTCTACGGTTGCAAACGAAGTGCCCACAACTCTTAATCCGTGTATCACAAACAACAAAAGAAACAACACAGAAAAAGATAACTAATCAGTAATCAACCTTAATAATAGCAATCGCAATGATTGCCTCTAACAGAAATCGATACGAGATCAAAGAGAGAGTAAGAAAGATTGTAATTAGCCGAGACGGTTGCGGAACGATTCCTCTAGCCCTTCTATTTAGTGTTGGCCGAATTATGGGGTTAGAGAGTCTATTTATAGACTTCTCAAAACCCTAATCCCAGTTGTGTTAAGTAATTAAATAATTGGAATTTTATTCGGAATAGGATTCCTAATTAGATAATTAAATAAACACTTTACTATTATCTAAATAATAACTAATTATATTTAGATAATTATTATTAATCAAATTAATAATTAATTAATGTTAGGGATAATAAATTAGAGGTTCAATCACATAAAAACTTCTAATTAATATCATCAGATAATCCTTTAATTTAATTCATAAACATAATCAAATTATAATTATTAATCAAATTAATTTATCCCTAATTAATCTACAAATTTCGGCCCATATATATAGTGTCTCACTAATTACATTTTCGTCCTCCGATTCCAAGTCCCATATGCGACCCATTAGGTTCTTTATTGCCACTAGCCGTATATATCCTTTGAAATTATTCATCACGATTAATTCCAACATATATATAACGGAATACCGTCGCGAGCTGTTACTAGCAGAACCTATGATATTCCCCCAGAGCAATTAAGAAGTCAGGTTGATAACTGACGTTAACCTTTCTGTATTAGGTATATTATAATACGATCCTTCATCAACTATATCCTGTCGGTCAATTCCTTATAACCATGGAACGTGTCAAGGTTACATATAACGAAGAGTCTGATTTTACTTGTACAGGTTGAATTCACTCTGAAAGATAAGTTAAGTGAAATGTTCATTTCTACTCTTAACTCTATCACCTTGCAAAAATTTCAGTTAATTCACCACAAACGGCCATTTGGATATATCTCCCACTTATCGGGAGTGACGAATGCTCAATCTGACATTAACTATTTCGCAATTATTTTGTGTGATACCCAACCCTGCTCTCACACACCCCAGGCTCTCACCTGTTGGATCGTGCTCGCACAGAATCAAAGTACCAAACTCCATAATCCAGAATCATTAATTAACGAATGTTTGAGTCTGAGGATTAGTTATACCTACTAATACCAATGAAATGAACAGTTGACACATTAGATAAATCAATCCATACTGTTATCTCAATTCGGGTCCCAATCCTAATGAACTCCTTCACCGGATCCATGTAACTGTCTAGATATCTAAATATCTAAAGCTTGTGAGATCAACTTTCTGTCTCGACAGAAAACACTGTTACATGCAAGTCTCAAAAGTAATATGCCAACCCCTATAACATATTACTTGACTTGGGTTTACTTTAAGTCTATTGGTCTATTATAAAGTATAGTCTCACTTCATGCTTGTATGAACACTTTATAATTATATATTAAATAAACTTAGGATTA
The DNA here is from genome assembly GCF_963576675.1 of Euphorbia lathyris. Classification (NCBI taxonomy): domain Eukaryota; kingdom Viridiplantae; phylum Streptophyta; class Magnoliopsida; order Malpighiales; family Euphorbiaceae; genus Euphorbia; species Euphorbia lathyris. The sequence continues at coordinate 96,025,393 of NC_088910.1, forward strand.
CTTTCTTTATGAAAGATTTGTGCCTTTATATATAGTTACATTTTAATGCTATATATCTGATTAAACAAATGATTAAATAAACAATTTATTCATTAATATTTATATCCTAAAACAATTGTCTATAGGACATAAACCCCAATACCTCCTAGCTAGTGTTTTATTCATATAATACTACCTAGTTTTATTGCGAATTGGGTTTAACTTTCTAAAAAACACAAAACATGAGAGAAATTGTATTACACTTAAAAGCATTGTGGTTAGATTCGGACTCGATCGGACTCGATCGATCTGTTCTCAGTCATATCGTAAACTATTGACAAACCAAAAACCAAGAAAAGAATGGGAGAAGATGGATATATTTATGGGGATTAATTCAACTTTTGTCTTGTGAATATAGAATTACGAATAAGGAAAAATATCCCTTTAGATCCCTCTAAACTTTTGCTTATTTTAAAACTTATTCTAAACTTTTAATTTTACACTTGAAGCATGAGATTAGCTTCCAAACTATATCCATAATACCCAATTAACTCTCCAATCGATAAATAAATATAATGTAACGTAATATTAGAGTATAATAACTAAAATTAAGGACACGGATGTGACATCTATTGTAAGACATGGTGAAGAGAAAGATCGCAAAACCATAGTATTGGAAAGAATCCAGAAATGAAAAACAGAAACAAGAACAACAATTATTCACAAGAAAAAGTGCCAAAATTAAGCCCTGATACCATAACAAATTTGTAGAATAAAGAAAATAGTCTACTTAGATTTGAATAACAAATCAAAAGTTTACAAAGAGGAAAATAACAACCTTACTAAATAGTTAGGTCTTTTTTCGTTGTACTATTCATTTTATTCATACTTTAGGACCATTTATTGCTCGAGATTTTTACACCCATATCACCTTGTTAAGGCTGAATGGCCACATCAAGAGAAGCAAAATAACTTGGGTTGTGATCACCTGCCATTATGACTGCTACCTCTAAAGAATTTGTTGGGTTTTGATCGGTTGATTGATTTGTTGTGAGGAATGAGTCTTTACAGCAGAAGGATAATCCCAGATAGGCTAATGAGATTGCAATGAATATTACCAGTACAAGTAAGCTTCCGTACATGTATGGAATTGGAGATTCCCAAATATTGCTTCGTATGCCTTCCGACTCCATCTTCTTCTTGTTATTATTTCTGCTTTGAAAGTGCAAAATATGGAATGAGGTTGGTGAGGTTTTATTCTATTTACAGGGGAATTACTTTGTATGTAAAAAAGGTAAGAAAGTTTAGTCAAATATTTAAATTAATTTCCTTCCTTTTGTGTTTTAAGAGGAACATTCCATTTGATTCCGAACCAATGTATAAATTATTAGTTAATATAACCAGATACAACTTTCTATGGTTCAAAATTACTTACCCTAATTCTTGCTTACCCTTTTGTAATGGTTAATGCAACGTTACTATATGAGCGTCCAAATTGCAGTTTTTTTAAAGTACCTCCTAGCTAGTGTTTTATTCTCATAATACTACTTAGTTTTACTGCGAATTGGTTTTAGCTTTCTAAAAAAACACAAAACATAAGAGAAATTGTCTTACACTTAAAAGCAATGTGGTTAGATCCGGACCCGATCGGACCGACAGCTCCGATGGAAACCGACCAGGTTTCCAATCCGAGTCATGTTGAATTTATTGAACTTCAACATTCCATTAACAATTGGGGTCTAACTCGAAACACGACAGGCCAACAAGGACCCACAAATATATGAAAGATTTGGTTGTTGAAGATTACTTAATTCTTGAAGACCATAAGCCCACTTCAAACCTCTCAAAGCAGAACTCTAGAAACTCAACATATAAGGGTCTTTTAAAAACTTATTCAAGGAATAAACCATTAGATCTAGTCAATTAGAGAAAATGATCATCTAACGAATTATATTCGAAAAAAAGTCTTAATTGCTTATCGTCTAATTTTATGTCTCCTCGACAACCCTTTGGAGGATTAGACACTATATCTGCGAGCAACCCATTCAAATCAAGAACAAGAAGTTTCTTTTTCAAACGAATAGTTGGTGCTCTTATTGATAAAGTCATGGAACTTTCTGTGATGAGATTATTATTGGTCTCGTGTAACGTGATAGTATTAGTGGGTTCAGCAGCTTCAGTCTGGTCCATAGTAACAGTTTGTTCTTCCTCCTGATCACATGGAGTTTTCTCAAGATCGATCCCCTGAGCTCGCAGGAAGTGGGAATCCTTTGAAATGACAAAGTCAAGTGGAGTTGCATCCACAGGAGTCATCTCAGAGGATTTCTTCCTCTTTAGGGGTTACTCAAGTTCACTTTCACTATCTTCTTCAGGCTCAGCTCTTCTCTTCTTTGCCTCGGTGGGTTCAGCCTTTTTCTTGGCTGACTCAGCTTATGGGGATTTAGTCAGCACCACCTTGATCCTTTTAGCTGTCTGAATGGCAGGTTTAGCTTTAGGAGCAGAGTCATATTTTCTTTTCTTTCCTTTAACGGGCAACTCAGCTTGCTCCTCTCTTCCACAGTCTCCTTTCCTTTCTTAGACTTACACTTGAAAGGAAGGCTATGTGCCAAGCCGACCAAGATTCCTGAGGTGATCTCAGTGCCTACTACACTTATTTCCTCCTTGAAGCTGAACTTGTGATCCTGAAGAATTTTGGTGATGAGAGAGCCCATCCTGAGGATCCCAGTGCTTCGTTGGAAAGCCCCAATGAGAAAAACGGGCATGTTGAATGGTTGGTAGTTGAGCATATACTTGATGACGCATTGCTCAAAGTTTGAGGCCGAGGAAGAGGCATTGACCTTTGGAAAAAAGTAGTTGGTCATGATGTAGTTTGCTTGTCTTTGAGGCCGACCCAAACTTGTACTGGAGACTTCACCCACGTGATTCTTGGGCTTACAGAACTCAGCCTTGTACTTAACGTACTTGTAGTCATTTGTTCTCCTCAGTTCTACTCCTTCTTCTTTGAGATCTAGCAGTATAGCGAGATATGAAGGGGTAATGGTAATCTGCTTCTGGTTAATGTAGGTTACCATATAGTCAGTGTCATCATCACCCACAGTCAGGTTAGCGTAGAACTCAGTTACCAGTCTTGGGTAGGTTGTTCCAGGGAGTGAGAAGAGGGTGGTCCATCCGTTCTTTGAGATCCACTCGTAGAAGGGTTTCTCAACTTCCATGAAGCTCTTAGAGCACCAGCGGGAACGGAAGACATTGAGTTTCTTAACACTGTTGAAGACAGGAGTGAACTTCCTTTCCTTGGGTTTCTTGTTCTTGTTCTTCTCCTTCTTCTTCTTCGAAGGAGTTGATTGCTCAGTACGGGGGTTTTCACTGAGGATGCTGACCTCACCCATTGGCTGGTCATGCTGACCATGGGTTTGTTTCTGAGACTCTAAGGAAGAAGTTTCTTGATACTCCTGCTCAGCTGGAGAGGGGGGATCAATATCGGAGTGGTTGTCCTTGTATTGGTCACTGGAGTTGTTCTGGGAATCGTTCGACATGGTGTTCTTGGGAAGTTCTTGAGAAAAATGCAGAAGATTGGAATTTGAGAGAGAGAAATCGAGTGCGAAATTATCAAGCGTATGGTGAATAGTGAGAAATCGTTAGAGAGGTTGATCTGATAGGTCAGAATAGCAGTGGGAATTTGAACCACTCGGGGTCATTCAATTCTGACATTAATGACACATTCGGTGCATGGTTTTCCTAATGATTACGCTTACGTCATCCTAGTTGGCTACTTGAATTCGCTTGCAAGCATTAATTGCGCAAGTTGTTTTACTCAACATCTAAGGTACTCAACGTTTGAGATTTTGAGAGTTATATATTTGCATAGTGAATCACTTAGTATGCATGTCGACTCAGCGTGAAGCACTTACTCAGCATGCATAGTAATTTAGCATTTAATAATCACTCAACGTATTTAGCAATTCAGCATATAGTGATTACTCAGCATATACAATAATTACTCAGCATGTTATAATCACTCAGCATTCATTGTATTTGGAAATTTATTGAAGAGGATTAAACATAGCTTCCCTTAATATGCTAAACTGTTCACGAGCCAGCGGCTTCGTGAAGATATCTGCAAGCTGTTCATCCATTGGAACATAGGTCAGCTTGATCCCACCTTTGAATACATGATCTCTGATGAAGTGATGCCTAATGATGACATGCTTCATCCTACTGTGCTGGATTGGATTTTTTGATAAGTCAATGGCACTCTTGTTGTCACATTTGACTTCAATGGTTTTAGTTTGAACTCCATAGTCCTCTAGCTGTTGTTTGATCCATAGTACTTGGGCAACACAGCTTCCAGCAGCAATGTACTCAGCTTCAGTTGTTGACAGGGCAACTGACGACTGCTTCTTACTGAACCAAGACACTAGACAGCTTCCAAGGAAGTGACATCCTCCTGAAGTACTTTTCCGCTCAAGCTTGTCTCGTCCATAGTCAGCGTCAGTGTATCTAATGACTGTGAAATCATTAGTGTTAGGATACCATAAACCTGCATTCACTGAGCTTTGCAAATATCTAAGGATCCTTTCTACAACTATGTAATGAGATTCCTTAGGGTTAGATTGATATCTTGCACAGTAGCATACTGAGTACTGAATATCTGGCCTACTTGTCGTTAGATAGAGTAGAGAGCCAATCATACCTCGGTACAACTTGCTGTCTACTGACTTACCTTTTTCGTCAGCACAGAGTACATCGTCAGTACCCATTGGGGTAGATATTGGCTTATAATTTTCCATTTTGAATTTCTTCAATATCTCCTTGGCATACTTAGTCTGACTGATAAAGATGCCATTCTTGCCTTGTTTGATTTGGAGTCCAAGGAAGAAGTTAAGTTCTCCCATCATTGACATCTCAAACTCAGTTTGCATCTGCTTACTAAATTTCTTGCACATAGACTCATTAGTGGCACCAAAGATAATATCATCAACATATATTTGTGCCAGCAGGGTATCTTTACCCTTTTTCTTAATGAATAAGGTTGTGTCAGCTTTTCCTCTGACATAGTTTCTGGTCCGCAAGAAGCTGGTCAACCTTTCATACCAAGCACGTGGTGCTTGCTTCAGGCCATACAAAGCATTTTTGAGTTTATAAACATGGTTTGGGAACTTGGGATCCTCAAACCCTGGAGGCTGACTAATATAAACCTCTTCATTTATAACTCCATTAAGAAATGCACTTTTGACATCCATTTGGAACAATTTAAAATTCATAAAGCTAGCATATGCACATAATATTCTTATAACTTCTAATCTAGTTACAAGGGCAAAGGTCTCACCATAGTCAATACCTTCCTGCTGACTGTAACCTTGAGCTACGAGTCTGGCTTTGTTCCTGACTACGTTTCCTTGTTCATCTAGCTTATTTCGAAATACCCACCTTGTTCCTATAATCTTCCGACTTCTTAGATTTGGCACCAAGTCCCATACTTCATTTCTTTTGAATTGATCAAGCTCCTCTTGCATTGTATTTATCCAGAACTCATCGTTCTCAGCTTCTGAGAAGTTTCTTAGTTCAAGAACTGACACGAAGGCTACGTTGCTTAGGTATCTCCTGAGTTGATTTCTTGTCATTAGGGTGTTCTCAGCGGCATCAAGAATGCTACTTTCAGAGTGTCCTATTGGAATCTTGATCTCTTTTGGCAATGTAGTTTCCTCAGGGGTAGGTGTTTCCACAATCTCTGCAGGTTTGAGTTGGTCAGTAAAAATAATTTGAGGTTCATTTTTACCTTTGGTCAGCCCTTGAGGTAATGACACAGAGGCTTCATTTTGGTCAGCTGATACTGAGTATTGGTCATCCTCAGCTGATTGATTTACCTTTACTGCAGGGTCAGTTTCTTCGAACTCAATATGTACAGACTCTTCTAGGACTTGAGTTCGTTTATTCAACACCCTATATGCTTTACTGTTTGTTGAGTAGCCTAAGAAGATAGCTTCGTCAGCTTTTGAATCAAACTTAGCAAGGTTGTCTTTAGTGTTTAGAATAAAACATTTGCAACTAAAGGCACGAAAATATCCAATGTTGGGTTTTCGTCCTTTCCAAAGTTCATAAGGGGTTTTCTTAAGTATAGGTCTGACTAAAGCCCTATTGAGTATATAGCAAGCTGTGTTGACAGCTTCACCCTAGAAATACTTTGGAAGCCTATTCTCACTCAACATTGTCCTAGCTATTTCGACTAAGGTTTTGTTCTTCCTCTCAACTACCCCATTTTGTTGAGGAGTTCTAGGAGCAGAAAAGTTATGGTCAATGCCGCTGGTTTCACAAAATTCATCAAATTTTTTATTTTTGAATTCTCCACCATTATGACTTCGAATGTGAGCTAATTTTAGGTCTTTATCATTTTCAAGTTTTCTAACCATTATTGAGAACATCTCAAAAGCTTCATCCTTGCTACTCAGCAGGATGACCCAAGTGTACCGAGAGAAGTCATCTACAATGACCAAGGAAAATTTCTTACCACCCAAGCTCAGCAGCTGGACTGGTCCGAAGAGATCCAAGTGTAGTAACTCCAATGGACGCTTGGTTGAGACCACATTTTTACTTTGAAAAGATTTCTTAGTTTGTTTTCCTTGCTGACAAGCATTGCATAATTGATTCTTCTCAAACATGAGCTTAGGCAATCCCTCAACTAATTGCTTTCTTGCTAATTTGGCAAGGAGGTCCATGCTTACATGACCAAGTCTCCTATGTCATAACCAGGAATTGTCTTCCTTTGACACTAAGCATATATTCTTTGAAAACTTCTTTTCTAAATTCAGCATGAAAACATTGTCAACACGAGGTGCAGTTAAAATCAAATCATTTGTTTTGCCCTCGAGTATTTTACACTCAGTGGCATCAAATATAACCTTTCTACCGTTGTCACACAGCTGAGCTACGCTCGGTAGGTTATATTTAAGTCCTCTGACTAGGGAGTCTGACTCAATAGTAGGATTACCACCAACAGTACCTGACCCTACTATCTTACCCTTTTTGTTGTCTCCAAAACTTACATTTCCACCTCGTTTATGCACAAGTGTGATGAACTGAGTTTCATCACCAGTCATATGCCTTGAGCATGACTGTCAATGTACCACAACTTTGACTTCTCAGCACACCTCAGGCCTACCTGCAATATAACTAGTTATCTTTAGGTACCCAAGTCTTTTTGGGTCCTCGTTTGTTAGGGTCAGCAGGTGATACATCATACTTAATTTTATGACGGCACACATTGATAGTGTGGCCATTCTTCCCACAGAAGTCACAATAAACCTTCCGATGGGGATACCTTACTTGCTGGTCAGCACCTTGGTGCTGAGCATGCCAACACACCTTGGTGGTGTGTCCTTTCTTTCCGCAGAAGTCACATTGACTATTCTGTGGAGTATTCCATCTCCGCTGACTAGTACCTAAGTACTCAGTGTTTGGATAGAACCTTTTCTTAGCCGATGTATTCAACTGGTTCTGTATGGATGTGATGTCCTTCCTCAGTTTCTTAGAATCTGATTGGAATTTTTAGATTTTCATCTTGCCTGGTATTGTCCTGGAGAAGATGTCGAATGTCACTGAGTTTGACCTCCTCAATCTCATCACATCGCCTGCTGAGTGCTCGTATTTTCTTATTACACTTTTTGATAAGTGTGTAGAGATCACTTAGGGAATTTATCATTTTATTTCTGAGCAGAGGTAGAGACATTACCTTAGTTGAGTGTTCCTCATTGTCAGATCCACCAGAGAGGTCAGCTTGCTCAGAATGGCAGAGGTCAGCAGACTCATCAACCATGAAACAGATGTTCGCTGACTTAGTCGCATCAACTTCTAATGATGTTGACTCATCACTATCGCTCCATGTTGCCACCATTGCTTTTCTACTCCCCTTCTTATCTTTCTTCAAGGTAGGACAACTTGACTTAATGTGTCCAGTTTGATGACATTCAAAACAAGTAACGGGTTTTGAGCTGTCTTTCTTGTGTCTGCTGTCACTTGACTCAGCTTTGTATTTGTCATTCTTCTTGAATGGCCTTTTGCTGTATTTGTCATTTTTCCGAAACAACTTCTTCATTTTTCTAGTGAACATGGCCATTTCCTCATCATCTGATGAGTCAGCTTCGGTTGAGTCAGCTTTCATGACAAGAGATTTTTTCTTCTTGTCCTCAGTCTTTTCTTTGGCCTCAAAGTTCTTCATTGAGATCTCATGGGTCAGCAGAGATCCAATGAGCTCATCATACTTGTACGTGGTCAGGTCTTGAGCTTCTTCAACAGCTGTTTTCTTTGCTTGCCAGCTTTTGGGAAGACTTCTCAGGATTTTCTTCACATGTTCTTCCTCAGTGAAGTTCTTGCCGATTCTCTTGAGCTCGTTGATTATATTGGTGAATCTTGCATTCATTTCTGAGATTCCTTCATCATCATTCATCTCGAACAGCTCATACAACCGCATGTGTTGATTCACTTTTGATTCTTTGACCTTACTTGTTCCTTCGTAGGTAACCTCCAGCTTCTTCCAGATTTCTTGTGCTGACTCATAACCTGAAATCTTATTGTATTCTACAGCATCTAACGCACAGTGAAGCATATTTATAGCCGAAGCATTATTTTGCAATTTCTTAAGGTCATCCTCTGACCACTTAGCCTCACTTTTGACATATTTTACACCGTCAATGATTTCATAGGGAACAAAAGGGCCTTGGACTATAGCTAGCCATGCACTCATATTTGTTGCCTGAATGAAATTTTTCATCATGTTTTTCCAAAACGTGTAGTTGGCCCCGAAGAACAAGGGAGGCCTAGTTATGGATAATCCCTCAGGGAGTATCTGAGTTGTTTGTTTTCCAGGAAAAAAACGAGTGTTGTTCTCAGCCATGACAGGGATCAGCTCAAGATAGTTTTATTTTGATTAGTGAGATGTTAGGCTCTGATACCACTTGTTGGTCCCATGTAACGTGATAGTATTAGTTCCAAAGGGGGGTTAGGAACTATTTAAACTTTTTGCTTTAAGGCTGACTTATTTTAAGTTTAATACTTTTACTCAATCTCTAGGTCAGCACCGATGAGTATGTTTTTGGACAGCTTTCGTCAATTTACTAACTAGAGTTGTTTCAATTGTGAGTTGGGAAGCAACACTTAAGTCAATTTCCAACTCAGCACTCAGATTACTCAGCTCAGCGTATACAAGTTGTTATTTTACTGAGCAATATTTAGCAAGCAATACATATATATATATATATCAAAGGATAAAGGGTTAGAAGTTACTCAGCAGACTTATCCTGGTTCGGCCTCTCTGCCTACGTCCAGTCCCCGAAAATCCTTTCGAGCTTTTTGAATCCTCTACTAAGCTCTTTAAAGGTAGAGCACAAACCGTTTACAGTAGCAACTGAGTATGCAAGAGTACCGTCCTCTATTAGTCTACTCAATCCTATCTCTACCACTGAGTACTATAACTGAGTACCCAGCTTCTCTCTACCACTGAGTACTATAACCGAGTACTCAGCCTCTCTTTTCTAACCTATTACAAATGATACAAAATTTGTTCTCACTGAGTGAAGAACACTTTAGATGAATAAAATCACTCTAGAATTTTACACAAGGATAGGAGTTTGGTGTAAGTGCTTGCTTCTTTTCAAGACAGAGCTTCTATTTTGTACTTTATCACTGAATAGACTTGATGAAGATCTGTATGGATTGAAGTGTTGGAATGGCCTTTTTATAGTGATGTCCGAGGCTCCAATGATTTGAATCCCGGCATAGCCGTTGTGGGGAAACGTTCTTCTTTCATCACCACTTGGTCAGCACTCAATGCTGCAGGCCAATCCTGTCTTCTGTCTTCGTCAGACGTCAGGTTTGTCTTATTGTGTGCGTCAGATAGTCCATGCTTCTTAAAAGGTCCTTCCGATAGATTTTTGTGTCTTCTGAATTTTACTGAGAGTACGACAGGTTTTGTTTTCAACGCTGATCAATATTGAAGTTGACCTGACGATCATTCAGCTTGACACAGCGGCTTCGCCTTCAAGCTTTAGAAGAAGACATTTTCTTTCTCAATGCTGAGTTGCATTTTAACTCAGCTCCGGCTGTGCGATTTGTATCTGCTGACTTTGTCTTGACTTTCTCTTAAGGATACTTAATTCCTGTTCTTATTAATCAACTTACTCAACATTGAACAAACTCATTAGTACAATTAAATCAAAGCACTTAAATTTAATTGTGTTAGAATATTTTTATCATGGTGATTTACTTAAATAATTTTGTTAAATCAAAATCATATGAAAGGTGTTTCAACATTTATTATTATCTTTTTCGCTAATTTTATTTTTTAAAAATTAAATTATTTAAAAGAGAAAAAAAAAAGTAAAAAACAGAAATCGATCTGTTCTCAGTCATATTGTAAACTATTGACAAACCAAAAAACCAAGAAAAGAATGGGAGAAGATGGATATATTTTTGGAGATTTATTCAACTTTGGTCTTATGAATATAAAATTACGAAAATGCAGGTATTGAATATAGGGATTTATGTTCCTAATAAGGGAAAATATCTCTTTAGGTCCCTCTAAACTTTTGCTTATTTTAAAACTTATTCTAAACTTTTAATTTTACACTTGAAGCATGAGATTTGCTTCCAAACTATACCCATAATACCCAATTAACTCTCCAATCAATAAATAAATATAATGTAACCTAATATTAGAGTATAATAACTAAAATTAAGGACACGGATGTGACATCTATTGTAAGACATGGTGAAGAGAAAGATCGCAAAACCATAGTATTGGAAAGAATCCAGAAATGAAAAACCGGAACAAGAACAACAATTATTCACAAGAAAAAGTGCCCAAATTAAGCCCTGATGCCATAACAAATTTGTAGAATAAAGAAAATAGTCTACTTGGATTTGAATAACAAATCAAGAGTTTACAAAGAGGAAAATAACAACCTTACTAAATAGTTAGGTCTATTTTCGTTGTATTATTCATTTTATTCATACTTTAGGACCATTTATTGCTCGAGATTTTTACACCCACATCACCTTGTTAAGGCTGAATGGCCACATCAAGAGAAGCAAAATAACTTGGGTTGTGATCACCTGTCATTATGACTGCTACCTCTATAGAATTTGTTGGGTTTTGATCGGTTGATTGATTTGTTGTGAAGAATGAGTCTTTACAGTAGAAGGATAATCCGAGATAGGCTAATGAGATTGCAATGAATATTACCAGTACAAGTAAACTTCCGTACATGTATGGAATTGGAGATTCCCAAATATTGCTTCGTATGCCTTCCACCTCCATCTTCTTCTTGTTATTATTTCTGCTTTGAAAGTGCAAAATATGGAATGAAGTTGGTGAGGTTTTATTCTATTTACAGGGGAATTACTTTGTATGTACAAAAGGTAAGAAAGTTTAGTCAAATATTTAAGTTAATTTCCTTCCTTTTGTGTTTTAGGAGGAACATTCCATTTGATTCCGAACCAATGTATAAATTATTAGTTAATATAACCATATACAACTTTCTATGGTTCAAAATTACTTACCCTACTTCTTGCTTACTCTTTTGTAATGGTTAATGCAACGTTACTATATGAGCATCCAAATTGCAGTTTTTTAAGTACCTCCTAACTAGTGTTTTATTCACATAATACTACTTAGTTTTACTGCAAATTAGGTTTAGCTTTCTAAAAAAACACAAACCACGAGAGAAATTGTATTACACTTAAAAGCAATGTGGTTAGATCCGGACCCGACCAGACCGACAGCTCCGATGGGGAACCGACCAGGTTTCCAATCCGAGTCATGTTGAATTTATTGAACTTCAACATTCCAATAACAATTGGGGTCTAACTCGAAACACGACAGGCCAACAAGGACCCACAAAGATATGAAAGATTTGGTTGTTGAAGATTACTTAATTCTTGAAGACCATAAGCCCACTTCAAACCTCTCAAAGCAGAACTCTAGAAACTCAACACAAAAGGGTCTTTTAAAAACTGATTCAAGGAACAAACCATTAGATCTAGTCAATTAGAGAAAACGATCATCTAACGAATTATATCCGAAAAAAAGTCTTAATTGCTTGTCGTCTAATTTTATGTCTCCTCGACAACCCTTTGGAGGATTAGACACTATATCTGCGAGCAACCCATTCAAATCAAGAACAAGAAGTTTCTTTTTCAAACGAATAGTTGGTGCTCTTATTGATAAAGCCGTGGAACTTTCTACGATGGGATTATTATTATCTTTTTCGCTAATTTTATTTTTTAAAAATTAAATTAAGAAAAAGAGAGAAAAAAAAGTAAAAAACAGAAATCGATCTGTTCTCGGTCATATTGTAAACTATTGACAAACCAAAAAACCAAGAAAAGAATGGGAGAAGATGGATATATTTTTGGGGATTTATTCAACTTTGGTCTTGTGAATATAAAATTACGAAAATGCAGGTATTGAATATTGGGATTTATGTTCCCAACAAGGAAAAATATCCCTTTAGGTCCCTCTAAACTTTTGCTTATTTTAAAACTTATTCTAAACTTTTAATTTTACACTTGATGCATGAGATTAGCTTCCAAACTATATCCACAATACCCAATTAACTCCCCAATCAATAAATAAATATAATGTAACCTAATATTAGAGTATAATAACTAAAATTAAGGACACGGATGTGACATCTATTGTAAGACATGGTGAAGAGAAAGATCGTAAAACCATAGTATTGGAAAGAATCCAGAAATGAAAAACCGAAACAAGAACAATAATTATTCACAAGAAAAAGTGCCCAAATTAAGTCCTGATGCCATAACAAATTTGTAGAATAAAGAAAATAGTCTACTTGGATTTGAATAACAAATCAAGAGTTTACAAAGAGGAAAATAACAACCTTACTAAATAGTTAGGTCTATTTTCGTTGTATTATTCATTTTATCCATACTTTAGGACCATTTATTGCTCGAGATTTTTACACCCACATCACCTTGTTAAGGCTGAATGGCCACATCAAGAGAAGCAAAATAACCTGGGCTGTGATCACTTGCCATTATGACTGCTACCTCTATAAAATTTGTTGGGTTTTGATCGGTTGATTGATTTGTTGTGAGGAATGAGTGTTTACAGCAGAAAGATAATCTGAGATAGGCTAATGAGATTGCAATGAATACTACAAGTACAAGTAAGCTTCCGTACATGTATGGAATTAGAGATTCCCAAATATTGCTTCGTATGCCTTCCACCTCCATCTTTTTCTTGTTATTATTTCTGCTTTGAAAGTGCAAAATATGGAATGAGGTTGGTGAGGTTTTGTTCTATTTATAGGGGAATTACTCTATATGTACAAAAGGTAAGAAAGTTTAGTCAAATATTTAAATTAATTTCCTTCCTTTTGTGTTTAAGCGGAACATTCCATTTGATTCCGAACCAATGTATAAATTATTAGTTAATATAACTAGATACAACTTTCTATGGTTCAAAATTACTTACCCTAATTCTTGCTTACCCTTTTGTAATGGTTAATGCAACGTTACTATATGAGCATCCAAATTGCAGTTTTTTTTAAGTACCTCCTAGCTAGTGTTTTATTCACATAATACTACTTAGTTTTATTGCGAATTGGGTTTAACTTTCTAAAAAAAACACAAAACATGAGAGAAATTGTCTTACACTTAAAAGCAATGTGGTTAGATCCGGACCCAATCGGACCGACAGCTCCGATGGGGAACCGACCAGGTTTCCAATCCGAGTCATGTTGAATTTATTGAACTTCAACATTCCAATAACAATTGGGATCTAACTCGAAACACGATAGGATAACAAGGACCCACAAAGATATGAAAGATTTGGTTGTTGAAGATTACTTAATTCTTGAAGACCATAAGCCCACTTCAAACCTCTCAAAGCAGAACTCTAGAAACTCAACACAGAAAGGTCTTTTAAAAACAGATACAAGGAACAAACCATTAGATCTAGTCAATTAGAGTAAACAATCATCTAACGAATTATATCCGAAAAAAAGTCTTACTTGCTTCTCGTCTAATTTTATGTCCCCTCGATAACCCTTTGGAGGATTAGACACTATATCTGCGAGCAACCCATTCAAATCAAGAACAAGAAGTTTATTTTTCAAACGAATAGCAGGTGCTCTTATTGATAAAGTTGTGGAACTTTCTGCGATGGGATTATTATTATCTTTTTCGCTAATTTTGTTTTTTAAAAATTAAATTAAGAAAAAGAGAGAAAAAAAAAGTAAAAAACAGAAATCGATCTAAACTTTGGTCTTGTGAATATAGAATTACGAAAATGCAGGTATTGAATATTGGGATTTATGTTCCCAACAAGGGAAAATATCCTTTTAGGTCCCTCTAAACTTTTGCTTATTTTAAAACTTATTCTAAACTTTTAATTTTACACTTAAACTATGAAATTAGCCTCCAAACTATATACATAATACCCAATTAACTCTCCAATCAATAAATAAATATAATGTAACCTAATATTAGAGTATTATAACTAAAATTAAGGATACGGATGTGACATCTATTGTAAGACATGATGAAGAGAAAGATCGCAAAACCAGAGTATAGGAAAGAATCGAGAAATGAAAAACTGAAACAAGAACAACAATTAATCACAAGAAAAAATGCCCAAATTAAGCCCTGATGCCATAAAAAATTTGTAGAATGAAGAAAATAGTCTACTTGGATTTGAATAACAAATCAAGAGTTTACAAAGAGGAAAATAACAACCTTACTAAATAGTTAGGTCTATTTTGTTGTATTATTCATTTTATTCATACTTTAGGACCATTTATTGCTCGAGATTTTTACACCCACATCACCTTGTTAAGGCTGAATGGCCACATTAGGAGAAGCAAAATAACTTGGGTTGTGATCACTGCCATTATGACTGCTACCTCTATAGAATTTGTTGGGTTTTGATCGGTTGATTGATTTTTTGTGAGGAATGAGTGTTTACAGCAAAAGGATAATCCGAGATAGGCTAATGAGATTGCAATGAATATTACCAGTACAAGTAAGCTTCCATACATGTATGGAATTGGAGATTCCCAAATATTGCTTCGTATGCCTTCCACCTCCATCTTCTTCTTGTTATTATTTCTGCTTTGAAAGTGCAAAGCATGGAATGAGGTTGGTGAGGTTTTATTCTATTTACAAGGGAATTACTTTGTATGTACAAAAGGTAAGAAAGTTTAGTCAAATATTTAAATTAATTTCCTTCCTTTTGTGTTTTAAGAGGAACATTCCATTTGATTCAGAACCAATGTATAAATTATTAGTTAATATAACCAGATACAACTTTCTATGGTTCAAAATTACTTACCCTAGTTCTTGCTTACCCTTTTGTAATGGTTAATGCAACATTGCTATATGAGCATCCAAATTGCAGTTTTTTTTAAGTACCTCCTAGCTAGTGTTTTATTCACATAATACTACTTAGTTTTACTGCAAATTGGGTTTAGCTTTCTAAAAAACACAAAACATGAGAGAAATTGTATTACACTTAAAAGCAATATGGTTAGATCCGGACCTGATCGGACCGACAGCTCCGATGGGGGAACCTGTTGGGGTTTATGTCCTATAGATAATTGTTTTAGGATATAAATATTAATGAATAAATTGTTTATTTAATCATTTGTTTAATCAGATATATAGCATTAAAATGTAACTATATATAAAGGCACAAATCTTTCATAAAGAAAGTAATCCTAAGTTTATTTAAGTAGTTATAAAGTGTTCATACAAGCATGAAGTGAGACTATACTTTATAATAAGATCAATAAACTTAAAATCAACCCAAGTCAAGTAATATGTTATAGGGGTTGGCATATCACTGTTGAGACTTGCATGTAACAATGTTTTCTGTCGAGACAGAAAGCTGATCTCACAAGCTTTAGATATTTAGATATCTAGACATTTACATGGATCCGGTGAAGGAGTTTATTAGGATTGGGACCCGACTTGAGATAACAGTACGGATTGATTTATCTAATGTGTCAACTGTTCATCTCATTGGTATTAATAGGTATAACTAATCTTCAGACTCAAACATTCGTTAATCAGTGATTCTGGATTATGGAGTCTGGTACTTTGATTCTGTGCGAGCACGATCCAACAGGTGAGAGCCTGGGGTGTGTGAGAGCAGGGTTGGGTATCACACAAAGTAATTGCAGAATAGTTAATGTCAGATTGAGCATTCGTCACTCCCGATAAGTGGGAGATATATCCAAATGGCCGCTTGTGGTGAATTGACTGAAATCCTTGCAAGGTGATAGAGTTAAGAGTAGAAATTAACATTTCACTTAACTTATCTTTCAGAGTGAATTCAACCTGTACAAGTAAAACCGGACTCTTCGTTATATGTAACCTTGACACGTTCCATGGTTATAACGAATTGACCGACAGGATATAGTTGATGAAGGATCGTATTATACTCAGTGTTATAAAAGTCGTAAGGCGCTAGTCGGGCGGACAAGACCTCAAAAGATTAATCGGGGATTAATCGGGGACTAATCGGGGATTAATCGGATATGTTTTTTTCTATTTTTTATATTTATAATTAAATAAATATTATATAAACACATTTAAAATATAAATTATCACATCTAAAAATAATATTAATAATATATAAATATTATAAATATTTGCTTTAAATAAATAATAAAATATCCATAAATATTCATAAAAAATATGTCTACTACCTTCTCCATATTCATCAAATAATTCTTTATTTTCTTCCTCAAAATATTTAATATTTGTAATTTAATATATTAAAATTAATTTTATTTAGTGCTATGTAAATTAGTTCTATTATTTTTAGTTGTTGTTGTGATCATTAATTATTTGTATTAATTATTTTGTAGCAAAAATTTTATAATTTTATGATTTGACCCGATTTTTGGCCGCCTAACCCGATTTTTAGCCGACTGGCCCGATTTTTAGCCGCCTAACCCGACTTGCCCGCCTAACCCGACTTGCCCGATTTACCCCGACTTGAACCGCCTAGGCGGAAATATATCGGACCCCCGACTTAACCCGCCCAGTTATAAAAAATCGGTCAGTGTTCTGAATTTCACTGACTAGTCGGCCGATTAGTCGCCGACTTGGCCGACTTTTAGAACACTGATTATACTGTACCTAATACGGAAAGGTTAACGTCAGTTATCAACCTGGCTTCTTAATTGCTCTGGGGGAATATCATAGGTTCTGCTAGTAATAGCTCGCGACGGTATTCCGTTATATATATGTTGGAATTAATCGTGATGAATAATTTCAAAGGATATATACGGCTAGTAGCAATAAAGAACCTAATGGGTCGCATATGGGACTTGGAATCGGAGGACGAAAATGTAATTAGTGAGACACTATATATATGGGCCGAAATTTGTAGATTAATATGCGATTGCTATTATTAAGGTTGATTACTGATTAGTTATCTTTTTCTGTGTTGTTTCTTTTGTTGTTCGTGATACACGGATTAAGAGTTGTGGGCACTTCGTTTGCAACCGTAGATAGTTCTTCACCGAAGGTATTACTTTCTATCCCTCTTTATATGAAATAACAATTAACAGATCTTGGAAAAGGGAAATAGATAAAATTTTATTATTCCGTTGTGCCTAGGTTTCTCTATTTTCCTTCATTGGTATCAGAGCCTATGTTAATCTGTTATTTCATATATGTAAATAAAAAGGGTTTTTCAATCGGATTGAATAGATTTATTGTTAGGTTAATTAATAAATAAATTTGATTTAGTTAATTAATCTAAAGATAAATGGTTAAGATAAGATTAAGATGTTTTATGATTCGGTTAATTAACAAAGGGTTTGTAGAATTAAACGGTTGATTAAAACGATGTTTGTATATGTGGTATACGTGTTTTATGGATTAAGGGTTTTAACTGTTTGAATCGTTAAAAGAATTAATTTGATTAATCTTTAAAAAATTTGATTTTATTAACGATTTAAACGAAACGGTTAGAATCGATTAACTATTGATATATATTTGAAAAGTTATATATATAAATATAAAATTGTTTTATAAATATATATATATTAAAGTTTTAATTTAAATTAAAAGAAATTAAAAAAAAAATTAAGTGCTGCGCAAAACAGCAGCTATTGCTGCTGTCTGCGCATGTTGCTGCCTTTGGCAGCAACATCTCCCTCCGTCACGGATGCGATCCGTGAGGGGACGAACCCCGTTTTCGTCCCCGTAACGTTTATTTTCTGTTTTAATTTTTTCAAATACTGTTGTTTTCTGAAAACTAAAATTAATATATAGAATTAATTAATCCACATGATTTGATCGTTGTCCATTTTAAATTGTATAGATTAAATTGAGTTGTCTAATTAAAGATATTATGATACGATTAATTAGACGAACTATTTCATTGATACAAAATTAAAATTTAGGAACAACGAATCAGCCCATATAAGTTTATTGATATATAATTGTTATAATTAATAAGAGTATATATTAATTATATGTGTTTTAATTTGATTTTGCAAACTGTTTTGTGCTTAATAATTATACTTGATATACTAGTTAAACACATTAAACAGTTTCGGTAAAATAGTTAAACACAATAATTTAATAATCTCTCGTCTTAAAAGTTTCGTGTTTTGGAATTGATTTTGCAAAGTTATTTGATGTTTAATTATGGGATACAGTTGAATTAAACACGGTAAATAATTTTGATAAAATAATTGAACACAAATAATTGATATTTTGTATAGTTATATTTTGAAAAGTCTAATTAAGGGCTTGTTTGGATGGGGGTATTTTAAAGTAAGTGAGGGTAAGTGAGGGTAGCTAATCTTGTTTGTTTTGAGGTGTAATTGAATATAATAGTAAGTGAGGGTAGGTGAGGTGAAATTTGGCTGATTTTCTTTACACCTCAAATTGGAGGGTAGGGAGGTGACATATTTTTCTTTTCCAAAATTACCTTCTATATTTTATTTTAAAATAAGACATTGTTTGAATATAAAAGTAATTTTGTATATAATTTACCTTACCTTACTTTACCTTACCATCAAACCAAACACAATTACATTATTAAACCATCACTTATCTTACCTTCTATCCAAACACAACAAATTATTTCATTCACTTCATTTACCTTACCCTACCTTACTTTACTTTAAAATACCCCCATCCAAACAAGGTCTAAGTCTATGTTTGATATATTTTAGGCTTAATAGGTATCCAGCCCCCTAAACTTGTAACTTTTTTTCACCTGGCCCCCTCAACTTAGGGGACAACCTCTCAACCCCCTTAACTCTCCAAAATATCACATACAACCCATTAAACTTGTAACTTTTTTTCACCTGGCCCCCTCAACTCAAGGGACAACCTCTCAACCCCCTTAACTCTCCAAAAACATCACATACAGCCCCTTACACCCCTATATCCGGTCAAAATATTGACCCGTGTAGAAAACGCGCTGGACTGTTGACCACACCAATGCCACGTGTCATTTTTTTCTTAAATTTTTCCATGTAAATCCAGTAAATTACCCCATAAGTTGGACATCCGTAGAGTCTTCTTCCTTGATTTGCAGGTTCCCACGAAACCTTAAGTACAACATATTCACCACAAAAACATGATTCATGAGTACCCACCATGAAATCGGTTTCAAGAACAACACAAGCCCTAACCTAGTTGACAAAAAAAAATATCTCAGAAGAAGAAGAAGAAGAAGAAGGTAGATGACGAATGAAGGAGATGAATACTTACTGTTGAACTTGAATCGGAGACAGAAAAGAGGTGAATCGAAGGAATCAGAAAAGAGGAAGGATTTCTGAGGAGAAAAACGATAGGGATTTAAGAAGAAAGGGGATATTTTTACCGTTTAAGTTTCTAAAGCCAACATTCACGCGCTTTCTAATGAGTGCAATCCCAACTTATTCCATGTTAGAACCACGTAGGGGTTAAGGGGCTATATGTGATGTTTTTAGAGAGTTGAATGGGTTGAGAGGTTGTCCCCTAAGTTGAAGGGGTCAGGTGAAAAAAATTTGTAAGTTTAAGGGGTTGTATGTGATGTTTTTGAAGAGTTAAGGGGGGTGAGAGGTTGTCCCCTAAGTTGAGGGGGCCAGGTGAAAAAAAATTACAAGTTTAAGGGGCTGGATGCCTATTAAGCCTATATTTTAATTACAACTTTAATAAACTACCATTTCTTGACTTTTATAATTTATAAATAATGATAATTTATAGATAACTAATAATAATAATAAATTATAGATAAATAATAATTATAATAAATTATATATAAATAATTATAATTATAATAAATAATGATAAATTACTGAATGCTGAAACTAGATGCTGAACTGAACTGAATTGAACTGATTATTACTAAAATTAAGTGATAAAGAATATGGCCTTAGTGATATTATAAGGAAATCTAATTTTTGAAAATTTTCGTTTTGAAGTTATTAAGATGTTGTTTGGTTAGGAGAGAGAGTGTATTTTTAGAGAGAGAAAGCTCCAATAAAGGTGATTTTTGAAAAATAAAAAATGTGATTTCATGATAAATATCGTTCTAAACAATTTTAATTCTTGAATATTTTCATTTTGAGGTTGTTAACGGTTATTTTGATGAGTTAGTTAAAGTTGAGTGGCCACCGGTGTTAAAACGTGTAAAGTTCAGTGACCATACCATTAAGAATTGAAATTCAGTAACTATAATATTAAACTGGGTAAAATTCAACAATGGTAGGTGTAATTTACCCAGTACAGTATATGGTTCTTAAAAAAATGACAATAGTTCGGAAAAATATTTAGAAAAATATTTGAATATTTTTAAAAGATTATTTCTTTATATATTTTATTTTACTAATTTTAAAGGTGCTCGCTATCCTCACTTCCTTTAAAAATAAAGTAAATTTACTTTGTTTCAATAACGAATAGTATTGCGACATGTGTCAAATTAATTTAAAATAAATTATATTATATTAAAAGTTGACCTGCTATTATAGGTTACCACTAAATAGGGAAAATTAAAGTTACACAATGTAGAATATAATTCTATCCACCAAACTACTTTACGGAAATTGACACTACTTTACGGAAAATCTAAAAAACCTTTACAAATTTCCGTAACATTTCTATAATTTTCCGTAAATTAATTATTTTTTGTTAAATTATTCATAAAAAAATAATTTTAATTATATCCATCAAACCACTTTACGAAAATTAACACTACTTTACGGAAAATCTAAAAAACCTTTACAAATTTCCGTAACATTTCTATAATTTTTCGTAAATTAATTATTTTTTGTTAAATTATTAATAAAAAAATAATTTTAATTATATCCACCAAATCACTTTACGAAAATTAACACTACTTTACGGAAAATCTAAAAAACCTTTACAAATTTTTGTGACATTTCTATAATTCTCCGTAAATTAATTATTTTTTGTTAAATTATTAATAAAAAATCATTTTAATTATATCCACCAAACCACTTTACGAAAATTAACACTACTTTATGGAAAATCTATAAAACCTTTACAAATTTTCGTAACATTTCTATAATTTTCCGTAAATTAATTATTTTTTGTTAAATTATTAATAAAAAAATAATTTTAATTATATCCATCAAATCACTTTACGAAAATTAACACCACTTTACGGAAAATCTAAAAAACCTTTACAAATTTTCGTAACATTTCTATAATTTTCCGTAAATTAATTATTTTTTGTTAAATTATTAATAAAAAATAATTTTAATTATATCCACCAAACCACTTTACGAAAATTATCACTACTTTACGGAAAATCTAAAAAACCTTTACAAATTTTCGTAACATTTCTATAATTGTCCGCAAATTAATTATTTTTTGTTAAATTATTAATAAAAAATAATTTTAATTATATCCATCAAATTACTTTACGAAAATTAACACTACATTACGGAAAATCTAAAAAACCTTTACAAATTTCCGTAATATTTCTATAATTTTCCGTAAATTAATTATTTTTTGTTAAACTATTAATAAAAAAATAATTTTAATTATATCCACCAAACCACTTTACGAAAATTAACACTACTTTACGGAAAATCTATAAAACCTTTACAAATTTCCGTAACATTTGTATAATTCTACAGAAATTAATTATTTTTGGTAAATTATTAATAAAAAATAATTTCATTCTATCCACCAAACCACTTTATGAAAATTGACACTACTTTACGGAAAATCTATAAAACCTTTACAAAGTTCCGTAACATTTGTATAATTCTACGGAAATTAATTATTTTTGATAAATTATTAATAAAAAATAATTTTAATTCTATTCACCAAACAACTTTACCTAAATTGACACTACTTTACGGAAAATCTATAAAACATTTACAAATTTCCGTAACATTTCTATAATTTTTTGTAAATTAATTATTTTTTTGTTAAATTATTAATAAAAAAATAATTTTAATTCTATCCACCAAACCACTTTACGAAAATTTATACTACTTTACGGAAAATCTATAAAACCTTTACAAATTTCCGTAACATTTCTATAATTTTACGTAAATTAATTATTTTTTGTTAAATTATTAATAAAAAATAATTTTAATTCTATCCACCAAACCACTTTACGAAAATTAACACTACTTTACGAAAAATCTATAAATCCTTTACAAATTTCCGTAACATTTGTATAATTTTACATAAATTAATTATTTTTGTTAAATTATTAAAAAATAATTTTAATTATATCCACCAAACCACTTTACGTAAATTGACACTACTTTACCGGAAATCTATAAAACCTTTACAAATTTCCGTAATATTTGTATAATTTTACGTAAAATAATGATTTTTGGTAAATTATTAATAAAAAAATAATTTTAATTCTATCCACCAAACCATTTATGTAAATTGACACTACTTTACGGAAAATCTATAAAACCTTTACAAATTTTCGTAACATTTCTATAATTTTACGTAAATTAATTATTTTTTGGTAAATTATTAATAAAAAATAATTTTAATTCTATCCACCAAACAACTTTACGTAAATTAACACTACTTTACGGAAAATCTATAAAACATTTACAAATTTCCGTAATATTTTTATAATTTTACGTAACTGACCCTCGAATTTAGATTTGTGATAATTTATCCCCCACCTTGCTTATTTTAAAGGGTTAAGGTGCAAAAATACCCCTAACTTTTTAGATTAGGAGCAATTTTATCCCCTAACATCTAAAATGGTACAATTTTACCCATAACGTTAGAAGCCAGGAGCAATTTTACCCCTAATGTTAATAAATTGGATTAATTTCAGACACTATTATAAAATACATATATTTTTGTTTCTTATTCTGCACCAATTGTATAACAATTCGTTTTTAAAAAAGAGATTTCATATTTTTTTTAATAATAGAATTGGAGATTAATATTTATAAATTCAGTGATTTTTTTGATTTTTTCTTGTCTAGTTCGTACAAAAAGACAGTATATTTTTTTATTTTTTTTGCATCCCAACATATTCTTGCGATCTGTTACTGATAAAATGATGCACATGTGAAATGTAAATGACAAAATTCATGACCGAGAAGACAGTTTGATCAATTATTTCTCAAATTGAACCAATTTATCAACGTTAGGGGTAAAATTGCTCATGGCTTCCAACGTTAAGGGTAAAATTGCACCATTTTAGACGTTAGAAGTAAAATTGATCCTGGCCTAAAACGTTAGGGGTATTTTTGCACCTTAATCCTATTTTAAACAAATAACTCATCAAATTGCTCAAGTGGAATAAATAACTCCTCAAGTTGCTTATTTAGAACAAATAACTCATAAACCCTAAAAAACATTCAACATAATATTACATCAGAAATAAAAGATTTCAAAATATCGGTTACTACATCTAACTAATCTACTGATACATTAACTAAAGCGCAAAAAAAACTCCCAAAAAATTAATTTGCGTAAAATTGTTCAAATGTTATGGAAATTTGTAAAGATTTTATGGATTTTACGTCAAGTATTGTAATTACTTAAAATAGTTTAGTGGATAGAATTAAAATTATTTTTATTAATATTTTACAGAAAAATAATTGCTTTACGTAAAATTGTACTAATGTTACAGAAATTTGTAAAGGTTTTATAGATTTTCCGTAAAGTAGCGTCAATTTTCGTAAAGTGGTTTGGTGGATAGAATTAAAATTATTTTTGATTAATAATTTAACAAAAAATAATTAATTTTCGTAAAATTATCGAAATGTTACGAAAATTTATAAAGGTTTTATAGATTTTTCGTAAAGTAGTGTCAATTTACGTAAATAGTTTGGTGGATAGAATTAAAATTATTTTTTATTAATAATTTACCAAAAATCATTATTTTACGTAAAATTATACAAATATTATGGAAATTTGTAAAGGTTTTATAGATTTTCGGTAAAGTAGTGTCAATTTACGTAAAGTGGTTTGGTGGATAGAATTAAAATTATTTTTTTATTAATAATTTAACAAAAAATAATTAATTTACGTAAAATTGTAGAAATGTCACGGAAATTTGTTAAGGTTTTATAGATTTTCCGTAAAGTAGTGTCAATTTTCGTAAAGTGGTTTGGTGGATAGAATTAAAATTATTTTTTTATTAATAATTTAACAAAAAATAATTAATTTACGTTAAATTGTAGAAATGTTACGGAAATTTGTAAAGGTTTTATAGATTTTCCGTAAAGTAATGTCAATTTTTGTAAAGTGGTTTGGTGGATAGAATTAAAATTATTTTTTTATTAATAATTTAACAAAAAATAATTAATTTACGTAAAATTATAAAAATGTTACCGAAATTTGTAAATGTTTTATAGATTTTCCGTAAAGTAGTGTCAATTTACGTAAAGTTGTTTGGTGGATAGAATTAAAATTATTTTTTATTAATAATTTACCAAAAATAATTAATTTTTATAGAATTAACAAATGTTACGGAAATTTGTAAAGGTTTTATAGATTTTCCGTAAAGTAGTGTTAATTTTCGTAAAGTGGTTTGGTGGATATAATTACAATTATTTTTTTATTAATAATTTAACAAAAAATTATTAATTTACGGAAAATTATAGAAATGTTACGGAAATTTGTAAAGGTTTTTTAGATTTTCCGTAAAGTAGTGTCAATTTCCGTAAAGTAGTTTAGTGGATAGAATTATATTCTACCTTGTGTAACTTTAATTTTCTCTATTTAGTGGTAACCTGTAATAGCACGTCAACTTTTAATATAATATAATTTATTTTAAATTAATTTGACACATGTCGCAATACTATTCGTTATTGAAACAAAGTAAATTTACTTTGTTTTTAAAGGAAGTGAGGATAGCGGGCACCTAATTTTAAATTGTTCGTTGATTTATTTTGTTAAACAAGTAAATGTAAAAAAAAAAAAAATTGGAAAAATATTTTTCGTCTAACATATTGTTTGTCTATTATTTTTTACAAATTTATGTGTTTGTGGAGATTGGAATATGCTGAGGATATGTTGAAAGCATGTGATGGTGGGTAACACCTTTTTCCAAGTACTCATTACTAAGTTTTTGCGTTTACAGTCTGCCGCATCCACTTTCTTTAAATTATTGTCACGTACCGTGGACTTCTTTCTTTTATTTATTTTTACAATTTACTCGATCCCATAATATGTTTTAATAAAAAAAACAATTTTATTTCAATTTTATTTACTCAGATTTTTATAATATATGATAAAATTCTAATTGAAAAATGATTCATCTAAATAATATTTAATGAGTTCTCAACCGAGAAATTAAAGAAAAAAAAAAGGATAATGCTTATTAGAACAAGTTCCATCACAATTAGTTGGAATAACATGTGTGTTTTATAGAAGAATTCATTAATTAATCGTCATAGTGTAATTTGATAATTTTGGTCAGATTAAAATAGCTTTGTAATAAAATAGGATTTCAGATAAAAAATTTATTTGAATTCTAATTTATCTTTAGGTACTTTTTTTTTGTAATAATAATTTTTTTTAATGCAACATATGTTTTTTTAGTATTGGACTCATTAAACCCCTTTGCCATTACTTCCTCAAAGCCTAGAAACAAGGTTTGATAAATATCAAATTGCTTAATTGAGAAAATTGAGAAAGCTGATTTTAGGAAAAATTGTAATTTGTAGCTTTTTCTAGAAAGCTGCTTTTAAAACTAATGCGGACAACAAGTTTTTTTTTTAAAGAATGTGGACAACAAGTTATATGTCATATATTGGAACAAAAATAACTCTATTGATTATTTCAATCTAATTACAAAAAAAAAACCTCATATATATTTTTTAGCATATACTGCATTTCATCCTTTGCCTCTCAAATCCCTAATGTGAAAACTTCCAAGTTGTCATCTCTTAGAAATCTTTTAGTTACCATCGCTGACATCATGATGGAGCTCCGACGAGCCTCCATCGCCAACAGTAGCATCTCCCGACTTTGTTTGAGGTATTTCCTTAATTTCTCCAAGCTGCTATCTCTCAAATATCGTAGACTTTTTGTTTGAGATTTTGGTTTTTGGCACCTGAACTTTCCTGATGTGCTATCAGTCCTTTGATTCTGATTTTTTCATCAGTTAGTACTACTGGTCAAGTTTGCATTGTTCTAGTTGTTTATAATATGTTATAACTTCACAATTTATTACCGGTGGAATAATTTTATAACTTCATAACTAGTGGTTCTCAAAATTTTCTAGTAGAATTCATTGCTAGTGGAATAATAAAGGTGCACTATTTACAAGACTGTAATAATTACTCCATTTCTGTATATTTCTAATGAGAAAGAGTCTTTATTCAACTTGTATAATTTTTAAGTCAAATTTGCCATAGTAACTAACTTTTTAGACCCTAGGTCCTATAAAACACAACACTTGGTGAAGAGAATGAGAATGTTAATGCATGCCTTTGTTCTAAAGAATACAAGAACCTAATAAGAGATCGAAAATTCCATATGCATATTTAGTTGGCATTATTGAGTATCGATGATTGGTTGTGTAATACGTGACATAAAAAAAACAAAATAACGTCAATCATTTATGAAAGCTGGTACAATTACAAAATAGATTGTGCATACCTCTTCTTGCACGATGTTTTCGTATTGTCCCCTACGACTTAGATAGCTATCAAGTCCTCCACCTTCCCATTCTCCCGGATTCATCTCATGTCTACTTTTGATTCTATATTTGACCTTGGCCTAGCACATGGTCGAGTCACTGTAAGATCACCAGTAGGATCTTATGTATTACCATTTATATTTCATGAACATATGTTGCTGCTATATTATTTCAAGATAACAAATTTGTCTTAATAGACTATAAACTTTCTTTCATGTGATCCATCTTTGCAGCAAAATTCGTACACACATCAGTGCAATCGTGAAATTCACATTCTAACTCTTTATATTTTTTGTATTCTTTCATCATGTGCGGATAACATCCAAAGAAGAATATCCTTGTGTAGCTCCGATATACATCATTTCTTTACCGAGAACTAATATAATTGTCATAAATTCTTTTTATATGTATTTATCACTTATAATTGGAATTATTCATACCACAAATAATTCCAATTATTTATGGTACGAATTCGGTATGGACATGTCCATAAGTGTGAACTTCTCCATTCCAACAATGGTTGAGTGTACTTCATCATACTCTATCTTTTTTCAGGAGAATATCTATTTTATATCCTCTCACACTTTAAAAAACATTGCATTAGATCAATGACATTAACAATATATTTTTCAAAATCTGGATTAATGAGTGGACATGAAATATTGAATCCTTAACATGTTCACAACTGATATTGCATAGTTTTTCTCTGTGATTAGTAACAACATTATTAACTTCATTACTCGGTGCACCACGTCATACGTGTTGGTCCCTTATAACGTGACAAGTTAGTTCCAAGGGGGGATAGGAACTATTTAAAAATTTGTCCGTTGAGGCTGACTTCTTTTCTTATGAGAAGGTTTACACAGCGTCACTAAATAGTTTCAAGACACAAGCTTAGTCAGCTCGTGACTAAGTCTGCTTCTTTACTTGAGTCAGGAAATAGCACTTAGAGTCTATTCCTGAACTCAGCTTCTTAGTAAACTTAACTCAGCGTGAGTTCTTTACTTAGTCAGTTTTATAGCAAGCAATATATATTAAAGGAGTTTAAGGGTTAGAAAGATATTACTCAGCAGACTTATCCTGGTTCGGCCTCTCCGCCTACGTCCAGTCCCCGGAACTCGTTCCGAGCTTTTTGAATTCTCTACTGAGCTCTTTAAAGGTAGAGCACAAAACCTTTTACAAATAAAAGCTGAGTATAACAAGAGTACCTTCCTCTATACCTCTACTCACTCCTATATCTACCGCTGAGTACTATAACCGAGTACTCAACCTCTCCTTTCTATTCTTCTAGAAATGATAAAGTGTTTGCCCTAAACAACAATTGCTAAGACACTTTAGATGATTGAAAATCACTCTAGACTTTTACACAATAATATAGAAATTGGTGTAAGGTATTTGCTTTGCTTTTCTCACAGAAACTTCAAGTATGAATTTGGTCAGCGTTTCGATTAATTGAAGATCTGCATGGATTGAAGCAAATGGATGACCTTTATATAGTGACACATGAGGCACCTGGTTATTTCGAATTTCGAAATAACCGTTGGAGGGAAACAGATTCCTGTCGTTGTCACTCTGGGCGTGCTCAGCGTCGTTGGCCAATAGGATTCTTGCATCTTCTGTCTTCGTCAGTCCTCGGCAGAATGTTTCGACATTTAAGGAAAAGTCCACGAGACAGCTTCCTGCGCCTTCTGAACTTTTTCCAAAGTAGAAATACTTTGTCTAGAAGTTGATCGTTGTCTGCCGCTGTCCAGACTGCATTATCGTCCAACTCAGCAGCTTTCACTTGAAGCTTTTGCTTCGAAGGCTTCTCGATCCTTCTTTCGCTGAGTCGTCGTTTTACTTGATACGGCTTCGTTTTGAACTCTTGGGCCGAATGGTCTTGATGTGTTGACTTGGGCTTGGCTTCCACTTTATGGGCCTCTGGGCTTTTTTAATCTTCATGTCTTATAAACAATTAAACTCAACATTGAACAAACACATTAGTGTAATAAATCAAAGCTTTTAAATTTAATGTGTTAGAATATTTTTTATCATTACTTAAATAATTTTGTCAAATCAAAATCATGTGGAAAGGTGTTTCAACAAACTCCCCCATTTTGATGTTGGCAAAAATATTCAGTTGAAGAACTCAGTGTTGAGCTCCCCCATGATAGTTGACCTTATTTTATCAAATAACTCCCCCGTAAGGGTTGAGCTACTGACTTAGTTTTACTCAAAACATTTCAAGGTTTAATCGAGTAAGTCTAAGGTCAGTTTTCAGAATTAGGTCAGCTCATGGTACATATTCTATTTAACTCAGTTTTACGCGGAAGGTTTAAATATCAGAGAGCGCTGAGTAAGCTTTGTTCAATGAGTTTTAGTTAAGTGGTCATATAAGAAGTGGTCAACATATTTGATCAACACAGCAGACATATCATTAATCAATATAGACAGTGTAGCACAGTTGATTTAATGAAGATGCGTTTTAACAAATTATAACAATCACTTAAGTAAGCATCACATAAGAGTAGACGGTATGAAAAGAGATGCATATATAATTTATTTTAAATTTAAAGTCAGCACGACAAAGTTCTCAAAAAGAATACAGATATGAAGGGGCTAAAAAGCTAGCTATTCTAGTCAATACAAGTGAACCTATTTCTTCTTGTAATTAATTTGAACAGCATGTTCTATAGCTTTGCCTTTACCCTTGAATGTCTGCTGACTAACTGAAGCCTCTTCAGTTCGCTGAGTTCTTGGGGCTTGTTCTTTCTCCCCCGTTTTGCCAGCATCTTGTTTGGGAATGAAGGTTTCTTCAATGGTAGCTTGAGTTAGGCGTCTAGAGAATGCCTTTAGCTTTCTTGTGCTTTCATTCATTTCGTCAAAGATTGGAACACCCTCATCCATAATAGCTCGAGGAATCCTGACATCAACGGCACTCAGCATACTCAGAACATATGCTTGAGACTTTCCAATCCAGTGTATGGTTTCAGTGAGCATTGCAAAAGCTTGATGAAACATCTTTAGCAAAGACGAATCAAAATACTCATGCTGAGCATTGATGTGGCGCACGTGGTTGAAAGTTACTAGAGAGTACTTCAGGATCTCGTTTGTTTTGAGTTGGTCAGTGTCCATCTCTTGCTTGTTTAAGTTCAGCAGACGCACAACCTCGCTAATTTGCTCAATGGAGCATTGGGAGGAGGAGGAGAGTTGGTGATTTGTTTTCTCTTGCTCAGTATGAAGCTGGCTGAAGAGATGATGTACTTCGGTAGAAGTGGCAAATGCTGAGTTCACAGCTGACAATTGATGAATTTCACCCTGTAGAGAGTTGATGTGGTTTACCATGGTCAGCTGGAGTTCGGCCAACTTTGTTATAGAGTCCTGCCTGGGCTGTTGAGATTGCAATGAAGTCATGACACTCAAAAGATCCTTCAGACCTTTGATCTCAGTTAGAAGCTGAGTGACAGACGAAAGTTGAGTTGTCTCAACATTAGTAGACCCAGCGACATTGGTGTTTGATTGATGAAGGTCCTGGATAAGAGCTTGAGCTGAGTCAACAATTCTTCGACCAGACTCAGAGGCATTGCGATAGCTAAAGGATCCATCATTTGTTGGCCCAGATGCCGGAGGAGGAGTAGAACCGAATAGAGGTGTTGTTTGGTTCTGCTCAACATTTGAAGTGCCAGCATTATCAGCAGCTGGTCTTGAATTAGGATTTCCAGTAGAAACTGACTGGATTGGATTCTGCACTTGGAGTTGTGGAAGTGGAGGATCGTCAGAATGTGTTACTTGCCCAGGGTCAGGCTGAAGCTGACTAGATTGTGGAAGCTGAGTAAGTTCAGTGTTCACCTGAGCAGGTAATTCCTTGGCTTGCTCAACGTGTTGAGGAGCGGAATCTTCGAGCACTTGCTCGGCATTACTTTGGTTTAGGGAAGCGGTTAAGTCGGCATGTTCCTTCGGCTGAGGAACAGAGGCATGATTTTCTTGGTGCTCTGGTTGAGACTCAGGAGGATTGGAGAAGAACCTAAGGTGTACATCTGTAAGATCAGAGATCTCATCCCTCAGCGGTGAGTCACCCATTAGGTCAATAACGGGTGCTCGATATGCTTTCTTCTTTCTCAGTCTCTTTAGTTTTGGAGGAGTGGGGTCAGCAGGAATGGACTCAATGGAGTCAGTAGGTGAAGCTTCCCTTTGAACAGCGGGAGCATTTGCTGTTTGCTCAGTTTCTTCTTCGTCAACCAACTCAGTGTTGATTGGTTCAAGGTGCTCATCATCTGCTGTTTCCTCAGTGTCATCCTGACCATTTTCTTCTTCATCACACTCATCATCCAGTTCTTCTTCCTCAAACTGTTCATCCAGTTCTTCCTCGACAAACTAACCACCCAATTGGTCTTGTTCTTCCTGATCATCTAACTGTTGTTCAGTGTCAATGCCTTGACTCTGTGCATAATGTGAGTTAGGAGGAATGACGACATCAGTCGGAAGTGCATCGATAGGTCTTAACTTAAAATTGAGCTTCTTCTTCTTCCTTAATAGTTGCTCATCAACCTCTCTTTCTTCTGCCTCAGGCTCAGCTTGCCTAGGTCTTTTCTCAGCTGACCTAGATCCACCCTGTCCTTGTTGAATCCGAGGCTTAGTTCCTTCGCATACAAATTTAAGTTTCTTTGGTGTAGAAGCAACAGCTTTAGAGGTGCTCTGGACAGCCTTCCTCTTTCTTTGAGTTCTTCCCTTTCAAGTCACCGCCCCCTCAGCGTTTTGGACAGCTTCCCATTTTCCTTTCTTCGGCACAATAGGTTGATCGTATGCCAAACCGAATAGGGCAGCAGATGTAATCTCGGTTCCCCAAGTGTGGATTTCCGCAACCATGTCCATATTGTGATCCTTGAGGATTCGGGTGATAAAGGAGCCTAGCCTAAGGGTTCCTGTACTTCGTAGAAACCCACCGATTATGAAGACGGGCATGTTTATTGGCATGTAGGTCAGCATGTGCCATATAAAACACTGCTCAAAATTGGTTGCTGAGTTGGTGCAGTTGATTTTGGGAAAAAGGAAATTTGTCAGTATGTAATGGGCCATCTTTTGATCCTGACCCATGAAAGTGCTCGAGATTTCACCTGCATGACCAGCAGGTTTACAGAAGGTCTGAACGTATTTGGTTTTATCTTGGTCACCTGATTTACGAAGTATAGCTCCTTCGTTTTTTAGTTTGAACAGTGAGGCAAGATACGCAGGGTTGATGAAGATGTCCTTCCCTCTAACATTAGTGGCCAGGTAGTTCCGGTTATCATCGGCGACCTTTAGGTTGGCATAGAATTCTCTTACCAGCTCAGGGTAAGTAGCATCATGAACTGAGAATAGCTCGGTCCAACCATTATTCTTGATCCACTCATAAAAGGGTTGCTCGGCGTCCATGAATCCCCTTGAAAACCATCGCGAGTGATCAATCTTACACCCCTTCACACTCTCGAAAACCTGAGAGTAGGTGCGTTCCACAACTTTCTTGCCCTTGTCCTTTTACTGTTGTTTTCCCTTCGAAGAGGTGGCTTAGATAGCTTGAGCTTTCTGGCTCGGTGTTGTGACCTTAGCGTGGTCACGCTGGGTAGGAGATTTAGGGTTTTCATCGGAGCGGTTATCGGATAAACCGGCACCGGAGATATTCAGAGAAACGTTCGTCATATTCTCAGAGAAGTTTTGGGAATTTTGGGAATTTTTAGAGAGAGTAATTGGAATGCCAAAGTGTTCTAAGCGTAAAGAGATAAAAGTGGGAATTCCTCCACAATTTATAGAGGTATTGAGTTGATCTAAAGCGTTGGGTTGTCAATTTGACCTCGAGATTCTCAATCGACAAAGATTCTGGCATTTATGACACATACGACGCGTGTATTTTCTAATTATAGTGCATATATCATCCTAGGTGGCTATTTAATTCACGTGCTTTGCATTAAAGTTTGCAACGGATCTTTACTCAGTGTTAAGGATCTCAAACGTTTAAGATTCTGAGTAGACAATTGTTACGCAAATGAATAATTCTTATGCTTAGTTGCTCAGGTTAAGATACACACTCAGCATGTACATATACTCAGCATGTGATAGTAATTGATTTAGCATAAATCATTCAGCATGGTAATTCACTCAGCATGCATACTATACTCGGAGATTATTGAAGAGGATTAAACATACCAATGGCTTCTCTAAGTATGTTGAATTGCTCACGAGCCAGTGGCTTTGTGAAGATATCAGCAAACTGCTCATCCGTTGGGACATAGGTCAGCTTGATCTCTCCCTTGAGTACATGATCTCTGATGAAGTGGTGTCTTATGCTGACATGCTTCATCCTGCTGTGCTGGATTGGGTTCTTTGATAAGTCAATGGCACTTTTGTTGTCACATTTGACTTCAATTGTTTTAGTCCGAACGCCATAATCTTCAAGTTGTTGCTTAATCTATAGGACTTGAGCAACACAGCTTCCAGCAGCAACGTACTCAGCTTCAGTGGTTGACAAGGCTACTGACGCCTGCTTCTTGCTGAACCAAGATACAAGACAGCTCCCAAGGAAGTGGCATCCTCCTGAGGTGCTTTTTCGTTCAAGCTTGTCTCGTCCGTAGTCAGCGTCAGTGTATCCAATGAGTGTGAAGTCATGAGTATTGGGATACCATAAACCTGCATTCACTGGGCCTTGCAAATATCTAAGGATTCTTTTTACAGCTATGTAATGAGATTCCTTAGGGTTAGATTGATATCTAGCACAATAACATACCGAGAACTGAATGTCCGACCTACTAGCAGTTAAGTAAAGTAGAGAACCAATCATACCTCGGTATAATCTGCTGTCTACTGACTTACCATTCTCATCAGCGCAGAGGACAGTGTCAGTGCCCATTGGGGTAGATATTGACTTACAATTCTCAAGTTCATACTTCTTCAATATCTCCTTGGCATACTTAGTTTGACTGATGAAGATGCCATTTTCCCTTGTTTGATTTGAAGTCCAAGGAAGAAATTGAGTTCTCCCATCATTGACATTTCAAACTCAGTCTGCATCTGCTTACTAAATTCCTTGCACATTGACTCGTTAGTGGCACCAAAAATAATGTCATCAACATATATTTGAGCCAGCAGGGTATCTTTACCCTTCCTCTTAATGAATAAGGTTGTATCAGCTTTACCTCTGATATAATTTCTAGTCAGCAGGAAACTGGTCTGCCTCTCATACCAAGCACGTGGTGCTTGCTTGAGACCATACAGAGCCTTTTTGAGCTTATAAACGTGGTTTCGGAATTTAGGATCCTCAAACCCTGGAGGCTGCTTAACATAAACTTCCTCGTTTATAACTCCATTAAGGAATGCACTCTTAACATCCATTTGAAACAGTTTAAAGCTCATATAGCTTGCATATGCACATAAAATTCTAATAGCCTCTAGCCTTGCCACTGGGGCAAAGGTCTCACCATAGTCAATACCTTCTTGCTGACTGTAGCCCTGAGCTATAAGTCTTGCTTTGTTTCTGACCACGTTCCCTTGTTCATCCAGGTTGTTGCGGAAGACCCATCTTGTTCCTATGGTCTTCTGGCTTCTTGGTTTTGGCACTAGATCCCATACTTCATTTCTTCTGAACTGATCAAGTTCTTCTTGCATTGCATTCATCCAGAATTCATCATGCTCAGCTTCAGCGAAATTCTTTGGTTCCTGGATTGAGACGAATGCTACATTGCTGAGGTATCTCCTAAGTTGATTTCTCGTCATCAGGGTGTTCTTAGCGGCATCAAGAATGGCACTCTCTGAGTGACTTCTTGGTATCCTAATCTCCTTTGGTAGATTGATGTCTTATGCTGGTTGTGTTTCAACAATCTCTGCAGGTGTAGTTTGGTCAGTGAAAGTAATTTGAGTTTCACTTTTACCTTTGGTCAGCCCTTGAGGCAATGACTCAGCGACTGTTTCTTGGTTAGCGGGAGCTGAGTGTGGATCATCCTCAATCAGCTGCATGTCTCTTCCTGCAGGGTTAGTTTCATCGAACTCAACGTGTACTGACTCTTCTAAAACCTAAGTTCGTTTATTGAAAACTCTGTATGCTTTACTGTTTGTTGAGTAGCCTAAAAAGATAGCTTCATCAGCTTTTGAGTCAAACTTAGCTAGGCTGTCTTTGGTATTTAAGATAAAACATTTACAACCAAAGGCACGAAAGTATCCAATGTTGGGCTTTCGTTCTTTCCAAAGTTCATAGGGGGTCTTCTTTAATATAGGTCTAACTAGAGCCCTATTAAGAATGTAGCACGCTGTGTTAACAGCTTCTCCCCAGAAGTACTTTGGAAGCCTATTCTCACTCAGCATTGTCCTGGCTATTTCAACCAAGGTTCTGTTTTTCCTTTCAACAACCCCATTTTATTGAGGCGTTTTAGGAGCAGAAAAATTATGGTCAATGCCGTTGGTTTCACAGAATTCAACAAACTGTTGGTTCTTGAATTCTCCACCATTATCACTTCGGATGTGAGCTAACTTAAGGTCTTTGTCATTTTCAATTTTTCTTACCAAATTTGAAAACGTCTCAAAGGTTTCATCCTTGCTACTCAGCAAGATGATCCAAGTGTACCGAGAAAAGTCATCTACAATGACCAAGGAAAATCTTCTTCCACCCAAGCTCAGCGGCTGGACTGGACCGAAGAGATCCAAGTGTAGTAACTCTAATGGACGCTTAGTTGAGACAATGTTTTTACTATGAAAAGATTGTTTGGTTTGTTTTCCAGCTTGGCAAGTGTGGCATAATTGATCTTTTTCAAACTTAAGTTCTGGCAGTCCTTCAACCAATTGCTTTCTTGCTAATTTGGCCAGGAGGTCCATGCTTAGATGACTAAGTCTCCTGTGCCATAGCTAGGAATTTTCTTCCTTCGACACTAAGCATACAGTTTTTGAAAACTTCTTTTCTAAGTTCAGCATAAAGACATTATCAATACGAGGGGCAGTTAAAATTAACTCATTTGTTTTACCTTCGAATATTTTACATCCAGTGTCATCAAATATAACTTTTCTCCCATTGTCACATAGCTGAGCTACGCTGAGTAAGTTATATTTGAGTCCGCTGACTAGGGAGACTGACTCAATAGTAGGATTACCACCAATGGTTCCTGACCCTACTATCTTACCCTTCTTATTGTCTCCAAAACTTACACTTCCTCCTCGTTTATGCACAAACGTGATGAACTGAGTTTCATCACCAGTCATATGCCTCGAGCATGCGCTGTCAATGTACCACATCTTTGACTTTTCAGCACACCTCAGGCTTACCTGCAATATAGCTAGTTGCTTTTAGGTACCCAATTCTTTTTGGGTCCTTGCTTGTTAGGTTCAACAGGTAAAGCATCATATTTCATTTTATGACGACATACTTGGACAGTGTGTCCATTCTTTCCACAAAAGTCACAGCTGACCTTCCGTTTAGGATGTCTCACTAACTGGTCAGCACCCTAGTGCTGAGCGTGCCAGCACACCTTTGTGGTGTGTCCTTTCTTCCCACAGAAGTCACACTGGACATTCCGCTGAGGATTCCATCTCTGCTGACTAGTACTTCGGTACTCAGTGTTCAGAGGAATATTTCTTTTATTTGGAACCTTAAGTTGGTTCTGAATTGATGTGACATCCTTTCTCAGTTTCTTAGAATCTGATTGGACCTCAGAGACAAACTTTTGCATAATTTCTACATTACTATGCAAAATTGAGGTGTCCTGGAGAATATATCGAAGGTCACTCAGTTTGATCTCCTCAACCTCGTCACATCGCCTGCTGAGTGCTCTAACCTTTTTATTACACTTTTTGACAAGTGTGTAGAGGTCACTCAGGGCATTAATCATTTCATTTCTGAGCAAGGGTAGTGATATTACCTCAGTTGAGTGTTCCTCATCGTCAGATGCAATGGAGGGGTCAGCATGCTCAGAAACACATGGCTCAGTAAGTTTGTCAGCCATGAAACAAATCTTTGCCGACTCAGCGGCATCAGCCTCTGATGATGAAGACTCATCACTGTCGCTCCAAGTTTCCACCATTGCCTTCTTGCTGTTCTTTCTTTCTTTCCTCGGCGTGGGACAGCTTGACTTGATATGGCCAGTTTGATGACATTCAAAGCATGTAATGGGCTTTAAGTTGTCCTTCTTGTACTTGCTGTCGCTGGACTCAGCTTTGTACTTATCAAACTTCTTGTAAGGCTTCTTAGAATATTTGTCATTCTTTCTGAACAGCCTTTTCATCTTTCTAGTGAACATAGCCATTTCTTCATCGTCTGTTGAGCTCCCATCAGTGGAGTCAGCTTTCATGACAAGAGACTTTTGCTTCTTGTCTTCAGACTTTTCCTTCACCTCGAAGTTCTTCATTGATATCTCGTGGTTCAGTAGCGAGTCAATGAGTTCATCATACTTGTAGGTGGTTAAGTCTTGAGCTTCCTCAACAGCAGTTTTCTTTGCTTGACTTGCTCTTCCTTAGTGAAGATCTTTCCAAGTCTCTTGAGCTCGTTGATTATGTTTGTGAACCTTGCATTCATGTCAGAGATTCCTTCGTCATCATTCATTTCAAACAGCTCGTACAACCTCATGTGCTGGTTGACCTTGGATTCCTTCACCTTGTTGGTTCCTTCATAGGTGACTTCCAGCTTCTTCCAAATCTCTTGCGCTGACTCACAACCTGAAATCTTGTTGTATTCTGCAGCATCTAAAGCACAGTGAAGCATGTTTATAGCCGAAGCATGATTTTGTAGCTTTTTGACATCATCCTCTGTCCATTTAGTCTCAGCTTTGACAACCGTTTGGCCATCAATAGTTTCAACAGGAACAAATGGGCCTTGGACTATAGATAGCCATGCACTCATATTTGTTGCCTGAATGAAATTTTTCATTCTATTCTTCCAAAAGGTATAGTTAGACCCGAAGAATAGAGGAGGCCGAGTTATGGACAAACCCTCAGGTAAAATCTGAGTTGTCAGATTTCTTGGGAGAAATCGAGTGCTATTCTCAGCCATAGTGCGGATCAGCTCAAGGTAGTTAAACCTTGCACAGTGAGCTTTTACGCTCTGATACCACTTGTTGGTCCCTTATAACGTGACAAGTTAGTTCCAAGGGGGGGGGGATAGGAACTATTTAAAAATTTGTCCGTTGAGGCTGACTTCTTTTCTTATGAGAAGGTTTACACAGCGTCACTAAGTAGTTTCAAGACACAAGCTTAATCAGCTCGTGACTAAGTCTGCTTCTTTACTTGAGTTAGGAAATAGCACTTAGAGTCTATTCCTGAACTCAGCTTCTTAGTAAACTTAACTCAGCGCGAGTTCTTTACTTAGTCAGTTTTATAGCAAGCAATATATATTAAAGGAGTTTAAGGGTTAGAAAGATATTACTCAACAGACTTATTCTGGTTCGGCCTCTCCGCCTACGTCCAGTCCCCGGAACTCGTTCCGAGCTTTTTGAATTCTCTACTGAGCTCTTTAAAGGTAGAACACGAAACCTTTTACAAATAGAAGCTGAGTATAACAAGTGTACCTTCCTCTATACCTCTACTCACTCCTATATCTACCGCTGAGTACTATAACCGAGTACCCAGCCTCTCCTTTCTATTCTTCTAGAAATGATAAAGTGTTTGCCCTAAACAACAATTGCTAAGACACTTTAGATGATTGAAAATCACTCTAGACTTTTACACAATAATATAGAAATTGGTGTAAGGTATTTGCTTTGCTTTTGTCACAGAAACTTCAAGTATGAATTTGGTCAGCGTTTCGACTAATTGAAGATCTGCATCGATTGAAGCAAATGGATGGCCTTTATATAGTGACACATGAGGCACATCCGTTGGAGGGAAATGGCTTCCTGTCGTTGTCACTCTGGGCGTGCTCAGCGTCGTTGGCCAATAGGATTCTTGCATCTTCTGTCTTCGTCATTCCTCGGCAGAATGTTTCGACATTTAAGGAAAAGTCCACGAGACAGCTTCCTGCGCCTTCTGAAATTTTTCCAAAGTAGAAATACTTTGTCTAGAAGTTGATCGTTGTCTGCCGCTGTCCAGACTGCATTGTCGTCCAACTCAGCAGCTTTCACTTGAAGCTTTTGCTTCGAAGGCTTCTCGATCCTTCTTTCGCTGAGTCGTCGTTTTACTTGATACGGCTTCGTTTTGAACTCTTGGACCGAATGGTCTTGATGTGTTGACTTGGGCTTGACTTCCACTTTATGGGCCTTTGGGCTTTTTTAATCTTCATGTCTTATAAACAATTAAACTCAACATTGAACAAACACATTAGTGTAATAAATGAAAGCTTTTAAATGTAATGTGTTAGAATATTTTTATCATTACTTAAATAATTTTGTCAATCAAAATCATAAGGTGTTTCAACAATACGTGGTGCTCAAATAATTTGATGTCACATCATATGTTTTAGCATTTAGGGTTTGAATCTATGATTTATTTTTAGGATCTAAAATTTATATTTTAGGATTTAATTTTTCTTATAAGTAATTAATTTAAAAATAACAAAAGGATTATATAATATTAATCTTATTGGTTGATGTCCACGCGATATTAAGCTATTGATATGATACATGGATGGATGACGTAGTATGCTCATACATACATAGTATAATCTCTCGTGTGCATTTAAAATTGGTGACAAATAAAATAGAAGAAGTAATTAATAAAAAGGTAGAAGAGAAACAAATTGCTTTTGCAACTAGTAAGAACAAGGAAAATCCAATGAAGATTATGGATGTCCATGTCCCCCATTTACAAATATGATGTGGAATGCACTTAATTTATTATTAAGATTGTGTTTCCATATATTTTACTTTACTACTTTTTGTTTTTGAATAATCCAATATTCAGTGGAATAATAATTACAACTTCGAGCCGCCGCGTCTTTTTTAACCTAACCCAATTCCCAAAATCTAATAACTATGCTTCTCCACGTCAGATACTGCTGGCTACCTCCACTAATATTTACTGTTACTGACCCACAGTTATTAATTCGAATATATTAACCAAAATTCCTGATTTTCCTTTACTAAAATAATTAATCCTCGTTAATTTTTTTCTCAATTAAAATTTATATACGTTCTAAGCATTTAAAAATTGAATTCGAAATCTAACTTATTTAAGTAATTTGATGTCTTTTCTACTAATTTAATTTTTAATTGATAATTGAAATTACAGAATGAATACAAAATAGTTAGAAAAAAATATCTACAGATATCGACAACACATATCTACAGATATCTACAGTGTCGATATCTGTCAGATATCAACACTGTCGGAGAAAAATATCAAACTGATATTCCAACCAAAATGTATTTTCAGACAATAATGCCATTGTTTTTGAGGTTCGCACGATCAGTAAAAACATGAAAAATGAAGAGAAACAATATACATTGGGTTGTAGAGAAACAATCTGTTAAATCTTAACGATGAATGAACTAAGCTTTAAATCTTTTCAATGAAACTAAAAACCAATGAAAAACTTATATGATTGTAGAAGTTTTGTTGTATGAATTGTGGGTTGGATTGATTGTTGTAGTATTCGTAGTCGTTCTGTAGATTGTTCTGTTCTTTAGAGAGAGAGAGAGCGCGAGAAAGAGAGAGAGGGGGAAAGAGAAAGGCACACAGTTATGTTAAGGAAGAAGATGAAGGCAAACATGGAAGTTACTTGTTGAAATATGTTAGTTTTAGTTAGTTTTTTAAAAGGAGCTAGAAATGTAAACTACTCCCTTGAAAAGTGTTAGTTTTCTAATTCTCCTTATATTTTTTTTTTTTTTGTAGGTGGCAAGTGTTTATTTAGTTTTTTTCTAACTCAAAACAATAAATAAAAGTATTTGGTTAATATTGAAAAGTAATGATTATAGTTATTTTTTGAAAGAAAAATTAATTAACTTTTCTATTTTCTATCAGCAAATAACCTCCATACTATAAATACTTTTGTTAATTAATTCAT
This sequence comes from Euphorbia lathyris, assembly GCF_963576675.1. Classification (NCBI taxonomy): domain Eukaryota; kingdom Viridiplantae; phylum Streptophyta; class Magnoliopsida; order Malpighiales; family Euphorbiaceae; genus Euphorbia; species Euphorbia lathyris. The sequence goes on from NC_088910.1 coordinate 96,066,435, forward strand.
TTTAAAAAGATAATAATTGAATTAATTATTTTGTTAAATAGAATTATTTAAAGTAAGTCTGCAACAATTAATATGCATATATATAGCATGTGATTTAGAAGAGGATTTGCAAACCAAATGTCAAAAAGAAGCTACTTACACAGGTGCAACATGTGCCACACTATAAATCAGATTTAAATTGATTATTCTGCCTAGGCAGATCTATTGATTAGTTTTTCTCCAAATATAAATTATTCTAGTTTTTAAAAAAATTGATTTAGTTTTTTTATCCAGATTTTAAATTTTTTTTTATCTTGATTCATGTATTTTTTAACATTCCAAGACTTATTCTCCAACCATAACATGAGAGAAAATCTTTTTTTAGTTAACCAATATAAATTTATTAATTCGAGTCTTTATATTTTTTAATTTGTGTGAAATAGCATAGAATGACTTATACGAAGGAATGAAGAGAATATAAATTGCACATGACAATTGAATTTTACTAATTTTCACAGCATGACTATTAAATATTTAATGTAAATAAAAGTCAATTGGATTCGTGTGTATATTAGTTTTAAACAATTTTAATTTTTGAACTTTTTTTATTTTGAGATTAGCAACATTTATTTTGAGACGTTAATTTTTAGTGATCATAATGTTAAAAAGTGTTCATCAACGGTTATTTTAATACGTTAATTGAAATTTAGTAGTCATGAGATTAGAAAGTATAACATTGAGTAAATTTTATATTGTATTTTACAATTTAGTGATCATAATATTAATTGAAGTAAAATACAATAGACATAAGTGTAATTTATCTTAATAATAAGCTGTAAAACACGTATGAAATCACAAGTTATGCATTTACATTAATTTCGTTCCGTTTCCAGAATTCTCCAATTAATTCTTGAAATTGGCCTAATTACTTTGATGCACATGCTGGCTGATTAAGAGAAATGGGGCAAAATCGGTTGGATCCAATTTAAGGATTTGAAAATTTTAAGAATTGTTTCTAATAATGAGAGTTAATAATACAATTTAGTTCGATCTTCTAGAAAAAAAGTCAATGGTTTAATCTAATTTCTACTTTTTTTTTTTATTTACATATTCGATTCGGTTAAAAAATATCCAACATATTTACTTAGTAATAGTCGAAATCTAAAAATCTCTTAAATGTAACTAATGTAAATTATACCTAAGATACAATTCAGTTCTTAAGAAAAAATATACAGTTCAATATAATTTTAGATCTTTTTATTTAGGCATTCTGTTTGTTTCAAAAATTTCTAAAATTTGTGCTCAGTTGTAAATAAAACTATGGTTTTTTTATAATCACGAATCTATATATACTTACAAAACGTCATGCAATTATGCTATAAAATGGAAAGGTGTTGAAAAATATGTAAATGTCGAAAAGAAAATGAGATTTTTTTTTTCATTTTGAAAGCTTAATAAGATGACCTAGTCGTCGCCTTTTCTGCATCGTCACCTTGCTTCTTCTCCGACCATGCCTTCTGTGTTGGCTGGTCGGTCTGATGCTTCTTTTGCAATCGCCCATCTGTTCAGTCGTTCTTCTTTTGAGAAATTTTCTCGGACTTCCGCTTCTGTTATCCTAAAATGTGAACACTAGCAAGTGCACTAGGTACTAGTAATATAATGATAAGTAAGATATCGTCTCCACGAGGATAGAACAAGTTGAATATAATTACTTAACAAGTTAAACTCAGTCAAGTTAAAGGTAACTGATCACTTACGTTGAGTTGGTGTTTGATTTGACAAAATAAAATGATAAAGCAAGTTGAAAAGAAGTTTGATTTCAAATTTTGGAAGAACATGCGTACACCATGCACAGAAATGATAGTAAACAGGCACTTCGCTCCTTGTTCATTAAGTAGAAACAATTTTTGCTTAAGGTATCTTTCACGAAAATCGGTTGAGTCAGGTGTCCCTTATTCCCAACGTTCTTTAAAAACAATTAAAATAAATCTCTTTGAGATTAATATATCTTTAAGCATTAAGAACAGGAAAGCATTTAATTGAACAATTAAAACCCTTAACATATAATCAATTACGTCTCCATTTCATAATTATATGTGTTTAGTGAAAGTTCAGTTTCACAAAGCGAGTCTCCTCGTAATTGCTCCACTAAGAAATAGGATCCGTTTGTGCATACAACTTTTGTCCCGCCTCCCTCCAACTACGCAAACTTCCCAGCGTCTACAGTTCTGCAAACACCTACTGTCTAACTCCCACATATTTTAAACCTACCTCTTCAACCTTCCCAACCATAAATACAACAACAGTCGCCCCTCCATTCTATTAACTGTTTTTATCAACCTTTGGAACAATTACAACAATACTTGAATCTTCCAACATACTCTCTCCTCCACTAACTATGTCCCGACCTCAAGGAATGATAATGAGGTATTAAACAAGCAATTATTGACCAAAGGCTCTTCAAGTCATAGTTACCATCTTAATCCCGACTTGTTACACAAAGGTAATGAAGATCCCAAATGGCATAAGGCCATAAATTTAGAGTGAAATGCTCTAACTGAAAATGGAACATATGAATTAGTTCCATCTCATCAAGCTTCAAATGAAATTGGTTGTCGATGGGTATTCCACACCAAATTACATCATGTAGGCTTTATTGAGAGAGACAAAACTAGACTTGTTGCTAAAGGGTTTCATCAACGTCAGGTACTTGAATTTCAGAAAACATATAGCCCATTAATCAAACCAATGAAAATAAGGCTCATTCTCAGTATCGCTATTTCTCATGGTTGGTTTATTCATCAACTTGACGTATCCAGTGCCTTTTTGCATGGAACTTTTGATGTACTTATGTTTATGAAGAAGCCTCATGGATTTGTTAATCCTCAATTTACTACTTATATGTGTAAACTGAAGAAAAGTTTGTATGGTCTTAAACAAGCTCCTCGGATATGACATCAATGTCTCCTTATGGCCTTGCTTGATTTCAGCTTCGTTTGCTCGAAAGGAGATTCCTCCTTGTATTATTTTGCTTCAAATGGTGTTCCCATCTTTTGTTTACTCTATATTGATGATATTATGGTTACATGAAGGAAGCCGCTCCACAGATGTGCAACATCTGCTTACTAATCTTCAGGCTAAATTTTCAAACTGACACCTTGGAAAGCTGTCTTACTTCATTGGTCTAGATGCTCGATAGCTTTAAGTTCTGTATCTCTAAACCAACATAAGTACATTCATGATCTTTTAGTTCGGGAAAACATGCATGAATCAAAAGGGATTTTTACTTCTGCACGTACTTATCACAAGTTGTCTCAAACTATTGATGAACCGTTTGATGATCCCAGTTTATATCGCAGTATCGTTGATGGATTGCAATATGCAACGATTACTTGTCCGAATATTTCTTATGTCATAAACTGAATGAGTCAATTTGTGCATCATCCTAGCCTTAATCATTGGAAGGATTTTAAGCGCAATTCCTCGCTATTTACACACAACTTCTACTTATGACCTTAAGTTTTCTAAAAGCTCGAGCTTCTATCTTATGGGTTACACTGGTGCATATTACACTATGTCATTTTCCCTTTCACATGACACAAGATACATGACAGACATTTATTTTTGTGTCGTCTGAATATTTTTCGTGACAGTATTTTAACTGAATGTCATCTGTGTTGGTGTGCCCTAGTTCATAGGCATTGGTTCTTATAAAATGAATTTGTGTCACATTAATAAAGGCATTAATCTAGTTCATTTATATCTTGTGCTATAATATGAATAGAGAATCCATTGATTGATAATCGTACAACCATATCCCAAGTATATTCTATCATGGGAATGATTAGGACCACAAACTTGTATATTCGACGACTGTATGGTGGTAATTGATACTAGCCATAGCACTTGATAAGTCAGTTGTGAATATGGGTACATGTTGTATACATGTGACTGGATCGATCCGCTCGAGAAAACTACATGGTGGTTGTGTCATTAGTTTTCTTAAGTAGGTCTCTAACTGTCTCCAGACCAGATTTCATTATAATATCGATGTGGGATCCGGTTCACTTTGACATACGCCTAACAGGTCTGTAACAGGATGCCAAATACGGGTATGATTGGGTGAACAGGTGAACACATTGGTATTGATAGTGAAGTGATGGAATTACCACTCATGTAACAATGAGATGATATCACAGGCCACTTGATAAGTGAGATTGATAAGTGTGTGGCCACACCTTGGTAAGTAGTTTACTTATCTGATTCATTAATCTACTTAAGATTAAGAAATATCATAAACATCAGAGAGGATGATAGCCGCCATGCCTCTAGTTTATAATACCGATATCAAATGGTAAAAGAAGTTAAGAGATAACTACAGGGTCTCTGTATCTTTAGACTGCTGAAACTCTGTCTTAGTTAGGGGCAGTAATGGTTTGCTAGAACCCACTTACTGTCTGTGAGCCATAAGCCCACTGCTAGCTATTGACAGTCCCATAGGATCGTGCACATCGAACATCTGAGTTAGAACTTATAGAACGGTACATTGGAGAGATAGAATTAATTAATTGATTGACAGTAAAATGTCAAGGTAATTAATTGGTGGTTAATTAATTGATTAATTGATACTATGTATCAAGGTAATTAATTAATGGTCTTAAGTATTAAGTATTTAATTGATTAATTAGTTTGCGCGATGTAATTAGTTAATTTGTAAATTAATGAAATTGCATTGGTGAATAATTAATTAGATCAATACGTTATTTTATTAATTAGTGTTATTCATTTAATTGGAGTAGTTAAATTTAATCTAATCATAATTAATTGCATAGAATAAATATCATTGGTATTTATTTATGTAATTAGATTAGGATTGGATTAGTTTTGTAATTAACCAATTAACCCTAAACCAATTAGGTTTAGGAATACACTATATATATAAATTAAAACACTCTAAACCTAATTAACTAAAAACAATATTCGGCCACCACTAATCCAAAGAATAGGATTTTCGGCAGAACCACCACCAAAATTGAGAAAGTGGAATTTTGTAAAAGTTTCTTTTCTCTCCAGTTCTTCTTTTGTTCTTCGGCTAGCACCGGTTCTAGCTTGATAGCTGTTCGTGCACCTGACTACGAAGATCTTACTACCTTGTGGATTCTTCAGCCGTCTCTAGAAGAGACAGTCCGGGTATGTTTATATCCTTAAACGGATCAAAAGGTTTTATTCAATTAATGGTTAACAGACAAAGATCAAACTATAAGGGATTAGAAATAAATTTTAAACCGCAATTCCGCTGCGCTACAGTTGATTAACAGGCTATAATCCATAACAATCTGAAGGCGAAATAAAAAACGCGCTCAATTCTCAGATGACATTACGATTACAGAATCCTGTCATCCAAAGAAAACGCATGTTTGCGCTCAACAGATGACACCTCTAATAAATGAATATCATTGTATGCCGAAAACAAAAAAGCGGCAAATGAAATTTCACTTACGCGGCCATATACCAAATTTTAGGCGCTTTATCATTTGACTGAAATTTCAGCTGATATATAAACCCTCTCTCTAATCCCAAACCCCAGTTTAGGTTACGCAAGCTTCATCCCTCTCATCCCTCTCTATCTCCATGGTTGATTTGAACATGCAATCACTGGGTGAGCTCGAAACACGGTACTGGTAAGCCATATTTTCTTCGTTCCTATATGTATTAGAGTATCATTGTTCCTTACTCTATCTTTTCCTTATCCGATTTACTTTTGTATATGTCGATTTCAGCAGCTAGAATAAGGATCTTGTGATTTTCAGACCTATCGTTGAAAGGTTTAGATCTCTCGCTTAGCTACACTAATTTTATTGTATTCAAATTCACTGCTGAATAGTTTGGGTCTTTATCTTTTTTTAACCTAGGGCAATACAGTGCCTGATGCTGAAGATGATATGAACTCATCTGATTCCTTTTTATTTGAACATAATTAGGGGGTGATTTAGACGATCGCAAGTCCACATCGGGTTTTGTTGTCTTTGTTTGTCCAAATTTAATATCTTAGAGGTCGCGTAAGCAATGAACGATCTCTCATTCTTCTACTGAAGCAAAGTACCATGCCTTGACATCACTTGCTTCAGAATTCATTGGCCGAAAATGCTCATGTTAAAAATCTGATACCCTTGCTCTTCGACACCTACAATTTGGAAGGAATCTATCTCACTACTAATTTCATTTTCATGATCGGTCTACACATCTAGAACTAGATAATTAGTACTCACAAAAGTTTGGATAATGTTCCCAAAAGGTCATAAAAGTTTAATTTGTGTTAATAAAATCACTTAAGTTTGTTTTGTTCCAATAAAGTCATTTTGGACGTTTTCCAATCATTTTTCATTCGGAATTGATTACATGACATCTAATCACATGTTTCAACGTCATGCGGCAAAATAACAAAAATTTAACCAAAAGTTATTAAGGATTGTTAATTAAAATTTTCTTTTAAGAAGTTAATTAATTTTTTTTAAGAAGTTAGTTTTAACAACAAATTAAAAAACGAATTTTTAAATTATAAAAATGATTCTTTAATATTTTAGATTAAAGAAACGTAGCACGAATCGTAGATTTCCACAAAAATTCATTAAAAAATCAAAATTCCTGTGTAACGTGGTTGGGATATACATAAAAATAAGCAATGGGTTCTTCATAAGATAAATGGGAATCTAATTAATTAGGGACCCAATAATTGATTCTGTGTATTAATGTTTAAACACTGTTTGGTGTAAAATTATACTAACTGTTGATGTTAGTATTTTTTTTAAGATGACGTTAGCATTCAAAATGTTTAATATGTACCTGTTTTAAATTAATCAATAAATAAATTATAAATTAAAAATACATTACACAAGTTAATAAAAAAAAATTTAAATAAAAAAATTTATCGAACGCAACAAAACCTTGTTCTTTAGGTAATTATGTTATAGAAATAGAAATAATGCTAAATAAGAAAAATAATGTATAGAAATAAGAAGAATAATTTTGTCAATAACAAATAATTACAAACAACTGTTCATGAAAAGCTCAAAAAATGATTTTTTCGTGAAAAGTTCTAAAATGATGCAGTTTCTAGAGAAAATGTTAAATGCAGCGGTTATATAAACCTAACTAAACGCTATATTTCTTGTGGTTTGGAGTGAAACGCTAAACGCTCATCCGAAAAGCTGAAACAAACACCCTTTAGTTTACAAGAGTATGATACCGTCTCAACGAATTATTTAACAAAAAAAATAAATTATGGTTACTCATTTTTCTATTGTTTGCCTTTTCATTTTAAAATTAAGAGTTTTCAATGTTTGGTTAAATACCTCATGTTTGCTTTTTATACATGGAAAGTAATTTTTTTACAAAAGTAGAGAATCTCCGCTTTTTGGAAAAACAACTTTTTTTCTAACAGTAAACAGCAAAAACAAACAACAGGTAAATCAAATAGATCCAAAGATATTTCAAGTCCAATAATAACTTTATTATGAGGTATAGTCTTATTTTCGATTCTAAGAAACCACCCCTTCGGATTAAAAGTTATTCTTGGACATTAACTATCAGGAGTTAGGCTATACTTACTTTTTTTTTTTACAAAGTAAGCATAGACGGCACCATCTATCAGATTAAGAGTTTGTTTGGTTTAGTTGTTGTAGCTAGTTATTTGTTATTAGCTGATTAATTATTCGTGTTTGATAAAATTGTGGACTGCTACTGTTACTATGTAAAATATGGGCTATAGATATATTTTAAATCAATCTATAAAAAAATTCATATATAAAAATGTAAATTTCAAATATAACTCATGTGGTTTTGCCAATTGCAAACTGATACCAATGATTTTTTTTTTTGTTGCAAAAAGAGGATTGATGTTTTCGTCGTTAGGAAAACAAGTGATTTTTAAGTTGACATTGTCTTTTTTATTATTATTGTTGATTAACTCATAATAGAAAATTTCAAGAATTTGATAATATTCTAAGTAACTTTAATTCTCCAACTTTTTAATTTTGAAATCATTTAGATATTTTTTTATTAGAATGGAGAAAGTAGTTTTAAAAGAAAAAACTCCAAAAATTATGATTTTAGAATATTGGAATAATGTTGTTTTCATTAAAAAAAATTGGTAAGCCTACTCTTGTATAAACATAACAACTTTCCCGATTTAGAATGAAACACTAAATATAAAAATTTAAAACAAATGTCTTTATTTTTTTTTTTTTTGATGATTTTTCAAGCACAATAGACATGCAGGATGAATAGAAGACACCTATATTTATGGTAAAGGCTATAATTACTTTGTTTTTGATAAAGTAAGGCTTACTTTGTGTATTTTCAAAGTTAGATTAATTTTATACTCTATCATTCAATCATGAAAACAACACCAAGTAATGGTACTCTGTCAAAGACAAATTAACCATAGAAGGCACCAATATTTGTATAAGAGCGGGCTCAAAAGTAGACTGTTTAAGTCCAAATCATATATTTTTACACTCAAAAAGTTTAAACAGTTGAATACTGGTTTGGCCTTGGCCAGTCTGAATGCATTTCCTATTATCAATAATAATGAGATCACAGAGAAACTCTTCTTCATTACTGCATCTGTGTTTACCTTTTAGTTTCTTTTCCTTTTCCATCACGCTTTTCTAAAACAATTTCTCCACTGTCTGTTTTCATTTCAATTTCCGCGCAACAGAGTGGCTCACCGGATGAATGAAACAGAAAATTAATTTCAATTTCATATTTGAACAAATTAACAAATCATCTCAATCACTCAAGAGAATTAGTAATCAAATCAATGTCTGCAAGCAAGCAGTGTTTGATTTTCAGAAGTTGAGTATATCAATAAACAACAACAAGAAGAAGATAGATCTAAAAAAAGAGATTACATGTATTAATTAACTTTTCCTACAAAAATATAATCTCCTTAACTGTATGTTAAGTACTCATCAGTTTACAGATATTCCCGGAAAGAACAAAACCAAAAAAACAGAGCCAAAATTGAAATGAAAAAAAAGGAAAGAAATCAAACTGGTTCAGATTGCGATTGCGCTTGAGATTGAGATTGGCAATTGCAGGAGAAAGAGGAAATCGCAGGCTTAGGTTTGGCGATGAACGTAGGATTGTGATCGCCGGCCATTATGACTACAATTTTAGGCTCAAAATCCTGGACTTCAATATGGAGATGCTTAGAAGGGGCTTTTTCTTCATCTTCTGATCTGGACAAATAAGATTTCCTGTAGGAGCAGGCGAGGATGATGAGAGCGACTGTGATTATGCTAAGCATCGCAGCTAAACCACCAAACAAGTAAGGCATGGGAGAATTCCAATGCCAGAAACCGCCATTTTTGGCACCAAAACCACCTGTTAATGTGGAGTTCATTTCCTCCTTCTCTGTTTCTTAATTACTGCTTTCTTTTGCTTGTTTTGATTTGAGTGAAATGAAGGCGCCTACCCACCTGGTATTTATAGCCCTCTTAATTAAAAGATGGGTGTGCTAGGTTTTATTTCATGTGTTCATTTCCTCAACATTTTTTTTTTGAAAGCATTTCCACAACATTTAAGAAATGTTTCTTTTATATATTATTATAATAATAATAAAATACTGTTTTGCTTTGCAATATAATACTCCTAAACATTTAACAATTAAAGTTGGTTTGAGTGGTTAAGAGTCTCAAGTCGCTTAATCTAGATTTCAAGTTCGAATCCTAGCATACGTAGAAAGTTTTAATTGAAAAAAGATTCATCTAAAGAGTGTTTAATGAGTCCCGGATCAAGAAGTCTAACAAACTATATTTATAAAAACTACTACATTCATTGTATATTCTTTGTCAAGAAAATAATAATATTTTTTTTATTTCATATTATTTTTCGTTTTAAATTTTTTAAATATTTATATATATATATTTTACTCTTAATAAGTTTAGCATTAGTTACTTTTTTATTATTATTTTAAGTTTTCAAAGTAGGATAATTTGTGTAATTTAATCAATATTATAGAAAATGATGTTAATATTAATGTATAATTATTATTTTATAAATTTAATACAAATCAATCGTTTTTTGAGAAAAAAATCAACCATTTTTTTAATATGTATACTTTAATCAAATATAACAAATAATATGAAATGGAGAAAGTATTTATTAAATGTTTATTTGGTTCAACTCTTACCATTGTTAGTAAATATTAGTAATTTATTTATTTTGAAAGGAAATTTTAATTGATTTCATTCTAGAAACTTATAAGTAATTATTTGTCAATTTTAAAAAATATTTCTATTTACTGTTTGTAATAAAACAAAAAAATTGAATTATAAAAAAATTGTATAAATAAAAAAAATTAAAATGTTATTTTTGTGAAATATTTCTATAATTGCTTGTTAAAATACAAATGAATTTTATAAAATGATGAAGTAGATTTGATTAAATGATTCGAGATTAATACACTTTCTCATAATTAAAATTAATATTTTTTTTGGTAGGAAAAAAGTTTAGGTAAGAGTAGGTTTTTTGAATTCAATATAATTTTATTTAAGATTTCGATTAATAAAAATAATGTAAATGGTTTTGTAGGTTTTTTTGTTTATAATATGAATAAAATCCTAAATTTAGTTTAAACAATTATAGAATGTCAAAATGGTACTTGAAAAATTAGAATTTATGTTTAATTGAATTTCAATTGCTACTTGAAAAATTAGAAATTATTTCCATTGAAATCATTTTCAATTAAATATTATATAGACATTTATATTTAAAATTAGAAAGGCGAGTCAGTCTGGAAAATTACCTTAAAAATAAGAAAAAATAAAAAAATTATCTAGAAGACATTTAAATGTAAAAAATGCAAAAAAAATGTAACAATGATAGAATCCAAACGAAATCCCAAAAATGTAAAGGTAATAATGATGGAATCTGTACGAAATCCCAATTTAAGGCATATTTTATTGGCTTTCGATTTCAATTTAAGATCTAAAATATCTTATCTATAATCCTAAATGACAGAATGATAATATCTTGTCATTTGTTCTTTCTATTAAATTTCAAAAGATGACCATGTTGAAGTTATTATTGATGTACTCTGTTCTGTATATCGTCCATTCATTCGAGTACTAGAAACTCGTTTAGAAATTGTGCGTTTGATGATTTGATTGGTCTATTGATCAGTGAAGAACGTCAATTGTCTCGAGAAAGTTTCATGCTTATATTTTCTCCATCTGTTAACTAATTTGTGTGCAACTCTAGGAGGGGAAGAGAGCATGGATAAAGCAGCCATTTCAGCCATTCCAATGCTTGTTTCTCCACCACATAATTTCCTTTCCTTTCCTTGATAACAGTTTCACATTCTATAATTGCAAAGGCTTTGGTCACATCTCTTGCCAATGTCCTTCACCGAAATTTAATCACAACACTCGAAACATTATCCAGCCATCCTTTAATATTTTCACCTCCTCTCAACCTATCACCAATGATTGGCTCAATGATTTGGGACCAACACATCATCTAACTGCAAATTTAGGAAATCTTCATGTTTACAGTAAAAATGATGGTCTTGAAGAAGTCAATATTGGTAATGGCAATTCTATTCTAATATCTCATGTTGGTACTTTAAATTTTTCAATGTAGTCTTTGTTGAAGTTTGATAATGGTCTTCATGTTTCTCAAACTATAAATAATTTATTATCTATTTCATGTCTTATCAAGACTAATCATGTTTCTATTAAATTCTTTGCTAATAGTTTTATTTTGAAGGATTTTGAGATAAAAATGAGATACTTCGGGAAAGAATGACAATGGTCTTTACACACTATCTCTACAACCAAAAGTCCCATATCATGCTCAAGCCTTTCATGCTTCGCTTCTTTTATGGCATGCTATATTAAGCCATGCGAATTATTCAATTTCTGAACGTACTCTCTCTTGTTCTATTTAATAAAGTGAATCTTTATGTGTTAGTGAATTCCATCAATTTCCAATTCCTAAATCAACATTTCTTGCTATTTATCTATTTGAATTGGTGTATTCTGAAGTATGCGAGTATGCGTCTGTCAATTATGTTGATAATTTCGAGATTAATACACTTTCTCATAATTAAAATTAATATATATCATACATGAATTCAATATAATTTTATTTAAGAATTTGATTAATAAAAATAATGTAAATTGTTTTGTAAGATTTTCTATTTATAATATGAATAAAATTCGAGATTTAGTTTAACAATTATAGAATGTCATTTGCTACTTGAAAATTAGAATTTATATTTAATTGAATTTCAATTGATACTTGAAAAATTAGAAATTATTTCCATTGAAATCATTTTCAATTAAATATTACGTCGACATTTATATTTAGAAATAAAAAAGGTGAGTGACTATGGAATATTACCCTTAAAATAAAACAAATAAAAAAAAATGCAGTTAAAGTAATTATGATGGAATCTATACGAAATCCCAAAAATGTTAAATAAATTAGTGTGCGTTTCCAGTCCGCCGCGTCCAGGGTTCCACTAACTACAAAACAACTTCTGACGTAACATAATTATGCGCATTACCTTTCTTTTAAAGCATCAAACTTTCTAAACCACCCATTCATGCCCCCACTTTTCTCCTTTTTTCCATTATTCATACCTAATTCATTATTTTTTTTAATCTTTGCATCCTTAATTCTAATTAAATTCAAAAAGTATAATAATACTTTACAATTATCAGTTTTTATTAGAGATAGCAAAAGTACAAACCATCCGATGACACAAAAGAAAATCGACACGTAATTTTAATGTTTGGATTTAGTTCAGTAGGTAACGTGTCATTTGTAGATTGATACGAAACTGACACAACTTTTTGGACTGGGTAGGGTTGATGTGCTAATCCGAAAATAATACGAAATGACACGAATATTTAAAATCATTCATTATTATATTCTCTTGTATTTTTATGTCACTTTATTAATAAAGATAATAAAATTATAATTATTACTTGCAAATATAATTCGAACCTCCTAAATTGTTATAAACATATTACATGACCCCTAACATGATATTAACAGACTTCTCAATGGTTGATGTTAACATACTAATCTAAAAATTACATAAAGTATTTAAAAATAGTATCATATTTCTTATATTTTTAAAAGTTATGATTAATATATATATATATATATATATATATATATATATATATATATATATATATATAACAAAATTACATGTTACCCGAAAACACGATATGAAATCGACACTAACCCAAATAGATTAACATGATTGTAACACGAAAGTTTTTGGTTTGGGTTTGAGTTTATACTTTTTAACACGAACCAAAAAGTGACACGACATGAACACGACTGGAACATGAAATTTCCAGCTCTAGTTTTTATGTACATATGAGTGAATATATATCAAGTTCAGAATAATAATGTAAAGTAAGAGATTGAAATAGAAAGATATGAACTAAAAAGTTATCAAAGTACATGTATTTTGAATTAAAACTAAAGGGGGCAAAATTGAATTTTCACAAACCAAAATTCATATCGTTTCTTGTAAATATTAAATAGTTCATAACATAATTTAAGAAGAAAGTACACTACACCTATAAAAATTAATATAATGTTCTTGTGGATGATATGGTATCTCACCACCTTACAAGTGTTTAAGTACTATCCCTCTGTTTTTCTTAAATGTCTTTTATAGTTTTTAAATATAAATTAAAATTATTTTAATTATAGAATATTCCTATAACATTTTTTAAATGTCTTAATACTATTATAATTAATACCAAAAACATTGGTAGACTTACCTTCGTTCATCCGTTCCTATTTGCCGTTAGCTGATGGATAGTATATATTAATTGATTTTTTCTGTTAAAAAGTAGTTGTTTCAAATTTTTATCGTCATATTTCGACTTAAAATTTAAAAGATAAAAAACAGTTTAAAACGACGATACTAAATATTATCTTTTTAAAAATGCCATCCTTTAAAGCATAGTTTTTTTTTTGTTTTTTTTTAATAGTATTACAAAAGAGAGTATTAATTTGGTGTTATCCAGAGGAAAAAAAACTTGTGCAAAATTCGCACGGCTGAGTTTCATTTTTGGACACATTTCCCCAAACAGATTTATTTTAGCATTTATTAGATGGCAAATTCGGAACTTCATTTTTGGGTTTTCAAGACTAGTAGTACAACTTCTCATCTCAGGTTATACAAGCAAGTACACCTTTAGACTTACCACCCAACATAAATTTAATTCAAATTCAACCTCTTACCCAGGGGTCGAGCCAGTCCATAGCTCGGGAGTCAGAGCTTCCGATCACCAGCTCCACCCTTAAATAATAATTAATTCTATCTCATGTAGCCCTCAACATTTGTTTATATTAACTGTATGTAGTACTAATTCAATATTTTAGAGCGAATAAGTTGTTTTAAGAGGTCAAATCTCATTTTATTTATAGAGGCCAAATAATTATAAATTATGTTATTATTATTAATTACTATTTATTTTCATAACATTTTTGAACTCATTTTTATTACATCTCTTTTCTATAAAAAAAAGAAAATCAATTTCTTACTTTTGATATTCAAATAACTTAACTTTTGAATTAAATTTCAATTTTAAAGAATTACAACTAAAAATAAAATAGAAGTGTAAAAATATTATCATTTTTAAGAAATTAGCATTGAACTTATAGAAAATTAAATATGTCTACTATTTTCATGTTAGACACTTTTGCTTTTTTAACCGACACACCAAAACGATAAAGTTTTACCATGCTAGAGACTAAATAAAATTTACCCAACACTGACGGGCTGGACTTTTAGAAATTACCCCGAACCACAAGCTAATTTTAGCCCCTAGTAATAGATTTCTGGCTCCTTACATATAAATTAATCCAAATTTTATGAATTTTTGGTATTGAATCCGATTCCATTTGGGTTAGTTTATCAAAATTTAAGGGCAAAATTGATAAATAAAATTCAATTTAGACTAAAATGATAATTGCTACAAATTTTAGAGCTATGTAAGACTTCATTATTTATGAAAATCGACCCACCTAGCTGAATTTTTTTATTACTAGTATGATTTTTCATTAGGGGAAGAAAAAATGATTTTGATGTGCAGAAAAATTAATTTTGAAAAACATGAGTTGGACAATAAGTCAGAGAAGATGTGAAAACAAGGACGAAATTTCCTAGGCAGTAAAAGAGCACCAACCAGTATTTAGGCCCACATACACCTACATTTGCCTTTCTACAGCTCAAAAGCTACATTAATGGATTATCAATATCTGTAAGCCACATAAATCATTATTTCCCTTGTCAAATTTCAATACTTATCTCTATTATATTATCTTTTCCTTACTATTATATATAAATAAAAGAATAGACCCCTCCCCACTATCCTTTATTTATTTCAAATCAAATAGAATAACCCTAAACTAACAAAGCATAGTTACAACATAGTACATCCAGAATTTTACCTTTCTCAGCTCACCATAAGAAGCAAAACAGCCATTAGCAAGAGGAAGATAAAAAATTTCCCAATATCTATTTTATTCCAACTTCCCTTTTCTTTTCACTCTGACTTTCTCAAAATGGAATGCAATATAAAGCTTCTAACTTCTTTTTCAGCTATTGTTGCTGCACAAAATAGGCATTCTTGGTCCATTTTATCCCTTCCTATGTGTGGCCATAAGTTCTATTACTCATAAAAGCCAAGCAGTAACCCAATTCTTGACAGGAATTCTCATCCATTATCACATTGTCAATGTCTAACACTATGCACAAATATTCATACACCACAAAAGATTTCCCATTAAGTTGTTAATTCAAAGATGTATACATTGACACCTTCTTCATTCATGAAGGTGGATGTTGGTATACAGATTGCACTTCTGATTCTAACAATGAAACATACTTATCAAGCATTGATATTAATGCCTCGAATTCTGTTACTTGTCGCTCGATTGTATCAATTTGCTGCACGTATTCGTTGAAACCAGAGCTTTTTGTCTTCAACTGCTCCACAAAAACTCTTAACCCCGAAGCTACATCACCAAAACCCTTGTACTCTTCAGCCACTCTCAGATTCATTTTCTCCAAGAGTTCCAACATGTTACTTGTTCCCTGAGATTATGAATGTCAAGAATTTATTTTCATAATAGAAAGCGATAAGGGTCAGTTTTTCCCTAATTGTAGAAAAAAGGATAAATTTAGCCTCGTAGTAGAAATCTTAGCTCAACTTTATCCCTTTTTTCGAGAAATTTTGTCCCTAATTTCGTTGGCATTTACTATTAAAAAAAAGGATAAAATTGAACTAGGTTTTCTATCATGGGTGTAAATTGAGCTAATCTTTCTACCAATGGGGCAAAATTGATCTGCCCCAATAACATTTGGGTCAAATATATATATATATATATAAGATAACTAAGAGCATCTCCAAGAGACTCTTAGTGAGCTCTCTAAAAATAATATAAATAATTGACTCTTAGTGATTTAAGAGTGGCTAAGATATATCATCTCCAACAATACTCCTTATATTCACTCCTTATTTATTATTTTATTATTAAGATTATTCTTTATTGTTACATTACCAATAGTGTGAGGAGAGAGACACATCAATAATAAATTATTAATAAAAAATGAAGTTAGGAAGCACTAAGAGGTGGAGAGAGGCTCTCTATTAATAGAGAGGATGAAGAGGCTCTTAGTGATATGAGGAGCCACTAAGAGGCTGTTGGAGATGAATTTTCATTCTCCCTCCTCAAATTTTAACTTAAGAGCCAACTTAAGAGGTTGTTGGAGATGCTCTAAAGGTAAAACAGAATAAGATTGAAAGCACAAGATGTTAGTTTGTGGGGGTTTTGACCTGAAGTTCACCCTTGACCATGGTTGAAACGCTGGTGAAGAGATCATTGAATGAATCAGCAAGTTCATCTTGAATCTCAACTTCTTTCTCCTTTTCAGCAGCCATTGTTAAGTGCCCAGATCTCTTAGATGCTTTTTTTACTTCCTGAGAATAAATGCTACTGTTTAGTACAATTTTGGTATCTCATATTAAGAGCTAAAGTGCACAAATTCTGCGATAGAGGCATAATTGTGAACATCACAAACCTTGTTTTGCATCTTCAAAATTAAATAAAAAAAAGAAAATGAAACTGCATTTCACTTAATTTGTCCATAGTTTTTATGCATTTATCCATTACCGTCGTAGCAAAGAGATCATTCAAAAATCAAAACATTTTCCTAATTGGGTCTAATCATCTCCATGGGATTAAGATGATCTCACCTTTGGATGAAGAAGTATTCAAAATCTTAATCTTGCTCTAAAACTTTGATGTTCAGAAATTGATTTAAACTTACATAGCATCTAATGTTTTTTCTACCCACAGCTGACTATTCATCCTCTCTCTAAGTTGCATATAAGTAACAATGAGCTCTAATTACAAACTAATTATGCATATCACCAAAATTGATGAGCCCTTCAGCTGTTCTGCCAGCTAGAAACCCCAAATTCCCTACAAACGCAAATATCAAATCCAATTACAGTGAAAAATCCAATGGCTCAAATCAACCTACAACACATATAAAAGAAGCTTCAATAAACTGATCCGATCAATCTCATTAATAATCAATAAAAACACATACCCCTACTTAAATCATGTGAATGACTATCAACATAACCAAAAAAATCCGATTCATACCATACTAACAAGTTCTCAGTTAAAATGCACAAGTAAAATAAACTAATATGATGTTAACATTAACAGAACCAATTCTTTAAATTAAGACCCAAGAACACAACCAACATGAGGAAAAAAAAACAGAATAAACTTTGACGGTATATGCATCTACAAATACATGAAGCTAGAATTCCATTAATTAAGTAGCCTAATCAATAAAAATTAATGCATTTTAACTGGATATAAAAGGCAAAACGCAATGATTACCAGAGGCTGAAGTAAATCTACTGCAAAAATGGAGCGGTTCGTGATCTCATTCCTTGGTGCTTGGCTTCCAGATGAATTAACCTGGAAAGACACAATGACTGTCATTGGATTTAAGATGTGCTAATTTCGTAGTTACACTGAACAGTAAGAGCTATATGGTCATTAACACAATTTTTAGGAGGAATTTAGCTAAAATGACCATGGTTGTAAAATCCAGACCAGCCATAGAACCGGAGAAGGGTGAGCGTCAAGGGTCAGGGGTTCGACCGGTTACAAAAGAATCTGAATAAAAATATTATTTTATGATAGTTAACCTTCTAACGTAATCAAATAGTCCGTGTTAACAAAAATTATACTAATTTGGGAAATTTTAACTCTTGAACTTCCAATTATGGAACTTCCAATTAGTTAGCCAAAAATTGGGGAACATCAATGAAACATTGAAGAAACATTCTTCGCATTCCTACTCACCTGAAACTAAAGTTGTAGAAACATTAACGAAATTGCAACATCTTTCTCAAAAACTTGCAGCATTGTTCCATCCCCATTTAATTAATCAGCCATGGATTTTCAAAATTATATAATTAAAACTTAATGAAAGTAACAAGAAGCAAAACTGACAAATATATTATTAATGTGCCATGTCAATGTTAAAGTGAAGAACAACTATTGATCAAGCTTATACAATATATCAGCAGAAAAGATTGGGAAAATTTTGTCTAATGCATTTCTTATCACAATTATATAATATATCAAACAGGAAACTATTACAAACTGGGAAACGAAAAACGATGAATCTTAAAACAAGTTCAAAACAGAAAATCCTAGTAATGCATTTAGTGGACGAAGACATGTTTAAGGGGAAGAGTTCACATTTGTGAAATTACTCTAAAGATTCAAAAAAAAAAACTCAAATATCACTAGTGAATGGTAATTCCACACAAAAACAACAATTTAAAATGAAATCATCATTGACATTGTAAAATAAAATAAAAATTCACCTGAAAATTAGGGTTTTTTACTCTCAAATGGTCACGATTTGAAAGGATCGGCGAAGCATAGAAATGAAGTAATCGAAATCACTTAGAAAAGTCGAAGAGATCGGACTGAAAAGCATGGAACGGAAATACCCGAATAATCGAAGAACACGAAACGGAAGGTAAACACAACGCAGCTGTGTTGTGGCTGATTGCAATTTTTCTTTTACTTATTAAAAAATAATAATAAATTACTTAAAGTATTCTGACCCGCTCCAACCCGCTAACCCGCTACCGGTTATTGTGCATACAAAATCAAATGGCCCACTAAAACTTGCTCACAATCAAATTCTAAAACCAAATCCTGAATTCACAATAAACTTTTATTAAGTTTGTAAATAAAATTTAATAATAATAATAAAAGAACCAAGAGAAAAAAAAGTATGAATAATGGTTGAAATTCGCTCTCAAACTTGACATGGAAGTTTAATTTAGCCCAAATCAATTTTTGGCTATTAATTTAGTCCTTAAAGTTAGGTCGAAAAGGGTAACCTAGGATCAAATCAGTCTTAAAAATATAATACATTTTTAATACCAAAACTTTATCATGTTTAAATTTTGATATTTGAAATCTATTTTTATACTTAAAAATTATTATATTCTGCACATCCGCAAAACGCTTTGGTATCAACACATTACTTTATGCGCCGGTGCAGAATATCAATGCACTAATACTATTTTGAGAGGTTCTGTGAAATTTTTCTGTCTTTGTTTCGGGGGAGTTTCTTTCAGAATTAATTGTTCGTGGCTCATGCTCCTACTTCGAGAGATTTCTTTTGTCAGTGCGATTTTTACCTCTATTTATTTTTCTCATATTTTATCACTTAATAGAAACAGAAAAAATTCATTGAACCCCTCAAAATAGCATTAGTGCATTGATATTCTGCACTGACGCATAAAGTAATGTGTTAAAACCAAAGCGTTTTGCGATTGCGCATAATATAATAGTTTTTAAGTATAAAAATAGATTTTAGGTATCAAAATTTAAACGTGATAAAGTTAATGTATAAAAAATATATTATATTTTTAGGACTGATTTGATTCTGGGTTAATTTGAGCTTTCCGACCAACCTTAAGAGCTGAGTTGATACCCAAAGATTGATTTGGACTTAATTGACCCTCTATGCCAACTTTAGGGGCCAATTTGATCCTTTATTAAAAAAAAAGTATCATTTTAATGTAAAATTTCAAGTGTACTACATTTTTATAGAAGTTGATGAGAAAACGAACTTGGAGCTGGTTGGATGAGCTACATGTGGCAGGAGCGGTTCCTTGAAGAGACTCTGACGATCAAATCAGTATATGTGGGATGTTTAGAGAGAGAAAGATATGAACTAGTGAGAGAAAGTTACCTCTCTCAAACTACCTACTTAAGGATACTTATAGGTTTTGGAGCAAGGTGGGGAACCAAATGACTTAATGCCCCTGAGATCTCGAGGTCAGCTAGAGGCTTTTACGGGCATCCGAACCCAATGGGGGGGGGGGGGGGGGGGTTAAAGGGTGAGATCAATGTTGGGGCCTAAATAAGCTATTCATATCCTTCATCAGATGTCCCACATTCCTCGTGGGGAGGAGTCACTAGGTGCGATGCCTTTTCATAGTTTTATAGAGAAATCTTCTGTGCTTTTTGAATTTTTTTTCCAGCTGTTATACTCATTACAACAACTTTGATGATTTTGGCAGATGTGGTCACTCATCATTGTTTGTCAGGCGCCATAAATGGCTTTTTGTCTTTCCCATGTAGGTGACTTTTAGGATTTCCCATTTTAACTATAAAAGCTTTCATGTTTTTCATTATATGCTTGTTTTTGCCAACTTTAGTCTTCTTCTTCTTTCTTTTCCTGTTTTTATCGTTTCATCTCCAAGAAGTTTGATGGTGTCTTCTTCAGTGACTTTGCATTCCTTTTTTTCGGCGAACTCTCTTCGAGGTCATTTATTTTGCTTACTCATTTCTTCATTAAGAAAAAAATTGATTTTTAGCAACATAAAAGTCGTTGCCAAAAATATTTTTGCAACGACTTGCCCTTTTTGGCCACGACTACTGCTCGTTATGAGAAGATTTGTTGCTAAAGGGTTCATCGTTGCCAAATAACGGTTTTTGGCAACAACATCCTTATTATGAAAAAACTAGCGTTGCCAAATTTGGTGCGCATAAGGGGAGATGAAATTTATCTTTTACAACAGTGTGACGTTGCTATATATGTTTACATTTTGCAACATAGAAGTCATTTCCATAAGTACGAGGTTTAGCTATAGCTTCTGTTGTTGCCAAATATTATGACGTTTTACAACAGTTTATGTCGTTGCTACTTACGTTTACATTTTACCATATAGTTTAATTTTTTGCAACAATGTTTTTCGTTGCCATATATTCTGATGTTTGGTAACAAGGTATCCTGTTGCCATATATTTTGAAGTTAGCAACAACTGTCTGGCGTTGCTATATATTCTGATGTTGCAACAAGTTTTATTATTGCCATATATTCACAACACTATTTCAGGAATATTGTCAAGGCCCTGCTTAGATGATTTTACTATCAAAGATTACTTACTAAGCCTTTGAATGTGTGTACTTAGTGTGAGTAGCAAATGTTTCAACCCTCGCTTAAATGAGATTTACCAAAATTTTGTACATGTTCAAACTCCACAAAAGTTGACGGCTCTGTTCATATTAGGGGTTCCATACACAAGCCTTGCTTTTAAGAATCTTTCAACAAAGTTCTTAAATCTACACCAGAATAACAATTCATCAACTCCATCAATATCATTTTCCTTCTTCAACTACTTATTTCCAACCATATAAGTTCGCACATTGCACAATTGAATAGTCTTGGATAAAACAGAATAGATAATTAATTATATTAGACAAGCCAGTATTAAAAGATTTGCATGAAGAAAACTTCCATGGATTTAGCCGAAAAGAGGGATGTGAGACCTAAACCCTGAACCATCGAGCTAAAGAGCTGAAGACATCAAGCTGAAGAAACATAATTTACGCTGCAACCTTTGGTTTATATATGAGCTGAAATGTTAATTAAAGCATTTGAGCGCGTTAAATTTGGGAGAGGTAAAGGTCGGCCGTGAAACTTATTTTCATTTGCCGCTTTTTTTTTATTTTCATACAACCATGACAATCATATATAATTAGTGTCATCTTATGGTTAAGTATCTTTTCAATTAAAAGCGCGTTTTTTGGAGATGACAGACGTGTATCATAACGCCACATATTATCTGAGGTTGTTTGCACTTAAACGTTCAGATGACATAAATTTATTATAATGTCGTGAAAAACATTCTGAGGGCATGAAAATAAATATATGTCATATAAAGGAAAAATGGCGTAGTGTTCGCCAATAAATCTATTAAACATTGTCCCTCATCCCTTCTCGATTTCAATTACTCAAATTGTAAATAACTTAATTATTATTTTTCCATATAATACAATTAAGTAAATATAATATAAAAATATTAGTATAAAAAGATATATAAATCATAATTAATAAGTAATGCATGAATCTATTAAATATAAAACTTATACAAGTATAAAACTAAAGGTGCCTTCTATGGTTACTTTATTTTTGACAAAGTATAGTTTATTTTGTTTTTTCACACATTGGATGATGGTGGACTTAAACAAAGTAAGTTCATCCAATAGTGGTAAAAACAAAGTAAGGCTTACTTTGTGAAAAACAAAGTAAGCGTAACCTAACCCTAAAACTAAATATCGTTTCAAAAAAAATATATTTAAAATTCATATAAATATATTATTTAAGAATATCCATGAGGAATTTGTGTGGGAATATGATGGGATTGTGGATGGAGATCTCGTGCGGTGGTAGGATAGAGATCCTCATCCCCGCCTCACCCACACTTTCTAAGAATTTTTTTTCCACATCCCTACTCTACGGAAAAATTAAATAAAAATCTTTCGTCTCGATTAGATAAAGGGTTTGTTTAGTTTCGCTGTTAACTAATACATTTTAATATGTAAAATGTTTAATATAGACATGTTTTAACCAACAAATAAATTATAAAAAAGAAATTGTAATATTAAAATTAATAAAAATAATTTAAATAATTAAAAAAATTAAAAATAATAATTTATTGAACCGAGAAAACTTACTTATTTTGGATAATAATATTACACAAATAGAAAAAATGTTAAAAAAATGTCTCGTGAAAATAAGAAATATAATTTTGTAAACATAAAATAAACATAAACAATTGTTCATAAAAAAACTCGAAAAAAGGAGTTTTCCGTAAAAAAAAAATTCTAAAACGCCAATATTTTTATCACAAAAAACTAAAATCTATTGTTGTATAAACTTAACTAAACATTATATTTCATACGGGTTGGAGTGAAATAAACAGAATCTCTAGATTTACACCGGAACGAATATATAATTCCTAGAGTATCTGCAACCATATTTAAAAGAAACATAACTAATCACAATAGGTGAAGAAATTACGTAGTAATTTCGGGTGCATAGTTAGTAATAATAGTTATGTATGTTTAAAATATAATTATTTAAAAATAAAAATATAAGAGTATATGAGCCACACAATTAAGTAAAGTTAACAGAAGTAAGAAACATTGTCAACATTGATAAGTGGGATAGTAATTCCTTAGGATTCCTGTCCGCCACATCCACCAACAACCCAATAAATATAACCTCTCTTTTTTTATTAATACAATAACACATTTTCCACCTTTTCTTTCTTCTCTAATTCTTTAAATAATACTAGAAATTCCATCAAAAAGAATTAATAGTAGAAAAAATTAAAATGAATGTAATCTACGCCTAGCTAAAATAGAAAGACATTAATTAACGGCTTAATAAATCATTTGGCTTGTCAACTTATTCAAAATCAACTTTTTAAATATCCTCGTAACCCATCAATTTGTATAAAATATTAGATAGTCCTTTTAACTTATGTAAAATATAATCAATTAATCACTCGGTTGCAAAAATAAGTAAATTACGTGTAGAAGGTGTGTTGCACGCCTACTGGAAAAGTAGAACGACCAATGTAGGTTCTAATATTAAATAGGACAAATTTTACCATTGAGCAAGTAAGAGCTTTTTTAATATATATATTTTTTATCTATTTTCTAAATTATGTAATAACATTCTAAGGTGCATGCGACACAGCTATACCTCCAACATACTTTTTTTTTAGAATCGAGTGATTAACTGATTACATTTTATACATGTTGAGGAGTTACCCATATATTTTATACAAGTTTGGGGGCTATTTAGATATATTTTGAAAGGCAAATAATATATTAAGGGAGAGTTTGTTTACCTCATTCTCACCATATACTTGTATTTTCACTTTAAAAAAAAGAGTTTTAAGTATTTAGGTAGAAAACTATGACCTTTTTTTTTTTTTTTTTTTCATAAAAGCATGAAATCTAGCTTTTTGGAATATCAGTTTTTTTTCCTAATAACAAACATCAAACCGTAACAACAAACAACAGATACACTAAATGGACACTAATTCTTAATTAATACTTCTCAAGATGTAAGTCCATAACTAGAGTAGTGGGTATGTATGTTAGGGAAGCTTCCTTCCTTCTTTATCTTGGTAGTCGTTGAAGGTATTTTGTATAATTAATTATCATTTTATTTCTTGCACTTCAGTTTAACTATATTTTAACTGCTTTTAAAGTATTGACCCTTAACGGTTATGCAGAACGCGTACCTAGAGAGTCGCCTAATCTGTCAAAATCCTCCAGCTTAATTTAGTGAGCAGAGCAGTGTTACACCCCCTAGCCGAGCGAACACCTAGCCTTCATGTGTCACGGGGGCGAGTAACAACATCCCAATATACAATATGTATCTTCCTCTGATGCTTCAACCCACCCCAAATAAACCTTCGATTAGGGGCATCAAACCGATTACATACAAAAGCAGGAAACAGGGCCGTCTACATATTAAAAATGGGGATCATTAAGGAGACAACTCGAACTAAAGTCGTCTAACCCGCCATAGAGAGACAACCCGCCTTCCACCCACTCAGACGATTTTTAACACGATTGATAACATTCTAGAAATGGCCCTTGGTGACCCGCTTATGGAAAAGAGTCCCTAGGTATCTACCCAGATACGAAGTAGACTGGACCCCAAGTTTAGAGCAAATAGAAGTTTTGAGCCATTCAGGAACATTATCAGAGAAACAAACACATGATTTAGGAAGAGATACCTTCTGTCCGCAGCTATTACAAAAAAATTCAAGAATACCCTTCATGAGAGCGGCTTGCTCAACCGAAGCCTCCCCCATGAGAATAATATCATTTGTAAAAAAACATATGGGAGAGGCCATGCCCCTTTCTTGAGAGAAACAAATGTTTCCAACCCCCTCCAACAGTTGCATCTAAGATCAGATGGCTCAGACGCTCAATACACAGGATAAAAAGATAAGGAGAGAGGGGATCGTCCTAACGGAGATCCCAAGTTAGTTTAAAGCTGTAAGTATGCTCGACATTCTATAACATAGACATAGAAGAGGACGTGACACATTTCATAAGCCTTTTCTAAGTCCAGCTTCACCACCATATTTCCAACCCTTCATTTTTTTATGCCGACGCGAAAAAACAATCTCCTGCATGATAATGATGTTATCCGTTATCTGACGACCCGACACAAAGCTACTGTAGAAAGGGCCAATAAAATGCTGCAAATGACACTTGAGCCATTGAACTAAGCATTTAGATATAACTGAATGAGATTCATTCGGGATCTCAACTGACTCAACAGGACCACCACAAGAAATAGGAACGACCACTAATGGCACGACACTAACTCCAATAGCACAAATGGCCAAGGTCGTGGCTGAACACACACATGGCAAACACTAAGAAAAAATGCATTACGAAACAAACTAACACATAAGCTACAAGATACTTACTAGAAGGAGAAAAACCTTCGGTAGCCCTTAAAGAGCTACTAGAATTTGTGGTGGAGGGAGAAAATGGAAACCCTTGAAGAAGGCAAGTAGCCATAACCGAAAGAGCACCAACTTTCTCCTCAGCTCGAAGCCCTGCGAATTTAACCTGCCTCACCGCTACGTCACCTTCTTTCGCAACACATTTTTATGCAGCCAATTGGCGAGCTAACATTTTTTTCCACACATTACTCATGTTAGAACCTGCATATACCAGAATCAAAAATAAAAAAAAGACTCAGAAGAAGGCATTTATTACTAACCTATAAAAATACGATTATAAGTGGCTATTCCTTTCGGATGAATCCTTCTATCCACATCCACTACTAAGTGGGACGACAACCCAAGTGTTGGTGTGCCCTAGTTCTTAGGCATTGGTTCATGTATATTGTATTATGCTTTTGATTATTCTTGCATAGATACCCTATTTGTGTTACATTAATAAAGGCATTAATCTAATTCATTTATATCTTGTGCTATAATATGAATAGAGAATCCATTGATTGATAATCGTAAAACCACATCCCAAGTCTATTCTATCATGGGAATGATTAGGACCACATACTTGTATATTCGACGACTGTATGGTAGTAATTGATACTAGCCATAGCACTTGATAAGTCAGTTGTGAATATGGGTACATGTTGTATACATGTGACTGGATCGATCTGCCCGAGAAAACTACATGGTGGTTGTGTCATTAGTTTTCTTAAGTAGGTCTCTAACTGTCTTCAGACCAGATTTCATTATAATATCAATGTGGGATCCGGTTCACTTTGACATACGCCTAACATGTCTGTAATAGGATGCCAAATACGGGTATGATTGGGTAAACAGGTGAACACATTAGTATTGATAGTGAAGTGATGGAATTACCACTCACATAACAGTGAGATGATATCACAGGCCGCTTGATAAGTGAGATTGATAAGTGTGTGGCCACACTCTGATAAGTAGTTTACTTATCTGATTCATTAATCTACTTAAGATCAAGAAATATCATAAACAACAGAGAGGATGACAGCCGCCATGCCTTTAGTTTATAATATCGATATCAAATGGTAAAAGAAGTTAAGAGATAACTACAGGGTTTCTGCATCTTTAGACTGCTGAAATAGCTGTATTGGTTAGGGGCAGTAATGGTTTGCTAGAACCCACTTACTGTCTGTGGGCTATGAGCCCACTGCTAGCTAAGGACAGTCCCATATGATCGTGCACATTGAACATTTGAGTTAGAACTTATAGAACGGTACATTGGAGAGATAGAATTAATTAATTGATTGACAGTAAAATGTCAAGGTAATTAATTGGTAGTTAATTAATTGATTAATTGATACTATGTATCAAGGTAATTAATTAATGGTCTTAAGTGTTGAGTATTTAATTGATTAATTAGTTTGCGCGATGTAATTAGTTAATTTGTAAATTAATGAAATTGCATTCGGTGAATAATTAATTAGATCAATACGTTAATTTATTAATTAGTGTTATTCATTTAATTGGGGTAATTAAATTTAATCTAATCATAATTAATTGCATAGAATAAATATTATTGGTATTTATTTATGTAATTAGATTAGGATTTGATTAGTTTTGTAATTAACCAATTAACCCTAAACCAATTAGGTTTAGGAATACACTATATATATATATATATAAATTAAAACACTAAAACCCTAATTAACATATACACATATTCGGCCACCACAATTTTTTTGCTTTGGAAGGCAATGAATTGCCGCAGCCACTAATTGAAAGTGGTGAAGCATTATTGACATATTACACAATCTCTCCCGTTGTTCTTCCGTTCTTCGGCTAGCACCGGTTCTGGCTCGATAGCTGTTCGTGCACCTGACTACGGAGATCTTACTACTTTGTGGATTCTTCAGCCGTCTCTAGAAGAGACAATCCGGGTAAGTTTTTACCCTTAAACGGATCCAAAAGGTTTTATTCAATCAATGGTTAACGGACAAAGATCAAACTAAAAGGGATTAGAAATAAATTTTAAACCGCAATTCCGCTGCGCTACAGTTGATTAACTAGCCCTAATCCCTAACAGTGGTATCAGAGCCATGGTTTAGTCCGTTTTGATTGATTGAAAAATTAATATGATTTGGTTTTTTATTATTTTTTCAAATCAAGTTTTTGAAATTTCCTAATAATTCCTCGTGTAGAAATTGTTCTAGGATGTTTTCAATTTTATTTCTGTCTGTATTTTTGGTGTGTTTGGTTATGAAATTGTTTTTAGAATAATTTAAAATTAAATAAAAATACAGCAGCCTTTTTTTTTAAATAGAAAAAGAAAAAAAAAGTTTCGGACACGGAATAGCAGTCGCGGGACTGCTGTCCGCGAACAACAGCCCCGTCGCTGTCCCGGGTCCGTCAAAAATTCAGAATTAGTCTAATTTTGGATTTAACGGGACTGATTTTAATCTTTAAAATTTTTCACGGGTAATTTTAATAAAATCAGGGCCCTAATATCGTTTAATTTATTAAACATTTTTAAAATAAAAACTAATTGGTATTAAAATGTTTTTGATTGGCATGCATATTTAATTTTAATCGAATTGATAATTTGTGTAAAATTGAATATGGTTAATTTGTGAAATTGGCCCAATAGACCGTGACACCGGTTTAAATTGGGAGGGCTAAATTTTAGATATGTGACGACCCTAAAATTCAGTGGAAGCAAAATTGTAATTTTGCATACAAATGGATGTTAACCGTTTGGGCCTCAGTCACATATGGTAAAATTGGCGATTTCACCCTAAGTAACTCGGCTTAACTTTATTAGATGATTTTGGAATGCCATGATCATGCATTATATTTATATGTCTTACCGTGCAGCAATGTGTTATAGAGTTCTATGGGTCCTAAATTAAAGTCGGTTTGTAATTTAATTTATTTTGGGAAATATGGCATGCGTGCCATTCTTTCATTAATGTAATTTTAGAATAGATTCTATTCATAAAATTGTAATTGGTCGTGAAGAAGCCCAGATGGTCCAAGCCCATGGTGGGAGCCCAATGAGACTTGAAGCAAGCCCGTGAAAATTAGATAGTATATCTAGTTTCACTAGGATGTATTATAAGGCCTATAGAGTCTCTATGTTTATTTTGATTATACAATTGCTTAGTATAACATGAAATATAAGTAGCAACGATCACCAGATCATCACCCGCGATAATTATATGTTAAAGCCGTATCACTTAATTAATCCGGATAATGAAATATTGAGTCGCTTAAAAGTGCTTTTCAGATTCACATCTCTTCCTTCCAGGTAGTGCTACAGTGTATGACGTGCCCTAGCAGGTATGTTGTAGTAATTAGTGGACCGTCGAGGGTTAGGATACTTCGGTATGGCTAACGCGTGTATGGTGGTTGGACTCAACGTAGGTAGCATTAGCTCAGAGCGGGCCCTAAGTACAAATGGGCTAAGTGTCACAAAGCCCATCAAACCAAGAGTCCTTGCGGAGGATTGGATAGTTTATCCTACCAAATCGTCAATGGTCGACGGTGGAGCCCTAGCTCGGTCTATTGTTGATGGATTGTGGATCTTGGTCAAGATAGCCAAAATGAATATCACCAATAACGAATTAAAATGGATTATTAATTTGATCTTTGGCTTAAGCCATTTATTCTAACTCTAATGTAATTTTTCCACGTAGATAAAAATCACCAAGTTACATAAAAAAAGGAAATAATGACTGCAATAAGCAACAACTCACTCAGACCACTCATGGAAAAGGAAAAATCTTCAGGGACTGATTTCCTTGACTGTTCTATGGACTTGCAAAAGGTTTGTAGACACGAGTGGAAGGAATATGTACTGACTACTACCTTACCAGCCAACAAAGGGAACATGCCTAAGGGAAAGGCCAAGTCCAAGTCCAAGGCGAACGCCCAAAAGGCCAAGTCAAAGATAAGGAAGGCGGCAGCTCCTAAGGGTAGGTTGGCCTCGACAGATGATATCTGCCACGAGTGTAATGAGAAGGGACACTGGAAGAACGTGTGTCCAAAGCTAAGGGAGAAACAGAAGGCTAAAGCTTCTGGTTCTGGCATTTATGTTGTTGAGATAAATTTAGCTATTTCTACATCTTGGGTTTTAGACACTGGATGTGGTACTCACATTTGTTCAAATGTGCAGGGACTGAGAAATAGGAGGTTGTTAGGATCTGGTGAAGTGGATCTTTGAGTCGGCAATGGTGCTCGTGTAGAGGCCTTGGAGATCGGAGATTACACTTTAGAGATGCCTACTGGTTTAGTTTTAGAACTTAGAGATTGTTGTTTTGTACCTGCAATGCGCAGGAATATTATCTCAGTTTCTATGTTGGATATTTCCGGTTTTAATTTTAATATTGGACGTGGTAGGATTTCTATACATCGTGGCAATATTGTTTATGGAACCGCATTTCTAGAAAATGGTTTGTATATCCTTGATCTAAAACGTAGTGAAGCAATCTATAACATAAACGCTAAAAGGATTAAGACTAATGAACTAAATCCTACATATATCTGGCACTGTCGTCTTGGCCACATAAATGAGAAACGCATAACTAGGCTTCACTCTAGTGGAGCGCTAGGGTCATTCGACATGCAGTCTTACGACACGCGTGAATCTTGTTTAAGAGGGAAGATGATAAAGGCGCCTTTCACCAAAACTGGTGTAAGGGCCACGGAGCTGTTGGAGCTGATACACTCAGATGTATGCGGTCCAATGAGCACAAGTGCTAGATCTGGTTTTTTGTACTTTGTTACCTTCACAGATGACTATAGCCGGAATGGGTATGTGTATCTGATGAAACATAAATCTGAAACTCTTCTGAGATTCAAAGATTTTAAAAATGAAGTAGAAAATCAACTTGGCAAGAAAGTAAAAGCGCTCCGGTCTGATAGAGGGGGCGAATACTTGAGCCAAGAGTTTGTCTCATTCTTGAGAGAGTGTGGGATTGTATCCCAACTCACTCCTCCTGGTACACCCCAATGGAATGGAGTGTTAGAAAGGAGGAATAGGACCCTGCTCGACATGGTCCGCTCAATGATGAGTCAAGCTTCTCTCCCTATCTCTTTTTGGGGATTTGCTTTGGAAACTGCTGCTCATATAATTAACAATACATCGAGCAAGGCAGTTGAAGGAACACCATATGAATTATGGACAGGCCGAAAGCCCAACGTTTCCTTCATGAAGATTTGGGGCTGTGATGCACATGTCAAGAAATTGATAAGTGGCAAACTAGAGTCCAGATCTATTAAATGCCAGTTCGTGGGTTACCCTAAGGAAACTAAGGGTTATTACTTCTACAACCCAGCCGAGAATAAAACATTTGTGGCTAGGTTTGCAGGCTTTTTGGAAAAGGAATTTCTTTTCAAAGTAGATAGTGGGAGCAATATTGATCTCACTGAGATTCAAGACTCACCAACTCCTACAGCAGATGCTGAGGATGTTCAGGTAACCGATTTAGGTCCTCAAGAAATTGAGGAGGTTGAACCAGTTACACAGGAACCTAGAAGGTCAGATAGGACGCGTCATCAGCCCGAGAGGTATGGCTTTGTCATGACTGATGATGGGGACATAATGGTCGATGACCAAGATGAGCCCAAGACTTATCAAGAGGCTATTGAAAGCCCACAATCAGATCAATGGCGTAAAGCTATGGAGGCTGAAATGCAGTCTATACGTGATAACCAAGTGTGGAACTTGGTGGATCCACCTCTGGGTGTTAAAACGATTGGCTGCAGGTGGTGTTTCAAATTAAAAGCCGATAACACCTTCAAGGGGCGACTGGTGGCAAAAGGTTATAGACAAATCCAAGGAATTGACTATGATGAAACCTTTTCACCACTTGCTATGTTCAAATCCATTAGGATAGTACTAGCCATAGCTGCATGGTATAACTATGAGATATGGCAGATGGATGTTAAAACCGCTTTCCTGAATGGGAAGTTACTCGAAGATGTCTACATGACACAACCAGAGGGTTTTATCGATCCGAAATATCCTAACCGAGTATGTAAGCTTCAAAGATCCATTTATGGATTGAAGCAAGCATCTAGGTCTTGGAATCAGAGATTCAATGAAGCCATAACTGAATATGGTTTCGTGTAGAATCTTGATGAACCCTGTGTGTATATGAAATTCAGTGGGAGCATATCCACTTTCCTGATATTGTATGTCGATGACATATTGCTCATTGGAGGCGATATACCAACACTGCAAGGCGTGAAGTAGTGGTTGAGTAAATGCTTCGCAATGAAAGACTTGGGAGAAGCCGAAATGATCTTAGGGATCAGGATCTATAGAGATAGATCCAACAGACTTCTAGGCTTGAGTCAGGCAACGTACATAGACAAAGTTCTTAGAAGATTCAGCATGGACCAGGCTAAGAAAGGATTCATGCCTATGCGCTATGGGTTGAAACTTGGTAAGAAAGATTGTCCTCAGACAAAGCAGGACAGAGAGAACATGGAAAAGGTCCCATATGCGTCAGCTATATGATCCATCATGTACTCTATGTTATGTACAAGGCCAGATATTGCGTTTGCACTTAGCATGACTAGCCGGTACCAGTCAGATCAGTCAGATCCCGGCGAGGAGCACTGGAAGGCAGTTAAGGCTATCCTAAAGTACCTTAAACATACCAAGGATCTTTTTTTAGTTTTTGGTGGGCAAGAGGAGCTGGCAGTATCAGGTTACACTGACGTGAGTTTCGAGACTGATGAGCACCAGAAACAATCACAATCTGGTTATGTTTTTCTCCTGAATGGCGGTGCCATTAGTTGGAGATCCTCGAAGCAGCCTACCATTGCCGATTCTACAACGGAAGCTGAGTACATAGCTGCATGCGATGCTGCAAAGGAAGCAGTTTGGATCAAGAAGTTCATAACTGACTTAGGTATAATTCCCACTATCCTAGGTGTAGTTGATGTTTTCTGTGATAACAATGGTGCCATAGCACAAGCACTGGAGCCCCGATCACACAAGAGATCCAAACATGTACTTAGAAAGTTTCACCTCATCCGGGAGATCCAGGTGAGAGGTGACATTACATTACAGAGAGTTGACACCGAGAACAATGTCGCAGATCCGTTTACCAAGGCACTTGCACAGCGCCTACATGATGGTCATACCAGATCTATAGGGATTAGGGCAATGCCTGCTTGGAACTAGTCCAAGTGGGAGACTGTTGGTGTGCCCTAGTTCTTAGGCATT
This sequence comes from Euphorbia lathyris, assembly GCF_963576675.1. Classification (NCBI taxonomy): domain Eukaryota; kingdom Viridiplantae; phylum Streptophyta; class Magnoliopsida; order Malpighiales; family Euphorbiaceae; genus Euphorbia; species Euphorbia lathyris. Next base: position 96,099,570 of record NC_088910.1, read on the forward strand.
GGTTCATGTATATTGTATTATGCTTTTGATTATTCTTGCATAGATACACTATTTGTGTTACATTAATAAAGGCATTAATCTAATTCATTTATATCTTGTGCTATAATATGAATAGAGAATCCATTGATTGATAATCATAAAACCACATCCCAAGTCTATTCTATCATGGGAATGATTAGGACCACATACTTGTATATTCGACGACTGTATGGTAGTAATTGATACTAGCCATAGCACTTGATAAGTCAGTTGTGAATATGGGTACATGTTGTATACATGTGACTGGATCGATCCGCCCGAGAAAACTACATGGTGGTTGTGTCATTAGTTTTCTTAAGTAGGTCTCTAACTGTCTTTAGACCAGATTTCATTATAATATCAATGTGGGATCCGATTCACTTTGACATACGCCTACAGGTCTGTAACAGGATGCCAAATACGGGTATGATTGGGTAAACAGGTGAACACATTAATATTGATACTGAAGTGATGGAATTACCACTCACATAACAGTGAGATGATATCACAGGCCGCTTGATAAGTGAGATTGATAAGTGTGTGGCCACACCCTGATAAGTAGTTTACTTATCTGATTCATTAATCTACTTAAGATCAAGAAATATCATAAACAACAGAGAGGATGACAGCCACCATGCCTTTAGTTTATAATATCGATATCAAATGGTAAAAGAAGTTAAGAGATAACTACAGGGTTTCTGCATCTTTAGACTGCTGAAATAGCTGTATTGGTTAGGGACAGTAATGGTTTGCTAGAACCCACTTACTGTCTGTGGGCCATGAGCCCACTGCTAGCTAAGGACAGTCCCATAGGATCGTGCACATTGAACATCTGAGTTAGAACTTATAGAATAGTACATTGGAGAGATAGAATTAATTAATTGATTGACAGTAAAATGTCAAGGTAATTAATTGGTGGTTAATTAGTTGATTAATTGATACTATGTATCAAGATAATTAATTAATGGTCTTAAGTGTTGAGTATTTAATTGATTAATTAGTTTGCGCGATGTAATTAGTTAATTTGTAAATTAATGAAATTGCATTTGGTGAATAATTAATTAGATCAATACGTTAATTTATTAATTAGTGTTATTCATTTAATTGGGGTAATTAAATTTAATCTAATCATAATTAATTGCAGAGAATAAATATTATTGGTATTTATTTATGTAATTAGATTAGGATTGGATTAGTTTTGTAATTAACCAATTAACCCTAAACCAATTTTTTTTTGCTTTGGAAAGCAATGAATTGCCGCAGCCACTAATTGAAAGTTGGTTTATTGCTTTGGAAAGCAATGAATTGCCGCAGCCACTAATTGAAAGTGGTGAAGCATTATTGGCATATTACACAATCTCTCCCGTTGTTCTTCCGTTCTTCGGCTAGCACCGGTTCTGGCTCGATAGCTGTTCGTACACCTGACTACGGAGATCTTACTACTTTGTGGATTCTTCAGCCATCTCTAGAAGAGACAATCCGGGTAAGTTTTTACCCTTAAACGGATCCAAAAGGTTTTATTCAATCAATGGTTAACGGACAAAGATCAAACTAAAAGGGATTAGAAATAAATTTTAAACCACAATTCCGTTGCGCTACAGTTGATTAACTGGCCCTAATCCCTAACACCAAGCCCAATAGCAAAAGGTTTAGCCGCATCGAGTCCAAGCCCATAGCCAACACGTACGGTTTTGGGTCCAATCACCAAGAGAAACCTTTGAAATCCTTCGAGATAAAGGATTCCTCACAGTATTCGGACTCCTTGAGAAAATAAGAATCCTAAACTCATAAGGATTCCTAAAAAAGGTAACAACCTTAAATCTAATCAAACACTATAAATAGACGGGTATAAGCACAAGGTTCAGTACGTTAACTGCTATCTCAAAACCTATTCTTACCCTCTTATTCGATCCTACACAATCTGACTTAGGCATTGGAGCGGGTTCACTGGTCTCCGGCCCCATCTGACCTACATACTGTTTTGTGGAGCCATTACGATATCATATCATAGTTACGGCCTGGACATTACATGACAGGACCAGGTAACAAGTTATCACCTGCTTTTTCATATATACTAAGAAAGTGCTCCAACTTTGTCTATCAAGACCTTCATTAATTTTGACATTACATGATTAGTTAAAATGGTTCTATCAAAAGCTTACTTAATCATGCATTAATTTTTTTCTTATTATTCTTATATGCAAGCCTGCTTTATTGATCCCTAGTAACAATAAACCTATTATAGTTGTTCGATTCTGTCCAATAGCTTTTAGCCTTAGGCAATCACACTCAGGTAATTATTCTATTTCCCCTCAATCCAATGGGGTCATTTGTTCTTATTAGCTATAAGTACAAAGCCAGGTAATTTACTAAACAAGCAAATTTGGGTTCATTGATTAAAATCAGCATAAAAATTACCAATTAATTATTGCTTATAAGTTCAATTTGCTTTCTCTTATATACTCTTGAAACCTTGAAGGTTATTTGAATGTCGAGCCTTTTGGATATGAAAGGAGACTTTTTCGGCCATTTCAACAAGCTTCTTCGTTAACTACTCGACATAGGGTGGAGTGTGGTGCATTGACCAACATATGCTATGGATATATGAGACTTGCTTATCTAATATTGAAAGAGTTTGATTGCTTGTCTATTTCCTCTCAAGAATACAAATATATACTGATATACAAGTATGATTGTAGCCTACTAATTAGCTAACTAATAATCAATACCATGTTATGGAACCAATTTAACTAAAAGCTCACGCTAATAGTTAAAACCCAATCATAAATCTTATATTAATCTCTGACACTTAACTTCACGAGCTCCAAATTGTCATGTTTTTTCAGCCACATGACGCTGAATTTGAAGTTGGAACCTTTTTATGAAAAATATTGTAGAACGTTCTGATAAGGTAGAATCCTTGCCTTTCCATTCATTGATAATGTGATATATATACACAAGATATATGTGTGAACATGATAATTACAAATCAATTATATTCCTAAATTACAGCAGAAATATCCATATCTAATACACCCCCGTAGTCGAAACGGGAGGTGGTCGAACGTTGAGACTAGAGCGGAAGTCGTCGAAAAGAATTTGTGGTAGACCTTTGGTGAAAATATCTGCAATTTGATGACGAGAAGGAACATGAAGTACCCTAACCTCTCCTTTAGCAACCTTTTCTCGAACAAAATGTATATCCATCTCAATATGCTTGGTACGTTGGTGTTGTACAGGATTACCAGTGAGGTAAACTGCACTCACATTGTCACAATATACCAAGGTGGATTTACTAATAGGGCAATGAAGTTCAAGAAGAAGATTTCTAATCCAGCAAGTTTCAGATACGACATTAGCAACACCACGATACTCTGCTTCAGCACTAGAACGAGATAAAGTGGGTTGCCGCTTAGCAGACCAAGACAGAAGATTGTCACCAAGGAAAACACAATATCCTGAAGTAGAACGTCGAGTGTCAGGACATCCCCCCCAATCTGCATCTGTATAGGAGACCAAGGAATCTAGTGAAGAGGTTGTGAATGTAAGTCCGAACTCCAGGGTTCCTTTAACATATCGAAGAATCCGCTTGATAGCTGCCATATGAGACGTTTTGGGATCGTGCATGAATAAACAGACTTGCTGAACAGCATAACTGATGTCTGGGCGAGTGAGAGTCAAATACTGTAATGCACCAGCTAAACTTCGATACTCAGATGGATCATGATAAGCAGAACCAGATGAAGCACTCAGTTTTTGCTTAGTGTCAACAGGTGTTGTACAGGAATTTGCTGAAGAAAGACCGGTTTTAGAAATGATCTCAGTAGCATACTTCTTTTGAGACAGAAAAAGAGAGCCGGCGCTCCGAGTGACAGATATCCCTAAAAAATAACTCAATGGGCCAAGATCTTTCATAGCAAATTCGGAACTCAATTTGTTGATAATTGACTCTCGTAGAGCAGTGGAAGAAGTAGCTAGAACGATGTCATCCACATATAAGAGTAGATATGCCATCTCTGCTCCCCGACGAAAGACAAACAGTGAATGATCAGATTTACTGTGAGAAAAACCCATGGTAGACAAGAAAGAGGCAAACCGTTGGTACCACGCCCGTGGTGCCTGTTTGAGACCATAAAGAGACTTTTGAAGAAGGCATACATGATCTGGATAGTTGGGATCCCGAAATCCCAGTGGTTGATGCATATAAACAGTCTCATGAAGATCCCCATGAAGAAAAGCATTTTTTACATCCAGCTGATGTAGTGGCCAACCTTTAGAAAGTGCAATACTTAATACAGCTCGAATTGTTGCTGGCTTAACAACTGGACTGAAAGTATCACCACAGTCTACCCCAACAAGTTGATTCGCCCCATTTCCAACAAGTCTTGCTTTGTATCTTTCAAAAGATCCATCTGCATTAAATTTGTGCCTGAGAATCCACCAACTACGAAGAACATTAGCATTAGAAGGACGGGGTACGAGGACCCACGTCTTATTTTCAATAAGAGCCTTATATTCTTCAGTCATGGCTTGTTTCCAATTAGGGTCTTGTAAAGCAAGTGAGGGATTAGAAGGAATAGGAGAAATAGTGGTGGTGTGTAAGTTGAGCTTTCTTTGGGGTTTGAAAATTCCAAGTTTAGCTCGGGTTGTCATAGGGTGAGTCGGTTGGGTTGGGTTGGCGTGTATAGGATCGGGAGAAGGCGGGGAAGTGGGCTGTTGTGGGGAGGTGAGCTGTTGTGGGGAATTTGTGTTTGGGCCGTGTTGAATTGGAGAAGGAAAGGGACTGTCGAGAGGAGAAGGGGGAAGTGCTGGGCTGTTTTGGGAAGATGGGTTGGGACTGTTGGGCCGTGGTGAAACTGGGCTTTGGTTAGGAGTGGACGCATTAGTGGGGAAGGGAATAATGGGTTGGGTTGTTTGTGTAGGTGAGTTGGAAATAGAAGAAATGGGAGGGGAGGCCGAGACATGTTGAGTGGAAAATGGAAATTTGCTTTCATTGAAAATAACGTGACGAGATATAATTATTTTCCGCGCGGAGATGTCGTAACACTTATAGCCTCGATGATTGGATGGATATCCAAGAAACACACATGGAGAGGACCTAGGTTGAAGTTTATTTCTAGAGGAAGAAGGGACAAGTGGGTAACAAAGACAACCGAAAGTGCGTAAGTGAGTATAAGAAGGAGTACGATTGTAGAGAATTTGAGTCGGTGAAAGAAGACTAAGATTTTTGTGAGGGAGAATATTTAAAAGATAGGTCGCATGAGCAAGAGCATGAGGCCAGAAAGAATGAGAGCAAGAAGCATGTGTTAGAAGAGTGCGAATTATATTATTGATTGTTCGAATCGTTCGTTCAGATTTACCGTTTTGGGAGGAAGTATGTGGACATGAAAAACGGAATTGCATACCATTATTGTTAAAAAAATCATGAAAATGACTATTGTTATACTCTCCACCATTATCACACTGAAAAGTTTTGATATCTTTTTCAAATTGAGTACGTACGTAATTTCGGAATGTGAGGAACACAGAAAAAACTTGAGATTTATTTGCTAAGGGAAAAGTCCACAGAAAATTAGAATAATCATCTAGGAAAAGAACATAATATCTATAGCCACTAGAACTTAGAACAGGAGATGTCCATATATCACTATGAATAATATCAAACGGCATTGATGACATATTTTTAGAAGCATAAAAAGGCAATTTAATATGTTTCCCAAGCACACAAGAATTGCAAATAGAAAAATCAACATTTTTAGGACAAGAAATAAAATTATTAGTTCGACGATTGTCTAAAATTTGAGGACCAGGATGGCCCAATCTATTGTGCCAAACTGAAGGAGATAAAACAAAAGCATTTAAAGCATAAGAAGACTCTGAAGAGGAGGATGTGACTGGATATAAATCACCGGTGCTATTACATCTCATAATAGGGATCCCCGTGCGCAAGTCCTTCACAGAGAAACCAACAGGATCAAATTCAACGGACACATTATTATCAATAGCAAATTTCCGCACAGATATAAGGTTTTTGATTAATCTAGGGGCATGTAAAACATTGTTCAATTCTAGGGTTTTGTTGTTTGTTTTTAAGGATGCATTACCAAGACCGATAACAGGAATACAAGTGCCATTACCTACTACGATACTCGTGTTAGGACTCTTATTTAAATAAGATGTGAGTTTACCTCCATCCCCGCTCATGTGAGAAGTGGCGCCGGTGTCCATATGCCAAGGTTCTGCAGGTGGTGTGATTGTCAAGGTGTGCATAGCCGCCTCAATGTTTGTTGGAGTGTAATACTGGGCCAGATGGGCCTGCGGATGGGCTCCCAATATGCCTGGCTGGACTGCAGAAGAATTGTTATTAAAAACAGGCCCGCGAGTTGCACCATGAGTTGCACCATGTGAAGAATTGGGCCAAGAAGGATAAGGACATGGGGGATAGGCCCATTGGGGCGCCTGTCCAGTCCATGGCCCGTACCCCCATGGCTGTTGTAAAGAAACAGCCCCTGACCAGCGAGGACCGCTATTTTGCTGCCATCGTCCGCCTCTGCCCCGTCCGCCTCTGCCACGGTGATAATAACCCCGGCCACCGCGAGCAGCGCCAGAATTTTGAGGGAAAGAAGGCCGAACGTGATTTGAATATGGAGGAGCTTGATTCGACGGGGACTGTTGGGCGATAGTAACGGCGGCAATTTCAGATCCGACGGTGGCGGCTGTGCGTTTTTTACGGGCAGATTCTTCCAATAATAACATGGACCTTGCCTTTGTGAAATTGGGCAGAATGTCATTGTGGCGAATTTGTGTTCCGATTGTCTCGTAGGCGTCAGTGAGCCCCGAAATTAATTGAAGAACGAGACGATCGTTGGATACGGCAGCCCCGACGTTGCTTAATTGGTCCGAGAGGGACTTCAAATGTTGGCAGTAGGCAGAGATATCATCAAAATTTTCAAGTCTAGCATTGGACAGTTCTTGTTGTAAATAAAGGGCTCTTGAATTTTTATTATCGGAGAATTGTTGTTCTAGGAGTTTCCAAGCGTCGGCGGCTGTTAAATTTGGTCCGATGATACTGTTGAGAAGGTCTGAAGATATGGTTCCATAAATCCATTGCAACACGATGGCATCAACACGAGACCATAAACCTGGATTCTTTGCTTTCATAACCGAAGAAGAGGTTTCCGATTTATCGTCGGTTTCAGGAAGGATATGATCAAGAACTTGAAAAGCACGGGCATGTGTTTTAAAAAGTTCAGCCCAAGTGGTATAGAGGCCTTTGCCGGATTCGAGAGGATCACGAATAAAGGAGGTAATGTTGATAATGGAGAGGGCCGGATGAGTTGGTGCGGCGGCGGCACCATTGTTTTGTTCATTGTTTGGCATGGTGGCAGTAGAGTTTTTAGGGATGAAGAACGGCAGAATGAGGAAGAGAGAAAGAAGAGATTTGGGTGGGATTAGGGAGAGAAATTTTAGGAGAGAGTTTTTAGGAAAGAAATTAGGCTCATGATACCATGATAAGGTAGAATCCTTGCCTTTCCATTCATTGATAATGTGATATATATACACAAGATATATGTGTGAACATGATAATTACAAATCAATTATATTCCTAAATTACAGCAGAAATATCCATATCTAATACGTTCTTCTGCAAGGTATATGCAAAGTTTGTTGATTTTTCTTATGATAAAGAGTTGACTGTATTATTTGCTCTACTTTTGCTACTCTAGAATATGTTAAAACTGCTGCCATTATTTGCTTGATTTTTGTCTTGCTTATGAGTTGTGTAATATGGTTTCGAATGCCACTTATATCTTGGTTTTTGATTTGGAAGTAGTTTTGAGTTGGAGAATATTATAACAATAGTCAAAGACCTATATGCTTTAAAATTTTATAATTTTATAACACGACCATTTTTTTTAACTAAAAAAGCATAAAATATAATGAATTGTTAAAACCTTAAACATGCATAATTGATATTAAAAATTCATTTTTTATATGATGAAAAAGAATCATAGTATATCATAATCTCATGACAAAATTATTCTAGCATATAGCAATGGAAGATTATGAGTGTAAACATTGACCGCTAACTCAGTTTGAGAGAACCGATCCAACTCCGTTTTTTTTACCCATTTTTGTTGAGTTCTATTACAAATTCAGTTCATTAGCTTCCATGTTTTTACAAAATATACTCGCTAACTTCTATTTATATTTATATGTAGAAAAAACTAGACTCATTACTCTAGATATGTTTAATTCATACATAATGGTTTACTATAGTTTCTTGATATAAAATGAAATAAAAAAATAAAAATAAAAACCAAGGCTAAATCAACTTTTCCCAATATTCAAACATATTTGATACTACATAATATCCAAATTGCAAATACATAATATACATAACATGCACATAAACACCATCCAAATTAAATACATTTTTTTTTGGGTAAATTCCAAAAAAAAACCCTGTGGTTTGATGTTGTTCCAAAAAAACCCTTGTGGTTTGTTATTACAAAAAAAAAGGACCGTGGTTTGCGCCGTTACCCGAAAAACGGAAAATGGCTTAACACCGTTAAAGTGCTGACGTGGCAAAGGGTATTATAGGAAAAATCAATTTTTTTTTATTTTTTTATCCAGAATTCTCTCTCTTCCTTCTCTCACCTTCTTCTTCCATGATGATTCTTCTTCTCTTCTCATCTTCTTCTTCCTTTTTTTCCTCTTCTTCTTATTCATTTTTCTAATGAATTCTATCTGCTAAATTTATTTCATCATACATGAAAAAGAAAAAAAAAACCCAAAATTTTGGGGAGCATTTTCATTACGAATCGCATCCATAAAAAAGAAAATCACGAGAGCTTAGAATCGGAGAAATCAGAATCCGATTTACAGAGGTTGTTATAAGCCTCAAGTTCTTCGTAATACACATCCCAAACGCATCTTACGCATCCGCTCCCGCAACAATCTCCAGGCTCCTGTTTCTCCGATGGTGGAGGCGGAGGCTGTAGTTTCTTCTCTTTTTCTTGTTCCTGAGATTGTTTGTTATTCATGTTATCCGCCGATTGTGGCGGCAGATTATTTTGGGTGGACATGTACGCTTGAGAAATTGAAGAAGAAACTTGGAACTTGAAATCGCTTGAATCTGAATGAATCTATAAGAAATGGGGAAGAAATTAGCTTAGAAAAAGCAAGTGAACTCCTAAGTTGCAGAGAAGTCTAAAGGTCTAAATAAATTAATTATCCAGAAATCTGATGAACTGATGAACTGAGGTGTCGATCGATAAGTTGCAGCTAAGAAATCTGGAAATTTCCAGATTTCTGGAAATTTCTAGAAATCTGGTAGATTCTCAAAAAATCAATGTAAATCCGATCAAAACCATAGTAGTTCCAGTAATGGAGAATCGCTCATTCGACCACATGCTCAGTTGGATGAAGAAATTGAATCCAGAAATCAATGGCGTCGATGGAACGGAATGGATTCGATTGAACACGAGCGATCCGAATTTGGAGAAATTGTATTTCAAAGATGAATCGAACAAATTATATTTCAAAGATGAATCGATTTATTTAGTTTGATGTTAATTATTCATATAACTATAGCAGAAATCTTGAAGAAGAAGAAGAAGAAAGAGAAGAAGAAGGGTCCATTTGAGATTTTTTATTTTTGATTTAATTTTCTTTTTGTTTTTATTTTTTTATTTCAAGTTGGACAATTTTACCCTTTGCCACGTCATCATTTTTAACACTGTTAAGCCATTTTCTATTTTTCGGGTAACGGCGCAAACCACGATCCTTTTTTATGTAATAACAAACCACAAGGGTTTTTTTGGAACAACATCAAACCACATGGGTTTTTTTTTGGAATTTACCCTTTTTTTTCTAGGAAAAAAGTTATGGCTAAGACGAATAATATGAAGGCAATGAGAAAGAGGGCGATTAGAGACGGTAGAATATGGTTTTGACATTTATACAATAATAAATGATAAAGGTTATATTTGTAATTACATGTATAGGGTTACTTATGTACCAACACTGTATAAATACATCTCTAATGAATACAATACGGTTAAGTTGCCCCATTATCTTTATGGTATCATAGCCTCTTCCTTAATTAAAAACCCTAGACACCGACTACTCAATGGCTGCCATTCCGACCACCACTGCCTTTGCCTCTGCTTCTTCCATTGACGTTATAGTTTCAGTCACCGCCCATTACACTTTCGCTAGTCCCTTCAGCTCCATTATCATGACAACTGTGACACCTGTCGCACGGCAGTCGTTGTACACTGTGTTGGGGTTCCTATAGACAATTGTTCTAGGATATAAACTTAATGTAAATGAAGTGTTCTTTACATCATTTGTTTTAAATAGATATGGTTTCATAAACTATATAAAGGCAACCTCTTTTAAGAACTAAATAAGTCTAATATAAGGAAATCCCTAAGTTTGTTTAAAGTGATTATAAAGTGTTCATACAAGCATGAAGTGAGACGAAACTTTATAATAAACTGATAAACTTAAAACCACCCCAAGTCAAGTGATATGTTTAGAAATAGGATTGACATATCACTGTTGAGACTTGCATGTAACAATGTCTTCTGTCGAGACAGAGAGCTGATCTCACAAGCTTCAGATATGCAGATATCTGGACAGTTACATGGATCCAATGAAAGGGAGTTTATTAGGATTGGGGACCCGACTTGAGATAACAGGATGTGTAGATTTATCCTTGTCACCTGTTCATCTCATTGGTATTAATAGGTATAAGTAATCCTCAGACTCAAAGGAATGTTAATTAGTGATTCTGGATTATGGAATGTGATGCTTTGATCCTGTTGTAACACGATCCATAACGGAGATGACTCTGGGGTGTGAACGGCAGACGTTGGGTATCACAGGAAGTAATTGCAGGATAGTTATACATTGGATTGAGCATTTGTCACTCCCGATAAATGGGAGATACGTCCAAGGATCGCTTGTGGAAGACTTGACTCTAAATCCTTGCAAGGTGATAGCTTAAGACTTGAAATGCAGATTTCACTTAACCTATCTAATTGGAGTTAACTCAGCCTGTACAAGTAAAACGAACGTCTCGCTATATGTGACTTGACATTATCCATAGTCATAAGATTCAGTTCAAGGATGTAGTTGATAAAGGATCGAATTATACTATAACTAATACGGAAAGGTCAACGACAGATTCAACCTGTCTTCTTATAGCTCTGGGGGAATGTTTTGCTAATCACATTTCTCGTACTCATTCTGTTATGCAAAGATTAAATATAATTATGAGAAAATTAATTTAATAGTTGCATACGGCTAGAAGCAATAAGAACCTAATGGGTCACACATAAGACTTGGAGCCCAAAAGAGAAACATATGTTAATTAATTGATGGAAGCCCAACTGAGTCCACTAAGGCCCAATACTTAAGGGGGGCGCTTTTTATGTATGTAAAATACATAAATAATTAATTTTACTTTTAACAATTCTAATTAGATTATGATCGTGAATTAAATTAATTAAAGGATAAATAAGTTAGGAGGTTTAATGAGATTAAATTGCTCCTATTATTATCCTAAAAGGTTATTATTATTATCTTTATATTTAGATATAATTATAGATAATAAATAAGAATTATATTCCGAATTAAATTCTTATTCAGTAACCTAATTCTATCTAACTAGGGTTTAGATATAAGAGAGTATATATACCCCCTTATGTGTAAATTTCGGCTAAGCCCTAGTCTACCGAAGAGAAGAATTTTTGACCCCCTTATTGAGGACGAGATCATTCACCGCTTCCTTCCGTTTCAATTGATTATTAATCTCTTTCTCTATTCCTTGATCTTGTGTTGATTAATTAGAGGCAATCTATTCTTGATTGCTTTCATACGGTTGAATTCTAACTTGGTTTTGAATTGCGTTTTTGTCTTGTGCTCGGGAACTCGAAGTAAGAGTTGTGGGCACTTCGATAGCAACGGTAGATAGAACATCAAAAGGTATTTCCTTCTATCCCTCTTTATATGAAATAATGATTAACAGATCTTGGGTTAATGGAAAAAGGTTAAAATTTTATATTTCCGCTGCCAAACGTTTGCCTATTTTCCTTAAGTGGTATCAGAGCCTGCATTAAATCCGTTATTTCATATATGAAAATTAAGAAGTTTTTCAATCATATTGAATGAATATTTATAGTTAGGTTAATTAACGAAACTGTTTTGATTAATTAATTCTAAAGATAAATAAGTTTTAATTAATTGTTAATTAAGATAGATTATGCATATATTCCTAATTATTTTGGTTGATAATCATTATAACAAAATCTATTAGTTTTATAGTTAGATTGATAAAAGTTACGGAAAATCTTTAATAGGTTTTTCTTATTTTCTGAAAATCGTTTTAAAACCGTTTTAAAACTGATATATATATATATATATATTATTTAAAAAAAAATTTGGACAGCAGCTCGGGTTGCGCCTCACGGCGCAACCCGACTGCTGTCCTACGGTTGCTGCCTCGCAGCAGCAACCGCACATCGGTTGGCTGCCGCTGCCGCAAGGCAGCGGCGGACCAGACGCAATGGCTGCTGCCAAACTGCAGCAGCCACGTGTTCGGGCCCGGCCCGAAACCTACATATTTTAAAATCGTTTTAAAATAGTTTTTAAATATGTTTATATACATATATGTTTCAGAAATTAATAGTTTTCTGTTTTTGATTATCGGACAAAAGAATTTATTTAAAAGTTTGTTTTATCTATTTGTAAATCAAAAGTATTAAATGAATTAAAATCAAAATAATTGGGATATGCATAAATAAAGTTTTGTATAGTTGTATTAATCTAATAGGTTAATATAGAAGATACGAAACTGATAGAATTAAAATTGGATGAAAGTTAATTTGATGAGTTAATGTGATTAACCTAAATATTACATAAGTATTTTATGTAATCAACCAATTAAATTTATTTAATTGAGTCTATGTATGTTTGGAGTTATGGACATATTTGGACCCTCTATTTAGTCTTTTGGTATTTTTGAAATAGGGCATGCGAGTCCTGCATATCTACTATCTATTGTAATTTCTCCTTTCATCTAATTCCCTTCAAGATAATTGAAGTTTTCTTTAGTAGTATAGAAATTAATATGTAATTTCAAGGCGCCATGGAGAAGACGGAGGACCTAAAGAGAAATATGTAATAGTTAGTATTTCCCTAGGTTTGGCCCTTTATTCCGTCTCTGGCTCGACGGAATAATTTAGATAATATGTCCATAACACCAATGTATGTGTCTGATGTATGCTAAAGCAAATCAAGACTAAGTTAGATTATGGGACTTAAAATAAAAATCTCTCACTAATTAAAAGTTAAATAAATAAACAAGTTATTAAAATCGGTTGCCCCTCCCTAATATTATAATTCAGCCGGCAGTACTGGGGGCCTTTGGGTTGTTGAGCAAACTCAAGCTCGGGGTCTTATGGTAACACCTGAATTATCGAAAATCGTTATTTCATGAATATGGGGTAATACTTAAATTAGATTATGATAATTGGATGAGCAAACTCATGTTATCATAAACTAATGGGCAATATGGTTGGGATTAATATGAATAGCATATTAGTTACTAATGTGGTTAGTAACCCAATAACCTAGGAATCACATTAAAGATGTGATTGATTACATGAATCTACCTAACAAATGAGACTAGCTTGTTGAGCAAACTCAAGGTGAAATCTCAGGAGTTAAGATCCTAACTCACTAAAGGATTTGTGAAATTCTTCGAATTAATATGGAGGGTTATTAATTTGGCAAAATAGTGGGAGCAATTTAAAATGAACTAAAAAGACCTATAATTTTAGATTGATGTACTTTAAAGCAAATGAATAACATACATTTACTCTTTCTCACTCTCAGGTTAAATTAAAACACTCTTAAAATCATGACTAAACCCAATCTGCAAAATATACTTACCGATAACAAGTTGAACGGTTCAAACTTCACCGTCTGGTTTCGTAACCTCAAAATCGTTTTGAAGTTCGATAAGATAGGGTATGTACTTGATACATCGATACCCCTGATCCCAGCTGATGATGCTCCCATCGAAGAGATCGATGCTTACCAGAAGCATAAGGCTGATGACAATCATGCGAGATGCATCATACTTGCATCGATGACACCGGAATTGCAGAGGCAACATGAGGAAATGGATGCCTATTCCATCATCGTGCACCTGAAAGAGTTGTTTGGGAAACAAACTCGGTGCGAACGCTACGAGATATCAAAATTGCTATATCGTTGCAGGATGCAAGAGGGCACATCTGTAATGACACATTGTGTCAAGATGATTGGCTATATTACCAAGCTTTCTAGTATTGGATTCGCGATGGATAACGAAATAAGTGTAGACTTAATTCTTCAATCCCTCCCGAAGAGTTATTCACAGTTCATCATGAACTACCAAATGAATGACTTGCAAACCTCTCTTGAAGAGCTTGCAAACATGCTCAAGACAGTTGAGCCCAATATGAAGAAAGACAAGGCAATGCCGGCTCTTGTCATAGAGGGATCAAAGAAGAGGAAAGGGAATTTTCCCAATCCTAAACATTCCAAGAAAGGCAAGAGGGCCATGCCCACTAGAGCTAAGGGAAAGGAAGTGAAGAAGCCCAAAGGAGAGTGCCACTTCTGTGGTAAAGACGGGCATTGGAGAAGGAACTGCAAGGAGTACCTAGCCTCCCTCAAGAAGGGAAAAGACGGTGCTTCAACATCTGGTATGTTTTATATTGAAATAAATACAATTTCACAGTCTGAATCTTGGATACTTGATACCGGATGTGGATCTCATATTTGTACAAATATGCAGGAACTAAATCGGACTAAGGAATTGAAGAAAGGAAGCATAAACTTGCGAGTAGGAAATGGAGTAGGAGTTGCCGCCCTCACTGTTGGAGATTATGCTTTGAGTTTGCCCTTCCAGAAATGTCCAGAAACATTATTTCTATTAGCCGTCTTGTTGACAACGGTTTTCATATTTCAATAAAAGACAAACATTACGAGTTTTATAGAGATGAGATTTTCTATTTTTCAGGAATATCACAAAATGGGATTTATGTGCTAGATGACAAAATTTCTGTATTCGCGATTGATACCAAAAGACATAAGCTAGATAATTCAACTTACTTGTGGCATTGTCGTTTAGGCCATATAAACAAAAGACGCATGTTTAAGCTACATCAAGATGGGCTTATAGATTCAATTGATTCTGAATCATTGGAAACATGCGAAACATGTTTAAAAGGTAAAATGACAAAGACACCCTTTAGCAATAAAGGTGAGCGTGTATCAGACACTCTAGGATTAATACATTTAGATGTATGCGTTCCTATGTCAGTCCAAGCAAGAGGAGGATTCAGATACTTCATAAGCTTCATAGACGACCATACCAGATATGGTTATGTTTACTTGATGAAGCACAAGTCCGAGGCTTTTGAGAAATTCAAATGCTTCAAGAATGAAGTAGAAAATCAATTAGGAAAGAAAATAAAGATACTTCGATCCGATCGAGGTGGCGAATATCTTTCAGATGATTTTCTGAATTATCTAACTGAATGTGGGATATGCTCACAATGGACACCTCCCTATACACCACAACACAATGGTGTATCCGAAAGGAGGAACCGTACCTTACTAGATATGGTACAATCTATGATGAGCATAACATTACTTCCAAAGACATTCTGGGGATATGCCTTAGAAATTGCCCTTTTCACCCTAAATTGAGTACCAACTAAATCCGCTAGTTCCACACCATATGAATTGTTCGTTGGTAGGAAACCCACATTCTCATTCATGAGAGTATGGGGTTGTTCAGCATTTGTCAAACGCGTAGCATCAGACAAGCTAGATTCTAAATCTGATAAATGTTTCTTCATTGGATATCCTAAGGAAACTGTAGGGTATTACTTCTATCATCCAGATGATCAGAAAGTAATAGTATCCAAGCACGCAACCTTCTTGGAGAAAGAGTTTCTCGAAGAAACAGAAAAGGGAAGCATGATTGAACTTGGTGAAGTTCAAGAAGAAGAAACACCGACTGAAACAACAGAGGCGGTTGAGGAACCCGAAGCAGTCCTATTGGATGAGACTCAAGTGCCACCCATTCGTAGATCACAAAGAGTTCGTGAACTCCCAATTAGATATGGTTTTCTAGTGGGAGATGATGATGAGGTTCCCGTGTTAGACGACGAACCTGAAAACCACGAAGAGGCTCTTACCAGTCCAGATTCTAAAGCATGGCTCGAGGCCATGGATTCTGAAATGGATTCCATGTACACCAATCAAGTGTGGACTTTGGTTGATCCACCCGAAGGGATAAAACCCATTGGGTGCAGGTGGATCTTCAAAAAGAAGACTGACATGGATGGAAAGGTTAACACCTACAAAGCTAGGTTAGTAGCGAAAGGATATCGTCAGAAACAAGGAATTGATTATGACGAAACTTTCTCTCTTGTGGGTATGTCCAAATCAATCAGAATAATGCTCGCTATTGCCGCACACTACGATTACAAGATTTGGCAAATGGATGTGAAAACAACTTTCCTAAATGGAAACCTGCTTGAGGATGTATATATGATGCAACATGAAGGTTTCATATCAAAGGATGCAAACAAGGTTTGCAAACTACAGAGATCCATTTATGGATTCAAGCAAGCATCTAGAAGCTGGAACAAGCGTTTTGACGAAACCATAAAACAATTTGGTTTCGAACAAAATTGCGAAGAAGCTTGCATTTATAAGAAAGCAAGTGGGAGCTCAGCTGCATTTCTAATATTATATGTGGACGATATATTATTAATGGGGAATGATATAGCTCTACTACAGTCGGTAAAAGTTTGGTTATCAGGTAACTTCTCCATGAAATACCTTGGTGAATCAGCTTATATACTTGGTATAAAGATCTACAGAGATAGATCAAGAAGACTGCTTGGTCTTTCACAGGCTACATACATTGAAAAGGTGCTAAAGCGGTTTAGCATGCTTGAATCGAAACGAGGTAACTTACCTATGGTACATGGAGTAAAGTTAAGCAATCATCAATGTCCTAAAACCGAAGATGATAAGAAACGCATGGCTGTAATCACGTACGCCAGCGCAATCGGTTCGATTATGTATGCTATTCACTAGACCTGACGTAGCGTTCACGTTAAGTATAACGAGTCGTTATCAAGGTAATCCAGGAGACGAGCATTGGAATGCCATCAAGAACATTCTTAAGTACTTGAGAAGGACTAAAGACATGTTCCTAGTGTACGGAGAAGGGGATCTGAAAATAGAAGGATTTTCAGATGCCAGTCATCTCACAGATGAGAACGATTTTAGATCCCAATCAGGATACCTTTTTATCTTGAATGGGGGCGCGGTCAGTTGGAAGAGTTCTAAGCAGGGAAGCGTAGCTTTCTCTATGACCGAGTCAGAGTACATCGCTGCTGCGGAAGCAGCAAAAGAAGCGGTTTGGATTAAGAAGTTCATTACTAAACTTGGTGTGGTGCCTGACATTGTAAATCCCATTACACTGTACTGTGATAACAATGGAGCCATTGCACAAGCAAAGGAACCACGGTCTCACAATGCATCCAAGCATTACCTAAAGTGATACCACATTGTAAGAGAGATTGTGGCAAGAGGAGATGTGAGAATAGAAAGAGTACCTACTGAGGACAACATTGCAGATCCGTTGACAAAGCCCTTAGCCCAGAAATTACATGATCGTCATCTAAGTTCTACTGGGATAAGTTGTAGAAACAATTGGCTTTAGTCCAAGTGGGAGTATGTTGGGGTTTAGTGTCCTATAGACAATTGTTCTAGGATATAAACTTAATGTAAATGAAGTGTTCTTTACATCATTTGTTTTAAATAGATATGGTTTCATAAACTATATAAAAGGCAACCTCTTTTAAGAACTAAATAACTCTAATAAAAGGAAATCCCTAAGTTTGTTTAAAGTGATTATAAAGTGTTCATACAAGCATGAAGTGAGACGAAACTTTATAATAAACTGATAAACTTAAAACCACCCCAAGTCAAGTGATATGTTTAGAAATAGGATTGACATATCACTGTTGAGACTTGCATGTAACAATGTCTTCTGTCGAGACAGGGAGCTGATCTCACATGCTTCAGATATGCAGATATCTGGATAGTTACATGGATCCAATGAAAGGGAGTTCATTAGGATTGGGGACCCGACTTGAGATAACAGGATGTGTAGATTTATCCTTGTCACATATTCATCTCATTGGTATTAATAGGTATAAGTAATCCTCAGACTCAAAGGAATGTTAATTAGTGATTCTGGATTATGGAATGTGATGCTTTGATCCTGTTGTAACACGATCCATAACAGAGATGACTCTGGGGTGTGAACGGCAGACGTTGGGTATCACAGGAAGTAATTGCAGGATAGTTATACATTGGATTGAGCATTTGTCACTCCCGATAAATGGGAGATACGTCCAAGGATCGCTTGTGGAAGACTTGACTCTAAATCCTTGCAAGGTGATAACTTAAGACTTGAAATGCAGATTTCACTTAACCTATCTAATTGGAGTTAACTCGACATGTACAAGTAAAACGAACGTCTCGCTATATGTGACTTGACATTATCCATAGTCATAAGATTCAGTTCAAGGATGTAGTTGATAAAGGATCGAATTATACTGTAACTAATACGGAAAGGTCAACGACATATTCAACCTGTCTTCTTATAGCTCTGGGGGAATGTTTCGGATTTGCTAATCACATTTCGCGTACTCATTCTGTTATGCAAAGATTAAATATAATTCTGAGAAAATTAATTTAATAGTTGCATACGGCTAGAAGCAATAAGAACCTAATGGGTCACACATAAGACTTGGAGCCCAAAAGAGAAACAGATGTTAATTAATTGATGGAAGCCCAACTGAGTCCACTAAGGCCCAATACTTAAGGGGGGCGATTTTTATGTATGTAAAATACATAAATAATTAATTTTATTTTTAACAATTCTAATTAGATTACGATCATGAATTAAATTAATTAAAGGATAAATAAGTTAGGAGGTTTAATGAGATTAAATTGCTCCTATTATTATCCTAAAAGGTTATTATTATTATCTTTATATTTAGATATAATTATAGATAATAAATAAGAATTATATTCCGAATTAAATTCTTATTCAGTAACCTAATTCTATCTAACTAGGGTTTAGATATAAGAGAGTATATATACCCCCCTTATGTGTAAATTTTGGCTAAGCCCTAGTCTACCGAAGAGAAGAATTTTCGACCCCCTTGTTGAGGACGAGATCATTCACCGCTTCCTTCTGTTTCAATTGATTATTAATCTCTTTCTCTATTCCTTGATTTTGTGTTGATTAATTAGAGGCAATCTATTCTTGATTGCTTTCATACGGTTGAATTCTAACTTGGTTTTGAATTGTGTTTTTGTCTTGTGCTCGGAAACTCGAAGTAAGAGTTGTGGGCACTTCGATAGCAACGGTAGATAGAACATCAAAAGGTATTTCCTTTTATCCCTCTTTATATGAAATAACGATTAACGGATCTTGGGTTAATGGAAAAATGTTAAAATTTTATATTTCCGCTGCCAAACGTTTGCCTATTTTCCTTCACACTGCACCGCCGCCACCCCTTCCCCCTCCGCACTCAAGTCTATCGCCGCAAACATAGTCAATTATTCCCTTCTCTAATCTCAGCAGCCAGTTAACCATCAAACTCTCTGCAAATAATTTTATTATGTGGAAAGCACAAGTCATCACCATGCTTCGTAGCTGTGACCTGGATAATCATGTTAATCCTTCATATCCTTCTCCAACACAACATCTCTCCTATAATTCCATCAATCCACTTTACCATCTTTGGGTGCAAAAGGATCGGCAAGTTCTTAGTGTGCTACTTGCTTATGTTTCACAAAACTTACTTCCTCAAATTAGTGATGCTACCACAGCTTTGGATGCTTGGCTCAAGCTCACAAAGGCCTACTCCTCTGGTTCTCACTCTCAAATCAGGAATCTTATGGCTTAACTACGGTCACTTACCAAGGGTAGTGATGGCATCTCTACCTATATTATTCAGGCTAAAGGTATCTATGATCAACTATTATCTTATCATCATGTTATTAGTGAAGATGATCTTATTGATTCTGTTCTTCTAGGGTTGGGAACTGCTTATCATCCTTTTGTCAGAGCCGTTGAAGCTCGTCTTGAAACTATTCGATTTGATGATTTATATGGATTACTGCTTAGTGAGGAACGTCAAATTGCTCGTGACTCTGCCGACTCTATTGATCCCACTGCACTCTAGATGACATCTCTACCTATATTATTCAGGCTAAAGGTATCTATGATCAACTATTATCTTATCATCATGTTATTAGTGAAGATGATCTTATTGATTCTGTTCTTCTGGGTTTGGGAACTGTTTATCGTCCTTTTGTCAGAGCCATTGAAGCTCGTCTTGAAACTATTCGATTTGATGATTTATATGGATTACTGCTTAATGAGGAACGTCAAATTGCTCGTGACTCTACCGACTCTATTGCTCCCACTGCACTCTACTCTATGGGTCGCTCAGAACCTGTAAGCTACTCGTGGTAATGGCCATGGTTGCCACTTCCACGGAGGACAGTCAAATCGTTCTTATTAGAAACCGTAACACCAGTATCAAAATCAACAGTATCAGAATCAGCAGTATCACAGCCTGATAATTCTCTCTATCATTCCTCCAACAATGGGGGCCATCTCACTTGCCACAATTGTCGTGGAATTGGTCATATTTCGCGTAACTGCTCCAGTCTTTGCATTTAATGTGTTTCATTCTCCATCAGGCCCAATCTCATATTGCCACTAGCTCCACAGTCCAACAACCCTGAGTAGTCGACTCTGGTGCAATTCATCATCTCACTCGGATTTGGGAAACCTCAATCTTCATTCTGAATATAGTGGCCCTGATGAAGTCCAAATTGGTAATAGGTCTAAACTTGATATTTCTCGTGTCGGTAACTCACATATTTCTCTCAATTCTCATTCTTTTGAATTCTTCTCTGATCGTTTCTACATCAAGTATTTGGCAATGGGGAAGATCAAATTCAGAGGTCAGAGTAATAATGGGCTCTATTCCATGTGTCTTTCTACATCAAATAAATGTTCTGTCAGTTTAGCTAGTCTTTCTACTTGGCATGATCGCTTAGGACATGCATCTTTTCCAATTGTGAAACGCTTGTTACATTCTAATAATATATCAGTTTTTGATTCCAAACATTTTTTGTGCAGTTCTTGTTGTGTCACCAAAAGTCATAAATTGCCATTTAACTTATTTGAACACAAATCTGATGCACCACTTGATTTCATCTATGCTGATGTATGGGGTCCTGCTCCTGTGAATCTTTTGATGGCTATCGTTACTATGTTTTGTTTCTTGATCATTATACAAAATACAGTTGGGTTTATTTTCTAAAACACAAATCCGATGTGCATGCTGTTTTTGTTCAGTTTAAAACTATTATTGAGAAATACTTTGCTACCTTTATTAAAGCCTGTCAATCTGATGGAGGGGGTGAATGTGTGAAATTAACTGATTACTTTCATACCCATGGCATTACACATCGTATTTCTTGTCCTTGCACTCCTGAACAAAATGGCAGTGCTGAAGGAAAACATCATCACATAGTTGAACATGGTTTAGCCCTTTTATATCATGCACAACTACCTATGAAATTTGGACATATGCCTTTGATACTGCCACTTACCTATTAAATCGCACTCCTATTCCTCAATTAGACTTCAATACTCCCTTTCAACTCTTGTTTAACATGTCTCCTGGATTATGCATTTTTACGCATTTTTGGTTGTCTTTGCGTTCCTTGGATTCGTCCGTATGCTAAGTCCAAGTTTGATACTCGTTCTAAACCTTGTTTTTTCTTAGGCTACATTAAATTACATAAAGGTTACAAATGCCTTAATCCATAATCTCTTAAATTGTTTATCTCACGCTATGTTTTGTTTGACGAGCAAGTGTTTCCTAGTCTGAATTTCTTTGATGAGTTGTCTGCCAAGGTCTCTACTCTATCAGCCACACAACCGTTATCATTCCAATTTCCGACCGCCTCATACACCTCTCAGCCTTGCCATCACGCATCGCCTGAACCCACTACAATTTCCCCGTCTGCATAACTCTCCCCCATCCTGTCCAACCCATATGTTCCGCCTACCTTGGCTGATCAACCACCACTTGACCCATACAATAGCCTTAAGCGCATACCAGCACCACCATCCGACCCGCCTTCCAACCTTCCCGTCAATGAATCTGACGTCCCCACCCCTTCCACTTCCATAAAGTTCCAAACCTGACCTCTTCGGAACCTAACATCGACACACCCAATGATTACCTGTTTCAAAATAGGCCCCCTCAAACCAAAACAACCATGGGCTCTCACACACACTTCTCCCATTACACCTACAACATATACAACCACCTCTAAACATCCTGAATGGCGGGCTGCTATGGCTGCTGAATTTGATGCTCTTTGTAAAAATGATACTTGGATTCTTATTCCTTCTGATCCATCACAGAATAAAATTGGTTATCGTTGGGTTTTTTGTGTTAAGCACAATGTTGATGGCTCTATTGATGGGTAAATTATATCAATGGTACCTAAAATATACCCCAATTCACACTTTGGTACCTGAATTACATTTCGTCCTAAAAATATGCCTCAACTATGGGTGACCGGACATTTAAATACGTGCAACCGGAAATAACCAGTCAACACTTGTTTGACCAATGTTTCTCCCTAATCTGACCCTCTCTCTCCCTCGCCATCTTCTTTCTCCAAACAAAACACAAAACACACCATTAATATACACCATTAATTGATCAAACATTACTCAAAATCTATAGGAAGGTACATGAAATCAAAGGCTCACACTGGTTCGTGAAAAGAGAGAAGGATTCTGGGAAAGTGAGAATAAAAATAATTCACAGGAAGGAAGGTACACGAAATCCTAAGCTCCATTAACAATTTATGCCTCCATTAATTTCAAATACAATTCATGCCTCCATTAACAATTCACGCCTCCATTAATTTCAAATGCAATTCACGCCTCCATCTGGTTCAAATACAATTCATGCCTCCATTAACAATTCCTGGTTCGTGTATCGATTGGTTTGTGTAACAATTCACGCCTCCATCTGGTTTGTGAAAACTAAATCCTCATGAAACTAAATTCGGGTTTGTAGCAAGGATAGAGAGAAAGGAAATGAGAGAGAGAAACATTGAATATTCATTTTTAGAGAGAGAAACAAAAGAAAGGAAGAAAAAGGAAGAACTGGTTCAGTGAGAATTGAAGAGAGACAGTGGGAATGGAGTTGAAAAGAGAGAGGGTGAGAATGGAGAAGAGAGAAAGATGTTAAAAAGGAGAAATTAGTCAACATTTCAATTAAAAATGACCATTTCTGATACACCATGGAAATGAGACATAGAAGGATTTCATGGAGAGGGAGAAGGATTTTTGGGAAAGTGAGAGAGAGAGTTAGAATATGGGAATTAAAAAGATTAATGGGTAATATTTAGTCAAAGGGCATTATTGTATTTTTTTTATGTAAGTGGAGTGTATGGTGGGCCCTATTTTTTAAGTTACTAATGGTCAAACAAACGTTGACCGACCATAAACCGGAGAAACGCATATAATTGTCCAGTCACCTATACTTAGGGTATATTTTTGAGACGAAATGTAATTCATGTACCAAAGTGTGAACTGAGGTATATTTCAGGTACCATTGGTGTAATTTACTCCTCTATTGATCGATACAAAACTCGACTGGTAGCAAAGGGATTTAATCAACATCCAGGGTTGATTACTTTGAAACTTATAGTCCAATTGTGAAACTTGGCATTGTTCGTCTTTTGATTGCTCTTTCTGTCTCACTCAGTTGGTGTATTGTTCAGTTGGATGTTTCTAATGCATTTCTTCACGGTAACTTAGAAAAAACTATGTATATGGATCAACCACCCAGATTTATTGACCCTCTGAGACCTTCCTATGTTTGCAAATTATAGAAATCGCTATACGGGCTCAAACAAGCTCCTCGGATGTGGCACAAATGTCTTACTGATGCTCTTCGGTCTCTTAGTTTTCATGGTTCAAAAGTTGGCACGTCTCTTTACTATTTTCGATCATCTCAGATCACCATTTTTTGTCTCATTTATGTTGATGATATTTTATTGATGGGTTCTCACTCTCAATCAGTTCAGAATGTGATTCAACAGCTTCAACAAATATTTGCTATTCGGAATTTGGGCACACTTCGCTATTTTTGGGGTTTTGAGGCTCAATGGTCTGACACTGGCTTACTTCTTCATCAGTCGAAATATATTGGTGAATTACTACAATGGGCTAATATGGCAAATTGCAAAGGTCTGTCCACTCCTATGTGTGTTAAAGAACAGTTTATGCTCACTAAGGGTGAACTTTTTTTTTTATCCTACCTTGTACCGTGGCATGCTTAGTAGCTTACAGTATCTCGCCTTTATTAGACCAGATATCTTCTTTGCTGCCAACAAATTGGCACAATTCATGCATGCTCCCACTATTCATCATTGGCAAGGTGTCAAACGCATGTTGCATTATCTTCAGTTCACACGTACTCATGGGATCTTTTTTCATAAAAAATCTTTTCTATTTCTTTATGGTTTCAAAAATGTTGATTAGGCTGGTAACCCTGGTGATCAAACATCCACTATTAGTTATGCCATCTATCTCGATCGATCCCTTGTCTCATGGAGTGCCAAGAAGTAGCGCTCGGTTGCTCGATCGTTAACCGGAGCCGAATATCGCGCTCGTGCCACCGGTGCCTCTAAACTTAGGTGGGTGCAAATTCTTCTTACTGAAATCGGAATCGGTATGCCTTGGACTCCTCGGCTTCTATGTGAGAATTTATTAGCAACATACCTCACCGTCAATCCTATATTTCATAGCCGCAGTAAACACATTGAGGTTGATTTCTTCTTTGCTCGAGATCACGTCTCCAATGGTCTTCTTCGTGTTCAACACAGCAATACTTTAGATCAAGTGGCAGACATCTTCACCAAACTGTTGTCCAAACAACGTTTTCAATTTTTGTTTTCCAAGTTAAGCATTTGTAAATCTCACGCTTAACTTATGGGAGGGTGATAAAGATTATATTTGTAAACACATGTCTAGGGTTACTTATGTACCAACACTGTATAGATAAATCTCTAATGAATACAATATGGTTAAGTTGCCTCATTATTTTTAATAAATGTGTTTTAAAATTCAACTAATTTTAAGAACCGTTAAAAATTGAATTCAATAAGATGGAAAAAGACCTCTAATTAATCTCAAACAAACTAAACAAAAGACAACATGAACCAAGAAAGGAAACCATGCAAAATTCTCCGGTCGTATCATTTTGTCTACATCAAAACTAAAAAATCAATATAACTAAAGAATATTACCACTGCAATTTTATGTTAATTAGAAAGATAAATAAGCCATAACTCAATGAATAAACTTGAAAAGTGAAAAATCAAATTAAGTATCATACCACTATGCATGTTCCATTAGGACAAAATTGACAATGGAATTGATATTTCTATCTACCGTTTCGTTGGAATGCTTTACACCAACTTTTTGGTTTATAATAACAAAGGATTAGTTGATTGAAAATATGAAAAAATTGAAAGGTTGAGGAAATGAATAGTAAAATAATGAATAATTTTGTAGATTCGTTGAAGGAAAACTAAAAGAGGAACAAGATGCTAGAAAATTAAAATTTTAATTGTTTACACTTTCCTATCATTTTGTTTTTGTTTTTGGCAATTATATGTTACTAGATTGGATTCAACCAGTCGATTGACGATTACTCCCATCCACTATAATAGAATCAACAACAACAATGGATGGAATCATGTAGAATCAACAACGATGGATGGAGTGGTTGCTTCTTCTTATTGTTTTTCCTTTTTGTTTGCTAGTAACATTGATAATTATGAATTAAAGATAACAGAATATTGCAATTGGTTTGAATGTTTAAATAGTAACTTTTGGCCCAGAATTACAACGGAAGAGTAATTAATTTGAAGAAACTGAAATGTTACAAAATAGTAATTGATTGGACATTAATTTGAAAAAACCGAAACGTTAATGAGGCAAATGGTAAAAGAATTAATAGAAATGTTGATTTGATTGTTTGACATGTTAGCAAATTTGCTAATCAATTTTTTTCAGTATTTTGACACCCCAATAAATAGTGTTGAGTTTTCATGTATATAAAAACTGAATGATTTGTCTTTTATATACCTATTCGGTGCCTTCTATGGTTATTTTGTCAAAAACAAAGTAAGCATAGCTTCACAATGTCATTTGTTGTCTTTAGATATATTTATCATTAATAGGTAATGCAGTTATTGCAATTGGAACACATTAGCTTCATAATGTCAATTGTTGTCTGTTAAATGTAAATCCTTTTAGATGTTTAATATTGCATTATTTAGTTCTCATCTGAGGTGCGTAATTATACATAACTGCCATTTTGTTTGAAAAAACAATAGGCCAGTTTCATGATTAATTATAGTACCCACCAACGGTATGACTTAGTACTTTACTAATCATCATTGAACAATAATTGAATTATGTAAGTTAATAAAGAATTAATGTCATCCCCTTATTTTCCAATAATGGATAAAAAAACTCGAACATGTGCTTTCCTTGCCTCGTGAACGTATACTCTCATCCCATTTCTATGGGGTGATATTCATGAATGTGAATTACAATGTTTTACTGTTTTCCCATTCTTTCCCTAATTAAAAAAATCATTGCTTGGAAATTGATTAATTATGGAATTTCTCTTGATTGATGAGCTGGTCAAAAGGATCGGACAAGTGATGAGTTAAAATCTCTAGTGAATTAATGGTCCATGAGTGATGAAGCAGAACAATCTACAAGATCTGGTCTCCATATGATACTAAATTCATCTACCATGATCAAGTAATTAGATAGCTCAAATACTACTTATTGTCTGATAGGGGTAATATGGTGGCAAAGCAGAAGCAGCTAAAGCACTACTTGCACTTGCACTTTAATTAATTGATTAATTAGTATATATTCAATCTATTAATTAGTATAAAATGACGTGTAATTAATATAGTAGAATAACTAATGACCTGGCGATTGTTATGAAGGGATATGAGTATAATGAGCAAATGAAGGAATGATTGAATGGTGGAGATTTTGTTGAGGATACTAAAAAATTCAATCCCATATTTTTATAATGAAAGTAAGGATAATATCTTGAATTTGAATTATTGCTCCATAAACTACATAAGGACTATTTGTTCCTCCACATGCCTCATAGTAGAACTACAAAACAAACAACATTCACAATTAGAACCTCTTTCCTCACTAGTACAAAAAGGACCATTTGCATCGGCCATTTAGGGCCATTTGCATCATCTTTGGGTGATGCAAAAGCTCTCGATGCAAATGAATTTGCGTCGTCCATTGGCCAATTCAAATCAGATTGCATTTGCATCGGCCCTTTAAAAGGGCCGATGCAAATGACTTTTTTTCCGAATTAATTTTTTTTTATTGAATTGAGCTCAGAAATTCATTATATTATATTACAGCTAATCCAACAACATTCCGTAATACATAAAATGTAACAAAATAAAATATATAGTATATAATTAAGAAACATATCTCAAATTTCAATAACTATAAGAAAAATTTGTAAATGATACACTATATAATTAATTATACAGCCAAACAAAATTAGGCAATGATATACTAGTAATTAGTTAATTACCTTTCCTACGAGTACCAACCCCTAATCCATGAACCAAGGCAATGACCCTGATCCATAAACGAAGGCAATGAACATGAAAAAGATGTCCACATATTTATTTTTTGGCTATAGTCATCTCTTCACGATAGAGAATTCATGTAGCATCACTTCTGCATATTCAGAAGAAATAATTAACGGTGTTGATCCAAATAAAGCTTTGCTGAAACAGCATTTAAAAATAATAATAAAGTACAGAACTCACGTATTAAGCTATGAATCAAGAGAAAAAAGCACGATTATGACTATGGCAAGACATTCCACTCGGGACAAACATCAACACAGTGAACATTAACAAGAACCTCAGAACTTACTTCCATATGCATGATCTCCTTTTGCCTTAGAAGCAACAAGAAAGCTTATTCACCATTCAAACACAACAGATTCAAATGGTACAAATAGATTCTTCAATTTTCAATTAACTTCAGAATCCACAAAGAGTAAGGGCTATAAGAAAAGCCACATGCATAACTGTAAAATTTTATGTATTTCAGTCCGACTGAATTTGCCACAAATTAACATACTCTTCGCTTTTAATCTATGTTGCATAGAAACTAAAATAGATAGCGGAAAACACTATTTCTAGAAGAGTATAGCTAGGAAACAGAGATGGAAACGGAAAAGAAACTGAAACGGATACAAAACGCATGAACGCTAGTGAAGAATCCATTTTCTATGAAATATAGCTTCTAATATCCCCTGATGTACATATGTTTTTATTGAATTAAAATAGCATTCTAATGTCAAATTTTGCTCCTATCTAACAATTTCTGCACACTTTAGCTCTAGCCATAAGCAGTTTTGACTATAGATGCAACAGAACTCTAAACCCCAATTTATCAAACATGCAAATCCTTGTGAAACTAATCCTGTATAATCTAGAGTTGAAGAACCTCGCTGCATTCTAAAGCTTTAAGAGATTCTTCTCATATGCTACTGTTCACATCTATGTATGTAGTATGTGTATATTAAAAATCTTAACAAGCAAAAA
This sequence comes from Euphorbia lathyris, assembly GCF_963576675.1. Classification (NCBI taxonomy): domain Eukaryota; kingdom Viridiplantae; phylum Streptophyta; class Magnoliopsida; order Malpighiales; family Euphorbiaceae; genus Euphorbia; species Euphorbia lathyris. Next base: position 96,128,484 of record NC_088910.1, read on the forward strand.
CATTAAAAAAGAAAGTAGACCCTAAATTGTGACATATATATCAAAAGCAGAGCATCCATAAAGATGTAACATATATATCAAAAGCAGAGCATCCAGAGATTGCAACCTATACATCAAAATCAGAGCATCTAAAGATTGCATATTTGTTTACTCGGTTTAGAATATCAATTCAGGTCAAACCGTTGTAATGAAGAGTTTTGAGTTTGAGTATTAAAAGACATCTTTATAGTTTAGGAAAAAAACACCTTTATACGATGCCATTGGAACCTATTAACTCTTACCTAAAATTGAAGAAATAAATTGTCTTTAGTTCCAGTTGTATCAAACTATCCAATTTCAAGTTAGTCGTACTAGTGGACAAGTAAATTTGGTGCTTTTGGTTTCCTAGTGTGTACTAGCAAAATATAATATAGCCATAAGGAAATATAATATAGCAAAAAATAATATAGCCATAAAAAATAATATACAGTTGATGTATAAAAAAGATTAAACTATGTACAAACTAAAGATGAAGCATTAATTTACCTAAGCAGAGCCAACAATATAATTAGGCGAATAGTGTTGACCATGGATTATCATATCCTCAAACATGGCTAGTGGTATGGGTTAGTGAAATGCCTAGAGTTGCCACTAGTCAATTAATAATCACCGAAGCTGCTTGTGAGCGGCTCAGCTCATTTACAACATGCATTAGCTTACCCATCCACCATAGTCCAACAAGTGAGCAAAGACTAATATACCCAAACAGCTTCTGTACATCTATCCTTTCCCCATTCATTTCCACCAAACTTTTTGAGAAATACTGAGGCATGCAAGTTTTTTTCTATCAATATATGTAGAATTGAAGTTATATAGGTAATTGAAAAGGGAAGTTGAAGGTATTTTATAATTACCTATAAGTAATCCATATGTCAATGCTGATAATACAGCATAAAGATCTCCTATCAGAGAATGCTTTTGATTTCTGTATATAAGTATTACATTAGTCTTTAGCAATCAAGTCAAAACAACTCAATACTAACAAACTACAGTTAATCCTCGATAAATGAATGTTCGATAAAGTAATAACCTCGTTTATACAATAAATTCTTTCGTTTCGGACTTGGGCCAATGGACTAAAGTAATAACCAGCTTTTATAGTCATGCACTCTTGGAAAATAATAGAAACTATGTAAATTTTTTTAGCAATTACCATAAGCATATTAAGTCCTACACTATTGAACAGTAGTGGAAACTATGGAAATGTGTTTAGCAATTAGCACAAGCATGTTAATAAACAGAATCTAAATTGAAATGAATGTGTTGTAAGTCATCATAGAAGGCAACAAGAAATTTGAGAAATATGTAATTCATACCTTATGCATATAAGGTTTCAAAAAAAAAAAACCTTATGCATATAAAATTTCACATCTCTAACATTAATTTATACCACTGATTCTTCCATCTAACATTTCCAACTCCAACTGAATTATCAGAAGAATTTGAAGTTGAAACCTGTTGACCTGAAGTTGGAAGTGATTGGGCTTGCTGAAGGCCATGCCACCTAAAGGTTGCATTGGAAAAGCACTCTGCGGTGAATCAAGTGAGACTCTAAGATGGCATGGGGAGGTCTATTGTTTTTTGAGAATGCCCTCTAAAATCAAGATACTGAGATGATATTGCGGCAACTACACAGCCATTTTATTTATCTATAAAAAGAGCAGTAAAATCCAAATTACATTACTTGTTTCAAACTTAGAGAATGTAAGATGTTTTTTTAATGAACTCCACTTCAATGGCCTCTGGTGTTATTGTACCATTTTCAAGCATAATTGGGTGGAAGTTCTTTTTTATGATCTGATCTAGTGTTCATGTACCAATTAAAAAAAGATAGAAACCAAAATACAAGGCAAAATCATCTGGAATTACAATATGAACAAGAAAATAAACATGATGGAAATTTAACTTACAAGTTGTTGGAAGTTTTGCAATAATTTAGTGGAAACAATTAATTAATTGAAGTGCGTAAATAATATTTTTGCAGAAAAATAAAGGATTAGAAGAAATAAATAAATTGCTAAAACTCAATTTTTATTGAAGTGAAGTTGATTAAAAACTAGTACACATTGACAAATCCGAAAGATTTATTGTGTTGTTCGTGGAAGCAGAAACTAGATTTGTTGAATCTAGAAACCTAACATAACTCACAGTTTTACTGTGTTAAGCCAATGTGCATAATGGAACTTTTGAGTTGAAAATATAATAGTAATAAAATCTATGATCTGCTAAACCAAATGCAAGATAGCGGCTAGAATCTGAGGGAAACTAAACTGAGCAAACATTAGCCTTTGTTCGGATTGTACCAACACCTACTCCCTTTTATAAAACAATCATCACTCCCACTGGCCAACATTGTTGGATCTGCTGATGAGAAGTTAATGGCACATACTCGCCTATCACGTTCCCTCATTTTTGCTAGTACTTGACTTCTTGTAACATCCCACACCTGCACCACACCTTCAAAATTACTTGAAGTAATCTGGCTTTTGATATAATTGTTCTAACATATACTGCTTAGTTTGGATCTACTTGCCATTTCAACAACAGGATAGTGGATATCACGATTATCTTTTATTAGTGTATCACATTCAAATAATTTTATCTTTTTTATTTACACCAGCTGTAGCAAAAAATTCTCCATCACGATCAAAGCTAAGAGAACACACCAGGTTTGAAGAGTTTCAAATCAGCCTTGACTTTTACCTTACTGAAAGTTAGATACTTGCACAATCCCTCAAAAAATGGAGCAATCTATCCACTTTGTCTACTTTCATTGTTGCACTTTTGGGGCCAAATTGTTGATGAGCTTCTTTCAGTAACATCACTACTAATTGACAATTTTTTTATGAATGCTTTCCCTGGTGGCCTTGTTGGCATGGATCTAGTAAAAAAATATGCAGCCTCTAGCTTTTTAAGGTTCTTCACCAATCTAGAACTTTTAAGAAGCAGGCTTTTTGGAGTTTCTGGGAACTGATCTGAGTTTTGTCCATCACCAATATTATCAACACATTCCTCAAAGTTCGGCAGCTGCAAGCCTGGTCGAATTCTTTTTCTGGAACTCAAGCTAGAAGAATCTTCATTCTCAACATTACTAAATGGAAAGAGGTTTGAGGCTAAATTATCATCTACCTTCTTTTAGGATATTTACCTTTTTTTTCTTAAGGAGAGTTCGATGTCTCGCAACTTCTTCAATATCAGAACATAAAAGAGAAACTGTATCTTGTAACTTATTAGCAAGTTCCTCTTTTCTTTGCTGTATCAGGAGAAGGAATTCAAGCAATAACTCCTGATCGTATGTCCTTTCTCGGAGCTGTATTTGTGTTTCACATTCATCTAGATTTTTCTTGGTTCATTAAGAAAGTCACTTTGTAACACAAGTTTTATGATGGTAAGCCTCTATAATACTTCTCTAAGACGGGAGAATCTCTAAAATTTCATAACCATGAAAAAACCCTTAGTACTCGTATTAAATTTTATCTCTTATGAAGCAATCTTAGCCATATTTGTGTACAATACCTTCTACAGGCCATAAGTTGAGGCTACTTTTCTCTACATTGCCTAGAGGGCCAATTGTGAATATATCTTTTGAGTCACTTGTTTCAAGATCAAATGAAAATCAATTTTAGGTTTCTATTTGTTCAACCATAAAATTTTAAAGAAGAGAAAAACTAAGAAATACACTATAACTATAGTCTTCAAATAAGACAAAACAATTATGAATCCTAACAGTGAACTACATTGAAGAAGACGAAATAAAAACATTTAAAACTGGAAGAAGGATTGAGATTCTCAGTGCACAATGGCGTGTAACCCAAATAAGGTTCCAAGTGATAAAATTGATTCCTAAGTATACGATTGACACAAACTTTATTAATATCACATGGTTTAGAAATTTGTCTTCATTTGACAACTAACAAGTATACATCTTGCTATGCATTGTTTGGAATCACTGCTAAGCACACTGAACCCTCTATGTGCCACTAGGCATGTCGTCGTCATTATCGTCATATCTCTTGATGAGCTTGCTGCTTCCTTCTCATTACTTGAAGATATTGTTTCAGCCTATTCATAAAACTCAGATAAACAATTAGAAGGAATTTCAATATTTTGTCATAGAACCCAGATGCTCAATGCTTCCACTATTATTGGAGTTGATTACATCAACATATTTGTAATCCTCTACCATACAAAAATAAAAATTACAACTCATAAGAGATTAAACAAAGAGTTATATCAGAACATAGAAAAGAAACAATGTGTATAAAGAGCATTTGATTATGAACCTTACAAGTGTTAAATGCAAGAAGAGCACTTGATGGAGAATTTTCTATTAGACAAAACTTTCAGCTAAAGAAACACATAATTGCCACATTTTTCCCTTAATTACATGAATAAAAGCAGAAGATGTAACCTTACCATATTGAATCCTTGAATTTTCAATATCTCATCAGCCGAAATTGTTTTGTTGATCAGAAGTGGAAGCTGCTGCATAATCATGATAAAATAGGTAGTTGATGCATCAGAGCCTTAATCAAACATCAAAAGCATCCAGTATTACAATTTTCTAACTTTGTAAGCAAATGGTGTAAATGAAAGAAGCCAACAAAACTGAAAGTGAACAAATATCTTCCGAATGAAGCTAATAGTCAGTTCTTTATCTCCATTAGCAATACCATCTTTCATAATCGTCACTCCTTCATAACACAAGGTTAAGCCCATTTTCTTTAAATATTTCAATGTAATACTGCAATTTATCAAGTTTTTCTTTCGAGTATCAAATGGAACTACCATTTTCTGCTAGATAGTGAACCTTATTATGCTGAATACTAATAACCTCTCACAAATTTCTTCCATATCCAAAGCATGTAAAAGAAAAAGAAAAAACGAGTGTGGAACGAACGACGATCGACAACCGAAAAAGAAAAAATGAAACTCAGTTCCAGAGAAGAAATCATTGTCACTCTTCATTGTTCCCTACCCTCTCATCATCGGTCGTTGATCAAATAGATCCCTGGTGCAGTGGATTTCAATGAGAAAAGGGGAAGAGGAAGGAGTCAGCTGGAATATGAGATGTGTTCTCAGTTTTTAGGGTTTTTTTCATTTTATATTTTTATGCCATGTGTATAATTTTTTTTATTAAGTATTAAAATTTATTTTAATGATGTGTAATTTGTTAATTGGTGTTGTATCACTAGTTTGATGATTAGACTACAGTGTTATAAGGGCATTCTGTAATTTGAAAAATATAAGGATACATTTATGTATTTATTTGATATAGGGGCATATATGTTAAAACGGATAAATACAGGGGGCAAATATGTGTATTAACCATTTTTATTTTCTTATGAGCATCCCTTCAAAACAATAGGTTTTTCAAATAAGCTCCTTATTTAAATACTTCTGTAATTCTATATTTATCAATTTATTTTCAAGGTCAACATCATCACCAAAGATTATCTCTACACATTCAATAAATCAACCCATGACCACTCCATTATTTGCAAAGCTGGGATCAACATATGTGTAATAAATATTCAATAGGTATCCCACTAAATGCAATGGACTATCAAGTCGTTCCCGGGGTTTCATATGACAAATTTCAGTGATAGGACAAGAATGAGTTTGTTAATCTTTGTATACTTTTTTAATCTCTTCTCATTTACTCCATCCTTGTCTTCTCCCTCTTCCATTTCTATTCCATCTTCTTCAATAACAACTTTGTCCTTCACTTATTTTTCGAAAACTTTTTTCTTTTCTTAAATTGACCATCTTGAATAGCTTTATCGCATTGACATTCCCCTTGACGTGTGCAATGTGTTGCTTGATTCAGTATATTCAACCACTCATTTGTTTATTAGACAACACATACTTCACTCTATTTGCATTGTTTTTTCAACTTCCACTGCATAGTCCCAACCTATATCACCTGAATTATCCTTCAAATTTGAAATATATTGGATATTTAATTTTGCAGCTGAATTAAATGCAGATGAAGAAATAGTGTTTGTGATACTGCATCAAATTGTACCAAGAAATTAACTATCAAATAAGATAGTTAAATAACTAATAATCTATATTAATTGTTAATCATGTGTTAATTATTAAATATTGTTTTACTATAATTTAATTCAATTGGGAAATGCCCATGGTCATATGATGCAAACAAATGTCAACTGTAAGTTATAAAGATAAAAAAAAATCATGAATATCTTCACTTTTCATGAACCTACAGACATAAATGTTTCAATACAAAAAAATATATCCAAATTATTAGTATTTTTAGTTACAATCTCTTACAAACTTTTCTCTTTAAATGTATCCAAATGATTAGTATTCTTAGTTATAATCTCTTCGAAACTTTTTCTTTAAAATCATATGAAAACAACTTCTCCATTGAAGAAAGAAAACCCGTATTTCCTTCCGTTGAAATCATATAATTAAACATAATATGCAACAAATATACAAATAAAGAATTTGATTTTCAAAATGGAATTACAAACCATATACAACTTAAGTTACAAGAACAAAGTTAATATTAAAGACAATAACATGAACAAAAATCAGCTACCCAACTCAAACCGACCAATTACTGAAAATCAGAGCGTTGTTATAGATTTTAGCTCCAAGATTGATTTTTAAAACATTGATTATAATTATATCAAATAAAAATTTCTAGCTTTTTATTTTTAGCTTGGTTGTATTAACAAGATACATTATCAACGAATTAAATATAAATTTAGTTGTAGAAGTACTTTCTCATTAAGAGGTATTATTGATTAACTCGTGGACAAAATATTATACATATTCTAGTTTGATTGTATTAACAAGATACATTATCAACGAATTAAATATAAATTTAGTTGTAGAAGTACTTTCTCATGAAGAGGTATTATTGATTAGCTCGTGGACAACATATTATACATATTCTAGTTAGTTAGTTTATAAAAAGAATTTATCTTTTTTGTCCATTTTATTTTGTGGTTAAACTCATATGCTTATTTTCTTAAAACTTCTACATGTAAAACTAAAATATAGTAGAAGTTATAAAAAAAATTTCAATTGCAAGTTTTTAGGAGATGAAATAAAACTAGAAGAAAAAAAACTAAAAATTTGTTTTTTTACAATTGTAATTTGCAAGTCACCAAGTTGTGGAACTAAGTTAATAATATCTTTACATGTGCAATTTTTTATTTGCAAGAGCTGGAAAGAATGTGACATGAATTAAAGTAACTTTAGATTGTGGTAACATGTGTCAATTTTGCAACTTGGATAATCAAGGAAAACCTAAATAGTATGTTGAATACTGGTGTTGGTGCTTCTAGTCATTTGAGGTTGAACTATTAGACTTTCTTGGTATCAAAGAAATTATTGTATCATGAGGCAGAACCTTTAATACACCTAATTTAAAAAATTCATATAGAATGTCATGGTAAATATTTGCTTTTATTTTTTTTATCTTAATTGATTTTTCTTATTTGTACACGTGAACTATACTTTCTGCCCATTTTGTAAATGTTAGATATTTAATCTTGATAATAAGAAAATTCTTTGAGTTTGAATCTTAATGGATCTAAACAATAACAAACCATAAATAATTGGAGTAGATAAAAGTTAAACAAATGATAAATCATGTTTTTAAATAGGTGATATAGTTGAAACATATTTTAGATTTGGATTGAATTTTGTTTTGACAAATTGTGAATGTATGCAATGTAAATAGTGTATTTGTTCGTTTATTTTATGAACCTAACAAATGTCATGGTTAATGATAAGATTTTTGATATTGATTATGTTATGATAAAAATATGAAATTGTTCTTTTAGTTCTTTAAATTAAAATGATTATTCTTATCTGGTATTGCAATTAAAATATGGAGTTTTAAGAGAAAAATAAAGTAGAAAATGTTGTTTTGTTTAGGATAACCAACAATAACATGTATAATAATGTTTTTATGAGGCTAAATGACCACTTGTGGTTCTAAGAATTTTATCAATTTTTGTTCTTCCACTTAAAATATTATGGATTTTATAAAATATTTTGTTATCAATTGTTTAGACAAAGTAGATTTCCCATTTTTTCTTTATCTCATTACTGGTTGAAGTCAATCATATGGGGATCCATTTTGTGCCATCTATTTTTTTTTCTATTTCATGCAAACATATCGATTTGTATATTTGACGTTTGTCCTTGTAAATTTTATTAAATTAACCCTCTATTTTTTTGCATAATACTTTTATGTTATTGATTTTGATTTTCTAAATCTATCTACGTAGATAATGGCAACTTGTTGGAGTTTTTTCTAAGATTTTTTTAGAAGTTGGAATATAATATTTATGGTCTTAAGCTAGTATTGTTTCTAAAATTCTCATTATAAGTTTAGTAGTGATGCATGTAGTTACACATTTATTCCATTGTTTGATTGTCTTTGCCTTGAAATATAGATGAGATATAAATACTACTGTTTTAATGAGATTTGGTAACGGGAATGACATGTACCTCTCATTTGCGATACTTCCTTGAGTTGTAGACATATGAATTCTAACATGGGTCGGATGGACTTCAAAGCAATAATTTTATTTAATTGATTCTTATAATATGATATGATAACTGAAAATTGAAGCACGATCGAACTTAGTAAGCAGATGATATTGTCCCAACTATAAAATATGTTGGAAAACTTTAATAAGAGAATCGTCGAACTCTCTATAAATTCCTCACAAGGAAACCACACAAATGAAAAGTGTATATAAAAAGATATTTTTTTTCATTGTTCGGTAATTGGTTCTATTTCATTATTGTAAATGATTATATAGGGATAAAGTCATAAAGGAATTCAAGTTGCACAATGAAGTTGCATATTATCTAATTCTCAACATATGAGACAAATTGAGAGAGAGACTCAAATACATATGGGTGTTCTATTTATCACAAGACTTTTCCAACTAATCAAGCTTTAGGAGGTCACAAACACCGCCACTACGAAGGTCCTGGCAATGGTAAAGATAACAATAACAATAATAATGTAGTCGTAACATCTTCAAAAGGTGGAGCAACGAGGCAGATGCGCGCGGTGGATCTGAATTTGATTTAAACCTATCGGCTTTGTCTAAATTGTGGTCAATCAATTAAGATGAAGAAATGAAAAGTCCTCTGCCTGGGAAGAAATCGAAATATTCATTTCTTAAGCAAGAAATTAATAAACTACAAAGTGTTTCTTAATTAGATAGAATTTATACTTTAATCATTAGGTTAAATTAAACCTAATTAATTAGTATGTTTTCCTTTTTAAATTTGAATTTGGAGTTTGTTAATTACTTTCTCAATTGTGCATATAAATTTTTGAGTTTTTTTAACAGTTGATGATTTATTCATTGATTCTCAACAAATGATGAGAGAGAAATTAATAAACTACAAAGTGTTTCTTAATTAGATAGAATCTACAGTTTGATCATTAGGTTAAATTAAACCTAATTAATTAGTATGTTTTCATTTTTAGATTTGAATTTGGAGTTTGTTAATTACTTTCTCAATTGTGTATAGAAATTTTTGAGATTTTTTTTAAATTGGTGATTTATTCATTGATTCTCAACAAATGTTGAGAGAGATATAATTAGAAGTTGGTAGCACAAAAATTTAAAGATAGTATTGTATTTTTATATTGGTTAAGTGTATTGTGTGTCCTAATTTTCAATTAAAATTGGTCAAATTCACATTGACTGGTAAAATGTAGTAAATTGTCTGCTCATCATTACTTCAGATATATTTTTGGGACAAAATAAAATCTAGGTAGCAAAGTGTGAAGTAGGGTAAAGTTCACATACCATAAGTATAATTTACTCAATTAGAAATTAAGTAAATCAAAGTTTGTACTCTTTTTTTCTTGAGTGAGAAAGTGATTTACTTTTTGAATTCTTTTCGTTTAATCTTTGTCATAAATTGACATTTTTATGTATGATACAATCATTTCTTATTGTTGATTGTTTAGTTACTTGGTTTGAATTCATGGAACTAAAATTGATCTTTCATGTATTGTTAGAGCCTACATTCTACAATATAATATGAATATCAAGTGTAAAAATAAATGAGTTGCACAAGAGGTATAAACATCACTTTTGTCTACACCATTTACTAATGATTTATTATTTGTTAACACACACACACACACACACACACACACATATATATATATATATATATATATATAGGTTGTCAAGTTGCACATTTTTTCTGGCACCACAATCAAGAAAGAAATGACCATAGATCCATCTTGCGGTATTATCTTGGCTTACTTGTGAAATGCTAAAGTTTTTATTCTCGATCATGGTTTTCATATTCATATGTTTATTCCTAATTTTATTGTTTGACATATAGTTAAATGGTTGAAGAGAATTATTGTTACTACTAAATTATGAATAAAGAGTATCATTTTCTCCCCTCCCATATTCATTCTAGGATTATCAAGACAGAGAATAATTATTATTATTAGTAAGACTTTAATGTAAGATCTTTCCCATTTTGATCTTTCCAATAAGATTTAAGAACCTTTTATCGTTTTGTTGATATAAAGAATAATTCATAAAAAATTTGTACCACTAAAAAATGATTTAGCTTGAACAAAACTCATTGCCATATCACAAAGTTTAAGATGAAGAGAAACACACATATAGTAAAATACTCTAGGATACTCTTTTAGTACCCTACTACTTACACCTTTGTATTATCTCTTCATATTAAAACCATTGCCGTAACCCTGCCCTCTTATATTAGTAAAATGAAGTTTCAGATTTTCAATAATATCTTTAGGGCTTGATTGGATGAAGAGTAGAGAATGGTAAATAAAGGAAGGGTGGAGAAGTATAGGGAATGGTAAGTTCTAACCCTTCAAAACCCACCGAATTGGTGGGTTGAAAATTGGATGAAATTTCTTTAAAAAAAAATCTTCAAAACCCCTCCATTACCCTTACCCTTCTATTTTTTTTTTGTGTTCCAAACATAAGTTTGTAAAAACTCTTATTAAACCTTCACCATCTCAAACAAGGGTTTCTATCAACCTTTACTAACTCTTCTCTTATTAACCCCTCTAAACCCCCATCAAATCAAGACCTTAAGTTCAAGGAAAAATGCATTCCCTATTGTTTCAACAACTTTAAAAAATCCAATGAAAAACTTTTCCACTATTATAGGACTCATAGAAACATTAACAAATCTCAGAATAAGACTCATTTGTTCTTCATGACTAACGTCAGGAGTACAATTGTTGAGCGATTTCCGCAAGTGCACGGTTTCGCTTGTAGTAATAAAAATATCGATCCCACAGAGATACGTTTTTTAACGAAAAACTTATTTTTGAATCTTTAATTTCGAACTTGTTAGATTTATAAAATGTAAATAAAAAGTGAAAATTGGATTAATTGAATTTAGGAAATTTATTTGATTGAATTTGAAAACTTTGAGTATTTGAGAATGCTGGAATAAGATTATATATTTAGAATAAATCGATTGTTAGAAAGATCTTCTGATTTTAAGGATGAATTTTACAAAACAGGAACATTTAGAACTTATTAGAAAAATGAATGAATTTGTTCATTTGCATTAAGCAAAGAAAACAACTTAAACTTTGTATTATTATGATGATGAAATAAATGACGGAACCTCTAATTAATTGGCTTTGAACGCGACAAAACCCTTTCGGGATAGTTGCCCTTACTCAAATTAACACTCTTTCGAGATGATAATTTGCCTAAGTGTTCAACAAAGTTTCATTGTAATGATTTTGAATTCAAGTGCATATTAATGAAAACACCAGCCTCACTTATATTGGATTGGTTACCATAAGTGCTGCATAACGATTTGTCGAATAGAACGGACTTTATTAGATGAAATATAAATTGATACAAGTTTACAGAGAATAAGGAGCATCGAGTTCTTCGAGGGCGTGCAAGTGAAGGGCTTGATCGGTTCCGCTTCCTTGGGTTTCCTAGGAGGTTGTCAGGCTCGGGGGCGAACACTTTACTCAATCTTCTCGCTGTAACTTCGTAATAGGGATTCGGTCGGCCACTACCATGATGCAAACTAAAACTGGAACAATGTCTAAACGCTACTGAGTTGTAATTAAACTATAAACAATATGTGTACCTCATCTTGTTTTGTACATAATCTAATTTCTAACTCTCGAAATGTTTTTACTTAGAACTTCGACATAAGTTCTACGCTCTGATTTCTATATCTATATTATAGCATTTCATTACACTTTTTCTCAACAGCAACTCTTTATTTATAGATGTTGAAGGGTTGTGTTTGAAGTGATGTATCCGTTGGTTAAGAGTCATGTCCGTTGTGAAAGGACGTCTTTATCCACTTGAACGAACGCGTTTCTTGGATTTTCAGCATGTGTTAAATGCTCTTGGTGAATTTCTACACTTACCGAGGATAGTAATCCGCGGCCGTGAATGACGTAGCACTGAGCTTGAGCGACGGACGAAGGGGAGAATTGGTTGTACCGCGCGTGTCGCGGCCGCGGGTCTGGGATCCACTGTCGCGGCCCGGCAGGTTTTCTTACTTCTTGCTTTCGTTCGTGTCCTCGACTTGGCGCTTTCGATTTACGTCGTCTTTGACTCCTTTTGTAGGGTTTTTCTTCTGTTTTAGATCCTTTTTCGTTCCTATTTGGATTTTACCAAATATTCAAGTACCTTGCAAGAAAGAAAGATATTCGAAAGTAAAAGTAATCTAAACAGATATAAATAACACAAATTCGTAATAAAAAATGATGTAAATGTTAATGATATTTTAGGTATATTTTGGGCTTAACAAATCTCCACACTTAATCTTTTGCTAGTCCCGAGCAAAATTTCACTGAATTTATTCCTTAACTAATCTCTTTATAAAAAATAAAACATATATCTTTGTGTTTACCTTTTAAATTAGTTAAGCCGAAAAGACTAACTTCACATGGCAAATTTATACGCAAAATATCAAACTAACTTAGTGTAAGTACGATATATCATTCGTCTTGTATTTCAATGTTTAAATTGAAGTATTCGGGACGATGTAAGCACGCATGTTATTGAGTCTTTCATCTCAAGGCCTTTCAAAGCACCAAATTTCTTTTCCCAAACTTGAATTATTAAGTTTTAATTTATTTGCTTAGTTACGCCCGTGATAAGGGTGGTCTCGATCGTAACTTTATATGCATTTGTTTTGTGTTCGCTTAAGAGGTACCGACCATGCCATGAGTGGACGCAATCGTTACTTTAAACTTTAAACACGCTTAATTTTTCTAATTTAAACGTTCCTTTCATACCTCGATTGTGATAAGGGTGGTCGCAACCGTGGCCAAAAGTACGCTTTACTTATTAATTTCTTCCCTTTCATACCTCGATTGTGATAAGGTTGGTCTCAATCGTGGCCAAAAGTTAAGAATACGATTTATTGATTATAACTTGGGAAAAAGAAAATTAGCACATTCATCCTATATTGACTTAAAATTCAACATGTATTATGGCTATAGTTTCCTTAAAAACTTCAATTGGTGTTAATGTAAGACAAAATCAAAACCGAGCTAAAAATTGTTAGTTCAAATTTAATGCCTATAAACCTAATTGAAAATTTAAAATAAGATTTATTGTATCATGAATTTCATGATATGAAATAGAGATTAAAAATAAAGAATTTTTACTTAAATACATTCACTCGAGACAATTTTACTTAAAATCGTGTCGAAGATTTGTGAAAAATATATTTTGAAAAATATTACCCGTATAGAAATATTTATTTCTATCGATAATGATAACCTAAAAATAATCAGAAAAATTTTAACTTATGATATTTATAAATGTAAAAATGATATTTCATAAAAAAAAAATGTTAAGTTTTTTCATTTGTCGCAATATATTTAAAAGTGTTGCAATATATGTTGCATTTGTATTTTGAAAAACAAGCGATGCATACATTCATTCATTCATTCATTTGCATACATTCATTCATTCGTTTGCATACATTCATTCATTCGTTTGCATAAAATGATATATGTATATATCTCCTCCCACACTTAAATTGGACCATGTCCTCATGGGGGCAAAAATGGAGATAAAACACTAAAGATAAAACAAACGGAAATAAACGAAAGATATAGCAAAAACATTCATCATAAAATTAATTAAAACTTAAATTGTACGAAACATAAGAAAGAGAAAAATGTACGAAACTGAAATTGAAATAAGATAAGATAAAAATAAAAGATAAAACCTAAGCATGTGGCGGGGAATCCGGAGGTGTTGGTGAAGTTTCCACGTTGCGGCGTCGGAAAAATGAAAGCATCCGATGCCGAGTTGAACGATGCGCACGCCTCAAAGTATTGAGGTTGTCATTCATCACCATATTGTTCTCCACCAAATCATCAATTCTTAAATTCATTTGACGATTATTTGCATTGATTTGGTTCAAAATCCGCCTTAAATCCACCGGATCATTATCTTGTGTTGCTTGGGCTTGTGGTGCAGCGTCTCCACCATCCTCCGCTCCTTCTTCGTCAGTACCTACATTATGAGAACTAGAAGCACCTCCACCCATAGTGCCACGAAGATGTGCAATACGGGTAGCATACGAAATAAAAACAGGAGGAGCCGCAGAAACCAATAAATGAGCCCACTCAAGTGCCCCAATGTCCAAAACCGGAACATATCCATGGTAGGTGGACATATCAAAAGTAGCCAATTCATCCCGTGCCCCCAAAACAATAGCGGTGATCAAATTACCGAGAGGGACTTGAGTGGTATGAGCCCTCGAAGCACGATACAAATTATCAAAAAGCATTCCAATGCTATCCACCTGCAAACCCTTGAACAAACAATCCCAGACAAACAAATCCCGAACTTGAATCTTGGAACTCTCAACACGACCAAAAAGTGAAAAGCTCAAATACTTGTGAAAGAAGAACACACAATTATCCTTAATTAACTTGCTCGAAGTGTTCTTAGAATCAAAATAAGTTTGGTCAGACAGAGTTTGCCAACAAGAGTTATTATCAAAATCCCGAGGCTTATCATAAAAGTCACTAGTAGGGAAACCAAACATATTACCCATAGCCTCATAATCAACTGTATAGGTAATACCCTTATTTCGAAAAAAATTTCTGTCCTCTTTTTGTTCATCGTCAAAGTAACCAAAAACTCAACCACATACTCTTGAATTTGTGGAAAACGCATAGAAGCAAAAGTTTCCCATCCCAAAGTTTCAATAAAAGCAGTAATTTGTGTAGTGAAGTTCAACTTCCTTACCGAATCAAAGTCAAGAAACTGCATATCCACGAACTTGCGATTGGCGTTTGAAAAGTGCTTGAAACGTCCAACTTCCTCTTCAGAATGAATGTCGAAATAAGCCCCGCAACTAATCCTAAGGCGATTAGCCTCAGTGACAGCCGGTTTGTGTCCAACACGCTTTGCTCTAGGCATGGTTATGGTGTTTATGTGTTATGAATGTTAGGGTTTTAGAGAAAAAGATGAAAAGAGAGAAAAGCTTAAGGTTGAAGATGAAGTAGAATGGTTATGAATTCTTGGAATTGAAAGGTGTAGGTGATTGAAAAGGTTAATTATGAAATTGGGAAGAGTAAAAGTAAGGTATTGGGAAAAGGTAAGAGTAGGGGATTAGTTAAAATTGGAGGTGATGTAAGGTTTGTGTAAGTAATAGGTATATATAGGGTTTGAATAACAAGGTAAATAGTTAGAGTAGGAATAGGAATTGGAATAGGTAGAGTTGAAATAGGAAGAGTAATTAATATAGTTAGAGGTTGAATAGGAAAAGGTGTAAATAGAGGATGAATAGGAAGAAGAATAGGTATAGGTTAAATAGAAAAGGAAAAGGTATAGGAAGAATGGAAAAATAGGTCGAAGACCGGACCTGGAGTGCCTGAATTACGCGTGTCGCGGTCGTGGATGTATATCCGCGGTCGCGGATCGCGTTTTTCAACCAACATATCCTCTGAAATTTGAGAAGAAAAATCTGAAGTTACCGAGAATCCAACATTCGCGGCCGCGAATCGCGCTGGGCAGCGAATCTTGTGTCTGAAATTTTCTGGATTTTTTCTGATGTTATCGTGGAAGCGCATCCGCGGTCGCGGATCACCTCGTGGATACCCAAATTCAGCTTATTTACTTCATTTCGTGCATTTTCTTGATAAATTATATCCTGAACTTCTTGAAAAATGAAATCTGTACTTAAAACATAAATGAAAATCATTAAATGATAAGGAAAACCAAAGGTTTATCCTTATTAATGAAAAAAAAAATAAATAAATGAAAATGCTTTAATTAATGAATGTTAAAATTAGAAATATGAAAGGGTTGGAACTAAAATTAATTGAAACATTTATGTGCATTCATTAAGTTAAGTTAAATGAATCTTATGTTAGGAACTTGAAATTTAATTATTAATCAATTAATTAGTTAATGAAATGATTAAGTTTGCATTTAATTGATTCATTAGTCTAAATTTATGAAATTAAAATGTAACCATATAATCAAAAATAAAGTATAATGCAAAAGAGAAATTTTTATTTATTAACATTTATTTACAAACAAACAAAACACAAGCTATGCTAAAAATTCGTCCCCTTCAATCGGGATTTTCTTAGCCCTATATCGTTCTATTTTCAACTGCACGAAGGCTTGTCGTTCGGGTGCAGAAAGAAAATTTGGTCCTGATCGAAAAACTCGCTTCACTAGACCTTCAAATTCTAAAAATTCATAGTCTAGCATCGGGAAAGATTCAGCATCACTCCAAGGAACAGAAATACTTCCCTTGGTCCCTAGAATTATTCCACATATAATATTCCCGAACCCAACCTTCTTAGCCTTGGATCTAGATGCGGCAACAAGACCTTCCATCATAATTTTTGAAGAATCAACCACGTTGCCTTGAAATATATCGCCAAGGACATAAAGATCAGATTCTTGGACGACACTACTGAACGTGCGACCGAACAGGCTGTGACTCAGAAACTTATGCAAATATAGTATAGAGTTGGAATAGAAAGACTTATTATAGGCAAGTTTTGGGTGGAAAGGCCAGATACCGGTGAGCATTCGCCAAATATCAGTGGACGTCATATCTCTTCCATGATGGCGTTTGGTAGCATCCTTCAAAGGAAAACCAAACCAAGCATGCAATTCAGGATATCCAAAAGTGAAAGTTTTGCCATCCCGACGAAAACTGAGACGTACACGACGCTTGTTAACAAAACGCACAGTGCAGAAAAACTCTAACACCCAGTCTCCAATTATAGGAAACTTCATATCGACAAATCTGGTCCATCCTAGTCGCTCCATGTAACGACTCATATCTTCCTTAATTCCTAATTGATCATTAAGAAAGTCGTCCATGTATAGCATTCCGACAAAGAATGTGTATCGTAGCCTCAAGAAGCGCCTTCCCTCTTCATGATTGAAGATAGGAAAGTTACATCCATAACGCTCTGATATATCCACATGTTTATTGCGTGAAGTAATAACTTTCTTAGATGAAGTGTTTGAGGAAGTCATGATGTTTGGAATGAGTAAGGAAGAAAAGTTATGAACTTAGTGTTTGGATTTTATGAATGGTAAGAAAATCAGAGATAGTTCTGATAGAGATGAAAAAGAAAGTGACAGAAAACTGGACCTCTAGTACCTATATATAAGATCCTAGGACGAAAAGAGGTGTTGTTTTTGAAATGAAAAGGCATGAAACAAACCGTTTAGAAATGAGAAAAACTTAGTGTTTCATTCTGAATAGTTACAACTGCTGAGAAAAGGTTCAATCTGGGCAAAATTTCCCCCGTGTCGCGACTGAGGATGCTGACCCGCGGTCGCGACACGCTGATTTTCCTGCGAAAATCAGTTGTCAAAACTCTAAACTCCTGATCCTCTACCGAGAATCCTCATCCTCTACCGAGAATCCTCATCCTCGGTAAGTTCAGAAATTTTTCCCTTCAATTTTCAATCAGAATTCTCAACTGAGAATCTGAAATCCTCTACAAGTCCAGAAATTTTCCTGACTTCTAGCCATGCCTAAATTCTCAACTGAGAATTTGAAATTCTCTATAAGTCCAGAAATATTTCTACCTCATTAAGAATTTCATATATGTGAATTCTCAATTGAGAATCTGAAATTCTCAACTGAGAATCACTGAATTTTCTAATTTTTATGAAATTCCTAAAAATTAATCATGACTCGAATATATATTTCTATATCTAAAATTCTAAAATGATATAATCTAAAACAAAACAAAAATAAAAATAAAAATAATAAAAGAAAAATGAAATGATTTAAATGTCAGGAAATCTTGTTACGAAACTAGGTCCTATTTCGGAAATATTTTCGTAATAAATTTTGTTAAGTTCCCTACTAGCCCAATATTCTTTGTTGTACCTCAAATGGTTTGGTAACTCTTTAAGTTCTAATTTAGGTGGAACTATTACTGAAGGCGGAACTGGTCCATCTTCTCGAATCAAAGGCTCTGGGTCCTTATCTTCTAATTCTTCACCCATTATAGGTTCTATTATTTCTTCTCTTTGAACAATGTCATTAACACATTCTTCAATTAAATCAAGCTTCATACAAGCGAAATCCTCCATAGGATATTTCATCGCTTGATTCATATCGAACTCGATCTTATCGTCACCTATTCGTAAAACTAATTTTCCTTCCGACACATCAACTAGAGCACGTCCCGTGTTCATGAATGGTCTACCAAAGATTAGCGGAAAATTAGCATCATAAGCAAAATCTAAGATAACAAAATCAGTAGGAAAAATAAATTTGTCAACTTTTACCAAAACGTCTTCAATTATACCATATGGTCTTTTAGTGGATTGATCCGTTAATTGCAAAACCATATTGGTACGCTTGATGTCTTCTTCTAATCCTAATTTCTCAAAAATAGACAATGGCATCAAGTTTATACTAGCTCCTAAATCGCAAAGACAGCTTGGGAATTCCATATTTCCCAAAGTACACGGAATGGTAAAGCATCCGGGATCTTTGAGTTTAGTAGGTAATTTGCTTGATACTATCGAACTACATTCTTCAGAAAGAGAAATGGATGAAATTCCTTCCCAACTAATCTTTTTTGAAATTAAATCTTTCAAGAATTTTCCATAGTTAGGGATTTGCGTAATCGCATCCATGAATGTTAAATTTATATGTAAATTTTTAAGTTTGTCCAAAAATGATAACAGTTGTTTATCATGGTCCTTATTTCGGACCCTGTGTGGAAAAGGTGGCTTTGGTACAAAGGGTTTCGGATTAGAGTCAATTGGTGTATCTTTTTGTTTTAACGTATCTTCTTTGGATTTTGGTAAATCATTTCCAGGTAAAGTTGAATTTCCGGGCATTTCCGGACCTAAATAGTTTTTCCCCGAACGAAGAGTGATAGCCTTAACATGCTCTTTCGGATTTTCTTCCGTTTGGCTGGGAAGACTTCCCTCTTTGCGGGATGGAATTGATTTAGCAAGCTGTCCAATTTGAACCTCCAAATTATGGATGCTAGATGATTGGTTTTTGATAAGCTGATCGAATTTATTTTCGATCCGTTTAAAACCATCGTCTTGATTACTTACCTTTCCATTCATAGCATCTATAAATTTGTCGATTTTTGAAGATAAAGTGCTAATCGTATCTCTTGTTTGATTTTGATAATTGTTTATACGATATTGATTAGCATTTGCATTATTATTATTATTACCATCTTTCCAGTTAAAGTTAGGATGATTTCTCCATCCAGGATTATAAGTATTAGAATAAGGATTAGTAGTTTGGTTTTGTCCTTGGACAAAATTTACCTGTTCTATCTCATTCATACCTTCGTAGTCAATGTCTCTCTGGATCGGATCATTAGGATCGCATGGTGCCATAAATTTATCAATTTTGTGCGATAAGGCAGAAAATTGGGCTTGTAACATTGCTACATGATCAAGATTCATTATACCTTTAACCGATGATGTACATGAGGATGATGGTTTCGCCGTTGGTATATGTCCACGCTCTGCGGGCCACATACTGCTGTTGATTGCCATTTCCTCCAAAAGTTCTCTTGCTTGGGCGGACGTCTTCTTCATAAATAACCCTCCAGACATAGCATCTAATGAACCTCTAGTCGTAGGATTTAATTCATTATAGAATGTCTGCATTAAAAGTGCATCTGGCAATTGGTGGTGTGGGCATAAACGTTGAAGTTCTTTAAAACGTTCCCAAGCTTCATAAAGAGTTTCATTATCATTTTGTGTAAAAGATGTCAACTCTTTGATGACTCTTGCGGTTTTTGCTAAAGGAAAATATTTTTGTAAAAATGCTTGGGCTAATTGGTCCCAAGTTTCAAATGTTGCAGCAGGCATAGAAGTTAACCAAATTTTTGCCTTATCCTTCAAAGTGAAAGGAAAGAGGCGAAGTTTGATTGCTTCGGCTGTTACATCAGTAATTTTAAAAGTGTCACAAATTTCTAAGAAATTTGTCAAATGTGCATTAGGGTTTTCGTTAGGCAATCCGTAAAACGTTACGTTGTTTTGCAACATATTAAGCAAAGCAGGCTTAATTTCAAATTGATTTGCGTTTATACGGGATCTAACTACACTATTAGTTACACCGGCCATTCCTGGCCTAGCATAATCCATAAGTGTCGGTGGATCGGCCATAATTTCTGGCTGGTCTACTTTTGTTTTTAAGGGTGTTTTGTCTTTTTTGTTGTTTTTCTTGTTTTTCTTAAGTGTTCTTTCAATTTCTGGATCAAAAGGATCTGGTGGCGTGCCCGAATTTCGTGAACTGCGCATCAACTTGAAATTGTAACACGAGCCAAACTACCTTCAAAACAAAATTGAAAGCAAATATGTTATAAAACTGAAAATAAATAAAATATAAAAGTTGTATAAAAATAATGTATAAACCTAGATTCGAAAATAAAATACGAAAAATAAAAATTTTGTCAAAAATTTTGGCGTATCCCCGGCAACGGCGCCAAAAACTTGTTGAGCGATTTCCGCAAGTGCACGGTTTCGCTTGTAGTAATAAAAATATCGATCCCACAGAGATACGTTTTTTAACAAAAAACTTATTTTTGAATCTTTAATTTCGAACTTGTTAGATTTATAAAATGTAAATAAAAAGTGAAAATTGGATTAATTGAATTTAGGAAATTTATTTGATTGAATTTGAAAACTTTGAGTATTTGAGAATGCTGGAATAAGATTATATATTTAGAATAAATCGATTGTTAGAAAGATCTTCTGATTTTAAGGATGAATTTTACAAAACAGGAACATTTAGAACTTATTAGAAAAATGAATGAATTTGTTCATTTGCATTAAGCAAAGAAAACAACTTAAACTTTGTATTATTATGATGATGAAATAAATGACGGAACCTCTAATTAATTGGCTTTGAACGCGACAAAACCCTTTCGGGATAGTTGCCCTTACTCAAATTAACACTCTTTCGAGATGATAATTTGCCTAAGTGTTCAACAAAGTTTCCTTGTAATGATTTTGAATTCAAGTGCA
This sequence comes from Euphorbia lathyris, assembly GCF_963576675.1. Lineage (NCBI taxonomy): Eukaryota > Viridiplantae > Streptophyta > Magnoliopsida > Malpighiales > Euphorbiaceae > Euphorbia > Euphorbia lathyris. The sequence continues at coordinate 96,150,047 of NC_088910.1, forward strand.
TATTAATGAAAACACCAGCCTCACTTATATTGGATTGGTTACCATAAGTGCTGCATAACGATTTGTCGAATAGAACGGACTTTATTAGATGAAATATAAATTGATACAAGTTTACAGAGAATAAGGAGCATCGAGTTCTTCGAGGGCGTGCAAGTGAAGGGCTTGATCGGTTCCGCTTCCTTGGGTTTCCTAGGAGGTTGTCAGGCTCGGGGGCGAACACTTTACTCAATCTTCTCGCTGTAACTTCGTAATAGGGATTCGGTCGGCCACTACCATGATGCAAACTAAAACTGGAACAATGTCTAAACGCTACTGAGTTGTAATTAAACTATAAACAATATGTGTACCTCATCTTGTTTTGTACAGAATCTAATTTCTAACTCTCGAAATGTTTTTACTTAGAACTTCGACATAAGTTCTACGCTCTGATTTCTATATCTATATTATAGCATTTCATTACACTTTTTCTCAACAGCAACTCTTTATTTATAGATGTTGAAGGGTTGTGTTTGAAGTGATGTATCCGTTGGTTAAGAGTCATGTCCGTTGTGAAAGGACGTCTTTATCCACTTGAACGAACGCGTTTCTTGGATTTTCAGCATGTGTTAAATGCTCTTGGTGAATTTCTGCACTTACCGAGGATAGTAATCCGCGGCCGTGAATGACGTAGCACTGAGCTTGAGCGACGGACGAAGGGGAGAATTGGTTGTACCGCGCGTGTCGCGGCCGCGGGTCTGGGATCCACTGTCGCGGCCCGGCAGGTTTTCTTACTTCTTGCTTTCGTTCGTGTCCTCGACTTGGCGCTTTCGATTTACGTCGTCTTTGACTCCTTTTGTAGGGTTTTTCTTCTGTTTTAGATCCTTTTTCGTTCCTATTTGGATTTTACCAAATATTCAAGTACCTTGCAAGAAAGAAAGATATTCGAAAGTAAAAGTAATCTAAACAGATATAAATAACACAAATTCGTAATAAAAATGATGTAAATGTTAATGATATTTTAGGTATATTTTGGGCTTAACAACAATCAAGAATAGCAGGAAAATATTTTACCTCTTTAACAATATGAAGAATTTTGCACTTAACCTCACTCGCTAAAAAAAATTACACTATTATCACCATCAAGTCTCTCCTTACTCCCACAAAACGCCAAATTACTATTAGTAAAAGGTTTTAGAACATATACAATTCTTTTAAAAACTTCTCCCCAAAACTTTTTCTTTTTCTCAATAACTTTTTATTATTAGAAGAATCAATTGTCAATTTTTTTTTCTCAATCTTGTTTCTACCTCCATCCAGTTTGTTATGCTATTAAGGTGATCACTGCTCTTTTCATGCTCATTAAGTCTAGAATGAATATCCAGTCATTATATCCAATAGTTCCTATTGTTAAAGGACTTATCACAACTCTTTCTCTTTTGAACAAGACGCAACAAAAACAAACTACCTTATCTATCTTCTGTGAGTATACTAGACATGACCTATCAAGTTTTTTCCCATTTCATTAGGAGAATATATTTCATCCACAACTCTTATGGCCCTTTCTCTATTAAAAAATAATTTTTCTTTGAGACATATTAATCTTTCAATTTTCTGGATCAAATAAATCATTTAAATCTTCTTCATTCACATCCACATTTTCATTTAAAGGTTCATCATCTGTAGCTACATTATTAAAATTATTATCAATTAAATCTTCATCAATAACATCCATAGGATTCAAATTCTTATCATTAACCATCATTTTCTCATACAAAATTTCAGGTTCAAATTGCCATGACCGATAGATATATTTTCAACCAAATTTTCATCAATAGTGGCAGTCTCTATTAAATTTGGCAATATATTAGTAGGTTTTAAATACCTATTCATGTATCTAATGAGAGATTGAGTTAATTTATTTTGTCTTTCTTTTTTCTTTTTCTTCGAACTTCCGGATTCAAATTTTCTTTTATCCATCATAAAATGGACAATGAGTTACGCCTACAAAATAATAATAATGATGATAATTAGAACATTGGGATACCAATAGTAATTAAGAATTATAAAATAAGCAACTGAGTTATTTATTACGAGAGAAACTAATAATCAAAAGAAAATTATAGCACATAATATTACCAAATCAAATCAAATAAATTTAAGGGTTTGTCAAATCAAATTAATAAAGTATATCACATAATATAACAAATCAAACTAAAATTAGTTGTATATAAGAAGTAATAAAGTTTAAGAAAAATTTGAGTGTTGAAAAAAGAACTCAATTGAAAAAAATTTAAAGAAACTTTAACAATGATAAAACCTTAAAATTGAAACATTGAGACAAAGAAAGTTCAAGGAATTTAATTGATAATAGATACGGAACTTGGCAAAGAAAGTTCAAAGAATTTAATTGATAATAAATATTTTTAATGGAACTTTGGACTGATGATATTTAATAAATAAAAAAATTTAATTGATAACAAATAAAGTTCAATCAAACGTTGGATTGATAATATTATACCTAATAAATAATAAGGAGTCGCAGACATTGTGGTGGAGAGAAGAGAAAAGCAATTAGATAGTTTGATTCCCCGACTCTCTATGTGAATAATGAATTGAATTAAGTTGATGACTTTCTTTTCAATTGAACAACTCTAAATGCTTTTATAGATGAAAGGCTCTTTACATTTACTTTACTAATACTAATATAAAAGTTGCACTTGTTTCTTTCCACTTGACAACTAATATGAAAAGACAAAAAAACTGATAGTGATATGACTAAAACTCTAAAAGAAGATTAAAATATGTGTGTTAAGTAGCTCGTTGTAGCTTTTAATTAAAAAAACACAAAAACCTAAATTTGTACTATTGTTATTTAAATAACTTGAGACCTCACAAATTATGATGCCCTAGGTCGGCGTCTAGGAGAACTCCCCTTAGAGCCGACCCTATATAAGAGTTCTATTTAATCCAAATAAAAGTGTTGCACTAAATCACAAAAACGTTGCCACCACTTACTAAAAGGACTGATTTTATCAATACATTTATCGTTACCTTTTAATTATTTTCTTCAAAGCGTTACAATTTGCTCAAAAGTAAGGTAACAATATCTTTGACGTTGCATTAGAGAAAAATTTCATCGCCTTTAAGAGTAAAGGCGAATATACCAATGACAAAAAAAAGACTCAAATTATTGCCTTATACCAATTTTTACCCTATTGTAAAAAATTTTGGGTGACTAATGCAATAATTCTGCAACGTTGCAATAGGCAATCTATGGTCTTATCCTGTTTTTCATATTGAAGTGTTGAAAACCTTTAGTTTGCGGGATGTAGCAAACTCAAAACTTATGAGTAGCCTTTTTTTTTAATGTTTTCTTAAGAGTTATTTGTTTTTATGCTACATCAAATCTTTATTGTTTACAATTTGCCTATTACATTTCTTGTGATATTTTTAGAACTTTTTAAATATTTTTGTACTTGTTTTGCTCTTAGAATGCTACTTATGATAATGTTTCCCTCAACCAATAAACTCAAACAAACTTCTCTAACAACACGTGGCCAAACTCTCCAACTAAAATATTTGACTAATGTTATGCCAGTAATATCTCCGACATATTTCTATTAGAAATGTATACCTACGAGCTATTTACTAATGGATATTAATTTGTTGTTGATCTTGAAATATTATATATATATATATACATATATAATGTAGTCATATACATGTGTACCTACATACTTTTTTTCTTATGTTTTTCCTTTTTCTGTTAAAAGAAACTAGAATAATAGATATCCATGAGAGTAATTAAGTATATATTGGAATAAGTCTCTACATGTATATGTGATAATAAGTAATTAGTACTTTTAAATGTTGATTCACCTAAATGGCTAAGATGCAAGATGTTATGCCTAACTAACCATTCAACTTTCTTTAAGGAAAAAACTAATATACAAGGCCATCTCTAAAAAAGACTAGGTCTGCAAAACGACTAGAATCATAATTACGAGCTAACTCATAAGTAACTCTATTCACTAATTAGGGAAGAATCGCCACTGAGCAAGCCATGTGATTTTAAAGCCAAAACTTAATATCTTGAATAACACCTACATATTCTGATAGGTCGCGACACCATGAAGCCAAACTATCCACTACCCCATCCACGTCTACTTCAAATTGGATACTACTATAGCCCAAAGTAGCATTCTCGCAAAGTTAACGATTATGAAAGCTTTAGGAAAACCACTCCTTTAGAGTAAGAGTTGAAGCATGCCAGGAAATGATCCTCATGGTTGCAAATTACAACACCCTCCCTACAACTGCTCCTTGAGAGTCAATATTAAGTGTTTCCCAACACTGCTACGCAAACATATATAGTTGGAAAAAAATATTCAATCGATATTCAACATCATTATTACAAAATAGACAATGAATATGAACCCAAACATGCTTGTCATTAAGTCTAATACGAAGAGGAAAAATCTTATTAGTAAAGTTCCATAAAAACTGTTAGGGATCACTGCCAGTTAATCAAATATATTGCAGTGGAATTGCAGTTTAAAATTTATTTCCAATCCTTTATTTTTTTTATCTTTGTCCATTAGCCATTGATTGAATAAAAGCATTTTAATCATTCGAGGGATAAAACTTACTCGTTATGTCTCTTCTAGAGACGGCTGGAGAATCCACAAAGTAGTCGATCTCAAAAGTCAGGTGCACAAAAAACTATCGAGCTAGAATCGATGCTAGTCGAAGAACGAAACAAGAATGAATTGAAACGGTGGAGAGAATTCCACTTGGCTAAAATTCCCTATTGTACAAATAAGGGGCCTAAGAGACAAAATATGCCAACAATTTGCCCTTACTCAAACTGGTCTTCCGGTTCTCCAAATGATGATTCCTCCGGTCAGAATAAGGCTCAAGATGTATAGAAACTCTTGTCCAAAACCACAGCGATCCAACAATTTGATCTCCGGCTAGAGGCAATTCATTAGGTTAATTACAAATACCTACCATATGGTTTTGCCGGTTTGTAGATGAGTACTTGTGGTATTTTTTTGCAAACGCAACCCTGTGGTTGTCACCATTACCAAAATCAAGACAAGTAATTTAACTTTGTTAAATTAGAGGCGCAATTTCGAAAAAAAAATCACTTTTTTTTTACTTTTCTCTCTCTCCCTCTCCCTCTCATTCTTCTTCTTTTTCTTCTTCTTCTTTCTTCTCTTATTTTTTTCAATTCGAGAATATCCAGATGTGAGACGTTCTTCAACGTTTGGAATTTCTAGACCTTCTGGAAATTCTAGAAATTTTTTAAAAAAAGGAAGAGCAGAAAAAAGAAGAAGAAAAAAAGAACGAAGAAGAAGATGGAAGAAGAAGGAGAGAGAGAGAAAGAAAAGTCAAAACAATTTGCCTTGATTTTGGTAACGGCGACAACCATAGAGTTGTGTTTGCAAAAAAAAAAATACCACAGGTACCCATCTACAAATCAGCCAAACCACAGGGTATGTATTTGTAATTAACTCTTTAATTAATTATTCATCGAATGTAATTTCATTAATTTACAAATTAATTAATTAAATCCTGCAAACTAATTGATAAATTAAACACACAACACCTCTCTAACAAGTTGAGTTTTATCTTATCTCTTTGATAAGTTTTGCTTTTTTGTCTTGTGTCTTTATTTTTATCTTACATCCCATCATCATGAGTATCATGGCTTGGAACTGTTGTGGGCTGGGCAAACCACGTTCAGTTCGGGTTCTCTTGGATCTTGTCCGGGACAACAAACCAAGTATCATTTTTCTCTTAGAGACTCTTTTAACTTCCTCACGTTTAGATGCAATTAAAAGGAAGTTGGCCTATGCTGGTAGCTTGTGTGTGGACTGTGTCGGTAGAAGTGGGGGCCTGACCCTTATTTGGCTTGAAGAGGGGATGGTGGATATTAGAGGTTCCAGCCGCAATTTTATTGATATAGAGATACACCTTTGTGCGAATCAAACATGGAGATTTACAGGCTACTACGGTTTTCTTGAAAGATCAAAGCGGGTTGATTCTTGGAATCTTCTAAGGATGTTGTCTTCGTCTTCTAACCTCCCTTGGTGTTATATGGGAAATGATATCATTTCGAATGATGAAAAAAGGGGAAATGTTCCTCAACAGCAATGGCTTCTCAGAGGGTTCCAACAAGCAATTTCTGACTATTAGCTTATGGATTTGGGAGGGGGCATGGTAGCGATCGTTGGGTGGAGGAAAGGTTGGATAGCGCTATAGTGAATACTCATTGGCTGGGTTTCTTTCCTCAAGCTCAGGTTCGTGTTCTTAATCTTACTTCATTCGATCATCTTCCTCTTCTTTTATCCTTACAATAATACACAAGAAAGATTTGGACTAAGAAGTTTAGATTTGAGAATCTGTGGCTTTGTGAACATATGTGTCGTAAATATTTCATAAGTTCCTATCTAACTAGTTTGGTAGAGCTATAGTACTCTTAGTTGAGTGAAAACAATTTTGAGAAGAAACATAAGGAAATTTGTCACACAACAGATTAATTCAAGCATTGCATAACCCATTACCAATGGGGCCACGAGAGCAATTTAACATCAAGGATGGAGGATCCACACCATTTGAGTTATAGAAAAATCAATTCAATAACTAGATTATCTCAAATAACAAAAAAAAAACTCACAACAACAAAATAAGTAATTAATTAATAGAAATTCCTAATTTAACTAAAACAAATATAAACAAGAAAAACCCTAAATAAAAAAATCAACTAACCTACCTATCTCTAGTCGGTGGTCGTCTACGCCTCTAGAGCCTCTCTCCAATTGATAGGTTGGGATTGGTCTTGCTCCTCCCTTCCCCCTCTGCTCTTACCTCTCTCTCACGTTTCCTTGTTTTAAGACAAGCAAAAATCTGATTTCAGACAAATAATAATACTCAAGCTCAACATCCTATGGCAAACAGTCCTAAAAATCCAACAATAAAAGTGAAGACAACAACATTTAATCTAACTATGTCAGAGTTTAGAAACTTCATAGCAATTACCATAAAGGATAAATAACTTGTCCGACCACTTACCTCCATTTATCTGCCTCGTAGGAATGGTTCAACTCCTAATTTGAAATGAATATATCACAGGCTCATTTACCAAAAATTTGAAGAACGTGAAAGATTTAGGGTTTGGACGAGGTTTGAAAGGAGTAAGTTATGGACTTATTAGTGAACACAGAGGATTTTAGAGAAATGGATAGAGAAAATGAGAAATTAGATTTTTAATTTGCCTTTTATATCCAGTCTAAAATATTGGGTGCGTTAAAATTTTAGAAACTTTTTGCTCCCCCGCGAAACATACATTTGGTTGCCGCTTTTTTTTTTATTTTCAGTTAACAATGACAGTCATTTATACTTAGTGTCATTTGATGGTTAAGTAACTTTTCAATCAAAATCGTGTTTTGTTGAGATGACAGATGATTGTCATTGTAACGTCACGTGTGATTTGAGCGTGTTTTCAATTAAGCTTTCAGATGACATAATTTTAATATAATGTCATGAAAAATAATCAGACAACACGAAAACAAATGTGTGTCATATATCTTGTGTCATGTGAAAGGAAAAATGGCATAGTGAGTAAACATCATCCTTGGAGAAATGCCAAATTAGGGAATCATTCCTAGTAGACATTGGGATCACCATATTGCTAATAACTTCTACCTTAGAAGAAATAAACCATCGACCGAGCTTTACTTTATCCCATAAATGAGTCCTTGTAATAAAATAAATCAACCACTTTAGCTTCATGATTTTCCAATGTACAATGAGAGGAAACATACATATATTACCATCGTTAACTAACTAGGGGATCCCTCCAAATAGACACCACATCACCACTGCCAATACGCCAACGAAGGCCTCGATATAAAACATCCACTAAACTCCACACACTCCTTCGAACAATATTAAGGTCATTGACTAATTTGGAAGAAAGGAAAGTCACATTAGGATAATATTAGCTTTGAACAACCAGCTAACCAAATTGTGTGGATGATCAATGAACTTGCACCCCTACTTACCCAACAAAGAAAGGTTAAAATCTCGAAGATCACTAAATTCCAACCTACGTATATCTTTATCTAAACACATCTAAGACCACCCGTACAAGTGAATATTCTTCTTCATGTTCTCCTTCATAGCTTCTACGGCTGACTTAGGTAACACAACTTTACCTGCAGCTAGGAGGAATAAGAAGGTCCAACTATTGAACTGCTTTTTGTAGTATTGTCTTAAGGAAATTCAAGATAATGCATTTTGACATACCAATAAGCAATGGAAGGCCTAAATATCTCCTCGTATCTAGAGGTGAGTTAACTCCTAGGATAGTACTGATAATTGCCTGCTTATCCTCCCTCCCATTAAGGCTAAAAAATATCCATAGCTTATTCAGCTTAACAGCGTGCCTGAGGCAAATTCATAGGTAGAAAGAATCTCAGAGATCTTATTACCCTCCACCCTAGTCGCCCAAAAAATAGAGAACTATCATCTCCAAAAAAAAAGATATGGGACACACTAGAAGCACCACGATAGATATTGCAGCCATGCAGAACACCCTTATGCTCTAACTTAGAGATCATATTTGACAGCACCTCAATGCACAGAATGATCAAATAAGGGGATAACGGATCACCTTGTCGTAACCCTCTCCTAGGAATATTTGGTCCCATAAAGTTATAATTTAGAGCAACAGAATAAGAGACAGTTGAAATAGATAAAAAAAATCAAATCAATCTACTTATCAGCAAAGACTAAATGAATCATCACAACATTCGGGAAGTCCTAATCAACTATGCCGTACACCTTACTAATGTCGATCTTGCGAGAAACATCCCCCTTATGACCCCTACTTTTCATCTTCATGTAGTGAAGTGACTCAAAGGCTATCTAGACACTGTCAATAAGGGGCCAACCTGGGACAAAAGTAGGCTTACTATCAGAAACTATATCGGGTAGGACCATCTTCAGAAGATTTGTAAAAACTTAGCAATAAGTTTATAAAGCACATTACATAACGAGATAGGGCAAATATCAGACATATGTTCAAGAGATTCATTCTTAGGAATAAGCATAACTAATGTCATTAAGGTTTGTAGGAAACTCAAATCGATCTAGCCTCCCTAAACATGTTTGGTAGACTTCGATACCAACAAGGTGCCAATAGTGTTGGGAAAACCTAGGTTGAGCCCATCTAGCCCTAAAGATTTATTCGAGTGCATCTAAAAAATGGTAATTTTAAATTCATCATAAGAGAAAGGTTCAAGTAACATATTTTTCATATCATTAGTGACCATACCATTCAGAGCATCAACAGATTTACAAGATGTAACTTGTAATCTAATAGATGCTTCACTTTACATGACAAAATCATATAAGGGGGTGTTTGGTTAGCTAAAATTAAACTATGGAATGAGAATGAGATTGAATTATTCCCTTTGTTAGTGTTTGTTTAAATAAATATAACTTAGGAATGATAATCTCATTCCCCCATTGACGCGGCCTCGCGCGGTTGTGGAGCGAGGCCGATCTTAGGGATAAGTGTACCCCGTCGTTATCAAGTAATAAATTTCTGGTTTAGTCCAGGTTATCCTCCACAGGATTTATTTCTGCAAGTATCGAGTTACTTGGTTTCAGGTGTTATCTAGGCTTAGGGGGTTTTGAGTTGGTTTTTCTAAGTTAATCTACTCCTAGGTTGAATTATACTATTCCTAGCTAAGTTATCTGATTCTAACTAAGTTATTCTACGCCTAATTAAGTTACTCTACCCCTAATTAAGTTAAACTACTCTTAAGTGATCTTTTACCAATGCAATTATCCGAAGGAACATGAAGGGATACGATGATAATGAAAATAGATTGTTTAAGCAATTGAATTAAAACCTAAGTCACTTGTCTCCGAGGCGATTAACCCGACCTATCCTCCTAAAGTCCCTAGTTCGTGATTCCCTTGTAAGGCCGAAACTAGCTCTAAGGCTCAGCAATTTGGGCTTAATCTTCTATAGGGTCGTCAATCCTATAGGCACTGACTAGGTCAGATTCAGCTCGCAATATGTGCCAACTTGATTTTGGGATTATCGAATGAGTTAAACCAATCAGACAAAGCGTAAGACAAAGATTAAAGCATTAAAACAATTGAATGAACAAGAACTATAATATATATCAAAGATGAAAGTATTGTCACGAAGTTACAATGAGCCTAGGATTCATAACATGTATCAGAGGCTAGACAGAATATAAAAGAAGAAAAATCCCTTTCAGGGAACCTGTCTACCAATGCAGGCGTCTTCCTAGGACTTAAGGATGGAGCTTGAGCAATCCTCGGTGAACGGAGCTTCGGAGGTGTCTTCAATGGAGGTTTGAAGGATATGGAGAAGGTGGAGAGGATTTCTCAAGATGAAAAGCTAAGAAAATTACAAAGATAAAAAATACTAATTTACATTGGAAAAACTCTATTTATAGGCGTGGCTCGGCCCTCTTTTTGACCTATTTTCGTGTCCTTATCAGGTAGGAAGTCGTGGGGTCCGTCGTGGCATCGTGGGGGTGGAATTGGTCTTTTTGACCAATTCCCGCAGGTCTGCTCGTCGAGAAGGGCGAGCTGCTCGGCGAGCAGGCGCTGCTCGCGGCGAGCAGGCCTCCAGGGGCCTGCTCGGCGAGCAGGCATGGCCTACGGAGGCATGCTCATCGAGCATTCTTGCCCGGTATGCCCCCGCGTACTTGCCGACTGCCGTCGATGCCTTTTTTGTCCGAACTTATACCTGCGCATGTACAGAAACTCCAGATAACATTAGTCCAAAGGCTAAATTGACCCGCCAATCGCTTATTTTGAGCAAACGCTTCGTTTGGTGCGACTTTTGACGGACCAATTAGCTTCAAAAGATAACGGAATTATACTATGCATGCTATTTTGGCCGTAATTGCCTAAATTGGTCATAAAACGGGCCTAAACAACGAAAAATAAATAAAACGTTTCCAATTCCTAACTAACTCACACAAAAGCATTTAAATGCGAGAAATGCTCGCTTATTAACTAAATAATGCTAAAACCCGTCCTAAAACCGTACCCAAAGATAGGGGTTTTTGACCCCTATCAAACCTCCTCGCACTTAAAACTTTACTTGTCCCCAAGTAAACTAAAAAACTAAACCCGCAATCACAAGCAAGCTAGAAAACCTCCCGGTTTGACTAGGTGCTTGACACAATTTCGAGCATCTGTAATTACATGCATTCATAAATACAAAGTAGAGACACAATATCCAAAAGCCTCATTTCAATTATCATAGGTCATAGTTTTAAGCAAAAGGACACATGTTCAATTAAACGAGCTTGAGGGGATCGCTAAGTAAAACACCTCACCATAGGTAGTTCACTCAATTCACACAATTTTGGTGGCTAAAGTGTTTACTCTCGGCTTATGTTCTTGCTTAGGATTACGTTGATTTTGCACGTTCATCCGAGTTCCTCTACTATGCTATATGACTCCGATGATATCAAAAACAGCCTCGAATTTGGGTTGTAATGTGGTTAGAGGGTTAAAGGTACAACAAGGGTTAATAGTTCTAGCGCTAGAAAGACAAAGTTCAGATGGCTTTAGCAAATATGAAGTGACTGAGCTTTTTATTCATAAATTTTTTTTTTCTTTGAGACGTTTTGATTTTAAGAACTGGGGAACGAAGTTCTCCCCTTTTTGTTCGTCTCTTTTCTTTTCTTTTCTTTTTCTGTTTTGCTTTTCCTTTTGGACAGTAATGCTCATTCACTTCTTAGCCTTTTGGCTTGCTACTTTGATGCCATAAACAAAGATAAAGCGCTAGAAACGACAAAGACTCGATGTGAGCTTTGCAAAAACTTTGGGTTAAGTAACAAACCAAGTGATGGCTTGCAAAAATTGGGTTAGAACGAAAGAAAAATCTATAAACTACAAAAATATAGGCTCAAAGGGGCTTCCTAGAGTGGATGAAAAAGAGAAAATAAGGTAAAGAAAAGGGTTAATTCTAATGAGGCTGATTCATCGTTTATCATCTCAAATCATTGCATGTAGGTTCAACATAGTATTAGGTGCAAAATCTGTAATCTTTCCACAAGTCAAAGCATTCACACAAAAATGTCAAGAAAAAGAGCTTTTTGATGTTCGCTCTTAGGCTCAAATTCAACTCACAATTCTTTGGGTTTCAATTTTGTGTTTACTAGTTTTCCCCAAACTCAAGTTCAACATCACATGCCTTCAATTCTTAAGTTATCTACCTAAGTAATGATTTTGACATTTCTTCAAAAGTAGGGTCTAAATGCAAACTTTAGCTCATGCTTTTACAGATACAAGGATTGTGTCCTACACCTAAACTAGTTGTCATGCAATTTTAGATTCGGTTCTCAGTCCTCAATGAAAAATAATGAAGTTTAGATTCGAAGGAGGTTCACGGTTTTAGGTCCTAAACATGCAAAACATAAATAAAACCCGAAAAACACAAAACTAAACTAGACACGACGCAACAAAAATTTTAAAAATTATACAATTTTTGTAAGTTTGTCTACCCCTCCTCCTCACACTAAAAATATGCAATAAGATCCAACATTGCATCACAAATCATAAAGTACGAGTGTAAAAAGTCAGGGTGGAGAAGACAACTTACTGATCGGTCGGGGGAGGTGGCCATGGCATGTTATAGCGCTCGCAGTAGTCTGACGCTACATATTCAAGGCCCGTGAGCCTCCGGTTCATGTTCTGTTCGAAGGTTGTGAACCGATGGTCCATTTGTTGAACAGTCTTGAATGTCCGAAGGTTCAGGTCTCGCATTTCTGCCATCATGGTGTTGATGGCTTGGAATTGGGGCCTCCGTCCCCGGTGCTTGGTCTTCCATTTGGTCTCCTGCTGTCGCAGTTTCTTCTTCCTTAGGTTCCTCGTCCCTATGCTGTGGTGGAATTCGTGCTCTTTTCCATCCCCCTCTACTAGAGCTTGCTCCTTCGGTTGGGTTCCTGTTTAAGACTTCACGAAAAGTAGATCTCCCCAAAAACTTGGAGTTAAGCAAAGTAGGGTAAAAAGCAACTTCTTGAATGTCCAAATTTTTGAATTGGCTATCAAGTACGTTGGTAACTAAGTGTCCAAGGCTAAAAGAACCGCGTTTTCTACTCGTTTGGCTTGAGAAGCCCTCAAAGATGGTCTTAACATTATCCACGTGTTTGTGGTTGGCCACACACCACAGTATGAGCAATTCTGTCTTTGAGACTTTATTGCTCTCGTTTTTGCCCAACAAGTTGTGAGCCACAAACTTGTGAACAAGGTTGAGGAGTGGGTCCAAGAGAGCGACTGGGCTAGCAGTCTGGGAGTCAAATTCCGATATGCCTGTTAATTGTTCCCAGGCCATATCTTTTGTCATGGGTTTCTCAAAATCTGAGATTGCCTCTGGATTGTTATAGACTCCCATCAGGGCTGCTAGTGTGGTATCACTGAAACGGTAAGGTTTACCATTCAGTCTAAAAGAATGCTTACCACAGCCCAAGGGTAGCTCTTTTTTCCAAGTAGTCAAAAATTCCATAGTGAAGTTGTGAGAAACTGGGGTCGGTTTTGTGGCTAGTCTAAACCAGCCGTGGAATTTGAGGATTTCATTGAAATCCTTTTTCAGGCCTATAGACGCTAAATATGTTTGATCAACAACTATATGGGTGGCAAGTTCTTGCTTAGAAAATCTATCATACAGTACCCCCTCACGTTCATTAACGAGCCCAAAAGGTGGGTCATACTTAGCTTGGAGTGTATCGCTGAACTCGACGTCAGACTCGGCTTCATTCTCAACTACGACCTTGGCTTTGCCCTTCTTACCCATAGTTCCTGAGGAATAGACCAAAAAAAATGGACAAGTTAGGACATATTTACAATTTTGAACATAAACCCCCAAATAAGCCATTCATAGGCATAAACCATAGTTTAGGAATTTAGGGACTAAAACCATAAGTATTCGGTCCCTAAGTGTTTTACCCGTAATTCACAAATTCATGCAAAATTAGAGATGCCCAATGACTAAAACATGGTAAGAATGCAATTCATAACTCTATTGGCAAGTTTTTAACTATAAATTGAATAGTTGAACTTTGAGCTAAAATGGAGATTTTACCCAAATTGAGCAATTTCTCCAAATATTCACAAATTAAGAACATAAATCACACCCAAACCACAAATTAATCATGATGGTAACATATATTGCAAGGAAATCAAGAATTAAAAGCAAACAAGAGATTTATTTGAGAAAAGAGAGAAAAACCTAAAACTTAGGTTTTTCCTTAAATCTCAAAAATTATCACCCTAAGCTAAAATCTAAGCCTAGAAACATGTTAGAAATAAAAAATGGGTAAAGATTCATACCTTATATCTTGAATTCGGGTTAGTATGGTGGATTTGGAGGGTTAGGTTTTGAACAGGAAAGAAAGGAAGAAAGGAAGAAAGAAAGAATGAAATAAGAAAAAGAAAGAAAGAGAGAAGGGAAGAAGAAGGTGGGGAAGGGGATGATGAGTCATCCCCCCCTTTTCTTATTTTCTTTTCTTATTTCTTTCTTCCTTCTTTTTTTGGTTCGGGATTTTAAAATCCCGAACATCCCGTGTCGGCCGAGCTGACTGGCTCGGCCGACCAGCCCGGCGAGCTGGGCAGTGCCTAACTCGTCCGGGTTGGGCGAAATTCGTTTTTTTTTTAAAGAGTATGGGGGAAGGAAAAACTTGACAATGTAAATAAAAAGGAAAAAATGAGATTAAAATTCAACAACCAAAATCAACAAAAAATAAAAGGAAATGAAATGCAGAAGTAAATTATTCAAGCTTTGAATTTAAACCGAGGAGAACTCGATTTCTCCCCCTTACTCAATCCTTTCTCAGGATCTTTGGATTCTTGTCCGTTGTGCTTGGGAGAGAACCCTATGGCCTTTCCTGCCTGTCCCTATTGATCTGAGCTACCTGATTGCTCAAATCTTTGCAGAAGGCTTCATTGTTGGCAAGCCTAGCCGAGATCTCCTTCAAAAGAGTGACCACCTCGTCAGATTCCTTAGGAGGTTGCATTGGCCCTTGATTCTGCTGTTGATATGGGGGTATGCCAAGCCCCTGATCTCTATGCTCCTGAACAAAACCGCTAGGAGGTCGAAGTACATTCTGATTTGAATTCCCGTAAGATAAGTTCGGGTGCTGAGGCCTCCTGTAGTTGTTGCTGTTGTTGTAGGAGTTGTGGTTGTTGGGGTTGTAGTTGTTATAGTTCTGGTTGTACCTCGGCTATCCCCCAACGTAATTGACCATCTCCATCCCGTCTCCAGCGAAAGGGCTACCTGCTTGACATTCCTTTCCATGGTGGTCGCTGCCACAGTGCACACAGGTGGGAGGTTGGCTGAATTGAGCCAACAGGACGTCCATCTTCCTACTTATATCCGCAACACTCGAATTTTGTTCTTGTTCTTCCACAGCAAATACCCGCTGCCTTGTGGGGCCAGCGAGCTTCTGTTCTTGCCACTGCACACTCTTTCTGGCCAGCTCATTAATCATGTCATATGCCTCTGTTGCTGTCTTCCTAAATAAATCTCCACCCGCTGCGGAGTCTACAATAGCTCTGTTGGTGGGTGTCAGTCCGTGATAGAAGACGCTTACCAATTGATGCTTGGGTATGTCATGATGAGGGCACATGCGCAGCATTTTTCTGAATCGGGTCCAAGATGTGTGGAGCGCTTCGTGCTCGGGTTGGTGGAAGGATGTGATCTCACCCCTGAGCATTGCTGTCTTCGAGGGAGGAAAGTGGTAGGACAAGAATTCCTTCTCCAACCCTGCCCAAGTCGTGATTGATCCGGGCTCCAGTGTTCTCAGCCATTCCAAAGCTTGCCCAGTCAGAGAAAACGGGAACAATTTCAGCCTAGCAGCATCTTGGGGAACCCCATTTGTTCTTGCGGTGTCTGCGCACATTAGGAAGCGATCCAGATGATCATTCAGGCTCTCATGTGCTTCTCCTCCAAACAGTCCGGTCTGTTGGATCAAGTGAATTATACCGGACTTGATTTCGTATGTATTAGCCGGAATATTTGGAGCGGCAATGCCGGACAAATGCTGGTGCCGGTGTGGTGCCAGGATCTCACTCATCAGACGAGTGTCATTTTCTGGCCCGGTGTTCTCAGTATTCCGTTCATTGTTCCGTTCATTGTCAGTCATCTTGATAGGCTCGATGATCTCGTCTTGCTTCAGCTTTCCGATTTGTTTGCTCATGCGAAGAGTACGTTCAAGTTCAGGGTTAAGAGGGACACACGGTATTTTCGCTGATCTCGTAGGCATACGCTGAGAAGAGATAAATACAAGAAATAAATGAAAGCGGAAGGAAAATCATACACATCATACAAGGTTGCACAGTTTTGTACAAGTATTGGTTTATATTGATATTGACAAATATGGGTTGATGTACATGGCATAGTTTATTAGAGATAAACAAGTATGCATATGAACAAATATAAATGTAAGAGTGTACTAGTATAAAAACGGTATAAACAAACACATATAGACACGTATAGATGAAGTTGTCAAGTATAAATACACGTTCGTACAAACGAATATAAACAAGCGTAAGTATAAACAAGTATGACTATTATAAACAAGTATATATGAACAAGTATATGAAAACAAGTATAAACGATATAGATACGTATAAACAAGTATCATGATTATAAACAAGTATATAAACAGACAATGATATGAACAAGTATAAGTATGAATACGTACAGTTATTATTGACAAGTATATGCTATAGGCAAGTATGAATGATATAAACAAAGATATATTCACAAAGAATGCCTAAACTAACAAATCGACCTTTGGTTCGATATTGCAGAAGAAATAAATCCCCGGCAACGGCGCCAAAAACTTGACGCGGCCTCGCGCGGTTGTGGAGCGAGGCCGATCTTAGGGATAAATGTACCCCGTCGTTATCAAGTAATAAATTTTTGGTTTAGTCCAGGTTATCGTCCACAGGATTTATTTCTACAAGTATCGAGTTACTTGGTTTCAGGTGTTATCTAGGCTTAGGAGGTTTTGAGTTGGTTTTTCTAAGTTAATCTACCCCTAGGTTGAATTATACTATTCCTAGCTAAGTTATCTGATTCTAACTAAGTTATTCTACGCCTAATTAAGTTACTCTACCCCTAATTAAGTTAAACTACTCCTAAGTGATCTTTTACCAATACAATTATCCGAAGGAACATGAAGGGATACGATGATAATGAAAATAGATTGTTTAAGCAATTGAATTAAAACCTAAGTCACTTGTGTCCGAGGCGATTAACCTGACCTATCCTCCTAAAGTCCCTAGTTCGTGATTCCCTTGTAAGGCCGAAACTAGCTCTAAGGCTCAGCAATTTGGGCTTAATCTTCTATAGGGTCGTCAATCCTATAGGCACTGACTAGGTCAGATTCAGCTCGCAATATGTGCCAACTTGATTTTGGGATTATCGAATGAGTTAAACCAATCAGACAAAGCGTAAGACAAAGATTAAAGCATTAAAACAATTGAATGAACAAGAATTATAATATATATCAAAGATGAAAGTATTATCACGAAGTTACAATGAGCCTAGGATTCATAACATGTATTAGAGGCTAGACAGAATATAAAAGAAGAAAAATCCCTTTCAGGGAACCTGTCTACCAATGCAGGCGTCTTCCTAGGACTTAAGGATGGAACTTGAGCAATCCTCGGTGAACGGAGCTTCGGAGGTGTCTTCAATGGAGGTTTGAAGGATATGGAGAAGGTGGAGAGGATTTCTCAAGATGAAAAGCTAAGAAAATTACAAAGATAAAAGATACTAATTTACATTGGAAAAACTCTATTTATAGGCGTGGCTCGGCCCTCTTTTTGACCTATTTTCGTGTCCTTATGCAGGTAGGAAGTCGTGGGGTCCGTCGTGGCATCGTGGGGGCGGAATTGGTCTTTTTGACCAATTCCCGCAGGTCTACTCGGCGAGCTGTTCGGCGAGCAGGCGCTGCTCGCGGCGAGCAGGCCTCTGGCGGCCTGCTTAGCGAGCACGCATCCTGCTCGCCCGAGCAGGCCTCTGGTGGCCTGCTCGGCGAGCGGGCATGGCCTGCTCGGCGAGTAGGCCTCCAGGGGCCTGCTCGGCGAGCAGGCATGGCCTACGGAGGCCCGCTCGTCGAGCATTCTTGCCCGGTATGCCCCCGCGTGCTTGCCGACTGCCGTCGATGCCTTTTTCGTCCGAACTTATACCTGCGCATGTACAGAAACTCCAGATAACATTAGTCCAAAGGCTAAATTGACCCGCCAATCGCTTATTTTGAGCAAACGCTTCGTTTGGTGCGACTTTTGACGGACCAATTAGCTTCAAAAGCTAACGGAATTATACTATGCATGCTATTTTGGTCGTAATTGCCTAAATTGGTCATAAAACGGGCCTAAACAACGAAAAATAAATAAAACGTTTCCAATTCCTAACTAACTCACACAAAAGCCTTTAAATGCGAGAAATGTTCGCTTATTAACTAAATAATGCTAAAACCCGTCCTAAAACCGTACCCAAAGATAGGGTTTTTTTTTGACCCCTATCACCCATCTATAGGAATATTGATTCCCTCATCTCTCCACATCAATCACATTTCATTCCCATTACATTGATTTTATTAAAAAAAAATTACAATGCCCACGATTTTCAAAACCCACGTTTTTTAACCATAAGATCATGGTCATTTTTTATATTTTTAATGGTTAATATTTTGATAAGCTAGTTACATTATATTATATTTTACATATTAATTTATCTGAATTATGTAGGAATGTTTGTTTTTCTTTTGAATTAATAATACTATTTTTTTATAATAATAATAATAACAATTATCTGTAAAAAAAATTATTAATTTTATTTTAATGTATTATTTTTACAGTTATTTTTTTGTATTAAAATATCTAATTTTAGGATGATTTAATATTTTTTTTATATTTATTTTTTACTTGATGCTATAATAATAATTATTTACTAAATTATTTTTAACAAATGTTTTATTTATTTCGATTCCGAACATTAAAGAACCAAACAGTTTCAAAGAGATTCATTCCGATTCCAGATTGAACCAAACATAATAAATAAATAATCATTCCGATTCTGATTCCGCCACATTCTGATTCCGATTCCGTTTCCGATTCCGAAGTTTAAACCAAACGCCCTCTAAGATTTGATAGAATTGATTAAGGGCACAATATTAACACATCACGTCAAAAACGAAGAATATATATTTCCATGGAGTCTATTTAACTTGCAAATGTATATATATATATATATTCTTTTTTAGGTCAATTAATTGTTTACTTAATGAATTAATTATATAGCAAATGGAAAACAATTGTTTTATAAATACTTGATTCTCTATATTCTTCCTTTGAAAAAGAAAAATGAAAGAAAAAAATATTTAATACGGTTTTGTATGAGTAGTAGTTATATATTGATAAATTGTGAAGAATAAGTGATATGTGAGACATCTAAGTTCCTAGCTGTATGAATGGATTTTTGCAAAATAAGGGAGGTGTCAGCTATTCGGTGTAAGCACTCTGATGCTTAAGTGAGTACCACGCTTAATAATAGTGAAAAGTAATGAAGGCTAGGGTTTTGAGCATACCTCAAAGATTTCTTTAAACCATTTATTTAAAGAATATTGTAGCAATTATTAGGGTTTGAGGTGTCGTATTCTTATTGGGAGATCACACTATCTCAATGGGAAACCTCCACATGTATCACATTTTCTTTATTTCATTCACACTAGCATTCTATATATATATACTCTAATAACCTTTGTCTTATGTCTATCGATACCGACCATTATCCGCATTTCATGCTCTCACGTGTAGAAGAGATTGTAATGGTCCCGTATTGACTCATTGTCATATGTTTGGCATCCAACTCTAGAATCCCTAGATCTTCACTCGTCTACCTACATCAGAACATTCTTTAAGGCTCCTTGGGACATCCGTCTTGAAGGGCTTGTATTCGATAAAAACACAAGGATCACTGAAAGACGGAGCCTCAAAAATTTTGGATTGTCTAAAAAACCCTACTTGTTTAATATCATGGGAGCTCTAAGTCATAAAAACCATACAATATAAGGAGTCGTTAAGTTAGTTTGTCCTATTAGAGCAGTCAGACCTCCTCAAGGAGACCTCACGGGGCCTCGACCTTCAATCTAGGGGTCGACCGGTAAGTTTGGCATTGTCGGTCCCATGAGGCGAGGCCTCCATCCCACTTGTTGGGGTTGCCCCTATTTTGGGGGCACCCCTTATAGCCCCATCCTCATAGGGCCATAGACCCCAATTTTGAGGGCCTCCAGCCCTACCCATTTGTTTGGGATTTGAGGTCTTAAAAATATGGGCTCAAATTTCCGAATTGAGGGGGAAGGTTTGAATTGAATGAAGCTCATAGAGAGAGGAAGAAAGAAAGAGAGAAAAAGAAAGATAAAGTTATAGAGGGAGAAAATCTCATAAATCCCCCAAAAGGCATTTCATTTCGACCTGTGGCGCTAGAAGTTAGAGATATGTATAATTCCACCAATGATCTGAAGTGCTCGAGAGGATTCCCGACACAAACTCCACACGAGATACTAGAGGCATACTTCAAAGGTAATGCATTGAGGGGCATAAAATCCTTCACCTTATCTCTTTGCTTGTTTATTTAATTTTCGTTCTTGAGAAATTTATTTGAGATATCTTCTATTGTTTTAATTGAAGGGTTAATTGAAAAAAAATATGTGGTTTAAGGAATTCGCAGATTGGTACATGTGGTTTTCTTTTTTACTCGAAAATAACCCAATGGTTTGCTCTGTTAGCAAAATCAAGGTAAAATACCTAACACTGTTAAAATTGCTGAAGTGGCAGCAGAAATTTTATCAAAATAATTTTTTTTTTTTACTTTTTTTACTTTGAAAAAAATCAAAATTAAGTAAAAATAAATCTCTCTCTCTCTCTTTTCTTTCCAAGTCATGGTACGTATGACTTTTTTCCGAGTGAATCCGCTTGATTTTTGTTTTGTTTTTCTCGTCTAACATTGTGCTTGTGCATTAGGTGATAATTGAGGAGAGCAAAGAAATAGACAAAAAAAAAAAATGGGATAAGCAACACACATGATATCTAGAGGAAAGAGAAAGATGATAGAGAAGAGAAGAGAAGAAGAAAAAGAAAAAGAAAAAAGAAAAAAGAAAAAGAGGAAGAGGAAGAGAGAGATTTTATTTATATTTAATGAATTTTACTTGTTTAAAGTTAAAAAAAAAGTAAAAAAAAAATTAGCATAATTTGCAAGTACGTTATACATTGTATTAGCATATAAGAGCATAGGTAATGGTTGGAGAGTTTTTAACCCTCCAACCATCACATCATCGAATAAAAAAAATTAATTAAAATATTTGTTATATAAAAAATTAAATCTTATTTATATTATGGGGGTGTTTGTTTACCTACTTTTCACCCCCTGTTTGCCTTTTCATTTTAAAATGCAGAGTTTTAGGTGTTTGGTTAGGCTTCTCCTGTTTGCCTTTTACAGTTGAAAAATAGCATTAAGTGTTTGGTTAGTGACCTCCTGTTTGCCTTTTACACCTGAAAAGCAGCATTTTACAAAAGCAGAGAATCTCTGCTTTTTGGAAAAGCAGCGTTTTCCAACAGGAACCAGCAAACAGCATACCGTAACAGTAAACAACAAACAGTAGGTAAAACAAACGAGCCCTATATATTCTTACCATTTGCTTTTGTGGGCTGATAAAAAAAAGTAACTCACCTTTCACACACCAATAAGGAGATTGGATTTCATTCTCCAACGTTTTCCATTCTTTTCTTTGGATTATTATTTTCTTTGTCTGACAAAAACACTCTTCATTCATGAAGAGTCTCCTAATTTGAACAATATCTAAACCAACCATTAGAGGGGTTTGAGACTATTTTTTTAATTGGCAAACTTTCAGAATGGTTCCCAACGAAGATCACTATAGATGCTCTTAACATATATAGGCACTGTTTGGTAAAGAGCTTTTTGGAGCAAATTAAAGGTTTGAGCCACTTTAGAGGTTTTGAGTAGTCAAACCTCTAATAGTAATGTTTGGTGAATAGGTGTTTGAAAGAGCTTATTGGATCCAAAAGGCTAAGTTTGAAAAAACCTTCTTTTAGGAGCTTTTTCAATTAGCTTATTGCTCTATCTCTTTTAATGGACATTTTTATCCCTAATTATTACTCTTTAATCCCAAATAAATGCTTTAACAAGTCTTTATTTGTCATTTACCAAAACAGCTATTAGCAATCAGCTAAGTTTTACCAAATAAGTTTACACAATTAGCTGGTCAAATCAGCTAGTCAAATTAGTTAAACAAATCAGCTAACCAAAAAGGTAATCAGCTAACAGCTAATGTAATCAGCTAACACCTAACAGCTATTTGTCAAACAGGGCCATAATTAGACATAAATGTACAAATATAAAGAAACACATGCACTAAATTTTAAATGCACTTAATAATTAGAAAGTAAGTGATTGTCCAACAAACCTAGTTTTTGGAAGGCATAGTTGTCATTTGGACGGACTTTTCGATTGTCTAGAACGAAATGCGACTCTATCTTTTTCAAACTAATGGGGTGTTCGATTGCTACTTTTCCTCCTCGTGATTGCCTTTTCATTTTAGAGATTGTTTAAATGGTGGTATTTGGAAGTAGGTGATGGTAAGTTTAATTAGCTAACCTTGTTTGTTTTGAGGTGTAATTAAAGAGTATAGTAAGTGATGGTAGGTGGGGTGAATTTTGACTAATTTTTCTTACACCCCAAATTGGAGGGGAATCATGGTTAGGATCTTTTTTTTTCAAAATTACCCTTTGTCTTCTATTTTATTTATACAAATGAAAGGACATGAGAGTAATTTTATATATAATTACATTATTAAACCATCCTTTACCTTACTTTCCATCCAAACACAACAAGTTATTTTATACACCTCACTTACTTCACCTTACATTACCTTACTTTAATTACACTCCATCCAAACAGGGCATAGAGAGAGATTTAGGTGTTTGATTAGACACCTCATGTTCTCCTTTCATGTCTAAAAGTAACTTTTTACAAAAGCAGAGAATCTCTGCTTTTTGGAAAAACAACTTTTTTTCAAACAGCAAACAACAAATTGTAGCAACAACAGCAGTTCAACCAAACCAACCCTAAGAGTTTCAAATTATTCAATAAGTATCAAACTACGTGATACCGTTCCCCATGAGTTCACCTGAAAAATAAGCAATATTTACATGATACCTAGCTTACTGTCTTTCGAAAGTAGCATCAAAACAAGGTCCTTAAAAAGCAATGGAATGCGATTTATGGGGGATCCGATTTTGGAATCTTAAATGTCTGCTAGCGTACCCGCATCCGAACCTTCTGTAAGGTTTCTTATCAGGGGCGGAACTAGGGGGGTTGGGGAGGGCTCGAGCCCCGGCATGCCGTTGGAGAATTTCAATTTTTTTTAGTAATGGTGTCCGATAATATTTTGGGGAGAATTATATTGACTCTATGTAGTATTATTTCATTGTTTAAAGGTAGATGAGATGGTTAAGGATGATTACTTCAATTTGAGAGGTATATGTTCAACTCCCTCCAACATCATTTTCTTTTAAAAAGTTTTTATTTATCATCAATTTTAGTCTATTCTCTCTTTGCATATAATTATCTTCTTTTCGAGAAATATGAGTGAACCCAATAATATGGATTTCGACTAAAAATTCTTCATACGGGCATTTTGCAGATTACTATTTCATAAATCGAATAGGACCTTCAGTTTGAAGAGAGGCAAATGTTACTAGCATATTATGCTGAAGCAAGCATAAAATCAATTAGCTTACTTCCAAACTCCCAATTTGGGCCCCTCATAGCACATTCTCAAAGGAAGTAAAAGGTACATTTGGTTTTTGTTACTTTTAAAATTCTTTCCTTTTTATAGAATTCTGGCATTCATTTCATATAGAAAGCTTGATACTGGGGTAACCTAGTTTGCTCATGGCGTGAATAAGTGAGTTGAGCAGTTGATTAAGCATGTTTGTGTAGACTAAACCAGTAGCATGATCGGTATAGTTAGTAGTTGATTTGAACAATGCGAAATTGAGACTTGCATTGGCAGAGGGTTAGCAGCCCATGGGAAGTAAGGATAGACATCCGAATGATCATTGTGAAGATTTCATTATTAAAACATAACAGAGACATCGATCATGATTTTAAAAACATAGCAGGTAAAGTTCATACACTCAATTTGTTCCATCCAAATGTTTTGTGCTTCTTTTCTTTATTAAGTCCAAAATTATTCATGCATGTTGGGTTAGAATTCAATTCATGCTTACATTATATTGTATCGCAATAAATTCATTAAAAATAATAAAATTAACCTACAATTCAACAAGACAAATGTTAGATATCTTAAGTTGGAGCTTTTAAATTTATGTCTAATTCTATGATACTTGCTTGGTTTGAAGATAAAATCACCATGTTATGTTTTAGCTTTTAATTCACCTATTTATCCCCTTTCTCTTCAGGTCTTCTGCTTTGCAAAGGGACGTTATACGTACTATATCATGTCAGTATGGAACAGAAGCATGCGTGTCTAATCGTTTTGAAGAGGTGCCATCAAATGTTTTTTTTTTTATGCACGATGCACATTTTGGAGGCTAATTTTGTATAGGATCCAAAAACCTTTTAGATTATTAGAATATTATGCAAGTAATTAGCCTAGTTTTGTAATTATACGATCTTATTATATTTTTCGATTTATATTAATATATTTTAGTTTAAATTATATTCATATTTAGTATATATATATATATGAATTATAAATGAATATTCATTTAAATGTATTATTTAATATAAAAACATAAATATTACATTGTGACGGAATTTCGTAATCAATTTCTATTTTTGACGGAATAAAGATTCTAACATTTACTTCTGTCTTTGTAATTCGTCATATTTTTGTGACGGAAAAACGTCAATGAATAATGTAAGGATGTCCTAACGTTTATTTTCGTCTCGAATTTCGTCTCCACTACTGACGAAATTCTGTCACCAGTCCGTTAAGAAATTCTGTCACAAAAAACGTATGTAGAATCTGCGTCAATCGATATAACCACGGCTTCGATCCGTCTTAAATTTCGTCACTAAGATGATTTACTGACGGAATCAGCAATCTGTGACGAAATTTTCTTTCTCAGTTTGACAATTTTCTAGTAGTGATTCCTCCTTCGCATATCTTTTCATCCTCGTCTTGTATGCTGCCTATGGTCTCCACCACTGTAAACAGTGAGCCATCGATTGTTAGAAATCTAGCTAGTACGTCTGCTGGTCCGATTCTGGACGGACTCGATGTTTCTGCTCCTACGGGTTCTACCTCGCTGCCGTCTTCAACAGGCAGACTGCCTGAGCCTCCTATCTATAGTGGTCGCATGACTTGCGCACCTGATCAACCTGATCCTGGTTCGACGGAAGATGGACCTCTCCCGTGTGCAAAATCGATCAACAACGCTCCATCTACATCTGTGTCCAATGCATCGGGTGTTGCTGCCTCTCGGCCTGTGCACGATGTTATGCAGACGGGGCATGCGCACGATGTTATGCAGGCGGGATGTGCGAATGAATCAATTGTGGCAATTGCGGATGTGTCAAATTCAACAAACTCACCAACGGCACTTTGGTTCCCCCGTATATCATTGATAACCGCAGCTGCTGCCCCTGAACCTGCGGGTCTCGCCGTTGCCCCTCTTCCATCGCTCGAACATGACACAGCCAGACATCACGTGATGCAACTACGACATTCGACATTGCACTCCCACGGCAAGTTTGAAGCGCTTCTGGTCTCTAATGACAATGTGTTAATCGACCCATCATGGTTCAACAAGGCTCACAAACTACCCGAATGGCGGCAAGCTATGTCAGATGAAATTAAAGCCCTAATTGACAATGGAACTTGGAAACTGGTTCCGAGTCCAATCGGGAGACATGTCATCACCTCCCGTTGGATGTTTCGCACAAAAAGAAAATCAGATGGATCGATAGATCGTTATAAAGCTCGCCTTATGGCACGAGGATTCACTTAAAAATCGGGAATTGATTATAAGGAGACGTTCAGTCCTGTAGTGAAAGCTACAACGATTCGAACTATTATTGCCATTGCTGCTGCAAACAGGTTGTTCATTAATCAACTCGATGTTTCTAATGCATTTCTACACGGAAATCTCTCTGAAACAATCTATATGGAACAATCACAAGGATTTCGGGATCCGGACAATGCTGATCATGTGTGTCTTCTTCAAAAGAGTCTTTATGGGCTAAAACAGGCTCCACGTGAATGGTTCACTCGCTTACGAAACTTTCTCGTATCTCTTGGATTTCATATGTCTCTAGCGGATAGCTCTCTCTTTGTTCACAAAAATGGTATGATTCAGACATACATTCTTTGTTATGTGCATGACATCCTCATCACAGGCAACTCACCAGCACGCATTGTTAGTATCATATCATCTATGAAGCTGAATTTCCCATGCGTAACCTTGGTCGAGCAGAATACTTCTTAGGCATTGAAATCCAATAATCTAATGATGACATTCACTTGTGTCAAGCAAAGTATGCAGCTCACATCCTTGACAGAGTTAACATGGCTGATGCTAAACTCATTCTAACCCCCATGGTCACCACCCTGACACTCTCAAAAAGTCTTGGAACTCATCTTCCCGCCGGTGATGAATACTGAAGTATCGTTGGCGCTCTTCAATATCTTTTGCTCACCTGACCTGATATAGCCTTTTCTGTTAACAAATTATGTCAATTCCTCAAATAATGACATAGCCTTTTCTGTTAACAAAAACTCTTAAATAATAGAGTGAATACGGAAGCTTTTAATGATTTGAGGAGTCATTAAAAAATTGTCTGAATTGGTTTATAACTTTATTTCTCTAAATTTTAAATAGCATAAATTGATAAAATTAATATGTATGCAACTATCGGAAAATAATATGTGCAGTGGCGGAACCAGTACCTCAGATGACCCGGGGCTCAAACATATGAGTAAAAAAAATTCAAAACGTCAAAAAAAAAAATCGAAATTAACTGTGTGGTTGACGGTAAATTTTCAAAGTCCAGCCCATTAGGGTTGGACAAAATTTTTTTACCCTCCAACGCATTAAAACTGTAAATTTTTTAGAAATTAGCATTGAACTAATAAAAAATTAAACATGTTTACTTTTTTTTTTAATGGTAAAGACATAATAAAAATGAATATTAAATATGTCTAGTTTTTTTTAAGGGATAAGGTACCAAAATAGGCCTAAGGTTTTTGGGGAAGTACCAATTTAGGCTCAACGTTCAAAATATCACCAATATAGGCTTAACGTTTACAATATAATATCAATTTAGGCTTAACGTTTACAATATAGCATCAATTTAAGCCTCACGTATAAAATAGCACCAATATAGGCTTAACGTTTACAAAATAATACGAATTTAAGCTTAACGTTTACAAAATATATACAATTTAAGCTAAATGTCATAATTAAATTAATCATATTATATTCTTTTCCTATTAACTTTATATGTTATCTTTTTATTAATTCTATATTCTTATTTATTATAATATAATTAATTAGTATTCTTGCCTATTAAGATCTTATATTTGTTTTTTATCAATGATTCTATGACTACTAAATTTCATTGCTCATGTAATATATGCAAACTAAAAGTAATTGAATATCCACAATATTTCGAACACTGACATATATCAATATTATTTTAATTAGTGTTCGCAATATTATGGATATTGAATTACTTTTTGTATGCATATATTACATGAGCCATGGAATTTAAGAGTCATGGAGTGGTTTATAAAATACAAATATAAGGTTTTAATGGGCAAGAATATTAATTAATTGTATTATAATGAATAAGAAAATAGAAACTAAATAAAAAGATAACATATAAAGTTAATAGGAAAAGAATATAATATGGTTAATTTAATTGTGTCGTTTAGGTTAAATTGGATATATTTTGTAAACGTTAAGCTTAAATTCGTATTATTTTGTAAACGTTAAGCCTATATTGATGATATTTTATACGTGAGGCCTAAATTGATACTATATTGGAAACGTTAAGCCTAAATTGATATTATATTGTAAACGTTAAGCCTATATTGGTGTTATTTTGAACGTTGAGCCTAAATTGATACTTTTCCAAAAACTTTAGACCTATTTTGGTACCTTATCCCCTTTTTTTAATGGTAAAGACATATTAAAAATAAATTCAAAAGTGTTATGAAAATAAAAATAAATAGTCCATTTAAATTAATTAATAATGGTAACATATTTTTATAATTATTGAAAAATAATAAAAATAAATAAAAACTTTAAAAAAAAAGAGATTGAAGGGAGTCGAATATAGGACCTCTCAAATAGAAATAAACATCCTTAACCATCTCATTTACCTTTAAACAAATAAAATAATACTACATAGAGTTAATATAATTCTTTTTAAAATATTACCAGACACTATTACTAAAAAAAATTTCCCAATTCTCCGGCCGCCTGTCGGAGCTCGAGCCCCCTTAACCCCTTTGGTTCTGTCCCTGAATATGTGTGCAATGCAATTGATTCTAAACTTCCTGTACGATGTATGCATAAAATTTCATCCGAATTTTTTTAAAAGAAATTTTTTTTTTTAAAGAAATTTTTATCCAACTTAATTCATGAAAAAAGCTATACAGTTGCAAATTAATTTATACATACTTCAAAGAAATTAAACACTAACATATAAAAAAAATGGGTAGAGAATTAGTAGTGGAAATCGATATCACTGATGATGTATAAAGTCACTTCTACCTTTTAGACTAATTTGCTGCTTTTTGTCCATAAATATTCCACATATTATTATTATTATTTACCAAATTATAACAATAACTAGAAATTAAGAATTTTTTTTATAGATGAAAAATTCTTTAAAAAAAAAGAAAAATTACATTTTGAGAGGCCATATCTTTTTTCTACCCTAATCCAATATATATAATTAATAAAATAAGTTACTGGAAAAGGATCCAATTTTTCCATTTGTCAAAGTCAATAGTCCAAGAAAATATTGTAGTTGAAGACCCATTTGATGACTCTTTCGGATAAAGTCTTATTTAATTATTTTATGTTCAATATTTTTCTACGGTTCCCATTTCTTTTCTTCTTTTTTATCATTAAATTTAAGTTACTAATTAATAATGTATCATTATCAAATTATTATTTTAATAATGTATCAACTCAAATCCAAAATTAACAAAAAAAATTATATAAAATAATTCAAATTTAATCTGTTTAATACTAATTTTTTTTTATAAAATTTAGATTGATATATTTATTATTGTTGGCGATATTTTCGAAATATCCCAATTTTCAACCTTAATACGCGTTTACGGGGATTAAAAATGGTAAAAATAATGCGGGCGTGCCAGAGAAGCTAGTTCTCAAAAGGGTAAAATGGTAATTGGATAAAGTAAATAAATAAAATGCGTCTAAATTACTTGAATTCTAAACGAAAAGCGATTGACGACCGTTACAAGGACTGAAAATAAAAACAACGGTGACAGGTCGGTTGGAAAAACAATTTTTAAATATAAGTACCAAAAATAAAGTAATAGAACGACACAAAAATACAACTTTTTTTAATTTTCTTTTATATTTTTATTGATTTTGTAAATATTTTTCAATGTTTTTTTGTGTTACAAATAATAATAAAGCATGAAAATTACAACTTAAAAAGAAATAATAACTTTAAAGCTAGAAATGTAAATAAGTCATGAAAAACAAATATGTACGGGATGAAATAAAATTAAACCAATCTCTTTGATGTCGTTGGGATGCGTGAAATTAAGGACTGGAACTCTGGAAAATCGGCTCAGGGGCTGTTGCGTTGTTCGGGTAATTCTGGGTGAATTCAGAGCAGTTCGGAGAGTTCAAGGACTTGAGTAGAAATTTACCACCAATCTAATAAATCAGCAGCACTTTGTGGAACAAAAACAGTGATTTCGTGGGACTTTCGGGCTCAAGTTCGGGAGCTGTAGAGGTCGGATTATAGCTAAACGAAGGCTAGTATTTAAAGTTAGTGTGCGAAGGAAGGGTTTAGAACTAGAATTTCAGAAAAAGATCGAGTAAATGAGTCGGAATAAATTATTGAAAATTGGGTGACAGAATAATTGTTTGATGGTTGAAAAACCAAAAGCTTGATTCTGTTTCGTGGAGGGTACTTTAGGGGCGATTAAGAAGGCTATAGGATGTCGTTTTTTACGAAATAAAAATTGAAAATTCAAGACTTGATGTCAATAAAGAGATTAAAATTAATTTGGGCTAAAATGATCAGCTAACGAACTCTAAATAAAATTTGGAAAACGGCTCACCAGAAAAGTTGTTTAATGAATTTTTCAATAATGAAAAACCCAAAAGCTTGTTTCTGGGTATTTTTAATTGATTTAGATCAATAAAAAGTTTCTAAACACGAATTGGAATAGGTGTGTAAACTAAGAATGACTCGAAAATGGGGTTTCGGTGATCTTGGTTTCACGGAAAATGCTTGAAGCTTTGAAGAATATAACAATGGTTGAATTTAATTTAGACTAAGAAAGCTTGAACCGATGATTGGGTAATGATTTTACTGACTTAACTAAGAGATTGCAAAAAACGATTTGAGAATTGGTTGATTAATCAAAGAGAATTTCGGATTTGAAGTTTCTGACAATTGGCAGCTTTTCTGAAGAACGGAAGATTAAAGAACTAATTCTAGGAATTGAGACCTTGTTTAGACTAATTAGATGCTAAAGAACGATTTCTACGAACCTAAGGATTGATAAAAATACCGATTTTGGCAGAGAATTTGAAAGAAAAATTTGAGTTGTCTGTCTTTGATTGATTTTTTAGTGGGGTTTGGAATGAAGGATTTGAGCTCAATTTATAGGATTTTAAGTAACAAATATCATGTTAGTGGCCGAGTTGAAGAAAGAAAATGGCTGAGTTGGGAGTTGAAAAAATGGAGGAAATGCCGTGAAATACGTTCCTCAAATAGATAGACATATTCAACCCGTTTTTCAGCACTGCTTGTCTTTGAAAAATTCTACCGGCTTCGTTTTAGCTCCGTTTTGCTCCGTTTTTGACATTCCGGAAAGTTAACATCCCGAACTTTCTAAAAAAAATAATAACTGTTTGATATCTTGCTGCTTCGGAGTCCGTTTTCGTTGTCGAAGTTGCTGGACGGGTTACTGAATAATGGTGCAAATTTGCCCCCTGATTTTTATTATTTGTTTTTCTTTTCTTTTTATTTCTGTTTTCTTTTTTTATAATAATCTTTTGATATTATTTTCTATTTTTTATCACATTTTTATTTTGTTGCAAAATGAATTTAATTAAAATAAAATAACTATAGAGTAAAAATTATAACCTATGCTAAAACACAAAAAAAAAATTAAATTAGCCCCCAACAATTGCCCCCCTATTTTATGTGTAAAAGATTTGAAAATGAATTTTGCACATAAAATAAGTCTTTTATTAATTTTTTTTTACCCGTCAGTACTGATTTTGTTGAAGCTGAAATTGTGTTCTTTGCCGCTTCCTCGTCATTTTCAGACATGATTTCTGTTGGTTGATGGCTCAGAAAGAAAATAAAGATCACCGAGGTAAATTTGTATGAAAATTGACGGTGTGTGATGGAATTGCTGGATGACTTGTTGAATTTTTCTTTGAATTACAAGACATGTCCATCTGCTGCTGCATTTTCTGATATTGGAATCTCGATTTTTTGCTTGCTTCGGCTTTGACTGATATGCTTCACTGCTGCTGAAAATTTCATCAATCACGCCATGTTTGTTGATGCTGAATAAGCTCGTGTCTGCCTCTAAGCGCGCTAAAAATATCAATGATGCTAATTAACAACTTAAAAGAAAAACTAAAATGTAAAATGATGCAAAAACGGAACAAAACAAAAAATAAAAGGCACCTCGTACCTTATCGCATCTTTATTTTTTCTATAGCGGCTGATGCTACCGCTTTGTCCTTCGGCTGTGACAAAATCATTAAACCTCTTCGATGAGAGGTTCATTGCTAACCGGCCTACGGTAAGACACAATGGTGCTCGTCTTGAAGATGCTCTTCACTTGATTGGAGCATGACTTGCTTTTTCCTTTAGTCTTGATCTTGATTGGACCAATGCTATCTTCTTATAATTGAGACTCCACCATATCCGAATGTGTCTCAATAGGTTTTTCATTTGCCCGAATCACCTCAACTTCATCCCCTTTCCAAAGTAGTAAAAGTTGGTGCAACGATGATGGAATGCATGAGTTAGAGTGAATCCAATCTCGACCGAGCAAAACTTGATAACTTGCTGTAGAGCACACCACAAAAAATGTTGCTGTAGTGGTAGTTTGGGTACCGATGGTAAGTTGCACAGGTAAAACCTCATAGGTTTTAGCAATTTTTCCGGTAAACACTGAGACGGAAATTTCTGACGTCATTATGTCCCCTACGGATTTCCTGAGAGCTAGTGCCATCTTTAATGGCATAATGTTAACGTCTGAACCATTATCAACTAGAACTTTCGATAAAGGCTTGCCATCAACGTGTGCTTTGACGTATAATGGCTTGATGTACTGTGTCATCTTTGAAGTGGGTTTATCAAATAAACTAGCTTCATCCGATCTTCCGATGAAGCTTGTGTTGTGACACTACTTCGTCATTCTTCTTGGACTTCATTCCTTTCCTCCTTTGGATGTTCACTTTTGAAATTTATTGGTAAAATCAAAGAAGTAGCCGCACATCCAACTTGGATCACAAAGTCTCCGACACGAATCTCCACTTTTTTCTTTTCTTGTATCTTTTCCTTTGAAACGTTGTTAGAATCGACACTAGGCGAATCTGTTTCGTTTTTCCTTCTTTTTTCTGCCTCTCTTTTTCTTATTCTTCTTTTTGCATTTTTTGAGAGAGGTTGTGGGAATTTTTTATGTCGGTTGACGAACCATTTATCGGTAGGAACTTGTGCCGATGGAGTGACGAAACGCGGCTGGCCTTGGTTTGTGCCATTTTTATTCTTCGGCTTTTGTTTTCTACGGGGTGTTTCTTCCTTCTCCTCGACGGGTTGAAAGGTGCCTTTTGGTACCCAAATTCGCCTTGTTTTTGGGTGACCGAAGTGACTTTCCTTCAGGTTTGAGGCGTTGCTATGGACATCATGCCTAGGAGGTGGTATCTCGATGGAAGTCGCATTTATCATGGTGGCGGCTGGAAATGGATCTTCGTCAATCAACATGCTTTCTTTCTTTTCGGGAAATTTAAGCACGCCTTTGTTTATTCTGTCCTGCACAGCATTCTCAAAGACAACACAAGATTGTATATTGTGGCTCCAACTATCATGATATTTACAGTAAGTCTTTCCACGGGTGTCATCTCTAGACGGAATAATGTGCCCATAAGGTAAGGTGATAAAACCTTCCTTTAACAAATAATCAAAAAGTTCCTCGGTTTTAGAAACGTCAAATGTGTATTGCACATTTGTATTTCGTCTAACCACCTCAGGAGCTTTTGGACTTTTTGCTAGCATTGGACAAACGCGAGATCCTGTTCTAGTTAGTTCGGCTATAGCTACCTCATGTGCCTAGAGTTTTTCTTCCTACGATTATCCTCACGCATTAGTTCTTCATATTCTGACACTTTAGCAACAAGTTCGTAATAATCACAAAAATCAATGCCCTGGAATTTCTTCCTATTTTCAAACTCTAAGCCACGTTGAGCAATTTTAACAAACTCTATTTCAGGAATATTAACTCGACATCTATGTCTCATTTTCTTGAAACGATTAATAAAACTTTCAACGGACTGGCCTGAGCGCTGAACCATACGAGATAGTACGGCGACACATACCTCCGGCTCAGTTCGATAGAACTGAGCATGAAATAATTGTTCCATGCGACCCCAGCTTCTGATAGATTCAGGTTGTAATGTCGTATACCATGTGAAAGCCGGTCCAGTTAGTGATCCAGGGAATAAACCTAAACGAAGCATATCAAAGTCTTGCTCCGCACTAATCCCGCTGCATTGGAATGAAAATCGAGCAACGTGCTCGATGGTAGATTGTCCACTTTCACCTGAAAATAAAGAAAAATCCGAAATTCTAAAATTGTGAGGAAATGGGTATCGCTGGTCGTATTCCCTAGGGTAGGCTTTCTAAAACTCCGGACGGTATACTTCACGGACCGTAGGTCCATAAATTTCTTGCACGATGTTCCGAATATGATGCCTATCCTCCGCTTTATTACACATTTCGCTCCTCACACCTGAAACACGAGATACGTTGTTATTATCACGAGAATTCTCACGAATATTTTCACGGGTATGATCACGGTCTTGATTTCTCCACGTGCCCCCCGAACCACGGGCGTTGATGTCACCATAGTGCTCCGAGTGGGTATTTAGGTCCGATGTTTGACATGAAATGAGGCGCATTTGGGGGTATTGAAAATTGTTCTGAGGTTCTTCGATCACCTCGCTCATTGAATCTCATGTTTTCCTCCCGACTAGACGGTGGCCTATATCGATCGCCTTGGGGAGTGCCTTCCCTTGTGTTATCTGAAACATTGTGAGAATTCTTATTTTTAGCATAAATTTCAGCACACCTGTGTGGGATTCTATTCATCTCATCGGTGAGATTAATAAAATGGGTTTTCCAAATTGGGTTGTCTCCAAGCTTGCATCATCTCAGTTTGAGCTTTAACATTTTGCGACATCTCGGCTACAAGCCTTTCCATGTTGCGCATATAGGCCTCTTGTCTCGCAAAAAAAATGCGTTGAAGTCCGGTTGTGGCATTGACGTCCGATGAACGTCTTCCAAGTGGCTCACGGTCTCGGCAATATAACCCTCAGGTGCATTTGCGTCAACGTTTTCATCTTGACCTCTATTCTGATTTTCATCAGACTCCGGAATGGGTAGTTCTCGACCTGTATTTTTCCTTGGTGGCATCTTAAACAACAAATGATATTAAAAAAGTTTGGAAATAAATTGCCAAAACAGAATATCAAAGCAAAAATACCACACAAAAAAAAACACTTAGTAAATAAAATCGGTATTCACAAAAAGTTATTAAAATTTTGGTAAAACTTAAGAAACCGTAGTTTTGGTACTAATAATAAAAAAAATGTTTTTAGGTCTCACTGGGCGTGCCAAAAATTGTTGGCGATATTTTCGAAATATCCCAATTTTCAACCTTGATACGCATTTGCGGGGATTAAAAATTGTAAAAATAATGCGAGCGTGCCAGAGAAGCTAGTTCTCAAAAGGGTAAAATGGTAATTGGATAAAGTAAATAAATAAAATGCGCCTAAATTACTTGAATTCTAAACGAAAAGCGATTGACGACCGTTACAAGGACTGAAAATAAAAATAACGGTCTTGGGCCCCGACGTTACTTGACAGGTCGGTCGGAAAAAACAATTTTTAAATATAAGTACCAAAAATAAAGTAATAAAACGACACAAAAATATAACTTTTTTTAATTTTCTTTTATATTTTTATTGATTTTGTAAATATTTTTCAATGTTTTTTTGTGTTACAAATAATAATAAAGCATGAAAATTACAACTTAAAAAGAAATAATAACTTTAAAGCTAGAAATGTAAATAAGTCATGAAAAACAAATGTGTACGGGATGAAATAAAATTAAACCAATCTCTTTGATATCGTTGGGATGCGTGAAATTAAGGACTGGAACTCCGGAAAATCGGCTCGGGGGCTGTTGCGTAGTCCGGGTAATTCTGGGTGAATTCAGAGCAGTTCGGAGAGTTCAAGGACTTGAGCAGAAATTTACCACCAAGCTAATAAATCAGCAGCACTTTGTGGAACAAAAACAGTGATTTCGTGGGACTTTCGGGCTAAGTTCGGGAGTTGTAGAGGTCGGATTATAGATAAACGAAGGCTAGTATTTAAAGTTAGTGTGCGAAGGAAGGGTTTAGAACTGGAATTTCAGAAAAAGATCGAGTAAATGAGTCGGAATAAATTATTGAAAATTGGGTGACAGAATAATTGTTTGATGGTTGAAAAACCAAAAGCTTGATTCTGTTTCGTGGAGAGTACTTTAGGGGCGATTAAGAAGGCTATAGGATGTCGTTTTTTACGAAATAAAAATTGAAAATTCGAGACTTGATGTCAATAAAGAGATTAAAATTAATTTGGGCTAAGAGGATCAGCTAACGAACTCTAAATAAAATTTGGAACACGGCTCACCAGAAAAGTTGTTTGATGAATTTTTCAATGATGAAAAACCCAAAAGCTTGTTTCTGGGTCCTTTTAATTGATTTAGATCAATAAAAAGTTTCTAAACACGAATTGGAATAGGTGTGTAAACTAAGAATGACTTGAAAATGGGGTTTCGGTGATCTTGGTTTCACGGAAAATGCTTGAGCTTTGAAGAATATAACAATGGTGGAATTTAATTTAGACTAAGAAAGCTTGAACCGAGGATTGGGTAACGATTTTACTGACTTAACTAAGAGATTGCAAAAAAAACGATTTGAGAATTGGTTGATTAATCAAAGAGAATTCCGGACTTGAAGTTTAGCTTTTCTGAAAAACGGAAGATTAAAGAACTAATTATAGGAATTGAGACATTGTTTAGACTAATTAGATGCTAAAGAATGATTTCTACGAACCTAAGGATTCATAAAAAGGCCGATTTTGATAGAGAATTTGAAAGAAAAATTTGAGTTGTCTATTTTGATTGATTTTTTAGTGGAGTTTGGAATGAAGGATTTGAGCTCAATTTATAGGATTTTGAGTAACAAATCTCATGTTAGTGACCCTTAAACTTCTCACCCATGATCTCATTACCTTCCTATTAATTGAAGAAAGAAAATGGCTGAGTTGAGAGTTGAAAAAATGGAGGAAATGCCGTGAAATACGTTCCTCACATATTCAACCCGTTTTTCAGCACTGTTTGTCTTTGAAAAATTCTACCGGCTTCGTTTTAGCTCCGTTTTGCTCCGTTTTTGACATTCCGGAAAGCTAACATCCCGAACTTTCTAAAACAAATAATAATTGTCTGATATCTTGCTGTTTCTGAGTCCGTTTTCATTGTCGAAGTTGATGGACGGGTTACTGAAAAATGGTGCAAATTTGCCCCTGATTTTTATTATTTGTTTTTCTTTTCTTTTTATTTCTGTTTTCTTTTTTTATAATAATCTTTTGATATTATTTTCTATTTTTTATCACATTTTTATTTTGTTGCAAAATGAATTTAATTAAAATAAAATAACTATAGAGTAAAAATTATAACCTATGCTAAAACACAAAAAAAAAAAAAAAAATTAGCCCCCAACAATTATATATTAACAATTTCATAACTGAATTAATATCAATGTTCAATTTTTATTAAATTGATCATATTGTCAATTTCTATTCCTTATTTATGCCAAAGAACTTAATCTAGAAAAGTTTATCTATAATCCAAAGCTTCTAATTACATTACAAAATGCAGATTTGCTTTCATTAGTGAAATTAGCACACAACTATTAATTATGGATAAATTATAAAATTGGCCCTGACCTATTACACCATCCATTACATATCTAGATTATTTCAATACACACTTTTCTAAAATACTCTTCCTATATATAACACTTAGCCAAAACTTCTTCATCTTACTTCTTTCGTTTCTGCGAACTCATTGGATAGATTGTGCGAATTCGAAGTGTTTCTTTAGAGATTTCGAAGTGTTTCAATGGCAAAAATTAGAAAGAATGTAAGTATCTAACTGTTTTCTACGATTTTGATCTAGGGTGGGGTTTTGTTGACTCGTTTTTACGTTTTTTGCGATCTGGTTTAGAGTTTAGAATGTTTTTATCGTTTTGCGCTATTTTTTAGGTATATTTTGTATATGTAACATAGAAATGATTTTATATTAGCGTAAGGAGTGTTGTTTTGCCATAAAACAACTTCGCGGTTGTGAGTTTGCTTCACGATTTGTCGCAAACTGCGAACCAAAATCATCACGGATTGCTTCAACCGCGAAACAAATTCATGACCGCGAAGTTGTTTTTCTCTTTACGGTTGAGTGAACTGCAGAGTCGCAGTTTGACTCCTGCTTCGCAATTTGACTCAACCGTGAAGGGAAATACACATGATTTATTTCGCATTACGAAGTATCTCATATATATGCGAAGTGGTTTTATTTAATTGTTTCCCTAAAATTAGCAACTGTAAGACTTGAAGAATAACATCTTTTTTTCCAGGTCTCTTCAAATAAAAAAAGTTGGAAATTGGTTCGTATTCGTGAACCCTGGATGCGACATATGTCATGCTTTGAGAGAATACAGAACATTCTCGAATAAGGCGTTTCTTTGAAAACCGCAAAGATTCCTACTTTTAAAATACTAGACACGACTTATAGGGGGACTTATGATGGAAAAAAGTAAATATATCGCATTGAAAATCAGATGTGGTGATTTTGTGTAGATAATCGATAACCGAATGCTCTTTTTTTACTAAATGTTTAGATTTGTCTACTTAGAAACACAAATCTTCCTATTAGAGTATCCTAATCGTAATCCTAATCTAATTAGGAGTCATTAGAAGACGCATTTATCTCCTAAAAATAGAATAGAACCAGTATTCTTATTTCACAATTGGACTCTTTACTCTTATGTAAAGCGTCTTAGTCCCTCAAAATGTACATCTCACAAACCTCTACTTCTCACACAATATAACAAATATATGTTGTCAGCAAAGTAATATATATTTTTATTTATTTATTTATTTATGACGATATGGATAAAAACAAAATTCAATAATTTGATGAAAATTATTCAAATCTTAAACGTGATCATTTTTACCATTCTTAAAAACAGATAGGTTTCGTAATTCAATTCTAGTTAGATCTTTAGCTCTTAATTCTTTGTCTTTATTGATTTCAATTTGGGGATCTGTCTATGTTTGAAATATATTTGTGATATCCTTCAATCTACAAAAATAGACTAGGCAGGCTGAGTTGTGATCACATAGGGAGAATTAACAAACTATTATAAAGGAGCCAGTATACGGTGTTCCTTCTCGGATGCTTAAGTTAGTGATTTTACTAAGAAGGAAGTAAGTAAGACTTGAAAACAGAGTGAAGATAAAATTGATTACATATCTTGTGCCTCTTTATAAACGACTATTTATAGATGAATGAAAGATACTAGTTCTCCACGTGTTGGCACCCGATTGGCTCATATTCGGTATGCTTTTGTATTTGTCTCCCTTTACGTAAATTATAGGCTTCTTAGGTATTACGAGCGTATATTTGGAATCCGACCCTGTAATTGAGACACGTGTCCCGGCGGTTATGCTTTTTTTGCATAAGGCATCTAATAACATCCAAATATTATCCTTGAGGTAAATGTATAATAATAAAAGAAAGGAAGAAGTTTCTAGCATTATGTCACGTCACGTGGACCATAACAAGACACGCCAACTCAAGATACGTCCTGATGAGAGCGAGTGAAAGAGACCTGCCATTGTCTTCAAGAAAAGCATACATACGCCTTGACGGTTCCAAGAATACCAAGGGGCGCCTTTACAATCATTCATAAATAGGAATAAATATACTTAAATGACAATTAACGGCCATTAAGAGTAATTACATATAGGGGTGTGCATCGGTTCGGTTTAAACCGCATACCGAACCAAACCAAGTGAATTCGGTTTTTCGGTTCAGTTTTTAACAATCCGATTTAGCATCGGTTTTAATTTTAAGTGTATTTCGATATTCGGTTCGGTTCGGTTTGACAGAAAATGTAAAAAAAGCGAACCGCACTGAATTACACATATTTTATACAAGTTTAATTTTTTTTTATTATTATTGAGATAATAACCCAATATAGATATATTTTGGAAATATTTCAATTTTTGTTGTTGTTGAGGTAAATTTCATGAGAACATATAGTGATTTTTATTTGTTATTTGTTATTTTTAACTTAATTCGGTTTGTTCAGTTTTAATTCGGTTTTACCTATTATTCGGTTCAGTGTCAGTGTGAATTATTTTGATCATTTCGGTATTCGGTTTTTTCGATTCGGTTCGGTTCGGTTTTATACCAATGCACACCCCTAATTACATGTCTGTTCAAATATAACATCATTAATGCCAAGATGTTACAAAAAAAAATCTATATAAATATCACAACTTTGAGGTATTCTAGGTATACTTAGGGTCCGTTTGGTATGACGTAATGCAGTGTAATGTAATCAAACTTGTAATGTAATCAACCTTGTAATGTAATGGAATGGAATAGTGATTCTATTACTATGTTTGGTTGACAAACTAAAAAAAATGATGAAATTTAATTATCGCCACAATACTTATATATTTTTTTTGTTAAAATATAATCATAAAATTTTATTTATATAGTTAAAATCATCGAAAAATATGAAAAATTGAAAACACAAAAAACATGAAAAAATGCAATAAAAAAGATGAGTTATATTTCGTCACGTTTTTCGGATTTTCCAGTTTTCACGTTTATTTTTTTTCATTTTTCATGTTTTTCTAGTTTTTTATTTTATCGGTTAAATATTAATAATAAAAAAGAAAGAATTAGTCTTAATGGAAAATCATGTCTATTCTTTATGTAATGCTCATTACATAAATTTGTAAAGAAAACTTGACTGATGTATAGTAAAAACTCTATAAATTAATAATGGTAAGACCATAGAATTTTATTAATTTAGAGAGTTATTAATTAATCAATAAATTATTAATTATTAATTTATAGAGTGATTTGAAAATTTTTTTAAAAATAAAGTTTAAATTACCAATTTAAATAAAGTTTTTGTCTAAAATCAATGAACAAATAAGATTAAATGTGCATTATATAAGTTAATTGAACTTGACCTTTCCTAAACTTTTCTCCTTCCCATTCTTCTTGTTTGTTCTCCTTACTCTTCTCTTGTTCAAACACTTACATTTTCTTTTTTTAATATATGGTGGGTTTGATAATTTTTGGGCCATGGGTGCTCTCCCCGCTCAAGATCTGTCTCGTCCCAATTTCTATAAAAAAAAAGTTAATTGAACTTGAAAATTCATTGTATTTATGTTAAAAATATTCAATGTATCATAGTTAATGAATTACTATATAAATTTATATGGAATGTTGTTTCAAATCATACCAAAAATAGACTTTTTATGAATCTATCACAACGAATTTAGAGGAAGCAACCACCGAAGACATTCATGAACTTGAGGGAATGATTGGTCAGCTTAGTTACCGCAATCCAATGGATGTCAATCAAAATACTATATAGATTCATATTTCGCAGGTGTTCGCATATGTATTTGAAAAATTATTAATTTATAGAGGTAATAATACAATGTATTTATAAAGGGTTGTTCCAGAAAATTATTATCTTATTAATTTATTAAAATTGATCATTTTTTTGAACTGGCCCAAGTCGGATCAGAAGAAATTATTATTTTAAAGAGTTTATTAATTTATCGAGTATTAATTTATAGAGGTTTTACTGTATTTGTGATTCTATTACAATAAAAACAATATGAGTAATCCAAATATGGTAATGGACTTCCATTGTAATGGGCATTCCATTACGATGCTCATTACGGCATACCAAATGGGACCTTACTAATTCTCCTAAAACTCTTATCAATTATCCTTATTATTCTCAAATAATATACTGACTTTGGCATTTGAGTGTCCCCGCCGATCTTAAGGACACCTCATAGAGAAGAGATTTCGGCCAAGAAATGTAATTTATATATCAAATTCTCCTAGAAGCAAGAAAAGAAGAAGATGAATATATAGATGATGATGAAATGAGTAATTAAGGAATTCCTTTTTTCATGTTTGTTGATTGAGTTCTCATTAATTTACAAATAT
This sequence comes from Euphorbia lathyris, assembly GCF_963576675.1. Classification (NCBI taxonomy): domain Eukaryota; kingdom Viridiplantae; phylum Streptophyta; class Magnoliopsida; order Malpighiales; family Euphorbiaceae; genus Euphorbia; species Euphorbia lathyris. Next base: position 96,191,989 of record NC_088910.1, read on the forward strand.
CCCGCAATCAAAACCAACAAAAAATCTAACTATAAAAAAGAAAAAAGATAAGAGAAAATCAAATTGTAGAAGAATGGAAGTTGTTAGCAGGTTTAGCAAAGTAGGTTGGATTATGATCACCAGCCATTATCACAACAATCTTAGGCTCCATTTCCATTTCCATAGACATCTCTACTCTTTTATTACCCTGTTGAGCTTCTTCTTCTTCTGTGTTTGGTTTCTTATAAGAACAAGCTAGAATAAGCAATGCCATGGCTATCAATCCTAACATCAAAGCTAATCCTCCAAACAGAAATGGAATTGGGGAATTTAAATGCTTCAATTCTGGACCTCCAACACCACTACTTGAATTCTGCATCTCTCTCTCTTTCTTTCTGTGAAGAAGATGAAAGATAAAAAGTATATATTTATAGGACTAATTAATTGGATTGGATTGGATTAGATTAAAGAAAATAAAAGGAATTGATTTTTTACCTGTTTCCCATTCAATATGATTATTCTTTCTTCGACACTACTTATACTCAAGGGGTCCATTTATCTATATCCAAGAAATTTTCTTATTTTTTGTTGAGTGCTCATCAATTATACTTTCTTTTTTCTTTAGTTTAGATTTAGCTTTACTTATTCCTCTATTTTATATTTTATTTACAAATGGTTTAGAGGAAAAGTACAGAAACAATGGATGGAAACAATGGATGTGTATCCAATTTAATTTGTGGTTTAAAAATGGTAAACAAGATATTTTATCTTAAAAATTATTTTTACGTATCTATAAAAGACAATAAATCAAAACAATAAATCATATGGTGGACATTTTTACGTTTTTTACTAATTTAGAAGTTTATGAACTAAATTGATATATTTAAATTCATTTTACACTGTTGCAATTTGATTTTAGAGTCTGTGTTTTGTCAATATATAAAATGTAATTTCAAAAAATAAAAAAATTTCTCTTAATTGTCATCAGAACTTAACAATGTAATTTCAAATACTCTTTTTTGTAAAAATAAAAACATACCACATACTTCTATTTGCAAACTTTTAAACCACATACCTTTATTTGCAAATAGGACAAACCACGAGCATTTTTTTTTGTACTTACCCTAATGATTTAATTATACTTCTCAATAATGTAAATAGGGCGTGGCAGAATTTACATTCTCCATCTTTCCGATTCCTTCCCAAAATCTAAACAGGGATAGTCTACTTGGGAATTCCCGTCTTCGCAGGAATCCTAGTTTCTCGTTTCATTTTTTTATATATAAATTTTCATTATGTTTTTCTCCATCTTCTTGGCATTTGGCTATAGTAACAACAAGAGTTTGAGTTGAGCAATAGAAAGAAAAAATAAAATTGACATAACCTAATAATTCGAAAACGAATGACAAATAAAATATATATAAAGAAAACAAAAAATAAAGGCTTAATTGCAGCCACTTTATCTTTTTTTTTCACTTAGTGTCCCTCAACCTAGGAGGCATCCAATTATCCCTTAACTCAACCAATGTAACACTTTGTACCTCTTAAGTGTCTGCATGATATTGAGTACACCATTCCACGGTACCTCTTAGTATCCATTTCAATAGACTTTTTACATCTTGAAGTGAACACTTCTTTCATTGTTTTGAAACAAAAAGGGACATAATGTTGCATTTGGTGAGTTGACGAGGCATCATGTAGTCACAAAAAGGGTACCAAATGTTACATTTGTTGAGTTGAGTGGCAAATAGGTTGTCCCCTAAGTTGAGAAGACAAAGTGGGAAAAAAAAACAAGTTGAGGTTGTGAAGATATAAAACTAAAAATAAATGTTAAATGGGAAATTAATCGGAAAACAATCAAAGACGGGTACAAGGATCCCCATCTTCGTCTGAGTTTACGGGGGACAAAAAAAATTCCCTATTACTGCCCTTTGAGAATTATAACCGGGATTCCATCGCCAACGAGGCGGAAAATCACCTTCCCATTTACATCCATACTTCTCAATTAGAAAATTTAATCAGTACTAGACCTACTAACTAGTTAAGGGGAATGACTTTTTGTATTCATTTTCTTTTCATAAAAATTTTAAATTATGTTAAATTTAAAATGGTTGTAGTAACTAAAAATAATTCAAGAATTTTGTTTCACATGTTGGATTGTGCAAATTCTAAGAAAAATAAGATAAAATAAAATAATAAGTTGTTGCAAATGCACGTTACAATATTTTCAAGGAGGAAGCAACTAAGAAGAAAAACAAGTGTTTCAAGTGAATTTCGCAAGAAAGGTGGGATTTGGTTTTCCAATTAAATAATACGGCGTAGTGTGACCAAGGGACACGTTTTCCTTAACTTTCCCTTTCTTCCTATATTTTAGAAAATACGGATAAATTTTAAGTTTGTATCTATTCATGAAATATGATAAAAGTTTATTTGTAACGTTTTAAGCATGATGATCAATTTTATCTTTATTTAAAGATTTGAACAGATGAGTCTGATATTTTTCTTTTTTCCAGTGATTTTCATTTGGCCAGTGACTGACCAGGTGAATATGGTCAGTCACCGTTGGATTTAGAAGGTGTAAATCTAATCCATTCGATTGTTTTAATCTCCGTCATATGATTTTAACAAGCCTAGATCTAATGGTGACTGACCAAATTCACTTGACCAGGTGAAAACTACTGATTTCTTCTATTACTTTATTACTGTACAATTAACATTTTAAACAAATTTATAAACTGACGTAAATTGTTTATAATTGTTTTAATAAATTGAAGAATATTTTAAACATTTTATTAAAAAAAAATTGTGATTAACTTATATGTCACAAACTTTTTTTTTTTGGTAGAAAAGGAAAGGAAAGGAAAGCAAAACAAGCAACTACACCGGGATTAGCCTAAGAAAGCTAACCACAATCCTATCCTCTAAAAGAAGAGGAGAAAGAGCGATAGGGGGAACGGTAAGGGTAGAAACACCTAACATCCCCTCATGGTCTGCCGCCGCCAAGTGATCTGCAACACGGTTCTGCTCCCGGAAAATGTGGCTGAACTCAAGGATATCAAAAGAGGGGCTAAGTCTCTTAATAGCTTTAATAAGGTTGCGGCTATGAAGACTCATGTCATGACTATCCAAAATCATATTGATGGCCTCCAAGTTATCTGACTCCACAGAAAGCCTCTTAACACCCAGCCTAATCGCCAGCTGGATCCCAGAGAGAATGCCCCAGAGCTCCGTAGAGAAGGAAGAACCCAAACCCAAATTCTGGGTAAACCCAGAAAGCCAGGCGCCTCCCGCATCCCTAAGAACACCTCCGGCAGCAATCTTACCATTATTGAGGCAGGAACCATCAGTATTCAGCTTCACAACCCCCTCTCTCGGCCTGATCCAGCTCACGAGGTGGACATCACTACTCGGGGAAGATCTGGCAAGGGACTCACCTTTGAAACTGTCAATAATAGAGGAGAGTTTCTTCAAGAAGAACTCAGCTAAGTTAGGCAAAAGCACAGCTTTATTATCAAAAATCTCCTCGTTCCTCCATTTCCACACTTGATGACAGATAATGGCAAAGAAAATGTCCCCATGCTCCATATAAGACAATAACTTTCCCCTAATACCATCTGAGAACCAGTCGTTCACAGAATGGGACATGAAGGAAGAGAAAGTATGATGAGGGAGAATTTTCTTCCAAACCTCTTCACTCTTAGGGCAATCCCTAAGAGCGTGGCACAACGATTCAACATGGCCTCTACATCTACCGCAAGCTCCAGAGGTCGCCAAATGCCTTCTGTATCTATCTGAGTTAGTAAGTAATCTGTCTTTAACGCCCAGCCACAGGAAGCTCCTCATGCGGTAGGGGATTTTAAGGGACCAAATGGTCTTCCAAATATCCGAGGGATTATCAGTCCTGTTAAGGGAAAAAGCTTCAAAGGCAGATTTGCAAGAATAGACTCCATTGTTAGTCAGCGCCCAGCAATGCTTATCCATGTCTTCCTCTTGATTACTCACATTCACTCCTCTAATTCTAAGGAGAGTCTCAAGGCTAAAGAAAGAATCAAATTTAGGCCAAACCCAGTCCCCTTCAGAGTCCACCACATCGGAGAACCTCCAGTTTTGGATATCACTAGGTGGGGGGGGGGGGGGGGAAGTGCACACATCCACTAAAGGTTTATCCCCAATCCAGGTATCAAACCAGAAGCTTATGGACTTACCATTACCCACATCCAGACCAACCCCCGAGCAAAACTCAGTAAAAACGGCGCTAAGCCCTTTCCAGAGAAAGGAACAATTGATAACTCTCTCTTTCGGGCCCCCAAAGATCTTATCTTTTCGATACTTACCACAAAGAAGGCGAACCCAGAGAGAGGAGGGGCATTGCCAGATACGCCAAAGGAGTTTCATTAATAAAACTTTATTATTATCCTTAGCTCTCCTAATGCCCAAACCCCCTGAATCTTTGGGCTGACAAACCTCACTCCAAGGCACCAGGTGGATCTTTCTTCCCTCCGCAGCTTCCCCCCACAGGAACCTTCGTTTAATCTTATTAAGATCATTAAGCACTGGATTCGGAAGCTGACAAGCCTGCATGATGTGGTTGGGAGTAGCGGAATTCACAGATTGAATTAAAGTCAGACGGCCAGCGAGGGAGAGAGTCTTGGCTTTCCACGTGGCACACCTCGTATTGGCTTTGTCCAAAGTATCTTTAAAAGAAACTTTAGACACTCTCTCACTATGGAGAGGAATCCCCAGATACTTCCCAAGAGAATTAGTAAGAGGAATACCAGACAAATCACTTAATCTTTTACAAATTCTCGGATTCATATTCTTAGAGCACATCATCCTAGATTTCTGGATATTAAGTCTCTGACCAGAGTCCGAACAAAAACAATCCAGAATATCCATAATGACACTCAACTGCTCCTCATTACCTTCAAGAAAGATAAGGACATCGTCCGCAAAGAATAAATGGGTCACCTGGGGACAGAAACTGTTGATGGCCACCGGGTGGAAACTCCCAATATCAATGGCATCTTGAATAAGGTGGGACAGCCTCTCCATAGCAATAACGAAAAGGAAGGGACTCATAGGATCACCCTGATGGATGCCCTGACCCGGAGAGAACTCCTCCGACATATCCCCATTCACCATAACCTGAAACACAAGAGAAGTAATACAAACCTTAATAAGATTTCTCCAACAGTCCGGGATCCTAGCTCTCTCCAGACTCTCCATCAGGAAGTTCCAGTTGATGCGATCATAGGCCTTCTCCAAATCCAGCTTAAGAGCCACAATGCCTTTCTTCCCTTTCCTAATCTTCATAGTGTGCACCATTTCTTGGGCAATCACCACATTATCCATCATTTGTCTACCGGGTACAAAACTACCCTGATTCTGACAAATGATCTCCGGAAGAATGCCACGGATTCTATTAGCCACAATTTTTGTAATCGTCTTGTAAAGAACATTACAAAGACTGATGGGTCTCATATGCAAAAAGGAAGAAGGCTTATCGATTTTAGGAATAAGGACCAGGAGAGTTCTATTAGTCAGCTCAATATCCTTAGACCCATTGAACACACCTATGATAAACTCATAGATACCCTCTTTCACAACACCCCGGTGCTTGTGGTAGAAGCCAGCTGGAAGACCATCAATACCAGGCGCTTTAGACGCCCCAATGCTGAAGATGGCATGGTCAATCTCTTTTCGGGAAATAGGAAGAAAGGCACTCTGACTGATATCCTCACTGATCAAAGGAAAGGTAGCAATAGAGTGAGCCCTCTCCAGCTGAATAGGATCTTCTTTGAAAAGCTCCTTATAGAACTCCAGAGCCAAATTCCGAATCACCTCATCTTCATACACCCACTCCCCATCAGAATCTTTGATAGCCTCAATTCCATTCCTCTGCCGCCTGATCATAGTAGACAGATGGAAGTACCTGGTATTACGATCCCCATCCCTAATCCAAGATTTCCTAGACTTCTGGAACTAGAGAAGCTCCTCCTGCCTAAGCACAGCTTCCAGCTCCTTCTGAAGGGTTCTAAGGAGGCCATCTAAACTGTGATCAAACCTCACATCCAACCTACGCTGAACGCCCTCCATCCTTTTTAACAACTTATTCTTTCTTCTAATAATGTGCCCAAAGACATTCTTATTCCAACCAAGCACCTTCTTCCTGAACCCTTCAGAAGCTTGCAGGACATTCGAATGAGGTTTCCAATTATCTTGGACGAACTCCTTAAACTTAGGATGGGACTCCCACGCCAGTTGGTACCAGAACGGTCTCTTCCCCCTAGGCCGGTTGCCTCTCAAAAGTCTAAACAAAATAGAGCAATGGTCCGAATGACGGAACGGAAGATTTAAAACAGAACACTCAGGGAAAGAAGTCAGGGCAGCCACATTAGCATAGACCTTGTCCAAGCGAACAAAGGTACTATTACGTTTCCAAGTGAATCTATGACCCGAAGCCCCCAAGTCGGAAAGCCCACATAAATCCATATTATTTTTGTGGTGAAGACAGCGATTAACATAATGATTGGAACCTCCTCTCTGGTCACTCATAAGGCCGATATCATTAAAGTCTCCCGCAATAAACCAGGGCTCAGAGATGCTGCCACTCATCGAAAAGAGGATCTCCCACAACCGTTTGCGATTAACTAAGATCAGATCAGCATACACAAGGGTAGTCAAGAAGGGAGTAATACCAGAAATGCTCACTTTACAGTGAATGAACTGCTTATCGATACTAATAACATCAAAATGAATCCGATCTGGCCTCCAGAAAAGCCAGATCCCACCAGCTCGGCCAGTAGCCTCCGATCTAACACACCTCCAGTTCTTAAACTTATTAACCACCTCATCTGCTTTCTCTCCACTAATCTTAGTTTCCAGTAAAGCAAAACACGAGGGGTTAAACTGTTTAATTAGGTCATTAATATGGATACGGGTAGCCTTGCTAGCCGCACCCTTAACATTCCAACACAACAAGTCCATAGAAAGGAGGAGACTGACCGCACCAACCTACCTAAGCCAGGTATTTACTAGGGGCTCCTGAGAGCCTCACCGAGGTACCCGCAGGTCCCCTCTTCTCTGAAAAAGCCAAGGAATTCTGGATGCTTTTTTGTTTGCCCTTTGGCTTTTTCAAGCCAGGTTTAATAACCCCCATTGGATTCCCAATTCCAGGTCCACCAGTAAGAATAGAAGAACTACCCTCCTTAGTTTCCTTCATCTTTCGGGTCGCCTGAACCAGGGGGCCCCCCTGAGCTTCATTCTTGGAAGCAAAGAGGGGATTACCAGAATCAACCACTAGCTCAGAAGACACAACAGACTCCAGACCCGGAAAACTGTGTTCCATAAGCTCATCTCCCTGGACAGGCTCATGGACGTCTTCAATAGATAGGGCACCAAACCTAGAGCCAGACCTAAGAGCTAAGCTGGTACCAGCCTCCTCCATAGCCTTGGGGATAGGCTTCTCCTTCACACTAGGGGTAGCCATAGGCTTAGAAGGAGCGGAAATCCCCTTCTTGATAATATCAGGAGGAAGATTCTTCATAATAGGAGGCTGAGTTCTACGACGAGTAGTCCGTTTAGCTACCATCCAAGGACCAAAGTTTCCTTCATTCCCTTGGTTACCTACAAAAATACTCCCACTCTCCATAACAGTCTCCTTCAAAACACTCTCCCTTTTGGGGCAACCTTCCTGAGAATGACCATAAATGCCACAATCATAACAAATGTTATGTAAGCCTTCATATTCGATAAAGAACACCTTGTTCTGAACACAGAACTTAGATCATAAGGGTTTCGCAAGATCCACATCCACACAAACCCTGGCAAACTTGCCCCTAATGGCACCAATAGTAGTCTTATCCACATGGTGGACCTTCCCAACCATGCCTCCTATTTTGCTTAGGAATTTCTCACTATAATACTCAATGGGAAGGCCCGGAAACCTAACCCAAGTCAAAATCCTGTTAACAGTAGAATCATGGGGATTAAAATTAGGAACCCAGAGCCGTAAAGCCAGAACGTGGTTGGAAATAATATATGGGCCCCCCTTGATCACAGTATTGTAATCCTCAACTCTAGTAAACTTGATGACATAGAAGTCATTTTCAAGGTCAGTAATACTGACTTTCCCTTTCCTAGCCCACTGGGCTTGAATCCTTTGGGCAAAATAATTAAAGCTGATCCTCTTCCCCAACACCTTAACTATCAAAGACACCTTCCACTTCTCTCTGAGTTCCCTCTTCTCTTCCGAAGACAGTCTAATAACCGGACAAAGAGGATCATCCTGGACACCATCCTCCTCGTCCGAATCAGAGAAAAGATCCGCAGAATCCCCTACCATCTCCACTTCCTCAAAGCAGAGCTCCTCCTCAACCACTCCCATAACAGTGTCTTTCCAAGACCCTTATATATGTCACAAACTTAACTATTCACATTTTGGTAAATTATTTGTAGTTATGTTAATAACGCAATGAACATTTTAGATATAATTGATAACTAAAAGTAAATATGTTAGATTCGGAAATCAGACATGGAGATTTGGCTTTAGTAGCAACTTTCTAGACCATCCTCACTTTTGCCAGATATTCAAATTTATTCTTTGGAGACACGATTTTTCCTAATCAAGATACCACAATCCACGTCTTGTTTTGTACGGAGCCCTATTTTTTAGAATTCTTTCCTAATAAAGATACTTCAATCCTTGCCGAACTAGGCTACATGACAGGCGCACATATATAATATCTCTTATTTTTACAAATTACATCTCTTTAGAATTCTTTTATAATCAAGTAAGAGTCGGTTTATTCTTATTCATAATAAGATTCTCCACTCTTACATAAAGAGTCTTACTCATTTGAAAAGCTACCTACTGATAGATGACAGTTTCGTAATTAATCTCTACTTTATTTCAAAATATTTCTTTTATCTTAGAGATTGTTCTGTTGTCACCTCTCCTTGTAACTCTCTTTATATTCCAACGTTATTCAATGGACATACTTAGTTGAAGCCATAAGCCTTTTCATGGTATCAGAGCTAATAGAGGATTAACATCCCAAAACCCTAATCTTTCTTGCTTCAGTTCACTTCTCATTGCACGATGACAAACCTTAATGGCACCGCCTCCTCCACTTCCGAAACTACATCACCTGCCCAACCTTCATCCAAATCACTCCCACAAACCTGTCATATCAAATCACACAGAAATTGACTTTGACTATTTTCTTGCTAAGGCAAACATTGCTTATGCAGCTATTGCAAGGTCATAGGTGGGCACATCATCTTCATGCAACCAAAAATCCTCCACCCAAGAATTTGCCTACCGGAACTGTTAATCTATCATATAAAAATTGAGAAGAACTTGATCAACAAGTGGTCAGCTTATTGATTTCAGCTTGTTGAGTTCATCATTGTCTGCGAGCGTTTTGCCATGTGGTTAGCGCAAAAACTGCTCTTGTTGCATACAAAACGGGTTCACGATTATTCTACGGGATCTATGTCTCAGATTAGAGATCTTAAACATCGACTGCACAACTTGCAACAACAGAATGAGCCAATTACTAATTATTTGAGCACAGCAAAGCATCTGAGTGATCAAGAAAAACGAGAAAACAAAAAAGGTGAAAATACCAGCAAAATGAAAAAATAAAAAAAACGACAAAAATGAAAAACCTGAGAAAAATGAGAAAATGAAAAAAAAACAAGAAAAAAATAAGGGAAAACACGAAAACTGAGAAAACAAGAAAAATTGGAAAAAAATGAAACATGGAAAAAATATGAAAAACAAGAAACGAGTAAAACAGAAAAACAGAAAAATAAAAAAAAAGGGAAATATAAGAAAAGGGAAACAATGAAAAAACAAAGATGTCGTTGGAGAAACGAAAAAACTAACAAAAAATCATCTTTTTCTTCTCAATGCATTTACATTAAACAAAGTAAAATTACATTAGAGACAAAGGAAAACCTCTAACTCATCCCACCTTAATATGATTTGAACCCATGACCTCTATAGTCATAAGTAAGCTCTCAACCAATAGGCTAAGAGCTTCACCACGTCGGTTTTCATGTTTTTTCCATGGTTTTCTTATTTTCTAATTTTCTCGTTTTTGTCATTTTTCTTAGATTCTGATACACCTTCAGTTGCCGAAGAAGTCGCTGAGGTTGGGGATGGGTCGGTTCAAAAGTCGAGCCGAGCAAAGAAGGTTCCGGGATGGCTCGATGACTATGTCAAGTAGGATTAGGATTCTTTATTATTCTACAGTTTATTGTTTTCTTAATTTATTGATTTCCTAGTTACTAAGCTATTTGTTTTCCTAGTTAAAATAGGTTAACGTTTCATAAGTTGTGTGTTATTAGGATTCCTTCTCTTATATAAAGAGGCTCTGATGTATTAAGTTTTTTTAAGTAATCAATAACAATTTTATTCAGTTCCTCTTGCTAGAAAAGAGATTAGGTGTTCTTGATTATCTTCACCCCAAGATAATCCTTTTGATCGATTTCCAAAGCTAGAGTCGTATCAACTGGTGCTTTCATTATGTCGGACAAAATTCCCGAATCCTACCATCACGAACTCAACCTCGAATTTCAATCCCTTCATGATTCCCTCCGAGAAGCCATTGAAACCACCCTCAACTCAGCTATTATCCGCCTCGCCGAAAGTAACAAGAAATCCTTCCCCACCACTGAACCCCCCAACAACACTCCACCGCCATTATTTCGTTCCATCAAACTGGACCCACCTCGCTTTGATGGCACCGACCCTCTGGGTTGGATATTCAAAATCGAGGAATATTTCGACTTCCATAAAGCTTCCGCAGAAAGTCGTCTCCAAATCGTTGCTTTCCATCTAGAAGGAGATGCTCTTGAATGGTTCCGTTGGATGAAGGCAAACAACATGTTTAGGGGTTGGCAAGATCTCCTGGACAAGATAAAAAAACGTTTTGGACCTTCTCGATTCGAGGATTTTCAGGGTCAGTTATATAAATTGACTCAATCTAGTTCTTTTCAAGAATATCTGGCTCAATTTGAAAGGTTAATGAATAAAGTTACTGGTCTCTCGGAGAATCAATTCGTATCATGCTTCATCTCCGGCCTTAAACCGTACCTCAGCCGTCAAGTGCGGATTGCACGCCCAACCACCTTGCTGGAAGCAATTGATCTCGCCAAGGAGTACGAGGCTCGTGAAATTAAAAACCGGTTCGATCGCTCCAACCGCCCAACGGCGAAGACTCTCGGGTCCGCACTACCCATTGTGCCATTCGACTCATCTAAATTACACACTACCCCTGCCAAAACTACTGACGGTAGAGCTATTCCATTCCGCAAAATTTCTTACAAGGAGATGAGGGAACGCCGCGAAAAAGGACTATGTTTCAATTGCGATGAAAAATACTCATCGGCTCATAAGTGCAATGGGCGATTTCTCATGTTGATTGGGGAAGAAACCGAAGCAGCTCCTACTGAAGCCATGTATCAATTCAAGGATGCCTCCCCGAAAGTGGTTTTTACCGGTGATATTTCCAGCCTTACATCACTACAAGGACACAACAATTCACGATCACTCCGAATCAAAGGCAACTGTCATAGAAAAGACGTTCTTGTCCTCATTGATAGCAGGAGCACACATAATTTTCTGAAACCATCTGTGGCCTCTTTCTTACAACTAAAACCTACTCCTACTTCCCCGTTCCATGTCTACATCGGCAACGGCGATGCCCTCACTTGTTCCACTATTTGTCCAGATGTCACCCTTCTTTTACAAGGAACGGAGTTTTTAATGGATTTGTTTGTGTTGCCAATCAAAGGCCCGGATATTGTTTTAGGCATACAATGGTTATAGTCATTGGGCAAAGTTTACCATGACTACAAATAACTCACTATGGACTTTCATTGGGACGGGCGTGAGGTTCGGCTATGAGGAGATTCTGAAATTGCCCCTCAGGTCGTCTCTTTCTCACAGCTTCAAGCTTGCTTGAACAGCAATGATGTCTGCAGTCTCTATGAAATACATCAGCTCTCCGCCACGCAAGATTCAGACCCTCTTTCCAAACTTCAGATGGATTCCACCGTTGCTCCAGCCATACGTGCAGTCATTGAGGAATTTCAGTGTGTATTTCGGCCTCCGACATCACTGCCGCCAACCCGCACATTCGATCACCGCATTCACCTACTTCCCACCACTAAACTAGTCAACGTTAAACCTTTTCGGTACCCACACTTTTAGAAAAACGAAATTGAAAAGATGGTTCAAGAGATGTTTGATCAAGGGCTAATTCGAATCAGTCATAGCCCCTTTTCGTCTCCCGTGCAACTCGTCAAAAAGAAAGATGGTACTTATCGGTTTTGCGTTGATTATCGGGCCCTAAATGCTGTCACAGTTAAGGATAATTTCCCCATACCAACTGTAGATGAATTGTTTGATGAGCTCGGACACGCCACCATCTTCACAAAATTTGATCTTCAGGCTGGTTATTTTCAGATTCGGATGAAGGAAAAAGACGTTTACAAAACAGCTTTCCGCACTCATGAAGGTCACTATGAATTCCTTGTTATGCCCTTCGGTTTGTCTAATGCGCCTTCTACTTTTCAGGCTACTATGAACACCATATTAGCCCCTTTTTTGCGCAGATTCGTAGCAGTTTTTTTTTATGACATCCTCATTTATAGTCGCACCGAAGAGAGTCATGTTGAACATTTGCAGTTGGTTCTCCAATGTTTGGAAGTAAATAAATTCTACCTCAACCCGACAAAGTGCCTTATTGGCAAGGATTCCATTGAATATTTGGGCCACTTAATCACCAAAGACGATGTTAAAGCAGATCCATCCAAGGTGTCAGACATGCTTTCTTGGCCGCGCCCCACCAATGTTAAACAACTACGAGGATTTTTGGGTCTTACGGGGTATTACCGGCGTTTCATCCTTCACTGTGCTACTATTGCAGCGCCATTGATGGATCTCCTCCGTAAGGATGCCTTTCAGTGGTCTCCTACGGCTGACGCAGCCTTTACCGCCCTCAAGGAGGCTGTCACGACTACTCCGGTACTCCGCCTCCCTGATTTTACTCAACTCTTTGTTATTGAGACTGATGCTTCAAATGTCGGCATTGGAGCTGTTCTCATACAAAACAGCCATCCTCTAGCTTTCTATAGCAAGAAATTAGGACCTCGTATGCAAGCTAGCTCGGCGTATTTAAAGGAATTATTTGCTGTCACTAAGGCAATAAGAAAATGGCGTCAGTATCTGATAGGGCGGTTTTTTATAATTCGAACGGATCATCGCAGTCTTAAGGAATTATTTCAATAGGCTATCCACACTCCGGATCAGTAATTCTATGTTCGCAAATTGTTGGGATATGATTTTCGAATTGAATATAAAGCCGACAATACTAATTTAGCCGCTGACGCTTTATCACGGATTGACGAGGGCCCCACTACCGAGCTGTTGTCTTTGATCAGTCAGCCTATTTCCAAGATTCACAAGGTTCTTCAACATGAAAATACTACTCTACCCGATCTCCATGATCTCCATTCAAAATTCCAACTCGGAACTTTACAAGCTGGGTTTTCGGTTAATGAAGGACTGCTTTGCTTTAAAGGGCGCATATATATCAGCCCCGCTTCATCCTTACGCTCTAAACTCTTAGAGGAATTTTATGCCAGCCGCTCCGCCGGAAACATTGGCTAGAAACGCACCCTTGTTCGACTATCATCTCTATTCTATTTGCCTAATATGAAGAAAGACGTCCAATCGTTTGTAGAGAATTGTGTAATTTGTCAAAAGATTATATTTTCCACACAAGCTCCTGCAGGTTTACTTCAACCTCTTCTGATTCCCGAATTGGTGTGGCAAGATGTTACGATGGATTTTATTGTCGGTTTGCCGAATTCCAAGAGATTCTCGGCCTTAATGGTGGTGGTCGACCGATTGACTAAATACACACATTTTGGTGCTCTAGAAGCTAATTTTTCTGCTACAAGGGCGGCACAGTTGTTTGTGGATATCGTTGTGCGTCATCATGGGTTTCCTGCTACAATTGTCTCTGATCGTGATCCTATCTTTCTGAGTCAATTTTGGAAAAAATTGTTTGAATTGAGCGGTACTAAACTCAAGTATAGTACTGCTTATCATCCGCAGACAGATGGACAAACTGAGGTTATTAATCGTGGGATTGAGCAATATTTATGGGCATTTTGCTCGAACAAACCGAAGTCTTGGTATTCATTTTTTTCGTTGGGCAGAATTTTCCTATAATTCCAACTTCAATCAGAGTATTAAGATGAGCCCTTTTACAGCATTGTATGGACGCAGTCCACCCACTATTCCAAGTTATCATCCCCGTTCGTCCGTTATTCAAGCTGTAGATGACGAACTCACTGAGCGTGATCAACTGTTGCGGAACCTTAAAACCTCCTTGTTTGCCTTGCAAAACCGCATGAAGCAAATGGTGGATAAACATCGTCGAGAACTTATAATTTAGGTTGGAGAGATGGTATTGGTTAAATTGGAACCATACAAGCAGAATTCCTTAGCTCTCCGAGTTAGTAATAAAATCGCACCGCGCTATTATGGGCCATACGAAGTTCTAGAGCGCATTGGGCATGTCGCCTATCGTCTGAAACTTCCGGATCACACTAAAATCCACGATGTCTTTCATGTGTCTCGCCTGAAGTTATATCGCTCCGACGGGAGTATGGCCGAAGAAGTTGATGATCTTCCTACGAATGGGGAACCAGCTCAGCCCGTACCCATGGCTATTTGTGTTGTTCGTAAGATTACCGGTGAGGGGCGTGACTATACTGAAGTGTTGGTTCAGTGGAAGGGGTCACTTTTGGAAGACGCTACTTGGATAAAGCTTGATTCATTTATTGCCACCTATCCGGACTTTCCAATCAACCTTGAGGACAAGGTGCTTTTCGAAGAGGAGCCAAATGATACACCTCCGGTTGTCGAAGAAGTCGCTGAGGTTGGTGATGGGTCGGTTCGAAAGTCTAGCCGAGCAAAGAAGGTTCCGGGATGGCTCGATGACTATGTCAAGTAGGATTATGATTCTTTATTATTCTATAGTTTATTGTTTTCTTAATTTATTGCTTTCCTAGTTACTAAGCTATTTGTTTTCCTAATTAAAATAGGTTAACGTTTCATAAGTTGTGTGTTATTAGGATTCCTCCTCTTATATAAAGAGGCTCTGATGTATTAAGTTTTTTTAAGCAATCAATAACAATTTTATTCAGTTCCTCTTGCTAGAAAAGAGATTAGGTGTTCTTAATTATCTTCACCCCAAGATAATCCTTTTGATCGATTTCCAAAGCTAGAGTCGTATCAGATTCTTTGTCTCCTATTTTTTTCATTCTTTTTGTTTTTGTTCGTTTTTCTTCTTGTTTTCATATGTTACTCGTTTCCCATTTTTCTCTATTTTTTTATTTTTTCATTTTTCCGTTTTACTTTGTGCCATTTTTTCTGTTTTTCTTTTTCTTTTTCCCAGGAAAGAATTGAATAAACAATTTTACAGATTTTAGGTCGAAGAAATATAAGTAGAGAAAATATAGAATGATTTAATAGAGGTGAATTATAATAATTCATCCAATATCAAAAAAATTCCAACCCATCTATAACCCATTTATTGATGTTCTATGGGCTGGATACATTACTGATATGTTATAAAAACCCATCCATATTTTAACACCCTAGTGTTATAATTGTGAAATTGCTTAATTTATTTTTATTCAAATCTGACCACATCATTATTTTTGTATCAACCCATAAAATACTTTGTACAACATTAGGAGAAATGATTCACATCCATCCCAAGCTACTAATACAACAACAAAGTTTTAGTCCAAAATAATTCAGATCGGTTAACATGAACCGTCATACAAAACCAATGGATAAATATTGAGGACAGATAAAAAAACAATGAAAACTAGGAGCAATATCAGTGATTGCTATGTTGGAAATCACTGGGGGAATCAAAATCATCAAGCCATGTAGGAGCTTTATGTTGTCTAGTGGATCTGCGCAGAGGAACAGGAGGCACTATTGGGGAGATATCTGTTGAATCAGTAATAAGAGGTTCAGGTAAAGGAGATGCTGACAGGAGAGGAGCAGAGGCTTGTGAAGGCGATGGAGGAGAGTTTGGTGTATCCTTAGAAGAAGAATCCACACATAGATCATCAAAAAGGGAAGGTGTGGTATTGATAACCTTAACTGCTGGTATGGGATGCATATATGAACCAGTAGAGTTGGAATGGAAGGGGAAAATAGCTTCATTGAATGACACATCTCTAGACATAAATATTTTAGAAGTGATAAGGTTGAGAAGTCTGTAGCCTTTTTGAGTTGGAGGGTAGCCTAGGAATACACATGGGACTCCTCTGGGGGACAGTTTATCATTAGAGAATTCAGGATTAGAGGCAAATGCCAAACAACCAAAGACTTTGAGATGATTATAGGTGGCAGGTTGGTTATGTAGGACTTCATAAGGGGTTCTGTTGTTTAGAACAGGTGTGGGAATCTGTTTATTATGTGAACAGAAGTTAACACACAATCTCCCCAATATTTGAGTGGAAGACCTGCTTGAAACCTCATAGCCCTGGAAATCTCAAGAATATGCTTATGTTTTCTTTCCACGCGAGCATTTTGTTGTGGTCTCTTGACACATGAAGTTTGATGGATAATTCCATTTTTAACAAAGAATTCCTTGCAATGAATGTCATCAAATTCTAAGGCATTGTCTGATCTTATGTATTTGACAGATTTCTCAAAGTGAGTTTTAGCATATTGAATGAATGTTTCGAGAACAGACAATGACTCAGACTTGTATTGTAGTAAATAGACCCAAGTAGTTCTAGAATTGTCATCAACAATGGTCAAAAAATGTCTATATTTACATCTTGTTTGTTTTTGTATGGTCCCCAAATATCCATATGAATAAGGGCAAATGGTTCATTTGCACGAGAGTGACTTAGAGTGAAAGGCTTTTTGGTAAATTTGGATAAAGGACATGTGAGACAGATTTTGGTTTGAGTAATTGTGAAGGGTTGAATACATGGTATGAGTTTGAGTTTGCTAACAGGGGCATGTCCCAACCTGTGATGCCAAATATCTAGAGTGTCTGAGGTCATATGTTGAGAATTTGCAGCCAAACAAGAAGACTCATCATTGTGGTGGTTAACAAGATAGTAAAGTCCATTCTTAACCTTACCAACCCCTATGGTCTGTCTAGTAACACAATCCACAATTATGCAATGAGTAGGGAAGAAAGATACCTCACAGTTATTGTCTTTGATTAACTTTTGCACAGACATAAGATTATGCTTGAAATGTGGGACACACAATACATTTCTCAGCTTCATTCCTGCACGAAGAATTGCATCTCCTGTATGAGATATGACAGCAGTATTCCCATTGGGAAGATTAATCTTGGAGACAGTGATGCACATCTTAGGTTCAATCAAGTTCTCCACAAGTGGTGTCATGTGATCCGATGCTCCAGAGTCAATGATCCATTCATGTGAAGAGTCTGCAGCATAGTGACATGACATCATGCCGGAGAAGTGATGCTCTATTTCCTCATCAGTATCTGAACCCTTGTGCTGAGGAATTTGGAGCTGAGGCATCATCTTTGCTAATTGTTCCAGTTGTTGAGGGGTGAACACTAAACCTGCTGTCTCAGCACTATTTCCAGTTTGAACATTAGCAGCCATCTTTGTAGAATGAGTGTTTCTGGAACTTGAAGATCCTGATTGCCATTTCTGTGTTGAAGGCACTCCATTATTGAATGATGTGTTGGTGGCCTTAGCTTTGTTCTTGTATCTAGAATGCCACTTAGGATAGCCTACTATAGTCCAACACCTATCAATGCCATGCCCTTTTCCTCCACAAGCTGTGCAAGTAACTTGTTGTCTATCAGATGAGTTTTTGCTATACATGGCAGATAAATCATTGTCAAACTTAGTGCAGTGTAAAACTTCTCTTTGAGCTTCCTCTTGTTGCATGGCAGCAGATGCAGTTTCCACAGTAGGCAAAGGGTTCTGCAATAAAAGTTGACTTCTCTGTGCATTATATGTGTCATTGAGTCCATTCAAGAACTGAAATAGCTTTGATTCTTCCTTCTGAAGATCAATAGCACTCATCAAGGCCTTAACTTCAGCATTTTGATCATTGGCCGTAGGTAAGAGATTCAAAGAGTCAAGCTCTTCCCACAAAGTTCTCATAACAGTATAATATTCATTTATACTGAGGTTATTCTGCTTTTCATCAAACAGTTCCTTATTAAGCTTATATTTTCTAGAACCATTAGTCAGACTAAAACGTTTCTCCAGATTAAGCCAAATGTCCTTAACAAAGTTCATATACATCACAGATTTCTTAATTGTAGGAGAGACATTATGGGTTATCCAGGCTATTACCATATTGTTGCAGGTGTCCCACATCGCTGCCTTAGTGTCATCGTCTATAGATTTGGTGACAGTGCCGGTGACAAATCCGATCTTTCGTTTTGAGGAGAGATTGATCTCAATGGTTCGCCTCCAAGCTCTATAGTCTGATGAACCTTGAAGTTTATCAACAACAAGAGAATTTGTGCTATCAGATGGATGTAAGAACACGGAATCTAACATGTCCTGGTATGAAATTTTTGCTGTTGACATGATGGAGAAACACACAGAAAATAGAAGAAGAAGAAGAACTTTGGATTTAGGGATTTGACATAAAGGAGAAGGAAGAAGGAAGAAGAAGGAAGGAACTTTGGATTTAGGGATTTAGGGATTTGAGAGAAAAGAAGGTAAGACTCTGCTTAAATGATGAAGAAAAATTTTCTCTTATTCCTTTTCACATTGTCCCGATTTGCTCTGATACCATGATGACAAATAATTCCCAAATCAGATCACAATGCTAAGGAATATCAAAGAATATTTTCAGAGAAAATGGCAGAGAAATAAGAGAGAGAAAACCTGTGAAAAAGGTTGTTTCATCATTGTAAGAGTAAAGGAATCCTTACAGCTTATAAAGAGCAAAAAGACAAACAAAGATAACAACCTCACTAGAATCTAATGACACATGGGATGTTGTTTCTTTACCCTTTGGAAAAAATTCTATTGGGTGTAAGTGGCTATTCAAAACTAAATATTTGCCTGATGGATCGATTGAGAGGCATAAAGCTAGGTTGGTCATTCTAGGTTGCAGGCAGAGATATGGTGAGGACTATGGGGAGACATTTGCTCATGTCGCTAAAATGACTACTATTGTAGACACCGAGTCGGAGGACCTGTGATGAAAACCTGAAACAAGACGGTCGAAGCGATTGATTCCGGAAGTTTTGAAAAATATATAAAGAATAATAAGCTGAGGAAAATTAACGGCACGAGGCGGGCACACAACGGCATCCTGCACGCGGACGACGATGGTCGAACGCCCGCTTGACGGTTCGAGACGTGCGCGCGGCGTCCGTCGGACGCACCGCGAGTGGCACGCTCTCGACGCCCGAGCAATGCCTGGGACCGCTGGCGGTGCGCGCCCTCGTGGGCCGTTGAGCACACGTGCCTGGCAGCGCGAGGCGCGCGTTCGGCGGCCGCGACGTGCGAGCGTCTAGCTGCGCGGAACGCGCGCTCGGCGGCCACGGAATGCACGCGTCCGACGGCGCGGGGCACGCCCCGAGGGTCGCCGGGCGGGCACCCAAATACGTCGGGCGAACGCCCAACGCGTCGGGCGGACGCCCGACGAGGGTTGGGCGCGGGCGCCCAACCTCGCGTTGGGCGGCCGCCCAACTCATGTTGGGCGGCCGCTCAACAAGGTTGGGCGGTAGCCCAACACTAGGTTGGGCGGCCGCCCAACCACAATGGGTGACGCCCAATTTTTTTTGGGCGTCGCCCATTGTTCCGGGATCCGTTTCCCTATATAAGGGCACGGATCCCAAGGTGAAGAGGGAGGATTTTTTGGGGGAGAGCTTTCTCACACTAGATATTTTTCTAGAGAGAGGAAGTGGATTTTTTGGGAAAAAAAACATTTTTTTTTCTCCTAAAATTGAAAATCTCTAAATTTCCTAAGTTCAATTTTTACTAAATTTTTCATAAAAAAACGGAAGTTCGCGGTTCGTGAAATCAATCGGTTTCGACGGTCAGATACTGAATTAAAGGTATTATCCGAGGACTAGAGTCTTTATTTTATTTAATTTATGCTCTCTTTCTATTTATTTTTTTATGCTATAGTTTTTATTCCTTTAGTTATTTATTTATTTTGTCACGTTTTATTTAGTTATCGTATTTATTTAATTTTCGTTTCGTGTTAAATAAAATTCGGTTTTGTTTTAAAATAAAAAACCTCGTTTTGGATATCCCAATACGAACCCGTGATCCGATAAAAAGGTAGTTCGGGTATCGAAAATGTTGTAATTATAAGTTTTTTAATTTTAAAAGAGGTTTCCAAATAACGTTTTAAAATGAAAACATCGTTTTAGGAACTTCCATTTTCAACTATGATCCATCTTTGGTAGTTCGGAAGTGCAAAACGATTGAATTAGATTTAATTTAAAGCTTTTGAATAAATCTGGAAAATATTGGAGTGCTGCTGTAATTTGCCAATTCTGTCACTAAATGCTGTTTACCGACGGATTTTCCGTCGGTAAATCTACTCAAATGTAAAAAATGTCATTTCGGTCCCTTTTTCTTAACTTTTAGACTTTTAATCCTTAGTATACATATATATAGTTAGTTAATATATGATTTTCAAATTGTTTTAGAACTTTAACATATATGATTATTTTAGGAGATTGGTTTTTTCCATTTTTACTCTATTTTTATATATATGTATATATTATATTACCTTCCTTTTTATTGTTATCCATTCAAGTTACATTAAATTCTATTTTAAATGTTATTTACTTGGGCATTTTGGGGAGATAATTAGTAGATATTAGTATATATTATTTTTGATGTTTAAAACTATAATAATTATGTATATATGTAGTTTTGGGATAGTTGGGTTATTTCATTGATTATTATTTTTGGATAAATGTTATTTTCCTAGTTATAAGATTCATTTGCTATTTTCAACACTTTTAAAATGTAAATGTACTATATATAGTATTTTCATATATCTATTATGTAGTCCCTTTTTATTAATTTTTATTCTCATAATCTCATTTTTATTTAAAGGTATATGTATATGTTAAGTTATTTTCTTTATTCTTTTGGCCCATTCATGGGCCCATATTTCAAGTGGGCTTTGTTTAAGTATAAATGGTGGTTTAAATGGATTTGTTAATATAATAAGTAGAGAGTCCATTAAATAAGTGGGGAAAATAAATCACAAAAAAAAGAGTATTCAAATTGAATTATTTAAACTAATGTTTTTTTGTAATGTAAATAAATAGAGGCATTCTTGTTAATATTTCAAACCGTCTTCAAAATATCACGTTTTAAAACCTTAGCCCGTTCCAACGACGGATTAAGCGAACATTGTAATTAAAATCGTTTTCTTGGCAAATAATAGAGTTTTGAACCATTTCCTTAAAGAATTTGTACAAAGTAAAATGGACTTGTATGTTTAACCACGTTTTCTCATTAAAGGTTTTTATCTCAAACGTTTTCAAATATTCGAGTCGTTCCAACGGCGATTCGAGTGAACTTCATCAAACGGGGTTTTGAAACGCACCCTAATCGTTCCAACGGCGATTAAGGTGCGAACCATGTAAATAAATCCGTTTTGGGGAAATAAGTTAATGTAGAATAAGCACACGACATAATATTTAACACGGTTGTAAATAAACCATTTATTTCTTCCCCCTCTCTGTGTATGTATAAACATAAATGGGTGATTCTTTACTGGTGTGGCTTTTCAATATCATATGCTCAAAACGGTTTCTAAAAAGAGAAAGAAAAGGGTTTCAAATGAATTTTAAACTTAAAGAAGTATACGATTAGTCCGTTATCGCCTAACATGCTGAGTAGGAGGCCGGTGGTTCATAACCGGGCGATGTCGGGGTGCCTAGTAGCCTTTCTCCGGAAAGGAGCTAGCCTTCTCGGCTCGTACCTAAGTTTCCCGAACCCACACCGGTCTCCTGCAAGGGATCGGTGTTCATTTTCCCATTCGTGGGTGGCAACTCTTTCATATCTCCGAGCTCCGGTCCTGCCGAGCAGCTTGATTCCACGATTGGTTGCTTTCGGCGCCAATCACCGCTTACGTCGCCATGAGGTTGTCCACCCCCCGGTCCGCCCAGGAGATTAGGCCGTGGCACCTCGTCTAACAAGTGGCGAATCTGCTGGGGAAGCGAGAAATTTGATTCCGGAAGACATGCACTAAGCCCTTAACGGGGACGGATCGTTTTACTTCTTTTCGTATGCATTCACGAGCATTATTGCAAACCCTTTGGGTAATTTCCGCGAAACCTCTAGCGAGAGTCCATTCGTCGCTCGAAAGAGGCTAGCGTAAGTTCCCCCTTACAGTAAGGCGCCAGAGGGTCCCCATCCATTCGTTAGGGGCGAATCTGTGCGGTCCTGTAAGGTCCCGCGGTCAGCCGTGTCAGCATATAGTAGCCTTAGAAGTTTCCATAGGATTACCCATTACTAAGAAAAGGTGACTAAGAAAATAAAAAGACAAAAAGAAACTAATCGACCAAAATCATTCTGAATCTACGATATATGTTAATCCCGCGAGTAGTTAAAGAAAATAAACCAATATCGTTGAATACGTGCCTCGGACGAGAGTATACCCCGTTTAAAATCTCGAAGCCGAATTAAGCCAAACCATATAATTGCGCCATATGGACGAGACTGCGGGTTTTGACTAACGACTCGATCATTTCGACCGTTACCAAAACTGCAAGAAATATGGCCCGATATACGTGTTTGCTTAAATTCGCACCTAAAGGAAGGAAAACGGTGATATCCTCGCTTCGAATAAACATGCGATTCAACGAAACGTTGATTTTCTATAACCACACTGAGATGATATATCCCGTGGATTGGGAGGAACAAAGAGTTGTAATTAGCCGAAAGATTATCGTGCGCTCAAATAAGACTCGCCGTCTTTTCATATAGCAAAATGAGCAAACAGAATCTCAATGCTAAAAACAAACACATTACGCAATGAATCCGTTCCCTAAAATAAATCCAAAAGTGATTCCATCACTAAACAAACGCATGGTTATGTTCTCGATAAAATCCCCATTGTAACCCAAAAATTGAGACATGAACCCACGCGAATAAAAGGGAACGAGTCATTGACAATAACGAACGATTGGACTAGAAGAATAACTCGAACCATGTCTAAAAACCGAGATGCGCTCAAAGGGAGTCAAAACCCGAATTAACGCATCTCGCGAAAGGACAAAAGACGAGTTATTCCGAAAGGACAATCCAACTTGGTCGATTTCTTAGTCACTGAATATGGATACGTCAAAACGAACTGTATTGTCTGATGGTTGATTTACTTTCCCGCAATAATCGACGGCATCACGCGTCCCCTGGACCGCAATGTGAGCCAAAAAAACCAAAATCCTAGGAAAGAGACATGGACCAACGAGTGTGTGGAGGAATAAGGGTGGAAGAGAGATGTTGTGATACGTGTAATTAGAACTAACGTTTGTTCTTCTTATCTTATAATCGCAAATAAATAAACGCACACACCACGAATCATGCATATGAAATCATACATACATACTAATGGATACCGTTCGCGCAGACGTCATCATTAAGCGGTTGTGGTTTCACGAGAGTAATCGGCTTGTCAGACAGTTTGATCAGTCGCGAGTAGACAGTCCCGAATCAGTAGTTGTGGCTTCTGAATCATCTTCATCCGAGTATACTCAGTCTTCCGTCAGTATGTCTGCAACCGACGAGAAGGTGGCTGAATTGGAGAATTCTGTGAACAATATCAACGACCAGCTGGCCGCAATCTTGGCCCAGCTAGCTGAGTTAGCACTGAAGGACAACAAGAGTGGTAGTAAGCGTGCTGAGAATGAGGTGAACGATGGCCCTCGCTTTGGGAATGAGGAGGATTATCAGGATTATGTCCGAAAACAGTTAGAGAAGGAGAAAGCTAAGGAAGAGGAGTGGAGGCAACACATCACACAGGAAGTGCAGGACTTGCGCGGAGGAAGCTCCGAAAGTCAGGATTTCTATAACTTGAAGAATTGCTTGACAGCAACAGCTTTGCCTCTGAAATTCCGGCTCCCTGACATGAAAAAGTTCGATGGAACTGGAGATCCCACCGCTCACATGAATCAGTACGTTGCGGTAATGAAGCACACGATCCTAACCGAGGATCAAGTCTTGGGGCTGTTTAACACTTACTTGGAGGGGGCTGCCCTCACATGGTTCCATGCGCTACCAATGGTGACAAAGAAGGATTGGAAGGAGTTAGCGAAGTCATTCATCGCTCAGTATAGTTTTAACACCATGTTGGAAGTCACTTTGAAAGAGTTAGAGAGCACTAAGCAGCAGACTGGGGAATCCCTTTCAGACTTCGTGAAGAGATGGAGGGCTAAGGCCGCGGTTATGAAACAGAAGCCGCTTGAGCAAGATCAGATCCGAATGGTGGTTGGCAATACGTTGCCGTATATTAAGAATGAGTTGAGATATATGTCGTTCACAGATTTCAATCAGATGTATAGTTGTGCCTTGACTGTCGAAGGCGATGGGGAGCCGAAGAAAGCTTATACCAAGTGGACGAAGTCTGGATATAGTGCCGGAGGGCCTAGCGCGAGTACGGAATCTGCGACAGTGAAAGTGGTTGATCTTAATGCTATCGAAAAGAGGCGGTTCGCCAAGTTCGATCAGACCTATGCGAAAGTTTTTGAACGTCTGCAGAAGAAGGGGTTGTTGAAAGCCCTTACCCCGTATAACAAAGCTCAACCTACTCCGCAGATTCAAGCTAGAGGGTATTGTGAATTCCACAGCAGTTATGGACATACGATTGAGAATTGCGAGAGGCTGAAACACGAAATCCAAGATTTGATTAAGGAGAAGAAGATAGCTGATCCTTCGTCAGCAAACCCTTCCGTTAGGCGCAATCCATTGCCTAATCATAGGGTGAGCGTGATCGAAGTTGGTTTGACGGAAACTGTAGTGATGGAATCTTTTGAGGAAGATGTAGAGGAGTTGTTGGACTCCGTCGAAAGAAGCAATGTGGGAAATGGTTTGTATGTGTCCTTCTTGGGTGAGGAACAAGAGGAAGAACCAATGGAGGAGGGATCAGATGGTGGAGCACCATATGACGAGGATAGTGCCGAAGAGACCGGTGAAGGGGCGTCTCGGACTATCGTGCCAAATTTGGGTTTGTTCAGTGGAGGAAGGGATATCGAAGTGCACTTGCGTGAGTATATGCACGACATGTTTATTGAATCCTTCGGGGTAGATGAAATTGCTCAGTGGTTCCACCATTCGCTGGTAGGTGAGCCTTTGCAATGGTTCCATTCATTGCCCGACTCTTGCAAGCACGATTGGGATCGGTTGTCGGATTTGTTTCTTGAAAAGTATCAGAGAGCTGAGGATAAAACTGCGGAGCGCTTTGCAATGCAGATTGGACCCATCAAGTGTCCATTGCCGAGGGTGAGCAAGTATAACGGCAATAAGGACCCTATGGAGCACCTCCACTTCTACTTATCGGCTATGACAGCTTTGAGTTTTAAAGAAGAAGAGATCACTAGCTTGTTTTGTAATTCACTGATGGGTGAACCGCTGATGTGGTACATGTCGCTGCCGATGTATGTTAAGACCGATTGGGCAGCTATGACGAAGAGATTTATCAAGGAGTATACGGTATGGATGCTAGCAGAGCAAACCCCTGATTCCCCGTCTTACCAAACACCTGATGCGGTGTTAGCGATGCCTAGGTATGGTGGATACCAGGATCCTGTGGAGCATGCGAGGATATTCCGCGATCATATGTATAACGCCGGATTTCCGCAGTGTGAGTTGCATGAACATTTTCCGGAAACCTTGATGGGTGAAGCCTTATTGTGGCATCAGGGTCTGTCAGAGGAAGAGATGTGCCATTGGGTACCACTCAGAAGTGCCTTTGTGGCGAGATATGAAATGTACATTCCATGGACGGGATCCCTGGACGATTTGGACAAGATTAGGCAATTCCCCGAGGAACATTTTGTGGATTATACTAGAAGGTGGAGGCACCGTTATGAGCAGTGTAATGAGACAATGAGCGATAAGGTGCAACTTATGTGCATACAACGAGGTGCTATTCCATTGGCCGCAAGAAGGATGAGTAGAGTATCCCTCCGTGATTATGAGGAGTTGATAGGTTGGGCTTTGTACGGATCGGTGGATCCCTTTTTCCTGAATCCGAGTATTCTTCATGTCATGGATTTAATGGTCGTAGACATTTGGGCGAGCTCCTCGGACGAGGAGGATGCCAATCGGAAGATCCCTATCAACATTTGGGACGAGTCGGATGATGAGCCGGAAATTGCGGTAATGACGAGATCAGGTCGTGTGGCCGAAGGAAAGGCACCAATGGCAGAGACTGAGATTGGAGAAGGGTCGGCTCCTAAGCCCGATGACCAAGTTCTTGAACAGTTGAAGAAGACGCAAGCTAAGTCTACGGTCTGGGAAGTTTTATGCCATTCTAGGTACCATCGGGAAAATCTGATGAAAGAGTTGCAGAATTTGGTTATTTCCACCGATACCGAGCCGACAGCGCTAGTAGGGGCAATTATGGCTCGAAAGAGGACTGAGATCACATTTACCGACGAGGATCTCCCAGAAGAGGGGAAGGCTCACAACAAGCCATTGTATATCCGAGCGGAAATTAACGGGAAGAAGACTAGTTGTGTGATGGTCGATGATGGATCGGCCATTAATGTTTGTCCGTTGAAACTCTTGTCGAAGTTGGGAGTGGAGAGAGGAGATTTGACAGCTTCTGAAACAGTGATCAGAGCATACGACGACAGCCGTAGGCATATTGAAGGAGTTTTCAAGGCCAAATTGAAAGTAGGGCCGCATGAAGAAGAGACTGAGTTCACAGTATTGGACATCCCGGTAACTTTTGCTGTGTTGTTGGGACGCCCTTGGTTCCACAAGCTGGGAGGTGTACCCTCCACGCTCCACCAAATGATCAAGTTCCCTTTCGGGGAGGAGATAGTAACAATTAGAGCTGAGAAATTGAGCTCGGTGGTAGCATTGGGAATTGAGCCTCAACTCTTCTCCGGATTCCAAGTCTCTAGGATTTACGAGTCGAGCATGACCACCGATGTGGTGAAGATGATGAAAGGAGGTTTCATCCCGGGAATGGGATTAGGAGCACACCATCAAGGGTTGTCGGAGTTTCCGGATTTTAAAAGTCAGAAAACCCGGAGGGGTTTGGGATATGAGCAGGGGAGTCCATCCAACATGAGTGCAGAAGGAAAAATAGGCTTGAGGAAGCATTTTGTAAGCGAGGGGCATGGAAAGCCATATTCGAGAACCTCCGAGTCGTGGACTAGCACGGAAGGAAAGATTCTGCCAGGGTTTGAAATCTTCAATGATGTCGCCGACTGGGGCAAAGGAAAGGCAAGCTGCTTTGTCGAGGAGATCATGATGCTGGATTCAAATGCCGAGGAGCAGGTCATTACCATTGAAGCGGCTACAGGAGCTGAAATTGAGCCTAGTACCTCGAGAGTATATGAGAAGTCCGAAGATATTGAGGATGAAAATTGTATTACTGCTTTGTTTGAGTCCGATGATGTAATCACCCACGCTATCAATGAAATGAATTCTGATTTTGCTTACTTGCTTGATGTTGATCATGATCATTCCATGCATTCTCATTCATATAACATGCCTACATTTGAAATCAATACAATAGAAATGTCAACTTTCAATCTTGGTACGGATGAAAATCCTAAACTTATACAAATTGCTCAAGAATTAACTATTGAAGAGAGAAAAGAATTTGAGAGAATAATTAAAAAATACGAAATTGTATTCGCGTGGACATACGAAGACATGCCTGGAATCGATCAATCAATCGTAACTCACCGTATTCCAACATATCCCGAGGCGAGGCCCGTAAAGCAGAAGCTCTGACGTATGAGACCCGAATGGGTAGATAAGATCAGAGAGGAGGTGAAGAAGCAGTTAGAAGCAGGATTCATCGAAGTGATCGACTATCCCCCTTGGGTCGCAAATGTAGTGCCCATTGCGAAAAAGGATGGCAAAGTGAGGATGTGCGTGGATTATAGAGATCTTAACAAGGCATGCCCCAAGGATGAGTTCGCCTTGCCTCATATCGATGTATTGATCGACAGTGCAGCATCAAGCGTCTTACACACAAATGTGGATGGTTTCATGGGCTACATGCAAGTTCAGATGGCCGAAAAGCACAAAGCGAAAACCTCGTTCACAACAGAGTGGGGAACATACTGTTACAGAGTGATGCCATTTGGTTTGAAAAATGCCGGGGCAACCTACCAGCGAATGGCCACAGCCCTGTTCCATGACATGATACACAAGGAGGTAGAAGTCTACGTGGATGACATGATGGTCAAATCAGAGACAATAGAAGGGCATTTTGCCGCACTCGAGAAGTTTTTGGCCCGAATTGCAGAATTCAAGCTAAGGTTAAACCCGAAGAAGTGCTTTTTCGGCGTTTCGTCGGGGAAAATCTTAGGCTATGTAATCGGAAATAAGGGAATTGAGGTGGATCCCGATAAAGTGAAGGCTATAAAGGAAATGCCAGCGCCGAGAAATGAGAAGGAAGTGAGGGGGTTTCCGGGGCAAGTTCAGTATATCAGTCGGTTCATAGCAAGACTCACCACAATCTGTGAGCCAATCTTTAAGTTGTTAAGGAAAGACCAACCCGTCGTTTGGAATGATAAGTGTCAACAGGCGTTGGAGAGTGTCCGAAGTTACTTGTCTAATCCGCCAGTGTTGAGACCGCCTAAACTGGGAAAGCCACTTCTCCTCTATGTAGCAATTGAGGAGCGATCTATCGGAGCAATGTTAGCTCAAGAGGGAGACACCGGTGTGGAACACGCGGTGTATTATTTGAGTAAGAAGTTCCTAGAGTATGAGCTCAAATACAACATGATCGAAAAGACATGTGTGGCAGTGGTGTGGTTGACGAAGAAACTGCGGCACTATTTCCAATCGTATAAAGTGATCATTATTTCTCGGATGGACCCCGTGAAGTATCTATACCGAACTCCATCCTTGAGGGGGAAGTTAGCCAGATGGTTGTTGCTTTTGTCCGAGTTTGACATTGAATATGTGACGAAGAAGGTTATCAAAGGAAGAGCCGTGGCAGAATTTTTGGCTAATCAACCCCTGAATACAGAAGAAGAAGAGATAAGCTATGATTTCCCTGATGAACATTTGAATGCAATCGAAGTTATACCGTGGAAAATGTTCTTCGACGGAGCAGTTAATTCGAATGGAGCCTGAGTAGGAGTACTACTTATCTCCCCGGAAGGAGAAAGAATCCCGATGGCGAAGAAGTTATCCTTCCCCCTTACCAACAATATGGTCGAATACGAAGCATGCATTTATGGTTTGGAGTCATTAGCAGCACTGGGAGCGTCATATGTCGAAATTTGGGGTGACTCCAAGTTGATCATCGAACAGGCACAAGGAAACTGGGAAGTGAGAGAAGAAAGGCTACGTCCGTATCTAGATCAGCTAGAAGGGTTGGCATTGAGATTCCAAGAATGTCGCTTCTATCACATTCCTCGAGCTCAGAATCAGGCCGCGGATGCCTTGGCCACTTTGGTGTCAGTTTGGGACAACCCCCGGAACCTTGCTTCGAAACCATTGGTATTGAGAAGATCTCACAAACCGTGCTACGAAGACGTAATGCTGTTAGGGGCAGATGAAAAACCGTGGTATTTCGATATCGTGAACTTCATGAAAGATGGAACATATCCGGCAGAGTCAGAACCTAGGGATCAAGCTGTGATTAGAAGGCTAGCTCGTCAGTTCGTCATCCATAACGACTTGCTTTACAAAAGGCACATTGACGGATTACAACTAAGATGCTTGGATGCGGGGGAAGCCCGCGAGGCAATGGAATCAGTACATTCGGGAATTTGTGGAGCCCATATGGGAGGAGCAGTACTAGCTAAGAAAATTATTATGCAAGGCTTTTATTGGCTCACCATGGAAAGAGATTGTAACGAGTATGCGAAGAAATGTCACGATTGTCAAATCCACGGCGATTGCAGTCATCTTCTGGCCATGGAACTACATGTGCTAGCACCTATTTGGCCATTCGCTGCCTGGGGCATTGACATCGTCGGCGAAGTAAGGCCTAATGCTTCAAATGGACATAAGTTTATTGCAGTCGCCGTCGATTATTTCACCAAATGGGTAGAAGCAGAGTCGTTTAGCAAACTGGGATCCAAGCAGATGAGAAAGTTCATTGAAAAACACTTGATCACCAGGTTCGGAGTGCCTCATCACATGATCACGGATAACGGGGTCCAGTTTCAGGGGGAAGTAAGGAATCTTTTCCGAGAATATGGCATTGAACATCACAGGTATTCTCCATACCGTCCACAGGCTAATGGGGCAGTAGAAGCAGCTAATAAGAACCTTAAAAGGATCCTCGTAAAGACGGTGGAATCACATCGGAATTGGCATGAGCACCTCCCACTCGCGTTGTGGGCTTATCGCACGACAGTCAGAACCTCGACTGGGGCAACCCATTCTCCTGGGTATACGGAACAGAAGCAGTCCTACCGATTGAGATCGAAAAGCGATCGTTGAGAATCGCAGTGGAAGTAGAAATTCCCGAAACGGAATGGGTGAAGAGGCGATGTGAGCAGTTGGCTTTAGTTGATGAGAAAAGGATGGAAGCCCTTTACCATGTACAGTTATATCAAAGAAGGATGGCTCGGGCTTTCAATAAAAAAGTCAAGACCAGTCCTATCAAAGAAGGAGATTTGGTGCTGAAACAGATCCGTGTGACGCACACCGACCCGAGGGGGAAGTTCAGGCCTAACTGGGAAGGACCATTCGTCGTGAGGAAGATACTAAGCAAAGGAGCGGTGAAGTTAACCACAATGGACGGCATGGAATTCTCCGAACCTACCAACCTGGATAGGCTTAAGAAATACTTTTCGTAAAAAAAAAAAGAAAAATACAGAAAATTCCCGATAGGTTGAAAACCCGCAAAGGGCGACCTATGCAACAATAAGGGAAATCCCAATGGGTGAAAACCCGAAAGGGCACTCATTTAAAAATTCTAGGATAGTAAAAGGAGAGGAGAAAAATCGCCGGGATCCGAAAACCGAAAGGCGGGTCCTGGTAACAATAGTTATAACTTGAGCAATTACAAAAACAATGTATAAGAGACTAAGTATTTCTGTTGTTTGTAAATAAATAAAGGCATGAATATATTTGACGAGAATGATTGGAATCATTATAATCTACCGAATGCATGGTAATATGAATCACGGGTTATACATTTCCTATCCTACTTTCCACAAAAAGCCTACCTACTATCCACCCCACTCCCTATACATCAGCTATACATCGGGGAAACTCTAATAAAAGCTACAAAGCAACAATGAAAGCTACAAAGCGATACATAACGAGCCTAATACGGAGGGAAGTCCCAATAGTTCTCAAAATCTCTCATGTGAGATGCCCGCTCCGCAGATAGTGCCTCCTCGGCAGCACGCGCTCTCTCATCAGAAACTCGCGCTCTCTCATCAGAAACCCGTGCTCTCTCATCAGCAGCTCGTGCTCTCTCCTCTGCAGCAAGGCGTCTGATCGACTCATCACGCGCCCTCTCCTCGACGGCAAGGCGACCCTCAGTCTCCCGTCGCATCATCCCCGACCAGTGGTCGTTCCTCTCTTGATACACATGACCAACTTGGGCATCAGCTTCCCGCACTAGCTCGCTCTGTCTCCACTCGTGGGCATGCAGATCACTCTACAGAAAAAGAAAAAAAAAACAGATAAAAGGCAGCATAAGGCAAAAGCATAAATCATACATACATGCATACATTCCACTACAGTAAAGTACAGTAACGATACATACCAGGTGATCGGTGCAGCGCAAGCTGAGGCGGTCTCGGAGATAACCAGACAGCCCCACGTAATCCGTACAAGTCTCTCTCGTGGTCAGAAAAGCGTCCGAGGGATCAAACGGGACCCTCGAGGAGAAGATAGGAGGGGCCGCCTCAAATCCCGCGTAAGGTGCCCCGGACTCGTCATAGCAGATCGTAGCATAATCTCTCCCATAGTCTGGTATAGGCACGCCTATGGACGACCCCTCCGGTCGAGCTGCACTGGATGACTCGCCGACAAAATAGGGCTGCTCGCACACCGGTGTTTGAGCCCGAGTGCCATCGAAAAAATCTGATAGGTGGGCACTCCGCCAGGATCCCTCCTGCAAAAAAGGCAAAAAAAAAACACACAATAAAACCTCCGAGCATATCATGAATAAAATGAAAAGAGGGCGGAATCACTTACCGGAACCTCCGCCTGACCAAAGACGGCCTCGACCGCCTCTCTCGAAAACACGTCCGCCACCGGATCTACCTCCATCGCTGCCGCCGGGGCATCCCTCGCGCTCAGTAAAGTGGACAAATAAGGCTCGCGGCCCCCGGCGTGAACCCAGACTACTCTACCGACAAAATGACGGGTCAGATCTCGACGAATGGTCGATAAAGGCAGAGTCCGCACAGCAAACATGGAAACGGGAATCTCCCCCGGCGTCCAGTGAACATCACTCACTCCGGTGATGCCTCGATCTCCCAAATACCACGCCCGCACACAAGGGTCGGTGAGCACGCACTGCTGCTCCTGGATCATCGATGTGTATGCATACTCGGGACCGAAGTCAAGGTCGTCCCACCTGAACTTAATCTAAAAAATATGCACAAAGAAAAGGGTCAGAAAGACTCAAGCCAAAGTCTAGCGAGACTAAGCGAAATCTACCTGTGTGAGGACCAATGAGTCAATCCGATCTAGGAGCCATGGCACTGTCCGCCTCCTCTCAGCGCTCAGATCAAAATCTCTCCATCGAACCATAAAAGGCGGCCTCTGTGCTCTCAATCGAGGTCGAGATCGACTGGGAAGGATGCGTCTCTCGTACGCCCACACCTGCGGTATAAACAAGGACTAGGAGTGTGAGAAAGAAAAAAGCAAAGACCGGCGAATCAAGAAGGCGTCACGTACCAGCAGAGCAAAGGTGTAACCACCGAAATCCTTGCGCTTCCGGCAAGTCAGGTCTAGAA
This sequence comes from Euphorbia lathyris, assembly GCF_963576675.1. Classification (NCBI taxonomy): domain Eukaryota; kingdom Viridiplantae; phylum Streptophyta; class Magnoliopsida; order Malpighiales; family Euphorbiaceae; genus Euphorbia; species Euphorbia lathyris. The sequence continues at coordinate 96,225,141 of NC_088910.1, forward strand.
ACTTGTAGAGAAAAGCTAAGCCTGTCCCCGCCCAATCGTAGGAAGCTGCGGCATCTAAATCACTAAGGGCCTGGATGAGACCCGCATGTACCTTTCCGCCCTTCGTACGGAAAATCGTCTCACTCAGAGCATATACAAGGAAGCTACGAACCGCCAGATCAGTAGCATCAGTCTCACAGAAGTCCCGTCTACTCAAGAGGCTAGCAGTCGAAATAAACTTCGCCGGGGTAGATTTGGCGCATAGGGGAACTCCTGGTCCTATCAAGGCGGCAAGCCTAGCAAGGTCGACCCGCGGTCGCATCATGCCATAATGGAAAGGGACGGGGGTGTTGCTCCCTCGTAATCCGGTCAATAATGAGAAATCTCGGGGCGAGATGGTCATCTCCCCGAAGGAAAGATGGAAGGTGTGGGTCGAGTCAACCCACCGCTCACACAGGGCCCGTAGGCCAAAGGGATCGCACACCCCGTTGGTGCGGGGCAGCGCTGCAATGAAGGATCCGAAGCCCAACTCCTGCACGCGGGCTCTCGCCGCGGCGCTCAGCCTATCATACCATGAAAGAACCTCGGCAGTGGTCCCGGAAATCTCGATGAGCTAAAGAGGAACAAGATAAAAAAAATTAATACAACTCCTAAGGCAAGCAAGTGATAAGAACGCGTTAAGACTAGGTATTCTTTCATTTTCTAACCTAGAGACATCCGGTCAGTTAGGACCAATTTTCTGTAAAAATCTCTCATGTAGGGTCCTTCACGTAAGGTTGAGTCAATTCTTTGATCCACTCTCGTCTGCGGTGACGAGAAGCGTAGATTAGGTTTTACTATTCACGTACGTTAACGGGTATTAGGTAAGTTTTTACTATTCACGTCGTTTTCACTATCCACGTGCATTAGCTAAGTTTTTACTATTCACGTGCACTATTCACGTTTTTACTATTCACGTGACTATTCACGTCTACTATTCACGTGCATTAGCTAAGTTTTTACTATTCACGTTGTCACTATTCACGTTTTAACTATTCACGTGCACTATTCACGTGCATTAGCTAAATTTTTACTATTCACGTGCATTAGCTAAGTTTTTACTATTCACGTGTCACTATTCACGTGCATTAGCTAAGTTTTTACTATTCACGTTTTTACTATTCACGTGCACTATTCACGTTTTTACTATTCACATCGTTTTTACTGTTAACATGCATAAATTCATAGTGTACTATTCACATGCATATAGCGCGCATTCTTACAAAAACAAACAGGTGTTACGTGTAAATAAAGGAATTCACGTTTTCTAGCTAAAGTCCTCTAAGGCAGTCTAAAAGTTAGCATGCAAATCATGTTCGTATAGGAGTGCTAAAGCCTAGAGTTCAAATCAAATAAAAGTGAGAAACCACTTACCTCGTTGCAGCGTGTCCTGCTCAAGTGTGTCGTAGGGTCGTGGAAGGTATCCACTCTATCCAGGTTTACGTAAACCTCGTCCATGCCTCTGGTGCTATCCCATTCGTCTAAATCCATCCCGAGAATAATCCAAATTGAAGTCAAGTGAGAGAAAGAGGAGAGAGAAGGTGTGGGGTTGAAATGAAACCCCACCACCTTATATAGGAAAAGGGAATGGCATTCCCGTAAATAGGGAAAAAAGTACGATTTGACATAAAGGTAAAAAGTAAATAATTAATTACCAGGTGCACAGACCTCCGATTTGCAGTCCGTTTCAGCCTGCATTTCTCCCAGACAGTGACTAACATTGTCAAAACATCAATTCCAAACAACAGCTAATTTTTACAGAACAGTGACACCAGTCAAAATACAGACGATAGTCAACAGAAAAACAATAGGTAGTCTATTTCATTTCGGACTCAGACGTGTGCCCATCGAATCGTCGAGATGATAGCTCCAGTGAGAAAATACAGACAACAGTGTGGTAAGAAAATCCAGAAACAGAACCCGCTTTTTAGCCATTTGACTCACGGTCGCAGACCGGAGTTGCTTTTGAGCCATTTGACTCTCGGTCGCAGACCGAAGTTGCTTTTTAGCCATTTGACTCACGGTCGCAGACCGGAGTTGCTTTTGAGCCATTTGACTCTCGGTCGCAGACCGAAGTTGCTTTTTAGCCATTTGACTCACGGTCGCAGACTGGAGTTGCGTTTTAGCCATTTGACTCTCGGTCGCAGACCGGAGTTGCTTTTTAGCCATTTGACTCTTGGTCGCAGACCGGAGTTGCTTTTTAGCCATCTGGCTCGTGGTCGCTGACCGGAGTTGCTGTTTAGCCATTATCCCCGCAATCTTGAAATAGGGTAGCTGTTTAGCCATTATCCCCGCTATCTTAAAATGGGGTAGCTATTTAGCCATTATCCCCGCGATCTTGAAATAGTGTAGCTGTTTAGCCATTATCCCCGCGATCTTGAAATAGGGTAGCTGTTTAGCCATTATCCCCGCAATCTTGAAATAGGGTAGCTGTTTAGCCATTATCCCCGCAATCTTGAAATGGGGTAGCTGTTTAGCCATTATCCCCGCAGTCGTAAACCAGGGTAGCTGTTTAGCCATCATCCCCGCAGTCGTAAACCAGGGTAGCGGTTTAGCCATCATCCCCGCAATCTTAAAATGGGGTAGCTATTTAGCCATTATCCCCGCAGTCGTAAATCAGGGTAGCTATTTAGCCATTATCCCCGCAATCTTGAAATAGGGTAGCTGTTTAGCCATTATCCCCGCAATCTTGAAATGGGGTAGCTGTTTAGCCATTATCCCCGCAGTCGTAAACCAGGGTAGCTGTTTAGCCATCATCCCCGCAGTCGTAAACCAGGGTAGCTGTTTAGCCATCATCCCCGCAATCTTGAAATGCGGTAGCTGTTTAGCCATTATCCCCGCAGTCGTAAACCAGGGTAGCTGTTTAGCCATCATCCCCGCAGTCGTAAACCAGGGTAGCTGTTTAGCCATCATCCCCGCAATCTTAAAATGGGGTAGCTATTTAGCCATTATCCCCGCAGTCGTAAATCCGGAGTTGCTGTTTAGCCATTATCCCCGCAATCTTGAAATAGGGTAGCTGTTTAGCCATTATCCCCGCGGTCATAAACTAGGGTAGCTATTTAGCCATTATCCCCGCGGTCGTGAACTAGGGTGCAGCCCGAAGCAGAGTCTGATGCAGTCAGAGAGCAACGCCGGAGCGCGCAGCGCAAAGGTCAGGTATGTTTCCTCCTACTCGTTACGTGTCTTTTACTTTTATATGTTTTACATTGCATGTGTTACGTTAGCAAAAACGTTTTCGAACCACACACATCAATGTCAAAATAGAAAAGTAGGGGCAACTGTAGACACCGAGTCGGAGGACATGTGACGAAAACCTGAAACAAGACGGTCGAAGCGATTGATTCTGGAAGTTTTGAAAAATATATAAAGAATAATAAGCTGAGGAAAATTAACGGCACGGCGCGGGCACACAACGGCATCCCGCACGCGGACGACGATGGTCGAACGCCCGCTTGACGGCTCGAGACGTGCGCGCGGCGTCCGTCGGACGCACCGCGAGTAGCACGCTCTCGACGCCCGAGCAATGCCTGGGACCGCTGGCGGTGCGCGCCCTCGTGGGCCGTTGAGCACACGTGCCTGGCAGCGCGAGGCGCGCGTTCGGCGGCCGCGACGTGCGAGCGTTTAGCTGCGCGGAACGCGCGCTCGGCGGCCACACAGTGCACGCGTCCGACGGCGCGGGGCACGCCCCGAGGGTCGCCGGGCGGGCACCCAACCACGTCGGGCGAACGCCCAACGCGTAGGGCGGAAGCCCGACGAGGGTTGGGCGCTCGCCCAACAAGGTTGGGCGGTAGCCCAACACTAGGTTGGGCGGCCGCCCAACCACAATGGGCGACGCCCAATTTTTTTTGGGCGTCGCCCATTGTTCCGGGATCCGTTTCCCTATATAAGGGCACGAATCCCAAGGTGAAGAGGGAGGATTTTTTGGGGGAGAGCTTTCTCACACTAGATATTTTTCTAGAGAGAGGAAGTGGATTTTTTGGGAAAAAAAACATTTTATTTTCTCCTAAAATTGAAAATCTCTAAATTTCCTAAGTTCAATTTTTACTAAATTTTTCATAAAAAAACGGAAGTTCTCGGTTCGTGGAATCAATCGGTTTCGACGGTCAGATACTGAATTAAAGATATTATCCGAGGACTAGACTCTTTATTTTATTTAATTTATGCTCTCTTTCTATTTATTTTTTTATGCTATAGTTTTTATTCCTTTAGTTATTTATTTATTTTGTCACGTTTTATTTAGTTAGCGTATTTATTTAATTTTTGTTTCGTGTTAAATAAAATTCGGTTTTGTTTTAAAATAAAAAACCTCGTTTTGGATATCCCAATACGAACCGTGATCCGATAAAAAGGTAGTTCGGGTATCGAAAATGTTGTAATTATAAGTTTTTTAATTTTAAAAGAGGTTTTCAAATAACGTTTTAAAATGAAAACATCGTTTTAGGAACTTCCGTTTTCAACTATGATCCATCTTTGGTAGTTCGGAAGTGCAAAACGATTGAATTAGATTTAATTTAAAGCTTTTGAATAAATCTGGAAAATATTGGAGTGCTGCTGTAATTTGCCAATTCTGTCACTAAATGCTGTTTACCGACGGATTTTCCGTCGGTAAATCTACTCAAATGTAAAAAATGTCATTTCGGTCCCTTTTTCTTAACTTTTAGACTTTTAATCCTTAGTATACATATATATAGTTAGTTAATATATGATTTTCAAATTGTTTTAGAACTTTAACATATATGATTATTTTAGGAGATTGGTTTTTTCCATTTTTACTCTATTTTTATATATATGTATATATTATATTACCTTCCTTTTTATTGTTATCCATTCAAGTTACATTAAATTCTATTTTAAATGTTATTTACTTGGGCATTTTGGGGAGATAATTAGTAGATATTAGTATATATTATTTTTGATGTTTAAAACTATAATAATTATGTATATATGTAGTTTTGGGATAGTTGGGTTATTTCATTGATTATTATTTTTGGATAAATGTTATTTTCCTAGTTATAAGATTCATTTGCTATTTTCAACACTTTTAAAATGTAAATGTACTATATATAGTATTTTCATATATCTATTATGTAGTCCCTTTTTATTAATTTTTATTCTCATAATCTCCTTTTGATTTAAAGGTATATGTATATGTTAAGTTATTTTCTTTATTCTTTTGGCCCATTCATGGACCCATATTTCAAGTGGGCTTTGTTTAAGTATAAATGGTGGTTTAAATGGATTTGTTAATATAATAAGTAGAGAGTCCATTAAATAAGTGGGGAAAATAAATCACAAAAAAAGAGTTTTCAAATTGAATTATTTAAACTAATGTTTTTTTGTAATGTAAATAAATAGAGGCATTCTTGTTAATATTTCAAACCGTCTTCAAAATATCACGTTTTAAAACCTTAGCCCGTTCCAACGACGGATTAAGCGAACATTGTAATTAAAATCGTTTTCTTGGCAAATAATAGAGTTTTGAACCATTTCCTTAAAGAATTTGTACAAAGTAAAATGGACTTGTATGTTTAACCACGTTTTCTCATTAAAGGTTTTTATCTCAAACGTTTTCAAATATTCGAGTCGTTCCAATGGCGATTCGAGTGAACTTCATCAAACGGGGTTTTGAAACGCACCCTAATCGTTCCAACGGCGATTAAGGTGCGAACCATGTAAATAAATCCGTTTTGGGGAAATAAGTTAATGTAGAATAAGCACACGACATAATATTTAACACGGTTGTAAATAAACCACTTCTTTCTTCCCCCTCTCTGTGTATGTATAAACATAAATGGGTGATTCTTTACTGGTGTGGCTTTTCAATATCATATGCTCAAAACGGTTTCTAAAAAGAGAAAGAAAAGGGTTACAAATGAATTTTAAACTTAAAGAAGTATACGATTAGTCCGTTATCGCCTAACATGCTGAGTAGGAGGCCGGTGGTTCATAACCGGGCGATGTCGGGGTGCCTAGTAGCCTTTCTCCGGAAAGGAGCTAGCCTTCTCGGCTCGTGCCTAAGTTTCCCGAACCCACACCGGTCTCCCGCAAGGGATCGGTGTTCATTTTCCCATTCGTGGGTGGCGACTCTTCCATATCTCCGAGCTCCGGTCCTACCGAGCAGCTTGATTCCACGATTGGTTGCTTTCGGCGCCAATCACCGCTTACATCGCCATGAGGTTGTCCACCCCCCGGTCCGCCCGGGAGATTAGGCCGCGGCACCTCGTCTAACAACTGTGCGTGCCTTATTAGCTGTTGCTGCTATTGGTCAATGGTACACTTACCAAATGGATGTCATAAATGCTTTCCTCCATGGGGATCTTCATGAGGATGTTTATATGCACATGCCACAAGGTTACACTCACTTTGGCAGCAGGATTGTTTTTAATCCTTCAAAGACTTCTGTGATTAGCAATAAATCTTCTTCTGTTTGTAAGCTGAAGAAATCTCTGTATGGTCTAAAACAGGCCCCCAGGCAATGGTTTTCCAAGCTCTCTAGCACTCTCTTATCTCTGGGATACACTCAATCCAAATCTGACTATAGCTTGTTTATCAAATCTTGTGGTCATACTATTAATGTGGTCCTTGTGTACGTGGATGACCTTCTTATTACAGGCAATTATGACCTCTCTATTTCTCATTTGAAAACAATGCTTTCCCAAGCATTTCATATGAAAGATCTTAGTCCATTACGATACTTTCTTGGCTTGGAGATTGACAGAACACCTTTAGGTTTCTTTGTTTCACAGAAAAAGTATACTCAAGACATCCTTCAAGAATTTGGAATGACACATGTTGGTACCTAGTAATTAGTTCCAAGGGGGGATAGGAAATAATGTAACTTTTTCGCTTTTAATTATGCTGACTTAATGTTATTTTAAGAGTTTGTTAACTCATCGTGTTGGTCAGCACGGCCGATTGATTAGTCAGACAGTTTTAGTTCTATGCTGACTAAGACTACTTGACTTGAGAGTTCGGAATTGACTCTTGAGAGGTCAGCTTCCAACTCAGCACTCAGATTTACTCAGTCTCAGTTTTAACAATTTATATGCTGAGTAAATATCACAAGCAACACATGCACATATATATATATATATATTGAGAGAAAGCGTTTAGAAGTTACTCAGCACGACTTATCCTGGTTCGGCCTCTTGATAGGGGTCAAAAAACCCTATCTTTGGGTACGGTTTTAGGACGGGTTTTAGCATTATTCAGTTAATAAGCGAGCATTTCTCGCATCTAAATGCTTTTGTGTGAGTTAGTTAGGAATTGGAAACGTTTTATTTATTTTTCGTTGTTTAGGCTCGTTTTATGACCAATCTAGGCAATTACGGCCAAAATAGCACGTATAGTATAAATCCGTTATCTTTTGAAGCTAATTGGTCCATCAAAAGTCGCACCAAACGAAGCCACGATGGACCCCATGACTTCCTACACCAATAAGGACACGAAAATAGGTCAAAAAGAGGGCCGAGCCACGCCTATAAATAGAGTTTTTCCAATGTAAATTAGAGATCTTTTGTTTTTGTAAATTATCTTAGCTTTCCCCTTGTAATTCCTCTCCATCTCCTCCATCTTCTTCGACCTCCATTGAAGCTCCTTCAAAGCTTTTTCTCGAGGAATTATCAAGATCCGTCCTTAAGATTAAGTCGCCGGCTGCAGAGTAAACAGGTTCCCTGAAAGGGATTTTTGTATCTTCTTTTATCTTTCCTTGTTTGTACTCTTTGATACAGTTGCCGAACTTAACTTATTGTATCTTGTGACATTTATCTTCGCCTTTAATAATAATTTAGCTCTTGTTTTGTTCTATGATTATTTGTCTAATCTCTGTCTTACGCTTTATTCAATTGGTTTAACTCATTCAAAAGCCTCAAAATCTAGTAGGCACATATTGCGAGCTGAATCTGACCTAGTCAGAGCCTAGGAGATTGACGACCTCTTAGTTGATTAAGCGCCAATTTACTGAGCCTTAGACCTAGTTTCGGCCTTAGGGAATCACGCGCTAGGAACTTCAAGAGGGTAAGTAGGGTTAATCGCCTAGAATACAAGTGACTCAGATTAGGTTTTTATTCAATAGACCTAATAATCTATCTTCATTATTATCGTTCATACCATGTTCCTTCGGATAATTGCATTAGTGAAAGATCAATTAGGAGTAGTTTAACTTAATTAGGGGTAGAGTAACTTAATTAGGCATAGAATAACTTAGTTAGAATCAGATAACTTAGCTAGGATTAGTATAATTCAACCTAGGAGTAGATTAACTTAAACAAACAACCTCAAAACCCCCTAAGCCTAGATAACACCTGAAACCGAGTAGCTCGATACTTGCAGAAATAAATCCTGTGGACGATAACCTGGACTTAACCAGAAATTTATTACTTGATAACGACGGGGTACACTTATCCCTCAGATCGGGTTCTTCACGGAATCCGCATCAAGTTTTTGGCGCCGTTGCCGGGGATTTATTTCTTCTGCAATATCGAACCAAAGGTCGATTTGTTAGTTTAGGCATTCTCTGTGAATATTCTTTGTCAATATCAACTATACTTGTTTATACTTATACTTATTCACACCGTTGTCTATAACTTATACTTACATATACAAATACTTAGTGATATACTTAAACTCTGTAACATTACTTAAACTTATAAAACCATTTCTCCAGCAATTATGGACAACAGAGCTTCGAATCCGTCCATGAACGACCTCAACACAAAAATGGATTTCCTTATGGCTTCATACAGCCGTAATAGCCAACTAAGGACACCATTCTATGAGAAATGTGGCCAGAATCACCCCGGTGAGGTATGCCATGTTAATTACTACATACCTAGAGGTGAGAATGTAAGTTACTTGGGTAATCATCAAAGGTATAATTCTGAACCCCCAACTTACAACTATTACGATCAGGAGCATACACGATATCCACCGGCGCCCTACACGGCACCCGTGGATACCCTTCCATATCCCCATTCTAACTCTGATTTTTATGGCAGGCAAACAGAGTGCTCAGAAGGAATAATGACCCTCTTAAAAGAGATATCCGTCCGGCTGACAGCTAACGAGGAGGCATGCAGGACCTTGAGCAACCAGCTTGCCGTAATCAGACAAGAAGAAAGGGAATGCCAAGAGGCGTTCCTCTTACAAGAGGAGGCAATTCAAGCCATCGCCTTAAGGAGTGGCAAGGAAGTGGACACACTCGTGGCGTCTCCATCGCAAACACATCCATCACCTCAGGTAAGTAGGGAACCGGAAGTGGTAAGCAACCCCGATCCCGCATCTGAAACTCCAGCTGCTGAGGCAGCTGTAGAAAGAGTAGTTAGGCCTTATGCACCAAAACTGCCATTTCCTCAGAAACAGAAAAAGGCCAATTTAGATAAGAAATTTGCTCGGTTTTCGGAAATCCTTAGTAGATTAGAAATCAATATTCCATTAATGGAAGCACTAGAGGAAATGCCGAACTATGCAAAATTTCTTAAAGACATGTTGTCGAAAAAGAAAAAGTTTGGGGAAAATGAGATAGTGGCTTTAACAGAACAATGCTCGGCCATAATCACCCATAAATTACCCCCCAAGCTTAAAGATCAAGGGAGCTTTACCATCCCATGTAGGATAGGCAACATGCACATAGATAGGGCATTATGCGATTTAGGAGCAAGTATTAATCTTATGCCTCTATCAATTTTCAGGAAATTGGGACTCGGAGAGCCTAAACCAACAAACATGACACTACAGCTAGCAGATAGGTCGATCGTACGGCCTAGAGGCATAGTTGAAGACGTATTGGTGAAGGTGGACAAACTGATCTTCCCGGTCGATTTTGTGGTCCTCGACATGGAAGAAGATGACTCCGTCCCCATTCTTCTTAGGAGACCGTTCCTTGCAACCGGTAGGACACTGATAGACGTCCATGGAGGTAAATTGGTCCTAAGGGTGCAGGACGAAGAGGTAACATTTAACGTTTATGAGTCTATGAAATTTCCTCAAGAACGCTCCAAAAGTTGTAACTTTGTAGATGCGCTAATAGATGAATGGATTGAGGAAGTTGACCTTAATATGAGAAATGCCTCTTTAGAACTCGGTCTAGGTGGTGAGGAATGTGAAAACTCGAATGAACCATATGAAGATCTCCCACCTGAAAAATGTTATTGGGTCAAGGGTAGAAAAGAGGATCTTGATCGCGAGATCAAACCTAAACCCAAAACCTCGTTAGAGGAACCTCCAAAATTGGAGGTTAAGCCCTTGCCCAACAATCTGAAATATGTTTTTCTTCAACCTCCCACAGATTTACCCGTTATTATTTCTTCTTTGTTGACAGTTGAACATGAAGAAAAATTGGTGGAGGTGCTGATGCAACATAAAGGGGCCTTTGGATGGACAATCCACGACATCAAAGGCATCGACCCCAAAATCTGTACGCATAGGATTTTCCTTGAGGAAGAGATCAAGCCATCTGCCCAACCTCAATGACGGCTCAACCCTAACATGAAAGAGGTGGTAAAAGCCGAGGTTATAAAACTCCTCGACGCAGCCTTGAGATATCTGATGAGCAAGCAGGATGCAAAACCTAGGCTGATCCGTTGGATCTTACTACTCCAAGAATTTGACATCGAGATCAGAGACAAAAAAGGGGTGGAAAACGTAATAGCAGACCATCTATCCAGGTTAGAGTCAGATCAACAAGCCTCAGAACATGAGGCAATCAAGGAGGTATTTCCGGACGAAACATTGTATTCGGTACGATCTCTCCCCTGGTTTGCAGACATCGCGAACTACAAAGTCGGTAACATCCTTCCCCCTGATTTAGATGCAAGCAAAAAATGTGAACTACGGCTAACTCAGCTGCACAAGCTGGATGAGCTCCGGTACAATTCTTACGAAAATGCCAAACTATACAAAGAACGAACCAAGAGGGTGCATGATAGGAAAGTACAAAAGAAAACCTTTGAAATAGGTGACCAAGTACTACTATACAACTCCCGACTGAGATTCTTCCCGGGCAAACTCAAAAGTAGATGGCACGGGCTATTCTCGGTCATCAACGCACACCCCTCCGGAATGGTTGAAATTAAAGGGAGGGATGGGGCCACCCAAAAGGTAAATGGGCACCGCCTAAAGCTTTATCTTGGCAAAGACGATTCGGACGTACAAGTTCTGCGCCTATAGACAAGCACAGAATGGGAGGCCGATCAGTAAGTTGTCTTCTCCACCCTAACTCTTTACACTCGTACTTCATGATTTGTGATGCAATGTTGAAACTTATTGCATATTTTTAGTGTGAGGAGGAGGGGTAGACAAACTTACAAAAATTGTATAATTTTGAAATTTTTGTTGCATCGTGTCTAGTTTAGTTTAGCATTTTTGGATTTTGTTTATGTTTTTGCATGTTTAGGACCTAAAACCGTGAACCTCCTTCGAATCTAAACTTCGTTATTTGTCCTTGAGGGCTGAGAACCGAATCTAAGATTGCATGACAACTAGTTTAGGTGTAGGACACAACCCTTGTATCTGTAAAAGCATGAGCTAAAGTTTGCATTTAGACCCTACTTTTGAAGAAATGCTAAAATCATTACTTAGGTAGATAACTTAAGAATTGAAGGCATGTGATGTTGAACTTGAGTTTGGGAAAAACTAGTAAACACAAAATTGAAACCCAAAGAATTGTGAGTTGAATTTGAGCCTAAGAGCGAACATCAAAAAGCTCTTTTTCTTGACATTTTTGTGTGAATGCTTTGACTTGTGGAAAGATTACAGATTTTACACCTAATACTGTGTTGAACCTACATGCAATGATTTGAGATGATAAACGATGAATCAGCCTCATTAGAATTAACCCTTTTCTTTACCTTATTTTCTCTTTTTCATCCATTCTAGGAAGCCCCTTTGAGCCTATGTTTTTGTAGTTTATAGATTTTTCTTTCGTTCTAACCTATTTTTGCAAACCACAACTTGGTTTGCTACTTAACCCAAAATTTTTTGCAAAGCTCAAATTGAGCCTTTGTTTTCTTCTAGCGCTTTATCTTTATTTATGGCATCAAAGTAGCAAGCCAAAAGGCTAAGAAGTGAATGAGCATTACTATCCAAAAGGAAAAGAAAAACAGAAAAAGAAAAGAAAAGAAAAGAGACGAACAAAAAGGGGAGAACTCCATTCCCCAGTTCTTAAAATCAAAACGTCTCCAAGAAAAAAAAAAGAGAGAAGAAAAAGAAAAAGATTTTATGAATAAAAAGCTCATTCACTTCATATTTGCTAAAGCCATTTGAACTTTGTTTTTCTAGCGCTAGAACTATTAACCCTTGTTGTACCTTTAACCCTCTAACCACATTACAACCCCAATTCGAGGCTGTTTTTGATATCATCGGAGTCATATAGCATAGTAGAGGAACTCGGATGAACGTGCAAAATCAACGTAATCCTAAGCAAGAACATAAGCCGAGAGTAAACACTTTAGCCACCAAAATTGTGTGAAATGAGTGAACTACCTATGGTGAGGTGTTTTACTTAGCGATCCCCTCAAGCTCGTTTAATTGAACATGTGTCCTTTTGCTTAAAACTATGACCTATGATAATTGAAATGCGGCTTTTGGATATCGTGTCTCTACTTTGTATTTCCGAATGCATGTAATTACAGATGCTCGAAATTGTGTCAAGCACCTAGTCAAACCGGGAGGTTTTCTAGCTTGTTTATGATTGCGGGTTTAGTTTTTTAGTTTACTTGGGGACAAGTAAAGTTTTAAGTGCGAGGAGGTTTGATAGGGGTCAAAAACCCCTATCTTTGGGTACGGTTTTAGGACGGGTTTTAGCATTATTCAGTTAATAAGCGAGCATTTCTCGCATCTAAATGCTTTTGTGTGAGTTAGTTAGGAATTGGAAACGTTTTATTTATTTTTCGTTGTTTAGGCTCGTTTTATGACCAATCTAGGCAATTACGGCCAAAATAGCACGTATAGTATAAATCCGTTATCTTTTGAAGCTAATTGGTCCGTCAAAAGTCGCACCAAACGAAGCCACGATGGACCCCACGACTTCCTACACCAATAAGGACACGAAAATAGGTCAAAAAGAGGGCCGAGCCACGCCTATAAATAGAGTTTTTCCAATGTAAATTAGAGATCTTTCGTTTTTGTAAATTATCTTAGCTTTCCCCTTGTAATTCCTCTCCATCTCCTCCATCTTCTTCGACCTCCATTGAAGCTCCTTCAAAGCTTTTTCTCGAGGAATTATCAAGATCTGTCCTTAAGATTAAGTCGCCGGCTGCAGAGTAAACAGGTTCCCTGAAAGGGATTTTTGTATCTTCTTTTATCTTTCCTTGTTTGTACTCTTTGATACAGTTGCCGAACTTAACTTATTGTATCTTGTGACATTTATCTTCGCCTTTAATAATAATTTAGCTCTTGTTTTGTTCTATGATTATTTGTCTAATCTCTGTCTTACGCTTTATTCAATTAGTTTAACTCATTCAAAAGCCCCAAAATCTAGTAGGCACATATTGCGAGCTGAATCTGACCTAGTCAGAGCCTAGGAGATTGACGACCTCTTAGTTGATTAAGCGCCAATTTACTGAGCCTTAGACCTAGTTTCGGCCTTAGGGAATCACGCGCTAGGAACTTCAGGAGGGTAAGTAGGGTTAATCGCCTTGAATACAAGTGACTTAGATTAGGTTTTTATTCAATAGACCTAATAATCTATCTTCATTATTATCGTCCATACCATGTTCCTTCAGATAATTGCATTAGTGAAAGATCAATTAGGAGTAGTTTAACTTAATTAGGGGTAGAGTAACTTAATTAGGCATATAATAACTTAGTTAGAATCAGATAACTTAGCTAGGATTAGTATAATTCAACCTAGGAGTAGATTAACTTAAACAAACAACCTCAAAACCCCCTAAGCCTAGATAACACCTGAAACCGAGTAGCTCGATACTTGCAGAAATAAATCCTGTGGACGATAACCTGGACTTAACCAGAAATTTATTACTTGATAACGACGGGGTACACTTATCCCTCAGATCGGGTTCTTCACGGAATCCGCATCACCTCTCTGCCTACGTCTAGTCCCCAGTTCCTCCTGGGATTTTCAATCCAATACTGAGCTCTTTCAAGGTAGAGCACAAACCCTTTACAAGGCAGTGAGTATGCAAGAGTACGTCCTCTATTCGTCTACTCAGCTCCTACTAAGTACTACAACCCAACACTTAGATTTTTCTACCACTGAATGCTTACAACCAAGCACTCAGCATACACTCTCAATATTACAATTGATAAACACTTGTTCTCTTTTCAGTAAAGAACACTTTAGAAGATTACACAGAATCACTCTAGCATTTACACAAAGAATAGAAGATTTGGTGTAAGATCTTTGTATTTGAGTGCTTTGAAGATTTCTCTCTTGGATTTTTCTTCTTTGTAATTCGGCAAATGTCCAAGTGAAATCCTTGTCCATTTTATAGATGAATTCTGGAGATTAGACCGTTTGAATTTGGTGTGTCCGTTGATTCCAAAACGGCTCTTTTAGTAGACAGCTTCTGGTCAGCTTCAGTTTTGCAGGCCAATCCTGTCATCTGTTTTCTTCAGGTGTCAGCCTTGTCTTCTTCCTACAGACTTGTCTTTTTGTGGCAGTTGTCTTTTACCAATAATCCATTGACCCATGTTTCTTGGAATTAGTCTTCTGTGTATTTTCGAGGCTTCAATTATTGGTGCAGAAGATTGGCAGACTTTGTCCTTTAGTGAACGGATCCTTCATGCTATCCTGACTATCACTCAGCTTCATTCGTTATTTTCGAATGTTCAACTTCCATGTTGAGTTCCTTCTTAGTCAGCTCCGTTCTGTTTATACAATTCTGAAGGAGTCTTCTGATTTAGTCAGCTTCGTTCTGGCAACTCTGAAGGAGACTTCTGATACTGAGTTCTACTCAACTCAGCTTCTATTCTTTCATGCTGAGTTCCGTTCCACTCAGCTTGGCTTATACTGACTTTTATCCTGTCTAACTTTATATATATATTTTTGCACTCAATATTGAACAAACACATTAGTACAATTAAATCAAAGCATTTAAATTTAATTGCCTCTTAATCATGGATGATTTTGTCAAATCAAAATCTTGTGGAAAGGTGTTTCAACAAACTCCCCCATTTTGATGTTGGCAAAATACATAATTATGGAACTCAGTTATAAGTTACCCCATGATTGATTTATTTTTGAAATAACTCCCCCGTAAGGGTTGCACATATTGTCTTAACTTAATTCTAAACCTTCCAAGATTTAATTGAATTTACCTTAAGACATTTGTGTATACTGACTTAGTTTAATGTTAAATTTTTCAAGATCTGAGCTAATTGGATTTAAGTCAGTTTTCAAAAATATTAGAAGTATGTTGTTACTCAGTTTATTACATAAATATTTTAGTGTTAATGTATACTGAGTATGTTTTACTTCTTAATTTTCTTGTTCAATTTTATCAGCCAGGTTGAGAAAATGGTACTTGTCATAGATTAAGCCAAAACATATGAGGAAAGATTCTATGCTAAGTTCTAAACATTGACTAAGCTATATCTAGTTCTTCTTCTTTTCCTTCATATTGACCTGAGCTTGATGATCAGCTTGATATACTCCTTTGCCTTTATCTTTACTTCCTGAGGCATTACCTGCAAGCTGAGTTCCGTCTTGGCTTTTCTCCCCCGTTTTGCCATCATCGGGTATTGATAGCTCCCATTTGTATAAGGTTTTTAGGCCCCTTTTAGCTTCCTTTTGCTTTATTTCCTTTCAGTTTTATTATTGTTTTGTTATCTTTTAGTTAGAATTAGTAATTTCTCTTATTTTTGGCATTTTCTGTGTTTTCAGGTGTTTTTGGGCCTATTTGAGCATTTTCGAACCAAACCCAATCCTATTGGAGCATTTTCGGATTCTTCAGGGACCATCAGAGCACTTTTAGGATTCATCAGGGACCATTAGAGCACTTTTCGAAAGTCTAGAGACCTAAATAGATAAAAGCCGAAGCCACAGTTCCTTGAATAGGACCTGTCTCGGCGAGACATCACCTGTCTCGTCGAGACAGGCCCTCGTCTCGTCGAGACATGCCTTGTCCCGACGAGACGAGGCGGGGAAAGGCGCACCAGCGCCTTCCCCCTTGCTGGAATGCGCGGATTTGGGCCTCAAAGCCCATCTAACACCTTATAATTTTCCTTTTTTACCCTTGAGGCATTAGGGTTTCCTCCCTAACTCTATAAATAGGGAGCTAATCCTAATCTTTCGGGGGGGATTAGCCATTCAATAAATCAGAGAGCCGTTAGGGCTTTCTCTCCTCCACAATGTAGTTTTTAGCTTTTAGATTAGATTTTCCTGCTTTCTAGATTAGGTTTATTTTCTGTTTTGTCTTTTCTTTCAAGAACAATTGATGGGAGAAGTTCCTCATCTTCTATTTCTGTAATTGGAATCGGCAAAACGGGTTTTGGATTTCTATCTCTCCCTTTTATCTTTTGCGATTATATTTAATTGAAGCTTTTTCCATTATTCCTATTATCCTTTTTGCTATGATTGGTTTGTCTATGAACTGATCTCCATCCAATTTGGGATGGGGATAAAATTGATTGTAAGAATATGTATGATTAGGGATCTAGGACCTTTGATTGATCAGTTTATGCATGCTTAATGCCTAGAAATTGTTAGGAATAGGATTTATGCTAGAATGAACATTGATAATGATCAACTAGCCTGTTTATGTATATAATGTGCCTAATGCCTGTGACCCTAACATTAAATAGGATTATAGATAGATGAGAACCTGACCACGGAATCGTCTATACCGAATCTGTGTAAACCTGACTTCGCTAGAGACCACTAGGAATGAGGCTCTGTGGCTGGGCTACGGCTTTAGCCTTAGTTGTCAATAAACCTAATGCTTTGCATGACCTAGGGTATATGCCTAATCAAGCCGTCACCCGAATGCATGTGAATAGGAAGGATAATTCTGATCAAATTAGTCTTTCACTTAGGACAATTACCTTCAATCATTGGTAAAACATAAATCTGAACTCTCTAAACCCGTACATAGGATTTAATCAAAGGATTCCTCAGCCTAGGTTGTGCCATCCATTAATTCACCTTCTACCCTGTCAATTGTTCCCTTTATTTTGTTATCTTTATTGCTTTCAATTAGATTAATTAGCTATCACAAACCCAAACTTTTATCCAACCCTCTAAACAATTAGATCATTCTAGGTAGATTTGCTAGTTGTAACAAATAGTCTTTGTGGTTCGATCTCGTGCTTAGCACAATATTACTTGTTGCAATAGGATACACTTGTCCTATTAAATGCTATATACTTTACGAGCATCGGGTATATAAAGGAAGGTTTCGTTTCTAGCTGCAGTGGAGAGGAAATGTGAGTAACGTTGGAGCCTCTTTGTGCTTTCACTCAAGCGATCAATTACAGGGACACTATCATCTTGGACATGGCGAGGAACCTGGAGAGAGCTGCTAATCATGCTGAGTAGGCATTCATATGATTTGCTAAGCCAGGTGTGCGCACTGGTGAGCTGAGCAAAAGATTGGTGGTACATCTTTAGTATGGCAGAGTCATAAAATATGCGCTGAGCATTGTTGATGTGCATTGCCTTCATAATTGCTTGGGAAAAGCTCAAGAGTTGACCATTGGAGACTGGGTCAACATCCATCTAAGCCTTATTGACGTTAAGTAGACTTATCGCTTCACTCAGTTGGTCAATGGTGCACTGAGAGGTAGAAGATACTAATTCACGCGTACTGGTCAGTTCAGCAGTTAGCTTGGCAAAGCAGTCTTGTAACTCAGCAGAGGTAGCATACTCAGGATTGCCAGTTACGCTTGATTTGGTCAGTTCTGCAGTTAACTTAGCAAAATAGCCTTGAAGCTCAGTGGAAGTTGCATACCCTGGATTAACTTCCAACAGTTGTTGGATTTTGCCTTCAAGCGAGTTCAGATAGTTCACCATTGTGAGTACCAATTCAGTCAGCTTTGCTATTTGGTCTTGCCTGGGTTGCTGAGTTTGAATGGTGGTCATAATACTTACAAGATCCTTGAGTCCTCTTAGTTCATTGAGAAGCTGAGTGATACCAGACAGTTGGGAGGACTCAGCATGAGAAGATCTAGTAGCATCAGCTTGAGGAGGGTTCAAATCTTGAAGCAAGGACTGAGCAGAGGCAATGATTCGTCGTCCTGACTCAGTAGCATTCAAGTATGTGAATTGAGCAGCATGTGTCTCAGAGGCTGGAATTGAGCTTGATGGTGGTGGAGTTGGCTGTTTGCCAGATTGATCAGCTTGATTGGTGACAGGACTTTGATGCAGATTGGCTTCAGGAGCTGATTTATCAACATGTTGTGTTGGAGGTGGAGTTTGGTTAGTCATGTTGACCTCCTCAACTTGAGTGGGTAAAATTGAAGCAGGATTTGTTCCATCTTGAGGAGTTGGATTTGGATTTTCAAAGGTTTTGGCTTGTTTCTCATCCTGAGTAACAGAGGCTTGGTTTTGTACAAGATCCGTTGGAGGAGACTCAGGCTCAGCATCATGGGAGAAATATTTGAACTGAATTTTGGAGAGTTCAGCATCAATATCTTGAGGAGGGGAATCATCCAGAAGATCAATGTGCTTTTGTGCCTTCTTCTTGAGTCGCTTGAACCTTATTTCTTTAGGAGGAGATGGGTCAGCATGAATAACCTCCTCATCAGTATCAACTGTCTCTTCTTCCACAATTGGATTCTCATGTTGCTCAACGTGATCCTCAATAGCAACATTTTCTTCTTCCTCAATTCTCCGCTCAGCATCATCCTGATGTTGCTCAACATCAGTAGGTTGTTCCTGCTCGGTATTGACTTCTTCCTCAACATGAGTTTCTTGCTCAGCATCCTTGACCGGCTCAGCATGAGTTTGGTCTAGGTCAATTCCATGACCTTTTGGAGGTACAACTCAATCCAAGGGATTTGCTTCAACTGTCTTTGCGGTATGACCCTTCTTCCTTTTCATCAAAGGGGATTCCGGAGTTTCCTCTTCTTTATCCTCAGGCTCTTCTGGCCTCTTTCTTTTCTCTGCCGACCTAGGTGTACCTTGAGGTTGGTCAGTATCAACATTTTTAGCTCTGTTCATAGCCCGCTTCTTCCTGGGCACTGCGTCAATATCTTTTACACATGTTGCCAGCGCTTTTCTCTTCTTCTTGTCCTTAGGGGACTCAGCAGGAGCCTTCACTTCTTTCTCAGGCTCAGGCTCAGGCACATCTTCCTGTTCAGCTTCATCATTTTCCTCAATATTTTCAATTTCTTCATATCCTTTCAATGGTTGATTGTATAATAATCCAACCAGCAGAGCTGCTATGATCTCATTTCCCAAGGTATCAGTTTCATTTATGGTCTCGATTTGTTTATCTTCGAGGATCTTAGTGATTAAGGAACCTAACCGAAGTTTCTTACCTCCTCGCTGGAGCGCACCAACCAGAAATACCGGAAGGTTGAGAGGGGTGTAGGTCAGCATGTGCCATATGAAGCACTGCTCAAAGTTGGAGGCAGATGAGGCTGAGTTGAGTTTGGGGAAGATGAAGTTGGTCAATATGTAGTGTGCCATCTTCTATTCTTGCCCCATACACGTGCTGGGTATTTCACCTTTATGATTCTTGGGTTTGCAGAACTCCTTGATCTGGTCAAGCTTTTCCTTTGGTACCTTTTCTTTTGTTGTTCTAAACTCCATTCCTTCGTCTGGTAAGTTTAGCAGAGTAGCTAGATAGGCAGGGGTTATGGTGATTTTCTGTCCTTTGACCGTGGTCTCTAAATAGTCAGCATCTTCTTCATCAACGAACATGTTGGAATAGAACTCTCTGACCAGCCTAGGGTATGTTTTTCCGGTGAGTGAGAAGAGACTGGTCCATTTGTTCTTCTCGATCCAGTCACAGAACGGTTTCTCAGAAGTGATGAATCCTGGAGAGAACCATCTGCATTTTAGAACCTCCAAGTTGTTGACCTTCTTATGGACCTTGATCGTGTTCCTTTCTACTGGCTTTGATGAACCGGCGGGGTCAGCTTGAGTGGATTTGCCAGAAGTTTGGCCAAGCTGAGTGGTGAAGTTAGGGATTTCGTTTTTTCCGGAAGCCATTGTTACAGATGAAGGTTTTAAGGTTTAGGGAGAGAGAAGGGTTCAATTTCAGAAGATCTTAAGCGTAAAGAGTAATGAGTGTGGATCCTTCCACTACTTATAGAGTCTTGAATCATTCCTAATTAATGAACTAGTCGTTTTCTTCTTGGGATTTTAATCGACAAGGATTCTGCCATTTATGACAGGTTCGGCGCATGGGTATTCATTATTACTTGTGTTTTTCTAGGTATGATTTGTTACACGTGTCATTGTTCTTTGGTACACGTGGGCTTTTACTCAGTTTGCCAGAATATGAATCGTTTATGATACTGAGTATTTACTTCTACGTAGATGGATTTTCTATCTCTTAGTAACTCAACATACGTTAATCACTCAGCATGTACATCTACTCAGCATAAGGTGATTACTCAATATGTTTATCTACTCAGCACAGAATATTTACTCAACATTTTTATCTACTCAGCATAGACTATTAAGCTCAATGTGCAGTAGTTACTAGATTGATATCAGTCAGCATGACAATCACTCAACATTTATTCAAATATTTAGAATTATTGAAGAGGATTAGACATACCGATAGCTTCCCTTAGTATGTTAAATTGCTCACGAGCCAAAGGCTTGGTGAAGATATCTGCAAGCTGTTCATTTGTTGGCACATAGGTCAGCTTGATCTCACCCTTTAGTACGTGATCTCTGATGAAGTGATGCCTTATGCTGACATGCTTCATCCTGCTGTGTTGGATAGGATTCTTGGATAGATCAATGGCACTCTTGTTGTCACATTTGATCTCTATTGTCTCAGTTCTTACTCCATTATCCTCAAGCTGTTGCTTTATCCATAGGACTTGAGCTACACAGCTTCCAGCAGCAACGTACTCAGCTTCAGTTGTAGACAGAGCAACTGATGACTGCTTCTTGCTGAACCAGGATACTAGACAGCTTCCAAGGAAATGACATCCTCCTGAAGTACTCTTACGTTCTAGCTTATCACGTCCATAGTCAGCATCAGTGTATCCTATGAGTGTGAAGTCATTTGAAGTTGGATACCACAAACCTGCATCAACTGAGCTCTGCAAATATCTAAAAATTCTTTTTACAGCAATTAAGTGAGATTCTCTTGGGTCAGCTTGATATCTTGAACAATAACATACTGAGTACTGTATATCAGGTCTACTAGCAGTGAGATAAAGTAAGGAGCCTATCATACCTTGATAACCCGCGAAGCCCAAAACGGGTTATATTCATTTCGCAAGCCCAGCCCATATTAAAGCCCCATGGGCTAAGATTGGACGGGACCCGAATGAAGGAAGCGGGCGCAGCGAGTAAACCGCCCCGAATTCCTAAACGGAGCGCCAAGACTCCCACTTAGAACCACGTTCGTTGCCATGAAAACCACGAAAGGGACATGGCCTAAAAAGGGGTAACCGCCCTCAGAACGTGGCCCACTAAGGAGTAACCGCCCTCGGCGGTTACCCAAAAAACACCTATAAAAGGCCCTAAGAATAAGGGAGGAGGTACGTTCACATTTTTTCCCACAAAGCTATTGCTAAATTATAGACTCATTCTTACAAAAACTGACTTGATCGTCGGAGAGTTTTCCCGGAGATCCTGTCTCCGGTTTTGTTTTGCAGGTAACTCCGGCAAAGGATATCAAAGCGGATCCAGCAAGTTATCATTGGTGCGGTGAAGGTGGACCTTTTTTACCAACATTTGGTTAAAGGTACACGAAGAACATGTCAGAACCATCACGAACGACCGGCGTTACCACTAGATCAACCAGTATGAACTCCAGGGGACCACGGATTGCGAATTCGCAACCTGCAAGTGCACAGCCTGTGGTGCCTAGCTCATCGGGTCCTTCGGGACATATGGAACTTTGATCCTATAACGGGACAGCAGATAGTCCCCCAACAGGCACACGTCTCAACACCGATGGGCGGGTGGATGCCACCCAGAATTCACCAGCAGCGGATGGAAGAAGTCTGGCGAATACCCGATATTGACTTAGAAGATCAATTACGAAGCATGATGGAGCGAATGGGGTACTCGCCTAGGCCGAGAGAAGAGGTCCAGAGCGATTCACCTTTTGCCCCTTCGTTGCGGGAATTCATTCCAGATCACAGAATCAAAGCACCTGCCATACCAAAATACTATGGGGATCCAAATTCTGACCCTGAGGCTCATGTCAGGAACTACCGAGAGTTAATGGATGTTGCAGGGGCAAGCGAAAGCATAATTTGCAGGTTATTCTCGACAACTTTGGGCGGTGCGGCATCTGATTGGTTTCGATCTTTACCGGCAGAATCTATTCACAATTGGCAACAATATAGTCGAGATTTCTGTGCGAAGTTCGTGGGCTGTAAAGCGGCAGATGTGACAGATAGGCGGCTGAAGGAGATCAAACAGAGAAACTATAATTCCCTAAGGGAATTTGTTGTCGCCTTTAACGATATCCTGGTGCGATTGCAGAACCCGGATATCGTGAGTATTCGCAACATCATGGCGGATGGAACCACAAATTGGAGCATACGGGAAGAAATCATCCGTAACAAACCACGCACTGTAGCCGAGCTCATGAAGATAGCAAAGGAATTCATGGAAGTGGATGATGTCAACAGGGAACATAAGGCCCAAACTCGACGAGAAAGAGATGCCGCAAGAACCACTTCGGACAGTCGGCGTCAGACCCAGTCCAAAAGTAATTTTATTCGAAGAGGTGATCGTCCCTTTCAAGGTGGAGGACATCACACACCACTAAACACGACTCGCCAAGAGGTGTTACTTTGGATCGAAAAGAGCCCCTTGAAGAAGGATGTGCGGTTCCCCGAGGTGAAAGGCCGAACCAGTTTGGGGCGCTATCCCAGTAAGTATTGCAGGTTCCACAGGTTGAATGGCCATGACACAGATGATTGCTACGAACTGAAGAAGGAAATAGAAAAACTGATCGAGAGAGGCAAGCTGAGTCAATTTGTAAGAAAAGAAACAGCTGATGAGAAAACAACGCTCCCGCATGAGGGAGAAACACGGCCAGAAAAGAAGCAGAAGAAAGGGGTGATAAACGTGATAGCAGGCGGAATCTACGAGCCTCCAACAAAAAGAACTCACCGTGAACGGCGAAAGAGCAACACACATAGGGGGGATGCCCTCAATTACTCCTTTGCGAGAATCACGGAGCCACATGCGGATGCCCTGGTGATCACGATGGCCGTTGAAGGATGGGACGTCAAGCGGGTCCTTATCGACACAGGCAGTTCTTGCAACGTCATTACCCAGACAGCATTCAACAAGTTGGGAATCAACGACGAGCGGGTGGAACACACCTTCATGGATGTAACTGGTTTTGGGGGTCAATCCTCCTAAACAAGTGGGCAGGTGGTGTTGGAGGCAGAAATGGGCGATAAGAATCTAAAATGGCGAGGTGATTTAGAATTCGCAATTGTTGATCTCCCACTGGCCTACAACATAATTCTGGGACGGCCATTCCTGTCGGAGACGGAGTCGCTCATCTCAATGAAGCATTTGACGTTACATTTGCCAACACACCAAGGGCGAGTCATAGTTGAAGGTGATCAACTTGTATCTCACCAGGCCTATACATTATCACTTGAACCAAAACCGGAAGAGGGGGATAAAGTCGAAGAGAAGCTGCCGGCGGAAGCATTGGGAGAAACGGAACTATTCGCCATCTCGAATGACAAGAACGTGCGAATAGCGGCAGGACTCTCAGAAGAAACAAAGAAAGCCATTACCGAGGTATTGATCCAATGTGAGTCGGCATTTGCCGCCCCAAATGAAGTGCTAAAAGGAATAAGCCCAGACGTAGCAACCCATCGGTTGAATGTAGACAAAGGGGCAACCCCAGTGCGGCAAAAGAAGAGGGGACATGCTCCTGAGCGGCAAAAGGCGATTGAAAAAGCAGTGGCGGACTTGCTAAGGTCGGATGCGATTCGAGAAGTCACCTATCCGGAATGGCTAGCCAATGTGGTGCTAGTCAAAAAGCCAAATGAAACATACAGAATGTGCGTCGACTTCAAAGATCTGAACAAGGCATGTCCGAAGGATATGTATCCGCTTCCTAACATTGATATATTGGTAGATGGAACTGCAGGATATGAAGCCTTATCATTCACCGACGTGAAATCCAGTTACCATCAGATACCCATGGAGAAGGCGGATGAAATCAAAACATCGTTCATAACTCACCAGGCGACTTATTGCTTCAAGGTGATGCCCTTTGGATTGAAAAACACGGGAGCAACATACCAGAGGATGATGAATAAGATATTTTCAGACAAATCCGGCGAGAACTTCTCGATCTATGTTGATGACATGATCATCAAAAGCAAGAAAATGCAAGACCACCCGCGGGATATCAAAGAAATCCTAGAAGTGTTGATCAAATATGGCCTCAAATTGAACCCAGAGAAATGCACATTCGGAGCAAGAGCGGGAAAGTTCCTGGGTTTCATTGTTAGCGGTAAAGGGGTTGAGGCGAATCCTGAGAAGGTTAAAGCAGTAATGGAGATGAAGACGCCAAGGAACATAAGGGAAGTACAGAGACTGAACGGGCGGTTGGTGGCATTAGGGCGATTCATATCATGTTCAGCTAGGCGATGTCTACCTTTCTACAATGCCATCAAAAAATCCAAGTCCTTTGAATGGACGCCGGATTGTCAAGAGGCATTTGAGGGGATAAAGCGATTACTATGTTATCCGCCCTTAATGAGCAGGCCGAAAGACGGAGAAGATTTGTTTCTTTATGTATCCGTCACCAGCATGGCGATATGCATTGTGATGGTGCGAGAAGAAAAAGGGCAACAATATCCAGTGTACTACGTGAGCAAAGTCCTGAAGGATGCAGAACTCCGGTATTCGAAGTTGGACAAAATGGCCCTCGCAGTGATAACCACGGCGGCTAGATTGAAACCATACTTTCAGGCGCATACTATCATTGTGAGAACTGGCATCCCAATGCGAAAGGTACTGCAGAAACCTGACGCATCCGGCCGGTTGATGGAATGGTCAATTCGCCTGGGCGAATTCGATATCCGCTATGAAGGAAGACCAGCGCTAAAGAGCCAAGTGCTCGCCGACTTCGTGAACGAATTCACCTGGGATGATGATGAATGTCCAAAGGCACAAAAAGAAGAGTGGGGCATGTACACAGATGGGGCCTTATCTGCAGACGAAGCTGGGCTAGGAGTCATCATCAAGGGCCCGGAGGTTATTCGCATGTGCTATGCAGCAAAATTAACTTTCAAAACTACCAATAATGCCGCAGAGTATGAAGCAATGATATGCGGATTGAAGTTGCTCAATGAACTCACCCCAGAAAGAGTGGTAATCTACAGCGATTCCAAACTCATGATAAACCAGATCACAAAAAATTATCTGGTGAAACAGGAGGAGCTCGTAAAATACCATCAGGTAGTCGGCCGATTGACACAAGAGTTAACACACAAGGGAGTCGTTTGGGAGATGGTGCATGTTCCGCGAGGCCAAAATGCAAAAGCTGACGAATTGGCAAAGGCAGCGGCAAGTAGAGAACCATGGAGTCAAAAAGCATGCAGCTTGGAAATAAAATCGGCACCAGCATTCGAGGTTGATCAGATTATGATCATCGAGGAACTGGAAGACGATGAAGATTGGCGGATGCCAATCCGTCAATATCTGGAGCAGGGAGATTTGCCGGTTGATAAGAGCTTGGCCAGAAAAATAATTGGGCAGTCGGCACGATACTCAATGCGGGATGGAACTTTGTATCGGAAATCGTACACATGTCCATGGTTGAAATGCGTTAGTCGCAATGAAGGAGACTATGTGCTGCGAGAACTACACGAAGGAATTTGTGGCGCGCATGAAGCTTCGGCGGCATTGGCAAGAAAGGTCAAACTGCTGGGATACTACTGGCCCAAGGTGGTGGAAGATTCCCAGAAGATGGCTGCGGAATGTCACAACTGTCAAATCCATGCGAATGAAAAGCATGTTCCCGGAGCTGAACAAATCACTATAATGACGGCGTGGCCATTCGCAACATGGGGAATTGATATAGTGGGTCCATTCCCAGAAACAACAAAGAAAAGGAAGTATTTGATAGTCGCAGTGGACCACTTCAGCAAATGGGTAGAAGCGGAGGCAGTAACCGCATAAACACCTGAGCGAATGATCGAGTTCTTACGAGAGAACATTATCATGCGATTTGGGATCCCGCAGAAGCTTATAACCGACAATGGCACCCAGTTCAACTGTGCCAAGTTCAAAACATACTGCGAAAGCATGGGAATCAAGAATCATTTTTCTTCTGTAAACCATCCCCAATCAAATGGTATGACAGAAGTTACCAACATGGCCATGGTTCAAGGCATCAAGAAGCGGCTAGGTGACAAAAAAACAGGTTGGGCGGATGAGATACCCCATATGTTGTGGGCATACAGAACCTCTGTAAAGGCAGCAACAGGCGAAACACCTTTCTCGCTAGTTTATGGAGCCGAAGCAGTCCTACCTGTTGAAATCAAGTCGCCCACAGATCGGACAATTTATTATTGCGACACACAAAATCCTATCAACATCAGAGATGCTTTGGATTCTGTGGAGGAACGAAGAGAGAAAGCTTACATGCGAATGGCAATGTACCGCAATAGAATCAAGAAATACCATGAGAGAAGAATGCGAAAAGTAATAATCAACGAAAACGACTTGGTCTTGAAAAAAGCGGATAAAATACAATCCAGAGATGGCAAAGGCAAGCTGGGCGTCAACTGGATCGGACCATACAAAGTATCCAAGAAGCTGGGACCAGCCACTTTTGAAATAGAAGAAATGAGCGAAAAGAAGCTCCCGCGCACCTGGAATCTAGAGAATCTACGCCTATATAGAAAGGCCGAGTAGTTCGAGGAAATGACGAGTACTCTTTTTCCTTTTATGAGTTTTTCCCACTGGGTTTTCTGATAAAAGGTTTTAATGAGGCTTCGATCCCGCATAATTGGTGTACATATGTAATAAACTTTTTCTCGTCATCAATAAAAGTTATTACATTCACTCAGTATGTTACAACAAAATGCGGATTCTTTACAAAAACACATAAATGTGGTACCTCTTAAAGAAAGGCGGATGCATGATTACGCATCACTCGCAAAAAACCTTAGGGTTAAAATCAATAACACATAAATGTGTTGCCTCTTAAAGAAAGGCGGATGCATGATTACGCATCACTCGCAAAAAACCTTAGGGTTAAAATCAAAAACACATAAATGTGTTGCCTGTTAAAGAAAGGCGGATGCATGATTACGCATCACTCGCAAAACCTTATGATCAAAACTTATGACTATTTTCGAAAGAAGAATTATAAGTTAAGGCATAAAATTAAGCGAATAAACGAGTACTCAAAATTGCAAAAAGGGTCTGGCCACCCTAGCTATGAAGAAACATAAATATGGAGTCGGCAAAAAGACAAAGGGCACATATAAAGGGCAAAAAAGTGACAATCACACACATATGAAAAGCAACAACCGAAAGAAAATATATATATCAGAACGGTTTGTTACATGGTTTTTACATACAAAAGTCCAAATATAAGTTAAGCTATGCTACAGCTTCCTCTCCTTCGCCCCTAATGCCCTCCTGGACTGCGGCGACTCCCTCATCTCCTCCGATAGGAGGATCTACTTCAAGCGAATCCTCAACCCTTGAATCGGTAACCGCTTCAGTAACCTCTTCGGCGAGAGGTACCTCTTGCACAGGCTGAGAAACGGCTTGGGGTGCCTCTCCTTCTGCGGGCTGAATAGGGATCTCGCAGCCAATCGGAGGATCCTGAAGACTCTTCCAATCTAAGAAGAGTACCTCATCCATATCAGCATCCTCGGCTTCCAGCTTATCCCACTCCCCAGTTAAATCCTTTTCAGGGATGGGAACTTTGGGGCGGTTAAGTACTAGACCCTGATGCCCGTGCTCATAAGCCGCATGAATCCGCTCCCCATACCAGTAGATGCGGGCGCCATCTTCAGCCAAAACCTCCTCAACCCTCTTCTTTTGGGCCTCCTTGAAAGCAGCTAGGTCGTCGAGGGCTTTTTGCAGTTCATCGGACTTCGCCTGAAGGGATTTAAGGGCCTCCTCCTTCTCGCCCACGGCCTTCTGACAGGTGCCCTCTAGGACCTTCACCTTCCCTTGGACATCATCATAAAGCGACTTCTGAGTCGCCAATTCCGTACCAAGACTTTACAACTCCTTGGCTCGCTCTGCATCCCTTCGGAGAATGCCCTCAGCGAAATTGATAATCTGCATATAACACGTCTCACAAATAAAAATGGGCGAATAGAAATATGCGGTTACAATGAACACAAGATATTTGAAAGCGAAAGGACAAAGCAATAATATACTTCTACAGAACGCTTCTCGATCCCTTCCACAGCAGTAGGGAGCGATACTTGCTCGCGCACACGGGAGGCAGAGGGAAGTCGCCCGAGGACATTGCATATGGAAGATACAATATCCTTGCAAGAGAAATTCATGGCCAGGCCGAAAGTCCTAGTCCACCATCCGCTAATATCGGGGATTGGCTGAAAAAGCATAAAGAAAAATATCAAGAGAATGGCAGATAGCTCATGAGGAAAAAGTAGCAATACGAGAGGGAGTAGATCAAGATACCTCATGAATGGGGGTACTGCTCTTTCCTTTAGATGAGGCGGATACAGGTGCGCCGCCAACAGTAAGGGACACAGAAGTGTTCTTCTTTTTAGAACGAGAAGACTCTGTATCCGCACTTATCTTCCGCTTCCTGGTTAAAGGAAGATCCTCGGAGGCAGAAGCGGGACCTTGTGAAGCGGAAGCCCTAATCGGGGAAGCCGCCCTAATAGAAGGAATCGTCCTTCCAGAAGGATCCGCCCCTACAACGGAAGCGGTTTCCGTCATCCGCTTCTTTCTTCTCGCCAGGGCTTTGGCCTCCCGATCTGCAGCAATTTGAGATAAAGGATCACCCCTGCAAAGGGTTAAAAGAAACCATCAACTTGGAAATAAAAAGTACCTTGCACAAAAACGCGATAAGGAATATAGACAACACGATCCCCCTCGCGGTATGCAATCGCTACTCGGCTCCTTAGCATATGAAAGGCCTGATCGTATGTCCATACAAAAGGTGGAGTGCTCTTCAGGAACTTGATAACGGCGGATTCTTCCTGGCTGGGATACCCGAAGTTCAAACTCTTTACGTTGGGTCGGCTCCAGCAACGAAGGAAGTTCAGGTTCTCCTCATTAAACTTGATGAAAAAGTAAGATCGATCCCACTCGCGGATCTTGTTCAGCTTCTCGTCAAAACCATAGTATCCGCTCTGGTGGATGAAACCGAAATACCCCGCCGAGCTTTTGAAATGGTGGAGCTTAGAGAAGATTTTGGGCGAAAATGGAACCTCCAAACAATCCGCCAAGAATTTGTCCAGAGTCAAATCGGCCCAGCCGTTAGGATGCAATTGCCCGGACGCGATTCCGTAACCGCCTAGGACGGAAGCAATCTCATCCGCCAGCGGATAAGTGAAGCCGCAGATAATCTGGGCCACGAAAATAGTGAAGTACCCCTTTGGGTAATCGCCCGGTCCCCTATCCTCCCCAGGAATGATAATCTCGAGACCTCGGAGCCAGGGATAATGCTCCCGCAAATCATCGATTGTCTCTTGACAAACCAGACTTCCCGACCTGTCCTTCTTTGGTAACAAACGAGGGGTTGGGACAGGTGGCGGAATCAACTTTTTGGGGTTAAAACCTAAACCCTCGTCGGTTGTATTCGCCAGATGAAGGAATTCGGCGGGATGAGAATTACACCCAGGAGAGCTGGTCGAAGCTTCCTCAACCATCTCTTCGACCTCGTTAGAGACCTCGCGGACATAATCGTCATCAAACGGCGCGAAGTCGAGGTCTGATATGATCGATAAAAGGAAAACAGAAGCAAAAAGCCGAACAAGGAACAAATGTGAAAAGAAAAACTTACATGAAAAAGACAACACAGTGAAGTGACGGGATTAAGAGGTCAACGCCGGAAAAGAAGTAACGGAATTAAAAGGTCGACGCCGGAGAAAACGAAAGAGGGGAAATGCACAAGTTCAAAACTTTGAAATAATCGGACAAAGACGAAGCGTCCCCTATAAAAAGACCCTAAAAGGGCTCTTACTAGACCAAGGGGGAGGCATGTGATAACCCGCGAAGCCCAAAACGGGTTATATTCATTTCGTAAGCCCAGCCCATATTAAAGCCCCATGGGCTAAGATTGGACGGGACCCGAATGAAGGAAGCGGGCGCAGCGAGTAAACCGCCCCGAATTCCTAAACGGAGCGCCAAGACTCCCACTCAGAACCACGTTCGTTGCCATGAAAACCACGAAAGGGACATGGCCTAAAAAGGGGTAACCGCCCTCAGAACGTGGCCCACTAAGGAGTAACCGCCCTCGGCGGTTACCCAAAAAACACCTATAAAAGGCCCTAAGAATAAGGGAGGAGGTACGTTCACATTTTTTCCCACAAAGCTATTGCTAAATTATAGACTCATTCTTACAAAAACTGACTTGATCGTCGGAGAGTTTTCCCGGAGATCCTGTGTAACATCCCCAAAACCCTAACATATGAGTCTTCCCACATTCATATATATTTTCATGATTGAATACATACATTTTAGATTCATCTCATTGTCAGTAGAAGTTTTGTATGCATAATGCGATTATCGTGCGATTAGTAGGCGATTAGTGTGTCGTTAAGATGTAACGATTGGTTAATTGAGTTAGGACTTAAATGAATGAATTAATGAATTCATATGTCCTAAATTGATTAACTTACATTTGTGGAGGGCTGGATTGGAGGTTTGTGAGCAAGCACGAGGTGTCACTCAAGTAAGACAAAGTATGCCTCTTTGTTTTAACAATGATTGATACCACTCATTTCTCCTCATTTCCAGCCACAATTTCGACCAAAACTTCAGCAAACCTTCCTTTGATATACCCTAACATCCTCCAAACAAAACTCTTCCAATTTCTTCCATTTTCAAGCCAAACAAGTCAAGTTAGGAAGCATACTAGGTGATAGACACAAGTTGAAGGTTAATATGCTGTTTTAGCTTGTTTTCTCTGAGTTGGAGATTCTGAAAACACCTAGGTATGATCATAGGATTTGTTGTGGATGAGTTGTGATTGAGCTTGTTGAGTTTTGGTGTTGTTTTCATTGGTTTTAGGCTGTCCAAATGAAAGATATGTATCAAGTGCCCTAAACAGAAATCTAGGGTACTGCTTTCAGTCATTTTGGAGCCTGTTTTTCATATTGATATTGTTCGAATTTGAAGATACATAAAGAATAACATATGTTCCTATATGTGTTATGAAACCCTCTGTAAAATATGGGACTTTATGTATATACATATATGTGTAATATGTTTATTGAGTAGGCAGCTCACCCCTTGCCAACAGATTTTACAGGTTAGGTGGAGTTCTTCTTGCTTAAGGTCGCACCAGCAGTGTCAGTCCATTCTCATCTAGGCATTTTGGAGTCTTATGAATGTACTTTTGTTTTGTAAATCCTCTGTGTAGGATAATGACTTAAACGTGTATTGTAAATTATAAATGCTTTCTCTTATGTATAATATGTAAAATTTATATGAGATTGAAGTTTATATGATTGAGAATTGAAAACATGTCTATGACTGATATTGTGTGAGATATCATATGATCCAAATGAGGGGGTTACATCCTGTCTCCGGTTTTGTTTTGCAGGTAACTCCGGCAAAGGATATCAAAGTGGATCCAGCAAGTTATCATACCTCGATAAAGTTTACTATCTATTGACTTACTTTTCTCATCTTTGCATAGGACAGTATCAGTACCCATAGGGGTTGATATGGGCTTACAGTCTCCCATATCAAACTTCTTTAACATATCCTTGGTGTACTTGGACTGACTAATGAAGATGTCGTTCTTACCTTGCTTGATCTGAAGTCCAAGTAAGAAGCTGAGTTCCCCCATCATGGACATTTCAAACTCAGTCTGCATCTGTTTGCTAAACTCTTGACACAAGGATTCGTCAGTAGCACCAAATATTATGTCATCTACATAGATTTGTGCAAGTAGGGTATGTTTGCCCTTTTTCTTAATGAACAAGGTTGTGTCAGCTTTTCCTCTGACATAGTTCCTGGTCAGCAGGAAGTTGGTCAACCTCTCATACCAGGCTCTTGGAGCTTGTTTCAGGCCATATAGGGCCTTCTTGAGTTTATAAACGTGGTTTGGGAATTTTGGGTCTTCAAAACCAGGAGGTTGATTAACATATACCTCTTCGTTTATAAAGCCATTAAGAAATGCACTTTTAACATCCATTTGATACAGTTTGAAGTTCATGAAACTGGCATATGCACACAATATACGTATAGCTTCTAATCTAGCAACTGGTGCAAAGGTTTCACCATGATCAATTCCCTCTTGCTGACTATAGCCTTGGGCTACAAGTCGAGCTTTGTTCCTAACAACATTTCCATGCTCATCTAGTTTGTTTCTAAAAACCCATTTAGTCCCTATGGACTTTTGATTCCTGGGCTTAGGTACTAAATCCCATACCTCATTTCTTGTGAATTGGTCAAGCTCTTCTTGCATAGCATTGATCCAATATTCATCATGCTCAGCATCAGCAAAGTTCTTCGGTTCATGTACTGATACAAAGGCAACGTTGTTGAGGAACTTCCTAAGCTGATCTCTTGTCATCAGCTTGTTGTCAGCAGCATCAAGAATGGACTTTTCTGAATGTCCTCTTGGAATTTTTATTTCCTTAGGCAGTGTTGAGTTATTTGGAGCAGGTGTTTCTATAATCTCTGCAGGAACAGATTGGTCAGCAAAGGTAATTTCTGTTTCGTTTTTACCTTTGGTCAGCTCTTGTGCTGATGACTCAGCATGTCCATTCTGGTCAGCAGAAGCTGAGTTGGGTTCTTCCTCTGTGTGTTGAGTTGTTTTTCCTGCAGGGTCAGTTTCATCGAAATCTACATGGACTGACTCTTCTACTACCTGAGTCCTTTTATTATAAATTCTATATGCTTTACTGTTTGTTGAGTACCCCAGAAAGATCGCTTCATCAGCTTTGGCATCAAATTTTGCCAGATTATCCTTAGTGTTGAGTATAAAACATTTACACCCAAAGGCACGAAAGTATCCAATATTGGGCTTTCGTCCTTTCCAAAGTTCATAAGGAGTTTTCTTTAATATAGGTCTTACCAAGGCCCTATTCAATATATAACATGCTGTATTGACGGCTTCTCCCCAAAAATACTTTGGAAGCTTATTTTCACTCAACATTGTCCTAGCAATTTCTACTATTGTCCTATTCTTCCTTTCAACAACTCCATTCTGTTGAGGAGTTCTAGGGGCAGAGAAATTGTGGTCAATACCATTAGTTTCACAGAATTCATCAAACATTTGGTTTTTGAATTCTCCACCATTATCACTTCTAATGTGAGCTACTCTTAGGTCTTTGTCATTTTCAAGCTTTTTGACTAATGTAGTAAACATCTCAAATGTTTCATCTTTGCTACTCAGCAAGATGACCCAAGTATACCTAGAGAAATCATCTACAGTAACTAAGGAAAATTTCTTACCTCCCATGCTGAGTGGCTGGATAGGTCCGAAAAGATCCAAATGTAGTAATTCCAATGGTCTTTTGGTTGAGACAATATTTTTGCTATGAAATGACTTTTTGGTTTGTTTACCTTGCTGACAAGCATTACATAGTTGATCTTTTTCATATTTTAGTTTGGGTAATCCTTCAACTAGTTGCTTTCTAGCTAATTTGGCTAGGAGGTCCATGCTGACATGCCCAAGTCTCCTATGCCATAGCCAGGAGTTGTCCTCTTTAGACACTAAGCATATATTTTTTGAAAATTGTTTTTCCAAACTCAACATGTAAACATTTTCTACACGAGGGGCTATTAAAATCAAATCATTTGTTTTTCCCTCGAGTATTTGACACTTAGTATCATCAAATATAACCTTTCTTCCACTCTTGCAAAGCTGAGCTACGCTTAGAAGATTATATTTGAGACCTTTAACTAAGGAGACTGACTCAATTTTAGGGTTACCTCCGATAGTTCCTGAGCCAACTATCTTACCCTTCTTGTTGTCTCCAAAGCTTACACTACCTCCTCGTTTAAGCTCTAGTGTGATGAACTGAGTTTCATCACCTGTCATGTGTCTTGAGCATGCGCTGTCTATGTACCAAAGTTTTGATTTCTCCACGCATGTCAAGCTGACCTGCATTTTAAACTATTCGTTTTTAGGTACCCAATTCTTTTTGGGTCCTTTTTTGTTAGTGTAAACAGGTGCAAAATCATATTTCAACTTGTGACGACATACTTTTATGGAATGCCCTTTTCTTCCGCAGAAGTCGCATTGGACAATCCGCTTATTATGCCAACACACATCTTTTGTGTGCCCCCTTTTTCCACAACACTCACATTGAGTGAATTGCTTATGCTGACTAGTACTTGCGTACTCAGCATGGGGTTTATTTCTACTTGAGCCATTCACTTGACTCTGTAAGGTTGTGACATCCTTTCTAAGTTTCTTTGACTCAGATTGGACCTCTGTGACAAACTTATGCATGATTTGCATGTTGGTATGTAAATCTGAGTTGTCCTGGAGGAGATATCGGAGGTCACTCAGCTTGACCTCTTCAATCTCGTCACATCGCCTGCTGAGTGATTTTATTTTGTTATTGCATTTTTTAGTTAGCTTATGTAAATCACTCAGGGCATTTACCATCTCATTTCTAAACAAAAGTAAGGGTGTTACCTCATTGTTGTTTTCCTCCTGCTCAGAATCTCCAGAGAGATCAGCTTGTTCAGATTGAGATTGGTCAGCTCCATCATCTGCCATGAAACATATGTTGGTTGTTTCATTTTGTTCAGTTTCAGACGATGTTGACTCATCACTGTCACTCCACGTGGCCACCATTGCCTTTTTGCTTCCATTCCTATCTTTCTTTAGATTAGGACAGCTTGACTTAATGTGCCCAGTTTGATGACATTCATAGCATGTGACAGGCTTGGAGCTGTCCTTTTTGTATCTGGTGTCACTGGACTCTGCTCTGTGTCTATCTCCTCTCTTGTATGGTTGATAAGTGTCCAATTCAACGTTCAAATGTTCACTTTAGTGCTAGGTTATTTAATTAATTTAGTGTTATTTCGGATATTATTGCTTGTTTTGGTATGATTTGTCTCCACAGGACTCAAATGATTAAAAGGAGCGGAATTGGACTTAACTTGAAACAAATTTGGACTAAAAGGGAATTTGGAGCTGATTCAGAGGAGCTGAAACGAAAATGGAGTTAGTCTTGCCCAAGACTAAGGATTTCGGGAATCGCAGACTCCAGAATTGATCAGGACTCTCCTTTATTCTATCAAGAATGAATCTGGACAGTTGGGAATGACTAAGCATGCACGAAATTAGGAGATATGGGAAGATTAGAAAAGATTTGTGATTGGGAAAGATATTATTTTGTTAGCTAATTTTTAGGGATATATTTTCTCTACAAAACATTAGGTTTGAGGGGAGATTATCTCTCTCTCTCTTCTCTCTTAGATTTTTACATTCCCAGAGAATGTAACTTTCATACTGGGAAAACTCGAAACATTTTATTTTGTTCTTAATGGCTATTCATAGCTAACTTCTTTATTTCGGTTAAGGGATAATTCAAAGGCAGGAATCTTCAAGTATTGTGAGATCGTTTCTCTTCTAGTATTTTCTCTTTATTCATATCATTTGTTTATTCACTGTGTTTAGGGATTTTATCTCAATTGTTAGTTTGCTTTTGAATGATAAGGCCGATTGTTCATTTGATTAAACTAGCATATAGCTGTCTGATTAAACTAGATAATCAGCGAGTCATTATTTAGTTGAATCTGAATAAGTAGCAATTGATGCTATAAAGTTGAAATCTAGATTGTATTTGGGGATAATCAGATTGACAACTGAGAACTCTCCATGTGACATTAATACATCTATTTTCGACTTTATCACATCAAGTGAATGAGTAATTAAGTTTCTGAATCGATATCGCTGAGAATCGGTTGGCTTAGATTAGGTTCTTCTAATTCATAACGCTGTTAACGGGTTGAATCTTAGCCGCTGAGGTAAGGTTATTCGTTAATTAGGAGTTAACTACAGTCTTACTTGGTTAATTCATTATTTAGGAAGAATATACCAAACTAATCTGATATGTAATTTAGAAGAAACATCATTTCTGTCAATGATCAAGACTAACTAAATTCCTTGCCTGAGAATCCCTTAGCTGAAATTCTAATTAATCATTTTATTCAATTTCAACTCAACTCTATTACTTTTGTCAATTTAGCAATCAACTATTCCAATTCCCCCTTTTTACTTTTTATTTATTTGCTTGGTTATATTTACAATTAGATCAGTATTAGTCCTTTGGGTACGACCTTTGCTTACCCTTGTGCAAGCCTGAGGGCTGTGAAGTTATATTTTATTTTTGGTGGATTCGACAACCGTCAAATTTTGGCGCCGTTGCCGGGGACTAATCTAACTTGATTTAAAGCCATTTATGACCAGGTCTGAAACTTCGGAGCAACTTCTTTTTAATTCAGAAATAGAAAAAACAGTAAGAAAACTCTGAAAAGAAGCAAAACTGCAGAAACTACAAGGGGCTGAAACTTCAAGTTCTAGTGAAGAAGAGGGAATTTCCAGCGAGGAAAGTGAACCATCTGAAGTAGAAACAATGGCAGAACGAACTCTGACGCAACTTCATGCACTCAAGCTGATCAGCAAACCTTGTGTGTCACATACCCAAACCTAGATGCGGCCTTTGAGCTTAAGTCAGGACTGATTCATTACTTGCCTAAATTCCATGGGATGGAAAGTGAAAACCCACATAATCATCTAAAAGAGTTTCATGCTGTCTGTTCAGGTATGAGCCCACAGGGAATTACTGAGGAACAAGTTAAATTAAGAGTTTTTCCTTTTTCTTTGCAGGATGCAGCTAAAGACTGGTTTCTCAACCTACCCTCCGGATCCATCACAACATGGACCGGCATGGCTCAAGCATTCTTAGAAAAGTATTTTCCAGCCTCACGTGCAGCAATGATCCGTAGGGAGATCAGTGGTATAAGGCAGAAGGATATTGAGACACTCCACGACTATTGGGAGAGGTTTAAGAGACTGTGTGCAAGCTGTCCCCAACATGGGATAACCGAACATTCTCTTATTCAATATTTTTATGAGGGAATGTTGGGTATGGAAAGAAAGATGATAGATGCTGCTAGTGGGGGAAGCCTCTTTGATAAAACACCAACTGCAGCTAAAGAGCCAATTAGAAGTATGGCAGCCACATCCCAACAGTTTGGGAAACAACAAGAGCCTCCACGAAAAGCATACGAGGTAAGCACCTCATCCATTGAGGAGAAACTTAATGCACTGACATCTCTTGTTCAAAATCTGGTTGTAGGGACATCGGTTCAAGCTAAGGCATGCGGGATCTGTACAGTTACTGGACATGCCACAGATGAATGTCCCACATTACACGAAGGTACACCGGAACAGATCAATATCGTCCTCGGATATCAGGGACATCCCCCAAGGAAGTATGATCCATACTCAAATACATATAATCCTGGACTGCGGGATCATCCGTACCTCAGCTACAAGCCGCAAAGTAATTGGTTCAACCGAATATTCCCCAACAGTACCAAAGACCTCAACAATATAGTCCCGTTCAAACGAATCTAAATTCAGGTATGGCGTCTAGTTTTATTGATCAGTCTGTTGTGTCTAACTTGTTGAAATTTCAGGAAGAACAAGGCAAGGTCAATGCCAATGTTCAAGCAAACTTCCAAAACTTGGAAAAACAAATGAGTCAGATAGCAGCCACTCTGAGTGCAATACAGTCCCAGGGGAAGTTACCTTCGCAAACTGAGACGAATCCGAGGCAAAATGTGAGTGCAATCTCGCTTCGCAGCGGAAAAGAATTAGTCTTTCCCAAGGCTAAATCTATTCCTGAATCTGAACAAGTTGTGTCGGGAGAGTCCACGAGTAGAGAGGAGGTAATAGAAAAAGAAAAGGAAGATTCAGTAGGTAAGTCATCTGGAGAGAAAACCATGAATCAACACACACCTTTGGTAATTAGACCACCTTTCCCTGATCGTTTAGCCAAGTCAAAGAAAGAAAATGAGGAGAAAGACATCTTTGAGACGTTTCGCAAGGTGGAGGTAAATATTCCATTGCTTGATGTTATTAGACAAATACCTCGATATGCTAAATTCCTTAAAGAATTATGTACTAACAAGATTAAAAAAATTGGGTATGAAAAGATTACCATGGGTGAGAATGTGTCTGCTGTACTCCAAGGGAAAATGCCCCAAAAATGTAAGGATAAAGGTATGTTTGCAATTTCTTGTCAAATTGGGAATACTAGCATTAAGAGGGCAATGTGTGATTTAGGAGCATCTATAAATATCATGCCTATGTCTATTTATTCGTCCTTAAATGTTGGACCTCTTGAGGAAACGGGAGTAGTGCTTCAACTTGCTAACCGATCTATTATTTACCCCGAAGGGCTGTTGGAAGATGTTTTAGTTCAGGTTGATGGTTTAATTTTCCCAGCTGATTTCTATGTCATAGACATGGAAGATGAAGATCACCCTTCAGATTCGTCAGAAATCCTATTAGGTAGACCATTCCTAACAACAGCTCGGACAAAAATCGATGTTCACAAAGGAACACTGACTATGGAGTTTGATGGTAAAATTGTTCAATTTGATGTTTATGATACCATGAAATTTCCTAATGAAGTGCATTCTGTTTGTGGCATAGATGTTATCGAGCTAATAACGCAACAAGCTTTTGAAGTATGTAGAGAAGACAAGTTGCAGGTAGTAATAGAAGAAAGCTTCGATGTGAACAACAAAATAAAGGAGAAAAGCGTGGAGCTTGGAGAAGCTGTGCAGGAAGTCATGCAAGAAATAGCAGCGCTGAAATCAAAACCGGAAAATTCTGATGTTAAAACAATTTCTCGTGCTAATCAACGCCCATTACCTTCCATTTTGCAGGCACCAAAACCAGAACACATAGCCTTATGGGCGATTAAGCAGTGTGACATGAATATTGATGGTGCAGTGGAAACTCAGAGCTTGGAGAATGGGAATGTGCAAAAAGTAAACGGCCACCGACTTAAGCCGTTTTATAAGAATATCCCAATTGGAGTCCTCGAAGAAGTGCAATATCTTGATCCAGGAGACTAGCCTTAGAGCTCAAGAACGTCTGGCCATAGACGCTAACTAGAGGCGCTATTGGGAGGCAGCCCAGTTTTGGTCTTGCCCAAGACCAACGTTTATCATTTATATTCAGTCTTATTTTTTATTTTATTTATTTCATGTAGGTTAACTAATTTAGTTAGCATCATCTTCTCCAAAGGGCTTGAATTTCTGAGTTTTGATTTACAGATATGTAGGAAAGAAAAGAATGGAGGAATAGAGGCCTAAAGAGGTGAAAAAAAGAGAGGAGAAAGTCAGCAAATTAAAACAAAAGGCCCATTATGCTCTGGGTAAAAAGAAAAATAGAGGAAAAGGTTTTGATTTACCCATTGTTTATTCTCAATTTACCTTATTCCCTTTTTAATTTTTGGTTAAATCAATTTCTTTTTTTTCCCTAATTCCACTTATCCCTCACCACTCTCCTTCCCCTTCAACTTCAATAATCCACCACCGCCACTCACTTTAATTTTCCACTTGAATTTCTTTCCTACATATTTGACTACCACCACCCTCACTATTTCTATTCCCTTCAATCTCTAACAAAATCGACCCTACCCCCGCCTCTTCAACCCGCAGCAACAATCATCTGTGATTTACACAGCACCACCGATGGCAGTCATCTCTAGTGACCCAGCACCACCTTTGGTCGCTGCACCAACAGTCATAGAACCACTACCGATAGGAGGACGCTGCCCATCTGGTTTCACGATTCAAAGGAAACACGACACTCTACCGCCCCATTCACCACCGATTTGTAATTTGCAGACCCACTGCATTAGGCAAGGTAGGAATTTCTGAAAAGTAGTTGTGTGGATGTTGCTACTCTTGTTGAATTGGATTTAAAATCTGATTTTGATAAGTTTGTTAATGGAATATGTTGGAGTTAAAAAAAAATTGCCATTAAATTTCCTGTTTTTGATGATTTGGTACAAGAATTTTGTAGCACCTTTGAGTTTTAATGTGATTCAAGAAAATTGGATTTAGATTATGAGTGTATTCATTTTAGGTTGCTAAATCAAGATCATCACTGGTCCATAACCGAGTTTTGCATTGAGATTGGTGTATTCCTGGATTCCTGATTTGTGAAATCTGATGCATATGTGATTTTGATGAACATATATATTTTTTTTAAGGATTTTACATTTGAGTCTGCACCCAAGTTCAAGCCATCTAAGACCAAAGCTCGTTATTTTCTCAATCATGTTGTTTGTTTGATGCATCCTTTCTTGGCCATTAATTACGCAGCTAGAAATAAGGATACGATGACCCAAGTATTTATATTTGGGATATTTGATCACATCTTAGGCTGTGAATCTTTGAGAATGTTGCACAAACTGATAGACACATAGCCTGTACCTCACCACCTCTTGATATAGAAGTTCTGAAAAATATGCATTTGTTACGCCGAGAAGGGCAATCTTTGTTTTTTGATACAGGAACGTTAAATGAGATCAAGGAAATACGTGCAAATCAAGAGGCTTACTTCGAGTATGTGAACTTTTTTTTCAAACCTTCCCATAGAAAGATGAGGCACGAGGTTCCCTCCTCCAAAAAGGGCAGTAAGCACAATTTCTCTTTCACTTTATTTTTCTCCTGTTTGTTGCCCTTCGCCCCTAATTGTGTGATTTTCGCACCGAGACAGTGCGAGGAGAAAGTGGGGGAAGGGTTTTTGATATAGAAGTGTATTTTTTTTGTTTGTTTTGATTTTGTCTAACTTTCATTGAGATATACTGATACATTGCCTCATTTTATGCC
This sequence comes from Euphorbia lathyris, assembly GCF_963576675.1. Classification (NCBI taxonomy): domain Eukaryota; kingdom Viridiplantae; phylum Streptophyta; class Magnoliopsida; order Malpighiales; family Euphorbiaceae; genus Euphorbia; species Euphorbia lathyris. The sequence continues at coordinate 96,266,299 of NC_088910.1, forward strand.
TGTTCTTTCCAGAATTTCTATCTATTTTTCTCTGCAATAGTGTGGGGTGTCCACCCTTTGTTTTGTCCCTAGAAATAATAATGCTAGCTCTCAGTTTTGCACTCGGTTGAAACTAGGTTGCCAACTTAGCACTGAAACCCATTAGTCTTGTTTTGAGTAAAGCTGTCGATTTCAAAAGGTCAGGGTTGCACAATTGTCTTGAGCATGCATATGAACCACTTGATTAATTTCCCATTACATGACAGACGTTTTGAATGAAACAACACCAATTTACCCCAATTTTTGGAAAGTTTTTGAGCCTAAATGCAAGAACAAAAACATTACACTTTGTTCTATATTTTTCTGAGTGTTGTCCAATTCTAGTTTGAAATTCTAGAACTTGCCATGTTATGCATTTCGAGACCACATTGATGTATTCGAGTATTAACAATGATAAGGGAAGTAGGTTTTTTTTCTGTTAGCCATTTCAAAATAAACTTTGCATCCTTAGTCTTGTCCAGGACTAACAAAAAATAACAGTACCAACCCTTAGTTAGCCACATTTGAGCCTTTCCCCGTTCTTGACATACCCCTGTTCAAGTCCCTTGGCCAGGGATGTTCTAGCCATCAGAGTCTGTACATTCTCTCGCTTATTTATGTGTTTAGTTGTTGCTTTAAGCAATCTCCATATTTGAATTAACCACAAGCTCATCAAAGTATGAGGATTTAGCATAAGCCTTTTGCTTATATGTGGTTGTGCTTCAAAAGGTGTCTAAATGGACATTAGCTTGGAAAGTAGTAGCTTTCTTATTCTAGTTTGAAATATTATCTTTAGAAAAAAAAGCCTCAAAGAAAAAAAAAGAGAAAAAGAAAAAACCAGAGGCACAAAAAAAAAGAAAAAAAAAAACAGAAGCAAAAAGAAAAAAAAATGTTTCGTTAACTTACTCATTTCAGTATGTCTATAGTTGTTTAAGTTTGTCTTAAACATTCATTCATTCTGAAGTTTAAGAATTGTGAGTCATTTGTAAATAATCGTGTCTTGATTCCATTTTGGCCATTTTCAGAGTAAATGTACATTTTTATTACTCTCGATTTCCCTTTCTTCCTCATTTCCTTTCTAAACCTTAACCCCAGCCTACGCTACACCCTGTTTTAAGTCCCTTTGATTTAGTGTCTTGAATTCATACTAAGTGGTGGAGATTTGATATATTAGCAAGCTTATGGTAATTTCATTCTAGGTTGCGACTTGAGTGATTTCTTGAAATTAATTATAGCCTAAACACTTGAGTGCAATGAGCGATTTCCGTGAGGGTGTTGTTGATTTTAATTCATACCTTATGTACATGGTCAAAAGCTTGTTTGCTGAGATTTTTCAAGTGGTTACATTGTATGTTTAAACATGAATAATGTCTTGGCTTTAAGAGTTGATGGCTGATAATCTTTACATTATGAGGGGGGGTCGGGAAAGGTTGGTAAACACGAAATCATAAGAGTAAAGAACTGTTGACATGATCTGATATGCTTAGGGACAAGCATTGGGTAAGTGTGGGGTGTTTTGATAAGTGTCCAATTCAACGTTCAAATGTTCACTTTAGTGCTAGGTTATTTAATTAATTTAGTGTTATTTCGGATATTATTGCTTGTTTTGGTATGATTTGCCTCCACAGGACTCAAATGATTAAAAGGAGCGGAATTGGACTTAACTTGAAACAAATTTGGACTAAAAGGGAATTTGGAGCTGATTCAGAGGAGCTGAAACGAAAATGGAGTTAGTCTTGCCCAAGACTAAGGATTTCGGGAATCGCAGACTCCAGAATTGATCAGGACTCTCCTTTATTCTATCAAGAATGAACCTGGACAGTTGGGAATGACTAAGCATGCACGAAATTAGGAGATATGGGAAGATTAGAAAAGATTTGTGATTGGGAAAGATATTATTTTGTTAGCTAATTTTTAGGGATATATTTTCTCTACAAAACATTAGGTTTGAGGGGAGATTATCTCTCTCTCTCTTCTCTCTTAGATTTTTACATTCCTAGAGAACGTAACTTTCATACTGGGAAAACTCGAAACATTTTATTTTGTTCTTAATGGCTATTCATAGCTAACTTCTTTATTTCGGTTAAGGGATAATTCAAAGGCAGGAATCTTCAAGTATTGTGAGATCGTTTCTCTTCTAGTATTTTCTCTTTATTCATATCATTTGTTTATTCACTGTGTTTAGGGATTTTATCTCAATTGTTAGTTTGCTTTTGAATGATAAGGCCGATTGTTCATTTGATTAAACTAGCATATAGCTGTCTGATTAAACTAGATAATTAACGAGTCATTATTTAGTTGAATCTGAATAAGTAGCAATTGATGCTATAAAGTTGAAATCTAGATTGTATTTGGGGATAATCAGATTGACAACTGAGAACTCTCCATGTGACATTAATACATCTATTTTCGACTTTATCACATCAAGTGAATGAGTAATTAAGTTTCTGAATCGATATCGCTGAGAATCGGTTGGCTTGGATTAGGTTCTTCTAATTCATAACGCTGTTAACGGGTTGAATCTTAGCCGCTGAGGTAAGGTTATTCGTTAATTAGGAGTTAACTACAGTCTTACTTGGTTAATTCATTATTTAGGAAGAATATACCAAACTAATCTGATATGTAATTTAGAAGAAACATCATTTCTGTCAATGATCAAGACTAACTAAATTCCTTGCCTGAGAATCCCTTAGCTGAAATTCTAATTAATCATTTTATTCAATTTCAACTCAACTCTATTACTTTTGTCAATTTAGCAATCAACTATTCCAATTCCCCCTTTTTACTTTTTATTTATTTGCTTGGTTATATTTACAATTAGATCAGTATTAGTCCTTTGGGTACGACCTTTGCTTACCCTTGTGCAAGCCTGAGGGCTATTTTATTTTTGGTGGATTCGACAACCGTCAATGGTCGTTTGCTGTTTCTGTCATTTCTTCTGAACAGCTTCTTCATTTTTCTAGTAAACATGGCCATTTCTTCATCATCAGTTGACTCAGCTTCAGTGGAGTCAGATTTCATGACTAATGATTTCTGCTTCTTATCTTCGGTTTTCTCCTTAGCTTCAAAAATTTTCATGGAGATTTCATGGGTCAGCAATGAACCGATCAGCTCATCATATTTGTATATGGTCAGGTCCTGAGCTTCCTCTACAGCAGTCTTCTTAGCTTGCCAGCTTTTGGGAAGACTTCGTAAGATCTTCTTCATTTGTTCTTCTTCAGTGAAATTCTTACCGAGTCTTTTAAGCTCATTTATTATGTTGGTGAACCTGGCATTCATTGCTGAGATGTCCTCATTGTCAGTCATCTCGAACAGCTCATACAATCGCATGTGTTGGTTCACTTTGGATTCCTTGACCTTGCTGGTGCCTTCATAAGTCACTTCCAGCTTCTTCCAGATCTCATGTGCTGACTCACAACCTGAAATCTTATTGTATTCTGCAGCATCTAGAGCACAGTGAAGCATATTGATAGTCGAAGCATTATTTTGTAATTTTCTGAGGTCATCCTCTGTCCACTCAGCTTCACTTTTAACAATTTTCTCATTGTTAACAGTTTTGTATGGCACATGTGGACCTTGAACAATTGCAAGCCATGCACTCATGTTTGTGGCTTGAATAAAGTTCTTCATCCTATTCTTCCAGAATGTATAATTTGACCCAAAGAATAGGGGAGGTCCAGTGATTGATAATCCCTCAAGGAGTATCTGTGTTGTTTGGTTCCCGGGAAGGAAACGAGTGCTATTCTCACCCATTTTTCGGGATCAGCTCAAGATTGTTAGATCTTTGAGTAGTGAGTTTTTGGCTCTGATACCACTTGTTGGTCCCTAGTAATTAGTTCCAAGGGGGGATAGGAACTAATGTAACTTTTTCGCTTTTAATTATGCTGACTTAATGTTATTTTAAGAGTTTGTTAACTCAGCGTGTTGGTCAGCACGGCCGATTGATTAGTCAGACAGTTTTAGTTCTATGCTGACTAAGACTACTTGACCTGAGAGTTCGGAATTGACTCTTGAGAGGTCAGCTTCCAACTCAGCACTCAGATTTACTCAGTCTCAGTTTTAACAATTTATATGCTGAGTAAATATCACAAGCAACACATGCACACACACACACATATATATATATATATATATATATATATATATATATATATATATATATATATTGAGAGAAAGAGTTTAGAAGTTACTCAGCACGACTTATCCTGGTTCGGCCTCTCTGCCTACGTCCAGTCCCTAGTTCCTCCTGGGATTTTCAATCCAATACTGAGCTCTTTCAAGGTAGAGCACAAACCCTTTACAAGGCAGTGAGTATGCAAGAGTACGTCCTCTATTCGTCTACTCAGCTCCTACTAAGTACTACAACCCAGCACTTAGATTTTTCTACCACTGAATGCTTACAACCAAGCACTCAGCATACACTCTCAATATTACAATTGATAAACACTTGTTCTCTTTTCAGTAAAGAACACTTTAGAAGATTACACAGAATCACTCTAGCATTTACACAAAGAATAGAAGATTTGGTGTAAGATCTTTGTATTTGAGTGCTTTGAAGATTTCTCTCTTGGATTTTTCTTCTTTGTAATGCGGCAAATGTCCAAGTGAAATCCTTGTCCATTTTATAGATGAATTCTGGAGATTAGACCGTTTGAATTTGGTGTGTCCGTTGATTCCAAAACGGCTCTTTTAGTAGACAGCTTCTGGTCAGCTTCAGTTTTGCAGGCCAATCCTGTCATCTGTTTTCTTCAGGTGTCAGCCTTGTCTTCTTCCTACAGACTTGTCTTTTTGTGGCAGTTGTCTTTTACCAATAATCCATTGACCCATGTTTCTTGGAATTAGTCTTCTGTGTATTTTCGAGGCTTCAATTATTGGTGCAGAAGATTGGCAGACTTTGTCCTTTAGTGAACGGATCCTTCATGCTATCCTGACTGTCACTCAGCTTCATTCGTTATTTTCGAATGTTCAACTTCCATGATGAGTTCCTTCTTAGTCAGCTCCGTTTTGTTTATACAATTCTGAAGGAGTCTTCTGATTTAGTTAGCTTCATTCTGGCAACTCTGAAGGAGACTTCTGATACTGAGTTCTACTCAACTCAGCTTCTATTCTTTCATGCTGAGTTCCATTCCACTCAGCTTGGCTTATGCTGACTTTTGTCCTGTCTAACTTTATATATATATTTTTGCACTCAATATTGAACAAACACATTAGTACAATTAAATAAAGCATTTAAATTTAATTGCCTCTTAATCATGGATGATTTTGTCAAATCAAAATCTTGTGGAAAGGTGTTTCAACAACACATTCCAAGGCTCTGCAACTTCCAATGGATCCTCATTTCAAGCTTACACAGGACAAGGGTGAACCTTTACATGATCCAGCTGTCTATCAACACCTTATTGGTAAATTGATTTACCTTACTATTACAAAGCCTGACATAGCTTTCCCTGTCCAGTTGCTCACTCAATTTCTACACCAACCTACTTATGTACACTTGCAACCTGTTAAACGCATTCTCAGATACTTGGTTGGAACTTCATCTCAGGGAATTTTGCTTGCTTCTTCTTCTGCTGCAAAACTGACTGCCTATTGTGATAGTGATTGGGCCAGTTGCTCTCTCACACGCAGGTCTACTACTGGTTTTTGCATTTTTCTGGGTCATTCCCCAGAAGGCTAAAAAGCAATCTATAGTTGCTCGATCCTCTGCTGAAGCAGAGTACAGGGCAATGGCTCTTACCACATGTGAGGTTACCTGGCTGGCAGCTCTTCTACAAGATCTTGGTCTCACAGACTTGCCTCCTACAATTCTTTATTGTGACAATCAAACTGCTCTCTCCATTGCTGCGAATCCAGTGCTCCATGAACGCACAAAACATATTGAAATTGACTGTCACTATGTTCGTGATCAAGTCAAGGCTGGCACCATCATCCCTGCTCATGTTTCCTCTGCTGATCAAATTGCAGATGTCTTCACAAAGGTGCTTCCGGTCAAGAATCACCAACGCCATGTTCACAAGCTTGGAGCTTCTCCTTCCACTCGACCTCCAGCTTGAGGGGGAGTATTGAGGAGCTCTCTAGCTGATTATGCTTTTATGTGTAGTTAATAGCATTTTGTCCAAATAACCTCTCCTTTATATTTTGTACCGTTAGTTTCTTTTGGCTGGTTGTGAGGTTGTTATCTTTGTTTGTCTTTTTGCTCTTTATAAGCTGTAAGGATTCATTTACTCTTACAATGATGAAACAACCTTTTTCACAGGTTTTCTCTCTCTTATTTCTCTGCCATTTTCTCTGAAAGTATTCTTTGATATTCCTTAGTATTGTGATCTGATTTGGGAATTATTTGTCATCAATAAAGAGTACTAGTAACACAAACAAATTTTTTTTTTTTTTTGCTTGTAAAGCCATCTTCATAGATAATCTCCATATTAACTGATATATTTTGATACAAATCTACAACTAACAAAGACTTATGGTACCGAAACGAACTTTTCTCTAACTTTTATATTCCAAAACTATAAGTGCATCATTTACATTTCACAAGATAGAAACATCATGAAGAATTAATATAAGAACATTGAAGAAGGAATACATATCTCTTAATGAGATTATACAAACATATGATGAATTAGAATGGTTCTAGAATCCAGGGACAATGCCATATCCAGTTTCAGCGAACATATGATCCACTTCAACATCAACATCAGCATCAGTATCTGTTGATCTCTTAGCAAAGCGGCCTTTGATTCTAGGTCTAGTCTCTGCATAGGCCTTTCGTGAAGCATACCTAATTGTTTTCTCAAACTTCCTGGTCTTCTTCTTCTCTCTGTATCTTAGTACCCTTGCTTCCCTGTCCCTTGGACTCAGTAGGGTTGACATCTCAATTGAAGGGTTTGAGAAAAGATCAATTGTCCCTTTTGGAGGTCTTGAATATTGTGACATGTTTGATACCTCTTCCAATTCCATTGTTGAATCAGATACCATTCCCACATCCATTGATGATACCGGAACCTATTTAACAATGCCAAAATTAATAACTTATTATTCTATAAACCTCATGTCAAGTTTCATGAACTATTACAATATTAAGACTATACAATCAGGTAGAAATCCAATATCCTGACTACTGATGGCTTGAAGAAAAGGTAAAACAAAAAACTAAAGTGCTTGAAAGTTTGGCCATTAGATTCCCCAATTGAGAGGAGCAATCCGAGAATCAAAAGAGCACAGGAAAGGTATTTCTAGGGAATAAAATCTTTGCATTCCTAAAACTTTAACCTGTATGCATCTCAAAAAGTTCGTTTTTTTCCCACTTTAAACCCTAGAATAAAGGTATTAAAATTCGTTTGGAAGGAAAATCAGTTAATTGTACCCGTAAAAGTAAACAATATACATTAATTGAATAGCTACAATCAGTGGCGGAACCAGAATCCTAGATGAGTAGAGTAGGGATTCAACTTAATGCAACAACATTGTTTCATTAGCATTTCATATAATAAGAATAATAATAAAACTCCATCTTTAAACTCTAATTCTACCTATCAATATTTCACTATATTTTACTAATAGAAGCCTAAGGATCATAGATTTGCAGACAACCAATTACATGAAATTAACAAGTAATTATAGTGTTGAGGTTTAGCTTAGTTAGATGATGAGTTGTTTTTTAGTTAGACACACAATTGATCGACTGGATTAGAGTTAATTAATATATTAACTCGAAAATGACACAAATATTTAAAATTACTATAATATTCCCACATATGTTTATATGTCGTCTAAATTAATTACAAAAACGAACCAAACATTTCATATTTTTGCATGCGACTTTTAAACACATTACATGAAACAAACATGATATATTAGTACTTTTGGATGGCAATGGTTAACCTCCTAATCCAAAAGCGGTATAAAGTATTTAGAAGTATTACAATATCCTACTATAGTTTTAAATGTCACCGTTAATATGTGACCCGAAACACTATATAAAATCCCTAACCCGATATATAACCACAACACAATTTTTTTAAGTTATAGTTGACTCATTTGACACTAACTTCGTAATTGATACGACACGAACACGATCCTAACCCGTACAACAGCTCATCTTCCTCTCTTTCAATCTCTCACAAGTGGACTCAAAAATTATTTTGAACAAAATTCTAGAAACAAGTCGGGACTTCAGTCTCAGCAAGCACCTTGATTCCGCCCATGAGTAGCAGGGACAACAAAGATAACTAACATGAACATGAACAGTTGAATAAAAAATCCCCAAATTGTGAAAGCAGAAAATAAAATAGAATAAAGCATACCCCGTGATTGGTGGAGCTATAACAAGATTTTGAAGTTTCAAAGTCGAATCCCAGTTGGAAATTATAGTACTCATGATCTTTTCCACCTTCTTCTTCACATTGAACAGGAACCACACTCTCATCTCCGTAATTCTTATAACCAAAATCATACTCCTGATTATATTCATTCTCCCCACAAGAATTCGAATTATACTCCACTAGATCCAAATACTCATCCGTATCTCCACCAAACAACATTTCATTTATATTGTCCTTCTTCACTTGATTATTTAGCACTAACCAAGAAGCTGTTTCATCCTCTTCTCCATCCTCCATATTTACAAACAATTCTTCATTACTTCTCTCCCCGTAAAAATTGCCGGCAATTGGAAGAATCGGAACACGCTGGTGGCGGCGGGCGAGTGGATTCGCTGAATGGATGCTGGCGTCACAGGCGCTGCAGAGAGATGCTGCATCCGCCTTACATAGGAAGTTCGCCGGCGCACGTTCACACGCCTCGCACACCCATACACGCTCGTGCTGCGATGCCAGGCGGTTCGCGGCGTGTATCCGGGCGTCGCAGCTCGAGCATAGGTAGGCTGAGTCTGCCTTGCAATACACTGTGCAAGCCGCAGCACGACATGCGTCGCACACACGTGCCCAGTTGTTATTTCCGGTGCCGGTGTCGCCGTCTCCGGTGTTCTCCTTCTTCATCATAATTGAATTCGCTAATGGGATTTAATGTAATGTAACTGAAAGTGAAGAGTGAAGAGTGAGGAGGGCTAAAGAAAGATAGTGTGACTGACAAAAGAGGCAAAGGATAGAATCCGTGGATGTCCACGTGGCACAAATTGAATGGATGTGAAGAATTAGGGATTATCTTGTGGTTAGCTGCAGTTAGGGGTGGGTCCCTCTTTGAGTCTGAGTTGGCAGCTTCGGCTTTTAGGATTAGTTGATGTTAGCGACGTAAAGTTTCTCGTGTATGAAATGCCAATCGTACTCGCTTTCTAGGGAAGAGACTTTTCGCTGTCTAACTTATTGTGGGCCCATATGCTACAAAGGAAAATATTCTTGTAAACGTGTCATCACCACATGCGAGGATTCATTTTACATAATTTGTCTTTTATATTAAACCCAAAAAAATAATGTTATTATATATACTTACTTACTTTATTAGCTTTGGGTTAACTTTATAAGACATTCTATAATCTTCTTTTAAATATCTCAGTTCATTATGGATGTATCTCATGTAGATTTTATTTCATGCATTCAAAAGGTAACAGGTTAATTTCATGTTAACCTTAAAAAAATATATGATCTTAATTTCAAAATTTATAGTTTTAGCACTTTTTTTTAATCTACGAACTTTTATTTAAAAATATAAAAACTTGGACAATGGATCATTTCAGATGAAGCTACGAAAATTAAAAGTTGAAACTAACCATGAACGAGTATTCATTCAAATTCATTAGCGGACAAATTTATGAGCCTTGGCATCAACCAAAGAAAGTTGAAATGGTGGTTAATAGTTGAGTCAGGCGAGAGCGATGAACAAATGAAAAAAGTGTTTAACAAGTTTGCGAGTATGGATTTTGGCAAACTAGGGGCATATCCAACCAAATAGGTGCGTGTCACTAGGGAACCGAAGTTGGCGGCAACAAAGAGTCCCAATCAGAATATGTGAAGGCAAGGTCGGCGAAATAAAAGCCTTAACTAGTTCGGGCGAGGCAAATTTTCGGAAGAAGGGTAGGGGTCAACTTCAACTTCAAACTCACCTTGAACAAGAAGAAAGAAGCAACCCAACAAATAGAATCGAAGCAAAAGTCGGAGACAAATGAGGCAAGAAAGGAAGCAATGTGAACCTTCGATGGAAATAGACAAAGCTTATCGTGGAGTTCTTCCTCAACATTTGAGACAGAAAGTTGAAGAGATTCAGTACGATAGAGTGGACGAGGAAAATAAATTGTGTCGGGCAACAACAAAATGTTGATCAAATGGCTGGTGTAGCGGTTGTATTTAGCGAAATGTCACCAATCACGAAATTTCGGTAAACCAAAATATTTATTTGACCACCCTTGTAAGAGTTCTTACCGTTGTTTTATGTTATTGTCATCAAGGTTGTAAAAAAATAATAAGCGATAGTCGGACGGACAGGCTCTCGAGGATTAATCGGGAATTAGTCTCAGACTAATCGGGGATTAATAAGATTTGTATTTTTTTATTTTTTATTTATTAATCGACAAATTATTATATAAATTCAATTAAAATATGTATTATACTATCTAAAAATAATAATATAAAATTCTTTAATATAGAAAAACACGTATATTTTTAACATATATCTTTAAAATTTGGCAAATATCAACATTTCAACAACAATATCATTGAAACAATTTAAAAGTAAATTATAATAAAGCAAAAAAATAAATTCACAATTAAAAATGTTTTTGTTCATTGTCGCATAGGCAGTACCTAGACGGTCTAGGTTGTGTCGAGGCAGGCTAAGCGGAACCCAAGCGGTTGAAAATCGCCTAGGAGTCAAGAAAACACCTAGAGGGACTAATCATAAAAAAATCGGGGCAGATTCTCGATTTCGAGCGCCTAGGTGGGGCCTGGACGGTCCAGACGGCCTTCGTTTCGAACAGTGATGATCATTATATTATTTTATTGATGATTTGTATTTTATTGTGAATGTTGGTATAAGTATACTTAGGCCATGTTTGGTACGCCGTAATGAATGTTGTAATGGAATGTCCATTATAATGGAGGCTCATTACCATGCATGTTTGGATTATCATATTATTTTTGTTGTAATAGAATCACAAATACATCATTTAATTTTTCTTTACAAATTGATGTAATGACTATTACATGAAGAATATGCATGAATCCTCATTACTACCAATTCTTATATTTTTAATATTAATATTTATTATGTACAATTCTTATTATTAAATGATAAAACAAAAAACTAGAAAAAACATGAAAAATGAAAAAAAAATATGAAAATTTAAAAACACGAAAAAATAAAAATTTCGAAAAACGTAAAAACACGAATAACGAGAAAAAAAACAGAGCTTGCAATTCATATTTATCATGTTATTCTCATTTTTCATGTTTTTTTTTGTTGATTTTAATTGTATAAATAAAATTTTATGATTACATTTAACTAAACAAAAATATAAGTATTGTAATGGTAATTACATTTCATCAATTTTTTTTAATTTATCAACCAAACATGGTAATGGAATCATTATTCCATTTCATTCCATTACAACTTTGATTACATTACATTGCATTATGTCACACCAAACGCACCCTTAATATTCAGATACCAAAATTGAATGTAACTAAATGAAAACAATTTGAATCAGTTCTAAAACAATTTCAACCAATTTCACATCATTTTAGATCATTTCACCTAATTTCATCCGATTTCATCTCTCCAAAAACACATTGACATTAATAAAACACAACAAAAAAAACAAAATATATATCATAAAATACATTAAAAAAAACCAATTTCAATTAAGTTTAACAACAAAGTTAAAGATTGTATATATAACCTCCAAAATTCAACCAGATCCATAACTTTTGAAATTGATTGAAATTAGGTGAATCCAAACAAAAAAAATACTCTAACTTATGAGCATGCGGAATTCCTTCCTAACACGTTTAATAAAACACTTATTCATACATTTCTTCGATAATTTGTCCCGATGACTTCTTTACCAACTTTCTCTTTTAAACAATTCAAGTATACTTGCTTTGTTTGTTCGCAGAGCCCTCAACATTCTAATCAACAACATTTTTAATGACAACCTTCTTTTTCTGTTCTTTTTTATAGATCTGCCACTGTTAACAATTTTTTCCTCTTCCCTACGCGTGTAAGAGGTCTAGTAATATTAAGTTGGTCCATCATATCAAGAAACAAAAACAATTCAAAATTGTCCAAGCCAGAAGGCTTCGATGCTTCGTCTTTATTAATAGCGAGATTACAATCAACATTTTCCCTTCGATCAACCGTATAAGAAAAATTTCAGAAAGGAAAAAAAACAAACACAAAAACAAAAACACGAAAGAGAAGAAAATACCTAAAACTTGGATAAATTGAATACAATAGAAAAACAAAGAAATCTGTAAAAGCAATAACAAAAAAAAAAGAAGAAAAACATCGAACACCATATCAACCAAAGAACAGAGGCCAAAAAACATGCAAAAGAAGGAAATGAAAAAAAAACGATATAGAGAAAAACGGTAAAAATGAATAAAACTTTAAAATAACAATACAACATGTTACACGTCGAAATCCAATCTTTAAAAGTGGTACGTAAATTTTCTTTTATTATAATATGTGAAACATCTCTCATACATCTTTTTTATTATAATTTCTAACACATTCTTATACGTAAATTCTCCTTTTTATTAATATAAAAAGCTTTTTTATTTGCAATTACTTTGATAGTAGACAGTTTTCATTGTAAATCTAATGAAAATGATATTCTTGACAATTTTAATTCTTAAATTTTATTTGAAGTTTTTTAAATGTGGTTTGGTTACAACATAAAAAAAAACACTCTCAAAAATAAGAATTTCCGGAAAAGTAAGGAAAATAAAACTTAAGTTGAAAGAACATATGTATAATTTTTTCTAGAGGGGAATGTGATAAAACTTACAAAAATCAATGGTGATTTCTTCTACCATGAAAAATTGCATAAAAATAAATAAAGAAGTTATTATATGTATCATATTTTTTGTTGTGCTAAATCAAAAACTTAATTTAATATACTATAGCATAATATTAGTTACTACTCTTTAAAAAAAAAAATATGTATATATATATATATATATATATTAGAATCCGTTTATTTTACTTATTGTTTGTTGTTATTGTTGTTGTTTACTGTTTATAGTGTATTGTTTATCATTGGAAGAAATTGTTTTTCTAAAAAGTAGAAATGAACATGGTTTACTGATCGCGATTGGAAAAAGTGGGAAAAAAACAGCAGAAAGAAATATAAAAATGAGCTACTAATAGCATTGTTAATATTTTATTAGGTACAATATTTAATGACAATTGAATTATTAATGTATACGTGATAATAAAATTATAGAAGTCGTGGAGCCGATGAATACAGTTTGTATAAGATTAGGATGAAGTTCCACCACAAGTTTGTAGTATTGATATCATCCCCAAATGTAAAGTGATTTGGTGGCTTCTTGTCTTTTTGTTATGGCTAACCCTGTTGCCACCTCATCCTTTTCCCTGCCCACACTTTCTTTAATTTCAATTGGTTTAATAAATCCCCAATTTGTCACAAAAAAAAAAAAAAACTAGAAAAATATTAACTTCAAGAGAAAGATAATCTAACTATTACATTTAAACTCTAATGTAGGTTTGCTATTCAAGTAAATTTAATGAGCAAGGAAATAGAACAAGTGGCTTAATCATAACCATTCATCATGATCATTGTGATGAATAGTAAGGGAGAACTTGAGTGTGGTTGATCCTATGATAGAACAGGTGGTGCTCTTCTAGAATCCTCTATTGTTGTGTTAAGATTATATTGCATTTAGGTCATTGTGCAAAGACTAAAATAACCCTTGGGCAATTATTAAAACTTGGGAACTGTTGTACTTTGATTGATCTCTTACTTATCGAGAAACTCTCCCAAGGAAAGCCAAAAGTCTCCTCTTCTTCTTCTCCATTTGTCTTCCATCAACATGCAAATACTGAAACTTCATCTTCCCTTCTTCATTAAGAACTTTCTTTGTTTCTTGTTACTGTAATAAAAAAATAAGTTAAATATGGAAGATATATTACACGAGTCTTAAAAAAAGTAAAACAACCAAGATTGGATATGTGATTCTAATATTAGAGAAAACAAATTTTATAGTTAAGCAAGTAAAAACTTCAATTTTCATATATTCTGTAAATTATGTAATAACATTCTAAAACGCGTGCAATACATCTTTTACATTTAACTTATATTTTGTAATTGAATGATCAATTGATTGCATTTTAATGAGCTAATTGAATATTATATGTAAGTTGAAAGGATTTTTGGAATATTTTAAAGGTTAAGAGTTTTTTTTTTTGGTACAAGTTCTGGGCAAATACATGATTGTATTAAGCCATTTCAATTTCATTTCTCCTTTGTTTTGAACCAAGTATAAAGACATTCTAACGCATGTATAATTGATTTCTCACATTAGATAAAAAACGCATGGGATGTTTGCTGTTACTAAATATTTTCATGACCTATTTTACACTTTGGTGTACAACCTTCATTTTGTCTCAGTAATATGTACGACCTTATAGGTGACCTCCCACTATGGTGTATAGCCGGTAAAAATGACCGGTCAACGCCTGGTCAACACGCCACCTCATCTTTTCTCTATTTCTTTGTCTCTCTAACTCATCTTTCTATCTTCTCTCTTTAAATTTCTTTCTCTCTCTAACTCACTTCTCTCAAACCTTCTCTATTTCTAGCATTACAAAAAGAACTCTTCTAATGGTTGAAACAAAGTTTAGAGAGGTTTAAAAGGATTAACAAACTGTAAAGGAAATGGTGGCCCATTTTTTGTACTAAAATATTCAACACAAAATCAGAGTTATATTACAAAAATGAGCTGCTAATATACCCACTAAATTTATGAATTCATAAATTCCTAATTAATCAATAATATATTAATTAATGTGTATATATATTTTTTTTGTTGAACATTAATTAATGTATATATGCTTCAAACGAAAACACTCCTGTAGAAATCTAGTAATCACAATTGCATCCATACATCCACACAAAATAAATAAAACATAAAACATAAAAGATGGATCATCTTTAGATGGATCATCTTTTTTCTTCCTTCTTTTCTTTTCAACGGCGTGGTTCTGGATCCATTGTAGCAGACTTGGACTGAAATGTCTAACAACTCTCGAATTTAAAAGTTCCATGATCAGTGTAAAGCTAACACATCTCGGAAATTTGTACTGATTAATCAAAGCTCCTCTCGAAATTGCATAATCCATGAGTTCTTCAAATGTCTCGTTTTTTAACTACTCTGATCTCCAAAGGTCCAACTGAGTTATCAGTAACTCTAACCTTTAATAGAGAAGGTTAGAGAGGGATGGTGAATTAGAGAGAGAAGGAAATTTAAAGAGAGAGATTAGAGAGAAAGAAATTTGAAAAGAGAGAAAGTAACAGAGGGAAGAAGAGGAAGAGATGAAGGGATAAGGGTAAAATAGATAAAAGATAAAAAATTAATTTTTTATTTAATTTGTGTGGTCCCACTTTTTACTAATTATTTGAATGAAAAATGATGAGGTGGCGCGTTGACTATGCGTTGACCGGTCATTTTTATCTGCTGCACACCATAGTGGGAGGTCACCTATAAGGTTGTACATATTATTGAGACAAAATGAAGGTTGTACACCAAAGTGTGAAATAGGTCAAAGGTTGTACACCATTGATGAAATTTACCCCTAAATATCACGAGCCCAAGCCTTTCATACCATGTGGCGTTTCCTTTTTTCTCTTGGGTCGGTTTCAAATTTTAATTTTTTTATAAAATTTAAAATTAATTAAAATTATAATACAATAATTATTGAACTTTCAATTATTCGAAAAGAAATAAATAATTTTATATATATATACATATTTATAATTATATATCATATCTGAATTTAATAGTTATAATATATAGAAATACAAGAATACATTACACTAAATGTAATAAAAAATCGACAACAATGACATAATTTGTGTTCTTCTTTGGTAGCAATCGTCTTTTAATAACAACATGATGAGGATATCTCTATCAAAACGCGGCGAAAAGAGTTGAAACGATGATTAAGGCAGAACATGTGTAAAACGTCGTGTCACTTCCCACACGGCGTGTCACTACTGTTCGACGTGCGGCGCTCGTTCAAAGAAATGACGAAGTACCTGCGAGAGACCAGAATTGGACTCACACGCAGGGGCGGAGCTATGGGGGTAGGGGAGGGTCTCCCGACCCTCCGACCCTCCGGAACACCATTGACGAATAGTGGTTCAGTCCCGAGCAGCCCCCCAAAATAGTTAAAATTAGAACTTATAATGTAGAATGTGATTATATGACATAAAACTAAGTTTGCATAGTTGGTTGTAGTGATAATTAAAAGAATTTCTACATCCAATTGGTCATATGTTTGAATCTCTCTCTCTTCACTTTTTATCTCATTTTAATTTTTTCCCTTAAACCTCATTCTCCTTTAAAAATATCAATATTAAATATCATTTTTAATCATTATTAACCTCATTCTCTTTTATTATTTTTAATTGTATTTTTTTAATTACAAAATTCATGATCGAGAAGACAATTTGATGAATAATTTATCCAATTGACCAAACTTGTCAACGTTAGGGATAAAATTGCTCTTGGCTGCCAACGTTAAGGGTAAAATTGCACCATTTTAGACGTTAGGGGTAAAATTGATCTTAGGTGTAAACATTAGAGTATTTTTGCACCTTATCCTTACTTTATATTGAATCTCACTTGTTTTGTACCTTAATGTTTCCAATTATGATCAAATTTACCCTTATATTATCAAAAATTTAAAATTTTTGATTTGACTACTATGAATCAAAGCCTTAAGTCGTTATTAAGAAAAAAAATCTTCATGCAATGGAGCCCCTCTGGACTTTGAGCTCTGGCTCCGCCACTGCTCACACGCCATGTGGGTTATATGGCATGGCATGTGAGGTCCATTAAGATTACTTCTTCGTCAAGTTGAATTAAGGGGACAAGAGTTGAAACCTCCGTAATTATTGTTTTCCCACTAAACTAATTATTGTTCTGCCACCAGTCTTATTTTCCTTTCTATTCTTTTATTTACTTATCTATATTATATCCCTAAGATCCTTTAATTGTTTGTAGTCTAGTGGGGGCATCTTAGTATATTTACTTAACCTAGAAGAGAGTATATAAACTTTTTTATCCGTAATAGAACACAACTTGATGAATATGAATATTTCTAGCCTCCATTGTTGAGAGCTTTATCAAACATTTGGGATTAACTCCTTCAAGCATAGGTTTGAGAAGAAATTTTTTGTGGATTTAAGATTAAAATACTCACTTTGAGACCGATCCGTATCACAACAACACAACAAAGGAATTCAAATTTTATTTCACAACTTTTCTCTTAACAATAACAATGATGAGTTATAAATTTAGTCATATGATTTATTGAGGGAAAGCAAATTTAGCATCTAAATACAAAATAGTACAATTCTAAGTCTAAGATTCACCAAACGATAATGTTTCAACGTCGTTGACAGATGATGGGCTTTTTCCGTAATAGAAAAACCTTATTGAGTTGTGAGAATGCTAGAGATTGAAGGATAGCTAGAACATAAAATTGCACATGAAACAAAAACTCATCTTTCATTTATGAGACTTGAAATTTGATTTTTTTTTTTTTTTGTACATAAGGATTAAATCAATTTTCAATCAATAACCATAGGGATAAATTTGTACATATATTAATTTATTGTTTCGTTCTCTATAATTTTTCAAAAAGTTTGATCTTCAATTAGTTCTTCTTGTTGAATAAAAAATTAATTATATTTCATATATATTAAATTTAAATTTGTAAAAAAATGGAGTATTGGAACTTCTTAGGACCTCTAGAGTCGCCTCTGTTTCCTTCTAGAAGTAAGTCAGCCAAGGATTATAATTCAAAATATTTGCAATATATCAAACTAAATAAAAGGCAAATATTCACATTAATACCGTAAAAACAGTCCACAACAATCACACATAGCAATACAAAAGGACATAAGAATATGCACAGATGATCTTATTAATATATGGACACCATCAATGCTCCATCAGTAGTAGTAGTTGGGCCACTACTAGAGATGGGAAGAATCTAGATTATAGTGACAAGTTCCGAGTGACTAGTCACTCCTATGGTGTTTCTTACGTCATACGCGACGGAATATTTAAACATTTTAAACTATTTTCTTAACTTCGAGGAACGAATACGTTTGTTATTCGACAATAATCTTAAAATGGTTCAAAAAAAAGTATAAACAATTTACCTTTTGAAGCTATCTACTTTTGACGTAACGTACCATGAAATTTTGAATGAATTAGGTCAACTCGTTATCATCCAAAATAGAGTACTTCTAATTGTAATCCACACAGACTTGGAAGAAAAATAAACCTGAAATCAAACTAAGTTTTTCGGCTAGGTGTATTTGAGAGAGAAAATCAGGGCTAACACAAGAGTGTATTTTGGCTAGCTTGTTAATATTGTTGGCTGAAATTTACACATAGTAAGGATATACTGGGTACTTCATTTTTATAGCTTATTAATCTCCTAATCACATTAGGTAAAGATAAACCAAATAGAAATTAACAGAATAATAGATTTGATATCTTCTCTAAGTAAGAATAACTAGATCTATTTGATAGAAGGAGAAGGAAACTTGTCTTCCTTCTTTCTCCTACTATCTATTTTCTATCCTTCCATGTTTTTTCTTTATCAGTGGTTCCATTTTGATTGAAATTCATATATCTCGTCGGATTTCTTTTTCATATCTAGCAAGAACGGAAACATTGTATCTTATAGATCATTAGATATGCGTGGATGTAAAAAAAATGATTCAAATCTGATTGTTTAAATTGACTAAATGATAAGATCAGATTACAACCGTTAGAAGATTAAATTTTATCACATTAAAATTTTATTTCACTTTGACTAATTAAAATTAGTTTGAATGGTTAATGATTTAAAACGTTTAAATTAGATTGAGAGTTCGAATCCTAACGTATCCAACCATAGAAGCGAGAACCAAATTTATTATGAAAAAATTCAATTTCAATTTATAAAAGACCGACTCGAGCACAAGAATAGAAAAGGTGAAGGCGGAAACGACTAAGCGCAAAATATATTAATATTGGTGCGGGTGAGCCGCCGATGAATGAATTTGAACGCGTCTTTGTAATATATAGTAACTTAGTTCACGGGCCCCAAACTGCTCCGACATTCTTCTCAATGTCACCTTTCCTTTTTTTGCCTTTCATTTTACTCTTTAAAATGGTCTCCTCATTTTCTCTCCCTTGACTCTTTCCCTTCTTCCATGCTTCAACTTCAAGCCCACCACCAGTCTACAGGGATGCTGATCGCTTGTATTTGAGGTACTTCAATGTTTTATCTCATCAATTTCGATTACTTGTCTTTCTTTCTGTTTGACGTTCTGATCAGAATCCATTTTGTATTTTTTTGACTATGTCTATGGTGGTTTTCGGGATTCGCTTATGGGTAATTGACGGCCGAATTGAGTTCACACAATTTGACAGCCATATTGTAGATGAATAAAAATCCTTTTAGTCAGCAACCACATTCTAATGGCGCCTAGAAGTAACGGGTCAACTAGCTTGATTGTTTTGAGCTTTGAACACTGTGATTATTGATTAGGCACTTCTAGGACATTTCTATAACCAATAAAGCCTAGAGTTCATATTACGGGGCTGCATTTCTCGAGGTGGAACTTATGGCATATCTGAGCTCTAGATTTACTGTTTGAAATTGTTATACAGAAGCATCTTTTTTCATTACAAGTTTATAATGATTTCCTGTTTGATACCTTCTCTGTGAAAATTGAAAAATTAGAAGTATTGTTGTGAACTCTTCATTGGACTGTCTTTTTTCCCCATATTATTAAGTTTTCCTTAATTAAGGTGCCCTATAATCTATTATGTTGTGTTTCTGAGTTTCTTAATTAACGCATTTGGTAAAAGACTAGAATTTATATTACTAACAAACACATGATATCATATCACTATTTTATTCATCAGCCTAAATTGTCCAAGATGCTGCAAAATTTAAAAGGAATTTGTTGTCATATGCTTTAGAGTTACTTGTCAGGTGAGCATTCTTTGCAGTAACTATGCTGTTTGACATACTTTTGTTCATTCATGACAGTGACCCTGCAGAATTTTTCAACCACAAAATGCTTACATTGTCCAAGTTCTTAAAGAAACCAAAGAATGATTCATGAAACTGAATTGATCATTATTGGAGTCTCTGCGGGTTTGGCACTTGGTATCTTGATAGCTTCTCTGTTATTTTTTGGTATAAGGTGGTACAGGAATCGTGCTCATCTCCGACAGTGTGCAAATGAACGTAGTCTTACAACTCTCCCAATACGTGTGAATGGCTTAGAGACCAGCACTGACTTCAGTGCATCTCTTACAAATTCTGTAACTATCGAAGAAACAGATCAACCTCGGAAAAGTTCTCAGTTTTTCTTGTGGAATCATCATCGTAAAGATCATTTTACATCTCCATCGGGCGTACTTAGATATTCCTACAAGTATGTAAATCTAAATTGTTTTCTGCATTTTGTTCCTCGTACATGTCAGGTTCAGTTAATGCTATGAATTATGATGCACACAATTCTGTTTGCTAGATTCTTACATGCCAAAACCATTAGAGGCCAATTTTTGTGTAACAGTTCTTGTTGAAACACCAACCTTGAATGAGAAAGTTTAGTATATTTTACAAAGAAAAGGGCATGAACTGTTTTACTAGTCCCAGTATTCACTTTATCTCAAACGAGAATTTAAGGAAACAACATGTTTGAGTGTTAGAATGTGATGAGAATCAAGAGCTATGTGATTTATGTATATTGTTAACCATGGAGGAGAAGAAAATAGAGCGAACTGTTAAAGTGCTTTTGGCATATAAGTAATGCTTGGAGGATTTCTTTCATGATCAAGGAGTTTGCTTCCAGCGTTGAGTGAAGTCTATATTGAGACCTTCCAGTTGACTATAACAATCACTCTTGTCGTTGAAAAATGATCTTTGGTGTAAAAGGAAGTTCGGATACCTTGACGTTGGCATTATTTTGACTATATGGAAGCGTTGTATTTTAGCTTTTGCTCTCTCACCCTCAATTCTAAAATCATTTTACTTGAAATATTCCTGTATGTTTCTGTTTTCGTCTTTATTTAATAGTCGAGGTGATGCAAAGAAGGTAACCAACCTCTGAATTCTTGAATATTTACTGACCAAATTTTATTTAGTAAATATTTATATACGTGATTATATATACATAATATTTTGAAGTCCTTTATCCAATTTGTTAAGTGCTAAGTTGATGGTCTAAGGAGTTTTTGTTTTTACATTTTCAGGGATATTCAGAAAGCTACACAAAACTTCACCACTATACTGGGACAAGGTTCATTTGGTCCAGTTTATAGAGCTGTGATGCCTGGGGGAGTAGTTGCTGTAAAGGTGCTTGCTTCTAATTCAAAGCAGGGGGAGAGAGAGTTTCAAACAGAGGTGAGAGATAGACCAACAAAACTTGAATTGGAAACTAGACAAATATCAATGTAAATAGCACACACAATAAATAGACTATTTGATTAAGAAACTCTCTAATATTGAAAAAAAGAACAAGATAGCATCTTAGCTGAGCATAAACTCAACCTCCATAGGAAGATATTCTTCCATCTCTACTCAATGAGCAGAGCCTAACTCTCTAAAGAGCCAAACAAACATAATTTCCAATTCCCTTTCCTTCTCTCCGTACAGCTATATATATACCAACTAAAGCCCAAACCATGTGTCCCCTAATTCCAAATTATCCTTTCCCATTAGCATATTCTCTATCATATATGCTTTAGTTTGTAGAATATAGAATAAGAATTGAATGCGTATTGGAATACTCTACTCTTGATGACCTTTCTACTTAGGCATATTAGAGGGGATTGTGCATGAATTGTTTCCTGAGTAGCATAAGGACATTATTGGATAGACTGCAACTCTTTGATTAGATACTAATATACTATAGAGCACTGTGACATTCAGGATTGTTGAAAGTAACTCTAGGAGTAGAAATTCATGTTCAAATTTGGGACAATACAGTGTACAAATAAAGAATGGTTCAATGTGCCATTCATTACTACCCACATTTATTAATCCATTTTTTCCCAGTAGTGGATTGCTTTCCAAGTGCCCTAAATTATAGGAAGAGATGGTCAATTGATTTTTGTAAGACTATTTCAATAGTTATTTCTCATGACAATTGGATTAGTGCCACGGGGCCTTATAAAATATTTATGCAGTAGTAAAATGAGTAACTAATAACTATATATATATATTAGAAGTTAAACAAAGAATTGTTGCTGTCTGCGTTTCTTTTTTCCAAGTTACACAATTGTAGATGTGTTTCAAACAGATTCAACATTAGCTATATTTCCACTTATCCTGGAGCCATTTGAGTTGTAGTTTTCCAATTCATTATACAGGTATCTCTTCTTGGAAGGCTGCATCACCGGAATCTTGTAAATTTGTTAGGATATTGTGTTGACAAAGGACAACACATGTTAATCTATGAGTTCATGAGTAACGGGAGCCTTGCAAACCTTCTATATAGTAAGCTTTTATTCTCCTATTTATTGTAACACTTATAGCTTCTTTTTTTAACAATAGGTAGATATCCAACTTATATGGTAGGAAACTTTATTGATACAGTTGCATTGTACTTCCCTTTTCAGTTATTTGATTTCAAAGACAAAATTTCATGATGGTGATTCACATGTCATCTTTTGATACTGTGGAATTGTGAATTTAGTTTTTTTCCCTCTAATTATGGGTTTTGGTGGTTGGTTAATTGCACTGGATGAGCTCAATAATGAATGCTATAGTTTGTTGTGGGTGCTGAGATTTATATCTTTGTTTATTGTTTAATACTATGCATTTGTGGTTCTGGTATTTCCCGCATATTTTTAACCTCTACTAATGCTTACAGTTCTTTCTCCCTATACTTCCATCACTTAACTATTAACATCTTCTATACATGCATCCAGATGAGGAAGAAATTGTTTTGGGTTGGAAAGAAAGGGTTCAAATTGCTTTAGATATATCACATGGAATTGAGTATCTTCATGAAGGGGTAGGCAGAATTACTTAATATCACTATTCTTTTGCAGAATACATGCATAATGCATTACATTTATTCATTGATATGATATGACTTTTGTTTGGAACAGGCTGTCCCACCTGTCATACATCGTGACTTAAAGTCAGCGAATATTTTGTTGGATCAGTCAATGAGAGCCAAGGTGAGCTACCATGTGAAGTTGGTTTTCCAAATTGTTATCTAGAATGTTCAAATCTAGCGCGCTGTTTCAGGTGTTGGTTTCCAAGTATAAATGACTCACATTAGTAGTTAAAAAGACTAGATTGACTATGTGCTTTACGTCATTACGTGATAAATAAACATCTAATGCTACCCTAATATTAGGTTGCTGACTTTGGACTTTCAAAGGAAGAGGTGTTTGACGGTCACAACTCCGGTCTGAAAGGAACTTATGGCTACATAGACCCTGTGTACATATCTACTAGCAAGTTCACCACAAAGAGTGACATATACAGTTTCGGTATTATCATCTTCGAACTCATCACAGCCATTCACCCTCAACAAAATCTAATGGAATACATTAATCTTGTAAGTGGCAAATAGTTATTTTACCTCCGAATAAGTTTGTTGCATCAATCTGATCTGTTTCTAAATCTTTTCACGCTATAATTTCATCCTAGGCTGCAATGAGTCCAGATGGTATTGATGAAATACTTGATACGAAACTGGCAGGAGAGTGCAGCATAGAAGAAGTGAGGGAACTCGCTGCGATTGCTCACAGATGCTTGCTGAAATTGCAGAGGAAGCGACCTTCAATAGGAGAGGTGTCGCAGGCAATACTGAAGATAAAGCAAAAACACTTAGTTAGGGAAGAGACAATGTCTTTTGGGAGTCAGGATTTTTCAAGAGCTGTAAGCAGGATTGAAGGTCAACAAGTTGAGTTGAGTAAGATGGCCAGCATAAAAGAAATCAGTTGAATCACAGGATACTTGCTCTCTTATCATTTGGTTTTTGGTTTCTATTTCTCTGTTCATCTGCCCAACTCCAAATCTGCTATTAACTAATAGCAACTTTTCGAAAAGTGATCCACAAAATAGGAAAAAGAGTGAATGAGCTTTTTGTTATGGAAAAAGTAGTTTTGAGATTAAATGTTTATATTATAGCAGTTAGAGGTTCAGAAATACAAATACTTATACTTAATGTGATACATGATCATCTTGTAGCAGTTGAAGATCAAAATGCCCAAAGTTGGGATGTAGCTGGATTAACAATACAAACTCTCATTAAGATTTTGGATGTCTGCGAGAGAAGGATTAGCATTATACATATGCTGTTTATTTAGGCTTTTTTTTTTCAGGATTAAAAATCATCCTGAGACCATAGTTTTTGTTATTTTACATATTCTTTTGGGTACTCATTGAATTCCTAATCTTTTATTTTGATACGAGATCATTGAGTTATTGGTCTTATATTTACACTAAGCAAAAAAGACAGAATGAAATTTGATTCGCAAAGCATCATGAATGTGTCGTACACGAAGAATAGTGCAAATTGATAGGCATTTGGTCATGAACCTGTTCATGGGTTAGGGTTGGGTCGGGTCCAATAGGTTTACCAGGTTCATGGGTTAGGGTCAGGTCGGGTCCAACAGGTTTACCAACAAACACTTAGTTTAGGTTCAGTTTAGTCCGTTGTTATTTTAGGCGGGTAGGACTGGTTTCGGATTTGAATCAAATCCTAAGTAATAAATCCACTTTTAGTTGAAATAAATACTTAATATATAAATATATCAATTAAATAATTAATATTAATAGGTCGGATCGAGGTGGGGGTTTGGACCGGGCTGAGGGTTAAGTCATTTTTTTTGTCCGAGCTCAGACCGTTGGATGCGGGCTTGGATGTAACGGACAGATACAGGGACCTGTGAACAGTACAGTTCTAATCATGAATAATTAAACAATAAAATAGACAATATTCACGTAAATATATTTTTATTTGAAAATTACATAGTGAAAGGTAGCCGGATAATTTACTGAACTACCAAGATTAGGGTGGCAATGGGGAGGGGATTATCCGAAAACCGCGGGTATTCGAACCGACGGGGATGAGGAATAACCGAAAAAAGTGGGGATGGGGATAGGGATGGGGATGGGGAATTTTTTTTCCCCGAAACCTAAACGGGGATGGGGATGGGGATTGCTATATCCGTCCCGTGGGGATCCCCGCCCCGTTACCGTATAAATTCCCGTGGAGATATATAATACTATATTTGATTTAATATACCTAAAACCTAATATATGTTTATTAATGTTCAGCGAAAAATTTAGGCTTAATTTTAAAATAAAATAAATTGGGTGCAACAGTGTAGACTACATAAACATAATATTGAAATAGTGCTTATATGTTTTTCAATTATTATAAAATAAGTTGTTGAAATATTTACAAATTACATGCTGGAAGTTGTTGAAATAAAATAAAATTACATACTACGTAATATATATCCAGAAACTTATTATACTAAGTTGAATAGGTAAACTATATAATATATGTTCATAAACTTGTTATAAATCTTTTATAACCAGTAAAATTGATTACCGATTTCTAATATTGTACTACATAATAATTAATTGATACTTATATATAAATTAAGTGTAATTTTTTAATTAACATTGATATTTTTTTTTTTGGGTATGGGACTCCCCGTTACCCGTAGGGATTGAGATGGGGAGGGGATGGGGATGAAAAATCCCCGAAACATTAAATGGGGATTCCCCGAAACCGTCCCCGTAAATATTGGGGACGGAATGGTAAATGCAATCCCGTCCCCGTTCCGCACCGTTGCCACCGCCTAACCAAGATGACTAGTTTGCTTAACTCTGCTTACATGTGGCCAAACGTGCATACATCCCTATGAACATGCACATGTTTTGACACAGACGTTAAAAATGGAGGAAGGGACACGCCTTCTTCTAGGTATTTGAGGAATATGGAGAGTTTCCATCAAATGAAAATAATATAATAATAATAATGTATAATAAGTACAGGTCATATTTACAAAATACAAGCAAATACTAGCAAAGATGGACTCATGTCCTCTTACATACATAATAGCTTCAACCTTAACTTATAATACCTCAAAGCATCCGAAATTAGAATAATCCCAAAATTATGGCCCTAAAGTTTTATAATTTCCATTTTTCACATTAAGGATATGCATAACTAGCTCTCAGAATTGGCATGACGTTCCAAATCTCTGCCTATGACTAAGCTTACTTGATTTCCGATTACCAAAAGCCGGGGAAAGTAACTTGTGGAAATTCTCTATGTATCGTGCCCACTCCTTTTCAGTTAAATCTGCCAGAGTCACAAAACTTGTGCTTGCAGGAAGCTGCTCATTCACACACCTATTTCCAGATGATGTACCTGCCAAATACCCATTTTTCTGCAATGCACTCTCATGTCGCCAACTCTTCTCGCCGACGTTTATCCTTTTCAATAACATCGACACCTTTGAAACCTTCCGAACTGTCTCCTGTGTGAAATCAGTATATTCATCTGTGGTATAGTTAGTTACTTCATTCCCTTCACTATCTTCAACTCCTTCCTCCACCTTGAAAAGGTGAGTTTGGCCGCTTCCAACTCTGCATACAGGACTGACAACAGGGCTGACAGACTTCATTTCTGGCTGACCTTCTACATCTAAGGTCCAATCTAATTCCTCGCCATCGATGTCAAACTGGATGTCTTCATTGTCTCCTTTCACTACGAATTCTGTCTCCCCTATCAGACTCCTTGCGTGCATGCATATAAGCTCAAGCTCACTTGGCTCCTCATCGTGGCCTCGAAACTCCCTACTCATCATCTCCCCAATCTCAGCAAGACAGAGGCCAAAGCCAGCTGCTTCCTTGAGAAAAATAGTGCAAACAACTAAAACCCTGAGGCACGCCTCTCGAATCATTGGCAACTCCCTACGAAGCATATCAGCATCTTGAAAAGGGTCAAGATGATGAATGTACTCAAGCTCATCCTCAGAAAAAGGGATTGATGCTTGTGGCCAGTGGATCCACTCAAAATACGGATCCTCCAAGCTCTCTGGAAGACAAAGGCCATGATCAATTGGAACAAGCTCCACCTGATCAAACCTTTCAATCCTATCAAGCTTCCTTACCAAAAGGTTTCCAGCATGTCTGTCGGTGTTCAGTATTCGTATATCTAATATTCCTATCCTATGCACAGCATTAACAGGAAAACTTGAAGTCCCATGATCACTGGCATCAAAATCATGAGATACAAACTGCTGCAGTGATGCAATCTTGCTAACCTGCTTCGATGGTTGATGTTTATTTCCCTTCACCTCGTCATTAACATTGAAAATTGAGTGTGTGACTTTCACAAGAACAGTTGAGGGCACATTAGCAAAGTGATCATAGTCAAGAAGATATGCTGCTACTTCTCTAAAACCTGTCTCCCCTACCCTCACTGAGCGTTTCAGGCCTGGTTGTCCTAGAGCTTTGCCAACAAAACCTTTCGGATTATTAGGAGCATATGGCTCCTCATCTGTGGGCTTTACAATGGCAACATTTTCACCATGGCAATTTTTGAAATAGTATGCCCCTCCAAGGCCACCGTGAACAGGAATAGGCTCCACACCAATCCTTATGGCCTTAACAATTTCGTTTATTAAATCTTGTACTCTGGCAAAAGGGTCTGAAAATCCTAATACCTCAATTGGACGATCTACATCACTCTGCTGAAGATCTTTCACCGTAGGTGAAAGACATGGAGTAGATGAGCTTCTATGCATAAAATTCTTCGCAAGAAGAAGTGGAGAATCATTTCTAACTGCACTCAAATCATTTTTTAACACCATATCCCCAAACACCAATGACCTTTCCTCTGTTGGAACATGAAGGGCAACCTGTAGTTTCCTCTTAACAGTGCGAGCATTATCACTCCTATCTAATTCTATAGCCAAAACAAAGCCAGTTTCAGTCTGAACAAATACACGCCTCCTTCCAGAAGGATTTCTTTCCAATCTCTTATTCCCATAATACTCACCATTATGAGGCCATCTTTTTACAACTGTCATATCTCGATGTACTGAGAGGTCCAGACCAGGATGCATGGAAGGAGAAGCTGCACTTCAGGGGGACAATAGCAGAGAGCTTCTCTCTCAAGCAGGCCCCGATCTCAAATGCCAGCAACGAACATAGGATAAATGTTTTATGGAAGGAAACCATAATCGAGAAAAGTGAAATTGAATTGCCCTCCTACTTGTTACATTATATTGGTCACAGCAGAAGCAAAGACTGAATGCAACAGCAACATTGAAGAGGACTTCTGCCAATGACGGCTGATTACAAGAGAAATATTCATCAGAAAGCTTAAGAAATATAATAAAAAGTCGCAATAAAAGGTGCAAATGTTAATGATCTGAATAACTTGCATATCCTCTGTTCATAGGTGACCTAGAACGCAAAAAAAAATGTAGACATTTCAAAATTCAAGACGTGGAATATCTGATTAAAAATACAAAATCTGGTTCATGGTGGCATAAGTACTGCCATAATGATGACTACTAGACTAATGAAATGAACAAAACCGTCTCAATTTGAAATGAGAGTTACGAACTGAAAAAAAAATCTAAAAGCAAACATCAATGGCTGAAAGGATTCAGGGATTTCTCAAATGTCGATCCTCCTAAATCAATGACCATTTATGTGATGTTCTACGTTTTAATTTTCTGAAAATTATCTAGTGAAAATATAAAATTAAGAAAAAAAAAAGTAAAGCAAACGCAGAGAGAAAAGTCATTTCTATCAAAATGCCTCAATCTAAACTTAGAAACTTAACCTGATTTGAACAACACACTCGGAAAAGAACGTAGAAAAAAACAGGTATATCAGAAAAGTATGGCGCCATGCAAAATTAATACATGAAATGATGCCTTCATCAGAAATATTTAAACTAAACTCTCAACCTAATTTACACAAACTGCAATAGAAAACATTAGATCGTCGATAAGATTCCTTGATTAATCAAGGGTTTTGCACTTCCAGACAAACAGATAGGCAAATGCCACCAGTTTAGATGATATATATATATATATATATATATATATATATATATATAACACTGGATAAACCAAAATCTACTGATGATGTATTAAGAAATCCACTTCTGATTTCAGATACTCCAATTGAGTCTCTTCCACACAAACTAATAACCGGTAATAATCTTCAAAATTCTGGGATTTAGTTTGTCCAGAATGAAAACAGACACCGATTCTTTAAAAATAAAATAAAATTGTCAAAACAAATCCAACAAAGAAGCAAGCAATTGAGTAGTAATTTCCTCTTTAAGAAAAGAACCTCACCAGAGATCGGGAATAGGACGGTGGAGACACCATAAACCACCGCCTAGATGAGATGAGCGGCTGAGATGCGATGAAGAAAAAGGGCTGGGATTGGATGAGATGTACAAGTTTGGCGACGTTTGTGTGTATAAGTCCCGCTTTGTGAGAGATATTGTTAATTAACTGCCTTTCCATAGAAGCGGGAGGAAGTATAAATGTTAGTATATATATCACATATACATAACTAACTCGTCAAACTATGCTAAATAATTTACTTCTTTTTTTATTCAGGTCAAATTAGACAGTTATTTTTCTTTTAAAAAATAATTTAGACAGTTATTTTTAGAATTCTAAAGTAAATCTTGTTTTACTATAGTAAATATTAAAAATAACTTCCATATACACCAATTATTTATTAATACGTGTCTACACGAATATGATAGCCACTACAACTTATTACATAAATGTAACCAATAAACATATTTACCATATCTACGTTATTTCCATCATTTTTCTCAGTTTATCATATTGTTATTGTCACTTTTAAGGGTGAAAGGCGCGAAATATGTAAATATCTACTTTTTTCTCTGCGTTTTCCAGAAAATCACTTCGCGTAGTCGATGATTTCGCGAATATCTGCGATGAGAAAGAGCTTGAAACGTGACGATCTATTTAGCGAATCGATTATTTCGCGAAGTCTGCGAGTAGAAAAGTTCATAATTTCACTCTCAGACTTCGCGAAAACATCGATATGCAACGTAGATCGTCACGTTTCAGACCTCACAGACTTCGCGAAAGCATCGATTCGCTAAGTAAAATCATCATCTTCCCCGCACATTACATTCGCATGCTTCGCTAATCCTCATTTCGCGAAGCCAAATCGTCATTTTTTCTGACTAACACGATTAATTTTTTCTGAAGGTGGTTGGATACATAACATCTCTTTCTGGAAGGCGACGTATTGGGCTGCAGAGGAGGCGACTTTCCTTCCTGTATAGGGATTAACTTCCCTCAAGATTGACACATTCACTGTAAAATGATTTGTTAGGAGAGATTGTGCCAATTTTGGTGTGCACCATGGGAAACATTCATCCCAAAAAGTCTGAACTTCCATTTATCATCCCAAAAAGTCTAGACTTCCTGTAGAGAGAGAAATTTCCATCCAGATTCGTTACGTTCACTTTGAAGTAATTTGTTAGGAGTTTATTGTGGCAATCTTGTTGTAAATTTTGATAATGTTATGATTTTAATGTTGTTATTGTGGCAATCTTATTGTAAATTTTGATAATGTTATGATTTTAATGTTAGAATCCGTTGTTGTTTGGCATTTTTTTTTTTATATACCACTTAGTGAATTTTGTTAAAAACACATTCAGGCTTCGCATATGCTAGTTAAAATCATCAACTAAACCAAACATTAGCTTCGCATATGCTAGAATCTGCGAAGTCAGACGGGAGTGAGACAGTCGCGCTGTAAAATTACAAACATATTGAAAGTATTTTGAAAAAGTCACATAAAAACAGTCTAAATAGATAATAAATTGAGTAAATGAGCTAAATATGTAAATGAATCTCCTATTTTACCCAATTTTACAATTTTCCCTTTTTTAATTCTCGTCTCGTCTAGTTTACCACTAGGAAAAAAACAGTTTCAAATGCAACGGGTTGGACACTTTGAAAGCCATTTGAAATTGTTGAAGAAAAAACCTTATAATATATTTTTTTTATTAACTTTTTAATTATGTTGTAGAAATAGGATGGCATTTTATGTTTATCCAGAGTCTTTATGTTTTTTAAGAGTTGTTTTGTAATATTAAAGAGTCATTATTATAAGGAACTATGATATGATAATTGGTTCATGAGAATTAAATTGTTAATCTTTTAATTAGATATATTAAATTTTTAATTATTTATTTTTAGTTGTCCTAGAATCTTTAATAAACATAAGCAACAATAAGTGAATTATACCTTCTGTCAAAGCGTGTGACTCGTGAGGCTATTAAAATTTTAACATATAAAACCAATTAAAAAAAGTGACATGTCGTGATGAGAGGGACTATTAGATTATTTAATCCTTTTTTATCTTTCTTTTTAAGTAAAAGTTGGGTTACTGGCTAAGATCGAAATGCAAAGATCCCAACTAGGTTGGCAACTTCATAAAACCAATCAAAAACCCTGACCCGAATTTTATTAAAATGAGAAAAAAATACTAGAGAAAAATGTAGATTTAATTCTCTTACTGGAACATGGCTTGAACTCTATGATTATGGAAGTTATCATATATCCAACTTTACACCTTCAACATAGCATTTAAAATGGCACATGTTGTACTATTCTCGACAAGTGAAAAAACCTACTATTTTCGGTTATCATTTTTTTTAGATTCTCTAGCAAAAAAAAAAAAAAAAAATCAAATTCAGCAGGTTATACACTTTTGAAAAGCCATATCCATATTTTGGAATTGTTGAAAAAATAAACTTATAATATATTCTATAATTAATTGTTATAATTATATTATAGAAATCTAAGAGTATTTTATATTTACTATGAGTTGTTTAGTCATATTTGTATAATACCTAGGAATGAAAGATGTAGGCAAGAGTTTTCTAGCCAAAAATCACTCTTCCTCTGTCTACAAACTCCATTTTTTCTTCAACAATCTCATATTAGAGCTTCGAGTCCATAATTATGATGAATGGAGTAATCCCTCCAAATATCCACGACTCACTATAGAGAACTGTGATAATTGGTTCATAAGGATGAAAGCTTTGCTGGGTAAATTGCATCAATAGTTTACAATCTTTGTCTCATTTCACATTTTGATGTACAACTTTCAATTTGTTTCATTAATATATACGAATTTATAGATGACCTCCGACTTTGATGTATATCCAGTAAAAGTGACTGGTCAACGCGAAGTTTGACCGCTCAAAAAGTCAAAATTTTACCATCTAATATAAAATTATTTTTATATACTCTTCTTTCTTTTTCCTCCTTCCTCCTTTCCCTTTCTCTCTCTACCTCATTTCTCGTTATTTAATCTTTCCCTTTAAATCCACAATGATATTGTTAATAATTTAATTTTTCATTTAATTTTTTTCTTACATTAGTCCATAATCTTTCTCTTCATTTAATTTTCAACATGCAGCCAAGGAGTCGACCTTTCGGAAAGCCTGTTCTTGAAGCTCGATCTCTTCCCCGGACGAACCATATAGCCAAGAGAAAGCATGAACCAGAATAGAAGAGGTTGAGCATGATCACTTTCAGTTAGATGCACATCAATGATTCTGGTTGATGTCACGTCAGCTTTTTCTTTGAGAATTTTATTTTCGATCAAGGAGTGAACCTCCCCGCGGAGTGCCTCAAGCTCACCTTGGTTAGGAGCCGGCAGTCCAACCGAACTATCAGAACTTATCGAACTTAGCGCCAAGCTCGAGTATGGTAGGGGCAGAGGGAATTTCCGGTATAATAGGAAGCGAAAATATATAAGGGAGAATATATGATATATATAGAGAGAAGATAGGATTGGAAGATAATTATATGATTAATTTGAACAGGAATTTCGTAGTGACCATACCAGCTGCAGGAAGGAAAGTGAAAAATATTAGATGAAGAATTGAAAACACAGGAACAGAATACACCAAAATAGCTAATTAATATGTTACGGGTTTCTTAAGCCTTTTTTCTTAATTTAATTATTTTTATGTTTAAAGTAATCACAGAAAGCAAATTAGAGATCTTGTTGATCTTCAGAAAGAACAAAATGTAATATGCAGGTCTGCTCTTTTTAGTTGATTAACTAAAACAAAGAAAGGAAAGTACAGAGTAATTACTAAGAGCATAAAATTGACTCTTAGTGATTTAAGAGTTACTAATACATATCATCTCCAACAATACTCCTTATATTCACTCTCTATTTATTATTTTATTATTAAAGTTATTACCTTTTGTTATATTCACCAATAGTAAAAGGAAAGAGACAAATCAATAATTAATTATTGTTCTATCTACCAATAGTGAAAGGAGAGAGAATCCTCAATAATAAATTATTAATAAAAAATGAGTTAGTCACTAAGAGGTGGAGAGAGACTCTTTATTAATAGAGAGGATGAGGAGGCTCTTAGTTATTTGAGGAGCCACTAAGAGGCTGTTGGAGTTGATTTTTAACCCTCCCTCCTCAAATTTTAACTTAAGAGCCAATTTAAGAGGCTGTTAGAGATGCTCTAATGCTAATAAATCTAATTTTATACATAATAAAGGTTTTAGACAATGGTTATTAATAAATCTAATTTTATACATAATAAATGTTTTACACTGAATTGGTGAAGGGATTTTTCCTTAAAAAAATGTTTATTTTGATAATAATTTTATAAAGAAAACTCAGTTAAAATAAAATCCCACTGTAATGCTACTATTAACTACAGTAGTTAACTGACACCGGTATATTAATTACCGGTGTCATTGTTGTAAAGAACCCGGTGTTGGTTCATGATGCTATGGCTGCTACTACAGCAGCAAAAATATATTGTTTTATATAAGTCCTAACTTTAAAAAATAAATTATACATGTACACTATCTAATATAAAATAATAAATTATTCTTCACATTTACTGTTATATACATCCACTCAACCATAAAAAAAAATTATTCTTTCATATTTACTGTTAGGGTAAATTACACTCATGGCCACTAAACTCTACCCATTTAACATTATGGTCATTGAACTTCAATTCTTAACAGTATGGTCATTGAACTTTACATTTTTTAACACCGGTGGCCACTCAATGCCTCAAAACGACCGTTGACGGCCTAAAAATAAAAAATCTAAAGCGTTAATGATATTCTAAGGGACTTTAATTCTTGAAAATTTTCGTTTTGAGGTCATTTAGGTGTTGTTTTGTTAGGAGAGAAAATGAATTTTTAAAGAGAGAAAACTCCAAAAAAATGTGATTTTGGAAAATAAAAAATGTGGTTTCATGGTAAATGTCGTTCTGAATAATTTTAATTCTTGAATATTTTCATTTTGAGGTCATTAACGGTCACTTTGAGGAGTTAGTTAAAATTGAATGGCCACCAATATTAAAAAGTGTAAAATGCAGTGGTCATACCGTTAAGAATTGAAGTTCAGTAACTACAAGTTAGGTCAATCTGAATTCTGACGAAATATTTGAATTCTTAAATTCGGACGAATATTTGATTTTTTTTTTGTTCATCTTGTACAAAATACAGTATATTTATTTTAATTTTTTTTTCTCATTTTAATTATATGTTATCGTATGACTGAGAGGTCACGGGTTCGATTCGTGGGAGCGGCCTCTTGCTAAAAAAATTGGCAGGGGAAGGCTTGTCCCTTATACATCCTTGTGGTGGGACCCCTCCCCGGACTCTCGCTTAGCGGGGACGCGTAATGCATCAGCCGCCCTTCAATCATATGTTTGTGACTTGTTACTACTTAATGATAAAATGGTGCACATGTAAACTGTAGATGACAAAATTCATGACCGAGAAAGACAATTTGATGAATTATTTCCAAATTGGCCTAACTTGTCCACTTTAAGGGTAAAAATTGTTCTTAGATGTCAGCGTTAGTGGTAAAATTGCACTATTTTAGATATTAAAGATAAAATTACTTATCGCTATAAATATTAGAAATATTTTTACTCTTATCCCAAAAATCTATATAAACAATTAATAATTATTAATGGTTAGGGTAAAAAAATATTTATTTACAAAATATCTTTATAACAGTAAATATGAAAGAATAATTTTTTTTTATGATTGAGTGGATGTGTTTGACCGTAAATGTGAAGAATAATTTATTATTTTATATTAGATAGTGTATGTATATAATTTATTTTTTTAAGATAGAACTTATATAAACTGTTTTTATTGTTAATATATATAAAATAATACATTTTTGTTGCTGCAGCAGCCATATCATCATGAACCTGGTGTTTGAAACACCGGGTTTCTCACAACAATGACACCGGTAATTAATATACCGGTGTTAGTTAACTGTTATAGTTAATAGTAGCATTACAGTGGGATTTTATTTTAACTCAGCTTTCCTTTTAAAATTATTATCAAAATAAACATTTTTAAGGAAAAATCCATTGGTGAAGAAGTAGTGGTTTACTTAGTTCGAAGAAACTAGTGTTATGGAGGAATTAGTGTTTTTTGTTTTCTCATTCCTATCAACACATTGTTGGATCTAATGTAAGGAAAAAATTAAATGAAAGAGAAATAAGATAGAGAGTGAGGAGTTAGAGAGAGAAAATGAAATGGAGAAGAGAAAAAGAGGATATAAAGGTAATTTTTATATTAGGTGGTCAAATTTTGACTTTTTGACCGGTCAAACTGCTGACGTGGCACGTTGATTTCGCATTGACCGGTCACTTTTACCTGCTGTACACTAAAGTGAGAGGTCACCTATAAATTCGTATATATTAGTGAGACAAATTGAAGATTGTACAGCAAAATGTGAAATGAGACAAATATTGTATATCATTGATGAAATTTATCCAAGCTTTGCTGGAATCTCAAGATGTGTGAGATATGATAGAAAAGGGATATGTTTGCCTAGAGAAAACAATTGACGACTGCACAAAAGGATAATTTGAAGAAGGCAAAGGAGAAAATCCAACAAGCACTTTCTCTTATCTGTGATGTGTG
Organism: Euphorbia lathyris; assembly: GCF_963576675.1. Taxonomy (NCBI): domain Eukaryota; kingdom Viridiplantae; phylum Streptophyta; class Magnoliopsida; order Malpighiales; family Euphorbiaceae; genus Euphorbia; species Euphorbia lathyris. Next base: position 96,302,550 of record NC_088910.1, read on the forward strand.
TTTGGATGAGAATATGTTCATGAAAATATCTACAACAACCAGTGCGAAGGAAATATGGGAAAGTCTTGAAAATTCATTTAAGGGGAAAGATAAAGTGATCAAAGCGTGTATACAAACCTTAAAAGTGAGTATGAAAATCTCAAGATGAAGGATTCATAATCAATTGATGAATTCTTTAATAAGAACCTTGGCAATTGTTAAGAAGAAACGGTTGAGAGGATGTTCATGAGATAGAACAAAAAAAAACTTTTGTTCCTTGACTCTAAAATTTTACTATAGTGATTTCTATTGAAGAATCAAATTATTTGGAGGCTATTGCTATAAATCAACTTGTGGGTTTATTACAAGACCATGAGGAGAGATTAAAGGGAAGAAAAAAACACATCACTCAAGTGTTGTAGGTAAAACTGAATTTAAGTGATAAATAAGAAAAACATTAATTTGTAAGAGGATGCAAAAGAGGATGAGTAAGAGCAAATTCATACATAGTTGGGAACAGCTCTTAATAATGTTCTACACCAAATTCATAATATTTGTTACCTACATTTCAATATTGCAATCAAAGTTATTATCTCCAATACTTAGTTTGTATCCTTTAGAGGAAGCTTGGTCCTGAGAAATCATAAAGACTTGAACCAACTAATGGAGAGGGAAAATCAGTTCATAGAGCTGAATAGGGTAAAGAAATTGGGTGAAGGAGAAATACACGACCCATAACTAAAGGTAGAGAAACAAATAGACACACTGAGAAAGATAAAGAGCCTCGAACAAGCTTCACAACCTTTAATTCTCATAGAGAGAATATGCTTATGTGGATATAGAAAATCAGAAGAAGAAATAACCTTCAAATAATAAGGCCAAATAAGAGAAAAAAAAAGACAATGTCTAAAAATGTGCGCACTAAATATCTGTATTATTTGTAACATAAAGTTTCCAGATAGAGTTCAAAGGAATCACCTAAGATCCTCAATATTCATAATCCAGAGTTACCAGATAGAGTTCTTCGGAACCACCAAGGGTTCTTAAGTGAACAACTCTTAAGACTAGACCTCTAATTTTAGTCTGAAGCAAGTCTATTTCATAAGTACAAGTTTGCAAAAGGCGAAAACCAATATCAAACTTGTACTATGAAACCATCATTATCTTGTATGCTTAGATTTAGTTAACAATAGAAAGTTGTTTATAGTCAAAATTCTCAAATCTTAAACAATAAGACCTTAACTTTATATCGAAATTTAATTAAAAAGAGATCAAGAAAAATCTCATAAAAAAACCCAGATGACCTTCGAGCGCCTCTGTTATCACTTGTCCGGGAGAAGGAACCCTAACCTCAAGATGGGTAAATTCAGGAAAAACGAAAACTAGCATAGCCAGAGAAAACTCATCGAAAGTGGAGGGTTGTTCGAAGTTTTTTAAATGAAGGGCCTTAGGTTTTTAAGGTTCTTCAGGTTCTACAACCCTAACATTTGGAGGCTTACTTTTCTTATTTGATCCTTTACCCTTACCACAAAAAGACCCCGCTCTAACCATTGCTAAAAAGGAAAGATAGAAAATGAAAGTTGAAAAGGAAAATGAGCTTAATTAAAGAAAAACAGGCACAGAATCGAAATGACAAGAGCAAAAGGAATGTCAAGAAGAAATGGTGAGAGAATTCAGTGACCAAAGAGAAGAAGATAAATGGGAAGAAGGAAATTGAAAATAATTCAAGGCATCGAAATAGATGTTATCATTAAGGAGCCACAAACACAGGATTCTAGACCCATCCCTAAAAAGACATGTCGGCAAAGCAAAAGGTTGCCTCCTGATTGATCTCGAAAGGTAACAGTCTAAAAAAAGGGCTAATAACAAAATGGTCCTCTTTCAAAGTAGAATCCTGGAAGAATGTCTTAAAACTAAGAGGTAGGGGACATCTGATATCATGCTAAATAATGTAACGTGCATGACGTCCAAGTCATCCTCATACGGTCCAGGCCGAGCAATAACAACCCAAGAGCAATAGTGAAGGACCAATCGCGTCTATGATGGCTCACGACCCACAAAGGCAGCTCAAGCCCAGTAGCAAAAGGCTTAGCCGCATCCAGTCCCAGCCCGTAGCCAATACGCATGGCTTTGGGTCCAACACAATGAGAATCTTCTGGTATCTTATGAGACAAATGGTTCATCCCAGGATTTGAATCCTTAAGGGAGTAAAAATCCTAAACTCATAATGATTCTTAATAAGGTGACAATCTTAACCTAATCGAACATTATAAATAGACAGGTATAAGCATAAGGTTCGGTATGTTAACATTTATCCCTAAAACTTATTTTTACTCTCTAATTCGGTTCTAAATCACAAACTGACTTAAGTATCGGAGTGAGTTTGTCGGACTCTAATCATGTCTGACCTACATACTATTTTGCAGGTTCACTATGACGTCAGATCATAATCGCAGCTTTAACAGATAAGCCAGATCAGGTAACAAATTATCGTTATTAATTACAAATGAATTTCATATTTTAATTTATTTTTTATAGGTTTAATACATATCAATTTTTTATTGTTTATTTGATAGAGATCAATCATTTAACGGTTATTTTAGAAAACATACAATTGATTTGAGATTTGACAAGTCAACCACTTTACCTACCCGAAGTTTAACATGTGACACGCTGAATTAGCCTAACAAAAATCATGTCCAATTTTGATTTTTGAATTTAAAAAACATACAATTTTTTCAAGTACACTTGTCCAAAATACTATATAATATATTCTCGTTTGGCCACATTTTCGTGATTCCAAAGCTTGATAAGGAATATATAATATTTGATTTATCTTCACACTCCATCTTAAATAAATCATTCTCATTTTAAACTTTGCATATTTGCTAGGATTTCTTTAAAAAAAAAGAAAAAAAAAAAAGAGTAGAAGTGTAAGTATAGGATGTATAATCTCCATATTTATCACATCACATATCAGGTTTTAGACCCTATTGCACAGATATGGCAGCTAAATTACAGACAATTTATTATTATTATTTAGGCAAAGGAACTTTGATACTTGGGTTTTATATAAGAAGCACGTCTCTCTTTAGGCAAGCCTATTTATTTTTGGGTTAAAGTGTAAAAATACCCCTAACATTTTGTCATGAGTAATTTTACTTCTAACGTCTAAATGTGTGTAATTTTACTTTTTTAATGTCTAAAATTGCACAATTTTACGTCCAATGTTTGTAGTCAAAAGCAATTTTACTCCTAACTTTAATAATTTGAATTAATTTCAGACACTATTATAAAACATAGATATTTTTATTACTTATTTTGCACCAATTGCATATCAATTCGTTCTAAAAAAAGGTTTTCATATTTTCATAATTTAATAATAGAATTGGAGATTAATATTTATAAATTCGATGGATTTTTTTAATTTTTTAGTCTAATTCGTACCAAAGACAATATATTTTATTATTATTATTTTTTCACATCCCAACATATGTTTGTGATTTGTTACTGATAAAATGACGCACATGTGAAGTATGGACGACAAGATGACCGAGCAGACAGTTTGATAAATTATTTCTCAAATTGACATAAATTATCAACGTTAGAAGTACAATTGTCCTTGGCTATAAATTTGGAGCCCAATTTAAAGGAGCCCAATTTTTTTTTATTATACAAACCTAAATGAATTATTGTTATTAATTATTATGTGAAAAATTAAGTGAATATTAACTTATCCAGAATATTAATGCCCTGCGAGTCTTAAGGGCTCAATTATTATTATTATTATTATATAATATCTAATTTAGTTTTTTTATTATATTTACTATATTAGAAATCAAATCAAGTTAAAAGTATTTTGATGTTTCATTTTGTAGAAACATTATTATTATTATATGAAAATATTAATTGTTTTTAATAAATAGGGTTCAATTTTTCTTTTCATTTAACACAGAGCCTAAAAAATGTTTAAAACGACCCTATTGAAATATAATTGAGTCACGTAATTAGAATAGGATATGAATTATTTTCCTAATAACATTACTATCATTTAGTTGTGTTCTGTTGCTAATTATGCTAAAATATGTTAGCAGCAACACTTTTATTTATATAAAAGATAATGATGTAGAATGGAAAATAATAAATTATATTGTTGAGAAATGTGATGTTTTTTTTTTTTTTTTTTTGGTAAATAGAAATGTGATCCTTTGATCATGTGACTTGTTGGGATAAAAAGGGATATATAGTATGGCCTTTATGTATAACTTCATATTTCATTTGGGGAAAAAGAAAAAGCAATGATGATTCATTGATATTGATAGATGCATGGGTTGGGTTCCATTATGTAAAGTCATACATGTGTTTAAGGTATATACAATATAACAATATTGCAACTTAGTACCACAATCATGCACAATTTTCTGTTTGGAATCAATTCATATAACCTTTCAATAATAACAAATTATAATTATTTTGCAATATTAACAAAAAAAAAAATTGAAATTTTAGGACCCGTTTTATTATATATAAAAAAAAATTAGGACCCGTTTTGTTTACTGTTTGGAAAAAAATTAATTTTCATAAAATATAAACAGTAATTCTCTAACTAAACAACTAAAACTTTTTTTTTTAATATAAAAAGATAAACATAGAGTAAACAAACACCTCGATATCTAATGAGATTCTAATTTAATATAAATAAGTGGCCTGAGAGTAGTTGCATATTTGAAGTCTCATTCCAAGCAATGTATATATATATAATACTCCTACTTCTTTTAACCGTACGAGCGTCAACAAGGCTTAAATGGTATTTTGAAAGTGTAGCCAGGAATATTAAGTGAACTAATTGAGCTAGCTAATTTCATTAGATTTTTTTTTTTGTTAAAATGGCAATCTGTTTGATAATTCTACAATAAGTTGTTTTTCTAGATACATATTAACCATATTACATGTGGTGTAATGAGATACTCTCTCCTGAAAAATAATCGCCAACATTACGTGGACTAGTCAAAGAAGATACCAGGGGCCATGGATATATCTCTTATCTATCAGGAGTGACGAATGCTCAATCTAACATGAACTATCCTACAATTACTTTATGTGATACCAAACGCCTGGCTCACACACCCCAGAGTCCCCTCTGTAGTGGATCGTGCTTGAACAGAGTCTAAGCACAACATTCCATAATCCAGAATCACTAATTAATGTTTAATTGAGTCTGAAGATTACTCATACCTACTAATACCATTTGAGATGAACATGTGACATTTAGATAAATCCATCCATCCTGTTATCTCAGATCAGATCCCCAATCCTAATGAACCCCTTCACCGGATCCATGTAACTGTCTAAATATCTCCATATCTAAAACTTGTGAGATCAACTTTCTGTTCACAACAGAAGACACTGTTATGTGCAAGTCTTAACAGCAATACGTTAATCCCATAAACCTATTACTTGACTTAGGATTGTTTTAAGTTTATTAGTTTATTATAAAGTTTAGTCTCACTTCATGCTTCTATGAACACTTAAATAAACTTGAGATTTCTTTTATTTAACTTAATTAGTTCTGATAAAAGATTAATGTCTTCATAAAATTTAGTCTCACTTCATGCTTGTATGAAGCTCTTAGCCTGTTGGTTGAGAGTTTACCTATGATTGTAGAGGTCATGAGTTTGAATCACATGGGTGGGGGTGAGTTTGAGGGTTTTCCTTGTCTTTAATATAATTTACCTTTGTTTAATGTAAATGCATTATGCACAACTTTTAAATGAACAATTCATTTACTATATCTTATAAGACACTTTATTTTTTCATCTTTAAATGCAAATATTAATTCAGTTTAGTTTTCATGTTTATGAGTTTTTAATGTTTGTATACATCGGTTCAATATTTAAGTATGTTTAGGCCATATTGAATTTCTTGTGATCATAAATCGAATATTGTTGAATATTTATTTTATCGTACCTTTATCATTTTCACTTTTGGGAATTTATAAATAGCCTTGGATTACATTAGGAGTAGATTAACTTAAAAAACAAAACCCAATTTAATTTTCCATTGCCTAAATAACATTAGAAACCGAGTATTTTGGTAGTTGCGGTATAAATCCTGTGGATTCGATACCTGAACTTTCTAGATTTATTACTTGATGAGGAAATCTGAAGATTATTATAGGTTTGATGAGGAAAAGACATATTAAGCAACAATGAAACCTTTATACATCAAGGAATATAGTAAATATGGCTTACCATTTCCATGTTTCAATCTCAGAAACAAAGATTTTCATGTAGAAAGCTACCATGGAGATAGCCAAAGAGAGGGATGAGAGAGTTGAAGCCTGAATCATCGAGCTGAAGGAGAAACCTAATTTACTCTCTAGGTTTTGGTTTATATATAAGCTGAAATATTGGTCAAACGTTTTGAACGTCTTAAATTTGAGATGCGTTTTGGTTGACCCCGTAACTTAATTTCATTTGTTTTTTTTGTTTTTAGACAACCATGACAATCATATATAACAAGTGTTGTTATGATGGTTAAGTAACTTTTCAATTAAAAGCACGTTTTCTTTAGATGACAGACGTGTGTCATCGTAAGGTCATATGTGCTTTGAGGTTCTTTTCACATAAGCATTCAAGTGACATAACTTTAATATAGTGTTGCGAAAAACATTCAGACGACACAAAAACAAATGTCTATCATATATCTTGTGTCATGTGAAAACGAAAATGACGTCGTGGCTATTTATGAATAATATGATCCATGTTCATCATCCCCTAACATATGACTTATTATTAAATGTCGAGATATTCAAGATAGATTGTGAGATATTTGGTTTGTTTACACATACAAAGAAAGGAATTAGATGGCTGATTGGATAATAAACTTCGCAGATTTTCTCACTTTAAATCATCATGAGTGTTGTGTGCCTTTTATAAACCTTAGTAGTTAGCAGTGTTTCTTTATTTTCTTTTTCTGTTATCTATGGTTTACGACTTCTTTTATTACACACACACAAAAAAATTCGAAAACCAAATTTTGTTGGTTTGGTGAATTATTTCAATTTGGTTGGGTTATTTGGCCACCCTTTCTATAGATTGTGACACACATTAACACAGTCTATTTTAAGAAGAGAACAGGAAAAAAAAAAAAAAAAACAGGATAGCGCTGGAACCCATTAAGTCTTCAAATTTCAAAAAAGGAAAAAGAAATTGTAATTCTTCTCTCTTGTAATTGACATATACATAACATAAAAGCTGGAAAATGAGAGTGGACCGAGTGATTAGATTAGATTGGATCTAACACTAGTTTACTGTCCAATTTATCCAACTCAAAACACTTCTCCACTCTAGTACTCTCTCTGACTTTGTTGACTTCAACCACTCCACTACTCTTCTCTGCCTCCGCTTCTGTTTTTGCAGCCGCCCGTCCAGCTTCCATGGGTGGGGGGCGGAGGCTGTGGAGAGAGAAAGTTTAGTGCTTCTTTTAGTTTATATATAGATGTGCTATAGGGAGGAGAGAAAGGGGTGATTTGATTTCAATGAAGGGTGAAGGGAAGACGGTGATGAAGTCTAAGATTAAATGGGTTGGTTTAGTTGGCTTAGTTTTGTCTGCTTTTTCCCTTTTTGTACACTTGTTTCTAGCCAGATTTACTGAGGATGGCATTGCGGAATACCAGTCTTCCATTACGATCTTCTCTTGGAGACCTGTCTTCGAGAATGCTGAATTTCCTAGAACTGTACTTCTTTCTTTCATTCCCTTTTGTTTTCTTGTGATAAAGACTTCTTTTTTGGGGTTTTGCATGGATCTAATGACACCCAGATCATCATTTCTTTTTGTTATTCCCTTGGACTAATTAAAGTTTTGATTTTTCTGTCTTCTTTTTTCTTTTTTGCTTATTTGTCTGTATTGGGTCACTATAATCTCCATTGAAGTGTTTAGCTTTTGATTCTACGAGTAGAAACTAGTTCATCTTTTAGTAGTTAATAATTTTGCCATTAATCTGTGGTACAGAGTCCATTGTACAGAAGACTTTGGAGTCCAGTTAGGCGACTTGAATCTCTACATCCAGATGCAAATCCCAGAGTTCATTATGCTGGTAACTTCTTATGTAAATCTTGCTGTTATTAATCTATACTTTTTAGGTACTTGAGTTTCCAAGATTTAAATTTGCGGTGTTGTTTTTGCCCTTTGTTGAGTGTTTGTTTGCCTCGTTTTTACTAATTAACCATTGGTTAAACTTGACTGATAGGGTATGGTTTTGCTTTTTCTGCACATTCTCTTAAACTCTGCACTGCTCAAGATACTGGACAGTTTTCACTTTTTTGGGAACTCGAGATGCTCCAATCTCTAGGAAAATTAGTTTGAATTTTGGGGATTCTTTCATATGGATTCAATTCAGTGCCATATTTAACCTGAAAACTTCTGGCCTTAAAGTTTCTACATTTTATGTTTCTGCCTTTACCAAGAAAGTATAGAGATTTATTCTTGCAACCAAGAGAATGAACTTTTGCACTCATGGTTGACTAGTGTTTTCCGTTTGCTGCATTCAAAATCTTAACTCTGACATGATGCATTTGACAGATCCAAAACCACAATCGAATGGATTTGTTTTTGTCAGGATACAAGGGGGTTTCCATGAGATCAGGAATTCGGTGAGGACAGCAGTCACTGTTTGTTAATTTTGATTTGATTCTGAAATTTATGCATTATAGTTAGATGTTATTAACTTTGATCTGTTAGATAGGCGATGTGGTTGCGGTTGCTCGGCTTCTTAATGCTACTCTAGTTATTCCTGAGATCCAATCAACTACAAGCAGCAAAGGGATCAGGTGAATTTAGTTGTATTCCAAGGATGCAATATCAAGTTCTTTAGTACTTTGATCAGTGCAAAATTAAATTCTCGTTTGTCGTCAATGTTAGTGAATTCGTGATACTTCTATTGCAGCTCTCAGTTCAAAAGCTTTGCATATCTGTACAATGAGGATCAATTCATGGCAGCTTTAGCTAAAGATGTAAAAGTTGTGAAAACCCTTCCAAAAGATCTTAAAGGGGCAAGGAGAAAAAAGAAGATCCCGTCATTCAAGGTGTCTCGTTCAGCTTCACCGTACTTTTATTTGCATCAAGTTCTTCCAGTACTTAATAAGCATTCGGTGGTTGAACTGGTGGTTTCTGATGGAGGATGCTTGCAGGTACAGATAATCTATACTTGATCATGTGCCTTTTTCTTTTACCTTAGCATAGTTAAACTTGATCCGATGGTCAATCTCTGGTGGATACTGTGATTGGTTCTCTTCCGGTAATCATTGAAGAGATTTGTATTTTCTCGGTCTTAGTTCCTTGCTACCAATCCATATACAATATGGTTGCAATTTTTTACCATATCTTTTTTTTTTTTTGGCCTGCAGGCCATTCTTCCAGCCCACCTTGAAGAGTATCAAAGGCTAAGATGTAGAGTTGCCTTTCATGCCTTACAGTTTCGACAAGATGTCCGGGAACTTGCAACTAAAATTTTACACAGGTCAAATGACTATTCATAATAGTATGTTCCAGATTTGTATCATTATTCTTTTTTCCTGTTATAATTGGATATTGTTGTTATTTTAGGTTACGAGCTCCTGGCCGACCATTTATAGCATATGATCCTGGGATGACTAGAGATGCCTTAGCATATTATGGCTGTGCTGAACTCTTCCAGGTACCTATTCCGGACCCAGATGCCATGATTGTTGATTTACTTACTCAAAACATTTTAACATCATAGCTTACCCGGTGATTTATTGTGTATTGTAAATTGGAGCTCTTCCCAAGGATGTGCACACTGAACTCATTCAGCACAAACGAGCTCCGATGATAAAGCGTGGAATTGTCAAAGGAAAACTTTCTGTAGATTCTTTTGAACAACGCCTTAATGGTTCATGTCCATTAATGGCAGAGGAGGTAAGAGCATATTTCCGTACTAGCTTTTGTTCAGCTCAGCTACTGCTTTAGAAATTAGTGATACCTTTTAAAGAAATGATAAACTGGGATTTGATATATCATTTGATATTTTGCAGGTCGGTATTCTCCTTCGTGCATATGGATACTCGTGGGATACAATTATATATGTTTCTGGTGGAGAAGTATTTGGAGGTCAAAGGACATTAATTCCTCTACACGCAATGTTCGAAAATGTTGTCGATAGGACTTCCCTCAGCGCAGCATGGGAACTGGCTAGAATTTATGGTCGTGAGGTTAACCTTGTCGATAAATATCCAACGACTCCACCTTCCTTTGTGGAAGATAAGAAGCTCAAGGCATGGAAAGATGCAGGTCCACGCCCTCGTCCGCTTCCACCTCCTCCAGCTCGTCCTAAATATCCACATAATATCGAAGGTTGGTGGGGTTGGGTTGCCGAGAGCGATAATGAGCCCGAAAGTACAGTCATGGAGTTGAGAACCAATGCCCATAAGTTGCTGTGGGATGCAATTGACTACACGATTTGTGTTGAAGCTGATGTGTTTTTTCCTGGATTTGATCATGATGGTAAAGGAAAGCCGAGTTTCTCTAGCTTGGTTATGGGACATAGGCTCTATCAATCGGCTTCATCTAAAACATTCCGTCCAGACAGGTAATCATCAAACACATTGCTTACACACTTATGAAGTTGTAGATGTCAATCCTTGTCCACTGTTATAATTGTTAATTTGCGTGTTGTTTGCCGGGATTTTAGGAAGCAAGTTGTGAAGCTGCTGGAAGAAAACAGGGAACACATGTACCAAGCAAACCGTACCTGGCTGACGTCTGTAAGACGGCATCTAAGGAGAAGTTTAATTGATGGATTAAAAGAAGCATCTGCAAAATCAAAGCCATTATCTTTTCTCTCTCACCCGGTTCCTGAATGCTCTTGCATGAGATATGATAATCAAACAGAAACATCCTTACATGCTTCAAGCCCTTCAACTCAGACACAAATTGAGGGTGCTCTTGGAGTGAAGCACCGTTGCCCTAAATGGATGGATGGCGAACAAATGTCGGGTTCAAAGGACAGAGAAATAGAGGAGGATCCTGATGAAGATGTTTCGTCTTCTTTGGGATTGTTCTTCAAGCATAGTGGCGGAAATAGTGAAAATGCTGGTGGAGAAGTAAATAAAGAAGAAGCTCAGTTGGAGGATCAGGAAGAACTCGAGTCTGCCGAAAAATAAGGGCTGTGTATTAGCTGCAGGCAGTTATTCCCGACCAATCAGCGGGTTTTGAAAGCTGTTGTCATAAAGAAAGCAAGTTCCACAGGAAGAATCTGATGGAGAAATGGAAGTTGCCAAATTCATTACAATTAAACAACTCAGAAACACAAGCTCTCAATTTGCATACTGGTATGAAGCTCTCAATCCATTGCAATGGACAGGTAATTTAGATGAAGGTTTTGTTTTTATTTGGGAAAATGAATTTTATATATGATAGTCCCATTCAATTTTGATGTAGACTAGAATGATCCTAATGGAGACTCTTTTAAGTAGACAGTTTTTGTAGGAATATTAATTGATTTAACATAGTGAAGTATGATAACATAGCTATTGCTGTTAGATCCCTGATTGAAATATACATTATACTTATTTTTCTTGCTGTTGTATATGTGGCCCTTTTTACCTTATATTGGCAAAAAGCATCTCGAGATCTCTGATCATTCTGATTTTGGTACATTCAGCACTTGGTCATATTGAACTGTAAAAATATAATTTCAGACACAGATGAAATGAAATGAGTAATGCTCTGGTAACTGAATTAGATGTTCACAAAAGATCGGTTCAGTGCACAAAATTTCAGACACAGATGAAATGAAATGAGTAATGCTCTGGTAATTGAATGAGATGTTCACAAATAACTAATATGAAAGATCGGTTCAGTGCACAAAAATCGGAATGATGATGTGCTTAAGATGTCTTTTGTGCACAAAAATCGGAATGATGATGTGCTTAAGATGTCTTTTGATTTCAATGTTCATGCTTGATTATTTATTGTTCTTTATAATAAAAATTGCAAGTTGCTTTATGGAGTCCACATGATCTCCTTTGGTAAAGTCATAGATTTACATTAAAATAAGATAAAGTTATGCACATTTAAAAGGACTTAAGTTAATTGGGAGCTGAGCTACTTATCTTAAAAAAGTGTCTGAACCAATTAATTAAATTACTTATTACAAAAACAACTTAATGAAAGGTAGCTGTCAGCCCTAACCCAATAATCAGATTATAATTTATTACAAAGAAAATTTAATGAAAAGCAGCTTTCAGTCCTAGGAGGGTAGGGTTCATTCATGTATGCATGTATACTTTATTTTGAAAAGATGTTCCACTTTTAATTTTTATGAAAATATGGTTAAGATGGTTAATTTATAGATTATTGCGATCAGTTGAAGGAAGTTGATTGGTAGGATCTCCTTTGAGGCTTGCATTGTCAACCGACCTTAATCTTCTGAAAAGGGTTCGAGTGAGAGCATACCTGTCAGAACTCGATAGATAGTGAACTTTGGTGGAGGCCCACATCGATACTCACCTGTAAATTATTCGTCTTACTTTAGTATAGGGCAAAAGACTAATCAAGCCATCTAGTAGTTGATTTCCTCCTAAGTGTTCCTTAAGACAGCTGGAGCTTGGAATGAGATTTATTGGGTACACCAATGATGGCATCGAGGGCACAGTGCCTTCAACCTATACTCGCATTTTAAATATGTATGACGACATGACTGTTTTATTGAGCCACCGTGGAAGCAAGAGCTCTAATTAAGTGAGCATTGTTTGGTAAGCAAAACTGGTGACGCGAGCTGAAATTAGGTTACGTTGCTTAACTGTGACCATAAAGGATGTTGGTAAGACAACAAGATGGTACTCATGAAAGTCGAAATTCGTTAAGGAATGAGTAACGACTCATTTGCGACATCAACTAGCTCTGAAAATGGTTGGCGCTTAATTGCTCGACCTATACCCGATATTTGGGGCAACAGTCAAGATCCAATGAGTAGAAGGGAGCAACAGTCGCTACAAAACTCAAGGCGCGAGTGACCGTCAATGCGAATTTTGGTGATAGGAGCAGATATTTAAATGGGAATTTTGAAGGCCGAAGAGAAAATTGTGGTGGATACAGATCTTGGTGGTAAAATTGCACATGGAATATCTAAACGTGATTATAATGATTTTTTTATCCTTTAAACTTATTTAAAGTTGCCTATAATTGCTTTCCTGACGTGATTACAATGATTTGTTAGTTTTCTAAACTTACTTAAAGTGATGCATGTTTTAATTTGTCCAAATTTCATTGTTCTCTTACATGTACTTAAATGGCTAATGATATTTTAAATAAGTTTGAAAGATCAATAAGATATCTCGAAAATTCAGAATATCAATGGAATAATACGGACCACAATATATTAAGGCTTAAAAACATTATATTTTTAGATGGATGGAGAAATATTATATATGATTGTATGAGAGCGTGATAGTGTGGGTGCAGAAAGGATGTTTCCAAACAACATCATATGTAAGATCAGAAACAGTAACAGTGGGAGAACATAATGACTTGAATTGAAAGACGCCAACTTGTTCAACAAGAAATCAATAATGTTTTTTGGATTATTATGAACTTGACTGCCAAGATATCTTTTTTATATATAACTAGCTAATATTCTCTATTATATATATTGCACACACCACTTTCAACTTCCATTATTCAACAAATTCAAATGGCCACAAAAGATGAGAAGACCAATTGTCTTTCACCCTTTATAGGGTGGATTTTTTTGGTTCTTTTGTGAACCTTCAAGATCCATCTGGAGTAGCGGTTCGAGAAGCCCGGAAGCCTTGAGGCCGGATCCGGAGGAAGCTATGGTAGCGGCAGCTAAGCATTTCTCTGCTGTTCATAAGATCAAATCTGGTTAATTAGTAGTGATTAGAAGTTGGTAAAGTTGCTTTGCTAGCTTCTGCTAAAAGAAATATCATCCAATTACAATGATCATGTTAGAAACCGTCTTAATCAGTTGGTGATTAATTGGCAATGGATAGCCTTATCTTAATTATGATTAAGCAAAGGTTGCTTCAACTTTCAGGTTTACTGTAATCTAATCTGGTTTCTAATTAATTTGTTTTTCTGAAAGTATCCAAGTTCCATTATCCATGATATTATTAATTATGCATTACATAACTAGTTAAATTCTATTGTAATTAGGTTCGTTTGGTTTACGCGTTGTTTGGTGTTGCTGTTACGATTTGTTGTTTGCTATTGAAAAAGAAATTAATTTTAAAAAAACAATGATTCCAGCTAATTTTTTTTAACTCTCTCTCTCACAATTATATATATATATGATTTGTTGAATATTTTAATGTAAGAACCCAGGAACTCAATAGTTAAAATCCAATTCTAGCTTATATATGGACATTTAATAATATGTTGGAATAAAGATTGACCCGAATAGTACGGAGTCTCATATCTCTTCTTGCCAAATTTTCCACCCGTGTCAAAATTCAAATCTAATTAGCAGGCAATTATAAAGGGTAAATTACAAAAATGGGTGTAATGGGAGGCCCATTTACATTTTTAGACCTATTATCAATCAACTTACATATATAGACTGATTTAATTAGAAATACCCACAATACCCTTCATATATATAAGTTACTTAATCAGAATTTCACCCCCTCTCTCTTATTTCGAAAATTAGTCTCACAACTCTCTCTCTCTTATTTTTCCTTAAGATTCTTCATTGGAACACATCAATCCAAGCCCAAGCCTTGTCATGTAAGTATGATGTTAGTTTCATATGTTTAAATCGCTTTTAACTTGTTGATGTTGTTTTTGAGGTTAGAAATTTGTAAATCTGAACTTGATTCGCGGAAGATCGCGTGCTTCGCAGATTATGATTTCGATTCGCGAAATCTTAATATGCGAAGCCGATTGAATGTTGTGTATGCGTTTGTGATTCGCATACTTCACGGAATTCCCATATGGAATATACACGAAGTATGCGAAGATATAGTGTTCCATTATTGGATTCGCACACTTCGCATATTTTACGTATTTGTGTGTGATCATGTGGAATGGCCGGTGGAAAACAGTTGGTAAGAACATGACATACGAGGGGGGTGAGAAGAAATTGATGAAGATGTCTCCGGGAATGAGCTTGGAATGGCTTTAAGAGATAGTATACACTACTGCTCATGTTGATCCAATGTCATTTGATCTGCGTATGACTATCCAGTTAACTTACGGTCGAAAGCAACTACCTGGGGCAGTAGTTCCGATTGTTGATTCAAGTGATGTTGAGTGTTTTTTAGATTATTGTCGGATGAAAACTAACGATGTTACCCCACTATATGCTAATTTTGAGTCACGAACAATCCACCCGCGAGTCATGAAGGTAGAGAATGTTATTCATTCAAGTTGTCATGCCAATGCCACAATTGTATTTGAAACAACTCCTGAAGTAGATAACACAACTGTTGAACGCCCACCTCATAGGCCAGGAAAAGAACCAATCACTGAGTGCAATATTGCATCTCACACTCCTGGTTTAGATGATATTAGCTCGAATCCGGTTTATCATCCGGAGGACCAGATGTACGACGATGACATTTGGGGTCATGATGACACAGAGGAAACAGTAAATGATGGACAACCTACCCCTCCGAGACAATCACATTGCGAAGCTGTTCCCCAAAGCAGGGTATTGGCAGAGAATGTAGAAACAATAAGGAAGAGGAGTGATCCATTTCGATGGCTACCTGAGATCCATGATGCACCTAAGTTTACTATTGAAGATAGTTCATCGAAAGGGGTTGTCGGTTTAAAGGTACACGACATGTTCTCCAACAAACGAGAATTGCAGGATGCACTAGGTAAATACGCAGTGAATAACAGGTTCGAATGGAAAGTGTACAAGTCTAACAAGTTCATGTTTGAGGTTAGATGTAGACATTCAGATGTATGTAAATGGCGTGCTAGAGGAATTGCGATATCCAATTCAAGTTTGTTTAGGCTCCGAAGAATGGATACAATGGACATCCACACATGTTCTAGAGATCAAATGTTACCACATCACATGCAAACGGGGAAACGAGTGGCTGGCATACTACTTTCGGATAAGTTTGATATCCAGGGTAGAGTGTTTAGACCAAAGGACACTGTGAAAGATTTTGAGACCCACTATAAAATAAACTTGTCGTATATGCAGGCTTGGAGAGCAAGGAATTGGGCGATAGAAGATGTGATGGGTTCACCGGAAGAGTCATACATGTTGTTGTCGGACTACTGTGAGACGTTGAAAGCATGCAACCCAGGTATGGTAACACATATTCAAACTGACGATGCTGATCATTTTCAGTACTTCTTTATGGCGTTTGGTCCTTCACTTAGAGCTTTTAAAGAACACATTCGCCCTATCATTTGCGTTGATGGAGCCTTCCTAAAAGGTAAGTATCCAGGAAAATTGTACATTGCAGTTGGGAAAGATGGTAATAACCAGATTTATCCTATCGCTTTTGGGGTTGGGCCAAACGAGAGCAACGAGGCTTGGAGTTGGTTCATGACCAAGCTCAAAGAATGTATTGGGGACATAGAGAATTTTGTCGTCATCTCTGATAGGCACAAAGGAATTGACTATGCCACATTTGGTGTTTCCAAATGCAATACATGGATATTGTTGTCACCATTTGAAAATGAACCTGCAGGCCAAATTCAGGCCAGCTAGAAAGATAGGCGATGTATACTGGGGAGCTGTTAAAGCTTACAGGGTTTCAGATTTTATCAAAGCATTCGCTCGACTACGTGAGCTACATGGCCCAACAGCAGTATATCTAGAGCAAGCTGGTATCCAGAGATGGTCGCGTGAATATTTTCATACCCGTCGTTATAACATAATGACAACAAACATTGCTGAATCATGGAATGTGGTAATGGTTGAAGGAAGACGTTTGCCCATCACAATGTTGATAGAGTACATTAGAACTACTGTCCAACGATGGTTCTACGAAAGACAAACAACGGCTGGTAAATATTTTATACGTTGTCATTTCTAGTAATTTAGATGATACATAAATACATTACCTTCATGTTTCCATTTCCAGGAGCACGAGAACATTATCTGTCATTGTACGGTGAACGGAAGATGAAGAAACATGTTTCGAAAGCTATACCATGTACATTCAATGGAATAAACCAACACACATTTTAGATTGGGGACCGAGGGAAAGGGGGTATTTTTTACTTAAATGCAGGTGCTTGCACGTGTAGGCAATGCCAACTTTCTCAATTTCCTTGTAAACATGTATGTAAAGTTGCATGTGAGAATCGACTAAGTAACGCATACCAATGGGTTGATAAATACTACACCAACAACGCATTTAGATTAGCTTACGCAAAGTGTGTCTACCCACTCGGACCCCAGACGGATTGGACAAATTGTGACCCTCCAAGGAATGTGCTTCCCCCTGTAAGAGGTTCTGCCCCAGTTAGACGACCAAGAAGTCAGAACAGAAGACCGTCACAAGGTGAAAACCCATTGCCAATGGTGTGTAGCCGATGTGGGAATAACGGGCATAATAGCTTGAATTGTCACCGACCGTTGCCAAATACAATTCAAACTCCAAGTACAATAGCAAGTTCACGAAGTTCTAGGACTTCGAACAATTGATGCGGTTTGAGCAAAATTTATCCTTATGTTTTTGTAAGAACATGTATCCTTATGTCTTGTGAGATTAATTATTCTAATGAATTTGTACGATGAAGATTTATTATGTTTTGTAAGATTATGTTTACTAATTCAGTAGATAGCATATGAGATAGTGGGTTCTGTAATGATTCAGTAGATATCACATGGGATAGTGGGTTCTGTATAATGATTCAGTAGATAGCATATGGGATAGTGGGGTCTGTAATGATTCAATAGATAGCACATGGGATAGTGGGTTCTGTATAATGATTCAGTAGATAGCATATGGGATAGTGGATTCTGTAATGATTCAGTAGATAGCACATGGGATAGTTCATTTTATGCTTTCTATAAGACCCACACATCTCAGTCTCCATTATCACCCACTTGTGAAAATGGATCCATCCAACTTCCCCATGGAATATAGCATCATCACAACCCTCAACCAGTCTGAGTGACACCATCTACTGCATTTTATGAGCTTCATGATGCTTATCCAACTTCTTTATGTGAAAATTTGCAATCTTTTCTTGATGCATTTATTTCTCTCCAACGAGCAAGTGCGCAGAAAAACAATTGCAGTGAAGTCTAGAGACGTGCCGAAACACCATGGTCAAGTCTTCCATCTGATTATATCGACACAATCCATGAAGCTGTAGATATTTTTGAGATCGAGCAGTCTATTGGGATTGATATGAGGGATTAATGTATGTAAATGGCGTGTTGTTGTACTAGTCAAATAATGTGTGTTTTTAGATTGTTTGCTTGTATCGAAATAATGTGTGTTTTAGTTTGTGTAAAACAACTTCGCGAATAGATGGACAACTTCGCGAATTCAGTGATATGCGAATTTGCGAATATATGTGTTTGCGGATCAGGAGGTATGTTCGCGAATACACTAGTTTGCGGATCAGGAGGTATGTTCGCGAAGCTGATGTGCTTCGCATATGCATGGTTACCTTCGCGAATATGAATACTGCGAACTAATGGCTACGCGAATAAATGTTCAACTTCGCAAATATCTGTAAACACAAAAATGGGCACAATATATAACAAAATATATAACAAGTATAAAAAACACAAATAGTACAACTCAAAATTTATATAGTTTGCCATGGAAAATTTCAAGGACAACACGTAATCTAAGGAAATCTCCACCATCTGGGTCTAATTCATGCACCTGCCGACCAGCTGTTAAAAGTTGAGAAAAAATGCACACCAGCATCCCACAATCGTTCGATGCTGTTATCTGTTGTGGAGTGTCCGGTAGCCTAGTCCACCTTATTCGGTTGTCCTGATTTTGACCATTCCACCCTATGGTTTTGCCAATAGCGTATGCAAGTACGGTCATGGGCCTCTGGAGTACTTGACCAAGCTTCTCCTCACTGTCATTAGAAAGACAACTATCATATATGAACATGTGCATATTCGTTGTATTTAGCACTCCTAATATCCAGTGGTTTCCTTTTATGTTGAATGGTATGAATATTCGCTTCAAACCCTTCCATAGTCTCATAAACATGTCATCTCTACCATTGATCGTATTACACACGTGGCCCATATCCAGATTGTGTGAATACTGTATATATCCGGTGAATTGGCTATCACATGTAGTCCAGTCCGTATCTAAACCATTCTCGAACGACTGGCGCCGCAACAGATACAGGAATGCATCGATGTGCTAGTTAAAAAAGAAATATAGACATAAGTCAAACACATGCTTCACAAACATATGCATCACAAAAAAACAAACCATAATATTTAAAAGCAATACCTCCCCGTCCCAATATTTTCCCGGTGTCTCAACTTGTATAAACCACGGGATTTCCGGCTGTAGTGGTTCTGTCCCTTTAACGAGCCTTGACGACTTTTTGTTGCAAAAATTCCTCCATACCTCATACGTAGACACATCGTCCTTATCAATCCAGACTGACCATGACATAGGTACATGAGGTGCTCTAGGAAAGGCGGGACTCTGTGATACGACAATATCCATGCACTGATCTACCTTCTTAGTTCCCTTCTTGGCTACCTTCTTAGTTCCCTTCATATCCACCTGCTTACACCTTTTTCTTTTCTTTTCCTCGGTGTATGGTGTTGTCACGTGATGTGATCGCTTCCTTTGTCGCACCGCCCTTAACGGTTGAGGCTTATGCACATCATCTATCACGGCTTGTGTGTTCTCGCTTAAAGTGATAATTGCTTCCTGTCAAAACATAACGACCGAACACACTGTAAGGAACATATTTAAAAATAAATATAAAACTACATGTATATAAACTATCATATACCTTTTCAGGGAGCATCTCTTGTGGTTCCATGTCATCGCCGATTTCAATCAGCTCCCCACACTGCTCCTCCTTCCTCTCACCCTATTCTTTCTTATCCTCTCCACACCGCTCTTCCTTCCTCTCACCCTCTTCCTTCTTATCTACTCCACTCTGATCTTCTTTCCTATCCCGGTCTTCATTCTTCTTTTCTTCTTCACTATGTTCCGCACCATGCTCTTCTACAACGTTCGCCACCCCCACATCCCCACCTATTTCCCCCACAAAGTCGAAATTCGTATACATATCACATCCAAGACGCTCTCCCATCCGATCTGCCTTACTCACAGCCCGTAGCTCCGCCATCAACTCCTTCTTCAACTCCACCCTCAACTCGTCCTTCAACTCTGCCCTCAACTCCTCCTTCAACTCCACCTTCAACTCTGCCCTCAACTCCTCCTTCAACTCCACCCTCTCCTGCCTATTAGACTCACTGAACTCCGATCTCATCTTCTGAACCAATTCATCCACCAATGAATCTTTAAGTTCTACCTTCAACATTTCAAATCTCTCCCGCATCCTTGCATTCCTTTCTTCTTCCTCATTTGCCTGTACATTCACTTCATTCTTCTTCTTACACCTCTTCTCATTTCTAATTCTGTCCTCCTCATCTATATAAACATACTCTTCCTCCTCATTTTCCACATCCTCCTCGCCCTGATTACCTACAGCATTCTCTTCCTCACTCTCTACCTCATGCTCTTCCTCATTATGTACCTCATTGTTCTCCTCTTCTTGACTTAGCTCAGACCCCTTATCAGGTTCGAATAACACATCAAGGTCAAGGTCTACGGCTTTCCCATCAAAATAATCCTTCATTGGCTCATACCAATCGCACTTTGCCTCGTCTTCCTCGATAACAAGTTCAGATGTTTGCACATCAGCTGACTGAAAACATGAAAAATCAAACCCAACTCCATAAGCACATGTTACTTACATCCAAAGCACACATTAATTCTGTACACAAGACATATGTACTTACCTTAAATATTTCTTCAGCTTCTAAGAAAGTTATATTCTTTACACTTATCCACTGACATATGCGAGGGTACACGATCTTTGGTCTCCTCAAATAGTATTTAGGGGGTGCACGCAATATCTCCAGTATCCAAGCCTACAAAGTATTAAATAAAAATCATTACAGTTGAAATCTAACATGAAGTAAATCACATGAATATAGGAAACATACATGGAACACTTGTGCTAATCCATGAAGCTGATATGGGACGGCCTTCTTCTTTCCTTCTTCTGCGTTGTACGCGTCAAATGCCTTCTTCCTTCCTGGGATCCCACGTTCCATCGTCTTGTACAGCTCATCCCAAGCAGGCACACCCCATGGAAACGAGTTAAATACAGTGGGGAAATCAGTTAGGTTGATGATATTGTCATCAACCTTTTTCAATGCATCAGTTGTGAGTATGAACCTATGTATAACGAACAACATAGCCATTGCCACCGCATCATCGTTATTTTTTTCCCAATTAGTCTCTAAGAAGGTATCGAATATATTTTTGTGATTTATGCTCTCTCTACCTCCACAATAGAGATTCCTCAATCTATTTTCCCTTTTATAATTGCTCATCCGTTTAAAAATTGGTAACGGATCACCTAGTCTCAATCCGGTTATGAGTGCGAATTCACGCTGACTGAATTTCACTTCAACACCATTGATTTTGAAGCACATTTCTCCGGATTTACCCTCTTTCAGATTGATCTCCATTGTAAGAATCCCATGGCATAGAGGAGAGGACAACGAATACACTTCGAAGTCCACCAAATTCCCAAAACATGTTTTCCTGAACATGGCCAACTGCACTGTGGATAATCTTTCTTTCACTTTCTTCATCACCTCAGCATCAGAACGAACTGTGATAGTAGCTCTCGTATCATAGGCGTAGGGGTACCTAAAGGTGTCTTTGATACTCTTCTTAAGTGTCTTTGATGTCCGCTTCCTCTTTTTGGAATTAGACTTAGAATGATCACCCTTCCAAATCATAAAGTAGATCAAATTAGTCAAGTAATTACTCACTTCGCGAATATGACATTCGCGAACTGACAAGCGCATTCGCGACTTTGCATATGCGGAACAATAGCATATGCATCGACTGCTTCGTGGACATGAGTTTACTTCGCAAATTGCGATGTTCGCGAAGTAAACTCATATTCGCGAACTGGTCAATTCTGTAAAATTTGGTCGCCACAACTGATTTTAACTATTTCTAAGTATCATTCTAACAAAACGAAGCTATGAATCAACGAAAAAACACAATAAATTTGCAAACCCTACTTCTAAATCGCATGAGAAGTAAAATCACCATAGTATATGAATAGAGGATTTTGCCCCAAAATGTGGTTCAAAATGAAAATTTATCCCTATTGGGAGCCTGGTTAAACATTTTGCCCACTGTGGGGCTTGTTTAACCGGGCTCGAAACCGGATGACAAACTTCCGGTTTCAAATTGTAAAGAAACCGGAAATTTATCTTCCGGTTTCTAATTTTAATTTTATTTTTTTTAATAATAAAAATTAGAAACCGGAAGTTGTTCTTCCGGTTTCAGTTTAATATTATATATTTTAAAAACTTTGAATTCTCCAGCTCTGCTTTTCAAAAATATTTAATGGAAAATTTCAAAAAAATCCCTCTATCTTTTTTAAAATTTTAATTTAACTTCAATCTTTAATTATTTATTTTTAAATTCATTAATTAAACATTTTTTTACCAAATTAGTTAGTAGTAAATATCTAATTCGGTAAAAAATGTTTATTCTTTTAAATGTAAGTTTGAAATTATATTTTTTACAGTTTAAATTGCGGTTTTTACAGTTTTTTTATAATTTCAAACGTCACTGAAAAGTTACGGTTCAAAGTGACCGTTAAACCATTTCAAACTGTAATTTAAACTGTTCGAAGTGACATTTAAATTTGGCCAACACTTAACTGTCACTTCGAACAGTTTGAAATGGTTTAACTGTCACTTCGAACCGTAACTTTTCGGTGATGTTTGAAATTATAAACTTAACCGTAACGTTACGGTTCGAAGTGACAGTTTAAATTACAGTTTTTACAGTTTCTTGATAATTACAGTTTGAAATATGTTTTTTGCACTTCGAACATTTAACTGTCACTTCGAACAGTTTAAATTACAGTTTGAAATGGTTTAACTGTTATTTAACTGTCACTCCGAATCGTAACTTTTCGATGACGTTTGAAATTATAAAGAAACTGTAAAAACCGTAATTTAAACTGTCAAAAATATAATTTCAAACTCACATTTTAAAGAATAAACATTTTTTACCGAATTAGATATTTACTACTAACTAATTTGACAAGAAAATATTTAATTAATGAATTTAAAAATAAATAGTTAAAGATTGAAGTTAAATTAAAAGTTTAAAAAAGATAGAGGGACTTTTTTGAAATTTTCTATTAAATATTTTTGAAAAGCAGAGGTGGAGAATTCAAAGTTTTTAAAATATAAATATAAAAATTGAAACCCGAAGAACAACTTCCGGTTTCTATATTTTATTATTAAAAAAATAAAATAAAATTAGAAACCGGAAGACAAACTTTCGGTTTCTTTACAATTTGAAATAGGAAGTTTGTCTTCCGGTTTCGAGCCCGGTTAAACAAGCCCTACAGTGAGCAAAATGTTTAACCGGGCTCCCAATAGGGATAAATTTTCATTTTGAACCCCATTTTGGGGCAAAAAGCGTTAAAACCTAATCAAAAATCACAAAATAACATACCTTCTTGCCGGTTCTTGCCATTGGAATCGGTTGGAAGTCGCTGGAAGAAGAAATGTAAAGATTGGAGGTGTTGAAGATGTTCGTCGTTCTAGTTTTCGCGAATGGTTAGGGGTGAAATGCATAAGTTCTTATATATATATAAAGGGCATTTCGGGAAAGTATCAGGGCATAGTCTATATATGTAAGTTGGTTGATAATGGGTCTGAAAATGTAAATGGGCCTCCTATTTGACCTAGTTTTGTAATTTTCCCATTTATAAATTGTAATATAAATTTTCGTTATTGCTACCCTTATCTAAATTTCATGTAATAATAATAATAATAATTGTTCCAATTATATTGTGTATCTAGTTGTTGAATTACTTTTACTTGTGTATCTAGTTATTGAATTATATATTTTATATCCAATGTAATAGTATGCAAAGCGATTTTCAATGGTCGGACATATTACTCCCGAAATACATACTAGTTATTTGATAAAAATTTATAATTTTTTAATATACTCATCCAATAGAAGGCCAAATACAATTTAAGTTTATAAATGTATAAATTTTAAATGAATTTGCATAAACACCGAAAAACTAACATTTTTATTTCTAAAATATCAAATACGAATAGCAAAAAAAACTGAGAGAACGTTCTTAAAATACTATTTTTCCAACATCCATAAAATATCAAACACTATATAAATGCGTATTAACACAAATAATCTCAAAAAAATTCGATATCAAAATTCAACCTATGAACAAAATCTAGATAAAAGACGGACAACAACAACATTTTCAATTATGATATCTCCATAGAAGTTCAAATCTATCCAATTCGTATGTTTCGATTTGAAAAAATAGAGATTCAATATAAATTCAAAACGAATAAGGGATAGATAGCATGGCCGAAATTCTCAGCAGCAGGAGGTATATATAGCCTCTCGTATCTAGACCCTAGTTAGATAGAATTAGGTTATTGAATAAGAGTTATATTCGAAATAATACTCTTATTATTATTATTATCTATAATTATATCTAAATATAAAGATAATAATAACTTATTAATAGGATAATAATTAGAAGCAATTTAATCTCAATAAACCTTCTAACTTATTTATCCTATAATTAATTTAATTCATAATATAATTATAATTGTCCGAAATTAAATTAATTCCTTATCTGTCCCTACATATGAAAATCTCCCCCTCTATAATTGGACCTTAGTGGACTCAGTTGGGCTTCCGTCAATTAATTAACATCTGTTTCTCTTTTGGGCCAAGTCTTATATGTGACCGATTAAGTTCTTATTGCTTCTAGCCGTATACAACCATTAAATTAATTTCTCAAAATTACATTCAATCATTGTATAATGGAATGAGTACGCGAACTGTGATTGGCAGATCCGAAACATTCCCCCAGAGCTATTAGAAGACAGGTTGATTCCGTCGTTGACCTTTCCGTATTAGTTACAGTATAATTCGATCCTTTATCAACTACATCCTTGAACAAAATCTTATGACTATGGATTATGTCAAATCACATATAGCGAGACGTTCATTTTACTTGTACAGGCCGAGTTAACTCCAATTAGATAGGTTAAGTGAAATCTCCATTTCAAGTCTTAAGCTATCACCTTGCAAGGATTTAGAGTCAAGTCTTCCACAAGCGATCCTTGGACGTATCTCCCATGTATCAGGAGTGACAAATGCTCAATCCAATGTTAACTACCTTGCAATTACTTCCTGTGATACCCAACGTCTGCCGAACACACCCCAGAGTCATCCCTGTTATGGATCGTATTAGAACAGGATCAAAGCATCACATTCCATAATCCAGAATCACTAATTAACATTTCTTTGAGTCTGAGGATTACTTATACCTACTAATACCAATGAGATGAACATGTGACAAGGATAAATCTATCCATGCTGTTATCTCAAGTTGGGTCCCCAATCCTAATGAACTCTTTCACTGGATTCATGTAACTGTCCAGATATCTGCATATCTGAAGCTTGTGAGATCAGCTCTCTGTCTCGACAGAAAACATTGTTACATGCAAGTCTCAACAGTATTACGTCAATCCCTATTCAAAACATATTACATGACTTGGGGTGGTTTTAAGTTTATTAGTTTATTATAATGTTTTGTCTCACTTCATGCATGTATGAACACTTTATAATCACTTTAAATAAACTTAGAGATTTCCTTTTATTTAGGCTTATTTAGTTCTTAAAAGTAATTGTCTTTATACAGTTATGGAACCATATTTTATTAAAACAAATGATATAAAGAACAATTCATTTACAGCTGGTTTACATCCTAGAATAATTGTCTATAGAACACTAAACCCCACAATGATGCCTTCAAGTTAAAGGTGGACCTGTCGTCATTCGGGGGAGAACCGAATACAACAAATAAGAATGAATGCCATTTATTTAAATATAAATGCATGTTGATAATTATAAGTAATACAAAATGCAACATTTTTTTATGCAAATGCAACACATTTTATGCAACATTTTTAAAAAAAAGACATTTTTAATATAAACATTAGGTTTATATGCATTAAATTGAACTAACAAATTTTAGCAACCTGCAAATCACAACATCACGATTCCATCTTCCTGCGCAAATCAACATCATCTCCTTCCTGCGCAATCAACATCCTTCAACAATTCCTTCTCTCCTGGGTTCTTACATGCGCGATTCTTCTCGTGTTCTTCTCTGATTTTCCTTTTTCTTTAAACCTAAAACAGAAACCATTCCCTTCCGTTCCCTTTGGGGTTCGAATTTCATAGTTCCGATTCTTCTTATTATGGATGTTTTTTTTTATGGATTAGAGAATGATTTATTTGTGATTTAGCAAGGTTTTTTTATATATTTTTATATCTTATATATATATATATATATATAATTAATTATATAAAATTTTTCGTGTCCCCGCCGCACCCGTGTCTCATATTTTCTAAAAATACCGTTTGCCTTGTCCGCACCCGTGTCCGCACCCGAGTCCGCACCCGAGTCGGTGCTTCATAGTTATTTTCGAACAAACTAGAAAACATTACTCTAGTGGAAAGGTAGAGATTTTAGGAGCTACTGAGAAGGTATCAGAGGATAGGCATATCGCATCTCACTCCCCCCTTTAGTCTAACAACGGTGCCCTTTGTGGTCAATCCCTTTCCTGATGCCAGATGGGAGGAAGTGACATTGGGAGATTGCTTTTTCATTCACGGATGAGAAGCTAGTAAGGTAAGGAAGCCTAATTCTAAGCTCTGACATTAGAGCTGTTATTGACTCAGCTGCAGGCCAACTCAGAATCAAACTTAGCGATCCTATCTTGGGAATGGATCAGAAGCTAGTTAGTTATTCCTGCTTGCCAAGCTGCTTAGCTACAACATTTGCTTTTCCTCTATCAAACTTCGTGGAAACCAGAATTGGCATTTCCAACTCAAAGATGAACGAATACCATTGCTCAACAATTGCTTTCCTTTGTACAATCATTCCCCTGGGATTAACACCTTTAGATCATATTCTTGGGCTGACTCTTCTCCTTAAGCTTACTATTACCTAGTAACTTTGGCGTTTCTTCCAACGGTTACATGCTCCCCTCCTTTGGGTTTGGGATATGTAATGACCCGCTTATATTGATTCTTTTCTTTTATATTGTGGCAAGTTGGAAGCTTTAATCATTTTTTCCGCCTCGTACCCCATGATTCGCGCTGTGAATGGCGAATTCCTGTTAACTGGATGGCGTATCTTTCTGCATTGTTCTCTTGTCTATCCAGAGCGGCATGCACTCGCCTTTCAATCTCATCATTAGTGTGTTCAATGTTGAATCATGATGGTGAAGCCGGCTCTTGATCTTGATCTCGATCATATTGAGGTTATGCTTGGAGCTATGGTTTAACGCGGATGGATGTTGTCACAATCGTGGGAGCCATTTTATCTAGCTTCGAATATCTTGTCCCCGCATCCTTCAACATTTTGCTAACATAATAGATGGAGAACTGCTGGCCTTCTTCTTCTTGAATAACCACGGTGCACATAGCTTTATCCATGACAGATTGATACAAATGCAGGTCTCCCCTTCAGATTGGTCTGCTCATCAAGGGTGGTTCTGCTAGGAATTGTTTTATACCTTGATATATGCTTGTTGACAATCTTTCTAGTACGATGATCCGCCCGTTCAACCTCTGGATCTTTCTCACCCATAGTGGGGCTTTCATTTAGGCGCTCTTTTCACCTTTTTCCTCGCATGGCTTTTATTTAGGCGCTCTTTTCACCTTTTTCCTCGCAGGGCTTTTTACTTTATCTGGATTTGCTCTAACTCCTTTTTGGCTAATGATGTAGTCAAGGATTTTTTCTGAAGTGACTTTGAATATACACTTCTCTGGATTGAGCTTTATTTTTCATGCCAGTGTTTGGCACCGGTTGCAGTATTAGCAATTCCCTTGTACTTGTGGGTTAGTACTGAAAGAACTCCAGAAGTGGGGCATATCCTGTCCATTATTAAAAGATTGTGGTAAGGCATAAAAGCTATATTCACTTACCTTGAGGATTAATGGCTTGATCCATGGAACTGACTTCATAGTGAAAGACTATTTGCATTGACCTTTGTTGGCAAATATCATGTACGATGCAATGTCTCTTTATGGAATGCTTAGTTCATCTTGGAATCAATTTAATAATTCCTTTACGTTGGTCCCTGACTCTAGAATGAACTTAGTCAAAGGATAAAACCGAGTAAATATTATATGTCAAACAAATTCATAATAGAATTTTATTCATGATTGTGTTAATAATACCACATATAACGGTCATAACCATAAAGATTACTACTGCACATAAATATCATAATGAATTCTTAATAAATAACCATAATGAAAATGGTTTAAGAACAATGTCCTTTTGTATTTCAATGTACATTAATATCCAAGATAGCATATTTATTTTAAACATCATAAAAGTTATGACATTCTATATTGGGAAAGATATCTTACATAGTTGCTATTTACTTGCAATCAATATTGTGCATCTATGCATTAATGACATTCAGAGATCATTAATGCCTCGTTTGGATGAAATATAATTAAAGTAAGGTAAGTGATGGTTTAATAATGTAGTTAT
Source organism: Euphorbia lathyris (assembly GCF_963576675.1). Taxonomy (NCBI): domain Eukaryota; kingdom Viridiplantae; phylum Streptophyta; class Magnoliopsida; order Malpighiales; family Euphorbiaceae; genus Euphorbia; species Euphorbia lathyris. The sequence goes on from NC_088910.1 coordinate 96,331,389, forward strand.
ATATGAAATTACTCATATATCATTTCATTTGTATAAATAAAATAAATACAAAGGGTAATTTTGAAAGAAAAAATACATGTACCGTGATTCTCCTCCAATTCGGGGTGTATGGAAAATTACCCAAAATTCATCCTCACATACCTTCATATACCATCATCCAAACAATCTCTAAGGAATTATCATGTATATCCTAAGAATTTTACATAAATTAATGTTCTGATCCAAAACTGACACTTGCACTATTTTGTAGTTAGCTCAGGGTATGAAAGTTTCGTTTATCCAATTTGGTAATTCATCAGTCCATAATGGCCTTAATAATTAGAGACAATTACATGATAATCACAAATAGATCCAATATGTTCAAGTCTCTTACGTTGGTAAAATAAATTCTAACAATGTCAGATAAACAGTTTTTATTATGAATAAACACATCATTGTAAAAAAGGGAATGAAATAACTGTTTGACAAAACAATATTCAAAAATATGAATTTCTGATATTAAAAGTGCTATATATGAGAAAAGCCATACATAGATGGTGAATTGTACAAGAAAAACCAAATATGATTTTTTGTAATTTCTTCTAATAGTTGTATGCATATTCATCCAAAAGACTGGTCAGACCTAAATTATCTGTAATTACACGAGCCTTTTATGATATCTTAATATTAAGTGATAAAATCACCTTGAATGGATGAATTTTTTATAAAATTCCAAGATTACGGATCTTATACATGCATCTTGTACTAATTCAATGATCATGACATATTATACTCGTCATGCATAAAAATATAAGGCATATTGAGCATGCAAGATTTAATGAAAGATTTGTGTCTATTATTTTATCTTTCACAATTTATTAGATTTATCATAATAATTTGTAATGATATTCATAGCACTTTATAAGAGTGAGGGATCTCGATTTTCTTTAATTAAAAATGGAATAAGAAAGGGGAGGAAACTTATCTTTTTCATCATAAAGGTCCAGATTTAGTGTAGAAAACTCTTTCCCACCAATATATGGAGAACTGTATCTTTGGATAGATTTGTTGTACTGATTGAGCCAAGGTTTGAGATTGTGATTTCTATTCCGTTGACTCCATTGTTTTGTTCTTTGTGAAACTCTATACAATCAAGATTTTGCGATCTTCTGTTTGTTAGAGATCCACCTTCACCGCACCAATTAATAACTTGTCGAAAAATCCTTGATCGGAGCACTTCCCTGTGAGGCGCCGTTGGGATCGGCTGGGGACACTCCGATGCCAAAGTCAGTAATATTTCTGAGAATAAACTGTAAGCACAAAAGTAGAGAATCAGTAAGTGTCACGACCCATCCCACGGACCGTGACCGGCACTAGGGAACGGGTAAGCTTAAGCTACCGGAACCCGTAGCAAGCCTAAATTAACTTAGCTAATCAATTACATATATTCATTTTAAATAAAATATTTAAAAGTATTAAACATTAAGTCATTGCCCAATATAATTTAATAATTACTCGTATATCTGGTACCGCGGTCTAGAATTAGAATTATATATTAGCTAGAAGGATTAACCAAATAAAGATAAGTGTGCCGCCCGGAAGAAAGATCATGGGCTGCAACAGACTTCTAGTCACCTGAAAAATTAAAGGAGTCAAACCTCCTATAGTGAATTAATTATATGCAATGCATGAGTAATTTAACATTTATGTCACCCACAATAATAATAATAATATATAATATAAGTGATCACACAATATGCTTTTCATAAAATTGTCTTATAAATAAATAGATAGGTGGTTTAATACGTGTGTTGGACCCTAAACCTCAATACCCAATCTAATAATCCACCAATAATCACTATTTCACTCATATCCAATAACTGGGGGACCGAGAATAACTCAATCGACCACACACCCAGTTAGCTGGAGGACCGAGAATAACTCAACTGATTCCGTACCCAGCCTCACTTAAATCCAAAATCCACATATCATATAGCCCGAGAATATCTCAACCGAGCTTATCCATATATCACAACATTCACAATACTAGTATCATCAATATCCAATAACCCGATAGTACCTGTGCGCACAAGGTCCTGATGCCGCTCACTAGGAAGCATGTCCATAACACGTATTTATCCACAAATAATTACGTATAAATTATTATAAACAATAAGACACTTTTATAAGTAAAAATAATACTTTACTTGAAATATCATGAAATCATTTATTATGAATGCAAATGCTAAATTAAAAATGCAAAACATATAATTAACTCACAAATTGGTCCTATCTGACTGTCCTATTTTTCGGGTACTGCTCCTCCTTCTACTGGTTGAGTATCTAAGAGAAAGAGTATTTATTTTTAGAATTTATATAAGTTTAGAGAAATATCAAAGTTTGTTTCGTCACGTTTTACATAATTTCTACCGAAAATTCGGCAGAGTCTCCTCTGTAAAATGGACATCCTCCTAATAGTAACTAGGGTCAATACTGCATAAAAATACACTTCTATATTAAATAAAATCGACAGTCCAAGTCGGGACTCCACAAACTGCAATGTAATAACTAAACTCGACTTTATCAAAAAAAAAAAAACTAAACTCGACAACAATCCTTAAATCAATTCCATATTAGTAATTTAATTTCTTTCATCCAAATTCAATCATCTCCAATAACTATATGTAAAATATATATAAGTATCATTTATATTCGAACTTATACCGAGATCAAAATAAATACCTCAATCCTAAGAGTTCAATTAATTAATTAATTAAACTCATTCTTATTTCTCCTTGACCAAAATTTCTAACTTTATATATTCTGAAATTTTAATATCAAACCTCTAAAAATAAAAGTTACTCACTTAGCATAATTTCATTAATTTTTACTCGACTATTTGACTTCCTTAACTTTTATGAGGATTAAACCGTAAAGAATTTGGTCAAAACTCTAGAATTAAAATTTCCCCAAATAATGTTTATAATATTATAAATTTAGTAGGAGAAATTTCTGCATACTTCTATTTTTGTTACCTGTCAGAAAACTACGTCAATCACCGGAATTCTTCCATCGGAAAATCTGAAATTGATTGTATGGAAACAAAAATTATACCACCTTGCTCCTTACAATTTCAGTGGTCTAGAAACACCGTCAGACACTTAATTTAGATCGGAAAACTCCATGATTTGAGATGATTAACGATTTTCCGGCGAGACTCCGTTCACCGGTGGAAAACCCTTGCATGCTTCGATTATTAACCTACCCAAGGGTTTTCCGGCCTCCTGAGTCCATTTTCAGTGTCAGATTCGCGAAAAAGTGAGCGAAAGATAGAGAAACGAAAGGGACAGCCCAAATGATAAATCTTCTCTCTCCAAAAACTTAATAAAAACTTAAAATCACACTCTAAAACTTACATGTACTTGTAGATGGGTTCAAGAGCTTCGATTTGGTATAAAGAACGTGAAAAACGGTTGTCGAACGAGGGAGAACGGAAAGCCGTCGCGGTTGAATGTGGGAGTAGATTTAAACTGCTGGAAAATGGAAAAATGAAGAAGAAGGGAAGTAGTTGCCCTTCACTCATTCGGTTCACACATATATGTAAATAGGTAAAATTCCAATTTAACTCTTGTACTTTTTAATTTCATTTTAGTCTCCCTTTTCATTTGTTGGTTTGATTTATATTTTCTTAAAAACAATTCTATATACTAAATTGATATTTAACATTTAAATCTTTTATTATATATCATTATTATTATTATTATTATGGGTATTACAATTCTTCCCCCCTTAAAGAAATTCGTCCTCGAATTTAAAATTGAAGGACAACCTCATGTTTGAAATAGATAAGGATAATTTCTCTGGATCTCCAGTTCAGATTCCCAAGTACACTATTTCATGGAATGAGTACTCCATAACACCTTACCATTGGGATGACTTTTGATTAAAGTTGGCAAACTTGATGATCCACAATTGCCACTAGTTGATCCTCATAAGATAATTCTTCACTAACTTTTATCGCTTGAGGTTATAGAACATGAGAAGGATTAGGAACATATTTCCTTAGCATTGGTATATGGAACACATGATGAACTTGTGATAAGTTAGAAGGCAATGCTAGTTACCTATTCTCTTTAAAATCTCAAATGGTCCAATATATCTTGGTGTCAATTATCCTTTCTTTCCAAATCTCATGATTCCTTTCATTCATGACATTTTGATAAAAACATAGTCCCCTTCCGCGAATACCACATCCTTCCTCCTTGGATCCACGTAGCTTTTCTGCCTACTAAAAGCAATTTGTAACCTTTGATGATTGATGAGAACTTTTTCAAAAGTTATTTAAATTATCTCTGGACCAGTAAGCTTCCTTTCACCAACTTCTTCCCAACATATAGGAGATCTGCACTTCCTACCATTTAATGCTTCATAAGGAGCCATTTAAATGCTTGAGTGGTAGCTATTATTATATGCAAATTCAATAAGAGGTAAATATGTCTTCCAGCGTTTGGATTGCTCTTTCGGATTGACCATCGGTTTGTGGATGAAAAGCTGTACTAAAATTTAACCTAGTGCCCAAAGCACTTTAAAGTTTTTCCCAAAATTTTGAAGTAAACACCGATCCTCTGTCTGACACAATAGACACTGATACTCCATATAGGCAAACAATTTTATCCACGTACAATTGTGCCAATTTTGCCACTGAATATGTTGTCTTTACTGGAATAAAATGCGTTGACTTGGTTAATCTATCAATTATAACCCATATAGAATTATATCCGGTTAAAGCACGGGGCAATCCAACTACAAAATCCATGGTTACTCGCTCCCATTTCCATTCTGGAATAGGCAATTGTTGTAATAATCCTGAAGGCTTCTGATGTTCGAGTTTCACTTGTTGACAAGTCAAACATCGAGATACAAATTCTGCTACATCTCGCTTTATAACATTCCACCAATACAACTTCTTAAGATCTTGATACATCTTTGTAGAGCCTGGATGCACATTATAAGCTGCAAAATGCGTCTCTTCCATGATCTCTTTTCTCAAATTATCTACATTCGAAACACATAATCAGTCTCCATACCACAGACATCCATCAACATCAATTCTAAAATCTCGAGCCTCACCGTCATTCAATTCATATGCAATCTTACACAATTGAGGATCTCTTGTTTGAGCTGCCTTGATTCTATCAAGTAACACCGATCTAACCTTAAAGTGAGCTATGAATGTGCCATGATGATTTAACTCTAGTTGCACTCCAGAATCATATAGATCATGCATTTCTTTAATCAAATGCATTCTTTCTGAGCTAATATGAGCTAGACTTCCTGAAGATTTCCTGCTTAGAGCATCTGCCACGATATTAGCTTTAACAGGATGATATAAAATGGCACAATCATAGTCTTTCAAAAGTTTCATCCAACGTCTCTACCTTAAATTCAAATCCCTTTGTTGGAATATGTATTTTAAGACTCTTGTGATCAGTGTAAATTTCACAAGCTTCTCTATACAGATAGTGTCTCCAGACCTTTAGTGCAAGTACTATTGCTGCCATCTCTAAGTCGCGAGTTGGATAATTCTATTCATGTTTCTTTAATTGTCTCGAAGCATAGGCTACAACTCTGCCATTTTGCATCAAAACACAGCCTAAGCCAACTCTAGAAGCATCACAATACACAGTGAATCCTCTTGATCCAGATGGTAAAGTGAGTACCGGTGCTGAAGTCAAACATTCCTTTAGCTTTTGAAAACTATTCTCACATGCTTCTGACCATACAAAAGGAATATTTTCTGAGTTAGCCGAGTTAAAGGTGCAGCTATCTTGGAAAAATCTTGAACAAATCTCCTATAATAGCCGGCTAAACCCAGAAAACTATGAATTTCTGTCATTGTAGTAGGTCTCTTCAAATTAGTGATTGCTTCTACCTTTTTAGGATCTACCTGAGTTCCACTTTTGGACACTACATGTTCTAAAAAAACCACACTTTCCATCCAAAACTCACATTTAGAGAACTTAGCACAAGGTTGATGTTCTCTCAGAGCCTACAATACCATTCTCAAATGGTTGGCATGTCCCTCCTCGCTCCGTGAATATATCAAGATATCATCAATGAACACAATCACAAAACGGTCTAAGAATGGTTTGAACACCCTATTCATTAGATCCATAAAGGTCGTTGGTGCATTGGTTAAGCCAAACGACATTACCAAAAATTCATAATGGCCATATCGTGTTTTAGATGATGTCTTAGGTATAACTTTCCTCCGGATTCTCAACTGTTGATACCTAGACTGCAAATCAATTTTAGAGAAGTGACACACACCTTGCAACTGATCAAATAAATCATCAATTCGAGATATAGGGTATTTGTTACGGATTGTCACCTGATTCATCTGTCTATAATCAATGCAAAGCCGAAGCGATCCATCTTTCTTCTTAACGAACAACACCGGAGCACCCCAAGGAGACACGCTAGGTCTAATAAAGCCTTTATCAATTAAATCTTGAAATTGTTCCTTCAACTCTTTAAATTCTGCTGGCGCCATTTTGTAAGGTGATATGAATAATGGGGTAGTTCCAGGAACTAAGTTAATACAAAACTCAATTTCTCTTTCAGGAGGTAATGCTGGTGATTCATCGAGAAAACATCTGGAAATTCATTAACAATAGGACCATTCTCTACTTTACTCTTGTCTACCATTGTATCCTTGACTAAGGCCAAATATTTTTGACACCCTTTATGCAACAACTTTCTAGCTTCTATGGCTGATATCAAAATCGAAGATGAAGTACCCTTATTGCCTTTGAATTCGAATTCAACATCTCCCGGTATGTTAAATCTCACCACCTTCGCACGACAATCTAAAGTGGCAAAATATTGAGATAACCAATCCATTCCCAAAATGACATCAAAAACAATCACATCTAACAGAATCAAATCTGCTAGTAGATCTCTTCCTTCTACTGTAACAGGACAAGAAGAAAATACAAGATCTGTTTCCACCAGGTTGCTTAGTGGAGTAGCAATAGATAATGAGAACTCTAACCTTTCTAGAGTCATATTTATTATTATAGAAAAGCAAAGAGCAATAAAAGAATGAGTAGTACTAGGATCCAAAATATTATAGGATCCCATGAAACATTTCAAGTATCATTATCTTGTGGAGTAAGAGTGAATTACACTCTAGCTTGTCCCTGTTCAGACTACAAATTTCTACCAACTGTCTCGTCTCTATAAACAAAGCAACTCAGTTGATCCTGATGCATCCCACATACATTTTGGAATTGAGATGATGTAGAAAGATTCCCAATTTGAATAAAAAGATTGGCTTACTGCACTAGATGAAGACCGTTGAAAAGGAGGTTAAAATTCTTATTGCAAACATGATTTGGTATATTCTCGCATTGCTTACGGAATATCTACTAGTTGCAACATAATCATGACCATGACAATGTATGCCATAGATATTATTGTCTTTCATCGATGGTTGCCAATTTTTTTTTTACGATGACGACTTCATTAAATAATTTCTTAAATTTAGCTTATGTCATACTTTTCATTCAAGATTAAAGATAATCTTTGAACCATACTCATATATCACTCTTTAAATATTATTCTACCATATGGATAGTAAGGTAGTCGTTGCATTTTTTTTCCTAATTAATTTATTTAGTCCATGGGGTCCTCTGCGACACCGTCATACATAGTATGCATCATTATGTAAAACCTTTCAACTGACATAAACCGCTATAACTTCCACTAATCTGTTCATCTTATCAAAATTTGTACAAGTTGAGTTGAGGTGAACAGTTGTGTGGGGATACCAATGTTAGTAGATGTTTGATATGGTTAATAAGTTTTAGGTCCATTTGAGACATGTAAGAAAACAAACTGAATTATGGATATATATGTCGCACTTAGAAATTGAGGGCAAAATGAGATACACTTTGATGCAAATGACTATCACTGAATTCACAATTCATAAGAAAATATGATAGCAGTTTGGTAAGCCGAAGGTTGAGGAGAAATGTAAATACCAATGGAACGAATGAAGGACAATGGAAAGAATTGATTGAATTTTAAACCGCCTACATTTCTAGAGAAAATTATTTCTTCCTGTCGAACTCGTTGGTTCAAATGAGGGTCCACTTATTTAGTCTTCTAGTTCATTTACCTTCTAAACCCGCATCTTCATCTTTGAGGAGGTAGTTGGTGTAATAGATCATTCCCCTTTTTGCGAACAAAATCTCATCATCAAAATCACTGTAATTGCTTGATTTACTAATTCGGTTTAAACTATTTTAGATATTGATAATCTCATTATATGAATTTATAAAGAAGGTTTAGAAAATAACAGACTCTTACGGTACGCTAAACTCTAGTTATAAGAAGACTGACAAAGACGAATTTTAAACCTATTTCCGCAGTATCCAAATTTTCAATCATCCTAGATCAAATAATTTCTAACCTAGGCTCTGATACCAATTTTGTCACGACCCATCCCACGGACCGTGACCGGCGCTAGGGAACGGGTAAGCTTAAGCTACCGGAACCCGTAGCAAGCCTAAATTAACTTAGCTAATCAATTACATATATTCATTTTTAAATAAAATATTTAAAAGTATTAAACATTAAGTCATTGCCCAATTATAATTTAATAATTACTCGTATATCTGGTACCGCGGTCTAGAATTAGAATTATATATTAGCTAGAAGGATTAACCAAATAAAGATAAGTGTGCCGCCCGGAAGAAAGATCATGGGTTGCAACAGACTTCTAGTCACCTGAAAAATTAAAGGAGTCAAACCTCCTATAGTGAATTAATTATATGCAATGCATGAGTAATTTAACATTTATGTCACCCACAATAATAATAATAATATATAATATATAATATAAGTGATCACACAATATGCTTTTCATAAAATTTTCTTATAAATAAATAGATATGTGGTTTAATACGTGTGTTGGACCTTAAACTTCAATACCCAATCTAATAATCCACCAATAATCACTATTTCAGTCATATCCAATAACTGGGGGACCGAGAATAACTCAACCGACCACACACCCAGTTAGCTGGAGGACCGAGAATAACTCAACCGATTTCGTACCCAGCCTCACTTAAATCCAAAATCCACATATCATATAACCCGAGAATATCTCAACCGAGCTTATCCATATATCACAACATTCACAATTAGAGAATGATTTATTTGTGATTTAGCAAGTTTTTTTTATATCTAATATATATATATATATATATATATATAATTATATAAAATTTGCCGTGTCCCCGCCGCACCCGTGTCTCATATTTTCTAAAAATACCGTTTGCCGTGTCCGCACCCGAGTCGGTGCTTCATAGTTATCTTCGAACAAACTAGAAAACATTACTCTAGAGGAAAGGCAGAGATTTTAGGAGCTACTAAGAAGGTATCAGAGGATAGGCGTATCGCATCTCACTCCCCCCTTTAGTCTAACGACGGTGCCCTTTGTGGTCAATGTTGGTCCCTTATAACGTTACAAGTATAGTTCCAAGGGGGGTTAGGAACTATTTAAACATTTTTAATTTAGGGCAGACTTCTTTTCTTAAGAGAAAAGGTTTTAACAGCGGCGCTGAGTAAACAGCAAGATACTGGCTTAGTCAACTGGTGACTAGGTCAGTTTCTTAGCTTGAGTCAGGAGATAGCACTTAAAGTCTATTCCTGAGCTCAGATGTTCAACGCGCACAACTCAGCTTGATCTCTTTACTTGGTCAGTTTTTGGTTATTTAAGCAAGCAATAAATATAAGGAGTTAAAGGTAAGAAATACGTTACTCAGCAGATTTATCCAGGTTCGGCCTCTAAGCCTACGTCCTGTCCCCGGAACATGTTCCGAGCTTTCGAATCCTCTACTGAGCTCTTTAAAGGTAGAGCCTCAAACCTTTTACAATCTTAGCAACTGAGTATAATAAGAGTACCTTCCTCTATACCTCTACTCAATCCTAATCTCTCGCTGAGTACTATAACCGAGTACTCAGCCTCTCATTTCTAATCTCTAGAAATGATAAGTGTTTGTCCTGAACAATGATTGCTAAGACACCTTAGATGATTGAATAATCACTCTAGACTTTTACACAAAAGATATGAAATTTAGTGTAAGATTGCTTTACTTTTTGCTTGCAGAACTTGCGTAGAAATTTGGTCAGCGTAATGGCTTGATCAAGTTCTGTGTTGAATGAAGCTTCTGATGGCACTATTTATAGAGACGTCTTGAGGCATCGGTCATTTCGAATTTCGAAATAACCATTGGAGGGAAACGACTTCCTGTCGTTGTCATCCTGACTTGCTCAGAGCTCTCGGCCAATCAGATTTGAGTATCTTCTGTCCTCGGTCAGCTTTTGGTCAGCTCGACAGAATGTCTCTCCTTTTATGGTAAAGTCAACTGGACAGCATACTGTGTCGTCTGAACTTTACCCAAAGTGGAAACACTTTGTCTGGAAGTTTTCCTTAGCCAGCTGCTGTCTTGTACGCTTTGTCGAATCAACTCAGCAGCTTCGTTCCGAAGTTGTTCCCTGAAGGTCTTCTAGATCCTTCTTCCGCTGAGCTGCGTTTTGTCCATAACGACAACGTTTTGACAAACGCGGGCCGAGTTGTCTTGAACCGTTTGACTTGGACTTTGACTCTTGTATTGGGCTTGGGCCTTTTAATCCTTATGTCTTATAAGCAATTTAACTCAACATTGAACAAACACATTAGTAGAATAAATCAAAGCATTTAAACTTAGTGTGTTTAGAATATGTTTTTAATTATACTTAAACAATTTTGTCAAATCAAAATTATGTGGAAAGGTGTTTCAACAGTCAATCCCTTTCCTGATGCCAGATGGGAGGAAGTGACATCGGGAGATTGCTTTTTCATTCACGGATGAGAAGCTAGTAAGGTAAGGAAGCCTAATTCTAAGCTCTGACATTAGAGCTGTTATTGACTCAGCTGCAGGCCAACTCGGAATCGAACTTAGCGATCCTATCCTGGGAATGGATCAGAAGCTAGTTAGTTATTCCTGCTTGCCAAGCTGCTTAGCTACAACATTTGCTTTTCCTCTATCAAACTTCGTGGAAACCAGAATTGGCATTTCTAACTCAAAGATGAACGAATACCACTGCTCAACAATTGCTTTCCTTTGTACGGTCATTCCCCTGGGATTAACACCTTTAGATCATATTCTTGGGCTGACTCTTCTCCTTAAGCTTACCATTACCTAGTAACTACTATAAAAGGATGAAATTCTCTATGCTCCTTACTTTGATCTATAAAGAGGCTTATAGGCTGAAAACCCTAGTTTTCGTATATAAAAGAATATCTTGAAATTATGGACTATACTTGGTATCTATAGTTTCCAAAATCGAAAATTAGAATACCTTGTTCATTTAAGCATAGAAACGTCATGGGCCAGCGTTTCAACATTTCCACAAGATGTGAGAAACGGAAACGCCCGGAAACGTTCGTTTCTGTAATTATAGAAAAATTGAAAATTGAAACGCAATTCCAGAAATTTGAAACAATTCAGCGTCAAATTAAACCATTTGTACCTATTGCCTTTCTTAATTGACACTCTGGTTTCTTCTTCTTCAGCTCTAGCGATTTCTTCTTCTTCTTCTTCTTCTTCTTCTTCTTCTTCTTCTTCGAGTTTGGTCTGTTTACATGCAAACTTCTACTTTGAATCCAGCGATTTCTGCGATTTCTTCTTCTCCTTCAAATTTGTTGTTTTTGTTTTCTCGTTTACTGCGATTTCTTCGTCTCCTTCAAGTCTTGAGAAATCAGAAGACCAAGAAGGCTCAAATGGATGCTTCTAGAATGTTGTTGGGCTCTTATTTTGTTGACGAAAATCAGAAGACCAATTTTTTTGTTTCTTTTTCTTGTTGCGCTCTTTTTTGTTGTTGGACTCTATTTTTTTCATGAACCTAAAGTTTTGTACTCTTTATTTATTTTTATTCTTTTAATATAAATAATTTAATTTTAAAGACCATCATTATTTTATGTATTTATAATTTATTATAATTTTTATTATTATTTTATTTTTAAATATTTATAAATATGTCCCTATATTTTTAATATTTCCACGTTTTCCCCACATTTCCGTTTCCTATGTTTTTTAAAAATTTTGTTTCCCCGTAAGGGAGAAGAAGAAGAAAATGAGAGCAAAGATTGAGAAAAAGAAACTATATTGACTTTATTGATAAAAAAATAGAAAAGCAAGTTACAGGGAATATAAGTCTGTTGCACCAACAATGACGTGCTACAAGATTTAGGGAAAACAAGACAAGTGCAATTTCATCTAACAAACTAGTTTAACGTTTTATGAACTAGCAATTGCATCCAAAACGACACTGCAATTTTAATTCATATAACATTTGAGTGGTAGAGCAACGAAAACTAACCTAATTAAATAAGAAATACTGAACATAAATTAATAAATACTAAATAATAAAAGACTCTTAAATAATAAAAAAAACCTAAATAATATAACCTAAATAAGACAACCGTAACATGCCTTCCCTCTTCGACTAGAACTTGTCCGCAAGCTCGAATTTAGGAACGAATTCATATTTGTCATCCTCAATTTCGTCCATCAAAAGGCAGAAGAGTTTCTTACACTTATGTCTTGGTGAGTAAAGTTCATCACAATTAAAATATATACCTCGAGCCCTACAGTTTGCCATTTCAGTTTGGGACTGCCTTTTGATTGGAGGCGGAGTGTTGCTACTTATGTTTGATGCTTCTGAGGTGTTAGTCAGTGGTTTGAATTGAGGGTGATGACTTGAGCCCCTTTGGGACTATCCATGAAGAAATGGTTTGCCCCATGCTTAATCCTTGGTTGATTAACAACTTCCTCTCAGAACAAAGACGCAGCACAAGGAAAGGAGGAAACATTTAAAATTTAATTTTTTTTTTATGAAATTGTTTAAATCTATTTATATTTAATGTAATTAAAGTAACACAACGAAGTTACTACTTTTGCATTTCCTTACTTAAAATATTAAAATTTAAAATCTAATATATTTAATGTAATTAAAGTTACTAATTTTGCAATTCCTTACTTAAAATACTTGCGAATTTTTTATTTATTTTCGATCCGATTCATGATGATTCCAAATCGTATCTATAGTATGACCAAAAACCATCAAGAATCGTACATGAATCGGTCGAATCGGTGGTGACTGGGACGAATCGATCGATTCTATCGATTCATGACACCATTAAAAAAAATTGTTTTCAAATTTTAAAAATTAAAGAACTAAAATGTTTTTAATAAGCAGTTATGTTATGGATTAGAAACATATGACTCTTGACTTTCTAAATTCCAAACCTTCCTTCTACTCTTTTATTTATGTCCTAATTTGCCTTAATTTTGATAGTTTTCTCAATCTATCACCTTGAGAGGCTGCCTCAATTAAGTAAGATCAAGCTTGTCCTTGTCGAGTTTCAGAAACCAACCACAACTGTGCAGTGCATCGAAGTGAGCCGCTAATTGTTTTTTATTTTCTGTACTCTCCTCTATAATATTTTATTTTTTATAATATTTTGAATTTGATCCGAATCTTACGATTCGGTTCGATTCACGAGCCCCGATTCACAAAAATGAGATTTCGAGTCAGAGTCGAATCTCAATTAAACAACTATGCTAGCAAGAGAGCAAAATAACATAAACAAAAAGACCAGCAACTTCAATTTAACTCTTACCTGCCTTGAGGAGTTAATCAGTTCTGGAACTAATCGATTTTAACCATGGTTATAAAAACCAGACCGGTCAAAGAACTGGAAAGGATAAAGGGTCAAGGGTTAGAGGTTCAATCGGGGTTTAACCGAGGTTCAACCGGTATTAATAAAAAATATTTTATCCATATTTTAACTTATAAAAATTATATAAATAAAATTAAAAATATTGAATTTATAAATCCAATTATAAATTAAAAAATATAATAAAAATTTAATTTATAAAAAGACTAAAAAATATAAATTACATATTTTTTAAAACTAAATAATTAGTATTATTATTAACATAACATATAAGTATAATAAATTTTTTAGAGTTTTAAATTTTATTTTATGAAATATTTAAATATTAATAAAATATTATGAGTATTGATATGATGAAATAATGTTTGTACAATATTTATAGAAATATAAAAAATTTGATAAATAAAAAGAAATATAAAAAATAATAATAAATAAATAATATTTTAAATATTTACTTTTTATAATGATTATATATATCCATATTGTTAAGATTAAACACAAATTAATAAGTGGTCTAGTGGTTAAGCGGTCATTTCTTATTTAGATGTCCTATGTTCGAATTCTTGAAAAAGCAAATTTTTCTTATTGACTCAATAATATTGAGTATAAAATGTAACCCGACCAGCCCGGTTAACCGCGACCGGTTCAGATGGGTCACAGTTTAACCGACCGGGTTAGACGGTTCTGACCGATTTTCAAGCATTTAAAAACCGAACCACCTCCGGCCCAGAATGATGACCGGTTCCGATCGAACCGGGTTGAACCGGCCGGTCCGGTTCTCAAAACCATGATTTTAACTAATTTAAAAGATTCAGAAGGTGATATCAAGTCCCATAACTAAAAGAGATCAAGATATTCTGAAATCAAGCAGGAATGCACAGAGTGGAAAGGTGAAAAAACCCTAGATGTACACAAGCAGAAAGAAAACTATAAATTGCTATAGCACGATAAATAAAATCTTGGGAGGTAAAAATGCTTCTTCAATTTGTTAAAAATGCAGCAAAGTCCATACCTAAACCTTTAGGTCCTGGCAGAGGTGGTTCTCTACTTCTTTCCTCTTCCTCCTCCTGTATAAAATGAAAAAGTTACCCCCGCCGATGAGCACCATTAGCTCCCAATACAATTCCTACTATAAGTCCCGCCAGAGCTCCTGGAGGAAGTTTATTTGGCGGCTGAAGGCGGAGAAGCAGTCGAGTTAGTCACTGGTAGCGTCAAAGCAGTTGAGTTGGACTACAGCAGCGGAGGCGGGGAATCAGTCGAGATAGTCACAAACTGCACAGGCGGAGAAGCAGTTGACATAGTTAGCGGTAGGGCTGTAAATGAGCCGAGCCGATCCGAGCCGAGCCTTGGCCTGCTCGAGCTTGGCTCGGCAGTTTCTTACCGAGCTCGGTTCGAGCTCAAATTTCTGTTCGAGCTCGGCTCGTTTAGCAGCTCGCGAGCTCACGAGCCGCTCACGAGCCGAGCGCGTTTATCAAGCTCACGAGCTTGGTCACGAGCTTGCTCACGAACGAGCTGCTCGCGAACAGCTCGTTTGTTTTGCTCACGAACAAGCTCGTTTATGGTGTTCACGAACAAAATAATATCAAATTCAGTACAATAAATAGATAATTCAGTATAAAATAATATCAAATTTAGTACAAATTCAATAGAAAATAAATACTTAAAATAACTAAATTAGCAAACAATGTTTTAAAACAATAAATAGATGAAAAATTCTTTAGGCTTCATAAATCTTCTCTCTTTCCATCCCATTTTTCTTCTAGATCCCGTCAATTGCAACTTGCAAGATCAAAATAACCCACCTAAAATAGTTAAAGAAAAATTAATATCAGGAAAAGAGATGGATAAATCATCCAACAAACCCATTTTACCCATCACAAAATAAGCATCTATCCTAACGAAGCAGAAATCAAGCAACGAAGAAATGAAGCAAACCACAAACAATAGCAGAAATAACTCACCGAAAATAGTTAAAGAAAAATTAATATCAGGAAAAGAGATGGATAAATCATCCAACAAACAAACTAGAAAATTAATATCAGGAAAAGAGATGGATAAATCAAACAAACCAGAAAACAAAAGCAGAAATGAAGCAAACCACAAACAAGAGCAGAAATAACTCACCGAAAATGGAGGAGATGATGAAAGAGGAGGAAGACGGCGACGGCGTGGAGGAGATGATGAAAGAAGACGTAGGCGGCCGCGGAGGAGGAGAGGCGATAAGGAAGAGAAGAGGAAGAAAAGAGAAAGAAGACTCTGAGGCGGCGTCGAGGTGGAGAGGAGATGAAGAAAGAATAAAATTAAAACCCTACCTATCCCTTCTAATTATCATTTTTATTTAATTTAATTGTTCTTTTTATTTAAAGTTTAATTGTTTCTTTTCATTTGTGGACTCAGGGGCGGTACCGTATGATGTTTTTATTTAATTGTTTCTAATGAGATGATGATGGGCTTAACTCAACATTATCATTTTTATTAAATTTAAATTATTATTTTTATTTATATGTAAATTATATTTTATTTAAATATAATTTGTATTATTCACGAGCTTTTATCGAGCTTCATCACGAGCTTGTTCATGAACTTGTTCACGAACCTCTAATCGAGTTTGCTCGCGAGCTTTCGAGCCGAGCTTTGGTCTGCTCAAACTCTGCTCGTTTACAAACCGAGCTTGAAAATCGTGCTCACGAACGACTCATTTACAAATCGAGCCGAGCCGAACCGAACCGAGCTTTTATCGAGCCGAACACCGAACTGCTCATGAGCGGCTCTGTTCGCTTATAGCCCTAGTTAGCGGTGGGAAAAAATGGAACCAGCTTACCCCAATTATGATACACGATAATTTAGGCTTTTGAAAAACAATCTCTAATATATTTTACGGTAAAGTTCAAATAAAACCCCTATGGTTTCACTAATTTTTAGATAAAGGACTGTGGTTTACTTTTTGTCAAAACGAGGACCGAAGTTTTCAACTTTAGCAAAATAAGGACTTTTTCGATTGATACTATTAAAATCACCCTTAACAACTTCAAAAATGACATATTTTAAGAACTACTAATATTCTAAGCAACTTTAATTCTTCAACTTTTTTATTTCGAGATTATTTAGATGATGTTTGGTAAAGAGAGAGAAAGTTAATGTTTAGAGAGAGAAAGTTCCAAAAAAGATGATTTTCTAAAATCGAAAATGTAGTTCCATAGAAAATATGACATTGAACAACTTTAATTCTTGAAATTTTTCATTTTCAGGTCGTTAAAGATAGTTTTAATAGCATTATTAAAAGTGCGAAACCTCAGTCCTCATTTTGACAAAAAGTAAACCACAGTCCTTTATCTGAAAATTAGTGAAACCACATGGGTTTTATTTGAACTTTTCCCTATATTTTAAGAATTAGAGTTTTATTTTAAATATATTTTAAGAATTAGAATTTATAAAGTAGTGATTAAAAGATATATTGTTTAGATTTAGAATTTATGAATTGGAGTTTAAATTTTTTAAACTATGATGTAAAAGCGTATTTTATTTATTATATATAGAAAATAATGACATATTTAAAATTAAATTTGACAATCTCATTTAATTATAATTTTAATCTTAATTATGATATTCATGAAGGAAGCCCGATAAAATAGACATGTTCATAGGTTGGACTCTACCCAAGCCTATCGGGTTTTTAGATAAAAATGCTCAGTCCAAGCCAGCTCAGCTCGCTATTAATTTAAGTGGGCATGGGCCGGGCTTGACTCGGTCTTAAATATCAAATCTCAAACTCAAGCTCATATAAACCCACTTAATATATATATAAAAAAATTAATTATAAAAAATTAAAATTACACTTAAAAAATAAATATTTCATTAATAAATAATTATATTTATTAATTAATATTAATAGCGGAGCCGGACTGGGCCGCTCGTGCTATTTTTATTAATCTAAAGCTCGCCCAAAAAATAGGCAAGCTGCTTGGGTCGGCCTGAGTCAATGATCAATTTTCATTATCCAAGTCCCGCCCAAGAGACACAGGTTTGGATGGGTCGTCGGATATCCGAGCCCATGGATAAGTCTAATATAAAAGGACCAATTTGTAATTTATTAAAGTGCGAGAGTGATGGTCAATGCGAATTTTGGTGATAGTAGCAGATATTCAAATGAGATTTTTGAAGGCCGAAGAGAGGAAATTGTTGTGGATACAAATCTTGATACTAGTGGTAAATATTCAAATGAGAATTTTAAAGGCGGGAAAAATTGCACATGAGTTAATCGACCCTAAGAGATAAACATATCCTAAGAGATGCCACTTGCACATGGATATTGAAACGTGATTATAATGATTTTTTTGACCCTTTAAACTTATTTAAAGTTGCCTATAATTGCTTTCCTGACGTGATTATAATGATTCGTTAGTCTTCTGAACTTACTTAAAGTGATGCATGTTTTAAGTTGTCCAAATTTCATTGTTCTCTCACGCGTACTTAAATGGTTAATGATATTTTAAATAAGTTTGAAAGATGAATAAGATATGTCCAAAATTCAGAATATTAGTCGAATAATACGGACCACAATATATTAAGGCTTAAAAATATTATATTTTTAGATGGATGGAGAAATATTATAGTGTATAATGATTGTATGAGAGCGTGATAGTGGCTGCAGAAAGGATGTTTCCAAACAACATCATACGTTGATCAGAAACAGCATAATGACTTGAATTGAAACACACCAACTTGTTCAACAAGAAACCAATCATGTTTTTTTTTTTTTTTTTGGATTATGAACTTGACTGCCAAGATATCTTTTTTTATATATAAGTAATGCTCTCTATTCTATTGCACAACAAACATAAATAAGCAATCAATCCTACCACTTTACTTCTAAATTTCCATTCTTTAAGATTATTGAACAAATTCAAATGGGCACAATAGATGAGAAGACCAATTGTCTTTCACCCTTTATAGGGTGGATTTTTTCGTTCTTTCGTGAACCTTCAACATCCATCCCGAGTAGCGGTTCGAGAAACCCGGAAGAGGATGCTATGGTAGCGGCAACTAAGCATTTCTCTGCTGCTCATAAGATCAAATTTGGTTAATTAGTAGTGATTGGAAGTTGATATAGTTGCTATAGCTTGTGCTGAAAGAAATATCATCCAATTTCAATGATCATGTTACAAACAGTCTTAATCAGTTGGTTTCAATGATCATGTTACAAACAGTCTTAATCAGTTGGTGATTAATTGGTAATAGATAGCCTTATCTTAATTATCATTAACCAAAAGTTGCTTCAACTTTCAGGTTTACTGTAATCTATTTCTCCTAGTTATTTGATAAAATTTTTAATGTACTCATCCAATAGAAGGCCAAAATATAATTTAAGTTTATAGATTTAATCGTGAGAGTATCTACATAAATTCACATAAACACCGAAAACAATACTTTTATTTCTAAAATATCAAATACTCCGAATTATTTGAAGAATAGCAAAAAAACTCAAAATAATACCATTTTATTTCTAAAGTTCTATTTAGATGAATTCACATAAACACCGACAGATAATACTTTTATTTCTAAACTGAAAGAACATTCTTAAAATACCATTTTTCCAACATCCATAAAATATCAAACACTATATAAACGTGTACTAATACGAATAATCTCAAAAAATAAAACGATATCAAAATTTAACCTATGCACAAAATCTAGATAAAAAAAATGGACAACAACAACATTTTCAAATAATGATATCTCCATAAAAAGTTCAAATCTATCCAATTTGCATGTTTCGATTTGGAAAAAAAATGCAACATATATTCAAAGTGAACAATCTAGTTCAAAAAGGTCACAAACAGAAACACACAAACAATAGAACAACATTATCAAAATTTTCATACATGTAAAAAATAAAAAATCCTCTAAAACATTAAAAAAAACCTACAAATCATGAAATAAATAAAAAAACAACAAAAACATACAGTTTCATACATTTTAATTCAATTTCGACATTACATAAATTCAATGAAAGTCTACGGAAAATAATGAAAGTTAATTAAATGAGCTCAAACTCAATTTCAAACCATAAAACATAAAAGCGATGCCTAATACATTTTTTTTTCAAAACAGTTCCAAATGAACATAAAAAAAAACTCACAAAAATTTGTTAGATGTGATTAACCAAAAAACAAAATGAACATAGAAAAAAATATGAACAATAAAACTGAAAATTAAAAGAAAAAAGTTAACAGATGTGAAGCATGTATTAATAGTCTTCTTAAGACAGATTTCATCGCTTGACGATTGTCTCCCATGATACAACAAATTATACAAGCAAACTCTTACCGTGTGTAGATTTATGGTGCATTTGTCAAGATGACCAATATGTGGATCTCGTTACATTAATTGTATCAATTAGGAATTCAAATAGTTCTAATTTAACGTGTTATATTTATAAGCACCGTAACTTTTAGTATATGAAATTTTATTTTACGTGTTTATTTTTGGTTTTTAAAAAAAGTGTTACACTGCTAAGTATGGTACAGTAAAACCTCTATAAATGCATATCGTTGGGACCGGAAAAAAAATATTCATTAAGCGAGATTATTTATTTATCGATAAATGAATAAATTATTCATTTATCGATAAATTAATAAATTATTCATTTATCAATAAATATTCATTAGATATGTAATTATTTTGTTTAGAAAATATATTATTTGATTGATTTGTAATTATCACATTAGCATAATTACAAATCAATCAAATAATTATAGACATAATTATAGGCACAATTATAGGTCTTGTTTTTTTGTAAACTCTTGGGCATTTATATTGATCAATATATATATTTTGTATGTAATTTAATAATTATTACTTTACATTTTCATTGGGCCCTTAAGGATTTAAATATTTTTTATTACTTAATGCATTTAGCGAGGTTATTACTTTAGTCCATTGGCCCAAGTCGGGACCGGAAGAATTTATTATATAATCGAGGTTATTACTTTATCGCATATTCATTTATCGAGGTTTAACTGTACCAAGTAAACTATGCAAATATAGATGTATGGAAAAAAAAAAGCAAAAAAAAAAAAAATCCCTAATATTAATTAGTAGTTTTATATTTGGCTTAATACATTATTTGTCTCTTAACTTGTCCAAAAAGTTTGATTCTGAACTTTCAAAGTGTTTCGATAGCTCCATTAACTTATATAAAATATCCAAATAGTCCCTTCAACTTGCGTAAAATGTAATCAATATTTACTCGGTTGCAAAAAAAAGTAAGTTACATATAAACGGTGTGTTGCACGCATCTTCGAAAAGTAAAATGGTCAAGTTTGGGATATGCGATTCTAATATTAGAGAAGATAAGTTTTACCGTTGAGCAAGTAAGATTTTCCTTTTTAATATGTTTTAATCTATTATGTGAATATGTAATAACATTATAAGGTGCGTGTAACACACATTCCACATGCAGCTTACGTTTTTATAACCAACTGATTAATTAATTACATTTTAAGCAAATTGAGGGGTTATCTAGATATTTTATGCAAATTGATGGAGCTATCGATACACTTTGAAAGTTCAGAGAGCCAATCAAGCTCTTTGAATAAGTTGAGGGAGTAATGATTATGCCTGTACCTTTATATTTACAATTACTTAACCAGACACAAAAAGTTGTCGATAGTTACTTGAAAGAGAAGCTTATTAGGCAATCTCCAATCAATTTCATCATTTTTTATGCATCAAATCATATTTTTTCCATTTTCTCTCTCTGTTTTGATATTGCTACAATGTTTATTTCCTCTTTCCAAACACAAAATTTCTTTCAAATAATAATATTATATAACGAAATATATAATAAGAAAAACCACATTCATCAAAATGAGAATATAGTTTGATGCCATCATCATCAAATCTCCTTCTCAACATCAATTTGATGTTGAGTTGAAGATGGTCTTAGGTACTCCATATATCAAAGCTCTAAATTTATTTTAGATATGGTTAGGTTTCCTTAGGAGGACTGATGGCAAAGGGATGTAGTGGTGAGAGGTAGAGGTAGACCTAAGCAAACTTGGAGGAGGGTGATCGAGAGTGATATGAGTTTATTAGGGATTGAGGAGAATATGTTAGTGGATATGACAGAGTGGAGGAAGAGAATTTGTGTCTCTGACACGACTTGATTGCACGGTTTCATATGATGGTTCATGTTAGCCGACGCCAAATCATTTCGGGACTAAGACTTTGTTGTTGTATGATTATGTTTCCTTAATAGATAAGGTATTGACAATTAAAATATTTTTAGATTAAAATAATGTAATTTTATTCTTAACATACAAATATTTTTTTTTTACACAAATAGGTCCCCGATATTTATAAAATGGTGGAATTTTACCCCCAACAACACCCTACCATTTCATAAGATGATACAAAAAGTGGTGTAATTTGAACAAATTTCCGAGAGCATTTTATGAAATCATGAATGTTGTTATATTCACTCCATTTGTGCGTCATATCATCATTTATTAATAATAGATTAAAGACATATGTGCGTACGTGAATACAAATTTAAAATTCAAATTTTTTTTATCTCATGTTCCGCATCATATCAAAAACACGTGTACACAAGATATGCTTTTTTTGATATTTTTTTAACTTTTTTACGTGTGTATAGTGTATTTGAGAGTGACAACATAATACATAAATGGAGTAAAAATAACGGGATTCATGATTGAATAAAGTAGAATTATAGTTAGGGTAAAATTGATTCAACTTGCATATGCTAAGAATATAATTACACCATTTATGATATTAGAGGTATAATTGCTCTTAACCGCTAACATTTGATGATATTTTTACACCTTATCTATTTTTTCAAATAAGTGTCGCATCTTCTTTTATTATATATAATTTATCTGATAACTTGTTTCGAGACTCGTCAAGCATACTTTAAATGTAGGCATAAAGCCCATTTGGATCCCTAAACTAATGGTTCAAAATCAATTACCACCTCAAACTATACAAATTAGCAATTAGCTCCCCAAATTTTCCTAAACTCTCCAATGAGCACCTTTTAACACATGCTCTCTCAATCTATGAATTCCTAGCTCCCATGGATTGAAGCTCCAGGAATGCAAGAGTTTCATTGATATCAACCATTTAACCGATAAAAAAGAGACCCATAAAAAAATGTTTTTTTATCAATTAATAATTTCATATTTAAGCATAATAGACAACTAAGTTAATCACGAGACTGCAGGTCAATTTGTATATGTTGGCAAATGCAATAGAGGTAAATCATACAACTTAGTCAGAACATGGACTCATTTTTTTAATTTCAAAATCCAGATAGAGATTTTGCTTCCTCTACTCTTTTTGTTTTCTCGTATAGGATTTTGGGTAATGAAAATGAAATTATTACCATAGGTTTTTTTAACCTTTTTTTTCTTCTAGAGATCGTAATAAGAATAATAACAAAGAGGAATTAGTTTTAGTTTCATCTTCTTCCATTGTTTCATCTGTAATTGTGGTTGAGATAAAGTATTTTGCTTGGGCTATTAGTGAATCTAAATTTTGCTTATGATTTCCTCGTATACCTCTCTCTTTTATGATTTAATCACTCTCCATTTGGAAGAACCCCAATCGGATCGAATCACTCTCTCTGTTGGGTGCATTTTCGATTTTTGAGAGAGAGAGAGAGAGAGCCGGCTCTAGAAGGGATTTTATTGGAGAGTGTAGGAAAAGATAGAAACTTTATTGTTGATTTGTGTAGTTTAAGGTGTTAATTGATTTTGGATCATTAGTTTAGGGTGACCAATGACCTTTATGCCTTAAATGTATTTTCTTATAATTAAAGTTGGTAAAAAGCATCTTGAGGCCCCTGATCTTTCATTGTTTGGTGCATTAAGCCCTCAATCTTTCATTTAGACACATTGAGACCCTGATCTTTCATTGTTTGGTGCATTAAGCCCTCGATATTTCCTTTAGATAAATTGAGCCCTTGATCTTTCATATATGGGTGCATTAGGTCCTTTTGTAAATCAATTCATATATGGGTGTATTAAGGGCCTGTTTGGTTCAACAGTTAGCTAGTAAATGTTGTTGTTGATGTTAGCTGTTGTAGTAAGCAGTTGGTTGTTTGTTATTAATTGTTTAATTATTAGTGTTTGGTAAAAATACTGTTAGTTTATATTTATTTCTAATATGGACATGTTTTAAATTAATCTAATAATAAGTTATATTATAAATTATAAAATAAGTTATATTAGTTTATATTTATTTCTAATAAATTATAAAATAAAAAATATATTATACAAATTAATAAAAATAAGTTATATAAAAAATAAAAAATAAAAAAATTATTGAACGCAACAAAACTTTATTTTTTGATAATTTTGTTCTAGAAATAAAAATAATGTAAAAAAGGAAACACAATTTGTGGAAATAAGAAGGATAATTTTGTCAATAACAAGTAACTACAAACAACTATCCATGAAAAGCTCTAAAAAAGAGCTTCGTGAAAAGCTCCAAAATGCTGCAGTGTCCAGATAAAATACTAAACGTTGCGGTTATATAAACCTAACCAAACACTATGTTTCCTGCGGTTTGGAGTAAAACGCTAATAATTAAACAACTAATAACAAACTGCTACTAGGGTTTTCGCAGACCAGGAAGCAGAGCCTCTCAACCAAAACAACTAATAACAAATAGCTTACTACAGCCGCAAACAACTAACAGCAACAACAACATCTATTAGCTAACAGTTGAACCAAACATGTCCTTAATACACCCATATATGAATTGATTTACAAAAGTGATGTAGATTGAAGTCAGGTTGAGAGTTTTAATCGTAAACTCACAAAGATTCGCATATATTAACTTGAACTCAAACACAATCTTAATTGATATTTTTTTGGAAAAATTACAAAACTAGGTCAAATTGGAGACCCATTTACATATTTAACCCATTTACTCAACCTACTACATATCTAGACTAGTTTTGTGTGACTTTCCCATAATACCCTCAATATTTACGCGCGTCTCGCCCCCTCCCGTCTGACTTCGCAGATTCCATATTATGCGAAGCCTGCGAAGCTAAAGTATGGTTTACTTGATGAATTTAGTTCGCATATGCGAAGCCTGCGAAGCTAAAGTTTGGTTTACTTGATGAATTTAGTTCGCATATGCGAAGTCTGCGAAGCTAAAGTTTGGTTTACTTGATGAATTTAGTTCGCATATGCGAAGTCTGGATATGTTTTGAACCTAATTCGCGAAGTGGTATATAACAAAAAATGGCAAGCAACAACAGATTCTAACATTAAAATCATAACATTATCAAAATTTACAACAAGATTGCCACAATAACAACATTAAAATCATAACATTATCAAAATTTACAACAAGATTGCCACAATAAACTCCTAACAAATCACTTCAAAGTGAACCTGACTAATCCGGTACCAATTTTGAAGCGGATGAGTAATCTTGGTGTGCATCGTGGGACACATCCATCCCAAAAGGTCTGGACTTCCATTTCTAGAAATGGCAGTCCAGACCTTTTGGGATGGACGTGTCTCACGGTGCACACCAAGATTACTCATCCGATTCAAAATTGGTACCGGATTAGTTAGGTTCACTTTGAAGATTGGCATCATAGGATGGACGTGTCCCATGGTGTACCCAAGATTGGCACAATCTCTCCTAACGAACCATTTCAGGAGTGAATGTGTCAATCTTGAGAGAAGTTCATCCCTATACAGGAAGGAAAATCATCTCCCCTGAAGCCCAGTACGCCGCCTTCCAGAAAGGGATGTTACGTATTCAACCACCTTCAGAAAAAATTAATCGTGTTAGGCAGAAAAAAGACGATTTTGGCTTCGCGAAATGAAGATTAGCGAAGCATGCGAATGTAAATGTGCAGGAAAAGAGGGGATTTTACTTCGCTAATCGATTTTTTCGCGAGGTATGCGAGGTCTGAAACGTGACGATCTACTTCATGAATCGATGCTTTAAGTCTGCGAGGATTGAAACGTCAGGATCTATTCGCAGACTTCGCGAGGTAGATCCAAACATTTCAGACTCTTTCTCTTCGCAGATCTTCGCGAAATCATCGATTCACGAAGTAGATCGTCACTTTCCATACTATTTCTCTTCGCAAAGCTTCACAAAACCATCGATTGCGAAGTGAATTCATGAAAAAATGTAGAAAAAACAACAGATACTTACATTTTTCGCCCCTTTCACCCCCAAAAGCGACAATAACAATATGATAACATGGGGAAAACGAAGGAAATAACGTAGAATAATCATTTCTAACATGGTAACAAGAAGAAAGAAACCAAGTAACGAACAGGAAGATGAAGAACCATGACTTCGTTTTCTAGGGTTAGGAAGTTGCAGAATCAAGAGATGAAGAGAGGAAAAAGAGAAATTCATTGTGATTTTGGTGAAATGGTGCAGATTTCGTGCAATTTTAAGGAAGAAAAAAAGATCAAAAGTCTTCAAATCATTAATGCAGGAGCAACTTTTCGCGTAACCAATGAGATAGGGGGAGCGGCCGTTCGCGAGTGGTGGGAAGTGGAAAGGTTAGGGGTATTATGGAAAAGTCACATAAAATCAGTCTAGATATGTAGCATGTTGAGTAAATGGATTAAATATGTAGACGAGCCTCCAATTTGACCTAGTTTTATAATTTTCTCTATTTTTTTTGGAAATAATCTTAATTGATATTAGTATAAAAAATAAATAATCAATCTACTTTTTTTTTTCTTTTTTTGAAGTAAAGTAATCAATCTACTAAATCCAAAAATTATAAATCTCATTTGGCATCTTTCCCCATATTATATACTAGTAGATAATAGGAAGAATATTGACAATGGAAGCGGCAGAAGCGCCTAGTGCCTACTATTGCCTAACTAATTTCTGCATATGTCTGTTTAAATGTCACCAACTATGCGCATATTAGCATATATCCACTGCCCAAAAGACAATTTCTTTAAACAGAAAAGAAAACCCCCCAAATTTTGTACAATATTAACTTTAATCAATTATACCTTTCAAGTCAGTCAAAACAATATACCTTTTAGGGCTTCTTCACTGCAAAAGTGCATAAAAAATAATTCCTTTCTTCTCTCCTTCTGGTTTTGAAGACCCATCGGACCTCGTTGGATCCTCGCGGAGCTCCATTTCCCCCTATGCCTTGTACTCCTTCAAGTATGTCCTTTCACTTTTCCTATCTACAATTTTTTTGCTTCTGAATTTAGTTTCTTTTCCGTTGTAGTTATTGCAATTCTGCTTCTGGGTTCTTGTTCTTTTCATTTTTAATTTGAACAGGGAGAATTTTGGTGTTAATAACAGATTTCTGTTAAATTATGGTGAAATCTGTCAAGTCTCACCTCGAGGAAGAGGATGAGCCTGACGATTATGACTCTTCCTCCTACAGAGGTACAATTGAACATTGTTTAGTTTGTAAAATGGGGTTTCTCTCGAGTAATCGTCGTTTTTGCTTTGTTTGTTTCTAATTACAGGGGAAGTTACCAAGATGGATGGTAAAAGCAGTGAACAGAAGACGAATACGCACAGGTCCAAGCATTCTGAGACAGAGCAGCGTAGAAGGAGCAAGATCAATGAGAGGCAAGTAAAATTTTAGTTATTATTATTTTTTTTAATGTTGTACAGTAATGTTTAGAGTTTGTCACTTTGAATTATGTGTTGGTCCCTGGGTTCTAAATTTGGTGAGTTTACGGCAGTCACCTACAGAGATTCATTATAGCCAGGGGCGGCTCCAGGGGAGGCGGCCGCCTAGGGCCTCCCATTTAGGGGGCCTCGGATCCTTTTTTTTTTTAAATCCAAAACTAATTTCAATTATAATACAATGCTTATTGAGATCTCAATTTGTTACAAATTATCCCCATAAGTAATTATTATACCGTATCTAAATTTAATAGTAATCATATATAGACAACAAGAACACACTGTGCTAAATGCAATAGAAAATCGGCAAGAATAATACACATTGTCTCTTTTTTTGTTAATCACGGTCTCTTGACAACAATAGCACGACAAGGGGCTCCAAAATTTATTTCACAACTTCTCTCTTAACAATAATAGTGATAAATTGCAAATTTAGCCATATGGTTATTGGAGAGATCAGATTTAGCCTTTACCTACAAAACATTACAATTTTAAGCCTAGCATTTACCAAATGATACAATTTCAACCTTATTCACGGAAGATGAGTTTTCCTATTAACAGGTATTGCATTTTCAAAGCTTATTGAGTGG
Source organism: Euphorbia lathyris (assembly GCF_963576675.1). NCBI lineage: Eukaryota > Viridiplantae > Streptophyta > Magnoliopsida > Malpighiales > Euphorbiaceae > Euphorbia > Euphorbia lathyris. Next base: position 96,359,427 of record NC_088910.1, read on the forward strand.
TCAGAATGCTAGAGGTTTGGAGGATAGCCAAACATAAAATTGCACATCGAAAAAAACTCATATTTCATTAATGAAGTTTGAAATGGCATTGTTTTGTACCTGAGTTTAAATATGTTTTTCCTCAATACTGCAAATTGTCAAAAAATTTGATCTTCAATTGGTTCTTCTTGGTTGAGTCAAGAATTAATTATATTATATATATAAAGTTTAAATTTGTAGAAAAATGGAGTATGAAAGTGCCTAGGGCCTCTAAAATACTGGAGCCGTCCCTGATTGTAGCAATTATGGTTGAGAAGGCAAGGGTAAGAAATGGGGGGAGAAGACAAAAGAAGATGTTGCTCTAAAGCATGTACTGGGTTTGGGGATGCATTATATATAATTTTTATGATGTTTTAGAGGGTCTGCAGTCCTCGTCTGATTTTTGGGTTGGATAGTATGCAATGAAAATTAGTAAATGCGAGAAATGAGTGGATTGGAATTGGAGTGAAGAAGATGAAAAGAAGTATATGAAACACTAATTGGGAGTAAATTGGCCAGGCACTCTTAGTAGTGGTGCAGTAAAGTTTGCACTAGATGGAATTTCGTATTAATTGGATCCATGCAGTCAACTTTTTATCGTTTTTTGTTTTTCTTAAGTGAAGGAACATGTTTTAATATAAATCATATATTGGCAATCCATCTTGTTTCAGAATATCATTTGGTTCTCGGTGGTATGAGAATTTCTTGTTTTACTATCATGGTGGTTCCTTGATGCTCTTTTTGTCAGTTATTTAGATTTCTCTGGAGAGTAAATACCATGGGATTAGTTTCTTGTTCATCAATAAACAACTGTGTCCGTGGAACAGGTTCCAGATTTTGAGAAATCTAATACCACAAAATGATCAGAAAAGGGATAAGGCTTCATTCTTATTAGAGGTGGGCACTATTATGCTCTTGAATTTTCTAATTCCTAGTTGCAGGTGACTCAAGACTTTTCCTTTTGATGAATAAAAAGAGTTCTCATGATCATATGCAGGTTATAGAGTACATTCAGTTTTTACAGGAAAAGTTACAGTTGTATGAGGGGCCATGCCAAGGTTGGAGCCAGGAACCAACAAAATTGGTACCATGGGTAAGATTTGATTTGTTATATGTGTTAGAATAACCGAATGGTTATTATTTAATGAATTTAAAATTTCGTGATCAAGTTAACACTATGGGGAAGTCTATGATATGAATATTTTTGCATTATTCCCATAAATAAAACTAATCTATTAGCATGTTTGGAAGTCCTGAACTGTTACATGTTTAAAGTAAAAATGTGAACTGTGAAAGCATACAGTAAATAGAACTAAAAAACTAATTAACTTATGCATCAATTAATCCATTGCATGAAATCTTCCTTATATAAGCTATATGCAGTTCTTTCAAACCAAAAGAACAAATCCATCTGCTACTCCATAATGTGCTGAGGAAAAGCAATCCAAAACACATGCATATTGTTAGAATAACCGAATGGTTATTATTCTGTTTTAGGAAATATTAAAACAGAATAATAACTATCTGCGAAAGTGAATAGTCACTGCTGTCGGCGGTGGATACACTTACGAACCAAAAAAAAAAAAAAACAGAATAATAACCATTCGGTTATTCTAACAATATGCATAATCTAGGAAACAAATCAACCTACTAATTACAAATAACTCTACAACAATATTTCCTAAAACAGAATAATAACCATTCGGTTATTCTAACAATATGCATGTGTTTTGGATTGCTTTTCCTCAGCACATTATGATTGCTTTTCCTAAAACAGAATAATAACCATTTGGTTATTCTAGCAGATGGATTTGTTCTTTTGGTTTGAAAGAACTGCATATAGCTTATATAAGGAAGATTTCATGCAATGGATTAATTGATGCATAAGTTAATTAGTTTTTGAGTTCTATTTACTGTATGCTTTCACAGTTCACATTTTTACCTTAAACATGTAACAGTTCAGGACTTCCAAACGTGCTAATAGATTAGTTTATTTATGGGAATAATGCAAAAATATTCATATCATAGACTTCCCCATAGTGTTAACTTGATCACGAAATTTTAAATTCATTAATTCAATACGAAAAACCTTTTTAAATTTGTATGGATCTACCACAGGACTATTATGCTTAATATACTAGAGAAAACTTCCAATATTTGTAACAATAATCAAATTGTTGAAATTTCTACACCCCTGAGTTGAAATAAGCCATAATGCTGGGAAACAATTAATTTTGAGGACTTAAAAATCTCTTTAAAGGGGGGACAAGGTACTAATGTATCCCTAAGGATTTTTGTGAAAAGAAATTTATCCACTATCATAGAAAGTGGTGCAATGTTGACCTGTGGTAGAAACCTTAACTCATTTTTACCATTTTCAAGTAAATACCGATGAAAACTATAGTTTTTGTGATGAAATATCTTGAAAAAGGATAAAAATTAAGCTAGTCCCTTTACCATGGGGTCAAAATTTGAATGCCATTTTGAATTATAGGTGTTAATTGCTCTGCCCCAAAACATTATGAGCAAATTTAGACCTTTTTCCATGAATATTAAAAAGGACATTTCAATAATAGAAGTGTACATTATCTTTGACTTTTCTTCTCATTTAAATGTCATCGAAGTATGACTTTTACTAGTTTCATGACTATTGATTTCCAATGACTTAATAAACATCTGGCAAAAGTTCGTTTCCAATAATAATATAAAATTACCACAGATATCTAAACTCTTGTACCAAATTGGTTGAATTAAAATTTCTTGATTTGTTTTGTTATTCCGATGGATGCAGTTTACTTGTCAATTTCTTGGTTTCCTGATAATTGATTTGATCAATTTATGGTTCTGAGTTTTCGAGGAGTTTAAAGGCTTCAACTATTGGCTTCATTTAGCTTTGCCATTTAACCTTGGCTTTATCTTTTGGAATCTGTTTTAGCATCTGATCTGAATGGAAGGAATTAAGGAACTTGGCTTGATATGGGGATTATTACCATCTTTGTTATTTACTATGAAGACGGGTGCGGACGCGGGTGCGGACACGGCAAACGGCATTTTTAGAAAATATGAGACATGGGTGCGGCGGGGACACGACAAATTTTATATAATTAATTATATATATATTAGATATAAAATATATAAAAAACATGCTAAATCACAAATCGGAATCGTGATATTAGGAGAAGAACCCAGGAGAAGAATCGCAGCGCATGAGAAGGAAGAACCCAGGAGAGAAGAAATTGTTTCTGATTATTCCCAAACAAAAACGAAATCGTGATGTTAGGAGAACTGCGATGTACGCAGCACAAGGGTTGAAATCGCGATTTGCGCAGGAAGGAGAGAAGACCTAATTCTAATTCGTGCGATAGAGATTATAATTTAGGATTTTTGACAAATTGCATAATTGATCCTTAAATTTTATAAAAAAATTTAAAAAAACCCCTAATTTTTAACTTTTTTTTTTTTACCCCAGCCGTGTCCCGCCGTGTCCCCATCCGTGTCCCATTTTCCAGCCGTGTCCCCGCCGTGTCACGGCCGTGTCCGGCCGTGTCCCCGAGTCCGACTCGGCCACGGCGACCCCGGGAAAGAGTCCGTGCTTCATAGGTTATTTACATACTTCTATGAATTCAGGTGGTTGCTTTTGTCATGATTATTAGAGTAATTAAGGGGACTAATTTAGGTATTATTTGGGTGGTTACTTAGCTTTTTAGTGTTTGATTGCTTAAATAGTTATTATTTTAGTAATATTTTACAGCTGTAATATTCACAGCTGTAGGAAATTGTAACTGCCGCCACATCAGCAGTACTTTCCTATTTAGAGTCTCTCTTTTGTAAGGTTACGGATCAGAAAAATATTATCAATGAAGTTTACCTTCTTCCTTCCTTTTTCCTCTCTTCTTCCCTACTTCTTTGTTTCTCTCTTCTGTCTCTTATTCTTCCCTTCCCCTTCTATTTCTGCCCTAATCTTCTACTGTCAGAATTCCTAATCCTGACAGCTTTTTCATAGCCTTGAAATATCATTATCATGTGAATGTGGCATGTTCTTATGAGCGGTGCTTCGTCACTAGTTTTTGAAAGGAACTTTTGATTTATTTTTAAAGAGGATTTGCATTTATGCCATAGATAATCTAATTTAGGCCGTGTTTGTTTGGGGGAAAATATTCCCAGTGTTTGTTTGGAAAGAAAAATAAGTCAAAGGAAAATAAGTGGCGGTCAATGGAAAAGGAAGGAATAAATAAGGGAAAAGGGTAAAACATTTTCCCCAAAACATACGCTTTTAGAAAAAAATTGGGAAAACGTTAAAAAATGTAAAACACGAAAAACGTGAATAACGTGAAAACATTACAAAACACGAGAATATGAAAAAAAAACCCGCAAAAAAACATGAAAAAGGTGAACAAACGCGAAAAACACAAAAACGCAAAAAAAGAAGAAGCAAACACTTAAAGCACAAAACATGAACAACGTGAAAAAGTGACAAAACACGAAATATACAAAAATGTGAAAAATACAAAAAAAACACGAAAACGTGAAAAAATACGAAAAATGCTAAAACACAAAAACGTGACAATACGTGAAAAACGTGATACATATGAAAAGACGAAAAATGCAAACAAAACACGAAAACGCGAAAAATGCTAAAACACAAAAACGTGACTATACGTGAAAAACGCGATACACATGAAAAGAGTAAAATGCAAACAAAACACGAAAACGTGAAAAATACGAAAAACATGAAAAAACGTGAATAACACAAAAAAGTAACAAAATGAGAAAAATAAAAAAAAAAGCGAAAAAAGGAAAAGCCGAAAAACTAAACGTGGAAACACGAAAAAATGCAAAAAAACACAATAACGTTAATAACACGAGAAAATGTACAATTTATAGTAATAGATTTGAGGGTAATGTTGTCTTTTGAATGAAAAATTATATATTCTATGATATTTTATTCCATCAACCAAACATATGAATAGTTATTCTTAAGGAATTTCTATTCCATTATTTGCTATTCTATTCCTTTGGGATAATTTTATTCCATTCCATTCCGCGAACCAAACGACACCTTACCGTTTATGTGTGTTTTTTGTGCTTAATTTGTACTTAATACATGTGAATCTCTTTTTTGTGTTTTATATATACGATTGAAAATAAAAAAAATACAGAAAATCTATATTTAGTGGTTGGAAAATATTTTTCAGTGTTCACCGGAAAATATTTTCCTGTGTTGTTGCCAAACATAGGAAAATAATTTATTTTCCTGCATAAAATTTTCCAGAACACAATATTTTCCCCCAAACAAACATGGCCTTAAGTTATAGATTCTGTAGAATTTCAACTGATTTATGAACATGAGAGACTATTCACTAGGTATATAAAACAATGTACTACTGCTATCTCAAAGTTAATTTGCAATATTTTGGGGTAAACTTCTTTGAGGTTTGTCTCTGATTGAAACAGAAAAATCAGCATTCGCCCATTGAAGGTCTGATGGATCATTCTCCTGTGCTGAAGAATGATTCTGCTGAAACTGCGGCCATGCTTAACAATGCACATAATTCTGTTGAACCTGATCTAGGAACAGCTACTGTTCCCTTTAACGTTCAAGTACAGTCGAATATATATGCAGCTGTTGGGAGGGGTGGTCTTACTTCCCATTCAGTGCAGGAATCTATTTCTGATGCTGAAAATGTGGCCTACCAACTTCAATCCCAGCTTTGGCAGGGTCAGCCATGTCCTAATGAGTGTGCTGCTCCAAACAATACGATGAATGGACAAGAGGAGCCATTGAATGAAAGTGGATCAGAAAGTCTCGCAAATACATATTCTCAAGGGTGAGCATCTGCATTATATATATGACAATCTAGTTGTGAACCCTAATAATTTCTGATGCAAAAATGTATTAACTTCGGTATGTTGATAGGCTAGTGCTTCTTCCAATTTAGCAGTATATAAAGAATGATAACTTCAATTTTACTCCTCTTGGCACCTGCTGTAGCGTCTTTAGATCCTCAATTTGATGCAAGTACTAATGATAAGATGGTTAGGCATATGTCGTGGTCTAGAATGTTGATGTTTACGGTATGCTATATGGTTCCCACTTTGTATCAGGTGTAAGACTGTTATAAATAGAATGTTGTATAAGTTGTGGTATGTCATGAATTTTGCTTATGCCTGCATGTTGATGTTGTCTATTACAAGAACTATTATTTTTCATTCCTTATGTTTGAAAACACTATCTCAGGGCCTTGTTTTGTTGTTCAAAGGATTCACTTTGAGTTGCATCTCTTTCAGAATCAAGTATGCATAAGTTGCAGGTGCAATAGGAATCAGTAATCACTGTTTTTTTAGTTACATGTTTCCTTGAACATGAAATCAATATATTAAACTTGCTGTTGGAAAAGGTTATTATATACTCAATTACACAGAATGGAAAGTTGTTGTTGAACAGGGTATTGGATACGCTGACCCAAGCATTGCGGTCGTCAGGTGTGGATTTGTCACAGACAAGCATCTCAGTGCAATTTGATGTTAGCAAACAAGAGAATAGTAGAGCAGATGTTGTGGCATTTAGTTCTAAGGTTCGACCTTGTGTTCAAATATTCCAGTAACTGATTAAATATTTGATTTTGATGCTTCTATTTTTTCACCCTTCCAATCTCCTTATTCGTGATGCGATGACTGTTGATCCAGGATGAAGAAAACCTGTATTTGAACAACCAAGTAATGGAGCAAAGTGATTTTGGGAATTGTAACGAGGAGTCTGATCACAGTCGAAAGAGACTGAGAACACAGAAGAGTTGAGTATACGAGTGGGTTCCGTTCCTATATTTGAATTGGTGTCGTGGGTGGGATTTGGTTCCTATATTTGAATTGTGATGTCCGTCCGGAGACGGCCAAGTACAGATCAATTGTGAATGTCTTTATGGTCTTGGGGTTTGCCTGGTTGGTTGAATACAACAATCTGTTTGGGGAAAATAGGAGTAGAAGAAAGGGGAGAAGAGAAATTGAAAGTTTTTCTATATTCTTTTGATGGCAGAGGATTCCATGTACATAACGAGAAGCTCTTTTTTCAATGGTTCTTATCTCCAACATTCTCATACCTTGCTGGATGTTCAAATATTTATTAGCTATTTAGTAATGGTTAGTTTTTCAATTTTTAACTATATGTAATTGCACTTCATCAAAATCGTTTTTTTTTTTTTTTTTTGAAAAAGAAAGGATTAAATATTAGATATTCAATCAGGGTGAACTCCGGGATTCGAAAAAATACTGCGAAACTGATTATTTTATTTTCATCTATCGTTCTAATGTAGTAAAATACTACTAATGAAATTATATTACTAGCAGTAATGTTGGCTAATACTAATTTATAATATTCCAAGATAACTTAACATAATAAATTAAAACGTTCATATAATAGTAAATTGGCATAATACTCATTTGATTTTTTAAACTAAGATTTTAAAATTAAACTATTAGAATCATTAATCAGATTTTTGGATTAACTAAAAATTATCAATTGAAGCTTATCGAAAATCATCGGTTGAATAGTTTCAGACCTCTTTCTCCAAACCTATTTAATGATCTAATTGTCTGGATGGATTATTCATATAATAGTAAATTCATAATATAAATATATTATCTAATTGTCCGGATGCATCTCATGCTTCTGTGAATCAATTTGTCTATCGAATCACCCGATTGATCAGGGATTCCATAACTTTAATGGTTTGTATAATGCATCAAATAATGGTTTTAATTAGAGAAAATTAATCTAATTATTATTATTCACATAAGCAGTTAATAAATTTAATGTTTTGTAATAATATTCATATAATCAGATTTGTTTCTAAGATACTCTATTTAATTCACTCTTGGTCCCATTTCTCCTAGAAATGAAATGAAGGAGGTAAAGATATTATTCATATCTGAATTATACTATCCTGAAAATTACTACAATCTGATTCCAAAGATTTAATTTTCAATAAATATGTTTATTCATTTATTTTCAATTCAATTATGAAGATTTGTGAATCTTTGCATGGGAACAGCGGTTATTCACATAAATAAATAGGTATTGTTTAATATAAATTAGATATTTTATAAGATTAAATATAAAGAGTTATAATTTTAAAATATTGTACTCAAAGATATCTAAATAGTGAAATAGAATCTCTTGTCTTGTATTTCAAGATATCAAAGTTGAATGGTTCATGTCATGTGCAAGATTTGAGCGGATTTGTGACAATTAGTTTTTATTCTTAATCTTCATTTGCTCTCTTAATTATTGAAATTCAAACTCTTAAATATCTCATTAAATCTCTTGCTTTCAAATTTGAAATAATTAAGGATAATATTTTCTTTCCACATCAAAAATAACTTGAATTAAAAACAACTAAATCAAAATAAATGTAAATTGAATCTAACAACAATCCTAATAAATCAAGCAAAGCAAGATAAAAAAATCTACTTTACCATAAGTAGTAGAACCGAAATTACTAAGGTAAAAGTAGTAAAAATACAATTAAAATCCTAATGATTAATAAAAATGATTTTAAAACGATATAATAAAGGGATAAGGTACCAAAATAGGCCTAAGGTTTTTAGGGAAGTACCGATTTAGGCTCAACGTTCAAAATAGCACCAATTTAGGCTTAACGTTTACAACATAATATCATATTAGGCTTAACGTTTACAATATAGCATCAATTTAGGTCTCACGTACAAAATAGCACCAATATAGGCTTAATATTACAAAATAATACGAATTTAAGCTTAACGTTTATAAAATATATCCAATTTAAGCTAAACGTCATAATTAAATTAATCATAATATATTCTTTCTCTATTAACTTTATATATGTTATCTTTTTATTTAGTTCTATTTTTTAATAATATAATTAATTAGTATTCTTGCTCATTAAAACCTTATATTTGTTTTTCATCAATCATTCCATGACTCCTAAATTTCATGGCTCATGTAATATATGCAAAAAAATAATAATTGAATATTCACAATATTTCGAACACTAGTTAAAATAATATTGATATATGCCAGTGTTCGAAATATTGTGAATATTCAATTATTTTTAGTTTGCATATATTATATGAGCAACGAAATTTAGTAGTCATGAAATCATAGATGAAAAACAAATATAAGATTTTAATGGGCAAAAATACTCGTTAATTGTATTATAATAAATAAGAATATATAACTAAATAAAAAGATAACATATAAAGTTAATAGAGAAAGAATATATTATGATTAATTTAATTGTGACGTTTAGCTTAAATTGTATATATTTTATAAACGTTAAGCTTAAATTCGTATTATTTTGTAATGTCAAGCCTATATTGGTGCTATTTTGTACGTGAAGCCTATATTGATGCTATATTGTAAACGTTAAGCCTAAATTGATACTCCCTCCGGTCCACAATTGAAGTCTTTCTAGAGAGTTTTTTTTGTTCCACAATACATGACATTTTGCTTAAATCTATGCACATTAATTTACTTTTACCAAATATACCCCTATTTAAGTTGATTTTTTGTCTTGGGAATAGATAAAGTTACTAGCGGATGCAATTATTACAAGGGTAACAAAGTCTTTTACTTAAAATTAATTGCATTTCTTAATTAGTGTGCATTAACCTTAAAAGACTTCTATTGTGGACCGGAGGGAGTATTATGTTGTAAACATTAAGCCTATATTGGTGCTATTTTGAACGTTGAGCCTAAATTGGTACTTCCCCAAAAACCTTAGACTTATTTTGGTACCTTATCCCTATAATAAAATTGAAAGTACTTGAAAATGACTAAAAACATTAAAAACATCAACACGAATTACCAATTCAACAAAACAGATGCAATTCATTAAAATACTAATAAAAATAGCTTAAAGTAAGCTAAAAACTAAAAACAAACCCGTATAAAACAGTAGAGATTTAACATCCCCATCAACCTTCTCGCATTTAACGTTTTACTTATCCTTAAGTAAACTAAACCAAACCTAACAGCTTCTCAGTCGCTCGCATCCCAGGTTCGAAGGGTAATGTTACTTCCGATGGTCAAATTTTCTTTCGAGGCACATGTTTCTTCCGAGAGACATTTGGAAGGATATAATCGTTATATCGCGTAGTTCGATATTAATAAACACCTTGAAATACTTAGTTTATAAAAGATACAATAGCCACCTGATTCTAGCCAAACCGGAAAAATTCGACAAAGCGGGTCATAGAGGACACTCTATCTTAATTCTTAGATTGTCACTTACTTGACTAATTATTAATTGATTTAAACTCTAACGAATGTTTTTTTTTTTTATGTATTCTATAGGCTAATACAATATGCAAATATGCTGGTGAGGCTTTGTCACATACAAATTATTCCTTTATCGAGATTTTCCTTTAAAACAATTCAAAATCGTTTATTGAAAACTTTATTCTTAAAGAATTCTTTTATTTAAGCAATTGGATCATGTCTCCAATATCTAATGTGGTTTTTGTAGTGGGAGTCCTCATGGACTGCTTCTGATCTGTGAAGATTCTAGTGGAGGATTTTCTCTCTCTAGATATTTTTCTTTCCCTCTCAATATTTTCTTTCTCTCTCTCAAATAAGCTCGCTTCAATCCAAAAGTCCCCCGATATCTTAGGTTATGTGTGCCCTTTCATAGGGACACGCCTCAAAACGGAGGGGCTAGCCCAACCTGTGCCGACTATGACACTACAACAAATCATCACTTGCGCCACGAATTATGCCACGTGAATTCAAAATTCGTGGCATATTTTCATTTAGCCACGGGAAAAAGAGACTCCAGCAAAAACTTTAGATTACTTGGTATATTTATGCCACGGGTAATTGTTTTTCGTGGCAAAAACACACTTATGCCACGAATCTTGCCACGGTAATTTTTTTTCATGGCTAAATCTATTTATGCCACAAAATATTTTTACCCGTGGCATAAAATTATTATGCTATGAGTAATTCATTTCGTGGCAAGAAAAATAATTAATTTCAACCTATTAATTTAGGATAAAAAATTTATTAGGCCATGTATTTTAAGCTATTATATTAGTTAGTCCACACATATATTTTAAGGTCTTTAACTTTTATAAATCGATTTCTCCATATATTTTAGATATGAAAAAGTATAATATTACTCTTAATTATATAAATTAAAACTTATTTTTTTAGTTTTAATTTTAATTAATATATTTGTAATGAAAATTTTGTGAAGTATATATATATATTTCTATACTTATAGATATTTTATTATTTAAATTTTCTATTATTTTAAAAAAATATATATTCAATTATTTATTGTCTTAAGTTTTTATTCTGGTCGTTATTATTATGCAATATAATATTATCAAACTAATTGTAAACATTGATTTGAATTTTTATAATTTTACAAGATTATATTTTTACCTCTAACGTTTTGGGTCAGGTGTAAAAATACCCATAATATTTTGGATCAGAAGCAATTTTACCCCTAACGTTGGTAGCCAAGAGCAACTTTGCCCTAACGTTGATAATTTGGATCAATTTCAGACACTATTATAAAACACAGATATTTTTGTTCCTTATTTTACACCAATTGCATAACAATTCGTTCTAAAGAAAAGATTTCATGTTTTTTATATTTTAATAATAGAATTAGAGATTAATATTTATAAATTCGTGCGAATTTTTTGAATTTTTTTTGTCCAAAAGGACAGTATATATATATATTTTTATTTTTTTCACATCCCAACATATGTATGTGATTTGTTATTGATAAAATGACGCACGTGTGAAGTGTAGATGACAAGATTAATGACCGGAAAGACAGTTTGATGATTATTTCTCAAATTGACCGAATTTATCAACGTTATGGGTAAATTACTCTTGGCTTCCAACGTTAAAGGTAAAATTGCTCTTGACTTCCAACGTTAGGGGTAAAATTATACTATTTTAAACGTTAGTATAATATAGTTTGAAATGAAGTATATAATTATTTTTAAAAATACAAAAAACTAATAGTATAATATATAGTACTAAAAAATAATACAGTAACTAAGTAAATTATTTGTCCTTAATTTTAATATATCAATTTTTTATATTTATTTTCCATCTAAACAACGCGGGCAGAACAAAATTTGCTTTGCGCCCAAAATTTAAGAACCCAGCAATTCCCAATTTTGTTAACCTAAGTTTCTCTCGTATCTCTGAAATTCCATTGCGCCAAAAGATTCTCTCACTCATTGTCGATCGACTCTGAAAATCTTTGACGCAGATTGATTATTCTCTTCCCCAACTTCTGGGCAACAACAACTTCATTGTTAACACCATCTGCGGTACTCTCTCTCTCTCTCTCCGTTTTCCGTTAGTTGTTTTGGGTTTTTCCTTGCTGAGAAATTTAGAACTAATTCGAATTGGTTGGTTCTTAGACATTTTGAAATTGGTATTTAATTGTTTAATAATACTTGGACATTGTTCAATTTTAGTTTAATAGAGAGCTCCATTTTAGTTTCGTATTGTTCTGCATCTTACTTCCTATAGGTCTGCATCTTCTTTCCATTTTCTTACATTAGGAACTTGAATGGATAATGCTTAAGAGCACCTGATATGAAACATGCTTTACATCACATTTCCAACTCTTAAATATATGTATGAACTGCATTTTGTGACCCATACTTATATGATTTGAATACAATTCATTGCAACTCATTTTCATGGTGATTTAAATTGACAAATGAATACTTGAGAATTGCTTATAATATTCTTTAATCCTTTTCAATTATTAGGTGTTAGGATAGGATCCTGTTTTTCGCAGAGAAGGCTCTAACATTCATGTTGCTGTTGTTCTTAGTGCCAATCAGGTAAAACTTCTGTAACTATTAATTCTTTGTATACCTCAATCATCATTGAATTCCTGATGCATTCTTGAGCTGATATTTATTGAAAATATCATGCTTTATTTGTTTGTGGTTTTTATTTGTAATTTATGTGAAATTTGATAACTTTTTTGTGTACAAATATTCATCATGGTGTGGTATATATAGAGAGATCCCTTCAACCAAATATTTTCTTTTATTATCTTGGATTAATGGCATAAAATTGTAGGCAAACATTCGATAATTTCAAAGAACTTGAAGAACTCGTCGACAACGATGGTCTAAATTTCAATTGGTGTTTCATCGACCTTATCATTGAACTTATCATTTAAGTCACTTCTCACCTGAAAATATTACAGTATAAATTGCCAACTTTTGACAATTAGTCATCCATATATAATTTTGTATATATGTGGAATAGTTTCTCATTTTGATAAGTTGTATTCATTCTAACAAAATTAAAAAAAACATTGTTCTTTCAACTTGAGGTCTATATCTGAACTCCATAAGATGATTATGTGCTATTGAAGAGAATATCCTAGGAATTCCAATTTCCATGTTTAGTGATATTAAGCAGTTAACACATGCACATAGTTGAATTGTGCAATAAAAATGAGTATTTGTGGTTAGAAATATTTTTGTATCGATTACTCATGTTGTTTGATGATGATAATCTACTATTTTTCGAGTGTGATTTAATTGCAGTAAAATTGCAGTAAAATTGTCACAACTAGTTATAGTTACTCATAAATTTCATGGATTATAATAATAAATTGGGTAAAATATTATTTAGTTCCTATGCTTTTACCTAATAGAATAGTCAATCCTTGTGCTATTCTAAATATTCCAAATAATCATACAGTCACTCAGTTTTGGTTCCATAAAACTATTTAGTCATGGCATTAGATTTATTTAGGAACATATATTTTCTTTCATTACTTAGTTTTAAGCTCAGGGCAGTTAGTTCTATCACACTTTCTTTGAGTCTGAACATGTACCGTTTATAAATCAATTTAGAAGATGCAATTGGATAAACTTATATTTTTCAATTGCCTTCATTTTCTGAAACTTTATAATCATTAAAATAGAAAACACTAAAAGCAAATCATGCTCATATTGCATTTAATTAGCTTGCACTAATGACGTGTGTATCTAGCGGGTTCCGGAAAAGTTTTGAGATGCTTCAGTCCTAAAAGAATCTATCACAATGAAGCTGAAGTTTGGAGATGCATTTTCATTGTTATCGTTTATTTGTAGTCGTAGCTAGAAACATCAAGAATTTGACTGACAAAGGTAATTTAAAATGCACCGTTTTAGCTTAGTATCATGTACTATATAACGTCTGAAGCTAGACTGTAGAGGAGTAATATGTTGTCGTGCTGCAACAAAGTTCATATTTGTTATTCTTGAAGCACTGTGTTCTCTCTCTCTTTTTTGCTGCTTTTGGCAATTGTTTGCAGAATATATCAAGTGGTAGGTCTGTATTGAGTAAATGAAATATAATATTTTGAGACACATTGTTCTTTTTTGTCTATAAATTTGTAATTTATTGGGTTTTTTTTTCAATTCATTCTATCATGTCCAAAGACTTTGGTGTTTTCATTTTGTGGGTTGTTAGTTCCATATATTACTGTTATACCAGTGATGATTTGTTGTAGTGTAATGAGGATCTAGAAAGTGATAATTCTTTGAAGTGTAATGAGGATTTGGTGTTTTACCGTGGCGCAAGTGATTATTTGTTGTAGTGTAATAAGGATCTAGAAAGTGATAATTCTTCATCTTAAAGTAAGTAACTTTTTTTAATGGTAAATGCATCTACATTTATCTCTAAATGAGGCGGATTCCATATTGTTTACTTGACTGAGTTATACTTTAATTCTACCTTGTTTGGAATTAAAATATACTCTAATCTAATGTAATATCTGTGGTTAAAGTGATTTGGTGGCATCTGCAAAAAGTTCTTGAATTGCGTTCGTAATATTAATGTATATAAATATTGTCTTAACTTTGATTGTTGATTTTGTAACAGTTGGTGAATTAAACCATTTGGTTTCTTCAACTACGAGTGGGGTAACTCCAATCTTTGGAAGCTTGCTGCGAATCTCATTTTTTCTTATGATTTCTTCTATTATTAGTTGTATGGTACTGATAGGGGAAAAAATTTCTATTGGATACTTTTGATAGATTTTCTTTTCCTGTTGGGATTTTCATTGGATGGATGATAGCTAGAAAGATTCATGTATAATTATTAAATATTATTTTTGAGAAGATTGGTTGAAATTTGAGTCTTTGTTCACTTTCATATTGATTTTAATGAGCTTCATCCATTCAAAAGATCATATAATAATAATAATAATAATAAATTAAAAATAAATTATCACTGATTATGTTTACCACGATGATGCTCGTGGCTAGGAAATCTTTACAGCTACAACGAATCTATTTTTGCCACAGTTATGCTTGTGGCTAAACAAAATTTCTAGCTACAGGTTCTATTTTGCCACGGTTATGCTCGTGGCTAAACAAGATTTCTAGCCATAATTATTTTACTTTTGCCACGATTTTGCTCGTGGCTATGTTGGGTAGATTGCCACGGGTTGCTATTACTTGCCACATGTATTTTATTCTTGCCACGAGTTTACCCTTGGCAAAATGATGTGATTAGCCACAGACATTCCCGTGGCATAAGAACTCATTTATGCTACGACCATTATTTTTCCGTGGCAACTACTTAGCCACGATCACTTGTGCCACAAAAGAATTTCTGTGGCTATGTAGTGTAGCCACGAAAATTATAAACTTGTGCCACGATTTTAACCGTGGCACAAGTGCCCATTTGTTGCAGTATGGCTAGCACGAGCTACCCCTCGTCCCTCGAATGTTGTTTTCGAGGGAGCGCACGCTAGACGAAGTTCCTAGTCCAAAATTCGAACCTTGTCTTGACACCAGATGGCTCGGTTAACTCAAAGGTTAATAGTTTTTGAGTTTCCTAAGAATTTGAGTCATTTCGAGGTTTCATTTTTCAAAAATCATAGAATTTATCGATCCTACACAATCCAAAGCTCGATTGGTATTTCTTCCTTATCAGGTAAATTGCTTACACCAAAGCTTAGTTTTAAAACCGATAGGAAGACATTTAAGCGTATACCAATCTTAGTGGAGGTGGAGAGAATGTATCCACAAGACGGTCTTACTCTTTCGAGCGAAAAGCACAAACCCGTTGTGTCTGGGGTGGCTATATCCATTTAGACTAATTCAGTCGAACTGTTTATCTTTCAATCGACTATTTTTCTTGAAAAAAATATATGTTTCCTCTTCGATTGAAAGATAAACATGAAGAGACTCTATTCATTATCTCATTGGGATACTGCCACGTTTTTTTTACCTGAGTTAGCTCATGTCGGCCCGTTAGGTTGAAACTCATCTTATCTTAGGGGTTGCCTCATGTCGGTCTGTCAGATTGAGACTTATCTCGTCTCGAGGGTTGTCTCGTGGCTAGCTACCCCATACCGTTGTGACTTATCTCATCTCATAAATAACTTAAGCTAAGAATTGGAAAAATAGATATTGACTCGTTGAGTTGAGTGTGGACTCCGCGAGTTGAAATGTTGAGGAGGTTGTTCTGGAGTCTTGACTCAGCAAGTTGTCTGGTGACTCATCGAGTTGAGATAAAAGCTTGGTGTCCGAGTCCTTCTTCCTTTTGACTCATCGAGTCGAGATCAAAGCTTGGTGCTTGAGTCCTTCTGCCTTTTGACTAATTGAGTTGAACAGACATCCTTTTTCTCTTGAATAGATTTAACCCGACGAGTTGAACTGTTTCTGCGTAAGGATTGAGGACAATCAGTTTTGATTCCTCAATCTAATGAGGCTCCTTTCACTAAAATTGAAACTCTTAAATAACTCATTAAATCTCATACTTTCAAATTTAAAACAATTAAGATAGTCTTTTCCTTTCTATATGAAAAGTAACTTGAATTAAAAACAACTAAATCAAAATAAATGCAAATTGAATCTAACAAAAATCTTAATAAACAAGATCAAAATCTAGTTTGCCCTAAGTAGGAGAAACAAAATTACTAAGATAAAAGTAGTAAAAAACACAACTAAAATCCTAGTAATTATTGTTGGTGGAGAATCATAATCTGCTTTTGTTGGTTTAATTTGGATATCAACCTAATTATCAAGTACTCCTCCCGTGTATAATAGATGTTTTTCTAAAGATTTTTTATTTATTTCATAATACATATCATTTTAATTCAATCCATATATATTAATTGATTTTTACCACATATATCCCATTTAAGTTGCCTTTTTTTATTTTGGGAATAGATAAATTTTTTTTTTTATAGTTTTCTGATTTCTCGGATCGAGACTCGTCAGACACCTTTTAGGTGGATCCTCTCCCAATTAAAACTTTTAATGCATGCTAGGACTTGAACTCGATATCTAGTTTAAGCGACTTCATGTAAATGAATTAAACAAATGAATAACATCGTCACTCTATCTCACTCTCAAGTTAAAGTAAATACTCTGAGTCATCATATAAAAAATGGATCTACATAATATTTTAACCGATAACAAATTGAATAGTTCAAAATTCACCAACTGTTTTGGCAAACTCAAAATTGTTTTGAAGTTTCGAAATGATTGGGTATGTATTAAGATACATTGATACTCATCGTCAAAATTGTTTTGAAGTTCGAAAAGATTGGGTATGTATTAAGATACGCCGATACCCAATGTCCTTGTTAATGATGCTCCTGTCAAGAAGATTGATGTTTACCAGAAGCACCAATCAGATGACGAACGTACATGATGTATCATACTTGTAGCTATAACACTTTGTGTCAAAACGATTGACTACATCACGAAAGCTTTCTAGTATTGGATTTATGATGGATAATGAATTAAGTGTCGGCTTAAGTTCTACAATCCCTCCCAGAGATTTATTCATAAGTTCATCTCAAACTGTCAGATGAATAAACTCAGAGACCTCTCGAGAAGAGCTCTTGAATATGCTCAAGTCAGTTGAGCCCAAATCTTAAGAAAGTGATGTCAGCACTTGTTATTGAGGGATCTCACAAGAGAAAAGGAAGTTTCCTAATTCTAAAGATTCCAAGAAGAACAAATGCAGAAATTAAGCGTGTTTAAAGTTTAAAGTAACGATTGCGTCCACCCATAGCATGATCGGTACCTCTTAAGCGAACACACAGCAATAAAAAGCATATAAAGTTTCCTTCACCACCCAAGTCAATCTTAATTGATAATAGATAAAAATTAATTAGTGGATGTAATTAATACAAGGATAACAAAGTTTTTTAAGTTAAAATTATTACATTTTTTAATTCTTAAAAGACATTAATTGTGGAACATAGGGAGTACTAATTATCGACTAGCTATCAACTATCAACAAGAATACTTAACTATTAAAATTAATGATCAGATGAATTTGGTCATTCACCCTTAAGAAACTATTGACCATTAATCTAAAATATTAGTCTTTCCTATCTCACATATTATTTGATCAAATTTTCTCACCTAACATAATTGTTGGTTTTTACACTACAATTTATTATTTGATATAATATTTGTCCATTAATCTTAAAAAAAAAAATATGAAGTTTCAACCAATATCAATTATAAGTTATTAGTTACGTTAAAACCTTAATCTACTTAATAAAAACTTTATCATAAAAAAAATAATGAAAGTATTAAAATTTAATAAAACTATTAACTTCCTTTTCAAAAAAATAAAAATAAAACTATTAACTTAACATCCACTTTGTTAAAATTTTAACAATTTTATTAGACCATGGAAAAAGTGTTGCTATATAATATAATAGGTAAATATTTTGGATAGTAGAAAAGCTAATATTACTCGGAATTATACTTGTGTCCTTTTCTCAAGTATTCCGTTTTTAAGACGTGCTCAATTTCTTTATCAAGTGTTAATTGATGGTGTTTGCTGTTGTTGTTCCTGTTTACTGTTTGAAAAAACTGTTTTTCTAAAAAAAACAGAGATTTTCTGTTTTTATAAAAAAAAAAACTACACAAACTGGATGTGTTTAGCTAAACACATAAATCTCTCATTTTAAAGTAAAACTGTAAACAAAAGAAGGGAAATGAACAACCAAACACCCCTATATTTTTTTTATGAAGTTAATCTCATTTTTATGAACTTTTTTTTATAATATCTTATTTTTATGATGTTCATCTATGTTTTCATGAGTTTTTATGACTTTGAGCAACTATATTTTAAATAAAGTTTCCATAACTAAAATAAAAAAATCATCCACCAAGTTGAAATTCTGTAAAATACATATCGCATCGACTGCTATAATAATAATAATAATAATAATAATAATAATAATAAGGTGAACAAATTAAAATTAAATAGTTGCAAGCACATTTTTATTTTGGAATCAGTATATTCACGACTTCCATTCATTTAAAAGATAAGATAGGTAGGCTAAAGGATTAAAATATTAATATATCTCCTTTTCAACTTTCATGACATTTACAGCCACAACTGATTTTAGCACCAATTACAATCATTAATATAAGAGCAAATAAACCACTCACAACCTTTTTTTCTATGAGTAAATAATTTATTAATTTTTATGTTTTTATCTATTATTTTTATCTATTTTTTAAAAGTTTTTAAGTACTTTTTTGATTAAATTTTAAGAAATTTAAATTATTTTTATATAGAAAAGTACAAAAATATCTTTATTTTAAAAACTTATTTTTTTATCTAGTAAAAAAAAAACTTATTTTTTTTTTAAATTTTTGTTTTGATTAGTATATTTGTAATGGAATTTATATTATATACTATATATATACAATAAATAGACACCAATAAATATATGTTAGGATTTATTCATGTTAATGGTCGATTATTTATATGCCCGAAATGGTACCGAGCCAATCCTATCCAAAAAGATAGAGGATTAAGATTAGAATTTTATAAGCTAAACAAAGGCTATAAATAGATAGCTACCTAATCTTAAGACAGTTAATCGCACAAAAGACAAGACACAATCCATGCGCCTTCTCCCTCCTCATGCGATCTCCCTCTCCCTCCGTCTCTAACATTTGTTTTAGTTCATGGATCTGTCGTTTTCACCTCATAAGTAATAACTACGTGGGTGATTCGTGACCGGTGATACGAGATCGTGATTGATCATTTTCTTCCACTATTTATCTTCCCAACGGGTTATGCTCTACAAGAGGTAACCCTTAAACTCATATATGTATTAGGATTATTTAGGATAATCCCTTCATTGGTATCAGAGCCACATATCTCGTGTTTTGTCTGTTTTGATCTGTGAATATGAAGAAAAATATAGTTTTTACATGCTAGGTTAATGTATGTGTTAAATGGGCATGTATATATACATGTTTTCGGACGTTTTTTTTTTGTTGTAAAACGCACCAAAATCGTAAAAAATTGTGTCATTTGCATATGGGGGTTTTCTTTTTCGGATTAATACGATTTTCAGTTTCAACTGAAAGTGTCTGAGTCTCAAACTCTATTTTCCGTTCATCGTATGGACAAACAGACTTCACCATTGTGAACAGGGACCTCAAAAACCCTAAATTGGACCAAATTTAGAGAGAAGAAGTAACGGGAAGGCGACATGTCGCCACAAGGCGCCTGCCTACAGGCACACACCACATGTTACGAGCATGCCAATCACGGCGCGATATGTGGTGGCCCACCCCCAGCCACAGTGAGCCACGTGACGCATGTGTAGGCGCATGGGGGACTATCTCGAACCTGTTTTCGACCCTTTTTTTCCAATACGTGTTCCTTGGACTCCTGCTCAATTCACTAAGCTACGAAGATTGCGAAAGGAGATGAGGAAATGCAAGATGACACGCTACGTCCGTTGGGACGATGTCGATGCAATTGTGTGTCATGTGGTCAAGATGACTGTCCATTCCAAAATGGCGTGAAGTCTCTTTGAGTGAAGGAGAACCTTCATCCTCCAAAGCTCTAGATATGTACCAACCAGAGCCAAGAGTTATTCGGAGGTTAAGATAGAGAGATGATCCAAGACTTTGGGGTTGGATTTCTTATAGAAGGTTGGTTTTTTTAGAGTCAACCATTATTACAGTATCAATGGAGGCTTGATTTTAAAAAAGGTTAGGGGTTTGTAAGAATTCTTTCTAGCCAAAGAAGTCATAAACAAGAGAAAAGTAAGAAAAGAAACTTAAAACCACTTACCATTCAAAAAGGAAACTGTAACACAAAAAGCTCGAAACTTTTGAAGGTCTGAACTATGGATAACAAAGAGTAGTAAAGTAGAATAAAATTGGTGATTGATCACTTCCCCCTTTATAGACTTCGCAGTCTGGGAAATCAAAACAACCACATACTAGACATTATTACAAGTGTGGTGCTTAAAGGAATCAATTTAATGGTGTCATTTAATGTGATTAAACCTCTTAACGCATGCCTTTCTAAAATGGCAGCACGCTTTCACAATACATAGCAACGACTCAAAGGAGAAGACATCAAATTCGAAAGAGACATGTAGCGATTCACGTGCTCTGATAGTTAACACCCACATATCCATGCTTCCTCTTCTCATTAGCTACCTAAATAAGGAAACTGGTAATCACACACTAAAGAGTCTATTCACTTTTGAAGAATAAAAGCAACGGTCTATATACTCATCTATCAATTGCACTGGACGCCTTGTGTGGAACAATTGGTGCATTTGACATTCTTCATCCCTATTTGACTCAAGAAACCTCCTCACCACACGCACCATATGCCTATTATCAAGTTCTCCATCATCATCGGTAATCACACACTAAAGAGTCTGTTCACTTTTGAAGAATAAAAGCAACGGTCTATATACTCATCTATCAATTGCACTAGACGCCTTGTGTGGAACAATTGGTGCATTTGACATTCTTCATCCCTATTTGACTCAAGAAACCTCCTCACCACATGCACCACATGCCTATTATCAATTTCTCCATCATCATCGGTAATCACACACTAAAGAGCTTGTTCACTTTTGAAGAATAACAGCAACGGTCTATATACTCATTTATCAATTGCACTAGACGCCTTGTGTGGAACAATTGGTGCATTTGACATTCTTCATCCCTATTTTACTCAAGAAACCTCCTCACCACATGCACCACATGCCTATTATCAAGTTCTCCATCATCATCGGTAATCACACACTAAAGAGTCTGTTCACTTTTGAAGAATAAAAGCAACGGTCTATATACTCATCTATCAATTGCACTAGACACCTTGTGAGGAACAATTGGTGCATTTGACATTCTTCATCCCTATTTGACTCAAGAAACCTCCTCACCACATGCACCACATGCCTATTATCAAGTTCTCCATCATCATCCTTAATCGGATCACAATACATCCATCATTTTCTCCATAATCATCCTCATATCTCTTTACCATTTGCATTCTTCCTCTTAGAGAACTCATTTGATCAATGACCTAACTTATTACACTGAAAATGTTTGAAAGGACTCGACCTAGCAAATGGTTGTTGTTTCTAGAAGGTGGTGGAGCTACTTTAGCTTGTTCCCCCCATCTCCTATGAGAGACTTTTTGGCATTATGACTCTTAATTGCACTAACACCTGCAACTTACTGTTGAAGCACCTTTCCACATGATTTTGATTTGACAAAATTATTTAAGATAATCCATGATTAAGGGGCAATTAAATTTAAGTGCTTTGATTTAATTGTACTAATATGTTTATTCAATGTTGAGTATAAATATAAATGAAAATAGAAATAAAAAGTAAGACAGGACGAAGTCAGCATGAGAACACAGCACAAGCTGAGTGAAGTGCAACTCAGCATAATAGAAGATAAGTCATCTTCTGGACAAAAGCTTAAAGATCAAGCTAATCAATGAAGCTGAGTGGAACGCAACTCAATATCAAAATTAGAGAAGTCTTCTTGAGAACTATATCTTGCAGAACGAAGCTGACCATGGAAGCTGAGTAAAAGGGAACTCAGTATCTGAGTTGACAACAATCAAAGACAACGGCTATCAAAGTCAAGCTGAGTAATCTTCAGGACAGCGCGAATGATCCGTTTGCTAAAAGACAAGATCCGACAACTGTCTGCACCAATTCAGAAGCTTTGGAATTATGCATGGATACAGTTTCGAGATGCATGGGTCAACTGTTTGTTAGCTAAAAGACGAAACTGGTGCAAGAAGACGAAACCTGCGAGAAAAAGACAAACCTGACGACTGTGGAATTCAGACGACAGGATTGGCCTGCAAATCTGAAGCTGACCAGAACATGTCGCCAAAAGGAGCCGTTTTGAATCCAATGGATAATTCCGGATTCAAATGATTGTGCCTACAGGTTTCAACTATAAAAGGACAAGTATACTTCTTGGATCCTTTGCCGATTGCCGAAATACAAGAGAACAAAAAGCATACATACAAAGCACAGTAAAACAAGAAAAAGATCTTACACCAAACTTCCATATCTGTGTAAATGCTAGAGTGATTTTTGTAATCATCTAAAGTGTTCTTTGTCCGAAAAAGAACAATTTTGTATCAATTGTAGAATTGAGAGAGTTGTGCTGAGTACTCGGTTATAAGTACTCAGTGGTAGAGAAATCTAGGTGTTTGGTTATAGCACTTAATAGGAGTTGAGTAGACGAATAGAGGACGGTACTCTTGCATATTCAACTGCCTTGTAAACGGTTTGTGCTCTACCTTTAAAGAGCTCAGTATTGGATTTAAAAAGCCCGGAGGGACTCTGGGGACTGGACGTAGGCGGAGAGGCCGAACCAGGATAAGTCGTGCTGAGTAATCTCTAACTCTATTTCAATATATATATGTATGTGTTGCTTGCTATATTTACTCAGTATATAAATTGTTTGAACTAACACTGAGTAAATCAGAGTGCTGAGTTGGAAGCTGACCACAAAAGTGTCATTTCCCAACTCACAAGTAAAACAGTTCTAGTCAGTACCTGACTAAAGCCGTCTTATGCCTCACTCGGCCGCGCTGACCAAAGCTGAGTTGTGAAACTCAAAGAATTAAATTAAGTCGACGTAATTGAAGTAAAAAGTTATATTAGTTCCTAACCCCCCCCCCTTGGAACTAATCACACGGGACCAACAAGTGGTATCAGAGCCTAATAGCTCACTACTCAAAGATATAACTATATTGAGCTGATCCCGATAAATGGCTGAGAACATCACTCGTTTCCTTCCAGGGAACCAAACAACACAGATACTCCCCGAGGGATTATCAATTAGTCGGCCTCCCTATTCTTTGGATCTAATTATACATTCTGGAGGAATAGGATGAAGAACTTTATTCAAGCCACAAACATGAGTGCATGGCTGACAATAGTTCAAGGCCCATATGTGCCCTATAAAACTGTTAATGATGAGAAAGTCGTTAAGAGTGAAACTGAGTGGTCAGAAGATGACCTTAAGAAATTACAAAATAATGCTTCGGCTATCAATATGCTTCACTGTGCTCTAGATGCTGCAGAGTACAATAAGATTTCAGGTTGCGAGTCAGCTCAGGAGATATGGAAAAAGCTGGAGGTGACCTATGAAGGCACAAGCAAGGTCAATGAGTCCAAAGTGAACCAACATATGAGACTATACGAGATGTTCGAGATGAATGAAAATGAAGACATCTCGGAGATGAACTCAAGGTTCACCAACATTATAAATGAGCTCAAGAGGCTCGGAAAGAACTTCACCGAAGAGGAACAGGTGAAGAAAATATTGAGAAGTCTTCCCAAAAGCTGGCAAGCTAAGAAGACAGCGGTGGAAGAAGCTCAGGATTTGACCACATATAAATATGACGAGCTGATCGGATCTCTGCTGACTCATGAGATCTCCATGAAAAATTTTGAAGCAAAAGAAAAGTCAGAAGACAAGAAGCAAAAATCTCTTGTCATGAAAGCTGACTCGACCGAAGCTGACTCATCAGACGATGAGGAAATGGCCATGTTTACAAGAAAAATGAAGAAGTTGTTTAGAAAGAATGACAGGAACAGCAAAAGGCCATACAAAAGAAGCAACTAGACCTGTTCATGGGTTGGGCCGGGCCGGGTTCGGGCCGGGCCTAAGCGGGTTTGACACTTTACTATATTGTCCAAGCCCAACCTAGCCCATATTATATTTACATCGGGCTCGGGCCGGGTTGGGCTAAGCTACAAAAACTAATTCCCAAGCCCAACCCGGTCCGTCCAACTAATATATTTATATTAAAAAATAAATTAAACTAAAATTAAAAAATATGATTATAAATAAGAACAATATAATAAAATAAAATTTAGTTAACTGATTCAATAAAATTCAATGAATGTATAAAATAATTAACAGCAAAAAAAATTAACGAAATAATAAAATTTAATCTATAAACAAATAAGTCATTAAATAGGAAAGAAAATGAGATTTAGACCAATTTATTTACAAAATAGAATGAGTTGTTATAGAGGTAAAAATGAGTTAACAGAGACTAAATAAGCCTTGATTTGTATAAAAAGAATAAATTAGACGCAAGAGCAGCATTAAATTTTAATTATTTATTATGATCAAATAGCATAAAATATTAGAATAAACAATAAAAAGAAAAATTGTTTAAGCACTACTAAATTCTAACTCAGTAGATTGAGTTATCAATTTACTACTAACCTGAACAATTTAAAATAAACAATTTAAAAAAAATATTAAAGTATAAATATAGCATTTTTTATAAGGATGGGCCGGGCCGGGTTGGGTCTGGGTTTTGAGACAAATCCCAAACCCAAACTATTTTACATTCGGGCTTTTATGGGTTCGGACCGGGTTGGGCCAAATGTTAAATATACATGTCCAAGCCCATTCCATGAATGGCGGGCTTGGACGAGCCAATGGGCTCATGAACAGGTCTAGAAGCAACAGGTACAAAGCTGAGTTCAGTGACAGCAGATACAAAAAGGACAGCTCTAAACCCGTCACATGCTTTGAGTGCCATCAAACTGGGCACATTAAGTCAAGCTGTCCTAATCTAAAGAAAGAAAAGAAGGGAAGCAAGAAGGCAATGGTGGCCACATGGAGTGACAGCGATGACTCAACATCATCAGAAGCTGAAGCCACTGTGTCGGCAAACATCTGTTTCATGGTTGATGACGCTGCTGACCACACTCGATCTGAGCAAGCTAACCTTTCAGAGGAATCAAAACAAGAGGAACACCCCAATGAGGTAACATCCTTACACTTGCTTAGAAATGAAATGATTAACGCCTTGAGTGATCTATATACACTGACTAAAAAGTGTAATAAGAAAATAAAAGCACTCAGCAGGCGCTGTGACGAGATTGAAGAGGTCAAACTTAGTGACCTTCGATATATTCTCCAAGACAATTCAACTTTGCATGACAACATAGAAATTATGCACAAGTTTGTCTCGGAAGTCCAATCAGATTCAAAGAAACTGAGAAAGGACGTCACAACCCTACAGAACCAAATAAAAGGTTCAACTAAAAAATCCCACGCTGAGTACTCAGGTACTGGTCAGCGTAGACAGTCCACTCAGTGTGACTGTTGTGGGAAAAAAGGTCACACAATAGATGTGTGCTGGTATAATCGGTGGATTGTCCAATATGACTTCTGCGGAAAGAAAGGGCATACCACTAAGGTATGTTGGCATGCTCAGCACAATGGTGCTGACCATAAACAAAGTCACCCCAAAAGGGTAACATTTTGTGACTTCTGTGGTAAAGCTGGCCACACAATAAATATATGTCGTCACAAACTAAAACATGATATAGCACCTGTTTATGCTAACCAACGAGGACCCAAAAAGAATTGGGTACCTAAAGATGAATAGTTTAAAATGCAGGTAAGCCTGAGATGCGTGGAGAAATCAAAACTATGGTATATTGATAGCGCATGCTCGAGGCACATGACTGGTGATGAAACTTAGTTCATCACACTTGAGCTTAAACGAGGTGGAAACGTAAGCTTTGGAGACAATAAAAAGGGAAAGATAGTAGGATCAGGTACTATCGGAGGTAATACCACTATTGAGTCAGTCTCCTTAGTTAAGGGTCTCAAATACAATCTATTGAGCGTAGCTCAGTTGTGTGACAGCGGTAGACAGGTTGTATTTGATGCTACTCAGTGTCGAATACTCGAGGGAAAAACAAACAATTTGATTTTAACTGCCCCTCGTGTTGACAACGTATATATGTTGAGTTTAGAAAAACAATTTTCAAAAAATATATGCTTAGTATCTAAAGAGGATAACTCCTGGCTATGGCATAGGAGACTTGGTCATGTAAGCATGGACCTCCTTGCCAAATTAGCTAGAAAGAAATTAGTTGAGGGATTGCCCAAATTGAAATTTGGAAAAGATCAATTATGTAATGCTTGTCAGCAAGGTAAACAAACGAAAAAGTCTTTTCAAAGTAAAAATATTGTCTCAACCAAGAGACCATTGGAATTACCACACTTGGATCTTTTCGGACCTATCCAGCCACTCAGCTTGGGAGGTAAGAAATTCTCCTTAGTCATTGTAGACGATTTCTCTCGGTACACTTGGATCATCTTGCTGAGTAGTAAGGATGAAACTTTTGAGATGCTCACAACATTTATTAAAAAGCTTGAAAATGACAAAGACCTAAGAGTAGCTCATATTAGAAGTGACAATGGCGGAGAATTCAAAAACCAACAGTTTGATGAATTCTGTGAAGTCAGTGGCATTGACCATAACTTTTCTGCTCCTAGGACACCTCAACAAAATGGGGTTGTTGAAAGGAAGAACAGAACAATAGTTGAAATTGCTAGGAAATGCTGAGCGAAAATGGGCTTCCAAAGTATTTCTGGGGTGAAGCTGTCCACACAGCATGCTATATACTCAATAGGGCTTTAGTTAGACCTATTCTTAAGGAAAACCCCATATGAACTTTGGAAAGGACGGAAGCCCAACATTGGCTACTTTCGTGCCTTTGGGTGTAAATGTTTTATACTCAACACAAAAGATAACCTTACTAAATTTGATGCTAAAGCTGACGAAGCGATCTTTTTAGGGTACTCAACTAACAGTAAAGCATATAGGGTGTATAATAAACGAACTCAAGCTGTAGAAGAGTCTGTCCATATAGAGTTTGATGAAACTGACCCTGCAGGAAAGACAACTCAGTCCGTCGAAGATGAACCGAGCTCAGCTTCCGCTGACCAAACAGGAGCCGCTGAGTCATCAGTACATGGGTTGACCAAAGGTAAAAATGAAACCAAAATTACCTTTGCTGACCAATCTACTCCTACAGACATTGTAGAAACACCTATTCCAGACAACTCAACATTACCTAAAGAAATAAAAATTCCAAGAGGACATTCGGAGAAGTCCATTCTTAATGCCGCCGACAACAAGCTGATGACAAGAGATCAGCTTAGAAAGTATCTCGGCAATGTTGCATTCGTCTCAGTGCAGGAGCCAAAGAACTTCTCAGAAGCTGAGCACGACGAACATTGGATCAATGTTATGCAAGAGGAGCTTGATCAATTCAAAAGAAATGAGGTATGGGATTTAGTACCAAAACCTAGGAATCAAAAGACCATAGGAACTAAGTGGGTCTTTAGAAATAAACTAGATGAGCAAGGCAATGTGGTCAGAAACAAAGCCCGACTTGTAGCTGATAGGGGTCAAAAACCCCTATCTTTGGGTACGGTTTTAGGACGGTTTTTAGCGTTATTTAGTTAATAAGCGAGCAATTCTCGCATTTAAATGCTTTTGTGTGAGTTAGTTAGAAATTGGAAATGTTTTATTTACTTTTCGTTGTTTAGGCTCGTTTTATGATCAATTTAGGCAAATACGGCCAAAATGGCATGCATATTATAATTCCGTTATCTTTTGAAGCTAATTGATCCGTCAAAAGTCGCACCAAACGAAGCGTTTGCTCAAAATAAGCGATTGGCGGGTCAATTTAGCCTTTGGACTAATGCTATCTGGAGTTTTTGTGCATGCGCAGGGATAAGTTCGGGCGAAAAACACACTTTTGGCATTCAGCGACCGCGCAGAGGTGTGCCGGGCAAGACTGCTCGACGAACTGGCCTATTTAGGCCAGCTCACCGAGCTGGCTATGCCAGCTCGCCAAGCAGGCCCTCAGGGGCCTGCTCGGGCGAGCTGGCCTTCGTAGGCCAGCTCGCCGAGAAGGCCCTCAGAGGCCTGCTCGGGCGAGCAGGCCACGCCTACTCGCCGAGCAGGCCCTTAGAGGCCTACTCGGGCAAGCAGGGAGCCTGCTCGCGACGAGCAGTGCCTGCTCGCCGAGCAGCTCGCCCTGCTCGGCGAGCAGACCTGCGGGAATTGGTCAAAAAGACCAATTCTGCCCCCACGACTCCACGACCGGCCCCACGACCTCCTACCTGCATAAGGACACAAAATAGGTCAAGAAAAGGGCCCGAGCCGCGCCTATAAATAGGATTTTTCCAATGTAAATTAGATATCTTTTATCTTTGTAATTTTCTTAGCTTTCACCTTGAGAAATCCTCTCCACCTCCTCCATATCCTTCAAACCTCCATTGAAGACACCTCCGAAGCTCCGCTCACCGAGGATCGCTCAAGCTCCATCCTTAAGTCCTAGGAAGACGCCTGCATTGGTAGACAGGTTCCCTGAAAGGGATTTTTCTTCTTTTATATTCTGTCTAGCCTCTGATCCATGTTATGAATCCTAGGCTCATTGTATCTTCGTGACAATACTTTCATCTTTGATATATATTATAGTTTTGTTTATTCAATTGTTTTATTGCTTTAATCTTTGTCTTACGCTTTGTCTGATTGGTTTAACTCATTCGATAATCCCAAAATTAAGTTGGCACATATTGCGAGCTGAATCTGACCTAGTCAGTGCCTATAGGATTGACGACCCTATAGAAGATTAAGCCCAAATTGCTGAGCCTTAGAGCTAGTTTCGGCCTTACAAGGGAATCACGAACTAAGGACCTCAGGAGGATAGGTAGGGTTAATCGCCTCGGACACAAGTGACTTAGATTAGGTTTTAATTCCATTGTCTAAACAATCTATTTTCATTATCATCGTATCCCTTCATGTTCCTTCAGATAATTACATTGGTAAAAGATCACCTAGGAGTAGTTTAACTTAATTAGGGGTAGAGTAACTTAATTAGGCGTAGAATAACTTAGTTAGAATTAGATAACTTAGCTAGGAGTAGTATAATTCAACCTAGGAGTAGATTAACTTAAGAAAAACCAAACTCAAAACCCCCAAAACCTAGATAACACCTGAGACCAAGTAGCTTGATACTTGCAGAAATAAATCCTGTGGACGATACCTGGACTTTCCAGAAATTTATTACTTGATAACGACGGGGTACACTTATCCCTAAGATCGGCCTCATCGCGACAACCGCTGAGGCCGCGTCAAGTTTTTGGCGCCGTTGCCGGGGACTTATTTCTTCTGCAATATCGAACCAAAGGTCGATTTGTTAGTTTAGGCATTCATTGTGAATACCCTTGTTTATATCGTTTATATCATTTATACTTGTTTATATTCATACTTGCATATACAAATACTTATTGATATATTACTTCATTTCTGTAACATTACTTGTACTTATAAAAATCGTTCTTCCAGCAATTATGGACAACAGAGCTCCAAAACCGTCCATGAACGATCTCAACACAAAAATGGATTTTCTTATGGATTTATACAGCCGTGATAGCCAAACAAGGACACCGTTTTGCGCAAGATGTGGCCAGAATCACCCCGGTGAGGTATGCCACGTCAACTACTACGTACCTAGAGGTGAGAATGTAAGTTACTTGGGTAATCGTCAAAGGTATAATTCTGAACCCCCAACTTACAACTTTTACGATCAAGAGCATACATGATATCCACCGGCGCCCTACGTAGCACCCATGGATACCCTTCCATGTCCCCTTTCTAATTCTGATTTTTATGATAGGCAAACCGAGTGTTCAGAAGGAATAATGACCCTCTTAAGAGAGATATCCGTCCGACTAGCAGCCAACGAGGAGGCATGTAGGACCCTGAGCAACCAACTCGCCGCAATCAGAC
The DNA here is from genome assembly GCF_963576675.1 of Euphorbia lathyris. Taxonomy (NCBI): domain Eukaryota; kingdom Viridiplantae; phylum Streptophyta; class Magnoliopsida; order Malpighiales; family Euphorbiaceae; genus Euphorbia; species Euphorbia lathyris. The sequence goes on from NC_088910.1 coordinate 96,390,376, forward strand.
AGGAAGAAAGGGAATACCAAGAGGCTTTCCTCTCACAAGAGGAAACGGTTCAAGCCATCGCCCTAAGGAGCGGCAAGGAAGTGGACACACTCGTGGCACCTCAATCGCAAACACAACCATCACCGCAGGTAAGTAGGGAATCGGAAGTGGTAAGCAACCCCGGTCCTGTATCTGAAACTCCAGCTCCTGAAGTAGCTGTAGAAAAAGTAGTTAGGCCTTATGTACCAAAACTGCCATTCCCTCAGAAACAGAAAAAGGCCAACTTAGATAAGAAATTTGCTCGGTTTTCGGAAATCCTTAGTAGATTAGAAATCAATATTCCATTAATGGAAGCACTAGAGGAAATGTCGAACTATGCAAAATTTCTTAAAGACATGTTGTCGAAAAAGAAAAAGTTTGGGGAAAATGAGATAGTGGCTTTAACAGAACAATGCTCGGCCATAATCACTCATAAATTTCCCCCCAAGCTTAAAGATCAAGGGAGCTTTACCATCCCGTGTAGGATAGGCAACATGCACATAGATAGAGCATTATATGATTTAGGAGCAAGTATTAATCTTATGTCTTTATCAATTTTCAGGAAATTGGGACTCGGAGAGCCTAAACCAACAAACATGACACTGTAGCTAGCGGACAGGTCAATCGCACGGCCTAGAGGCATAGTTGAAGATGTATTGGTGAAGGTGGACAAACTGATCTTCCCGGTCGATTTTGTGGTCCTCGACATGGAAGAAGATGACTCCGTCCCCATTCTTCTTGGGAGACCGTTCCTTGCAACCGGTAGGACATTGATAGACGTCCACGGAGGTAAATTGGTCCTAAGGGTGCAGGACGAAGAGCTAACATTTAACGTTTACGAGTCTATAAAATTTCCTCAAGAGCGTTCTAAGAGTTGTAATTTTGTGGATGCACTAATAGATGAATGTATTGAGGAAGTTGACCTTAACATAAGAAATACCTCTTTAGAACTCGGTCTAGGTGGTGAGGAATGTGAAAACTAGAATGAACCATTTGAAGACCTCCCACCTGAAAAATGTTATTGGGTCAAGGGTCGAAAAGAGGACCTTGATCGTGAGATCAAACCTAAACCCAAAACCTCGCTAAAGGAACCTCCAGAATTTGAGCTTAAGCCCTTGCCCAACAATCTGAAATATGTCTTTCTTCAACCTCCCACAGATTTACCCGTTATTATTTCTTCTTTGTTGACAGTTGAACAGGAAGAAAGATTGGTGGAAGTGCTGATACAACATAAAGGGGCCTTTGGATGGTCAATCCACGACATCAAAGGCATCGACCCCAAAATCTGCATGCATAGGATTTTCCTTGAGGAAGAGATCAAGCCATCTGCCCAACCTCAACGACGGCTCAACCCTAACATGAAAGAGGTGGTAAAAGCCGAGGTTATAAAACTCCTCGATGCAGGTATCATCTTTCCGATTTCTGATAGCCAATGGGTAAGCCCGGTTCAATGCGTGCCCAAAAAAAGGGGAACAACGGTAATGGAAAATGAAAAAGGGGAATTAATCCCAACTAGAAAGGTTACGGGTTGGCGTGTATGCATAGATTATAGGAAATTAAATGAGGTCACCCGTAAAGACCACTTTTCTTTACCATTTATTGATCAAATGTTGGAAAAGTTGGCAGGGCACGAATTTTTCTGTACTTTAGATGGGCTATCCGGTTGTATGCAAATTCCTGTGGACCCTTTGGACCAAGAGAAAACTACATTCACTTGTCCCTATGGAACTTTCGCATATAGGCGGATGCCTTTCGGATTATGTAATGCCCCTGCCACATTCCAACGTTGTATGATGGCTATGTTTTCTGACATGGTCAAAGAGTTCCTAGAAATTTTCATGGATGATTTTAATGTTGTGGGACCTACTTTCGATCAATGTCTTGAAAACTTGGACCAAGTCTTAGAACGTTGTGAAGACAAAAACTTGGCACTCAATTGGGAAAAGTGTCAGTTTATGGTCCAAAACTGCATAGTGTTAGGACACAAGGTGTCGGGAAAGGGGATCGGGGTCGATCCGGTAAAAATTGAGGTGATTGAAAAACTGCCACCTCCTACCAGTGTAAAATTGGTTAGGAGATTTTTAGGACATGCGGGGTTTTATAGACGGTTCATAAAAGACTTTTCAAAAATCACTAAGCCCCTAACTCAATTATTACTGAAAGATGCTGATTTTAATTTCAATGAAGAATGTATGTCTGCATTTAAATTACTGAAAAAGAAATTAATCGAAGCACCTATTATGGTAAGCCCGGATTGGTCCCTTCCCTTTGAGTTAATGTGCGATGCCAGTGATCTAGCTGTAGGAGCCTGTCTTGGGCAGAGGGTGGATAAACTTTTTCGCCCAATCTTCTATGCTAGCAAAACCTTAAATGGTGCACAGCAGAATTATTCAATAACTGAAAAGGAATTGCTAGCCGTAGTTTTTGCCTTTGACAAATTTAGATCTTATTTGGTGCTATCTAAGGTAATTGTTTTTACTGACCATGCAGCTTTAAGATATTTGATGAGCAAGCAAGATGCAAAACCTAGGCTGATCCGTTGGATCTTGCTACTCCAAGAATTTGACATCGAGATCAGAGACAAGAAAGGGGTGGAAAACGTGATAGCAGACCACTTATCCAGGTTAGAGTCAGATCAGCAATCCTTAGAGCATGAGGCGATCAAAGAGGTATTTTCGGACGAAACGTTATATTCGGTAAAAACTCTCCCCTGGTTTGCAGACATCGCGAACTACAAAGTCGGTAACATTCTTCCCCTTGATTTAGATGCAAACAAAAGACGTAAGTTTTTGTTTGAAAGCAAACAATACTTTTGGGAAGAACCTTATTTATTTCGATTCTGCACCGATGGCATGATTAGGAGATGTATACCTGAGGAAGAGGTAGAGTCAGTGATTAACATGTGCAACTCTAGTGAACCAAGCGGCCACTTTGGGCCAGATAGGACAGTGGCAAAAATCCTCCAAAGTGGGCTTTGGTGGCCACAAATGCATAGTGATGTCAATAGTTATATTAAATACTGTGATGCATGTCAGAGAGTAAGGAATATCTCTAGGAGGAATGAGATGCTTTAGCAAGGCATACTCGTTTGTGAGCTATTTGATGTTTGGGGCATAGACTTTATGGGACCCTTCCCTATGTCACACAACAACCAATACATTCTTGTCGCGGTTGATTATGTCTCTAAATGGGTAGAGGCCGAAGCCCTACCCACAAACGATGCTCGAGTAGTGATAAAATTCCTGAGAAAGAATATCTTTACTAGATTTGGAACCCCCCGGGCTATCATTAGTGATGGGGGATCCCATTTTTGCAATAAACAGTTTGACACGTTGCTCCAAAAGTATGGCGTAGCCCATAGGGTCGCAACACCTTACCATCCTCAGACGAGTGGTTAGGTAGAAGTGTCAAACAGAGAGCTAAAACGTATTCTTGAGAAAACAGTGGGGAATGCTAGAAAAGATTGGAGTCTTAAACTGGACGATGCTCTCTGGGCATACCGGACGGCATTCAAAACTCCCATAGGAATGTCCCCCTACCGTTTAGTTTTCGAGAAATCTTGTCATTTGCCTGTTGAATTAGAGCACAAAGCCTATTGGGCGCTGAAATTTCTAAACTTTGACCCTAAACTTTCAGGTGACCTACGGTTAACACAACTACATGAACTGGACGAGCTCCGGTATAACTCTTACGAGAATGCTAAGCTGTACAAAGAACGGACCAAGAGGGTGCATGATAAAAAAAGTACAGCGGAAAACCTTCCATAAAGGCGATCAAGTACTGCTTTATAACTCCCGATTAAGATTCTTCCATGGCAAACTCAAGAGTAGATGGTATGGACATTCTCAGTTCTTGACGCACATCCCTCCGGTATGGTTGAGATTGTGTTGAAAGATGGAGTCACCCAGAAAGTAAATGGACATCGACTCAAACTTTATCTCGGTAAAGACAATTCGGGTGTTCAAATTCTCCGTCTTTAGGACGATCAGTAAGTTATCTTCTCCACCCTAACTTTTTACACTTGTTCTTTATGGTTTGTGATGCAATGTTGGAACTTATTGCATATTTTTAGTGTGAGGAGGAGGGGTAGACAAACTTACAAAAATTTGTATAATTTTTAAATTTTTGTTGCGTCGTGTCTAGTTTAGTTTAGCGTTTTCGGGTTTTATTTATGTTTTTGCATGTTTAGGACCTAAAACCGTGAACCTCCTTCGAATCTAAACTTCGTTATTTGTCTTTAAGGGCTGAGAACCGAATCTAAGATTGCAGGACAACTAGTTTAGGTGTAGGACACAACCCTTGTATCTGTAAAAGCATGAGCTAAAGTTTGCATTTAGACCCTACTTTTGAAGAAATGCTAAAATCATTACTTAGGTAGATAACTTAAGAATTGAAGGAATGTGATATTAAACTTGAGTTTGGGGAGAACTAGTAAACACAAAATTGAAACCCAAAGAATTGTGAGTTGAATTTGAGCCCAAGAGCTTACATCAAAAAGCTATTTTTCTTGACATTTTTGTGTGAATGCTTTGACTTGTGGAAAGATTACAGATTTTGCACCTAATACTGTGTTGAACCTACATGCAATGATTTGAGATGGTAGACGATGAAATAAGCCTCATTAGAATTAACCCTTTTCTTTACCTTATTTTCTCTTTTTCATCCACTCTAGGAAGCCCCTTTGAGCCTATATTTTTGTAGTTTCTAGATTTTTCTTTCGTCCTAACCCAATTTTTGCAAACCATCACTTGGTTTGTTAGTTAACCCAAGTTTTTGCAAAGCTCACATTGAGCCTTTGTTTTCTTCTAGCGCTTTGTCTTTGTTTATGGCATTATAGTAGCAAGCCAAAAGGCTAAGAAGTGATTGAGCAATACTATCCAAAAAGAAAAAAAAAAGAGAAAAAGAAAAGAAAAGAGACGAACAAAAAGGGAGAACTTCATTCCCCAGTTCTTAAAATCAAAACGTCTCAAAGAAAAAAAAAATATAACGAATAAAAAGCTCAGTCACTTCATACTCGCTAAAGCCATTTTAACTTTGTTTTTCTAGCGCTAGAACTATTAACCCTTGTTGTACCTTTAACCCTCTAACCACATTACAACCCTAATTCGAGGCCGTTTTTGATATCATCGGAGTCATATAGCATAGTAGAGGAACTCGGATGAACGTGCAAAATCAACGTAATCCTAAGCAAGAACATAAGCCGAGAGTAAACACTTTAGCCACCATAATTGTGTGAAATGAGTGAACTACCTATGGTGAGGTGTTTTAATTAGCGATCCCCTCAAGCTCGTTTAATTGAACATGTGTCCTTTTTCTTAAAACATATGACTTATGATAATTGAAATGCGGCTTTTGGATATCGTGTCTCTACTTTGTATTTCCGAATGCATGTAATTACAGATGCTCGAAATTGTGTCAAGCACCTACTCAAACCGGGAGGTTTTCTAGCTTGCTCGTGATTGCGGGTTTAGTTTTTTTTAGTTTACTTGGGGACAAGTAAAGTTTTAAGTGCGAGGAGGTTTGATAGGGGTCAAAAACCCCTATCTTTGGGTACGGTTTTAGGACGGTTTTTAGCGTTATTTAGTTAATAAGCGAGCAATTCTCGCATTTAAATGCTTTTGTGTGAGTTAGTTAGAAATTGGAAATGTTTTATTTACTTTTCATTGTTTAGGCTCGTTTTATGATCAATTTAGGCAAATACGGCCAAAATGGCATGCATATTATAATTCCGTTATCTTTTGAAGCTAATTGATCCGTCAAAAGTCGCACCAAACGAAGCGTTTGCTCAAAATAAGCGATTGGCGGGTCAATTTAGCCTTTGGACTAATGCTATCTGGAGTTTTTGTGCATGCGCAGGGATAAGTTCGGGCGAAAAACACACTTTTGTCATTCAGCGACCGCGCAGAGGCGTGTCGGGCAAGACTACTCGACGAACTGGCCTATTTAGGCCAGCTCGCCGAGCAGGCCCTCAAAGGCCTGCTCGGGCGAGCAGGGAGCCTGCTCGCGACGAGCAGTGTCTGCTCGCCGAGCAGCTCACCCTGCTCGGCGAGCAGACCTGCGGGAATTGGTCAAAAAGACCAATTCCGCCCCCACGACTCCACGACCGGCCCCACGACTTCCTACCTGTATAAGGACACGAAATAGGTCAAGAAAAGGGCCTGAGCCGTGCCTATAAATAGGATTTTTCCAATGTAAATTAGATATCTTTTATCTTTGTAATTTTCTTAGCTTTCACCTTGAGAAATCCTCTCCACCTCCTCCATATCCTTCAAACCTCCATTGAAGACACCTCCGAAGCTCCTCTCACCGAGGATCGCTCAAGCTCCATCCTTAAGTCCTAGGAAGACGCCTGCATTGGTAGACAGGTTCCCTGAAAGGGATTTGTCTTCTTTTATATTTTGTCTAGCCTCTGATCCATGTTATGAATCCTAGGCTCATTGTATCTTCGTGACAATACTTTCATCTTTGATATATATTATAGTTTTGTTTATTCAATTGTTTTATTGCTTTAATCTTTGTCTTACGCTTTGTCTAATTGGTTTAACTTATTCGATAATCCCAAAATTAAGTTGGCACATATTGCGAGCTGAATCTGACCTAGTCAGTGCCTATAGGATTGACGACCCTATAGAAGATTAAGCCCAAATTGCTGAGCCTTAGAGCTAGTTTCGGCCTTACAAGGGAATCACGAACTAGGGACCTCAGGAGGATAGGTAGGGTTAATCGCCTCGGACACAAGTGACTTAGATTAGGTTTTAATTCCGTTGTGTAAACAATCTATTTTCATTATCATCGTATCCCTTCATGTTCCTTCGGATAATTACATTGGTAAAAGATCACCTAGGAGTAGTTTAACTTAATTAGGGGTAGAGTAACTTAATTAGGCGTAGAATAACTTAGTTAGAATTAGATAACTTAGCTAGGAGTAGTATAATTCAACCTAGGAGTAGATTAACTTAAGAAAAACCAAACTCAAAACCCCCAAAGCCTAGATAACACCTGAGACCAAGTAATTCGATACTTGCAGAAATAAATCATGTGGACGATACCTGGACTTTTCCAGAATTTTATTACTTGATAACGACGGGGTACACTTATCCCTAAGATCGGCCTCATCGCAACAACCGCTGAGGCCGCGTCAGTAACCCAAGGCTATAGTCAGTAAGAAGGCATTGACTACGGTGAAACCTTTGCTCCCGTTGCTAGGCTAGAGGCTATACGAATATTGTGTGCATATGCTAGCTATATGAACTTTAAACTATATCAAATGGATGTCAAAAGTGCTTTTCTTAATGGATTTATAAACGAAGACGTCTATGTTAGTCAGCCTCCAGGGTTTGAAGATCCAAAACTTCCAAACCACGTCTATAAACTCAAGAAGGCCATATACGGCCTGAAACAAGCACCACGTGCTTGGTATGAGAGGTTGACCAATTTCCTGCTGACCAGGAACTATGTCAGAGGCAAAGCTGACACAACCTTATTCATTAAGAAAAAGGGTAAAAATACCCTATTGGCACAAATTTACGTAGATGACATAATCTTTAGTGCTACTGATGAATCTATGTGTAAAGAATTTAGTAAATAGATGCAAACTGAGTTCGAGATGTCTATGATGGGGGAACTCAACTTCTTCCTTGGTTTACAAATCAAGCAAGGGAAGAACGGCATCTTCATTAATCAGTCCAAGTACGCCAAAGAAATGTTAAAGAAATTCAATATGGAAGAATGTAAGCCCATATCAACCCCAATGGGTACTGACACTGTCCTTTGTTCTGAAGAAAAAGGTAAGTCAGTAGATAGCAAGCTATATCGAGGTATGATAGGCTCTCTACTTTATCTTACTGCTAGTAGACCTGACATTCAGTACTCAGTATGTTATTGCGTAAGATATCAAGCTGACCCTAGAGAATCTCATCTTATAGCTGTAAAAAGAATTTTCAGATATTTACAGAGCTCGGTTAATGCAGGTTTATGGTATCCAAATACAAATGACTTCACACTCATTGGATATACTGACGCTGACTATGGACAAGATAAGCTAGAACGTAAGAGCACTTCAGGAGGATGTCACTTCCTAGGAAGCTGTCTAGTATCTTGGTTCAGTAAGAAGCAATCGACAGTAACCCTGTCTACAACTGAAGCTGAGTACATTGCTGCTGGAAGCTGTGTGGCCCAAATCCTATGGATTAAGCAACAGCTAGAGGATTTTGGAGTCAAAACAGAAACAATAGAGGTCAAATGTGACAACAAGAATGCCATTAACCTATCTAAAAATCCAATCCAACACAGCAGGATGAAGCATGTTAGCATAAGGCATCACTTCATCAGAGATCATGTACTCAAGGGTGAGATCAAGCTGACCTACGTACCAACAGATAAACAGCTTGCGGATATCTTCACTAAGCCTCTGGCTCGTGAGCAATTCAACATACTAAGGGAAGCAATCAGTATGTCTAATCCTCTTCAACAAAATTCTATGTTTAAATTGAATGTTGAGTGATTACCATGCTGAGTGATCTGTGCCAAGTTAGTAGCTATTGCATGCTGAGTCAAACATAATATAAAATCACTTCATACCGAGCAGACTTACACACTGAGTGATTATCTTAAGCTAAGTTACTAAGCACATGAATAATTCTCCTACGTAAAACTGACTACTCAAAATTTCAAACGTTTAAAATTCTTAACGCTGAGTAAAAGATCCGTTGCACAATTAATGTTGGCACTCGTATTAAATAGCCACCTAGGATGATGTAAACGCAATAATTAGAAAACACATGTGCTGATTGTGTCATAAATGCCAGAATCATTGTCGGTTGATTATCTCGAGGTCAAAACTGTTGGTGTGCCCTAGATCTTAGGCATTGGTTCATGTATATTGTATTATGCTTTTTGATTATTCTTGCATAGATACACTATTTGCGTTACATTAATAAAGGCATTCATCTAGTTCATTTATATCTTGTGCTATAATATGAATAGAGAACCCATTGATTGATAATCGTAAAACCATATCCCAAGTCCATTCTATCATGGGAATGATTAGGACCACGGACTTGTATATTCGACGACTGTATGGTAGTAATTGATACTAGCCATAGCACTTGATAAGTCAGTTGTGAATATGGGTACATGTTGTATACATGTGACTGGATCGATCCGCCCGAGAAAACTACATGGTGGTTGTGTCATTAGTTTTCTTAAGTAGGTCTCTAACTATCTTCAGACCAGATTTCATTATAATATCAATATGGGATCCGGTTCACTTTGACATACGCCTAACAGGTCTGTAACAGGATGCTAAATACAGGTATGATTGGGTGAACAGGTGAACACGTTGGTATTGATATTGAAGTGATGGAATTACCACTCATGTAATAATGAGATGATATCACAGGCCACTTGATAAGTGAGATTGATAAGTGTGTGGCCACACCCTGATAAGTAGTTTACTTATCTGTTTCATCAATCTACTTTAGATCAAGAAATATCATAAACATCAGAGAGGATGACAGCCGCCCTGCCTCTAGTTTATAATATTGATATCAAATGGTAAAAGAAGTTAAGAGATAACTACAGGGTCTCTGCATCTTTAGACTGCTGAAACTCTGTCTTGGTTAGGGGCAGTAACGGTTTGCTAGAACCCACTTACTGTCTGTGGGTCGTGAGCTCACTGCTAGCTAAGGACAGTCCCATAGGATCGTGCACATCGAACATCTGAGTTAGAACTTATAGAACGGTACATTGGAGAGATGAAATTAATTAATTGATTGATAGTAAAATATCAAGGTAATTAATTGGTGGTTAATTAATTGATTAATTGATACTTTGTATCAAGGTAATTGATTAATGGTCTTAAGTGTTAAGTATTTAATTGATTAATTAGTTTACGGGATGTAATTAATTAATTTGTAAATTAATGAAATTGCATTCAGTGAATAATTAATTAAACTAATACGTTAATTTATTAATTAGTGTTGTTTATTTAATTGGGGTAATTAAATTTAATCTAATCATAATTAATTGCATAGAATAAATATTATTGGTATTTATTTATGTAATTAGATTAGGATTGGATTAGTTTTGTAATTAACCAATTAACCCTAAACCAATTAGGTTTAGGAATACACTATATATATAAATTAAAACACTAAAAACCCTAAGCTAACCTAATCACATTCGGCCAACTCTTTTTGTGTGCAAACAAAAGAGTATTCGGCCACCACCACTCAAAATTAACATAGTGGAATTTGGGATAATTACACAATCTCTTCCGTTGTTCTTCCGTTCTTCGACTAGCACCGGTTTTAGCTCGATAGCTGTTCGTGCACTCGACTACGGAGATCTTACTACTTTGTGGATTCTTCAGCCGTCTCTAGAAGAGACAGTCCGGGTAAGTTTTTATCCCTAAATGGATCCAAAAGGTTTTATTCAATCAATGGTTAATGGACAAAGATCAAACTAAAAGGGATTAGAAATAAATTTTAAACCGCAATTCCGCTGCGCTACAGTTGATTAACTGGCTATAATCCCTAACAAAAACCTCCACCTCAACGATTCAGATCAATTCGACACCCCTATAAATAGTGGATGAATTCTCACTTCCACCTCTTTACACTTAGAATTTCTGGCAATCAATCTCTCTCTATCTAAAATTCCCAAACCTCTCAAAAATCTCTGAAAATCATGTCGGATTCTCAGAATATCTCCGGAGCCGATTACGACTACAATCACTCCGATGAAAACCCTCCATCTCCTGCTCAGCAGGAATATAGCGAGACTTCCACCAAGTCTCAAGAACATGGTCAACATGACCAAACTCCAAGAAAGAGCCCCCACGCTGACCTTGCCACTTCGTCGAAAAAGAAACAAAAAGGATAAGGGGAAGAAACCAATGGAACGTACCTACTCTCTAGTCTACAACAGTGTCAGAGGATACAAGGTTGATCATTCCCAATGGTTTTCTAAGGGGTTTGTAGATGCTGAGAAACCTTTCTGCGAATGGATCTCCAAAAATGGTTGGGTTGAGCTATTTTCCATTCGAGAAGCTACCTACCCAGAATTGGTAAAGGAATTCTACGCCAATTTGTTGGCCGCTGATGATGACAGGGACTACATGGTCACCAAGGTCCAAGGGAAAGAAATCTTTATCAATCCTCCCTATCTTGCCACCCTGCTCAAGCTGACCAACAAAGGAGCCAAACTCAGAACCACCAACGACCACACTAAAATTGAATATCCCACTGAGTTTTGCAAGCCCGCCGGTCATGTAGGGGAAATCGCTAGCACTTCCATGGGTCAGAATCAGAAGATGGCCCACTATATCCTGACAAACTTTCTCTTCCCCAAGGTCAACTCCACATCCTCAGCGTCAAATTTTGAGCAATGCTTTATCTGGCATATGCTGACCTACAAACCACTCAACATGCCGGTTTTTTTCTCATCGGTGCTTTCCAACGAAGCATGGGCACTCTTCGGTTAGGCTCACTGATCACCAAAATTCTTAAAGACTACCAAGTGAGTTTAGTTGAGGAAATCAACGTCTGGGGAACGGAGATTACAGCTGGCATATTGTTCGGTCTGGCCTACGACCAACCCATCGTACCCAAGAAAGGTAATGGGGCCACAACTAAGGAAACTCAGGGCATGCTGACCAGAGAAGGGAAGAAAGTAAAGCAAGCTCGCGCTGATAAGCAAGACAGAAAGAGGAAAGCTATTCAAACCTCTTCCAAAGACATTGATGCTGCGCCGAAAAAGATTCGGATTGTGTCCAAGAGAAAGAAAACCGAAGCTGAGCAAGGTCAGGATGAACCCAAGTCAGCAGAAAAACTGAAAAGGCAAATTGAGCCTGAGGAGGAAAAAGAGGACACTCCCGAGCAGCCTCTGAGAAAGAAGAAGAAGATCTCCTCGGAGTTGAACCCTATTGATGCACCCCCTCTAGCCTTTGTAATATCTGAAGACTCACACTTTGTGAGAAGCCAAGAGATTGATCTCAAGAAAACCCCTACTGACCAAGATAAAGAAGAGTTGGGTAATCTCGGAGGTCAGTTTGATGTTGAGGAGACAATGGCTGCTGAGCATGTACAGATAATTAACGCTGAGCAGGTTGAAGAACAAACTGAGCCAATAGCGAAGGATCACACTGACCTAGGGGTAAACTCATCTTCTGAATCTCTTGACTCTATTCCAGCTGACCCTTCTCCTCCAAAGGCTAAGAAATACAAACGGCTCAAGAAAACGCTCATAAATCTCCAGTCCTTGACCTTCTGGATGATTCTCCTCTACGGGATCCCATCACTGACCTCACTACAATGTAATTCAAATTCTTCTCCAATACCACTAAGCCTTCTCCAAGAAAACTCCAGAGAAAGCAAGCCTCTGTTTCTCAAGCTGAGGAACAAGCCGATCCCAAGACTCCAGAAAATCCAATCTTTACCAAGCAAGTGCTTGAAGTTCCTGCTGGTCAAACCACTGAGTCAGCACAGGAAAAGTATGCTCGCGTCAGCTTTGAAATTCCTCAATCTTCAACTCCAATTCCAGCTGACACTGAGCCGGTCAATAACTCTGCCGATCATCCTCCTCCAAATCCTTCAACGCAGAACGCTAACCAGTCAGTTCTTGCTGGTAATCTGAATAAAAGTCCAGCCGCTGACCTCGCTGGCACATCTGCTTCTGGACAACACCAAACACCTCCCCCATCCGGTGCTACTCATATTCCGGCATCTGGGCCATAAAATGGTGAATCCTACGCGTACTTGCATGCTACTGAGTTAGGATGCCGAATCATCGACTCAGCTCAAGCCCTACTTCAGGATATTCAGCAGTCCAATGCCGAAGCCGCTGGGTTTGTTCATGTTGAGCCAACTCAACTTTCCTCTGTCACTCAGCTCTTGACTGAAATCAAAGGTCTTAAGCATCTTCTGAGTGTCATGACATCACTTCAGTCTCAACAACCCAAGCAGGAATCTATAGTGAAGCTGGCTGAGCTCCAGCTGACAATGGTAAATCATATGAACTCTCTCCAGGGTCAACTCAACAACTTGTCAGCTGTGAACTCAATGTATGCAACCTCTGCTGAGGTTCATCAACTTTTCGCCCGGCTACATACTGAGCAGACAAGAAATCGTGAGTTAATCTCCTCTTCTTCCCAGTGTTTCATTGAGCAAATAAGTGAGGCAGTCCGCCTACTCAACTTGAGTAAGGAAGAAATGGAAACTGACCAAGTCAAGACGAATGAACTTTTGCAATACTCCCAAGCCACCTTCAAACATGTGCGCCACACGAATGCTCAACGTCAGTTCTACGATTCGGCTTTGCTCAAGATATATCATCAAGCTTATGCCATGCTGACTGACACTCTCACCTGGGTAGGCAAATCCCAAGAATATATTTTGAGTATGCTCAGTGCCTCTATCAGGATTCCCGGTTCTGTCTTGGACGATGGTGTTTCTGTTTTCGATGGTCTAAGTGAAAGCACGAAAAGGCTTAAGGCGTATTCCGTGAGACTAACTCATGTTGCTCTCAACAACACCTTTATTCCTCCTCCGCCCGATGCTGGCAAAACGGGGGAGAAAGAACAAGCTGAGAAAGAACAAGCTGATGGAACTCAGCACAAAACAGGAGAAGCATCTGGTAGTCAGCAACAACAAAGAAACGCGAAGGGAAAAGGCAAAGTTAATTCTGCCCAAGTCAACAAGAAGAAATAGTTTGGCTAGATTTGCTAAGTTTAGATCTTGACTTGTAATTTTTTTTTATCTGGCGAATTTTGTCTTGCTGACCATCTATGTATGTATGCATTCCTTATTTAACTTGACTAATCTTATGTGATGCTTACTTACGTATTGTGCTTATGCTGATCTGTCTTAATTAAACAAACAAACAAAAACAAAGGAAAATACTCAGTACACATTAGCTTTGATACATTTTTTTCTCTCTCCATAACTCTGATACCTAAACTGACCATGTATCAAACTGAGTAAAACATGTACTAAACTCTTCTGAAAGCTGACCTAGGCGCCTATAAATTAGATCTTGGAAGGTCTAAGAATTGAACTAAGTTAGTATAGGCATGTCTTAATTTTACTCGATTAAATCTTAGAAGGTTTAGAGTTAAGTTAAGTCAATATATGCAACCCTTACGGGGGAGTAATTTCAGAAACATAAAAAGAATTTCAATCATGGGGAATCTCAACACTGAGTTCCATCAATTAAATATTTTGCCAACATCAAAATGGGAGAGTTTGTTGAAACACCTTTCCACATGATTTTGATTTGACAAAATTATTTAAGATAATCCATGATTAAGGGGCAATTAAATTTAAGTGCTTTGATTTAATTGTACTAATATGTTTATTCAATGTTGAGTATAAATATAAATGAAAATAGAAATAAAAAGTAAGACAGGACGAAGTCAGCATGAGAACACAGCACAAGCTGAGTGAAGTGCAACTCAGCATAATAGAAGATAAGTCATCTTCTGGACAAAAGCTTAAAGATCAAGCTAATCAATGAAGCTGAGTGGAACGCAACTCAATATCAAAATTAGAGAAGTCTTCTTAAGAACTATATCTTGCAGAACAAAGCTGACCATGGAAGCTGAGTAAAAGGGAACTCAGTATCTGAGTTGACAACAATCAAAGACAACGGCTATCAAAGTCAAACTGAGTAATCTTCAGGACAGCGCGAATGATCTGTTTGCTAAAAGACAAGATCCGACAACTGTCTGCACCAATTTAGAAGCTTTGGAATTATGCATGGATATAGTTTCGAGATGCATGGGTCAACTGTTCGTTAGCTAAAAGATGAAACTGGCGCAAGAAGACGAAACCTGCGAGAAAAAGACAAACCTGACGACTGTGGAATTCAGACGACGGGATTGGCCTACAAATCTGAAGCTGACCAGAACATGTCGCCAAAAGGAGCCATTTTGAATCCAACGGATAATTCCGGATTCAAATGATTGTACCTACAGGTTTCAACTATAAAAGGACAAGTATACTTCTTGGATCCTTTGCCGATTGCCGAAATACAAGAGAACAAAAAGCATACATACAAAGCACAGCAAAACAAGAAAAGGATCTTACACCAAACTTCCATATCTGTGTAAATGCTAGAGTGATTTTTGTAATCATCTAAAGTGTTCTTTGTCTGAAAAAGAACAATTTTGTATCAATTGTAGAATTGAGAGAGTTGTGCTGAGTACTCGGTTATAAGTACTCAGTGGTAGAGAAATCTAGGTGTTCGGTTATAGCACTTAGTAAGAGTTGAGTAGACGAATAGAGGCCGGTACTCTTGCATATTCAACTGCCTTGTAAACGGTTTGTGCTCTACCTTTAAAGAGCTCAGTATTGGATTTAAAAAGCCCGGAGGGACTCTAGGGACTGGACGTAGGCGGAGAGGCCGAACCAAGATAAGTCGTGCTGAGTAATCTCTAACTCTCTTTCAATATATATCTGTATGTGTTGCTTGCTATATTTACTCAGTATATAAATTGTTTGAACTAACACTGAGTAAATCAGAGTGCTGAGTTGGAAGCTGACCACAAAAGTGTCATTTTCCAACTCACAAGTAAAACAGTTCTAGTCAGTACCTAACTAAAGCCATCTTATGCCTCACTCGGCCGCGCTGACCAAAGCTGAGTTGTGAAACTCAAAGAATTAAATTAAGTCAGCGTAATTGAAGTAAAAAGTTATATTAGTTTCTAACCCCCCCTTGGAACTAATCACACGGGACCAACACTTACTTCTCCTTATCTATTGGCTCCGGTTGATCTCTAACCAATAGATTTCTCCCCCTTCCCATTCAATTATAACCATCTATAGCTCCATTATTGTGTTGGGTTTTCGCCTTCAGAGTTAGATTTCTAGCATCTTGCACCCTTATCATCATTTAAGTCCTAATTTTATCTTAAATGGTATGTTGCGACCCCTTTAAGTAATAGTATGCTCTTTGAATCTCCATCTCCATCACTTGAGCTCTAGTAGACAATCTTAAGAATTTCACAATATACTCATGCACATTTCATTTCCCTTGCAGACACCTTTGGTGGCCATTAAAAATATACTGCTTATAATCTGGTGGTAAAAAACTCACCCTTAATATAACCCTCATCCAAGGCCAATATTGAATCAACTCCATTCCCTCTCTTCCTCGTTCCTCACATATTTGGTCCCACCAATCCGATGATCCTCATTTCAATGATAAGCGGCCAACTTCACCTTTCTATGGTTGGGTACATCAGCATATTTGAAAATCACTCTACCTCCGGTAAATAATCAATGAAGCCCCCAATGTCTGAATTCCTCCATATATGAGTAAACCAATCTTGAGTTTATAGGCTTCATCTCTTTCATACATTAATCTACATCCATTTTTATGCATATTATTGCATTTATAGTTTTCTTCTAACATTCCCAAACTCACTTTTAAAGTTTCTCTAACTTTATTAGGCAAATCCTCCTTAGTATAATGAAAATCATCACCACTATCAAACTCATTTTAAGAGAAGGTTGAGCTCTCCTTACCTCATGGAGCCTTGGCATCTAGCATTTTCATTTAGACCCTTTAATGGTGGTTGTAATGGACTTCAAGGTGGGATAACCTCTTTTTATGGTGGTGGTGATGAAAGTGGTTGAGGATTTTCTCCCCCTCTTGGATTCTCCTTTGATTTTTTCCCCATTAGGCTTGTTAAAGGGTACATTGAAACTCTATTCTCATTTTTTTTATGAAGGTTCTTATCTAGTGTTTCACACTTTAAAAGACATAAAAGATTAAAAAAAAAGTAAGGATAAAAAAGTAAAATTACAACAATTGAAAAGAGGGACGCCAAATATCTTTATCCAAAGGGTAGTTGCACCTCGGGAAAGAGCTGGACATGTGCGACCAACCTACGTGCCCCTATGATGCATGTGGTAGAGAATAAATTTGTTGCATCAGTGCAAAAGTTGTTGTGCGCTAGTGACTTAGCGTTGCAGTTCCTTTTTTATGTCATGATTCTTTATCGATTCGATCTCATATTCTCTAATGAATTTTGAATTGGCACGCGATCATCTTTAAATAAATTAATATCCTCATAATTTGAACCGTAAAAAATATATAAAAAAAGTCACCTATTATTTTTAGAGTTTGATGTTCCTCTTGCTAATCAAAATCATAATAATTAATTAAAAGATCAAAGACATCATTTTTTTTTTTTTTTTTCAACATAAGTATATATTAGTAAAGTGATATAGAGTTGAATTCCTTATATGGTAGATATAGGGTTGAATTTGATGAGCAATATATTAGTAATGAATAGCAAAAGGCACTTGTGTGGTCCGAAAGCTAAGTTAGGACAAGTGCCACTCTCTATTCTCTATTTAATTTAGGGTCAACTTTCCATCTATATATTGACCAACATACAGTAAATTTTATTTGAATGAATGAATATCTTGGATCACCCTCAAATTGCCTTGGATCAACCTCAATTTGGCCTTGGATCACTCACTCATTAATTACCTTATCCCCCAGTTAAATTCTATATATATCCTTCTTGGAAAAAGTACATTTATCTTCTTCTTCAGTGCATATTAGGTTACTAATCATTTTTTTCTTTAAAGTTGAGAATTGAATTAAATACTTGCTTGGAAATAGTAATGATTGTCTTCTAGTTTTCTTCAAGATGCAACTACCACTTACATTTATTAATATTTTCATTTGCATTATCTCTTCTTTATGCTTATAACTACTCCCAAATCATATTATAATCTTATTAATTGCACTACTAATTCTGAATGCCATTTCTAATACACCATTTATCACATGGTTGTGCCCAAATCTAAGAAAATTAAATTATGTACCAACCTCACTACCTTTCTTTTCTATTTGACCTTTAATCATTATTTAAATTCGAGTTTTGTGTGTGACCAAAAGTAAATTACATACAGATAATATTTGTTCACTTTTACATTTTAATTTTAATGTACAACCTTCAATTTCAACATAAATTTATACAATCTTTTGGTAACCTTACACTAAAGTGTAAGGCCGATAATTGTGACCAGTCAATTCATCTAACAGAGAGGAGTTGCATAGAAAGGAAGGAAAAAAATGTCATTTTAGTAATTGTAGAACGGATAAGAGTATTTTAGTAATTGTAAAGAGTGGGTCCCATTTTTTAAAATGGGTCGGATAAAAAAAATGTCGATGTGGCGCGTTGACTTCAGATTGACCGGTCACAATTACCGGCTGTATACTTTAATGTGAAGTCACCAAAAGGTAGTACCGTTTTATGTGCAAAATTAGGAGCTTTTTCAATTAGCATTTTACAATATTAAAATTAATGGACTTCTTTAACCCTAATTATTTTAAATATATTTTTATGCATTAAAAAAAGAAATGCCCTTATTCGTCTTTTTGCACAAACCGCTATTATCAATCAGCTAATTTTTACCAAACAGGTTTACACAAACAGCTAGTCAAATCAGCTAATTCCCAAACAGGGTCATCATGTCTTTAATTTACCCATCAAAACAGTTTTTAAAAAAAATTCTACCTTTTTCCGTGTCAATTATTTATTAGTGAAGCCTATTTTTCTTTTTTGAAGAGTAATCAATTTAAAGTTTTTGGAGTTTAACTAAATATATTAATAGGTTCTCGTATTTTTTTTTAATAGTTTGTCTAATTTCTCTGTTCAAAACTCGTCACACACTCTTTCGGTGGATCAATAGGTTTTCGTACTTTTAATAATAAGAGTAACAATATGTACTATTTAACCAAATAAAAAACATACATATTTTCAACAAAGCATATATGTAAAACTAAAAGAAGGGGGCTATAGTAAAACCATGACCAAATTATTTCATTTAGCATCTACTGATTGATTTTAAGAAAATACATCCCCGCGTACTAGATGTCACGTTGATATTACTAGTGTCACATGGTCTATATATAGCGAGAACTGTGTCCGGAACATAAATTATGGAAGAGAATGACAGAATTCTAAATGTCCACTAAACAATTGAATGCTGAAAATTTCATAAATGAAGAGAAATGCAAAGAAGGATTTGATTGCACATCTCAACAAAATCTCCTCATCCCAAAAAAATTCCATTTATCCTTCTTTACAAACTAGCTAACTCTTCCACAATCTATACATAATCTGGTTATTTCTAAAAGAACAAAGAAAAGTTAAATATTCTAGTGATCATGCTGAAGAACAGAACAGAACAGAAGAGCCAAGCTTATTTCTTTTGATAAATGGAGTTGAAATCTCAGTAGCAAGCCTTCTCCATGTGATTAAATTAGGCCTTTTTCCTGTATTAAATAGGTATAAAGATGGATGATGATCATCTGATTAGTGTGATTAATTTCATATGCTACTCAAGGATTCATCTAATAACTGCAAACATTCATGTGGATTAGCATAGAAATAATCTTCTTCCTTTGGCTTATCTGCTATCACTTCTCGTATCGTTGGACTCCCCATACGATCTGCATGAACTTCCTTCACTGTTGCAGAGAACTCATCCCAGCTTAATGATCCCTTGCTATATTCATCTATTAAACCAACTACTACCTTTCTGTCCAATGATATTGTCTTCTTGAATCCCAAGAATCTGGATTTCATTCAACCACAACAATGTAATCTCAGCTTCATCTTTTCAATTTTCTTAACAAAATCAATGCTAAAATTAAACATTTTTTAACTGTTTAGCATGTTAGAGCAAGAAATCCCTCAATTTGCAGATGATTCCTAATCAAACTGCAGCAGAATTGATACTTCCCCACACACAAAAAATATAGGTTTAGCACTTTAGGACATTGGTTCCGAAAATTGGTTCAAGGTTGATCATGAGTCTATTGCATTGGATCGAATTTGAAACCTAACTTAGTAGTTTAGGACATGTATTAATACTTATTATAAAAGTTGAAAAAGGCAAATGCATTACCTACGATGGCCTTCAACAACTTTAGCCATATTTCCATCGTATGTAGGAATGAATATGTCACCCTCTAAGGCGACAAGGTAATCGAGGGCCGCCATTTGGGAAGAATGGTTTTGGAAAAATTTCAAGTCTGATGGTCCCAGCAAAGTCTCTTTCCTAACCTGTTTCATGGTACATAAAATTACTTTCTCATTCATTGCTACAAGCAAAAGTAAAAGAGTGGCTGCTGTTCTATTACCAAATTAGGGAAGGTTGTTGCCAAAGTCTTCATTCTATGTTCTCCGCCATATATTTCTCCAGAAGCAATATATATTTGCACATTATGGTCAATACCTAAAGCACTTAGTACAAGAGCAATTTCTTCAGGTGTCAATGGACACAATCCTTCTTTCCTTTTCATGTTAGAATTTATAACTTTTTCCTTCCACCAGGGATAAGCATACCTAGTAACATTATGATCTATGCTAAGTCAATTATGTTCATATCAATATACTAGTACTAATCAAAGTAATAACGAGAAAATTACCGCATTCTTGTCAGCTCCTCGACCTCCTGAATGTTGCAACCTTGGGTGCAGCCAGAGAAAGCCAACATATCCATTTCATATCTGAGGTGAAGAACCAGAAAAGGGCCTTTCTCTCTTAAAATCCTGACAACCCTTCTACCCAATTCCTCTATCTGTGATGTAAACCTCAGAGCATTAAAATTTACACGGCAGCGCAACTTTTGAATTTGAAGTGGTAATCCATTATTGGCAAGGCGAGAATCAGTTTTATTCAAATGGACTACTTTGTATTTTTGCACCAGAGGAAGAATCTGTTGGCAAACACTTTACAAAATTAGTTGCATTAGTCCAAAGATACATCTCTCGAAGGTAGCATGAAAAGGATAGCAGTAGTGATACAATTACAGTGAACTAACCTGATGAAGATAGTAAGATATGTTTGACCAACTAATTGGTGCTAGTGAGGGGAACATTCCCAATTCCACTCGTCTTTTGATCCTAGGCGGTAACTCTTTCAAAACTCGGACCTCGTTTCTCAAGGATGTGATAAAATGATCAACATCAAATATGTCTTGGAACTCACTGCATAATCAAGAACGGAGCAGACAAATTGAGGACACTTCTGAAATTAAATTGGGGGCATTAGATGAAGTTTGATGAGAGTCTTGATTAAGATTAAGTAAGCATACCTGGGATCATTCCAAAATGAGGTTTTGTCCAACTCTGGAACAATAAGAGTTACATTTAGATATCTTGCAATAGAAACCATGTCACATATCTGCATCATTAGAAGTAACAATTAATCACAGATATTAACAGAAAACAATAAAAGAACACAGAATCAAAGCAACTTCAGTATAACTCACTGCTGCTCGCATTTGATTGAGTCCTCCATTGCAAGATACCATAAGATACCCATTATTCTTATAAACCCCTGCAAGCAGCAATACCAAATTAAAAATAGAACAAAACCAAACCAAAATTCATGACCCTTTCATCAGAAAAAGGGAATCAGAATATACTAATTCAACAAAGAGGTGATAAGAAGATAAAATGACACTAAACAATAATAAAGAGAGGCAGGGGGAAATTCTGGTAGCAGAAATCTTGAGTATGGAAATAATAAATAAACCTAAAATGAATTTCAAATTGTCAATAACTTTGTTCAATTCCAGCAAAAAATGAAAAAGCAAAATTGAGAACTCACTCTTTGGGGGAAGAACAAGTTTGGCAGGAAGAGACGATATCTCAACATCAGGATGATTAAAACAAGAAGGCCAACCCTTCAATAATCTAGGTCCCCAAAATTCACCTAATGCCATCAATTGAATCACACAAGTCCAGAGTAAAGCTGTGGTAAATGCCCTTAAAACCCAAAGCTTCATTGGAGACCTTGAAACCATTGAACTTTTCAAATTCTCAACCTTTCCATCACCCAAAAGCTTGACTTTCACCTCCCACTCTTTAACAGACTTCTCTGGCTTACACATTTTTAACATTTTTTTTCCCTCCCAAAATTAACAAATCCACTTCAACAAACACAGATTTAAGGAACACAACACCTCCCACTTGATTTGTTGTACCAAAAATTTAGTGCAGCTCTGAAAGGATTGATTAATTTAATAATGCTATCTCTACAAGAGACAAGTAGATTCTTTAAAACTTGAATAAGATAATCGAGAACACCTAGGGATTCTAAAAACCTTAATTGATTCAATAAATTTTGCAATTAAAATAATTCATATTCTCCATTAATTTAGTCCCCAAAAACACCTAATCCTGTAACCTTACACAGCTCCAAAACAATTACTTAAAGAATATCTAAGCGAAAATCAGGACTAATAAGCAAATCTTGACAAAAAGAACTCCCAGTTTGAGACTCGATTAATCTTGAAAAAGCTCAGAGTAAATATGAAACATATACAATCACTAGAATGCAATGGGTAAAACTTAAAGAAAACAATAGTAAGTTTGAAAAATTAAAGAAAGTAGTCCTATTTTTTCTTCCCGACGAGATTCCGGCGAGTTTCACCGGAAAAAAAACAGGGAGAGAGAGAGAAATGGGAGAGAGCCAACGTTTAAAGAAGTGAAGTTTAAGAAAGAGAGAGAGAGAGAGAGGTCCTGTAATTAAGGCGTGAGTGTTGTGTTGATTGTTAAATTATTTTACTTGACAAGTGAAAAGGTAGAAACTTTACCCTAATAAAAACGGTCCTTTTTATTTGATTTTAAATTTTTGTTATGATATTATCCTTTATTCTACAAAACTACAAATAATGAAATAACTTATTTATGCAATAATTTCATTCATATTTTAACCATTTCTTTTGTTTTTGTTTTTATTGTTTTTCTGTATACAGGTACACCGTACACACGCCCTGTTTGTTTTTTCAAATAAGTTTTCTAAACAATTTTTTTTTTGAATCATAAACAATTTTATTTTTAATTATGATAGAATAAGAGAATTAAAATTAGTTTAATTTCTCATTTTTTCAAAATATTTTTCCTATTTAAAATGAAAAGCTTCAGTAGGAATTGTAGTAGTACTTTGAGGGCACATCTGAGTTCTTTATTTGGGATTTCTCTGGAAGCAAGCGCTGGCAACTATCTTGGTCTACCGTCCCTGGTTGGGAGATGTAAATCAAAGGTCTTCCAATTCGTCACTGATAAAGTTCGTGCCATAATTACAAGCTAGAAATCAAACTGTTGTCTCACGCTGGTAAGGAGATACTACTTAAATCTATCATTCAGGGTCTTCCCTCCTATGCTATGAGTCTGTTTCTGCTTCCTAAAATGTTTTGTGCGGATTTAAAACGTATGATGAACTCGTTCTAGTGGGGCTCATCAAGCTCAGGTGGCAGAGACGTTCATTGAAAATCATAGGATAAGTTGTGCACACCGAAATGCGATGCGGGTCTCGGTTTCAAGAAATTAAGCCTATTCAATTTAGCCTTATTGTCAAAGCAAGGTTGGCGGCTCATCTCACATCCAGATTCTCTGGTCGCTCGAGCCTACAGGGCTCAATACTACCCCTCTTCATCCTTCCTTGCTGTTGATATCGAAAATAAGCCGAGTTCTATATGGCAGAGTTTGTTAGTTGCTCAGCCTGTACTGTCGGCGGGTTGCAGGAAAGTAGTAGGAACAGAAGCTTCGATAAACATATGGGAGGACCTTGGCTGGCTGGCCCGGTTAACCCGTATGTTGAAAGTGACCTTTTCACCGGCTTGGGCAGTTCAACAGTGGATAGTCTTCGATTGGACTCAGGGGAGTGGAATATAGATCTGATCAACGATATTTTTATCGACAGGGACGCTGCTCTAATCATAAATATGCCGTTTAGCTTAAGCACCATCCCGAATGCCTGGGAATGGTTCAGGGACCCTAAGGGGAAATTCTCTATCAAAAGCGTCTACAAATAGCTGTGGAAGGATCAAGTTAATGCTAGCAGCGACATACTTGTGTCTGATAGGTTCTGGACGAATATCTGGAGTTTGAAGGTTCCACCGAAGGTAAAAAATCTGGCTTGGAGGGCTTTGTCGAACTGTTTACCGATGTTGACTAAGTTGGCTAGGCGCAAGGTACAGGTCAGTCTTGAATGTCCAATGTGTTGTCAGGAAGAGGAGAGTGTTTTCCATGCACTGGTTTCGTGTCACAAAACGAATGCGGTGTGGAGCTTCTCCCCGTTCTCGTTGCTAAGTAGCCGTTGCTCTTCATTTCGCGATTTCTAGGAGGTAATATTTAGAGATTTTTCGAACCATGCGGAATCACCGCTATATGCTGTTGGTTTATATGGATAAACAAGAATAATCAAGTCTGACCTCGAAACAGTCCCTTTCGGCCATTGTATACGGGATGGCGTCGTCGTATCTAGCGAGATGGAAGGAAGCACAGGTTCGGGTCGGAACGCCTGTGACTGCTGTTCCGTCTGCTAGGCCAAAGTGGCAGCGCCCCCTGCACGGGTTTGTAAAACTTAACGTTGAGGGAACTATTTTTCAGGGAGATGGTTTTGCTGGTTTCAGCTTTGTGTTAAGGGACTCCGATGGCTTATTTCTGGCAGTGGGAAATGGAGCAATTCAATGCCGTCTTGATTTGTTTCTAGTGGAGGTTATCTCGTGCAGAGAAGCATTGAGCTGGCTCAAGGACTCGGGGTGGCAAAATGTTATGATCGAAACGGACTCTCGATTGCTAGTGTATGCTCTACAGCGAGAAACTGGCTGCAGTTCGGCTCTTGGTTTAATTATTGAAGATTGCAAATCCCTATTACAAGAATTTTTAACGCATCTATTTCTTTCATTTATAGATCAGCAAACTCCGCTGCTCATTTTGTGGCTAGAACAGTTGTATCTGCTTCTGTTAGGGAGGTCTGGTTATCTGTGCCACCTCCGTGTATTTGTTCTGCTCTTTTTTCTGATCAATAAATTTCTATTTCAGTTTCAAAAAAAATAAAAAATAAAAATGAAAAGCTATTTTTCTTTGTTGTTAATAAAAAAATATTATTAAAAACAAATTACTATTAAGATTTTATTAATTGTTATTGAACAAGGATTTTGTTATTGTTGTTGTTTTTTTAAAGGATTTGGTATGGATTTAATTAATCTGACCAGCTCGAAATGGAACGGGTTAAACTCATCTTAAGAGATGGAGGATTAAGGTTTTAGCTTCCTATGAATAGGCTTAACCCTAATCACAACACAACACTTCTAACTCTCTGTTAGCCAAATTCTCTCTCTCTCTCTTATTCTTCATCTTCGCTTTAGTCTGTAGATTATTCAGTCTTCCTCGGCTGACGCTGTGTGGTTACCTATTACCGGTGGTATAACGTGGTGCTAATATCCGCTTCCGCTACTCTGAGAGATCTACCGGTTCTGCTATTCAATAAGGTACGCCCGAACCCGTATATCTCAAATGGATTAATTTCCGTTAATCCCTTCAAATTCAAATATATATATATATATATATATATATATATATATATATATTTACCTACACTATTTTTGCAACTAAAAAATAATAAAATTTATTCTTAAATAATATATAATTTTAATCAAATACATAAATCTCGTTTGGTAAAAAGACATTTGAGGTAAAATTGGAGGTTTTGAACATTTTTAGAGGTTTTGATTATCAAATCTGTGTTTGGTGAAGAGAAGTTTGAAAGAACTTCTAATTTTTGAAAAATCTAGTTTTATGAAAATTTTCAACTAGATTATTGATCCATCTCTTTTAAATGATATTTTATCATTAGCTACACTTTTTGCTCAAACAAATATCGTTTTGTTACTTTGCTAAAAACATTAATAACATGATAAATATATTCATCTAGCTACATTTTAGTGGTAAATATCAATTAATAAATCTAAATTTACTATTATATATTTGTTTTTGAAGAATACTATTTTATTTTTTAAGATTATATTTTTATTCAAAATTATATGAATTAAAATTAACAATTAAACTAATTAAGGTTGACTTGAATGATTAAGGACCTCAAGTCGCTTAAACTAGATCTCGAGTTTAAGTCCCAGCGTATGCCAAAAACTTTAATTGGGAGATGATTCACCTAAAGAGTATCTGATGAGCCTCGACCTGAGAAATTTGATACACTATCAAAAAAAATTAATAATTAAATTAATGAATTTATTGGAAACTTTGAGAAGAATATAAAAATATTAGATTTTTATTTTAGTAAAATGTTAAATTATAAATTAATTAGAAAATGTATTATATAATATCCAATATACTATTAGCAATATGAGTTTAAAGTTTTTGATCCAACATTTAAGATCACGGGTGAATATCTCATTTTTATAACAAGACTCGGTCAGACCATGTTTGGCTTTCGAATGAAATGTTTGTATCAAACCATTCATCTTGATTGATTTAGTACAACCGGGATACAAAGGCATGTCTCCATCATGTACGAAATGCATAAATTCATCTAACTCTACTAAGCACCCATCTTCTTCTAAATTTGTTCCTAAGTCATGGTTCATTTTAACTGTTTCAGAACCCTCACTTATATAATTTGAGTCTGCAACACTAGATGTGCCATATCCAATTTGTATAAGTTTTCATAATTCCATTACAGATTACATGATCCTTAATGAATTCAAATACTACCACCTCTGATGTTACAACATTTGACGCAAAGATAAAAAATATAGCCAAAATTCGGAGAATTATCAGATGCAAACTTCAGAAACTCTTGTAAGCCTGTCCTAAACTGTAGTGATCTCCTGTCAGCCGCCATCCATGATGTATCCATCTTGAACAAACACAAATCTATAATCAGTTGTATTCTAACTAATTACTAACGATGAATATTCCACTACATATGACTAACTATATGGACAATGACATCCTTACATATCAGCAATAAATATAGATTAGAAAGACAAAAGGTATATAAACAATCAATAAAAACGTATACATTAACAAACAAATAAACAACAAACAAATAAACAACAAACAAAAAATAAACAAATTCTTATCATAACAGATCTCCAAGAATATAAACCCAGTGTCGAAACATCAAATACACATTACAAATAAATAGAGTTATGATGATAGAAAAACTTTTGGAGATGACCTAGATATTGACCTCATGGCTGCGATTCCTTCACCGGTGGACGGCGACTCGCCGGCCATTGCTCACCTCTTTGATCGAAAAGCCTTTGCCATTTTCTCCTCAAATGCTATCGAAGCTAATAAGAAATCTCTGCCCTCCAAGCCTTCTATCTCGTTTGCGGATGCCGTCAAAGGGTCCATCTCCTCCACTGCGGTTCCGGCACCATCCCCTCCGCTGATTTCGAAGGAAGGAGGCTTCCGTGCAGTTCGTATCCCTCAGGAAATATATGAGGAACGAATAAAGTCAGTTCAGTTCTCAGTGATTGGAAGGGTCTCACTGAACAAAGGAGATCGTCCCTGGCGACATGCCGTGCTCAAGCAAAAATTGAACAGAGTTTGGGATCGTAATCTTGACTGGCAGCTTATATCCCTTGGGAAGGGTTTCTATCAAATTATCATGCCTAATGAAAACGCAATTCAGGCTATTTGGGGTCTTGGTGCTATAGCTTTGAAACCTGGCATCATCAGATTCTCGCCCTGGAGTCCGGACTTCAATCCTGACCTTCACAAGAATTCCTCTGCTCAGGTATGGGTCCGTTTCTACAACTTGCCCTGGGAGTTTTGGGACACAAGGATCCTTGCTAGCATTGCCAGAGCTGTAGGAGTTCCTATTCGTTTTGATCAAAATACGGTTAGTGGGGAATTTGGGCACTATACTAGAGTCTTAGTTGATGTAGACCTATCCAACGAGATTCAAACAGAGATCCAGATAGACACAAAGGATAGTAAACAGTGGGTTTATGTTGAGTACGAGAATCTCCCCATGATCTGTGGTACCTGCTCCTCCATTGGCCACTCATCTTCACTGTGTCGTCGTAATGCTGATCCAGTAAAGCATAGAGTCACGAAGGATAGGAAGCAGGAGAAGGCCAATGAAAGATGGCGTAAAGCCCCCTCGTTGACCCCTGGGGAGGACCAGATTGAGAAGGAGGGTAAAATGGCACCTAGTGAGGATGATAACAATGGCAAAAACCAGTTGCAAGTGGTTATTCACAGCCCTGTGCAGAATGTCCGCGGGGAGTGTGCTGAGCAACCTGTTAGCAAATCTACTGCTGCGGAAGATAGCAGTCGTTCGGACGAAGATGAAGGGGAAAGGGAGATGGCCACCCAGAAGCAAATCGAGGTAAACTTCCTGGCTGAATCTCTTGAATGGGATCAACATCTTTTCAGAACTAAAAATAAAGGTATCTGTAATGATACTGGCTATGCGGCGGAAGGAAGTGACTGGATCACCACCAGGAAAAAATCAAAAGCTAAATCAGTCGATTCCCGGATGAGAGGAAGGGCTCGATTGTCCGCCAAATATACATGATCTGTCTGTACTGGAATTGTAGGGGGATCCTAAACACGGGTACCCAGAGAGCTCTAAAGCTTCTTTGCAGAACTAATCATCCAGATTTAGTCTGTTTATCGGAGCCTTTAATTGACTTTGATAGAACTTCTGTGTTCTTTTGGAACTCTATTGGTCTCCAATTCCTTTTCAGTAATGACAACAATTCCTTGTGGTTATTTTGCAAGATTGGCTCCACCAATTGCTGCCACCCAGTCTTAATACATGAGCAGCACATTTCTGTTAGGTTCAGCTTCAATTCGCAGGTTTACCTCATTTCCTGTGTGTATGGAAACAACAACGATGTAAGGCACTGTTTGCTCTGGGAATCAGTACTGGGTCTAGGAAGCAACGAAAAGAGGATGGTGCTTGGAGATTTTAACGCAATTAGAGGGGCGCACGAAAAAACAGGTAGGCCACCTTCTCAAACAAGCTGCAGGGAGTTTCGTGAATTCATAAGCATGGGAAATTTGACAGAAGTGGAGAGCTCGGGCTTGCAGTTTACATGGACGAATGGTAGATTTGGGGATGCTCACGTGGAGTGTAAATTGGATCGTGCTCTGGTTAATGAGGCGTTCATTGATTGTTGGGATAGGATCCAGTGTTCCGTTCTCCCCCGGAATAAATCTGATCACAGCCCGATTCTTGTTTCTTGCGCCAATGGGACTGCACGCAAGGGCAGATTCAGGTTTCTATCTATGTGGACGACCCATGATTATTTGCACAAATTAGTTTCTGATCATTGGTCTTCTTGCTCGCTATCCCTTCCACCTGCTCAGCTGCTATGCCAGAAGCTAAAGTCTCTTAGACCAAAACTCCGTGCGTGGAATCTTGAGGTGTTCGGGAGGGTTGAAAACAACATTAGAGATGCTATGAGAAAACTGAATGAAGTTCAGAATGAGATCTCCAGACATGGTCTAGATGATGACAGCGCTGCTATTGAACTGGCTGCTCAGCGCGATCTTGATCTGTAGCTGTTCAGACAAGAAATGCTCCTCAGGGATAAAAGTAGGGAGAAATGGCTGGCTGCGGGTGATCGTAACTCCACATTCTTTCAACGGTCAGCTAAAATTAGAAAGGTACATGCTTCTCTGAACAGTCTTTTTATTGACAATACCATTGTGAGTGATGAGACGGTGTTGGCTCAGCATGCTGTCGATTATTATGAGTCACTGTTTACTGGGAGCATACGGCATGTTAATTATGAAGCTATTAGCACGGTGATTCCAAGGATGGTGTCGGATACTGACAATGAATATCTCACCAGAATGTCGTGCGATTCGGAGATCAGAGATGCGGTTTTCGGCATGAATAGGGACAGTTCCCCAGGGCCGGATGGGTTTAGAGGGGCGTTTTATCAGTATTGTTGCGATATTGTTGGCCCGGATGTGTGCAGAATGGTTGCCAGTTTTTTTGATTCTGGATATATGCTTCCTGGTCTGAACTCTAGCATCATTTCGCTCATTCCAAAAGTTGAAGGTGTTGAAACACCTTTCCACAAGATTTTGATTTGACAAAATCATCCATGATTAAGAGGCAATTAAATTTAGATGCTTTGATTTAATTGTACTAATATGTTTGTTAAATGTTGAGTGCAAAAATATATAAAGTAAAGACAGGACAAAAGTCAGCACGAACGAAGCTGAGTAGAACAGAACTCAGCATGACAGAATAGAAGCTGAGTGGAGTTAAAATTCAGAAACAAATCGAAGCTGACTAAAGTTGAAGACTTCTTCAGGATCGGTTAAACAAAACGGAGCTGACCTTGAAGGAACTCAGCATGAACGTTGAACATTCAAAAAGAACAAACGGAGCTGAGTAACAGTCAGGACAGCATGAAGGATTCGTTCACTAAAAGACAAAGTCTGCCAATCTTCTCCACCAATAATTTGAACCTCGAAGACACCTAAAAGACTAATTCCAAGAGTCATGGGACGTTGGATTATTAGAAACAGACAACTGGCACAAACAGACAAACCAGACGCTAGAAGACAAACCTGACGCCTGAAGAAAATAGAGAAAGAGAATGGAGGTACAGTCTGAAGCTTTCCAGAAATTGTTCCCCAAAAGAGCCGTTTTGATGTTAACGGTTAGGACATTTCAAAATGATCAAATCTACAGATTTCCTTCTATAAAAGGACAATCGAAAAACTTGGATAATTACTAAAGCATCAAAAGAAAAATACAAGAGAGAAAGTTTAAAAGCACTCAAATACAAAAAGGATCTTACATCAACTGTTCTATGTGTAAATGCTAGATTGAGTTGTAATCATCTAAAGTGTTCTTTAGTTCAAAAAGAACAAGTCTGTGATCAATAGGAATATTGAGAGTGTAAAGCTGAGTGCTTGGTTGTAAGCATTTCAGTGGTAGAGAAATCTAGGTGCTGGGTTGTAGCACTTAGTAGGAGTTGAGTAGACGAATAGAGGAAGGTACTCTTGCATATTCAACTGCCTTGTAATTGGTTTGTGCTCTACCTTTAAAGAGCTCAGTATTGGATTCAAAAATCCCGGAGGACTCTGGGGACTGGCCGTAGGCAGAGAGGCCGAACCAGGATAAGTGATACTGAGTAATCTCTAAACTCTCTCTTATAATTGCATGTGTTGTTTGCTTTATTTACTCAGCATATAAATTGCCTAAGCTGATCCTGAGTAAGTAAGTTCTGCTGAGTTAGAAGCTGACCTCCAAGAGTATCAATTCCTAACTCTCAAGGAAACAACTTTGGTCAACATCTGACTAAAGCTGTCCTGTGATATATCTCACCAAGCTGACCAAAGGCTGAGTTAATAAACTCTCAAAATAACATCCAGTCAGCTCAATTAAAACACGAAAAAGTTATATTAGTTCCTAACCCCCCCTTGGAACTAATTACCAGGGACCAACAAGTGGTATCAGAGCTTAAGCTCCCTACTCAAAGATTTAACAATCTTGAGCTGATCCCTAAAAATGGGTGAGAATAGCACTCGTTTCCTTCCTGGAAACCAAACAACGCAGATACTCCCTGAGGGATTATCAATCACTAGACCTCCCCTATTCTTTGGATCTAACTATACTTTCTGGAAGAATAGGATGAAGAGCTTTATACAAGCCACAAACATGAGTGCATGGCTTGCAATTGTTCAAGGTCCACATGTGCCATACAAAACTGTTAACAATGAGAAAATTGTTAAAAGTGAGGCTGAGTGGACAGAGGATGACCTCAGAAAATTACAAAATAATGCTTCGGCTATAAATATGCTTCACTGTGCGTTAGATGCTGCAGAATACAATAAGATTTCAGGTTGTGAGTCAGCACAGGAGATTTGGAAGAAGCTTGAAGTGACATATGAAGGCACAAGCAAAGTTAAGGAGTCTAAAGTCAATCAACATATGAGACTCTATGAGCTGTTTGAAATGAAGGAGAATGAAGACATCTCAGAAATGAACGCAAGGTTCACAAACATTATAAATGAGCTAAAAAGGCTTGGAAAAAACTTCACTGAAGAAGAACAAGTGAAGAAAATTCTGAGAAGTCTGCCCAAGAGCTGGCAAGCAAAGAAAACAGCCGTAAAAGAAGCCCAAGACTTGACTACCTACAAATATGATGAGCTGATCGGATCTCTGCTAACTCATGAAATCTCTATGAAAAACTTTGAAGCCAAAGAGAAAGAAAAATCAGAAGATAAGAAACAAAAATCCCTTGTCATGAAAGCTGACTCAACTGAAGCGGGGTCAACTGATGATGAGGAACTGGCCATGTTCACCAGAAAAATGAAAAAGCTGTTCAGGAGAAATGATAGAAACGACAAAAGATCATTTAGAAGAAATGATAAGTACAAAGCTGAATCAAGTGACAAGTACAAGAAGGACAACTCGAAATCTGTCACATGCTTTGAGTGTCATCAAACCGGGCACATCAAGTCAAGCTGTCCCAACCTTAAGAAAGAGAAGAAGGGAAGCAAAAAGGCTATGGTAGCCACATGGAGTGACAGTGATGAGTCAACATCATCTGAAGCCGAGCAAAATGAAACAGCCAACATATGTTTTATGGAAGATGATGGAGCTGACCAATCCCAATCTGAGCATGCTGATCTTTCTGATGAAACTGACCAGGAGAATCACAACAATGAGGTAACATCCTTACTTTTACTTAGAAACTAAATGGTAAATGCCCTGAGTGACTTATATACACTAACTAAGAAGTGTAACAAAAAGATTAAGGCACTCAGTAGGCGCTGTGATGAGATTGAAGAGGTCAAGCTGAGTGACCTCTGATATCTTCTCCAGGACAACTCTGACTTGCATACCAACATGCAAATCCTACATAAGTTTGTCACGGAGGTTCAATCTGAGTCGAAGAAACTTAGAAAGGATATCACAATGTTACAAAGTCAAGAGAAGGGCTTAAAAAGAAATAAAACCCATGCTGAGTATGCAAATACCAGTCAGCATAAGCAAATTACTCAATGTGAGTGCTGTGGAAA
Organism: Euphorbia lathyris; assembly: GCF_963576675.1. Lineage (NCBI taxonomy): Eukaryota > Viridiplantae > Streptophyta > Magnoliopsida > Malpighiales > Euphorbiaceae > Euphorbia > Euphorbia lathyris. The sequence goes on from NC_088910.1 coordinate 96,423,241, forward strand.
GAGGGGACACATAAAGGATGTGTGTTGGCATAACAAGCGGACTGTCCAATGTGACTTCTGCGGAAGAAAAGGGCATACCACAAAAGTATGTTGGTATGCCCAACACAATAATGCTGACTATACTCAGTTCAACCCACAAAGGGTGTCCTTTTGTGATTTCTGTGGTAAGCCAGGCCACACCATAAAAGTATGCCATCACAAGTTAAAGTATGATTTCGCACCTGTTTATACTAACAAGAAAGGACCCAAAAGAAATTGGGTACCTAAAAATGAATAGTTTAAACTGCAGGTCAGCTTGACATGCGTGGAGAAGTCAAAACTATGGTATATAGACAGCGCATGCTCAAGGCATATGACAGGTGATGAAACTCAGTTCATCACACTAGAGCTTAAACGAGGTGGAAGTGTAAGCTTTGGAGACAACAAGAAGGGTAAGATAGTCGGCTCAGGTACTATCGGAGGTAACCCAACTATTGAGTCTGTCTCCTTAGTTAAAGGTCTCAAATACAATCTGCTGAGTGTAGCTCAGCTTTGTAAGAGCGGCAAAAATGTTGTATTTGATGATACTAAGTGTCAAATACTCGAGGGAAATACAAATGAATTGATTTTAACAGCTCCTCGTGTAGAAAATGTATATATGTTGAACTTAGAAAAACAGTTTTCTAAAAACATATGCTTAGTGTCTAAAGAGGACAACTCCTGGCTATGGCATAGAAGACTTGGGCATGTCAGCATGGACCTTCTTGCCAAATTAGCTAAAAAGCAATTAGTTGAGGGATTACCCAAATTAAAGTTTGAAAAAGATCAACTGTGTAAAGCTTGTCAGCAAGGCAAACAAACTAAAAGGTCATTTCATAGCAAAAATATTGTCTCAACCAAAAGACCATTGGAATTACTACACTTGGATCTTTTCGGACCTATCCAGCCACTCAGCTTGGGAGGTAAGAAATTTTCCTTGGTTATTGTAGATGATTTCTCTAGGTATACTTGGATCATCTTGCTGGGTAGCAAGGATGAAACCTTTGAGACGTTTACCACATTGATCAAAAAGCTTGAAAATGACAAAGACCTAAGAGTAGCTCACATTAGAAGCGACAATGGTGGAGAATTCAAAAACCAACAGTTTGATGAATTCTGTGAAACCAGAGGTATTGACCACAACTTCTCTGCCCTTAGAACACCTCAACAAAATGGGGTCGTTGAAAGGAAAAATAGAACCATTGTCGAAATAGCTAGGACAATGCTGAGTGAAAATAGGCTTCCAAAGTACTTCTGGGGTGAAGCTGTTCACACGACATGTTATATACTGAATAGGGCTCTAGTTAGACCTATACTTAAGAAAACCCCATATGAACTTTGGAAAGGTCGAAAGCCCAACATTGGATACTTTCATGCCTTTGGGTGTAAATGTTTTACACTCAATACAAAAGACAACCTTGCTAAATTTGATGTTAAAGCTGATGAGGCGATCTTTTTAGGGTACTCAACAAACAGTAAAGCATATAGAGTATTTAATAAAAGAACCCAGATTGTAGAAGAGTCTGTACATGTTGAGTTCGATGAAACTGACCCTACAGGTAAGTCAGCTCAGCCTGAAGAAGATGAACCAGGCTCAGCTTCCGCTGATCAACCAGAAGCCTCAGTGTCAAACATACAGGAGCTGACCCAAGGTAAGCAAGAAATTGAAATATCATTTGCTGACCAATCTATTCCTGTAGAGATTGTAGAAACACCTCTTCCAAACAACTCAACATTGCCTAAGGAAATAAAGATCCCAAGAGGACATACAGAACAAGCTATTCTTGATGCCGCCAACAACAAATTAATGACCAGAGATCAACTTAGAAAATACATCAACAATGTTGCATTCGTCTCAATACATGAGCCAAAGAACTTTGCTGATGCTGAGCAAGATGAATATTGGATCAATGCTATGCAAGAAGAGCTTGAACAATTCACCAGAAATGAGGTATGGGATTTAGTACCTAAACCTAGGAATCAAAAGCCCATAGGAACCAAATGGGTCTTTAGAAATAAGCTAGATGAGCATGGAAATGTGATTAGAAACAAAGCTCGACTTGTAGCCCAAGGCTATAGTCAGCAAGAGGGTATAGACTATGGAGAAACATTTGCTCATGTTGCTAGATTAGAAGCTATACGTATATTGTGTGCCTATGCTAGTTACATGAATTTTAAACTATACCAAATGGATGTAAAAAGTGCATTTCTTAATGGCTTTATAAACAAAGAGGTATATGTTAATCAACCTCCTGGATTTGAAGATCCAAAATTTCCAAATCACGTTTATAAACTCAAAAAGGCCCTGTACGGCCTAAAGCAAGCTCCAAGAGCTTGGTATGAGAGGTTGACCAACTTCCTACTGACCAGGAACTATGTCAGGGGAAAAGCTGACACAACCTTGTTCATTAAGAAAAAGGGTAAACATACCCTACTTGCACAGATATATGTTGATGATATAATTTTTGGTGCTACTGACGAATCCTTGTGCAAAGAATTTAGTCAACAGATGCAACTGAGTTCGAAATGTCCATGATGGGTGAACTCAACTTCTTCCTTGGACTTCAAATCAAGCAAGGAACGAATGGCATCTTTATAAGTCAGTCTAAATACACCAAAGAAATGTTAAAGAAATTCAGCATGGTAGATTGCAAACCAATATCAACCCCCATGGGTACTGATACCGTCCTATGCAAAGATAAGAAGAGTAAGTCAGTTGATAGTAAACTCTATCGAGGTATGATAGGTTCTTTACTCTATCTCACTGCCAGTAGACCAGACATTCAATATTCAGTATGCTATTGTGCTAGATATCAAGCTGACCCCAGGGAATCTCATCTAACTGCTGTAAAAAGAATTTTTAGATACTTGCAAAGCTCAGTTGATGCAGGTCTATGGTATCCAACCTCAAATGACTTCACACTCATTGGATATACTGATGCTGACTATGGACGAGACAAGCTAGAACGGAAGAGTACTTCAGGAGGATGCCATTTCCTTGGAAACTGTCTAGTATCTTGGTTTAGTAAGAAGCAATCATCCGTAGCCCTGTCTACAACTGAAGCTGAGTACATGGCTGCTGGAAGATGTGTTGCACAAGTCCTATGGATAAAGCAACAACTTGAGGATTACGGAGTCAAAACAAAGACAATAGAGATCAAATGCGACAACAAGAGTGCCATTGATCTATCAAAAAATCCAGTCCAACACAGCAGGATGAAGCATGTTAGCATAAGGCATCACTTCATCAGAGACCATGTACTAAAAGATGAGATCAAGCTGACCTACGTACCAATAAATGACCAGCTTGCTGATATCTTCACAAAGCCCTTGGCACGAGAGCAATTCAACATACTAAGGGAAGCAATTGGTATGTCAAATCCACTCTAACTGAATCTGTATTGAATACCTGTCATATGAGTGGAACTTTGAGTAATCATGCAAATACCACCCTATGCTGAATTGACATATATATTGAGTGATGATACTGAGTAGTCATAAAAGCTGAGTAAGACATCCTATACTGAGTAGATAAACATATTGAGTAATCACTCCATGCTGAGTGAATGCACATGCTGAGTGAGTGAAGTATTTTGAGATAGAAAAATAATCTTCACAAAAGTTAGGCACTCAATATCTAGGATGTTTCGAATTCTAGTAAAACCTAGTAAAACCCCACTCGCATAAAGTGAACCTATACGTGTAAACCTCTGACACCTTGGGAAGACACACATTAATGGCAAATCCCATGCGCCGAAGATATCATAATTGACAGAATTTGTGTTGGTTGAACCTCCCTAGGTAGAAACGGCTAGTTAATGATTAAGGGCCGTCGCAGATTTGTATAAAGTGGAAGAATCCCCACTCTTCATCCCTTACACCTGTAATCTCCTAAAATCAAACTTTCTTCTCTCTAAAAACTTCAAAACCTTCAAAAATGGCTTCCGGCAAAAACAAATCCCCTAAAACTCAAACCACAGACAAATCCACTGACCACGCTGGTCCTTCAACAGAAATCGAAAGGACAATGATCAAGGTACACTCAAAGGTCAATAATCTGGAGGTTTTAAAGTGCCGATGGTTTTCTCCAAGTTTTGTCTCATCTGAGAAACCATTCTGTGAATGGATCAAGAAGAACAAATGGAAAGGTCTCTTCTCCCTTTCAGGAACAGCTTACCCCAGGTTAGTACGGGAATTCTACTCGAATCTACGTGTTGATGCAGACGACTCTGATTACTTGGAGACTAGTGTGAAGGGTCAGAAAATAGTCATAACCCCTGCTTATCTAGCCACACTGCTAGAATTACCAGACGAAGGAATTCAATTTAGAACGATAAAAGAAAAAATACCAAAATCCACATCTGAAAAGCTAAAGGGGTTCTGTAAACCCAAAGATCATAAGGGGGAAATACCCAGCACCTGCATGGGTAAAGAACAAAAGATGGTCCACTTCATGCTGACCAACTTTATCTTCCCCAAACTCAGCTCAGCTTCATCCGCATCGAATTTCGAACAGTGCTTCATCTGGCACATGTTGACCTACACTCCATTCAATCTTCCTGTCTTTCTAGTTGGTGCGTTTCAACGAAGTGGTAAGAAACTCCGCTTGGAATCTCTAATTACAAAGATTCTTGAAGACAAGCAGATTGAGACGAAAAGTGAAACAAGTAGCTTGGGAAGTGAAATTACTGCAGTTCTGCTGGATGGACTGTTGTACAATCAACCCTTGAAGGGATATGAAGGAGCTGGAGATGCTGAAGAAGATGAAGAAGATGAGCAACAAGAAATTGAGCCTGAAGCTGAGCCTGCAGAAGAGGTTGATGCTTATGCTGAGTCACCAGAAACAGCTCAGCCTGAGAAGAAAAAGAAGAGGAAGATTGTAGAAACCTGCTCCAAAGACATTCATGCTGTCCCAAAGAAAGTAAGGCTTTCATCAAGACAGAAAGCTAAAGCCGACAAGGCTAAGGAGCATGATGAGAAAAGAAAGAGGCAAGAAGAGCCTGAGGATGAGAACGAAGAAACTCCAGAAACCCCTTTAAAAAAAAATAAAAAGGGTAACTCTTTAAAGATAGTAGAAGCTGTCCCACTAGCCTCTACTCAACCTGAAGGTCATGGAATTGACCAAGAAGATGAGCAACACGTTGAGCACCAACAAGTTAATACTAAAGAGGAATAATACCCCAATGATAATGCTGAGCAGCAAAAGAAAGAAAGTAACGTTGTTGAGAGCCCTGTTGAGCAACCTGTAGAAGAGGAGACAATTGCTACTGAATCCAGTGAAGGTCTTCAAACTGACCATTCACCACCAAAAACTCAGACCCGGCGAAGATTAAAGAAGAAAGCGCAAAAGCAAATTGATCTCATGGACGACTTTCCCATTGACGAGCCTGAAACTGACCTCTCCACAATCCAGTTCCAGTACTTCTCAAATGAAACTGAGTCTCCACCAGAATATCTAGTGGAAAAGCAAGCCTCTGTTACTCAGGATGAGGAACATGCCAAAAACTCTGCAGATCCAATTCAAACGGCTCCAATTAAGCCAACTCATGTCTCAACTCCACCTCGAACACAAAATGTTGATAACTCAGCTCATCAAATCCATCAAAGTCCAGGTACCAATCAAGGTACTCAATCTGGCAAGGAACCAACTCCTCCACCACCGTCAAATTCTGAACCAGCCTCTGAGTTCAATGCTGCTAAGTTTGCATACTTGAATGCTACTGAGTCTGGCCGACAGGTCATTGCTTCTGCTCAGTCCTTGCTTCAAGATTTTCATCCTACTCAAGCCGATGGTCACCACTCCACTCAAGCTGAGCCCTCTCACCTGACAGGTATTACTCAGCTTCTGAATGAACTTCGAGGCCTAAAAGATCTGGTTAACATTATCACTGCAGTCCAGACTCAGCAACCAAACCAAGAGCAAATGGCAAAACTAACTGAATTAGTACTTACAATGGCCACCCATCTGAACTCTCTTGAAGGGAAAATTCAACAACTGTCAGAAGCCAATCCAGGGTACATCACTTCCACTGAGCTTCAAAACTGTTTTGTTAAGCTAGCAGTGGAACTGACCCCCTCTAGAACAACTACCCATACTGAATCTGCCACATCTGCTGAGTTGCAAGATTGCTTCACCAAGCTCTATGCTGAGCTAACCAAATCCAGTCCACCCAGCGATACTGAGTTTGTCACCTCTACCGAACTTCAACAATGCTTCACTAAGCTTCATGCTGAGCTAACAAGTACACGTGACTTAGTATCTTCTTCTTCTCAGTGTACTATTGACCAATTAAGTGAGGCAGTCAGACTCCTGAACATTGATAGAGCCCAGATGAATGTTGATCCAGTATCCAACACAGAACTCATGAGCTTTTCACAAGCTATCATGAAGGCCATGCAGATCAACAATGCCCAGTGCATGTTTTATGATTCTGCTCTGCTAAAACTATTCCATCAATCTTATGGTCAGGTCACCAGATCAATCTCCTGCCTGAGTAAAGCCCATGAATGTCTCCTCAGTATGATCAGCAGCTCCCTTCGGGTTCCTAGGCACGTCCAGGACGATAGCATTCCCGGCATTGACAGTTTGGGTGAAAGCACAAAAAGGCTTCATCGCTACTCTAACTATCTCTCCTCTGCCGCCAGAAATAAGACCTTCCTTTACCAACCCGATGATGGCAAAACGGGGGAGACAAGTAGAGGAGGAACTCAGCCTGCAGGAAATGCCGGTGGAAGCAAAGAGAAAGGCAAAGGAATTGCCCTAGCTGAACCCTCAGCTCAGAAAAAGAAGAAGTAGAACTTGTTTAATCATGTCCAGAAATTATCCTGTCTTTAAATGTTGTTTGGGTAGATTTTTCTTTTTGGTTGTTTGTTTCTGTTGTTTAAACTCAATATTACAAATAGTTGTTTTCTTTCTGATCTGACTAATCTAGTTTGAACAAAACAAATCAAAAAGGTCAAAAACAATAAACACCAAAAATAAACTAAGAGACAACATCCTTCCAAAACTGAGTCAGTACACTCAAATGTTTTAAGTCTAAATTAGATCTTGGAAGACTTAGAATAAAGTTAAAACAAAATGTATGCAATCCTTACGGGGGAGTAGTTTCAGCATAAAAATAATTCAATCATGGGGTAACTTATAACTGAGTTCCGTAATTATGTATTTTGCCAACATCAAAATGTGGGAGTTTGTTGAAACACCTTTCCACAAGATTTTGATTTGACAAAATCATCCATGATTAAGAGGCAATTAAATTTAGATGCTTTGATTTAATTGTACTAGTATGTTTGTTAAATGTTGAGTGCAAAAATATATAAAGTAAAGACAGGACAAAAGTCAGCACGAACGAAGCTGGGTAGAACAGAACTCAGCATGACAGAATAGAAGCTGAGTGGAGTTAAAATTCAGAAACAAATCGAAGCTGACTAAAGTTGAAGACTTCTTCAGGAGCGGTTAAACAAAACGGAGTTGACCTTGAAGGAACTCAGCATGAACGTTGAACATTCGAAAAGAACAAACGGAGCTGAGTAACAGTCAGGACAGCATGAAGGATTCGTTCACTAAAAGACAAAGTCTGCCAATCTTCTGCACCAATAATTTGAACCTCGAAGTCACCTAAAAGACTAATTCCAAGAGTCATGGGACGTTGGATTATTGGAAACAGACAACTGACACAAACAGACAAACCAGACGCTAGAAGACAAACCTGACGCCTGAAGAAAATAGAGAAAGAGAATGGAGGTACAGTCTGAAGCTTTCCAGAAATTGTTCCCCAAAAGAGCCGTTTTGATGTTAACGGTTAGGACATTTCAAAACGATCAAATCTACAGATTTCCTTCTATAAAAGGACAATAAAAAAACTTGGATAATTACTAAAGCATCAAAAGAAAAATACAAGAGAGAAAGTTTAAAAGCACTCAAATACAAAAAGGATCTTACATCAACTGTTCTATGTGTAAATGCTAGATTGAGTTGTAATCATCTAAAGTGTTCTTTAGTTCAAAAAGAACAAGTCTGTGATCAATAGGAATATTGAGAGTGTAAAGCTGAGTGCTTGGTTGTAAGCATTTCAGTGGTAGAGAAATCTAGGTGCTGGGTTGTAGCACTTAGTAGGAGTTGAGTAGACGAATAGAGGAAGGTACTCTTGCATATTCAACTGCCTTGTAATTGGTTTGTGCTCTACCTTTAAAGAGCTCAGTATTGGATTCAAAAAGCCCGGAGGACTCTGGGGACTGGACGTAGGCAGAGAGGCCGAACCAGGATAAGTGATACTGAGTAATCTCTAAACTCTCTCTTATAATTGCATGTGTTGTTTGCTTTATTTACTCAGCATATAAATTGCCTAAGCTGATCCTAAGTAAGTAAGTTCTGCTGAGTTAGAAGCTGACCTCCAAGAGTATCAATTCCTAACTCTCAAGGAAACAACTTTGGTCAACATCTGACTAAAGCTGTCCTGTGATATATCTCACCAAGCTGACCAAAGGCTGAGTTAATAAACTCTCAAAATAACATCCAGTCAGCTCAATTAAAACACGAAAAAGTTATATTAGTTCCTAACCCCCCCCCCCCCCTTGGAACTAATTACCAGGGACCAACAGAAGGAGCCAATGAAATTCAACAATTCAGGCCAGTGGCCATGGGCAATTTCAATTATAAGATTATCTCCAGGATCCTTTCAGACAGAATAGCGCCGATTGCCGCTAGAATCACCTCTCCAAATCAATTTGGGTTCATCAATGGCAGAAGTATTCATCAGTGCATTGCCATGGCTTCTGAAGGTGTCAACTTACTCAAAAAGAAATGCTTTGGGGGCAACATGGCTCTGAAAATTGACATTAGAAAAGCATTCGACACTTTAGACTGGAATTTTTTGCTGGCTGTCCTAGACTCTTTTGGATTCTCGTTAAAGTTCAGGAACTGGATCCTAGAGATTTTAAAATCAGCAAGAATTTCAATAGCGATTGGGGGCGGAATCAAAGGTTTTTTCAGCTGCTCGTGTGGTGTCAAGCAAGGTGACCCGCTATCCTCCACTCTTTTTGGCCTTGCTGAGGATTTTCTGGGAAGATGGATAACCCATTGCATTGAAGATGGAAAATTTTCTCCAATGCGCTATACTGTCAAGGATAACTTCCCGTCTCACCTTCTGTACGCAGATGATATGATGCTATTCTTCCGTGCTTCGCTAAAAAATATGAGGTGTATCAGAGACGTATTTGGCTTCTATGAATCAATGTCTGGACAGGCGGTCAATTGGGATAAATCCCATGTCTTCTTTGGTAATCACATTAACGCCAATCGAAGGAATCGGCTTGCGGATAATCTTGGCATTAGGACTGGCTATCTCCCTTTTAACTATCTTAGTGTCCCGATTTTTCAAGGTGCCCCCAAAGCACGCTACTTGCAGCCCCTTCTGGACAAATTTCTCAACAGGTTTAGTCTCTGGAGAGGTCAATCTCTATCAATCGCTGGACGGTTTACTCTAATTAAATCCTCTCTAACTGGCGCACTTGTGCACTCGTTCTTGATCTACAAATGGCCGAGTGAATTAATTTCACGGATCAATAAGGCTGTTCGGAACTTCCTTTGGACTGGGGATGGAGACAAAAGGAAATCTTTCTCGGTCCCTTGGAGCGTTTGCAGCTTGAATACTGAGCACGGAGGCTTGGGCATCAAAGATTTCAAGATCTTCAATATGTCCCTCATATCTAAACTCTGTTGGGACCTGCTGCAGGGTCAAGGATTTGTTCTATCTCTGCTAAGAACTCGGTTTTTGGACATTTCTGGGCTTGAAAAAAGGATCATCTCCAACTCCTCCATCTGGAGTTCTTTAAGATTTATGTTTGGCATAATCAGAAATGACGCTATCTGGTGGTTTGGCGAGGGCTCCAGGCTCAATTTCTGGACGACTAGATGGATATCTCCCACTATTGCGGAGCAATTGGACATTCCTAGGAAATCTCAAGCTAAGCTCTACAGGCCCTTACATGAGTTTAGGAATCAGGGCGACTGGGTCAATTTGCATCTTCTACCGACTCTAATTCAGAACAATATTAGGCATATCGATAGTTTTGTTGATGAGGACTGCTGTATTTGGCTACCTGCAGAATCAGGAACTTTGTCGGTAAAGGAGGTTTATGCTAATCTGAAGCAAGGCGAATCTGTTAGCTGGAGCAAACTTTTATGGAACTCTTTTATTCCCCCCAGGCGTGCGCTTACCTCTTGGATGATCATTCACGGTAAGCTTGCGGTTCAGGAACTTCTGCAACGTCGTGGCTTCGCCCTAGCTCAGAGGTGCGAACTTTGCAAGGAAGCAGGTGAAAATTTAGAGCATCTGTTCTTTCAATGTCGCACGGTGGAGAGGCTTTGGAGGATGGTCTGGAGTGAGCACCTTGTAAGATTCCAGGGATTTTCTGTCAATAACTTCTACAATCAGTTCAGAGAGGTTCAGCTCAGTCCAAGGAGGAAAAAACGTTGGATTTTCTCGGCTTTAACTTGTATATGGTACATCTGGTATATCCGCAACCGAGCCATTTTTTATCAAGATCTCCCTTGAATGTGGCTGCTCGCCCGCGCCCACCACCTGAACCGAACTACATTATCGTAAGATGGATACCCCCTCCTCCTAACTGGTGGAAAGTCAATACAGATGGAGCCTATAGCTCAGACGGAAGAGCTGGGGCTAGAGGATTATTTCGGAATTACCGAGGTTTTGTGACTGGATGCTTTGCGTCCCCGCTGTCGAATTCTAATGCACAATTAGCTGAACTGCAGGCAATCATTTTAGCGGTTAATGCTGCCTGGGAGAGGAACTGGAGAAACCTTTGGATTGAATCTGACTCCTCCTATGCTGTCAAGCTCCTTAGTGCCTCCTCAAAGGAGGTTCCATGGAGAATCAGGAGGGACTGGTGCAAATGTCTTCTCAGGCTCTCTGAAATGAATTGGAATGTAACGCACATTTACAGGGAAGGCAACCAAGCAGCTGACCGTCTCGCTGAGCTTGGGCAATCTGCACACTCTCTGCTCTAGTGGCCGATGGCTCCGGACTCTTGTCAGAGGTTTGTGTCTGACGATGTGAACAATGTGGCTCACGTTCGATTTCTGTAATTTGGCTTGTTTTTCCTTCTTTTCTGTTTTTTCTTTTTTGACTCTCCCTCTGTATTCTTTTTTCCTTTATTAATAAGATTCGGGTCGTTGGCTGTGCCGGGGGTGCCAACCTAATTGGGATGTCCGGTCTGCCTTCGCGTCCCAACCTTTATTCAAAAAAAAATAGAGTTATGATTGAATATATACTAAAATGAGATAGAACCCTAATTTAAGAATGAAGATACCTACAGTTGATCAACCAAACTACGAATTATAGAATGAATATGCAGTAGATGATGTCCCAAATAACATGCAGAGAGTATATTAATTTCACAGGTTTAACATTTGAACACAACGTATTACTTAAATAAACACCAATAAAATACTTACCAAGATGACAAATTCACTAAGAAGAAGACGATTCAGAAGATGTAGATAATAATGGAGAAAACAGAGTTGAGTTTAGGGTTTTCAAAGATTAGCTCAATGAAGAAGACGAGTGAAAGGATGAGTTTATTTAGAATGGCCTTTTATATTCCTCTCAATTTGTGCGCGCTAAATAAATTTGCTAACTTTTTGCTCCCCTGCAAAAATTATAATAGCTTGCCGCTTTTTTGTTTTCAGACAGCCATGATAGTTATATATAACTAGTGTCATCTGATGATTAAGTGCCTTTTCAATTAAAATCGTGTTTTTTGGAGACGACAGACGTGTGTCATCGTAACTACACATGTGATTTGAGGTTATTTGCACTTAAACATTTACATATAAATTTATTATAGTGTCACAAAAAAACATTCAGACGACACGAAAACATATGTCTGTCATATATCTTGTGTCATGTGAAATGAAAAATGGCGTGGTAAGAGTTCAATATCCAGTTGGCCGATAGCATCCTTAACAATCAGATTGACCAAACTACAAATATCAATCAAGATCCTTTTGAGCAAGTATCTTTCCATCATGGCTTTAACCGCTAAAGAATATTAATGCAGAATTTTGTTATGTGATTGATAGATGAAAAATAATGATTTAACAAATCATGCATGTCTTGAACAACTTCTTTGCCTTTAAAAAATCTATCTTTTATAGTCGGGTGGTTGTATGGTGATCCTCCAACGATAATATGGACTAGTCCTTGCTCTTCTTTTATCCCTCCTCAGTTTCAGGTAGTTCATGTTGTTTAGTAGGAAAGTTTATTTCTTTAGGGGTCCCGAAAAGTTTATTTCTTTAGGAGTCCCTAACTTACTTTCTAAATTTTCTAGGAGCGATTACTCTTTGATTCTGAAGTAGTAATGTTGTCCATTTTTTTTTTAAAAAGACCCTATGAACTCGTGATGACTTCTGAAGTCCATGCTCATGACAACAATAATAATGTTGGTGAAAATTCTCACTAAATGGATCTGGGTATTCTTCAAGGATGATCTAATTATACGTTCCTGCGAAACAATGATAAATACAGATCCGACAGGGAACTCTACAACACTCAAGTTAGTCTAGACCTTAAAGGAATAAAGCAATAATAACTCAATCTAAGAGTAGAGTATGATATAATACCTTGAAAGCTCGAGAGCCCCCATCCTAAAATCATATCCAAACTAGGGCTAGACTTTCCATTTTTACTGTTTAACAAACAACTCTTATGAGACTACCTCTTAGACCAACTCTAATGGAGAGTTTTTTGTTGTTACAATCCTATGTGGGTTAGAGGGCGAGCCTTGGCGCAACGGTAAACGTTGTTGTCGTGTGACCAATAGGTCATGGGTTTGAGTCTTAGGATGGGCCTCTTGCCAGATAAATTGGTAATTAATATATTTTTTTTACTCTACTATAATTGGGCCTCATTTCACAAACCCTAAACTACAATTTCGATATTTTTTGTTAATTAATATATTTTTTTTACTCTAAAAAATTTTGAAAAATAAATCCTTCTAATGACTTGTTACTCCACTTTGTTTACTTACCCACCTAAGCCACAATTGTTCTTACAACATTGTGGATGTTCTTAGTAATTGATCCTAGAGAGGTCCTATTTCTTTAAAATATGAGTAATATATAGGATAGGAGTCAATGTTCCTAATCAGGTGAAACATATTTCTAAAATAATATATCGATCAATGTCTAGATAGAGCCCACCATGGAACATCCTGCCAAATATCATTTGGGACCAAATCCAAATTACAAGAGTCTTAGGGTTTGTGAAATGAAGTAAAAATAACAAGACTTAAATGTAACATATTTATGAGATAGTATTACATAAGGTGTAAATCACTAGGTAAATTAATTTTTACTGATAGTAATTAAAGTTTCAAACATATTATAAAAAAAGTTACTAAATTTTATTTTATTTTATTTCAATAAATTCAATAGACTTTTCAATTTATTTCAATAAACCAATACATTTAGAATGTATTGTCTAAAAAAAGTTATACCATAATCTAATATACAGTAGCGTTCACCTGCACCTTGAATGACCAAATATACGGTAGTAAAAAAATTAGGCTCATTATAATCCTAGATACAGTAGCAAAAAATTTATACCATAATCCAAAAAAATTATACCATAATAGCAAAAAATTTATACCAAAGGTACAGTAGCAAAAAATTTATACCATAATCCAATATACAGTAGCTTTGTTTGGTCATTCACTGTTAGATCTATGCTCATTATAATCCTACGATGGATATCTAAAACATCTTAAGGTGTAGATTTAACGATATTAAAGTACTAGATAGTAATGAATTTTTTTAAAATTTTATTAAATTAAATAATTAATGGTTAAAAATACTAAGAGCATAGTGATTTAGACTCTTAAGTTAAATTTTGAAGAGTTTGTGTCAAAATTGAACTCAAATAGCATTTAGTTCCTTCTTAAATCACTAAATACCCGTTTGTTTCCATCTCGAATTTTTTATTTTAAAAAGTATTTGGTAAAATTTTGAAACAGTTGTTTTAATAAAAGCAAACATGAATATGTAAACCAAACAGGTTCTAAGAAGCTTTATTTCCTCTCTATTATTGAGATGACTCTCTCCTCCTTATTTTATTTTTTTTATTAATAATTTATTATTGAAGAGTTGATATCCTTTCACTATTGGCAATAGTGTTCAAATAAACCTGAATCATTCACCGTTAGATCTAGATTTATTAGAATTCTAAGATGGAAATTCAAAATATACTATAACTTAAATTTAATATGGCCTCGTGAATAACCAAATCCAATGGATCTTGGCCTTTGCACTCGAGGGCTAATCAGCCTATTGGAGATGATTATAATTTGGTTTAGGCGTTGTTATATATCAGCCATTTGTCGCTCCGATTCGTCCCTCCTTCTCCCCAAACTCAACTTTTCATCCCTTTCCAAATTATTCATCCGAAATTTGCACGCCTTGCCGTGGAAATACACCCAAGTAAATGGGTTTCCATGAACCGAGCGTGCTCCTCACACGGGCCTTCCTCGGATATCTTTAAATAAAGTAAAATGAGAATAGATTAGGGAGAGAAGAACAATGTTAATGTAGTGTGGTATGGTAAGAATAAAAAAGAGAGAATTTTGGAAGTGAGCAATGTGACAAATACCCCGTGATTGATTGATTGACAGACAGACAGGAAAAACCCAAAAATGATTTGTCTACTTGCCAATTAAATTACCTATCAAAAGCCAGTTTTCACCCTTATTTTTAATATACTCTTTTCACCCATTTCTTGTTTAAAAGTTTTTATACTTTTTACACCTAATGTTTCCCCGGCCCTCCAAATTGGTCATTTTATCCCATCAACTCATCGAATGTCCTATTTACCCCCTTAACTCCATAAAAGTGATATTTCTCACCCCCTCAACTTGTCCATTTATCCCTCAACTCATAGAATGTTCTATTTACCCCCTTAACTCCATAAAAGTGGTATTTTTCACCCCTTACAATCCGCTACCGAAACCTAAATTGATAACTTTTTTTAAACGTTAAACTTATATTTATGCTATTTTGTAAGTGGAACCTAAATTGATACTTCCAACTTTTTAATGTTCTTGTTATTTGTATTTTTTATCCGTTCTTTCACTTTTCAACTTTTTTGACTACTATAAAGGGATAAGAAATGCTATTTTTATGGAGTTAAAAGGGTAAATAGGATTATAAGTGGTGAGAAATACCATTTTTATGGAGTTAAGGGGGTAAATAGGATATTCGATGAGTTGAGAATGGGTAAAATGACAAATTTGGACAAGTTAAAGGGGGTGATAAATACCATTTTTATAGAGTTAAGTGGGTAAGATAAGTTGGAGGAGTAAAATGACCAATTTGGACAAGTTAAGGGAGCTGGAGAAGCATGAAGCCTACTTTTTATAAAAAAAAAAAAATAAAGTAATTTAAAGATTCAATTAAGGTACTTCTTATATTATTTTTCCAAAACAAAGTCAATGTCTGTCACCCCCACAAAATTAACTGAGGATTCATCTGCTTGCAAGAGGAACTAAAAACGAGTCTACAAAATGCACAACTTTGATACAACCAATTTTTTATTTTTATTTTTGCCTAGTAAAGAGAAACTGTGTCATATATATATATATATATAACTAATTGAAGTTAATTTAAGTGGCTAAAGATCTCGAATCTTTTAAACTATAATGAAATTTAATCTTTTAAACTAATTAAAGTTATCCAATTTGTAATTTAGCTGTAATTATCTGAGAGCTAATTAAGTATAATGAAATTAAATTTTATGATAAAAATTGGCAAAACACAAGATTCATTTATTTTCTGTGAAGTTATTAACTTAAACAAATATAGAAAAACAGAATACTCATAGCTAACAACCATATTACAAATATGCATTTATTGCTATATTTTATTAGTACAAGAAAGAGAATTACTTAACAATGTTAAAATGAATATGGGAAGCACATTCTATGAATATTTCTCACCCACCAACTAACCAACAAGAACAAGATGTTCAGGCCAGGGTTTGTGGGTATTCATTAATTTCTGAGTTCAATCATGCAAGTACGAGAAGCAGCCTTTATCTTCAAGTAAAGGAAATATTTTAATTAAAAAAATAATAATAATAATTATTTTCCATTGTTAAAGAGAAAAAGGGGTATGTGAATTAAGGAAGTAGATGAAATATTGAATCAGTGCCAGTCACATAAATAGCTGTCTTTTAAATCACTACAAAATATGGGCATCTAATTCCTTTCCACAAATTTCACAGGCTGTCTGCTTTATTTATTTTTCTCAATCACACATTTATATCTCACACCTATCATACTGTTGGAAAACATATTTAGAAAAAAAAAAAAGACAGAAAGATGAAATTGTCCTGTTGAGCATACATAATATAAGAAAGTTGAGGTATTCCATTTCTTCCTCTTCAATCTGATTTGATCATAATTTTATTAACCCAAAATTTACTGATTATTTTGTGCACCAAAAGAATCCATTTGATGTAGGCCCTAAACCCATAACTGGCTAGGGTCTCAATAAAAGCTCATAAGGTTCCTTATCTCAAGCCCAGTTTCTGTCTAGCAATAAGAGCCGCATAAAATATAAAAGAGCAAAAATCTGGTAGTCTTCCATTTATCATATTGTTGGCTTATTATGCAATTATATTAATAAGAATTTTATTTCCAATTGGCATATATATAAAAATTTGGAGCAAAAAAAATGATTTCATAACTAAGGAGCAAAATGTAGTATTCAGTATACATCCATCATATTAGGGGCGTTTGTGGATATAATATTGACACAAAATTGGCATATAATGAACACATACCATGCTCCTCCTCGCTTTGTTTAGCCTTTTCCTGCACTAATGGCGGAATGCACAAAGTCCTCACACCGAGTAATCCCACCAGATAAAACATCGGCAAGTACGCCGATAATATCAAAGGCCTCCTGCAAATCAGATGCAGAATTCATCTCGTCAAGCCATGACAGCAATTCCTTGGAGAAACCCACCATTTCTCTCACATTTAACAGCCGTTCCTTCATTACCACCTCCCAACCTTCCAAATTCCCTCCCTCGTCTTCTGATCCGGTACTAGTTCCTTCTTCTTTTACAGGCGGTATGCTTGGTGATTTTTTAACCTTGAAGAAGTGCTGCAGCTGCTCAATCAAACCCGTGTAAACAAGCATAGGCCGGACAATCGACAGTAGGTCTCCAGCACTTCCACTTTCTGCTGTGGAACTTCTAATGGAACCTCCTGATTCTACTCTGACCATGCCAGTTGAAGGTGATGATTGCCTAGCTGTGGACCGGCCATGAGTATGCTGCATGTATGCGTGGTACATTCCACATTGCAGGAATGACCGACGGTGCTGTAACCATGAGTCATAGGACTCCGAGAGAAGTGAGTTCACCATCATAAATTGGACAGTTTCTTCAGTTCCGGGAGAAGGCTGTGATCCTGGTGTGGAAGGTCTAGGATCCAAAGAAGGTGAAGTTATGTATGATGACACAGCTTTGGCCATGCTACGGATCTGGGTTGGGCTTCCCTGTTCGAGAAGGTGTCGGGCCATTTGGATCATGAAAGGTAGGAACCGCGAGTTACTTTCCCTTCCACCACCTCTGGATTCTGCACTGAATGATGCTCCTGTTGCGAATCGAGCAAGCATCTATAGCCAAGAAGCCAAGAAAAATGATTATTATCCCAGAACATATGTAATACAAAACATAGGTAAATGCAATCAGAGATAATCCTATACCAGGACAATGTCATAAGTCAGCAGCCGGAGACGGCTTCCGTCAGCACGTCCAAGGGCATTGAGATTATCCCAATATTGGTCCACATAGCGAATATACTGTGCCAATGGAACAGATGGACCTCTAACAGGGAACAAGGAATTGCAGAGGGATTCATTGTTTCTGAGAGTAGCACCCTCCCACTCTTTCTTCTGTTTCTTGAGAGCAGCATCTGCTCTTTTCGCTTCTTGATGACATTGAAAATGAATAATGTTGAAATAACTAACAGTGGTGTAAACGCACTCTCCACGGGCACTTCCTGAAGTGCCAACTCCCAGATTAACCCGCTTACTGTAGGAATAAACACCCAGCAAGTCAGTAGGCCTCAAACTGTACCCCTCTCGGCAAACCATGCATGCCAACCCATCCTCCTCTTCCTCTACATCTTCCAAACCTTCAAGGATAGGACGAGCAACTACAATTCTTTCACCTCCGTCAGAAGCCAGTTCTTGTCGCATTCCAAGTCCCTGTTACGAATAACATAAAAGACACAGAAAAACAACTAAATCACTCATATATCAACAACAAATAACAATAAAAAGGTAAGTTTCTTGTCTGTAAAAATTAACAATACAAAATGAAGCAATAAGAATAATGAATGAATGTAAAATCATATCAGTAAATTGATTAATAACAGGAAAAGAAAAAATCTACTTAAAAACTCAGTGACACCTAAAAACGCAATAAATTTATACCCGTGAGTATAGATATGAAATGGAAACCTAAAACTGCATGTACCTGAAGTAGCTCCTCTCTCTTTCTCAAAGCTCGACGACGCATTTCATCCCTAGTGGCATGACGCAACTTGCGCACCTTTTCCTCCAAGAACCCATCTCCTTTTCCCTCCTTATTAGACAGTGTATCTAACAAGTTTTCAGCCCTTGCACCAATCTCATTTTCTCCAGGGACTCCTTCAAGAGCATGAAGCAGTGGTAGGATCCCTCCCTCATCAATACAGGTTTGAGTGGCCAAATGCCCCATAGACAATCCCCTTAGCATAGATAATATATGCGGGACCGATGGCAGTTTCAAACCTGTTGACCATTCTGCACTAGATTTAAACCCAGCCTGTCCAGCAACTGCAAAACTCTCCCTCAGATATTTGACAGCAACATCTGTGATACCTTTCTCTAGGATGATGTCCTTCAATCGTTCCCCACAGGAACTCGTCTTTAATGACTCAGAAACTCTAACAAAATTCTCCACCGTAAACCTCTGCTCACCTGCTTTCTGAGCAATATTCTCATCTTTTTGGTTGTCTTCATGATGTTTCTGCAACCGGTCAAATTCGCCCCAGTCTTGCAAGTATGGGTTGAAGTGCTGAATAAGAGCTTCCATTGCAGCAGGTTCACCATATGTGAGATAAGGCAAGATTCTCGCAACCATTTCGGTATTCCTCTGCTGTTTGTTTGACTTTTTAAGCCCTGAAGGGTGGCACAACCTCTCCAGGAACATCAGAACTATTTTTTTGGCCTGCTCTCCAGTACCAGTTTCCTCGTTTGTCACAGTAAGAACACTCTGTGTGGTGCTAATGTTATCACTCTCATTTGCCTCCAAAGTCAAACTCTCAACAATCAAAAGAATGCCTTCTGCCGGCTCCATAGCATCCACAGAGAAAGCACGTCTTGCTGTTTCAAGAAGAAGACCCAAAGCTCCAAGCCTCAACAGAGCCCTTCTATTTTCTTTAATCTTGCAGCAATGCATAAGGAGGTTAAGAACAGCAACCAACTGCTCCTGATTTGATTTGAAATCATCTCGCAAACGCTGTACATTGAAATCAGAATAAGGTTTTCAATATAAGATGTTTCAAGACATGTAAATATAGGTCACTTTGCTCAAAGTGAAGGTAGGGATGAAAATTCTAATCAACATCATGAACAAGCCAGTTAAATTGAAGTAAAATTAGCTTAAAAAGAACAAAATACCATCAAATGGTCCCAGCAACAAAAAGAACATATAGAGTATCAGAAATATCATCATCAAAAGACACATACTTTTTCACAAATATATATTTTGAACCATTCAAAAAACTGAACTCAAAACGAAAAGGTAATATAGTTCAGAGCCAAAAAAAAAAAAAAAAAAAACCTGTCTGAATTTTTTGCAAAAAGCTCACCTGGATCATGCACAAAAGAATTTCAAGCCCATCATACTCTCGAACAGCACCTGCTATTGCGAACTCAATCTCTGGATCTTGTGATTCTTCCCTATCTTCCTCCAACTCCTTAATCATAGGTTCAGTAGCTTCACCATCCAATCCCTACCAAGAGTAATGATAATTAAAAGATGATCAACTTGATAATACACATGCATACATACTGAACTTACAAGAAGGGTAAAAAAGTTGGGAACCAAAGATGCAAATTTCTCATCAATTGAGACAAAACTTATCCAAATAACTGTGAGCTATCAGTGATTAGAAAGGTATATAACCTGAAGTCTGTAAGTCACTGTCATGGGTGGAGAATCTCTCCCTGATGTCATGCCACTTGACGATATCAAGGAAGAATTAGGCATTGCGCTGGAGGATTGACTGGTTGACTTCTTCCACACTTGCTCATAAACCTGGGCAATGCTCAAATCAAGAGAGATGATATTCCCAGCTACCAGCAACTCCATGCCATAATCATCTTCAAGAAGGCCTAGCAAATCCAATTGATGGCAAATTTTATTTTTGACATCACGCATCAGAGGACCAATCTCTGCACTCGAATATGGATTCTTGGTCATTGATCCCCTGATAAATTCTTCCTGTGTGTGCGCCTTATTTAGAACCAACAAATATACAGACTCTGGTTTCGATGGGCAGATCAAATTGCAGAGCTGTTCCAGAATAAACTGCACAGATAGATAGATTTGAGTGCACATTAGCAGCTGGAAATTTCAAATTCATCTACGCACTTAAATATAATAATAAAAGAAGCATCAGGATTCTGTTTTAGATCTTAGTAACAACAACAACAACAACAATAATAATGATAAGAAGAAGAGGAGGGAAGGAAGAGTATGGGGCAGGGAGAATATTAACCACTAAGCACTCAATAATAGTTTGAGTGGCCGTTCTTTCAAAGAAATAGAGGGTTATCTTAACAAACAACATGCTGTCTAACCGAGCCTGGTTACTTAGTTTACCAAATTACAAGTCCAAATGTCTGGAACGACGTCATAAAATCAAGTACATAATGAGGAACAGGAAGCAAAGATAAAATATACACAAAGAATATCTTAAACAAGAATATCTTCAATATCTTAAACAAGAATTCGAGAAGCAAAGATAAAATATACACAAAGAGATAGTGGTAACACCATG
This sequence comes from Euphorbia lathyris, assembly GCF_963576675.1. Classification (NCBI taxonomy): domain Eukaryota; kingdom Viridiplantae; phylum Streptophyta; class Magnoliopsida; order Malpighiales; family Euphorbiaceae; genus Euphorbia; species Euphorbia lathyris. The sequence goes on from NC_088910.1 coordinate 96,444,394, forward strand.
CCTCTTCATAGTTATTCGATATTCAAGGTACAAACTTAAGAAGCAGCACTATTACAAACAAAATAGAGCATTGGACAATTTCTTCTTACCAAACAAGTCCGACCCTTTCTCTCCTTCCCATGGTTTTGTAGACCACAGATACAAGCTCGGATGAACTGTCGCTTATTTTCACTGCTTTCAAGCAGAAGACTGTCCAAAAGATCATTTAGAAGCCGATTGCAATCACTGATCAATTTTGTCTTCTGTACTATCAAGCCACGGATGACAATAAGAGCCTCAAGTATATCGGGTAGCAAATTGTCTCGCATAAATCTAGCATCAAGATGAACTTAGTTAAAAGGATGAAGGAAAAAACTCAGTAAAAAATATCAATGCAATCAAAAGTACCTTGATCTGATATTGGGAACCTCCAAAAATTTCCCAAGAAGCTCAATGAGCTTGTGGAGAATGAATCCCTGAGAAATATCAATGCGCAAACTCCTTTCCAGAGATTCGATGTTGCCCACTTCTTGGGTAATCAGCTTACAAATTATAGTTAAACATCCACGTACAGTTAAGAAGAGACGAGCATCTTCTGAATCAATCATCTTGAAAAGCAATTCAAAGTATTCTGCTGCACTTTCTCCAGCAGTAAGGGTTGCTGGCAGAAGCGCCATCAGCAAGTTCAACAACCTAAAACGCCTTGATGAACTCTGGGCACACAGTAAACTTATCAGCATGCACATCTCTGACCTAATAGATTGAGAGCAAGCACTCAACACAAGTTCTGTGACCCAGGATCCAAGCTCAAATGTGGACAAATCACCCTTGGATGTCTTACAAGCACGCCGCCTCCACCTAAGAGCATATTTGAGAGTAAGAAATTCAAGTCTCTGGGGTCGAGATCTCTGACCAGCCCCTTTGACTGCTTGAGACACTTTGTACTGCCTTCTCACAAAATCAAGATAAGATGCTCCGCTCTCCCATTCAGAATAACTCAGCAATTGAATATCCTGTGACTTATGAGAAGCATCCCAATTTTTTTCAGAAGGTTCTGGTGTTGACTTGCTACCGCTGACAACTGCACTCAAAGACCCAGATGTATTTGAGTTGTTATCATCCTTCAGCTGTGCTGCAGAAGAAGACTTTCCAATAGCATGCTCTTTATCCAATGTATCAGGCTTCGGAGGAGTGCACGCTTGAGATATGATTCTCAGACATGGCAGAATAATATGCTCAGCTATTGCAGGATGTTTGGCACCCAATTTAATGGATGAAAATAACAGCTGGAAAACAACACGTAATCTTGATTCCCAGAACTCATCAGCCAAGGAACACACTTCTGAAAGAAGTAACAGCTCCTCACGAGTGGCAACAGCAATGTCCATGGAGCGATGATGTTCAAGGCAGTACATCACTTTCTTCTGTACTAAACTGTTCAATTCAGTGACGGCATTTATATCACCTTCTGATAGAGCACAAAGTACAGCCCTAGCTTGAATCCGAGCTGTTTTTGGACCTTGATGAATATTATTTTCAAATAACTCAGACAAGATGCCAGAAGCAACAAGTTGTTTCTTCGAGTTAGTATGCTTGGACAGCACTTGTAAAATCTCCAAACACTGTGTCACGAAAGTAGTTGCACAACCATAGCAATTATTTGGAGACCGAGAAACCACAAATCTGGAAGCAGAAATTGCATCATCTGAATGTTTCTGGTGCAAGTAACTCATCAGAACTCGACGAAGTCCCTGAAGTGTCTGAACACTTTTGCTTACAGAATCAAAAGCAGCTTTGCACTTCTCACCATACAGGACACCCAGAAGAGCAATCTTTCGGTTTATCTTACATGAAGGTCCAGGCAATGAGACCATCATTTGCTGGACAGAATCTTTCTGTTGCGAATCCATTTCATTCTCACCAATGCTTGACACAATCTTGAGAAGTGGCTTTTTGAAACCCAAAAGTTGCTGATATCTCCTATGAGCGTTTTCTGATTCTGATTCTATGGCTGCCAAACCCCTCTTCATATCATCATCATTCTCCATGTTGTCAAATGTAAAACTAGGCTTTGCCATGAAGTTGAACTCAAAACGGCCATATTTGCTATACCCACACTCATTGCACAGAAAAGAATCCAAATTCTCATAATTTATGTTGCGACATTGCCTGCACTGATATGCATTCTCATGACAATTACCACAAATTCCATGTTTATCAGTGACAGGTCTGCTGCAACGTGGGCATTGAAGTGGTTCAAGCGATAAAGCCTGAAGATTTTCAAAGAAAGAATCCAGTTCAATCATAAAGTTACAAGCAGTAATTGGAATAGGAAATTCGACTTTCAGCTCCGTTTGGTTGAATGCAAGATGACAGCTCTTTGCACGCTTCCACAACGCCCAATTATTTTTCAACTCTGACAGATCAGCGACAGGCCTGTTGTTGTAGTAAAGGTTCAAGACTTTCACAGATTTGGATTTGCGCGCATCATGAACATTCATAGTCACTGTTTGGGTTGTGTAACTCCCCGTACATTTCACTATGATGCGGTTGTCTGTAAATTTTGTCTCAGATTTCAAGCTTTCCAGCTTCATCTTGCTGTAAGGCACCTCAGGAGAGCTGCAAGCAACACAAGGCTCACTTTCAAGATAGTAACCATCAAATTCCACAAGACCACTCAACGTGTTGTATATGCGAGAATTTGGATGATTAGCAATAAGCTCATTTTGAGAATGGAGTGTCTCAAAGATGCAACTAATCACATCAGCAGTTAAGCAGCGATCCACAAGTTCAGAATTCTGATGCTTTGAACTACTTTCAGGAGCTTTCCCAAGTAACCAAGTAACAAGTTCAGTGAACTCAACAATGTTCTGACCATACAATGGCAGGCTTTTCACTTTTTGAAGGAGAGCCAGTAACATTGTTTCCTTAAATGAATGTTTTCCATGATGCCATGCACCATAGAGAACACACTTGGCCTCAGAGCGCACAGAACTTGAATTCCATTCCAGTAAAAAGCAGTCAACAAATTGCCTCAAAACATCTCCACCCCTATCATTAAAGATATCAACTGCTGCCTCCATATCCAAATATGATTTCTCTGAACCAGATTCGGTTACCTCTTCACCTTTCTTCTTCTTCTTTGATTCCAGAGACTGAGAACTCGATTTTGAATTTGTTCCAGAGTCCCCTACTTCAACTTTCGTATGAGAGAGGGTCATATCTTTTCCTGAATAAAAAGCCAAATTTAAAAGTTTGAGTGTCTGAATGACAGACTCTTCACCAAAAAAGAAAACCCCATTCATCAGGAAAGGCAAAACATCTCCAAGCTTCAGACAATATTTCTGCCAATTTCGAGGACGTGCAACAGCCACCTCAGCCATAGTAGACAAGCACTTCACTATCTTCACACTTCTCTCGTATGGCACAGGATTTTGAAGGCCACCAGATTTATTTATGTGTTTATAAAGCTTTTTCATTTCAGTAGAGAACTGCCATGAATCCCGAACACTATAATAGTGAGTTTTACTTCCACAAAGATGCAGAAAAAGCCTCCGTGCATATCTTCTTACAAAGGTAGTGTGAGAATTATTGATGTAACTGCAAAGCACATCCTGATATCCATCTAGCTTCAAATCCTTATTAGAGGATGTCTTGTAGACCTTCTCTTTCTCCCCAGTCTTGTCATGCTTCTCAGGTCTAACCAAAGTGTATACAAGTCGGAAGGTGTTCTCCAATAAAAGCCTATGGTAATCCATAAAAATATCAACTCGATGGGCTTTTGCATATGAATCTGAAAAAAATGGAGAGAAATTACCAGCAGGTAAATCTCTCCGAACTGTTAATAGAGCCCCACATCCAGAACCAGAATTCAAACCATGTGCAGTTTCAAAATTAGCAGCAGGAGACTTGAAAACATTGACTAGCTGTTGCAGAATATCCATCAAATAATTAACAAATGCTTGGTTCCTTAGTGTACTACAGGCTCGGAGAAGTTGGGAAGTGAAATCATTTTTCTCTTGGCTATCCAAGGAAGACTGAGAAGCAGCTGAATTGACCTGGATAATGCTCTTATCATGGGAATCTAAATTTCCACTTGGTTTTGGAATAGAACCATCATTGCCAGGCTGGTGCCAGTTTCGGAGCATCAAAGTGAAGAACATAAAGACAAGAATTGCAACTTCCCCAAAAGAAGAACGGGCTTTGGCTACAAAAGGTTTACTGAGATCAATTTCATTCAAAAACCACTGGATCAATTTCTCTAAATTTAAAGCCTCTGGTTTCGAGCTGTCTATGAAAGGACCGCCCACAGCAGATGATAATCTATAGAACAGTTGCATGATAGGGACGGCATGAACACCAGAGGTTGTCTGCATCCATCCTTTCAACTGTCCCAGAAGTTCAGAGAGAAGCAAGGAATTTACAGCCCGTTTTGAAGCAGAGATTGAGACTGCATCGATCACTGAACTGGAGAAATTTCCAGATTCGTTGGGTTCCAATATATGAATTGAAGGAGCAGAACTTTGCATGTTCACATCCACTGCAAGAGGCATCAAATTCGATTCATTCACATCATCAGTGGAGAAGTGAATTTCATTGCCATCTCCCCCTAATGATTCCACCTCAATCGGGATAGCTGTCATAGGATGATCTCTAGAATGGGGTGGAGGAAGCCTATCTGCATCTAATACTTGATAACAAGCCTCACATAGATCAAAATCAAGACAGATAGTACAATGCCATCTCCGTCGGATTATAGGGACAGTGGAGCAGCCATCGCAACAATATTGAACAGATGAGGTGATAGAATCTTCTTCAATCATTACCTGTGCATTTCCACTAGCTGCCTCAGCAAGCCCAGATGCAGAAACAGCAGTATCTACAGCATCATCTGTTGCCAACATTGTCTGCTTTGGAAATGGCACCTGGAGGAATCTTGACGATATAGCAAGACTGAACAGGAAAAGAAAAGAACATGTAAATATGCTGAGAGAAAACAAAAGAATTTTGAACACGTACACATACAAAAAGGGTAACTATGACCTGCTAGAAGTTTGAACAGCCTCATTAGGAGAGAATAAAAGCTTCTTTAATAATATAACAGCAGGCGCAACAGAGAGCTCTATCGTGTCCTTTCCGTGCAAAGCCAGACATTCAGCATAACAATAAATAAGCTCTACAGAGGCTATCACAATGTTGTTCATAGTTTGGGTGTCAGGCTGCTCAAACTCGAGGATTCCCCACAATACTTGCATTAGTCCATCCACCACATCAGAACCTATATAAAAATTGAGAAGCAGAAAGCTGTTTCAATAATCTAAATACAGAATAAAATAAGTAGGCAATTACAAACAAGTGAATACAGAACATCGCCTTCCACCAAAAAAGGAGGAAAAAAAACAAAAAGAGGAAATCTTGGAGAAGAAAAGCCATTTGGGAGGAAGAACACAAGTTCAGGTTCTATATGACTGTCAATGGAACTAAGAAACACAGGTGCTGGATATCTGCATTTATAGAAGGATGAACATGGCATGACATAAAAATCCATTTGGATATGGATGAACATGAACAAGGTATTTCTTTTTTCCTTTTTGAGCTGTTCATGTTACTTGTATCTTGTTCTCCCTCTTAGTAATGAAATATATTGTTATACTTTCACTTCCTTGCATATATTTCCTACGAAAAGGAGCTGGCAAAACTTTGTGTTTTTATGCAAATCCAAAAGCTTCAAAATGTCAATAACTACTTAGTTCATCACAGTAACCCAAATGGAATTTGCCAATGACAAATGTAATTAGCATGCAAGTCCAAGACACTTATACATGACCATACACCATACATGCAGCAGATGTTTGCAACAATACCATTTGATTCTAGAAAAAGGGCTAAATTAGAACGACGATTCAATGCTATCTTAGATACAGCTCGCATCTGAGCAGTAAATTCTTCAACCATCCAGCCTCCTGTAGTTCCACCGAGCCCAAGCCTTGAAGATAACGCAGATGTTGATTTCACTACCCCATGAAGACGCATAACATCCTTAACCTGTTAAAAAAAGGTTGCCGTTAATGAATGGAACAGATGTTTGCATCTGCATGCAGAACTACTTGCACAAGTGCCTAGCGACAGATTCCATTAAAATAAACTGGTAAGTCTTTCTCTGCAAAATTATAACGTACACAGTTACCTGGTGATATTTATCTTTTTTGGGGAAAACAGACTGCAAAACACGGCAAGCAGCAGCTTGTAACAAAGGCTCTCTATCACTTTCAAATATCATCTCTAACAGCAACTTACAATCAAGCTCACTTGGCTCCATCTTCACATCATCTTCTTGGGACCTGTACAATGCATATAGCCTAGACAGGAGCTTAAGACCATCAGCTACTACCTGCTCGTGAATAGAAGCAGCCTGTATAGATCGACACTTTTTCCCAGATCCTCCGAGCAATGAGTTGGAACCAAGCATTTGAGCTTCCATGTCCAAAGCTTGATCCCATTTCTCCTTCCAACCAAATTCATCTTTAGCTCGACCATATACTTCAAGAAAGTCTATTCTGGGTAGGGTAGTACCATTGAATGTTGGGCCAACAGATACTACAAATTCTTCATCAGCAATGAGTGATTCAGCTTCAGTAAATGGAATATCATACCAAGATCTCATGCCTTCGTCAAACTTAATTACCCTCTGAAAAATGGTAATATCAGAAGGTATATGGCTTGCTGAAGTGTTACCCACATGCAGACGCAAACCAACCATGACAATATCAGGATTCGAGTTGGAGATAGATATCTGCGGAAAAGAAAAATTACAACAAAGAGTAATGATTATAAATTTATATCATAGCTAAGAAAGAACATTTATAATTCTGAGTTATGATAATATCGAAAGATTGCCACGGACTCCAACTGTCTAATACCTCAATCACAAACACACTGCACACTTTCATAAAAGCAGACCAGAAACATAATACATTAAATAACTTGAGAAGCAGAAAACTAGAAACTACAATGTTGCATTGAAACGGAAACGGACACCAGGAACCTTATTTCTAAGAAAATTTAGCTAGGAAAAAGTAATGGAAACAGACACGAAAAGCGGAAATGCTAGTGAAGAAGAGTTCCGTGCAACATAGGAAAACTACAAACCAAATACACAAATAACAGACAAACAAATGCTAATCCGTGTTTTTAGCACGCACTCAAGCAGCAATATACCAAATAGTCTCCGACGAAGTCCCTGAACTATGAAACATTTACAAAAATGACAGTATTATAGCTTAATACAGTCTCAAATTTACAAGTGAACTTGGTAAATACTCCGCATGGCTTCATGGTATAAATTAGAAAAGTTACTAAAAAAAACCAAGAAGACAAAAGAAGACAAGAACAAAAAGAGTAATTAGAAAGGAGAAAGCATTATACAAACAAATAAAGACAGAAAACCACCAAGAAAACCTAAGCAGTACCTTAAATCCTGCAGGGCTGGGACTCTCTAGAAAGCCATCCTCTGATGCCAAACTATTCTTTGCAGCTTCAGAATCTCCATTTCTGATGGCATCGCCACCAATTTTTACATCAGCGGTCATGCAAAATGTTTTCTCAAAAAAGTCAAGTGGGAATTCAGGTTTCAACCCAGCATACGCTTTATTGAGGATGCCTGCACCCAACTTTTTCACCTTATCAGCAGTCAAACTTGCTCCAGCATCAGATCCTGCAGGAATATGGAAGTATATCTGAAGGCTTCCATCATCATGTAAAACAAGACAGTGAACCTTGTCTTTAGATAGAGGCTTGTAAGCAGCTAAACCAACTAAATTTGAGGTCGAGCTAACAGCATGTCTCATGCATTGTGCATGTAATTCATGAGGCACAACAGATACAGTTACTGCTGCATTTGATTTCACACTGGAGAAGCAAACAAACAACCCACTGCCCATAAGCAACTCTCTCCATCGATGGAGACCTGCTGATCGCATATCACCATCTTGTCCTTCTTCATATACAAAAGACATCTCGGAAAGAGATGTTGCATCAGAGCTTAGTCGACCCATCAAAGTAGTGCCATTTTGGTATGATACAAAAAGTAATTTGTAAGTGGAAGAAAAATATAACGATGATCCCTTAGCATTGATCTCTCTGTCCTGCATCTGAATAATTTCTTTCAATGGAGTGGCCCCCACATTCCCCTCCATGGTCAACTCTAACCTGAACAAGCACCCTTTTTCAGAAAGAACAATCAGAAACATCCTTCCCTGAGAAGCCATAAGAAGTGTTGCATCAACAATCACATCATCATGCAATGTAAAGTAGTGCAGAGGACTAATGTTATCCTGGGACAGATCATATATCTTGATAAATCTGTTAGTCACCACCATTAACTTAACCTGAGAACCTGGAACCCAATCTATTCTTCTGATATATGCACCTTGCAAAGCAAGTTCAATGGCAAGACGATCAGTCACTTCACCACGAGGATTTATAGTGAGGACTTGGCAATCTTCATACCCAGCTACAGCAAGATAATTCTCAATTACAGAATTGAAAGTTAGATGCACAATTTCAAAGCGAACAACATTTCTCGAGAGAGGCTTAATATTAGTCTTGTCAGCTGTTACAGCAGCCATGGTAGCTTGTCCAATTAATTGCCCAACATCAAATATAGAAACTTTGTCACCTTCTCCAACAGCAAGTCGACCGCGATTACTGATACTGAGCAAAGATTTGGCCAGAGAACCACTAACCAAATGCGATCTAAGCTCCTTGGCATTTGGATAATCAGCCTTTATTTTCAAGTCAAGTGACCCAGCTTTATATGCCTTCTTCAATTGCAACAGCTCAACACCATAAGAAAGCACTTTGTCTTTGCCTAGAATTACTTTCTTATCTTTGGAAATATTAGATTCTCTTTTGCTAGTAATAGCAGGCAGCAATGAAGAGCATAGCTGAAGCACACGACTCCTAACATCAAGTTCTTCAAGCAACGCTTTGACCTCATCTTGAAGCTCTCTCGAAATAGATAATCTAAGAGAATTGTCTGCATCTGAAGAGAAATCCTCATCCAGGTCAGAATCACTGTCTAGCAACTGACCAGCATTCTCTGTGAAGGGCAAGAACGACTGAAAATTACTAGCACTACGCACAGGCGCACTATCACTTCCAGTAAATTTTCTAGGCTTCAAGCACTGGCAATTGCTACCTCTAACGCCACCTGCTCCACAGTCGCAAAAGAACCGACTGGAGCGAGAATAAACAACACGATGACCACGATGACAAACTTTTGCACAAACAGAACAACAACCTTTGGATACAGTCAGATCACAAGTATAACAGAAGTACCAGTGTTGTTCCATAAAATTGCTGCCACTGGATGTAAAAGTGCACACCTTTGAGGCAAGGGCCCTTTCGCTGTTGGTGTCTTCCTCCTCATCCTTATCTATGCTGGCTACTTCACCATCAGATGTTCCATCATCTTCATCTTCATCCACAGAATCACATTCAAGGGCTGTTGATCCCCCTCCTTGATTTGCAGAAAGAACCACAGTTTCAGAATTCTTCCTAGATCCTATTGGCTTCAAAGCAACAGCACCAGTGCCAAGACTACTGTCAGATAGGGACTTCCCTGACGACTTCGGCAGGATGCTCCTACATGATCCACAATCACTCAAAACATTTCCAAGGAAACCAAAGAGAAACTTCAGCCCTGGAAGCAGACGTTCATCCCCAGCCAGCTTCTCCATCAACATTACAGTTCTCTTCAGAAGCATTTTCATTAAGTATTCCCCTTTAGAAAGTTGAACAACAAAATGGAAGTATGACTTGGCAACATGAACATCAAATAGCAAAAATGCAGTGTCAAGCGAAGCCAGTACAGCTTCAAACAAATGATGATTTCCATTTATCAAATGTGTATCAGAAGAAGAGGGCACAAGACACAAAATGAAATTCACAGTTGTTTCTCTGAGAGAAACCGAGTTCCCTTTTGCACAGCTGAAACCGTTTGAAGCTTCATCCACAATACCTAACAGCCGTTTTTCCAACCATCTGGACAGACTAAATGTATCCATCTTGAAAATTTTCTCCTGTGCCTTCTGTTTGAGATATGGACAAAAATCTCCAGATAAGAGATCAACGAAAAAATTAAGCACCTTCCCGTTTACTGATTCAGCAGAACATTTATCCAGAGAGTCTAATAAAATTAACAAATCACCACGAGGCAACCAATGAAACTCCTTGACTGCTTCTTCTTCTGCACCAAGATAAAATTTGAGCATTGCAGATTTCACTGGGTCCTTCCTAAGGCTTTCTGCAATATCAATCGTCTTACTGATTACCCAATCAAGGATGCTGCTATCACACTCTTCACTGGCATTGATTTCTCTTAAAAACCTTTCCATGTGTTCCATTAGAAATAGATCAGTATAATCTGACAGTGCAGAGCCAGGACTCAGGTTTACAAGAATGGCATCACACTTTCCTTGAATGCTCTCAAATATTCTATCAAATCTGATGATCATCACTGAACTTACAATCTGGGAAACAAGCTCCCTCTCCTTGCAGATAGTTTTGCTCAGATCTTCTAGCCTAAGCAACCTGTCCAGAAAAAAAATTATCCCCCTAATGCTAAGAATAGAAGACAGGAGGATTGCACTTGACGTTTGCAGCTGACAGGGAAAACCATGCAACACACACTCCCAGAACAATTTGCATTGAGCACTAGGAGCTCTTCTGTCAACTAAAGCATCCCACTTTGACAAAAGCTCAGAAAAAAACCGCAGTTGACAAGCACTGACACCACTATTCTTAAGGAATTCATCTTGAAGGCATTTGTCGAAATTAGAGTGTTTGAGAAGTAACAAAGATGAAAAGCCATTACCAACGGATTGGCCATCAACAGTAGCAAGGAACGCCTTTTCATAAGTTAGCAAGTATTTGTTCAACAAAGATGATAACATCCTCAACAGCAACAAAACTTGACCACCTTCAATTAAGCAGGAAATCAGGCCCTCAGATGCATTGAGGCATAAATTGTCCCTAGTAGTATTTTCAATCCAGAATGGACTCACACCAGGGACTCTATTCTTCACGCAGTACTGGCATATGCCAAAATTAAATAAGTTAAGCACCAGAGATAGCCAAAATCCATTCCTCAAAAAATCCCAGCCTAGTTCATTTATATCCTCTGGCATGGACACAACACACAAATGTTGTACCACACCGATTACTTCTGGAAGGTTCGTGCCCTTGCATATATCATCACCGTGGGCTATAAGTGAACGGCTGAAGTGAAAGAAATACGCAACATCAGATATATCTGGAGAATGGGTCTCACTCAACAGAACCTGATTATTGAGGGTAGAATTCAAGATAGGAATATCCAAACAAAGTGAGAACATGTATCTTTCAACTATAAGGTCTTCCACCACTGCTGCTTTTCTACCTTTCCACAACCCCAGAATCCATGAAAAAGTTGCACATACATCATTCCAACTCAGGCATAAAGGTTCAATAGGCATTTCATCTTTAAAAAGTGAAGGATAAGGAGTTGAAATATCAATTAGTTGATTGATCAAGCCACTGATGGAAGGATCAGCTTCAGTCCACGAACCCATTACAGATTTCACAGCAATAGATGCCCATGATGCCATCTGATCATTTAAACTATCAGGCAGGATTGGACCAAAACCTGGAGGATCTCTCAACTTTGACCTCATATCTAAGAGCAATGATGAAGGACATGTATGAGGATGAAAGATCATATGACGAAGAAGTAAGATCAACCGTGAGACGAGTAAAGCCCAACATGACAACTGTGTGGTAGAAAAGCCAGAAGATGGAACATCAACTGCTCGCAGAGAAGCAAACACTAGGTTAGCAAGTGCTGCTTTCTCACCTTCTGATGACAAGTGGAATGCAATTAAAAGAATCTCAATGTGAAACACTGATGGGAGACTCCCAACAAATTCCTTGATAGAAGGGCATTTTGAATAAACAGCCTTTACCTTATCAACAATGAAATCCACAAATCCTTTGTACAATTTGGTTCTCAATTGGTTACCAGATACACCCACCCTTGAAAAAAGCATATGAGATAGCAATATTAGGGTCTGCTCATCATAAACAAAAGTATCATTTTCAACATTCAGAATTTGCTCAACAAGGTACTCCTCAAGAGTACTAGATAAAGCATGACAAGTGAGAAGTTTGTGCAACAGCTCAAAGCAGACTTCATGAATATGCCCATTATTCCTCTCATCATGTGATGCTGCATTTCTATCAAACGACTTGTCATCTGAGCAACAGCTCTTAGAGCTAAGAATAGAAAGCAATATATCAATGTGGTTCTCTCTGAGCCCTTCACAACCATCCTTAAAAAGAGGAGAAAATCCAGGTGAGTAGATACTCTCTTTCAGAAAATTCAATATTTCAATGGCAGCTTGCATTGGCATATTGGAATTGCTTGAGCAAGTATTGACAGAAACTGGAGGCTGGTCATATCCTTCAGTAGATCCCACTGAGCGGCTTCCTTCATAGAAAAGATTGCCAAACAGGGCTTCCTCCTCATGGCAAACAGCATTTTCCATTTCTGAAGGGTAGTTAGACTTTGAACAATTAGAATGTGATCTCTCCACTTTTGGCCTCAGTTTTACTCCTTCGCAATGGAGAAAAAAAATCAGATGCATCAGATTGTCCACCCACTGTGTTGAAGAGGGGAATATGATTTTCAATAATTCCTCAATTTTAAACCTTTTAACCAAAGGAACCTCCTCAGAATGCACATGACATGACGGAACATTATTCAGTAAATCAGCAGAACTGCCAATAAGATCTGCATCAAAGCCTTTCAAATCAAGAGCATGAAATGTTTGCCGCTTCAGATCCTGAATGAGTTTCAACATATAAATAACAGATTGAGGAAAGTATACCAGAGGCAGCTTTGGGTCCACGACTGAGTTATTGTATCTCCATAGTGAAGAATCCAAATTGTCCAATAAAGAAGCAACTATACAAGTTTCAATATTCTGAAATGTACTGCTGTGGCAGAAAGCAACTTGGACAAAAAGAAGAAACTCTTCTAGCAGCGACAGTATGAGATCCTCTGATCTACCCTCAACAGCAGCTTGGTTATTTGAAAATTCGAAGCTGATTCTAAACAAACTAGGTAAAGCATCAGCAAACAATGCAACTTCTTGTAATAGTGAGGCATCATATCCAATATGTAGAAAGTCCTTCATTAGATTCCTGAGTAATTTTAAAATCCTCAAGCCAAAGGGCAATCTCCTACAAATGTCTGAACCTGCCATTTTCTCATCACACACATATGGAAGGCCAATTAGCTCTCTGCAGCATGACATTAGACGACAAACACAATCCACATGCATAATAGCCCAATGCTGAGATAGAACAATAAAATTGCTCAAATCTTGCTTTGGCCTGTGCAACTCAAGAGACAAACTCTCAGGTTCAATTCTCTCTGATGCTAAAGTCCTCAGTAGTTGATCCACCGGTTTCTCTCCCTTTGAGCAACTGACACCTTGTTTGAGACACAGACAGAGTTAGAAAGCATATTGTCAGTGCACCAACAGAGCAATCAGACCAAATAACTGGGTGAGTTAATGAGTAAAACATACCTTGAAGACTACATTTTATGTGGCTTTCCAATTGAATGCTGCAGCAATCACCAGAAACCATTGGCAACAGTTCCAAAAGAGCATTTAGAGAGCAAGAACGACATGAATCAGGTACTTCATCAATACCACCCATCAATGCCAACTCCATAAGCAGCACCACATTACCCTGATAAAAATAAATATAGTATCAACATATCATATAAGAAACCAAAACATAAGTCATCAAACATAATGCTATAAAAGCGAAATTCCATTTATAAAGAAATTTGTAAGATGTTACATACAAACAACATTAACAGGTCCAAATTTTGTGGTATACATGTGAAACAATATATACATATACATGTTCTTTTTTCATAAGAAAATAGAAATATCAGACACACAAGCATGCAATTCTCCCTTTGCATAAGTACATAGGACTACCTTACGCGCTCAAATATATATGTGCATGTCTGTATTTGTGTGCTAAACAATTTTTATTTCTGTTAAAAGAATATATTATATTGGTGCAGAAAGACTAACAAATTTATTACTGTTAAAAGAATATATTATATTGACACAGAAAGAATGACAAATAGTATAAAGTAAAAACTTAGAAACTAAATACCTTGAGAATTAAAATAAGAAAAGTAAAATGTAAGCTCAAAAGTAAGAGACTTAACTTTAGTATTTAGTCTTATGCAATTTTCTTTTCACCATAAAGCCTATTAAGTTCAAATCGAAAAATGAAGAAGTATCTAATAGGTAATAGACAATTTTATTCACATTTAAATGATAATTAAGAATAGCTATTAATTCTAGCTTTGCCCAGATCAATATGAAGCCAATATGCACTATATTGTCAGAATAGAAGATTTTATAAGCAAGAAAAAAAAAATTATCCAAGGAAAATAATAACTCGTTTAAATTGAGTTAAATAGTTCCACGTTTTGAAAACCGAAATGCTTAGAAACTTCAAAGAATTGTTTTGAGTCGTGTTAATTTAAGAAAAATGGAAACTCATCTCTTAGAATACAGATGTATTTCAAAAAGCGGCAAATTAATCAATATCTTAATCAGTTTGTCATATCAAATTGAATCCCCGTCTTTAATCTGTCAAATTAAATATCTTTATGTTTTCCTTCTCGTATAGCTTGTATTGTATGTAATCCTTTTAATTTTATATAGAATAAGGTTCAATTTTGCCTCCAACATTATGAGTAGAGAGTAATATAACCCTTAATGTACAAAAGTATAAATGTTACTCCTACCTACATTCAAAATTCTAGAACCATGTACTCTTTTCCTAAGGGGGTCTATCAGAAAACTGCTGGTAATTACCGATGGATTTTACCATCGGTAATTTTCATAGGAATTTACTTGAAAACGGCTATGTTGAGCTAGGATTTGCAAGATAAAGGTAACATTTCACCTTTTTGCACATTAAGGATTATTTTGCTGGTCTCCAAAAGTGTTAGGGACATATCAGTACCTCATCTCTTTTACATATAAAAAATTCAAAATATAGACCCATAAATTTTGAAGTTATAGATATACTCCTAAATGTTTATTATTTATAGTTTTATAAATTTCTGTTTTGTACATTTTTACAAATATCACTTCCTAGTGTCAGTTTCATTTTCATGCAACATAGATTAAAATTATTAAATGAGAAAAAACAAAAAGGAGCAACAAACTAAATTTCCAAATACAGACAAGGACAAAAGAAATTATTAAATAGGTGAGAAAAACTTAGAACATGACTAAAAACTATTTTCCCTAGCCAAATATCTGCTTACCAGTAATAATGAGCAGCGCTAATCCCTCTAGGAAAAAGCTATGTTGCAAGGAAATTGCAAGGTGACCTTAATTTTCAAAAGTTTCTATGTTTCGGAAACATTTCAGTTTCCAAAGCTCTTGGAAACCAAAATGTTATGTTTCAGGTCACGCTTTTGTAATTTAAGAAAATTGGAAACTAGTTTCTAAAACACAATGTGTTTTAGAAGGAGACGACACATTATCAAATTATCAAATCTTCTAATGAGTTTAGGATCATGTGCCAGTCACATGCAACGAATCCATAACTTTTTATCGATCATCTCCTTCAGGCGTTCATAATCATAATGAAAAACTTGTTTTCTTTCCTATCATAAAACTTACATGTAATTTTTCTTATTTTCTATATATTTAAAATTACAAATAATTTTAAAATTTATTAAAATACTCCTCCCTTTTCAGTATTTAGTTATTTACATGTTCCTCCACGTTTCAATCTCCTATATTATTTCCAACTATGGTTTCCTAGTGTCCAGTTCTGTTTCGGTATCAATTTCTGTTTTCGTGCAACATAGGTTAAAAGAGAAGAAAAAACAACAAGGCACTTCTCAAATAGAAAAACAAATCAGCATATATGTTATACTAAAAGCATCCATACATACAAGCAGCAACATAGGCATGAGATGATAGAACAAAGGGATTCAAAAACAAAATTAAGAATAAAAAATGCAATTGAAGAAAATTCCAAAATACAGTTGTCAAACAAGGTTGATATAGTTTAAATCCCCATTTAAAGAATCAAGAATTCAATTGCAAGATTTCAACCAGAATTCTCAAAATTAATTGAAGTAATTTATGAAGATGCAAATAAATCAAGTATAATGTAATTTGACCAACATGGGACTATAACTTAGACAATAGGAGAAGTGATATATAATATACTAAGTTACTAACATATTCTGTTAATAGTAAATCTTAAGTATGAACATGAAATCATAAGCCATGAAAATATTGTGCATGTACAAACTCCCAAAAAAAATTATAATGGTGCTAAATTAGAAGGCCGGGGTATAAGAAGTAACGACAAAGTCGCCAACAATATAGACCAAAAAATGAAATAAAACTGAAATAGAAAAAAAGACGAAAAGGGGGTGAAGATGAGAGATAATTCCAATCAAGCACTACATGATTATAAGAAAAACATTTTTTCAGACAGCTTAACCCCAGGATCGATTAATCTATTTCAACAAG
Organism: Euphorbia lathyris; assembly: GCF_963576675.1. Classification (NCBI taxonomy): domain Eukaryota; kingdom Viridiplantae; phylum Streptophyta; class Magnoliopsida; order Malpighiales; family Euphorbiaceae; genus Euphorbia; species Euphorbia lathyris. Next base: position 96,461,010 of record NC_088910.1, read on the forward strand.
ATAACAACTTTTCTCATTTTTATAGAAGTACTAGGAACACATTTATAATGTCTTTGCAAGGGAGATAGGTCAGGCAGATCGTAGTTTCATAATTCCTTCTATACTCATGCAAAGGAACAGCACCTGGACGAGACTTGAAGTGCGGTTCAGCTAGATCGATAGAGTAATTGGTTTTTTTTTCAAGGAACCAATCAACCTAAAAGCCTAGATGATAGGTAAGGCCTAAAAATAGTTCTTATGTATTATTTCTAACACACCCCGCACACAAATGCCCTTTGGGCATGAAGGGTGCACAAGACAGACTTATTCTAACATGTGTTGATTCAACAATAAATAGTGTTGCCAGGATTTAAACCCTTGACCACTTGATTAAGAACTAAAAGCTTAGATGATAGGTAAGGTCTAAAAACAGTTCTTATGTATTATTTATTAGAGTTCTTATGTATTATTTATAACACACCCCTGCACACAAATGCCCTTTGGGCATGAAGCGTGCACAAGACAGACTTATTCTAACATGGGTTGATTCAACAATAAATAGTGTTGCCGGGATTTAAACCCTTGGCCACTTGATTAAAAACTAAAAGCTTAGATGATAGGTAAGGTCTAAAAACAGTTCTTATGTATTATTTCTAACACACCCCTTTGGCCATGAAGCATGCACAAGACAGACTTATTCTACCATGTGCTGATTCAACAATAAATAATGTTGCGGGGATTTAAACCCTCGACCACTTGATTAAGAGGCTATGGTACTAAGTCAAGGAACCAATAAACCTTGAACCTTGAACCTTAAGATGATGGGTCACCTAAGAACAGTATTCATATATTCTCTGACATTTTTAACAACTTTTTTTAATATTTATGAAAATAATAAGCTTGCATCTCTTACATAGTTGTCAAACAGGGCAAGCCCAGCTAGTCAGACCAACTTCAATCGAAATCAAAGCCCAAAAAGGTTTGATTTGAACCAAAACCATCTTTTCCAAAAACCCATTAAAAACCAGTGACCCAATAGTTTAACAGGTGACTCAAATAGTTGAACAAGTCATGGGTCAAGGGCCAGTATTCTTTCAAGAAATTGTTTCTTTAAACAATTTAGTTTAAGCATATTGTTTTCAGTAAAATATTCATTTCTATTAATTATCAATATTAAATGTAAATAAATTTATAATTAGTAGATAAATAAAATACGAATATCATTTATTTATCTAACTGAAATAAATTATTATAATTACTCAAATTATCTTATGTTAAATCTTAGGATATAAAATTGTATAATTTGTTAAAATTAGATTATATATTACATATACTGAAAAAAAAAATTATATGAAAATAGATTTGCAGTATAAATTGGTTAGCAAGAATTTTACTGTTTTTTAACTCCATACAACTATGTTTTCGTAATGAAAAAACTAAATTGAATTATTACATTATATGTACAATAACTAGTAGAGATCAATCAAGCAAATCATATTTTCATACTTCCTGCTATAATCTTGCAAAGCAAGAGCACATGTACAAGATCTCAAGAGTTGTTCAGCTAGACAGATTTTGTTGGTCATGTCTTGGGAACATATAAACCATCATTTGGATGGAAAAGGTTTAACAAAACCATGACTTGGAAAAGTTTAAAAAGGCCATGAGTGTTTCTATTAAAGCCCATACAAACAAAATCCTGTATGGATTTCTTTCAGGTGTCAAGTTAAACACAGTGCGAGCTATTATGAATATTACAAATACAAGTTGAACGCCTATTGCCTATATAATATACTATCCAATGGCACATAAATGTGTATGTAGAGGTGGCCAAGTCAACAAGCTGAAGCGTGCTGTCTACTAAGAGGCCTTATGTTTCAATACCTTAAACTCTACAAGTTGCTATCTGCTGTAAAAGAATTGCCTTTTACTTTTTTTCTTTTAAAATAACAAAAGAAAATGAAAATAAAAAATTTCAGGCAAGTCCAATAGAAGGTAACTATTTTTCGTTACCATCCCATAAACAAGCAATCTATTTACATGGGTATGCAAATTTAGAACACAACAGCGTACAGATAACATCAGACATCATCCTAATTGTTTCAGTACTTCAGTGATATATCACGTTAAATGACTAATGACTATTACTGTTCAAGTAACTGAAGCTTTAAACAATAACAAACTGGCCAACCTGTTCAGTGATTTTACAGAAAAAGGTAAATTTAAACAACTGAACCTTAGTTCACTTCATTGAACTGAATGGTTAGACCTCAAGTTGTACTTTATAAAATTAAATTTTACAAAAGAGGCAATATCCTTTCACATATTAATATTTTGCAAACAAATTTAAAAAATCACACAAACACACGCATATGTCTAATCAAAAGTATTGCATACTCCACTACCCTACGCCCTGTTACTATCCAAAAGTAGCCTAGATGTCAAAGTTGTTTGCCAGTCTTCAGTTAAGTTTACATTATATCACCACAGTAATAAAAACGGAAAATTATAAAATGATGAACTTTTAGAGAAAAAACAAAAAACGTGTGCAATATTAAATCATAGGCAAACCAACAAGGCACAGCGTTCACAGAAATCAACAAATCAAACCTAAATGGCACAAAAAAAATCAGCCAAATAAGTACAATTCTCTGTGCATATCCAATTGCCAAAAACTGGAAAGAGTATAGTAAGGATAGAAGAGAAGTTCAGCAGAAGCTAATCACAGCATGACTTCAGAAAAAAAACACATACCTGTGTACTTAAATCATCGCTGCTGAACTCTGACCTCTCCAAATAACAAACAGCAAACTCCAGCAATTGCTGCCCAACTGCAACAACTATAGGCTCTGACTGCTCCACTGTCCAGCAATCACACCACCAAGCAATAAAATGAATAAACAAATATTGCCTCAAAAAGAAAAACAAAGAACCAAATAAAAAATCTACCTGATAGGGATCTGGAAGCATAAACGATAGCGAGACCTAAGGAAACAACTGAATTAATCTGAGAATCAGTCCAAAATTGGAACCCTAACTTGTTGTTCTTGTGATCAGTATTATGATCAGAATCAGCAGATTCAATCGTGGAAACAGCTTGATTGACGATGAGATAAAAGAGCTCAAGGCCATGCTTGACGGAATTATCAGAGCGAATTCTGAGAAAGAGACTGGCCGGACTCAGTTTCTCTTCGAAAAGAGATTGATGAAGTATTTTCAAGTGGTCTGCCATAAGCAGTGGCGGAACTAGGAATAATATAAACTCATAGCCACCTGAAATTCAATGGAATGGACTTAAGAACCTTTATTGAAACTTATTCCACAACTTCTTCCACCTGAAATTTTTATACTTTCCATTTCAACAACAATGAAAATAACATATACATATACTAATCCTTTGAAAATTTAACAGCATGCTACTCCTTTTAATTCTGAGCAGATTTTTTTCTACTTTTCATAATTCAATAACTAAAACGAAAACAACAAAGTACTAATCCTTTCAATCCTTTCAATTCTATTCACACCTAATCAGCAGTCAATCAATCAAGTGAAATGGAAAGAAAAACCTATTGAAACACAAATTAAAAGATACATCATATATATACAAACCTAGGGCTAGGGATTCAAAATACAAATCAACTAAATTAACCTACCTGAAGATTAATTCCGGCGAAGAACACAGATTTTAGGAGCAGCGGCGGCGGCGACTAGCTTAGTCCTGGGGGACGACGATGTCGGGGTTGAGTCCAGGTCACCGTCGGTGTTGAGGAAGGGGACGAGACTCAAGAGCTGGAGAAGAAATCGAGGAGTTGAGAGACAGAGCTTCCTAATTTTGAGTTCTATTGAGCGAGTTAGATCAGTGCATTAGGAAAAAGGGGTTTTGTTTATGAAGAGGATAAAAGAAGAAGAAATGGAAGAGGGGGGAAAATGAGAATGGCGGTGGGTTAAGAATTCTTTTGGTTTGCTTCGTATGCAAGGGAAAGCTATTTTCAATAGTGATTATTCTACCGGAATCTATTTCATTTTTCATACTGCTTTTATTAGTTTATTGAACATTTAAGTTTGTACATTAATTGAAGTATTTATGTAGTAGTAGATAATTTAAATCAAAAACATTTACATATATACAAAATTAAGCCCCGGCAAATTCTTATAGTTTTTTCATAGATAAATCTTATTAATTTATTGGAAATTAGTGTGACAATCTTTAAATAATTTTATTTTTAGAGGGTTGCAATAATCTGTTCTCTAGTTGGTCCTATGGTCTTATGCTGAAGAGCGACAGTCGAAACTTTATATATATATAATATTTAAAATAGACAATGGATCTAAGCTATGCCGGATATTTTTGAAGGAACTAGAGATTAGCATGCAGAACGTTTTTTTCACCTCTATGGGCTCGATTATGTGGTTCTATTTCAGTTGTTGTTATATGGACAGATGTGTGATTGAAGGGAAGTTTCGAGTAGGAATCCATTCATTCCGCTCACAAAAAGAGAGAAAGTCTCATTTGTACACTCACTCTAAACGGATCTCGCCCCACTCCTTCCTTCTTTGGATTACTTATTCTTGTAACTCTAGTTAGAACTCATTTTTCTCTTCCTTTCAAAAGAACAGTGACAACGATTGGAGTATAACCCGATTATTCATTTTAAGTAGGAGTAAAGTTCGCTTCTCCTTACCAGAATTCACCAAAGGATTCTAACTTTAGCTCGATGCCTTCCCTCCTCGACCAAATAGTCTCTACTAACGTACAAAGCTTTGACCTTTCGACAGAATCGAGTTGATTGAATCACCCGGAAATAGAGTCAAAACTAGAATATCGCATTGGGAAATCTCCTTTTTTAATATAACCTTTCTGAGCGATCTCGCTTATTCCTTTACTCCGGAGACAGAGTTGTGGCTGGTTCACCTGCCTATGAGCTACGGGCACAGACTAGCTTGATTCATTCCTTTCCGCAATACCTAAAAGAAAGATGATTGTTTACCATGTTTTTGTTCATTTTGCAATCGGAAAACTTTCATTTTCCTTCGGATACCACGTTATTCATTAGTCCTAAAAATGCTTCCATAGCCAACACAAAGAGATATATGGGGGCATTGGGTCCCCTTGCCTCAATCCTCTGCCTCTAGGGAAGAAGCCATTCAATTCACCATTAATCATAAAAGAAAAACTGGTTACAAAGTGAATATTTATTAATGAGAATGCCTTCAAGGAGTCACCAATAACTAATGTGCAGGAGAAAGCGAATGCAAATGATCAGATAACAAGAGTTCGGGCTGGACTTGGACACGAGAACATCCCTCGCTTGTCTATATTGAATAACAAGAAGATTGTGACCGATATACAAAAGGATTCAGATAAGAAATGGAAGAATACTCCTAGTAAATCTAGTACAAGTAAGGTTGGACATGTTGCTAAATAAGTTGTTGACTGGGGTTCCGTTTTTTTTTTGTTTGTTTTTTTTTTTCTTATGGATCTTTTATTTTGGAATGTGAGAGGTGCAGCGAACAGGAAGACTCGCTTACACTTAAAAGATTTGTTGAGACTTCATCGACCGAATGTGTTTGCTCTTCTGGAAACAAAGGTCAGCGGGGCCGCTGCTGATCAGATTGTTAAGAATTATAGGGACTGGCAGTGTCATAGGGCGGAAGCTCAGGGTCGGTCTGGTGGTATATGTCTCTTTTGGCAGGATGGGGGTGTGAAGATGAAGATCCTTCAAATGCATCACCAATTCATACACTGTAAAATACATAAGAATGGTAGGGTGCAGTGCATCCTCTCAGTGGTTTATGCCTCAATATGCGCAACTAATAAACGGGCATTGTGGGAGAATCTAATTGATCTCAGCAGATGTATTTCAGAGCCTTGGTTCATCATGGGCGATTTTAACGATATTAGTAGCATGGACGATCAGTGGGGAGAAAGCTCTCAATATGGGACCCGGGCTATTAATCATAAGAGTTTGATGGATGAATGTGGGGTTTTGGACTTCGGTTTTTCTGGGAATCGGTTCATATGGAGACGCCAATTGCTTGATGTTCGATTGGACAAAGTGTATGGTAATGAGTGTAGCAGATCTTCTTTCCCCGAAGCCTCGACTATCAATCTTCCCTTCCACCATTCGGACCATGCTCCTGTTTTGTTTAAGGTGAAGGGGTTGGTGGGGAAGAAAGAGCTGAGACCGTTCAGGTACCTGATGGCGTGGGAGGAGCATGTGGATTTTAAGAATATCATTTAGAACTTGTGGGACGGGAAGGTTCATCCGTCTGTGGTTTTTCCTAACTTCCAAAAATAGGCGGTTGAGTGGAAAAGAAAAATATTTAGGAACATTTTTGTTCGTACCCTTAACTGGAAGATAGCAAGATGGCACATATTTTTCGTGAAGTATCCAGGGATGATATCAGAAAAGCAATATTTGAGAAGAAACTTACCAAAGCGCCTGGTGTGGATGGGATTCCTGCGTTTTTCTTTCAGAAGCATTGGCCTATGGTTCAAGAGGGTATTATCGAGTTTGTGCTTAATGTTTTTTCCGGGATTGACACAGTGAACGCCATTAACCAAACGATGCTGGTCCTTTTGCCTAAGGTCGCCAACCCCACCTCACTCACACGGTTTAGACCTATTAGCCTCTGCAATTTGGTATACAAGCTTATTACGAAGGTCATTTCTACCCGTTTTCAGCTTTTGTTCCCTGAAATTATTTTCGAGACCCAAGCTAGTTTCATTACCGGTAGACAAATAATCGACAATATTATTATTGCCCAAAAGGTGATGCACTCGATGCGGATCAAGAAAGGTAGGAGGGGCGTTGTTGCTATAAAAATTGACATGGAGAAAGCCTATGATAGAATGAACTAGAAGTTTATTGCAGATTCACTTATCAGAGCTGGGGTGCTGGACAGCTAGCTGAAGGTCATTGGAAACTACATATGCTCTAGTTCTATGCAGGTTTTGATTAATGGGGAGCTTTCAGAGCAGTTTATACCGACTAGAGGAGTCAAACAAGGTGACCCGATGTCCCCGTTCCTATTTGTGCTCTGTATGACTAGGCTTGACCACCTGTTGAACGACGCAATTGATGCAAAAAGGATCAAGCCAATAAAGCTTTCGAAGAATGGCCCATGTATTAGCCACTTATTTTTTTGTTGATGATATTTTCATTTTTCTTGAAGCTGATATCCAACAAATTCACAACTTCATGGAAATTATGGAAGAGTTTTGCGAATTCTCCAGGCAGAAAATTAACATCAAAAAATCCAAGATGTGCGTTTCTAAAAACATTTCGGATAGTCTTGCAAGTTCATTTAGTCAAGCTTGTAGTATTCCTCTTACAAAGTGCCTTAATAAATACATGGGAGTCCCGCTGCTTCATGACAAAGTGGGTGTCATCACGTTTGACGATACGGTCAATAGAATGCAAACTAAACTGAGCTTCTGGAAAGTCAACTCTCTCTCTCTCTAGCTAGGAGAATAACGCTTGTTCAATCCGTTACCTCGGCTGCCCTGAACCATGTTATGCAAAGTAACATGTTCCTAGAGGTGTGTTAACGAAGATTGATAAGCTCCAATGAGGATTTTTGTGGGGGAGTACTTCTAATGGTAAAAAATGCATTTGCTTCCATGGGATACTATTTGCTCTCCTAAGAAAAAGGGGGGGCTAACATCCGGAAGGCTGAGGACTCTAACCGTATTCTGCTCATGAAAATCCTCTAGAGATTATGGAAAGAGCCTAACTCTTTGTGGGATTTGGTGTTACCAAACAAGTATGGTAAGGATATAATATTTGGAGGAGAGGCAAAGCTAGTGAGGAACAGGTCACACTTTTGGTGGAGCTTGCATTATGTGTTTGAGGATTTCTACACTGGGCTGTCCTGGAATACAGGCGATGGGAAATTGGTTTCTTTCTGGATTATAAGTGGTTAGAAGGGTATAAACTTAAACAGGTCGCCACTCGCCCTCTAGAGGAAATAGATTCAAATTGGAAGGTTGCGGATGTTATAGATGAGAATAACTGTTGGAAGCGGGACTCTTAGAAAGCTGCTTCGAGGACAATGTGCTACTGAGGATGCATAGCATTATGGTTAGGGGAGATGCTGAAATCGGGGACATGCCAGTGTGGGGAAACGCGCTGAATGGGGTTTTCTCCTGTAAGGTAGCTTACGAATGGATTACCTCTCAATATAGTAATGATAATGATAGTCAAGACTTCAAGAAAGTGTGGTGGTTGAAGGTGATGCAACGGAACAAAACGTTTGCCTGGTTATGCCTCCACGGTCGAATTATTACTAATGATGAGAGAAGAAGGCGACATTTGATGGAGGATGGTATTTGCACTAGGTGCCAACAGGCTCCGGAGATGCTGGTTCACGCGTTAAGGAACTGTTAGCTGAGCGCTATGGTCTGGACAGACATGATCCCTACCCGTTGCTGGAATCGGTTCTTCAACTTAGGAGGCAAGAACTGGTTCAAAGAGTGCCTTCGACAACCTGATGATGCGTTTGGGATTTTAGACTGGCAGCGCACCTTTATTGTGACTACTGCACAGGTTTGGGAGTGGAGGAATAAAATGCTTTTTCAACCTGAGTTTGTGATACCGGAGAGGAAAGGCGATGCCATTCGCCAACGACTGCTCGAGAATGCGAGCTAATGGAGCTCCATTGTTGAGTTGCAGGGACAGACCAAGAAGGTGGAGAAACGGTTTGGGTGGGTAAACCCCCAAGCCGGAATGTGGAAGTTAAATTCTGATGGATCGCGCATAATGAATACGGATAGAATAGCTGTCGGGGGAGTTATCCAAAATGATGAAGGTCATTGGGTTGTGGGCTTCGTGCATAACATTGGTAGAGAGACATCTTTTGAGGCGGAACTCTGGGGGATTTCTTCGGGCTTAGAAGTGGCCCTTAAGTCAAATATCAAACAGCTAGAAGTTGAGTCTGATTGTGCAGAGGTGGTTTCGTTGATCTGAACCGAATGCTCCCATCATCACCCCGTAAGAGCTTTAATTGGCAACATTCAAGCTTTTTTTGGTCCGTTTCGAGCAAGTTTCTGTATCTCATATATATAGAGAGGAACTGTTGCGCTGACTTTATGGCGAACTATGCATTTGAGTACCCCGTTAGGGTCAGGACCCTGCACCAAGCCCCGGACCGTTTATGCAAACTACTGAGCGAGGACATTTTAGGGGTGGCTTTTTTATGTGATATTGGTTATGAAAGAGAAATAATAACCAGATCAATAAGTTTTCCTGATCTATCTTAAGGAATTAATACCATCAAATAACAAGAGTAAATTGGTGATAACAAACCAATCCCAAAGAATTAAAGACAATGGAAGGAGATCTAACCTTACACCTTCGAATAATTAAATTGGAACCTGAGTGTTTGGCGATTCACAAGTACCTTACCAAAATACTTGTTCACGATCAAGATAACATTGCAAGAATGATGACCCGGTCTCTCAAGCTCACAATACAGAATTCAATCCCGGATTGAAAATAATTTCCAAAGGAAAAGAAGAACTTTTGTTCATAAAAATATTGATGTTCGATTAATAAAAAATAATGAAGAATACAAGCCTTTATATAGACTACAAAAGAAACCTAAACCTAAACTAAAAAGGAAGTTGAATCCTAGTGTACCAAGCTAAAAGAAATCCTAATTAGACAAGGAAAAATATTAAATTCGTTTTTGTCCTTTAGAACCCAATTTCAGCCTACTAATTAACATTATTTGGGTCTTTCAATTAGCTAGAAATAAGCCAAATCAAACCTATAGGGCTATAGCATTAATTTTAATGAGTCCCAATGGGTTTTGAACATGTCAAACACATGCAAGTCCAAAGCTTCTCTTAAAACATGATCAACCTTTTTACATGTCACTATTATAGACTTGGGTTTTATACAACACAAAACTATACCACCTTTAATAACTTTGCTAGAATCCATTCCTTGCTTAAAGAAGCTCAAGACGAGTCCATTAAGCATTTGTGTCTTTCTTTGCATAATTCTTCGTCATAGGTCCAATTGACAGCTCCAATGGATCCTTCATGCTTCTACTGGGCTCCTTAACTCCAAACTCCTTTGTTCCATGCTCTTGTGATTTTGATATCACATCATTCCCTTTAACTTGAAAAGAATTTGTCCTTAAATCTTCATCTCCCACATCAAACAAAGATAAATTAGTGACATTAAAAGTTGCATGCACATTATACTCACCTGTCCAGCTTGTATGGATTATGTGTAATTCATGCGACTATTTGAAATGGACCATCGCCTCTAGGATGTAGCTTTGATTGTCTCTAAGTGGTGAATCTATCCTTGTGCATATGCAACCACACCCAATCACTGGATTCGAATAGCACACGTTGTCGACCCTTGTTAGCTTGCTTTGCATACTGATCATTCTTCTTCTCCAGTTGTTGTTTTACTTGTTCATATAACTTACTTAAGCACCATTTTTGCCTTCTTCTTTCCATCTAAACTTTTCCTTTCATCAACAGGTAAAGGGATCAAGTCTAATGGTGTCAAAGGATTAAAACCATAAACAATTTAAAATGGTAAAAAGTTAGTAGATGAATGCATAGCCCTATTTAGTTCATCCAACATATCATCTAACCTAGGAATAGGATGACAATACTTTACCATGATTTTGTTGACAGTTCTACAATCGATGCACATCCGCCAAGTTCCATCTTTCTTTGGTACTAGGATGACTAGTACATCACATAGACTCAGAGATTCACGAATTGACCTTTTTGTAATTAGCTCCTCCACTTGCCTTTGAAGTTCTTTGACTTCATCAGGGTTACTTCTATAGGCTGGTCGATTTGGAATTTGTGCTCCAGGAACAAAGTCAATTTGGTGCTTAATTCCTTGAATCAGGGGCAACTTATCTGGCATCTGTTCGAGGAATAAATCCTTGAACTCCTGTAAAAGAGGAGAAATACTAGAAGGAAGGTTAGACTGACTTATAGAAGATAAACAAAAACTCTTACAATAAAATAATAATACATTTTTGTTTTCAAAATCAGCTTGCTTTACATCCCTCAATTTAGCATCTAAAGATAGATTTTGGCTTTTGTTAATGCTCTTTTCTTTTTCTCTCCTCTCACCCTCATTTCTCGACCTCACTAATGCCTTTTCACTCACCTTTTCTCTCTTCACACCTTCACTGATTTTATCACTCTTATTTTCTCTCGCCTTAACCATTTTTCTACTCACAGATTGTTCTTATAACATTCTTTGCATGTAGAGTTGATATTCAGACACTTTAGCAGGTGATAAAGGTGGCAAAATATACTTCTTCCCATCCTTAGCAATAGTAAATTTATTTGTTCGACCATGATATAGTGTTGATCGATCAAATTGCCAAGGCCTCCCCAATAACACATGACATGCTTGCATGGGTACTACATCACATAATACCTCACCAGAAAAAAAAACCAATAGAAAAGTTCAGAAGCACCTGTTTAGTAACTTTGAGTTCGTTACTATCATTCAACCATTGTAACCGATAAGGATTGGGATGCGGAATTGTTGATATCCCCAATCGGCTTGCTAACACATTGCTCACCACATTGCAACAACTTCCTCCATCAATAATTAGTAAGCACGTTTTTCCAAGTACCTTGCAATGAGCATGAAAGATGTGCTCTCATTGCTCAATGTCACCACTCACTCCCATCTTCAATGTTCTATGAGTGACTAAGTTAACTCCATGCCCTCCTTTGCTAACCCACCTCTTCTATATCACTATAATCTTCTAAGGCGGGCATATCATCTGATTCATGTTCGGACTCACTTTCAGATATTAACTCACCATATCACATTTTGATTCGAACACTCTCTTGCATAGTGCCCTCTCCCTTAGCACTTAAAACACACAATTTCACGGGTTCTTGTGGGTTTTTCATTTCTTTTGTATTTTGGAGAAGTTCCACCAATTTGCAACTTCCCAAATGCTTTTGAATCAACCTAAGGCTTTTGATCACTTTTAGAGCTAAATTCGGATTTAGTTTTGAAATTACCTATTAGATCTGACTTCCATGGAGTGGAAGTAATGCCTTTGAACTTGGATCTCCCCTCCTCAACCTCTTGAAGTTGTCTCTCAATTTTTATGCTTTATGAAGCATCCCCTCCATGTGGAAATAAGTTTGTAGCTCAAGAGGGTTGTGAATCTCCCTCTTCATTCCTATGAGAAATCTAACCATGGTAGCTTCCTCATCTGCTTATACATCAGCTCGGATTAGTGCCATCTCCAATTGTTTGTGATAATCTTCAACAAATTAGTTACCTTAAGACATAGATTAGAGTTCTTTCAACAACTCCTTATAATAGTGAGCCGGCACAAATCTCTTTTTCATGACCTTCAATTCCCCCCATGTTCTAATGGGTTCATCACCATCTCTTTTTCTTGTGCGCTTTAATTGGTCCCACCAAACAGCTGCATATTCAGTTAGTTCGGATACTACAAGTTTCACCTTCTTCTCCTCGGAATACTCATGTATGTCAAATATTGTTTCAACCTTTCGTACCCAATCAAGATACGGCTCCGAGTCACTAGCTCCTCGAAAAGTAGGCATTTTAAGTTTGATAGCATTAAGATTACTATCTTTTCGATCGCTACCCCTTTTTCGGTATCTAAACTGCTCCTCCTCCTTAGACTCAGATAGTTCATCATCAAAATTCAATCTCCCCTGCCCCCCTTTCTTTTGGCTTGAAACCAAATCAGCCACAATAGCCCCTAACCTCTTCATCTCACCTATAATAGCTTGTTTCCATTCTTTAGAATCAACATCGTTAACGTTGTCCTCTTCAGGTTTGTTAGACATGACAAAATATATAAAGAATGAAAGAGAAGTTAAATCTAGTCTAAAGCAAGAAAAGAAGAAAAAGAAAGTAAACGAAGCACCTCACAATTGGTTCAATCACTCTTTTATATTATCTTGATAGATCACAATGATTATCTCGGGTAATATAAATGCCAATGAAGCAAAAGAATGACAAAATAAAGTAGGGCAAAAACTAAAAGCAAAGAAGACTAATAGTGTAACGATAACCAAAGTTTAGCACACTAAGAATAAAATAAAAGACGATTTTCGAAGAAGAGACAAAGGTTTGAAAGAAATTTTAAGAATGTGTGTTTAGCATGCAAATTCTAGAAAATTTCTAACTTTAGTACAAACAATGAGCCGATTCTTTCCTTTTTTTTTGTCTTTTTTGTTTTGTTTAAAGAAACTAGGCTGAAATTGATTAATAAATTAAACTTGCACTAATGATTTAGCATGTAAAAATTTGAAGAAATTCACACACATAAATAGGTTTAGCTAGTAAGAATAGAATAAAAAAAATAATAATAATCAGTTCGCTACAACTAAGAACCTAAATAATTAGATGCAAAGGTATGAGGAACTCGATCAATAATTAAAGACTATAGATTGGGGTAATTTTTTTTTTTTAATTTCGACAAACAAAACAGAAGCAACAAATTCTTTAAGAGCCAAAGCTTTGATACCAATTGATGTGATATTGGTTATGAAAGAGAAATAATAACCAATCAATAAGTTTTCCTAATCTATCTTAAGGAATTAATACCATCAAATAACAAGCATAAATTGGTGATAACAAACCAATCCCAAATAATTAAAGAGAATGAAAGGAGATCTAACCTTACATCTTCGAATAATTAAATTGGAACCTGAGTGTTTGGCGATTCACAAGTACCTTACCAAAATACTTGTTCACGATCAAGATAATATTGCAAGAATGATGACCCGGTCTCTCAAACTCACAATAAAGAATTCAATCCCGGATTGAAAATAATTCCCAAAGGAAAAGAAGAACTTTTGTTCATAAAATTATTGATGTTCGATTGATTAAAAATAATGAATAATACAAGCCTTTATATAGGCTACAAAAGAAACCTAAACCTAAACTAAAAAGGAAGTTGAATCCTAGTGCACCAAGCTAAAAGAAATCCTAATTAGACAAAGAAAAACATTAAATTCGTTTTTGTCCTTTAGAGCCCAATTTCAGCCCACTAATTAACATTATTTGGGCCTTTTAATTAGCTAGAAATAAGCCCAATCAAACCTATAAGGCTATAGCATTAATTTTAATGACTCCCAATGGGTTTTGCACATGCCAAACATATGCAAGTCAAAGTTTCTCTTAAAACATGATCAACCTTTTTACATGTCACTATTATGGGCTTGGGTTGAATACAACACAAAACTACACCATCTCTAATAACTTCGCTAGAATCCATTCCTTGCTTAAAGAAGCTCAAGACGAGTCCATTAAGAATCTGTTGGTCTTTCTTTGCATGATTCTTCGTCATAGGTCCAATTGATAGCTCCAATTGATCCTTTATGCTTCTACTAGGCTCCTTAACTCCAAGCTCCTTTGTTCCATGCTCTTGTAATTTTGATATCACGCCACTTTTCGCCGACTGACTGCTACTTAGTGTAGCCTGTTACTGTGTTTTGTTTTGTTTTCTCTTCTTGGTTCCTGTTTTCTCTGTTGTTTAGTTTTCCCGTATTACCAAAAAAAAGCATGGTGCTTGATTGAGTGGTTAATGATGTGTGCAATGAATTTTTCAACCCTCAAAGAGTACAATCTATTGGAGCGATGACGAATGCTTGAAATTTTCAAGCAACGTTACTACTTTTGACGACCTTTTGACAATGTTGTTTAATTTTTGTAATATAAAAAAATGATTTAGTTGCATATTTATACTTAAAATAAATTATATATAAAGTAATTATTTGTTGGGCTATAGTGTCTTTTGAAGTTATTTACTGTTAAAACATTTTTTAGCAAAAGTTTTAAAGTTGAGGTAGATAAATGAGGAAATAAAATATTATGTTTTAATATGATGTGTTAAATTTTAGTAATTTTTATAATATCCTCCACTGGATATGCTCTAATAGAGCCGGTTTTGTAACTAATTACATTTTCTAGCGTAATTAATTAATGTACAATTGATTGATTGATTTTTAGTTAATTAAACAAACTATCATGAATGAATTAATTAATTAATTGTAATTAGTTAATTTAATTAATTAGTTGATCAAGTCAAGAGTACATGTGAAAATTAAGGGTCGTCAGATAATCGGTTGGCATGAGAAATTTTACTCTAAGTTCATGATCGATAGAGCATCTCCAATATAGGTTGTTTCAAAAAGTCAAAATTTAACATATAATACTAAAATATAATATTCTATTAATTTAATAATCCACAATACTCTTAACAACTTTTATTTAAAAATACTCTAATAGTAAGCAACTTTAAAAGTTGCAACAATGACTCCACAAATCATTACTTAATATATAATTTATTTAATTATAAATATTGTTAACCAATAGTGAAATGAGAGAAAGTCACAGTGCGCACCAATAGTATTCAAGTAAATCACTTTTTTTTTATATTAGAAAAGGTTTGGGAACCTTGAAATAAGGTTGCCAAAAATTGGCAACCTTTTGGAACATTCCTTGGCACCCACCATCACTCCAATTAGATCTGAAAATTTCCGTGTTCGTGTCGTGTTCGTGTCGTGTCAGATTTCGGGTTCGTGTCAAAACCTGCAACACGAACACGATACGAAAACTTTTCGTGTCACAAAATCAGAACACGAACACGACCTGCTCTTGACACGGTAAACACGACACGATACAAATTTTTTACACAACTAATTAAATTAACACGGCCTGACCTGCTAACACGACCTAACCTACTCAACACGACCCGACCTGTCATTCCAAATATTTTGAACTTTACTTCAAATTCATAATTTGAAAAATTAAAACCTAATAAGTTAAGATAATTATTACAAACAATCTGAAATATGTTTCAAATCCATCAAAATAAATTTAAAACATCCATAAACACACAAACTAAAAATATTTCGGGTCAGTTTCGTGTTTTCAGGTTGACACGAAAATTAATGTGTCATTTCGTGTCGTGTCAACTTTCGTGTCGTGTCATAAAGCCCTAAACACTAACACTAAAAAAGCATGTCGTGTCATCGGGTCGTGTATCACTTTGCCGGGTCTAACTCCAATAGTAGGCACCCTTTAAAAGTTGTCAAACTCAATGTCATATCATCTGTCACTCTTTTAAGCATCTCTATTGGAGATGCTCTTAAAGAAAATGCCTTGACGTGGGAAGTTACAGAAGGAGTTGATGGTCATGGAATTTTTTTTAGGAAAACCGAACAATATATTTCAAGAAATCAAAAGCCCCCAACCAATTCAATACAAAATTTAACATTCCTTTCAAATTCCTAATTTTTCTTAGAATTTTCCTAGTTTCTTAAAAAAAATTCTTAGCTTTCAATTTCTTTCTGAAGTCTTGCTGGATAACCCATTTAATTACTTAAATTAAATTATTAAATATTTATTTAATTTAAGTGCGCTTGATAACGGGTGTTTCTCCACCACTTAAATTGGTTAATTAAGTTAAAAATCACTTTATTTCAAAAAAAAAAAAATACAAATCACTTCTTTTGATAATTCAAAATATTTTACTTAACGTTTTAAGTTAAACATTACCAACTACTAATATTTTTATAAAAGTTACATCATTTAATACTTTCAAGACTTATAATTGTTGGGGGTAATTTAATTTTTATATTATTAGCATAGGTTATAATTTTACACTATAGTTTTTTTATTTAATTAAATTCATGTCTCAAAAAAATAAAATGTGATAAAAAAATAGAAAATAATATCAAAATATTATTATAAAAAAAAAGAAAAAGAAATAATAAAAATCAGGGGCAAATTTGCACCATTTTTTCAGCAGCCTGTCCAGCAAATTTGACAATGAAAACGGACCCCGAAACAACAAGATATCGGACAGTTAGTATTTTTTTTAGAAAGTTTGGGATGTTGGCTTTTCGGAATGCAAAAAACGGAGCAAAACAGAACTGTAACGAAGCCGGTAGAATTTTTCAAAGAGCATTAGTGCTGAAAAACGGATTTGAACTTGTCTACCTATTTCAGGAACGTATTCACGACATTAACTCCATTTTTCAAGCTCCTAACTCACCCATTTTCTTTCTTTAATGTATGGGAAGGTAATGAGATCATGTATGAGAAATTTAAAGGCCACTAACATAGAATTTGTTGCTCAAAATCCTATAAATAGAGCTCAACTCTTTCATTCCAATCCACATAAAAAATCAATCAAACACATACCAACTCAATTTGTCCCTCAAATTCCTTGCCAAAACCGGCCATTTTATCAATCTTTAGGCTCGTAGAAATCGTTCTTTAGCATCTAATTAGTTTGAGCAAGCTCTCAATTTCCAAACTTAGTTCTTTAATCTTCAATTCCTCAATAAAGCTTCCAATTTTCAGAAACTTCAAATCCGAAATTCTCTTAGTTTAATCAATCAATTCCAAATCGTTTTTTTTGCAATCTCTTAGTTAAGTCAGTAAGATCATTACCCAATTCTCGATTCAAGCTCTCTTAGTCTAAATCAAATTTCACCATTGTTATATTCTTCAAAGCTTCAAGCATTTTTCGTGAAACCGAGATCATCGAAACCCCATTTTCGAGTCATTCTTAGTTTACACACCTATTCTAAATCATGTTTAGAAACTTTTTATTAATCTCAATAAATTAAAAAGACCCAGAAACAAGCTTTTGAGTTTTTCATCATTGAAGAATTCATCAAACAACTTTTCTGGTGAGCCGTTTTCGAAATTTTATTTCGAGTTCGTTAGTGTTGTCCTGTTGTGAGACTCTAGCAAGTGCACTAGATACAAGTAATAAAATTATAAGTCTAGTATCGTATCCACAGGGATTGAGGATCAAAGTTTACAAGAAATACTTTGTAGAACAGGGTGTGTGGTGTGCGTCAATTCTTTAATTTGAGAGGTGTTGTTCAAACATAAACAAGATCAAATCTTTAGTTGATTTCAAAGAGTATTTATGATAAAAAGGCAGAACAGGTCAAGCACAACAGAATAGGTCACTTTCAGTCTTTAAAAATCATATTTATTCATGAATGAAGTAAAGTGGTGCCAAGGTCTCCGTTTTAATGCTCACTTAAGTCAACTCTCGTGTGTTCTTAAGATTCTAAGACGTACTGCAACCTTAAGCGTCCCCAAAGTTGGTTCTTTCTTGCATTATGATCTAAACAAGATTTCTATAAAGAAAACCCTTGATGCAACCTCCTGACATTTCTGTTTCGGGGTTGAATGCTTGACAAATGGTTCCGTGAAGATGAAAGCAGTGTCCTATCATGCATCTAACACTAACATACATGCATTTAGCAATGGAGTTAAGGATTTGTCAAACACATCATAATATATCAACATTCATTCGTAAATAAGATTAAAAGAAGACTTACATAACCGGCCCTAACTGGCCAAACCCATTCAAAACGACTACTCACTCATAGTGAAGAGTGAATAGCCACCATTAATTCCACAGACCTCCATTGGAGGCGTCATCGTCCTAAGAGAGCTTCGCCTCTCTTCAAAACTTCTAATTAAAACTGATTGACTCCAAAATAAAAAGGTGTCCTTTTCCTTCCCTCGACTACATCCATATAAAGGAAGAAAAACGAACCATGCCACCAAATATTACAAAAAGATTGTTTTCCTACAGCTACTAATACTAGGGAATGATTAATTTAAGTTGACCCTTGAACACTCAAGGGGTGATCCATCTTATCATCATGTTGCTTTCCTGCCTCCCTGCGTTTTCTACACCTGTCGCTCCCGCCCTAACACTTGTCCAGTCGCTATCCTTCATCGGGTACACAGCGGAAATCCGCTGGATCAAAGGATGCTCGACTCCTTATGGTTTGTTGCAAAACAGGATGTGTTATCTCCCATTTTGACTTAATCAATACAATATGCATAAAACACTTATAAGTCCATATGTTTCGGAATATTTTGCCTGAAATGCACATAAAATGTTATTAAAATGCTGTTTAATTATAGTCATATTCATGCCCAACAAATACCCCCAAATAAAATCCTTACTTGTCCTCAAGTAAGCAAAAAGATAACAATAACACAAGAGAATAGTTTTAGGCATGAATAATCGAAGGAGTATTTACAGAAAGAATTTATGCAGAAATAAGGGAAACAGATTTATAGGAGAGTGATTCAAACAGAAAGAATTTAAGAAGCAGAACTTTTTGAACAATTTGTGACTGTTAATGAGGCTTTTGCTAGAATCAAAATTTAAATCCCTTTCTTATGAAATTCTTCAAAGCTTCAAATTGAACCTTAATCCTCATTTAAACCACCTACTAAGCTCCAAGTGCCTCACTAAGCTCAGGAAGATTCACACACTCTCAAATGGCCTTTGTTGCCATATGGGAAGTATCATCACTCCTCAGCTTAGTACTATGATCGCTAGGTTATGACATTGCTTATTGGCCATATCTCGATGGATCAAAAAAATTCCGATCATAGTCAAAAGGTCTTGACATGGGTTGTACTGTTAGGCTAAGGCTAAGGTATGGACGTGAATTGGCAATTTAAGTGTATGAATTTTTTCTACATGCAATGCAATTCACCATACTCGGCACTTAGCACAGATCATTACGCACAGCCTGTTTCACAATATCGGCCAAACTATCCATTGAATATACAAACATAATTATCCAAACATTTGACTTTAGTCTCAAGATGTAAGCATTTGTCCAAAAATTTAAGAGACTAATTCAAACATTTTCCTGTTATCTTTTAAAATTCCTATTCATTCTTCAAATGTCATCCTTTCACCGTTTGATCATTATAAACACAGATTTTCTAAAAAAAATTCATTTTTCTTTCTCGAGCAGCTTGTTCTGAGCATGAGACAAATTCAGGGTGTTTTTGGGATTTCAGTGAAGGGAATTGGTTCCTTAAATTTGTGTTTGCGAAAGAATAGGTTAAGGCTCAAGTTGGATATCCTAAAAATGTGAGTGCAAAGCATAGGTAGGCTTTTTGTGGAGTGAATCTGGGATCTAGATGCCTCTTTCCTCCTATGATCATCCAAAATTTTACCATTTTGATTAGGTAGCCAAAGCAATACCTACCTAAAGACAATATGCTCTAGCCCTCTCATGAAGAATCATCGTATTTTCATGCTAATGTAGGCTCAAGTTCTCACATTTCAGGGCTTTTGCATTGGAGCAGGAGATTCTTTAAGTGAAGAATGAGTTAAAACTTGAAAATTTTCAGAATTTCACGATTTAAAAGGGAGCTCAAATAATAAAACAAATCTATCACCTCAAATTTGCAATCACAAAAACACAATCAGTTGCGAAATGGATCAGAAAGTGAAATGATTACATAAACACATTATGCGATTTGCTTAACGAGGACGTCAAGATTTTATTAGAGGGCAATTTGCTTAAACTTATCATACTACAACAACAGCATGCTTCATCTTTTTATCATGTTATGCTCAAGTAGTTTTGCAGTAGTTTAAACGCATACAATCCACCCCCCAAATAAAAATTAACATTGTCCTCAATGTTACTCTAGCAACAGGATAAAAGAATCATAACATGATAACATGGGAGTGTAACAATAAAAACAAAGAAGGGTTATAAGTGTTACCGGATGCTTGGATAGCGATAAGTTTGAGGTTTTAGACAAGTGGGGAACAAGAGGAATCAACCTCTCGATCCTTAGCAGGAGCAGCACCATTCCATTTCGAGGAGGTAGCGGCATTTGTTTCAGGGACATCAGATTTTGCTCTTACCGGACTTTTAACCGAGGTACCCGAAGGACTTTCCTGCCCATGCTCGTCTATACAGACATGCTTCAGCATAACCACTTCTTGTTGCAGAACAGCAGTTTTATGCTCAAGAGCATGGATCTGGTCTCGGTTAGCCACATTCTGCGCAAACAAAGCATTGAACTTACTAACAATATCATCATTGGTGAGCTTTGCACACTTCTTGTAAAAAGCGAGGTCTTTTTCGGGCGCAATCTGCTCGAACTCAGAGGAAACAGACACAGTAGGTTCACACTTTCTCTTGCGGCTTTCAACTCTCCTTGCTTCAACAAAGTCGGCCATCCATACCCATTTCCCATTCACCAGCTTCCCAAACAACATGCTTTGTAGGCTCCTTAGATCAATTTGGTCAGGGTGGTTCACCACAGTGAGCCGGGTGCGGTCCTCTGGTTTAAAAACCCCAAGTTCTTCTGCAATCCGAGTTACAATGCTTCCACAACAAATGACCGAGGAATTCTTCTTTCCGAAGTTGCTGATGTACTCCCCAAACCAATAGCCTAAGTTCATTTTGGGCCCGATCGACATACTCCACAAGGCCGTCAGGTCGACATGGGGAATAGTAGCCTGGTTTTCTCAGGCAAAGATGGTTCCAGAAACCAGTTTATGCAGGTAGCGGATGGCATAGTCATCAATATTCGACGCTTTGGAAACACTACTGTCATACCTCTGCTGGCCCGAAATAGAATGCCAGAATGCTGTTGGGTCAAACACCTCAGGAGTCTGAGTAAATGCCTCCTTGTAGCCTTCAGATTCCAGATCATCATCGTCCGTAGCACCCAGTAAACTGTTGAACATGTTCAACGAAGGCCGCTGCGTGTGAGTCATTAGCCTGAAGCTAAACTTGCCTTCTTCGTCGGGGTCTGTGATTTCTGGATTGTGCTTAAACATGGCCAGGAATTCTAACGTGAGTTCTCTGTAGGCCGGCTCAGTCATTTCAAAGAATCAGCCGAAGTGGCCTGCCTCCATGAGCCTTCGCACACGCTGATCAAGTTTGAGCCTTTTTAAGGTGTCCCAGCAAACTGTCCTCACAGGCCCGAATTCTAGTTAAGCAAGTTCCTCGTAGTATTTCTGCGTGGCTGCATCCTTGAACTGAGCAAGCTTTTTCACCAATTTTTCATCCGGAACGAAAGCAACTGAGCCTGTCCCCGTCATTTTTCCCTTAGCTTTTTCTTTCTTCGATGAGCCCTCGATTTTCACCTGCTTACCAGAGCCACGAGTTCTCATGCTGTGCTCAAGTTTAAATAGGGTTTCCCAATGGTAAAGAGCACAGAGCATGTGGTGACTAGTGAAAAGAAATGTATGAAAAAGAAAACAAATCGAACAATGGACCGTAATGAGGTAGGTCTCCTTAAGTAGGGAGAGATGGACCGGTCTGTTGCCAACCGTCTTTATGAGGGCGGTCCAAAGGACGCCACCTGGACAAATTGGCAAAAGGCGCGTACCTTCGAATAGACCCCTGGGTGACGAACGGTCACGTTTCAAATTTTGAATTTACTACTCCCCTATCCGTTCGATTGCATCAAGAAAAGGAGAGCAAACGAAGTAAGAGCCTAGTGACATAGGATTAGATGTTTTTACTTTTCAGGCTTTTATTTCGCCGCCCATCTTCCAATGATAGCCCTGTTTGATGGGTAAATCAACTCCCTATTTGAACAAGTAAAATCGTAAAACTTGACCCTTATGAAAATGTGTAAGTTTTACAACTATGCTTATTCCGGAGATACTCATTACAGACCATTGCTCGACACAAAATGGATCTAAACTACTTTTGACATTACTTAACAAAATTTGAAATTGAAACTAATTTAAATGCAATGTTACTTGTGATACAATTGGTGTTTGTAGCGAACACCCTGTTCGATCTTCTAATGGCGTGGGGGATCCTGGAAGTGAACTCTATCGATCTTCCTCGTGTGATCGTTCTCCAGATAGGGTTTCAGTCTTTTCCCATTCACCTTAAACGGTTCCTCTCCATCCCTGCCAATTTCAATTGCACCATGACCAAACACCTTGTGTACTAGATAAGGTCCCGTCCATCTTGATTTCAGCTTCCCAGGAAACAACCTGAGTCTCGAATTGTACAAGAGAACTCTTTGACCTTCGTGGAACGTCTTTGTCTGGATTTTTCTATCATGCCACACCTTTGTTTTATCCTTGTAATTTACGACATTTTCATACGAGAACAGCCTGAACTCTTCCATGTCACAGAGTTGAAGTTTTCGCCGATCTCCAACAACCTGTTGCTCAAAATTTAAAAATGTTAATGCCCAAAAAGCCCTGTGTTCCCTTTCAACCGGCAAGTGACAAGACTTGCCGTACAGTAATTTAAAGGGAGACATGCCAATTGGTGTTTTATAGGCTGTTCGATACGCCCACAGAGCATCATCGAGCTTGTTCGCCGAGTCCCTCCTAGAATTGCCAACTGTTTTCTCTAAAATTCTTTTGATTTCTCTATTCGAAATCTCCACCTGTCCACTTGTTTGTGGATGGTATGGTGTGGCAATTTTGTGAGAGACCCCAAGTTTTCCCATTAACTTTTCAAATTTAGCATTACAAAAATGGGTTCCCTGATCACTGATGATTGCTCGTGGGACCCCGAATCGGGCAAACAGCCTTTTCAGGAATTTAACTACCACACGAGCGTCATTGGTGGGGCTAGCCATTGCTTCGACCCACTTGCTCACATAATCAACAGCTGCCAAGATATATTTGTGCCCGAAGGATATAGGGAATGGTCCCATGAAATCTATGCCCCATATATCAAAGATTTCACAAACAACTATGTTATTTAGGGGCATGACATTTCTAGCCGAGATATTGCCTGTTCATTGGCACTCATTGCAAGTGCTAATGAACAAATTGGCATCTTTAAAAAGTGTTGGCCAGAAAAAACCTGATTGAAGAACCTTGGCTGCAGTTCTGCTAGCGCTATGGTGCCCTACAGCTTCTCGATCATGACAATGGCTTAGAATACCCTGTCCCTCCTCCTAAGATATATATCTTCGAATAATTTGGTCGGCGCACAACCTGAAAAGATAGGGTTCTTCCCAAAAATAATATTTAATTTCAGCAAAAAACTTCCTCCTCTGATTACTAGACATGTTGTAAGGCTTAAGCGAACTTGCTAGGTAATTAGCAATATCGGCAAACCATGGCGCAGGCTGTGCGGCGTATAGACGCTCATCTGGAAATCTTTCCAAAATCTCTGGTTGTTCCTGGCTGCTTTGGTGAGAAATTCTTGACAAATGATCAGCCGCGACATTTTCCGTTCCCTTTTTATCCTTAATTTCGAGATCAAACTCTTGAAGCAATAATAACCAGCGGATCAACCTAGGCTTAGCATCCTTTTTTGCGAACAAGTAGTGTAGCGCAGCGTGGTCTGTGTGCACAACAACTTTGGACAACACCAAGTAGGGTCGAAATTTGTCGAAGGCATACATAACTGCAAGAAGCTCCTTTTCTGTAGTGGTGTAGTTCTGCTGGGCCTCATTTAATGTTTTGCTTGCATAATAAATAGGCCTAAACTTTTTCTCCATCCTTTGTCTAAGAACAACTCCCACACAAGTATCACTCGTGCGCACATCATCTCAAAAGGTTGTTCCCAGTCTGGTCCTGCCAGTATAGGCGAGTTGATCAGCTTGCCTTTTAATAGTTCAAAAGCATTGAGACAGCTTGCATCAAAGGAAAATTCCGCGTCCTTCTAAAGTAGTGCTGACAAGGGCAGCACAATCTTTGAAAAATCTTTTATGAACCGGCGGTAGAATCCTGCATGCCCTAGAAAGCTTCTCACATCTTTTACACTGGTTGGAACAGCCAGTTTCTCTATTACTTCCACCTTAGCCTTGTCTACTTCCATCCCCTTTTCTGAGATCTTGTGCCCGAGAATGATTCCTCCCGTAACCATGAAGTGGCATTTTTCCCAATTCAAGTCCAGGTGAGTCTCCTTGCATCGCACAAGTACAGCTTCAAGGTTGTTCAGACAATTTGCAAAAGAATCTCCATAAAATGAGAAGTCGTCCATGAAGATTTCTACGGTCTGCTCCACCATGTCATGAAAAATAGACATCATACATCTTTGGAAAGTGGCTGGAGCGTTGCACAGTCCGAACGGCATTCGTCTGTAGGCATAGGCCCCATATGGACATGTGAACATGGTCTTCTCTTGATCCTCACTGTGAATTGCGATCTAGTTGTATCCTGAATAACCGTCAAGAAAACAATAGAAGGCATATCCCGCTAACCGCTCCAACATCTGATCAATGAAGGGCAAGGGAAAATGATCATTCCTTGTGGTTTCGTTGAGCTTTCGGTAGTCCACATAAACTCGCCATCCGGTGATAGTTCTCGTGGGGACCAATTCGTCTTTCTCGTTGAGTACTACTGTTGTTCCTCCCTTCTTTGGTACAACATGAACAGGGCTTGTCCATACACTATCGGAAATGGGATAAATAATCCCTGCATCCAGCAACTTGATCACTTCTTTTCACACAACCTCCTTCATGTGGGGGTTTAATCTGCGCTGTGGTTGGATAGAGGGCTTGTGATCATTTTCCATCATGATTCTGTGGACACAGACTGTTGGGCTGATACCTTTGATGTCATCAATCTTCCATGCGATTGCATCCTTGTTTCTTTGCAGCACCTCCATGAGTTAAGTTTTCTGATCAAGAGTTAGCTTTGAGGATATAATCACTGGGCTCCCACTAGGTGGTTCCAAGAAGGTATACTCGAGGTGTGAGGGCAACGGTTTCAATTCTGGCTTAGATAATGGCACAGTTGGTATCTCCGGTGGTTCTTGATGAGTCGGGACAGTAGGATCTAAAGGTGGAGTAGGTACGTTGGACTCAATGGAACAGCCTATTCCTTCACATAAGTTCACCTTTTCTCCCAATAGAGTTTCCAGAGTGTCCTGTTCCTGCAAAGTAGATAGACTTTGGAATTCATCTAAGAAACAACATATGTCATCATTATTGTTAGCTCGTCCCATTGCTTCGTTCATTTTGAAAATGACTTCCTCCCCATTAATTCTTAAGAACAGCTGTCCTTCTCCTATGTCTATCAATGCTTTACCCGTGGCTAAAAATGGTCTACCTAGGATAATAAGAACATGCAAGTCTTCATCAATGTCCATTATAATAAAATCAACAGGCAATATGAATTTTCCTACTTTGACCAGCACATCTTCCACAACTCCCATAGGATAGCATACTGAACGATCGGCCAATTGAATAGACATTTTGGTTGGTTGTGGTTCTCCTAATCCTAGTTTAGCATACACAGAATATGGCATAAGGTTTATGCTAGCTCCTAGGTCACAGAGTGCATTTTCAATAATTAAACTTCCAATTGAACAGGGAATAGAAAAACTCCTTAGATCTTTTAGCTTTTTCGGAAGTTGCTGCTTGTTCTGGAGTATTGACGAACAATCTCTGTTGAGTTGGATCATGGAAATGTTTTCCAGCTTCTTTTTGTTTGACAGGATATCTTTGAGGAACTTTGCGTATATTGGCATCTGTTCCAGCGCTTCTATGAAAGGGATGTTGATGTGTAACTTCCTTAAGGTGTCTAACACCTTAGAATTTTGTTCTTCCATATGTTTGTTAATCAACCGTGTTGGATATGGCACAGGTGGAACATACGGCGGAGGTGGCTTATACATTCTTTCGCTTTCCCCCTGATCCTGCTTACTGGTAATGGTTGTCTTCATGGTTTCTTCTTCACTAGGAACATCTTGTTCCTGCTCCCCTTCAGCTTCTTTGGATGTTCCTACGCATTCATCATTTTCATCAGTAGAAACAATGGGTTGGGTTTGCTTACCAGATCTCAGAGTTATCGCCATGACATCGCCCTTTGGGTTCGGCTCTGTATTGCCTGGCATTATTCCCTTCCCTTTTAACGTAGATGTAGCTAACTGATGGACTTATGTTTCCAGATTTTTAATCGAAGCTTGTGTCTATTTCATGAACTGCATCATCATTGTCTTCATATATGGCTCCACGTCCTCCTTGGGTGGAACAGGTTGTTTGTAATGCTGTTGAGGTTGTCTCTGGTAATGTCCTTCTTGCTGTTGTTGATATCTTGGTTGTTCCTAATACCTCGGTTGTTCCTACTGGTTCGGCTGGCCTATCCATCCAAAATTCGGATGGTTTCTTGTGGCAGGGTTATATGTGTTAGAGTACGGGTTAGGCGGGTTCCTTTGGTTGTACCCTGCATAGTCGCATTCTGCTTGTGCACCCTTCCCTTGCTTGACTCCTGGCCAGTTTATGTTGAAATGCAGCCCTCCACAAAAATCACAAATGTCATTGAATGGTGGTTCGTTGTGAATTGAAGACACATTTATCTTGCCGAGCTGTCTAGCAAGCTGTTCTACCTGGCTTGTCAATTTTGACACAACATCTTCATTTCCCGCTCTTTTTCCTTCACTTCTGACGGAGTGCCATTTGTAACTTATGCTTACCACTTTCTCAATAAGGTCGTACAAGGCCTGAGGTTCCAAATCTTCAGGATTTCCATTGGCAATAGATTCGATCTGGATCTTGTAGATGTTGGTTACCCCATTGTAAAAGTTCTGCATCTGCATCCACATAGGAATGCCATGATTGGGTACTCTCCTTAGCAGTTCCTTGTACCTTTCCTATGCCTCGGCTAATGATTCATCTTCTTCTTGCACGAAATAGGAAACCTTGTTTCTGAGCTTAATGGCTTGTCGTGGTGGAAAATATTTCATTAAGAATGCACTAGCCATTTCTTCCCAAGTGGTGATCGTTCCTGGTTGCAAGTTTTTCAACCAATTCTTTGCTTTATCTCTTAGGGTAAAAGGAAACAGCTTTAGTCTGATTATGTCGTCAGAAACGCCCCCGTGTGATCTAAAAGTGTTGCACAGTGTGATAAATTTGAGGATGTGACCATTTCGATCTTCCGACTGATATCCATTGAACTGTACTGCTGCCTGCAACATTTGTATCATCGACGCTTTCACTTCAAACATGTTGTTCCCTTCGTTTGGAAACACGATACATGATGAATGACCTTCGGTGGTTGGCCTTGAATAGTCTCTGATTCGCATGACAGGAGGGTTGTTATTCTCTCCCTCTTCTTCGTGGTTTGGTTGAACTGGTTGTTCGGGTGGTACCCTTCCAGCCATTCTTCTCTCTCTTTATCGTTCTCTTTGTCTTGTACGTCGAGCTCCCGCTCTGTTTCATCTACACGTTCTCTCTAATTCGAGATTGATAGGAAAAACAGGAGGTCCAGCTCCGCATAAACTGATAAAGATTCGTTCTGTCTGCACTATTTAGCAAACAGATTAAAAACACCTTATTTCACAGAAAAGTTCGCATAAACTTTGTTGCTTTCAATCCCCAGCAACGGCGCCAAAAACTTATTGTCCTGTTATGAGACTCTAGCAAGTGCACTAGATATAAGTAATAAAATGATAAGTCCAGTATCGTATCCACAGGGATTAAGGATCAAAGTTTACAAGAAATACTTTGTAGAACAGGGTGTGTGGTGTGTGTCAATTCTTTAATTTGAGAGGTGTTGTTCAAACATAAACAAGATCAAATCTTTAGTTGATTTCAAAGAGTACTTAATGATAAAAAGGCAAAACATGTCAAGCACATCATAACAGGTCACTTTCAGTCTCTAAACATCATATTTATTCATGAATGAAGTAAAGTGATGCCAAGGTCTCCGTTTTAATGCTCACTTAAGTCAACTCTCGTGTGTTCTTAAGATTCTAAGAAGTACTGCAACCTTAAGCGTCCCTAAAGTTGGTTCTTTCTTGCATTACGATCTAAACAACATTTCTATAAAGAAAACCCTTGATGCAACCTCCTGACATTTCTGTTTCGGGGTTGAATGCTTGACAAATGGTTCCGTGAAGATGAAAGCAGTGTCCTATCATGCATCTAACACTAACATACATGGATTTAGCAAAGGAGTTAAGGATTTGTCAAGCACATCATAATATATCAACATTCATTCATAAATAAGATTAAAAGAAGACTTACATAACCGGCCCTAACTGGCCAAACCCATTCAAAACGACTACTCACTCATAGTGAATAGCCACCATTAATTCCACAGACCTCCATTGGAGGCGTCATCGTCCTAAGAGAGCTTCGCCTCTCTTCAAAAGTTCTAACTAAAACTGATTGTCTCCAAAATAAAAAGGTGTCCTTTTCCTTCCCTCGACTACATCTATATAAAGGAAGAAACGAACCATGCCACCAAATATTACAAAAAGATTGTTTTCCTACAGCTACTAATACTAGGGAATGATTAATTTAAGTTGACCCTTGAACACTCAAGGGGTGATCCATCTTATCATCATGTTGCTTTCCTGCCTCCCTGCGTTTTCTGCACCTGTCGCGCCCGCCCTGACACTTGTCCAGTCGTTATCCTTCATCGGGTACACAGTGGAAATCCGCTGGATCAAAGGATGCTCGACTCCTTGTGGTTTGTTGCAAAACAGGCTGTGTTATCGCCCATTTTGACTTAATCAATACAATCTGCATAAAACACTTATAAGTCCATATGTTTCGGAAAATTTTGCCTGAAATGCACATAAAATGTTATTAAAATGCTGTTTAATTATAGTCATATTCATGCCCAACAGTTAGCCAAACATTAACGTTTAGGCCTATTTATTATGCAAGCAAAACAATAAATGAGGCCCAGTAGAACTACACCACTACAGAGAAGGAGCTTCTTGCAGTTGTGTATGCCTTCGACAAATTTCGACCCTACTTGGTGCTGTCCAAAGTTGTTGTGCACATAGACCACGATGCGCTACGCTACTTGTTTGCAACAAAGGATGCTAAGTCTAGGTTGATCCGCTGGTTATTATTGCTTCAAGAGTTTGATCTCGAAATTAAGGATAAAAAGGGAACGGAAAATGTCGCGGCTGATCATTTGTCAAGAATTTCTCACCAAAGCAGCCAGGAACAACCAGAGATTTTGGAAAGATTTCCAGACGAGCGTCTATACGCTGCATAGCCTGCGCCATGGTTTGCCGATATTGCTAATTACCTAGCAAGTTCGCTTAAGCCTTACAACATGTCCAGTAATCAGAGGAGGAAGTTTTTTTGCTGAAATTAAATATTATTTTGGGAAGAACCCTATCTTTTCAGGTTGTGCGCCGACCAAATTATTCGAAGATATATATCTCAAGAGGAGGGATAGGGTGTTCTAAGCCATTGTCATGATCGAGAAGCTGGAGGGCACCATAGCGCTAGCAGAACTGCAGCTAAGGTTCTTCAATCCGTTTTCAATAATATATTCCGACTCCATTACTCGATGTTTTTCTGAAATTCAAATTCTAAACCCTTCTTTTGCACACTAACTTTAAATACTAGCCTTCGTTTCGCTATAATCCGACATCTACAGCTCCCGAAATTGAGCCAGAAAGTCCCATAAAGATAATCATAGGAAGAAAAATTTTGTGGGTAGGTACCATCAAGATATAGAAACCAATGAAACACATGAGGAGGCTATAGCCGAGTTAAGTAGAACAGGATCCCGCGTTTGTCCAATGTTAGCAAAAAAGTCCAAAAAGTCATGAAGTGGTTAAGCAAAATACAAATGTGCAATACACATTTGATGTTTCTAAAATTGGAGAATTGTTTGATTATTTGCTAAAAGAGGGTTTTATCACCTTACAATATGGACACATTATTCCATTGAGAGATGACACCAGTGGAAAAACTTATTGTAAATATCATGATAGTTGGAACCACGACATACAATCTTGCTTTGTTTTTAAGAATGCGGTGCGGGATAGAATAAACAAAGGCGTGCTTAAATTTCCTAAAAAGAAAGAGAGCATGTTGATTGATGATGATCCATTTCCAGCCGCTACAATGATAAATGCAACTTCCATCGAGATGCCACCTCCTAAGCGTAATGTCCATAACAACACCTCGAGTTAGAGAAAAGGGCGCCCCGACCACCCAAAGACAAAACAAATTTGGGTACCAAAGGGCACTTTGCCAACCACCAAGGAGAAAAAAAAGCCACGGAGAAAACGAAAGCCAATAAATAAAAATAAAAGTGGCACAAACCAAGGCCGGTCACGCTTCGTTACTCCACCGGCGCAAGTTCCCCTTGAAAAATGGTTCATCAACCGACATAAAAAATTTCCATAAGCTCTCTCAAAAAATGCAAAAAGAAGAATAAGAAAGAGAGAGATAAAAAAGAAGGAAAATGAAATGGAGTTGTCTAGTGTCAATTCTAGCAACGTTTTGAAAGAAAAAATAAAATAAAAGAAAAAAAGTGGAAATTCGTGTCAGAGACTTTTTGATCCAAGTTGGATGTGCTGCTACTTCTCTAAATTTACCAATAAATTTCAGAAGTGAAGATACAAAGGAGGAAAGAAACAAAGTCCAAAAAGAACGACAAGGTGGTGTTACAATAAAATCTTCGTTAGAAGATCAGATGAAGCGGGTTTATTTTGACAAACCCACTCTATAGATGACACACCATATTAAGCTATTATACATCAAAGCACATGTTGATGGCAAGCCCTTATCGAGAGTTCTAGTTGATAATGGTTTAGCCGTTAGCATTATCCCATTAAAGATGGCACTAGCTCTCAGGAAATCCGTATACGACATAATGAGGTGAGAAATTTCTCTCTCAGCTTTTACCGACGAAATTGCTAAAACCTATGGGGTTTTACCTGTGCAACTTACCATCGGTACCCAAACCACTACGGCGGCATTTTTTGTGGTGAACTCTACGATAAGTTATCAAGCTTTGCTCGGTCGAGATTGGATTCACTCTAACTCATGCATTCCGTCATCTTTGCACCAACTTTTACTACATTGGAAAGAGGATGACGTTGAGGTGATTCGGGCAAATGAAAAACCTATTGAGACACATTCGAATATGGTGGAGTCTCGATTATATGAAGATAGCATTGGTCCAATCAAGATCAAGACTAAAGGAAAAAGTAAGTCATGCGCCAATCAAGTTGTAGACACCGAGTCGGAGGACCTGTGACGAAAACCCATGGCAGACGGTTAGAGCGGTTGATTCCAATAATAAAAAATAAAAAAATAAAGAAACCACGAAAGGGCCCTGAGGGATTGCGTGTCGTCGAATGGGCGGCTCGCGGATGCCCGACGAACGGGGGCATCGTCCAATGCACGTCGAAGGCATTGGGCGAGCGCCTAAGAGTCGTTGGCGAGTGCCCTGCAACGTCGGGAGAGCGTCCAGCAGTGGTCGGCACGCGCCCGACGACAGTGGGGCGCACGCCCAACGGCAGTGGGGCGCGCGCCCAGCCAGTGTTGGGCGTCCGCCCAACTCGAAGTTGGGCGTCCGCCCAACTCGAAGTTGGGCGTCCGCCCAACTCGAAGTTGGGCGTCGCCCAACTTGATGTTGGGCGCACGCCCAACGTTGGGATCCGTGCCTATAAAAGGCACGGATCCCCATGCATTTGAAGGGGGGATGATTTTTGGAGCTTCTCACTCTAGAAAATTATTTTTAGAGAGAGAAAATGAATTTTTGGGAGAAAACATTTTTTTTCCTAAAAAATCCAAATTTCCTAAAAGTTTAATATTTTACCAAAATACCAAAAACACCAAAAAATCACAACTCGTGGAGTCGACCGACATCAAACCGTCAATACCGATCTTGAGGTATTATCCGAGGACTAAACTCGTTTTATTTATTTCATCTATTTATTTTATTTATAGTTTTGTTTCTTTATTTATTTATTTAGTTATTTATTTATCACATTTATTTATTTTTCCGTATTTATTTAACTCCCGTCTCGTATTAAATAAACGTTTTGTTTTGTTTTCAAAATAAAAACCTCGTTTGAAAGTTCCAACACGAACCGTGACCCGATTTAAGGGTAGTTCGGGATTAAAACGTTGTAAATATAGATTTTAAAAATATTTTTAAATAACGTTTTGAAATAAAACATCGTTTTAGGAGTCTCCATTATAGACTATGATCCAATTTGGGTAGTTCGGAGATCGAAAATGATAGAATAGAGTAGATTTAAAGTGTTTGAATAAATCTGGAAACTATTGGACTGATTCTGTAATTCTCAATTTTCTGTCCTAAAGGCTGTTTACCGACGGATTTTTCGTCGGTAAAGCTGCTGAAACTTAAAAAATCCATTTTTCAACATTTTTCTCATCTTTTTTTACATTTATTCTTGTATAGGTATAATTAGTAAAATTATTTTCAAAATGTATAATTAGTAATAACTTACTATTAAATACTTATCTTGTATATTTGGGCATGATTTTCATTAATTTGGTTTTGTAAAAACTATATGTATATATATGTTTTCCTTTTATTATTTTTGGGGTGGGTTACTCTCTATATGTTTATTATGTATAAAAACTATTTTGATTTAAATGTAGTTTTCTTATTTATGAATTTTATCCATTATTTTTACATGTTTTTAAATTAGAATAAAAGTGTATTATATTTAGTATTTTGCGTTATCATTATTATACATATACTTAGTTATATTACATAGTATCTTTTACTTGTTTTTTAATCTATAGATATATCCTTATTTTTAGATAAAAATGTATATATATATATATATAGGTATATTCACTCTACTTTTGGACATTTATATGTATATATTTCAAAATTGTTTTATTTGGTTAGTTTTGAGATTTAAATTGATCATTCTTGTAAATATGTTCAAGTAAAAATTAATTGAGTGAAAAAGGGGAAAAAATCACAAAAAGAGAGTTCAACTTGCTTATTTAAACTAAAGTTTTTCTAGATATTCCTAAAGAGTAAATAAAAGGCTTTTTATCATTTTAAACCACTTCCTAAACATCACGTTTTAAAACCTTAATTCGTTCCAATGGCGGATTAAGCGAACCTTGTAATTAAAATCGTTTTCATTGTAAATAATGGAGTTTTGAATCGTTTTCCTAACTAAACGGTTTTATACAAAAATAAATGGACTTGTATGCTTAATCACGTTTTTGGTTAAAACTTTTTGTTCAACGTTTTCAAACGCTCGAGTCGTTCCAACGGCGATTCGAGTGAACATCATATAAATTAACGGGTTTTTGAAACGTACCTAAATCGTTCCAACGGCGATTAAGGTACGAACCATGTAAATAAACTTGTTTTTTGGGAGTGAGATTAGTGTAGATTTAATGTATAATACAAAGCATAACACACGGGGTGAATAAACTAATTCTTTCTTCTATCTCCCTCTTTCTTCCATATACTCTAAATTCATGTAAAATGGGTGATTCTTTACTAATATGGCTTTCAATAATATATGCTCAAAACGGTTTTCAAAAACGAGAAAGAAAAGGTTTCAAATGAATTTTAAACTTAAAGAAATATGCGATTAGTCCGTTAGCGCCTAACATGCTAAGTAGGAGGCCGGTGGTTCATAACCGGGCGATGTCGGGGTGCCTAGTAGCCTTTCTCCGGAAAGGAGCTAGCCTTCTTGGCTCGTACCTAAGTTTTCCGTACCCTCACCAGTCTCCCGCAAGGGATCGGTGTTCATTTCCCATTCGTGGGTGGCGACTCTTCCATACTCCGAGCTCCGGCCCTGCCGAGCAGCTTGATTCCGCGATTGGTTGCTTTCGGCGCCAATCACAACATCTGTCATCAATGATGTCCACCCTCCGGTCCGCCCGGGCGAGGCCGCGGCACCTACAAGTGGTGACTCTGCTGGGGAAGCGAGAAATTTGATTCCGGAAGGCGTGTATTAAGCCCATAACGGGGACGGATCGTATTATTTCTTTTCATATGCATTAATAAGCATTATTGCAAACCTTTTGGGTAATTTCCACGAAACCTCTATTGAGAGTCCATTCGTCGCTCGAAAGAGGCTAGTGTAAGTTCCCCCTTGCAGTGAGGCGCCAAAGGGTCCCCATCCATTCGTTAGGGGCGAATTTGTGCGGTCCTGTGAGGTCCCGCGATCAGCCTTGTCAGCATATAGTAGCCTTAGAAGTTGCCATAGGATTACCCGTTACTATTTTTGATGTGATGAATGAATCAATTCATGTTTTCAAATTGCCATGATACGTGTCTAATCCTAAAATATGTAAAGAAAATGAAACGATACGTTAATATATACTCTTAAACCGATATACAAACTACCCCACAACATCGAAATAATTCGAACTAAAGACAACTTAGTCATCTCCTATGAATGAACTTGTGTGACCCGCCTGGTCCCTTTCCGTGTCCCGAAGAAGGCACCTGTTCAGGAAATACATTGTAACGTAAGCACGTATTAGTACGAATCGGTTTGGTATTAAGGATAGTTATATCTCGATTCAAAAGACTATATTAACAGTAGCCGTTATTCACATTCTTTAAATACGTTGGGATAAAGCAAAATTATGACAAAACGAAAACGAAGAACATTTTTGTTTTGAACGACCCCGTTGTAACGTAAAGAGTTTCGTAAATGTGGCCCGTCCCTTCCGAATAAAAAACAAGCTCTTACGTTACACCTTGCATTGTTCTTAGGAGAAATGGACGTATCCGCAAAAGTGACTAAGAAAATAAAAGCAAAATAAAAATAAAAACGACCAAAATCATTCCGTATCTACGATATATGTCAATCCTGAGAGTCGTTAAAGGAAATGAACCAATGTCGTTAAATACGTGCCTCGAACTAGGTATATACACCGTTTAAAATCACGCAGCCGAATTAAGCTAAGAAACCGCATGATTGCACCATATAGACGAGACTGTGGGTTTGACTAATGGCTCGATCATTTCGACCGTTACCAAAACTACAAGAAATATGGCCCGATCTGCGTATTTGTTCAGTTCGTGCCAAAGTGAAAAGATGATAATATCCCTGCTTCGAATAAGCATGTGATTAAACGAAACGTTGATTTTCTATAACCACGCTGGGATGATATATCCCGTAAATTGGAAGAAATAAAAAGTTGTTGCAAGCCGAAAGATTATCGTGCGCTCGAATAAGACTCGCCGTCTTTTCACGTAGCTAAAACGAGCAAGCGGATTCTTGACGCTAAAAACAAACACGTTACACGATGAGTCCGTTCCCTAAAATAAAATCCAAAAGTGATATCATCACTAAACAAACACGGGGTTATGTCTCTCGATAGATCCAAAAGATCCCGTCATAATCCAAAAATCGAGATACGAACCCACGCGAATAAAAGGGGAACGAATCATTGTCAATAACGAACGATTGAACCAAAAGAATAACTCGTACCACGTCTAAATCCGAGATGCGCTCAAAGGGTGTCAAAACCCGAACTAATGCATCTCACGAAATAACAAAAGACGAGTTATTCAAAAGGACAATCCAATTTGGTCGATATCTTAGTCACTGAACGCTGATGCGTTAAAATGAATTGTATTGTTTGATGAATGATTTATTTTTCTGCAATAATCGATGGCATCACGCGTCCTTTGGACCACGATGTGAGCCCATACCAAAATCCTAGGGAAGAGACTTGGACCAACGAGTGTGTGGAGGAATAAGGATGGAAGAGAGATGATGTGATAATTGTGATTGATATCTAACGTTTTCTTTCTCTTATTGCGATCTAATTACGCGTTATGTACGATTTTCACTAACTAGTTTATTCGTATAGATTTATATCTGGTTATACATCAGTCAAGTCAGATTTAATGCATCCTATGCTTAACGAATCATTGCAGTCATACCATATAGAGTGTCGCATGCTAACCAAATTGCGTGCAGCCATTCTAGGTTTTGTAGACTTAGGACGTGTTTATTAGGAATGTGAGAAAGAGTCGACCCCCGCGTCACGTATACATCAGGAGGCATACCAGTTATGTTGTGACGTATCCCATACGTCTTTGCCTTACCGTACCTGTGTTTTGGGATGTATCCTATGTGTCCCTGGCATGGCTCGTGCGCCTTTATAGTGTCGTTTGTATGCTAGCTAGGAGGCATGTCCATTATGTCGTGACGTATCCTATGTGTCTTCGCCCCAGCATACTGTACATATAGTAGCGTACCTCGTACATTTCTCCAGTATCATAGGCATTAGTCGGAAGGTACAACCCTTATGTCATGGCGTATCACCTACGCCTTCGTTTTGGCATACCCCGTAGGTCGCGGCACCTCCAATATGTCTTACCCCGTCAAGAGGTAACCTGTTCTCTCGTGACATATCCCCTAAGTCCTTGCTACGTCGTGTCATCACGTGTCCACTCGTCAGGAGTCCCACCTGTCATGTGGTGACATATTCCTTGCGTCTTTACTTTGTCGTACCCCGTAGGACGTAACACATCCCATGCATCTTCCATTGATCATTCAGACACCGATCAAGGGGCGTACCTGTTATGTCATGATGTATACCACATGTCTTTTCCCTGTTGTGCCTCGTATATTGTGACCCATTCCTTGTGTCTCTACCCTATCATTACGCACCGGTCAGAAGGTGTACTATATATGTCATAACGCATCCTGTGAATCTTCGCCTCATCCCTTACGCCAAGCGAGGGGCATAAGCTTCATGCCCCGTATGTCATGGCGTATCATGTGTTTTTTTTCACCATGTTATATACGTTAGACGAGAGGCATACCATTCGGGTCGTGACGTATCCCATACGTCCTTACCTCGTCCCACCTTCTATACACTAGTCAGGACGTGTACTCGATGCGCCACTATGCATCACGTACATCCAGGTATTGTCAAGGTCGTACATCGCGATAGGTCGCAGATGCATCTTCTATATCAGATACACTAGTCTAGAGCTATACCCCGTATATCAAGACCTGAGTTCTCGCCTTGCTAGGTGCCTAACGGAAGACATACCACGTATATCACAATATATCTCGCGCGTCTTTACCATGTCTCGCATGCCCGTCAAAAGGTCTACCCCACATGTTATGATGTGTCTCATATATTGGTCTGGAGGAGCACCTTTAGACCATGAGGTATTCCCTATGTCTTCGACGTGTTATACTTTGTGTGGGATATGCCCCACACATCTTTATCGTCCTATTTATACCATTAGGGGGTATACCCTGTGCATCGTGACATATCACATGCATCTTGGCCACCGTGTTTGAGTCATCCGGAGACATGTCCCACGTGTCACGACGTACTCCGCCTCCCTCTATCATGGTTAGGAATATTGTTCGTTAGATATGCATCTTTGCCATATCCAAACTGCTTGGTGGTCATACCTCGTTCGTCATAACGTCCGCATTATGGGGCAGATTCCGTTCACTTTCCGTATGGTCGACTCGAGCGCCACATCGCTGACAACATGTCGATAGTTCAAAAAAAAGAAGAAACATTGTCACGGCATCGGTTCCCCTGAGACTCGAATTCACCATTCGTCACATGTCTCATACACGTCCTACTTACACCTCGAGACATACTATGTATGTCGCAACGTCTTAGCCAACACATCTCAAGATTATGACCGGCACCTTGAACTCAAATAGAACCATAATCTCACGGGCCGTCGTCACCTCCCTTTCGTATCTCAAGACATACCCACGTATGTCGCCACGCTATATACAATGCCCATGTGATTCCAAATTACGTCATTATATTATCCGCGCCTCTCATCTCGTTAGTTGTCATCATGACCTTCGTACGCTAAGACATGCCATGTATGTCGGCGCATCGTGCACCTATGCTCCAAAGTTACATTGTTGTACGATCGGTACCTTAGGGTCGAGTCAACTCTTTCACCCGAATCTCGCTTACCTGTCGTCATTCGTATCTGGGGGATGTAGTCCGTACATAGCACCTCCGTATTTCAGAGTTGTGGGCAATACCCTAAGCTCTGAAACGAACCCTTAACTTATGTGTTGTCCACACCTCCCATTTGTACCATTAGGTGTGCCGCGTGGGTCGTCATGGTGCCCCCTCGTATTTACATCATCCCACTGTCCGGACCCCAGGTTCACATCGACCCTCTGATGCACGCGTCACACGGAGTCATCACGTCACATCCGCACTTTAACTGGCGCCTTATATGTCGCCTCGTCACATCTAATGAATCCATGCGTCATTGTGCTAAACTCTTAGCTAGTAGGTCATCGTCACACCCCATTGGTACCCTCGGTCGTACCTTGTATATTGACACATCATTGTACGAAGGCAACCCACACATCCTTGACCTTCTTGAGACACCCCGTCACATCTTCAAAACGGCCGAATCAATATGAAACATACCAGGTGTGTCACCATATATCGTAACACATCAGTATTCCAAACACGTGACATTGGAGCTTCGAGCACGTATCAGCTTTCGGTGCATATCCCGTATGTCACCGCTTGCGCTTTAGTCATACGTTGGGCCTTGTCAAAACGTGCCCCGCATGTCGCCTTGTCATTGGCAATATTTGTAGTCCGTGAATATGTCATTAGGCTATCCAATTCTAGACCAACCTTTGACGTGCGTTCCGTATGTCATCCCTCGCACCTTACTCACATATCAAAGGCTGAGTCGTTTAGGCCATCCAGTCAGGGTTAAGCTTAGGGCACATACCCCCATACGCGGTTTGGTACGTCCCATCCGCATGTCAAATGTCGAGTCATTCATGTTATCGAGTTCAAGTCGAATCTGGGGCAAGTATCATATATGTCATCACGTGCATCTCGCTTACATCTCCAATGTCGAGTCATTTGTATCGTCAAGTTCGAGTCGAACTTTTGTCACATACTTGTTATATAGAGTGATTCATATCGTCGAGTCCAAGTCATACCATTAGGCACGTACCCTATGGGCCGTCTCGGGCATCCTGCTCACACCTTGACACACTGATTCGTTCATGTCGTGAGGCTCCTGTCAAACTTTTGACGTACGCCCCATAAGTCGTCACTCATGTCTTGAGTACGCCTGAAACAACAGTTTGTTTATATTGTCAAATCCTCGACACGCTCCCCCTACATCGTTGCTACCATCGTCCATGCGCCTCAAACTCTGAATTACCTTATTTACGAGTCTGAGAAATATGCCCTATGTGTCGCTATTTGGGTCTCACTCATATCAGTAGTATCGAGTTGTTCGTACCGCGTCTAAGTCCAACATTTGGCACTTACCTCGAAGGTCTTGGTTTGCGCCTTCGTTGCTCCTCAAATTGTTCATAGTGATAGGTTCCAGTCGAACTATCGACGTCTACCCTGTGTGTCATTGCTGGTATCTCAAATATCGGTGATGGACCAAATACGTCATGAGTATCCACGTGAGATCTTTAGGGGTTCTCATAAAACATATCATCGTCGGGTTTGCGCTATGAAACAAATTGACCTTTGACACATACCAGGTAAGTCGTCATTTCCGTCTCGTTGGTACCTCGATCGGATTAGGACACCTCGCATTCTACCAGATGCACCGATGTCCGCAAATTCATCAAGGTATTTGTGTCTCTAGCTTGAGTTAATCCTTAGACTGCACCCTGGATGTTGGTATCGTGTCTAGCTGACACCTCCAATGTTGTTAGGAGGTACCTCTTGAGTCATCTCTATGCTTCATCTATGCCCAAAGTTGGTCAAATAACACGTGTGTCGTATGTATACCCTATTCAGGTCTCGTACCTAGCATGTCGGATTTCCCCCACGGTGGTCGAAACCCCAAAATCAGGTCATCACATTATTCGTAAGTTGTGTATAAGTCAACCATGGGGGCACATCGAGTGTGACTCCCATTATGCCTTTTGGCTACCTCTGAATCACACTATGTACGTCACCATATTTCCTAAAGGCACCAGGTTTCAAATCACTCTGTCGTGATATTAGTAAGCCAAGTAGGAGTTAATAACTGGCACATACCTCGTATGTTGACGTATGCATCCTATTCGGACCTCAAGTATCAGGTATGCCGCGTTCATTGTCCTGTCAAATAATACCCCTCATTGTAATAGTTGCTTTCCAAGAGAAGTTGACAATTAGTGCACATCACGTATGTCACTCGCGTCTCCCTTATGCCTTAACCTGTTTAAGGCACATCCTGTGCGTTACCACTTTCTACATAGCACACCAAGATTCCGCTGGTACATCTACTAACCATTGACCCACACCCCATGTGTGGTGGTCACATCCCGCTTGCTTCCTGTTTAGGACACACCCTCTATGTCGGCCTGTTTTAGGAAGCTTGGGTTTCCCAGAAATGCGGTTCCCTGCTATCGGTATCGATACCAAGTAAACTATGGACCCATGCCCCGCACGTCTTCATCATGGTCCGTTTAAGTCTTAGATATACCATGAGCGTCACCTTAGCCCGGTAACGCCCCGTATGTTCGAAGTACGTCATTACAACCGATAATGACAATCCCTCACACACGCCTCATGCATAGTTGCTTATGTTGTTCTTTTTAGATCGTGATGTCATGTCGATGTACCAAGTATGTCATTCCCCCCGCTCATGTCGCTATCCCTCCAATGTATCTAGACGTCACGGATACCATCGGGGTACACTCTCATCTACCTAGCGTCCTCGGAAATTTTACTTATTATGAGGGTCGTCTCAATCTCACAAGTGTCAGTCGTGTCGAGCGTCATTCAAAATTGTACATCTCGTAAAGCATTGCAAGGTAAACTTGTAGTTCGTACTGATGTGTGCATAACAGTTGAAATGGTTTCAGGCATCCGCACTTCCAAACAGGTAAGTTAGCATAGACGACCGAAGTGCTGCCGACGGCTCTGGTAAAAAAAAGAAGAAGAAGGGGTTTAGCTCTAGTCAAATCGTGTTTATGTTGTAAGAAATAAAGCGCACACCACGAATCATGCATAAATCATACATCCATCGATAGGAGGCACAAGTAGATAGCTTTGGCATTCGCATCACACGTGCATCGCATCATCAGAATTCATAATGCCTAAAAAGCTCCACTCACTGATCCTTTCTCTTTCCTTGTTAGAAACCCAACTCATGGCCCAGTCCAACAATTCAAACCACAATCTTGAGAGCCGTGTGCAAGGGGCTTTAGCCAAATACATCTTTTCTGACGAGTTCAAACGTGCTCTTAATGATCCAGAGGCTAGTAAGAATAATGGGGTGGAAAGTTCCCAGGAGATGGTAGGAGATTTCAATCTCAGAGTAGAAATCGAGCGAGTTCTTCCCGATGTCCTTGCTTCAGATGAATTCAAGATAGAGCTGAAAAAGGTTGGTCCGGGAGGTCCTGAGTGAGTCACTGGTTGCGGAAATCCCGAAAGCTGCTGTAGAGAAACCTATGTTCCAGTTCACATCACAATCTACCCCACAAACATTCACTCCACTAAGGGTAGCCTCACACCATGTTTCACGAACGCAACAAGCTCCACACCATCGGGGACATGACATTGCCAGGGTTGTTCGCCCTCCATCACCCGCTCAGTATAGGGGGGAGGGATGGGAGTTCTCCACTTTCACTCAACCCTTATTTGAAGTGTTGGAGGGTCTACGAATGCATGACATACTTCATCCTCTACCAGCCACGGGAGGTCAAACCACTGAGCTAGTCAAACGCAGGGGCTACTGCCACTTCCACCAGAAATATGGTCACGAAACGAGTACTTGCATGAGGTTGAAGCATGAAATCCAAGATCTCA
Organism: Euphorbia lathyris; assembly: GCF_963576675.1. Taxonomy (NCBI): domain Eukaryota; kingdom Viridiplantae; phylum Streptophyta; class Magnoliopsida; order Malpighiales; family Euphorbiaceae; genus Euphorbia; species Euphorbia lathyris. The sequence continues at coordinate 96,503,252 of NC_088910.1, forward strand.
TCGAAGCTGGAAAGATAAGTGATCCAGATCCTTCTCAGCAGATGAAGCCTTCGACTGGTTCCTTGAATGGTAAAGTCTACAACGGATCAGGATAAGCTAAAGAAGAAGTTCTCGAGATTGAGGACACTTATGAAGTGGAAGAATCTGAAGCTTCCTGAAGTAGCATGAGAGAGAGGATTGCACTTGTAGTCTTTATCCTTGTCTTTTATTTTATCTTTTATTCCACAAGATGTTATTAACCTCCTTTTGAATTCAATGAAATTTCGTTTCCGCAAATTTATCCTAAACATACGTACTTACATTTGATATCCACTTAATTGAGATATTCCCGATTCTATCATGGCACAGACGTAAGCTCTAGAATATACTTATTGCTCAGTACTTTACCACTGAAGAGAGAAAATTAAGAGAGTAAAAAAAAATAAATAATAAATAAATAAAAATAAATCATGAGAAGTGATTCCCTGGCTCTACGATGATAAGTCGGGCGTAGACCCATCAAACGAAGGGTTCTCACCGGCTTGTGCCAAAAAGAAGAATGAGCGACAATCAACCAAGTCCAAAAAGAGAGAAAAAGAAAAGAAAAGAAGGAGCAAGCAACAAGCCCTCAGAACCAGGCTAGCACTAAGGCACCGACAAAAATTTCTCCCCCCCAAAGGGGACACCAGTACATGAGTGCACCATTCAGAATAAGATGGGGGCAACTAACCTATCAACGATAAAGGATCCTATTCCAGGATCAACGAAAAGGTTCAGATCTATGATGACTCAAAGTAAAAAAAAAAGAAGAGAAAAAAAGGTAATGCTGAAAAGGCTCAGGGGAAAAGTCAAGCCAATCAGAAGTAAAAGAAAATTATTCAAATAAAAAGCAGACGTGACTAGCCAAGGAGCGCCAAGGTGACAAGAGCAGTTGACATTGCCCAGCAAATGGGTGATCAAATGTACGAGAAAAGCTTACTTTAACAAAGAAATATCAAATACGTAGTCGAATGAAGACAAAGGTGGCGACGAAGTTTAGAACTACGATCAATCTCAAAGGAACCAAGGAATCTTTCTCATGAAAATTAAAAAAAAAAAGAAAAAATCCCGATAGGTTGAAAATCCGCAAAGGACGGCCTATGCAACAATAAGGGACACCCCAATAAGTGAAAACCCCACGGGGCGCTTATTTGAAAATTCCGGGGGTAAAAGGAGAGAGTTAAAATAACTGAAATGTGAAAACCCGAAAGGGCATACTTTGGTGACAGTGGTTAATAAACTGAGCAGTAAACAATTCAATGTATGCTTGCCAAATGTTTTACTTAAGCTAGACGGTTGCATTTGCAATGAAAGCACCCGCATCAATAGACACCCCATCTCAACTGAAATCACCTAAACACCCATAAACCAATCCAAAATCTAAAAAAAAGAAACTAAACAAAAAGAGACTATCCTTCTCTCTCATGCTCCATGAAGTTTGGTTCCCCTGCTTCTCTGTTGTCCTCTCAAGAGTCAAACTTCGACCGAAGCGACTACTCCCAACGGCAGTATCCCTAGCTTGAATGCACATGAAATCTCACCTCGAGTTTGCAGGGGCATGCGCTTGCATCAACTTCTCATCCACACCAAGACAGTAACGTCAATCGGGGGCATGGCCGTGCAATCGGATCACCATCCATCTCGCTCCGGAAGCTTCTCCATTAACGAACGCATCAGGCATGAACTCATTGTCAAATGCTCAGCATAGAAGTGGCCCGTAGATATGAACCCCCTGTGCTATCTAGTATCATTTACGATCAAGGAAAAAAGAAGAAAAAACTGAACAAAAAAAGAGTTGGATTGAAAACCTCAAAAGAGGCGATCCAAGCAAAATGAGAGATAGAGAAAATCTGTGAGATATAGAAAAGATGAATTGAAAACCCCTAGGGGCGGTTCATGCAAAAGGAGAGATAGAGAATATCAGAGAGATCCCGTTGAGTTGAAAACCCAAAAAGGGCGACTCAAGCAAAAATTAGGGAAAAAAATGAATACATCAATCTCTGGTTAAAGGCGATAGCCCCTTGACACAAGCTCATCAAGACCAAATCCCCGTCCTTACAACCCTTGGTATCAAACTTATGCTCGTCCTCATCCTTGCACACCTTGGGGATGGCCTGAAACATCGTTTCTCGATCTGAAACTACCAAAACCCTCAAGCCTATGAAAAGGGAATCCATCCGACCAGCTCATCTGCACATACATAGTTTGCATACACACATGTCCATACATCCGCATAAAGCAAAATGCATAGGCCACGCTTACATACATTCAAACACACGCACAGTCACCTGCATACACACACATAGGTGGTTACACGCATCCATAGATTAGGCTACATCCACCCATCTATATGCATCACTACACACCTGCGATTGATTTAGAGACTAGGGTCGCTAGAAAGAGTAATATTACATGCGATCGATTTAGAGACTAGGGTCGCTAGAAAGAGCAATATTACCTGTGGTTGATTTAGAGACTAGGGTCGCTAGAAAGAGCAATATTACCTGTGGTCGATTTAGAGACTAGGGTCGCTAGAAAGAGCAATATTACCTGCGGTCGATTTGGAGACTAGGGTCGCTAGAAAGAGCAATTTTACCTACGGTCAATTTAGAGACCAGGGTTGCTAGAAAGAGCAATTTTATCTGCGGTCGATTTAGAGACTAGGGTCGCTAGAAAGAGTAATTTTACCTGCGGTCGATTTAGAGACTAGGGTCGCTAGAAAGAGCAATTTTACCTGCGGTCGATTTAGAGACTAGGGTCGCTAGAAAGAGCAATTTTACCTGCGGTTGATTTAGAGACTAGGGTCGCTAGAAAGAGCAATTTTACCTGCGGTCGATGTAGAGACTAGGGTCGCTAGAAAGAGCAATTTTACCTGCGGTCGATGTAGAGACTAGGGTCGCTAGAGAGAGCAACTTTACCTGCGGTTGATGTAGAGACTAGGGTTGCTAGAAAGAGCAATCTTACCCGCGGTTAATTTAGAAACTAGGGTCGCTAGAAAAAGCTAGGGGAAGACGGTCGATGAAGAGATTGAAGACGAGGAAGGAACTTGCGACATGGAGATCAGGTATTTCTCCTCCCACTCTATATGTGTCTTTTACTTTAATATGTTTTCCATTGCATGTGTCGCATTCGCGAAAAAGTTTTTTTCGAAAAAGCATACACATCACTGTTAAAATAGGAAAGTAGGGCAACTGTAGACACCGAGTCGGAGGACCTGTGACGAAAACCTATGGCAGACGATTAGAGCGGTTGATTCCAATAATAAAAAATAAAAAAATAAAGAAACCACGAAAGGGCCCTGAGGGATTGCATGTCGTCGAATGGGCGGCTCGCGGATGCCCGACGAACGGGGGGCGTCGTCCAATGCACGTCGAAGGCATTGGGCGCGCGCCTAAGAGTCGTTGGCGAGTGCCCTGCGACGTCGGGCGAGCGCCCAGCAGTGGCTGGCACACGCCCGATGATAGTTGGGCGCACGCCCAACGGCGCTAGGCGCACGCCCAACGGATCCCCATGCATTTGAAGGGGGGAGGATTTTTGGAGCTTCTCACTCTAGAAAATTATTTTTAGAGAGAGAAAGTGAATTTTTGGGAGAAAATATTTTTTTTCCTAAAAAATCCAAATTTCCTAAAAGTTTAATATTTTACCAAAACACCAAAAACACCAAAAAATCATAACTCGTGGAGTCGACCGACATCAAACCGTCAATACCGATCTTGAGGTATTATCCGAGGACTAGACTCATTTTATTTATTTCATCTATTTATTTTATTTATAGTTTTGTTTCTTTATTTATTTATTTATTTATCACATTTATTTATTTTTCCGTATTTATTTAACTCTCGTCTCGTATTAAATAAACGTTTTGTTTTGTTTTGAAATAAAAACCTCGTTTTAAAGTCCCAACACGAACCGTGACCCGATTTAAGGGCAGTTCGGGATTAAAACGTTGTAAATATAGATTTTAAAAATATTTTTAAATAACTTTTTGAAATAAAACATCGTTTTAGAAGTCTCCGTTATAGACTATGATCCAATTTGGGTAGTTCGGAGATCCAAAATGATAGAATAGAGTAGATTTAAAATGTTTGAATAAATCTGAAAACTGTTGGACTGATTCTATAATTCTCCATTTTCTGTCACTAAAGGCTGTTTACCGACGGATTGTTCGTCGTAAAGCTGCTGAAACTTAAAAAATCCCTTTTTCAACCTTTTTCTCATCTTTTTTGACATTTATTCTTGTATAGGTATATGTATAAATAGGTAATGTGTTTATTAAAATTATTTTCAAAATGTATAATTAGTAATAACTTACTATTAAATACTTATCTTGTATATTTGGATATGATTTTCATTAATTTGGTTTTGTAAAAGCTATATATATATATATATATATATATATATATATATATATATATATATATGTGTGTGTGTGTGTGTGTGTGTGTGTGTGTGTTTTCCTTTTATTATTTTTAGGGTGGGTTACTCTCTATATGTTTATTATGTATAAAAACTATTTTGGTTTAAATGTAGTTTTCTTATTTATGAATTTTATCCATTATTTTTACATGTTTTTAAATTAGAATAAAAGTGTATTATATTTAGTATTTTGCGTTATCATTATTATACATATACTTAGTTATATTACATAGTATCTTTTACTTGTTTTTTAATCTATAGATATATCCTTATTTTTAGATAAAAATGTATATATATATATATATATATATATATATATATATATATATATATATATATATATATATATATATATATATATATATATATAGGTATATTCACTCTACTTTTGGACATTTATATGTATATATTTCAAAATTGTTTTATTTGGTTAGTTTTGAGATTTAAATTGATCATTCTTGTAAATATGTTCAAGTAAAAATTAATTGAGGATCAATTTTGATAAAACTGAGATCCTTTTTAGCAAGAATGTTCCTTCCCAGATGAGGAATTATATATGTAATTTCTTATCTGTTAAAGAGGTGCAGAACTTTCAGAGTTACCTTGGGCTACCTTCAATGATTGGCAAGTCTAAAAAGCAAATCTTTGCTTTCATCAGGGACAGAATTGTTAAAAAGCTCAATAGCTGGAAAGAGAGGAACTTATCACAGGCTGGAAAAGAAGTACTCATTAAATCAGTCGCCCAATCAATCCCATAGTATATCATGTGTTCCTTTGCCCTCCCTAGCACCTTTTGTTTGGAAATTCAAAAATTAATCAGAGAATTTTGGTGGGGAAAGAAAGAAGGGAGAAAAGGGGGGTGTTAGATCCAATGGAATAAACTATGCTTACCTAAACATCAAGGGGGCCTCGGATTTAGATGGATTGAATCTTTTAATCTTGCATTTCTCGCTAAACAAGGCTGGAGGCTCTTGACCCAACCGGACTCCCTATGTGCACGTATCTTCAAGGCAAAATACTATCCAAACTCGTCCTTCACTCAAGCTCCTATAGGAGTCCAACCGAGTTATACTTGGTGGAGTATTTTAAAGGGCAGACCTAGCCTAGAGAAGGGTCTCTGTTGGCGTGTGGGGAATGGTCAATCGATTAATATTTGGAATGACAATTGGATCTCAACCCAATGCTACAAGAAGCCTCTGATCAGATCTGATGCACTTCAATCTGAGTTAGTCCAATGCCTTATTGACCCGGTGCACCGTTGTTGGAACAAAAATGTTATTAATGCTGCCTTCCTTCCTTTGGAGGTATCCTCTATTCTGAGCATCCCGATTAGTTATCGTCTTCCTGATGATATTCTTTTCTGGTCTTTTTCAAAAAATGGAGCTTACTCTGTCAAGACGGGCTACCAACGAGCGGAAGCAATTCGTAGAAGTGGGGAGGGAAGCAGTTCATCACTAAGCGAGAAGTCCAATATTTGGAAGATCATCTGGCATTCCGGTGTTCCATCGAAAGTGAAGATCTTTTGCTGGAGAACAGTCCATAATGCAGTCCCAACTTTCAACAAGTTATTCCAAAAAGGGGCCAATGTATGTGATTTCTGTTGCTTTTGTGGCTGCGTTGGCGAGACAATTAGCCATATCCTGTGTTTCTGTCCGAATGCAAAAGGAATGTGGAAACTTCTTAACCCGGATCTTCGCATTGATAAACTTTTTGTCAACTCCATTGAAGTTTGGTTCTGGGATGTTTATAAGGCTACTGATGCATACTACTTTAATCTATTTTTGCTAACTATTTGGATGTTATGGTTTAATAGGAATAAAATGATTCATGGTGATTCCCCTCTTTCTACCTATGCCTTGAAGGAAAAAATAATAGAGCTGCACAATGATTACAACTGTGGTCATGCTAAGCAATCCCAGAACCAAACACATTTTGTGTGTCCTGGCACCAGCTCTACTTGGTCCCCTCCTCTTGCTGATGTCTTCAAGATGAACTGTGATGCTGCTTTTGATGTGAACAGGTCCTTGTGCAGCTTGGGAATAGTTATCAGAAACAATGCTGGGCAGCCTATGGTGTCGGCATGTTATCCAAACATAAATTGTTCTGATGTTGATCTGGCAGAAGGATTAGCAATTCTTTATGGGCTTCGGTTCTCTGCGGATTGCTGGCTCCTTCAACTGGACGTCGAAAGCGACTCACTTGTTGTGATCAGTGCAGTACATGATCTAACTCCAAGGCGAAATGATTTAGGTCTTATTTGTGAGGATATCCGTAGCCTCGCTCGCTTCTTCCCAAGAATATCGTTCAACCATGTAAAAAGAGAAGCAAATGGTTTGGCACACTCTCTTGCCCATTATGCTGCAGTGTTAAATTCATATCAAGTTTGTATGGAGTCTGTTCCTCTCCCATGCTTTGCTGCACTTTGTAAAGACAGAAATTGCTGATATGGTAGTTTTGCTGCTGTATTATGAATTTCCATCAAAAAAAAAAAATTAATTGAGTGAAAAAGGGGAAATAAATCACAAAAAGAGAGTTCAACTTGCTTATTTAAACTAAAGTTTTTCTAGATATTCCTAAAGAGTAAATAAAAGGCTTTTTTATCATTTTAAACCACTTCCTAAACATCACGTTTTAAAACCTTAATTCGTTCCAATGGCGGATTAAGCGAACCTTGTAATTAAAATCGTTTTCATTAATGGAGTTTTAAATCGTTTTCCTAACTAAACGGTTTTGTACAAAAATAAATGGACTTGTATGCTTAATCACGTTTTTGGTTAAAACTTTTTGTTCAACGTTTTCAAACGCTCGAGTCGTTCCAACGCCGATTCGAATGAACATCATGTAAATTAACGGGGTTTTGAAACGTATCTAAATCGTTCCAACGGCGATTAAGGTACGAACCATGTAAATAAACTCGTTTTTTGGGAGTGAGATTAGTGTAGATTTAATGTATAATACAAAGCATAACACACGAGGTGAATAAACTAATGCTTTCTTCTATCTCCTTCTTTCTTCCATATACTCTAAATTCATGTAAAATGGGTGATTCTTTACTAATATGGCTTTCAATAATATATGCTCAAAACGGTTTTCAAAAACGAGAAAGAAAAGGTTTCAAATGAATTTTAAACTTAAAGAAATATGCGATTAGTCCGTTAGCGCCTAACATGCTAAGTAGGAGGCCGGTGGTTCATAACCGGGCGATGTCAGGGTGCCTAGTAGCCTTTCTCCGGAAAGGAGCTAGCCTTCTCGGCTCGTACCTAAGTTTCCTGAACCCTCACCGGTCTCCCGCAAGGGATCAGTGTTCATTTCCCATTCGTGGGTGGCGACTCTTCCATACTTCGAGCTCCGGCCCTGCCGAGCAGCTTGATTCCGCGATTGGTTGCTTTCGGCGCCAATCACAGCATCTGTCGTCAACGGTGTCCACCCCCCGGTCCGCTCGGGCGAGGCCGCGACACCTACACAAGTGAAGAACATCTTCAAGATGAGCACCATTGTGTCTTACCATAGGTCGGTTAGCAATGAACCTCTCATCGAAGAGGTTCAATGATTTTGTCACAGCCGAAGGACAAAGCGGTGGCATCAGCCGCTATAGAATAAAATAAAGATGCGATAAGGCACGAGGTGCCTTTTATTTTTTGTTTTGTTCCGTTTTTGCATCATTTTATATTTTAGTTTTTCTTTTAAGCTGTTAATTAGCATCATTGATATTTTTAACGTGCTTAGAGGTAATAAAGCATCCATTTAAAAAAAAAAGTGCAAAAAACGAAATGATAAAAGACATAAATGAACAGAAAAATAAAAATGAAGAAAAACAATAAAGTCCGTCTACATGTTCCAAAAAATTAAAAAAGAATAAAAGAGTTATGAGAGAAAAAAAAGCAATCGCTACAAAAAAGCTCGGTGTAGCCTTTTCCACCTGATCCGTCGTCCACTCACTTAGTTTTGTCCCCATCAAATCCGAGACAACAACATGTGCAGCACCGATGGCATCCATGCTCGAAGACGTCGGGGGGAGGGGGGGGGGGGGAGCTCTGTCATGTACGATTAAATTTATCGTGTTTGAAAATATTAGGATTAAATTTGCATCATTTAATAACTTAGAGCTAAATCTGCGTTCCTCCTTATCTCCTGTAAATATTTCCAATATAACATAGTTTTGCTTGAAATTCGAAAATAAAGAATATTGTAAAAAGAATATGGAGCATTTATAGTATCCATGTTATAGAGTTTGGATTGAATTAGATCTCCATTGCAATTAGCATTTATTATTTATTTATTTTGAAATTGATACATTTTGAAATAAATCAATTCAGCTAACAACCCAAGAGGTTTGAAAAGAATCGGTAGTAATATGAATATTTTCACTCAAATTATTTTGCATATAAGATGCATTGTATTTTATCAAGGGATAATTACTAATTTGACCCAATCAAGGACCCCAATTTATATATCTAACCCACCTTGCCTCAAAGTTACCAAATTAGACACTTTCACCCATTTTGGACAAAACTAACCTTACTTCTATTCGATGAATCAATCGTTCTTCTTCTTCTTCTTCTTCCTCCTCCTCCTCATCCGCTTCATCTGCTTCTTCTTCTTCTTCTCCTCCTCCGTTTCAACTTCTTCTTCGGTTCATCTTCTTCAATTTCAGATACCAATCGTTTGAGATTTTTGACATATTATGTTCAATTTCCCGTACAAATGGTATATTTTTTGCTTATACGCTTACTTTTCTCGTTGGTTTTGCCTCTTTCATCATCTGTAATGGTATCGTTTCAATTTCCTCTATTTTCCATAATTTTTTTCCATTTTCCTCTATTGTTGCATTTCGTCGCAAATGCGACAAGAACTGTCGCATTTCGTCGCAAATGCGACAAGAGTTGTCGCATTGACAAATGCGACAGTTCTTGTCGCATTTGCGACGAAATGCGACAGTTCTTGTCGCATTTGTGACGAAATGCGATAATTTTGTCACAAATGCGACAATAATGGAGGAAAATGGAAAAAAATTATGGAAAATAGAGGAAATTGAATCGATACCATTAAAGATGAAGAAAGAGGCAAAACCAATGAGAAAAGCAAGCATATAAGCAAAACATATACCATTTGTACGAGAAATTGAACATAATATGTCAAAAATCTCAAAAATCACTAACGATTAGTATAAGAAATTGAAGAAGATGAACTGAAGAAGAAGTTGAAACGGAGAAGAAGAAGAAGAAGAACAAGAAGAAGAAGAAGAAGAAGAAGAAAAAGAAGAAGAAGAAGCGGATGAAGCGGAGGAGGAGGAGGAAGAAGAAGAAGAAGATCGATTCATCCAATAGAACTAAAGTTAGTTTTGTCCAAAAAGGGTGAAAGTGTCTAATTTGGTAACTTTGAGGTAAGGTGGGTTAGATATGTAAATTGGGGTCCTTGATTGGGTCAGATTAGTAATTATCCCTTTTATCAATTGAACTTGTATAGTTTCTTAGAAGCTTTATAACTGTGGTCCACGAAATGTTCCATGTCTCACTCTACCAAGACCCTTTTATTTATGGTTTTGTCCTAACTGATCTAATATAACTTCACTGATTGTTTTATATAATGTGTTTCCTATTGACAATTTAAACAAAAGATCAACCATAACTTCTCATATAAATTTTTAAATATCAACAGAATTCTTATCACAAATTTTTTTTCTTATAAAAGTTAATTTACCCATGATTAATGTAATAAAAGAACTCATGAACAAAATTTCTGCTTTATGATACTCATTAAGAACCTCAAACATCTTTCCTGCAGCAAATGCAAACATCTTTTAATTCAATATCTCAGAAAGTTCTTTCAATTTCAATCCTCTCGAGTCATAAGAATCAACCTCTCGCTAAACATCTTTCCTGCAGCAAATGCACACATGCAATAGATGGGCAAGGCAGGTCTAGGGACCTCGAGTGAGTGATTATAAAAAAGAAAGAAAATAATATTCTAGAACATAGATTTCCTGTCCCATTTGCAACATCAGAAAACACATTCTATCTTTCTCAGTTAAATAAATAGTTTCAATTTGTTGACCATCTGTTTGTTTATCATATTTCGAGAAACTTCCATCACCAGATTTTTCAATGTGGGCCGGTAGTTTCCTTCACAAATTGTCAATGCACCTTGTTGAATGGCCAGAGAGGAATTACTGTTAACAAACTCCTATCAACATCCTTGCTTCTCAAACCCATAACAACATCAAAATTCTATAAAAAAAAGTTCTAGAGAATGAATATACAAAAAAAAAAATAAAAAATAAAATAAAAACTAAAGGAAAATCAGCGATTAAATCTTAACTTACACTTCAATTTAGATACAATATAAATACCAGTTTCTCACCTTAGGGAACTGTTTGATCACTTTGATCCATATGATGATCTCTTGCATGCAATAAAGGAGAACATGGAGAGATCAGTAATTTAAAACAAACAACACCCATAATATACGAAATCATTGCAATCAGATTACACTAAAAAGAAAAAGAGAGCATGAGATATCAAAATGGAACGCATCCATAAGAAACTGCGTCGAAGAGAAGTCAGTGGATGCAAACTGGCCATAAATCGAAACACTATAAATTAAAAACGCATAGCAATTTAGGATTTCAAAGAGTTGAGATAAAAGCAGGAGAATTACCCAAGTAGAAACCCAAAAAGCACATTTCACACGAGAGTAAGAATCAGATGTTAACATATAAAGGGGAAAGAGAAGAGTCCAAAAAGCAATTAAATTGTGTTTTACAGCTCACCCAAATAGGGCTTCAAGTATAGATTATGATTTATCCTAACAAACAAACTGTATTACTATTAGATTAAAAATAGAGTTTTAGATATAAATAAATAAGTTATAAAAATAGGCAAATGATATATACCGTCCTTAGGGTTGTATATAAGCATTAATTATTCACATCCATCTATATATATATATAATATAAAACAGTAACGATGGAGCTGATGTGTCACTTCCTCATTTTTTACTGATAAAAAATATAATATAATATATAATATATTTATTTTAATTATATTATTATATTTATCTATAAAAGATTATTTTATCCATACTATATCTAAGAGTTCTACATAACTTAAAATCTCTAAAATTTCTCTAATTCTCTGCATATTTATATCTAAAAGTTCTATAAAATTTAAATTAATCCCTAAAATCTCTCTAATTCTCTGCATTTCTATATATAATATAAAACAGCAACGATGGAGCTGAGGTGTCACTTCCTCCTTTTTTACTGATAAAATAATATATAGTATATTAATTTTAATTATATTATTATAGTTATCTATAAAAAGATTATTTTATCCGTACTATATCTAAGGGTTCTACAGAACTTAAATTAATCCCTAAAATCTCTCTAATTCTCTGCATATCTATCTATATATATAATATAAAACAGTAACGATGGAGCTGAGGTGTCACTTCCTCATTTTTTACTGATAAAATATTTTTTTTTTTGATAAAATATATAATATAATATAATATATAATATATTAATTTTAATTATATTTATCTATAAAAAGATTATTTTATCCGTACCATATCTAAGAGTTCTACAGAACTTAAATTAATACCTAAAATCTCTCTAATTCTCTGCATTTATATATCTAAAAGATCTACAAAATTTAAATTAATCCCTAAAATCTCTCTAATTCTCTGCATCTATATATAATATAAAACAGTAACGATGGAGCTGAGGTGTCACTTCCTCCTTTTTTACTGATAAAATATATAATATAATATATAGTATATTCATTTTAATTATATTATTATAGTTATCTATAAAAAGATTATTTTATCCGTACTATATCTAAAAGTTCTACATAACTTAAATTAATCCCTAAAATCTCTCTAATTCTCTGCATATCTATATCTAAAAGTTCTACAAAATTTAAATTAATTCCTAAAATCTCTTTAATTCTCTGCATATCAATATCAATCAATATATAATATAAAACAGTAACGATGGAGCTGAGGTGTCACTTCCTCCTTTTTTACTGATAAAATATATAATATAATATATAATATTTTATTATATTTATCTATAAAAAGATTATTTTATCCGTACCATATCTAAGAGTTCTACAGAACTTAAATTAATCCCTAAAATCTCTCTAATTCTCTGCATATCTATATCTAAAAGTTCTACAAAATTTAAATTAATCTCTAAAATCTCTCTAATTCTCTGCATATTTATCTATATATAATATAAAACAGTAACGATAGAGCTGATGTGTCACTTCCTCCTTTTTTACTGATAAAAAATATAATATAATATATAATATCTATATATAATATAAAACAGTAACGATGGAGCTAAGGTGTCACTTCCTCCTTTTTTACTGATAAAATATATAATATTTTTTTTTGGTAAGAATAAAATATATAATATAATATATAGTATATTCATTTTAATTATCTATATATAATATAAAACAGTAACGATGGAGCTAAGATGTCACTTCCTCCTTTTTTACTGATAAAATATATAATATTTTTTTTTGGTAAGAATAAAATATATAATATAATATATAGTATATTCATTTTAATTATCTATATATAATATAAAACAGTAACGATGGAGCTAAGGTGTCACTTCCTCCTTTTTTACTGATAAAATATATAATATAATATATAGTATATTCATTTTAATTATATTATTATATTTATCTATAAAAAGATTATTTTATCCGTACCATATCTAAGAGTTCTACAGAACTTAAATCAATCCCTAAAATCTCTCTAATTCTCCGCATATCTATATCTAAAGTTCTACAAAATTTAAATTAATCTCTAAAATCTCTCTAATTCTCTGCATATTTATCTATATATTATATAATATAAAACATTAACGATAGAGCTGATGTGTCACTTCCTCATTTTTTACTGATAAAAAATATAATATAATATATAGTATATTGATTTTAATTATATTATTATATTTATCTATAAAAAGATTATTTTATCCGTACTATATCTAAAAGTTTTACATAACTTAAATTAATCCCTAAAATCTCTCTAATTCTCTACATATCTATATCTAAAAGTTCTACAAAATTTAAATTAATTCCTAAAATCTTCCTAATTCTCTGCATATCAATATATAATATAAAACAGTAACGATAGAGCTGAGGTGTCACTTCCTCCATTTTTACTGATAAAATATATAATATATTATTATATTTATTTATAAAAAGATTATTTTATCCGTACCATATCTAAGAGTTCTACAGAACTTAAATTAATCTATAAAATCTCTCTAATTCTCTGCATATCTATATCTAAAAGATCTACAAAACTTAAATTAATCCCTAAAATCTCTCTAATTCTCTGCATCTATATATCTATATATAATATAAAACAGTAACGATGGAGCTGAGGTGTCACTTCCTCATTTTTTACTGATAAAATATATAATATAATATATAGTATATTGATTTTAATTATATTATTATATTTATCTATAAAAAGATTATTTTATCCGTACTATATCTAAGAGTTCTACATAACTTAAATTAATCCCTAAAATCTCTCTAATTCTATGCATAATATAATATATAATATTTAAATTAATCCCTAAAAATATAATATAATATATAATATATTGATTTTAATTATATTATTATATTTATCTATAAAAATATTATTTAAAGTAAATGTGAAAATAAAATAATAATATTTAATTTATATAGCACCTTTATATAATTAATTGTAATTATTAGATTATATTTTTATTAATATTTATGTGTTAAGAAGAATCCGTGCATCGCACGGGTTAAAAACTAGTATAACAATAAAAAGGAGAATTTTAATTCTAAAATAAGTATTTATTTGTATTGGAAATATAACAATCTATTATGAATATATGTATTTAAATATTTAAGCATTTAAGTATCAATAAATTTTATGTGTTGAAAAACTAAATGAACACTAATAATAGGAATTTTTGGGTTTTATTTACAGCCTTAAGGGCTGTAAATATCAGAACCCATAAAAATAATATGAATGATTATCGTATTAATAAAATAAATTTTTATGCATAAATTAATTACATAAACAGATTATCAATTAACTAAAAATTAGGATTAGAGTTTATTTGTGTTTCAAAGTGTATCAAATTCATAAAATGATAAACACTTACACTAAAAAATCTGCAGAAATCTAGCAATTTAAATTTTCCGAAATAATTTACAATTAGATATTAATTTAAAAGTTGTGAAAAGAATTGTAAATATCACCCTATAATAATTTATTTAATATTATTAATATAAGCAATTCTTATGAAAAAAAGTTGAAGTTGGGATTTAATATATCTATATTTTATTGGGATAAAGTACCAAAATAGGTCTAAGGTTTTTGGGGAAGTACCAATTTAGGCTCAACGTTTAAAATAGCACCAATATAGACTTAACGTTTGCAACATAATATCAATTTAGGCTTAACGTTTACAATATAGCATCAATTTAGGCTTCACGTATAAAATAGCACCAATATAGGGTTAACGTTTACAAAACAATACGAATTTAAGCTTAACGTTTACAAAATATATACAATTTAAGCTAAACGTCATAATTAAATTAATCATATTATATTCTTTCCCTATTAACTTTATACGTTATCTTTTTATTTAGTTCTATATTCTTATTTATTATAATACAATTAATTAGTATTTTTGCCCATTAAGATCTTATATTTGTTTTTCATCAATAATTCCATGACTACTAAATTTCATTGCTCATGTAATATATGCAACACCATTCTATGGAATTTAAGGGCCTGTTTGGTTCAGCTGTTAGCTAATAGCTGTTGCGGTTGCTGTTAGCTGTTTGCAGTTGCAGTAAGCTGTTAGCTCTTAATATTAGCTGTTTGTTATTAGCTGTTTAATTACTAGTGTTTGGTAAAATTATATTGAACTGTTGCTGTTCGGATTTAAAATGTCTAAAATGGACATGTTTTAAATTAATCAACGATGAAATTATAAAAGAAAAAATGTGAAAAAAAAATACTCACAACGTTTACAACTAGGAACGTCTAAAATTATACAATTTTACTCATAATGCTGGCAGCTAAGAGCAATTTTACCCCTAATATTGGCAAGTTGGGTCGATTTCAGATATTATTAGAAAACATAGATATTTTATTTCATATTCTATGTCAATTGCACATACCAGTAGTTTTAAAAAAGAGATTTCATATTTTTTTGTGATTTAATAATAAAATTGAAAATTAAGATTTATAAATTCGATGAAATAGTTGATTTTTTTTGTCTAACTCGTACAAAAGACAATAGTTTTTTTATTTTCTTAAAAAAAAATTCACGTCTAGTTATATGTTTATGATCTGTTACTAACGATGATAAAATGGTACATATGTGAAGTGTAGATGACAATATTCATAACCAAAAAGACAATTTAATAAATTATTACTCAAATTGACCTAACTTGTCAATGCTAGAGGTAAAATTGCTTTTGGCTGCCAATATTAGGGGTATAATTGCATTATTTTAAACGTTAAGAATAAAATTGCTCCAGTTATAAACGTTAGGTGTATTTTTGCACCTTATCCTATTATAAAATAAAAAATGTGTTAGACAAATTAATAAAAACAATCTATATAAAGACTAAAAAATTTATTGAACATAACAACATATTTTGTGGAAATAAGAATGATAATTTTGTCAATTACAAATAACTACAAACAACTGTTTATGAAAAGCTCCAAATAGGAGCTGTAGATACACATTTTGTCCGGGGTAAATTTTCATTTTTCTATAATTTTTCGCTTTTAATCAATTTATTTTATAAATTTTTATATGTATCGTACATATCATACAACGTACTATATTTGCTATAAGTCGTCGTTAATTATGCGAAAGGAAAGTGAAACTATATTTGTAGCCCTTATAATTGGTTAAATATTTATACCGGAATGAAATTCAATTTTCGAGTGTAGTCATTAGTGCCGTAAACAACTAGATAAGTAATAAAAAATTATAAGACTCGTGCTAATTGAGATTAGCATTATAAGAAGTTTAATTAGCTAACTTGTTCTTAGAATAAAAAGTGAAAAAATACAAAATGCAATTTTATTAATAATTTTATTTGACACAATTTATGGCCCAAAGGATCCAGTCCACAAAGCCCAATATAATCAACCCATTCCTAAACTAAAATACAAAAAAATACACCCAATTTATGGCCCAAAGCTAAATACAGAAATACAGCCAAAATACATCACAAAAACACTTGGCCACTAAGTCAGCTTTAGGCTCTATAAATAGAGAGAGCAGCAACACAGCAAAGGGCATCGACTCTTCTTCCTGCTCCATTTCTTTGCTTTCTTCTTCTTCCATCTTTCCATTTTAAGGGGAGTTGAGAATTTCTCGGAAAGGGTCTATGTTATAGGCACTATCCAGAATTCTTTAAATAAACCTGCATTTTCCAAAAGATTTAAATAAGATCGTGTTATATTGCTTAATCACCACATAAAAAAATGATTTTTATAGTTCAGTGTTCATTAACAGTTCATATCGGCAAAACTCAACTTATTTTCTATAAACTCTTTTGAGTTTTCAGGTTGAGAATCACTGACCATATAAAATAAACAAAATAAAAAAAAAGCATTTGATAAAGGAAGTTTTAAAATAAAGGCCCCAATCCATTTCAAAAAAAAAAAAAAACAATTAAAGATTGGTTTTATAAGTTTTTAATGGTTCATCTCCATCATAGATTTAAAAGGAAACACAACAAAAAATGGAATTTCATATTTGAAAAGAAAAAAACAGAGAATGAATTAGGAAGAAACAAGTGATAATAACCAAAAATAAAGCAAAAAAACAAAGATCGGAGGATGAGCCAAACGATGGCAGAATTGTTACCACTGTCACAATTTAAACGACGGAAGGAAGATGAGGGGCAGGAGTTCGAAATTTCAGTCAAGAGAACGAGCTTCCTTCAGACTTTAACAGCTGAGCACCGGTGAGCAGATCGGCCGCCATGGAAGAACCTCTGGTTCCTAGCTTTTGATAGGCCGGAGCCAAAAAGAATCGCCATGGGAGACGAAGCTTTGGATTGTGAGAAGGCAAAGAAAAAGAAGATAGAGCTCCAGAAGATGGAGGAGACTTCTCTGATCTGGGATTTTTGAAAGAGAAGAGGAAGAAGATGAATGAAGGCTGCGGCACAAATGAGGTAAAAGCCCCAAAAATCCAAATTTATACCCCTTTCTTCCATTTCGGTCCCTCTAGCTCCTTAATCATCATAAATTAACCCCTGCATGTTTTTAATGTTTCACTTTTAACCCCGTTCTCCTTTAATCCATCAATTAAATCCCCCACGTTTTAATCAGGTCCCTGATTATTTGAGTTAAGCTCGATTAGGTCCTCCCATTACACACCCTTTTTTAATTGTCTAAAAAACATCGAATTGAACGTGAAACAATAATCGTATACTCATGTTATAAGGATATAAATTCAAGTTACTAATAAAAAAGGGTATTAAAACGACTCTATGTTATGGAAACATAAATTAAACACTACAAAATTAATAAATTTCGAGATAGTTCGTAGTTCTATGTTATAGAAATACGAATTAACCGTTAATAAATAAACAAAAGCCGGACGAATTAATTCATAGCTCTATGTTATAGAAATATGAATTAACCGTTAATAAATAAACAAAAGCCGAACGAATTAATTCATAGCTCTACGTTATAGAAATATGAATTGACAGTTACTAAATTAATAAAAAAAACGAACGAATTAATTTATAGCTCTATGTCATAGAAGTATGAATTAACCGTTACTAAATTAATGAAAAATGCAATCAAACGAGTTAATTCCTAGCTCTATGTTATAGAAATAGGAATGGACCGTTACAAGATAAAAAAAAAAAAAAGAGGACGAGATAGCTCGTAGTTCTATATAATAAAAATATGAATTAAAACGTCGTCGGATTAACAAAAAAAAACGAACAAATTAATTCATAGCTCTATGTCATAGAAATATGAATTAAACGTTACTAAATAAACAGAAACCGAACGAGTTAGTTCACAATTCTATGTTATAGGAATACGATGTTACCGAGTTATATAAAATTAAACGCGTTAATTCACAGTTCTATGTTATAGAGATGTGAATTGCACGTCACTCGAATTATTGAAATTAAAAGGATACAATTAATGATCCTACATTAAATAAAAATGCTAAATACCTACGACACTAGTTATGTAACAAAATTATACGTCTCTATTATGTTGTAGAAGTACAAATAAATCAAGGTAAATCAAATAAATTTAACACAAAAATCACGTCTTTTAGTACCAATATTTGGGCGGGGTAGGGTGATTAATCAAGTTTTTCTTCCCTACACGTAACCAACAAACGAACTTAAAATCTCTATTTCGCAGACCTCATTATCCATTAAAATTTACCCCTTTTCGGTGTCCAATCACACCTTAATTCTGATTGGTGGCGACCCTAAAAAATAGTTTTAATTAGGAAAAACTATTAACCGAATTTTTAGCCTCCGGCGCCCGCGCCCGAAAAATCCGGTTGCGACATGAGCTTTTCGTGAAACGCTCCAAAACGCTGCAATTTCCAGAGAAAATGTTAAACGCTGCGGTTATATAAACCTAATCAAACGCTATATTTCCTGCGGTTTGGAGTGAAACGCTAAACGCTCATCCGAAAAGCTGAAACAAACACCCTCTAAGTTATGGAAATGTTGATGAAAAACAAATATAAGGTTTTAATGAACAAGAATACTAATTAATTGTATTATAATAAATAAGAAAATAGAACTAAATAAAAAGATAACATATAAAGTTAATAGGAAAAGAATATAATATGGTTAATTTAATTGTGACGTTTAGCTTAAATTGGATATATTTTGTAAACGGTAAGCTTAAATTCGTATCATTTTTTAAACGTTAAGCCTATATTGGTGCTATTTTATATGTGAGGCCTAAATTGATGTTATATTGTAAACGTTAAGCTCAAATTGATATTATGTTGTAAACGTTAAACCTATATTGGTGCTATTTTGAACGTTGAGCCTAAATTGGTACTTCCCCAAAAACCTTAGACCTATTTTGGTACCTTATCTCTATTTTATTTAGACCAACATACGTATCTATATTTTGTCTAAGCTTTTTATAATAAATATTTCGTCAATGTTTTGATGAAATAAAAAGAATTCACATCTTAATGAAACAATTTTTTTTTATCAAATATAATATCATTATATTTAATATATCTTCCATCAATGAAGAATTTTGAAATTTGGGATATAAACTAATACGGATATGGTAATCAATATATATTCACTTTAAAATTGGATTGGATATTTGTATATATTAAATCAAAAAATTGAACAAAAAAAATAAATTATCAATATTATTTTTAATCAACAAAAATCGAAGAGTTGACACCTCAGCTACATCGTTACTGTTTTATATTATACATATCGATAGATTTCAAATTTTATAGATGAAAAATATATTCAAAGTAAATATAATTCAACGATGTGTATTCCCATTACGTTTAACCAAAACTATAATTAAATTTTTTAAAATGAGTTTATTGAACCCTTCTAATCAGCTCTAACTAAAATATTTGTCTGTTATTTGATGTTGTAAAAAGAGAGAAAGTAGGAGAAGGAGTCTCTAGATTTATCCATATATAATCATCCTATTTATATATGGCATATTCATATTTGGATATTCATCAATATTTTTAATTAATACTCTTTAGATTTTTTTTTTGAATTTTCATCATCATACGCAAGGTATTAAATCTAATATTTTATCTCACAATATTATTTAGATATCATCATATCTTCTCAATTTAAATCTAATACTTTAATCAATATTTATTTATTAATGTTAGTAAAAATTGAATAAAAAAGATAAATAAAAAATATTATTTTTAATCAACAAATCGGTTCTCAGTCCTAGTTCCTCATCGGTGGACTGGTATAAATTTGTTTGGAATGCCCACACTCCCCCTTCTCGTTCCTTCACTTTCTGGAGAATTTTGCATGGACGGGTTCCAACTCATGACCTCTTGCAGCGTCTTGGATTCTCCATTGCCTCTCGTTGTGCTCTATGTGGTAGGGATGTTGAGTCCATTAACCACTTATTCATTAGCTGTTCTTTTGCAGATTCTCTTTGGAGGGCCATTGAGACTCATTTTGACTGCTATTTACCTCGTTATTCCCAATTCATCCACTTCTTCAGCACTCTTCGTTGCATTCATTTTAGCTCACAGGTGTCGATGATTTGGCGTGTTGCCGCTGTCACTTGCATCTGGTTAATATGGCATTGCAGGAATGAAGCAATCTTTAAGGAAGTTTCTCCTTCTATTCAACACTCGAAGATCACCCTCTTTCGAATGATTCAGGAGTCTTTGGCCACTTCTAAAGGTTTTTGCTCTTCTCAGAGAGATGCTGCTATCTTATCTCGCCTTCTGGCTTCGCCTAGGCCGCCTCCTGCTCCCAACATTATTCCGGTCCATTGGCTTAAACCTCCTCCGGGATGGGTTAAAGTCAATGTGGATGGCTCTGCCTTTGGCACTCCTGGCGAGGCAGGAGCGGGTGGCATTTTTCGCAACTATCGTGGCTTTCCCAAAGGTTGTTTTGCTTTTTCTACCCCTCCTTCTTTTGCTTATATGGCTGAATTAAAAGCCGATATTTTTGCAATTGAACTTGCTTGGGAGAAAAATTGGCTTCAGCTTTGGGTTGAGTCAGACTCAATGTACGTAGTTAATCTGCTTAGACACCGCTCTATGGATGTCCCTTGGAGTATTCGGCAAGAGTGGTTGCATTGTCTCAGTATTTGCTCTAGGATGAACATTATCTTTTCACACATCTTTAGGGAAGGAAATAGAGTTGCTGATGCACTGGCAAAGTTTGGAGTCTCTTCCTTCGTGATTAATTGGTGGCCTTCAGCTCCTGCTTTTTGCCACAGGTTTATCAATGATGACATTTTTAATATTTCACATTTGCGTTTTTCTTGACTTTTCCTATCTTTTCTCCTCCCCTTTCTTTTGTTTGTTCTCCTTCCTCTTCTCTTGTTCATACACTCACTTTTCTTTTATTTATATATTGTGGGTTTGTCAGTTGTTGGGCCATGGGTGCTCACCCCGCCCAAGTTCTGTCTCGTCCCAATTTTTATCAAAAAAAAAATCAACAAAAATCGAGGAGTTGACACCTCAACTCCATCGTTACTGTTTTATATTATATATATATATAGAGATTAATACTCTTTAGATTATTATTTTTTTGAATTCCCATCATCATACGCAAGATATTAAATCTAATATTTTATCTCACAATATTATTTAGATATCATCATATCTTCTCATATTAAATCTAATACTTTAATCAATATTTATTTATTAATGTTAGTAAAAATTGAATAAAAAAAGATAAATAAAAAATATTATTTTTAATAAAAAAAAAATCGAGGAGTTGATACATCAGTTCCATCGTTACTGTTTTATATTATATATAGAATATATAGATTTTTATGCTTATTTGTAATACAAAAATATTAAAAAACATTTACAAAATCAATAAAAATATAAAAGAAAATTAAAAAAAATTATATCTGTGTGTCATTCTATTGCTTTATTTTTGGTATTTATATTAAAAAAATTGTTTTTCCAACCGATCTGTCAAGTAATGTCGGGATCCAAGACCGTTGTTTTTATTTTCAGTCCTTGTAACGGTCGTCAATCGCTTTTTTTTTTTTTAAGAATTCAAGTAATTTAGACGCATTTTATTTATTTACTTTATTCAATTACCATTTTAGCATTTGAGAACTAGCTTTTCTGGCACGCCTGCATTATTTTTACCATTTTTAATCCCCGCAAACGCGTATCAAGGTTGAAAATTGGGATATTTCGAAAATATCGCCAACAATTTTTGGCACGCCTAATGGGACCTAAAAAACATTTTTTATTAGTACCAAAACTACGGTTTCTTAAGCTTTGCCAAAAAATTTATAACTTTTTTTCATAACAATTTTTATTTGTGTCGCACTCATTTTTTCGTCCCACTTCACTATCACCAAAATTTAGCTAACGCCAATAATTTTTGGCACGCCTAGTGGAATCTAAAACATTTTATTTTTTATAGTACTGAAAACTTTTCACCAAATTTTTTCCTATTTCTAGGCTTAATTTTTTTCCCATTATTAAATTATTTAACCAAAAGTTAATTATTTTGGTAGTGCATTTATGTGGTATTTTATTGTCGTGATATTCTAATTTAGTGTTTTATTTCCAAACTTTCCTAAATATTATTTGTTGTTTACGATGCCACCCAAGAAAAATACAAGTCGAGAATTACACGTTCCGGAGTCTGATGAAAATCAGAAGAGGGATGAAGATACAAACGTGGACATGAATATACCCGAAGGCTATGTTGTCGAAACCGTGAGCAATTTGGAAGATGTTCATTGGACATCAGCACGACAACCGGATTTCGATGCATTCTTTGCGCGACAAGAGGTTCATATGCGCAAGGTAGAAAGGCTTGTAGCCGAGATGTCGCAAAACGTTAAAGCTCAAACCGAGATGATGCAAGCTTGGAGACAATCCAATTTGTAAAACATGATTAATAATCTCACTGACGAGATAAATAAAATCCCGGATAGGTGTGCTGAAATTTATGCTAAAAATGTGAATTCTCACAATGTTTCAGATAACATAAGGGAAGGCATTCCCCAAGGCGACCGATATAGGCCACCACCTAGTCGTGAAGAAAACATGAGATTCAATAAGCGAGGAGATCGAAGAACCTTGGAGCAATTTTCAATACCCCCAAATGCACCTCATTTCAGGTCAAACACCTGACCTAATACCCGCTCGGAGCACTATGATGACAACAACGCCCATGGTTTGGGGGGCACGTGGAGAAATCAAGACCGTTATCATACCCGTGAATATACTCGTGAAAATATTCGTGAGAATTCTCGTGATAATAATAACGTATCTTATGTTTCAGGTGTGAGGAGCGAAATATGTAATGAAGCGGAGGATAGGAAACGTATTCGGAACATCGTGCAAGAAATTTATGGACCTACGGTCCGTGAAGTGTACCGTTCGGAGTTTCAGAAAGCCTACCCTAGGGAATACGACCAGCGATACCCATTTCCTCATAATTTTAGAATTTTCTTTATTTTTAGGTGAAAGTGGACAATCTACCATCGAGCATGTTGCTCGATTTACATTCCAATGTAGCGAGATTAGTGCGAAGCAAGACTTCGATATGCTTCGTTTACGTTTATTCCCTAGATCACTAACTGGGCCGGCTTTCACATGGTATACAACATTACAACCTAAATCTATAAAAAGCCGGGGTCGTATGGAACAATTATTTCATGCCCAATTCTATCGGACTGAGCCCGAGGTATGTGTCGCCGAACTATCTCGTATGGTTCAACGCTCAGGTGAGTCCATTGAAAGTTGTTCAACACTCAGGTGAGTCCATTGAAAGTTTTATTAATCGTTTCAAGAAAATGAGGCATAAATGTCGAGTTAATATTCCTGAAATAGAGTTTGTTAAAATTGCCCAACGTGGCTTAGAGTTTGAAAATAGGAAGAAATTCCAGGGCATTGATTTTTGTGATTATTACGAACTTGTTGCTAAAGTATCAGAATATGAAGAATTAATGCATGAAGATAATCATAGGAAGAAATTTTTTGTGGGTAGTTACCATCAAGATATAGAAACCAATGAAACACATGAGGTAGCTATAGCCGAGTTAACTAGAACATGATCCCGCGTTTGTCCAATGTTAGCAAAAAAGTCCAAAAAGTGTGGTTAAGCAAAATACAAATGTGCAATACACATTTGATGTTTCTAAAATTGGAGAATTGTTTGATTATTTGCTAAAAGAGGGTTTTATCACTTTACAACATGGACACATTATTCCATTGAGAGATGACACCAGTGGAAAAACTTATTGTAAATATCATGATAGTTGGAGCCACGACATACAATCTTGCTTTGTTTTTAAGAATGCGGTGCAGGATAGAATAAACAAAGGCGTGCTTAAATTTCCTGAAAATAAAGAGAGCATGTTGATTGATGATGATCCATTTCCAGTCGCTACAATGATAAATGCAACTTCCATTGAGATGCCACCTCCTAAGCGCAATGTCCATAGCAATACCTTGAGTCAGAGAAAAGGGCGCCCCGACCACCCAAAGACAAAACAAATTTGGGTACCAAATGGCACTTTGCCAACCGCCAAGGAGAAAGAAAAGCCACGGAGAAAATGAAAGCCAATAAATAAAAATAAAAGTGGCACAAACCAAGGCCGGTCACGCTTCGTTACTCCACCGGTGCAAGTTCCCCTTGAAAAATGGTTCATCAACCGACATAAAAAATTTCCACAACCTCTCTCAAAAAATGTAAAAAGAAGAATAAGAAAGAGGTTGGCAGAAAAAAGAAGGAAAAATGAAATGGAGTTGTCTAGTGTCGATTCTAGCAATGTTTCGAAAGAAAAAATAAAAGAAAAGAAAAAAGTAGAAATTCGTGTCAGAGACTTTTTGATCCAAGTTGGATGTGCTGCTACTTCTCTAAATTTACCAATAAATTTCAGAAGTGAAGATACAAAGGAGGAAAGAAACAAAGTCCAAGAAGAACGACGAGGTTGTGTTACAATAAAATCTTCGTTAGAAGATCGGATGAAGCGGGTTTATTTTGACAAACCCACTCTGCAGATGACACACCATATTAAGCCATTATACGTCAAAGCACACGTTGATGGCAAGCCCTTATCGAGAGTTCTAGTTGATAATGGTTTAGCCATTAGTATTATCCCATTAAAGATGGCACTAGCTCTCAGGAAATCCGTATGCGACATAATGAGGTCAGAAATTTCTATCTCAGCTTTTACCGACGAAATTGCTAAAACCTATGAGGTTTTACCTGTGCAACTTACCATCGGTACCCAAACCACTACGACGACATTTTTTATGGTGAACTCTACGACAAGTTATCAAGCTTTGCTCGGTCGAGATTGGATTCACTCTAACTCATGCATTCCGTCATCTTTGCACCAACTTTTACTACTTTGGAAAGAGGATAACGTTGAGGTGATTCGGGCAAATGAAAAACCTATTGAGACACATTCGGATATGGTGGAGTCTCGATTATACGAAGATAGCATTGGTCCAATCAAGATCAAGACTAAAGAAAAAAGCAAGTCATGCGCCAATCAAGTGAAGAGCATCTTCAAGACGAGCACCATTGTGTCTTACCATAGGCCGGTTAGCAATGAACCTCTCATCGAAGAGGTTCGGTGATTTTGTCATAGCCGAAGGACAAAGCGGTGGCATCAGCCGCTATAGAAAAAATAAAGATGCGATAAGGTACGGGGTGCCTTTTATTTTTTATTTTGTTCCGTTTTTGCATCATTTTACATTTTAGTTTTTCTTTTAAGCTGTTAATTAGCATCATTGATATTTTTAGCGTGCTTAGAGGTAATAAAGCATCCATTACAAAAAGAAAAATGCAAAAAACGAAATGATAAAAGACATAAATGAACAGAAAAAAAATGAGGAAAAACAATAAAGTCCGTCTACATGTCCCAAAAAATTAAAAAAGAATAAAAGAGTTATGAGAGAAAAAAAAACCAACTGCCACAAAGAAGCTCGGTGTAGCCTTTTCCACCTGATCGGCCGTCCACTCACTTAGTTTTGTCCCCATCAAATCTGAGATAACAACATGTGCAGCACCGATGACATCCAAGCTCGAAGACATCGGGGGGGGGGGGGGGGGGGGGCAAGTTCCGTCATATACGATATATCCATATCATCAAATGGATTCTCAACTCCAAGCTCAAGAGGTTCAAGACGGATATTTTAGCCAATCATGATTCTTATGGAAAAGAAGTGATAATTCAATTTATTTCCGCCAATCAGTAGCTCAAAGAAGTTTATTAACAACGAAATTGAAGTCGCGAATTCATAGACGGAGTTAAACCAATTTTAGCAAGCAACAGATCTATACGGATACAAATAGGATTCAACTTCAACATTTTTCAGGAACAAACTCAAATAAATTGCAACTCAAGATCAATTTTCCTACAATTTAAATAAAATGGCAGCACCAATTTTGTTTAAATGAGCAGAAAAATTTGATTGCAAATTGATCCTAGTTACGAAGGAAAATAAAAGCAGACACGAGCATACTCAGCATCAACAAGCATAGCGTGATTGATGAGAATTTCAGCTTCAACAAAATTGGTACTGACGGGTAAAAAAAATAAAATAATAAAAGACTTATTTTATGTGTAAAATTCATTTTCAAATCTTTTACACATAAAATAAGGGGCAATTGTTGGGGGTAATTTAATTTTTATATTTTTAGCATAGGTTATAATTTTACTCTATAGTTTTTATTTATTTAATTAAATTCATCTCTCAACAAAATAAAAATGTGATAAAAAAATAGAAAATAATATCAAAAGATTATTATCAAAAAAAAGAAAAAGAAATAATAAAAATCAGGGGCAAATTTGCACCATTTTTTCAGCAGCCCGTCCAACAACTTTGACAATGAAAATGGACCCCGAAACAGTAAGATATCAGACAATTAGTATTCTTTTCAGAAAGTTCGGGATGTTGGCTTTCCGGAATGCCAAAAAATGGAGCAAAACGGAGCAGTAACGAAGCCGGTAGAATTTTTTAAAGAGCATTAGTGCTGAAAAACGGGTTTGTACTTGTCTACCTATTTCATGAACGTATTTCACGACATTAACTCCATTTTTCCAGCTCCTAACTCACCCATTTTCTTTCTTTAACGTACGGGAAGGTAATGGGATCATGTATAAGAAATTTAAGTGCCACTAACATAGAATTTGTTGCTCAAAATCCTATAAATAGAGCTTAACTCTTTCATTCCAATCCACACAAAAAAATCAAATTCCTTGCCAAAATCGGCCATTTTTATCAATCCTTAGGCTCGTAGAAATCGTTCTTTAGCATCTAATTAGTTTAAGCAAGCTCTCAATTTCCAGAATTAGTTCTTTAATCTTTAATTCCTCAACAAAGCTTCCAATTTTCAGAAACTTCAAATCCGAAATTCTCTTAGTTTAATCAATCAATTTCCAAATCGTTTTTTGCAATCTCTTAATTAAGTCAGTAAGATCATTACCCAATTCTCGATTCAAGCTCTCTTAGTCTAAATCAAATTTCACTATTGTTATATTCTTCAAAACTTCAAGCATTTTTCGTAAAGATATCACCGAAACCCCATTTTCGAGTCATTCTTAGTTTACACACCTATTCTAAATCATGTTTAGAAACTTTTTATTGATCTCAATCAATTAAAAAGACTCAGAAACAAGCTTTTGAGCTTTTCATCATTAAAGAATTCATCAAACAACTTTTCTGGTGAGCCGTTTTCCAAATTTTATTTCGAGTTCGTTAGCCAATCATTTTATCCCAAATTAATTTTAATCTCCTTATTGACATCAATTCTCGATTTCTCAATTTTTATTTCGTAAAAAACGACCCCCTATAGCCTCTTTAATCGTCCTTAAAACATCATCCGTAAAATAGAATCAAGCTTTTGGTTTTTCAACCATCAAACAACTATTCTGCCAGGTCCGTTTTCAATAATATATCCCGACTCCATTACTCGACGTTTTTCTGAAATTCCAATTCTAAACCCTTCTTTTGCACACTAACTTTAAATACTAGCATTCATTTCGCTATAATCCGACATCTACAGCTCCCGAAATTGAGCCAGAAAGTCTCATAAAAGAACTGTTTTTGTTCCATAAAGTACTGCTGATTTATTAGCTTTGTGGTAAATTTCTGTTCAAGTCCCTGAACTCTCTGAATGCTCCGAATTTGCCCAGAATTACATGGACAACGCAACAGCCCCCGAGCCGATTTTCCAGAGTTCCAATCCTCAATTTCACACATCCCAATGACATCAAAGAGATCGGTTAATTTTATTTCATCCCGTATATATTTGTTTTGTGACTTATTTATATTTCTAACTTTAAAGTTATCATTTTAAGTTGTAATTTTTATGTTTTATGCTTATTTGTAATACAAAAATATTAAAAAATATTTACAAAATCAATAAAAATATAAAAGAAAATTTAAAAAAATTTATATTTGTGTGTCATTCTATTGCTTTAATTTTGGTACTTATATTAAACATTGTTTTTCTGACCGATCTGTCAAGCATCGGGGCGCAAGACCGTTGTTTTTATTTTGAGTCCTTGTAACGTTCGTCAATCGCTTTTCTTTTAGAATTCAAGTAATTTAGGCGCATTTTATTTATTTACTTTATTCAATTACCATTTTACCTTTTGAGAACTAGCTTAAGAGGAAAACGCCCGCATTTTTTTTACTATTTTTAATCCCCGCAAACACATATCAAAGTTAAAAATTTGGATATTTCGAAAATATTGCCAACAATAATATTTAGCACTTAAAATTCAGTACTTATTTTTTCAGTACTTATTTTCAGTTTTATCAAACAACACCTAAATCTTGCAATTTTAGTTCTTAAATTTGTAATCTTTTATTCCAACTTCAGTTGCAAGGGAACATTTATTTTTCAATTGGACATCCTCTCTTTCAATTAATCTTATTTCTGTATGGACTGTTAAACTTTTTTATCCATTTAGCTTTTCCATGCTCGCATTCAAGAAATATAACAGGATTTCTTTTTAATAGGATTTGGGTATTATATATAAGGATTTTTTTTGTAGATAATTCGGATAAACATGAAAATTTATTTGTAGAAAATTCCAATGATGAGAAAATGAATTACTGAAATTTATGGGGGCAGAAATATAAAATTTTGGTTAGAATCTTGTTAATTTTATCTTAAGAATTTTAACCTTTAAATCTGAAGAACAACATTCTGAATTTACTTTCATTCTTATTGATAAAAGTACTGAATCATAATTTGCTACACAAAACTATATATCTTTATAGGAAAAAAGAACAGAAAAAGGAAAACACAAAATATATATAAGTTGAGAATCATACATTATTTCATGTATAAAATTGGGTCAAGGAGAAGTTGAAACAGGTGGGGGTCCTGGTACACGAGGAGGAGATGGAGGGAAAGGGAATGGCGGGAATGGAGGAAGCGGACCAAACGGTGGTAATGGAGGGAACGACGGAATTAGAGGCGGCGGTGGCGGTGGAGTTAAAAACGGAATTGGCGGTAAAGGAATTAAAGGAGAAGGAGGTGGCTGAAGAGGGTTAGGTGGAAGCAATGGAGGAAAAAGTGGCGGTGGCTGAAGAATTGGGGGAAAAAGTGGCGGTGGCTGAAGAATTGGGGGAAAAATCGGCGGTGGCTGAAACGGATTTGGCGGAAACAACGGCGGCATCGGGAAAGTGTTTGGTTGTGCTACTTTTTTGTCTAATTCTTGAGTATGAGGGATCTCAGCCTTTTTTCCAGGAAATGGTGGAAGTGGAGGAAGCCCCTGAACGGGCGGAGTAAGAGGAAGTCCAGTAGCCGGAGGGAAGAAAGGAAGTCCGGGAAGAGGTGGAAGAGGAGGAAGCTGTGGTAATGGTGGCAATGTTGGAAGAGGGGGAAGAAAAAAGTTGTTTTCTACAGGATCTTGGAGTGGTGGTGGGAATGGAGGAAAACGGTCGTCAATTAGCGACGATTTTTGGTTGGGTTTTAGCGACGACTTTTGGGGTTTTTCGTTACAGAGAATAGGTTGTTTCTCCGGCTTGAAACTGAAAAAGCCAGCTGAGAAAACATGAATTCCTTCCTTTCTAGATTTCAGGCGTAACAATGAAGATTTAGCTGTTGAAGCTACAGAGCAATATGGCTCACTACTAGTTAATAGCTTGACTGAACATTTCTTGATTCTTTTGACATGTTTAGCGACGGAAAACGGCAAATGAACTCTGAATTCTCCATTTTCATCTGTTTTGACTTGTTGGTGAAAACTTGGTTTAGAAGTTTCATCATTGCATTCTACCTCAACAGAAGCCCCTGAAAACCCCCCAAAAATGTCAAAATTCAAGATCATCAAATAATTATGGAGATTAATTGAAAAGAAAGAAATACCTGAAATGAAGTGACTGTTCTTGGAGAAATCTTGGTGGAAACAAGTGTCACAATAAACTGAGCCGACAACAACTGCGGATGGAGGTTTCTTGCGGTGACTATTAGCATCTGAGAGTGGAATAATATTACTACTAAATATTGTTAAACAGAGAAACAATAATAATAGAAAAGAAGTCATGTTTCTTCTTTGTTTTGAATCTTGTTCAATTTCTTTGATTTATACCCAAAAGTGGTATATCTTTTTGATATTATTTATTGACCCCTGCGTTATTAAATAAAAAATGCCCTTTATATTATTTTGATTAGCTGTGAAATGGAGGGGTGAGTATATATAAGTCCAAACCCGTGGAGGAGAGGGGTCATTATGTGATTCATGAAGAAACCAGTCAACTGCAAACCATAAACAGTGAATGAGATGGTGAAAAAAGGTAGGACTACTTGTATCTTCAATCTGGGTGAACCAAAACTTCAATGTCAAAAAGAGTCCTACAATAAGAGGTGTCACATGTGTGATAAATAATCTAAATTATATTCTTAAGTATCAGTTTAAAGTTTTAACACGTTGTTTGGAGGTTAATTTTGGCTCCACAGGCAAAGCAAATTTTGTGGGATTGAGTAATTATCTAAGGTTCATCCCTGAGCAAAAGAAATTTGGATTCTGACACCCAGGTGTTGCAGACAAAAGTATACATGATTAGATTACACCATACAAAATCAACACGCAATTTTAGTGTTTAGGTTTAGCTTAGTAGGTAATGTGCCATTTTTTGGCTGACATAAAACGGACACGCAAATTTTTTGGTTGGATTAGGATTGATGTGCAAACCCAAAAACGACACGAATATTTAAAATTATTATTATTTTCTTTGATATTTTTATATATCACTTTATTAATAAAGATAATAAAATTATAACTATTACTTGGAAATATGATTTGTACATTCTAAATTGTTATAAACACATTAAAAATAGTACTATATTTCTTATATTTTTAAAAGTTATCATTAATATATATACATAATAAAGTTATATGTAATCTGAAAACACGACACAAAATCGATACTAACCCGAACAAGTTAACACAATTGTGAGACAAAAATTCTTGGATTGGATTTGGGTTTACTCATTTCCATATAAACCTAAAAATAATAGGAACTCGATTCGAACACAAAATTGCTAGGTCTACTTGGACGTGATATCACAATGTTTAGGCAGATAAAATCTTGTCAATGCCATTTATTGTTAAAATTTCCATATAATGGTAAAATGGCCTGCTTTTATGTCAAGTATTTCCTTGACACTATAAAAAATTACTCCCTTACTGCTGAAGAAGATACCGACATAGGGAATGTCTCAAATAATTCTCCCTTTTAAATTAATACCTTCTGACATGAAATTAATTTTAAGTTTTTCATATTGTATAGAACCACCTGTTTCTGAGAGTCTATATCTATTGATTTCGAGTCACCAGTAAATAAGGTTCTAAAGAATAAGATTTTTACTGATTAACACATTTTGTATATAAATATTATTAGACTTGAACTATATAACATGTCTACTTTGAACTAAAATTTAAAACATGGTTAAATTCTAAATTTCTTGTTATAATAAAAATGATAGGTAAGAATTTTTAACGATAAGGTCACCCATAAATAGCACAGAGTTGTGAATAAAAGTGCGGGTAGCAAACGGGTAAAATAGAAAGGGTAAAAAGGAGTAGATAAGATTAAGGTTTAAGGTGAAGAAGGAGAGGCTGAATGTTAATAGTAGCCTTTTTGTTGGTTTGTAGGGGAGTCACGAGATTCATAGACTAACCCATAAATTTCTTGTGTACCAAGTTTAACTCTGTCCACTTTCGAGAATGTTGTTTGTCCTTACTCTCATGCTTTTTAACTTTATCTTATTCACATTATTGCTTGCTATGCCTATTTTCAAAATAAACCGCTTTTAAATAATTTTTATTTAATATTGAAACAATCAAGTTTTCTCTCTTAAGCACACCTAAATAATATGTAAATTACATTCATCACCACTAAACTTTACTTTTACTAACATTATCACTAATAAACTTCAAAACTTAATATAATATTATGAAATCTTATAAAATAAACAATCTCAAAATAAGTATTCACAACCTTAATAAAGATCGAAAAATTTAAGTTTATCAATTTTTTAAAATAACCATTTTCGAAACAACATCTAAATAATTTTAAAATTAAAATTGTTTATAATATTATTTTAGCTTAATACATATTTACACTCTTAAACTTGATAAGTTTTGCCTATTGATATCCTGAACTTTTAAAATAACATATCGCACACTTATAGTTGGCTTTAAAAACCTATAACACATCTATAGTTAACTTTAAAAACATATCACATATTTATATATAGTTGGCTCATTCACAACTCATGCACACAAAATCATTGATCTTTCATTTACAAATGAGGTGGCATACATAATGAACTTACGTACTTTTTTTCTATAGCACGCGCATGCCACCTCAGTTGTCAAATAAAATGACAGATTAACGATTTTGTGTGTAGGAGGTCTAATAAGCCAACTATATGTATGTAATATGTTTTTAAAACCAACCACAGATGTGTGATATGTTTTTAAAACCAACTATAAGGGTGTGATGTGTTTTTTAAAAATTCAGGGTGCCAATAGTCAAAATTCGCGGAGTTTAAGATACCTTATTTTCATCAATTTTAAAATAGAGGATTGAAGAGTGGTTAAGATTGAGTGGCTTTTATGTTAAGTAAATATTAATTTTATGTCAAATTTTGAAGTTGATTAATTATACTCTTAGTAAAGACAAAATTAGTGACCATAACTTACCCTAATAAAAGAAATTATACTAGATAATCTCCAAATTTTTTAGAATTTCGATTTATGTAGTAATGCGGCAAGTCATGAATTATTTTATATTTTGTGAGACCTTAGAAGATGTGGTTGAGAAATGAGATGATTTTGCAATGTTAAATTGGTTGGAATGTTTAGAGGATTGAGTCAGAAATTAAGTGTTTTATAGCGAGAGTTCACATGTCCAAAGACTCTATCTGTAATTCCGTCTTTTATAGCGAAAGCAAACATGTGAATATGTTGATAAGGTTGTTACTTTTGTTTCTTTGCGCCAACTTCACATGGCCGCCTAATGATATCATAATATTCTATATGCCAAATTTAAATATAATAATTTTCATAGTTTTGCGGATTTGTAAATATAAATATACTTTTTTTTGTTGAAGAAGAAGTATTCGTGTTCAGTTAGCCTGTATTTAAGGCATGACAATATACTACGAGAAAAACAGGGTTTGACCGAAATTTTGGTTGCAATTCGGTCCCTAACTCATTTTAGTGACTGAAATACATGATGTTAGTGACCGGATATTAGAATTAGATCAATAAGTATTGAATTGGATTATTGTTGTGTCTAAGATTATTTTGCCCCAAAATATGTGCAAGTAAAATAAAGAAGGTCTGAGAGAAGCTTTATTGTGGAAGTATTACGGTAATATAGTGAAAACAATTTAATTTATCATAAAGACTATTTTATAAAAATGATACGGTTCGAGAAAAGAAAGGAATTTTTTAAGAAGATAATAATGTATTTTTATACAAACAATTTTTAAGAACAAAAGCCATCGAACAATCTTGAAGAATTCGGATATTCTCAATAATACCTCCATAATTCGTAAGGTCCTGAGTTTAGATAATGATATGTCGATTATACTTTTACAATCGGATCCAAACACATTGCGATTATAGTCCAAAAATAACACCCACTCCATAGTTGTACGCAAAGTAAGAGCTTCATCCATTTTTGTCGTCATCGCGAGATCCGCAACCGACATGTAGCTAAGAATTGCTCCCCCACTATCTCGAATAACAACTCCAACACCGAACTTGACAGTTACTGGAAATTGTATCGACATTACCTTTTATGGTTATCGATATCGGGTTATTCCAATTATTCCGACAACCTTCGTTCCGCTCAAACTTCCTCTGCTACAACTTGCTGCTTTTTCCACTCTGATACGAACTGCAGTGCTGCAACATTAGTTGTTGACGTCATCTGCTTGCTCCGTTCCAGAGCTTGTCATTTCTGCTCTGCCATATTGCCCATCTGCTCGTCGATGCTCGACCTGCAGTAATTATATTTGCAGAAATACAGTGGAATAAAAACCAATCCTCAATCCCCTCTCATTCCTCAGTAGGAGTTTCAAGACCTACTGCTGACCAACATTAACGTGCATAGGTGAAACCCAAAAAGAGATGACATCTGTGTTCAATATCATTAGGGCATAGTAGACAATTAATTGGAACCGGTGTACACGCTTCGAGGAAAGGCGAGAACGCGTATGAAGAATTTTAGATGTAAGTTTCTAAAATAAAAACTTAATTTTGAGAGGGAGAGCTAGCTTCTATAGGTTAGTCCAACTCACACTCGGTGACGGATACATAATTGATCTACTATGGGGGCAAATTTTACACGTATGTACGTAAAAAAATGGCTAAATGGAACTTGCTCATATATTTTACGTATATATACATGTTAGCATCTGAATAGTCCAGAACCAATTTTTACGTACCACTATAAAAAAAATTCAAAATTAATCTAGATTGGGACTACAAAAGTAAAATTGAGTCGGTTTGAACAAACTTAGGAATGTTACCACCTATCATATATTAATCAAGTCAAATTTTGTAATTAAATACAAACTCAATGAGTTAATCATCATGGATATTAATTTGTCGAAAACATGGACTAAAACCATCTTTAATAGGTATAGTTCCAACAATCGAGGGGTCGAAACCATCCATAATAGAGGTGGTTCCGATAGCCGAGGAGGGTCGATCCCCTCCAGACTCCTCTCCGCCCATGCTCACGCTGTCAGTCGACCCTCACCTAGAATTTTCGATCATCCTATACCCTTACTTAAATTGATTACAAACTTAATACTAGAACCTATTTATAAAAAATATAATATACATAAAATACAAGTAAAATTACTATTTTAAATACGACCCTTGCTATTCAAATTTGCAATCTAATAAAGTTCTTTTTTCTATAAACAATTTAATTCACAATTGATTTTATTATATTTTTTTTAGGGAATTGATTTGATTATATTATTATTATTTTTTAACAATGATAGTAGCCGACATGGCTTACATTGAATGGGTTGAATTTGTATTATTATTATTTTTTGTTTTTTTCATTTTTTTTTCGTTTTTTTGTTTGTTTGTTTTAATTTTCTTTTTTCATGCATTTAATATATTTTGTTAGTTTTTCTTTGATATATTGTCTAGAAATAACAAGTTTTGCTGGGTTAAACATCCAAATGGTGTTAATAGAAAATAATTTTTAATCTAAAAATGGTTAGGAATTATTTCCCCGTAATGGACTATTTTTTAATCCATAGTTAAA
Organism: Euphorbia lathyris; assembly: GCF_963576675.1. Lineage (NCBI taxonomy): Eukaryota > Viridiplantae > Streptophyta > Magnoliopsida > Malpighiales > Euphorbiaceae > Euphorbia > Euphorbia lathyris. The sequence goes on from NC_088910.1 coordinate 96,539,211, forward strand.
AATAGTTCTACTCTTAAAGAAATTTTTTTAATTTTTCATTATGGTGTTGAAAGCAACATAATGGGACTTTTTTTAAGGGACAATTACAAAACTAGCACTTTTTAAGGGACTAGTTTTCTTTTCTAACTCCTTTTGAGAAACTCACCAAAACTAACACATTTAACTAACTAAATTCCAACCTTGCCCTCATCTCTATCCTTTTATAACGTTGTCTTTCCCCCTATTTTCCTCTTTTCTCTCGCGCCCTCGCTCTCGCTCTCTCTCTCTCTCTAAAGAACAAATCGATTTACAGACAACGAACAACAATCAATCCAACCCACAGTTTGTGCTTCAAGATTTTATACACAATCATGTAAGTCTTTCATTTATTTACAATATTTAAAGCTTCGTCATATTCATGGTTAAGATGTAGCATTTTGTTTCTCTAAAACCCAATGTATATTGTTGCTGTTGCATTTTCATGTTATTCCTGTTTGTGCGAATCACTAAAAATAGAGACATTGTTGTAGGAAGATGCATTTCGTTTTGAACTTCACTCATCAGCGATTTTTTACCGAAAAGGTCGATAGCCGTCGATATGTCATTCATAACGACAGACATATCGGCGTCGTTAGATGATGAATATCGACGTATATCGACGCATTTTTTCCATTCTAAATCATAATATTCAAACACAAAACACATAAAACATGGACAATAACACTATTTTTATATTAAAACAAAGAAAAAATACACAAAACGGGAAAAAAACACAAAAGTACATAAGCATTAAAGACAAAAAATACATAAACTAAACATTCAGGTACTCAGGACCCAAAAGGGCGTTAGCGTAGTCCATCATGGACTTCTCCAACTGCCTTTTGAGGCGCCTAATTGTCCTCCTGAGCCGCCTGTTTTTTTCCCGAACTGGCTCCAAACGGTCAGCCATGGCCTCAGCAGCGAAAGATATGGTGCGCGCCATGCCCCTCATGAATTCTTCCATGTCTCCAAACCGTAACCCACTTAGGAGTCCAAACTCCCAATCCCCAAATCTTAACTCAACACCTCTAACTTTGAAGCAAAGCTCCCTGGGTTTGAGGTCTTCACGTATGATCTCCCTTGTTAAAGGGTATGACAAAGGACTCCTGCAAATACTGTATTGGTCATATCCAAATACTGGCCGAAGCAACTCTTCCTAAATAGATTTACTTGGTTTAGTGTTAAACAATCCTTTATATGTTTTGCTGCTTCTAGGTTACACCTAACTGTGATGACGTTTTCCGTTCCAAATGCTTTTTTGTATTTATATCCAGATTTCTTCTTGGCTTTCTTCTTCGAAGGAGAGCCATGCTCATCTCTCTTCCTCTTGTCTACACGATCATGCTGAAAAATGTTGTAGACATATCATCAGGGAACATACAATTAAGCTAATTATAACGTTGAGCTAGAATGAGCTAGCGTATGCTAAAATAAGAGAGTTATCAGCAATAGTTCGTCGATATGAATGTTCTATCGGCAATAGATCGTCGATATGAATGTTCTATCGGCAATTAGCTCGACGATATGAATGTTCTATCGGCAATATATCGTCGATATGGATGTTCTATCGGCCATTAGGCTGTTTATGACTATGTACTATCTACAATTAGGTTGCCGATGAACATACACATCGACGAATTTCAACCAAACCGAATGACTTCCTAACACCAAACGAACCCAGAAAAACCCTAACACCAGAAGAAGTAAACGAAACGAAACGAAACGAAATATTCCTTCTCAAACACAACAAATGTACATGCAATACAAGAGAGAAACGCAAATGTAAAGTCAAGTTATTTACCCTTTTTTTCGTCCTTCCTTCTGAATTCGATTCGTTGTCTGAGCTTGGTGTTCTCGCCATGTCCACTCGAAGTAACAGAGATTCGTCGGATGAAATGTACAGAATCGGGCAATGAATCGCCGGAAAGTTAGAGAGAGGAATAGAGGGGTGTTAGGTTAGAGAGATGGAAGTTCGAATGTTGAAGAGCGGGAGCGGAGTGTTAGAGATGAGGGCAAGGTTGGAATTTAGTTAATGAAATGTGTTAGTTTTGGTGAGTTTCTCAAAAGGAGTTAGAAAAGAAAACTAGCCCCTTAAAAGGTGTTAGTTTTGTAATTATCCCTTTTTTTAACTAAGGGTTAAAAATAGTCTCTTTTAGTAAAATAATTCTTACCTATTCTTAGATTGGTAATTATTTCCCCAATTAACATCATTTAAGTGATTAATCCAAGTTTGCTTCATAAAAACTCAAACTTAATTATTTTTAGGAAGTACTTTCGTAAAATTATATATATGCAATATAATTTTAACTACGACAGCAAATTAGATTAATTGCATCTTCATTTTCAGCTTTCCGCACAAATAAAACTTGATCTTGACGTGGTCTCCTGTTTTGTGTTAAAGTGGATTTGTAGCAATGACTACTAGAGATTTGCTTTGCTATCCAAAATATCTTGGTTGGTTGGTGTTGAGTTTTGCTCAAATTTGCTGAGATTCTTCTTAGTCATATTGATTGATTGAAAGTTAAATATGATATTATATATTAAGCTTAAAGTGATTGTGCGATTATTTCTTACTTTTGCGAAATCCATGAAAATACTCCTCTGTCGAGAGTAAAATTGTAATTTGATGTACTTTCCATTTTATCTTTTGAACATGTCCAATCACGATTTAAAAAACCAATTAGTTCAAAAACTTTATTTGATTTGTACCAGATTTAAAAATCAACAGTTCATTTGATGTATCTTAGCACTCATTTTGTTGTTGTGATATGAATTTGACTTGGATTATGCATAAACTTTGATAATAAACTTGTAGCAAACATGATATCATTTCTAGTAGATTAAGGTACAAAAAGCTATGGATCAAAGTTTTTTTATTGTCTTTCATATGCTAGAGGTAAATCATCTTCCTCGGTCATTTTTTTCTTATTAACTAGAGATATAGTTACTACATTGGAATTCTCCATCTTGATTTTTTTGAAAATATTGTGTGTGTACTTCTTTTGATAGAGAAAAAATTTCTTTTAGATTTTGAGTAATTTCCACACAAAAGAAAATAATTTATCAAGCCCAAATTCGTCATCTCGAAATCCTTTTTCATCTTATCTTTGAATTTGGAGATTAAAAGTGAATTATTATCTATTACAATTAATCAAGATAAAGAGATAAAGAGAAATAATAATGATATTGGAATTTTTATAAGCCTTTATGTAGAAGAGTTTACTCACTCAGTGTAACACCTCATATTTTTAAGGGATTATTGATACCGCTAAATGTAACCAACTACATTTATAAAGTAAATACATAAAAAAAAAGCAAGAGTGAGTTTCCTAGTCAAGTGGCATGATTATTATATACAATCTCATACATATGAATGTCCAATCAACCAAGAACTTGTAAATGTATACAATATCGGGTAAATTACATACGTGTGTACAACTTTTACCTATTTTTACACTTTGGTGTACAACAAAAAAAAATTCACACTAAAATGTACAACATTCAGGTAATCTCCCACTAAAGTGTACATCCGGCTTTTGTGACCGATCAACGCAAGTCAATGTTACCATGTCAGCAAGTTGACCACTTTAAAAAGTCCAAAATTGACCATTTATTATAAAAATTACTAAAATATCTCACTCCCCTTCCTTGAACTCCTCCTTCTCACTCTTTTCATTTCTCTGATGTAGATTAAATCGATCTGAGAGTTTTAATCGTAAACTCACAAAGATTACAAACTTCTCTAGCTAAACTAGAAGGTTGAATAAACCCAAAAGGATGATATCCTTGCTCCAATAGAGGCTTCAAAATATAATATTCATCAAAATTAGCAAACCTTACAAAATAAGGAGAATATATACTCCTCCCAATTAAAAGACAAAAGACTAAAAGGCCCCCCTAGGGTTACCAACAACTAAGGAACCATATGGGTAAGGTAGGCATTACATAAAGATAGATAATAGGGTAATTAGGGTAAATGGCAAAGTGGTAAATAGCTGAGTGGCGAAACAGTAAATAGAAGGTGGCAGATATTGTCCCTAACAAGAAGAACTTGGGGAGGAAGTATTCCTCAACCCAGGTACGCCCCGCGTGGCCTCCCTCACGCCCCGCGTGATTGTGTCCCTGGATTTGGTGGTTCTTGTTGGGCACTCTTACGTGTGGCGTCCCTGGACATGCGCCCCGCGTACTCGACCTCCTGGTCCGAACTCTCGCCGAGGGCTGGCTCCACGCTCCGCGCCTCGGAGGACACGCCCCGCGTGTGTGACCTGTTGGGATGTTCGATCGACTTTGGACTCTTAACGCCCCACGCTCTACCAGGTACGCTCCGTGTGCTCTCCTGTTCGCCCTTTTCCTCATCTCCTTCGGCTAGCTTTCTACGGGTCTCGTCCCTTGGCTCCGGGTCTGCCTCCGGAGGATGGATGCCCTCATCATACTCCCCTTCTTTGAGAGTTGGACCCCAACTCGGCGATAGAACAAGGATAACTCATCCCCAAGGTTGATGTTCCGCTCACCCCATCCGTAATACTCTTCTCTTGGCTCGGGTTTTCCGTTACTAGCAATCCGACGGGCTGCCCAACTCTTGCATCTTCTAGCAGTGTTGGTTCTCGGCTTGGGCACACAATTAAGGCGGCCTTCTTTTCTTCCTTAGTAGGACCCTTCAATGGCATGAGAATGTACTTGGACCCTTCTTTGAATATGGTGTACGTGTTGTCCCTTCCCGCATGTGAGGCGTCACGGTCGAATTGCCAAGGCCTCCCAAGAAGTAAGTGATACACGTCCATATCAACCACATCACACATAACCTCATCTTGGTAGGTCCTAATAGAGATAGGAACCTTGCACCGGTCTGTGACATTAAGCTTCTCCCCCTCTTTAATCCATCCCACTCGATATGAATTTGGGTGTGGCTCGGGCACTAAGCCAAATTTGCTCAAAGCGGCTTTGCTAAGGATGTTCTCTTGACTTCCACCATCAACAATCAACTCGCATTTCAACCCGTGGATTAAACTTCTAGTCCTAAACAATTGGTGTCTCAGGTCATGCTCTTGTTCAACTGACATCAGTACCCTCTTTACTACATGGACTCTCCGCTCATCCCCGGATGATCCACTATCAATGGGTTCACAATACACCCCATCATTTCCTCCATAATCATTATCATCGTACCGTTCCACCACATTAGCACCCCTCCTCTTTGGGCATTCATTTGATCTGTGGCCCGGTTCATTGCATCGAAAGCACTTAAACGGGGCAGGTCTGGTGTACGGGTTGTTGCCCTTAAGAGGTGCAACTGTCCTAAAGGGTCTTACGTCCTGTTAGGTGATTTTCCCCTATTCAAGACTTTAGTGCCACTTGAGCTAGCGCCACTCTTATCCTTGTCCACCTCTTTGGACTCTCCTCCCTCCTCACATGCTTCCTCAACTCTCGGCCTCCGGTATCCATCACGTGCTCTAACATTCAATTGAGACTCGGCCTTCAAAGCTAGATTCTGTGCGTCTTGAATCCGGATTACCATTTGTGTCCCAATTCTGTCTTGAATGTTATACCGTAGCCCCTCTAGATACCTTGAAGTCTTTTGGCTTTCGGTTTCCGACAAGTTAGCCTTTGTCGAAAGCCTTAAGAACTCCGAAGTATACTCGTGCACGCTCCTAGGCCCTTGTGAGCAATTCTGGTAGGAGCTGTAGATATATTGCTCGTAGTCGGGCGGCAAAAACCATTCCCTCATCATCGATTTCATCCTCCACCAAGACCTAATCGGTTCCCTTCCTCCTCTTCTCCTTTCTTCCTTCACATTATCCCACCATACTGAGGCTCCCCCTTTCAACCTATAGGCCACTAACCGGACTCTCCTATCTTCTGATATACCCGTATAGTCGAAGAACCTCTCCACCTCAAGTAACCAATCAAGGAACCCCTCAATGTCAAGTTCCCCTCCGAATGAAGGTAGATCAACCTTTAGCTTGAACGCATCGTCCCTATCATAGTGTCCTCCATACCCCCACTCTCCTATTCATTCCGTCCCTATATCCGCCCCTATCAATAGCATGACCCCCATACGGATCATTCATCCCATAATTTCCCCTTCCGTGACCACCTACATCATCATCATTCAAAATATCCAAATTCCCAGCACGCATATGTGCGGGACCAACAACATCATGCATATTCATATCATTCACATGCCTAACATCCCCAATACCGACATCATGCCTAATACCCATGTTTCTAGTAATCCTATTCAAATCGAATTCATCAAATAGATCGCCGTCGCTATCACTATCGGCATTTCTAATGACCAAGGCGTTAGGATGTCTTACCTCATGAACCCGAGGGTCCACTCATTGTGGTGCTTGGTTTCTCAAAGGAGGTGGCGTTGGGTGTCTATCCGGTGGAGGCCGGATTGCACCTTCATTTTTCCGGTGAGGGTCTTCGGCAGGTTGAGTGTGGGTATTCCGAAACTCAAGAACAAGTCTCTCTATAGTAAGGTGCAGTTCTCTTCTACCCGCTTCTTGCTTCTCTTCAAGCTCCATCATCTTGTCGCTCATTGCCTTTATATTTGCTTCTAGTGCTTCGAACCTTTGCTCATTGGTCCCAATGGCTTCGGTGGTGATACGTGGTTGAACCATCTCTGAGAAGAAGTCTCCGATAAGGAAAATGACTCGGCTTTGATACCAACTGATGTAGATTAAATCGATCTGAGAGTTTTAATCATAAACTCACAAAGATTACAAACTTCTCTAGCTAAACTAGAAGGTTGAATAAACCCAAAAGGATGATATCCTTGCTCCAATGGAGGCTTCAAAATATAATATTCATCAAAATTAGCAAACCTTACAAAATAAGGAGAATATATAATCCTCCCAATTAAAAGACAAAAGACTAAAAGGCCCCCCCTAGGGTTACCAACAACTAAGGAACCATAGGGGTAAGGTAGGCATTACATAAAGATAGATAATAGGGTAATTAGGGTAAATGGCAAAGTGGTAAATAGCTGAGTGGCGAAACAGTAAATAGAAGGTGGCAGATATTGTCCCTAACAAGAAGAACTTGGGGAGGAAGTATTCCTCAACCCAGGTACGCCCCGCGTGGCCTCCCTCACGCCCCGCGTGGTTGTGTCCCTGGACTTGGTGGTTCTTGTTGGGCACTCTTACGCGTGGCGTCCCTGGACATACGCCCCGCGTACTCGACTTCCTGGTCCGAACTCTCACCGAGGGCTGGCTCCACGCTCCGCGCCTCAGAGGACACGCCCTGCGTGTGTGACCTGTTGGGATGTTCGACCGACTTTGGACTCTTAACGCCCCGCGCTCTACCAGGTATGCTCCGCGTGCTCTCCTGTTCGCCCTTTTCCTCATCTCCTTCGGCTAGCTTTCTACGGGTCTCGTCCCTTGGCTTCGGGTCTACCTCCGGAGGACGGATGCCCTCATCATTCTCTCTCTAAATCCTCTCTCCCTCTAACTCATATCTCTCATGTAAACTCGCATCTGTCGAACACTATCATTTGTACCCAATGATTTTTTGAATTGAAGTGTTGAACATATTGGATGTAAACTCGCATCAGCAATTACCCCACTTTTACTTCCAATTGCTGCATCATTATTTGTTAAATAATTAATAGCAGCAACACACCTTTTTCCCATATTTGCTTCAGTTGAAACCATCCCTCCATCTCCCAATACTGAATCCTTCATAGCCTGCACACCATCATTTGTAGCCTTACAATTTCTACTAACATCATCTCCTTGCAATGCCACTACATCCTCCACAATCAAATTCAATTTCTTATAATAGCCCCTTCAACTTAGAGAGAGAAAGGAAAAGATAGAGGGATTGAAAGCTTTTAGAGAGAGAAATGGAAAGGGATAGATGGGATACAGAAAATGAAGGAAGAGAGAGAGTGAGTTCTACTTTTTTTTCAATTTGGAATAGATGAGGGTATTTTAGTAATTCCATATTAGGGGTGAGAATTTTTTACTTTTAAAGTGGTCAAAATGTTGATGTGGCAATGTTGACTTGCGTTTACCAGTCATTTTTACCGGTTGTATACTTTAGTGGAAGGTCACCAGAAGGTTATACACTTTAGTGTGAAAAAAGTTTAGTTGTATACCAAAGTGTGAAAATAGGTAAAGGTTGTACACCACGTATGTAATTTACCCATACAATATCACAAACATATCTCATATTACGAGAGATGTTTGATCACTAATCTTAAAGTTCATTATATTTATTCTAAGGGTACAATTAAACTTAAGTGAAACAAATAATAGTCTCATAATTAAACAATGCATTATCAAACATAGGTATATGTTATCGTCTCCCTTTCAAGATATCTAACTTTAAAACCCATAGTATATATCTCATTGTAACGGTATAGTTATCGTCCACTCTTTTAGAAGACAATACAAGCCCAATTTGGAGTTATAAAACACCTTATTCTCTGTCTTTCAAGACATGTGTCTTTGATCACTATATTAAAAACCTTCAGAATATTGTACACACCCACCCAAGCTAGCTATTTATATAAGTCAATCATGTTCCCAATCATAATTCACTTCTTGAAATTCATTCTTAAATGCATGAATCATGTTCATATTTTATCAATAATCTTAGGTCTAATACATTTATTGCCCTCTGTACTTGGTCACAAGGGCGGAGACAGCCAAGAGCTCGGGGGGGCCGAAGCCCCCCGGTCTCCAGCACCACCCCTGAAGAATACTAGTCCAGCCCCGAGAAGCCCCCCCTAGGAGAGTTAAAATAGGACTTATAGAATAGGACGTGATCACATCACATGAAATTAAGTTGGCCTATTTGGTAGAGCGGAGCCTGAAAAGCCACTTTCAGCCCTATGGTGCCATGTTCAAACTCCTCCTCCTCAATTTTTTAACCAATTATAATTTCCTTTAAATCAAAATGTGATTTTATTTTTTTTTCCTATTATTATTTTGATCTATCAATATTATCATCTAATTTAATTGTTTTTTATCATTGTTATTAATTCAATTTCCTTTAAATCAAAATGTATTTTTATTTTTTTTCCTATTATTATTTTGATTTATCATTTTTTTTTATAGAAATTGGGACGAGACAGAACTTGGGCGGGGTGAACACCCATGGCCCAAGAACTGACAAACCCACAATATATAAATAAAAGCAAAGTGAGTGTTTGAACAAGAGAAGAGGAAGGAGAACAAACAAAACAAGGGGGGAGGAGAAAAGATAGGAAAAGTCAAGAAAAACGCAATTGTGAAATATTACAAATGTCATCATTGATAAACCTGTGGCAAAAAGCAGGAGCTGAAGGTCACCAATTGATCACGGAGGAAAAGACTCCAAACTTTGCCAGTGCATCAACAACTCTATTTCCTTCCCTAAAGATGAGTGAAAAGATAATGTTCATCCTAGAGCAAATGCTGAGACAATGCAACCACTCTTGTCGAATACTCCAAGGGACATCCATAGAGCGGTGTCTAAGCAAATTAACTACGTACATTGAGTCTGACTCAACCCAAAGCTGATGCCAATTTTTCTCCCAAGCAAGTTCAATTGCAAAAAATAGCGGCTCTTAATTCAGCCATATAAGCAAAAGAAGGAGGGGTAGAAAAAGCAAAACAACCTTTGGGAAAGCCACGATAGTTGCGAAAAATGCCACCCGCTCTTGCCTCACCAGGAGTGTCAAAAGCAGAGCCGTCCACATTGACTTTAACCCAGCCCGGAGGAGGTTTAAGCCAATGGACCGGAATAATGTTGGGAGCAGGAGGCGGCCTAGGCGAAGCCAGAAGGCGGAATAAGATAGCAGCATCTCTCCGAGAAGAGCAAAAACCTTTAGAAGTGTTTTGATCTATCAATATTATCATCTAATTTAATTGTTTTTTATCATTGTTATTAATTCATTAATTTTATTTTTTCCTTTAAACACAACCTCTCTTGATTTTTTTTATCATTGTTATTAATTAATTTTATTTTTTTCCCTTTAAACACAACCTCCACTAACACAATTTCCTAAATCGAAACAATAAATCATAGTATGGACATTTTACATTTTTTTACTAATTTGACAGTTCATTTTACAAAGTTAAACTTATAAATTAAATATCTCTACGCTTTTCACGTTAGAGATTTTTAGTTCTTTAGTTAACACACTAAAACGAAACAGATTTATCATACTTACTGTAAAAAAAAAAATTGCCCAGTCTTGACGGGCAGGACTTTAGAAAATCACATCCGACCACATAGCTAAAATTAGCCCCCCCAGATATGAAATCCTGGCTCCGCCACTGCTTGGTCAAAAACTTCAACAACCTCCTTGAACTTTCAAAAGTTTCAAATGACCTTTTATTTTTTGTCCAATTGCATTCAATAACACTTTGGATAATTTTTGTGATTTTCTGGTAAAAAAGTTAGCTTACTAAAATCTTGGATCTCTTCTCTAGTAACACTTCAAGTAGGCTTAGCCAAGTCATTTGCATGGAGCTTGGGGTTAATAGCACTACTGATTTGGGGAAGGATCTTGGTGTCTCATTTTTTCACTATATGTTCTCTAAGAAGCTTTCAACATGTTGTAGGTCAGGTCCAAAATTGTCTTAGTGGTTTGAAGGCTCATTGTTATCCATTGGCAAATTGTCTTAGTGGTTTGGTTGCATTTAAATGACGAAGTTCTTTTTAATGTGAGACACTTGAGCTCTAAGGAGACTTATACGATGTGTGCTTTGTCGGTGTCCGTCATTCACATTGTTTAGGATTGTAGCTCAGCTCTTGGGACACTTTCATCCCATTCATTGTCGCTTGTCTTTCTATGGTTCAGGTATAGTTAACCGAGTGTTGTCTAATTTGCAGAAGGGAGGCTCGTGGAGTGGTGTGGATTGCTTTCTAGTTTTTACTGTGGTGGTTGTGGAAATGAAGGTGCATGATATTACTCGATACTCAAACAACCCCCATGTGGATAAAGTGAGTTTTCTTCATATGCAAGTTATTGAGTTTCAGTAGACTTTTTGTGTTCATAATGAGTTGTTTTCAGGGGCGAGTCATGAGATGCAGATTGGGTGGGAGCCACCACATTGGATGAGATTAAAATTAATAGTGATGGTGTTAGTAAGGGTAATTATTATCGTCATAATTTATAACTTTTTCATATTTTATTTATGTTTATTTCATATCATTTTTGTAGCAATAACAATACTTTTACGTAGAATTTTCATCGTTTTACATTTCTAAGGAATTTTTATGTATTTTTAAGTGTTTTCACTAGATTTTATCAATAAGACAATGTTGAGGATGTGAACCGACGGAAAAATGACACCGGTGGAGAATGCAAGGTACCTTGGCTGGTATTTTGACACATGGCTAAGGTAATAGTTGGGACAAATGTTCCAACTTAACAACGGGTAGATTACACCCATGGCCACTCAACTTTACCCATTGTAATATTGTGGCCACTCAACTTTACCCATTGTAATATTGTGGCCACTAAACTTCAATTTTTAACAGTATGGTCAATGAACGTTTACACTTTTTAACACTGGTGGCCACTCAATTTTAACTAACTCCTCAAAGTGGCTATTAACGACCTCAAAATGAAAATATGCAAGAATTAAAATTGTTCGGAACAACATTTACCATGAAACCACATTTTTTATTTTCCAAAATCACATTTTTTTGGAGCTTTCTCTCTCTAAAAATTCACTCTCTCTCCTAACAAAACACAACCTAAATGACCTCAAAACAAAAAATTTCAAGAATTAAAGTTACTTAGAATATTATTACACTTTGAATTTTTTATTTTTAGGCCGTCAACGGTCGTTTTAAGGCAATTAGTGGCCACCGGTGTTAAAAAAAGTGTAAAGTTTAGTGGCCATACTATTAAGAATTGAAGTTCAGTGCTCATAATGTTAAATGGGTAAAGTTTAGTGGTCATGGGTGTAATTTACCCACTTAACAACACATTGGCAAGGTGTACCATCACCTCGATGAGGTGAACCATAACCTCATCGAGGTGATGTTCATACACCTCGGGGAGGTGCATCTCCACCTCGTCGAGGTGGAGATGAGTTGGGATAAAAATCCCAACTCATCCCCGCACCTCACCAATGTGTCTAGATACCTCAGCAACGTGTCTGCAATAATGCCAAAAATGTACCAAAACTTTATTGTTCCTACGCGGTTTCGACTGCATACTCATAAACATTCAGTATATAATTGTTGTTATCCATAAATGAAAAGGTTTGGCAGTTGGGGAACATCAGTAGACTTCATTTTTAGGAGCATATGTAACTTCTCAATATAAAAGGATGCATTTGGGATGCATTTGAACACACACCAAGCTTAGGTTTAAACTCTTTCTCCCTCTGTATTGTTAGTTTAATGATTTTGTTCTTCAGTTTGTTTACGTCTTGTTATTTCTGTTATTAAAGGATTGTCTGTACAATAGTTCAATCTAATAACAGTAAGTTTTTCACTTCATCAAAGGAATCTGTTCAACAATTGTCAATACGGTTTCTTCTAATCCTTATTGTTGTGCGGAATTAATGAAAGATAAATAAACAAGCAATCGAAAAACACAGATTTACGTGGTTCACCAACGTTGTGTTGGCTAGTCCACGGGCAGAAGGAGAATAGTATTATTAGGAGGCGAAAATCAGATTACAATGATTAGGTTACATAATGGGGTATTTATAATACCCAATCTAACCTAATCCCACTAGGAACCCATGATCCTAATCCCACTAGGAACCCATGATCCCAATCCCAATCCAACTAGGAACCCATGATCCCAATCCAACTAGGAACCCATGATCCTAATCCAACTAGGAATCCGAAACCCAAATCCTACTCCGTATAGGAAACTGGATATACTGATTCAAGGCATTACGACAAATCTCCACCTTGACTTGAATCCTCCTGAAAACATAACAGATGCACCCATGACAGTGCCAGATGAACAGACTTCTCCCTCTGCCTCAGAGTTGCCCCCATAGGGCAACTAGTAATCTCTGACGTTTAGCAAGTCCAAACAGTGTTGAAACTTTCTCTGTGGAATAGGCTTGGTAAACATGTCAGCCGGATTATCAGCAGTGCCTACCTTCTTCACCTTGACCCTCTTCTCACTTCTCAGAAAATGATACCTTACGTCTATATGCTTGGTCCTCTCATGATGAACCTGATCTTTGGCTAAACAGATTGCACTCAAGCTGTCATAATACACTATAGCCTGACCATGATGTAAACCAAGATCACTAACCAGTCCTTTAAGCCAAATCCCCTCCTTAGCAGCTTCAGTCAGTGCCATATATTCTGCTTCTGTAGTAGACAAAGTCACTGTAGGCTGCAAAGTAGCTTTCCAACTGACAACTGAACCGCCAAGAGTGAAAACATAACCAGTCATAGATCTTCTAGTGTCAACATCTCCAGTATAATCAGAGTCTGAAAAACCTGTCACCAAACACTCTGTATCACCTCCATAAATGAGACCAACGTCAGATGTACCTTTTAGGTACCGAAAGATCCTCTTCACAGCTTGCCAATGCTCCTTGCCAGGTTCACCCATAAACCTGCTAACAACACTAACAGACTGTGCAAGATCAGGTCTAGTGCAGACCATTGCATACATCAAGCTTCCTACTGCACTATCATAGGGAACTCGAGACATGTACTCCTTCTCTTCAGCAGACTTAGGTGCAAAAGCAATAGACAGATGTGCACTTGCAGCACTAGGAGTATTTATGGGCTTTGCGGTAGACATGCCAAATCTTGGCAAGATCTTTTGAATATAGCCCTTCTATGACAGAAAAAGTTTCCTTTTGCTTCTGTCCCTGTATGTAACACCCTGGTCCAATACCATGTAGATATTGTCCGCTCTGGCCCAATTCCAACACATTGGGCCTCACGGCTTTAAAACGCGTCTGTATGTATTGGATTCTCATCTTACTAATAAGCCCCAATCACTCCCTCTCCACTTCCGATGTGGGATTCAGTTCATTCCTGTCCCCATCGCCATCCCTTAGGGCCGCTCCTTGCTCAGGTCTTCTTACCCCGGCGCCACCCACTCCGGACCGGGTCGTTACAGGCCCACCAGCTTCCGCCTGGTTCATCCTCGAACCACACATCGTACGTGGAGAGTCGGCTCTGATACCAATTGTAACACCCTGGTCCAATACCATGTAGATATTGTCCGCTCTGGCCCAATTCCAACACATTGGGCCTCACGGCTTTAAAACGCGTATGCATGTATTGGATTCTCATCTTACTAATAAGCCCCAATCACTCCCTCTCCACTTCCGATGTGGGATTCAGTTCATTCCTGTCCCCATCGCCATCCCTTAGGGCCGCTCCTTGCTCAGGTCTTCTTACCCCGGCGCCACCCACTCCGGAACGGGTCGTTACACTGTAAATCTCTATTCCCAAAATTTTCCGAGCTGCACCTAAATCCTTCATCTTGAACTCTGTGCTGAGAAGACCCTTCAACTTCTGAATGTCGTGCTTCTTCCTTGCAGCTATCAACATGTCATCTACATATAACACCAGATAGATAAAAGACTCATCTTCTAGTTTATTGTAATAGACATAACAATCATATGGGCTCCTGGTGTAGCCCAACTGCATCATGTAGCTATCAAACCTCTTATACCACTTCCTGGGAGACTGCTTAACTCCATACAAGGACTTCTTCAACTTGCAAACATAATTCTCCTTCCCAGGAATCTGGAAACCATTTGGTTGGGTCATGTAGATCTCTTCCTCCAAATCTCCATGCAGAAAGGCTGTCTTTACATCAAGTTGCTCAAGCTCCAAATCCTGATGTGTAACTATAGCTAGCAACACTCTAATGGAGGTGTGTCTGACTACTGGTGAGAATATCTCATTATAATCCACTCCCTCTCTTTGATTGAAACCTCTAGCAACAACTCTAGCCTTATACTTGACTCCCTCTGTAGGTGATATCCCTTCCTTTATCTTGAGAACCCACTTGCAAGTAATAATCTTTCTCCCTGGAGGTGGTATGACTAAATCCCATTTTTTATTCTTATGAAGGGACTCCATCTCATCTCCCATAGCAGTAAGCCATTTCTCAGAATCGGTGCCTCAAACAGCTTCTTGGTAAGTTGATGGTTCACGAGTGTCCACCTCTTCAGCAACCTGTAGTGCATAGCCCACCATTTCCTCATACCTCTTAGGTGGCCTAACTCCAACCCTCCTTAGTCGATCTTGAGCTAAGATACGATGTGTAGCTTCAGATGGTTGAGAAACTGATGGTGTAGACTCTGGTAGCTCTACTTCTGCTTCTAACTCTTGTTCCTTCAAGCCACTCTCACTCTGTATGACTTGAAACTCCACCTGTTTATCAATGGTATCAGTTTCTGTTGCAGTTGTAGGCTTCACAATGGGTCTAAGCACAGATTTTTCGTCAAAGACTACATTTCTGCTCAATGACCCTTTTCTCTGATGGAGACCAGATCCTGAAGCCTTTAACTCCATCTCCATAGCCTACGAACACTCCCTTCTTGGCTCTTGGTTCTAGCTTACCCTCATTAACATGATAGTAAACTGTGCACCCAAAAGCTTTCAAATTTGAGTAATCAGCAACCTTTCCTGACCATATTTCTATAGGCGTCTTGAGTTGTATGCCGGTGTGTGGTCCGCGGTTAATCAGATAACATGCTGTGTTCACCGCTTCAGCCCAGAATCTTCTTTCTAACCCATCGTTAGAGAGCATGCACCTCACCCTCTCCAGTAATTTCTGGTTCATTCGTTCAGCTACACCATTCTATTGCGGTGTATTCCTGACTGTGTGATGCCGAGCAACCCATTCATCCTTACAGAACTGATCAAACTCAGACGAACAGAATTCCAGACCATTATCAGTCCGCAGCCTCTTTATCTTCTTTCCTATTTGGTTTTCCACCAATGCTTTCCACTACTTGAAATTCTTGAAAGCTTCACTTTTATGCTTCATCATGATGACCCAAGTCATCCTTGAATAATCATCAATCAGAGACATAAAATATCTGTGACCTCCCAAAGACTCAACTCAAGATGGACCCCAACAATTAGAGTGGATGTAATCAAGTATGTCTTTTATTATGTGAATAGCTTTGGGAAACTTGCTGCGATGTAGTTTCCCAAAGACACAGTGTTCACAAAGCTCCAGACTTTTGACCGTATGGCCATCAAGAAGATCATCCTTTGATAGAATCTGCATCCCTCTTTCGCCCATATGACCAAGTCTCATATGCCATATCTTTGTCATATCCTCCTGGTCAATCTCTGACAATGCAGCATTAGCTGAACCTGTAACAGTGGAACCTTGTAGAAAATACAAAGTACTATGCTTCACACCTTTCAGAATCACATCAGAACCTTTATAGACATGTAGAACTCCATCTTTTCCTGACCAGCTGAGACCCCTGCTGTCTAACAGACTCAGAGATATCAGATTCTTCGTCATCAATGGAACATGCCTGACTTCGTTCAACGTGCAGAACTTACCATCATGTGTCCTCAACTTGATCGAGCCTATTCCAACTGCTTTGCAGACATGACTATTAGCCATTGAAATGCTACCTCCATCTACCTGCTTATAAGTTGAAAACCACTCTCTCCTTGGACAGATATGGTAAGATGCTCCAGAATCAAGAACCCACACATCAAAGTGATGAGTGTGTCCGTCAGCAACTAGAGCAATATCATTTTCAGAGCTGCTGTCGCCATCTGCTACAGCAGCAGAACCTGGTTGATTTTCTGATTTCTTCTTCTTCTTTGGACAATCATTTTTCCAATGTCCTTTCTCCTTATAGTAATTACAGGTGTCGTCTGGCTTGGGACCCTTTGAGAACGGTTTCTTAGACTTCTTCTTTCCACCGTTTCCCTTTCCCTTACTGCCGCTGGCAAACAGTCCAGAGGCCTGATTATCTGCACCTGTATTGCTCGCCTTATGGCGCAACTCCCTGCTATGAAGAGATGACCTAACTTCTTCCAAAGTCACAGAATCTTTACCAACAATAAATGATTGAACAAAATTCTCATATGAAAGCGGTAAAGACACCAACAGAATCAAAGCAGCATCTTCATCTTCAATTTTCACATCAATATTACGTAATTCTAATAATAATGTGTTCAATTGATCTAAATGATCCCTGAGTTGCGTACCTTCCTGCATTCGCATGCCAAACAGACGTTTCAGAAGAAGTTTGTTCGTTAGAGATTTCGTCATGTATAAGCTCTCTAACTTCATCCACAGACCAGCAGCAGTCTCTTCATCTGAGACCTCGGTGATGACGTCATCTGCGAGGCACAACATAATTGTTGAATGTGCCTTTTCTTCCAGAATCGTCATCTCAGCAGTGACTTCTCCCGTTGCCTTCTTCAACGGCGTCCACAGACCTTGTTGTTTTAACAAAGCCCGCATCTTGATCTGCCATAGACTGAAACTATTTCTCCCAGTAAACTTTTCGATTTTCACGTTCATCGCAGACATCTTTCTCTCCAGAAAACAAAACCCCGATCGGAAACCGAAAGCTCTGATACCAGTTTGTTGTGCGGAATTAATGAAAGATAAATAAACAAGCAATCGAAAAACACAGATTTATGTGGTTCACCAACGTTGTGTTGGCTAGTCCACGGGCAGAAGGAGAATAGTATTATTAGGAGGCGAAAATTAGATTACAATGATTAGGTTACATAATGGGGTATTTATAATACCCAATCTAACCTAATCCCACTAGGAACCCATGATCCTAATCCCACTAGGAACCCATGATCCCAATCCCAATCCAACTAGGAACCCATGATCCCAATCCAACTAGGAACCCATGATCCTAATCCAACTAGGAATCCGAAACCCAAATCCTACTCCGTATAGGAAACGGGATATACTGATTCAAGGCATTACGACACTTATTTTACTTTTATTACTATAAACTCCATTATCTATTTGTCTAATCATGAACTTAAACTTTCCTAAATAAGGCTAAAAGATGATCTTAATCTTAATTATGTGATAATCGCATTTAACCTAATCAAGCTCCGGTTATCCATTTGAGACTAATTTATGATTCTTAATGCTTGTTGGAGATGGACCAAACCCCAATTCGAATATAATTCATCGTTTATATTGATCGTGATTAAATTGATTAATCAAAATTTATAAATTAGACCTAATGACCATTTAGTGTAGCTTATTGGTTTTCCAAGGCTTTAAATGAATCTTAATAATGTCTCTAATTTATTATTTTAGTCGGACCAAGGTAAAATAATAAATTGAAGGTTTGGAATTAAGAAAACTTAATGCTTTTTTGGATTAATTACTCCAGTCGGACCAAGGTAAAGTAGTTAATCGAAAGTTTAGAACTAATAAACTAGAGAGGTTTTTCTTGAATCTTAAATGGTCACTTTAGCCAGGCCAAGGTGAAGTAGTTAGCAGGGGTTTAGATCTAATAAAATTTAATGCTTCTTTGGATTAATTACTTTAGTCGGACCAAGTAAAGTAATTAATAGATAATTTAGAACCAATAACTCGAGAATCTATTAGTTATAATAAGAAAAAACATCATCTCGAAAAGGATAAAACAACTTGACAAAGGTTAAGTGTTATTACTAAGCAAGGAGGTTAACTGAAGCCAAAAGCCTTAGCTTCTTCCATCATAAGTAATCTTCTAAACTGTGTAACTTTTCATTCACTTGTTAAAGTAATTTTTAATTCGGTTACCCCAAAAAATCTATCCTTCTATTGTTTAAATAATAGTAGTAAATAGATTAGTAATTACAGTCACCATCCTCGTGGGAGTGATACTCTACTTTCACTTTATTACTTGATACACGATTAAGGTGCACTTGTCTTCACATGCATGTATATCCAAAATACACATCAATAATCATGGATATCCTTCAACTGGAGGGCTTATGCGTGACATCAATGAAGTTTGGCTTGAGAATTTTACAGTTAAAATTGGAGTGTGCATGACAATGCTTGCATAGCTCTGGGGTCTTTACTTCGGAATGGACCGTGTCTGAGATAAGGGGTATAGGAAGGTTAACTTTAGCTCAATTCTGAGGCAAGGCCAACCCTAGGCTATGAATTGAGGGGCGTCCTCCCAAGACCCAATATTAATAAGGGGCCCTTAAAAAATACACACACATAGGAACACACTAATTTTTTCCACTTTTCAGTCTTCAATTTTTCTCTTTTACTTTTTCACCTTTTCTTTTCTTGTTTTTCTGTTTTACTTTGATAGTTTTAAAATCAATTGATAGATTTTGGAATTATTAGAAACATTAATTAATATTTCATTTTTGGTGGTATATAAATATTTGGGTAATTAATTTATTAGTCCATATATTTTGACAAAACACACTGTTTAGTCTCTTTATTTTAAAAAACACACGGTAAAGTCCTTAACGTTTTTCTCGATGAACTGTTTAGTCCCTAACATTTTTCTCAGTGAACTGTTTAGTCCCTGCCGTTAGACTCTCATGAAGATTCTGTTAGTCAAATTGGATTTGCGTTCTTCTTTTCCTTTATTTTCCTTTCCTTTAAACTCTAATGCATCTGAAATCAACTTTGTGTGTTCTTCTTCTTGATTTTCTTCTTAATCGTTCAAATTCGTAAGCATTTGGTCTGTTTTTTTCTTGTTCTCCATACAAATAGCTTCTTTTTCTAAATTAGATTTCCTCTTCTGAAGTTTGAAGGTAAATAGTAAAGGGTAATTTAGTTATTTCCGAAGTTATAAACGGTAAAAAATCTAACAAACAGACGGAAGGACTAAACAGTTCACTGAGAAAAATGTTAGGGACCTTACCATGTGTTTTTAAAAATACAGGGACTAAACAGTGTGTTTTGTCAAAATATAGGGACTAATAAATTAATTACCCTAAATATTTTATATTTTTAACTAAAAAAAATTATTTACCTCTTTTAAGCTTTATGGCAAAATTTAGCATTATGGTTTCTGAAGGAGAGTGAATTTAGCTTCAATGTAGAAAACATTGCATTCTTAAATATAACGTTTACGAGTTGGTGCAATTTCAAACCTAGTTGATGAAAAATGAGTTTTTTCATTGACATGAAAAGTGTGAAATTTCAAACCATATTGAGTGATAAAAAAAGGTGGAGGTTGGATCGAGGCCAGAATATGAAATTATACGTAAAAACCCTCATTTTCGTTGATTAAGATTGAAAATATACCAACTGATAAATGTTAGGTTTAAGATCTATTTTGTGTGTACGGCTAAATTTATATTTTATCTCTTGTAATAATAACAAAAACTCATCTATAGCTTCCAACTTATAAAAATAAAATAAAATAAACCCTAGTCCATATATTTTTTTTTTTGGAAGAGAGCCGTAGTCCATATTTAAATGCATGTTTCTTTTTCATTGAAAATAATTTGATATGTCTAATGTTCACGGGTGCATGATGAGTCTCCTCTCCTTGCATAATGTTAATGTCACTATCTAACCAATAATAATAATAATAATAATAATAATAATAATTATTATTATTATTATTATTATTATAAACAAATAAATATTCTGAAAAAAACCTAATGAAGGTCTAATGACAGGAACATGAATTTCACATCTTTTTTGTTCTTAGGCTTTGTTTGTTTGGGAAAATATTGTGTTCTGAAAAAAAATTTATGAAGGAAAAATATTGTGCAAGAAAATAAAATATTTTTCTATGTTTGGTAACAACATTGGAAAATATTTTACGGTGTTTGGCTACAACACTGTAAAATATTTTTCAACCACTAAAACGTGAAAAAACACAAAAAAAAAATGTGAAATTTTGTTAAAAACACAAAAAGTGGAAAAATACGAAAATCACGAAATTTTATAGGGTGTTATTTAACGTTTTTCCCATTTTTTTCTAGACACGTATATTTTGGGGAAAATATTTTACCCTTTTCAAAATGGTAAAACATTTTTCCTTATTTCTTCATTCATTTTCCATTGACTTGCTACTTATTTTCCTTTGACTTATTTTCCTGCCCAAACAAACAGTGGAAAATTGGGAAAATATTTTCTTACAGAATATTTTCCCCCAAACAAACGGGGCCTTAGTTGGTTAGTTTTTGGCATGTTGCTTTTGGAATTTTCTTTAATTAATTTTTTTTTAAAACAACCAAGTATTTTATTTAAGTTTAAAATCGAGGCTATTGATTTTTATATCTTTCAATTTGATACATTTAGACATCAATTCGTTAATTTGTAAGATAATTAATATTCAACATCAAATTCAAGTTAAAAATACATAATGTATTTCATTTACTTCCTTTTAGATTAATTTTTTTTTTATTATATTTAAGGTTTAATACATAATGAGCTTTTGAACTTGTTTAAAAAGGTTAATTATTCTCTTAAAGTTATAAAATATTTTTTTAGTCCCTCAACTTGCTTAAAACAATTTATATATTATCTGAATTTGTTTAAAGTGACTCATTGACTCTCTAAACTTGCTTACAATGATCCATTTGCCCACTGAACTTGCTTAAAGTTATATTTTTTTTAATTTATCTAAACTTGTAAAAAATTCAAAATTAAAAAAATAAAGACCTAATTTGTCATTCTAAATTTTTAAAACAAATTAACTTTCTATTTTTACACCTTTACCACGTTTTTATAGGTATGGAGACTGAATCATGATACTTTAAGCAAGTTGGAACTAGTGCTGTAAACGAGCCGAGCCGAGCCGAGCTTTGGCCTGTTCAAGCTTTGTTCGCTATAAAATTAACGAGCTCGAGCCGAGCCGAGCTTGCTATAAAATTAACGAGCCGAGCCCGAGCCCGAGCCGAGCCCGAGCCCGAGCCGAGCTTTGGCTTGCTCAACGAGCGTGAGCCGAGCTTCGAGCTTGTTTCGAGCCCAAAATCCTTTTTGGACTTTGTTCATTAAAAAATTTATCTAACCATGAATTGTTTGTGAGTAAATTGTTAATTATATTTGTAAAGTTTGCTCGCAAATAACTTTTTAATTGTGTACATAAACAAGCTAACAAGCAAAGTTCGTTAATAAATAAATAAAATGCTTACAAATAGTTCCTCTATTACTCATTTATTATGTTTGTGAACGAACTCATCTAATAGCAAATAAAATAATATTAAGTTTAGATATTTGTGAGCTAACACAAAACTATATAGTTTTCTACAAAACTAAAATTTGTTCATAAATATTCTAATCGAGCCTGCTCGCGAGCTTTCGAGCCGAGCTTTGGCCTGTTCAAGCTTGGCTCGTTTACGAACCGAGCCAGTAAATCGTGTTCACGAGCAGCTCGTTTACAAATCGAGCCGAGTCGAGCCGAGCTTTTATCGAGCCGATCACCGAGCCGCTCATGAGCGGCTCTGCTCATTTACAGCCCTAGTTGGAACTAATGAGATATCATGTAAGTTCATGAGTCAATTAATCAAACTTTTTGGACAAGTTAAAGGAGCAACTCGTGTATTATGTCTATATTTAATCTAGTTATAAGGAGCATGACATCACTCTTTCTCTCTCCAAATATGAAAAAAGCTTAATGCATCATTTGCTCCTTAAACTTGTTTAAAAATTTTGATTGGCTCCTTAAACTTTCAAAATGCTCGATAGTCCCCTCAATTTACATAAAATATTTGGATAGTCCCCTCAACTTGCGTAAATTGTAGTTAATTAATCACTCAGTGGCAAAAACAAAGTAAGTTACATGCGAATGTGTGTTGCACGGATCTCAGAAAAGTAAAATGACTAAGATCGTGATACGAGGTTCTAATATCAGAAAGGACAAGTTTTCTAGTTGAGTAAGTAAGAACTTCATTTTTAATATGTTTTAAGTCATTCTTTGAATTATATAATAACATTCTCACGCGCGTGCAACACATCTTCCACATGCGGTTTTTTTTTTTTTTTTTTTTGCAACCATGTGATTAATTGATTACATTTTAAGCAAGTTGATGGAGTTATTTGGAGATTTTAAGAAATTTGAAGGGGCTATCCGAATACTTTGAAAGTTCAGAATACCAATCAAACTTTTTAAACAAGTTCAAGAAACAAGTAATGTATTAAGCACAGGAAAAATTACCTATTAAAATGTAATCACAATGTATGAAATCAAATTTGATGCTCACATCTAACCATCTTATCAATAATGACTCAATTACATACGTTTATAACGATTTAAAAAATCCATAAATTAGACATCATTTGTTTGCAGAAAAATAATATACTAGAAAATATTTTCTTAATTTTTCAATGTTTGTTTAGTTAAAAAAAACTCAAATAACATATTATCCCGGTCAATAATAAAAAAATAAAGAAGGATAAAATATTTTTCTAACTCTTTTCTTCAATTTCGACTCCCTCCATTTCTTTTTTTTATGTTCGACCCAACTTATATAAATGTGAAAATGTGAAAAACTGGAAAAATGAAAAAAAAAATGTGAAATCGAGAAAAAAACCTTTAAATTGAGAAAACATGAAAAATGAGACAAACAAAAATAACAAAAAAAATAATAAAAACAATGAAAGACAAATATTTGTTCGTTTTTGTTTGGATTTCTCGTTTCTATGTTTTTTTCTGTTTTCATGTTTTTTTATGTTTTTTCACTTTTTTTTCCTTTTTTACGTTTATATATATATATATAGAAGAATTTTTATATTATAATATAAATTTTAGTTGAAAATAAAAATTATAAATATATATAACATTATATACTTTAAATTAGTGATAGGAAAATATTTTCTTAAGACATAAGGAAATACTGTGAAATATTTGTCAGTGTTTTAACTAAATATTGGATATATAAAAATTCTGATAACATCGAGATATTATTTACGGGATCAAAGAGGATATTTACCAAAACAACTGCGTATTCGGACGATCCGGAAAGCAATGGCGTATCAAGCAAGTCATCCGAGTGGCGGATCACCTAAGATTCCACCACACGCTATCCGTAGACAAACCTACGGGAGACCCGCCATCATGCCTCGATCCGCCCGACGAACGGTTGAGCCGATTCCCAATAAAGGCAATTAATAATCCATTAATGAGCTAACGGTCATACTTGAATGAGATCAGTAACCGCCATTAATGGGGCACTAATGGAGACTTTCTGGTTACTGGGAGTTACGATTACATAACTATAAATAGCTTGCATCCCAAGCTATTGAGGTACACATTCTCGCTCTCCTAAACCCTACTTTGTCATTACAGTTTATTCACTACACAAATACTGACTTTGGCATCGGAACTTCCCCCGTCGAACCCAACGACGCCCCCCGCAGGGAAGGAATCCGATCGAAAGTTCATCACCAGATACCAAATTCAAACAAATTTTTTCTATTATCATCTGATATTTTTCAAAATACAACATTTTCCTATAAATAAAAATATGGCCTTAATATGTACAAATTTAAAAGATATGGTACCTCATGATTTTTTTTCCTTAAGCTTTCAGGAGGGGTTTGTTTTGGGGGTTTCAGGAAAGGGTAAGAGTACGAGAAAGAAGATGTTTCATCCTTTTGTTGGTGTTTCTTTTATTAATACAATCATTCTTTCTTTCTTTTTTTTAGTTTTGGGATTATCTCAAACTCCTCTAATCTCATTGACCCCTATGAGGTTTTATATTTTATATCTCTTATTTACTACCCGTTAGTACACCTCTAGCATCTCCAATAGTTAAACCATAACCACTCAATAGATATGTCACATCAGCAACACATTATAATGTGGGCTCATTCAATAAATTTCATTTCATTATATTATCGTTTTCCAATGGTTAAACACTATAATCACTCAATCATATAAGACTTATTATTAAATCACATATATTTTTTAAATTCTTTAATAATATATATTTTCTAAGCCATTTTTTTTTGGATAAAGATTAGGACGATACGGCAGCAAGAGCCTGACATCCCAACTAGGTCAGCACCACAGGTTCCAGCCCTGTAAAACCCGAATATATCAATAAATGAAAAAAAGAGTTTACAAGAGAGTTATAAAAAGAACCGAAAAAAGCATAACTAGCTAGATAACTCTAATATGACTAACATTACAAAAGTCGTCATATTTTCTATGCTATTAATTTAACTATACAATTAATTTTTTAATAAAAAATTATTGTAATTAGTAAAATATATAAATTTTGGAAAACTGAGTGTAATTAGTAATTAGTAAAAATGAGTAACAAAATATATAAATTAAAAAAAAGTGAACTAATAGAATTGCTTTTATAAAAAAATCATAAAATTTAAAGATAACAGTAAAAGTTAAGGTATCAACCAGTTGATACAAAGAATTCTTTATCATGCTCTCTTCAATAAGAGACTATGATACAATGAAATATAATTGGTTGATTATATCATATTAGAGATGCTCTTAACACTATATAACAATCATTGTGATGTTCTCTGATTCTATCACATGTGTAGCTAATATAACTAAAATAATTTGCCATGGAATTCCTTATTGCACAGAAACCCCTAACTTCCAAATTTGATTTAGTAAGGTCGGATCAACAGGTGCAATATGAGGCTCTATACACTACATTTACCAATTGTGGCTTGTGTGGACATGAACGGACAGCTTGCCTGACACCGGATATCATCCTGGTGGTTATTGTGGCACCTAATGTGATGGTTGTGAAGATGCTACCACTTATGATGAGGGTGATTAGGGAGCTATTGTTGAAAAGATTTTGCCTTTGATGATTACTGAGAGCCCTAAACTGTCGGTAATCGAATATGGTCCCTAGATTATTGTCCTCCAACATAAGTTTGCCCAGTGACGGATCTAAAATTCATTAATAGATGTGCTTCATATAGTAAGTAATTTTATTATACGTCCAGCACACCATGGTATCTATACACTGGCCAATAATTTACTACCACATCATATCTAACCAATACAATATTATCACTGTGTAATTAATTAATTAATTAATTAATTGTTTTTTGGCGAATCATTTAAAAAAATCTAGACCCTAAAGTATAAATTATAAATCTTAAATTATAAATATTATATATATATATATATATATATATATATATATATAATGTGGTATCAAATTATTAATCTGTCACGTGAATGATGTGATGCACGAAACATATTCTAAAATTTCTTTCATTATAGTTTACATGTGCTAAAAATTGATATCATTTAAGAATTTTTCTCTTGATCAATGTAACTTTGAAATTTAGTGTATTGTATTCCCTCACTTCCATAATATTTGTCTTTCTAGAGAAATTTTTTTGTTCTATACTGTTTGACATTTTGATTCGATCCATATACATTAATTGATGTTTTACCAAATATATCTATATTGTCTTTTTATTTTAGGAATAAATAAAAATTAATAAATAGATACAATTAATACACTACAACAAAAATGGGCTTTGGCAGCCTTTTGTTAGCAGTGGTTTACAAAACCGCCCATGGGCTTTCTATCTCACTACTGCAGCTTCCAAATTAGTGACATTTTATAAGGTGTTTCTATTGGGCTAAAAAGGCCTACGAGTTTAGAATTTTAATTTATGGGCTGAATTTATTCCAGCCATCTGAACTCTCCGATACCTAAAACACTCACAGCCACATCCATACTCTTCTTCTCAGCCATCTCAATCATGGATTCCCAGCCATCTCAATCCATCATTCTTCAATTTCTCTTGTTCTTCAGTAACCTAATTAGGTCGATTTCTTTTATTCTTCAATATCATGAAATAGCCACCTCGATTGATTTCATATGAGAAATCAAATACAGTTGTGATTTGCTTGAAGTACTTCTTTGTTCTCGAGTTCGTTTTTTCATCTTCGAGTTCGTATGAGTACTTCTTGGTTCTCGGTTTCCTTTTACCTCCTCTAACTCTCTTTTCTCTCTGTTCAGATCTCAAATGTTTAAAGGTGTGCTGCGATTTTGAACCAGGTGCGTTTTTATTTGGTTTGTGTGTTGCGGTCTAGCTGGGATTTTAATATTTTGATTTTGATTTTTTATATAAATTTAGTGTAAATTAGCCATTGATTGTTCATGTTTGTGTTCAACTTATTGGTCACATTAACAGCTTCGCTTCTTATTTTTTCAGGTTTTTTAATTACATAAGTTAGTTATTCTAAAGTTTGTCAATTTCCATCCTATATGTGTGCAGGTCTTTGTAATGACTCATGTTCTGGAAAATGTCTTATCTTCATTATTTTCTACTTTCAATTCTAATATTATTGTGAAATGACTTTCTTAATTTGAAAGACTATATATAATTAGTAATTCTTTTGGTTTTGTTAGCTATATTTGGATTTAGCATTTTACTGCATAATGCCATGTGAAATGTAGTTTTTAAGTGTTTGATTCAAACTGGTCCAAGTTGTTTAATTAGGGCAATGGTACTACTGAGCATACTTGTAGTAGGAGGGGCTATAGGGTTCTAAATAAGATTACTAGTCAATTTAGCCCTTCATTTTGTTTCAAAGTATCAATGCTACAAAATGAATTTTAGGTATTAGTTTAGTCTTATCATTTTGTTTCAAAGTATCAATGCTACAAAATTCAGGTTGTGTATTATATTCCATGTGAACTATGAGCTTTCTTGCAATAATTCAGTAGTATGTTTTTGGTTATGCAGGGAATGAAGGTGAAAAACCACTAATAAATCTCAAGGTATGCACATGTCTTTCTATGGCTGTCTCATACATGTTGACTATGAGAGAAATCTGTGATAGGGTGTTGTGCTGATTTAGTTGAAGCTACTGCAGAACCAAGATTATGCAAGCTTCTTACACTTGTTTGGTATGCTCTATATTATAACCTAGAATTCAATTGACTACAACTTAACATTATATTGGAAAATTGAACGCTATATTCTTGTCCTAGAATATGGATCAAATATGACTAAGTTTATCCATTTTATGTTGCTTAGGCAAGATGGGAGGTTCAGTTGGAACAACAACCACCGCAACATACGTCAGACATGAATATGTTCTTGAATCCTCACCTACAAGTATGAGCTCATAGATATAGTGCCTAGTTGTCCTTGGTTCTAGGATCTTATCAAAGCAATTTCCTTGCATTCCAATAATTTTGTAGATTCAGAATCAGAATCTACCATACCATGATTCGAACAAGTTCAGCCATTCACACTTTGTTTCAGCCTTTCTGATTTCTTTCAAATTTTTCAACCGTGAACGTGACTCTAATTCCTCTGTTTTCTTTGAGATTCTTTATAAAATAGTATAAAACTTTCTTATGTCACACTTTGAAACTTGATGTTTTCAGTTTTGAGACCAACAAAAATATAGCTGTAATTTTTTTAATTTGTTTGGTCTTTTTGTGAATGTATACAGCTTGGAGCTTATTTTAACTTTGCAACCTTTGATCACCAAGCCTGCGAGCCATCCACTTAAAGGTAAATCACCAAGTGGGATTTAACGCTATCAATTAATTCCATCTTATATTTTCTGTTGGTTTTCAGTTGTGTTTCTACAGGAAACGTTATGATTATCTTGCTTCCGATAAGGTAAATTTAGGTTCTCAAATACGATTGCTTTGTCAAAAATCTTTCAGGTATGAATTCATCAGGATTGGACCAAATATTGGGGTCTCTGTGCAATTTCCAAAAATTTGTAAAGGGACGAGTTCCTTTGGGAATAAAGTATTCGGATATGTAGCAATCTTCAGCTGCCTGACGTGGAACTCCTAATGGAGCCACTACAAAAATAATGGGCTTTGGCAGCCCTTTAGTTGCAGCGGTTTATAAAACCGTCCCTTGGGCTTTGTCTTAGAAGCCCACTACATAATTTGCCCAAGTTTAGTCCTCCTTCAAATATAAACCCTAAGCGAAATTATCTGGATCCAATTCTGGCCTTCCACAGAAGAAACCAACGGCCACAACAGAGCCCACTCTATTACTCCACAGCTAACCATGGAAACGAGTCGGAGCCAGGCGAGCCATGGCAGTTTTTCTCTCCACCGTTTTCTTCCCAAATATTTCCCGACCTACCGTCGCCACCACCGGTAAGACTTCGATACCTATTTTTGTCTCTAATTCGACGATCGACCTCCGTAGACCAACTAAATTACTAACCGCGCGTCAAAGCCTCGTCGTCTAGTCTTATTATTGAAAGAAGTTTTGATCAATCTATGATTGATTTTCAATTAATAGCTGATTATATGAGCTTGTCTGATAGGAATTGACTATTCGGGTTAGGTGGATGAGGATTCCCCGAATTGACTGAATACTGTGAAAGTGTTTGATTTGGATGGAAATGGAATTCCTATTTCTGATATCTGGAAAGATTGGAAAGCTGTTGCCATTTTGAGTAAATTATGTTTGGTTTTAGCACTAATTTGAGGCTTAATTAGGCATATTAATTCCATCTTATATTTTCTATTGGTTTTTCAGTTGTGTTTCTCAAACGTTCTGATTATCTTGCTTCCAATAAGGTTGAGTTGTAGCCGATTATCTGAGCTTGAGTTGATGGCGGTCGATATGCGAGGATCTATTTAGATTTGCTATGTTTAGATTTGATTGTTATTTGGAACTTATCTTAATTTAGCTTATGAATTAACCTATTATTATTGGAGTTGCAATGTATTCTAATTGCCAAACTAATGTCTATGTTTTGTTAGCTGTATTTTCATATTCCGATGATATCAAGTATATTGATCAACAAGGTATTTCTTTGTAATCTATCTAATAGTTGTGGAATAAGTTCATGGCATTTTCTGCCCTGCTATATTTTATGGAGTTTTGAACCCATCAGATTGTGGACATGATTATGTTTTATGGTTTGCTTATGAAATATAAGGATAAGTTCAGTGTCTACAAATTTGGTTTCAAATGTTATGTTTTGTTGCATTAACTTGGCTTGTAAATCTAGGATCTGATGCTTTTGAGATTGACAAATTGGTGTGAGCACTCTATGTGGTAATGAGTGTTTTAGGTGCTAATATGTCTTCTTATTGCTATGATATAGGCAACTAGCTTTTTATACAGGACAAAGAGGTATGAATCACTACAAAAAAAGAGGGCTTTAGCAGACCGCGTCAGCTAAATGTTATTTCATCTGAAGTGGTATTTATGCCCACAAATCTTATTGTTATGGGTTTATCAGTTTAAGATTGTTCTTGTGTGTAATTCAATCTGTGTTTTTAAATGAAATCAGGTCCCTTTGCTGGCAGATTTCCTTGAGAAGTGGGAGAAAGATGAAAATGTACAACTTATATTAATCAAGGTTAGTTCTACTTCCTTACATGTAGACAGCTGAATCAGCTTTATACTGAGCTTGTACTATTCCTATTAATCATGGTTAATTCAATCTGATTTTAATGTTGTGTATGTGAAACCATATAACAACCTCTTATTAGTAAAATAATTTTGTCCTGTTCCTTGGTCAAATTCAGCATACTTACTCTGATTTTCATTAAAGTGCATTTCTCATTATACCAGCTCTGTTGAATGATTTTATACATTGCACCGCTGATGGAGTGGCTACATTTTTGGACTTTTCCTAATATCTATATGAGGATTCTCTTGACGGTTCTCCAATGTACTCGTTCTTCTAATACCATCCACATGTTAGCTTTGAGCATCACCATGATCACAGTTATGAGAATCACGGCTTGAACCTTTCAAGAAGCATAACATGTGTTAGTCTATCCACATTAACAGTATCCTTTCTTGTTAATACTATGATTGGGGATATTAAGGACTTCCCTTTGTGCTTGGATGGAGACCTGTAAGTTGCGTGTCAACTCATCCACTTTGAATTTCTTCAATTGGTGCAAAGAGAAAAATAGAAAATTTGGAAGTTGAGAGGGAAACAAGAACGTGAACCCTTAAGGCATATCTCCTCAACTTCTAGTTTAATTGGTCAACCTAGGTAGACTCTCAAATTTCTGGTCGTTTTTAATTAACATATATGGTCTTATGATTTTCTTTTTTTCTGATTGCAGGATTTGAAATTGCTTTAAGCATATCACATTCGATTTCTCACATTATGATCGACTTCAATGGAATTTTTGGGGTAAGATAAATCCCATATTTGTTTAGATATGTGAGAGTTTCTCTTGTAGGTGTTATTCGTGTTCCCTGTACATTTTAGCTTAGCACCAAACTTAATAATGACAGGTGGAAGTTCCGGCTTCATGCTCATCTGCTTGCATAAAGGCAAGTCAGTTTTTCCCTGAGTTCTCAATTGTGTAAGTCTCTGTTCTGAATTGTCATACATTGATATTTCTACCAGCCTTTCTATTTGGTGACTGTAAGATATTTGTATTCCTTACTAGTCTACATTCTACATTTACATGATTCAGATACTCAAACAAGAACTTATCTTTTGGAGTGGTTGATCTTAGACTCTTCCCAGATGCAGCATACCATGATGGAACCTTGTAGTCATAGGAGGCAAACTACAAGGATGGGTATATATATGATCTTAGACATTTCGTGCTGTTTGGTGCAATTATAGTGACCTGGGTATATATATGAAGCCAGGTATATATAACAAAGGGAAGCACAGTATTGGCTGCCAAAGAGCTCGTGATGTTGCAACATTGGAACTAAGAGGCAATGCCATTAGTGTCTAGGTTTCCAATACGTACGGATGGAGGATCGACAATTTAGAAACAAGAGGGATCTCATGTAATGGTTTTATTTTGATATTTAAATGACATTAGTGTTGCAATATCAAGCTAGTGATATTGAAATGACATACTTTATTAAATTTATTGTTTTTTAATTTTAGAATCATGTATTGAATTTACTAATATATCAAAAGTTGAATTTTTTGATATTATATGTTCTTTTTGAATTGATTTGTACAATTAAATTAATCAATAATTATTGCAGGTAGCAAATTCAAATGTAAAAAGTAGTATATATAATAGATGATGCATAAATTATGTTGGGGCGGTTTTAACCGCCCCTAGAGTCAAAAGGGATTCTAGAATCAGGTGTAGGGGCGGTTAAAACCGCCTCTATAAATTCGTCGCTAATTTTTAGTCTACCCCGTCGGTAATGATTTTCGTCGCTAATTCGTAGCTCCGGTCCCCTTTGGCGACAGTTTTGGGACGGTTTATAAAACCGTCCCTAGACCTTGTAGGGGCGGTTTTAACCGCCCCTACAAGCGAAAAAAACTGTCTCTATAGGCAATTTTTGTTGTAGTGATATAAGGGTAACGAAGTCTTTTAATTAACATTAATTACATTCTTTAGTTCTTGTGTCACAATCTTAAAAGACAAATATTATGGAACAGATGGAGTATATTTTTTTTTTGCAAGGTTTTAGCTCATTTTTTAAAACATTAGTTTTGAGGTGGTTGGAATTTTTCACTAGTGACATAATTTGAAATTTATAATTAAATAAGTAATAGTAAATGTAATTAATAAATTTGAGACTTTTTAATAGTAAATGTGATTTTGTAGAAAAAATTAAAGCTTTATATAGACCTTTAATGGATTTTTTCAGTCACAATGAGTGCTCAAGCCCTTTTCTGCCCCCTCTAGATCCGTTCATGAGTTTGCCAATCGCAATAGGGCTCATCTAAAACCAATTGTTGTTGGGAACGTTAAGACTTTCGCAACACATGAAAATATGTTCGTGGGTGATGAAGTTCCTAGGCCAACATCGGGAAAAAGCTCCAACTTCAAGGGTCGTTTTGAAAAGTATATGTTAGTGTATGTCATATTCCTAGATGTTACATTTTGATTATTAATAATGATAAGGCATTAATCTATTCAATTGATTCTATCTTGTGCAAAATTTACTTAATTAGTGATTTGCACATGTTTGAAGGGTTGCGGACCTAGACAAGTAAAATCATGAGGAAATAAGACACTCTACTAAAGTATCCTTAATCTATTATTATCGTGGGAATTATAATGAACTAAAGACTAGTAGGTGTCTAAGTTGTTGATGATGTTTCACTGGTAATAGACATTGGAAGCCAACCAATGGTATAGGGGCTTATGAAATAGTAAGCATTGGGTCTATCCGCTTATGAGAGCACCACATGGTTATGTGTCATAGGTTCATCTTATAGTGGACTCCTTAGACCCGAAGTCACTATGGGGCCTAGATGAGACACAACATACTTAGATCATTCTCCCAACAGGCCTATGATAGGGTGCTAAGTATGGGTTTAGTTGGATATTTTTAATATCATGTTGAGGAAGCATAAGTGAAGTGAGAAGATTGCTACTCTCCAATGTGAAAGAGGATATCACCAACCACTTGATTAGTGTAACTAAGAATCGTACGACCGTACCCAAATGAGGCAGTATGGTTACTTCTCATTTGAAGCTATCAGTTCAAGAGAGAATTAAGAATTTCTTTAACATTAGATGAGGGTGACATGATCGTGCCTCATGCTAAACATTGATATCTGATAGCAAGTGATAAGGGCATCTCCTTGATAAATCCAAGGCAAGAGGGAAGGAGGGCTCACACGGTGTGTCACCTACACATCGTGTGAGCCAGTCAAGAGGAAGGGAATTGTACAGGGAAGGAGCCACACAACATGTGAATCCTCCACACGGTGTGTGGGTGGGCTGCTGGAGTTCCTGGAAGTTTTAAACAAATTCACACGGCGTGTAGCTTTCTTCACATACTGTGTGACACCTTTCGAAGGGTCATGTGAAGCCCCTAGTCGGTGGCGAGCATTCTGAATTAGATGGCCACACGATGTGTCGGATAGACCACCCATCGTGTGGGATTCCTTCGCAGCCAAAAAGACAAATCTGCTAGCTTGCTTGAACCTCTTTACTGTTTTGCCATCAACTATTTGTTGTCTTGCCATTTAGGCCTAATTACTTATTTCCATTAGTTTTCTTTCTTCCCATATTACCCCTATTATGTAAATAGTGTTTGTAACCTTATAAAGGGCTTTTAGATCTTTTGCTATTTAATTGTGGAAGGTATTTAAGCTCTTAGTTTTGTAAGGATGTGGATCTTTTATTTTAGATTGCTCCTACTAATTTAGCTAGTGAAGAAATCTCTTTCTTGATTTATGATTAAAATCAACACTATCGTCACGAATTCGTATCAATTGGTATCAAAGCCAATCATTTTCCTATTTTGAGACTTTTTTGGCAATAATAGTTCAACTGAGGCTACCACAAGAATCCATGGAAGTTATAGACAAGAAGATGGAGGATTTCAAAACCGAGATTAGAGAGCTACTAAAGGAGAAAAATCAGGCTCAAATCGAAGGACAAATACACGCGGAAGAACAAATGAGGGAGATGAGAGCATCCATTGAAAGTTTCAAGGTAGAAGTGCGGAATATAATCCAACCACCCGCCAAAGGTCCTAACTGGAGGAATGAGGAGATTCTGATACCCAAACTCAAAAGACAACCGACACCACCACATTCTCCTCCACCAAGGTGGAACCTAGCACCACACCACCCACATGAAATGGGCCTAGGAGCTCACGAGGTAAGGAGATCGAACTATGTTATTGTGTATAATGAAAAAGATGTGAGGCTCTTATGTTTTGTTGAATAGGTGTGTGACTTTTCCAAACTGGATAAATGACTTACAGTTGGTGGATTTGGGGTTTGTTGGTTCGCCTTATACATGGTTTCGGGTTAATTCACCCCACACTCGTGTTGCTTATTGTTTGGCTCGAGCCCTTTGTACCACTGATTGGCGTCATATATTCCTTGATGTGTTGGTTTGGCATCTTCCACATCACAACTCAAATCATGTCCTTATTATGATTGATCTTAGATACATTGCTCCTCCAAATTTTATTTCCCCTTTCCATTTTCAGGTTGCCTGGTTCCATCATCTTAAATTGTTCATTTTATGCAGAACCCCTAGTCGGATACGCATAGTATGATGTCGGGTTTGCATGATATGGCGTACAAGGATGGAATCATGAGGTGTTCGGGAACATGTTGTATCGTAAGAAATGCCTTTTAGCCCGTCTTTATAGTGTTCAACGACCCCGTTTTCACAGCATGTTCGAAGGTCTCCTTAAGCCGGAACAAAAGTTATCTAATGATTGGAATGTTGTGTTGAAGCATGAATAGATTATTTGGTGCCAAAATTTGAGGGTTAAATGGATTACTTGTGGAGATCAAAATACTACTTTTTTACATTTGTCTACTCTTATTTAGAGACGTCAAAATAAAATTGAAGGGCTCCAAGATGTGAACGGGTGTTGGATTTGGGATGGTTCGAAGTTGAAGGATATGTCTCTTTATTTCTTTCGAGGTGTGTATATCAAGGATAGACTAGTTCGATTTCGGTTGCATTTTATTCATGTTTTCCCGCCCTAAAAGGGATCGGCTTTGCATGCCCTTTCTCTTCCTTTCACAACTAACGAGGTGAAGTCTTCTTTTTTCTTTATGTAGGCTCTTAAGGTCCCGTGGAAACAAGAGTGGAGCTAGAGGAGTTCATGCTCCACCCTTGAGTAATATTGTTTCGGTAATAGCCCCTCTAAATTTACTTTATCTTGGCATTTTTATAGTATGATTTCAATATTTGAAGATGGTTGAGTTGGTTAAGAGACATGTTTTATTGTAAGAGTTCTTAAGTTCGAACCTCTAAAAAATCTTTTATTTATCTATTTAATTTTTTAAAATAACTTTATTATTATTAATTACTTTTTATATCATATGTTTCTGCTTAACTCTTTTGTACTATTTTTTTTTCCTAAATCAATTTTAACACTTATTTGACTATAAAAAAACTTAAATTTTAAATTAAATTTTACTTTATAAAAATTATAAAAAAATTCATAATTAAAAATGAAAATATAAAATTTATATAGTTTTTAAGAAATTAGTGTTAGATTTATAAAACCTTAAATCTGGCTCTGACACCGTCCGTACGGCTAAAATTAGCCCCCATATACAAAATTCTGGCTCCGCACAGCCTGGAAATGATGATTTTCATGTGTGTTTTTATTAGAGGATGTGGCACATTATGGTGTTTCTACTACTAGGGTCGGCTCTATGTCTTAGCTAAATCGAATTATTCAATTATGCTTTTGTTAATGAAAAGGAGGCCTTTTATAAATTATATACATAAATGTAAAATATAAAAATAAAGTTAAAAGTCTGATAAATTATTACCAAATATAAATGTTAAAGTTAAAAATCCAATAGATAATATAAAAAAGTATCACTCTTAATGTTAACTAATTTAGATTAATTATATAAATTAAATATTATTTATGTTACTGTTAATATTTATTATAGTAAGTTAATTATTATTTTAAGTTATCTATACTTTTTTTATAGATTAAAAATATATTATAATTACAACTTTTAGGGCCTTAAAAAATATGAGACCTAAAACTCTTGCTTTAGTGGCTTTGTGGTCAAGTCGACCCTTTCTACTACTAATTATGTGTTACATGTCCTTAATGAAAGGATTCTTGAAAGCGGGATGAATGATACTTTGATCACTATTATTCTAAAAGCTTTGAATTTAGTTAGGCTAATAAGCCTTTGCAATGTTATATATAAAGATGTCACTAAGTGTCTACTGCACCGGCTTAAATCTCATCTTCGTTATCTTATTGGCTCCTTTCAAAGCAGTTGTGTCCCTAGTCGGAAAATTACCAACAATATCATTATGGGTTAATTTCAAAACAAAAACTCTATGATTACACTGATTTAAAGACGAAGGACTGTGATTATTATTTTTTTATCAAAACAAGAACTGTGTTTCTCGATATTTATCATTGATTTTCGCCCATTATGATGTATGTTTCTACCCCCAGTAAATATGTGCTTTGAAATGCTGAGACAACTCAAACCGTCTTGTGGACTTCATCAAGGGGATCCCCTTTCTCCTTGTCCCACATTTTTTCGCTGATTCTGATGTCTGAAGCTTCTATGGAGCAAGTTAGGTTTATTAAGCTGTGATCGCTCTAGACAGAAGGTGAATTTATTTAAGTCTCATGTGTTCGTATTTAGTAACACCTAGAGTCGATTGAGTCATGATATTTGCAACGAGTTTGGATTTGCAACGAGTTTGGATTTGCTAGCACCTAGAGTCGATTGAGTCTCATGTGTCTCGTTATTTCATTAGTGAGTCTCAAATGAGAATTTCCAGCATGTGGTTGATCGGGTGCAATGTTGTTTGAGTGTTCGCTTGCTGGCCGTACCACTTTAATCCGTGCAATTTCTTCCTCCATTCCTACGTACACAATGCGAACGTCTCTTTTTCTTATTGAGTATTTCCCAGATATTGGGTTTTCTAAATTGGCTTTTTTTTGTGGGGAGGGTCCGAGCATCACTGTCAGGTTCATTTTGCTGAGAAAATAGTAGTATGTACCCCTCATGACTGTAGTAAAGGTTGAAAGACTCAATTTGGTGAGAAACCGGTGCTCAATCTTGTACCATTCAGTTTTAATACTAACATTACAACAACAAATTAAATCTGTTCTAAATTTTATAATATAAAAGACATAACTCTAAATGAATCTGATACATTAGGATGGAGAAACAGAGACTCAAGATGTTAATAGAAAGGTTACAGAAATAAAAGAAACAAATCTCTGTCAGTTCAATTTGTAATTCAAAATATAATAAGCTATAAAATACAAAATGGGCGGAATACAAACTCATTCAATGACATTATTGAAAACACAAACATCTGGAGAAAAATGCATATTCTATCACAAATTTGCAGAACAAACACCCTACAAATTCATGAAACTACTTTAAACATTCATTCTGTACAAAATTAACGTGACTAATAGCAACTTTTTACTGTTGAGACCCTCGGTTATCACCCTACGTCTTAACCAATTCAATCAAACAGATACGCAAGTCTCCTCAACTGTACTTGACCAAAGATTTACTTGCATTGCACCAACTCCTCACCCTGCATGCCAAACTCAAAAATTCCTCCTATATGTCTCCACATGTATTTGCAAGTGTCTTTCTGCTCCAAATAGGGGGCTAGTTAAAGAAAAAATAAATTTACCTCGGCATAATCGTGGCATAATGTAAAGGGAAACGAGGAAAGATCAGGAACTTGAAGAGGTTCTTAGATATTATTCATAAGAGCTCTTTGTCATAGAATGCGAGAAGTTGCTTCACATGATTATGCCAAGCAGCAACGCTTTGCCCATCAACAGTCACCCAGTCAACAATAGTAGATGCTGGTTGCTCCCACCACTCATCAAGCTGCAGTAATTTATTAAAAGTATTCATTATAATATTCAGAATCAAATAAGGAAATGGTTAAAATGATACAATTAAATTGTTTCCAACTTGCAAACTGCGGCACAAACCTCTGCTTGAAAACATGCAACAATTCATGTCACAAACAAATTGCGAAAACTACGCCGGATGCATTTACCCAAAAAATGGCATCAACAGATCAGGGCAAAAAGTTTCATAAAGGAAATAACCACCGTGATCATATTTGCGAAAGCATTAAGCTGACAAGTATTTCCTTTACTAGATAAGACAGGACTACCGTCAGCCTCAGCGCTTTAGTGGATGGACGACTAGTACAACAATATATGTTTCAAATTACCAAGAGAAAATTTCCAATTTGGTTTCTGTACAAATCGGTCTGTGAAGAAGAAGCAAAATAAGGGGGTCTGTGTCACATGAGTTTGAAATTAGGTTTTCTACTTGTCTTCAGCCAGGTGAAATACTACATGTCAAGGCACAGGTCAAGAAAGCGAACTGAAAGAAAGGAGGAAATGCAACATTTAACAACACCAGCTCTCTCAAAGTCAAACCACGACCACCTAGGCGCACAGGTGAGGCACTCTTCAATGTCAGCGTTTCTGCACCTCCAAGGCGAAGAGCATTCAATCAGGCACGGCATTAGCCTTGTTAGTCAAACAGTAGATATTAAGTCGCAAAAGGATTTTTTTTGTGCGTCACCGCTTCGGTTTGCATTAAGAGACCAGTTAATTTAGTAGTCAGTCAACATAGAGTATTAATTTCAAGTGTTTTAGGAAGTATGGAAGTCCTATTTAGGAAGACTAAAAGCATTTCAGGGTTTTTAAAGTCATCATTAACGTTAACGTTGCCGCCTATTTACAGAAAATACAATAATAATAATACAACAGTAAGCACATTGTTTCAAGATTTTCATCTCCTAAACATTGTAGCATTATGCAGTGATCCCAAAGCCATGAAAAAAGAAAAGGAAAAAGACAAATAATACTACATGCTCCCCTAATGTGTTCTGACTTCTGATATATTTTTTATCTGATTATGAAATTCTGAATTTCTTATTCCAGTAATGGATGGTTATAATTTATTTTAATAAAAAAAATAAATTATACATTATAGGTCATTTCTATTTGAAATTTTGTTTACATCTGATTCTCAAATTCTAAAATGAATAGTAATTTGCCAATGCAGTAACAGTAATAATAAACTGGCTAATACAATTGTGATTACCTCAATACTAGTAATTTGCCAATGCAGTAGCAGTAGTAATAAACTGGCTAATAAATAGTGATTACCTCAGTAACTAGTATGCAATAGCAGAGAACAGTCCTTTAGCACCTTAGCTTCAATTCTAATAGATAACACTTTTTTTATGATGATAAATTACTCAATAACAAAAAGAGCCCAGCCTAGAATGATAGACGTAATTATTTATAAAATTTTAAAGACTCAATTTTGCAATATGTAAATTCTGTGAAAAGTAACTAATATTGGAACACATAAGGC
This sequence comes from Euphorbia lathyris, assembly GCF_963576675.1. Classification (NCBI taxonomy): domain Eukaryota; kingdom Viridiplantae; phylum Streptophyta; class Magnoliopsida; order Malpighiales; family Euphorbiaceae; genus Euphorbia; species Euphorbia lathyris. The sequence continues at coordinate 96,578,837 of NC_088910.1, forward strand.
AAAACTGCAACAAAATTGGAGATAATAGAAAAGTGAAGAAGTGTTCAAAAATGTCCTGATCATGTTAGGAAATAATCAAGCAGAGTTTGAAGATATAGATGATATGATAGATACTGAAGATGATGCTGCAGAGGATGAATTAACATAAATGGTAATAGGCCATTAGCTAGCAAAGAAAGGGTTAACAGTGACAAGATAAGTATGTCTAATACATCAACGAAAGGAGGTCTTTTAGATGCTTTTTTACGGTTAAGAAACCTAACACAGTTGTTGAACTTCGAAAGCAAGGGAAATTAAGGCAACCAACACTAGTAAACTTGATAAAAAAAATAAAGAGCTGTAGCATCAGTATATCAGCAATTCTTTTACTACGTAGTAATTCCTTTTAATATTGCCTGCTTATATTCATTTTATTGGGCAGTTGAAGTAATTGCTAACATGGCCCAAACTCACAGCCCCCTACAACGAATTAAGAGCAACCTTTTTGCAGAAAGAAGAATCCTACACCAATTATTTGTTAAAAAGTCATGAAGCTGCATGCAACAAGCATGGATGTTTTATCATGATTGGTGCATGGACTAGCAGAATGAATTCAGAAAATTTATTTAATAGGACAGTTAATTTTACTGGTGAATTATCCATCTGGTACAAAGTTTTTGAAGTCAGTTGATATTTCTCATTAAAATAAGTGAGAAAGTAATTGAATTTCATGAATTTGTTCAGCAAATAGGGAAAGCTAATGTTTGTGCAAGCTGTAACTGATAGTGGCTCCAAATTTAAATTAGCGGTAATTGCGGGTAGCTAAGAGGAAGCCCTCGTACTGGACACCTTGTCCTACCCATTGTCTTGACCCAATATTAGAAGATATTGGGCTGATATACAAGGTAAACAAGACTTCAGAAGGGCTATGAACTTGACCAGTTACATAATATAACCACACTATTGTAAGTAGGGAAAAACAAGATTTTTAACTTCCAATCCCACATAGAAATGCATTCACAAACATAAGCACCCATGCCTTGTTTAAATGACTCAATTATCTTTTTTTTTTTTTTGTATATTTATAAATTAAGAAACGCTCAATGTGTATAAATAAAAGATCAAGGGCTAAATGTGTCAAAATAAAAAATCAGGGGCTCAATGTGCAAAAAACCAAAAGATCAAAAGTCTCATGATGCATTAATCCTTACAACAATTAACATTCTTAGCCTAACTTTTTGCTTTTGGATATGAAAGAAATTGGTGTGTTTTAGAGCAATATAACTTTACTTTTTACTATTTTAGAGTATCGAGGCACAATTAAGAGATTAATTTTTATTTTTATATTGTCCTCATTCTTACAAAAAGGAGAAATAGACTTTCACCCCGAAGGCTAAATGACTTGATTTTCTTGCAGTTTAACCAAACTCTAAAAGCACAATATAATAAGAAAGATGTTACTAATCCAATTCCTTTCGAAGAGACTGAGAAACAAGTCAATGGTTAATAGGAAAAATGGGTGGTTCAACCTTATGTAGATGAAGATGTTGAAGATGATATGGCATTATCTGATGATGGTCATGGATTGACATGGAGTACAATAGCAGCACCAGTAGGTGTTGGAGATGTCATTAGAAACACAAGAAACCAATCGAAATTGCATAGGTTAAGGGGAAGTTCATGTTCAAGAGCCTATTTGGATGACATAGAAGAGGATAATTTAAAGGATGTAAAAGCAACGGCGGATTTGAATGTGACTGATGAATTCAATGAAGATTATACTGATTGATAGATATTAGACTCAGTGCTCCTTTTGCTAAGTTCTATGACAAGTTTAAGATTTTAAGTTTCACTTCTAAAAATTGTTTATGTTAAAATTAAAGTTGTTTTCTACTAAAATTTAGGTTGTTAGTTAGTTGCACCTACAAGATTTTGGTTTTAATTTTAAATTTAACTCATTTTAAGACTTGATTTTGTTTAATATTAACTTAGTTGCTGTGTGAGTCTGACATTAGAGTTATCTTTCTATTTCTGAAGTGGTATTTACACCAGATTATGGCTTTATTAGCTCGACTATCAACTTATTTTCACCTCGTACCTAAGGTCATACAAGGATGCATCACCTAAGTTGCACCTAGCACTTTTAAACATTGAATGGCACTACTCCAAAAGTCCCAGAAAACAAATAATTATGGTTAATCGCAAAATTTAGCGCACGATTGACAATGAAGCACTAGTCAATGCAAAGAAAGTCTTTGTTTCCGCTTTGGAAAACTCTAGAGTCCACAACACAAGTGCGATGAAGGTAGCACTGGCAAAGGATGAGGAGATGACCGGTAAAGGGGAGATATCTAAGGTTTCAATCTTGAGGGCAAGACTTCCAAAGGGGAGGGTGGGTAGTAAGTAGGGACTAAGGGACACATGGGAGGAGTATTAGTTGGGGTTAGTCGTGCATATGGATCGATGAGAGATATTTGACAAGTGGAGTTGCATATGGATAGCTGAGAGAGATTTGAGTGTGTCTGTGTGTGTGTGTGCGTGTACATACATATATACATAGGTGTGAGGAAAATAAAGAGGGTAGATTTTTATATTTAGAATTGGAAATAGGCCTTGGCTTGGGAAAAGGGGGCAAATCCCTGTGGGGACCAGAGGTTTTTGTCTTCTCTTTTTTTCTTGTTTTCGTTTGCTCTTGTTATCGCTTCTAAATCCTGATTGTAGTGATCTAGAGATTTATCAATCAAAGCTTTCTTTCTATTTCTGTGTGTTTGGATTTTCTCTTTTCTATTATTATACTTTCTTTATCCATCTCTTAATATTTTTTGTGAAAAATGATGAGGTCTAAATTTTCTATAGGAAGTGCAGATTTACCTCTAACCAACGAAATGGTAAAATTTGACTGTCACTTCGGACCTTTCAAACAAGTTTATTGATAAAATACTTTCAAACAAGTTTGTAGATAAAATCAAGCAGTTTCATGCATTTTAGCATGTTGTTTATAACTACATTAATAACATAAAAAAATATTTTAGCAGTTATTTGTTATTACCTCATATATGTGGCAGACTTAGTAGGTACTTTGGCAAGCTTGTAAATGTCTTAGTAACACACAGTAAACATTTTAGACATAATTGATGTTTGGAAGGTCCAATGTGAAATTAAATAACGGGTTGGTAAACCAGTTTAATCAAATTTTCTGTTAGGTAGGGGCATAGTTGTTAAAGGCACGCCTCAACCAAGGCTCAAGATCTTGAGCCTTGAACCTTAAAATGGAGGTGCTATAAAAAAAGGCTCTCGCCTTGTGCGCCTCGCTCGAGCGTTGGAGCCTGGTGTGCCTGGCAGTTTTACTTAGGGTTTTTTTAGGGTAAATAATTTATTAGTCCCCATCTTTTTACGTAACACACTATTTAGTCACCCTATTCTGAAAAACACATTATAAGGTCCCTAACTTTTGTCAATATTAACCCTTTGGTCCTTTTTGTCTATTATTTTAGATTTTTGACCAAACTTATCTTAGCTTTCAAGACAGCTATAGTATAATACAAAATGACCATGTTACTCTGTTACTTTTTGTCCACCTGTTTATGCCAAATATAACGGCTAAAAGTCTAAAAAAAACTAGACAGAAGGACCAAAGGGTTAACGTGACAAAAGATAAGGACCTTATAATGTGTTTTTCAAAATAGAGGGACTAAACAGTGTGTTAGGTAAAAAGTAGGGGACTAATGAATTATTTACCCTTTTTTTTACAGTTTTTTTTTTACAGTTTTTTTTAAACTAACTGCTTTATTAATCTCAACCATTAATCTAACTCAAATCAGATTAATTTTAACCCTTAATTTGAATAAGAATATGAAGCGTCGCATTCATAATTAAATATATAAAGAACAGAGATAGATTAGGAGAAGAAGTCAGGTTAAGTATATGTTAGGAGAAGAAGTCGCGTTTAAGTATATGGAGAGGACCATATTAATTTGGAGGATGATCTTGATGATGATGATTATTAGTTTTTATCGTGTGTTCTTTTTGATTGACGATGAATGGTTATTAATTTAGCAGCATTAGTTATAGTTAGGTACTTTAGGTTAAGAAGTTAAGTATACGTGTCTTTATGAAGTATGAACTTAATTTGGTGTTTTTTGCATTTATGATTTAGTATTATTATGTTTTTATCTGGTTTTGTTTTGTTTGTTTGGTCATAAATGTTTTTTGTTGTTGTTGTTAATGCTTAACTAGTAAAAGAGTATATATTTTTATTTTATTTTATGCGCCTCGCCTTGCGCCTAGGCTCCAGGACCCCTTGGCGCCTTTAACAACTATGGGTAGGGGTAAAATTGATCTTGCTTGGGAATGTTAGGTGTAAAATTTTACCATTCATACGGGTAAATTTGGACCTTATCCCAAAAAAAATTGTCTTTCTCGTTCATTAAGAACATGGAACTTCTTCAGCAAAAAATTGAGTAATGATAATTGTAGTTACTCACCAAGCCTCTGACATAGTTGCAATCTTCCAAGCATTTTTGAGCATTCAAAACTGCTTTTTTAAGTTCAGGCAACCATTTCTCTGTGACAATTTTCTCTTGCTCAGATGCTAAACTCAGACAATAATTTGTAGTCCTGCATGGCAATGTGAAAGACCATAAAGCTTACAATAGTTACAAAAAATGAAAACGAGAATAAATCATGTGAGTCCGCAACTTAGATTATGCCTTTCAAGTCAATAAAGAAGGGAAACAAACAGGTTCAACAATTTTGAAAATTTTTAGTTAGAAATTACAAATTCTACAAGGAAATAATCACAAAAAAAAAGAACATTTTTACAACATTCAGCTTACCTTTCATATTCTTGTTGAGAACGGTATGCATGGTTCAATAAGGCATGACCACTTTCAACAAGATCCTGCCGTACATGGACAAGATTAATTGCCTTTGCCAAGTCTTCCAATACATTAGCCTCAGAGCCACGGAGTTTGAAACAGAACTCCAGGGACTCCAACACTGATGCTAAACCAGCATCAGAACCCTCCAGACCTAATTATAAATGAGAACTTTTATTAGCTCAAATTCATAATACAAAACAAAACAAGAAAAAGTACACTGAATACGGCCATTGAGCGAGATTCAATGCCGTTTTTACAACCAATCAGCAAACATTTATTACACACTCCAGGAAAGGAAAGCAGTTGCTTTTGACAAAATTACCGAAATGAATAAAACACTAACAACTTTTTGCAGGGCTAGACCAAGATATTTCAGGAAAAAGGAATACTATCAAACTGCCATAAAATTCACTAACAACTTAGTAAGGTGTTGCTTGGTAAGACATAATGCAATGCAATACAATGGAATGGAATCAAACCCATAGTGTGATTTACATCATGGACAATTCCATTACAGTGCATTAGAACTCACCAAGCATATAATAATGGTTACTCTTTTTGCCACAAGCTAACTGTCAACGTCATCGACATTTATTCAATACAGCAATCGTAATGACAAACGTGGTTGGCTTTTAATAGGATGTTTTTAATTATTGCATCAGTTCCAACAATAGTCAGGGCTCGTGCTGCAACAAGTGGTATAAGATGTCCCTTAATGAGGTAGAAAAAAAAGAAAGATCACCTGAATGAACAGGTTGCACTTCTACAAGTGAACTTTATAATCTTACAATAGTCCACAAGCATCAAAATTGTTGATATGCATTTTTTAAATAAAAAACCTGTGTCAATCTTCCAGTGGCATCTAAAACTAAGTTGCTAAAAAACATGTCAAGGATGCCTATGGTAATTTGCCGGACACCATTTGTGCCTTGATCTCATAGATATTTCTATTTCCACTAAATTAGCCTCGATCTGATCATAACTACAAATTCAGTATCTTGGTGGAAACATAAACAAGGAGTAGATTCCAATTTCAGCTGTCAAAGCTAACCCCCTGCCAAAACATACTCCCAAAAAGTAACCACCTCTAGCACCCTACAAACGAATAAAACTCACCAGCAGGATACTGAAGAGCAGCAGATACACGACATATGGATGGAATTGCTGATGGATCCCTAGCACCTGCTCTTGCTGTCAATAATGAGGCATTTTTCTCAGCAGCAGCAACAGCTTCAAGTCCGGTAGATCCAGAAGAACCCATGGATTCTAAAAGTGCCTGAGAGAATTTAGCACCAAAAAAAGCCCCATAGAAAAATGAGTATTTCAAATATAAGTGCAATATAAAACCATAAAAACAAATCAAGACCCACCATACTAGTGGGGCATTGGTTTGTTCATCACGAAAACAAAGGTTCAATGGTCTAGAGAGAAAATTATATTTTGTTCCTGCACAAAATTAATTACTTCTCAATTAAAGTGATAGTATTCCATACAGAAACAGTTTTACAAACCTGGGGTGTTGAAGGAAGCATGTAAAGGCTATTATCAGGACTACGAGAGAAGGCATTAACTTCTTTATCAATAAGATCTTTTGCATTGTTCGCAATATCTACAACAACTGCGCATGCTGGAATAACAGTGCTTAGTGCATATTCCCTAGCAGCCGATGGCTGTTGATTCCAAAATGCAGCTGCATCCTGCAGGGCAAATGAATCGACTTCATTTAGCAAACATAAGCAAATGCCACGGCACCAATTCAAGAAATTAACAGCTAAATGCAATACATACCTACTGCGTCAATATTTACTTTTGAGAAACATATAACTGCAAAACATTAAAAATCATAAGGGAAATTGAGCTTATGCACTTTGCTAGTTCTGGATATTTTTTATGTTACCATGTTTTGATTTCATAGTACCAAATGTGCGGGATTGGACAGGGATTGCACTTTAGACAGATGTGCAATACTGACTATTAAGCTTTTGAAGAGTCTTTCCATTATTGATATGAATGGAAACTAAGGTGCACACTTTGACTTACTAGAGCAAAATACAGGATTAACCCATGCTCAAGGAATGTGCCTGCTGCTGGCATCTTGTCTAGCGTAAGGGCCACAGAAAATGGAGTATAGCAATTAGGTTTCTCCAACAACAAGGTATACAAATGGTAGATAGATAAGATTACTCCTTTTTATTAGGTAGCTACCAAAGTCAAGTTGAAAAGTGAGGTTTTTGTAATCAAACTTGAATGGGTCCAAGAGGGGCTAATAAAATTATATACTGCAGGAATTGGAGCCACCTAGTTGTGAAAGCTAATGCTTAGAAAAAATTCAAAGCATTAAGGATATTGCACCTCAATAATTAGGGAGTGAAAAACGTAATAGTTTGAAGATTTTATGCAATCAGCCTTGTGACACCTCACTTCATTTTTCCACTATTTTCAAGATCATTGGAATCTTACATTTGGGCAACTTAACAAAAGAAGAAAGATCTCTCGAGTACACTTCCTGTTTACCATGTATCAGCCATAGCACAGAAAAAGGATTAATACATCTTTAGCCCCATGTACTTGTCCAAAAAAAGTCAACTATACCCCCTATACTTTGAAAATGTCCAATTTACCCACTAAACTTGCTTAAATTGACTTACTAAATCTCTCAACTTTCTTAAGTGGCCTATTTGCCTTGTTTAGGGTGATCCATTGACCCCTTGAACTTTCATAAATTGTACGCACATCAACTTGTCCAAAATCTACTCTTGCTCTGCCACATGGATTTTAGGGGTCAATAGGTCAGTTTCAGCAAGTTCAGGGGTAAATAGGACGTTTTTAAAGTATAGGGGGCAGTTGACTTTTCTGGACAACTACAGGGGGCTAGAGATGTATTAAGCCCACAGAAAAAACTGCTCAATGCACTGCTAGTTATGATGCATGGCAAAACAAAAACTTAATGGAAAGCTCTCTGAACAGTAAATCAGAAAAGCAAAAACATTGTACCAGGCAAACATTCAAACTTATGAGTTACGAATCAGCAACTTAGCAAAATGAAGCTATATTGATAACATATGGTCCCTTTTGTATCTACTAAAAATGATAAAGACACTATATCCTACCATGTTAGCCTTCAGTAGAGCAGTATATATGGCTTCAAGTTCAGATCTGCGTGCATCAAACTCTTCGATTTTCTTCCACTTCTTCCTCAAAGAATCTTCAGCCTCTTTTCTCTCTGCACATAATTTATTCAGCCGTTGGATTTCAGACATCAAGGTATTCAAGCTTGCCCTAAGTCCAGCAGTTTCCCTCTCCTTGGACCAAACCTCCAACTACACAAATAAGATGGAGAGATTAAGCGACATTACTGTAATTCACAAACTGTAAATCAGTCGATGCAGTTAGAAATATCAAATTTTAGCATAAGATATATACAGCAAAGATTACACAAAGGGAATAATATCAGAGGTAGTTGTATATATGTATGTGTATTCTCTGACATGTAACATCATGTTCAAAATGTCCTGAATTAAAACTCATCAACATTAACATGAAGTTTGTGTCTAAAATGCATTGCAAGTTCAATATTCCGAGTAGAGAGTATAAAATCAAGAAGTATTTCGGGGCAGGAAGAATCAGATATAAATTGAACTTGTATTCATGTTGGTAACAAAGTTGAAGTGATAAACAGTGAGGAAGGCAGCGGAAGTAATACTAATACTTTAAAAGGCTTATTTTTACAGAACCCCACAAGATTATGAACTTCCCCATCCTTCCTAATTCATGATAATCCATATGATCAAGAGAAATTATGAAATTTAAAATTAACCACATAAGCAAGTGAAATAAGAATGCATAAATGAAGTTTTTGATAACATCAAGGTCATCAAATATATTTCTGTAAGTCTAATTTGATCCCATGGAGATTAAACCTTAAATCCACACTTTTCAAAACATGGATCCACTTCAGAATGGCTATAGCAGATATTCAAATTCCAAAAACATAAAAATCATTAAAAGTTCAGTTTTCAAAATATCATGCCCATCAAACAGAGAAATTGCCTCAAATTGCCTGAGACTGCCCATGTTTTGTGATGTGCCTCCACCAAGTGAATGAGATGAAACTATATCACCACTTCCATGCAAGCGTTTTATAAGCTTTTGACACATTTCCCTAGCTTCTGCAGCTTTATTTATTGCATCCTCGGTAGCTAAAAATTGCTGAACATGTGCTTTCTGCAAACAAGAATGCAAAACAAACATCAAGTATTTGTCCTAAAATATGAGAGCATAGTTATCAAAGGCACGCCTTGGGCTCAAAAGGCACTAGGCTCTAGCCATGTCACCTGAGAAGCCAAAAGGCGGGCTCTGTAAAAGAGGCGTGTGCCTGAGTGTGCCTTTCTGAGACTAGCACCTTGCCGGGAGGCATGCCTAGGCGCAAATTAGAAGCTACACTATTTTTTAGGGTTCCAAGTTAAAATAAGATGTTTTATTCTCAGCCATTTCCTATCTATATGATCTACGGCTGAAATTAAATTAGAATAAAAAGAAATAAATAGAAACGAAAGAAGATATGGACGGCAGAAATATCACAAAGAACAATAAAAAAAGTGTTGCTCCATTTTGAAGAGTTTAGAAATATTGCAAATGGAGACTTTAGTCTTGATGAAAAGTTATTAGACTATTAGTTGATTGACTTAGGATTTGGTTGAACTTTAGTTTTGAATTTAGAATTCATTTTTATAAATTATAGTTATGGAAGAATTAGTAGTTAAATTGGAATTTATTTTCTACATTTTATGATTAAGATTATAGATAATTGGATATAATTTATTATTTGACTATTTGTGCCATTTTAGAAATGCTAATTGTTGTTATTTATGATTTTATATATTATTTTTCTTTTAGTGCACCTTGTGTCACTCAGACGTGTGCTTGAGCCTTGGGCCTTGCACCTAGGCTTCAGCACCCTTTTGTGCCTTAGTGCGCCTTGCGCCTTTAATAACTATGTATGAGAGAATACTCTCTTTGATAATAATGCACTCACACCAAACATAAATAAACAAAAAGAATAACTCTAAGCCAATCAGTCATGCCCATTGACAACAAATAGGAACGAATTTTGTTCCCTATGTCATCAACTGTATTAACAACGATAACTTGAAATGGGCAGGGGAAGAAACATTAACTTAGAAAGACTAAATCCAAGGAGACATTAACTTTTGCAGACATTAAAAGAATACAAAACAGAAGCCTCGAAAGGGGGAAGACCTGTCTTTCAAGAAGCTGATTTTGAGTTCCTCTAGATGGCACATCTGTTCCAATATTTCCATTGCCATAAAGTTGATAACTTAATGGTGAGCTCACATCAGGAGAAGAAATATCCATTACTCGGTTGTTCTCATACTTGTATCTGATAACAAATTAAAAATTACTAATCTGAAAAAAGTATGTTGGTATTTATAAAGCAACTGTATAATCTGCAAGATATTTATCATAAACAAAAAAAGGAATTGTACCTATGCTTGACATGGAAGAGCGTTAAGGCGATGTAAATGATATTTTATTCTAGTGGATGCATATACTAGGAAATAGCAGTAATAAGAATTACTCCCATAAATCTAACTGCATATGAACTACTGTAATACATGCATAATTCCAATCGATTTCAACTGGATAATTCAGCTACCCATCAAATTTAAGCTGTTGAATTTCAGGATTTAATAAGTTTGTAAGAACCAAGTTGGCCCCAACTTTTCACAATAGGGGAATCAACAAGTTACCTTTCTCTTTATTGTGCTTCAAAAAATTACATATCACGAGGAAAATAAATAGACATGTTATTAGATGATTGCCTCTATGGATTAAGACAGGTGAACTCTCTCACAGCAGAGAACTTAATTAGTAATACCATGTAGCAGACTTGATGACTAGAGAAATTTAGATTTTTCCTTCTAATGAATTTAATAGAATCTGTGGTATAATTTCAAATTGAGTTCATAAACAGCAAGACACCACAAACAACTTTTACTCTTACATGTAGCACCAGAGAGATATTGACAACATGTTATATGCATATATTACTAGATATTGTCAGTACTGCCCTTAGGACGAGTGTACACTTCTTGAGCCAAAAGTCAGCTTTCAGTTATTCACTCGTGGATGACAGATCCCAATAGATCTAACCTAACCAGTAACTAAAAATACCAAACTTTACACATCTGACAAGTAATTCATGCCAGAGGGGAACAACCAAGCTTGTCATTCATGAACAAAAGTAATATAGGCACATTTGCATAACTTTCAATGGCACCTATGTTACACATCTTTGAATTTGTTCCACCAAAAGTAACTCTATAGCAATGCACGCACATCAAATCAGGATTAATATTTTTGACACCTACCTGTAAGTAATAGTTCAGGCATGAAGATAGTCTATGCACCCTATAAGGTCAAACCTAACACCATGACGACAAATTATTAACTCTATAAGCAACAATAGAATCTGGCATAAGAACATGACAATAAACAACACCACCCATAAATTGCTTCTCCAGAATTTCAATAATAATCTGCAACAGTGATATTTAATGGGCCTAGCTGCAAATTAATGTCAAAATCTGACACAGCAGAGCCAGAAACGAGGTTAAATGCCACAACATGAACCCACAGTGTGTACCTTAATATTTCTGCATCAGCTCTAACATCAATTTTCTCTATTTCTCTAGAAATGAGAGTTTTCAGCCTTGAAGTGTATGCAGATATTGACTGGAGTAGTTGAGGGGGATTCATCAAGCAATTTGCAATGACATTTCTAACCTCATTGGGTAATTCTCCCTCAATATCAATTCCCAGCCTCGCTGCTTCTAGCTGAGGATTCAAATGAATGCCACTTCCTTCATAAGCTGGAAAGGAGTTGCGTATTCTCTCAATCATATGAATTGCAAGGCGTTCACATGCCTGTCGAATATTCCTTTCCTTAGTTGTCTCAATAAGGATAACATCATCTGCAGATTTATTACCCTTGACAGTGGAATAGACAGCCTCCTTCTCACTGTTTGCACTGAAGCTGCTCATGACTTCAAAGGAAGATTCCAGACTCGACCTTTGAGCATCCCTTGCTTGATTAACATATTGAGAGAGACGTTTGTGATATTCTGCAAATATTTTTGCTGCTTCATCACACTGCTGATCATAAGACTCAAGCATTACTTGCTTATGCCTGCAGTAGCAATAAGCACCATCAGTGCTAATCCAAGAACTGAATATTACAGCCTTGTCAAAATGCTATGCCTCGTGATTACCAGTCCATCAAATAAAATGATTAGGGGTTAGCAAACCTTTCAGTCCTCCATGGCTTGCTACAAGAATGCCATGCTAAAGGTCAAAATTCCAAATAACTAATTCACATATATCCAAGTAATAAAAAAAAATGACTCAATCACATAACAGCATATTCCGTATTCATACACATTGACAGAAGTAAAACAACTAATTTGATAAAGTAGTGAAACCCATATCGAACCCTTTGAACTAAACAATTTGTGCTGAAAGCAAATAAATGGGATAGTAATCATTTCTACACCTGCTTATTGGCTCAGAGATGCTTAAATGGTAACGCAGTTTATATAAACCTAGAACTGATCGACCACCAATTTTTCAACAAGACCTCGTGTGGAACGTTGGCTCACCAAAACCAAAAAAAAAAAAAAATCTATTACCCATCGAGAACTGAAAAGCCAGCACAATTTTTTCTTTCTAGATCATCAAATTCTAATCTAATTCAAATTCTGCACTCTTAACTCCCTGTTTTCAGAACAGCAAAAAGTTCAATTAACAAATTAGATAAATCTTAAGACCTTGAAAACAAATTCTGTAGCTACTGTCGTAAGCTAAGCATTCATAATAATGAACAAACTCGGCAGCAAACTCTTAAAAGTCGAACCTGTTCTTTGCACGCTCATCAAGCATTCTCTTCCTTTCAGCCTCCTCTCTTGCGATCTCCATCATTCTAGCCTTCAAATCCTTCCTCTGCCTTCTCACAATATTCCTCAACCTCTCAACCTCCTTTGCTGCCGATTCCCTCTCCTGCAACGCAGCCTCCCTACTTTCTGCTGTACTAGAACTCTCACCAACCACCTTTTCCCTCCTCCTTCCTCCTCTACTTCTACCCTCCTCTTTTCCGGAGTTCGCCAAACTTCCGCTCTCAGCACCACCATGTACTATAATATTCTTCCGTATGTTCTCCACAGTTTTCTCCGATTTCACTCTCTTTATCAAGAAATTCCAAACAGGTATCATATTCCCCCGGGAAATCTTCCGAAGCGCATCAATGGAGGGCAATTGAGATTTGTTAGTGGAGGCACTATAAGGTCCCAACGGCATGTAGCCCATTTCTTTATGAAGCCACTCCAATATGGCTTCGGGTTGCGCTATTGAGCTGGCTGAGCTCTGAATTGACATTTTGTTGAACTAAACCCCAAATTCGCGAACCAGGAGATTGCAAATTCAGCTGAAAACAAACAGAAAATGAAGCGTATAAAGTGGTCTTGAGATTCTTGAGCTCCCCATTTTGCCAGAATCTAGGGTTTGAATGTGAAGTGTAGACTCCAAAATTGAAATCACAATCAGCGGATTGTACCAATATAGGACTATATATGACAGTAGATGGAGAGCCGGAGCCAGAAACTCAGATTTCCACGCAGAAGGAAAAGACAAACAGATCTAACAAATGCAGCTAGTAGTGCGGCCGGCAAAAGCAAGAAGAGGAAGAAGATGAAGAAGTAGAGTATAGGTAGAAATAAAAGTTGACAAAATTTTCCTATAGGTTTGGTACAGTAAAATCAATGAAAGTTGAGAAAGAAACACAGAGCAGTTGGGAACGAAAGAAGATTCAAATGGAGGACCCGCTCTCTGTTTTGGATTAACTGTTAAGCTCTATGAAATTTTGTGTATTATTAACGTATCATCAAACTGCAGGGAATTTTGGTCCTACTCTCTCCCTCTTCTTTCTAATTTCTATTAATTTGTTGATAAACTTGTCCAAAAACCTTGGTTAACCCTCTAAATTTTTAAAGTGCCCCAATAACATCTTTCATTTGTACGAAATATTCAGTTAGATTCCTAAACTTATATGAAATTTAATCAATTGATCACTCGGTTGCAAAAAAAAAATATGTTAAATGTGTAAGATGTATTTCACGCATCTTAGAATGTTATTACATAATTCAAAAATAGATTAAGAAGGAAGTTATTACTTGTTCAAATATAAAACTTGTTTTCTCTAATATTAGAACCTCATACTCCGATATTCGTCGTTTTACTTTTTTTAAGACGCGTGCAATACATCTTCTGCATTGAACTTACTTTTTTGCAACTGAATGATCAATTGATTACATTTTGCGTAAGTTCAGATGGTTAACTGAACATTTTATGCAAGTTGGGGGGCTATTGAGACACTTTGAAAGTTTAGGGGTCAATCAACCTTTTTGGATAAGTTCGGGGAGCAAATGATATATTAAGCCTTTCTATTAATTATCATTCACAATTTTAATTTGGAAAAATTACAAAACTTGGTCAAATGGAATGCTCATTTATATATTTAGACCAATTATCCAACTCATTACCTACCTAAACTATTTTTTGTGACTTTTTCAAAACACCCTTTATATATATATCACTTGGAAATTTCTTACTCTTTCTTTTTTCTCTCCGTCTGACTTCGTAATTTCGAAGCCTGCGAAGATAATACTACTTAAGAACATGATTTTACTTCGCATTTTTCACAATTTGTGAAGCTTGTGAAGATAATACTACTTAAGAACATGAAACTTACTTCGCATTTTTCGCAATTTGTGAAGGCTGCAAAGGTAATACTAATTCACAGAATGTCTTTTACTTCGCAGTTTTCGCAATATGCGAAAAATCATATTTTTAAATAGTATTATCTCACGGGCTTCACAAATTGCAAAAAAAAAAAAACGAAGTGGTATATAACATTCAAATCATAACAACAAAAGTGCAACAATAATTTTGACATTATCAAAATTTACAACAAAATTGCAACAATATTTCAAACCCTAATATCCAAGAATTTGCTAAGAAGTTTATAAGCAAAAGGAAGCTCAGAAACACAAGGAACTAGAACATTGGAGTGCTTCCAGGCTTTACAGAAGCAAGAAAAATCGGCGACGTCATACAGAATCAATGGCCTTTTGGGATGATAATTGTGATTTTCTTTTATTTCACTACATCCCAGAACACCGCCTAATGTGATTGATGCTTTTGCATTCAAGTTAAAGGGATACTTGAATTTGATATTTTGTATTCAACCACATTTACAAAATCTAAGTCGTGTTAGCGAAACTGCGAAGCATGCGAAGAGAAATTTAACAAAAAAATGACGATTTTGCTTCGTAGAAAGAGAAAATGCGAAGTCTGCGAAGCGAAAAAATCATGCTAAAAATGATGATTTTTCTTCACAGACTTCACATAATCACTTTCTGCAAATCAAAATCGTCATATTCATCATGTTTTTTCTTCGTAGACTTCGAACACTGATTTTGTGAAACCATTTTTTAGAAAAAAAGATGAAGATGAAACAGTAGATACTTACATTATTCCCGCTTTTTACCATTGAAATCGACAATAATCATATGATAAACGCAGAATAACACGCAGATTAACATTGACTTAAACGCAGAAGAAAGAAACCAAGAGACAAAAAGAAACAGAAAGATGAAGAACCATGACTTAATTTTCTAGAAACATGAAGATGAATAATCAAAAGAGGAAGAAATGAAGAAAAGACAGACATGATGGATGAAGAAAATGGAGGTGACTCCGCAAAATATAAAGGAAGGGGAAGATGAACTGATACACAAGAAATGAGAGATGGAAGGTTGAAACCGATAGAAAATAAGGGGAAAGATGAAAGGTTTGAGGTATTTTAGAAAAATCACATATATATAGTCTAGATAGTAGATATGCAGTAGGTTGTGTAATTAGTCTAAATATGTAAATGAGTCTCCAATTTGATGCAATTTTATAATTTTTCCTTTTAATTTTTATTTTATGGATAAAGTGCAAAAATATCATCAACGTTTACAAACATGAGCAATTTATCCTTAATGTCTAAAATAGTGCAGTTTTATCTCTAATATTGAACGTTAAGAACAATTTTATCCTATAAAGCTGACAAGTTGTGTCAATTTCATATATTTTTATAAACACAAATATAGTGTTACTTATTTTATACCAATTGCATATCAATTGGTTCTAAAAAAATATTTCATATTTTTATAATTTAATAATAGAATTAGATATTAATATTTATAAATTCTATGAAATTTTTGAAATTTTTTTGTCCAACTCGTATGAAAGATAGTATATATTTTTTCATGTTTATGATCTGTTACTAATGACTGATAAAATGACGCACATATGAAATATAGATGATAAAATTCATGACAAGAAAATAGTTTAATGGATTATTTCTCAAATTGACCCAACTTGTCAATGTTATGTGTAAACTTGTTCTTGGTTGCCAAGCTTATGGATAAAATTGCATCATTTTAAACATTAGAAGTAAAATTTCCGTAGTTATAAAAGTTATGGGTATTTTTGCACCTTATCGGTTTATTTTATAAGTTGTAAATTTTACTTCTAACGTTGGCAGTAAAGAGCAAATTTACCCCCTAACAAGTTGAGTTAATTTCAGAAGTAATTCATCAAAATGGTGTCTCATTCATGAATTGGTCATCTACACTTCGCATGTGCTTCATTTTATCACTCATTCGTAATAGATCACAATTATATTAAGAAGTGAAAAAAGGGGTTAATTTTATATAAGTGCCTTGTGGTTTCACTTTTTTGCAGGTAGGTTCTTGTACTTTGTTTTTGAGCAAATAAAGGATTGTACTTTTCTCTGTTTGCGGAATTGAGGAAGAGACATAAACGGAGTTAGAATCGATGACGTGTCCAATGACAGTTTTGCCATTTTAAAAAATTTGTATATATTAACCTTTCAAATTTATATACTGATTTTTTAAAATGGCAAAACTGCCCTTGGACACGTCATCGATTCTGACTCCGTTTGTGTCTCTTCCTCAATTCTGCAAACGGAGAAAAGTACAATCATTTATTTGCTTAAAAACAAAGCACAAGAACCTATCTGCAAAAAAGTGAAACCACAGGGCACTTATATGAAATTAACCAAAAAAAAAATATTGTATTTTCTATGAGTTGGATAAAAAAATCCAAATCTTTTATTGAATTTAAAAATATTAATCTAACCAACTGATAGACAACTAGTGCAGAATAAGGAACAAAATAGTTGTGTCTTATAATGATGTCGAAAATTGATCTAACTTGCCAATGTTATAGATAAAATTGCTTTTGACTATCAACTTTGGGGTAAAATAGCACAATTTTATAATGGGATAAAATTGCTCATAATTGTCAACATTAGAAATATTTTTGCACTTTATCCTTTTTTCAAACAAATATAGTTTATTTTATGTTAAATTAAAAAAAAATTGTGGTTACGCCTCTTTCTAAAATCAGTGTTTGTAGTTTTATCCGTTGCATAACAATATCATGCTTTGGTTCATTACTGAAATCGAGGAACATCATGAAGTGAGTCGACATAGCCAAGGGTAAAGTTATCCGAAATTAAAAGATTGGATAAAAATTTATGAAAAGTTAAAAATTAAAAGGATCAAAATTGATATTTTGCTAATTCCTAAATCATATATATGGTTTTGCAATACACTTGCAAATTATTTTATTATAAATTAATTACTTACTTAATTAAAAGATTTATATTTTAGTGCAAATTATTTTATTATAAAGAATAAATGAATAAACCAAACATTTATATTTTATAAAAACGTGTGGAAAGCATGCAAGTGACGTTTGTCGTCTATATGTCACTCTTAAGGTTTTTGTGAATGACATTTTGGTATCAGAGCAAAGGTTATTTTTTTCGGAGCTAGAATGGATTGTGATTTAGGAATATGAATATTTGGGGATAGAAATTTTGAGGGTTATATAGTTTAATAGTGAATTAAAACAAATCGATATGAATTTCAAGGACGAAATTCTTTAAGGTGGGGAGATTTGTTACATCCGTATTTAAAAAATTAAAATATTTTATACACAAAATTAGATTTTGTCATATATAATGTATTATTGAGTTTCATTTAATGTTTTTGATGTAAATTAAAAGATTGGATAAAATTTTATAAAAAGTTAAAAATTAGAAACATCAAAATCAATATTTTGCTAATTCCTAAATCATATATACGGGTTTTGCAATACAATTACAAATTATTTTATTATAAATTAATTACTTAATTAATTAAAAGATTTATATTTTATTACAAATTATTTTATTATAAAGAATAAATGAATAAATCAAAAATTTATATTTTATAAAAACGTATGGAAAGCATGCAAGTGACATTTGTAGTCTATATGTCAATTTTAAGGTTTTTGTGAGTGACATGTATGTTTTATAGAGGAGACTCTGCTGAATTTTCGCTAGAGATTCAGTAAAACGTGACGAAATAAACTTTGATATCTTCCTAAGCTTATACTAAATTCTAAAGATAATATTCTCTTTTTATATGCTCAACGTTAGGAGGAGCAACCCCACATGAAAACTAAAACAGTCGAATAGGAATAATTTGTGAGTTAATTATATGTTACACATTTTTAATTTAGCATTTGCATTCATAATAAACTGTTTTATAACTATTTCAAGTTAAATATATTTTAACTTATAAAAGTGTGTTATTATTCATAACTATTTGTGGCTAAATACGTGTTATGGACATGCTTCATGGTGAGCGGCATAAGGACCTTGTGCGCGCATATATTATTGGGTAATTCGTTATTGATGATATGATTTTGATGTTATGATTTATGAAGATTGAGTTATTCTCGAGCTATATGTTATATTGAAATTGGAACTAAGCGAGGTTAGGTACGAAATCGATTGAGTTATTCTCGGTCCCCTAGTAATTGGATATAAGAGAGCCTTATGGTTATATTTAGAGGATGGATAAGTTGGGTGTTGAGGTTTACTGTCCAACACGTACTAAACCACTTATCTATTCATTTATAAAATGATTTTGTGAAAAACATATTGTGTGACTGCTTATATTATGTATATAATTTCTACTATTGTATGTGGGCATTAGTATTAAATTATTCATGCATTGCATAAAATTAATTCACTACGGAAGG
The DNA here is from genome assembly GCF_963576675.1 of Euphorbia lathyris. Classification (NCBI taxonomy): domain Eukaryota; kingdom Viridiplantae; phylum Streptophyta; class Magnoliopsida; order Malpighiales; family Euphorbiaceae; genus Euphorbia; species Euphorbia lathyris. The sequence continues at coordinate 96,597,934 of NC_088910.1, forward strand.
TTTGACTGTCTCTAATTTTTCAGGTGACTAGAAGGTTGTTGCAGCTCAAGACTTCCCCTCGGGCAACATATCTATCTATCGTATGTACGACTATTTGAGAGTTATATTAAAATTTATATTCTAAATTGCAGTACCAGTTTGAAAATTATATTATGTGTATTTTGAATGATTTAATATTTAAATATGTTAAGGGTTTTGGTAATGGTGGTCATATATTTTTAAATTGTTATTATATATAATGGTTGCTACCGTTTCGGTAGCATGAGCTTAGTCGTTCCCTAGCATCGGTCACTATCCGTAAGATAGGTCTTGACACAAATAGACCCTGTATAATAATTAATAATAATTGAATCAACAAAACTCTAAATCTTTATACGCGACTTATATTTAATAAAATAAGTCGTTTGGTTAATTAAATCTTTAATCTTCTTTTTTTTTGGTAGGAAAGGAAAGAAAAAATAAAACAAAACAAACAAACTAACCTGGGATCAGTCTGGGAAAGCTGACCCCCACCATGTCATCCAAAAGAAAAGACGAGAGGAACTCAGGAGGATAAGAGAAGGTTGAGAGACTCAACATCCTGACATGACCCTCACCCGCAAGACGGTCCGCCACCCGATTTTGCTCCCTATAAATATGGCAGAAACTAAGGGAATCAAAAGAAGAACAGATCCTTCTAATCCATTTGATTAAATTTTTGCTATTCAAACAAATAGCATTGTTCTCTGAGAACATTCTGACAGCTTCGAGGTTGTCAGAATCCACACGAAGATTCTTCAAACCCAGACTTTTAGCTAGCCTAAGGTCAGAAAAAATTTTCCAAAGCTCAGCAGAGAAGGAAGAACCCATGCCCAAATTATGAGAGAACCCAGAAATCCAACCACCACCATCATCTCTCAGAATCCCTCCAGCAGCAGTTCTTCCGTTCTTAAGACAAGAGCCATCAGTGTTAACCTTCACCACGCCTTCCCTCGGCCTACACCAGCCTAAGAGATGAACATCCTTCCTCTGAATAGCCCCAGCTAAGGAGTCCTCTCTGAAACTATCAACCAAAGTCCAAATCTTTTTAGAGAAGAAATAAAAAACATTAGGAATAACAAGCGATTCTCCTTCAAAAATCTCCTCATTCCTCCACTTCCAAATCTGATGACAGACAACCACAAAAAAGATAACACCATGCTTCAGATCAGCCAGAAGCTTACCACTAACCCCATCAACAAACCAGTCAAGATCAGAATGGGAAAGGAAAGAAGGCAGCAACTTTATAGGGAGAACTTTTCTCCACACCTCTTTACTCTTAGTACAGTCTCTAAGAGCATGGCACAAGGTTTCTTCATGACCTCTGCATCTACTACACTCTCCAGATTCCACCAAATGCCTTCTTTTTCTGTCAGAATTAGTGAGCAGTCTATTTTTAACGCCAAGCCACAAGAAGCTTCTAATACGGTAAGGCACTTTCAAGGCCCAAATAGTCTTCCACACCTTAGGGTGCATAGTTTCCAAACCTAGATTAAAAGCCTCAAAAGCAGATTTACAAGAGTAAGCCCTGTTGTTTGTTAAAGACCAACAATAACTATCCCTGTCTTCCTTCTTGCTACTGATTTTAACACCTCTGATTTGCAGGAGCGATTCCAGACTGAGGTAAGACTCGAACCTCGACCAAATCCAATCCCCCTCAGAATCCACCATATCCGCAATTCTCCAGTTCCGAAAATCTAAAGGCGACATGGAAACACAAACCTCTAATAAAGGCTTTTCACCAATCTATATGTCATTCCAGAAACTAATAGATTTACCATTCCCCACATCCCAACCAATCCCAAAGCAGAACTCTGAAAACACAGCACTAAGGCCTTTCCGAAGAAAGGAATAGTTATCCACTCTCTCCTTAGGACCCCCAAAAATCCTATCATTTCTATACTTCCCGCATAATAATTGAACCCAAAGAGAAGAATGAAGTTGCCACATTCTCTACAGAAGTTTCATTAATAACACTTTATTATTGTCTCTAGCTGTCCTAATCCCCAGACCTCCCTTATTCTTAGGTTGACAAACCTCATCCCAAGGAACAAGGTGAATTTTCCTCCCCTCCTCAGCTTCCCCCCACAAGAAACGACGATTGATTTTATCAAGGTCTTTAAGAACAGGCTCAGGCAAACGACAAGCCTACATAATATGATTAGGGACCACACAATTGACTGATTGAATCAAGGTAAGACGGCCCGCAAGGGAAAGAGTTTTGGCTTTCTAATTAGCACACTTCCTATTAGTTTTATCAAACGTTTCCTTAAAGGAAGCTTTTGAAACTCCATCACTATGGAGGGGAATCCCTAGATATTTACCCAGAGAATTAGTAAGAGGAATACCAGAAACCTCACTCAACCTTTTACAGACTATTGGGTTCATATTTTTAGAACACAACATCCGGGATTTTTGGATATTAAGCTTCTGACCAGAGGCCGAACAGAAACAGTTAAGGATATCCATAATCGCACTAATTTGCTCCTCATTTCCTTCCACAAAGATCAAAACATCATCCGCAAAGAACAAATGAGTAACCTGGGGACAGAATTTATTGATAGACACCAGATGGAACTTCCCATTACCAACATCATCTTGGATAAGGTGAGTCAGTCTTTCCATCGCCATAACAAATAAGAAAGGACTCATAGGGTCCCCTTGACGGATGCCCCGGGAAGGAGCAAACTCCTCAGACATATCCCCATTAATCAAAACTTGAAAAACAGGTGAAGAGATGCAAACCTCAATTAAACTCCTCCAATTATCTGGAATCCCTGCTCTCTTTAGACTATCCAGAAGGAAGCTCCAGTTGAGGCGATCATAAGCTTTCTCCAGATCCAGCTTCAGAGCCACAATACCCTTCTTACCCTTTTTAATTTTCATGGAGTGGACCATCTCCTGGGCAATGACCACATTATCCATCATTTGTCTTCCAGGAACAAAGCTACCTTGATTCTGGCTGATAATATCAGGAAGAATACACTAGAGTCCACTGGCCACAATTTTAGTAATAGCCTTATAAAGCACATTACAAAGACTAATAGGCCTCATTTGTAAGAAAGAAACCGGCTTCTCCATTTTAAGAATCAGAACTAGAAGAGTTTTGTTCACCAGCCTAATATCCTTGGACCCATTAAAGACTCCTATAATAAAAACTATAAATGCCTTCCTTGACAACCTCCCACTGTTTATGATAAAAACCAGCAGGCAAACCATCAATTCCAGGAGCTTTAGTAGCCCCAATACTAAAGATAGCCTGATCAATCTCTTTCTGGGAAATAGGATGGAAAGCTTCTAGCATTTTATCATCTCCCAAGATGGGAAAAGTAGACACAGACAAAGCTTTATCCAGAAAAACCTGGCCCTTTTTAAATAACTCTTTATAGAAATTAAGGGCCAAATGACGAATGTCCTCATCCTCATAAACCCAAACTCCATTCGGATCTTTAATAGCATCAATCCTATTATTCTGTCTTCTAATAACAGTAGAGAGATGAAAATACCTGGTATTGCGAATCTCCATCTTTAATCCAGACTTTCCTATATTTTTGAAACCAAAGTAACTCTTCCTGTCTAAGCACAGCTTCTAAATCCTTCTGAAGAGTTCTAAGAAGACCATCCAAACTATGATCAATCCTATCCTCCAAATTACGTTGAATGCCCTCAATTCTTCTCAAAATTTTATTCTTTCTCCTAATAATATGGCCAAAGACGTTCTTATTCCATCCCAGAACGTTCTTTCTAAAACCCTTAGCAGCTTGTAAAACATTAGAATGAGGCTTCCAATTCTCCTGAACAAAGTTATTAAACTCAAGATGAGATTTCCAAGCCACCTGGTACCTAAACGGTCTATCTCCATTAGGTCGATGGCCTCTCACCAGCCTGATTAAGATAGGACAGTGATCCGAGTGTCGAAAATGGAGATTTAACATAGAAACTTCAGGAAACCTAGTTTGAGCCGAAATATTAGCATAAACTTTGTCAAGACGAACAAATGTACTATTACGCTTCCAAGTATACTTATGACCAGCGGCACCAAGATCAGAGAGCCCACACAAATCCATATTCTTCTTATGATTAAGACAACGATTAACATAGTGATTCGCACCACTTCTCTGATCACTCATAAGGGAAATATCATTGAAATCCCCAGCCACAAACCAAGCCTCTGTCATACTTCCACTCATAGAATAAAGAACCTCCCAAAGCCGTTTACGATTAGCCAAGACAGGATCAGCATAAACAAAAGTGATAAAGAAGGGTTTATTGCCAGGAAATATAGCTTTACTATGAATAAACTGCTTATCCATACTAACAATATCAAAATGGACACGATCTGGCTTCCAGAAAAGCCAAATCCCACCAGCCCGGCCAGTAGCCTCCGATCTGACACAATTCCAGTTTCTAAACTTTTTAACCACCTCATTTGCTTTAGCTCCACTGATCTTAGTTTCCATTAAAGAAAAACAAGAAGGATTAAACTGTTTAATTAAATCTTTAACATGGATACGGGTAGCCTTGCTAGCCGCTCCTCTAACATTCCAAGCGAACAAATCCATAGAAAGGAAGACTAATGACCCCAGGCCCAGCACCCTAAACCAGATACTTATTAGGGGCTCCTGAGAGCCTCGAAGAGGTACCAGCAGGCCCTCTTTTTTCCAACAAATCCATAGAACTATGGACAATTTTCTGCTTACCCTTAGGTTTCTTCAAACTCGTTTTATTAACACCCATAGCCTTCCCAATACTAGGCTCAACATAGAATTTAGGGATACTAACCTCTTTAGACTTCTCCTTCACTTGAGAAGCATGAGTTTGGGACCCATTCTGGATCTCTCCTTTGGAAACAAAAAGAGGATTAACTGCCTCTACAACATTAATTATTGGTTCAACAGAATCTAATCCTGGCATGCTCATCTCCAAATGCTCGTCAGACTGGTCAGAGTCTTGTACCTCCTCAATAGCCAGAGCCCCAAATCTAGAACCTGAGCTAGAGACCGAAACCACCCCAGTACCCTTTATATCTTTTAGGTTGGTCTTCTCCCTAACTCCAGGAAAAGAATTGGAATGGATCAAATTAGCCTCAATATTAATGTCAGGAGGAAGATTTTGAACAACTGCCGCACGTGTCCTTCGTCTACCCGACCTCTTAGCAACCATCCAGGGGCCAAAATTCCCCTTATCACCTTGAATCCCTTATTCTCTCACGTTAATAGCTTTAACTACCTCTTCCAGCACCTTCTCCCTCTTAGGGCATCCCTCGTATGTATGACCATACATACCACATGCAAAACAAATATTGTGTAAGCCTTCATACTCTATAAAGAAAACCTTATTTTGCACATGGAATTTAGACAACAGGGGTTTAACAAGGTCAATATCAATACAAACTCTAGCAAACTTACCTCTAATTGCCCCGATAGTAGTTTTATCCACATGGTGAACTTTACCAACAAGCCCACTAATTTTATCAAGAAAACTTTCATTATAATATTCAATTGGGAGGCCCGGGAATCTTACCCAAGTCAGAATTCTATTCACCGAACAATCGTGAGGATTAAAGTTAGGAACCCATGGCCTTAATGCTAGAACATGGTTAGAAATAATAAAATAAGGGCCCCTATTAATCACAGCATTATAGTCCTCCGCACGAGTAAATTTGATAACATAATAGTCGTTTTCTAAGTCAGTGATGGTGACTTTCCTTTTTTTGCCCACTGCGCTTGGATCCTCTGAGCGAAATAGTTAAAACTAATTCTTTTACCAAGCACTGTTACAATTAATGATAACTTCCATTTAGCCCTAAGGGCACGCTTATTTGCTGACGGAAGTCGAATCATAGGACAAGGAGGATCATCCTGTTCTCCATCCTCTTCGTCAGAATCAGAAAAAACCTCCTCCGATTCCCCATCAATAAGTCCTTCCTCTAAAGCAGGCTCTTCTTTGACCACTCCCATAACCATGTCTCCCCATGAAATTTTCCCCACACCTTGAACATAATTATTTTTGTCACCCACATCATCATCTGGTCTAGCCATTATGCTCAAAGTCGTTTGGGCTTTGACAGCCGCCGCAACCGTTTTTATACAAATCTCCCCCAACGGCTAAATTCAAGCCCGAATTGACGCAACCATCCTGTCCAAAATTGCCTACTGCACTTGCAATAGCAGCACTCATACCGCCCTCTGCAAACGAACCGCATGCCCCCTGGCCTAGCGCCTCGCCCCAAACCTCACGCCCACTGCCCTCCACAAACGAAACGCAAGCCCCCTGGCTAAGCGCCTCGCCCCTAAACTCTCGCCCACCTCCCTCGCTCACCTTCCCTGCCGCAGAGGGCAACACCCCGCCTACCGCTTAGAATCCAAAAAACCCCTGGCCACTTCCCTCTCCCCCCAGCCCCCCTGAGCCCCGGATCTCCTCCCCAACACCGGATCTGGATCCATAGGACCCTCCCCGCTCCCTCCCGTCCGATCTCCCTCCTCTCCCCTCCTCCCCATCGGACCCAATATTTTCCCCGAAACCTTTCCCAACCTCAAGATCTACCAAGCCCACCTTCAAACGTCCCACTCCACTGTTGGACGCCACCCTTTCCACCGATCTATCCCTCATCCTCCGCCGATCGCCCTCTCTCTCTTTCATCGCAGCGCTCTCTTCACATAACAATTTTTAACAATTAAGATTTCAATTTTTAACAAATTTTAATCTTTTATTTGGATACATTGAGATCTCATTTTTTTCTATTTTTTGTTACATTAATTCCATGATGATAAAAACAATGTCAACTTTGAACATAAAATTCGGTTAATATAGTGTTATTTATTTTTTATGTATTCAAAATTTGTATTTTTCATAGTTTGAAAGCAGTTTTCAATAAGTGTAGTGTGCTATAGTAAAACTGTAAAAACTTAATTTCAAATTGTAAAAAATCTAATTTCTAACACAGAAGAATAAATAACATGTTTCAATTGAATAAAATGCTCATAACTAACTAAAAAAATCAGAAAATTAATATATATATATATATGTGTCCAAATAAAAAGTCAAAAAGCTTAATGACTAAAAATAATGAAAAATCCAGCCCTCATGATATTTTTGTCATAAACTAAACCATTGGCTGTTTGTTAGAAGGGATATAAGAGGTGTGATAGAAATAAAAAACACAAAATGAGTTATCCCGTGTTTATTTGGGAGATAAAAGAGTGAGACATATGAGGGATAAACCTCTTATCCCTCAAATCCTATACCCAAGAGGGGGGTGGTATAAGGAGGTGTGATAACATCCTGTGATTTTAATAGGATGGAAAAGTCCATTTTTTAAAGGCTGGAAGATGTATTATTCAATTGTGAGCAAAATCAATACAGACAGAGTTCCACACGATTTTCGGGCAATCTCCTAAAAATGAAACCGGTGACTGTAAATCCTTAGCCCATTTAGCTAAATTATGTGCTACCTGGTTCCCTCCTCGACACACAAAATGGAAAGAATATAAATCAAATGGTTGTGATAAATTAATCACATCTCTAAACAAGAAAAATAGATCAGAAAGTGGGGGATTGTCGTGTTGCAATATATCGATAATGCTTTCCGCGTCTGACTCGATCCAGATCTGCTTTTCATTGAAGTGCTTCGCTAGACACAAGCTTTCCCAAATGGCCATCAGTTCGGCTGCTGCTGCTGAGGAACATGGTTTCAGTGGTAAGCCAGCAGAGAAACGGATATTGCCTATGGAATTTCGAGCCACCACTCCAGCCCTAGCGGGTAGGTCATGGCCCTCCCATGCGGCATCACCGTTAATTTTTATAATGCCATCGGGTGGGGACACCATCCTTTTTTAGGGTCAAAGAGAGGCTTGTCGAGATACGAGATAGGCGATAGGAGGTTTGCACTTAGCCATTCAGATTGGAAGCTTCTGATTTTAGACAATAGCAGGTCTGGTTCGATAGCTGCTCCCTCGTGTAATAGCAGGTTACGCTTGTACCATATCCAAAATAATATCGTTAATCCGTAAGCACGTTCTGAACTGGACGAATTAGTCCAGCATTCCGCCAGCCAGTTGCGAGGACTGTCTACTTGTATTCGATCCCAGCACAAGTTCAGGTCAGCGTTCTTCCACACTTGCCTGGCGAATGGACAACGGATGAAGACGTATCAGCAATTGGTATCCCGCAGCGTCGAAGGTTGCTGCTGCAGGGAAGGAGGTTATTCGCTAGACGCCATCTGAAGTGCAAAATATTTGGTGGTCCGGGTATTTTCTAGAGGAGTTTCCAGAAAACAGCAGCACTGGTCATTGATGAGGATGCATTCCCTTGGTCCTGTCTACGTGCTTTCGCCAGAAAATAGCAGGTCCGGACTAAAAAATGACCGTTTTAGTTGCCGATCGCCAATAAATATCGTCTTGAAATCGGGAGGGATTGATGCGGATCTTACCAATTTCTATAGCATTCGAATAAGAAAATAATTGAGTAATCAAGTTAAAGTTCTAATCCATACCTGTGTCATTCAACAGCTCTTTAACTAGCGCTGGGATATCCGGCAGACTAGAGGGCGCTTTGCATTAAGTGACGGAACCCACTTGCCTTCCCAAATCCGAATCCTTTCCCTATCTCCAACCCTCCACATAATACCTTTTTGTACCAGTTCTTATGCCGCCATAGATAGTTGGCATTCAGCTTTAAGGTTGCCTCCAAAATGCTATTGTGTGGAAAATATTTTGATTTCAGTACCCTGTAGCATAATGATGTTGTGTTCTGGGTCAAACTCCACACTTGTTTCTCTAGTAAAGCAAGGTTAAAGGACTTCAGCCAGTGAAAACCAAGTCCTCCCTCCTTCTTGGATTGACAGAGAGCTTCCCAAGTTAACCAATAAACCGAACGTTTCACATCAGAACCACCCCACTAGAAATGATTAATAAGTTGTTGTAATTCTGTGCAAAAAATTTCAGGAAGCAGAAAGCATGACATCACATAGGTCAGTATGGATTGCAAAACAGATATGATTAAAACTTCTTTACCCCCGGCTGAGAGAAACCGCTCTTTCCAACCCTTGAGCTTGCGATGAATGCGCTCCTTAATTGTCGAGAACACATCCCGTTTGCTTCGACCAATAATGGTTGGGAGACCCAAATATTTTGGCAAGGACCCTGTTATTTTGGCATTCAGAGTGTTGGAAATAAAAGTTCTTTGAGCCTGAGGGACACCTGAACTGAAAGATATCTCCGATTTGTCGAAGTTTATTGCTTGCGCAGAGCAATATTCATATTGGCGTAGAATCTAGATTAGCTTGACAATCTCGGTTACAACTGCTCTCCCAAAAAATGAGAGAGTCATCCGCGAAGAACAAATGTGTAATGCATGGACTTGACCTTGCCACCTTAATGCTGTGTAGTTCACCCATTGATTCCGCTTTTCTGATATTGGCAGATAGCACTTCTACAAGACCAAGAACATGTATGGGGAAATGGGATCCCCCTGTCATAATCCTCTAGTTGGTTTTAACCAACCTGTAGGCTGACCATTTATCAAGAAAGACATGGATACCGATGAAACACAAAGCATAATGAGTCGGATAAACTGTGTTGGAAACCTCATCTTTTGCAAAGTCTGTTCTAAAAAACTCCATTCAATTCTGTCATAAGCTTTGCTCATGTCAAGTTTTAAGGCAAAATTACCTCTGTTTCCTTTGATTCTAGTTTTCATGTGTGGAAAGCCTCAAAGGTCAGGATTGCATTATCTGTTATCAGTCTCCCTAGGACAAAGGCTGATTGAGTATCATGTATGATGCTAGGTAGAACCAGCTTTATTCTATTCGATAAAACCTTAGAGATAATCTTATATAACACATTACACAAGGCAATCGGTCTCAGGTCCTTTATAACAGTAGGATTGCTAACTTTTGGGATCAAAGTAATCAGGGTATGATTCAGATCATTCGGAAATTGACACGAGTTTAAACAATCAAGAATCATTATAGATATATCATTACCAATTACAGACCAGCAGGCTTGGTAAAATATAGGAGACATACCGTCAGGCCCCAGGGATTTCGTCGGGTGCATTTGCTTTATCACACGGTCGATTTCCTCTCTCTGGTATGGTGTGATTAATTCCATCCGCTGCGCTTCTGACAGGTGAGAGTCGACAACTTCAAGAAACATATTCCCCCCGGTTGCGGATTAGAGGATCAAAATAGTTCGGTAAAGTAATTCTGAACCACCCGGTTTACTACTGTCGGCCCTGCTCTCCACTGACCCGAGTAATCCTACAGCCGCTTAATTGTGTTGTTTCGACGTCTGCTTGTGCATTTAGCATGGAAATATCTGGCGTTCTTATCTCCTGCCTTCAACCAGTCAGTTTTTGCACGTTGTTGCCACCTTATCTCATCACGATGATGTAATTCGCTTAACTGTGCAGCCAAATCTGATTTGTGGTTCAGCAGGTTAGGGTTAGCAGTGCGTTGTAGCTTCTCTATTTCTTTTGATATTCGCTGAATCGATCTTTTTAAGTTACCAAACAAGTGACGACTCCATTCTGACAAGCTACGGGATACTGCTCTAATTTTTGCAGGTACCGTTACATCCGACCCGAGGCTCTTCCAGGTATGTTCGATTAATTTTTTACAGTTCAGACCCCTTAGCCACATGGCTTCAAAGCGAAATAATTTATGCTTAGGTATGACGCTTTCAGTGTCCCCAACAGAATCGATAAAGAGTGGATTATGATCGCTCGATAATCGTGTCAAAATTCGGGCTCGGCCAGTAGAAAATAGTGCGATCGAGTCAGCTCCTGCCACCGCTCTCTCTAGACGTTCCCATATTGTTGCCTCTCCCCTTTGTTTATTATACCATGTGAAAGTTCCTCTTATAGTTTCAATTTCAACCAACTGGCAATCCTCAAGACATGTCTGGAAATTAGCCATGCCTCTGTCATCTCTGCTTCTACTTCCTTTCTTTTCAGAATGCCATAGTATTTCGTTGAAGTCCCCAAAGCATGTTATTAGTGAATTTCCCAGACCATAAATATGCTTTATTAAATCCCAAGTGTGCTTTTTATTCATCTGTTCGGGCCAACCATATACCCCCAAACCTCTCCACTTCAAGATGCTTTCAGAACTAACAGTAAAAACAATGCAATGCTGCGAGAAGTTCACGACAGTAACCTCAAGGTTCTTTTTCCAACCCAGAATTAAACCCCAACTCATTCCAATAGCATCCACAATAAAGAAATTAAACTCAGAAAAAGTCCGTTTTAGACTATCACAATCATATTTTTTCAAACGGGTCTCCATCAGGAAGACCATGTTTGGGTAGTTTTCCCTCATATCCTTTTGAGGGTTCAGAATGTCCAAGGATTACCCATCGCTTGAACATTCCAGCTGAGTATTTTCATAATGTAGGGTGGGGCCCTTCACTGGCCTCCACCCTTTGTTCTGGACAACATTGTTTCTTTCTAGCTTCCACATTAACTAACTTCGTCAAACCCTCTTCTTCTTCCGATTCTCGGGGTCGTTTTAGAGCCATTCTTGTATCTGATCTGTCGCTAGATTGATTCTGTTCCTGTACAATGCCCAACGGGCCTTGCCTGCGAGCTAAGTTTTTCAATTTTAGCTTTCTGCCCTCTATGGCTTTGCCCTTACGGTTGTAAGAGGGGGATGCCAAAACTCTCTGGTCTGTAACTCCACTTCTGGGATAGCCTTAACTGCTCGCTGTATTCCAGTCAAGAAAGGATTTGATTCTGTAGCCTGATCGTTGCTACTGACATCAGTGTCTTATAGTGTTGTTATTATAACATCTTCATCAATCCCATGCGACTCTGTGTTCTTCGGATTTCCATCATTCTGATCAAATAATCTTTCACCTGGGACTCGTTCTACAAGCCGTGTGGTTTCGGTTTCACCGGGGAATGCCAGCCAACGTTTAGGGGTATCCACCCTCTCAGTAGTTTCAGAAGCAGGTGTGGCTGTGTTATCTTTGGTGTAGTCACTTGTGAACCCATGGTTTACACTATGGAGTCTGTACGATGACGCTCTTAGTTTAGGGTCATACGACCATTCATCATCAACTTCCCGAGCCAAGCCTGCCTCACAATCATCATATACGTGACCGATTATTCCATATAGATAGCAAAAATTCGGTAGCTTCTCGTATCGGATCGGTACCCAGATTTCCTCCCCTTCGCTATCGAGGACAATCACTCCACGTGTAAGCCTACACAGGACGTGCACCTTAATGCGGACACGAACGTACATAGTCCAGTTTGCTATGTTGCTCTTGTCAACTGTCACCACCTCCCCAGCCCGAGATGCTATTTTGCTGATTATTGTGGTGTTTCTGCAGTTCAAAGGAATGTCAAAAGGTCGTATCCAGAATTCACAGAGGTTCAGTTGTAGCTGGCTGAACTGCGAGGTTCCCTCCATACTAGCCAGGATAACCAGGTGACGGTCGTAGTGCCACGGTGCTTATGATAATACTCGTTCTTTATCTTTCAAGGATCTGAACTCGATAACAAATAGGCCTTCCCCACATTCATTGACCTTAAACCCTTTGAACGTTTTCCAGATGGTGTTGAATGCATTGGACATCGCACAAATATTTAGCGGTTTCGGAGGGAGGAGTCGCCCAATCAGTTTTTTCGTCATGTCCATCGTTGCACCTTGCTCGTTCGATCCAAGTACTACTGCGGTGATCTCTTCATCAGTGAGCTTCATCTTACGTCACTATTTTTCGAGGCCTTCCATCATGTTTGCTAGTGAGAAGGGAAAAGGGACAGGAGGTACGGAAGGGAGGAGTAGGAAGAGAAGAAGTGCACCACAGGGCCAAAACCTAGCCGTCAGCTTCAAGGAAGCCGCCGCAAGTGAGGGGAAACCACATATTAGGGCGTATGCAGATAATATGTACCTAAAATAGAAAAGTTCATTTTATCCCTCAAATTAATATTATGTAGTTTAAACAAGGTTAAAATAGTAAAATGTATTATTTTATTCTATCCATATTCTACCTACCAAACATTGAATAATAATTCCCGAATATCATATTTTTATTCCTATACCAACCATTATCCTTATTTCTATCCCAATAGAATATCCAACGCGGGTTTATATTTGTTTATTAAAGAATTGGGTTTTCAGAGAACTGTTTTGTATAGTGTGCAAAATTCAAATACTGTATCTTTATTGAAATTAAGAGTAAATTACACCAATAGTACCTGAACTTTATCCTAATTCACACTTTGGTACCTAGATTATATTTTGTCCCGAAAATATACCTGAACTAACGATGACCGGACAATTTAGTACATTTTACCGGTCAATAACCGGTCAATGCGGGTTTGATAAGTAAATTACACTAATGGTACCTAAACTTTACCCTAATTCACACTTTGGTACCTAAATTTCATTTGTCCAAAAAATACACTTCAAGTAAAGATGAATCAATAATTTAGTATATTTGATCAGTCAACATGAGTTTAACCATTTTAAATTAGAAATTTAGACCCATCATACACTCAATTAACATATATAATACTACTCTTTAGCTCTACATATATATTAAAGAGTAGTATTATAATTTTATGTTAATTGAGTGTATTGTAGGTCCTAATTTTTAATCCAAAATGGTCAAACTCTCGTTGATTGGTCACTAACCGATCAGATGTACTAAATTATTCGGTCACCTCCACTTGAGTTATATTTTTAGGACAAAAAAATCCAGGTACCAAAGTGTGAATTAGGAAAAGTTCAGATACCATTGATGTAATGTACTCAAACAAACTTGCATTGACCGGTCATTTACCGGTAAAATTTACTAAATTGTCCGGTCATCATTACTTCGGGTATATTTTTGGGACAAAATGTAATCTAGGTACCAAAGTGTAAAATAGGTAAAGTTCAGATACTATTGGTGTAATTTACCCTTGAAATTAAAAGTTATCATATGATTCATTCATGTGTAAAACAGAAGATAGAACAAACTTGAATCATTGACATGTTGGGCCACTATAATATTCTTCTCTTTTCCTTGCCGCTAATCCAAGATTCTCTCTATTTATATACTTGTATAATCAAATAATTGTACTAAAAAACTATAAAATAATGCAAAATATTAGTAATATTATAAAGTTTTTCTTTGAAAGGAAATATTAAAGTTTTTTCCTGTTAATTTATTTCTCATATTCTCATATTACCCTATTTACTTCCCACATTAATCATCTATTCCTTTCCAGATCACCATAACTAGCAGTTCTTTTAATAAAATCTCATTTAGATTTGGTTATTTATTTTGCTATGCACCTTATATGATCATGTATAAATTTTTAGATTTTTTTTATAGATTTTGTTTTTATTTATAGACTCTCTTTTTCCAAGCATAGATTTTATACCGATTTTAGGATGAATTTATATGAGATTGTATTTTAGGATGAATTTATATGAGATTGTAATCATTTTAGTCTTCTGCTGATGAAATTTTATATACTTTTATAAAAAATATTAAATAATCAAATTTTTTTTCGTTCCAACTTATTAATTCCTTTTCATCCCAAAAACATAGTTATGTTCATACTTAACCCTAAAATTTAATTTTAAAAAGGTATATTTTTGAAATATATATATTAAAAATTGTACGCAACTGCGTCTACATTAAATAACAAAAAAAACCCTACCCCATCTCATATAATTTGAACCTATAGTTTTTCAAATCATATAAAAGTCACAACCATTAAAATAATACCTTCACCACATGAAAATAATATTTTTTCAAATAATTATTATTTTAGAAAATTAAGAGCATATTTAATAAAGATTTTCAAGGATTTTGGTATTCAAATGATTAGAATTCATATTTTCCGATGATAGACCCCAACCCTAACCCAACAACGTCGCTCCTGTTTCCACATGAATCACCCCTCTCTCCGACGACTCATGACGGCTCCGACAGCCCTGTTCGCTCTCCTTCTCCTCAATCCTACAGTGAAGCTGTCAACATGGATTTGCAACGCCCTGCTCCTAGGATTCCAGTCGATCTGCGCGAAACCGGGCAAGGAAAAATCGAGTTCACTAACGGTAATCCTCTTCTCCCTAACATCACGATTGCCCCCCAATTGATTGATGAATGGTCTCAACCATGGGCTGATGCCCTCATTGTTAAAATCCTTGGTCGTAATGTTGGTTTTATTGCACTCCGGAACCGTGCGACTGAATTATGGAAACCAAAAGGCAAAATGGATTTTATGGATCTGGGATATGGCTTTCACCTGGTTAAATTTGAGCTTGCTGATGATAGAGACAATGTAATTCAGAATGGCCCGTGGATGGTGCAAGGCCACTATCTAACTGTCCGCACATGGTCTCCTTCCTTTGTACCTTCAACTGCTTCAGTGAATTCAACACTTGTCTGGGCTAGGTTCCCTGAACTTCCACTTCATTACTATAATGAGGATTGCCTCATGCTAATTGGAAACTCTTTTGGTAAAGCTGTCAGGGTGGACAAGAACACTTCATCCAAAGCACGGGGAAAGTTCGCGAAAGTCTGTGTGGAAGTCGACCTTGCCAGACCTTTGGTTGCACAGTTTTGTATCAATGGAGCTTCTTACCATATTGAATACGAAGGCCTTTATGTCGCTTGCCAGAAGTGTGGTTGTTATGGGCATGTAAAAGAGGACTTCACGGGTTTTACAAGAGAAAACAGGTGACCCAAGCAGTTCTAGCTCGACATTCACTTTCCAAAGCCCTTCGTCCGCGGGAAACCAGGGGATTGGGAAGCAAGGCTTAGGGCCCCTAGGTGTCTTATCCTTGCAAGCTAATAACAGTTTCTTAAGCTTATGGGATGACGTTGCCGATGCCTCCATGGACGTTGACAAAGCCCTTAGAGGCAAGGAGAACGACAAACATAATGAGAAGCCTACAGGCAGGTTTAAAAGAATTCGAACAGATACGAGTGTGAGGTTCCCTCTTGGGCCACGAGATACGAATGTGGAAGAGGTCCCTAAGGGGCGTCTGCATACAAAGTGAAGTTGATCCGCTGTGGTCACCGGTTGCTGTTTTTACTAATTTTATCATGTTTATCACTTGGAATTGTTTTGGAGCCGGTGGTAATGAGTTTCACCGGGCTCTTCGTCACCTTTTATTTGTGTTCAAACCCGAGGCTTTAATTCTTCTTGAACCCCGTCTTCCCTCGACTCGGGCGGAGGAGTTGCGAAGAAAACTTAAGTTCTCTAATGTGGAAGTAGTTGATACAGAAGGGTTCAGTGGTGGTATTTGGCTGTTCTGGAATTCTGATAAATTCACTATCCAGATAATCTCTAGGGATCGTCAGTTCCTGTACACCCGAGTTACTCTATGCGGAGGGCAATGGCACAATCTTTCCTTCCTGGCTTCCTTTGTTTATGTTAGGCCCCAACTGAGTCACAAGAGGGAGTTCTTCGCTGAAATGCTCGACATGGTTCAAACCGTTCAGGATGCCTGGGTCATTATGGGCGATTTTAATTGCATTAAAAGCAGTGATGAGAAACAGGGAGGGGCTCCAAGTGTTCTTGACAGATGCTCTCTTTTTTCACATTGGATTAACAGCATGCAGCTAATTGATATGGGCTTCTCTGGTCCCAGCTTTACTTGGTCACGTGGCTCCACAAACCGAACTCGAATTGCTTGCCGTTTGGACCGAGCTCTTTGCAATGTACAGTTCCGCAGCTTATTCCCTGAGGCCGCTATCTGCCATCTTCCTCGAAACAGGTCTGATCATACCCCTATTATGCTCTCTCTCCGCCCCCATTCTCCGGCGCCTGCTAGAAAACCTTTCAGATTTGAGGCAGCCTGGTTGCTTCACTCGGATTTTCGTCAATTCTTGGATTCAGTCTGGCTATATCCGCCCCCATTGAGGAAAGTCTCCAGCTTCTTACTCATAAGTTGAGACGGTGGAACTTAGAGGTATTTGGCAATATTCATTTTAACAAGCAACGTCTTATTAAGAGACTTATT
Source organism: Euphorbia lathyris (assembly GCF_963576675.1). Lineage (NCBI taxonomy): Eukaryota > Viridiplantae > Streptophyta > Magnoliopsida > Malpighiales > Euphorbiaceae > Euphorbia > Euphorbia lathyris. Next base: position 96,614,924 of record NC_088910.1, read on the forward strand.
AGGGTTCAGATACGGCTTAGCCAAGGATTCTTGAGAGGGTTGGCTCGGCTTGAAGCTAAGCTTCTCCATCAACTTAACTCAGTTTTGCTTCAGGAAGAAGTCCTTTGGTTCCAAAAATCTCGGGTTCAGTGGCTTCGGTTTGGGGATAGAAATACTTCGTTCTTCCACACTTCTACTATTATTCGGCGCCGCCGAAACAAGATCGACGGGCTATGGGACGACTCGGGGACTTGGGTCTGGGACAACTCTGAGGTTAAAATGATGGTTGTTAACTACTTTCGTCACCTTTATACGGAGGATTGGACGGAGCGTCCCACCTTGATAACTAGCAACTGCTTCCCTACCATTCCAACTCGTGTGAGGAATAGGATGATTGCAGACTTCTCCAATGAGGAAATTAAACGTGTTGTGTTTGACATGGGCCCCTTCAAAGCCCCCGACCTTGATGGCTTTCAAGCCTGTTTTTTCAGAAAGTCTGGGATCAGCTGGATACCCAGGTTTGTGAGGCGGTAAAGAATTATTTTAGTACGGGAGTAATCCCTACAGGGTGGAATGACACTATACTCACTGTTATTCCCAAGATCAGCAACCCGGAGCTAATTTCCCAATTTAGACCTATCAGTCTATGCAATGTTCTCTATAAAACTGTAACGAAGTGTATTGTGAATAGGCTCAAGCCTTTCCTGAACAAGCTGGTTAGCCCGATGTAGAGTAGCTTTGTTCCAGGTAGACAAATTACCGATAATGTAATCCTTCTTCAGGAAATAATTCACTCTTTTAAAAGGAAGAAGGGCCGGAAAGGGGCAATGGTTCTTAAGCTCGACCTTGAAAAGGCGTATGACCGGGTTTCTTGGCAGTTCCTCCGAGATACACTGATTATGGTTGGCCTTGATAGCAAGTTAATCGATCTCATCATGGGTTGTGTCTCAGGTTCTAAACTCCGCCCTATCTGGAATGGTGAGCAGCTCCAATAATTTAGCCCTACCAGGGGGCTTAGACAGGGGGACCCCCTCTCCCCTTACCTCTTTGTTCTATGCTTAGAGTGCCTCTCTCATTTGATTATGGATGCTGTTGCCGATGCCTCTTGGAAGCCCATCTGGCTATCTAGACAGGGACCGCTTCTCTCACATGTGTTCTTTGCAGATGACATTGTGCTCCTTGCGGAAGCTTCTACGGAGCAAGCTATTGTGATTAGAGATATTCTCCACAGGTTTTGCGAAGCTTCTGGTCAGAAGGTTAGCTTTGCTAAATCCCGAGCTTTCTTCTCCTCCAACATTTTAGATTTGAGAGGTAATGGCATTTGTGACATCCTTGGGTTTGCAAAAACATCGAACCTTGGGATGTATTTGGGAGTTCCTCTGCACCATAATCACGTTTCCAAAGAGACGTTTCAGCATGTTCTGGATAGAGTCCATAATAAGCTAGCAGGATGGAAGTCTTGCTGCCTTAACTTTGCTGGTAGAGTCACACTTGCTAAATCCGTTTTGAGTGCTGTCCCGTCTTACATCATGCAGACTTCGCTTCTTCCTGCTGCGGTTTGCCAACGGCTGGACAGCTGCAGTCGAAGATTTATCTGGGGTTCACATGGTACCATTCGCAGAATTCATCTAGTGAACTGGGGAGCTGTGTGCCGGAGGAAACAGGCGGGCGGCCTTGGCCTACGGACTGCGAGGCAAACCAACCTTGCTATGATTGCTAAGCTAAGTTGGCAGGTGCTGACCAAGAGAGAGCCACTTTGGATACAGGTTCTGCGAGGAAAATATGGGGGTTCACGTGAAGGTATGTCAGTCTTTGCCTCAAATGCTTCTCATTCACTTACATGGAGACATATAGTCGCAGGAAGCTGTGTAATTGCTAAAGGGGCCGGCAAGCTGATCTTTAATGGTAGAACAACACGCTTTTGGAGTGACGTCTAGTGCGGATCTATTGAGTTAGCCCGTGTCACTGACACCCCGATACCACTGGACCACCTTGATCGAATGGTAATTGATTACTGGATGTCTGGATCGGATCAATGGGATTGGGATACTCTTCGCTCCCTTGTAAATGCCTCTACTCTGCTGAAAATTGCATCCTTTGCTGTTTGTCCGACGAGTGAGATATCCGACACTTGGTTCTGGACGCTATGTTCGAAAGGAGAGTATACGGTCAGATCTGGCCATGAGGCGCTAATCGACCAATCGCCCATTCCGTCAGTCCCGGTGTGGAATCATATTTGGAACACGAAGGCTCCTGAGAAAATAAAGCTTTTTATGTGGCTGCTGGGGCATGACAGTATCTTGTGTAATGTTGAGAAAGCTAGGAGGAATCTTTCATCCACGACTCAGTGCCCCCGGTGCGGCGGTACTGAAACCGCGATACACTTATTACGGGACTGCCAGTAGGTTCGGCAGCTATGGCAAGGGGTCGTTCCGCAGAGGCTGAATAACGTCTTTTTTGCAGCAGATATCAAGGACTGGATGACGGTGAACTTAGAATCGACGGACCAAGATGGTGAAATCCCATGGCCTCTCCTGTTCGCTTGCGGTGTTTGGTGGCTTTGGAGAATCCGTAATGATCTCATGTTTAATGGTAAGGCTTTTCCCCGAAATGCATTGTCTTTTATCAAGCGCTATTGCAAGGAGTTCGTTGAGGCCAACTCGGACCCGTACTTAGGCAACCATGGCTCACCGAGAACGATCTGGGTAACATGGATGCCTCCAGAAGCGGACTGGGTCAAAGTAAATACGGATGGTGCCTGCAAAGGAAATCCCGGGTTTGCCTCGGCTGGAGGCTTGATCCGGGACAACCATGGGGCTTGGCGTGGGGGATTTGGAGCTAATATTGGGTATTGCACCTCAGTAGCAGCGGAAATCTGGGGTCTCTATTTTGGTTTGCACATAGCATGGACTCGGGGGTTCAAGAGGGTCATTTTTGAACTCGATTCACAAGTGGTTATCCGACTCATGACTGGGGAGGTCAACTTACATCATCCGTTTGCTTGGTTAATTGAGAGGTGTTTATCTTACCGCGACAGAGACTGGGAGATTAGATTTACCCATACTTACAGAGAGGGTAACAGGGCGGCTGACTGGCTGGCGAACTACGCAGGTTCTTGTTCTTTGGGTCACCATGAGTTTGGTGTGCCTCCTGCAGGCCTCCAGGGAATCCTTGCTGATGACAGTAGAGGTTCAGCTTTGAGCAGAATTGTTCGTGCTTAGTTTTAGTTTTATTTCTTTTCCTTTTCTTTTTTTTTTTGTTCGGGCCCGTGTGCCTTCCTATTCTACCAAAAAAAATAAAGATTTTCAAGTATTTTTTTGATATTTTATCCGGTTTCTCGGTTCGAGACTCATCAGACACATTTTGAGTGGATCCTCTTTTAATTAAAACTTTCCGCATATGTTAGAATTCGAGACTCATCGCCAATGGCTCTGTTTGGTTAGGGATGGCAATAGGTACTCTACACGCGGGTACCCGACACTACCCGACCCTAATGGGACTACCCGTACCCTGTATAAAAGGGTATGGGACGGGTATGAAATCAAAACTATTACCTGTTAGGGTAATGGGACGGGTATGGGAAGACCCCCCAGGGTACCCAGTACCCGTTATAAATTTTTTATATATTAAAAAATATTATTGTGTTTTAGATGTGAGATGTGAGATTTGAATACTAACCTTTTGTTCTTTAACCATTATACCACTAAAATATTTTATTTTTATTGATTAACGTTCAATTTGTTCAATTTTTAAATCGATGATTTATTAAATTTATACTTTGTTAAATTTGTAATATTTTTTATTTTATTTATTGATTCTTAACGGGTAAGGGTACCCGCGGGTACTTATGAATTAAATGGGAAGGGTATGAGATGCAAAACATATATCCGTTAGGGTAATGGGAAGGGTACGGGTAATTAAAAAATAAAAGGGTAAAGGTTTGGGATTGACACTACCCATGGGTATCCTACCTGTTGCCATCCCTATGTTTGGTAGAGAGCTTTTTGGAGAAAAATTAGAGGTTTTGACTACTCAAACCTCTAATAGTGGTGTTTGGTGAAGAAGGGTTTAAAAGAACTTATTGGATAAAAAAAAGCGAAATTTTGAAAAAGGTCATTTTAGCATCTTTTTCAATTAGCTTTTTGCTCCAACTCTTTTTATGTGTATTGATTAATATTCGTTAATCCCAAATAAATGTTTTATTATATCATTATTTATCATTTTATACAAACAGTTATTAAAAATCAGTTAAATTTTAACTAACGAGTTCGCACAAGTTAGTTAAATTAGCTAGTGAAATCTGCTAACTAAAAAGATAATCAGCTAATATAATCAGCTAACTGCCAAACAAGACCAATATATCAAAATATACAACACTGTTTAATAGATTGTGTGACAATCAAATAACCGGTTAAATAAGTTTTTTTTTAACACGTTAAATAAGTTCTTTCAAGTGTTAAAATATAATTAAATTGATTGTTTGAAAATTTCACTATTTCGTAAATTGAAATTACATATTTTCAAAACCTTATACATTTAAAACTAGGATTAGTATGTATATGCGGTTTTCTATAATAATGAAAAGTAATAATGAAAGTGGATTGATTCTATGACGGTATCACCCCACCACCAAAGAGAGAGACGGCAGCTTTAATATCGCGCATTCATAGCTTTTCTCGCCAAAACATAATTCCGATTTTCGAATTCTTTACTCTCTCTCTCTCCCCGAATTTAAGGTTTCTCTCTCTCCCATACCATTCATCAACATAGTCCATCGATCCTCTTTCTTCCTTTCTTCCTCGCCTTCTCTCAGCTTGCTGCAGGTACTTTCCTTGCCACTTTTTCAAATTTTTAGCTCACAAATCCGTTTATCTGGATGATCTGTGCATCTCTTTTGTTTGATCTTTCTATTTTCTGATTTTTTTATAAAATTTAGCCATTCTGGTTGAATTGTTTGCTTAGGATTATTTTTGGTCAAATTCAATTCTATTTGTTATTCTGAATTTTGCTTTCAACTAAAGCGAAGTACCCTTTTCTTTTTTCTGAAGGAATACCTTGGTACAGGATATAAATTGTAACTTCCATGTGTAACAAGGACCGATCATTATCCAAGACAAAATTTGTTGCGGAGTTATAATTGTTCTTACCATTATTATTTATAACAGCACTCATTATATTACTTAATTTGATAATTTCTATTAGAGCGTGAATTGATTAATACTAGATGATCGATGTTTTGTTCATAAATTTTATTTTTCCCATTCAAAATTGGGTTTTGATCATATTTATTCACCAAGTCTTTCTGAGATATTATTGCCATATATTCTCCAATTCAATTTTTTTTTTTTTTTCAAATTACAGGTGAAGATAATTGCTTACCAAATTGAGAAGGAAGTAGTTGGCACTTCAACAAGGGAGAGAGAGTACTGGTTCGCAGAGGCAATTAAACTTCTGCGAGCTTAGAGTCCTCTCTCATTCTCTATTTATTTACTTATTTATTTATTCAAGACAGTAGTTCTTGATGCTATGCTTTGTGGCATCAAAATTTGGTGGTGCGAGTTGAGGATTACTTCAGGCAAGATTAAGTGAAAGAAAGAGATTTGAGCTGAAAGCCATGGGTGCTGTTTGTTGCTGTTTACATCCTGAGGATTTTGAGGATTATATGAATCCTAACAGTTCTGTATATAGAAACTGCATGTGTCTCAGTTGCTTTCTTCAGAATTTTCTACATGTGGTATGTTCCTTTATTCTTATCAAATGCCCATCCCCATGCTTATATTTGTAACGTTTGAATGAAGTTCGGAATCTCTCACTTCATGGCGCAGAACCAAGAATCTCATGTTTTTTTTCACATGACTAGTTTGCATCTTTACAATTCATGTTCACAGTATAATTCAAATATATCAAGGATCCAATTCATGTTCACTGTAGCATGAAAAAAATAGAGTAGATTAGAAAGTTGTCCCCTTAGTGTTGCAATATGACATCTGATTGTGCCACATATCGTTTATGGTCGGCTAAAGAGGTTCAGGAGTAAAAACATGTGGGAGAGAAAGTGGGTCGAAATAATTGATTATTGAGTATGCAAAAGAATTCTCATATTCGCTTTTGATTGAGGTTTTCTGCAATTGACATAGGAATTGCTATTATCTCTGGATGACTTGTGATTGTATGGCCATTGTTGCAGAATAAGATTGCTTGAGCTTTCTATTATTTGAATAATTTATTCTTTCCAAGGTTTGATCCCAAGTCCTGACTCCTCTTGTTGCTGGTGTAAGCCATTATAGCTGTGCAAATCATTTAGTATGGGCTCTTAGACAAGAAAGCAGATATGATAGCTGTCTCTAATTAAAATAGCATCAATCATCTTTTACAAATCTTTATTTGTAGCTGGAAGTGTGTCCACTTTAGGCCATAATTTCTTTGTGAAGGATTATTGATGTTTGCTTCTTTTGATCTTTGCGTAGTAGAAAAGGATTGCAATTTGGCTTACATTTTTATTTGAATGCACTTTGAACTTATATTTATTTAACAATTAACAGTAAGAATTTTTCATTAAGTATTCGCTAGAAAGGACTTCCGACCATTTTCCTTTTCCTTTTCCTCTTGGTTTTCTCATTTGTAGTATTCCTCATTATTTCGAAGAGGGGAAGTCCATTCTGTCCCTTCATCTATTCAGGGGGCAGCTTCTATGACTTCTTCTGCATCACTTGACAACTCTCTCTCAGATATGTACCGCTCTCCTCCAAGGCCATTGCCTTATGATGCCGATCCCAGATATTTTCGCTTGCAACGTGATGGTTTGGTCTCAAGACGTGAGAAGGGCTCAAGTCATGCACATGAAGAATCAGAGCCGTTAAGAGGCGATTTTGATGCTGATTCAGATTCCTTGAGTACAGGAGACAAATGGACTCCATCCACTTGCGAAGAAGGATCCAAAGAACAGCAAGCTAGATCTTCACTGAAGCTGTCATCAGCAAAATCACCTGTTGGAGTTGGATACATTTATTCATCATCAGAGGAAGAGGATGTATGTCCAACATGTCTTGATGGTAAGGGTTATAGTTTCACTGTAATTGGATCCTTTGGTGATGTCCAACTCCTCTGAGCATATTGACACGTCTCTGAAAAGAAACTAATTTTTGATTAAGTTGGAGGAGGCGTTGGGTGCTGGACCCCACTGCTTCGTTTGAATAGAAACTTGGATTCAGTTATGAATGACTATTATGGTTCTGATTTTTTTATTATTATTATCACAGCAATTTGTTAGTGAAAGAATATCATGACTGTATTAAATTCCAGGCCAAAAAAGACAAATTAGTTGAACAATGAGTGCTAAGTTATTAGAGCATAAAAAACAAGTTCTCATGATGTACGGTTTTGAACAAAAACTTATGAACTGGTTAAAATTCCTCTCCTCAGCTATCATCTTAAACACTGGACACTGAAAGTTTTGCCAATACCATTCCGATGTGTTAGATGGAAACTTTCAACTGTTGCCTGGTGTTGGTAGCGCAAGCATGACAAGCACCTGATTTAGGAGGCATGTTCCTATAATGTGTGTTTCTTCCCTAATCTAGTAACTTTTAACAATTGTAATTACTGATTGGCAACTTAAAATTGCAATCTTGAAATATGAAGTTGCAGTCTTTATGATGTAATGCTTGTTGATATAAACTGTTTTATTATGCTATGAGCATTTGCTTTTGCATAGTAGAGGTATTGAATTACCCTTGTTTCCTTGCGTGTGCAGAATATACTCCGGAGAATCCTAAGATAGTGACAAAGTGCTCACACCATTTCCATCTTGGTTGCATTTATGAGTGGATGGAGAGAAGTGACAGCTGCCCAGTCTGTGGCAAGGTAACACCTGCTTTATCTTGGCTTGCTTGGCTATTTTTCAGAATTTATACTTCTCAGCCTGCTATAGAGGAGCTTTCTAATAATTTTCTTTCTTCTATTTGCTCATTTATTTTGTTTGAACTCCTTTTTTTTTTTTAATTTTTATTTAGAACATCTTAATTGGCCCTTAAAAATGGAAATAGTTTTAAGCTATTTCTGTTCCCTAGTTATTGGGGGTCCTGAATCTAGTGTCTTTCTTGGGTATATAGGCTTCATGCCAAGATATTAACCAGGCACATCCTTTTACTGCTTCAGCATATCTGCAAAGTTCAGTATCATTTACATTTTTATGCCTTAGCTGAAGTCGTTGATTTCAGTGCATGGGATCAGTTGCAAACCGTTTGTCATGTCTGCTTGTATGTAAATCTTGTTGATGATTTAGTAATGCATTCAATTAAAATTATGAATTTGAGGTTTTTAGCTGGTATAGGAGTTGATCCATGTATATGATATTCTCCATTATCTCTTATTATGGCTTCTTAAAAGTTAGCGGTTACAATTATATTATATTCTCCTACAATTATGAATGTTTCTGCGCCTTCTATTGACTGTAAAATTCTCCATTGTGATATTATGCTAGGTGTTAACTTCTACATTAACTAATCATGCCACAATGGCGTCCCATATTTGTTGCCAAACAACCAAATTAGCTCAATAAAAGCATTCTAGTTCACATGTAAGTAAAGTCAGAGGTTGTCAGATCAGGCACTTGATGCATTTGAAATGTGGCTAGGTATCAGTTTTGGTTATCGAAAATATTGCTATGACATAAAAATAACATTTGTTGTATCTTTTTTCTGGCATCTTTTGGTTTCACGATGATTTACTAAACACCATACAGCTACTATGTTAATTTTTATAACATTAGCCAGTATATTCTCAGAAAAAAAATCACATTCCTCAAAGCGAAAACACTAAACAGCATTATTTTTTGAACTTTTCCATTGATTTGGTGTCTAGTAGGAATGATCTTCTAGGATTTTAGGAATACTCTTACAATAACCACATTGTACACAATTTCTTATTACATTACCATTTGCTAATTATATTTTTCATAATATAATTGCGCGATGTTCAAATATCAAAACAGTAGCTTTTGTGTTTTTAAGCTGTACATCCATCATGTTTGCCTAAACGTATGTTGTTTGACTGAATTCAGCAATTGATTTGGGTGGTATTGCAGGTAATGGTATTCGATGAGACGACTTGATCCTGCTTCAAAGGTAAGTGTCGTGGATGAAACCAGCTACAGAAGAAGAAGAAAGAAAACCAGAAAGACAATAGTAGAGTACTTTGTGAATATAGAAGGTTGAAGTGTTTGTTGTTATCCCTGGTAAATATAAAAAGAAAACTTGTGCTGATAACTTTTGTTTCAACAAATATTCTCTCAACAAAATGTCTTCAAAATTTTCATACATGTCAATCTGGTTTGGCTCTTATCTAGTGTTTGACATTCAATCTCCCCTACAAATGTATAAAATTGGTAAATAAATAGATTGGTGAAGTGAAGGGAAATAATATGTGTATATAATATATCCTCAAGTCCCTAAATATTTTGCTGTTTTTGCACATCGGCCTCTTAATATTTTATTTTTATGCGGTAAGTCCTTGATCGTTTATAAACATAAACATTGAATCCTCAGAAAGCTTAATTGAGCCCTTTGATCAAGGGCTCAATTATTGACGGCTCAATGTACAGGATTATGAACTGTTAAAACCTCAATGTGTAAAAATAAAAGATAAGGGCTTCAGGTTGATTTAATTCAATTATTTAGTGTGAACTGGAAATGCATAAATGTTAGAATTCCTAGGGTCATCAATTTTCTATGCAATCTACTATTCAATTCATGACATAATTATCTTAGTCAAGTCTTCTAATTAGAAAGTAAAGAAGGGTTAAAATATGATGTTTCTTTTCTTTATAACAGATTAAGTGTTCACCAAGTATGTTAGAAAATGATATGTAGAATATAGTAATGCATTCAATTAATTTTCCTTTATTGTGTCCAATAATGATTCAATTTTTATCCTATTTTCTTCGGTTTATTGGTTGTGGGATCGTTTTCCAAGACATTGGTGTACCACCAATACTATAAATTAATTATAGAAAATACCAAGAATAATTTCAGAACAAAAATTAATTATTAAAGAGCGATTAATGGGGCTCTTATTGGATAGTGGACCATGTTTTTTGACAATCCAACCGTGTAAGCCTAACTTTGGTCTCTTGGATGTAAAGTTAACATGATTCTTATTTGGATTAGATTTCTCGGATTACCTATTCAGTACTATAACACTCTTTCTTACTGAATTGGGTTGAATGATGGGTGAGGTTCATCATATGGATAAACACATAATCGAATTGCAACAAGGTAAATTTGCTAGAATGTGTGTTGAGATAGATGTGAATAAACCCATGCTTGCTAAGTATAAACTAAGGAATGTGGTTTATTGGATTGAATATAAGGGTCTCCATAACATTTTCTATGGATGTCGGATGTACGGGTATAGTCATGAGTATTGTACTTTGTCTGTCAATAAAGAAGGTGAAGAAGATGGTAATCAGAACAAAAACTTGCATGAATCTAATGTTAATAATGTCTTTAGAGTAGAAATTGTAACGATTACTGTCCGTCCCTAGATGACATCGAAAACGGTCGGCTTGCCGAAGGTAGAAAAATCCTAATAATCTCGAGAAGCAAGACACCGAGTAGAAATTTAAGATTTCCTCGATTACAGGGATAGTGAATCTGTCTTTTATAGTTTTACTGTTGCGCTTCATGTAATCAATACATATCCTCTAAGTGTTGTCATTTTTTTTTACTATGTACCACATGCGAGGAATATAGACTTATACTATGCTTTATTGTTCCATTATCCATTAATTTCTGAACCATTAGGGGAGTGTTTATATGGTCTCACATTGATAGGTCAAGTTCCCTCTATTAGGGGAATTTGGTGGCCATGAGCTCTTTGTAGGGGTAAGGTTGTTATTTTGTTAAATATGGATTTGAATTCTTCAAGTAGGGGTTCTAGTTCTTGGGGATAGGAAAAGATTCTTATTCACTTTACTTAGAACTAGTTGAATTTGAGCTATATAGGCATTGTAACCATGATTTAACATTCTAAGCATATTGCTCTTTGATATCACTTTGACAGTAGTAGTATCAGTGACCCCCTTTAATTGATAAGGTTAGTGACCTAAGGTAAAGGCCATACTCAAAGAGCTAAAGTTCCATGTAATATCTCCTAAAGTATGTAGCCATTAAATGTCCAACACCATTTCACAACCCCCAAATGTCATAACTAGGAAGTCTACTACAAATTCACACCCCTGGACCTTCCTCTTAAATTGTTCACACGTGTAATGACATACCATTTCTTGTCCATTAGCTACTGCAATCCTAACCTGTTCAATAGCTAGCAATTTGCACCCCACTCCTTTAGCAATTGTGGAATCTTAAAAGTTGTGTGTACTACCCTAGTCTGCTAAAACATAGAGAGATTTTCATTTGTAACCTCCTACCAGTCTCATTGTTTGAGGAGATGCCTCATGTAAGCTTCCTATGGAACATAGAGAAATAATAGGAACTTCAATCATGCCCTCTAAAGTTTCCATTTTTGCCTATGCTCCCCATCTGGACATTATTAGACCATGATCATGTTTAAGTCACTACGCCAAATAGCCTCTTAGACGACGGTTAAAAACCATCATCCCGCGCGAAATAAAACTGTCACGGGGCTCGCTGCCGTCTGTTGCACCTTCAGACGACGGTTAGGTTCTGTCATGTGAAGACACGACACATGACATTAGCCTATTTGCGTACTGTCATCTTACTCTTGTTACGATGCAGCTTATTTATTACCACCGTCACCTTTAATGTCATCACATGACATACTAATAATTAAAATCATCAAGTTGACGTGTGGAAAATTGGCATATTGAATTTGCGATGACAGTTCGTGTAATAATTTCTGTCGTTCTAGTTTGTTTTAGATGGCATAGGTCTTAATCAATCGTGTCAATGGATTTATTTTCAGATGACAGATTCGTTTATTTTAATGTCTTTTTATTGTTGTTTAAATGACATTTTTTAAAAATAAAATGTCACTTTTTGCCTTCTTCTTCTTATGAATTTCTGGTTTTTACCTGAATAATAAAACATACTCAAATGAACATGAAATTATGTATATCAATGGTTTTAATTTTATTGGAGACCAATGCACATAATCTGTTTACATTTGTACACATAAATTTATGAATTAAAACTAAAATAAAATAACCAATACATATCCAAATTCCGAAACAAATCGATCTTGATGTATCTCCATATCTTGGAGCCATTATTAGGCCTATAATCCTAAAGTCTTGATATCTGCAAAACCCAAAGCTGGTCATTAATACACTAGCATCATTACACAAAACCCTAAACGCACTAAGGACCCTTCCCCTTTCATGACCTTTCACTTAGCCACTATCATATCAGTATAAATAATAAGCATGTCTATCATTCAGTATCCATATATTCAATCCAGAAAACTTACATTGTATAATGGCTCCCCTTGCGAGTGTTCAGGAACAGGTAATTTCTGACATGGAGAAATTGTACATGGAGAACCCAGGGTGGCTTCTAGCCATCGATGGTATGTCAATCCATATTTTCTTCTTTAACTCTTCCTGTTTTCTTCTTTCTACTTGTAATGATTCTTCTTATCTTGGATGATAACAGGTCCTCTGGATGATAGCTTCTTAAAATGGGCGGTCCGAATAAAAGGCCCCAATACACCCCATATGAAAAAGGTGTATTTGAAATCAGAATCAGCTACCCTTTGGAGTTCCTAAATAGATCTCCAACAGTAATATTAACTTATCTCATTAAGATATATAAACCTACATAACATTGTATACACATACATTAATCAATGTCTCCTCTTATTCTCAGTTTCGCTTCTGGAATAAGATCTATCATCTTAACGTGGCTCCCGAGGGATGATTTATCTTCCCCGTCTCCTTACTCACCCTCCCTATCCCACTGCCATGGTATAGATATGCCACCATTTATCTAGTTCATTTGATAAACACTTAATCATATTTGTGATCTAATTATTCTATGCATTTTGTAGTTGTTGTGGCACATATATGATCCACTACTACAACCCCACATTGAGGCATCATTTCCTGGGCAAGAAGAAGTTGCTGAGCAATACCTCAGCAACATGGCAGATTATGAGGGGCTCGCCTGGAGATGGACTAAGGAGCATGCAATATGGATATGAGCTCCAAATATGGTTCTCTTTGAAACTCCAAATCACAATCACATAGTAAAGGAGATTTGGAATTTCAATTATAATCGAAAGGCAACAATCATCCCCTCCTTTTGTAATATAACGTAGAGCTTGTTATTCAGTTCGTATGTATATGTATATTCAAGTCATATCAAAAGACATCTTATTGTTTGCAAGGCATATCATGTTTATGGCCAATCATATGATTCATTCACATACTCAAAACTTGTGCTGCTAGCATCGAAAACCCATCACCATTCTGAATGATTTCAATCAGATAACAAGCCAAGTGGAAGATATATCGTAAACCTATCTCAAACATAAACATGCTTCATACACATACACATACTCAGTCAGTTCTAGCAGTATAACCCGTAGGTATAAGAGTATGGCCCAGCTCAATGAAAATTCATGCATATACTCAATAAGTTGTAGCTTCCTAAACAGTTCTATCCAACCAATCAGTTCATAGCTTTATAAACAGAACATCAAACATAAACATGCTTCATACACATACACATACTCAATCATTTCATAGCAATATAACTCACATTCATACCAATCACTTTATGCATGGTTAAGGTATTCAACCAATCAGTTAATAGCAATGCACATACATAACCCTTTACAATATACTTGCCACTTGGATTGTACTAGTTGAAAAGTGAGCACGGTGATGAAGTTTGCGATGCTGTAACCACAAGTTCATAACTTATGCTGATAACATCGAAAATCCATCACTATTCTGAATGGTTTCAATCAGATAACAAGCCAAGTGGAAGATATATCGTAAACTTATCTCAGCATCACCCACAACAACATCATATATGTAACTAATCAGTTACATGCCCAATGAATATTCATACATATACTCAATCAGTTCTAGCTTCCTAAACAGAACATAAAACATAAATATGCTTTATACACATACTCATACTCAATCAGTTCTAGCAGTATAGCTCATAGGTATAAAAGTATTCCCATATGACAATGAACATTCATAGCTTTAGACTATGCCTAATCATCTACATGCCTAATGAACATTCATAGCAATGCACATACATAACCCTTTACAATATACTTGCCACTTGGATTATACTCGTTGAAAAGTGAGCACGGTGATGAAGTTTGCGATGTTGTAACCACAAGTTCATAACTTATACTGAGCACATACTGGTGTCTTAACACAAATTTATCATCACACCAAAATCATAAGTTTTTAGCTCTCTTCTTTGCTACTCTGCCTCAGTTAAACATATGGTTTTGGGTTGAGTAGGGGTCCTTGTAGTTGCTAAGCTAGTTTTGTTGGTGATAGGTGAAATTAGTATATAATAAATAACAACTTGTATTAATGTTTGAAGGACGAATAATCTATTTAAAAGGCTTAAAATCTAATAAAACATGTTTATTGTGCAGACTATTCTTAGAGAGGTTATGCCTGCTCGTCGGATGAGTCCACAATGTTTGCAGGAGGAAAAGGAGAGCAAAAATAAGAACATGGTGAAGATTGAGAACCACTAGTTAGGTGAAGCATGGGTCCAATATTCTGTAATCGATCTTCACCCATACAAAGACCTTTCTGGATTGAAGAATTAATTAGCAGTGTCTCATTGTGAACAAAGATAACAATGATAGAGAGTGGGAAATGTTTGTCTACTAGGCAGCTTCTGTTGTGTCAGAATATTCTACGAATCCCATACCTCTTTGATTTCTAAACGATTACCTCTATGATTTCTGAACAATTATTGTCTATGTAAAAAGGCTGTTTAAAGAGCCCTGTGTGGAATGATTTTGCATCAGATTTGGATATTTGAAAAACTAGTTTCTGATTTTGTTTCTACTACTTTGAAGTTTATTTTTATAATAATGGTTTATTTTCATTCATCTTTTGTCTTTAATTACTTAATTATGAGTGAGTAAACTTCCAAACAGGTGGAAGCTGGTCCAGAATAGGTAGGGAATGGGTTAACTCTTCTCCTTTTTTAAGTAAGTATATTTTATGTTGGTTGTTTAATGGTTGATTAAATTTAATAGGCGTAGCTAACCTATTACCGTAGTTAAATAGTTAAGAGTAGACTCTAATTGGAAAGCTGAACCCCCATTAAGCACATACAATTAGAAATGGAGACATGGATAACTGTATGCTAAGAGTTTTTACTTAGTGCTTAAATGCTCTTTTATTCTTAAAGCTTGGAAATACATTAAACTCAAGGAGAGAAGTGCATGTTCACTATCATTCCTGGCCATTCTATCTGCATATTCTTCATAATATGAAAGCAAGAAATTTATAATCATCATTCTTTAATATAGTTAGTATTTCAATTATATTCTCAAACTTGCAATTAAACACTCAGCTCAATATGGAATGGTTATTTGCTCTGAGATGTGACTGTTCTTAATCAGTTTAGTATGCTGGCCTTATGTTGCCGTCGTAGCGGACGAAGCTTTGCCCTACGACCATTAGCTTTTGGAAGGTTAGGGGGGGGATTGGTTGGCAGTTCAGTCGAGTGGTTGGCATGTCATCCTCTTTGCTAGGGCGGTGATATAACCACTTCTACGTTCATAGATTTCACTTGGGACGACATGTGATGAAACTGTATGAGGTATCCCGTTAGTGGCTCAATTGGTTGATACTTTACATCATTCAGGTCGGATCTAATCCTATTGGCTTTGACTATTCTGATGAATCGGGCTACGAATAGGTCTTTGAGAAAGTCGAATGAGTTGACGGGCCTGGGATCTAACCCCCGGTACCATTCTTAGGTGACTCCAACAAAGGCCATTGGAAAGACTTTGCCCATAACACGGTCCTCTTTTGAATAGAGGTTGCTCATGCTCATGAACGTGGCGCAATGTTTGTTAGGGCCCTCAATTCATATGTAGGAGGGGAGACATGGGGTTTTCCAGTTCCTAGGGAAGTTGGCTTCTATGATTCGTTGAACTCGAGGGGTCTTGCTAGATATTATTACATTCCAATTCCTTCCCGACACCTCCCAAGGAAAATCCGAAATTGGATCCAAAATTGACGGGTTATTATGAGCTTATCCATGCGGTTATGCACTTTTCGACAAGTCCGAGTCAAATAGCAATGGTTTGAAGCACTTATTTTTACACTATTTTGAAAACCCAAGGATTCAATCGTATGGATATGTAAAATACATCAATCTTAGCAGGAAAGGGAGGGAATCACATTCATGCATTTACGATTCATGTGACGATATTGATACTTCTGAAAGGAGTTATATTTGTCTACAACTCTTATATGATACCGGATAAAGCAAATCTGTGTTTTTGTTTTCCTTGTGATTGACCTGGAAGATGGGGAACATATGGGTAAAAGCTTGATAGAGCAATACTGCATGGAGGTAGAAGGCCTACGAGCCGTGAGCTTCTTTTCTTGGAGACGAAGCAATGGCGACATCTAGAGAATAAGCATCAGCTAACTCTATGCTAGCAACCATGGTATACAGAGGATGCGAGCGTTATCCGGAATGATTGGGCATAAAACGTCTGTAGGTGGATTTTTAAGTCTGCCATCAAATCCCAATAAGTTAATTAATAACTTAAAAAGTAATAGAACACTACTTGAAAAAGAAAATGACTCTTTTGCTCAGAAATGAAATGCTCCAAATGCTCATGGAAATTCTTGCTCTCATTAAGTAAAGCTTGATTTCTTCCCAAAAAAGTATCTACGTTTTCAAGTAAGATGGAATAGTTTTTTAAAGGGAAAAGTACAAAAATAAACCTTGTGGTTACATAAAAAATAATCACAAGGTTTATTTTTGTACTTTTCCCTTTTTTAAATAAAAAATAATTGATAATAGCAAAGCATATTGTTTCCTGCTTAGACTAACAAATCCACGAGAAATGATAATATCTTGGCCTAATGCATACCCAGCCCCCTAAAGTTGTCCGTTTTGTTCATTTAATCCTCCCACCTTACGGGACAACCCTTTAACCCCCTAAACTCCATAAAAATGTATTTCTCACCCCCTTAACTTGTCCAAATTTGTCATTTTACCCCTTCTCAACTCATCGAATATCCTATTTACCCCCTTAACTCCATAAAAGTGGTATTTCTCACCACTTATAATCCTATTTACCCTCTTAATTTCATAAAAATGGTATTTCTTATCCCTTTATAGTAGTAAAAAAAGTTGAATGGAGAAAGAACGAATAAAAAATACAAATAACAAGAACATTAATATAAACAAGTTAAATACATTATATGTAGGGATAATGTACCGAAATGGGCCTATGATTTTTGGGGAAGTATCAATTTAGGTTCCACTTTTATGGAAAACATAAATATAGGTTTAACGTTTAAAAAAAGTTATCAATTTAGGCTTCGATAACGGATTGTAAGGGGTGAAAAATACCACTTTTATGGAGTTAAGGGGGGTAAATAGAACATTCTATGAGTTGGGGGGATAAATGGACAAGTTAAGGGGGTGAGAAATACCATTTTTATGGAGTTTAGGGGGTTAAAGGGTTGTCCCGTAAGATGAGGGGGTTAAATGAACAAAACGGACAATTTTAGGGGGCTGGGTATGCATTAGGCCTAATATCTTCTATTCACCTTAGGGCATGAGCTGATGACAGCCATATGCACCATATGCGTCCGCGTTCCCGAAGGCACCACTCTCTTTCAAAAGGATCTGTGGCATGTCAAGCCCTCATAAGGTTCTTCTTTGCATCGAATTAAACCATATGCTCCACCGCTTGTGCGATCTCCCATCAATTCCTTTGAGTTTCATTTTTGCAGACGTACTCCCCACCCTTCAATTCGAATTAGCAAAAGCAATGTTTCCTTGCATAATATGGATTCCAAACATTCATGATCTCGATGTGAATGAGTCATTCACAAATAAATTTTTAAAGACTGACTTGCCTTTTTCTTTTGTGTTTTTTTTGTAGAAATAAATCCTCCCTCTAGTTTACTAATTCGAAGGGTGCCTTGTGTGTCGTGTTGGGTGTTTCGGGAACACTTGGCATTAAGGGCGGTGGTTGCTCTCCTTTAGGGAGGGTATTGGTGGCTCCTATTTTGCCCATTTCCGTGGGAGCGTCCTCTTGCTAATGAGGTTTTTGGCCTAGAGGAGCTCCCACATCTTCTTATTGTCCTCCTGTATGGCCTTTTGGGTAGCCATCATTTTTCGCTGCGCCTCGGCTTGCCACATTTGGAATGCTGTTTTCATTAGCCTCACCGTGGGATTGTGAGACTCATCCTCGAAATCAGTTGCTACAATTACCCTATCCTCAAAGTTGAGGATAACCATCGCTGCTTCGACTTCCTTTTGCTTTTCTATCTGGCTGGTGCCTATGATGCACGGAAACGGAAACGGAAAACGCGATTTCTAAAAAACATAGGAAACGGAAACGTGGGGGAAACGTGTAAATATTAAAAATATAGAAGCATATTTATAAATATTAAAAAATATAATAAATATAAAAATAATCATAAATTATAAATATATAAACTAATTATTGGTAAAATGAAAACAAATTAATGAAAAAACTACCAATTTAATAAAATAAACATGTTACTAATATCAAGTAACAATTAATTAATAAAAACAAATTTGTGTAAATATCAAAACTTGTAAAATTAAAGTCTTTAGCTAGAGAGTAAAAAAAAAGGAAATAACACTAAAATAATAAACAATATAAAAGCTAAGTGCAACCAACTCAAACATTCCAGAAACCTCTCTCCATCACACCATTCAAGGATGCATAGAAAAAAAAACTGAGAACAACGACGCAGGAACTTGATATCAAACTGGTATTGTGATTTCCAAAACCAGTCAAAGAAGAAGCAATCGCAATCCCCGCACGAAGAAGAAGAAAACCCAGACCAGACTCAAAGTCGCAAAACTCAGAAGAAGAAGAAGAAGAAGAAGAAGAAACCATGGAGTTACATGCGTTCAAGTCTGCAACCGTTTGAGTTTTGAATCTCTTTCAGATTTTGTATTTTGGAAACGTGTATCCAATTTTCTTTATTTACAGAAACGTGCCCGGAAACTGTTCGTTTGGCGTTTCCATTTCCCACATCTTGTGGAAATGTAGAAACGCTGCTTAAACAATGTTTCCATGCTTCATAGGCTGGTGCCAACCATTTCTTTGTTGGGGGTTGGCTCTGTTGGGGGAGGCGTTCCTACCATGTTGTTGTATCCTTGCTTTTTAGATGGATCTAAAGGAGTTTCAAATGGTCTAATCTATACTCACCGCACCAAATGATGAGAAGTTAGGATCAAGGAGTCACCTGCTGGACTTGTCTCTGGTCTAGTCCTTGGTATCTACGCCGAGAGCGGTCTTGAGTACACGCGAACGCGGCGGGTAAGGAGGCTTGGCAACGAGCAGATGGTGCGCGTGAGAAGTTTACGTGGGGCTTTTAGCCCCTATGCTTCATCACATGGTAAATTGCTTAGCTAAGAATAGAAAGAGATGCGGGATAGGGAGAGAAACTCAGAGGAAGAAGAAGCTGCTCATTTCATTCATCACAGAAAGTACCACAAATTACAGCTTATAGGGGTCTCCCCCAACGATAACTAACTGAGCTAACAACTGATTGACATGTGTGTACCTTTCAGCTTACTGCTAACTAACTAATACCATCAAAACGCAAAATACAGTTAATTAAACGCTTAACTAAATTCACTGCATATCATAAACACACCCAAATGATCAGCACAATAGTTCAATTTTGGCAGCAATTTTAGGTGTTTATAAGACTAGACCATGGAAAATAAATATATTAAAACAACAGGAAAAAACAATTTGATCTTGTGATAAAAGCACATTTTATTTCCTGTATATCTGTTATGTATACATTTGACAGAATATATGTATATATATATGTATATATAGTTGAAGGCATAAGAAGATACATAGTATGATGAAGCGAAACTTTGAATGCCAATATCCCTTTTATTGTACAACTGCTGCAAATAGATTAATTTCAAGCAACTTCAAAAGCTCTCAGGAAAACCTCTGAGGGCTGTCCACCACTCAACTTGTGCTTCCCATTAATCTGTTTCAAAAGAAAGTTCTCAGCTCATACAAATTCGTGTATAGTACAACAAATAATATGAAAATTAGACTAATTACATACCACGTAATAAGGTACTCCTGTGATATTCGCTGAGTATTTCTCAAGGTCCTCAGTGACCTTCAAAGAATCATCAAGCACAAGTTCAGCACAAACTTTTAAGATCAATCAGAATCAGGTAATAGTGTTCAAATGGAGATGCAATGTCAAAGAAATAATGCAAGAACCAGACAGATCGAGGTCACGATCTGTTTGATTGCTTTAATAAAGTACGGGAGGGACAGAATTTCGTGTTATGATTTGCAAGATTGAAACTTTTCTCTATGTTGATGATGCTTATCAACCAAAGAAGCAACAAACGTAAAAACATTGAACAGTTTTTTTTAACAGTTTGCAAAAGACATTGTAGTAAACGACGACGACATAATTTTAGGTGTCTTTATGATGATCCGTTGGAGGGGAAAAAAAATTAGAAGAGTACAAACCTCCTTGACTCCGTTATTGGGATCTTCAAGGAATTCTGCTGCTCCCTGTACACCAACTTTTGCAGCACATTCTAGAAGAAATTCCCTGCATTAATCATGAGTTTCAGCAAGCACTCACTGTTTTAGAACGTTTAATGAACAAAAGAACAACTTGTCTAATGTAACGAGATAACTCTGTTGCGTGTAGGATGTGAAATTTTACTTTTCACTTTGAACATTATTATCCCAATCAGGAACTAATTAACTGTACCATGGATATAAATCATAGCTGAATTGTAGAATGTAAAAAGCTCTCATCTTGTAGCAGCTAACCTTACAAAGCTTTCATGAAGCTTATTTCATCTATGTGCAAATACTAATTCACTTTCATGAGATTACCAATTGACTGACCAGTCAAAGTGAATCCGTTATCAGAAGACTCTAATTTCCAGATTCTCATACTAGTGCATTACAATTCCAGTTCAAATTAAATAAAGAGAACATGAAATATCATGAAAAAGATAAATATCAAAGCTTATGATTTAGTTGGACATAAACCTAGCTGTTTCATCAAACCTGCACTTACTTATCACCAACGTATTTAGCCTGCGTGAAGTAACCAAGGAAGAGCTCCTCCACAAGTTCATGCTGCTTATCGCCCTGTTGTCCTGCAAAATATATAAGCCTGTGGCTGTCTAAAGTGTTGCCCCTGTATAAATCCAGAAACAATGTTGATGGTTACTTAACTGATAAACATAGTGACCATATATGAATACGAAATGAAATTTCGTTCTTACGTGAGACCGGATAGGTTGTATTCCATACCAAGACCCCTAAATATCTGCAGTTATCATAATAGCTTGAGTAAGTACCAGCCCAATCAAAATGGCATTGCTTATGATAACGTGTGCATAGATAACTTATAAAGAAGAACCAGAAAATAAGAGGCAACCTCTGTCATTCGAGCCATAATTCCTTCTGTTCGAGATCCAAACTTTTCCCTATAGTACTGCAACTTATTTACACCTTCTTTTGGGGCAGAAGGGTTAAGATAAAACGGATGCCATTTGATCTGCAAACTAAATTGGAATAAAGTTAGACTGAAGCTTATCAGATTCAGATCAATGTCTTAAAAAAAAAGAGAGACCTTAATGAAGGAGAATGACCTCAAAATCAAATCGATCTTTTGAAGCAGCTAATGCTCTGTCTAAATTTTTCTTGCCAACAAAGCACCATGGGCATACAGTGTCTGAACTGATATCAATTCGAATAGGTTTCTTCCCACTGTTGGTGCTGGTTGGCTGAGCCATGATTCTCGAGTATCTAGCCTTTCTAACAGAAAAGCTAAATCAGGTTGTGAATCAGTAGATTTAAAAGTTATTTCTTCAATTTAAATTCTACTGAAAACATAATTAGATGATCAAAAGATCTCAGTAGTCGTTACAGAAAAATACTGCACAAAATTAATTAACTATTAAGAAACACAATAAGGGGATAGTTTGAACTAGTAAACCCGGTTAATATCAGATTCTGTAATCTCACATCCTGGTGGAGCAAAATTGTCTCTTAACTATTGATTCTATCCATCCTTAAAAATACTTATAACTGATGTCTACTTCACCATTTCCGCTATATCTTTCCAGCACAGAAGACGAATCATTGATTTGCTTTAAAACAAAGTGGGAGCTGTCAAGGAACCATTTAACCCAAAAGCTTAAACTAATAGTTAAGACTCAAGAATAATTTTTATTAGCACCAGCCCTCTGTACCTTGTATTGAAATTTAATCAATAAATGGGAGTTATCAGGACATTAACTCTAGACATCTTGGACTAGAAGCCATGAAGAACTATTTAACCCAAAAGTCTATACAGATAGATAAGGCTCTAAGAACAGTTTTTTTTCATCTGTAACAGGCGAATCCTAACTCAAGAAGAATCCTCAAACAATTTTTATTATCTCTAACAAGCGAATTTTAGCTAAATGTATGCCTGCAGTTAGGGAGATACATTGGAGGCGTATTGTGAGTTGGCAATATTACTTGCAATCAAAACGCAGGATCAACAATGAAATGTAAAGGAAATGAATTAAAACAGTTAAGAAGACCTAGAATATAAAAACCAGCAACCAACAAAGAAAAAGATCAAAACATGGTGAGAATTGGGGAGTAAAATGATATAGAAAAGATCGATAAATGAAAATAAAGCAGGAATTAGAAAAAGGGGTTTATATTTACCGTGAAGAAGAATAAGGATGATGAAGCAGGGATTTTGTGAAGAGGTACCAAACGCATTGGCAATGGAAAATTATAAGGAAATGAAATTGCTTAGCTATTGGATAAAGGTATTCATTCGTTCGTTGTCTGTTTGACCATTTCAGCATTTCTTTACCTACCCCATTACCAGAATAGAAGTGCTTTTTTCTTTAAATAAATAAATAAATAAATATTGATTGCAAGAAAAAGGTACATTATAATTCCACATGTTCAATTCGATTTCCAACCCCATCAAAATTTCACCCTCATTAGTAGTTGATATGTAAATTCCACTGTAAACGTTCATCCAAGTCTGTGGTTTACTCTGACCTTGAGAGTGGATAGACCTACCATTACCTAAACTTTTATCCTACCAAAAAAAATAATAATTCCACATATTTAAACACATGATACTTTTAATTCGAAAAAAAAAATCTTCAAAAATTACAATAAAAAAGTGAGCTGCTAAATTATCATACCAAGTAAGGTTTGATTGAGTAGTTAGGGGCCACATATTACTTAAGTTAGTTGTCGAGTTCGAGTTCTAACGAGTTGAACACTTATAATATTCAATGCATATGAAGTATTAGATGTACGATATGCCATAAATTGATTCTGAACATGTAATATAAAACCGACCTAGTAGAGTTTAAACCCATTTATGGAAAGACGGATGTCGTTTTCATGAGAAAGTTGTCACCGCTACAGGTATAACAGGGATCAAGAGAACGAAAGCATATTAACGATTAATAGGAGGGTGCAAGACTATTTTCGCCAAACATGTTGGATGAAATTGGAACAATATGGTAAGAGACAAAAGTTGTTCAACCTTAAAACACCATTCATGGAAAGTTGAATGTTGTTTCATAGAAGCGTGTTAATAGTAAAATACAATTTGAAGGCACGATCGAACATTAATGAGAGAGTTGAAGTTGCTTTGTGATGAAAGCGACCGACGGAAGGACATTATTAGGATAAGAGGCTGATATAACTGAGAGAGTGTTTGTAACGACCCGATTCGGAGTGGGTGGCGCCGGGGTAAGAAGACCTGAGCAAGGAGCGGCCCTAAGGGATGACGATGGGGGCAGGAATGAACTGAATCTCACATCGGAAGTGGAGAGGGAGTGATTGAGGCTTATTAGTAAGATGAGAATCCAATGCATGCAGACGCGTTTTAAAGCCGTGAGGCCCAATGTGTTGGAATTGGGCCAGAGCGGACAATATCTACATGGTATTGGACCAGAGTGTTACAGTGTTTGGTTAGCTAAAAAAGCATCATGAAAGGGGAATGATAATGTGAATGAGTTATTTTCATTTAGAGTGTTTGGTTAACCAAATTTAATTAGAAAATGAGAATGTGATTCGTCTAAACTAGAAATGACTCATTTCCTCCCTAATATTTTTTTCTTCTTCTCAATTGGTGCTGAGTTTTTTTTTTTTTTTTTCATTTTTTAAATTTAATTCATTCCACTTAGGTTTTTTATATATAATTTTATTTCTATTTCCTATTTAATCATGTCACTGCAAATTTATATTAGTATATTGTGAAGGATTATTTTATTATTAATATACTTTTACTATTTTGTATAATACAAATTAATTTTTATTTTTCAGGTTTGTTAGTTATTAATAATTTTATTTTTATTTACCTGTTAAATATATTATTATCTAATTAATTTTAATTTTATCACGTTTTAACTCCGATTCCAAAATTTGAACCAAACACTTTTAAAAATAATTGAATTTTGATTTGAGATAAAACCAAACGAAAGAAATAAATAGGTATTCTGATTCTGATGCCATAGCATTCCGATTTCGATTCCAATTCCGATTCCGAAGTTTGAACTAAACCCCCTCTAAAATAAAACCAAGAAATCAACAAATCAAATACACGCATTAACGATCAACGAGAGCTAGGAATTCATTTTCGCTTAGCTCGCCAAACAGATTGACATTACTGGGTTAAATGTGTGCATCCAAACAAATGACGGACGTCAATGCATCGTAGTATTTGTGGTAGACTGCTAAGACTGCATTGCGTTAGAGTGGTGTGGATTTGAAAGTACCTTATCTCAGCTAGGAGATCAGACTACGACTACGTAATTAGAAAGATTTTAAGAGTGACGAAGGAAATGACGCACGGTGAAGGAGAGGGAAAAGAGAGAGGAACATAGACAATACCAAGGATCCATGAATGATATTGGAATTTGGCAACGTGTTTGTAAAAGCGATGTCATTAGGGTATCTGTTGTAAACGTACTCGCGGGGTGTTTCTAGAATTATGCTTACAAGGGAATTTCGGTCTATGCAACTAAGAAATGACACAAAAGAGCACACGAGCAAGAAGAAATGAGGAAGTCTGACTGGTGAAGAAACTAGAGAAGACGAAAATGTCTGAAAACTAGGAGGACATCGATGGATCAAATGAGCTCAATTGGAAATTTTGGACATTTATGTTCAATTTTATTGTTGGTCGTCTCTGCCTTTTATCGATGACGGATAAGAAAGTGCTCTTGAAATCAGTAGCTCTAACTTTGTTGTCTTTTTTCATGAGTACTTTCCTCCTTCTAGGGTTTATTTGTGATGAGCTCCAAAAGATGATGAATTCGTTCTGGTGGGGTACGAAGAGTGGAGATAGAAGAAATATTCATTGGTTTAGTTGGAGTAAGCTCTGTTAGTCAACAAAGCGAGGAGGTTTAGGGTTTTAGGATCTTTGAGATTTCATTGTCCCGCTTCTTGGAAAGCAAAGTTGTAAATTTATTACAAAACCACACATAATGGCTAGTTAGGTGTTCAAAGCCAAATCTTACCGTCAGGATACTTTCTTATCGTCCAAACTAGACACTAATCCTAGTTATGTTTAGAGGAATATGTGAGAGTCTAAATTGGTTCTTGCTCAAGATTTGAGGTGTAGGATTGTGAATGGTGCTTATATTCGAGTTTAGAGGGATCCATGACTGCCTAATGCTTCTAATTTCATGATTAGTTCATCTTGTATAGCTGAGCTTGAGAATTACAAGGTTGATGATCTTTTTATTGATGGCACACGAACATGGGACAAAGAGAAGATTCATTCGTTGTTAAACCCAGTGGAGGCTAGAGCTGTTTGTCAAATAATTTTTCCTTATTGTATACAAGGTTGTTTATATGGAGTTTGACTAAAGATGGTATTTACAAATCTAAGTTAGGGTATAAGGTTATTGAAAGGAGGCACGAGGAAGGTAGTTTAGAGGATGGTTGTAAAAAGCTTTGGGAACTAAAAATTCCTCCAAAAGTTAAGGATTTTCTCTGGAAACTCTATGCACAATGCTTTCCTTTAACTTGTGCTTTGTGTTGGCAGGATAACGAAGTCGATTGGCACATGCTTGTTTCTTGCCCTTTTAATGTTTCGTGTTAGGGTGTGAATGGAATCACTGTTCCAAACGCCACTATCAAAACTATTAGCAATTGGTTTTTTAATGCTTGTGTATTCTCGATCTAGTGATTATTTGTCCCTTGTGGCTGATGTTTTTTGGACAATTTGAAATGAGAGGAACAATACAATATGTAATGAGAAGGTTACACCTACTGGTTTTGTTGTTCGCGCAACTATACGCTTTCTAATTGATTGGAAGGCTAGCGATGAAGTTCCAATGAGAATGTGACCAGCAATTGGTGAGCGTAATATTCGATGGAATGCGTCTAGTAATGGTATTGTTAAATGCAACATATATGCTTCTATTTTCAATTTGAGAATTGTTATGGTACAGGAGTCGTGGTACGAAGGGAAAACAACAATTTTGTAACATATAAAAACTTTTATCTAGATGGTTTGCTTGATGTTAGGACTGTTGAAACGTTAGCTCTTTCGTCTTGCTCTAAAATGGCTTTGTTCACTCAATCTTATGAATGTGGTGATTGAATCAGATGACAAGTCGGTTGAGGATAATTTTCATTGGAATTTTCAAGTGTCTTATGCTTTACCATTAACAAATGGGGTGGCTGATATGATTACTCGCCCTTAATGCTTTAGTTTCTTTTATAATGATTCACCTTATTCATTATTAAGGTTTCTCATTTTCAAAAGAAAAAGAATAGAGCATCTCCAATGGAATATAATGAACCACTCATTATACTCCTTTAATAAACTTACTCCCATTAAAGTGAGTTTAATATATTGATATTTTATCAACCACTCAATGTTTATTGAGCTTTTGATTATTTATATATATATTATTTTTTATTTTTAAAATAATATGATTTGTTTAATTAATTGGTGAATCCTTTATGATTGGTAGATCCATTATAATTGGGTGGTTATAGAGTTCAACCATTAAAGTTAAATAGTTTAATAAAATGATGTTTATTAAATTGATGATGTTATATGTATATGGAGTGGTTGTGAGTATAAACCATTAGAGCTGCTTATGTAATTAATAATAGAAAATCTTATTATAAAGTATTTGTGACACAATGTCAACGGCTGAACAAACCGGGTCTAGAAGAATCGAGAGGAGGTGACGTACGTGCTAATGATTTGGTTCGGAAATTGACCCGACCCATCTCCCAGATTCGTGGACATTGGCTTGGAAAATTGTCATCCCTTCGTCAATGCCTTCAATTCTCGTTTTACACACCTGACCATTTTCTTACATACATTTTCCCGATAAAGCTCAATCTACTTCCAATTTCAAACTTCAGACATCCTATTTCTCCGATTAAAAGGGTAAAGGTAATCTTTTTCTTTCAGCCACAGATTTTTTCCTCTTATTTTCCATCTTTCCTTTACGCACCGAATTCCTTTCTTTTCTTCTCTTTCGACTTTCTCATCTACCAAGCACGAATTTAGGCATCTTAATGTCAAATTGAGTCAGCGGATAGCTAATTCCATCTGCAATTGCAGTTGAAAACAGAAACTGTTTCCCTTCTTAAAATTGTACTCTTCAGTCTCATGCATTCTGTTTATTGATTGCAATTGATAGGGTTTTTGTTCGGTAAATACATTATTAAATGGATATTGATGGTATTGTTGGAGAGACCCCAAGGTCCGAGAAATTGCCGAGAAAAAGTGCAATTTATGTGTGGGGATATAACCATAGTGGGCAAACAGGCAGGAAGGGCGAGGTCCGCCAATTGCGGATTCCGAAGCAACTTTCTCCTGAGTTATTTGGGTGTCCAACTGGTGCAAATGCTCGCTGGTTTGATATAGCTTGTGGCCGAGAGCACACTGCAGCTGTGGCCTCTGATGGCTCGCTTTTCACTTGGGGTTTGGTTCCTTTTACTCATCGTCATTGCTTGTTTTATTGTGCATGCTGTTGTTCATTTTAGCACATAGTTTTGTTTTTTATGATTGATTTTCACAAATAGTATGTGTGTTCTTCTCATGGTTACTTGTTACTTATGATTTTGATCATTGTGTTGTGCTCTCTTAGAAGTTTCAAAGCCAATGTGGTTTTTCTTATTTCCCAGAATTTATAAAAAAAATTCAGTGCTGAATTCTAGTTTTTGGTCTAACATGGAGTTAGTTTGTGAACATTGATCCTTATGGCATACACTTAGGGAAAACAATATTTGCATCCTCATTATTTGGCTATATTTTGACTTTAGAGCATTTGGTGACATTTGGCCCTTAAGATTTGGTTTTGGATAAAATGTGCTTATTAGTGGATGGTGCTATGCTATCAATGCTTGAACGCCAGGATCCATGAAATTAAAGGTTAGGGGAGAAAGATCCAAACTTTTGGGGTACAAACATCAAGTTAAGACTCTTGGTGTTCAAACATGACATAATGTATTAAGGGGTACATTTTAACTAAAATCGAAGACCAGGGCCAAAGTTCACCAAATTGTAATCAAAGTCCGAATGTCAAATTTGACCGAGTACATGGATCTAGATATTGTTTTGCCCATACATCTGTTGTTATATTTGTTACAACAATTAAACTTGACACACCATAATAAATTTGTTGCATAATTGTTTGATCTTTCTGTTCGTGGCATATACTTGATTATTCATTTTCTTATGAATCATTGTATTGGGCACCCATTCAATGTAAGAAAAATAGGAATGTTAAACTTTCTTTAACATCAAAGGAATAAAAGAACGTTTTTAAATGTTTGACCAGGTGGTAATGAATTTGGTCAATTGGGAGATGGCACGGAGGATGGTAAGAAATACCCAACTAAAGTAACACAACTGGAGACAGAGTTTGTGAAATCTGTATCTTGTGGAGCACACTGTACTGCTGCTATTGCGGAACCTCGTAAAAATGACGGAACCATCTCAACAAGTAGACTTTGGGTTTGGGGACAAAACCAGGTATTTTACCCTATGAAAAATATGATTGTCAGTTTGAATATAGATATCCTTGTTCGTGCCTTCTCTTCCTCTGTGACTTGGGTGCAGTTGTGCTTTTTTTCAATAAATTTTCTACTAATCATTGCAGGGATCAAATTATCCACGATTATTTTGGGGGGCATTTGCGCCAAACACGGTATGTGATTTATCAGGTTCAACATTTTTTTGTTTTATAATAATAAAAACGTTCAGTGAACATCTTTAAGGGTTTTCAAGTGTTTATATTCATCATATTTTGAGTCCTGTATATTTTTGAGTTGTTAAAGTTAGAGTTAATTTTTACATTTTGATTTTTTTGTTATTATTTTTTAAGCAAGAAATAATCAGAATTATATTTCATTGCTCGTTGCTGTTGGAACAGCTACTGTGTTTGGATTTTTTGTTTATAACGAGTTGCTGGATATAATAGGTCTTAATGCTTAATTTTGTGCTCTCTAGTGTTATGGTTCCAAGTACTAGATACAATCAAACGTCAAAATGTCACCTTCGTGAAGGAATTAAATTTTTTGAGAACTCACAATGTAGACTTGCATATTTTTATTTTTAATTTTGTTGTCATTAATATTAAGAACTAATTAGATTTAAATTTTTCTTTTTAGATTATCAAACAAGTGTCCTGTGGTGCCGTTCATGTGGTGGCTTTATCTGAGGATGGGCTGCTACAAGCTTGGGGTAAATCCCATTCTAGATGCTTAATGTTATTAGTGAACTGCTTAATTTTTTTTATGAAGATATGCTTTTATCGGTGATGCTCAATCTAGCAACATTAACACATGTTATTGTTTAAAATTGGTCTGTAAGTATGCTTCATTTATCTAAATGAAGCAAGCAACAAGCTATTTAAACCAGTTTTAATCAGACTTTTCATGCTTTTGCTATACCAGGCTATAATGAATACGGTCAGCTTGGCAGAGGTTTTACTTGTGAAGGACTACAAAAGGCTCGTGTGATAAATGCTTATGCAAAGTTTCTTGATGAGGCTCCTGAGATTGTGAAAATTATCCAAGTTTCATGCGGAGAATATCATACGGCTGCCGTATCTGAAAAAGGCGAGGTGTAAGTTATCTGAAGGAACTCTTAAGTGGAGATAATTTCTATGTTTAAGTATGATAATTCTGGTTGTCCACATGACATATGTAACTGTCTTTGAAGGTTGGAAAAAATCTTCTTGTGGGATTCTCACGTCCATTCTGGAGATGGGATGCAATGGAATTGCGATGCATTCTAATATGCAAGTCTCTATTCCCTTAGCTTAGTCAAGCCATGAAAAACATAAATTTCTTTTCGACTTCCTTGTTTTCAATGTGTTATGTCAGTTTTAGCATTGGCTTCTTATATTACCAATTATCTTTTGGTTCTAAATAACAAATTTTGCTATGAATTGGACATTCTATTTTGTGATAATTCACTGTTAGCACTAATTCAAAAGTAGATATTGTTCATGACCACTTGTATGTATGCATATAATTGTAAATGAACCGATGTCTGGACATGCTTTGTAGTTATCTCGGGATTATATGAAACAGTGTGTAATTTTCTTTTAATGGAAGTTTAAATTACTGATATACTGACTACTGCATTTAAAGATCACTTGCTATGAGCAATTTGCTTAACTCTTGCATCCGAGTTTCTGGGGTATGATAGGAATTCATAACCGCTGTTTAGCTGCATTCTGCAGAACATTTCATGTTTACTTAGTTTTTTTTATGAAAGTCGAGAGTTGCATTTAACGATACTCAAGATTGCCAAATATTTATTTAATGTATCAGAAAGAGAGTTGATTTCTTTTAGATATGTAACTATCAAAGATATATTTGGTTACAGTCAGCTGTGGAGATTTGAGATATAATAGACTGAAAAATTGCAGTGTGCAAATAAAAGTTAGCATATAGTATTAGCAATAAATTTAGGAAGGGAGGTGGAAAAAATTGAGTTTTTGAACCATGTGGCACATGATCATGGGCCATACGTGGTGGCATTCCTATAATGGATGCAGATGCTAATTCTTTACTAGAGGTCTGCGTCGTTGTTGAGGACAATTAGGCGAATGTACTGTTTTCTTAGCTTTCTACTGTTTTTATTCTCCTCCTTTGTGATACCTTATTAGTTTTTCTTTCCAATAGTTAACGCCCCATTTTTTTTTCCTGCGGAGATCTGACTATATTTTTTCATTTACCATCAATTCAAGTGTAATCTGAAACCTGTTTGTTGTTGAATGGTACTTTATTATACATCATATCTCCTTTGTTTAGAACACTTTTCCTTTTGTTGACGACTCTTAGCTGATTCCTTGCAGCTATACATGGGGGTTGGGAAATATGGGCCAACTTGGGCACACTTCTCTTCAGTCAGGGGATAAAGAGTTACTGCCTAGGCGAGTTGTCGCCCTTGACGGAATTTTAATAACAGATGTTGCATGTGGAGGTGTACACACTTGTGCTGTGACTGAAAAAGGAGCTCTTTATGGTTGGGGAGGTGGTCAAGCCGGCCAATTAGGCCTTGGTCCCCAAGCTGGATCCTTTTCTTTCATTCCCAGTGAATCTGAACCAATCTTGCGAAATATTCCTGCATTGGTTCTCCCAACTAATGTGCAACTTGTTGCCTGTGGACATTGTCACACACTTGTTTCTTTGAAGGATGGAACAATACGTGGATGGGGTTATAATAGCTATGGACAGGCAGCAAATGAGAAAAGTACATACGCTTGGTATCCATCTCCTGTTGACTGGTATGATATTGATATATAGCTATTGTTATTTGATAGCTTCTTTGTAGTCATGAAGTTGATGGTAGTAACATTTTGCAGGTGTGTAGGGGAAGTGCGAAAACTAGCTGGTGGTGGTGGGCATTCGGCAGTTTTGACTGATGCTTTTTCGTTAAAAGAATTGTGTGAGTTTAGACTTGCAGATAATGTGACATTATCAAATGCTTCACAGATTGAGGAAGTTGCATCTAGAATTGGAGCAGATTCGTTAGCACGCCTCTGTGGAAGACTCAGGTATTGATCTTCGTATATGGTTAACGGATCTATGAAGGTTTGAATGATATGTTGTGACATGATGATTTGCAGGGAGCACGTGGTTGATGGGGGTGAAATGGAGTTTGAACATAAAGAGATCCCGAGAGGGAAGAATGGTAGCAGCAATTGAGGTTTGAGATTGCTGATCATTGTGTTGATGTATATAATACCAATTCCTGTTGAATGGGGGAAAACCCAATACTGTATAAACTTATGTACTTGTAGTCTGCTATGTAGTCTAGATGCTGTTGTTGTAGTATATGGTTATGACTGAAATTAATAGCCATCTGCTTGATGGTGAACTTGTAAATAATACATTATGACTTATGAGATATCATCATTCTTGGACTTTAACTTATTATGAGCTTCTTATTAATGCTTTCACACTTACAATGACATATGGGTTGTGGTTATGAAATTCTTATGGTATTAGACGGTTAGGAAGACCTTTCTTTGTCTCTCGTTTCATTTAAAATAATATATTGGTTAGAAGGATATACAAGAAGTTGAAGTTTTTTTTTTTTTTTTGAGAGGAACAGAAAAGAGTTTTTGGGGACAGAAGATTTTCTTTCACAAGGTTAGGGATGGGGATTGGAAAAGAAATTAAAGAGACAAGGACAGTCTAAACTAACTAATAGTGTTAAAGCTTGTCATTGAATATATTTCAAATTACACCTGATCCACAAATTTGTCTTCCTAATAGTCTTGTAGAAAGCTTCAATGCAAGTTGCAACCAGTGGGTTGGATTTTCATCAAAGCCAAGATTTCATATGTTTTTGCTTACTATGGGCTACAATTTGTTTGTGGAAGCCCAACCCCTGTTTGTTTACACTATTAACCCCTTTTAAAGAAGAGGAAATTACATAATATAAATTCCATTTTTTAATAAATAATTACAGAAATTCATCAATTGATTTATTTTTCTGAAAATCATTTGGTGTTACAATCAATTTGATATATTTTTGTAATTTTTAAATCATTAAAAATTTGCTTTGCTATTATACTTTTTTGGCTGTGTACGTGTAAATATTTTATGTTTTTAATTAGTCATGTAAAAATCCTTTTAAAGATTTAAATCTAGTTCTTAATAAATAAATAAAAAAGGTTAAAAGAGCATCAGCTATGGATTTGCAGGTATTATGAAATATAACTTGCAATTGCTTCTTTCATTTACGAAAATTTTCAGACTACTTTAGCTCCCACTAGTTTACCTAATTAGTTATTAATTAAATTTAAATAAGTAAATGTGACTTAAATTGTGGGGATAATTACTAATTTGACCCAATCAAGGACCCCAATTTACATATCTAACTCACCTTGCCTCAAAGTTACCAAATTAGACACTTTCACCCATTTTGGACAAAACTAACCTTACTTCTATTCGATGAATCAATCGTTCTTCTTCTTCTTCTTCTTCTTCTTCTTCTTCTTCTTCTTCTTCTTCTTCTTCTTCTTCTTCTTCTCCTCCTCCTCTGCTTCATCTGCTTCTTGTTGTTGTTGTTGTTGTTGTTGTTCTTCTTCTTCTTCTTCTTCTCCGTTTCAACTTCTTCTTCGGTTCATTTTCTTCAATTTCAGATACCAATCGTTTGAGATTTTTGACATATTATGTTCAATTTCCTGTACAAATGGTATATTTTTTGCTTATACGCTTACTTTTCTCGTTGGTTTTGCCTCTTTCATCATCTGTAATGGTATCGTTTCAATTTCCTCTATTTTTCATAATTTTTTTCCATTTTCCTCCATTGTTGTCGCATTTGTGACAAGAACTGTCGCATTTCGTCGCAAATGCGACAAGAGTTGTCGCAATGACAAATGTGACCGTTCTTGTCGCATTTGTGACGAAATGCGACAATAATGGAGGAAAATGGAAAAAAGAGGAAATTGAATCGATACCATTAAAGATGAAGAAAGAGGCAAAACCAACGAGAAAAGCAAGCGTATAAGCAAAAAATATACCATTTGTACGGAAAATTGAACATAATATGTCAAAAATCTCAAAAATCGCTAACGATTAGTATAAGAAATTGAAGAAGATGAACCGAAGAAGAAGTTGAAACGGAGAAGAAGAAGAAGAAGAAGAAGAAGAAGAAGAAGAAGCGGATGAAGCGGAAGAGGAGGAGGAAGAAGAAGAAGAAGATCGACCGATTCATCGAATAGAAGTAAGGTTAGTTTTGTCCAAAATGGGTGAAAGTGTCTAATTTGGTAACTTTGAGGCAAGGTGGGTTAGATATGTAAATTGGGGTCCTTGATTGGGTCAAATTAGTAATTATCCCTAAATTGTGGTGGACCAATTAGAGAAAAGAGAAGATTACACTATCAAATGTCATCATATTCATATGAAATATGAACAATAAAAACAGATGGCAGTATTTGTTTACTCCATTTTTTCCTCCTTTTAGCTTCAAAAGCACTTTTCAAAAAAACAGTTTTTTCCAACAACAAAAAAAACAGCTAAAACAAAAGGATAGAGTGTTTGTTTCAACAATATAAAATAAAATAAGTGTTCTATATGGAAAAATCATTTTAATTTTTTTTATAATAAAATAAAGAATAAAGCATCACTACTAATTAAGATAATGTTCAATAATGTAACATCAACTTCAACAAATTGACATTTTTACTGATTTAAGCATAAGATAAAATTCTAATGCAAAGGAAAATTCACTTTAACTCTCAAACATTATCAACAAAAATGCAGAATATAGCAAGCAAAACCACAAATATAGCTAAAAGAGTAGAGATATTAATATCTCCTAAAGTTGTTGCAACATTTATCAAGTTACATGCCATATTTGCTCATGATGGCATCAAATTCCAAAAAAGTTTTTGACCACAATGTTGATGTTGAAACCATTTACATATTGCCAAAGTAAGGAGAAACAAAAGGATGTCACCTAGTCTTATGGCCATAAAAACACAAAATAATCAAATTAACCACAAAACTCAAAGCATCCATCCTGGGATGTACCCGTTCACTTGCTGGGCATGACTTGTTGCTGTCATTTGGTCTGAACCTACTGGATTGTACCTGTAATTGCCATTTATCAAGTTTAGACTGTAGCAAATGAATTCAACTTGATGTTTAGAGGTTTGCAATTTTACCCAATTTGCAATGTGGGATTGCATTCTAAAGGCTGGAATAACTCCTGAGATTGATGCTGCTGCTGCTGTCCATATGACATACTTTGCTCACCTCCTTCCCAGGATATTCGGAGGTTTGTTCTTGCACTTATTTCTTCCAGCTGCTACACCAATTTCAACTTTTAGGCATATATGTCATACAAGGATGTAAATTTGACAAACTTCATCCAAAAACCCATTGACCCCTAGACATTGTTGATGTCTACGTTAGCCTTCTAAACTCACTAAAAATGGCTTATTAAAACCCTTAAACTTACTTAAAGGTGGTCTATTGACAACTTGAACTTGTTCAAAGTGATACCTCTTCAACTTGTCGAAATCTGCTCTTACTCTACCACCTAGTTTTAGGGGATTAATAATATCATTTGAACAAAGTTCAGAGGCTAGTGGACATCCTTAAAATTCAGGGGCTAATTGGTTTTTTGGACATTTTTATTTTTTATAGTTTTGGACTGTAAGAAAAATTGGTTGATTGCAAGAAATCAGAAATGATTCTAATGATCATAAGAAATGGTTTTATAAAATTGAGATGATGAATTCCTGAACAGAAGTAGATGTTTCAATGCTGTGATTGAAATACCATTCTGAATCTCATGGCAGAGAAGAGACAACTCCTAATTCATTCTGTAAATGCAAAGCCTGAAGAAACAGACAGACTGCTGTATTCTTGAACCTGACAAACTCACAGGAAATCAAACCTAAAAACCATTACCTTTATTTGTAAAGCTCTGTTAGATTCAAGCAGAACCTGTTCCTGTACTCGAAAAAGATTCAATTAGGGTTGAAAAACATTAAAGCAATTTCCTTTTTTGAATGATCCTGCAAAGTACCTTGCTTTGAAGATCAGAAAGCTGGTCAAGCATATACTGAGTCTGCAAATCAGTTTAATTAAACCTTGAGGACTGAAATCATATAAAACTGAATTAATTAGTCTTGAAGGTATAATTACCTTAGTGGAGCGAACTTGCTTGAGTGATGACTCTAGCTGACGTTCCAGCTGCTCAAGATCCTTGCTGTTCAGAGGACCCAAGTCCTCCCCAAGAAGGTTCCTGAAGAGCCAATGGGAAAAAATTTCATAGTCTTCATTATTAAATTTTAGAAATTAGCAAAATTCTCCTTAAGATGTCTGTTATTGAGGTTTCATGTATACCTCTGAGTTCTTTGCAGGGATTCACATCTAGCTTTGAGTTTCAAGTACTCCCTGTAGCTGCTCTGCTTACAGAAAAACAAAAGTTTAAATAAAAAGCACAACTTTAACAAGTTACACATTCAATCCAATCCAAAATGAATGTACCTCTAGCTCCTTAGCAGGTTTATTGACTTCAACTGCCCCATAGCTGCACTTTTGGTACCTGTCCAGTGTCTTGAGCATGCTGAAACAACAACACAAGTATAAAGAATGAATACATATGTCTAATCAAAATTCGAAAAACTGCATACTCCCATCAAATGCTAAAAGATGTGATTTAGATACTATACTGTTGTATCAACTTGTCAATTTTGTTGTTGTGATTGCATGTTTAATCACAACCAATCTAATTCCTAGCAAGTGGTATAAATTCTAAGGTTGAGTTGAGGGGTTAATTATCTTGGTAGGATAATGATTTGATTTTGAGAAATTTCAATAACAATACAAAATATATGTTATTTTCATGGGAAGGTAAAATGTACTATTAGAGGAGGAATAATTATATGAAGCTCCAAAATTTTCAAGTAAAGTAAAGGTTGAGAGAAGTTTTATATTCAATAAAATTTTAAATAAGGTGGAATTTGTTAAGGTATATCTAGAATCCTATTGAATTTGATGTTTCTAATTAGAATAGGAAATGAAAACTTACTCTTTGAGTGAATCCTACTAAAAAAAAAAAGATTATATTTTTAAGCTCATATATTTTTAAGCTCATAGAGGGCGAGCCTTGGCGCAACGGTAAAACGTTGTTGCCGTGTGACCTGAGGTCACGGGTTCGAGTCTTAAGAGCGGCCTCTTGCCAATTAAATTGGCAAGGGAAGGCTTGCCCCCAATACACCCTTATGGTGGGACCCCTCCTCGGACCCTCGCTCAGCGGGGACGCGTAATGCGACCGGGCCGCCCCTTTTTATATGCAAGACTTGTTTGGTTATTTATTTACAGTCAAGAGTTTTGAAGTTTGTACTTTTAGAATATACATATGTGAGTTTTTTTTGGGGTAATTGAATTTTTTTTATTATAGGACATGAGAGTTAGAGGCTAAGATTTCCTTATTATTGTATTTGTCAAATTATATGCACTTCTTCTTCACTTGTAAATGCAATAAAATCATGTTTAATAGATAATTAAGTCAATCAATTTAATATTTCTTGTGACATAGATATGATTTAAGTAATTTTAATTTTTAAAAAATCGTTTACGTAGATTCAACAGTAAATGGTATAATCAATAATATTTCATAAGAAATAAATACATTTGAAAAACAATCAAATCTTAAATAACTCAATATTATCAAGGAACCAATTGAACTAAAAGATTAAACTGATAGTTAATGCTAAAAACATCGTTTATATCGTACAACATATGCCAACTATGACCACTTGGTCTAAGCGGCCCTAATATCATGATAAGGAATAATTTGAACTAAAAGTTTAAATTGATAGTTAAGGTCCAACAATATCTTTTACACTAAAATAGTATTTCTTTTGTTTCTTTTAGTAAAATAGTTCATAAATTTTTTAACTATCAATGTCACAATAATTTTTCTTTTTGCCTCTACTATTTGGAGGTCATGTACAGTCGTATGTCCTGTGCATTCTCAAGACCAGCGACCATGTCTAAAGTTGACATGTAGGATCATTTTAGCTCAAATCGAAATTTAGCTATCAATTTATTTCTGAAATTAGTAATATTTGACAAAGTATTCAAATATAATCAGTTTGAATACTGAAAAATTGGTTAAATATTATTAACTTTTAAAAACTGAATTAATACTTAAATTTTAATTTAATTTTGAATAAGGTGGTGATTTCTACCAACTTGAAGACCATTTTAAATTCCTATTGGTACTTTATGAGAATCCATTTTAACATTGAGCATCTTCTATTTGTCCTTTTCAAATTGTCATACATAATCTTAGTGTGTAAAAGCAATGGCAGATTAAGATTGACTAAAAGGAAAAAGGGTGGTAAATTAATTAATTGTAATATAAATGATTGCAAATGAGATCACGAAAAAGGCCATAATGAATAACTGAAAACATTATTCTACAAAGTGGGCCCTTAAACTGCCCACATTGATTAAACTTTGGGATAATCAACTCACAACTCCAACATCTAAGAGCATAGTCAATTCGTCCCTTTCTTTTTTCCCTATCAATGTAATATTTGTCGCCTTATTTACCACAATTAATAAAATTTCAATTCACAACACTTTATCAATTTTCATTGAACTAATACCATACAAATTGATTGGTTTTCTAAACTTTACAGATGTGTCATCCAATTATTTCGTATCTCACCAACTCTCTAAATAATAGGTTTTTTTTTTATTCAGTTATCACGGAATAAACAAATTCAAAGAGTTGGTGAGACACTTATAAAGTTCAGGGAGCTAATTTATATGGACAAGTTAAGGGAGTTCGTGATACGAAATAATCAAGTTCAAAGAGGTGGTGAGACAGTTACAAAATTTAAGGAGTCAATCTATTTTATGGATAAGTTTAATGAGCTAGTAATGTATTAGGCCTTTTAACTATTAAAATGTAAAAACAAATATTTTTGTAAGTTTAAGGCTTAATACATCATTTGTCCCATGAATTTATCCAAAAAGTTTGATTGATCCCCTGAACTTTTAAAGTGTCACAATAGCTCCCTCAACTTGCATAAAATATTCAGTTAGCCCTCTGAACTTACGCAAAATGTAATCAGTTGATCACTCGGTTGTAAAAAAATAAGTTAAATGCGGAAGATGTATTGCATGCGTCTTAAAAAAGGTAAAACGACCAAAATCGGGGTATACAGTTTTAATATTAGCGAAGACAAGTTTTATAGTTGAACAAGTAATAACTTAATCTATTTTTTAAATTATGTAATAACATTCTAAGATGCGTGGAAAACATTTTCCATATTTAATTTATTTATTTTGCAACCGAGTGATCAATTGATTACATTTTAGACAAGTTCAATGGGCTAACTGTATATTTTATACAAGTTGAGGGGACTATTAAGATACTTTAAAAGTCAAGGAGCCAATCAAGCTTTTTGGACAAATTCAAAGGACAAATAATGTATTAAGCCTAAGTTTAAAGATACATATTAAGATGATGCGGCAATTATCAAAATTTTGGATATATCAATAACGGTTTAACCTAAAAAATAAGGTTTATTCTATTAGGCTCATCCAAAAGTAGCAACTTTTGGTAAATTTGAAGTGTTAAAATGATTTAATAGTAGAAAATTTAGAAATAAGAATCTGAAACAGTTAGTGATCCAATTTAAGCCCATTCACAAAAAATAACTATTATTATCTTTTATACACTCCTTCAAGTGAATGTGACTTGAAGTATAACAATGCATACCTATTAACAAAAGAAGTTGTTAGGATTGTAATTGTAATCCTCTATTATTCTTTGTTCAAGATGTTCTGATACAATGTCAATAATTACTCAAAAAGTTGACTGATGGTAAGACCAAAAATAAATTTTAATATTATACTTGATACTAACATTATGATTTCTCAGAGTATAAATATGAGGTGAATTAGCATAGCTCAGGACTAAATAAATGCAGCAAAATGTAGAATTATTTGCTCAGCTTTCATTACTTTAAAATGCTGCTTAAAGCTTCTTATAATGAAATTTATAAAATAAATTCTAAATAGAAATTCTTCTTACTTATCCAACTATTTTATCCAAAAATTTAAACTAATTGATGTTCAACAACTTATTGATTCAAAAGTATAAACGGGTAGATAAAGTTTAAAAATGGTTTTTATTATTATTCTGCACACAAATAACCACTTAAAGGATGTACAACGCATGCACATCTTATCGTGTGCTGAAATTTCAATGACAAAATTGTTAAGATTGAACCTTCCGTCACTTAATCTAGAAACCTTTGAAATCATATTAAGGAATCATTTGATCCAAAAATTTAAACTTATGATTTAAGTATAGTTTTTAGTGTTTCAAAAAAAGTATAGTTTTTAGTATGATCTCCGATTAATAAATAAAATAAAAAAATAAATTTTATTATTATTTTTAATATATCTATCTATGTGGACCACCCTTATGTTTAAAGAATGTACACAATCAGGATTTAAACACTCTACCACATCAAGTAAACAAGCTGTCATAACATATCAAAATATTTGACCCAAAAACTTGATTAAGTAGGATGTAAAAATAATTTTTTTTATTATTTCTTAGATATAAAATCTGTATCTGTTGTTGTCAATTCAAATAGAATCTGTATTTTGTTCTTGTTTAAACATAAATATGTCCAATCAATATATACTTCAACTTAGGAATCTTGCAAAACATTTGACACCTAATCTTGCCATGTCAACTTGGATATGATTCTACTTTCTCTTGTTATTTGTGAAATGCAAGTATAAAAAAACAAAACTTCAGCGCATCTGCATGCAAACGAAATGAAAACTAGATTA
The DNA here is from genome assembly GCF_963576675.1 of Euphorbia lathyris. Lineage (NCBI taxonomy): Eukaryota > Viridiplantae > Streptophyta > Magnoliopsida > Malpighiales > Euphorbiaceae > Euphorbia > Euphorbia lathyris. The sequence continues at coordinate 96,655,985 of NC_088910.1, forward strand.
CCGGTTGAAGTTAGTGGAATGAAATTAGCAAGTAATAATAAAAGCTATCAAATCAAGTTTAGTTAATCATAATATCCACAATATCCAATATTATATTAACCCTTTTCAAAGGAGGTCAGAAAGCTATTATTAATTAATTTTATAATGAGTACAGTTTGGTTCATTTAAATAAACATCTAATCTACATATATGAATGACCTAAAAACCTTGTATACCTATCAGATAACATCTGATATGACATTCTTCTCAGAATTATGCGTGTCTCTCTCCCCACTATCTAATTCCCCTAAAAACTCCAACTTTGACATTTGGGTTTTCTCATATTCTTAGTATCATCGAACAAAAGGCAAACAGTCACCGGAAAACTTTATCTTTAAGAAAATTTAGTTAGGAAACCGTAATAGAAACTCGAAATGAACACGAAACGCGGAAACGCTTGTGAACAAGAGTTTCTGTGCTTCTACATCCTTTAGACTGCTATTTTTCAAAGAAAGATATAGAAAAGTAATCAAAATCCAATTTCAGAAGAACAGCTAGGTCTTAATCAAAATCCAATTTCAGAAGAGCAGCTAGGTCTTAAAAAATCCACCCTCTATTTCATCAAACAAGAAAAATCCTTAAATTCGGTGTAGATCTCACTAATAAACAATCAGAAATAGCAGATCAAATCACACAAAAGATCAGAATCAAAGCAAATAATCATCAAAGAAAGGGTTTATTGAAATAATGAATCATAAAAGTGAGTGAATTCTCAACCTTTTAGAATTTTTAGGGATGAACAGAAAGAAAGAGAGGGGGAAAAGATCCATACTTGGATATGCTGCTGAACTCATAGAGCTTTCCACGGTTAGAGAAGATGATAAGGGCAACTTCAGCATCACAAAGCACAGAAAGCTCATAAGCTTTCTTCAGCAAACCATTTCTCCTCTTTGCAAAGGTTACCTGTCTGTTTATCTTGTTCTCTATCCTTTTGAGCTCCACTCTTCCTCTCCCCATTTCCTTATCTAATAATTATAAACCACAAAAAGAAATAAATCAGACCTCTCTAATTTTCCTTTTCTTTCTATATAAATTTATGGTATTCCTTTCTTGTTCTACCTCAATTGGAAACAACTTGATCTTTTCACAACTTAAAATGCAACCAAAAACATGAAAAAAGAAGAGAAAGTTTCAAACTTTGAAGAAACCCTAGAAGGAGAGAGAGAGAGAAAGAAGTTTGTGTAATTTGGGGTTTTCTTTCTTTCTTCTTCTCTCAATTTTTACCCTCAGCTTTCAATCTAAACATCATTAGAGGAGTGAGATGCAGCTAGCTCTAGGGTTGGTTGTTCTTTCTAGTTCCATGTAACTTTCTCTTTTCACTCGACTTTACCTACACGCGCTCCTCTTGCTTTTAGCTGTCAACTGAAGGGCCAGTGATAAAGCGATGTGGTTTGCACGCGCTGGAGGATAGAGTGGTGATGAGTAATTGGTTTTATTGTATGAAAATTTATGCTCTTAGATATTGTAGATGGTCGTCACCAACCTTAAAATGGATTCGCACGTGTCGATTTTATATTGGATTCAGGTCTTGGTTGTTCTTACTTTTTTGAATTTCTTTTTTTCTTTCTTCAACTAGAAAATATTTTGTATCATTTGATGTAAATATAAACTAAAATGTCTATAAGGAAAATAAATTTATCCGAGAATATTATGTTGTGGCTGTATGAAGCTGTCAATATCAATTTTTAGAATTTATTATGTTTATTTTTTATTTGTAATCTATATAATACTTTTTTTTTCTTGAAAAGAAAAACATATTGAGGTTCAGATTTTTTTTTATATTGATTATTCTTTCAAATTGAGACATTTGGTCATGTATTACTTATAATTATACACATTAAATTCCTATTTAGCTAGTCAAATAATATACTCAGTCAAAAATAAGCATGACTTAATAAATTATAACTTAATTTTTTTTGTAAAATTTCATATAATTATGTAATAGATAATGATGTTGAGTTCAAACAAAATAAATTTCTCATCTCTTTCTGAAAATGAATAAATTATAAATGTTAATAAGAGGTATGGCAAGTCCCGACAGTTTATGGATCCTGGACAAAATAAAAGAGAAATATCCCTTTAATATAAACAATTATATATAAAGATTTAAAATATATGAAAATCAATTTTTAAGATTGAATTTTTATATTGTTTAGGCCTGTTAAGCCTGAATAGTAGTAATACATTTTTAATAAATAAAAGTTAGGATAAATTACATGATAGTCAGGATTGATAAATTATTTACAAGTGTCTCCTTTCCTTAAACAAATTTATTAAAATGTCAAATCTGATGGGTTTTTAAAAAAAATTGTTTTTTTCTCTATAAGTGACTAACTGAAAATTTGATAAAAACAAAATTAAAGTTGTGATATTCTGATGTTTTAAGATTTAAAATCGTATAATGATAAAATAAATAAAAATGATTTTCATAAATGTAAATAAAAATTAAAATCTGATTTTTGATATAGTTTTCTCTAAATTTTTTATATATATAGCTAAAATAATATTTTTGGGCTCTTTTTAACCATAACCCTTAATCAGTCATATTTTTGGTCTATGCTCAAGACCGGCCTGACAAGATTACATTCAATTGCAATGACAAATTGACAATGAATAATATGTAAAAGAGAGAGTATTCTCTTTACAATTTTATGATGTTAAATGAAGACATATCTTATCACTTAGGTATCAATAAACACAATCTTTTAAAAAATGTCTAACTTTAGACTAAAATTTTGTAGTCAAGACCTTCAACATAAAAATTCCAAAGCTGAAGATAGATATACAAAACTAGAAACTATATAAAAATAAATATTATTTTACAAAAAAATAATTTCCCATCCTTTTTTTTAGATTAACTCATTGTGAAAATCTTTCACAAACAACCAACTAATATATCTTTTCCATAAATATCTATAAACATACCCCAAAAAAAATTGAAAAATAAAAAATTCAGTTTAATAATTGTGTAAAAATAAAATAAAAAAACAAAAAGTTAATAAGGACATAGAAAAGCTAAAAAAGAGGCAAACATTGTATTTATTCTTGAACCATATTTAAAAAGATGTTTAGTCTTCATCAAGTACTAAGTGGAGACACATAAGATGAGGATTAAAGCATTGACATGTGAAAGACTTTCTATTTATTATCCAATTTTTTTATTTATGAAAAACACATAAAAAGTACTAATGTAAATATTCCTTGGATGTGTGTGTATGGTTGTTTGTCTTTCTTTTTAGTGTTAATCAATCTAATCTAAGTACATATTCGTATTTTGAAGCTTTGTATGCATTTGGGCATACATTCTATTGAGTTGAATATGAAATTCAATGTATTTTTTGGAAATTAATTGATGCCATTCCTACCACAATATTGCATTAATCTCAACTAGATTGGAATTGGGATTTATGCATTTCTTCTTTCTTAAACATGTTATCTTCAACTTTTTGGACCATCCTTTTTGGTCAAAATTAATTTTACTATTTTGGAATCATCATCCTCCATCTACATTACTCAACTTTCTTTATTATGAAATGTTGAAAACACAAGAAGTTGAATAAGCATAAGTCATAGTTAAGCTTCACATATTATATACCCGCATGTAAATATTATTCGTTGGGCATGCACATATTCACGTATTCTGATTAAGATATTAGTTCTTGAATAGAAGTGAAGTCATGACCCAATAAAGACTATGAGCAGATTATATAAAGTATGGCTTGTGGAGCCCTCAGGTACGTTACATACATCATTACTTATCTACTTACATAACCTGTTCTAAGAAAGATATTGACTTATGCATCATGGAGTCCTTCGTCGATCACCAACAACTCGTTTATTTTTTCAAGAAGCAATCAATTTGGAGGAAGAAACCACCATAAAATCTACTCTATTTATCATTGTTGGAATGAGCTTGGAGCTAAGAAAATCACATTGAATTTATAAGCTCCTAAAATAACAAATATTGTTAGTGGACATGGCAAGAAAAGGGTCATCAATGGAACTCTGAGAACAAAACTTCCAATATTGAAATACTCATGGCTACACCAGCATAATCTATTGAAAATTTCTTACAAAAGGTTGCGTCTAACATGAGACCAGAGGATGCAAATACTCTTTCCATGGTTCTTACCAAGGTTATCAAACCCGATGAATTCATAAGGTCCTAAAATACGAAACATTGTTAGTGGACATGGCAAGAAAAAGGTCATCAATGAAACTCCTAAGAATGAAACTAGGACTATCTTTGGTGCATTTGTTCCCTAACATGATGCTAGGACTATCGCATGCATCTTTAGCATGCCTATAAAACCACAATTAATGCAAGCAATGTGAAGTCCTTCGTATTCCACATGATATAGCTCATCCTCAATCCAAAACTGAGCAACTAAAGAGCAATGTAGATCAATCTCCACCAGACACTCTGGCAAAGCAACCTTTGGAAGCTTTTGATGTGTTTTTCTCAATCAGGATAGCTTTGCCAAGAGTATTGCCTATCACCATTAATAGAATATATTTGAAATACAAAATCGACAGATTGGGAAAACATATACATACCATAGATGAATTGATTTTGGTCTTAGCTGGTAGAAAATCAGGTATCCACATTCGAACTGTCAGGTAATGACCCTGAACAGTCCATATGCCTTCATTCATAACTTTGTCTCTGTCGACAACATTCTTGCGTTTCACTATATGGAAACCATTCCCCACATCCATCATATTAACCTCCCTTTTGGGTTTTTACAACTCCATTGCACGATTTCGAAGAGCTATGTACCCAATGTTACGACCAATAAGCTTCACAATGAGAGCATCTTCCATGGTTGAGCTAGTTGCTCTTTGAATGGGGGAGTTGTTGAAACCCAATTTTGATGAAGTTTTTGTTGAAACACCTTTCCACAAGATTTTGATTTGACAAAATCATTTAAGTTTAATCCATGATTAAGAGACAATTAAATTTAAGTGCTTTGATTTAATTGTACTAATCCGTTTGTTCAATATTGAGTATAAACACAAATGCAAAAGGAAATAAAAATTAAGATAGGACAAAGTCAGCATGAGAACACAACACAAGCTGAGTGAAGAGCAACTAAGCACAAGAGAAGATAAGTCATCTTCAAAACAACAGCTTAAGAATGAAGCTGATCAAAGAAGCTGAGTGGAACGGAACTCAGCATAAAAGAAGTCTGCTTCAGAACTAGATCTTGCAGAACGAAGCTGACCATGGAAGCTGAGTGAAAAAGTACTCAGTATGAGAATTGGTGACAATCAAAGACAATGACTAGCGAAGTGAAGCTGAGTGATCTTCATGACAGCATGAATGATCCGTTAGCTAAAAGACAAATTCGACAACTGTCTGCACCAATAAATGAAGCATTGGAATTACGCAAATGCCAAATTCCGAGATGCATGGGTCAACTGTTCATTGCTATAAGACAAACTGCCGTAAGAAGACAAAGCTTGTAGGAAGAAGACAAGTCTGACATCTGAAGAAAACAGAAAACAAGATTGGTCTGCACATCTGAAGCTGACCAGAAGGCTGTCCCCCAAAAGAGCCGTTTTGGATTCAACGGACAAATCAAATTCAAATCATTTGATCCTCAAAATACAACTATAAAAGGACAAGCAATCCTCTTGGATCATTGCTGAATTACAGAATATACAAGAGAGAAAAATACAAGCTCAAAGCACTCAAAAACAAGAAAGAAATCTTACACCAACTTTCTATTCCTGTGTAAATGCTAGATTGATTGTTTTGTAATCATCTAAAGTGTTCTTTAGCTGAAAAAGAGCAAATTGTATCAATTGTGAATTGAGAGTATTGTGCTGAGTATTGGGTTGTAAATACTCAGTGGTAGAGAAATCTAGGTGCTGGGTTGTAGCACTTAGTAGGAGTTGAGTAGACGAATAGAGGAAGGTACTCTTGCATATTCAACTGCCTTGTAACCGGTTTGTGCTCTACCTTTAAAGAGCTCAGTATTGGATTCTAAAAGCCTAGAGAAGTCTGGGGACTGGACGTAGGCGGAGAGGCCGAACCAGGATAAGTGATACTGAGTAATTTCCAACTCTCTTAAAATATATATATATATATATATATATATATATATATGCATGTGTTGCTTGTTATATTTACTCAGCATATAAACTGTTTAAAGCTGACACTGAGTAAATTAGAGTGCTGAGTTGGAAGCTGACCACTAACGTGTCAATTCCTAACTCACAAGTGAAACAGTCTTAGTCAACATCTGACTAAAGCTGTCTTACACTAAGATCGGCCAAACTGACCAAAGCTGAGTTGATAAACTCACCAAAATTATTAAGTCAGCAAGATTAATTAGCGAAAAAGTTACATTAGTTCCTAACGCCCCCCCTTGGAACTAATCACACGGGACCAACAAGTGGTATCAGAGCCTAAGCTCACTACTCAAAGATATAACTATCTTGAGCTGATCCCGATAAATGGCTGAGAACAGCACTCGTTTCCTTCCCGGGAACCAAACAACACAGATACTCCCTGAGGGATTATCAATTAGTCGGCCTCCCCTATTCTTTGGATCTAATTATACATTCTGGAAGAATAGGATGAAGAAATTTATTCAAGCCACAAACATGAGTGTATGGCTTGCAATAGTTCAAGGCCCATACGTGCCATATAAAACTGTTAACAATGAGAAAGTTGTTAAGAGTGAAACTGAGTGGTCAGAAGATGACCTTAGAAAACTTCAAAACAATGCTTCGGCTATCAATATGCTTCATTGTGCTTTAGATGTTGCAGAATACAATAAGATTTCAGGTTGCGAGTCAGCACAGGGGATTTGGAAAAAGCTTGAAGTAACCTACGAAGGCACAAGCAAGGTCAAGGAATCAAAAGTAAATCAGCATATGAGATTATACGAGTTGTTCGAGATGAATGATAATGAGGACATCTCGGGAATGAACGCTAGATTTACCAACATTATAAATGAGCTGAAAAGACTTGGAAAGAACTTCACCGAGGAAGAACATGTGAAGAAGATCTTGAGAAGTCTTCCCAAAAGCTGCAGGCCAAAAAGACTGCAGTGGAGGAAGCTCAGGACCTGACTACGTATAAGTACGATGAGCTGATCGGATCGTTGCTGACTCATGAGATATCAATGAAAAACTTTGAAGAAAAAGAGAAGTCAGAAGACAAGAAACAAAAATCACTTGTCATGAAAGCTGACTCCACCGAAGCTGACTCATCTGATGATGAGGAAATGGCAATGTTCACCAAGAAAATGAAGAAGCTGTTCAGGAAGAATGATAGGAACAGCAAAAGGTCATTCAGAAGAAATGACAAATACAAAGCTGAGCCCAGCGACAACAAATATAAGAAGGACAGCTCAAAGTCTGTCACATGCTTCGAGTGCCACCAAACTGGGCACATCAAGTCAAGATGTCCCATGCTGAAGAAAGACAAGAAGGGCAATAGAAAGGCTATGGTAGCCACATGGAGTGATAGTGATGAGTCAACCTCATCAGAAGCTGATGCAAATGAAACAGCAAATATATGCTTCATGGCCGATGATGCTGACCACACTTATTCTGAGCAAGCTGACCTCTCTGATGAAACTGACCAGGAGGAACACAATAATGAGGTAACATCCTTACTTTTGCTTAGAAATGAGATGATAAATGCCCTGAGTGATTTATATGCGCTAACTAAAAATTGCAATAAGAAAGTAAAGGCACTCAGCAGGCGGTGTGATGAGATTGAAGAGGTCAAGCTGAGTGACCTCCGATATCTTCTCCAAGACAACTCAACTTTGCACAGTAACATAGAAGTTATGCATAAGTTTGTCTCGGAGGTCCAATCAGATTCAAAGAAACTGAAAAAGGATATCACTACCCTACAGAGCCAAATAAGAGGCTCAAATAAAAATAAATCCCATGCCGATTACTCAAGTACTAGTCAGCATAAACAGTTCACACAGTGTGACTGTTGCGGGAAAAAGGGGCACACAAGAGAAATGTGTTGGTACAATAAGCGGATCGTCCAATGTGACTTCTGCGGAAAGAAAGGACATACCACTAAGGTATGTTGGCATGCTCAGCACAATAATGCTGACCACACTCAACATCACCCTCAAAGGGAAATTCACTGTGACTTCTGTGGCAAAAGTGGTCACACTATAAAAGTATGTCGTCATAAATTAAAATATGACATTGCACCTGTTTATGCTAACAAACGAGGACCCAAAAAGAATTGGGTACCTAAAGATGAATAGTCTAAAATGCAGGTGAGCCTGAGATGCGTGGAGAAATCAAAACTGTGGTATATAAACAGCGCATACTCGAGGCACATGACTGGTGATGAAACTCAATTCATCACACTACAGCTTAAACGAGGTGGAAGTGTAAGCTTTGGAGACAATAAGAAGGGTAAGATAGTCGGCTCAAGTACTATCGGAGGTAACCCTACTATTGAGTCAGTCTCCTTAGTTAAAGGTCTTAAATACAATATGCTAAGTGTAGCTCAGCTTTGCAAGAGCGGCAGAAAAGTTGTATTTGATGATACTCAGTGTCAAATACTCGAGGGAAAAACAAACGAATTGATTTTAACTGCCCCTCGTGTAGACAATGTATACATGTTGAGTTTAGAAAAACAGTTTTCTAAAAATATATGCTTAGTGTCTAAAGAGGATAACTCCTGGCTATGACATAGAAGACTTGCTCATGTAAGCATGGACCTTCTTGCCAAATTAGCTAGAAAGCAACTAGTTGAGGGATTGCCCAAACTTAAATTCGAAAAAGATCAATTGTGTAATGCTTGTCAGCAAGGTAAACAAACTAAGAAGTCATTTCAAAGTAAAAATATTGTCTCAACCAAGAGACCATTGGAATTACTACACTTGGATCTTTTCGGACCTGTCCAGCCACTCAGCTTGGGAGGTAAGAAATTTTCCTTAGTCATTATAGACGATTTCTCTCGGTACACTTGGATCATCTTGCTGAGTAGCAAGGATGAAACATTTGAGATGTTCACAACATTGATTAAGAAACTTGAAAATGACAAAGACCTAAAAGTAGCTCATATTAGAAGTGACAATGGTGGAGAATTCAAAAACCAACAGTTTGATGAATTCTGTGAAGCTAGTGGTATTGACCACAATTTTTCTGCTCCTAGAACACCTCAACAGAATGGGGTTGTTGAAAGGAAGAACAGAACAATTGTCGAAATAGCTAGGACAATGCTGAGTGAAAATAGGCTTCCAAAGTATTTCTGGGGTGAAGCTGTCCACAAAGCATGCTACATTCTCAATAGGGCTTTAGTTAGACCTATTTTTAAGAAAACCCCATATGAACTTTGGAAAGGACGAAAGCCCAACATTGGCTACTTTCGTGCCTTTGGGTGTAAATGTTTTATACTCAACACAAAAGATAATCTTGCAAAATTTGATGCCAAAGCTGACGAAGCGATCTTTTTAGGGTACTCAACTAACAGCAAAGCATATAGGGTGTATAATAAACGAACTCAGGTTGTAGAAGAGTCTGTCCATATTGAGTTCGATGAAGCTGACCCTGCAGGAAAGTCAACTCAGCTTAATGAAGATGAACCAAGCTCAGCTTCCGCTGATCAAAATGGAGCCTCTGAGTCATCAATACAAGGGCTGACCAAAGGTAAGCAAGAAATTGAAATAACCTTTGCTGACCAATCTATTCCTGCAGAGATTGTAGAAACACCTATTCCAAACAACTCAACATTGCCCAAAGAAATAAAAATTCCAAGAGGACATTCGGAGAAGTCCATTCTTGATGCTGCTGACAACAAGCTGATGACAAGAGATCAGCTTAGGAAGTATCTCAGCAATGTTGCTTTCATCTCAATGCATGAGCCAAAGAATTTCGCTGATGTTGAGCACGATGAATATTGGATCAACAATATGCAAGAAGAGCTTGAGCAATTCACAAGAAATGAGGTATGGGATTTAGTACCTAAACCTAGGAATCAAAAGACCATAGGAACCAAGTGGGTCTTTAGAAATAAACTAGATGAGCAAGGCAACATTGTTAGAAATAAAGCCCGACTTGTAGCCCAAGGCTATAGTCAGCAAGAGGGCATTGACTATGGTGAAACCTTTGCACCCGTTGCTAGGTTAGAAGCTATAGGTATAATGTGTGCCTATGCTAGTTTTATGGACTTTAAATTATATCAAATGGATGTTAAGAGTGCATTTCTTAATGGCTTTATAAATGAAGAGGTATATGTTAGTCAGCCTCCAGGGTTTGAAGATCCAAAATTTCCAAACCACGTTTATAAACTCAAAAAGGCCCTATATGGCCTAAAGCAAGCTCCAAGAGCTTGGTATGAGAGGTTGACCAACTTCCTGCTGACCAGGAATTATGTCAGAGGCAAAGCTGACACAACCTTGTTCATTAAGAAAAAGGGTAAAAATACCCTACTTGCACAAATTTACGTAGATGACATAATTTTTGGTGCTACTGACGATTCTATGTGCAAAGAGTTTAGTAAACAGATGCAAACTGAGTTCGAAATGTCTATGATGGGTGAACTCAACTTCTTCCTTGGACTTCAAATCAAGCAAGGTAAGAATGGCATCTTCATTAATCAGTCTAAGTACGCCAAAGAAATGCTAAAGAAGTTTGATATGGAAGAATGTAAACCCATATCAACCCCAATGGGTACTGACATTGTTCTTTGTGCTGACGAAAAAAGTAAGTCTGTAGATAGCAAATTATATCGAGGTATGATAAGCTCTCTACTCTATCTTACTGCTAGTAGACTTGACATTCAGTACTCAGTATGTTATTGTGCAAGATATCAAGTTGACCCCAGGGAATCTCACCTAATAGCTGTAAAAATAATTTTCAAATATTTACAGAGCTCAGTTAATGCAGGTTTATGGTATCCAAATACAAATGACTTCACACTGATTGGATATATTGATGCTGACTATGGGCGAGATAAGTTAGAACGAAAAAGCACTTCAGGAGGATGTCATTTCCTAGGAAGCTGTCTGGTTTCGTGGTTTAGTAAGAAGCAGTCATCAGTGGCCTTGTCTACAACTGAAGCTGAGTACGTTGCTGCTGGAAGCTGTGTGGCCCAAGTCCTAAGGATTAAGCAATAGCTTGATGATTATGGTGTCAAAACAGAAACAATAGAGGTCAAATGTGACAACAAGAGTGCCATTGACTTATCTAAGAATCCAATCCAACACAGCAGGATGAAGCATGTCAGCATAAGACATCACTTCATCAGAGATCATGTACTCAAGGGTGAGATCAAGCTGACCTACGTATCAACAAATGAACAGTTTGTGGATATCTTTATGAAGCCCTTGGCTCGTGAGCAATTTAACATATTAAGGGAAGCTATCAGTATATCTAATCCTCTTCAATAATTCTATGTGCTTAATTGAATGTTGAGTGATTACCATGCTGAGTGATTTGTGATAAATTAGTAAATGTTGCATGCTGAGTTAAAATTGACATGAAATCACCCTATGCTTAGTAGACATACATGCTGAGCGATTATCCTAAGATAAGTTACTAGTCCCACAAACAACTATCTTACGTAAAACTGACTACTCAGAATCTCAAACGTTTGATATTCTCAATGCTGAGTAAAACTCATTTAAAACATTAAATGCTAGCACACGTATTAAATAGCCACCTAGGATAACGTAAACAATAATTAGAAAGCCCATGCGCCAAACGTGTCATAAATGCCAGAATCTCTGTTGGTTGATCATCTCGAGGTAAAACGGCTAGTTCAACGAATAGGATCAAATCGCACCTCTATAAATAGTGGAAGAATTCCCACTTAGAACTCTTTACACTCAAAACTCTTGGCATTCAAATTTCTCTCTCTCAAAAACCCAAAATCCTCTCAAAGAATTCGTAATCATGACGAATTCCCAAAATCTCTTCGGTGGTGGTTACAACGACGACCACACCGACGAAAACCCTAAGTCTCCTCCTCGGTAGGAGCATAGCGAGACTCCCACTAAAGAACAAGGTCAGCATGACCAAACACCCAGCAAAAACCCTAAAGCTGACCTCGCAACCTCTTCAAAGAAGAAGAAGAAAAAGAAGGACAAGCAGCCCAATGAAAAATTCTTCGTTAAAGTGTACCCGAGCGTAAAGAATCATGAGGTTCTTAGATGTCGATGGTTCTCTCCGAGCTTCATAACAGATGAGCAACCGTTCTGCGAATGGATTGAGAAAAATGAATGGGCTGGGCTCTTTTCACTTCCTGGTAGAACCTACCCTAGGTTAGTACGGGAATTTTACTCCAACCTCTGTGTTGATGGAAATGATGCTGACCATCTGGTAACCCACGTTAAAGGTAAGAAGCTAACGATTACCCCATCCTATCTCGCAACCTTACTAAATCTGCCAAACACCGGAACGAAATTCAGAACTACTAAGGAAAATCTTGACCACATTGCAACGTTCTGTAAACCCGCGAAACACAAAGGGGAAATACCCAGTACATGCATGGCCAAAATCAAAAGATGGCTCACTATCTCCTCACTAACTTCATTTTCCCAAAAATCAACTCAGCATCATCAGCCTCAAATTTCGAGCAGTGCTTCATTTGGCACATGCTGACCTACATCCCTCTCAATATGCCCGTGTTTCTGGTAGGAGCACTTCAACGGAGTACTATCAAGCTCAGGTTGGGTTCCCTTATAACTAGAATCCTCGAAGATCATCAAATCGATTTGATTAATAAAACAGAAACCTTAGGAACTGAAATCACGGCTGCTTTGTTGTTTGGGTTAGTATATGACCAACCCATCAAGCCCAAGAAGGGAAAAGGGGTCATCGAGGAAGCTCAGGAGGAAGTTGATGATGAACAACCTCAGGAAGAGAACATCGCTATAGCCGAAACTGCTGACCAAACCAAGCGAGAAAAGAAACGCAAAGCAATCCAAACCAGCTCAAAAGATGGTGATGTTGTTTCGAAGAAAATTCGGATTGTCTGTAAGGGAAAGAAAGTTGATGTTGAGCAGGGTAAGTCAGCTGAGAAAAGAAAGAGGCAAGATGAGCCTGATGAACTGGAAAGTGAGGAAACCCCTCTGAAGAAGAAGAAGAGAACTTTGGATCTGAGTCCAGTTGATGCTGTCCCTCTTGGCTTTGCAGTTCCTGATGATTCCCACTTCATCAGAAGCCAAAAGATGGACCTTGAGCAAATTCCTGCTGATCAAGAAGCAGAAGAACTAAGCAACAATGAAGGTCAGCACGATAATGATGAGGATGTTGAGCAACATCAATAAGCTCATGCCGAGCAAGAACAAACAGGGAATATTGAGCAAGTTGAAAGTCCAGCTGTAAAGAGTAAGACAGTTGATGCTGAGCTCACAGAGCAAGAAATGGTGATGGAAGGCCTCAACACTGATCTCGGGGTAGAGTCATCTCTTGATTCCATTCCTGCTGACCCTTCTCCTCCAAAGACCAAAAAGTTGAAAAGGCTTAAAAAAAGGCCTACAAATCTCCAATCATTGACCTCCTGGATGATTCGCCTCTGAGGGATCAAATCACTGACCTCATGGATACTCAATTTAAGTTCTTCTCAACGCATCCTGAGTCATCTACACAGGAAAAACAAGCCTCTGTTACTCATACTGAGCAACACGCCAAGACTCCAAAAAATCCAAACCAAGCCGAGCAAGAGCTCGAGGTCCTAGCTGCTCAAGGAGACAAGCAAGCTAAGGAAAATCCTGCTCAACCTGAGGTGCCTCTTCCTGCACCAACTCAAGTCCATGTTGAGCAGGTAAATATCTCTGCAGATCCACCTCCTTCCCATCACATTTCGCAGAATATTGAGCAGTCAGTTCCTGCTGCTAATCCCAATCAAAGTCCAGCTGCTGACCATACTGGCACTTCCAATCAAGGACAGCACCAAACCCCTCCTCAATCAGGTGCTACTAGAATCCTGGCCACTGAGTTAAATCCTGAGGCACAATTTGCATATCTTCATACAACTGAGTCTGGACGTCGCATCATTGACTCGGCTCAAAATCTTCTCCAGGATTTAAACACTTCTCATGCCGATGTTGCTGGGTCTGCCAATGCTGAATCACAAGAATTCTCGTCTATCACTCAGCTTCTCAATGAGATCAAAAATCTCAAAGATCTAGTAAGTGTCATGACCACGGTCCAAACACAGCAACCCAAGCAAGAATCATTTGTCAAGCTGACTGAACTAATATTGATGATGGTGAATCATATGAATTCACTTCAGGGCCAAATCAATGCTCTACCTATAGTCAACATGGGCTATGCTACCTCTACTGAGTTAAGTCATTATTTTACCAAGTTGACTTCTGAGCTGATTGACACTCGTGAACTTCTCTCCTCATCTTCCCAATGTTCGATGGATGAAATTAGCGAAGCTGTCCGTCTTCTAAACCTGAGTAAAGAGGAAATGGAAACTGACCTGGTCAAAACTAATACTATCCTACACACTACTCAAAGCTTATTTCGTCATTTGCGTCACACAAACGCTCAGCGTGACATTTACGACAAGGATGTACTTCGAATGTATCATCAATCTTATGCCCAGCTAACTGACGCAATATCATGGCTAACTAAATCACAGGAATACATCCTCAGCATGATCAGCGCATCTGTTCGAGTCCCCGGTTCAGTTCTAGATGATGGTGTCCCAGTACTTGATGGATTATTTGAAAGCACGAAACGTCTCAAGGCGTATTCGGTCAAGCTAACTCGTGCTGCTCTCAATGAAACCTTCATCCCTCCTCCGCCTGATGGTGGCAAAACGGGGGAGAAAGAACCAGCTGATGGAACTCAGCCAAAGGCAGGAGAAACTTCAAGCAGTCAGAAAAAGAGGAAAGACAAAGGCAAAGGGATAGTTCAAGTCAATAGAAAATAGATTAGCTTTAAGATTGACTTGTGTATTTTGTATGCTAACCATTTATATCATTTTAAGCATCTTTTCATTCACATTTCTTTGTTCATAAGTGATGTTTACTATTATGCTATATGCTGATCTGTCTAAAATTGAACAAACAAATAAATGCAAATTAAAAATATACTCAGTACACATTAACTCTGATACATCCACACATAAACTCTGATACCAAACCTATTCATGTATCAAACTGAGTAAAACATTGAACTCTTCTGAAAGCCGACCTTGGTTCATCTGAATTAGATCTTAGAAAGTCTAGGATTGAACTAAGTCAGTATAAACATGTCTTCCCTTATTACTCAATTAAATCTTAGAAGGTTTAGAGTTAAGTTAAGACAATATATGCAACCCTTATGGGGGAGTAATTTCAGAAGAATAAAATGTAATTCAATCATGGGGAATTTCAATACTGAGTTCCATAAATTAAATATTTCCCAACATCAAAATGGGGGAGTTTGTTGAAACACGTTTCCACAAAATTTTGATTTGATAAAATCATTTAAGTTTAATCCATGATTAAGAGACATTTAAATTTAAGTGCTTTGATTTAATTGTACTAATCCGTTTGTTCAATATTGAGTATAAACACAAATGCAAAAGGAAATAAAAATTAAGACACGACAAAGTCAGCATGAGAACACAACACAAGCTGAGTGAAGAGCAACTAAGCACAAGAGAAGATAAGTCATCTTCAAAACAACAGCTTAAGAATGAAGCTGATCAAAGAAGCTGAGTGGAACGGAACTCAGCATAAAAGAAGTCTGCTTCAGAACTAGATCTTGCAGAACGAAGCTGACCATGGAAGCTGAGTGAAAAAGAACTCAGTATGAGAATTGGTGACAATCAAAGACAATGACTAGCGAAGTGAAGCTGAGTGATCTTCATGACATCATGAATGATCCGTTAGCTAAAAGACAAATCCGACAACTGTCTGCACCAATAATTGAAGCCTTGGAATTACGCAAAGGCCAAATTTCGAGATGCATGGGTCAACTGTTCATTGCTATAAGACAAACTGCCGCAAGAAGACAAAGCCTGTAGGAAGAAGACAAGCCTGACATCTGAAGAAAACAGAAAACAAGATTAGCCTGCACATCTGAAGCTGACTAGAAGGCTGTCCCCTAAAAGAGCCGTTTTGGATTCAATGGACAAATCAAATTCAAATCATCTGATCCTCAAAATACAACTATAAAAGGACAAGCAATCCTCTTGGATCATTACTGAATTACAGAATATACAAGAGAGAAAAATACAAGCTCAAAGCACTCAAAAACAAGAAAGAAATCTTACACCAACTTTCTATTCCTGTGTAAATGCTATATTGATTGTTTTGTAATCATCTAAAGTGTTCTTTAGCTGAAAAAGAGCAAATTGTAACAATTGTGAATTGAGAGTATTGTGCTGAGTATTTGGTTGTAAATACTCACTGGTAGAGAAATCTAGGTGCTGGGTTGGAGCACTTAGTAGAAGTTGAGTAGACGAATAGAGGGAGGTACTCTTGCATATTCAACTGCCTTGTAACCGGTTTGTGCTCTACCTTTAAAGAGCTCAGTATTGGATTCTAAAAGCCCAGAGAAGTCTGGGGACTGGATGTAGGCGGAGAGGCCGAACCAGGATAAGTGATACTGAGTAATTTCCAACTCTCTTAATATATACATATATATATATATATATATATATATATATATATATATATATATATATATATGCATGTGTTGCTTGTTATATTTACTCAGCATATAAACTGTTTCAAGCTGACACTGAGTAAATTAAAGTGCTGAGTTGGAAGCTGACCACTAACGTGTAAATTCCCAACTCACAAGTGAAACAGTCTTAGTCAACATCTGACTAAAGCTGTCTTACACTAAGATCGGCCAAGCTGACCAAAGCTGAGTTAATAAACTCACCAAAATTATTAAGTCAGCAAGATTAATTAGCGAAAAAGTTACATTAGTTCCTAACCCCCCCTTGGAACTAATCACACGGGACCAACAGTTTTGATTATGACAAAAATTACAATTAGGGAATTAGATCCCCCAGGTAATTAAAATTCAGAATAAATATAATGTCCTTGTGTACTAACAATTTTTTATCTAAGTGATTTATATTGAATAAGGCATTAAAGGCTAAATAAAAAAGATAGCCAAAAGTCCTTAAAAAAATTAAAGGCCCAGCCGAAAAGCCCAAAATCGAAACTAGAAGCCCATGTTGAAAGTTTGACAGAAGACTTTCCCAATCTGGCAAAAATTCAGAAGACAGAAGACTTTGTCAGAAACCTATCTCTTTCTGTTATCACCGATATAGAAACACATAGTCTGCAGATTCAGAATTCAGAAAAAGCTCATTGGACGAAGTTCTCAACGGTATTCTGAAGGAAGAAACGACTAGTTTCCTTAAATGGCAAAATGGGTGCAACAGTTAGAAGCTCCAGAGAAGATCAGAAGTTGTTTCTTCTCAACGGCCATCTTTTGATTCAAACGACTAGTTTGAATGCTCCGCCTATAAAATCCAAGTCCAACCTCAAGTTTCATAATTGATTATCAAACATACATGAGATATATTTGAAAGTGAAAAGCAGAGCAAAGAGCAAAAACACAAAGCAAGTTTATATATGTGTAATCAATTTGAGAGAAATTAGTTCAAACACATCTTTAATCTGAAATTGTAATCCTTTCGATTGTAAAATCAGTAGCGTTTTTGTTGCTTCGGTTATAGGCAACAAAGAGTGATTTACTTGAGTGTTGTAGTAAAGGGAGATACTTTACTCAAGTTTAGACTATTTTGTAAAAGGTTTGTGATCTACTTTGAAAGAGTTCAGTAGTAGATTAAAACTCAGAAGAAGATATTCTGAGGACTGGACGTAGGGAGAAGGCCGAACCAGTATAAATCTGCTGAGTAGCTTATTTCCCTTTTATTGCCTTTTACTTCTACTGAATATTGCATGTTCATATATTTATCTCACATTAACACTCTGAATATTCTGTGCATAACTTAAACATCATTTGCCTTAAGTTCTTCAGAGCCTCTGTTAAAAAGTTGTACTTTGAGTGGAATTATCAGAAGCTTAAGCAATCTCAGTAGATTGAAGCGCTGAAAAAGGTCAGTAGACTAAATTTGCCTCTAATTCCAAAAATTGCTCTTTGTATTTTATTGACTTGAGTAAGAAAAGTTTTTAAATGATTAATTTAATCAATAGTTCTATTCACTCCCCCCTTTAAAATTAATATGGCTTATTAGGGACAAACAATGAGTGCAATTCAAGGTTCAAGCCGAAGATTATCTGCAAAATTGATCGCAATCAGTCCTTCAGTGTGTAGGACGATTGTTGGGTGGTGTTCTTCAATTTCTTCATCACTATCCATCGTATCATGATATGATTTGGGAAAATTGCTTGAGAGAGGAGGAAAGAACGTCCATGGGGTCAGAAGGTTCATGTACCTTTTGCATCGCCGGCAGTGGATAAGGGGAGATAAGGTTAGGATTCGAAAACATGGAGATCGTTTTATTCTAGGCTCTTTCTTTTCTACAATTTTTTTTTACTTTACCTTAATAATAATATAGCTAATTGTTTCGTTGTCTACAAATTGTGTCAAAGGTTTGGTCTTTATTTATTTCTTCTTGATCCAGCTAAAAATTAATTAATTTTTATTATTTATTAAATTTAAATTTATAAAAAAATGAAAGTTAAACCTAGGACCTTTGAAATACTGGAGCTAACCATGTATCATCCAGAATATCACAAGACATAAGTTGGTAAACAAATGAGAAGGATGATCTAAAGAGAGAAAATCCAACACATAGACCTTAACATAATTAACTAACCAATCGGCACAATGATTCCCCTTTCTAGGAATATGTACAAGTTCCACCTCCAAATTCCTAACCGATATAGATCTAACATCTTGAGCCATAAGGGAATCGCGAACCAGAAGTGAAGTTGTGTTTTTGTTTTCCAATCTTTCAAATTCTGTAACAGTAGCAGAATGCTACATAGAATATTATAGGATAGTCCCGAAGTTTCTTTGTAAGAATTAAACCAAGCTGATTGTCCATCTTAAGAACCACCTTCTTAAGACATGTACACCAAGCTAGCAACAAACCAACGAACACATCTCGGAGCTCGTCTTTAACAACTGAACGGACACCAATTTGGTAAAATACACCTTTGAGCCTATGAATTTTTTGAACTTATTATGTTTTTATATAGTATTATTTTTCTTTTGAATTGATCACTTGAAATTTATATTTTATGGTTTATTTAGATCCTTTCTAATGCATTAAACATGTAATGACGTATGAATTTTTTTTATTTTTGAAGAAAACATATGGATCTTTTTAGTCTAAACTATGAGTATCTTCATTAAGATAATCTTATTTGGGGCTTAGTGATAGTTAAGATTACTCATCTATTAATGAGAATCGAAATTGAAATCTCTTCCCATAGACTTATCTTATGGTACTAACTGAGATACAATCCGTTGATATAAAATAACATAGGAATCTAATTAGTCATTATTTCAAGAATGAAATTTTGATGTGATCTATGTGACAAAGATAGCAATTAAGTTACTCGAAAATCAGCCCACATGAAAATTTTAAAGAAAATAAGTATATGATCCAATTAAATAAAAAAAAAAAAAAATCTAGGAACACTATTCAAAAAAGAAAAAAAGAAAAGAAGTATAAGAATTCAATTAATGAAATTTGAAAGGATAACAATCTAATGGGAAAATCAACTTTTAATTCTTTCAGATTATGCAGTTATCTCATCTTTGGTATGCAGATTCTTATGGTTTTATCAAATTTAAGTATGAATTTTTAGTTAAACATAGTTACATGTGGTTTTTTTTTTATAAATAAAATAGTAATTCTAATTTTATGATGGATGATTTTTAATTATCTCAATTAATGTTCAAGATATTTGCTTTTATTATGTCCTTGATTGAACTGTGCTCAAGATTAAATAACCATGTCACTATTTTTCACAAAGCATAATCAGAAAGAATAAAGAAGCAATATAAGGGAGTTCCTCTTTATATATAGAAAAATGTTGACTGTCACTATATAAGTTCCATCAATATTTAGAAATTAAGTGCAATTAATCTATGGAGATCAAGATAAAACTTCCAATTTAGTTAATTAGAAGTTTAAGTTATCAAATAATTAAAATTTCCAAATATACCGATAAATAATTTGTGTACTCGTAAAGAATAAGCCATATTTTGCAAAAATTCTTAGCAGTACACATATATAATTCATGTATATATATAGTCAGTGCTAGCTAGCTAGAATATGACTAGATAATTAAGATACCCATAGTACTATTTAGGCAGGCTAAACAATTACAAATTCTTGTGTTATGTTAATAGGTCTATCGTGTTATTATGAGGTTCATAAATTTTATCTTAATCAACTCTTTATTTTTATTTTATTTTATAAAAATACAAAATTATCCCAAGTTATATAAATAAATAAAAAACTATATTTTAGTTTTCAAATTTAATCAAAATAGTTTTAATAAAGTTTGTGTACGTGTTATATATATATACATGGAAATTCCTAGACTTGTATGTATTAATTAAAAACAATTCTATTATTTATTCTCTTGAAGTTTTATCATTTTTCTTCATTTTTTTTATCTTATTATTAACATTAAATATTATTATTTTTTCAATGCTGAACGAAATTGAACATGGAACCGTCTAATCCTAACATGGAATTTTTGAGAGATTAGGTGCTTCAATGTTGCAAAGCATGAAATGACTGATTCCCTTTGATCAATTTTGTTGTTTTGTGGTCGATTTGGACACAACGGAATGACTTAATTCGATGCAATACTGCTTATTCACCAGTTGTTGTTTCTTGGTCGATTCTATTCATTAAGGGATGGAGCAATGCGCAATACAAGTGGGGTACAAACACCAGTTCATCATCTTCGACTGTTGCTCGTGGTTTAGTTCGCTGGGATAAGCCACCAGCTGGGTTTTTAAAGTGTGATATTGACGGTGCTTGGTTTAATAGGGAAGACTATAGTAGATTAGGAGCTGTTATCCATAAACCGAATGGCTCTATATTTGCGGTCCAGAGTGAGTTTGTTAGTAGGTACGTTTGACCCTAAGGTGATTGAG
The DNA here is from genome assembly GCF_963576675.1 of Euphorbia lathyris. Classification (NCBI taxonomy): domain Eukaryota; kingdom Viridiplantae; phylum Streptophyta; class Magnoliopsida; order Malpighiales; family Euphorbiaceae; genus Euphorbia; species Euphorbia lathyris. Next base: position 96,677,075 of record NC_088910.1, read on the forward strand.
GCTTTGAATTTGCGATATAACTTGATATGGTTACAATCTCTTAATCTTTCTAATGTTTTGGTCGAAATGCATGCGAAAGTGGTTGTGGATAGCTTATTTTCGTTTCGCGTGAACTTGACAGAGTATGGAAGTATTGCTCAAGATTATAAAGGAATACTACAACAAAAATTGGACTTTAAAGTGTCATTCGCTTGTAGATTAGCTAATGGAGCGATGCAATGTATTGCTCGTTAAGCTAATGTTGCTTTATTTATTTCTTTTATTGCTGCTCTTTGGCTTGAGGCTACTTTGTGTAAATTCTTAAAGACAATTGTTTTCTCTTCTAAAAAATATTAAATATTATTAAATTTTTCTGATAAAATTATTTAAAATTATTTATTTATTTATTTCGTTCATAAAGTTTATTAGAGATAAAAAAAATTCACTTCTATAATTTTATATAGTTATGTTCCTATTTTGATCATTTTTAAGTCACTTTTTCATTTTTTCAATAAATATAAGTTTTATACTATCAAATTAAAATTTTGTAAATATATAAAATTTAATAAATCAATTACTTGAAGAGATTATGATTATGTAAAAAAAATCAAATATAAAAAATAGATGTTTAATAATTAAAACAAAGAGTAAAGGGTATAATTTTAATATTTTAAACTTTATTTAGTTTAATTTGATAGTTGACACAAATATAAGGGTTAAAGAGTTGATAAAATAAAATATGAGAGACTATCAAAAAGTTTGATTGACCTCTTCAACTTTTAAAGTATCCCAATAGCCTCATCGATTTGTATAAAATATCCAAATAGTCCCCTCACAACTTGTGTACAATGTAATCATTGAATTACTCGGTTGCAAAAAAAACCAGGTTATATGCATAAGGTATGCGGTTCTAATATTCAAGAAGACAAGTTTTACATTTGAACAATTAAGAACTTCCTTTTTAATATGTTTTAATCTATTATGTGAATTATGTAATAATATTTTAAGGCGCATGCAACACGCCTTATGTATGTAACTTACTTTTTTGCAATTGAGTAATTAAATGATTAAAGTTTATGCAAGTTGAGAGGGCTATTTGGACATTTTATGCAAGTTGAGTGAGCTATTTGAAAAGGTTCAGGAGGTCAATCAAACTTTTTAGACAAATTCATGGGGCAAATGATGTATTAAGCCTTTTAAAAATAGGGATAATGTGCAAAAATACTCATAATATTTACTGCTGGGAGCATTTTAACCCTAACATCTAAAATGGTGTAATTTTACCCCTAATGTTGGCAGTCAAAAACAATGTTACCCCTGATGTTGATAAGTAGAGTCAATTTGAGAAATAATTCATCAAATTATATTTCTTGGTCATGAATCTTGTCATCTACAGTTCGTACGTGTGCATCGTTTTTATCACTAATTAGTAACAAGTCACAAACATATGATTAAACGGAAAAAATTAAAAAAATTAAAAAATATGCTGCATTTTGTACGAGAGGGACAAAAATATTCAAATATTTCACCGAATTTAAAAATTTTAATTTTCAATTCTATTATTAAATCATAAAAAATTTATGAAATCTTTTTTTTAGAATCAACACACGTGCAATTGGTGCAGAATAAGAAATAAAATATCTGCATTTATAATAATTTTTGAAATTAATCTAATTTGTCAATGTTATGGGTAAAATTGCACCATTTTAGATGTTATAGATAAAATTGCTCCTGGATGAAAACGTTAGAGATATTTTTGCACATTATCCCTTAAAAATATAAGAATTAGGAATAAATACAAAAATCTTAGAGTTTTTTAACCTACTAATTACTTTTCGTACTTTACGTGCGTCGGTCAGTGAACCATGCTGCCCACTTGTTAGTCCGGGCAGCTGGCTCTCAGCCTGGTCGTCTGGAGTGGATTGATAGTCCACCCCAATTTCTTTCTACTGTAATCGCTTCTGATTCTATATAGTTCGTTGTTTGTTTAAAAAAAAAAATTACTTTCAATATTTTCTATATGTTTGTTTAAGCTACACTATTAGACTCAAAAAAAAAAAAAAAAAAAAGTGGCTTAAAGTGGTATTTAAGTGGCGTAGGAATCTTAATTAAGTTGTTCACAATTAAATTTGACAAACAATTTGAACGAAAAAAAAGAAAAAAGCATAGCACGTCAAGCAACATTAATTAAGAATCATCAACAATTTTGATTATGCTTAGCTGGAGATATGCTTATTTTCACCAACAATTACATACCTAAATAGGCAAGATAGTTAATTAAAGTGATATTAAAAGTTAAAATCCCACTTCCAAATAATTCATTATTGACTTGCCTATAGAAATATTGGCAATTTCAATATGGTCCTAAATAATTATGAATTATTTGGAACTCGGATTTTAACTTTTAATATCATTTTTTCTTTTTCTTTTTGAAGGATTAATATTCATTCCCCAATTTTTTTATCTTTGTGTCTCGAACTCACGTTTCTAATAAATCCCAGGATATATGTGATTTTAAGATGTTATAATATTAACAAGTGAAAAATGAAAATAAAAATTTAAATAGTCTGTTAAGTTTAAAAGTATTTCATCTCCAAATCTATTCCTAAATCATAAAAAAAATGTAAAATTCTTTATTTTTGAACTAACTGATATGTAATCGGGTAATATAAGATTGAAATATTTGTACTTTTTATGATGTCCATAATTAATTCATTTATTAATATTAGATCCTTAATTATATAATGTAAAATATTCTCCTCGTAGCTGAAAAATACCCTTGTGGTTTTTTTTCTCTTCTCTGCTAGGGCTTGTGGGGGTGAGGGTGTTTCTACCGATTTCTCTGGGTTTTTTTGCTTTTCCTCTCTCTTATTCTTTTCAATTCCGATCGATTTCATTGGTTTTTTATCTTCCTTTTTCTTGTTGATTTCAATTCTCGTCGATTTCTTGCAAGTCCGTTCGACTTTGGGGTTTTTTCTGGTTTTTGCTTTTCCTCTCTATTTTTTTTGTCTTCAATTCTGTTCGATTGCTTGTGGTATTTGATGGGATATGGATGATCAAATTGACAAGTTTTTGCAGAATATTAGTTTGTCTGAGGTCGAAGGTGAGATACTGGATTTGCAAAAATCGCAGGGTACATGTGAGTTGGCTTCTAAGTTTGGTTTGATTGGCAGAATTTTATCTCATAAACCTCTTAATCTCAAAGGAATGGCTAGTGCTTTTAGTATTGCTTGGAGAATTCAATCCTTTGAGTTAAAAGAATTTGGAGATCATATGTTTTTGTGTGAATTTGGGTGCAAGAGAGACATGGATAACGTTTTGAAGGATGGACCATGGCACTTTGAACGTCAATTGGTTATTTTTAGAGAGGTGAAAGGTCATGAGCAACCAACAGAGTAGATGTTGGATTCTTGTGAATTTTCGGTACGAATTCAGAACCTTCCTCTAAACATGAGAGATGTGGATTCGATTCAGGCTGTGGCTTCTCGGATTGGGAGAGTTGTGGCTATTGATGAGAATGATATTGGCTCCTGGAGTAGTAGTGTGAGGGCAATGGTTTATATGGATGTGCTCAAGCCCCTCACGCGAGGTGTTGTGGTGAAGAATAGTAAAGGTGATCGTATTTGGGTATCTTTCAGGTATGAACGACTTCCAAATTTTTGCTATTGGTGTGGAAGATTAGGTCACAGATTTGATGATTGTGCGGAATGGCCTGAGGAGGAAGTTGGATTAAATTGGCCTTTTGGACCTTAATTGCGTGCATCTCCTTTGAAGGCTAGAGTTGTTAAGGTGGAGTGTGCATCCAAGGTAATTATTGATGTTGTTGTAGGAAGAAGTCGGGTGGTTAGAAATCTTTTGGCTGATGTTGATGATCATGGTGTGCATAAGTCTGGGATGGGCTGTTCTGAAAACCAAGTGATGGATGGTGTTGAGTTGGAGATTCTGGAATAGGGGAAAGATTCGATAATTCTACCGGGCCATTCTGAAGTTCAGAATCAGTTGGTGGAAATGGTAAAGAAGATGGAGGCTTGGGGGAGTCTAAAATTGTTGCTTCTAAAACTGGTAAGAGTGGGGTGATTGAGTGTGTGCCTGAAGTGAAGGATTTGGGCGGTAAGATAGGTATGGCGTGTAATGGGGGAATAAATAAGGGACATGTGAATTGTGTAAGCTCACTAGGTGCGGAGTCTAGTGGTCGGTTGAATATTAAAAAGTTGGCTAGAGGAAAGAGGAATTTGGTTGGGGTTCCTAAAGGTGATAGAGATATTGTTCTGATGGTGAATCGGGGAGGAGGGGGCTCTAAAAGGAAATAAGTTATTGATCAGAATGATGGTGATAATTGGCTCGAATTTGGGCGTATGACTGAGAATAAGAAGGCCAAGATGGACCTTATGGTGATTGATGGTGTTGAAGGTTTGGCGGAGGCTGGTGTTCAGCCCCGCCTGGTGTTATGAAAACTTTAAGTTGGAATGTCCAGGGGCTGGGTAACCCTTGGACAGTTCGTGCGCTTGCGCGACTCTTAAGCCGTTACTGCCCAGATCTTGTATTTTTGATGGAAACAAGACTGAATCAGAATGAGGTGGATGGGTTAAGAAAGAGATTTACGGATTTTTTCTTTTTTGTTGTTCTTGTTGTTGGAAGATCATGTGGGTTGATTCTTTATTGGGAAAAAAAATTTGTGTACAGATTCTTGGCTTCTCTGATCATTGCATTCCTTTTGGCATTTTTTATAGTCTTGGTGGGATTATTTGGAGGGGCACGGGGGTGTATGGTTGGCAAGAAGGGAATAATAAACATCGTACATGGAATATGATGCGGGAGTTATATAATAAGGAGGATGCTCCATGGTTATATTTTGGAGATTTTAATGAGATCCTTTTTTCTTTTGAAAAGGATGGAGCACGGGTGGGGAATAATCGAGAGCAACTTGTTTTTCGGGAATTTCTTGATGACTGTGAGTTGTTTGACTTGGGTTATAAAGGGGCAACTTATATGTGGTCGAATGGCCGATGTAGCGGAGGTCGTATTCAGGAGCGGTTGGATCGATTTTTTAGGACTGTTGGTTGGGATTTTCTGTTTCTGAATGCTTGTGTATATCATTTAGCTCGGGCGTGTTCTGATCATGCGCCCATTCTGCTTGATACGGCTGGTTTGATTAATTCTGGAAGAAGGCTATCCAGATTTGAGAAATTTTGGGTAAAAGAGTCGGGTTGTAGAGCTATTAATGCTGATAGTTAGGGGGAGAATGGTGCACACGCTAATGTTGGGGTGATGGCCAAAATTTTACATTGTAGTAATAACCTTAGAGTGTGGAATAGAGATTTCGTGGGTCATTTGGGCAAGCGTATTAAAGATTTAACTGAGACTTTGGGTCTTCTTCAGATGCGGAGGGGGTCGGTGGAGGTTGATGAGGAAATTAGACGGATTTTCTGTTAGATTGGGGGATTTGCTTGGTAAAGAGGAAGACTTATGGAAAAAACGTTATAGGGTGGATTCGTTGGCAGAGGGGGATCGCAATAACGATTTTTTTCATGGTAAAGCTAATAATAGGCGTCGTTGTAATTCTTTGCTTAAGCTTAAAGATGAGGATGGTAATTGGTGTGAGTTTGAGGCTGGAATTGAAAATATTGTTACTTCTTACTATCAACAACTTTTTACTTCGACTGATCCTGTATGTCCAAATCGGGTTTGTGAGGCTATTGATTCTAGGCTCTCTGTGGCGGATGTGGATATATTGGCTGCCCCTTTCTTGAATGAGGAGATTAAAGTTGCTTTAGATTAAATGCAACCGACTAAAGCCCCTGGTCCTGATGGTATGTTGGCTTTGTTTTATTCTTCATATTGGGACATTATTGGGGGGGATGTATCTGAGGCTGTCATGAGTAATCTCAATGGTTCTGATTTTCCTCCTAATTTCAATCATACATTTATTACTTTAATTCCCAAAGTTTAGTCTCCGGGTTCTATGAAAGATCTTCGTCCAATTAGCTTATGTAATATGATATATAAACTTGTTTCTAAGGTGGTGGCTAATCAGTTAAAAGGGTTGTTGTATGGTCTTATTAGTCACACTCAGTGTGCGTTTGTTTCTGGAAGGCTGATTTCTGATAACGCACTTATTGCCTTTGAATTGCATACTATGAAATATAAATGCCATGGGAGAAAGGGTTATTGTGCATTAAAGCTTGATATGAGTAAGGCGTATGATCGGGTTGAATGGTCTTTTGTGGAAATTGTGATGAGGAGGATGGGGTTTCCAAGTGGATTTGTGGATCTTGTGCTAAGATGTGTCTCTACTACTTCTTTTTCTTTTCTTATAAATGGGGTGCCTAAAGGTTTTGTTAGGCCTAGTCGGGGTCTTCGTCAAGGAGATCCTATTTCACCTTATTTTTTTGTGTTGTGTGTGGAAGTGTTTTCATCTTTGATAAGAAAGCAGTAGTTGACAGATGTTTGCATGGGATTGTTCCGGGTCCTGGTGGTCCTGTGATTATTACTCATTTATTCTTTGCAGATGACTCTCTTATTTTTTTTCAAAGCTTCTTTTGAGGAAATGGTTGTGGTTAAGGAGATCTTTGTTGGGGTTTAGTGTCCTATAGACAATTGTTCTAGGATACAAACTTAATGTAAATGAAGTGTTCTTTATATCATTTGTTTTAATGAGATATATGTTTTATAACTATATAAAGGCAATCCCTTTTAAGCACTAACTAAAGTCTAATAAAAGGAAATCCGTAAGTTTGTTTTAAAGTGATTATAAAGTGTTCATACAAGCATGAAGTGAGACAAAACTTTATAATAAACTAATAAACTTAAAACCACCTCAAGTCAAGTAATATGTTTAGGATTGACATATCACTGCTAAGACTTGCATGTAACAATGTCTTCTGTCCGACAGAAAGCTGATCTCACAAACTTCATATATATAGATATTTGGACAGTTACATGGATCCGATGAAAAGTAGTTCATTAGGATTGGGGACCCAACTTGAGATAACTGGATGGGTAGATTCATCCTTGTCACCTGTTCATCTCATTAGTATTAATAGGTATAAATAATCCTCAGACTCAAAGGAATGTTAATTGCTATTCTGGATTACGGAATGTGACGCTTTGATCCTATTGTAACACGATCCTTAACAGAGATGACTCTGGGGTGTGAACAGCAGAGGTTGGGTATCACAGGAAGTGATTGCGGGATCATTATATATTGGATTGAGCATTTATCACTCCCGATAAATGGGAGATATGTCCATGGATCGCTTGTGGAAGTATTGACTCTAAATCCTTGCAAGGTGATAGCTTAAGAATGAAATTAGATTTCTCTTAACCTATCTAATTGGAGTTGACTCGGCCAAGAACAAGTAAAACGAACGTCTCGCTATATGTGACTTGACATTACCCATAGTCATAAGATTCAGTTCAAGGACGTAGTTGATAAAGGATCGAATTATACCGTAACTAATACTGAAAGGTCAACAACAGAATCAACCTGTCTTCTTATAGCTCTAGGGGAATGATTACGGACTTGCTAATCACATACTCTGTACATCATTCCGTTATGCAAAGATTAAAATATAATTCTTTGAAAATTAATTTTAATAAGTTGCATACGGCTAGAAGCAATAAGAACCTAATGGGTCACACATAAGACTTGGAACCCAGAAGAGAGACAGATGTTAATTAATTGACGGAAGCTCAACTGAGCCCAATAAGGCCCAGTGACTGTAGGGGTCGAAATTTATGTATAATAAATACATAAATAATTAATTTGATTTTATCTATTCTAATTAGATTAGGATTATGAATTAAATTAATTAAAGGATAACTAAGTTAGGAGTTTTAATTAGATTAAATTACTCCCATTATTATCCAATAAGGTTATTGTTATTATCTTTTATATTTAGATATATTAATAGATAATAATTAAGAGTTCTATTCCGAATTGAATTCTTATTCAATAACCTAATTCTATCTAAGTAAGGATTAGATACAAGGAAGATTATAAATACCCCTAAGGGATTTTCAAAATCCAACCCTTGAGAATTTCGAATTCCAAATTCCACACTAAGAGAGAGAGAGAGAGAATTTTGAACCCCCCTAGCCCGAGGACAAGATTTTCTACCGCTTTCTTCCGTTCAATTGATTTTCATCTTTCTTTCTTTATCCTTGATCTTGTGTTGATTAATTAGAGGCAATCTATTTTGGTTGCTACTCAACGGTTGATTCTAACTTGATTTTATATTTGTTTTGTTCTGTGCTCGGGAACTCGAAGTAAGAGTTGTGGTTACTTCGTTTGCAACGGTAGATAGAACATCTAAAAGTATTTCTGCTTATCCATCTTTATATGAAATAACGGTTAACGGATCTTGTGGTTTATGGAAATAGGTTAAAATTTTTATATTTCCGCTGCTATACGTTAGCCTATTTTTCCAACATTGGTATCAGAGCCATCGTTAAATCCGTTATTTCATATATGAAAATTTAGAAGTTTTTCAATCAGATTGAATAAATATTTATAGTTTGATTAATTAACAAAACTGTTTTGATTAATTAGTTCTAAAAGATAAATAAGTTTTAATTAATTATTAATTAAAATAAATTGTGCACATGTTCCTAATAATTTCGGTTGATAATCATTATAACAAAATCTATTAGCTTTATGGTTAGATGAATAAAATCAGTTTTATTTATTCTAAAAGATAAAACGGAAAATCTATGATAGTTTTTCCTATTTTCTGAAAATCGTTTTAAAACCATTTTAAAACTGATATATATATATATAAATATATTTTATAAATATATATAAAAAACAGTAGTTCGGATCGCGCCATACGGCGCGACCCGACTACTGTTGCGCGATTGCTGCCGCGCGACGTCTGGCCGCCGCTGCCTCAAGGCAGCGGCATGTCCGACGCCTAGGGCTGCTGCCAAACGGCAGCAGCCCGACCTCGGGCCCGACCCGATTTCCACCTAGTTTTAAATTGTTTAAAACTATTTTTTTTAATATATATATGTATGTTTCAGAAATTAATAGTTTTCTGTTTTGATTATTGAATGAAAATTTATTTAAAAGTTTGTTTTACCTATTCGTAAATCAAAGTTTTAAATGAATTAAAATCAAAATTATTGGGACGTGCATAATTAAGGTTTTGTGTAGTTAGGATAACATAAAAGACACGAAACTGTTAAAAGTAAAATTGGATGAAAGTTATATGATGCGTTAATGTGATTAACCCAAATATTACATAAAATAGTTATGTAATCAACTAATTAAATTTATTTAATTGAGTCTATGCATGTTTGGAGTTATGGACATATTTGGACCCTCTTTAGTCTTTTGGTATTTTTGAAATAGGGCCTGCGAGTCCTGCCTTTCTACTATCTATTGTAATTTCTCCTCTCATCTAATTCCCTTCAATTTAATTGAAGTTTTCTTTAGTAGTATAGAAATTAATTTGTAATTTCAAGGCGCCATGGAGAAGACGGAGGACCTAAAGAGAAATATGTAATAGTTAGTATTTCCCTAGGTTTGGCCTTTTATTCCATCTCTAGCTCGACGGAATAATTTAGATGATATGTCCATAACGACAATGTATGTGTCTGATGTATGCTAAAGCAAATCAAGACTAAGTTATATTATGAGACCTAAAATAAAATCCCTCATTAAAAAGTTAAGCAAATAAGCAAGTTATTAAAATCGGTTGTCCCTCCCTAATATTATAATTCAGTCGGCAGTACTGAGGGCCTTTGGGTTGTTGGGTAAACTCAAGCTCGGGGTCTTACGGTAACACCTGAATTATCGAAAATCACTTTTCACGAATATGGGGTAATACTTAAATTAGATTATGATAATTGGATGGGTAAACTCATGTTTTCATAAACTAATGGGCAATACGGTTGGGATTAATATGAATAGCATATTAGTTACTAATGTGGTTAGTAACCCAATAACCTAGGAATCACATTTAAGATGTGATTGATCACATGAATCTACCTAATGAATGAGACTAACTTGTTGGGTAAACTCAAGGCGAAATCTCAGGAGTTAGGATCCTAGCTCACTAAAGGATTTGTGAAATTCTTCGAATTAATATGGAGGGCTATTAATTTGGCAAAATAGTGGGAGCAATCTAAAATAAACAAAAGGCCTATAATTTTAGATTGATATACTTTAAAGCAAATGAATAACATACGTTTACTCTTTCTCACTCTCAGGTTTATATAATCACTCTTAAAATCATGATTAAAACCAATCTGCAAAACATTCTTACCGATAACAAATTGAATGGTTCAAACTTCACCGACTTGTTTCGGAACCTGAAAATTGTTTTGAAGTTCGATAAGATAGGGTATGTACTTGATACAACGATACCCCCTATCCCTGCTGATGATGCTCCCATTGAGGAAATTGATGCTTACCAGAAGCACAAGGCTGATGACGATCATGCCGGATGCATCATACTTGCATCGATGACACCAGAATTACAAAGGCAACATGAGGAAATGGATGCCTATTCCATCATCATGCACTTTAAAGAGCTGTTTGGGAAACAAACTAGGTGCGAACGCTACGAGATATCCAAGTTGCTATATCGTTGCAGGATGCAAGAGGGCACATCTGTCATAACACATTGTGTCAAGATGATTGGCTATATTACCAAACTTTCAAGTATTGGATTCGCGATGGATAACGAACTAAGCATAGACTTAATTCTTCAATCCCTCCCAGAGAGTTATTCACAGTTCATCATGAACTACCAAATGAATGACTTGTAAACCTCTCTTGAAGAGCTTGCAAATATGCTCAAGTCAGTTGAGCCCAATATGAAGAAAGACAAGGCAATACCAGCTCTTGTCATAGAGGGATCAAAGAAGAGGAAAGGGAATTTTCCCAATCCTAAATATCCCAAGAAAGGCAAGAGGGCCATGCCCACTAGAGCTAAGGGAAAGGAAGTAAAGAAGCCCAAAGGAGAGTGCCACTTCTGTGGTAAAGACGGGCATTGGAGAAGGAATTGCAAGGAGTATCTAGCCACCCTCAAGAAGGGAAAAGGCGATGCTTCAACATCTGATATGTTTTATATTGAAATAAATACGATTTCACAGTCTGAATCTTAGATACTTGATACCGGATGCGGATCTCATATTTGTACAAATATGCAGGAACTAAATCAGACTAAGGAATTGAAGAAAGGAAGCATAAACTTGCGAGTGGGAAATGGAGCAAGAGTTGCCGCCCTCGCAATCGGAGATTATGTTTTAAATTTGCCCTCTGGGCTTGTAATAGAATTAAGGAACTGTTTATACGTTCCGCAAATATCTCGTAACATTATTTCTATTAGCCGTCTTGTTGACGACGGTTTTCATATTTCAATAAAAGACAAACGTTGCGATTTTTATAGAGATTCGATTTTCTATTTTTCAGGAATATCACAAAATGGGATTTATGTGTTAGATGACAAAATTTCTGTTTTCGCAATTGATACCAAAAGACATAAGCTAGATAATTCAACTTACTTGTGGCATTGTCATTTAGGCCATATAAACAAAAGACGCATGCTTAAGCTACATCAAGATGGGCTTATAAATTCAATTGATCCTGAATCATTGGAAATGTGCGAAGCATGTTTAAAATGCAAAATGACAAAGACACCCTTTAGCAATAAAGGTGAACGTGTATCAGACACTCTAGGACTCATTCATTCAGATGTATGCGGTCCTATGTCAGTCCAAGCAAGAGGAGGATTCAGATACTTCATTAGCTTCATAGACGACCATACACGATATGGTTATATCTACTTGATGAAGCACAAATCCGGAGCTTTTGAGAAATTCAAATGCTTCAAGAATGAAGTGGAAAATCAACTAGAAAAGAAAATAAAGACACTTCGATCCGATCGAGGTGGCGAATATCTTTCAGATGATTTTCTGAATTATCTAACTGAATGTGGGATTTGCTCACAATGGACACCTCCCTATACACCACAACACAATGGTGTATCCGAGAGGAGGAACGGTACCCTACTAGATATGGTACAATCCATGATGAGCATAGCATTACTTCCAAAGACATTCTGGGGCTATGTCTTGGAAACCGCCCTCTTCACCCTAAATCGAGTACCAACTAAATCCGCTAGTTCCACACCATATGAATTGTTCGTTGGCAGGAAACTCGTATTCTCATTCATGAGAGTATGAAGTTGTTCAGCATTTGTCAAACGCATTGCGTCTGACAAACTAGATTCTAAATCTGATAAATGTTTCTTCATTGGATACCCTAAGGAAACTATGGGATATTACTTCTATCATCCAGATGATCAGAAAGTGATAGTATCCAAGTACGCAACCTTCTTAGAGAAAGAGTTTCTCGAAGACACAGAAAAGGGAAGCATGATTGAACTTGATGAAGTTCATGAACAAGAAACACCAACTGAAACAACAGAAGCGATTGAGGAACCCAATGCAGTCCCATTAGATGAGACTCAAGTGCCACCCATTCGTAGATCACAAAGAGTTCGTGAACTCCCTATTAGATATGGTTTTCTAGTGGGAGATGATGAGGTTCCCGTGTTAGACGATGAGCTCGAAAACTACGAAGAGGCTCTTACTAGTCCAGATTCTAAAGCGTGGTGTTAGACGAGGTGCTGCGGCCTAATCTCCCGGGCGGACCGGGGGGTGGACAACCTCATGGCGACGTAAGCGGTGATTGGCGCCGAAAGCAACCAATCGTGGAATCAAGCTGCTCGGCAGGACCGGAGCTCGGAGATATGGAAGAGTCGCCACCCACGAATGGGAAAATGAACACCGATCCCTTGCGGGAGACCGGTGTGGGTTCGGGAAACTTAGGTACGAGCCGAGAAGGCTAGCTCCTTTCCGGAGAAAGGCTACTAGGCACCCCGACATCGCCAGGTTATGAACCACCGGCCTCCTACTCAGCATGTTAGGCGATAACGGACTAATCGTATACTTCTTTAAGTTTAAAATTCATTTGAAACCTTTTCTTTCTCTTTTTAGAAACCGTTTTGAGCATATATTATTGAAAAGCCACATTAGTAAAGAATCACCCATTTATATTATGCATACACAGAGAAGGGGGAAGAAAGAAGTGGTTTACGACTTTATTTAAATGTCATGTTGTGTGTTTACTCTATACCAACTTATTTCCCCAAAACGAGTTTATTTATATGGTTCGCACCTTAATCGCCGTTGGAACGATTTAGGTGCGTTTTAAAACCCCGTTTGATGAAGTTCACCCGAATCGCCGTTGGAACGACTCGAGTGTTTGAAAACGTTAGGATAAAAACCTTTTAATAGGAAAACATGATTAAACATACAAGTCAATTTAATTTTGTACAAACCCTTTAAGAAAATGATTCAAAAACTCTATTATTCACAAAGAAAACGATTTTAATTACAATGTTCGCTTAATCCGCCTTTGGAACGGATTAAGGTTTTAAAACGTGATGTTTTGGAACCAATTTTGAAATATTAACTAAAGTAACTCCATTTATTTACATTAGGAACCTCTAAAAATTCATTAGTTTAAATGATTAAGTTGAAAAACTCTCTTTTTGTGATTTATTTTCCTCTTTTATTTAATGGACTTTTCACCTATTATAATTACAATAATAAACCCCCTTAAACCAAGATTCACACTCGAATAAAGCCCATTTGAAACATGAACCCATAAATGGTCCAAAAGAATAAAGAAAGTATTTTAAGCATATATATATACATCCAAATCAAAAGAGAATATGAAAATAAGAGTTAATAAAAAGGAAACTATACAATATATTTATACTTTAAAAGAGGTGAAAACAGTAAATAAACTTCATAAATAAGAAAATAACATTTATCCAAAATAATTTCATTTAATAAAATAACCCAAATGTCCCAAAACTACATATATACATAACTATTATAGTTTTAAATATCAAAAATAACATATACTAATATCTATTAATTCTCCCAAAATACCCAAGTAAATAACCTTCAAAATAAAATCTAATATAACTCAAATGAATAAAAAGAATATATATATACATATACTTATATTTAAAATTGAATACAAAATGATACGCAAACATCCTAAATGATTATATAGACTAAATATCTAAAATAGTTGGAAAAACATATATTACATAATTATATCTATATATATAAGGGTTAAAAGCTTAAAAGTTAAGAAAAAGGGACTGAAATGGCATTTTTTACATTTTGGCAGATTTACCGACGGAAAATCCGTCGGTAAACAGCAATTAGTGACAGAAATGGCAAATTACAACAGCACTCCAATTATTTTCAGATTTATTAAAAAGCTTTAAATTAAATCTAATTCAACCGCTTTGGATTTCCGAACTACCAAAAATGGATCATAGTCAATAACGGAAGTTCCTAAAACGATGTTTTTTTTTATTTTAAAACATTATTTAGAAATTTCTTTTAGATTAAAAAAACTTATAATCTCAACGTTTTTCGATACCCGAACTACCTTTTTATCGGATCATGGTTCGTATTGGGACATCAAAACGAGGTTTTTTATTTTAAAACAAAACCGAATTTTATTCAACACGAAACGAAAATTAAATAAATACGCTAATTAAATAAATGAATAACTAAATAAATAAAAACTATAGCATAAAAATAAATAGAAGGAGAAGATAAATAAAATAAAATAAAAGAGTCTAGTCCTCGGATAATACCTTAAATTCGGTATCTGATAGTCGAAGCCGATTGATTCCACGAGTTGCGATCTCCCGTTTTTTATATTTTTTAGTAAAAATTTAACTTTAGGAACTTTGGAATTTTTGAGAAAAAAAATATTTTTCTCAAAAAAATTTCACTTTCTCTCTCTAAAAATGTTTAGAGTGAGAAAGGCTCCAAAGAAAGTCCTCCCTCTTCATTGGGATTCGTGGCCCTTTTATAGGGAAACGGGTCCCGGAAGCTTTGGGCGACGCCCGAGCAAAATCGGGCGTCGCCCAACTGCCGTTGGGCGTCCGCCCGACGCGGTTGGGCGCTCGTGCCCGCCTACCGTTGGGCTTCCGCCCGACGCGGTCGGGCACTCGCTCAACGGCCGCCGGGGCGCGTCCCAAGTCGTCGGGCGTGCACGCCCGGTGGCCACCGAGCTCGCGCTCCGCGTCGTCGAGCGTTCACGCGTCGTGACCGCCGAACGCGTGTTTCCCGCTGCCAGGCGCACCCGCCTCGTGGCTGACGAGCGCACGTCCCGTGCCGCCAAGCTCGTGTCTTGCTCGGACACCGAGCGCGTACCATTCATGGTTGGATGCGTGCGTCCGATAGACGTCGAGCGCGCGCTTTGCGTCGTCGAGCGGGCGTCCGACTGTCGTCGAACGCGCGCCGGCCGCCGCTAAGCACTCGCACCGTGCCGTTAAGCATTCGCGGGCCATCCGATCGACAACAGCGACCGACCGTAACTTATTTATTTTATTTATTTATTATTTTTTTCTTTTTTTTTTTGAAACTTTCAGAATCAATCGCTTCAACCGTCTTGTTTCCAGGTTTTCGTCACAGGTCCTCCGACTCGGTGTCTACAGTTGCCCCTGCTTTTCTATTTTGACAGTGATGTGTGTGTTTTGAAAACGTTTTTTGCTAACGTAACACATGCAATGTAAAACATATAAAAGTAAAAGACACGTAAAGAGTAGGAGGAAGCATACCTGACCTTCGCGCTACGCGCTCTGGTGTCGTTCTCTGATTCCTTCCGTCGTCGCCTCTGGAGCGGCCGTCGACGAATGTTCTTTTCTCAGAATTTAGCGTACATTAGTTATGGGTAAGAATGGCTCAAAAGCAATTTCGGTCTACGATCGTAAGTGAAATGGCTCAAAGGCAGCTCCGGTCTGCAACCGTAAATAAGATGGCTCAAAAGCGACCCTGGTCCACGACTGCGGGTAAAATGGCTCAAAAGCAAGTCAGGTCTGCGACCGTGAGTAAGATGGCTCAAAAGCGACCCTGGTCCACGACCGCGGGTAAAATGGCTCAAAAGCAACTCCAGTCTGCGACCGTGAGTCAGATGGCTCAAAAGCAACTCAGGTCTGCGACCATGAGTAAGATGGCTCAAAAGCGACCCTGGTCCACGACCGCGGGTAAAATGGCTCAAAAGCAACCCTGGTCCACGACCGCGGGTAAAATGGCTCAAAAGCAACTCAGGTCTGCGACCGTGAGTAAGATGGCTCAAAAGCGACCCTGGTCCACGACCGCGGGTAAAATGGCTCAAAAGCAACTCCGGTCTGCGACCGGGAGTAAGATGGCTCAAAAGCGACCCTGGTCCACGACCGCGGGTAATATGGCTCAAAAGCAACTCCGGTCTGCGACCGTGAGTAAGATGGCTCAAAAGCAACTCAGGTCTGCGACCGTGAGTCTGATGGCTCAAAAGCGGGGATTGTTTCTGGATTTTCGTACAACACTGTTGTCTGTATTTTCTCACTGGAGCTATTATCTCAAAGGTTTAATGGGAACGTGTTTTAGTCTGAAATGATATAGACTAATGATTGTTTTTCTGTTGACTGTCGTCTGTACTTTGACTGGTGTCACTGTTCTGTAAAAATTGACTGTTGTCTGGAGTTCATGTCTTGACAATATTGGTCGCTGTCTGGGAGAAATGCAGGCTGAAACGGACTGCAAATCGGAGGTCTGTGCACCTAGTAATTAATTATTTACTTTTTACCTTTATGTCACATCGTACTTTTTTCACTATTTACGGGAATGCCATTCCTTCTTCCTATATAAGGTGGTGGGGTTTCATTTCAACCCCACACCTTCTCTCTCTTCTTTCTCTCTCTAGACTTTGATTTGGATTATCCTCGGGATGGATTTGGATGAATGCGATGGCACGAGAGGCATGGATGAGGTTTACGTGAACCTAGATAGAGTGGACCCTTTCCACGACCCTACGACGCATCTGAGCCGGACACGCTGCAACGAGGTAAGTGATTTCTCACTTTTGTTTGATTCAAATTCTAGGCTTTAGTATTCCTATTCGAACATGATTTGCATGCTAACTTTTAGATTGCCTTAGAGGACTTTAGCTAGAAAACATGAATTTCTTCACTTACAAGTAACACTTGTTTACTTCTGCATAAGAATGCGCGCTATATGCATGTGAATAGTAATCCTATGAATTTATGCATGCTAACAGTAAAAATAACGTGAATAGTAAAAACGTGAATAGTGCACGTGAATAGTAAAAACGTGAATAGTGACAACTTAACTAATGCACATGAATAATAAACTTAACCTATGCTCCTTGTCAATGCGGACAAGAGTGGATTAAAGAATTAACTAAACCTTACATGAGCGACCCTAAGGGAGAGACTTTTACAGAAAGTTGGCCCTAATTGACCAGATGTCTCTAGGTTAGATAATGAAAGAATGCCTAGTCTTAACGCGTCCTCACTAATTGCATGCTTTAGGAACTGTATTTAAATTTTCTTGTCTTGTTCTTTCTAGTTTATTGAGATTTCTGGGACCACCGCCGAGATTCACTCGTGGTATGCTAGGCTGGGCGCCGCGGCGAGAGCCCGCGTGCGCGAGTTGGGCTTCGAGCCTTTTATTACAGCGTTGCCCCGCACCAACGGGGTATGCGACCGCTTTGGCTTACGCGCCTTATGTGAGCGGTGGGTTGACTCGACCCACATTTTCCACCTTTCTTTCGGGGAGATGACCATCTCGCCTAGGGATTTTTCACTGCTGATAGGGTTGCGAGGGAGCAGCACTCCCGTTCCCTTTTATTTCGATATGATGCGACCACGGGTCGACCTTGCTAGGCTCACTGCCTTGATTGGATCGGGGGTTCGCCCATGCGCCAAATCTACTCCGGCGAAGTTTATTTCCACCGCGAGCCTTTTGAGTCGGCGAGATTTTTGTGAGATGGACGATACCGACTTGGCGGTTCGTAGCTTCTTGGTATATACTCTGAGTGAGACGATTTTTCGCACGAAGGGCGGGAAGGTACACGCGGGTCTCATTCAGGCACTCAGCGATCTGGATGCGGCGGCTTCCTATGATTGGGCGGGGGCAGGCTTAGCCTTTCTCTACAAATATTTGGATCTGACTTGCCGGAAGCGCAAGGATTTCGGTGGTTACACCTTTGCTCTGCTGGTACGTGACGCTTTCTTGACTTGCCCGTCTTATATTCTTCGCGTTTTCCACACTCCTAGTCCTTGTTTTTACCGCAGGTGTGGGCGTATGAGAGTCATATTCTTCCCAGCCGGTCTCGACCTCGACCGAGAGTACCGTGGCCGCCTTTCATAACCCGATGGAGAGATTTTGACTTGGGCACCGAGAGGAGTCGGATGGTGCCACGGCTCCTAGATTGGATCGACTCGCTGACCCTCAGACAGGTAGATTTTGCCTAGTCGTGTTAGATTCTTGTTTGATCCTTTCTGACTTTCTCTTTGTGCATTTTTTAGATTAAGTTCAGGTGGGACGACCTCGACTTCGGTCCCGATTATACGTATGTATCTATGATCCAGGAGCAGCAGTGTGTGCTCACCGGCCCCTGTGTGTGGGCATGGTATTTGGGGGACCGAGGCATCACCGGAGTTAGTGACGCCCACTGGACACCGGGTGAGATTCCCATTTCTATATTCGCGGTGCGGACTATGCCCCTATCGACCATTCGTCAGGACCTGACCCGTCGGTTTGTTGGTAGAGCGGTGTGGATTCACGCCGGGGGCCGCGAGCTTTACTTATCTACTCTGCTGAGCGCGAGGGATGCCCCGGCGGCAGCGATGGAGGCGGATCCGGTGGCAGATGTATTTTCGAGGGAGGCTGTTGCGGCAGTCTTTGGTCAGGAGGAGGTCCCGGTAAGTGGTTCCGCCCCCTTTCTCATTTTACCATTTCATTCATGAGATGTTTAGAGGTTTTTATTGTGTGTTTTTTTGCAGGAGGGATCCTGAAGGAGTGCCCATTTATCCGATTTCTTTGACGGCACTCGAGCTCAGACGCCTGTGTGCGAGCAGCCCTACTATGTCGGCGAGTCCTCCAGCACTGCCCGACCAGAGAGATCATCCCTAGGTGTGCCCCTACCAGACTACGGGCGAGATTGTGCCACGATTTGTTATGACGAGTCCGGGGCAGCTTATGCGGGATTTGAGACAGCTCCTCCTATCTTCACCTCGAGGGTCCCATTTGATCCCTCAGACGCTTCTCTGACTACGAGAGAGACCTGTACAGATTATGTGGGACTGTCCGGTTACCTCCGAGACCGCCTCAGCTTGCGTTGTGCCAATCACCTGGTATGTATCCTTACTTTACTTTAGTGTAGTGGAATGTATGCATGTATGTATGATTTATGTTCTTGCCTATGCTGCTTCGTTTTTTCTCCTTTTTTTTTTCACATCTGTTTTTCTTCTTTTTTTCTTTTTTAGAGCGATCTGCATGCCCATGAGCGGAGGCAGAGCGAGTTGGTGCGGGAGGCCGACGCCCGGGTCGGTCAGGTGTATCAGGAGAGAAATGACCACTGGTCAGGGATGATGCGACGGGAGACTGAGGGTCGCCTTGCCGTCGAGGAGAGGGCGCGCAATGAGTCGATCGGACGCCTCGCTGCCGAGGAGAGAACACGGGTCGCCGATGAGAGAGCACGAGTTGCTGATGAGCGAGCGCGAGCTGCCGAGGAGGCACTATCTGCGGAGCGGGCATCACACTTGAGAGATTTTGAGGACTATTGGGACTTCCCTCCGTATTAGGCTCGTTATGTATTGCTTTGTAGTTTTTTATTAGAGTTTCCCCGATATATAGCTGATGTATAGGGAGTGGGGTGGATATCAGGTAGGCTTTTTATAAAAAGTAAGATAGGAAATGTATAACTCATTATTCATATTACCATGCATTTAGTAGATTATGATGATTCCAATCATTCTCGTCAAATATATTCATGCCCTTTATTTATTTACAAACAACAGAAATACTTAGTCTCTTATACATTTTTTTTAACTGCTCAAGTCATAACTATTGTTACCAGGACCCGCCTTTCGGTTTTCGGATCCCGGCGATTTTTCTTCTATCCTTTTACTATCCCGAAATTTTTAAATGAGTGCCCTTTCGGGTTTTCACCCATTGGGATTTCCCTCATTGTTGCATAGGTCGCCCTTTGCGGGTTTTCAACCTATCGGGAATTTTTCTTTCTTTTTCTCTTTTTTTTTACGAAAAGTATTTCTTAAGCCTATCCAGGTTGGTAGGTTCGGAGAATTTCATGCCGTCCATTGTGGTTAACTTCACCGCTCCTTTGCTTAATATCTTCTTCATGACGAATGGCCCTTCCCAGTTAGGCCTAAACTTCCCCCTTGGGTCGGTGTGCGTCACACGGATCTGTTTCAGCACCAAATCTCCTTCTTTGATAAGGCTGGTCTTGACTTTTTTATTGAAAGCCCGAGCCATTGTTCTCTGGTATAACTGTACATGGTAAAGCGCTTCCATCCTTTTTTCGTCAACTAGAGCCAACTGCTCACATCGCCTCTTCACCCATTCCGCCTCGGGAATTTCTGCCTCCACTGCGATTCTCAACGATCGCTTTTCGATCTCAATTGGCAAGACCGCTTCTGTTCCATACACCAAAGAGAATGGCGTTGCCCCAGTTGAGGTTCTAATTGTCGTGCGATAAGCCCACAACGCGAGTGGGAGGTGCTCATGCCAATTCCGATGTGATTCCACCGTTTTTACGAGAATCCTCTTAAGGTTCTTATTAGTTGCTTCTACTGCTCCATTAGCCTGTGGACGGTACGGAGAAGACTTGTGATGTTCAATGCCATATTCTCGGAAAAGATTTCTTACTTCCCCCTGAAACTGGACCCCGTTATCCGTAATCATGTGATGAGGCACTCCGAACCTGGTGATCAAGTGTTTTTCAATGAACTTTCTCATCTGCTTGGATCCCAGTTTGCTAAACGACTCTGCTTCTACCCACTTGGTGAAATAATCGATGGCGACAGCAATAAACTTATGTCCATTTGAAGCGTTAGGCCTTACTTCGCCGATGATGTCAATGCCCCAAGCAACGAATGGCCAAATAGGTGAGCCAATAGAAGCCTTGCCTAATAATTTTCTTAGCTAGTACTACTCCCCCCATATGGGCTCCACAAATTCCTGAATGTACTGATTCCATTGCCTCGCGGGCTTCTCCCGCATCCAAGCATCTTAATTGTAATCCGTCAATGTGCCTTTTGTAAACTAGTCGTTATGGATGACGAACTGACGAGCTAGCCTTCTAACCATAACTTGATCCCTAGGTTCTGACTCTGCCGGATATGTTCCATCTTTCATGAAGTTCACGATATCGAAATACCACGGTTTTTCATCTGTCCCTAACAGCATTACGTCTTCGTAGCACGGTTTGTGTGATCTTCTCAATACCAACGGTTTCGAAGCAAGGTTCCGGGGATTGTCCCAAACTGACACCAAAGTGGCCAAGGCATCCGCCGCCTGGTTCTGTGCTCGAGGAATATGATAGAAACGGCATTCTTTGAATCTTTGTGCCAACCCTTCTAGCTGATCGAGGTACGGACGTAGTCTTTCTTCTCTTACCTCCCAGTTTCCTTGTGCCTGTTCGATGATCAACTTTGAGTCACCCCAAATTTCGACATATGACGCTCCCAGTGCCGCTAATGACTCTAAACCATAAATGCACGCTTCATACTCGGCCATATTATTGGTGAGAGGGAAGGATAACTTCTTGGCCATCAGGATCCTTTCTCCTTCCGGTGAGGTAAGTAGTACTCCTACTCCGGCTCCATTCGAATTAACTGCTCCGTCGAAGAACATTTTCCACGGTATAACTTCGATTGCGTTCAAGTGCTCATCGGGGAAATCATAGCTTATCTCTTCTTCTTCTGCATTCAGGGGTTGGTTGGCCAGAAATTCTGCCACGGCCCTCCCTTTGATAACCTTCTTCGTCACATATTCAATGTCAAACTCGGACAAAAGCAACAACCATCTGACTAACTTCCCCGTTAAGGATGGAGTTCGGTATAGATACTTCACGGGGTCCATCCGAGAAATAATGATCACTTTATACGATTGGAAATAGAGCCGCAGTTTCTTTGTCAACCATACTACTGCCACACATGTCTTTTCGATCATGTTGTACTTGAGCTCGTACTCCAGGAATTTCTTACTCAAATAATACACCGCGTGCTCCACACCGGTGTCTCCCTCTTGAGCCAACATTGCCCCAATAGATCGCTCCTCAATTGCTACATAGAGGAGAAGCGGCTTTCCCAGTTTAGGCGGTCTCAGCACTGGCGGATTAGATAAATAGTTCCGGACGCTCTCCAGAGCTTGCTGACACTTATCATTCCAAGTAGCGGGTTGGTCTTTCCTTAGCAACTTAAAGATTGGCTCGCAGATTGCGGTGAGTCTCGCTATGAACCGACTGATATACTGAACCTGCCCCAAAAACCCTCTCACTTCCTTCTCATTTCTCGGCGCCGGCATCTCCTGTATAGCCATCTGAACTTGCATGTAGCCCATGAAACCGTCCACATTCGTGTGTAAGACGCTTGATGCTGCACTGTCGATCAATACGTCGATATGAGGCAATGCGAACTCATCCTTGGGGCATGCCTTATTAAGATCTCTGTAATCAACGCACATCCTTACTTTGCCGTCCTTTTTTGCGATTGGCACCACATTTGCGACCCAAGGGGGATAGTCGATCACTTCGATGAATCCTGCTTCTAACTACTTTTTCACCTCCTCTCTGATCTTGTCTGCCCATTCTGGTCTCATACGTCGGAGCTTCTGCTTTACGGGCTTTGCCTCGGGATATGTTGGAATACGGTGAGTTACGATTGATTGATCAATTCCAGGCATGTCTTCGTATGTCCAAGCGAATACAATTTCGTATTTTTTAATTATTCTCTCAAATTCTTTTCTCTCTTCAATAGTTAATGCTTGAGCAATTTGTATAAGTTTAGGATTTTCATCCGTACCAAGATTGAAAGTTGACATTTCTATTGCATTGATTTCAAATGTAGGCATGTTATATGAATGAGAATGCATGGAATGATCACGATCAACATCAAGCAAGTAAGCAAAATCAGAATTCATTTCATTGATAGCATGGGTGATTACATCATCTGATTCAAACAAAGCAGTAATACAATTTTCATCATCAGGGTCTTCGGACTTCTCATGAATTTTAGAGGTACTAGGCTCATCTCCCGCTCCTGCAGTTGCTTCAACGGTGATGACTTGCTCCTCGGCATTTAAATTCAGCATCATAATCTCCTCGACAAAGCAGCTCGCCTTTCCTTTGCCCCAGTCGGCCACATCATTGAAGATTTCGAATCCCGGCAGAATCCTTCCTTCTGTGCTAGTCCATGATTCGGGGGTCCCTGAATACACCTTTCCATGCCCCTCATTCACGAATTACTTCCTCAAGCCCACCTTTCCTTCGCCACTTGCGTTGGATGGACCTCCCTGCTCATATCCCAAACCCCTCCGGGTTTTCTGACTCTTAAAGTCCGGAAATTCTGGCAACCCCTGATGGTGTGCTCCTAAGCCCATTCCTGGGATGAAACCTCCCTTCATCATCTTCACCAAATCGGTGGTCATGCTGGACTCATAAATCCCGGAGACTTGGAATCCGGAGAAAAGTTGAGGCTCAATTCCCAATGCCGCCACCGAGCTCAATTTCTCAGCTCTGATTGTCACTATCTCCTCCCCGAAGGGGAATTTAATCATTTGGTGGAGCGTGGAGGGCACACCTCCCAACTTATGGAACCAAGGGCGTCCCAACAGTACAGTAAAGGTTACCGGTATATCCAGCACGGTGAACTCAGTTTCTTCTTCATGCGGCCCTACTTTCAACTTGGCCTTGAAGACTCCCTCAATGTGCCTACGGCTGTCATCATACGCTCTAATCATAGTTTCAGAGGCTTTCAGGTCTCCTCTCTCCACTCCCAACTTCGACAAGAGTTTCAAAGGACAAACATTAATGGCCGATCCATCATCGACCATCACGCAACTAGTCTTCTTTCCGTTAATTTCCGCTCGGATATACAAAGGCTTATTGTGAGCCTTCCCCTCTTCTGGGAGATCCTCGTCAGTAAATATGATCTCAGTCTTCTTTCGGGCCATAATTGCCCCTACTAGCACTGCCGGCTCAGTATCGGTGGAAATAACCAGATTCTGCAATTCTTTCATCAAGTTCTCACGATGGTACTTAGAATGGCATAGAACTTCCCAGACTGTGGACTTAGCTTGTGTCTTCTTCAACTGCTCCAAAACTTGGTCATCGGGCTTAGGAGCCGACCCTTCTCCAATCTCAGTTTCTATCATAGGTGCCTTTCCCTCGGCCACACGACCTGATCTCGTCATTACCGCGATTTCTGGCTCATCATCCGATTCGTCCCAAATGTTAATAGGAATCCTCTGATTGGTATCTTCCTTGTCCGAAGAACTCTCCCAAATGTCCACGACCATTAAATCCATGACGTGAGGAACATTCGGATTCAAGTAAAAGGGATCCGCCGATCCATACAAAGCCCAACCTATCAACTCATCATAGTCACGGAGGGACACTCTGCTCATCCTTCTTTCGGCCAACGGAATAGCACCTCGTTGTATGCACATAAGCTGCACCTTATCACTCATTGTTTCATTACACTGCTCATAACGGTGTCTCGACCTTCTAGCATAATCCACAAACGGTTCCTCGGGGAATTGCCTGATCCTATCCAGATCGTCCAGGGATCCCGTCCACGGAATGTACATCTCATATCTTGCCACAAAGGCACTCCTAAGCGGTACCCAATGACCCATTTCTTCCTCTGATAGACCCTGATGCCACAATAAGGCTTCACCCATCAAGGTTTCCGGAAAATGTTCATGCAACTCACCCTGCGGAAATCCGGCGTCATACATATGATTGCGGAATAACCTCGCGTGCTCAACAGGATCCTGGTATCCACCATACCTAGGCATCGCTAATACCGCATCAGGCATTTGGTAAGACGGGGAATCAGGGGTTTGCTCCGTCAGCATCCATACTGTATACTCTTTGATAAATCTTTTCGTCATTGCTGCCCAATCGGTCTTAACATACATCGGCAATGACATGTACCACATTAATGGTTCACCCATCAACGAATTGCAAAACAATCTAGTGATCTCTTCCTCTTTAAAACCCAAGGGCGCCATAGCCGACAAGTAGAAGTGAAGGTGCTCCATAGGGTCCTTATTGCCGTTATACTTGCTAACCCCTGGCAACGGATGCTTGATAGGTCCAATCTGCATCGCAAAGCGCTCCGTAGTTCTGTCTTCAGCTCTTTGGTGCTTTTCTAAAAACAAATCCGACAACCGATCCCAATCGTGCTTGCAAGGGTCGGGTAATGAGTAAAACCACCCCAAAGGCTCGCCTATCAGTGAATGGTGAAACCACTGAGCAATCTCGTCCACTCCGAAGGATTCAACAAACATGTCGCGCATATATTCACGCAAGTGCACCTCGGGATTTCCTCCACCACTAAACAGACCCAATTCTGGCACAATAGTTCGAGACGACCCTTCTCCGGTCTCTTCGGCACTATCTTCATCATACGGTGCTCCACCGTCCAATCCTTCATCCATTAGTTCATCCTCCTGTTCCTTACCAAGGAAGGACACATATATACCATTTCCTACATTGCTCTTTTCCTCGGAGTTCAACAACTCCTCTTCATTTTCCTCGAAGGATTTCATCACTACACTTTCTTTCAGACCGAATCCGATCATGCTCACCCTATGATTAGGCAATGGATTACGCCTAGTGGAAGGTTCGCTGATGAAGGATCAGCTATCTTCTTTTCCTCGATCAAATCTTGGATCTCATGCTTCAACCTCTCACAGTTCTCAATAGTATGCCCATAACTGCTGTGGAACTCGCAATACCCTCTAGCCTGTATCTGCGGAGTAGGTGGAACTTTGTTGTACGGGGTAAGGGCTTTCAACAATCCCTTTTTCTGCAAACGCTCAAAAACCTTTGCGTAGGTCTGATCAAACTTGGCGAACCGCCTCTTTTCAATAGCATTAAGATCAAGCACTTTCACTGCGGCGGATTCCGTACTTGCACTGGGCCCTCCGGCACTATATCCAGACTTCGTCCACTTGGTATAAGCTTTCTTTGGCTCCCCATCCCCCTCAACGGTCAAGGCACAGCTATACATCTGATTGAAATCGGTAAAAGGCATATACCGCAACTCATTCTTAATATATGGCAATGTGTTGCCCACTACCATTCGGATCTGATCCTGCTCAAGCGGCTTTTGTTTCATAACCGCGGCCTTGGCCCTCCATCTTTTCACAAAATCGGAAAAGGATTCCCCAGCCTGTTGCTTAGTGCTCTCTAACTCTTTCAAAGTGACCTCCAGCATGGTGTTAAAGCTATACTGAGCGATGAATGACTTCGCTAATTCCTTCCAATCCCTCTTTGTTACCATCGGCAATGCATGAAACCATGTGAGGGCCGCCCCCTCTAGGTAGGTGTTAAACAGCCCTAGGACCTGATCCTCAGTCAGGATCATGTGCTTCATGACAGCAACATACTGATTCATGTGAGCGGTGGGATCTCCAGTTCCATCGAACTTTTTCATGTCAGGGAGATGAAATTTCAGAGGCAAAGCTGTTGCCGACAAACAATTCTTCAAGTTATAAAAGTCCTGACTTCCGGAACTTCCTCCGCGCAAGTCCTGCACTTCCTGCGTGATGTGTTGCTTCCACTCCTCTTCCTTAGCTTTCTCTTTTTCCAGCTGTTTTTGGATATAATCCTGATAATCCTCCTCATTCCCAAAGCGAGGGCCATCGTTCACCTCATTCACAGCACGCTTACTACCACTCTTGTTGTCCTTCAGTGCTAGCTCAGCCAGCTGGGCCAAGATCGCGGCCAGCTGACCATTGATATTGTTCACAGAATTTTCCAATTCAGCCACTTTCTCGTCGGTCGCAGACATATTGACGGAAGACTGAGTATACCCGGATGAAGATGATTCAGAAGCCACAACTACTGATTCGGAACTGTCTACTCGTAGCTGATCAAACTGTCTGACAAGCCGATTACTCTCGCGGAACCACAACCGCTTAATGATGACGTCTGCGCGAACGGTATCCATTAGTATGTATGCATGATTTTATATGCATGATTCGTGGTGTGTGCGTTTATTTATTTACGGATATATAAGATAAGAAGAACAAACGTTAGTCTAATTACACGTATCACAACATCTCTCTTCCACCCTTATTCCTCCACACACTCGTCGGTCCAGGTCTCTTTCCTAGGATTTTGGTTTTTGGCTCACATTGCGGTCCAGGGGACGCGTGACGCCGTCGATTATTGTGGAAAAGTAAATCACCCATCAGACAATACAGTTCGTTTTTAACGTATCCACGTTCAGTGACTAAGAAATCGACCAAGTCGGATTGTCCTTTCAGAATAACTCGTCTTTTGTCCTTTCGCGAGACGCATTAATTCGGGTTTTGACTCCCTTTGAGCGCATCTCAGTTTTTAAACGTGGTACGAGTTATTCTTCTATTCCAATCGTTTGTTATTGCAAATGACTCGTTCCCTTTTTATTCACGTGGATTCGTGTCTCGATTTTTGGATTACAACGAGATCTTTTTTTGGATCTATCGAGAGACGTAACCATGCGTTTATTTAGTGATGGAATCACTTTTGAATTTAGGGAACAGACTCATCGCGTAACGTGTTTGTTTTTAGCGTCGAGGATCCGTTTGCTCATTTTATTATGTGAAAAGACGACGAGTCTTGTTTGAGCGCACGGTATTCTTTCGGCTAGCAACAAATCTTTTTCCAATCTACGGAATATATCACCTTAGCGTGGCTATAGAAAATGAACATTTCGTTGAATTGCGTGTTTGTTCGAGACAAGGATTTCACCGTTTTCTTTCTTTTAGGCGCGAATCGAGCAAACGCGTATATCGGGCCATATTTCTTGCAGTTTTGGTAATGGTCGAAATGATCGAGTCGTTAGTCAAAACCCGCAGTCTCGTCCATATGGCGCAATTATATGGTTTGGCTTAATTCGGCTTCGAGATTTTAAACGGGGTATACACTCGTTCGAGGCACGTATTTAACGGCATTGGTTTATTTTCTTTAACTACTCTCGGGATTGACATATGTCGTAGATTCGGAATGATTTTGGTCGTTTAGTTTTTCGCTTTTCTTTTCTTAGTCACTTCTGCGGATACGTCCATTTCTCTTAAGAACGACACGAGGCATAACGTAAAAGCTCGTCTTTTATTCGGAAGGGACGGGCTACTTGTGCGAAACTTTTCACGTTACGACAGGGTCATTCAAGACAGAAATGTTCTTCGTTTTTGTTTCGTCATGATCTCGTTTTATCCCAACTTATTTAAAGAATGTGAATAACGGCTACTGTTAATATAGTCTTTTGTATCGAGATGTAACTATCCTTAACACCGAACCGATTCATACTAATACGTGCTTACGTCATAACACATTCCCTGAACATGTGCCTTTGTCGGGACACCGAAAGGGACAAGGCGGGTCGCACATGTTCATTCATATGAGATGACTAAGTCGTCTTTAGTTCAAATTGTTCGATGTTTTAGGGTAATTAGTATGTCGATTCACGAGTATATATTAACACATCGTCTCATTTTCTTTACCTACTTTAGGATTAGACACGTATCGTGGCGGTTTGAAAACACGAATTGATTCATTTTTCACATCAAAAATAGTAACGGGTGATCCTATGGAAACTTCTAAGGCTACTATATGCTGACACGGCTGACCGCGGGACCTCACAGGACCGCACAAATTCGCCCCTAACGAATGGATGGGGACCCTTTGGCGCCTTACTGTAAGGGGGAACTTAAACTAGCCTCTTTCGAGCGACGAATGGACTCTCGCTAGAGGTTTCGCGGAAATTACCCAAAGGGTTTGCAATAATGCACATGAATGCATACGAAAAGAAGTAAAACGATCCGTCCCCGTTAAGGGCTTAATACACGCCTTCCGGAATCAAATTTCTCGCTTCCCCAGCGGAGTCGCCACTTGTTAGACGAGGTGCCGCGGCCTAATCTCCCGGGCAGACCGGGGGGTGGACAACCTCATGGCAACGTAAATGGTGATTGGCGCCGAAAGCAACCAATCATGGAATCAAGCTGCTCGGCAGGACCGGAGCTCGGAGATATGGAAGAGTCGCCACCCACGAATGGGAAAATGAACACCGATCCCTTGCGGGAGACCGGTGTGGGTGCGGGAAACTTAGGTACGAGCCGAGAAGGCTAGCTCCTTTCCGGAGAAAGGCTACTAGGCACCCCGACATCGCCCGGTTATGAACCACCGGCCTCCTACTCAGCATGTTAGGCGATAACGGACTAATCGTATACTTCTTTAAGTTTAAAATTCATTTGAAACCTTTTCTTTCTCTTTTTAGAAACCGTTTTGAGCATATATTATTGAAAAGCCACATTAGTAAAGAATCACCCATTTATATTATGCATACACAGAGAAGGGGGAAGAAAGAAGTGGTTTACGACTTTATTTAAATGTCATGTTGTGTGTTTACTCTATACCAACTTATTTCCCCAAAACGAGTTTATTTACATGGTTCGCACCTTAATCGCCGTTGGAACGATTTAGGTGCGTTTTAAAACCCCGTTTGATGAAGTTCACCCGAATCGCCGTTGGAACGACTCGAGTGTTTGAAAACGTTAGGATAAAAACCTTTTAATAGGAAAACATGATTAAACATACAAGTCAATTTAATTTTGTACAAACCCTTTAAGAAAATGATTCAAAACTCTATTATTCACAAAGAAAACGATTTTAATTACAATGTTCGCTTAATCCGCCTTTGGAACGGATTAAGGTTTTAAAACGTGATGTTTTGGAACCAATTTTGAAATATTAACTAAAGTAACTCCATTTATTTACATTAGGAACCTCTAAAAATTCATTAGTTTAAATGATTAAGTTGAAAAACTCTCTTTTTGTGATTTATTTTCCTCTTTTATTTAATGGACTTTTCACCTATTATAATTACAATAATAAACCCCCTTAAACCAAGATTCACACTCGAATAAAGCTCATTTGAAACATGAACCCATAAATGGTCCAAAAGAATAAAGAAAGTATTTTAAGCATATATATATACATCCAAATCAAAAGAGAATATGAAAATAAGAGTTAATAAAAAGGAAACTATACATATATGAAAATACTAGGTACAATATATTTATACTTTAAAAGAGGTGAAAACAGTAAATAAACTTCATAAATAAGAAAATAACATTTATCCAAAATAATTTCATTTAATAAAATAACCCAAATGTCCCAAAACTACATATATACATAACTATTATAGTTTTAAATATCAAAAATAACATATACTAATATCTATTAATTCTCCCAAAATACCCAAGTAAATAACCTTCAAAATAAAATCTAATATAACTCAAATGAATAAAAAGAATATATATATACATATACTTATATTTAAAATTGAATACAAAATGATACGCAAACATCCTAAATGATTATATAGACTAAATATCTAAAATAGTTGGAAAAACATATATTACATAATTATATCTATATATATAAGGGTTAAAAGCTTAAAAGTTAAGAAAAAGGGACTGAAATGGCATTTTTTACGTTTTGGCAGATTTACCGACGGAAAATCCGTCGGTAAACAGCAATTAGTGACAGAAATGGCAAATTACAACAGCACTCCAATTATTTTCAGATTTATTAAAAAGCTTTAAATTAAATCTAATTCAACCGCTTTGGATTTCCGAACTACCAAAAATGGATCATAGTCAATAACGGAAGTTCCTAAAACGATGTTTTTTTTTTAAAACATTATTTGGAAATTTCTTTTAGATTAAAAAAACTTATAATCTCAACGTTTTTCGATACCCGAACTACCTTTTTATCGGATCATGGTTCGTATTGGGACATCAAAACGAGGTTTTTATTTTAAAACAAAACCGAATTTTATTCAACACGAAACGAAAATTAAATAAAACGTGACAAAATAAATGAATAACTAAATAAATAAAAACTATAGCATAAAAATAAATAGAAGGAGAAGATAAATAAAATAAAATAAAAGAGTCTAGTCCTCGGATAATACCTTAAATTCGGTATCTGATAGTCGAAGCCGATTGATTCCACGAGTTGCGATCTCCCGTTTTTTATATTTTTTAGTAAAAATTTAACTTTAGGAACTTTGGAATTTTTGAGAAAAAAAATATTTTTCTCAAAAAAATTTCACTTTCTCTCTCTAAAAATGTTTAGAGTGAGAAAGGCTCCAAAGAAAGTCCTCCCTCTTCATTGAGATCCGTGCCCCTTTTATAGGGAAACGGGTCCCGGAAGCTTTGGGCGACGCCCGAGCAAAATCGGGCGTCGCCCAAAGCTGTTGGGCGGCCGCCCAAGGCTTGTTGGGCGGCCGCCCAACACTACGTTGGGCTACCGCCCAACATTGTTGGGCGATCGCCCAACAATTGTTGGGCGGTCGCCCAACAGCGTTGGGCGAGCGTCCAACGCGAGGTTGGGCGCGCGAGCCCAACTGCCATTGGGCGTCCGCCCGACGAGGTTGGGCGCTCGCGCCCGCCTACCGTTGTGCTTCCGCCCGACGCGGTCGGGCACTCGCTCAATGGCCGCCGGGGCGCATCCCACGTCGTCGGGCGTGCACGCCCTGCGGCCGCCGAGCTCGCGCTCCGCGTCATCGGGCGTTCACACATCGTGACCGCCGAACGCGTGTTCCGCGCTGCCGGGCACACCCGCCTCGTGACTGACGAGCGCACGTCCCGTGCCGCCAAGCTCGTGTCTTGCTCAGACACCGAGCGCGTACCATTCATGGTTGGATGCGTGCGTCCGACAGACGTCGAGCGCGCGCTTTGCGTCGTCGAGCGGGCGTCCGACTGTCGTCAAACGCGCGCCGGCCACCGCTAAGCACTCGCACCGTGCCGTTAAGCATTCGCGGGCCATCCGATCGACAACTGCGACCGACCGTAACTTATTTATTTATTATTTTTTTCTTTTTTTTTTTGAAACTTTCAGAATCAATCGCTTCAACCGTCTTGTTTCCAGGTTTTCATCATAGGTCCTCCGACTCGGTGTCTACACGTGGCTCGAGGCCATGGATTCTGAAATGGATTCCATGTACACCAACCAATTGTGGACTTTGGTTGATCCACCCGAAGGGATAAAACCCATTGGGTGCAGATGGATCTTCAAAAAGAAGACAGACATGGATGGAAAGGTTAGCACCTACAAAGCTAGGTTAGTAGCGAAAGGATATTGTCAAAAGCAAGGAATTGATTATGACGAAACTTTCTCTCTTGTGGCTATATCCAAATCAATCAGAATAATACTTGCTATTGCCGCTCACTACGATTACGAGATTTGGCAAATGGATGTGAAAACAACTTTCCTAAACGGAAACCTGCTTGAGGATGTATGTATGATGCAACCTGAAGGTTTCATATCAAAGGATGCAAACAAGGTTTGCAAACTTCAGAGATCCATTTATGGACTCAAGCAAGCATCTAGAAGCTGGAACATGTGTTTTGACGAAACCATAAAACAATTTGGTTTCGAACAAAATTGCGAAGAAGCTTGCATTTACAAGAAAGCAAGTGGGAGCTCTGTAGCATTTCTAATATTATATGTGGACGATATATTACTAATGGGAAATGACATAGCTCTGCTATAGTCGGTAAAAGTATGGTTATCTGGTAACTTCTCAATGAAAGACCTTGGTGAAGCAGCTTATATACTTGGTATAAAGATCTACAGAGATAGATCAAGAAGACTGCTCGGTCTTTCACAGGCTACATACATCGAAAAGGTGCTAAAGGGGTTTAGCATGCTTGAATCGAAATGAGGTAACTTACCCATGCTACATGGAGTAAAGTTAAACAATCATAAATGTCCTAAAACCGATGATGATAAGAAGCGCATGGCTGTAGTCCCATACGCCAGCGCAATCGGTTCGATTATGTATGCTATGCTATGCACTAGACCTGACGTAGCGTTCACGTTATCAATAACGAGTCGTTACCAAGGAAATCCGGGAGACGAGCACTGGATTTCCGTCAAAAACATTCTTAAGTACTTAAGAAGAACTAAATACGTGTTTCTAGTGTATGGAGAAGGAGATCTGAAAATAGAAGGATTTTCAGACGCAAGTCATCTCACAGATGAGAACGATTTTAAATCCCAATCAGGATACCTGTTTATCTTGAATGGGGGCGCGGTCAGTTGGAAGAGTTCCAAGCAAGGAAGCGTAGCTTTCTCTACGACCGAGTCAGAGTATATCGCTGCTGCGGAAGCAGCAAAGGAAGCAGTTTGGATTAGGAAGTTCATTACTGAACTTAGTGTGGTGCCTGACATTGTAAATCCCATTACACTGTATTGTGATAACAATAGAGCCATTGCGCAAGCAAAGGAACCACGGTCTCATAATGCGTCCAAGCATTACCTTAAGCGATACCACATTATAAGAGAAATTATGGCAAGAGGAGATGTGAGAATAGAAAGAGTACCTACAAAGGACAACGTTGCAGATCCGTTGACAAAGCCCTTAACCCAGAAAGTACATGATCGTCATCTAACTTCTACTAGGATAAGTTATAGAAACAATTGGCTTTAGTCCAAGTGGGAGTATGTTGGGGTTTAGTGTCCTATAGACAATTGTTCTAGGATACAAATTTAATGTAAATGAAGTGTTCTTTATATCATTTGTTTTAATGAGATATATGTTTTATAACTATATAAAGGCAATACCTTTTAAGCACTAAATAAAGTCTAATAAAAGGAAATCCGTAAGTTTGTTTTAAAGTGATTATAAAGTGTTCATACAAGCATGAAGTGAGACGAAACTTTATAATAAACTAATAAACTTAAAACCACCCCAAGTCAAGTAATATGTTTAGGATTGACATATCACTGCTAAGACTTGCATGTAACAATGTCTTCTGTCCGACAGAAAGCTGATCTCACAAGCTTCATATATATAGATATCTGGACAGTTACATGGATCCGATGAAAAGTAGTTCATTAGGATTGGGGACCCGACTTGAGATAACATGATGGGTAGATTCATCCTTGTCACCTGTTCATTTCATTAGTATTAATAGGTATAAATAATCCTCAGACTCAAAGGAATGTTAATTGGTATTCTGGATTACGGAATGTGACACTTTGATCCTGTTGTAACACGATCCTTAACAGAGATGACTCTGGGGTGTGAACAGCAGAGGTTAGGTATCACAAGAAGTGATTGCGGGATCATTATATATTGGATTGAGCATTTATCACTCCCGATAAATGGGAGATATGTCCATGGATCGCTTGTGGAAGTCTTGACTCTAAATCCTTGCAAGGTGATAGCTTAAGAATGAAATTAGATTTCTCTTAACCTATCTAATTGGAGTTGACTCGGCCAAGAACAAGTAAAACGAACGTCTCACTATATGTGACTTGACATTACCCATAGTCGTAAGATTCAGTTCAAGGACGTAGTTGATAAAGGATCGAATTATACCGTAACTAATATTGAAAGGTCAACGACAGAATCAACCTGTCTTCTTATAGCTCTAGGGGAATGATTACGGACTTTCTAATCACATACTATGTACATCATTCCGTTATGCAAAGATTAAAATATAATTCTTTGAAAATTAATTTTAATAAGTTGCATACGGCTAGAAGCAATAAGAACCTAATGGGTCACACATAAGACTTGGAACCCAAAAGAAAGACAGATGTTAATTAATTGACGGAAGCCCAACTGAGCCCAATAAGGCCCAGTGACTGTAAGGGTCGAAATTTATGTATAATAAATACATAAATAATTAATTTGATTTTATCTATTCTAATTAGATTAGGATTATGAATTAAATTAATTAAAGGATAACTAAGTTAGGAGTTTTAATTAGATTAAATTACTCCCATTATTATCCAATAAGGTTATTGTTATTATCTTTTATATTTAGATATATTAACAGATAATAATTAAGAGTTCTATTCCGAATTGAATTCTTATTCAATAACCTAATTCTATCTAACTAATGATTAGATACAATGAAGATTATAAATACCCCTAAGGGATTTTCGAAATCCAACCCTTGAGAATTTCGAATTCCACACTAAGAGAGAGAGAGAGAGAGAATTTCGAACCCCCTAGCCCGAGGACGAGATTTTCTACCGCTTTCTTCCGTTCAATTGATTTTCATCTTTCTTTCTTTATCCTTGATCTTGTGTTGATTAATTAGAGGCAATCTATTTTGGTTGCTACTCAACGGTTGATTCTAACTTGATCTTATATTTGTTTTGTTCTGTGCTCGGGAACTCGAAGTAAGAGTTGTGGGCACTTCGTTTGCAACAGTAGATAGAACATCTAAAAGGTATTTCTTCTTATCCCTCTTTATATGAAATAACGGTTAACGGATCTTGTGGTTTATGGAAATAGGTTAAAATTTTTATATTTCTGCTGCTATACGTTAGCCTATTTTTCCAACAATCTTAGCATTGTATGGGCAAGCTTCAGGGCAATGTGTGAATTTTGACAAATCCGATATCAGCTTTAGTTCGAACCTTTATGTGGAGTTCAAAGAAAGTTTAAGATGCTTTATGGGGGTGAAAGTCGTTGATGCTTTTCCTAAGTATTTAGGTCTTCCTACGATTTTATGAAGGTTGAAGAAACTTATTTTCAAGTTCTTACGGGATCGTCTTCTGAAGCGAATTAGCGGATGGAATGAACTATTCTTATCTAGAGGTGGTAGAGAAATTCTTATCAAGGCGGTTGCGGTTGTTGTCCCTCGATATGTTATGAGCTGTTTTTTATTACCTAAGACTCTATGTGAGGAGATGAAATCTATGATTGTTGGTTATTGGTGGTGAGATACTAATGGAAAACGTGCTATACATTGGGCTAGGTGGGATATTCTTTGTTCACTTAAGGTGGTAGGTGGTCTTGGTTTTCGGCACTTATTTTCTTTCAACCAAGCCTTACTGGCTAAACAGCTTTGGAGAATTGTGAATCAGCCTTTATCTTTGTGTGCACAAGTGTTTAAAAGCAAGTATTTGAGGAACCAATCTTGGATGGAGATTTCTGGAAGACCTGCTGATAGTTTCGCTTGGAGAAGCTTGCTTAGTGTTAGATCTATTTTGTTGAGAGGTGTTCTTTGGCGGGTGGGTAATGGATCCTCTATCCGGATTCTCTCGGAGAGATGGATTCCTTCATTATCGTGTGGTTGTCCCTTGACTGTTAGATGCGCTACCCCAACAGAATTTATTGATTCTTTAATAATTGCAGGAACGGGTTTTTGGAATTCTAGGGTGGTAAATGATTGTTTTTTCTCTGATGTGGCTGAAGCTATTTTGCATATTCCTCTTTGGTCCTAATCTGTTGATCGGTTTTACTAGCCATGGTCCCGTGATGGGTGTTATGATGTGAAATCTAGTTATAGAATGGCTCTTGAGGTAAATAGGATTTTCGATAATATTCCGGATGCATCGTCGGGGCCTAGTCGTTTATGAAAGCACTTGTGGAAGCTCAAGCTCCCCTCAAGATTTTTCATCGAATTTGGGCATGTTGTAATCATTCCTTGCCTTGTGCTGCTAATCTCATTTGCAAAAAAAAAATCCAGTTGCTTATTGCCCCTTTTGCGGATAGAATGATAGTACTTTGATTCATATTATGAAATTTCATCGTCGATCTCAAAATCGGTGGAAGTGCGGGGGTTTCTCTTTGAAGGTTTATTCTGTTGAGGGTGGGTCATGTTTGGAATGGATTGAAAAGGTTTCTCTGATGCTACCAAATTCTGAATTTCTTCTTTTCTGTTGTTTTATTTGGATGATTTGGTATGATCATAATCTTATCACGCATGGTGAGAAGTCTCTTGATGATCGTGCTTTCGTCAATGGGGCTAGTAGTGCAGTTGATTCGGTAAGCATTATCCCTTTTTCTATGTCTTCTTGTAATCATATTCTGGAAAAATGGATGCCTCCCCCTCCTTGCTTTGTCAAATTGAATTGTGATGCGTCATTCTCTTCGCTAGGAGGTTGTGGGGCGGCTGGTCTTTTGGTACAGGATAATCTGGGTAAGGTTCTGATGAGTGGGACGTGTCCATTGGGATTGTGTTGGTCTGTGATTCATGAGGAAATTTTAGCTATTTTGAATGGGTTAATTTTAGCGAAAGAGTGTGGCTTTTCTAAAGTGGTGGTTTCATCGGATTGCAAAATGGCTATTGAAGCAGTTCGGGTTGCTAGGGATGTTAGTTACATTGATGTGGTGGTTCAACATATTCTGACAGTAGCTCAATCTTTTTCTGAGGTGTGCTTCGTGTATGAAGGACGTTCTTCTAATGTTGCTGCTCACGAGTTAGCGAAATGAGAAATTTCTTTATGTAGTCCTCAAATCCTTATTGCTAATTTTCCAGTTTTTTTAGCTCCTCATATTGAACTTGATCAATTTCCTTGAATATAAGTTGCCATTTTCATAAAATAAAATAAAATTTCTTTTCACTAATAATGGTATAAATATTTGTTTTTTTTTTTTTTTTACATTCCCCCACAATATACTAGTTAGGATGATTTTGAGTAGTGACTCTAGTAAATGCATGCACTATATATTAGAGCCACTAGATAAAGAAAAAGAATAGGTTTATGGAAACTATAAATGGCAGTGTGGTATATTCATATCATAACATATAAACAGTAAGAACTAGCATTCTTATTGAGACTAGAATTCATAGGGAAGAAAATAGATTTATGGATGGAATCAAATATGCAGTATTTACAGACAAAAGTATTCGGTTATTGGGGAAAAATCAATATACTTTTAATGTCGAATCAGGATCAACTAGGACAGAAATAAAGCATTGGGTCGAACTCTTCTTTGGTGTCAAGGTAATAGCTATGAATAGCCATCGACTCCCGGGAAAGGGTAGAAGAATGAGACCTATTATGGGACATACAATGCATTACAGACGTATGATCATTACGCTTCAACCGGGTTATTCTATTCCACCTCTTAGAAAGAAAAGAACTTAAATGGCTCTGAAGCTGGATTTAGAGAAGGCCTATGATCGAATTAATTGGGATTTCTTGATGGAGAGCCTTGAGAGAGCTAGAATCCCGGACAGTTGGAGAAGTTTAATTAAGGTATGTATTTCTTCTCCTGTGTTTCAAGTTATGGTCAATGGGGATATGTCGGAGGAATTTTCCCCGGGCAGAGGAATCCGTCAGGGGGATCCTATGAGCCCTTTCCTTTTTGTTATTGCTATGGAGAGGCTCTCTCACCTGATTCAGGATGCGATTGATAATGGGAGTTTCCACCCTGTGGAGATCAACAGCTTCTGTCCCCAGGTGACTCACTTATTCTTTGCAGATGATGTCCTTATCTTTCTTGAGGGTAATGAGGAGCAGTTGAGAGTCATTATGGATATTCTGGATTGTTTTTGTTCGGCCTCTGGGCAGAAGCTTAATATCCAGAAATCTAGGATGATGTGCTCTAAGAATATGAATCAGAGAGTCTGTAAGAGATTAAGTGATCTCTCAGGTATTCCTCTTACTGATTCTCTTGGGAAGTATCTGGGCGTTCCCCTCCATAGTGAGCGTGTGTCTAAAGGCTCCTTCAAAGAGACTTTGGATAAAGCTAATTCGAAGTGTGCCATTTGGAAAGCCAAGACTCTGTCTCTCGCTGGCCGCCTCACGTTAATTCAATCTGTTAATTGTGCTGCTCCCAATCACATCATGCAGGCTTGTAAGCTTCCGGATCCTGTGCTTAATGATCTTGACAAGATTAACCGTAGGTTCCTGTGGGGGGAAGCTGCGGAGGGCAGGAAGATCCATCTTGTGCCTTGGAGTGAGGTTTGCCAGCCTAAAGATTCTGGGGGTCTGGGTATTAGGAAAGCAAAGGACAATAATAAAGTTTTATTAATGAAACTCCTTTGGCGTATGTGGCAAAACCCTTCCTCTCTTTGGGTTCGCCTCCTTTGTGGTAAGTATCGGAAAGACAAAATCTTCGGGGGCCCGAAAGAGAGAGTTGCTAATTGTTCCTTCCTCTGGAAAGGACTTAGTGCTGTGTTTGATGAGTTCTGCTTGGGAGTTGGCCTGGAGGTGGGGAATGGTAAGTCCATTAGTTTCTGGTTTGATAACTGGATTGGGGATAAACCGTTAATTGAGGTGTGTTCTTCCCCCCCGCCTAGTGATATACGCAACTGGAGGATTGCCGATATGGTTGACTCGGAAGGGGACTGGATCTGGTCAAAGTTTGATACTTTCTTTAGCCTTGAGACTCTCCTTAGAATGCGGGGAGTGAAGGTGAGTAATCAAGAGGAAGACTTGGATAGGCACTGTTGGGCGCTGACTAAAAATGGAGTTTATTCTTGCAAATCGGCCTTTGAAGCTTTCTCTCTCTTTAGATCTGATCCTCCCTCGGATGTGTGGAAGTCGATTTGGACCCTTAAAGTTCCTTTCCGTATTAGGAGTTTCCTGTGGCTGGGCGTTAAGGACAGGCTTCTTACTAATTCGGATAGGCACAGAAGGCACTTGGCTGATTCTGGAGCTTGCAGTAGATGCAGAGGCCATGTTGAGACTTTGTGCCATGCTCTTAGAGATTGCTCTAATAGTAAAGAGGTTTGGAGGAAAATTCTCCCACACCATATTTTCTCTTCCTTCATGGCACATTCTGAGGTCGACTGGTTCTCTGATGGTGTTAGAGGAAAGTTGCTTCCATACATGGAGCATGGTGACATTTTCTTTGCTATTATCTGTCACCAAGTTTGGAAATGGAGAAACGAGGAGATTTTTGGAGATAAAACTGTTTTTATGACAAACTTAGCTGATTTCTTCTCGAAAAAACTTTTCTCTATTATCGATAGTTTCAAAGGAGAGTCCCTTGCCAGAGCCTCTCAGTGTTGTGATGTCCATCTCGTGGGATGGAGCAGGCCAAGAGAGGGGGTTGTGAAGCTGAATACTGATGGTTCCTGCCTCAGTAACGGTAAGATTGCGGCTGGAGGTGTGCTTAGAGATGTAGGGGGCGTCTGGCTTTCTGGGTTCTCCCAGAATTTAGGGTTGGGTTCTTCCTTTTCTGCGGAGCTCTGGGCTATTCTTACTGGAATCAATCTTGCTAAAAGGCTGGGTGTTAAGAGGCTCTCTGTGGAGTCTGATAATTTGGAAGCAATCAAAATGATTTCTGAGAATCATTCTATGGGTCTTAACAGTCGCAACCTCATCAAAGCTATTATAAGGCTTTGCTCCTCCTTTGAGTTCGTAGAGTTCAGACACATTTTTAGAGAGCAGAATCGTGTTGCTGATCGCTTGGCGGCGGCGGGCCATGAAGGGACGTTAGGCGTTACTACCCTTCCTGTTTCCCCTAGTTTCATCTCTCATCTTCTCTTAGAAGATAGGATTGGGGTTAGCTTCCCTAGGCTAATTCCTGTGTAGTTTGTTGTTATTCGTTTTTCTTTTCCTTTTCTACCAAAAAAAAAAAAAATAAATGGCAGTATTCTTAGGTGGAAAGGATATGAAATAATGGTGAATAAATTTGCACAATTGCTTAATTTATAAGACAAAACATAATAACATAATTCAACCTTATGGAAAGTTTGGTCAAATTCATTGTTTAATAAATAATTACCAAATTAAGGAAGCTATAAAGCATCCCATTTATGTACCAAGTGGTCCAAACAAGACATACTTCTTTACCATTTATTTTCTTGTGTCAACTATGTACCATTTTCGCCTAAACAAAATTCAACCTAAATTATTCAATACCCATTTTATTTCTATTATTCTTTATTGCAATTATTTATCTTTTTCATATGATATTATTATATTAATGTAATTCATACTATTTTCCAATTGTTGATATGAAAAAAAAAAAGATAAACATAAAGAGGAATTCACTCAAATTGCAAAGTTGTGTTTAGAACTCTATTTTGGTTTCTCAAATTAGAATAGAGATTGAAAACTACTCATATTAGATTTTTTTTTTAAAAAAATAGGTTTATATAAGCACAAATTGTTTGTTTGTCTGCATTGAGAGTTTTGAAGTTTGTGTATTTTAGATAGTTTATATCCTACAACAATTGCCTATAGGACATAAAACCCCAACACGGTTATCATTGATGCAGTGAACATGGACCTTGAATAAAACAACGATAGATCAGATCATTCGGTGATGGCTAAGTCAAGTTGCATCTAATCAGAGGTCCATCAGAATAATAAAGACGAATCCAACTAGGAAACTGAGCGTCAGGCACAGTTGGAACCTCAATACCAACTATTGGCGGATGAAGTTTCATGACGGTTCAGGCAAAATTTAGTAACGATGCAAAAAGAGATTGATGGCATAAGAGCTGCACATGAGAGGGAGATGGCAGAGCTCAAAGAACAGCTAACGAACGCTAAAGAGGGTTTACGAAACAACCTCAACCTCATGGTAGAATCCAGTCGTTAGTCGATAAAAATGCCTCCGGAGCATTTCCGGAGCCTCTCCCAATAAAAAGGTATTCACGATCAAGAACTCCTCCCATACGTAGAGAAAGAGCAAAAAGTTCTAAGAACAGACGGAGAAACCATTCAAAAGAATGAAGCAGAAGAAGACAATGATCTCCTTGGAAACCTCCAATTGATCATAACAGTCAGATAGACAAACCGAAGCAGGAGGATAAAGATAAATTGCTCAGT
This sequence comes from Euphorbia lathyris, assembly GCF_963576675.1. Lineage (NCBI taxonomy): Eukaryota > Viridiplantae > Streptophyta > Magnoliopsida > Malpighiales > Euphorbiaceae > Euphorbia > Euphorbia lathyris. The sequence continues at coordinate 96,718,731 of NC_088910.1, forward strand.
AAGAATGAGATATACGAGCTCCTTAAAAGGCATTAGATAGACCTGGCGCATACCATATATATTTAGCCTTATTAGACACACGCACACCTTTATCTAAGGAGATCCAGCGCCAGTCGATGCCCAAGGGATTGTTGATAGCTCCCTATTTTATAGAGTTTTTAGGAGTAATTTAGATTATTTTAGTTTAGTCTTTAGTTAATTTAGATGTTAATTTGATAGTTTTTAGTTAAATTTAGTATTTTCCGTTATTTATGGAATTATCAGTGTTTTCAGGGATTTCCAGGGACTATTCGAGCATTTTCGAACCAGACCAAAGCCCATTGGAGCATTTCCAGACTATCCAGGGACCATCAGAGCATTTTGGGACTCATCAGGGACCATTAGAGCATCTTTCGAAAAGGCCCACCAGCGCCTTCCCCTTGCTGAAATCCGCAGATTTGGGCCCTGGAGCCCACTAAAACATTATGTAAATGCCTACTTCGCCCTTGATGCATTAGGGTTTTCTCCCTAACTCTATAAATAGGGGGATTCATTATTCATTCTAGAGAGCCGTCACAATGTAGACAATTAGTTTTAGCTTTTAGTTTAGCTTTATTTTCTAGGTTTCTAGATTAGATTTATTTCAGTTTTTATTTCTTTTATTGGAGAACAATTGATGGGAGAAGCGCTTGATCTTCTACTTTGTAATTGAATCAGACAAACGGGTTCTAGATTTCTCTCTTTCCCTTTTATCTTTTGCTATTATATTTGTTTGAAGATGTTTTCCATTATTCCTTTACTCCCTATTATCTGATTAAGTTTGTCTATGAACTAATCCCCATCCAATTTGGGATGTGGATGAGATTGATTATATGATTATGTGTTATTAGGGACCTAGGGTTTATGTGTTTATCTTTAATTGATCAGATTATACATGCTTAATGCCTTGAAATTGCCAGGAATAGGATTATTACTAGAATGAGACTCGATGACGATCAACTAGCTTGTTTTGTATATATGATTGTGGCTAATGCCTATAACCTGAAAAAGATAGGATTATAGATAGATAAGAACCTGACCATGGAATTATCTATGTTGAACTTGTATAATCCCACCTCGCTAGAGACCACTAGGAGTGTGGCTTCGTGACTAGGTTACGACTTTAGTCTTAATTGCCAAAGAACCTACTGCTTTACATGCCCTAAGTTATATGCCTAATCAAGCCGTTAGCTGAATGCATGTGAATAGGTTAGATGAATCTTGATCACATTTGTCTTTCTCATTAGGGTAATTACTGTCAATCACTAGTAAAACATAAATCTGAACTCCCTAAACTTATACATAGGATTTAATCAAAGGATTCCTCATCCTAGATTGTGTCATCCATTAATTGACCTTCTACCCTATTAATTGTTCGCTTTATTTTGTTATGTTATCGCCTTTAATTCATTTACTTAATTATTAAAAACCCAAATATTTATTCAACTCTCTAAATGATTAGATCAGCCTAGGTAGATTTACTGATTATAACAAATAGTCTTTGTGGTTCGATCTCGTGCTTAGCACAATATTACTTATTGCGATAGGATACACTTGTCCTGTTAACTGCTATATATTTTACGAGCATCAATTGTGTATCCATACTTTCAGCCAATACAGAGGTAGTGAAGATCTGGTAATCATGTCAAAAACTTAAAGCGAATCATGAAAGCCAAAACGACCACAAACATAGTGATTTGTTGCCTTTTCTCTACAACTTTAAAGGAGTCAGCAGCCTTCTGGTACGAATAACTTCTCCCTAAATCAATCTACAACTTTAATCAAATGGTTGAATCATTTGTAGCTCACTTCATAACTTCCATATCAAAAAGAAAGACCATACAAGAACTCAACTGAATGGTCCAAGCCAAAGGCGAAACTTTGGCTCAATTCATTGAGAGGTTTCAGGCCTTAACCATCTGAATAAAGGAGTTTAGTGTAGGTGGGGCCATTTATGCTATGGAAAGTAATTTCCGAAGCTGAGCACTCCAGCAAAACATCATTACATCCAAACCTAGATACTTCCAAGAGCTGATGAAACAAGCAAGAACCTACACCAGGTGGGATGAGCAGAAGTCAAACCCATTACTTAAAAAATAATCAGTCCCCATCACTGATAAGCCATTAAGAGACAAAGATTGAAGGGATATAAATTCTCAGAAGCCTTGGGAACAGAGGGACAAATCTCATGTCACCTTTAATGCTCATAGAAAAGAGATGATCTTTTGGATCGAAGACAACAAGATGCGAATTGAGTATCCATCTAAACTAAAAAAAGGCCCAAAACAATGGGAAGTACTGCCACTTCCATAAAAGCGAGGGCCAAGAGATCGAAGACTATATGCAGTTGATCAAAGAGCTAGAAAAACTGGCTGAAAGTGGCAAACTGGATCAGTTTCTCAAAAAGTATGGGGAATAACCAAAGAAAGAAAAGGCAAAAAACCCAAAAGGTCACACTCCTATGGGGGGTCATCAATGTGATTGCTAGAGGACCATAGTCCAAAAGAAAGAGGGAAGAGATCGTTATCGTGGAAAGAAGGAAAAAGCATCGATCTGATTTTTACTTCAGCAACATAAAAAATAAATCGAAAGAGTGACATGATGATGCCCCAGTGATAGAGATATTGATTGCGGATTTTAAAGTCTGAAAGATCTTTATAGACATAGGGAGCTCCGTCAATATCATTACTCGCAAAGTCTTCGAAAGCCTAGACATTAGGGCGGATAAATGAACTACCAACTCAATTCCTTTGGTAGGAATCAGCGAACACACTGTACCCCTTCTGTGCATTATCCATCTGGAAATATAAGTTGGGGATTCTCGACAAGAATTCCTCATGGTAGACACCATTCTTCCTTACAATGCCATAGTAGGAAAGCCTCTTCTATCTAGTTCGGCTAGGGCTTTATCAATTAGGCACTTGGCATGGAAGATCCCAACTAAAGATGGCATGACCATCACCCAAGGAAATCAACTGTCCCACATCAGACTTACATGGCATCCTTAAACATGAAGCCATAGGTCGAAGATAAACGAGAGGTGTAAAAAGAAGGAGCCGAACCCGTAGGCTCCACAGAAATGTTATGGTTGGCTGAAGGCAAACCAATCCAGGTGGCCGAAGATTTGGCCGAACCCATCAAGGCAGACATTACTAAATATCTGAAGGAAAATATCGACATCTTCGCTTGGTACCTAGTAGACGTCATGGGAATTTCACCAAAATTCATAATGCACTCTCTCAACATAAACAAATCTATAGAAGGTATCTGCCAGAAAAGGCAAAACCATGGGCCAGGGCGATTTTTTTTATTAGTGTTGAGTTAAAAAAGCTGATAAATTGTAGCCATGTCGAGCCAGTCCAATACTCAAAGTGGAGAGCCAACGTGGTACTAGTCAGAATAGCTAGTGTGAAGTGGAGACTCTGCATAGATTTTACCGACCTGAACAAATCCACTCTAAAGGATTCACATCCCTTACCATATATTGATACTCCTATCAATTCCACAGATGGGTATGAAATTCACTCCCCAGGGGATGCGGCCTAAGGGTATCACCAGATTCCCATGAATCCCAAAGATAAGGAAAAAACTAGCTTCATCACCCATGAAGGCACGTACTGTTATAATATAATGCCCTTCGGTCTAAAGAATGTAGGAGCAATGTATCAGAGGCTAGTAACGAGATTTTTAAAGACCGTATTAGAGACAAGATAGAGGTGTACGCCGACGATATAATAATTAAAATTCGAAGGAAAGAGGAACATTCTAAGGACCTTTAGTTGGTCTTCAACACCATTAAGACGTATAACCTAGAGCTTAATCCAGAAAAGTGCACCTTCGAGGCCGATTATGAAAAGTTTTGGGGATTCATGATTTCGCAAAGAGGCATTGAAACTAACCCTGATAAAATTCAGGTAATATTTATCTCCTGCTTGGCCAAAAGATGACTGAAGCTTTACGATGTACAAAAGCTGAATGGAAAAATCAATGATCAGGGAAGATTTATCTCCTGCTTGGCCAAAAGAGACTTCCAATGGACGGATGAGTGCCAAAAACCATCCGAAGACATTAAGCACTTCATGTCCAGTCCTACCCTATTAAACAAACCAGTAGCAGGCGAAACCCTCTTCCTTTACATCAGTGTAGCAGACGAGTCTATCGAAACAGTCTTGGTTCAAGCCGGGCCAGTATAAGATAGGGTCGAACCCCTCTTATTCAAGAAGTCCTTTTAGTATTAGGACTCATTCTCCTACTAAGAGTCTGGCTTTAGTAAAAGTTCTCAATGATGTGGAGTCTTCCACCTAACCGCGTGGCGATTTCCCTTAGAGGGAAAATGTGTCATGGAAGCTTCTTGATTGATCCGAAGATCCAAATTGTGGCATGTGGCGGTGGATCCAAGGGCTTATGTAGTTCCACATTATTGAATCGTTTTATATGATATCATTAGTTATTTGAAAATAGTAGCCACCCACATTTTTTGTGCGCCTTTTGGTATTGTAGCTAAAAACCCAAAAATGTTTTATTTTCTAACATAAAAGTTTCCCTTACCCAATATTTTTTAAAACACAATATTTTTTGACAAACAAACAGAACCTATAATTAGTAAAATTTGTCAGTTTGTCTTATTTACTCTATATTTGGTACATTTAATTATTACATTTTATTTTATTTTTTTGATAATTATTATAATTCTTTTGGCAATCGATATTTGGACTAAATATTTTATCGTTTGAATTGTTTCCCTTGCTTCAGGATCCATCAATAACTTGCAAATATAATTGAACCGCGCCGATAATGGGCCAGCACTCTCCGATGCCTAAATCAATATACTTCTTCAGAATGAAAATAGTATAAAAAGCTAAAAAAATATAACTTGGCCTCAGGAACAAGAGAGCCTTATTTATAATAGAAAAGCCTCCTAATTAAAATAGGAATTATATTCACATATTCATTTTTAATAGTATCTTCTATATATCTTGGCGTTTGGTACACGTTGCGGAGCTTTATACTGCCATTTTCGCGATCCGCACGGCTTTCAATCTAAGTTGGCGGTGCCTTTGGTTGGAGAGTGATTCCAGATACGTTGTTGCTCTTCTTCGCGAGACATGTGTCACGGTTCCTTGGGAATTACATTAGGATTGGATCGAGTGTCGATGTATGATTTCTAGAATGCATTTTGCGGTTTCGCATGACTACCACAAAGGGAATCAGGTTGTAAGGTTGTTGATGCCCTGACAAACTTTGGTAGGACTTGCTCTGATGCTATGTGGTGGGACTCTCTTCCGATTTTTTGTTCTAGCTTTCTTTGGGACAATTTTAACGGTCGAGTCTTGTATCGGTTTGCTTAGTTTGTAGGTTGTTTCTTTCTCTCTATTGACTTTTTGTGACTTTTTCTATCTTTTAATATATTCGAGTTTGGGTTTAGAGGCTTAGGTGATGCCAACCTTGTTGGGATGCCTGGGTCTTCTTCCTTTGTCCTCCATTTTCAAAAAAAAAAAAATTGTATCTTCTATATACACAAAGTCCCGTATATGTGAATTATATGATTAATAACATAATTACTTGCCAAAGATCATAAGCATAAATCAACGTATAAAAGCACATCAATGAAATCAACGAACTGTATAGATTAGTTTCACGACATATATACATTTTGTAGACTTCAATACATTTTAGATTTTAGAAAAAAAAATTCCTATAAAAGGGGACGAATTTACTGTTCCTAAAGGGAAGAAAAGAGATAGAAAATAGTTTTTGAATTTAGAAATTATCTTTAACTTCTTTTTATAATATTTTTTAGAGAGAGAAATTCAAACTTTTTTCATTTGCTTAGTTTCTTTATTCTTATGGTTTATATTTTTATTGCAGGACCAACTGCTGTTGTGGAAAAAAATTATGGTATTTGGTTGTTCCGCTTCGGGTTAAGATATTAGTTTAGCGGATCTGTCGAGGTTTCATATCTATTAAGGATGTGTTTCATAATAGAGGCACAATCAATGACAATATTTTTGGTTTATGTAAGGAGATTGGCGAACATGTAATGCATCTTTTGATGGATTGCAACTACGCCACTCGATTATGGCATGGTTTGGGACTAGATTATTATAACTGTAGACACCGAGTCGGAGGACCTGTGACGAAAACCAACGACAAACGGCTAAAGCGGTTGATTCCATTAGTTGGGAAATTTAAAAATCAAAGGGAAACTCGGAGAGCCGGCATGTGATAGCCCCGCTAAAAAATTCAGCGTCTCCTGAGTGAGGTCGGGCATGTTCATCGTCGTGTCGATGTATGAGAGGGCCCCGAAAGTCGGACGTTAGCCGACGAGTGACCAGTGTCGCTCCTGGTGATAATCGTCGTTACGTAAATAACGGCGTGTGACGCGTCGAATGCCCGTCCGACGGGCCGGGTGTCGAACGTCTCCCGTCGGACGACGGGCGTCGCTCGTCGAGCGTTGGGCGCAGCCTGAGGCACGTCGACGTCGCCCAACGTTCGATGGGCGGACGCCCAACGCTCGTTGGGCGGATGCCCAACAACGTCGGGCGAACGCCCAACATTCGTTGGGCGAACGCCCGACGAGGTTGGGCGAACACCTAACGGCTGTTGGGCGCGCGCCCAACAACAGTTGGGCGTTCGCCCAACTATTTTGGGCGTGTGCCCAATGTGATTTGGGCGTCGCCCAATTCCCGTCTAGCGACGCCCAAATCGTTTTGAGATCCGTGCCTATAAAAAAGGTACGGATCCCCATTCATGAGGAGGGAGGGATTTTTGGAGCTTTCTCACTCTAGACATTTTTAGAGAGAGAAAGTCAATTTTTGGGAGAAAATATTTTTTTTTCCTAAAAAATCCAAATTTTCTAAAAGTTAAATATTTTACCGAAACACCAAAAAACACCGAAAAATCATAGTTCGTGGAATCAACCGACTTCAGCTGTCAATACCGATCTTGAGGTATTATCCGAGGACTAGACTCGTTTTATTTATTTTATTTATTATATTCATTTATTTATTTTTAGGATATAGTTTTATTTATTTATTTGGTTATTTATTTATCACGTTTATTTACTTTTTCCGCGTTTATTTAATTCCCGTCTCGTATTAAACAAATGTTTTTGTTTTAAATAAAAAACCCTCGTTTTGACATCCCAACACGAACCGTGACCCGATTTGAGGGTAGTTCGGGATCAAAATGTTGTAATTATAAATTTTAAAGAACATTTCCAAATAACGTTTTGAAATAAAACATCGTTTTAGGAGTCTCCGTTCTTGACTATGATCCAATTTTGATAGTTCGGAGACCCAAAACAATAGAATAGATTATATTTAAAGTGCTTGAATAAATCTGGAAAGTTAGGTGCTGTTTCTGTAATTCTGTCATTTTCTGTTGCTAAAGGCTGTTTACCGACGGATTTTCCGTCGGTAAATCTGCTGGAACTTTAAAAAGCCCATTTTTGAACATTTTTCTTACCTTTTTGGAATTGACTCTTACATATGTAACTATGTAATATGTTTATCAAAATTATTTTTGGGGTATATAACTATTAAATACTAATTATTTACCTATTTATTCTTTATTTTGATATCATTTATATTAAATTAGCTTTGTTAAATTATATGTATATATATATGTATAGTTTTTTTGGTTTTTTGGGATAATCAATAGATGATGTTGGGGGTATTAAACCTTGGTTTAGAGTTTATTAAGTAAAAACTATTTTGGATTAAAGGTTGTTTTTCTATGAATTTTGTTCATTGTTTTGCTTAATTTTAACTTGGATAAAAGTATATTATATCTAATAGTATTTTCATCATTATTTTGTACTATTTTCTCTATTTGGTTTTAATGGGTATTATTACTCATTTTTATGTATATATATATATTTCAAATGTATCTAGGGTGGGGTTTGGATTTAATGTGTTTATTATTGTAATTGTGTTTAAGTAAGGAGTAAATTGAGTGAAAAAGGGAAGAATAAACCACAAAAGAGATTTTAACTTGATTATTTAAACTAATGGTTTCTAGAGATTCTTAATGTAATTAAAAGGTTTCTCCTTAATTCTTTATCATTTTCAAAATGATTTCTTAAATATCATGTTTTAAAACCTTAATCCGTTCCAACGACGGATTAAGCGAACCTTGTAATTAAAACCGTTTTCATTGTAAATAACAGAGTTTTGAATCGTTTTCCTAACTAAACAGTTTTGTACAAAAATAAATGGACTTGTATGCTTAATCACGTTTTTGGTTAAAACTTTTTGTTCAACGTTTTGACACGCTCGAGTCGTTCCAACGGCGATTCGTGTGAACATCATGTAAATTGACGGGGTTTTGAAACGTACCTAAATCGTTCCAACGACGATTAAGGTACGAACCGTGTAAATAAATTCGTTTTTGAGAAGTGAGATTAGCTTAGAGTTAATATATAAATTGAAGCATAAATCACACTGTGAATAAATCAATTCTTTCTTCTATCTCCCTCTCTCTCCTATATACTTTAAATTCATGCAAAATGGGTGATTCTTTACTAAAATGGCTTTCAATAATATGCTCAAAATGATTTTCAAAGCGAGAAAGAAAAGGTTTCAAATGAATTTTAAACTTAAAGAAATATACGATTAGTCCGTTATCGCCTAACACACTAAGTAGGAGGCCGGTGGTTCATAACCGGGCGATGTCGGGGTGCCTAGTAGCCTTTCTCCAGAAAGGAGCTAGCCTTCTCGGCTCGTACCTAAGTTTCCCGAACCCTCACCGGTCTCCCGCAAGGGATCGGTGTTCATTTTCCCATTCGTGGGTGGCGACTCTTCCATACTCCAGGCTCCGGTCCTGTCGAGCAACTTGATTCCGCGATTGGTTGCTTTCGGCGTCAATCACAGCATCTGTCGTCAACGGTGTCCACCCCCCGGTCCGCTCGGGCGAGCCCGTGGCACCTACAAGTGGCGACTCGGCTGGGGAAGCGAGAAATTTGATTCCGGAAGGCATGTATTAAGCCCTTAACGGGAACGGATCGTATTATTTCTTTTCGTATGCATTCATAAGCATTATTGCAAACCTTTTGGGTAATTTCCGCGAAACCTCTAGCGAGAGTCCATTCGTCGCTCGAAAGAGGCTAGTGTAAGTTCCCCATTGCAGTAAGGCGCCAAAGGGTCCCCATCCATTCGTTAGGGGCGAATTTGTGCGGTCCTGTGAGGTCTCGCGATCAGCCGTGTCAGTATATAGTAGCCTCAGAAGTTGCCATAGGATTACCCGTTACTATTTTTGATGTGATGAATGAATCAATTCGTGTTTTCAAATTGCCATAATACTAGTCTAAACCTAAAATATGTAAAGGAAATGAAACGATGCGTTTATATATACTCTTAAACCGATATATAAACTACCCCAAAGCATCGAAACGATTCGAACTAAAGACGACTTAGTCATCTCGTATGAATGAACTTGTGCGACCCGCCTGGTCCCTTTCCGTGTCCCGAAGAAGGCACATGTTCAGGAAACACGTTGCGACGTAAGCACGTATTAGTACGAATCGGTTTGGTATTAAGGCTAGTTATATCTCGATTCAAAAGACTATATTAGCTGTAGCCGTTATTCACATTCTTTAAATACGTTAGGATAAAACGAGATTATGACAAAACGAAAACGAAGAACATTTCTGTTTTGAACGACCTCGTTGTAATGTAAAGAGTTTCATAAACGTGGCCCGTCCCTTCCGAATTAAAAGCGAGCTCTTACGTTACACCTTGCGTTGTTCTAAAGAGAAATGGACGTATCCGCAAAAGTGACTAAGAAAATAAAAGAAAAATAAAAATAAAAACGACCAAAATCATTCCATATCTACGATATATGTCAATCCCGAAAGTAGTTAAAGAAAATGAACCAATGCCGTTGAATACGTGCCTCGAACGGGTATATACGCCGCCTAAAATCACGAAGCCGAATTAAGCTAAACCGCATAATTGCACCATATGGACGAGACTATGGGTTTGGCTAATGGCTCGATCATTTCGACCGTTACCAAAACTACAAGAAATACGGCCCGATCTGCATGTTTGCTTAACTCGTGCCTAAATGAAAAGAACGGTAATATCCTTACTTCGAATAAGCATGCGATTAAACGAAACGTTGATTTTCTATAACCACACTGGGAAGATATATTCTGTAAATTGGAAGAAATAAAAAGTTGTTGCTAGCCGAAAGATTACCGTGCGCTCGAATAAGACTCACCGTCTTTTCACGTAGCCAAAATGAGCCAGCGGATTCTTGACGCTAGAAACAATCACGTTACGCGGTGATTTTGTCCCCTAAAATAAAATCCAAAAGTGATACTGTCACTGAATAAACACGTGGTTACATCTCTCGATAGATCCAAAAGATCCTGTTGTAACCCAAAAATCGAGACACGAATCCACGCGAATAAAAGGGGACGAATCATTGTCAATAATGAACGATTGAACCAAAAGAATAACTCATACCACGTCTAAATCCGAGACACGCCAAAAGGGAGTCAAAACCCGAACTAATGCGTCTCGCGAAATAACAAAAGACAAGTTATTCAGAGGGACAATCCAATTTGGTTGATATCTTAATCACGGAATGTTGATACGTCAAAACGGATTGTATTGTTTGATGAATGATTTATTTTTCCGCAGTAATCGATGGCATCATGCGTCCTCTAGACCGTAATGTGAGCCCATACTAAAATCCTAGGAAAGAGACTTGGACCAATGAGTGTGTGGAGGAATAAGGATGGAAGAGAGATGGTGTGATAATTGTGATTGATATCTAACATTTTCTTTCTCTTGTTGCGATCTAAATACGCGTTATGTATGATTTTCGCTAACTAGTTTGTTCGTATGGAATTATATCTTGTTGTACATCAGTCGAGTCAGATTTAAGTTATAATGCATTCTATGCTTAACGAATCATTGCATTCATACCATATAGAGCGTTGCATGCTGACCAAATTGTGTGCAGCCATTTTAGGTTTCGTAGACTTAGGACGTGTTTATTAGGAATGTGAGAAAGAGTCGACCCCAGCGTCGCGTGTCCATCAGGAGGCATACCAGTTATGTCGTGACGTATCCCATACGTCTTTGCCTTGTCGTACCTATGTGTTGGGAGGCATCCTATGCGTCCTTGACACGTCTCGTGCGTCTTCACCATGTCGTTTGTATGCTAGCTAGGAGGCATGTCCATAATGTCATGACGCATCCTATGTGTCTTCGCCTTAGCATGCTTTGCGTACGGTATCGTAGCTCGTACATTTCTCTAGTATCCTAGGCACTAGTCAGAAGGTACAACCCTTATGTCATGGCATATCCCCTACGCCTTTGTTTTGGCATACCCCGTATGTCGCGGCACCTCCAATATGTCCTTACCCTATCAATAAGCGTACTGTTCTCTCGTGACGTATCCCATATGTCCTTACTGCGTCATGTCATCACACGTCAACCCGTCAGGAGTCCCACCTGTCATGTGATGACATATTCCTTGTGTCTTTACTTTGTCGTACCCCGTAGGAAGTAACACACCCCATGCATCTTCTATTAATCATTCAGACACCGATCAAGAGGCGTACCGGTTATGTCGTGACGTATCCCATATGTCTTTTCTCTGTTGTGCCTCGTATATTATGACCCTTTCCTTTTGTCTCTACCATGTCATTACACACCGGTCAGAAGGTGTACTATATGTGTCATAACGCATCATGTGTATCTTCGCCTCATCCCTTACGCCAAGCGAGGGGCATAAGCTTCATGCCCCGTATGTCATGGCGTATCATGTGCCTTTTTCACCGTGTTATATACGTTAGACGAAAGGCATACCATTTGGGCCATGACATATCCCATACGTCCTTGCCTCGTCCCACCTTTTATATCGTGAAGTATCCCGTACGACTCCATCACGTCAGCTATGCACTAGTCAAGACGTGTACTCGATGCGCCGCTATGCACCGCGTACATTCGGGTATTGTCAAGGTCGTACATCGCGATAGGTCGCAGATGCGTCTTCCATATCAGATACACTAGTCTAGAGCCATACCCCGTATATCACAATGTATCTCGCGCGTCTTTACCGTGTCTCGCATGCCCGTCAAAAGGTCCACCCCGCATGTTATGATGTGTCTCATATATTAGTCCGAAGAAGCACCTTTAGACCCTGAGGTATTCCCTATATCCTCATCGTGTTATACTTTGTGTGGGATATGCCGCACACATCTTTATCGTCTTGTTTATACCATTAGGGGGTATACCTTATGCATCGTGACATATCGCATGCGTCTTGGCCACCGTGTTTAAGTCATCCGGAGACATGTCCCATGTGTCCCAACGTACTCCGCCTCCCTCTATCATGATTAGGAATACTGTTCGTTAGATATGCATCCTTGCCGGATCCAAACTGCTTGGTGGTCATACCTCGTTTGTCATAACATTCGCATCGTGGGGCAGATTCCGTTCACTATCCGTATGGTCAACTCGAGACATACTATGTGTGTCGCCACGACACTGACAACGTATCAGTGGTTCAAAAAGACACTGTCACGGCATCGGTTCCCCTAAGACTCGAATTAACCCTTCGTCACATGTCTCATATACGTCATACTTATGCCTCAAGACCTACCATGTATGTCGCTATGCCTTAGCCAACACATCTCAAGATTGTGACCGGTACCTTGAACTCAAATAGAACCATAATCTCACGGGTCGTCGTCACCTCCCTTTCGTATCTCAAGACATACCCACGTATGTCGCCATGCTATACACCATACCGATGTGATTCCAAGTTACGTCGTTATATTATCCGTGCCTCTCATCTCGTAAATTGTCATCATGACCTTTGTACGCTAAGACATGCCACGTATGTCAGCGCGCCTTGCACCTATACTCCAAAGTTACGTTGTTATACGTTCGGTACCTTAAGGTCGAGTCAACTATTTCACACAAATCTCGCTTACCTATCGTCATTCGCATCTCGGGGAGGTAGTCCATACATAGCACATTCGTATTTCAGAGTTGTGGGCAATACCCTGAGCCCCGAAACGAACCTTTAAATCAGGTGTTGTCCACACCTCCCCTTTTTACTTTTAGGTATGCCACGTGGGTCGTCATGGTGCCCCCTCATATTTACATTCTCCCACTGTTTGGACCCCAGGTTCGCATTGACCCTCTGACGTGCGTTCCATACAAAGTCATCGCGTCATATCCGCACTTTAATTGGTGCTTTATAGGTCGCCTCGTCACATCTAATAAATCTGTGCGTCAGGGTACTAACCTCTTAGCTAGTAGGTCACCCTCATGCCCCATTGGTACTCTCGGTCGTACCTTGTATACCGACACGTCATTGTACTAAGGTAACCCGCGCATCCTTGGCCTTCTCGAGACACCCCATCTTCAAAACGGGCAAATCGATATGAGACATACTAGGTGTATCATCATATATCATAACACATCAGTATTCCAAACACGTGACGCTAGTGCTTCGAGCATGTATTAGCTTTCGGTGCATGTCTCGTATGTCACCGCTTGCGCTTTAGTCATACGTTGGGCCTTGTCAAAACGTGCGCTGCATGTCGCCTTGTCATCGGCAATATTTGTAGTCCGCGAATATGTCATTAGGCTATCCAATTCTAGACCGACCATTGGCGCGCGTTCCGTATGTCATCCCTCGCACCTTACTCACATATCAAAGGCTGAGTCGTTTATGCCATCCAGTCAAGGTTAAGCTTGGGACACATACCCCCATACGCGGTTTGGTACGTCCCATCCGCATGTTAGATGTCGAGTCATTCATGTCATCGAGTTCAAGTCGAATCTGGGACAAGTACCATATATGTCATCAAGTGCATCTCGCTTACGTCTCCAATGTCGATTAATTTGTATCGTCAAGTTCGAGTCGAACTTTTGTCACGTACCCGTTATATAGAGTGATTCATGTCGTCGAGTCCAAGTCATACCATTAGGCACGTACCCTATGGGCCGTCTCGGGCGTCCCGCTCACACCTTGACACACTGAGTCGTTCATGTCGTGAGGCTCCTGTCAAACTTTTGATGTACGCCCCGTAAGTCATCACTCATGTCTTGAGTACGCCTCAAACAGCGGTTTGTTTATATGGTCAAATCCTCGACACGCTCCCCCTACATCATTGCTACCTTCGTCCATGTGCCTCAAACTCCGAATTGCCTTATTTACGAGTCTGAGACATATGCCCTATGTGTCGCTATTTGGGTCTCGCTCGTATCAATAGTATCGAGTTGTTCGTACCGCGTCTAAGTCCAACATTTGGCACTTGCCTCGAAGGTCTTGGTTTGCGCCTTCGTTGCTCCTCGAGTTGTTCATAGTTTCGTTGCTCCTCGAGTTGTTCATAGTGATAGGTTCCAGTTGAACTATCGACGTCTACCCTGTGTGTCATTGCTGGTATCTCAAATATCGGTGATGGACCAAATACGTCATAAGTATCCACGTAAGATCTTTAGGGGTTCTCATAAAACATATCATCGTCGGGTTTGCGCTATGAAACAAATTGACCTTTGTCACATACCAGGTAAGTCATCATTTCCATCTCGTTGGTACCTCGATCGGATTAGGACACCTCTTATTCTACCAGATGCACCGATGTCCGCAAATTTATCGAGGTATTTGTGTCTCTAGCTTGAGTTAACCCTTAGACTACACCCTTCATGTCGGTATCGTGTCTAGCTGACACCTCCAATGTTGTTAGGAGGTATCTCTTGAGTCATCTCTGTGCTTCATCTATGCCCAAAGTTGGTCAGATAACACGTGTGTCGTATGTGTACCCTATTCGTGTCTCGTACCTAGCATGTCGGATTTCCCCCGCGACAGTCGAAGTCCCAAAATTAGGCCATCACATTGTTCACAAGTTGTGTATAAGTCAACCATGGGGACACATCGAGTGTGACTCCCATCATGCCGTTTGGCTACCTCTAAGGCATACCATGTACCTCACCGTATTTCCTAAATGCACCATGTTTCAAACCACTCTGCAATGACACTAGTGAGCCAAGTAGGAGTTAATAATTGGCACATACCTCATATGTTGACATATGCATCCTATTCGAACCTCGAGTATCAGGTATTCCGTGTTCATTGTCCCGTCAAATAATACCCATCATCGTAATAGTTGCTTTCGGAGGGAAGCTGACAATTGGCGCACATCATGTATGTCACTCGCGTCTTCCTTATGCCTCAACCTATTTGGGGCACGCCCCGTGTGTTGCCACTTTCTGCATAGCACGCCAAGGTCCCGTTGGTACCTCTATGTATTTGTGTCTGGGGTTTAAACTAACCATTGACCCACGCCCCATATGTGGTGGTCACTTCCCGCTTGCTTCTAGTTTAGGACACAGCCTCTATTTCAGCCTGTTTCAGGAAGCTTATGTTTCCTAAAAAGACGGTTCCCTGCTATCAGTATCGATACCAATTAAACTTTAGACACATGCCCCGCACGTCTCCTTCATGGTCTGTTTAAGTCTCGGACGTACCATGAGCGTCACATCAACCCATGTAATGCCCCGTATCTTCAAAGTACATCATTACAACTGATGATGGAAATCCCTCACGTACACCTCATGCATAGTCGCTTATGTTTTTTTTTAGGTCGTGAGTCGTGTCGATGTACCGAGTATGTCATTTCCCCCCACTCATGTCACTACCCCTCGAATGTATCTACACGTCACGGATATCATCGGGGTACACTCTCATCTACCTAGCGTCCTAGGGAATTTTACTTATCTTGAGGGTCGTCTCAATCTCACAAGCGTCAGTCGTGTCGAGCATCATTCAACATTGTACAAATTGTAAAGCATGGTATAGTAAACTCGTAGGGTTCATACTAATGTGTGCATAACAGTTGAAATGGTTTCGGGCATCCGCACTTCCAAACAGGTAAGTTAGCATAGACGACCGAAGCGTTGCCGACAGCTCTAGTAAAAAGGGGGTTTAGCTCTATTCAAAATCGTGTTTATGTTGTAAGAAATAAAGCGCACACCACGAATCATGCATAAATCATACATCCATTGATAGGAGGCACAAGTAGATAGCTCTGGCATTCGCATCACACGTGCATCGCATCATCAAAAATTCATGATGCCTAAAAAGCTCCACTCACCCATCCTTTCTCTTTCCTTATTAGAAACCCAACTCATGACCCAGTCCAGCAATTCAAACCACAATCTTGAGAGCCCTGTGCAAGGGGCTTTAGCCAAATACATCTTTTTTGATGAGTTCAAACATGCTCTTAATGATCCGGAGGTTGCTAAGAATGATGGGGTTGAAAGTTCCCAGGGGATGATAGGAGATTACAATCTTAGAGCAGAAATCGAGCGAGTTCTACCCGATGTCCTTGCTTCAGATGAATTCAAAATAGAGCTGAAAAGGTTGGTCCGGGAGATCCTGAGTGAGTCACTGGTTGCGGAAATCCCGAAAGCTGCCGTAGAGAAACCTATGTTCCAGTTCGCGTCACAATCTACCCCACAAACATTCACTCCACTAAGGGTAGCCTCACACCATGTTCCACGAACACAACAAGATCCACACCATCGGGGACATGAGATTGCCAGGATCGTTCGCCCTCCATTACCCGCTTAGTATAGAGGGGAGGGAAGGGAGTTCTCCACTTTCACTCAACCCTTATTTGAAGTGTTGGAGGGTCTACGAATGCATGACATACTTCATCCTCTACCAGCCACGGGAGGTCCAACCACTGAGTTAGCCAAACGCAGGGGCTACTGCCACTTCCACCAGAGATATGGTCATGAAACAAGTACTTGCATGAGGTTGAAGCATGAAATTCAAGATCTCATCGAAGCTGGAAAGATAAGTGATCCAGATCCTTCTCATCAGATGAAGTCTTCGACTTGTTCCTTGAACGGTGAAGTCTATAATGGATTAGGATGAGCTAAAAAAGAAGTTCTCGAGATTAAAAACACGTATGAAGCAGAAGAACCTGAAGCTTCCTAAAGTAGCATGAGAGAGAGGATTGCACTTGTAGTCTTTATCCTTGTCTTTTATTTTATCTTCTATTCCACAAGATGTTATTAACCTCCTTTTGAATTCAATGAAATTTCGTTTCCACGAATTTTATCCTAAATATATGTACTTACATTTGATATTTACTCAATTGAGATATTCCTCCTTCTATCATTGCACGGACGTAAGCTTTAAAACATACTTATTGCTCAGTACTTAACCACTGAAGAGACAAAATTAAGAGAGTAAAAAAAAAGTAAAAAAAACAACAAAATAAATCATGAGAAGCGATTCCCTGGCTCTACAATGATAAGTCGGGCGTAGACCCATCAAACGAGGGGTTCTCACCGGCTTGTGCCAAAAAGAAGAGTGAGCGACAATCAACAAAGTCCAAAAAAAGAGAGAAAGAAAAGAAAAGAAGGAGCAAGCAACAAGCCCTCAGAACCATGCTAGCACTGAGGTACCGACAAAAATTTCTCCCCCCAAAGGGGACACAAGTACATGAGTGCACCATTCAGAACGAGGCTGGGACAACTAACCTATCAACGATGAAGGACCCTGTTCCAGGATCAAGGAAAAGGTTTATATCTATAATGACTCAAAGTAACGAAAAAGAGAAAAAAAAAGATGATGCAAAAAGGCCCAGGGGCAAAGTCAAGTCAATCGGAAGTAAAAGAAAATAAATCAAAAGCTGACATGATCAGCCAAGAGGCGTCAAGGCGGCAAGAGCGGTTGACATTGTCCAACAAATGTGTAATCAAATGTACGAGAAAAGCTCACTTTAATGAAGAAAGATCAAATGCGTAGTCAAATGAAGCCGAAGGCGGCGACAAAGTTTAGAACTTTAATCAATCTCGAGGGAACCGAGGAATCCTTCTCATGAAAATTAAAAAAAAAGAAAGAAAATCCCGATAGGTTGAAAATCCACAAAGGACGGCCTATGCAACAATAAGGGACACCCCAATAAGTGAAAACCCCACGGGGCGCTTATTTGAAAATTCCGGGGGTAAAAGGAGAGAGTTAAAATAACTGAAATGTGAAAACCCGAAAGGGCATACTTTGGTGACAGTGGTTAATAAATTAAGCAGTAAACAATTCAATGTATGTTTGACAAGTGCTTTATTTAAGCTAGGCGGTTGCATTTGCAATGAAAACACCTGCATCAATAGACACCCCATCTCAACTGAAATCACCTCAACACCCATAAACCGATCCAAAATCTAAAAAGAAAAAAAAACTAAAAAGAGACTATTCCTCTCTCTCATGCTCCATGAAGTCTGGTTCCTCTGCTTCTATGTGGTCCTCTCAAGAGTCAAACTTCGACCGAAGCGTCTCTGCTCCATAACTACTCCCAACGGCAGTATCCCTAGCTTGACCGCACGTGAAATCTCACCTCGAGTTGGCAGGGGCATGCGCCCGCACCAACTTCTAACCTACACCAAGACGGTGACTTCAATCGGGGGTACGATCCTGCAATCAGATCAACGTCCATCTCACTCCGGAAGCTTCTCCATTAGCGAAGGCATCGGGCATGAACTCATCGTCAAATGCTCAGCATAGAAGTGGCCCGTAGATATGAACCCCCTGTGATATCTGGTATCATTAACAATCAAGAAAAAAAAATTAAACAAAAAGGTTGGATTGAAAACCTCAAAAGAGGCGGTCCAAGCAAAAGGAGAGATAGAGAAAATCGGTGAGATATAGAAAAGATGAATTGAAAACCCCTAGGGGCAGTTGTTAGACGAGGTGCCGCGGCCTAATCTCCCGGGCGGACCGGGGGGTGGACAACCTCATGGCGACGTAAGCGGTGATTGGTGCCGAAAGCAACCAATCGTGGAATCAAGTTGCTCGGCAGGACCGGAGCTCGGAGATATGGAAGAGTCGCCACCCACGAATGGGAAAATGAACACCGATCCCTTGCGGGAGACCGGTGTGGGTTCGGAAAACTTAGGTACGAGCCGAGAAGGCTAGCTCCTTTCCGGAGAAAGGCTACTAGGCACCCTGACATCGCCCGGTTATGAACCACCGGCCTCCTACTCAGCATGTTAGGCGATAACGGACTAATCGTATACTTCTTTAAGTTTAAAATTCATTTGAAACCTTTTCTTTCTCTTTTTAGAAACCGTTTTGAGCATATATTATTGAAAAGCCACATTAGTAAAGAATCACCCATTTATATTATGCATACACAGAGAATGGGGAAGAAAGAAGTGGTTTACGACTTTATTTAAATGTCATGTTGTGTGTTTACTCTATACCAACTTATTTCCCCAACGAGTTTATTTACATGGTTCGCACCTTAATCGCCGTTGGAACGATTTAGGTGCGTTTTAAAACCCCGTTTGATGAAGTTCACCCGAATCGCCGTTGGAACGACTCGAGTGTTTGAAAACGTTAGGATAAAAACCTTTTAATTGGAAAACATGATTAAACATACAAGTCAATTTAATTTTGTACAAACCCTTTAAGAAAATGATTCAAAAACTCTATTATTCATAAAGAAAACGATTTTAATTACAATGTTCGCTTAATCCGCCTTTGGAACGGATTAAGGTTTTAAAACGTGATGTTTTGGGACCAATTTTGAAATATTAACTAAAGTAACTCCATTTATTTACATTAGGAACCTCTAAAAAAAATTAGTTTAAATGATTAAGTTGAAAAACTCTCTTTTTGTGATTTATTTTCCTCTTTTATTTAATGGACTTTTCATCTATTATAATTACGATAATAAACCCACTTAAACCAAGATTCACACTCAAATAAAGCCCATTTGAAACATGAACCCATAAATGGTCCAAAAGAATAAAGAAAATATTTTAAGCATATATATATACATCCAAATCAAAAGAGAATATGAAAATAAGAGTTAATAAAAAGGAAACTATACATATATGAAAATACTAGGTACAATATATTTATACTTTAAAAGAGGTGAAAATAGTAAATAAACTTCATAAATAAGAAAATAACATTTATCCAAAATAATTTCATTTAATAAAATAACCCAAATGTCCCAAAACTACATATATACATAACTATTATAGTTTTAAATATCAAAAATAACATATACTAATATCTATTAATTCTTCCAAAATACCCAAGTAAATAACCTTCAAAATAAAATCTAATATAACTCAAATGAATAAAAAGAATATATATATACATATACTTATATTTAAAATTGAATACAAAATGATACGCAAACATCCTAAACGATTATATAGACTAAATATCTAAAATAATTGGAAAAACATATATTACATAATTATATCTATATATATAAGGGTTAAAAGCTTAAAAGTTAAGAAAAAGGGACTGAAATGGCATTTTTTACGTTTTGGCAGATTTACCGACGGATAAACAGCAATTAGTGACAGAAATGGCAAATTACAACAGCACTCCAATTATTTTCAGATTTATTCAAAAGCTTTAAATTAAATCTAATTCAACCGCTTTGGATTTTCGAACTACCAAAAATGGATCATAGTCAATAACGGAAGTTCCTAAAACGATGTTTTTTTTATTTTAAAACATTATTTGGAAATTTCTTTTAGATTAAAAACTTATAATCTCAACGTTTTTCGATACCCGAACTACCTTTTTATCGGATCATGGTTCGTATTGGGACATCAAAACGAGGTTTTTTATTTTAAAACAAAACCGAATTTTATTCAACACGAAACGAAAATTAAATAAATACGCTAATTAAATAAAACGTGACAAAATAAATAAAAACTATAGCATAAAAATAAATAGAAGGAGAAGATAAATAAAATAAAATAAAAGAGTCTAGTCCTCGGATAATACCTTAAATTCGGTATCTGATAGTCGAAGCCGATTGATTCCACGAGTTGCGATCTCCCGTTTTTTATATTTTTTAGTAAAAATTTAACTTTAGGAACTTTGGAATTTTTGAGAAAAAAAATATTTTTCTCAAAAAAATTTCACTTTCTCTCTCTAAAAATGTTTAGAGTGAGAAAGGCTCCAAAGAAAGTCCCCCCTTTCATTGGGATCCGTGCCTCTTTTATAGGGAAACGGGTCCCGGAAGCTTTGGGCGACGCGGGTCTCATTCAGGCACTCAGCGATCTGGATGCGGCGGCTTCCTATGATTGGGCAGGGGCAGGCTTAGCCTTTCTCTACAAGTTTTTGGATCTGACTTGCCGGAAGCGCAAGGATTTCGGTGGTTACACCTTCGCTTTGCTGGTACGCGACGCCTTTTTGACTTGCCCGTCTTATCTTCTTTGCGTCTTTCACACTCCTAATCCTTTTTTTTACCGCATGTGTGGGCGTATGAGAGGCATATTCTTCCCAGCCGGTCTCGACCTCGACCGAGAGTACCGAGGCCGCCTTTCATGACCCGATGGAGAGATTTTGACTTGGGCGCCGAGAGGAGTCGGATGGTGCCGCGGCTCCTAGATTGGATCGACTCGCTGACCCTCAGACAGGTAGATTTTGCCTAGTCGTGTTAGATTCTTGTTTGATCCTTTTTGACTTTCTCTCTGTGCATTTTTTAGATTAAGTTCAGGTGGGACGACCTCGACTTCGGTCTCGATTATACTTATGTATCTATGATCCAGGAGCAGCAGTGTGTGCTCACCGGCCCCTGCGTGCGGGCATGGTATTTGGGGGACCGAGGCATCACCGGAGTTAGTGACGCCCACTGGACACCGGGTGAGATTCCCGTTTCTATGTTCGCGGTGCGGACCATGCCCCTATCGACCATTCGTCAGGACCTGACCCATCAGTTTGTTGGTAGAGCGGTGTGGATTCACGCCGGGGGCCGCGAGCTTTACTTATCTACTCTGCTGAGCGCGAGGGATGCCCCGGCGGCAGCGATGGAGGTGGATCCGGTGGCAGATGTATTTTCGAGGGAGGCTGTTGCGGCAGTCTTTGGTCAGGAGGAGGTCCCGGTAAGTGGTTCCGCCCCCTTTCTCATTTTACCATTTCATTCATGAGATGTTTTAGAGGTTTTTATTGTGTGTTTTTTTGCAGGAGGGATCCTGGAGGAGTGCCCATTTATCCGATTTCTTTGACGGCACTCGAGCTCAGACGCCTGTGTGCGAGCAGCCCTACTATGTCGACGAGTCCTCCAGCGCTGCCCGACCAGAGAGATCATCCCTAGGTGTGCCCCTACCAGACTACGGGCGAGATTTTTCCACGATTTGTTATGACGAGTCCGGGGCAGCTTATGCGGGATTTGAGACAGCTCCTCCTATCTTCACCTCGAGGGTCCCATTTGATCCTTCAGACGCTTCTCTGACTACGAGAGAGACCTGTACAGATTATGTTGGACTGTCCGGTTACCTCCGAGACCGCCTCAACTTGCGTTTTGCCGATCACCTGGTATGTATCCTTACTTTACTTTAGTGTAGTGGAATGTATGCATGTATGTATGATTTATGTTCTTGCCTATGCTGCTTCGTTTTTTCTCTTTTTTTTTTCACATCTGTTTTTCTTCTTTTTTTTCTTTTTTAGAGCGATCTTCACGCCCATGAGCGGAGACGGAGTGAGTCGGTGCGGGAGGCCGACGCCCGGGTCGGTCAGGTGTATCAGGAGAGAAATGACCACTGGTCAGGGATGATGCGACGGGAGACTGAGGGTCGCCTTACCGCCGAGGAGAGGGCGCGCGATGAGTCAATCGGACGCCTCGCTGCCGAGGAGAGAGCACGGGTCGCCGATAAGAGAGCACGAGTTGCTGATGAGCGAGCGCGAGCTGCCGAGGAGGCACTATCTGCGGAGCGGGCATCGCACTTGAGAGATTTTGAGGACTATTGGAACTTCCCTCCGTATTAGGCTCGTTATGTATTGCTTTGTAGCTTTCATTATTGCTTTGTAGCTTTTATTGGAGTTTCCCCGCTGTATAGCTGATGTATAGGGAGTGGGGTGGATAGTAGGTAGGCTTTTTGTGAAAAGTAGGATAGGAAATGTATAACTCATGATTCATATTACCATGCATTCAGTAGATTATGATGATTTCAATCATTCTCGTCAAATATATTCATGCCTTTATTTATTTATAAACAACAGAAATACTTAGTCTCTTATACATTGTTTTTGTAATTGCTCAAGTCATAACTATTGTTACCAGGACCCGCCTTTCGGTTTTCGGATCCCAGCGATTTTTCTTCTCTCCTTTTATTATCCCGGAATTTTTAAATGAGTGCCCTTTCGGGTTTTCACCCATTGGGATTTCCCTCGTTGTTGCATAGGTCGCCCTTTGCGGGTTTTCAACCTATCGGGAATTTTTCTTTCTTTTTCTCTTTTTTTTTTTTACGAAAAGTATTTCTTAAGCCTATCCAGGTTGGTAGGTTCGGAGAATTCCATGCCGTCCATTGTGGTTAACTTCACCGCTCCTTTGCTTAGTATCTTCTTCACGACGAATGGCCCTTCCCAGTTAGGCCTAAACTTCCCCCTTGGGTCGGTGTGCGTCACACGGATCTGTTTCAGCACCAAATCTCCTTCTTTGATAGGGCTGGTCTTGACTTTTTTATTGAAAGCCCGAGCCATTCTTCTCTGGTATAACTGTACATGGTAAAGCGCTTCCATCCTTTTTTCGTCAACTAGAGCCAACTGCTCACATCGCCTCTTCACCCATTCCGCCTCGGGAATTTCTGCCTCCACTGCGATTCTCAACGATCGCTTTTCGATCTCAATCGGCAAGACCGCTTCTGTTCTATACACCAAAGAGAATGGCGTTGCCCCAGTTGAGGTTCTAATTGTCGTGCGATAAGCCCACAACGCGAGTGGGAGGTGCTCATGCCAATTCCGATGTGATTCCACCGTTTTTACGAGAATCCTCTTAAGGTTCTTATTAGCTGCTTCTACTGCTCCATTAGCCTGTGGACGGTACGGAGAAGACTTGTGATGTTCAATGCCATATTCTCGGAAAAGATTTCTTACTTCCCCCTAAAACTGGACCCCGTTATCCGTAATCATGTGATGAGGCACTCCGGACCTGGTGATCAAGTGTTTTTCAATGAACTTTCTCATCTGCTTGGATCCCAGTTTGCTAAACGACTCTACTTCTACCCACTTGGTGAAATAATCGATGGCGACAGCAATAAACTTTTGTCTATTTGAAGCGTTAGGGCTTACTTCGCCGATGACGTCAATGCCCCAAGCAGCGAATGGCCAAATAGGTGCTAGCACATGTAGTTCCATGGCCGGAAGATGACTGCAATCGCCGTGGATTTGACAATCATGGCATTTCTTTGCATACTCGTTACAATCTCTTTCCATGGTGAGCCAATAGAAGCCTTGCCTAATAATTTTCTTAGCTAGTACTGCTCCCCCCATATGGGCTCCACAAATTCCTGAATGTACTGATTCCATTGCCTCGCGGGCTTCTCCCGCATCCAAGCATCTTAATTGTAATCCGTCAATATGCCTTTTGTAAAGCAAGTCGTTATGGATGACGAACTGACGAGCTAGCCTTCTAACCACAGCTTGATCCCTAGGTTCTGACTCTGCCGGATATGTTCCATCTTTCATGAAGTTCACGATATCGAAATACCACGGTTTTTCATCTGTCCCTAACAGCATTACGTCTTCGTAGCACGGTTTGTGAGATCTTCTCAATACCAACGGTTTCGAAGCAAGGTTCCGGGGATTGTCCCAAACTGACACCAAAGTGGCCAAGGCATCCGCCGCCTGGTTCTGTGCTCGAGGAATATGATAGAAACGGCATTCTTTGAATCTTTGTGCCAACCCTTCTAGCTGATCGAGGTACAGACGTAGTCTTTCTTCTCTTACCTCCCAGTTTCCTTGTGCCTGTTCGATGATCAACTTTGAGTCACCCCAAATTTCGACATATGACGCTCCCAGTGCCGCTAATGACTCTAAACCATAAATGCACGCTTCATACTCGGCCATATTATTGGTGAGAGGGAAGGATAACTTCTTGGCCATCGGGATCCTTTCTCCTTCCGGTGAGGTAAGTAGTACTCCTACTCCGGCTCCATTCGAATTAACTGCTCCGTCGAAGAACATTTTCCACGGTATAACTTCGATTGTGTTCAAGTGCTCATCGGGGAAATCATAGCGTATCTCTTCTTCCTCTGCATTCAGGGGTTGGTTGGCCAGAAATTCTGCCATGGCCCTCCCTTTGATAACCTTCTTCGTCACATATTCAATGTCAAACTCGGACAAAAGCAACAACCATCTGGCTAACTTCCCCGTTAAGGATGGAGTTCGGTATAGATACTTCACGGGGTCCATCCGAGAAATAATGATCACTTTATACGATTGGAAATAGTGCCGCAGTTTCTTTGTCAACCATACTACTGCCACACATGTCTTTTCGATCATGTTGTACTTGAGCTCGTACTCCAGGAATTTCTTACTCAAATAATACACCGCGTGCTCCACACCGGTGTCTCCCTCTTGAGCCAACATTGCCCCAATAGATCGCTCCTCAATTGCTACATAGAGGAGAAGCGGCTTTCCCAGTTTAGGCGGTCTCAGCACTGGCGGATTAGACAAATAGTTTCGGACGCTCTCCAGAGCTTGCTGACACTTATCATTTCAAGTAGCGGGTTGGTCTTTCCTTAGCAACTTAAAGATTGGCTCGCAGATTGCGGTGAGTCTCGCTATGAACCGACTGATATACTGAACCTGCCCCAGAAACCCTCTCACTTCCTTCTCATTTCTCGGCGCCGGCATCTCCTGTATAGCCTTTACTTTATCAGGATCCACCTCGATTCCCTTATTTCCGATTACATAGCCTAAGATTTTCCCCGACGAAACGCCGAAAAAGCACTTCTTCGGGTTTAACCTTAGCTTGAATTCTGCAATTCGGGCCAAAAACTTCTCGAGCGCGGCAAAATGCCCTTCTCTTGTCTCTGATTTGACCATCATATCGTCCACGTAGACTTCTACCTCCTTGTGTATCATATCATGGAACAGTGCTGTGGCCATTCGCTGGTAAGTTGCCCCGGAATTTTTCAAACCAAACGGCATTACTCTGTAACAGTATGTCCCCCACTCGGTTGTGAACGAGGTTTTTGCTTTGTGCTTTTCGGCCATCTGAACTTGCATGTAGCCCATGAAACCATCCACATTCGTGTATAAGACTCTTGACGCTGCACTGTCGATCAATACGTCGATATGAGGCAATGCGAACTCATCCTTGGGGCATGCCTTGTTAAGATCTCTGTAATCAACGCACATCCTTACTTTGTCGTCCTTTTTTGCGATTGGCACCACATTTACGACCCAAGGGGGATAGTCGATCACTTCGATGAATCCTGCTTCTAACTGCTTTTTCACCTCCTCTCTGATCTTGTCTGCCCATTCTGGTCTCATACGTCGGAGCTTCTGCTTTACGGGCTTTGCCTCGGGATATGTTGGAATACGGTGAGTTACGATTGATTGATCAATTCCAGGCATGTCTTCGTATGTCCAAGCAAACACTATTTCGTATTTTTTAATTATTCTCTCAAATTCTTTTCTCTCTTCAATAGTTAATGCTTGAGCAATTTGTATAAGTTTAGGATTTTCATCCGTACCAAGATTGAAAGTTGACATTTCTATTGCATTGATTTCAAATGTAGGCATGTTATATGAATGAGAATGCATGGAATGATCACGATCAACATCAAGCAAGTAAGCAAAATCAGAATTCATTTCATTGATAGCATGGGTGATTACATCATCTGATTCAAACAAAGCAGTAATACAATTTTCATCATCAGGGTCTTCGGACTTCTCATGAATTTTGGAGGTACTAGGCTCATCTCCTGCTCCTGCAGTTGCTTCAACGGTGATGACTTGCTCCTCGGCATTTAAATTCAGCATCATAATCTCCTCGACAAAGCAGCTCGCCTTTCCTTTGCCCCAGTCGGCCACATCATTGAAGATTTCGAATCCCGGCAGAATCTTTCCTTCTGTGCTAGTCCATGATTCGGGGGTCCCTGAATACACCTTTCCATACCCCTCATTCACGAAGTACTTCCTGAAGCCCACTTTTCCTTCGCCACTTGCATTGGATGGACCTCCCTGCTCATATCCCAAACCCCTCCGGGTTTTCTGACTCTTAAAGTCCGGAAATTCTGTCAACCCCTGATGGTGTGCTCCTAAGCCCATTCCTGGGATGAAATCTCCATTCATCATCTTCACCACATCGGTGGTCATGCTGGACTAATAAATCCCGGAGACTTGGAATCCAGAGAAAAGTTGAGGCTCAATTCCCAATACCGCCACCGAGCTCAATTTCTCAGCTCTGATTGTCACTATCTCCTCCCCGAAGGGGAATTTAATCATTTAGTGGAGCGTGGAGGGCACACCTCCCAACTTATGGAACCAAGGGCGTCCCAACAGTACAGCAAAGGTTACCGGTATATCCAGCACGGTGAACTCAGTTTCTTCTTCATGCGGCCCTACTTTCAACTTGGCCTTGAAGACTCCCTCAATGTGCCTACGGCTGTCATCATACGCTCTAATCACAGTTTCAGAGGCTGTCAGGTCTCCTCTCTCCACTCCCAACTTCGACAAGAGTTTCAAAGGACAAACATTAATGGCCGATCCATCATCGACCATCACGCAACTAGTCTTCTTTCCGTTAATTTCCGCTCGGATATACAAAGGCTTATTGTGAGCCTTCCCCTCTTCTGGGAGATCCTCGTCAGTAAATGTGATCTCAGTCTTCTTTCGAGCCATAATTGCCCCTACTAGCGCTGCCGGCTCAGTATCGGTGGAAATAACCAGATTCTGCAATTCTTTCATCAAGTTCTCACGATGGTACTTAGAATGGCATAGAACTTCCCAGACTATGGACTTAGCTTGTGTCTTCTTCAACTGCTCCAGAACTTGGTCATCGGGCTTAGGAGCCGACCCTTCTCCAATCTCAGTTTCTATCATAGGTGCCTTTCCTTCGGCCACACGACCTGATCTCGTCATTACCGCGATTTCCGGCTCATCATCCGATTCGTCCCAAATGTTAATAGGAATCCTCTGATTGGTATCTTCCTCGTCCGAAGAACTCTCCCAAATGTCCACGACCATTAAATCCATGACGTGAGGAACATTCGGATTCAAGTAAAAGGGATCCTCCGATCCATACAAAGCCGAACCTATCAACTCATCATAGTCACGGAGGGACACTCTGCTCATCCTTCTTGCGGCCAACGGAATAGCACCTCGTTGTATGCACATAAGTTGCACCTTATCACTCATTGTTTCATTACACTGCTCATAACGGTGTCTCGACCTTCTAGCATAATCCACAAACGGTTCCTCGGGGAATTGCCTGATCCTATCCAGATCGTCCAGGGATCCCGTCCACAGAATGTACATCTCATATCTTGCCACAAAGGCACTCCTAAGCGGTACCCAATGACCCATTTCTTTCTCTGATAGACCTTGATGCCATAATAAGGCTTCGCCCATCAAGGTTTCCGGAAAATGTTCATGCAACTCACATTGCGGAAATCCGGCGTCATACATATGATTGCGGAATAACCTCGCGTGCTAAACAGGATCCTGGTATCCACCATACCTAGGCATCGCTAATACCGCATCAGGCATTTGGTAAGACGGGGAATCAGGGGTTTGCTCCGTCAGCATCCATACTGTATACTCCTTGATAAATCTTTTCGTCATTGCCGCCCAATCGGTCTTAACATACATCGGCAACGACATGTACCACATTAACGGTTCACCCATCAATGAATTACAAAACGAGCTAGTGATCTCTTCCTCTTTAAAACCCATGGGTGCCATAGCCGACAAGTAGAAGTGAAGGTGCTCCATAGGGTCCTTATTGCCGTTATACTTACCAACCCTCAGTAGCGGACGTTTGATGGGTCCGATCTGCATCGCAAAGCACTCCGCAGTTCTATCTTCAGCTCTTTGGTACTTTTCTAGAAACAAATCCGACAACCGATCCCAATCATACTTGCAAGAGTCGGGCAATGAATGGAACCATTCCAAAGGCTCGCCTACCAGCGAATGGTGGAACCACTGGGCAATTTCATCTACTCCGAAGGATTCAATAAACATGTCGTGCATATATTCATGCAAGTGCACCTCGGGATCCCTTCCTCCACTAAACAAACCCAAATCTGGCACAATAGTCCGAGACGACCCTTCTCCGGTCTCTTCAGCACTATCCTCATCATACGGTGCTCCACCATCTGACCCTTCCCCCATCGGTTCATCCTCTTGTTCTTCACCCAGGAAGGACACATACAGCCCCTTTCCCACATTGCTCTTTTCATCGGAGTCCAACAACTCCTCTACGTTCTCCTCGAAGGATCCCATCACTACAGTTTCTGTCAAACCAACTCTGATCGTACTCACTCTATGATTAGGCAATGGATTGCGCCTAACGAAAGGGTTCGCTGACGAAGGATCAGCTATCTTCTTCTCCTCGATTAAATCCTGGATTTCGTGTTTCAGCCTCTCACAATTCTCAATTGTATGCCCATAACTGCTATGGAATTCACAATACCCTCTAGCCTGTATCTGCGGAGTAGGTTGAGCTTTGTTATATGGGGTAAAGGCTTTCAACAATCCCTTTTTCTGCAGACGCTCGAAAACTTTCGCGTAGGTCTGATCGAACTTGGCGAACCGCCTCTTTTCAATAGCATTAAGATCAACCACTTTCACTGCTGCGGATTCCGTACTCGCGCTAGGCCCTCCGGCACTATATCCAGACTTCGGCCACTTGGTATAAGCTTTCTTTGGCTCCCCATCCCCCTCAACGGTCAAGGCACAGCTATACATCTGATTAAAATCGGTAAAAGACATATACCGGAACTCATTCTTAATATATGGCAATGTGTTGCCCACTACCATTCGGATCTGATCCTGCTCAAGCGGCTTTTGTTTCATAACCGCAGCCTTGGCCCTCCATCTTTTCACAAAATCGGAAAAGGATTCCCCAGCCTGTTGCTTAGTGCTCTCTAACTCTTTCAAAGTGACCTCTAGCATGGTGTTAAAGCTATACTGAGCGATGAATGACTTCGCTAATTCCTTCCAATCCCTCTTTGTTACCATCGGCAATGCATGAAACCATGTGAGGGCCGCGCCCTCTAGGTAGGTGTTAAACAGCCCTAGGACCTGATCCTCAGTCAGGATCGCGTGCTTCATGACAGCAACATACTGATTCATGTGAGCGGTGGGATCTCCAGTTCCATCGAACTTTTTCATGTCAGGGAGACGAAATTTCAGAGGCAAAGCTGTTGCCGACAAACAATTCTTCAAGTTATAAAAGTCCTGACTTCCGGAACTTCCTCCGTGCAAGTCCTGCACTTCCTGCGTGATGTGTTGCTTCCACTCCTCTTCCTTAGCTTTCTCTTTTTCCAGCTGTTTTTGGATATAATCCTGATAATCCTCCTCATTCCCAAAGAGAGGGCCATCGTTCACCTCATTCTCAGCACGCTTACTACCACTCTTGTTGTCCTTCAGTGCTAGCTCAGCCAGCTGGGCCAAGATCGCGGCCAGCTGACCATTGATATTGTTCACAGAATTTTCCAATTCAGCCACTTTCTCGTCGGTCGCAGACATATTGACGGAAGATTGAGTATACCCGGATGAAGATGATTCAGAAGCCACAACTACTGATTCGGAACTGTCTACTCGTGGCTGATCAAACTGTCTGACAAGCCGATTACTCTCGCGGAACCACAACCGCTTAATGATGACGTCTGCGCGAACGGTATCCATTAGTATGTATGCATGATTTTATATGCATGATTCGTGGTGTGTGCGTTTATTTATTTATGATTATAAGATAAGAAGAACAAACGTTAGTTCTATTTACACGTATCACAACATCTCTCTTCCACCCTTATTCCTCCACACACTCGTCGGTCCAGGTCTCTTTCCTAGGATTTTGGTTTTTTGGCTCACATTACGGTCCAGGGGACGCGTGACGCCGTCGATTATTGCGGAAAAGTAAATCACCCATCAGACAATACAGTTCGTTTTTGACGTATCCACGTTCAGTGACTAAGAAATCGACCAAGTCGGATTGTCCTTTCAGAATAACTCGTCTTTTGTCCTTTCGCGAGACGCATTAATTCGGGTTTTGACTCCCTTTGAGCGCATCTCAGTTTTTAAACGTGGTACGAGTTATTCTTCTATTCCAATCGTTTGTTATTGCAAATGACTCGTTCCCTTTTTATTCACATGGATTCGTGTCTCGATTTTTGGATTACAACGGGATCTTTTTTTGGATCTATCGAGAGACGTAACCATGCGTTTATTTAGTGATGGAATCACTTTTGAATTTAGGGAACAGACTCATCGCGTAACGTGTTTGTTTTTAGCGTCGAGGATCCGTTTGCTCATTTTATTATGTGAAAAGACGACGAGTCTTGTTTGAGCGCACGGTATTCTTTCGGCTAGCAACAAATCTTTTTCCAATCTACGGAATATATCACCTTAGCGTGGCTATAGAAAATGAACATTTCGTTGAATTGCGTGTTTGTTCGAGAAAAGGATTTCACCGTTTTCTTTCTTTTAGGCGCGAATCGAGCAAACGCGTATATCGGGCCATATTTCTTGCAGTTTTGGTAACGGTCGAAATGATCGAGTCGTTAGTCAAAACCCGCAGTCTCGTCCATATGGCGCAATTATATGGTTTGGCTTAATTCGGCTTCGAGATTTTAAACGGGGTATACACTCGTTCGAGGCACGTATTTAACGGCATTGGTTTATTTTCCTTAACTACTCTCGGGATTGACATATGTCGTAGATTCGGAATGATTTTGGTCGTTTAGTTTTTCGCTTTTCTTTTCTTAGTCACTTCTGCGGATACGTCCATTTCTCTTAAGAACGACACAAGGAATAACGTAAAAGCTCGTCTTTTATTCGGAAGGGACGGGCTACTTGTGCGAAACTTTTCATGTTACGACAGGGTCATTCAAGACAGAAATGTTCTTCATTTTCGTTTCATCATGATCTCGTTTTATCCCAACTTATTT
The DNA here is from genome assembly GCF_963576675.1 of Euphorbia lathyris. Lineage (NCBI taxonomy): Eukaryota > Viridiplantae > Streptophyta > Magnoliopsida > Malpighiales > Euphorbiaceae > Euphorbia > Euphorbia lathyris. The sequence continues at coordinate 96,750,662 of NC_088910.1, forward strand.
AAAGAATGTGAATAACGGCTACTGTTAATATAGTCTTTTGTATCGAGATGTAACTATCCTTAACACCGAACCGATTCATACTAATACGTGCTTACGTCATAACACATTCCCTGAACATGTGCCTTTGTCGGGACACCGAAAGGGACAAGGCGGGTCGCACATGTTCATTCATATGAGATGACTAAGTCGTCTTTAGGTCAAATTGTTCGATGTTTTAGGGTAATTAGTATGTCGATTCACGAGTATATATTAACACATCGTCTCATTTTCTTTACCTACTTTAGGATTAGACACGTATCGTGGCGGTTTGAAAACACGAATTGATTCATTTATCACATTAAAAATAGTAACGGGTGATCCTATAGAAACTTCTAAGGCTACTATATGCTGACACGGCTGACCGCGGGACCTCACAGGACCGCACAAATTCGCCCCTAACGAATGGATGGGGACCCTTTGGCGCCTTACTGTAAGGGGGAACTTACACTAGCCTCTTTCAAGCGACGAATGGACTCTCGCTAGAGGTTTCACGGAAATTACCCAAAGGGTTTGCAATAATGCACATGAATGCATACGAAAAGAAGTAAAACGATCCGTCCCCGTTAAGGGCTTAATACACGCCTTCCGGAATCAAATTTCTCGCTTCCCCAGCAGAGTCGCCACTTGTTAGACGAGGTGCCGCGACCTAATCTCCCGGGCGGACCGAGGGGTGGACAACCTCATGGCGACGTAAGCGGTGATTGGCGCCGAAAGCAACCAATCGTGGAATCAAGCTGCTCGGCAGGACCAGAGCTCGGAGATATGGAAGAGTCGCGACCCACGAATGGGAAAATGAACACCGATCCCTTGCGGGAGACCGGTGTAGGTTCGGGAAACTTAGGTACGAGCCGAGAAGGCTAGCTCCTTTCCAGAGAAAGGCTACTAGGCACCCCGACATCGCCCGGTTATGAACCACCGGCCTCCTACTCAGCATGTTAGGCGATAACGGACTAATCGTATACTTCTTTAAGTTTAAAATTCATTTGAAACCTTTTCTTTCTCTTTTTAGAAACCGTTTTGAGCATATATTATTGAAAATCCACATTAGTAAAGAATCGCCCATTTATATTATGCATACACAGAGAATGGGGAAGAAAGAAGTGGTTTACGACTTTATTTAAATGTCATGTTGTGTGTTTACTCTATACCAACTTATTTCCCCAACGAGTTTATTTACATGGTTCGCACCTTAATCGCCGTTGGAACGATTTAGGTGCGTTTTAAAACCCCGTTTGATGAAGTTCACCCGAATCGCCGTTGGAACGACTCGAGTGTTTGAAAACGTTAGGATAAAAACCTTTTAATAGGAAAACATGATTAAACATACAAGTCAATTTAATTTTGTACAAACCCTTTAAGAAAATGATTCAAAAACTCTATTATTCACAAAGAAAACGATTTTAATTACAATGTTCGCTTAATCCGCCTTTGGAACGGATTAAGGTTTTAAAACGTGATGTTTTGGGACCAATTTTGAAATATTAACTAAAGTAACTCCATTTATTTACATTAGGAACCTCTAAAAATTCATTAGTTTAAATGATTAAGTTGAAAAACTCTCTTTTTTGTGATTTATTTTCCTCTTTTATTTAATGGACTTTTCATCTATTATAATTACAATAATAAACCCACTTAAACCAAGATTCACACTCAAATAAAGCCCATTTGAAACATGAACCCATAAATGGTCCAAAAGAATAAAGAAAGTATTTTAAGCATATATATATATACATCCAAATCAAAAGAGAATATGAAAATAAGAGTTAATAAAAAGGAAACTATACATATATGAAAATACTAGGTACAATATATTTATACTTTAAAAGAGGTGAAAATAGTAAATAAACTTCATAAATAAGAAAATAACATTTATCCAAAATAATTTCATTTAATAAAATAACTCAAATGTCCCAAAACTACATATATACATAACTATTATAGTTTTAAATATCAATAATTTCATTTAATAAAATAACTCAAATGTCCCAAAACTACATATATACATAACTATTATAGTTTTAAATATCAAAAATAACATATACTAATATCTATTAATTATCCCAAAATACCCAAGTAAATAACCTTCAAAATAAAATCTAATATAACTCAAATGAATAAAAAGAATATATATATACATATACTTATATTTAAAATTGAATACAAAATTATACGCAAACATCCTAAATGATTATATAGACTAAATATCTAAAATAGTTGGAAAAACATATATTACATAATTATATCTATATATATAAGGGTTAAAAGCTTAGAAGTTAAGAAAAAGGGACTGAAATGGCATTTTTTACGTTTTGGCAGATTTACCGACGGAAAATCCGTCGGTAAACAGCAATTAGTGACAGAAATGGAAAATTACAACAGCACTCCAATTATTTTCAGATTTATTCAAAAGCTTTAAATTAAATCTAATTCAACCGCTTTGGATTTCCGAACTACCAAAAATGGATCATAGTCAATAACGGAAGTTCCTAAAACGATGTTTTTTTTATTTTAAAACATTATTTGGAAATTTCTTTTAGATTAAAAAACTTATAATCTCAACGTTTTTCGATACCCGAACTACCTTTTTATCGGATCATGGTTCGTATTGGGACATCAAAACGAGGTTTTTTATTTTAAAACAAAACCGAATTTTATTCAACACGAAACGAAAATTAAATAAATACGCTAATTAAATAAAACGTGACAAAATAAATGAATAACTAAATAAATAAAAACTATAGCATAAAAATAAATAGAAGGAGAAGATAAATAAAATAAAATAAAAGAGTCTAGTCCTCGGATAATACCTTAAATTCGGTATCTGATAGTCGAAGCCGATTGATTCCACGAGTTGCGATCTCCCGTTTTTTATATTTTTTAGTAAAAATTTAACTTTAGGAACTTTGGAAATTTTGAGAAAAAAAAATATTTTTCTCAAAAAAATTTCACTTTCTCTCTCTAAAAATGTTTAGAGTGAGAAAGGCTCCAAAGAAAGTCCCCCCTTTCATTGGGATCCGTGCCCCCTTTATAGGGAAACGGGTCCCGGAAGCTTTGGGCGACGCCCGAGCAAAATCGGGCGTCGCCCAAAGCTGTTGGGCCGCCGCCCAAGGCTTGTTGGGCGGCCGCCCAACACTACGTTGGGCTACCGCCCAACATTGTTTGGCGATCGCCCAACAATTGTTGGGCGGTCGCCCAACAGCGTTGGGCGAGCGCCCAACTGCCGTTGGGCGTCCGCCCAACTGCCGTTGGGCGAGCGCCCAACTGCCGTTGGGCGTCCGCCCAACTGCCGTTGGGCGTCCGCCTGACGCGGTTGGGCGCTCGCGCCCGCCTACCGTTGGGCTTCCGCCCGACGCGGTCGGGCACTCGCTCAACGGCCGCCGGGACGCATCCCACGTCGTCGGGCGTGCACGTCCCGCGGCCACCGAGCTCGCGCTCCGCGTCGTCGGGCGTTCACGCGTCATGACCGCCGAACGCGTGTTCCGCGCTGCCGGGCGCACCCGCCTCGTGGCTGACGAGTGCACGTCCCGTGCTGCCAAGCTCGTGTCTTGCTCAGACACCGAGCGCGTACCATTCATGGTTGGATGCGTGCGTCCGACAGACGTCAAGCGCGCGCTTTGTATCGTCGAGCGGGCGTCCGACTGTCGTCGAACGCGCGCCGGCCGCCGCTAAGCACTCGCACCGTGCCGTTAAGCATTCGCGGGCCATCCGATCGACAACAGCGACCGACCGTAACTTATTTATTTTATTTATTTATTATTTTTTCTTTTTTTTTGAAACTTTCAGAATCAATCGCTTCAACCGTCTTGTTTCCAGGTTTTCGTCACAGGTCCTCCGACTCGGTGTCTACAGCAGTTTATGCAAAAGGAGAGATAGAGAATATCGAAGAGATCCCGTTGAGTTGAAAACCCGAAAAGGGCGGCTCAGGCAAAAATTAGGGAAAAAGTTGAATACACCAAACTCTAGTTAAAGGCGAGAGCCCCTTGACACAAGCTCATCAAAACCAAATCCTCATCCTTACAACCCTGGGTTTCGAACTTATCCTCGCCCTCATCCTTGCACACCTTGGGGACGGCCTGAAACCTCATCTCTCGATCTGAATCTACCAAAATCTTCAAGCCTATGAAAATGGAATCCATCCGACCATCTCATTCGCACATACGTTGTTTGCATACCCACATGTCCATACATCCGCATAAAGCAAAACGCATAGGCCACACTTACATACATTCAAACACGCACACAGTCACGCACATACACACACACATAGGTGGTTACACGCATACATAGAGTAGGCTACATCCACCTATCTATATGCATCACTACACCTCATCATTAAGAATAACAAATATCCTCGCAAAGGGCATGATTCGCTCGCTCTATGTAGAAAATCTAGGTTACAGAATAGCGCACTGATCTCCAATCTGCAGTCCATTTCAGCCTATGATTCATGCCAAGCAGTAGCAACTGACGGGAGACATTCCTATCAACGACTCAAGTAAACGAGACAGTAGCTCCAGTAAAAAAAATGCAGACGTCAGTGTCTTGAAATTCAGAATTGCTAGAGAGAGCCATTTTACCTGCGGTCGATTTAGAGACCAGGGTTGCTAGAGAGAGCCATTTTACCTATGGTCGATGATCGAGGTTGCTAGAGAGAGCCATTTTACCTACGATCGATGACCGAGGTTGCTATAGAGAGCCATTTTACTACGATCGATGACCGAGGTTGCTATTGAGAGCCATTTTTACCACGGTCGATGACCGAGGTTGCTAGAGAGAGCCATTTTACCTACGGTCGATGACCGAGGTTGCTATTGAGAGCCATTTTACCACGGTCGATGACCGAGGTTGCTATTGAGAGCCATTTTACCACGGTCGATGACCGAGGTTGCTATTGAGAGCCATTTTACCACGATCGATGATCGAGGTTGCTATAGAGAGCCATTTGACCTACGGTCGATGACCGAGGTTGCTATTGAGAGCCATTTTACCTACGGTCGATGACCGAGGTTGCTAGAGAGAGCCATTTTAGTTACGGTCGATGACCGATGTTGCTATAGAGAGCCATTTTACCTACTGTTGATGACCGAGGTTGCTATTGAGAGCCATTTTACCATGGTCGATGACCCAGGTTGCTATAGAGAGCCATTTTACCTACGGTCGAGGACCGAGGTTGCTATTGAGAGCCATTTTACCACGGTCGATGACCGATGTTGCTATTGAGAGCCATTTTACCACGGTCGATGACCGAGGTTGCTATTGAGAGCCATTTTACCATGGTCGATGACCGAGGTTGCTATAGAGAGCCATTTGACCTACGGTCGATGACCGAGGTTGCTATTGAGAGCCATTTTACCTACGGTCGATGACCGAAGTTGCTAGAGAGAGCCATTTTACCTACGGTCGATGACCGAGGTTGCTATAGAGAGCCATTTTACCTACGGTCGATGACCGAGGTTGCTATTGAGAGCCATTTTACCACGGTCGATGACCGAGGTTGCTATTGAGAGCCATTTTACCACGGTCGATGACCGAGGTTGCTATAGAGAGCCATTTTACCTACGGTCGATGATCGAGGTTGCTATTGAGAGCCATTTTACCCGCGGTCGATGACCAGGGTTGCTAGAGAGAGCCATTTTACCTACGGTCGATGACCGAGGTTGCTATAGAGAGCCATTTTACCCGCGATCGATGACCGAGGTTGCTAGAGAGAGCCATTTTACCCACGGTTGATGACTAGGGTTGCTAGAAAAAGCCATTTACCTGCGGTCGACTTAGACTAGGGTCCCTAGGAGAAGCGTCCGCCGGCCCCCGATTCAAAGGCAAGGACGGGACAGACAAGGCGAAAATAGAAGACAAGGCAGGAGCGTGCGACGCGGAGATCAGGTATTCCTTCTCCTACTCTATATGTGTCTTTTACTTTAATATATTTCCATTGCATGTGCTGCGTTAGCAAAAAACGTTTTCAAAACACACACATCACTGTCAAGATAGAAAAGTAGGGGCAACTGTACACACCGAGTCGGAGGACCTGTGATGAAAACCCACGACAAACGGCTAAAGCGGTTGATTCCATTAGTTAGGAAATTTAAAAATCAAAGGGAAACTCGGAGAGTCGGCATGTGATAGCCCCGCTAACAAATTCAGCGTCTCCTGAGTGAGGTCGGGCATGTTCATCGTCGTGTCGATGTATGAGAGGGCCCTAGAAGTCGGACGTTAGCCGACGAGTGACCAGTGTCGCTCCCGACGATAATCATCGTTACGTAAATAACAGCGCGCGACGAGTCGAATGCCCGCCCGATGGGCCGAGTGTCGAACGTCTCCCGTCGGACGACGGGCGTCGCTTGTCGAGCATTAGGTGCAGCCCGAGGCACGTCGACGTCGCCCGACGTTCGATGGACGGACGTCCCGCGGCGTCGGGCGGACGCCCAATGCTCGTTGGGCGGACGCCCAACAACGTCGGGCGAACGCCCAACATTCGTTGGGCGAACGCCTGACGAGGTTGGGCAAACGCCCAACGGCTGTTGGGCGTCCGCCCGACTATTTTGGGCGTGCGTCCAATGTGATTTTGGGCGTCGCCCAATTCCCGTCTGGCGACGCCCAAATCGTTTTGGGATCCGTGCCTATAAAAGGCACGGATCCCCATGCATGAGGAGGGAGGGATTTTTGGAGCTTTCTCACTCTAGACATTTTTAGAGAGAGAAAGTCAATTTTTGGGAGAAAATATTTTTTTTTCCTAAAAAATCCAAATTTTCTAAAAGTTAAATATTTTACCGAAACACCAAAAAACACCGAAAAATCATAATTCGTGGAATCAACCGACTTCAGCTGTCAATACCGATCTTGAGGTATTATCCGAGGACTAGACTCGTTTTATTTATTTTATTTATTCAATTCATTTATTGATTTTTAGGATATAGTTTTATTTATTTATTTGGTTATTTATTTATCACATTTATTTACTTTTTCCGCGTTTATTTAATTCCCGTCTCGTATTAAACAAATGTTTTTGTTTTAAATAAAAAACCCTCGTTTTGACATCCCAACACGAACCGTGACCCGATTTAAGGGTAGTTCGGGTTCAAAACGTTGTAATTATAAATTTTAAAGAACATTTCCAAATAAATTTTTGAAATAAAACATCGTTTTAGGAGTCTCCGTTATTGACTATGATCCAATTTTGGTAGTTCGGAGACCCAAAACGATAGAATAGATTAGATTTAAAGTGCTTGAATAAATCTAGAAAGTTAGGTGTTGTTTCTGTAATTCTGCCATTTTCTGTTGCTAAAGGCTGTTTACCGACGGATTTTCCATCGGTAAATCCGCTGGAACTTTAAAAAGTCCATTTTTGAACATTTTTCTTACCTTTTTGGAATTGACTCTTATATATGTATATATGTAACTATGTAATATGTTTATCAAAATTATTTTTGGGGTATATAACTATTAAATACTAATTATTTAACTATTTATTCTTTATTTTGATATCATTTATATTAAATTAGCTTTGGTAAATTATATGTATATATATATGTATAGTTTTTTTGGTTTTTTGGGATAATCAATAGATGATGTTGGGGGTATTAAACCTTGGTTTAGAGTTTAATAAGTAAAAACTATTTTGGATTAAAGGTTGTTTTTCTATGAATTTTGTTCGTTGTTTTACTTAATTTTAACTTGGATAAAAGTATATTATATCTAATAGTATTTTCATCATTATTTTGTACTATTTTCTCTATTTGGTTTTAATGGGTATTATTACTCATTTTTATGTATATATATATATATATATATATATATATATATATATATATATATATATATATATATTTCAAATGTATCTAGGGTGGGGTTTGGATTTAATGTGTTTATTATTGTAATTGTGTTTAAGTAAGGAGTAAATTGAGTGAAAAAGGGAAGAATAACCCACAAAAGAGATTTTAACTTGATTATTTAAACTAATGGTTTCTAGAGATTCTTAATGTAATTAAAAGGTTTCTCCTTAATTCTTTATCGTTTTCAAAACGATTTCTTAAATATCACGTTTTAAAACCTTAATCCGTTCCAACGACGGATTAAGCGAACCTTGTAATTAAAATCGTTTTCATTGTAAATAACAGAGTTTTGAATCGTTTTCCTAACTAAACAGTTTTGTACAAAAATAAATGGACTTGTATGCTTAATCACGCTCACTACAAGAAAATCGCTTTTTGGCAACAAGTTTTGGCAACGCCAATAAAATGACGTTGCTAAAAACTAACTTTAGTAATGAAAATACTTTGGTCGTTGCCAAATGTTGTTACGGTAAATGTTTCCACACTCTCTTTAAAAAAAGTTCGCAAGGTAAGAAAATTGCAAAACAAGCAATATATTTGGCAACAAGAAGTTTATTGCTATAAATTATTTCATTTACAGCTACAAATAATTGTCGTTGCTACATATATCACCATTTACTGCAACGACACCAGGTTGCTGCGGTTAATGGAAGAGGTTACAGCAACGACATCATGTTGTTGCAATATAATTTTATTAGATTAATTAAAAATATATACATTAATATATATATAGCTACAGACTCCGTCGTTGCGAAACATATTTTTGGTAACAAATGTTTTGGGTCGTTGCGAAATATAATTCACCAAATATTTTCCCTCCATGTATTTTTGCCTTTCCCTCCACATACTTTTCGCGGAGGCGGGAGTGAGAATTATTGCATCATGTTTGGCAATAACAGGGTCGTTGCAGTAAAATAAGACATATATAGCAACGACAAATTATTGTTGTGTTTAATGTATATTTATTGGCTACAACGGATTAACGTTGCCAAATATTAAAAAAATATTATAATTAATTTAATTATTAAAAATATACACTTTTTTCAATAAATAATAATAATAGAAAAAAAATCATCTACATTTGGCACTGCACTCCTCCTTCACGATATACTGATTTTTCAGGAACCAATGCTTCCCATCCCTCTTAGACAAAGAGAAACTCCTTCACGATATACTGGCAGAGCATCCCACTTCTCATCCTTTACCCACAACTTCTTCAGATAGTAGGTTCTCTCTTCCATGGTAATGCATCTCTCTCTCTTCCATGGTAATGCAAACCACCTTTTAATTATAAAAAACCCCACCCATTAATAACCTTAATCTTTAATTTGCCGCCAATGTGACCTAAAATTCATTCCAAATATTTCATTCCCCCCTAAAATCAGACACAAAGTTCACGCTTTCAGCCAAAAAAGCTCTCCTTCCTGTTCGACCTAGGTCTGCTCCCATCTTCTCACACTCATCTTCTGAAATTGGGACTGAACGAGCCCCTCTATTCCTTCTTCAGCAGATTTATGGGGTTTCCTCATTTCTGTTCGCGGTATCTCTTCTCATCTCTTGTTAATTTCTTTATTTTTTCATGTTTCCTTCATGTTCTTGTGTTTTCCTTTATGGGTTTAGATTCAATGTCTTTATGACCTTGGTTTACAATCAGTTTTTCTTTGTGTTTTGCTTAGGAAGTGGAGTTGGAAACTCAAAACCCATCAAAAACCCCAACCTCTCTCTCTTCCCGCACATGGCTTCACTATCAGTGGATATAGCAAGAGCCACCTCCTTCATTTCCTTCTCTTCTCGCCAACAAACCCCTCTTTCCACTAGTGGCACCTCACTCCTTCCTCTTTTCTTCAAACCTCAACCCACCTTATCCATTCAAGCTGCCCGCTCCTTTCATTCTACAATCCTCGCTCTCGGTTTCTCCAAACCATCTTTCAAAAACCCCGTAGATTTTCTTTTGCCGCCGCATCCCCCCAGACCGAGGATTGTGATTTCACCACCAAGATTCCTCCCGATGATCGAATTGGGTTCTGGAAAGGTATTGTAATCTTTCTATTTTAGTTGTTACCTTTTCCCTTTGTATTAATTCGTACTAAAATTAAGAAGATATGCTACTTCAAATGTAATTGCTGACTTATTAAGCTTTCTAAATGGTCAATGCAAATGCTAGTTAAAAATTTCCATTTTCTTGAATTTCTTCTCAACTGGACTTAATTGGGCTGACATTTTTCCTTGCGTTGATGAACAAACAACACTACTTAACCATATATTGACTGCAGACCATGGGAAGCGCATAGCAGTGATTGAGTATGAGGTATTAGTTTGCATTGTTTTTGGCTGTTCGCTTATTAGTTAAACCACCATTTTTGTTATAATCATGGGAGTCTCTATGTATATTGTTGTATCATTATGACCATGGTACAAAATCTCAAACTTTTGTAAGTTTATTATTATAGTCCTGCTTGTGAGAGTACGTTTATAGTGTGCAGATGTATAATTTCCTCTCCTAATGTTGAATTGCAGTACGGTGAAGTTGACATTGATGGTTCTGTAGTTGCTGCAAAAATTACTGGAGCTGAAGACATTATTATGTTGAACAATGGTTGTTTGTGTTGTACAGTGAGGGGTGATCTTGTGAGAATGATAGCTGAACTAGTGGCTAAAAAGAGAGGAAATTTTGATCATATTGTAATTGAAACTACACGTTAGATATTACTGTATCAGTCAAAATGTACTGTTCTGAAATCACTATACAGTAGTGACTTGTTATCTAAATGCTTTATTGTTGTGTGTACATCAAATGATGTACTTGTTACACATTTACTAAAATATGCCATACTGAAACCTTACAGGTCTTGCTAATCCAGCACCAATTCTTAATGTTTTTCTAGTCATTATTGATATTGGATGTATGTGGAAAGTATATTTTTGATGGCTTGGTGATGTTTTGCTTACTTGTGCTCTTTCTTTCTCTTTTGTCGATGTGTAATTGCAAAAAGACCATCAATCTTTGACGATTGACTGTTGAAACATAGGTGTTAACCACTTTTAGAAAGAATGATATTACGATATTGAGTGGAGGTCTTATGGATCTGCAAACCCTTCAAAACATGTAAATGGCTGATGGCAATTTCTCTCAGGATAGAGTTGTTCATTCCATTGTTGTCTTTGATGCCTTGAAGGAAAAACTTATGGGGGGCTACAAAAGAGCTTCAAGATGTTTTAACTACTAGAACAGAGGTTAGTCTTACAAATAGTTGTCATTACTGTACTTGCTTATCATATTATAACTATTTACTGTGTGTCTATATATGGTATGCCTTCAGAATTTAAAGGCTCATCAGAACAGGAACGTATATCTTCCTCAAATGCTTCAAGAGAGAACCCTTTTGCACTTCAAGCAAAAGCCATAACTGAACCGCCCCCTTGGTCAGGTTCAGGAGATGCATTTGGTCATTCACAGCCATCTGTGTAAGTTAAAGTCCCTGAAAACTTGTATGATAATACTTCTTGTCTATAAGCTGTCAATGAGATGCAGAAGTTAACCTTAATACATCCAAATGTTGGGATGCCTATTTTATATATATTTCCATGAAACTTGAGTATACCTGTCATTTAAATAATAGAGCTCTCAGTTGATTTGATGTAGTTTTCAAGTGGTTCTAAGGAATTTGACTTCTATGCACGTGTAATAAGGAGGATCAGTAACCAGATGGTGATGGAACATCAGTGCTCTAGGTCTACAAAGTTATTGGGCTGCTGCATATGCAGGTGAGTTGACAAACTTCCGAGAACATGGCCATGCTGGTGAAATATGGTAACCATTCATTTATTTTTACATTTCAAACAAAGAAATTCTTCATAACATTGCTTATTATAATCTTTCTAAGGAAATTTATCTAGTTGAATAGTCAGAGTATAATAGATTTTGCAAGTTGATTTTCTGTTATGAGTCCTATCCTGTATTAGTTGCTTATAGAATCCTATACTGTATTAGTTGCTAATTTCTTCTATACTCATTTAATTGATATCATGTTTTCTTATTGCCCCAACACTCACATATGTAGATTATAAATGGTCGACCTCTTTCTCTTCTCTTTCGCCTATTTCTCTTTGTTCTTTTCTTGACCTTCATCTCCGGCAATCTAACTCTGATTCACCTCCCTCTCTAACCTCCATTTCTAATGGCATGTTGATAGTTCTGCTCTGCCCCTTCTATGATTCTGTTTTCCCAAAGCATTTATCTGAACCCTATCTTCCTATCACCAGAACAGAGCAATCTTCCCGGTGTCCCTCAAGCATGTCGATAGTTCTGCTGCACTCCTAGAATTCATGGCTGTTTGTAAACGTGCTATTCGTGTACATTTTAGACTGATCGGAGAACATGATCAGGATTTCCACACGCAACTTGTGAACGGCTTTCAGTCGCTTACAGCAGAATTATCTCATTATATCCCTGCAATTCTTTCTGAGCTCTAATGATTATGTGTTTGTAGTTTGTTATGTATCATGTTTGTCATTTCTGATATTTCTTCTTCAAGCATGTGCAAATATTTCTTGGTTTATATATGCAATCAAATCTGAAAATTCAAATTACAAAATCTCTGAATTCAACTGCATAAATAATCACGTAACGGAAATATAATGATTTCTTCTGCACTACATGAATTTAATTGTTTTCGATTGTTAGATGATTCGAGGGTGAACAAAAATTGAGGTTATTTTGGTTAACTGATGGTAATTGCTTAGCATATTATAATTAGGTATCTAATATAATTTTGTTTGTAAATATTCTGGGCATTTGGTTCTAGTTATTCTTATATGTTTGGTATTTGGTTTAATTAGTATGCTAATGTGATAATGCTGTCTATTTGGATAATAGGTTAGGTTACTCTGTTTGGGTTTATTTCTTTCCATAAGTTTCTCCAGGTTAAGCTTTTGATAATTGATTTGTATTGTCTATTTGGGTAATTTTTTTGAAGCATCTATTGGGTAATTGATTAGGCTAATTTGGTAATGGGTTTATAGTGTAATTGTATGTTTCCATTTGTGCATGTAGAACTTCTCATATAGTTGACAGGCTAAGAAAGTTAGAAGACAAGGATTTTTATGCTGATATGAGAAATCTAGGATAGTTTTGTCAAAATTGTGACGAACTTACCTCTCTTTTTATGCTGTTTTTATATCCTTGTATATTCAGTTCCTATATTATCTAGTTTATTATTGTTTTTTCTAGGGATAAGATACCAAAATAGGCCTCTGGCATTTGGAAAAGTATAAATTTAGGCTCCATGTATAAAAATAGCACCAATATAAGCTTAACGTGTAAAAAGTTACCAATTTAGGCATCGATAACATAACTTAACGGAGTAAGAGGAATGACATGTCCAATCTGTTCTCGGAGTCTAAATTGATACCTTTTTTAAACGTTAAGCCTATATTGGTACTATTTTGTACATTGAGCCTATATTTGTGCTATTTTGCATATGGGCAGGGGCAATTTTTACCAATTTTGGTTGATACCAAATCATACATTTTCTTTTACTTTATCCCTTCTAATTTGGATTATTTCTCTTCTGCTAGCAGTTAAAGTTAATGGGGTTGTTCTGCAATTATGAAGTTTCAAATTTACTGAACTTGAGATGCTGATAACTAGACTCCTTTCTTCATCTCAACATAAATCGGCTGGCAGTGGGGATTTTAGAATTAGACATAGTTGAATTAAGCACAAAGGTACCGTAACTTATACTTCCTTTTAAGTTATCTTTTAATTGATAGAGTTTTGTTTGTGAATTTATACTTTATATGAGAATTGGTATCAATGATTGAAATGTTAGAGAGCAATTGTTAAGAAAAATGAAATTTTGGGAATTGCCTAATCGAGTTTCAACAAGTACAGAATTTTGGTATTAATTTTTGTAAATCGAGGGCTGAAACTTTTGCTGCTCATATTAAGTACACACATTCAAAGGCTTAGTAAGTAATCTTTGATAGTAAAAGACAAGAGCGGTGTTTTAATATGCAGGGGTGTCCAGTATTCATTAATAATTAGCATTGTATGATCTCACGTAATTAGCCTCTGATTATATAAATATTCGTTAATTAAGCAAATATTAAGTACACCATGCTCAATTATCAGTAATTAGAGTTAGAAGAAGATTTTCTCTAAAAAACACAATCTGATATTTGTCTGATGTTCTTTGTAAAACATGAGTTTTACAGTACAGTTTAATTTGTCACTGAACTCCATCACTTAAAAACCTCAAGAATTTTCTGTTTAATATAATAATAGACCTGGAGATGCACATTAAAAATGAGAAAATCAAGATAGTTAAAAGTAATTAAGATGCAAGAGCATGTGAGCAACCGTAATTTAAACTCCTCCAATCCTAGACATTAAGTAGGACTTTGTTGGTAACATTGTTCTAATATTGGTTTAAACTTATAGGAGAGCTGTCCATAATTTAATTAATTTGAGCTATCCATAATTTAATTAATTTGAATTTAACTTTATCATATATACAAGTTTTGATCTCATGTCTCTCGCTAATTATGCAAATTCTTTGAGTTTGTTGGTTCCCCTTTCATTACTGTTAAACATCTGTAAAAAGTTTGAAGTTATATGTTTTTAAGAGTCCCTGATCATCCATTTTTTGATATTCTGCCTCTCTTTTTCTTTTTTTCCTATAGTTTGATGATTTACATTATTATAGCACCGAAATTATAACAAATTTCATAGGATTTTGCACAAGGATTTCTATTATACATGATAGTCAATTTCATGATCACTTCTTGAAAGATATATGTTAATCATGTTCATTTTATGTTATCATGACCCTATTCATATATTTACTTATTCTCTTTTCTTTTCTTGTTCTTATTTAGGAGGGAGTTTCATGATGACAGTGATGATCATTGAATGAAAGTGGAGTATAAAAGAGGAATCCATGCTTGAGATAATAGACCATTTTTTGTAGTTATCTAACTTGTGGTTATAATTTTTATGAAATTCATACTCAAGCCTTTTGCAATCCTTGAAATTTTTGGACTATGTAATCAGATATGATGGTTTATGTAGATAAGAATATATATTAACTTGGTATTTAATTATGGATATCAATTAACATTCCATTTTAGTGTTGTCATGTATATATCGTTGTTAAGTTTTATTCTGCAACAACAATTCATTGCCAAACATCAGAATATATGGCAATAATAAAACTTGTTACAACATCGGAATATATAGGAATGCCAAACGGGTGTTGCTAACATCAAAATAATTGGCAACGACAAACATTGTTGCAAAACATTAAACAATATGGTAAAAATGGAAACGTTTATAGCAACGACATAAACTGTTGCAAAAACGTCATAATATTTGGCAACGACACCAGTTGTAGCTAAACCTCATATTTTTAGCAATGACATACACTGTTGCAAAACATAATAATATTTGGCAACGGCTTCAGTTGTAGCTAAACCGCATATTTATGGCAACGACATCCATGTTGCAAAATGTAAACATATATAGCAACGTCATACAATGTTGTAAAAGATAAATTTAATCTCCTCTTATGCGCACCGAATTTGGCAACGCTAGTTTTTTCACAACAAGGATGTTGTTGCCAAAAACCGTTATTTGGCAACGACAGATAAGTCGTTGCGAAGCCCTTTAGCAACGGATCTTCTCGTAACGAGCAATAGTCGTTGCCAAAGAGGGAAAATCGTTGCCAAAAATATTTTTAGCAACGACTTTTTACGTTGCTAAAAAGCGATTTTCTTGTAGTGGTTTTTGGTTAAAACTTTTTGTTCAACGTTTTCACACGCTCGAGTCGTTCCAACGGCGATTCGAGTGAACATCATGTAAATTGACAGGGTTTTGAAACGTACCTAAATCGTTCCAACGGCGATTAAGGTACGAACCGTGTAAATAAATTTGCTTTTAGGAAGTGAGATTAGCTTAGAGTTAATATATAAATTGAAGCATAAATCACACTGTGAATAAATCAATTCTTTCTTCTATCTCCCTCTCTCTCCTATATACTTTAAATTCATGCAAAATGGGTGATTCTTTACTAAAATGGCTTTCAATAATATGCTCAAAACGGTTTTCAAAGCGAGAAAGAAAAGGTTTCAAATGAATTTTAAACTTAAAGAAATATACGATTAGTCCGTTATCGCCTAACACGCTAAGTAGGAGGCCGGTGGTTCATAACCGGGCGATGCCGGGGTGCCTAGTAGCCTTTCTCCGAAAAGGAGCTAGCCTTCTCGGCTCGTACCTAAGTTTTCCGAACCCTCACCGGTCTCCCGCAAGGGATCGGTGTTCATTTTCCCATTCGTGGGTGGCGACTCTTCCATACTCCAGGCTCCGGTCCTGCCGAGAAGCTTGATTCCGCGATTGGTTGCTTTCAGCGCCAATCACAGCATCTGTCGTCAACGGTGTCCACCCCCCGGTCCGCCCGGGTGAGGCCGCAGCCCCTACAATAACTTATTTCTTTGTTGATTGGTTTGAGGGTTTCATGACGTCGTGCACTATCAAATAATGTTAGCTGCTTTGTATGGGGTGGTAGGAAATTTGGTGCCAGTTCAAAATCTGTTATTAGGAAGGTTCATTTCTTCGTCCATTATTGCTAAACTAAGCAACAATTTGCTCAGGCTTATGCTCTGAAGTGTCCACAATTCGACAACAAGAGAGATGGGTAGCTCTAATGGTGAATTATTTGAAGCTAAATATTGATATAGTTTGCCATATTTCTAGCAATTCTACCAATTTGGGTGGTATTCTTCGTAATCATAAGTGGACCTTTTATCGAGCTTTTGAGGTTTCGAGACGAGGACTCCTTCCTCCAAGGATGGTAGAAGCGTTAGGCCTCGATGAGGCAGTATGATTTATCACTAAGCACGACTTATCTAATGTGATGATTGAAATGGATGCGGTGGGAGGAGACCAAACAATTCATTCCTACACCATATACCTCTCTGAATTTGGCTCTGTCATTAGTGCTTGTCAGCTCCTCTCTAAATGTTTTAATTTGTCTGTCACTTCTGTTAAAAGGACCTCCAACATTTTAGCTCACATGCTTACTAGTGCCGCAGTGTCTTTGGCCATGCCTATTTTTTGGCATTCTGAGCCTATCATTATTAGGATTCTAATTCATACTGATGTAATATTCTTAAGTTAATAAAATTCATTTGTTTTTCAAAAAATAAAAATAATCAACAACCCAACACATTTTTACTTTTGCTTGGATCCGATTTAAAACCGAGAATGAGTTGGCGGATTGAAATCACACCGTATTGGAGGCATGCTACAAGGATAAATTCTGAGAAATGAAGTGACTTTTTATTTTATTTCGGCTTATTTGTGATTTTGGGGAGTTTATTTGAGGTTAAAATAATCACTTTATTATGGTTTGTTGAAGTTATTTCATCTAAATATGGTTGTTGTGACTCTGTTCTAGAAGAAGAGAGTCAGACGACTCTATTCTTGGAGAAACAGAGCCACGAGACTCTATTTAGGATATTTTCGATACTTTTTAGCCATTTTATTCATTTTAAGTGTTTTTTATGTTAAAACTCAGCCAAACAACTACTTTTAAATAAAAATAGACTCAACTTCATGGAAATTATGGAAAGGTTCTGTGAGGTCTCAGGGCAAAAGATTAATTTACAGAAGTCCAAGATGTGCGTCTCCAAAAATATTTTTGACAGTTTTGCTAGTTCGTTGAGTAGCGCTTGTGGCATCCCACTTACCAAGTGCTTAGGTAAATACTTGGGTGTCCCGTTGCTCCATGACAAAGTTTGTGTTAATACGTTTGCTGAGACGGTCAATCACATTCAGTCTAAACTAAGCTCTTGGAAAGCCAACTCTCCGTCTCTGGCTGGGAGAATTACGCTAGTTCAGTCCGTCACCTCGGCTGCCCCGAATCATATGATGCAAACTAAGATGCTACCTAGAGGGGTCCTAAGGAAGATTGATAAGCTTAACATGGGTTCTGTGTGGGGAAATGCAGCCAATGGAAAAAAAATACATATGCTGCCCTGGGACATAGTCTGTTCCCCCAAGCAACAGGGAAGAGCTGGCAACCGGAAGGCAGAGAAATCCAATCGGGTCCTTCTTATGAAAATCTTATAGAGATTATGGAAAGAGCCCAATGCGTTGTGGGCCTTTGTGTTAGCGAACAAATATGGCAAAGATATAATTTTTGGGGGAGCTGCGACGCTGGCTAGAAACAGATCACATTTTTAGCGCAGTCTTCATTATGTGTTTGAGGAGTTCTATACTGGGTTGTCTTGGAATATTGGTGATGGGAAACTTGGCTCTTTTTGGGATGATAAGTGGTTGGAGGGGTGTAAACTCCGGCAAATTGCTATTCCCCCGGTGGAGGAAACTGACTCAAATTGGAAGGTTGCAGATGTGATTCATGAGAATAACTGCTGGAAGTGGGATATTCTACAAAGCTACTTTGAGGAGAGTCTGTTGTTGAGGCTGCATAGCACTATGATTAAGAAAGATGCAAACTTTGGGGATATTCTTGTGTGGGGAAATGCCTCTAATGGGGTATTCTCCTACAAGACAACCTATGATTGGATATCCTCTTAAGACAGAAATGGTGATGCCAATCAGGACTTCAAGAAAGTGTGGAGCCTAAAGATTCCCTAACAGAACAAAACTTTGGCTTGGTTATGTTTTCATGGGCGGATCCTTACTAACGAAGAGAGAAAAATGAGACATTTGGTAGAGGAGGGAACTTCTTCCCGGTGCCACCTCAACCCGGAGTTGCTAGTGCACGCCCTTAGAGACTATCAGTTTAGCTTTGAGGTCTGGAGAGAGGTCATTCCAATGAGATATTGGGACCAATTCTTTAATATGGGGCAAGATAGTTGGTTCTAGAATTGCCTGTGAAAACTAGTGGCCTCGTTTGGGATGTCTGACTAGAAGCATACTTTCATTGGGACGGCTGCTCAGGTGTGGGAATGGAGGAATAAAATGATATTCTAGCCAGACTTTGTGCCCCCGAAAAGGAAAGACGATGTTATTCGTCAACGGTTGCATGAAAACACAAACTGCTAGAAATCCATTCTCGAAATGTAGGGACAAACAGAGAAGATGGAAAAGTAGATTGGTTGGGTAAAGCCGCAGGCAGGAATGTGGAAGCTGAATTTCGATAGGTCGCACAAAATGGATACGGGACGAATAGCAGTCGATGGAGTTATCCGCAATGAGGAAGGGGACTAGATTCTGGGTTTCGTGCATAACATTGGTAGATGCAATTCTTTTGAGGCGGAACTCTGGGGGATATTTTTGGGATTGAATGTAGCCTTGAGGTCGAATCTAAAATGACTTGAGGTGGAATCTGACTGTGCTGAGATTGTCTTGTTGATTCAGAGCCAATGCCCCCTACACCATCCTGCTAGTTTTTTAGTTCGTAATATCCAAACGCTACTGATATGGTATGAGCAAATTCCAGTCTCTCACATCTATAAAGAGAGGAACCGATGTGCAGACTTCATGGCGAAAAAGGTATTTGAGTAGCCCATCGGCCTCAAGACTATTCACCAAGCTCCGAGGAATATCTGCCAACTTCTGAGAGAAGATTATTTGGAAGTAACATTTTCCTGATTGATCGCCACCTAGTGTGGCCGTGTAGTTTTTGTTTCGCTTTTTCTTTTTTCTTTCGTTCGTTCTGTGTATGTCCGTGTTGTTTTTTGGTATGTCTGTGTTGTTTAGTTCCCTTTTTTACCAAAAAAAATAAAAAAAATAAAAATAGACTCAAAATGATGTTTGAGTTTGGAAACAATTAATTTGTATTTTTTTGATATTTTATAGTCTTTTATTAGTTTTGTATTATTAAAAATAATATTTTTTATTGATAAAAATCGTATTTTATTTCCAAGGGTTCTATGCATAGTAAATGGATATTCTTTGCTTTGAAATGTATTTTGAGAATATTTAAATATTTATCATAATTTTCTTTTTTTTTTTAGAAACAGGAAAGAAAAAAACAAACAAACAACGAAACAAAAGCTAACCTGGGATCAGCCTAGGAAAGCTAACCCCAACTCTGTCCTCTAACAGGAGAGAAGAAAGATAGATAGGAGGTTCAGAAAGGGTGGTAACACCTAACATCCCCTCGTGCCCAGCCGCCGCCAAGCGATCCGCAATTTGATTTTGTTCTCTGTAGATGTGGCTGAACTCTAAGGACTCAAAGGAGGAGCCAAGCCTTCTTATTGCTTTTATAAGGTTCTGGCTACTAAGACAAATAGCATGATTATTAGAGATCATACTAATAGCCTCCTTATTATCAGACTCCACAGCAAGTCTTTTAATACCCAGATTCCTGGTAAGCTTGACTCCAGAAAGAATACCCCAAAGCTCCGCTGAAAATGATGAGCCCAAACCCAGGTTATGGGTGAAACCAGACAACCAGGCACCGCCCGCGTCCCTGAGCACGCCTCCAGCCGCAATCTTACCATTGTTGAGGCAGGAGCCATCCGTGTTCAACTTCACCAACCCATCCTTTGGCCTACACCAACCAACAAGGTGAACCTCTTTATTCTGGGAAGAATTGGCAAGGGGTTCCCCTTTGAAGCTCCCCGTAAGGGTAAGGAGCTTTTTAGAGAAGAACTCGGGTAAGTTCTGAATAAAAACAGTCTTCTCACCAAAGATCTCCTCATTCCTCCACTTCCAAAGGTGGTGGAAAATAATAGCAAAAACAATGTCTCCCTGATCCATGCTAGCCAGTAACCTACCTTTAACCCCATTGGAGAACCAGTCATTCTCAGGAGAGGCAAAGAAGGCGGGGAGGATGTGGTGCGGAAGAACTTTTTGCCAAACCTCTTTACTTTTAGGACAGTCCCTAAGGGCGTGGCACAAAGATTCAACTTGGCCTCTACATCTACTGCAAGCACCTGAAGCCGTCAAATGACGTTTATGCCTATCCGAATTAGTCAGCAACCTGTCCTTGACCCCAAGCCACAGGAAGCTCCTCATTCGATAAGGGATTTTCAGAGCCCAAATGGATTTCCAAATGTCCGAAAGAGGGTCGGATCTGTCAAGAGTAAAGGCTTCAAAGGCAGACTTGCAAGAGTAAGCACCATTGCTTGTCAAGGCCCAGCAATGCCTATCCTTGTCCTCCTCCAGGTTACTAATCTTAACTCCCCTGATTCTGAGGAGAGAGTCAAGGCTCAAGAAGGTATCAAACATAGGCCAAATCCAGTCCCCATCAGAGTCAACCACATCAGCAATCCTCCAGTTGCGGATATTGCTAGGCGGGGGAGAGCAACAAACCTCTATAAGCAGTTTATCTCCGATCTAGGTGTCATACCAGAAGCTTATGGACCTACCATTATCCACCTCCAGGCCAACCCCCGTATAGAACTCAGCAAACACAGCACTGAGCCCTTTCCAAAGGAAAGAACAATTGCCAACTCTCTCTTTGGGCCCCCCAAAGATTTTGTCCTTTCGATACTTGCCACAAAGCAACCGAACCCAAAGGGAAGAAGGGTTCTGCCACATCCTCTAGAGGAGCTTCATCAACAAAACCTTATTGTTGTCTTTAGCTTGTCTAATGCCAAGACCTCCCCTGCTTTTAGGCTGGCAGACCTCCTTCTAAGGGACTAGGTGGATCTTCCTACCCTCTCCAGACTCACCCCAAAGGAAACGCCGGTTGATTTTATCAAGCTCATTGAGAACCGGCTCAGGCAACTTACAGGCTTGCATGATATGATTGGGGGCTGCGCAGTTGACAGACTAAATTAAAGTTAGACGGCCAGCCAAGGAAAGAGAATTGGCCTTCCAACTAGCACACAACCCATTAGATTTATCCAGAGTCTCCTTAAAGGAGGCTTTGGAGACTCTATCACTATGAAGGGGAATCCCAAGATACTTTCCCAAGGATTGGGTAAGAGGAATACCCGAAAGATCGCTAAACTTTTTACAAAGGCTTCTATCCATGTTCTTAGAGCAAAGCATCCGGGACTTGTGGACATTGATCTTCTGGCCAGAAGCATCACAAAAGCACTCCAGGATATTCATGACCACACCAATTTGCTCCTCATTCCCTTCCACAAAGATCATCACATCGTCAGCGAAGAACAAGTGAGAAATAGGAGGGCAAAAACTGTTAATGGACACAGGATGGAGACTCGACTGATTCACAGCTTCTTGAATCAGGTGAGCCAGCCTTTCCATAGCTATCATAAAAAGGAAAGGGCTCATAGGATCTCCTTGACGGATACCCCTAGAAGGAGAAAACTCATCAGACATATCTCCATTGATCAGAACCTGGAAAACAGGAGAAGACACGCACCCTTCAATCAAACTCCTCCAGCTCTCAGGGATACCAGCTTTGCTTAAGCTATCCATAAGGAAACCCCAGTTTAAACGATCATAAGCTTTCTCCAGATCAAGCTTGAGAGCCACGATCCCTTTTTTACCCTTTCTCATTTTCATGGAATGGACCATCTCCTGGGCAATGACCACATTGTCCATCATTTGCCTGCCAGGAACAAAGCTACCTTGATTTTGGCTAATAATCTCAGGAAGGATCCGCCGGATCCTATTAGTCACAATCTTAGTGATAGCTTTGTATAACACATTACAAAGGCTGATCGGCCTCATTTGTAAAAAGGAGGAGGGCTTTTCAACCTTAGGGATCAGAACCAGGAGAGTTTTGTTCACCAGGCTAATCTCGTTAGAACCACTGAAGACTCCAAAGATAAAATTATAGACACCTTCTTTCACCGAGTCCCAGTGCTTATGGTAGAAAGTAGCAGGGATACCATCGATCCCTGGAGCTTTAGTAGCTCCAATACTGGTAAAGGCAAGATCAATTTCTTTTCGGTCGATAGGATGAAAAGCATCAGCAATAACCTCCTCCTCCAGCCTAGGAAAAGTGACCCCAGAGTGGGCTTTGTCAAGATCCACAACCTCCTCTTTAAAGAGGTCTTTATAGAACTCAAGAGCAAGGCGACGAATATCTTCTTCCTCATAAATCCAGTCACCATTAGAGTCTTTAATAGCATCGATCTGGTTCCTTTGCCTTCTAATAATAGTAGAAAGGTGGAAGAATCTGGTGTTCCGGTCACCATCCTTAATCCAAGCCTTCCTATATTTCTGGAACCAAAGGAGCTCTTCCTGTCTAAGGACCGCTTCCAGCTCGTTCTGGAGAGATCTAAGATGACAATTCATACTGTGGTCAAAACGGATTTCCAAACAGCGCTGAATGCCTTCCATTCTCCTCAAGAGTTTATTTTTCCTTCGGATAATATGGCCAAAGATGTTTTTATTCCATCCCACCACATTCCTTCTAAACTCCTCAGCAGCAAGGAGAACATTAGAATGGGGTTGCCAATTATCCTTAACGAAGTTCCTGAACTCAGGATGGGTGTCCCAAGCAACAAGGTACCTAAACGGTCTATTTCCTTTAGGTCGAGGACCTTTAACCAGCTTAACGAGGATAGGACAATGGTCAGAGTGGCGAAAAGGGAGGTTAAGCACGTTAACCTCAGGAAATCTATAGATCGCCGCCACATTCGCATACACCTTGTCCAACCGAACAAACACGTTATTCCTTTTCCAGGTGAACTTGTGGCCAGCCGCACCAAGGTCAGAAAGCCCGCAAAGATCCATATTCTGCTTATGGTTAAGGCACCGGTTGATATAATGATCACCCCCCCCCTTTCTGATCACTCATCCGGGCAATATCATTAAAGTCAACGGCGACCAACCAAGGATCCATCATCTTCGTACTAATAGAGAACAGGATCTCCCAAAGCCTCTTCCTGTTAGTCAGGATCGGATCGGCATAGACAAAGGAAATAAAGAAAGGGTTGTTGCCAGGATAACATACCTTGCTATGAATGAATTGATTATCTATACTGATAATATCAATATTAACACGACTTGGCTTCCAAAAAAAGCCAAATCCCCCCTGCTCGACCAGTCGCCTCCGACCTGACACACTTCCAATTCTTAAACTTTTTAACCACCTCATCTGCTTTAGAACCACTAACCTTGGTTTCAAGAAGAGCAAAACAAGAAGGATTAAATTGCTTAATAAGATCATTAACATGGATGCGGGTCGCCTTACTAGCCGCACCTCTAACATTCCAAACAAAAAAGTCCATCAAACGGAAGACAACTGATCACAGGCCCACAACCTAGAGCAGGTATTTATTAGGGGCTCCTGAGAGCCTAGACGAGGTGCCAGCCGGTCCTCGTTTATCCCAAGAATCCAAAGAACCAAGGTTCTTTTTAAGGTTAGCCTTAGGTTTTTTCAAAATAGGTTTATTAACTCCTATAGACTTTCCAATTAGGGGTTCTACAAGGGGTTGCCGGACACTAACCTCATTGATATTTACTTTCCCTGACGCACCAGTGATCTGGGACTTCCCCTTGGCATAAGCTTTGGGATCGAAGAGAGGATTAATAGAGTCACCAAGGATGGTAGCTGGCTCAGCAGGCTCAAGGCATGGCATATTAACCTCCATATGTTCATTAGGTAAATCCGAACCCTGACCATCCTCAATAGACAGGGCTCTGAACCTAGAACCTGAACCAGAAGCTGAGACAACATCAGCACCACTCTTAGTCTTAGGAGGCCTTGCCTTGATCTCAGGAGCAATTTGGAGGGAGGTCATCTTCTTACTGATATCTAGAGCTAGAATCCGAGTAGCATTAGCACGTGGCTTCCTTCGGGTCGACCTTTTGGCCAGCATCCATGGCCCAAAGTGCTTCTCTTCACCTTGGCTAACTTCATCTCTGCCTATGATAGGCACCACCACCTCCTCAACTACATTCCTTCTTTTGGGGCAACCATCATAGGTATGGCCATACATACCACATTCAAAGCAGATATTGTGGATACCCTCATATTCTATGTGAAAGACCTTATTCTGAACGGAGAATTTAGACAGAAGAGGCTTAGCAAGATCAATATCAATACAAACCCTGGCAAACTTGCCTCTTACTGCCCCAACGGTAGTTTTGTCAACATGGTGAACTTTCCCAACCATGCCACCAATCTTATTCAAAAATCTTTCGTTATAGTACTCAATGGGTAGACCTGGGAATCTAACCCAAGTAAGGATCCTATTCACAGAGCAATCATGCGGGTTAAAGTTTGGAACCCAAGGCCTCGGAGCTAAAACATGGTTGGAAATAATATAAGGACCACCATTGATGACTGTGTTATAATCTTCTGCCCTTGTAAACTTTATGACATAGTAGTCATTTTCCAGATCCGTAATAGTAACCTTCCATTTCTTTGCCCATTGGGCCTGAATCCTCTGGGCAAAATAATTGAAGTTTATCCTTTTCCCAAGCACAGTGACAATTAAGGAGAGTTTCCATTTGGATCTAAGGATCCGCTTATCTTCCGAAGAAAGCCGGATAACAGGACACAATGGGTCCTCTTGCTCACCATCCTCAATGTCTGAGTCAGAAAAAGCTCCCTCATAATCCTCTTCGATAGTATCATCCTCAACCATAGGTTCTTCCTCAACCACCCCCAACACCTTGTCTCTCCAGGATGGATTTCCCAACCCAGAACCAGGGTTAACACCAACAGCGGAATTAGAATTAGGAACAGAGCCATTCTGGCAAGCCATCTCCTGTGCCAAAATCCCACTCAACGGGGAAGAGATAAAATTTCTAGCCGCCCTAGCATCCAAAACTAACATCGGGCCCGC
This sequence comes from Euphorbia lathyris, assembly GCF_963576675.1. Taxonomy (NCBI): domain Eukaryota; kingdom Viridiplantae; phylum Streptophyta; class Magnoliopsida; order Malpighiales; family Euphorbiaceae; genus Euphorbia; species Euphorbia lathyris. The sequence continues at coordinate 96,776,221 of NC_088910.1, forward strand.
GCTCCGGCCCTCCTTTCCTACCGGCATCCCCACCCCTCTTCCTGTAACATCCATAGCGGCAGGGGCCGGCCTACCTTCTTCACCCGCCTCATTGACGCCAGCCCCAGCAGCCACGCCAGGCTCGCGCCTACTTCCATCACATGCCGGGGCGGGACAAGGCATATCGCCAACCAGGAGAAGGCAAGATTCTGCCTCCTACTTCTTCCCACCATCAGCAAAAGACGGCGATCCCTTGGCTCCCGTAGGATTTCCATCGAAACCGACCAGAGTCGGCGCCACAGATGAGATCCCCACCTCCTGCCCACGATCCGAGGTACAAGATCCCGTCCCCTCACCCGAAGCCGCCTGGATCGAGATCCTCTCCCTCGACCTATCACGAACCCTGTCCGCACTCGACCTTCTCCTTCACGGAGAACCCGACGCCGAACCCCTCAACTCCTCCGCCAAACCCCCGCCCGGATCCAGATCTCTGCCCTGGCCACTCGCCGCATCCCGATCCGCCGCCTCCTTTGACCTGCCGCCCGATCCCCCAAAAATCGCCCTAGCCTTCTCAACACGCTCCTTCGCCATCGTTCTAATTAGCTTATTATCTGAATAGTAATAAAAAAAATATTTATCATAATTTTCTAGTTTGTTATTAGCTTTTTTATTATTAAAAATAATTTTTTATTGATAAAATTCCGCTTTTATTTCCAAGGATTCCAGAAATATTAAAATGAATATTATTTACGTTGGAGTCTATTCTCATAACTGTTTAGCTTTTTATTATTAAAAATATTATTTTATTGATAAAAATTACATTTTATTCTCAAAGGTCTCTGGAATATTAAAATGGCTATTTATTGCTTTGAAACATTTTTTTGGAGATACTTTAACGTCTCTAATTCAAAACCGAACATGAAACTTTGGTTTCATTCGGCTTCTTTATGGAATATGGATAAATTTCTAGCTATAAGCTAGAAGATAAGACGTGAGTGAAAAAAAATTGACCCATAACATCTATGTTAGCTTTTCCGTATTCAAAACAAGGTACTTTCTAGATGATCCCCTAGACAAGTGGGATTCAAAATTCCCCCCATCCAAACAAGTAGGGTCAATAGTTCAGTATTTAGGCCGTAACATTTAGCAACAAAAAAATCTTTAACCCAACAAGTGCTCTCCGAACCAAGCTAGATAGTCTCCTATCACTAGGCTCACCAACCAACCTGGACTTTTATTCTTATTAGAATATTAAATTATATATTAATTAAATTATATATTAAATTATAAATTAAATAATATTAGAATTATATAATATATAAATAAAACGATTGAAGTTCATAAGAAGGCTTATTAAGCCTACCCAGATATAACTAGATAGAGCTATGGATATTCCTGTCTCCTCCTTTACTGCAGTTCCATTTTTGATAAGGTATTTATTATAATTTTATAGTTTTTTTTTTTTAAATTTGCGCACAATGCGCTTACATGAGGTGGTGGCCGGCAGACACTAGTTGGCGTAGCAGTTTGGAAGCGACCCAGGACTGGAGAGCTTATCACAATAAGGCCACACCGAATCAGAGACAGAGCACACCGAATCAGAGATGGAGAACACCGAATCCAGGCTACGTCAAATGCAATATTGACGGGACAATCTTTAAAGAACTAAGAAGCAACGGTATGGGAGCGGTCATCAGAGACGAAAGGGGAGCATTTTTATTGTGCAGCAGTAGCTTCATTCCAAGTATCAAAGAACCAAGGGTCATTGAAGCTCTTGCAATTCGCACGAGTTTGATTTGGCTTTCTAATATGGGATATACAGCTGTTGAATTTGAATCTGATGCTAAACTTGTGGTAGACAATATTCACTCTGGAAAACAGGATATCTCTGAGTTTGGAATGATATTAGAAGACTGTCGAATAGTCCTAAGATCCAATCCATCTTTTAAATTAGTTTTTATTCCTCGCTTAGCGAACAGTGCAGCTCATTTGGTAGCTAGGCTAGCCTGTTCCCATGCTAGCGATTACTTTTCAACTGTAGTGCCGGAATGGCTTGTGAACACTATTGTTATGGATGCAAGTCCATCATTTATTTAATTACCTTTTCTGGTTCAAAAAAAAAGAAGAAAGAAAAATCCTCATCAGATCCGGATGTGATTCGAACCCATGACCTCCCAAGGCATAGGTAAGCTCTCAACCATTAGGTATTTATTATATTTTCTAGTTTTTTATTCATAAAAATAGATTTTTTTTTATAAGGTACCAAAATAGGTTTAAGAATTTTGACAAAATGTTTATTTATTCATTAATGATGTCCATTATATTCATCCATTTGTGCATTATTCCGTCATAGAGTTCATAGCCCATAAATGCTTGAATAAATTCAAGAATCAGACAAAATTTCGACTTCTCAAAATTTTAAAAATTTATTTATCGTATTAGCATTGTAGTAATTATTTAGGGATGAAAGTGAAAAATAGAATTCATGAGATAAAATAGATAGAACGTCCACAAACTTATTCTTTAAATAATATGACAGTTCCATTACGACGTCTACTATATTAATTCTTCCTGGTATATAAATAGTGGAAACAGCAGGTGGTGACTCTTATTATTCTTCGAAAATCTTGTCCTCAAAACCGAACCATATATACACAATATGAATGTCTGATCCCGAATGTCGGTTGAAATATTTAAACCGTGAAAGCTTTCCGGTCCCTCTCGAGGAATCCGTAGAGTAAGCTTTCACGCTACTCATAGAGAGGGTGGAGTTTCAAAATTCGATTGGGAAGGAGAGGAATTAAGGTTAAGGGTAATTTTTTTTTAAGTCTTTATATATTTATTTTTTATTTTTAATTGAGTTTTTTTTATCAATTGAAACAATAATAGATTTTTTTTAACATTTTAATTGCCGAGATATATTATATCGGTCTATATACAAGATTTGTTAGTGTCATTACCAATATTTATAATCTCTGACAATATTTATCAATGTCAGGACGAGGATAATTCCGTCAATAATTACCTATATATTCTCGCTGACACGATTTGATTGCACGGTTTTATATGATGGTTCATGTTAGCCGATCTCGAATCATTTTGGGACTAATGCTTTGTTGTTGTTGTATTCTAGGAATGACACACAATTTTTGTCTATATTATTTACACAATATTATGTCGAATTGATCTCTCGATAGTAGCCTTTTTTTTTTCTTATAGTATTAGAGGATTAATTTAATCACTTTACAAAAATTAGGAGATTAACAACAAACTTTGTAAATTCAAATAATTAATAAGTTTTTTTTTTAAGTATATGCTAGTATCTATAAAAATGAAGAGTATTGCCTTTTGGTCACTTGGAATAAAGAAAATAATGTAGGTGGATGACATTATTAGCCCAAAGACCTTTTTGTATCTTACTGTTACCTTTCCAAGGCGGTGAAGTCCAACTTCGGCAAATGGGCAGCTGTCAAATAGTTATCTATGACTGTGCATACGTGTAAGTCTCCTAATGGCTAAGATAAATAGTGCCAGGTGAGGCAGTGATGGTACATTCACTGTTACGGCGTATCTGAACAGTGACTGCCCTAGGTAGGACACGTGTTTGGATTAGACAGGGGGAGAGCATCATTGCCGTGAGCGAAGTTTGACGCTTGTCGGAAACGTGGTTTCTTAAAGCCACTGTGCAATTATTGGACACTGTCATTTTACGGTTTACAATGTTATTATAATTTTTTTATATGATTTGACATTTTTTCTGTATAATTCTCTTTTAATATCGTTTTACTTTTGAGTCTCAACTCAACCAAATAAAATAAGGTAGATTGATAGACCTGTTTGTATATTTCCACTCGTTATATTATTCAAATTAGAAATTTTTATATGATTTAGTTCCACTTTCATTTCTAGAAATCTAACTTTAATTTTACATATTAACCCAATATTTATATTTTTTTTTATAAATTAGTTTTAAGTATTTTAAATTAGTTTGAACATTTATCGCATGATATTTTAAGATTTTATTCAATTCGATATGTTTACAGTTTACGATTTTGCTTCGCAGTAGAAACAACTGCTAATTAAACTCCTAAACAGCTAAGACAATTGTTTAGCAGTTGTTTTCACTGGTAAACAAAATCCACTTTGTAAAGCTTTTTCAGATTCTGTTATTAAATCCGAGAAAAAGAATTTTGTAAACTGCTAACCGTAAACTTGGAAAACATACAATAGTTTTTGTTAAAACACTTTTCCACATAATTTTGATTTGACAAAATTATTTATGTAATTGATAAAAATATTATAACACATTAAATTTAAATGCTTTTATTCACACTAATGTGTTTGTTCAATGTTGAGTTTACTGATTTATAAGACATTAAGATAAAAAGTCTAAAGGCCCATAAGTGGAAGTCAAGCCCAAGTCAACAGATCAAGACCTCACGGCCCAAGAAGATAAAACGCAGTCGTATTAAGTGAAACGACGACTCAGCTTGAAGAAGGATCGAGAAGCCTTCTAACAAAAGCTTCAAGAAGAAGCTGCTGAGTTAAGCGACAATGCAGTCAGGTCAGCGGCAGAACAGAATCAACTTATAGACAAAGTATTTCTACTTTGGGTAAAGTTCAGAAGGCGCAGGAAGCTGTCTGGAAGACTTTGCCGTAAATGTCGAAACATTTTGTTTATCTGACGAAAAGCTGTTGAGCACTGGCGTAGACAGAAGATGCAGGAATCTCATTGGCCAACGACACTGAGCACGTCTTGAGTGACAACGACAGAAAGCCATTTGCCTCCAACGGTTATTTCGAAATTCGAAATTACCGGTGCCTCAAGTATCACTATAAATAGGCCTCTCAATTGCTTCATTCGATGCAGATCTTCAATTAGTCGAAACGTTGACCAAATTCATACTTGAAGTTCTGTGAGAAAAGCAAAGCAAAATCTTACACCAATTTCCAATCATTGTGTAAAAGTCTAGAGTGATTTCAATCATCTAAAGTGTCTTAGCAATTGTTGTTTAGGACAAACACTTTATCATTTCTAGAAGAATAGAAAGGAGAGGCTGAGTACTCGGTTATAGTACTCAGCGGTAGTTATAGGAGTGAGTAGAGGTATAGAGGAAGGTACTCTTGTATACTCAGCTTCTATTGTAAAAGGTTTCGTGCTCTACCTTTAAAGAGCTCAGTAAAGAATTCAAAAAGCTCGGAACGCGTTCTGGGGACTGGACGTAGGCGGAGAGGCCAAACCAGGATATGTCTGCTGAGTAACATATTTCTAACCCTTAAACTCCTTTATATATTGCTTGCTATAAAACTGACTAAGTAACGAACTCACGCTGAGTTGAGTGCACTAAGAAGCTGAGTTCAGGAATAGACTCTAAGTGCTATCTCCTGACTCAAGGAAAGAAACAGACTTAGTCACAAGTTGACTAAGCTTGTGTCTTAAAACTACTTAGCGCCGCTGTGTAAACCTTTTCTTAAGAAAAGAAGTCAGCCTTAACGGACAAAATTTTAAATAGTTCCTATCCCCCCCCTTGGAACTAACCTTGTCACGTTATAAGGGACCAACAAGTGGTATCAGAGCTTAAAAGCTCACTGAGCAAGATATAACTATCTTGAGCTTATCCCCACAATGGCTGAGAACAGCACTCGTTTCCTCCCAGGAAATCAGACAACTCAGATTTTACCTGAGGGATTGTCCATTACTCGGCCTCCTCTGTTCTTCGGGTCTAACTATACCTTTTGGAAGAACAGAATGAAAAATTTCATTCAGGCAACAAATATGAGTGCATGGCTTTCTATAGTCCAAGGCCCATTTGTTCCTGTTGAAACTATTGACGGCCAAACGGTTGTTAAAGCTGAGACTAAGTGGACAGAAGATGATCTCAAGAAGCTACAAATCATGCTTCGGCTATAAACATGCTTCACTGTGTGTTAGATGCTGCAGAGTACAACAAGATTTCAGGTTGTGAGTCAGCGCAGGAGATCTGGAAGAAATTGGAGGTCACCTACGAAGGAACCAACAAAGTTAAAGAGTCCAAGGTGAACCAGCACATAAGGCTGTACGAGCTTTTTGAAATGAATGATGATGAAGGAATCTCTGACATGAACTCAAGATTCACAAACATAATCAACGAGCTCAAGAGACTTGGCAAGATCTTTACTGAGGAAGAGCAAGTCAAGAAGATACTGAGGAGTCTTCCTAAAAGCCGGCAAGCCAAGAAAACTGTTGTTGAGGAAGCTCAAGACTTAACCACCTACAAGTATGATGAACTCATTGGCTCGCTGCTGACCCATGAGATCTCAATGAAGAACTTTGAGGTGAAGGAGAAGTCTGAAGACAAGAAGCAAAAGTCTCGTGTCATAAAAGCTGACTCCACTGATGGGAGCTCAACAGACGATGAAGAAATGGCAATGTTCACTAGAAAGATGAAAAGGCTGTTCAAAAAGAATGATAAGTATTCCAAGAAGCCTTACAAGAAGTTTGACAAGTACAAAGCTGAGTCCAGCGACAGCAAGTACAAGAAGGACAGCTCAAAGCCCATTACATGCTTTGAATGTCATCAAACTGGCCATATCAAATCAAGCTATCCTACCTTGAGGAAGGAAAGGAAGAACGACAAGAAGGCAATGGTGGCAACCTGGAGTGATAGTGATGAATCATCATCATCAGAAGTTGATGTCACTGAGTCAGCAAAGATCTGCTTCATGGCAGATGAGCTTGCTGAGCCTTGTGTTTCTGAGCATGCTGACCCCTCCATTGCATCTGACGATGAGGTACACTCAACTGAGGTAATATCACTACCCTTGCTCAGAAATGAAATGATTAATGCCCTGAGTGACCTCTACACACTTGTCAAAAAGTGTAACAAGAAGGTTAGAGCACTCAGCCGGCGATGTGACGAGATTGAAGAGGTCAAACTGAGTGACCTTCGATATCTTCTCCAAGACAACTCAACTTTGCATAGCAATATAGAAATTATGCAAAAGTTTGTCTCTGAGGTCCAATCAGATTCTAAGAAACTGAAAAAGGACGTCACATCTATTCAGAACCAACTCAAGGTTCTGAATAAAAGAAATATTCCTCTGAACACTCAGTACCGAAGTACTAGTCAGCAGAGATGGAATCCTCAGCGGAATGTCCAGTGTGACTTCTGTGGGAAGAAAGGACACACCACAAAGGTGTGCTGGCATGCTCAGCACTGGGGTGCTGACCAGTCAGTGAGATATCCTAAATGGAAGGTCAGCTGTGACTTCTGTGGGAAAAATGGACACACTGTCCAAGTGTGTCATCATAAGATTAAATATGATGCTTTACCTGCTGAGCCTAACAAACAAGGACCCAAAAAGACTTGGGTACCTAAAGATAACTAGCTATATTGCAGGTAAGCCTGATGTGTGCTGAGAAGTCAAAGATGTGGTACATTGACAGTGCATGCTCGAGGCATATGACTGGTGATGAAACTCAGTTCATCACATTTGTGCGTAAACGAGGTGGAAGCGTAAGTTTCGGAGACAACAAAAAGGGTAAGATAGTAGGGTCAGGAACCGTTGGTGGTAATCCTACTATTGAGTCAGTCTCCCTAGTCAGCGGACTCAAATATAACTTACTCAGCGTAGCTCAGCTATGTGATAATGGGAGAAAAGTTATATTTGATGACACTGGATGTAAAATATTCGAGGGTAAAACAAATGAGTTGATTTTAACTGCCCCTCGTATTGATAATGTCTTTATGCTGAACTTAGAAAAGAAATTTTCAAAAACTGTATGCTTAGTGTCAAAGGAAGAAAATTCTTAGCTATGGCACAGGAGACTTGGTCATGTAAGCATGAACCTCCTAGCCAAATTAGCAAGAAAGCAATTAGTTGAGGGACTGCCAGAATTTAAGTTCGAAAAAGATCAATTATGCAACGCTTGTCAAGATGGAAAACAAACCAAACAATCTTTTCATAGTAAAAACATTGTCTTAACTAAGCGTCCATTAGAGTTGCTACACTTGGATCCCTTCGGTCTAGTCCAGCCACTGAGCTTGGGTGGTAGAAGATTTTCCTTGGTCATTGTAGATGACTTTTCTCGGTACACTTGGATCATCTTGCTGAGTAGCAAGGATGAAACCTTTGAGACGTTTTCAACTTTAGTAAGAAAACTTGAAAATGATAAAGACCTTAAGTTAGCTCACATCCGAAGTGATAATGGTGGAGAATTCAAAAACCAACAATTTGTTGCATTCTGTGAAGCCAACGGTATTGACCATAATTTTTCTGCTCCTAGAACGCCTCAACAGAATGGGGTTGTTGAAAGGAAAAATAGAACCTTGGTTGAAATAGCCAGGACAATACTGAGTGAGCATAGGCTTCCAAAGTACTTTTGGGGAGAAGCTGTCAACACAGCTTATTACATACTTAATAGGGCTCTAGTCAGACCCATATTAAAGAAGACTCCCTACGAACTTTGGAAAGGATGAAAGCCCAACATTGGATACTTTCGTGCCTTCGGCTGTAAATGTTTTATTCTAAATACCAAAGACAGCCTTGCTAAGTTTGATTCAAAAGCTGATGAAGTTGTCTCTTTAGGCTACTCAACAAACAGCAAAGCATATAGAGTTTTCAATAAACGAACTCAGGTCCTAGAAGAGTCAGTACACGTTGAGTTCGATGAAACTAACCCTGCAGGAAAAGATAAGCAGCTGACTGAGGATGATCCATAGTCAGCACCCGCTGACCAAGAAACAGTCGCTGAGTCACTACCTCAAGGGCTGACCAAAGGTAAAAGCGAAACTCAAATTGTTTTCACTGACCAATCTATACCTATAGAGATTGTTGAAACACAACCAGCTCAAGACATCACTCTTCCAAAAGAGATCAGAATACCAAGAGGACACTTAGAGAGTGTCATTCTTGATGCTGCTGAAAACACCCTGATGACAAGAAATCAACTCAGGAGATACCTCATCAACGTAGCATTCGTCTCAGTTCAGGAACCAAAGAACTTCGCTGAAGCTGAGCACGATGAGTTCTGGATGAGTGCAATGCAAGAAGAACTTGATCAATTCAGAAGAAATGAAGTATGGGACTTAGTGCCAAATCCTAGAAGCCAGAAGACCATAGGAACAAGATGGGTCTTCCGCAACAAGCTGGATGAACAAGGGAATGTGGTCAGAAACAAAGCAAGACTTGTAGCTCAGGGCTACAGTCAGCAAGAAGGTATTGACTATGGTGAGACCTTCGCCCCAGTGGCAAGGCTAGAGCCTATAAGAATTTTATATGCATATACAAGTTATATGAACTTTAAATTGTTTCAAATGGATGTTAAGAGTGCATTTCTTAATGAAGTTATAAACGAGGAAGTCTATGTTAATCAGCCTCCAGGGTTTGAGGATCCTAAGTTCCCAAACCACGTTTATAAGCTCAAAAAGGCTCTGTATGGTCTCAAGCAAGCACCACGTGCTTGGTATGAGAGGCTGACCAGTTTCTTGCTGACCAGAAATTATGTCAGAGGTAAAGCTGATACAACCTTATTCATTAAGAGGAAGGGTAAAGATACCCTACTGGCTCAGATATATGTTGATGACATTATTTTTGGTGCCACTAACGAGTCAATGTCCAAGGAATTTAGTAAGCAGATGCAGACTGAGTTTGAAATGTCAATGATGGGAGAACTCAACTTCTTCCTTGGACTTCAAATCAAACAAGGGAAAAATGACATCTTCATCAGTCAAACTAAGTATGCTAAGGAGATATAGAAGAAGTATGAACTTGAGAATTGCAAGTCAATATCTACCCCTATGGGCACTGACACTGTCCTCTGCGCTGATGAAAATGGTAAGTCAATAGACAGCAGATTGTACCGAGGTATGATTGGTTCTCTACTCTACTTAACTGCTAGTAGGCCGGACATTCAGTTCTCAGTATGTTATTGTGATAGATATCAATCTAACCCTAAGGAATCTCATTACATAACTATAAAAAGAATCCTTAGATATTTTGCAAGGCTCAGTGAATGCAGGTTTATGGTATCCCAATACTCATGATTTCACACTCATTGGATACACTGAAGCTGACTACGGACGAGACAAGCTTGAACGAAAAAGCACCTCAAGAGGATGCCACTTCCTTGGAAGCTGTCTTGTGTCCTGGTTCAGCAAGAAGCAGGCGTCAGTAGCCATGTCAACCACTGAAGCTGAGTACATTGCTGCTGGAAGTTGTGTTGCTCAAGTCCTATGGATTAAGCAACAACTTGAAGATTATGGCGTTCAAACTAAAACAATTAAAGTCAAATGTGATAACAAGAGTGCCATTGGCCTATCAAAGAACCCAATCCAGCACAGTAGGATGAAGCACGTCAGCATAAGACATCACTTCATCAGAGATCATGTACTCAAGGGAGAGATCAAGCTGACCTATGTCCCAACGGATGATCAGCTTGCTGATATCTTCACAAAGCCACTGGCTCGTGAGCAATTCAACATACTTAGAGAAGCCATTGGTATGTTTAATCCTCTTCAATAAATTCCAAGTATAATATGTGATATATGCATGCTGAGTTGATTACCATGCTGAGTGATTTATGCTAAATCAATATCTATTACATGCTGAGTAGATATACACACTGAGTGGTTATCTTAAACTGAGTGATTAAACACACGAATTATTCCTTTGCGTAACACTGACTACTCAGAACTTTAAACGTTTGAAATCCTTAACACTGAGTAAAGATCCGTTGCAAAATTTAATGCAAAACACACGAATTAAATAGCCACCTAGGATGACGTAAGCACAATAATTAGAAAATACATACGCCGAATGTGTCATAAATGCCAGAATCTTTTTCGATTGAGTATCTCGAGGTCAAACGGCCACCTCAACGCTTCAGATCAACTCGACACCTCTATAAATAGTGGACGATTTCCCACTTTTACCTCTTTACGCTTAGAAATCTCTGGTATTCAAATACTCTTCTCTAAAAATTCTTAAACTTCTCAAACTTCTCTAAGAATCATGACAAAAGATTCTCAGAATGTCTCCGGTGCCGGTTACGCCGATAATCGCTCCGATGAAAACCCTCAATCTCCTGCTCAGCAGGAACATAGAGAGACCCCACCAAGTCTCAAGAACCTGGTCAGCGTGACCATTCTAAGGTCACTGCCCCAAAGAAGAAAACCCAGGTTGACCAAGCTGCCTCTTCGAGAGGGAAACAACAAAAGGACAAGGGTAAGAAACCCATAGAGAGAACCTACTCACTGGTATACGAGAGTGTTAGGAGATATAAGGTTGACCACTCCCGCTGGTTCTCAAAGGGATTTGTGGAAGCTGAGCAACCCTTCTGTGAGTGGATCTCAAAGAATGGCTGGACCGAGCTGTTCTCAACTCGAGAGGCCACCTACCTTTGTAGGAAATTAAGGCTAAGGTATAGCAGCGGAAATATAAAATTTTAGCCTACTTCCTTTTAACCATAGGATCCGTTAATTGTTATTTCATATAAAGAGGGATAAGAAGAAATACCTTTTGAAGAACAATCTACCATTGTTAAAGAAGCGCCCACAATTCTTCTCCGAGTTCCCAAGCACGAAGTATAACACGGTGAGGTTAAGTTAGAATCAACCGTATGAGATGCAACCAAAATAGATTGCCTCTAATTAACCAACACAAGATCAAAGAGAAAGAAAGATAGATGAAATTAATCGATCGATGGAAGCCGTATGAATTCTTGTCCACGAACTAGGGGATGCGAATTCACTTTCTCTCTCTAATTGTATGTTTCGAAAATCACAATGAGGGGAGGGGTTAGGCTTAGTCGAAATTCATGTAGTAGGGGGTATATATAATAACTTGTATCTAAACCCTAGTTAGATAGGAATAGGTTACTTAATAGGAATTCAATTCGGAATAGGATTCCCAATTATTATCTTATAATACATCTAATATATCTAGGATAATAATAAATAACCTAATTGGATAATAATAGGAGTATATTAATCTAATTAAAACTCCTAACTTAATTATCTCTTAATTAATTTAATTCATAAACCTAATCAAATTAGGATTAATGGAATTAAAATAATTTATTATTTATTATATATAAATTTCGGCCCCCTCTATTTAAATGGGCCTTACTGGGCTCAATTGGGCTTCCATCTATTAATGACATCCATCTCTCTTTTGGTTCCAAGTCTTATGTGTGATCCATTAGGTTCTTACTACTTCTGGCCGTATGCAACTATTAAATTAATTTCTTCAAGAATTATATTTAATCCTTGCATAACGGAATGATGTACTAAGTATGTTATTGGCAAGTCTGTAATCATTCCCCCAGAGTCCGTTAAGAAGACAGGTTGATTCTGTCGTTAACCCTTCCGTATTAGTTACAGTATAATTCGATCCTTTATCAACTACATCCTTGAACTGAATCTTATGACTATGGGTGATGTCAAGTCACATATAGCGAGACGTTCATTTTACTTGTATAGGCCGAGTCAACTCAAATAGATAGGTTAAGTGAAATCTATATTTCTTACTCTTAAGCTATCACCTTGCAAGGATTTAGAGTCGAGTCTTCCACAAGCGATCCTTGGATGTATCTCCCATTAATCGGGAGTGATAAATGCTCAATCCAATGTATAACTACCCTGACATTACCTCCTGTGACACCCAACCTTTGCAGTTCACACCCTAGAGTCATCTCTGTTAAGGATCGTGGGACCGCAGGATCAAAGTCTCACATTCAGTAATTCAGGATGACCAATTAACATTCCTTTGAGTCTGAGGATTAGTTATACCTATTAATACCAATGAGATGAACAGGTGACAAGGATGAATCTACCCATCCTGTTATCTCAAATCGGATCCCCAATCCTAATGAACGACGTTTCATCGGATCTATGTAACTGTCCAAATATCTATATATATGAAGCTTGTGAGATCAGCTTTCTGTCGGACAGAAGACATTGTTACATACAAGTCTCAACAGTGATATATCAATCCTAAACATATCACTTGACTTGGGGTGGTTTTAAGTTTATTAGTTTATTATAAAGTTTTGTCTCACTTCATGCTTGTATGAACACTTTATAATCACTTTAAACAAACTTACGGATTTCCTTTTATTAGACTTTATTTAGTGCTTAAAAGGGATTGCCTTTATATATAGTTATAAAACATATATCTCATTAAAACAAATGATATAAAGAACAATTCATTTACATTAAGTTTGTATCCTGCAACAATTGTCTATAGGATACTAAACCCCAACAACCTTGAGTTAGTGAAGGAATTCTAAGCTAACCTAAGAGCAGCTGATGACAACCGGGACTACATGGTCACTAAGGTTCGAGGGAAGGATATCTTCATCAACCCTGCCTACCTTGCCTCACTGCTCAAACTGAAAAATGAAGGAGCAAAACTTCGCAAATCAGGTGACCAAGACAAAATTGAGTATCCCGTTGAGTTCTGCAAACTCGCTGATCGCGTAGGAGAGATATCCAGCACTTCCATGGGTCAGAATCAGAAGATGGCCCACTACATACTGACCAACTTCCTCTTCCCCAAGATCAACTGCTCCCCTAAGCCAAGATGATCCCGAGCAAGTGCTCGAAGTTCCTGCTGCTCAACATACCGAGATAGCTAAGGAAATACCTGCTCATGTCAATGCTGAAATTCCTCAACCTCCTGAAACCAGTCAGCTTCAGCCTGACTCTGAGCAAGTAGATAATTCTGCCGATCATTCTCTTCCACAAACCCAAGTGCAGAATATCAACCAGTCAGCTCCTGCTGGAAATATCAACTCAAGACCAGCTGCTGATCATACTGGCACTTCTAATATTGAGCAGAACCAAACACCTCCACCATCCGATTCTACTCGTATTCCGGCAACTGAGCCCAATAATGATGGATCCTACTCTTATCTGAATGCCTCTGAGTCTGGTCGAAGAATCATTGACTCAGCTCAAGCTCTACTCCAGGATCTCCATCAAACAAACACCGATGTCGCTGGGTCAGTTCCTGTTGAGCCAACTCAACTTTCGTCTGTCACTCAGCTTCTCACAGAAATCAAAGGTCTTAAGGATCTTTTGAATGTCATGACTTCACTTCAGTTTCAACAGCCCAGACAGGAATCAATAACAAAGCTGGCCGAACTCCAACTGACAATGGTCAATCACATGAACTCTCTTCAGGGTCAACTTTATAACCTGTCAGCTGCGAACACAATGTATGCAACTTCTGCTGAAGTTCATCAACTCTTCAACCAGCTTCACACTGAGCAAGCCAGAACAAATGAGCAACTCTCTTCCTCCTCCCAATGCTCAATTGAGCAAATTAGTGAGGCTGTTTGCCTACTCAACTTGAGTAAGGAAGAGATGGAAACTGACCATCTCAAGACGAATGAAATTCTGAGGTACTCTCGAGTCACTTTCAACCATGTGCGCCACTCAAATGTTCAACGTCAGTATTTTGACTCAGCTTTGCTAAAGATGTTTCATCAAGCATTTGCCATGCTGACTGACAGTATAAACTGGGTTGGAAAGTCTCAAGCATACATCCTGAGTATACTCAGTGCCTCGGCTATCAGGATTCCACATTCTGTCTTGGATGAGGGTGTTCCTATTTTTGATGGCATCAATGAAAGCACACGCAGGCTTAAGGCATTCTCTGGCCGATTAACTCGTGCTGCCATCGACGACATCTTCATTCCTACTCCTCCTAATGCTGACAAAACGGGGGAGAAAGAACAAGCTCAAAGAACTCAACAATCGGGAGAAGCATCAGGAAGTCAGCAGAAATTCAAGGGAAAAGGAAAAGCTAAAGAGCATGATGTCCAAATTAACTACAAGAAAAAATAGCTTGACTAGGATTGCTAGATTTAGTTTTGTTAAACTTGTAGTCTTTCCCTTATGTATTTTGTTGTGGTGACCTTGAATACAAAACTATGCATGCATCTACCTTTTTCAAAATTGACCAATCTTATGTGATGCTTACTTATGTTTTGTGATAAACTTTAACGCATATCAACTGTGTTAATTGTCTATATTGCGTTATGATTGTATGCTGTGTTGATCTATAAGTTGACCTCTTTTATATGTCTTCTTAACTAAATCACATTGAACAAAGATATACTCAGCGCTCTCTGATATCTAAATCTTCCGCATAAACTGAGTTAAAAAGAATATGTTCCATGAGCTGACCTATTTCTGAAAACTGACCTTAGACTTACTTGATTAAACCTTGAAATGTTTAAAGTAAAACCAAGTCAGTAGCTCAACCCTTACGGGGGAGTATCCTGAGTAATATAAGGTCAACTATCATGGGGGAGCTCAACACTGAGTTCTTCACTGAATATTTTTGCCAACATCAAAATGGGGGAGTTTGTTGAAACACCTTTCCACATGATTTTGATTTGACAAAATTATTTATGTAATTGATAAAAATATTCTAACACATTAAATTTAAATGCTTTGATTTATTCACACTAATGTGTTTGTTCAATGTTGAGTTTATTGATTTATAAGACACTAAGATAAAAAGTCTAAAGGCCCATAAGTGGAAGTCAAGCCCAAGTCAACAGATCAAGACCTCACGGCCTAAGAAGATAAAACGCATTCGTATTAAGTGAAACGACGACTCAGCATGAAGAAGGATCGAGAAGCCTTCTAACAAAAGCTTCAAGAAGAAGCTGCTGAGTTGAGCGACAATGTAGTCAGGTCAGCGGCAGAACATAATCAACTTATAGACAAAGTATTTCTACTTTGGGTAAAGTTCAGAAGGCGCAGGAAACTGTCTGGAAGACTTTGTCGTAAATGTCGAAACATTCTGTTTATCTGACGAAAAGCTGCTGAGCACTGCCATAGACAGAAGATGCAGGAATCTCATTGGCCAACGACACTGAGCACGTCCTGAGTGACAACGACAGGAAGCCGTTTGCCTCCAACGGTTATTTCGAAATTCGAAATTACCGGTGCCTCAAGTGTCACTATAAATAGGTCTCTCAATTGCTTCATTCGATGCAGATCTTCAATTAGTCGAAACGCTGACCAAATTCATACTTGAACTTCTGTGAGAAAAGCAAAGCAAAATCTTACACCAATTTTCAATCATTGTGTAAAAGTCTAGAGTGATTTCAATCATCTAAAGTGTCTTAGCAATTGTTGTTTAGGACAAACGCTTTATCATTTCTAGAAGAATAGAAATGAGAGGCTGAGTACTCGATTATAGTACTCAGCGGTAGCTATAGGAGTGAGTAGAGGTATAGAGGAAGGTACTCTTGTATACTCAGCTTCTATTGTAAAAGGTTTCGTGCTCTACCTTTAAAGAGCTCAGTAGAGAATTCAAAAAGCTCGGAACGCGTTCCGGGGACTGGACGTAGGCGGAGAGGCCGAACCAGGATATGTCTGCTGAGTAACATATTTCTAACCCTTAAACTCCTTTATATATTGCTTGCTATAAAACTGACTAAGTAACGAACTCACGCTGAGTTGAGTGCACTAAGAAGCTGAGTTCAGGAATAGACTCTAAGTGCTATCTCCTGACTCAAGGAAAGAAACAGACTTAGTCACAAGTTGACTAAGCTTGTGTCTTAAAACTACTTAGCGCCGCTGTGTAAACCTTTTCTTAAGAAAAGAAGTCAGCCTTAACGGACAAAATTTTAAATAGTTCCTATCCCCCCCTTGGAACTAACCTTGTCACGTTATAAGAGACCAACAGTTTTAACATTCTTCATTGCACTATCACGATCCTTGTTGAGGATAACATGCTCAACTTCTGATTCACAATATTTTTTTTTCTTTTTTTTTTGCAGGATATGTATTAAGAAAAATCACAAATTACAATATGTGTTAAGAAAAATCACTAACTATAATTTGAAAGTGTCTAATTTGATAAGAGATAGTGTAATGAATCTAAATATATAAACAGATCTATCAATTGAGTTAGTTTCATAATTTACCCAATAAAATATTAAGAATGCACATAAATACATCAATTTTGGCATTTAATGATAAAAAAATTTGAATTTTCATTATCAAATTTTGTTTTATTTTAGGATGAGTCTAATGAGAGAAGGCTTTCAACCCGGGTGGTATTGATAAAGTTTACAGAGATAAAAATAGATAGAATAGAGTGTAGTGACTTGAAGTCTTGTTATAAATATCCAACTATTCTTGAACTAAGTACGGTTCATTGATATGATATATGCTCTACCCTTGTGATTAGTGGTGGAGACAATGGGGATGGTTTCTGCCCGGACTGATTGAATTACAAATATATATGGTTTTGACTCTTAATTTTGACAAATTAAGGTTTGCTGTAATTAATTAACTTATTGAATTTGTATTTAATTAAAAAATCCAGTTTGATTAATGGTATATAATAGACGATAATTTTTTTTTAAGTTTGTTTAAAACGATTCAATCTTAATTTTGAAAAGTTTTACATTGGTATATAAAAATTGGTTGGGGTCTATTCAACCGATCAATATAATATTCACCACTGCTTGTTATATGTGAAATGTGAGATGCGCCTCAATGAACTTTCTAAAAGCATCTCTAATGGTTGGAGGGTTGCACACCCTCCAACCATTCCACATCACCCATTTCTAACAACTCTCTCCCTCAAAACAATTTCTATAAAAAACTCATCTAGTGGTTAGTCACAATCAACAATATTCAATGGGTCTCATATGTTATATAATATTTTTTAATCCATTAATATATATTTATATCAATTAAATGAAAAATATTTATTATTAATCGTATTATTAATTGTATTCATCACGGTGAAATATTTGAATTTTTTTTATCTAACTCGTACAAAATACAGTATATTTTTTAATTTTTTTATAAAAAATTTAACATTTAATCATATATTTGTGATTTGTTACTAATGTGAGATAAAATGACGCACATGCGAAGTGTAGATAATAAAGAGACGCATAATCCAACTTGTCAATGTTATAGGTAAAATTGCTTCTAGATGTAAATATTAGGGGTATGTTTACACATTACTCCCTCCATTCCATTATATAGGTCATTCTAGCAAATTAGTTTTTTTCCCTAAATATAAGTCATTCTAGGATTTCAAGAACTTTTAGTTTAGTTTTTTGGTTCAAATATTAAATTTTTTGTATTGGTACATGTGTTTTTTAATATTCCAATGCTTATTTTCTAATAGTGACATAAGAGAGAATTTTTTTTAGTTAACCAATATATTTCTTAATTTGTGTGAAATACACTAGAATGACTTATATAATGGAATGGATGGAGTATCTTATAAAAAAATATATACTAATTTTTTCAGTATGTAACATGTATTTTCAAACTATAAATTATTATTTTGAAAGTAAACTACAAATTATTTAAAAGCCTGCAATTAATATATAGAAATTAAATTACACATTTATATAATGAAAAAACCATGGTTGTCAAAACCGGACCGGTCAAACAATCGGAAAAGACAAAGGGTCAAGGGTTTGAGGTTTAACCGGGATCCAACCGGGGTTCAACCGGTATTCAAAAATCATGTGCAAATTATATTTCTATTCATATGTAATCTTATAACATAGTATAATATCAACTATATTCACAAAAATTATACTAATTTAACATTTATTTAGTATCAAAACATGATATCAAATTAATAAATTTATAAATAAATATAAAAATTAAAGAAAATATATACTTTTAAAATTAATAGTGATTATTTTTTATTAATAAGTAACATGTAAATATGCTAATAGGATATGTATTTTATAATTCAACTTAAATTTAAATTTATTAGATTTTTAAAATTTATTTGTCTATATTTAAAATCTAAATACTAATTAAACAATATTAATATTGAGAAAATATAATAATTTTTAAATAATATTTATCTAAATAGAAAAAAATAATACTAAATCATATTTTAATTATTTAAGTTATAACAATATTATTTATTCTTAAATAGTTAATAATAGACATAAGTGAAATGCTAGTGTAGTGGTGAGTATTAGAGTCTATAGACCAAAGGTCCAAAGTTTGAATCCTACCTTTAACAAAATTTATATATTTTTTTTAAGTAAACATGTCTAAAAACAAACCGGACCAAATCGCTTAACCGGACTAAATATGCCACTCTAGTGGTTGCAAGTCTCTGGACAATTTCAAATTGGTCCTTATATACCACCACTAGAGTTGCTCTAACGAGCTTATGTTAGCGTTTTTGTATGAGAAGTCCACCCCTCGAAGTGCCTTGCTAAGCATTTATACGAAACTTTGAGCTTTTAAAAAGGTTTATTAGTTTTCGACGATTCAGATTTTGTTTTTTCACTTTCAATCCTTACGAAAGGATGTCTTTACTGATAATATATATATATATTTTTCCTTCCCATGAATTTGAGTCGTATTTAAACCTTAGATATTTTTTAGGAACACCAGAAAAGAAACTCACTCTTATTTGTTTAGATTAGTTCTCGATCTTCAATCTTATCTTTGTTTTCCATTTATTTGTTAAATTCGTTTCTTCTTTCTTCCTCTCTCTTAAGAACTTGTGCAATATTCGTATGTTCAGAGACATGTAAAAATTAGAAAAGAACAACCATCCAGGTGCTTCTAAAATCTTGCTTCAGAAACCAATGATGCATGTGCAGGGCCGTCTTAAATATTTTTGGGGCCTTATGCTAAATGAAAAAAAAAATTAGACCTTATTTATTAAAAAATTAATATTTTCATATAATAATAATGTTTCTATAAAATGAAACACCAAAATACTTTTAACTTGATTTTTAACATACTAAATATAATAAAAATAATTAAGTTAGATATTGTATAATAATAATAATAAAAATTGGGCCCCATAAGACTCTTAGAGCGTTAATTTTCTGGATACGTTAACATTCACTTAATTTTTCACATAATAATTAATAATAATAATTTATTTAGATTTTTATAATAATAAAAACTGGACCCTCTTAAATTTAAGACCTTGTGCGAAAGAACTCATTGTACACCCTTCTTCTACTCCCATGTGCATGTATTTGCAGAACACCTTAATATAGAAATGGGCAATTCAGTTGTTGATGTTGATAATCCAATTTTAGGTCTTAAGGGAGTGAGTCAAGATAGATTTGGGATCGAGGTATAATTGGCTCAAAGTTTGTAAAAAAAAAAAATATACCCACGAATGATTCATTGTTTTTCTTCAAGACTTAATGCATAAGAAATGGATCAAGGTCATACCCTTCATCGTAGGCCCAAATGTCCATTGAAATATGTTGTAAAGAAGCTTCACAGCATCATAACTACTTTAGATCTTCCTAGGATCAGTTTGGTCTATAAACTATAAGGGCCATATATGGTTTGAGGGTTTAGGATATATACATTCGAGCCAATCACTCGTGAGTTCTATGGAAGAGATAATTAGGCTATTGAAAAACTTATTGAGAAATCTAACTCTACCATTTACCTTAAAAGCTTCGGCAAACGGAGGTATAATCTGAGATCCGTTCGATCCCCAAGATTAACACAGAAAGCTTCCAAATTTGTATACTCAAAATTGAAAACAGTGGAATAACAAAGTAGTTTATTTGCTCAGAAAAGTTTGGAGAGAAGAGGAAAGAAAAACTATGTTTCACGAAGATAAAAAATGACCTTTTTATTTTCAGCCACAAATATAACCGATTTAGAGGCTATTAGAATGGAAGTTATAGAATATGGATCCCACGAACTTGGCAAACAATAGAATACTGGAAGAATTATAAAACTAGCACCTTTTAAGGGGTTAGTTTACATTTCTAACTCCTTTTTAAAAACTAACCAAAACTAACACATTTCAACAAGTAACTTCCAAGTTTACCCTCGTCTTCTTCCTTAACATAATTGTGTGTCTTTGTCTTTCCCCTCTCTCTTTTTCTCGTGCTCTCTCTCTTTAAATAACAGAACAATCTACAGAACGACTACGAATATTACAACAATCAATCCAACCCACAGTTCTTACAACAAAATTTCTACAATCATATAAGTTTTTCATTGGTTTTTAGTTTCATTGAAAAGATTTAAAGCTTAGTCCATTTATCGTTAAGATTTAGCAGGTTGTTTCTCTACAACCCAATGTATATTGTTTCTCTTCATTTTTCATGTTTTTACTGATCGTGCGATCCCCAAAAACAGTGGCATTATTATCTGAAAATACACTTTGGTTGGAATATCAGTTTCAGATATTTTTCCCCGACAGTGTCGATTTCCTGTCGATATCCGTCGATATTGTATTGGTCGATATCTATCGATAATGTATTTGTCGATATCCATCGATATTGTATTGGTCGATATCTATCGATATTGTATTTGTCGATATCCATCCGATATCTGAAATTTAACAAATATCGTCATATCTGTCGATATTGATCAGATATCGACAGAAATTGACAGATATCGATACTATCAGTGAAAAATGTCTGAAACTGATATTTCAACCAAAATGTATTTTCATACAACAATGCCACTGTTTTTGGGGTTCGCACGATCAGTAAAAACATGAAAAATGAAGAGAAACAATATACATTGGGTTGTAGAGAAACAACCTGCTAGATCTTAACGATGAATGGACTAAGCTTTAAATCTTTTCAATGAAACTAAAAACAAATGAAACACTTATATGCAGGGCCGGTCCTGACAATTTAGGGGCCCTAGGCAAAACAAGTAGTAAGAGCCCTTTTAATATAAAATTTACTAATTGATTTTGGGTTAAAGTGCAAAAATACCCCTAACGTTTTGGATCAGGAGCAATTTTACTCCTAATGTCTAAAATGGTACAATTTTACCATAACGTTGGAAGTCAAGAACAATTTTACTCCTAACATTGATAAATTAGGTTAATTTGATAAATATTTTATCAAACTGTTTCTCGATCATGAATCTTGTCATCCACACTTCACACATGCGTCATTTTATCAGTAACAATTCACAAACATATGTTGGGATGTAAAAATAAAAAAAAAATAAAAAAAAATATACTGTCTTTTGTACGAATTGGACAAAAAAATTCAAAAAATTCACCGAATTTTTAAATATTAATCTCCAGTTCTATTATTAAATTATAAAACACATGGAATCTTTTTTTAGAACGAATTGATATGCAATTGGTGTAAAATGAGAGACAAAAATATCTGTGTTTTATAATTATGTCTGAAATTGACCTAAATTATCAACGTTAGGGGTAAATTTGCTCTTGGCTACCAACGTTAGGGGTAAATTTGCACCATTTTAGACTTTAGAAATAAAATTGCTCCTCACCCAAAACGTTATGAGTAATTTTTCACCTTAACCCATTGATTTTAATTCATATCATTGTATAAATTAATTTTTAATTTTCAAATTTAATCAATGTAATAAAATGAAACTTTTTTCTAATTTTTAAATTTAATCAAATTAAAAATAGTTATTCTAAAATGAGGTAATAAAATGAAACTTGTCTTATTACTCTTGACTACCCATAACATTTATATATTAAAAATACATCAAAAAAAAAATCAAAAAAAAATCAAAAAAATAACAAAGATAAGAATCGAACCCATACCCTCTTTAATAGGAAGACAATGCATTACCATTATGCTAGATTGAATTTATCTATAATATTTAAAACATATACAATTTATTTATCATATAAGCAGGGCCGGCGCACCCCGGGCCTAGGCCCAGGGCCGGCCCTGCTTATATGATTGTAGAAATTTTGTTGTATGAACTGTGGGTTGGATTGATTGTTGTAGTATTCGTAGTCGTTCTGTAGATTGTTCTGTTATTTAGAGAGAGAGAGCACGAGAAAAAGAGAGAGGGGAAAGACAAAGACACACAATTATGTTTAGGAATAATAAGGGCAAAGGTGAAAGTTACTTGTTAAAATATGTTAGTTTTGGTTAGTTTTTTAAAAGGAGCTAGAAATGTAAACTACCCCTTAAAAGGTGCTAGTTTTGTAATTCTCCCTTGAATTCTTTTAAATTTATGTAAAAATGCGTGCATATTATTATGTGTTAATTAGCGTTTAGGTTGAAGTTGTCCATTGCTAGTTTGAGCCTTTAACATGCCATGTTTTCAGTTTAAAGGACATAATAAACGAAAATAAGAATCACCAAATACACGGTACCCGAAAAAGAAAGAGAAAAACAAATATAAATTATACATCTGAATATTCTCGGGTCTTATTTCACGCCTCATATTCCTATAGAACCATTTGGTAATGGAAATTAATCTTGCAAATAATAAAAAATACATTAGAACAATAAAAATGAATTAAAATACAAATTTACAAAATTCTCCATTCAGGTGTGCGTATACACACTCCCATCATGCCTCAGGGGTGTCATGAGTCTTAAGGCTGTCACGAAGAGACTCTAGGTGGTAGCAACTATCTTTGGGCGATCACGAATGAAGTCTAGTCGGTAGCACTGCCTTTGGTTATTCAAGAATGAGGTCCGGGCGGTAACGCCAGCCCTCCTAAAATAAGAAATTGCGCTGCCTTTGGTTAGTCAAGGATGAGGCCTGGGCAGTACTCGCTCATAAAATAAGAAATTGCAATTCTTTATTTGGGAGTGTATATGCGCTCCCAGCTTCTGAAAATTGAGTCTGAATATTGCAACTAAAGCTTCTAAAAACAAAGGAACTACAAAAGAGCACAAATGGAAAAGCTGCTCGAACATCTATCCTTCATTTTTCCGATGATAATGTACTAGTCACTCAATCAACAAAGTAACTTGTGACTTCTCCTAAACATGTAGTTTTAGTGATTTTGGGAATTCTATAGATTTTCCATCATTTCATAAGTTGATTTGTTATTTCTGAGAAGAAACTCTTGGACAAAATATACATTGAATTTCTTATTTCTCAACACAACTATCATTACGAAAATGCGCCCTTTCAGATTTCTACACTTTAGCTATTTTCCAGCTCACATAATTCCGGAATTTTCAAATGGATGCTCTTTGTGGGTTGGGGAGACTACTTAGTCTTAATTCTGGACTGACTCTTGGATCAGGCCTACACTTGCCCAGAAAATTAACATGGATGCTCATCTTCAGCGGACTGAATTTTCGTGTATATCCAAATACCTTGTTGAAGAGGCTCGGTCGAATCTACCGATTATGCCCGAGGAGGTTCTGCAGCGAATTCTCACTGTACCCTTTTTATACCGAGTTCGAATAGTCCCATTGGGATCGGGTATACCCTTGAAACATGTACCCTTTAACATCCGTAATAGCTAGCTAGATCACCCTTTTATCTATCTGGATGGCATCAATTAGCTCAAGGGCTAAGAAATTGACATCACCATAAACAGGATGAATAATTAAGATTTTGTTTGGTTCAAAGGAATCAAGGAAGACACATATGTATCCCGGGTGGATGCATAATTCGTCCAAAATGTATCTCAACATACACACATTTTCAAGCACAAGTGAAGAGGGATATGAACATGATCACTATATCAGATGGATCATCCAACATTGAGGAAGTGAGTTACTGATACTGCCAAGAAGATTCAATATATAATGATATGGAACAAGCACAATGCTATGTATTATGTATATTAATTACTGCTTACATAGATTTTTAAACTGATGATGCTTCAGAACAATCAGGACAGGAGAAGCGACCCCGAGCTTGACATTGTCTGCATCTCAACGTCTTCGCTTTTGGGTTGCCGCCTAAGGATTGATACAAGTCTTCCATCATGTTAAATGGTCCGCCTTCGCTCACCAATCCATTTCCCTTACACTTTGAGCATGCTACCATCCTTAGATCACCACATCTCTTGCACATCCCCAAAGAGCTGCAGATGTCAACAAATTCAAACCACATAACCAACATTCAAGTCTCATCATAGCAGCTTTCCACAAGCATGATTCATTGTATAAAATGGTTACAATTAAGCATCTAATGACAACCAATGATGAAATCTTTACAAATTTCAACCAAGCATCTAATTTCAATTCTTTTGAGGAAATAAAAGGCATATTAGTTCTTGTGCAACGGAAAAAACGGATACAATTGTCATGGCTACAGAGCATTTACATGAAGGCATATATCACATTCAATTGAAAAGAAGAGAAATTCTGCATTATACAAGTCAATAACAGAAAGAATCATCTTATGCAAGTAATCACCAAATAAGAATGCTTTTGTTGCTGATTAACATTTTCATCGACGGATCTACATACAAATACATCAAAATCTTGATTTTGACACAAACTTCTACTTTGAAAAAACAAATCAAAACATGGACACCATTGTCTATAGCTAGTCCAGTAAAATTGGCTGCGGATTATATATAATTGAGCCGGATTTAAACAGAACCGCAAATAAAACCTTTGGAATTGAAATTCTATTAACGAACATGCTTGAGAGATTTGGTTCTCCATGGAAGAGAGTCCATTTTAACATAATTACTATCGACTATTGCAAATTCATCAATTCATATATAGTTATAGATTAAACTGGGAAACATGAAATACACGAAAATGGGCAGAATTTGGAATAACCAAGCACCAATTTTGATTTCCTTCATCATAAAAGCACAATTTACCAAACTACACAACCTGTTGCTTAAGTTGGAGAAAATGCTTACAATTAAAAGAGAAGCCCTAACGATGAATCCAAACTGAAATCATTATAGTAGCAGAAACAGGAATGAGGAGAAAGATAGTTAATTTTGAGTACCTTCTCTGAGAAGTAGAGATGAGAGAATCAATTTTGGGGGCAGCAATGGCGCAAGTAAGAAGCAAAGCCCCAACTCCCAGACCAGCTACTTCACTTGCCGTTATGTTATTCATGCTGGATACTCCTGCTCCTGCCAACAATCCTTCATCGCTCTTCATATGCCCAGTAGTTCTAGTCTTATCCTTTATTAACTTTTCTTCTTATTATATAATTGACAAAAAATTATCAACTGGCCTATTAGCTCAGCTGGTTAGAGCGTCGTGCTAATAACGCGAAGGTCGCAGGTTCGAGACCTGCATGGGCCATATTTTGCTTTTTTTCCTTCTTTTTGTTGCGAAGATGTACAAATATTGGGTTATTGTTAGAGTTCTTATTCTTAATTTTTGGGCTATTGAACTTTTGGGGAAATTACACAGAAAACCTTTATTAAAAGTAATTATTTTGCTTTTTTTCCTTCTTTTTGTTGCGAAGATGTACAAATATTGGGTTATTGTTGGAGTTCTTATTCTTAATTTTTGGGCTATTGAACTTTTGGGGAAATTACACAGAAAAGCCTTTATTAAAAGTAATTTACAGTTATAGCAAATCATATTTTGCATTTTGTCAATTAAGAAGTTATCAATAAATGATTGGTTAAAAATGGTTAGAGAATGTTAAAAGATGATAGAAATTCAAAAATATTTGACAGTTTTAAAATAAAAAATGATATATCTGATATAATACTAATAAAATTATTAATTTGATTAAATTATAAATATTTTTATCATTTCTGATCTTTATATAAAAGACCCCTTTTAATTTTTAAGATATTGAATATATATTTTATGGTTAAATATTGGGTTATTGTTGGAGTTCTTATTCTTAATTTTTGGGCTATTGAACTTTTGGGGAAATTACACAGAAAAGCCTTTATTAAAAGTAATTTACAGTTATAGCAAATCATATTTTACATTTTGTCAATTAAGAAGTTATCAATAAATGATTGGTTAAATTACACAGAAAACCTTTATTAAAAGTAATTATTTTGCTTTTTTTCCTTCTTTTTGTTGCGAAGATGTACAAATATTGGGTTATTGTTGGAGTTCTTATTCTTAATTTTTGGGCTATTGAACTTTTGGGGAAATTACACAGAAAAGCCTTTATTAAAAGTAATTTACAGTTATAGCAAATCATATTTTGCATTTTGTCAATTAAGAAGTTATCAATAAATGATTGGTTAAAAATGGTTAGAGAATGTTAAAAGATGATAGAAATTCAAAAATATTTGACAGTTTTAAAATAAAAAATGATATATCTGATATAATACTAATAAAATTATTAATTTGATTAAATTATAAATATTTTTATCATTTCTGATCTTTATATAAAAGACCCCTTTTAATTTTTAAGATATTGAATATATATTTTATGGTTAAATATTGGGTTATTGTTGGAGTTCTTATTCTTAATTTTTGGGCTATTGAACTTTTGGGGAAATTACACAGAAAAGCCTTTATTAAAAGTAATTTACAGTTATAGCAAATCATATTTTGCATTTTGTCAATTAAGAAGTTATCAATAAATGATTGGTTAAAAATGGTTAGAGAATGTTAAAAGATGATAGAAATTCAAAAATATTTGACAGTTTTAAAATAAAAAATGATATATCTGATATAATACTAATAAAATTATTAATTTGATTAAATTATAAATATTTTTATCATTTCTGATCTTTATGTAAAAGACCCCTTTTAATTTTTAAGATATTGAATATATATTTTATGGTTAAAATTTATAAATTAATTAAATTGATGTTTTATGGCAATACCATTATTTCTGCATGTTGATGTTTTTGTCTTAAATTGCAAGTAATAAGTAGTTCGAGTAGTTTTATAAAACCTTAAATACTCAAACCAATTTGGATTAGTTCTATCTATAGAGCCTCATTTACTAGCTAACAATATAAAGTAAATGAACATGTATATTTTAAATATAAACTTTGATTAAGTTATGAATTTTGCAACCTTATAATCTAGAAAAATATTATAAGCCAAAACATAATATACAAGTTACAATCATTGTAAAGATCTTCAAATTATACCAATAATTAATATTACCATTTCGCCACAAAAACATATGATTAATTTATATTTCCACATAACCAAATATTCTTAGGGAATATAAGTAATCACAATAGTAATTACTTGAAACTATTACCTTTTTTATTTCACTAAATAGAATCATACAAAATATATAACATGATAATTTAAATTGACACTCCTACATGTTGGTGTAATTGGTAGTATGATTAAGCAAGGGATCATCAAGATTCCACAATCCACCCCAAAGTAGAATATCATCCATCAGAAAATCTGCCCAATATCCAACATCTTGATTCATAACAGGCAAGCATTGATCATCATCTATGGTGGGATACATAGATACCATATCTTTCTCCTGCTTTCCTTCTGCCTGATTATCAGGTACATTTTCATCACACAATATTGGCTGATGATGATCTTCCTGATTAAGAAATTGAGACTTAATGAGTGTCCCTTTTTTCTTGGATGATTTATTCTCCTTCTTCTTGAAATGAGTTCTCCAATAGTTCTTTATTTCATTATCTGTTCTTCCAGGCAAATACCTTGCTATAGTTGACCACCTTCACATATATATATCAAAATTATTAGAATTTAAGTCATAAATTTGAATGAAATAAGGAAGATATATGTATAGAGAGAAAGAGAGTTACTTGTTGCCCCAAAGAGCATGGAGTTCAATGATGATGCCTTCCTCTTGTGGTGTTAAATGGCCTCTTTTAAGGCCAGGTCTCAAGTAATTCACCCATCTCAGTCTACAACTCTTCCCACTCCTATTCAAACCTGCACCTCTAGCAACAGAGCTCCATCTTCCCTCACCATGGAGTTTAACATATTGAGAAAGTAAGTTATCTTCTTGAGGAGTCCAAGGACCTTTCCTCCAAACTTGCTCACCTCTTCCCCAACTCATCATTCCTTAATTAGCTTATTATTAATTTAAGTTTGTCTCCAAATCTTATGACAAAATCTAAGTATGGGGGTATTCCTTTATATACCCTCCTCAATCACCCTCTAAAGACATGATGATCTCACTAGTTTGTAGTGCTTCTCGTATCATCAGTTTCCTTGATATGGAAATCATCCTTTCTTCCTTCCACCCTATCAATTCACTCCATCTGGTTCTCTCACTCACTACCTTTTTCTTTATCCAATTATCATTCAACATTTGTTTCTATCCTTGCTCATTCCACTTTTCATATCTCAATCTTACCCGGTTGTCTGAATGTGGTCAAGATGAGCTTCTCTATAGATTTTGATGATACTCTCATAATATGAATGGCCATTATGTAAAAAATGTCATAGTTCTTACATGATTTAGTGCCATATGTTGCCTTTTGTTTATTTATGTTGATATTCAAATCACCTTCTGTGAGTTCTGGTGCAGTAATTGATCTCATATTAATTTTCTTATATATACATAGAAATTATTTTTAAAAAAATTTAGATTGAATATATCACAGC
The DNA here is from genome assembly GCF_963576675.1 of Euphorbia lathyris. Classification (NCBI taxonomy): domain Eukaryota; kingdom Viridiplantae; phylum Streptophyta; class Magnoliopsida; order Malpighiales; family Euphorbiaceae; genus Euphorbia; species Euphorbia lathyris. The sequence goes on from NC_088910.1 coordinate 96,805,403, forward strand.
TTCTTGAATTTGATCTAACGAAGTCTTTAGATCAAAGACTTCTTAAACTTTAAATATGTATCACTAATATGACATGATACTAAGTGCAGGGGTATAGACCGTACCCCGGCCTTTGGAACCCTACCGGTGGTTATTCCGGCCTCTGTCTCCAGCAGAACCCCTATGGTATAGGGATGCAAGATGGACCCTCAAATTTATTTGTTAAGAAAACGTAAAATGGGATTTGAAAAAAAAAAAAAAAAAAAATTGAGCCGGAAAAGTTTAGTTAAATTTTATACGGTGTATAAAATTGGTCTCAGGGGACAAATTCCGTATTCGCAATGAACTACGTAAAATATAGTAAGAGGGAGATTTGGGCAATTGAAGTAGGAATAATTTACTTTAAGTTTATGAGATCAAGATTCTAAGTTCAGATCATAAGACATTTTCAGAATTAAGTCTTAAATCTTAGATTGTTTGTTACAACTTTGGTTTAATATTATGTAAATATTATCGGCTTTGGTCCAATTACGGTTTTAAAACATGTCTGTATGTATTGGATTCACAATTTACTAATAAGCATCAATCACTCTCTTTCCATTCCTGATGTGGAATTCAATTCATTCCTGTCCCATCGTCATCTCTTAGGACTGCTCCTCACTCAGACCTTCTATCTCGACGTCACCACTCCGGACCGGTCGTTACATTGTTATAGCTAGAACTTTAGGTTGCAGATTATCGATTTTTGTGTATAAATTATCTGTGATCATGCAGCATAAAAATAATGGGTAGTGGGTAGTTGAATGTCCCTGGAAAAGGGCTTCTAATCCAGTGAAAACACAACAAGTGTTGTGACAAAGGATTCTTAAATGCATGCTTTAGATATTGTTTAATCTTAATTGTGTAATATTTAATGAATTGAAGCTTCTAGCATTAGAATAGAAATTAAGTAATTGTGAGTGTTTGAATTGGTACGTGATTAAGATGGAGTTTGATGAGTCATATGTGACCTTTCGGAATGAATGTATGTCGGATATTTGGAATGTTAGGGATTTTTATATTGTTGAAATGCCTATTTATAGGTAATGATGTATTACCATAAACTAATACATTAACATATATAAAGGTACAAAGAGAAAGGACTTCAAGATCTTATTAAAGTTAATTAGAAGATCACATTTCATTCATATATGATGACCCGCGAAGCCAAATCGGGCCGAATTCATTACACGGGCCCAGTCCATACTTAGACCCATGGTCTAGGATCGGATGGGACCCGAATAAAGCCCGAATAGAGGAAGCGGGTGAAGTAAGTAAACTGCCCCGAATTCCTAAATGGAGCATCAAAACTCCCACTCAGAACAAACGATACCACGTTTGTTGCCACGAAAGCCACGAAAGGGACATGGCCTAAAAAGGAGTAACCGCCCTCGGAACGTGGCCTGGAAGGAGTAACCGCCCTCGGCGGTTACTTAAGAACACTTATAAAAAGCCATAAGGCCAAAGGGGAGAGGTACGTTCACATTTTTCCCCGTAATGCTATTATTACCAACCTTCATACAAAGAACTGAATAGATCGTCGGAGAGTTTTCCCGGAGATCCCGTCTCCGGTTCTGTTTTGCAGGTAACTCCGGCGGAGATCATCAAATCGGATTCAGCAAGTTATCATTGGTGCGGTGAAGGTGGACCTTTTTTACCAACATTTGGTTAAAGGTACACAAAGAACATGTCAGAACCATCACGAACGATGGGCGTTACAACCAGATCAACTAGTATGAACTCAAGGGGTCCACGGACTGCGAATTCACAGCCTGCGAGTACACAACCTGTGGTGCCTAGCTCGACGAACCCTTCGGGACAATTGAGTCCATTATTGGAAGTCCAAGTGCAAACTGAGATGGAGATGTCCAATAGCGATTTCGTCCAAATGGCAGGACAAGTCTTGGCTTCAAATATGAGCCAAGCGGCGGGGGATCGGATGATTGGTTTACTAACCGCAATCGCTGATCACAATAACGCCGTGGCGGCTGCTCCTCAACAACCTGTTGTCATCTCCACACAACCATCGACTACTGCCACCATATCTGCGCTTCCGCAGCCATCTCGAGAGCCAAATCAGATAGGTCAAAGTAGTCGCATGAACCCACACAGCCACCCAGGCAACTACTCGTATCACGATCCTAGTATGACGATCCATCCGACCTGGCAAACATCCCAACCGACGTCGGGAATACCAGGAATCCTTCCACTACAACACACGGAGCCTTTGGTTTGCGGGCATTCAGAGTTAATGACGTCTGGGGCGAATACGTCTGGGCAGGGGCACACTTGGAACTTTGATCCTATAACCGGACGGCGGCTAGAACCACGGCGAGAACAAATCTCAACATCAATTGGCGGGTGGATGTCACCCAGAGTTCACCAGCAGCGGATGGAGGAGATTCGGCGAATACCCTATCCTGAGTTGGAAGATCAACTACGGAACATGATGGAGCGAATGGGGTACACGCCTAGGGCGAGAGCAGAGGTGCAGAGTGATTCGCCTTTTGCTCCGTCGTTGCGGGAATTTATACCAGATCACAGGATAAAGGCGCCGGCGATACCTAAATACTATGGGGATCCAAATTCTGATCCTGAGGCTCATGTCAGGAACTACAGAGAATTAATGGATGTTGCCGGAGCGAGTGAAAGCATAATTTGCAGATTATTCTCGACCACTTTGGGCGGAGCGGCATCTGATTGGTTTCGGTCTTTACCTGCTGAATCTATTCACAACTGGAATCAATACAGTCGTGATTTCTGTGCAAAGTTCGTGGGCTGTAAAGCAGCGGATGTGGCGGATAGGCAGCTGAAGGAGATCAAACAGAGGAACTATAATTCCCTAAGGGAATTTGTTGTCGCATTCAACGATATTCTGGTGCGGTTGCAGAACCCGGATATCGTGAGCATTCGCAACATCATGGCGGATGGAACCACGGATTGGAGCATGCGGGAGGAAATCATCCGCAACAAGCCGCGCACAGTGGCCGAACTCATGAAGATAGCAAAGGAATTCATGGAAGTGGACGATGTCAACAGAGAACATAGAGCTCAAACCCGGAGAGAGAGAGATGCTGCTAGATCCACTTCGGACAATCGGCGCCAGACCCAGTCCAAGGGTAATTTTGTTCGCAGAAGCGATCACTCCTTTCAAGGGGGAGGATATCAAACACCATTGAATACGACTCGCCAGGAGGTGTTACTTTGGATCGAAAAGAACCCCCTGAAGAAGGATGTGCGGTTCCCCGAGGCGAAAGGCCGAACTAGTTTGGGGCGATATCCTAACAAATATTGCAGGTTCCACAGATTGAACGGCCATGACACGAACGATTGCTATGAACTGAAGAAGGAAATAGAAAAGCTGATTGAGAGGGGCAAGCTAAGCCAATTCGTAAGAAAAGAAACGATTGATGAGAAAACAACGCTCCTGCATGAGGGAGAAGCAAGGCCTGAAAAGAAACAGAAGAAATGGGTGATAAACGTGATAACTGGCGGGATCTATGAGCCGCCAACAAAAAGGGCTCGCCGTGAACAGCAAAAAAGCAACACGCATAGGGGGGATGCCCTCAATTACTCATTTGCGCGAATCACGGAACCGCATGCGGATGCCTTGGTGATTACGATGGCCGTAGAAGGATGGGACGTTAAGCGGGTCCTTATTGATACCGGCAGTTCTTGTAATGTTATTACTCGGACTGCATTCAACAAGTTGGGAATTAATGACGAGCGAGTGGAACATACATTCATGGATGTAACTGGTTTTGGGGGTCAATCATCTCAAACAAGTGGACAGGTGGTGTTGGAAGCAGAAATGGGCGATAAGAATCTAAAATGGCGAGGTGATCTAGAATTCGCAATTGTTGATCTCCCGTTGGCCTACAACATAATTGTAGGGCGTCCGTTCCTATCGGAAACGGAGTCGCTCATCTCAATGAAGCATTTGACATTGCATTTGCCAACACACCAAGGGCGAGTCATAGTTGAAGGAGATCAACTTGTGTCTCAACAAGCCTATACATTGTCACTTGAACCAAAGCCAGATGAAGATGATAAAGTTGATGAGAAGTTGCCGGCAGAAGCATTAGGAGAAACAGAACTATTCGCCATCTCAAATGACAAGAATGTACGAATAGCGGCAGGACTCCCCGAGGAAACGAAGAAAGCCATTACGGAGGTGTTGATCCAATGCGAGTCGGCATTCGCCGCTCCGAATAAAGTGCTGAAAGGAATAAGTCCAGATATAGCAACCCATCGGTTGAATGTGGACAAAGGTGCAACCCCAGTGCGACAAAAAAAGAGCAGACACGCTCCAGAGCGGCAGAAGGCGATTGAAAAAGCAGTGGCAGATTTGCTAAAATCGGATGCGATTCGAGAAGTCACGTATCCGGAGTGGCTAGCCAATGTGGTGCTAGTCAAAAAGCCAAATGGAACGTACAGAATGTGCGTCGACTTCAAAGATCTGAATAAAGCATGTCCGAAGGATATGTATCCGCTGCCTAACATTGATATATTAGTAGATGGAACTGCAGGATTTGAGGCTTTATCGTTCACCGATGTGAAATCCAGCTACCACCAGATACCCATGGAGAAGGCGGATGAAATCAAGACATCATTCATAACTCATCAGGCAACTTATTGCTTCAAGGTGATGCCCTTTGGACTGAAAAATGCGGGAGCAACATATCAACGAATGATGAACAAAATATTTTCAGACAAATCGGGCGAGAACTTCTCGATCTATGTGGATGACATGATCATTAAAAGCAAGAAGATGCAGAACCACCCGAAGGACATTAAGGAAATCCTGGAAGTGCTAATCAAATATGGCCTCAAATTGAATCCAGAGAAATGCACATTTGGGGCAAGAGCGGGAAAATTCCTGGGTTTCATTGTTAGTGGCAAAGGAGTCGAGGCAAATCCCGAGAAAGTTAAAGCGGTAATGGAGATGAGGACACCGAGGAACATAAGGGAAGTACATAGACTGAACGGGCGGCTGGTGGCATTAGGGCGATTCATATCATGCTCAGCTAGGAGATGTCTACCTTTTTACAACACCATCAAAAAGTCTAAGTCCTTCGAATGGACGACGGATTGCCAAGAAGCATTCGAAGGGATAAAGCGACTGCTATGCTATCCGCCCTTAATGAGCAGGCCGGAGGATGGAGAAGATTTATTTCTTTACGTATCCGTCACCAGTATGGCGATATGCACTGTGATGGTGCGAGAAGAAGAGGGCCAACAATATCCAGTGTACTATGTGAGCAAAGTCTTGAAGGATGCAGAACTTCGGTATTCGAAGTTGGACAAAATGGCTCTCGCGGTGATAACCACGGCGGCTAGGCTAAAACCATACTTTCAGGCGCATACTATCATTGTGAGAACCGGAATTCCAATGCGGAAGGTACTGCAGAAACCTGACGCATCCGGCCGATTAATGGAATGGTCAATTCGCTTGGGGGAATTCGATATTCGCTACGAAGGAAGACCAGCACTAAAGGGTCAAGTACTTGCCGATTTCGTGAATGAATTCACGTGGGATGAAGATGAACGTCCAAAGGCACAAAAAGAAGAGTGGAGCATATTCACAGATGGGGCATTGTCCACGGATGGAGCTGGTCTAGGAGTCGTCATCAAAGGTCCGGAGGTTATTCGCCTGTACTATGCGGCAAAGTTAACATTCGAAACTACCAATAATGCCGCAGAGTATGAAGCAATGATATGCGGATTGAAGCTGCTTAATGAACTTACGCTAGAAAGAGTGGTGATCTACAGCGATTCTAAACTCATGATAAATCAGATCACAAAAAACTATCTGGTGAAACAAGAAGATCTGGTCAAATACCATCAGGTAGTAGGCAGATTGACGCAGGAGTTAACACACAAGGGAGTCATCTGGGAAATGGTGCATGTTCCAAGAGGCCAAAACACAAAGGCTGATGAACTGGCAAAAGCAGCGGCGAGTAGAGAACCATGGAATCAAAAAGCATGCAATTTGGAGATAAGATCTGCACCGGCATTTGAAGTCGATCAGATTATGGTCATTGAAGAGCTGGAAGATGATGAAGATTGGCGGATACCCATCCGCCAATATCTGGAGCAGGGAGATTTGCCGGATGACAAAAGCCTAGCCAGAAAGCTAATTGGACAATCAGCGAGATACTCAATTCGAGATGGAACTTTGTATCGAAAATCATATACATGTCCATGGTTGAAATGTGTTAGCCACAATGAAGGAGACTACGTACTGCGAGAACTCCATGAAGGAATGTGCGGCGCACATGAAGCATCCGCGGCGTTGGTAAGAAAAGTCAAGCTAATGGGATACTATTGGCCAAAGGTGATGGAGGATTCCCAGAAGATGGTAGCGGAATGTCACAGCTGTCAAATCCATGCGAATGAAAAGCACGTTCCCGGAGCCGAACAAATCTCTATAATGACGGCATGGCCATTCGCAACATGAGGAATCGATATAGTGGGTCCATTCCCAGAAACGACAAAGAAAAGGAAGTACTTGGTAGTCGCAGTTGACCACTTCAGCAAATGGGTAGAAGCGGAGGCAGTAACCGCTCAAACACCTGAACGAATGATCGAGTTCTTACGAGAGAACATTATCATGCGATTTGGAATCCCGCAAAAGCTTATAACTGACAACGACACCCAGTTCAACTGTGTCAAGTTCAAAGCATACTGCGAAAGCATGGGGATCAAGCATCATTTTTCTTCCGTAAACCATCCCCAATCGAATGGTATGACAGAGGTTACCAACAGGGCCATGATTCAAGGGATCAAGAAGCGGCTAGGCGATAAAAAAACAGGTTGGGCGGATGAGATACCCCATATGTTATGGGCATACAGAACTTCTGTAAAAGCAGCAACTGGCGAAACACCTTTCTCGCTGGTTTATGGAGCCGAAGCAGTCCTACCTGTTGAAATCAAGTCGCCTACAGATCGAATAATTTATTATTGCGACACACAAAATCCTATCAACATTAGAGATGCATTGGATTCTGTTGAAGAACGAAGAGAAAAAGCTTACATGCAAATGGCAGTATACCGCAATAGGGTCAAGAAATATCATGACAGAAGGGTGCGAAAAGTGATAATCAACGAGAATGACTTGGTCTTGAAAAAAGCGGATAAAATACAATCCAGAGATGGCAAAGGCAAATTAGGCGTCAACTGGATCGGACCATACAGAGTATCCAAGAAGCTGGGACCATCAACTTTTGAAATAGAAGAAATGAGCGGAAAAAAGCTCCCGCGCACCTGGAATCTAGAAAATCTGTGCCTATATAAACGGGCCGGGTAGTTCAGGGAAATGACGAGTACTCTTTTTCCTTTTATGAGTTTTTTCCCACTGGGTTTTCTGATAAAAGGTTTTAATGAGGCTTTGATCCCACACATTTCATATACCAATGTAACAAAAAGTCTTTTCTTTTATCAATAAAGATATTCAATTGTTGCATACAGCGTCTGAGTACGGATCCTTTTTAGGACAACCACTTCAGTGTGTTATCTACAAACAAAAGGCGGGTAAATCACGCAAAAACCTTATGGTTAAACTTAAAAACACATAAATGTGTTGCCTATTAAGAAAGGCGGATGCATGATTACGCATCACTCGCAAAAACCTTATGGTTAAACTTAAAAACACATAAATGTGTTGCCTCTTAAAGAAAGGCGGATGCATGATTACGCATCACTCGCAAAACCTTATTATTAACCTTATGATTATATTATTTTCGAAAGAAAAATTATAAGATAAGGCATAAAATTAAGCGAATTAACGAGTACTCAAAAAATTGCAAAAAGGGTCTGGCCACCCTAGCGGAAACGAAACTAAACTATGAGGAAATACAAATATGGAGTCGGCAAAAGGCAAGGGTCACGTATGAAAACAAAGGGCAATAAGGAATAAAACAACAATCGCACGTATAGGTAAAGCGGCAAGCAAAAGAAAATATATATATACGGGCAGTTTGTTACATACAACAGTCCAGATATAAATCAAACTATGCTACAGCTTCCTCTCCTTCACCCCTATGGCCCTCCTCGCCTTCAGCGGCTCCCTCATCTCCTCCAGTGGGCGGATCTGCTTCAAGCGAATCCTCAACCCTCGAATCAGTAACCGCTTCAGAGGGCGGTACCTCTTGCTCAGGCTGAGAAAGGTCTTGTGGTGCCTCTTTTTCCGCGTTCTGAGTAGGGATCTCGCAGCTAATTGGAGAGTTCTGAAAACTCTGCCAATCTAAGAAGAGTACCTCATCCATATCAGCATCCTCGGCTTCCAGCTTGTCCCACTTCTCAGTTAGATCCTTTTCGGGGATGGGAACCTTGGGGCAGCTAAGTACTCGATCTGGATGCCCATGCTCATAAGCGGCATGAATTCGCTCCCCATACCAATAGATGCGAGCACCATCTTCGGCTAGAATCTCCTCAGCTTTCTTCTTTTGCATCTCCAGAGCCTCCTTGGATGAATTTAGATCATCAAGGACCTTTTGCAGCTCGTCGGACTTAGCCTGGAGGGATCTGAGAGCTTCCTCCTTCTCGCTCATAACCTTCTGACAAGCGCCTTCAAGAGCCTTTACCTTCCCTTGGACATCATCATAAAGCAACTTCTGAGTCGCCAATTCAGTACCAAGGTTCTCCAACTCTTTGGCTCGTTCAGCATCCCTTTGGAGAGCGCCCTCCGCGAAATTGATAATCTGCATATAAGACGGCTCGTGAATAAAAAGGGCGAATAGAAACATGCGATTACTATGGACACAAGATCCTTGAAAGGGAATGACAAGCCTCTACCCCCAAAACAACAATATACCTCTGTGGCACGCTTTTCAATCCCCTCCATTGCAGTAGGAAGCGGTACTTGTTCTCGCACACGGGAAGCAGAGGGGAGCTGCCCAAGGACATTGCATATGGAAGAGACAATGTCCTTACAAGAAAAGCTCACGGACATACCAAAGGTCCTAGTCCACCACCCGCTGATGTCGGGAATCGGCTGCGAATGCATAAGGAGAAAGATCAAGAGAACAGCAAATAACTCATGAGGAAAAGTTAACAACATAAAAAAAGGGGGGAATGGATTGAGATACCTCGTGAATTGGAGTACTGCTCTTTCCTTTGGACGGGGCGGATACGGGTGTGCCGCCAACAGTGAGGGACACAGAGGTGTTTTTCTTTCTGGGACGAGAAGACTCTGTATCCGCATTATGCTTCCGCTTCCTAGTTAAGGGAAGGTCCTCGGAAGCAGAAGCTGGACCTTGTGAAACGGAGGCCCTTACGGGAGAAGCCGCCTCAATAGAAGTAATCGCCCCTCCAGGAGAATTCGCCCCTGCAACGGAAGTGGTCCCCGCCATCCGCCTCCTCCTTCTCGCTAGGGCTTTCGCCTCCCGATCTGCAGCGAGTTGAGATAAAGGATCACCCCTGCAAAGGGTTAAAAGAAATCATCAACTTGGAAATAAAAAAATACCTTGAACAAAAACGCGATAAGGGACATAGACAACGCGATCTCCCTCGCGGTAGGCAATTGCTACTCGGCTCCTTAGCATATGGAAGGCCTGATCATATGTCCATACGAAAGGAGGCGTACTCTTCAAGAACTTTATAACAGCGGATTCTTCCTCACTGGGGTAACCGAAGTTCAAACTCTTTACATTGGGCCGGCCCCAGCAGCGAAGGAAGTTTGGATTCCCTTCATTAAACTTGATAAAGAAGTAAGATTGGTCCCACTCGCGGATCTTGTTCAGCTTCTCGTCGAAACCATAGTAACCGCTCTGACGGATGAAAGTGAAATATCCCGCCGAACTTTTGAAATGATGAAGCTTGGAGAAAATTTTGAGCGAGAAGGGAACCTCCAGACAATCCGCCAGAAATTTGTCCAGAGTTAAGTCGGCCCATCCGTTGGGATGCAATTGACCAGGTGCGATTCCGTAACCGCCAAGGACGGAGGCAATCTCATCCGCCAGCGGATACGTGAAACCGCAGATAATCTGGGCGACGAAAATGGTGAAATACCCCTTTGGGTAGTCGCCCGGTCCTCTATCCTCCCCGGGAATGAGGGCTTCGAGACCTTGAAGCCAAGAATACTGCTCCCGCAAGTCATCAATTTCTCCTGACAAACTAGGCTTCCCGATCTGTCCTTCTTCGGTAGCAAACGAGGGGTTGGGACAGGTGGCGGAATCAACTTTTTTGGGTCAAAACCTAAACCCTCATCGGATGTATTCGCTAGGTGGAGGAAGTCGGCGGGATGAGAATCAGACCCAGGAGAGCTGGTTGAAGCTTCATCAACCATCTCATCGACCTCATGAGATACCTCGCGGACGTAATTTTCGTCGAACGGTGCGAAGTCGAGGTCAGGGTTCGACATATTGATGAAGAAAAATGAACAGAAGTAAAGAGTCGAGCGAGGTACAAGTTGTGGAAAGGAAAACTTACATATGAAAGACTACACAGAGAAGAATGAACGCGAAGAGGTTGATGCCGGAAAAGAAACGACGATGCCAGAAAAGAAACGATGGACAAGGAAATTCACAATTTTTGAATTTTGAATATCTAGACAAAAACGAAGAGTCCCCTATAAAAAGACCCTAAAGGGCTCTTGCCAAACTAAGGGGGAGGCATGTGATGACCCGCGAAGCCAAACCGGGCCGAATTCATTACACGGGCCCAGCCCATACTTAGACCCATAGTCTAGGATCGGATGGGACCCGAATAGAGCCCGAATAGAGGAAGCGGGTGAAATAAGTAAACTGCCCCGAATTCCTAAATGGAGCATCAAAACTCCCACTCAGAACAAACGATACCACGTTTGTTGCCACGAAAGCCACGAAAGGGACATGGCCTAAAAAGGAGTAACCGCCCTCGGAACGTGGCCTGGAAGGAGTAACCGCCCTCGGCGGTTACTTAAGAACACTTATAAAAAGCCATAAGGCCAAAGGGGAGAGGTACGTTCACATTTTTCCCCGTAATGCTATTATTACCAACCTTCATACAAAGAACTGACTAGATCGTCGGAGAGTTTTCCCGGAGATCCCGTCTCCGGTTCTATTTTGCAGGTAACTCCGGCGGAGATCATCAAATCAGATTCAACAAGTTATCAATATAATTAAGGAGAAATTCTAGTGTGAACCGGGACTAGTATGGTCCTCCCACTCAGATGATGACACATCATGATTATTTGAGTGGTCGGGACTAATACTAGTTCCAGTCTATTGTAGAAATTTTCTTAATTAAATCATACGTTTCGTTAGCATTGTTCAAAATCAAGATGCCTTCTCGAAATCGAGAATTCGCCCTGAGTTTTTCTAATTAGCCACTCTAGGTTTTTTATTGGCCACTAGGTGATTAGAATTATCATTTAGAATTTCGAATTCGAATATAATAATTAAAATTATTATTTAATAATATTTAAAAAATAAATAATTCAAATAAATAATTATTCAAATAATTATTTATTTTTTTATCACATTTGATACCACTTACGTGTGGTTGAAGAGCTAGATGTAAAATCTGTTGCGGAATAGAACTGGCTCTGATACCATATTTACTTTGGTAGTAATTCAAAATTCTATTTGACCAAATTTGTAATTAATCAACCCAATGTGGTCTATTTTTTCACCGCTTAGAGAGTCCGCTTAGTCCGTTTGGACGCCGTCTAGGCACCGCTTAAGCGACGATGAACAAAGAATATTTTTTATATATTATAATTCACTTTTGAACACTGTCGCATGCTTATTCATGAATTATATTTATTATTTTTGGATATTTCGGTTTAGTTGTGTTCTCTACTTATTTTCATGATATGGTTTAAGATTTTAAGAACATTGCTTTATAGCTTTTGGTGGATTATATTACTTGCGAACATTATATTTTGTTTGTTTCAATAATATTGTTGTTGAAATATTGATGTTTACATATTTTTAAAGATATATATTATAAATATACGTATTTTTCTATATTAAGTAATTTTATATTATTTTTTAGATAGTATAATACATATTTTAATTGAATTTAACAACTTATTCATTAACAAATAAAAAGTAGAAAAATACAATTTGATTAATTCCCGACTAATCCCAGATTAATTTTTGAAGGCCGTGTCCATCTGACTAGCGTTTACATGTTTTATAACCTTATTCGTTAGTTGAGCAGTACATAGCATAAGTTGAATAACTGAACCAACTCACGAAGCTAGATAGACAGAGGATAATTAGAGTTCCATTTAGAAAAGGGTTCTAAACCCTAGCATAATGTTGAGGCTTAAAAGTATCTTTTTAGTACCTACAGTTCATAGTTTAGGTTGTATCGCATGCTAAATTTATGCGAAGAGATGTCAGGTTCGATTGCTACAAAGAGGAGTCTTAAGTGTGACTAAACCACACTCAGAATTATCTCAATGAAAATATATGTAATCTATAAAAAAAACTTCTTTCTCATAAGAAAATATATGGTCGAACAATGTATTATACCAAATCACAAAAAGAAATTAATGTTGAAAATCTAGTCCTTTCAAAACGTTGACTACTATAAGAAAACTCCTTATCACCGATAGAAATAAATGAATATTTTTTTTTACGAAATACCGACATATAATTTCCATCGGCCATCACCAGCCCATATAACTACACATTTTTCCATTATGTTGGTAACAAGTGGCAAGATATGTCCCGCCAAGTGTCGCCAATAGAAGTAGTCGATGATAATATATGTCACTAAGAACATCTCTAATAAATGGTGTTTAAAAGAGTGTCAGCTGATATGATATTAGAATTGACAACTTTCAAATGATATCTACTATTGGAGTGTTGGTGGATGTAAAACAAGATTGCCAAACTTTTTTTAATATAAAAAAGTGATTTACTTGATTATTATTGGTGTACATTTTTTATGAGTCTCTTTTCTTTCACTATTGGTTAACAATATTTATAAATAAAATAAATTATATATAAAGTAATGATTTGTGGAGCCATTGTTGCAACCTTTAAAATGGCTTACTATGTGAGCATTTTTAACAAATGTTGCTAAGAGTGATGTGGATGATTAATTAATAAAATATTATAATTTAATATGATATGTTATATATTAGGGAGAATTGCTAAATTAGCCCCTTTTAAGGGGTTAGTTTACATTTCTAGCCTCTTTAAAAAAAATTACAAAACTAACATATTTCAACAGACAACTTCCATCTTTGCCCTCATCTTCTTCCTAAACAGAACTTCATCTCTCTAACGTATCAAACGCTGCGATAGGAAGAGGAGAAAGAACGAGAAGCGACGGCGGCACACTCAAAGAGGTGGAAAAGCGAAAGGCGGCGATAGAAAGAGGAGGAGAAGCGAACGACGAGGAGAAAGAAGGAGAAGCGAATGGCGGCGATAGGAAGAGGAGGAGAAGAAGGCGAACGGAAGAGGAAGAAGGCGACCCTTTTTTCGGCAATTTCGTCCCAATATATATTGTTTCTCTTCCTTTTTCATGTTTTTCCTGGTCGTGTGAACCCCAAAAATAGTGGTATTGTTATCTGAAAATGCATTTTGGTTGGAATATCAGTTTCAGATTTTTCCCCGATAGTATCGATATCTGTAGATATTTGTAGATATTTATAGATATCTATACATATTTGTAGATATGTGTTGTCGATATCGATATGTGTTGTCGATATCGACAAATATCTATAGATATTGTAGATCTCTGTAGATATTTGATATTGTATTTGTAGATATCTATAGATATTTATTGTCTATATCGATATGTGTTGTCGATATCGATAAATATCTACAGATATTGTAGATATCTGTAGATATTTGTAGGTATTTGTAGATATGTGTTGTCGATATCGACAACACATATCTACAAATACAATATCTATTTGTAGATATGTGTTGTCGATATCGACAACACATATCTACAAATACAATATCTACAGATATCTATAAATATCGACAAATATCTACAGATATCGACACTATCAGAGAAAAATCCGAAACTGATATTCTAACCAAAATGAATTTTCAGATAACAATGCCACTATTTTTGGGGTTCACACGACCAGGAAAACATGAAAAAGGAAGAGAAACAATATATATTGGGACGAGATTGCCAGAAAAAGGGTTGTCTTCTTCCTCCTCTTCTGTTCGCCTTCTTCTCCTCATCTTCATATCGCCGCCATTCGCTTCTCCTTCTTTCTCCTCGTCGTTCGCTTCTCCTCCTCTTTCTATCACTGCCTTTCGCTTCTCCACCTCTTTGAGTGTGCCGCCGTCGCTTCTCGTTATTCCTCCTCTTCCTATCGCAGCGTTTGATACGTTAGAGAGATGAAGTTCTGTTTAGGAATAATGAGGGCAAAGATGGAAGAATTTATTGAAATATGTTAGTTTTGGAATTTTTTTTAAAGGAGCTAGAAATGTAAACTAACCCCTTAAAAGGGACTAGTTTAATAATTCTCCCTATATATTATCACTCTTTAAAGCAACCTCTATTAGAGATGCTCTAATGTATAAACAATTCTCTAAAATTATTATGGACTATAAGTACAATAAATAGGCTTTAGAATATCTCTAATAAACTTTTAGTTAATTCTCTAAAAATAATATAAAAAAAATTTGCTCGTAAAACTTAAGATATTAAAATAGATAACCTATCATTCTCCAGTAATACTCCGTGTATTCTTTATTTATTTTATGTTATTACTAAAATTATTATCCATTATATTTACCAAAAAGAAAGAATCTCAATAATAAAGTATTAATAAAAAAAATATGAAATTGGAAATGGAGAGGCTCGAAATTACTACTCTTGATAATTTGAGGATAAATTAAAAATCTTTTAAAGTTCAGAAACTTTTCAAAATTCAATTTAAAAGCACAAAAAAGAAAAAAAAGGCTCTGTTAGAAATAGCTTCATAATTTAAAGGCCAAAATCATCATGAGATCCCTAATCTTTCATTATTTGATGCATTAAGCCTTCAATCTTTCATTTAGACATATTAAATCTCTAATCTTTCATTGTTTGGTGCATTAAGCCCTCGATCTTTTATTTAGACACATTGAGCTCTTGATCTTTCATATATGGGTGTATTAAGTCCTTTTGTAAATCAATTTATATATTGATGTATTAAGAACTTGTTTGGTTCAACTGTTAGCTAGTAGATGTTGTTGTGGATGTTAGCTGTTAGAAATAGCTCCTTAATTTAAATTGCTTGAATGGAAATCATGCATCATTTCTTCCTAGCTAATGGCACAAGATATTATGAAGAAGAAAAAAAGGCTTCTAGATAAGATAGATATTTTTATAAATGAATGGACCCCATAAATAGATGATCGCATTCATACATGCACAAATCGAAATAGAAAAGTAAAACTCCTGCTCAACTTTATAATTAATAAACTATAGTAGTAGTGTTTTAGGCTGCATTTATAATTCAAAAAATGTCACCAAAATTCTGGTGTAAAGTAGTGCAAAACTGAGATTAAGTTCATGAATGAGCTAAAGTGAGCGTGGATCCACCTATAACTGATAAGTTACTGGGTTAGGTTATGCTTACTTTGTTTTTGACAAATAAACAAAGTAAGTCTTACTTTGTTTTTACCACCATTAAATGAATCTACTTTGTTAAAGTCCTTCATCATCCAATGATGAAGAAAACAAAGTAAGCTTTACTTTGTCAAAAACAAAGTAACCATAGAAGGCACCATAAGTTACTATCTCCGACATTATATATATATGTTTAGGAGTCGCAATTATCACGCCATTATAAATGAGTCAATGTTATTTTTTTTTTTTGGTAGGAAAAGGAAAGGAAAAACAACAACAAAAAAACACCCAATCAAGGGATTAGCCTAGAAAAGCTAACCCCAATCCTATCATCCAAAAGGAAAGGGAAGAGAAACCCAGGGGGATCAGGAAGGGTAGAGACTCCAAGTAAACCGTCATGAGCAGCTGCCGCCAAACGATCAGCAACACGATTTTGCTCTCTGAAGACGTGACAGAACTCAAAACTCTCAAAGGAGGAGCAAAACCTTCTAATAGCTTTTATAAGGTTGCTATTCTTCAAACTCGGGGCATGACTGTCCTTAATCATATTAATGGTCTCCAGATTATCCGATTCAATAGTCAGACTCTTAATACCTAGCCTACCAGCCAGCTTGATCCCAGTGAGGATGCCCCAGAGCTCAGCAGAGAAGGAAGACCCCAAACCCAAATTCTGGTAAAAACCTGAAAGCCAAGCTCCTCCAGCATCTCTGAGAACTCCTCCTGCTGCAATTTTACCATTACTGAGGCAAGAGCCATCAGTGTTCAGTTTCACCACCCCTTCTCTGGGCCTAACCCAACTAACCAGGTGGACACTCTTACTCAGGGAAGAGCTGGCCAGGGAATCACCTTTAAAACTGTCCAAAATGGAGAAGAACTTATTGGAGAAGAATTCAACTAAGTTTGGCACGAAAATAGTTTTACTACCAAAAATTTCCTCATTTCTCCATTTCCAAATTTGGTGACAGATAATGGCAAAGAAGATGTCACCATGCTCCATGAACGAGAGGAGCTTACCTTTAACTCCATCAGAGAACCAAACATCTTCAGGATGGGCCAGGAAGGAAGATAAAGAATTAGGAGGAAGAATATTCCTCCAAACCTCTTTACTCTTTGAACAATCCCTCAGGGCATGGCATAAGGACTCAATATGGTCCCTGCATCTACTACAAGCTCCAGACTCCGATAAATGCCTCCTGTGCCTATCCATTATAAATGAGTCAATGTTATTTTAACACAAAATCTTGATTTTATCACATATTTCCAAATCATATATAATTTTAAAAACGTTTGTTTTGAGAGTTTGAGAAAAGGACAATTGCGAAAAATGTTTCATTTTTTTTTGTTAGTTTTTATTTTCTTTTTTTTTTTTTTTTTTTGGTAAGAAGGGAAGAAAAAAAACAAACAAACAAAAACCTAACCCGGGATCAGTCTAGGAAGACTGACCCCAATCCTATCCTCAAGAAGAGAAGGTAACAGAAAAGAAGGAGGAACGGAAAGGGTAGAAACACCTAACATCCCCCCATGCCCAGCAGCTGCCAAGCGATCCGCCACGCAGTTTTGCTCCCTATAAATATGGGAGAAGGTAAGAGAATCGAAGGCAGGACGAAGCCTCAAGATGGCTTTAATGAGATTCTGACTCTTAAGACAAACAGCATGTCTATCCGAAATCCTGTTGATAGCCTCCAAGTTGTCAGACTCCACCGAAAGTCTTTTAACACCCATGCGAATGGCGAGTTTAATGCCAGACAAGATCCCCCAGAGCTCTGCAGTAAAGGAGGAGCCCGTACCTAAGTTATGGGTAAACCCAGCCAGCCAGGCGCCACCAGCATCCCGAAGAACTCCACCAGCAGCAATTCTGCCATTACTAAGGCAGGAGCCATCCGTATTCAACTTGACAACCCCTTCCCTGGGCTTCCTCCAACCAACTAACTGGACCTCTTTAACCGGAGAGGGGTGAACCAGGAGCTCTCCTTCAAAACTCTTTGTAATAACAGAGAGTTTTTTCGAGAAGTAAAACCGGAGGTCAGGAATAAAGACAGTCTTCTCAGCAAATAACTCTTCATTCCTCCATTTCCACATTTGGTGACAAATAATAGCGAAGAGAATAGCCCCGTGCTGCATACTGGCCAACAAATTCCCATTAACTTAGTTTTTATTTTCTTAATACACTTATTCTTTTTATTTTATTTTATTTTTGAATTTACTACAAACTCCTCTAATCTTATTACTCAACTCCATTTTCTATTCGGTTTTCTCTCCTTTATTACCTATCCTATCTATCCTTTTAATAAAATTCTATTTTAGTTTCTATTTTACTTTTTAATTTTCATTTCCATCCATATAATTATTTATTTATTTTTTAATCTCTAAATTATTTTCATGTTCGATCCTTATATTTATATATTTTTAATTTTTTTTCGAAAAATATATATGGCTAAATTTTACTTTTTAATTTCTGTTTTGGTCCTTATACTGGTTTATTTATTTATACTTTTTTTTATCTCTATACTAACTTCATTTTTTTTATCATTTTACTTATTTCTTTTTGTCTTGGAAAATAATTTTGATCAAATATTTTGTTTTATCATATTAGATAAGACGCGATGACCGAACGAGAGAAAATCGCACAGCGTGAACAAGGACGGGAAAGCGAGAGCGTGGGGGTGAGGCTTCGGGAGCGCTCCCGATCCGGCGGCGGTCCTGCGAAGGAGGATCTGGCGAGGGAAGGGCGGACGGAGGAAGGGCTTCGGAAGGTAGAAGGGGAGTTTGAGGCGCTGGGTCCGCGCGGTGGGCGGAAGGAGGATGGCGATGGGGGCGACAGGAGGTGTGGATCTGGTTTGGATGGAGCGGCGACGGTCGGATCTGCAGTATAAGCGGCGTTGATGGTTCAGATGGCGCTGGTGCACTGGGAGCGGATCGGTTCGAAGTTAGAAAGGGAGAAACTAGGGAGGCGGGTGCATCGGTTTTGGAAGGGATGGTTAGGGAAGGCGGATCTGGAGGGGATGTCGGATCTGGTGGTATCAGGCGGTCTGGACAGCTAGACATGGCATCGACACAGCCCGGGAAAACCTTAAACTCATCCTTGATTCCAGGAAATATGAATTTGTCTTGGAAGGATACCGTTACGGGGATTGTGGAAGAGAATAATTGCATTATAGAAGGGATGGTGGATGAGGAATGGGATGAATTTCTGTCAGATTCAGATATTGATGATGATGAGCAAGTTGATCCTTTGTGTCCTATTATCCGTCTATCGTCAGCTGAAAAACATTCACTTCGGTCCAAATGGAAATGGTCCTTAATTGTGACTGTCCTTGGGGAAAAAATTGGCTATAACTATTTTGCATAGAGAATTCGTGCTCAATGGGCAAAAAAAAGGGAAAGTCACTATCACGGACTTGGAAAATGATTACTATGTAATTAATTTTACACAGGCCGAAGATTATGAAGCGGTTATCAATGATGGACCCTATATCATATCTAACCATGTTCTTGCCATTAGGCCTTGGGTCCCTAATTTTAACCCAAACGATTGTTCAATTAACAGGATTCTAACTTGGGTGAGATTCCCAGGCCTTCCGATTGAGTATTATAATGAAATCTTCTTAAAAAAGATTGCTGGGCTTGTTGGAAAGGTCCACCATGTGGATAAAACCACTATTGATGCTGAGAGAGGTATGTTTGCCAGGGTTTATATTGATATTGACCTAGCAAAACCCCTTTTGTCCAAATTTTGTCTACAAAATACTATCTATTTCATTGAGTATGAAGGGATTCATAATATCTGTTATGAATGCGGGCTGTTTGGGCACAACTATGAGGGTTGCCTTAAAAAGAAGAAGGAATGTGAGGTTGTTGCGGAGCCTGCTTTGGTTAGGAAAGAGGGGATCCAAGGGGATGGGAGAAACTTTGGTCCTTGGATGGTCGCCAAGCGTTCCGGGAGAACAAGGACGCGTGCTCCAGTGGCCCATAATCTTCCTCTTGACATTGCTAGTAATCAGAGTCTAATCCAGAAGGATGCATGAAGGAAGGAGTTGCCTAGTCAGAAGAATTATGCTGTCTCTGGCAATCCTTCATATGGATGCTCGGGATCTAGGTTTGGGGTTCTTCTAGCAGGGGAAAATCAAGAACCTGGTCCTACTAATGAGCAACCTGAGTTGGAAATGCCAGACCTAGAACCTGTTGATCCTGTTGTTAACAATATGGATATGGTTAATCCTTTGTTTGAAGCCAAAGATGCTCCCCAGGGTTATTCTCAGACTCAAATTCTTCAAACTTCGGGAAGGAGTAAAGAGGTTAGTCATCCTAAACTCAGTATTGAGACTAGGAATGGGAAAACCATTGGGGTGAATAAAATAAATACAAAAAAGCAGAAGGGTAGTCAAAAGAATTTCCAAAATTCCTTTAGTACCTTAGAAAAAAGGGGGGCGACAGGTACCGCATCTAGGCTCTTAGGAGCCCCGAATAAATATCTGGCTTAGCTGGGCGGGCCTGGGTTTGCTATCCTCTCTTGATGGATCTGTTCATTTGGAATGTTAGAGGAGCGGCAAGCAAGGCGACCCGTATCTATGTGAAGGATTTAATTAAGCAGTTCAATCCTTCTTGTTTTGCTTTATTAGAAACTAAAGTCAGTGGAGCTAAAGTTGATGAGGTGGTTAGTGTTTATAAAAGTTGGAAGTGTGTCATGTCGGAGGCCTTGGGCCGGGCTGGTAGGATTTGGCTTTTCTGGAAGCCAAATCCTGTTCTATTTGATATCATAATCATGGATAGACAATTTATTCACAGCAAAGTTTCTTATCCTGGTAATAAGCCTTTCTTTATTACTATTGTGTATGCTGATCCTATCTTTGCTAATCGTAAACGTCTTTGGGAGGCATTGTATTCTTTAAGTACGGGTATGGTGGATGCTTGGTTCATCGCTGGTGACTTTAATGACATTGCTCTTATGAGTGATCAAAGAGGGGGAAGGAATCATTATATTAATAGGTGCCTTAATCATAAATATAATATGGATCTTTGTGGTCTGTCGGATCTTGGGGCTGCTAGTCATAAGTTTACTTGGAAACGTAATAGTACCTTTGTTCGGTTGGCCAAATTTTATGCTAACACTGTGGCCCTAAGTAGGTTCCCTGAAGCTACTGTGCTGAATCTCCCCTTTCGTCACTCTAATCATTGCCCAATTTTAGTCAGATTGGTTAGAGCTCCTCGTTCTAAAGGGACCAAACCTTTCAGGTATCTGGTGGCTTGGGAGTCTCATCCCGAGTTTAAGAATTTTGTTCATGATAATTGGAAGCCCCAGTCCAACGTGCTTATGGCTGCAGAGGGTTTTAAAAGTAACATGGTGGGTTGGAATAGGAACATTTTTTGCCACATTATCAAACGGAAACAGAAAATTCTGAGTAGGATGGAAGGCATTCAACGTATCTTGGAGGCCAAATTTGACCATAGCTTGAGTTGTCTCCTTAGATCCCTCCAGAATGAGCTGGAAGCAGTGCTGAGGCAAGAAGAGTTGCTTTGGTTTCAGAAATCGAGGAAAGCTTAGATTAAGGATGGGGATAGGAATACAAGGTATTTCCATCTTTCTACTGTTATCAGAAGACAGAGAAATCGAATTGATGCAATGAAGGATCCTAATGGGAATTGGGTTTATGAGGATGAGGAAATTCGTCTCTTGGCCCTCAACTTCTATAAAGACTTATTTAAAGAGGACCCGGTGGATTTGGCTTGAGCTCTTACCAGAACTACGTTTCCTACGGTTGGTGAGGATAAGATTATTGATGCTTTTCACCCTATTGATCAAAAAGAGATTAGTCAGGCAGTGTTTAGCATTGGAGCTACTAAAGCGCCAGGGATTGATGGGCTTCCGGTCGGGTTTTACCACAAACATTGGGATACTGTAAAAGATGGTATTTATAGCTTCGTCAAAGGGGTTTTTTAATGGGGTGGAGGATATTAGGCTTGTAAATAGAACTCTTCTGGTCCTGATTCTAAAAGTGGATAAACCTTCTTCCTTCTTACAAATGAGGCCTATTAGCCTGTGTAATGTGCTTTATAAGGTGATTACCAAAATTGTGGCTAATAGACTTCGGTGTATCCTACCTGATATTATTATCCAAAACCAAGGTAGCTTTGTCCCGGGCAGACAGATGGTGGACAATATTATTATCGCTCAGGAGATGGTTCGTTCGATGAAAGTTAGAAAGGGTAAGCGTGGTATTGTGGCCCTGAAACTGGATATGGAGAAAGCTTATGATCGACTGAACTGGAATTTTCTTCTTGATAGTTTGGGAAAAGATGGAATCTCGGATACTTGGAAGAAGTTGATTGAGGTTTGTATCTCTTCTCCTGTTTCCCAAGTTTCTATTAATGGTGATTTGTTTGAGGAGTTTTCTCCATCCCGGGGCATTCGTCAAGGGGACCCTATGAGCCCTTTCTTATTTGTAACAGCTATAGAAAGGTTATCTCATCTCATCCAAGATGCTGTGAACTCTGGAAGGCTCCATCCAGTTTCTATTAATAGATTCTGCCCCCCGATTACCCATCTCCTCTTTGCTGATGATGTTATGTTATTTGTTGATGGAAGTGAGGAGCAAATTGGGGTGATTATGGATATCCTGTCCAGCTTTTGTTCTGCTTCAGGCCAGAAGATTAATATCCATAAGTCTAGAATGTTATGCTCTAAGAATATGGATCCTAGGATTTGCAAGAAGTTGAGTGAGATTTCTGGTATTTCTCTTACCAAAACTCTTGGTAACTATCTGGGGGTTCCTCTCCATAGTGATAGAGAGTCAAAAGCTTCTTTTAAAGAAATCTTTGATAGGACTAATAATAATTGTGCCAGTTGGAAAGCTAAGACCCTTTCCCTTGCGGGTCGTCTTACTCTGATCCAGTCTGTAAATGGTGTCGCCCCTAATCATTTAATGCAAGCTTGTAAGCTGCCTGAGCCGGTTCTTAATAGCCTTGATAAGATCAACCATCGTTTCCTATGGGGGAACTCAGAATAGGGGAAGAAAATTCATTTGGTTCCCTGGAAAGAGGTCTGCCAACCTAAGAGTAGGGGTGGTTTAGAGATTAGACAAGCTAAGGATAATAATAATAAAGTGCTTCTGATGAAGCTTCTTTGGAGGATGTGGCAAAATCTGGATGCTCTTTGGGTTCGGTTATTGTGTGGGAAGTACAGGAAGGACAAGATTTTTGGGGGTCCAAAAGAGAGAGTTCCTAATTGCTCTTTCTTATGGAAAGGGGTGAATGCTGTCTTTTTGGAGTTCTGCTCTGGGATTGGTTGGTCGGTGGGCAATGGAAGATCAATTAGTTTCTAGAATGATACCTGGCTTGGGAAGGAACCTTTATCGGAAGTGTGTACTAACCCGGTGCCTCTAGAGATCCGTAGTTGTAGTATCGCTGATATGGTGGATTTAGAGGGAGATTGGGTTTGGTCAAGATTCGAAGCTTTCCTTAATCTGGAAACGCTCATGAGGATTCGTGGAGTTAAAGTTAGTGGTCAAGATGAGAATGGGGATAATTACTGTTGGTCCCTAACAAACAATGGTAATTACTCGTGCAAATTTGCGTTTGGGGCCTTCTGTCTTAACTCGGATATTCTTCCTTCAAACTCTTGGAAGAAGATTTGGGCCTTAAAAGTTCCATATCGCATTAGGAGCTTCCTTTGGCTTTGCGCAAAGAACAGGTTGCTTACTAATGTTGAAAGGAAGATGTTGGTCCCATGTGATTAGTTCCAAGGGGGGGTTAGGAACTAATATAACTTTTTCGTTTTAATTATGCTGACTTAATATAAATCTTTGAGTTTCACAACTCAGTTTTGGTCAGCACGGCCGAGTGATACGTAAGACGGATTTAGTCAGATACTGACTAGAACTGTTTTACTTGAGAGTTGGGAAATGACATTTTGTGGTCAGCTTCCAACTCAACACTCTGATCTACTCAGTGTCAGCTTGAACAATTTATATACTGAGTAAATATAGCAAGCAATACATACAGATATATATTGAGAGAGAGATAGAAATTACTCAGCACAACTTATCCTGGTTCAGCCTCTCCGCCTACGTCCAGTCCCCAGAATTCCTCCGGGCTTTTTCAATCCAATACTGAGCTCTTTAAAGGTAGAGCACAAACCGTTCACAAGGCAGTTGAATATGCAAGGGTACCGTCCTCTATTCGTCTACTCAACTCCCACTAAGTGCTATAACCGAACACCTAGATTTCTCTACCACTGAGTACTTAAAACCGAGTACTCAGCACAACTCCCTCAATTCTACAATTGATACAGACTTGTTCTTTTTCAGACAAAGAACACTTTAGATGATTACAAAATCAATCTAGCTTTTACATAGAGATAGAAATTTGGTGTAAGATCTTTTTCTTGTTTTGATGTGCTTTGTATGTATACTCTTGTATTTTTCGGCAAAGGATCCAAGAACTGCACTTGTCCTTTTATAGTTGAGGTCTGAAGACACAATCATTTGAATCCGGAATTATCCGTTGGATTCAAACGGCTTTTTCTTGCGACATGTTCTGGTCAGCTTCAGATTTGCAGGCCAATCCTATCGTCTGAATTCCGCAGCCGCCAGGCTTGTCTTCTTCTCGCAGGTTTGTCTTCTTGTGCAGGTTTCGTCATTTAGCCAGCGGACATTTGACCCATGCATCTCGAAACTATATCCATGCATAATTCCAAAGCTTTTGAATTGGTGCAGATCACTGTCGGATCTTGTCTTTTAGCAAACGGATCATTGGTGCTGTCCTAAAATAATTTAGCATGACTTTGATAACCGTTGTCTTTGATTGTCGCCAATTCCGATACTGAGTTGCCTTTCACTCAGCTTCCACGGTCAGCTTCGTTCTACAAGATATAGTTCCGAAGAAGACTTCTCTTCTTTTATGCTGAGTTGCTTTTCACTCAGCTTTTGTGATCAGCTTCATTTGTAAGCTTCGATTCTGAAGAAGACTTTCCTTCTTTTGTACTAAGTTATTCTTTACTCAGCCCGCGCTATGTTGTCATGTTGACTATGTTCTGTCTTAATTTGATTCATGTTCTTATAAATATTTTTATACTCAACATTGAACAATCGCATTAGTACAATTAAATCAAAGCACTTAAATTTAATTGTCTTACTCATGGATTATTTTAAATAATTTTGTCAAATCAAAATTATGTTGGAAAGGTGTTTCAACAAACTCCCCCATTTTGATGTTGGCAAAATTTTTAATTATGAAACTCAGTTTTGACATTCCCCATGATTGAATTGCCTTACATTCTTCTGAAATTACTCCCCCCGTAAAGGTTGCATCCATTATCTTAACTTAACTCTAAACCTTCTAAGATTTAATCGAGTAAAAGGTAAGACATGCCTATACTGACTTAGTTCAATTCTAGATCGTCCAAGATCTAATTCAGGTGAGCCTAGGTCAGCTTTCAGAAGAAGTCAATACTTGGAACATGTATTTACTTAGTTTGATACACGGTCAGTTTAGGTATCAGAGAGATTATATCTATGAATTTATGTATCAGAGTAAATGTGTGTTGAGAGTTTCATGCATGTTCCTTTTTAAGTTCGATTGTTTGTTCATTTAAGACAGTTCAGCATATAGCACATTTAAGTAAACATCATATGTAGATAAGTCAGTTTAAATAAAAGAAAAATGCTTAAAATAGATAGATGGTTAGTCAGCATACAAAAATAGAAAACGCCAAAACCAAATACTACAAGTCAAGTTCTAATGACTAGTCTATTTCTTTCTGTTAACTTGGGCTTCATGGGCAGGATTAACTTTGCCTTTTCCATTGGCGTTTCTCTGTTGCTGCTGACTACCAGATGCTTCTCCTGCTTCCCTTGATTTGTGCTGAGTTCCATCAGCTTGTTCTTTCTCTCCCGTTTTGCCAGCATCGGGCGGAGGAGGAATGAAGGTGTCATTCAGAACAACACGAGTCAATCTCACTAAGTATGCCTTAAGCTGTTTTGTGCTCTCCCTGAGACCATCGAAGACAGGAACGCCATCATCTATAATGGATCCGGGGACTCGAATAGATGCACTAAGCATACTGAGAATATATTCTTGTGATTTCCCAATCCAGGTCAGTGTGTCAGTCAGCCTAGCATAAGCTTGATGATACATTTTGAGCAAGGCCGAATCGTAGAACTGACGTTGAGCATTCGTGTGGCGCACATGTTTGAAGGTGGCTTGGGAGTATTGCAGGATCTCATTTATTTTCACCAAGTCAGTATCCATCTCTTCCCTACTCAAGTTGAGTAGATGGATAGCTTCGCTAATTTGCTCGATCGAACACTGGGAAGAGGAGGAAATTAGTGCACGAGTATCGGTCAGCTCAGAGTGTAGCTTGGTGAAGTGGTGGTCAACCTCAGCAGAGGTAGCATATCCCATGTTTACTGCAGACAGAGCATTTATTTGGCCTTGGAGGGAATCCATGTGATTCACCATCATTAACTGCAGTTCAGCCAGCTTCACTATGGAGTCTTGCTTGGGTTGTTGAGATTGAACAGTTGTCATGACACTCACAAGATCTTTGAGACCCTTGATCTCATTCAGGAGCTGAGTGACAGAAGAAAGTTGTGTTGACTCAACATTAACGAACCCAGCAACATCGGCATGAGAGAGAGTCAAATCCTGGAGAATGGATTGAGCTGAGTCAATGATTCGACGCCCAGACTCAGTAGCATTTAGGTAGGCATAAGTTGCCTCAGGAGTTCGCTCAGTGGCCGGTATTTGAGTAGGTTGCTTTCTAGTACCAGATGGGCCAGCATGATCAACAGCTGGACTTTTGTTCAGATCAGCAGTAGGGACTGACTGTTCAACATTCTGCGTTTCAAGATTAGGAAAAGGTGGATTGGCAGAGATATTGACCTGGTTAACATCGGTTTGAAGTTGAGTTGGTGCAGGAGGAGGCAACTCAGCATTGTCATGAGCAGGATTTTCCTTTTCTCGCTCTCCATCAGCTTGGACTTCGAGCTCTTGCTCTGTAGGGATTGGATTTTCAGGGGTCTTGGCTTGTTCCTTAGTATGAGTAACAGAGGCTTGCTTTTGTGTGAACTGATCCGGAGTTGGCTCTATGACGGAGGAGAAGAATTCATACTGAAGTCCAGTTACGTCAGTAATTGGTTCTCTAAGTGGAGAATCAGCCAATAGGTCTAGGGAGTTGGACCTGTAAGCTTTGCGTTTAAAATGCTTTTCAGAATTGACCGTTCTGGTTGGAGGTGAGGGGTCAACAGCAATTGAGTCAAGAGACTCAGATGAAGAATTGAGCTCTATAGCAGCATTAAGGCTTCTCACAGTTTGAACTCTTACTGTTTGGTCAGCTTGTAGTTCAGTTGGCTCAGCATCAACTGACTTAGTTTGCTCAGCAGCATCCTTATCTTGCTCATCATCAACGTTGGCTGTTCGCTCAGCTTCAAACTGTCCTCCAAAATCTCCCAATTCTTCTTCCTGTTCAGAGGGTGTTTTCTCAAGATCAATCTCTTGACTTCTCACAAAGTGTAAATCTTCAGAGATTACACAACCAAGAGGCAGGGCATCGATCGGGGTTAGACCAGACACTTTCTTCTTCTTCCTCAGAGGTGTCTCTGGAATTTCCTCACTTTCGTCTTCCTCAGGCTCAACTGGCCTTTCTCTACCGACTTAGGTACCTGTTGTCCTTGCTCAGCATCAATTTTCTTAGCACTGGAGATTATTCTTAGCTTCTTAGGAGCTGTGTTGACATCCTTTGCTGACTGATCATCTTTTCTCTTTTTATCCTCCTTAGCGTGGTCAGTGCGGGCTTGGTTTACTTTCTTTCCCTTTCTAGTCAGCATGCCCTTTGTCCCTTTAGCCACATCATCTGCTTCCTCTGTTACCGTCCCCTTTCCTTTCTTGGGTTTAATGGGTTGGTCATAGGCCAAACCGAACAGTACAGCTGCAGTAATTTCTGTACCCCAAACATTTATTTCCTCAACCAAGTTCACTCTGTAGTCTTTGAGTATCTTGGTGATTAGTGAACCTAACCTGAGTGTGCCTGTACTTCGTTGGAAAGCACCGATGAGGAACACATGCATGTTGAGTGGCTGGTAGGTCAGCATGTGCCAAATGAAGCACTGCTCGAAATTGGACACTGAGGATGTGGAATTGACCTTTGGGAAAATGAAGTTCGTCAGAATATAATGGGACATCTTCTGATTCTGACCCATAGAAGTGCTAGCGATTTCTCCTTTGTGATATTTCGGTTTACAGAACTCCACGGGATAGTCAATTTTGGTGTGGTCATTCGTGGTTCTGAGTTTGGTGCCTTCAGTGGTCAGTTTGAGGAGTTTAGCGAGATAGGGAGGATTGACGAAGATTTCCTTCCCTTGGACCTTGGTGACCATGTAGTCACGGTTATCATCGGCAACCCGTAGATTTGAGTAAAATTCCATTACCAGTTCTGGATAGGTGGCTTCACGAAAGGAAAATAGTCCGGTCTAGCCATTTTTAGAGATCCATTCATATAAAGGTTTTCAAGCTTCAACAAACCCCTTTGAGAACCAGTGGGAGTGGTAGATCTTGTATCCCCTCACGCTGTTGTAAACTGGAGAATAGGTTCTTTCTGGTTCTTTCTTTTCCTTCTTCTTCTTCCTTTTTGAAGAGGTTGCGAGGTCAGCTTGGGGGCTCTTGCTCAGAGTTTGGTCATGCTGACCTTGTCCTTGAGACTTAGTGGGAGTTTCGACGTATTCCTGCTGAGCAGGAGATGGAGGGTTTTCATCGGAGTGATTGCCGTCATAATCAGCTCCGGAGATGTTTTGGGAATCCGACATGATTTTTAGGGATTCTTTTGAGAGTATTTGAAGATTAGGGATTTAGATAGAAATCAATTTGCTAGAGATTTCAAAGTGTAAAGAGATGTGAGTGGGAATTCGTCCATTATTTATAGAGGGTCGAGTTGATCTGGAACGTTGGAGTAGCCGTTTTACCTCGAGATGATCAAACGACAATAATCTGGCATTTATGACATGTTCGGCGCATTTGTTTTCTTAATTATTGCGATTACATCATCCTAGGTGGCTATTTATGGCGCGTGTGCTAGCATTTAATGTTAAATGGATTTTACTTAGTATTTGGAATTCTAAACGTTTGAAATACTAAGTGCTCAGTTTTACGTAGAAGAGATTTTCATACAGAAGTAACTCAGCCTGTAGTAATCACTCAGCATGTATGTCTAGTCAGCATAAGGTGATTCTATGTTATTCAGTTTAGCTCAGTTTGAGTAAGTTACTTAGCATGCAATAGCTACTCGGCATATAGTATAATCAATCAATATTGATCAAGAATTTATTAAATGGGATTACACATACCGATAGCTTCCCTTAATATGCTGAATTGCTCACGAGCCAGAGGCTTAGTGAAGATATCCGCAAGCTGTTCATCTGTTGGTACGTAGGTCAGCTTGATCTCACCCTTGAGTACATGGTCTCTGATGAATTGATGCCTTATGCTGACATGCTTCATCCTGCTGTGTTGGATTGGATTTTTGGATAGGTCAATAGCACTTTTGTTATCGCACTTGACTTCAATTGTTTTTGTTTTGACTCTGTAATCCTTAAGCTGTTGCTTAATCCATAAGACTTGGGCCACACAGCTTCCAGCAGCAATGTACTCAGCTTCAGTTGTAGACAGGGCAACTACTGAACCAAGACACTAGACAACTTCCAAGGAAATGACATCCTCCAGAAGTACTCTTACGCTCTAGCTTGTCCCGTCCGTAGTCAGCATCAGTGTATCCAATGAGTGTGAAGTCATTTGAGTTTGGATACCACAAACCTGCATTAACTGAGCTCTGCAAATATCTAAAAATTCTTTTCACAACTATAAGGTGTGATTCTCTGGGGTCAGCTTGGTATCTAGCGCAATAGCATACTGAGTACTGAATATCAGGTCTACTAGTAGTAAGATAGAGTAGAGAGCCAATCATACCTCGATATAACTTACTGTCTACTGACTTACTTTTCTCATCCGTGCACATGACAGTATCAGTACCCATTGGGGTTGATATGGATTTGCAATCTTCCATATCGAATTTTTTTAACATTTCTTTGGCGTACTTAGACTGACTAATGAAGATGCCATTCTTCCCTTGCTTGATTTGAAGTCCAAGGAAGAAGTTGAGTTCGCCCATCATAGACATTTCGAACTCAGTTTGCATCTGTTTACTCATTTCTTTTGAACTGATCAAGCTCCTCTTGCATAGCATTGATCCAATGTTTGTCGTGCTCAGCTTCAACGAAATTCTTTGGTTCATGAACTGAGACGAATGCAACATTGCTGAGATATTTTCGAAGCTGATCTCTTGTCAGCAGCATCAAGAATGGACTTCTCCGAATGTCCTCTTGGAATTTTTATTTCTTTGGATAATGTTGAGTTGTCTGGAATAGGTGTTTCTACAATATCTGCATGAGTAGATTGATCAGCAAAGGTAATTTCTGTTTCGTGTTTACCTTTGGTCAGCCCTTGTACTGATGATTTAGAGGCTTCGTTTTGGTCAGCGGAAGCTGAGCTTGGTTCATCTTCGGCAGACTGAGTTGTCTTTCCTGCAGGGTCAATTTCATCGAACTCGATATGGACAGACTCTTCTACAACTTGAGTTCGTTTATTATATACCCTATATGCTTTACTGTTAGTTGAGTACCCTAAAAAGATCGCTTCATCAGCTTTAGCATCAAATTTAGCAAGGTTATCTCTTGTGTTGAGTATAAAACATTTACACCCAAAGGCACGAAAGTAGCCAATGTTGGGCTTTCGTCCTTTCCAAAGTTCATAAGGAGTTTTCTTGAGTATAGGTCTAACTAAAGCCCTATTTAGTATATAACATGCTGTGTGGACAGCTTCACCCCAGAAATACTTTGGAAGCCTATTTTCACCCAGCATTGTCCTAGCAATTTCGACTATTGTTCTGTTCTTCCTTTCAACAACCCCATTTTGTTGAGGCATCCTGGGAACAGAAAAGTTATGGTCAATGCCATTGACTTCACAGAATTCATCAAACTGTTGTTTTTTGAATTCTCCACCATTATCACTTCTAATATGAGCTACTCTTAGGTCTTTGTCATTTTCAAGTTTTTTAATCAATGTTGTGAACATCTCAAATGTTTCATCCTTGCTACTCAGCAAGATGATCCAAGTATACTGAGAGAAATCGTCTATAATGACTAAGGAAATTTTCCTACCTCCCAAGTTGAGTGGCTGGACAGGTCCGAAAAGATCCAAATGTAGTAACTCCAATGGTCGCTTTGTTGAGACAATGTTTTTACTTTGAAAAGACTTTTTCGTTTGTTTACCTTGCTGACAAGCATTGCATAATTGATCTTTTTCAAACTTTAATTTGGGCAATCCCTCATTTAGTTGTTTTCTAGCTAATTTGGCGAGGAGGTCCATGCTTACATGACCAAGTCTCCTATGCCATAGCCAGGAGTTGTCCTCTTTAGATACTAAGCATATATTTTTGGAAAACTGTTTTTCTAAACTCAACATATATACATTGTCAACACGAGGGGCAGTTAAAATCAAATTGTTTATTTTTCCCTCGAGTATCCGACACTGAGTGGCATCAAATACAACCTTTCTACCGCTGTCACACAGTTGAGCCACGCTCAATAGGTTATATTTGAGACCTTTAACTAAGGAGACTGACTCAAAAGTAGGGTTACCTCCGATAGTACCTGAGCCGACTATCTTACCCTTTTTATTGTCTCCAAAGCTTACGTTTCCACCTCGTTTAAACTCAAGTGTGATGAACTGAGTTTCATCACCAGTCATGTGCCTCGAGCATGCGCTGTCAATGTACCACAGTTTTGATTTTTCCACGCATCTCAGGCTCACATGCATTTTAAACTATTCATCTTTAGGTACCCAATTCTTTTTGGGTCCTCATTGGTTAGCATAAATAGGTGCTATATCACGTTTTAACTTGTGACGACATACATTTATGGTGTGGCATTGTTTACCACAGAAGTCGCAATGACTTACCCTTTTTGGGTGACTTTGTCTTTGGTCAGCACCATTGTGCTGAGCATGCCAACATACCTTAGTGGTATGACCTTTCTTTCTGCAGAAGTCACATTGGACAGTCCGCTTATTATACCAACACACATCTATTGTGTGTCCTCTTTTCCCACAACAGTCACACTGAGTGAACTGTATATGCTGACCTGTACCTGAGTACTCAGCGTGGGATTTTATTTTAGTTGAACCTTTTATTTGATTCTGTGGGGTTGTGACATCCTTTCTCAGTTTCTTTGAATCTGATTGGACTTCTGAGATAAACTTGTGCTTGATTTCCATGTTGTCATGCAAAGTTGAGTTGTCTTAGAGAAGATATCGAAGGTCACTTAGTTCGACCTCTTCAATCTCATCACACCGCCTGCTGAGTGCTTTTATTTTCTTGTTACACTTTTTTGTCAGTGTATATAAATCACTCAGGGCGTTAACCATTTCATTTCTAAGCAAGTGTAGAGATGTTACCTCATTAGAATGTTCCTCTTGGACAGAGCCGCTAGAGAGGTCAGCTTGCTCAGATTGACTTTGGTCAGTAGTGTCATCGGCCATGAAGCATATATTTGCTGTCTCATTTGCATCAGCTTCTGATGATGTTGAGTCATCGCTGTCGCTCCATGTAGCGACCATAGCCTTTTTGCTTCCCTTCTTTTCTTTCTTCAGATTAGGGCAGCTTGACTTAATGTGCCCAGTTTGATGGCACTCAAAGCACGTGATAGGCTTGGAGCTGTCCTTTTTGTATCTGTCACTGGACTCAGCTTTGTACCTATCACCTCTTCTGAATGACCTCTTGCTGTTCTTTTCATTCTTTCTGAACAGCTTCTTCATCTTCCTTGTGAATATGGCCATTTCCTCATCGTCTGATGAGTCAGCTTCGGTTGAGTCAGCTTTCATAACAAGTGATTTTTGTTTCTTGTCCTCTGACTTTTCATTTGCTTCGAAGTTTTTCATAGAGATCTCATGAGTCAACGGAGATCCGATCAGCTCGTCGTATTTGTACGTGGTCAAGTCCTGAGCTTCTTCCACAACTGTCTTCTTAGCTTGCCAGCTTTTGGAAAAACTTCTCAATATTTTCTTCACCTGTTCCTCTTCGCTGAAGTTCTTTCCGAGCCTCTTGAGCTCATTTATAATATTTGTGAACCTTGAGTTCATCTCCGAGATGTCTTCATTTTCATTCATCTCGAACAGCTCGTATAGTCTCATATGTTGGTTTACTTTGGACTCCTTGACCTTGCTTGTGCCTTCATAGGTCACCTCTAGCTTTTTCCAAATCTCCTGTGCTGACTCAAAACCTGAAATCTTATTATATTCTACAGCATCTAGCGCACAGTGAAGCATATTGATAGCCGAAGCATTGTTTTGTAATTTTTTAAGGTCATCTTCTGACCACTCAGTTTCACTCTTAACAACTTTTTCGTTGTCAACAGTTTTGTAAGGCACATATGGGCCTTGGACTATTGCAAGCCACACACTCATGTTTGTAGCTTGAATAAAGTTCTTCATCCTGTTTTTCCAAAATGTATAGTTTGATCTGAAAAACAAGGGAGGCCGACTAATTGATAATCCTTCAGGGAGTATCTGTGTTGTTTGGTTCCCTGGAAGGAAACGAGTGCTGTTCTCAGCCATTTATCAGGATCAGCTCAAGATAGTTATATCTTTGAGTAGTGAGCTATTAGGCTCTAATACCACTTGTTGGTCCCGTGTGATTAGTTCCAAGAGGGGGTTAGGAACTAATATAACTTTTTCGTTTTAATTATGCTGACTTAATATAAATCTTTGAGTTTCACAACTCAGTTTTGGTCAGCACGGCCGAGTGATACGTAAGACGGCTTTAGTCAGATACTGACTAGAACTGTTTTACTTGAGAGTTGGGAAATGACACTTTTGTGGTCAGCTTCCAACTCAACACTCTGATCTACTCAGTGTCAGCTTGAACAATTTATATACTGAGTAAATATAGCAAGCAACACATACAGATATATATTGAGAGAGGGATAGAAATTACTCAGAACGACTTATCCTGGTTCGGCCTCTCCGCCTACGTCCAGTCCCCAGAATTCCTCCGGGCTTTTTCAATCCAATACTGAGCTCTTTAAAGGTAGAGCACAAACTGTTTACAAGGCAGTTGAATATGCAAGAGTACCGTCCTCTATTCGTCTACTCAACTCCCACTAAGTGCTATAACCGAACACCTAGATTTCTCTCCCCACTGAGTACTTAAAACCGAGTACTCAGCACAACTCTCACAATTCTACAATTGATACAAACTTGTTCTTTTTCAGATAAAGAACACTTTAGATGATTACAAAATCAATCTAGCTTTTACACAGAGATAGAAATTTGGTGTAAGATCTTTTCCTTGTTTTGATGTGCTTTGTATGTATACTCTTTTTCACTTGTATTTTTCGGCAAAGGATCCAAGAACTGCACTTGTCCTTTTATAGTTGAGGTCTGAAGACACAATCATTTGAATCCGAAATTATCCATTGGATTCAAACGGCTTTTTCTTGCGACATGTTCTGGTCAGCTTCAGATTTGCAGGCCAATCCTGTCGTCTGAATTCCGCAGCCGCCAGGCTTGTCTTCTTCTCGCAGGTTTGTCTTCTTGTGCAGGTTTCGTCATTTAGCCAGCGGACATTTGACCCATGCGTCTCGAAACTGTATCCATGCATAATTCCAAAGCTTCTGAATTGGTGCAGATCACTGTCGGATCTTGTCTTTTAGCAAACGGATCATTGGTGTTGTCCTAAAATAATTTAGCATGACTTTGATAACCGTTGTCTTTGATTGTCGCCAATTTCGATACTGAGTTGCCTTTCACTCAGCTTCCATGGTTAGCTTCGTTCTGCAAGATATAGTTCCGAAGAAGACTTCTCTTCTTTTATGCTGAGTTGCTTTTCACTCAGCTTTTGTGATCAGCTTCATTTGTAAGCTTCGATTCTGAAGAGGACTTTCCTTCTTTCGTACTGAGTTATTCTTTACTCAGCCCGCGCTATGTTGTCATGCTGACTATGTTCTGTCTTAATTTGATTCCTGTTCTTATAAATATTTTTATACTCAACATTGAACAATCGCATTAGTACAATTAAATAAAAGCACTTAAATTTAATTGTCTTAATCATGGATTATTTTAAATAATTTTGTCAAATCAAAATTATGTTGGAAAGGTGTTTCAACAGAAGAGACGTCATTTAGTGGAGACAGATTATTGTAGTAGGTGCAAAGGTAAGGCAAAAACTACTTGCCATGTTCTTAGGGACTGTGCGAAAAGCATGAATGTGTGGAAGAAAGTGATTCTGATCCATTTGCAATCTGCCTTCTTTGCCCATTCTGAGAATGATTGGTTGTTAAAAGGTGTTAATGGCTTGCTATTTCCCGAGATGGAGTATGGTACTATCCTGTTTTCCATTGTCTGTCACCAGCTTTGGCAGTGGAGGAATACTGAGGTCTTCGGAGGAGAAGCTACTGTTATCCCTAATCTTCTTGATTATTTCTCCAAGAAAATTAACACCATTATCAATAGCTTCAAAGGGGATTATTTCACTAGTACTAATCAGAGTTCTGTTGAGCATCTTTTGGGTTGGAACAGACCAAGGGAAGGGATTGTGAAATTAAATACAGATGGCTCGTGTCTTGTGGACGACAGAATTGCGGCTGGTGGGGTCCTGAGAGATGCTGGCGGTAATTGGGTATCTGGCTTTACTCAGAATCTGGGAATGGGATCTTCCTTTACTGCTGAGCTCTAGGGTATCTTCTTCGGGCTCAGACTGGCCATTGATCTGGGGCTGAAAAAGCTGCTTGTGGAGTCTGATAACTTTGAAGCGATCGATATGATCTCTAATGTCAAGGCCATGTGCTTGAGTAATCATAACCTAGTTAAAGAGATCAGAAGATTGTGTTCTTCTTTTGGGACCATCGACTTCTGCCATGTGTAAGGTGGCTGACCACCTTGCTGCCGAGGGACATGCAAGAATGCTGGGAATCTCAAACTTCTCTTCCCCTCCGGACTTCCTTTGTTCGATTCTGACTGATGATCGGGTGGGGGTTAGCTTCCCTAGGCTAATCCCGGTTAATTGCTGTTTGTGTTGTTGTTTTCTTTCCCTTTTCTACCAAAAAAAAATTATTTTTAATATAATATTTATGTATTTTTTATTAAATTTTTTCAATTTTCTCTGTTTCACCACCTTTTGATTTTAATGGTTGAAGTAATTACTTTTCATTCATATATTTATATGTGATTAATTTATTAATGTAAAAGGGATAAGTATAAGAATAAACCTTGTGATTTGGGCCATTTTCAAATATAAACTATATGGTTTAAAAATTGGCAAACAGATACATTGAGATTGATTCTGTTAGGAAACACAGTCCAAATTGACTACGGTGTTAAAAAAGTCAAATGTCAAAGGGAAAAAAGTTAATTTTGTTTTTATATTTTTTATTTTATAAATTAACTCCCTTATTATCTAATTATCACAGACAAACCCCAAAACAAAAATAAAAATTCAAACTCATCATCTCTTCTCTCTTCCTCTTCGATCTCTCTCTCCTTCCATTCTTCTCCAAAGAATCTTCCCAAAAATGGACTCAAATATTTAGAAACTTTTACGAACAACAAGAAAAAAAATCAAAATCTCCTTTCGGTTATTGTTCGTAAAAATTTCTAAATACCTCTTCTCTCTTTATGCTACATTGTAGTTTTGCTTTCTTTCAAACAGAATAAAACAGAGCTCTATCTGTGATACTACTGTATATTGGAAGAGAAGATAAAAAAAATGGTCGTTAGAGGTGGTACTAAGGTCGATGAGGTCGTACCTTTTCTTTTCAAGGATCAACTTCCTGGTGTTGATTTTTGCGTCACCGGTTGTCCTTCTTGAGGTACCTTTTCTCTTATTCCAGTATCTCTTCTGTTTTTGTGCTGTGTTTTGGTTAGTTTTTGCATTTTCTATTCTAATTCCATGTTTTTTTCTTCTTGTTTTGGTTCTATGTTTGTAAAATTTCAATTCCAGATATACCTAAAGTAGATTGTGTTTGGATGCTGAAAAAAAAGTGAGAGGAACTCAGAATAGTAATCGAAAGGAGATTTTGATTTTTTTTTTGTTCGTAAAATTTTCTAAATATCTGCATTTGGAAAAGAATGGAAGGGGAGAGAGATTGAAGAGGAAGAAAGAAAAGAGATATTGAGTTTGAATTTTTATTTTGGTTTTGGGGTTTGTTTATGACAATCAGGGCCAACCCTAGGCCTAGGGCCGGGGTGTGCCGGCCTAGGGCCCATGGTTGGAGGGGGACCCCAAAAAAAATTCCAGTTATAAATAAATACATTATGTTTTAAGTATAATAAACAAATTCAAAGTAGCAGAATGTTATTACATTGTTCTCCAACTAAAGAGGGTATGGGTTCGATTCCTACCTTGTAATTTTTTTTAATATAAAAATAAGGGCATGAGTTCGATTCCCACCACTAATCTTTTTTACTCCTTCCGTTTCATATTACATGTATTTTTAGATAGTTGTATAGAAATCCATAATAAGAGTCTCCTAAATAAGTTATTGATAGTTATTTCATGCCTATTTATACTACCTTCACTTCAGATGCTCCCATTACCCTAACTCTAGGGTTTTGTTGTTTTTACCCTAACTTAGGGTTTACGGTAGCCTCCTAGTCTCAATTATCTCTGATCAACTGCTCTTCTCAATCCCACCACTACTCTTCCACTTCCCTGTTACTTTCCCCTCTCTTATATTCGCTCCTCATCTATGGATTCCCTGGTAAAAGACTACCTGCAATTGTCTCTGGCGGAGGAAGACTATGCACCAATAATCATCCCTGAACGCAGTATTGTCCCGGGGTATGACCTATGATGGAGTTGCGTAGGACGGTTTATCACGGATAAACCGATCAATATTCAAGGGATGAAAACAATCCTCTCGAAGTTGTGGAAACCAAGCGGTGGAATCGCTATTGTTGATCTCGAAGAGAACAGATTTCTCTTTCAATTTAACCATGTCTTCGACGTTAATGCAGTGCTAAATGGAGGCCTATGGTCTTTCGATAATAAATTACTTGTGATCAAACGAGTCTTTGATCAAGAAGATTTATATTCCATGGCACTTCAAGAGGTTGCCTTCTGGGTGCAACTACATGATATTCTAGGGGGTTTCAGATCAGAAAAAATTGCAGTAACATGTGGGAAGTACATTAGCACAGTGCTCAGGACCGATCCAATGGATTATGGAGAAACGTTTGTAGGTTACCTCCGGGTACAGATTCTCATGGATATTAGCAAACCCCTAAAACGTCGAATGGAGCTAGGCACAATGGCATCCAAATGGAATTGGGTCAATTTCAAATGCGAACGCTTACCCCACTTTTGTTTTTTCTGCGGCCTTTTGAGACACAATGATTGTGACTGTGTAGCCTACAGGGCAATGAATGACCCAGACCATCCTACTCTATATGGAGCGTTCTTTAGAGCTGCACTTAGGCAACTTGCCCAAAATTCATCTCCATGGCTGAAAACGGCTCCACTACTCCTGGGAAATCTGAGTAGTGATCAAAAGAAGCAAGCAGAGATATTGATCAGACAACAAGCTGAGAAAGATAGGGATGAAGTCCTGAGGAAAGAGGAAAGTCTATAGAAGGTATTAGATCCAAAGCGCAAGCGAGGAAATACAGATGAGAACAACAATGAGACTGTGGGGGAATTATCTGATGAAATAAAGATATAGGCAGGCACCGCTGAGCGGACCAGCCGGAAGCTATGATCGTCCTAAGTTGGAACTGTCGGGGAATGGGTAACCCCTAGACAGTGAGAGAGCTGAAAGAGCTCGTTCAGACCCATAAACCTGCTATTATTTTCCTGATGGAAATTATGGTGGGTTCGTTATCTGTAGCAAACTTATTACAATCAATTGGTTTCGATAGACACTTCACAGTGGATAATGTTCGTGGAGGAGTAGTAGCCCTGCTGTGGAAGCAGGAGTTATCGGTTAGTTTACTGAAATTTGGAAATAACTTCATCGATGTCAGGATATCCTCTTTAGGATCGGATGACTGGAGGTTGACGGGTTTCTATGGCTTCCCCGAAAGGAATAGACATGGTCTGGCTTAGCGATGTTTGAAGGATCTATACCGTGTTGGTCCTGTGTGATTAGTTCCAAGGGGGGGTTAGGAACTAATATAATTTTTTTAATTAATCTTGCTGACTTGATAATTTTGGTGAGTTTATTAACTCAGCTTTGGTCAGCTTGGCCGATCTTAATGTAAGACAGCTTTAGTCAGATGCTGACTAAGACTGTTTCACTTGAGAGTTGGGAATTGACACTTTTGTGGTCAGCTTCCAACTCAGCACTCTAATTTACTCAGTGTCAGGTTTAAACAGTTTATATGCTGAGTAAATATAACAAGCAACACATGCACACACACATATATATATAATCAAGAGAGTTAGAAATTACTTAGTATCACTTATCCTGGTTCAGCCTCTCTCCCTACGTCCAGTCCCCAAACTCGTCCGGGCTTTTAGAATCCAATACTGAGCTCTTTAAGGGTATAACACAAACCGGTTACAAGGCAGTTGAATATGCAAGAGTACCTTCCTCTGTTCGTCTACTCAACTCCTACTAAGTGCTACAACCCAGCACCTATATTTCTCTACCACTGAGTATTTACAACTAAACACTCAGCTTGACACTCTCAATGCACAATTGATACAACTTGCTCTTTTTGGAATAAGAACACTTTAGATGATTACAAAACAATCAATCTAGCATTTACACAAGGAATAGAAAGTGGGTGTAAGGTTTCTTTCTTGTTTTTGAGTGCTTTGAACTTGTATTTTTCTCTCTTGTAGTTTATGTAATTCGGCAATGATCCAAGAGAATTGCTTGTCCTTTTATAGTTGAACTTTGAGGATCAAATGATTTGAATTTGATTTGTCCGTTGAATCCAAAACGGTTCTTTTGGGGGACAAGCTTCTGGTCTGCTTCAAATGTGCAGGCCTATCATGTTTTCTGATTTCCTCAGATGTCAGGCTTGTCTTCTTCCTGCAGGCTTTGTCTTCTTGCGGCAGTTTGTCTTATAGCAAAGAACAGTTGACCCATACACCTTGGAATTTGGCTTTTGCGTAATTCCAAGACTTCTATTATTGGTGCAGATAGTTGTCGAATTTGTCTTTTAGCTAACGGATCATTCATGCTGTCTTGAAGATCACTCAGCTTCACTTCGATAGTCATTGTCTTTGATTGTCACCAATTCTCATACTGAGTTCTTTTTCACTCAGCTTCCATGGTCAGCTTCGTTCTGCAAGATCTAGTTCTGAAGCAAACTTCTCTTATGCTGAGTTCCGTTCCACTCAGCTTCTTTAATCAGCTTCTTTCTTGAGCTGTTGTTTTGAAGATGACTTATCTTCTCTTATGCTGAGTCGCTCTTCACTCAGCTTGTATTGTGTTCTCATGCTGACTTTATCGTGTCTTAATCTTTATTTCCTTTTGTATTTATACTCAATATTGAACAATCGGATTAGTACGATTAAATCAAAGCACTTAAATTTAATTGTCTCTTAATCATGGATTAAACTTAAATGATTTTGTCAAATCAAAATCTTGTGGAAAGGTGTTTCAACATACCGCATCTCCAATCTATCCTGTGTCATTATCGGGGATTTCAACGATATGCTGTTCAATTTTGAAAAAAAGGTGGAAGAAGTCATCCAAGCCAATTACTTTCAGGCTTTAATGAGACTCTCAATTATTGCGCTCTTACTGAAATACCGATGCAAGGATATCCATTTACATGGTACAGATAGAGGCAAGGACAACCGATAATAGAGGAGAAACTTGACAAAGGTCTTGCTAATCGATTGTGGCACGACAGATTCCCAACAGCGACCGTCTTGAACATTATGACCACTCGGTCAGATCATTCGACTTTAATTCTAAAGTGTTGCTGCTCGGGTCCTTCAGTCAACCCGTCATTCTGGTACGAAAACGCGTGGGGTAAGGAAGAGAACTGTCGAATAACAGTTGAATGCCTTAGTAAGGAGCAGTTAAGAGATGACGATGGAGGCATGAATGAACTGAATCCACATCGAAAATGGAGAGAGTAACTGAGACTTATTAGTGAGGTGAATTCCTAATAGGCTTAAACCACTATTTGGCTATTGGCCTATTTAAAATTTTATTATCTAGCCTCTAACCTATTATTTGGCCACATTTAGCCCTTAACATATTCCAAATGGTGTAATTTCACCTAATTTAAATGGAGATTAACATAATTGTTATTCTATTAGCATGTGACCATATTTTGACACTTAAATTTAATAAATTTTAGTTTAGATATGTGTTTTTATTTATTTTTCTTTTTTTTAATCTAATTAATTATTTTCACATAAAAGAGTTTATTTGGCAAATAAACTTCAAGACGTGTGACATGTCAAGCTCATATATCAAAATATCATTACATGTGAGGGGGGATAACAATTTTGTCAAGTCTCCATCTAAATTGAGTGAAATCTCACTAATTGGGATAGTTCAGGGGCAAAATGTGACCGATTAATAGGTAAGAGGCCAAATGACAAAATTTTGAATAAGGTAGGGGCTCAACAACACCTTAAGCCTTTCTAATACATGTAAACGTGTTTTAAAGTCGTGAAGTTTATGGTGTAAGATTTGGTACAAAGCGGACAATATCTACATTAGTATTGGGTCAAGCTGTTAAAATTGATATAAGATTTGAGTATTTTTGTACGATGTGTTGGTTCAAGGACGAATAAAATTAGGGATGTAAACGGGGCGGGGCGGGGCGGGGATTTGGTTTCCCATCCCCGTCCCCGTCCCCGCCAACTAAATGGGGACAAAAACTGTCCCCGTCCCCGCCCCACGGGGATCCCCACGGGTACGGGGAATCCCCGTTTACCCATTTACTATCAAATTATCAATTATAAATTTAAAATCACCTAAAAATTGAAACCAAATTCCTGCATACTAGAAAATCATCTTCAAAGTAATGGAAATCATAAGAAATTTCACCAATCCACAGTTGCCACTCGACTCAATATTCTTTACATCCTAATGCTAAGATAATTATGACTACTATTAAAAAAAATAACGTGATTATGGCAGCAATTTCAAATAAATTTCTTACTTGGAACGATAATGTCGGGGTGGCACCGCCGTGCGAGGTCGTCGGGGTGGCGCCGCTGTGCGGTGTGCGAGGTCGGGGTGGTGGTGTGAGGTCGTCGGGGTGCGGAGGTGGAGTGGAGGCTGGCGGCTGCGAGGTGGAGTGGAGTGGAGGTTGAAGAAGATAATAAACCCTAGGTTGGCGGTTGGAATGGAGAGAAAGAAAAGAAGACAGATAAAGAATCGTGTTGGTGTTTTTGTATTCTATTAGGTTATTAGGTCTACAAAATAAAATATTTGATTTTGAAAAATTATAATTTTTAATATGTTTTAATTAATTAGTGAATGATTGATAAGAAATAGCCTTGGTTCAGACGGTTAAGATATTTGGACCTGTATCAACAGGTCAGAGGTTCA
Organism: Euphorbia lathyris; assembly: GCF_963576675.1. NCBI lineage: Eukaryota > Viridiplantae > Streptophyta > Magnoliopsida > Malpighiales > Euphorbiaceae > Euphorbia > Euphorbia lathyris. Next base: position 96,847,504 of record NC_088910.1, read on the forward strand.
AACCCCCTCACAAGTATATATTTTTTAAAAATCATATCTAAACGGGGTTTAAACGGGTAAGTATGTAACAACTTAGGGGGTGTTTGGTTGCTCCTTTTCAGGCTCCTTTTGCCTTTTCATTTCAAAATGAAGAGGTTTAGGTGTTTGGTTAGTGATCTCCTGTTTGCGTTTTACAATTGAAAATCAGCATTAGGTGTTTGGTTAATGATCTCTTGTTTGCCTTTTACACCCGAAAAGCAGCCTTTTACAAAAGCAGAGAATCTCTGCTTTTTGAAAAAGTAGCTTTTTCCAATAGCAAACAGCAAACCGTAACAACAACAGCAAACAGTAACAACAAACCGTAACAGCAAACAGAAAGCGTAACAGTAAACAGCAAACAGAAACAGCAAACATTAGGTAAAACAAACGGGCCCTTAGTCTAGAGTGAGTGAGGTTGGAGTAGGAGGCATGAATGAGCATCGGCCATAAGGGGCGTCCATGGGTAAAAATGAACTGAATCTAACATCAAATGAAAAGAGAGTAACTGACACTTATTAGTAAAGTGGATTTCTAATAAATGTAGATACGTTTTAAAGCTGCAAGACTTAAGGTGTTGAATTTGAACCAAAACAGACAATATCTACATGATATTGGGTCAAACTATTACACATCTTGTGTTAGATTTGGTAAGTGGATCTGCTACCATGCCATAAATTGATACATACTGCATATGATAAAATAAAAAAATAAAAAAAATGAAAGTTTGATAGAAATAAGAAAAATAAACAGAAAATGAAAAAAACCAGAAAAAGAAGTCCTAAATTGTAAAATAAAATTCAAAACTGGTTTCTAAACATAATTTCCCTTAGTGTAATTTCTTGTAAAGATAAGAGTCGAATTCATCAAAATCCTAATGCTTCGGGCCTTAGGATACAACGGTCACTTCATATAAATCAGAATGGGCCGATATCATTGGGTCATAATATTATTGGGCTTAAGGGCAAAACAGTAAAGTTGAGTCTTTTTCAACACCGATCTTCCTATAAATAACCCCCCTCGTCTAGGGTTTAGTCTCATCAGTCTGCCGTCGACTAATTCTTTCTAGGGTTGCGTTGGAAAGTAAAGGGAGCTTGGATCCATTTGGAGCTTTTGGCATGAAGGTGATGGGAAAGGTACTCCGATTCCGATGTCTTTAAGCATCTTTCCTAGACCTCCCATGCCAATGGTTCCAAATGATTCCTCCCTTTCCTTCTCTTTATGCTATCATCAATTTTCCGATCCATCAGATTTATCAAGGTATATGTACTTATTTCTTCATCTTTGTCTGTAGATCTGTGAATAGATTTCAACTTTATGATGTATTTTTTGTCTTTTGAGGTTTTTATAGGTCAGGATTTACTCCGTACTTTTGGCAAACTGATGAGAATATCAGTGAATGGAGCAAATGATGAAACCGATTTTGATTTTCATAGAGGCTGATCACCCATGAGGCTTTTGAAATCGAGCTTTTTAAAACTGATGCTCTTCTAGTGAAAATTTGTAGTTCTTCGATTTTTAATTTTTGAATTTCATTGTTTAATGATATGACGGAGAATTTCACCAAGAAATCCTTTACTTGAATTGGAGCAAACAACAATTCAATGTTTGCATAATCCAAAAGTAAACGTCAGAAATAAATGCCTAGACGCGTTGAGGTGTTTTCCTCCGCGGGAAGGGCAGGTCTCATATTCCATTGCCTTGTGTAGCGGCGTCGCCGCCATTACAATTTGGGACTGGCCATGAGACATACATTTTTTTCTTTTTCTTTTTTAGTATATATTGCCGGTGATGAGATCAGTACACCAAGTAAACCATCTTTCGGGACTGAATGGCTCACAAAGCCTTGCTGTCATTCCTGCAAATCTAAGGCATATTTATTAGTATTTGCTGAGAATTATCTCAGTTGTTATTTCCTCTTCCACCATATTTCCTTTTTAGATGCTCATGTTTTTACAGTAAAATAACTGTTTACATCAAAATGATATTTCAAGGTTTTCAGTTTTGGGTTGGATTACATGGGCAGTGATGGTCTTGACCCTTTTTTTATTAGCTCGGGTCGACACATTTATAATAACATATGCAGTTTTGAGAATGAGTAGTCTATATGTGACGTTTTGAGAATGTGCAAGTCTATTAGTGACAGAGAGAAACGAAGTAAAAAATAAGTTGTCGAGGGTATTCGTCAAATGCAGTTTTCAGAATGAGTAATCTATCAGTGACAGTATTCCAACCAAGTAATTTGTATAAACTCTTATTGGATATGTTGATTCGTACAAACTAAACCTTCTTTTGCAGCATGCATGGTTCATGTAATGAATTTTGTCAGAAATCAATTGAAAGATTAAGCAATTTGAGTTTTGCTGTCTTAATCAAAATGACCAAACAAATTGAGAAATTAAGTGAGAAACCAAGAAAATTGAGAAGTTGATTCAAAAAATTATGAAGCAAACTGAGAAGATTTACCCAATAGGCAACCTAAGCCTTCGGAAATTGAATTGGTATGAAGTTGAACCAAATTGGGAGGAATATGAAGCAAATAGGGAGCGGCTGTTTCAAAATAACTAATATGTTGAAGGATTGAGAAATTAAACCCAATAGGCAACATAAACATTCGGAAATTGGTATGAAGTTGAACCAAATTGGGAGGAATATGAAGCACATAGGGAGCGGCTGTTTCAAAATAACTAATATGTTGAAGGATTGAGAACTTTTGAGAAATTAAACAAGTTTAGTTATCAAGAAGTAAATTGATGAACTTGTGCTAAAGGTAGCAGAGAAGAAATAAGAAGAAAATCGCAGGGGAAGGAGAGAACGCAGGCCAGGGGAGAAAACTATAGAGGAAAAGAATTTAAATTTTGAAATAAAATAGGATAAATAATTATAAAGTTTGATATTTAGAAGTTAGTAGTTGTAATTTTATTCCATGGTTCAAGAATATTATAATTTTTTGGCATGTCCATATTGTATTACAATTCTTTGGCACGTCCTTATTTCCCTCAAAAAGAGCTAAACATATCCAAATAGGTGTGTAATTTGTGAAAGTTGATTGCTGAATATAAGCATGAGGCTTATCAATGTGCTACATGATAACAAAGATGAAGATGGTATACAACTCCAAGTTAATAGCTGAGCTATACGTTTTGATAATTCTAAAAAATGTAATACGATGCAGATGCAATTCCTCCAATACCCTAAATTTGTGCTGTGACAAGAGTGATTCGTCTTTCAGGGTTGGTCCTGTTTTTGTGTTTTCTAGGATTAGCCCCTTCATTATAACAAAAAAAAAAAAAAAAAATCATAGGAAAGATAATTACTTTAGCTTATTTACTAGTGAACAAGCAATAGAGTTCAATTTCATGTGAATCAGGATCCATAGAAAAATACTATAATATTAAGAAAGATTACTAATTTAGTAGTGGAAAATTGAAACTTTCAGCTTTTTATTGACAATATGTTTAGTTTAAGTATAAAAACTAGTGCCACAAGTGTTCTTTTTAGTTTGACAAACATTTCTTGGGAATGGTTGTGTGTTCAGCCATGAAAGACACTAAATAAATCCATATTAAGCTTTCATTTTTAGTGTGAGAGTTGAGGTACAAAAGTTTGTTTATTCATTCATTGCCATATTAACAACTGCTTGAAATATAATTATATTATTCTGTTTCTTGCAACATAATTATATTACTTTGTAATCAATTTTTTTAATAAAATTAATATTATTATTGCTCACTAATTAATTTTTTTAAACTTTTGGGGAATGGAGATTCCTCGCCCCTGTGCAGGCGGATGTGGGGACAAAAAATTCATGAACCTCTTTTTAGGGATTATCTGAAATCGTCTCCAAAAATATTATGGGTGAAATAGGTAATGCATTCCCACTCTGTTACAATCCGCATATCAGGATTTGGCTTCTCCAATTTAATGTCACCTAACATGATTAGAATAATCTAAAGTTTTAGTTACAAACAATAGAAAATTCATTAATAATGAATTAAAGACAAAATATTGGTGAGATTAATGAAAATAGAAAGAAAGAAAAAAGTCCAAAAACATAACTTTGATTATCTATAAAACTTGAAATCAAAATTTACTTTGTCATTGACAACTTCAAGTTCAACACAAATGGGTCTCATTGTTGGTAAAAAAAAAAAACTTAAGCATATCATCTTTTGAAGAATCTCTTTGAGAAATGTCCCCATCTATATCACTTTCTTCTACATTCGAATGACTTCAAAGGTTCTTGTAGATCTCAAATGCGTGGAAGAAAAAAGTGAGGCCATCATATAGCTAAACAGTTTAAAATGCCTAATAATTATGATCGTTTTGCTATGTTAGCATGTGGTTGTGGTTTCTATCTTTTTACAAGCAGACTTGCCTTTGGTTCGTTAGTTCTATGAGCTAATTGTCAAGCATTTTGAATTGTTTAGCTATCATGATGGCATCACTAAATTATTTACTTCTCCTGTACATTTGAGATCAATAAAAACCATGGGAGTCCCAGGAATGCAGAGGAAAGTGATATATATATATATATTCTTAGAGAGATTCTTCTAAATATGATATGCTTGTGAAAGATTTTTTCTTTACCAACAATAGGAACCGTTTGTGATAAACTTGAAGCTGGCCATGATAAGGTAAATTTTGGTTTTAAGTTTTATAGATAATTAAAGTTAATTTTTCGGATAATTGTTTTCCTTTATAGTTTCATTAGTGTCACCAATATTCTATCTTCAATTCATTATTAATGAATTTCCTATTATTTGTCACTAAATCTTTAGATTGTTCTAATGATGTTAGGTGACATTAAAAACTAAAGAAGCCAATTGTCCCGATATGAGGGGTGTTGGAATATCTTTAGAGTGGTCTACAAATTAGTCTTTGTTATAAATAGGTCTTTGTATTTCTTGTTTGTTAATAAGCCTAGTTAGGAACTAGACAAGCTTGAAGCTTTCTTAGTTTGGTAGGATTTGGTTTCATAATTTTTCTATATTTTATTAACAGATTACTTAGACTTTAAAATCTGTACTTTTTCCTTTGCTTTGAATAAGAATAAACACTGCATTTTTAGAAGCAGAAAAGCAATTTTAGTTTTCTGATTTTATAATTGGTATCAAAGCTTTCGAAAGGGGCCTGATTGAGTGATTAAACGTATGAGAGTTCAAGGAGTGAAACACAAGTGTGTGCGGAGAAAAAAGAAAAGGAGAGTGAGAAATGGCAGCTGAATCAAGCAACTTTACAGCTCTATGTGTGCCAAAATTTGGTGGGGACTACGATCATTTGTGTTTGGTCATGGAAAACTTGCTTCGTTTAAAAGAATTTTGGAGTGTAATTCAAGTGGGTTATAAAGAACCTGGAGATAATGAAGTGTTTCCAACAGCAGAAAAAGGCACTGAATGGAGCAAAGCTCGAAGATTTGAAGGCAAAGAATTATTTGTTTCAGGCTATTGGCAAGTTTATTTTGAAAACCATCACTTAGAATGAGACAGCAAAGCAACTCTGGGAGTCAATGAAAGTTTAGTACCATGGAAATGAAACGGTGAAATGTGCTTAGCTACAAAGGCTTTAGAGAGTTTTCGAAACCTTAGAGATGAAGATGGGAGAATCTATAACTGACTACTTCGGAAGGGTAATGGTCATAGTAAACGATATGAGAAATTTTGGGGAAGATATGGAAGAGAGTCAAAGGACATTGATCAACTCATTGTTGATGAATTACAGAGTTCACTACTTGTGCATGAGCAAAAGGTACGACGTAAGGGAGCTGAAGAACAAGTGTTAAAAACCATAGGTGTGGCAGAGGAAGGAGTAACTTTACAAGAGGAAGCAACCGTAGTTCAAGAGGATGATGGAGAACTAGACAAAGCTTTTAATAAAGCCACCATCGAATGCTTCAAGTGGCACGAGCTCGGGCAACTCCAATACGAGTGTCCCAACTTTGAAAAGGCAGCAAACTATGTCAAATTCGATGAAGGTGAAGGGCTGGTTCTAATGGCTCATGCAGAGATTAAAGGGTTATGGTTCCTCGATTGTGGTTGTTCAAACCAAATGACGGGCAATAAAGATTAGTTTATTGAAATTGATGAGAGCTTCAGACATACATTAAAATTAGGGAATAACTAAAAATGGCTGTTATGGGAAAAGGAAACATCAAATTTAAGGTCGATGGCATAAATCAAACAATATCCGATGTGTTCTTTATTCTAAAGTTAAACAACAACCTGTTAAGTATTGGGTAGTTACAAGAGAAGGGTGTGGCCATTTTGATTGAAGTAGGAACTTGCAAAATCCACCATCCTCAAAGAGGTTTGAGGCAGCTATGACATTTTTTATTTCCCATGATGATCCTGTAAGTTTTGTGCAAGCTGCTAAAGAAGAAAAATGGATGGAGACAATGAAATGTGAACCTGATATGTTATAGCAACTCCACCTTAAATTTACATTCTAAGTATAAAACCGTGCAATAAATTCAAACTACGTTACCGACGGTTCTAACATATTTTATTCACCATTATAATTTTGTTCAATGGTTGCACCACCTAAGCTTTGTTAGTCTTTATGTGTAATCAAAGTTAGTTTTCAAATTGTATAATTTTTACACGAAGTCTAAATTATGTTCTCCTTCCGATAAATATAGGCTAAATTTGTTTACGTGATCAGACATTGAACCAAATAAGCAGTCAGGCCCGTCCCTGAGTCTGGACAGCAGGGACGCATGCCTAGAGCCTAAGGATGAACCCAGACATAGTAGCAGCCTTTTAATTTTACTTAGATTAAAAAAATGTATAATTATTAAAGCATAAACGACATGTAATATACTAATTTCTAATATTGAGTCTTTCAAAATTCTCAAACTGTTCTCTTCTTCAATCACCCATCAATCCCAATAAAATCCTTAATTTATCCCTTATTTCTTCAATCACACATCATCAATTCCAATGATTAAATAAGAATATTTTCTTTACCCTTTATCTTCAACGATGAATTAAGAAAATCTTGCGCAAATTTTATTACTCTATTTTCTTATAATAATTTTTTAAATGTTGGTACAAATGATTTTTTTTTTCTCCAAAAATGAAAGTGTTACAAATGACTTTGCCAAATATGTTAATATCAGCATTTGAAATTCTTGATTTTATCAAAACAGTAAATTGTTATCCAAATATTTCAATTGCTTTTCGAATCCTCTTAACTATGCTAGTGACCGTTGCATTTTTTGAAAAAAGTTTTTTAAAGTTAAAATTATTGAAAAGTTATTTGAGATCTCGTTAATATCACAAGAAATGTTAAATGGTCTAGTCTTTTTATGTATTGAGAGAAGTATGTTGGAACATATTGATATAAATAATATTATTAGTGATTTTGCATCTAAAATTGCTCGTAGATATTATTTTATATGAGAAATTGGGTAACTAAAGTGACATAAAATGTTTTTTTTATTAGATTGTTAAATGTAATTGTTAATTCTTGATGAACAAATACTACACTATAGATACACTATTACAATCACTTCGCATACTTACATTAGGCACCTAAAATTTGTTGCAATCGGAAAAAGGAAAAATCTAAAGCAATACTTTTTGACCCTGTTACGTTTTTGGTATATTCTACCTTAGATGGACAAGGCAACGAATATTTTTTCTAGTGAAAAATGCAACGATTTTTAAAAAAAAATAAATTAAAACTTCTACTGCAAAAATATCGTTCAGTGTGGGAAAATATTCGTTTTAATCAATATTAATTGGGATAGATTTTTAACAATTTTTATTAATATATGTTTCCAATTTAAATATAGCACTAATTAATTAAATTTAGAAATTGGTAAATGCTATTTTCAAGTACAATCCATAGGAAAAGGGGAAGGGTGAGAATTTCATCTAAAAAACAACTAAAGTAGTACAACATATAAGGGGAGCATCTCTGGGCCGTTTTCAGGCTGGTTTTGTCTTCGTATATCAACTTGTTATTCTTATCTGCGCATCATTTTCATAAGGGAGAATTACAAAACTAGCACTTTTCAGGGTGTTAGTTTTCTTTTCTAACTCTTTTTAAAAAACTAACTAAAACTAACATATTTCAACAGACAACTTCCATCTTTGCCCTCATCTTCTTCCTAAACAGAACTTCATCTCTCTAACGTATCAAACACTGTGATATGAAGAGGAGGAAGAAAGAGCAGCGAAAGGCGGCGATAGGAAGAGAAGGAGAAGCGAACAACGAGGATAAAGAAGGAGAAGCGAATGGCGGCAAACGGAAGAGGAGGAGAAGAAGGCGACCCTTTTCCCACCAATCTCGTCCCAATATATATTGTTTCTCTTCATTTTTTATGTTTTTCTTGGTCGTGCCAACCCCAAAAACAGTGGCATTGTTATCTGAAAATGGATTTTGGTTGGAATATCAGTTTCAGATTTTTCTCCGACAGTGTCGATATCTGTAGATATCTGTTGATATCTGTAGATATCTGTCGATATCTGTAGCTATTTATAGATATCTGTAGATATCTGTAGATATTTGTCGACAAATATCTACAGATATCTACAGATATCTATAAATAGCTACAGATATCGACAGATATCTACATATATCTACAAATAGGCAGTCTTAGTGATGGCTTGCTCATGCGGGGCTTTGTAAAGAAACAGATGAACCGGGATGGCTCGGCAAAGAAGGAGTTCTTGTAAGAGAAAGTATCGACAAATATTACAGATATCTACAGATATCGACAAATATCTACAAATATCTACGGATATCGACACTGTCGGAAAAAAATCTGAAACTGATATTCCAACCAAAATCCATTTTCAGATAACAATGTCACTGTTTTTGGGGTTCGCACGACAAAAAAAAACATGAAAAAGGAAGAGAGACAATATATATTGGGACGAGATTGCTGGAAAAAGGGTCGCCTTCTTCCTCCTCTTCTGTTCGCCGTTCACCTTCTTCTCCTCCTCTTCCTGAAAAACTTATATGATTGTAGAAATTTTGTTGTATGAACTGTGAGTTGGATTGATTGTTGTAGTATTTCTAGTCGTTCTGTAGATTGTTCTGTTCTTTAGAGAGAGAGCGCGAGAAAGAGAGAGAAGGGGAACGACAAAGACACGCAGTTATCTCAAGGAAGAAGATGAGGGTAAACTTGAAAGTTACTTGTTGAAATGTGTTAGTTTTGGTTAGTTTTTCAAAAAGAGCTAGAAATATAAACTACCCCCTTAAAAGGTGTTAGTTTTATAATTCTCCCTTTTCATAATCACATCATACAAAAAAAAAAATCATTTCCTTTTATTAGAAATAAAAGCTAAAAATGGTTTTGAAGGCTTCAATAGAGAAGCCTAATGGATTGCTCTAACCTTTCATGGACAGGTAATGAACCCTAATCTAATAAATAAATAAATGAATAGATCCGTTGAATAGCAGCGAAAGTAATTACATTACCTCTGTATCACCGATCTAGAAGGTTACCACACCAAAAGGGTAATCACCATTGATTCACGAACTAAGAACGAAACTCAAAGAGAAAGGAGAGAGAGTGGGCACATAGGAGAGAGAAAAAGAGAGTCTATTTTCTATTATGTTGTCTTAACTTGTGTTAGAATTTTAGTCTCCCTAGATATCTATTTATAGTTAGGTTAAACTCTGACCCTAACCATAATCCTAATCAGACTAGTTATGGGATGACCATAAATGGACCAGTAAATAGGCCAAAGCCCGTTTACTTCATTTATCCCTACAGGTTTATTAGAGAAATAAATTCAGACTCCATGTAGAAAGTAGTGTGATATTAACACTAACGTTTTGTAGGCGGAGAAATTTCATATTTTGGGGGGTGTTTGTTTACCTACTTTTTACCTCATGTTTGCCTTTTCACTTTAAAAGGCATAGTTTTAGATGTTTGGTTAGACACCACCTCTTGTTTGTACTTTATAGCGGAAAAGTAGCTTTTGACAAAAGCAGAAAATCTCTACTTTTTGGAAAAGCAGCATTTTCCAAAGGCAACCAACAAACATGAACAACAACTAGTAAACAGGAACAACAAATAACAAGTAGCCAAACAGACCATTCATTAACGGCAAATTAAGCACAAGTCCATTTACTGTTTACATGACCGATCCTGAGATTTTAGAGGCCTAAGGGAGAATTACCAAATGGAAGCCATAAATTATGAAAATCAATTGTGCAAAACAAAAATTCTTCGAAATGATACTTTTTTTATTACTATTTTGCGGTTAAAAAACACTTAAGAGGGTGTTTGTTTCAGCTTTTCGGACGAGCGTTTAGCGTTTCACTCCAAACCGCATGAAATATAGCGTTTGGTTAGGTTTATATAACCGCAACGTTTAACATTTTCTCTGAAAACTGCAGCGTTTTGGAACTTTTCATGAAAAACTCATATTTGAAGCTTTTCATAAACAACTGTTTGTAGTTATTTGTTATTGACAAAATTATCATTCTTATTTTCATAAAATATGTTTCTTCTTTAACATTATTTATATTTCTACAATATAATTACCGAGAGAACAAAGTTTTATTGCGTTCAATAAAAATTTTATTTTTTATATAGATATTTTTATTAATTTGTGTAACACATTTTTTATTTTATAATAGGATAAGGTGCAAAAATACCGCTAACGTTTATATATCAATTTTACCTTTAACGTCAAAAATGGTACAATAACATTGACAAGTTGGGTCAATTTGAGAAATAATTCATCAAACTGTATTCTTGGTGATGAATATTATCATCTACACTTCACATGTGCATCATTTATCACCATTAGTAACAGATCACAAACATATAATTAGACATGAAAAAAAAATATATTGTCTCTCGTACCAGTTGGACAAAAAAATTCAAATATTTCACCGAATTTATAAATATTAATTTTCAATTTTATTATTAAATCACAAAAAAATATGAAATCTCTTTTTTAGAACCAATTGATATGCGCAATTGGTGTAGAATAAAAAATAAAATATATAGTGTTTTATAATAATGTCTGAAATTGACTAAACTTGCCAATGTTAGGGATAAAATTGCTCTTAGTTGCCAACATTGTGAGTAAAATTGCATCATTTTAAACGTTAAGAGTAAAATTGCTCCTAGTTGTAAACGTTATGGGTATTTTTTCACTTATCCATTTTATAATTTCTTTGTTGATTAACTTAAAACATGTTCCGAGACGAAAATGGAGGATTCAAAGGAGCTAGATCTGCGGTTAGGGAGGGGCTGTTGGAGGTCAGGGAGGCGGAGGCCTGGGCTTTGCTGCAGGCAATTAATTGGGCGTCGGATGTTGGTTATGATCGGGAGTTATTTGAGACGGACTCACAAATTTTGACAAATGCTATTGAGTCGGATAAATTGGATCAGTCTGAATTTGGGGATATGGTTTCACAATGTCGTAATCTCTTGAATACGAACAACGGATTTACTATCCATTTCATTAGAAGACAAACAAATGGAGTAGCTCATGCTTTGGCTAGAGCGGCTTCCCAAAATGCTAGTCCTTGTTTGTTTGATGTTATTCAAAGTTTTATTTCTTTCTCGATGTTAAACTTTTGCCATATTTTGGCTCATTAATGAAACTTTACTTCAAAAAAAAAAAAACTTAAAACATGTTCATATTAGACATTTTAAATCCAAACATCAACAGTTCTATATGATTTTACCAAACACTAATAATTAAACAGCTAATAACAAACAGTTAACAATAACAGTTAATAACTTACTCCAACTGTAAACAGCAACCGTAACAGCTATTAGCTAACAGCTGAACCAAACAAGCCCTAAATATATAGAATGAGCTTATAATGAGATGAAGATAAAATGTAGAGACGTTGAAGTTAAATAGGTAAAATAGGAGGAGATATGATCTAAAAGTTCAAATTGTTTAGTCTATATCTGTAGTCAGAATTAAACTAGATTTTGCATTCAAGACTTCAATGAAAGAAAAATAGCTATCTCAAATAGAGGTGTCGATTTCGTGTTTTGTGTTAAAATCATGTTATCTCATATATATGTTCCATATGGTTTTTGTCACGTCCGTGTTTCGATATAAATTTCAGAGTATTAATTAATTACGATTTTAAATACACTATTGGATTTAATTTAAGATGTTTAGTTGTAAATTAAAAGTTTTGAATATGTTTTATAAAAAACTATAAATTTAAGGACTAAAATCAACATTTATTACCAAACTATATACATATACAGTACGAATTTATAATAAAATAATAATAATAATAATAATAATAATAATAATAATAATAAAATCATTACATGGAATTCAAATGGTGGGAAGACACTTGTGGTTTATGGTCAAGTTTATGGTTTAAGAAAATCCATGTGTCAAGTTTATTATTAAAGAAAAACCATGTGTTATATTGGTAAATATATCATCATTTTTATATATAAACATATAACTACCTTAAGGGTGGGAAAAAATTATATATATATATATGGATTAAAAGAGGGCTAGGGAGAGTTTTGAATGAGGAGAAGAAAAAGAAACGAAATTAAGGATCAAGATGGTGTTAGTTGGAATTGCAAATGTATTGTATTTGACAAAATGGTAAGTTTCAACTCTTTCTTTCGTATCAGATCCTCTCCTGTTGAAGTCAAATAGGAGAGGTCCTGTTAATTCTATCTGAGCCCTTAATTTTATTTTAACTGTTAGGATTCTAATTTTATAAATATTAATTTGTATACCATTAATTAGTGTGATTTTTCTTACTTTGTTTTTCACATTCCTAGCCCCTTCTTTACTTTAGCATATGTGTTGGGTAAATTACACTAATGACTACTAAATTTTATTAATTTTTATAATATGGTCACTAAATATAAAAATTTAATTTGATCATTCACCATTAGATATAGGCTTATTAAATCTAAGCCTTAGAATATTTTGAATCTCTACCTTAGGATTCTAATAAGCCTAGATCTAATTGTGAATGACTAAATTCTACGTGGTCATTAAGGTGCATGTGATCAAAATTGAATGAAATGTTATACGGTAGATCAAGTGAAATGGGTTCAAACAGTGAAAAGTAAAATTTATACCACCTCATTAGAAAATGATTGACGTAGAGAATCAGATTGTATAATTATCATCTTTTCACGGTTAAGGTCCATTGGACCCGGGACCATAGTAGAATCTAATCTTTATTTTTAGTTAAAATATAAAACTTATTTCAATTATAATACAATAATTATTAAGATTTATTTTTATTAAAAATTAGATATAAATAATTATTATCTCGAATCTGAATTTAATAGTAATCATACAGTCTCATAAAAAGAAATCGAAAGTCGACAACAATGTCACAAATGTGGACCTCTAAAATTTATTTTACAATTTTTTTCTTATTAATAATTAGGATAAGTTACAAATTTAGCCATATAGTTATTCGGAAGGAGTGGTTTAGCCTCCACGTAGAAAACAATACAATCTTAAACTAAACATTTATCAAATGGTGCAATTTCAAGTCTCATCAATGGAAGATGAGTTTTATTCATTAAATAATTGAACAATTTCAAACAGTGAGAGATACAGGATTCACATTATCTTGTAATTTTACATAAAAAATTAAAACCCGCCCTTGTTCTGTCTCGCCGCAAAAAACATGAAAAAAACACATACAAAAATTCTATAGAATTTTTAGCGTTTTCTCACAACGAGTGGGTGCCCAAGCCACCCAAATCTCTCTTTTGGGTCCATCCCTGATTTCAAACCTTATTAGGTGGTCATAATGCTAAAGGTTAAAGGGTAGTCAAAACATGAAATTGCATATGGAAAAAAATCATCTTTTATTAACGAAGTTTCAAATTAAATTTTTATGTTTAGTGGACATATTATAAAAATTAATAAAATTCAGTAGTCATTAGTGTAATTTACCCAACACATATGCTAAAGGGAAGGAGGGGCTGGGAATGTGAAAAACAAAATAAGAAAAACCATAAAAATCACACTAATTAATGATATACAAATTAGTATTTATAAAATTAGAATCCCAACCGTTAAAATAGTCCGATAAAAGTGTACGAAAATAGTATGATAAAAGCGTTTGATTAGTATTTTAGTGACTTTAAACTATCGAGTGAAAATAAGTTATATATTAGAATTAATATCGATATTTGTTAAAATTTGAATATAAAAATTGGTACAATAACTTGAATAGAAAAGTAGTAGAATAATTTGAATATAAAATTAGGACGAATATACTCTTAATAGTTTAACGTGGTTTAACGAGTCTAATAGTAATTCGGTTTAGAATTTTTGTTTCGGTGATCGAAAGTAGTTCGATAAGAATATTTACTTTTAACGATATTAAATTTTATCGATATAATATTTTGAGCTATTTAATTCTTGGAGTTCGATTAAATTATGAATCGATGATTTTATACGAATTTTTAACAATTTTAGTTATATTAAAAAATTATTTGATTTTAATGATTGTGATTATTTTTGCGAAAATAGTTATTTGATGTCAAATGGTATTATGATATGGAATAAATTGAACGTTTGATTGTGAAAAGGGACTTGAGCATATTGTGATTTTAATGATTTTTATATCCTTCTAGAGTGATCCGGATTGGTGGTTTTGATATTTAAAGACCATGTTTAGTGAGGAACATGGCCCGTGTACACAGTGTAAAGACCTAGTCGGGTATTGACAGCGAAGTGTGGGGTAAGACCAATACGAGATTAGGCAAGATTAAAGAGACGTTTCGACTATGCGATTCTTGATATGTGTGGTTATGGATTGATATATAAGGGGAGAAATTCTAGAATGGATATAAGGTTTTATGTTCTCGGTTATGAGTTGATTTTGATATAAGGTTTTATGTTTTCGGTTATGAGTTGATTTTGATATAAGGTTTTACGTTTGATTAATTACGAGTTTGGTTTGATAAAGCATTTATTTGATTACGGATTTGGTTTGATAAAACTTTTGATTGGTTACGAGTTGGTTTGATAAACTGCTGATATAACGATATCGATATTTATTTATGATTTGATTTAATAACGTGATTTTTTTTCAAAATTTGAAGTTTTGTATTGTTGAATCGATAAAGTATTCGCGTATATATTAAATAAATAATAAATAAATTTACGATGGTCTGAATAAGGGTTTTTGGTCTATTTAGAAATTAAGTTAAGTTATTAGGAAATTAAATTAAATTTTTAATGGGTTAAAAATTGACTAGTCAAAATCGTAGATCGGGATACTAAATATATTGTAAATAGTAGTAGCGGTAAAACGACACTATAAAGTGAAGTCTATTAATTTCATCAACGTCTCAATTAGTGGAGAGAACTACCTAAAGTGGGTAGAACTACGTGGCTTTGATTCCCGATTTAAAGATCAAAAGCCTGTTCGGGATACATATGAAGCTTGATTGAATTATCGAGTCCAAGCCAAATAATTAGATAAAACTTTAGGTAGTCCGAATAAATTTTTATCTATTAGAAAATATGTTCGTCTTTTAGAATGATAGAAGTTCGTTATCCTGTATTCCTTTTATGTCCGATGTCATTTAGGGTCGGATGTGACAGTTTTATATGTTATAAATGATAGAAAAATGATTTTCGTGTCAATCGTGTTGTGTCAGTCGGATTGTCTCTGTAAATAGTGTTTTCGTGTCAGAAATTGCCACTCCTAATCTCAAAAATGTTTAACCGTTCTCAAATCCATTAATGAGACCCAATTATTTAAAAATAATTTATTGTAAAAAAAGAAAAAAATTTTATCTTGTGGGAAGATAAAAGTTAATATGGTTATATCTCTTAGAATATTTGTAAATATATTTTTAGGTGACTATACCTATTGACTATAATTATTATTTATTATTGACATATATATAATATATTTACAATTTATAATCAATTTCAGGATATATTTAGATAGAATAAGGATCAAATTTGATTCTAATGGTGCAGATTTAGCCCTAACATAAATTTAACTCTAACGTTTTCAAACAAGATAAATTTTAGCTTTACGATACCGTAAATTTGAAAAAAGGCGGGTTGACTGTTATTTAACTATCATATTAGACATTCCAAACAATTTTAGCGATAAACTAAAACAATTTCGTACATTTTTAGTTGATTATTTATAATTAACTGTATTAACAAAATAAATATTTAAGACATATTTACAAAAAAATATTTTGGTATCATTGCCGATTTGAATCACATCCCGATCTTCAACACGCTCTCCTTTACCCTCCTCTCCAACTATTTCTTCAACTTCCTTTTCCTTCCTCTCCTCTTCAATGTTCTCTTCTTTCCTCTCCTTTTCAACATTCTCGTCCATCCGATCTTCGTCAACCACCAAGTCTACATTATCAAATATACACTATTCCTTCCGCTCTCCCATTATCTTCCCCCTCAACTCCGGCACCTCCCTCCTACCAGACTCCCTCAACTCCGCCATCTCTCTCATATACGCATCGTTCATCTCCTTCATCGTTCGCATCAACTCCGCGGTCACTTCCTCCTTCAGTTCCACTTTTAACTTTTCAAATTGACTCTGCATCCTTGCCCTCCTCTCTTCTGCATCCTTTGCTTGTACGTCCATACTAACCTCTTCATTCATCTTAGACCTCTTCTCCTTTCTATTTTTCTCCTCCTCCTCCTCCTCATTCTCCCCCTCCCCATTCTCCACATCATGTCCTACGACATCCTCCTCCTCCTCTCCCTACATTTTTCTCCTCTTCCTGCACCAACTCAAACTCCTTATACAGTTCAAATAGCTCATCGAGGTCTACGGATTTCCTTTCTAAATAATCTTTGAGTGGTACATACCATCTGCACTCTGCTTCAACATCCTCAACCACAAGTTCAGATGCTGGCACATCGGATGATTGAAAAACACAAAACCAAATCATAATCCATAAGCACATATTACTTAAATCCAAAACACATATTACTTATGTACACAAAACATATATACTTACATTAAAAATGGCAGCTGCTTCTTTAAAAGTTATATTTTTTGAACTTATCCACCTACTTAAACGAGGGAGCATGTTCTTCTCTTTCATCAGAGAGAATTTACGAGGCGCACTCCATAGCTTAAATATTCAAACTTATAAAGTATTCAATTCAATTCAATCTAGTTTAAATCTAACATCAAGTAAATCAAATAAATATATGAAACATACCTGAAAAGCTTGTGCTATTCCAACTAGTTGATATGGAAGGCCTTCTTCTCGTACTTTCCCTTATGGAGCTCCTCAAATTTCTCTTTCCTAGATGGAGCAGATACGACCCATGCCATAGTCTTATACGTCTCATGCCAAGCATACACACCCTATGGAAACGAACATTTTGGGAAAATCAGTGAGGTTGATGTTATTGTAATCAACCTTGTGAGCTAGATCGGTGGTGAATATGAGCCTATGTATAATGTACAACATAGCCATGAAGATCGCATCATCATTTTCTACCTTATCCCAATTTCTGGCTTCGAAGGTCTCATATATTTGTTTGTGAGTTAATCTTGGGCTACCTTCGAAGTACAAATTCCTCAATCTGTTTGTCTTTGTGTAACGACTCATTCGCTTCAAAATTGGTGCCGAATCACCAAATCTGAACCCGATGATGAGTCTGAATTCACGATCACCCAATTTCAATTCAATCCCATTGACGTAGAACCACATCTCTCTATGTTTTGGATTTTCATATTTAATCTCTCTCTCAAGAACCCCGTGGCATAAAGGAATGGACAACATACACATATCCATGTCCAACACAAATGCCCAAAGCATGTTTTCTTCAACAATTCCAAATGCACTGTTGATAATCTTTCCTTCACTTTCTTCATCACCTCAGCATCAGCCCTCGCTGTGATTGATGCTTTTGTATTCAAGCTATATGTGTACTTGAAAGTGATGTCTTTGGTATTATTCTGACTTGATGTCCTCTTCTTCCTCTTCTTGGAATCAGCCTTAGAATGATCAATCTTCAATAAAAAGTAGTTCGAATTAGTCAATTATTGAATAAAATACTACTTCACAGCTCACATGTTTACTTTGTAGATTCTCCTAACCCCAAAGCAAATCTAGTGTATTTGGCTTCGCAGATTCATAAACTGCGAAGGCAGAAGCGAATCTGCGAACTCGCAAATTACTTGTAGCTTCGCAGTTTTTAGAATCTGTGAAACAAAATACTACTTCACAAATATGATTTTGATTCGCAGTTTGCGAAATTTGCGAAGCAAAATCATATCTGCGAAGTAGTTTCCTTTGCAAAATGAAGTCCTCACAACCATTTTGAACTATTTCTAAGTTTCATTTCACAAAACGTAGCTATAAACTAACGGAAAAACACATGAAAAGTTTGAACCCTAAACCAAAATCGTAGAAACAGAAAAAACAATAAGAGAGAACCCTAAAACCAAGTGGAAATCGCATAAACAAAGTAGATACATATCTTCTTGCCGCTTTTTGCCATTGAAATCGATTTGAAACACTTGGAAGAAGAAATGCAGAGATTCAATAGTGCTAGAAGTTCGCAGAGATTGAAAATGAAAGTCACTTCAAGTTCGTATGTTAAGGATGAAGAAGAAAGAAAAATTTGGCTAATTTGTATATATATATATATGAAAGGTATTATAGGTAATTCATAATGAATCAGTCTAGATATGTAATGTGGTTTCAAATGGATCTTAATATGTAAATAGGCTTCCAATTTGGTCCAATTTTGTAATTTTTCCGAATAACAATGATATTTTCTGAGGGCGAGTCTTGGCGCAACGGTAAACGTTGTTGTCGTGTGACCAAGAGGTCACGGATTCGAGTCTTAGGAGCGGCAAATAAATTGGCAGGGGAAGGCTTGCCCCCAGTACACCCTTGTGGTGGGACCCTTCCCCGGACCCTCGCTCAGCGGGACGCGTAGTGCGACCGGACCGCCCTTTAACAATGATATTTTCTGTATCACTTAATAGCTGATGTTTAATATATTTTAATCATTAATTATAAAATTATATGTATAATTAAATCTCAATGATGAATTGCTATACTCGTTTATTTATTTGTCAAGAAAAAAAGAAAGAATAATCTATATATACAGACTAGTAATTAATAAAATAATTAGGAAGATAAAGTTGGAAGATCTTCTTCTATCAACCTCTCTATAAACAACTATTGGGGTTTACAATACCGATTGTATTTCCAAGCACATTAGAACAAATTGATCGGGCAACCTCATGCGAATATGTCAAATTCACATTATGCAATCTTATTCCTCTGCAGGGATTATTAGAGCTGCAATCGAATTTTACAGCAACTTCAGTAGCTGATGTTCCTTGTATTTCTTCATACACCACATCACTAATTTTTACCCCTGAATGCTCAGTTGGACAGTTCAAATTGTGAGGACAATAATGTTGGTCGATGATAATAGGATTTTGGACATTTTGCATAGTAGCTCCTATGAACCGAACTCTTTGAACAAAACCATTGCTAGGTCTAGCCCATGACTTGATTCTAAATCCATTTGTTGTTCCTGTGAATATTGTTCTCCTAACTGTCACGTTTTGAACTCCTTCCTCTTCTGTGTCCTTTGCCAGACTTCCTATGCTGCAGATTATTTAATTTACACGGTAAGAAAACAGAATTACCTAATATATGTAAAAAGAATGAATGAGATCCACTTGGAGGATTCTCTGTCCACATTTGGACATGTGTACTGTGACACTGTTTAATAATAAAAATAGTGGAGACTCTCCATGTTACATATGACAAAATATACAGAGAATGTTCTTCATTTGACATGGAGAACCGGATGATTTTAATAGAGCATGTGACATACCTAATGCCATGTCCAGGGCCGCATTTGACACCTTCAATCCACAAGTTTTTAGTGCCAGGGCCAATGGAAATGCAGTCATCTCCAGTTTTGATAGAAGAGTTGAAAATAGCAACATTGCTTGAAAGCTGGACGTGAATGCCATCAGTATTAGGGCTGTTTCCATCAGCTACAACTTTGACATTCTCAACATATACATCTTTGCAGCCATTGAATACAATGTGGAACATTTGGCTGTTTAATGACAATAACCCTTTGATCTTTATGTTGTTCGAATTTGTAAAGCTCAAACTCTGCAATTCACAGATATTGAATCAGTTATCTAAGTTGAAAATGTAAAAATTTTGTAGAAAAATGAGAAGTTATTACTCACCGTAGCTCCAGAAGGGCAGTTGGGGGCTTGGGATAATTTGCAAGCCCACAAGGAAGAACCTTTGGCATCCAAAGAGCCACCAAGAATAGAAACACCACTGACCCCTTCAAAGCTAACCCAATTGCTATAATTACCAAGAACTCTATAATCTCCAGAACCCAAAAGTGTTCCATCAATCCGGATGGTAATAGATGGGGCTTTGCAAGGACCTTTGAAGATCATTGGACCAACCAAGTACCTACCTCTAGGCACATACATCATTGTGGAATCTGTCGAACCACAGGCTGCACCCCATGCTTCAACGAAGGCCCTGCTCGAATCACTCGCCCCATTCGGTCTTGCTCCGTATTTCAGTACATTGTAATTTGTAGTGCCATATGATGAGCTCACTAGTAATCCGAAGAAAATCATGACCGTGATTATCCTAATTGCCATATTACTTGAATTTGATTATGTAGAAGTAAGAAGAAGTGTATATTTTATGTTTCTGTATGGGAATTTGGAGGAGATTTAAAGGGTATTTATAGGTTTGATTAATTAGAGATGAAGAGGAATAGTGTAGGAGCTAAGAAACATGATTCAGAAATGGAAAAGTGAATGAAACCTGCAGTATGTATTGCTTCATTTCTAATTGACAAAGTAGACCAATGTAGAGAAGTCAATATTGAATTTCTTGAAGCTATTTGGGCTTAAGCCACCATCTATTGATATCTTAGGATTCAATTAATTTTAGTTATTATCATTATCCGAATTTTAAATCCAGGTTTATTACAAATGTATATGCAGTCACGATTACTCAACATAAGTTATTTAGCTTCGATATGAACCAATGCATGTATGTACATATCGTATGTTTTTTTCTTTGTATACTGTGCTTCTCTTCAAGAAACTATTGGTGTATGTATGCATAATTCTTACTTTATACGTTTTACTCAGTAAGTAATTATATTTTGTAAACTAAACTAGGATATGTATCTCATTATCTGGATTTGAATTAATATATAGGTATTGTTGTTTATGATTTCATTTTCACCGTTGATCCGATCAACTAACATTCATAAATATGACATCTTTTGTTGGAGGTCTGGCTCAAGTGATAGATCCCTGGAGTAAATTTCGATGTCAAAGTTAGTCTTTTTAAGAGGCTATGCTTTTGTGGATGAGAGAGAAAGCAAGTTAACCATTTTTATTGGTGGAGGGATTTGGAAGTATTATTCTTGTCGAGAATAAAATGAAATATTCCGTAAAAATAAAGATGAGCAAAATAATAAATAAAAATGACACCGATAATTTAACGTGGTTCACCTTTAATTTTTGGGCTACGTCCACGGCTAACTTCGAGAGTAAATTCTTACACTATAAAATAGTAGACGTATAAAGAGGGCATTCTCTAGACAATTTTCTAGAGTTACAATAATATGAACTAAAATAAAATAGTAGCAATCAGTTATTTCCTAGAAATACCAAAAGTAATTATCTTACTATTTTATCACTCCTCAAATAATTGGACCACCCTCATCAAAACTTAAATCACTCAAAAATTATCCGCAAGTACAAGTTTTATATTTTCCTTACTCTCAGTTATGCATCTCCGCCTTGGCTTTTATATGTTAAGGAGGGAACATTACTAGCAATAATATTGTTAGCAATGTTTTTTTTCTAGTTGATCATCGAATTCGGGGGTCCAAATTAGACCATTGATTCGGTGGTCCAACTTTAACATTAGTATATTAATTTATTTATTTTAAACATAATATTTACAAGGGTGCTGTTAAACATAGCCTCAATCCCCCACCTCTAGCCCCGTGAAAGGACGAAAATACTTTTAGAGCTTTTGGGGTGGGAAATAGAGGCTTTTTTTCTCTCCCGGTACGCAGACGTGAGGTAATTACGCCTCACCTTGTGGTGAGACGTGTGTATATCATGCCTCACCACATGGTGAGGCGTGATAGCCTCACGCTTCATCTTGTGGTGGTGAGGCGTGATTACCTCACGCCCGCGTGGTTGGGAGGGGGAAAACGTTTTACGGATTATATGTAACCCCCGTCCCGGGTCACATTGAAAACACACAGGAAACCAATCAATTGTCATAATTAAGCATAAACACAAACATAAATACATAAAGGCTCCTCATTTATTTTCGTCTATCAAAATCTCATAACCGAAGGCTAAATAACCAATAAAATATTTTAATCTGTCAATAATATTCACTTAAATTTAAGCAATTAATCAAATCCAATAATATAATAAATTACAATGAATGTGTATGAAATTGCTAATGGGGATGAGACGCTTGTGCTGACCAGCCTGAATGTAGGATAAACGTGAAAATCTAGCAAACAGGAGAAACTTTGAACCTAGCCTGAAAATTTCAACGTGGCAATGGGTGAGCTGCCTACTCAATAAACATAATTACCTATATTTATATACATAAATATATATATATACATATATGTACAATTAATTTCATGTATCTTGCATTTAATTAATCAAACAATTAAACAATCAATCCATCAAGAATAAAATATAAATATATCATCTCGTATATGACTCAATTTACTTCAAACAACAAAATTATAATTTATTATCTTTATTTTTAAGGGCCCAACTAGACCTAAGTGAAATATACTCAATGGTCTCATGGTTAACAATATTCCAACGTACGTATACGCTATCGCCTCTAGTTTCGGGATAGATACCATTGTCATAATGATTTCTTTTTCCTTTTTTTTTAATAATACGGTACTGCTATCGCCCCCAGTTTCAGGACACAGTACAAACTCAATTAGAGTAAAATAACACCCTACCCAGGTGCATGTGATCACATTATCATCAAACCTCCAGACCATTGAATATACTCACTCAAGCTAGTTATTTATGTTTTGTTCTAACTCAAACATAATCCAATACAATTTCATACTTGATAATTCATGATCTTTTGAACTCATATGGCATTTCCATTCTATCATGGTATAATTTCACAGCTAATACCTCAATAGGTAAATATATGAACAACATAATTTCAGGAAAAACAAAGCCTTATATCAATAAATTCAATCATACAGAGAACATTTGAATCCAAATCTTAAATCACCATATATATAAATCAAGTATCAATTAAATGATAACCAAATACTCAACATTCATTCAAGATACAGTTAATTATTCTATGACAAATATAAATAGACACTCACATAAATATATAAATATAAATATATATATATATATATATATATATATAAAAATATAATCAATTAAGTTTACCTCTCGTCCCAAAACGCTAATTAATTTGTTCGGGTTCTAACTGACCCATTACTGGCTCCCCGGAGTTTCGTCGGAGCGCGGTGGTCGACCGCCGGAAGTTCACCGGAGATGTCGGAATCGCGAACCGAGACTATCATGAGATAGCCAACGATCAAGGTAGTCCAAAAGTACACCCTTTCACAACTAAAATCGGCAAAAGATCGAGATCTAATACTTTTTCGATGAAAATACCCGCTCTGATCATCATACTTTTGTTTAGAAAAATATCAATATTGGTCTTGAAATGTTCCTCGTGAAACAAGGAATTTAATGGTATAATTTTCGTTCTAAAAAGTGATCAAAATAAGGAGTTATGAACGAAATTAGATTTAAAAGGAAAAAGAAGAAAAGCTGCGCTGTGCATACTGCGATGAAAGTTTTTGGTTTTCCTAAACCTCCTAGCTGTAGACCCGTGCAATGCACGGATTTTATTTTTGAAAAAATAAATTCTAAAATAAATTATGTTATCTATTAAAATTATTCATGTATAAATTTTTTAAATTTATTTATTTAAACAATAATTTAAAATTATTTGTACACTAAATAAAAGTAATTCAATAAATTGTATTTTAAGAATCAGCCTGTATTATTAAATACTTCTTTAAACACTACATTTTGGGTACAATTAGATGTATTATCTTCCTCGTCACAAATAAGAATTTTCAATCCTTTTTTTTGTTGTGACTCTTGAAACCGCAACATACATTTGACCATGGCTAAAAACAGGACGTGGAAGATATAATCCAACATGTGTAAATGATTGGCCTTGACTTTTATTGATAGTCATAGCAAAGCAAACAACTAAGGGATATTGTCTTCGTTGAAATCGAAATGGCAATCTGATGTCTGATGGAGTCAAAGTAAGCCGAGGTATGAAAACCTTCTGTCCAATGTTACAACCTGTAATTTTCGATGCTTCAATCACATGTTTTCCCAATTTTGTTACCACCAATCAGGTACCATTACATAGCCCAAGAGTCTGATCAATATTACGAAGTAGCATAACAGGTATTCCAATCTTTAATGTCAACTTGTGATTCGGGAATCCTGAAGAATTAATAGTATTTAAAAATTCAGGAGTATACACATCTTCATGACTATTTGAATGACTTTCAACTTTGCAGATAGAATCTGAACTCAATAACATATTTCTTCTCCTGGCCATCCAGACAACATATACTCATTCACCTTGTTAACAATATCCAATATAGGTGCAAGAATTGCACGTTCTTGTAAGTATATTGGATCTTGAATGTTTTCAATGATACTTGGATATGTACTTTTGACAATGGCTCTAATAGGATCATCAACATCTTTGATGAGTAATTCTTCGGGTATATCGAATGTAGCTTCTCCGTCATTTTCCCCACCAATTGTTCCATCACCAATGCTTAAGATCCATTCAGAAAAAGATCTTAATTCTTCCGTATCAGTATTTGAATCTCGACTTTGAAGCCTCGTGTTCTCGGTTAACTGAAGTACTTTACAGTATCTCCACAAGTAAGATGAATTTATTGTAGATGATACTATGTTCTGTCTGCTAGCTTTTGGAATAACAGGCAATATTTGTCTGAAATCTCCACCCAAAACAACAACCTTTCCACCAAAAGGCAAAGCCATGCTATTACTATTTTGGAAGCGCATGATATCATGTAAAGTCCTATCAAATGCTTCAAAACAATGTTTGTGAACCATAGGAGCCTCATCCCATATAATAAGTTGTGCTTTAATAAGTAGTTCAGCTAATGGGCTTCCTTGTTTGATGTTGCAAGTAGAATCTTCAGTGATTAGTATGGGTATACCAAATCGAGAATGTGCAGTTCGACCACCACGCATAAGGAGAGACGCAATTCCACTTGATGCTACTGTTAGGACAATATCACCTTTAGCTCTAAGGAAAGATGACAAAGTCCTCCATATGAATGTCTTCCCAGTTCCTCCAAATCCATAAACAAAAAAGAATCCACCATTTTTCGATCCAATTTCCTTGATAATTGTTTCGAACACCATTTTTTGATCACTATTTAAAGACAACATAAGATGATCACTTTCTTCTTCCAAAAACTCTCTATCATAACCAAGTTCATCTTGAATGAGACTATTTCTTCCTTCCTCAATTAGGCATGCATCTGGGAATGGTAATGAAGGGCAATCTCTTAAGCTTTTCCCATTTCTATTCAGATTTTTCTCTATCTCAGAAAGTGTGAAGTTTTTTAACTCCTCATCATCCATTTGCAAATCTAGAAAACAAAACATGATACAGAAAATAAAAGTGTTATTTATTGGATCATAGTTTTCATTTCTATTATCATATGTTTGATTCATTTTGATTTTCTAAATAAACAATACAATGTTGATATCAATCCTACTATGTTTTTATGTGGAATTTTTGAATTTAAATATAACTAAAGATAAATTAAAGCAATGCATTATAAATGTATTACCTTGGTTATTAAGGAGCCTTCGTTGGCGATATAGGATGTCATCGGAAAGTAAATGCCATGTTTGATTCCAAACTGATTCCGGACTTGTAATGCAATTTGAGAACAATAGAGAATTAAACAATAAACGAAGAAAATGGCATGTTCCCCAGAAGGATGCTTCTTGAATTGCATACACGTACTCTTTGTCATCATCCAGTAAACCCAATGCAAAGCAAGCCTCTTTGAAAGTAGGGTATAAGATATTATTCACAGTTCTTATGTCATCATATTTGGTTGAGCCTTTCACAATATTCAACAATATTCTGAGATAATACAACTCACCTGCTCCTGGATGAACGTAAAATATTCTTCCAACACTTAGCCCACGCTTTCTAGGACACCATTTCTTGATCTTCTTTTTTATACTAGATGTAGGGTCAATTACTTCCACTTCTTTCCACACAAACTTATTTGGAAACTCAACATAAGTTAACTCTCGCGCTTCTGTATATTCTTCATTTGCTCTCATCCATTGCAAAAACATGGTTCCAGCGTCATTACCTCTTCTAACAACATCCTCAATTGGCTCATCGTCATTAAACACAATACTTTATTCATTTGGAAGATGGAAACTGAGTCTTTCAACAGCCGGTTCACGGTAGTTAATGTGAAATGCAAATATTCTCCATGCTGCCTCATAAGGAGAAATGTATCTACAATCATAATACATTTTAACTTCATCCTCGATGCCATCACGAGCATTTCCCTTTTGTTGGTAAAAGGCAGTAGTTATTCGATCATTCCCCTTGTTTATGTACTTGAACAAATATTTGATTGCTCTATGTTGATTGCACCATTCCACATTAATATGCGCATCATATTTCAATAATAACTACTGATTGTATGGCACAACATATCTATTGTCGAGAAGAATTTTGTTTTTCAATATTGTTCTTCCATTATCTCTTCTCATGTACAACGGATATCCATTTTCATCAACATTTGTCTCCTTATTAAATTTCTTTGGAAAGCGCTTGGAACATTTTCCATCTTTCATGCATGGTGATTTGTTATTTGAAACACCACAAGGGCCATGTAGCATGAACTTTTTAACCAACTCATGTAACTGAGGATTCTCACCCGGTTCTGGAATTTCTGCTGAAATGATCTTGTCAATATCTTTTCCCGATGGATGCTTATCTTCTGGATGCAAGAACAACAACATATGTGCATGTGGAAGGCCACGCTTTTGGAATTCAATTGTATACATAACTGGAAATTTTTGTTGAAACACCTTTCCACAAGATTTTGATTTGACAAAATCATCCATGATTAAGAGGCAATTAAATTTAAATGCTTTGATTTAATTGTACTAATGTGTTTGTTCAATATTGAGTGCAAAAATATATATAAAGTTAAACAGGACAAAAGTCAGCATAAGCCAAGCTGAGTTGAATGGAACTCAACATGAAAGAATAGAAGCTGAGTGGAGTAAAACTTAGCACCAGAAGCTTCCTTCAAAGTTGCCAGAATGAAGCTGACTAAATTAGAAGACTCCTTCAGAATTATACAAACAGAATGGAGCTGACTAAGAAGGAACTCAGCATGAAAGTTGAACATTCGAAGAGAACGAATAAAGCTGAGTGACAGTCAGGACAGCATGGAGGATCCGTTTACTAAAAGACAAAGTCTGCCAATCTTCTGCACCAATAATTGAAGTCTCGAAAATACAAAGAAGACTAATTCCAAGAAACATGGGTCAATGGATTATTGGTAAAAGACAACTGGCACAAAAAGACAAGTCTGATGCAAGAAGACAAAACCTGACGCCTGAAGAAAACAGAAAAATGGAATGGCGGAACAGACTGAAGCTGACCAGAAGCTGTCTGCTAAAAGAGCCGTTTTGGACTTAACGGCTAAATCATCTCAAATGATCCAATCTTTAGAAATTCATCTATAAAAGGACAATGATAGTTCTTGGATCATTTGCCGTAGTATCAAAAGAAAATTACAAGAGAGAAAATCTTGAAAGCACTCAAATACAAAAAGATCTTACACCAACTTTTCTATTCTCTGTGTAAATGCTAGATTGATTGTTTTGTAATCATCTAAAGTGTTCCTTACTTGAAAAAGAACAAGTGTGTAATCAATAGGAATATTGAGAGTGTTGAGCTGAGTACTTGGTTATAAGTATTCAGTGGTAGAAAAATCTAAGTGCTGGGTTGTAGTACTTAGTAGGAGCTGAGTAGACGAATAGAGGACGTACTCTTGCATACTCACTGCCTTGTAAAGGGGTTGTGCTCTACATTGAAAGATCACAGTATTGGATTGAAAATCCCAGGAGGAACTGGGGACTGGACGTAGGCAGAGAGGCTGAACCAGGATAAGTCGTGCTGAGTAACTTCTAAACTCTTTCTCTCAATATATATATATGTGCATGTGTTGCTTGTTATATTTACTCACCTTATAAAATTGTTAAAACTGAAACTGAGTAAATCTGAGTGCTGAGTTGGAAGCTGACCTTTCAAGTGTCAATTCCCAACTCTCAAGGCAAGCCGTCTTAGTCAGCATAGAACTAAAACTGTCTGACTAATCAATCGGCCGTGCTGACCAACACGCTGAGTTATCAAACTCTTAAAATAACATTAAGTCATCATAATTAAAAGCGAAAAAAGTTACATTAGTTCCTAACCCCCCCTTGGAACTAATCACTAGGGACCAACAAGTGGTATCAGAGCCAAAGCTCACTACTCAAAGATCTAACAATCTTGAGCTGATCCCTAAAAATGGGTGAGAATAGCACTCATTTCCTTCCAGGAAACCAAACAACACAGATACTCCCTGAGGGATTATCAATCACTAGACCTCCCCTATTCTTTGGGTCAAATTATACATTCTAGAAGAATAGGATGAAGAACTTTATACAAGCCACAAACATGAGTGCATGGCTTGCAATTGTTCAAGGTCCACATGTGCCATACAAAACTGTTAACAATGAGAAAATTGTTAAAAGTGAAGCTGAGTGGACAGAGGATGACCTCAGAAAATTACAAAATAATGCTTCGGCTATCAATATGCTTCACTGTGCGCTAGATGCTGCAGAATACAATAAAATTTCAGGTTGTGAGTCAGCACAGGAGATCTGGAAAAAGCTGGAAGTGACTTATGAAGGCACCAGCAAGGTCTAGGAATCCAAAGTGAACCAACACATGCGGTTGTATGAGTTGTTCGAGATGACTGACAATGAGGACATCTCAGCAATGAATGCCAGGTTCACCAATATAATAAATGAGCTTAAAAGACTCGGTAAGAATTTCACTGAAGAAGAACAAGTGAAGAAGATCTTACGAAGTCTTCCCAAAAGCTGGCAAGCTAAGAAGACAGCTGTAGAGGAAGCTCAGGACCTGACCACATACAAATATGATGAGCTGATCGGTTCCTTGCTGACCCATGAAATTTCCATGAAAAACTTTGAAGCTAAAGAAAAATCTGAGGACAAGAAACAGAAATCACTAGTGATGAAAGCTGACTCCACAGAAGCTGAGTCAACTGATGATGAGGAAATGGCCATGTTCACTAGAAAAATGAAAAATCTGTTCAGAAGAAATGAAAGAAATAGTAAGCAGCCATACAAGAGAGGAGACAGATATAAAGCTGAGTCCAGTGACACCAGATACAAAAAGGACAGCTCCAAGCCTGTCACATGTTATGAGTGCCATCAAACTGGGCACATTAAGTCAAGCTGTCCTAATCTGAAGAAAGATAAGAATGGAAGCAAAAAGGCAATGGTGGCCATGTGGAGTGACAGTGATGAGTCGACATCATCTGAAGCTAAGCAAAATGAAACAGCCAACATATGTTTCATGGCAGATGATGGAGCTGACCAATGTCAATCTGAGCAAGCTGACCTCTCTGGAGATTCTGAGCATGAGGAAAACAACAATGAGGTAACATGCTTACTTTTGCTTAGAAACGAAATGGTAAATGCCCTGAGTGACTTATATACACTAACTAAGAAGTGTAACAAAAAAATTAAGGCACTCAGCAGGCGCTGCGACGAGATTGAGGAGGTCAAACTGAGTGACCTCCGATATCTCCTCCAGGACAACTCAGATTTACATACCAATATGCAAATCTTACATAAGTTTGTCACAGAGGTTCAAACTGAGTCAAAGAAACTTAGAAAGGATGTCACAACCTTGCAGAGTCAAGTGAAAGGCTCAAGTAGAAATAAACCCCATGCTGAGTACTCAGGTACTGGTCAGCATAAACAGTTTACTCAATGTAGCTGTTGTGGGAAGAAAGGACACACAAAAGCTGTGTGTTGGCATAACAAATAGACTGTCCAATGTGACTTCTGTGGTAAGAAAGGTCATACTACCAAGATATGCTGGCATGCTCAGCACAACAATGCTGACCACACTCAACATCACCCTCAAAGGGTAACTCAGTGTGGCTTTTGTAGTAAAAGTGGCCATACTACAAAAGTATGTCGTCACAAGTTAAAATATGATTTTGCACCTGTTTACACTAACAAGAAAGGACCCAAAAAGAATTGGGTACCTAAAAACGAATAGTTTAAAATGCAGGTCAGCTTGACATGCATGGAGAAATCAAAACTTTGGTATATAGACAGCGCATGCTCAAGACACATGACAGGTGATGAAACTCAGTTCATCACACTAGAGCTTAAATGAGGAGGTAGTGTAAGCTTTGGAGACAACAAGAAGGGCAAGATAGTTGGCTCAGGAACTATCGGAGGTAACCCTAAAATTGAGTCAGTCTCCTTAGTTAAAGGTCTCAAATATAATCTTCTAAGCGTAGCTCAGCTTTGCAAGAGTGGAAGGAAGGTTATATTTGATGATACTAAGTGTCAAATACTCGAGGGAAAAACAAATGATTTGATTTTAATAGCCCCTCATGTAGAAAATGTTTACATGTTGAGTTTGGAAAAACAATTTTCAAAAAGTATATGCTTGGTGTCAAAAGAGGACAACTCCTGGCTATGGCATAGGAGACTTGGGCATGTCAGCATGGACCTCCTTGCCAAACTAGCTAGAAAGCAATTAGTTGAGGGATTACCCAAATTAAAGTACGAAAAAGATCAACTTTGTAATGCTTGTCAGCAAGGTAAACAAACCAAAAAGGCTTTTCATAGCAAAAAGGTTGTCTCAACCAAAAGACCATTGGAATTACTACATTTGGATCTTTTCGGACCTATCCAGCCACTCGACATGGGAGGTAAGAAATTTTCCTTAGTTATTGTGGATGATTTCTCTAGGTACACTTGGGTCATCTTGCTGAGTAGCAAAGATGAAACATTTGAGATGTTTACCACATTAGTCAAAAAGCTTGAAAATGACAAAGACCTAAGAGTAGCTCACATTAGAAGTGATAATGGTGGAGAATTCAAAAACCAATTGTTTGATGAATTCTGTGAAACTAATGGTATTGACCACAATTTCTCTGCCCCTAGAACTCCTCAACATAATGGAGTTGTTGAAAGGAAGAATAGGACAATAGTAGAAATTGCTAGGACAATGCTGAGTGAAAATAGGCTTCCAAAATATTTTTGGGGAGAAGCTGTCAATACAGCATGTTACATATTGAATAGTGTTGGTCCCTGATAATTAGTTCCAAAGGGGGGGGGGGGGTAGGAACTAATATAACTTTTTCTCGTTTTAACTGAGCTGACCAGAAGTTATATTGGGAGTTTATTAACTCTGATTTTGGTCAGCTTGGCGAGATATGTTTGAAGACAGCTTTAGTCAGATGTTGACTAAAGTTGTTTTCTTGTGAGTTAGGAATTGACACTCTTGAAGGTCAGCTTCTAACTCAGCACCACTTATTTACTCAAGGTCAGCTTAGGCAATTTATATGCTGAGTAAATTTAGCAAACAACACATACAATATAAGAGAGAGTTCAGAGATTACTCAGTATCACTTATTTACTCAATGTCAGCTTAGGCAATTTATATGCAGAGTAAATTTAGCAAACAACACATACAATATAAGAGAGAGTTCAGAGATTACTCAGTATCACTTATCCTGGTTCGGCCTCTCTGCCTACGTCCAGTCCCCAGAGTCCTCCAGGTTTTTTTGAATCTAATACTGAGCTCTTTAATGGTAGAGCACAAACCAATTACAAGGCAGTTGAATATGCAAGAGTACCTTCCTCTATTCTTCTACTCAACTCCTACTAAGTGCTACAACCCAGCACCTAGATTTCTCTACTACTGAAATGCTTACAACCAAGCACTCAGCTTTACTCTCTCAATATTTCTATTGATCACAGACTTGTTCCTTTTTGAACTAAAGAACACTTTAGATGATTACAACTCAATCTAGCATTTACACATAGAATAGAAAAGTGAGTGTAAGATTCTTTTTGTTCTTGAGTGAGATTTTCTCTCTTGTATTTTTCTTTTGATGCTTCGGTACATATTTTGGTTCTTCGATTGTCTTTTTATAGATGAGAACCTGTGGACTTGATTGTTTAAAATGTCTTGACCGTTGCAACCAAAACGGCTCTTTTGGGGAACATTTTCTAGGAAGCTTCAGACTGTACGCTATTCCCTGCTTCTGTTTTTCTTCAGGCGTCAGGTTGTCTTCTAGTGTCTGTTTTGTTTGTTTGTGCCAGTTGTCTGTTTCCAATAATCCAATGTCCCATGACTCTCGGAATCAGTCTTCTTAGGTGTCTTCGAGGTTCCAATTATTGGTGCAGGAGATTGGCAGTCTTTGTCTTTTAGCAAAACGGATCCTTCATGCTGTCCTGACGAATACTCAGCTTCGTTTATTCATGGTTCATGCTGAGTTCCTTTAAGGTCAGCTCCGTTTTGTTTCTGAACTTTAACTCCACTCAGCTTCTATTCTTTCATGCTGAGTTCTTTTCTACTCAGCTTTGTTTGTGCTGACTTTTG
Source organism: Euphorbia lathyris (assembly GCF_963576675.1). Classification (NCBI taxonomy): domain Eukaryota; kingdom Viridiplantae; phylum Streptophyta; class Magnoliopsida; order Malpighiales; family Euphorbiaceae; genus Euphorbia; species Euphorbia lathyris. Next base: position 96,880,343 of record NC_088910.1, read on the forward strand.
TCCTGTCTTTTACTTTATATATTTTTGCACTCAAGATTTAACAAACATATTAGTACAATCAAATCAATGCATCTAAATTTAATTGCCTCTTAATCATGGATGATTTTGTCAAATCAAAATCTTGTGGAAAGGTGTTTCAACAAACTCCCCCATTTTGATGTTGGCAAAATACATTATTACGGAACTCAGTTTTAAGTTACCCCATGATTGAAATTTTTTGACGTGACTCCCCCGTAAGGGTTGCATTTATTTTGTCTTAATTTTATTCTAAGCATTTTAGATTTGTTGCTTTTGATTATACTGGCTTAATTGTGGAGAGATGTTGTCTCTTAGTTTAGTTTTAGTGTCTTTTTGAGTTGTTTATTCAAACTTGATTAGTCAGATATAGGAAGAGAAAAGAAACTGATATTGGATTTAACTAACAGTCAGCAACACACAACAAAACAATATTGGACAATAAAACATTTTATCCTAAGCATTGGATAACACAAATAAAAACAGATAACAGGATATGGTTTGATATGGTGCCAAATTTCTAGACACAAACTGGCTAGATTCACTTCTTCTTTCTTTGAGATGAGGGGTCAACATGAGCAATGCCTTTTCCTTTGCTCCCAGAGGCAGACACAGTTCCTAAAGGCTGAGGCTGAGTTCCTCTGTTACTTGTCTCCCCCGTTTTGCCATCATCAGGTTGATAAAGAAAGGTCTTATTCCTGGCGGCAGAGGAGAGATAGTTAGAATAGCACTGAAGCCTTTTTGTGCTTTCCCCCAAACTGTCAATGACAGGAACGCTATCGTCCTGGACGTGCCGGGGGACTCGAATGGAGCTGCTTATCATGCTAAGAAGACATTCATGGGCTTTGCTGAGGCAGGCAATGGAGCTGGTGACCTGACCATAAGATTGATGAAATAGTTTCAAGAGAGCAGAGTCATAGAACATTCGTTGTGCATTGTTGATCCTCATGGCTTTCATGATAGCTTGCGAGAAGCTCATTAGCTCTGTGTTGGATACTGGATCAACGTCCATCTGGGCTCGATCAATGTTCAAAAGTCTCACTACCTCACTCAGTTGATCAATCGTACATTGAGAGGAAGAGGATACAAGGTCACGGGTACTTGTCAGCTCTGCTTGAATCTTAGTAAAACATTGTTGGAGCTCGGTGGTGGTGACAGATTCTGTATTGCTTGGTGGATTGGATTTAGTTAGCTCAGCATATAGCTTGGTGAAGCAATCTTGCAACTCAGCAGATGTTGCAGACTCAGTGTGAACAGTTGCTCTGGAGGGGGTCAGTTCCGCTGCTAGCTTAACAAAATAGTTTTGAAGCTCAGAGGAAGTGACGTACCCTGGATTGACTTCAAATAGTTGTTGAATTTTTCCTTCAAGAGAGTTCAGATGAGTGGCCATGGTAAGCACTAATTCAGTTAGTTTGGCCATTTGCTCTTGGTTTGGTTGCTGAGTTTGTACTGCAGTAATGATACTAACCAAATCTTTCAGGCTACGGAGTTCTTGTAGAAGTTGAGTGATACTGGTTAGGTGAGAGGGCTCTTGAGTGGACTGGCAACCTTCAGCTTGAGTAGAATGAAAGTCTTGAAGTAGAGACTGAGCTGAAGCAATGACCCGACGGCCAGACTCAGTTGCATTCAAGTATGCAAACTTGGCAGTATTGGACTCAGAGGCTGGTGCAGGATTCTTCGATAGTGGAGGTGTTGGTTCCTTGCCAGACTGAGTACCTGGACTTTGATGAAGTTGTTGAGCTGAGTTATCAACATTTTGTGATGGAGGTGGAGTTGAGGTATGAGTTGGCTCAATTGGTGCAGCTTGACTTGGATTTGTAGGGTTCTTGGCATGTTCCTCATGTTGAGTAACAGAGGCTTGCTTTTTCGCTAGGTCTTCTAGTGGAGATTCAGTTGCATTTGAGAAATACTTGAACTGAATTGTAGATAAGTCAGTTTCTGGCTCGTCAAGGGGAAATTCGTCTGAGAGATCAAGGTGCTTTTGCGCTTTCTTCTTTAATCTTCGCCGGGTCTCAGTTTTTGGCGGAGAATGGTCAATTTGAAAACCTTCACTTGACTCAGCAGCCACAGTTCCTTCCCCTACAGGTTGCTCAATATTACCTTCTTCCCTTGTTTGCTCAGCATCATCACGAGGGCATGCTTCCTCCTCAGTATTACCTTTTTGTTGCTCAATGTGTTCCACATCTTCTTTTTCGTGGTCAATCTCATGACCTTCAGTTTGAGGAGAGGTTAGTGGTACGGCTTCCACTATCTTCAAAGAGTGACCTCTTTTCTTTTTCTTTAACGGGGTCTCAGGAGTTTGTTTGTTTTCATCCTCAGGAACTTTTGGCCTCTTTCTTTTCCCAACGTGCTCATCAACCTTGTCAGTTTGGGCTTTCTGTCTTGATGAAAGCCTTATTTTCTTTGGAACAGAATGGATATCTTTGGAGCTAACTTCTGCAGCCTTCCTCTTCTTCCCTTTTTCAGGCTGAACTGTCTTAGGTGACTCAGTATGAGCCTCAACTTCTTGTGCAGGCTCAGCTTCAGGTTCCATTTCTGCTTGCTCTTCTTCCTCATTCTCCTCGGCATCTCTAGTTCCTTCATACCCCTTCAAGGGTTGATTATACAATAGTCCATCTAGTAGGACTGCTGTGATTTCACTTCCCAATGAACTTGTCTCGTCCACTGTCTCTATTTGCTTGTCTTGTATGATTTTCGTGATAAGTGAACCCAAACGTAGTTTCCTACCGCTTCGTTGAAGGGCTCCAACTAGAAACACAGGGAGATTGAATGGAGTTGAAGTCAACATGTGCCATATAAAGCACTGTTCGAAGTTAGATGCGGAGGAGGCCGAGCTGAGTTTGGGAAAGATAAAGTTAGTCAGCATGAAATGGACTATCTTTTGATCCTTACCCATACAAGTACTGGGTATTTCCCCTTTATGATCTTTGGGTTTACAGAACCCCTTTAACTTCTCAGACGTGGCTTTAGGTATCTTCTCCTTTGTTGTTCGAAATTGGATTCCTTCGTTCGGTATCTCTAACAGTGTGGCTAGATAGGCAGGGGTAATAACAATTTTATGTCCTTTCACAGTGGTCTCCAAGTAATCTGAGTCGTCTGCATCAACACATAAATTTGAGTAAAACTCTCGAACTAACCTTGGGTAGGATGTTCCTGGAAAGGAAAAGAGACCTGTCCAGTTGTTTTTCGCAATCCATTCACAGAATGGTGTTTCAGTCGACACAAAGCTCGGAGAGAACCACCGGCATTTCAACACTTCCAGGTTGTTAACCTTAGAGTGTACCTTGATCATTATCCTTTCCTTTTCCATTGAAGGACCAACGTGGTCAGTGGATGTGTTTTGCGCTTCTGGGGTTTTCTTTTTGCTGGGAGACATTTTTGACGATTTTGAGATTTTTGGAAAGGAAGAAGTTCGAGTTTTAGGGATTGCAAGAATGAGGAAGGACGAGTGGGGGTTCGATTATTTTATATAAATCAATGAGGATCCTAAATCATTACCTTGCCGTTTTTCTCCTAGGGTCGTTCAATCGTCAGATACTCTGCTAATTATGACATCTTCGGCGCATGAGTTTTTGCCATTAATATGCGTCTTCCCAATGTGTCAGAATTTACACGTGTAGTTTCACTTTAAATGGGTTATTGCTGAAATTCGAAGCGTCAACAATATTGAGTGCCTATCATTTGTTAAGACAATTTTTCTATCTGTTATTAACTCAGTATAGGTTACGTACTCAGCGTGTGTTTTACTCAGCGTGAGGTGATTTGTTTATCTACTCAGCATGGGATGTTTACTTAACTTTTATGCCTTACTCAGTATCGTTGCTTACTATGTGTACGCAGGGTGGCAATTTCAACCTAAGCTTAGTAGGGAATAAATATTTCACTCAACATGGCATTCGTACAATCATTCAAAGTTCCACTCATAATTATTCAATGCAAAATTTGGTTAGAGTGGATTTGACATACCAATTGCTTCCCTTAGTGTGTTGAATTGCTCTCGTGCCAAGGGTTTTGTGAAGATATCTGCAAGCTGATCGTTTGTTGGCACGTAGGTCAGCTTGATCTCATCTTTTAATACGTGATCTCTGATGAAGTGATGCCTTATGCTAACATGCTTCATCCTGCTGTGTTGAACTGGATTTTTAGATAGATCAATGGCACTTTTGTTGTCGCATTTGATCTCTATTGTTTTTGTTTTGACTCCGTAATCCTCAAGCTGTTGTTTTATCCATAGGACTTGTGCAACACAGCTTCCTGCAGCCACGTACTCAGCTTCAGTTGTAGACAGAGCTACGGATGATTGCTTCTTGCTAAACCAAGATACTAGACAACTTCCAAGGAAGTGACATCCCCCTGAAGTACTTTTTCGTTCTAGCTTATCTCGTCTGTAGTCAGCATCAGTATATCCAATGAGTGTGAAGTCATTTGAGGTTGGATACCATAGACCTGCATCAACTGAGCTTTGCAAGTATTTAAAAATTCTTTTTACAGCGGTTAGATGAGATTCTCTGGGGTCAGGTTGATATCTAGCACAATAGCATACTGAGTATTGAATATCTGGTCTACTAGCAGTGAGATAGAGTAATGAACCTATCATACCTCGATAGAGTTTACTATCAACTGACTTACTCTTTTCATCCTTGCATAGGACAGTATCAGTACCCATGGGGGTTGATATTGGTTTGCATTCTTCCATGCTGAACTTCTTTAACATTTCCTTGGTGTACTTAGACTGACTTATAAATATGCCATTCTTACCTTGCTTGATTTGGAGTCCAAGGAAGAAGTTGAGTTCGCCCATCATAGACATTTCGAACTCAGTTTGCATCTATTGACTAAATTCTTTGCACAAAGATTCGTCAGTAGCACCAAAGATTATATCATCAACATATATCTGTGCAAGTAGGGTATGTTTACCCTTTTTCTTAATGAACAAGGTTGTGTCAGCTTTTCCCCTGACATAGTTCCTGGTCAGTAGGAAGTTGGTCAACCTCTCATACCAAGCTCTTGGAGCTTGCTTTAGGCCGTACAGAGCCTTTTTGAGTTTATAAACGTGATTTGGAAATTTTGAATCTTCAAATCCAGGAGGTTGATTAACATATACCTCTTCGTTTATAAAGCCATTAAGAAATGCACTTTTTACATCCATTTGATATAACTTAAAATTCATGTAACTGGCATAGGCACACAATATACGTATAGCTTCTAATCTAGCAACCGGAGCAAATGTTTCTCCATAGTCTATACCCTCTTGCTGACTATAGCCTTGAGCTACAAGTCGGGCTTTGTTTCTAATCACATTCCCATGTTCATCTAGCTTATTTCTAAAGACCCACTTAGTTCCTATGGGCTTTTGATTCCTAGGTTTAGGTACTAGATCCCATACCTCATTTCTGGTGAATTGATCAAGCTCTTCTTGCATGGCATTGATCCAATACTCATCTTGCTCAGCATCAGCAAAATTCTTTGGCTCATGTATTGATACGAATGCAACATTGCTGAGGTATTTTCTAAGTTGATCCCTGGTCATCAGTTTGTTGTTAGCGGCATCAAGAATGGCTTGTTCTATATGGCCTCTTGGGATCTTTATTTCCTTTGGCAGTGCTGAGTCGTTTGGAAGAGGTGTTTCTACAATCTCTACAGGAATAGATTGGTCAGCAAATGATATTTCAATTTCTTGCTTACCTTGAGTCAGTTCCTGTAAGTTAGGCATTGTGGCTTATGGTTGATCAGTAGAAGCTGAGCCTGGTTCTTCTTCTTCAGGCTGAGCTGACTTACCTGTAGGGTCAGTTTCATCGAACTCAACATGTACAGACTCTTCTACAACTTGAGTTCTTTTATTAAATACTCTATATGCTTTACTGTTTGTTGAGTACCCTAAAAAGATCGCCTCATCAGCTTTAGCATCAAATTTAGCAAGGTTGTCTTTTGTATTGAGTAAAAACACTTACAACCAAAGGCACGAAAGTATCCAATGTTGGGCTTTCGACCTTTCCAAAGTTCATATGGGGTTTTCTTAAGTATAGGTCTGACTAGAGCCTTATTCAGTATATAACATGCTGTGTGAACAGCTTCACCCCAGAAGTACTTTGGAAGCCTATTTTCACTCAGCATTGTCCTAGCTATTTCAACAATGGTTCTATTTTTCCTTTCAACAACCCCATTTTGTTGAGGTGTTCTTGGAGCAGATAAGTTGTGGTCAATACCACAGGTTTCACAAAATTCATCAAACTGTTGATTTTTGAATTCTCCACCATTGTCGCTTCTAATGTGAGCTACTTTTAGGTCTTTGTCATTTTCAAGCTTTCTGATCAATGTGGTGAACATCTCAAGGGTTTCATCCTTGCTACTAAGCAAGATGATCCAAGTATACCGAGAGAAATCATCTATAATAACCAAAGAAAATTTCTTACCTCCCAAGCTGAGTGGCTGGATAGGTCCAAAAAGATCTAAGTGTAGTAATTCCAATGGCCTTTTGGTTGAGACGATATTTTTACTATGAAATGACTTTTTAGTTTGTTTTCCTTGCTGACAGGCTTTACATAGCTGATCTTTTTCAAACTTTAATTTGGGTAATCCCTCAACTAATTGCTTTCTAGCTAATTTGGCAAGAAGATCCATGCTGACATGCCCAAGTCTTCTATGCCATAGCCAGGAGTTGTCCTCTTTAGACACTAAGCATATATTTTTAGAGAACTGTTTTTCCAGATTCAACATATATACATTTTCTACACGAGGGGTAGTTAAAATCAATTCATTTGTATTTCCCTCGAGTATTTGACACTTAGTATCATCAAATACAACCCTTCTGCCGCTTTTGCAAAGCTGAGCTACACTCAATAGGTTGTATTTTAGACCTTTAACTAAGGAGACATGCTCAATGGTTGGGTTACCTCCGATAGTGCCTGAGCCGACTATCTTACCCTTCTTGTTGTCTCCAAATCTTACACTTCCACCTCGTTTAAGCTCTAGTGTGATGAACTGAGTTTCATCACCTGTCATATGCCTTGAGCATGCGCTGTCTATATACCATAGTTTTGACTTCTCCACGCATGTCAAGCTGACCTGCAGTTCAAACTATTCATTTTTAGGTACCCAATTTCTTTTGGGTCCTTTCTTGTTAGTGTAGACAGGTGCAAAATCATGTTTCAATTTATGACGGCATACTTTTATGGTGTGGCCTGGTTTACCACAGAAGTATAGTCAGCATTATTGTGTTGGGCATGCCAACATATTTTTGTGGTATGCCCTTTTCTTCCGCAGAAGTCACATTGGACAGTCCGCTTGTTATGCCAACACACATCCTTTGTGTGTCCCCGTTTTCCACAACAATCACATTGTGTGATTTGCATATGCTGACTATTATTTGCGTACTCAGCATGGGCTTTATTTCTGTTTAAGCCCGTCCCTTGACTTTGTACTTGTGTGATATCCTTCCTAAGTCTCTTTGACTCAGATTGGACCTCCGTGACAAACTTATGTAAGATTTGCATGTTGGTATGCAAGTCAGAGTTGTCCTGGAGAAGATATCGGAGATCACTTAGCTTGACCTCTTCAATCTCATCACAACGCCTGCTGAGTGCCTTAATCCTTTTGTTACACTTCTTAGTTAGTGTATATAAGTCACTCAGGGCATTCACCATTTTATTTCTAAGCAAAAGTAAAGATGTTACCTCATTGTTGTGATTCTCTTGGTCAGTTTCATCAGAAAGATCAGCATGCTCAGACTGGGATTGGTCAGCTCCATCATCTGCCATAAAACATATGTTGGCTGTTTCATTTTGCTCAGCTTCAGATGATATTGACTCATCACTGTCACCCCATGTGGCTACCATAGCCTTTTTGCTTCCCTTCTTCTCTTTCTTGAGATTAGGACAGCTTGACTTGATGTGCCCGGTTTGATGACACTCAAAACATGTGACAGATTTCGAGCTGTCCTTCTTGTACTTGTCACTCGACTCAGCTTTGTACTTATCATTTCTTCTAAATGATCTTTTGCCATTTCTATCATTTCTTCTGAACAGCTTTTTCATCTTTCTGGTGAACATGGCCAATTCCTCATCATCGGTTGACTCAGCTTCAGTTGAGTCTGCTTTCATGACAAGGGATTTTTGTTTCTTATCCTCTGATTTTTCTTTTTCTTTGGCTTCGAAGTTTTTCATAGAGATTTCATGGGTCAGCAATGATCCTATCAACTCATCATATTTGTAGGTAGTCAAGTCTTGAGCTTCCTCTACGGCTGTTTTCTTTGCTTGCCAGCTCTTGGGCAGACTTCTCAGAATCTTCTTCACTTGCTCTTCTTCAGTGAAGTTCTTTCCAAGCCTTTTTAGCTCATTTATAATGTTTGTGAACCTTGCATTCATTTCTGAGATGTCTTCATTTTCCTTCATCTTAAACAACTCGTAGAGTCTCATATGTTGATTGACTTTAGACTCCTTAACTTTGCTTGTGCCTTCATAGGTTACTTCAAGCTTCTTCCAAATCTCCTGTGCTGACTCACAACCTGAAATCTTATTGTATTCTGCAGCATCTAATGCACAGTGAAGCATATTTATAGCCGAAGCATTATTTTATAGTTTTCTAAGGTCATCCTCTGTCCACTCAGCCTCACTCTTAACAATTTTCTCATTGTTAATAGTTTTGTATGGCACATGTGGACCTTGAACAATTGCAAGCCATGCACTCATGTTTGTGGCTTGAATAAAGTTCTTCATCCTATTCTTCCAGAATGTATAATTTGATCCAAAGAATAGGGGTGGTCTAGTGATTGATAATCCCTCAGGGAGTATCTGTGTTGTTTGGTTTCCAGGAAGGAAACGAGTGCTATTCTCACCCATTTTTAGGGATCAGCTCAAGATTGTTAAATCTCAGAGTAGTGAGCTTTTATGCTCTGATACCACTTGTTGGTCCCTGATAATTAGTTCCAAGGGGGGGGGGGGGGTAATAACTAATATAACTTTTTCTCGTTTTAACTGAGCTGACCAGAAGTTATATTGGGAGTTTATTAACTCTGATTTTGGTCAGCTTGGTGAGATATGTTTGAAGACAGCTGTAGTCAGATGTTGACTAAAGTTGTTTTCTTGTGAGTTAAGAATTGACACTCTTGACGGTCAGCTTCTAACTCAGCACCACTTATTTACTCAAGGTCAGCTTAGGCAATTTATATGCTGAGTAAATTTAGCAAACAACACATACAATATAAGAGAGAGTTCAGAGATTACTCAGTATCACTTATTTACTCAAGGTCAGCTTAGGCAATTTATATGCAGAGTAAATTTAGCAAACAACACATACAATATAAGAGAGAGTTCAGAGATTACTCAGTATCACTTATCCTGGTTCGGCCTCTCTGCCTACGTCTAGTCCCCAGAGTCCTCCGGGTTTTTTTGAATCCAATACTGAGCTCTTTAATGGTAGAGCACAAACCAATTACAAGGCAGTTGAATATGCAAGAGTAACTTCCTCTATTCTTCTACTCAACTCCTACTAAGTGCTACAACCCAACACCTAGATTTCTCTACTACTGAAATGCTTACAACCAAGCACTCAGCTTTACTCTCTCAATATTTCTATTGATCACAGACTTGTTCCTTTTTGAATCTAAAGCACACTTTAGATGATTACAACTCAATCTAGCATTTACACATAGAATAGAAAAGTGAGTGTAAGATTCTTTTTGTTCTTGAGTGAGATTTTCTCTCTTGTATTTTTCTTTTGATGCTTCGGTACATATTTTGGTTCTTCGATTGTCTTTTTATAGACGAGAACCTGTGGACTTGATTGTTTAAAATGTCTTGACCGTTGCAACCAAAACGGCTCTTTTGGGGAACATTTTCTGGGAAGCTTCAGACTGTACGCCATTCCCTGCTTCTGTTTTTCTTCAGGCGTCAGGTTGTCTTCTAGTGTCTGTTTTGTTTGTTTGTGCCAGTTGTCTGTTTCCAATAATCCAATGTCCCATGACTCTCGGAATCAGTCTTCTTAGGTGTCTTCGAGGTTCCAATTATTGGTGCAGGAGATTGGCAGTCTTTGTCTTTTAGTAAAACGGATCCTTCGTGCTGTCCTGACGAATACTCAGCTTCGTTTATTCATGGTTCATGCTGAGTTCCTTTAAGGTCAGCTCCGTTTTGTTTCTGAACTTTAACTCCACTCAGCTTCTATTCTGTCATGCTGAATTCTTTTCTACTCAGCTTTGTTTGTGCTGACTTTTGTCCTGTCTTTTACTTTATATATTTTTGCACTCAAGATTTAACAAACATATTAGTACAATCAAATCAAGGCATCTAAATTTAATTGCCTCTTAATCATGGATGATTTTGTCAAATCAAAATCTTGTGGAAAGGTGTTTCAACAAATAGGGCCTTGGTAAGACCTATATTAAAGAAAACTCCTTATGAACTTTGGAAAGGACGAAAGCCCAATATTGGATACTTTCGTGCCTTTGGGTGTAAATGCTTTATACTCAACACTAAGGATAATTTGGCAAAGTTTGATGCCAAAGCTGACGAAGCAATCTTTTTAGGGTACTCAACAAACAGCAAAGCATATAGAATTTATAATAAAAGAACCCAAGTTGTAGAAGAGTCAGTCCATGTAGATTTCGATGAAACTAACCCTGCAGGTAAGACAACTCAACCCATGGAGGACGAGTTGAACTCAGCTTCTGCTGACCAGAATGGACATGCTGAGTCATCAACACAAGAACTGACCAAAGGTAAAATCAAAACTGAAATTACCTTTGCTGACCAATCTGTTCCTGCAGAGATTGTAGAAACACCTGCTCCAAACAACTCAACATTACCTAAGGAGATAAAAATTCCAAGAGGACATTCAGAAAAGTCCATTCTTGATGATGCAAATAACAAAGTAATGACTAGAGATCAGCTTAGGAAGTTCCTTAGCAACGTTGCTTTCGTATCAGTTCATGAACCAAAGAACTTTGCTGATGCTGAACATGATGAGTATTGGATCAATGTCATGCAAGAGGAGCTTGACCAATTCACGAGAAATGAGGTATGGGATTTAGTACCTAAACCTAGGAATCAAAAATCCATAGGAACTAAGTGGGTTTTTAGAAACAAACTAGATGAGCATGGAAATGTAATCAGGAACAAAGCTCGACTTGTAGCCCAAGGCTATAGTCAGCAAGAGGGCATTGATTATGGTGAAACCTTTGCACCAGTTGCTAGGTTAGAAGCTATACGTATATTGTGTGCATATGCTAGTTTCATGAATTTTAAATTGTATCAAATGGATGTTAAAAGTGCATTTCTTAATGGTTTTATAAACGAAGAGGTATATGTTAATCAACCTCCCGGTTTTGAAGATCCAAAATTTCCAAACCACGTTTATAAACTCAAGAAGGCCTTATATGGCCTGAAGCAAGCTCCAAGAGCTTGGTATGAAAGGTTGACCAACTTCCTGCTGACCATGAACTATGTCAGAGGAAAAGCTGACACAACCTTGTTCATTAAGAAAAAGGGTAAACATACCCTACTTGCACAGATCTATGTAGATGACATAATATTTGGTGCTACTGACGACTCCTTATGTCAAGAGTTTAGCAAACAGATGCAGACTGAGTTCGAAATGTCTATGATGGGAGAACTCAGCTTCTTCCTTGGACTTCAGATCAAGCAAGGTAAGAACGACATCTTCATTAGTCAGTCCAAGTACACCAAGGAGATGTTAAAGAAATTTGATATGGAAGATTGTAAGTCCATATCAACCCCTATGGGTACTGATACTGTCCTATGCAAAGATGAGAAAAGTAAGTCAATAGATAGTAAACTTTATCGAGGTATGATAGGCTCCTTACTTTATCTCACCGCTAGTAGACCTGATATACAGTACTCAGTATGTTATTGTGCAAGATATCAAGCTGACCCAAGGGAATCTCACTTAATTGCTGTAAAAAGAATTTTTAGATATTTGCAAAGCTCAGTTGATGCAGGTTTGTGGTATCCAGCCTCAAATGACTTCACACTCATAGGATACACTGATGCTGACTATGGACGGGATAAACTAGAACGTAAGAGTACTTCAAGAGGATGCCATTTCCTTGGAAGCTGTCTAGTATCTTGGTTCAGCAAGAAACAGTCATCAGTTGCTCTGTCTACAACTGAAGCTGAGTACGTTGCTGCTGGAAGCTGTGTAGCTCAAGTCCTATGGATAAAGCAACAGCTTGAGGATTATGGAGTAAGAACTGAAACAATAGAGATCAAATGTGACAACAAAAGTGCTATTGATCTATCCAATAATCCTATCCAACACAGCAGGATGAAGCATGTCAGCATAAGGCATCACTTCATCAGAGATCACGTACTAAAAGGTGAGATCAAGCTGACCTATATGCCAACAAATGAACAGCTTGCAGATATCTTCACCAAGCCCTTGGCTCGTGAGCAATTTAACATACTAAGGGAAGCTATCGGTATGTCTAATCCTCTTCAATAATTCTAAATATTTGAATAAATGTTGAGTGATTGTCATGCTGACTGATATCAATCTAGTAACTACTGCACATTGAGCTTAATAGTCTATGCTGAGTAGATATAAATGTTGAGTAAATACGTTGTGCTGAGTAGATAGACATATTGAGTAATCACCCTATGCTGAGTAGATGCACATGCTGTGTGATTAACGTATGTTGAGTTACTAAGAGATAGGAAATCCATCCACGTAAAATTAAATACTCAGTATCATAAACGACCCATATTCTGGCAAACTGAGTAAATGCCCACTTGCACCAATTAACAATGACACGTGTAACAAATCATACCTAGGAAAACGCAAGTAATAATGAATACCCATGCACCGAACCTGTCATAAATGGTAGAATCTTTGTCGATTAGAGTCCCAAGATGAAAACGGCTAGTTCATTAATGACTCAAAGCTCTATAAGTAGTGGAAGGATCCCCACTCATTACTCTTTACGCTTACGATCTTCTGAAATCGAATTCTCTTTTCTCCCTAAACCTTAAAAACCTTGCTCTGTAACAATGGCTTCCGGCAAGAACGAAATCTCTAACCTCACCACTCAGCCTGGCCAAACCTCTGGCAAACCTAATCAAGTTGACCCCACTGGTTCTTCGAGGCAAATCGAAAGGAATATGATCAAGGTCCATAAAAAGGTCAACAACTTGGAAGTGTTGAAATGTAGATGGTTCTCTCCAGGTTTCGTCACCTCAGAGAAACCGTTCTGCGACTGGATCGAGAAGAACAAATGGACCGGTCTCTTCTCACTCGCCGAAAAGACATACCCCAGGCTGGTCAGAGAATTTTACTCTAACATGCTTGTTGATGAGGATGATGCTGACTATTTGGAGACTACAGTCAAAGGTCAGAAAATCACCATAACCCCTGCCTATCTAGCTACTTTGCTTGATTTACCAGACGAAGGAATAGAATTTAGGACAACAAAAGAGAAGGTACCTAAAGAAAAGCTTGACAAGATCAAGGGGTTATGCAAACCCAAAGATCACAAGGGAGAAATACCCAGCACGTGTATGGGGCAAGAACAGAAGATGGCTCACTACATGCTGACCAACTTCATCTTCCCCAAACTCAACTCAGCCTCATCTGCCTCAAATTTTGAACAGTGCTTCATATGGCACATGTTGACCTACACTCCACTTAACATGCCCGTCTTTCTGGTTGGGGCTCTTCAACACAATGGAAAGAAGCTCAGGCTGGGTTCTCTGATCACTAAGATCATTGAGGACAAACAGATTGAGACAATAAATGAAACAGACACTTTGGGAAGTGAGATCACAGCAGCTCTACTGGTTGGACTGTTGTACAATCAACCGTTGAAAGGATATGAAGAAGTTGTAGATGCTGAGGAAAATGATGAAGCTGAGCTAGAAATTGAGCCTGAAAATGAGCCTGAGAAAGTAGTGGAGGCTCCTGCTGAGTCACCCAAGGAAAAGAAGAAGAAGAAGAGAAAGGCCATTGAAACATGCTCTAAAGATATCAATGTTGTCCCAAAGAAAGTGAGACTAGTGTCTCAAGAAAAAGTTAAAGCTGACAAGGCTAAGGAGAAAGCTGAGTCGGCAGAGAAGAGAAAGAGGCCAGAAGTGCCTGAGGATGAAGAAGAGGGAACTCCAGAATCCCCGTTGATGAAAAGGAAGAAGGTTAATTCCTTAAAGATAGTTGAAGCTGATCCCCTAGATTGGGTTGTATCGTCCAAAGGTCATGGAACTGACCTAGAAAAGGAAGCTGAGAAAGAAACTGAGCAACAAGCTGAGAAAACAAATGTTGAAGTAGAAAGGGAAGCTGACAAAGAAACTCATGTTGAGGAAGATGTCCATACTGAGCAGGAAGAACATGCTGATGTTGAGCAACCTCAGGGTGATGCTGAGCAAAGAGTTGAAGAAGAAGAAACTGTTGCTGTTGAGGATCATGATGAGCAACATGAGCATCCAACTATGGTAGAAGAGACAGTTGATACTAATGAGGAGAACATTCAAGCTGACCCATCTCCTGCCAAAGAAACAAAGTTCAAGCGGCTTAAGAAGAAAGCCCATAAAACTCAAGCTATTGATCTTCTTGCAGACTCTCCTCCTCAAGATATTGATGCTGAAATTCCAAAATTCAGTTCAAATATTTCTCTCATGATGCTGAGCTTGAGTCTCCTCCAACGGATCCTGTGCAAAACCAAGCCTCTGTTACTCATATTGAGGAATAAGCCAAGACTTCGGAGAATCCAAAAACTGCTCAAGATGGACCAAATCCTGCTTCAACTTCATCCACTCAGAATGAGCAGGTCAACATGACTAACCAAACTCCACCTCCAACTCAGCATGTTGACAACTCAGCCCCTGAAGATACTCCGCATCAAAGTCCAGTCACCAATCAAGGTGATCAATCTGGCAAAGAGCCAACTCCTCCACCATCAAGCTCAATTCCAGCCTCTGAGTCAAATGCGGCTCAATTCACCTACTTGAATGCCACTGAGTCAGACTGTCGCATCATTGCCTCTGCTCAGTCCTTGCTTCAAGAATTGAACCCTCCTCAAGCTGATGCTGCTAGATCTTCGGATATTGAGTCCTCTCAACTGCCTAGAATCACTCAGCTTCTCAATGAACTAAGAGGACTCAATGATCTAGTAAGTGTTATGACCACCATTCAAACTCAGCAACCACGGCAAGACCAAATCACAAAGTTGACTGAATTGGTTCTCACAATGGTGAACCATCTGAACTCGCTTGAAGGCAAAATCCAACAACCATCAAAAGTTAATCCAGGGTATGCCACTTCAGCTGAACTTCAAGGATATTTTGCTAAGTTAACTGCAGAACTGACCCAATCAAGCGCACCTGGCAATGCTGAGTTTGCCACCTCTGCTGAACTTCAAGAATGCTTTACCAAGCTTAATGCTGAGCTGACCAGTACGCATGACTTAGTATCCTCCTCCTCTCAGTGTACAATTGACCAACTGAGTGAAGCAGTCAGCCTACTCAACATCAACAAAGCACAGATGGATGTTGATCCAGTTTCCAACAGTGAACTCTTGAGCTTTTCCCAGGCGATTATGAAGGCAATGCGCATCAACAATGCCCAGCGCATATTTTATGACTCTGCCTTACTCAAGATGTACCACCAATCATTTGGTCAACTCACCAGCTCGCTCACCTGGCTTAGCAAATCTCATGAATGCCTGCTCAGCATGATTAGCAGTTCTCTTCGGGTTCCTCGCCATGTCCAAGATGACAATGTTCCTATAATTGATGGCTTGCGCGAAAGTACTAGGAGGCTCCAGCGTTATTCAACTCACCTCTCCTCTCATGCTCGCACCGACACATTCATTTATAAACCCGATGATGGAAAAACGGGGGAGACAAGTCAAGGAGGAACTCAGCTTGCAGGTAATGTCTCAGGAAGAAAAGACAAAGGCAAAGGAATAGCTCAAGCTGACCCCCAAGCTCAGAAGAAGTAGAACTAGATATAGTCTAGTAAATGTTTAGAACTTGCATAGAAACTTTCATATATGTTTTTTTTGCTTTATCTTTTTATTTAATCTATGTCAAGTACTATTTCCTCAATCTGGTCGATAAAATTGAACAAACAAATTAAGAAGTAAAACATACTCAGTATACATTAACACTAAATTACTTAGGTAATAAACTGAGTAGCAACATACTTCTTATATTTTTGAAAACTGACTTAAATCAAATTAGCTCAGGTCTTGAAAAATCTAACATTAAATTAAGTCAGTATACACAAATGTCTTAAGGATAATTCAATTAAATCTTGGAAGGTTTAGAATTAAGTTAAGACAATATGTGCAACTGATAGGGGTCAAAAACCCTTATCTTTGGGTACGGTTTTAGGACGGTTTTTAGAGCTATTCGGTTAATAAGCGAGCAATTCTCGCATTCAAATGCTTTTGTGTGAGTTAGTTAGGAATTGAAAACATTCTATTTACTTTTCGCCGTTTAGGCTCGTTTTGTAATCAATTTAGGCAAATACGGCCGAAATAGCATGCGTATTAGAATTCCGTTATCTTTTGAAGCTAATTGGTCCGTCAAAAGTCGCACCAAACGAAGTGTTTGCTCAAAATAAGCGATTGACGGATCAATTTGGCTTTTTGGACTAATGTTTTCCGGAGTTTTTATGCGTATGCAGGTGTGAAGTCGCGCGAAAAAGGTCGCGGAACTCATCGAGCTTGGATCGAGCACGCTTCGGGCGAAAACGCTCGGCGAGCAGGGCCCCACGGGCCATTTCTGCTCACCGAGCAGGCCTCTGGAGGCCTGCTCGGCGAGCAGGCCACCAGGCGCCTGCTCGGCGAGCAGGGGGCTGCTCGGCGCGAGCAGCCCTGCTCGCCGAGCAGTCTTCCCTGCTCGGCGAGCAGCCCTGCGGGAATTGGTCAAAAAGACCAATTCTGCCCCCACGAAGCCACGTTCGGCCCCACGTCTTCCTACACCAACAAGGACATGAAAATAGGTCAAAACGAGGCCCGAGACGCGTCTATAAATAGGAATTTTCAATTGTAAATTAGGCATCTTTTGTTTTTGTAAATTATTTTAGCTTTCCCCTTGTAATTCCTCTCCATCTTCTCCATCTTCCTCAACCTCCATCGAAGCTCCTTCAAAGCTTTCTACCGAGGAATTACCAAGGTCCGTCCTTAAGATTAAGTCACCGGCTGCAGAGTAAACAGGTTCCCTGAAAGGGATTTTTGTATCTCCTTTTATCTTTCCTTGTTTGTACTCTTTGATACAGTTGCCGAACTTGACTTATTGTATCTTGTGACAATTATCTTCGCCTTTAATAATAATTTAGCTCTTGTTTTGTTCTATGATTATTTGTCTAATCTCCGTCTTACGCTTTATTCAATTGGTTTAACTCATTCAAAAGTCCCAAAATCTAGTAGGCACATATTGCGAGCTGAATCTGACCTAGTCAGAGCCTAGGAGATTGACGACCTCTTAGTTGATTAAGCGCCAATTTACTGAGCCTTAGACCGAATTTCGGCCTTAGGGAATCACGCGCTAGGAACCTCAGGAGGGTAAGTAGGGTTAATCGCCTTGAATACAAGTGACTCAGATTAGGTTTTTATTCAATAGACTTGATAATCTATCTTTATTATTATCGTTCATACCATGTTCCTTCGAATAGTTTCATTAATGAAAGATCAATTAGGGGTAGAGTAATTTAGTTAGGCATAGAATAACTTAGATAATTTAGTTAGAATTAGATAACTTAGCTAGGATTAGTATAATTCAACCTAGGAGTAGATTAATTAAACAAACCAAACTCAAAACCCCCTAAGCCTAGATAACATCCGAGACCGAGTAGCTTGATACTTGCAGAAATAAATCCTGTGGACGATAACCTGGACTTAAACCAGAAATTTATTACTTGATAACGACGGGGTACACTTATCCCTTAGTGAGGTTTCGCAGAAACCGCATCAAGTTTTTGGCGCCGTTGCCGGGGATTTATTTCTTCTGCAATATCGAACCAAAGGTCGATTTGTTAGTTTAGGCATTCCTTGTGAATATCCTTTGTTTATATCGTTTATACTTGTTTATATATAATTCTTTATAACTTCTATACTTGTTCATATCTTTTGTATTTGTTCTATATACTTTTACTTATCAACTTTTGTGCTAGAACTTCACTTTTTCTCAGCATTCTCTGATCAATGAATTGGCAAGAAAGAGTCGAGTGGCAAGCTCAAAAGTTTACTATCCCATCAAGACAATACATTCATGCCCTAGAGAATGAGGCTCCCAATCCCTCCATGGCCGACTTAAATGAGAAAATGGATATCTTGATGACGAAACTAAGCCTCAACACCAATGAAAGTGTAAGTTTTATGGGTAATCACCAAAGGTATAATTCTAACCCCAATTCTTACAGCTTTTATGGTAGTGATTGGAGGAGACCTCAACACTCAAATCTTTCCTACGGGAACCCTAACATGTTGAGGCCTCCAAATAGGTTTGTTAATGAGCACAGGAAAAACGAATTGGGAATGTTCCCTTACGAACAAGCAAGCCAAGTTCCTCCACAACCCTCTAGCTCACGAGATGAGGTGATGTCCCTTTTGAAAGGAATATCAGCCCGACTTACAATCAACGAGGAGGTTTGCAAGGACTTGAGCAACCAATTGGCTCAAATAAACCATGAGATGCAAGAGCAATCCCGAGATGCTCTCCCAGGCATAAAGGAAAACATAGAAATCCCACAAAGGGAATCAGCTCAAGCCATCTCCTTGAGGAATGACAAAAAGGTAGAACCAAGTCCACTATCACATGCATCACCCGAGGTAAGTGAGGAACCGGAAGTGGTAAGCAACCCCGGTTCAAAATCTGAAATTCTAAATCATGTGATAGAGATAAAAGATCAAATCAAAACTTGTGTATCTCAACTACCTTTTCCTCAAAAATTAGAAAAGTTTAGGTTTGCTTCATGCTCAGAAGTTTTCATTCTCTTCGACCTACCAAGAGAATCCAAAAGGGAGCAAACCAAACTTTTTCATAATATGTTTAAATTCGACCTCCTGCTTTCATTAAACTTATTAGAGGCTCTTAATCCGTTTTGTAGGTACGGGTTATTTCTCAAGGAGTTCGAGTTCCTAACGCGAGTAGAAGCTTACACCTAGGAAGGAACTCCATGTTGAGCTAACCGACTATAAAGTAGCGCTTCTTGGGAGGCAACCCAAGTTTGGATTAAACTTTTTCTAGGTTTGTTTTTCTTTTTAATTCAATTATAGAGTTCTATTTTTAACTTTGTTTAGTAAGTTGTCTTCTCCACCCTAACTTTTTGCACATGCGCTTGATGGTTTTAGATGCAATTTTGGAACTTATTGCATATTTTTAGTGTGAGGAGGAGGGGTAGACAAACTTACAAAAATTGTATAAATTTTAAATTTTTGTTGCGTCGTGTCTAGTTTAGTTTAGCGTTTTTAGGTTTTGTTTATGTTTTTGCATGTTTATGACCTAAAACCGTGAACCTCCTTCGAATTTAAACTTCGTTATTTGTCTTTGAGGGCTGAGAGCCGAATCTAAAATTGCATGATAACTAGTTTAGGCGTAGGACACAACTCTTGTATCTGTAAAAGCATGAGCTACAGTTTGCATTTAGACCCTACTTTTGAAGAAATGCTAAAATCATTACTTAGGTAGATAACTTAAGAATTGAAGGCATGGGATATTAAACTTGAGTTTGGGGAAAACTAGTAAACACAAAATTGAAACCCAAAGAATTGTGAGCTGAATTTGAGCCTAAGAGCGAACATCAAAAAGCTCTTTTTCTTGACATTTTTGTGTGAATGCTTTGACTTGTGGAAGATTACAGATTTTGCACCTAATATTGTGCTGAACCTACATGCAATGATTTGAGATGATAAACGATGAATCAGCCTCATTAGAATTAATCCTTTTCTTTACCTTATTTTTTTTCTTTTTCATCCACTCTAGGAAGCCCCTTTGAGCCGACATTTTTGTAGTTTGTAGATTTTTCTTTCGTTCTAACCCGTTTTTGCGAACCACAACTTGGTTCGCTACTTAGCCTTTGTTTTTGCAAGCTCGAATTGAGCCTTGTTTTCTTCTAGCACTTTATCTTTGTTTATGGCGTTACAGTAGCAAGCCAAAAGGCTAAGAAGTGAATGAGCATCACTATTCCAAAAAGGAAAAAACAAAGGGAAAACAGAAAAAAAAAAGAAAAGAAAAGAGACGAACAAAAAGGGAAAACAAAACTTCATTCCCCAGTTCCTAAAAATCAAAAAAGTCTCAAGAAAACATCCCAAAAGAAAAAAAATAATAAGGGATGAATAAAAAGCTCAGTCACTTCATATTTGCTAAAGCCATTTTAACTCTGTTTGTGTAAGCGCTAGAACATGTAACCTTTGTTGTACCTTTAACCCCCTAACCACATTACAACCCCAATTAGAGGCTATTTCTGATATCATCGGAGTCATATAGCATAGTAGAGGAACTCGGATGAACGTGCAAAATCAACGTAATCCTAAGCAAGAACATAAGCCGAGAGTAAACACCTTAGCCACCGAAAATTGTGTGAATGAGTGAACTACCTATGGTGAGGTGTCTTACTTAGCGATCCCCTTAAACTCGTTTAATTGAACATGTGTCCATTTGCTTAAAACTATGACCCATGATAATTGAAATGCAGCTTTTGGATATCGTGTCTCTACTTTGTATTCCCGAATGCATGTAATTACAGATGCTCGAAATTGTGTCAAGCACCTAGTCAAACTGGGAAGTTTTCTAGCTTGCTTGTGATGGCGGGTTTAGTTTTTTAGTTTACTTGGGGACAAGTAAAGTTTTAAGTGCGAGGAGGTTTGATAGGGGTCAAAAACCCCTATCTTTGGGTACGGTTTTAGGACGGTTTTTAGAGTTATTCGGTTAATAAGCGAGCAATTCTCGCATTCAAATGCTTTTGTGTGAGTTAGTTAGGAATTGAAAACATTCTATTTACTTTTCACCATTTAGGCTCGTTTTGTAATCAATTTAGGCAAATACGGTCGAAATAGCATGCGTATTAGAATTCCGTTATCTTTTAAAGCTAATTGGTCCGTCAAAAGTCGCACCAAACGAAGCGTTTGCTCAAAATAAGCGATTGACGGATCAATTTGGCTTTTTGGACTAATGTTTTCCGGAGTTTTTATGCGTATGCAGGTGTGAAGTCGGACGAAAAAGGTCGCGGAACTCATCGAGCTTGGATCGAGCATGCTTCGGGCGAAAACGCTCGGCGAGCAGGGCCCCACGGGCCATTTCTGCTCGGCGAGCAGGCCACTAGGCGCCTGCTCGGCGAGCAGGGGGCTGCTCGGCGCGAGCAGCCCTGCTGGAATTGGTTAAAAAGACCAATTCCGCCCCCACGAAGCCACGTTCGGCCCCACGTCTTCCTACACCAATAAGGACACGAAAATAGGTCAAAACGAGGCCCGAGACGCGTCTATAAATAGGAATTTTCAATTGTAAATTAGGCATCTTTCGTTTTTGTAAATTATTTTAGCTTTCCCCTTGTAATTCCTCTCCATCTTCTCCATCTTCCTCAACCTCCATTGAAGCTCCTTCAAAGCTTTCTACCGAGGAATTACCAAGGTCCGTCCTTAAGATTAAGTCACCGGCTGCAGAGTAAACAGGTTCCCTGAAAGGGATTTTTGTATCTCCTTTTATCTTTCCTTGTTTGTACTCTTTGATACAGTTGCCGAACTTGACTTATTGTATCTTGTGACAATTATCTTCGCCTTTAATAATAATTTAGCTCTTGTTTTGTTCTATGATTATTTGTCTAATCTCCGTCTTACGCTTTATTCAATTGGTTTAACTCATTCAAAAGCCCCAAAATCTAGTAGGCACATATTGCGAGCTGAATCTGACCTAGTCAGAGCCTAGGAGATTGACGACCTCTTAGTTGATTAAGCGCTAATTTACTGAGCCTTAGACCTAGTTTCGGCCTTAGGGAATCACGCGCTAGGAACCTCAGGAGGGTAAGTAGGGTTAATCGCCTTGAATACAAGTGACTCAGATTAGGTTTTTATTTAATAGACTTGATAATCTATCTTTATTATTATCGTTCATACCATGTTCCTTCGAATAGTTTCATTAATGAAAGATCAATTAGGGGTAGAGTAATTTAGTTAGGCGTAGAATAACTTAGATAATTTAGTTAGAATTAGATAACTTAGCTAGGATTAGTATAATTCAACCTAGGAGTAGATTAATTAAACAAACCAAACTCAAAACCCCCTAAGCCTAGATAACATCCGAGACCGAGTAGCTTGATACTTGCAGAAATAAATCCTGTGGACGATAACCTGGACTTAAACCAGAAATTTATTACTTGATAACGACGGGGTACACTTATCCCTTAGTGAGGTTTCGCAGAAACCGCATCAGCAACCCTTACGGGGGAGTCATTTCAAAAATATATCAATCATGGGGTAACTTATAACTGAGTTCCATAATTATGTATTTTGCCAACATCAAAATGGGGGAGTTTGTTGAAACACCTTTCCACAAGATTTTGATTTGACAAAATCATCCATGATTAAGAGGCAATTAAATTTAAATGCTTTGATTTAATTGTACTAATGTGTTTGTTCAATATTGAGTGCAAAAATATATATAAAGTTAAACAGGACAAAAGTCAGCATAAGCCAAGCTGAGTTGAATGGAACTCAACATGAAAGAATAGAAGCTGAGTGGAGTAAAACTTAGCACCAGAAGCTTCCTTCAAAGTTGCCAGAATAAAGCTGACTAAATTAGAAGACTCCTTCAGAATTATACAAACAGAACGGAGCTGACTAAGAAGGAACTCAGCATGAAAGTTGAACATTCGAAGAGAACGAATAAAGCTGAGTGACAGTCAGGACAGCATGGAGGATCCGTTTACTAAAAGACAAAGTCTGCCAATCTTCTGCACCAATAATTGAAGTCTCGAAAATACAAAGAAGACTAATTCTAAGAAACATGGGTCAATGGATTATTGGTAAAAGACAACTAGCACAAAAAGACAAGTCTGATGCAAGAAGACAAAACCTGACGCCTGAAGAAAACAGAAAAAGGGAATGGCGGAACAGACTGAAGCTGACCAGAAGCTGTCTGCTAAAAGAGCCGTTTTGGACTTAACGGCTAAATCATCTCAAATGATACAATCTTCAGAAATTCATCTATAAAAGGACAATGATAATTCTTGGATCATTTGCCGTAGTATCAAAAGAAAATTACAAGAGAGAAAATCTTGAAAGCACTCAAATACAAAAAGATCTTACACCAACTTTTCTATTCTCTGTGTAAATGCTAGATTGATTGTTTTGTAATCATCTAAAGTGTTCTTTACTTGAAAAAGAACAAGTGTGTAATCAATAGGAATATTGAGAGTGTTGAGCTGAGTACTTGGTTATAAGTATTCAGTGGTAGAAAAATCTAAGTGCTGGGTTGTAGTACTTAGTAGGAGCTGAGTAGACGAATAGAGGACGTACTCTTGCATACTCACTGCCTTGTAAAGGGTTTGTGCTCTACCTTGAAAGAGCTCAGTATTGGATTGAAAATCCCAGGAGGAACTGGGGACTGGACGTAGGCAGAGAGGCCGAACCAGGATAAGTCGTGCTGAGTAACTTCTAAACTCTTTCTCTCAATATATATATATGTGCATGTGTTGCTTGTTATATTTACTCACCTTATAAAATTGTTAAAACTGAAACTGAGTAAATCTGAGTGCTGAGTTGGAAGCTGACCTTTCAAGTGTCAATTCCCAACTCTCAAGGCAAGCCGTCTTAGTCAGCATAGAACTAAAACTGTCTGACTAATCAATCGGCCGTGCTGACCAACACGCTGAGTTATCAAACTCTTAAAATAACATTAAGTCAGCATAATTAAAAGCGAAAAAAGTTACATTAGTTCCTAACCCCCCCCTTGGAACTAATCACTAGGGACCAACAAATTTGTCATGTACAAACATGTGTAAGAATACTCATTATTGAAATGTTCTAAATTATAATATTATAAAAATAAGGACTTACGGGCTTTTATCCTTCCAAATACTTTATCATTTTTCAAGTCATGAACCAACTTATCCAACTTCATCTTGAAAACTCTTGTTATTATATCCGGTCTATCTTCTGCTTTTAAGCCTTCTTTGTCAATGAATCTTTGTATTTCCACCCACTTTGAGTTGCATGTGAAAGTGATAAAAATATCAGGATATCCAGTCCAGCGACATATTGCCATCGCATCTTGATAATTTTGCATCATGTACCTAAGGTTAATATCAAACACTTATATTAGTTAAGATTTTGTTAGATAATGTTATATGTAATATTTGAAATTTAACAACTTTTGAAAAACATTAAATAAATTTTGACTTTTTTTTATAATTTAAGAGTACACGCACCTTGCACCACCAACGTATGATGATGGTAGAATGATTCTTTTCCCACTTGAGGACGGATTGGTTTCGCCTTTCAATATTGCATCTGATAGCCCTTTATATAAATCTTCTCTCAAATTTTTTTGATTGTTCCTAATGTAGCTCAACCTTTCGGCCTCTATCATTGTGTAAGAATCAACCAAAAATTGCTGAAACAACTTCCGTGAATTCAAAATAGATGATCGTTCATTGTTTCTTTGTTGTATTCGATAACTGAAAAACTCCCGCATACTAATTGTTTCCCTTTTTCCATTCTTATTATTGTTAAACAAAATATCTTTTCGAAATCCATCCTGGCCTAATGGAAAAAGCAATGGATACTGCATAGGCAGATAAGATGGATGTAACTCATTAATACGCTTCAACATACCATTCTTAGTCTCGATTATAATGTCTCTGGAAGTTTCTGAAGTATCAACATCTCCCACTATTAAACCCGCAACTTCCGAAGCACTTGGCATGTTGTACCTTCACCCATCTGTTTTCCTACCTCCAATCAATCTTAATTTTACCTCTGGATATTCATCACTAGCCAATCTATCCATGGCTACTCTAAATGACTGTGCTAAAACATTGTACTCGTCCAACATAACTTTTAGGTCCTTAATGATGGATTCGTCAAAACATTTCTTCGAATTTCGAGAGCTGGATTGATATATTGAAAAAGGTAACAATTAGATAAAAAAAAATTAATTCTGCTACAGTAATGATAAAACATATAATAACGTACCAAAAAGATCCCGCTCTGTTAGAAATCTCATTCTCTGTATCATGTATGTAAAGTTGTGCAAACTTTGGTTGTGATCCATGTTGTGGTAGCAAACTACCAATCAAGTGGCAATTTTGACCATTAAGTCTGAAGACATATGGTCCATTTCCATTGTTCAGTGAAGAATCAATCTTACCACCCATTGATGTAAATGAGAACATCATATTATATGCTCTGATATTTTCTATGAATGATTTACTTCGACTGTCACTCCCATACAAAAGATTATGCAATGTATCTGGGAGATCACTCATTAACGGTAATTTTACTTTCCCAGCCCCACAACATAATGTAAATATAGGTACACTGGAATTTCGTTACTTACGAATTCGCTCTTCATACCAAAATAATGCACCACAAAAAGAGCATATATATTCGGGAACTCCAAAATCCAATATATCTGCATTTTGCATAATTTGTAGTTTATTAAAAAAATTCTAAGTATATTACTTATTGTATTTAAATATTATATATTGATCAATAGAATAAAAACATTCAAATACAATATTAAAACGATGCATATAAATTTTGTGATTAAATTTTGATACAAATAGAAAATAATATATTTATGGACCATAAATGTAATACCATTAGTAATATGCACATCATCCGACGTGGTGGTGTTTGGCTTACGCTTTTCACGAACTGGTGAGTTTTCAAATGAATTAATGTTTCCTACATATGAATTTATGAATTATTATGAAATTGACTAATATTTGAATAAATAATTACTTCGTAACATAAAATTAATGAAATACCATTAGTAATGTCTTGTAGATAAATCCTTCTATCTTCATTCGCATGAAAATTCTTTATACCCGTAGATGAAACACCTTCAACTCAAAAAAAATGTTTATTAATTCACAAATAACTATAATTATTTCAAACAATAAATCACATATCTATAAAACATAATGCACCATTTTAACCCTCATATGAAATAAAATTTATGATACAAAATAAGTTTAAGATTTTGACACAATGATTTTAATTAACTTGCAAGTTTTTTGGTTGGATATTTAAATGTAAAAATATCGATATATTCAAAATCTATTAATTACCTGATCGAAACTCCTTTATATTGGAATTTAAGTTCATGGAACGCTTCTTTTGCAATTTATTCTTCCTTTTCATCCTTGCCTCATGGCTTTGCAAGTGAGAATTTTCTCGTGATAGGAAAAACAGATGATTTGGTGTCTGCTTAGCACACAAGGAAAGTCAAATAAGTTTTACATTTGCATATATAAATTTATTATAAATGGCTGATTTATAATTTATAATGTGCATAAATTATATTTACTTGTCTAGTTGATGAGCCGACATTGGAGAGATCTGCAACTATAAATAAAGATATTGAAGATTGTTAATCTAAAAAAGCAATTAACAAAATTGACTTAATAATAACAAAACAATCATAGACTTAATTCAATATATTTAAATTATTAAAATTACCAGTTTGTGATGTATTAGTTTTTAAAATTTTATTGTGTGAGCGTTTCTCAATCAACTTGTTTTTCCTCTTCAATCTAGCAAGACGAGTTTGTTCCAATGTTGCGAGAGATTGGTCATTTGGAAACATCCTGCAAAAAAAAAATCTCATTCATGTTAATTACTGCTATTTTTAAATTTAAAAAAAAATAGTTAGAAGCTCAAAGGCTTATTTGTTAATTTTTATACATTTAGCTCACGCTTTCTAGGACACCATAAAGTGGATGACTCAGATTGGTCAGACCGAATAACGTAATAAATAAATAAATAAATAAATAATATTTATATATATAATTGATTTGAAATTATTTTTTACCAATTATATATAATCTAATACATTAACATGGCATGACATACTTTTCTTTTCCAAATTTAAATTAAATTTTCTCGAGTAAACTTTTTGTAACAAGAAAATGGCTGCTTATAATATATAATAAAGTTCAAGGTATAATTAAAGAATAATAAAAAGTTAAGAATTATTTAGAAAAAAAGGTTAAGAATCAGAAAAAGTGAGGAAAGAGTATATCTGGATAAAATGAGAAAATGGTGCAATGAGAATTTAGGATAAAAAGCTTTCCCACATATAGGAGGAACCAATCTTAGTTTGTGTATAATAAATAAAGTTCCACATCAACGGAAATACATTGCCTTAATACTTTAAGGAATAATGAAGCAAGCGTTGGTAACTTTGCTAGCGCGTGTAAGTTTTATTTTTTAGAACCGTGGTCAGACTGGTTTTCGGACAGATTCCGGTTCTGTCCAGTATGTTGCATATATAAGAAACCAGTTTAATTCGGATCGGAAACCTGACCGGTTTTTTGTTGAAACGGTTGAACTGGCCAGTCCAATCCGAATTTGATAACATTGATATATATATATATATATATATATATATATATATATATAGGGGAGGGATCAAGTGAGAACCTCTTCTTAGGTGAGGACACTTCCCTATGGTGAGAACACTCAAAACTACGTAGTTTTGAGTATATAAATCAATAAAAATCAATAAAAAACACTAAATGCTACAAGTGTGGGTCGAATCATCAAAATAATTCAAAGCGACATCGAACCGAACAATATGTAAAACCGAATTAAAACCGAACCGAAATATGCGGTTCGGTTTGGTTTAAACCGAAAAAACCGAATTAAGTTAAAAATAACAAACAACAAATAAAAATCACTATATTTTTTTTATTAAATTTACCTCAACAAAGACAAAAATTTAAATATTTCTAAAATATATCTATATTGGGTTATTATCTCAACAATAATAAAAAAAAATAAACTTGTATAATCAAATATATATGTGTATACGTACCCTTACCTAAACTTTTTTTGACCAAAAAAAAAAAAGAAAATATATATATATATATATATAGGGGAGGGATCAAGTGAGAACCTCTTCTTAGGTGATGACACTTCCCTATGGTGAGAACACTCAAGTTTTGAGTATATAAATCAATAAAAATCAATAAAAAACACTAAATGCTACAAGTGTGGGTCGAACCTGGGACCTTTCCATCTACCCTCTCCCTACTTACCACTATGACAATTGCTTCTCTTATGTATAATATTATGCGAGCCGCTTAATATAGCATTGTGCTAGTAGCTTCTATTGTTTAATATTTCACGCATGCACTTATTAATATCGATTAAATATACATAATAATGAATTATTAATAGAAAACAAAATAAATATGCATAATAATGAATTATTAATAAAAAAAATATGCGTAATAATGAATTATTAATAGAAAAAAATCCAAGAACATGCTCCAATTTCTTATTTATGTAATTCCTTTATATTTTTGTAATTTATGTTATATAAGAAAATATATTTTTTTTGCTGCAAAAAAAAGAAAATATATTTTTTTGCTGCAAAAAAAAGAAAATATATTTTTTTAACCATATGTTAGAACATATATGTTAACTTTTAAAACACGAACTATGAAGTTTAGAACGTACGACATATTTTTTAGAACATACATTATGTTTTTTAGAACATGTGTTATGTTTTTTCGAACATGAGTTATAAATTATATTATAGAACAAATGAAAAAACGATCTAGATATCTACTGATTTTTTTAGAACATTATACTTAGTTTTTGGAACACAAACTATATATTTTTTAAAACATACGTTAGAACATATATTTTAACTTTTAAAACACGAACTATGAAGTTTAGAACGTACGACATATTTTTTAGAACATACATTATGTTTTTTAGAACATGTATTATGTTTTTTCGAACATGAGTTATAAATTATATTATAGAATAAATGAAAAAACGATCCAGATATCTACTGATTTTTTTAGAACATTATACTTAATTTTTGAAATACAAACTATAAACTTTAGAACATACGTTATATTTTTTAGAACATATGTTACTATTTTTTTAAAACATTATACTTAATTTTTAGCACGCAAATTATAAAGTTTATAACATATGTAACAATATTTAGAACATCGTCCTTAACATTTTAAAACATAAATTATAAAAATATAGAGGAATTAAATAAATATGAAATTAGAGCATGTTCTTAGATTTTTTTCTATTAATAATTAATTATTATGCACATTTTTTTCTATTAATAATTTATTATTATGCGTATTTAATTGATATTAATAAGTGTATGCGTCAAATATTAAACAATAGAAGCTACAAGAGCAGTGGTATATTAAGCAGCGCGCAACAAAATACACACAAAATGCAATTAGCTTAGTGGTAAGTAGTGTGGAATGTTAATGAGGAGGCCAAGGTTCGACCCACCCCAACAGTAGCGTTTTTTCTTAATTTTCATACTCAAAACTACGTAGTTTGAGTGTTCTCACATAACAAATGGTTCTCACCTAAAAAAGGGTTCTCACAAGACCCCTCCCCTATATATATATATATAATAAGTATATGTAAAATTATTTTCTTTTTTGGAAAATATGTAAAATTATTTTCAATTAAACATTAAAAGTGGAAAATCAGAGACTTTCCATATTTTTTATATTTCACAATTACTATTTTCATTATTTAATATTATTATTAATTAATCCAATGGTGAAAATCACACCAAGTAACGTTACTTTGTAAAAAACAAAGTAACCATAGCGGACACCTATTTATATTAATGGTTAATAATATTATGTTAGTTGATATTAACTTTATAAGGAAAAGTATTATTAAGGAAAATAATTTTATAAGTAACATACTTAAGAACAAAAAGGCAGCTATAATTATTTTATAAGTATCTATGCAAACCTTATCATACGGTGTTAGTGTTAACAAAAGAGTAAAAAAAGTGACTATTTTGTTTTTCTATATTTATATTTTAAGTAAATAAATCAAATTTAAAAGACTTTTTTAGTGGAGAACGAAAAACATGAGTTTTTATGCTGGACTTCAATCAATCAATTTTTTTTTGTAAAGTCAATTTAATTACTTATACTCTGCTGACATTTTATTTTGCAGGTTGTTCATTTTTCAAGCCTTTAGTCTTATTTTTCATCTATTACTTTCACAAAAAAAAAATATAAATACAAATATTCTATATAGTAGGAGTATTATTTATCATACATTTATTTTATAATATATATTAATTCTTTGAAGGAAAATTATTATATATATTACTAATTTATATATATAATATCATCCGGTTCAACCAGTCCGAGTCAACCGGTTGAATCCATTGACCCCTGAACCCTTTGTCACACTGGTTCGATGGCCGGTCCGGTTTTTAAAACATTGATAAAAACATCTTCAATTAATTTGCCTATAATTTTCTCAAAATAAAAAAAACTATTAGATTAAAGGAAAGAAAAAATTAAATTAAATGAAAAAATCTACCTGTAAGACTGATTTCTGCTACCATTACATGCAAAGACTTGAAGAGCGCTCGTGACCAGCAAATCACATGCAAATCTATAGATACAAAGATTAATATAAAAATCAAAATAAAGTTGGATATAAGCATATAATCATATAAAAAAATTAGAATAATAAAAAAAATTATCAAGTTTTTTCTTACCTCACATCAAGAAGATTTCACAAAATAAATGAAATGAATAAGAGGGTTCACATCTATCACCTCAAACAGTATCTTCACCTTTCTAACTATTTCATGAAAGATAAAATAAAAAAAGCTTCTGCCAATACCAAACAAAAAAGTATTTCAAATATTATAAGTTTATATTCATTCAAGTATTTATATATTGAAAGGAATTCAATTTGTACGTTATTTGGTGTGTTGAAAGTGGGGGTCCCACTTCTAACCCACTATTCAAAACACTATTCCACTAACTCTTTATGTAATCCACTACTTAAAATACTATTCCACTAAAACACTAACACTTTATATAACCTACTATTCAAAACACTATTCCACTAAAACACTAATCTATATATAATATAAAACAGTAACGATGGAACTGATGTGTCACTTCCTCCTTTTTTAGTGATAAAAAAATTTAATATATTAATTTTAATTTTATTATGTATATTTATCTATAAAAAGATTATTTTATCCCATATATTTTTTTATTAAAGGCTGGTCAACGAGGAGGAGCCGAAGACGGACATCCCAGCAATGCTGGCACCCCCGACCTCAACCCCATATATCTAAGAGTACTACAGAATTTAAATTAATCCCTAAAATCTCTCTAATTCTCTACATATCTATATATAATATAAAACAGTAACGATGGAACTGAGGTGTCACTTCCTCCTTTTTTACTGATAAAAAATATAATATAATATATAATATATTAGTTTTTATTTTATTATTATATTTATCTATAAAAATATTATTTAAAGTAAATGTGAAAATCAAATAATAATATTTAATTTATATAACACATTTATGTCATTAATTGTAATTATTAGATTGTATTTTTATTAATATTTATATATTAAGATGAATCCGTGCATCGCACGGGCCAAAAACTAGTTTTTTATATAATTGAACAATATCCCATAAAAATAATTATTCAAATTTCATAAATCAAACAATTAATATTCAAAATAAACCAAAATTTGCCAACTAAAAAAATAAAAACCATCTAAAATAAATATTCTCTGAATAAAAAAAATTTCAAAAAAAATTAAATTGTCAATAGATAATATTTCAATCATCCTTTTCGATCTTAATTCTCTTTGATATCTTTGTTGTTGACAATTCATCTTCAGCGCTGCTGCTTTCATCCGAACTTTGAATAATCATCACCCGTTTAGACTTTGAACTTGTAGGTGTTTTTGAACTTTCTAATTCCTGATTATCACCTACACCATCTATTGATTCCTGATGACACAAAAACCATGTTTTGTTAAAAAAACATTATATAATTTGGCAATTTTACAAATAATAATAATAGAATCAATAATAAAATCTTACTTGATTTTCATCTCCTTTTTTAGTAAATTGTGCAATCAACGTGGCATCATCAGATATCTTAGAAATAGAATAAGGTGCTGACTCAAAGTCCAAATTAAAAGGACTAATTCGGATCTTGAAAACGTATTTCTTCTCCACCAATTGATTTAGCAAACTTGGATATTTTTCTTCAGATAGATTCTACAATTTTTTTAGAGATCGTAAATATATATTGATCCAATTTAAATTTAATCTATAGTAAAATTTAATTTATTTTAAAAGGCTAACCTCATCTTGACTTCCTTTGAGGTCAGAGGCAGTTATTCCCAATAAATCAAAAGCATCACGGTCAAATAGAACAAATGACACATTTGAAGTTTCATCCACAACGCGACATTGGATTTTATATCTAATAGATTTCAAAATCTTAATTAACAGATACATTTAAATAAAATTTAAACAAATAACTATACATAATAAATATTTATAAAAAAAATTAAGGTCATTAAAATTACCTCACAATAGCACATGCATTAGTATCATTACATTTCACGCAAACATATTTGGTGTCCTCAAGGTGAACCTTTTTCTTGCAAATTCTACATGAATTGTAGTACCAATCGTTCTTTGTTTCAATGCATGCAATGGTTCCAACAACCACATAATCACCCACCTAAAAACATGAAACATGAGTCTAAATTATTTATGTACGGGTTGAGATGTATAAAGATAATTTACCTCGTTGGAATCTTGAATTTCCTGTAAAGATGAAATTTTACAGTTTGGGTTGAAATCACCAAGGGTATTTGTCAGATTGCTAGAAGATAAGTGGCTCAAACGCAACGATTTTTCTTCATCCAAATTGAACCTATATATTTTATTTATTCAATAATGGTTTGAAATATATGTTCATAAAATAGGGAAATAAAAAAACAATGAGTTCGAAATTACCTCTCTTTGTAAGACACGATCTCAAAAAAGTCATCATCATGAATGATTCTCGAAGAATTTATCGAATTAGATAGTGTTGCACAACCTTTTTATTGTAGTTGAACAATTAAAGTTTATCTAACCACAAGTTAAAATAATACAATAATCGAAAGAATATAATAATAACTTTACCTCGCCATTCTCCAATTTTTGCATATTGAAAAATGATTACTTTTGGATAATTACTCGATGCAAAGTATGATTTAATGTCTATAGCATAGTCATCCCAAAAAGTGCACTTAATTTCATTTTGGCTATATAAAATTACAAAAATAATAATACATTAGTATTAAGCCAAAAAAATTGTAATTCACTCAGAAAATGTCCAAGTGTAATTAATTCGTATTTCAAAAAATGATAAATGATAAAAAAAAAATTTGTATTGTTTCTTACTGATGGTCCATCAAAATTGCATGCAATCTGTGTGTTTCTTTTCCTTCTTGGGAATAACTAACCATTTCACTAATAGACAGTACCACTGCTATTATATCTGACAACCAATCAAAGATATAAGAAAATTAAATATAATTAATAATAATAATAATAATAATAATAATTATCATAATATCTATTTGAAATTCACAAACTTACCAATCAAAAAATTAACATCCACTGCTTTTGAGAGAACATCATCTATTGATGTAAAATCAAAAAAAGACTTTTTGATTTGTGGACAATCTATTTCTTGTACACATGTTTTATACATGAACCTTAATTTGTATTTATGCGTTGACGCCCTATATTTTCCTCCATTCTCAATCACCTGGAAACTCTCAAAGGCATATGTTTTTCCTTCTTTTAAAACATCCACAAACTTTTTGAGACAATTTTGATACAATTGAGCTTCAATAGTTGAATCCTATTTTTCATGAAAATAAATTTATTTAAGTATAACCACAAAAATAAACAGGTTAAAATTATGATTATGTTAAGAGTTTGAAAAAATTACCTGTTCATCTAAAAATACCATGCCTAATCCCTCGTTCTTCTGTAGTGAGCTCTTCCATAGTCTTATAATTCGAGCTTTGAACCTCCATTTTTTTTTAGTTGCATTAATGTCAGAGACGAAATTGTATTTTGGAGCCATTACTTTTTTTGAGATTCCAAGTAGAGATGTTTGGAATGAATATAACAAAAACGTAATAAAATAATGAACCCATAAATAGTATATATAGATTTATATTTCAAGAGTTATTTTAAAATTAAAATTGGTTAATTTTATACGGATGATTTTTTTACATAGAATGATGTTTATCTTATTTTGAATTTAAATTTATTAGATATCTAAATTGACGGTTATGGTGAGATTATTGGATTAAACTTATCTGATAGACTATATGGTTAGTTCCTACGTTTTTATTAATTCACAAGTTTAATTCATATTAATCACATGTATGAAGATTGATGTTTATCTTATTTTTTTTAAAATTTAAATTTATTATCTATCTAGTTTGACGGTTATGGCTTTTTTTTAGGTAAAAAATATCATTAGACCCCTGATATTTTATTTTTTGGTTCATTAAGTCATTGATCTTTTATTTGGATACATTACACCCCTGATCATTTATTTTTGGTTTCATTAAGCCACTGATGACCAAATTAGTAAGTTTTGAACATCTAATTTGGTTAAAAAAATACGTTTTTAACTTCACCTGTATTTGAAATTATTAAAAAAAATATTTTTTACAGTTTGAATTAACGTTTTTACAGTTTTTCTATAAGCACATTACACATCCAAAATTGCTTTCTAATATCAGAGTTTCGAAACATCGATTATGTTTAAGATATATAAGTTAATTACAAATTATCGTTGTGAAGTTGTCTAAAACATTTAGGGAAAAGGTATCAAAATAAGTCTATGATTTTTGGAGAAGTATTAATTTAGGCTACACATACAAAATAGCATCAATATAGGCTTAACGTTTAAAAAAAGTACCAATTTAGGTCTCGATAACGAATTGGACACTCATTCCTATTACTCCGTTAAGTTTTGATTTCTCCCTCCACGTACAATTGGCAGAACTTAACGGAGTAATATATTACGTGTCTCGTAATGGTTATCGTGACTTAAATTGTTAAACCTATATTGATTCTATTTTGTACGTTGAGCCTAAATTGATACTACCCTAAAATCCATAGACTTATTTTGGGACATTATCCCAACTATTTATTGGGTATGAAAGATTGTATTGCTTTATATGCACCAACCAAATCCCATAAGACCTTCATAGCTTTACACCCGCGCAATGCACGAGATTTTACACAGATTTTTTTTCTTAATATCTTACTAACATATGAAAATTATCCTATAAAATATTTAAGAAATATATAAACCCGATGGATTTTATTATAATTTGTTTAGTCAAAAATATAGATGGACTAAAAAAATTCTATTATACTATAGTCTATCCTTTATTGCAAGCATATTATATTTCATATTATTAAAAAAATGTCTATGATAGTTATATATTAAAACATATGATAAGTTAAATGATTTAAAACTGACACATATTTAAAAACTGTGATCAATAAAAATAATCGGAAAAAAATGATTTAGCATCCTAATTTGAGGTTTCAAATTTAACAATTTCATGTCTGGCTTGTTAAAGCGAGCGGCCAAGTGCTTCTCTGCTAAGGCCAAACCAACAGCATTGGCAATTCCCTGTCCGAGAGGACCTACAGAGAAAAATGAAAAGCTTATGAGTTCCAATTTCAGTGACACATAATACAGATAATAAAATTCTTCTAGATGAAATTATGTAAGAAGCAACATCAAAGTCTAACCAGTAGTAACTTCAACACCAGGAGTCTCAAAATTCTCAGGGTGTCCAGGGGTTCTACTTCC
Organism: Euphorbia lathyris; assembly: GCF_963576675.1. Lineage (NCBI taxonomy): Eukaryota > Viridiplantae > Streptophyta > Magnoliopsida > Malpighiales > Euphorbiaceae > Euphorbia > Euphorbia lathyris. Next base: position 96,916,214 of record NC_088910.1, read on the forward strand.
CCATTGACGGGATTGCTTTAAGTCTTCTTCCTATTGATTAAATGTAAAAAGAGAGAATCTAAGCAAATTAATCTATCTTGTCCCCAAAATTATAATCAAGCTAAATCATGATCATCTTCATTGAAGAACAGAAAAACAATAACCATATAGCAACTAAGCAGAGATATAGAGCTTAAACAGAAATTCAATTATAGAGGCCAGACTCTTAAAAAAACACAAAATCTAGATCCATTTATATTCAGTCTTCATCATTAAGAAATTAACGACTCAAAACATGGCAAGGATTCACAATTTCACATAGAAGCAAAAAGAAGAACAAAATTAACAAAAACAACCAACCAGAACACTGTCGTAACCAGCGAGGTGAAGAAGAGCATATTGCAGCATACATCCATGGCCAGCAGACAAGACAAACCGATCATGATTGAAACAGCAGACAACACATCGATGTTATTAATGCTATAATTTATATATAATCGAATCAAATGAAGTATACAATACTTGCAGTTTGTAAATATAATTTGAGTAATAATAATTAATACAGAAACTCATTGTGCTTAGATATAAATAATAATTAATATTTTAAACATAAAACATGATAATTTAACAAAAAATCCTTGGTTCCACAAATCCAATGTATATCAAGAATATCCTTGATGCTCAGAATCCATTCAAGAAAGTAAAAGGAATTTCTCTACATGAGTATATGAACAAAGATGAAAATTTAGCAGCTAAAGAAAGTATAAGAATATAAAAAGGAAAAATGGTCCAAAACAAATACTAATAATGTGCATCTCCTAACACCATGTGGAAATTGATATTCCAATGAAAGGTGAAAACTTTTCCACATATCTTCTCATCAAAACAATATAACGGCGAAGAACGTGAAATACGACTAATGAATCAGAAAATCAATAAGAATCTCAACTCATGTAATTATACTCTTTGAAATCATAATAACTTAGAGATTCACAAAGTCATGCAATGCATCATTGTTTAAATGTATCCGGTTTCTACCCATTATATAAAGCAACAATTAAATAATTAAGCATGTTCCCATTGTGACCAAATTGGGTAAATTTCATCAATGGTGTATAACTTTTACCCCATTTCACACTTTGGTGTACAACCTTCAATTTGTCTCACTAATATGTACGACCTTATAGGTGACCTCCCACTATGGTGTACAGCAGGTAAAAATGACCGGTCAACGCTTAGTCAACGCGCCACCTCAGCTTTGACCGGTCAAAAAGTTAAAAAAAAAATCTTAAATTACTTATATATCCTTATAAGAATACTCTTCTTATTAATTTTCTTTCTTTGTTTATTAATTTTCCTTTCTCTTTCTTACCCTCCCTCTCCTCTCTTTCTTTTTCTGTTTCTACAGCTCTGTCTTCCACCTCTTGCCATCTCTCTTTTCTTTGAGAAAAACGTGAAACTCAACCTCCTCTTTCTGTCGCCTGGCGATTTCTTTTCCCTCCACCACCTCTGTTCTTGTTTTTTTCTTTTTCTTCCTCTTCCCTTCAAGGAAGGAAGGCGGCGATTCCGACTTCAATGGCCGGAGGTCAATTCGACATCGTTCTCTAAATATGCGGTGGGAATCGAAAGGTAAAAAGAAATTGCTAAGAGTAATCAAAGTTTGAAGAAAGATCTAAAACCACAAATCCATGGATTTCAAGCTATTCAATGTCTCCAACTCCTCTTTTAATAGCCCCAAAAAGTCTATTCACTTGAAGGAACAGAGTTTCCAATCTGTAAATTCCCTATTTCCTTAGGTATCTCACCGGATAACGTGTAATTAGCAACAAGTTTCGGAATTTTGTTCGACGAGGACTAAATCTGAGTCGAGATGAACGACTCGCCTGGCACCGGAAGGGAGAATATCAAGCTAAGTAGCTCCGAGCGTAGTTCAAAAGGAAATCGAGAGAGAAGAATGGATTGAAGTAAAAATGTGTCTAAATGGAGGAGTCGTCTAAAGTATAGACGTTGAATTTGAGGAAATTTGCAGGAGCTTCTGGAAATTTATTGTAAAGGGTGGAGCTTCTTTGAATTGCTGGATCTCATATTGCTAGGGAAAATTTTGAGAGAGGTTCAAATTTTTGAGAGAGAGATGATTTCAGATTAGGAAGTATAATTTATAAATATTAGAAAGAGAAAGGTAAAGATAAAGGGAGAGATAGTGTATTTTTATTTTTTATTTTTTTAGGGATAAGGGTATTTTAGTCATTTTATATGTGGTGGGCTGAGGTGGCGCGTTGACCAGGTGTTGACCGGTCATTTTTACCTGCTGTACACCATAGTGGGAGGTCACCTATAAGGTTGTACATATTAGTGAGACAAATTGAAGGTTGTACACCAAAGTGTGAAATGAGGTAAAAGTTGTATACCATTGATGAAATTTACCCGACCAAATTTTGAAAAGTTAAATTATATGAAAACTATATGAACTAAGATAAACAGAGCCAGGTTTTGCTCTTTAGTTTAACTGGTCATAGGAGGAATGTGTTGAACTGGAGGTAAGATATACTCTCAATCAAGTGATTTACCAAATTAGGAGTACATGCTTTTAACACTAACATGAAACTTCGCAGTAAGGTTTGAATAGATAGTTAAAACAACCTAACCCCCGAAACTCTACGAAATCAGGGGTACTAACCAGAAGTCAATTAACTACTTTGAACCAGTTCTCATCACGGTAGAGAATAAAAATTTAAAACTTCCCGTGAGACGATTGAAAGAGCAAAGGAAAAGCGAGAATAAGAGAGGTGAGAGTAAGTATGTACCAATTTGAGAAAACTGACAGCAGCTTTGCGAGCATGGGGAGTGGAGTTCCAGTCGAAAGCTGCAAAATGAAGAGTTAGAAAACACAGATGAAGAACAATTGAGAAGAAAACACATCAAGAACAATTGAAAATAAAACCTGCAAACGAACACCAGTGAAGTAGCATAATAAAAAAGTGGGACTCCTAACACCGGAATCGCGAACGGAAATGCATGTGCAGAAGAAAGATCAATCTGTAATCTAAAATGACGGAGAAGAAAGAGGAGAGAGGAGAAATACCTTAGACATGATGTCCTCAAGCAACAAAACAGTAGAAAAGAAGATGAAAAGAGTCTGTTTGGTTGAACTTTTAGGGCCTAAAAGAGTTGAATCATTCAATCGATCCGATTATCTGCCGGGAAACCTATCAATTTGACGGAAAATTGATGAGAGAAAATAGCAGCGAAATTGAAAAGAAGATGGAAAGACAATCTGAAAAAAATGCATATAAAAACAAAGAAAGAAAGAGAGATTTTTGTTTGAGGAAGAATCTTACCAGCAGTTACAAAGAGAGCAGATTATAAATTGCTCAAACATCTATCTATAACAGCTCTGCATTCAAACCCCCAAATTAGAAACCCAAATTCAAAGCATCAAATCCTCAGATCGCTCAAACATCTATCTATAACAGCTCTGCATTCAAACCCCCAAATTAGAAACCCAAATTCAAAGCATCAAATCCTCAGATCTCTAATTATCGGAGTTGCGTAAGATAACAGGCAAAGTCTGGATTGAGACTAATTAGTTCTAGAAGATCGATTCAAGTATTAACAAATGAACAAAACTTATCCATAAGCAAAATAAATTTTGATTCAGAAAATAGTTACTGACCTTGTTATATACTTCAGAGCGGAAAGATCTAACGATCGACAAACCGACCGAGGCAAAAAGTCAAATGCAAAAGCAGTGAAAATTCTTCAGAAATGTGTTTGACAAAGAGATTCTTCAGAAAATTTCCAATCCATGTCGAGTGAGTAAAGAGTAACCATCGCAATCGAAGAGAAAGGCGTCGACGGAGTCGAATAGAGGGGTTATGGAACAGTTAAGTGAATCATGAGAGTGAGTTTTTCCTTAAATGTAGTTGGATTTTTGAGAGAGTGGGAGCTCATCAAAAGACGAGATTCAAAGAGTGGAGAGGGAGCAGTTGAATAACGATGTCACGACCCAACCTAGGCCATGACCGGCGCATAAATTAAATTAACTTTAATCTATGCTAGCCTTACTTCTGAACTAATGGAAAATTCCAAAATTAACTAACATAATATCAAATTCGTTGAAATTACATCATAAAAGTTAAAGGAACCTAACTATTCAAGTCAAATCTCAATAATCAAAAGTCTCCAAAGATAATATAAAGCAAATTTATTAGGCAGTCTCCTTCAACATCAATCCAAGGGTTACCTCACGAACATGGACCTTAATCTGAAAAAGAAAGATTCAACGTGGTATGAGATTTTCGTCTATACGAGCGAAAACCTCAGTGAGCAGTAGCTATAGCACACAACAGAAAGGGAACAGGCAGGCAGGCTGATACTCTTAAATCATGGCAATTATAGTTCAAAATAAAGTATTTCAAAATCAGTTAAACTAAAGGGTCAGTATAAGATAATCAATTCAGAATACTGGAAATCAATTGTCAAACCCAATCCTTAAAGCCTTTCAAAATATCAAATAATAGAATAATCAGAAAATAAGGCAAAAGCTTTAAAACACATGGTACAGTGTAACAGAGTGGTGATACTGCACACCACTAGGGCCAGATAAATGGTAAGCGCGCTACCAATAACAGATACATATAACAGATAATTGCCTTCACCGATCTTATGCATGATTCTAATGTTGACACAACTGACGATAAACTGACAACTGACAACCTGACTCAAAGACAAATGCAAGGACCTAATGTTATGAAGATCGGTGGGAGGCCAGATAACAGATACAGATATACTGAGCACGTGTACCAGTTTGAAAACATATAGTATACATATATAAATCAGAAAATCATAACTGATTGAACGAATTATCAGATTTCTAAAACAAAGGTAATAACTGCGATAAATCGCGTACGGAAACTACAAATCATATCAAATCAAATTTTAATACATTCATTGCACCTGATAATAAAACAAATCAATATAAAGGCCTGTTCCCAGAATATACGCTCTAATACTAAGGATATTTAGTAAACAGAAGGTTCAACCTATACGCTTTTAAAAAAAGGACAATATAAAATCAAATGTCAATTTTTTATAAACAGTTTTCAATCTGATATTTCAATCAAATAGCGCCATGTACTATAATTACCACTCACCTGATATCCAGCCGAATGATGAATCTAAGAATTCCGGTAGCTCACCACTCAACTGACTAATGGGTACTGTTATCTCCTATAATTTAAATAAAAGGGAACAGTAGTGAATCACTCTACATCTAAAAAAATCTAAGATTGAATTTAAATTGACAGGGTCCTGACTTGTTTTAGGAGACAAAACAATAGTTATAATTATATCATATTATTTCAAAAGAAGTTTATGTTGAATTAACAAAAAGATATGATGGTTTCTTTCAACACAAAAATAATACTTTAAAAGAACAATATTACATCTATCAAGTCTTGAAAAGGTATCAATATAATAAAAGAAGGACAAGAAATCAACTTCCTAATCACAAATTGACAAATTGTAAATGGTGTTTAAGATAAGGTTTTTTTTTGCACGATTTTCGAAATAGGGAAAACAATTAAATGCCTAATTTATGAAACAATATTATAAAATTCCTTAATTATCAACCTAAAAGAAAAGTGGTTTTGCAGGGATTCCCACTTGCCAAAGAAAGGAAGAAGACAAACTAATAATCATTGAAAAGTGCCTAGAATTTCACAAGGTGAGTTTTGATAATTATTTGATTTCATAAAGTAGGTTTTAATCAATGTGATATACAACTAAAGCAACAAAAGGTTCAAGAGACACTTACTTAAAATAGATAGGTATATGAATTTCAAGATTCTGCAATACCACACCAAGGAAGACGATGACGGCTACGCACAAGACCCTTTTCTTTTTGAAAGACAGTATGGCGTAAAGAATTTACTAGGTTTAAGTTTAGGTTTTATTAAAAATATAAAATAATTAAATAAATGAATAAGGAAATAAAAAAAAATGCTTTAACCAAATAAGATAAAATAGATTAACCTTAGATTTAAAAAAAAACATAAGGTTTAAATTCCATATATAGGTATATATATAATATATATTTTAAAATTAACATATGATAAAATTTAGGATTATTACATTCTTCCCCCCTAAAAAAAATTCGGACCCCGAATTTAGATTACGGAGACACTAACCTGTAACATCGAACAAATGAGGATATCTAATTCGCATTTCAGATTCAGTCTCCCATGTGGCTTCATTACTAGAGTGGTTTTGCCAAAGAACTTTAACTAAAGGGATTTCTTTAGAACGCAGCTTCCGAACTTGATTGTCTAGTATCCTTATAGGTTGCTCCTCATAAGACAGATCATCTCTAACTTGTATAGCTTGTGATTCTATCTAATAGAATAGGTCTAACACGAAAATGAGCTACCAACGCTTCAGATGTTGCCTCAATTTCCACTCCTTGGTCAATCAATTCATGAATATCACCAATCAAAGGTCTCCTAACTACGGAAAGATGAGCTAAGCTACCTAGAGATTTCCTACTTAAAACACCTGCTACAACATTTGCTTTCCCTGGATGGTACTGAATTGTGCAATCATAATCTTTGAGAAACTCCACCCATCTTCTCTGCCTCAAATTCAAATCACGCTGATCAAAGATGTATTTGAGACTTTTATGGTCAGTGAAAATCTCACATGTCTCCCCGTACAAGTAATGTCTCCATATCTTCAGGGCAAAGATCACTGCTGCCATTTCTAAATCATGAGTTGGATAATTCTGTTCATGTTGCTTTAATTGGCGAGAAGCATACGCAATCACATGACCATGTTGCATCAATACACAACCTAGACCAACCCTTGAAGCATCACAAAATACTGTGTAGCCCCCCGATCCAGATGGAAGGGCTAACACTGGTGCTGAAGTCAAACGAACTTTCAATTCTTCAAAACTCTTCTCACATGCTTCTGACCACTGAAACTTCACATTCTTCTGGGTTAACTTGGTTAAAGGAGAAGCTATTCGAGAAAAGTCTTGCACAAAACGTCGATAGTAACCCGCTAACCCAAGAAAACTTCGAATCTCCGACACTGAACTAGGCCTTGGCCAATGAAAAACAGCGTCAACCTTCTTCTGATCAACACTTATCCCATCTTTGGATACTATGTGCCCTAAGAATGCGACACTATCCAACCAGAATTCACATTTTGAGAACTTGGCATACAACTGGTTCTCTCTTAGGGTTTGAAGAACAAGCCTCAGATGCTGCTCATGTTCTTCTTTACTTTTAGAATACACCAGAATGTCATCTATGAACACTATCACAAAATGATTGAGGAAGGGCTTAAACACCCTATTCATTAGATCCATAAAAGCTGCAGGAGCATTAGTGAGACCAAAAGGCATCACCAGAAATTCATAGTGACCATACCTAGTCCTGAAAGCTGTCTTAGGTATGTCAACATTTTTAACCCTCAACTGATGATAACCGGACCTCAGATCAATCTTAGAAAAGTACTTTGCACCCTGGAGCTGGTCAAATAGATCATCAATTCGAGGAAGAGGGTATTTGTTACGTATTGTGACCTTGTTCAATTGTCGATAATCAATGCACAATCTCATTGATCCATCCTTCTTCTTCACAAATAACACAGGAGCACCCCAAGGAGAGACACTAGGGCGGATGAACCCCTTATCAAGCAAGTCTTGCAGTTGTTCCTTCAACTCCTTTAGTTCAGTAGGAGCCATTCGGTAAGGAGGCATAGATATGGGTCTTGTTTCGGGTGCTAAGTCAACACAGAAATCAATTACTCTTTCAGGTGGCAAACCTGCCAAGTCTTCAAGAAAAACATCAGCAAACTCATTCACCACATCAACATTCTCCAACTCGACACCCTTTACTTGAGTATCCTTAACATAAGCTAGGAACCCTTCACAGTTCTTATACAACAATCTTCTTGCAGCAATAGCAGAAATAAGACTATGAGGAGCCATGCTACGATCTCCTTGAAATTGAAATTCTATCTCCCCAGGAATTTTGAAAGTTACTAACTTGCTATAACAGTTTAAAGAGGCATGATATGAGGCTAACCAATCCATTCCCAAAAGCACATCAAAATCTAACATTTCAAGTAATACAAGATCAGCTAAGAGTTCCCTTTCCCCTACTTTTACTAAGCAATTCTTAAAGGCTAGATTTATGTCAAGGACATCTCCTATAGGTGTTGCCACAGATAACGGACAATCTAACATAGTGGGTGGTACACCAAATTTCATAGAAAAACAATGAGAAACAAAGGAATGTGTAGCACCAGGATCAGTCAAAACTCTAGCATCAAATGAACATGCAGAAATGGTACCTGTCACCACTGCATTAGATGCCTGAGCATCCTGTTGTGTCAGAGCAAAGGCTCTAGACTGACCTCGACCTGCTGTTGCATGATTAGGAGCTGAATTGGGACCTCGACCACCCTGACCTCGACCTCCTGAACTCTGGCCTCTACCACCGTACTGAGAAGATGGCTGAGTACCGATAAAAGGAGCAGAAACTGTATCCTGACTCACAGCTAGTGTTGTGTTACTGCTTGGGCAATCCTTTCTTCTATGTCCCACCTGACCACAACCAAAACAAGCCCCAGTTGCTCGATGGCATGGAGAGTTACCATGGAATTTACCGCAAAGCTGGCAAGTAGGGAATGTTGATCTAGAGGAACTTTGACTATTCTGAGTACCAGTAGACTGAGCTCTCTGACCATATCTCTGATTATTCTTGGAGTATTGCCCTCCTTGACCAGGTAAGGAATGGGACCCATGAGATACTGAATAGTTACTTCCCCTACTATGCTGACCATTCTGGTTGTCATATCGAGCACGTTTGTTCTGATCACGAGCCCTACACTGATCATCAAACATCTCCATCTATCTGGATCGATCCACCACCTCCTCAAAGCTAGCCAATCGTAAAGGAGCAATTCGATCTAACAGTCTATCCCGAAGTCCCCTTTCAAACCTCCTTGCCTTCCTCTCTTCAGTTGGAATAAGATGCTCTCCAAAACGAGCAAGTCGAGTGAATTTCATTTCATATTCACTCACAGTCATACCACCCTGCTTCAGCACTTCAAACTCTAAAGCTTTAGCTTCCTTAACACTAGGAGGAAGGAACCTCTCTAAGAAAGAATCACGGAACTGTGGCCAAAGGAAAGCGTTATCAAGTCCATTCCCTCTCTTAGAAAGATACCAACTACATGCCACTCCTTGTAACTGATTCCCCGCTAACAATACCATCCTAGCACTGGTGCATCCCAAGACCTCATAACATCTGTCCATAGCATCTAGAAAATCCATAGGATCTGTTACAGAATCCTCACCCGAAAACTTTGGAGGTTGTAACCTCAAGAAGTCACTGAGATCCTGTAATTGAGCTCTATCATTAGGTATAGCAGATCCTGTAGTTCTTTGTTGTCTGTTTTCCCCTACCACATTTGTTAGTCTTTCAACTGCTTGAAAGACCCATTGCAATCCAGCAGCCAAATCAGTGTTAGATATTTGAGCAGGCTGAGAGGCTGAAGCTGTACGAGTGGGCTGAGATGACCCTCCAGCTGGTTGCAATATTGGTTCAGATGCTGGAGCTGCTCCTCCAATAGGGTGTGAAGCTCCCCCATCAAGCTGAGATGAATTCCAAACGGTCACCCTACTCCTAGTACTAACATTAACCGTATTCTTGCCTCTTTTTCTTCCTTTAGGAGGCATGATTACCTATCCATGCAGCAGAATTAGACACTTTAGCAATGAGGTACTGAAAATGAGTAAATAGGAAGACCTAGATAGATATGCAAGATAAGGGATACGAACAGAACATGTAAATCCTATACAGTAAGTCTATAAGAACCTAAACCTGTCTCTGATACCACCTTTGTCACGACCCAACCTAGGCCATGACCGGCGCATAAATTAAATTAACTTTAATCTATGCTAGCCTTACTTCTGAACTAATGGAAAATTCCAAAATTAACTAACATAATATCAAATTCGTTGAAATTACATCATAAAAGTTAAAGGAACCTAACTATTCAAGTCAAATCTCAATAATCAAAAGTCTCCAAAGATAATATAAAGCAAATTTATTAGGCAGTCTCCTTCAACATCAATCCAAGGGTTACCTCACGAACATGGACCTTAATCTGAAAAAGAAAGATTCAACGTGGTATGAGATTTTCGTCTATACGAGCGAAAACCTCAGTGAGCAGTAGCTATAGCACACAACAGAAAGGGAACAGGCAGGCAGGCTGATACTCTTAAATCATGACAATTATAGTTCAAAATAGAGTATTTCAAAATCAGTTAAACTAAAGGGTCAGTATAAGATAATCAATTCAGAATACTGGAAATCAATTGTCAAACCCAATCCTTAAAGCCTTTCAAAATATCAAATAATAGAATAATCAGAAAATAAGGCAAAAGCTTTAAAACACATGGTACAGTGTAACGGAGTGGTGATACTGCACACCACTAGGGCCAGATAAATGGTAAGCGCGCTACCAATAACAGATACATATAACAGATAATTGCCTTCACCGATCTTATGCATGATTCTAATGTTGACACAACTGACGATAAACTGACAACTGACAACCTGACTCAAAGACAAATGCAAGGACCTAATGTTATGAAGATCGGTGGGAGGCCAGATAACAGATACAAATATACTGAGCACGTATACCAGTTTGAAAACATATAGTATACATATATAAATCAGAAAATCATAACTGATTGAACGAATTATCAGATTTCTAAAACAAAGGTAATAACTGCGATAAATCGCGTATCGGAAACTACAAATCATATCAAATCAAATTTTAATACATTTATTGCACCTGATAATAAAACAAATCAATATAAAGGCCTGTTCCCAGAATATACGCTCTAATACTAAGGATATTTAGTAAACAGAAGGTTCAACCTATACGCTTTTAAAAAAAGGACAATATAAAATCAAATGTCAATTTTTTATAAACAGTTTTCAATCTGATATTTCAATTAAATAGCGCCATGTACTATAATTACCACTCACCTGATATCCAGCCGAATGATGAATCTAAGAATTCCGGTAGCTCACCACTCAACTGACTAATGGGTACTGTTATCTCCTATAATTTAAATAAAAGGGAACAGTAGTGAATCACTCTACATCTAAAAAAATCTAAGATTGAATTTAAATTGACAGGGTCCTGACTTGTTTTAGGAGACAAAACAATAGTTATAATTATATCATATTATTTCAAAAGAAGTTTATGTTGAATTAACAAAAAGATATGATGGTTTCTTTCAAGACAAAAATAATACTTTAAAAGAACAATATTACATCTATCAAGTCTTGAAAAGGTATCAATATAATAAAAGAAGGACAAGAAATCAACTTCCTAATCACAAATTGACAAATTGTAAATGGTGTTTAAGATAAGGTTTTTTTGCACGATTTTCGAAATAGGGAAAACAATTAAATGCCTAATTTATGAAACAATATTATAAAATTCCTTAATTATCAACCTAAAAGAAAAGTGGTTTTGCAGGGATTCCCACTTGCCAAAGAAAGGAAGAAGACAAACTAATAATCATTGAAAATGCCTAGAATTTCACAAGGTGAGTTTTGATAATTATTTGATTTCATAAAGTAGGTTTTAATCAATGTGATATACAACTAAAGCAACAAAAGGTTCAAGAGACACTTACTTAAAATAGATAGGTATATGAATTTCAAGATTCTGCAATACCACACCGAGGAAGACGATGACGGCTACGCACAAGACCCTTTTCTTTTTGAAAGACAGTATGGCGTAAAGAATTTACTAGGTTTAAGTTTAGGTTTTATTAAAAATATAAAATAATTAAATAAATGAATAAGGAAATAAAAAAAAATGCTTTAACCAAATAAGATAAAATAGATTAACCTTAGATTTAAAAAAAAACATAAGGTTTAAATTCATAGGTATATATATAATATATATTTTAAAATTAACATATGATAAAATTTAGGATTATTACATTCTTCCCCCATAAAAAAAATTCGGACCCCGAATTTAGATTACGGAGACACTAACCTGTAACATCGAACAAATGAGGATATCTAATTCGCATTTCAGATTCAGTCTCCTATGTGGCTTCATTACTAGAGTGGTTTTGCCAAAGAACTTTAACTAAAGGGATTTCTTTAGAACGCAGCTTCCGAACTTGATTGTCTAGTATCCTTATAGGTTGCTCCTCGTAAGACAGATCATCTCTAACTTGTATAGCTTGTGGTTGCAAAACGTGAGAAGCATCAGGAATGTATTTCCTAAGTATCGATATATGGAATACCGGATGAACTTTAGAGAAATCAGGTGGAAGAGCTAACCGATATGCAACTGCACCAATCCTTTCAAGAATCTCAAACGGACCAACATAACGCGGACTCAATTTTCCTTTCTTGCCAAACCGCATGATTCCTTTCATCGGAGAGACCTTCAGAAACACATGATCACCGATCTGAAATTCTACATTCTTGCGCCTTGGATCAACATAACTCTTTTGCCTACTCTGAGCTGTTAAGAGTCTATCACGAATAACACGAACTTTATCTGAAGTCAACTGTATCAACTCAGGTCTAGTGAGTCTCCTTTCTCCAACCTCATCCCAACAAATCGGCGATCGACACTTACGACCATACAAAGCTTCATAAGGTGCCATCTCAATGCTAGCTTGATAGCTGTTGTTATAGGCAAACTCCACCAAAGGTAAATGATGATCCCAATTTTGACCAAAATCAAAGATACAAGCTCGAAGCATATCCTCTAAAGTCTGAATAGTCCTCTCTGACTGACCGTCAGTCTGAGGATGAAACGCTGTGCTAAATTGAAGTTTTGTACCTAGTGCTTCTTGAAATTTCCTCCAGAATCGAGAAGTGAATTGAGCACCGCGATCCGACACAATAGAGACCGGGACTCCATGAAGTCTAACAATCTCATCAATGTATAACTGAGCAAGCTTAGAAAAATCATAAGTTATCTTCACATGAAGAAAATGAGCAGACTTAGTTAAACGGTCGACTATCACCCAAATGGAATCGTACCCTCCTCTAGTACGAGGCAATCCTACCACGAAGTCCATAGCAATGTTCTCCCACTTCCACTCAGGAATGGGTAATGGTTGGAGCAACCCAGACGGTCTCTGATGTTCTGCCTTGACTTGTTGACAAGTAAGGCATTTAGCAACAAAGTCTGCAACATCCCTCTTTATTCCACGCCACCAGTATAATTCCCTTAAATCTCTATACATCTTAGTGGAACCAGGATGAACTGTATAAGCTGAACAGTGTGCTTCCTCCAAAATTTCCCTTTTTAAATCATCAACACTAGGAACACATAGTCTAGTCCCATAACGAAGAACTCCATCGTCACCAATCACGAAGTCTTGAACCTTACCCTGACAAACACCATCCCTAACTTTACACAATTGAGGGTCTTCTTGTTGGGCTGCCTTGATTCTATCTAATAGAATAGGTCTAACACGAAAATGAGCTACCAACGCTTCAGATGTTGCCTCAATTTCCACTCCTTGGTCAATCAATTCATGAATATCACCAATCAAAGGTCTCCTAACTACGGAAAGATGAGCTAAGCTACCCAGAGATTTCCTACTTAAAGCACCTGCTACAACATTTGCTTTCCCTGGATGGTACTGAATTGTGCAATCATAATCTTTGAGAAACTCCACCCATCTTCTCTGCCTCAAATTCAAATCACGTTGATCAAAGATGTATTTGAGACTTTTATGGTCAGTGAAAATCTCACATGTCTCCCCGTACAAGTAATGTCTCCATATCTTCAGGGCAAAGATCACTGCTGCCATTTCTAAATCATGAGTTGGATAATTCTGTTCATGTTGCTTTAATTGGCGAGAAGCATACGCAATCACATGACCATGTTGCATCAATAAACAACCTAGACCAACCCTTGAAGCATCAAAAAATACTGTGTAGCCCCCCGATCCAGATGGAAGGGCTAACACTGGTGCTGAAGTCAAACGAACTTTCAATTCTTCAAAACTCTTCTCACATGCTTCTGACCACTGAAACTTCACATTCTTCTGGGTTAACTTGGTTAAAGGAGAAGCTATTCGAGAAAAGTCTTGCACAAAACGTCGATAATAACCCGCTAACCCAAGAAAACTTCGAATCTCCGACACTGAACTAGGCCTTGGCCAATGAAAAACAGCGTCAACCTTCTTCTGATCAACACTTATTCCAAAATTAACTAACATAATATCAAATTCGTTGAAATTACATCATAAAAGTTAAAGGAACCTAACTATTCAAGTCAAATCTCAATAATCAAAAGTCTCTAAAGATAATATAAAGCAAATTTATTAGGCAGTCTCCTTCAACATCAATCCAAGGGTTACCTCACGAACATGGACCTTAATCTGAAAAAGAAAGATTCAACGTGGTATGAGATTTTCGTCTATACGAGCGAAAACCTCAGTGAGCAGTAGCTATAGCACACAACAGAAAGGGAACAGGCAGGCAGGCTGATACTCTTAAATCATGGCAATTATAGTTCAAAATAGAGTATTTCAAAATCAGTTAAACTAAAGGGTCAGTATAAGATAATCAATTCAGAATACTGGAAATCAATTGTCAAACCCAATCCTTAAAGCCTTTCAAAATATCAAATAATAGAATAATCAGAAAATAAGGCAAAAGCTTTAAAACACATGGTACAGTGTAACAGAGTGGTGATACTGCACACCACTAGGGCCAGATAAATGGTAAGCGCGCTACTAATAATAGATACAGATAACAGATAATTGTCTTCACCGATCTTATGCATGATTCTAATGTTGACACAACTGACGATAAACTGACAACTGACAACCTGACTCAAAGACAAATGCAAGGACCTAATGTTATGAAGATCGGTGGGAGGCCAGATAACAGATACAGATATACTGAGCACGTGTACCAGTTTGAAAACATATAGTATACATATATAAATCAGAAAATCATAACTGATTGAACGAATTATCAGATTTCTAAAACAAAGGTAATAACTGCGATAAATCGCGTATCGGAAACTACAAATCATATCAAATCAAATTTTAATACATTCATTGCACCTGATAATAAAACAAATCAATATA
This sequence comes from Euphorbia lathyris, assembly GCF_963576675.1. NCBI lineage: Eukaryota > Viridiplantae > Streptophyta > Magnoliopsida > Malpighiales > Euphorbiaceae > Euphorbia > Euphorbia lathyris. The sequence goes on from NC_088910.1 coordinate 96,931,365, forward strand.
AAGGCCTGTTCCCAGAATATCCGCTCTAATACTAAGGATATTTAGTAAACAGAAGGTTCAACCTATACGCTTTTAAAAAAAGGACAATATAAAATCAAATGTCAATTTTTTATAAACAGTTTTCAATCTGATATTTCAATTAAATAGCGCCATGTACTATAATTACCACTCACCTGATATCCAGCCGAATGATGAATCTAAGAATTCCGGTAGCTCACCACTCAACTGACTAATGGGTACTGTTATCTCCTATAATTTAAATAAAAGGGAACAGTAGTGAATCACTCTACATCTAAAAAAATCTAAGATTGAATTTAAATTGACAGGGTCCTGACTTGTTTTAGGAGACAAAACAATAGTTATAATTATATCATATTATTTCAAAAGAAGTTTATGTTGAATTAACAAAAAGATATGATGGTTTCTTTCAAGACAAAAATAATACTTTAAAAGAACAATATTACATCTATCAAGTCTTGAAAAGGTATCAATATAATAAAAGAAGGACAAGAAATCAACTTCCTAATCACAAATTGACAAATTGTAAATGGTGTTTAAGATAAGGTTTTTTTTTTTGCACGATTTTCGAAATAGGGAAAACAATTAAATGCCTAATTTATGAAACAATATTATAAAATTCCTTAATTATCAACCTAAGAGAAAAGTGGTTTTGCAGGGATTCCCACTTGCCAAAGAAAGGAAGAAGACAAACTAATAATCATTGAAAAGTGCCTAGAATTTTACAAGGTGAGTTTTGATAATTATTTGATTTCATAAAGTAGGTTTTAATCAATGTGATATACAACTAAAGCAACAAAAGGTTCAAGAGACACTTACTTAAAATAGATAGGTATATGAATTTCAAGATTCTGCAATACCACACCAAGGAAGACGATGACGGCTACGCACAAGACCCTTTTCTTTTTGAAAGACAGTATGGCGTAAAGAATTTACTAGGTTTAAGTTTAGGTTTTATTAAAAATATAAAATAATTAAATAAATGAATAAGGAAATAAAAAAAAATACTTTAACCAAATAAGATAAAATAGATTAACCTTAGATTTAAAAAAAAAACATAAGGTTTAAATTCCATATATAGGTATATATATAATATAATATATATTTTAAAATTAGTATATGATAAAATTTAGGATTATTACAAACGAATTAGGTATTACTTTGAAACGTGTAGATGTAAAATAAAATTGAAGCTTTTATGTGAAATTGACACATCAGTTAAGCTTGTATTAGCTTGACACCTACCTAGCAAGTGAGGTTCCTGCTTTAATAGTATAGATAGATATATGATTCCCTTCACACCCGCCTCTCCTTATTTTAATTTTAATTATAATCATAATAATAATATAAAAATTAAAATTGATCCAGTTATAATAATAATAATAATAAAATAATTTGGTCAAAAAAATAATAATTAATTAATTAATGGTCCACAAAATAAAAATTTTAATAAATTTTAATGTGTAATGTTATAACTATAATATATATTATGACCTTTATTTTATAAAAATACCCTCTATAAAATTACGGATGTTACAGTTCTACCATCCTTAAAAGAAATTTCGTCCTCGAAATTCTTTATCAGACATTACCTCAAAAAGATAAGGAAAATTATAACTTATCATTCTTCCATTATACTATTAATATGATATATTACTGACTCTATACTACATGTCTGGCCAGCACTACCATTCTCAATGGATGATATGATTCCTCAATGTGGATGCTCAATGTGATGTTCATGCATGAATGTTAATGTCATGTTCTGAATCCTAGAAATGTCAAAACATATCTAAAACTCCCAAAGGAATCGTAAAACTGACGCTTTGATACCATTTAATGTAATCCCCGTCCCGAGTCACATTGAAAACACACAGGAAACCAATCAATTGTCATAATTAAGCATAAACACCAACATAAATACATAAAGGTTCCTCATTTATTTTCGTCTATCAAAATCTCATAACCGAAGGGCTAAATAACCAATAAAATATTTTAATCTGTCAATAATATTCACTTAAATTCAAGCAATTAATCAAATCCAATAATATAATAAATCACAATGAATGTGTATGAAATTGCTAATGGGGATGAGACGCTTGTGCTGACCAGCCTGAATGTAGGGTAAACGTGAAAATCTATCAAACAGGAGAAACTTTGAACCTAGCTTGAAAATTTCAACGTGGCAATGAGTGAGCTGCCTACTCAATAAACATAATTACCTATATTTATATACATAAATACATATATATATATATATATATATACATATATGTACAATTAATTTCATGTATCTTGCATTTAATTAATCAAACAATTAAACAATCAATCCATCAAGAATAAAATATAAATATATCATCTCGTATATGACTCAATTTACTTCAAACAACAAAATTATAATTTATTATCTTTATTTTTAAGGGCCCAACTAGACCTAAGTGAAATATACTCAATGGTCTCATGGTTAACAATATTCCAACGTACGTATACGCTATCGCCTCTAGTTTTGAGATAGGTACCCTTGTCATAATGATTTCTTTTTCCTTTTTTTTAATAATACGGTACTGCTATCGCCCCCAGTTTCAGGACACGGTACACACTCAATTAGAGTAAAATAACACCCTACCCAGGTGCATGTGATCACAGTATCATCAAACCTCCAGACCATTGAATATACTCACTCAAGCTAGCTATTTATGTTTTGTTCTAACTCAAATATAATCCAATACAATTTCATACTTGATAATTCATGATCTTTTGAACTCATATGGCATTCCCATTCTATCATGGTATAATTTCACAGCTAATACCTCAATAGGTAAATACATGAACAACATGATTTCAAGAAAAACAAAGCCTTATATCAATAAATTCAATCATACAGAGAACATTTGAATCCAAATCTTAAATCACCATATATATAAATCAAGTACCAATTAAATGATAACCAAATACTCAACATTCATTCAAGATACATTTAATTATTCTATGACAAATATAAATAGACACTCACATAAATATATAAATATAAATATATATAGATATATATATATATATATATATATATATATATATATATATATATAAATATAATCAATTAAGTTTACCTCTCGTCCCAAAACGCTAATTAATTTGTTCGGGTTCTAACTGACCCATTACTGGCTCCCCGGAGTTTCGTCGGAGCGCGGTGGTCGACCGTCGGAAGTTCATGAGATAGCCAACGATCAAGGTAGTCCAAAAGTATACCCTTTCACAGCTAAAATCGGCAAAAAGATCGAGATCTAATACTTTTTCGATTAAAATATCCGCTCTGATCATCATACTTTTGTTTAGAAAAATATCAATATTGATCTTGAAATGTTCCTCGTGAAACAAGAAATTTAATGGTATAATTTTCGTTCTAAAAAGTGATCGCAATAAGGAGTTATTAACGAAATTAGATTTAAAAGGAAAAAGAAGAAAAGATGCGCTGTGCATACTGCGATGAAAGTTTTTGCTTTTCCTAAACCTATTCCCTTTCACCCGCCTCTCCTTATTTTAATTTTAATTATAATCATAATAATAATATAAAAATTAAAATTGATCCAGTTATAATAATAATAATAATAATAAAATAATTTGGTCAAAAAAATAATAATTAATTAATTAATGGTCCACAAAATAAAAATTTTAATTGTTTCAAAAAAAAAAAAAAAATTTAATAAATTTTAATGTGTAATGTTATAACTATAATATATATTATGACCTTTATTTTATAAAAATATCCTCTATAAAATTACGGATGTTACATTATACGATTTATTGCGGAATGGGCGGTTTATTGCGGATTACTCGAATTAACTTTTTACAAATAAGCTTTTACTCGGATTCACCTTTTAGAAATAAAAATTAACAACATAAACACTAAAATTAATTAATAAACATAAAATAGTACATATAATCTCAAAAGTGTTAAAATGTGAGGTTATACAATAAGTTTTAGTAAATAAAAATAGATATCAGTTCGCTCGGCGCCACGCGTCCACAAACTCATCCATCTCTCTCCTAATAAGTGGAGCCTCCTCATCATGTCGGCCGGTGACCGATCGCTGAGTGATACTCCACAAACGGCTAACCCACTGCAGAAAAATAAATATTAAAAAACAAACATACGTAAACTAATAATAAATAATAATAAACTTACATATTTGTTGTTAGAGCGAGCAAGCTGGACCGGCCCATCCTGTGGGGCATGAAGGAGATGAGGATGTGAATATCATATGTACCAGTCCATGTATGCCGCATCACAAGCAGCGGGATCATATCCAACTGGCCGGCATCTCCATCGATCAATGCCCCGAGCCGATGGAAATCTCCGCCAGGTATCATCAACTGTGACAGATGAATGTGTGAGCCTGTACGATAAAAACTTCCATGGCCGTATTGTAGTATCAGGTCTAATACGCTCAGCCGGGATAGGCTGAGCATATACGACCTGACGTAAGACTCGATCAGGCATATACGGCTCAACAATGTCTCTACACCGTATCTAACCGGCGTAGGACACTCGAAGCTGATCATCATCGGCGACAGGACCATAAGGCAATCACGTCACCTGCAAAAAAAATAATACTCAATAATAAATAATAATATACTATAAATAATACTTAAATTAAAATTAAAATTAAAAACATAAGTAATACTAAAATTATAAATAAAACTATAAGTAATACTAAAATTATAAATAAAACTATAAGTAATATTTAAATTTTATAAAATACATCGGCTGCCGTCATGCGGTCCAACTGTGCACACATGGTCTCGAGTCGGGCGACCGTCCTGCCTAGAATCCCGACCTCCCATCTGCATGCCCAGGGATGGTCAGATGGGATCTGGAGTGGTAGTTGATGGGGCCGGAACACCGGAAAATACTCATATATCCACGCCCGTAGTAGGGTCAAACATCCGCAAATACAGAGCAGTCTCATCTGCTCGCTATCCCCAGCTGCCGATATAACGTGGCAAGTGTAGCGGACCCCCATGAAAGTCCAACTGCCCCTCTGACACCGCCGTGAACCTCAACCAGATGGGACGGTCTGATCCTATTGCCACTATTATCGACAAACAAGGTGGATCCGAGCATAAGCCACATCCACGCCGTGGCTCGAGTCGCGTCATCTCTACCCTCGCGGGTAAGTCTTTGTACAGCATCAACAAAAACAGCTCCACCACTCCAGTATTTTCGGACTGGCGACAGCAACTCCTCTTGATTAACCCTAAACATCATCATGCACATGGCATGCAGCCACTCAGTACTGCATGAATCTGAGACCATCGCACCGTCGACCGGGATACGCAGAATCTGTCATACATCATGCACAAGAATAGTCATCTCCCCGAACGGCATGTGGAAGGAGTTCGTATCGGACTGCCACCGCTTCACGAACGCAGATATCAGCGGGGCATCGAGATTCTTGAACATGGTGGATGAGAGGTGAGACATCCCAGTCCTCTCGATCATATCCCGCAGCTGTAAAATGACACATATACAATTACTGAATGTTTTTGAGGTTTAGGGTTAAAAATAATAATTAAAATAATTTTTTGACTAAATTATTCTTACTTCAGGTGTCGCACCACGTAACCACGTCACAAAATTCTAACATGATAATGCTCTGTTGTAGCATGTCAAATACGATCGAAGCTCCCCTCATAACATCCGTGAAGCAACATGTCCTAGAAAACTAAGAATCACGGAACCATCAATGGGGCCACCATCCACCGGCCTAGAAACAATTCAGCTACGGTTCTCATTAGCTTTGAGACGTTTGCTGGTCCCTGAAATAAATAATACTAAAATTATAAATAATACTAAAACTATAACAAAAAATTAAATAATACTAAAATGTTAAATAATACTATACTAAATAAATAATACTAAAACGTTAAATAATATTATACTAAATAATACTAAAATTATAAATAATACTATACTAAATAATACTAAAACGTTAAATCATACTATACTAAATAATACTAAAATTATAAATAATACTAAAACGTTAAATAATACTATACTAAATAATACTAAAATTATAAATAATACTAAAATTATAAATAATACTAAAACGTTAAATAATACTATACTAGATAATACTAAAATTATAAATAATACTAAAACGTTAAATAATAATAAAATTATAAATAATACTAAAACGTTAAATAATACTATATTAAATAATACTAAAATTATAAATAATACTAAAACGTTAAATAATACTATACTTAATAATACTAAAATTATAAATAATATTAAAATGTTAAATTTAAATAATACTAAAATTATAAATACTATACTAAAATTATAAATACAATACTAAAAATTTAAATAATACTAAAAATTTAAATAATACTAAAACTATAAATAATACATGTACTCGGAAAGCGACCACCTCTGTGTTGTCTGCTCGGATGCACATCGCCACCCTCACCATCACCATCACCACCACCACCAGATACTGGCCATTGTTGTACCTTGGCTACCTCCTAGAAATACTCATCCACAATATCAAGATTAGGATCTCGGTCATCAGAATAATTCGCCTCCACCTCCGCTCTCCCAATCTCGGGCTGATCCAACACAGCCTGCTCAATCGAAGCCCCCTGCACCTGCTGCATCACATCCCCTCTCCGTCTACAATTTGATAGATCAATACTATGTAGTCTCGTATGATGTGGTGTATCCTTCTCCGCGTCCATATCTAGACGACGAGCTGATGATGGAATAGACTTCCCCGTGATAGTCTCCCGCTCCGTCTACACATAAAAAATTAAACAAAATTAAATTAAAAACAAATATAATTTACAACAAGTAACATTATACCATTTACAACATAAAAATTTAACTAAAATTAAAATAAAAAAAATATAATTTACAACATAAAAATTTAACTAAAATTAAATTAAAAAAATATAATTTACAATATAAAAATTTAATTAAAATTAAATTAAATAAAAAATATAATTTACAACAACTAAATTTACATATAATTAACATTATACAATTTACAACATAAAAAATTAAACAAAATAAAATTTACAACATACAAATAAAATAAATTTAATTTAAACAATTAACAATTATTAAAATAACAATTATAACATATAAATTATAATCAAATTAATTTAAACAAATAACAAAAAATTAACTTAAATAAAATTTATTTTAAAAAAATAAAAAAAAACCCCAAATAAGGACGGGTGTGATAGCCTCATGGGGTAAATTCCAACAATGGTGTACAACATTTGTCTCATTTCACACTTTGGTGTACAACCTTCATTTTGTCTCACTAATATATACGAACTTATATGTGACCTCCCAATATGGTGTACAACAGGTAAAAATTACCGGTCAACGCAAGTCAAACGGTCAAATTACCCATTTTCAACTAATCCCTTAAAAAAATGGGACCCACTAAATGTACATATTACCCTATTACCCCTAAATGATTCTCCTCCTCCACTCTCTCTTCTTTTTCGTTCATCTTTCTCTTCTTTTTCCATAATTTTTTTCATCCCTGATCTCTGTAAATTCCTCCCATCTTTCTTTTCTCTCTCCATATATCAAGAACAAAATGATGCAGACGTTGGTTAAGCTCTTCCACTTCCTAATTTTGATCCAAAAACACCATAAAACCAACTCAAGTAATTTGTGTGAAGCAAAATTAATAAGACCCACTTGGATTTTGAAGCGGCGAAGGAAGAATGGATTTATCAAGCAACAACGGGAAGAATCAACAAAGAAAGGAGCGACAGAGGTAAGGAACTGATATATGGAAGGAGCTCAGGCAAGGAGCAGCGGAGGTTAGGAAACCGGTGATAACTGAAGATTATCCGCGTCAAATTGTCGGCTGGTGTTTATTGAAAGAGGGTTTTTTTAATTTTAAAAACATCATTTTGCTTATATAGCAACCCAAAAATTTCTGGTATTTATTATTTAACCCCTAATTTGTACTAGTCTCCAGAAAAGTAAGACCCATTTGGACTTGAAGCAAAAAGCAAAGAAATCAAATAAAAAAATGGTTATGTATAGACTTAATTTTGTAGAGAGAAAAATGGATTTCGTCTGCTTTCTTTCATGTCTGCACTTTCTTCACGCATGCGATCTCAGTATACTTCTTCAACGCCTGCGATTTCCTCGGTTTTCTATCCTTGCATTTTCCTCCAATTCGTTATTTTTGGTGGTTGCAGAATGAGATTGTTGCACAAATCTCTCCGTTGTAAAGCCCGATCTAGAAGCACTCTGTCATAATAAAAGAGGGAGGTTAGGGAGAGATAGATTGAGATCCATGGCAGTCATAATAAGATATGCGGTTAGAGAGGGATAGAAGAGTTAGAGAGAGAGAACATCACACCGCACTATAGGTGCGGGCATGAGGCTATCACGCCCGCATATGTGGTGCGGCGTGATGTTCATACGCCGCACTTATGGTGCGGACGTGATTGGCTCACGCCCCACCCCCGATTCCACACAAAAAAATCTCCGAACAGATTGATAAACGTACAAAAAATCAACAAAAAAACCCGTAAATCGTACCATAAGTGCTTTACCTTTACCGCCTCTCCCACGATCAATGCTTTGGTTGAGAAATTAATCCGGATTTGATCGAATAGAGTTTAGGGTGTTTGAGAGGTTTTGAGATTTTTGAAACTTTAGCCAAATGGTATTTCGGTCTATTCCCGGGACTAGGGGTGGGAATGTGTGGTTATGTACTATAGTAATTCACTATTTACAAAAGATAAATCTCATTAATTGGGACTGCAAATTAATAATTCCCCCCTCTCGATTATATGAGGGTCTTGTCACTCATACAACCATTCGATAAAATTCGAACTTTTCCTTTGGTAGAATCTTCGTTAACATGTTTGATCCATTTTCATCTGTATGGATCTTCTCAAGTTGTAGTAGCTTCATCTCCAACACATCCCTGATCCAATGATATCTCACATCAATATGCTTTGATATGGTATGGAAATAAGAATTTTTTCCAAAGTGAATAACACTCTCTGTTTGTCACAAAATAATGGGTACTTTTCTTGGTGAAAGCCAAGTTTATTGAAGGATTTCTTCATTCATAACAACTCTTTGCACGATTCCGTTACTGAAATAAATTATGCTTTAGTTGTGGAAAGTGCAACACACTTCTTGTTCATATATTATGGTGTTTTATTTGTTAAAAATGCTTCTTTGTACTTAATACTAGAGATATTGTTATGTATTTCTTAGATTAGTTGGAACAAGGGACACCTAACCTTAATATAAGTGGAAAATACTCTAATCCTACAGACTTAACAACATTCATATAAAAAAAAGCATAAAGTACAATGCAACTACCTATTCGAGTGGTGTTAGGATTGTGATTTTCATCAGTTATATTAAAGTCAACTCATTTACAGTTCAAACAAAGGTTGCACAAAATTAATCAGAAAACCGGAAAACCGATTTCCGAAATCCAAACCGAACGAAAAATAGATTAATCGAAACCGATAGACTAGGTTACGATTTTTCATTTAAAAAATCGATGGTTAACCGTAACCGAAAAATAAAGTGATTATGTATTAATACACTTAAAACTAGTATAAATATACACAAAACTTTAATTATCAATGTATAAATGTACACATTTATATTTAATTTTTAAGTTAAAGGTATTAAAATAACATAAAATTTATTTGTTTAGGTGAATTTGTTACTTGAATTTAAATTCAATATCTTTATTTAATATTTAAATAATTAAATATCTATTTTAAAGTGAATAATTATAGATTTAAAGTAATTTTTTCTATGAAAAGTCACTAATGGTTAACCGAAATATGGTTAACCGAATAAAATAGACTGGTTAACCGACCACGTGCGTCATAGTTCAAACCTTCAGATTTGTTATTCCCTTGTCATTCTACTTTTCTTTGCATGAGATCTTATCATAATCACTAAAAAAATCATATTTAAGGGCGAATAATTGCTTAATTGGATATTCGATTAGTTTCACATAGTCATTTACTATGGAAACGATACTTCTACCTCACCACTTACTAAAGTCACATTTTAGGACAACGTCGCTCCTTCGTCATAAGCTTTGATACCGTCTCTTTCACCGATTGCTCCAAGTTTTTTATGCTATTCTTAGATCTTTCCTGAATCTGACCACCAATATCTTCACCTCCTCGATCAGTTTGATGCTCACTTCGAGCCAGTTTGGCATTGTTGTGGCCAACACAACTTGCTGTGGAGAAAAGTGCTGTGAAAAAAAACCAATAAATGTTTGGTAAATATACAATAAAATTTCTAAAAGGCACGAAATATATATATATATATATATATATATAATATTAGGTTATATTGAAAGTTATGAATATTTTTGTCCAAAAGTTTTGAATATCAGCTTTGTTGATAAGTCGTGACAACTACTTTCTTCAAAAACTACAAATTGTAGTTTTTCCTTAAAACAACTTTCCCAACTTTTAAGAAAAACAATTTTGCATTTACCAAATAATGCATTTAGTTGGAAAAACTACTTTTGAGGTATGGAAAAGCAATTCCAGACACACCCATTCATCTTCTTCCCCATCATCTTTTGCATTTGTCTAAAGCAACACTATATATGTATCTTAGACCATATTTTATTTCCCCTTGTTGTGGCCTTCCTTTTACCAGTTGGGATTTACAGAGCTAGGTTTTCGATGGAAATGCTTGCCCCTGACTAAGATAAGAAATGCCTTCCCATTCTTATGTTGTAGGGTAGAGGCTTGTCGATAATGGTGAATTTATAATCACCCTTCTAGGTTATGTCTCAAACAATACATGATCATCTCACCTTTCACTAGATCATTCAAAGCATATAACATAAGATTGACATACCCATTCTCTGAATAAGATCCATCAACATCCGGATGAAGTCATCAGGTCCAGACCTTAATCGCAGGTCTATCGGATAACATTTTCATATTATCACTAATTGATATTATATATAATATCTTAGGAGTCATTGTGAATTCCTTCATCTAGTTCAAAATAATCGTTACATTGAGATTAAATTGCTTGTTTCATAATATTTGTCATTTTAAGTATTTAATGTAATTTTTTTCCTATTTTACTATTATTAATGAGTTTAACATTAATTACTTTTTCTATTTTAAGTTTTTAATATATAGATTGTAATTAAATTTAATGGTTTACATAAAATAAGAATTGTTAATAAAACAAGATAAAAAAATTTATTGTAATTCAATTTTTTCTTCTAGAAAATCTCCTAATTATTCCAAAGCACCTAGAAAGAGATTCTTTAACCAGAAAAAATAATGGAAATCAATTATCATTGGTTAAATGTGAGAATTTATTTAGAATTTCAATGTAAATTTCTCATAATAAGAATAAATTATTATTAAAAAATTTGAAATCTCTACTTCAGATAAATTTTGAAATTATATTTTTTTAAAAACGAAATTACATTGGGTGAAATATATAAATATAGTAAATAACTACAAAATTACAAATAAATCATATTATTAAACTTAATTCTTAATATCTTATTATTTTCTATATATTACAAATAAAATATGATTTTATAAATCCTAAACTTTAGAAAATATCTTATTTTACATCCCAATTTAAAGATTCTAGATCTAATTTATAAATCCTAAACTTTAGAAAATATATTTTAAACATCTAATTTACAAATTCTAATCTTTAAAATATAATAAAAATACTTATTTTATTAGTTTGATATAATTCAAAATCATTATTTATAATTGTAAATAATTTTTCAAATCTGAATTTCTATGGAAATTTCCCACTTAGGGTTTCTAAGAGCCCATAACCAAGTATACCAGCCCAAGCGGACTAAGGACAAAAGCCCGCGAATTATAGAAAATCTGAAAATTCACCCAATGATACACAAACCCTCCAGCTCACTTTAGAAAGAAACTACCAATAAATTCTAACGTGAACGGGGGTGAGAAATTAGGGTTTAAGGGAAGTTGCAATTTTAAAGAAATTGAGCAAGTCTCAACTCACATATATAAGCTCTTTACTTTGATGTACTCCACGATTACACGAAGTCTCAAACAGCAAAAAGATCTCTCTCCATCAAAGATTCCGAGCCTATCACGGCTAAAGTCTCTATCTTCACTCCCCACTAACCAGAAACAAGAGGAGGAGCAGAATAAAAACGGAGAAGTAGAACAAACTCAGAAGGATAATCTGTTTTTGGTGCATGAAACAGGTGGAACAGTAGGTATGGATCTCGATGACTATACCATTGTGAAGGAAGGAGAAGCCGAGATTCTCATGCACAACAAAAATAAAGTATTTTTCAACAAAGCCCAGGTACCGAAATCTTGTCTTTTATTTACTAAATTTGTTTATTAATTTAATTGGAAGTAGTTTTGCCTGACCTTCCTAAGGTGAGTTTTTGGGATTCAATCATGATTGGCTGTTGATTTTTATTTGATTACCAGCGAAGTTTAGGCCTTTTGTGTAGGACAGAGTTGCATCATTATAGTTCAGGAACATATTAGAATAAGAATTTGTGTTTTTATTTGTAATGTTTGGGCTTGATTTGGAGTGTAATCTCATAATTTGAACTTTTAAACTGATTATGGAAGGAGGATTAGATTTTTGCGTTATTAAGTTAATTTCTTCTGCTCTTTGAGTTTCACTGTTTTAGATGCTTGTTCAAAGTCCAATGTGATTATACTCCTGATTTAAGTATGGCAATTCTCTGAAATTTTGTAGACTACAAACCAAAAGAAAAGCAAAATATTAGAAGGATAAAACCATGATTCAGATTATGGTAGTAAAAATCTTATTGGTTTTATTTACCTTGTGACAGCTTCACAACAGTGTATTAAGTATCGATCCATGCCATATTCACTAACTGCAGTTATCTTTGTATTAAGTATCGAGCCATGCCATATTCACTAACTGCAGTTATCTTTATTTTATGTCTCTTTAATGCTTGTGTTCAAATGATTAGATGGATGCTTTTCAGAATGGTTGCCTCTTATTTTTAACTTTCATATAGGCCACAGTCATGCTAGTGCTAGGCTTGTGGCTTACTGTATCATGGGAGGATCCTAAAAGTTGAAAGTTTGAAATGATCAGGTTCACAATAGAGATTTATCCATTGCTGTCCTAAGAACTTTTGTATCGAAACGCAAAGAGGAGCATGCAGCAAGGGTGTCCAAAAGAACAAAATCAGCACAAAAGGCATCTGAGAAAGATGCTTCTGGAGCTGCAGTTGAAGAAGCAACTGATGGACCTGCTATAGATGGAGAAAAACCAAATGGAGAATGTGAAGAAAAGGTATCTGAAAAAGATGCTTCTGAAAATGCTGGCAAAGAAGCATCTAATGAGCTTACGCCGAATAATGAGAAATTAAATGGAGAAAGCGAACCCGCAGAAGAGGCATCTCATGATGAACCTTGTAGCATATCAGAAGAACCAGTCAAAAACACGGAGCGTAAACTTCGAGAGCTGGAGCCCCCAAAAGTTCTAGAGGTTTTGTTGTGATTTATGTTCCTGAATTTCTGTATGCTCTTTTAAATAATCATTTTCCCCCCAGTGTTCTGTACTTTTATTAAATGAACTTTTGCTTTTCTGGTAATAGGCATTGTCAGCTTCTGGGTTAAGGGCTCTAAGATATGCCCGTGAGGTTGAAGGGATTGGTCAAGTTGTGGCCTTAGACAATGACAAAGGTAAATATCAGATGCTACACTTTCTGGAAGACTTTCACTGTTTCATAGTCAGGGATGGACAACCATAAAGTGGGTCCAAGAGGCGGATTCATTTTCTGCTTCTTGTAACAGATAATATCAGTGAAGTGGTGCCTTCTACTATATGCTTTGGAGACTGATGCTTTTCTTATCTTCTGCAGAGTCTGTTGAAGCTTGCAGGAGAAATATAAAGTTCAATGGTACAGTAGCAATTTCAAAGGTTGAATCACATCTTGCTGATGCTCGTGTACACATGCTCACCCACCCTAAAGAATTTGATGTGGTATGCATATTTTATCTCCATGTTCAGCTTTTTCGTGAAAGTTTTGCATGTAAATTGGATGAACTTCGGTTCATATTGATGCTCTGTTTTAAGGACTTCTCATTTCAATGCAGGTTGATCTTGATCCCTATGGATCACCTTCTGTATTCTTGGACTCTGCAATTCAATCTGTTGCTGATGGTGGTTTACTGATGTGTACAGCAACTGATATGGCTGTGCTGTGTGGAGGAAATGGCGAGGTTTGCTATTCCAAGTAAGATTATGCAACTTCCTCCATTTGAATAGTGGTTTAGAATTTATGGATTCTAAGAAATACTTATTGTTAGGTATGGCTCTTATCCTTTGAGGGGAAAATATTGCCATGAAATGGCTTTGAGGATCCTTCTAGCTTGTATTGAGGTAATTTTATCTCCTTGTACCATAGAGATTGTTTAATGTAATTATAAAAATATGTTATAGGAATGTTCTCTCTAAATTAAGGTAGAGATATGAAATTGGCATTACCTTGTCAAGTTCTCTGTTTTTACACTATTTATTGAGTCCTGTAGTTCTCTGACTCTCCATTTATGTCCTGCCTGCGAAGTGTAGTATCATTTAATTTTTGTGACAACATATGCATATGTAAAAATTTCACCGTAAAGGTGGTTTCTTGAGTTATGTATATATCATAGTTTTAAAAGGCGAAAGGCGAGTCAAGGCGACAAGGGCAAAATATCGCCTTGAGGTGAGGCGAGAGGCGAGGCGACGGCCTTTCGCACGTGAGGCGACAAAAAATTAGAAAATCAAATAAAATAAAATTAACTCAATAAAAACTAGTAGTACTTAAGGATAGTTTAATTTCTAAACTTGTAAACCAAAATAACTTAAAGTCTAATAATAAAGTGCTAATTCTTAAATCAAAATAGCATAATATCAAGCATCTTCATCCCCCAAATCCAACTCCTCATCAAGATCTATATCCCCATCAAGATCTTCCACTTCATCATCCTTATATTCTTCTTCTTCATCTTCAACTTGATACTCATCATCATCCTCATCTCTAACAACTCGAGGAGGATTGACTTTTTAAACTATGCAAGCTTCTATTTGTTTTATAAAAACATGATAGCTTGATAAGGGTTGAACCTAACACAATGACAGATTTAAAATTATTATAATTTGACTTAGAAGGTTACTACCAATCAACACCGCCACCATTTTAGGTAAAAGGCGCAATTGGGAGTGGAAAAAAATCCAAATCTTTCTTTAGATATTTTAAGCATATATTAGAATATGCAGGGAGAACTTCCTTTCCTACATCAGCAATAAATATGAGAAATTAAAGAGGCAAAAACCCTAGAAGAACCAACTTGAATTTACCAACAAAAATTTCACAAATCAAGGCCAAACAAAAAGAAAAAGACCCTAACAAGAAGTATAAGAAAGGATAATTTGCTACAGATCCTAGTATGAACCAAAGAAATGAAAAGGAGGGTAAAAGGTCACTGGTAAAAGCAAAATCAAACATTGCCAGAAGCAATTAGAAACAAGGAAAAAGAAAACATGAGAAGAAGAAACCAACCAACGGGAATGCCATTGACATACTTCGCACAGACCACGTCTCCATAAAGAAGTCAATTAACAACAATTTCACCCTTTGAAACCAATTTTCTTGGATGGAAACCAAAATGTATCAATTATTACTACTTAGATCGAGCTACTGAAGAACTACATACTCATAAACTGACAATTTAGGGTTTTTTTTTTTTAAAAAAAAAATGCTTGACTTATCGCCTCACCTGCAAGAGGCGATCGCCTCTCGCCTCAGACCGCCTCTCGCCTGAGCCGGTGAGGCGATCGCCTCTTGCAGGTCAACCGCCTTCCATTCTGGAAGGCGGTGAGGTGATCGCCTCTGTCGCCTCTCGCCTGAGGCGACCGAGGCAATCGCCTTTTTAAACTATGGTATATATCGTCGATTACCTGCTTTTCAAAACTTTTTTTTCTGTATGTTTGTTCATTTTCTAATCTAGACAAAATCAAAGCTATGTGAGGACCTATTTAATTCATTGAATGCACCTGATAAATCACAGCATCCCTATCCGATTTATCATTTTGAAGTATGTTGTCTTTATAGACTTTGAAAGATGTATAACATCAGAACTGGTGCACTTTGCTGGGTTTATGAGTCACTTTATGTATGTATTAGCGTTTCATAATTTGTATGTCTAGGTTTTCCATATTGGGCTTAGATAGATCCTTCCCAATTTTCCTACAAGTTAGTGGTCATGGTTTTTCCATACTTTTCTTGGATATATCTTTCATGAAATGTATAATTTAAGTCCTCAGTAGGAAGGGATTGTCTCATTTGATCCTTGCATGGTTGTGATATACCTTGATTTAAGTAATTCTTGTACTCTGATTTCTTATTTTGTTGGACTTATTGTATATCTTTTCACTGCAGAGCCATGCCAACCGGTATAAGCGTTACATTGTTCCTGTGCTATCTGTCCGCATGGACTTCTATGTTCGAGTTTTTGTCCGCGTATACACGTATGTTCTGTTTTGATGTTCGGTATTTGCTTAGAGGAAGAGGATGCATATTTTGTCATGTTGATTGAAAGTTTAAATTGTGTGCAGATCTGCAAGTGCAATGAAGAACACTCCTCTCAAGCTCTCATATGTGTATCAATGCATTGGTTGTGATTCTTTTCATCTTCAGCCAATTGGGAGGACCATCTCCAAGGTTTGAAACCCATTCCAGCACACCACTTCTGCCTGTTTTTGTATTCGATATTGATATTGGTTGACTGTGGGCAGCATTGTTAAATTTGTTCAGCTTTAAATAATGGACAAAAGTGATATATGATCTGGTTTTTATTTCCCAGAACAACAGTGTGAGATTTATGCCTGGGTTTGGCCCTGTTGTTCCTCAAGAGTGCATTCATTGTGGGAAGAAATATAACATGGGTGGACCTATATGGTCTGCACCCATTCATGATCAGGAATGGGTCACTTCTACATTAGAAGCTGTTAGATCAATGAAGGACCGGTATCCAGCGTATGATCACATTTCTGCTATACTCACAACGATATCTGAGGTACTTTCTTTTATCTTTCCTCCAGTGTTTGGTATGTTAGGCTGATTGCTTGTTTGTTTAATTTCTTTAAGATTCTGCATTATGATTGACCATATAATCCATGTGCACATATATTCAAGGAGCAATAGGTCACTTTAGGTAAGTCCAAGGGGCAATAGGTCACTTTAAGCAAGTCCTAGGGGCAATAGGTCACTTTAAATTAAGTCCACAATAGGTTAAAAAGGGCGGCCCGGTCGCATTACGCGTCCCCGCTGAGCGAGGGTCCGGGGAGGGGTCCCACCACAAGGGTGTATTGGGGGCAAGCCTTCCCTTGCCAATTTAATTGGCAAGAGGCCGCTCCTAAGACTCGAACCCGTGACCTCTGGTCACACGACAACAACGTTTTACCGTTGCGCCAAGTCCACAATAGGTTACTTTAAGTAAATTCAGGGGCTAATGAGAGATCTCCAAAGTTGAGGGGGTCAATCGGTTTTTTGGACCAAGTTCGGGGGTCCTTGATGTGTTTTAGTCTATATTGTTTATAGATGTTACACAACATATTTCCTCTTTTATCATTGTTGTTACTTAATTTGCTTTTACATTGTTTTGATGCTTGTGTTGCAATTTGATACTTGGTGTGGGGCATTGTCATTTACAATACAAGTTATATAGAGAAATTTTAGAATACTGTGCTCTTTGAAAATATAGAATAAAAGGGTAAGATTTATTTTGTTCACCCTTGTTTGCCGAAATTGGACGGAAGTTAATTGCTTCTGACCTTCAAAATGGATGATTTTCTAACTTGAATTTTATGCTTTGTTTGCAGGAATTGCCAGATGTTCCTCTCTTTTTGAGTCTGCACAACCTATGCGGAACGCTAAAATGTACCTCTCCGTCAGCAGTGATATTCCGCTCTGCTGTAATTAATGCTGGATATCGTATCTCCGGAACACATGTGAATCCATTGGGATTAAAATCAGATGCTCCTATGGACGTTATCTGGGATATAATGAGATGCTGGGTAAGTACCTATGTATGGTTACTATATCGACGTAGTTGCCAATTTCTTTGCGCATGCAGCCTCCTGGATCCGTCTTCTCATCCCTAAATGGACTATTTAAAATGGCCTGTTCTCCTGCTTCTTTTCCTGATAAGTAATTAGTTGTGTGTTTGATGCAGGTGAAAAATCATCCTGTGAAAGCTCAGGCACCTGATCAATCAGGAAGTGTAATACTTGCCAAGGAACCAGTTCTTCAAGTAATTCATAGCCTTAATAATTGATAATTTTAGATTTTGCATTGTAGCATAATACAGTTAGGTTGCTGAATTGTTGATTTTTGTTTTTGACAGGCGAATTTCGCTCGAGCAGTGGCATCTCTGAGCAAGGCACAAGCCAAGAAAGTAGCACGATTCCTTCCAAATCCTGAAAGGCATTGGGGGCCAAAACTCAGAGCCGGTCGTCAAATTACCAGTAAACATGTTTCTCTTTTAGGTCCAGAGGCTGTGAATGGACATCTCAACCGTGAAAACAGCGAAGAGCCCGAAGCCAAGCGTCTAAAGACGGATGGCATGGACGCATAATTACCAAATCTCAGTTGAATGTTATATGCGAATAGCAATTTTTGCTCCAATTTTGATTATGATGATATTTGTTTAGTATTACTAATTAATAATCAGTATTGATTGTTTTGCTATGTATGTCAGTGATAAGTTTGTAGAGATCAAAATGGGTCATGACCCGTTCAACGACCCGTTCAACCTGCAACTAATTGAATTAGGGTTGGTCCATTTGTGAGTTGGATCATAAATGGGTCGATTTATCTGACCTATATAGGGTTAATTCATTAACCCATTTAATAAATTTGTAAAAAAAATGCTATAAACGTGAAAAAACGAAAACGAAAACAGAAACTTCAGTAAAATGTGAAAAACGAACAAAATAACAAAAAAACACATGAAAAATAGAAACGTGAAAAACGAATAAAGAAGATGAAAATTTTGAAAAAGGTGAAAACATGAATATGATTTCATTTTCTTCGGTTTTTGTTTCCATTAAGTCACCCAAAAAATGTCTTGATTATTTTAAAACAAATATTTGAAGACATTCAGTAAAAAATTTCTTCTGTAGTTTGGTTTTCATCCTTGGGTAAAACAAATTCAGTTAATGAAAGAGATATAATTTAAAAATCAAAGTAAATTGTTGGTATTTCCAATTGAATCATCAAAAGAAAAAAAGAAGACACCTATTGAAAGTCTATATATATATATATATACATATACAGGACGATTTTTTGAAAATACCAACAGAAACTGATTCTGGGATGGAGTGGGAATTCTTACAGTTTGGGGATATTATCCCCGCTCTATCTATGTTTTGACTTCGGAAGCAATGTGTCCCACTCCTATTTCTATTCTTAGAAGATTCTTCGTCTTTGTCGGTTCGAGTCCAATTGAATTCAAAGAATTTTCGTTCCGTTGCCACCCTATTTCTCTGAGCTGAACATCATTTATGAATGGGAACCACATTTTTCAGCTAATTTAACTTCGTCAACATAGGTTGTTATTTACATTTCTTCCATTTTCTGATTTCACAATTCTATTGGCTGAGGAAAAAAGTAAAAAATAAAAAGAACTTTAGTATATATACAAGTAATGATTAAAAATAATAGCGAGGGGTTGTCTTCCTTGTTCTCTTGCCAACAGCCCCTCCCTCGGCTGTTGGAAACCATCCCCTGTACTATTGGTAGATACGACATTTTCACGATTTTTTTTTTTCTTTTTTTACATTTTTTCTTCTTCTATTTTTTTTATTTGATAGAAATGCTAATATTTCGTTAAATCATAAAATTGCAAGTACACAAGAGACGAGTAAGGAATAAAACCTTACATATATATAGGCTAAGCCTAATACATAGTCAACGAAGGCAAGAAAATGACTATTAAAAGCAAAAAAAAACCATTAAAGGTACATCAAACATAAACAACATTCGAACTATATATAGATCATAACTCTAAATTCGCTGCAAAGCAACTGTAGTCCAATCTTTAGCTTTGAACCATTCTGAACCTTCGGATCTAAGTCATTTCCTTTACAACCACGTAGATCCAGTGATCTGCGGATAAGATCTACTGTTTCTGTCCTTGCTAAAACAGAAAAGGTTACAAAAAAAAAAAAAGTTTAGCCAACAGATGCAGTTCAAACGGATTCAGATGTACGATAAAATATATAGGATCCAACAAAAACTGACACAAACAAAAGGAAAGTAACTACGAAAACAGAAAAACAAAAACGGTGGGAGGAGGAAGAAAGAAGACAGGCTTCCTTCTTCCTCACAGCGGAGAAGAAGACAGACGAGAAGAGATGGCGGTTTAGAAGGGATGGGAGAGAAGAAGAAAGAAAGGCAGAGGAGTTGAGGCGGAAAGGATTTGAGCTGCTAGAGAGAAGGGAGACCTTAGCAGCTCCATATTTCTACTCATATTTAAAATACATCTTCTTCTAATTTTTAATTATATTTAGTTAATCGGATTGAACAAGTCAACCCATTTAATACACGGATTGGTTCGTGTCAACCCATTTATAAATGGATCGTCTGAATTCGTTTATTAAATGGGTTGGGTTGAATCAATCTATTTATTAAAGGGCTTTTTATATGAAAATCATATTTGAGTATAAAATTACAACTAAATCTACCAAAATTAATTCTAAATATATCACGATTTTCTATATATCATAAATAAAGGGTGTTGTTAAACATAGCCTCCATTTTCCACCCCTAGCCCCGTGAAAGGATGAAAATACCCTTAGAGCTTTTGGGATTGGAAATGAAGGATTTTTTCCTCTCCCGGCACGCGGGTGTGAGGTAATCACGCCTCACCATGTGGTGAGGCGTGAGGCTATCATGCCTCACCACAAGGTGGGGCGTGAGGATATCACGCCTCACCATAGGTGCGGACGTGATAGCCTCACGCCCCACCTTGTGGTGAGGCGTGATAACCTCACACCCGCGTGGATGGATGAGGGAAATTTTTTTTATGGAAATAAGAAATAAAAATTAACTCGGATTAACCTTTTAGAAATAAAAATTAACAACATAAACATTAAAATAAATTAATAAACACAAAATAGTACATATAATCTCAAAAGTGAAATGTGAGGCTATATAATAAGTTCTAGTAGATAAAAACAGATATCAGTTCGCTCGGCGCCATGCGTCCATAAACTCATCCATCTCGCTCCTAATAAGTGGAGCCTCCTCATCATTTCGACCGACAGCCGATCGCTGAGTGATATGCCACAACCAGCTAACCCACTGCAAAAAAATAAATATTAAAAAACAAATACATGTAAACTAATAATAAATAATAATAAGCTTACATATTCACTGTTGGAGCGAGCAAGTTGGACCGGTCCATCCTGTGGGGCATGAAGGAGATGAGGATGTGAATATCACATGTACTTGTCCATGTATGCAGCATCACAAGCAGTGGGATCGTATCCAACTGACCGGCATCTCCTCCGATCAATGCCCCGAGCCGATGGAAATCTCCGCCAGGCATCATCAACTATGACAGATGAATGTGTGAGCCTGTACGATAAAAACTTCCATGGTCGTATTGCTCTATCAGGTCTAATAAGCTCAGCCGGGATAGGCTGAGTATATCCGACCTGACGTAATACTCGATCCGGCATATACGACTCAACAATGTCTCTACACCGTATCTAACAGGCGTAGGACACTCGAAACTGATCATCATCGGCCACAAGACCATAAGGCAACCACGTCACCTGCAAAAAATAATACTCAATAATAAATAATAATATACTATAAATAATACTTAAATTAAAATTAAAATTAAAATTATAAGTAATACTAAAATTATAAATAAAACTATAAGCAATACTAAAATTATAAATAAAACTATAAGTAATATTTAAATTTTATAAAATACCTCGGCTGCCGTCATGCGGTCCAGCTGTGCACATATGGTCTCTAGTCGGGCAACCGTCCTGCCTGGAACCCCGACCTCCCATCTACATGCCCGGGGATGGTCAGTTGAGATCTGGAGTGGTAATCTATGCGACCGGAACACCGAAAAATACTCATATATCCACGC
Source organism: Euphorbia lathyris (assembly GCF_963576675.1). NCBI lineage: Eukaryota > Viridiplantae > Streptophyta > Magnoliopsida > Malpighiales > Euphorbiaceae > Euphorbia > Euphorbia lathyris. The sequence goes on from NC_088910.1 coordinate 96,953,589, forward strand.
ATGTAGTAGGGTCAAACATCCGTAAATACCAGAGCAGTCTTCTCTGCTCGCTATCCCCAACTGCCGATATAACATGGCAAGTGTAGCAGACCCCCATGAAAGTCCAGCTGTCCCTCTGACACCACCGTGAACCTCAACCAGATGGGACGGCCTGATCCTATCGCCACTCTTGTCGACAAACAAGGTGGATCTGATATATCAATACCACGCAGTCGCAGCCCCTCTCCGTCTATGACCTGATACATCAATACCACGTAGTCTCATATGACGTGGTGTATCCTCCTCCTCGTCCATATCTAGACGAAGAGCTGATGACGGGATAGATTTCCCCGTGACAGTCTCCAGCTCCGTCTACACATAAAAATTTAAACAAAATTAAATTAAAAACAAATATAATTTACAACTAAATTTACCTATACAATTTACAACATAAAAATTTAACTAAAATTAAATTAGAAAAGAATATAATTTACAACATAAAAATTTAACTAAAATTAAATTAAACATAATTAAATTTACAACAACTAAAATTAACTATAATTAAACAAAATAAAATTTACATACATACAAATTAAATTAACAATTATTAAAATAACAATTACAACATATAAATTATAATAAAATTAATGTAAACAAATAACAAACAATTAAATTATATTAAATTTATTTTAAAAAATAAAAAAAAAAGCCCAAAAAAACCTCGGGCGTATGAACATCACGCCGCACCTATGGTGCGGGCGTGATAGCCTCATGCCCGCACCTATGGTTCGAGCGTGATGTCCATACGCCCGATGCCGATTCCGGAAATTTCTCCCACTTCCTCACAAATTCAAAAACGAAGCACAAATCAACAAAATCAAACCGTAAATCGTACAATTTTTGCTTTTTCTTTACCGCCCCTCTCACGATCCATGCTTTGGTTAACAAATTAGTCCGGATTTGATCGAATAGAGTTTAGGGTGTTTGAGAGGTTTTGGGATTTTTGAAAATTTTGCCAAAGGATATTTCGGTTTATTCACGGGGCTAGAGGTGGGAAATGGAGGCTATGTATAGTAATTCACTAAATAAAGTATGATTTTATACCGTAGTTTAAGAATTCTAGACTCAATTCATAAATCTTAAACCCTAAAAAATAAATTATAGACCTCTAATTTATAAACATTAGTCCTTAAAATAAATTAAAAATAATGATTTGTATAATTGAAATTCTTACTTGATATAATTGTAATAATTTTAAAAAAATGAATTTATATTTAAATTTCTTTTATTAAATGAGTTAGGTCAACTCATTTACTTGACAACTCTGTAATTTTGTGCATTTGTTTGTTAAGCTAAAATATATGCATTTTAACTACTTACTTTTATCAAAAAAAAAAAAAAAAAAAAAACTTCTTACTTTTATTATTAATTTAAAATGCTTAATATATCATATCTTGTAATTTTAAGTGTCTAAGAGCATTTTCAACAACGATTGCTAAACCACTGTACAGACAAAATTGGCGAGTGAAATAGCGATCCAGCTCCTCCAACGCAATGATATTTCTCTACTTTGCAATCGAAGGACACTCTCTTTGGCGATCGACGAGCTTGGACGTAGAAACTCCAATTTCGTTTCAGCTTCAACTTTCCTTCATCTTATGTTCTGCCACTACTGAGGTTTGTTCCATCTCATCTGTTTCAGTTGAAATAAATCCGAATTTAGATGTTGGGTCCATAATTTTGAAGGCTAAATGGGTTATTGTTATCTAGAAGCCTTGTCCATCTAAGGCAAACAACTTGGATGTTAGGGAAATGAGAGAAAGCATATGTTTCTTATTTTGAAGGTTTGAGTTCATTGTTATGTTTTGCTAAAATTTGAAATTTTAATTTGGTATTATTGGATTTAATTTTAAGTTATCTTTTGGTTAATTTTGTTTTTTTAAACTAGTGACTTGTGTTCTCTTTAGAACTGAAGGGGCTCAATGATATTTATACATATACTTACTTATTATGGTGTCATGAGATTGAACAGATTGCCTATTGCCTTTTTCATTTCATTGTTTTGAGTCTCATGTTTAATCTTAAATTTCAGTTCAAACAATGAGTCGTATCGATGATCATTTGCATCCTAGCATTACTCTAGATAAATGAAACTTGCTTACCCTGCTTAAGGGATAAATGTCACTAACATATGCATTTGACACACAAACACTAAGTTTCGCGGCCTTGTTGGCACTACAACAAGCTTCTACTGTGAAAAAATTGTTTTTTTTTTATCATAATTGATAATTTTCTTAGCTATAGGATCTTTTCTATCCATAAATATACATGTTTTCCTGTGAAGCTACATTTAAAATTCTTACTGATTGAAATCTATTGACATATTCCTAGTTTTTTCTTCTCTTTCTAAAATTGGACTGATTTTGTTTTGAGTTTTGAGGGTGTTTTAGAGAATTAAAGTCAATTGTGTGTTATATTTATGTTACTTGTTTGACCTCCAATTTAACTTGTGTAAATTATAAGTATATGAAATTTTGTATCATGTGTTTTTTTGTGTGCTTGAAATGGTAAATTATGAGAATATGTTGCCTTTACATTCCTTAGTTGGAGTAATGACTTTTCTAATTAATTCTCTTGTTTATACATGGAAGGCTTAAACATACTTTGTTGTATTGTGAAGTTAGGCCAAGAATCTAAACTAACTTTGAAGTTATTCTTGTGACAAACTTTTGTAGTCCAAGAATCTAAAATGACTTTGAGCATAATATTTACTAATTGGGATCGTACATTTTTAAGTTCTTTACTTTTGGAAACCAAACATTAATATATGAATGTCGAATTTTTTTTCAAAGGCTACCCATGAAAATTGACAATTGAACATTCTTAAGTTGACAATCGTGCATTCTTAAGTTGACAATTAAGTATAATCTTTGCTAACTGCTTAATTTGTTGGTTCTTCTATAAGCATAGACATTTTAGCTTTTTTGTGTTTTTTCCGTATATGCAAAAACCAATGCCTTTTTTCTGTTTAATATATGCAACTTTGAAATAGTTTGAATTTTAATCTTTTTAACCATTGATTTTGGTTCTCTAGTTGGAACTCTTATAATTAATGCATGATTTGGCATCAGAATGAACTAAACCTGGTTACTTGCGTTCTGATTTTTTATTTGCTCAAGTTCCAGAATGAACTAAGTTTTATAATATATAATTTCCATTACTTCGTATCATTGTCAATTCCAAAATGTTCATACTCTATGCTATTTTAATTTTTTTTACAATGACTTCCATTGCAATCCAATGTATTTTATTAACTCTTTTTTGTTCTATTTATCCACTAATTCTTTCATTTAGGTAAAAAAGATTTTTTATCATGCATTCATATTATACAAATTTGGTGAACAATGGTATATAGAATAATTATGAAGAATATATGTCACAATCATGGATTGGAATATTTTAGTTCTATCAAAGCTTTAAAAGATTTCAATTGTAAACTTCTATCTTTATTATTAGAAATACTGGTAAAAAAAACATCAAATTTATTGGAGCACTTGATAATTCAACTATGATTTTTTTTATATGTTCTCAATGAGATCATTTTGGAGTTGAATATAAGTGTTCATCTCGAATTTAATGATGTATCTTTATGAACTCCATACTGCCTTTTACATAATTGTGAGACACTATAATTGTTAGAGTTTCAACAACTGTGTCATAATTACAATTTGTATGACTTATTTCCCGTTCGACTTCTACAATAATGTTGTGAAATATTGTACAAGTCGTCATTATTTGTTTCATTTTTTGACATACAAAAAATGTGATGGTCTACACACTATTTCAAATTGGGCTTGTAGCACTCCAAATACATGTGCAACGTCCTTTCTAGTAGACTCTTCTACAATTGCAAAAAGTTTTTTTATTTCCTTGAGGATATATACCATTGGCAAGATCATAGTCCATGTTATTATTCATGTTCATTAATGGTATATCTTACCCAAGGTCCATAACCTTCTGCTAGTTTTGCAAATACATGTGATTGATTTAATAAATTGATGTCGTTTAGTGATCATGGTACACCAACAAAAAGCATGTAATATCAAAAGGCCCTATGAAACTATTGCTTCTAAAATAATGGTTAGTCATGAACACGACCTTTGTACAATTCTGTGCGAAGCAGTTTGACAAAATAAGGTGGAAGTAATGCTATTAATAACAAGGTTATTGTGGTATAATGGTAAATATTTGTGCCTATCATGCAGGTGACTCGAGTTCCATCCCCGGTAATGGCAAGTTTTTTTTATTACACTTTTTTTTATTTAAAAATGAAATTGGACACATGTTTTTCAGTCATCATTCGCTCACCAGCTTATGATCACTGTCCAACATAAAGTTAGTCCATTCTTTTTCTTAGGTTTTATTACCACTTTTTCCTTGAAAAAGAAGAAAAAAAAATCTAACTGACTATCTAAAAGTAGCTTAGTAGTTCATATTTGAAGTCTCGAATCCATAAAACTAATTTTGATCCAAACAAACATTCGAAAGAAATGAATTTAATAATAAAAACTTTCAAAACGTACAAATTACACCTTGAAGTTTGTCAATTGCAACAACCAAACATAAAAAGCTGACATGAGACAAACTTAGTGTAATGCATGCAAGACCTCACCTTAGACTCGCATGATGGATGTCTTCTTTTCTCTTACTGGTAGGCTTGGACACGAATCATAGAGATACTAGATTGGACCGGATATCTGAGGAAAAATATTCAGAATTGGATTGAATTTTTTTTACTATTTGTGAACAAATTTAACCACTTCGATAAAAAAAAAAAAAGTCAAGAGTTTAGTCTTATTTTGTATATTCTTTTCCACGCATATTCGATTTAATATAGTATCTTTAAGATTCGCGCCCAACTTAGTTGCTAGTAATAGAAATTGGTATTTGAAATCAATCCCTAATGATACTAAATCCCCAATTCGCAAATCCCTTAAATTCAACCCAACCTCAAATTTGTACTATATTAATCTCATCATTTTTATACTCTATGTTGTAATTGGCTTCCTTCATTCAATCCATGTTCAAAACCGAATTTCTTATTATTCAATCCATATTATTCGATTATCTTCATACAATTTTGTTATTGGCAAGGTTAATTTATGTCGTTTTCAATAAAATATTGTCAAATTAGATGTTGATTTAGTTACTCCTAAATCTCTAGCTATTTGATTCACCAAAAATCAGAATGAATTGACTTAGTATTTAAGACTTTTTTTGCTGAATCAATTTAGGTTTGAACTCGTGATTTTTTTTTAGATTTTGATGAGATTTTTCAAGTAAATCAAGGCTAGAGATGACCAGCAAGAAAAAAGACAAATCACGAGCAGGCCTCTTAAAGGCTAGCTCGACAAGCTGGCCACTCACAAGACTGACTAGGCCAATCTGGAAGCTAGCTCGGTGAGCATAAATAAACCTTATCGTTTGGAACATTTTCAAACGTAAACTATGTGGTTTAAAAGTTGACAAACTGATACCTTGTGGTTGATTCCGTGTGCAAACACAGTCCAAACTGACCAACAATGTTAAAAAAAGTCAAATGACAGTCAAAGTCAAAGAGCAAAGAGTTATTTTGATCCTTATATTTATTTAGTTTATAAATTAACCCCTTTATTATCTAATTATCACCAATAAATTCCAAAACAAGAACCAAAATTCAAACTCGCAATCTTATCCTCCTCTCACATCTCTCTTCTTTCTCTCATCAACCAACCAACAATGGTAGCATCTTCTCTAACTCCGATTCAGGTTTCTTCGTTTCTATTCCGAATTGTTAGTTAAAGGATTTCGTTGAATCCGAGAATTATCCAGACTTGATGATCTCTGATTGGTACCTGAAACAGGTTTCTCTATGGGCCTTGATTTGAGATTCAGGCTAGAACTTCTCTCGGGTTTAATAGCGATAGGAAAAGAACCTAGCTTTGAAGAATCAAAACGATGACAAACAGTGTGTGAAAACTTAGTTCTTCTTATCCACGAACTCCTATCTTCTTCCATTTTTCTTCTCTGGTTTTTCCTAGTAATCCAATAATTGAAACCCTAAAAACAAATTGCAATTCATATAAAATTCTTTGACCTCTGAGATCTTTTTTTCTTCCTCCTTCAATTGAATCAAAGAAGAACGTTTGGAAAAACAATAAAAAATTGAAGAACAAAAAGTTGTAATTAACCCTTGAGCTCTAAAATACTAAACTTTCTGGTTCCTAGAATTAATGAAACATTTATACCCATGAAAACAAACCGACATAGAGACCATAAGAATCTAGAATTCCATTTAATCTATCACACCCTATTAAAAAAAATTAACCATCTCAAACCATTAAAACATTGATCATCATCTTCGCCACGAAAACAACTACCCCTTCTTTATGGCTTCAAAAATTTGTACATTGTGATATGAACTAAAAATTAATGTTTATGTTATCATTATGTAATTAAGTTAATAAACATTAATTTAATCATGCAGGAAAAATAATCATCAATGAGTGTAGTGAGAGAGAAAAGCTAGAGAGATGAACTTCTATTTCTATTTTGGAAACATGGATTGAAAGTTGAAAGGGCATAATAACCCAGCTTTCCGGTTCGATAATTTTCTTAGAATTGAAACCCAGTGCATAACTAAATCGGAATCGGAGAAGATGCTACCATTGCTGGCTGATGAGAGAAAGAAGAGAGATGTGAGAGGAGGAGAAGATGGTGAGTTTAAATTTTGATTGTTGTTTTGGAATTTATTGGTAATAATTAGATAAATATAAGAATCAAACTAACTCTTTACCCTTTGACTTTTACTGTCATTTGACTTTTTTTACACAATTAGTTAGTTTGGACTATGTCTGCTTACGGAATCAACCGCAAGATTTACTTTTATATTTTTCTCTTTAACAAATTAAATCATTATTAAAAATTTATATAATTATTAATACTTAAGAAAAACAATTTTGTTTAATATACCTAGTCAAACTGAAAGAGTCATAAAACCACCATATATGTTCCCTGCTCCACTATTCTTGCCGTTTATTTTGGATCCATCCTTGTATATTTATACCATTTCACTCTTCATCTCCTTCATAGAATCTACTCTACATTTAGGACTATAAACATGCACAAAGTATATAAAAATGACATTTTGGAAAGAAAATGAATAGGATCCGTGCTTTTAACTCACTAAAGTACACTATACAACCCCAAGATCGATTTTCATCTACTTAAATTCATAGATCGGGTTTGTTTAGAGGACCGTAGATGGTTAAAAAGAGAGAAAATTAACTAAAATTCAACGAAATGTCTAATCTCCAATAACTAACAAGAGATGGCCTGTGTTTTTTCAGTAATGATGGTCGATCGCCTAACATTTTTGCTAGAAAACTACAACTTGAACACAACTTACAAAATAACCTAATGAATCACAACGAAACACAAGCTTTTATGTACCCCTCAGTTTATTACCTTTAAAGCGTGCCTCTAGAGTGTATATGAGCCCGATGAAGTGGTTCTCCTTCCGAAACACGTGTCAAAACTCCTTCGACACCTCCAAAAGCTCCAAACCAAGTTTTTTTATTTGTATTTCACCACCAATCCAACCAAAATCAACTTCCCAATCGATTTAAGTTTGTTGTAAGACTAATAAATACTCCAAACTACTCTCATTAAGCTTTCTTTTTAAGCTTTCAGGTGTGATATTTCACTTAAAACCCCAACCTTTTTTACTTTCTCTCACTAAAACTCTCTTTTCTAATGAGAAATTTCCATTTCTCTCTCTAACTTCTGATCTTTTCTCTCTAATGAACAAGGTCATGGAAACTCCATTTTTTGAGAAACAATGTCTATCACCTGTATTTTAGAGTCGATAATCGGTCAACCTTGGTCAGTTAAAGTCAAAAAAATTCTGACTTTTTGTGGTTCTCATTTCTTTAATGATATGCAATCGGGTGTATTCTATAGGTAGTCTCTTATAACGAATATGCGATTTCTCACCGAGTTTCACTCAAATTCACTTGAGTTTCACTTCTCTTTCACTTTTCTTCACATTATAAAGAGTTTTGACTCTGTGCTTTGAGATGGATTCATATCTCATCATACTTACACGCCATTAGCAAGATTAGCTGGGTTAAGCTCATCTCAGGCTTCAATCCAAGTGACAATAGCATCAGCAAGCTTATCAAAATAGGGATCAACTTTGCTCACCTTATCCTTAACCCGTTTGGCCAGTTCAATATAACATTTTTTTTAACACTATTGCAATCTTTGGTAAGAATGACAGTTTGAAAGAATGGAATTATCTTGTCCTACCAGAAAATACCCTTATATTCCTTTTTTAGGTTCACAAATGAATTACTTGCCTTGCTGTGGTAGGTGTATGGCAAACCAGTCTTCACTCCAAGTCCCAAATGGTCGCAAACAACCTATTAAAATTCATCATAAGTTAGAGACTGAAAATAACTTTGAAATAATTGTTGGGGTTTAGTGTCCTATAGACAATTGTTCTAGGATACAAACTTAATGTAAATGAAGTGTTCTTTATATCATTTGTTTTAATGAGATATATGTTTTATAACTATATAAAGGCAATCTCTTTTAAGAACTAAATAAAGTCTAATAAAAGGAAATCCGTAAGTTTGTTTAAAGTGATTATAAAGTGTTCATACAAGCATGAAGTGAGACGAAACTTTATAATAAACTAATAAACTTAAAACCACCCCAAGTCAAGTAATATGTTCAGGATTGACATATCACTGTTGAGATTTGTATGTAACAATGTCTTCTGTCCCGACAAAAAGCTGATCTCACAAGCTTCATATACACAGATATCTGGACAGTTACATGGATCCAATGAAAAGAAGTTCATTAGGATTGGGGACCCGACTTGAGATAACAGGATGGGTAGATTCATCCTTGTCACCTATTCATCTCATTGGTATTAATAGGTATAAGTAATCCTCAGACTCAAAGGAATGTTAATTAGTAATTCTGGATTACGGAATGTGATGCTTTGATCCTGTTGTAACACGATCCTTAACAGAGATGACTCTAGGGTGTGAACAGCAGACGTTGGGTATCACAGGAAGTAATTGCAGGATAGTTATACATTGGATTGAGCATTTATCAATCCCGATAAATGGGAGATATGTCCATGGATCGCTTGTGGAAGACTTGACTCTAAATCCTTGCAATGTGATAGCTTAAGATTGAAATGCAGATTTCTCTTAACCTATCTAATTGGAGTTGACTCGGCTTGTACAAGTAAAACGAACGTCTCGCTATATGTGACTTGACATCATTATCCATAGTCATAAGATTCAGTTCAAGGATGTAGTTGATAAAGGATCGGATTATACTGTAACTAATACGGAAAGGTCAACGACAGAATCAACCTGTCTTCTTATAGCTCTGGGGGAATGATTACGGACTTGCTAATCACATACTTTGTACATCATTCCGTTATGCAAAGATTAAATATAATTCTTTGAAAATTAATTTAATAGTTGCATACGGCTAGAAGCGATAAGAACCTAATGGGTCACATATAAGACTTGGAACCCAAAAGAGAGACAAATGTTAATTAATTGACGGAAGCCCAACTGAGCCCAATAAGGCCCAATTACTAAGGGGGGCGATTTTATGTATATTAGATACATAAATAATTAATTTGATTTTATCAATTCTAATTAGATTGGGATTATGAATTAAATTAATTAAAGGATAAATAAGTTAGGAGTTTTAATTAGATTATATTACTCCCATTATTATCCAATAAGGTTGTTATTATTATCTTTTATATTTAGATATATTAATAGATAATAATTAAGAATTCTATTCCGAATTAAATTCTTATTCAGTAGCCTAATTCTATCTAACTAGGGATTAGATACAAGAGATTATAAATACTCCCCTACATGCTATTTTCGAAATACCCTAAGGCAAATTAAGAGAGAGAATTTCGACCCCCTTGCTCGAGGACGAGATTTTCTACCGCTTCCTTCCGTTCAATTGATTTTCATCTCTTTCTCTTTATCCTTGATCTTGTGTTGATTAATTAGAGACAATCTACTTTGGTTGTTATAAACGGTTGATTCTAACTTGATCTTCCATTGTTTTGTTTTGTGCTCGGGAACTCGAAGTAAGAGTTGTGGGCACTTCGTTTGCAACGGTAGATAGAACTTCTGAAAGGTATTTCTTTTATCCCTCTTTATATGAAATAACGATTAACGGATCTTGGGGTTAATGGAAATAGGTTAAAAATTTTATATTTCCGCTGCTATACGTTAGCCTATTTTCCTTCAGTGGTATCAGGGCCTGCGAGTCCTGCCTTTCTACTATCTATTGTAATTTCTCCTCTCATCTAATTCCCTTCAATTTAATTGAAGTTTTCTTTAGTAGTATAGAAATTAATATGTAATTTCAAGGCGCCATGGAGAAGACGGAGGACCTAAAGAGAAATATGTAATAGTTAGTATTTCCCTAGGTTTGGCCTTTTATTCCGTCTCTGGCTCGACGGAATAATTTAGATGATATGTCCATAACGCCAATGTATGTGTCTGATGTATGCTAAAGCAAATCAAGACTAATTTAGATTATGAGACTTAAAATAAAATCCCTCATTAAAAGTTAAGTAAATAAGCAAGTTATTAAAATCGGTTGCCCCTCCCTAATATTATAATTCAGCCGGCAGTACTGGGGGCCTTTGGGTTGTTGAGCAAACTCAAGCTCGGGGTCTTATGGTAACACCTGAATTATCGAAAATCATTTTTCATGAATATGGGGTAATACTTAAATTAGATTATGATAATTGGATGAGCAAACTCATGTTGTCATAAACTAATGGGCAATATGGTTGGGATTAATATAAATAGCATATTAGTTACTAATGTGGTTAGTAACCCAATAACCTAGGAATCACATTAAAGATGTGATTGATTACATGAATCTACCTAACGAATGAGACTAGCTTGTTGAGCAAACTCAAGGCGAAATCTCAGGAGTTAGGATCCCAGCTCACTAAAGGATTTGTGAAATTCTTCGAATTAATATGGAGGGCTATTAATTTGGTAAAATAGTGGGAGCAATCTAAAATAAACTAAAAGGCCTATAATTTTAGATTGATATACTTTAAAGCAAATGAATAACATACGTTTACTTTTTCTCACTCTCAGGTTTAATTAAACACTCTTAAAATCATGACTAAAACCAATCTGCAAAACATTCTTACCGATAACAAGTTGAACGGTTCAAACTTCACCGACTGGTTTCATAACCTCAAAATTGTTTTGAAGTTCGATAAGATAGGGTATGTACTTGATACATCGATACCCCCTATCCCTGCTGATGATGCTCCTATCAAAGAAATTGATGCTTACCAGAAGCACAAAGCTGATGACGATCATGCAGGATGCATCATACTTGCATCGATGACACCGGAATTGCAAAGGCAACATGAGGAAATGGATGCCTATTCCATCATCATGCACCTTAAGGAGCTGTTTGGGAAACAGACTAGGTGCGAACGCTACGAGATATCCAAGTTGCTATATCATTGCAGGATGCAAGAGGGCACATCTGTGATGACACATTGTGTCAAGATGATTGGCTTTATTACCAAACTTTCTAGTATTGGATTCACGATGGATAACGAACTAAGCATAGACTTAATTCTTCAATCCCTCCCAGAGAGTTATTCACAGTTCATCATGAACTACCAGATGAATGACTTGCAAACTCTCTTGAAGAGCTTGCAAATATGCTCAAGTCAGTTGAGCCCAATATGAAGAAAGACAAGGCAATACCGGCTCTTGTCATAGAGGGATCAAAGAAGAGGAAGGGGAATTTTCCCAATCCTAAATATCCCAAGAAAGGCAAAGGATCCATGCCCACTAGAGCTAAGGGAAAGGAAGTGAAGAAGCCCAAAGGAGAGTGCCACTTCTGTGGTAAAGACGGGCATTGGAGAAGGAACTGCAAGGAGTACCTAGCCTCCCTCAAGAAGGGAAAAGGCAGTGCTTCAACATCTGGTATGTTTTATATTGAAATAAATACAATTTCACAGTCTGAATCTTGGGTACTTGATACCAGATGCGGATCTCATATTTGTACAAATATGCAGGAACTAAATCGGACTAGGGAATTGAAGAAAGGAAGCATAAACTTGCGAGTAGGAAATGGAGCAAGAGTTGCCGCCCTCGCCATTGGAGATTATGCTTGAAATTTGCCCTCTGGGCTTGTAATAGAATTAGGGAACTGTTTGTATGTTCTAGAAATGTCTCATAACATTATTTCTATTAGCCGTCTTGTTGACGACGGTTTTCATATTTCAATAAAAGACAAACATTGCGATTTCTATAGAGATGGGATTTTCTATTTTTCAGGAATATCACAAAATGGGATTTATGGGTTAGATGACAAAATTTTTGTTTTCGCAATTGATACCAAAAGACATAAGCTAGATAATTCAACTTACTTGTGGCATTGTCGTTTAGGCCATATAAACAAAAGACGCATGCTTAAGCTACATCAAGATGGGCTTATAAATTCAATTGATCCTGAATCATTGGAAACATGCGAAGCATGTTTAAAAGGTAAAATGACAAAGACACCCTTTAGCAATAAAGGTGAGTGTGTATCAGATACTCTAGGACTTATTCATTCAGATGTATGCGGTCCTATGTCAGTCCAAGCAAGAGGAGGATTCAGAAACTTCATAAGCTTCATAGACGACCATACCCGATATGGTTATATCTACTTGATGAAGCACAAGTCCGAAGCGTTTGAGAAATTCAAATGCTTCAAGAATGAAGTAGAAAATCAATTAGGAAAGAAAATAAAGACACTTTGATCCGATCGAGGTGGCGAATATCTTTCAGATGATTTTCTGAATTATCTAACTGAATGTGGGATATGCTCACAATGGACACCTCCCTATACACCACAACACAATGGTGTATCCGAGAAGAGGAACCGTACCCTACTAGATATGGTATGATCCATGATGAGCATATCATTACTTCCAAAGACATTCTGGGGCTATGCCTTAGAAACCGCCCTCTTCACCCTAAATCGAGTACCAACTAAATCCGCTAGTTCCACACTATATGAATTGTTCGTTGGTAGGAAACCTGTGTTCTCATTCATGAGAGTATGGGGTTGTTCAGCATTTGTCAAACGCATAGCGTCAGACAAACTAGATTCAAAAGCTGATAAGTGTTTCTTCATTGGATACCCTAAGGAAACTGTAGGGTATTACTTCTATCATTTAGATGATCAGAAAGTAATAGTATCCAAGCACGCAACCTTCTTAGAGAAAGAGTTTCTCGAAGAAACAGAAAAGGGAAGCATGATTGAACTTGATGAAGTTTAAGAACAAGAAACACCGACTGAAACAATAGAAGCGGTTGAGGAACCCGATGCAGTCCCATTAGATGAGACTCAAGTGCCACCCCTTCGTAGATCACAAAGAGTTCGTGAACTCCCTATTAGATATGGTTTTCTAGTGGGAGATGATGATGAGGTTCCCGTGTTAGACGACGAACCCGAAAACTACGAAGAGGCTCTTAACAGTCCAGATTCTAAAGCATGGCTCGAAGCCATGGATTCTGAAATGGATTCCATGTACACCAACCAAGTGTGGACTTTGGTTGATCCAGCCGAAGGGATAAAACCCATTAGGTGCAGGTGGATCTTCAAAAAGAAGACTGACATGGATGGAAAGGTTAGCACCTACAAAGCTAGGTTAGTAGCGAAAGGATATCGTCAGAAGCAAGGAATTGATTATGACGAAACTTTCTCTCCTGTGGCTATGTCCAAATCAATCAGAATAATGCTCGCTATTGCTGCTCACTACGATTACGAGATTTGGCAAATGGATGTGAAAACAGCTTTCCTAAACGGAAACCTGCTTGAGGATGTATATATGATGCAACCTGAAGGTTTCATATCAAAGGATGCAAACAAGGTTTACAAACTTCAGAGATCCATTTATGGACTCAAGCAAGCATCAAGAAGCTAGAATAAGCGTTTTGACGAAATCATAAAACAATTTGGTTTCGAACAAAATTGCGAAGAAGCTTGCATTTACAAGAAAGCAAGTGGGAGCTCAGTTGCATTTCTGATATTATATGTGGACGATATATTATTAATGGGAAATGACGTAGCTCTACTACAGTCGGTAAAAGTATGGTTATCTGGTAACTTCTCAATGAAAGACCTTGGTGAAGCAGCTTATATACTTGGTATAAAGATCTACAGAGATAGATCAAGAAGACTGCTTGGTCTTTCACAGCTACATACATCGAAAAGGTGCTAAAGCGGTTTAGCATGCTTGAATCGAAACGAGGTAACTTACCCATGATACATGGAGTAAAGTTAAACAATCATCAATTTCCTAAAACCGATGATGATAAGAAGTGCATGGTTGTAGTCCCGTACGCCAGCGCAATCGGTTCGATTATGTATGCTATGCTATGCACTAGACCTGACGTAGCGTTCGCGTTAAGTATAACGAGTCGTTACCAAGGAAATCCGGGAGACGAGCACTGGATTGCCATCAAAAACATTCTTAAGTACTTGAGAAGAACTAAAGATATGTTCCTAGTGTACGGAGAAGGGGATCTGAAAATAGAAGGATTTTCAGATGCAAGTCATCTCATAGATGAGAACGATTTTAAATCCCAATCAGGATACCTATTTATCTTGAATGGGGGCGCGGTCAGCTGGAAGATTTCCAAGTAAGGAAGCGTAGCTTTCTCTACGACCGAGTCAGAGTATGTCGCTGCTGCAGAAGCAACAAAGGAAGCGGTTTGGATTAGGAAGTTCATTACTGAACTTGGTGTGGTGCCTGACATTGTAAATCCCATTACACTGTACTGTGATAACAATGGAGCCATTGCGCAAGCAAAGGAACCACGGTCTCATAATGCATCCAAGCATTACCTAAAGCGATACCACATTATAAGAGAAATTGTGGCAAGAGGAGATGTGAGAATAGAAAGAGTACCTACAGAGGACAACGTTGCAGATCCATTGAAAAAGCCCTTAACCCAGAAAACACATGATCGTCATCTAACTTCTACTGGGATAAGTTAGAGAAACAATTGGCATTAGTCCAAGTGGGAGTATGTTGGGGTTTAGTGTCCTATAGACAATTGTGCTAGGATACAAACTTAATGTAAATGAAGTGTTCTTTATATCATTTGTTTTAATGAGATATATGTTTTATAACTATATAAAGGCAATCCCTTTTAAGAACTAAATAAAGTCTAATAAAAGGAAATCTGTAAGTTTGTTTAAAGTGATTATAAAGTGTTCATACAAGCATGAAGTGAGACGAAACTTTATAATAAACTAATAAACTTAAAACCACCCCAAGTCAAGTAATATGTTCAGGATTGACATATCACTGTTGAGACTTGCATGTAACAATGTCTTCTGTCCCGACAGAAAGCTGATCTCACAAGCTTCATATATACAGATATCTGGACAGTTACATGGATCTAATGAAAAGAAGTTCATTAGGATTGGGGACCCGACTTTAGATAACAGGATGGGTAGATTCATCCTTGTCACCTGTTCATCTCATTGGTATTAATATGTATAAGTAATCCTCAGACTCAAAGGAATGTTAATTAGTAATTCTGGATTACGGAATGTGACGCTTTGATCCTGTTGTAACACGATCCTTAACAGAGATGACTCTGGGGTGTGAACAGCAGACGTTGGGTATCACAGGAAGTAATTGCAAGATAGTTATACATTGGATTGAGCATTTATCAATCCCAATAAATGGGAGATATGTCCATGGATCGCTTGTGGAAGACTTGACTCTAAATCCTTGCAATGTGATAGCTTAAGATTGAAATGCAGATTTCTCTTAACCTATCTAATTGGAGTTGACTCGGCCTGTACAAGTAAAACGAACGTCTCGCTATATATTACTTGACATTATTCATAGTCATAAGATTCAGTTCAAGGATGTAGTTGATAAAGGATCGGATTATACTGTAACTAATACGGAAAGGTCAACGACAGAATCAACCTGTCTTCTTATAGCTCTGGGGGAATGATTACGGACTTGCTAATCACATACTTTGTACATCATTCCGTTATGCAAAGATTAAATATAATTCTTTGAAAATTAATTTAATAGTTGCATACGGCTAGAAGCGATAAGAACCTAATGGGTCACATATAAGACTTGGAACCCAAAAGAGAGACAAATGTTAATTAATTGACGGAAGCCCAACTGAGCCCAATAAGGCCCAATTACTAAGGGGGGCGATTTTATGTATATTAGATACATAAATAATTAATTTGATTTTATCAATTCTAATTAGATTGGGATTATGAATTAAATTAATTAAAGGATAAATAAGTTACGAGTTTTAATTAGATTATATTACTCCCATTATTATCCAATAAGGTTATTATTATTATCTCTTATATTTAGATATATTAATAGATAATAATTAAGAATTTTATTCCGAATTAAATTCTTATTCAGTAACCCAATTCTATCTAACTAGGGATTAGATACAAGAGATTATAAATACTCCCCTACATGCTATTTTCGAAATACCTTAAGGCAAATTAAGAGAGAGAATTTCGACCCCCTTGCTCGAGGACGAGATTTTCTACCGCTTCCTTCCGTTCAATTGATTTTCATCTCTTTCTCCTTATCCTTGATCTTGTGTTGATTAATTAGAGACAATCTACTTTGGTTGTTATAAACGGTTGATTCTAACTTGATCTTCCATTGTTTTGTTTTGTGCTCGGGAACTACCGCTTCCTTCCGTTCAATTGATTTTCATCTCTTTCTCCTTATCCTTGATCTTGTGTTGATTAATTAGAGACAATCTACTTTGGTTGTTATAAACGGTTGATTCTAACTTGATCTTCCATTGTTTTGTTTTGTGCTCGGGAACTCGAAGTAAGATTGTGGGCACTTCGTTTGCAACGGTAAATAGAACTTCTAAAAGGTATTTCTTTTATCACTCTTTATATGAAATAACGATTAACGGATCTTGGAGTTAATGGAAATAGGTTAAAATTTTTATATTTTCGCTGCTATACGTTAGCCTATTTTCCTTCAATAACATGTTTTTTTTTGTTTAGTTGTACCTTAGCAAAATAAGGCTCAAATGGATCAATTTATAGGTATCAAACTTGGTGAATTTTTACAAATCAACTTAAATTTTGCATATTTTAGATAATAAAATATATTTGTACTTGGCTAAATTTCTCAAAATTGACAACTTAAACACCGAGTTGATATCAAAGATTCAATTTCGGCAACTTTAGAGGTCATTTTGGCACTTAATTCATACCTTAATGCACCAAATAGTCCACATATCGTGGTAGTGGCCAATGGGTTGGCAATCACCCATAAGTACATAGCAGGGCCAATCAAATCACGATCAAAATCCAAATCCATATCACACATAAGGAACCTTTGGAATTGTCATAACAACATCCACATATTTCATGAAGATATCACAAAGGATGATAATTGGGGTTCAATTCGGAAGAGATGACAATTTTGCATTGAGGAAATAAATGAAACACCTACTACTAAGTAAAGTAAGCCAAAAAAGTCTTCACTCCAAGTCCCAAATGGTTACATATAACCTATTGCCAATCATCATAACTCAATTTCTCAGAGATTTAAAATAACTTTGAAATGATCCTAAACTTAGTAGCGGAATCAATTTAGGAAAACCAAGCTTTAGATATCAATTTAGCCTTTAAATTGACAAATTAGTTCGATCTTACAAATTTTAGGTAATAAAAACTATTTGTATTTGAGTCGTTCTGTTAAAATTTAACAACTTTTAGGTGACTTGATACTGAGATTTAATTTTAGCTAAACTGAAGTTATTTGTTATTAATTTAAAATACTTATTTATCATATCTTATAATTACAAGTGTAATAATTATCCTTTAGATTTTTTTTTTTACCAATGCATTAGTTATATTATATCTTTGAAATGATCTAATTTGGAAAGAAGAACTGACTTAATTTAAGTAATTCAATTTTTTTTTAATTACATTAACATATGTTTGGGTGGAATTCAATCCACTTGAATTCTGTTTACTATTTTTTTTATATGAAATTGAATAAAAAAATCAAGTCAAATTTGATCTAATTTTATTAAAAAAACCAATTAATGTTAGCTTATGAATGATAAATTTGCTCAATTACTATTGTAATTATTATGTACGAAAAAAAATGCTTTCTAAATCTAAAATATAAATTATCAAATAAATTGAATTGAATTTTATTCTAATAAAGAAGATGAATTATTTTATCGCATAAATTCTAAACAAGAATAAGTATATCGTTATGGAAATTGTGAGTTCTATTGAGGTTATATCAAATAGTGATGATTATAAATAAAATCATTTTAATAACTAAAACAAGTTTTTCAGATTTCCAATTTTTTGTTTAGAAAATTTATTTATTTATTTTATAACGGAACTACATTTACTTTTTGAGATAAATGATAAATCATTTTTATATTGTAAAATGCAAAAATATAAAAAGCAAAGATAGCGTCGGTATAATTAAAGTAAAAGTTACATTGCTAATAACAAAGTTGTTGTAGTATAATTGTAAGTATTAGGGGTGCACGTGGTCGGTTAACCAGTCCATTAAGGTTAATTCGGTCGGTTAACCACTTTATCGGTTTTTTTGAAAACACTAACCATACACTAGTCCACTAAATTCGGTTAACCACTAATCGGTTAATCAATTATTTCGATCGGTTAACCTTTTATTTCGGTTTCTAACTATTAGTAAATAAATATAAAAATAATAAAAAAAGTTCTAATTTTTATTGTGAGTGGAACGGTGGGTCAATGACGAGTTGAAGAGATTAACGACCAAGAAGGAGATGTGCATGCATTATATACACGTGGACTCTGGATTGGACACTGCATTTTCCCCTTAAAGCAACTAAGCCCTATCCAAATATATTAATTTTGATAACTTGTGGAAAAATCTTTGATCGGAGCACTTCCCTGTGAGGCGCCGTTGGGATCGGCCGGGGACACTCCGATGCCAAAGTCATTAATATTTCTGAGAATAAACTGTAAGCACAAAAGTAGAGAATCAGTAAGTGTACCTTTGATCCTAGGAAGCTGGGGTATTTATATAGGTTTCTGTAACCTTCAGCATTAATGGGGAAGCAGGTGAAGAGTCATGTCATTACTCATCTTTAATTGCTATCAATTCTCCATTAATCTCAGCATGGATATAAGGAAGCCTCTTAAGCGACAAATGAAAGTAGGGAAATCAACTCAAGAGTGGGTAGGGGTGAACTTCCACTACGAGAGGCTCCCTTATTTCTGTTTTTACTGCAAAATATTGGGTCATAACGACAGTAACTGATAATATCCTTATTGCTTATGAGGTGGACAGAAAGGATACACAGCTCTCAAGGTTGATATGTCGAAAGCTTATGACAGAGTGGAATGGGCTATTCTTAGAGCAGTTATGACACGAATGCAGTTCCTAACCATGTTTATTGACCTTGTTATGCATTGTATCTCAACTGTTGAGTACCGTATTATGAACAGGAATGCAGAATTCCCTTTTTTTAAACCCATGCGGGGTCTACGCTAAGGAGACACCCTATCTCTGTATCTTTTCATTTTATGCACTGAGGGTCTCACAGTGTTACTAAGACAGGCTGAAGAAGTAGGATCACTCCATGGATGTCGAATTAGTAGGGGAGCACCGATGGTCTCACACTTGCTATTTGCTGATGATAGCTACTTTTTTTTCGTGCATCTTCTGAGGAATGCGAAGTAGTGAAACAAAAAGGCCTCAGGGCAGAAAATAAACTTTACCAAATCAAATATTACCTTCAGTTCTAAGGTTGATTCTGGTAGAATGGAGGCTTTGACGGATTATATAGGGGTTCAGAGGGTTGATTTGCATGATACATACTTGGGTCTGCCATCTTCAGTGGGTAGAAGTCGCACTGCAGCTTTCTGGTATGTAGTTGAGCGAATAAGGCGGAAGATTCGCGGTTGGCAGGGCAAGCGGATATCTCAAGGTGGAAAGGAAATATTAATAAAGGCAGTAGCACAATTAATTCCATCCTACATTATGCAGGTATTCCTACTACCGAAACATATATGTCGGAAGTTAGAATCCTCTCTGAACAGCTACTGGTGGGGTAGGGAATTAAATAGAAGGCATGGAAAATTTTATGTGATCGGCAAGCTTGGGGGGGAATGAATTTCAGACAGTTCCACAAGTTTAACATCGCATTTTTAGGCAAACAAGCATGGAAGTTCTTAACTGTACCAAATTCCTAGTATCTCACCTATTTAAAGCTCGGTATTTTCCACGCACTGATTTTCGAGGTGCAACGCTCGGGTCAAACCCAAGTACAATATGGGCAAGTATTTTTAAGACCAGCAACCTGCTCAAAGAGGAGATCTGCACTCGAATAGGCAATAGATGAAATATTCGTATATAGGGAGATAAGTGGTTAGACTCAGATCGAGGGATCCCGGAGAATCCAAATGATGTTAGTATGTATGGTTGGACTGTTGACAAGCTAATGAAAAATGGAAAGTGGGATGAAGAAGTCCTTGCATAATATTTCTCGGTGGAAGACATAAACAGTATCATGGGAATTCCACTTTCTACTCGTGATTGTGTGGATAAGTTATGTTGGCGGAAGGAGACACGTGGTAACTACAGTGTGAAAACGACTTATTTTGCTTTGATGGAGAATCAACCAATGCCATCGGTGGAGGTTTGTGATGTTCCATAAAATAAGCTTTGGCAAATTGATGCTCCTCCGAAGATTAAGAATTTCCTATGGCGTGCCGCATGGAATATATTACCAACTCGGAAAACTATTCATAATCGACATATAGAAATTGATACGTTCTGTCCGTTTTACCAACAAGAGGAGGAAATGCAGTCTCACTTATTTTTTCACTGTCCAGTGACGCTCCAAGCTTGGGAATCACCATCACTGAGCAACTGCAGACCGAGAACGAATTCTGATTTTGACTTTAGTGATTAGTGGGTTACACGTATTCTGGTAGATTCTCAGGAAACGGTAGGGGCTTTGGCTACTTTCCTCTGGTATGTGTGGTACTGTCGAAATAAGAAAGTATGGGAGCAAGCTCAGATGAACGTAACGGGATTGGCATATAGAGCGACTGCAATTTTAACAGCATGGTGGCACGCACAGCAGTCGAGTGCAGCATGAGGCAACGGTTCTACGATCGTTATTGATAGTTGGGTACCACCACAACGTGGACTTAAGATAAACTTCGATGCAACTTTTGTGCTTGGTACAAGCAAAATTGGAATAGGAGCGGTTATCTGAAATGATAGAGGAGAGTTTGTCGCAGCACGTTATGGCCAGATTCTGGGAAATTGTAATCCGACATTGGCAGAAGCAATCTCATGTCGTGAGGCTCTAAGTTGGATTAAGGAGCAAAGAGATGAGCATATTTATGTTGAGGGTGATGCTCAGATTGTAATAAACGCGTTATGTCATGAAGATATGGAAGACCTATCGAGCTTGGGATTAGTCATTGAGGACTGTCGAAACCTCGCAGCCTCAATAACATATTGCAGATTTCGCTTTGTTCATCGAAGTGCCAACCGTGTCGCATATATGATAGCAAAGTTAGGTTTCTCTTCACCTTTATTGACTGTAACCAATATTATTCCCTCATCCGTTGTAAGCCTGATGGCTAATGTTTGACATAGTAATTAATATCATTATTTCATTAAAAAAACACAAAAAAGCTGACATGACGCAAATTTAGTGTAATGCGTGCAAGACCTCACCTCGTACACACGTGATGACTATGATTCATTTTGACACTTATAGCTTGAGCAGATGTTTGTTTCAGTTTTCGGAAAAGTGTTTAGCATTTCACTCCAAACCACAGGAAATATAGCATTTGGTTATGTTTATATAACCACAACGTTTAGCATTTTCTCTAGAAACTGCAACGTCTTGGATGTTTTCACGAAAAGCTCCTATTTGGAGCTTTTCATAAACATTTGTTTATAGTTATTTGTTATGGACAAAATTATCATTCTTATTTCCACAAAATATGTTTATTCTTTAACATTATTTATATTTCTACAACATAATTACTGAAAAAACAAGGTTTTGTTGCTTTAAATAACTTTTTTTTTATTATTTTTTATATAGATTATTTTTATTAATTTGTGTAACACATTTTTTATTTTATAATACGATAATGTGCAAAAATAGGGCTGTCAATATGGGTCACAACACGATAACACGATTCGCGTAACACGGAAATTAAACGAATTAGGGTTGAGATAAATGGGTTTGGGTCATAAATGGGTCGACATGCTTAACCCGTAAAATAAATGGGTCGGGTCGCGGGTTGACTCGCGAATTCGTTGTAACCCGTATAATTTAGACGAGTCTATGAGTCGTGTCAATCCAACCCACGAACCCATCTAACCCGATCCATATAACCCATCTAACCCATATATCATGTAAATATATAAAAAGTTTTATGGATATTAAAGTAATTTTAAATTTTAACCCTTACATATATATATATATATATATATATATATATATATATATATATATATATTAGTAGATTACAGAACACGTTAGGTTTCCAACTTTCTTTCCCCAACAATTTGTGTTGCCTGCCTCTATTCATTGACATCCGGTGAACGCTTCAGTCTCTAGCTACAAGTAAGTCTTTTATTGAGTCAACTTCTAGTAGGATATGTCTAACTTCTGATTGTCGGTCTTCTATTACAACAGATGGGTATATCTGTTTGACCGAACATTTTATTGATAAAGATTGGAATATCCAAAAGAGAATTTTAAACTTTTATTATTTGTCTCCTCCATATAATGGTGTAGCTCTGTGTGAAAAAATTCACAATTTCTTGTGTGGTTGGAAAATTGATAGTAGGATTTTTTCACTCACTTTGGATAATGCAAGTGCAAATGATACATGTGTGGACTTGTTGAAAATTTTATTGAATAGCAAGGGTGATCTATTAAACCGTGGAGATTTTTTTCGTATGAGATGCTCTGCTCACATTCTAAATTTAATAGTTCAGGATGAGTTGAAAGAAATTGATGACTCAGTTGGAATGCATTGAATCAAAGACTAATGAACAAGATACTAATTCTGTTGTTGTTTTGGATTTTAGACTTTTAATGTTATCTTGTTGAATTTTTTTTTGTTAGTTTGTATTAGATTTTATTTTTTTCATATGCAACTATGCATGTTTTTATTTTCTTTTTCATTTTGTTTAGTTGAATATTTTTTTTAGTATGAAGTTGCAAAATTAAATGGGTTAGCCAGGTTGACACGTTCAACCCGCTTCTTAAACGAATCGTGCCGAGTCAACCCATTTATTAAATGGGTTGGGTCAGGGTTCGGATAAATGGGTCACTTGAGTAAGTCGACACGATACGTTTACAACCCGCGAACCCATATTGACACCCCTATGCAAAAATACCTCTAACGTTTATAGCTAGGAGCAATTTTACCCTTAACATCTGAAATGGTGCAACCATGCCCCTAACGTTGGCAGCCAAGAGCAATTTTACCCCTAACATTGACAAGTTGAGTCAATTTGAGAAATAATTCATCAAAATGTCTTTTTGGTCATAAATTGAATATTGTCATCTACACTTTATACGTGCATCATTTTATCATCATTAGTAACATATCACAAACATATGATTAGACGTGAATTTTTTTTAAGAATATATATATTATCTTTTATATGAGTTGGACAAAAAATTCAAATATTTCGCTGAATTTATAAATATTAATTTTCAATTTTATTATTAAATTTAAAAAAATATGAAATCTCTTTTTTAGAACTAACTGATGTGTGCAATTGGTGTAGAATAAGAAATAAAATATTTATGTTTTATAATAATATCTGAAATTGATCAAACTTGCTAATGTTAGGGGTAAAATTACTCTTAGCTGCCAACGTTATGGGTAAAATTGCATCATTTTAGACGTTATTAGTAAAATTGCTTATAGTTGTAAACGTTATGAGCATATTTTCACTTTATCCCTTTTATAATTTCTTTATTGATTAATTTAAAACATGTTCATATTAGACATTTTAAATCCGAAAAGCAACAGTTTAATATAATTTTACCAAACACTAATAATTAAACAACTAACCGGAATAGCTAACAACTTAATATAACTGCAAACAGTTAACAACAATCATAATAACTATTAGCTAACCGCTGAACCAAATAGATCTTCAATGATCCATCGAATTGTCTTACTATAACTGCAAACAGTCAACAACAATCATAACAACTATTAGCTAACAGCTGAACACCTTCATCGAATTTGCTGCGAGGATACCAATGTAGTGGATCTCCTTAACTAAGGCATTTATGGAGTAGTACTTGTAATAAGGTTATTTAATAATACTATTTATTTGTATGATTAAAATTCAAAACCATCGTGCAAAATAAAAGCCTAATTAATTTATTGATTTATATTCTGATCGTGCATTTAAATGTAATGAAGTTAACCAATTAAATGATTATTAATAAATTTATATAATTATTAATATTTAAAAAAAAAAAAAAAAAAAAAAAAAACAATTTTGTTAAACATACTCAGTCAAACTGAAAGAGTCATAAAATCACATATACGTTTTCTGCTCCACAATTCATGCCTTTTATTAGGGATCCATCCTTGTATATTTATACCATTTCACTCTTCATCTTCTTCATATCATCTGCTTTCCCAATTCACAATTTCATAATCTTCTTGTGAATTTGTTCTTGTTCTCTCTGTTAACAATGGTGGAACCTGCTACTAACACCAAAGGAGCAACAAAGATCGTTCCTTTATTGAAGGATGAGCTTGACATAGTTATACCCACGATTAGAAACTTGGATTTCTTAGAGATGTGGAGGCCTTTCTTTGAGCCTTACCATCTAATCATCGTTCAAGACGGTGATCCATCGAAGACTATCTCTGTTCCTGATGGTTTTGATTATGAACTTTACAACAGGAATGACATTAATAAGATCCTTGGTCCTAAGGCTTCCTGCATCTCTTTCAAAGACTCTGCTTGTCGCTGTTTTGGTTACATGGTTTCCAAAAAGAAGTACATTTTCACCATTGATGACGATTGCTTTGTAAGTTTAGGGGTTTTTCTTTTTCAATTTTGTCTTCTGATTTTCAATTTTGATACCAATGTTTCGATAGTTATGGTTTATGTTGTGATTAGGTTGCTAAGGATCCCAAGGGAGAGCCAATTAATGCCCTTGGGCAGCATATCAAGAACATTTTATGCCCGTCTACTCCATTTTTCTTCAATACTCTTTATGATCCTTTCAGAGACGGTGCAGATTTTGTTCGTGGATACCCTTTCAGCCTAAGGGAGGGTGCTCCTACTGCTGTTTCTCACGGACTCTGGCTGAATATTCCTGATTATGATGCTCCTACTCAACTTGTCAAGCCTCTTGAAAGGAACACCAGGTAGGTGTTTGATTTATTTCCTCAGTGAAAAATTGTCAATTTATTCTTAATTGAATCTCAATTATCATAATCCTTTTGATTCATAGGTACGTGGATGCTGTTATGACTATTCCAAAGGGTACCTTATTCCCTATGTGTGGTATGAATTTGTGTTTTGACCGTGATTTGATCGGCCCTGCTATGTACTTTGGTCTTATGGGTGATGGGCAACCCATTGGCCGCTACGACGACATGTGGGCTGGCTGGTGTATTAAGGTACGGATTGCTTAAATTGAATCTTAAGTTGTTAATTTTGAGAAATTTGGCTTGATTTGTCTATGAAATTTGATAGCTATGAATTGATCCATTTGAGGTTTGTTTTAACAGGTTATTTGTGACCATTTGGGACTTGGAGTGAAGACTGGTTTGCCATACATCTACCACAGTAAGGCAAGCAATCCATTTGTGAACCTAAAAAAGGAATATAAGGGTATTTTTTGGCAAGAAGAGATAATTCCATTCTTTCAAGCTGCAGTTCTTCCAAAAGATTGCACTAGTGTTCAAAAATGCTATATTGAACTGGCCAAACAGGTTAAGGATAAGTTGAGCAAACTTGATCCTTATTTTGATAAGCTTGCTGATGCTATGGTCACTTGGATTGAAGCTTGGGATGAACTTAACCCAGCTAAGCCTGCTAATGGAAAAGCTTGATTTCATTTATTTATGAGTTCAATTTTTGTTTTGTTTCGGATTTAAGTTATTATGTTAGTACCATTTAGCCTGAGAAGGAACTTTGTACTTCTTAGACATTTGTTACTGTTTTTTGAGTAATAAAAACTTAGATTAGTTCCTTCATCATTTATTAATACAATATTTTGTTACCATTACGGAGTTGTTTACTTTATTTATATACTTTGTTGTTACTTGGCAAATAGAATAATTTCTAACGAATTAGCATCCTAATTTCATCAGTAACATTTATATTTCTTATTAACATTAAAAGGCAGCAAACAATGCCTAAAGAAGTAACAGCAAATACAAAACATTTAAGCCTGCCTTCCAGTAACTTTAGCGGCAGGATTAGGGACGGCAACGGGTAGATGCTAGTTAATTATGATTTTAAGTAATTGTAGATGCTGCTGTCTGCGTATGCCGTCCTTCCCGCAGGGCCGCTGCGTCTGCCTTCCAGCAGGTTTTCCGATTTGTTGCTCTTTCTTTCTGTTCCAATTTACTGATGGTCCAGTCTTCTTCCCTTCCTGTTTTCTATTGCTTCTTTTTCCCCGTCTGGTAAGTAAATCTTTAATAGATTGTTTTAATTAGGTGGGTTTATACTGTTTTTTGTGCACATTTGATTTTTGTGAATGATTTAATTTGATTTGATTTGATTTTGTTTTGATATTGTTTGTGAACGAGATATATTAAGATTAGTTTAATTCTAGGGTTTATACTGTTTCTGTGCACATTTGATTTTCTTTGATATTATTGTTTGTGAATGATTTTCTTTTGATATTGTTTCTGAATGATTTAATTTGATTTGATTTGTTTTGATATTGTTTGTGAATGATTTAAGTTTAGGCATACTATCACCATTATGACTTTTTTTTTTTTTTTTGAAGCTCTGATCTCTTTCTAATTAGTGTTTAATATGTTGATATAGTTTGTGAATGATTTAAAATGCTATATGGTTTTTAACTCAATTTGAAATAAGTTTGTTTATATTGTTTGTGTTTGATAAAATTTTTGAAAAGCAAGCATGTCAATAACTATATGTACAACAATGTCAATCAACTATTAATAAATTTATAACTAAAAAGAAATGTTGATTGATTTAACAATTTTATCTATTGAAAAAGAAAATTTGGAAACTATATTCAACCCAAAAATCATGTTGAAGTCTTAAGTGATAACATTTGCTTATTATTAGAAAGTCCTCTAGAAAAAACACCTTAAAAGACTTATAATGATACTTCGATCTTTGCGCTCAGTTGTCTAACATGTGAATTGACTAAGATACCCCATATGCACATGTGAATTGACTAAGATACCCCATATGCACGAAAAGTGTAGGGTGGTCATGTTTGGTTAACTCAATGGTTTTTCACGTTACCGGTTTCTAATTCTCAACTTTTTTTTGCAAGTTTGAGTCAGATCTAGTGACTTTTTAGTTCACTCACTTTTATCCATTTTCAAACAATTCCACATTTTCTTAGTTAAGTAGATTAAAATGTGAGATATTTTCATTTTGTGATTCCATAATTGTATTTTCTTTAGTCTTTTCAATAGTGTTATAGTCTAATAAATTTAATTAGGTTTGTAATTTTAATTTTAAAATAATTGGTATGTGTGTAAACGAGAACCATTCTTGAAAAAATCTAAGTTGAGCTTTTAATTTGTTATGTTTCGGTGAAAGGACAAAATACAAGTAAATGAGACAAAGTATGAAACGAAGATAAGAGCTACAAAATCCAACACCAGGATCAACACGACATACTGCAGTAGCTAGCACGTCGTGTTGGGCAATCGAGCGAGCCCTCTTAGGCTACTTCCTGCCAGCATGCCGTGCTGTCACTTAGAAAAGGATGAAATGAAGCACGGAAAAAAAATTCCTAAATGCTATGTGACACCACCTTTGTTCCGATTCTGTAAAATTCCGTTTTTACAGCAAATTTCAAAGTATTTCTACAATCTTTATGCATTTTCAAAATTTTCTTACTTTATGTAATTTCAATTTTGATCACTATGACTTGTAGTTTTCCTATATAAACTTGCTTAAAATCCATTTTTTAGGCATTCACATTTTCCATACTTTTATGTATTCCCATTGAGTGCTTGATAATTCAAGATATCCTTCATCTTCATTGAAAAAGTCTTGACTCCATCCTTCCTCCTCAAGCTTGAAAGTTCCGTCGTGGAGCCCGAAGTGATGATTTGAGTCTAGTTAGCTAGTTCTAAAGGCTGGAATTTCTTCACTTGTACTTGTTGGCTTGTTCGAACTCATCCTAAGAGCTAGGATTGGTTGTATTCCATCAAATTATCTTCATAGTTTTAATATATAATTTGCAATTTCCTCTTTATTAACATGTTAATCTCTTTTTCTTACTTTGATTCATATAATTGGTTAATGCCTAGGAAAATTATAATACTAATATCTCCTAAGGTTTATATAAGTGATACCTTATCAGGATTGATAACCAGAAGATCTAGGAATTGACGAGACACAAAACTCACTGGTCTTAGTTTCCGAGCCAACTAGAGTTAGTATCGTCTCCCCATAAGAAACACGAACTAAGAACTTAACGAGATTGATTGGTTTACCCTTAACCTTCTTGCAAGATTAAGTAATTCATGTTGTATAATTTGGAATATTGATCTTTATTTATTCTAACTCAAAATTGGGCCCATGGGCCATCATCAATTTATTATTTATATGGGGTTTTATGTCTTGTTGGGCATGGTATTTAAGGGGTTATAAGCCATTTGTGAGGCCATTATTAGAAAATCCAGGAGAAATGATAAAATGAGACTCACTTTCTAATCAGTTAGAAGATCATTGTACATCATCCATCCATCCTTAACCCTTTTGACATATAACTAACTACACATCTCATCTTCTATGTACATTGATAATATGTCCTATCCTATGTTAGTAGCCTGACACCCTAACATGTAGTCCATTCTCTGCTTCAACTCTTGGAAACTTCATTAGCCTGTTTCCCTCTACTTCTTCCCATCTGCAATTCAATTTAATACCCTTTTAATTAATACCATTTCATTTTTAATTACAAGAGTAAAAAAAGTAAAAAATGGGTCACATAATTACCTGTATCTAGTTACAAAATAGTGCAGAAAAGTTGAAATTTCTGCTATTCCCAGTTCCTTTCCAGGGCATTGTCTAGTACCCCCTCCAAATATGAACAGATTGTTTTGATTCTCCAAACTTCTATCCTGCATTTTATAACACACTACTTCATTTAGTAAAATTGCAGTGCAAATAAATAACTATGGGTAAATTAAGAGAGAAAGATCCATGACTTACCATCCATCTCCATGGGTTGAAAGAATGTGGATCTGGATATAGATATGCATCGTAATTAATCTCTCTAGTGTAAACATAGATTCTCCATCCTTCTGGAATCACAAACCCTGAAAGTAATTTCAGATAATATTAAGATTCGAACTCGAGATCTCTAACGGGATTAAAAAGTTAGCTTTATTTATTTAAGTGGCTGAAGTAGCTGGAATGGTAGGTAAGGTATGGTATGTAAATCATTTGAGTGTAAGGTCCACATAGGAAGGAAGGAAGATCATCATATAATTCCATGCTGAAAATAGCCGCTTCACCCCATAAAAAGACAATAACTAATTCATCATTATGTTATGCAACTTTTACTCACCATTTAATTCCATTTCTCTAGTAGTCTTTCTCAAAACTCCATTAACTATTGTAGCCAATCTTGATGTCTCAAATATCACCTGCATTTTTTTAAATAATATATTAGTTCATGTTCATATTTTCTTAATAATAAAAAATAATAAAAAATATCTTACCGCTCGAGTAAAACGCATAGATTTGATGTCGTTTAAGTCAAGTGGATCAACAGGGTTTTTTCTCTCTCTAATTGCTAAATGCTCTTTCTGCAAATAGTACATATTTATCAGTATCACAGTCATACAACAACATCAACACAATTAAAATAACTTGTTCAAATCATTTTTTTTTTAGCTTACTCTTAATTCTTGAAGAACAGTAGGATGATCATGCAAGTACTTGACAGCCATCATTGAAGTAGTGGAAACAGTTTCATATCCAGAGTACAAAATAGTTATTATTTGATCAATTATTTCTTCATCACTCAACTTGAATCTACTTTCTTCACTTTTCATAAGGCAACCAAGCATATCTTCATGCCTTTCTCTTGAACCTCTCCTATCCTCCATTAACTTCCTCAACAAGCTCACAATATTCTTCCTAGCCTGCATAAACGCTTGAATTAAAACTCCTAGTATGACAAAAAGATGCACAAAAACACCTGAATGCCTAAAAATATACCTGCAAACCACGCCGATAATTCGTTCCAGGCAGATCAATTGGCAATGAAAGTGTCCCCAAAACCAGCTTGAAAAACTCAGGCATAAATGCTTCAACTATTGAGCTAGAATCATTGCCAGCAATTTGCTTGAGTGAGGAGATAAACGCCATCTACATCATGAAATGACAAGATTATACCTTTTTTTAAATAAACTTAGATCAAGGATGATTTAATGATATTAAATAAGTATATACCTCTTTGGTTTTGTGTTGAATGTCAATAATTTGGTTATCCCAATTGGTGAGATGGGCCCTCATGAAATGATCAATAGTAGGCAAAAGTTGTTCTCTAATCATGGAAGGTGAAATGAGGCTTAAAAGAGCACCTCTCATATACTTATGAGTGGAGCCATGAACTGCTGCAATGTTACATTTCCCTAATATATCAAGCATGGATTGAGGGTAACCAGGAACAAGTCCTTTTGATTCATTTACTAGAATGTATCTATTCAGCTCTGGATCCATTGATACTATTGTAGGACACCCAAGAATGTGGGACTTGAAAAAACTTCCATACCTGTATGCATCATTTAATTAATCAAATTAGAACATAAAGATTAAAACTTTATAAGAAACCCTCAAATGGATTGATGAAAAGTTAGTATGTTTTATATAATGGTGTTATTATTATAGCTACTTTTGTGTTATCATGGACCAATCCCATGTACCCAAAAGGAAAAAAACAAGAGGAGATAGATGTAATGTTGCTACCATTTGTGATTGGAGGAAAAAGAAAGATCACTTTTGAAAACCCAATTTTAAGTTCTCAAATGGGTATCTAACAACTAAGAAAATGAAATCAAAAGTAAAGAAAAAACAGAGGAAACAGAGGGGGGGGAAATCACCTAGCTCTCTGGTTTTTCATGAAGTTAGGACCTTGTTTAAGAAACTCAGTAGTTTCACCAAAAACAGGCCAACCCATAGTACCAGGTGGCAACCCTTTTTTCCTGTATTTCAACTCATTCCATCTCAGCAAAGCAGAGGAAAAACAGAGCAAAAAGATAACAACAACAAAAACCACAATGAAAACAGCCATTGAAGGAAAAAGCTTCAAGCTTCAAGCTCCAAAGAGATGGCTGTTAATAGAATGGGGCTTTGAAGCTGTAGTTAAGAAAGTGTACATATTTATAGAACAAGTTAGAACTAAATATATGTAGAAGAAAAGAGAGAGATAAAGAGTTGCCAGATAGGCCAAACCATGCACCCTTCAAGGAAAGGACCCTACCCTATAATATATCAGGGTATTAAAAGCATTATCAGAGAAAATTAAATGTTACCCTTTTTTTAAAACAAGAAAAAGCAAAGAGCTTTCTTATTTATTGTAACTTTTTTAACTGCAATAACTAGTTTGACCCAAGAGAGGATTTGGTTTGGAACTTTACCCTAGGAAGTTGAAGATTCAGGGCATAAATGTTTTGGATTATTGAGGGGAGGGAGGGAGGGGAGATGGAATTATTTGTGGAGAGGGAGAAATGGTGCTTCCAAGAAATGATTAGGGTATTATTGGTATAAAAAAAAAGAGTTAAAAAAAGAAGCACATGCACAGCACCCCATTGGACCTAAAGGAAAAGGGCAGTGTACCCCTTCCTTCCTTCTTTCCTTACTTCACATGTCTGTCAAACAAGATCTGTGTGTAAATGGAATTAAAATTCCACTACAAGACACCATCCTGTTCCTTCCTAGTTACCATGTGAATATGTTTTATGTTTTTAGTTAGGATTCAACTGTAAACTTGTAATTTCTTATAACTTGCACTTGCAACTCAACTGTTTGCTTGCTTGGACCTGTAATTACTTACTACAGAATCATCACTCTCTATGTTACAGACTATTTTGACTTCTTTCTTGGAACCAAAACCATTTACTCAGTTAGATAAATATCAACCTAACCCATTCACTGTCATTTATCCATGCATCCTAATTTGCTTCCCATGTATTATTAAAATTGGTAAACAATTGCTTTCTATTTACTAAAATTAGTAAAATATTGTCAATGTTAATAATAAAGTTTTGTTTAGAAACATGATGTATAAAAATTTACCATAACTATTAATTTAACATTCACATTAATGAGATTTCACCAATTTAATAAGTGGAGAGGAAAATGTTACTAAACAATAAATCCGGTACAAAAATTAACACTTTGAATAGATAGGGAGCAAATGTTACTAATAAGAGCATCTCCAAGAGACTCTTAGAACATCTCCAATAGCGGGTGCCCAAAAGAGTGCCAACTGATGTGGCATCAGATTTTGACAACTTTTAAAGACTGCTCACTATTGGAGTGGTTGTTGGTGCCAATGAAAGTTGCCAATTTTTTGCAACCTCTTGGCAAACTTGTTTATTATTTTTTAATATAAAATATGTGGTTTCTTCCTTAGAAATAATAAAATCTGAAATCTTTTATTTTTAATATTTATAATAAAATAATAATTTGTAGGATTATAATGACAACTTTTCAAGTAACCTCTATTTGAGCATTTTATAAATAAAGGTTGTAAAGTGATCTGGATGAAAGAAACAATAAAATATTATATTTTGAGATTATGTGTTAAGTTTTGACACTCTTTTAGGCACTCTCTATTGAAGATGCTCTTAGTGCACTCTCTAAAAATAATATAAATAATTAACTTTTAGTGATTTAAGAGTGACTAAGACATATTATTTCCAACAATACTACTTCTATTCACTCCTTATTTATTATTTTGTCCTTAAAATTATTAATTGTTATTATATTTACCAATAGTATGAGGAGAGAGACTCCTTAATAAAAAATTATTAATAAAAAATGAATTAAGAGATACTAAGATGTGGAGAGATGTTCTCTATTAATAGAGATGGTGAAGATGCTCTGAGTGATTTGATGAGCCACTAAGAGGTTATTAGAGTTAATTTTTTATTCTTTCTCCTCAAATTTTAACTTAAAAGCTAACTTAAAAGGTTGTTGGAGATGCTTTAAATAACTTTATAACAAATACAAACATTTTAAATAGATCAATGAGGAAAAATATTAATAAATAATAAGTTAGAAAATAAAGATTAACATTTTGGATAAGGAAGAGAGTATATATTAACAAATACTTCAACCGTTTTTTTTTTTTTTATGAAACTTCAACCGGTTTTTAATATATGTAGTTTAAGGTTTTTTTTTTATCAATACCAATGGACTACTCTCTTTATTCAAAATGATAAAATGATAGTCACATTTGACTAAATTGAATATACCAAAAAAAATGATTCATTTATATTAACTTTATGAAAAATGCACTAAAATATCTTCCACTAACTAATTTACTGTGAATACTTTTTCTTTTAAAACTCTCAGTCCATTTCAAAATAACTATCACATTTAATCAAATCACGTATATTAAAGAAAGAATTGATTCGTATTAAATTTATGGACGATAGACTAAAATATCATTTACTTTTTTTTACTAATAATCTCCATTTTTTTTATTATGTTGTGTGTATCGTCGGTACAGTACATGGTAAAAGTCAATAATCGGGTAGTGGGGCCAATCTCCCCAAAGAGAGGACTCAGACAGGGTGATCCACTGTCCCCTTACCTTTTCCTGATTTGTGTGGAAGGGCTCTCTACACTATTGTTTCATGATGAAGCTCGTGGGCATATTCATGGTTGCCGAGTCTCTAGGGGGCACCCTCCATCACCCATCTATTATTTGCTGATGACGCATTTCTATTTTTTCAGGCTGACATCTCCGAAGCACGAATGATTAAACAAATCTTAGCTTCTTATGAAAGAGCTTCAGGGCAAGCTGTTAATTTAGCAAAATCTGGAATTATGAGTAGTAGAAATGTGGCTTCTGAACTCATGCAAGGGGTTTCTCATATCCTGCAGGTCTCTAATCCCATTAATACGGGCAGGTATCTTGGGCTCCCATCCCTTGTAGGCAGGAAGAAGACGGCAATTTTTGGCCACCTTAGAGCGCGCCTTTGGCAGCGTCTTCAACAGTGGCGAGGGAAACCTATGTCTAAGGCTGGCAAGGCAACTCTTATTCGGACAGCGGGACAAGCTATTCCAGTTTATTTTATGAGTGTCTTCTTGATGCCGACATCTACTGCGGATGAATTGCAGAAAATGCTTAATTCTTTTTGGTGGGGAAATAAGAGGTCAGGTGTGCGAGGGTTAAATTGATTGTCGTGGGAACTTATGTGTGTTCCGAAAATGTTTGGTGGCCTTAACTTCCGAAATTTTACTGCCTTCAACTTGGCAATGTTGGGAAAACAAGGGTGGCGTTTGATTAATGACCCCACTTCTCTTGCCAGCAGGGTCTTCAAAGCTAAATACTATCCTAAAGGGGATTTTTTGAGTGCTCCGTTGGGTCACTCTCCTAGCTACATTTGGCGGAGTATTTGGAGCTCTCAACTTGTCATTAAGGAAGGAATTAGATGGAAACTGGGGGATGGCTGCTCAATTAATGTTTGGAATGACAAATGGCTTCGTGATAATTCGAACCATATGATTCTTACCCCTAAGATTGACGGGCTTGAAAGACTAAAAGTCTGTGATCTTTTCATTCCTAACACAGTGGAGTGGGATTTGGAGCTGTTGGAAGAACTATTTGTGGGCCGTGATATTAGGGAGATGCAGCAATTATCTTCTCGCAGAGCTAATCGACCTGATACGGTGATCTGGCATCCTGATACGAAAGGCATTTATTCAGTAAAAAGTGCCTACCGTCTTGCTGCGAGTTTGGACGGCTCCGAAAGGCACCATGTGGATGGTGAGTGGAAACGTTTGTGGGAGGCATCGGTGCCATTGAAAGTACGTTACTTTTGCTGGAGGTTAGGGCGAAGCTGCATCCCTGCTAAAGTCTCTCTGCAGAATAGGGGTATCCCAATTGACAGTTGCTGTGTTGTGTGTCAAGGGCCGTGGGAAGATGTGTGGCACTTGTTCATTGAGTGCGGAGTTGCTCAAGAAGTCTGGCGATTATCTCAGTTGGATGGTCTTGTTCGGGAAGCGACAGTGGGGGCTGATAACTTTCAGCATGCCATCTCTAAAATTATCTCAGATTGTTCATCACAGATCAGAGATAAGTTTCTGATGCTGCTCTGGAGCCTTTGGCGTGCTCGTAATGATTGTCTGTGGAACCAAGTTTCACCATGCCCCCCAAATATTGTATTCACAGCTCAATCCGTGCTATTCGATTGGCTTCAGGCTCAGATTTCACGAGAACCTACGAACAGAAATTCAGTGTCGCGGACGACTACAACTCCTCGTTGCAGAGGGTGGCATCCCCCACCTGCTGGTTTTATATCCTGTTGTATTGACGCAGCGTTTTTTACAGCTGATAGCAGTGCGGGCGTTGGAGCGGTTCTGCGCAATTCAGAGGGGCGGTTCATCAGCAGCCGAACTGCTAAATTTGATTATTGTCCACCAGTTAGAGAGGGTGAGGCCACTACTCTGCTAGATGCATTGGAATGGGCCGAGGCACAAACACTCACCAATGTGATATTTGAATCTGATTCGTTACAGGTCGTTCAAGCCGTGAACTCAACCGATTCCGACAACTCGGAGTTTGGGGATTTGATATCCCGCTGCCGAACCTTATTGCATATAAATGACTCCTTCTCAGTCAGGTTTATTCGAGGACAAGTTAATGGTTTAGCTCATGCCATGGCTAGGGCATCTCGTTTCACTTCTTGTACCTCTGTTTTCACTAGTATTCTGAGTTTCTTTACAGATGTAATGTGACAAATTTGTCCATCTTCAGACCACTAATCTAAGCTTGCCTTCTTCAAAAAAAAAAAAATAATCTCCATTTTTTGTGTCACACATTAAATTAAATTGAACCACTCTTCATATATTCAAAACTTAAAATGACAAAATACAATTAATATTAAACTCATTAATCAATTCAAAAAAAATATTAAACTCATTAATGAAGATAAATATAAGAAAAAGTTGTCTTCAAAACTAAAACTCACAAATAACATTAAATAAGATATTTTTTTTAAATGTGTAAGCAAAAGTTCTCTCTCCTCTCAAGTATTATGGCTTAGAGAATCTTCGCACTACTCTTGTTACACTCTCTAAAAATAATATAAATAGTTGACTTTTAATGGTTTAAGAGTGACTAAGACCTTATAAAGAAAAGACCTATCATTTCCAATAATAGTCTTTATATTCACTCCCATGGGCGCAGACAGGGGGCTTGGAGGGACTCGGGCCCCTCCGGCCACCGGAACTACCTTGACTCCGAGTAGTTTCGCCCCCCTATCTAAAAAAAATATATATTAGGGTGTTGAATTAGCTCCTTCAAAATGGCCCATTAAGTGTTAGACTTGTCCAAAATTCAAAATTTCAATATTTTGGTCATATTAGATACTTCCTAAATCCAAATTTCTATTTTTTTTTTTTTGCTTGTTAGACCTCTTTAAATCCAAATTTCTGATTTTTTTAGCCTGTTAGGTCTTCCTAAATCCAAATTTTTAGTTTTTGTTTTCTGCTAGGCTGTCATTAAATCCAAATTATTAAGTTTTTTTGGCTTGTTAGGTCGTCTCAAATCAAAAAATTTAAATTTTTGTACATGTTCGGCCCTCCCTAAATCTAATTTTTTTTTTACATGTTAGGACTCTTAAATAAAACTAGCTTAATTTTGAGAAATTGTACATTAATACTAAGAAATTTGTTCTTTACCATTCAAATTATAAATGCATATATACACACACATACACGCAAAAAAAAAGAGCAAGTTCAATTTTTTTTTTTTGCGAACGCACGTATAAACTCGGCACCCCCAACTGGGTAATCCTGTATTCGCCACTTTCACTTTTTATTTATTATTTTATTATTAAAACTATTTATTATTGTTATATTTACCAATATTGAGGGAAGAGAGATTCTTCAAGGATAAATTATAAATAGAAAAATGAATTAAAGAGAGATTCTATATTAATAGAGATGATGGAGGGACTCTTTAGTAATTTGAGAAGCCACAAATTTTAATTTAAAAGCCAAATTAAAAGACTTTTAGAGATACTATTAATTAGAATTGTTTGTATTAACAGTAGTGTTTATTTGTACCCTAAAACGAGTAAATTAATTTGATCGTTCAATGTTAAATCTAAGTTTTTTTAT
Organism: Euphorbia lathyris; assembly: GCF_963576675.1. NCBI lineage: Eukaryota > Viridiplantae > Streptophyta > Magnoliopsida > Malpighiales > Euphorbiaceae > Euphorbia > Euphorbia lathyris. The sequence continues at coordinate 96,991,294 of NC_088910.1, forward strand.
AAACTTGGAGTGAAAATTCAAAACATTTCTAAAATTTAAATTTAACTAACTCATGTCTAATGGTATATAAAAAAAAGACCAAATTAGAACTCTTAAAACTACGTTTATTTGAGACGGAATGAAGTAATAAATTAAGAGACTAACACCAACATTTTATTTTATTATTATTATTATTTTTAAATTGTGAACTAATAGTCTTTTTAAGCTTTTTTTTCTTACTAATAAAGCATGTTCATAAATTTTAGGGTAAATAATTATAAAGTTCTCATGTTTTTACATAACAAATTAGTAAGTCCATCGTATTATTATAAGGTCCTTAAGTTTTGTTTTAATCAACTATTTAGTCATTCCATGTGTTTTTTTAGATAAAAGTACAAAATTACCCCTAGTTATATACATAAAAAAAACTTATCTTTAGGGTTCAAATTTAATCTAAATAGTTTTAATCGTGTTTTTGAAATATATATACCAAAATTTATATGTACTTGTGTATACTAATCATAAAAAAAAAAATTTATTCTCTTAAATTTTTTATTTTTTTATTTTTTAATATAATATTTTAATACTAACATTAATATTATTATACATTTTTTAACTTAAAAAAATCAGATTCTATTTGTTGATTCATAAAATTTATTAGAGATAAATAAAGATTAATTTTTATAAATTTGTATAGTTTTACTTCTATTTTAATAATTTTTGAAATATTTTTCATTTATTTTTTTAGTCAATAAATTTTACTTTAATTTAAAATTAAAGTTCTATAATTATATAAAACTTAATAAATGAATTACTTAATATAGGAGAGATTATGATTATGTTAAAAAAAAAGAGAAAAAAAACATAAAATAGAAAAAATATAATATGTTTATTATTAAAACATAGATTAAAGGGTAATTTTGGTATTTTAAATTTTTTTTAGTATAGTTTGACCATTGACTCAAACATAAGGACTAAGGAGTTGACGAAAATAAAAACTGAGGGACTATATAATTGTTTGTAAAAGCAGAGGGACTGACTAGTGTATTAGGTAAAAACACAAGGACTTTATAATTATTTACCCTAAATTTTATACATGAAATCCTAAAAGTTTTCTTTTAATATATTAAGCCCCTAGATTTTTATAAGCAAACACGTTAAGCCCCAAGATACTAGTCCTGTCATAGTTAAAATCACAGTTAATAATTGATTAAATGAATTTAATTCATCACCGTCAAATTTAAACTTATTAAATATAAATCTTAGAATGATTTTAATTTCAACTCTAAAATTCTAATAAGTCTAACTGTTAGGAATAATTGAAATTACGATAAACGAAAATAAGCAAACACACAAGAATTGTTTACCCAGTTCGCCACTCAATATGAATGACTACGTCTGGGGACACTACCAAGCCAGGATATTTACTATAATGAATGAGATACGGATTACAGAGAAAGAGGTTACATTTATACTCCTGAAACCCTACCCAGTTGAATCGCTGCAGTTGGGCCCATCGCTTCAGTTGGGCCTATATATATTAGTCTCCATAAGCCCAACAATCTCCCACCCAGAGACTAAATCCGTCATCTGATGATAGTGCCATGCCTTTAACTTAATTACCAAGGCCAGCTGAAGCCATACATAGCTTCAGCTTCTCTAAGGTTACAACCTTAGTCAACATGTCTGCAGGATTCTCTGTGCCTGGAATCTTCATCAACTGCAATATCTTCCTGTCCAAGAGATGCCGTATGTAGTGATACTTCAACTCTATGTGCTTTGTTCTTGAGTGAAAGGCAGGATTCTTTGCCAAATGAATGGCACTCTGACTGTCGCTGTACAGAATAGGATCCTTCTACTCCTTTCCCAACTCACGCAAGAAATTCTGCAACCATACCATCTCCTTACTAGCCTCCGTCACTGCAACGTATTCAGCTTCTGCAGTAGACAAGTCCACCACCTTCTGCAACTTTGAAGCCCAAGAGACAGCAGTACCACCCAATGTGAAGACATATCAGGTTGTACTTCTTCTCTTGTCAAGGACACTAGATGCCAAATCTGCATCCACATATCATGTCAACATAACTTTCTTGCCCTCAAAACATAGGGCATGTTCATTGGTTCCCTTCAGGTATCTCAAAATCCACTTTACTGCTTCCCAATGCTTCTTACCAGGGTCTCCCATGAAACGACTAACAACTCCCACAGCATGTGCAATATCCGGCCTTGTGCACAGCATTGCATACATCAAGCTGCTAATTGCTGAGGCATACGGAGTTCTCTCCATCTGGACTCGCTCTTCTCTGCTCTTGGGTGAGTCATGTTTAGATAGCTTGAAATGGCTACCCAAAGGAACCGTAGCTGGCTTAGCATCTTGCATGCCGAATCTAATCAAGACCTTCTTGATATACTCAACTTGTGAGGGATGCAACTTTACAGCCTTCTTATCTCTTTCAATCCTCATGCCCAGAATCTGCTTAGCTTCTCCGAGATCTTTCATAGCAAACCGCTCAAATAACTGCTTCTTCGGTTTTCTCACTTATCGAGCACTTGACCCTGCAATCAGCATATCATCAACATATAACAGTAAAATTATGTAGCCTTCATTCAATTTCCTGAAGTAACAACAATGATCAGCTTCACTCCTCACGAACTCAATTTCGTGCATGAATCCGTCAAATTTCTTGTACCACTGTCTTGGAGCTTGCTTCAGACCATACAAGCTCTTGTTCAACTTGCACACAAGCTTAGCGTTATCAGACTCATAGCCCTGAGGTTGCTTCATATAGATGTCTTCATCTAAGTCCCCATGAAGAAATGTTGTTTTTACATCCATTTGCTGCAGCTCCAAATCTTCTGCAGCTACCATACTCAACACTAAACGAATAGTAGTCAGCTTCACCACTGGAGTAAAAATGTCAGTATAATCTATGTCGTACCTCTGCTAAAAGCCTTTCACGACCAGCCTTACCTTGTAGCATTTGCTACCATCAGCCTCTTCTTTGATTCTGAAAATCCACCTGTTTTGTAGAGCCTTCTTACCATTTGGAAGCTCAACAAGTTCCCAGGTGCCATTGGTCATCAAGGAATCCATCTCATCATCTATTGCAAGCCTCCACTTGCTCGCATCCTTTCTGGCTCACCACTATCTGTCAACAGCATGTAGTTGCTTGTAGGCGTGTACCTGTCAGGTGCTCTACACTCTCTAGTGGATCTGCGCAGTGTAACCGGTGGAGTTTGGGGTTCTTCTACCTCCTCCACAACTATCTCCTCCACAACTACCTCCTTGCTCCCACCAGAATTCGTGATGTCTAGGTCCACGACCTCTGGTCCTGCATCACCAGTATCAGATGCGCCCAGACTATCCTTGTACATTATCTGCTCGTTGAAAACAACATCCCAACTGCGAATAATCTTCCTATTCTGACTGTCCCAGAATCGATATCTGAAATCATCACCACCGTATCCAATAAACGTGCACTTAATAGCCTTTGCATCTAACTTACTTCTCTCAAGGGGAGCAATATGAACATATGAATCACATCTAAATACTCATAGAAAAGATAGATTTACCTGTTTGCCACTCCAAGCCTCTTTAGGAATGCCACTCTCCAAGGGACTCGATGGCCCTCTGTTGATCAAGAATGTTGCAGTGTTAACTACTTCTGCCCAGAACGTCTTCGGAAGTCCGCACTTCAGCCTCATACTTCTAGCACGCTCACACAGAGTTCTGTTCATTCGTTCTGCAACTCCATTCTCCTGAGGAGTTCCTTTCAGATTCTTCTCCATGCGAATTCCATTCTTAGCACAGAATTCCTTGAATTCCCTAAGCTCATACTCTCCACCATTGTCAGACCTCAAGCACTTTACCTTCAAACCTGTCTCATTCTCAACCAGGGACTTCCATTTTCTAAAGGAATCAAAAGCATCAGATTTCTTTCTCAGAAAATAGATCCACACTTTCCTAGTGGAGTCGTCAATGAGGGTCATGTAATACAAAGCTCCACCAAGAGATTTCACAGGTGCAGGACCCCATAGATCGTTGTGAACTAACTCCAACTTCTCTTTCTTCAAAGTTCTGCCACCCTTAGAGAAGCTAACTCTTTTCTGCTTCCCAAAGATGCAATCCTCACACAGCCCAAGATCAGCAGATTTCAGACCCGGCAACAGACCCTTTGAACACAGCATTTTCATCCCCTTTTCACTCATGTGACCAAGACGACAGTGCCACAAATCTGCATTGACATTCTCCCTCACGACATCAATGCTATTGAAAACTTTGTCTGTTAAGTACAACGATCCAACCTTCTCACCACGGGCAACCACCATGGCTCCTTTGGTCATTTTCCAAGCACCACCTTCAAAGATTACACAATAACCTTCATCATCCATTTGCCCAATTGATAACAGATTTCTCTTTAGGCCAGGAACATGCTTTAGTCCAGACAGCTTTATCACAGATCCATTCGGAGATTTGATCGAAACATCTCCCTTCCCTACAATCTCCAAAGGCTCATCATCAACAAGATAAACCTTTCCGAATTTCCCAGGGGTATAGTTTTCCATCAAATCTGCACTACTACATGAATGAAACGAAGCTCCTGAGTCTAATACCCAAGACTCCAGAGGACTTCTTACACTCGATACCAGGGCTTCTGCTGCTGTTTCTGCAGTTGAATTACTCAGAATCAACGCATCACCAAAATCCTCGCTGGCTGAATTCACTGACTTCTCCTTCTGCAGTGCCTTGCATTCACTCTTGTAATGACCATTCTCATTACAATTCCAGCACTTGATGTGGCTCTTGTCCTTCACAGGTTTCCCTCTCCCTTTGGACTTAGACCTGCCACGATTCTGCTTTGACCTGCGATCTAACCTGCCCTGATTCTCTACATTCAAAGCTGATCCAGATGTGGAACCTGACTCTTTCCTGCGAATCTCCTCGCTTATAATCAAGTCTCTGACATCATCAAACCTAAGTTTTTCTTTCCCTGCTGAAGCACTTAGGGCAGTAACCGTGCCACTCCAACTTTCTGGTAAAGAAGATAATAGAATTAGGGCTAACACCTCTTCGTCGAAATCAATATCCACAGAACTTAATTGAGTGATCGTCATATTAAAATCATTCAGATGCGTCGCCACTTCTATATTCTTCGTCATCTGTAGATTAAACAGTCATCGCATCAGATGAACTTTATTGGCCGCAGAAGGCTTCTCGTATAACGAACTCAAAATCTCCAACATCTCCTTCGTGGTCTTTGCCTTCACCGTGTGATGCGCCACGTTTCTGGACAGCGACGGGCGAATCACGCTCATCGCTTTTCTGTCCAACAGCTTCCACTCTTCATCATACATATCCTCCGGTTGCTCACCCAAAGGCTGGTAGAGATATTTACCGTACAGGTAATCCTCGATCTGCATCTTCCAGAAACCGAAATCCGAACCATCGAATTTCTCCACAGGGGTTTTTCTGTCTCCCATCGTAATTAACCTGGCTTTGATACCAGTTGTTAGGAATAATTGAAATTACGATAAACGAAAATGAGCAAACACACAAGAATTGTTTACCCAGTTTGCCACTCAATATGAATGACTACGTCTGGGGGCACTTCCAAACCAGGATATTTACTATAATGAATGAGATACGGATTACAAAGAAAGAGGTTACATTTATACTCCTGAAACCCTAATCGCTGCAGTTGGGCCCATCGCTTCAGTTGGGCCTATATATATTAGTCTCCATAAGCCCAACAATCTCCCACCTGGAGACTAAATCCGTCATCTGATGGTAGTGTCATGCCTTTAACTTAATTACCAAGGCCATGCCTTTAACTTAATTACCAAGGCCACCTGGAGACTAAATCCGTCATCTGATGGATCGCTGCAGTTGGGCCCATCGCTTCAGTTGGGCCTATATATATTAGTCTCCATAAGCTCAACACTAACTTTAATTGTTACTGAACAAATTCATTTAGTCAATCATTGAACGTATGAACGCTTCTAACTTAAAATCATATTTAATGTGACCATTTTCATATATCAACTAATAGGCACTTGATATTGTAAGAAACAAAGGAGGGTTACAGAAAAAATGGAATTGAAATTAAGAACGAAAATCGAACTGTGCCGTGGCGGAGGCCACTATCTTGAAAGCGATTTCGGTAGACGGATGTGCAATCTGTAACTCCGGTCCCTCCCCAAGGTTAACACAGAAAACCTTCGAACCTGTGCACTCAAAGTCGAAGATTGTAGAACAACAAAAGAGTATTTTAATTGCCCAGGAAAAACGATTGAAAGAAAAACTGTGTTTAGAAAAGCTGGAAACTTATTATATTTATAGGCCACAGAAATATGAACGTTAGAACGTTCATATACACGTTAGAACGTGGAGTGAAACCAGGAGATAAATAAGGTTCCGTTTTTTACTAATTAAAATGCTGAAGAAAAAATCAAAGAAGTTGAAACGGATAAAAAATAAAATAAAATTCGGGCCCAGTCCAGTCGGGCGTCGCGCGAACGAACGAGCGAGCACGCGCGTGTGGTATATTTGCTAAAAACCACTTAACACAATTTAAAGGCTTCTGAAGCCCAATTCTATATATACCCACTCAAAGGGTTATAAGTTTCCCATGTGGGATTGTAAAAGTGATCTTGAGAGCAAAGTGGTTAAAGACAAATATACACCACACTTTCAAAGCCATATTTATTTAACACAACAAAGCCATTTTCTAACAGATATGATACTGATAAATTAATATACCAGGATGGATACAATTAGTTCTCTTTTTAAATGACAAGGTTGATATGTAAACATGGCTATATTAGATACAATATTGTTTTGCATATCTAGCTAGGGTTTTAATGTGTTGGATTAAATAAATAGATGGACTTAATACACAAAATGTGTAAACTTAGGGACATTAAGATTTTCTTTTAACAACCAAATCTTTAATACTTATGAAAATCAACTTTATGAAGTTTTGAAAAAGAAAAAAAAAAGCTAAATTGGTAATATGATACTTATTCAAAATTAGAAAACATGATTTGAAACACAAATTGAAACGAGATTGCGGATGTGATATATAGTTGATCTGTTTAATGTAGTCAACAAAGTTCCATCATTCAAATTCAAAGGGTTTTAAATGAGAGGTAGTGATTGTGACAAAAACATGGAAATGAAACCATTTAAAGAAAAACATGCAATTAATGAATTTCAAAAGTGGAATTTTTTTAGAAGAGAAACAGTACTTTATTAGTTTTCTACTGCTAATCCCATCAATTTGACTTTGATTAATATTTGGAATTATCTGTCAAGACAACTTTTCTTGCTCATTAGATTAAAATAATATTATCTAATTCATCCATTCCCTTTTTATTTTGTTGCATATTACAAAAAAGATTTGGCATTAATAAATAATATATTCAAAGAATGAAATTCATTTCACTAGGTCTTTACCCAATTCAATCATGGGACCTATAACTATGAAAACAAATAAAACATATGAATTTTATTTCCTTCTTGCTCATGATTTCATTCAGCTCCAACATCAACTTAAACTTTATATTTTTAAAATAAGATGCAATGAAATATTCTACACCCTTTAAGATATTGGAACTCTTGGAAGAAAATTGGTTGTATTTTTTAATTTAGTGTATTTGTTAATATATTAGGAGTTTTGGATCGATTCGTAATATATAATTAGTATAGGTTATTAATTGTAAAGTTAACATGTTTGTTAACTTATTTGTTAGTTATTTATTAGATTTGTAAACATTAGCTTTTAGGATTATATAAAACAAACTGCTATATATTAAACGGTTTTTTATTGTGAAGATGGATCTTTATCTCAGGCAACACTCAGAGAAGTAGATCTTTAATTTTGGAATCGATGTATCAATTGATTCTATCTTGTTGAATCATTCCGTTTTCATCTTCATAGATCTTCTTGATCTTCATTCTCAGATTCTTAATCTTGTTAGTATTGATTTATTGAGTTTATTTTAGTTTTACATGTAATAATTAATTTTAAAAGATTTTTCTCTATGATGAAATTTATTAAAACTTATCTGTATAGTAAGATGAGATATTAATGTGAGCAATCTTAAGAAGGAATTCTTGGAGTAGGGTTTGTGACTAATCTCTTGCGCATAAAATAGAAAAGGAGTTAAGAGGTCGAGAACCGGCGAACTTACTTTGATACCTAAGTTACCAAAGTTTGAGAGGACGGAAATGAAGAACAAGAGAAATCTAGGGTTTGGTAATGAGATATTTTAGTTGCACAGTTATCTTGTTCTATTTATAAGATAGTGATGACAGTGATGGATTCATGATTCAGTAAGAGATAGTGCTTATCTTATAAGTGCTAAATTAATAATTTTTTTGCGTGTTATTACATAAAAAAATCAAAGCCTCATTCACAGTTTTTATAGAATTTCCGGCATTTTTCGATGACAATGGATGCTCAAGCCCCTAAATTCCCATTGGATGTCCCAGTTGAGGGGGAATTTTAGGAGATTTCAGTTTCTATGCCCTAACGGACTCAATTCTAAAACAATTATATTCTATCATCATCATTGATCTAGATGTATTCTTTAGTCAATGCCGCGTGATAATTTATTTGTCTCATATATAAATTACTCATAGTTTTTTTTTATGAAACTCGCGGGTTATTTGTTATTTTATAATATTAAAAATAAACTTTTGTAAGTATTATAATGAAGTTATTGTTCAACATTTTAATTATGACATGTGAAAGGTTAAAATTAACACTTTAAGGCATTCTAGCTTTGCAAGTACCTCTTGCCAATAAAATTTAATTGTCTAAAAGCAACCATAAAATCTACCATATAAATTAGAAGTTTCTAAGTAAATTACATTTTATATTATTTGATTTTTTTAAAATTTTTTAATTTTTTTTAATATCATTATAGAAATAAAAAAAAAACTATATAGTAAGTTTATTTTTGAACAATATAGTAAGAGTTTCAAAGTATAAAAAAATCCATGGAAGATGATGTATATCTAAAAGCATTGGTATGTGTGGATAAGGGGAAGAAGATGGTCCTCTTCCTACATGCTCTGCACATTTTCAGTTGAGATGAAGAAGCTAGAATTGAATTGAGAACATAATTAAATACGCATCTGCTATTTGCAATAATACAAACCAACTGCATTTTTTTTCATGAAAGATTGGGACGTGATTAAGTGGCTAGACATCCCAACTAAGAGGTTGGCACCCCTAACACACCAAATCAACCCGAAATATTATTAACAAAAAAAAAAGAAAATTAGAAAGGAAGAGAAAGAAAAAGGAAAAAGGTTCAAAACAGCGAAATTAAGGAAACCGAACATGAGCAACATTACAAAGGTCGACAAAAACAGACGATTGACAAAAATGAGGAGCCGAATGCCACCACGTAATAGCCGAAGCTGATTTGCCAAAACGAGCAAGCTGATCCGCCGCCGGATTACCCTCTCGATAGATATGAGAGATTCTGCAATTCATATTCGAGATCCTAGATAAACATTGAAGCCATTCCTGTCTAATTTTCCAGGGAGCCATAGAAATCTTTCCGTTTAGCATATCCACCGCATATGCGGAGTCCGATTCAATCCAAAGATTGTGCCACCCCCGTTCCCATGTAGATTCTACTGCGAAAATAATGGCAGACAGCTCAGCAATATGCGCATAGGAACTAGAGAGGTTAATAGCATAGCAGCCAATAACAAACCCACGAGAGTTTCTGAAAATCACACCATCCCCGGCGATACCCGGCGCACTGTCCGCCGCACCATCAAACCAACTGCATTTTATAATTATTTCGTTCGTTTTTTTCCCTCATTCTCCACTTCACATTTATAAATATTAATTTTTTAGCCAAAATTCGAAATATAATCCCTCTGGTTTCGTTAATTTGCAAATGGGATTTTGTGATTTTTTATTTAAGAAAAAAAACTAAGATAGGCTAATAAGAAAAACTACCATTCAATGATTCAACCAATCGCTATGGTATGAGTAACATAGTTTATTTGTCTAGAAACAAAAATAAACCTGTAAAGTTTAATATGGTTAAAGATGATCAAACAATTGTGAACAATGCAACTAAAACTAGTAAACAACTGAGCGTTGTATTAAATGTATCAACAACAAGTTTGGAGTCGGACTCTACGATGATATTAGAGAATCGATTAATGTTGGTCCCTTGTAAGGTTGCAAATATAGTTCCAAGGGGGGGTTAGGAACTATTTTACCTTTTTAAAATAATTTAGGCAGATTTCTTTTCTTTAAGAAAAGTTTATCTAACAGCGGCGCTTAGCACTCAGCAAGACACTGGCTTAGTCAACTAGTGACTAGGACAGCTTCGTTGCTTAAGTCAGGAAATAGCACTTAGAGTCTATTCCTGAACCTTCTCGTTGGTAGCGCACAACTCAGCTTGACCTCTTTTACTTGGTCAGTTTTAGTTTGTTTTAAGCAAGCAATGTAAATAAGGAGTTAAGGTTTAGAAATACTTCACTCAGCAGATTTATCCAGGTTCGGCTTCTTCTAAGCCTACGTCCTGTCCCCGGAACACTTCCGAGATTTCAAATCCTCTACTGAGCTCTTTAAAGGTAGAGCCTCAAACCTTTTACAATATCAGCAATTGAGTATGACAAGAGTACCTTCCTCTATACTTCTACTCAATCCTAATCTCTCCGCTGAGTACTTAAAACCGAGTACTCAGCCTCTCCTATCTACTTCTAGAAATGATAAAGATTTTTGTCATAAACAACAATTGCTAGAACACCTTAGATGATTGAAAAACAACCACTCTAGACTTTTACACAGATATGAAAATGTAGTGTAAGAATTTTGCTTTGCTTCTTGCTTGCAGAACTTGTAGAGATTTGGACAGCGTAATGGCTTGATCAAGTTCTGTGTTTAGTGAAGCTTGTGATGGCACTATTTATAGAGACGTCTGGCCATTCGGTCATTTCAAATTTCGAAATAACCGTTGGAGGGAAACGGCTATGTGTCGTTGTCATCCTGACTTGCACAGAGCTCTTGGCCAATCACAATCGTGTATCTTCTGTCCTCGGTCAGCACAGCAGATGGTCTCTCCTTTTATGGTAAAGTCAACTGGACAGCATACTGTGTCGTCTGAACTTTGCTAAAAGAAGAAACACTTTGTCTGGAAGTTTTCCTCTGCCGGTCTGCTGTCTTGTACGCTTTGTCGAGACTACTCAGCAGCTTCATTGTGAAGTTGTTCCTGAAGGACTTCTAGATCCTTCCGTTTGCTGAGTTGCGTTTTTGTCCAAAACGACAACGTCTTGACATACGCGGGCCGAGTGTAATGAGTTGTTTGACTTGGGCCTTGGCTTCCGTATTGGGCTTGGGCCTTCCAATCCTTATGACTTATAACATTTATACTCAACATTGAACAAACAAATTAGTAGAATAAATCAACGCATTTAAACTTAGTGTGTTTAGAATATGTATTCTAATTTATACTTAAACAATTTTGTCAAATCAAAATTATGTGGAAAGGTGTTTCAACAAACTCCCCCATTTTGATGTTGGCAAAACTGTTCAGCAGGGAACTCAGTATGAGCTCCCCCATGATAGTTGACCTTTTTAATTAAGTGAACTCCCCCGTAAGGACTGAACTACTGACTTAGTTTTATTCTAAACATTCTAAGGTTTAACTGAATAAGTCTAAGATCAGATTTTAGGTATAGGTCAGCTTATGGGTCATATTCTATTTTACTCAGAATTCAGCGGAAGTAATGTATAGTGACAGAGCGCGCTGAGCAAATTATTATTCAATGAGTTCTTTATCAGAATGTATCATAAGATCATAGTATGATGTCAAACATGTTATCAGCATATCATTTAGTCAATAAATATTATAAGTGTTAAGCATAGCTGATATAAACGAAGATACATAATAACTCAGTACTTAATAGCATATATCATAACTTAGTATTTGAATAAGAAAAGGAAGTATGATATATTGATAGAAGTCAGCAGTTGCACAACAAAAGAAATAAAATAGCAAAAATTAAGACCTAGCCTAACTATTTCTTTTTTCTTGCCCTGTGACTGACTTCTCTTGTACTGACGTTGCTCATGCTGAGCTCTAGCAGCTTGCGCTTTCTCCCCCGTTTTGTCAACTTCAGGGAGCTTAAACGCATCGGTTAAGACAGCGCGAGTCAGTTCTTGTGAAAGCTCTTTGAGTTTGTCAGCACTTTCATTTACCCCATCAAAAATGCCAATGCCATCAGCGGATACTTCGACTGGTATATGAAGATCAGCAGCACTGAGCATATTCACACTAAAGGCTTGTGCTTTGGCTTGCCAAATGAGAGCTTCAGTGAGACCAGCAAAGACTTGGTGGAAGGTTTTTAAGAGTGCTGAGTCATAATGATGACGCTGGATATTGTTATGACGGATGTGAGTGAAGGATTGCCGTGCAAGAGATAGCAACTCATTTTGCTTCATCGAGTCAGTATCCATCTCTTGCTTGTTGAGATTAAGGAGCCGAATGGCCTCACCAATTTGCTCGATTGAGCACTGACTATAGGATACCATTTGCTCATTTGTCTTAAGTTGCTCAGTATGAAGCTGAGCAAAGAGCATCTTGAGTTCTGAGGAAGTGGCATAGTCAGTGTTCACAGCAGATAACTTCTGAACTTGCTGATGGAGTGAGTTCAGATGTTGAATTGTTGACAGCTGTATCTCTGCCAACTTAGCAATGGAATCCTGCTTAGCTTGCTGGGCTTGTCATGACAGGACGACATTCAGCAAATCCTTGAGTCCCTTGACTTCGTTGAGAAGTAGAGTGACTTGAGAGAGCTGAGTTGCGGCAGGAATTGAAGATCCAGCAGCAGGCGAAGCGGAATGTTGAAGATCGTGGATGAGTGCTTGCATTGAGTCAAGGAGCTTTTTCCCGGACTCAGTGGTATCCCGATGTACATCAGTATGACCAGAAGAAAGTGGGGTGAAAGGAATACCTTGGTCAGTGACTGGATGACTTGGCTCAATCTGCACTTGAGTTGGAGGTAAGGTTGATTGATCAGCAGAGAGGTTGTTGATGATGGAAGTCATAACCCGAACACTGTCTATGCTGACGGCAGAGGGATGAGGAGTCAGCATTATGCTTGAGGAAACAGCATGGGCAGTGCTTGGTTCAACCTGACTTGTAGAAGTGGTTGAAGTGTTATGCTCGGCATGTTCCTGTTGAGAAGAAACAGAGGCTTGTTTTTCCAACGGCGTTGTAGTAGAGGAAGTTGAGGGCCGTTTGAAAAATTTTAATTGGACGGTAGAAGGATCCTTTGTTGTCTTGGAGAGGACAAGTTGAGGAATGGATGGTGGTTGCACAGGAGGGTCACTGACTATTACCTTACTGGCCTTAACCAGTTTTCGCCTTCTACGTGGTGGAGTGGTATGATGAGCAGGTTCCTTTTGCTCAGTCTGAATCTGGTCAGCTTGCTCTTCAACTTGTTCAACTCCCGCATCCAACTCAGTGTCAGGCTGCACAGCACCACCTGCTAACCCAGCGTCAGCGTCCTCAGCTTTAATTTCGCTGGCATATTCTTCAGACTCCTCAGCGTCATTCTGACCGCTGGTTTCATCATCTTCTTCTTCTTCCTCAGTATTATCTCCATCAAGTTCTTCCTCAACTTGGGAGATGAAGTGGTTATCTAACTGGACTTCAGTTCCCTCAGCATCAGTGCCTTGACATTGAGTGAAGTGAGAATCACCCGGTACAATAAAATCCGTCGGTATGACGTCGAGAGGGGCCAGTGTTGAAGACTTCTGCTTCTTCTGAGGGAGCTCAGCAGCTGCCTCAGTGTTAGGCTCATCTTGCCTGCTTCTCTTCTCAGCTGACTTTCCAGCTGACCTCTGCCTCTTTGCTGGAGACACAACATTACGTGTCTCAGCAGATTTTCTCTTGCGAGAAGCTGGGGCCTTTGTTCTTTGCCCTTTCTTAGGCTCAGCTATAGTCTCCTCAGTCTGATCAGCTTGGCCAGCAGCAGCAGCAGCTTTTCCTTTCTTCAAAGGCTGCCCATATTTCAGTGCCCTCAGCGAGGCCGCTGTGATTTCGATTCCTCTGAAAGATTCCTCACCTTCAAGGTCAATCTTGTGGTCGATGAGGATCCTGGTAATGATTGATCCCAACCTCATTGTACCCGTGCTGTGTAGGAACCCAGCAACTAGGAAGACGGGCATGTTGATGGGGGTGTACGTCAGCATGTGCCATATGAAGCACTGTTCAAAGTTCGTTGCTGAGGTCGTGCAGTTTATCTTAGGGTAAATGAAGTAGCTCAGCAGGTAGTGAGCCATCTTTTGGTGCTGTCCCATTGAAGATGCTGAGATCTCGCCTGAGTGACCCTCAGGTTTGCAGAAAGTATGGACGTAGTCGGTCTTGTCCTGATCTCCAGACTTCCTCAGCCTCACTCCCTCAGTTTTAAGTTGGAGGAGATTTCCCAAGTACAGAGGGTTGATGAAGATCGTCTTTCCTTTTACTTTAGTGCTTAGATAGTCAGGGGAGTCATTGGCAACCATGAGATTGTGGTAAAACTCCCTTACCAGGTCAGGATACGTTTCATCTCTGACGGAGAACAACCCAGTCCATTCGTTCTTTGCAATCCATTCGGCAAACGGTTGTTCATATTGGACGAAGTGCTCAGAAACCCATCTGGAGGGCTCAACTTTCCATTCGAGAACACTTTCGAAGACTTTGGAGTAGGTTCGTATTTTCACAGCTTTCTCTTTTTCAGAGTTTTGATCAGTTTTACCCTTGCTAGAGGTGGAAGGGTTTCGTGAAGGTTCATCGGAGCTGGACTTATTTTGGCCGGCACCGGAGACGTTGAAGGATAGCTTAGTCATGCTTCTAAGATGGAGAGAATAGAGGTATTTGAGAGAGAGAAATTTGGGTGATTTCGTAGCCTTAAAGATTTGTTGAGCGTAAGGAGTAAAAGATGGGGAATTGCCCATGATTTATAGATGAGTTGAACGGTGTGGATCTTAACCAAATCCATGTGTCAGTTGCCTTGGGATCATGTACCGACAGGGATCCTGGCATTTATGACACACTACGGCGAATACGTCATCCTAGGTTATACGCGTGCTTGGAATTTATGCTAACGGATTAATCACTCAGTATTTAGAATGTCAAGCGTTTGATATTCTGAGAGGTCAGTGCATTATTTAAGGATGATTTTAAGTTCAAGTTCTAAACTAATTTACTCAGTGTGCAAGTTTACTCAGTATTGTATATTCAGTCAGTTTCAAGAGATACTCAGCAAACAATAAATCATTCAGCATGTAATTCACTCAGCATTCAATATTCATTTAGCACAGGAATTTACTGAAGAGGATTAAACATACCAATTGCTTCTCTCAGTATGCTGAACTGCTCACGAGCCAGTGGCTTCGTGAAGATATCCGCCAGCTGTTCGTCCGTTGGGACATATGTCAGCTTAATTTCTTTCTTAAGTACATGATCTCTGATGAAATGATGTCTTATGCTGACATGCTTCATCCTGCTGTGCTGGATTGGGTTCTTTGAGAGGTCAATTGCACTCTTGTTGTCGCATTTGACTTCAATTGTCTTTATTTGAACACCATAATCTTCAAGCTGTTGCTTAATCCAAATGACTTGAGCAACACAGCTTCCAGCAGCAATGTACTCAGCTTCAGTTGTGGACAGGGCTACTGACGCCTGCTTCTTGCTGAACCAAGATACAAGACAGCTTCCTAGGAATTGGCATCCTCCAAAGGTGCTTTTTCTTTCCAGCTTGTCTCGTCCATAGTCAGCGTCAGTGTATCCGATGAGTGTAAAGTCATGAGTATTTTGATACCACAGACCTGCATTTACTGAGCTTTGCAAATATCTAAGGATCCTTTTTACAGCTATCTAATGGGATTCCTTAGGGTTAGCTTGATATCTAGCACAATAACATACTGAGAACTGAATGTCCGGTCTACTTGCTGTTAAGTAAAGTAAAGAGCCAATCATA
Organism: Euphorbia lathyris; assembly: GCF_963576675.1. Classification (NCBI taxonomy): domain Eukaryota; kingdom Viridiplantae; phylum Streptophyta; class Magnoliopsida; order Malpighiales; family Euphorbiaceae; genus Euphorbia; species Euphorbia lathyris. The sequence goes on from NC_088910.1 coordinate 97,007,276, forward strand.
CCTCGGTATAACTTGCTGTCTACTGACTTACCATTTTCATCGGCACAAAGGACAGTGTCAGTGCCTATAGGAGTGGATATTAGCTTACAATGTTCTAGTTCATATTTCTTCAATATCTCCTTGGCATATTTAGCTTGACTTATGAATATGCCATTCTTTCCTTGCTTAATTTGAAGTCCGAGGAAGAAGTTGAGTTCTCCCATCATTGACGTTTCGAATTCAGTCTGCATTTGTTTGCTAAATTCCTTGCACATAGATTCATTAGTAGCACCAAATATAATATCATCCACATATATTTGTGCCAGCAGGGTATCTTTACCCTTTCTCTTAATGAATAAGGTTGTATCAGCTTGACCCCTGACGTAACCTCTAGTCAGTAAGAAGTTGGTCAGCCTCTCATACCAAGCACGTGGTGCTTGCTTGAGTCCGTACAGAGCCTTTTTGAGTTTGTAAACATGATTTGGGAACTTAGGGTCCTCAAACCCTGGAGGCTGATTTACATAGACCTCCTCGTCTATTACTCCATTAAGAAAGGCACTTTTGACATCCATTTGAAACAGTTTAAAGTTCATGTAAGATGCATATGCACATAAAATCCTAATAGCTTCTAGCCTTGCCACTGGGGCAAAAGTCTCACCGTAGTCTATACCTTCTTGCTGACTGTAGCCCTGAGCTACAAGTCTTGCCTTGTTTCTGACTACGTTTCCTTGCTCATCTAGCTTGTTCCTGAAGACCCATCTTGTTCCAATGGTCTTTTGGCTTCTAGGATGTGGCACTAGCTCCCATACATTATTCCTCCTGAACTGATTGAGTTCCTCTTGCATGGCATTCATCCAGTATTCGTCATCCTCAGCTTCGGCAAAGTTCTTCGGCTCAAGTACTGAGACAAAAGCTACATTGCCGAAATATTTCCTTAGTTGATTTCTTGTCATCAGCGTATTTCCAGCTGAGTCAAGAATTGCATTTTCTAAATGCCCTCTTGGGACTCTTATCTCCTTTGGTAGACTTGTGTCTTGATCTATCTGTGTTTCAACATTCTCTGCAGAAGTAGATGGGTCAGTGAAAGTAATTTTAGGTTCACTCTTACTTTTGGTCAGCCGTTTTATGAAGGACTCAGTGGCTGGTTCTTGATCAGCAGGTGCTGAGTTTAGTTCATCTTCTGTCAGCGGCTGGTATCTTCCTGCAGGGTTAGTTTCATCGAATTGCACATGTATAGATTCTTCTAATACTTGAGTTCTCTTATTAAAAACTCTGTATGCTTTGCTGTTTGTTGAGTAGCCTAGAAAGATAGCCTCATCAGCTTTTGAATCAAATTTGGCTAAGCTATCTTTGGTATTTAAAATAAAACACCTACAACCAAAGGCACGAAAGTATCCAATGCTGGGCTTTCGTCCTTTCCAAAGTTCATATGGGGTTTTCTTAAGTATAGGTCTAACTAAAGCCCTATTCAGAATATAGCATGCTGTGTTGACAGCTTCTCCCCAAAAATACTTTGGAAGCCTATGCTCATCCAGCATTGTCCTAGCAATCTCAACCAGAGTTCTGTTCTTCCTTTCAACAACCCCATTTTGCTGAGGCGTTCGAGGAGCAGAGAAATTGTGGTCAATGCCGCTGGCTTCACAGAATTCAACAAACTTTTGGTTCTTGAATTCTCCACCATTATCACTACGGATATGAGCTAATTTTAGGTCTTTCTCATTTTCAATTTTTCTAACCAAGTTTGAAAATGTCTCAAAAGTCTCATCCTTACTGGTCAGCAGGATAACCCATGTGTACCGAGAGAAATCATCTACAACAACCAAGGAAAACCTTCTTCTACCCAGACTCAGCGGCTGGACTGGACCAAAGAGATCCAAGTGTAGCATTTCTAACGGACGTTTAGTTGAGACAATGTTTTTACTTTGAAAAGATTGCTTGGTTTGTTTTCCAACTTGGCAGGCATGGCATAATTGATCTCTTTGAAATTTAAGTTCAGGCAGTCCCTCAACCAATTGCTTTCTTGCTAATTTGGCCAGGAGGTCCATGCTTACATGACCAAGTCTCCTGTGCCATAGCCAGAAATTTTCTTCCTTTGTGACTAAGCATACAGTTTTTGAAAACTTCTTTTCGAGGTTTAGCATAAAGACATTGTCTATCCGAGGGGAAGTTAAAATTAACTCATTTGATTTTCCCTCATATATTTTACATCCAGTTTCGTTAAATATAACTTTTCTTCCATTATCACATAGCTGAGCTACGCTGAGTAAGTTATATTTGAGTCCGCTGACTAGGGAGACAGATTCAATAGTGGGATTACCTCCAATGGTGCCTGATCCTACTATTTTACCTTTTTTGTTGTCTCCAAAACTTACGCTTCCTCCTCGTTTACGTTCGAACATGATGAATTGGGTTTCATCACCCGTCATATGCCTTGAGCATGCGCTGTCAATATACCACATTTTTTACTTCTCGGCACATCTCAGGCTTACCTGCATTGTAATCAGTTTCCTTTAGGTACCCAATTCTTTTTGGGTCCTGACTTGTTAGGTTCAACAGGTAAAGCATCATATTTTATTTTATGGCGGCATACATGGACAGTATGGCCATTCTTTCCACAGAAGTCACAACTGACCTTCTGTTTAGGATTTTTTACTGACTTGTCAGCACCCCAGTGCTGAGCGTGCCAGCACACTTTAGTAGTGTGTCCTAACTTCCCACAAAAATCACATTGGACTTTTCGCTGGGGATTTCTTCTCTGCTGAGTACCTTGGTACTGTGTACCTTGATACTGAGTTCTCAGTGGAAAATTGTTTTTGTTTGGAACCTTTAATTGGTTCTGAATGGTTGTGACATCCTTCCTCAGTTTCTTTGAAACTGACTGGACTTCAGAGACAGATTCATGAATGATTTTCATATTTTCATGCAAAACTGAGTTGTCTTGAAGAAGGTATCTGAGGTCACTCAGTTTGACCTCTTCTACTTCATCACAGCGCCGGCTGAGTGCTTTAATCTTCCTATTACACTTTTTAACAAGTGTATAGAGATCACTCAGGGCGTTACCCATTTCATTTCTGAGTTGAGAGAGTGAGATTACCTCATTAGATTGCTCCTCATTATCTGACTCATCAGATTGGTCAGCATGCTCAGAAATGCATGGCTCAGCAAGTTCGTCAGCCATAAAGCATATCTTCGTTGACTCGGTGGCCTCAGTTTATGTTGATGAAGATTCATCACTGTCACTCCAAGTAGCCACCATTGCCTTCTTCCCACTTTTCTTGTCTTTCCTCAGCGTGGGGCAGTTTGACTTAATATGGCCATCTTGGTGGCACTCAAAGCATATAATGGGCTTTGAGTTGTCCTTTCTGTATTTGCTGTCGCTTGAGTCAGCCTTATACTTATCAAACTTTTTGTAAGGCTTTTTGGAATATTTGTCGTTCTTCCTAAACATCCTCTTCATCTTTCTTGTGAACATAGCCATCTCCTCATCATCAGTTGAACTCCCGTCAGTGGAGTCAACCTTCATGACAAGTGACTTCTGCTTCTTGTCATCAGATTTTTCCTTCACCTCAAAGTTCTTGATTGATATCTCATGGGTCAGCAATGAACCGATGAGTTCGTCATATTTGTAGGTGGTTAAATCCTGAGCTTCCTCAACTGCTGTCTTCTTTGCTTGCCAGTCTTTTGGAAGACTCCTGAGTATCTTTTTGACTTGTTCTTCCTCAGTGAAGATTTTCCCAAGTCTCTTGAGCTCATTAATGATGTTGGTGAACCTTGCGTTCATGTCTGAAATGCCCTCATCATTGTTCATCTCGAACAGCTCGTACAGTCTCATCTGCTGATTCACCTTGGATTCTTTTACTTTGTTTGTTCCCTCGTAGGTGACTTCCAGCTTTTTCCAGATCTCTTGTGCCGACTCACAACCTGAGATTTTGTTATATTCTGCAGCATCGAGCGCACAGTGAAGCATATTAATAGCCGAAGCATGGTTTTGAAGCTTCTTAAGATCATCCTCTGTCCATTCAACCTCAGCTTTAACAACTGACTGGCCAGCAACAACTTTCACAGGTACAAACGGGCCTTGGACTATAGATAGCCAGGCACTCATGTTTGTAGCTTGAATGAAGTTTTTCATCCTATTCTTCCAAAAGGTATAGTTTGACCCGAAGAATAGGGGAGGCCTGGTAATGGACAGCCCCTCAGGTAATATCTGAGTTGTCTGGTTTCCAGGGAGAAACCGAGTGCTGTTTTCGCCCATGGTATGGATCAACTCAAGGTTGTTAGACCTTTAGTAATGAGCTTTTAGGCTCTGATACCACTTGTTGGTCCCTTGTAAGGTTGCAAATATAGTTCCAAGGGGGGGTTAGGAACTATTTTACCTTTTTAAAATAATTTAGGCAGATTTCTTTTCTTTAAGAAAAGTTTATCTAACAGCGGCGCTTAGCACTCAGCAAGACACTGGCTTAGTCAACTAGTGACTAGGACAGCTTCGTTGCTTAAGTCATGAAATACCACTTAGAGTCTATTCCTGAACCTTCTCGTTGGTAGCGCACAACTCATCTTGACCTCTTTTACTTGGTCAGTTTTAGTTTGTTTTAAGCAAGCAATGTAAATAAGGAGTTAAGGTTTAGAAATACTTCACTCAGCAGATTTATCCAGGTTCAGCTTCTTCTAAGCCTACGTCCTGTCCCCGGAACACTTCCGAGATTTCAAATCCTCTACTGAGCTCTTTAAAGGTAGAGCCTCAAACCTTTTACAATATCAGCAATTGAGTATGACAAGAGTACCTTCCTCTATACTTCTACTCAATCCTAATCTCTCCGCTAAGTACTTAAAACCGAGTACTCAGCCTCTCCTTTCTACTTCTAGAAATGATAAAGATTTTTGTCCTAAACAATAATTGCTAGAACACCTTAGATGATTGAAAAACAACCACTCTAGACTTTTACACAGATATGAAAATGTAGTGTAAGAATTTTGCTTTGCTTCTTGCTTGCAGAACTTGTAGAGATTTGGACAGCGTAATGGCTTGATCAAGTTCTGTGTTTAGTGAAGCTTGTGATGGCACTATTTATAGAGACGTCTGGCCATTCGGTCATTTCGAATTTCGAAATAACCGTTGGAGGGAAACGGCTATGTGTCGTTGTCATCCTGACTTGCACAGAGCTCTTGGCCAATCACAATCGTGTATCTTCTGTCCTCGGTCAGCACAGCAGATGGTCTCTCCTTTTATGGTAAAGTCAACTGGACAGCATACTGTGTCGTCTGAACTTTGCTAAAAGAAGAAACACTTTGTCTGGAAGTTTTCCTCTGCCGGTATGCTGTCTTGTACGCTTTGTCGAGACTACTCAGCAGCTTCATTGTGAAGTTGTTCCTGAAGGACTTCTAGATCCTTCCGTTTACTGAGTTGCGTTTTTGTCCAAAACGACAACGTCTTGACATACGCGGGCCGAGTGTAATGAGTTGTTTGACTTGGGCCTTGGCTTCCGTATTGGGCTTGGGCCTTCCAATCCTTATGACTTATAACATTTATACTCAACATTGAACAAACACATTAGTAGAATAAATCAACGCATTTAAACTTAGTGTGTTTAGAATATGTATTCTAATTTATACTTAAACAATTTTGTCAAATCAAAATTATGTGGAAAGGTGTTTCAACAATTAATACAAAGGGCTTCTACAATTTTGAGAGATCCCCAAAATGACCTTTGAGCCACTTCCAACACCTTCACGAGAAGAGTCTCGAACGAGAAAACCAAATAATCGCACACAAGTTTGCAAAAAGAGCCGCATCAACATTACCTTTAAGGAACCCAACATGTGGCTTGGATCAACAGTTGATAGATGGATCTGGATGGCGAGTTGGCAAGAACTGAAACATCTTTCCTTCAGCATCATATTACTCAGTGAGAAAGCCAACAGAGAGACTAACTGAGATTTTTGCTGGCATCAATGGAGTTTTCCAAACAACATTGTTCTAGTGGCGCCAAATGCTCCATATGATTATACAAGAATTCGCAACTACATGACTTCGGTTTAAAACATCAAATTAAGTTGTGAAAGATTCCACTCTCTGGACAAACAAATTTAAATGACACGATATCCATCAATCAAGGGCAAATTTAGAGTCAATAAATGTATGCAAAGTATGTTCGCTTACCTCTTGACAATGTCAATATAAAAATCATTGATTTTGCGGATGAAAAACTTATTTAAAAAAATAAAATCATATACACTCATTTGCAAAACAATACCATCAAATTATAGTTGATTACATGTGTTTTTAGTCCATCAATTGCAACACATGAAAAATGGATGCATAAGTAAGGACATATCTAAGAAGAGATTAATAGGTGTTGGCCCACAAAATAAAAATTTTATTTTTAAATTTATCTAAATAAAAAAAACATATAATAAAGTTAATATAAAGTTCAAAGAAAATTGTTTACACGTCGTGTTGCCAAACCACACGCCGAGTGAGATGAATAAGTTCTTAGATATACAGGCCAAATGCCACTCCACACAGTGTGTGGAGTGCAGTTTGAACTCTCTGCCGAAATAGACTAATTCACATGATGAGTGGCCTAACCCACATGCCATGTGAAATATAAAATGATGAAGCATTAGTACGTAAAAAGGAACCACGACGCGTGGCTTATCTCACACATCGTGTGGAACAGATCTCCAAGAGCCAATTCGTGCACGACTCAAAGATTATAGAAAATCGGGACGCATCAATAAGAACCAAACCGAACCAGTATCTCACCTTTGAAGTGTGACACCTTATTTACATATGTGCACAAGCCATCCATAACTCATTACTCACTAACCCAAGAAAATAGGTAGGGTGGGATGAAATGGAAGCAAAATTAGGAGAAGTTGATGAATTCAAGGATAAATGCAAGAGTAGGAAGAAGATGAGAGTGAATTAAGGAGTGGAAAGAGTGGGAAGCCACCCATATCCTGAAAAAGTCGATAAATAAGATCCAAAACATTATTTCCAGAGTCTAACCAACAATTAAAAAAAACAACTAAGTTATGTCAAAATCTCTCTAGAGTTCCAGCTTTGTTCTTTTTAGTTCCTAGCCTTATTATCATCCTACAAGCCCTTTTCTAGTCTCGGTCTACTCTTTAGCCACTCATTCTTAAGTTCATTACATTCTATTAGTAATCCCGAGTCCAAAAGTCACCATTTTCACAGCTCAAGATCCATTAGAATCAGTTTCTGTTCATTTTTCTACAATTTCCCAACAATTTCTTTCTTACATTTTAGACCCTTCACATCCCGTTTCTGTTCTCAATTTTTATAACTCGTTCTCAATGTCCTGAAATTGATTTTAGCCTTTCGTTTTGCCTTATTTTGTGTCCTAAAATCTGTTTTACAAGTCATTTTTTGCACCCTAAATCATTTACATATTGTTCCCAATTTTTACATATTTTTCCCACTTATTCCATTATTACGTTCTCCATTTTTATACACACTTGTTCCCGGGATACTAAACTTCATTTCAGTCCATCGTTTCGCTTCATCTCGTGCCTGAAAACCAGTGTACGATTCATCCAAAGTCAACCCAAATTTTTTTATTCTTTCCATTTTCAATCCTTTCAATACTGTTCAAAGCAGAAACCCGCAGATGAATCAGTCATGCTCTTTTCCATCCTCTCGAAGTGCTCATAGTATTCGCATATCCAAAGCCAACCGTAGCTCAATGCCTCCTCGAGATAGCTAATTGTGGCTCCGAGTTTTTCGTTTCAATTTCTAATTTAATTTCTTTTATTGTAATTATCATAATTCAATTCATGCTCATGTTATTTATTTGTTTACACTCAATTTTGCAATTAGTTTAACTATATGTTGATATAGAGATTCATTCAACAGAAATTATTTGCTTTGAACATTTATATTCAGACCATTTTTACATCAAATCCCGTGTCATGCAATTAAATCAATAAATGGAGCTGCCAGATATCGAACTGTAGACCATTTAGTCAAACTGAATTTGATACTATTATCATGGAACCAATTGAATTAAAAGCTCAAACTTATAGTTAAGACTCATTCATAGATTTTATCTGATAAAGAGAACACTGGAAATTTTTATTAAAGTTTTGTACAAAGTTTAATTTTTTTATGCAAAAACACCTAATAAATAGTGGATTGCTAAATACCACTCCCTAATTACTTATTACCACCCTTTTTGGATGCTTTTGCCCAATATAGAAGGAGTGAGGATCTTCGTTGTGCACAAAGATTAAAAAAAGACCTAGATCAGGCAGACAACGAAACGTACCTATTGCAATAAATCCCGCATAACCAGATCTAAGACTTTGCTTTTCTTTGAGTCTTCAATTGAGTAATTTCAATACATAAAGGGACTAAAACTGATAAAAAAAACATTGAATATTAACATAGTTTATTGCAAAATTTACTTTAAGAAAATATTTTAAAGTATATTTAACATTTCAAATCAAATTCACAGGTACTTAAATTAAATAAACAAATAAGGAGTGAGGGATTTATGATCCTTAGTACATTACTCTTAGAATGTGGTTTTAGTATTCGATTTAGGTTTAACGTCGGGAGTCCACTTTGGTCCAAATATTTTGGTAGAACTTCGATGTTTGGAGCCTCGAGTCGGAACAACATGTCCTTTAGAAAGTTAGAAACTTTCTCTCTCTAGAATTTATAAAACCTTCTCTTTCTCTCTCTAGTACTTTCTTTCTTTCTATCTCTCTCTTTATTTCTTTCTTACTTACTTTCTCTCACTAACCCGCACTCTCTTTAACTTTGGTTTCTTTGATTTGAGGATTTGAGTTCTTATTTATAAGGATCCAAATCTCCAAAAAGGAGATGAGACCTGAGGCCTAAAAAATGGAGGCCTCAATATAGAGGTCCCAAAACGGTGGCCGCCTCATGGTGGCCCTATAACCGTGGCTGAGAATCTCAATGAAGAGGGTTCGCTATATGAAAGTCTCGAAGGATAGGCCTGCTGCATGGTGGCCCCGATAAAAGGGTCATCCTATGGAGATTCCATAAAACATGGTTGTCATGTCCAAAGAGGGGATCAATTATTTTATGTGATTCATGTTGTGTTGGTAAGACACATCATTTTTCTTTTCCAAAATTCAATTTTGTTGCTTATGGTTAGTTGAATTTAATATGTTCGGATGTGTGGGGCCAATGCCTATCACTTCTCATGACAATTTCATTTTTTGTCTTATTCTATGATCATTATAGAAAATTCTCTTAGTTATTCTTTGTGAGATATAAGTCCAAAGTGTTAAGTATTTTTTTTATCAAATTCAAACACTTTTTAGGAAGTATTTTAATCGGCCTATTGATACGGGTCAAAAAACTTTATATTTAGGTATGGTTTTTAGGGTAATTTCACTTAATTTTTGATAAATAAGCAAATATTTCTTGCACTTTTATGCATTTATATCAGTTATTTAGTTTTTGCACTTGTTTTAGCGTTTTTTATAGTTTATGACTTTTCTAAGTGTTTTTGGACGAAATAGTGTCAAAACAGCACACGTTTGAACTTCACCTAATTTATTTTAGCTAATTGATTCACCAAAAGTCGCACCAAAATGAGTTTTTACTCAAATTCGAAGACTGGTGGATCAATTTAGCCTTTGGACTAATGATTTTTGGAGTTTAATATGTGTGTGCAGGTCAGACGTGGGCGAAAATAGTAGAAAATCGTGTCTTAGAGACCTCTAGGGGCAGTTCGGCGAGTTGGGTAAAACTAGCCCACCGAGCTGGCCTACGGAAGTCAGCTAAAAAGCTTATTTGCAAAAATAGGATTAAAATTCTTGTCGTTAGAAAAATTAAAAACTTTTAAATTGATATTGTCAGTTTGATGATCTTAAAATAGAAAATTTTAAAAATTAAATTTGTTACTACTATATTTATCATAGAATCATAATTATTTCGGTTTTCCAAAATCAAATTTTTCGAAGATTTCTTTTTCTAAACATTGACATTCTCTTTTAATCAAATAACACTTAATTAATCTCAAAATAAAAATAATAAAATTATTTAAAATATCATCAATTTTTTATTTTTTATTTTTACAATAAAAATAACCGCAATGATCCATCTATAAATCAATTACCACAAGAGATTATATTTGGAATTTGGGCTAGTGTGTTTCCTTTCCCTTAAGCTAATTTCTAACATGACTTCTAGAATACCATATGTTTCTTCACAAGTATGAAAAAGTAAAGTGTTGTTATTAGGAGTATACATATATATACATATATATACAAATATCAAGAATTTTCACATGTACCTTAATAAGTAAGTGAATTTACTCATTCACCGTTAGATATAGGCTTATTAAATCTAAGCCTTAGGATGCTTTGAATCTCCACCTTAGGATTCCAATAAATCTATTACTCATTCACCGTTAGATATAGGCTTATTAAATCTAAGCCTTAGGATGCTTTGAATCTCCACCTTAGGATTCCAATAAACCTATATCTAACGGTTAATGAGCAAATTCTACATGTTAATTAAGGTGTATGTGATCAAGACTGTACAAATATATAGCATCACATTAATTAAAAAAATATTACTAAAACAAACTAAAAAATAAAAACTGATAAGGAGAAAATGAAATTTATAATTGGAGATACCCTTAATTAACTACATATAAAAAACTATAAATAATCACGTGATTATACAATTTTTATAGAAATAAAAAAAAATTACTTTCTTTCATAAAATAGTGTTTGGGGCCTTTATTATGAATAGCTTTTCCGGAAAAGCGTTTACAAATTTAAAAAAGAAAACAAAAGAGTGCAGAAAATTGTTAGTAAAGTTAGAAGAAGAGACAAGAAGTTCAGATGAGAGGTTCCAAACTAAAGTAAATAAAACTCATCAAATCACAAACTGCCAGCAAAAATTGCAAAATGCAGATTCGAAATTCAAATAGAAATAATGTATCTTCATGGTAACCAAAATTCACAGGAATATGTACCCAAAAATATCATAGGAATAAATCATTGAGTTACCTAAACAAACAACAACTTGGGTCAATTTTAGATATTATCATGAAACAAAAATATTTTGTTCCTTTATTCTGCACCAACGGCATGTAAATTGATTCTAAAAAAGATTTCATATATTTTTATAATTTAATAATAGAATTTGAGATTAATAATTTTAAATTTGGTAAAATATTTTATTTTTTTATCCAACTCGTACAAAATACAGTATATTTTTTAAATTTTTTTTAAAAAATTCATGTTTAACCATATATTTGTGATCTGTTACTAATTAGTGATAAAATAACATACATGTGAAGCATAAATAATAAGATTCATGACCGAGAAGACAATTTGATTGATAATTTCTGCAATTAACCCAACTTGTCAACATTAAGGGTGAAATTGCTCTTGATTGTCAATGTTAAGGGTAAAATTGCATCATTTTAGACGTTAGAGGTAAAATTGCTCCTAAATATAAACATGAGGAGTATTTTTGTACCTTATCCCTAAAAACATTGGTATGTTACGGCTATTAATTTTGGGTTAGTTACAAATAATTACCATTTGGCTTGACCGATTTGTATATCGGTACCTGTGGTATTATTATTTTTGCAAATATAACCTTGCAAAATTTTATATGTTTTTTAATTTGCCAAATTTGGCCGATAACGACTCAAAATGAAATTTTTCAAAAATTAAAGTTGTTTGGTATCGTATTTACTATGAAACCATATTTTTAATTTTTCAAAATCATCATTTTTGAAGTTTTCTCTCTCTAAACATCATCGTTCTGTCTCATAAAAAAAACAACACCTAAATATATATAAACCCACCTATATATATATATATATATATATATATATATATATAGGAGGGCTCTTGTGAGAACCCTTTCTTAGGTGAGGACACTTGAGAACCACCTAAAACTACGTAGTTTTGAGTCTAAAAATTTTAAAAAAAATGCTGCTGCCATGGGGGTTTGAACCTTGGACCATTTGTTTACACTCCTTATTACTTACCACTGAACTAATTACTTTTATTTGTGTTATGTCGCGCGCTGATTAATATACCACTGTACTTCTAGCTTCTATTGTTTAATATTTGACGCATGCACTTATTAATATCGATTAAATGTGCATTATAATGAATTATTAATAGAAAAAAAAAAAGAAACGTGCATAATAATTAATTATTAATAGAAAAAAATCAAGAACATGCTCTAATTTCTTATTTATTTAATTCCTCCATATTTTTGTAATTTATGTTTTAAAATGTTAAGGACGATGTTCTAAATATTGTTTAATATTTGACGCATGCACTTATTAATATCGATTAAATATGCATAATAATGAATTATTAATAGAAAAAAAAGAAATATGCATAATAATGAATTATTAATAGAAAAAAAGAAATATGCATAATAATGAATTATTAATAGAAAAAAAATATAAGAACATGCTCTAATTTTTTATTTAATTCCTCTATATTTTTGTAATTTATGTTATATAAGAAAATATACGTTATGTTTTTTCGAACATGAGTTATAAATTATATTATAGAACAAATGAAAAAACGATCCAGATATTTACTGATTTTTTTTAAAACATTATACTTAATTTTTGGAACATAAACTATAAACTTTAGAACATGTGTTATGTTTTTAGAACATGCGTTACGTTTTTTCGAACATGAGTTATAAATTATATTATAGAACAAATGCAAAAATGATCGAGATATTTACTGATTTTTTTAAACATTATACTTAATTTGGAGAACATAAATTATAAAGTTTAGAATTATGTAACATTATTTAGAACATCGTCCTTAACATTTAAAAACATAAATTACAAAAAATATAGAGGAATTAAATAAATAAAAAATTGGAGCATGTTTTTGGATTTTTTTGTTCTATTAATAATTCGTTATTATGCACATTTCTTTTTTTTCTATTAATAATTTATTATTATGCACATTTAATCGATATTCAATAAGTGTATATGTCTAATATTAAACAATAGAAGCTACATGGATAATGGTATATTAATCAGCGCGCTCCATAATGGATAAGGAAAACAATTGTTGTTTAAAAAAACAGTAAATATATAGACCATTTTTGCATTTGTTCTATAATATAATTTATAACTCATATTCTAAATAACATAACGTATGTTTTAAAGTTTATAATTTGTGCTCCAAAAATTAAGTATAATGTTCTAAAAAAACCAGTAGATATCTGGATTGTTTTTTCATTTGTTCCAAAAATATAATTTATAACTCATGTTCGAAAAAATATAACACATGTTCTAAAAAACATAACGTATGTTCTAAAGTTTGTAGTTTGTGTTCCAAAAATTAAGTATAATGTTCTAAAAAAATCAGTAGATATTTGGATCATTTTTTCATTTTTTCCAAAAATATAATTTATAACTCATGTTCGAAAAAACATACACATGTTCGAAAAAACATAACGTATGTTCTAAAAAACATAACGTATGTTCTAAAAAATATGTCGTACATTCTAAACTTCATAGTTCGCGTTTTAAAAGTTAAAATATATGTTGTTTCAAAAAAAAAAGTTAAATCATATGTTATAACGTATATTTAAAAAAATATATTTTCTTATATAACATAAATTATAAAATATAAAGGAATTAAATAAATAAGAAATTGGAGCATGTTCTTGAATTTTTTCTACTAATAATTCATTATTATGCACATTTTTTTTTTCTATTAATAATTCATTATTATGCATATTTAATCAATATTAATAAGTGCATGCGTCAAATATTAGACAATGAAAGCTACAGTGCGATGATATATTAATCAGCGCGGCACATATTACACAAGGAAAGTAATTGGCTCAGTGGTAAGTAATTTGGAGTGTAAACAAATGGTCCAAGGTTTGAAACCCCATGGCAGCAGCGTCTTTTGTTTAATTTTTAGACTCAAAACTACGTAGTTTTAGTGGTTCTCACCTAAGAAAGTGTCCTCACCTAAGAGGAGGTTCTCACTTGATCCCTCCCCTATATATATATATATATATATATATATATATATATATATATATATATACAAATTTTAATTACAAAAAATAAATATTATATTTAAAAATAAATAATATATAAATTTATTAATTAGTATTAATAGGCAGTCGAGCTGGACCGGCCCGTGCTATTTTTATTAATCCCAAGCACGCCCAAAAAATAAGCGGGTTTTAGCAGGCCTGGTCCGGAGTTCAAATTTCATTGTCCAAGCCCGACCCAAAGGGCATGTGCCTGGGTGGACTAGGCGGGTACCCAGACCCGTGGACAGGTCTACACCTAAATGACCTCAAACCTAAAAAGTTGAAAATTAAAGTTGCTTAAACTATCATTTAACTCTTGAAAATTTTCATTTCGAAGTCGTTATCGACCAAATTCTGATAAAACGAACTCAAATGCAAATTTTTGCAAACCACACAATTGCGTTTGCAAAATTTTACAAACCACTAGGTTGCATTTGCAAAAAAAAAAATATATGATTGGTATCGGTCTGCAAATCGGTCAAACCATAAGATAGTTATTTGTAATTAACCCTAATTTTTTTTAATAATTCATATTCTTAATTACCTTCTAAAAAACGTCGTATAGACATTCTATAACTTCGGTCTTTATTAATATATAAGAATATATTTAAACAATGAAAATTATTTTAGGCTTTTATCAATGCATAGAAATAAAAGAAAAAATAGTAAACATATGTCTATTCATTCAAGTAAAAACAAATGTTTTAAAATGCACGTTGGCGTCGGTTACTCCTTGTCAAACTAATAGTAAAATCATTACCGACTTTTATCATTTCATTAGTTTTACTTCTTATGTGGAACTACATTCAACATCCGAAAATACTTCTAGAGGAATAAAAATGGAGTCTCCATCTATGATCTTAAAATGGATCAAGAACTTTGTTTAATCATATGTAGTTATCCAGTAAATCCAGCGCAAATTATTCTATTTTGATCTTCCAACTAATATTCAGGAACCATTTCAATATTATTCTATATGTACTTCCCATCGGGCCTTCAAAATATCAGATGCCCTTTCAATACAACTTATTAAGGAAAAATGAATACACTTAGTTATATTTGCCCAAACATGTAAATATAAACTCACAGTACTAATATCTAATAACTGTTCAAAATAAACTGAATAAGCTTAATGGACAATGCTAATTATCAAGAGTATTAATAATGATAACCTTTTACCTGATTTGGCTTACGTGTCTAAGCTGTGATGATGATCCAACGCCGTAATGATCATAGAAAACATTATGCAGGTCAGACGGAGCAGGAGTCTGATAAACCCGCTCTGATATCTAAGCCAGTTTATCATTAGAACTGACCGGAAGTATAAGAACTAGTTTAGATAGTAGTTAACGTACCGAACCTTGTGCTTATACATGTCTATTTATAGTATTCTATTAGGTTTAAGATTGCCACATCCTTAAGAATCCTTATGGGGCTAGGATTCCCAATCCATTAAGGAGCCCGATCTTGGGAGGAATCTTTTGTCACAGAGGATTCCAGAAGATTCCTTTATGTCTTGAGGTCTGAATCCTGTTATTCGCATTGAGCTACTATTCGGTGGGCTTGGGCCACCATAGACACAATCGGGTTGCTGAAGTGAGTCACGAGCCGTCTTGGATGTTGGTTGGGCTTTTATTATATTTTGACTTCGATCGTAATTTGGATGGTGATGACGTCATATGTGTGACATCATTTAGCATGATATCAGATGTCCCCCGCCTCGTAGTCTTTAAGACATTATTTTAGGGTTCTTTTGTAAAATAAACCTTTTCCAAAAGGTGTATTTTGTTTTTGTTTCAAACCATAGTCTTTTTGAAGTCATCATCGGATCACCTATAGCTTTATGACGTGTCCTTCTAGGGGTGGGCCTAGAATCTCGTTTTTGGTGGTTCTTTAACGAGAACGCCAGTTTCTATGTTGAAGCCATTTCAATTTCCCTCAAGTCTTTTCGGTGTCCTTCTTCTCCTTTATCTTCTTCTCTTTAGCTGATGCATCCTCTACACATTTTTCCTCTCATGGTCTTTCCCTTTTTCTAGAGATTCTCAAGCTTCTAGCATTTTTTTGTTTCGACCTCTATCGAAATAAGTTCTTCTTCATATTATCCTCTTCTTTCTTCTATTTACAATGGTTCGAGTGGGATCCTCTCAGAGTAAAGGTAAGAGTCTTAGTAAGAAGAGAAAACCTACAAACGAGAAAGTTGAAGGGTCTCAAAACCCAAAGCTTCCTATTTGAAGAATTTTGAACAACCTTCCACTTTTGACGATCTTACCCTAGCCACGCTGGTGTCTAACTTCCCCGAATCTGCTCATCTCGAAGTTAGGATTCCTTCCCTCGACTAGGTGATAACTGAAGCACAGAAGGTCCACCTACGATTTTATGAGATTTTTCTTCAAAATAGGGTGCGCCTCCTATTTTTCGACAGCATTCTGAATGTATTGGGGATCCCTGGGATATGCCTAACTCAATTGTCCCCAAATGCTTGGCTGGACCTTTTAGGCTTGGCCAAGGTTTGTGAGGATTTGGAGTATATGTTGACAATGCGTCTTTTTAGAAACATATGGATTCCCTGCCGGCGAAAGACTCATGATGCTTTGTATATATCCAAACTTTCTACCAAACTCTCCTCATTTCTAAATGACAAACCTTCCAACAGTAAGAGCTTCAATCCCTGTTGGTTCTAGATTTCTATTCCCAGGGATGAGAATGGCAAAATTTAGGGGGACTCCTTTTATCCCTTTGATTTTCCCTTCCGTTGCTCTTGGAATCCAATTGTTATCGAAAAGGATGCTTTTCGAGATCTGGCTCCCCTCTCTAATGATGAAAATATCATTTTTTATGCTCTTACCAGCCTGCACCTTAGTTTCTCAAAGGATCGGCTGGTGAATAATTTGGCTAGTGATAGGCCCTTTTTAATAGTTGATGGGGAGCGCAGGGTTCATCTAGAAGGATCTCCCACGTATACTCATATTCTTGCAGGTTAATGAACATTTCCTTATTTTCATTATGTTGATCTTTCCTCTATGCCAACTCTACCATGAATAATGTCTTGTTAAAATTGTTAGCTCATCACTCCGCATCTCGGAGACATACTAGCGAAGAGGCTGAGGCTGCGATGAGATGTGCCGAAGTTTGTAGGCTTCAGACTGAGGAGGAAGCTGATGGCCCCCCGTTCGTGGATTTTTGCTTTCCCAAAGGGTTGCCCCCTTCCCCCTCCACTATACTTTTTAATAGCTCTATGAGGGCAGCTGAAGGTGTATCTCCTTTCCATAAAGTATGTTGTAGCTTTTGTGTTAGTTTGCTTTGATGTAATTGTTTCAGTGTTTTCTTTTTGTGTGTTTGTAGCCATGACCTCGACTCTTTATGCTGTTGGAATTAATGATATACACTTGGCAGATGTTCCTATCTCCTACGGTGGTCTTGTTGAATCAACTGATATTCTGAAAAAATCTCATATTTTTAAGGATTTGGATGAAGATGAAGCGATGCATACCCTTTGAAGATGGTGGCTCTGAAGCTGGGGTTGAATCGGAAGTTGTGATTTCGGTCGAAGTCATGACTTATGCTAAGGTTGTTTCTTTGAATGCTTCTAAAAAGAAGAAGCAAAATTTCACAGAGACAATAGAGCTACAAATGGGTTATGAGAACTATGATCCCTAAAAGGACTAGTGTTGTAGTGGCTCCATGAAATTTCTGCACATCCCTCAGTCTAAGATAAAGATTTGCATGTTAGGATATGCTCAGCACGTGGAGGGGGCTGGACTTGGGGCTTTAACCATTGTTCCCTTTGATGATCCTTCAACTGCTGTTGTTGAGGATGGTGTTGTTAAGAGTACTGGAAAGTCTCTTGGAAAATATATTGTTATCCCACTAATAAAGTAAAAAGGCTCTACCCAGAAGAAATCTACGCAAGGCGGGGCTCAAATTTTATAAGACAAAGCTCCATCTTCGGTCGGTATAAGGATAGGAGCAAAACGAAGATGTCCCTCCGCTTTTTTGCCTTCCTCCAAAAGGACTAAAGCTACTTCGGAATGAGGGGATCTTATGCCTCTTATTTCTCCTTTTGTCCCCGTGCTTTGTTCTTCTATTATGGACTCGAATGCTCCACATGTCTTGTCTATCAATCTTGGGGTCACCCTAACTAGTACTGCTTCCTCTGGTGTCGGAGAGTCCTTGAGGGTTACCCTTGAATGGCCCTTTTGGGTACCTACAAAGTCAGCTTTGTCCCAAGAGGCTTTAAGTCAGTATGTGTAGTTTAGCACATACAACGTAAATGTTTTGTATGGTGAAATAAAATTTATGCTTTTGTTTGTTCACCCATTTTTCACTACTATTTTCTCATCTTTGGTTTGCTAGATATCCTTCGGGACCTCGCTTGGAGTATCCTAGGATTGCCAAATCTATTAGTCGATTGTCAAGGATTCCTTCTAAAACCAATTTATTCGCTCGAGCTAGTGATCAACATATGATTGAGATAAATAACATTCGTCAGGCTCAGGTTTGTTGTCTTTTTTTTTTTTGCGTTTGAGGCCTCTATTTTTTTTATTTATGAGCTATAATTATAATTTTCTGCTTCTTCTAGGCGATGTCTTCTAATTCTAGAGTTAATGAGTGTCTAAAGGCGACCCTTAGCCGAATTACAGAGCTAGAAGAAAGGGATCGGTCCATAGTCCATCTTCAAGGGGAACTGGAATAGACTCAGGGGCTTTTAGTTTGCCCATAATGAGGAGTTTGCTTCCCTCCATCGGGAGTGGAAGTTGAAGGATGAGAAAATCACGTCGGCTCAAAAGGTGATAGACTAACATCGGAACGTGTTAGATTTAATCATAAACTAACAAAGATGTTCTTCTCTAGCTAAACTAGAAGGAGTGAATCCCGAGTTTTATGGTCTAAATCCACAGGAAATCAAAGATCCCTCATCGTTGAAGGTTAAAAACCTTAACGAAGTTTCAATGAAGAAGATGATAGTTAATGGAAACTGGATCTCGTCGTGGCTAGGAACAAAGGAAGGAGAAAAATAGGAGAGGAATTTTGACGACTCACTGAACTAACTAGAGCTGAGTTCTCCATTCACTTAAGAAGATGGGGATCTCCTACAATGTATAAACTTTTTGCACTTTCTACCTTTACTTTGATTTAATGTTCATTTTTTTCTTTGGGTAAAAGAGCGATGGCAGCAGTCTCAGTCTTCCAAATAAAGTTAGTTAGCCTAGGGCACGCCCACCGACTTAGATGCATCGATGTCCGCCGTTCTCTGTTGTCCGATCTTTTTTGTTCCTTGCTCCTGACGTCTCTCCTTTCTAAGACTAGACTTGATAAGGCTACCAAGAGTTCGAGAAAGAGGTCAACAAGTGATTCGGCATCTCTAGCGAGATAGAGATTTTTCGTTGCAGCTAGGCACAGGAGGGCCGGGAGAGTGGAGAGCTTGAAGTCCTTTTTTGGGGCAGGCAAAGAGGGTAAGATCCCTTCCAGTACGAGGGCAGATGAATCGATTTCCCGAAGCGAAGGAAGCATACAAGGCTAAAATTAAGATCGGAAGCCTTCTTCATTGGGTTTGTATAAAAGTTGAATATCCTTACAATAATATGCGCTTATATAGCTCATCAAATAAAAGGCAAAGGCTAAAAAAGCCTAATTAGGGTTACTAATAAACAAGAGTGATAAGGGGTAGAATAGGAAGGGAATGCCAAAATGTCATTTAGGCAAATAAAAGAAAATTACAAACAATATGGTTAAAATGGCACAATGGTAATTAAGGGATGTAAGTAATTGTGACAGCCTTCGTCTCCTTATCCCTTAACCTTGGGTGTCTTTTCTTCTTTGTCTGAAAAGCTGATTCGTCCTCGCTAAAAATCAATATTCTGTCGCTGTAAATCAACATTTTGTCGCCAAAATTAGTCGCATTGTCGCCAAAGATGGAGCTGCTTCCACAGAAATCTCAAAACTCAGCCGTTTTGAACAAGAGTAGCCCCACACGCCGTGTCGCTTAAGTGGCACGTCGTGTGGGTCAGTTTCTGACTCCATGAGTGAGATTGCTTCGTGTCAGCTCCTCATGTCACTCTCCCGAATCAGATCATACTCCACACGACGTGTTGAATGATTGGCACGCCGTGTGGGGCTATTTTGGCCTCTTTTCTCGCTTGATCATTTGTGCTTCGTTCCTCCTCCGACTTCTCTCGCTCAGACTCAGTCCTTGAGAAAGATGATATGCATCATTATGCTATCAGGTTTTGACATATTTGTTCAAATGATTCATTGTTCTTAACTCCTTAAAATGAGAAATGTAAGGAAACTTAATTAAAGCGTTTTTATAGAATCATGTGTCTTAAGGGTCCATTTGGTAAGATGTAATGAGCTTTGTAATGGAATGCCCATGACATTGAAGGGTAATTACCATATTTGGTTGCATATTAAATTTTTATTATAATGGAATGAGAAATTCATATATTAAATTTTGTTTAACAACTATTATAATCCTCATTACATAAAAAAATGGCTTGAATTCCCATTACATCCAAGTATGTAATCCTAATTTCTAACCTCTCATTTGTCAAATCTCACTTCTCATCATTTTCAAAAACGCAAAAACTAGAAAAACCGAAAACGAAAAAAAAAAGAAAAAAAATGAGAAAAAATGGTGAAAATGGAAAACAAAAAAATAAGAAAAATGTAAAAAAATACTTTGAAAATACGGAAAACTATATACTAATTTCACGTTTTTCATGTGTTTTTTTTGTTGATTTTAATTATGTAAATAAAATTTTACAATTACATTTAACTAAGCAAACACACCTACCAAAAAAAAACTAAGCAAACATAAGTATTGTAAGGATAATTGCATTTCATCATTTTTTTTATTTTTCAACCAAACATATTAATGGAATTACTATTCCATTCCATTACAACTTTGATTACATTACAGCTTTGATTACAATACATTGCATTACAACACACCAAACGGGCCCTAAGGGTTTGCTTGGATGAATGTTTCACAAGGTTCATTAAAGGGAGGGAAGGGAAGGGAAGGGGATGGGAGGGGAAGGGAAGGGAAGGGAGGGGAGGAGAGATTATTTAGAGAACCTCATCCCACCAATTTGGTGGGATTGAAATTGAAGTTATTTCAAGGTTTTTGAACCTCAATTTAACCCTCATTTAAACTTAAACTCCTCCCCAAGCAAGGTTAGAAAAACAACCTCCATTTAAACTACTTCCCAAGCAAGGTTAGGAAAATAACCTCCCTTTAATGAACCACCTCTCACCCCCATCCAAGCAGACCCTAGTGAATATAGTAAAAGATGTTGAAACACCTTTCCACAAGATTTTGATTTGACAAAATCATCCATGATTAAGAGGCAATTAAATTTAAATGCTTTGATTTAATTGTACTAATGAGTTTGTTCAATATTGAGTGCAAAAATATATATAAAGTAAGACAGGACAAAAGTCAGCATAAGGCAAAGCTGAGTGGAACGGAACTCAACATGAAAGAATAGAAGTTGAGTAAAGTAGAACTCACCATCAGAAGCTTCCTTCAAAGTTGCCAGAACGAAGCTGACTAAATTAGAAGACTCCTTCAAAATTGAATAAACAGAACGAAGCTGACTAAGAAGGAACTCAGCATGGAAGTTGAACCTTCGAAGATAACGAATGAAGCTGAGTGACAGTCAGGACAACATGAAGGATCCGTTCACTAAAGGACAAAGTCTGCCAATCTTCTGCACCAATAATTGAAGCCTCGAAAATACACAGAAGACTAATTCCAAGAATTATGGGTCCATAGATTATTGGTAAAAGACAATTGGCATAAAAAGACAAGTCTGATGCAAGAAGACAAAACCTGACGCCTGAAGAAAACAGAGGAAGGGAATGGCGGAACAGTCTGAAGCTGACCAGAAGATGTTCCCTAAAAGAGCCGTTTTGGACACAACGGCTAAACCAATTCAAAATGATCCAGGATGAGATTTCCATCTATAAAAGGACAATCAAGAACCTTGGATCATTTTCCGAAGTATCAAAAGAAAAATACAAGAGAGAAAATCTTGAAAGCACTCAAATACAAAAAGATCTTACACCAACTTTTCTATTCTCTGTGTAAATGCTAGATTGATTGTTTTTTAATCATCTAAGGTGTTCTTTACTTGAAAAAGAACAAGTGTGTAATCAATAGGAATATTGAGAGTGTTGAGCTGAGTACTTGGTTGTAAGTATTCAGTGGTAGAAAAATCTAAGTGCTGGGTTGTAGTACTTAGTAGGAGCTGAGTAGACGAATAGAGGACGTACTCTTGCATACTCACTGCCTTGTAAAGGGTTCATGCTCTACCTTGAAAGAGCTCAGTATTGGATTGAAAATCCCAGGAGGAACTGGGGACTAGACGTAGGCAGAGAGGCCGAACCAGGATAAGTCGTGCAGAGTAACTTCTAAACTCTTTCTCTCAATATATATATATATATATATATATGTGCATGTGTTGCCTGTTGTATTTACTCAGCTTATAAATTGTTAAAACTGAAACTGAGTAAATCTGAGTGCTAAGTCGGAAGCAGACCTTTCAAGTGTCAACTCCCAACTCTCAAGTCAAGCAGTCTTAGTCAGCATAGAACTAAAACTGTCTGACAAATCAATCGCCCGTGCTGACCAACACGCTGAGTTATTAAACTCTTAAAATAACATTAAGTCAGCATAATTAGAAGTGAAAAAGTTACATTAGTTCCTAACCCCCCCTTGGAACTAATTACTAGGGACCAACAAGTGGTATCAGAGCCTAAGCTCACTACTCAAAGATCTAACAATCTTGAGCTGATCCCGAAAAATGGGTGAGAATAGCACTCGTTTCCTCCCAGGAAACCAAACAACACAGATACTCCCTGAGGGATTATCAATCACTAGACCTCCCCTATTCTTTGGATCTAATTATACATTCTGGAAGAATAGGATGAAGAACTTTATTCAAGCCACAAACATGAGTGCATGGCTTGCAATAGTTCAAGGTCCACATATACCTTATAAAACTGTTGATAATGAGAAAGTTATCAAGAGCGAAACTGAGTGGACAGAGGATGACCTCAGAAAATTACAAAATAATGCTTCGGCTATCAATATGCTTCACTGTGCTCTAGATGCTGCAGAATACAATAAGATTTCAGGTTGTGAGTCAGCACAGGAGATCTGGAAAAAGCTGGAAGTAACTTATGAAGGCACCAGCAAGGTCAAGGAATCCAAAGTGAACCAACACATGCGATTGTATGAGCTGTTCGAGATGACTGACAATGAGGACATCTCAGCAATGAATGCCAGGTTCACCAACATAATAAATGAGCTTAAAAGACTCAGTAAGAATTTCACTAAAGAAGAACAAGTGAAGAAGATCTTACGAAGTCTTCCCAAAAGCTGGCAAGCCAAGAAGACAGCTGTAGAGGAAGGTCAGGACCTGACCACATACAAATATGATGAGCTGATCGGTTCCTTGCTGACCCATGAAATCTCCATGAAAAACTTTGAAGCTAAAGAAAAATCTGAGGATAAGAAACAGAAATCACTAGTGATGAAAGCTGACTCCACAAAAGGTGAGTCAACTGATGATGAGGAAATGGCCATGTTTACTAGAAAAATGAAAAAGCTGTTCAGAAGAAATGAAAGAAATAGTAAGCGGCCATACAAGAGAGGAGACAGATATAAAGCTGAATCCAGTGACACCAGATACAAAAAGGACAGCTCCAAGCCTGTCACATGTTATGAATGCCATCAAACTGGGCATATTAAGTCAAGCTGTCCTAATCTGAAGAAAGATAAGAATGGAAGCAAAAAGGCAATGGTGGCCACGTGGAGTGACAGTGATGAGTCAACATCATCTGAAGCTGAGCAAAATGAAACAGCCAACATATATTTCATGGCAGATGATGGAGCTGACCAATCTCAATCTGAGCAAGCCGACCTCTCTGGAGATTCTGAGCAGGAGGAAAACAACAATGAGGTAACATCCTTACTTTTGCTTAGAAACGAAATGGTAAATGCCCTGAGTGACTTATATACACTAACTAAGAAGTGTAACAAAAGGATTAAGACACTCAGCAGGCGTTGTGATGAGATTGAGGAGGTCAAGCTGAGTGACCTCCGATATCTCCTCCAGGACAACTCAGATTTACATACGAACATGCAAATCTTACATAAGCTTGTCACTGAGGTTCAAACTGAGTCAAAGAAACTTAAAAAGGATGTCACAACTTTACAGAACCAAATAAAAGGTTCAACTAAGAATAGACCCCATGCTGAGTACTCAGGTACTGGTCAGCATAAACAGTTTACTCAATGTAGCTGTTGTGGGAAGAAAGGACACACAAAAGCTGTGTGCTGGCATAACAAACAGACTGTCCAATGTGACTTCTGCGGTAAGAAAGGTCATACTACCAAGGTATGCTGGCATGCTCAGCACAACAATGCTGACCACACTCAACATCACCCTCAAAGGGTAACTATGTGTGGCTTTTGTGGTAAAAGTGGCCATACTACAAAAGTATGTTGTCACAAGTTAAAATATGACTTTGCACCTGTTTACACTAACAAGAAAGGACCCAAAAAGAATTGGGTACCTAAAAACGAATAGTTTAAAATGCAGGCCAGCTTGACATGCGTGGAGAAATCAAAACTTTGGTATATAGACAGCGCATGCTCAAGACACATGACAGGTGATGAAACTCAGTTCATCACACTAGAGCTTAAATGAGGAGGTAGTGTAAGCTTTGGAGACAACAAGAAGGGCAAGATAGTTGGCTCAGGAACTATCGCAGGTAACCCTAAAATTGAGTCAGTCTCCTTAGTTAAAGGTCTCAAATATAATCTTCTAAGCGTAGCTCAGCTTTGCAAGAGTGGAAGGAAGGTTATATTTGATGATACTAAGTGTCAGATACTCGAGGGAAAAACAAATGATTTGATTTTAACAGCCCCTCGTGTAGAAAATGTTTACATGTTGAGTTTGGAAAAACAATTTTCAAAAAGTATATGCTTAGTGTCTAAAGAGGACAACTCCTGGCTTTGGCATAGGAGACTTGGGCATGTCAGCATGGACCTCCTTGCCAAACTAGCTAGAAAGCAATTAGTTGAGGGATTACCCAAATTAAAGTACGAAAAAGATCAACTTTGTAATGCTTGTCAGCAAGGTAAACAAATCAAAAAGTCATTTCATAGCAAAAAGGTTGTCTCAACCAAAAGACCATTGGAATTACTACATTTGGATCTTTTCGGACCTATCCAGCCACTCAGCATGGGAGGTAAGAAATTCTCCTTAGTTATTGTAGATGATTTCTCTCGGTATACTTGGGTCATCTTGCTGAGTAGCAAAGATGAAACATTTGAGATGTTTACTTCATTAGTCAAAAAGCTTGAAAATGACAAAGACCTAAGAGTAGCTCATATTAGAAGTGATAATGGTGGAGAATTCAAAAACCAAATGTTTGATGAATTCTGTGAAACCAATGGTATTGACCACAATTTCTCTGCCCCTAGAACTCCTCAACAGAATGGAGTTGTTGAAAGGAAGAATAGGACAATAGTAGAAATTGCTAGGACAATGTTGAGTGAAAATAGGCTTCCAAAGTATTTTTGGGGAGAAGCTGTCAATACAGCATGTTACATATTGAATAGGGCCTTGGTAAGACCCATATTAAAGAAAACTCCTTATGAACTTTGGAAAGGACGAAAGCCCAATATTGGATACTTTCGTGCCTTTGGGTGTAAATGTTTTATACTCAACACTAAGGATAATCTGGCAAAGTTTGATGCCAAAGCTGACGAAGCGATCTTTTTGGGATACTCAACAAACAGTAAAGCATATAGAATTTATAATAAAAGGACTCAGGTAGTAGAAGAGTCAGTCCATGTAGATTTCGATGAAACTGACCCTGCAGGAAGAACAACTCAACATACAGAGGAAGAACCCAACTCAGCTCCTGCTGACCAGAATGGACATGCTGAGTCATGATAGGGGTCAAAAAACCCTATCTTTGGGTACGGTTTTAGGACGGTTTCTAGAGTAATTTGGTTAATAAGCGAGCAATTCTCGCATTTAAATGCTTTTGTGTGAGTTAGTTAGAAATTGGAAACGTTCTATTTACTTTTCGTTGTTTAGGCTCGTTTTGTGATCAATTTAGGCAAATACGGCCGAAATAACATGCATATTAGAATTCCGTTATCTTTTGAAGCTAATTGGTCCGTCAAAAGTCGCACCAAACGAGGCGTTTGCTCAAAATAAGCGATTGACGGATCAATTCGGCTTTTGGACTGATGTTTTCTGGAGTTTTTATGCGTGTGCAGGTGTAAGTTCGGACGAAAAAGGGCTTGGAAGTCATCCGATACGGATCGAGCGCGCTTCAGGCGAAAACGCTCAGCGAGCAGGGCCCCCCGGGCCATCTCTGCTCGCCGAGCAGGCCTCTGGATGCCTGCTCGCCGAGCAGGCCGCCAGAGGCCTGCTCGCCGAGCAGGAGCCTGCTCGCCGAGCAGGCCACCAGGCGCCTGCTCAGCGAGCAGACTTTCCTGCTCGGCGAGCAAACCTGCGGGAATTGGTCAAAAAGACCAATTCCGCCCCCACGAAGCCACGTTCGGCCTCACGTCTTCCTACACCAACAAGGACACGAAATTAGGTCAAAACGAGGCCCGAGACGCGTCTATAAATAGGAATTTTCAATTGTAAATTAAATATCTTTTACTTTTGTAATTAGCTTAGCTTCCACCTTAAGAAATCCTCTCCACCTCCTCCATAACCTTCAACCCTCCATTGAAGACACCTCCGAAGCTCCGTTCACCGAGGATTACTCAAGCTCCATCCTTAAATCCTAGAAAGACGCCTGCATTGGTAGACAGGTTCCCTGAAAGGGATTTTTCTTCTTTTATATTCTGTCTAGCCTCTGATACATGCTATGAATTCTAGGTTTATTGTAACTTCGTGACAATTCCTTAATCTTTGATATATAATATATAGATTTTGTTTATTCAATTGTTTTGATGTTTTAATCTTTGTCTTACGCTTTGTCTGATTGGTTTAACTCATTCGATAATCCCAAAATTAGGTTGGCACATATTGCGAGCTGAATCTGACCTAGTCAGTGCCTATAGGATTGACGACCCTATAGAAGATTAAGCCCAAATTACTGAGCCTTAGAGCTAGTTTCGGCCTTACAAGGGAATCACGAACTAGGGACTTTAGGAGGATAGGTCGGGCTAATCGCCTTGGACATAAGTGACTTAGTTTCAATTCGATTGCTTAAACACTCTATCATTGTTATCATCGTATTCCTTCATGTTCATTCAGTTAATTGCTTTGGTAAAAGATCAATTAGGGGTAGAGTAATTTAGTTAGGCTTAGAATAACTTAGCTAGAATTAGATAACTTAATTAGAATTAGTGTAATTCAACCTAGGAGTAGATTAATTAAACAAAACCAAACTCAAAACCCCCCTAAGCCTAGATAACATCCGAGACTTAGTAATTCGGTACTTGCAGAAATAAATCCTGTGGACGATAACCTGGACTTAAACCCAGAAATTTATTACTTGATAACGACGGGGTACACTTATCCCTTAGTGAGTTCCCATCTCGAGTTAGGTGGGGACGCATCAAGTTTTTGGCGCCGTTGCCGGGGAATAGTAGATTAATTCTATAAATACCCGACAACCGCCAATAATCAAGTTTTTGGCGCCGTTGCCGGGGATTTATTTCTTCTGCAATATTGAACCAAAGGTTGATTTGTTAGTTTAGGCATTCATTGTGAATATCTCTGTTTATATCGTTTATACTTGTTGATATATGATTTCTTTATACGTTTCTATACTTGTTCATATCTGTATACTGTTACTTATCAACTTTTGTGCTAGAACTTCACTTTTTCTCAGCATTCTCTGATCAATGAATGGGCAAGAAAAAGTCGAGTGGCAAGCTCAAAAGTTTACTATCCCATCAAGACAATACATTCATACCCTGGAGAATGAGGCTCCCAATCCCTCCATGGCCGACTTAAATGAGAAAATGGATATCTTGATGGCAAATCTGAGCCTCAACACCAATGAAAGTGTAAGTTTTGTGGGTAATCACCAAAGGTATAATTCTAACCCCAATTCTTACAGCTTTTATGGTAGTGATTGGAGGAGACCTCAACACTCAAATCTGTCCTACGGGAACCCTAACATATTGAGGCCTCCAAATAGGTTTGTTAATGAGCACAGGGAAAACGAATTGGGAATGTTCCCTTACGAACAAGCAAGCCAAGTTCCTCCACAACCCTCTAGCTCACGAGATGAGGTGCTGTCCCTTTTGAAAGGAATATCAGCCCGACTTACAATCAACGAGGAGGTTTGCAAGGACTTGAGCAACCAACTGGCTCAAATAAACCAAGAGATGCAAAAGCAATCCCGAGATGCTCTCCCAAGCATAAAGGAAAACATAGAAATCCCACAAAGGGGATCAGCTCAAGCCATCTCTTTGAGGAATGACAAAAAGGTAGAACCAAGTCCACTATCACATGCATCACTCGAGGTAAGTGAAGAACCGCAAGCGGTAAGCAACCCCGGTTCAAAATCTGAAATTCTAAATCATGTGGTAGAGATAAAAGATCAAATCAAAACTTGTGTATCTCAAGTACCTTTTCCTCAAACATTAGAAAAGTTTAGGTTTGTTTCATGCTCAGAAGTTTTCATTCTGTTCGACCTACCAAGAGAATCCAAAAGGGAGCAAACCAAACTTTTTCATAATATGTTTAAATTCGGCCTCCTGCTTTCATTAAACTTATTAGAGGCTCTTAATCCGTTTTGTAGGTACGGATTATTTATTCAGGAATTTGAATTCCTAACACGAGTAGAAGCATACACCTAGGCGGGAATTCTATGTCGAGCTCACCGACTATAACGTAGCGCTTCTTGGGAGGCAACCCAAGTTTTAATAAAACTTTTCAGTTTTCAGGTTTAAAATAAAAAAAAAAAAAATAAAAAAAAAAAAATTTGCCACCGCAAATCGTCAAGCTTTTGCGATTGCGATAAAATCCGTAAGTTTTCTTCTCCACCATAACTTTTTACACTCGTACTTCATGATTTATGATGCAATGTTGGAACTTATTGCATAATTTTAGTGTGAGGAGGAGGGGTAGACAAACTTACAAAAATTGTATAAATTTTTAATTTTTGTTGCGTCGTGTCTAGTTTAGGTTTGCGTTTTGGCGTTTTATTATGTTTTTGCATGTTTAGGACCTAAAACCGTGAACCTCCTTCGAATCTAAACTTCGTTATTTGTCTTTGAGGGCTGATAACCGAATCTAAAATTGCATGACAACTAGTTTAGGTGTGGGACACAACTCTTGTATCTGTAAAAGCATGAGCTACAGTTTGCATTTAGACCCTACTTTTGAAGAAATGCTAAAATCATTACTTAGGTAGATAACTTAAGAATTGAAGGCATGTAATATTAAACTTGAGTTTGGGGAAAACTAGTAAACACAAAATTGAAACCCAAAGAATTGTGAGTTGAATTTGAGTCTAAGAGCGAACATCAAAAAGCTCTTTTTCTTGACATTTTTGTGTGAATGCTTTGACTTGTGGAAGATTACAGATTTTGCACCTAATACTGTGTTGAATCTACATGCAATGATTTGAGATGATAAACGATGAATCAGCCTCATTAGAATTAACCCTTTTCTTTACCTTGTTTTTCTTTTTCATCCACTCTAGGAAGCCCCTTTGAGCCGACATTTTTGTAGTTTGTAGATTTTTCTTTCGTTCTAACTTGTTTTTGCGAACCACAAATTGGTTCGCTACTTAACCTTTGTTTTTGCAAAGCTCAAATTGAGCCTTTGTTTTTCTCTAGCGCTTTATCGTTGTTTATGGCATTATAGTAGCAAGCCAAAAGGCTAAGAAGTGAATGAGCATCACTATCCCCAAAAAAAAAAAGAGAAGAAGAAAAAAAGAAAAAGAAAAAGAAAAGAAAAGAGACGAACAAAAGGGAAGAACTCCATTCCCTAGTTCTTAGAAAAATAAAAAAAATGTCTCAAAGAAAACATCCCAAAAAGAAAACAATAAGGGACGAATAAAAAGCTCAATCACTTCATATTTGCTAAAGCCATTTAAACTTTGTTGTTGTAGCGCTAGAACATTTAACCTTTGTTGTACCTTTAACCCTCTAACCACATTACAACCCCAATTAGAGGCTATTTTTGATATCATCGGAGTCATATAGCATAGTAGAGGAACTCGGATGAACGTTCAAAATCAACGTAATCCTAAGCAAGAATATAAGCCGAGAGTAAACACTTTAGCCACCAAAATTGTGTGAATGAGTGAACTACCTATGGTGAGGTGTTTTACTTAGCGATCCCCTTAAGCTCGTTCAATTGAACATGTGTTCCTTTACTTAAAACTATGACCTATTGTAATTGAAATGCGGCTTTTGGATATCGTGTCTCTACTTTGTATTTCCGAATGCATGTAATTACAGATGCTCGAAATTGTGTCAAGCACCTAGTCAAACTGGGAAGTTTTCTAGCTTGCTTGTGATGGCGGGTTTAGTTTTTTTAGTTTACTTGGGGACAAGTAAAGTTTTAAGTGCGAGGAGGTTTGATAGGGGTCAAAAACCCCTATCTTTGGGTACGGTTTTAGGACGGTTTCTAGAGTAATTTGGTTAATAAGCGAGCAATTCTCGCATTTAAATGCTTTTGTGTGAGTTAGTTAGAAATTGGAAACGTTCTATTTACTTTTCGTTGTTTAGGCTCGTTTTGTGATCAATTTAGGCAAATACGGCCGAAATAACATGCATATTAGAATTCCGTTATCTTTTGAAGCTAATTGGTCCGTCAAAAGTCGCACCAAACGAGGCGTTTGCTCAAAATAAGCGATTGACGGATCAATTCGGCTTTTGGACTGATGTTTTCTAGAGTTTTTATGCGTGTGCAGGTGTAAGTTCGGACGAAAAAGGGCTTGGAAGTCATCCGGTACGGATCGAGCGCGCTTCAGGCGAAAACGCTCAGCGAGCAGGGCCCCCCGGGCCATCTCTGCTCGCCGAGCAGGCCTCTGGATGCCTGCTCGCCGAGCAGGCCACCAGGCGCCTGCTCAGCGAGCAGACTTTCCTGCTCGGCGAGCAGACCTGCGGGAATTGGTCAAAAAGACCAATTCCGCCCCCACGAAGCCACGTTCGGCCCCACGTCTTCCTACACCAACAAAGACACGAAATTAGGTCAAAACGAGGCCCGAGACGCGTCTATAAATAGGAATTTTCAATTGTAAATTAAATATATTTTACTTTTGTAATTAGCTTAGCTTCCACCTTGAGAAATCCTCTCCACCTCCTCCATAACCTTCAACCCTCCATTGAAGACACCTCCGAAGCTCCGTTCACCGAGGATTACTCAAGCTCCATCCTTAAATCCTAGAAAGACGCCTGCATTGGTAGACAGGTTCCCTGAAAGGGATTTTTCTTCTTTTATATTCTGTCTAGCCTCTGATACATGCTATGAATTCTAGGTTTATTGTAACTTCGTGACAATTCCTTCATCTTTGATATATAATATAGATTTTGTTTATTCAACTGTTTTGATGTTTTAATCTTTGTCTTACGCTTTGTCTGATTGGTTTAACTCATTCGATAATCCCAAAATTAGGTTGGCACATATTGCGAGCTGAATCTGACCTAGTTAGTGCCTATAGGATTGACGACCCTATAGAAGATTACGCCCAAATTACTGAGCCTTAGAGCTAGTTTCGGCCTTACAAGGGAATCACGAACTAGGGACTTTAGGAGGATAGGTCGGGCTAATCGCCTTGGACATAAGCGACTTAGTTTCAATTCGATTGCTTAAACACTCTATCATTGTTATCATCGTATTCCTTCATGTTCATTCAGTTAATTGCTTTGGTAAAAGATCAATTAGGGGTAGAGTAATTTAGTTAGGCTTAGAATAACTTAGCTAGAATTAGATAACTTAATTAGAATTAGTGTAATTCAACCTAGGAGTAGATTAATTAAACAAAACCAAACTCAAAACCCCCCTAAGCCTAGATAACATCCGAGACTTAGTAATTCGGTACTTGCAGAAATAAATCCTGTGGACGATAACCTGGACTTAAACCCAGAAATTTATTACTTGATAACGACGGGGTACACTTATCCCTTAGTGAGTTCCCATCTCGAGTTAGGTGGGGACGCATCAAGTCACCAGTACAAGAACTGACCAAAGGTAAAATCAAAACTGAAATTACATTTGCTGACCAATCTGTCCCTGCAGAGATTGTAGAAACACCTATTCCAAACAACTCAACATTACCCAAGTAGATAAAAATTCCAAGAGGACATTCAGAAAAGTCCATCCTTGATGATGCAAACAATAAAGTAATGACTAGAGATCAGCTTAGGAAGTTTCTTAGCAACGCCGCTTTCTTATCAGTCCATGAACCAAAGAACTTTGCTGATGCTGAGCATGATGAGTATTGGATCAATGCTATTCAAGAAGAGCTTGACCAATTCACAAGAAATGAGGTATGGGATTTAGTACCTAAACCTAGGAATCAAAAATCCATAGGAACTAAGTGGGTTTTTAGAAACAAACTAGATTAGCATGGAAATGTAATCACGAACAAAGCTCGACTTGTAGCCCAAGGCTATAGTCAGCAAGAGGGCATTGATTATGGTGAAACTTTTGCACCAGTTGCTAGGTTAGAAGCTATACGTATATTGTGTGCATATGCTAGTTTCATGAACTTTAAATTGTATCAAATGGATGTCAAAAGTGCATTTCTTAATGGTTTTATAAACGAAGAGGTATATGTCAATCAACCTCCCGGTTTTGAAGATCCAAAATTTCCAAACCACGTTTATAAACTCAAGAAGGCCTTATATGGCCTGAAGCAAGCTCCAAGAGCTTGGTATGAAAGGTTGACCAACTTCCTGCTGACCAGGAATTATGTCATAGGAAAAGCTGACACAACCTTGTTCATTAAGAAAAAGGGTAAACATACCCTACTTGCACAAATCTATGTAGATGACATAATATTTGGTGCTACTGACGAATCCTTGTGTCAAGAGTTTAGCAAACAGATGCAGACTGAGTTCGAAATGTCTATGATGGGAGAACTCAGCTTCTTCCTTGGACTTCAGATCAAGCAAGGTAAGAACGACATCTTTATTAGCCAGTCCAAGTACACCAAGGAGATGTTAAAGAAATTTGATATGGAAGATTGTAAGCCCATATCAACCCCTATGGGTACTGATACTGTCCTATGCAAAGATGAGAAAAGTAAGTCAATAGATAGTAAACTCTATCGAGGTATGATAGGCTCCTTACTTTATCTCACTGCTAGTAGACCTGATATACAGTACTCAGTATGTTATTGTGCAAGATATCAAGCTGACCCAAGGGAATCTCACTTAATTGCTGTAAAAAGAATTTTTAGATATTTGCAGAGCTCAGTTGATGCAGGTTTATGGTATCCAGCCTCAAACAACTTCACACTCATAGGATACACTGATGCTGACTATGGACGGGATAAGCTAGAATGTAAGAGTACTTCAGGAGGATGCCATTGCCTTGGAAGCTGTCTAGTATCCTGGTTCAGCAAGAAGCAGTCATCAGTTGCTCTGTCTACAACTGAAGCTGAGTACGTTGCTGCTGGAAGCTGTGTAGCTCAAGTCCTATGGATAAAGCAACAGCTTGAGGATTATGGAGTGAGAACTGAGACAATAGAGATCAAATGTGACAACAAAAGTGCCATTGATCTATCCAAGAATCCTATTCAACACAGCAGGATGAAGCATGTCAGCATAAGGCATCACTTCATCAGAGATCACGTACTAAAGGGTGAGATCAAGCTGACCTATGTGCCAACAAATGAACATATTGCAGATATCTTCACCAAGCCCTTGGCTCGTGAACAATTTAACATACTAAGGGAAGCTATCGGTATGTCTAATCCTCTTCAATAATTCTAAGTATTTGAATAAATGTTGAGTGATTGTCATGCTGACTGACATCAATCTAGTAACTATTGCATATTGAGCTTAATAGTCTATGCTGAGTAGATACAAATGTTGAGTAAATATTTTGTGCTGAGTAGATAGACATATTGAGTAATCACCTTATGCTGAGTGAATGTACATTTTGTGTGATGAACGTATGTTGAGTTACTAAGAAATAGGAAATCCATCTACGTAGAATTAAATACTCAGTATCATAAACGACTCATATTCTGGCAAACTGAGTAAATGCCCACTTGCACCAATAAACAATGACACGTGTAACAAATCATACCTAGAAAAACGCAAGTAATAATGAATACCCATGCGCCGAACCTGTCATAAATGGCAGAATCTTTGTCGATTAAAGTCCCAATATGAAAACGGCTAGTTCATTAATGACTCAAAACTCTATAAGTAGTGGAAGAATCCCCACTCATTACTCTTTACGCTTACGATCTTCTGCAATCGAATCCTTCTCTCTCCCTAAACCTCAAAATCTTCATCTGTAACAATGGCTTCCGGTAAAAAATGAAATCCCTAACGTCACCACTCAGCCTGGCCAAACCTCTGGCAAACCTGCTCAAGCTGACCCCGCTGGTTCTTCAAAGCAAATAGAAAGGAATATGACCAAGGTCCATAAAAAGGTCAACAACTTAGAGGTTCTGAAGTGCAGATGGTTTTCTCCAGGATTCGTCACTTCTGAGAAGCCATTCTGCGACTGGATCGAGAAGAACAAATGGACCGGTCTCTTCTCACTCGCCGGAAAAACATACCCTAGACTGGTCAGAGAGTTCTATTCCAACATGTTTGTTGATGAAGAAGATGCTGACTATTTGGAAACTACAGTCAAAGTTCAGAAAATCACCATAACCCCTGCCTATCTAGCTACTTTGCTTGATTTACCAGACGAAGGAATAGAATTTAGGACAACAAAAGAGAAGGTACCTAAGGAGAAGCTTGACAAGATCAAGGGGTTCTGCAAACCCAAAGATCATAAGGGAGAAATATCCAGCACGTGTATGGGGCAAGAACAGAAGATGGCTCACTACATGCTGACCAACTTCATCTTCCCCAAACTCAACTCAGTCTCATCTGCCTCCAATTTTGAACAGTGCTTCATATGGCACATGTTGAGCTACACTCCACTTAACATGCCCGTCTTTCTGGTTGGGGCTCTTCAACGCAGTGGAAAGAAGCTTAGGCTGGGTTCTCTGATCACTAAGATCATTGAGGACAAACAGATTGAGACAATCAATGAAACTGACACTTTGGGAAGTGAGATCACAGCAGCTCTGCTGGTTGGACTGTTGTACAATCAACCGTTGAAAGGATATGAAGAAGTTGTAGATGATGAGGAAAATGATGAAGCTGAGCTAGAAATTGAGCCTGAAAATGAGCCTGAGAAAGAAGTAGAGGCTCCTGCTGAGTCACCTAAGGAAAAGAAGACGAAGAAGAGAAAGGCCATTGAAACATGCTCCAAAGACATCCATTCTGTCCCAAAGAAAGTGAGACTAGTGTCTCAAGAAAAGGTTAAAGCTGACAAGGCTAAGGAGAAAGTGAGCCGGCAGAGAAGAGAAAGAGGCCAGAAGAGCCTGAGGATGAAGAAGAGGGAACTCCAGAATCCCCCTTGATGAAAAGGAAGAAGGTTAATTCCTTAAAAACAGTTGAAGCTGATCCACTAGATTGGGTTGTATCTTCCAAAGGTCATGGAACTGACCTAGAAAAGGAAGCTGAGAAAGAAACTGAGCAACAAGCTGAGAAAACAAATATTGAAGTAGAAAAGGAAGCTGACAAAGAAACTCATGTTGAGGAAGACGTCCATACCGAGCAGGAAGAACCTGCTGATGTTGAGCAACCTCCGGCTGATGTTGAGCAAAGAGTTGAGGAAGAAGAAAATGTTGCTGTAGAGGATCATGTTGAGCAACATGAGCATCCCACTATGGTAGAAGAGATAGTTGATACTGATGAGGAGAACATTGATGCTGACCCTTCTCCTCCCAAGGAACAAAGGTTCAAGCGGCTTAAGAAGAAAGCCCATAAAACTCAAGTTATTGATCTCCTTGCAGACTGTCCTCCTCAAGATATTGATGCTGAAATGTCCAAAATTCAGTTCAAATATTTCTCTCATAATGCTGAGCTTGAGTCTCCTCCAACGGATCTTGTGCAAAACCAAGCCTCTGTTACTCATATTGAGGAACAAGCCAAGACTCTGGAGAATCCAAAAACTGCTCAAGATGATACAAATCCTGCTTCAACTTCACCCACTCAGGATGAGCAGATCAACATGACTAACGAAACTCCACCTCCAACTCAGCATGTTGACAACTCAGCTCCTGAAGCTAATCTGCATCAAAGTCCAGTCACAACTCAAGGTGATCAATCTGGCAAACACCCAACTCCTCCACCATCAAGCTCAATTCCAGCCTCAGAGACCAATGCGGCTAAATTCACCTACTTGAATGCCACTGAGTCAGGCCGACGCATCATTGCCTCTGCTCAGTCATTGCTTCAAGATTTGAACCCTCCTCAAGCTGATGCTACTAGATCATCTCATGCTGAGTCCTCCCATCTATCTGGCATCACTCAGCTTCTAAATGAACTCAGAGGACTCAAGGATCTGGTAAGTATTATAACAACTGTTCAAACTCAGCAACCAAGCCAAGACCAAATAGCAAAGCTGACTGAATTGGTACTCACAATGGTGAACCATCTGAACTCACTTGAAGGCAAAATCCAACAACCATCAGAAGTTAATCTAGGGTATGCCACTTCCTCTGAACTTCAAGGATATTTTGCAAAGTTAACTGCAGAACTGACCAAATCAAGCGCACCTGGCAATGCTGAGTTTGCCACCTCTGCTGAACTTCAAGAATGCTTTACCAAGCTTAGTACTGAGCTGACCAGTACGCGTGACTTAGTATCTTCCTCCTCTTAGTGTACAATTGACCAAATGAGTGAAGCAGTCAGCCTACTCAACATCAACAAAGCACAGATGGATGTTGATCCAGTCTCCAACAGTGAACTCTTGAGCTTTTCCCAAGCAATAATGAAGGCAATGCGCATCAACAATGCCCAACGCATATTTTATGACTCTGCCTTGCTCAAGATGTACAACCAATCTTTTGGTCAGTTCACCAGCTCGCTCACCTAGCTTAGCAAATCTCATGAATGCCTGCTAAGCATGATTAGCAGCTCTCTCCGGGTTCCTCGCCATGTCCAAGATGACAGTGTTCCTATAATTGATGGCTTGCGAGAAAGTACCAAGAGGCTCCAGCGTTACTCAACTCACCTTTCCTCTCATGCTCGCACCGACACATTCATTTATAAACCCGATGATGGCAAAACGGGGGAGACAAGTCAAGAAGGAACTCAGCTTGCAGGTAGTAAAGACAAAGGTAAAGGAATAGCTCAAGCTGACGACCAAGCTCAGAAGAAGAATAACTAGAACTTAGCATAGAATCTTTCATATATGTTTTTTGCTTTATCTCTTTGCTTAATCCTTTTTGCTTAATCTATGTCAAGTACTATTTCCTACTACTTCCTCAATCTGGTCGATAAAATTGAACAAACAAATTAAGAAGTAAAACATACTCAGTATACATTAACACTAAAATACTTAGGTAATAAACTAAGTAACAACATACTTCTAATATTTTTAAGCTGACTTTAATCCAATTAGCTCAGATCTTAAAAAATCTAAACTAAGTCAGTATACACAAATGTGTTAAGGTTAATTCAATTAAATCTTGGAAGGTTTAGAATTAAGTTAAGACAATATGTGCAACCCTTACGGGGGAGTTATTTCAAAAATAAATCAATCATGAGGTAACTTATAACTGAGTTCCATAATTATGTATTTTGCCAACATCAAAATGGGGGAGTTTGTTGAAACACCTTTCCACAAGATTTTGATTTGACAAAATCATCCATGATTAAGAGGCAATTAAATTTAAATACTTTGATTTAATTGTACTAATGCGTTTGTTCAATATTGAGTGCAAAAATATATATATAAAGTAAGACAGGACAAAAGTCAGCATAAGTCAAAGCTGAGAAGCTTCCTTCAAAGTTGCCAGAACGAAGCTGACTAAATTAGAAGACTCCTTCAGAATTGAATAAACAAAACGGAGCTGACTAAGAAGGAACTCAGTATGGAAGTTGAACCTTCGAAGATAACGAATGAAGCTGAGTGACAGTCAGGACATCATGAAGGATCCGTTCACTAAAGGACAAAGTCTGCCAATCTTCTGCACCAATAATTGAAGCCTCGAAAATACACAGAAGACTAATTCCAAGAATCATGGGTCCATGGATTATTGGTAAAAGACAACTGGCACAAAAAGACAAGTCTGATGCAAGAAGACAAAACCTGACGCCTGAAGAAAACAGAGGAAGGGAATGGCGGAACAGTCTGAAGCTGACCAGAAGATGTTCCCTAAAAGAGCCGTTTTGGACACAATGGCTAAACCAATTCAAAATGATCCAGGGTGAGATTTCCATCTATAAAAGGACAATCAAGAACCTTGGATCATTTGCCGAAGTATCAAAAGAAAAATACAAGAGAGAAAATCCTGAAAGCACTCAAATACAAAAAGATCTTACACCAACTTTACTATTCTCTGTGTAAATGCTAAATTGATTGTTTTGTAATCATCTAAGGTGTTCTTTACTTGAAAAAGAACAAGTGTGTAATCAATAGGAATATTGAGAGTGTTGAGCTGAGTACTTGGTTGTAAGTATTCAGTGGTAGAAAAATCTAAGTGATGGGTTGTAGTACTTAGTAGGAGCTGAGTAGACGAATAGAGGACGTACTCTTGCATACTCACTGCCTTGTAAAGGGTTCGTGCTCTACCTTGAAAGAGCTCAGTATTGGATTGAAAATCCCAGGAGGAACTGGGGACTGGTGTAGACACCGAGTCGGAGGACCTGTGACGAAAACCTGGAAACAAGACGGTTGAAGCGATTGATTCTGGAAGTTTCAAAAAAAAAAGAAAAAATAATAAATAAATAAAATAAATAAGTTACGGTCGGTCGCTGTTGTCGATCGGATGGCCCGCGAATGCTTAACGGCACAGTGCGAGTGCTTACCGGCGGCCGACGCGCGTTCGACGACAGTCGGACGCCCGCTCGATGACGCAAAGCGCGCGCTCGATGTCTGTCGGACGCACGCATCCAACCATGAATGGTACGCACTCGGTGTCTGAGCAAGACACGAGCTTGACGGAACGGGACGTGCGCTCATCAGCCACGAGGCGGGTGCGCCCGGCAGCGCGGAACATGCGTTCGGCGGTCACGACGTGTGAACGCCCGACGACGCGGAGCGCGAGCTCGGCGGCCGCGGGGCATGCACGCCCGACGACGTGGAACGCGCCCCGGCGGCTGTTGAGCGAGTGCCCGACCGCATCGGGCGGAAGCCCAACGGTAGGCGGGCGCGAGCGCCCAACCGCGTCGGGCGGACACCCAACGACAGTTGGGCGGGCGCGCCCAACCTCGCGTTGGGCGCTCGCCCAACGCTGTTGGGCGACCGCCCAACAAGCCTTGGGCGGCCGCCCAACAGCTTTGGGCGACGCCCGATTTTTCTCGGGCGTCGCCTAAAGCTTCCGGGACCCTTTTCCCTATAAAAGGGGCACGAATCCCAATGAAGAGGAGGAGGACTTTCTTTGGAGCCTTTCTCACTCTAAACATTTTTAGAGAGAGAAAGTGAAATTTTTTTGAGCAAAATATTTTTTTTCTCAAAAATTTCAAAGTTCCTAAAGTTAAATTTTTACAAAAAAATATAAAAAAACGGGAGATCGCAACTCGTGGAATCAATCGGATACCGAATTTAAGGTATTATTCGAGGACTAGACTCTTTTATTTTATTTTATTTATCTTCTCCTTCTATTTATTTTTATGCTATAGTTTTTATTTATTTAGTTATTCATTTATTTTGTCACGTTTTATTTAATTAGCGTATTGATTTAATTTTCGTTTCGTGTTGAATAAAATTCGGTTTTGTTTTAAAATAAAAAACCTCGTTTTGATGTCCCAATACGAACCATGATCCGATAAAAAGGTAGTTCGGGTATCGAAAAACTTGAGATTATAAGTTTTTTTTTTTTAATCTAAAAGAAATTTTCAAATAATGTTTTAAAATAAATAAAAAACATCGTTTTAGGAACTTTCGTTATTGACTATGATCCATTTTTGGTAGTTCGGAAATCCAAAGCGGTTGAATTAGATTTAATTTAAAGCTTTTGAATAAATCTAAAAATAATTGGAGTGCTGTTGTAATTTTCCATTTCTGTCACTAATTGCTGTTTACAAACGGATTTTCCGTCGGTAAATCTGCCAAAACGTAAAAAATGCAATTTCAGTCCCTTTTTCTTAACTTTTAAGCTTTTAACCCTTATATATATAGATATAATTATGTAATATATGTTTTTCCAACTATTTTAGATATTTAGTCTATATAATCATTTAGGATGTTTGCGTATCATTTTGTATTCGATTTTAAATATAAGTATATCTATATATATATATTCTTTTTATTCATTTGAGTTATATTAGATTTTATTTTGAAGGTTATTTACTTGGGTATTTTGGGAGAATTAATAGATATTAGTATATGTTATTTTTTATATTTAAAACTATAATAGTTATTGTTTCAAAAAAAAAAAACTATAATAGTTATGTATATATGTAGTTTTGGGACATTTGGGTTATTTTATTAAATGAAATTATTTTGGATAAATGTTATTTTCTTATTTATGAAGTTTAGTTACTATTTTCACCTCTTTTAAAGTATAAATATATTGTACCTAGTATTTTCATATATGTATAGTTTCCTTTTTATTAACTCTTATTTTCATATTCTCTTTTGATTTGGATGTATATATATGCTTAAAATACTTTCTTTATTCTTTTGGACCATTTATGGGTTCATGTTTCAAATGGGCTTTATTCGAGTGTGAATCTTGGTTTAAGTGGGTTTATTATTGTAATTATAATAGGTGAAAAGTCCATTAAATAAAAGAGGAAAATAAATCACAAAAAGAGAGTTTTTCAACTTAATCATTTAAACTAATGAATTTTTAGAGGTTACTAATGTAAATAAATTGAGTTACTTTAGTTAATATTTCAAAATTGGTTCCAAAACATCACGTTTTAAAACCTTAATCCGTTCCAAAGGCGAATTAAGCGAACATTGTAATTAAAATCGTTTTCTTTGTGAATAATAGAGTTTTTGAATCATTTTCTTAAAGGGTTTGTACAAAATTAAATTGACTTGTATGTTTAATCATGTTTTACTATTAAAAGGTTTTTATCCTAACGTTTTCAAACACTCGAGTCGTTCCAACGGCGATTCGGGTGAACTTCATCAAACAGGGTTTTAAAACGCACCTAAATCGTTCCAACGGCGATTAAGGTGCGAACCATTTAAATAAAGTCGTAAACCACTTCTTTCTTCCCCCTTCTCTGTGTATGCATAATATAAATGGGTGATTCTTTACTAATGTGGCTTTTCAATAATATATGCTCAAAACGGTTTCTAAAAAGAGAAAGAAAAGGTTTCAAATGAATTTTAAACTTAAAGAAGTATACGATTAGTCCGTTATCGCCTAACATGCTGAGTAGGAGGCCGGTGGTTCATAACCGGGCGATGTCGAGGTGCCTAGTAGCCTTTCTCCGGAAAGGAGCTAGCCTTCTCGGCTCGTACCTAAGTTTCCCGAACCCACACCGGTCTCCCGCAAGGGATCGGTGTTCATTTTCCCATTCGGGGGTGGCGACTCTTCCATATCTCCGAGCTCCGGTCCTGCCGAGCAGCTTGATTCCACGATTGGTTGCTTTCGGCGCCAATCACCGCTTACGTCGCCATAAGATTGTCCACCCCCCGGTCCGCCCGGAAGATTAGACCGCGGCACCTCGTCTAACAACTAGACGTAGGCAGAGAGGCCGAACCAGGATAAGTCTTGCTGAGTAACTTCTAAACTCATTCTCTCAATATATATATATATATGCATGTGTTGCCTGTTGTATTTACTCAGCTTATAAATTGTTAAAACTGAAACTGAGTAAATCTGAGTGCTAAGTTGGAAGCTGACCTTTCAAGTGTCAACTCCCAACTCTCAAGTCAAGCAGTCTTAGTCAGCATAGAACTAAAACTGTCTGACAAATCAATCGCCCGTGCTGACCAACACGCTGAGTTATTAAACTCTTAAAATAACATTAAGTCAGCATAATTAAAAGTGAAAAA
The DNA here is from genome assembly GCF_963576675.1 of Euphorbia lathyris. Lineage (NCBI taxonomy): Eukaryota > Viridiplantae > Streptophyta > Magnoliopsida > Malpighiales > Euphorbiaceae > Euphorbia > Euphorbia lathyris. Next base: position 97,049,525 of record NC_088910.1, read on the forward strand.
GTTACATTAGTTCCTAACCCCCCTTGGAACTAATTACTAGGGACCAACAAAAGATACTTGACATTTCGTTCTTAAGATTATGTATGAATATTTGATCAAAATAAAAAGATTATGTATGAATAAAATGGAAAGAACTCCTATAATTACTTGTTAGAGCATCCACAGTCCTCGAGTCACTTTTTTCGTCTCACTTCACTAAAACATCACCTTTTTAAAAAAAAAATCTAATACACTCAACAACATCTCCATTACACCCCTTTTGTATCACTTTTATATGTAGGTCCCACTTGTCATAAAACTCTCACACACTTCAAATAAACTATTATTTCTATTCACCAAACAATTAATCTAATTATTTCATCATCTAATTTAAATAATTCAATTAATCTATAAATTAATTAAAAAAATAAATATCAATTATATCTATAATTATTTTCCACCAAAATAGTTGATTAAAAAATATAATTAATTGCAAAAATAACATATATCCCAAACGATACAAAACAGAATAAAATACAAGATTTAAAACGAAAAAATACATAAAAGCACGAAACAAGGGACGATTATAAAAATACAATGAAAAAAATACAATTAAAAAAAATACAATTCAAACTAACACAATTAAAAGAATACACAATTAAAAAATACAATGATGTTGCGAATCGGAATACAGATTTTTCTGAGAGGAATTTTTGCTACGTTGATATTTATCCATATCTCATATTATGTTTGGTGTTAATATTTGTAAGATGTAAGTGTGTTTTTGTATGTGTAAATGAATTTGGGTATTTATAAGAAAATTTTTAAAAATAACAGTAACATATATATATATATTTAATTTTTTTGAACACTCAATGTCCTCAATTTAAAATTAATCAGTTGTTTGGGTATATATCTGATCCAGCATCGTTTTTTCAATTTAAAAAAAAAAATTGTCCACAGCAGGCGCATCAACTGCTGAGATGCGCCTCTCAGGCGCGTGTATCACACACATGCGATCTCAACCACTGATGCGTGCATGTATAACAGTTCCTAGGAGTTCCCTATTTTGTGGTCTGCGCATCACAAAAGTGATTCAATTTACTTCTCTCCTCAATTGAGACAAAGTCATCCAATGCAATGATACAATAAATGGTATCACTTTTACCAAGTGAGGGGACCCACTATGGGTGGTCTTATGTTTATATTTGGATAAATTTGTTGCTTTGAATATTTTGTTACTTGTTCACGACATCGATATGATAAATTAGTTTACGTACTTGTTTAGTTTAGCTCTATTCCAACACACTTTAACAAGTGAGATTAACTTTATTTTGAAACACTATTCTACATCTTAGACAGAACAATCACTTTTTCTTGTTCAATCTCTATTTTAGTCATCAGTATTCACATTTTAAGACAACAACACAAATATACAGAACATCCGCAAAACAATAATATGAAATATATATTAAAAATAATATGTGATGGACATTTATATATATCGACGGTTCACCAATCTTGTGGGGTAACTAATTAGCATCATCATGTAACATATACTAATATGCAAAATGTAGAAGATACTCTTATCTATGGACGACGGCTCCGTACAGTAGATATGTACGTGGATTATTACAAGTCTAATCAAACATATATTTAAGTATAATGAGAGACAACATTGCATGTCTTAATTTGTAAATAGAAAATAATAATAAAAAAATGATAATTTGTTTTGTTTGATTTATTGTAATTGAAATTGATGTGGTTGTCTAGATACGGCCACTAAAAAATGAAATGGAATGGGAGTTGAATCAATTGGAAGATCCTTAGAAAAAGACAGGACACAAATCTATAATTTAATTGAGTGAATTTATAAAGTGAGATATCTTTTTTCATTTGAATAAGGTTATTTACATTTAGAGGTGACAAAAAGGAGAAGAACAATATCAAAATGGATACGTTTTTTACTTTATGTAAAGTCATGGGTGGGTTCGAACATCCATGCAAGAAAAAGTGATGCTAGCTCTCTAGCTATGTTCGGTTTTTGGAATACCTAGCTAGTTTTTACATACATGGCTGAATTTTGGATATTGAAAGAGACAAAGTTTGGTTCTAAGACTAGGAAACTCATTAATCTAGTCTTCACAATTATCTTGTCACTTGGAAGGATTCTAGCTCTATAGCTAGGTCCACGGTGCCAACCTACAAACTTACCCAAAACAAAAAGTTGATTGGGTTTGATTTAGAGTTAATCTCAAAAGAAACATGTGAAGTTATAGTGTTTTTTTTTTTTTTTTTTTTTTACAGATGGAAGACTGTAGTATTTTATTTTGTCAAAACAACGACGGTGCTTTACTACATTTGTAAATCGACTACTTTTGAGTTGATATTGCCAAATTTAGCCGTAACGATTTGAAAATAAATTTAATCATATTTTAAGTAACTTGAATTCAACTTTTCATGTCTGAGCTCATTTAGGTGTTTTTTGGTGAGGATAAAATTAATGTTTAGAAAGAGAAAGATCCAAAAATGATACTTTTTTTTTAAGTAAATGTATTAATAAGCCAAATTATGGCAGTTTATACAAAGATCCGGAGTGATAAAACTCGGTAATGAATTAAAAAATATAGGACAAGAATTAAAATGAGAAGACCGAGCAAATGCATGGGCCTACCCGTTAGCTTGTCTCCTAGAAAAGTAAACTGAGTAAGAGTCTTGTTGAGAAATAAGATTGCGGCAACGGGATATTAAATCACCAAATTCAGAACGATCGAAGAATGGAGAATTAATAGCTTGAACAACCCACAATGCATCTGATTCAAAGATAACTCGACTAAAACGATGCTCAATCATCCAAACAATTGCATCTAATAAAGCAATAGCCTCAGCTTCAGCAGTTGGCAAAATACCAAAATAAGAGGAAGTTCTTGCTGCAATTACCTCACCTTTCTCATTACGCACAACTGCACCAACTCCCTTTTGATTCAAGTCACGAAAAATGGCAGCATCGACATTGCATTTAAGAAAACCTGAAGGAGGAATGCACCAGATATTGCATCGGTTGGCAGACATAACCGAACCAACCGGAGAGTGCAGTTCCGATAATGGCCCATGGGAGAGTAAAAGCAGTAGCTAAAGATCAAATTAAGCTCCAAGAAAATTTTCTTCGAGCACGTTCCAGACATCCGTAAAAACCGGTGAGACGCCAATGACCCTGCATAGAATCAGTGACTTCTAGATCAATATGGTTATGTGAGTAAGAAAGTAAAGAACAAAGACTATTAATTTTCCAAAATACGCAGATGCCGCCACTGTGGCCAACACAGGCAACCGAAAAAGAACCTCCGTAACCAATTTTATTTCGAATGAAATCAATGCATCTGTCATTTGTAAGAGTTTCAAAAAGAAAAATAATCTCAGGGCTATGAGCTCTAATAAGCTCCCGGAGAATTGGAATTGCCCTAGCGTTGCCCAAGCCACGACAATTCCAACTTAAAATTCTCATGATTCTGGGCAGGCCTAGGAGCCAAGGCTTGTCGAATTCCCGTTTTTTGGAGCGGCCTACATACAAAACATTTCAGTCACATTGACTTGAATAGTGACATGTTGATTTGCACTATTAGGTAACGTGCAATGATTCGTCCGAGGAAGCGTATTACTGTAATCAACTTCCATGGCATTGAGTGGAACACTTTTTACAAACTCAGTAGGATGTAAACCACCTATCTTTAGAGTTTCTCCATGCCTTCTTTTACGATCCTCCCCCACTTCAATACCAGTTTCAACAGCCATGGGATCAAAATCAACTTGAACCGCTCCCTTACCTTTATCCAAATTTGCACCAAAATTAAAAGAGAGTTGATACAAGTTAACAGAGCGAGTCAAAACAGGCAAGACAGACATATTCTGAGAACCAGTCTCAGTTCTTCCCAGCCCATCAACTGATTCCTCACGAAGCCATCTCTCACCTCCCATGGTTGCAACTCTGCGATTTCGAGCTCTCAAAGAACTATCCCATGGTATGATAATATCTGTTTCAGGTTCTTTCAGAATTTGTCACAATGATGATCAATGTGCCCAATCCTACCACAAATAAAACAGAAAGAAAGCAATTTTTCATATTTAAAGATACAGATAATCCACTCACCCCCAGACTTGCGAACCTTCTTCTCTTTGCGCAATGGATGTCTAATATCAAATCTAACTCGAATACGCATGTATGGCCTATCTAGAGGCCACATGTGCTTTTGATTAAAAGAAACAAAAGAACCAACATAATTTGCCAAAGCCATCCCTACCATTTCAGAACAAAAACTTGCCGGTAAGCCATGAGTCTGAACCTAGAAATCAACAAAGAATAGAGGAATTTCAGACGGTACTACCCCCGATTGTAGTTCTTGCAAAGATAGGAGACTGTTGTCGAACGTCCATGGGCCTCCTTCCATTAACCTATCGAAGATCGTGTTTGTGGTACAAGCGAAATAGAACAAGTCTACCACCGTATTTAGTGATTGTAAGTCCTCATCTCGACCGTCAGAGACTCGCCATACGATGTTTCAATACGTTGAAATTGAAGGGGCGGTCGGTGATGAGAGTGCCTATAAGACACAAATCAAACTCATTTGAAGCAGGAGAGCCCCCAATAGATGGGAATTCAAAACCATCATTGACAATTGTGAGAGCCTGTAAATTTTCTTCCATGGACAAAAAGGGGAAAGCAAAATCGAAAAAACCCTAGGTCAAACCCTCATACAGAGAGAAGGCTCTCAAAAGGAGTAAATATAATCCACCTAGAAAACAGATGCGATGGTGGGAGGAAATGGAAATGGTGCAATCAGGAGGCGGTGCTAGCGGAGGTCAGGGCGATGGTGGCAGAATCGAATGCATTCATCGCAAGCGAAGGTAGGCTCCTGATGTGGGTACAAAGATTTTAGCCAAAAAATGAAAAAATGATACTTCTAAAAAATAAAAAATGTGGTTTCCTAGGAAATATGATACTGAACAATATTAAATTTTGGATTTTTGTTATTTTGAGGTTGTTAATATCCAAATTCGGCAATATCAATTCAAAAGTCCTCGATTTGCAAATATCGACAAGCAGAGTCCTAATTTTAACAAAAGAAAATAAAAATATCACATTCCTTCATCTACAAAACAATTTAACCACGCAGATTTCTTTTGGAATGAATCATTTGATTTATACTGTATATTATATACACACATTTTCTCTTTCATTATTTGTCGTATGAACTTATTCGTATTTAGTTAAGTGGTACTAATTTTTAATAGCAGAATTAAAGATGTTAACTAGTGATGAAGTCTAAACCAAATACTCAAATTTGTCAATAAACATTATCTTCAAAGGGCAGATTGAGGAACATATATCAGTCTACGTCGATGATATGATCATTAAGAACAAGAATAGATCTAGCCATGTAGGAGACATTCATAAAGTCTTTAACACGCTCAAGAAACATCGAGTCAGTCTCATTCTAGAAAAATGAATGATCGATGTAGATTTCACAAAGTTTCTCAGGTTCATGATATCCTAGAGGGGAATTGAGGTGAATCTCAAGAAATTATGGTGCTATATATGATTGCACCAACATGCCAGAAAGATGTTCAGAAGTTCAATGGTATGATTAATGCTCTGGAAAGATTTGTCACTTACTCTATAAAGAGATGTCTACCCTTTTACAAGGCCGTCAAGAAGAGCAAAGAATTCAAATGGTCTGAAGAGTGTCAAATTTATGGAGATCAAAACCTTTCTAACATCGCCACCTCTAATTATTTATCTAGAAAAAAGGGGAAATTGTATACCTTTACCTGGAAGTTACTGATGAAACGATATGCTCTGTGATGGTAATGAAAACATAAGACCATCAATATACAATTTATTACACCAGTAAAGTACTAAAGGATGTGGAACACTAGTACCCAAAAATAGAAAAAATTGGTTCTGAAAGTCCTTACAACTTTGAGCCGTCGTACTTTCAAGCACTCACATATTGGTCATAATTGTTTTTCCCATACGAAAGGTGTTACTTAGGCCAAAGTCATCCAACAGACTTGCAGAATGGGAAGCCAAATTGGGAGAGTTTAAAATAAGGTATGAACCTCAAATAGTGATCATGGGTCAAGTTATCATTAACTTTATAGTTGATGAAGGAAAATAGACAAGGCTAGGCGCAGCGGAATTATAAAATTTTATCTATTTCCCTTTTCAAGGATCTGTTAATTGTTATTTCATATAAAGAGGGATAGAACGAAGTACCTTTATGACGATCTATCTACCGTTGCAAACGAAGTGCCCACAACTTCAAAAAGAATAGAATCTGTCAACGAAACTTCCCCCTACCCAAACAGACCTTCCAGACCTCCGAATAAAAATCCCAACGGTGAAAACAAGGAAGAATATGTCTGGAAGCTCCTGTCCAAAAATCGTGACGATCCAACGGTTCAATCTCCGGGAATCCGTGAAAATGTGAACTGACCAGATGTAGGAGGAGCAAAACGAATTTCTCCTTTTGTTTGTCTTTTCTTCTTTCATGAGAACAACAAAACAAAACAACACAGAAAAGAATAACTAATCAGTAATCAACCTTAATAATAGCAATCGCAATGATTGCCTCTAACAGAAATCGATACGAGATCAAATAGAGAGTAAGAAAGATTGTAATTAGTCGAGACGGTTTCGGAACGGTTCCTCCTGCCTCCTTATTGTGTGTTGGAACGAAATTATGGGGTTAGGGAGTCTATTTATAGACTTCTGAAAACCCTAATCTCAGTTGTGTTAGGTAATTAAATAATTGGAATCTTATTCGGAATAGGATTCCTAATTAGATAATTAAATAAACACTTTACTATTATCTAAATAATAACTAATTATATCTAGATAATTATTATTAATCAAATTAATAATTAATTAATGTTAGGGATAATCAATTAGAGTTTCAATCACATAAAAACTTCTAATTAATATTATCAGATAATCTTTTAATTTAATTCATAACCATAATCAAATTATAATTATTAATCAAATTAATTTATACCCTAATTAATATATATAAATTTCGGCCCCCTACATTGTGTCTCACTAATTACATTTTCATCCTCCGATTCCAAGTCCCATATGCGACCCATTAGGTTCTGTATTGCCACTAGCCGTATATATCCTTTGAAATTATTCATCACGATTAATTCCAACATATATATAACGGAATACCGTTGCGAGCTGTTACTAGCAGAACCTATGATATTCCCCCAGAGCAATTAAGAAGTCAGGTTGATAACTGACGTTAACCTTTCTGCATTAGGTACATTATAATACGATCCTTCATCAACTATATTCTGTTGGTCAATTCCTTATAACCATGGAACGTGTCAAGGTTACATATAACGAAGAGTCTGTTTTACTTGTACATGTTGAATTCACTCTGAAAGATAAGTTAAGTGAAATATCTCACACTTATCGGGAGTGACGAATGCTCAATCTGACATTAACTATTCTGCCATTACTTTGCGTGATACCCAACCCTGCTCTCATACACCCCAGGCTCTCACCTGTTGGATCGTGCTCGCACAGAATCAAAGTATCAGACTCCGTAATCCAGAATCACTAATTAACGAATATTTGAGTTTGAGGATTAGTTATACCTACTAATACCAATGAGATGAACTGTTGACACATTGGATAAATCAATCCATTATGTTATCTCAAGTCGGGTCCCAATCCTAATGAACACCTTCACCGGATCCATGTAACTGTCTAGATATCTGAATATCTAAAGCTTGTGAGATCAGCTTTCTGTCTCGACAGAAAACACTGTTACATGCAAGTCTCAACAGTAATATGCCAACCCCTATAACATATTACTTGACTTGGGTTTACTTTAAGTCTATTAGTCTATTATAAAGTACAGTCTCACTTCATGCTTGTATGAACACTTTATAACTACTTAAATAAACTTAGGGTTACTTTCTTTATGAAAGATTTGTGCCTTTATATATAGTTACATTTTAATGCTATATATCTGATTAAACAAATGATTAAATAAACAATTTATTCATTAATATTTATATCCTAAAACAATTGTCTATAGGACATAAACCCCAACAGTTGATTGTGCTAGAAAAGATACTGAAAAGCCTAAAGCAACCAAGGGTTGGGAGATGTTCGGGTAGGGAGCATCCTCCTTAGAAGGAGTAGACATGGGATTATGGATCTGGGGTATGACAGGTATACATATACCATATATAATCAAGTTGGACTTTACCATCATTAACAATCCAACCGAGCACGAAGCCAAAATCCAAGGAGTACATATTTTCAAGGAAAAAACACTAGAAATGGTGCAAATTTTTAGTGACTCTAGGTTGATTATAAATTAGATAAATAAAAACTATGTGACAAATGAGGCATCCATTGTTAGATACCTATAATAGTTATAAAAAAAAGTTGCTTAGCTAGAGGAAAAAAGCATCAGATGGAAAGTCGTGAACATTGCAAGGAAATAGATTGTAAAGGCATATAGATTGGCTAAAGTCACACTTAGTATAGATGGATGGACATTTTTTACTTGTCTCTACAAAATCCAGAGTGTTCCCATCATAGAGGTTCGGAAGGCGATGTTGGCCCAAAAAGTAAAGGAGGACTGATGAATCCCCACCTAAGAGTACCTTGTTGGTCCCGTGTAACGTAATAGGATTAGTTCCAAGGGGGGTTAGAAACTAATGTAACTTTTTCGCTTAATAATGCTGACGTAATTGGATGTTTGATAGTTTAACTTAGTTTTAGGTCAGCAAGGCTGAGTGTGATGTGAGACAGCTTTAATTAGATTCTGACTAGAGCTGTTTCAGTTGTGAGTTGGGAAATAACACTTAAGTCAGTTTCCAACTCAGCAGTCAGATTACCCAGCTTCAGCTTGTACAGATTATTTACTGAGTAATTTTAAGCAAGCAACATATATATATATCACGAGAAAGGGTTAGAGATTACTCAGCAGACTTATCCTGGTTCGGCCTCACCGCCTACGTCCAGTCCCCGGAATCCTTCCGAGCTTTTTCAATCCTCTACTGAGCTCTTTAAAGGTAGAGCACAAAACTTTTACAATAGCAACTGAGTATGCAAGAGTACCGTCCTCTATTTGTCTACTCAATCCTATCTACCACTGAATACTATAATCGAGTATTCAGATTTTCTCTACCACTGAGTACTATAACCGAGTATTCAGCTTCACTCTTCTAACCTTTTACAAATGATACCAAAATTGTTCTTAATACAACAAAGAACACTTTAGATGACAAAGTCAATCTAGACTTTTACACAATGATTGGAATTGGGTGTAAGAGCTTGCTTTTTCTTTTCAAACAGCTTCTATTCTGGATTATCACTTAGTGAAGACTTCGCTTGTCTGTATATCTCTTGTATGTGTCTTATTTGATCCAAGTGATGATTTGGCCTATTTATAGCAATCTTGGGATGCCAATGATTTGAATTCAGACATAGCCGTTGTGGAGATAATGGTCTTCTTCGTCATCACGTGGTCAGCTTCCAGAGCTGCAGGCCAATCATGTCTTCTGTTTTTACCAGACGTCAGGTTTGCCAGTTTCGTCTTCTTGCGCCAGGTTTGTCTTCTTGCGCCAGGTTTGTCTTTTTGCCAAAAGTCAGATGGTCCATGCGTCTCGAAAAGGTCCTTAATACGGATTTCCAAGACTTCTGATTTGTGTCAAACCTTGTCTGCCAAGTTGACGGATCATTGACGCTGACTTGATTATTACTCAGCTTGACTCTGTGGCTTCGCCTTCAAGCTTTTCTAAAGAAGACATTTCTTTCGTAAAGCTGAGTTGCATTCCACTCAGCTTCTACTGTGTGTCTTGCTTATGCTGACTTTGTTCTGTCTTTCTTTTATAAGCTTTCAGTTCCTGTTCTCGTTAGTTAACTTACTCAACTTTGAACAAATTCATTAGTACAATTAAATCAAAACACTTAAATTTAATTGTTTTTAATCATGGGAATAATTTTGTCATATCAAAATCATGTGGAAAGGTGTTTCAACATACCTGACAAATGAAACTTCTCCTAAAAATGCAGCAGATGCTAGTCAGACAGTGAAACGGGCATCTAGATACTTTGTCTTGGCCGAAAAGCTATATAGGAGATCATTTTTCCACCATTGGTTAAAATGCATCTGCTCTAGAGCCGAAATATATGTGTTGAAAGTGCTTCATAAAGGAATATGAAGGCCACGTGAGGGCATGAATCCTATGTCCAAAAATCAATGTTGGCTCCTATTAGATAGACATGGACAATGACAATAAAAAGCTAGTACGACAATGTCATGATGCACCTCGAGTTGTCGCTCAAAGGCTCACTAAGGGATAAATGTACCCCGTCGTCATCAAGTAATAAATCTGAAAAGTCTAGGTATCGAATCCATGGGACTTATACCATAGTTACCAAACTACTAGGCTTCTAATGTTATTTAGACAGTGGAAAGTTAATTGGGTTTTTGTTTTAAGTTATTCTACTCCTAGGTTGATCCAAGGCAAAACAAATACTCCGAGAAAGGAACGGAATGATACGATAATACAATATTCAATCTAATTAACCAATTGAATTAAAGACCTAATTTGAATTTGCATAAACTTAAGATAATTAAATCAACTTATCCTTCTAGGGTTCCTAGTACGCGATTTCAAGAATTTGGGTCCTTTAACTGCGATGTTGTCAATATCATAAGCTTCGATATAGACAACAGAATTAGACTCGCAATATGAACCTAGTTTGTATTTGGACTTTTGAATGATTTAATTCTAATTAAGCAAAGCATAAACAGACAAATAAGAAACTCAATTGAAATTGAAACTGAAATTTATATTAAAGATGAAGAATAGTATATCACAGATACAACCAACTCAGAGTTCATAAGAAGGATCTAAAATAAACAGAGACTAAAGAGGATAAAAATCCCTCTTCGGAACCTGTCGACTAAAGCAGACGTCTTTTTGAGAGTAAAGGATGGAACTTGAGAATCCTTGAAGCTGGAAATGGAAGGAACTTTGGTGCTTTAATGGCAAATGAAGGATTCTATAGATGAATTCTCAAGGTGATACAGAGTAATTGTAATGGCAAAGGATTAATTTACAATTGAAATACAGTCTATTTATAGGCTACAATAGACCCTACACACTCAAGTTAATGTTACAATTCAAATAGGAGACAAACGGAGTGAATCCCACTAAAGGAGGGAAAAGAATTAGTCTTTTTGGACTAATTCCCAGGTCCAGCTCAACGAGCTGGACCTTATGGGCTGGCAAAAACCAGCCCTGGTGGCCAGCTCGCCGAGCTGGCCCCAAGGAGTGGTGCCAACCCTCCTTGGTGGCTAGCTCGTGAAGCTGGCCCCCTAAGGGTCCCGAGACGCACTTTTCTTCCCTTTTTCATGCGTGACGCTTCTACCCTTCTGTCTTTGACCTGTACGAACACATTAAAACTCCAAAAAGATTAATCCAAGGGCTATTAAGATTAGGAGTCGTTACCCTTATATAAAGAGGGTGCAACTCTCTTGCGTAAAGGTAACATTCATTACCGATCATATTCTTTATGGTTTTCTCTCTCTCCCTCTCTCTTCTCTCTCCTCTCTTATCTTCTCTCTAGATAAGAGCTAACTTGAATGTTGGAATATCCATCGTTTGATATCCAGCCAAGTGTTTCTTTATTTTGTAGGACTTAAAAGACGTAATAACTATATCACACTTTTCTCAAAAGCGCTTACTGAATGCATCTTCAACATCGACCAATCCTTCGAGAGATAAAATTTCACATCACATTATCAATTGTTAATTCTGTCATTATGATGATAGTTCTATCATGAATAAAATTTCATTTTATCTACATGACGACAGGGATATACTCTTATCCTTATCTAAGGCCTGCTAAAAACTACAGGCATAGAAATTCTTACAAATTTCTTTCCCAATGCACTAGAAGTTAGAAGCAATAGATGAGAGCAACCCCTTAAAAATTATTGAATGATGCAAATGACATTTGGGGATGAGAACCCTAGATAATGCCGACACATAAAAATAGAGGGTGTGGTTGGTAGAAGGGAACAAAAGGATACATGTAGAAGATAACGAAAACAACAACTAAGATATGTAATATAACTGGCTAGGGCATGCCCAAAATCGGTGCACCCTTAACTTCACTTGCTCTACTTATCCATTTAATTATGAAATCTTTCTTTCATCACGTGATGTCATCAGAAAATAAGGATTAGGATTCGTAGGGCTCGTTTATTTTACATACTATTTGTTTTTGCTATTTATTATTACAATTTATTATTAGAAAAAAAACTGTTTTTTCAAAAAAAAGCAGACATTCTCTGTTTTTGTAAAATGTTACTTTTCAGTAGGTCGCTAATCAAACGCTTAAAATTCTCAATTTTGAAATGAAAATACAAACATAAACATGAAAATAAGTAATCAAACACTCATTTAATATATGAAAAGAAATTATCAAATGAAAGATTATCTAAAAGTTTCTAATCAAACCACAAACTAAGTAATCACAATTTAATTTTTAATGAGATTATTCCGCTGCCTACTCAAGTTTAATTAAAACTCACGAAGGTAAGCCTCAAACCTCTATTTGAATTCATTTTATCATTTGGATAGTAAAATCTTTCATTGGTATCAGAACTCTAAAATTTGTGTTCTACTTAATTAATTCACAATTAATAATCGAAAACATAAATTTATTCATATAAAAATTAATTAATATATTAGGTTTAATTTTTATATGATTAGAACATGTTTAGTTGCGATAGGGAATTTGTTTTTTCTACTTTAAAACATTGTTCCAGTTTCAAACAAGGCATGTGATATCTGTATCTAAAAAACGGCTCGTTGTTTTGAAAATCTGATCTCACCAACGTGACCAGAGACCTTAAAAACCTTATGATAAACGGATCTCGGGGAATTAGAGTCGGCAAGACAGTGCATGGGTCATATGAGCAGCCTTTGTTGCCTAATGCTTGGGTAGTGCATGCCACATGGCGCAACATGATTAGATCATGTGGGCCATGTGGCCCAATCATTGGGTGCCACTTGGTGTACGTGAACCACATGTCTCGACACTATAGATGGTGCGTGTGGCGTGTGCGGTGGCTTTGGGAGATATTTCACCTTCATTTTTTTCGAGAACATGTTTAATTAATTTTTCTAAATTATTGGAATATTTTGTTTAATTTTTCAATAAACAAAATATTTTATTTTGAATTAAAGAATGTTTAAAAATCATTTTAAATTACAAAATTAATTTTAAAATTCCCAAAATTATGGAATATTTAAGAAATGTTCCAATTTTTCCAGAAAAATATGTTGGAACAAATAAAACTGTTCAAAATTTGTTTTTGATGATAAAGGTTAAGAAATCTTTAATATTAATTTTATTTCTTTAGAAGTTATGGATGTTGGAAAGTAATTTCTTGATTGATATTGATTTACAATAGTCAATATATATACAATGATAATAGTATAAATTTAGGCTAGTAAAGATACACTTTTCTAATGCTAGCTTATAGTGTCTTTCTCGGTGACAACCTAATTTCTTGGCCTTCCAAACGTTAGCCTACACTCTCCCATTCCAATGCTGAGGCCGAATATAGGGGGAGATGCTAATGTTGTATATGAATCATGCTGGATCAGAAATCTTATTCTTGAGCTCCATTGTCCAATCCAAAAGGCGACACTCGTTTACTGTGACAATGTCAGTGCGATATACTTATCAGGTAATCCAGTTCAGCATCAATGCACTGAACATATTGAGATGGACATTCACTTTATTCGTGAAAAGTTTACCCGTGGCAAAGTTTGTGTCCTTCATGTTCTGTCCCGATATCAGATTGCAGATATTTCTACAAAAGGCTTCCGCGTGTACTTTTTTATGATTTCTGGGACAGTGTAAGTGCTCAACGACCTCCCGCTTTGACTACAGGGGTGTGATAAATATTGATACGATACTAAGTCATTTTGGACTTTTATCAATTAGGCTTCATTATGATCTGAAGGCCTAAAATGGGTCTAAGTCCACCAAAGCCTGATACAACATTAATCTTGACTGAAGCATGATCGAAGTCATGGCTTCGGTCACCTTAATCAGTCGAAGGATGTCTTCGGAGATGTATTTGGGAACACGTGGACCAATAAGCATGTTGGATTCCAAATACACGTTCCTCATGTTCAAGAATATTATGGCACGAAAAGATAGGATCCGAAGACCTATCAGGTGCTGTCATGTTACACTTTATTTTATCTATAAATAGCAGAGACATTCCACAACTTTAGGTATCTTACTTCAACTAGTCAATACTTCATTTCTCTGTTATATGTTAGCTAGACAACGTTAGAGATAAAATTGCATCATTTCATAAATTAAGAGTAAATTTACACTTCCCTAAAAATGTTAGTGAAAAATTGAATTTCATCTTTAGAGAAGTGAAAATTAACTCTTAATGTATGAAATGATGCAATTTTATCCCTAACATTCTTTAGCTAACTTACAACAGAGAAATGAAGTATTGACTAGTTACTGTTTTTTTATGAAACAAAATATATGATTCTATATAGTGTCCGGTTAGAGCTAAGGTTTCTTTTATTTCTCTCAATATATTTAATGATAATTAAACCTCGGAGTTTTTTCTATAAACCCAACAAAAGTAAATATTAAATTCTCATTTGATTCTGTTTTTTATAACTATTTTTATATTTTAATTTTAAACATAAGATAAAATTTGTTTGATAAAATTTCGAAATATATGTTTTTAGTATAAAAAATTCACTAATATCTGTTACATATCAGTAACATTAAATAGTAAACAATTAACAATAAGTAGCAACAAAAACAAGTGAAAAATAATTAGGTATGCTATTGTTTTTTAATAAAAAAAATTGCTTAGATTAAAGAGGTATTAATATCCTCAAAAATTACACGATCAAGACACAACAGCACATCATAATAAGTAGCATTACTAGTATAGGAAAGAGCGTTTCGAGCTATTAAGTGATCCACTCTATTCGCTAGTCTAGGGACAAACCCCACCTTGAACTCCTTGTTCATCATTAATTCCTTGCAATCTTCAATCAGATCTCCAAAAACAGAAATGTCTGTAATATTTGAGTTAATACTATCTGCAACCACTTTAGAGTCGGTTTCAAACAATACCTTACCCATCTCGTTGTTAATGGCCCACAAAAGGCTAGCCCGCATTGCATATGCTTCCACTATGCGAGCATCGTGAAGTTTGTCCATTTTACCACATGTTCCTACTAAGAAGCATCCATGTTCATCTCGAACCACTGCACCCCAATCGCTACAGCTGTTAGCTTGAAAAGTGGCCCCATCAACATTGCACTTCATCCAATCTGTCACCAGTGGGCGCCATCCTCTCACCTCCTGCTGCTGTAACGGTTCCCTTGGCATGCCGTCCTCTCCCTCCGAGTATTCGTCGGTGGACTGCTGTTGTTGAGCTGCCGTCAAGACAGGTGGCTGGAATGTCATTCCTCCCACCTGTCCACCATTTGTGTTGTGTTGCAGGGAATTGGTCCTGACTGGATTCCGACGACTCCTCCCTCTCAGAGCAGCCGCGTGTCGCACAACCAGAACTCGACCACATTCCGTCGTCTCCTCGGCTTGTTGAATCACGATTCTAGTTAGTGTTGGTTTCACCATTTGTTGGTTCTGCTGTGTCCCTTTCCTGTGACCCGAAAAATGTTTCCTCACTTTTTGCCAACCATGCACAAAACTGTTAGTACTTTCAAAACCGCCAACTGCATGCTTTGGTTTAGAAATAAAAGTCAATGCTTAATTAAATAATACTATGTGCTAATTTTTAGTGGGTGTTTGGTTGCTGCTTTTTGATCTCCTGTTTGCCTTTTCACTTTAAAAAATAAATTTTTAGGTGTTTCGCTGGACATCTCATGTTTGTCATTTATAGCTGAAAAGGAGCTTTTTATAAAAGAATGGAATCTCTACTTTTTGGAAAAGAATAATTTTCAAACAGCAAACCGCATGTAAAACAGACGGACCTTTAGTTACTAAATTGATTTGTTTTTATAGGCTACAAATAAGATTGATTATTGTAATACATGGTAAGAAGATAAACTAATAATAATACATCAGCAGCTCCCTCAATTTGTCCAAAATAGTAGATTGGCTTCCTGAATTTTGCAAGTGTCTAACCACCTCCTTAAACTTGCTTATTTCGTATTACCAACTCCATAAACTTGTCCATAAAAGTAGATTAGCTCCGTAAACTTTACAAGTGTCTCACCAACTCCTCAAACTTGCTTATTTTGTAACAACTAAATACAAAACCATAATACTAACTCTCGATACTCATCCATTCAATCTCTCAAACTTGCAACACTAACTCTTGTAATAGGTTGAAAGGTCAAAGAAGCGAAAAATTATATCTCGAACAGATGAAGACATATTTTTAAAATTTAAGTCTAATAAGTTTTTGTATTTAGTTATAACAGAATAACCAAGTTTAGTGAGTTTATGAGATACACTTATAAAGTTGAAAGAACTAATATATTTTTATGGATAAATTTAAAAAGCTAATGATACGAAATAAACAAATTTAAAGAACTGGTAAAACATTTGCAAAGTTTAAAAATTCAATCTATTATTTGCGTACAAGTTGAAACTGATTTATTAGGCCAACTAATAATGATAAGATATGAATGGTGTGGTGGGGTAAAAAAGGAAGTCCATCTCATCCACACACCAACGTACACATGCAAATTGATGGTGACCTTATAAATGAATACTACTCCTATATTGATACAATATGCTTTCATTAAATTTAAAAGAGAATAATATTAATAATAATAATGTGTCAAAAGTATACTATATAGTTGCACGCACGAGCACCTTTTTTTTGGCTTTTTCTGTTTTGCCAGCATGGCATTGGTGTCCCCCACATTCATTATTACTACTGCTTTCAATTATTAATTATATAATAATTATTATTCACACTTTCCCATCTGCCTCCCTTCCCTATCCAACCACACGTGTGATATATACCTAGCAGATTTTCATATCCACCTTTCTGCTTTTACCTATTCCTTCAATCATTGACTCCCTTTTTTTTTTCTTGTTTTTCTTTAATCACTTCATTAACAACTTATCAAATTCTTAATCTTAAATTTCAAATAATTATCAAAATTCAAACCAATCATATATGATGTTCACCATCTAATCATGAATATAGACACTAATTTATCTTTTTTATGTTCAATTCATACAAAATTTCTCTTTTAACTATAAATAAGTGTTAATATTTAATATTTTATTATTCAATATAAAGTTATATTTTGTGTGATGGGAGAGTATCTCCAATGAACTCATTCCATGAATATATATTTAAATATAATTTCACAAAAACTAATACAATATTAAATATTATTAAAAAAAAAAGTCAACATTGTCAATTATATCCTTTCTCCAGGAATATCAACTAATTCTATAAAGAGTATTGAAACAACATCAATAAAAACTTCTGGTACAGTATCAATACAGAAGAGAAAGACGAGGAAGAGTCTTTGGGTTTTTCAGTTAGAGAGAAAGAAGAAGATAAAGTAGATATCTAACAAAGATCAACTTCAGTTCCGTAAATATAAATGAAGTCCACTTGACCTTTCAATTGTCTAAGGGCAATCTTGTCTTTGCGCAGCCCCTAGAGGCAGCCGTAAATATAAATGAAGTCCATTTGACCTTTCAATTGTCTAAGGACAACCTTGTCTTTGCGCAGCCCCTAGAGGCATCTTAGTCTTTTACCAAAAGTGGTACATTTCAAAAGCAGTCCACCTTTTCTATGATAGTCCTAAATGTACTCAATCCTTGCTTGAATTGATAAACACCATCCTTTACAATCCGATTCGATCAATGGCTCGGATTATGACATTTGTCCCTATTCTTTTTTCTTAATCCCACAATTTACTTGCTTGCCACACCTAACATTAGTATAAGATGTAATAGTTAGTTTATTATTTCCTTAATGAGAATATTAGAATTTTTTTCGCCTCATTCAAATTAATAATGTGTGTTATACAACAACAACAAAGCCTTAGTCCCGAAATGATTCGGGGTCGGCTAACATGAACCATCATATAAAACCGTGAAAATCAAGTCGTGTCAGCGACACAGATTCGCTCCCTCCACTCCGTCCTATCCACTACCATATTTTCCTCAATTCCCAATAAACTCATATCACTCTCGACCACCCTCCTCCAAGTTTGCTTAGGTCTTCCCCTACCCCTCACCACTACATCCCTTTGCCACTCTTCGGTTCTCCTAACCGACGCATCAAGCGCTCTACGTCTCACATGGCCAAACCACCTTAGTCGGTTTTCTCTCATTTTATTCTCAATAGATGTGACCCCTACTTTTGTCCTAATTATTTCATTACGCACCCGGTCCTTTCTCGTGTGACCACACATCCATCTCAACATACGCATCTCCGCCACCGACATCTTATGGATGTGGCAATGTTTCACTGCCCAACACTCCGTACCATATAACAATGCTGGTCTAATTGCCGTCCGGTAGAATTTTCCCTTCAATCTATTAGGCATGCCGGGATCACAAAGGAAACCCGTAGCACTCTTCCACTTCGACCAACCAGCTTTAATCCTATGAGCAACATCTCCATCTACTTCTCCATCCGTTTGGATAATAGATCCTAAATACCGGAAGCAATCCGAGGCCTGAACAACTCTCCCATCTAGGGTGATTGTCCCTACCTCCCTACTCCTACGGCCGCTAAACTTACACTCCAAATATTCTGTCTTACTTCGACTCAACTTAAAGCCTCTAGATTCTAGAGTTTGCCTCCATAGTTCCAACTTCATCTCCACTCCTTCTTTCGTCTCATCAACCAACACAATATCATCTGCAAACAGCATGCACCATGGTATACCAATGTGTGTTATAATATAAAAAAATATAAAACTTATAATATAAAATGAAAACATCCAATCAAAACATACATACATGAGATGGGTTTCCATCCCATCTCTCCATTTCACAATTGATATGCAACAAAACACAGAGATAAGAATCAGTTTGATTTAATTAATTACCCATAAAAATTCATCACCATATATATGGTGACTTTATAAACTTTAGGGCTGGGATCTTTAATTATCCTTAATTATATGTTTTTTCCCTTTTTATGTAACAATTTGTTGTATGATTATATTATGTTTGTCTTCTTTGTTTGATAGCAATATCATTGATGGCATGGGTTCATGAACCTCCCACTCTATTTATAATTTTGGCACTATTTAATTATCAACTGTTCTGACAAATTTCTATAACATCTTGAAAGGTATGGAAAGGAATTATTGATACCCTTTTCAATCTGTTACCTCATATTAGACATTTTTATCAACATAATTGAATATGGTTTACAAGGTAATTAAAACGAAAGAATGCAAAGATTAAAGGCTTAATATACAAATTACCCTTAAACTTGTCCAAATGTTGTAACTACCCCCTCCAACTTTCAATTGTAACAACTTACCCCTTAAACTTGTCCAATTGTAAAACATAACCCCAAATTGACATTTTTTTTACCCTGTACTTGAAGCAACCGTAAAAACGTTTTCCCAGATTCGTATCACGCCAAAGATCTGATTATCATACTTCACGAGCGTTGCAGCTTTTGTATTTCACGTGTTTCTTCAATTGCAGTCCATGTCAGTAATTTGGGGTTATGTTTTACAATTGGACAAGTTTGAGGGGTTATGTTTTACAATTGGACATGTTTGAGGGGTTATGTTTTACAATTGAACAAGTTTGAGGAGTAAATTGTTACAATTGAAAGTTTGGGGGGTGGGCAGTTGCAATATTTGGACAAGTTCAGGGGGTTCTTTGTGTATTAGACCAAGATTAAATAAGGTTATTCTCAATATATTGAAAATAAGTTTATTAATTAAATGTTACAATAAAATTGTTGTCATATAGATTCAAACAATGAGTTTAATATGTAATTTTAGAGATCCGCTTGGTAGTAGTCAAAGTAGATGATGTAAAGAGGGGTTAAGAGGCCAATGAGGGTTGGTCCGAGTGGTAAGGCGTTGAATCTCTGCTTGACAGGTTTGAGGTCCGATTCCCCACTCTGTCAAAATTTAGCCCTCATTGGTAGGTGATATGTAAATTCCACTGTAAGCCCCCATCGAGGTCTGTAAATAGTAGGCAGCTGGTGAGAAAGTGGTCATGTTGAATTTCGAAAGTTCACACAACGTGTCAAGATCTTGACACATCGTGTGGATCACACGCCGTGTTGAGAACTCTATACACCATATGAACTCAGGTTCTCTTCCACATAGTTTGTCATCTCTTCTCTCATTACTTCGTGTTGAACCCTTTTGACCCAACTTCTCCTAACTACCTGTTTTAATACACTTGGTCAACTTCATGCCTTTACCATATACTCTCTCTTACAAAGAACTTGACTTCAAGTTGTTTGTTGAGTTTGGAAGAAACTCGTCAATCTTGAACGGACTCAAAGATTTCATATCGAATAAATGTGTTATTCATAATGAATTCGTGAGGACCACCCCACAAGTTTCAAAGTTCACTTTCTTCGCTATCTTGAACGGGTCATTTAGTTGAGTTCGAAGCTTGATACTCAATGTGCTTGAAAACCTCTCAATGCTTGAGTGTACAAGAACTTCATCCCCCATTTCAAATTGTAACTTGCCATGGTTCGCATTCTCTTTGAGCTTCGTCTTCCACTCTTCACCGACATCAAATGGAATATCTCGGCGAAGCTTGTCGAACCACCCCCCAACAATCCCTTGAACACTCTTTCATATCCTACATCATGTTAAGTGGACCAACCTTGAACCTTCTTATTCTCCATTTTATTAACTCAAAAATTAGCCACCTCAAATAGAATGTCTAGACGACACTTGTCAACCCACTTTACAGTGATCCCATGAACACTTTTATAAGCTCCTTCATTATTTTGAGTTGACAATCCTAAGACTTCTTGATTCTTCCCTTCACTATAACGTGAAGACTATTCTGCAACTTTTGGATTTCTTTCATCTACTTTATATTCGCCCGAATGCCATCCACTTTTCACCACACCATGAACTCCACTATCAAACTCGTTCTTCCCCTTATCAACTTCATTCTGCTCTTTAGAGCTCACTCTATCACAAGGAATACCATGTAAAAGATTTGTGGGATCCAAGTCTATGGAAGACCATGTAAAAGATTTGTGGGATCCAAGTCTATATAATGTGATATCTTCCCCAAAGGTGGAAGTTCCTGAGGTTTCTCTTTTAAGGTAACAATCTTGACATATTTGGGCATTGGCTCTGTTTCCATTGGATTAGTTCTCTTCTTCAACCAAATCTCGACCATAAGTTACTTTCCTAAGATTTATATCTTCATGCTCGTCACTATCCTCATTTAACATTAACACATTTGTCACATGACACTCCATATTCCAAACTTCCATTTGATTCTCCCCACATCTCAAGCTAATTACTCCATTTTCCAAGTTTTCTGACATAAGTAACATGCTACTTCTTAAGATAGTTGATCCACCAACATCTCTCCCATCACCATATCCTTCAACCTTCATACATAAATGATTTCATCCTTCTCCTTAAAGAAAATAATCTCACCTTCCTTAAGCATAGAAGTGAAGTTGTGCCTAAGAGGCATTTTATCAAACACGCAAGGGGTATAATTTCCAACACGAGCTTCCTTATTGGTCCCACATACAAAATCAATCTCCACAATGTTCTCACCTACTAGCACTCCTTCCTCATCCATACAAGAATTTAAATTTTTTGCATTTACAATTTCATTACCCACACACTCAAAATGAGAAATTAAATCATCGTCAATGTTGTGCGTTAAATAAACTAAATGGCAGGTGCACCAATCACAAAAGCAATAAAGTGATAAATATATCGAGTTATTGTCTCCATAGGGATGTACTGGAACTAAAACATACATAAATCATTAATCTAAAAGTTTAAAGTAACACAGAAGTTTATTGTAAAATATATAACGACGGAAAAACAAACAAACATTAAATCTAGTTGTGCTTAAGACTAACAACATTCATACAACATCGGGTTTCACAAACGGTTTCCTCTCACATTCAGATTCAGTTATATCTTCATAGATTAAGAATTCCATTAGCTATCTCTAACGCGAATATTCATAACTATAAATATGAATAATCAAATCACTTTGCATTAAATATTCTTTATAGAAGTATTAAGCATAGAATATTAGCTTTAAACACTCATATGCCCTAAAGAGCAACTGACATTAGAAGTATGGATATCTCTTCCTCATACTCACATGCATCTCAGATCTATGTAAGATGTCACATTAGATAACTGACTTCTCCCATCTGATGTTGATGATATTCTAGTACCTTCTACAAAGGAAGAGGTGAAAGTTGCCCTTAATCAAATGCATCTGACTAAAGCCCCT
Organism: Euphorbia lathyris; assembly: GCF_963576675.1. Classification (NCBI taxonomy): domain Eukaryota; kingdom Viridiplantae; phylum Streptophyta; class Magnoliopsida; order Malpighiales; family Euphorbiaceae; genus Euphorbia; species Euphorbia lathyris. Next base: position 97,072,038 of record NC_088910.1, read on the forward strand.
AGTACGGATGGAATGCTTGTCTTGTTTTATTCTAGTTACTAGGATATTATTGGAGATGAGGTTTCTGAGGCGGTTTTGGAGGTTCTTAATAGGAAGGATATTCCTGATTGGATTAATCATACTTCCATTACTCTAATCCCAAAGGTTAGTTTTCCATGTTCTATGAAAGATGTGCGACCTATCAAACTTTGTAATGTTATTTATAAGCTGGTCGCTAAGGTGTTAGCTATTTGGTTTAAAATTATTCTGGATAAAGTTATTAGCCAAACACATTGTGTTTTTGTTCCTGGTCGTCCTATAACTAACAATGCTCTCATTGCTTTGAAGATGTTTCACACGATGAAATATAGATGTTAAGGTTGGAAAGGACTCTATGCTTTAAAGCTAGACATGAGCAAGGCCCATAATAGGGTTTAGTGGGTTTTTCTTAATATGGTGATGAGGAGGATGGGGTTTCCTGATAAGTTTGTTGATATTGTGTTAAAATGTGTTGCTACTGCTTCTTTTTCATTCCTTATAAAATGGGGCACCTAAAAGTTATGTAAATCCTAGCAAGGGTCTTCGTCAAGGAGACCTGATCTTACTATATTTGTTTTTATTGTGCGCAGAAGGGTTCTCTTATTTAATTAGAAAAACAGCAATTGACATGTGTTTACACGGTATTATCCCTAGTTCAAGGGGCCCTATGATAACTCTTTTTTTTTATAGACGACTCTTTGACCTTTTTTCGGGCCTCATATGAGGAAATGGTGGTGGTTAAGACCATTCTACATCAAAATGAACGAGCTTCTAGTCAATGCGTTAATTTCAAAAGGTTGGTGATCAGTTTTAGTGCGAATATTGATGAAAATTTTAAGGAGGGCCTTGAGGGAGCTTATAGGAGTTCAGGCTCTCCCTAAATATTTAGGTTTACCACTGTAATAGGAAGATCAAAGAAGCTTGTTTTTCGCTTCTTGCGGGATCAGTTGTTCATAAGGATAAAACGTATCTACTTTAGAGGTTTATTGATCCATATTCGTCAAACACAGTTTCCCGCCATCCGAGCCCTATGTAATTGTTTATTTAGTAATGAGAAACTACTCTTTATGCCCCTATTATGGATGGTTTGTGTCTTCCTGACTATTAAAACTATATCTATTATTGAAAATTTCAGTCTCATGTTTTCAAAAAATTAAGATTCAAAATGGTTTATTAACTCATTAAATTTATATTTAATTATAAAATCCAACTTTCGATAAAAAAAAAATAAAAAAATAAAAAAAAAATAAGTTTGCAAAATTATTTGTATTCGCAGCTGCCCACGAATGAAAGGAGTGTTTAGAAAAGACAGCCATGCATATTGTTGATTACCAAGAACATCTAATAGCTATACCAAACAAAACAGGGCTCGAGATTATGGATTGAATTTTGAAAAGGTCTCGAGACGCACAATCCCAATTGCCAACAAATTAATCCTTTTTTTTTTTTTTTTTGTTATTAAAAGAGGAGAAAGAATGTCAGAAGGGAGAAATAGTAAAAAAGCAAAACATCTTTAACGTTGAGGGAAGTGCACGTGTGGGTAGTTGTGTCCACGTGCATCTGTTTTTATTCACTCTTGTCTTTTTTTATTTTTCTCTACATTTTGTCTCTTTTTATTATTGTATTCTTCCTTTCCACTCCTCTTCTTTCTTTTATTTATTTTTCATTCAATTTTACCCTAAATGATTCTATTACCAATAATACTGTAATTTCAATATTTATATCAATTTTTTAAATATATTTTAGTAACAACTAAGGTCTTTTAATAATTTTTTAACCTATATTAAAGCCTTAACAGTATATATTTATATATTATTTAAGAACTTAATTAAAATGATTTAGGGTTAATTTTAAATAAAACCCTTATGATTTCACGTTTTTATAGATCGAGTGTCTATAGTTTTTTTTTTGTTACAAAACAAACTCTGTGGATGGTAAAATTTTCAATTTGGACTGAATTTGCCAAATTTAGCCAATGACGACTTTAACGAAAAATTTCAAGAGTTAAAATTGTTTGGTATCATATTTACTATGAAACAATAGTTTTTTTTAAATCATCATTTTAGAAATTTTCTTTCTAAATATTAATTTTCTTTCTTAAAAAACAGCATATAAATGACTTTAAATCTAAAAAGTTATTTAAAATATAATTTAATTCTTAAAAAATTTCATTTTAAGGTTATTATAGGTCAAATTGAAAAAATCAACCCAAATTTTTCCAATTCCAAAGTTTTTTTTGTAATAAAAAAATCATAGATACCAATCTATTCACATAGATTTTATTTGAAATTAAATTTATAATTCAAAAGAATGATTTTACTCAGCTTTTTTACTATTAATATATAATTTAAATAATATTTTATTTTTTTTACTTTATTAATAGGTAATTTTAATAATGAAAATGAAATATCAACATGTAATTATGAAACAAAGTTATTTGATTCAAAATATATTAATGCACCAAATATAAACATTTTCATTTTTTTTTGTGAGAGAGGAAGGCTTATAAACCTAGGCAAACAAAAAGAAAACGAAAGAAAACAAAGCAAGAGTAATGAAAACAAAACAAAAAAAACTACGTGCTAATCATTCTAGCCGATGCTCGACCAGTTCGATTCGCACGGAGGATATCCTGAAGGCCTGCAGGAGGCGCACCACACTCATGATGTTCCAAGGCGAAAGAGCCTGCGAAGTTTGCCATCCAGTCAGCTGCCTGGTTACCTTCCCTGTAAGTATGAGAAAACTGCACTTGCCAATTACGATGCCTAAACTCCTGGCATTTCCTGATCAACCATCCCATGGGGTGATGTCGGTTTGCGCTACCGGCCAGGAGCATGATAACGGAACTTGAATCCATTTCGAAAATAACCCATCTGTAACCCCGCGTCCAAGCCATTTTTAGCCCAAAGTATATACCACAGAGCTCGGCCAAAAATGTTGTACATATACCCAAATTGACCACAAAACCCCCTAGCCAGCTGCCATTCCTATCTCTTAAGACACCCCCCGTCGCTCCGGGCCCCGGGTTGCCTTTACTGGCGCCATCGATGGTCATTTTGACCCAGTCACCGTCCGGTGGTTTCCAGCAAATCCATCTCTCCTCCTTCCCTCGTCTGCTGGTCGTCGAATTGATCTGATCCGCCATGGCATACTCTCGCGCCTGGCTTAGGATGTAATCTGCATCTAGATCAGATCTTCTGCTGCTGTCAAAAATTCTGCAATTCCTGGTTTTCCAGAGCCACCAGATAGTGAAGTCAAAGAGCATACTCCACTTTACCCCAACAACTCAGATTCAATGTTGACATTAGTTCCCATCCACTCTTTACGCGATAATGAGAAGAAATCACTTTGCACCGTTCCCGGCACGAGTTGGACCCAAACTTTCCTTGCAATCTCACAATCCCACAGGACATGGAGAGTGGTTTCGGTTAGCCCACAGAAATCGCACGAAGGATCGTTTGCAATCTTCCGTCGCCACTTGTTCTCATTACAAAAAATTCCGTTGTGCAAGACTAGCCAAATGAAGCAGCATATTCTTTCTGGGGCAGCAATTTTCCAGCAACTCATCCACAACTTGTCATCCTCTTCATCAGTGTTCCGGTTTCCCAATCGGTGATACCCAGAACTAACTGAATACTCCCCTGAGTTCGTTCCTCTCCAAGACCAGTTGTCCGCTCCTCCATTCCTGGGAAAACAGTAAACAATGCCATCTTTAGGAGCACATGATGCAGGAGATAAGGTGTAATACCAACCAAGCCCAGCCCCGATCAGTTTCCCAGAAGTCTATAACCATCAAATTCCTCCAATTCTCATGAATTTCCTTTAGTGTGACAGCCAGGAGAGTCGTTTCCCCACACCAGACATCATTCCAAAAGCTGATATTATTTCCATTATAAATCACTCCACTGATACCCAAATTTAGAACTACAGTTCTAGCCATTATACTCCTCCAGTTTAGTGATTACTGTCCCTTCGGTCGAAACATCGCCATACCATGTCTCCCTCCACAATATTTAGCATGCAGGACCTTGACCCATAGAGCTTGGTCATTTATGAGTAAGTTCCAACTAAGCTTTCCAAGGAAGGCAATATTGGTTTCTCTCATACTTCTTATGCCAAGTCCCCCTCTTGCACGCGATTTGCATATTGTTGTCCAATTCACCAGATGCATTTTCCTTGTTTCTATGTTCGAACCCCATAGGAAATCCCTGTTGCATCTATCAATTCGTTTGCATACACTGGTAGGGATGATTGCCGTTTGCATAGCATAGGCGGGGATAGCAGTCGTGACGGATTTGATCAAGGTTGTTCTCCCCGCAAAGGATAGGCACTTGGCTTTCCAACCAGATAGTCTCATGTTGACCTTGTCAATTACATATTTAAAGGTGTCTTTATTCATTCTATCATGAATTGGAGGCATTCCTAGGTAGATTCCCAAATTATCAGTTCTTTCAAACCCTAGCACATCTCAGATGCCCCGGCTTACCACGTTAGACACATTCACAGAGAAGAAAACTCTTGATTTCAGAAGGTTTACTTTTTGCCCAGAACAGTTGCAGAACTGCCTCATAATGTTGTTTATAATCGTAGCTTGGCTTATACTAGCCTCGACCAACAATACAATGTCATCAGCAAAGAAGATGTGTGAGAGAGGAGCACCATTCCGGGAGAGAGACACTGACATCCAATTTTTACACAAATATCCTCAATCATATGGCCCAGACGTTCAAGGTAGAGTACAAACAGGTAAAGTTATAGGGGGTCGCCCTGCCTGAGGCCTCTAGTCGGGCTAAAACCCTGTAGCTTCTCTCCATTCCAGAGTACATGCATAGAGGAAGCCGCTACACAGTTCATTATCAAGTCAATTAGCACTTCAGGCAAGCCCAACAGAGTGAGAGTATCTCGAAGGAACTGCCAACTAATTCGATCATACGCTTTCTCAAGGTCCAGTTTCAGAATCATGCTTCCTTTCCGACCCTTCTTATATCTCATTGTGTGAATAGCCTCTTGTATTAGAATGACATTTTCTGATATATTCCTTCTTGGGATAAAACTACTTTGGCAAGGACTGACTACCACCCTTAGGATCGGCTTCAGCCGATTCACTATGCACTTTGTTACAATCTTATATAGAACGTTGCATAGGCTTATGGGCCGGAACTGAGTGATATACTCGGGGCTAGACACTTTAAGGATAACAGTAAGAAGGGTTTCGATTAGCGCAGGAGGAACTGATCCAGAATGGAGGACTTCTAGAGTGGATTTGCAAACCTGATCGCCAACAGTCGTCCATAGTTTTTGGAAAAAACAGGCTTGGTACCCATCGGGCCCAGGAGCCTTATGAGGGGCCATCTAAAAAAGTGAATTCCGAATCTCATAAGTTTCAAAATTTCTCCCAAGCCGGGTCAAACTTCCCTGCTCGATTGCGCTTAAACCGATTATCGTGTATAAAGGGGCGCAGATCTGTTCCTCCTCCATGTACAATTTTTTATAAAACTTAACCACCATTTTCGCAACATGAGTCGAGTTCCACTGCCACGTGCCATGGATATCCTGTAGACCCTCAATTCTGTTTTTGCTTCTGCGGATGAGTGTAGATAGATGAAAGAAATTCATATTACGGTCCCCAAACTTGAGCCAATTAACCCTGGATTTCTGGAACCACAAAACTTCCTCTTATACGAGGATTGAGTCTAAATCAGCAAGGAGTTTGCGCTCCAAGCGAAGCAGGCCCGAGTTAACTGATCTTGCTAGAGCCCGTTGTACGCCATCTAGTCTTCTATATAACCAATTTTTCTGGGTGTTCAAAGAGCCAAATATGTTTTTATTCCAATCTTGCAGCTTTGAAGTGAGTATCTGAAGTCCTTCATGGGCCCTCCAATGTGGATTCCAGGTATTTGCAATGAAGTCCGCAAAGCTCTCATATTGCATCCATACCGCCAGGAATCGAAAGGGTCGTCTAGCAGGGGCAGGTTCTTGACCTCGTATGTTGAGAAGGATAGGAGCATGATTAGAACGGTTACGCGGTAGGTTGTTGAAACACCTTTCCACATAATTTTGATTTGACAAAATTGTTTAAGTGTAATTAAAAAGTATTCTAAACACACTAAGTTTAAATGCTTTGATTTATTCTACTAATGTGTTTGTTCAATGTTGAGTTAAATTGTTTATAAGACACAAAGATTAAAAGGCCTAAAGCCCAATACGAAAGTCAAAGCCCAAGTCAAACAGTTTAAGGCAACTCGGCCCGTGTATGTCAAAACGCTGTCGTTATATACAAAGTTCAGCTCAGCGGAAGAAGGATCTCGAAGACCTTCATGGAACAACTTCGGGACGAAGCTGCTGAGTTGATTCGATAAAGAGTACAAGACAGCAGCTGAGCAAGAACAACTTCCAGACAAAGTATTTCTACTTTGGGTAAAGTTCAGAAGACACAGAATGCTGTCTAGTTGACGTTACCATAAATGGAGAGACATTCTGCCGAGCTGGCCAAAAGCTGACCGAGGACAGAAGATACTCAAATCTGATTGGCCGAGAGCTCTGAGCAAGACTGAGTGATAACGACAGGAAGCCGTTTCCCTCCAACGGTTATTTCGAAATTCGAAATGACCGATGTCTCAGATGTCTCTATAAATAGAGCCCTTCAGTTGCTTCATTCGATACAGAACTTGATCAAGCCATTACGCTGACCAAAATTCTACTCAAAGTTCTACAAGAAAAAGCAAAGCAAATTCTTACACCAAATTTCATATCTTTTGTGTAAAAGTCTAGAGTGATTATTCAATCATCTAAGGTGTCTTAGCAATCGTTGTTTAGGATAAATCTTTATCATTTCTAGAGATTAGAAAGGAGAGGCTGAGTACTCAGTTATAGTACTCAGCGTGAGATTAGAAGTGAGTAGAGGTATAGAGGAAGGTACTCTTGTTATACTCAGCTTCTAAGTTGTAAAAGGTTTGATGCTCTACCGTTAAAGAGCTCAGTAGAGAATTCGAAATCTCGGAACGTGTTCCGGGGACAGGACGTAGGCTTGGAGGCCGAACCTGGATAAATCTGCTGAGTAATATCTTTCTAACCTTAAACTCCTTTATTTATATATTGCTTGCTTAAACAAAACTGACCAAGTAAAGAGGTCACGCTGAGTTGTATACATTGAGTATCTAAGTTCAGGAATAGACTCAAGTGCTATCTCCTGACTTAACGAAAGAAGCTGACTTAGTCACCAGTTGACTAAGCTAGTGTCTTAATATACTCAGCGCGCTGTGTAATCCTTTTTGAAAGAAAAAGAAGTAAGCCTTAATGTACTAAAATTTTAAATAGTTCCTATCCCCCCCTTGGAACTAACTTGTTACGTTATAAGGGACCAACAAGTGGTATCAAAGCCTAAAAGCTCACTGTTAAAGGTTAACTACCTTGAGCTGATCCCCACTATGGCTGAAAACAACACTCGGTTTCTCCCAGGAAACCAAACAACTCAGATCTTACCTGAGGGGCTGTCCATTACTCGGCCTCCCCTATTCTTCGGGTCTAACTATACCTTCTGGAAGAATAGGATGAAAAACTTTATTCAGGCAACAAATATGAGTGCATGGCTTTCAATAGTCCAAGGCCCATTTGTTCCTGTTGAAGTTGTGGCTGGCCAAACAGTTGTCAAAGCTGAGGTCAAATGGACAGAGGATGATCTCAAGAAGCTACAAAATCACGCTTCGGCTATAAATATGCTTCACTGTGCGCTTGATGCTGCAGAATATAATAAGATATCAGCTTGTGAGTCGGCGCAAGAGATCTGGAAGAAGTTGGAAGTCACCTACGAAGGAACCAACAAAGTGAAGGAGTCCAAGGTGAACCAGCAGATGAGATTATACGAGCTGTTCGAAATGAGCGATGATGAAGGTATATCTGACATGAATGCAAGGTTTACAAACATCATCAACGAGCTCAAGAGACTTGGTAAGATCTTCACTGAGGAAGAACAAGTCAAGAAGATTCTTAGGAGTCTTCCTAAAAACTGGCAAGCAAAGAAGACAGCTGTTGAGGAAGCTCAAGACTTAACCACCTATAAATATGATGAACTCATCGGCTCACTACTGACCCATGAGATCTCGATGAAGAATTTCGAGGTGAAGGAAAAGTCTGAAGACAAGATGCAAAAATCTCTTGTCATGAAAGCTGACTCCACTGATGGAAGCTCAACAGATGATGAGGAGATGGCTATGTTCACCAGGAAGATGAAAAGGTTGTTCAAAAAGAATGACAAATATTCTAAGAAGCCTTACAGAAAGTTTGATAAGTATAAAGCTGAGTCCAGCGACATCAAATACAAGAAGGACAACTCAAAGCCCATAACATGCTTTGAATGTCATCAAACTGGCCATATTAAGTCAAGCTACCTCACGCTGAGGAAAGAAAAGAAGAACGGCAAAAAGGCAATGGTGGCAACATGGAGCGACAGTGATGAGTCTTCATCATCAGAAGCTGATGCCACTGAGTCAGCAAAGATCTGTTTTATGGCTGACGAACTTGCTGAGCCGTGCATTTCTGAACATGCTGACCCCTCCATTGCATCTGACGATGAGGAGCAATCAAATGAGGTAATATCACTTTCCCAGCTCAGAAACGAAATGGGTAATGCCCTGACTGACCTCTATACACTTGTCAAAAAGTGTAATAAGAAAATTAGAGCACTCAGCAGGCGTTATGACGAGGTTGAAGAGGTCAAGCTAAGTGACCTCAGATTCCTTCTTCAGGACAACTCAACTTTGCATGATAACATGGAGATCATACATAAGTCTGTCTCTGAAGTCCAATCAGATTCGAAGAAACTGAGAAAGGACGTCACAAATATCCAGAACCAACTAAAGGTTCAAAACAAAAGAAATATTCCTCTGAATGCTCAGTACCGAAGTACTGGTCAGCAGAGATGGAATCCCCAGCGGAATGTCCAGTGTGACTTCTGTGGTAAGAAAGGACACACCACAAAGGTGTGCTGGCACGCTCAGCACTGGGGTGCTGACCAGTCAGTGAAAAATCCTAAACGGAAGGTCAGTTGTGACTTCTGTGGAAAGAATGGCCATACTGTCCAAGTATGCCGCCATAAAATAAAATATGATGCTTTACGTGTTGAACCTAACAAGCAAGGACCCAAAAAGAATTGGGTACCTAAAAGTAACTAGTTACATTGCAGGTAAGCCTGAGATGTGCCGAGAAGTCAAAGATGTGGTATATTGACAGCGTATGCTCAAGGCATATGACTGGTGATGAAACTCAATTCATCACATTCGAGCGTAAATGAGGAGGAAGTGTAAGTTTTGGAGACAACAAAAAGGGTAAGATAGTAGGGTCAGGAACCATTGGAGGTAATCCTACTATTGAGTCAGTCTCCCTAGTCAACGGACTCAAATATAACTTACTCAGCGTAGCTCAGCTATGTGATAATGGGAGAAAAGTTATATTTGATGACACTTGATGTAAAATATTCGAGGGTAAAACTAATGAGTTAATTTTAACTGCCCCTCGCATTGATAATGTCTTCATACTGAGCTTGGAGAAAAAGTTTTCAAAAACTGTATGCTTAGTTTCAAAGGAAGAAAATTCCTGGCTATGTGATGCGGATTCCGTGAAGAACCCGATCTGAGGGATAAGTGTACCCCGTCGTTATCAAGTAATAAATTTCTGGATTTAAGTCCAGGTTATCGTCCACAGGATTTATTTCTGCAAGTACCGAATTACTAAGTCTCGGATGTTATCTAGGCTTAAGGGGTTTGAGTTGGTTTTGTTTAATTAATCTACTCCTAGGTTGAATTACACTAATTCTAATTAAGTTATCTAATTCTAGCTAAGTTATTCTAAGCCTAACTAAATTACTCTACCCCTAATTGATCTTTTACCAAAGCAATTAACTGAATGAACATGAAGGAATACGATGATAACAATGATAGAGTGTTTAAGCAATTGAATTGAAACTAAGTCGCTTATGTCCAAGGCGATTAACCCGACCTATCCTCCTAAAGTCCCTAGTTCGTGATTCCCTTGTAAGGCCGAAACTAGCTCTAAGACTCAGTAATTTGGGCTTAATCTTCTATAGGGTCGTCAATCCTTTAGGCACTGACTAGGTCAGATTCAGCTCGCAATATGTGCCAACCTAATTTTGGGATTATCGAATGAGTTAAACCAATAAGACAAAGCGTAAGACAAAGATTAAAACATCAAAACAGTTGAATAAACAAAATCTATATTATATATCAAAGATGAAGGAATTGTCACGAAGTTACAATAAACCTAGAATTCATAGCATGTATCAGAGGCTAGACAGAATATAAAAGAAGAAAAATCCCTTTTAGGGAACCTGTCTACCAATGCAGGCGTCTTTCTAGGATTTAAGGATGGAGCTTGAGTAATCCTCGGTGAACGGAGCTTCGAAGGTGTCTTCAATGGAGGTTTGAAGGTTATGGAGGAGGTGGAGAGGATTTCTCAAGGTGGAAGCTAAGCTAATTACAAAAGTAAAAGATATTTAATTTACAATTGAAAATTTCTATTTATAGACGCGTCTCGGGCCTCGTTTTGACCTAATTTCGTGTCCTTGTTGGTGTAGGAAGACGTGGGGCCGAACGTGGCTTTGTGGGGGCGGAATTGGTCTTTTTGACCAATTCCCGCAGGTCTGCTCGCCGAGCAGGAAAGGCTGCTCGCCGAGCAGGATTGCGACGAGCAGCCCCTGCTCGCCGAGCAGGCGCCTGGTGGCCTGCTCGGCGAGTAGGCTCCTACGCGCCCTGCTCGGCGAGCAGGCTCCTGCTCGGCGAGAAGGCCTCTGGCGGCCTGCTCGGCGAGCAGGCCTCCAGAGGCCTGCTCTGCGAGCAGAAATGGCCCGGGGGGCCCTGCTCGCCGAGCGTTTTCGCCCGAAGCGCGCTCGATCCGTACCGGATGACTTCCAAACCCTTTTTCGTCCGAACTTACACCTGCACACGCATAAAAACTCCAGAAAACATTAGTCCAAAAGCCGAATTGATCCGTCAATCGCTTATTTTGAGCAAAATGCTTCGTTTGGTGCGACTTTTGACGGACCAATTAGCTTCAAAAGATAACGGAATTCTATTATGCGTGTTATTTCGGCCGTATTTGCCTAAATTGATCACAAAACGAGCCTAAACGACGAAAAGTAAATAGAATGCTTCCAATTTCTAATTAACTCACACAAAAGCATTTAAATGCGAGAATTGCTCGCTTATTAGCCAAATAAACCTAAAAACCGTCCTAAAACCGTACCCAAAGATAGGGGTTTTTGACCCCTATCACTATGGCACAGGAGACTTGGTCATGTAAGCATGGACCTCCTGGCCAAATTAGCAAGAAAGCAATTGGTTGAGGGACTGCCAGAACTTAAATTTGAAAAAGATCAACTATGCCACGCTTGCCAAGCTGGAAAACAAACCAAACAATCTTTTCATAGTAAAAATGTTGTCTCAACTAAGCGTCCGTTAGAGTTACTACACTTGGATCTCTTCGGTCCAGTCCAGCCGCTGAGTCTGGGTGGAATAGGATTTTCCTTGGTCATTGTAGATGACTTTTCTCGGTACACTTGGGTCATCTTGCTGAGTAGCAAGGATGAGACCTTTGAGACATTTTCAAATTTGGTTAGAAAACTTGAAAATGACAAAGACCTAAAATTGGCTCACATCCGAAGTGATAATGGTGGAGAATTCAAAAACCAACAGTTTGTTGAATTCTGTGAAGCCAGCGGCATTGACCATAATTTTTCTGCTCCTAGGACGCCTCAACAAAATGGGGTTGTTGAAAGGAAGAACAGAACCTTGGTTGAAATAGCCAGGACAATGCTGAGTGAGCATAGGCTTCCAAAGTACTTTTGGGGAGATGCTGTTAACACAACGTGGTATATTCTTAATAGGGCTCTTGTTAGACCTATACTAAAGAAAACCCCCTACGAGCTTTGGAAAGGATGAAAGCCCAACATTGGATACTTTCGTGCCTTTGGCTGTAAATGTTTTATTTTAAACACCAAAGATAGCCTAGCTAAATTTGACTCAAAAGCTGATGAAGCTATTTTTTTAGGCTACTCAACAAACAGCAAAGCATACAGAGTTTTCAATAAATGAACTCAAGTTTTAGAAGAGTCAGTACATGTTGAGTTCGACGAAACTAACCCTGCAGGAAGATATCTGCCGCTGACCGAGGATGATCCACACTCAGCACCCGCTGATCAAGATACAGCCGCTGAGTCATTCCCTTAAGGGCTGACCAAAGGTAAAAGTGAACCAAATATTGTTTTCACTGACCAGTCTTCACCTGCAGAGATTGTTGAAACACAGACAACACAAGACATAAATCTACCAAGGGAGATAAGGATACCAAGAGGACATTCAGAGAGTGCTATTCTTGATGCCGCTGAGAATACCCTGATGACAAGAAACCAACTCAGGAGATACCTAAGCAATGTAGCCTTCGTCTCAGTTCAGGAACCTAAGAACTTCACTGATGCTGAGGAAGATGAATTCTGGATGAGCGCAATGCAAGAGGAACTTGACCAATTCAGAAGAAACAATGTATGGGAGCTAGTGCCACATCCAAGGAGTCAGAAGACCATTGGAACAAGATGGGTCTTCCGAAACAAGCTGGATGAGCAAGGAAACGTAGTCAGGAACAAAGCAAGGCTTGTAGCTCAGGGCTACAGTCAGCAAGAAGGTATTGACTATAGTGAGACCTTTGCCCCAGTGGCAAGGCTAGAGGCTATTAGGATTCTATGCGCTTATGCAAGGTATATGAACTTTAAACTGTTTCAAATGGATGTTAAGAGTGCATTCCTTAATGGAGTTATAAACGAGGAAGTTTATGTTAATCAACCTCCAGTGTTTGAGGATCCTAAATTCCCAACCCACGTTTATAAACTCAAAAAGGCTCTGTACGGCCTCAAGAAAGCACCACGTGCTTGGTATGAGAGGCTGACCAGTTTCTTGCTGACTAGAAACTATGTCAGGGGCAAAGCTGATACAACCTTATTCATTAAGAGAAAGGGTAAAGATACCCTGCTGGCTCAAATATACGTTGATGATATTATTTTCGGTGCTACTAATGAGTCAATGTGCAAGGAATTTAGCAAGCAAATGCAGACTGAGTTTGAAATGTCGATGATGGGAGAACTCAACTTCTTCCTTGGACTTCAAATCAAACAAGGGAAAAATGGCATCTTCATCAGTCAAGCTAAATATGCCAAGGAGATATTGAAGAAATATGATCTTGAAAATTGCAAGCCAATATCCACTCCTATGGGCACTGATAATGTCCTCTGCGCTGACGAGAATGGTAAGTCAGTAGACAGCAAATTGTATCGAGGTATGATAGGCTCTCTACTTTACTTAACAGCAAGTAGACCGGACATTCAGTTCTCAGTATGCTACTGTGCTAGATATCAATCTAACCCTAAGGAACCTCATTACATAGCTGTAAAAAGAATCCTTAGATATTTGCAAAGCTCAGTGAACGCAGGTTTATGGTATCCCAACACTCATGGCTTTACACTCGTTGGATACACTGACGTTGACTATGGACGAGACAAGCTAGAACGGAAAAGCACCTCTGGAGGATGTCATTTCTTAGGAAGCTGTCTTGTATCCTGGTTCAGCAAGAAGCAGGCGTCAGTAGCCTTATCTACCACTGAAGCTGAGTACATTGCTGCTGGACACTGTGTTGCTCAAGTCCTATAGATTAAGAAACGGCTTGAAGATTATGGTGTTCAAACAAAGACAATTGAGGTCAAATGCGACAACAAAAGTGCAATTGATCTATCAAAGAACCCAATTCAACACAGCAGGATGAAGCATGTCAGCATAAGACATCACTTCATTAGAGACCATGTACTCAAGGGTGAGATAAAGCTGACCTACGTCCCAACGGATGAGAAGCTTGCGGATATCTTTACAAAGCCACTGGCTCGTGAACAGTTCAGTATACTGAGAGAAGCCATTGGTATGTTTAATCCTCTTCAGTAAATTCCAGCTTTTAATATAAACTCATGCTGAGTGAATTAACATGCTGAATGATCTATTGATTGCTGAGTGAATAAATGCATGATGAGTGTTTAACGTTAAATGAATGAATATCACTGTAGACACCGAGTCGGAGGACCTGTGATGAAAACCCGCGATAAACGTCCAAATCGGTTGATTCTATTAAATCGGAAAATTTAAAAATAAACGGGAAAGCTCGGAGAGCCGGCACTTGAAATCCCTGCTAACTAGTTCGGCGTCTCCTGAGTAGGGTCGGGCACATTCGGTATCACGATGATGAGCGTTAAGGCCCTGGGGGCCGAGCATCGGTCTACGAGTGACGAATGACGCTTCCAGCGGCGATCGTCGCTCCGTAAGCCACGATGCGCGGCACATCGGACACCCATCCGACGTGCCGGGCGCCAGACGCCGCTCGTCGGGGAGGGGACGTCACCCGTCGAGTCTCGGGCGCGGCCTGACACACTATCGGTGTCGCTCGATGGCCATTCGGCGACCGCCCGGTCGTGTCAGGCCTCGCCTGACCGTCGTCGGACAAGGCCCGACAACGTCGGGCGGGCGCCCAACGCTCGTTGGGCAGACGCCCAACGGAGGCTGGGCGAACGCCCAACATTGTTGGGCGGACGCCCAACGGTCGTTGGGCGTGCGCCCAACAATTTTGAGCGTAGGCCCAAAAATTTTGGGCGTAGCCCGACGCCCGTCGGGCTATGCCCAAATTTTTTTGGGATCCGTGCCTATAAAAGGCACGGATCCCCATGCATTTAAGGGAGAGGACTTTTTGGAGAGCTTTCTCACTCTAAGGAAATTTTTAGAGAGAGAAAGTGGTTTTTTTGGGAAAAACATTTTTTTCCTAAAAAATCCAAATTTTCCAAAGTTAAATATTTTACCAAAAACACAAAAAACACCGGAAAATCACGATTCGTGGAATCAACCGACTTCAGCTGTCAATACCGATCTTGAGGTATTATCCGAGGACTAGACTCGTTTTATTTTATTTAATTTATTTATTTATTTTTATGTTATAATTTTATTTATTTAGTTAATTATTTATTTATCACGTTTTATTTTAATCTTCCGTATTTATTTAATTTTTGTCTCGTATTAAATAAACGTTCGGTTTTGTTTTGAAATAAAAAACCTCATTTTAACATCCCAATATGAACCGTGATCCGATTCAAAGGTTGTTCGGGGTTAAGAAACGTTGTAATTATAAGTTTTGGAAAACATTTCTAAAGAACATTTTAAAAGAAAACATCTTTTTAGGAGTCTCCGTTATAGACTATGATCCCATTCGGGTAGTTCGGAGGTCCAAAACGATAGAATAGATGTAATCTAAAGTGTTTGAACAAATCTGGAAAGTATAGGGACTGCTGTTGATATTCTGCCTTTTCTGTCACTAACAGCAGATTAGCGACGGATATTCTGTCGGTAATCTGCTGGAATCCGAAAATCCCTCTTTTAATCATCTTTTCTCAACTTTTTGATATTTCTACTTGTATATATATGCATATAACTATGTAATATATTTATAAAAACTATTTTTGGGCCCTATAACTATTAATTATGTATTATATAGCTATTTATTTCATATTTGGGATTTAATTCGTTTTGACTTAGTTTTGTAAAGTATTATATTTGTATATATATATATAGTTTTGGCATATTTAAGTTATATTAGCTCTTATTTAAGGTGAAAGTTATATTCTATATATTTAATACTTAAAACTATTTAGAACTAAATGTTATTCTTTACATTTATGAATTTTCTTCATTGTTTTCACATGTTTTGAATTAGAATAAAAAGGCATTATACTTAGTATTCTTTTCATTTTCGTTATTATATCATATAATATTTCATACTTGTTTTCATCTATAGATATATCCTTATTTTTAGATAAAACTATGTATATATATGTATTTTTATTCTATTTTTGGCATATAGGTATATATTTCAAACACATTTGGTTGGGTAAATTTGGTCTTAATTTGTTAATTATTGTAATTATGTTCAAGTAAGGGCTAATTGAGTGAAAAAGGGAAAACAAAAGATAAAAAAGAGATTTCAAGTTGTTTGTTTAAATTAAAAGTTTTTCTAGATATTCTTCAAGTACAAATAAAAGATTTTTGTCATTTTAAATCGTTTCTAAAATATCACGTGTTGAAACCTTAATTCGTTCCAACGACGGATTAAGCGAACCTTGTAATTAAAATCGTTTTCTATTTGTAAATAATAGAGTTTTGAATCGTTTCCTAACTAAACGGTTTTGTGCAAAAATAAACGGACTTGTATGCTTAATCACGCTTTTGGTTAAAACTTTTTGCTCAACGTTTTCAAACGCTCGAGTCGTTCCAACGACGATTCGAGTGGACATCATGTAAATAGACGGGTTTTGAAACGTACCTAAATCGTTCCAACGGCGGTTAAGGTACGAATCATGTAAATAAACTCGTTTTTGGGGAATGAGATTAGCTTAGAATTAGTGTATAGTCTAAAGCATAAAATCACGCTATGAATAAATTAATTCTTTCTTCTCCCCCTCTCTCTCCTATGTATTTTAAATTTATGCAAAATGGGTGATTCTTTACTAAAATGGCTTTTAATGACATGCTCAAAACGGTTTTCAAAGCGAGAAAGAAAAGGTTTCAAATGAATTTTAAACTTAAAGAAATATGCGATTAGTCCGTTATCGCTTAACACGCTGAGTAGGAGGCCGATGGTTCATAATCGGGCGATGTCGGGGTGCCTAGTAGCCTTTCTCCGGAAAGGAGCTAGCCTTCTCGGCTCGTACCTAAGTTTCCCGAACCCTCACCGGTCTCCCGCAAGGGATCAGTGTTCATTTTCCCATTCGTGGGTGGCGACTCTTCCATATTCCGAGCTCCGGTCCTGCCGAGCAACTTGATTCCATGATTGGTTGCTTTCGGCGCCAATCACCGCTTATGTCGCCATGAGGTGTCCACCCCCCGGTCCGCCCGGGCGAGGCCGTTCGACACCTTATCTAACAAGTGGCGACTCCGCTGGGGAAGCGAGAAATTTGATTCCGGAAGGCGTGTATTAAGCCCTTAATGGGGACGGGTCATATTATTTCTTTTCGTATGCATTCATACGCATTATTGCAAACCTTTTGGGTAATTTCCGCGAAACCTCCAGCGAGAGTCCATTCGTCGCTCGAAAGAGGCTAGTGTAAGTTCCCCCTTACAGTAAGGCGCCAAAGGGTCCCCATCCATTTGTTAGGGGCGAATTTGTGCGGTCTTGTGAGGTCCCGCGATCACCCGTGTCAGCATATAGTAGCCTTAGAAGTTGCTATAGGATTACCCGTTAATATTTTTGATGTGATAAATGAATCAGTTCATGTTTTCAAATTGCCATGATACGTGTCTAATCCTAAAATATGTAAAGGAAATGAAGCGATGCATTAATATAACTCTTAAACCGATATATAAACTACCCTAAAGCATCGAAACGATTCGAAGTAAAGACGACTTAGTCATCTCGTATGAATGGACTTGTGCGACCCGCCTGGTCCCCTTTCCGTGTCCCGAAGAAGGCACATGTTTAGGAAATACGTTATGACGTAAGCACGTATTAGTACGAATCGTTTTGATATTAAGGATAGTTATATCTCGATTCAAAAGATTATATTAACGATAGCCGTTATTCACATTCTTTAAATACGTTAGGATAAAGCGAAATTATGACAGAACAAAAACAAAGAACATTTCTGTTTTGAACGACCCCGTTGTAACGTAAAGAGTTTCACAAACGTGGCCTGTCCCTTCTGAATGAAAAATGAACTCTTACGTTACGCCTTGTGTTGTTCTTAAGAGAAATGGACGTATCCGCAAAAGTGACTAAGAAAATAAAAGAAAAGCAAAGATAAACAAATGACCAAAGTCATTCTGTATCTACGATGTATATCCATCCCGAGGGTAGTTAAAGAAAATGAACCAATACCGTTAAATACGTGCCTCGAGCCGGTATGTACGTCGTTTAAAATCATAAAGCCGAATTAAGCTAAACTGCATAATTGTGCCATATGGACGAGACTGTGGGTTTGACTAATGGCTCGATCATTTCGACCGTCACCAAAACTACAAGAAGTATGGCCCGATCTGCGTGTTTGCTTGACTCGTGCCTAAATGAAAAAGAACGGTGATATCCCTGCTTCGAATAAGCATACGATTCAATGAAATGTTGATTTTCTATAACCACGCTAGGGTGATATATCCCGTAGATGGGAAGAAATAAAGAGTTGTTGCTAGCCGAAAGATTACCATGCGCTCAAATAAGACTCGCTGTCTTTTTACGTAACAAAAACGAGCAAACGGATTCTTAACGCTAAAAACAAACACGTTACGCGATGAGTCCGTTTCTTAAAAGTGCTTTCATCACTAAATAAACACGTGGTTACGTCTCTCGATAGATCCAAAAAGATCCCGTTGTAATCCAAAAATTGAGATACGAACCCACGCGAATAAAAGGGAACGAGTCATTGCCAATAACAAACGATTGAACCAGAAGAATAACTCGTACCATGTCTAAATCTGAGATACTCTCAAAAGGGAATCAAAACCCGAACTAATGCATCTCGCGAAATGACAAAAGACGAGTTATTCAAAAGCACAATCCATTTGGTCGATATCTTAGTCACTGGATGTGGATACGTCAAAACGAACTGTATTGTCTGATGGATGATTTACTTTTTCCGCAATAATTGTCGGCATCACGCGTCCCCTGGACCGCAATGTGAGCCCCAAACCAAAATCCTAAGAAAGAGACTTGGACCATCGAGTGTGTGGAGGAATAAGGGTGGAAGAGAGATGTTGTGATACGTGTAATTAGACTGACATTT
Organism: Euphorbia lathyris; assembly: GCF_963576675.1. NCBI lineage: Eukaryota > Viridiplantae > Streptophyta > Magnoliopsida > Malpighiales > Euphorbiaceae > Euphorbia > Euphorbia lathyris. The sequence continues at coordinate 97,090,915 of NC_088910.1, forward strand.
GTTCTTTTTATCTTATATATCCGTAAATAAATAAACGCACACACCACGAATCATGCATATAAAATCATGCATACATACTAATGGATACCGTTCACGCAGAATTCATAGTTAAGCGGTTGTGGTTCTGCGAGAGTAACCGGCTAGTCAGGCAGTTTGATCAGCTACAGATTGACAATTCCGAATCGGCAGTTGTGGCTTCTGAGTCATCTTCGTCCGAGTATACTCAGTCTTTTGCCAGTATGTCTACGACCGATGAAAAAGTGGCCGAATTAGAAAATTCTGTGAACAACATTAATGATCAGTTGGCCATAATTTTGGCCCAGCTAGCTGAGCTGGCATTGAAGGATAACAAGAGTGGTAGTAAGCGCGCTGAGAATGAAGTGAAAACTGGTCCCCGCTTCGGGAACGAGGATGACTATCAGGATTATATCCAGAAACAGCTTGAGAAAGAGAAGGCTAAGGAAGAGGAGTGGAAGCAGCACATCACTCAGGAGGTGCAGGATCTGCGTGGGGGAAGCTCCGGAAGTCAGGACTTTTATAATTTGAAGAATTGTTTGTCGGCAACTGCTTTGCCTTTGAAGTTTCGGCTCCCTGACATGAAGAAGTTTGATGGAACTGGGGATCCCACTGCCCATATGAATCAGTATGTTGCTGTAATGAAGCATACGATCCTGGCTGAGGATCAAGTCCTGGGACTGTTTAATACCTATCTGGAGGGAGCTGCCCTCGTGTGGTTTCACGCGTTGCCATTGGTGACGAAGAGAGATTGGAAAGAGTTGGCAAAATCAATCATCGCTCAGTATAGTTTCAACACTATGCTTGAGGTTACTCTAAAGGAGCTGGAAAGCACTAAGCAACAAACTGGTGAGTCTTTTTCCAATTTTGTGAGGAGGTGGAGAGCCAAGGCGGAAGTTATGAAACAAAAGCCGCTTGAGCAGGATCAGATCCGAATGGTAATTGGCAACACGTTGCCGTATATTAAGAATGAGCTGCAGTATATGCCTTTTACCGATTTCAATCAGATGTATAGCTGCGCCTTGATAGTCGAGGGGGACGGGGAGCCGAAGAAAGCTTGTACCAAGTGGACAAAGTCTGGATATAGTGCTGGAGGGCCAAGCGCGAGTACAGAATCGGCCGCAGTGAAAGTGCTTGATCTTAATGCTATCGAGAAGAGGCAGTTCGCCAAATTTGATCAAACCTATGCAAAAGTTTTCGAACGGTTGCAGAAGAAGGGATTGTTGAAAGCCCTCACTCCTTATAACAAAGCACCGCCTACTCCGTCGATGCAAGCTAGGGGATACTGCGAGTTCCATAGTAATTATGGGCACACTATTGAGAACTGCGAGAGGCTGAAACACGATATTCAGGATTTGATTGAGGAAAAGAAGATAGCTGATCCTTCATCAGCAAACCCTTCCACTAGGCGTAATCCATTGCCTAACCATAGGGTGAGCATGATCGGATCTGGGCTCGGAGCAAGTTTAATCATGGAATCCTTCGGGGAAAATGAAGAGGAGTTGTTGGACTCCGATGAGAGGAGTAATGTTGGAAATGGCGTATATGTGTCCTTCCTTGGCAAGGAGCAGGAGGGTGAACCGATGGATGAAGGGTTAGACGGCGGAGCACCGTATGATGAAGATAGTGCTGAAGAGACCGGGGAAGGGTCGTCTCGAACTATTGTGCCAGAATTGAGTCTATTCAGTGGAGGAGAGAATCCCGATGTGCACTTGCGTGAGTATATGCATGATATGTTTGTTGAATCCTATGGGGTGGATGAGATTGCTCAGTGGTTCCACCATTCGTTAATAGGCGAGCCTTTGGAGTGGTTCCACTCATTGCCTGACTCCTGCAAGCATGATTGGGAACAGTTGTCCGATTTATTCCTAGAGAAGTACAAGAAAGCTAAGGATAGGACCGCAGAGTGTTTTGCGCTGCAAATTGGGCTTATTAAGCGTCTGTTGCCAACTTTCAGTAAGTATAACAGCAACAAGGATCCGATGGAACACCTTCACTTCTACTTGTCGGCTATGGGGCCTTTGGGTTTTAACGAAGAAGAGATCACCAGTCTGTTTTGCAATTCACTGATGGGGGAGCCGCTGATGTGGTATATGTCTCTCCCGATGCGTATCAAGTGCGATTAGGCCGCAATGACCAAGAGGTTCATTAAGGAATATACAGTATAGATGCTTGCAGAGCAAACACCGGACTCACCCTCTTATAAAACACCTGAAGCGGTGTTGGCAATGCCCAAGTATGGCGGATATCGGGATCCCGTGGAGCACGCAAGGTTGTTCCGCAACCATATGTATGATGCCGGGTTCCCTCAATGTGATTTACATGAACACTTCCCGGAAACTCTCATGGGAGAAGCCTTGTTGCGGCACCAAGGCCTATCAGAAGAAGAAATGGGTCATTGGATACCCCTTCGGGATGCTTTTGTGTCAAGGTATGAGATGTATGTTCCATGGACGGGATCCCTAGAAGATCTGGATAGGATCAGGCAATTCCCCGAGGAACCGTTTGTGGATTACGCTAGGAGGTGGAGGTATCGCTATGAGCAGTGTCATGAAACGATGAGTGATAAGGTGCAGCTCATGTGCATATAGAGAGGCACTATTCCGATGGCGGTAAGAAGGATGAGCAGAGTGTCCCTCAGGGATTATGAGGAGTTGATAGGCTGGGCCATGTATGGATCGGCGGATCCCTTTTATTTGAACTCAAACGTCCCTCACGTAATGGATCTGATGGTTGTGGACATTTGGGAAAGTTCGTCGGATGAGGAGGATGCTGATCGGAGAATTCCTATCAATATTTGGGATGAATCTGATGATGAGCCGGAGATCGCCGTTATGACAAGATCAGGTCGGGTGGCCGAAGGGAAGGCACCCATGGTTGAGACAGAAATAGGGGAAGGATCGGCTCCCAAGCCAGATGACTAGGTCCTCGAGCAGTTGAAGAAAACACAAGCTAAGTCTACGGTGTGGGAAGTCCTATGTCATTCCAAGTACCACCGTGAGAATCTGATGAAGGAGCTGCAGAATTTGGTCATTTCTACCGATACTGAGCCGACAGCGTTAGTAGGGGCGATTATGGCCCGGAAGAAGGCTGAAATCACTTTCACCGACGAAGACCTCCCGAAAGAGGGTAAGGCTCACAACAAGCCTTTATACATCCGAGCTGAAATTAACGGGAACAAGACTAGCTGTGTGATGGTTGATGATGGATCGGCCATCAATGTTTGCCCGCTGAAACTTTTGTCCAACTTAGGAGTGGAAAGAGGAGAATTGACTGCCTCGGAAACCGTGATCAGGGCCTACGATGGTAGCCGCAGGCACATTGAAGGAGTCTTTAAGGCCAAGCTGAAAGTGGAGCCGCACGAGGAAGAAACAGAGTTCACTGTGCTGGATATACCGGTGACTTTTGCTGTGTTGTTGGGACGCCCATGGTTCCATAAGCTGGGAGGGGTGCCCTCCACGCTCCACCAAATGATCAAATTCCCCTTCGGGGAGGAGATAGTGACGATTAGAGCTGAGAAGTTGAGTTCAGTGGCTGTATTGGAATTGAGCCTCAGCTTTTCTCCGGATTCCAGGTTTCTGGGATCTACGAGTCTAGCATGACCACCGATGTGGTGAAGATGATGAAAGGGGGTTTCATCCCCGGTATGGGCTTGGGAGCACACCATCAAGGGTTGCCAGAATCTCCGGACTTCAAGAGTCAGAAAACCCGGAGGGGTTTGGGATATGAGCTGGGAGGTCCGTCCAACACAGGTGGTGAAGGAAAGGTGGGCCTAAAGAAGTATTTTGTTGATGAGGGGCACGGGAAGGTTTATTCTGGGACTCCCGAGTCATGGACTAGCGCCGAAGGAAAGATTCTGCCAGGCTTTGAGATCTTCAATGATGTCACCATCTGGGGCAAAGGAGAGGCAAGCTGCTTCGTCGAGGAGATCATGATGTTAGATCTGAATGCTGACGAGCAGGTCATCACAATGGAAGCCACTGTGGGAGCGGTGGACGAGCCCGGTACCTCCAAGGCTTATGAGAAACCCGAGAACCCCGATGATGAAAATTGTATTACTGCTTTATTTGAATCCGATGATGTACTCGCCAACACTATCAATGAAATGAATTATGATTTTGCTTACTTGCTTGATGTTGATTCTGATCATTCCATGCATTCTCATTCATATAACATGCCTACATTTGAAATCAATACAATAGAAATGTCAACTTTCAATCTTGGCACGGATGAAAATCCTAAACTTATACAAATTGCTCAAGAATTAACTAATGAAGAGAGGAAAGAATTTGAGAGAATAATTAAAAAATACGAAATAGTGTTTGCTTGGACATACGAAGACATGCCAAGAATCGATCAATCAATCGTAACTCACCGCATTCCAATATACCCCGATGCTAAGCCCGTGAAACAGAAACTCTGACGCATGAGGCCGGAATGGGCAGATAAGATCAGAGAGGAAGTGAAGAAACAGTTAGAAGCTGGGTTCATCGAAGTAATCGACTACCCCCCTTGGGTTGCAAATGTAGTACCAATCGCGAAGAAGGACGGTAAAGTGAGAATGTGCGTCGATTATAGAGATCTCAACAAGGCTTGCCCCAAAGATGAGTTCGCATTGCCTCATATCGACGTATTAATCGACAGTGCTGCATCGAGCGTCTTGCACACAAATATTGACGGCTTCATGGGCTACATGCAAGTTCAGATGGCAGAAAAGCACAAGGCAAAGACCTCGTTCACAACTGAGTGGGGAACGTACTGCTATAGGGTAATGCCGTTTGGTTTGAAAAATGCCGGGGCAACTTATCAATGGATGGCTACAACATTGTTCCATGATATGATACACAAAGAGGTGGAAGTTTATGTGGATGACATGATGGTCAAGTCGGAGACGAGAGAGGGGCATTTCGCTGCACTTGAGAAGTTTTTGGCCCGAATTGCAGAATTCAAGCTAAGGTTGACCCCGAAGAAGTGCTTCTTTGGCGTTTCATCGGGGAAGATCTTAGGCTATGTGATCAGTAACAAGGGGATTGAGGTGGATGCCGACAAGGTAAAGGCCATACAGGAAATGCCAGCACCCAAGAATGAGAAAGAAGTGAGAGGATTTCTGGGGCAGGTTCAGTATATCAGTCGGTTCATAGCACGACTCACTGCGATCTGCGAGCCGATATGTAAGCTGCTACGGAAAGATCAACCAACGGTTTGGAATGATAAGTGCCAGCAAGCATTGGAGAGTGTACGGAACTATCTGTCTAATCCACCGGTTTTAAGACCGCCTAAACTTGGAAAACCGCTTCTCCTCTATGTAGCAATCGAGGAGCGATCTATTGGGGCAATGCTGTCCCAAGAAGGAGACACCGGTGTGGAGCATGCGGTGTATTATCTAAGTAAGAAGTTCCTGGAACACGAGCTTAAGTATAACATGATCGAAAAGACATGCGTGGCAGTAGTATGGCTAACAAAGAAACTACGGCACTATTTTCAATCCTACAAGGTGATCATTATTTCCCAGATGGATCCCGTGAAGTATCTGTACCGAACTCCGTCTCTAATAGGGAAGCTAGCCCGATGGTTGTTGCTCTTGTCCGAATTTGACATCGAATATGTAACGAAAAAGGTTATTAAGGGGAGAGCCGTAGCGGAATTTCTGGCCAATCAGCTTCTGAGTGCGGAAGAGGAAGAGATAAACTATGATTTCCCCGATGAGCACTTGAACGCAATAGAAGTCATACCGTGGAAAATGTTCTTCGATGGAGCGGTTAACTCAAATGGAGCCGGGGTAGGAGTGTTACTTATCTCACCAGAAGGAGAAAGGGTCCCAATGGCAAAGAAGTTATCCTTCCCTCTCACCAATAATATGGCCGAGTATGAAGCATGTATCTACGGGTTAGAGTCGTTAGCAGCACTGGGAGCATCGTATGTTGAAATTTGGGGCGACTCAAAACTGATTATCGAACAAGCACAAGGAAACTGGGAAGTAAGGGAAGAAAGGTTGCGTCCATACTTAGACCAGTTGGAGGGATTGGCGCTGAGATTCAGCGAGTGTCGTTTTTATCACATTCCTCGAGCACAGAATCAGGCAGCGGATGCTTTGGCCACTTTGGTGTCAGTATGGGATAATCCCCGGAATCTTGCCTCAAAGCCTTTGGTATTGAGGAGCTCTCATAAACCATGCTACGAAGATGTAATGCTGTTGGGGGCAGATGAAAAGCCTTGGTATTTCGATATCGTAAACTTCATGAAAAGTGGAACATACCCGGCAGAATCAGAATTTAGGGATCAGGCTGTGATGAGAAGGTTAGCTCAGCAATTTGTCATCCACAATGACTTGCTTTACAAAAGACACGCTGATGGTTTACAATTGAGGTGCTTGGATGAGGGAGAAGCCCGTGAGGCAATGGAGTCAGTACACTCAGGAATTTGTGGAGCCCATATGGGAGGAGTATTGGCAAAGAAAATCGTAAGGCAAGGCTTCTATTGGCTCACCATGGAAAGAGATTGTAACGAATATCCGAAAAAATGCCATGATTGTCAAATCCACGGAGATTATAATCACTTACCAGCTACGGAACTACACGTGCTAGCACCCATTTGGTTGTTTGCGGCTTGGGGCATTGATATCATCGGGGAGGTGAGGCCTAATGCGTCGAACGGACACAAATTCATTGCAGTCGCCATTATTACTTCACCAAGTGGGTAGAGGCAGAATCATTTAGCAAGTTGGGGTCTAAGCAGATGAGGAAGTTCATTGAAAAGCACTTGATCACCAGGTTCGGAGTGCCTCATCACATGATCACGGATAATGGGGTCCAATTTCAGGGAGAGGTGAGAAGTCTCTTCCAAGAGTACGGTATTGAGCATCATAGGTCTTCTCCGTATCGCCCATAAGCTAATGGTGCAGTAGGGGTGGCTAATAAGAACCTTAAAAGGATTCCTGTAAAGACAGTAGAATCGCACCGAAATTGGCACGAGCAGCTTCCGCTCGCTTTATGGGCTTATCGCATGACAGTTAGAACATCAACTGGGGCAATGCCGTTCTCTTTGGTATATGGGGCCGAAGTCGTCCTCCCAATTGAGATTGAAAAGCGATCGTTAAGAATCGCAGTAGAAGCAGAGATTCCCGAGACGGAATGGGTGAAGAAGCGATATGAGCAATTAGCATTGGTGGACGAGAAAAGGATGGAGGCTCTTTACCACATGCAGTTATATCAAAGAAGGATGGACCGAGCCTTCAACAAAAAGGTCAAGGCCAGCCCTATCAAAGAAGGGGACCTGGTGCTGAAACAGATCCGAATGACGCACACCGACCCTAGGGGCAAGTTCAGGCCAAACTGGGAAGGACCATTCCTCGTGAAGAAAATCCTAAGCAAAGGGGCGGTGAAGCTAACTACTATGGACGGCATGGAGTTTTCCGAACCTACCAATCTGGATAGGCTTAAGAAATACTTTTCGTAAAAAAAAAGAGAAAAAAAGAAATGAAAATTCCCGATAGGTTGAAAACCCGCAAAGGGCGACCTATGCAATAATAAGGGACATCCCAATGGGTGAAAACCCGAAAGGGCACTCGTTTGAAAATTCCGGGATAATAAAAGGAGAGATGAAAAATCGCTGGAATCTGAAAATCGAAAAAAGGCGGGTCCCGGTGACAGTGGTTATATCTTGAGTAATTATGAAAATAATGTATAAGCGGCTAAGTATTTCTATTGTTTGTAAATAAATAAAGGCATGAATATATTCGAAGAGGATGATTGGAATCATTACAATCTACTGAATGCATTGTATTATGAATCATGAGTTATACATTTCCTACCTCTTTCACATAAAAAGCCTACGTCCTATCCACCCCTCTCCCTATATACAAGCTATACATCAGGGTAATACTAATGAGAAAACTACAAAAAATGAGCCTAATGAGGAGGAAAATCCCAGAAGTCCTCGAAGTCCCTCAGATGAGAAGCCCGCTCCGCAGATAAGGCCTCCTCGGCAACCCGACGACCCTCCTCGGCACCAAGGCGCCCCGCGGTCTCCACTCGCGTCCTCTCCTTTGCAGCAAGACGCCCCTCGGTCTCAACTCGCACCCTCTCCGACCAATGAGCATCTCTCTCGCGATAGACATGTCCGACTCTAGCATCGGCATCCCGCTGCGACTCACTGAACCGCTGCTCATTTGCATAAAGATCGCTCTGCAAATAAAAAAAAGGAAAGAAAAAAATATATCATACATACATATGTGCATCACACGTATACATTTCACTACACTAATACAGAATAAGAATACTCACCAGGTGGCCGGCGCAGCGTAGAGTGAGCTGCTCTCTGAAATAACCGGACAATCCCATATAATCAGTACATGTCTCCCTCGAAGTATGGAGAGCATCAGGGGGATCAAACGGCATCCTCGAGGTAAAGACCGAAGGGGCTGTCTCAATGCCGGAGTAGGCCACACCCGCCTCACCGTAATGAATCACTGGAAAATCTCTCCCTGGGATTGGGAAGGGTGTGCCGAGGCAAAGCCGCTCGGGTTGAGCAACGCCGGAGGACTCGCCTGCATAATAGGAAGGCTCGCTCGCAGAGGTCCGGGCCCGAGCACCATCAAAAAAGTCAGACGTCCGAGCGCTCCTCAAGTAACCCTCCTGCACGTAAAGACACAATAAATACCCATAACCACCTCGTAAATAAAGAATAAATAGGTCAAAGAACTCACTGGAATCTCCTCCTGATCAAAGACCGCGACAACAGCCTCCGCCGAAAACACGTCATCTGCAGGGTCCACATCCATCGCGACCTCGGGAGGATCCAACGGGGTCAACAGAGTCGATAAATAGCGAGTACGACCCCCTACGTGTTCCCACATATCCCGAGGGGCGAATCGACGGGTCAAATCGCGACGGATGTCCGACAAAGGAATGACCGTCACCGCAAACGTGGACACGGGAATCTCACCTGGCGTCCAATGTGTGGCACTAACCCTGGTAAAACTCCGGTCCCCTAAATACCAGGCTCACACGCACGGGCCGGTGAGCACACACTGCTGCCCCTGAATGCGGGTAACATAAGCATAATCGGGACCGAAGTCGAGGTCGTCCCATCTAAAGGAAATCTGAAAAAACAAAAGAAAGGTCAGACAAGATCAGACAAAATCCATCATGACTAAGAGATGTTCACCTATCCCAAGCTCCGCGTGTCGATTCATGATAGGAGTCGGGCCACCGTCCGCCTCCTCTCAGTACGCAAATCAAAGTCCCTCCACCTCACCATAAGTGGAAGCCTGACCGTGCGTGGCCTACTCCTGCGAGTGCACGGCAGAATCTGCCTCTCATAGGCCCAAACCTGCTCGTAGAAACGGATGTCAAAAACAGAAATCGCGGAAAGAATAAAGGGACAAGCCAATGATAAAAGGCATACCAGAAGGGCAAAGGTGTAACCGCCGAAATCCTTACGCTGCCAACAAGTCAGGTCCAGGAATTTATATAGAAAGGCCAAGCCGGCTCCTGACCAATCGTAGGACGACACCGCATCCAAATCACGGAAAGCCTGGATGAGACCCGCATGTATGGTCCCGCTCTTAGTGCGGAAGATCATCTCGCCCAAAGCATACAGAAGGAAGCTGCGAGTGGCCTGATCCGTGTCATCTCGGTCATAGAAGTCCCTGTGACTCAATAATCCGTAGGTGGTGACAAACTTCACCGGGGTAGACTTGACGCTGATATAGACTCCAGGTCCAATCAAAGCAGATATCTCGGCGTGGTCAACCCGAGGACGCACCATGTCAAAGAAAAGCGGGACCGGGATACCGCTACCCCTCAATCCGGTCAGCAAGGAGAAGTCGCGGGGCGAGATCGTCATCTCCTCGAAAGAAAAGTGAAAGGTGTGGGTCGAGTCTACCCATCTCTCGCATAAGGCGCGCAGGCCGAACCGGTCGCACACCCCGTTGCACGAGGCAGCGCTAGGATGAAAGGCTCGAAGCCCAACTCTCGTACCCGGGCTTTAACCGCCGGGCTAAGCATGACATGCCAGATGTGAATACCCTCGGTGGTCCCTGAAATACCAATGACCTGGAAAGAAAGGAACGGGTAAGACAAAGGGCCAAACTAAAGTCATTACTCCTTGAGAACATCGCTTCTATGCATACGTCTAATAAAGTTTGTTAACCTAGTTATTCTTTCGATTATGTTTAAATCTAACCTAGAAATTCCTGTCAGTTAAGATCGTTACTTTGTGAGATTTCGCTTGTAGAATCATTTGTATAGGATTTGGTTAATTCATTATTCTTTGGTGTTCCACTCTCCAGCGTGCTTGCGAAGAGCTTAACCTAATTCTAACTTGAGTCAAAAGCGTTTAATTTAGTTGTTTACATTTTTACTATTCACGTGCACTATTCATGTATATATATATATATATATATAAATTATTTACTATTCACGTGCACTATTCAAAACAGAAAACTATTGATTTCCGAAACATATATATATATATATATATAAATTATTTACAAGCCGATTTTAACAATTAAAATCAAGTGGGATTCGGGCCGGGGGCCCGAAACTGGGCTGCTGCCGTTTGGCAGCAGCCCCGAGGCTGCGCACGCGGCTACTGCCGCGAGGCAGCAGCCGCGTGACAGTGGCTGGTCGCGCCGTGAGGCGCGACCCGAGCCGCTGTCGTATTTTTTTTATAAAATATAAATATAAATATATATATATATATATCAGATTTTAAAACGGTTTTAAAAACGATTTTCAGAAATAAGAAAAACTACAATAGATTTCCGTTTTATCTTTTAGAATTAATAAAACTAATTTTATTAACCTAACTATAAAACAAATAGATTTTGTTATAATGATTATCAACCGAAATAATTAGGAACATACGCATAATCAATTTTAATTAACAATTAACTAAAGTTTATTTATCTTTAGAATTAATTAATCAAACAATTTGTTAATTAATCCTAACCATAAATATTTATTCAATCTAATTGAAAAACATCTAAATTTTCTTATATGAAATAACGGATTTAACGATGGCTTTGATACCACTGTTGGAAATTAGGCTAAGGTATAGCAGCGGAAATATAAAATTTTTAGCCTACTTCCTTTTAACCATAGGATCCGTTAATCGTTATTTCATATAAAAAGGGATAAGAAGGAATACCTTTTGAAGAACAATCTACCGTTGTTAAAGAAGCGCCCACAATTCTTCTCCGAGATCCCAAGCACGAAGTATAACACGGTGAGGTTAAGATAGAATCAACCCTTATGAGATGCAACCAAAATAGATTGCCTCTAATTAACCAACACAAGATCAAAGAGAAAAGGAGATGAATGTAATTAATCAATCGACGGAAGCCGTATGAATTCTTGTCCACGAAAACGGGAAGTCGAATTCTCTTTCTCTCACTAGCTAGGGATTTCGAAAATCACAAAGGGGGAGGGGATAGGCTTAGTCGAAATTCACACATTAGGGGGGTATATATAATAACTTGTATCTAAACCCTAGTTAGATAGGAATAGGTTACTTAATAGGAATTCAATTCGGAATAGGATTCCTAATTATTATCTTATAATATATCTAATATATTTAGGATAATAATAAATAACCTAATTGGATAATAATAGGAGTATATTAATTTAATTAAAACTCCTAATTTAATTATCTCTCTTAATTAATTTAATTCACAAACCTAATCAAATTAGGATTAAGGGAATTAAAATAATTTCTAACTTATTATATATAAATTTCGGCCTCCCCTAATTAAATGGGCCTTACTAGGCTCATTTGGGCTTCCATCTTTTAATGACATCCATCTCTCTTTTGGTTCCAAGTCTTATGTGTGATCCATTAGGTTCTTACTACTTATGGCCGTATGCAACTATTAAATTAATTTCTTCAAGAATTATATTTAATCCTTGCATAACGGAATGATGTACTGAGTATGTTATTGGCAAGTCTGTAATCATTCCCCCAGAGTCCATTAAGAAGACAGGTTGATTCTGTCGTTAACCCTTCCGTATTAGTTACAGTATAATTCGATCCTTTATCAACTATATCCTTGAACTGAATCTTATGACTATAGATAATGTCAAGTCACATATAGCGAGACGTTCGTTTTACTTGTACATGCCGAGTCAACTCAAATAGATAGGTTAAGTGAAATCTGTATTTCAAGTCTTAAGCTATCACCTTGCAAGGATTTAGAGTCGAGTCTTCCACAAGCGATCATTGGATATATCTCCCATTAATCGGGAGTGATAAATGCTCAATCCAATGTATAACTACCCTGACATTACTTCTTGTGAAACCCAACCTTTGCAGTTCACACCCCAGAGTCATCTCTGTTAAGGATCGTGGGACCGCATGATCAAAGTCTCACATTCAGTAATTCAGGATGACCAATTAACATTCCTTTGAGTCTGAGGATTACTTATACCTATTAATACCAATGAGATGAACAGGTGACAAGGATGAATCTATCCATCCTGTTATCTCAAATCGGATCCCCAATCCTAATGAACGACGTTTCATCGGATCTATATAACTGTCCAGATATCTATATATATGAAGCTTGTGAGATCAGCTTTCTATCGGACAGAAGACATTGTTACATACAAGTCTCAACAGTGATATTATCAATCCTAAACATATCACTTGACTTGGGGTGGTTTTAAGTTTATTAGTTTATTATAAAGTTTTGTCTCACTTCATGCTTGTATGAACACTTTATAATCACTTTAAACAAACTTACAGATTTCCTTTTATTAGACTTTATTTAGTGCTTAAAAGGGATTGCCTTTATATAGTTATAAAACATATATCTCATTAAAACAAATGATATAAAGAACAATTCATTTACATTAAGTTTGTATCCTGCAACAATTGTCTATAGGACATTAAACCCCAACATACTCCCACTTGGACTAAAGCCAATTGTTTCAAAAACTTATCCCAGTAGAAGTTAAATGACGATCATGTACTTTCTGGGTTAAAGGCTTTGTCAACGGATCTGCAACGTTGTCCACTGTAGGTACTCTTTCTATTCTCACATCTCCTCTAGCCACAATCTCTCTAATGATGTGGTATCGCTTTAGGTAGTGCTTGGATGCATTATGAGACCGTGGTTCCTTTGCTTGCGCAACTATAATTCATACATCTCCCATTTGCACATGACGAAACTCAATCTTATATTCTATCAATTATACAAACAAATAGCTCGTGCAACCGACATACTTTCAAGAGTTTTTTTTTACTATATACATGTTAGGAATTTATAGACTCTCGATAAAATATGTATCGTATCCTTTTAATCTTAGTAATTTTTTTGTTATCATAATGCACTCATGCATTAATATATATCCAATATTACCCTTTTAATCTTAGTATTTTTTTTTTGTTATCACAATGCACTCATGCATTAATTATCTAAGTTGTAAAAACACAGTACAGAGTAATGGGATTGACAATGTCAGGCACCACACCTAGTTCTGTAATGAACTTTCTAATCCAAACTGCTTCCTTTGCTGCTTCCGCAGCAGCGATGTACTCTGACTCAGTCGTAGAGAAATCTACGCTTCCCTGCTTGGAACTTTTCCAACTGACCGCGCCCCAATTCAAGATAAACAGGTATCCTGATTGGGATTTAAAATCATTCTCATCTGTGAGATGACTAGCGTCTGAAAATCCTTCAATTTTCAGATCTCCTTCTCCGTACACTAGGAACATATCTTTAGTCCTTTTCAAGTACTTAAGAATGTTCTTGACGGCAATCCAATGCTCGTCTCCCGGATTCCCTTGGTAACGACTCGTTACAGATAACGCGAACGCTACGTCAGGTCTAGTGCATAGCATAGCATACATAATCGAACCGATCGCGCTGGCGTACAGGACCACAGCCATGCGTCGTTTGTCATCATCAGTTTTAGGACATTGATGATTGTTTAACTTTACTCCATGTACCATGGGTAAGTTACCTCGTTTCGATTCAAGCATGCTAAACCGATTTAGCACGTTTTCAATGTATGTAGCCTGTGAAAGACCAAGCAGTCTTCGCGATCTATCTCTATAGATCTTTATACCAAGTATATAAGCTGCTTCACCAAGGTCTTTCATTGAGAAGTTACCGGATAACCATACCTTCACTGACTGTAATAGACCAATGTCATTTCCCATTAACAGTATATCGTCCACATATAGTATGAGAAATGCTATAGAGCTCCCACTTGCTTTCTTGTAAATGCAAGCTTCTTCGCAATTTTGTTCGAAACCAAATTGTTTTATGGTTTCGTCAAAACGCTTATTCCAGCTTCTTGATGCTTGCTTGAGTCCATAAATGGATCTCTGAAGTTTGCAAACTTTGTTTGCATCATTCGATATGAAACCTTCAGGATGCATCATGTATACATCCTCAAGCAGGTTTCCATTTAGGAAAGCTGTTTTCACATCCATTTGCCAAATCTCATAATCAAAATGAGCGGCAATTGCAAGCATGATTCTGATTGATTTGGACATAGCAACAGGAGAGAAGGTTTCGTCATAATCAACACCTTGTTTCTGACGATATCCTTTCGCTACCAGCCTAGCTTTGTAGGTGCTAACCTTTCCATCCATGTCAGTCTTCTTTTTGAAGATCCACCTGCACCCAATGGGAATTATCCCTTCGGGTGGATCAACCAAAGTCCACACTTGGTTAGTATACATGGAATCCATTTCAGAATCCATGGCCTCAAGCCATGCTTTAGAATCTGGACTAGTAAGAGCCTCTTCGTAGTTTTCGGGTTCGTCGTCTAACACGGAAACCTCGTTATCATCTCCCATTAGAAAACCATATCTAACTGGGAGTTCACGAACTCTTCGTGATCTACGAATAGGTGCCACTGGAGTCTTATCTAATGGGACTTCTTCGGGTACCTCCACCGCTTCTATTGTTTCAGTCGGTGTTTCTTCCTCTTGAACTTCGTCGAGTTCAATCATGCTTCCTTTTTGTGTTTCTTCGAGAAACTCTTTCTCTAAGAAGGTTGCGTATCTGGATACTATTACTTTCTGATCATCTGGATGATAGAAGTAATACCCCATGGTTTCTTTGGGATATCCAATGAAGAAACATTTATCAGATTTAGAATCTAATTTGTCGGACGCAATGCGTTTGACAAAAGCTGAACAACCCCATACTCTCATAAATGAGAACACGGGTTTCCTACCAACGAACAATTCATATGGTGTGGAACTAGCGGATTTAGTTGGTACTCGGTTCAGGGAGAAGAGGGCAGTTTCTAAGGCATAGCCCCAAAACGACTTTGGAAGTAAGGCCATGCTCATCATGGATCATACCATATCTAATAGGGTACGGTTTCTCCTCTGGGATACACCATTGTGTTGTGGTGTATAGGGAGGTGTCCATTGTGAGCATATCCCACATTCAGTTAGATAATTCAGAAAATCATCTGAAAGATATTCACCACCTCGATCGGATCGAAGCGTCTTTATTTTCCTTTCTAATTGATTTTCCACTTCATTCTTGAAGCATTTGAATTTCTCAAAAGCTTCTGATTTGTACTTCATCAAGTAGACGTAACCATATCGGGTATGGTCATCTATGAAGCTTATGAAGTATCTGAATCCTCCTCTTGCTTGGACTGATATAGGACCGCATACATCTGTATGAATAAGTCCTAGAGTGTCTGATACACGCTCACCTTTATTGCTAAAGGGTGTCTTTGTCATTTTACCTTTTAAACATGACTCGCATTTTTCCAATGATTCATGATCGATTGGATCTATAAGCCCATCTGAATGTAGCTTTAGCATGCGTCTCTTGTTTATATGGCCTAAACGACAATGCCACAAGTAAGTTGAATTATCTATCTTATGTCTTTTGGTATCAATTGCAAAAACAGGAGTTTTATCATCTAACACATAAATCCCATTTTGTGATATTCCTGAAAAATAAAAGATCGAATCTTTATAAAAATTGCAACTATTGTTCTTTATTGAAATATGAAAACCGTCGTCAACAAGACGGCTAATAGAAATAATGTTACGAGACATCTCAGGAACGTATAAACAATTTATTAATTCTATTACAAGCCCAGAGGGCAAAGGTAAAACATAATCTCCAATTGCGAGGGCGGCAACTCTTGCTCCATTTCCCACTCGCAAGTTTATGCTTCCTTTCTTTAGTTCCTTAGTCTGTTTTAGCTCCTGCATATTTGTACAAATATGAGATCCACATCCGGTATCAAGTACCCAAGATTCAGATAGTGAAACTGTATTTATTTCAATATAAAACATACCAGATGCTGAAGCACCGTTATTTTCCTTCTCGTGGAAGGTTAGGTACTCCATGCAATCCCTCTTCCAATACCCTAAGTCACCACAATAGTAGCACTTTCATTTGGGCTTCTTTGGTTCCTTTCCCTTCGTTTCGGTGAGCACAGCCCCCTTGCATTTATCAGGATGGTTTGGATTGAGAGCGACCCCTTTCCTTTTTCTCGATCCTTCAATAGCAAGGGCCAATATTTCCTCGTTTTCTTTTATGATGGGCTCGACTGACTCGAGCATATGCGCAAGCTCTACAAGAGAGGTTTGCAAGCCACTCATCTGATAGTTCATAATGAACTGTGAGTAGCTCTCAGGGAGGGACTGTAGAAGTAAGTTTTCACTTAGTTCATGGTCCATCGCATCTCCAATACTAGAAAACTTGGCCATGAGGCTGATCATCTTGGCACAATGTACCATCACAGATGTGCCCTCCTGCATCTTGCTTTTATATAACTCCTTGGTTTTTTCGAAGCGCTCGCACCGAGTTTCTATCACAAATAGCTCTTTAAGGTGCTTGACCATGGAAGAGGCATCCATATCTGAATGTAGTTGCCTTTTAACCTCCGGTGTCAATGATGCAAGTATGATGTCCCCTACTTGATCGTCATCAGCTTTATGCTTCAAGTAAGCATAAACCTCTTGGTAGGGAGCATCATCCATTGGGTAAGTGGGTATCGGTGTATCAAGTACATACCCTTTCCTTTCGAACTTCAAAACAATTTTGAGGTTGCGAAACCAGTCGGTGAAGTTTGAACCATTCAATTTGTTATCGGTAAGGATGTAACGCAGATTGGTGTTAGTCATGATTTTAAGAGTGCGTTTATTTAAACCTGAGAGTGAGAAAGAGTAAATGTATGTCATTCATTTGCTTAATGTATATCAATCTAAAATTATAGGTCTTTTAACTTATTTCAGATTGCTCCCACTATTTTGCCAAATTAATAACCCTCCATATTAATTCGAAGAATTTCACAAATCCTTTAGTGAGCTAGGATCCTAACTCCTGAGATTTCGCCTTGACTTTAGCCAACAAGCTAGTCCCATTTGTTAGGTAGATTCATGCAATCAATCACATCTCGAATGTGATTCCTAGGTTATTGGGTTACTAACCACATTAGTAACTAATATGTCATTCATATTAATCCCAACCATCTTGCCCATTAGTTTATGACAACATGAGTTTGCCAATCCAATTATCATACTCTAATTTAAGTATTACACCATATTCATGAAAGAACGATTTTCGATAATCCAGGTGTTACCATAAGACCCCGAGCTTGAGTTTACCCAACAACCCAAAGGCCCCCAGTACTGCCGGCTGAATTATAATATTAGGGAGGGGCAACCGATTTTAATAACTTGCTTATTTACTTAACTTTTTAACGAGGGATTTTATTTAAGTCTCATAATCTAACTTAGTCTTGATTTGCTTTAGCATACATCAGACATACATACATTCACATACATTGGCGTTATGGACATATCATCTAAATTATTCCGTCGAGCCAGAGACGGAATAAAAGGGGCAAACCTAAGGAAATACTAACTATTACATATTTCTCTTTAGGTCCTCCGTCTTCTCCATGGCGCCTTGAAATTACATATTAATTTCTATACTACTATAAGAAAACTTCAATTGAATTGAAGGGAATCAGATGAGAGGAGAAATTACAATAGATAGTAGAAAGGCAGGACGCGCAGGCCCTATTTCAAAAATACCAAAAGACTAAAAGAGGGTCCAAATATGTCCATAACTCCAAACATGCATAGACTCAATTAAATAAATTTAATTGGTTTTTTTTATTATTAAAGAAAAATCCCCACCAGACCCGGATGTGATTCGAACCCATGACCTCCCAAGGCATAGGTAAGCTCTCAACCACTAGGCTAAGAGCTTCACCACAAATTTAATTGGTTGATTACATAACCGGCTTATGTAATATTTAGGTTAATCACATTAACTCGTCAAATTAACTTTCATCTAATTTTACTTCTAATCGTTTTGTATCTTTATATTAATCCTTAGATTAATATAACCATATAAAACGTTGATTATGCATGTCCCAATTATTTTGATTTCAATTCATTTAACACTTTGATTTACAACTTGGTAAAAACAAACTTTTAATCGAATTTTTCATTCGATAATCAAAACAGAAAACTATTGATTTCCGAAACATATATATATATATATATATAAATTATTTACAAGCCGATTTTAACAATTAAAATCAAGTGGGATTCGGGCCGGGGGCCCGAAACTGGGCTGCTGCCGTTTGGCAGCAGCCCCGAGGCTGCGCACGCGGCTGCTGCCGCGAGGCAGCAGCCGCGTGACAGTGGCTGGTCGCGCCGTGAGGCGCGACCCGAGCCGCTGTCGTATTTTTTTTATAAAATATAAATATATATATATATATATATATATATATATATATATATCAGATTTTAAAACGGTTTTAAAAACGATTTTCAGAAATAGGAAAAACTACAACAGATTTCCGTTTGATCTTTTAGAATTAATAAAACTAATTTTATTAACCTAACTATAAAACAAATAGATTTTGTTATAATGATTATCAACCGAAATAATTAGGAACATACGCATAATCAATTTTAATTAACAATTAACTAAAATTTATTTATCTTTAGAATTAATTAATCAAACAATTTGTTAATTAATCCTAACCATAAATATTTATTCAATCCAATTGAAAAACATCTAAATTTTCATATATGAAATAACGGATTTAACGATGGCTTTGATACCACTGTTGGAAATTAGGCTAAGGTATAGCAGCGGAAATATAAAAATTTTAGCCTACTTCCTTTTAACCATAGGATCCGTTAATCGTTATTTCATATAAAGAGGGATAAGAAGGAATACCTTTTGAAGAACAATCTACCGTTGTTAAAGAAGCGCCCACAATTCTTCTCCGAGATCCCAAGCACGAAGTATAACACGGTGAGGTTAAGATAGAATCAACCCTTATGAGATGCAACCAAAATAGATTGCATCTAATTAACCAACACAAGATCAAAGAGGAAAGGAGATGAATGTAATTAATCAATCGACGGAAGCCGTATGAATTCTTGTCCACGAAAACGGGAAGTCGAATTCTCTTTCTCTCACTAGCTAGGGATTTCGAAAATCACAAAGGGGGATGGGATAGGCTTAGTCGAAATTCACACATTAGGGGGGTATATACAATAACTTGTATCTAAACCCTAGTTAGATAGGAATAGGTTACTTAATAGGAATTCAATTCGGAATAGGATTCCTAATTATTATCTTATAATATATCTAATATATTTAGGATAATAATAAATAACCTAATTGGATAATAATAGGAGTATATTAATCTAATTAAAACTCCTAATTTAATTATCTCTCTTAATTAATTTAATTCACAAACCTAATCAAATTAGGATTAAGGGAATTAAAATAATTCCTAGCTTATTATATACAAATTTCGGCCTCCCGTAATTAAATGGGCCTTGCTAGGCTCATTTGGGCTTCCATCTTTTAATGACATCCATCTCTCTTTTGGTTCCAAGTCTTATGTGTGATCCATTAGGTTCTTACTACTTCTGGCCGTATGCAACTATTAAATTAATTTCTTCAAGAATTATATTTAATCCTTGCATAACGGAATGATGTACTGAGTATGTTATTGGCAAGTCTGTAATCATTCCCCCAGAGTCCGTTAAGAAGACAGGTTGATTCTGTCGTTAACCCTTCCGTATTAGTTACAGTATAATTCGATCCTTTATCAACTATATTCTTGAACTGAAACTTATGACTATAGATGATGTCAAGTCACATATAACGAGACGTTCGTTTTACTTGTACAGGCCGAGTCAACTCAAATAGATAGGTTAAGTGAAATCTGTATTTCAAGTCTTAAGCTATCACCTTGCAAGGATTTAGAGTCGAGTCTTCCACAAGCGATCCTTGGATATATCTCCCATTAATCGGGAGTGATAAATGCTCAATCCAATGTATAACTACCCTGACATTACTTCCTGTGACACCCAACCTTTGCAGTTCACACCCCAGACTCATCTCTGTTAAGGATCGTGGGACCGCAGGATCAAAGTCTCACATTCAGTAGTTCAGGATGACCAATTAACATTCCTTTGAGTCTGAGGATTACTTATACCTATTAATACCAATGAGATGAACAAGTGACAAAGATGAATCTATCCATCATGTTATCTCAAATCGGATCCCCAATCCTAATGAACGACTTTTCATCGGATCTATGTAACTGTCCATATATCTATATGTATGAAGCTTGTGAGATCAGCTTTCTGTCGGACAGAAGACATTGTTACATACAAGTCTCAACAGTGATATTATCAATCCTAAACATATCACTTGACTTGGGGTGGTTTTAAGTTTATTAGTTTATTATAAAGTTTTGTCTCACTTCATGCTTGTATGAACACTTTATAATCACTTTAAACAAACTTACGGATTTCCTTTTATTAGACTTTATTTAGTGCTTAAAAGGGATTGCCTTTATATAGTTATAAAACATATATCTCATTAAAACAAATGATATAAAGAACAATTCATTTACATTAAGTTTGTATCCTGCAACAATTGTCTATAGGACACTAAACCCCAACATACTCCCACTTGGACTAAAGCCAATTGTTTCTAAAACTTATCCCAGTAGAAGTTAAATGACGATCATGTACTTTCTGGGTTAAAGGCTTTATCAACGGATCTACAACGTTGTCCTCTGTAGGTACTCTTTCTATTTTTTTTAGGAGTCTCCGTTATAGACTATGATCCCATTCGGGTAGTTCGGAGGTCCAAAACGATAGAATAGATGTAATCTAAAGTGTTTGAATAAATCTGAAAAGTATAGGGACTGCTGTTGGTATTTTGCCTTTTCTGTCACTAACAGCAGATTAGCGACGGATTTTCTGTCGGTAATCTGCTGGAATCCGAAAATCCCTCTTTTAATCCTCTTTTCTCAACTTTTTGATATTTCTACTTGTATATATATGTATATAACTATGTAATATATTTATAAAAACTATTTTTGGGCCCTATAACTATTAATTATGTATTATATAGCTATTTATTTCATATTTGGGATTTAATTCGTTTTGACTTAGTTTTGTAAAGTATTATATTTGTATATATATATATATAGTTTTGGCATATTTAAGTTATATTAGCTCTTATTTAGGGTGAACGTTATATTCTATATATTTAATACTTAAAACTATTTAGAACTAAATGTTATTCTTTACATTTATGAATTTTCTTTATTGTTTTCACATGTTTTGAATTAGAATAAAAAGGCATTATACTTAGTATTCTTTTCATTTTCTTTATTATATCATATAATATTTCATACTTGTTTTTATCTATAGTTATATCCTTATTTTTAGATAAAACTATGTATATATATGTATTTTTATTCTATTTTTGGCATATAGGTATATATTTCAAACACATTTGGTTGGGTAAATTTGGTCTTAATTTGTTAATTATTGTAATTATGTTCAAGTAAGGGCTAATTGAGTGAAAAAAGGGAAAACAAAAGATAAAAAAGAGATTTCAAGTTGTTTGTTTAAATTAAAAGTTTTTCTAGATATTCTTCAAGTACAAATAAAAGATTTTTGTCATTTTAAATCGTTTCTAAAATATCACGTGTTGAAACCTTAATTCGTTCCAACGGCGGATTAAGCGAACCTTGTAATTAAAATCGTTTTCTATTTGTAAATAATAGAGTTTTGAATTGTTTCCTAACTAAACGGTTTTGTGCAAAAATAAACGGACTTGTATGCTTAATCACGCTTTTGGTTAAAACTTTTTGCTCAACGTTTTCAAACGCTCGAGTCATTCCAACGATGATTCGAGTGGACATCATGTAAATAGACGGGGTTTGAAAACGTACCTAAATCGTTCCAACGGCGGTTAAGGTACGAATCATGTAAATAAACTCGTTTTTGGGGAATGAGATTAGCTTAGAATTAGTGTATAGTCTAAAGCATAAAATCACACTGTGAATAAATTAATTCTTTCTTCTCCCCCTCTCTCTCCTATGTATTTTAAATTTATGCAAAATGGGTGATTCTTTACTAAAATGGCTTTAATGACATGCTCAAAACGGTTTTCAAAGCGAGAAAGAAAAGGTTTCAAATGAATTTTAAACTTAAAGAAATATGCGATTAGTCCGTTATCGCCTAACACGCTGAGTAGGAGGTCGGTGGTTCATAACCGGGCGATGTCGGGGTGCCTAGTAGCCTTTTTCCGGAAAGGAGCTAGCCTTCTCAGCTCGTACCTAAGTTTCCCGAACCCTCACCGGTCTCCCGCAAGGGATCGGTGTTCATTTTCCCATTCGTGGGTGGCGACTCTTCCATACTCCGAGCTCCGGTCCTGCCGAGCAGCTTGATTCCACGATTGGTTGCTTTCGGCGCCAATCACCGCTTACGTCGCCATGAGGTGTCCACCCCTCGGTCCGCCCGGGCGAGGCCGTTCGACACCTTGTCTAACAATCACATACTGAGCAAACATTGGCACCGAGTAGTTACCTCAAACTGAGAAATCATCCGTATAAAACTGACCACTCAGAATATAAAACGCTTAGTATTCTAAACGCTGAGTATAAGATCTGTTGCATTTAATACTAGAGCACGCGAATAGCCACCTAGGATGACGTATGCGCCGAATGTGTCATAAAAGCCAGGATTATTGTCGGTTCACAATCCCGAGGCAAAACTGACACATGGATTCGATAAGATCCACTTTTCAACGCTATAAATAATGGGCAAATCCCCATTGTTATCTCTTTACACTTACCGAATTCTCTGGTAAAGCATTCTCTCTCTAAAACTCTCAAAGCTTCCAAATCTTTTTCTGAAACTATGACTAAGGTTTCCGTTAACATCTCCAGTGCCGGTCACCCTAAGACCAGTTCCGATGAACCCTCCAGGCAAACTACTTCGCCTGAAACCACAAAGGTCACTACGCCGAGCAAAGGCAAAGCTGGCCAAGCTACCTCCTCTAAGGGAAAGCCGACTAAGGTCAGAACCTATACCAAGGTATTCGACAACGTTAGAGAATGGAAGATTGACTTCTCTAGATGGGTCTCAGAAGCCTTCGTAGAAACTGAGCAACCCTTCTGTGAATGGATATCGAAGAATGGCTGGACCGAGCTGTTCTCCATTAGAGATCACACCTACCCTGACCTAGTAAGGGAGTTCTACCATAATCTCCGAGTTGCTGATGATAACCAGGACTATCTGGTAACTGTGGTAAAGGAAAAGACCATTTTTATAAACCCTACCTATCTTGCTAACTTGCTGAAGTTAAAGAATGAGGGAACAAAACTGAGGCGGTCTGGGGATCATGAAGGAACTGGGTACAATACCACCTTCTGCAAGCCCCCTGGCCATTCTGGAGAAATCTCAAGTTCATCAATGGGTCAGCACCAAAAGATGGCTCATTACCTGCTGACCTATTACATTTACCCAAAGATAAACTGCACCAGCTCAGCGACAAATTTTGAGCAATGCTTTATATGGCATATGCTGACATACAAGCCTATCAACATGCCAGTATTCTTGATTGCTGGCTTCCAAAGGAGCATTGGAACTCTCAGGCTGGGCTCGCTCATCACTAGAATCCTCATTGATCATCAAATTGACCTATCTGAGGAAGTTAGAGCTAGAGGATCTGAGATAACCGCTGCTTCGCTGAGGGCTTTGAAGTTCAATTAGCCAGTACAGAAAGGAAAAGCTGTTGCTGAACAACAAGCTGAGGAAACAGCTCCAAAGCAAAGCAAAAGGACAAAGGCTCCAGCTGCCCGCAAAAGGAAAGCTGTTGGGAGTCCTTCGAAGAAGGCTGAGCCTATGACTAAGAAGCAGAAGTCAGCAGCTCATAAAGGTCAGGAAAGACCTAAGTCAGCTGAAAAGAGGAGCAGGCAAGATGAGCCTGAAATAGAGGAAAGAACAGATGCTGATGAGCAACCTCAAAAGAAGCAGAAGTCTTCTACACTGACCCCTATTGATGCTATCCCTACTGACATCGTTGTTCCTGGTGATTCTCACTACACACGGTGTCAAGGAACTGAAGCTGAACATCAAGAAGATGATGTGCAACTGGATGATCAGTTCATTGCACAAGTTGAGGAAGAGTTAGATGGCAATGATGAAGAAGATGATGAACAAGGAGAAGAACACAGTGATGATACTGACTCCGAGGAGACAGCTAGTGAGGTTGAAGCTGAGCCAACCAATACTGAGTTGGCTGCTAGAGAAGAACAAGAACCTGACCAACCCAATGTTGATCAAGAAGAAACTTCTCCCTCGCACTCCATAGAGTCCATCCAAGCTGACACTCCTCCTCATCGCAGAAGAAGACTGGTCAAGGCAATTCAACCAACTGTCCCTGACCTAGTTATCCAGAAGCTGACCAAAGACCCTTCCACACTCAAGCTGAAATTTTTCAGAAAACAAACATCTTCTACTCCACCGACTTCTCTTGAAAAGCAAGCCTCTGTTTCTTCACCAAAGGAACACACCGACTTAAATGCTTCCGCTAACTCTACAAGTCAAATGGAGTTAATTCCCGTCAATGCTGTTGCTCCAAGCATTGTGCTGACTCAGAACATTCCTGCCCCAGTTAGCACTGACAGCATTCAGATGACTTCTTCTCCAATCAACCCTTCTGCTGATCAATCAACTCTACCCGAGAATGAAGTGCAGATTGAAAACACACTTCCAGTCACTGACCATGTTATTCCTCTGGCTCATCTTCCAACCGGTCATACTGAGGAAACTAGGAAAGTTCATGAAGGCTCTCTCAGCTACTTGCATACCACCGAGTCTGGTAAAAGAATCATCGACTCGGTGCAAACATTAATTAAAAACCTTCATCAAACCACTCCACCTGCTGCTGGGTCTTCTACTGTTGAGACAACTCATCTCTCCCACGTAACTCAGCTTCTCAATGAAGTTAAGGGATTCAAGGATTTGCTGAGTGTCATAGTCTCCATTCAAGCACAGCAACCTAAGCAGGATTCCATCACAAAGCTGGCTGAGCTCCAGCTGACAATAGTTCAACATCTCAACACTCTTCAAGGTCAAGTTCAGACCTTGTCAGCTGCGAACACGTGATATGCAACTTCTGATGAAGTCAAAATGCCTTTGCTCAGCTTCACACTGAGCAAATCAAGACCAACGAGCAAATGGTCTCCTATTCTCAATGCTCAGTGGAGCAAATTGGAGAGGTTGTTCGATTGCTGAACTTGAATAAACAAGAGATGGACACTGACGCCATGAAGCAAAATGAGATATTGTCTATCACCAAACAAACCTTCAACCATGTACGTCACATCAACATTCAGCGTCAATACTATGACTCAGCCTTGCTGAAGACATTTCATCAAGTAGTTGCTGGTCTGTCAGATACAATTACCTGGCTAGGTAAATCTCAAGCTTTATAGTAAGCACGCTCAGCGCTGCTGAACTCAATATATCAAAAGAGGTCTCAGATGATGGAGTTGCTGTCTTTGACGGCGTCAATGAAAGCGCCGATAGACTTAAGGTGCTGTCCACGGAACTGACCAGAGCCGTCTTAACCGACGCCTTTAGGATTCCTCCTCCCGATGCTGACAAAACGGGGGAGAAAGAACAAGCTAGAACACAGCATGAGCCTAGTCAGTCTAAGCAAAAGAAAAAGAAATAGATATAGGCTAGCTCAGTATATGCTAAGTGTGTAGTCTCTATGTTTTTCTTTTATCTTTTGTTGTATACGCTGACTACTTCTATTAATATCAATACTTGCATCTTTTTATCCAAAACCTGAGTTATGAGTTATTTTATACGATGCTGAGTATTAAGTTATTATGTATCTTCAAATATATCAACTATGTTTAATGCTTATAAAACTTGTTGATTGTACCTAATGCTGATAATATGTTTGACATTGACTTGTATGTTTATAAAACATTGTCTTATAAGACTCATTGAACAACAAATTACTCAGCACCCTCTGAATGTTAATACTTCCGCTTAAACATTGAGAAAAATAGAATATGTTCCATGAGCTGACCTTTATCCGTAAACTGACCTTAGACTTACTCGATTAAACCTTTAAATGTTTAAGAGTAAAACTAAGTCAGTAGCTCAACCCTGACGGGGGAGTTTGCTAAGTTATATTAGGTCAACTATCATGGGGGAGCTCAATACTGAGTTCTTCGCTGAATAGTTTTGCCAACATCAAAATGGGGGAGTTTGTTGAAACACCTTTCCACATAATTTTGATTTGACAAAATTGTTTAAGTGTAATTAAAAAATATTCTAAACACACTAAGTTTAAATGCTTTGATTTATTCTACTAATGTGTTTGTTCAATGTTGAGTTAAATTGTTTATAAGACACAAAGATTAAAAGGCCCAAAGCCCAATACGGAAGTCAAAGCCCAAGTCAAACAGTTTAAGGCAACTCGGCCCGCGTATGTCAAAACGCTGTCGTTATATACAAAGTTCAGCTCAGCGGAAGAAGGATCTAGAAGACCTTCGTGGAACAACTTCGGGACGAAGCTGCTGAGTTGATTCGACAAAGAGTACAAGACAGCAGCTGAGCAAGAACAACTTCCAGACAAAGTATTTCTACTTTGGGTAAAGTTCAGAAGACACAGAATGCTGTCTAGTTGACCTTACCATAAATGGAGAGACATTCTGCCGAGCTGACCAAAAGCTGACTGAGGACAGAAGATACTCAAATCTGATTGGCCGAGAGCTCTGAGCAAGACTGAGTGACAACGACAGGAAGCCGTTTCCCTCCAATGGTTATTTCGAAATTCGAAATGACCGATGCCTCAAACGTCTCTATAAATAGAGCCATTCAGTTGCTTCATTCGATACAGAATTTGATCAAGCCATTACGCTGACCAAAATTCTACTCAAAGTTCTGCAAGAAAAAGCAAAGCAAATTCTTACACCAAATTTCATATCTTTTGTGTAAAAGTCTAGAGTGATTATTCAATCATCTAAGGTGTCTTAGAAATCGTTGTTTAGGACAAATCTTTATCATTTCTAGAGATTAGAAAGGAGAGGCTGAGTACTCGGTTATAGTACTCAGCGTGAGATTAGAAGTGAGTAGAGGTATAGAGGAAGGTACTCTTGTTATACTCAGCTTCTAAGTTGTAAAAGGTTTGATGCTCTACCGTTAAAGAGCTCAGTAGAGAATTCGAAATCTCGGAACGTGTTCCGGGGACAGGACGTAGGCTTGGAGGCCGAACCTGGATAAATCTGATGAGTAATATCTTTCTAACCTTAAACTCCTTTATTTATATATTGCTTGCTTAAACAAAACTGACCAAGTAAAGAGGTCACGCTGAGTTGTATACATTGAGTATCTAAGTTCAGGAATAGACTCAAGTGCTATCTCCTGACTTAACGAAAGAAGCTGACTTAGTCACCAGTTGACTAAACTAGTGTCTTAATATACTCAGCGTGCTGTGTAATCCTTTTTGAAAGAAAAGAAGTAAGCCTTAACGTACTAAAATTTTAAATAGTTCCTATCCCCCCCCCCTTGGAACTAACTTGTTACGTTATAAGGGACCAACATAGGTGTCTGACCACAGCTTCAGGAAAGACGGATCTCCAACTCGCCGAGCATAATGCTCTATCCAATCTGCAAGCTACCCTCGTTCTGTGAATAGAGCCCCTATACCAAGTAAAGATGGGACCCTGATAACCAAGATCAACGAAGTCCATTTTATTTATCCAATCCATAAAAAATGAGCATCTATCAAGGATCCTCATAGAATCTCCTTGCTTTTCCTCAGGAGATTCAATATAATTAAAATCTCCAACGACAAGCTAAGGATTAGTAATCGTGCATTTGAGGGCAATCATCTCCTCCATGAATAGTCGCTTAAAGGCCATTTGAGGATGTCTGGTCCCTCCGATTCATTCATGAGCCTGTCAAAATTATTGTGTATCACTAAGCTCTTTGCGGTAGCAGTTTTTTTCAGAATCCCTTGCCGTGAGTTTCCCTTCCCATTGTGCATTTTAGCTGCAAACACATGGCCGCTCGTCTCAGGAGAGGTGAGGAAAGGTCCCTCCGGGCTGAAAGGCGATGTGTTTAAGACCGCATTAGGCATTTTTGGCTGTTGAGGCTCAGGTGTCTTAGATGTCAGAGGCTTACCACCCAAAGCCAACTTCCTTTTGTTAACATATTTCTTCTTGGCAACCATCATCCATGGGCCGTAAGCAGTTTCAGGTTCTTCTCCCGGTGTGACACCAACACTTGTTGATGCTTTGTTCCCGCTATTTTCAGTCTGATTAACTACCTCCTTATTCCTCCCATCTGTCATAGCATTCTCCTGATTGCCAAGGGGAAATACGTTGGGAAAGTTGCAAGTGGTTTTGGTGTGTCCATATCGACCACATTTAGTACACGTTATGTGAAGTCCCTCATACTCCACTCGGTATGAAACATCATTCACCTCAAATTCAGCAACCAATGCTTGCATTAGATCCACTTCAATGCAAACTCGAGCAAATCTACCTCGTGAAGCTTTAATGGTGTTCTGATCCACTTTGACCGCTTTTCTGAGGGAATTTGCTACGGTCAGGATGAAATCTTCCTGGTACAGGTGCACAGGTAAATCAGGAAAACGTACCCAAACCATCGTGGAAGTAATACTGGCTTCAGCTGCTACAAATTCAGGTGACCAGGTCCGAACGGTTAAGTAATGTCCCTGGATGGTCCACGACCCTTCATGCACTACCCTTTCTCTGTCTTCAGTTTTGTCAAAACTTACTAGATGAAAACCGTATCCGATGTCTATAATGTCGACTTTCCCTTTGGGTTTCCACAGTTCTAATGCTCTTCTCTTTAGGGCAATGTAACCAATATTTTTTCCAAGGACTTTCACAATAAGAGCATCCTTCCATTGTTGCCCTCATTCCTCCATTACTTCTGATGATACAGTAAACTTTCGGTTCAACGGGTTCGCCAGGGACACAACAACCAAGCCTTCCGCTTGTAGGTCTATCGGCGCGTTTTTGCGATTCGTGTCTTTTTGCGGCTCTCCTATAACCGAGTCCTTGTACGATTTCGCCCCACTGATTTCTCCTGTATCCATCGCATCCTCCTTATCCGGCGGTATGTCAGCTTTGGCCTCCATGGTGAGTTCCTAGGGTTCCGGCGATTTCACGATTTCACAGTTAAAATCAAATTAAAAATGAATATAAACATTTTCATTGAACAATGCAACAAATATAAATATTTTCATTAAACAAACATAAACAGATTATTGATTTCTATTTATGATCCATCATGAATTAATACTTGAAATATAAAAATGAGACAATTTCTAATAAAAAAAAATTACTATAATATAGTTCGGCCAAAATTTGCATATGATCAAAATATCCATACATACGACAAAAAAAAAAAAAAAAAAAAGCCCTTGCGCCAATTTATTGTGGTGCAACTTGCGCCAAAAAGCCTTATTGTTTTAATAACACTTAATATATCATTTACCCTCTCAACTTATTGAAAGAGTTTGATTTATTCTCTGAACTTTCAAAATATTCTAATAGGTCCCTCAATTTGTATAATACATTTAATTAGTCCTTTGAATTTACACAAAATATAATCAATTGATCAATTAATTTATCTGGACATCTAGAAAGTATCTGACGAATGTCATCAATAACTCCTCCCACCTCCGAACGGTCAGTAATAGCAACAGATAACTTATCCATAATAATCTTCGCGCCTGTCTCAAATACCACATTACTAAATTGCACGGATTTACACCACTCCATAGCTTGTTTAATTGCAATTACTTGTGCAAGAGGAAACAAAATAGATCCCGACCTGACAATACTAAAACACGCCAGAAAACTCCGGGATTGGTTCCTAACAACCGCCCTAGTGCCAAATTGGCCCGTATCAGCGAACAATGACGCGTCTAATTGCACTTCAATTTCCTAGCAGGCAACCTCTGCCAATTAACAACATCCCCTTCCCACAATCCGACAACCTCTCGGCACCGTGGTGAACCTCCTCCCATTCTGAAATTATCTTTTTTGCCCGTCGGACAACAACATCTGCGTCTTCTCCATGATTCCCCAGACCAACTAGTTTCTGTTATACCATAAAGTCCATAGAAGAGCAGTAGTTTTATCTGCCAACTCTGCAGAGACTGATACCAGCATCTCAAGGGCCCAATCCTCCACCCAGTCCCATTCAACTCCAGGAGAGCCTAAACCTACCTTCTGCCAACACGATCTCGCAAATGCATATCCTGTGAACCGGAAAGATTTCTGGTACGAATTATATTGAATTTCTTAAAAGATAATAAAGTAACAAAAATTGACGACCAAATTAATTAAAAATATATTTTGGATTTTTTTAGACTATATCATCCAATGGTGAAAAAAAATAAAGTAAGCCTTACTTTGTTTTATAAAATAAAATAAGTATAGAAGAAACCTAATATTTTAATACAAACAAAATATAGTTAAAATCTAAATTCACAATTATTTTTTCCATGGTTTAACCAATCAATTTCATTGTTTATATTTCCTTTAGTATATTATTCATTGATTAAATATTGCATCATCATCTCCATTAGCTATTTCAATAAAATTAAAAAATAATTCATTACAGTTTGGCTTTCGGCTCCTAAGAGGAGATATAAAGCTAGAGTCCTTTACTTGATTAGGGTTTTTCTTTTCTTTTCA
The DNA here is from genome assembly GCF_963576675.1 of Euphorbia lathyris. Classification (NCBI taxonomy): domain Eukaryota; kingdom Viridiplantae; phylum Streptophyta; class Magnoliopsida; order Malpighiales; family Euphorbiaceae; genus Euphorbia; species Euphorbia lathyris. The sequence continues at coordinate 97,121,970 of NC_088910.1, forward strand.
AATTTTTATATATATTTTACTACTGATCCAAAAATATATTTTAATTAATTTGTTCGTCAATTTTTGTTAGTTTACTACCTTTTAAGAAATCCAATATAATTCTGACCAGAAATCTTTCAGGTTCCTGGTACAATGGGACGGTTTCTGTCCGAATATAACAATATTGATTATTTTATTATAAAAGGGTTGTAATATAGTAAATTAATAATGTTGGAATTATGAAATTTTATTAATTTATAGAGACATTAATTAGTTAATAAATTATTAATTATTAATTTATAAAGTGATTTTAAAATTCAATTGAGGATGAAGCTGGCGATGATTCGATATTTTTGAAACCAGTAATAAGAAAGGAAAAAATTATAGCATCAACCACTCTTTACAATTTTTTGTTTACAATTTGATAAGGATACACAAGAACTTTTGAATGCACCGAGAATAGTTAGAGATGAAGTTCAACTAGATTTAAATTTCAAGAAAAAACAAAGTACTATAGAGTCATATTTTGCTAAATTATCCTAAGTATATATATTTATATATATTTAACATATGTATTTGAGAAATTATTAATTTATAGAGATAATAAAACAATGTATTTATAAAGGGTTGTTCCAAAATATTATTATCTTATTAATTTATTAAAATTGATCATTTTTTGAACTGTCCGGGTCGGGATCTCAAAAAATTATTATTTTAAAGAGATTATTAATTTATCGAGTATTACTTTATGAAGATTTTACCATATATATTTAATAGTTGATGTACACCGAGTTAGTATACACGCAAGTAATATAGTATTTCAAATTGAAAGAGGAATCTCTTAAAGATTTTAGCCTATTAAATTCGAAACTAATTAGGAAAGCAATATATAAAAAGGTGAATAACAATTAATAGAGATATAATCTGAAGTTGTGGAATTAATTTAAAAATATTGGATTGGGCTAGTAAGTATTTTGTTTTTTGTTTTGGTGAGAAGATCTTTAGCAGGAGAAAATCTTTCTAAAGCCACATTCATTTAAAGTGGAATTAAATTGAGCCATACTTTTTGAGTCTTGAGAAGTGTAGGAAATTAATTACTGTGCTCATCAACTTAAATGCTTCTATTTATTTTCATAACTCCCCATCCCCACACCCATACAATAACCATTTTCACCTTCTTTTTCTAACAAGAAAAATAGAAAAATTAGAGCTTTAATTACAACTTTTAGGTGTTTGATGATACTCAAACCAACAAATTCAACAAATTATAAAAAATAAGAAAAATTGAATAGATGTAAGGGTTAGAAACAACAACTCAACCTTAAAAGGTATGATAAATAAATACAGTAAGGTCCCGTTTGGTACGCCGTAATGAGCATCGTAATGGAATGTCCATTACAATGGAGGCTCATTACTATGTTTGGATGAGTCATATTGTTTTTGTCGTAATGGAATGATACAGATTGAAAGCGATAAATGAAGGTTTTAATCGTAAACCAACAAAGAGTTTCTTCTCTAGCTAAACTAGAAGGAGTGAATCCCAATAACAAGGTATAAACCTCGATTCTCAAAGAGAATAATGTTTGATTGATAAAAGTTGCCGTCATTCTTACAAAATGAGGGTTTAAATACTCCCCTCTAATAATGACAAAAGACCAAGATTACCCCTACTAGGGTTACATTCAGGTTATCGACTGAAGGGTAAAATGGGTGATACGCCCCGACAATCGGTACAATGGTACAGGTACGGATTGTCAGGTTTGTTGTTGAATTACTTCGGGAGCAAGTAGTCCGAGAGATCCGCCCAGGGTAGATGTTGATACGCCTCCTTGCGTACTCCTAGATTCGCCCCGTTGGCTTGTCCTGGGATCCGCCCTCCTAGGTACAACCTTCGTGAGCCTGATGTCTTGGGGATCTGCCAGAGCGCCTGTGATCAATGATCTTAGTTAGGATGTCCGCATCATTCTCTCCTTCTTTAAAAGAGCTCGGCACTGATTCGCCCTGTTTGAACTCCAAAGGACCATCCGACTTCCATGGGCTAAGGTCATGGATGTTGAATGCTGGTGAGATTTTACCAAGCCAGTTCGGCAATGCTATATGATAGACATTGGCATTGACCTTCTTGGTGATCTTATATGGCCCGTATTTCCTAGGCCGAAGCTTGCTACTGGTGGCATTGGTGAGTCTCTCTTTGCCCAAGTATACCATAACCTCATCCCCAACTTCAAACTGTAGGTCCCTGCGGTGTTCATCCGCCTTGGTCTTTAACTTCTGATTTCTCTCCTCAATAGTCTCTTTCACCTCTTGGTGCATCTGTATATAATCCTTGGCCAACTGGTTGGCGGTCACATTTCCTTTGGGAAGATGGGCTATATCAAGGACGTGATTCGGGGTCTTTGTGTATACCACTTCAAATGGAGACCTCCCGGTTCCCGAATGGACAAAGCCGTTGTAGGCGAACTCAGCTTGGGCTAAAACCACATCCCACATCCTGGGCTTATCCTTACATTTGCTGCGCAGTAAGTTTCCCAAAGTTCTATTGACCACTTCTGTTTGTCCGTCTATTTGAGGGTGGGCGGTGGTGCTAAATTTCAGAGACGTATCAAACAGAGCCCACAACGTCTGCCAGAAATGACTGAGGAACTTCGTATCACGATCCGAGACAATGCTCTTAGGTACGCCATGTAGCCTTACAATCTCTTTGAAGAATAGCTTCGCTGTTGCCGAAGCATCATTAGTCTTGCGACATGGTATGAAGTGAGCCATCTTTGAAAACCGATCAACCACGACAAAGATGGAATCCATGCCCCTCTGAGTTCTGGGTAACCCTAGGACAAAGTCCATGGGACAGATCCTCCTAGATGGTTTCTGGCACAGGCAAAGGTAGCAACAAGCCAGCATTTGTAGTGCGTCCCTTGGCGGACTGGCAGATATAGCATCGTTCTACTAAGTAGGCAACATCTCTCCTCATCTTAGGCCAGAAATAACGGGAACTCACTGCTTCATAAGTCTTGTCTCGCCCAAAATGCCCTCCAAGGGATCCGCCATGTAGATCCCGAACAACCTTCTCGCGAATGGAGGTGCAAGGTAAGCAAAGCTGGTTGCCCCTCATGAGATAGTCCATCAGGTGATACGCTCCATCTCCATGCTGGTTCTTACATTTTTCCCAAATACTCCCAAAATCAGGATCCGCCAAGTATTCTCCTCGGATGTGTTCAAAACAATCGGTCTCCAGGTTTACTGTCTTGATTAGTGACACCCTTCGACTCAAGGCGTCCGCCACCTTGTTCTGTTTTCCAGCCTTATGGATAAGCTTATAGGGGAACTTATCTATAAAGGCGGACCACCGGGCATGCATGGAGCTTCGAAGTTGCTTCTGACTTCCCAGGTACTTGAGAGCTTGATGGTCAGTGTAGAGGATGAATTCTTTTCCCACCAAGTAATGCTCCCATACTTTCAACGCCCTCACTACAGCATAAAACTCTTGATCATAAGTTGCCCATTTTTGCCGTGCCTCTTAGAGCTTCTCACTGAAGTATGCAATGGGCCTCTTTTCTTGCATCAAGACACCACCAATTCCAATTCCACTGGCATCACACTCAACTTCAAACAGTTTATCAAAATCGGGATACGCCAGCACTGGCGATGTACTCAGCTTTTCCTTGATCAAGGCGAAGCTCTCTTTTTGGGCGTCCGCCCACTCGAACCCCTTTCCCTTCTTCAAACATTCCGTCAATGGGGCGACTATAGAACTGAAGTTTTTAATGAATCGTCGATAAAAGGTTGCTAGCCCTTGAAAACTCCTGATGTCCCCCACATTCCTCGGAGTAGGCCATTCTCGGATGGCTCTTACCTTCTCTCCATCAACTTGGACCCCATCGCCACTAACCACGAACCCAAGGAAAACCAGGCTCTCCATGACAAAATCACATTTCTTAGTGTTGGCGTATAGCTGGTGTTTCCTTAATAGGTCAAATACTGTCCGCAAGTGCTTCACATGTTCCACCAAGGTCTCGCTATGAATCAGGATGTCATCAAAATACACAACTACAAATTTTCCAATCACGGGGCGAAGCACCTGATTCATCAACCTCATAAAAGTACCGGGGGCGTTGGTCATCCCAAATGGCATAACTAACCATTCATACAATCCATCTCTCGTTTTGAAGGCGGTCTTCCACTCATCCCCAGATCGGATTCGTATTTGATGATAACCACTCCTGAGATCAATCTTGGAGAAGACTCGAGATCCGCCAAGTTGGTCCAGCATGTCATCCAACCTTGGAATCGGGAACTTGTACTTGATGGTGATCTTGTTAATAGCCTTACTGTCAACACACATCCGCCAAGACCTATCCTTCTTCGGTGTAAGTAAAGCTGGGACGGCTCAAGGACTCATACTCTCCCTAACGTATCCCATCTCGATGAGTTCCTCCACCTTCTGTCTCATGATGTCATTCTCCTTTGGGCTCATTCGATAATGTGGGAGGCTTGGTAAACTAGCTCCAGGCACAAGATCGATGTGATGTTGGATGTCCCTCAAAGGTGGTAACCCACTTGGCAGTTCGTTAGGGAACAGATCCTGATATTTGCCAAGTAGGCGGGTCACTTCATTCGGCGTCTCCGTTTCGTCCCTTTGGGCGGATTCGTGATTCGCCTTAACCATTACCACATACATCATTTGACTCTCTTCACATTCGCTGACAAACGATTTGTGTGTAGGACAAACTACCAAAGTAGATTTCTCGTCGGCCTTTGGCTCTCTCATCATTAGCGTAAGGACGAACTTCACCCCATTCTTCACAAATCTGTAAGTGTTCTCTCTTCCTGCATGGGTGGCATTGTTATCAAACTGCCAAGGTCGACCCAATAATAGGTGGCAGGCATCCATATCGACCACATCACAACGGACTTCATCATTGTAATCACCAATCACAATAGGTACCCTGCATCTCTGGGTCACCCTAAGCTCACCCACATTTTTGATCCATCCCACTCTATAAGGGTCGGGATGCGCCTCCGCCAACAACCCGAACTTCTGAATGGCGCTGCTGCTCATAATGTTCTCTTGGCTCCCACTATCTATTATCACATTGCATCGCCCACCTTTCACAAGACAGTGGGTCCTGAATAGGCGTTGCCTCTGATCTCCCTCTACCCGGCTGGAGACTAACAAACGCTGTACCACATGAATGGCGTATCTCTCTTCATCTGCCTCATCATCATCTTCTCCTAAGGGTTCGCAAAATACTTCATCCCCTTCGTCATAGTCATCCTCATATCTCTCCACCATGTTGGCGCTCTTCCTTCTAGGACATTCGTTGGATCTATGGCCTGTCTCATTGCACCGAAAACATTTGAAAGGTGCTGGCCTCGCATACGGATTGTTGCTCTTAGGTGGTATAGGTGCTTCCTTGTATGGCCTAGTATCTCCAACAGATCCCCTTCCCACACTGTTAACCTTGGCCCCACTGGCACTCGCCACCTGCTTGCCTTTGTCATAAGACCTCACGTTATCTCTTCCTCCAGGCGTATACTCAGTAGTGGCGGATCTCCTGGATCTCCCGGTCAGTTGGGATTCAGCCTTGAGGGCTAAATTCCTAGCATCTTGTACTCGAACCACCATCTGTGTGACAATACGATCCTGGATGTTGTATCTCAACCCTTCTAGATACCTAGAGGTCTTTTGGCTTTCAGTTTCAGACAAGTTGGCCCTTGCTGATAGCCTCAAGAACTCTGAGGTATACTCATAGACACTTCGGGTACCTTGAGAGCATCCCCTGTAGGAGCTATAAATATACTGCTCATAATCCGGCGGTAAGAACCGCTCCCTCAACATCGCCTTCATCCGTAGCCAAGATCGAATCGGATCTCTGCCCCCTCTTATTCTTTCTTCCCTCATCTGATCCCACCAAACTGATGCGCCACCCTTCAGGCGATACGCCACCAGCCTTACTTTCCTTTCCTCAAGAATCCCAGCATACTCAAAGAAGCGTTAAACTTCCGATAACCAGTCTAAGAACCCCTCTATATCCAGTTCGCCTCCAAAAGACGGTAAGTCTATTTTTAGCTTAAAGGCATCATCTCTATCAAAGTTCCCTAGACCTGGATATCCCCTAGCAACCTCCACACGTCGGTTGTCAACAGGCCCAACATCCCTCATAGTTCTAACGGTATCATCATTTCCGATACCCTCAAAGTCATCACTATCACTATCAACGTTATGCACAATGACAAAGTTGGGTCTTCTTACTTCAGGATCCCGAGGATCTATTTGTGGGAGCGGTTGTTCACGGACTCCTTCATTTCTATGGGTCAGTCCTCCCGCAGTGGGTCGGATTATCGCCAGAACCTCCAGCTTGAAGTTTTCGAAGGAGGTGGTTAGCTCCAGGAATTGTTGGTCGGTTTGCCTCTGCCGCTCATGGCTGGCTTGGACCTGCTCCGCGAGGTGCTCCCTCAGCTCCTCATACCTCCGGTCACTGGTTTCCATAGAATCTTGCGGTGGTCGGGGTTGAACCATTGCCAAAAGAAGTTTCGGGTCAGGAAACGATTGGCTCTGATACCAACTGATACAGATTGAAAGCGATAAATGAAGGTTTTAATCGTAAACCAACAAAGAGTTTCTTCTCTAGCTAAACTAGAAGGAGTGAATCCCAATAACAAGGTATAAACCTCGGTTTCAAAGAGAATAATGTTTGATTGATAAAAGTTGCCGTCATTCTTACAAAATGAGGGTTTAAATACTCCCCTCTAATAATGACAAAAGACCAAGATTACCCCTACTAGGGTTACATTCAGGTTATCGACTGAAGGGTAAAATGGGTGATACGCCCCGACAATCGGTACAATGGTACAGGTACGGATTGTCAGGGTTGTTGTTGAATTACTTCGGGAGCAAGTAGTCCGAGAGATCCGCCCAGGGTAGATGTTGATACGCCTCCTTGCGTACTCCTAGATTCGCCCCGTTGGCTTGTCCTGGGGATCCGCCCTCCTAGGTATAACCTTCGTGAGCCTGATGTCTTGGGGATCCGCCAGAGCGCCTGTGATCAGTGATCTTAGTTAGGATGTCCGCATCATGGAATCACAAATACATCACTCAAGTTTTCTTTACAAATTTATTTAATGAGCATTACATAAATAATAGACATGAATCTCCATTACGACTAACTCTTGCATTTTTATTATTAATACTTATTATGCACAATTCTTATTAAATGATAAAACAAAAAACTAGAAAAACATATTAAATGAAAAAAAACGTGAAAACTCGAAAATACGAAAAACTCGAAAACGTGACGAAATATTGTCCGTCACAATTTTTTTTTGTGTTTTTCGTCTTTTTTATTGCATTTTTTCATGTTTTTCGTGTTTTTCTGTTTTTCGAGTTTTTCTCATTTTTTACATTTTCATGTTTTTCGATGATTTTAATTGTATAACTAAAATGTTATGATTACATTTTAACTAAGCAAATATAAGTATTGTAACGGTAATTAAGTTTCATCATTTTTTTAGTTTGTCAACCAAACATGGTAATGGAATCATTGTTCCATTCTATTACATTAAAAGTTTGATTACATTATATTGCATTACGTCATACCAAACGGACCCTAAGAATCTATTTGATATGTGGTAATGTAATGTAATGCAATTAAAGCTGTAATGTAATCAAAGTTGTAAATGACCATTGCAATACTTATGGTCTATTAGTTAAATGTAATCATACAAAATTGTTTACATAATTAAAACTAACGAAAAACATGGAATTAGTATATATAGTTTTTTTTTTTGCGTTTTTATAGATTTTTTTTATATTTTTCTCGTTTTTAGTTTCCATTTTCACTGTTTCATCATCATTTTCTATTTTCTCATTTTTCACATTTTGCTTTTTTCTGGTTTTCAATTTTTCTCGTTTTTTATGCGTTTTTAGACCAATGAGTGACGAGATTTGACAAACGAGAGTTTAAATGAAATTTTAAAGGTAAAAATTAGGATTACATTCCTTGGATATAATGAGAATTCAAGCCATTTTTGTATGTAATGGGATTACACGAGTCGTTGAACAAAATTTAATTTATTGATTTCTTATTTCATGACAAGAAAATTTTAACATGCAACCAAACATGGTAATTGACATTCAATGTAATGAGCATTCCATTACAAAGACCATACATTTCACCAAATGGATCCTAATTAAGAATGATAACCAAATTTAACCTTAACGTTTAAAAAAATTGTAAATTTGACTTTAAGCTACGAAATGGTATAAATAATTTAAAACACAAGATATTCATGATGATGTAGATTAAATCGATCTGAGAGTTTTAATCGTAAACTCACAAAGATTACAAACTTCTCAAGCTAAACTTGAAGGTTGAATAAACCCAAAAGGATGATATCCTTGCTCTAATGGAGGCTTCAAAATATAATATTCATCAAAGTTAAGAAACATTACAAAATGAGGAGAATATATACTCCTTCAAAATAGAAACCAAGAGACTAAAAGACCCCCCCTAGGGTTGCCAACAACTAGGGAACCATAGGGGTAAAGTAGGAAATACATAAAGATAGATACTAGGTTAATTAAGTTCCATGGCAAGGTGGTAAATAGTTGAGTGGCGAAACAGTAAATAGAAGGTGGCAGATATTGTCCCTAACAAGAAGAACTTGGGGAGGAAGTATTCCTCAACCCAGGTACGTCCCGCGTGGCCTCCCTCATGCCCCGCGTGGTTGTGTCCCTAGACGTGGTGGTTCTTGTTGGGTACTCTTACGCATGGCGTCCCTGGACATACGCCCCGCGTACTCGACCTCTTGGGCTGAACTCTCATCGAAGGTTGGTTCCACGCCCCGCGCCTCGGAGGGCATGCCCCGCGTGTGCGACTTGCTGGGCTGTCCTACCGACTTGGGACTCTTCACGCCCCGCGCCCTACCAGGTACGCTCCGCGTGCTCTCCCGTTCACCCTTTTCCTAATCTCCCTCGGCTAGCTTTCTACGGGTCTCATCTTTAGGTTCCGGGTCCGCCTCCGGAGGACGGATGCCCTCATCATACTCTCCTTCTTTAAAAGAGTTGGACCCCAACTCAATGATAGAACAAAGGTGACTCATACCCAAAGTTAATGTTCCGCTCACCCCATTAGCAATACTCTCCTCTTGGCTCGGTTTACCCGTTACGAGCACTCCGACGGGTTGCCCAACGCTTGCATCTTCTAGCGGCATTGGTTCTCGGCCAGGGCACACAATCAAGGCGACTTTCTTTTCTCCCGTGGTAGGACCCCTCAACGATATGAGAATGTACTTGGCCCCCTCTTTGAATATGGTGTACGTGTTGTCCCTTCCCGCATGTGAGGCGTCACAGTCGAATTGCCAAGGCCTCCCAAGAAGCAAGTGATACACATCCATATCCACCACATCACACATAACTTCATCTTGGTAGGCCCCAATAGAGATAGGAACCTTGCACCGGTGGGTGACATTAAGCTTCTCCCCCTCTTTAATCCATCCCACTCGATATGGGTTCGGGTGTGGCTGGGGCACTAAGCTAAATTTGCTCAAAGCGGCTTTGCTAATGATGTTTTCTTGACTTCCACCATCAACAATCTACTCACATTTCAATCCGTGGATTAGACCTCTAGTCCTAAACAATTGGTGCCTCGGGTCATGCTCTTGTTCAACCGACATCAGTACCCTCTTTACTACATGGACTTTCCGCTCATCCCCGGATGATCCACTATCAATGGGCTCACAATACACCCCATCATTCCCTCCATAATCATCATCATCGTATCGCTCAACCATATTAGCGCTCCTCCTTCTTGGACATTCATTCGAGTGATGGCCCGGTTCGTTGCATCGAAAGCACTTAAACGGAGCCGGTTTGGTGTACGAGTTGTTGCTCTTAGGAGGGGCGGCTGTCCTAAATGGTCGCACATCTCCGCTAGGTGATTTTCCCCCACTCAAGACTTTAGTGCCGCTTGAACTAGCGCCACCTTTTTCCTTATCGACCCCTTTGGACTCTTCTCCCTCCTCACATGCTTCCTCAATCCTCGGCCTCCGGTACCCATCACATGCTCTAACATTCAATTGAGACTCAGCCTTCAAAGCTAGATTCCTTACGTCTTGAATCTGGATTACCATTTGTGTCCCAATTCTGTCCTGAATATTATACTGTAGCCCCTCTAGATACCTTGAAGTCTTTTGGCTTTCGGTTTTCGACAAGTTAGCCCTTGTCGAAAGCCTTAAGAACTCCGAAGTATACTCGTGCACGCTCCTAGGCCCTTGTGAGCAATTCCGGTAGGAGCTGTAGATATACTGCTCGTAGTCGGGCGGCAAAAACTGTTCTCTCATCATCGATTTCATCCTCCTCCAAGACCTAATCGGTTCCCTTCCTCCTCTTCTCCTCTCTTCCTTCGCATTATCCCACCATACCGAGGCTCCTCCCTTCAACCTATAGGCCACTAACTGAACTCTCCTATCTTCCGGTATACCCGTATAGTCGAAGAACCTCTCCACCTCGAGTAACCAATCAAGGAACCCCTCAATGTCAAGTTCCCCTCCGAATGAAGGTAGATCAACCTTTAGCTTGAAGGCATCATCCCTATCATAGTGCCCTCCATACCCCACTCTCCCATTCATTCCGTCCCTACAGTCGCCTCTACCAACATCATGACCCCCATATGGGTCATTCATTCCATAATTTCCCCTTCCGTGACCACCTACATCATCGACATTCAAAATATCCAAATTCTCGGCACGCACATGCGCGGGACCAACCACATCGTTCACATGCACATCATGTCTAGGTCTATCATGCATAGCATTATCTTCAATTCGAATCCCCATATTCCTAGCAATCCTAGGCATATCATAATCATCAAACAAATCCCCATCACTATCACTATCCGCATTTCTAATGATTACGGGATTAGTCCGCCTTACCTCTTGAACCCGATGGTCCATGGCTTGGGGTGCATAAGTTCTCCTTGGTGGTGGTGTCGGTTGTTGATCCAGTAGAGGGCGGGCTTATTCTTCTTATCGCCGGTGAGGCTCTCCGGTTAGGAGAGCTTGGGTATTGCGGGTTGTTATGGTGAGTTCTTCAAGGATGAGACGAATATCTCGGGTACTCGTGTCGTGCTTCTCCTCTAACGCTCTTAGAGACTTCGTGATATGCTTCACGTTGTGTTGAGCGATTTCGGCAAGTGCACGGTATACGCTTGTAGTAATAAAATATATCGATCCCACAGGGAACGTTTTTTAAACAAAACTTATTTAGAATCGGTTAAATTTACTTTTAAGGTTTTTAATATGGAAAATCGTTTAATTGGTTTTGGTTTTGAAATTGCTAGAATAAGAATTAGATTAGAGTATGAAGATGTTAGAAAATATTCTGATTTAAGAATGAATTTGCAAGACAGGAACGTTTAGTACTTTTTAGAAAAGTAAACAAATGTATTTGTTTGCATTAAGCAAAGAAAACAACTTTAAACTTTGTATGAATTATAAAGATGAAATAAATGACGGAACCTCTAATTATTAGGCTTTGAACATGACAAAACCCTATCCGGGATAATTGCCCTTAATCAAATTAAAACTCTTTCGAGATAATAATTTGCCTAAGTGTTCAACAAAGTTTCCTTGTAAAGATTTTGAATTAAATACGTTTTAATGAAAACACCAGCATCAATCCACTTCGGATCCTTTACCAAAGTGCTGCATAAAAATCTATCGAATAGAACAGACTTTATTAGATGAAATATAAATTGATACAAGTTTACAGAGAACATGGAGCATGAAAACATTCGACGACTTGCAAGTGAACGGGTTGTCAATCCTTTCCTTGGGTTTCGTTAGAGTTTGTCAAGCTCAGGGGCGGATCCTCTACTCAATCTTCTCGTTGAATCTTCATAATAGAGACTTGGTCGGCCTACTACCAAAATGAAAACTAAATTGGAACAATGTCTAAACGCTACTGAACTTGTTATTATTGAATAAACAATGTGTGTACATCATATTGTTTTGAACAGAAATGAAATCTAATCTCTGACTCATTTCTGAGTCAGAGTTTCTGCATAACTCTTGCACTAATCTTAAAATCTAACTCTCTCATTATTCATGTTTCAACTCTCAATCAACTCTTTATTTATAGATGTTGAAGAGTCGTGAATGAAGTGTCGTGTCCGTTGTGAAGGATCATATCCGTTGTGAAAGGACGTCTTTATCCACCCGAACGAACGCGTTTCTTGGATTTTAACATGTGTTCATTGTACTTGGCAGAATTTCTGCTCTTACCGAGAATGGAAATTCTCTGCCGAGAATGGAGAATTGATTTTTCAGCCTTCGGATGAAAGGGCGTGTCGCGACCGAGAATTTGAGATTCTCGATCGCGGCCCCAAATTCTCTACCGAGAATTTTGGAATCTCTACCGAGAATTTGGATTCCCTGCCGAGAATTTGGAATTTTCTCCCGTTTCTGACTTCGGTCTCGTCTTCCTTGTATTGGTTCGCTGATTTCTTTGTCTTTTGGCTCCTAACTTAGGGGTTTTCCTTTGTTTTTGACCTCTTTTAATTCCTATTTGGATTTTACCAAATATTTATGTACCTTGTAAGAAAGAAACATATTCGAGAGTAAAAGCATTCTAAACAGGTATAAATAGCACAAATTCATAGCAATATTGATGTAATTATTGATGATATTTTAGGTATATTTTGGGCTTAACAAATCTCCACACTTAATCTTTTGCTAGTCCCGAGCAAAATTTCTCTGAATTTATTCTTTAACTAATCTCTTTATGAAAATAAAACATATATCTCTGTATTACCTTTCAAATTAGTTAAGCCGAAAAGACTAACTTCACATGGCAAATTTATACGCAAAACATCAAACTAACTTAGTATAATATACGATATATCACTCGTCTTGTATTTCCAATTTGGAATTGAAGCATTCAGGACGATATAAGCACGCATGTTATTGAGTTTTTCGTCTCAATGCATTTCAAAGCACAAAATTTCCTTTTCCAAACCTAAACTAATATATGAGATATATTATTTAAATAAGTACTTGGATTAATTTATTTACTTGGTTACGCCCGAGATAAGGGTAGTCTTGATCGTAACCTTATACGTATGTTATTGCTTAGTGTTTGCTTCAGAGGGACCGACCATGCCATGGGTGGATGCAATCGTTACTTTAAACTTAAACACGTGTAATTTTCTTAAACGTTCCTTCCATACCTCGATTGTGATAAGGGTGGTCGCAACCGTGGCCAAAAGTAAACGGTACTTAATTTTCTTCCATTTCATACCTCGATTGTGATAAGGTTGGTCTCAATCGTGGCCAAAAGTTAAGAATTCAACTAATTGATTAATTAATATGAATTATAAAATTGAAATTGTAACTTGGGAAAAATAAAGATAGCACATTCATCCTATATTGACTTAAAATTCAACATGTATTATGGCTAAAGTTTCCTTAAAAACTTCAATTGGTGTTAATGTAAGACGAAATCAAACCGAGCTAAAAATTGTTAGTTCAATTTAATTCCTATAAACCTAATTGAAAATTTAAAATAAGATTTATTGTATCATGAATTGCATGATATAAAATAGAGATTGAAAATAAAGAATTTATTTACTTAAAATACATTCACTAGAGACAATTTTTCTTTAAAATCGTATCGGAGATTTATGATAAATTTGAAAAATAATATTGCCCATATAGAAATATTATTTCTAACGATAATGATAACCTAAAAATAATCATAAGTTAAAATATATTTCAAACATAACATATAAAAATGTAAAGTTATGAAAAATAATGTTAAATACATTGTGTTGCAATATATGTTGCATTTGCATAAAACAAGTGTTGCATTTATAAAAATTATTCTTTGCATTTATTCGTACTAAAAATAAAATGATATATGCAATATCTCCTCCCACACTTAAATTGGACCATGTCCTCATTGGTGCAAAAATGATAAAACACGAAAAAATTGTACGAAATAAAGCAAGAAAAATAAAGAAATATGAAATGGATTTTATCCAACATAAATAGAAATTGAAATTGTACCAAACATAATTAAAAACAACATAAGAGAAAAATGAGTGGAGAAAAGATAAGATAAAACATATTCATGTGAAGGGAATCCGGTGGAGACGGTGTGGTCACGACGCCTCGACGACGGAAAAATTAGAAAAACCGGCATCGGGTTGACGGGTGATCTTTCCTCAAAGTATGTATATTTGCATCCACCGCGGTAATTACTAATATATTGATTGGCATTCATCAATAGCATCCAACCGCAAACTCATTTGACGGTTGTGTGCATTCATTTGGTTCAAAATTCTTGGCAAATTAACTTGATCATTGTGCTTGTTACCAACATGTCCTTGTGCTTGTGTGTAGGCATCAGAATGCCCCTCCTCCTCACCTTTTTCTTCATCTACATGTGTATCATCATCCTAATCAAAAATGTTTCAGCGCATGACCATCCTTTTTTAATACCATTTCCATGTGAACTGGAATACCAATATCGAACTTGCAAAACTAGCCAACAATGGCTAACCACTAAATGAATGTGTAAAAGTTGTGGCATAATCCAACATCGGAAAAGACTTAAGATGATGTGTATGAAAACTACTCCATAATACTCGTAGCATCCAAAACAAAACCCTCAATCAAAGTACGCATAGCAACGTGCTTATTGGTTGAAAATGGAAACATGGACTCAATTGTCAAAAGGTAATCCAATTTAATCTACCACGAAATCCTTGAAGATGTAAACCAAGACTAACAAATAAATTATGACTTGAAATCCTTTACCAGATTGTCGTGAAAATTGATGGGCTTAACAATAAATTGTGTTGTAAGATATCCAAACCAAATACTCATCTCGTCATCCCCAATCTTCATAAAATTAACCGAAACCATAAATGTAATCCTCTCATTCCTTTTTAGAATAGGAAAGAGTAACCAATACAATAATGTCTGTTTCTCTATGCATGATGTCCATAATAGTGCTTGTACCATGTGCCCGACCCCATCTGAAATAATGCCGAAATGGACGTAGAGGAAACCTTGTGAGTAACCTTCTTATGTTTAGGCATGGTGTGGAAAAAGGGTTAGGTTATGGATGTGGTGTTTGGGAAAGATGTATTTTGGATAAGTAAAAATTGGTAAAAAGTAAAGGTGATATGGTGTGGAATGGACTTGTGGAAGAAGAAAATGTGTTTTAAATAGAGGGTGAAATAGGGAGATGTAGAGGTTGAATAGGAATACGAATAGGCCAAAAATAGGGCAAAAATCCGGAATAACTCTGCCTACAGGTTGCGTGTCACGACCGAGAATGGCCTAGCCGCGGCCGCGGCACGCGAATTTCAGAGAAAAATTTGCTCTAAATGCGGCCTGTTTTCGCTGGACTTACCGAGAATTTTAAATTCTCGGTAGAGAATTGGTCATAGACGTCTGTTTACGTGCATTTTGACTAGGTTTGTGTGATTTAATTGATTAATTGTCTCCTGAACTTAATATAAACTGTACCTACACTTAAGAACTTAATTGAAAAACATTAAATGCAAGGAAAACCAAGGGGTTATCCTTATTAATTGTGAAAATTAAGAGAAATTAATGTGTCATAGTAAGAAGTAATGAAACAAATAAATGTCTTAAACAGAGTTAACGTAGAATCAATGTTCATTAATTCACATAAGGTAAATTAATCTTCTAAAAGATAATGAACGTAAGTTCATATAGATATTTATTCATGCTTAAAACTTAAACATGATCTTTATTCAAATTAAATAAGCATTCAAATAATGAAACATATAACCTAAAACATTAACCTTATTATAATTGATACAGATTCATATTAAAAATTGTATGTTTTATTTTAATAAGTTCATACTGATATATGTAATATCAACATGATATAAGTTCATGATTTCATAATTAAAATTAAACTTAATGATTGCATGAAAATGAAAATTTAGTATAGTTAATAATGATCATAACTTATTAACATTGAAGATATATATGAACAGATTCATTTGCTAATAGTTTATAAATTTTAACAGACATAAACCAGAATATAAGATTAAAGTATGAAAATGAAACAAATTTTTATTGCATAACACATATGTGCATTAATGAATATTAACATATGTACAAGAAAGATTAGAAACAAACCTATATACAAAAACAAATGAAAATTAAACAAATCAAATTATTAATCACTGATTCATATTAAATCTGAAACATTGAAACTTATACAGAATAATGAAATGACATACAGATTCATTTTAACATTATAGACAAATTCATGGTGAAGGTGATACTGTTCTATATGAACATATATATAGATTCATTCAAATAATTTGCATAGTTAACACATACGAATCAAAAAGAACCAAAGAATCAAAGTTGATATGTTATCAAAATTGAAAAACATATATACAGAACAAAACTTAGAATTATCATATAAAATGAATGTTCATGAAATAGTTATTAATGATTTATAATTTATGAGCGTGTAATATATATGAAAAGTCAGATGTTCAGAAACATTTCTGAAATGGATACAGATTCAAAACAATTACAGAGTCATTGTAAAAGTTATACTGTTTCATTTAAACTTGGATTCAGATTAAAAGTTAAACTATTTCATTTAAACTTAGATTCAGATGTATTCGTATAACTTGTATGGTTAACGTATTTTTAAGCAAAAAGAATCAAAGAATCAAACTTGATAGTTTATTAAAATTAGAAGAACAGATATACATAAGAACACAAAGAACATACATATATAAAAATGAAAACAAACCCATATACAAACTATACATAACAAACAGTTTTATTATATCTTCGTTCTTCATTATGTGTGTAAATGGGAAATGGTGCACTGTAGCATTCTGATATATCAGGATGCTTACTGCGTGCAGCAGTAATCTTCATGGAAGATTTATGCTTGGAAATCATGGTTTTTAAAGGAAGAAAAAGTTTCTGTAATTTTTTTGAAAGGTTTGAATAATTTGAGAAGGATATCAGACTTTGTCTGAAAGAGATGAGAATTATCGAAATCTGATCTTCTCAATTATTTTATAATCAAACAGGACAAATCAATGTGTCTGTTGGTGGTGAAAAGGTACAAATTCACACCATTTGAACATGAAGAATATTAATTTTTCGAAACATGCAGCAATGGTGCATGAACTGAAGAAGAAAGAAGAGATACAGGTCTCATATACACCCGTGTCGCGACCGTGAATGGAGATTCTCGGTCGCGACAAGTCATTTTCAGATTTTTTTTTTGGTTTCGCTGAAGTTACCGAGAATTTCGATTCTCGGCAGAGAATTTCGATTCTGGGTAAGTTCAGAAATTTTGTTTTTCTCTTCCTTTCCCTTGAAATTTTGAAATCCTGAATTCTCAACTGAGAATTCACATTCTCAGTAAGTTCAGAAATTTATAAGGCAGAGAAAGTAAAATTCTCAACTGAGAATTCACATTCTCAGTAAGTTCAGAATTTTTCAAAACATCAAACAAAAGTCACAGTAGGGATTTTAATTATAAAACTTAAATTTTTGTGTAACTTTTAATTCAATTGAGAATTTTTTTTCGAAATCTAAAGACACTTTCCTAATCAATTACACATATTTAAGATACATAACATATCTTGAATATCTTTCCATGATTACTAAACTAAAGACTAATGTATAAACTAAAATGAAATGTAAGAATTTAAAATATGAAAAACTAAAAAAAAAGTGATAATCCTTAAGAATTCTCAAGGAGAATCAAAATCATGGACAGAATCAATTACCTAGACCGGTTTTAAGTAATGGTTTTGTCCATTTTACTTACATGGGAATAATTTCAAGCGGGAATAAAAGAAAGTAGAACTTTACCCCCAACTTGAAATTATTATTGTATATATTTTTTTTCTCTTCTTTTTTTAAGCATTTTTTTAAGCGCTTTTTTTTGTTTTTTTTTTTTGCGTTTTCTCAATTTAAGGATCTACTGATTCCGGTTGAATATCCGAACCTCTAGTTCTGCGCATGAACAAGAACTACGTACATGAACTGAAACTGTTGAAACTATGGTAAAAAAGTATACAATTCCTTCCTGGCGGATAAGATAATTTCATCCTATTTGCTCATCTGTCTGAGAAGATTTTCCATGGTGATTTCTTAGAGAGATAGATGTAGGTGTTTTAAGGATGTGATAAATAGGGAAATTATTTGGTTTTAGTGTAAGAATTGAATAAACTTCATAACAAAGAGCTTTGATGTGTTGGTGAAGGATTAAGTGTATAGAAAAGAGGTAAAGGTGTTTGGGAAAAGGTAAATTTTCTCGAAAAAAATTATATGTCACGTCTGACATGTTGCTTCAAAATTTTTGCTTTCCGTTCGGATGTATCTACATGCTTAATTTCTTTTCTGTAGACCTCAAATCTCCAGGTTATCTGTGAAAAAACTTGAATTTTTTTTATCTGCAAACATCTAATTGCAAACGTTAAATAACAACGAGGATTTAGTCCTAGTGACCATCCTCAAAATAAAAACTATAAAAATAAATAAATACATATATTATAAATCAAAGTTCGAAATAAAACACGAAAACATAAAATTTTTGTTAAAAATTTGGCGTTCCCCGGCAACGGTGCCAAAAACTTGTTGAGCGATTTCCGCAAGTGCACGGTATACGCTTGTAGTAATAAAAGATATCGATCCCACAGGGAACGTTTTTTAAACAAAACTTATTTAGAATCGGTTAAATTTACTTTTAAGGTTTTTAATATGGAAAATCGTTTAATCGGTTTTGGTTTTGAAATTGCTAGAATAAGAATTAGATTAGAGTATGAAGATGTTAGAAAATATTCTGATTTAAGAATGAATTTGCAAGACAGGAATGTTTAGTACTTTTTAGAAAAGTAAACAAATGTATTTGTTTGCATTAAGCAAAGAAAACAACTTTAAACTTTGTATGAATTATAAAGATGAAATAAATGACGGAACCTCTAATTATTAGGCTTTGAACATGACAAAACCCTATCCGGGATAATTGCCCTTAATCAAATTAAAACTCTTTCGAGATAATAATTTGCCTAAGTGTTCAACAAAGTTTCCTTGTAAAGATTTTGAATTAAATACGTTTTAATGAAAACACCAGCATCAATCCACTTCGGATCCTTTACCAAAGTGCTGCATAAAAATCTATCGAATAGAACAGACTTTATTAGATGAAATATAAATTGATACAAGTTTACAGAGCATATGGAGCATGGAAACATTCGACGAGTTGCAAGTGAACGGGTTGTCAATCCTTTCCTTGGGTTTCGTTAGAGTTTGTCGGGCTCAGGGGCGGATCCTCTACTCAATCTTCTCGTTGAATCTTCGTAATAGAGACTTGGTCAGTCTACTACTAAAATGAAAACTAAATTGGAACAATGTCTAAACGCTACTGAACTTGTTATTATTGAATAAACAATGTGTGTACATCATATTGTTTTGAACAGAAATGAAATCTAATCTCTGACTCATTTCGGAGTCAGAGTTTCTGCATAACTCTTGCACTAATCTTAAAATCTAACTCTCTCATTATTCATGTTTCAACTCTCAATCAACTCTTTATTTATAGATGTTGAAGAGTCGTGAATGAAGTGTCGTGTCCGTTGTGAAGGATCGTATCCGTTGTGAAAGGACGTCTTTATCCACCCGAACGAACGCGTTTCTTGGATTTTAACATGTGTTCATTGTACTTGGCAGAATTTCTGCTCTTACCGAGAATGGAAATTCTCTGCCGAGAATGGGGAATTGATTTTTCAGCCTTCGGACGAAAGGGCGTGTCGCGACCGAAAATTTAAGATTCTCGGTCGCGGCCCCAAATTCTCTACCGAGAATTTTGGAATCTCTACCGAGAATTTTGGAATCTCTACCGAGAATTTGGATTCCCTGCCGAGAATTTGGAATTTTCTCCCGTTTCTGACTTCGGTCTCGTCTTCCTTGTATTGGTGTGCTGATTTCTTTGTCTTTTGGCTCCTAACTTAGGGGTTTTCCTTTGTTTTTGACCTCTTTTAGTTCCTATTTGGATTTTACCAAATATTTATGTTCTTTGTAAGAAAGAAACATATTCGAGAGTAAAAGCATTCTAAATAGGTATAAATAGCACAAATTCATAGCAACATTGATGTAATTATTGATGATATTTTAGGTATATTTTGGGCTTAACACGTTGCCTTCTAGTGTCTCAACTCGTTGCTCCATGGATCCGGTGGCTTCGTTTGTGATACGTGGTTGAACCATTTCTGAGAAGAAGTCTCCGGAAGGAAAACGACTCGGCTCTGATACCAACTGATGTAGATTAAATCGATCTGAGAGTTTTAATCGTAAACTTACAAAGATTACAAACTTCTCAAGCTAAACTTGAAGGTTGAATAAACCCAAAAGGATGATATCCTTGCTCCAATGGAGGCTTCAAAATATAATATTCATCAAAGTTAAGAAACATTATAAAATGAGGAGAATATATACTCCTTCAAAATAGAAAGCAAGAGACTAAAAGATCCCCCCTATGGTTACTAACAACTAGGGAACCATAGGGGTAAAGTAGGAAATACATAAAGATAGATACTAGGTTAATTAAGTTCAATGGCAAGGTGGTAAATAGCTGAGTGGTGAAACAGTAAATAGAAGGTGACAGATATTGTCCCTAACAAGAAGAACTTGGGGAGGAAGTATTCCTCAACCCAGGTACGCCCCGCGTGGCCTCCCTCACGCCCCGCGTGGTTGTGTCCCTGAACGTGGTGGTTCTTATTGGGTACTCTTACGCGTGGCGTCCCTGGACATACGCCCCGCGTACTCGACCTCCTGGGCAGAACTCTCATCGAAGGTTGGTCCCGCGCCCCGCGCCTCGAAGGGCACGCCCCGCGTGTGCGACCTGCTGGGCTGTCCTACCGACTTGGGACTCTTCACGCCCCGCGCCCTACCAGGTACGCTCCGCGTGCTCTCTCGTTCACCCTTTTCCTCATCTCCCTCGGCTAGCTCTCTACGGGTCTCATCTTTAGGTTCCGGGTCCGCCTCCGGAGGACGGATGCCCTCATCACATGAAATAAAATATGATTAGGGAAGTAGAAAAATTACAAGCTCCAATCAATTTATATTTGTTTAATGAAACTGTTATATTTATTGCATTATTTAATACATAATTGTACGTCTGAATCAAATAAATTTGTTGTATAATTAATTACAGGATGGTATTGCAACATTGGTTCACGATTGAATGTCAAGTTGTTTGATATTTCTCTATATTTGAAAGAATTAACAAAGTTAATATTTTGTTTCGTTTGAAATGTTATTTATACGCAGATCCTCTATACAATTAAAATTATTTGTATATAAGTGTTCAATAAACATTCAACAACGGTAGTACATTGGATGAAGTAAAACATTCTTTAAAACATTCATTTTATTATGAATTAATAACATGAATTAATAACATGAATTAATAACATTCTGGAGGAGTATGAGAAGGCGTCGGGTCAGAAGATCAATTTTAATAAATCCTGCATTACTTTTAGTAAAAGATGTCCGGAGGCCAGCCGACAGCTGACAAGCTCCATTCTCGGAGTTTCAATCTCAAATGTGCCTGGAAAATACCTGGGATTACCTTCAGTTATTGGTCGGAATAAAGCACAGATCTTTGCATACATATCTGATATGGTGGATTCAAGGCTGAGAAGTTGGAAATCTAAGTTTCTGTCACGTGCATGCAAGGAGATACTGATAAAGTCTGTTCTTCAGGCGTTTCCCTCCTATGCTATGAGTTTATTTTTGTTACCGGAAGGCCTGTGCAACGAATTGGAAAGAAAGGCGAATGCCTTTTGGTGGGGTTCGAATGAAGGAGGAAAAGGCGGTATTCGCTGCAAAGCTTGGCAACATTTGTGTGAAGCAAAGAAATTTGGAGGAATGGGATTCAGAAAGCTCCATCAGTTGAACATTGCATTACTCGCCAAATAAGGCTAGCGTTTTCTTACTTGCCCGGACTCTCTTGTTGCCCGTGTGTATAAGGCAAGGTATTTCCCAGACTGTTCGTTCTTTGAAGCGGACCTCACTGATCAGCCTAGCTTCATTTGGCGAAGCGTCGTAGCAGCAAAAGAACTACTGACAGTAGGTGTGCAGAAAATGGTCGGAGACGGTTCTACAGTTCATGTCTGGGAGGACCCTTGGCTTCTTGACAAAGAAAATCCAATGATTGAAAGCGAGAGGCTGGTTGATCTGGATATTAGCATGGTGGCAGACCTAATTGATGTGGAGACAGTCACTTGGGATACGAATCTGATTCGAGGTATCTTCACCGAGCGGGACAGTAATCAAATTATGCAAATTCCTCTCAGTAGGAATCGGACTGCTGACTCGTGGTTCTGGTCGGATGAGTGCAACGGCATCTATACTGTGAAGAGCGGCTATAAACGCCTGACAGCAAGAGTTGAAGAGAACTCGTCAACCACGCGAGCTATGGTGTGGAACCTATTATGGGGGCTTCATCTTCCTCCAAAAGCAAAAAACCTGATGTGGAGAGCTCTAACTAACTGCCTTCCAGTTATGGCTGAGCTGCGACATAGACATGTGCCGGTGTCGGATGTCTGTCCTATTTGTGCTACCACGGAGGAAAGTATACATCATGCGTTATTTCATTGTTTGTGGGTTCGTCAGGTCTGGCACCGTTTCGCTGTTGGAGAAATCGGAAGATCATGGGCGGACGTAATGGACTTTTGGCTGGCGGTGTCTACAAAACCGAGACAGCAGCTGGAGGTGGCGGTAATGCTGTGCTGGAAGGTCTGGCTCAATAGAAACGAGCTTGTTTGGCAACAGAAATTAGCGCCTGCAGCAATCGTGTACGAAGGAGTTGTAGCGTATTTGAAGGCTTGGAAGGAAGCTCAGAACAGGCTTTCGGTATTCGGGAATCCTTCGACTACACCTGCTGGGACAAGTAAGTGGTCCAAACCAGCGTCAGGCTTCCTTAAACTGAACGTTGATGCTGCGTGGTCGGCAGAAACGAACAAGGCAAGCTACGGCTGTGTTATCCGCAATGATGAGGGAATTTTTATCGCGGCTTGTAACGGCTTCCTACCGCATACACCGGATGCCACTTTTGCCGAAGCTCTGTCAATCCGTGAAGCCCTGAGCTGGATCAAAGATAATAATTGGAGTAAGGTAATTGTCGAGTTTGATGCCCAAATAGTCACTCAGTCAATGGTCCATGCATCGAAGGCAGTTTCGCCTTTCTTTGTCATAATCAGAGATTGTAAGCAGGCTCTCGATAACCTCTCGGGATGCTCTTTAGTTTTTACTAGGCGCTCTGCCAATAGTTCAGTGCATATTCTTGCCAAGAATGTAATAGACAGTGATCACTAGGGTGTGTGGTACTCAATCCCACCTCCTTTCCTTTGTAACAGTCTTTCCATTCATTAATTCCATTCATTCTTTCATTCATAAAAAAAAACATGCACATCTCTCTATTAATAAACTTAATTTTTATAGCTTCCTTTAAATATTGCTTTTGTCTTAATATCGTTGTTATAAAATTGATTCACTGTCATACTTCATCTTGTATTATTACATAGTAGTGAATTTTTTCGGTTCGGAAGCTTAACGGTGAAGCTACTACAGGGCATCATTTCTTTTGGCTTGTGGAGAAATATCAAGAATTTCTTGCGGCGACTTGGAAGATAAGGGTACTACATACGTATCGGGAAGGGAATTAGATAGCGGATTGGATGGCAAACTACGCGAGACTTTTACTTTTGGGTTATCATAAATGTGATGTGCCTCCTGCAGGCATCCAGAAATTACTATGTGTGGATAGAAGAGGAGTTAATACCTTCCAGATAATTAGAACGTGATCTAGTTGTTTTTTTTTAATTTTTATTTTCCAGTTCCGAAGCATTAGCTCCTCCATGAAATTAAAAAAAAAAGATTTCCCTAAAAGAAAAAAAAACATTTAAAATTTCAGAAATTATAATACAGTAGTCAGAGCAACTCTAATGGTTGGAGGGTTGCAAACCCTCAAACCATTCCATCTCACCGATTTCTAACAACTCTACAAAAAATCATCTCTAGTGGTTAGTTACAACCAATGCTATTTAATGGGGTCCACATATCATATAATATTTTATTTCAATTACATTTAATCATATAATTTATTTAATTGGATTAAAAAAATTAAACGCGTGATATCATTTTTTATCCAAATTTTACTCAATACTAGTAATTAACAAAAGTGCAAAATATATTAAAATATATACATTCGAAAGAAAAACGAACAAACAAAATGCATTAAAATAAAACGATAATATGATTGAAAAAGTGTCTGACGAGTCTCGAACCGAGAAATCGGATAAATGATAAAAAAAGGTTCCACATGTTACATAATATTTTATTTTTTACTTTTAATTAATTAATCTATTTTATATTAATGGTATAATTAATAATAAATCAATATTTAATTTAGAAAATATATTGAAATTAAACAAAAAAAAAAAATTAAAAGCACAACACAATATATGAAATTTTAAATAAACTATTAAAATAATGAGAGAGAACATAAATTTTGTATGCTTCGTTTGAAATAACAAGCATGTATATATAAATTTAAGGATACATAATTATAAGGTCTTTGTGTTTTTACTTAACTCGTTAGTAGATCCATTATGTTATTATAAGGTCCTTAGGTTATCTTAATCAACTCTTTAATCCCTTTATTTATTTTTATATATAAAAGTACAAAATTATCCCTAATTATACAAATAAATAACTTCTCATTCTAGTTTTTAAATTTAATCAAAATAGTTGTAATGAAGTTTGTTTAGTATATATACACCGAAATTTTTATACTTGTGTATATTAATTATAAAAAAATTATATTTCTTATTCTCTTAAAAAATCACTTTTATAATTTTATATAGTTTTTTTTTTTTGATAGAACTTGGGACGAGACAGAACTTGGGCGGGGTGAGCACCCATGGCCCAAGAACTATCAAACCCGCAATATATAAATAAAAGAAAAAAGTGAGTGTTTGAACAAGAGAAGATGAAGGAGAACAAACAAGTGTCATACTTGCCATCATTGATAAACCTGTGGCAAAAAGCAGGAGCTGAAGGCCACCAATTGATCACGGAGGAGGAGACTCCAAACTTTGCCAATGCATCAGCAACTCTATTACCTTCCCTAAAGATGTGTGAAAAAATAATGTTCATTCTAGAGCAAATGTTGAGACAATGCAACCACTCTTGTCGAATACTCCAAGGAACATCCATGGATCAGTGTTTAAGCAGATTAACTATGTACGTTGAGTCTGACTCAACCCAAAGCTGAAGCCAATTTTTCTCCCAAGCAAGTTAAATTGCGAAAATAGCGACTCTCAATTCAGCCATATAAGCAAAAAAAGGAGGGGTAGAAAAAAGCAAAACAACCTTTGGGAAAGCCTCGATAGTTGCAAAAAATGCCTCCCGCTCCAGCCTCTCCTGGAGTGCCAAAAGTAGAGCCATCCACATTGACTTTAACCCAGCCCGGAGGAGGTTTAAGCCAATGGATCGGAATAATGTTGGGAGCAGGAGGCGGCCGAGGAGAAGCCAGAAGGCGGGATAAGATAGTAACATCTCTTCGAGAAGAGCAAAAACCTTTAGAAGTGGCCAAGGACTCTCGAATCATTCGAAAGAGGGTGATCTTCGAGTGCTGAATAGAAGGAGAAACTTCCTTAAATATTGCTTCATTCCTGCAATGCCAGATTAACCAGATGCCAGTAACTGCAGCAACACGCCAGATTATCGACACCTGTGAGCTAAAATGAATGCTACGAAGAGTGCTGAAGAAGTGGGTGAATTGGGAATGACGAGGCAAAGAGCAGTCAAAATGAATCTCAATGGCCCTCCCAAGAGAATCTGCAAAAGAACAGCTAATGAATAAGTGGTTAAGGGACTCAACATCCCTACCACATAGAGCACAACGAGAAGCAATAGAGAATCCAAGACGCTACAAGAGGTCATGAGTTGGAACCCGTCCATGCAAAACTCTCCAGAAAGTGAAGGAATGAGAAGGGGGAGTGTGAGCATTCCAAACAAATTTATACCAGTCCACCGGGGAGGAACTAGGACTGAGAACCGAATAGTACTCTTTGGCAGAAAAAATACCTTTCGTAGAGGGCTGCCAAGCGCAGAAATCAGTATCATCTCTACCTCGGTGAATAGATCGAATACTGTCTTGAACAACCGAAGGAAGAGTACCTAAGTCAAGCCACTCCGAATTTACCAAAAAATCATCAATAGAATTATAGCGAGAACGCTTATCCTGATGATTAAGACCCAATCTGTCTGCCACCGATGGTACGATCCACCTATCAGTCCAGAAATTAAGCGATGGAGACTGGCCAATCCACCAAAAGGTCTGGTCCCAGATGGAAGAATAAACAAACTTACAAGAAGACCAAATCGAGGAAGGAGCAATGGTAGCTTTAGGCAAACCAGAGACAACCATGAATCTAGACTTCATCAGAGAAAGAGCAAGACTGGTGTCTTGAATCAAATCCCAACACATCTTACCCAAGAGAGCCTGGTTAAAGACCCTAAAGTCTTTAATGCCCAAACCTCCACCTTCCAAACTTTTGCAACAAGTCTGCCAGGGAACCGTGATTAGCTTCCTCTGATCAATACAACCCGTCCAAAGGAAATTCCTAACATTTCTATTGAGCTTATTCAACAATCCCACTGGCCACTTATAGATCAAGAATGAGTGAACCAGAGAACCAGTAATAGTAGACTTAATTAGAGTTAAACGCCCAGCAAAGGAGAGAGAGCTACCTTTCCACTTGCTAAATTGAGAGAGAAATTTGTCAGCAAGACTGTTGAGATGATGAGCTCTTGGAGCTCCTTTGAATAGAGGGACTCCTAAGTAACTAAAAGGGAGAGACTCCAAACGGATGCCAAGACAGTGAGCAAGAAGAACCCTCCTTGTAGGACTTACTTAAGAACCAAAAAATATAGCAGATTTGTCCCAACTAACCTGCTGACCAGAGATCTGTCCATAGAGCATGAAGAAATCCTTGAGTGCATGCAAGTTGCTTAAAGATGCCACTCCAAAGATGAGCATGTCATCAGCAAAAAGTAGGTGAGAGGGAAAAGAATTTCCACCAGAATAATACATGGGAGAATAAGTACCCTCTCTCACCATCTTAGCAAGCCAACGAGAGAAAAAATCCTCAGCAATGTCAAATAGAAGAGGAGAGAGGGGGTCCCCTTGTCTAACCCCTCTAGAACAAGAAAAGTAACCCTTTGGAGAACCATTAATCATCACAGAAATACGAGAAGATGCCAGAATGTTTAGGATCCAATCCCTGAAAGTAAGGGAAAAACCAAAGGAATCCCACACAGCCAAGAGGAAGTTCCAATCTAAAGTATCAAAAGCCTTACGAATATCCACTTTTAAGGCCATGTGACCACCAAAACGTTTTCTGTCAAGCATATTAACTCCCTCAGAAGCTAAGGCAATGCACTGATGAATGCTTCTACCTTTAAGAAAACCATACTGGTTGGGAGAGACAATCCTTGCAGCAATAACTACAAGGCGATCTGCTAGAATTTTTGAGATGATTTTAAAACCAAAGTTACTCATCACAATTGGGCAAATATTCTCAATTCTGTCAGCTTCAGCAACTTTAGGAATTAGAGCCATAATACTAGAGTTTAAACCAGGCAGGATGTAACCATGATCAAAGAAAGCCTGAACCATGTTGCAAACATCCTTCCCTACAATATCCCAAAAGAAACGATAAAAAATTCCCCCAAAACCATCAGGGCCAGGGGCACTGTCAGGATCCATAGAAAAGACTGTGTCTTTAATAGATTCAATGGAAGGTTTAGAAGTTAATTCCTCATTTTCCAAAGGAGTTACTAGGTTGGGAATTACCTCATTAATTGGAGAAAGATCAATATGTTCTCTAGAACTACGAAAGATGTTAGAGAAATACTCAATTACATGGTCAGATAATCTAACCGTGTCAGAAGTAGGCCCCTCATCTCCGATCCTCAAATGTTGAATGCCGGCCCAAGTCTTTCTAACTCTAGCAGACCTTTGGAAAAAACTAGTGTTCTGATCCCCCTCTTTAAGCCACTTAACACGGCTTTGCTCTTTGTACATCATCTCCTGCCGAAGAAGTTGTAAATCAAGGTTGCAGCAGGCGTCAGAAGCAGCATTGCTCAACTCCAGAGAATCTCCTTATTCTGAAATTTGCTTTTGAATATATGCAAGATGAACCTCAGCCAGGTGGATATTAGAATCAATTCTTCCAAACACGTTTTTATTCCAATCCCTGAGAATAGGCCTAAGAGTGCGAAGTTTATGACATAATAGTTGTGAAGGAGGGAGGGAGATGTGAGAAGTTGCCCAGTGATTAGCAATTACCCCCTTTAAAGAATCATTAGTGGTCCACATGGAATGAAATCTGAACCTAGCCATCCTAGGTTCCCCAATTCTGCAATGAAGGAGCATTGGACAATGATCAGAACTATACATTGCCAAAGTCGTGCAAGAGATAGAGTCCTAAGAATCTAAAAAGCCCTCAGACACCAAAGCTCTATCCAGACGACATTCAACATGAGCCGCCCCATGCCGATCATTGGACCAAGTAAACCTCTGACCCAAAGTATCAATATCAATAAGATCACAATCATCAATAAAATTTCTGAATTCCCTACAGGATCTAGCAGCAGGAGGGGAACCAAACTTCTCATGAGAGCCCGTAATAGCATTGAAATCCCCAAACACCAACCAATTATTATGTGGAAAAGCACAACTATAGAGAGAAGACCACAACTCCCTTCTTTTCGAAGCCATGTTACTACCATAGACAAAAGAAAGCAGAAAAGACTTACCACCCATTTGGTGTTGAATAGAAACATGTTGGACATGAGAAGAATGAAGAGAAAGAGAAGAAGTATCCCTAGAAAGAAGCCAAAGAGTCGGCGAATCCTTATCATTCTAGGCAAAGAGAGAGAGACACAGAGATCTCCAAAACCGATCAGAAGTGTCACTAAAACAAACAAGAGATTCTGCAAGACATAGAAAATCAGGACGATGTTGTTGGCACAGAAGCTTCAGGGCTCGTTGAGTGCGATCATTACCGATGCCCCTACAATTCCAATTAACTAATAGTGTAAAGATTATTATTATGAAGGAAACAACATAAAATAGGAAAAATAGATATTTTATTATTAAAGCATACAGTAAAAGGTACTTTTGGTATTTTAAATTGTATTTAGTCTTATTTGACCATTTACTCGAATATAAAGAC
Organism: Euphorbia lathyris; assembly: GCF_963576675.1. Classification (NCBI taxonomy): domain Eukaryota; kingdom Viridiplantae; phylum Streptophyta; class Magnoliopsida; order Malpighiales; family Euphorbiaceae; genus Euphorbia; species Euphorbia lathyris. Next base: position 97,151,282 of record NC_088910.1, read on the forward strand.
TAAATAGTTGACAAAAATAAAAACCAAAGGACTATATAATCATTTCTAAAAACGCAGGGATTAACTAGTGTATTATGTAAAAACACAGGTACTTTATAATTATTTACCTTAAATTTAAAATATTTAGTGTTTTTTTTTATTGTTGATTAAAAAAATTGAGAGCGGAAGAATCAGACGTGGGTAAATTTTACAGTACTCCTGGAGTAATACTCTCGACCAATGAAAATCGTTTTAAATCTCACTACATGGACATGATTGGTGGAAAGAAAAACTATATATACATGTGCGCTTTAGGTACAAGAGAGTGGAAGATGTCAAGAGAAGTGTGGATTTCACGCCCCCTCTAGATATTGTTCAGCATGTGCGTGTTAGGTACAAGCTGAAGCTTGCGTGTGTTCCCTTCTCTGGCAGGGTTGAAACCAAGCGAGTCACGTGAATCTAACAACCCTTAGAGTTACTCTCATACGATATAAGGTAAATTATTGGAATCCGTCGTCACTAAACAACCCTTAATGATTCATTGAGTTCAGTTGTAGGATTTGTAAAGTTAGAGGGTGATTTGAGTAGTGAAAGTTACTAGACAAACAAAAGTCATTGCCACCACACTTTTTTAAAAAAGAGAAAAATATAGTAGTAGATGTGGTGGATATGGTGGAATGGGGCTGAGCCTATCCTATCTATCATTCTGAAATCTGCAGAGGCAGAGGCAGAGGCAGAGGCACTTCACGTGTGCTCGACTGCTTCCTTTACTTTTTACTATTTCTCACTTTTTCACTTTCTTTTTTACTCTCTCTCTCTCTACAGAGAAACAAAGTACTCCTACAAAGGAACAAGTTGTTCCTTATTTTAAACAAAATAAATAGAGTTCCCTTTTGTTTAGACAATGCTGCGGCCTTCCATCCAACACACAATTAATGATATCTGCTTCTGTCCTGTCTACTTCATATTTCCTCATACGCGTGCAACTTTTGTTTTTTTTTTTTGGTTTTTCTTTATCAACTTCCTTTACATCTCATTTTGTTTGGTCTTTGGTTCAGGAACCTAGCTTCCAAATGAAACCTCCTTTAAACTGCAGGTAAGTCACGGTATACGGTATGTAAACCGTATTTTCTGTGAAAGTGGACGTTCACAGTAACATAACATAATGTAACGGAATGCAACACAACATAACACAATGTAAGATAATGAAACTTAAAGTATCGTAACGTAATTTTTTAATTAAGGATTGGCGAGAGGAGGAAGTGGTAGGCGGACATCCCAACGAGGTTGGCACCCCCACCAGAACACCACACCCTAGCATCACTTTATTATAAAAGAGAAGAAAAATGTTACAAAAGAACAGAACATCTAAGCGAAGCGGTAAACACACCGTCCACTTATGTTACATAAATAAGCAGAAGAGCAAAATGAAGGAATATGGTCCCACCAAGTGTAAACTGCACTTGTTCTACCAAAGTTAGCGAGGAGGTCAGTGTTGGTCCCGTGTGATTAGTTCCAAGGGGAGGTTAGGAACTAATATAACTTTTTCGTTAATTATTTATGCTGACTTAATAGTTTTGGTAAGTTTGTCAACTCAACTTTGGTCAGCTTCGCTGAATTTAGCGTAAGACAGCTTTAGTCAGATATTGACTAGAACTGTTTTGCTTGTAAGTTGAGAATTGACACTCACGGAGGTCAGCTTTCAACTTAGCACTCTAATTTACTCATAGTCAGCTTAATAAGTTTAGATGCTGAGTAAATTTACCATACAACACATATATACATACATACATATATATATATATATATATATATATATATATATATATATATATATATATATAGAGAGAGAGAGAGTTGGAGATTACTCAGTGATATTACTCAGTATCACTTATCCTGGTTCGGCCTCCCTACGTCCAGTCCCCAGAGTCCTCCGGGCTTTTAGAATCCAATACTGAGCTCTTTAAAGGTAGAGCACAAACCGATTACAAGGCAGTTGAATATGCAAGAGTACATTCCTCTATTCGTCTACTCAACTCCTACTGAATGCTATAACCGAACACCCAGATTTTCTCCACCACTAAGTACTCAACATCGAGCACTCAGCATACACTCTTAATATTAAAATTGATAAGAGCTTGTTCCCTTTCAAACAAAGAACACTTTAGATGATTACACACAATCAATCTAGCATTTACACAAGGAATGGAAGTTTGGTATAAGATCTTTTTCTTGTTTTTGAGTGCTTTGGATTTGTATCTTTCTCACTTGTGATTTTCTGTAAATCGGCCATTTTCCAAATGAAACTTTTGTCTCTTTTTATAGTTGAAATGTAGGAAACAAATCATTTGAAATTTGATTTATCCGTTGAGTCCAAAACGGCTTTTTTAGGGGACAAATCTCTGGTCAGCTTCAGATGTGCAGGCCAATCCCGAATCCTGAATTTTTCAGACGTCAGACTTGTCTTCTTCCTGTAGACTTTGTCTTTTTGCGGCAGTTCATCTTTTAGCCACGGACAGTTGCCCCATTCATCTTGGAATTTGACTTTTGCATAATTCCGAGATTTCAATTATTGGCGCAGAGGGTTGGCAACCTTTGTCTTCTAGCCAACGGACTTTTCATGCTGTCCTGAAGATAACTCAGCTTGACTTTGTTGTCCACTGCCTTTGATTGTTTGTCAGATTTCATACTGAGTTCTTCTTTACTCAGCTTCCAAGGTCAACTTCGTTCTGAAGCAGACATTTTTTCTTTTATGTTGAGTTCTGTTTTACTCAGCTTTTCAGATCATCTTCTTTTTTAGCCTGATGTTCTGACGATGACTTATCTTTTATGATGCTGAGTTGCTCTTTTACTCAGCTTACGTTGTGTCTTTGTCCTGTCTTAATTTTATTTCCTTTTGTATTTATACTCAACATTGAACAAACGGATTAGTACAATTAAACCAAAGCACTTAAATTTAATTGTCTCTTAATCATGGATGATTTTGTCAAATCAAAATCTTGTGGAAAAGTGTTTCAACAAACTCCCCCATTTTGATGTTGGCAAAATACATAATTATGGAACTCTGTTTTGAAATTCCCCATGATTGATTTATTCTTCATATTCCTGAAATTGCTCTCCCGAAAGGGTTGCATCTATTAACTTAACTCTAAACCTTACTAAGTTCAATCCTAGACCTGATAGGTCAGCTTTCAGAAATGGTCATTTTTGGAAACATTTTATTACTTCAGTTTACTTTTGTGTGAAGATGTATACTGAGTATGCTTCATTATGATTTGTTTGTTCAATTTTGACAGATCAGTATATACTACTAAACATGATGTTTAAGACAAGTTGGATAAAGTGATGCTTATCATAAATTTACTCGGCAAGAAACACAAATATTAAGCACAAAAGAAGTATGGACTAAGTTCTAAACTTTAGACTAGACTACTTCTTCTTCTTCAGACTGGCTTGAGCTTGGTGATCAGCTTGATACTTGCCTTTTCCTTTATCTTTATTTCCTGATGTACCACCGGCGTGCTGAGTTCCATCTTGGCTTTTCTCCCCCGTTTTGCCATCATCGGGAGGAGGAGGAATGAAAGTATCATTTCTAGCAGGACCAGACAGAGCATTTGAATAACGCTTCAACCTTCTTGTACTCTCACTTAGGCCATCAATAACTGGAACACAGTCATCTTGAACAGTTCGAGGAACCCGTAGGGAGCTACTCAGCATGCTGATGAGACATTCATGAGATTTGCTGATCCAGGAGATGGACTCAGTGAGCTGGGCAAAGGATTGATGGTACATCTTGAGCAGAGCTGAGTCGTAGAATTGGCGTTGAGCATTTGTGTAGCGTACTGAGCGAAGGATGGTTTGTGAGAAGCTCAGAAGGGTTTCATTAGTGATGGGGTCAACATCCATCTTTTCTTTGTTGACATTGAGAAGACGCACAACTTCACTCAGTTGATCAATGGTACACTGAGAAGTGGAGGAAATCAATTCACGTTTGCAGGTCAGGTCAAAGGTCAACTTGGAGAAGTATTGCTCAATCTCCGCAGAAGTGGCATACTCAGGATGAACCGAAGATCCAATGTTGGCCAGATCTGTGGTCAGCTTAGCAAAGTGATCCTTAAGCTCAGTAGAAGTAGCATACCCCGGATGTACTGCATATAGACTCTGGATTTTGCCTTCAATTGAATTCATGTGGTTGACCAGCATGAGCAATAATTCAGTCAGCTTGGCAATTTGGTCTTGCTTGGGTTGCTGTGTTTGGACCGTGGTCATTACACTTATGATATCTTTGAGACTCCGAATTTCGCTCAGAAGCTGAGTGATGGATGAAATTGGGGAGGACTCAAGATTCGCAGACCCAGCAGCATCAGCATGAGGAGGATTCAAATCCTGAAGAAGAGACTGAGCAGAGGCAACGATTCTGCGCCCAGATTTAGTGGCACTTAGATAGGCAAATTGGCCTGCAGGATTGGACTCAGAGGCTGGAATTGAAGTTGAGCTCGAAGGTGGTGGAGTTGGCTGCTTGGTAGTTTGGCTAGGTTGGTCAATTGTTGGTCCTGGCGGTAGCTCAGTATGAGGAACTGAGTGCTCAACATCCTGTGTATTTTGAGTTTGAGGGGAAGGACTTACAGAGATGTTGACCGGCTCATCATGAGGTGGAAGTTGACCAGGTTGTGCCATAGTTGGATCCCCGTCTTGAGCAACTTGGACTTCGAGCACTTGCTCGGCAGAATTTGGATGTTCCAGAGTCTTGGCTTATTCCTCAATATGAGTAACAGAGGCTTGATTTTGCACAAATTCCCTAGGAGGAGACTCAGTATTTTGTGAGAAGTATTTGAATTGGATACCGGAGAGGTCAGTAAGTGGCTCTCGAGGTGGGGAATCATCCAGAAGATCAATAGGTGTTTGCTTGTGTGTCTTCTTCTTGAGTCTTCGATATTTCGTAGCTTTTGGTGGTGAGGGATCAGCTTGAATATCTTCACTGGAGTTAGACGATGATTTTTCCAAAAGTTCATCATTCCCTGGTTGTTCAGCATTTTCCTCCTGATGTTGTTCAACATCATCTGGCTCAGCATGATCTGCTTCCTCAGTGTCAGGCTGAGTGGCATTATTGCTCTGTTCTGTCTCTTCTGGCACAACATGGGTTTTTTCAATGTCAATCCCAAGGCTTTTGATGAAGTGTGACTGGGGAGTGACAATCCAGTTGAGGGGGTCAGCTTCAACAATTTTCAAACCAGAGCTTTTTCTTCTCTGTAGAGGTGGATCTGATGTTTCTTCATTTTCTTCTTCGGGCTCAGCTTGCCTTTTTCTCTTCTCTTCTGACTTGGGTGTAACCTGAGTTTGGTCAACATCAATGTTCTTTCCCTTAGACACTGCTCGTACCTTCCTTGGGACAGTATCAACATCTTTTGAGCACGTTTCAAGTACTTTTCTCTTCCTTTTTGTTGTTGCGGGCTCAGCAGACTTAGCAATAGCTTTCTTTCCATTAGGTTCTACTTCTACTTCTTGCTCAGCTTCTACTTCTTGTTCAGCATCGTTTTCTTCCTCATCTTCCTCAGCACCTTCAGTCCCCTTTAAAAGTTGGTTGAATAACAACCCGAACAGCAGAGCCGTTGTGATTTCGCTCCCCAAACTGTCAGTCTCATTGATGGTCTCTATTTTCTGATCCTCGAGGATTTTGGTGATTAGAGAGCCTAGTCTGAGTTTCTTTCCTCCCCATTGAAGTGCACCAACCAGGAACACATGCATATTGAGTGGGTTGTAGGTCAGCATGTGCCATATGAAGCACTGCTCGAAGTTGGATGCCGACGATGTTGAGCTGAGCTTTGGGAAAATGAAGTTAGTCAATATGTAATGAGCCATCTTCTGATTTTAGCCCATACAGGTACTAGGTATTTCTCTCTTGTGATTCTTGGGCTTACAAAATCCCTTGACATGGTCACGCTTTTCTTTTGTTGTTCTAAACTCTTTCCCTGTTTCTAGTAGGTTGAGGAGGGTTGCTAAGTAAGATGGGGTGATTATTATCTTGTGTCCCTTGACGGAAGTTTCCAAGTAGTCAGCATCTTCTTCGTCGACAAAAAGGTTGGAGTAAAATTCCCTAACTAATCTAGGATAGGTTTTCCCAGAGAGAGAGAAGAGTCCTACCCATTCATTTTTCTCAATCCACTCACAGAAGGGTTTTTCAGCGGTGATGAAGCTCGGAGCGAACCATCTACATTTCAGAACTTCCAGATTGTTGACCTTCTTCTGAACTTTGATCATGTTCCTTTCCGTGGGCTTCTTTGAAGAGCTTGCTGGGTCAGCTTGAGGGTTTTTGTTCGGAGTTTGGTTGAGCTGAGGAGGAGATTTTGGATTTTCATCGGTGTGATGTTTGCCGAAATCACCACCGGAGACATTTTAAGGGTTCGACATTTTCTTCTCAGAGATTCTTAGGAATTTTGAAATTTAGAGAGAGAGGAGTTCGAATGCCAAAAGATTCAAGCGTAAAGAGGATTAAGTGGGAAATCTTCCACTATTTATAGAGATTGAAATCGTTCCTATTTGTTGAACTAGCCGTTTCACCTTGGGACGTTCAATCGACAGAGATTCTGTCATTTATGACACGTTCGGCGCATGGGTTATCCCATTATTGCTTACGTTGTCCTAGGTTCTATTTATTACACGTGTTAGCATTTAATGGTGCAAGTGGGCTTTAACTCAGTTTTGCTAGAATTCGAAGCATTTGTGATACTGAGTACCTAGTTCTATGTACATGAATTTCTTCTCTTAGTAACTTAGCATAGGGTAATCACTTCAATATGTATATCTACTCAGCATAGGGTGATTTTATATTTTAAGCTCAGTATGTAGTAGTTACTAATTTTGAATTAACTCAGCATGGCAATCATTCAACATTCAATTTTTCACTTAGAATTATTGAAGAGGATTAGACATACCGATAGCTTCCCTCAGTATGTTGAATTGTTCACGAGTCAATGGCTTGGTGAAGATATCTGCAAGCTGTTCATTTGTTGGCACATAGGTCAGCTTGATCTCACCCTTGAGTACGTGATCTCTAATGAAGTGATGCCTTATGCTGACATGCTTCATCCTGCTGTGTTGAATTGGATTCTTAGATAGATCAATGACACTCTTGTTGTCACATTTGATCTCTATTTTTTCGGTTTTCACTTCATAATCTTCAAGCTGTTGCTTTATCCATAGGACCTGAGAAACACAGCTTCCAGCAGCTACGTACTCAGCTTCAGTTGTAGATATGGCTACGGATGATTGCTTCTTGCTGAACCAAGATACTAGACAGCTTCCAAGGAAATGACATCCTCCCGAAGTACTCTTACGTTCTAGCTTATCTCGTCCGTAGTCAGCATCAGTATATCCAATGAGTGTGAAGTCATTTGAGGTTTTGATACCATAAACCTGCATCAACTAAGCTTTGCAAATATCTAAAAATTCTTTTACAGCAATTAGGTGAGATTCCCTGGGGTCAGCGTGATATCTTGCACAATAACATACTGAGTACTGTATATCAGGTTTACTAGCTGTGAGATAAAGTAAGGAGCCTATCATACCTCGATAAAGTTTACTATCTATTGACTTACTTTTCTCATCTTTGCATAGGACAGTATCAGTACCCATTGGGGTCGATATGGGCTTGCAATCTTCCATATCAAATTTCTTTAACATCTCTTTGGTGTACTTGGACTGACTTATAAAGATGCCATTCTTACCTTGCTTAATCTGAAGTCCAAAGAAGAAGTTGAGCTCACCCATCATGGACATCTCAAACTCAGTTTGCATTTGTTTGCTAAATTCTTTACACAAAGATTCATCAGTAGCACCAAATATTATATCATCTACATAGATTTGTGCAAGTAGGGTATGTTTACCCTTTTTCTTAATAAACAAGGTTGTGTCAGCTTTTCCTCTGACATAGTTCCTGGTCAGCAGGAAGTTGGTCAATCTCTCATACCAAGCTCTTGGAGCTTGCTTCAGGCCATACAGGGCCTTCTTGAGTTTATAAACGTGGTTTGGAAACTTTAGATCTTCAAACCTAGGAGGTTGATTAACATATACTTCCTCGTTTATAAAGCCATTAAGAAATGCACTTTTAACATCCATTTGGTATAATTTAAAGTTCATAAAACTAGCATAAGCACACAATATACGTATAACTTCTAGCCTAGCAACTGGTGCAAAAGTTTCACCATAGTCAATACCCTCTTGCTGACTGTAGCCTTGAGCAACAAGTCGAGCCTTGTTTCTGACTACATTTCCATGCTCATTTAGTTTGTTTCTAAAGACCCACTTAGTTCCTATGGACTTTTGCTTTCTGGGCTTGGGTACTAAATCCCATACCTCATTTCTTGTGAATTGGTCTAGCTCTTCTTACATAGCGTTGATCCAATATTCATCGTGCTCAGCATCAGCAAAGTTCTTTGGTTCATGTACTGATACAAAAGCCATATTGCCTAGATATTTCCGAAGCTGGTCTCTTGCCATCAGCTTGTTGTCAGCAGCATCAAGAATAGATTTTTCTGAGTGTCCTCTTGGAATTCTTATTTCCTTAGGTAGTATTGAGTTGTTTGGAACAGGTGTTTCTACAATCTCTACAGGAGTAGATTGGTCAGCAAATGTAATTTCAATTTCTTGCTTACCTTTGGTCAGCCCTTGTATTGATGACTCAGAGGCTCCTGGATGATCAGCGGAAGCTGAGCTTGGTTCATCTTCTTCGAGCTGAGCTAACTTTCCTGTAGGGTCAGCTTCATCGAACTCAATATGTACAGACTCTTCTACAACCTGAGTTCTTTTATTATATACTCTATATGCTTTACTGTTTATTGAGTACCCTAAAAAGATCGCTTCGTCAGCTTTAGCATCAAATTTTCCAAGGTTATCCTTTGTATTGAGTATAAAACACTTACACCCAAAGGTACGAAAGTAGCCAATGTTGGGATTTCATCCTTTCCAAAGTTCATATAGGGTTTTCTTAAGTATAGGTCTAACTAGAGCCCTATTAAGTATGTAGTATGCTGTGTGGACAACTTCACCCCAGAAGTACTTTGGAAGCTTATTTTCACTCAGCATGGTTCTAGCAATTTCGACAATAGTTCCGTTCTTCCTTTCAACAACCTCATTCTGTTGAGGTGTTCTAGGAGCAGAGAAATTGTGGTCAATACCACTGGTTTCACAGAATTCGTCAAACTGTTGGTTTTTGAATTCTCCACCATTGTCACTTCTAATATGAGCTACTTTTAGGTCTTTGTCAACTTCAAGCTTTTTAATCAATGTGGTAAACATCTCAAATGTTTCATCCTTGCTACTCAGCAAGATGATCCAAGTGTACCGAGAGAAATCGTCTACAATGACCAAGGAAAATCTCTTACCTCCCAAGCTGAGTGGCTGGATAGGTCCGAAAAGATCCAAGTTTAGTAATTCCAATGGTCTCTTGGTTGAGACAATCTTTTTACTTTGAAATGAATTTTTGGTTTGTTTGCCCTGCTGACAAGCTTTACACAATTGATCTTTTTCAAATTTTAATTTGGGTAAACCCTCAACTAATTACTTTCTAGCTAATTTGGCAAGAAGGTCCATGCTGACATGCCCAAGTCTTCTATGCCATAGCCAGGAGTTATCCTCTTTAGACACTAAGCATATGTTTTTAGAAAACTGTTTTTCTAAATTTAGCATGTATACATTGTCTACACGAGGGGCAGTTAAAATCAATTCATTTGTATTTCCCTCGAGTATTTGACACTTAGTATCATCAAATACAACCTTTCGACCGCTCTTGCAAAGTTGAGCTACACTCAGTAGATTGTATTTGAGACCTTTAACTAGGGAGACTGACTTAATAGTTGGGTTACCTCCGATAGTACCTGAGCCGACTATCTTACCCTTCTTATTGTCTCCAAATCTTACACTTCCACCTCGTTTAAGCTCTAGTGTGATGAATTGTGTTTCATCACCTGTCATGTGTCTTGAGCATGCGCTGTCTATGTACCAAAGTTTTGACTTTTCCACGCATGTCAAGCTGACCTGCAGTTTAAACTATTCATTTTTAGGTACCCAATTCTTTTTGGGTCCTTTCTTGTTAGTATAAACATGTGCAAAGTCATATTTTAGTTTGTGACGTCATACTTTTATAGTGTGGCCATTCTTACCACAGAAGTCACAATAACTTACCCCTTGAGGGTGACGCTGAGTGTGGTCAGCATTGTTATGCTGAGCATGTCAGCATACCTTAGTGGTATGTCCTTTTCTTCCGCAAAAGTCACATTAGACAATTCGCTTGTTGAACCAACACACATCTTTTGCGTGTCCCATTTTCCCGCAACAGTCACACTGGGTGAACTATTTATGCTGACTAGTACTTGCGTACTCAGCATGGGATTTATTTTTATTTGAGCCTTTTACTTGACTCTGTAGGGTTGTAACGTCCTTTCTAAGTTTCTTTGACTCAGATTGAACCTCCGTGACAAACTTATGCATTATTTGAATGTTGCTGTGTAAATCTGCATTGTCTTGAAGGAGATATCTGAGGTCACAAAGCTTGACCTCTTCAATCTCGTCACACCGCCTGCTGAGTGATTTGATTTTCTTGTTACACTTCTTAGTTAGTGTATATAAATCTCCCAAGGCATTTACCATTTCGTTTCTAAGTAGAAGTAAGGATGTTACCTCATTGTTGTGTTCCTCCTGGTCAGTTTCATCAGAGAGGTCAGCTTGCTCAGATTGAGAGTGATCAGCATCATCAGCCATGAAGCATATGTTTGCCGTTTTATTTGCATCAGCTTCGGATGATGTTGACTCATCAATGTCACTCCATATTGCTACCATTTCTTTCTTGTTTCCCTTCTTATCCCTTTTTAGGTTTGGGCAGCTTGACTTGATGTGCCCAGTTTGGTGGCACTCAAAACATGTGACAGACTTGGAGCTGTCCTTCTTATATTTGTCACTAGACTCAGCTTTGCACCTATCACCTCTCTTGTATGGCCGTTTGCTGTTTCTGTCATTTCTTCTGAACATCTTCTTCATTTTTCTAGTGAACATAGTCATTTCCTCATCATCAGTTGACTCGGCTTCTATGGAGTCAGCTTTCATCACTAGTGATTTCTGTTTCTTATCTTCGGACTTTTCTTTAGCTTCAAAGTTTTTCATAGAGATTTCATGGGTCAGCAAGGATCCGATCAGCTCATCATATTTATAGGTAGTCAAGTCCTGAGCTTCTTCTACAGCTGTTTTCTTTGCTTGCCAGCTCTTAGGTAGACTTCTCAAGATTTTCTTCACCTGTTCCTCTTCAGTGAAGTTCTTTCCAAGTCTTTTGAGCTCATTTATGATGTTTGTGAATCTTGAGTTCATTTCTGAGATGTCTTCATTCTCGTTCATCTCGAACAGCTCGTAGAGTCTCATATGCTGATTGACTTTGGACTCCTTAACTTTACTTGTGCCTTCATAAGTCACTTCCAGCTTCTTCCAAATCTCTTGTGCTGACTCACACCCTGAAATCTTATTGTATTCTGCAGCATCTAAAGCACAGTGAAGCATATTTATAGCCGAAGCATTATTTTGTAATTTTTTTAGGCCATCCTCTGTCCACTCAGCTTCACTCTTAACAACTTTCTCATTGTTAACAGTTTTATATGGCATATGTGGACATTGAACAATTGCAAGCCATGCGCTCATGTTTGTGGCTTGAATAAAGTTTTTCATCCTATTCTTCCAGAATGTATAATTCGATCCAAAGAATAGGGGAGGCCTAGTAATTGATAATCCCTCAGGGAGTATCTGTGTTGTTTGGTTTCCTGGTAGGAAACGAGTGCTATTCTCAGCCATTTATGAGGATCCGCTCAAGATAGTTATATCTTTGAGTAGAGAGCTTAGGCTCTGATACCACTTGTTGGTCCCGTGTGATTAGTTCCAAGGGGGGGGGTTAGGAACTAATATAACTTTTTCGTTAATTATTTATGCTGACTTAATAGTTTTGGTAAGTTTGTCAACTCAGCTTTGGTCAGCTTGGCTGAATTTAGCATAAGACAGCTTTAGTCAGATATTGACTAGAACTGTTTTGCTTGTAAGTTGAGAATTGACACTCACGGAGGTCAGCTTTCAACTTAGCACTCTAATTTACTCATAGTCAGCTTAATAAGTTTAGGTGCTGAGTAAATTTACCATACAACACATACACACACACACACACACACACACACACACAGCTGAAAGAGAGTTGGAGATTACTCAGTATCACTTATCCTGGTTCGGCCTCTTTGCCTACGTCTAGTCCCCAGAGTCCTCTGGGCTTTTAGAATCCAATACTGAGCTCTTTAAAGTTAGAGCACAAACCGATTACAAGGCAGTTGAATATGCAAGAGTACCTTCCTCTATTCGTCTACTCAACTCCTACTGAATGCTATAACCGAACACCCAGATTTTCTCCACCACTAAGTACTCAACATCTCTAGCATTTACACAAGGAATGGAAGTTTGGTGTAAGATCTTTTTCTTGTTTTTGAGTGCTTTGGATTTGTATCTTTCTCACTTGTGATTTTCTGTAAATCGGCCATTTTCCAAATGAAACCTTTGTCCCTTTTTATAGTTGAAATGTAGAAAACAAATCATTTGAAATTTGATTTGTCCGTTGAGTCCAAAACGGCTCTTTTAGGGGACAAATCTCTAGTCAGCTTCAGATGCGCAGGCCAATCCTGAATCCTGAATTTGTCAGACGTCAGACTTGTCTTCTTCCTGCAGACTTTATCTTTTTGCGGCAGTTCATCTTTTAGCCACGGACAGTTGCCCCATTCATCTTGGAATTTGACTTTTGCGTAATTCCGAGATTTCTATTATTGGCGCAGAGGGTTGGCAAACTTTGTCTTCTAGCCAACGGACTTTTCATGCTGTCCTGAAGATAACCCAGCTGGACTTTGTTGTCCACTGCCTTTGATTGTTTGTCAGATTTCATACTGAGTTCTTCTTTACTCAGCTTCCAAGGTCAGCTTCGTTCTGTAAGATTTCGTTCTGAAGCAGACATTTTTTCTTTTATGTTGAGTTCTGTTTTACTCAGCTTTTCAGATCATCTTCATTTTTAGCTTGATGTTCTGACGATGACTTATCTTTTATGATGCTGAGTTGCTCTTTTACTCAGCTTACGCTGTGTCTTTGTCCTGTCTTAATTTTATTTCCTTTTGTATTTATACTCAACATTGAACAAACGGATTAGTACAATTAAACCAAAGCACTTAAATTTAATTGTCTCTTAATCATGGATGATTTTGTCAAATCAAAATCTTATGGAAAGGTGTTGCAACAGTCAGCTACCTGATTCCCTTCCCTAAATACGTGAGAAGCAACTACGTTCATCTGTCGCATAAGGGTTACGCAATGCAGCCAGCTCTACCTCACCGACCAGGGGACCAGATCCAATTGAGAACGCAACAGCTGAACCACATACACTGAATCACTCTCAATCCAAATCTGCCTCCAGCCCCTTTCAAAAGCCTCTCGGATTCCTGCAATTGCCGCTGAGAGTTCCGCAAGGAACGCAAATGAAGACTCGATCGGGTACGCGAATGCTCCCATAAAAGCGCCCGAACTGGATCGGAAAACCCCTCCACAGCCCGCTGGTCCTGGATTACCGAAGACCGAGGCATCCGTGTTGATTTTAGTCCAACACGCAGGCGGCGGCTGCCAGTGCACGGGAATGATGCGAGGCGCGCGATGGTGGCACTGTGCAATGTCGAGCTGCTGGATAATATGTCTTTCAACAACAGAATTCCACATACCCCCGACATCTAGTCTACTGGCTTCTCGAACCGCGGCCCATATCCTCCTAAACGTGTCGAAGATGCTAGGCTTTTCGTTTTCAAACACCGCCCTGTTTCTAGAGAACCACAAACTCCAAATACTGGTCACAATTACCGCCGACCACAGCGCCGAGATAGCATAATGTAACTCAATATAAAATAACTTAGTGTAACGTAACTTAACCTAAGATAGCATAATATAACTTAACGTAAATTAACCTAACGTAACTTAATGTATAACGTAACTTAACGTAATATAATATAACTTAAAGTAACCCACCATAACGCAACTTAATGTAACTTAGCATAACATAACTTAACTTAACTTAACTTGGCGTAACGTAATGTAACTAAATATAACTTAGGGTAACTTAATGTAGTTTAACTTATCGTAATGTAATTTAACCTAACTTAGCATAAAAAGGTTAAGGTAAGTTTGAAACTAATTCCAAATCCGCCTGACCCTACTGGATGCTTCTGATTAATTGATTTGGAAGAGGAGTCAATTAAAAAAAAGACCACCAAAAGTAACGACCACCAAGATACACATAGTGATTCAATCTTTTGATCACCTACTTTTGGAAAACCATTTTTGGGAGCTTCCACCTTACACATAGAAGATTGGATTGTCCGAATCACAAGTCTGATATATTATATTACGATCACCTCATATTTATAAAAAGTCCAAAGAACAATTTGAAAAGGAAATCAAGAAAAACATTATAGTCACAAAAACAAAAACAAAAACGCATGAATACACAATGTAATGTAACTTAGAGTAAAGTGAGACTAATTCACGTGAAGTTTTTTACAAGAAAAAAAATCACCAACTTTGCAAAAAAGAAAAAAAATGGAACGAGTTGAAGTTAATAAAATGTTTTTTTTTTTTTTGAAAAACCAAACATGGGATTTAAACTCAATTCCCAATCATTTTATGCCACATGGACTTTAGTCTATATATATATATATATATATATATATATATATATAGTGTTTTTAACTTGTTCGGCCAAAACATCATCTGCTCCTTGAATTTGTCAAAAAACTTGATTAACCTCTAAATTTTATAAGTGTCTCGATAACCCCCTAAACTTACATAAGATGTTCAGTTAGCACTTTGAACTTGCGTAAAATATAATTAATTGATCATTCAATTGTAAAAATGTAAGATGCATGCGAAAGATGTGTTGCTTATGCCATATAATGTAGTTACATAATTCAAAGAATAAATTAAAAATAAATTTTTTACTTGTTCAACTATAAAACTTGTGTTCTCTAATATCAGAACCGCATACTTCGATCTTGGTTGTTTTACTTTTTTAAGACTCGTGTAATACATCTTCCACATTTAACTTATTTTTGCAACTAAGTGATTAAACATTTTAAAGGGCCAATCAATCTTTTTGGATAAACTCAGGGGCAAATGATGTATTAAACCAACTTGTTTCTATTATTGTTCTTATTATTTATATTTTTATCCATTCTTTCTTATTCTTGTTTGTATCTCTTTCCTAACTTTTTTTGGTTAACTAAATTTTATTTACCTAATATTTTATATTATTTTAAAGAGTAATAACTAGTTAGTATTATTAATTTTTTGTTTTACTTTTAATAATATTGAGTATCACCTAACCTTTATTAAAAAAAAAAAACTAGTTAGTATTGAAGATATTGGAAGAAGGGAAATAAATTTAATATACATAATATATGTTTGACGGATATAAAATTACTCAAAGAAACATGTATTTTTACATGTGATAAAAACATCATAAAAAAGTGAAGAGTCAAGAGTATGGTTTAATAGAATTAACCTACACCAATATAAGGTGGATCAAACAGTAAATTATTGTGTTGAATTTCTTAGGACTCAGGAGGAGTTAACGGTTGGTCAAGCCTTGGTATCGCGGCATGTCTGGATCAGTTGGCATCCCCAAGACGCAGGTTGGGTTAAGGCTAACACTGATGGGGCTTGTAAGAGGAATTTCGTGGCTTGCCACGGCAGGAGGGCTGTTGAGAGATGCACGGGGAGCTTGGGTAGGCGGGTTTGAAGCTAATATTGGGTACTGTACAGTGTTCCTGGCTGAACTTTGGGGATTATTTTTTGGTCTTTGATTGGCTTGGAAAGCAGGTTATAGAAAGGTCATTTTAGAGGTTGGTTCTCGAACGTTAATCCACTTAATCTCGAATGTAGTGGACTCTCATCACCTCTATTCATGGTTGACCTCTCCATGTAAGGAGTTTCGTGACAGAGATAGGACTATTGTTTTTGTACATACTCGGTGCTGCTAACTAGTTGGCGAACTTCGTAGGTTCTAGTTCATTAAGTCATCATATCTATGATGTGCCTCCTACAGGCTCCAGAGAATTCTCTCCGATGACCATCAGGGATTGGCTCTAAGTAGAATAATACGTTCATAAGACAAGTTGTCTAGTTTTTATTTTTTTGGTTTTTCCCTACCTTGTGCCTTCCTTGTTCACCAAAAAAATAAAAATAGAAAACTCATCCGAACAAAATGTATCAAAAATTATGTAAGTAATTATTAATCACTTCGTTTTTATTGTCTTTGTTTGCCATAAAACAATGTTGTATCTTCTCAACTTTGCAATGAAGAATCATTTATATGAAAAATATTATAATTTGGTAACCTGTTAGTAGCTTACTATTCCATATCATTATCTATAAGTATAAGTATTACTCGTTGAGAACTCTTCCATATAATGCGTGCATCTGTAGATATATAAATAAAGAAATTGACAGGCAGCAGGGTTTAGAGGTAGAAAAGAACTGAACCTTTGGCATGTGCTCCAACTACGTTAGCCAAACAAAACAAGGCTATCAATCTAATTCACAAAATATTTGGAAATCTCTAAATTCTTTTTTCTTTTGTATGGAGTGATCTATCTCTTACGAAAAAATTGAATAATAAACTCATGCAATATGTACTTCTGGAAATAGACTATTTTTTTCCCTTTTTTTCAATAATTAATTTTTCGTGGAGAATAATAATATCCATGTAATGGAAAGCGTATATAATATTAATATGCAGTTTTTTTTGTTGTTTAAGCTTTATGAATAATTTTTAATCAGGCACCCATATGTGATGTACTACAGGGATAATGAACACGATTATGATTAGTAAAAGTTTCAAATTCTGATTTCAAATGTTTATTTTTCTAGAGTATGAAATTAAGATGGTAAAGAATGTTAAGCTTGATCGAACGGACATGACTTTTGAAGATTAATTTGGATTAGTCGAAAATTAATCAAAGTTAGATTAAGATATGTATTATACTATTTAAAAAATAATAATATAAAATGATTTAATATAAAAAATTATATATATTAGTGATGTTTATCTTTAAAAATATCATTTTTTTAAAAATATTTAAAAATATCCAAACAATAATATTTCAATATTAATATTACTCAAACAACTCAAACAAATAAAAAACAATATTAATAAATAATATAATTCACTAAAACCTATTAAACAATATCTTTAATTTAAAGTCTTAATCCAGCTCATGAAACCAAGTAGAGAACATAATTAAACAAAACTATCAAAAAAAAATATTAAACATAATTCACCAACAATCATTAGAAAATGTTTAAAAGTGAATTATATTAAAGCAATAATAACAATGCTGATAAGAAATAATTTTGTTCATTGTCACTTAGATGACTTTCAAATAGCGAACAATTGCCTAGATAACAAAAAAAAAAAAAACCCGGAAAGAATTCTAGATTTCGAGCGGCGTTTTTGTAACACTATAAAATATATTTTAGAGACCTTTTTAATTGATGATAGAATTAATTGTACATTTAAAATTGTAAAACAAGCTGTCATCAATGAGATTGTGTGACAATAATTTCCAGCTTTTAAGCATGAATTATTATCTTTTATATGTTAAGATGATCAAGTGTCGACTTTTGGGAACCTCAAATTCCAAAAAAAAGCACATCGATTATTAAAAGATTTAAAAAAAGGATAGACATTATCTACAGAAAAACAGAGAAGAAGATTGATCACATAATCATAGAGAAAGAGTTAAACATTGTTGGGAATATAATTGTTCAAAAAGTACAAGTTGTTATCAAAGACAAATTAAATCAAGGACACAACACAACCACACATAAACATCATCAGTCCAGTTATTATAATGTAATTTTGGAACTCATCTATTTACTTAAATTTTTTAGTCAAAATGGTTTACTACATTAGAGTATTTTCGGGTATCATCTTAAACTTTTCGATCAAATGGTTCTTTGACGCTTGCCTTTTGGGATTGCGGTAGAAATTGTAAGACATGATATGAAGATAAAAGAGATTGTGATTCATGATTACAGAAAAAAGAATCTTAAAGTTGGGGTTGGGTTGGGTGATGAAATTAAAGACAGCCCCCCATGTGTGAAGGTCCCCATTAAAATTTTGTAGTGATGCTGAAGTGGTTGTCTTTGCTGTTGGTGCTTTCCTTGTTCTTTTTTATTTTAAAACAAAAAAAAAAAAAAAAGGTAGCCCTAATCTAGAAGAGATCGAAGGAAGATCATGTGAGCTGGGCTGGGGTGGGCGAATCATAAAAATGTGGGGTTGAAATTATGAAAGAAAAGAAACAACAATGCCAATGGAATGGAAAAAGGAAAATCCTAATGACCCTATTGCACGTTACCCCCTCGTGGGTATATCTAAATCGTCCTTAACTTTGTACGATTTCACCCCTTTTATTCATAACTACCTCACACTCACTCTTTGCTGTGTGCCCCATGTAAACGGGACGGGGATCCCGCCCCTACCACGGAACCATCTCATCCGAGAAACCTCAAAATAAATCATTATAGGCTGGGAATGAAGATGAGAAAAATTCTATCCTCCATGGATGGTCGGAGAAAGGGACGGAGATAAGCACGGGCAGAGACGGGGGATCCTACAGTTTCTTCCAAATGATCATATCTTACTTTCTTTTTTTAATCTAAATCAAGTTTAATTTTCGAAAGTTTTACAGTGGTATAGAAAAATTAGTTCTCTAGATCACTCAGATAATATCATATATATATATACAGAAAATAATTGAGCGAGTTAGATTTAGAAAAAAAAACATGCAAGTATAAAATATGCATTCCCCCAATGGACCAATCATGTATTCGCTACTAGAAATAATTATATCCGTTCTGTGAATTCCCCGTCTCCATCGAATCTCCAACAGAGTCTCGGATTAATTCATTTAGAAAATTGATCATATTCATATTATAATTATTTGAATTTTATGATTTTATTTGTTGTTTTATATATATAAAATAAAATGGAAAATGATATCTCAACCAAAACAGAAAGAAACCTAACCTCGTTTTAATTTTTGGGATGGGGACGAGGAATTCTTGTTAGACCAAGGAACCGTGCCACCCATCCCTACTCATTTCCCTCATTTTTTGTTCTTCTTTGCTTCCCACAAAATGAAATTCACTTTTACGATACATTTTAACTATAACAAGTTTTATTTCCAATTTCTAAGGTTCTCATCGTCTAATATTAATAAAGTTTAAGGAAATAATTAGATTTAAAATTACATGGATTTTAAGTACACTCTTGTTGAATGTTTAATTTTCTCCATTTATATATTCCTTTATGTATATATATGGTAATTATGCATGAAACCCCCCCCTAATTGAAGTGTATATATGTATAATCTTAGTTGAAATAGAATTAGGTTTGCTTGTTGGGATATATGTGTTGTTAAAAAATGAATGAAGGATAGTTTTCCTTTATAAGCCTAACTCATGTCGAATATTGGGCTGAAAACTCCTCTACCATACCAATTATGTTGGGTTCGGTCTTACATCAATAGATAATATCATCTCATATCATATATTATAACTAAAAGGCAAAAAGCATCCTGAGGCCCCTGATCTTTCATTGTTTAGTGTATTAAGCCCTCGATTTTTTATTTAAACACATTGAGTCTCTGATCTTTCACCATTTGGTGCATTAAGCCCTCAATGTTTCATTTAGACACATTGAGCCCTTGATCTTTCATATATGGGTGTATTAGGTCCTTCCATAAATCAATTAATATATAGGTTTATTAATGGCATGTTTGGTGTGACAACAAATGATGTTCTAAAAATAAAAAATTCTAAAATAAAAAATATATTATACAAATTAATAAAAATTAATTTGTATAATATATTTATAAAAATCAGGGGACTAATAAATTATTTACCCTTGATAAAATTACCCTTCTTATTTCCACAAAAGGTGCTTCAATTTTAACATTATTTTTATTTTTAGAACATAATTATCGAAAAACAAGGTTTTATTGTGTTCAATAAATTTTTTATTTTTTATTTAAATTATTTTTATCAAGTGTGCATTATCAAAACGGTCTCTTATCATCTCCTCCTTTAACTTGTGTCGAATAGAAAGAAACTGTGCATTATCAAGTGGTTTGGTGAAAATGTCCACCATTTGATCAAAGTGTGGATTAAGGGTTAATACTATATGTAATTAAATTTAAGTTTGAAAACATTCTTATTGCATTGAGCAGGTAAGAAGCTCCATTGGTCAACCTAAAAAGAAGTGACATAGATATCTGTAATATAATACAAACTTGAGATGTAATATAAAATTAAGTAGGCATTACATAACATGCAGTCCATTCAACAAAAATGAAGCATCAGCATGCATGTTCTTAGTGAAATTAAGCAGGATATTAGGTCAATCATTCGTGCAGATCTGATCATATAATAATAGTAATTAAGAATATTTGTTTCGTTAATTTAAGATTTATTGCATGTGCTAACCTACTACTCACATGCACTTCTTCACCATTCTATTCTTTTCTTTAACCTAATTAATTAATATATACACTTTAATTTAATTACTAGCTATTTGACTAATTAACCCATCTCAGCTACCTAATCTGTGGTTTACTGATAATTAAACTGTGAGTCTGATTGTAGTGAAATTTGATAAAATTAAAATATGAAAGTAACTTTCTGTATTTCACATGGACTACTGATTAATAAATCATGCAGTTCTGTTCTGATAGTCAATCTAGCTAGATTAGACCATTCACTAATTTGCTGTCTGATGAAATCGTGGAAAAACTGTCTACTTAAAGTCATTTTGACATTCATAAATTTGTGTATTCTTCATTCCTTATTATTGGCTAGAAAATGGTTAAGAAATGTATTAGATATGGATATTTCTGATGTAATTTAGGAATATAATTGATTTGTAATTATCATGTTCACACATATATCTTGTGTATATATATCACATTATCAATGAATGGAAAGGCAAGGATTCTACCTTATCATGGTATCATGAGCCTAATTTCTTTCCTAAAAACTCTCTCCTAAAATTTCTCTCCCTAATCCCACCCAAATCTCTTCTTTCTCTCTTCCTCATTCTGCCGTTCTTCATCCCTAAAAACTCTACTGCCACCATGCCAAACAATGAACAAAACAATGGTGCCGCCGCCGCACCAACTCATCCGGCCCTCTCCATTATCAACATTACCTCCTTTATTCGTGATCCTCTCGAATCCGGCAAAGGCCTCTATACCACTTGGGCTGAACTTTTTAAAACACATGCCCGTGCTTTTCAAGTTCTTGATCATATCCTTCCTGAAACCGACGATAAATCGGAAACCTCTTCTTCGGTTATGAAAGCAAAGAATCCAGGTTTATGGTCTCGTGTTGATGCCATCGTGTTGCAATGGATTTATGGAACCATATCTTCAGACCTTCTCAACAGTATCATCAGACCAAATTTAACAGCCGCCGACGCTTGAAAACTCCTAGAACAACAATTCTCCGATAATAAAAATTCAAGAGCCCTTTATTTACAACAAGAACTGTCCAATGCTAGACTTGAAAATTTTGATGATATCTCTGCCTACTGCCAACATTTGAAGTCCCTCTCGGACCAATTAAGCAACGTCGGGGCTGCCGTATCCAACGATCGTCTCGTTCTTCAATTAATTTCGGGGCTCACTGACGCCTACGAGACAATCGGAACACAAATTCGCCACAATGACATTCTGCCCAATTTCACAAAGGCAAGGTCCATGTTATTATTGGAAGAATCTGCCCGTAAAAAACGCACAGCCGCCACCGTCGGATCTGAAATTGCCGCCGTTACTATCGCCCAACAGTCCCCGTCGAATCAAGCTCCTCCATATTCAAATCACGTTCGGCCTTCTTTCCCTCAAAATTCTGGCGCTGCTCGCGGTGGCCGGGGTTATTATCACCGTGGCAGAGGCGGACGGGGCAGAGGCGGACGATGGCAGCAAAATAGCGGTCCTCGCTGGTCAGGGGCTGTTTCTTTACAACAGCCATGGGGGTACGGGCCATGGACTGGACAGGCGCCCCAATGGGCCTATCCCCCATGTCCTTATCCTTCTTGGCCCAATTCTTCACATGGTGCAACTCATGGTGCAACTCGCGGGCCTGTTTTTAATAACAATTCTTCTGCAGTCCAGCCAGGCATATTGGGAGCCCATCCGCAGGCCCATCTGGCCCAGTATTACACTCCAACAAACATTGAGGCGGCTATGCACACCTTGACAATCACACCACCTGCAGAACCTTGGCATATGGACACCGGCGCCACTTCTCACATGAGCGGGGATGGAGGTAAACTCACATCTTATTTAAATAAGAGTCCTAACACGAGTATCGTAGTAGGTAATGGCACTTGTATTCCTGTTATCGGTCTTGGTAATGCATCCTTAAAAACAAACAACAAAACCCTAGAATTGAACAATGTTTTACATGCCCTTAGATTAATCAAAAACCTTATATCTGTGCGGAAATTTGCTATTGATAATAATGTGTCCGTTGAATTTGATCCTGTTGGTTTCTCTGTGAAGGACTTGCGCACGGGGATCCCTATTATGAGATGTAATAGCACCGGTGATTTATATCCAGTCACATCCTCCTCTTCAGAGTCTTCTTATGCTTTAAATGCTTCTGTTTTATCTCCTTCAGTTTGGCACAATAGATTGGGCCATCCTGGTCCTCAAATTTTAGACAATCTTCGAACTAATAATTTTATTTCTTGTCCTAAAAATGTTGATTTTTCTATTTGCAATTCTTGTGTTCTTGGGAAACATATTAAATTGCCTTTTTATGCTTCTAAAAATATGTCATCAATGCCGTTTGATATTATTCATAGTGATATATGGACATCTCCTGTTCTAAGTTCTAGTGGCTATAGATATTATGTTCTTTTCCTAGATGATTATTCTAATTTTCTGTGGACTTTTCCCTTAGCAAATAAATCTCAAGTTTTTTCTGTGTTCCTCACATTCCGAAATTACGTACGTACTCAATTTGAAAAAGATATCAAAACTTTTCAGTGTGATAATGGTGGTGAGTATAACAATAGTCATTTTCATGATTTTTTTAACAATAATGGTATGCAATTCCGTTTTTCATGTCCACATACTTCCTCCCAAAACGGTAAATCTGAACGAACGATTCGAACAATCAATAATATAATTCGCACTCTTCTAACACATGCTTCTTGCTCTCATTCTTTCTGGCCTCATGCTCTTGCTCATGCGACCTATCTTTTAAATATTCTCCCTCACAAAAATCTTAGTCTTCTTTCACCGACTCAAATTCTCTACAATCGTACTCCTTCTTATACTCACTTACGCACTTTCGGTTGTCTTTGTTACCCACTTGTCCCTTCTTCCTCTAGAAATAAACTTCAACCTAGGTCCTCTCCATGTGTGTTTCTTGGATATCCATCCAATCATCGAGGCTATAAGTGTTACGACATCTCCGCGCGGAAAATAATTATATCTCGTCACGTTATTTTCAATGAAAGCAAATTTCCATTTTCCACTCAACATGTCTCGGCCTCCCCTCCCATTTCTTCTATTTCCAACTCACCTACACAAACAACCCAACCCATTATTCCCTTCCCCACTAATGCGTCCACTCCTAACCAAAGCCCAGTTTCACCACGGCCCAACAGTCCCAACCCATCTTCCCAAAACAGCCCAGCACTTCCCCCTTCTCCTCTCGACAGTCCCTTTCCTTCTCCAATTCAACACGGCCCAAACACAAATTCCCCACAACAGCTCACCTCCCCACAACAGCCCACTTCCCCGCCTTCTCCCGATCCTATACACGCCAACCCAACCCAACCGACTCACCCTATGACAACCCGAGCTAAACTTGGAATTTTCAAACCCCAAAGAAAGCTCAACTTACACAACACCACTATTTCTCCTATTCCTTCTAATCCCTCACTTGCTTTACAAGACCCTAATTGGAAACAAGCCATGACTGAAGAATATAAGGCTCTTATTGAAAATAAGACGTGGGTCCTCGTACCCCGTCCTTCTAATGCTAATGTTCTTCGTAGTTGGTGGATTCTCAGGCACAAATTTAATGCAGATGGATCTTTTGAAAGATACAAAGCAAGACTTGTTGGAAATGGGGCGAATCAACTTGTTGGGGTAGACTGTGGTGATACTTTCAGTCCAGTTGTTAAGCCAGCAACAATTCGAGCTGTATTAAGTATTGCACTTTCTAAAGGTTGGCCACTACATCAGCTGGATGTAAAAAATGCTTTTCTTCATGGGGATCTTCATGAGACTGTTTATATGCATCAACCACTGGGATTTCGGGATCCCAACTATCCAGATCATGTATGCCTTCTTCAAAAGTCTCTTTATGGTCTCAAACAGGCACCACGGGCGTGGTACCAACGGTTTGCCTCTTTCTTGTCTACCATGGGTTTTTCTCACAGTAAATCTGATCATTCACTGTTTGTCTTTCGTCGGGGAGCAGAGATGGCATATCTACTCTTATATGTGGATGACATCGTTCTAGCTACTTCTTCCACTGCTCTACGAGAGTCAATTATCAACAAATTGAGTTCCGAATTTGCTATGAAAGATCTTGGCCCATTGAGTTATTTTTTAGGGATATCTGTCACTCGGAGCGCCGGCTCTCTTTTTCTGTCTCAAAAGAAGTATGCTACTGAGATCATTTCTAAAGCCGGTCTTTCTTCAGCAAATTCCTGTACAACACCTGTTGACACTAAGCAAAAACTGAGTGCTTCATCTGGTTCTGCTTATCATGATCCATCTGAGTATCGAAGTTTAGCTGGTGCATTACAGTATTTGACTCTCACTCGCCCAGACATCAGTTATGCTGTTCAGCAAGTCTGTTTATTCATGCACGATCCCAAAACGTCTCATATGGCAGCTATCAAGCGGATTCTTCGATATGTTAAAGGAACCCTGGAGTTCGGACTTACATTCACAACCTCTTCACTAGATTCCTTGGTCTCCTATACAGATGCAGATTGGGGGGGATGTCCTGACACTCGACGTTCTACTTCAAGATATTGTGTTTTCCTTGGTGACAATCTTCTGTCTTGGTCTGCTAAGCGGCAACCCACTTTATCTCGTTCTAGTGCTGAAGCAGAGTATCGTGGTGTTGCTAATGTCGTATCTGAAACTTGCTGGATTAGAAATCTTCTTCTTGAACTTCATTGCCCTATTAGTAAATCCACCTTGGTATATTGTGACAATGTGAGTGCAGTTTACCTCACTGGTAATCCTGTACAACACCAACGTACCAAGCATATTGAGATGGATATACATTTTGTTCGAGAAAAGGTTGCTAAAGGAGAGGTTAGGGTACTTCATGTTCCTTCTCGTCATCAAATTGCAGATATTTTCACCAAAGGTCTACCACAAATTCTTTTCGACGACTTCCGCTCTAGTCTCAACGTTCGACCACCTCCCGTTTCGACTACGGGGGTGTATTAGATATGGATATTTCTGCTGTAATTTAGGAATATAATTGATTTGTAATTATCATGTTCACACATATATCTTGTGTATATATATCACATTATCAATGAATGGAAAGGCAAGGATTCTACCTTATCAAAATGAACTTTGTGTATTTTTTCTTACCAACTCGAGCTACTTGAAAGAATTTCAGATTAACCACACTAAATATAAATAATTTTGCAGACCAAAAGCTACTACTCAATTATTGATATTATTGACAAAATCACTTCTTATAATTATGATAAAATAATAATAATAATAAAACGTTTTAATTTGATATTTTTAATAAAACGTTATAATAATAATAATAAAACGTTTTTTTTATCATATTAAATCTATTATAACAAAAAAAGTCCGTTTTAACATAACGTTATTTATTTAATCGAAATTTATATTTTTACCAGTAATTTTGTTATATACATGATTATAGAAAAAATATAAAAATCTTATTCCCAAATATGTATCGTTTATTTAACTAAAATAATGTTGATAAGTAAGTTGAATGCGAATAAAAATAAAAAAATGAAAAGTGGAATCCGTAAAATCGGAATTGAATCATGCGGAGCTGAGCTGATGATATTTGAGGTTATAATGAAGCATGGCCTACTATGTGGCCCAAGCAGAGCTCAACCTTTGTAGCCCATTGATCAAACAAAGAAACAAGTATTCACATTCTTATGCTTCAAAATTAAGAAGAAAGTTATCATTATTAATGTTAATTATCATATTATATGAAAATGGGGAATCAAAGGTTGTTGTTATGTTTTAATTTCTTAATTAATACCTGGAAACCTGCATCCCACATGGATCTATCTTAAAACTTTATCACAATTAATTAAACTAATCAAGCACAAATGTAAAGTTGAGATTTTGATTCTTTCATTCTATCATGTACAATAAACTTGATTTTGTGCTCTTTCTTTTATTAATTATGCGGGTGATATGTATTTCAAGAATTAATTAGGGATTAATTCTTGAAATTTTAATAATTTTGTGCTCTTTCTTTTATTAATCCAATTTATATTTTAATAATTTATATTTGTTAATATAATTTATATATTATATTATCTAAAAATTATAACGTAAAATGATTTAATATAAAAAAATGTGTATTTATAATATATGACTTTGATAACATCGAGATATTATTTACGGGACTGAAAATGATATTAACCAAAACCACCGCGTATCCAGACGATCGAGAAAGTTATGGCGTATCAAGCAAACTACCAAAGTGGCGGATCACATAGATTCCTCCATACGCTATCCGTAGTCAAACCTATGGGAGACCCGCCATCATGCCTCGATCCGCCTCCTGAACGGCTGAGTCAATTCCCGATAAAGACAACTAATAACTCATTAATAAGCTAACGGTCATACCTGAATAAGATCAGTAACCGCTATTGATGAGACATTAATGGAGACTTTCTAGTTACCAGGAGTTACAGCCACATGACTATAAATAGCTTGTATCTCAAGCTATTGAGGTACACATTCATGCTCTCCATAACCCTACTTTGTCATTATCGTTTATTCTATTACTATATACTGACTTTGGCATCAGAGCTTCCCCCCGCCGATCCTAACGGCGCCCCCCGCAGGGAAGGGTTCCGATCAAGAGTTCATCACCAGTTATCAGACTTTAAAAATATGGACATTAGTCACCCAAGAATTGAAGTGAATTTTGTTTCAAGGTTAGCGAACGGGGCAACTCACGCCATGGCACGAAATGCTCGTTCCTATGCTAATTCTTTTATTCATTGGACTAGTCCTGTATTTATTCGAAGCATTCTAACTCGGGATGCTTCTTTCTGTTATTAATATATTGTGTTTTCTTAAAAAAAAATGGAACAATAATATTTCAACAATAGTGAAGAATTTTGAATAATTAAATGGACACAAATATAGATTTGAGGCTTACATTTTTGAAGTTTTAATTAAACTTGAGTATGCAGTGGAACAATCTCTTTAGGACTACGAATTTGTATCGCTAGTTACGTTTTTCCTACACTTAAATTAATTAGGAGGAAGAACGAATAATCCACGAAGTAAGAACAAAGTCGCACTGAGAGTGTTAGTAGAATATATGGATAGGGAGAGACATTGATTTTCTTTGAGTCAATTGTGTTTTTTTATAGGTTTAGTTTAACCCTCTATTTATATGTTAGGCTTCGCGATCTCATAAGGATTAGAGAGTTAATTAATTATAGTTAAATACTTATTCTAATTCATGATTAGATTAGTACTCTTAATTAATTAACTAGCTAGAATAAGTATCTGAATCCAATTAGGATTCCACTTGAATCTGACTTTTAATTTAGAATTCCTAAGTCATATCTATAAATAATATAATTCACCCAAACCTATGAAACAAAATCGTTAAAATCTTAAATCATATCATGAAAATAAATAGAGAATATAATTAAACAAAAATATCCAAAAACAATAATCACAATTCATCAACAATCATACATACGACAATGTTCAAGAGTGTGTTATATAATAAAGTAATAAAAAAATATCTTTTTTTTTTTCCGATTGTTGTCTTGGCATCGTCCAAATGGTCTAGGCGACCACCCAGGTGGCCAGAAAGCATCCCAGAGGGACAAAAAACACCCAATAGACTGAACTGAGAAAAATCATCAACTTTTCGATTTCAAACGCCTAGGCAGGCTAATCAGCCAATCTCTTTGTCGGTAACAACACTTATATCCACCATTTCAGCTTAAGTATAAAAACTGACTGTTTTATAGTCTAGCATCTAAACATGTTCATAGGTTTGAATGGGCCAGATATGGGCCAAGCATAGAAGGCTTTCACCTAAAAAGGTTTAACCCAAGCCTTGTGTGCGCAACCTACTTTTAATTTAAGCAAGTTCGGGCCGGACTAGGTTAGGATTTAAAATTCAAATTCATAATCCAATTCGAATAAACTCACTTAAAAAAATATATAAATATCGTAAAAACATAAATAAATGCAATTGACATTAATATGGTGAGTCCAGTTGGATTATAATATCATGTTTTTTGTTATCCAAAGTCAAACCATTAGACATGGCTTTGGACGGACCAAATGGATACACGGACAGATCTACAAACACCCTCTCAAGTTGTAGTAGAGGTGAAGGACACCTTAAGCATGCTTAAACAGGGATGAGAAAGTCTTAAGAGGCCAATATTTAGGCTTAGTGACGGATCCAGAATTCACTTTTTCTTGTGATTTATGTATGCTAAATTAATATTTTTTTTTTTGTGTTTTTACATAAAAAAAAATTAAAAATTCGTACACAATTTTCATAGAATTTTTAGCATATTCTGACAACCAATGAATGCTCAAGTCTTCCTATAGATCCGTCCCTACTTAGGATATGACGAAAAATGCAGTAGATATTGGTAATTTAGATTTTGTTTGACAAATTAAAATACATGTTTATGGAATAATATAACAAATTATTAAAATAAGAACAAAAACCAACAATAAAATTAACAGCACTAATAAAAACAACACATATTAAAAGTTTCTTTTTATATAGAAGATTTGTACATGGATAAAAACGGGTGCGGTATGTATATTGAGGAAATTACATCAAAAATCAGATTTTAATTTTTATTTACAATTATGAAAATCGTTTTTATGTATTTTATCATTATATGATTTTAAATTTTAAAATATCAGAATATCATAACTTTATTTTACCCATTGTATATTTCTCAGATCCGATGAATAGAGTGTGCAAGAGGCTGGATCTCCAAATTGGGATCTCCCATTTTAATTTTAATAGAATCCATTTTAATTTTTCAATTATAATCTTAGATGGATAAAATAATTGTTATATATGAAAGTATTTTAAAATATAATTTTCATGGGAAATATTATAATTCTACCTGGTAAAATTGAGATTATATTTTTAAAGTAATCAATTTATTTTTTTTATATGAAAGAAGTGACATTTTCAGCTGTGGGTCCAAATTGATATAGAAAAGCCCATTGTGTTCAAAGGTTCCCATTACCTGGCCCATATTAGAGAACCTCCACTCATGTGCTAAACTTCATATCATATTTCAACTATTTTCTGCCTATAATTTATCCAATTTTTAACAGCACGGATTCTCTTTCAATTAAAGCTTTTTATGTTCTCTGAAACTGAAACTCAAAATCTAACTTATTAGAAATCATTTTTTTTTTATAACCCAATCCCCGATATAAATGTAATATAGGTTGGGTTCGACTGGGCGTGAACTTGATAATTTAAGTGTAACTTGTGGTTCCAATTTACATGTTTTAAGTTGCTTAATCAAAATGAATTTTTTTATTATTCAAAAAAAAAAAAAAGAAATTTATTATTATTCAAAAATTGATTTCTTTAACTCCCACTTAATTCAAATTGATCCATTTTTGTACCATGGTTTTAGAACTATGGTATCTACAGGGGCTTGTAATTGTCAATTTTCAATTTTCAAATTAAGAGTGAAAATAGCCCCTAAAATTGGAGGTCATTATACATTTAGCCCAATTCGAATTTTCGATATCAATCCAGGTCTCAAATTACCAATATTTGACAAATTAGCCCCAAATGCAATTAACATTAAAATTTGAGCTAATTTATCAAATATTCACATCTTAGATGTGAGTTTAGGGGTGATTTTGACCCTTAATTCTCCAATATTCTCATTGCAATATATCTTGGGCAGAGCATCCAGTTGAACTTGATCCAGCCTGCAACAAATATGAAAAATCATATGACAAAAACATGCTATCATCATATGCAGATTAATATCAGAACAATGTGAATTATAGCTTACCAAACAGGCATGGATATCATTACATCCACACATCAATTTCCCATTAAGTGTGTCCACAGCTTGGAATGATCCTCCTCCTTCACTCCTCTGCATAAATAACATCAAAATTCAACCATTAAAGCTTACCTTTTTCTGAATTTAAGTGCACTATCAAGAACCGGCTTTCGTGCACCGTAAACTTCTGTAAAATGGAGCTTCTAGTCATACCTTGTAATAATTAACAGCAACAAAGTTAGCCCATCTGTTACCAGCAGCATTATAACATGTACTAAGCATATCAATGAGCTCTCCTGAATTGTCTATACAAGTCAGCTGCTTCATAGGAAGAGTCCTGAAGTAATTCACTAACACCAGTGATTTACTCTTGTCTCTAAGCGAAGCCGACTCTGCTCTGTTCGGACATTTTCCTGCGTGCATACCTCCGTCTCCATCTGTACAATTAATCTCATAACAATTAATGTAGCAGCAAAGTATTGACATTCCACATGACAAAAATATACAAACTTGTTCTTACATACACTGATTTTCAACCATGTAGTTCCACTGGTAAGCAATTCCTTCACTTTGTTCCTTAGATCTAATCGATGTGAAAACCAGTAGCCTATGGTTATTTCTCACCATATCACTCACTAATGGCCAATCCTGACCATTTTTGGGCATTTTCGCTAGGGGAAACCAGTATTTCATCAATCCAGCAGCAGTGAACACCTTTGTCAACCCTTTAGGGGCTTTAACATAATCTTCTAAGATAATTGTGACAATTTCTGATGGATTGGCTGATAAGAAAGCCTCAATCTCTTTCAAGGTCTCAACAGCAGGCCCCTAATTTGAACAAAAGCACAACAATATCATTACTTCAGACTTTCTCATAAACTGAACAACAACATAAAACATTAGGGGAAGATAATTATATTTACAAATGCAGTATAGTCATAACAGCGTCCTCCAAATGAATGGCACAACCAGACATCTCCTCGAAAGTCATATGTATCAAGCATTAGGGCTCGAACTCCATTCTGAAAACAATTTATCAATGAATTATAATATAAAGTGAGCTCTATTCAGTATAAATATATGTAAGTGAAGAATAAAAAAGCATACTTTGAGCTGTTGAGTGACAGTATCTTCTTGATTAGTAACTGCAAGTCGAGGTATTCCAGTGTGAGATGGATATCCATCAATGGCAAAGGCATTGTGGGTTGTCAAATATGCATATTTGTTGAAAGGTAGTGAATTATTCTATTCACAAGACATTTAGAAAATCAATTAACAATAGTAGTAGTAATTGCAATTAGAACAGCTGAATCAAACATAATCCCTAGAAGCTGATTTTGTACTAGATTTTGACAATTGGAAAGACTATAAAGATGGTACCAATAATGGCAAAATTGGGTAAATTTCGGTTAAATGGTTTGATTGCCAATTGAGGAAATCCATGTATGAAATGATTTGTTTAATTAGAATATTCGTTTTTAAGGATTGATTGATGAACCCAAGACCTGAAATAATCAAATTAAGATGCTAGAGAGAGGGAGAGATACCAGAAGTTTGAATTGATTGGTGGGAGTGGATCTTACACACTTGGATGATGAAAAACCTTCAAGGCAATAGAAGCAATAGAGTCCATTTCCGCAATCTTGGTCCGATGAGCACTTATCTAAGAGCTAAAAATCACCAGAATTAGGAAAACATGTATGCTTTGCTGCTTAAACTCTTTGTTTCGTATAAAGATAAAGATAAAAAAAAGGGAAACTAACTAACTAACTAACCCCACAAGGACCTTGAGGGCAAGCTGAAGCTGAAGCAGAAGCAATAATCGAAAGGAGCAGGCAAGATGTGAGCAACAAGTTTCGGGATATATCCATAAACACCAAAAAGATAGAAAATATTCAAACTTTATGAGTGAACGATATATAGTATATATGGTCTACATTTCTTGACTAATTTATGGCCAAGACCAACAATGATTTTTAGTTAACTCTGAGACAAAGGGCCGGTTTGTTTTACCTACGGTTTGTTGTCGCTGTTTGCTGTTACGGTTTGTTATTTGCTATTTGAAAGAGCTGTTTTTCCAAAAAGCAGAGATTCTCTGCTTTTATAAAAGACTGCTTTTCGGATGTAAAAGGCAAATATGAGATCACCAATCAAACACTCAATACTGTTTTTCAGATGTAAAAGGCAAACAAGATGTCACTAACCAAACATTTAAAACTCTCCCTTTCGAAGTGAAAGGGCAAAAAGGGGCATGAAAAGGAGCAAACAAACACCCCGGAAGCTCCAAAGTTTTTTTTTTTTTTTTTGAAGAGAAGCTCCAAAGAATTACAAAAGGATAAATAAAAGAAAAAGGAAAAAAAGAATATGCTTTTTTTAAGGCATAAAAAATGCTATGCAATGGGAAAAGGTTGAGTGTCCAATCAAAAAAATTAGAGCGTCGCTTGCTGAGTGTGAAGATAAATGCTTTGTGCATCAAAGTAATTATGATTTTTTTTTCCACTAAAGTTTGCTTACTTTTTACTAATATCGAACACTAAAATCTTATTTTTATTTCTTCAAAAAAAAAAAATCTTATTTTTATTTTTTAATATTGGATAGAATACCATTGATGATATATTATTTGTTATTATTATTAAGAAGTTTGAATCTAAATAATTGTGAAAAATACAAAAGTTTAATATGCAATATAAGATTAGTCTCATTGTTTGAAAAGCACTCTTAGACCCATATAACATTGAAAATGGGGTGGGGAGATCAGTACGGAAAGAATTATTGCAGTGGATATATTTATTTTTCATTACTCAAATTCTTTCTTTTAAGAGATTACTCAAATTTTAATATTCTATTTAATAAAATTAAAATATATAATTATTTTACCAAAATTAAAATTAAAATTTTCTTAAATGTACATTTTGCATGGGAACTATTTTTTAGAAGTTCTTGATGCATTCTCTTAAATGTACATTTTGCATGGTAACTATTTTTATAAATGTTTTAGAAAATATATTTTCAAATGAAGACTTTTTAGGAAACTTTTACCATGAGAAATTTTCTTAGAATAACTTTAAGGAAGTTTTCTTGATGTTTGTCGTGTACTGTATTTTTATTTTTCCTTTCTGATGCATCTAAGATTTACAAAATTTTGATATGGGTTTATATTGAAGGAGGCCCATCAATGAAGCCCATCCTTGTTTCTACACTACAATATTTAATAGCTCTAGGTTTCAATTTCAATTACAATAAATAATATATAGTCAACATAAAATGTTATTCAAAACTTATAGAAATTTCTCTAACTTAAGCTTGGCTGCAGGCTCTTGAAGATGATCCAGCCTACAAAAACAAAGAGAAAAAAAAAAAAAGTATATAGTATAACAATTAAATTAAGTAGATGAATACTAAGCAAACCAATTAGAGAAAAACAAAATAATTGTTTATGAGCTTACTAAGCATGCATGAATATCATCACAGCCACATAGCAATTTCCCATTCATTGTATCCACTGCTTGAAATGATCCTCCTCCTTCACTCCTCTGCATATGCATTTTAATTAATTTAATTTAGTATTTATTATTAAATAAATGATGATGAATATAATATAATACCTTGTAATAATCAACAGCAACAAAATTAGGCCATCTGTTAGCAGAAGCAGCATAACAAGTATGAAGCATATTTATAAGATCCCCTGAATTATCTTTGCAACTCATACCCTTCACCGGAACTGTCCCAAAATAATTTACTAAAACTAATGATTTACTCTTATCATTAAGTCCACCTGATTCTCCTCTATTTGAACAACTTCCTTCCTTCATTCCATCATTTCCATCTGCATTTCTAATTAATTTTATTTATATTCACATTTATCATATAATACATGAAATTAAATAAATATAACTTACATTGATTTTCAACCATGTAATTCCATTGGTAAGCTATTCCTTCAGATTCTTCCTTAGTTTTAATTGAGGTGAAAACAAGTAACCTTTGATTGTTTTTTACCATTTCACTCACTAGAGGCCAGTCTTCACCGTTTTTGGGCATGTTTCTTACTGGAAACCAGTATTTCATTAATCCAGCATCAGTGAAAACCTTTGTCAGTCCATTAGGAGCTTCAACATAATCTTCTAAAATTATTGTCACAATTTCCGACGGATTTGCCGATAAGAAAGCTTCAATCTCCTTCAGTGTGTCAATTGCAGGACCCTGACAAGACGGAAAAAAGAAAATTCAGAGACGGGGAGAAAATAATAAAAAAATGTATAAATACCGACATCGCTGAATATATTATTGTCGTCTTTTTTAAAAAAAATTGCGCACAATGCGCTGACTGATACTTAACTCCAAAAATAATCTGTCATTTTTAACAAATTTTCGCACCGAATATTTGATTCTAAATCCGTCATTAAAGGAAAAACAAAAGGAAAGAAAACATACAAATGCTGTGTAGTCATAACAATTTCCTTTAAAAGAGTGACAGAGCCAAACGTCTCCACGAAAATCATATGTATCGAGCATCAAAGCTCTAGCTCCATTCTGAAAATTTAATTAAATTGATTCAATGATATAAGGAAGTGGAAAAAGAGAGGTTGAATATGAAATTCATACGTACATTGAGCTGTTGAGTGATGGAGTCTTCTTGATTGGTAAATGTGGCTCGAGGGACTCCAGTATGGGATGGATACCCATCGATAGCATATGCGTTGTGGGTCGTCAAAAATGAATACTTATTCAGCGGTAGCGAATTATTCTACCCACATTAACATATATACGAGGATTAATAATACAATACAATACAATATAATACGATTTATTAATTTGTATTATTGTAAATTCAATCTTCATTTCACAATTTCTTAATAAGATCATTCAACTTAGTTGGGATATTCGGTGCTCGCTCGTCTTCATTTACACCTAGCTTTTAGTACAAAATATTTGTTTTGAATCAAGTGAACAAAATAGAAGAGATAGAGGGGTAGAATATTACCATTAGCCTAAATTGGTCAGAAATGGCTGATCTTACACATCTGGAACCTGAAAATCCTTGTGGGCAAGAGAAACAATATAATCCAACTTCACAATCTGCATCCGACGAGCATTCATCTAATAACTAATAAATAAGCATCAAAACTAAACAAAATCAGAATTTATATTTTGTTCCAAATTCAATAAATAAATTTAACAAGGAAAACACAAACCCTGCACTCTCCATTAGAACAAGCCGCTGCAGCAATAGCAAAAAGTAATGAAGTAATTATGAAAATTAGTTCTGGAGAAATACCCATCAAGGGACGCAAATAAAATAAAAATTCTGAATAAGGGATGTAAATTAGTAATCTGTGCAGAACTGGAATTATGTTTATGTTCTGTATTTCAATTTATTTTTTCGTGGCGGACTAAACAGAGGCAGTGAAATAGGGGGAAATCAACAATCTATTGGGTTGGGGTAATGGGTTTGGTTTGGCGATCTAATCAAAGAATATATTAATTAATTAATTATATTTTAGGACACAACAGGAAAGTGTGTTAAGCACTGTTTACTTGTAAATTTGGCATTTTGTTTTTCTATTCTAAAACACGTTGCCTTTTTTATTTTCAAACTCCAAAATTAATATACGGA
The DNA here is from genome assembly GCF_963576675.1 of Euphorbia lathyris. NCBI lineage: Eukaryota > Viridiplantae > Streptophyta > Magnoliopsida > Malpighiales > Euphorbiaceae > Euphorbia > Euphorbia lathyris. The sequence goes on from NC_088910.1 coordinate 97,187,293, forward strand.
CCAAAAATGAATTCTGTTTACTGCTAAATTACTTGGTTCGCGTTTCATGACATTGACGGGCACTCGAGTTTCAAGGAAGTTGATTTCAAATTTATCCATTTGGATCTCAATCAAACATGTGTACAAGGTCCTCTGGGAGCATTCTCTTTGGTGGTTCGGAGACTCGTCATCCCTAAATTTCTAGTTCGACACTTGGATAACCCCTACGGTGGCCTCCCGTTTGGGCCTGACTCCCTCATCTAATCGCGCTCTGCTCCATCAAGTTAAGGATTTCGTCGTTTCCAGCTGCTGGTAAGGTCTCCATGATCTGTCACTGATGATTTTGAACTTCATCTTCAGTTCCAAATGGGCGTCAAACTAAGGACACTTATATTTCGCAACCTTCCACTGACGGCCAGTTTACGGTTCAACACTTTTATTTTATGCTTAGTTACGGCCTGCTCCCAACATATGTGAGTGGAGCCGCTATCTCTGGAGCAGTTTCCTACCACGGTCCAAATCAATGACTTGTTGGGCTATTTCTGGAGCAGTTTCATACCACCTTCTAGGAATTTCTCCTCGGGCTCACAGTGCTTCTCGAATCATTAGCATCATGTGGCAGCCTCCTCCGGACTCCTAGGTCAAAATTAACATGGATGGCTCCGGTCTTGGTTCACCAGGACTGGTAGGTGCATGGGAGTTTTCCGAAATTTATCAAGTCTAGTTTGGTAGCTTTGCCTTTCTGATCCCTCATTCATTTGCGTTTGTAACTGAACTCCAGGCATTGATTTGTGTTATTAAAAAGGCTTGGGAATAGAATTGGACTAGTATTTGACTTGAATGTGATTCTTCCTTAATTGTTTATCTCCTCAACTCAAGGTCGCCTCACATTTCCTAGATGGTGAAATAAGATTGGCTACACGTGCTTGTCTCTAGGTTGGTGTTTCTCGTATTTTTCAAGAAGGAAATTGTGTTGTTTATGCCCTTGCAAAATATGGACTTCAGACCACTTGTTGTCATTGGTGACACGCTTTCTCATCTTTTTGTAATTTTTTTCTAAACAATGATTGTAATATGATTGAGCAATTTTGATTCTCTCTCATGTGGGGCTACTAATATTATTTATTTCATTGTATATTCATTTTTTTTTCTAATAATGTATGCGTCTTTGGTTTTCTCTTGAGGGGTACCAACCTGGTTGGAATGCCTAGGTTTTCTGTGTCCGTTTCCAATTTTACTAAAAAAAATAGTTAATTATAATATCGTATATTCATGTAGTCATATTTACAAGTTGACAATGATGAAGACAAACGAACAAAAATCATTCTTCTCATTCCTTAGATGTAGATTGTGTTCTTGAGAGATTGATTTTCTTTCACTTTGTTTTATATAAATTTGTTGTATACCTAAAACTGTATGTTAAATTTGGATTTGTTAGAACCTTGTTTAAATTTGTGGTAAACACTATGTTAAATTTATTTTATGTTTGAATATGGTCTTTCCTACATTAGAAGGCTAAAATTTGATAATCAAAGCCGTTTGTGAACTGATTCGAGTCGAACCTGACCAGGTTATTAAGATGCGGCTCGTTAACGTCCCCATAATCTGGTATTTTCATTAATTTGAGCGATTTTGAAAATAACAAAAATTCTCCGCATTTGCACCTCGTATCTGTAACGAGCTCCTATGAATGCCATTACAAACAAGTAATTAACGGGCTAAGTCGCGGGTTATAATGTTATTTGTAACAGTCATATTCGTAGCTTATCTATTCAACCAATATATTACAAAAAAAAAAAAAAAAAAAAAAGTCAGCCACACGTATGTAGTGCATGAATGATGAAAGATGAATCAATAATATTATTTTACTTATTCAAATAGTTCTAAATTTATATTTTACAACGGTAGAAAACAAATTATAGGAAAGAAAATAGAAGCACATAAATGATGAAAAAGGCTTGTTTGGAATTATTTAATTATCTTTGGAGAAGAAAGTGTTGATGGCAGGCATGACTTGTGGTGGCCGAGTTCGAAGGAATTTTCGGAGGCTATGCTCTGCATATTTCTCTCCTTCTTCTCTATTTTCCAGCACTGCTGTTTTACGATTCGTTTTGTTGATCCTGTATATATGTTAATTTAAGCCATATATATATTTAATTAACCAATTCAGTAAAAAATAGTATTATAATTAATTAGGATACCTGACATCAGGATTAGTGATAGCATGTCTTGCGAGTGAGAACACGAGCATACCTCCTACAAATGACATTGCACCAACCAATGGATATACCTACATACAAACATTTCACATATTACTTTTATTATCTCTCACACAACTTTAATTTTAAAAACAAACCCCATATATATTATGAGATTTAAACCTAATTTTTTTAATTTATATTATATTAAATTACACGATTTAAGTTGATAAAAGTAACAGAGGGATAAAGGGTTACAGAGAGTCTGTCTACATCGATAATTTTCATTGTAATCAAAATTTAACACGTATCCGTGTTAAATTTTGATTACAATGAAAATTATCGATAAATATTTGGTTCTCGCCCAGTCACTCGAGCACACTATAGTGTATATATTAGTGAATTGAAAGGAAGAATAGATGGTTACCTCAGGCTTCAACCAACGCCCCATTAGAAAGATTTAGTTTGTATTTGAAATTGAAAGAGCAGGGATATTGTAATTTTATTTGGAATTGGTGTGTAATATATTAGAGAATTAAATTTGTGCATATATATATATATATATGATAAGAGGAACTCATACAGAATTAGTTTTGTGCAGGCAGATAAGGAATGATATTAATTATAAATAAATCAGTGGGCTGAATCAAGGGGCATTGGCCTCTTGTTTTTGTTATGAGCTTTTTATGATTAAATTCTAATTTTGAGTAACAAAACTGGTGGTTTTTATTACTAATTTATAGGCAAAAGCTGTTGAAGTTGTTTTGACTTTTATATATTTCATGCAAACGGTATTTTATGATGTTGTTGGACTTTTTAAATTTTCAGTAAGAAAAATCCATAGCTTTAAAATTTGTGGATTTTCTAATGCAATGTCTATCTATTGACTTTTCTAGAAAAGGGTTTACCAGTATCATAGTCATCATGCCTTCTTAAATTAGGAAGGCTTATCTCTCTAAAAAAAACAACATTTTCTTTTTTCAAACAAAACCCAATTTCATTTTGTGTTATATATCGTTTTTTACTTTTCTTTTATGCCCATTTAAAAATATTAATTTTCTAAAGCTAAATTATTAAAAAAATAAAATAAAATGTTTACTAGAAATTTTAATTAAATACTTATACAAAGTTAAATATCATACTTACAAATCCAAAATTAAAAATATGAAAAATATATTTTATATTGCTATTTCATTATGGCTTTTTTTATTGGAGTCAGTATAAATATGATCAATGGGATAAATTATGGTTAGATATATATTTTACTCTTACATGTATAAAAAGAATTAAAATTAAAAGGAATATATAAAATTAAATTATAGGAGGTAAAATAGGTAATTGATCATAGTTAATTATCATGATGTGGATAAAGTCAAAGGTAGAGGTAGAGGGCGAGGCCTCTCCGACCGTCGGAACCACCCTGATCGGTATTTTCAAAAAGAATAAATATTTACTCATGATTTATTTAAAGATCCTATAAATTTCCTCTCACTCACTGTCCGTCGCTTCTATAAGATAAAAAGCAAAAAAAAAAAATAGACAAAAAGCCATGTAAAATCTCAATCATATGCAGTGCCCGGCCTAGGGTCCAGGTTGGAGGGGATCCAAAAAAAATTAGTGTTATATGTATATATGAAAGTTATTTTTTTAAAATAGATAGTGATAAAATCATCGTAGGAGTGTCTAATTTTTTTTTTTCTGAAAGCCCATTAATAAGAAAAATTAAAAGACCTACCTTACTTTTATACTTTAATTAGTAAATATTATATAAAAACATCCTTTATTGCTTATTTTAGGGTATTACTATTTACCGTCCCTAATTTACTTATCACCACCTCCTCTTTTACTCTTTCGCTCTTGCTCATTTTTTTCATCTAAAACTCAAAATCCTCTCTCTCCTTTTCTCTCCCGAGCAAAAAAACCGACTTTTATGAAAATGGAACCGAGTATTCCCGAAGAAGATGATTTCGAACACGAGTTAATATTCTGGTCCTAAATTTTTTTTAAAAATTGATTTCTGAAATTTTTTATTTTTTTCGTATGAATTTGGCCTAAACGGGCGGCGCATGCTACCCGTTCGGCCTATGGAACAGGCAGCATGTGCCACCCGTTCCACCTACGTAACGGGCAGTATGTGCCGCCCGTTCCAGCTGTGGGACGAGCAGTGTGAGCTGCTTGTTCCTACCTATGGTGGAACGGGCAGGCTAACCGTTTAGCCTATAAAAGGCCTGAAACACCCCCGAAAATTTAATTTTTTTTTTTGTCTTTTCTCAAGTTTTATTAACATCTATTATGCATTTTTTGTATATTCAGGAACCGTTAGAAGATTGAAATCCCGACGATATTGATTACAGTTTCCATTTCATAACGGACACCGTTTTCCCTTCGTGTCAAGATGCTGTTGATTGGGCAAAACAAGTAGCTATTCAAAATGAGTTTGAGATTATAATATCTTCGCACAAACATGGGGAAAAGCAGAAGCTGTTGAGATGTTCAAGGGGTGAATGCTACAGAGATGTTTTGAGAACTTCTGAAGATACTTTAATAAGAAAAAGTAAAACTAAAGCGTGCAGATGTAAATTTCAGATTAAAACCTATCAACATTCAAACCTTTCTGGTTGGGGGATACAGACTAAGGCTGGGTTAACTGGTAAGCACAATCATACGTTACGTGTGTATCTAGAGGGAAGTCGGCAGATGAGCGGACTCAGTACCACATCTAAAATAATTATGCATGATATGAGTTTGGCTCCCTGTGCTATTTTAGCAACAGTTAAAGAAAAGCATCCAGTAGACAATCTAACAATTAAACATGTCTACAATTACAGGGATAAGATGAGGAAGGATGGGTACGAAGGTAGAGACCTGGCTAGTCAGTTCTACCATATTACGGTCGAGAACAAGTATGTTCATTATACGCAAGCTGATCCTCATTCTAGCGTGATAACCCATGTGTTTATGGCACATCTAGAATTAGTAGATTTATTCAGGACCTATTACTGGTATATCGGCATTGATTCAACGTACAAAACTAACAAGTACAAAATGCCATTTGTTGAAATTATTGGGATGACGCCATGCAATAACAACTTTAAGATCGCGTATGCCATAATTAAAGATGAGACTGAAGGGAGCTATCGTTGGGTCTTGCAGCGGCTGAGGGTTTTGATGGGGTTTGATCTCAACCTTGCTGCGGAATATTTCAATACTTATCCATGATCAATTGCACCCTGATCAAGCACATTACACCAAACCCGATGTAAAAATTCACGTTCGAAGACTACCTAAGGCGAGTAAATCCACAAAACATATGCCGAGTGCCTGAGAGTACAATGACACTCGTCGTGGGCGTGCTCGTTTTACTATTCGTCTATGAGTCGTGGTAGAAGTGGGAGAAGAAGCTCTTCATTATCTGTCCATAATGTTGCATCATCAGGTAATGTGTATTTGATCAACCCAACTTGTTTTTGTAATACAAATTTGCAATATCTAATTCATTTACACTTAACATAAGTGATGCGAGGTTTACAATATCTTATTTCACTCAATGCAGATGGAAATACGTTTGACGTTTGTGATTTCGTGCATTTTGACAAAATAGTTGGGATCATTAAGCCCTACGTCGAATCATATTACGACATCATCGGTGATGGAAATTGTGGCTTCCATGTTGTTTCTACCTATATTTTTAGTACCGAAGAATCGTGGCAAGCAATTAGGCATAACATTAGAAATGAAATAATTGCTAACCATTTCCTGTATGAAAATGTGTTTATTGATGGTGTTGATTGTGAAAGAGTTTTGAAATGATCCAGTTATGTTTCAGTTAGTTACAATTATGTTACAGGTTGTTTGTGAAAGAGTTCTGTAATGTTCTGGAATGATCTAGTTATGTTACAGTTATGCTACAGGTTGATTGTGAAAGAGTTTTGTAATGTTCTGGAATGATCCAGTTATGTTTCAGTTAGTTGTATTTATGTTACAGGTACTTACAGTTGTGTTACAGGTTGTTTGTGAAAGAGTTTTGTAATGTTCTGGAATGATCTAGTTATGTTTCAGTTAGTTATAGTTATGTTACAGGTTGTTTGTGAAAGATTTTTGTAATGATCTGGAATGATCCAGTTATGTTACAGTTATGATACAGGTTGATTGTGAAAGAGTTCTGTAATATTCTGGAATGATCCAGTTATATTTCAGTTAGTTGTATTTATGTTACAGGTACTTACAGTTGTGTTACATGTTGTTTATTAAAGAGTTCTGTAATATTTTGGAATGATACAATTATGTTAGATTTAGTTACAGTTATGTTACAGGTTGTTTGTGAAAGACTTCTGTAATTTTCTACAATGATCCAATTATGTTTTAGGTACTTACAGTTATGTTACAGGTTGTTTGTGAAAGACTTCTGTAATGTGCTGGAATGATCCAGTTCTGTTACAGTTATGCTACAAGTTGTTTGTGAAAGACTTCTGTAATGTTCTGGAATGATCCAGTTATGTTTCAGTTAGTTACAGTTATGTTTCAGTTAGTTATAGTTATGTTACAGGTTGTTTGTGAAAGAGTTCTGTAATGTTCTAGAATGATCCAGTAAATGTTCTAGAATGATCCAGTTATGTTACAGTTATGCTACAGGTTGATTGTGAAAGAGTTTTGTAATGTTATAGAATGATCCGGTTTTGTTACAGTTAGTCACAGTTATGTTCTAGGTACTTACAGTTATATTACCGGTTGTTTGTGAAAGAGTTCTGTAATGTTTTGGAATGATCCGGTTATGTTTCAGTTAGTTACAATTATGTTACAAGTTGTTTGTGAAAGACTTCTGTAATGTTCTGGAATGATCCAGTTATGTTACAGTTATGCTACAGGTTGATTGTGAAAGAGTTCTGTAATGTTCTAGAATGATCCAGTTATGTTTCAGGTACTTACAGTTATGTTACAGGTTGTTTGTGAAAGACTTCTGTAATGTACTGGAATGATCCGGTTCTGTTTCAGTTAGTTACCATTTTGTTTCAGTTAGTTACACTTCTGTTACAGGTTGATTATGAAAGAGTTCTATAATGTTCTACAATGATCCAATTATATTTCAATTAGTTGCGGTTATATTAAAAGTTTTATAAAAAAAAGTACTAAAGTACGTACTTATATAATTAAAGTACTAAAATACGTACAAATATAATCCGTACAACTATAATAAAAAGTACTAAGCTACAGTCACAAATCATTTGGTCGAATGCCAAGCATCCATAATCTGCTCGTACGACTGTCTCCACTCAGTCGCAACATCCTCATCAAGATGGTTCATCGCCTCCAAAACACCTTCACCCCACTTAGCTAAACGGCTAACCCACTGACAAAAGAAAAACCAAAAACTAAATAAATATCATTTCATATTTCATTGGATATCATTTCATATTTCATTAAATGGAATTTCATATTTGTAGATTAGTACATTAAAACCAAAATCACTTACAATCTCACTGTTCGAGCGAGTATGAACAGTCAGTGCGGGTGCAGTTATCTCCGGCAGTAGATGAGGGTGTGAATGACGGGTGTACCAATGCATGTACTGCTCCTCAAAGTCTGAAGGAGTCCATACTGGAATGAACCGAGACACTATAAGCACATCCGCCTCGGGAAACGAGTCCCAAATATCTTACGCCATATCAACGGGCACCTCTACCCGATACTTCAAGCTGGACCAAGGACGTACGGCCTTGTACGACCTCAAAATCATTCTAGGGATGGTCTGCACGTAACCAAGCTGGTGAAGGCATCTCCCTGGCATGTACAACTCGATCACATCCCGGTATTGTATCCATATGGCGTATGTCGTCCTTGGGGTACTTGTAATGGCATCAGGACCATACGACATCCACATCACCTATAGATGTATACAACTACATTAACATACAAGTAATACAAGTAATGGCATCAGGTTTTTTTAATTAAATGGAAATTGTACCTTATCCGCAGTCAATCTATCAAGCCGGGCGCGATATGATCTCAGCCGATCATCAGTCTTCTCCAACGCTATAGATGGCCATATGCAAGCCCTAGGAAGCTCAGGGTCCACTGTAACTCCCTCCCGATGAGGCCTGAAGCACGGGAAGTACTCATAAATCCATGCCTGAAGCAGTGTCAGATAACCTGTGATCTACCCAGAGTCTCCTCTACTAGCAATACCTAGATGATGGTATAGATATGCTAGTACAGCCGAGCCCCACGAAAGTCCAATGGCTCCAACTGTCGAGTCCTGCACCTCCAGCATGCAGGAAGGTCGGATGCAGTCACCATTCTAGTCTACGAACAAGGTGCAACCAAGCATAAGCCACGTCCAAGCTGTAGCCTGGGCATCAGCAATCCAATCTCCTCGACAATGCTCCATGACGGAAGCCGCTCGTAAACCACTAGAAAAGTAGTGACTGACCAGCAACTCATCCCGAGTCATCCCAAACAACTCCATCACGTAAGACTGAAGTTCGTCCGTACCCACCTCAGCAGTCACCACAGCCCCATCTACGGGGATGCGCAAAATTTGCCACACATTATGCAACAGAATGCTCATCTCACCGAATGGCAGGTGGAATGATGATGTGTCTGGCTACCACCCTTATGTAAAAGCCGTAATCAAAGGCGCGTTGATGTGGGCGTACATGATACCTGGTAGATGGGATAACCCAGATGACTCTATACGCGACTGGATCTCCCTAGAAGCACCACTGTACCATAACCCCAGCTTCCCGTAATAGACTGAGCGTGTATGACACCGGAGGACGCCCCTATCCTGCCCACTCCAGATAGCACATTCAATATGTCCCAGAAGGCTCGGGATCATAACACCATCAGCTAGACCCCCGGGGTCTGGGGCCTTCACGATCCAATCATCCTCTCCAGCACTCCTCGAGCGCTTGCTGCTACTTGAAATTACAGTAAACGAATTTCAGAATATTCGTATATTTCCTACTAATCACGAGTAAATCACATAATAATAACTAAATTTAAAATTCTCACCAGAAGACGACCCTGATGCAGCAGAAAAACGTCCGTCTCGACCCCTCGTCACTACGCTAGGAGGTACTGGGACAGAATCAACACTCTAAGGAGGCATAGAGTCATCTCTATCCATCTCTACATCATTCGCCGCCTCCTGACGTCCATCACGCTCGGTATGTGCCCTCTAGGCGTCCGCCATCAACCTCTGCTCCGTTCGCATCCTCCGAGCAGAGGCAGTAACAACACGAGAGGATGTATGCCTGTGTCCAGAACGCACCTCAGCAATATCATCATGTAAATAAACCAAAAAAGCAAGTAAATATATTTTTATTTATTATACTCAATTTATCGTTTTTCAGTTTTTTTACTATTTCGGACCTGCCAACGGGAGGCCCGAATAAATTTTTTTTTAAAAAAAATTGAAAAACGTCCCCTTTTTGGCCTGGGCGGGTGACTCACACCACCCCGCCTAGGCCAAAACGGTTGCGGCGCACCAATCGGCCCTAGGGCCGACTGGTGCACTGCAACCGTTTGGCCCTATGGCCAAACAGACGTGCCATCCGTTTGGCCGTAGGGCCAAACGGGTAGCGTATCTTGTTCCACCATTAGGTGGAACGGGTGCGTCACCATGTTCCACCATTAGGTGGAACGGGTAGTGATCTCGTTCTACCCCGATGTGGTGGAACGCATGGCGCTCCCGTTGCCACCATGGGCGGAACGCGTATTTCATGCGTTCCGCCTATGGTCGCAACGGGAGGTGCACCAGTTTAAGCAAAAAAAAAAGACGAGTTCCGCCTCCAATTTCGGAGGCGGAACTCGTGATTTCGTTCAATTTTTGTAAAAAAAAACTTACCGGAACTTTTATTAAGGCTTTTCTCACTCCTTGTTTTGGTGCCATGTCGTTTTAGGTCGGATTTTTGAAAATCTTAAAAAACTAGAGAGGATTTGAGAGGTTTTGGATTTTTTGTTTGAAATTGTGAGAATGACAAAAATATCAAAAGAGGGTGGTGATAAGTAATTTAGAAGCGATAAATAGCAGTTCACTTATTTTATCTAGATACATGAAAAGGTTGGAAAAATTCCCACCGCAGGTAGAGAAGATGGAGATATGAAGGACGAAAAAGAAAGTGCAAAACTTTCTAGAAATAAAGCTTCAAAGTGAAGCGGGAAAAGGGCCAATATTTAGGTTCTCCTTTACAAAGTGGTAAAATTAAAGTTTGATATCTTTAATTTCGTAAATAAATTAGTTTGATACTTTTAATTTGATTGGGGTTTTGATAAATTACCAATTAGTATATGGTTGTATTATAAATATTTAAGATTTGGGTGGTTAATTAACTATGAGTTTGTATTTAATTACAGAATTCAACTTGATTAATATATGATGAATGATAAATTTCCATGAGTTTATACAAAATGATTAATTTTATTTTTATAGTCTAAATCTAGTTTAATATTGAAAAGTTTTACGGTAGTACGTAAAAATTGATTCTGGGCTTCTCAGATGATAATATGTAAAAGAAAAAAAAGCACGCACGTGTAAATTCGGCTTCCCAACCGACGAATAATGTATTTGCAACCGGATGAAAAATATATTAATATTATTGAAGTTGTTTAGATCAATATTATGTTCAATTGTTCACGAACTTTTAAAATAGTAGCATTATGCTAATGTAATAAAATCTAAATGTTTATAAGTAAAAAAAAAGTTCGTCACAATGATAAATACTATTATTTTGCACATTTTCAATCAAGGTGAACTTAACAGCAAGAAAATGTCTCATGTGGTCAATATTGTAAAAAATATTGGACGTTAATCGAATAGATATGACTCTCGGAGATTTATCGAGGATTAATTGGAGATTGAACGATTTTGTATTTTGATATATTTTTACTTGTGAATAAGCAAATTATTATACGAGTATAATTAGACACTTATAGGAAGCTATGGAATGGCGACCTAGGGTTTCTCTTGCGATGACCTAATCTCCACCGCCAGCATCAGACCCTTGCACCGCCGGCCGACCGCCGACCGCGCGCCGCCGTCCGCCGACCGCGTGCCGCCGTCCGCCGACCTAGCGCCGGCGACCTAGCTCTGCCGTCTTTTTTATCGCCGTTCTCATCAAATTCACCATGGCTTCTACTTCCACCGCTGCAACCGAATCAGATGCCTTCGCAATCGCCCATTTATTTGATCGTAGGTCTTACAGCAAACTAAAAACTACAATCAATAAGGATCCCTCAACTCCCGCACCTTCCTTTGCGTCAATTGTAAAGAAATCAGTCACCACAACGGCGATTCCAGCGCCGTCGCAGCCTTTAATTTCAGAGGAAGGGGGTTTCAAGGCCATTAAAGTCCCACAACCCATTTATGAGGAAGGAGTTAAAGCGTTTCAACACTCAGTCATTGGGAGGATATCTCTGAATAAGGGAGATCGCCCCTGGAAACATGCCGAATTGAAGCAGCGTCTGAATCAGCTTTGGAAGAGAAATATGGATTGGAAGCTTATATCGTTGGGTAAGGGTTTTTACCAGACTGGAATCATTCGTTTTTCACCTTGGACACCGGGATTCAATCCGGACTCACACAAGTCCACCTCTGCGCAAGTTTGGGTACGTTTCTACAACTTGCCTTGGGAATTTTGGGACACTAGGATCATTGCGAGTATTGCACGTGTGGTAGGGGTGCCTATTCGTTTCGATCATAATACTGTTAGTGGAGAGTTTGGCCATTACGCCAGGGTGTTGATAGATGTTGATTTGTCAAGGGATATTCAGTCGAAGCTCAGAGTGGATACAGATAATCAGAAATTGTGGGTTTATTTAGAGTATGAAAAGCTCCCGGTTCTTTGTGGCACTTGTTCGTCCATTGGGCATACCACGGCTCAATGTAGGCGCAATAATAGAGAAGTAAAACCTCAAATGCAGAGGCATATGAAGTCAAGTAAGAATGGAGCGGCACCTACTACACATGAAAATCTGGATGTTCATTCGGAACCAAATGAAGCTCACGCTTCTTCTGTCGCAGATGATGCGGAAAAAAACAAAGTAGCAGAAGACACTTTACAAATAATTCTTCATCCCGCCGCCAATCTGGAAATTCAGGGAAGTGAGGAGGGTTCCAAACGTTGGGGAGACTGCAGTGATGAGGAAGACCTCCCAGCAGCAGAGACCGATACTCCTCGTACAGCTGAGCGAGTTGCTGAAGGTAACTTGACGGGTTCTTCAGAACGACCTCAGAATAATGATATTTACATTCCAAATGTGGATACTGACTGGATAACAACTAGAAAGAAGGATAAGGCCCTGATGTCGGGTACTAATACATATTCTCGCTCTAAGGGGCGGAACAGGCCGATTATCAATTACACATGATTGTGTTGTATTGGAATTGCAGGGGAATTAATAACCCTGGGACTCAACGGGCATTGAAGCTCATTTGTCAAGTAAATCATCCGGATTTCGTATGTATTTCTGAACCCATGGTTACTTTGGATAAAATTCCTACGTTTTTCTAGAATTCGATTGGCTTACAGTTTGTTGAAAGCAATCCTTGTAATTCTATTTGGCTTTTCTGCAAAAGCAGTAATATCAATCTTTGCAACATCATTTTGAATCATGATCAGCACATTATGATTAGATATGGTACTGCAGTGGGTTTTTCCCAATTTACTTTTGTATATGGCAGCAATTATTTTGGTCGACGGCGTCTGCTTTGGGATTCTGTCAGTGCTATTGATGATAGCAGAAAAAAATGGTTATTGGAGATTTCAATGCGATTACAGGGGCTCACGAAAAAACCGGACGCATTCCATCTGATATTAGCTGCAGGGAGTTCCGTGATTTTATTAACAACAATGAGCTTATCGAAGTGGCTAATGCAGGCTTACAGTACACTTGGTCAAATGGTCGGTTTGGCACTGAACATGTTGAAAGTAGACTTGATAGGGCTCTTGTGTCTGAGGATTTTATTGATTCCTGGAGTACTATCAGTTGTACGGCTCTCTCCCGCTACCAATCAGATCATAGTCCTTTGTTATTAGTTTGCAAAAATGGTATAGTAAGGCATTCCCGGTTTCGGTTCTTTTCCATGTGGACTACCCATATCTCGCTGCGGGATTTGGTTTTTATGCACTGGCAAGGTACTCATGTCTTTTACCACCAGCACAACTTTTCTGCTTCAAACTAAAATCTTTAAGGGCTAAGCTCCGGGTCTGGAACAGAGAAATCTTTGGCAGAGTTGAGAATAATATAGCAGCTGCAAATTCTCGCCTCTCGAGTATACAGCAAGTTATTTCTTCTCAGGGTCTGAATGAGGTAAACCGTGTGTAGGAGGTGGAAGCAAAACAAGATTTAGATCTTTAGCTATTCAGACAGGAGCTTCTCATTTGGGATAAAAGTAGAGAAAAATGGCTTGAAGCGGGGGATCGTAACTCGAGCTATTTCCATCGCGCAGCTAAGGGTAGGAAAACTCATTCCTCTCTTGATACCTTTCTTATTGATGGTGTCCTGGTCAACGATGAGAATGTGATCGCACAGCATGTCGTGGATTATTATTCAAGTCTGTTCATAAGCAGCAGGCCTCTTGTCGACCATGCCCCAATCACTGAGGTAATTCCGGTTTGCGTCACATCGATGGATAATGAGCTTTTAACTCGGCAGCCTTCGGTTGATGAGATTAGGTCTGCAGTCTTTGATCTAAACCGAGATAGCTCTCCGGGACCTGACGGCTTCGGGGGAGTATTCTATCAACAGTATTGGGACATAATTAGCACGGATCTTTGTAAGATGGTTTAGAGTTTTTTTGCTTCGGGCTACATGTTGCCAGGGATGAATTCCAGTATTATGACTCTGCTTCCCAAATCTGCTGATGCTATAGAAATTCAACAGTTTAGGCCAATTTCTATGGGTAATTTCAATTATAAAATTATCTCGAAAATTCTCGCAGACAGGTTGGCCCCTATTGCTTCTCGTATTGTGTCTGACAATCAATTCGGATTCATTTCTGGTCGAAGTATTCATCATTGTATTGCTGCGGCTTCTTAAGGTATTAACATGTTGAATAAAAACTGTTATGGTGGTAACATGGCCTTGAAGATTGATATTAGAATGGCTTTTGATACACTTGATTGGAACTTCCTCTTGGCTGTTCTGGAAGCATTTGGATTCTCATTGCAATTTAGAGACTGGATTTTGGAAGTTCTTCGATTAGCTAGAATCTCTATTGCTCTGGGAGGCGGAATTAAGGGGTTTTTTGGCTGTCTTGTGGTGTGCGACAGGGCGATCCTCTTTCCCCGATTCTTTTTGGCATTGCTGAAGACTTTTTTAGCCGATGGCTGGCTAAGCTGGTCAGGAACAATCAGTATCAGACTATGACATATAACAGGCAAGCTTCTTTTCCTTCGCACTTCCTCTATGCAGATGATATGTTGTTGTTTGCCAGGGCTACCCTAAAGAACATGAAGTGCATCAAGGATCTTTTTGATTTCTATGCAGCAATTTCGGGTCAGATGGTTAATTGGGAAAAATCTGAGGCATTTTTTGGGAATCGAATCAACATTCAACGCCAAAACAGACTTGTCGGCATATTGGGAATTCGGCGTGCGAGCTTACCTTTCAATTACCTTGGTGTTCCGCTTTTTCAGGGGGGCCCGAAGGCAAGGTTTTTGCAACCTTTAATGGATCGCTTTATTGCTAAATTCAATCTCTGGAAAGGGCAAGCGCTTTCTCTAGCGGGCAGACTCACTCTAATTAAATCTGCTTTAACGGGAGCTTTGATCCACTCATTCATGGTTTACAGATGGCCTGTCTCGCTTATCACAAAAATTGATAAAGCCCTCCGGAATTTTCTTTGGACGGGAAATAGGGATCAACGGAAACTTTGCACTATTTCCTGGCGTATCTGTTGTCAACCTTTAGAGTGTGGTGGACTGGGAATTAAAAACATGGGTATGTTTAATTCAGCACTTCTTGGGAAGTTCAGTTGGGAACTTTTAAAGGGCGACGGCTTCATCCCTAAGCTTCTGATCACTCGCTTTCACACGCATTCGGGCTTACCAAATCCATACATCTCAAACTCGTCGGTTTGATCTTCCATGAGGAGGGTATATGAACAAGTTAGAGAGGACATTGTGTGGTGGTTCGGAGACAACTCCCGGCTAAATTTCTGGATCGACTCGTGGATATCCCCGTCTATCGCTGATCAGCTCGACATTCCGCCTAAAAATCAGCGCACACTTTTTGAGCCGGTGCGAAATTACAGGTTGGATAACTCGTGGAATAACTTGGATCGGCTTCCCGAACAAGTCCAGACTCGTATTCTTCGGGTTCAAGGTAATCGGGATGGAACCGACACCTGCATTTGGAAACATTCCATGTCGAGAGAACTTATGACAAAATCCCTGTACAGCTCGCTCCGCTCTGTTTCGCCGGCGGTTCCCTAGAATCGCTTTATCTGGAATGCATTTGTCCCTCCCCGACATTCGTTTGCCTGCTGGCTGGTAATTCATGGGAAAATTTCGGTTCAGGTTAATCTTCAGGTACGCCGCTTCTCTCTTGCTTCGAGATGTGCCTTGTATAATTGCAATATCGAGACTTTGGATCATCTTTTTGTTACGTGTTGGATTGTGAGACGTCTTTGGGTGATGGTCTTTAATAACTTTGCGGTTACTCTCTGCTTTGTGACTACTTTTGAAGCTTTATTTAGCGTTATTCGAGCGGTTGGTTCCGATCGAAGAAACGCCGCTTGTGGAACTTGGCGACGGTTACTACGGTTTGGTATATTTGGCATATCAGGAACCTGGCTGTGTTTGAAAACGAACTCCCTTCAATCCAAGTTCTTCTGAACCGTCTCTTCTTCCTCTTCCATGAGCCTAAATGGACCTCCTCTTCAACGTCTCGGGTCAGGCCACCTCCGGAACCGGACTTCGTTACGGTGCGCTGGTGTCTGCCCCCGACAGGCTGGATTAAGGTTAACACCGACGGGGCTGCTGAGGGTGCTCCTGGCATCGTTGGCGCTGGGGGGATTTTCAGAAATGGAAGAGGTTTTGTAATGGGCTGTTTCGCCTTTCCCATTGCCGATTCTTATGCTCATACAGCTGAGCTGATGGCGATCGTCTTTGCTATTGAAGCTGCCTGGGAAAGAGGCTGGCACAATTTGTGGATTGAATCTGACTCGGCATATGCGGTTAAGTTGCTCAGTGAAAAATCTACTGCGGTTCCATGGAGGGTTAAGCAAGAATGGTTAAGCTGCTTATCACGTTGTTTGTCTATGAACTGCAAAATCACTCATATCTTCAGGGAAGGTAATCAAGCTGCGGATCGTCTTGCCTGTTTTGGCAAATCTGCGTCAGCGCTCCACTGGTGGCACTCTGCGCCTTATTTTTGCCAATTTCATGTTTTCGATGACCTTTGTAATGTTGCTCATATTCGTTTCCTTTAATTTTCTCCCCCTTTTGTATTTTTCTTTTTTTATTTATTAATAATATTCAGGGTTGGTTAAGTGCGTTAGGGGTGCCAACCTAGTTGGGATGTCTAACCTCTTAATCGCGTCCCAATATTTCATTAAAAAAAGCAAATTATTATACAAATCAAATTAAAATATATATTATAATATTTAAAAGTAATAATATAAAATGATTTAATAGCGAAAAATATGTATATTTGCAACATACATGTTTAAAAATGTGTTAAAAACAACATTCAACAATAATATCATTAAAACAAGCAAAAATTAATCTTCATAAATAATATAATTTACGAAAAAGTATGAAAAATATCCATAAAGTCTTAAATTATATCATAAGAATAAGTAGAGAACGTAATTAAATAAAAATATCAGAAAATGATAAACACAATTCACAAATAACCATGTAAAAAATGTTAAAAAAAAATGGCAGGATCCAAAAAAAACGTCCAAAGGGTCTAGACAGGGATAATCGAAATAGATTCTCGATTTCGAATGTCTAGACAGACGGTCTTATTCTAGAACAATGCCCTTGTATTCTCACTCACTCGGATTCAATTGCTGCTACTCTAGAGGCATTTGATCATGAATTAGTTAAAATGCAGATTTAGGATAAGGTATTGTATCCTTCTCTAAAAAATTCAGATTGGGATTTACCATTTTCGTCAATAATAACAATCCTCCTCATATTGCCCTTTTCTATGGTATGCTTAGGTAAATCTACAGCTATCAAGACATATGTAATCTGATATTGGCTTCCAAATAGTTTCTGCATATTATATTTTCTTCTGTTCACCTCTCAAGATTTTACAGCCTCTATTTGAAAAACAAAAAATATTACTGTTTCAGTTATTAGTCACCTTCACCAAAAACATGACAGTTGATATGTTAATTTCCCCCGCCACTTCTCACCTATTGAAAGAGAAATAAATTAACTTCCTCACCCATATATAAATATATGAAGTTAACAAGTACTCATTGTGCAATTTCCTTACACTAACTAATATAGCATATACCTTGAACCCCATTGGAGAAAACTTCTATCTTAGTCCTTGACATTATAGATTTATTACAGCATTATCATCCATGAGATATATCTCCACAATTTTGTTTCTGGTTCTATTTTCCTATGCAGGTGAAGCAGTTTAAGATATATATAGACTTGTGTTTGATTAATGCTTCTTATGTTTATTAAATCTCTTGGTTTCTGGGTTGTGATTGCAGATGCATATGATCCTCTTGATCCAACTGGAAATGTTACTATTAAATGGGATGTCATGTCTTGGACTTCAGATGGATATATAGTGAGTAAACATCATTCATCCCTACATGTAATTGATCTTTTTCATCAGAATATAACAGAATCAGCTGCTAATATGCTATTTCAGGCAACCGTGACTCTAACAAATTTCCAGACATTCCGGCATATTATAAGCCCCGGATGGACAATAGGGTGGGCATGGAAGAAGAAAGAAGTAATATGGTCAATGCAAGGTGCTCAAGCTACAGAACAAGGGGATTGCTCCAAGTTTAAAGCTAATATTCCTCATTCCTGCAAGAGAAATCCAGCTGTTGTTGACTTGATGCCTACTGCTCCCTTTAACCAGCGTTTCGCTAATTGCTGTAAAGGCGGACAAATCTCAGCTTGGGACGGCCAAGATCTCTCTGCTTCTATTTCCCAGTTTCAGATTACTGTTGGCTTATCTGGTACTACTAATAAGACTATCAAACTCCCCAAGAATTTCACCCTGCTTGGTCCCGGTCCTGGATACACCTGTGGCCCTGCTAAGTTTGTGCCTCCCTCCAAGTTCTTCACTCCTGACGGCCACCGAAGAACTCAGGCCCTTCGTAAGTTGCTTTGTGGTTCACAGGTTCACTTTTTTGCCTTGACACTTATATTACTTGTATTCTCTGCAGTGACTTGGAACATAACGTGCACGTATTCACAGTTCATGGCTAGGAAAAACCCGAATTGTTGCGTTTCCTTCTCATCTTTCTACAGTCAAGAAATCACTCGCTGCCCTACCTGTGCCTGTGGTTGCCAAAACAATAATACTTGTGTCAAGTGAGCTTTCATTTTTGTAATCTGACTGATATAATATTAATAGGCATTTCTATCAGGATATCTAAATCATATAAGCGTATCCATGTTGATGCAGTCGTGATTCGAAAATTCTTCAGTTAGTGAATACGAAGAACATAACGAATGACACCACATCTCTTCTGCAATGCACACACCATATGTGTCCGATACGAGTTCACTGGCATGTCAAGACTAACTATAAGGAATACTGGCGAGTGAAGATTGCAATAGTGAACTTCGACTACAGGATGAACTATTCGCTCTGGTCACTTGTTATGCAGCATCCAAATCTCAATAATGTAACACAAGTTTTTAGCTTCAATTATCACCCTCTCATTCCTTACAAGTCGATAAGTGAGTTTCGGAAAACTTAGCTCTCTCATATCGAACTAAGATGTAATGTTAACATTGATGTTATGTTGGATGCAGATGACACAGGGTTGTTCTCTGGGATGAAGTCTTTTAATGATGTCTTAATGCAAGCGGGGCCTTCAGGAAATGTTCAGTCAGAAGTACTTATGCAGAAGGATGAGAACACCTTCACCTTCAAGCTGGGATGGGCGTTTCCGAGAAAAGTCTACTTCAATGGCGATGAGTGCATACTACCCCCACCGGATTCATACCCTTTACTGCCAAGTTCTGCCCATAAATCTGTGTTCTCCTGCTTAGTGCTACTTTCTACATTGCTTTTACAGTACTTTCTTTGCTAAAATTTATGTCAAATTCTGTCCATAATCCCTGCTTTCCTTTTCAAACAGTTTCCTTTTAATTTTCGTTTTCAGTTTTATCAAACAATAACTTAATATGTATAAGAATTAATACGCAAATCATAGAGGAGTTGAATAAGGAAGATGAACATGTAGAAAATAACACGAACAGTTAGCAAATAACTATAACTCTCTGTCAAAGGTACTGATCATTCCCTAATTTCTTTTTACATTGTAACGGTGCGGACAAAATCTACATGGAAGATGAGAAAGATGAAGAACATACAAGAACATGATGTGAGAAAATAGCTACAAAATGAAAATAGTAGCATAACCAAACCCCTCTAATGTATTAAACAGAAGCTTTGCCTATATTGCAAGATAATAACTAACCAAAATTAGCTTCAGCTGTCGATAAACATCCTTTCAGAAGTTTCTTATGGTGTCTTGAAGTGAACGCATGAGAACTCACACGAATCTGTATAAGAAAGCCAGTGCCGAGAACAAGCTTATTATTAGCACAAGTGGCAAACTGAGCTGGTGGGGACTGGCATTTGGTAAGGACGGATAGGCATCTGGAGGCGGCATCACGCAGTTATCACCGTTGAAATAGACCCTACGAGGGAAAGCCCAACCCTTCTCAAAGGTAAAAGTTGCTTGATCCTTTTGGAAAAGCATCTCTGTCTGAACGTTACCAGAAGGGCCAGCTTGCATCAGCAAATCATTGTAGAACTGAACTCCCCATAACAAGGCTGTATCATCTGTTGTCAAAGTTCAACATATGGAAAAAACAAATGTCAATCAATAACTCATCTTTCCCTTCTTCCACATTCTAATCGGATCAAAGAAACCGGGAAAAGAAACTTAATTCCAAAAGGGACGGTTTACTTACTTATAGCACCATAAGGATTTAAAGATTTGTAATTAAAGCTGAAAAGTTGGGTCAGATTGTCAAAGTTGGGATGTTGAACAACAAGGTTCCATTGTGAATAGTTCATATTGTAGTTGAAATTCGTAATTGTGACCTTCACCCGCCAGTACTCTCTGTAGTTGAGCTTAACATGCCAGTGAATTCTGACTGGACACATATGACTTGTGCATCGAACAAGAGGCGTAAGGTTGTTTTTCCTTAAGCTGGAAACAACTGAAGCTAAATGTGGTTCATTTGGACTGCAAAGTGTAGACCAATATAAGAATAACGAGTTTCGTAGATGATATATATGCGTACACGGAAAATAAACAACACGAGCAGTATCTCCAAGGAACATAAAGGTTCTAAAGAACTCACTCTATACAACCCCCTGGCATAGTATTGTTAATTTGGCAGCCACAAGAACATGTTGGGCAGGGAACAATTGTGTCGTTATAAAAAGATGAGAGCGAAACACAGCAAGTAGGAGTCTTTTGAGCCAGGAATTGCGAGTATGTACACGTAACATTCCACGTCACTGCCAAAAAATAATCAAAACACACTTACTTCTCTGCAGTTCAAACAAAGACATACATCATTTTCATTGATTCACTTACTCAAAGCTTGTGTGACTCTCCTCTTATCAGTAGTAAAAAATTTACTAGGTCTAACAATTTTGCCTGGGCCGCATGTATAACCAGGTCCTGGTCCCTTCAAAGTGAAGTTTTTAGGCACCCGGACTGTTTTGTTGGATGTTCCAGCTGCACCTACACTAAGCTGAAACGAGCTAACAGCTTTGGAAGGGTCTTGTCCCCATGAGGTGATTACTCCGCCTTTGCAACAATTGGCAATTTGCTGATTGTAAGGAGTTCCGGGCAATAAATCTACTACTGTAGGATTTTTCTTACAGCAATGTGGAATGTTTGTTTTGTATTTTGAACAATCTCCCTGTTCCGTTGCTTGGCCTCCCACCATGCTCCATATTACCTCCTTTTTCGCCCATGTCCATCCTAACGTCCACCCGGGCGCTTGTATATGACGATATTGTTGGAAGTTGTACATTGTAACAACAGCCTATTCATTCACTGTAAGTGTCAAAACTGATTTGAACACACATAACTAAGCAAAGAATTTGAATTTAACTAATACTTACAACATAGCCATCAGGTGTCCAGCTAATAATATCCCATTTGATTGTGATATTTCCAGTTGGGTCAAGGGCATCATAGGCCTCTGTATCAGAAGAACATCAAAACAAAATCTAAATTGATGAGAAATTGATCAAGATCACATATACTACACACTGGTTCTTACATCCACAGACAACCCAAAAGGAAAAAGTGCTCAAATTTTCAAATATCACGGGTATACAACCGGTAGAATACATTTTATTTAATGTTAAGTTGCAGCACCTATTAATCAAATCCTAATGATAGAGAAGAAGTTGCTTCAAGTGATTATTTCTGGCACCGAGAACAGGGGAAAGTCTACACATACTTGAAATTTTCATTTACATTACAATTATCTCAATTTGTTCATGTTGCAATTGAGTTATCTAATCAACTTCAACACTTTGATTAAGTTAAAAGAAGAATATCACAATCATCCATCAACCTTTTCCTTCTGATTATCTTCTAAAAAATTAAAATAAAAACAAATGATGATAAATATTCATACACAGAAAAGCATTAAGAACCTCCAACCAAGTGATCTACGGCTATTCAATTAATCAATTCATTGTGTTTTAGCCCTATAAATGGATCACACTTCCTAGAAACTAAGCCACAATATATTTTAATGCATCTTTCAATTTAACTGTTCCAATTGTATTTCATGCAAACTAAAAAAATGTCTACTTTTTGCAAAGTTAAGCATCATGCACAACCCATTCTGCCAAGCTTTCAATGTAATGTAATTAACAAAGCCTTTTACAGAAAAGTAAAAAAAAAAAAAACATCAATCCAAACAGACCCAGAAATGAAAAATTCCACTTCTTCATTTATCAAAATTTTCATCATGTATAGAAACCCATACCAAATCCATTCAAAAATTGAATAATCAAAACCAAGAAAACGAAAACTTTACCAACCTGTTTCAGTGAAAGTGGTGCAGGAAAGCAGAAAAAGAAGAAGAATAGTGAAATGGGAGAGATTTTTCATAACGGGAAGAAAAAGGAAACGCATTTCTTGGTACTGATTATTTGAAGTCGTAACGATGAGTGCCGTTTCTTGCTCTCTTGGCTGGCTCGAAATTCTACGACGACAAATAGCAGAGTTTTAGAGTGGAAAACGCGGTGGAACAAGTGTATAAAAATGAAGACTTTTTATTTAAGGCCTAGCCCACTGTTAAAAAATTCTTCCAAGACACGTCTTCGAGAAAGTACCAACACAAATCCGCCATTGCTTTACCGATTAAAGAACGAAACTTTTTTGATATATCTGTTTGGATTGGTTAATAAAAATTGATTTGTGACAGTTGTTTGTTTGCTGTGATGCTCGACAGCGACAGCTTAGTGAAGTTGTGGCAACTTTCTAGAGAAACAAATGGGCTCACGCTAACTCATCTGTTGACTTGGATTTTGTAGGAGGCACAATGCTAGGTTCTGGTTTGTCTGTCGTTTTTTTAAAATACACAAGCGCTGTTAGTTTAGCAGACTTATTGCAGCTAAAGCCTACATAGCCTACACTGCTTACTTTTGGGCCACATAGGCATAGCTTAGCGGTTTAAATTGTTTTATTATTCATTTTAGGTGAAAGGGATAGGCTAGTGGAGGGTAGAATTTTACATTATTTAAGAAATACTAGAATAAACTTTTTAAATAATGCAATAAAATACTATCCTAATATTTATATCAATTACTTATAAAAGTAGTCATTTTGGTTTTTATTGTTGTCATTTTTATATTTCTAATGACCTCTTCATGTCCATATCAGGAATTTCATTAATATAAATAATTTTGGTTACCTTATTTTAAAAATGAAGAATATTGTTTTCATATATGATGTTTTCAAAGATATATGAGATGAGATCAACAAACTGTTCGAGGAGGATCGCAATTCGACTTCCATGTTCTGATGTTTAAGTCAGTAAACATACTACAATTTAGTATATTGGCTTTAAAGCAGAATGATAAAAAAAAAGTTGTTGGGTATCTTATAATATTTAAGATGGTTATTATAGAAATTAAGAGGGATAACTTGTATTTGAGTAGTCTTCTTTGTGCAATTTCTTCCACATAACCATGCACTTTTAGGTCGGCTTCCTCACACCGTAAGTTCTAACATATTTTGGAGAATAAGAACGTATAATTAAAATCCTTCATTGTGATTGGGACATGTGTCCTTAGCAGTTATACCTTTTAAAGGAGGGTCCTCCAGTGGTCCACATGTAATCCCTTTTAGCTAGTCTTTTTGCGATATGACATCAGGTGTCCCCTTTAGAATCATCTGTCTGAAGTTCTTTAGGACTTCGTTTTGATCAGTGGTATTTTTATGTGTGGATGATGAGGTGACCCCTCAAGTTTTTGGAGCCTACTTTTCATCACGTGGGATGATTTGTAGTTTTTTAGGCATTTCTTGTCTTTTGCCGTTTCGTAAAGGTACTTAGTACATATTTATCAATTTTCAAGGCTATCCAAAGGATAGGATATCATTATTAACATGCCGCCTCTTGGATTTCTCTTGAATTAGGTATAAATTTGAAAAAAGTTTTTCCAGTTGCTTCTTTTCGAATCGTCTTCTCCTCTATTTATCTGCATCATTGTAAGTTTTTCTTTCTCTTTCTTTTCTTACTTTTATATGAGAGATTTAGTTCGTAAGAATTTGAAAAAATCTCGTTTTATTCTTGAACTTTTTCAAGAATCATCTTCTTCCCTTTTTTCTTTCTTCTACCACGCCTCAAAAGTCTTCCAACTCCAACAAAGCTTCTTCATCCAAGGAGCCTCATAATTCTACCGTCTGAGAAGACTAAACAAGTTAATTTGAATGCCTATTCTTAACCCTCCATATTAAGTGCTTGATATTTGATAAATGTGGTGGCTAATTATCTAGAATTGGAAAAGATGATTGTCAGCCTTCCTACTGAGAATCAAAGGGCTTTTGATCCGCCTCTAGGTGCCTTAAGGATGTTCAAGCAATTTTTGAAATGGGACATGCATTTTCCCTTACCTATAGGTGTAGAATAAGCTTTGAACGAGTATTTCTTATGTCCTTGTCAGATTTCCCCAAATGCTTGTCTGGAACTTCTTGCTTTTTCCAAGGTGTGCTTGGATCTTGGCACTAACATGACCAGTGCTTTGTTTCGGGTTTGCTAGGACTCTGTGAAGAAGGATACTGATGATATGATTTATTGGTAAATGCATCATAACTGAAGGGGTTTTCTGAACAAGAAGGTTCAAAGTATCAAAATTTTAAGCCGAAGTGGTTCTAGATAGAGACAAATCCTTCGACCCCTAAGGTCCATATGCATAGGGTTATCATTTTGAGACCAAGTGGAATGAGGCTCTTTGTAGTGCCGAAACTTGGAAGCCTACAAGGCCACTTGTGTCTGAGGAGGAAGTAGGGCTTTCCCTCCTTTTTTTTATTATACCCAAAAGCAGTCATTTCAAAATATGTTAGATATGATTCGTTCTAAACTTCCTTCTGCATATAGAAATCGAAAGGGAAAATTTTTTTATAGGGAAGAAATGAGCTACCGAAAATTAAACAAATGTGAC
Source organism: Euphorbia lathyris (assembly GCF_963576675.1). Lineage (NCBI taxonomy): Eukaryota > Viridiplantae > Streptophyta > Magnoliopsida > Malpighiales > Euphorbiaceae > Euphorbia > Euphorbia lathyris. Next base: position 97,212,342 of record NC_088910.1, read on the forward strand.
TTTACTTTATCCTTATTCTTATTTTTCTTTTTATATATATATATTTTTGGATGAAGGTACTTATACTAATATGTCTTTTCCTGATCAATTCGTAACTCAGCTTAAAGAATCTAGAAATGCTTCTATTCCTACTGAAGCCACATCCCCGCCTTACTGATTAAAAAAACCTTTGGAGATGCCTTCGGTTACTGAGATCGTCCATGTTGAACAAAGTGAGGCCCGGATGGAGACTCTTCTTGCTTCTTTTAAGAATTCTCCCATTCCAAATCCTTTGCTTAAAGCTTCGATAGGCGACCCTTTCACTAGAAATCTACCTTTCCATGGTTTACCTGATTTGCCCTTCTCTACAAATCCTCCTATTATTATCGTTATTGAGATTGTCTCTTCTCCTAAACATGAAGTTCCTCTTTATGTAGTTGGTGAAACTGTTGTGAGAGGAGTCAAAATTGAAGTCTTTATCAACTCTGTTCTTTCTCCAATCCCAATTATAGAGGTTGATGTTCACACCTTTTCCCAGCCTAATCCTCCCCAAGAGCCTTCAAGTTCTTCAGGTTCTAATGTCTCTGGTATTAAAGAGTGGATAAGGTTAGAGGATTTGACTCTCGACGAGAAAAGAGAAAGAATTAAGTCCTTGCAAAGGCTTAAAGTCCCCTTTTTGACCCTACATTTATCTTAGGGAAGTGAAAGGTCCCTGAAATCAGATTTACCACCTAGGAAGAGCTTCAATGGACGTCTAAACTCTTCGGAGTTCCTAAGAATTGTCGTGTATGTGGTCTGTTTGTCTAGTTCAGCTGTAGATACATGGTACTGGCCTCGAAGTGCGTCTGGCAGCTATTCGGTGAAAATCGTTTATGAGATTCTAACCAGATTGACGCCACGACAACATGAACGAATTTGGAATCTCGTCTAGAAAGTGGCAGCTCCGGAAAAAAAACATTCCTCTGGTTGATTTTGCAGGGCGGGATCCTTTGTAATGCTAATCGAGTTAGACGTCGATTGACGGATTCATCAAACTATTTACAATGTAGACAAAGGGAAACTGAATTGCATATTATTCGGGACTGCTATGTGGCACGTGGATTTTGGTCTATGATTGTCCTGTGGAACCTCTGGATCAGTCTTTTTTGGGGGGAGAATTATCAGAATAGATAGCTAAAAACTTGAGTTGTGATAAACTTGTCAGCCATGTCCCGTGGCCAACGGTTTTTTTCCTATGCAATTTGGTGGCTATGGAAGGATCGGAATGAGTCGATTTTTAGAGGTTCTGCCAGGCAAAAAGGTGATTATGAGTAGGTGTTGCGGCTGTGCAAGGAGTTCTATTAGGTACAAATGCCTTTGGAGGATTCTAGAATTACTACCATATGTAGTATTTGGGTATGTTGGCGCCCGCCTGAGGATGGCTGGGTGAAGATTAATACTGATGGGGCTTGTAAAGGTAACCTGGGATTGACTTCTGTTGGGGGGCTGATCTGTAATAGTAATAGAGGTTGGCTAGATGGCTTTGGGGTGAAAATTGGATGGTGCATTGTTACTTTGATTGAGCTATGGGGAGTGTATCTTGGGATGAGGCAAGTTTGGGATAAAGGCTTCCGGAAGGTCGTGGTGGAAGTGAACTCGTGTGTGGAAATCAAGCTATTAATGGGTTTAGTGGGGATCCATCATCCGTACTCATGAATTATTACTCGATGTAGGGAATTACAAGACATAGATTGGTCCATCTCTTTTCAACATACTTATAGGGAAGGTAACCATGCTGCTGACTTGTTGGCGAACTTCGCAAGTTCTTGTCAATTGAGTTTTCATGAATTTGATATACCCTTGCAGATCTCCAGGGAACTCTCAATGAAAATTATCAGGGTTCGACTCACAGTAGTTATTCGTGTTTAAGACTTAATTGTTTTTCTTTTTTTCTCCCCCTCTTTCTTTATAAAAAAATACAACAATTGGTATTATCAACTTATTTATAAGGATATTTTAGTAAAGACTCTATAATTAGGATATTTTAATTAAGTACTTTTTAAACCTATGTCTCAAAACCTTAAATGACATTCATTCCATATATAACATCAATCCATTCATATTTTTTTGTCACGGGTTAAAAAAATTAAACAATATATTTTAAATATTTGATATTATTTTATTAAATGATTTTTCTTGAAAAAAATGGTAGAATTTTTAAATTTGATCGTAAATTAAATAGCGATTTTAAAAATATATATATATTGAACATATTTTTAAGTTTAAAACGGTGCCTTCTATGTTTATTTTGTTTTTGACAAAGTAAATTTTACTTTGTTTTTGACAAAGTAAACTTTACTTTGTTTTTTCTACCATTGGATGAGCTTACTTTGTCAAAGTTCATCATCATTCAAAGGTAGAAAAAATAAAATAAGGCTTACTTTATCAAAAACAAAATAAACATAGCCTAACCTTAAAACATATTGAAAACAAAATTTAGTGATATTGCGAAATGAAGAAAGTAGGTGTTGATTAGCATTCATTAATATGACATCTTTGTACGTAACAAATTTGTTATATGAAGACAAGTTATTTTGATTTGTTTAAACTATATATTGTTTCCATTTTGGTAAAATGAAGTGATAGGCTGAAAAACAAGACAAGGTTAAAGGATGATACATCCACATCTCACTTCCAAGTCTAAGTCATTGGGAGTTTAGAGACGGAGAAGAACAGTTTTGATCCCATGGAACTTAATGACTATGTAGTATTCGATAATTCACCTTTAGATCTAGAATTGATGATAGTTGACTCTCTAACTATCATCAAACCATATTCTCATTTTGGTGAATACAGTTTTTTTCTCATAAATTTGATGCAACTTTAAATAATATTTTGTTACTATTTTTTTAATTTTTCAATTACTTATATATATATAAATATAGTATTATATATTTTGTTATATAAATATTATTATTTAGAATAAATCTTTTGTTTGAAGAGAAAAAATGAGAAAATAGGTTGGAGCTCTGTAGCAACATCAAAATGAGAAAATAGGTTGGAGTTCTATAGCAACATCAAAATAGAGAGAGAAAGTGAAAAAAAATACGATTTAATGCAGCAAAAATGATGAATGGGTTGGAGATGATCGCAAGAATGATGAATCATCCTATATAATTACAACTTAAGAAAAATGAGATTAAATTTTTTAATAGGTTTAATATACGTTTATCTCACATAATTTCACCCAATTTTACCTCATGGCAAAGTGGATGTAAAATTGTCTTTAGTTAGCATTGAATTGCAAAAGGATTATTGTTTTTATGAAATTTATTTTTATCAAAAAATTTAGATATAATTTACGTAAATTTCTATGATCGACTCAGTTCAATTACATCCATAGTTGTGAATGAATTGAAGTTAAGAAAAAGTTATGTCAAAAAACCAATAGATTTTTGTTTTTTTGGAAAAACCAAAAAATGAGATTTGAACTCACTTCCCGATTATTTTATGTCATATGGATTTTAATCCTCACTTACATACATATAGTATCTTTAACTTGTTCCTATTAATGTTATTGTCATTTGTATTTTTTACTCAGTTTTTTCTATTAATCCTCACTTAATTTAAAGAGTCAAATAACTAGTTATGTTGGAGATGCTCTAAAAAGATAAATAAATTTAGTGAGCTGCTATATACCGCAACTTTTTTTTCATCCACCGCACCCTTTTGATATTTATGCCCTTCTCATTTTATTTTTTTCAAAAACTCAATTTTTTTTCTCTCTTTCTCTCCCAAGCCTAAAAACCCGAATTTGACGAAAATGGATCCGAGTATTCCCGAAGACCATGATTTAGAACACGAAGTAATCTTACGATATAAATTTAAATTAAAAATTCGTTTTTTAAATTTTGAATTTTTTTTTAAGGAATAAGCCTAAACGGATGCGCCACCCGTTCCACCATCAGGTGGAACGAGTGTGGAACCCAGTTCCACCTTACGGTGGAACGGGTGTGCCACTCGTTCCACCTGATGGTGGAACTGGGTGCGCCATACTTTCCACCTTACGGTGGAAAGTATGGCCGACGCCGTTGCCACCACGGGCGGAACGAACAGTTCGTCCGTTCCGCCCGTGGTGGCAACGGCGTCGGAGTTCCGTTTAGGAAAAAAAACCGGGTTCCGCCTCGGAGGTGGAACCCGTGATTTCGGACATATTTTTTAAACAAAAACTTATCGGAAGATTCATTAAGACTTTTCCCCTTCCTTCCTTTGGCGGCATGTCGTTTTAGGTCGAGTTTTATGAAAAGCTTCAAAAGCTAGAGAGGATTTGAGAGTTTTTGGTTATTGGTTTGAAATTGTGAGGAGGGCATAAATGTTAAAAGGGTGCGGTGGAAAGTATAACCTTTGCGATATATAGCAATACTCTAAATTTAATGTATATAATATATTCTTACATGTAATAGAAACACTAAAAATTGAAAAAGTAAAAAGTCAATAAATAGTTTATTATCTAAACAAGATATATAGAAAATTGTGTAAGTAATTATTAACCATTTCGTTTTTATTGAATTTGATTGTCATAAATAATGTCAAGTTTTTCGTGTTTCCAATGAATAATTATTTATTAAGGGAAATAAATTTAATATACATAATATTAATTAAGCGGATACAAAATTACTCTTCTTATGTAAAATAAAAACATCTGAAGCAAAAAAATTGTTCCTTGAAAGTTGGAATAAATCTTGAGGAATGAGAAAACATTTTTCAAAACACAATATTCTAAGTTACAATCATTTTAATATTAAATCACAACTTAAATCATATACCATTAAATTTTGATCTAATGCCTATTAAACACTTTTCATAAATAGAGATAATTTACCACTCTTTGTTAAGGAAAAAAAAAAAATATATATATATATATATATAAAACAAACATTCAATTTTTATCCTTTTTTCATACAAGAAAAATATAAATATTTAAATGCCCAGAAATAATAACAGATGGTAATAGAATGACATTCAAAAATACCAAAGGAACAAAGTAACCTCCAAAAACACCATATGACATGATTGATTATTGTGTACAAATAATGTCTAAATATCAACTGGCAAAATAATGTAACAAATGCATTATGCACCTCACAAATTTATATAACTTCAAGCAACAAATGCATCTTAGAAATCATTAATAAAAAAAATCTAATAGAGAAAAAAATTAAAAACATAGAAACAAACCTGAAACAGAAGAAGCAAGGGAAAGACAGCAAGAAAATCAAACAAGTAGCCAACAATACAATATGTCACGTAGAATCAAGACAAAAATAAATAAACAAACAGATCTAATCAGAAATTGATAATAATAAACAAAAGTGATGAGAATGAAATGTAAATAGAGAATAAGACATGGTTTAAAAATGTACTATTATTTTTTTTTTTATGTCATATGAAACATATATAAAATAAGTTTAATGAATCAGTTGCTTCCTGAACTTAAAAAGTTTAATTGACCTCATGAACTTATATAGCGTCTCATTAGTCTCTCTGAACTTGTTTAAAGTGTAATGATTAAGTCCCTAAATATATATGAACGCCATAAGGTGTAAAAAAGAAAGTTAATTTATTTTAAAGATTTAGAATCGTGAATTAACCTGTATTTTTTTAATTTTAATTTTTTTTATAGATTTAAATAAATTAAAATATATATCACTTTAAACAAGTTCAAGGGCTAATGGATCACTTTCAACAATGACAATATGTCACTTTAAGCAAATCTAGTTGAACAATAGGTTATTTTAAGCAAGTTGAGAGAGATAACGAAATACTTTCTAAGGAGTCAATCAAACCTTTAAGACAAGTTTAAAGGACTCTTGACGTATTAAAACCTATAAAATATAAAACCATTTTGATACAGATAATCTGAATTGGCACCCCTAGTCATCCATACTAACATCCACGGGCTAGCTGTCCGATTTCTTTTCCTTCGACCAGGCACGTCCTGATTACTCATTACTCATAGAAAGCCCATGGATAACATATGGGTTTGTGCGGGCTGAATATAAACCTGCCAAATATCAAGGGGAAATTTACATCAAAATTCAAATTTCAAAACTTATCTACAATTTTGTCAATAAGTAATTGGAATTATATCAAATATGAAAATACTATAACAGTTATGGCAGTTAAAGAGAATTCCTTGTATTATTTTCACTTTCCCACACCATTTTAATCAGTTACTTTGACATTTATAAAATAAAAATTTATACTTTTAACATATTAAAAATTAAATCACCATAAAACAATAATATTGTTGTCATATATATGTAAATAGCCCAATATCAAGAGCACATGAAAGGGTCATATGCCCATGAAAAGGTCTAGTCAATGGACCTATAACCCATATTATTATGGGAAAATTACACAAAAATTCATATTTTAAAAACTATTTACAACTATGTCAAGTAATAATTTTGGATTATGTCAAACTAGTAAAATCAGTATTTTTAATATATTTTAAGGATTAGAATTTATAAATTAGAAGTCTAGAATATAGTTTATAGAGTTTATAATTTATGAATTGGAGTCTAATTTTTTAAAATTATAATGTAAAATCATAATATATAGAGAATAATGACATATTAAGAATTAAGTTTAGTGATATGATTTAGTTGTAATTTTATACTTAATTATGATATTCATATATTTGACCTATTATTATTTTCATTAGTGGTATATCCAGATCCAGTCCATGATGGGTGGACCAGCGGACATGAACAGGCCTAATAATTGAACTCAACTCAAGCAACTATATTTTCATGAACAGCTCTAATAATTGAACTCGGTAACTATATTCTCTCACTTCTCAAAAGTAGTACCACTAGACTAAAGGCTAATTAGCCAATGTTAAATATTCATTCCATTATGTTTAAGATTGAAATTATGGAGTATAAATTTACTATCAAATGTCCTTGTTAGCAATATTTTTGAAACATGACCAATCTCAATCTTCTCAAATCGTGTGGATTTGAACGTGGACGTGCTAGAGAAGTAATTCCCAATTAATTTAGATGATTACAATTCACGATTAACTTGACTTTTAAACAAAACGACTGGCGAGGGACACAAGGACTGAGAAAATCCACCTCTTGGGTTCCTAGTGCCGCTATAGAAGCTTTACTAGAATGATGATAGCTACCAAAAATAAAGTGTGAAATTGACTCAAAGATTTTGAGGAAAGGTCAATTTGATTAATAGGAATAGCTTGCTTACAAAAAAAAATGATGAAATGAAAACGATTACATTTCAATTTATGTCTATCATAAAAATAGCTAAATCAATTGTAGATGTTAATCATAAAATAAAATACGAACGATACAACAATTGGAATGCGACAATGAAATAACGAAATTGAAATGCTGCAAAATAAAATTGAAATGACAAACTCGAAGCCAATAAATGGCTAGCTTGACGTGTCTTGATTAGATTCCACGAGTGAGTGCGACTTGAACGAATGATCGAATATATATACGTCTTGAGCATGAACTTTCTATAATGATTTGATGATGACTGTGGACGAATTGAATTTTTGGAGAATTCTAGGTTTAGAATTGGGATTGACGAATGATTTGAAATTGGAATTGGATGAGAAACTAAACAATTGTCAAAGCAAAAGGATGACTCAAGATTAAACTAACTTATATCACAAAAACTAAATAATAAAAATAGATTTTTGAAAGCTGAAAATGAAAATCAAGACACCAAAACGTGTATAAAATGAGTTTCCGTACACGGAATAGAGCAAAACGAAAGCATAGAATCAAATTTAGGATATTAGGAACGATAATAAAGTGAAAATTTGGACTAAAATGGATCCTATAATTACAAATTGGAGCCACAAAGAAATCTGGGCTGAATGTGTAAAAAGAAGAACAAAAGTGAAAATTATAAACTTCGAATGATGAAAACTTTAAAGTCGACTTGGAAAAGGCAACTAAAGAAAGAAAGCTAAAATTGCTCGCTTTGAGCTGAAGAAACTTGCAAAAGACAACGCAAGAAAGGGTCAAAGGAAAGACTCAAAAGAGTGATAAGAGAGGCTTGTATTGTTGTGTTGTGCGTTGAAATGAGGAGGAGGATGGCTCTATTTATAGTTGAGAAAGGTATATTTAATTGTAAATAAACTCCTAATTTTCCTCCACTAACCCTTAATTTCAGTTAATTTAGTTGTTAGTGGATGATTAAGTTGGTTAGAGTAAGTGGATAGTTAAATTGGTCGGAGTAAGAGTAGAGATAGCAATCAATTTAACTAACCATTTACTAGACATGGGACTTACTTTCAAGCTTTATTTCTCCTTACATACGGACCCAAATTAGGCTCACGAGCACATCATGGATTTCTCGGGATGTCTAGTTTCTGGAATATTTGATCTTGTGAAAAAATTTCGTCCGTTTGATACCCCGAATGGTCAATTGAAATGCCGTTGGTACGATGGACACGTACTCTAACTTCTGACGGTTATTTTTCTCTCCATATGCACTTGAATTAGGCTCAGGAATACATCACGGATTCTTCGGAATATCTAGTTTTTGGAACACTCGACCTCGTGCAAAAATTCATCGGTTTGATACCTCAAATGTTATGTGGAACTGATATTAGTGATGCTGGAAAGAGTCATTATATTTGCAAAAAGCAACAAAAAAAAAAAAAAAAAAAAAAAAAAAGGAAAAGCCATAACTAAATTAAGCTAAGAGCTTGGTTGGAAGAGTTAGTAATCTTACTTTTACCATCTTCAACTTTTTATTATTTATTCCTCAATTCTGCTGAGTAAATTAGAAAAAATGGCTTAATAGATTATTTGTCCTTAAACTTATTTAAAAGGGTTGATTCGCCTTGTAAAAACTTTTAAAGTGTTTCGATAGTCTCTTAAACCTGCATAAAATGTTCAATTAATCCTTTTAATTTGTATAAAATATAATTAATTAATCAATCGGTTGTTAAAAATAATAAGTTAAATACGCAAGTTGAGAATATTAACTCAATATTTTATGTAAGTTTAGAGGACTATTGGAACACTTTAAAAATTCAGATCACGAATCAACTTTATTCGGGACAAATGTTATATTAACAGCATAATTTAGAAAAAAAAACAGAGAGAGAACATTACATATATAGTACTCACTCCATTCCATTATATATGTCATTCTAGCAAATTAGTTTTTTCCCTAAATATAAGTCATTCTAGGATTCCAAGAACTTTTAGCTTAGATTTTGATCCAAATATTAAATTTTTTATATTGGTATACGTGTTTTTTAATATTCCAATGCTTATTCTCTAATAGTGATATGAGAGAGAAACTTTTTTAGTTAACCAATATATTTCTTAATTTGTGTGAAATGCTCTAAAATGACTTATATAATAGAATAGAGGGAGTAAATTAGGAAATTTCTACAACCATGCAAAATCAAACTGGTCCTGAACCATTGAGGTGGTGGTGACATGTCAACAGAACCAATTGCATCATTGTAGAATTAATTTGGGGAAATAAGAGTCTCCATATAAGTAATGGCTTCAAACCCATCCCAATTTATGTCATACTGTGATGAACTTTCTTCTTCTGGATTGTAAACTACTAATTCCCTGCCATCCAAATCAAATACAACATTTCCATTCTTTCCTACCCATAATACTTCTAGCCAATATTTACATCCCGGTAATGGATCACTGCTGAAACTATACAATTTTCTCCATGAAATCTCCCTTCCATCTCTCTTCATTATCCATGCTTCATAACAATCTCCATACCAATCTGTACATATACACAGATTCTCTCCTACTCTTTGAATCCTTAAAGAATTTGAACCCAATTTTTGAGTTACATCGTCTGGCACTTCCACCATCTTCAGGAATTTCTCCTCTACCAAATCAAATGAAATGATTCCCAATTTTGGATTGGGATCATTTTCGACAGGAACTAGCCAATGTAGAAACCCGTTTACAGAAATGGATGAGCCATTGAGATAGATATTACTCTGCAGATCCTTGATTGATCTCCATTTATCGGCCTTCAAATTGAAGACCTCCATTTTTATCTCGCTTCCAGAAGTAGAGGCGGCACCCCTAACAACTTTATAATCATCAATAACTGAATCGTATCCGAATCCAGAAAAAAACTCACCGGACATTGGTAAATCTGAAGCCGGCAACGCCCTGGAATCTCCGGTGGTTGGATTCCATATAGTGATATGCGAATCGGAGTTGAGAGCTACAGCGATTAGACCATTGCAAGATCCGATGAACTCGAGTTCATCAGCAGTTTCGGTAGTAGAGTCTGGATAGTTGAGCTCTCTTGTTACAACATTATCGCCGTTGCAGTAAGCATCGTGATCTATGGATTGGAAAGGATAAGTAGATAGAAAGAGTCTATATCGATTAACAGTGGTATCTTGTTTGGCATAATGGAGGTGAATTTTAGCAAATTGGGGATTATTTGAGATCAAAGAAAGCCATAACTTACAGACGCACTTGAATCGGAAAAGTGGCTTCACCGGCAACCTAGAAAGTATGTCGATGATGATTTCAAGTGGGAGTTGTGGAAGGATTCTAGACATGGCTGCTTCCTTCCCTATTAGTTTCAACTCAAATTAGGAGAAATAGAAACATATAGAGGCATATTATTATGAAACTTTCTATGTAAGCTAATCATGTGGGTCAAATACACCGATATCATTAAAATTTGCAATATAATAGTATCATTTTATATAAATATGCAATATAGCTAAACTTTGCATTTAATTTTTTTTTTTTTAACAAACTTTGCATTTAATTTTAATTAAGTCATGTAAAGCCATTTTTACTAATTTCTCTTATTGAAAACATTCATTGGAAAAAGAGTTTTGACTCTTTAGGACTAGTTCCAAGCATAATTAATAAACATGATATGATGATAATAGGCATCAAATTCTATTAATAAAGAGATCCGGACGTGATATTGATGTAAGGGAGTGATCGTCAAAGCTTTGATATAGTGTAATATGAGATCCTGCAAGACAAAAAACTACGTGATCGGATCTCCGACAAGTGCTTTGATTAATTATTTTTTTTCAAAGGAGTTAAACCCTTTTATTTAAGAGTGAAGACTCATAGTCTAATTAGGAGTAGAATGATTATATTTTTGATAAAGAGAATGAACTTATAATGTAGGTTTTCCTTATATGTTAATGCTATATACGCACGCTTAATAGGGACGTTTTGTCCCTATCTTTTATCGTGATTTACGGTTTAATTTTAAGCTAATAATTAAGTTTAATTACAAAAATAAGTGTATTTTCAAATAAATAATAAAATAAAAATAAAACTTATACTTTTAAGAATTTCCTTTACTTTTGATTAAATTCAGAAAAATAAAACATTAAGCTAATTCGGTGCTCGTAAGTCGTATTTTGCAGGTACGGGATAAAACGAACAGATAAAGGATTAGTGATTCGAAACACGCAGGGCGTAGCATGCCTCATGCGTGGCGTGCCTTTCAGCTGTACAATTCCCACTAATTCACGGCAATCGATCTGTGCATTCCCACAATGTCAACACCAACCACGCGGGGCGTGCAAGGTGTGAAACAATGACAATAACTCTAGAGACTCAACTATGCAGGGCGTCCCCAGATCTACGCGGAGCGTCCCGAGATGTACGCGAGGCGTATAGGAGAAATTCTTCAATCTCGAGTTCCAGGAACTCAACCACGCAGGGCGTACCCTGGTCTACGCGGAGCGTGGATGAGTAAACTCTTCTTAATTTAGTCCACGCGTAAGAGAAACCTTCTACGGGATGGGTAATTTCCAGACACACGGGGCGTGCCATGTGAAACCTGCATTTACAATGTTAATTCTTACTTGTAACTTATGTATTTACGATTTTATCTCCGAACTTGATGTGTATAAATAAGAGAGATTAGCACTCATTTCATTCATTCAGATTTTATGTAACAAAACTCTACCACCTTTAGAGCTTGTACATTTCTTTCGTCACTCCGTCGAAGTTCCATTCCATCCTCTTCCACCAAGATCGAGAGTTCCACCTCCAAGACCTACGAGACGGCCTTGAGTCCGGTTAGCTAGTTCCAAGGGCCGATTCTTCTTCCCTTCTTACTTGCTCATTAGCTTGCACTCTTCCTATGTACTAGGCTTGGTTGTATTCCGCATTTACGAGTTCCACATTTATAATATATGATTTACAATTTCCGTTTCTCTATACATGTTGATATTTATTGTTTGTTTTGATACTCGTAATTGATTATTGTGTAGGGGGCGCGATTCCCAATACCTTTTGAGAGCTATAAAGGTTTGGGTGACAACTACAAACTACTCCTAAACTATGGTGAGACAGATTTATATAATCAAAACTCCAAAGAAGTGATACGGGTGACAATAAGTTATAAATATAATAAACAATAACTCCGAACATATACGATTGATAATTTACTCTTGCAAAGAAGACTATGTGAAGACCGGCCGACCGACCCGTGAAGTACTTAGATTACGTGGTTCCTCCTAAAGGCGTGTCTAATGCGAGGGATCAGAAAGTAGGGCCCGTAAGTTCCATGGCTTGTCAATTCCTACGGTTTCCGGTGTGTCAATTCCGGTAAGGCAGCACCTATATAGCTCTCAAAAGGTATTGGGAATCGCGCCCCCCTACACAATAATCAATTACGAGTATCAAAACAAACAATAAATATCAACATGTATAGAGAAACGGAAATTGTAAATCATATATTATAAATGTGGAACGCGTAAATGCGGAATACAACCAAGCCTAGTACATAGGAAGAGTGCAAGCTAATGAGCAAGTAAGAAGGGAAGAAGAATCGGCCCTTGGAACTAGCTAACCGGACTCAAGGCCGTCTCGTAGGTCTTGGAGGTGGAACTCTCGAGCTTGGTGGAAGAGGATGGAACGGAACTTCAACGGAGTGACGGAATAAATGTACAAGCTCTCAAGGTGGTAGAGTTTTGTTACATAAAATCTGAATGAATGAAATGAGTGCTAATCACTCTTATTTATACACATCAAGTTCGGGGGTAAAATCATAAATACACAAGTTACAAGTAAAAATTCACATTGTAAATGCAAGTTTCACATGGCACACCCCGCGCGGATGGGAGCACGCCCCGCGTGTCTGGCAATTACCCATCCCGTAGAAGATTTCTCTTACGCGTGGACTGAATTCAGAAGAGTTGACTCATCCACGCTTCGCGTATACCAGGGTACGCCCCGCGTGGTTGAGTTCCTGGAACTCGAGATTGAAGAATTTCTCATATACGCCTCACATACATCTGGGGATGCTCCGCATAGATCTGGGGACGCCCCGCGTAGTTGAGTCTCTAGAGCTATTGTCAATGTTTCACATCTTGCACTCCCTGCGTGCTCTTCTTTACGCCCCACGTGGTTTGTGTTGACCTTGTGGGAATACCAGATCAACTGCCGTGAATTAGTGGGAATTGTATAGCTGAAAGGCACACCACGCGTGAGGCATTCTACGCCCGGCGTGTTTCGAATCACTTATCCTTTATCTGTTCGTTTTATCTTGTACTTGCAAAATACAACTTACGAGCACCGAATTAGCTTAGAGTTTTATTTTTCTGAATTTAACCAAAAGTAAAGGAAATTCTTAAAAGTATAAGTTTTTATTTTTATTTTATTATTTATTTGAAAACACACTTATTTTTGTAATTAAACTTGATTATTAGCTCAAAATTAAACCGTAAATCACGATTAAAGATAGGGACAAAACGTCCCTATCAACCTCCTCGGACTTTAAAGTTTTACTTGTTCTCAAGTAAAGAAAGTCGAAAGACTAGGGATTGAGACAATTAAGAAGCAAACCTCCGGTTGGTTTAACCAAGTGCGTGATTTCAAAACTAAGGTTTTACGAAAAGTTTTCAATGAGTACTTACGTAAGCGGACGAGTGACCAAAACTTATTCGAAACCTCCATGATAAAACTTAATAAACAATATTTATGGGGATTGATTATTCTTTGAGGACTTAATTGTACCTCACCAAGGTATTTCACTCTTATCACCCAAATTTTGGTGGGTTGGTGTTTTTACGCTCTTCTTTGTACTTACTCAAAGTCATCCCGAGTTGCATGTTCATTCGAGTTTTTCCACCTATATTATGGTCGGGCAATATTAAAAATGAACCCGAAGGGGGGTTGTAATGTAGGTGGGCTTTTTAGTGGTGAGTAAACCTGTCCATGGGCCGGGCCAGTCGGGTTTTTAAGTAAAAATGCTCAGCCCAAGCCCAGCCCAGCCCACAATTAATTTAGGCGGGCTCGGGCCGGGCTGGGCTCGGGCTTAAAAATCAAATCCCAAGCCCAACCCATATAAACTCACCTAAATATATATATATATAATTGTTAATTATAAAAAAATAAATATTATACTTAAAAATAAATATTTAATATATAAATATATATTTATTAATTAATATTAATAAGCGGGCCGGTCTGGGCCGGCCCGTGTTATTTTTATTAATCCCAAGCCCGCCCAAAAAATAGGCGGGCTTTGGCGGGCCTGGGCCGGGCTGGGCCAATGAACAATTTTTATTGTTCAAGCCCGGTCCAAGGGACACGGGCTTGGGCGGGCCGGGTGGGTACCCGGGCCCGTGGACAGGTCTAGTGGTGAGTGGTTAATATTAGGAACTCGAGTCCGAATACCTATTTTGGAATTGCTTGAGTGGAGCTTGAGAATGCCTATTTTGCTCTCTATTTTTGCTTTGTTCAATTTTCCTTTCTTTTTATCCGAGAGTGGCACAAAAACGATTTCAAAGATTACTTGTGCTTTCTTGCTAGAGTCTTAGCTTGTTTCGGGTCTTTTTGATGCATTTGATTTTAGTATTCGAACAAGAGGAAAAAGGGTTACGTGTTAAAAGGGTGTTAGCAAAGAAAGATAATTAAGAAAGAATTAGCCTAAGTGGGTTTGTTTTATCATCTATTGCCCTTTTTACCAAAACAAGTGTACTTAACCCCGTATTTAATGCAAACTCTATGAATTGAGTGAAGCAAAAGCCCTCAAAATGTTGTGAAGAAAAATAGAGTTCTCGTGCGAACTCTTTTAGGCTCAGAGTACCTCACATTGATTTTGGGTTTAATCGTGTACTTTCAAGTTCCCGTAAAATTTTCAAAAATCTCATTTTTATTGCCTTTTAAAATTTCACTATAGAGATAACTTGTGGGTTAGGACTCGTTGCTTTTGTTAAGTGCTAATCTCGACTATGCATAAATCCCCTAGCTTCGGAACAAAGACTTAAACTTATTAATTAGACCGGTCCTTTGTATTTAAACTGTTGTAGCCTGAACTAAACTATAAATTGTATAATGTGAGATCAATGTTGAACTTCTGAAGGAAGGCGGTCCTTCCAATCAAGATGATGACGGTCGACGTTCCTTGAGGATCGAACCTCCTAGATGAAGGTTGACCGTCTCTGGATGAAGGTTGAACGTCCCTGGATGAAGGTTGAACGTCCCTGGATGAAGGTTGAACGTCTCTAGATGAAGGTTGATCTTCCTTGAGGATTATCCTGTTACAGTGTGGGAAGAAGTCTTCCCACAAACGCTCCGATGCTTAAGTCAGATACCGTAAAATATAGTAGTCTTTTCTCTCTCCAAAAGCCAACCCTTTCCTCTTCAGCTTTCAACCTATTTATAGGAATAAGGGAGGAAGTTACCTGTGAGCTATCGGTAAAATATCGTGCTGAACGTGTTTACAATTATCTAGGACGATAATGGAGTACGTGGGTAGTGGTTATATCAATTGCTCCCCACTATTATTTTCGGTATTTTCCAAAATAAGAGTGAGAAAAATAAATATCCATAACCGCTCGATAAATGATTTAAAAAGTGGCAGCACGAATCTCCCTGTTAGGATTACCAATCTTATGAGATAAATTAGAATTATAACGAACATCAGAATCCTCTCCATCTGCGATTCTACAGGATAATCTAGAGTATTAGTAGGAAGTAAAATCCCCTTCTGTTTTGGATTATGATACATAGTAATAAATATAAGAATCCTATTTTGTTTAGGGTTAGGATAAATAATAATAATAATAATAAATATAAGAATCCTATTCTGTTTAGGATTATGATAAATAATAACAATAATAAATATAAGAATCCTATTCCGTTTAGGATTCCATAAGACATCCCTAGTATTTAAGGATGTTAGCACATGATTTCTTTCTTTACCTCAAGTGCACCGATTTTCTCTCCTCTGTGCTTGGTCTTGGACTTCTTTGGCTTTGGGAAAAAACTCTGTTTTCAGGTTAGCTTCTTCCTCGATTCCGAAGTTTTATATGTTTTTTTTAAACAACCGAATCTGCCAACGCTTAAAAAATGACTCTCGACGCTTTCGAATGAAAAAACGAGCCTCTACCACTTTTTCGTTTGAATTAAAAAAAACGATCCTCAACCGCTTTTTCGTTTCGATTAAAAACGATCCTCAACCGCTTTTTCGTAAAAAACGATCCTCAACCGCTTTTTCGTAAAAAAACGATCCTCAACCGCTTTTTCGTTTAATTAAAAAACGATCCTAAAGCGTTTTTTGTTTCAATTAAAAACGATCCTCAACCACTTTTTTGTTTCAATTAAAAACGATCCTCGATTTTTTTCAGCGACACTCGACTCTAACGCTTTCTCGTTTTTGATAAAATTGATCCTCCATGCTTCTTGCGATTAAAACAGAAACCGAACCTCTAAGGGTTTTTCATTTTTAACGCAATTGATCCTTCGTAGTTTTAAACAGAAGACGAACCTCTAATGGTTTTTTGTTTTTAACAAAATTGATCCTTCGCGATTTTTAAATAGAAACCGAACCTCTAATGGTTTTTCGTTTCTAGCGAAATTGACTTTTCGCGATTTCGGACGAAGCTCAATCCTTTAATGTGTTTGTGTTTCTAATTGCTTTTGAGCTTTTTCTTCTGCAGCCGGTTTATTTTGTCTGAAGATCTTCATCATGGTTCGTACTAAGCAAACATCAAGATATATATTCGAAGCTTTGGGGCCACATTCCTTGGATGTACTAGCCTTGTGGGTTCCTACTTGTCTATCTCAAGATGATGTTCGCACTTTCAAGACAACGTTCTCGTTTCCATCTGATTGGGAGGTCCACCTTCTTTCAGACTCGAAGACTTCTTTTTGGTTTCGTGCCTTCAGAATCATTTGCCATTCATGAGGCTCTGTTGGAAATGGGAGTCCTCTTTCCTTTACCTTCTTTCTTTATGGAATTTTTGAAAAGCAATAAACTGTCTTCGTCTCAACTTCATCCTCAAGGATGGAGATTGCTTCTGGCGTTTTACGCACTTTGCAACGAAAAAGGAGTTGTTCCAGCCGTCAACCTTTTTCATCTTTTCTACCTTCTTAGATCTCTCAAGGATAAATCCGGGCGATTTTCTCTTCAGAGGGCCAATATGTGTGAGGAGGGATTATTCATCGATGATCTTCCTCCCATTGAAAAGAATGAAGATAGATGGATTGTTGTTTTTCCTCCTGAAAGGACATGGAATATTCCTCTTCCCTGGGGCTGGAGTTGGATTAGGAGAGGCGTCTCACGTCCATCGCATTCCAAACTTTTAGATAGATATTCATCAGAGATTCTTATTCTTCAGTATGCGAAAAATCCTCTTAGTCACTCGGGAGAAAAATTAAACTCCGCATCCTTTAGGAGTAGTTGCGTCAAGGCGGGTTGCTATTTTGGAGAAGTCCTTAATAAACCTCCTATAGAAAGCCGCGTGACCCAAAAAAACTCCAAATTCCTTTCACATTGATTGGTGGAGGCAATTTTTCAATTACCTCAATCTTGGCCAGATCGACTGTGATTCCCTCCCTAGACACTTTGTGTCCCAACACTATACAATCTCGTACCATAAATTGACACTTTTCTTAACTAAGGGCGAGATTGGTGTCCTCACATCCTTGAAGGACTCTATCGAGATTGTTTAGACAACTTTCAAAGGACGACCCGAAAACCAAAAAGGCATCCATAAAGATTTCCATGAAGTCTTCTATCATGTCGGAGAAGATAGCCGTCATGCAACGTTGAAAGGTGGCGAGGGCATTACAAAGCCCAAATGGCATCCGTCTATATGCAACCGTCCCATAAGGACAAGTGAACGTTTTTTTTTCTTGATCCGAAGGATCAACGGGGATTTGCATATATCCGGATAAGCCATCTAGAGTATAAAAGAATTGGTGCCCCGCCATCCTTTCCAACATTTGGTCAATGAACAATAAGGGAAAACGAGCTTTACGGGTGGCTTCGTTAAGTTTCCTATAATTTATGCATACTCGTCATCTCGTTACTTCTTTGTGGGGATTAATTCCCCTTGATCATTTTCTAATACCGTTGGCCCCCCTTTTTAGGAACACATTGAACCAGACTCACCCATTGGCAATCGGAGATAAGGAAAATTATACCTGCGTCGAGGAGTTTGATTACCTCGGCTTTTACTACCTCTTTCATATTCGAGTTGAGTCGCCGTTGTGGTTGCACTGAGGGCTTAACCTCGTCCTCCATGAAAATGCGGTGTGTGCAAATGGTGGGGCTGATTCCCTTGATATCCTGAATGGTCCAACCAAATGCTCCTTTATGCTTTTGTAACATCGCGATCAATGCCTCCTTCATTTCTCCTATCAAAAGGGAAGATATAACTACTAGTAAGAAATTAGGAGGTTGTAAGAAAACATATTTTAAGTTAGGGGGCAAGGGTTTAAGTTCCAAAGTCGGGGGTTCTTCTAAAGACGACCCAGTCCAAACCCTCGAACCGGTTCCTTGCCCACAAGCATTGTTCTATCTCGGAGGAGTATTCGAAGGGCTTATTTAACGGCTCTTCATCCACGTGCTCGACATTACTTAAACCCGAAGAGGTTTCTATGGAAGACCTATCACACAATTCTTCAACAAACATATCAATAGTATCCATAGAGTTTAAAAATTTGCAATCTTCCATGGCATTAGAGGAAAATTTCATGGAATCGTAAACATTGAACTCTACCTCTTCATCTTGCAACCGTAGTATGAGGTTACCTTCATGGACGTCTATGAGAGTTCGTCCGGTTGCGAGAAATGGTCTACCTAAGAGGATAGGCACTGAATCGTCCTCCGCCATGTCGATCACTACAAAGTCGGTAGGGAAGATGAATTTATCCACCTTCATAAGGACGTCCTCTACTACTCCTTTTGGTCGGGCGATTGATCTATCGGCCAGTTGGAGCGGCATGTTGGTAGGCTTTAGTTCCCCCAATCCGAGCTTCCTAAATACGGACAAAGGCATTAGATTAAAACTGGCACGTAAGGATTTGGGGAACAAAGCCTACCAACATGACGTTCCAATTGGCCGATAAATCAATTACCCGACCAAAAGGAGTAGTAGAGGAGTCCTTGTGAAGGTGGATAAATTCATCTTCCCCGTCGATTTTGTAGTGCTCGACATGGAGGAGGACGATTCGGTGCCTATCCTCTTAGGTAGACCATTTCTCGCAACCGGATGAACTCTTATAGACGTCCATGAAGGTAAACTCATACTACGGTTGCAAGATGAAGAGGTAGAGTTCAATGTTTACGATTCCATGAAATTTCCCTCTAATGCCATGGAAGATTGCAAATTTTTAAATTTTATAGATACTATTGATATGTTTGTTGAAGAAGTGTGTGATAGGTCTTCCTAGAAACCTCTTCGGGTTTAAGTAATGCTGAGCACGTGGATGAGGAGCCGTTAAATAAGCCCTTTGAATACTCCTCCGAGATAGAACAATGCTTGTGGGCAAGGAACCGGTTCGAGGGTTTGGATCGGGATAGTAAAGCTAAGCCAAAGTCATCTCTAGAAGAACCTCCGAGTTTGGAACTTAAACCCTTGCCCCCTAACTTAAAATATGTTTTCTTACAACCTCCTAATTTCTTACTAGTAGTTATATCTTCCCTTTTGACAGGAGAAATGGAGGAGGTATTGATCGCGGTGTTACAAAAGCATAAAGGAGCATTTGGTTGGACCATTCACGATATCAAGGGAATCAGCCACACCATTTGCACACACCGCATTTTCATGGAGGACGAGGTTAAGCCCTCCGTGCAACCACAACGACGACTCAACCCGAACATGAAAGAGGTAGTAAAAGCCGAGGTAATCAAACTCCTCGACGCATGTATAATTTTCCCTATCTCCGATAGCTAATGGGTGAGTCTGGTTCAATGTGTTCCTAAAAAGGGGGGCACAACGGTAATAGAAAATGATCAAGGGGAATTAATCCCCACAAGGAAGGTAATGGGATGGCGGGTATGCATAGATTATAGGAAACTTAACGAAGCCACCCGCAAAGATCGTTTTCCCTTACCATTCATTGACCAAATGTTGGAAAGGACGGCGGGGCACCAATTCTTTTGTACCCTAGATGGCTTATCTGGATATATGCAAATCCCTATTGATCCTTCAGATCAAGAAAAAACAACGTTCACTTGTCCTTATGGGACGTTTGCATATAAACAGATGCCATTTAGGGTTTTGTAATGCCCCCACCACCTTTCAACATTGCATGATGGCTATCTTCTCCGACATGATAGAAGACTTCATGGAAGTCTTTATGGATGACTTTTCAGTTTTCGGGTCGTCCTTTGAAAGTTGTCTAAACAATCTCGATAGAGTCGTTCAACGATGTGAGGACACTAATCTCGCCCTTAGTTGGGAAAAGTGTCAATTTATGGTACAAGATTGTATAGTGTTGGGACACAAAGTGTCCGGGGAGGGAATCACGGTCGATCCGGCCAAGATTGAGATAATTGAAAAATTGCATCCACCAATCAATGTGAAAGGAATCCGGAGTTTTTTGGATCACGCGAGTTTCTATAGAAGGTTTATTAAGGACTTCTCCAAAATAGCAACCCCATTGACACAACTACTCCTAAAGGATGTGGAGTTTAATTTTTCTCCCGAGTGCTTAACCGCATTTAATACGCTTAAAGAGAAATGAATCAACGTACCCGTCATGGTAAAACCAAATTGGGACCTCCCATTCAAACTAATGTGTGATGCTAGTGATTTGGCGCTTGGTGCTTGTTTGGGCCAAAGGGTGGACAAGATTTTCCGCCCAATCTTTTATGCAAGTAAAACTCTCAATGAGGCCCAACAAAATTATTCAATCACGGAAAAAGAGATGCTTAAGGTAGTTTTTGCTTTTGATAAATTTAGATCATATCTTGTATTACCAAAAATTATCGTGTACACTGACCACACATCTCTTAAGTATTTAATGACCAAGCAAGATGCCAAACCTCGGTTGATACGGTGGATTCTCCTTCTCCAAGAATTTGACATTGAAATAAAAGATAAGAAAGGAGTAGAGAATGTTGTGGCTGACCACCTTTCCCGATTGCAAAATGAGGAAGCCGAGTCTTCGGAACACGTGGCGATCAACGAAACCTTTCCGGATGAGACACTTTATGCGATAACCTATCTACCTTGGTATGCCGACATGGCAAACTACAATGTCGGTAATGTTCTTCCCCCTCACCTTACCTACGAGCAACATAAGAAATTCTTTCACGATACTAAAAATTACTTTTGGGAAGAACCATTTTTATTTAAATCTTGTGCTGATAATATTATTCGTAGGTTCATACCGGAGGAGGAGGTAAACCATGTATTACAAATGTGTCACACTCAAAAGTCGGGGGGGGGGGGGGGGGGGGCATTTAGGCCTAAGTTGAACTATGGCAAAAGTCTTGCAATGCGGCTTTTATTGGCCCACCATGTCCAAAGATTCCCAAGGCTTCGTGAAATCATGTGACGATTGTCAACGGAGCGGGAACATCTCCCATAAAAATGAAATGCTCCAACAGGGGATCCTAGTTTGTGAACTTTTCGAAGTTTGGGGGATAGACTTCATGGGACCTTTTCCTGAGTCGCATAACAACGCCTACATTCTAGTGGTTGTTGACTATGTCTCTAAATGGGTGGAAGCCGTGGATCTACCCTCAAACGATTCCAAGGCGGTAGGAGAATTTATTAAGAAAAACATTTTTACTCGGTTCGGGACCCCTCGGGCTATCATTAGTGATGGGGGCTCCCATTTTTGCAACCGGCAATTCGACCAACTTTTACATAAATACGGGGTTGCACACTGAGTATCCACACCCTACCACCCGCAAAATAGTGGGCAAGTCGAGGTATCTAACCGAGAATTAAAATGCATTTTAGAAAAAAACGGTTAGCGCCTCTAGAAAAGATTGGAGCCTAAAGCTCGATGACGCTCTTTGGGCCAACAGAACGACGTTTAAAACGCCTATCGAGATGTCACCGTATCGATTGGTTTTCGGCAAATCATGCCACTTACCGGTAGAATTAGAACACAAGGCGTATTGGGCTTTGAAGTTTTTAAATTTTGATGTGCAGGTTACAAGGGAATATCGCCTCCTTTAGCTTATGTCCTCGACGAGCTCCGTTTGGGATCATATGAAAATGCAAAGCTCTACAAGGAGCGTACAAAAAAATGGCACGACAAGCACGTGCAGATTCAGGAGTTCCAGAAAAGGGATCAAGTCCTTTTATACAATTCTCGTCTCCGTTTGTTCCCTGAGAAGTTGAAAAGTCGGTGGTCGGGACCACATACGGTCATCAATGCATATCCATCCGGGACCGTGGAAATCCAAAGTCTCGACAATACAATTCAAAAGGTAAATCACCGATTGAAAATCTAGCGAGGAGGAGCCCTCCCGCTCCATGACGAATCCACTTATTTACGGGCTCCCTAAAGCACGCATGCAAAAGTTGAGCTACTCCGACTATAAACGTAGCAGCGGTTTGCGTTTCTCGAACCTTTGTCTATATGTACTATATACGTTTCTTTTTCGCTTTTTTTTCTAGCAAAACAAAATCCCTTTTTATCCAAAGTTCACGCGGAGCGTGCATACGGCCAAGCCCCGCATGAACAAATCCCTGCTAATAAAAATGCACTAAAAGGCGTAGCATGCGGAGCGTACTCACATATACGCCCCGCGTGGAAACTGACCTGTAGGGTTTCTGTAAAATTACACTACACCTTTTTATTTTATGTTTTCGTGTTCTTGTTTTTGTTTTTGTTTTTAACTTACGACATTTTTGGAATTAACGTCTATTTTACTCACGCGGAGGGCCGTGCAACCCCGCACTAGTAGTTTGTTTTGCACTAACAAAAACAAAAATAAAAAGCAATAAAACAAAAAATAATTAAACTAAATTATTATTTCAAAAATTCTTCTGATACATCACCTCTCTCAGAAATAATTAAAAGTTTCGTTGTTTGTCCTTAAAAGTTAAAAACATTTAAATACAAAGGATCGGTCTAATTAAGAAGTTTAAGTCTTGGTTCTGAAGCTAGGGGATTTATGCATAGTCGAGATTAGCACTTAACAAAAGCAACGAGTCCTAACTCATAAGTTATCTCTATAGTGAAATTTAAAAAGGCAATAAAAACGGAATTTTTGAAAATTTTACGAGAACTTGAAAGTACACGATTAAACCTGAAATCAATGTGAAGTATTTTGAGCCTAAAAGAGTTCGCACGAGAACTCTATTTTTCTTCACAACATTTTGAGGGCTTTTGCTTCACTCAATTCATAAAGTTTGCATTAAATACGGGGTTAAGTACACTTGTTTTGGTAAAAAGGGCAATAGATGATAAAAAGAACCCACTTAGGCTAATTCTTTCTTAATTATTTTTCTTTGTTTTCATAAAACTCTAGGAAGCCCCCTCGAGCCCTATTAACCAACTTTTTTGCTAACACCCTTTTAACACGTAACCTTTTTTCCTCTTGTTCGAATACTAAAATCAAATGCATCAAAAAGCCCACCTATATTACAACCCCTGTCCGGGTTCATTTTTAATATTGTCCGACCATAATATAGGTGGAAAAACTCGAACATGCAACTCGGGATGACTTTGAGTAAGTACAAAGAAGAGCGTAAAAACACCAACCCACCAAAAATTGAGTGATAAGTGTGAAATACCTTGGTAAGGTACAATTAAGTCCTCAAAGAATAATCAATCCCCGTTAATATTGCCTATTAAGTTTGATCATGGAGGTTTCGAATAAGTTTTGGTCACTCGTCCGCTTACGTAAGTACTCATTGAAAACTTTTCGTAAAACCAACCGAAGGTTTGCTTCTTAATTGTCTCAATCCCTTGTCTTTCGATTTTCTTTATTTGAGGACAAGTAAAATTTTAAAGTCCGAGGAGGTTTATAGGGACGTTTTATCCCTATCTTTTATCATGATTTACGGTTTAATTTTGAGCTAATAATTAAGTTTAATTACAAAAATAAGTGTGTTTTCAAATAAATAATAAAATAAAAATAAAACTTATAGTTTTAAGAATTTCCTTTACTTTTGATTAAATTCAGAAAAATAAAACATCAAGCTAATTTGGTGCTCGTAAGTCGTATTTTACAGGTACGGGATAAAACGAACAGATAAAGGATTAGTGATTCGAAACACGCGGGGCGTAGAATGCCTCATGCATGGCGTGGCTTTCAGCTGTACAATTCCCACTAATTCACGACAGTCGATCTATGCATTCCCACAAGGTCAACACCAACCACGCGGGGCGTAAAGCAGAGCACGTGGGGCATGTAATGTGTGAAATAGTGACAATAGCTCCAGAGACTCAACTACGCGGGGCATCCCCAGATCTACATGGAGCGTCCCTAGATGTACGTGAGGCGTATAGGAGAAATTCTTCAATCTTGAGTTCCAGGAACTCAACCACGCGGGGTGTACCCAGGTCTATACGGAGCGTGGATGAGTCAACTCTTCTGAATTCAGTCCACGCGTAAGAAAAATCTTCTACGGGATGGGTAATTGCCAGACATGCGATGCGTGCTCATATCCATGTGGGGCGTGCCATGTGAAACCTGTATTTACAATGTGAATTCTTACTTGTAACTTGTGTATTTACGATTTTCCCCCCGAACTTGATGTGTATAAATAAGAGTGATTAGCACTCATTTCATTCATTCAGATTTTATGTAACAAAACTCTACCACCTTGAGAGCTTGTACATTTATTCCGTCACTCCGTCGAAGTTCTGTTCCATCCTCTTCCACCAAGCTCGAGAGTTCCACCTCCAAGACCTATGAGACAGCCTTGAGTCCGATTAGCTAGTTCCAAGGGCCAGTTCTTCTTCCTTTCTTACTTGCTAATTAGCTTGCACTCTTCCTATGTACTAGGCTTGGTTGTATTCCGCATTTACGCGTTCCACATTTATAATATATGATTCGCAATTTACGTTTCTCTATACGTGTTGATATTTATTGCTTGTTTTGATATTCGTAATTGATTATTGTATAGGGGGATGCGATTCCCGATACCTTTTGGGAGCCATATAGGTGCTGCCTTACTGGAATGGCACATCAGAAACCGTAGGAATTGACAAGCCACGGAACTTACGGGTCCTAGTTTCTGATCCCTCGCATTAGACTCGCCTTTAGGAGGAACCACGTAGTCTAAGTACTTCACGGGTCGGTCGGTCTACACGTAGTCGTCTTTGCAAGAGTAAATTATCAATCGTATATGTTCGGAGTTATTGTTTATTATATTTATAACTTATCGTCACCCATATCACTTCTTTGGAGTTTTGATTATATAAATCTGTCTCACCAGAGTTTAGGAGTATTTTGTAGTTGTCACCCAAACCAAACTAAAGTATTCATCGCTTAGATGACGAATAGAATCGAGTAGTTTAATACTTGTGGTTATAAATCCCGTGGATTCGATACCCGGTCTTAACCGGATTATTACTTGATACGACGGGGTATACTTGTCTCTACGTAGTAACGTCTAGTAGAGTTAAAGCACGTACAAAGACCTTAATCATAACGCACACACACGATAACTTATTCATCACACACTATACCACTAGACGCCGCGCTCATCAATGCTAAGAATTCATATATTTAGGGGATGATTCTCTGAACCAAAGTTATGGAAGTTGAAGCTTCTAGAAGCACAGATGAGATGTCCAATGAGGATGAGAAGAGGATCTCGGTATACTGAAGACCAAATCACAAGTATTCACTTATGTTATTTTAAACTAAAACCCTAAATGGAAATGGTAAAGTGATGTACCTTTTTAGGGAGTTGTGTTCTATCTTTGAGAAAGAATTTACAAATGTCAACCAGATGAATCGACCTCACAAAAGACGATGTTGACTGGATAATCAGAGCAATCGATCTAGATGTGGTGGTTGTAATGGTTAGAACTATTGGATAGGGGTGGTTGTAATGGTAAGAGAAGAGAGTGTTGAATGCATGGAAAATAGAGAAAGAAGCATAAATCTAAAATATTAATGATGATTGTTTGTAACGGAACTCCCAACTACATAGTTGAACAATATAATATAAGGTAAAGGCTATGCTTACTTTGTTTTTTACAAAGTAAGACAAAGTAAGCATTACTTTGTGTGTTTTCACCATTGGATTGATTTTATACTCCATCATTCAATGGTGAAAACACACCAAGTAACGGTACTTTGTAAAAAACAAAGTAACCATAGCGGGCACCTATAATATAATGGTCACTAGATAAAGCCATTACACAAAGTACATTTGAAATTGGCGTAGTGTTAACCTGTTATACCTTATAAATAGTCAATTCATCCTAGTTTTGATTGATTTATTTTTGCCACGTTTAATATATACTTTTTGTAATGCACTCAAAACACACCCATTACTAAATGTGCATTATTAATAATGTTTTTTCTACGAGTGAGGTACAAATTTAACTTTATGATTATTAGAGAAGAATAATTTTAGTATCCACATACGAAACATGTTTTGGGAAGGGTTTTATTATTTACCGCCTCAAATTACTTATCACCGCTCCTATTGGACAATTTTGCCCTTGGCATAAATTTTTTTCAAAATTGGAAAAAAAAATTAAGAGAAAATTCAAAATTTGGCCTAAACGGATGTGGCATACCGCCCGACCCATGGCGGGAACGGATATCGGGCGGTATGCAGCATCCGTTTAGGCCAAATTTTGAAATATGTAAAATCGTAAAATTTTTAGTGATATAAAATATTTAATCATTCATTTTTTTCTGACGAAAAATGAAAAATTCTCCTATTTTTTGTGATGAAAAATGTAAAATCGTCATGAAAAATATGTATTATTTTCCTGAGTTCTTTGATAGAAAGATGTAAATCTTAATATTTCCGATTCGTAATCATCCATTTTCGGGGTTCGGATTGTCACAAATCAATTATTTTCATAATTTCAATTATTATTGTTCGGGTTTATGATTTTGGAGAGAGAATTTTCAATTTTTGATCAAAATTATGAGAATGGCAAAAAAGTCCAAAAGAGATGGTGATAAGTAATTTGGGGGTGGTATTTAGTAGTTCACTTTGGGAAAGTCACACAAACATAGTCTAGATATGTAGTATGTTGAGTAAATAGGTTAAATATGTAAATGAGTCTCTCATACATTTGATCCAGTTTTAGTTAAATTTTTATTTTGCTAATTTTAGTTAATATTTATTCATGAACTTATATTATTGTTACGGGTTTTAATTCAAATTGTATAGTATTTTACAGGTTTTAATTAAAATTGTGTAGTTTGAACACATAACAGGTATTTACGGGTTTAATTGAATAGTTGACTAATTTTTTTGCCCTCCCGACACGCGGGCGTGTGGCTATCACGCCTCACCGTGTTGGCGGGCGTGATAGCCACACGCCCGTATGTCAGGAAGGCAAAAAAAAATAGCCTTTTCCCACCCTCAATCCATGAAAGGGCATTTTCGTCCTTTCACGGTGCTAGGGTGGAAATTTGAGGCTAGATATAACAACACCCTTTAAATTAGTAACTAGGACTATACCTAGAATTAAAATTATATAACTAATGCTATAATTAAGTGGGTAAAAATATAAATATAACTATAACTATATTTTAAATAAGAAAAAGTGATAATTAACCCAAACTCGAAATATTTAGACGATTCTTAAAAATAGCATGTGACTAACGAAAACTAAAAACACGTAGCGCTTTAGGGAGGCTTTTAAACCCTTCAGAAAATTACCTTCCAAGCTTTGGTCCAGTGTTAACATAGAGGTAGACTCCGACGAATGGCTCGAATAAGATCCGATAGCCGAAACCCGCGAACATGAACCGACTCCTTATCCCGTGCCCGAAATTCTTTGGAGTGTAGAACCTCGAAACAAAATGATAATTATTGTAGAATATGTCGTGCAAAAAGTAATGAATTTGCACTCCGTTTTCGCCAAGTTTCACTCACTCTCTTTTCTTTTCTTTCTTTCCTCACTCCCTCTCTCGCCTGCTTCCTCTCCTTCTCTTCTAGTTTTTGTTTTCTGTTTTCTTTCTGGAATTCACCTTCTTCTTTTCTTTTTCTTTTTTTTCCTTTTTTCTTCTTCAGCTCCCCTCACTTCTTATTCTTTTGATCTCCTCTCAAGAATCCCTCAGCTCTCAATTTCGTTTTTTTTTTTTTCCAGACTTTTTCCTCTCTGCTCTCTACCCTTTTATTTCTTATCTCCTTTTTTGAGATGACCCCCTTTTCAAAGTCAGAGTCCTCCCTCTACTATCAGTCTGCCAATCTTTTATTAGAACCCATTCCCTGAATTCTGTCCCTCTTGACCCTTTTTGTTTTCTTCAAACCACACCCACTCCTCTTAATTCGGTTACATTCCTCTTATATATCTGTTTTTTTTTTTTTTTTTTTTTTTGAGAAAACCGGACATTATTTTTTTAGTTTTTTCTTTTTAATAATAATAATAAAAATGACTAAAAATAATCCTAATAATTTAATCAGGAGTTCGTGTTTCGGATTTACGAGAGTCGGTCCATTTTCTTTGTTCGGTTTTTCCACATTTTTGGACTACTGAGATAAGGATCCGTTTCTAACCTTTTTTTATTGGATTTCGGACTGTGATTCTAACCTAAATGGAAATGGTAAAATGATGTACCTTTTTAGGGAGTTGTGTTCCATCTTTGAGAAAGAATTTACAAATGTCAACCAGATGAATCGATCTCACAAAACACGATGTTGACTGGATAATCAGAGCAATCGATCTACATGTGGTAGTTGTAATGGTTGGAGCTATTGGATACGGGTGGTTGTAATGGTAGGAGAAGAGAGTGTTGAATGCATGGAAAATAGAGAAAGAAGCGTGAATCTAAAATATTAATGATGATTGTTTGTAACGGAACTCTCAACTACATAGTTGATCAATATAATATAATGGTCACTAGATAAAGCCATTACACAAAGTACATTTGAAATTGGCGTAGTGTTAACCTGTTATAACTTATAAATAGTCAATTCATCTCGGTTTTGATTGATTTATTTTTGCCACGTTTAGTATATACTTTTTGTAATGCACTCAAAACACACCCATTACTAAATGTACATTATTAATAATGTTTTTTCTACAAGTGAGGTACAAATTTAACTTTATGATTATTGGGGAAGAATAAATTTAGTATGCACATAGGCAACATGTTTTGGGAAGGGTTTTGCTTTTCACCGCCCCAAATTACTTATCACCGCATTCATTGGACAATTTTGCCTTTGACATAAATTTATTTTCAAAATTGTGAAAAAAAATATTTGAGAGAAAATTCAAAATTTGGCCTAAACGGATGTGGCATACCGCCTGACCCATGGCGGGAACGGATATCGGGCGGTATGCCGCATCTGTTCTCGCCATGGGTCGGGCGGGATGCCGCATCCGTTCCCGCCATGGATCGGGCGGTATGCCGCATCCGTTTAAACCAAATTTTGAAATATGCAAAATCGTAAAATTTTTAGTGATGAAAAATACTAAAATCATTCAATTTTTTCTGACGAAAAATGAAAAATTCTCCTATTTTTTGTGACGAAAAATGTAAAATCGGCATGAAAAATATGTATTATTTTCATGAGGTCTTTGATAAAAATATGTAAATCTTAATGTTTATGACTCGTAATCATCCATTTTCGAGATTCGGATTGTCACACATCAATTATTTTCATACTTTTAGTTATTGTTGTTCGGGTTTATGATTTTGGAGAGAGAATTTTCAATTTTTGATCAAAATTATGAGAACGGCAAAAAAGTCCAAAAGGGGCGGTGATAAGTAATTTGAGGCGGTATTTAGCATTTCAATTTGGGAAAGTCACACAAACATAGTCTAGATATGTAGTATGTTGAGTAAATGGGTTAAATATGTAAATGAGCCTCCCGTTTGATCCAATTTTATAATTTTCCCCAATTTAAATTAGTAACTAGGACTATACCTAGAATTAAAATTATATAACTAATGCTATAATTAAGTGGGTAAAAATATAAATATAACTATAACTATATTTTAAATAAGAAAAAGTGATAATTAACCCAAACTCCAAATATTTAGACAATTCTAAAAATAGCATGTGACTAACAAAAACTAAAAACACGTAGCGTCTTAGGAGGCTTTTAAACCCTTCAGAAAATTACCTTTCAAGCTTTGGTCCAGTGTTAATATAGAGGTAGACTCCGACGAACGCCTCGAACGAGATCTGATAGCCGAAACCCACGCCGACTCCTTATCCCGTGCCCGAAATTCAAGAATCCCTCAGCTCTCAATTTCGTTTTTTTTTTTTCCCAGACTTTTTCCTCTCTGCTCTCTACCCTTCTATTTCTTATCTCCTTTTTTGAGATGACCCCCTTTTCAAAGTCAGAGTCCTCCCTCTACTATCAGTCCGCCAATCTTTTATTAGAACCCATCCCCTGAATTCTGTCCCTCTTGCCCCTTTTGTTTTCTTCAAACCACCCCCACTCCTCTTAATTCGGTTCCATTCCTCTTATTTATCTTCTTTTTTTTTTTTTTTGTAGAGAAAATCGGACATTATTTTTTTAGTTTTTTCTTTTTAATAATAATAAAATAACAATACTAATAAAAATGACTAAAAATAATCCTAATAATTTAAGCAGGAGCTCGTGTCTCGGATTTACGAGAGTCGGTCCATTCTCTTTGTTCGGGTTTTCCACATTTTTGGACTATTGAGACAAGGAGCCGTTTCTAACCTTTTTTTATTGGATTTCAGACTGTGATTCTGTACAACGCGGCGCGGGATCCACCTGCAACATACTGAGCAAAGGCAACTATAATTTCATCACGATGATCGAAAAAGTCTGTGCTCACAATCGTGTTCGGCTCGGCTCAATTTCTAAACAAGTCGAGCTTAAGCACGGTGAAACTGAGCTCGAATATTCGCGAAGCTCATGAGCAAACTCGATGTAATAATGTTCATGAACATTCTTGTGAGTATGCTTGGTTCGCTTATCTTTTTTAATAATAATATTTCTATAAATGGAGAAATGTAAAACAACATAGTTTTGTGTAAACTTTAGTTTTATAGATTTTAAAACTATGTAGTTTTGTGTTAAATAAATTTTAAATCAATATAAATGAGTTGTTCGCCAGTGAAGTTCATGAATTGAAATTAATTGACTGCTCACGAGCAAAACTCGTGAACTGGTAATGGAAACAATTGTGCCTCTATTTTCCATTAATTCAAATATCTGTATTACACAAGTATTTATAAATGAATTGATAGACTATATGTAATATACTGATCTGCGGCATCAGCATATCAGTTAGTAATACAAAATGCTTAAAATGAACTTTCCCGCCTATTTCTTTTTTTCTTCTGTGGCTAAATATTGCTCCTCTTACCATGATCTTCATCTTGAATTCCAACACCCTCCCCACAAGATGAAGGGTCAGTAGTAATGTCAACCAACTTCATTTTGTTTAAGGCATAAATCATCTGATTTGAAGTCAATGGTTTAGTTAGTAAATCTGCCACTTGACGTTCAGAATCAACATAAGGAGAATACAGAAAAGTAGCCTTCATGTAATCACGAACAATATGACAATCAATATCTACATGTTTTGTTTTTTCGTGAAAAACTGGGTTAGATGCTATGTGTATTGCATCATTATTATCAGAAAACAAGGGAATTGGAATTGCTGGTGTAAGCTATAATTTAGTTAAATATATGTAAGCCATTTAAGTTCGCAGGCTGCCATAGCCATTGCCCGATATTCTACCTCAGTAGAAGAATTGCTGATAGTACCCTGTTTTGAGCTTTCCAATAAGCAATTGATTCCCTTAGAAAAATACAGTAACCTGTCACAAACTTTTGAGACTCCCTACACACCTTGCCCAATCTGAGTCACAAAATCTAGTGAGATTAAGATCACTCTGTGAAGAATAAGACAATCCTTGTTTGTTGTGCCTTTTAAACACCTCAACACATGTTTAGTTACACTCATATGCAAATCAGTAGAATTCCCCATAAATTGACTCAACCGTTGAGTCGCATAAGAAATATCAGCTTAGTAAGGCCTAGGTAGAGTAATATGCCAATCATTCTTCAATATTGCTCAAGATTAGCACAGAATTCTGAAGGGTTTTTTAACCTCACATTACTTGGCAAAGGACTCGGAATGATTTGAGCATCATATAAAGCAACAACTTTAATTAGTTCCTAGATATATTTCTGTTGAGAAATTAGTATTCCAAGCTTAGACCTTACGAGTTCAATTCCCATAAAGAATTTAGCCATTCCTATGTCCTTTATAGTGAATGCCTTGTGTAATGATTTTTTAACCTCTCGTATTAACTCTTCTGATGTCCCTAAGATTAAAACATCATCAACATCCACAACTGCATATCTTTATTTGTAGAAGGAGAAGACAAAGCTAATGAAGAAGGAAAAGACAATAAAGTGACATCTTCCCGCATATCATCAAGTTTAAACTGTTCAAAAGAAACTGATGTCAACTGGTATAAGCATGCATTGGAGTGTACTACTGTTAACAAATGATTAGGAACCAGGTCCTGCATAACACAATATTTAGCAAAAAATCTGACCAGAATATGTGAATCCTGAAGTAGTTTTCCAACGGAGAGAAGACAATATTGGAATGAGGGGGAGATATAGGACATTTTTAAGCTATAAGTTATTTGCAAAATTTACTTTACCAATATAGAGGACCAATTGTGTGGAATTGTTAGGCATAAATACTCTCCTGGGTGGATTAAAATATTCCAAATCATGCATATAATCAAGAGAAGTACTCATATGAGTAGTTGCCCCTGAGTCAACTATCTAAGAATAAGTGACTGAAGAGGAATGTGTACCCGAACAAGCCCCTGCAAAGGCTGTGAAAGCTTTTACAGTTGTTGAAGGTGGATATATGTTATTATGGTTCCCCCATAAAACACGATGAACCTCTTTTTGAACCATATAATGCATTTGCTTGGTTCGATCATCCTTAGAATCTGAATCAGAACTCTCCAATAATATGGCCTCGTATGTCATGTATGACTCAACAACAATTTAACTAGTGGGTCCTCTTAAAGAATTAGATCCTAAGTTGTTATGCCTAGGTCCCTTATACTAAGGTGGATAACCTTTGAGATGGGAGCAAGAACCCTTGTCATGCTCGTCCTTGTTGTAATGGCTGCAATGTTTTCCTCCTTTAGACTTGTGTTTCTGGGATTTTTTCTTATCGTCAACAAAAAATCGAGATCATATGCTTACATTACTCACAAACGCAGATGAAGGTTGCATGTTGGATAACACATCTCTTTGTTTCTCCATTCTCAAAAACATCGAATATGCCTTATCAGTCGTATGTAAAGGATCCATAATGAGGATCTGGTCACAAATATGGTCATATTCTAGATTTCATCCAAAAAGAAACTGCATAAGTTTCTCTTCATTGAATAGAGTTTTTGCTGAAACTCTACTCTCGCCACACTTGCATAGTGGAAAAGGACGCAAGGCATTTAGTTCAGCCTATAGACATTTTAGTTTGTTGAAAAAATTCAACAATAGACATGCTACCCTGTGAGATCTGACTAATTTCTTTCCCGAGATGAAAGAGGAGAGGATTGTTGCTCTCTCCATAGCGATTCTCAGTTTCAAGCCATAAAGCTTGTGCAGTAGGTGCAACAAAAACACATCAACTAAATATTTAGATAAAGAGTTTATTATCCATGAAAAAACCATGTTATCATCCTCTTCCCATTTTAGAAACTCACCTGAGATAGTATCCTCAGGGTTTAGTATCTTTTAACACAAAAACTACTTTTCTTTTTGCGTGTAGCGCAATCATCATAAATCGCTTCCAAGAAATATAGTTTTTCCCATTTAAAGGATTACTAACAAGCAACAAACCTGGATTATCATGTCAATGCGATGATCTCCTCCTGAATTGATTCTGTCGTTTCCAGAGTTGTCCTTATCTGTATGCTTGTAGCGATTTCCATCTGCATTTTTGTTCGATGAATTCTCCGATCCATCCAATTTTGAACCTGAATCAGAATCGCCAGTGTTCAAAGTAACATGTAGGGAACTTCCGTGCAACATTGTAGAGAAGAAGTAGGGCTGTAAATGAGTTGAGCCGCTTATGAGCGGCTCAGTGGTCGGCTCGACTCAGATCGATTTGTAAATGAGCCACTCGTGAGCATGATTTACTGGCTCGATTCGTAAACAAGCCGGGCTTGAGCAAGTCAAAGCTCGCTTGAAAGCTCGATTAGAACATTTATGAATAAATTTTAGTTTTGTAGAAAATTGTATAGTTTTGTGTTAGTTTAAAAAAAATCTAAACTTAATATTATTTCATTTGTTATTAGATGACAAACATAATAAATGAGTAACAGACGAACTATTTGTAAACATCTTGTTTATTTATTCACGAACTTTGCTTGTGAGCTTATTTATACAAATAATTAAAGAGCTATTTGCGAGCAAACTTCATAAATATAATTAACGATTTACTCACAAACAATTGATAGTTAGATAATTTTCTTAATGAACCAAGTTCAAAGAGGATTTTGGACTTGAAACAAACTCGAAGCTCGACTCGAGCTCGTTTATTTTCTAATGTGCCGAGTCGAGCTTGAGTAAGCCAAAGCTCGACTCGGGCTCGAGCTCGTTAATTTTATAGTAAACCGAGATTGAGCAGACCAAAGCTCGGCTCGGTCCGGCTCGATTACAGTCTTAATAAGAATAAGAATTAGAGAAAAATAAAGAATGCAGAAAATTGGATCATGAACCACAGAGTTTTGATACCATAATAGAAACAATTGTGTCTCTATTTTTCATTAATTCAAAATATATGTACAATATATCTGAATTGATAGACTAAAATTTAATATACTGATTTTCCACATCAGCATATCTAGTAATACGAAATGCTTAAAATGAACTTTCGCACCTTTTTTTTTTTTTCTGTGGCTGAACATTACTTCTCTTACTATGGTCTTCATCTTGAATTCTAATAACTGACTCGTTAACAAACTCACGATTAACTACTTACGAACAAAATGTTAAACTCAACCTCAAGTTTATCAATTTTCTTCTGATGAGTCGAGCTGGAACAGGCTCTCGGCTCGGTTGAGTCCTAGGGAAAATGAAATGTTTGTCTTCATATCATTATTAATAATCTAGATTTTTTTTAAAGGAGACTAGATTTTGCATGAGCGAATTTTTATGAAATAAGGTAGTATGAAAACATAAATTGGTTAAAGTAATGATAACAAAATGGTATTTTTTTGTCATCTTCTGGTTCATACATCGATTGGGTAGATGAGCATTAACATATTAAGTTGAAATATTCAACTTCCTCAAAGTCTAATCTACAATTTGAAAATTTGTCCTCATCTTATTAACCTACTTATTATTATAAAAAAAGTTGAGCTAGTGTGATCATTAGTATATTCTCAAGTTATTTTGAACCTGAGAGGACATAACAGTAATTTAAAAATTCATAAGAAAGAAAACATACATTATTGACATTTAATTCTATAAAATTTTCTTAAGTAAATAATATTTTAGAATTAAATTATAACAATTTAATTTATATTTAATGATTTCTCAAGTTAAATGTGAATTTGGGAGATGTAATATTTTAAAAATGAGGAATACTATAAATACTAAAAGTCCGTTTATTTTACTTTACTGTTTGTTGTTGGAAACTGTTTTTTAAATTATCTACTTTTGTAAAATACTGTTTTTCAAGTGTAAAAGGCAAACAAGAGATCACTAATCAAACACCTAAAACTTTTTTTTTATAATAATGTTTAAACATTTCATTAAATGAAAATACAAGTACATCATGAAAATAGGGATAAAACCTTACACAAGCAAGGGCAAATGCCTAATACAACGTCCATAAAGGAAATAAAAAAGTTACAAAGAGAAAAAATAATCATAAAAAGTACAACTAAAACAATAAGAGGATAAAACTCGTACTTTTCATGAATCCAACTTCACGTGAAAGTCACTGCAAACCAATCGTCATCATTTAGTTTCTTCCGACTAACAGGATTTGAGTCTTTTTTACTGGTGCAACCCCGTAGATCCGTAGATCTACGTATAAAATAACGTGTTTCCGCTCTTGCTAAATCCGAAAAGAGTGTAAACAACTGAGATATAGCTAACAAATACAAATCAGATGGAGAAAATCCGATGAAAGTTATCGATCTACAACTGAAAACAAAATGAAACACTAAAACTCTTTATTTTGAAATGAAAATGCAAATATGAACATGAAAAGTAGTAACGAAACAACCCTTAAATTATTTAATATAGAAAACATGAAACAAACATCTTACAAGTAGTACAACAAACCTTAACTACAAACATCAAACATCAACCGTAAACATTTGGTAAATCAAACGGATCCTAACTAGACGGAAAACTAGACCGAATTTGGGGAAACAAGAGTCTCTAGGTAAGTAATGGTTTGAAACCCCTCCCAATTTATGTGATACTGAAAGGAACGGTGGGCTTCTGGATTGTGAAGTAGTAATCCTGTACCATCAAAATCAAATAAAACATTTCCATTCTTTGCTACCCATATTACTTCACACCATTGTTGACATCTTGGCATTCTCTGCTTTCTGAAACTATACCACTTTCTCCACGAAATCTCACTTCCATCTCTCTCCATTATCCATCCTTCATAACAATCTTGGTAGCAATCTGTACATACACATACATTCTCTCCAACTCTATGCATCTTTAAAGAATTCGATCCGAATTTTTTAGTTAAATCATCTGGAACTTCCACCATCTCCACGAATTTCTCCTCAGCCAAATCAAATGAAATGATGCCCAATTTTTCATTGGGATAATGTTCAATATGAACTAGCCAATACAGAAACCCATTTATAGAAATACATGAGCCATTGATAGAAATATTACTCTTCAAATCGTTGATTGATCTCCATGTGTTGCCCTTCAAATTGAACACCTCCATTTTAATCCCGCTTTCGCTAGAGGCGGCGGCGACACCTCTTACGACTTTGTAATCATCGAGATAGGAATCGTAGCCGAATCCTGAAAATACCTTATCGGACATTGATGAATCTCCAGGTGGCAACAACCTGGAATCTCCGGTGGTTGGGTTCCATACAATGATATCTGAATCGGAGTCGAGAGCTAAAGCGATTAAACCATTGCAAGATCCGATGAAGTCGAGTTCATCGGTAACAGCGTGTCGATAGGTGAGGTTTCTTGTTACAACATTATTACCATAGCAGTAAGCATCGTGATCTATGGATTGGAAAGGAGATTTAGGGAGACAGAGCCTATATCGATTAACACCGGTATCTTGCTTGGCATGACGGAGGTGGGCTTTAGCGAATTCGGGATTATTTGAGATTAAGGAAAGCCATGATGTGCAGACGCACTTGAATCGGAAAAGTGGCTTCGCCGGTAGCCGAGAAAGTATGTCGATGATGATTTCAGGTGGGAGATGTGGAAGGATACTAGACATTGCTTCTTCTTCCTTAGCTTCAAGTCAAAGTAGAAGAAATATATAGAGAAAAATTATGATTGTGTACAACAACAACAAAGCCTTAGTCTCGAAATGATTCGGGGTCGGCTAACATGAACCATCATATATAACCGTGAAATCAAGTCGTGTCAGCTACACAAATTCGCTCCCTCCACTCCTTCCTATCCACTACCATATTTTCCTCAATTTCCAATAAACTCATATCACCCTCGATCACCCTCCTCCAAGTTTGCTTAGGTCTTCCCCTACCCCTCACCACTACATCCCTTTGCCACTCTTCGGTTCTCCTAACCGGCGTATCAAGCGCTCTACGTCTCACATGGCCAAACCACCTTAGTCGGTTTTCTCTCATTTTATTCTCAATAGATGTGACCCCTACTTTTGTCCTAATTATTTCATTACTCACCCGATCCTTCCTCGTATGACCACACATCCATCTCAACATACGCATCTCCGCCATCGACATCTTATGGATGTGGCAGTGTTTCACTGCCCAACACTCCGTACCATATAACAATGTTGGTCTAATTGACGTCCGGTAGAATTTTCCCTTCAATCTATTAGGCATGCCGGGGTCACAAAGGAAACCCGAAGCACTCTTCCACTTCGACCAACCAGCTTTAATCCTATGAGCAACATCTCCATCTACTTCTCCATCCGTTTGGATAATAGATCCTAAATACCGGAAGCAATCCGAGGCCTGAACAACTCTCCCATCTAGGGTGATTGTCCCTGCCTCCCTACTCCTATGGCCGCTAAACTTACACTCCAAATATTCTGTCTTACTTCGGCTCAACTTAAAGCCTCTATATTCTAGAGTTTGTCTCCATAGTTCCAACTTCCTCTCTACTCCTTCTTTCGTCTCATCAACCAACACAATATCATCTGCAAACAGTATGCACCATGGTATACCATCTTGGAGTGAACTTGTTAGTTCATCCATAACGATGGCAAAAAGAAATGGGCCTAGTGCGGAACCTTGATGCACTCCAATCGTAATAGGGAACTCTTCAGTCTTCCCAACACTAGTACGTACACTCGTGCATGCTCCCTCATACATGTCCTTTATGATGTCAATATATTTCCGCGAAATGTCTTTCATTATCAAGACCCACCAAAGTACTTCCCTTGGTACCTTATCATATGCTTTCTCCAAGTCAATGAAAACCATATGCAAGTCTTTCTTCTTATTTCGATAGTGCTCCATTAATTGTCTCATTAGGTGGATGGCTTCCATAGTTGATCTTCCCGGCATAAAGCCAAACTGGCTTTCCGAGATCTTCACCGTCCTCCTTAGCCTTTGTTCGATCACTCGCTCCCAAAGTTTCATAGTGTGACTCATTAATTTGATTCCCCGATAGTTGGCACAATCTTGGACATCGCCTTTGTTCTTATACAAAGGGATTAAGA
Organism: Euphorbia lathyris; assembly: GCF_963576675.1. Classification (NCBI taxonomy): domain Eukaryota; kingdom Viridiplantae; phylum Streptophyta; class Magnoliopsida; order Malpighiales; family Euphorbiaceae; genus Euphorbia; species Euphorbia lathyris. Next base: position 97,251,585 of record NC_088910.1, read on the forward strand.
TACTTTTCCTCCATTCTGATGGCATTTTATTGTTTCTCCAAATTTTGTTGAAGAACATCGTCAACCATTCGATTCCTCTTTCTCCCAAACATCTCCAAATCTCAATAGGGATGCCATCCGGTCCTACTGCTTTCTTCAACTTCATCTTACTTAATGCCATTTTGACTTCACCCTTTTGAATTCTCCGCAGGCATTCATGATTTATCATATCGTGATGGATACTTATATCTCCAACATCTTGTCTGCGATCTCCATTAAATAAGTCATCAAAATAGGACCTCCATCGTTCCTTGATATCCTTATCTCCAACTAGGACTTTCTGGTCCACATCCTTCACACATTTAACTTTTCCGAAATCTCGCGTCTTCTTATCTCTCATCCGAGCAATTCTATATATGTCTCTTTCCCCTTATTTCGTATCCAATCTTGTATACAGATCTCGATTCACCTTTGCTCTAGCATCTCGTATGACCTTCTTTACTTTCCTTTTAGACTCTTTGTATTTTTCGTAGTTCTCATCACTCCTACATTTCCCCAATATTTTATAGGATTCTCGCTTACTCTTTACTGCCTGTCGTACTTCTTCTGTCCACCAAGATGTGTCCTTACCCGGTGGCATGCTACCTTTAGATTCCCCTAGAACTTCCTTTGCTACTTCCCTTATACTATGCTCCATCTTAGTCCATATCGAACCTATATCTAAATCCATATTACAAGTCCAAATATATTTTTTGGCCATCTCATCCACAAATTTTTGTTGATTCTCCCCTTGCAGTTTCCACCACTTAATCCTAGTCTCCACTTGTGGTGTTCGTTTTCTCATACATCTCCTACTTCGAAAATCAAGCACCACTACTCTATGTTGGGTTGTCGTACTCTCACCAGGGATCACCTTACAATCAATATAACTCGTTCTCCAAGCACTCCTTATTAAGAAGAAGTCAATTTGGCTCGCATTACCGCCACTCCGATAAGTCACTAAGTGGGATGTTCTCTTCATAAACCATGTGTTCATGATACTTAAGTCATAGGCTGATGCGAATTCCAAAATATCATTTCCTGCTTCATTCTTATCTCCAAAACCATACCCTTCATGAACACTCTCAAACCCATCTCGCCTAGAACCCACGTGTCCATTGAGATCACCCCCGAGTACCATTTTTTCATCCCTAGGAACCTGTTGCACCACTTCCTCTAGGTCCTCCCAAAAAGCTTGTCTGATAGAGACATCTAATCCTATTTGTGGCGCATATGCATTAATGACATTCACAACCCCATCCCCTATCACTAGCTTAACACTCATAATTCTATCGCTCTTCCTAGACACCGGTACTACATCATCAATATACTCCCTATCAATAAGAATACCTACTCCATTTCTACCCTTATCCTTTCCTAAGTACCAAAGCTTATAACCCCAAGGAGCTATCTCTTTAGCCTTGGCTCCAACCCACTTGGTTTCTTGTAAGCACATTATATTTATTCTCCTCCTCTTCATAACATCTACAATTTCAGCTAATCTTCCTGTCAAAGAACCTATGTTCCATGTCCCAAAGCGTAACCTACTACCCTTACCCCTACCCCTACCATTGCCGTGGACTAGCTTATTTACCCGCAACCCTTGCATATTTGACACCACCCCCGGGTCTTGGGGTGGCGCGCCGCTTCGGGGCGACGACCTAGCAACCCTTGCACATTTATCACTACACTCGGGTCTAGGAAGTGCAGCGCGTCGCTGAGTAGGGAACGCCCCAACGGTATTTATAGTATGGTTCATGTCATAAGATGTGGCTAAGTTTTACGCTGACCGCCACAAACCTACCGCAACCCTCCTCCTTTCTATGGGTGCTAATCATGTGGGATCAACTACACCAATTGTTAAATCATAAAACTTCTCTTCTTCCTTTCCCATCTTTCCGTCCAAATTTCATCATTTCAAGTTTCAAATTATTGTCTTGTGAGTATCTATTTAGAGTGGAAAGAATGCTACTCCACCGGATTAGATTTGATGTATTTTTCTTTATTATTATTATTTTTAGTCAGTTTCCATATGTTTTATCGGATATCTTTATCCATTTGAATTGTATTTACTCTCTATTATTCTTTCATTTATATCATTTTCGAATTTAGCAAGTGCGGAAGTGGTTTATCTGGTTCGTGGATCAATAGATCTACGTGGTTGCATCAAAAGAAATGACTCAGATCCGAATTTTCGAAATGACCTAAATACTGAAGATTGAATTGCATCTATTTTTCTGCAGATTTCGATTTACAATAAATATATGTTTTATTATCGTATTGTGTTTTTATATGTCTTTATGGTCTTTTTTACTCTTTATAGCCATTTTAGTCTTTCTAGATCTTACATTCCTTAGTGTTGTTTTATTGTTGTACTTATTGTATTTTAATCTAACGAAGTTATAGATGCTTTCTATGGTTACTTTGTTTTTTTGACAAAGTAAAATTACTTGGTGTGTTTTCACCATTAGATGATGGAGTATAAAATTAATCCAATGGTAAAAACACAAAAAGTAAGATTTACTTTGTAAAAAACAAAGTAAGCATAACTTTTAACCGAAGGTATAATCATGTTTATATATAAAAAAAAAACTACACCAATTGTCATTAGTTTGTACAATTTCAATAAAATTATTTTAATTGATTTTTTTTGAAACTTATTTTAATTGAATTTAAAATAATAATACAAAAAAGATGATGGGATACGAAAAACCAACCTTTGACTCTCTACCAATTAGGCTCGACGTAGGATAAAAGTGACATATTTGTCTTCGAATCATTATTAATTAACTATAAGTAGATTGCTTTTTGTTTTCTTTTCAAGGATTTTTTTTGTTTTCTTTTCAAGGATTATTGATTTAACTCCGCCTGTGAGGGTCACTTGGTAGCCTTTACAGTCGGTCTCAAACCCGGACAAAAAAGGAGGGTTGTGGTAGGTTTGTGATGGCCAGTGTAAAACTTAGCCATATCTTATGACATGAACCATAATATAAATATCGTTGAGGCGTTCCTTACTCAGCGACGCGCTGCACTTCCTAGACCCGGGTGTAGTGATAAACAGGGCCGATCCTGAGATTTTAGAGGCCTATGGGCGACTTATCAAGTGGGGCCCTAATAACTAAGTACAAGTAAAAAATAAAGTTGAAAAGTCAATTGTATAAAAGAATATTATTTAAAAATGATATTTTTTTTGTTACACGATCTAATAAAAATATTTCATATGAAAAAACATTTTATATTGCTTTAAATACCAAATTTCTTATATAAAATGATGTCTATGAGCATTTCTAGATGCAAAATTCTCAAATTTAATAAATTATGAAATTGTTCTAATGGATTTTATGATCTTCAGGACACAAAGCATGATAACAAAAAAATGAAAAACCAAATCTGAAAATTAACTCACTTAACGGGCTTTAGAGGCTAAGTTCTTGAAATTGGAAGATTTTGATGTGGTTCTCCTAAATTGCCTCTAAAGACCAAGTAAATCAGAATCTGATAGAGTTTTTCAAAGATAAAAAAAACTATTAGCAATTGGAAGTTTCATAATGAGGCGATAAGAGAACAAAATTGATTATATAACTGATGAACTGAAGATGAAGGATAATATTATCGTTCAATATTTTTTGCGATTGGAGTGTGTTTAAAAAAAGGAAAGATAAATCAGAAATTTTATTAGGATTGGTGGGGGAGAGATATAATTATGGAAAGACTCTGAGATAAATTAGGGAATTGATGTCTAATATTTTTTTTTTAGGAAATTTGGACAGAATTTGAGGTAAATTAGAAAATTTGGTAACTAATGCCCAAATTTTTAATTAAGTATAATTTTTTTTTAAATTGAATCTAATGCCAATATTTTTAATTTGGAAAGAATTTGATGATAATGTTTTTAATCAAAGTACATTTTTTTAAATTTAAGTATATTTTAAAAGCCTTAGAACTATATATTACTATAATTGGGCCCTCTCTCATCTTTGGGCCCTGGGCAGACGCCCCTCCTGCCCATGCTCAGGGACGGGCCTGGTGATAAATGTGCAAGGGTTGCTAGGTCGTCGCCCCGAAGCGGCGCGCCACCCCAGGACCCGGGGGTGGTGTCAAATATGCAAGGGTTGCGGGTAAATAAGCTAGTCCACGGTAATGGTAGGGGTAGGGGTAAGAGTAGTAGGTTACGCTTTGGGACATGGAACATAGGTTCTTTGACAGGAAGATTAGTTGAAATTGTAGATGTTATGAAGAGGAGGAGAATAAATATAATGTGCCTACAAGAAATCAAGTGGGTTGGAGCCAAGACTAGAGAGATAGCTCATTGGAGTTACAAGCTTTGGTACTCAAGAAAGGATAAGGGTAGAAATGGAGTAGTATTCTTATTGATAGGGAGTATATTAATGATATAGTAGCGGTGTCTAGGAAGAGCGATAGAATTATGAGTGTTAAGCTAGTGATAGAGGGTGAGGTTGTGAATGTCATTAGTGCATATGCGCCATAAATAGGATTAGATGTCTCTATAAGACAAGCTTTTTGGGAGGACTTAGAGGAAATGGTGCAACAGGTTCCTAGGGATGAAAAAAATGGTACTAGGGGGTGATCTCAATGGACACGTGGGTTCTAGGCGAGATGGGTTTGAGAGTGTTCATGGAGGGTATGGTTTTGGAGATAAGAATGAACTAGGAAATGATATTTTGGAATTCGCACCAGCCTATGACTTGAGTATCATGAACACATGGGTTATGAAGAGAACATCCCACTTAATGACTTCAGTTTATAATATAGTTTTCTTTTAACAATAATGAAAAAAAAACTTATCAAAATATATAGCTTTCATTTAACAATAATGAAAAAAAAACCTTGTCAAAATGAAACCATTTATTATATTTTTTATATTAGTTGTTTTGTATTATAATATCTACTCTCCGTTCCATTATAAGTCGTTTTAGTTTTTTAAGAATTTTTAATTTAATTTTTTGATTCAAGCATTAAATTTTTTTTGTCTTGATATATGTGTTTTTTAACATTCCAATACTTATTATCCAACCATTACATGAGAAATAATTTTTTTTTTTTAAATTAACCAATGTAAAATTCATTAATTAGGCTCTATATTAATTGTATTTCTTAATTTGTGTAAAAATCTCTAGAATGACTTACATTATGGGACGTAGATAGTAATTTTTTTCATACTTCTTTTATTATAGTTACAATAATGATTCGTTACTAAACTATTTTTAATAAATATTGTATTTATTCCGATTCTGATTATTAGAGAACCAAACAGCTTCAAAGAGAATTAATTCATATTCCAAATTGAACTAAACATATTAAATACATAGTTATTCCAATTCTGATTCCACCACATTTTGATTTCGAAATTTAGACCAACTTGTTCATGTTTTTTTGGTAGAAATAAAATTGATTTTTCTTGGAAAATTTTCTATTTCATTAAATATGTGCTTTTTGAAAATAATAAGAGTAAAATTTAGACTATCAAAGTTATAATAACAAAATGGTAATTTTGTCATTTTCTCATCAATGAAGTAAATGAGCATTTCTTAAAAAAAATGAGCATTGACATATTAGTTGACATCTTCAACTTTTCCGAAAATCTAATCTACAAATTGAAAATTTATAGTTTATGTTTTTTTTATAAAATGCTTATATATATATAATCTGGGAATGCGAATACAGCGATCCGAGCCCTTGCTGTCGAGGTGTGATTCTTTGGTTGTTCGTCTCTGCGCTGGGAAGGGTCCCTGCGGACACTCCGACGATCAAGACAGTTAGTAGCTCAAGAGAGTCTATTAATATTATGTATGAGAGTTAGAGAGAGTTACCCGTCCCCCCTATCTTGTTATGAGCTGTGTATTTATAGAGGGTGCTTGGGCCTTTGGACCCTTTTGGGCCTTGCGACCCTTCATTCATATCCCGAATCATGTAGTCCCCCCCGCCGAAGAGATAATTCGAGTATTTAATGCGAGATTGCAACTGTTTCTCGCCTAGGTAAATGGTGGACAACTGTCAGAGAAGTTCGTCGGATTAATTGAAGAAACCTTTGGGATTACTGCATGCGTTTTTTTTTGTTTGTAGCGCCGCATTAATTGCGTCTGTAATTAAATCCCCCGCATGCGCCGTAAATATTCCTTGAAAATATGCGCGGTGCCGGCGCTTTTTACCCTGCTGCTATAAATATTGGAGAAGGTAAGTAGAAAACTTCTTATTTCTTCCTATATTTTTCCTTGAGAGTACTTGCCGTTATTTTTGCTTGCTGTGGGTTCTGCCTTCCTTCTGTGATCGTGTCGGCCCTAAACCTCCTTTGATCGTGTTCTGCATATTTGGTGGTTATTTGACTAACGTTGTTCATCGGGAGATTCCTCGCGTCAGTTTGTCGTAACTTTTTCCTAAGGTTAGTCGTATAATTTCTTGGCTTTGTGTATTTCTTTGTTTTATTTCGTCTTTTCTGGGGAGGGGTATTATGTCAGAGGGTTCTTCACGGGGAGCCCTAAGCAGACTGCCACCGGTTACCCCTAGTGACTTCACGCTTCGTGACGCTTCGTGGACGCGAACAGTATCGCAAAAAAGGCGATCGGAGAAAGAGAGTGAAACTAGCGCAGTGGCTGGTGCGGCGAAAAAAAGAAAGAAGTCCGCTGTTCGTCCGCCGCCTGCTGTCGATCGCCCTGCAGGAGGCATTGCTGCCGGCGTTCTAGAGGTGGTAGTGGTTGTGCCGAAGGGTCTGATTACCGCGGAGCGGCCCCTTACCGCGATTTATGACGAAATGCGTGAGAGGGTGTGGACTCGATCTCCTGGGACTTCTAGTATTGAGGGTAAGCGCTTTAAGAGAGCCAAACATCCTAAGAGACCGAAATCCCTCGTAGTGGAGGATGCGTACAGTATAATCGTCTCAGCAGACCTACCGGCGATATCTGCGGTATACTGACTTGGGGATCCTTATGAATTGGTTGCGCTGGGCAAAGAACATCGAGCGCACTCTACGGGTGGCGCGAATGAGCTCATCGTTTACGAGGAACAGTTTGAATCGGGGATGCGGCTACCGCTCCTTCCCTTTTTTGTAGAAGTTCTGAAAGAATACGATCTGTGTCCCGGGCAAATACATCCGAACGGATGAAGGATGATGGTTACCTTCTATTCTCTGTGTCGATCTGCCGGGTATCGAGCAACAAGTCTTGTTTTTCACGAGTTCTTTAAACCAAACAAGGGGCACCGATCTCAGCATGTTACGTTCTCCCATCAGAAGTTCAAAGTGATCGGTGGTTTGAAAGATAAAGTATCCGAATACCGGCACCACTATTTTTTGGTGAGGAAACGCGACGGAGACTTTCCTTTCAGGGTGGTATGGAATGAAGACCCCATGGATTCCAGTCGATGGCTAAAAACCCGCCCGAAACTACCATTCGAAGAGAATCTGGTGAAATATTTGAAAGATCTCCCCTCAGATAAGGATCATAAGCAGGATGTAGATGAGTTAGCCCGTCATTTCCTGGCCGCTGGTTACTACATCTGGAACCAATGGCGGATGGCTCAACTTTCGGGGTGGTCGGCTGCGGATTTTGAGAAATGGAAACGGGGATATAACTTCAAAGCTGGAGAATTGGCGGAACTAGAGGCGATCTCGGTGAATGTTGCCGTTGTAGGTGAGGGGCTGGGGTTTTAACTTGCTTTGTGAATTATGTCGCACATAATGCTCTGTTGTGTATTCGCCATGCCTTATTGTTCCTCTTTCTTTTTATTTATTTATTTATTTGCAGGTCCAAGAGATCCCCGCGTTAGCATGGACTTTGATCCCAATGAATTCAGTGTTGGTCTGGAGACCGTTGATGAGGCATTCGGAGGAGCTTCGGGCTCATTGGCCTCATTTTCCTCGCTCGAGGATGCAAACCAAGTGGTGCAGAGTATGGGAGGGGTTCTTGATGCGCGAGAAGATGCTGAGGGAATAGTCGATGTCCCGCAAGGAAAACCCGTAAGTGATCCAGCTGCCAAGGAGCTCGAAGGCGATGCGGAGGTGATCACCATTGAAGAGGAAAAAGGCGGGAGTCCGAATCATGGGGTTCTTGCTCGAAAGCGAAAAAGGGTTACGGGGAAATCTGTTGATAAAACTGGGGCCGGGGAAGAGCTTGCCGGGAAAAATACGACTAGGGCCAGCGAGAGTGCCCGGAAATCCTGTACTGATGGCGGGACCGAGTTGTCTGCCGACGTGCCGGATCGGGTAGGAGATCATCCGAAAATGGTTAAGAGGATGGAAACAAAAATTTCCAAGTTCAGGGACTATGTCATGAATTTATCGGTGCACTCCGATATGATGACCTCCGATCTAGCTCGCGCGATGGCTCGTGTTGCCAGGGTTCCCGGGGAGCATCAACGGATGGATGGGGTTTTAAAAATGAACCTGGACCTGGAAACCCTATCGGCCCTTGGTGTGGTGGGTTTTCTTATCCGCACTTTTTTCCTAGATTTGTCTTTCATGATTTTTGTTTTTAACTTGAGTTATCTTATGCAGTCTATCCAGAATGCCACCAGGGTTTTTGACATGTGCGTTAATGATGATCAAATCTTTCGCGATATGGAAAACGCTCTGCGGAGATCTGTTGGCGATCTCGAGGATGCAAATAAGAAACTGGTAGCTGCGAGGGAGCTTTTGGAACGTCGTGGGGCTGAGATTACCGTTTTGTCCGAGAAACTGAAAGTAGAGACGGCCGGTCGAGTGGAGCTCGCCAAGAGGTTGACATAAGATGTCGAGGAGATTTGTGCTTATAGGGTGTTGCTCAAGATGGCTGTTGGGTGGACTCGCCGAGTGGCGTAGACTTTAAAGGAGAAAATGGGACAGGCGGCAGTGGTGTCCGTGAAGAACGACTCCCTTCGGCAACAATTGGAAGTCACGCGGAAGGAAGCTGCTGATCTTCGCGCTCTCACTGGTCAGTGCGAGGAGAAACTCATAAAGCTGGATCGTATGATGCTGATCACTGCTGCTTACTCCGCAGGTTATAAAATTCCTCCGGAGGTGATCTTTGCTCCGAATGTGTATGACAAAGCTGCTCAGGCGAAGGCTGTCGAATTCTGTGGTTGTTTCAAGAAGTAGTAGTAGGCAGTTGTATTTTGCTCATTTCAAAGATGTAATGATGACCCGTACAATCTGAATCTTTTTTGTGATCTTGTGGTATTTTGATTATTATCCTGCATGTTGATTTGATTGGAGTTCATTGTGATGTCTTTCACGTCTTTTCTTCGTCTTGCTATAAATAGGAGCCAGATTTTCGTTGTGGACTTGCAATTTCTCTTTTGTCTTATCTTTTTCTTCCTTAACTAAACTTTGCGGAGAAATGTCGCTTCGGGATGTTGTCGATCCAGCCCGTGTGTTGGAGGTGCAAAAGGAAATATCAGCGATGCCTCATCCCTATGTCTATTGTCCTCCGTATGAGGAGTATGACCTGGAAAGGAAGGTGAGGTATTCGTCCCCTGTTTGGATGAACCAGGACTGGGCCTCTCGAATGAGGAAAGTGGAGAGTGAGAACTTCATTCCCTATATAGGATCTATCACCGATTCCTATGAGGTATATATTAGCGTGCTCTCTTCGACAGAAAAGAAAATATGGTCTCATGAGGGCATCGGGTATCTCCAGCCCGATGAAACCGTCGCTCCGGTGCTCAATCCGCATCCTTCCTAGATAAAAAGGCTTCTAGCTGATGAAATGGAAAGGGTGATAAACTTGCCCCACGAGACGGAGTATCGGCGAGTAGGGTGTCATGCTTCGCCGATGCGTCCGTATGGGCCGACGTTCGTCGATCCCATCAAACCTCGAAGTGTGGTTTTCTTGGAGTTTGCGAGGCAGGGTAGTCTTGGTCCCATTCCTGATAATCCTAATCACCGTGTGACACATGTGGGCAAAGCTTTTTTATACCATAGGCAGAACAGTCATAATACCGATGAGTGTGTGGACTGGAGAGCGATGCATCAAGACTTGATGGACGAGGAAGCTATCCCGAACCCTGATTGTCCTCGATCTATCTGAATGTTGTTGGGTTTATTTATGCATTCGTTTGCAGCCGTAGGTATGTTTGTAATGGCTTTGTAGCAGGAGTGATCTTCTTGTAGTAGTTTGATATTCAGTTGTCCTTGTTTATGTAGTTAAAAAGTTTATGCCGACGGTATTACCTGGAGAAAATTTAGCTAGTGAGAAAAGAGATAATCGTTATTGATAAAAGGAAAGTCGGATGACGTTGCAAACGTTCGAGGTGCTTAAGAAGCCCTATTATAACCCTTGAATATTATGTGGAGATGCTCAAATGACAACATTCGGAAGCTCGAGGAGTCTTATGATATTATTTGTATGTTAAATGGAGCGAAGAACGTGACCGAGTTCTGCTCGCTCAAAATCGTTAACAATATGATATCGTTTAGACGATGTAGGAGGCGTTCGATATGATCGAAAAGCCTGTTGATAATATTTGAATGTTTTTGTTGGTGGAGAACGCGATAGAGTTCTGCTCGCTCAAAATCGTTAACAATATGATATCGTTTAGACGATGTAGGAGGCGTTCGATATGATCGAAAAGCCTGTTGATAATATTTGAATGTTTTTTTGGCGGAGAACGCGATAGAGTTCTGCTCGCCCAAAATCGCTAACAATATGATATTGTTAGACGATGTAGGAGGCGTTCAACATGATCGAAGAGCCTAATGATAACATTTGGATGTTTGCTGGCGGAGAACGCGATAGAGTTCTGCTCGCTCAAAATCGTTAACAATATGATATTGTTAGACGATGTAGGAGGCGTTCGACATGATCGAAGAGCCTGATGATAACATTTGGATGTTTTGTTGGCGGAGAACGCGATAGAGTTCTGCTCGCCCAAAATCGTTAACAATATGATATTGTTAGATGATGTAGGAGGCGTTCGACATGATCGAAGAGCCTCATGATAACATTTGGATGTTTTGTTGGCAGAGAACGCGATAGAGTTCTGCTCGCCCAAAATCGTTAACAATATGATATTGTTAGACGAAAAGACCAAAATATCTTCATTAATCATGATTCTCACGTACAAGCTATTGATAATATTTCTTTAACATTTGGATATTCCAGCTATTACCGTAGACCATCACGTCTAAAGAGGCGATCTTATACGCCCCGTTATGGAGAACAGTGTCGATCTTGTACGGCCCCTCCCATGATTGGCCGAGCTTCCCTTGAGCTAAAGGGGATTGCGCAGCTACGGCGTCTCGGAGTACAAGGTCTCCGACCTAAAAAGTGCGGGGGCGAACTCTTCTATCGTGATAGCGCGCGATGTTTTGCTTATGGGCCGTGATATGTAATAGAGCATTAAGGCGCTCCTCCTCCAGTCGGTCGCTGGCGTCTCTGAGCTCCGCGCTGTTGTCGATCTCTTCGAAACTTGTTTGTCGGGGGGAGCGAAGGATGACTTCAGATGGTGCCATTGCTTCTGCCCCATAAGCGAGGAAAAAGGGAGTGCGTCATGTTCCTGTATGAGGGGTGGTGCGGTATCACCATAGGATTGTCGTAATATGATCAGGCCACGCCCTGTCTTGGTCGGATAAACGCGCTTTTATTCCTCGAAGGAGCGTTCAGTTGCTTACCTCCGTGAGGCCGTTGCTCTGAGGGTGAGCTACCGACGTGTACCGTCCCTTGATGCCCCAGTCCGCGCAAAAATCGTGAAACTGACTGTAGTCGAATTGCTTCCCATTGTCAGTGATAAAGGAGTGAGGGACCCCAAATCGGTATATGATTGCTCGCTTGAGGAAATTGATAACATTGTCAGCGGTTATCTTGGCAAGGGCTTCGGCTTCGATCCATTTGGTAAAGTGATCGACCGCCACGATAACGAAACGCTTTTGTGCCAAAGCCATCGGGAAAGGGCCGAGCAGGTCGATGCCCCATACCGCGAATGGCCAAGGTGTGATGATACTTTTGAATGGAGCCGCGGGGGCGTGATGAGTATTGGCGTGTAGTTGACATGCCTGACAACTACGGACTAGACGCATTGCGTCGGAATCCATTGTCTGCCAGTAGAGCCTGTGGAGCCTGGCTTTCTTCGCAATTGTTCGGGCGCCCTGATGCGAGCTACAGACTCCCTGGTGAATTTCCTTAAGACAGTGATCCCCTTCTTCCTCAGATACACAGTGCAACCAAGGATGTGTGGTGGATTTTCGATAAAGTAAGCCATCATGCAATGCATAACACCAAGAACGCCAGACCACGAGGGATGCCTCTGTCCGATCTGCGGGGAGTGTTCCATTCTGAAGATATCTGATAATTGGGCTTCTCCATCCTCCTGCCGCGGCGTCTGTTGAGTCGATCTGCAGCGAGCTCTCGATGCGAATGGCCGGGGCGCCTGCGATTTCGATTAAGGTGAGCGGGTCATTGGACCGTTTGCCTGCTGCAAGAGTGGCGATAGCGTCCGCCTCCTTGTTCTCCTCTCGCGGTACTAGTACTAGGTCAAGGGTTACTCCTTTTGTCCTGAGGTCGTTGATCAGGGATGTGGCTAGGGCTAGGTACTGGCATATTGTTGGGCACTTTGCCTTGTAGGTGCCGCTGACATGGCTGACGACAAGCTTTGAGTCCGAGCATATCGTTAGTCGTCCGTTCACTATTGTTTTCGACAGCCGGAGAGCGGCGATCAAGGCCTCATATTCGGCCTGATTATTCGTGGTTGGAAAATTGAGTCGGACGGCATACCGCATGTGGAGATTGTCAGGTCCTTGAATGGCTATGCCAGCGCCTGCCCGTCCTAGAGCGCAGGACCCATCTATGCTCATAGTCTAGATGTCGTTAGTGCGAGCTGTTGTTGTCGTAGGTTTGGTGATAGAACAGCTGGTGAATTCGACGATAAAATCGGACAGTGCCTGAGCCTTGATCATCGTGCGGGGCTCAAAGCGTACGTCAAACTGAGAGAGCTGAACGGACCAGTTGGTGATACGTCCGGAAACCTCTGGTCTCTGGACGGCCTTTTTTAGCGGATAATTGGTTCTGACCACAACCGTATGCGCTTGGAAATATGGTCTCAGACGCTCTGAAGCTTGAGTGATGGCGAACATGGCTTTTTCAACCTCGGAGTATCGGACCTCAGCTCCCTTTAGCACTTTGCTAAGAAAGTAGATTGGAAAAAGTTCTGTCCCCTCTTCTTGAGTTAAAATGATTCCTACTGTTTCATCCGTGATGGTGAAGTATAAGTGAATGTCCTGCTCTGGTTTTGGCACTGAGAGCAGTGAGGGTGTTACGAGGAAGATTTTTATGGCGTTGAACGCAGCCTGGCAATCTGTAGACCACTTAAACGGATGCTCCTTCTTGATTGCTTTATAAAAGGGGAGACAACGCTGCGCCGAGCAGGAGATGAAACGTCCCAAAGCGATGATTCTTCCATTGAGTCTTTGAACCCCTTGCAGGTCGCGCGGTGGTTCCATTGCTAGAATGGCCTCGATTTTGGCGGGGTTAGGCTCGATGCCCTTCTCTGATACCACGCAACCCAGGAATTTACCACTGCGAATTCCGAAGAAACATTTTTCTGGGTTTAGCTTTAGGTTATAGGCTCTGAAGATTTTAAATACTTCTGCTAAATCTTGCGGATGGTCGCCCTCTTTGGTGCTCAGGACCACCATGTCATCGATATACACTTGTACCGTTTTGCCAATGAGGTGGGCGAACATCTTATCTACCAAATGCTGGTACGTGGCTCCCGCATTCTTTAACACGAAAGGCATCACATTGTAACAATATGTGCCTTCGTGCATAATGAAAGAGGTTTTCTCAGCGTCGACTGGGTCCAAAGGGATCTACTGGAAACCAGCGATGGCATCAAACTGAGATAAGATCTTGCGACCAGCAGTTTGATCTAGGAGTTGATCTATATTAGGCAGCGGATAAGAATCCTTCGGGCAAGCTTTATTGACATTCGTAAAATCTACACACATGCGGTACTTTCCGCTGGCTTTCTTTATAAGTACAACATTAGAAAGCTAGTCCGGATAGTTGACTTCGCGGATAAACTTTACAGCTATGAGTTTGTCAATCTCTGCCCTTACCGCTGCCTGCTTGTCCTTCACCTGTACTCGCATCCTCTGCTTCACAGGTTTGAAAGAGGGGTCGATGCTCAGCTTGTGTACTGCTTAATCAGATGAGACCCCCGTGATGTCTTCGGTGCACCAGGCGAACACATCCGAATGCTCTGCTAGGACCGCTTTGATCTCTTCGGCCAATGGGGAAGCGAGTCTCGTCCCCATCTTTACTATCTTGTTGTCCCCGAGGACACAGTCATCGACTGCTCGATGGGCACAAGATTGTAACCCCTCATGTCCATCAGACCATCCTCCAGGTAGAGCACTGTTCGAGGCTGAGTCGCCTCCCACTACAATCTTTTGGCCAGCATACGATCCCCTTGGATGGTGACCTTTCCACACGGAAGGGGCAAAGTCAAGCATAGTCCGGAGATATCCACCGTGGCCCTCAGGGCGGCCAGAAGAGGTCTTCCGATGATGGCATTATAGGCCAGGGGAATATCGACCACCACCCACTCTGCGGTATCCTCGATTTCCTCGACCCCTTCGGTGAAGATAGTTGGTAGTGCGATTATTCCTTTTACCGGCACTTCGATTTCTGAGAGGCCAACCAAAGGGAAAGTTCCGGCTCGGAGGGCAGAGTGAGTATTCTTCATCGCGCGGAGTGCCGCCCAGGTGAGCAAGTTCACCGAGCTCCCTGTGTCCACCAGCACTCGATGCGTCTTAAAACCTGCGATGCTGATGGTGACAACAAGGGCCTCCGAATGGCTGGTGCGGAGCGGCGGTTGCACCGTTAGTGTCTGTCCGATCGCCTTCCTTTTACGGGAGCTCTCGGGTGGGGCGGAAAGCGTTGGTGCTCCTTCCCTTATGACGTGTATTTCCCCATGGTACCTTGACCTCTTTGGCTCCTCTGCTCGTCCTACTTCCCGCTTCTTCGGGATTTGCTCCCTTTGCTGGCTCATCTTTGGCGGCGCGCCCTGCTCCATGATCCGCTCAATCTCCTTTTGTAGTTGATAGAAGTTTTCCATGGAATGTCCGGAAGACCTGTGATACTTGCAGTACTCTTTTTCTGCCCGGGTTTTTCCCTTATCGCTGGCCGGAACTTGCTGTGTGAATCGGCGAGGTTGATTCTGCACAGCGTAATGCACCTCCTTACCCCGGGATCGATCCCCCTTACGCTCCGAGTTGGCGCGGTCGGTTCGGGCCGAAAAAGGCATCAGGGCCTCCTTGCGGACTCGGGCCTCCTCACGCGGCTCCGGGATCGGCCTGCCTCTATCCTGCTTGTGCGTGTCGCCCTTTGCCTTGTCCCTTTCTGTCTCCTCATAGTCGATGGGCCGGTCACAGTCATCATACCTGACAAACGTCTGCGCTATGGTCATCAGCTCTTCGAAAGATCTTGGCATCTTTTGGAAACATTTCTGCTTTAGAGGCTCGCAAGTGGTCCCTTTTGCCAAGGCATCATGGGCCACCTCCAGGTTGAGGCCTTTAACTTGTGAGGCCATGTGATGAAACCTTGAGAGGAAATTGCACAGAGGCTCGGTTGTTCGCTGCTTGAGCCCGTTGAGATCCGAACTGATCTTCCTAACCTTCGCTGCTGCGGCAAACTGGGAGAGGAAAAGATCCTTTAGGAGATCAAAAGAATCAATTGATTCCGAGGCAAGTCCTCGATACCATTCCTGCGCGCTTGATGAGAGGGTGGTGGGGAAGACCTTGCACATGATGTCCTCATCCTTCGAGTATAAATTGATGATGCTCATGAACGATGCCACATGGTCGTTGGGATCCTCGGTCCCTAAATATTGGGTCAGTCGATGATCTTTCCAGTTGCGTGGGAACCTCATCTCGATGATCTTTTGCACCAGTGGTGTTTTGCTAGAGGTGATGCTCCCTCCCATCATGCCCCGATGGCCCTTTTGTTGAGAAAACGTTGAATCTTCAGTTCCAACAAGTCTTCGCCATTCGCGACTGCAGTCCCCTCTCGCCGCGCCTAGCCCTCACTGATCACAACGGCCCCGGCTCCTCTTCCCACGATGACCATCGGCCCTGCGGCCTGCTCTGGTAAAGTTCCCTCTTTCTGTATTTCTACCGCCTCTTTACGGTATTGCCAGATTTTGGCGTTCTCCTCCTGCAAATTTCTTTGCTGGTTTATGATCTTCATCTGAGCCGCCGTGTGTACGGCCTGGGTCGTTTGAAAACCTTGGATCTCGCTGAGGAGTTGAGTGGTGTTGAAGGTCTCCTCTTCTTCAGGGCTTACCTCCTCCATCAATGGCCCAAGGATTTTGGGGGAGATTGGAATGCTTAGGATCACGCCTTCGGCGTGCGTCATGGAGCTGGTCGCTCCTGTTTGGGGTACTGCAGTTAGTGCGGAGTCAGTAGGGGTCTGCATTTTGTTTGAAGCTCTGAAGTCACTTGTAATCCACCTTCACCGCACCAAATAATCTGGGAATGCGAATACAGCAATCCGAGCCCTTGCTGTCGAGGTGTGATTCTTTGGTTGTTCGTCCCTGCGCCGGGAAGGGTCCCTGCGGACACTCCGACGATCAAGACAGTTAGTAGCTCAAGAGAGTCTATTAATCTTATATATGAGAGTTAGAGAGAGTTACCCGTCCCCCTATCTTGTTATGAGCTGTGTATTTATAGAGGGTGCTTGGGCCTTTGGACCCTTTTGGGCCTTGGGGCCCTTCATTCATATCCCGAATCATGTATATAATTTCATTAGACGAAAAAAGTCCTAGTAGAAAATAGTAAGGAATAAAACCCCACACAAGTACAAGTTAAGATCTAATATAAAATCCACAAAAGAAATAAAAAGAATACAAAGAGTAAAACAAGCCATAAAATGTACTGTTAAAAAAAAGACGAGAAATATCATATTTCTCATGAATCCAGATCCGCATGAAAGCAGCTGCAAATCAATCGTCATCGTTTACTTTCTTCTGATCAATCAGATTTGAGTCATTTCTACTGGTGCAGCCTCATAGATCCACGAGATAATATGATTCTGCTCCTGCTAAACCCGAAAGAAAAAATAAATGAAAAATGTATAGATGGAAAATGCAAATCAAATGGAAAAAATCCGAGATATATATAGATTTCAACTAAAATGAGAACAATGATAAAGGAAAGAAACACTAGAAGTGTGAGGATAGAAACATAGATGAGAGGAATAAGAAGGAAGACAAGCTTCATTCTCTTACCTCCAAATAGATCTAATTACTTTTGTCAAATAAAAAAGGATAGGTATGCACCTGACGAAAGAAAAAAAAAAAGAGGAAACAAGTGGTATGGATGCTACAAGTTAGCATTGTTAGGCCTTGTCCTTTATTATTTAATTTAAATATCAATTAGTTCAATTCAGTAGCATTTAGTTCAGTTCAGTAATTAGTTTATTTGAATAACTTATCATTACTTATTAAAATTATAATTATTTTTTATAATTATTTATCATTATTATTATTGGAACCATTATTATTTTTATAAACCTTTTATTTTAATTATTACTATTTTTAAAAGATCATATTATTATTTCAATTTTAGTAGAATTCAATTTATTTCAGTAGCATTCAGTTCAGTTCAATTTTTTTTTTAAGTAAAAAAACATAGCCTTATCATGCTTAATTTAATTGAATGATGCTTTCAGTGGAAAATGAGATAGAGAGAAGCTTTTTGCAAGTAAGAGGTTTGATGTGGTTGCGAAAGAACTCTCTTCTTTATGTTTTGTTTAAATCGTTAAACAAAAAGATTTTGAAAACAATTGTGGGAATAAATTTATAGTTTATGTTATTATTGAATATTTCAGATTGATTATCCTTTTTGTGGTTTGACCCAATCTATTTATTATATATTTTTTGACTCTTTCGTGAGAAATGCAGGCGTGCCAAAGAATTATAGTATTTTTGAACTGTGAAAAACTGAGTGCGTCTACTAACTTCTAAAATCGAACGACTATTGGAAATAAAAGAGACTTTAAAATTTCATGAGGTTCTAATGATCAAAATGATACCAGACTAAGAAATACTTGAAGAACAAAATAAAATAAATTCAAAGAAAATGATGTGCTTTGATTGAAATTAAATTGAATGACTACAAACTGAGAAATAAAATTGAAAATGAAAAACTCAACTGCAAATTCTAAAAATGTTGAATTCTAGGGATAATTTGCTAGAGTTTTGCTTGAGTGTGTTGAATTATCTTTTTTTGTTCAGCGTGATTTCTGCCTTTTGTATATGTTGGAAGTAACTTTCTATTGTTTCTACCAATATACGTTCTCCATCATATTGAGTAACTGTTTCACTTTAACTTCCACGATTGATTAATACGGTCACTTTTTAACTTTCCTGCTTCTGGATCATAAAATACACAAAAAATATTAAATTGCCTTATGATCTCATAGGTTTACCTCAAGTATCCCCTGAAATTCACCTTATGAATTTGGTTTCCCCTGAGATACATTATAGGAAGTTGGTTTCCCTCGAGGTACACTTTAAGAAGTTGGTTTTTCCTGAGGTATACTATAGAAAGTTGGTTTCTCTCGAGGTACACTATAGAAAGTTGGTTTCCCTCGAGGTTCACTTTAAGAATGGGTTTTCCTCAAGGTTCACTTTAGGAAGTTGGTTTCCCCCGAAATACACTTTAGGAAGGTTGTTTCCTCCGAGATATATTCTAGGAAATTCTAAATGAACGATGCACCAGAGAAATATAAAAAATCCCTAAAATGAAAAGTTTCCTAAACAGTTCTAAGTAAAAGTTTCTTAAACAATTTTAAATAAAAGTTTTCTAAAAGAAAAAGTTTCTTTTATATAAAGTGCACAACAAAATATGTATTAGAAAACTTTATTTTTTGATGCAACACATATAAAAAAAATTTATTTAAAATTAAATAATTTACTCTTTTCTGACATTAAAAAGAATCGACATTTTTTTCGTGCCAAAAAAAAAGTATAAAGACTCCAAATAAAAAATTTTATTTTCGAGACTAATACAGTTAAAGTTTTGAATGAGAATTTTCTAGAAGGAAGAATAAGAGAGGCAGCCAAATACAATACAAAGGAGAGGAAATGAGAAAAAAATGTATATTCTAGGATTAGTTAAATATGTAGAATGGAAGATGATCTAAGCTATTGATATAAAGGAGACTAATGGATGTGATTGGTTCCAGATTAAGATTAGTAAAATAATTCGAAGAGCAAGAAAAATGTTATAGTTACAATTTTTTTTTTTTTTTTGGGAAGAAGACCTACCTAGCCGTATTAACTCGTTTCTTCTTCATCTATGTTTTTGGATTTTCTTCTCAGAAGATAAGTCAATTCTTTGTTTTGTTCTATCTCTTTTTTTTAATGAATATATTTTGTAGTGATCTACTACCGATACATTTGGTTGTTTCTTTTTTATTTATAGTTTTTTATTATATTTCTCTTTACGAGTGTTATCATGTTCTCCTTATAGAAAAACAGAAGAGTTTTGTTTATCATCACTAGGGATGGCAACGGGTAGGGTACCCGTGGGTAGTGTCAATCCCAAATCCTTACCCATTTATTTTTTAATTACCCGTACCCTTTCCATTACCCTAACGGGTATATGTTTTGCATCCCATACCCGTCCCATTTAATTCACGGGTACCCACGGGTACCCTTATCCATTAAAAATCAATAAATAAAACAAAAAATTTACAAATTTAACCAATATAAATTTAATAAATCATCCATCTAGAAATTGAACAAATTAAACCTTAATCAATAAAAATAAAATAGCTTAGTGGTATCACTTAATGGTCGAAAAATAAAAAGTTGGTGTTCAAATCTCACATCTAAAACGCAATAATATTTTTTAATATATAAAAAATTATGACGGGTAACGGGTACCGGGTACCATAAGGGGTCTTCCCATACCCGTCCCATTACCCTAATGGGTAATGATTTTGGTCCCGTACCCGTCCCATACCCTTTTATACAGGGTACGGGTAGTCCCATTAGGGTCGGGTAGTGCCGGGTACCCGCAGGTAGGGTACCCGTTGCCATCCCTAATCATCACATAGATTTAACTCACTGAAAAACCATGAAATCATTCCTGGATAATAAGATTATAAAGTCGATTCTGGATAAAGTGTGTTTCTCACCGTTGTGTCAAAAATAGTTTCAAGCACCGTTTATTCTTAATGTATTACGATCTATGATATTGAAGCTGCAGATTTAAACTTCTCTGATGTACTTACTGATTCTAATTTTTTAATTATTTATGTCGAGATACACTATTTTTTCCTATGAATGAAGCATTTATATTTCTTATAAAAAAAAATATATTTTTAACCTTAACCCAAATTAAGAACATTGCATATATACACATATTCATCTTAAGAGCATATTAGACATAAGATTTACCTCCTCACACAGAAAATTGCCTTCATTTTTTTGGTTAAAGAAAACAACTTAAACTTATTGCCTATGAGATAATAGAGAACCAATTTAAGTAATCAATTTTTATCTACATGTAGAAGTACATCATTTATTTAAATAGTTACATATTGTGATGATTTATGATTTGTCTTATAGCCGAATTTTGAATTCTTACATAACTTTTTCTGTTTTTTTAGTTATTATCTTGCTTGAATGGATCCTATATTAGACATAACTTAGGTTTTATTATTATATTTACAATTTTTTTATTTAATAAAATATTAACATCTTCTTAAAAAAGAAAAATGTGAATTGATGATTTGATTGAGAATTCTAAATATGTATATACAATGTTAAAACTATCTTCGCTAATTAACTGTTTGGTGTGATAATGTGGTTAGTTCATGTTTTTTTCTTTTGGAAGATGTGATTGCTTCATGTTATAATTAATTATGTATTTAATCATGTTAATTTCATCATTTATTAACCTACATATTTTGTATTATATTTATTATTTTATAAATAAAGTTAGAGCTATAGTAATGCCTCTCACAGATTTACTTTCAACTAAGGGTATACATTATTAATTTGGGTAAATAATTTATTAGTCTTCACATTTTTATCTAACACATTCTTTAGTCCTCCTATTTTAGGGCCTGTTTGGTTCAGCTGTTAGATAATAGATGTTGCGGTTGCTGTTAGCTATTTGCAGTTGCAGATTGTTACTGTTAGTTGTTTAATTACTAGTGTTTGGTAAAATTATATTGATCTGTTGCTGTTCGGATTTAAAATGTCTAAAATGGACATGTTTTAAATTAATCAACGATGAAATTATAAAAGGAAAAATGTGAAAAAATATCCATAACGTTTGCAACTAGGAATAATTTTACTTTAATGTCTAAAATGGTGCGATTTTACCCATAACGCTGGCAGCTAAGAGCAATTTTACCCATAACATTGACAAGTTGGGTCGATTTTAGATATTATTAGAAAACATAGATATTTTATTTCTTATTATACACCAATTGCACATACCAGTAGTTCTAAAAAAGAGATTTCATTTTTTTTGTGATTTAATAATAAAATTGAAAATTAATATTTATAAATTCGATGGAATATTGGAATTTTTTTTGTCCAACTGGAACAAAAGACAATATATTTTTTTAAAAAAAGTTCACGTCTAATCATATGTTTGTGATCTGTTACTAACGATGATAAAATGGTGCACATGTGAAGTATAGATGACAATATTCATGACTAAGAAGACAGTTTGATAAATTATTTCTCAAGTTGACTCAACTTGTCAATGTTACGGGTAAAATTGCCTTTGGCTGCCAAAATTAGGGATATAATTACACCATTTTAGACGTTAATGGTAAAATTGCTCCTAGCTATAAATGTTAAGAGTATTTTTACACCTTATCCTATTATAAAATAAAAAGTGTGTTATACAAATTAATAAAAATACTCTATATAAAAAATAAAAAAATTATTGAACGTAACAAAACCTTATTCTTCCGGTAATTATGTTGTAGAAATATAAATAATGTTATACAATAAACATATTATTTGGAAATAAGAAGAATAATTTTGTCAATAACAACTAACTACAAATAACTGTTTATGAAAAGCTCCGAATAGAAGCTTCTCGTGAAACGCTCCAAACTGCAGTTTCCAGAGAAAATGCTAAACGCTGCGGTTATATAAACCTAATCAAACGCTATATTTCCTACGGTTTGGAGTGAAACGCTAAACGCTCATCCGAAAAGCTGAAACAAACACCCTCTTAAAAAACACATTATGAGATCCCTACGTTTTTTCAATATTAACACCCTTTGATCATTTATCTTTTTTTTTTAGATTTTTAACCAAACATATCTTAGCTTTCAGGACATCCATAGTAAAATACAGAATGATCATGATATTTTTTTATTTTCTATCTATCTGTTTATACCAAATATAATGGTTAAAAATCTAAAAAAATAGACAAAAGGACCAAAGAGTTAATATTAACAAAATATAGAAATCTTATAATGTGTTTTCCAAAATAGAGACTAAACAGTGTTAGGTAAAAAATGGGGACTAATAAATTATTTACCCTTATTAATTTAATAATTCAATACAAATAAATAATTATATATACTTGTAATAAAATTTTAAATTAAATTTTTGATAACTTATCTTATATTTAACACTAGTTAATATAAATTTTCAAATTGAATGTGAATTTGAGAGATGAAATATTTTTGAAAAATGAGTGACTAAATTTTCATATTTTCAAAAAAAAAAAAAAAAACTTTATATACATATTTTTTAATAAAAGTACCGTGTATAGACGGTAAAGGCTATGCTTACTTTGTTTTTAACAAAGTAAGTCTTACTTTGTGTGTTTTCACCATTGGATTAATTTTATACTCCATCATCTAATGGTGAAAACACATCAAGTAATAATACTTTGTCAAAAACAAAGTAATCATAGAAGGCACCGTATATAGACTATAATCAGTATAAGATTTATAAAGAAAAAAAATAAAATAGAAAGAGCAATAAAAAAACTAAAAAAAAAAAAATATATATATATATATATATATTTTCAATAAAAATAAATATTACTAGTAATTGAAATTATTTAAAAATTATGCTTTGGGCGCAAGGAAAGAGCTTGGTCGACTCTCCACACGCATGTAAAATGTGAAGTCAACTAGAGGATAATTCCTTTCAAACAGGACCTTCTTTAAGCCGACTCGGCTTCAAATAATAAAGAAAAGAAGCAAAAACTAGAAATTCTTATTTCTGGATTTCAAAATTACACAAAAGAATCAGAAATCGAAAACTCTCTTTAGAATTTTAATCCCTTCAACGAAATCGTGCCTAAGAAGACGATTTCAACATCTCTTTCTCTTTCCGATTCTATAATTTTCCTGGAAAATGCATTCTTAGGTTTTCATTTCTATTTCCTATTTTTTCAGATTTAGTTTCCTGACTAAATCTGATTCGCCGGGGCAATGGACGCATCTAATGCCCGAGTTCATTCGTTTGGTCAGACTGAGATTAATTGGGACAAGTATGTATTTAGTATCCTATTCTGTTTTCTTTTTTTTTTTAAATATTTTCTTGTATTTTGTCAAATTCCTTTTTCTTTCCTGTATGATTCTACTGTCTTTTGATAAGTATCAATTTTTCTCAAGTTAGGGGGGTATTTTCCGTTAATTACGATTCTTTCTTGTTTGTTAGGGAGAAATGGGCCAAAATCATATATGAGATTAATTATTTACTTGTTTCTTCAGCTTTTCAAGAGTTTGTGGCGACTTTGTAACCGTTGTTTCTGATCGTTTCTTTTTCTATTTTCCCCCTATAAAATAATCAGTTTTCAATTGGTAAAATGTCAAGGTTTTAAGCGAACTGAATTTGCCGATGGATGTGAAGGAGGATGCTAATTGACGCACATTTGAAGTTGTCATGTGTATAACATTGAATAGAATTTAGAGTTCTGAATTTGAGGGCAGTGTGATATTTCTAGTTGGGTTTCTCCAACTGAAAGGCCACTACTCTTCCTCTGCTATCTTGGTATGAAAATGCTGGTAAAATGTAGTTCAACTCTTGTTGAAACTGCACTTATTTATTTATTCATTCTTGTTAGAAATATAATATACTCATAATTTCAACAGCAAGTAATTGAGTTGACAACTTCAGCAAAGAGCTATTAGCACTTGTGACCATATCATGTAAAATATGATGGAGCAGATTGAAATTTGGGAGGGAAAACAATTTATCGTCAGCAATGTTATATGTGGTTGTTCTTGATACCTTAATCTACTTACCAATTTGTTTTTTTGTTTTTTTGAGAGCTTAAATAGAAAAGCACTACATTCGTGATTCTGTCCTTTATGGCTCCCCTTTTATGTTATACTATTCAAACTGCACAGTAGTTTATTGTACTAAAGCTAATTTGGTTAATTAACCTGTCAACATGTTCTGTAATTTATTGTCAATGTCATTGTCATCTGAATTGGTATGTAATCCTCATATACATGCAGGTTTTGTATGTAATATTGCGAAATCAAACATGAATTGATTATTTGTATCATCTAATTTTAACTTCAGATTGTAGAGAAGATGTTTTTGTCATGTCCGCTGCATATGGTTAATTGCATATAACATTTACTTATGAGTAGAATGATATACAACTCAGTTGGTCTTTGCTTTCTAGCAGATGAATACAGATAACAATGTAATATGTATGGATGAACATTCTTAAATTGTTCCTTCTAGGAATATCGACCCAGTTTTCCTTACTTTTGAGGTCCCTGCTTGTCGTTATGCTGGATGCTTGATATTTATCCTTCTGGCCATTGATTGTTTTACTGGATTTCATAAACCTGCATCGCTCATCTACTTATTAGTTCCATCTTTTTCTTGCAGGCTTGATAAGACTAAGTTTTATGTTGTAGGAGCTGGCCTCTTTACAGGGATTACAGTGGCATTGTATCCAGTATCTGTTGTAAAAACCAGGCTTCAGGTTGCCACAAAAGATACTGCTGAGAGAAGTGCATTTTCTGTTGCTAGAGGAATACTAAAAACTGATGGTGTACCTGGTCTCTACAGAGGATTTGGTACAGTTATCACTGGTGCAATTCCTGCCAGGATTATCTTTCTTACTGCTTTGGAGACAACAAAAATAGCAGCTTTCAAGATAGTTGAACCATTTAAGCTATCTGAACCTTCACAAGCAGCTATAGCAAATGGTTTTGCTGGCATGACAGCATCACTTTGTTCTCAGGGTGTCTTTGTTCCAATTGATGTGGTAAGTGTTTCTTGTGCACATTCAGACATTCATCCTCGAGTAAATAAAAGAAATAAATTCATGTTTGTCTTATTGATTATGCTTGCTTTCCTAGCTTACTATCCTTTAGTTTCCTTTCTTTACTTTCCATAAGAAAAGAAATGTGCAGAAATTGCTGAGTTTCTTTGAGCAATTTTGTTGAGTTCCTTTGTATTGGGTTTCTTCAGGTGAGCCAAAAGTTGATGGTGCAAGGATATTCTGGTCATGCAAAGTATAATGGTGGTCTGGATGTTGCTCGTACAATCCTAAAGTCTGATGGTATTCGAGGATTTTACAGGGGCTTTGGCCTATCTGTACTAACATATTCCCCATCTAGTGCCGTATGGTGGGCGAGTTATGGGTCAAGCCAACGTGTCATTTGGAGGTAGATCCTTGCTTGTTTATCGTTAAACATATTAAATAACTCAAATATTTTAGCAACATACCCTTAGTAGGAACGTTTTATTGCTCTTGATATTTCATGCCCATAATTACTGCCTGTGTGCCTGGATAGTATAAAAGTTGGTGTAATGTTGCCTAAATCATGGGTAGTTTGACCTCAAACAACGGCATGATACTTAAATTAAGGATTCCAATTATAGTGGAAGGGTGTGATTGTGGTTGTGATTCATGTTACCTAAATCTACTGTCCTTCAACTTATCACAACCATTTAGTTGTCCTCCAATTTCAAGTGTACTTAAAATCATTAAACTTCCACTTTGGTATTAGTATAATCCTCTTTATCCCTTCTGTAACCTCAATATAGTACTAAGCAGACCGGTGAAGAATCTCTCTGCATGATAATTATTGTTGATGTACTCAGGCTGTCATGCATCATATCAGCTCTGATTTTTATATCAGAGTAAACAGTGAGATAGTGGTGTTATATCTCACAAAAAGATCAAAGTGCGGAGGAGTGTAGTAAGAACGTAAACTAATCTGTTGGGGGATTGTACCTGAGCAACTTGTGTTGGTCATAATGTAAAAACATGTAAGAGGGCCGACTGTTATTAAAATGAGCTTTTGATGATTTATTTTGTTAAGTGATAAGTTGAGAGACGTGATATTTACTTGACAAATATTTGTTGTTGGGTTATATACATACTGACCAACAGTCTAAGCTGCATGCATGTTTCAAGAGTGTGTTTGTTTGGAGGGATAGGAAGGAGGATGGACGAAAAAGTTTGATGTATCTACACCAGTGAAATGTATCAACCTTTTCATTCATCCTCCCTCCAGTCCCTCCAAACAAAGATACCGTTAGAATGATTACCAAGCTATTGACCTTCTGATAGAGATCGGGCTAACAGGGCTAATGTGCTGGACCTTAATCAAGGGAAGCCCAAAGTGTGGAGAGTATACACAAGGAGGAGCAAGGGTAATACAGGGCATATTGGTAATTAACAGTAGGAGTTAGTTATTTTGGAATTGATGAGCTGTAAAGGGAATAGGGAGTATAAGAGCATGTGTCAGGGATCCTTTAGGGTATTGAGAATATTGTTATCGGTAATGGCTGCTTAGTGCAGAGGCTCTACTTTTGGGTAGAGAGGGGAATTGAGAGTTCTCAATTCATTTATCTTTCCAGCTTTTCTTCTTCTATTTGTTTCCTACCTTTTTATATCAAAGAATATCAGCATCAGTTGCTCTATAAGTGTTTGTGTGAACTGTCATTGAGAAATACTTACTTGTTGTGAGGTTGTGTATCTGTATTTTCTATCAAATTGGTCCGACCTGCCGGATCCGGAGAGATGGGGAAGATTGTCGATGGTGCACTTCAGGCAAGGATAGAAAATCACGATGAGATGTTAGACACCATGGAAACACAGCTGGATGATGTGAAACGCTCTGTTTCCTCCATTCAACAAAACATGGAGGCTGAACACCAGCGTAATTTAGGTCGGGATGAGAAGTTCGACTTACTCCAACAGGATATGCGAGAATTGAGGATTCTATTAACAAGTGTTGTGAAGCAGTTGGGAAAACGACCCATGGGAGAAAAAGAAGAGGACCCAAAAATTTCAGAGCACAGGGAACCGACTGTAACTCAGGTGCAAACTAGTGGTTCTCATGGACGCTTCTCTCATCAGGGCTCTCCTCAGGGACAATCTTACCCTCAAACAGCACCAGAAATGAGGTTTGTCATGAGACCTAATCACTTTCCCGATTCTAATTTCTCTCTTCAGAAGGTTAAGTTGCCAGCGTTCTCTGGCCACGATCCCCGAGGTTGGATTACCAAGGCCGAATTATATTTCAGCGTCAATGAGATTCCACCACATCGTCGTCTACCAAATGCGCAGATGTGTATGGATGGTCCAGCCATTCATTGGTTTTCTATTTTGCAGAGTTCTTTTCCGGCAATTCAATGGGAGCAGTTCAAGGTTGAACTCATGAGTAGATTCAGTTGTGTCACCATGTACAACGCACAGGAAGAACTCGCGGCACTGCAACAGACGGGAACGATATCGGAATACATCGATGCCTTTGAATTAATTGCATCTCAGTTGAACACCCAGCCCCATGAGGATTATCTCGGTTTATTCATCAATGGATTACGAAAAGAAATCAAGGGTTGGGTCAGGATCATGCGGCCGGCCACTAGGGTTGATGCTATGCGGATGGCGAGAGATGTAGAATCCTCCAATTTAGTGCCGCCGATGACAAGTGCGCAGAAGGGAACGATGATTCATTATCAAGGGGGTGACGTTCGACGTGTTGCTTCTGGGCATGTAACCACCAGCACGTGGCATCATAACCCACAAACATATGGGACCCGTGACAAATATGGTGTGGATAAAAAATTTGGGTATGACCCAAAAACCCATGGAGCCTCCACTAATCTCGAATACCCAGAACACAAAATTCTTCCTATTTCATCTAAATCTAACGATCGGCCAACCCATGACCGTCAAATAGGAATGCGCGAGATGGAAGAGCGCCGGCGACGCGGGCTATGTTTCAAGTGTGGTTTAAAATATAGTCCCCAACACCGCTGTACAGAAGGTAGTCTGCGTCTCATTGTCATTGATGAAACGGAGTCAGATGAGGAAGGTCACGAGCAGTTTGTAGATGCGCCGGAACCAGGGGTGGAAGAAGGCGAGTGCTGCCGTCTAGAATTGAACGCCCTCACCGGCCAGTTCGTATTGTCAGGGTCAACAATGAAGTTCCAGGGAGAATTACAGGGGATTCCAGTTGTCGTTATGGTAGATTCTGGGGCCTCACATAATTTTATTTCCTCTCGATTGGTGCAAGCCTTAGGGCTGCCATGTGTTACTGTGGCACCAATTGGAATACAGTTAGGAGATGGGCATCGCCTCGTTATCACTCGACAATGTCAATCACTCTCTTTAACTCTCAATATGATGAGTTGTACTGTGGAAGCTCTGGTGTTAGAGTTGGGAAGTCTGGACATGATATTGGGAATGGCTTGGCTACGTACTTTGGGGGTTGTAGTTCATGATTGGGATTTACAATTGATGAAATTCACACATGAGGGAAAATCTGTGGTTTTGCAGGGCCAAAAGGATCATGAGCAATCTTCTGCTTCTTTACATACCTGGTTGCAGGGCACACAAGGGGGCCTGTTCAAAGCAGAAGTCGTGACTCCGGGGGAATTGACTACACAACAGGAACATGCATTGACATCCGTTCTGACGCAATGGCAATCGGTTTTTCAAGACCCTCAAGGCCTTCCCCCACAGCGACAACATGATCATGCCATTAACCTCAAACCAGGAGCAGGACCGATTAGCTTACGGCCTTATCGGTACCCCCACACACAGAAAGAAGAGATTGAACGACAAGTGGCCGAGATGCTGCAACAGGGGGTAATTCGCTCTAGCTCCAGTGCCTATTCTAGCCCGGTGTTATTAGTTAAAAAGAAAGATCAGTCATGGCGGTTGTGCATTGATTATCGGGAATTGAATAAGGTCGCCATCCCAGATAAATACCCCATTCCAGTGGTAGAGGAATTGTTGGATGAGTTGAGTGGTTCTCAATATTTTACTAAAATCGACTTAAAATCCGAATACCACCAGATCCGTATACGGCTTGGAGACGAAGAGAAAACAACATTCAGGACTCATGACGGCCATTATGAGTTTTTGGTCATGCCTTTCGGGCTCACCAACGCTCCCTCTACTTTTCAAAGTGTGATGAATGAACTGTTTCGGCCATGGTTACGGAAGTTTGTATTGGTGTTTTTTGATGATATCTTGGTTTTCAGCTCGTCTTGGGAGCCCCATATCACTCATGTTTCGCGAGTGCTACAGGTTTTGGACTCACATGGGTTTAAAGCTAATAAGAAGAAGTGTTCATTTGGACAGTCAGAGGTTGAGTATTTGGGGCATGTAGTGTCTGCACAGGGTGTTGCTATGGATCCTCAGAAAATTAGTGCTGTTCAACAGTGGCCTTTCTCTCATAACGTGAAGGGTGTTCGTGGTTTTCTGGGATTAACGGGCTATTATAGAAAGTTTATCCGTGATTATGGGAAGTTGGCACGACCACTTGCAGAATTGACAAAGAAGAACAATTTTCAGTGGAATTCTCACACTCAGCTTGCTTTTACCATTCTCAAGGAGAAGTTGAGTACTGCCCCGGTTTTGGCTCTACCCAATTTTTCTCAACCTTTTTCTATCGAATGTGATGCCTCGGGTACTGGTATCGGAGCTGTTCTGCGACAACAGAAACAACCAGTAGCCTATTTCAGTAAAGCCTTATCAGAGAGAACCCTGGCTAAATCCACATATGAAAAAGAATTACTCGGGCAACGCTTTCGTCACTTGCTTACCCAACGCATTACTGCAGCTGATCAACAGAACTGGCTGGCCAAACTGATGGGGTATCAATTCGACATTTTTTACAAACCAGGATCACATAATGGGGCTGCTGATGCGTTATCTCGACAACAGGAAGGAGGAGAATGTATGACTTTAGTGTCTACTCCAATGTGGCCTGATGGGAAGAAATTATTGGCTGAAAGTCAAAATGATGCTCATCTACAATCAATTGTTTCTGCTCTTACCAGTGATCCTCAAAGCAAGCCAGGCTACCATCTCAAAAATGGTATATTATACCACAAGGGCAGGTTAGTGATACCCGCTACTTCCAAGTGGATTCCAACCCTCACCGAATTTCACAGTACACCAATAGGGGGACACTCCGGCTACTACCGAACTTATAGGAGAATGGCAGCCAACATGTATTGGGTGGGGATGGTAAAGACTATAAAGGAATTTGTCCAAACTTGTGATACCGACTTCTACTTTAGCACCTGGGGGCCTTTTACAACCACTCCCTATCCCGGACGTCGTTTGGGATGAGATTTCAATGGATTTTGTGACAGGGCTGCCTAAATCTCGAGGTTTTGAGGCTGTTATGGTTGTGGTCGACCGCCTATCAAAATATAGCCATTTTGTGGCCCTCCGCCACCCGTATACAGCTCGTTCAATTGCCGAGACGTTTATGAAGGAAGTGGTTCGTTTACATGGTATCCCAAGTTCAATTATTAGTGACCGTGACCCGCTGTTTCTTAGCAAATTTTGGCAAGAAATCTTCAAGTTTCAAGGCACCAGTCTACGTTTCAGTTCAGCTTACCACCCAGAGACGGATGGCCAGACTGAGGTAATTAATCGTTGCCTTGAATCTTACTTTCGTTGCTTTGCTGCTGAACAACCTAAATCTTGGAGTCATTGGTTAGCATGGGCTGAATATTGGTATAACACCACTCACCACTGTTCTACGGGTATGACCCCTTTTGAGGTTGTGTATGGCCGTAAACCTCCCACTATCACGCAGTTTATTCCCGGGGAGATTAAAGTAGAAGCAGTGGCACGTGAATTACATGATCGAGATGAAGCACTTCGTCAATTAAAGCGTCACTTGTGGCACTCTCAACAACAAATGAAGCTCAGTGCTGATAAAAAAAGACGTTCCGTCGAGTTTGCGGTAGGCGATTGGGTCTTTCTTAAACTCCGCCCCCATCGACAGCAATCTGTGGCCCGTCGTATCTGTCCTAAGCTCGCTCCTCGATTTTATGGTCCCTATCCCATTCTGGAACGCGTGGGAGCAGTGGCTTACAAGTTACAACTACCGCCTTCTAGCAAAATCCATCCGGTGTTCCATGTCTCACTGCTCAAGCGAGCTTTGGGCAATCAACAGACTGTGGTCCCTTCTCTTCCCTCGGAATTGGAGTTGGACGATTCTGAGATGTCCCTCCCTGCAGCGATCCTGGCCAAACGGATTGTCCAAAAACATGGGGATACCATTTCCCAATGGCTGATTCAGTGGAAGAATAAACCAATTGACAGTGCTACATGGGAAGATGAGTTTACAATTCAGGCTGAATTTCCAACCATTAGTCTTGAGGAGAAGACTGCTTTTGAGGAAGGCGGTATTGATAGAGATCGGGCTAACAGGGCTAATGTGCTGGACCTTAATCAAGGGAAGCCCAAAGTGTGGAGAGTATACACAAGGAGGAGCAAGGGTAATACAGGGCATATTGGTAATTAACAGTAGGAGTTAGTTATTTTGGAATTGATGAGCTGTAAAGGGAATAGGGAGTATAAGAGCATGTGTCAGGGATCCTTTAGGGTATTGAGAATATAGTTATCGGTAATGGCTGCTTAGTGCAGAGGCTCTACTTTTGGGTAGAGAGGGGAATTGAGAGTTCTCAATTCATTTATCTTTCCTGCTTTTCTTCTTCTATTTGTTTCCTACCTTTTTATATCAAAGAATATCAGCATCAGTTGCTCTATAAGTGTTTGTGTGAACTGTCATTGAGAAATACTTACTTGTTGTGAGGTTGTGTATCTGTATTTTCTATCACCTTCTTACAAACCATGTACATTTTCCGATTTTCGTTTTGTTTCTGATTGTGTGATCCAAATAATGGGTAGATTCTTAGGCAATGGTAGTGACATTGAGGGCGCTCCTCCTAGCTCATCGAAGATAGTTTTAGTTCAGGCGATTGGAGGAATTATTGCCGGAGCATCAGCTTCTTGCATTACGACTCCATTGGATACAATCAAAACACGCTTACAGGTACTGTTAGAATATTTGACATTCAGCTCTTTTGTTCATCCGATTATCTATTATATCTGTAATGTTTCTGTTATCTTTTAGATGTCTTTTCCTCTTTATTTGAAGTCAGTCAAGATATCCATTTGGATGAAAATGAGCCCCGATATTTGCAAGTCTTGTGTAAGCACACTAGTAAACTAGTGTTCACATATAACTATTTTCTGACTACATATTGACCAATGAAATAGTACTTCTGTTTCACTTTTTCCTTACCTGAGGAACTGTGGTTGTCTTTAATCAAATTGTAAGTGAACATGACCAGTATGAACACTTGAATGTGCACATTATGGTTCTGTGTGTTTCAATTCTGTTATGTTCACACACCAAAAAAAGAAAAGAGAAAAAGAGATGCAAGGAATGCTCTTTACTGGTGATATTGGCTGGATGGATTAATAAATAACCAACAGTAGTAGGATTACTTCATTCAAGCCGGAAAGGATAGCTATGAACTGCTAAAACCATCTCCTTTAAAATTCAAATGGAAGGTTGCGCTCTTCTATTCTGTTCTGTCCACTTTAGAGCTTTCAAATTCTCTTGGCTTATGCATGGACTACCTGGTGCTGTTATTATATTTCTGTATCTACTAATTAGTTTTTTGAACTATATAGGTGATGGGACAAGGAAAGAAAAGCACTGCAAGACAAGTTGTTAAAAACTTGATTAAGGATGATGGTTGGACAGGTTTCTACAAGGGGATCGGTCCAAGATTTTTCAGTATGTCTGCATGGGGAACCTCAATGATATTAGCCTACGAGTATTTGAGTAAGGATATTTTCTCTCTTTTAAAGTTAGTCTGATGTACAGACTTTTTACTTGGGTAAGTTCTGCATGTGCACTTAGGTGCACAAGTCTCACACCCGTATCTGCTGGTTATGAAACTGAAGTGTTGGAAGGCTTAAATTCCTAAACTATCAATTTATCATAATGGGGGAAGGCTTGCCCCCAATACACCCTTGTGGTAGGACCCCTCCCCGGACCCACGCTTAGCGGGGACACGTAGTGCACCGGGCCGCCCTTTTTAGGGTAGAGTAAATACATTTTAATGGATATGGGATTCAATGTCTGTCTGCAGATGGGATCCATTAAAATTTAACCTTCTTGAATTTTGTTATATGTTTTTCATATGATTGTTTTTCTGTGTATATGTACATATATATATGTATACATTCTCAGACTGAACCTTTTTCTATTCTTTTTTGCCTGGATGCAGAGCGAACGTGTGCAAAAGATGTCTAGACATGATAACAACGGGTTCTTGCTCCAGTCCCAAAACCATTACTCATTAAATTCTCAAGTCTAAAGATGGCTGTATTAAAATAGTCTCACACACAAGCATTTTCTTAAATAGAAACTCAAAGTTCGACATTATATCAACTGAGGATCCAACATTAGTGATTATAAATCCGGACAGGTCAATATTTTTTGGTGGCCTTTTGGACGTGGTCAACATTCTCAAGTACAGATATTTTTTCCCGGTTCTGTTAAATGGCACTCTCTAGGAGTAAATTTGAATGAATTAGATCCTGTTATTTGATGTAGACATTTTCCATTGGCGTAGCAGTTGTATACCTCATAAAAAAAAAATATTAGCTTGTTGACTATTTCCCATCCTTGGAATTCTACTTGTATCTTTCTAAATGTTACTATTACTGATAACATGCCTGAATAAAAGGTGTTCATATACGTATCAGTTCAACTTTGTTTGGTTAGTGAAAGTTGCAGATAAAATTATGTTCAATCGTGGGTTATAAATATTAGATATGTTTCTGCATCAAAATACTCATTCTGAAGTGCAGCAAATATTGTTTAATAATTGATGCCTTCAATACAATGTTAACTTGCGTCATTGCTAACGCTTTTGCATGGAGAATTGCATATATTTTAGTCAAGTAGATAAATTAACACATTTCTTTACATAAAATGACACCATACCTATAATTAATTTCATCTCCTGATTGGCTTTTCAAGCACAGCAGAGAAGAAGAGCTCATCTTCAAGTTTATCCGTCTTTGGGACCAATCTCCATAGTAGCTTCTTGTAGCCTAGCCTTGCAAACTCATCTAAATACACTTTCATATCTTCTGTCTTACAGAAGAATCTATCCACCCAAAGGATGCCCTTAGGTCGAAGAACTCGATCCCAATCAAACAAAACAAACTGAAGAAATTCTATGCTAATCCACCCATCTAAGAAGAGAGTAGAATGAACAATATCAAGTGTGTTATCAAAGAAAGGCAATCTTGTCCCAATTGATAAGTACAGAGGCAAGAGGCCTCTAAGAGCAATAACCTCATTAAAAGGGGCACCCAAGTTCAAAGTTGCAGAAGCAATGGTAACATTTCTTTCCCTCATAAGTGCAGCAAATGTGCCTGTTGTGGGACTGAAATCAAGTCCCATACGAATCTCACCAGGTTTCAGTCCTATAACTTCATCAATGGTGAACTCAGCTGAAACAGACTCATTCGTCGGAACTTGCCATCCTTTCTTTGAAAGATTGAAACAATCTGCACACTTAAAGAACCCTCTATTGTTTCCTGTTTCAATAGAAGCAAGGCAAGAGTACCCTTTACATTTATAATGGCTCCACAAGATGTTTTCATCACTAGGTTTGGTCCAAAGTGAGCTGTTTATAGGAAGTGGTTTGCTGTATTTTGGAGGTGTTCTTGATAGGCATCTCCTTCTTGGCAATGGATCACACCCATTAGATATAAGCTTTTGAGCTAAATCCCAGTCATCTGGGCACATTCCATACATTTTGTAACCCATGAAACGGTCTATATTAGTCGACATGTGAGCACAAGCTGATCCTATCGAAGGACTAATTGCATTGACTCCAAAAAACATTCTCTTTCCATTTTGCCTATTTGTTTTTGGTGAGGTATAGTTTTGAAGCTCACCTGAATTGAAGACATTCCTTCCCAGTGTGTTGTCTTGATCTTCATCTTGTTCTGGTTCAGTGAAATCTTCGTCGACTTTGCTCATTTCGCTGTCGTTTGCTGGCGCATTGGCGGATATGCTCGACAGACTATGAGCAAGTTTATCCAAACGTAGAGCTATGCGAAGGACTTGATCCGAGAATTGTGCTACTTCTTGTGAATCTGAACTGTTGCTATGTAGCTGCTCTAGCAAAACTCCAACTTGGCTCTGCAAGTCAGAGACTTGGCTCTGAATTGAATATGGGAAATCAACAGTCTTAGTGTTGAAGATGAAGTGATAATAAGAGATGTTGGAACTCAAAAGGTTAACTGTGAGGAGGCTAATGAGTAAGAAAGCACATAGTATTGCAAAAAGACTCTTGCAAAGGAATTTTGAAGATCTTGAAGTGTTGTGCCTCTGCATATTCTGTGACATTTTTCCTTTCTGAAACACTTTTTACCCAGTTTGACTTTGATAACTGATGGATCAGATCTTGCTTGCATTCTTTTATTCATGAATCATGTTTCATCCATATCTCTAGGCTCTAATTTAATATTTTTTTAATTATTTTGCCTAGGAGATGCAAACAGTTTTTTAGGGAGCAAGTTACCTTATCTAGTAATCTTTATAAATTTAAATTAATTTTCTAAGCTTTGGTGTTTACTTTTTTAATGGTTGCATCCTTTCCTGATAACTGTCGCTGAAATAAATAATCCAATATGTTAAGATTATAAAGAAAACGTCTACAAAAGAAACACTCTAAAACTCAACGACATTACACATTATAGAACAAAATCATAAGCACATAATTCATCTCTAGTTCTCTGTGCTCATTGGCAGGTCATCCCAAAAATTAAGAGCAGATGGAAAACTGTAATTTTATCTGAATCACAAAACTATCTACTCATCTTCGTGATCAGGGTTCTGCTCATTTTTAGCTTCATTATTCTCATCATCATCATCATCTTCAACAACATCGCCGTCATCGTGGTCATGATCATTGCGACCATGATTGCCTGATCTGCTTTTTGAAGCATAATCTTCTAGTGATGCAGAGGGAAAAAGATCTCCAACTTTATTTCCTTCGGTGCTAGCAATTTTTGCTGAACTCTTTGCGGTATTTTTGTTCATCTGATGCAATAAACAGGATTGCAAAATGTTACACATTGCAAAGAATAGTGAAGTAGAAAGATTGACAATTGCTGCCAGAAGTATTTTCTTTTAGTTAAAGAGAGCACAAAACATATAGGGGACCTGAAATATCCTGGTCATTACTCTTCTTCCTACATTCAATATTTTATATGATAAAACCCATTCAGACATTGAGATAAATTGATCCCAAGAACCGAAAATATTACAAAAGAAGGAACCTTAACCATGATAGAACAAAAGAAATGACTAAGGACAAATAAGAAAAAAAAAATTCAAGGATGATGCACAGACCGTGCCTAAACTTAGGGAGTTGGTTTACAAAAAAGGTCACAGAATTTCAATTTGTGACCTAACAGTCTCAAAACCTGTAGTGAACATAAGCATTCAATATGGACACCACATCATATGTTTGGAAAATCAATTGCCGGAAAAATGAACATAAGGATTTTACTTTACGCTTAATAAAACTTTTGGAATTTTTATGATACAAATTGTAGTTGTGTGACTTCTGAAATCAACCACTAAGTTTACGAATGATATGTGCACATCATATACATTTTGAATCATAAAAATCTATTGACTTGTGATACATTAACAGTACTATTGTCCACAGAATTATCTGAATTCTCCATAGGCCAAGGTGAAACCTAGGAAAGTGGCTGCAGTTACAAAGAGCTCTAGAAGATAACGAAATTCACTTCAACATGGCTTCAGGAAGGTATAAACTGATAGAAAATTTGACAGTGAACTAATGCTAAACATAAATTCAACCTAGGTAGGAAAAATTACACTAAGATGCTAACAACCTAGAGGTATGGATTGTTTTACACTACCCAAAAACTGACTTCATGAAATACAGAAGAACCAGAAATTATTTTGAACTTTAAAAGCAGAAAGTAAACCATATATATTCAATTGCATTTGAGCATTAATCAAAAGAGCTTACTGTGCGTATAAGAGATCTCCGATCCCGCTCTCTGGCATTCTTTATGGCCTGTAATAAATCCACTATAAACTATTCAAACCAAAATCCAAAAAACAACTGCACATACAAATTGATCCATAACTGCAATCAAAAAATTGTGACACTATATTTATGAATAACTGCTCTATGAAGTCATTATTCACAATGCCAACACTATACCTCCTCAAGCATCTTTTGTTCAGCCTCTACTTCAGCAGAGTCTCTGCAAAGGAAAAGCACAATAATTTAAACTCACAGCTTTAAATCAGCAGAGAAATTCACAACAAGTATTAATAATAAACCTTCCAACTATACTGCGGACGCAGCAACGACACTTTGCACACACATTTTGCTCCTTTGCACAAGCTAAATATAAAACCCAGTAGCCAACATTAATTGCAAAACATAAGCACCTGAAAAAGTTAAAAGTCACTATAACCTATTTAACCAAGGGAACTAACCTGTACATAAATTATGGTATGCCTGACGAACTGCACGTTTGGAGCATCCTTGACTGAAATTATAGAACACCCAAAATCAAATTTTCAATTTCAAAATTTACATACCCAATTTCTAGCAGAAAGAAAGAAATAATGCATCTCTTTCTGATTATTACCACTTGGCTGGCTCGGAGAGAGCTTTGTATTTGCCATATCGTCGTTTCCAATCGATCTGCTCTTTACAGCGATGGCAAACTCCAGTAATCTCGGACAAAGGTCTCCACTTTCCTCCAACTTCCTACTTATGGATGGACACAGTTAGAGTAGGTGTTTTTTAATTCAATTTTATTTCGATTCAGGAAAATAAGGAAATGAAGAGTATTGAATGTTACCGTTTCATTGATTTTGCAGCCTGCGTGGGGCTTCCATGCGAAATGGTTTTGATGCTTCGGCGGACCTTGCTTCTTGCTCATCTTCCAGAGGTTGGCAAATAGGGCATAAATTGGTAATTTGACAGCCAATACATTAATTTTATTATTTATAGGTTTAGGGGTTTATGACTCGCATGCTCGGGACTGATGGGCACTACTACAAATTTAGGGTGCAGGAAAAAAAAAAAAAAAAACCGTAACACCAGAAAAAATACTAAAAAACTAAATCGAAATTGAACCGAAAATAAGGTTAATTAAAATTAATGGACTAATATATGGTTTTTAATTTTAAAATAGTGGTTAATGGTTACGATTAT
This sequence comes from Euphorbia lathyris, assembly GCF_963576675.1. Taxonomy (NCBI): domain Eukaryota; kingdom Viridiplantae; phylum Streptophyta; class Magnoliopsida; order Malpighiales; family Euphorbiaceae; genus Euphorbia; species Euphorbia lathyris. The sequence goes on from NC_088910.1 coordinate 97,290,132, forward strand.
GGTTTTTATATTTTAAAACCCGCGGTTAACCAAAACCGACTAAATATCAAGTAAATATTTTTTTTTTGAAACTAAAATATCAAGTAAATATTAAAACATATAAAAAATACATTTATATATATATATATATATATATAGTTGTATATTATCCCACTTATAATAAATACAGGATCAATAACAAAATTTTTTTTAATAAAAAACACTAATAAGACTCAACTCATATTATCAATTTATCACAAATTAGATGATTAGTGAAAATAATATATCTCAATAGCTAGTTGGTGTGAATAATAATTCTAGTCCAAAAAGTGAACATAGTAATTTGATGCTGTAAAGGAAAATTCAAGGTCTATTTGGTTCTGCTTTTAGAAAAAGCTACTTTTCGAGTATAAATATAGGTTTATTAAATCTAAGCTTCAGGATGCTTTGAATCTCCACCTTAGGATTCTAATAAGTCTAGATCTAACGGTGAATGGGGAAATTCTACATGCTCATTAAGGTGCATGTGATCAAAATTGTAAATTAGGAATTTGCACATGCACCTTAATGAGCAAGTGACTGTAAACGACAAATAGTAGTTCTCTGACCAAACGCCTAAAACTATCATTTTTAATATGATAAGGCAAACATGAGGTGAAAATAGAGTAAACAAAAGAACCCCACCGTGTCCAATCCATAGTCTATAGTCCACGCGGACACAATGGATGCACATCTCCCTCTCTACTGTTAATATTTTCGACTCGTCATTGTCCCACCATTCCACTCATAATAAAAATTAGAATTCTCTAATTATTTTTATTTACTAGTGGTTAGAAACCGAAATAAAAGGTTAACCGATCGAAATATTTGATTAAGCGATTAATGGTTAACCGAATTTAGTGGACTAATGTATGATTAGTATTTTAAAAAACCAATTAAATGGTTAACTGACCGAATTAACCTTAATGGACTGGTTAACCGGTCAAATGTATCTCTATTTACAACTAGTTTTGAGATATGCTACCACGTGTCTATTTAATTGGGATGTTTAGTTCCATCTTTTAGCTAACTTTCTACATTATAAAAAAAGAAAAATAGAAACTCTAAATAACACAGTAGTGTGGTGCCAATGCTACATTCCTCTCCCTTCAATTTTCTTTCATTGGGTGAAGAGAATAGTTTTGGACTAAACCAAAGTCTCGTGTGGCGTCGAAAGTTTCCCAACATTCGACCGATTAATCTATCCTAAGGGATTTACTTCTTATATATGCATCCCGTCAATACATATTTAAATATAGCGTTCCAAAATCTTCCCTTATATATAAAACTCCGGCTGTTACTCATCTAAAAAATGGCTGCAACTTCAACCATCCATGATTTGATTCAGATGTCATCCACTTGGAACATTTCTAAGCTGCCTCGTCAATATTCAAGATTTCCATCCAACTTAATGTCACACACCCGCTTTCTTATATAGCAAAAGAAAATTTCTAAGGTTGAAAATTTTGTACTCACGAAAAATTCTTTTTTATTACGAAGGATCGCCATACGAGTATTTTTCATCTATCGACGGTCTCTTATTTGTTCTTATTATTCTTATATATCATAATCTAGCCTGCACTTTAATATATCTAGCATATTATACCATAGAGGGGTTTATACGGGTCCATTCTCCTCCCCTACTAGGATAGCTATTGTTCCTGACGATTGGGGTTAAAAGGTTTGAGTCGTCAAAGAAGAACTCTGGCTCCGTCTTGCCACTTAACAAACGGTTTCTTCCCATATGATAACTTGCTCATGTCTCTGTTCGCTCATAATGCCCACAAAGGCCATAAGTGTATCAATTTACATACCTTGGTGCTTCAAAACAACAAAGAACTTTGGTCTACGCGGATACCACCTATTGGTTTGGTGGCTATAAATGGTTACAACAATTTTTTATAATCATATGCTTCCGCCTCATCTCACTGCATTAGATCGCTTAAATATTCTTCCATGAAGCGAGTTTGAGATTGAAACCCTGGCAATACAACCTTGTGGTTTGTCCATCAATTAATACACGAATTTACTCTAATCACTTCAAATCATACTATGGCTTCATTGATCTCGAATTGATGTATTATAATAGGATCTCTTTGTTGTCACGATGTTTAGCTTACTGACAAAAAAAAAACACTAGGTGCTAATCCAGCAGATAGGGTATTCAAGAATTAACTGGGAATTAATCAGATTTGTATTTTTGTTTTATTTTTAATAAATATAATTAAAATTTAATTGTACTATGTAAAAATAATAATAATATAAAATATTTAAGCTAAAAAAACATATATATTCATGCTAAAAAATATATATATTTTTTAATATTTGCTACATAAATGTCCAATAGTAACTTGTCCCGTAACACGTAAATCACGTCGAACTCTAGGTTTCAAAAGAGGGACCTTAGCCTCTTTTATGTCTTTCCGGGATTTTCATAGTGAAGCCGGAGCCATACCTTTGGACCTACAATCCTTGTTTAGAGTCATAGATGGTTGCGGTCGCAGGAGTGTAGAATAACAAATGGCTTATATCACACAATATAAATAATCGATGTGACTAATATCTAGTAGAGCCAAACAAGTCAAGGAAATAAAACTCAAACAGATTCAATAACTAAAAATGGAATTAAAAGAAGCTTTCAGTAATTTTAGCTCATTTAGTGTCTCAAACATGAACTAAGGTTGGCAACATCTTGAATAAGGATAATCAATAGCTTAACCCATCTCATAACAATATCATCTTCCACCAAACCATGTCACATTTTTATACAAGGATGGAAGAAAATTACAAACATTTTCAAAATGACTTCTAGGAGAAAAGCATCATTTGAGTTTCTTTTGGATTGAAGATTGTAATGCAATCGGTATCTCTGCAATTTTCAATTTCTGATAAGATTGTACTTAGATATTTCATTTACATAAATATGAAACATGTAGAAGACATTGATTCATTGATATAGTATATATGAACTTGCTATTAAATAACATAATATATCCTCTAAGAATGCTTTCTAACGTTCAACGTCCATCTTGTTGATTCATTATCTCAGAGAACACATTCTCTGGCCTCGCCGGATCCGAATCACTGTTGCTAAAATTAGCCTCACTAGAACCTAGTAACGTTGCAGCACTTGAAGATGTCAATGGATCATGATGATCATCTCCGTAGTTTTTCTGTCTCTCACCACCAATATTATCATCACAAGCATCCACATTTTTCTCCGCTGTTTCCTGAAGCTCCAAAGCAAATTCAAGACCCCATACCACATCACTTATTGTTGGCCTTTCCGTAGCTTTTTCACGAACACAACTCTCCGCAATCTCCATGAACTTGTTTAAAGAAACTGTCGCTATGTCCCCTTTCAACTTGGGGTCAATATTTTGAGCAATGGTTCCTTTTTTAGAGCATTTTCTCGCCCATTCGACTAAGTTCACTTGCTCTTTAGGCTCTGTTGAAACTATAGGTGGCCGACTATATATGACTTCTAGTAGTACCACTCCGAATGAGTACACATCTGATTTCTCAGTGAGGTGTTGCCTGCGGTAGTATTCAGGATCAAGATACCCAAAACTACCTCTAACAACAGTAGTAACATGGGTTTGGGATTCAGTAGTTGGACCAATTTTGGACAACCCGAAATCTGAAACCTTAGCCATCCAATTGCTATCCAAGAGTATGTTAGATGACTTCACATCACGGTGGATGATGGCGTGCTTGGCTCCGGTATGTAGGTAATGCAAGCCTCTTGCAGCTCCTATACATATTTGCAGCCTTTGTTTCCATGAGAAAGCTACTTTGTTTGCTTTGTAGATGTGATCTTGAAGGTTGCCTTGGTCCATGAACTCATATACGAGGATCATCTCATCTTCTTCGGCACAGTATCCAATCAAGCACACAAGATTAGCATGGCGAAGCCTTGACAACATCTCAATCTCGGTGTGGAACTCCTTGATACCTTGTTTCGACGATGAATCTAGTCGTTTAATAGCTACCGGGACAGAACCGTTTTCGACGAAGCCTTTGTACACTGTACCAAAACCTCCAGAACCGATTACATTTTCATCATGGAAATTTCTTGTAGCTGTTCTGATTTCGGGCAGGGTAAATTGACGACAAAGATCAGTTGGTAGTAACACAGCCGGTGTAGCTGCTGAGCTTGATGTGTAGGAGAATGGGAGGCGATTAGACTTATTATGATCCTTCTCTTTTGCCTTGGCCTTGGCCAGATAGACAAAGAAGAATATAAGAAGACATAAAGCGAATACAACCCCTAACACAGAACCAATTATTGGTATGGTTTTGCTCTCGGTTCTCTTCTTTGGGGCTAACCGTTGTTCTGGTGTTGAAGGTAGTACAGGGTTGAGTCCGGAGAGATCACCGTCCGATTTGTTCAACTTGAATATCTCAAGGCCGTTCAAGATTGCATCAGCATAACTGACATCGGACTTGGGGTGGAGCGCTATCAACAATTCCTTCTTTCTTTGGTTTTCTTCCGGCACTTTGACAATGTAATCTTGGTACACCGGAATATCACTACCTCCGGCTTCAAAAAAGACATCGAATCCTTCTGAAGCTGTCATATTATTGATGAAAATAAGAAATACTCGTTGAACCGTAGCATTAACAGAGTTTCCAGTAGTCTCACAAAAATGTAGCCTCACAAGATAATTAAACCCTGAATCAACTGAGAATTGCCAAGTGAGGTTGTACATCAGGTTAACATTCGGATTCGGACCCATTGAACGCGCCGTTTTATATACAACTGGTGGCGCCGTGTAACAAGGCGTCGCCTGTGTGTATTTAATTACGGTTTCCAATGGGATGTGAGGCAAAACACCAAGTCCACCATAGATATAAGGCGTATCATCAGCCCAACTCCGAAACATCTGTGGATCAGTTTCACTACCGCCACCAACATTCAGCCTGGAAATAGTTTCAAGGGCAATGAAGCTATCAAAATAGAAAGGAGTTTGGGAATTTATGTACTTATAGTTAGGGTAATCCTTGTCTTTTATATACAGATTCTCTGGTATAGGAACTATTTCTATACCGTTAATGAAAGCAAGAGAGCTCGGAGATGGGCTAAAGGTTACGTTGAGAGTTTGGTTTTCCTGCAGAGTAACAATGAATTCCTTGATTACATAAGCAACTCTTTCTTGTAGATTGAGAGAGGCACTAAAGTTTTTAAGAAGAGTGTAATTGTTGGCAGTGACAGTGAAGAAGGAATTGGATGTGTTGAAATCTGTGGATGTGTATGTATACAGAGCAGGATAGAAATAGAGGCGGATGAACTTAGGACCTGGGGAGATAGGGAAAGAATAAGTGAAATTGGAGGGTGAAATTCTAGCTGTCATGTAAGGTACCAAGGAATTAAGAGTTGAGTCTTGTGTGGTGGCTTTAGATTCAGATGATGCTTCCAAGTTGGAAGAAGAGAATTTGGAGTTGGAATCGCCATACCAAGTACGGTCATCCGCTGATTTGGCGGCTGAAGATGAACTAGTGCCGCAATTGAGAAGAATTATTTCATTAGGAGGCGGAGACGGGCAGTTGACTGCGGAGGTGCCAAGGAGGAGATTGAGGAGAGAGTAAAGGAAGACAGCAGAGGCGAGCATGTTGCAGTAAATGATAATAATAAATTAATAATTCAATTATGAAGCTTTTTGGTTCTGTAAAGGGTTCAAGTCTTCCATGGAGTCAGCAAGTCAATATGACTGGGACCTCTCCCTACTTTTCAACTAGCTGACTTGGTCAAACATTGTAACGTATCTGTTTTGATTGTAAACACAAACCACAAGCTTAACATTCTTATCTTTTTGAAAGCTTTCTCCTCCACCATGTCCACTAATTATATCATCATCAATGGCCACTGTTATATGTATCCAAATTTAGGGGCTCAATAACTTACCTACAAAGTTAGATTGACTCTGATAACTTGTTACCTATCTTGGTAAGGTATTCAAATTGTGATGTTGATACGAGCCTATAAAACAGTATGCAGATTAGACATGATCACAGTTGATAATAATTATTTCATTAAGACCCCGAGGTGCGAAAGAGGATATTGAGGAGAGAAAGGATGATAGCGGAAGGAAACATGATACAGGTAAGGTAAGTTCGAGGAAATGATGGTAACAGAAGCGTTATGGCCGTGGAAAAGTGTTCAATCTGTCCATATCCCATAACACAACATTGGCAAATGCAGGTTGAAGACTGGAGTGACAAAGTCAATATTCAATATTAGTGGGATCTCTCTTTGGTTGGAAAAGTTCTACGGGTAAATTACACTCATGCCAACTCAAGTTTACTAATTTTCGGTGTACGGCCATTTAACATAAAAAAAAAATCATTATTATACGTTACTATTAAACTTTAATTAACTTTTTAAGATATTAAAATAAAAATATTTAATAGTTAAAGTGGTTTAGAACGGTATTTACTATGAAATTATATTTTTTATTTTCCAAAATTACCATTTTTGAGTATTCTTTCTCTAAAAATCAATTTTTTTCAATTCTAACCAAACAACACTTTAATAATATAAAAAAAAAAAATTCAAGAATTAAAATTATTTAAAATATCATTAATTTTTGAAATTTTTGATTTTGAAACTATCAACAGTCATTTTACCATGTTAAATGGCCACATATATAACAAAAACTTATAAAGTTTAGTAGTTTTTATATTATATTTTGAAATTCAATAATCCTACCATCAAAGGTGGCCATGAACTCAAAGTTCTTACTTTATAAAAAATGTTAGAAATTCACCCATCATTTCATAATGTCCACTCTTAACCTGTTAAAATCAAAAGTTCATTTGATTTTTTTTTTTGTCTTCTTGCTATGTGATAAGCCCAAAATACCTAAAATAACATGCATAATTATGTCAATCTCGTGTGGAAAATATGTTAATTATATTCTTTTGGAAGGATTTTATGTTGGTATTTGTTACTATTGTGCAAGGTATTAAATTATTTGGAAAAATCCAAATAGGAGCTAAAATGGAGCAAAAACGAGTTAAAAATCAAGTTTTCAGTGAAAGAGGCGTACGAAATTCAGAAGCCGCGTCAGAGATTCAGTAAACAAAATAAGGAAGGAAGGACAACTCTCTGTCGCAACCGAGATTCTGTAAATCTCGATCGTGACACTCGTCTGGTAACACCAGAAACACGTGAATCACCCTCTCCTCCTTACTCCTTAGAGCCGCGACAGAGATTAGGGGTGGCAACGGTGCGGGGCGGGGACGGTTATGCAATTACCACTCCGTCCCCAAATGTTTACGGAACGGTTTCGGGGAATCCCCATTAAGTGATTCGGGGATTTTTTTCATCCCCATCCCCTCCCCATACGGTTTCGGTACGGTTTCGGGGAATCCCCATGCCCAATAAATTAATAGTACTATTTGTAATCGACAATTAAAATAAACCTAATTTAAATAAACTAATTATATTCCGTTGAAATTAGCTAGTTCTCAAAACAAAATAAACTCAATTAAAATTAATAATACTTCTAGCAGAATTTAAATCACAAATCTATCTGAACTTGAAGAATTTAAAATATAAAATGGTAAACCTAATAATACTCTGTGTAAAGTCTAATATGAGTTAGAAGAATTTAAATCACAAATCTGAGTTAGAAGAATCTAAACAATCACAAATCATAAACATAAAATTTGATATGAGTTAGAAGAATCCAATGTATGATCAAGTAAAGTTTAATATATATATATATATATATATATATATATATATATATATATATATATATATTATAAAAGTCCGTGTATATATTCTGTCATCCTGTTACTAATTTATATGATACATTGGTATAAAAATAATAGTTAGAAATTAAAATTAATAATTTTATTCGGGGATCCTTACGGGAATTTACACGGTAACGGGGCGGTAATCCCCACGGGGAGGATATAGCAATCCCCATCCCCATCCCCATTTAGATTTCGGGGAAAAAAATTTCCCCATCCCCGTCCCCATCCCCAATTTTTACGGTTTTTCCCCATCCCCGTCGGTTCGAATACCCACGGTTTTCGGATAATCCCCTCCCCATTGCCACCCCTAACAGAGATTTCAGGTACATGAACAGCCACTGCATTCAGCATATTTTACATGTTTCAATTTCCAAGTGATGCATCCTTTCATCCGGATAGAGGCGACTCTTCACCAACGGATACGTCTCTTCAACACACCTCTTGAATATTATAAATAGAGGAAGAAATTCAGAATTCAGGTTGTTGTTTTTAGTTACATAAATTAAACAATTGTGAGTAAAACACAAATAGTTATAGATACAATACGTAGATTTTATTGTTTACATTAGAATTTACTCAAGTCGAGTTTATACTCTGTAGTGGCCGAATAGGTGCTATTTCGAGATTCAGCAAGAGGAACCAGTGTAGGAGGCGCCCCAAGATCTGACGAACCTACGAAGTTGAGTAATGGATTGACAACTCGGAACTCAATTAGTTAAAATGCTATCCAAGCTTCTTCGTCTCTGTTAACCTGTGTTCTTTCAATTCAAACTAATAAAATATCTTTTCAATGCAATTCCATCTTTACTGCTGTTTATTTTAAGTTTGATCTAAGTGATATTCTTAAGTAATTTAATTGTTGTTTTCGTGCAAAAACATTTATTTACAAATCTAGTATTTTCCATGCAAACTTTGTTGAACACTTAAGCAAATTCAGATTTATATTTGGTCATTGCGGTAAGACCGAATAATCGGGTTTAGATTTCGAATTTGATTAAGTTTTTCAATCTTAGGCCGAATAGGAAAAATTGATTACAGTTCAATGCCTATTTAAATTGAATTAATTGATAATTTGTTACATCTTTCTAAACAAATCAAAGTTATAAGTTGTGTTCTTGCTTAGTATAAATAAGCCTTGGAAATTAACTTTAATCTAAACATAATTTCTATAGATTGTAATCTTAACTATAACCAAAATTAGAATTAGAAACCTTTTAAACCATTAACGATTTCCTATAAATCTCGAGAAAACGAATTTAATCAAAACAATAATTTTTAATCAAATTATCAGACGTTCTCTGTGGGGTCGATATCTTTTTATTACTAAAAACGAAATCGTGCACTTGCGGAATTCGTCCAACACTATGTTTAGTGAAAAATAAACTCATTCTTGCTTTGTTTTTTTATCGAATAATTTTTTTTGTTGACCTATTATGATAGGTTTGGTTGTTGATTCTTCTTAATTTTTTAGTTTTTTTTTTTTGTTATTTCTCATTTTATGGATGATTGTAGTTTTTCTCCCTAAATGAGTGATTGTTGTTTGTCCGTCTAAATGAGTGTTATCATGTTTTCTTTCACAGGAAAAGAAATGAGTTTTGTGTACCATCACATAGATTTGGCTTTTTGAGAGACTATGAAGTCGATTCTGGTGGAGTGTGTTTCGCGTCGTTGTGTCGAAAACAGTTTCAAAAAATGTCTACTATTGCTTTATCAAGATTTATGATATTAAAGATGCAAATTCAATCATTTCTGATGTACTTTTGGATTATAAATTTTTAGTTTCTTATATCGAGATGTATTATTTTTCCTATGCATGAAGCAATTATCTTTCTTCTAAAAAAATTGTAATACATTCTCATAGAACTTTTACGAGAACAGAATTGAACATTTTATTGTATGCATTAAAAAACATATTACATATGTATTTGTTTTAGATTTTCGGAGTAGCGTTTAACATTTCACTCAAAATCACATGAAATATAATGTTTGGTTATGTTTATACAACAACAACTTTGATAACTGTGTGAATTTTCTTGACCAGAATATCTTCTTTGTGAGGCGATGTTAGGATTGGCGGGTGACACTCTGATGCCAAAGTCTAGTGTAGAGTTTTTAAATAAGAATAATTACGAATAAATGAGCATACCTAGAATACATTGGTGTTAGGGTATTTATGTAAATTTTTATAACATTTTATCATTAATGATGCTATATTTGAATAATCACGCTATTAATGATTTACATGGCGATTAAATATCATTTAAGTACTTTTATTACTATCTTTAACGATATTAACAGTAATGTCTCTTGGACTTTTCTGAAATTGTTCCGGATAGACACGGTGTTGGATAGAGGGTGAGCCTTGGCGCAACGGTAAAACGTTGTTGTTGTGTGACCAGAAGTCACGGGTTCGAGTCTTAGGAGCGGCCTCTTGCCAATTAAATTGGCAAGGGAAGGCTTGCCCCCAATACACCCTTGTGGTGGGACCCCTCCCCGGACCCTCGCTCAGCGGGGACGCGTAATGCGACCGGGCCGCCCTTTTTTAGACACGGTGTTGGATGTGTGTTGGAGGAGAATGGATGGCGAAATCTACCGGTATAGCACTGGAGAATCCTTTCTTGTTCTTATTTTTACATTTTTGCACCAAGGGTAACATGTGAATGTTATCTGAGGTCCCTTTTAAAGTACCAAAAAGCCTTTCAGGATTATTCATCTTCAAGGCGTGCCATAGGCATTTAATGTCTTGTCGGACACTATTTTCTTCGCCACTTAGGTGTGGACACGTGGCCCAAATAGCTCCATTTTTTCGAAACATTAGGTGCTATTTTCTATGAAAGGGTCATTTTGTGCTCAAGTGGTTTGAGATTCATTATATAGGCGTGTACCTTATCCATTACCATCCTTAATGGCCACTCATAAACATGTCTACTTATTATTTATGAACTTTCTTAGCCTTTCAATGGTAACTCTCATATAATTATCTTTCTCAATATAGATTTAAACGGGTTAAAGATCAACTTAGGATAGAGAAGCAAACCATTTACAAAATCATTCTATATTTCAGACAATTTCTAATTTTAGAGTAGTAAACTCATCCATTCGGTAATCAAAATCCCGAAATGATAGTCGGAGTGTTAAAACTTGGGACAGTTTAAAAAGTTGCAGCCACACACACAGTGTCTGGGTTGAAGCTTTTTCAAGTCATAGTTTTTGCAAGAATCAATTGAATAGTTTCGAGTACAAAAGGCAATGAAAACTGAAGATGAAAATGGGTTTCTTTTTTAACTACCATAAAATCATAAATTGTTCGAAGTAGAGCAAAAAATTGGTGAAGTATGATGTAGATGAGAAGAACAGTTTGGTGTGAATGAGATGAGATAAGATACATTGAGATTGGATGGTTTATTGATATAAGAAAGACACATACAAAAAGAGAAAAAGGATGGAACATACGTTGTTTCTTGAATGACGTAGATTGCCTTGTTTTTACCTGTTTCTACATTTATTGTAGAGCTGACATGTATTTGTCTTGGAATTAAAGAGAGTTATGCAGTTCTGGTATTTAAGCTGGTCACAGATTGGTGGTTTGGCGAAAGCAGCTCGTTGTGCTATGGACTTATACGGGTTAGCAAGGCTTCTGGTGGGCATCAAGAACTCTTCATCTCCAATGGAATCAGCGACCCTTTCATTACTTGTCACTTGTATGACTTTCTCCACAAACCCAGCTTTGCTTCTGCTACTCATCAGAAAAATTAGCAGAACAGCTAAACAGACTCTCATGTATCCTCTCATTTTATTGGCTTATGTGCTCTAGTGGGAGTGGGAGTGGGAGTGGGAGGGGTTCATATAAAAATCTATAGCCTTTATGAGTTTGTTTGGTCATGGAACTTGTGGTGCTGTGCTGTGCTTGATTTACCAAAAAGTAGTCCACACCACATCCACATGGAGGGCTCCTTTATTAGATTTTGTTTTTATCTGCAGATTAAATTATTCAAGGGGAAGGGAGAAATTTCAACTCTAATTGTATTAATTAATATTTAGTGTCTGTTCTGTCCATTCCATATATCAATCAATCAATTAATTTATATTTTTAATGCTAACCATCTAAATGTTGAGAGATCACGTGACATTAGACGACATACAAGTCATTGTTGGAAAGCGATCAATTCAATTCACCCCTCAATTTTACAACTTGCATTCCATTCCATGAAGGAGACACACCTTGTTTGTTAACAGAATAATGTACAAATTTAATCCATAATTTAGAATTTTAAATACAATATTTGCTAAATAGTACTATCATTTTAAGATTCATTAATTCGAGATAAGTTTTTTCTATTTTTTCATTAATAGAATATGCATAGTTTTAAGATTTATTGGGTGGTCAAAATGCTAGAGATTAAATGATTATTAGAATATAAAATTACAAATGATTCATTAATAAGATTTGAAATGCATCGTTGGATAGAGCTTATTTTGGACGTGAAGTTTAAATGATTGCCATAATAACCATATAGCTAAATTTATATCATATCCATTTATTTATTCAAACTAAAAACATTATTCATCATTCTGACTTTCACATTAAATCTCTAATATTTTATTATTGATCATATTAAGCTCCGTATGACTAGAAAAACTAACTTTGAACATAAAACTTGGTTCGCAAAGCCTTATTAATTTCATATATATACAAAATTTACATTTTTAACCTTTTAAATTTTTTTTATATGTGTAATGTTGCGATAATTTTTTTATAAAAGAACTTATTTTGAATTAAAAAATTATAATTTTAGACATAGATGGAGTGAATAACGCTATTTTAACCGAATTAAATGTTTACAATTAACTAATTTAGAAGAGACTTAATATGACTAGAAGTAAATAATCAATAGTTCAAACCGGACGAATTCGTGGTGCCTAGTAGTCTTTTTTCGGAAAGCAGCTAGCCTTCTCGAATCGTTCCCAATTTTCCAAACCCAACCGGTCTCCCGCAAGGAATCCGGTGTTCATTTCTCATTCGTGGGTGGCGACTCTTTCAACTCTGATCTCCGATCCTGCCGAGTAGCTTGATTCCCAAATTGATTGCTTTCGGTTCCAAACACATCGTTGTCGTCAACGATATCATCCTCTCAGGTTTACCAGGCGAGGCTTGATATAGATTAGTGACAGACAAAATCATGAATTGCAAACTTAATCTTGAGTTACCAACCTCAGTAGCGATCGTAGGTTATAACAAAATTGATTAAAAGAACTTCCAATCTAATCAATAATAAAGTTATATATTTCATTGATCTTAGTATATACATAGAACACGATAAATATTATAGATGTGTTCTCCTCTCTTTGCATTTGGGTCGGATCTAGGATCCATTTGTTTTACTTACTGCTTGATCTTGCTATTTCCTGTTATGGTTTGTTGTTGGAAAAAGATGTTTTTCCAAGAAGCATTGATTCTCTGCTTTTGTATAAACCTACTTTTCAGGTGTAAAAAAAGTAAACAGGAGGTCACTAACCAAACACCTAAAACTCTTCCTTTTACAATGAAAATGCAAACAAGAACATAAAAATTTGCAACTAAACACTCCCTTAGATTAATATACATATAGTTTGTTCGATTAAAGTTCTCTATAAGTTAAGGGTCGAACTCAAGATCTAGTTTAAGCGATCCGAGACGCTTACTCAAGTCTATGTATAATTCACACCAAGTTACTATTGAGTGTTCACTATTAATTCAATTATATATGATTTTTGTAATTAGAAATAGCTTCCGTCCTTGTTTTTCATACATAATAAGTAATTAAAATTTTTTTATTAAAGTTTTAGCCCTCATAACTTTATAATGTAATTTAATAAATACAAAGTATTGGTTACTTTATAAAAACAAACTAAACATATCTTATACTTATTAAGAGTGGTTGTGATGTTGTTAGTAATGTTATCAAGCTCGGTCCGGACCAGCCGGTCGGACCAATTGGATCGGGAATCGGTAAGGAATCTGGTCCAAACTTGACTGGTGTTGAGCGATTTCCGCAAGTGCACGGTATACGCTTGTAGTAATAAAAGATATCGAACCCACATGGAACGCTTTTTAACTAAAACTTTATCTAATTCGGTTTAATCACGTGTTTAGGTTTAATAAAAGAAATACGTTTAATTGATAGAATAGGTTTTGGTAAATTAGGATTAGATAGAAGGATTATATCGAGTTTAGAGAACAATTCCGTTTGGAATTTTGATTACAAAACAGATACTTCCGTAATTGGAATAAAATAGATTTTATTTTCATAAAGCAAAGTAAACAACTTTAACTTTGTGAGATTATGGACATGTAACGATATAGTAATTTATCCAATTAAATGGCTTCGAACCATAGAAATCCCTCTAGCGTAGAGACGATTCCTAGCTTAATCAAACTAGTGTTTTACTTCTGATAAGCCGCGATCAGCGATCATGTCATCCATAAAAACTAAATTTGTTAAGTGTTCAACAAAGTTCTTATAAGAATAAGATGGAATAGAACGTTTTAATAAAAACACCAATATATCATTTTGAAAATCATTTTGTCAGAACAATATCAAAATAACAACAGTAAGAATATATTGAATAAATAAGTATATCATTAATTGAAATGTGAATTTTCACAAGTTAACAGAGAAGTAGAAACTTGGATAGCATTGTAACGAAGACTTTGAGATCCGGGTCGTCAATCTTTCTCTCAAACTTCGTAGGCTCGTCAAACCATATGCGCTTCAGCCGTCAATTCTTCTCGCTGGATCTTTGGAATAGAGACTGGTCCCGTCCACTATCAGAATGAAAACTAAACTAATACTGTGTTTATAACTAAGCTAAATACAATTCGTGTACAGCACGATTGCTTACAGAAATGAAATCTAACTTTCTGATTCTTTTCTGAATCAGAAAACTCTACATAACAACTTTCTTCTCTAATTTCTCTAACTTTTCCAACTTTACCAACCTTGATTTCTGAAATGGATCACTTATTTATAGTTGGTAAAGGATTGTAAATGACGGGTCGTGTCTGCTGGTGAAGGATTGCTTTTATCCGAACGAACAGACGCGTTTTTCCGTTTTAAACATGTGTTTTGTGTGCAGGAAGACTTGCTGTCGCGACTGAGATTCTGAAAATCTCAGTCGCGATAGGGGGTATAGGGACGAGCTTGAATACGTTGTTTTCCCCCGGTCTGGCCTCCGTAAGTCGCGACTGAGATTTTGAAAATCTCAGTCGCGACAGAGAGATGTTCTCCCTGGCGTTCGACTGTTTTTCATCCTCCTCGAGCGTTCTTCTGACTGATATGCATTCTTAGTACGTTTTTAAGGTTTTTCGTCCATTTTAGCTCCGTTTTGGCTTCGTTTTTGCTCCTATTTGGATTTTACCAAATATTTAGGTACCTTGCATCAAAGAAGTAAATAAAGACGTAAAAGTATTCCAAATGAATATAATTAGCATGATTTTAATGTAAATTTAACGTATTTATATATGATATTTTAGGTATATTTTGGGCTTAACAAACTCCCACACTTAAGCTTTTGGTAGTCCCGAGCAAAATTTCACTGAATTTATTCTTTAATCAATCTCTTTATAAATAGAATATATACCCATATATTCCTCTTTGAATTAGTTAAACCGAAAGATAAACTTTTCACGGTATATTTATACGCAAAGCATCAAACTAGCTAGTGTAAAAGAGATATATTACTCGTCTTGTATTTCAATTTTTATATTGAAGTATTCGGGACGGTGTAAGCACGCATGTTTTTGAATCTTTCGTCTCAAGGCATTTCTAAGCACAAAATTTCCTTTCCCAAACCTAAACTATTAAAAATATAGATTTAAGGACTTAGGTTTAATATATTTGCTTAGTTACGCCCAAGATAAGGGTGGTCTCGATCGTAACTTTATACGCATTTTATTTGCTTTCGTGTTCGTTTAAGAGGTACCGACCATGCCATGGGTGGACGCAATCGTTACTTAAAACTTTAAACACGTTTAATTTTGCTTTAATTTTTTAACGTTCCTTTCATACCTCGATCGTGATAAGGGTGGTCGCAATCGTGGCCAAAAGTAAACGATACTTAATTTTCTTCCCTTTCATACCTCGATTGTGATAAGGTTGGTCTCAATCGTGGCCAAAAGTTAAGAATACGACTACTTGATTTAATATGAAAATAAAATTGGGAAAGAAAAATAGCACATTCATCCTATATTGACTTGAAATTCAACATGTATTATGGATAAAGTTTCCTTAAAAACTTCAATTGGTTTTTAATGTAAGACGAAAAATAATATCGAGCGAAAAAGCTAAAGTTATTAGTTCGATTTATGCCTATAAACCTAATTGAAAATTGAAAATAGATTTATATTTATCATGAATTCATGATATAAAATAGAGATTTGAAACTAAAGAAATTTTACTTATATACATTTACTCGAGACGTTTTTGATAAAATCGTATCGGAGATTTGTAAAAATAAAAAAATATTTGTAAAAATATAGCCCGTATAGAAATATTATTTCTATCAATAATGATAACCTTAAAATATGCTTAACATTATTTTGAAAGTTAAAGTGTTTGAAAACATATGAAATATATACTTTAACAAAAATTATATGTTTATGAAAAATTGCTATTAATTTTTGAAAAGTGTTGCACTTTATTAAAAAATGTTGCATTTGTTTTTGAAAATGTTGCATTATAGTTGACTTAAAATTGAATAACAACATGCATTTAAAAATAAATAGCATTCATTCTCATTCGTTGCATTCATTTGTACTTAAAAATAAAATGGAAAAATAAAATGGATATGAAATACCTCCTCCCACACTTAATTTGGACCATGTCCTCATTGGTGCAAAAAGCGATAAAACACGAAAAATAGTACGAAAAAAAAACCATACGAATTAGAAATGAAAAATAGAATACCATAACATTCAAACATTAATAATAAAGATAATCGTACCAAACATAAGTAAAAATATTGTACCAAACCGAATAAAACATAATAATAATAACGAAAATGAGTTAAAGAGAGAAACGATAAAACCTATCAAGGTGATGGTGGTGGAGAAGGCGTAGTCTCAACTCCTTGGCGTCGGAAGAAAGAGAGCATCCGGCGACGAGTAGACTTGTGCTCACGACTCAACGTAGTGATCCTTGAACTCATTTCGGCATTGTTGGCAACGACTTCATCTAACCGCAAATTCATGTGACGGTTATGCTCGTTCATTTGTGTCAAAACACGTTGCCATCCAACTTGTTCTTCTTCATTTGGTTTCATATTTGCTTGCTCAGTGGCATTAACATCAACATTCTCTTCTTCTTCTTCATCAGCTTCCTCTTCATCATCCTCATTATCATCTTGGGCACCTAAACCTTGAGAACCCGAGGCTTCACTACTCATGGTAGCAAAAACACGTCTCGTGCGATCCGCATAAGATATAAAAGCGGGTGGTCCCAACTTCTTCAATAAATTGGCCCTTTGAAGTGCCGTGAGATCCAATGATGGTAAACCAACATGAGGCATATTTTGATAATCCGCTAATTCACCTCGAGCGCCCAAAACAATGCCGGTAATCAAATTACCCATAGGCACTTGCTTATTGCGGGACTTGGAAGCTCGAACTAAATTAGTAAATATCATCTCAATACTATCAATTGTCAAACCCTTAAAAATAGCATCAAACACAACCAAATCACGAACTTGCACTTTTGAACTTTCAACCCGACCAAATAAGGAGAATGATAAAAACTTGTGAAAGAAGAATACACAATCATCCTTAATTAGCTTACTAGATGTATTCTTTGGACTAAAAACATCTAAACCGGTTAAAGAATTCCAAACCGTGTGTGAATCAAAAGGCTTTGGCTTTGAATAAAAATTCCGAGTAGGAAAACCAAACCAACGGTTCATGGCCGCATAATTAACATCATAACGAACTCCATCACTCCGGAAAGAGATAACTCCTTTCTTCTTGTCATAGGTTAGAGTAATCAAAAACTCAATAATATGCGTTTTAAGACTAGGAAAACGCATACTAGCAAATCGTTTCCAACCAAGAACGATAAGAAATTCATCAATACGCTCGGTAAAAGAAAGAGTATTTACCGTGTCGGTGTCAAGAAAAGGCATATCCACGAACTCTACGAGGACATTAGAAAATCGGCGATATTTGCATCTTTCGACTTCCGACGTGATATCGAACGGTGCGTCATATTGAACCCGTAATCTATTGATCTCGGTGGCATTGGCTTTGTTTGCAACGGTCTTTTGTCTAGGCATATTGTTTTGGTTTGTGAAATTAGGGTGAAAATAGATGAAATTTGGGTGAAATAAGTGAAAATAATATGAAAGGATGAAAGTTAGAATGAAAGAGAATGGTGGTGAATTGGGGAAGAAGATGAATATGGTAGAAATTTATGGGGAAGATGAGTGAATCTTGTTATTGGGAAGAGAAAAGATGATTGATTGGTGTAAAAATAGGTGATATATATAGGTGTAAGTAATAGGTATTGATTAGGATAGTTGAATAGGTAGTAATTAGAGTAGGAATAGGAAAAGATGGTGAAAATTTCGCCCAATCCCGCACCTACATGTCGCAGGTCGCGACTGAGATTTTCAAAATCTCAGTCGCGACAGCAAGTAGGGAAGGGGCGAATTTTTGTTGAAAAAATTTTCCTCTGCTGTCTCAACTGAGAATTCGTAATCTCAACTGAGATTTTGAAAAATCTGGGTAAAAGTGGGACTGTTTTTGATGATTTTAACACTTCAAAACCAATTCCTCCGTGAAGTAAGTGACATTAATGTAAATATTAATCCTTGAAACTGAGATAAACAAAACTAAAACATTAAATTAAAGGAAACCCAAAGGTTGTTCTTTAAGAAAAAAAAGAAATAAACTAAAGAATTAATGCACTTTTATCTATCATTTGTAAACAATACCATAATATACATCTACATAGAAACATTATAAAAACATAATTTACAATCAAGCACTCATATATATATATTAAAAACAACAAAAAGAAACACATAAAATATATATATCCCTAACTAAATGACAGACGACGTGAATTGGCCCTTTTAATCTTCGTTTGAACGAAGACTTGCCTCTCTGGTGCAGAAAGGAATGTTGGACCAGAACGGAAAACTCGTTTAACAAGTCCCTCGTTCTCCAAGAACTCGTAGTCTAAAATCGGGTATGGTTCTGTATCAGTCCAAGGAACAGAAATGGTTCCCTTGGCTCCTAAAATTATTCCACATATGATGTTGGCGAACCCAATCTTCCGTTTCTTCGAACGGGAAGCAGCAACTAACCCCTCCATCAAAATCTTTGAGGAGTTAACTGAGTTGTCTTGGAAAATGTCGCCCAACACATAAAGATCAGTATTTTTCACAATATTGCTACTGACTCGACCAAAAAGGCTATGACAGAGGAATTTGTGCAGATACAACATGGAATTAGAATTAATGGATTTGTTGAAGGCAATACGTGGATTGAATCGCCTAAATCCTGTTAGCATCCTCCATATATCTCTAAAAGTCATATCCCTTCCAGGATGGTGTTGAGTTGTGTCTCGGGGTGGAAATCCAAACCAATTGTGAAGTTCTGGATAGCCAAAAGTAAATACCTTCCCCTCACAACGAAAACTGAGACGAACACGTCTCTTGTTGACGAACCGAACTGTGGAGAAAAATTCCAGAACCCAATTTCCAATAATAGGAAATTTCATAGAAACAAATTTTGACCAACTCAAATTAGTCAGATAGCGATCAATGTCTTCGCTTATCCCGAGTTCCTCGTTCAGAAACTCGTCCAGATACATCATGCCAAAGAACTGAGCATATCTGAATTGCATAAAACGTTTCCCCTCGTCATGGTTATAAATGGGAAACCATGCTCCATATCTATCGGAGATATCAACTTTCTCTTTTCGAGAAGAATTTTATTTTTGAATGTTCTTCAAAGACTTAGTCATGTTTGTGATAGAAAAGAAAAATGAAGTCTGTAGGATTTGAGAACTTGAGAAAGAAATTTAGAAAGATGAAGTAAAATGGAAGAAGTCTGATCCTACAGGAATATATAAGAACTATAAGTGAAAGGTTATGTCTGTTAGAAAGAAATAGGTGTCAAAGTGATACCTCTTCGATTTAACTGACAGAAATTTTTGAAGAAAGAAGACTGTAATCACTTACAGTTATTTCAAATGTAAAAAGATAGAAAATTTCTCAACTGAGATTTTCGGAATCTCAACTGAGATTTCCAAATCCTGGAACATAAAAAATCTCAACTGAGATTTCTGCATGTATAATTTCTCAATAACACTTAACACTTAATGAAAATTTCATAACATGACTAAATTAAAATTTTAATGTGAACAAAACTCATTTGTACTTAATGATAAATATATAAAAATAAAAATTAAAGTAAATAAATTAAAAAGAAAACAATAAATTAAAAAGAAAAAGAATGAAAATAAGAAAAGCTATAAATTAAAAACATAAAAATCAAAGAAATTAATTTTTATAAAATTTATCCACGGATTCAATTGCTTGAATAGGAGCTCCGTCGAAATAAATTTTGCAACGATTACCATTGACCTTAAATCGGTCGCCATTAGACTTTTCTAGCTCCAATGTTCCGTAATCAAATGTTTGAACAACAAAAAATGGGCCAGCCCATCTAGATTTTAGCTTACCTGGAAATAATTTTAATCTAGAATTAAAAAGTAAGACCTTATCTCCAACATTAAAGTTTTTAATTTTTATTTTGGCATCATGCCACTTTTTAATTTTCTCCTTATAAATGCTCGCATTTTCGTAGGACAAATAGCGTAATTCATCCAACTCGTTTAAGTCAAACAAACGCTTTTTCCCTGCGCTCTGCAAATCATAATTAAGGGTTTTTATAGCCCAATATGCTTTATGTTCTAATTCAACCGGCAAATGACAAGCTTTACCATAGACTAATCTATAAGGTGTCATCCCGATAGGTGTTTTAAATGCAGTACGGTATGCCCATAGTGCATCGTCAAGTTTATGTGCCCAGTCTCTTCTAGAAGACGAAACTGTTTTCTCAAGTATCCATTTGAGTTCTCTATTTGAAATTTCTGCTTGACCATTCGTTTGAGGATGGTACGGTGTAGAGATACGATGGTGTACTCTATATTTTTTCATAAGTGACTCAAAAGCTCTATTTACGAAATGGGTACCACCGTCGCTTACCATAACCCTAGGAACTCCAAATCGACAGAATATTGAATTTAAAAACTTAACAACTACTTTAGAATCATTTGTCGGGGTTGCAATTGCTTCAACCCACTTTGAAACATAATCTACGGCTACTAATATATAATTTTTGCCAAAAGAAAGAGGAAAAGGACCCATGAAATCAATTCCCCATACGTCGAAGATTTCAACTTCCAATATGTTCTTAAGAGGCATCTCATCTCTCCTTCCTATATTCCCCGTTCTTTGACATTTATCACAGCGGAGAATAAATGAACGGACATCTTTAAACAGAGTAGGCCAAAAGAATCCGCATTCAAGTATTCTAGCTGCTGTTTTGCTTACGCTATTATGACCTCCGTAAGCGCTAGCATGACATTCTATCATTATAGATTCATATTCAAACTCACTAACACATCTCCTAAATATTCCATCGCCGCATGTTTTGAACAAGAATGGATCTTCCCAAAAATATTTCTTAACTTCTGAAAAGAATTTCTTCTTTTGCTGGTAAGTCAATCCATCTGGCACAACATGTGCAGCTAAGTAATTGGCTATATCCGCATACCATGGAGTTATGATACTTTGTAATTGCATGAGATGTTCATCGGGGAAATCATCTCGAATACCTGATGTTTCACCTATGGGACCGTTTTCATCCTCAAGTCTTGACAGATGATCGGCGACCAGGTTTTCAACTCCCTTTTTGTCTTTAATCTCAATGTCAAATTCTTGCAATAGTAAAACCCATCTAATAAGACGTGGTTTTGCATCTTTCTTAGCAAATAAATATCGTAAAGCTGCATGATCAGTATAAATAATAACTTTAGATCCTAACAAATAAGATCGGAACTTATCGCATGCAAAAACTACTGCTAACATTTCTTTTTCAGTTGTGGTGTAATTTAGTTGTGCACCGGACAATGTGTGACTCGCATAATATATAACATGAAGTTTCTTATCCTTCCTTTGACCTAATACACATCCTACAGCTAAGTCACTCGCATCACACATAATTTCGAAAGGTAGATTCCAATCGGGTTTTGATATTATTGGTGTACTGACTAAAGCCGTTTTCAAAGTATTGAAAGCTTGTAAACAATCTTTATTAAAATCAAAAGTTGAATCCTTCATAAGCAAATTAGTAAGTGGTTTGGAAATTACAGAAAAGTTCTTTATAAACCGTATGTAAAAACCTACATGACCTAAAAATGATCTTACTCCCTTAACAGTGGTTGGTGGGGGTAATTTTTCTATAACTGAAGTCTTTGCTCTGTCCACTTCTAAACCTTTTTCAGAAATCTTATGACCTAAAACAATTCCTTCGTCTACCATGAAATGACATTTTTCCCAATTTAATACTAAATTCGTTTCCTCACATCTAGACAATACTTTATCTAAGTTCTGTAAACATGCATTGAAAGAATCTCCATAAACTGAAAAATCATCCATGAAAACTTCCATTATGTCTTCAATGAAGTCATTAAATATTGTTGTCATACATCGTTGAAAAGTTGCTGGTGCATTACATAGACCAAAAGGCATTCTCCTATATGCAAATGTTCCGTAAGGACATGTGAAGGTTGTTTTGTCTTGGTCATCCGGGTAAATGTAAATTTGAAAGAATCCGGAATAACCGTCTAAAAAACAGTAAAATGCATGACCGGCTATCCTTTCGATCATTTGATCAATGAAAGGTAGAGGAAAATGATCTTTCCTGGTTGCTTTGTTTAGGTTCCTATAGTCTATACAAACCCTCCAATCGGTGGTGGTTCGTGTAGGTATAAGTTCACCTTCATCATTTCTTACAACAGTTATGCCTCCCTTTTTAGGTACACAATGGATTGGACTAACCCATTCACTATCCGAGATCGGATAAATGATTCCATTGTCTAGTAATCTCATTTTTTACTACTTCCTTCATGTTCGGATTTAAGCGTCTTTGCCTATCCGCTTTAGGTGGCTTATCCTCTTCTAAGTAAATTTTATGCATTACTATACTAGGATTAATTCCTTTTAGGTCTGAAATTTGCCATCCCATACTTCCTATCCGATTTCTAACAACTTCTTTCAATTTTTCTTCTTGATCGTTTGTTAATTTGTTAGAAATAATTATAGGTAGAGAATCGCCTTCGCCTAAGAAAGCATACCTCAAATGACTGGGTAACTCTTTAAGTTCTAATTTAGGGGGTGTTACAATCGAAGGCGAAACTGGTCCATCTTCTCTAATCAAAGGCTCTGGGTCCTTATCATCTAATTCCTCGTCTACTATAGGTTCAATTATTTCTTCACTTTGAATTACACCATTGACACATTCCTCGACTAAATCAAGTTTCATACAAGCGAATTCCTCCATAGGGTATTTCATTGCTTTGTTCATGTTAAACTCGACCTTATCTTCTCCTATCCTTAAAACTACCTTCCCTTCCGACACATCTACTAGAGCGCGTCCCGTGTTCATAAACGGTCTGTCAAAAATTAAAGGGCAATTTACATAATATGCAAAGTCTAAGATAACAAAATCGGTAGGAAAAATAAATTTATCGACTTTGACTAAAACATCTTCAATTATACCATACGGCCTTTTAGTGGTTTGATCCGCTAATTGCAAAACCATATTGGTACGTTTGATATCTTCTTCTAAACCTAACTTGTTAAAAATAGACAATGGCATTAAGTTTATACTTGCTCCTAAATCACAAAGACAACTTGGGAATTCAATATCTCCCAACTTACACGGAATAGTAAAACATCCGGGATCCTTGAGTTTAGTGGGCAAATTACTTGATACTATTGAACTACAGTCTTCAGTTAACGAAATGGATGAAATTCCTTCCCAACTGATTTTCTTTGAAATCAAATCCTTTAAAAACTTACCATAGTTAGGAATTTGTGTTATTGCATCCATAAACGTCAAATTGATATGCAAATTTTTGAGTTTATCCAAAAACGTTAGAAGTTGTTTATCATAATCCTTATTTCGGACTTTGTGTGGAAAAGGTGGTTTGGGTACAAAAGTTTTAGTACCTGTGTCAAATGGTGAAATATTTGTGTTTAAGATATCTTCTTTGGACTTTGGTAAATCAGTTCCCGGTAATGTTACATCTTTGGGCATTTCAGGCCCTTGATAATTTTTTCCTGAACGAAGAGTAATAGCCTTCACCTGCTCTTTCGGATTTTCTTCCGTATGGCCGGGAAGACTTCCCTTTTTTCGGGATGGAATTGATTTAGCAAGTTGACCAATTTGAACCTCCAAATTATGGATGCTAGATGAGTGGTTTTTAATAAGCTGATCGAATTTATTTTCGATCCGTTTAAAACCATCGTCGTGATTACTTATTTTTCCACTGATAGCATCTATAAACTTGTCGATTTTAGAAGATAAAGTGCTAATCGTATCTCTTGACTGATTTTGATAATTAGTGGTACGATTTTGATTAGCACTAATATTATTGTTACTGTTATCTTTCCAATTAAAGTTAGGATGATTCCTCCATCCAGAATTATAAGTATTAGAGTAAGGATTATTAGTTTGGTTTTGCCCTTGGACAAAATTTACCTGTTCAATCTCACTCATATTTTCGTAATCCACATCCGTTTGGATTGGATTACCATTGGTATCGCGTGGTGCCATAAATTTATCAATTTTATGCGATAAAGCAGAAAATTGGGCTTGTAGCATCGCGACTGGATCAAGTTCAACTATACCTTTAACTGATGATGAGGTTGAGGATGATGGTTTTGCCACCGGCATATGTCCACGTTCCGCGGGCCACATACTGCTGTTAATTGCCATTTCCTTCAAAAGTTCTCTCGCTTGGGCTGATGTTTTCTTCATAAATAGCCCTCCCGACATAGCATCTAATGAACCCCTAGTTGTAGGATTTAGTCCATTGTAAAATGTTTGCATTAAAAGTTCAGCGGGTAATTGGTGGTGTGGGCATAAACGTTGAAGTTCTTTAAAACGTTCCCAAGTTTCATAAAGGGTCTCATTATCATTTTGAGAAAAAGATGTTAACTCCTTTATGACTCTTGCGGTTTTTGCTAAAGGAAAATATTTAGATAAAAACGCTTGGGCTAATTGTTCCCAAGTGGCAAAAGTTGCGGCTGGCATAGAAGTTAACCATTCTTTGGCTCTATCCTTCAAAGTGAAAGGAAAGAGGCGAAGTTTGATTGATTCTGCAGTCACATCTGGAATTTTAAATGTGTCACAAATTTCTAGGAAATTTGTTAAATGGGTGTTAGGATTTTCGTTAGGTAACCCGTAAAATGTTACATTATTTTGCAACATATTAAGCAAAGCTGGCTTAATTTCAAATTGATTTGCGGTGATTCTGGGTCTAACGATACTATTGGTTACACCGGCCACACCTGGCCTAGCGTATTCCATAAGTGTTGGTGGGTCTGCCATTTTTTCTGGCTCGGTATGTGTTTTTACTGGGGTCTTATTTTTATTTTTCTTATTTTTCTTGTTCTTCCTAATGGTTTTCTCAATTTCTAGGTCTATAGGGTCTGGTGCAATGCCTGAATTTCGAGAACTGCGCATGAACCTGAAATCTTGCACGAACCGAAACTACCTACAAAACAGAATTTTGAAAAATAAATAAATTAGTATAGGAAAACTTTTAAATTATAAAAGTTAGAATAAATATGTTTAAACCTAGATTCGAAATAAAACACGAAAAATTTAAAATTTTGTCAAAAATTTTGGCGTTCCCCGGCAACGGCGCCAAAAACTTGTTGAGCGATTTCCGCAAGTGCACGGTATACGCTTGTAGTAATAAAAGATATTGAACCCACAGGGAACGCTTTTTAACTAAAACTTTATCTAATTCGGTTTAATCACGTGTTTAGGTTTAACAAAAGAAATACGTTTAATTGATAGAATATGTTTTGGTAAATTAGGATTAGATAGAAGGATTATATCGAGTTTAGAGAACAATTCCGTTTGGAATTTTGATTACAAAACAGATACTTCCGTAATTGGAATAAAATAGATTTTATTTTCATAAAGCAAAGTAAACAACTTTAACTTTGTGAGATTATGGACATGTAACAATATAGTAATTTATTCAATTAAATGGCTTCGAACTATAGAAATCCCTCTAGCGTAGAGACGATTCCTACCTTAATCAAACTAGTGGTTTACTTCTGATAAGCCGCGATCAGCGATCATGTCATCCATAAAAACTAAATTTGTTAAGTGTTCAACAAAGTTCTTATAAGAATAAGATGGAATAGAACGTTTTAATAAAAACACCAATATATCATTTTGAAAATCATTTTGTCAGAACAATATCAAAATAACAACAGTAAGAATATATTGAATAAATAAGTATATCATTAATTGAAATGTGAATTTTCACAAGTTAACAGAGAAGTAGAAACTTGGATAGCATTGTAACGAAGACATTGAGATCCGGGTCGTCAATCTTTCTCTCAAACTTCGTAGGCTCGTCAAACCATATGCGCTTCAGGCGTCAATTCTTCTCGCTGGATCTTTGGAATAGAGACTGGTCCCGTCCACTATCAGAATGAAAACTAAACTAATACTGTGTTTATAACTAATCTAAATACAATTCGTGTACAACACGATTGCTTACAGAAATGAAATCTAACTTTCTGATTCTTTTCTGAATCAGAAAACTCTACATAACAACTTTCTTCTCTAATTTCTCTAACTTTTCCAACTTTACCAACCTTGATTTCTGAAATGGATCACTTATTTATAGTTGGTGAAGGGTTGTAAATGACGGGTCGTGTCTGCTGGTGAAGGATTGCTTTTATCCGAACGAACATACGCGTTTTTCCGTTTTAAACATGTGTTTTGTGTGCAGGAAGACTTGCTGTCGCGACTGAGATTCTGAAAATCTCAGTCGCGACAGGGGGTATAAGGGCGAGCTTGAATACGTTGTTTTCCCCTGGTCTGGCCTCCGTAAGTCGCGACTGAGATTTTGAGAATCTCAGTCGCGACAGAGAGATGTTCTCCCTGGCGTTCGACTGTTTTTCGTCCTCCTCGAGCGTTCTTCTGACTGATATGCATTCTTGGTACGTTTTTAAGGTTTTTCGTCCATTTTAGCTCCGTTTTGGCTTCGTTTTTGCTCCTATTTGGATTTTACCAAATATTTAGGTACCTTGCATCAAAGAAGTAAATAAAGACGTAAAAGTATTCCAAATGAATATAATTAGCATGATTTTAATGTAAATTTAACGTATTTATATATGATATTTTAGGTATATTTTGGGCTTAACAACTGGTTCCATAAACATAGAAAAACTTAATGTGAACTGGAGTTGAACCGGTGATCGAAGGTCGAACTAGAAACCGATGCAACTCCGGTTTAATACCATTGTTTAAGAAATCTATAAACAATAACTATTCATTGCAAGAGGAGAGAGAGAAAGAGAGAGAGGCCATGGAAGAGCATAGAGAGAGAAAGAGAAAGGTGCTGGAAAAACTTGAGGAGCTTTTTTTGAAATAAGATGAAGTGGAAGTATTTATAAAATTAGGTTTACACTTAAGATGATGGACTAGGTTCTCCATTGGCCAAAATAATTTTATTGGCCTAAAAAATTTAAATGGTCCAAGTAACTTGTGCATTAGTAAAATATGTAAATAGAACTAATTACTCATATTCATTAGTTCTCACTCCACTAAATAGAAATGAGTTTAAATTAATTATATATAAATATTATTTATTTATTACGTCATTTGGTTCGATCATTCCGAGTCATCCAATCCGATTAAATGATCCGTGATCCAATATAAATCCAGTTTGATGTTCGATCCGGTTCTAATAATATTGATTATTAGATCCCACCTTATAGTTACGGTGGATCCTTCCTATAGTACTTTCTTTAATTGAACTAAAGAAAAGACCCTTCCACTTCACTTTTTCTGTCCGAAAACTGAATAAGCCAAATCCAATTCTATTTAGGACTCTTAATCTGTGCTTAAACTAATTATTACACCCATACCTACTCTCATCAGTGCTACTAAAAAAAGTCTACATAACCACATCCATCTTCCTCAGTTATGAGGATACAAACATCAAAGTCCTTGGCTAAATTCATTTTAGATATGAATTATCTATATATTCTGAAGTTAATTTTTCCATCAGTTAATTATTTGTTATTATTTTGCCACAATAGTTCAATAATAATCTCCCTACTTAGATTTTCGTTTTTTTATTATGGGTATTTCTTTTTACAACTTCCATCAAATTTTTGTATATATTTTTTTAAATAAGGGAGTTTATATTTTTTCAAATTAAAGATGACAAATGTAATATACATGTTCTAAAAGAATGGACAGTAAAAATAGCTTGAAGTCTGTGCATCCTGCTAAGTAATAAGATGCCTCATATAATAAGATGCGTAATAACAATTCTTCAAAAGGGATACAAGTTTCAATGTCACAGATTTCTTTTATGTTTTTCTTTTTAAATAAAAAAATATAATCATAAATTAGAATCCAAAGAAATAGAGAAGGTTTGGATGGCCTCCTCAGAACCCTTTAGAAGGAGCTGGAGGCTGTGCTCAGGCAGGAGGAGCTTCTTTGGTTTCAAAAGTCTAGGAAGTCCTGGATAAGAGATGGAGATCGTAATACCAGGTATTTCCATCTTTCTACCATTATTAGAAGGCGGAGGAATAGAATTGATGCCATTAAGGACTCTAATGGTGATTGGGTGTATGAAGATGAGGAGATTGGCCCTGGAATTCTATAAGGATCTGTTTAAAGAGGAGCCTGTTTATCTGGAGAGGGCTCACTCTGTTGCTACCTTTCCTATGATTGGAGAGGATAGCATTCAGGATGCCTTTCACCCTATCTCCCTGAAGGAAATAGACCAAGCCATTTTTAGTATTGGGGCTACTAAAGTTCCTGGGATTGATGGTCTGCCTGCTGGTTTTTACCATAAGCACTGGGAGGTTGTGAAGGAAGGTATCTATAATTTTATCATAGGTGTTTTTAATGGTTCTCAGGATATAGAGCTGGTGAATAGAACCCTTCTGGTTCTGATTCCTAAAATTGAGAAGCCTTCTTCCTTTTTGCATATGAGACCTATCAGTCTTTGTAATGTTCTTTATAAGACTGTTACAAAGATTGTGGCTAATAGAATCCGTTGCATTCTTCCTGAGATCATCTGCCAGAATCAGGGAAGTTTTATGCCTGGTAGACAAATGATGGATAATATGGTGATTGCCCAAGAGATGGTCCACACGATGAAGATCAGGAAGGGGAAGAAAGGCATTGTGGCTCTTAAGTTGGATTTGGAGAAAGCCTATGATCGCATCAACTGGAGTTTCCTGATGGAGTGTTTGGAAAGAGCAAGGATCCATGACAGTTGGAGAAGGTTAATTAAGGTTTGTATCTTTTCTCCTGTTTTTCAAGTTATGATTAATGGTGATATGTCGGAGGAATTCTCTCCGGGCCGGGGTATCCGTCAGGGTGACCCAATGAGTCCCTTCCTTTTCGTTATTGCTATGGAGAGGTTGTCTCATCTGATTCAAGATGCTATTGATAATGGGAATTTCCACCCAGTGGCTATCAATAGTTTCTGTCCCCAGGTTACTCACTTATTCTTTGCAGATGATGTCCTAATCTTCCTGGAAGGTAATGAGGAGCAGTTGAGTGTTATTATGGATATTCTTGATTGTTTCTGTTCGGCCTCTGGGCAGAAGCTTAATGTCCAGAAGTCTAGGATGATGTGCTCTAAAAATATGAACCAGAGAGTCTGTAAAAGGTTAAGTGATCTGTCGGGTATTCCTCTGACTGGCTCCCTAGGGAAGTATCTGGGTATTCCCCTCCACAGTGAGAGAGTGTCTAAGGTGTCTTTTAAAGATACTTTGGATAAAGCTAATATGAAGTGTGCCACGTGGAAAGCCAAGACTCTCTCTCTCGCTGGCCGCCTTACATTAATTCAATCTGTTAATTGTGCGACTCCCAATCATATTATGCAGGCTTGTCATCTTCCGGATCCTGTGCTTAAAGATCTTGATAAAATTAACTGTAGGTTCCTGTGGGGGGAAGCTGAGGAGGGGAGAAAGATCCATCTTGTGCCTTGGAGTGAGGTTTGTCAGCCTAAAGATTCAGGAGGTCTGGGCATTAGGAAAGCTAAAGATAATAATAAAGTCTTATTAATGAAACTCCTGTGGCGAATGTGGCAGTGTCCTACAGCTCTTTGGGTCCAGCTCTTATGCGGGAAGTACCAGAAGGATAAGGTGTTCGGGGGGGGGGGGGGGGAGCTAAGGAGAGAGTGGTTAATTGTTCCTTTCTTTGGAAAGGCATTAGTGCTGTGTTTGCTGAATTTTGTTCTGGGATTGGGTGGAATGTGGGTAATGGCAGGTCCATCAGTTTCTAGAAGGATATTTGGGTAGGTAAGAAGCCTTTATTGGAGGTTTGTACTTCCTTGCCTCCGTTGGACGTTCAGGACTGGAGGATTGCTGATGTTGTGGATTCTGAGGGTGAGTGGATTTGGGATAAATTTGATTCTTACCTCAGTCTGGAATCGCTCCTTTCTATTAGAGGGGTTCACATTAGTAATCAAATTGAGGATCAGGATAGTTACTGTTGGGCGCTGACAAACAATGGGGCCTATTCGTGTAAATCTGCTTTTCAGGCATTCTATCAGGGTTTGGATTCTTCTTCCCCAGAGGTGTAGAAGACGATTTGGGGCTTGAAAGTACCATACCACATTAGGAACTTCCTGTGGCTTGGGGCTAGGAATAGGTTGCTTACTAACTCGGATAGAAAAAGGAGGCACCTGGTGGATTCTGGAGCCTGTGGCAGATGCAGAGGGTTTGAGGAGACGTTGTGCCATGCTCTCAGGGATTGTGAGAAAAGTTTAGAGGTTTAGAGAAGAATTCTCCCTAGGGATGTGCTTCCTTCCTTTTTAGCCCATTCTGAAAATAATTGGTTTGTTGATGGTATTAATGGGATTCTTCTGCCTGGGAATCAAGGTGTTCTTCTTTTTGTGGCGGTGTGCCATCAGATTTGGAGGTGGCGGAACGAGGAGATCTTTGGAGGAGGAGTGGTTTCTATGCCAAATGTCCTTGATTTCTTTTCTAAGAAGATTAGTACCTGGGTTGAGAGTTTTGGTGAGGACACCTTAGCTAGGGTGGTTCAGAGGAAGGAGGTCAATCTTTTAGGCTGGTGTAGCCCGAGTGAAGGTGTGGTTAAGCTCAACACTGATGGTTCTTGTTTGAGAGACGGGAGAATTGCTGCAGGAGGGGTCCTTAGAGACGATGGAGGCAGGTGGGTTTCTGGCTTCTCTCAGAATTTGGGTATTGGTACTTCCTTTTCTGCAGAGCTTTGGGGGATTCTCTCTGGCCTGAAGCTGGCTAAGGATCTAGGGGTGAAGAAGCTTCTGGTTGAGTCAGATAACCAAGAAGCGGTTAAAATGATTTCTGAGGGCAAGTCTGTTTGCCGGAATAGCTTGAATATTATTAAAGGCATTAAAAGGATTGGGTCCTCCTTTGAGTCTATTAAGTTTGTTCATATTTATAGGGAGCAGAACCGCATCGCGGACCGTCTTGCAATGGAATGGCACTCTGGTTTGTTGGGTCTTTCTACCTTTTCTTCTCCACCGGGCTTCATTTCTTCTTTGATCTTAGAGGATGTGGTGGGGGTCAGTTTTCCTAGGCTGATCCCGGGTTGAGTTGTTTTGTTTGTTTGTTTTTTTCTTTCCTTTCCTACCAAAAAAAAAAACCTTTCCAATTGCAAACTTGATCTTCCATTTTGTATTGCAATTTCAGTTTCTAAAATTAGTAAGTTTTCAATTTCATTTCTTCAAAGGTTTTATCTTCAATTCCGCATTGTTTTGTTTAATTATGCCATTTTATATTTGTTATAATTTGATCTCAACATCTCCTATTGTTTAGGTGGTTAAGATTTAGTTTTATTTTGTGTATAAATAAAGAGTTAGTTGAGTTGTAAAATATAGAATACTTTTATTGTGTTGTAAAACAAGAAAGAAATAGAATTACAGAGAATTCTTATTGAGAGCAAGAAATAGGAATTGAGATAAATCTAGGGTTTCTCAGGGTTGTATTGATTTGCATATTCGTTGATAGTGAAGATCAGAAGCTGGAGTAGGTTGTTTATAACCGAACCAGGGTAAATGCTTGCGTGTTCTTTTCGTTGATTTGTTATATTGAATTATTGATTACTTCCAACTGCAATTCTAAAAGAGTTTTGGTAAACTCTGTCTCGACAAATTATTCTTGGAATTACAACAATGTTTTTATATGAATGACAAATTGATACAGATTGAAAGCGATAAATGAAGGTTTTAATCGTAAACCAACAAAGAGGTTCTTCTCTAGCTAAACTAGAAGGAGTGAATCCCAATAAACAAGGTATAAACCTTAGGTTCTCAAAGAGAATGATTTTGATTGATAAAAAGTTGTCTAATCCTTACAAAAATGGGGGTTTAAATACTTCCCCTAATGATAACAAAAGACGAGGACTACCCCTACTAGGGTTACACTAAGGTTACCAACAAAAGGGTAAAATAGGTGATACGCCCCGACAATTCAGTACAAAGGTACATGTACGGATTGTCAGGGTTGTTGGTGAATTCCTTCGGGAGAAAGTAAACCTGGAGATCCGCCCAGGAGTAGCCTGAGGATCCTCCCCTAGTCAGTTGTTGATACGCCTCCTTGTGTACTCCTAGATCCGTCCCGCTCGTATGTTCTTGGGATCCGCCCTCCTAGGTACCACCTCCGTGGATGTGATGTTTGAGGATCCGCCATCTAAGGATCCGCCAGGACGCGCGTGATCAGTGATCCCAGTTAGGATGTCCGCATCATTCTCTCCTTCTTTAAAAGATTTCGACACTGATTCGTCCTTGTTGAACTTCAAAGGGCCATCCGGCTTCCACGGGCTAAGGTCACGGATGTTGAACGCTGGTGAGATTTTACCAAGCCAATTCGGCAATGCTATGTGATAGGCATTGGCGTTGACCTTTTTGGTGACCTTATATGGCCCGTATTTCCTAGGCCGAAGCTTGCTGCTTGGGGCGTTGGCGAGTCTCTCTTTGCCCAAGTATACCATAACCTCATCCCTAACTTCAAACTGTAGGTCCCTGCGGTGCTCATCCGCCTTAGCCTTTAATTTCTGATTTCTCCTCATCTTAGGCCAGAAATAACGGGAACTCACTGCTTCATATGTCTTGTATCGCCCAAAATGCCCTCCCAGGGATCCGCCATGTAGATCACGAACAACCTTCTCGCGGATGGAAGTGCAGGGTAAACAAAGTTGGTTGCCCCTCATGAGATACTCATCCATCAGGTGATACGCCCCATCCCCATGCTAGTGCTGACACTTTTCCCAAATACTGCCAAAATCAAGATCCGCCAAGTATTCTCCTCGGATGTGTTCAAAACAATCGGTCTCCAGATTTACTGTCTTTATTAGTGACACCCTTCGACTCAAGGCGTCCGCCACCTTGTTCTGTTTTCCAGCCTTATGGATAAGCTTATAGGGGAACTTATCTATGAAGGCGGACCACCGGGCATGCATGGAGCTTCGAAGTTGCTTCTGACTTCCCAGGTACTTGAGAGCTTGATGGTCAGTGTAGAGGATGAATTCTTTCCCCACCAAGTAATGTTCCCACACTTTCAACGCCCTTACTACAACATAAAATTCTTGATCATACGTGGCCCACTTTTGCCTTGCCTCACAGAGCTTCTCACTGAAATACGCAATGGGCCTCTTTTCTTGCATCAGGACACCACCAATCCCAACTCCACTGGCATCACACTCAACCTCGAACAGTTTATCAAAATTGGGATACGCTAGCACGGGCGCTGTACTCAACTTTTCCTTGATCAGGGCGAAGCTCTCCTCTTGGGCATCCGCCCACTCGAAACCCCTTCCCTTCTTCAAACATTCTGTCAATGGGGCGACTATGGAACTGAAGTTTTTAATGAATCACTGATAAAAGGTTGCTAGCCCATGAAAACTCCTGATGTCCCCCACGTTCCTCGGAGTAGGCCATTCTCGGATAGCTCTTACCTTCTCCCCATCAACTTGGACTCCATCGCCACTGACCACGAACCCAAGGAAAACCAGGCTCTCCATGACAAAATCACACTTCTTAGTGTTGGCGTATAGCTGGTGTTTCCTTAACAGGTCAAATATTGTCCGCAAGTGCTCCACATGTTCTGCCAAGGTCTGTCTATGAATCAAAATATCATCAAAATACACAACTACCAATTTGCCAATTACCGGGCGGAGCACCTGATTCATCAGCCTCATAAATGTACTGGGGGCGTTAGTCATCCCGAATGGCATTACTAACCACTCATACAATCCATCTCGGGTCTTGAAAGCAGTCTTCCACTCATCCCCAGCTCGAACCCGTATTTGATGATAGCCACTCCTGAGGTCAATCTTGGAGAAGACTTTGGATCCGCCAAGCTGATCCAGCATATCCTCCAACCTTGGGATTGGGAACTTGTATTTGATGGTGATCTTGTTAATGGCCCTGCTGTCAACACACATCCACCAAGACCCATCCTTCTTGGGTGTAAGTAAAGCTGGAACGGCGCAAGGACTCATGCTCTCCCTAACGTATCCCATCTCGATGAGTTCTTGCACTTTCTGTCTCATGATGTCATTCTCCTTCGGGCTCATTCGATAATGTGGGAGGCTTGGTAAGCTAGCCCCAGGCACAAGATCGATATGATGTTGGATGTCCCTCAAAGGTGGTAACCCACTTGGCAGCTCTTCAGGGAATAGATCTTGATATTCGCCAAGTAGGCGGGTCACTTCATTCGGCATCTCCCTTTCGCCCCTTTGGGAGGATTCGTGATTCGCCTTCACCATCACAACATACACCATCTGGCTCTCCTCACAATTGCTAACGAATGATTTGTGTGTGGGGCAGACCACCAAGGTAGACTTCTCATCGGCCTTTGGTTCTCTCATCATTGGCGTAAGTACGAACTTCACCCCATCCTTCATAAATCTATAAGTGTTCCTTCTTCCGGCATGGATGGCGTCATTATCATATTGCCATGGTCTGTCCAATAATAGGTGGCAGACATCCATATCGACCACGTCACAGCAGACTTTATCCCTATACTCCCCGATCTCAATAGGGACCTTACACTTCTGGGTCACTCTGGGTTCACCCACATCCTTGATCCATCCAACTCTGTAGGGTTCAGGATGCGCCTCCGCCAACAATCCAAATTTCCGAACGGCGCTGCTGCTCACAATGTTCTCCTGGCTACCACTATCAATTATTACGTTGCATCGCCCACTGTTCACAAGACAGCGGGTCCTGAATAGTTGGTGCCTCTGATCGCCCTCTACCCGGCTGGAGACTAATAATCGCCGTATCACATGAATGGCGTGTCTCTCCTCATCCGCCTCGTCATCGTATTCCCCTAAGGGTTCACAAAACACTTCTTCCCCCTCTTCATAATCATCTTCATATCTTTCCACTATGTTGGCGCTCTTCCGCCTAGGACACTCGTTGGACCTATGGCCTGGCTCATTGCACCTGAAACATTTAAAAGGGGTTGGCCTGGCGTACGGGTTGTTGCTCTTAGGTGGTATGGGTACCTCCTTGTAAGGCCTAGTATCTCCCCCAGATCCTCTTCCAACGTTGCTAAACTTTGCCCCACTAGCACTCGCCACCTGTTTGCCTTTGTCAGAGGGCTTCACATTGCCTCCTCCTCTAGGCGTATACTCAACAGTGGCGGATCTCCTGGATCTCCCGGTTAGTTGGGATTCAGCCTTGAGGGCTAAATTCCTGGCATCTTGCACCCGAACCACCATCTGTGTGCCAATACGATCCTAGATGTTGTATCTCAACCATTCGAGATACCTAGAGGTCTTTTGGCTTTCAGTTTCTGACAAGTTGGCCCTTGCCGAAAGCCTCAAGAACTCTGAAGTATATTCATGGACACTTCGGGTCCCCTGAGAGCATCCCCTGTAGGAGCTAAAAATATACTGTTCATAATCCGGCGGTAAGAACCGCTCCCTCAACATCGTCTTCATCCGTAGCCAAGATCTAATCGGATCTCTGCCCCCTCTTCTTCTTTCTTCCCTCATCTGATCCCACCAAACTGATGCGCCACCCTTCAAGCGATACGCCACCAGCCTTACTTTCCTCTCATCAGGAATCCCAGCATACTCAAAGAAACGTTCCACTTCCGATAACCAGTCTAAGAATCCCTCTATATCCAGTTCGCCTCCGAAAGACGGTAAGTCTATTTTTAGCTTAAAGGCATCATCTCTATCAAAGTTTCCTAGATCTTGGTTTGTCCTAGCAACGCCCACACGTCTGTTGTCAACCGGACCAACATCCCTCATAGTCCGAAAGGCACCATCATCCCCAATATCTTCAAAGTCATCACTATCACTATCAGCATTATGAACAAGAACAAAGTCGGGTCTTCTTACCTCAGGATCCCTAGGACCCATTCGTGGAAGTTGGACATTTGCCAATGGAAATCTGGGTGGTGTGGGTTGCCTTTGGGGTCGTTGTTCAAGGACTCCTTCCTTCCTCTGGCCTGACTCTCCGGCGGCTGGTCTGACCAAGGCACGGACCTCCAGTCTGAGGTTTTCCAGGGAAGTGGTTAACTCCTGGAACCGTTGGTCGGTTTGCTTCTGCCGCTCGATGCTGGCCTGGATTTGTTCCGCGAGGTGCTCTCTCAGCTCCTCATATCTCCGGTCGCTGGCTTCCATAGAATCTTGCGGTTGTCGGGGTTGAACCATTGCCAAAAGAAGTTTCGGGTCAGGAAACGATCGGCTCTGATACCAACTGATACAGATTGAAAGCGATAAATGAAAGTTTTAATCGTAAACCAACAAAAAGGTTCTTCTCTAGCTAAACTAGAAGGAGTGAATCCCAATAAACAAGGTATAAACCTTAGGTTCTCAAAGAGAATGATTTTGATTGATAAAAAGTTGTCTAATCCTTACAAAAATGGGGGTTTAAATACTTCCCCTAATGATAACAAAAGACGAGGACTACCCCTACTAGGGTTACACTAAGGTTACCAACAAAAGGGTAAAATAGGTGATACGCCCCGACAATTCAGTACAAAGGTACAAGTACGGATTGTCAGGGTTGTTGGTGAATTCCTTCGGGAGAAAGTAAACCTGGAGATCCGCCCAGGAGTAGCCTGAGGATCCTCCCCTGGTCAGTTGTTGATACGCCTCCTTGTGTACTCTTAGATCCGCCCCGCTCGTATGTTCTTGGGATCCGCCCTCCTAGGTACCACCTCCGTGGATGTGATGTCTGAGGATCCGTCCGCCATCTAAGGATCCGCCAGGACGCGCGTGATCAGTGATCCCAGTTAGGATGTCCGCATCACAGATTTAGCTTTAGAGAATGGAACTCGACTTTTTATTCACTTAGGAAAAAACTGTTGAACATGTAAATTCTGTCGAATCTGTTCAAGTTTGAGCTCCATAAACTCCGCCTCTGTTTTCTTTGTCAATAGAGCAGCCAACAAATAATATATTAAATGCAATTAGTCAGCACCATTTCACTTTGCTAGCAATCTGCAGATAAAAATCAATCAATAACTACAGTAAGTACACATAAATTTGACAACATAATGCTAAGATATACACATATACATAGAAATGCAACACATAAGCATTTCTTATTCTTCTTTTTTTTATCATTCAACACAAGTATTTCATAGATTATTGTTTCTGGTTGCTCAATAGTATATCTTAAATAATAATTTTCCAAACACTTGATGATGATGTAAGAAACTCCTATGTACAGCAGAAAAACAAAAAAAAACATTATCAACTCTAGTTTGTAACATTTCTTCATCTTCCTTTGTGATTCCCAAGTTCAGAGAACACAGTGTGAGACCTGAACCTCTCAGCATCAGATTGTGCAAGACTCCTTCCCCCGCTACTAAACGTGCTTCCTAAATCCCCCTTTTCTCCGCATGAACCACTAAACAAATCTTCGTCGTGGTCATCATCATCATCATTATCAGGAGCGGCTTCTCTTGGCATCAAAAATGGACTTTCACTTTCCTGCTCCACCTCTACCACCTCGCTGCCTCTAATCCTGTTACTTTGCGCAGTTTCTTGCAAATGCAATGCCATTTCAAGCTCCATTACTACATCACCCATTGTTGGCCTTTCTGTTCCTTGATCACGCACGCAACTATCACAAATCTCACCAAACTTCACCAGGCACACAGGGTCAATATCTCCCACCAAATTGGGGTCCATTATCTGACCAAGAACACCTCTTCTGTAGCACATTCTACCCCAATCACACAGATTCACTTGCTCTCTCGGCAGCCCTGGGATCACTGGAGGCCTGCCACACAACACTTCAAACAAAACCACTCCAAAAGAGTACACATCAGATTTTTCAGTGAGGTGCTGCCTACGGTAATACTCTGGATCAACATACCCAAAGCTACCCCTCACTACTGTGCTGACATGGGTTTGCGACTCACTCGTCGGTCCCATCCGAGATAGACCGAAGTCTGAAACCTTGGCCACCCAATTCTCGTCGACTAATATGTTCATTGACTTGACATCCCGGTGAATGATTGGGTGCTTCGCGCCTGTATGGAGGTAATGCAGTCCTCGTGCAGCTCCGATGCACATTTCAAGCCTCTTCTTCCATGGAAGAGGAGGGTTCTTGGTCTTGTATAGATGATCACGG
This sequence comes from Euphorbia lathyris, assembly GCF_963576675.1. Taxonomy (NCBI): domain Eukaryota; kingdom Viridiplantae; phylum Streptophyta; class Magnoliopsida; order Malpighiales; family Euphorbiaceae; genus Euphorbia; species Euphorbia lathyris. Next base: position 97,328,828 of record NC_088910.1, read on the forward strand.
AGTGCTCCACGCTGCATATATTCGTAGACGAGTATCATCTCACCCGGATCATCACAATATCCTATAAGAGATACCAGATGTTGGTGGCGAAGTTGTGGGAGCAGCTGAATCTCTGTTCGGAACTCTTTAGCTCCTTGTTTTGATGATGAATGTAAGCGCTTTATAGCTACCAGAGTGACACCATCGTCAATTAAGCCTTTATAAACATTTCCAAACCCCCCGGAGCCAATCACAAATTCATCATCAAATGTGGCTGTTGCAACTTCGATCTCAAATATGGAGAATTGACGAAAATGGTTACAAGCAGCAGAGGTTCGGAGCTGAAAGGACTTTGCCTTAATGCTCTTAGCAGCAGAGGCATTTAGTCTCCTCTGCTTACATATAAAGAACAAAGTAACAACAGAAACAGATAGTACTAATATACCACAAAACAGAAATCCAACAACTTTAATTACTTTCACAGGACCTAATTTGCTTTTCATTTTGCTGTTTTCTTCAGAACTTGGTGAAACTGAAGGAACTGCAATTCGTGGAGGATTTTGATTGGATCCTGCTAAACTTCCGACTGAATTATTCAACTTAATTATCTCTAAACCGTTCAAGAATGCATCATTCGTACTCGGTTTTGGGATAATATCGGTGAATGGATGTAGTGCAATCCATAAACTTCCTTTTGGTACCCAAACCACATAATCTTTGTACATCGGAATATACGTACCGCCAGTCAAGTAAATCACATTTGTTTGCTCCTCTGCTGTTTGGTTGTTGATGAATATGGAAAATACCACGGTATTAGAAACATTGACCTCTAATCGAGTCTCACAAAAGTGAAGGCGAACAAGATAATTAAACCCAGAATCAACAGAAAATACCCAGGTGAGATTGTAATTCAGATTAAGCATCGGATTCCTACCCATTGATCGAATGGTACTATATACCAATTCCGGAGCAACGAAAGCAGGTGTACTACTTGTATACTTTATCGAAACATTATCAGAACTTTTAGACACCAATCCAAGTCCTGCACCATAGATATAATCCGAATCTTGAACCCATGTCCTGTACATTCCTGTATCATATATGCTATCAATATATGCTCCACCAACGTTCATCCGGTAAACAGTTTCAAAAGCGTAACTGCTATCCAAATAGAAAAGGTAATTGCTCCCAACAAATTTCAATGGAATGTTACTGCGTGTATAAAGATCGTCAGGGATAGAAACAATTTCTATACCGTTTATGAAGGCAGAAGAATTTAGAGATGGATTAAATGTCAAATTAAGACTTTGATTTTCTCCTACTGTGATTATAAACTCTCTCATACCATGTTCAAACGGAGGCTGAGTTGCTGATCGGAGCGTGTAATTGTTGGCCTTAACGGAGAAAAGGGATTCAGATGTGTTGAAATTGGAGTAAGAAGCAGCAGGATTGAAGTAGAGTCGTAGGAATTTTGGGCCAGGGGAGACAGGAAAGGTGTAGGTGAATGTTGAATTGAAAAAACGAGCAGTCGTATATGGAACTTGGGAGATGGATGGATGTTGTTTAGTGAGTTGAAGGGAAATTGATGTGGTCTCGGAGTTAGAAGGAAGAAATTTGGAAGTGGCATCGGCATCCCAGTATCGTCCGTCAAGTGAAGTGGACCTAGAAGATGCGCCACAGTTGAGGAGTATAAGATCGGTGGCTGTGTATGCCAGAGAATTTGTAACGGTGGTGATAAGGGGGAGGAGGTGAAGAAGAAGAAGAAGCAGGCAGATACATAGATGATTGCTGGGATACATCACCGTAAGAACAACTTTGAAAGCAGGCCACAGAAAAGTCGCATTTAGTTTGGATATCACATTGTCAATCTATCGGTAGAAGGAAAGATACTTACAAAAATCACACTATCAACTGACTTTTTGGTTTTCTAAACCATTACTCACGGTAAGATTTAAAAGTCATCAAATATGAGTTTAAAACTATACTTAGGTCCTCAAACTATTAAAGTCACGGATCAAACTCTTCATATATATATATATATATAAATTTTTTTTTTTTTTTTTTGGGAACAGAGCGAGTTTAGAAGCCGACATCCCAATCAGGTTGGCACCCTGTATCCTAAACCCGCACCAACAGCCCAAAGATCTTATTGAAAATCAGTCTAGAAAACACAAACGTGAGCTAAACTATAACGATCATATAAAATAAAAGAATGACAGAAATATGGTGACAATGGGACTATAACCGAACGTTCCTTTAACAAGCCGATGACATATGTGGAGTCCGATTCGATCCAAAGACGGTGTCAACCCTTCATAGTAATATCCATTGCGAGAATTACTGCTTTTAATTCTGTCACGTGAGCGGAAGCCGAGTTGATTCCGAATGCGAAACAACCCCGAGCAAAACCCCTCGAGGTTCTAAAAATCCCGACAGCCCCTCGAGGTTCTTAATTCATTTAGAAATCAACAATTGACTCACTATGATTTAGACCTTATTTGTCAAATAACTATTAATTGTTAGCTGGTAGCTCATTACATTAGTTATTAGCTTATTATCTTTTTAGTTAGCCGATTTGACTAAATTGTGTAAACTTGTTTAGTAAAACTTAACTGATTATTAATTACTGTTTGTGTAAAATGACGAATAAGAACATGATAAATTCTTTATTTGGGGCTAAAAGGTAATAATTAGGGGTAAAAATGTCTTTCAGAAGAGACGGAGCAATAAGGCTGCTTTAGGAATTCAAAGTTCAAAAGGGTTAAATGCACCATTGGTTAGTCAACTTACATGGTTGTCTCAAAATGGTCACTGAACTTCAATTTGTCTCAATAAAATCACTGAACTTTGACCTTTGTCTCAATTAGGTCACTCCGGTCATTTTTCTGGTCTGAGGTCGCCGGAATGATGACGTGTCCAACATGTCATCTTACTAATGACATGTGGCTGCCACGTCACTGCCAACTGGCTGCCACATGTCTTTTTTATGAATTTTTTTTTTAACTTTTAACTCTTCCAAAATTATCTAAATATAATTAGAGTTAAAATCACATTAACACTAATTCGATAACTTATGATTCTAATTCTAGATTCTCAAAAAAAGAAAGAAAAACCCTTAGACTTCTTCATTCTCAAAATCCAGAACATTCTCCTCTTCTCACCCTAACCATTACGATTCCAACACCAACACTGGAATGCTTTTAAGTATTCCGCCCCTCAAGTTTGTTCATATTCTTCCATTCCCAAACGCCAGTCAGTTCTGATAGCCAACGTCAGACTGCTTTCAAGATTTCCGTTGGTGAAGTTCGGTTTCTAAGTTTTTGGAGGAAGCGATGGAAAAAAACCAAACAACTGGTATGTGATTGTTCGAATATAATTTGTGAATAAATAATTAATTAGAAGGAACTGAACCACCATTAAACCGTGATTTTTCAGCTTTTGGGTTTGATTTCATATATAATGGTGGGTTTAATTTTGTGAATCAAGTTATGTTCAAAAGTTTAAGGAACTGAACCACCATTATATATCATTTTTATACACATTTCATAATTTAGTATCATATATTCTCCCAGTTGTTTACTTTGAAACCTATTATGTGGCTTATGCGTTTTTTTTTCAATTTGATGTTTTCATACCTGTTTTGGATTGTCTCATGTGTTTGTTTTACTTTAATTGTTTTTCTTTGATGCAAGGGAAAATCTTCAATCATTTATGTTGTTTGGTGTTTCTAATTTGTATAATTAGCTGTTTGTAACGTCTTATAGCTTATCAATTTTTTGTTTTCGATCTAATTGAAGTTGAAGTTCCAATCCAAGTGCCTGGAGACATGTGCGAAGAGGGGACTGAAATGGGGAACGAAGGAAGACATGAAAGTGAAGGTGGTACTCTTGGTGCCGAAGAAGATAACGATGAATTTGTGGATGATGACTATGACATCCCATACGGGGATGACGACTACAACGAAGTGGTACAAGAAATAGCGAAGAAGAAGAATGATAGAGATGGGGTAGGAATTACAACCACATCAATTGGAAGGCCATACAAAGTAGATAAAAGTAAAGGGAAGAGGCCTATAATTTTTGATGATGTTTCTGATGGAGATACAGATTATGCACAATCTGATGAGTTGCACACTGGATCAGATTCAGATGAAGAACAGAGGCCTAAGTTCAGCGAGTTCAACATACAACGAGATTGTTATGATCCGGCATTTGAATTGGGTATGCTGTTTGGGAACTTTAAGGAATTCAAGACTGCTGTTAGGAATTGGTCAATAAAAAATAGATTTCAACTTCTGTTTAAAACCAATGATAGTGAAAGATGCATACCCACTTGTCGCAATGACACTAATGAACAAACATGCAAGTTCAGAATCTATGCTTCTAAGGTGAATAGAAAAGATCCTAATGATCATACGGTGCAAATTAGAGCATTAAACTTGAAGCACACATGCAGTAAAGTGTTCAAAAATAGGTTTGCAAATGCAGAATGGTTGGCAAATAAATATTATGACCAATTCAAAAATGACATCGATTGGTCACTCAATGGAATTATCGTTGCTGTTCAAAGAGATACAACGTACACGATCACTAGACAAATTGCTTACCGGGTAAAGGAATTTGCGAAGAAGTGGATTCGAGGTGAAGAGAAGGAACAATACTCGAAGCTTCTTAACTATCAATGAGATATTGAACAGACTAATCCAGGATCAACCGTTCAGGTTCGAAGAGATATGGGGGTTGTTAGTCGATTTTATATGTGTTTGAATCCATTAAAGGAAGGGTTCAAAAAATCTGGAAGACCACTGGTATGTATTGATGGGTGTTTCCTTAAAGGAACTTATGGAGGTCAACTATTGTCTGTTGTGACCATTGATCCTAATGACTGCATCTACCCAATTGCTTAGGCTGTGGTAACGACTGAGAGTACTGACACTTGGACTTGGTTCCTAGATTTGCTTGAACAAGACTTGAATTTGTTCAATGACTCTAGAATAACATTCATGAGTGATGGCCAGAAGGTAATAGTTATATTATGTCATATGTTCAATTTCTATTACGTTTCTTGCCATAAGTGTTATTTCCATATGTGTTACTCCATCTGTTTCATATTACATGTCGTTTTAGAGAGTTGCATAGAAATTAAGGATATTAGAGGAAAAACATTATTGCCTTCTATTTATTGATTCCACTATTTATTTATCCTATAATAAGTACATTATGCTAATTAATTTTTTATAAACTCACGTTTTATAGCAGGAAAAAAGATGACTGAACGCGTACTGATCATATAAAATGACATGTAATATGAAACAAAAAATAGTCTCTAAAAAGACATGTAATATGAAACGGAGGTAGTATAATATAATGATGTCATTGGTATTGTAGGGGTTAATACGGGCTGTTCATGATTTATTTCCCGAAGCCGAGCATCGTCACTGTGTACGCCACATATACACTAACTTTAGGGAGCGTTTCAGAGGGAAGATACTTAAAGACTTATTATGGAACTGCGCAAGGGCAAGTTATGTTCAAAAGTTTAATAGAGCCCTTGAAGCTCTGAAAGCTAAAAACATAGAGGCATATGAGTGGTTGTTGCATCCTGATAGACCAACTTACAGTTGGACTAGAGCCTATTTTAGGACACACACACACTGTGATATGTTGTTAAATAATCTATGTGAGTGTTTCAATAAGTATATTTTGGATGCTCGTGGACTGCCTATAATCAGTTTGAATGAAGCGGTGAAAGTAAAGATCATGCGAAGGGTGAAGAGGAAAAAGGATCAGATGGAGAAATACAAAGGCAAAATATGTCCGAAGGTGCAAGTGAAACTTAACAAGTTAATTGACATTGCTGCATACCATCAGCCAGAATTTTCAAGTGGACCGCAAGTTTCGGTCACTGCTCCTGGTGGACCTTATATTGTTAACCTCGAAGAAAAGACATGCACGTGTAGAAGGTGGCAATTGACTGGTTTGCCTTGTAGTCATGCAATATGTAGTATAAGACACAACAATCAAAGAGTGGAAGATTTTGTGTCTGAGTGCTACCATGTGTCTACATTTATGGAGATGTACAGTAACTACATTAACCTGACAAACAGTGAAGAATTGGGGCCTGAAGTTGAAAATCCAGGGTGGTTGTTTCCACCACCGGAGATAAAGAGGAAAAGAGGGAGAAAGAAGACAGCACGCAGGAAAGATCCAGAAGAAATTGAGAAAGCTAAAGAATCAAGAAGGAATGCAAACAACCAAGCAAGAGAGGATGACATTGTTGATGTTGGTATTTCAAATAAGTTGAGTAAGAGAGGTTTGATCAAGATGAGATGCAGTATGTGTGGAAAGGAAGGTCACAATAAAAGACATCATGCAGCTGGTGGTAAAAAGGTGCGAGTACGATGTAAAATGGCATCATAGGTATAAATTTCAAAATTTTGGACAAAATATTGACTTAGATTCATATAATTCTATTAAATTGACTTATGTTTTTGCTTATTGGATAGACTATTGGTCAAAACAGTGAGACAACATATAGTTCGAATGTTGGTCGAAACACCGAGACTAATGTTGGTCGAAACACCGAGACAACACAAAGGACGAATGCTCCAAATATATCTGAAAATAGAACGCAGGTAATGTAAATTAATTATGTTCATAAGATATTTTTATAATGTTCACACATAATTTTTTACCACTAGCAGCCATCTATTGATCATGGATGCAGTACACAAGGAATTGATGTGTCCAAAATTCATTCACAGGTAAATTATGTCTATTTATATTGTTTAGTAAGTCTTAATACAACTTGGTAGGTTCCTAACCCCTGATTTCTCTGTAGGTTGATACTGGAATTGCTTTTGAATCTACCCAAGAATCTCATAATTTTATTTTATGTGATCCTACATTAAAAAAGTATGTGAGATCCCCACAGCCCCATCCAATACAGATCATTCGCGCCAGTCCGATACATGGCCTACACTCCCGTCCAAAGAAATTGTTTAAAGGCACAAAGGAGATTGCATCAAGATATATGGAGCAGAAAAGAAATTAGCTCAATAATATACTGTTTTTTTTACCACCATAAACATTTTTTTGTGCATAGGATTGATTGGTGTGTTATTTTGTATGGTAGAATTTTGAGCAGATAGATGAATTTTTTTAGGTTATTTTGCTGATATTTTGTGTAAAAAACTCTTCCTGACTTAATAAGCCAGAAGGTTATTCAATGGGGTTATTTTTTAGCAAATTCTTTGTTTTGGTAGATATGTGTGAGATTTTTGTTATTGTTTATATAAATATTATTTGATTAGTCTTGATGAGTTTAAAGACAATTATTGATAGATAAAATATATAATTTAGTGTTTTTATTCACCTATTTAGAGTTTCACATAGGTAAAAAATAAAATGGAGTTATTTTTGAGCAAAAAATTAATGTGATTTCCGATTATTTTTTAATAAAAATTATTTTTAAAGATAAAAAATTATTATTTTTTCATATAAAGTAAAAAAAAAAAATTATAAAAAATATATTTTTTTATTAAAAAATGACATGTGGCAGTTAAGTGGCGCTGATGTGGATGACATGTGTCATTTTGGTCAAAGTTTTGACTTCCGGTAAGATGACATATCAAACACGTCATCATTCCGGCGACCCCAGACCAGAAAAATGACCGGAGTGACCTAATTGAGACAAAGGTCAAAGTTCAGTGATTTTATTGAGACAAATTGAAGTTCAGTGACCATTTTGAGACAACCATATAAGTTGAGTGACCAATGGTGTATTTAACCCAAGTTCAAAATACAAACCTTATAGACTAATCAACTTCTCCCTCCCCACGATCTCTCTGTCTACTCTCTCATCCACAATAGTAGTACTAACAACTAGTGTCCATACACAATCACATTGACAACAAGGCCCTCCATGATATATGAGTTTGTCTTCTCTGACCAGAAGTAGCCACTGCTATTCTTGAAGCTCGCTCATAACAAATGATTGTTTTTTTTTTATCTTTTAAATTATGGAGTGTGTTGAATATATTTTTTTTGTCTTATTATATGCGATTTATTATACTCTTTTATCATGAATCCGGTTAAATCTCGCCAAAGCTCGAGTCGGTCAAATCTTGGTCAAGCTCGGCTCGAAACATTAACAAATCAATACCGAATCTACATAGGTTATGTATCAATTCGGTTCATTAAGACCGATATGCTTAAGTGATCTACCCCAATCTATCGAGAACTAGAAAAAGGGCATTGGCCTTGAAAAGAGAGAAGCATATGCTTCCATAGGGAGATGCTATAGACACTATAATTGGGGGCTATACTACATGTTCCTACAAAGATCAATCTTTGATATGCATACGGTTTTTGCGCGATATTGAAGATACAAGCATAAAGGAAGAACCTTGATGATAGTTACAGAGGAAGAAGAAGAAGTTCAAACGAACAAGAAGAAAGGGAGAAAGCCTTTTGGCTTTCCTTCTCGAAAATAGAAGAAATAAAGTTCAATAAATCACTCAAGTACAAATCACAAGACTTCAAAGATCATATACACGTAAACAAGTTGTCCAATGGCGTTTTTGTCATTCTACTTCAACTAGGGCAGATTCATCTTTTTCATTATGTTGGTATATTTTAGAAGAAGTCCACCAGCTTATAGTAGCATCAACCACACTCAATTACTTCACAGGAACATCTCCACCATCCATCACAATGGTTGTGATCAAATGGTAGATATTAAAACACTTGTCCTTTTTTTCTCGTTGCACATTAAGTTTACTTGATTGGCAAACCTAGCATTTAGATATAAATGCAATAGTTAGTTATGTTAATTCCTTAATGAGAAATTAAAGATTTTGAACTTTACCTCATTCAATCTTCATACGCGATGCTATTTGAAAGTGACTTATGAATGTTAGATTTAAGTTCAATAATACTCTTGAAAATATAAATTGATGGAAGGCATATAGCGACGCTATCAGTTGGTCGCCAAAGACTTGAGGAAATCTCGACACCACACGAGAGAAGTTTGACTTAACACAAGTTTATCCCGTGAAACTAGACAAATGGTAAAACTTCTGAAAAGGGAATTGTTGCATTCGTAGTCATGGAACTCATTTTTCTAGCTCCATTAGCGGTAATACTAATAAGGAATAAAAATAAAATTTAATAAGAAGAAGAAGAAAAAAAAAACAGTCATCGCCAGTGATGCTATTAACTTTTGAGACAAATAATAGAATTACTCATGAAATGAATACAAAATAGGGCATTCTTATAGAAGCAGATACGTAGTTATGAGTATTGAAAGCTGAAGTAAATTAGGAAATTCTGCATCTGGTGTAAACGCTACAAGGTCGATATGTTGGACGGATAGTTCTTATACAATTCTGATAAACAGCTTGATTGCAAATTGACTGCCTCCCAAGAGCTCCATAAGAAATGTACATTTTGCTACCCCCTAAAGAAGAGGGATCACAGGGATCTGATTCCTCACAGGATGTTTCTTCAGTATTATTCAGCAGTAGCAGAATCAAGAACAAGAGTAATTGCATCTTCTTCATCGTTTAATTGTTTTGGTTCAACCTCATAGGACTGACTAAATCATGTTATTTATTATGTGGATAGTAGAGGATAATATGTGAAAGACTCTGATTTTTCGGTTGACTTGGTCATTTCGTCTTCAATAATACAGCTTGGTCCCATTTGACAATGATATCTCCACTTGCGGATTGTGCTCTCTCGGAGTACAAGATACGCCATTTACACTGTTGTTACTCTTCCCTTATAAACAAACAAAAGACATTAAAGCTGAAGTGGGAATTCAACAGTAAATTGAAATCAATTTCAATTTTGGTGTTTTATCAATTTGTCCCTCTAATTCAATGTTTTTGTTCTTAGCTTCACTTCTTTCAAACGGTGTCGCTCAAACACAAATTTAAAGGGTAAATTACATCCATGGCCATTAAACTTTACTCATTTAATATTGTAGCCACTGAACTTTAATTATTAACAGTATGACCATTGAACTTTACACTTTTTAACACCCGTGGCCACTCAACGTCTTAAAACGACCGTTGACGGTAAAATAAAACAATCGAAGAGTTAATGATATTCTAAGGAACTTTAATTCTTGAAAATTTTCGTTTTGAGATAGTGAATTTTTAGAAAGAAAAAGCTCCAAAAAATATGATTTTGGAAAATAAAAAATATGATTTCATTGTAAATGTCATTCTCAACAACTTTAATTCTTGAATATTCTCATTGGAGATCGTTAACAGTTATTTTGAGGACTTGGTTAAAGTTGAGTGACCACCGGGGTTAAAAAAGTGTAAAGTTTAGTGGTCATACCGTTAAGAATTGAAGTTCAGTGACCACAATGTTAAAATGGATAAAGTTCAATAGTCATGGGTGTAATTTACCCTAAATTGAAATCAATTTCAATTTTAGTATTTTACCAATTTGTCTCTCTAATTTCCATTCAACGCTTTTGTCTACGGTTTTGTATGTTTTGATTTACTGTTTTGTTTTTATGGTTAGTTACAGATTGGGTTGGATATTCATTGATATTACCAATCTTTCTGTCATTGATATATTGCATATTTAAAGAAATTTATCTAATCTCATACTTATACAGACAGATTAGATAGACTTTACATTTTCGTCAAATATATGCCAATCTTTCCAGTTATTATACCTTGAGCCCTCCTAATAATTGATATTGTTCTTCTTCATTTCATGATATGGAAGCCTTCGGTTGGAATACAATATCAATCAATCTCTTCTTTCACTATTTATGTTATGCATATTTTTATATTTTCCCCTTCCATATAATACTGAAAAATTCCTGAAGCAACGCTAGGATTACGTCCTAGTTATCTTGTTAAACTCAATACTTTTTATGATAACAATCAAAATAGCACCAAATACCCTATGGATTAAAAGCTAAGTTTACCATACTAGCTTATACTAAAGTACAGACAATATGTAAAATAGCCCTAACGAGTACATCGATGTTCACTCCACCAAGCACTTTATCAAATGTTCTTATATTTAAAAAGTCAAAAATAATTTTAACGAGAACTTTGACAAATTTGGTCAATTTTAGCAATTATTAAAAAAATACGGATATTAAGTTGTTGTATTCTTCTTCAATAATGTGGGAATGTGAAGGTGTGTTTGGCAAATGGTTTAGTGCTCAATAATGTCATATGTGTGCCTTATTTCAAGCACAACCTCTTATCTGTTCAAAATTGATCAAAGATAATGGATGTGAAGTCTCATTTCACTCACCTCAATGTGAACTCGTGACAAATTAACTAAGAAGCTTGTTAGACTTGGAAAATTTACACAAGACTTGTTACTTGGTTGACAGTTTAGCAGATCATTTCTCATCTAAAGGAAATTCAAAGTCCATCAATTATTCTTGCTTATCTGCCCAATCTCAAGACTCAGGTTTTAATTCTGCTTCTTGATAATCACACACTATACACTTCTTAACAATCATCCACATATCTATGATCATCTCCGTTTTTCTTATGTTTAGCTTTTGTAAAGAGCAAAATATACCAGGAATCCAATATAGAGAAATATCATAGAAAGATGAGAATGAAGGAAAATAAGGAAAATATTATTCCATCATCTGAAAGGTTTTGCCAGCACCCTTACAGACTAAAAAGGTAAAGCAACAAAAGAGACAAACTCACTAGCAGACAAATGACACGTCTCATGCCAGGAGAAGGTTTCTAACAGTACAAATTAGATAAAAGCAAATAAATACAATAAAATAGGTAAAATAGCTAAGAGGTCCCTTAATACTCCCCCTCAGCCTGAGGAGGAAGATGAAGAAGTTGCTCTCAGCTTGGACAGATCATAATTGTGTTGCTTGACTGAAAGAACCTTAATTAGTAAGTAAGTCAGCTACTTGATCGGCAGATGAGACATACATCGGAGTGACAGTGCCACCCTTAAATTGATCACGCACATAGTGACAATCGATCTCAATATGCTTCGTGCGTTCATGAAGGACTGGGTTTGTTGCAATGGCTAGGGCGGCCTGGTTGTCACACTTAAGAACTGTGGGAGGCAAATTCTTAATGCCCAGATCTTTCAAAAGAGATATGAGCCAAGTAATCTCACAAATAGTGAGGGCCATAGCCCTGTATTCAGCTTCAGCAGAGGACCTGGACACAACAGATTGCTTTTTGGCCTTCCATGAAATGGGAGAATCACCAAAAAAGATGCAAAAACCTGTAGTTGATCTTCTAGTGTTGGGACAGCTAGCCCAGTCATTGTCACAGTAGGCTGTGAGGACAGTAGTAGAAGAAGCTAAGAGAATGCCCTGAGATAGAGTTCCTGCAAGATATCGAAGAATGCATTTTGCAGCCTGCATATGAATTGAAGAGGGTTGATGAAGAAACTGAGTAAGGAGTTGCACAAGGAAGGAAATGTCTGGACTGGTGATTGTCAGATATATAAGTTTGCCTAAGAGGCGTTGATAAGAAGAAGGGTCTGGAGAGGAGTGCCTTTATCTGGGGTAAGATGTAAATTGCCTTCCATGGGAATTTTCAAAGGCTTGCAGTGTGTCATATCAAACTCAGAGAGGACATCTTGAGCATATTTACGCTGAGAAATGAAGAAACCAGCATCTGTTCTATCAACTTCAAGACGGAAAAATACCTCAGTGACCCCAAATCCTTCATATGAAATGTCTATGATAACATAAGCTTAAGATGATCAATGGAGGAGATATCATTACCTGTGTGAGTCACAGTTGCAGTGTGTCCATTTGGGAGATTTATAGATGCATTGATGTGTGAAGCCATATGATTGACAACATTGTGCAAATAGGGTGTCATGTGATCAGATGCCCCTGAATCAATGATCCATTCATCAGGGTGAGCAGTTGCATAGTGGCATGTGATCATTCTAGAGAAGTGATGGTCAATCTTTTCATCAGTCTCTGACCCCTTTCCCTGCTGCATCTGAAGTTTGGGCATAATTTGCATCAATTGCTCAAGTTGTTGAGGAGTGAAGAGGAGTCATGTAGCATCACTTTTATGACTACTTTGAGCTGTGGCAGCCATCTTACCAGTGTCTTGGCCACTTTTAGAGGTCCATTTTGGATTTGTAGAGGTAGATGTGTTCTGATATCCGCCCTTAGGCTTGCTTTTATGCCTAGAATGTCATTTAGGATACCCAGCTATAGTCCAACATCTGTCTAAGCAGTACAAATCTGCACTTTGTAATACATAGCAGAAATTTCAGAGTCAAACTTTGAGCAACTAAGAACTTCTCTTTGAGCCTCCTCATGTTGCAGAGTTGCAGAGGCAGTTTCAATTGAAGGTAGAGGACTTTGCAGCAAAAGTTGGCTCCTTTGAGCATTATAGGAGTCATTTAGGCCATTTAAGAACTGAAATAGTTTCGCTTCCTCTCTCTGAAGATCAATGGAATTAAGCAGAGTTAAGAGAGTCTAATTCCTCCCATACAGCTTTCATGGCAGTATAATAATCATTAACACTCATTTGTTGTTGTCTTTCTTCAAACTCCTAAACTTACTTAATAAGCATATTTTCATAAGGTATGTTTAATTTCATGAAGTTATTTTCCCTTTCAACTCTAATTCTCACACATCATTTATGTTACATCTCTACACAAAACACTAATTCCTCTGCATTTGATGATTACCTAGTAGAACTCAGAATCAGCCTCACTACTTAAGCATTATAATATTGTCAATTCCTACTTAAGTATTTCCTTTCTTTCTTATCTACCCTAACTAAAACAACTGATCATATATATTTTAAAGAGGGTGTCCAACACTCTCATAGGATTCAAAATATGCACATTAAAATTAAGGCGCTTGAATTGAATGATACTTGGATTGTTACCTCTTTCCTTGCTTGTAAAACAACTATTTATTAGATATGGTTCCATAAATCCATTGCAACACGATGGCATCAACACGAGACCATAAACCTGGATTGTTTGCTTTCATAACCGAAGAAGAGGTTTCCGATTTATCGTCGGTTTCAGGAAGGATATGATCAAGAACTTGAAAAGCACGGGCATGTGTTTTAAAAAGTTCAGCCCAAGTGGTATAGAGGCCTTTGCCGGATTCGAGAGGATCACGAATAAAGGAGGTAATGTTGATAATGGAGAGGGCCGGATGAGTTGGTGCGGCGGCGGCACCATTGTTTTGTTCATTGTTTGGCATGGTGGCAGTAGAGTTTTTAGGGATGAAGAACGGCAGAATGAGGAAGAGAGAAAGAAGAGATTTGGGTGGGATTAGGGAGAGAAATTTTAGGAGAGAGTTTTTAGGAAAGAAATTAGGCTCATGATACCATGATAATGTAGAATCCTTGCCTTTCCATTCATTGATAATGTGATATATATACACAAGATATATGTGTGAACATGATAATTACAAATCAATTATATTCCTAAATTACAGCAGAAATATCCATATCTAATACTATTGGATACAAATGGCTCCATAAGACTAAGTGTTGGGCTAGGCCCTTATATGAATTTTCTTTTTGAGAACAAAAATATTCTCTAAGTCACTCAAAAGTTTTGAAAAGTGTCAAAAGATCCGCACAATTGATATGGTTTATGGACAGTTAATTTATGGACACTTACATATCTAACACAAGTGATGAGTTACACACGATGGTAACCTAACCTATAGACCGGAGATCCCAAGAAATAGGTTCAATGGGTAATAACTAATTGTGATATAATATGTGTTAGATCATGCATTTTGAAGTATGAATATCCTAAAGCGATGTTAGGTTGAGATAATAGAAACTCGTAATGAAGTCTATACTCCATTTGGAGTGAAGTAAATTAATTATTTAATTCAATATTGATTTGGTCTTAATTGTTATCTCCCTTTACTTCTCCATTTCCAAATGTGAGAATCGAACTCTAGACCTTTGTTAAGTGGAGGAATGACCTTTACCACTCCACCACAACCTAGTGGTTTATAAGGTAAAGTTAATTATAGTGTACTATTTAAAACAAACAAAAAAAAAAAAGACCAAGCTGCTGCTCATGATTATAAACTAGGTGTGACAAGGTATGCAACCCAATACAAAACCTTAGCAACGGCCAGTTTTCGGATTTCTGTATAAAAGCGTTTCAAAGTTCATTAGAGTCATAGATATTTGATGGGAAAATTATAAAGAAATTCATCTTTTAAAAACAATTTACAACTATATCAAGTCATAATTTTAGATTATATTAAATTAGTAAAATCAGTACTTTTAATATATTTTATAGATTAGAATTTATAAATTAGAAGTCTAGAATATATTTTCTAAGATTTGTGATTTATGAATTGAAATCTAGAATTTTTAAATTATAGTGTAAAATCATAATATATAAAAATAATGACATATTAAGAATTAAGTTTGGTGATATAACTTAAATTACAATTAGTTATGATATTTATGTATTTGACCCATATTTGATTCCACAGGCCTTAATTTTATTTCTTGGGCTTTAAGTAATATAGGACTTCACATATTCAATTCTTCATTGCCTTTGTCTTCTTGTTTGTTTGTTTTTTTTTTTTTTTTTCATTTATGTTTCTTTTGCTTTGGTTTTTGTTGGGCTTTCGTTCTCCTATAAATTGATTATAGTTATTTTTAGGAAAATTATATAGAAATTTATTTTAAAAACTATTTACAATTATGTTAAATTTAAAAACTATTTACAATTATATCAAATCATAAGGATTGAAATCTATAAATTAGAAGTTTAGAATATATTTTCTAGGGTTTATGATTTATGAATTGGAGTGTAGAATTTTTAAATTATGATATAAAATCATAACATATAGAAAATAATGACATATTAAGAATTAAATTTGGTGATATGATTTAGTTGTAATTTTATACTTAAATATGATATTCATGTATTTGATCCTTCTTTTTAACAACAACAACAACAACAAAGCCTTAGTACCGAAATGATTCGGGGTTGGCTAACATGAACCATCATATAAAACCGTGAAATCAAGTCATGTCAGCGACACAAATTCTCTCCCTCAACTCTTTCCTATCAACTACCATATTTTCCTCAATCCCCAATAAACTCATATCAGTCTCGATCACATTCCTCCAAGTTTGCTTAGGTCTTCCCCTACCCCTCACCACTACATCCCTTTGCCACTCTTCAGTCCTCCTAACCGGCGCATCAAGCACTCTTCGTCTTACATGGCCAAATCACCTTAATCGAATTTCCCTCATTTTATTCTCAATAGATGTAACTTTTACTTTTGTTCTAATTATTTCATTACTCACCTGATCCTTCTTTTTAACAAAATAAATAAATAAAGAATAACCGTTTTTTTAAAGTTATTAGGTTACACTAATGGTATAAAAACAAACAAATTTTGTTACTATAATAGGAAATTTTAGATCAATTATACCATTCCGATAAAAAAAAAAAAAACATAGTTTAAATTTACATTTTCTAACTAAATAATAACGAAAATTAGTGAATTTAGTTCTCAAAATAGAAGAAATGAATTTAATACACAGTCATATGATCATATTAGTAAAAAATAGGATTTGTTTAATAAAAGGTTGAGTGATAGGGATACAACCTGTGATCTAGTTACTTCGGCTGATAACAACAATAATTTTCAGCAGCAAATTGGTGAAGAGGAGTCGTATACATAAGAGGAAAGATGAGAAAAGACATTAGATACAGATACAAAAGAAAACGAGTAAAAATTGCAGAAAATAAAATAAATAAAAGCTGGAGGGAACCGATGGTCGGATTGTCAACCGGTGCAACCCCGGTTTAATATTGAAAAAAGAAAGAATTTGCCATTTTTTACGGAATTAAGAAAAAACGTTTGGGAAAAGCTAATTTTGATTGGAAAAAACTAGTAATTTGCAATATTTATTAACAAAATTGAAAACTTACAAGGAAGCTGGCTCAAGCTCCTATTTCAATGTAGCATCCCCCAGACGAGGGATGGTTTAAGGTCAACTGTGATGGGGCCTGTAAAGGCAACCCGGACTTTGCTATCGCAGGTGGCAACATTCGTGATGCTAGGGGTGTTTGGAGAGGCGGTTTTGTTATGAATCTAGGAATCTGCTCACCAGTTCTAGCAGAATTATGGGGTCTTTATTTTAGCCTAAATCTGGTCTGGGAGAAAGGTCATAGGCGAGTTGTGATTGAATTGGATTCGCAAACTGTGGCTAATTTCATGACCGATCCGATCCACGCACATCATCCTTTCGCATGGATTATTACACATTGCCATCGCTTCAAAACCATGAATTGGGAATTAAGGGTAACACATGTTTACAGGGGAGAGAATAGGGCAGCTGACTGGATGGCGAATTTCGCAGGTTATTATAGTTTGGGCTTTCAAGAGTGTGTTGCGCCTCCTACAGGCCTCCAGCTGGTTCTTTCTGACGATTAGAGGGGTGTCACGTTACCTAGGATGGTGACGAGTTGGATTGTTGTTCCTTTTTCCCCTCTTTTTCTTTATGTTTTTTTTTTCCGGACGTTTAGCCTTCCCCTATTTACCAAAAAAAAATGTACTCCCAACTCAATGATGCTTTTTTTTTTTATAACACAACCCAACGATGGTTTAGTTACACATTTTTATAGAATTTTTCTCCTAATAATTAGTTAAAAGATCGTAAAAACTCTTTACTTATTGACTACTTGTTGACTAGTGGAAACATTTCTTTCCTAAATGGGATGTAGAAGATTAATTTAGAAGATTATTTTTTTTTTCTTAAAAATTACTTCAAGTGGTTAATTTTTACCATCAATTTCACATTCATTATTTGTCTTTTTTAAACTTGGAGGGTGTTTGCTTCAGTTTTTCGGATGAGCGTTTAAAGTTTCATTCCAAAGCGCATGAAATATGGTGTTTGGTTAGGTTTATATAACCACAACGTTTAACACTTTCTCTGAAAACTGCAGCGTTCTGGAGCGTTTCACGAAAAGCCTCTATTTGGAGCTTTTCATAAACAGCTGTTTGTAGTTATATATATATATATATATATTATTGACAAAAGTATCCTTCTTATTTCCATAAAATATGTTTATTATTTATATTCTTACAACATAATTATCGGAATAACAAGGTTTTGTTGCGTTCAATAAAATTTTTATTTTTTTATATAGATTATTTTTTTATTAATTTGTGTAACACATATTTTATTTTATAATAGGATAAAGTGTAAAAATACCCCTAATATTTTTCAGATTTTCCTTTTATAATTTAATCTTTGATTAATTTAAAACATGTACATTTTAAACATTTTAAATCCGAACAGCAACAATTCAATATAATTTACCAAACACTAGTGATTAAACAGTCAATAACAAACGGCTAACAGCTTACTGCAAGTTAACAGCAACCGCAACAACTATTAGTTAATAGCTGAACCAAACAGCCCCTTATAATAGACCGTTAAAAAGATCTAATGTCATATAATATATTGACATATTTCAAATTCTTTTAAACTCTATTTATCTGTTATATATCTAAACGTCAAATTGATAAAAAAAAAATAACAAACTAAAATTTGTTTATAATTTTATTTATATATATTTTATAAAATGATTTAAAACTAAATATATATATTATTTATTTATGATGTTATATGATCCGACTAAATACTCGTCTTATGTTGTTGCAATGTTCCGTTCTCGCTCGAGGAGGGTTCCTTGGATGCTCCGCGGTGACTAGTTAGAATGTTTAGACCTGTTGTTCGGGTTCAGTATTGTGATTTCTCACATCTTCCAAATAGCGGATAAATTAGCAAACTATGGTCGTTTGCAGCCCCAGATCGTTCATTGGAACATTGTCCCGGACTTCTGTTTTGGTCTGATCAGAGATAATATGTGGAAGCGACCTTCGTTTGGTTTCACTTAGTTTTATTACTTGTCTTTCGTCTTTTGTATGAATTTTTTTTTTTATCATTAATAATATCTGGGTCGGAGTTTTAAGAGAGACGCCAACCTAGTTGGGATCTCTATGCTCCCTCTCCATCTTCAATAATAAAACAAAAAAATGATCCGACTAAGTAATCTATCTTTATAAATTCGATTTGATATTTTATCTTGATAATATTGAAATTTCTTACAGTTGATGTTGATATATTTTCTCTATTATCTCTGTTTAGAGATATAATATAATAAATTGATAAAAAGACAGGTAAAAATTTAATAAAGTTGCACTTAAGTTGCAAAGAATTGGTTTAAGAAAAAGCTACCAGATAGACCCAAATTCATTCTCCACATTTGCTTTACTCTCTTTCTTTGAAGTTGAAATTAACACCACACCAGACAAAGCTACATTATAAATAACTAAAAAAAAAAAAAAACTCAATTTGATAATCCATGAGATGGACCAAGTTTTTCTACTAATGCATGCTATAATTATTCTTATTCATTCAATTTATCGACAGATATTTCATTAAAAAAAGAAAAGGAATGGAATCTCTAAAAGGTTGCAATTAAACTATGAATCATTGGTTATAAGTAAAGTAAAGCAAAGCAGCAAGAATCAAATTTAAAGTTGAAGTTCTCTCATTTTCTTTTAACCTTTACACGTTGCATTAGCTTTTCTATATTCATTTCAATGATGAGTCATGATCTCCATCATCATCTCATCTGATGCATAATCCACCTCAGACGAATTCGAAGACTCCCCTGTGTCACGTGCCAAAGATTTATATCCAAACACTGCATAAAATACACCCCTCAGCCCACGTAATGACTGTCTCTTTCTACCCATTTTATTACCATTATTTACTCTTCCTCCCTCGCTTAAAAACTGGCAATTATTTGAACTTTTATGCCAAAATGTGGGACAAGAATGCGCAAAACATCCACTTTTATTTCCATTATATGAAATAACCTCTTTTCCTGACCCACTTCCTAACATGATCCCCTCCTCCGCAGCAGCGTCAGCACCTTCCTGCAGCTTCAATGCCGCCTCAAGTTTCGTCAACACATTTGACATTGTAGGTCTATCATTTCTATTATTGCGCAAGCATTTCACTGCAATTTTCGCATAAATCTTCAAACTCTCTGGTGCGATTTCACCCGTTAGATTTGGATCGATGATTTGATCAAGCGTGCCTTCTCGAAAATGCTGCTTGGCCCACAAAGCTAGGCTGTGCTGCTCCTCGTCTAGCTTCATATCTACGGCTGGTCTTGCACATAGAACTTCAAATAACAATACTCCAAAGCTGAACACATCAGATTTTACTGTAAGATGGTTTGTAAAATAGTACTCAGGATCTAAATACCCAAATGTACCCTTCACTTCTGTCGTGACGTGGCTACGTGATATGCTTGCGGGTCCTAGCCTTGACAGTCCAAAATCAGAAACTTTAGGGACCCAATTTTCATCTAGTAGAATGTTGGAGCTCTTGATATCGCGATGAATGATACAATGCTCCGCACCTGTACGATGAAACACTATCAATTTTTAACACGACGATATGAATATAAAGACAAGTCGTTTAATACGATTATTATTTTTATTGCATTTATATTATATAATTCAAGAGAAGACTCTGGTTCGTGATCCTGAACAAAACTTATATTTACTGATGGATAATTCTGTCGCTATATATAAATATTTTGGTCAGTTATTTCCAGTAATTTGACAAATTTGAGGCACAAATGGAATTGGCGACAGATATTTCAATCGTAGTTATTAAACCGCGGAAATATCTGGTTTCTTATTATTTTTTTTATTCTGTTACACTAGTGTATATATCATATAACACGATTACAACAATTTATTCTGACATTTTTATAGCATGAGTACGACAGTCCATTTTGACATTCTTACCTGTGTGAAGGAATTTTACTCCGCATGCAGCACCGATGCAGATTTGCAGCCTTTGTTTCCATGACAATGGAGGATTCTGTGTCTGATACAGATGATCCAGGAGGGTTCCATGTGCCATGTAATCGTACACCAGAATCATCATATGTTCTTCGTTGCAGTAGCCGACGAGAGATACTAGATGCCGGTGGCGAAGCTTGGAAAGCATTTCAATCTCAGCCCAGAATTCCTGAGAACCTTGGGTTGAAGTTGGTTTGAGTGCTTTAATGGCTACTGGTTTGTTTTCATTGTCAATGTGACCTTTGAAGACTCTGCCAAAGCCACCGTTTCCGATCACAAGAGCTCTATCAAAATCGTTGGTTGCATTTCTGATTTCCTCAGCTGTAAAACGGCGGCAAACCCCTTTCTGAAGTGATTTCGTGCTGTCGTCGGTGAATAATCTTGGCCTTTTGCAATAACAGAAAATTAGGAGTCCTGCAAGAATTAGTATCATGACTCCAAGAACTGTAGCGACACTAATGGCAGCGATTTTTGTGATGCTTATCTTGGATTTGTTTGCTTGATTGACTGTTAATTTGCGCTTAGTCCGAGCTTCAGAATTGTCAATTGAAACCATCTCTATTCCATTGATAAATCCATATGAATCATCAGATGGAGTAAACGTTATATTCAATAACTGATTCTCTTGTACATTGAGGAAGAATTCTTTGGCAAAGGAATCAGCAGGAGTAAAGCTGCTAAGGAGAACTAAAGAACTTATTTTAACACTAAAAAGGATCTTAGAACTGTTGAAATGATCCATGGCTGGAGTCTCCCTGAAGTAGAAGCGTATAATTTTCTGGCCTGAAGTAACATGAAAGGTGTATGTCAATTGGGAGTGAAAAATTCGAACTGAATTATAGGGGATAAGATGATGATCGGAGATGGAATCAATTGTACTATTTGACTCTGTTAAGGAAACAAATTTTGAGTGAATATCTATATCTCCAATCCACTCTCGACCATCTGCGCCGGTTGAGTTGCCGGAATCTCCACAATTGACAAGGATGTTATGAGTGGGGTGGAAGATCTCTGAGAAGTCGCCATGAACTGTGATAATTAGGAATTTGAGAAAGATGAAACATAATTTGCAAGAAATCAACATTGAAAACTAGGACAACAAAATGCTAATGGTAAATTATGAGATGAAGATGTTGAGAAACATGAAATAAAAGATGGTAATACAGAAGGGAAGATGCTGCTGCATGGTTGGAATCTTCCGGCCATACATTATCCAAATTTTTTTATTATATTCAATAATTCTTTTTTTTATTATTATTTCCTTCTTCCTTTTACTGGTCTCAAATTCGATTCCAATTAAATAAATCTATAAGGTAAGATGAGAATCCTTAATGTAATTAAGTTCCAATCAATCAAGATTATCTCAATAAATATATACCTAGTATAGATAAAAAAAAAAATATCATTTTCTTTAAAATAGTTTTTTTCAATCCTTTTTAGGAATGTTAGGTATGAATTATAATCTTTTATCCTTAATTTCTTAGATTATTTGTTTAACGGATAAGCTAACCTGTGCCTCATGGCACAGGTTTATCTTTGATATTAATTACTTTTTACCATAATAATTACTTCTTTTGGCTGTAAATGTAAGGTAAATTACACCCATGGCCACAGAACTTTATTCATTTCATATTATGACCACTCAACTTTATTTTTTTTCGGTATGGCCACTGAACTTTACACTTTTTAACATCGGTGACCACTTAACTTCATTTCTTCCCGATATGGCCACTGAACTTTACACTTTTTAATACCGGTGGCAACTAAATTTTAACTAACTTCTCAAAATTACTGTTAACGATCTCAAAATGAAAATATTCAAGAATTAAAGTTGTTCAGAACGACATTTACCATGAAACCACATTTTTTATTTTTGAAACTCACATTTTTTGAAAATCACATTTTTTATTTTTAGCCTTCAGTGGTCGTTTTGAGGCTAAAAAATCCAAAGCCTTAATGATATTCTAAGGAACTTTAATTCTTGAAAATTTTCGTTTTGAGGTTATGTATGTGTTGTTTGGTTAGGAGAGAGAAAGTGAATTTTTAGAGAGAGAAAGCTCCGAAAAATGTGATTTTCAAAAATAAAAAATGTGGTTTCATGGTAAATGTCGTTCTGAACAACTTTAATTCTTGAATATTTTCATTTTGAGATCGTTAACGGTCATTTTGAGAAGTTAGTTAAAATTTAGTTGCCACTGATATTAAAAAGTGTAAAGTTCAGTGGCCGTACCGGGAAGAAATGAAGTTAAGTGGTCACTGATGTTAAATAGTGTAAAGTTCAGTGGCCATACCGGAAAGAAATAAAGTTGAGTGGTCATAATATGAAATGAATAAAGTTCTGTGGCCATGGGTGTAATTTACCCTACATTTACAGCAAAAAGAAATAATTATTACGTCAAAAAGTAATTAATATCAAAGATAAACATGTGCCTCATGGCACAGGTTAGATTATCCGTTTGTTTAATCTTCTTTTCCCAATTCCAATCCAATCCATCTCTTAGAGCAACATTAATGGGTGTTACAAGCTTGTTACATAAACAAGCTTGTAACACCCAACCACTAAACCTGTTGTAGCTTTGGTGTTACAAGACAAGGTGAGTTACATAAAGAAGGAACAACCAAATTGAAAAAGTCATACTTGAAATAAAAAGCAGTAAAATGGGTTTTGTACATCACGCAAGCTTAACAATTGGAGAGTGGATTACATACACTCTATATGGAGAGTTACCTTTTTTCATAAAATATTAAGTGGCAGACGATGAAAGGGCTCACTCTTAATTGCTGCAGGTTTCATATTTTAAAAGGTAACTTTTTATTATTTATAAAATCATTTTGGTTTTTAATTTTTTATAATAACATCTTGTAACAAAAAGATTTAGTGGGTGTTTTTTACTAATGTTTTTTTATACTGATGTGGTACTATTTTGCAATTTTGTGAGTTGCAACCAGTAAACTTGCTCTTAGCCTTTTGTTAATCTTTCTAGAAGTCCTAAACATGATGGGATAGCTTGGAATCTTGAGTTCAATAATTTGGTCCAACTTTTAGTAATGCGGGAGACAGTAGGAAATTATTTATGCAATTCCGGGAAGTTTGACATATGACCCTTCAATAGCTTTTCTCATTTTCCCAAACAAAGTGAGTGGCATGCTGCTTTGTGCATATCCAACTTATTTAATCATCTTTTTCTAAAGTAATGCTTCCATACACTATTGATAATCATGTTCATATTAAATTACACTTTTTCTTTGGATGAATTATATAAGTCTATTCATTAGAAAAAAAAAATGATTACTTGTCAACAAATACAAAAAGGAAAGCTAATTACTTTTGAATAATAAAAGTTCACATTTAACTATGTTATTTTAAATTCATAAATTCATTACCTCTTTATGTTGAATGAATAATGAAAGAGTCCAAATTTATTAAAAAAAAAAAAAAAAAAAAAAGCAAATGTGGATGATATTTTGATTATAGATGTTAAGGATAACACATCCATATATTAAGTATCCAATATTTGGTCCTCTTTATTTTATGAAATATAAAAATTGTTTTAATCTTTACGTAATATTAGAGTTTACTTTCTTAAAAAAATATATATATAATACTCTTGGAATATGACGTTCATTATAAATATATGGGTAAAAAATTCGATGTTAGAGTTATCTAGAGTATAACAAAAAAAAAAAAATTCAAGTATAATAACTAAGGGAGTATGTAGTCCGAGTATTGTAAAATTTCTCCTCACTGGTAGAAAAAACGTCATTACTAACGCCCTAATTGTAACTGGCTATTTTTCAATCTGTTACAATTACAGATTTGTAACAATCTGCACGATATGTCGTCACAAATAGTTTGGTCAAATCTAGTTGATTGGATTATTAGTAATGGCCAGAAGTAGGCCACTACAAATAGCTTTGCTTGTCTCGATGTTTCTTAGCTTCTCTAGCTTCCTTCAATTTTTCCCTAACAACTGCCACTTATGTTGCGTATTCGATTAGAGAATGTTCATGGACTCTTGGACATGACCATGATGAAACGAGTTGTTGCTTAGTGATTTCATCCATAAACTTTCTTTGTTTTTTATTCAAAGAGCCCAGGCAGGCATCCGTTTGTCGGTCGAACTTCGAATTAGCCTAGCATGTTGCCATTTGTGTCCATGGGATCTCGGTATCTTAGTACTTGAGTTGGCGTTGAAGGAATGTTGGATGATGTAAAGGATCATAGAGCTATTTAACGAAGTCATGGTGTTAATCTTTTAGATCAACATTTACTGCACCAATTAGATATCGTATTAATGACTTCTTATCTCTTATTTTGCCTAGGGCCCATAAGATGTCAGGACCGGCCTTATCTCTCACCCAATATATTTCGGCAAACAAACTGGATCCAGTTATCAATCAATTAATAGCAAACAACAACAACATCAAATACCTAACGACAACAGCAATCCGTTAACAACTATGTGCCAAACAAACGGTAAATTATTGGTCTGACATACAAATAACGTGTTGCGTTGGTATACAGTAAAATCTCCTAAAAGAGTTAATATTATATGTTTTTAAAGTATAATAAGAAAAATATGATTTCTTTTTTAATACCCAAGTAAGAATAGGAAGTATAAGAATGAAGACACGAAAGTCAAAGATGAAGTCACACGAGTAAGGATCCATTGTGAGAATTAAGGAAAATCTATATTATCGATGAAAAGTTCCATCGATATTTCTATTATATTCAAAATTTGACACGCATTTAACATCACTCGTAAAAGAAATATTGAAGATGTTTAACTCGAACCGAATATTGGTTCTAGTTCCACCACTAACAAACACCATAGCAAAAACAAACATCACCATTTAACAATTATGTACAAGAGATTCTACGGCAACACACAACATTATACAATTTTCAAAATATGATGAGCTACGCAGGTGCAGACTTGGTGGCATCCGAGGAGAATGCAGAACGAGTACCCGATTCAAAGCAATAACTATCGGTGACTCCAGAAAAACTCGTACTACTTGCTTCAACTCTACTGAAATCATATCTGGGAGCACAAAATGATACCTCCGGATACACTGGATCATCAATCCCCTTCTTCTCGGCATCTGCAGCTTTTTGTAGCTCCAATGTAAACTCTAGCTTCTCCTTTACATCATGCATAGATGGTCGTTCAATCCCATTATCTCGAATGCAACTCTCTGCAATCTCTACAAACTTATTAAAACAATCTGCTGATATTTTCCCCATCAAATACGGATCAATTATGTCATAAATCGTCTCATTTTCGATGCATTTTCTCGCCCAATTCGCCAGGTTCCGTTGTGCCTCATCCAACTTATTGTTCAGTGGTTTCCGAGCACATAATACTTCAAACAACACTACCCCAAATGAGTAAACATCAGACTTTTCTGTTAATTGATTGCGTCGAGCATATTCTGGATCCAAATACCCCCATGTTCCCTTCACCATTGTACTAACTGCTGTGTTGCTTAAACATATTCTTGACAATCCGAAGTCTGAGACTTTCGCAATCAAATGTTCGTCTAACAAGATATTGTTCGTCTTGATATCTCGGTGAATTATGGTATGCGCTGCGCCTGTGTGAAGGTAGTCTAATCCGCGTGCAGCGCCAATGCAAATCTCTAGCCTCTTCTTCCATGGAAGTGGATCCTTGATGTTATCGTACAGATGCTCTCGAAGCGTTCCATTGATCATATAATCATATACGAGGATCATTTCGGATTCGTCTGTGCAGTAACCGATTAGAGGTACAAGATGTACATGTCGGAGCTGGGAAAGCATCTCGATCTCCGTTTTGAATTCATGAACCCCTTGTTTGGAATCCTGATTCAAGCGCTTGATTGCAACCAGGGTTGTTGCATCATCGATTTCGCCTTTGTAAACATTCCCAAAACCACCCTCGCCGATTATGAGACTCTTGTCGAAGTTGTTCGTTGCAGCTTTGATTTCGTATAGAGAAAAGCTGCGGCATAGTTCTTGTGGAAGCGAGGAAGCTTTTGATCTCGTAGACTGCCCCTTTTGAGAGCTCAGGCGTCTGCAGCAGGAGAATAATCGAGCATACGAATGCTTCTTCCCCGTCCTGAACTTCTTCACGACGAGGCAAGACACCAAGAGAATAATCAAAACACCAATCACTAACCCTCCAATTGCAGCAATTAGCAACGTTTTGTTAGTGTTGGACTTGTTGGATGCTGGCAATGGTTGAGCTGGGGCTATAGCTGGTTCCGGAGAGAAACTTGGTTCCGGATTTGGTCCGGAAAGGTTACCATCGGAGTCATTTAATCTGAGAACTTCCATACCATTCAAGAAAGCTTCAGGAAACAAACTTTTCGGATTTGGTCGTATAGTAATGATAATCTTGTAATCCTGAGTCTCTCCTTTATTTCCAGCAGTCACCAAGTAATCCTTATAAATAGGAATAAGGCTACCACCGGTTAATTCAACAATATCAACACCGATCTCAGCAGTTTTATTGTCTACAAAGATATCGAATCGCCTTTCGTTCACTTTCACGGTCTTGTAGAATTCACAGAAATGGAGTCTAACCAGATAGGTATATCCTGGATGAACAAGTACACCCCATGTCAAATTCTCCATAGTCTCCGATCCCAGAAATCGGTTTGAGAGATACACATCATCAGGTGCTACAAATTGTTGAATCTTCGAATAACTTAGATTAGCAACTGGATTACTTGTAACGTTGCTGATGGAATCAAGATAACTAAGATCATCTTTCCATTCTCTGTAAATTCCAGTGTCATCTTCGGGTTTAATGAAGCTTCCACCAACGTTTAATCTACAAACAGTTTCAAGCGCAGTGTGGTTTTGGACTCTTAAACTCCTCTTTTCCCCGACGAATTTAACCCCTTGATCATCATCTGGCAGGGTGTGATAAAGATTCGACGGCATTGACAAGATCTCTATCCCATTAATAAAAGCGTAGGAGTCATTCAGAAAAGGGGTAAAAGTGATGTTCAAACTCTGTTCTTCCGCAACATTTACACAGTATTCTTTGATGAAAGTTTCTTCCGTCCAGTTACCAGCGAAAAGAGAAGCACTGAAGTTGCGGAGAAAAGTGTAGGCTCCGACTCTAACATCGAACCGATCTTTGTTCCTTTCGAATCCTCCTGAATAATCAGAAGGATAAAAGTAAAGTCGGACGAACTTTTGGCCGGAGGTGACAGGAAAGTTGTATGTGAACCCGGACCGGGAGGTTCGGGCAGTCATATAAGGTATAGAAGGTGTAGAGGTGCCTTGGTTAAGGGCCTCAGCAGCTATTGGTTTGTTATTAGAGTCACCAAAAGGACCAAACTTTGAGCGGAAATCAGCAGCCCAAGTCCGGCCATCAGGAGCAACAGTGCTCTGTGCGGAGCCGCAGTTGAAAAGAATGGAATCAGTGGCATTGTAATAAGAGAAGACGAGGGGAATATGATGGAGAAAAAGGAGAAGGATAAACATGGAGAGATGATTCATTGGTGGAGGATGATTATAATACCTGATTTCAGATATTTATTGCAGAATTACAAATGAGAAAGTGATTAAATTTCAATTTTTGAGTCGTTCTTGATAGACTATAGTGGGAGACTTGGAGATTGATAATGTCCTTTGCAAGCTTTCTCACGGATAGAGGGCCCTTCGTTACTGGGCATGTTTTTCTTGGTACTTGTCATCATGGTTTATTGATCCTATTTTCACCTTTTTTTTTTGTTATTGTTTATTAAAGGATTATTACATTAAACGGAGTTGAACAAAAACACTCCCTGTTTGGGAATTAGCTGTTAGCGGATTACATTAGGTGTTAGCTGATTACATTAGCTGATTTTACTAGCTGTTTGTGTAGACCTGTTTGGTAAAAATTAGCTGATTGATAATAGCGGTTTGTGCAAAAAGACGAATAAAGGCATTTCTTTTTTTAATACATAAAAATATACATAAAATAATTAGGGCTAAAAAAGTCCATTAATTTTAATATTGCAAAACGCTAATTGAAAAAGCTCCTAAAAGGAGCTTTTTCTAAATTAACGTTTTCATCCCAAACACTCCAATCAGCAGTTTCAGTGGTCAAACCGCTAAAGTTGATCAAAACCGCTCTTTTTATCCCAAAACACTCTTTACCAAACAGGGATAGGAAAATATGTGTATGTGTTCAAGACTAAACTTCAAATCCGTTTGTTTTATATGTTGTTTGGTGTGCTGTTTGTTGTTTGAAAAAACTGTTTTTCAATAAAGTAGAGATTCTATTCTTTTATGAAAGTCTACTTTACATAGAGTTATAAAGACTTTGAATGAAGATATACTAGTCGAAAATCCGTGCATCGCACCAGATATAAAGTTTTTATATAATTTAGATAAATAAATAAAATGATATATTTTATTTTGAGTAATTTTATATTATAATATAAAAATAATTTATATTATATATATTTCAAATTAATATATACATATATTTTTTATTGAAATTCAAATCATATTAAATTAATATTGAAAATAAAAAATTGATTAATTTTTATATGGAATTTTACTTAAAGGTGAACGATTTATTTATTTTTATAAAATTTAATGAATGATTTTCAAAAAATTTAAATGGATTTCTATAAAACAATGATAATAATAATAATAAAATAGGAGATTAATTAAGAAATATATTAAGATACAATGAAAATTAAAAAATTGAATTAAACTACAATTAAAATTAAATAATATATATAAGATACAAAAGAATTAATATATATTGAAATGGAAGTAACGTTAGTATATTATGCTATAAATTATTAATGGTGCACATGAAAAGACTTTATCAATTCAAGATGTTACATATATCCATTTAGCATTTGCTTTAAACAAATTCAATTACATCTAAAAAAATTCATAAAAATTAGTCACAAATTCATCTTAATAATAATCATTTTTCTTGATGAAATTTCATGATTACCAAGTATTCGAATTCAATTATTCATTAGACAATTGAAATTAGCTTAAGGTGATGATTTCTCCTATTTTCATCTCGTAATATCTAATTTAGACATTCAATATCAATTTGTTCTTCATTCTTTCACTTATAAAATAACAGTCACGCTCGCAAATATCACTTCTTTCGCTTCATTAATATTTTCTAATAATTATAGATTTTTTAATTTTGTAAACAAGAATATGAAACAAACAAAGGAACATAAAACAAAAATGAAGAGATGAAAAAGACAATTAGGAGAGAATTATCTTTCTCTCTCTTTTTTTCCGAAAGTAAGAAAGAATGTCAAGATATAGGCATATAAAGAGGGGAAATATTTTTTGCCCATTAATTAAATTTTTTATTTTTTCTTAATGAAATATTAAGTCCATAAATTAAGTTTAGTTAAATATAATTAAATCGCAATTGTAACCACTCAGTACCAAAAAAACGTTTTATAATTAATATATAAAATTAATTCTATTAGTTTGAATCCTTATGATCAGTATTTGAGAAATTGAAGAATTCAAATAATAATATTTTTAATTAATATTTTCCAACAACTTGTCTGATGATCATGTTTTATTTTCATATGTTAAAAACTATTCAAATACGAACAATTTTTTACAAACCACGATATAATGGTTAAAAACTATATAGGCCAATGTTGCAAAAATAATTATCTCAATCTTAAGTGTATTGGACACTTACAATCTCTCTGTCTAAATGATTGGGGGAAAAATAACTTCTTGATGATATAATAATAATAATAATGATATAACATAATTTATAATTGAAATAAACATCATTGTAAGTATAATATTTCAATACATCTTTAATTATTTTCTTTAATATATGTCTCCAATTTCAGTGAACAACTATTGTATGAAACTTTATATCTATTCGTACCAAAATATATAAAATAAAAAATACAATATATCAGTTAGATAAATTCAAATTAAAAAAAAATACTGGACTTCACCAGGTTCTGAATTTGAATTAAACCTAATAATTAAGTTCATATAAAGCCGAAAATCTAAATTTTAGTTAGAGTTAATAATCGAAAGGATTCCATCTAGCAACATATACTAAAAAAGAATGCAAATGTACAAAATCTTTATTTTAGTCATTTTGAAAAAAAAATAGAAAAGAAAACATAGATAAGGTAGCGAGAGTTATGGAACCTAGGTAACGGCAGAAATGGAATTTCATCTCTGAAATTTGAAACTATAACAACTATTGTTTTATAGAAATAAAGCAACAACGCAAATGAAAACAAAATAACTACAATATATAAAAAAAATCGAATAATTGCCTTCAGAAACATGAAGATTTGCATAAGATAGTGAGAGGTATCGAATCTGGGTAACAGCAAAAATGGAATTTCATCTCTGAAAGATGAAACTATAACAACTATTGTTTTATAAAAATAAAACAACAACACAAATGAGAACAAAATAGCTAGAACATATAAAAAAATCGAATAATTACCTTCCGAAACATAAAGTTTTCTTGTAATTTTTGACAACTTTTGCATTCCCTGATTTTAATTTTTCATGTATCTTCTATTTCTGTCGAATTTTTTCAATTGGAGATATCATTTTGAAAAAAAAGATAAATAAAAAAAATATGGATAAGATAACGAAAAGTATGGAACCTAGGTAATGACAGAAATTGACTTTATCTTTGAAAGATGAAACTATAACAACTATTGTTTTATAAAAATAAAGCAACAACGCAACTGAGAATAAAATAACTACAACATATAAAAACAAAATTGAATAATTACCTTCAGAAACGTAAGGATTTCTTGTAATTTTTACACCTTTGCGTTTTCCGATTTTGGTTGTCCATGCATCTTCTATTTCTACCAGATTTCTTCAATTGGAGATATCAAAGTCTAAATTCTCAAAATTCTTGAAGAAAATGCTATTAAATATAGTTTATCAATAGAAATCGCCCCTAAATAGATCTGAGTTCTCAATGAAATAAAAACAAAGTTATAAGACTATATTATTTAAAGCAAGAACAAAATTATAAAACTATATTATAAGAGTATAAAAACCAAAACTAATACATCACCAAAATTAAAGGTCGGGGAAGACCTTGATTTTCGATTATCAATGAATATACTGGTGGAATACTCTCTATCATTACCAATGAATATAGTGGTGGAATACTATATATCATGCTTTATATATAAGTTTATTTGTGACTTTTGGATTTTCTTTGCTTTGTGTTTTTTCATCTTCTTGTAACTTTTACTTTCTTTTATTACTTTAATTAATGGGCTAATAATTAATTAATATATTATAAGTATAAATATGTTATTATTAATTAATTAAATCTTTTTTATTTTGATTTTTTCCTACATTGACAATCATAAAAAAAAATGCATCTAAAATATTTTTCCTCATTTCTCTCTGCTTCCGCTATTATATATAGTATAGATAAGAGAATTCATTGCTCGCATCATAACAATTCATTATGAACAAAATGCATATTTATGGAAATAAGATTGGAGATGTCACCTCTGGATGTCCATTTTTATTGAGAAGAATTTTCCATTTTCTTATTATTTTTATCTACATGTCTTTGTGTAAAGTAAAATTCATTCTAAACATTATATTTTAGGGGTTAAATCGGTTACATTATAAGATATTTTGACTAAATTTATCTACGTACATAGTCAATATGCTAATCTATTGGAACACGGAACATATAAAGTTTAATTATTAGGGATAAGGTATCAAAATAGACCTATGGTTTTTGGCGAAGTATCAATTTAGGCTCCGCGTACAAAATAGTACCAATATAGGCTTAACGTTTAAAAAAGAGTATCAATTTAGGCATCGAGAGCGGATTGGACACGTCATTCATATTGCTCCGTTAAGTTATGATTTCTCCTTCCATGTACAATTAACAGAACTTAACGGAGTAACATCAATGACGTGTCTCGCTTCGTTATCGATTCCTAAATTGGTACTTTTTTAACGTTAAGCCTATATTAGTGTTATTTTGTACATGGAGCCTAAATTGATACTTTCCCAAAAACCATAGTCCTATTTTGATACATTATTCAGAATTATTATACTAATTATTTTTATATCATTGTTTATATATATTATAATTGCTAATTATTATTAAACATTTATAATGGAGTGCCCTGACCTAGGGCTCAGGCTGTAAGGGGGCCCAAAATATTTATCACTAGTGGATGTGTATATTTTTTTTGAAAGCAGACTTCCAAGCAGCGGATACATGGCATCCCAATGAGGTTGGCACCCCCTGAAAGCCCACGAGCTCAGAGCCGAATATATTAAAGAGAACGGAAAAGAATTACAGATAAAAAAGAAACGTGTCTTAAGTCTAGGCGAATCGGTACGCAGACCATCCACTCGAGTCTACAAAAAAAAAGCTGAACAAAAATTAGGGACAGAATCCCACCAGTAGGTGCTAGACGCAGTTCTACCGTAGTTGGCTAAGGCATCAGCCGCCTGATTGCCTTCCCTGTAAACATGGGAGACCACGAATGTCATGTTTTCTAAGTGTGCCAAGCATTGAAGCCAACCTTGTCGGACCTGCTAAGGGACAGCGAGAGATCTTGAGCGAAATAAGCTAGGGTTACTTTCTTTATGAAAGATTATTGCCGTTATATATAGTTACATTTTAATGCTATATATCTAATTAAACAAATGATCAAATAAACAATTTATTCATTAATATTAATATCCCAAAACAATTGTCTTTAGGACACTAAACTCCAATATTCTCCCACTTGGACTAAAGCCAATTGTTCCTGAAACTAATACCAGAAGAACTAAGATGTCTATCGTGAGCTCTTTGTGGTAATGGCTTGGTCAACGGATCTGCAACGTTGTCCTCAGTGGGCACCTTTTCTATTCTCACATCTCCTCTGGCTATGATCTCCCTAATGAGATGATATCGCTTGAGATAATGTTTGGATGCATTATGAGACCGTGGTTCCTTTGCTTGTGCAATGGCTCCATTGTTATCACAGTACAAAGTAATGGGATTCACAATGTCAGGCACCACTCCTAATTCTGTTATGAACTTCCTAATCCAAACAGCCTCCTTTGCCGCTTCTGCAGCTGCGATGTACTCTGATTCAGTTGACGAGGAAGCAACGCTTCCTTGCTTGGAACTCTTCCAACTAACTGAACCTCCATTCAGGATGAACTGGTATCCTGATTGGGATCTATAATCATTTTCATCAGTCAGATGACTAGCATCTGAATATCCTTCAATTTTCAATTCTCCTTGTCCATATATGAGGAACATGTCTTTAGTTCTTTTAAGATACTTAAGAATGTTCTTGACTGCAATCCAGTGATCGAATCCTGGATTCCCTTGATATCGGCTCGTCATACTCAATGCGAATGCCACATCAGGTCTAGTGCAAAGCATAACATACATGATCGAACCAACCGCGCTGGAGTAAGGAATTACAGCCATGCGATTCTTGTCACTGTCCGTTTTAGGACATTGAACATTAGATAACTTGACACCATGGACCATTGGTAAGTTACCTCTTTTCGATTCATGCATGTCGAAACGCTTTAGGACTTTGTCAATATATGTAGACTGGGATAGTCCAAGCAGTCTCTTTGATCTATCCCGATAGATCTTAATCCCTAAGATGTAGGCTGCTTCTCCCAAGTCTTCATGGAGAAATTACTCGATAACCAAACTTTTACTGTTTGCAATATCGCAACATCGTTTCCCATAAGTAGTATATCATCAACATATAGTACTAAGAAAACGACTAAGCTCCCACTTGTCTTCTTGTAAACACAAGCCTCTTCTGAGTTTTGTTCGAAACAAAATTGTTTTATGGTTTCATCAAAACGTTTGTTCCATCTTCTAGATGCTTGCTTGAGTCCATAAATGGACCTTTGAAGTTTGCAAACCTTGGTTGCATTCTTCGATGTGAAACCTTCAGGTTGCATCATGGATACATCCTCAAGTAGGTTTCCATTTAGGAAAGCTGTTTTCACATCCATTTGCCAAATCTCATAATCAAAATGAGCGGCAATTGCAAGAAATATTCTGATGGATTTGAACATGGCTACTGGAGAGAAAGTCTCGTCATAGTCAACACCTTGCCTTTGACGATATCCTTTCGCTACTAACCTAGCTTTGTAGGTATTAACCTTTCCATCCATGTCTGTCTTCTTCTTGAAGATCCATCTGCACCCAATGGGTTTTATCCCTTCGGGTGGATCAACCAAGGTCCACACTTGGTTAGTATACATGGAGTCCATTTCAGAATTCATGGCTTCAAGCCATGCTTTAGATTCTGGACTAGTAAGAGCTTCTTCTTAGGTTTCGGGTTCATCGTCTAACACGGGAACCAGTTCGTCATCTCCCACTAGAAAACCATATCTAACTGGGAGTTCACGAATTCTTTGAGACCTACGAGTGGGATATGACACTTGTGTTTCATCTAGTGAAACGGGTTCGGGTTTAACTTCTTCCGCGTTTTCAACATGTGATTCCTCTTGAACTTCCTCAAGTTCAATCACGCTTCCATTCTGTGTTTCTTCCAGAAACTCTTTCTATAGAAACACTGCGTGTTTGTATACTATTACCTTTTGGTCATCTGGATGATAAAAGTAATATCCCATAGTTTCCTTTGGGTATCCAATGAAGAAACACTTGTCAGATTTGGGATCTAATTTATCTGACACAATACGTTTGACGTATGCTGAACATCCCCATATTCTCATGAAAGAGAAGATGGGTTTTCTACCAACGAACAGTTCGAATGGTGTGGAACTTGCGGATTTGGTTGGAACTCGGTTTAAGGTAAATAGGGTAGTTTCTAAGGCATAGCCCCAGAATGATTTTGGAAGAGAAGTGGTGCTCATCATGGATCGTACCATATCTAGTAAGGTGCGATAACTCATAAATTCTTCAGAAAGATATTCTCCACCTCAATCAGATCGAAGTATTTTGATAGTCTTTCCTGTTTGATTCTCAACTTCATTCTTGAAGCATTTGAATTTCTCAAAAGCTTCTGACTTGTGCCTCATCAAATAGATGTAACCATATCTGGTATGATCATCGATGAAGCTAATGAAGTATCTGAATCCTCCTCTTGCTTGGACTGACATAGGACCATATACATCTGAATGTATTAATCCTAGAGTGTCTGATACACGCTGACCTTTATTGCTAAAGGGTGTCTTTGTCATTTTTCCTTTTAAACATGACTCACACGTTCCCATCGATTCACAATCAATTGAGTCTATAAGCCCATCTTGATGTAGCTTAAGCATACGTCTCTGGTTTATATGGCCTAAACGACAATGCCACAAGTAAGTTGAGTTATCTAATCTAAGTCTTTTGGTATTAATTGTGAAAGCAGAAACTTTATCATTCAAAACATAAATCCCATTCAATGATATTCCTGAAAAATAGAAAACTTTGTTTCTATAAAATTCGCAATTATTGTTCTTAATTGAAACATGAAAGCCATCTTCTACTAGACAGCTAATAGAAAGAATGTTACGAGACATATCCGGAATATACAAACAGTTCCTTAACACTACTACAAGTCCTGATGGTAGATGTAGATCATAGTTTCCAATTGCGAGTGCGGCAACCCTTGCACCATTTCCAACTCGCAAGTTTATGTCTCCTTTCTTCAATTCTCTAGTCTGTTTTAGTTCCTGCATATTCATACAAATATGAGATCCACATCCGGTATCTAATACCCAAGATTCAGACTGCAAAATTGAGTTAATTTCAATATAGAACATACCAGAAGTTGCAGCACCGTTCATTCCCTTCTTGAGAGAAGCTAGGTACTCCTTGAAATTTCTCCTCCAATGTCCATCTTCACCACAGAAGTAGCATTCCCCTTTGGGCTTCTTGACTTGCATCCCCTTTGTTTCGGTGGGCATGGCCCCCTCGCCATTATTGGGATAGTTAGGATTGGGAGGATTCCCTTTCCTCTTTTTTGATCCCTCGGTAGCAAGGGCCAGTATTTCCTTGTTTTCTTTTATATTGGGCTCGACCGTCTCGAGCATATTTGCAAGCTCTTCAAGAGAGGTTTGCAAGCCACTCACTTGGTAGTTCATGATGAACTGTGAATAACTCTCGGGGAGGGATTGAAGAAGTAAGTCTACACTTAGTTCATGATCCATCGCATCTCCAATACTAGAAAACTTGGTAATAAGGCCAATCATCCTGACACAATGTGTCATAACAGACTTGCCCTCTTGCATCTTGCATCTATATAGTTGCTTCGTTATTTTGTAGCGCTCGCACCGAATTTGATTCCCAAACAATTCTTTTAGGTGTGCGACCATGGAATAGGCATCCATCTCCTTATGTTGCCTTTTCAATTCCAGTGGCATAGATGCAAGTACAATGCTTCTTGCGTGATTATCATCAGCCCTATGCTTCAAGTAAGCTTTGATCCTTTTGATGGGTGCATTAAAAGTCGGGATAGAGGGTATCGGTGTATCAAGTACATACCCTACCTTATCGAAGTTCAAAACGATTTTGAGGTTGCGATACCAGTCGGTGAAGTTTGAACCATTCAACTTGTTATCGGTAAGGATATTTCTTAGATCGGTTTTCGACATGATTGTTTTTAGAGTAAAATTAACCTGAGAGTGAGAAAAGTGATGGATGTTATTCATTTGTTTAATTCATTTACAATTTAAATACGCTGGACTTTTATGTTTTAAATTGATCCCACTATTTTACCAAATTAATAACCCTCTATATTAATTCGAAGGATATTCACAATTCCTTTAGTGAGCTAGAATCCTAACTCCTGAAATTTCACCTTGAGTTTACTCAACAAGCTAGTTTCATTCATTAGGTAGATTCATGTAATCAATCACATCAAACATGTGATTTCTAGGTTGTTGGGTTACTAACTACATTAGTAACTGATATGTGTCGTCTATCAATCCCAACCATATTGCCCATTAGGTTAGAACAACATGAGTTTACCCATCCAATTATTCTATCCTAATTCAAGCATTACCCCATATTCGTGAAAAGCGATTTTTCAATAATTCAGGTGTTACCATAAGACCCCGAGCTTGAGTTTACTCAACAACCCAAAGGCCCCCAGTACTGCCGACTGAATTATAATATTAGGGAGGGGCAACCGATTTTAATAACTTACTTATTTACTTAACTTTTGATTAGTGAGGGATTTTATTTAAGTCTCATAATCTAACTTAGTCTTGATTTGCTTTAGCACATATCAAACATTCATACATTCAACATTGACAATTATGGACATATCTCTAAGTTTATTCCGTTGAGCCAGAAATGGAATAAAGGGTCACCCTAGGGAAATACTAACTATTACATATTTCTCTTTGGGTCCTCCGTCTTCTCTTTGGCGCCTTGAATTACAACAATATTCAATTTCAAAGAAACTTCAATTTACTTGAAGGGATTTGGATGAGAAGAGAAATACAATAGAGAGTAAGAGAAGGCAGGACACGCAGGTCCTATTTAAATACCAAAAGACTAAATAACTATTAAAGAGGGTCTAATATGTCCATAATGCCAAACATGCATAGACTCAATTAAATTTAATTGGTTGATTACACAAACTATTTATGTAATATTTAAGTTAATCAAATTAACAACTTAAATTAATTTTCATCCAATTTCAATTATGCATATCCTAATTAATTCGAATAATTCATTTTTTTTTGTAAGAAGGGAAGAAAAAACAAACAAACAAAAACCTAACCCGGGATCAGTCTAGGAAGACTGGCCCCAATCCTATCCTCAAGAAGAGAAGGTAACAGAAAGGGTAGAAACACCTAACATCCCCCCATGCCCAGCAGCTGCCAAGCGATCCGCCACGCGGTTTTGCTCCCTATAAATATGGGAGAAGGTAAGAGAATCGAAGGCAGGACGAAGCCTCAAGATGGCTTTAATGAGATTCTGACTCTTAAGACAAACAACCTGTCTATCCGAATAATTCATTTAATTCATTTAATACTTTGAATTACTTATATCAAATATTTAGGTAAAACAAACTTTTAAATAAATTGATTTTGATAATCAAAACAAATTATTATATTCTGAAACATATACATATATATATATTTAAAACTCGAGCCTGCTTTTAAAAACAATTTTTAAAACGGTACCCTTCGGGTCGGGCCGATTTAATCGGCCCGCCCTCCGTAACAGTTGCTGCCTCGCGGCAGCAGCAAGTCGCAGGGGAACCGCTGCTGTTACAGCAACGGGGCCCCCACTGTTGGTTGCTGCGCAAGGCAGCAACCAACCCCGACAGCCGCTCGGGGTTGCTTCCTCGCGGCAGCGACTCCGAACGGCTGTTCGTATTTATTTATTTATTTTATTTTAAATATAAATATATATATAATTGTTCTAAAACAGTTTCAAAACAATTTTCAGAATATTAAAACATTTTTATCTTTTAGATTTAATAAAACAAAACGTTTTAATTATCTAACTATAAAACTTTTAGGTTTTGCTTAAAACAATTATCAACCGAAATAATCAGGAACTATGCATAATCAATTTTAATTAACAAGTAATCAAAATTTATTTATCGTTAGGTTAATTGAACTAATCGATTAATTAATTTAACCTAATAATAAATCTATTCAATCTGATTGAAAAACTCTTTTATTTACATATATGAAATAACAGATTAACATAGGCTCTGATACCAATGTAGGAAAATAGACAAGCCTAGGCATAGCGGAATAATAAAATTTTATTTATTTTATCTATTTCCCTTTTCCAAGATCTGTTAATTGTTATTTCATATAAAGAGGGATAGAAAGTAATACCTTTACTGATGAACTGTCTACCGTTGCAAACGAATTGCCCACAACTTGTTATTATCAACTCGTGAACCACGAACGTTTGATTCAACACAAAACAAAAGATAATCAGTAATCAACCTTCAATGAATAGCAATCGCAATGATTGCCTCTAACAGAAATCGATATGAGATCAAAGAGAGAGTAAGAAATTAAAGTAATTAGCCGAGACGGCGACGGAACGATTCCTTACTCTCCTGAATAGGGTTGGCCGAAATCTGGGGTTAGGGGGTCTATTTATAGACTCCTCAAAACCTTAATCCCAGTTGTGTTAGGAATTTAATTAATTGGAATCTTATTCTAAATAGGATTCCTAATTAGATAATTAAATAAACACTTTAATATTATCAAAACAATAACTAATTATATTTAGATAATTATTATTAATCAAATTAATAATCAATTAATGTTAGGGACAATTAATTAGAGTTCCAATCACATAAAAACTTCAAATTTAATATTATCAGATAATCTTTTAATTTAATCCATAATTATAATCAAATTATAATTATTAATCAAATTAATTTATCCCCTAATATCTATATAAATTTCGGCCCATATAGTGTGTCTTTACTAATTACATTTTCGTCCTCCGATTCCAAGTCCCATATGCGACCCATTAGGTTCTTTATTGCCACTAGCCGTATATATCCTTTGAAATTATTCATCACCATTAATTCCAACATGTATATAACGGAATACCGTCGCGAGCTGTTACTAGCAGAACATATGATATTCCCCCAGAGCAATTAAGAAGTCAGGTTGATAACTGACGTTAACCTTTCTGTATTAGGTACAGTATAATATGATCCTTCATCAACTATATCTTGTCGGTCAATTCCTTATAACCATGGAATGTGTCAAGGTTACATATACCGAAGAGTCCGGTTTTACTTGTACAGGTTGAATTTACTCTGAAAAGATAAGTTAAGTGAAATGTTCATTTCTACTCTAACGTTAACCATTCTGCAATCACTTTGTGTGATACCCAACCCTGCTCTCACACACCCTAGGCTCTCACCTATTGGATCGTTCTCGCACAGAATCAAAGTACCAGACTCCATAATCCAGAATTACTGATTAACGAATGTTTGAGTCTGAGGATTAGTTATACCTACTAACACCAATGAGATGAAAAATTGACACATTAGATAAATCAATCCATTCTGTTATCTCAAGTCGGGTCCCAATCCTAATGAACTCCTTCACCGGATCCATGTAACTGTCAGATATCCGAATATCTAAAGCTTGTGAGATCAGCTTTCTGTCTCGACAGAAAACACTGTTACATGCAAGTCTCAACAGTAATATGCCAACCCTTATAACATATTACTTGATTTGGGTTTACTTTAAGTTTATTGGTCTATTATAAAGTACAGTCTCACTTCATGCTTGTATGAACACTTTATAACTACTTAAATAAACTTAGGGTTACTTTCTTTATGAAAGATTATTGCCGTTATATATAGTTACATTTTAATGTTATATATCTGATTAAACAAATGATCAAATAAACAATTTATTCATTAATATTAATATCCCAAAACAATTGTCTTTAGGACACTAAACTCCAATATTCTCCCACTTGGACTAAAGCCAATTGTTCCTGAAACTAATACCAGAAGAACTAAGATGTCTATCGTGAGCTCTTTGTGGTAATGGCTTGGTCAACCGATCTGCAACGTTGTCCTCAGTGGGCACCTTTTCTATTCTCACATCTCCTCTGGCTATGATCTCCCTAATGAGATGATATCGCTTGAGATAATGTTTGGATGCATTATAAGACCGTGGTTCCTTTGCTTGTGCAATGGCTCCATTGTTATCACAATACAGAGTAATGGGATTCACAATGTGAGCATCACGCCTCACCATGTGGTGGGACGTATGAGCATCACGCCTCACCATGTGGTGGGGCGTTTGAACATTACGCCCCACCTCATGGTGGGGCGTATGCACATCACGCCTCACCTCATGGTGGGGCGTGTGAGCATCACGTCTCACCATGTGGTGGGGCGTAATGTTCAAACGCCCCACCACATGGTGAGGCGTGATGCTCACACGCCCGAGCCCCGAACCAGAATTTTTTTTTTAAAAAAAATTACAGAATTAAATGGAAGTTTAATCGGAAAAATACCTCGACTTCAGGGACAGCGTCACTCTCGTCTCTTCCCGGTGATAACGGATTACTCTCCATCAAACGTGTTGTCTTTAATTTCGGATCAAAATGTATTTGGGAGAGTTTGAGAGAGTTTGGGAGGGTTTGGAATTTTTAATTTTTGGTTAAAGGGCTGTTACGTCTTTTTTCGGGGCTGGAAGTGTGAAATTGGGGCTGGGTATATTAATCCACTGATTTAATTGTAATTTTGCAACCAATTGTGATATTTATACAAAAAGTTTAGAGGGTACAAATAATTAATATTTTAAACTCAAAAGAGGTCCAGTTGATTTTTTGAATATAAATTGATGGTTAAATTAAAAATTACACTCATATTTGGTTTTTGTGGTATTCAAGATTTTTTGAATATAGATTGAGGGTTGATTTAAGAATTATCAAGGTTGTAAAAGACACTAGGCGCTAGTCGGGCGTAGAGGGCCCTTACTGATTAATCGGTGATTAATCGGCGATTAATCGGGATTAATCGGATTCGTATTTTTTATATTTATTTATTTTTTATTAAATAAAATATTATATAAATACCATTAATATATGAATTATACTATGTAAAAATAATAATATAAAATATTTAGGATAAAAAACATACATATTTTAATATTATTTATATTAATGTCCTTAAAAAAATAACAAATAGATCAGTAAAATAATATCTATAACAAAATGTGTCAAAATAAAATAAAATTAATATTCTTAAAAATAAATTTAATAGTTTAATGTTTTTTTAAATTTTTTTGTTATTTAATATTTTTTTTTAAAAATTAAAAAAGTTGACATAAAATTTAAGGACCAATTTTTTCAAAAAGGTCGTCTGGGAGCCGCCTAGAACCGCCTGGAAGCCGCATGGGACCGCCTAGGACCGCTTGAAACCGCCAAAAATCGGTCAACCGATTTATACCGCCCGATTAGTGAAAATCGGAACGGTGTTCTAAAAATCCCCGCCTAGGTGGCCGCCTTGGCCGATTTTTAGAAGATTGAGAATTATACTCATATTTGACTTTTGTGGTATCCAAAATTTTGCCATATCATTTTGGTAACATTTTTTTGTTGAAGTACTTTATAAGTGACATTAAACCAATTTTGGATGGAAAATTAATTGATTTGTTAAATTTTTTTTTTGCCACATGACACAATTTTTGACATGCGGTATGTACACGCAGTAATTGATTTAATTTTTTACCATATAGATTCAATATGTAGATAAATAAGGAATTAATGTTTAGGAAAAGTACAAAAATAAACCTT
Source organism: Euphorbia lathyris (assembly GCF_963576675.1). Taxonomy (NCBI): domain Eukaryota; kingdom Viridiplantae; phylum Streptophyta; class Magnoliopsida; order Malpighiales; family Euphorbiaceae; genus Euphorbia; species Euphorbia lathyris. The sequence continues at coordinate 97,371,955 of NC_088910.1, forward strand.
GTGGTTATACCTGTTTTTGATCGACACCCTTGTGTGGTCCCGTGTAACGTGACAATATTAGTTCCAAGGGGGGTTAGGAACTATTTAAAAAAAATTTCCGTTAAGGCTGGCTTCTTTTCTTAAAAGACTTTAACTTAGTCTTTAAGCACAGTGGTGCTAAGTAGTTTTAGACACAAGCTTAGTCAATTAGTGACTAAGTCTGTTTCTATCCTTGAGTTAGGAAATAACACTTAACTCTATTCCTGAACTCAGGTTCTCAGTTCACTCAACTCAGCGTGTGTTCGTTTTAGTGTTTTACTAGGCAGTATTTAAGCAAGCAAGATATAAAGGAGTTAAGGGTTAGAAAGATATTACTCAGCAGACGTATCCTGGTTCGGCCGCTCCGCCTACGTCCAGTCCCCGGAATTCCTTCCGAGCTTTTCAGAATCCTCTACTGAGCTCTTTAAAGGTAGAGTACAAACCTTTTACAATAGCAACTGAGTATACAAGAGTACCTTCCTCTATTCCTCTACTCAATCCTATTTCAACCGCTGAGTACTATGACCGAGTACTCAACTTCTCCTTTCTATACTTCTAGAAATGATAAGTGTTTGTTTGTCCTAAACAACAATTGCTAAGACACTTTAGATGAATAAGATCACTCTAGACTTTTACACAGAATTGTAATTGGTGTAAGATTTGCTTTGCTTTTCTCACAGAACTTCGAATATCAATTTGGTCATCATTTCGACTTGATTGAAGATCTGCATCAAATGAAGCGTTTCAGTGGCCTATTTATAGTGACACTTGATGCACCGGTGATTTCGAATTTCAAAATAACTGTTGGAGGGAAACGGCTTCCTGTCGCTTTCACTCAATACGTGCTCAGCGTCCTTGGCCAATCAAATTCTTGTATCTTCTGTCTTCGATAGTGCTCAACAGCTTTTCGTCAGGCTGGATAGAATGTTTCCACATTAATGGAAAAGTCTTCCAGACAGCTTCCTGTGTCTTCTGAACTTTACCCAAAGTAGAAATACTTTGTCTTTAAGTTTGTTCAGGTCAGCCGCTGACCTGACTTTCTTATTGCACAACTCAACAGCTTCTTCTTGAAGCTTTTGGTCGAAGGCTTCTCGATCCTTCTCGTTGCTGGGCTTGCGTTTCATTCAGCTTGAGCTGCGTTTTGATCTGCTTGGGTCGTGTGGCTTTCATCCGTTGACTTGGGCTTGACTTTCTCATGTGGGCCTTTGGGCCTTTTAACTTAATGTCTTTTAAATTGAATAACTCAACATTGAACAAACACATTAGTATAAATAAATCAAAGCATTTAAATTTAATGTGTTACAATATTTTTATCATGGAGATTTAATTCTTGTTAAATAATTTTGTCAAATCAAAATCATGTGGAAAGGTGTTTCAACACCTTGTGGTTTAAAAGTTTATAAAATGGTACATGGAGGTTCATTCCGTTAGCAAAAACATACCAAATTGACTAACGGTGTTAAAAGTCAAAGAGAAAAAAGTTAATTTAGTCCTTATATTTATTTATTTTATAAATTAACCTCTTCTATTATCTAATTATCACAAACGTACCCTAAAATAAAAAATAAAAATCAATTATACTATCTTCTCTATTTTTTAAATTTTTTATTATTATTGTTTCTCTCTTCTCTCTCATCTTTCTTAATTTTTCTCTCTCTAAAATCAATTTGGAGTAAATTACACCAATAGTACCTGAACTTTACCCTAATTCACACTTTGGTACCTAGATTACATTTTGTCTCGAAAATATACCTGAACTAACGATGACCGGACAATTTAGTATATTTTACCGGTCAATAATCGGTCAATGCGGGTTTGATAAGTAAATTACACTAATGGTACCTAAACTTTACCATAATTCACACTTTGGTACCTAAATTTCATTTTGTCCAAAAAATACACTTCAAGTAAAGATGAATCAATAATTTAGTATATTTGATCAGTCAACGTGAGTTTAACCATTTTAAATTAGAAATTTAGACCCATCATACACTCAATTAACATATACAATACTACTCTTTAGCTCTACATATATACTAAAGGGTAGTATTATAATTTTATGTTAATTGAGTGTATTGTATGTCCTAATTTTTAATTCAAAATGGTCAAACTCTCGTTGATTGGTCACTAACCGATCAGATGTACTAAATTATTCAGTCACCTTCACTTGAGTTATATTTTTAGGACAAAAAAATCCAGGTACCAATGTGTGAATTAGGAAAAGTTCAGGTACCATTGATGTAATTTACTCAAACAAACTTGCATTGACCGGTCATTTACCGATAAAATTTACTAAATTGTCCAGTCATCGTTACTTCGGGTATATTTTTGGGACAATGTAATCTAGGTACCAAAGTGCAAAAATAGGTAAAGTTCAGGTACTATTAGTGTAATTTACCCAATCAATTTGGGGTATAATTAAAGAGGAAAAACATCAACGAAATTAAGTAAGCTCAAATTATAGAAACTATGAACACATCTGATAAAAAAACAAAGTCAAGAGCCAAATACCCAATATTAAATAGGCCAATACTCTAAAATCACCGAAATCGCAGTATAAAAATTTGATATAATCAAAGAACCCACCAGATGAACATGATGGGTTTGCTTTCAAGTACTCGCATGAGTTAGCATAACCCTTATGATCAATCAAATTACCACAAATTGCAGGATTTTGCACTCTCACATCGTTTTGATCAGTAGTCGCATTGGCTGAAGATGATGAATTAGCAACGAATTCCATTATTTACCTATGAATTGCAGCAACACGGCTTGTCCCGTTATCAAAAGCAGCTCCAGGGTTGAATTTTCAGCAGTATAAGGGTCTCTAAAGATATCTATCCGGTTATAGAATAAAAACAATAGGATATAGAGACGATATCTGTCTTAAGGAAACTGCTAATACAGGCCTCAGATTTGTCTAAACTCTTTCCTTTTAATTTTTTGTTTACTGTTCATGTTTTCTTTTTATGGGATGATAAGAAGTTTGAGAGAATTTATGTGCATAATGGGATTGGTGTTAAGCCTTTGGTAGTTGAGATGATAGATGAAAATGAGAAACAATATAATAATAATCCATGCAGCTTATCTGATTCAGGTTTACCAATTCTAAGGATAATAGCAGTGATTATATTGGTATTGAAGTCAATTTGATTATATTGGTATTGAAGTCAATTTGATTACTGCTTCCACTAAAAACTTATGTTACATTAAGCTTTCAAATTCTTCCAGAAGAACATGACTATGCATAGCATAGTGATGGATATCAAGTGTCATTAATCTGTCCGTTTTACAATTCGTTGGTGCTGGTTTTTCAAAATTCAGTTTTCATTACCTAATTTCAGTTTTAATAATAATGTTATATTATTATTGTTGTTGTTTCTGTTTCGTTTGTCTTTTTGAACTAAGATCCAGTTTGTTTGGGGAAAAATATTATGTTCTGGAAAATTTTATGTAGGGAAAATATTGTGTAGGAAAATAAAATATTGTGTAGCATATCTAAGGATTCTTTTTACAACTATGTAACGAGATTCTTTAGGGTTAGATTGATATCTAGCACAGTAGCATACAGAGAACTGAATGTCTAGCCTGCTGGTTGTTAGATAAAGTAGAGAGCCAATCATACCTCGATATAATTTGCTATCCACTGACTTACCATTTTCGTTAGCACAAAGGACAGTGTCTGTGCCCATTGGAGTTGATATTGACTTACAATTGTCCATTTCATATTTCTTCAATATCTCCTTTGCATACTTAGTCTGACTGATGAAGATGTCATTTTTACCTTGTTTGATTTGAAGTCCAAGGAAGAAGTTGAGTTCCCCCATCATTGACATTTCAAACTCAGTCTGCATCTGCTTACTAAATTCCTTGCACATAGACTCATTAGTAGCACCAAAAATAATGTTATCAACATATATTTGTGCCAGCAGGGTATCCTTACCCTTTCTCTTAATGAATAAGGTTGTATCAGCTTTTCCTCTGACATAATTTCTTGTCAGCAGGAAACTAGTCAGCCTCTCATACCAAGCATGTGGTGCTTGCTTGAGACCATATAGAGCCTTTTTGAGTTTATAAACATGGTTTGGGAACTTAGGGTCCTCAAACCCTGGAGGCTGATTAACATAGACTTCCTCGTTTATAACTCCATTAAGAAATGCACTCTTGACATCCATTTGAAACAATTTAAAATTCATAAAACTGGCATATGCACATAATATTCTAATTGCTTCAAGCCTTGCCACTAGGGCGAAGGTCTTACCGTAGTCAATACCTTCCTGCTGACTGTAGCCCTGAGCTACAAGTCTTGCTTTGTTTCTGACTACATTCCCTTGTTCATCCAACTTGTTGCGGAAGACCCATCTTGTTCCTATGGTCTTCTGGCTTCTTGGATTTGGCACTAAGTCCCATACTTCATTCCTCTTGAACTGATCAAGCTCCTCTTGCATTGCACCCATCCAGAATTCGTCGTTCTCAGCTTCTAAAAAGTTCTTTGGTTCTAGAACTGAGACGAATGCTACATTGTTGAGGTATCTCCTGAGTTGATTTCTTGTCATCAGGGTATTCTCAGCAGCATCGAGAATGGTGCTTTCAGAGTGTCCTCTTGGGATTCTGATTTCTTTCGGTAGTGTAATGTCTTGAGCTGGTTGTGTTTCAACAATCTCTGTAGGTATAGATTGGTCAGTGAAAACAATTTGAGTTTCGCTTTTACCTTTAGTCAGCCCTTGAAGTGATAACTCAGTGGCTGCATTTTGATCAGCGGATGCTAAGTACGGATCATCCTCAGTCGGTTGATTGACCTTCCATGCAAGGTTAGTTTCATCGAACTCAATATGTACTGACCCTTCTGAGACCTGAGTTCGTTTATTGAAAACTCTATATGCTTTGTTGTTTGTTGAGTAGCCTAAAAAGATAGCTTCATCAGCTTTTGAATCAAACTTAGCAAGGTTGTCTTTTGTATTTAGAATAAAACATTTGCAACTGAAGGCACGAAAGTATCCAATGTTGGGTTTTCGTCCTTTCCAAAGTTCATAGGGGGTTTTCTTCAATATGGGTCTGACTAGAGCCCTATTGAGTATATAGCAAGCTGTGTTGACAGCTTCTCCCCAAAAGTACTTTGGAAGCCTATTCTCACTCAGCATTGTCCTGGCTATTTCAACCAAGGTTCGGTTCTTCCTCTCAACTATCCTATTCTGTTGAGGAGTTCTAGGAGCAGAGAAGTTATGGTCAATGTTGCTGGCTTCACAGAACTCAACAAACTGTTGGTTTTTGAATTTTCCACCATTATCACTTCGGACGTGAGCTAATTTTAGGTCTTTATCATTTTCAAGTTTTCTAACCAATGTTGAAAACATCTCAAAAGTTTCATCCTTACTACTCAGCAGGATGACCCAAGTGTACCTTGAAAAGTCATCCACAATGACCAAGGAAAATCTCCTACCACCCAAGCTCAGCGGCTGGACTGGTCCGAAGAGATCCATATTTTTACTTTGAAAAGATTTCTTGGTTTGTTTTCCTTGCTGACAAGCAATGCATATAATTGATCCTTTTCGAACTTAAGTTCGGGCAATCCCTCAACTAATTGCTTTCTTGCTAATTTGGCCAGGAGGTCCATGCTTACATGACCAAGTCTCCTGTGCCATAGGCAGGAACTTTCTTCCTTTGACACTAAGCATATATTTTTTGAAAACTTCTTTTCCAAATTCAGCATAAAGACATTGTCAACACGAGGGGCACTTAAAATCAATTCATTCGTTTTACCCTCGAGTATTTTACATCTAGTGGCATTGAATATAACCTTTCTATCGCTGTCACACAGCTGAGCTACGCTCAGTAAGTTATATTCAAGTCCTCTGACTAGGGAGACTGACTCAATAGTAGGATTACCACCAACGGTTCCTGACCCTACTATCTTACCCTTTTTGTTGTCTCCAAAACTTACGCTTCCTCCTCGTTTAAGCTCAAGTGTGATGAACTGAGTTTCATCACCAGTCATATGCCTCGAGCATACGCTGTCAATGTACCACAACTTTGACTTCTCAGCACACCTCAGGCCTACCTCAGTTGATTGTTCCTCATTGTCAGATGCACATGAGGGGTCAACTTGCTCAGACGGGTAGGGGTCAGCGAACTCATCGGCCATGAAGCAGATGTTTGCTGACTCAGTGGCTTCAGCTCATGATGAAGATGATTCATCGCTATCGCTCTAGGTGGCCACCATTGCCTTTCTACTGCCATTCTTGTCCTTCTTTAGGGTAGGACAGCTTGACTTGATATGGCCAGTTTGATGACATTCAAAGCATGTGATGGGCTTTGAGCTTTCCTTCTTATATTTACTATCGCTTGACTCAGCTTTGTATTTGTCATTTCTCTTGAATGGCTTCCTGCTGTATTTGTCATTCTTGCGAAATAGCTTCTTCATCTTTCTGGTGAACATGGCCATTTCTTTATCGTCTGATGAGTCACCATCAGTTGAGTCAGCTTTCATGACAAGAGACTTTTGCTTCTTTTCCTCATCCTTTTCCTTCACCTCAAAGTTCTTCATTGAGATCTCATGGGTCAGCAGAGATCCAATAAGCTCATCGTACTTGTAGGTGGTCAGGTCTTGGGCTTCCTCAATGGCTGTCTTCTTTGCTTGCCAGCTTTGGGGAAGACTCCTCAGTATTTTCTTCCCTTGCTATTCCTCAGTGAAGTTCTTTCCGAGCCTCTTGAGTTCATTGATAATGTTGGTGAACCTTGAGTTCATTTCAGAGATTCCTTCACCATCATTCATCTCGAACGGCTCATACAGCCTCATGTGCTCGTTCACCTTGGATTCCTTGACCTTGCTGGTTCCTTCATAGGTGACCTCTAGCTTCTTCCAAATCTTCTGTGCTGACTCGCAACCTGAGATTTTATTGTACTCTGCAGTATCTAACGCACAGTGAAGCATGTTTATAGCCGAGGCATGATTTTGTAGCTTCTTGAGGTCATCCTCTGATCATTTAGCCTCAGCTTTGCCAAGCGTTTGGCCGTCAAAGGCCATGCACTCATATTTGTTGCCTGAATGAAGTTTTTCATTATGTTCTTCCAAAAGGTGTAGTTGGACCCGAAGAACAAAGGAGGCCTAGTAATGGACAGTCCCTCAGGAAGAATCTGAGTTGTCTGATTTCCTGGGAGGAAACGAGTGTTGTTCTCAGCCATTGTGGGGATCAGCTCAAGATAGTTATATCTTGTTCAGTGAGCTGTTAAGCTCTGATACCACTTGTTGGTCCCGTGTAACGTGACAATATTAGTTCCAGGGGGGTTAGGAACTATTTAAAAAAATTATCCGTTAAGGCTGGCTTCTTTTCTTAAAAGACTTTAACTTAGTCTTTAAGCACATTGGTGCTAAGTAGTTTTAGGCACAAGCTTAGTCAACTAGTGACAAAGTCTGTTTCTATCCTTGAGTCAGGAAATAACACTTAAGTCTATTCCTGAACTCAGCTTCTCAGTTCACTCAACTCAGCGTGTGTTCGTTTTAGTGTTTTACTAGGCAGTATTTAAGCAAGCAAGATATAAAGGAGTTAAGGGTTAGAAATATATTACTCAGCAGACGTATCCTGGTTCGGCCGCTCCGCCTACATCCAGTCCCCGAAATTCCTTCCGAGCTTTTCAGAATCCTCTACTGAGCTCTTTAAAGGTAGAGCACAAACCTTTTACAATAGCAACTGAGTATACAAGAGTACCTTCCTCTATTCCTCTACTCAATCCTATTTCTACCGCTGAGTACTATGACCGAGTACTCAGCTTCTCCTTTCTATACTTCTAGAAATGATAAGTGTTTGTTTGTCCTAAACAACAATTGCTAAGACATTTTAGATGAATAAGATCACTCTAGACTTTTACACAGAATTGTAATTGGTGTAAGATTTGCTTTGCTTTTCTCACAGAACTTCGAATATCAATTTGGTCAGCATTTCGACTTGATTGAAGATCTGCATCGAATGAAGCGTTTGAGTGGCCTATTTATAGTGACATTTGATGCACCGGTGATTTCGAATTTCGAAATAACTGTTGGAGGGAAACGGCTTCCTGTTGTTTTCACTCAGTACGTGCTCAGCGTCCTTGGCCAATCAAATTCTTGTATCTTCTGTCTTCGGCAGTACTCAGCAGCTTTTCATCAGGCTGGACAGAATGTTTCCACATTAATGGCAAAGTCTTCCAGACAGCTTCATGTGTCTTCTGAACTTTACCCAAAGTAGAAATACTTTGTCTTCAAGTTTGTTCAGGTCAGTCACTGACCTGACTTTCTTGTCGCACAACTCAGCAGCTTCGTCTTGAAGCTTTTGGTCGAAGGCTTCTCGATCCTTCTCGTTGCCGGGCTTGCATTTCATTCAGCTTGAGCTGCGTTTTGATCTGCTTGGGCCGTGTGGCTTTCATCCGTTGACTTGGGCTTGACTTTCTCATGTGGGCCTTTGGGCCTTTTAACTTAATGTCTTTTAAATTGAATAACTCAACATTGAACAAACACATTAGTATAAATAAATCAAAGCATTTAAATTTAATGTGTTACAATATTTTTATCATGGAGATTTAATTCTTGTTAAATAATTTTATCAAATCAAAATCATGTGGAAAGGTGTTTTAACACCTTGTGGTTTAAAAGTTTACAAAATGGTACATTGAGGTTCATTCCGTTAGCAAAAACATACCAAATTGACTAACGGTGTTAAAAGTCAAAGAGGAAAAAGTTAATTTAGTCCTTATATTTATTTATTTTATAAATTAACCTCCTTTATTATCTAATTATCACAAACGCACCCTAAAATAAAAAATAAAAATCAATTATACCATCTTCTCTATTTTTTAAATTTTTTATTATTATTGTTTCTCTCTTCACTCTCATCTTTCTTAATTTTTCTCTCTCTAAAATCAATTTGGGGTATAATTAAAGAGGAAAAACATCAACGAAATCAAGTAAGCTCAAATTATAGAAACTATGAACACATCTGATAAAAAACAAAGTCAAGAGCCAAATACCCAATATTAAATAGGCCAATACTCTAAAATCACTGAAATCGCAGTATAAAAATTTGATATAATCAAAGAACCCACCAGATGAACTTGATGGGTTTGCTTTCAAGTACACGCATGAGTTAGCATAACCCTTATGATCAATCAAATTACCACAAATTGCAGGATTTTGCACTCTCACATCGTTTTGATCAGTAGTCGCATTGGCTGAAGATGATGAATTAGCAACGAATTCCATTATTTACCTATGAATTGCAGCAACACGGCTTGTCCCGTTATCAAAAGCAGCTCCAGGGTTGAATTTTCAGCAGTATAAGGGTCTCTAAAGATATCTATCCGGTTATAGAATAAAAACAATAGGATATAGAGACGATATCTGTCTTAAGGAAACTGCTAATACAGGCCTCAGATTTATCTAAACTCTTTCCTTTTAATTTTTTGTTTACTGTTCATGTTTTCTTTTTATGGGATGATAAGAAGTTTGAGAGAATTTATGTGCATAATGGGATTGGTGTTAAGCCTTTGGTAGTTGAGATGATAGATGAAAATGAGAAACAATATAATAATAATAATCCATGCAGCTTATCTGATTCAGGTTTACCAATTCTAAGGATAATAGCAGTGATTATATTGGTATTGAAGTCAATTTGATTATATTGGTATTGAAGTCAATTTGATTACTGCTTCCACTAAAAACTTATGTTACATTAAGCTTTCAAATTCTTCCAGAAGAACATGACTATGCATAGCATAGTGATGGATATCAAGTGTCATTAATCTGTCCGTTTTACAATTCGTTGGTGCTGGTTTTTCAAAATTCAGTTTTCATTACCTAATTTCAGTTTTAATAATAATGTTATATTATTATGGTTGTTGTTTCTGTTTCGTTTGTCTTTTTGAACTAAGATCCCGTTTGTTTGGGGAAAAATATTATGTTCTGGAAAATTTTATGTAGAGAAAATATTGTGTAGGAAAATAAAATATTTTTCTGTGTTTGGCAACAACACTGGAAAATATTTTCCGGTGTTTGGCTACAACACTGGAAATATTTTCCAACCACTAAAAACATGAAAAAACACAAAAAATAAACATGAAAATTGTTAAAAATGCGAAAATCACTAAAAGTAAAAAAATATTAAAAACATGGAAACATGGAAGAAAAAAAAGTGGAAAAACACGAAAATATTTTCCCTTTTTAACGTTTTTTTATTTTTCGCGTTTTGTTACTTTTTTATGTTATTCACGTTTTTTCATGTTTTTCGTATTTTTCACGTTTTTGTGTTTTGTTTGCATTTTTTTGTGTTTTCATGTTTATCGCGTTTTTCACTTATTGTCACGTTTTTTTGTTTTAGCATTTTTCGCGTTTTCATGTTTTTCGTATCTTTTCACATTTTCGTGTTTTTTGTATTTTTCACGTTTTTGTATAATTCGTGTTTTCTCACTTTTTCGCGTTGTTCATGTTTTGTACTTTTTCAAGTGTTTACTTTTTTCGTTTTTGTGTTTTTCACGTTTATTCACTTTTTCATGTTTTTTGTGGGATTTTTTCAGATTCTCGTGTTTTGTAACGTTTTCACATTATTCATGTTTTTTTTGTTTCATATTTTTGTATTTTTACATTTTTTAACGTTTTCCCATTTTTCTCTAAACGCGTATGTTTTGGAGAAAATTTTTACCCTTTTGAAAAGGATAAAACATTTTCTCTTATTTCTTCCTTCCTTTTCCATTGACTTATCACTTATTTTCTTTTAACTTATTTTTCTACCCAGACAAACACTGAAAAATTGGAAAAATATTTTCCTGCAGAATATTTTCCCTCAAACAAACAGGTCCTAACAGAGTGTAATTTTTCCAAAGAGATGTACAAAAAAAATTTGATTGATTATCTTGACAAACAGAGTATAATTGAAATATTATATTGGGACAGATTGGATGACAACTTTATATATATAGTTTATAGAGTAAACTACAGCAATGATACCTGAATTGTACCATAGTTCACACTTTGGTACCTGAATTACATTTTGTTACAAAAATATACCTCAAATAACAGTAATCGGATAATTAAGTATGTTTAGCCGATCATTGTCCGGTCAACGCGAATTTTGACCATTTTTAATTAAAAATTTGACTAATTTTTCTCTCTCTTCTATAATTTCTATTTCTCTCTCCTATTTTCCTGGCTTCTTCCTCACCCCATTTACGCCATTGAGAAGACCTCATCTACATCTTAAAAATCACAGTCGATGTCTTAATACGAATAAAAATATGCTGAAACAAAATGGAAGAGAAATGGAGAAAAACAGTTTCAGAGAGAGAGAGAGAGGTAGAGAGAGAGGTAGAACCAGAGGGACACGAAGAGAGAGATGAGACTTCTCAAATTTTTAATCAAACAAATAGTATAATTTTTAAAATTGTTGAAATAAATAGTCAAAATAAATAATTAAATACGAATTTACTGGTTATTACCTGTTTAAATTATTAAATTGTCCAGTCACCTATAGTTAGGGTATATTTTTGGGATAAAATGTAATTTAGGTATCAAAGTATGAACTGAGATATAATTCAGGTACTATTGGTGTAATTTACCCATAGTTTATATTTTTGTTGTTAATTATTTGTTATGTACCTATTTGTTTAAATAGATTATGATTTTCTGATTCTAACATGGTTTATTTGGATTTCAAGAAAAAAAGTTGTTAGTTATTATCTTGTCTCTGGTTGTCCCTTTTGTGGTGAAGCTCTTAGTCTAGTGGTTGAGAGATTATCTATGCCTTGGGAGGTCATGGGTTCGAATCACATCCGGGTCTGGTAGGGATTTTTCTTTCTTCTTAATGTAAGTGCATTGTGCGCAAAAATTAAAAAAAAAAGATTAATTGTCTTTTGGCATATGTTGTTACATGTGTTAATTGAAGATGGATCCGGTTTTAAGAATACGGTCACTTCAGAGGCTTTAAGCCTACTTATACCAGTGGCAACGTGTAAGCCACACTAAAAGTCTACGAAAATTCATTGGTATGAATTTTAAAGACTTGGTGATAAAAGAAAATATATTTTCTTCAGAGATGATAATGATATGCGAAAATTCCATATTTGATATTCTCGTCCGTAAGGGTTGATTTACATTAGAAATATGAAATATCATAAATTGACAAATCTGAGCAGTGATGTTATCTAATCTAGTTAGATGCTGGTAGATAAACATTAGTTGGCTAGATTTAATTTGTGAAAGTCACTAAAAATGTAAAAATCAAATCACCTTAAAATAAGTACGTTACAATGATGGAATCGAAAAAAAAAATATCATATCAATTGGTGAATATGCGGTATAAAAAACTTTCGAATGATGAACTCGGGCAGAAAAGCTTCCGTGTGATAACACCATTAGTCAATTGAGCTTAACGAGTGTGATCCTAGTTGATTTTGTAGAATCAAAGGATAACACGGCAAATCCGCTAACCTAGAGGTTAAACCGAGATCAAATTGAAACATCATCGAAAGGAATTGGACTAAAGCCCATTAGAGAAGAGGCATTGTTTGAAGGAAACCCCTACCTAGTTGACTGGAGATCCCAAGATCTAGGTTCAAAGCGACAACCTAATTGCATAAACCTTGTATGTTCACTGTGGGGGTTAAACCCTAGTCCATTCCTAGATATAAACAGTGACACAAACGGGAAAAAGGCTAAGCTATATGCTTTTAGTGATACATTGTGCGTCAGTATTCTGAGCAAATAAATCACCTATGTTAGAGTAAAGTGGGATCGCTTTGATGGAGACTCATGGGGCCTAGTTCTCTTAAACTCTCCCAGAACCAGGCGATGTTCATGACCATAACCATGAGAACCATACCATGTTATATTGGTATCTGTGTGGCGTATATCATCGTTTACACAAACAACAGAATAGTTCAAAGACATCGCGTCTACTAGTCAGCCAGTAAAGTAAATATACTTTCACAAGAGAATGTTCAAGGCATATTAGCTACCTATCCTATACAGATATCTTCTGTAGAAAGTTATCACCACATCGTAATCTTCTCATTTCTAATTTTATTCATGTGGGGGATTGTTGGAAAAATTGAATACAATTATATAATTAATTTATATACCAACAAACACCTCCTGTCGTGAACAGTCGTGAAAAGTCATGTTCATATGTGAACAGTCGTGTCTGTCCGTGTACAGTCGTGTTCGTTAGTGAAAAGACATATCCTTTCGAGTTCTATTTATATAGAATGGATTGTCAAATTCAGATACAGTTAATAAAAAATATTCTGTGAATATTTATAATCTTTGTCTGTTCATAATGTTCTTGTTTTTCTACTATGGTGATAACGAGCCTACACACGGATTGAGTTCACTTGCGTAATATGTTGTATCCTGGGAGACGATCATCAATAGCGACGATATCTATCTTAAGGAAACTGCTAATACAGGCCTTAGATATGTCTAAACTCTCTCCTTTTAATATCTTGTTTACTGTTCATGTTTTCTTTCTGTGTTTGTTTGTTTTTTAGTTAATCACATCTAACATTGGTTCAAATGACAATCACTTATATTGTATTTACAACGTTTTATTGGATCAAAGTCCATTATCAGTTGAGTCCAATACATTTCTATTCGGGTCTATCAAATCCATTTAAGTTCTGGTAAATTCAGTCTATTTCAGTTTAGGTCCATTTGAAAATCCAAGTCCAAAATGATTGGGTCCGAAAATCTAGTTTGAAAACAGGTCGTGTCAATTTCCGCGTCCGATCTAGTCAAACTATTAGTGTTGTGTCCTAAAGACAATAGTTGTAGATACTTTTGCTTAAATAAATGAATCGGTTATTTGTGTTATTTGATTCATTCGATATAGTAGTTGATTATATAAAGACATTTTTATCTGTTATTACATAATTAATGACATAGAAGAAATTCATAGTTTATACTCATAATATAAAGTATTCATATAAGATGAAGTGGGTCTATACTTTATGGCTCTAATAAAATGATAATAAACTTAAACACCCCAAGCCAAACATTATATTAGAAGATTAATATAATATTGTTACATGTAATAATGTGTCCTCTTTTTGAAACCTGAAGTTGATCTCACAAGGTTTAGTGTCCGTTTGTATCCATTTTTCGGAACTGTTTTTTGCCTTTTAAGTCTAAACAGGAGACAAAAAAGCGTTTGGTAAAAAATCGAAATAGCTGCTTTTTAGATAAAAAATTAACTAATATATATTGCCTATAACAGTAAACAGCTAACAACAACAACAAACAACAAACATGAGCAACTGAAACAAACGGGCGCTTAGTTATGAAGATATATATAGATAGTTACATGGATGTGTATTAATGGTTCATATGCATTGGAGATCTAGCATGAGATAACAAGATGGTTAAATCTGTCTGATGTGATATACCTTATCTCATTTGTGGTAGTATGTATAACTAATCCTCGGACTCAAAGAATCATCAAGAGTATTTTAAATTATGTCGTGTGATGCTTTAATTCTGTTATTATGTGCGATCTATTCTAGTGTTCATTGGGCAGTGTCTGGATATCACATAGTAGTTGTATGAAAGAAGTCGCATGACTAGGTCCAACTCGGTCATCTTCATCCTAGATGTCACTGCATTACTTTCAGGATTCTCAATAGCTTTATGTAGACCGACCTATAGAGAAACACAAAGGGTCATGGTATAAATCTATATATTATAAACAAATAAGAAAGAATAGCCAGTTTAGCGACGGAATAATTGGTCAGAAATATCATCAATTTTGTCCCTAAAGTAAGGTTTGGAACTATATCCGAAGCAAGGTTAGTGACCGCATTTTCTTGGTTTGCGACTGAATATTTAGTCAGTAACTTAGTGACTTACCTTTATGACCATGTGATGTTAGTTGTAAAGTTAGCGACCATATCAAATAAATCGTCAGTAACACGTTACCAACCAGGTTGTTACTGACCAAATATATTCCGTCGGTAACTCATGAAATTCAGTCGTTAAACGTTTTTAGGGACTGAATTGCGACTGAATTTTCAGTCCTAACTGTTGATTTTCTTGTAGTGTTTACTTTGTTTTTAGCGTGTATTGTGTAATAAAATATATTTGTTAGTAGGTTGTGACAACATGCTCATTTTTTAATATCTTTTTAAGTTATGGTTTAGTATTAAGATGACTTGGTAAGTGGATTGTGACAAGATGATTATTTTTAGGGTAAATTTCAAATAAAACCATTGTGGTTTCACTAATTTTTAGATAAAAGACTGTGGTTTACTTTTTGTCAAAATGATGATAGAGGTTTTCATGTTTGGTGAAGAGAGAAAGTAAATAATTAGAGAGAGAAAGTTCCAAAAAAAGATGATTTTCGAAAATCGAAAATATAGTGCCATAAAAAATATGATATTGAATAACTTTAATTCTTGAAAATTTTTATTTTCAAGACGTTAAAGATGGTTTTAATAGCATTAATCCAAGTGTGAAACCTCAATCCACGTTTTGATAAAAAGTAAACCACAATCATTTATCTGAAAATTAGTGAAACCACAGGGGTTTTATTTGAAATTTATCCTTATTTTTATTTGTTTATAGGGGTAACTTTCTTATATAGAGACAGTAGTGGAGTCAGGACCGAAAATTCAGAGAAATTTAATAGAAAAAACATTAGGCAGCACAATAATATTTTTTTTATCATTCTACGGGATAAAACAATATTTTTGACTTGAATAATAATATTAACCTAGTCTAGAATACAATAATATTAATTTATAGCATAATAAAATATTTCTGTAAATTAATTCAATTTTAGAACGTCAACATTAGAAATAAAATTGAACCATTTTAAACGTTAAATGTATTTTTGCATTTTATCTCATTTTTAAATAAAAATTATATTTAATGAATTAAATTATGGGAAAAGTATAAAAATAAACCTTGTGGTTACACCTGTTTTCGAACAACACCCATGTGATTTAAAAATTTACAAAATGGTACCTTAAGATTTATTCCGTTAGCAAACACATACCAAATTGACTAACAGTATTAAAAGTCAAAGGGAAAAGAGTTAATTTGATCCTTATATTTATTTATTTTATAATTTAAACCCCTTTATTATCTAATTATCACAAAAAACCTCAAAAATAAAAAATAAAAATCAATTATACCATTTTTTCTATCTCTCTTTACTTTTTTATTTTTTTCTTCTTTCTCTCTCATCTTTATTAATTTCTCTCTCTAAAATCAATTCGATTAACAAAAGAAACCCGAAGAGTTGTCATTATTTCACTTTCTCCAAAGGATAATCCTTCTTTAGAAAAAACAATTACTGGTTTCACTCAATCCGATGATCACTATTTTGAAGCAAAAACATTGTTAGTGTTTCAAAATCTCGCCGCGTATGACTAAATGGGGAAGCCTGGACATTCTTTTCATCAGGGTTATGGAATTGAGGGAAAGGGGGAGCCGGAAGCCTGCACGTCGTTGAAGCAGGAGCGGCGGATTGAACCATGTATAAAATGTCAAAGTTGTTTTGTGACCGAGTCCAAATTCAAATGTTTAATCTGAACTCCAACTTTCATGTTTAATTTGTCATATACATGGTGAGATAATATGCTTTTAATCCAAAAAATTATCTTCTACCTGTAATTTCTCTTTTAATGGAATATTATCTTTTACAAAAAAAAAAAAATTCAGACCATTGAAGACTCTCGTGAAGCACAACCAGATGTTGACCAGACCTTCCTGGATGGTTTTTCAGACACAGATAGTGATGAAAATAAGGTAGCTGCTTTTTAGAAATATCAGTTTTAGTGTAGAAAACGCATCTGAATTTCATATCTGTTGTCCATTGTTCGCCTTGGTACAAGTTGCCTAGTTTGGTTACTTAAAACATATACTTGCCCGTGCTTTTGTGATTTATTTTCCCAATTTATTCTCAGGTTGTTGTTCAATAGGAGAGAGATGAGGGATAAATTAACAAAGAGGGGAGAGATGAAAGAGAAAGAAGAAAAAAAAATAAAAAAAATAAGGAGAGACGGAGAAAATGGTATAATCGATTTTTATTTTTTATTTTTGGGTTTTTTTTTGTGACAATTAGATAATAAGGAGGTTTAATTTATAAAATAAATAATATAATGACCAAATTAACTATTTTTCCTTTGACTTTTAACGCCGTTAGTCAATTTGATATGTGTTTGCTAACGGAATGAACCTCAATGTACCATTTTACAAATTTTTAAACCACATAGGTATTGTTCGAAAACAGGTGTAACCACAAAGTTTATTTTTATACTTTTCCCTTAAATTATTTAATAACTGAAAATACATAAATGGCATTACATCCATTTGGATCTCCAAACTAAATCTTTAAAATCAATTAGGATTCTAAACTATTAAAATCATCAATTAGGTCTCTGAACTAAATAAAAATCATCAATTGAATCTTCATTCTATTCTAAATTAGAAACTGTGACTTTTTGATATAAACTATAATAATTTATATGTTGGTTCAAAATAAATTTGAAAAAAAAGAACTGAAACTGTTCAACCAAATGATTTTTTATGAAATTGTAATTGATGATTTTTGTTTAGAATTGAGACTCAATTGAGTTTTTGTCAATTTTGAAAACATTAAAACGGTAAAGCAAACCTATTTAGAAAAAATATTATTCTAACAGTTACTTTCTTCTTCCTAGAACTTATTTTCTTTAAGAATTCTTTAAGAAACAACCATGGGACTCCAGCCATAGCAGATCCTGCGTGGAGCAGGAAGAAATGGGGGTTTTCGACAGGGCTGGAGGGTAGGCCGACTCTTCCCGTCCCCTTTAGCTCCGCTCCTGTATAGAGAAACCTTATTTCTTTTCGTAATTAAATTAAGTTTCCATTGCAAAATATCTCTTTGTGAAATAAAAAATATGACTTTCTAAATCTCTCGCTAATCTCAAATTATTTCCTTAGTTTAATTTTATCATATCAAAGTCTTTTGAATAATAGCTCTAATTTCACGTCTTCATACAATTAAAAAGAAACTATGTCGTGGCCATTGAGATTAAGAGACCTTTGTTTTAGTGTGAATTGCAATAGGTTCCAATTTCTAATATTAGTTAATTCCAGATAAAACCGTAGTAGTTCAGATGGATCCTTGTGATTTATTTATTTATTTTTATAAAAGAAAGATGATGTATTACACGGTCATAGAATCTTGAAATTTTGCTTCACATAATAAGTGTTGATAACTTGATAAAATATAATTTATACTGGCCGACGTGTTTTGCTTTTGCGATTTGGTGGATATGGAAATGGAGGAATCAACGTATTTGTAGAGATGATAGGATAAGAGACAGCAAGGTCGAGCTTATTCTATCTTTTTTTTTTTATAAATAAAAGTTTAGGTAAAGGTAGGTCTACCTACTCCCAAAGTCAGCGCAAACCACACACCTCGATGAGGGTTTACAGTGAAATTTACAGTCACTTACTAATGAGGGCTAAATTTTGACGGAGTGGGGAATCGAACCTCAAACTTGTCAAGCAGAGGTTCAACGCTTTACTAATGCAGCGAAATAAACAGACTTTTGTCTTAAACGAATGTTCGCGCAAGAACAATGTTTAAAACCTTCAACGATCGTTGAATCGCGCACGAATAACGAAAATTGGAAAGAGAGAACTAACTCTGAAATTTTATTAATCAAAAACTGACTACATAAGGGGGGGTCGAGCCTTTATATAGGCTGACAAATAAAACCTAATTCGAAACCTAGAAGGAAAAGAAACAAAACAGGAAATTAATCGAAAGTGCTATAAAACACAAAACTGCTGTTTTGAGGCCCTAAACGACCTCGGATGGCTAAAAAACACGTCGGCCATTGGATCAATCAAATTAGGGTCTGAAATCACTAAATTCGAACAACCCCGTTTTAACTTCAAAATATCAACTTTGCCACTGCAGCTTTTTCCAAATAGTTCAAGGTTGGTTCCACTTCATCACTTACCACTCTAAAACCATGGAATTTGAAACTTCTTTGAATGAATCAGCTCGGCACAACAAGCTGTTCGTAGGATACAATGGTAGCCCCCTGATGATCCTTGGGTTAAATTGAATTCAGACGGGGCTTGTAAGGGAAATCTGGGAGTTGTTACAGGTGGGGGCTTATTAAGGGACCATCTAGGCCAATGGCTTTGTGGTTTTGTCACTAATTTGGGAATCGGCACTCCTCTACTAGCAGAATTATGAGGAGTTTTTCATGGTTTGGCTATGGCTTGGGAAAAAGGATACCGCAGGACTATGGTTGAGATTGACTCCCAGGACGCATTAAAAGCTTTGGAGGGGGACGTAGATTGCCACCGCCCACAAGCTTGGCTACTATGGAAATGTCGTGAAGATTAAAAATATGTATTGCTCTTTTCTCTTGATGAAATATTCATTCTCCATTTATGCAACATTGCAGAAAATCAGAAATCAAAATCCATCCATTGCATAGTAATAGGACTAGATTTCTATACTTGTACTGAAACGTTTTAAAATCCTTACTTTTGAGATCCTCTATTAATTAATAAAAACAAATAGCACTAATATGACATGGTCTTGTACTTGGTTGCTAATCATCTTCTAAGTATATTAGTCTACTTCCCTTTATCAAAGAAGCACATAAACTGTGCCTTGAGCATTAATTATTTATTAAATAAGCTAATTTTTATGAAAAAATATAAGGTTTCACTCAGATAGAATTGAACAGAAATCATAAAGCATATGAATGTTACAAAAGAAATTAATAAAACAGAAACACACATCCTACTTTATTATTCTGCTAGCCTTCTTCAAAAACCAAAACTCACAGAAAAAACACACAGAAAAGTTAAAAAAAAAAAAAAAAAAAAATACAAGGCTAATGGCATTTAGGTCTGTAAGCAGGGCAACAATCAGCGCTCTGACCTGGTTTACAGTCATAAGTCGTTTGTTTAGGGTCGTTGGCTCTGTTCCCTTTGGAACCTGAACTGTCAGCCAGCATTCGCACAAACGGAGAATCTATGAGAAGTTGGAGTTCGAGATCCCAATCATCAGATATGAACTCTAACTCCATTGTAGTTGAATTTGAGTGCAGTAGCATAGCTGCTCTGCAATTATAATTCATTTTCAAACATATCAACACAAGAAACAAGAATGCCAGGATATTAATATTATTTCTGCTCATTCTCTTTCTTCTTTGCAATTCCTCAATCACCAGACCACCTCTACTTTTATATATGGGATGATGGGATTCAAGTAGTAAGTGTCGGTGATCACCAAAAAGACCAAAGGGTTTTCTTTTTTTATTATTAACCACTATGCCTGAGCTAGTGGATTATTTTTCGGGCTTAATATATACATGTACTGAAATTTAATATAAGTGTGGCACTAGTGTAACATCAACAAATAACTATATATATGTATATATAGTTATTTAATTTATATATTTATTGCTTTAAAAAAAATTAAAAGTGATATTTTCCTTAAAAAAAGTGATTTTTGGGTAATTTCAGTTTTAAAAATTAATTATAGTAATATGATCACCCAAGATAGCAATCTGGCCAACACTTAGCTAGAGAAATTCTACTATGATCCCAGTCTATTAGACCTTACCAATAGAAACATGGGTCTATTGGACTTTACCAATAGAAATATAATAATTGTGCACTTTCTTTTTTTACACCAGTCATCTCCAAATGAGATAGCATGATTCTCTTTTTTCAATCGCAGAAGTTTTCCACTTAGGTATCTTAATATCGTATTCTCAATGTAACGTCCGTAAAATTATTTAAACGGGTATTCATTATATATATCCATAAATTTTTAAATATGGAAGTCTAAAATAATTAATTAAGAATGTAAAACAAATTGTTAAAAGTAGTAAAGGTTGAGATAAAAATAAATTGTAAATATTAAATTTTATATTGTTTTATCTAAATTTTAATTAGGGGACTAAAAGAAATAAGTGATATATTATTTTATAAAAATTGTATTCGGAGTAGTATATAGGTGATTTTAAATCCAATAGTAAAAAGAAGTCTAAAATTGAAACAATTTATTAATATTAGTAATTAATATTTTTAAATACAATAATTGATAAAAAAAAATATGGATCTATATAGTTACCAGTTTTTGTAATTTCAATTATTTGTCATTTTTTTTATGGACCCATTAATTACTTTATTTAATTTATATGGTTTCTTTTATTTTTAATTAAAACTGTTTTCGTTGTTTTTATTTTAATATTTTGAAATAATTTTTCTATGGCCTATTATCTAAGGAGTCTTTCAAATATATTAGGAAATATAATCCTACTTAAATTGTGTTGGCATATTAATGCCACGTTTTAATGTTTTAATAAAATAATAATAATGACCTCAATTTTATTTAACCCTAGATGCATTATATAAGAAAAAAAAGGTTAATATTCCAAGATTATTACAGATACAGCCGCCACCCATATTGAGGGGAAAAAAATTCGAAGTGTTTGTCATACAAAGTAAGAGACCTGAAGGTAGTGGTCATGGCTTGATAATTATTTTCGATTATGTAAATATCAAGTAAGTGGTTAATTATATGCATAGTTATGTTTGTTTATATGTTCATTGTATCTGATTGCTAAATTTATAATTGTCATATTGGGTTGTTGATTGATGTGTTAAGTTTGTGAATATAAAACGGTTGATGACGTCTATGCCTTTTTGTTGTTGATGATAATATTGATGATGGTTGAAACTACGTGACAGCTGTGATTTGCTTAATTAGTGTGGCTAGAGGCATACAATAATAGTGCGATATTAAATGTTATGAAATAATTATTATTGAGAAAAACGAATGTAAGATGTGATCGGTAAAGAAAGAAAAAGAGGATAATTATAGCTTGTCATGACGAAGATATATTCAATGGTTAATTGAGGGTATATATGGTTGAGTGGATATATGATTTGCTACGCACTTGTCCTTGACGCTAGTGCCAGAGTATCTCGGGATGCAGGAGATATTCTGTGCTGTTTTTGCTACGCACCGGAGTGGTACGGGGATACCTGACGGGAAATGGTATTCTGTGTTGTTGATATATAATATGATGAGATTGTGATAGTTTGAATTGACCGGTAAACCATTGGGTATATCTCTTTTTGATAAGCGGGGCCCTTAAAACAGATACTAATAAAATTAGTAATAAAGGCCGTATTTTAATGTTTGGTCACCTATTAGTTATTAATTGTATGTAAACTGAATTGTATGCGCGTGTGGTTGAGTTATGTATATAATTAGCTATTTTACTGAACCCTCCAAGCTCACCCCACTTTCCTCAGTGTGTTAAACTACGATGCAGTCTATAGTTAAAGATATAGACTTAATGTAAGTTTTAAGGTATAAAGCTTTGATCAATTAATAAATCTGTGTGTTCTAAATAGCTGCTTGTTTTAATGATGTTTAACTGTTTATTATAGCTAAATGTTAATTAAATAAAACGGTTTTTGACACGGATGTTACACTTAATCCTCACAAGTTCTTCAATTGAAGACAAATGAATTGTACACAAGAAATATATAAATTGAGGATCAATTAGGGGTTTAGAAAAAGCATGTTTATGTCCACTGTTGAAATTTTGGATCATGTTTGAATTCTAGTTCTAATTATTGACAATATTAGTGCCAAGATGAGTGCATAATTGTTATTGTACTTAAATAAATTGGTGAATAACAATAAATTGTATTTTTATTCGTTTAGTAAAATATAAATGGTAGAAGAACATTCATAAAAAAAAATAGCGACAAAAAGCGTTTATCAGATTAATAGACCTGAACAATTACCGTCGAATTTTGACATTTCAGTCGGTAATGCTTTTCCTGTAAGTGCGAAAATCAGTATCATCGGCGGTTTAAACCGCATTTAGGAAAACGTCGCTGTAAAAAAACCTTACCCCGATGGTTGAAAAAACCGTGGTAATATAGCAACAGTTGCAATTATAACACTCCTGCGACGGTTAGTAAAACCGTTGGTAAATTATATAGCGGCAGTTAAAACCGTCCGTACAGTGACCAAAATCCGGCAGTAAATATCTTTTTTTTTGTAGTGGTGTGTTTTCACATTAATAAGCATTTTTACTTTGATGACCTTGATGAGGACGAACAAGAACTCGACCAACTTAATTAACTAGTTACATGAGAAGTAAACGCGATATATATATATATATATATATATATATATATATATATATATATATATATATATATATATATATATATATATATATATATGTGGGGTTGATTTCAATGGTGAGCACTAAATTATCTCCATATATGGTGAGTGTTTAATAGTCATTGGATCAAGATCTAGTAGTCCATGATTTAAGTTGTGATTTAATATTAAAATTGGTTTTACCTGATGACATGTCAGTTGTAATTTGGAATATTGTGCTTTAAAAAACGTTTTCTCTTTCCTCAAGATATAACCAACTTCTAAGAAATAATTTTTTTTCTCGGATGTTTTTTTCTAGTGATAGGGGATGAGGTTGTGAATGTCATTAGTGCATATGCGCCACAAATAGGATTAGATGTGTCTATAAGACAAGCTTTTTGGGATGACTTAGAGGAAGTGGTGCAACAGGTTCCTAGGGATGAAAAAATGGTACTAGGGGGTGATCTCAATGGACACGTGGGTTCTAGGCGAGATGGGTTTGAGAGTGTTCATGGAGGGTATGGTTTTGGAGATAAGAATGAAGCAGGAAATGATATTTTGGAATTCGCATCAGCCTATGACTTGAGTATCATGAATACATGGTTTATGAAGAGAACATCCCACTTAGTGACTTATCGGAGTGGCGGTAATGCGAGCCAAATTGACTTCTTCTTAGTAAGGAGTGCTTGGAGAAAGAGTTATATTGATTGTAAGGTGATCCCTGGTGAGAGTACGACAACCCAACATAGAGTAGTGGTGCTAGATTTTCGAAGTAGGAAATGTATAAGAAAACAAACACCTCAAGTAGAGACTAAGATTAAGTGGTGGAAATTGCAATGGGAGAATCAACAAAAATTTGTGGATGAGATGACCAAAAAAGATATTTGGACTTGCAATATGGATTCAGATATAGATTCGATATGGAATAAGATGGAGCATAGTATAAGGGAAGTAGCGAAGGAAGTTCTAGGGGAATCTAAAGGTAGCATGCCACCGGGTAAGGACACATCTTGGTGGACAGAAGAAGTACGACAAGCAGTAAAGAGTAAGAGAGAATCCTATAAACTATTGGGGAAATGTAGGAGTGACGAGAACTACGAAAAATACAAAGAGGCTAAAAGGGAAGTAAAGAAGGTCATACGAGATGCTAGAGCAAAGGTGAATCGGGATCTGTATACAAGATTGGATACGAAAGAAGGGGAAAGAGACATATATAGAATTGCTCGGATGAGAGATAGGAAGATGC
The DNA here is from genome assembly GCF_963576675.1 of Euphorbia lathyris. Lineage (NCBI taxonomy): Eukaryota > Viridiplantae > Streptophyta > Magnoliopsida > Malpighiales > Euphorbiaceae > Euphorbia > Euphorbia lathyris. Next base: position 97,396,390 of record NC_088910.1, read on the forward strand.
GAGATCTCGGAAAAGTTAAATGTGTGAAGGATGTGGACCAGAAAGTCCTAGTTGGAGACAAGGATATCAAGGAACGATGGAGGTCCTATTTTGATGACTTATTTAATGGAGATCGCCAACAAGATGTTGGAGATATAAGTATCCATCACGATATGATAAATCATGAATGCCTGCGGAGAATTCAAAAGGGTGAAGTCAAAATGGCATTAAGTAAGATGAAGTTGAAGAAAGCAGTAGGACCTGATGGCATCCCTATTGAGATTTGGAGATGTTTGGGAGAAAGAGGAATCGAATGGTTGACGACGTTCTTCAACAAAATTTGGAGAAACAATAAGATGCCATCAGAATGGAGGAAAAGTACCTTAATCCCTTTGTATAAGAACAAAGGCGATGTCCAAGATTGTGCCAACTATCGGGGAATCAAATTAATGAGTCACACTATGAAACTTTGGGAGCGAGTGATTGAACAAAGGCTAAGGAGGACGGTGAAGATCTCGAAAAACCAGTTTGGCTTTATGCCGGGAAGATCAACTATGGAAGCCATCCATCTAATGAGACAATTAATGGAGCACTATCGAAATAAGAAGAAAGACTTGCATATGGTTTTCATTGACTTGGAGAAAGCATATGATAAGGTACCAAGGGAAGTACTTTGGTGGGCCTTGATAAGGAAAGGCATTTCACGAAAATATATTGACATCATAAAGGACATGTATGAGGGAGTATGCACGAGTGTACGTACTAGTGTTGGGAAGACTGAAGAGTTTCCTATTACGATTGGAGTGCATCAAGGTTCCGCACTAAGCCCATTTCTTTTTGCCATCGTTATGGATGAACTAACAAGTTCACTTCAAGATGGTATACCATGGTGCATGCTGTTTGCAGATGATATTGTGTTGGTTGATGAGACGAAAGAAGAAGTGGAGATGAAGTTGGAACTATGGAGGCAAACTCTAGAATCTAGAGGCTTTAAGTTGAGTCGAAGTAAGATAGAATATTTGGAGTGTAAGTTTAGCGGCCGTAGGAGTAGGGAGGCAGGGACAATCACCCTAGATGGGAGAGTTGTTCAGGCCTCGGATTGCTTCCGGTATTTAGGATCTATTATCCAAACGGATGGAGAAGTAGATGGAGATGTTGCCCATTGGATTAAAGCTGGTTGGTCGAAGTGGAAGAGTGCTACGGGTTTCCTTTGTGATCCCGGCATGCCTAATAGATTGAAGGGAAAATTCTACCGGACGGCAATTAGACCAGCATTGTTATATGGTACGGAGTGTTGGGCAGTGAAACACTGCCACATCCATAAGATGTCAGTGGCGGAGATGCGTATGTTGAGATGGATGTGTGGTCACACGAGAAAGGACCGGGTGCGTAATGAAATAATTAGGACAAAAGTAGGGGTCACATCTATTGAGAATAAAATGAGAGAAAACCGACTAAGGTGGTTTGGCCATGTGAGACGTAGAGCGCTTGATGCGCCGGTTAGGAGAACCGAAGAGTGGCAAAGGGATGTAGTGGTGAGGGGTAGGGGAAGACCTAAGCAAACTTGGAGGAGGGTGATCGAGAGTGATATGAGTTTATTGGGAATTGAGGAAAATATGGTAGTGGATAGGACGGAGTGGAGGGAGCGAATCTGTGTCGCTGACACGACTTGATTTTCACGGTTTTATATGATGGTTCATGTTAGCCGACCCCGAATCATTTCGGGACTAAGGCTTTGTTGTTGTTGTTGTTGTTGTTGTTTTTATTTTACATAAGAAGACGTCTTCTTTTAAGTAATTTTGTATCTGTCTAATCAATGTTATATGCATTAAATCTTAATAAATGATTATTCATTGGGAACACAAAAAGCTTGACATTGAGAATGTACAACATTATTTATGATAACCAAATACAACATTAATGATGTTCTAATTAATGGTGTTGTCCCCCTATTTATTACCTTAGAATTGTAAGCTCAATTTATAAATTTATAGGATTGTAAACTCAATTTGTAAATCCTTAGGATTCCAAGATCAATTTGTAAATCCTTAAATTTTTTTATTTTTTTAAGCATTCATTTATTTATAAACAATCATTAAACTTACAATCTCTATAATTCATATATTCTAATCAGGGACGGGTCTACAGTGGGGCAATGGGGGCACTTGCTCCCACTGAGGTCTAGAAATTTATAGAACCCTATCTGCAGCTCTGTTATAAGGTTGAAGAAAGATAATTTTGGAATTTTCTTTTTTTGATTTCTGAACGACACCGTTCCATGTTCCACTTAAATGGAACGTCCTCGTTTTTGTGTAGCAGGAATCAAACCCAAAGTTCCATGAGTACAATGAGTGGAACCCAATTAAACGTTTCAATTTTATTATCTCACCAGCCTATAAGATAGTGACAACTAATGACTTATCGGTTTCTTTTGCAAACCTTATAATTAATACATTTTAATAAAAAAAAGATAAAGTATCGAAATAGATGTATAGTTTTTAGAGAAGTGTCAATTTAGCCTCTGCGTATAAAATAACATTAATATAGACTTAATGTTTAAAAAAAAAGTATCAATTTAGGCCTCGAGAACGGATTTGACACGTCATTTCTATTACTTCGTTAAGTTTTGATTTCTCCCTACAATTAACAAAACTTAACAAAGTAATATCAACGTCGTGTCTCGTTCCGTTATCGAAGCCTGAATTGGTATATTTTTTTAAACGTTAAATCTATATTGGTACTATTTTATATATAGAATCAAAATTAATACTTTCCTAAAAACTATAGACCTATTTTAATAACTTATCCAAAAAAAGAAATAATGGATGTATAAATTTTTACACAAATCGAACGTAGACATTAAAGAGTATATATGTTCATAAAAAAAATATATATATATATATATATGATAATTTTGTCTCTAAAGTTGGATACTGGTTATTTTTCGATTAAATTGAATAATTTTTTTTAAATTTTGTCAAATTTCATTCATGTACTTAGTGTCTTTGTGTATCACTATTTTCCCAAATGTTTTGTAAAATCATATTTAGGTTGTTATTGATTTTTTTTTATTAGGATATTTAATGTGTACAATTTTATCCATAACATTAACAAACTCAGATTAATTTCAAACGTTATTATAAAACATAAATATTTTGTTTCTTATTCTATACTGATTACCAAAAAAATATATTTCATATTTTTTATAATTTTATAATAGAATTAGATATTAATATTTTTAAATTCGATAAAATATTTGATTTTTTTATCAAATTTGTACAAAATACAATATACTTTTTATTTTTTTCTAAAAAATTCATGTCTATAATTTTTTTATTTTTTTCTAAAAAAATCATGTCAATTATGGTTGTAATCTGTTATTAGTGGGTGATAAAATGATGCACATGTGAAATGTAAATCACACGTTCAATATTGAGAAAACATTTTGATGAATTATTTCTTAAATTGACTCAATTTGTTAACGTTAGGATTAAATTTGCTCTTTGTTGCCAACGTTATGAGTAAAATTGCACCAATTTAGACGTTAGAGGTAAAATTGCTCATGACGATCAACGTTGCGATTACATTTGCACTTTATCCTATTTCTTTTTTACATTGCCCCCACTACCCGTAAATCCTGGATTCGTCCCTGATTGTCACACTAATGATAATAATAAATGTCTAATGTCATCCATTTAGATTTCGTATTAAATACTACTCCTTTCATGCAATTTATTTATATCCTCACACAAACGTAATGTAACGTAACGTAAATATCACTGAACAGAAAACTTTATGGAACTCAAACATCACTGAATAGAAACATTACTGAACTGAAACATTACTGAACTAAAATATTACTGAACTAAAATATTACTGAACTGAAATATTTTGAATTGAAACATCACTGAACTGAAACATCACTAAACTGAAACATTACTGAACTGAAACATTACTGAACTAAAACATCAGTGAGCTGAAATATTACTGAACTAAAACATCACTAAACTGAAATATTACTGAACTCAAATATTACTGAACTAAAAACATCACGAAACTGAAATATCACTGAGCTGAAACATTACCGAACTCAAACATTACTGAACTGAAACGTTACTAAACTGAAACATTACTGAACTGAAACATCACTCAACTGAAATATCACTCAATTGAAACATTACTGAAGTGAAATATTATTAAACTGAAACATTACTCAACTAAAACATCACTTAACTGAAATATTACTGAACTGAAACATTACTGAACTGAAACACCACTGAACTGAAATATTACTAAACTGAAATATTACTGAACTGAAATGTCACTAAAATGAAATATTACTAAATTGAATATCACTGAACCGAAACATCACTCAACTGAAACATTACTGAACTGAAATATTACTGAACTGAAACATTACTGAACTGAAACATCACTGAACTGAAATACTACTAAACTGAAACATTACTCAACTGAAACATTACTGAACTGAAATCTCACTAAACTAAAAATTATCGAATTGAAACATTACTAAACTGAAACATTACTGAACTGAAACATTACTGAACTGAAATATTACTGAACTGAAACATCATTGAACTGAAATACTACTGAACTGAAACATCACTGAACTAAAACATCACTGAACTAAAATATTAATAAATTAAAACATTACTGAACTGAAACACCACTGAACTGAAATATTACTAAACTGAATATCACTAAACCAAAACATCACTCAACTAAAACATCACTAAACTTAAACATCACTTAACTGAAATATTACTAAACTGAAACCTTACTCAACTGAAATATTACTGAACTGAAACATTATTGAACTGAAATATTACCGAATTGAAACATTACTAAACTGAAACATTACTGAACTGCAATATTACTGAACTAAAATATTACTTAACTAAAACATCATTGAACTGAAATATTACTGAATTGAAACATCACTAAACTAAAACATCACTGAAGTGAAACATCACTGAACTGAAACATCACTGAACTGAAATATTACTGAACTGAAACATCACTAAATTGAAACATTACTGAAATAAAAGATTACTAAACTGAAACATTATTGAACTGAAACATCACCGAACTGAAACATTACTGAACTGAAATATTACTGAACTAAAACATCACTGAACTGAAATATTACTGAACTGAAACATCACTGAACTAAAATATCACTGAACTAAAATATTACTGAACTGAAATATCACTGAACTGAAACATTACTGAACTCAAAGATTACTAAATTGAAATATTACTGAACTGAAACATTACTAAACTCAAATATTACTAAACTGAAATATTACTGACTTCAAACATAACTGAACTCAAACATCACTCAACTGAAACATTACTGAACTGAAACATTACTAACCTAAAACATTACTGAACTGAAACATCAATAAACTGAAACATTACTGAACTGAAATATTACTGAACTAAAACATCACTGAACTGAAATATTACTGAACTAAAACATTACTGAACTGAAACATCACTGAACTGAAATACTAGTAAACTGAAACATTACTCAACTGAAACATTACTGAACTCAAATCTCACTAAACTAAAAATTATCGAATTGAAACATTACTAAACTGAAACATTACTGAACTGAAACATTACTGAATTTAAATATTACTGAACTGAAACATCATTGAACTGAAATACTACTGAACTGAAACATCACTGAACTGAAATATTAATAAACTGAAATATTACTGAACTGAAACACCACTGAACTGAAATATTACTAAACTGAATATCAATGAACCAAAACATCACTCAATTAAAACATCACTAAACTTAAACATTACTTAATTGAAACCTTACTCAAGTGAAACATTACTAAACTGAAACATTATTGAACTGAAATATTACCGAATTGAAATATTACTAAACTGAAACATTACTGAACTGAAATATTACTGAACTAAAATATTACTGAACTAAAACATCACTGAACTGAAATATTACTGAATTGAAACATCACTAAACTAAAACATCACTGAACTGAAATATTACTGAACTGAAACATCACTAAATTGAAACATTACTGAATTAAAATATTACTAAACTGAAACATTACTGAACTGAAACATCACCGAACTGAAACATTACTGAACTGAAATATTACTGAACTAAAACATCACTGAACTGAAATATTACTGAACTGAAACATCACTGAACTGAAAGATTACTGAACTGAAACATCACTGAACTGAAATATTACTGAACTGAAAGATTACTAAATTGAAATATTACTGAACTGAAATATTACTAAACTCAAATATTACTGAACTGAAATATTACTGACTTCAAACATAAGTGAACTCAAACACCACTCAACTGAAACATTACTAAACCAAAACATTACTGAACTGAAACATTACTGAACTGAAATATTACTGAACTAAAACATCACTGAACTGAAATATACTAAACTGAAACATTAATGAACTAAAACATTACTGAACTGAAATATCACTGAACTGAAACATTACTGAACTGAAACATTACTGAACTAAAAGTTTACTAAACTGAAACATTACTAAACTCAAATATTATTAAACTGAAATATTACTGAACTCAAATATAACTGAACTCAAAAATCACTCAACTGAAACATCACTGAACTGAAACATCACTGAACTTAAATATTACTAAACTGAAACATTACTGAACTCAAATATCACTGAACTCAAATATTACTAAACTAAATATCATTGAACCAAAACATCACTGAACCGAAACATCACTGAACTGAAACATCACTTAACTGAAATATCGCTGAACTGAAATATTACTAAACTGAAACCTTACTCAACTGAAACATTATTGAACTGAAACATCACTGAACTAGAACATTATCGAATTGAAATATTACTAAACTGAAACATTACTGAACTGAAACATTGCTGAACTAAAATATTAGTGAACTAAAATATCACTAAACTGGAATATTACTAAATTGAAACATCACTAAACTGAAACATCACTGAATCGAAACATCACTGAACTGAAATATCACTGAATCAAAACATCACTGAACTGAAACATCACTTAACTGAAACATTTCTAAACTGAAATATTACTAAACTGAAACCCTACTCAACTGAAACATTACTGAACTAAAACATCACTGAACTAAAACATTACCGAATCGAAACATTACTAAACTGAAACATTACTGAACTGAAACATTACTGAACTGAAATATTACTAAACTAAAATATCAATGAACTGAAATATTACTAAACTGAAACATCACTAAACTAAAACATCATTAAACTAAAACATCACTAAATCGAAACATCACCGAACTGAAATATTACTAAACTGAAACATTACTCAACTGAAACATTATTAAACTGAAACATCACTGAAACATTATTGAACTTAGGATTATAAGCTCAATCTATACATCCTTAGGATTGTAAGCTCAAGTTGTAAATCCATAGGATTGTAAACTCAATCTATAAATCCTTAAGGTTGTAAGCTCAGTCTATAAATGCCTAACACAACATAAAGTAATAAATATAAGCTCAATTTATAAATCCTTAGGATTGAAAGCTCGATTTATAAATCCTTATGCTTGTAAGCTCAATATGTAAATCCTTATGATTGTAAGCTCAATTTATAAATTCTTATGATTGTAAGCTCAATTTGTAAATCATTGAGCTTACAATCCTTGACGTAACATAATAAATATAAGCTCAATTTATAGTGGTGAAGCTCTTAGCCTGTTGGTTGAGAGCTTACCTATGACACTAGAGGTCATGGGTTCGAATCACATCCGGGTGGAGTGGGTTAAGGGTTTTTCTTCATCTTTGATGTAATTTTCCTTTGTTTAATGTAAGTGCATTGCGCACAACTTTTAAAAAGAAAGCTCAATTTATAAATCTTAATATTGTAAGCTCAATTTATAAATGCTTGGGATTGTAAGCAAAATTTGTAAATTCTTAGGTTTTTTTATTTGTTTAAACTTTCATTTATTTATAAACAATCATTGAGCTTATAATCCCTAACCTAACATAGTAAATATAAACTCAATTTATAAATCTTTGGATTTTTTTATTTCTTTAACCTTTCCATTATTTATAAACAAGCATTGAGCTTACAATTCCTAACATAACGTAAAGTAATAAATATAAGCTCAATTTATAAATCCTTAGGATTGTAAGCCCAATTTATAAATCCTTAGAATTGTAAGCTCAATTTGTAAATCCTTAGAATTATAAACTCAATCTATAAATCCTCAATATTGTATGCTCAATTTAAAATCCTTAGCTTTTTTATTTCTTTAAGCTTTCATTTATTTATAAAGAGTCATTGAGCTTATGATTCCCAATCCAACATAACGTAACTTAGTGTAACGTAACGTAATATAAGGTAACTTAACATAACATAACGTGACGTGACATGACGTGATGTGACGTGACGTGACATGACGTGACGTAACGTAACGTAACGTAATGAAACGATACGTAACGTAATGTAACGCTACCGATTGTTATGTTATCAAACGCAACTTAATCTTACATTACTTAACATGACGTAACATAACATAATGTAACATAACTTAGAATAACATGATGTAACGTAACTTAAAATAACATGACGTAACGTAACTTAGAATAACGTAACGTAATGTAACGTAACGTATGGTACGGTAAGGTAAGGTAAGGTAAGGTAACGTGACGTAACATAACGTTATCGAATGTAACTTAATCTTACATAACTTAACGTGATGAAACATAACATAACGTAACTTAGCATAATGTAATATAATGTAACGGAATGTAACATAACGTAACGTAATAACTATAAGCTCAATTTATAAACCCTTAGGATTGTAAGCTCAATTTATAAATCCTCAATATTGTATGCTCAATTTAAAATCCTTAGCTTTTTTATTTCTTTAAGCTTTCATTTATTTATAAATAATCATTGAGCTTATGATCCCTAACTGAACATAATGTAACTTAGTGTAACGTAAAATAACATAACGTAACATAATATGACGTGACGTGATGTGACATGACGTGATGTGATGACATGACGTGACATAACGTAACGTAACGTAACATAATGTAACATCATGTTATCAAATGTAATTTAATCTTACATAACTTACATGATGTAATGTAATGTAACATAACTTAGAATAACACAACGTAATGTAACGTAACTTAAAATAATATAACGTAACTTGGAATAAAGTAACGTAACTTAGAATAACGTAACATAATGTGACGTGATATGATGTGATATGATGTGATGTGATGTGATGACATGATGTGACATAACGTAACGTAACATAATGTAACATCATGTTATCAAATGTAATTTAATCTTACATAACTTACATGATGTAATGTAATGTAACATAACTTAGAATAACACAACGTAACGTAACTTAAAATAACGTAACGTAACTTAGAATAAAGTAATGTAACTTAGAATAACGTAACGTACCACAACGTAATGTAACGTACGGTAACATAATGTAACGTAACGTAACATAACGTAACGTAACATAACGTAACGTAACTTAACATAATGTAACGTAACACAATGCAACACAATGTAACGTAACATAACTTAGATTAACGTGACGTTACTTAATGTAATGTAACAGAACTTAGATTAACGTAATGTAACTTAAGGTAACGTAACGTAACGTAATGTTACGTGACATAATGTGACGTGACTCGACGTGATGTGACGTGACGTAACGTGATGTGACGTGACGTAACGTGATGTGACGTGACGTAACATAACATAACGTAACGTAACGTGATGTAATGTAACATGACGTAATATAATGTAGGGTAACGTAATGTAACGTGACAGGATTAGATTCCTAACTTTATGTAAGAGGACGTGATTGAATTTTGACAAATTGAAATTTACCACTTTATGCAAGTTCAGAAGATCAATAAGACAATAAGTCATTTTAAACAAATTAATATTATTATAGTAAGAGATTACGTTAAGTAAATTCAAAAAGCTAACGAGACACTCTATAAATTCAGAGGGTCAGTCAACTTTTTACGCCAAGTTGAATGGGTTCCTAATGTATTAAGCCTTAATAAATCATATGAATTTAGGGATAAAGTGCAAAATACCCCTAATGTTGGTAGCTAAAAGCAATTTTAACCTAACTTTGGTAACTTGGATCAATTTTATATATTATTATAAAACACAGATATTTTGTTTCTTATTTTGCACCAATTACATATCAATTAGTTCTAAAAAAAGATTTCATGTCTTATTACGATTAGATTCCTAACTTTATGTAAGAGGACGTGATTGAATTTTGACAAATTGAAATTTACCACTTTATGCAAGTTCAGAAGATCAATAAGACAATAAGTCATTTTAAACAAATTAATATTATTATAGTAAGAGATTACGTTAAGTAAATTCAAAAAGCTAACGAGACACTCTATAAATTCAGAGGGTCAGTCAACTTTTTACGCCAAATTGAATGGGTTCCTAATGTATTAAGCCTTAATAAATCATATGAATTTAGGGATAAAGTGCAAAATACCCCTAATGTTGGTAGCTAAAAGCAATTTTAACCTAACTTTGGTAACTTGGATCAATTTTATATATTATTATAAAACACAGATATTTTGTTCCTTATTTTGCACCAATTGCATATCAATTAGTTCTAAAAAAAGATTTCATGTTTTATTACGATTTAATAATAGAATTGAAGATCAATATTTATAAATTGGATAAAAAATTTGAATTTTTTTTGTCCAATTCGTACAAAATACAGTATTTTTATTTTTATTTTTTTCACATCACATATGTTTGTGATTTGTTACTATTGAGTGATAAAATTATGCACATATAAAGTGTAGATGACAAGAATCATGACCGAGAAGACAATTTGATGAATTATTTCTTAAATTGACTCAACTTATCAATGTTAGGGGTAAAATTGCTCTTGACTACCAACGTTAGGAGTAAAATTACATCATTTTAGACATTAGGAATAAAATTGCTCCTAACCCAAAACGTTAGAAGTATTTTACACTTTAACCTTATAAATTTAACTTCAAAAGAAATTATATATTACTTTTCCTAATTAACTAACTAAATATAATATATGCATCCAAATATTATTGAAAGATTTTAATTCTAAGTGTCTCTATAAAAAAAAAATTGGGAGTAACAGGAATAGGATTAGAGACACCATTTGATTTTTTTTTTCAAACGAAATTCCATTATATGGTTTTAGTTTTTTTTAATCAAAATGGTTTTAGTTTTTTTTTTATAGTCAACCACCACGATTTTAATTTTTTTTAAATGATTTTAAATAGTTTAATGTAATAATCAATGAATTTATTATAGAGAGAGAGTATTTTTTTTAAAAAAGTGGATAATCATTTATTATAGAGAGAGAAATATGTTTTTAGGTAACCTGATAACCTCTTAGTAACCTACTATAGCAGGTCATTTATTCAGAATATAATAGTCTACATGGATGGAGACTCACCATTGAGAACTCTTCCATATATATATATATATATATATATATATATATATATATATATATATATATATATATATATATATATATATATATATATATATATGTCACTACAAGAAAATCAACAGCTAGGGATAGAAAATTCATCGCAATTTGGTCCCTAAACGCATTTACCGACTGAAATTCATGAAAGTTACGTTCAGTTAGTAACTAGCTCGTCCGTAAGGGGTTATGATAATTTTTTAGATTTAGTTGCGAACTTCGCGACCAACATACAGTCACAAAACAATGTCGTTAAGTTACTGACTCGATATTCGGTCACAAACCCATAAAATGTGGTCACTAACTCTGCTTCGGAAATATTCCAATCATAGCCTTATTGACAGAATTGACGTTATTTTGAACAAATTTTCCCTCGTAAAATGAATATATATTTTTTTATTTTGAAAGTAATTAATTTACACAAAAATAGAAAATTAAATTTGATTTAAGAGAGTTCCTCCAATTAAGAAAGTAACTAAAAGTATAGGAAGTAGTTGATTGTTTTTAAACAAGTACAGGGATGTATTAAGCCTATATAAACTATTTAATATATGCTATATTTTTTATACTAACTTTAGATCAATGTTGTTAAAAACGATATACGCTAATTGGACGGATAGGGCCTTGAAGGATTAGTTGGAGATTAATCGGATTTGTATTTTTATATTTTTTTTAGGATTAATACCTTCTCTCTCTCTCTCTTTCCAAGTTGTTCTAATACTGCAACTGACCCCTGAACTTAGACTTGTAACAACTAACCCCCTCAACTTGCTTATTTAACAAATAACCCCTCAAATAGATTAATATTTATAATTTCGGGAGTTTTTTTTGTCCTTTAATTAATGTATCAGTAGATTAGTTAGATGTAACAACTGATATTTTGGAAATCTTTTTTATTTTTGATGTAATATTATGTTGAAATTTTTTTGGTTTAGGGTTATTTGTTCCAAATAAGCAACTTGTGGAGTTATTTGTTCCCATTGAGCAATTTGAGAGGTTATTTGTTCCAAATAAGCAAGTTGATGGAGTTAGTTGTCACAAGTCTAAGGGTCTATTTGGCTACTTGCTGTTTTATGTTCCTGTTTGTTGGTTGTTGTTCCTGTTTGCTGATTACCTTTACAAAATGCTGCTTTTCTAAAAAGCAAAGATTCTCTGCTTTGTAAAATGCTACTTTTCAGTTGTAAAAGTAAAAAATGAGGTGTCTAACCAAACACCTAAAACTCTACATTTTAAAGTGAAAAGGTAAACAGGAGGTGAAAAGTATGTAAACAAACACCCTCTAAGTTTGGAGGGTCAGCTGCAGTATTGAGACAACTTGAGGGGGATGAGAAGGTATTAAGCCTGTTTTTTATTTGTTAATCAATAAATTGTTAAATAAATTCAATTAAATTACGTATTATATACTATCTAAAAATAATGATATTAAATTATTTAATATAAAAAAACACGTATATTTATAACATATATATATCTTTACAAATGTGCAAACATCAATATTTCGGTGCCTTTTATGGTTACTTTGTTTTTTTACAAAATAAAGCTTACTCTGTTTTTTCACTATTGGATGATGGTGGACTTTAACAAAGTAAGTTCATCCAATGGTGGTAAAAACAATAACGCTTACTTTGTCAAAAACAAAGTAACCATAGTCTAACCCCAATATTTCAGCATAATATCATACAAAAAAAATCAAAAGTATATTATAATAAAGAAAAAAGTAAATTCACAATAAAAAAATATTTTTATTCATCTTGTTTAAGTCACGCCTGAATAATCAAGGCAGGGCCAATCCACTAAAACTCATCTAGGAGCCAAAAAGGTCAGGGGCTAATTAGAGTTTCGAATGCCTAGACGGAATTTAAGAAATCAAGGCAGACTTGGTTTTGTACAGTAATTTAGAAGCACTTTTTTCATCTAATATATATCTTTTATTTTTTTCTTAACTCAACCTATACCTATTCTTAAAATTAAAAAAAAAACATATACCTATAAATTGATATTTAATCTGATATTGCTTTGTCATTGTCCAATATTTTGTCTTTCCACTTTAAAGTTTCAGCACAAAAGTATTAAAAAGAGAGGGAGAGAAAAAGAAAAAGCAGTTCCCTTTAACTTTTGTGATTTTGAAGGATCGATTTTGGTCTTTATCAATGCATATAAAGCAGTCTGGAATGGATGGAGCCCTTTCATAAGACAGCACATGATAAAACAAATATTCCCACCATAGTTTTATTCAGCTAATGGTTTCGTAGATAAGGATGATATTTAGATAGGGATCAGATTTTATTTCTATGATTGTCACATTTTTATAAAACTCATAGGATTTGTTTTTCTTTCTCTAAGATTGTACAATATACATAGGGTTATCAAGAAGTAGTCGGTTCAAAAACCCAATCGAACAAAACTGAGCCGAAATATAAAAAATTTGTGAAATGGAAACAAATCGAATGAAATCAAACTAAATCGGTTCAATTCGATTCAGGTACTTATACATAAAAAAAAATTCTTCAAGTTAATTTATATAAGGGAAAATTACAAAATTGGGTCAAATGAGAGACTCATTTATATATTTAACTCATTTACTCAATCCATTACATATCTAGACTATGTTTGTGTGACTTTCCCAAAATATCCTTAATATATAAATAACACTTAGAAATTTTTTAGCCTTTCGTCTTTCGTCCTCCCGTCCGACTTCGCAGATTTCACATATTGCAAAATCTGCGAAGAGAATGTTTGGTTTATTAGATGATTTCAATTTACAGATTTCGCAATATGCGACGTCTGAACGTGCTTTTGCGAAGTGGTATATAACAAAAAAAACACACAACAACAAGGGATTCCAACATTAAAATCATAATATTATCAAAATTTACAACAAGATTGCCACAATAAACTGCTAACTAATCATTTCAAAGTGAAAGTGACGAATCTAGATGGAAATTTCTCCATGTATTGGAAGTCCAGATCTTTTGGGATGAGAAATGGAAGTCCAGACCTTTTGGGATGGATGTTTCCCATGGTGCACACCAAGATTGCCACAATAAACTCCTAACTAATCATTTTAAAGTGAACGTGACGAATCTGGATGAGAATTTCTCCCTGTATCAGAAGGAAAGTCATCCCCTCTATATCCCAGTACACCGGCTTCCTACGGGATGTTATGTATTCAAACACTTTCAGACAAATTTAATCATGTTAGGCAGAAAAAATGAAGATTTGGCTTCGCGAAATGAGGATTCATGAAGTATGCGAATATAAATGTGCAAGAAAGATGATGATTTTACTTTGCGAAACGATGATTTCGAGAAATCTGCGAGGAGAAATGTGACGCTTTGACTTCGCGAAATGATGATTACGCAACGTCTGCAAGGGAAAATCATGAACTTTTCTCTTCATATACTTCGCGTAATCTGTTTTCGCGAAATAAAATCATCACATTTCAGGCTCTTTTTCCTCGCAGACCTTCGCGAAAACGGAATATGCTAAGTGAATTTCTGGGAAAAAATGCAGAGAAAACAATAGATACTTACATTTTTCGCGCCTTTCACCATTAAAATCGACAATAACCATATGATAAACTAGGAAAAACAATGAAAATAATGTAGAATAACGATTGCTTCGAACCGTACAAGAAGAAAGAAACCAAGAGACGAGCAGAAACATGAAGATAAAGAACCATGGCGTCGTTTTCTAGCAATAGGAAGATGAAGATGAAGAATCAAGAGAGAAAGAAGAGAAAGACATGGTGATGTAGAGAAATGGTGCATATTTCACAAAATATAAATGAAGGGAGGAAGATCAAAAATCTGGAGAAGACCAATTGTTCGTGTAACCAGGAAGGGGAAGGGGAAGATGAAAGAGTAAGTATATTTTTGGAAAGTCACACAAACATAGTCTAGATATGTAGCAGATTGAGTAAATGACTGAAATATATAAATGGATCTCCCATTTAACCCAATTTTATAATTTTTCCATTATATAACCTTGAAATTTTGAGTAATGATTCATAAACATAAATATGCTACTTAATACTAGACCTGTCCATGGACCGGGTTGGGCCGGGCTCGGGCCGGGCCAGTCGGGTTTTTAAGTAAAAATGCTTAGCCCAAGCCCAGCCCAGCCCACAATTAATTTAGGCGGGCTCGGGTCGGGCTGGGCTCGGGCTTAAAAATTAAATCCCGAGCCCAACCCATATAAGCCCACCTAAATATATATATATATAATTATTAATTATAAAAAAATAAATATTATACTTAAAAATAAATATTTAATATATAAATATATATTTATTAATTAATATTAATAAGCGGGCCGGGCTGGACCGGTCCGTGTTATTTTTATTAATCCCAAGCCCGCCCAAAAAATAGGCGGGCTTTGGCGGGCCTGGGCCGGCCTGGGCCGATGAACAATTTTTATTGTCCAAGCTCGGTCCAAGGGACATGGGCCTGGGCGGACCGGGCGGGCGGGTACCCGGACCCGTGGACAGGTCTACTTAATACTAATTTAATATTACAGTAGTAGTAAATGTAAAGTTAGAACTGAGGCAAAACCGTTCTCTACTCTCTCCAGCAAATTTCTCAAACTGCTGCTTCTCCTTCTCTTCAATTTTCATCAATTTTTTTATCAATTTCTTCAATTAATCTTTGTGTTAATTGGATTTTTCTTCTTTTTCAAATTGCAATCTTCTATTTGAGGGGAAGAAGGAAGATCGTCTTCTTTTTTCCTCCTTGCACCATTCCATTATTTTATTTTTCTTCTTCTTTGTTCAATAAATTATAGTTGGATTGCATATATTTCACAAAATCTCTTTTTTGATAGAAATTGGGACAAGACAGATCTTGAGCAGTGAGAGCACTCATGGCCCAAGAACTGTCAAACCCACCATATATTAAAAAAAGAAAAGGTGAGTGTTTGAATAAGAGAAAAGGAAGGAGAACAAACAAAAAGAAGGAGAAGGAGAAATGTTGAGGAAAGGTCAAGAAAAACGCAAATGAAAAATATTACAGATGTCATCATTGATAAACCTGTGACAAAACGAATTAATGGGAAAGTCACACAACTGATATCACCATTAAAAAATAGTTGTTTACTATCTTTTCATTTGTAACTTTTTCTGATTTAGTAAGAGAAGAAATGGTAGATCTTATACGTAAATCACTACATCTACGTGATTGCAAAAGAAATGACTCAGATCCGAAGATTCAGAAGAGTTTAAATGTTGAAGATGAGATTACAGGTGTTTTTCTGCAAATTTACAGTTTGAGGAAGTATATATTTCATCTATTGTCTGTTTTATCTGTACATTTAATGGTTTATTTTGCTCTTTGTAGTCGCTTTTTTACCTTTATAGATTTTGTACTAGGCATAGTCTATACTCAAGTAACGTTTTATTCCTTTATTGTACTTGATGTTTTTTTATCTATAAAATGTGTATGCACTTTTATCATATATATATATATATATATATATATATATATATATATATATATATATATATATATATATATATATATATTACAGCCATAGTGATATTAATATCATTCTACAAAATACACCTAGGAGCAATTTTACCCCCTAACATTTAAAATGATGCAATTTTACCTTTAACGTTGGCAACCAAGAGCAATTTTACTCCTAACGTTGACAAGTTGGGTCAATTGGAGAAATTATTCATCAAATTGTCTCATCGGTCATGAATCTTGCCATCTACAATTCACATGTACGTCATTTTATCACTAATTAGTAACAGATCACAAACATATGATTAAACGTGATTTTTTGAAAAAAAAATATTGTATCTTTTACGAATTGGATAAAAAAAATTCAAATATTTCACCGAATTTAAAAATATTAATCTCCAATTATATTATTGAATCACAAAAAATATGAAATCTTTTTTTTTTTTGAAGAAGAAGAAGAAGAATAAGAAGAAGTCTTTTTTTAGAATCAACTTATGTGCAGTTGGTATAAAATAAGGAATAAAATATATGTGTATTATAATAATATCTTAAATTGATCAAACTTGCCAACTTTATGAATAAAATTGCATCATTTCAAGCATTAAAAGTCAAATTGCTCCTACCTGTAGACCGTAAACGTTAGAGGTATTTTTACACCTTCTTATATCTTTTATTAAGTAATAAAATTATTTTTTAGTCCTTTTACAACCATAATGATATTAAATAATAATACTAATTTCTTGCCACAAGATAATACTAAATAATACCAGTAATCTACCTCGAAATTATAATTAAATTAAAAAAAAAAATATTAGAAATGTTCTTTCATCCTGTTTCATGGCAATATTTACTGGTAGAAAAGAATTTCCGAACTCATTTGCTTTTTGCAAGGAACGTCAATAACATTTCTTAGATTTGTATGGGTAGCGACTCTTAACTTTGACATGGGCCTGGGCAAGATACAGTAGTTTTTCAATTGAGCCTCAAGTCCAAAGAGGTGTGGATCCTTAGAAGAATACATATTTGAAGGTATGCCACTATTGACCATTTAGGCATAGTTTTTCGAAAAGTAAATATGGGCAATTTAGTAAGAGTTTCAAAGATAAATGATTCAAACGTGTTTGATTGGTTGGAATATAGTATATCAAAGGATGCAATTTGTTCTTTTTGTTTTTAAAATTAAAAATCAAAGGCAAAGTAGGTCTTATTTATTATTATTTTAAAGTCGTGAGATGGAAAATGTTCATCACACTAATTTAAATATCGCACCTTTTCTTTAGAACTTTTGATTCCGTCACTATATAATTAAATTAAAGGTATACACGAACCCAGTTATTTCCACAGTGAAATTGCTTTTATTAGTAAAGAAAACATACATATATAATAATAATCTTTCACACAACACAAACATACATAAATATATGTATTGAAAGCTTGAAGGTTATTATTTCTATATAAGGGCTTGCCCCAAGCTTATTTTTGTGAGGAAGATTGGCTTAACATTTAGGCTTATAAGGAGGGCAGCATTTTGTGCCCTTACAACGTGTAGCTTTATTGGATCCGGATCCGGATCCCGATCCATCATCCAAAACACCATTTTCCTTGAAAATAACTTCACCCTTTTTACCATTCACATCTTCTCCTCCTGCAATATCAATCAACACCTTATTATGCTAATTGCTGATTTTCATTATAAGAATAATTTCTAAAAGCAATTTTTTTTAATGCGAAAAGCTGCTTTTTAAGGTCTGAAAAGATAATACCATATGCTTTTTTCTTCTTTTTTTTGAGAAAAATATCACATGCACTTATTCTATATATATAGATTATGAAAGTTGAAATTTTGATATCCAAAATCTTTAAATTAGGAAAATTAAACAAAAAAACATTTGAGTTTCGAAAATTAACCATTAGAACATGGTATAGTCAAGCCGGAATAGAGTTATTTATTAATAAAATTTTATTTTAAATTAAATAACGAAATATTTGTTACCAGAGTGAGAGAGAGGCAGTTGTCGAGCAATAGTTGGAGAGGGAATTATGAGAAAAGAAGCCGATAATAGAATGCATATCATAAGGAAGCCCTTCATTTTCTTTTTACAATGAGAATGTGTTTGTTTTCTTTTCCCTCACTCCTCTTATTTATATACACTCATCATGACCACCACAAAATTAAATAACCAATGTGTGGTGTGCTTTTTCTTTATAAAGCTATGAGAAATAATCAATGTGATGATGATAACAGCGGAATTGTATTATCGGTCACACAATTTTGTGTGAAATTGCTTAAGGAGAAGATGTGATCATTCCATAAACTAAGAGCAATTTCAAAGAGTTTAGGTAGAGAGAATTTTGATTAGAGCATGGGCATGTCGTCTCGTAGAACTGATTAGCAATGTTTTCTATCTATTTTACCAGCATATCGTCGAGAGTTCTAGTGTTATACACTTCTTAAGGATATAATATAGTCTATTCATAAATAGATATAAAAAAAATGGTAAATTTCAAAAACAACCCTCGTGGTTTCACTTTTTTACCAAAAAAGGACTGTAGTTTTTTTCGTTTAAAATACAGGACTGTGGTTTATTCCGTTACAATATTTACAGATTTGGTGAAGATGCCGTTAATTTGCTGACGTGTCTGAAGGGCAATTATGGGTTTTTAAAAAAATTGGGGTAAATTTTTAAAAAAAAAACCTTGTGGTTTCACTTTTTTGCAAAAAAAAAAAGGACTATGGTTTTTTTTTCTTTTCAAATACAGGACTGTGATTTATTCCATTACACTATTTACAGATTTGGTGAAAATATCGTTTATTTGCTGACGTGGCTGAAGGGCAAATATGAGTTTTTTTAAAAAAATTAACTATAAAAGGCCTTGAACAACCATGTGAGATTGCGCTGAGATTTTATAGTCAATATTGTAGCCACAAAATAGTTATAAAAAATTCATCGGTCAATATTGTAGACCCAAAATAGTTATAAAAAATTCATTGATCAATTTTTTTAAAAATCCATATTTACTCTTCAGCCACGTTAGCAAATAAACGACATCTTCACCAAATCCATAAATAGTGTAAGGAATAAATTACAGTCCTGTATTTGAAAAGAAAAAAAACCACAGTCCTTTTTCTGCAAAAAAAAAAGTGAAACCACATGGTTTTTTTTAAATTTACCCCAATTTTTTTAAAAACTCATAATTGCTCTTTAGCCATGTCAGCAAATTAACGGCATCTTCACCAAATCCGTAAATAGTGTAACGGAATAAACCACAGTCCTGTATTTGAAAATAAAAAAACCACAATCCTTTTTCGGTAAAAAAGTGAAACCACAGGGTTTTTTTTTGAAATTTATCCTAAAAAAAATGGTATGTCTTATCCTAATTTTCATATCACATCTATTGTAATCAAATTGATCTCTACCAATTGGATATCATCACTTATGCATAATTACCCTAGTAGTGAAGCTTAGAAACTCAACATGTGAGTACATGGAATCTTTTTCTCTTACTATATTCTTCCCATCATACTTTAACTCGTTTGTCTTGTTGGTCCCTTCCATGTTGAATAATTCATGGACCTTACAGAGTATCCTTTCAAGATAGTTACACTAGACTCTACATCCAGAGTAAGTAAAGTCTCCTGACGGTAAAATTTTGAAATCGTAGTTTGACGAAGTGAGTCTCACACTAAGGAGAGTTGAGATCATATCTTTTTGGTAAGCACAAATGACATGAAATTATGTGTTATGGTGTTCTTTCCTTTCTGATGCAGCGTGGAATCCATTGAGAGTTTTAAATCTTAAACTCACAAAGAGGTTCTTCTCTAGCTAAACTAGAAGGAGTTAATCCCAGGTTTTACGGACTAAATCCGTAGGAAATCAAGATTCTCCATTGTTGAAGGATAAAATCTTAACAAGCTTCAAAGAGAAGATTTAATTGTATTGATAAAAAGTTAAGCAATTACAATGAAAGAGATGAATTTATATCATCTAAAACCTAAATGCTAAATTACATAAAAGGGTAAAGAGCATAGCCAACCAAAATAATAATATAGGGGTAAATTAGGTTAAATAATAAGGGGTGGCATGGGTGTAAATATAGGAGTGGTAGAGTTATAATTAGGGGGTGGCAAAGGTGTGAATAAGGAGTGGCAAGATTGTAAATAAGGAAGAGCTGGAGTAAGGAACAAGTTCCTGAAAAGTGAATGTACGCGGGACGTGCCCAAATCTACGCGGGACGTGGATTGGCTGATGAGCCCTTCTCTGGATCAGTAGCCATTTTACGCGGGACGTGCCCAGATCTACGCGGGGCGTGGATTGGCTGATGAGCCCTTCTCTGGATCAATAGCCATTTTACGCGGGACGTGCCCAGATCTACGCGGGGCGTGGATTGGCTGATGAACTCTCCTCCGGGTCACCTTCCTTCACGCGGAGCGTACTTTTGTCCACGCGGAGCGTGTCTGATCTGCTGGTGTGTTGTGTGGCACTGTTTTGGCCTCCTTACTCGCTTGTTGCTCGTGCTTGGTGGGTGACCGATAGCGAAGTAGTACCGTGAGGGAAGGGTGAAAAGAACCCCCATCGGGGAGTGAAATAGAACATGAAACCGTAAGCTCCCAAGCAGTGGGAGGAGCCCGGCCCTGGGAAGCCTTCGTTAGTGCTCTGACCTGGCACGGGCTGGCAGAGAGCAAAAAATGGATGTAATAGAAATAGAAGTTCGAAGAGATGGAATTGAAAGGCTTACCACTATGGAATGGAACTCCTGAGGCTGGCGTGCTTTAAGACTCCAACTCTATGGCTAGCAGAAAAGAGGTACAATACGACTAGTTGGGGGGCTGTTCGCCTTTTGAAGTAGACAAAAGTCTCTTTGATCGGCGATGACATCTCTTTTCTGAGCTTCGTTAGGTAGAGTACCATATCGCAGATAGTTGCTGAATGGAGCAATCATCGGAGACACTTCCGTCCCGGTTACTGCGCCGATTGTCCGTCCTTTCTCCTCTACAGGAAAAAGAGGTTTTGACCGCCAGGAGCCGGCGAAAGACGAGCTCTTGTCTCCGGCGAATCGAAGTTGCTTGCGTTTGCAGTGCTGTCTTCCTTCATGCCTCATTTGGAATATGCTCAATTACAGCTGCTTCATTTTCTTCCTCCGACTTTCCTCGTCCGGACCCGATCTTAGGGAAAGATGCCCCGCATCACTTTCCTTTTGAAAGAAGAACATGGTTTTCATGAATACCATATGAAATCATCAATTTAAATGTTCCAAAATATCTAACCTTAGTCCACTTCTTTGCATAAGCGCTACTTTTGGCTATAAGGAAAGAATCAAGTTTAAGTGAGTTTCAACTTGCCTTGTAGAGTACACATAATCTCTTACGCACATGCACCCACTAGTGGAAAAAATAGCATTTGCATCGGCCATTTAGGGCCATTTGCATCGGTTTTTTGCATGTATATGTCTATCTTGAACTTTAATGAAATTATTTTCAAAGTTAAGCAATGTGGCTTCTATTATTGAAAAAGCTTGCAATGGTTTAAAAACAACCACATCATTATCTTTACCAACATAACGAATATATCCTGGATTCCTCAGGATGTCTAGTTTCTGAAACTTTTGATCTCGTGAAAAATCTTGCATGTTTGATACCCCGAACTGTCAGTTGAAGTGATGTTGGTATGGCAGACACGTACTCTAACTTTCGAAATTTATTTCTCTCTCTATATGGATCTGAATTAGATCCACGAAGATATCGCGAATTTCTTAGGATGTCTAGTTTTTTAAACTTTTGACCTCGTGAAAAAAGTTATCTGATTGATGTCTAAAATGGTCAATTGAAGTGATATTAATGCTGCTGGAAAAACATGGTCTTTGTAGCTTTCTCTTTTTCTTTCTCTTTTCTTTGAGCTGGCCCTTAGAACTGACTGTGCTCCAGCTCATCGAGTTGAGAGCCAGCGGGTGCCGGAGGGATGTTTTTTTATTATTTTTATCTTTTTCATATTTTACAATAAAAAATTACAATATTTTCTTAAAAGATAAAAAAAATTATGGACCAGCAGCTTTACAATTTATGATATAAAAAAGTGCATTATCTTGAGTTAATATTCATGGTAGATGTGTAATATTATGACATAAACATAATGATGTGAGCAAGATTATGGTGGTAATGGTAATCTTGTCCTATCTCTTTTTAGAAAGCAAATTTGTTTTGATTTTCCATGTGGATGGATTGAACGGATACTGTAAAAGAATAATTCCTGTGTCACTTCTATCTGAGTTCTATTTTTATTTTTATTGTCAAAATTTATATCGGATAAAACAATATTAAATCCTCTCCTAACCCCTCATATTATAGACTTTTCTTATCCTCTTTTATTTTAACAAAAAAAAATATATATATATATATATATATATTATAAAATTTATCTTCAACAAAACATTTCACTATAGATTTTTTTTTAAATGGAAGGAAGATTCTCTAGTGTGCGTGAATCATGTTTCCCCAACATAGCTATACTTTTTATATTATAATAAAAATATCTTTTAAACTACGAGTTGTAATTGAGTTTTTAATACAAAAGTTGAATTTGTGAGTAGAAATCTCAACATTTAATTTTCACTAAGTACATTTAAATGAACCCCTACTAAATTCGTTGCTAATTATTTTAAAAAGAATACATGTGATTTACATAAAAATAAAATATTTTTAGTTCACGTTCTTACAAAAACTAAGAATATATTTGAATATGTTTGGTTTAATTGTTCGTATATATTATTCAAGGTTGTTGATTGCTTATAAACATTAATTGATTTTTCTTTAAAATCTATTATTAATTATTTTTTTAATTCTAGCCAAATATTTCTTCTAATTTACTATCTAGAGTGAAAAATAAATATAACAAACCATAATTGATAGTTTGCCATATATATGGTCATTGATTCTTAATTAAATATGATAAAGTTAACAATAATTGTAATGAATATTTACCTAATAAAAGGCAGTGTTTCCACTAATAATTTTATATCAATATATATCCTCATCTTCTTTGCCTGCCAATTTAATTATCCTTACTTTACAAAATAAGATAAAGAAAATTAGAAAAAGCATAATCTCCCAGTGCGAAACATCGTTTGGTTCCTATTTCACTTAAATGAAAAATAATTAAAAATAAAATAATTGTAAAATGAAAATATAAAAAATATACATCAAAGTGCATAAGTATTTTATCTTTCATCATTGCGGAAGAAGTTCTGTTGTTATAAAATATTGTCACAAAAATTAGAGTTGATATCACTATAAGAAAATCGTGAATTAATGACGGAATGTTTCGACTGAATTCATTGTGCTGCAATTCAATGGTGATTTAGCGGCGAAATCATATTGATCACCGGTGAAACAGCAGCAGAATCATCAAGCACAATATTCGTACTAGCAAGTGACGAGAGGAAAGATCCTGCTTCGAGCCACTCGACCCCGGCTTTAAAGTTTTCCTCCACAATAATGGTCTAAATTTCTGGAGAAAAACTCGGACCTAGCCCATTCGGCCCTAGAGATTTGTCCGGGTACATTTGGAAAGCCGGTGCCTTAAATTCTTCCAACGAAAAAGGACGAAGCAAAGTGACATTATATCTTCATCGCTAATCCGAGAGAAAACATCATCAACATTTAAATCAGTCTCACCAACCCTTTCTCAAAAAAATATCAGAATGATAGGCTAACACTGTTGTCTTGATATCCGAGGCTTCCTTAATCCACGAGTCATCTCTTAGTTGCAATCGCGAGATTCGATTTAGCCACTTTGGTGAGAGGCAGTAGCACAGTAGCATTAAAAAATTTGGTTACAAAAAAATAAAAGTTACTAATAAAGATATCGTTAAAAAATATAAAAAGTAAAAGAAAGAGAGTTGATGAATTAAAAGTTAAAAAACAATCGCCTACAATCATTTTCTCTAAAAGAAATTCAAAACAAAGATAAGTCCTACGCGGAAGTTGTTTTTAAGAAATTGTAGGAGTTTCCGTGGGCTTAGCTAGAAGTGGGATGGGCTTAAGTCTAGATGTCCGGATTGACTGGCTAATTTTGCCAACTTGGGTCTGCAAGTTTTGGACGCTCCTCATGATGGCCTTTCTCCAGTGTTTGGGCCTTGTACTAGCAACTTAAAGGGTAAGTTACAGAAAAGTCAAGAAAGATTTGATTTATTACAAATTACTCATTCTTAAGAAAATAATACAACTATGTCAAATTTTATTAAACATATAACATTTTTATCAATGGAAACCATTGTTAGCCTTTCTATAATATGATCTTGTACATAAAAAAGTCAGTATTTACACATTTTTTTATCAACGGAAGCCATTGTTGGCTTTACTTCCGATGCCGAAACGATTCTGCCAATGCTTCTCGTTTTTCTCCAGCATCACAGATGAAAAAGGGGAGAAGGAAAGAAAATGAGGTTTCAGTTTTCTATTTTTTACACTATCCCTTTTTTCTAATGTCAGTTTCTAATGCAGTTAACTATAATTTGACAAAAATAGAATTAAATATAAGGGAATGATAAAAGACAATTATAGAGAATAGTTAACTGTAATTAAAAATTGAGAGTTGATTTTCTGTGTAAATTCCTCCAACTTTAATAGGAAAAATTACACAGAAATTCATATTCTAAAAACTATTTACAACGATGTCAAGTCATAATTTTGGATTATGTCAAACTAGTAAAATCAGTACTTTTAGTATATTTTAAGGATTAAAATTTATAAATTAAAAGTCTAGAATATATTTTTTAGGGTTTATGATTTATGAATTGGAGTCTAGATTTTTTAAATTATGGTGTAAAATCATAATATATAGAAAATAATGACATATTTAAGAATTAAGTTTGGTGATATGACTTAGTTATAATTTTGTACTTAATTATGATATTCATGTATTTGACCCATTTTAATACTATAATAATAAGGGATAAGGTACCAAAATAGGCTTAAGGTTTTTGGGGAAGTACCAATTTAGGCTCAACGTTCAAAATAGCACCAATATAGGCTTAACGTTTACAATATAATATCAATTTAGGCTTAACGTTTATAATATAGCATCAATTTAGGCATCACGTACAAAATAGCACCAATATAGGCTTAACGTTTACAAAATAATACGAATTTAAGCTTAACGTTTAGAAAATATATCTAATTTAAGCTAAACGTCACAATTAAATTAACCATATTATATTCTTGTCCTATTAACTTTATAGGTTATCTTTTTATTTAGTTCTATTTTCTTATTTATTATAATACAATTAATTAGTATTCTTGCCCATTAAAACCTTACATTTGTTTTTCATCAACCATTCCATAACTCCTAAATTTCATGGCTCATGTAAAATAATATTGATACATGTCAGTGTTCAAAATATTGTGGATATTCAATTATTTTTAGTTTGCATATATTACATAAGCAATGAAATTTAGTAGTCGTGGAATCATTGATGAAAAACAAATATAAGATCTTAATGGGCAATAATACTAATTAATTTTATTATAATAAATAAGAATATGGAACTAAATAAAAAGATAACATATAAAGTTATAGAGAAAGAATATAATACGATTAATTTAATTATGACGTTTAGCTTAAATTCGTATTATTTTGTAAACGTTAAACTTATATTGATGCTATTTTGTACGTGATGCCTAAATTGATATTATATTGTAAACGTTAAGCCTAAATTGATATTATGTTGTAAATGTTAAGCATATATTGGTGTTATTTTGAATGTTTAGCCTAAATTGGTACTTCCCCAAAAACCTTAGATCTATTTTGGTACCTTATCCCTAATAATAATAATAATAATATTTGTGTAGATTGCATTATCTTAAAATAGTCTAGAGATTATTTCCAAAAAAAAAAGTCTAGAGATATTAAGACCTTTAATAGCACAATAGTCTAGAGTATTAGATATGGATATTTCTGCTGTAATTTAGGAATATAATTGATTTGTAATTATCATGTTCACACATATATCTTGTGTATATATATCACATTATCAATGAATGGAAAGGCAAGGATTCTACATTATCATGGTATCATGAGCCTAATTTCTTTCCTAAAAACTCTCTCCTAAAATTTCTCTCCCTAATCCCACCCAAATCTCTTCTTTCTCTCTTCCTCATTCTGTCGTTCTTCATCCCTAAAAACTCTACTGCCACCATGCCAAACAATGAACAAAACAATGGTGCCGCCGCCGCACCAACTCATCCGGCCCTCTCCATTATCAACATTACCTCCTTTATTCGTGATCCTCTCGAATCCGGCAAAGGCCTCTATACCACTTGGGCTGAACTTTTTAAAACACATGCCCGTGCTTTTCAAGTTCTTGATCATATCCTTCCTGAAACCGACGATAAATCGGAAACCTCTTCTTCGGTTATGAAAGCAAAGAATCCAGGTTTATGGTCTCGTGTTGATGCCATCGTGTTTCAATGGATTTATGGAACCATATCTTCAGACCTTCTCAACAGTATCATCGGACCAAATTTAACAGCCGCCGACGCTTGGAAACTCCTAGAACAACAATTCTCCGATAATAAAAATTCAAGAGCCCTTTATTTACAACAAGAACTGTCCAATGCTAAACTTGAAAATTTTGATGATATCTCTGCCTACTGCCAACATTTGAAGTCCCTCTCGGACCAATTAAGCAACGTCGGGGCTGCCGTATCCAACGATCGTCTCGTTCTTCAATTAATTTCGGGGCTCACTGACGCCTACGAGACAATCGGAACACAAATTCGCCACAATGACATTCTGCCCAATTTCACAAAGGCAAGGTCCATGTTATTATTGGAAGAATCTGCCCGTAAAAAACGCACAGCCGCCACCGTCGGATCTGAAATTGCCGCCGTTACTATCGCCCAACAGTCCCCGTCGAATCAAGCTCCTCCATATTCAAATCACGTTCGGCCTTCTTTCCCTCAAAATTCTGGCGCTGCTCGCGGTGGCCGGGGTTATTATCGCCGTGGCAGAGGCGGACGGGGCAGAGGCGGACAATGGCAGCAAAATAGCGGTCCTCGCTGGTCAGGGGCTGTTTCTTTACAACAGCCATGGGGGTACGGGCCATGGACTGGACAGGCGCCCCAATGGGCCTATCCCCCATGTCCTTATCCTTCTTGGCCCAATCCTTCACATGGTGCAACTCATGGTGCAACTCGCGGGCCTGTTTTTAATAACAATTCTTCTGCAGTCCAGCCAGGCATATTGGGAGCCCATCCGCAGGCCCATCTGGCCCAGTATTACACTCCAACAAACATTGAGGCGGCTATGCACACCTTGACAATCACACCACCTGCAGAACCTTGGCATATGGACACCGGCGCCACTTCTCACATGAGCGGGGATGGAGGTAAACTCACATCTTATTTAAATAAGAGTCCTAACACGAGTATCGTAGTAGGTAATGGCACTTGTATTCCTGTTATCGGTCTTGGTAATGCATCCTTAAAAACAAACAACAAAACCCTAGAATTGAACAATGTTTTACATGCCCCTAGATTAATCAAAAACCTTATATCTGTGCGGAAATTTGCTATTGATAATAATGTGTCCGTTGAATTTGATCCTGTTGGTTTCTCTGTGAAGGACTTGCGCACGGGGATCCCTATTATGAGATGTAATAGCACCGGTGATTTATATCCAGTCACATCCTCCTCTTCAGAGTCTTCTTATGCTTTAAATGCTTCTGTTTTATCTCCTTCAGTTTGGCACAATAGATTGGGCCATCCTGGTCCTCAAATTTTAGACAATCTTCGAACTAATAATTTTATTTCTTGTCCTAAAAATGTTGATTTTTCTATTTGCAATTCTTGTGTGCTTGGGAAACATATTAAATTGCCTTTTTATGCTTCTAAAAATATGTCATCAATGCCGTTTGATATTATTCATAGTGATATATGGACATCTCCTGTTCTAAGTTCTAGTGGCTATAGATATTATGTTCTTTTCCTAGATGATTATTCTAATTTTCTGTGGACTTTTCCCTTAGCAAATAAATCTCAAGTTTTTTCTGTGTTCCTCACATTCCGAAATTACGTACGTACTCAATTTGAAAAAGATATCAAAACTTTTCAGTGTGATAATGGTGGTGAGTATAACAATAGTCATTTTCATGATTTTTTTAACAATAATGGTATGCAATTCCGTTTTTCATGTCCACATACTTCCTCCCAAAACGGTAAATCTGAACGAACGATTCGAACAATCAATAATATAATTCGCACTCTTCTAACACATGCTTCTTGCTCTCATTCTTTCTGGCCTCATGCTCTTGCTCATGCGACCTATCTTTTAAATATTCTCCCTCACAAAAATCTTAGTCTTCTTTCACCGACTCAAATTCTCTACAATCGTACTCCTTCTTATACTCACTTACGCACTTTCGGTTGTCTTTGTTACCCACTTGTCCCTTCTTCCTCTAGAAATAAACTTCAACCTAGGTCCTCTCCATGTGTGTTTCTTGGATATCCATCCAATCATCGAGGCTATAAGTGTTACGATATCTCCGCGCGGAAAATAATTATATCTCGTCACGTTATTTTCAATGAAAGCAAATTTCCATTTTCCACTCAACATGTCTCGGCCTCCCCTCCCATTTCTTCTATTTCCAACTCACCTACACAAACAACCCAACCCATTATTCCCTTCCCCACTAATGCGTCCACTCCTAACCAAACACTCGACGTTCTACTTCAGGATATTGTGTTTTCCTTGGTGACAATCTTCTGTCTTGGTCTGCTAAGCGGCAA
The DNA here is from genome assembly GCF_963576675.1 of Euphorbia lathyris. Classification (NCBI taxonomy): domain Eukaryota; kingdom Viridiplantae; phylum Streptophyta; class Magnoliopsida; order Malpighiales; family Euphorbiaceae; genus Euphorbia; species Euphorbia lathyris. The sequence continues at coordinate 97,426,184 of NC_088910.1, forward strand.
CCCACTTTATCTCGTTCTAGTGCTGAAGCAGAGTATCGTGGTGTTGCTAATGTCGTATCTGAAACTTGCTGGATTAGAAATCTTCTTCTTGAACTTCATTGCCCTATTAGTAAATCCACCTTGGTATATTGTGACAATGTGAGTGCAGTTTACCTCACTGGTAATCCTGTACAACACCAACGTACCAAGCATATTGAGATGGATATACATTTTGTTCGAGAAAAGGTTGCTAAAGGAGAGGTTAGGGTACTTCATGTTCCTTCTCGTCATCAAATTGCAGATATTTTCACCAAAGGTCTACCACAAATTCTTTTCGACGACTTCCGCTCTAGTCTCAACGTTCGACCACCTCCCGTTTCGACTACGGGGGTGTATTAGATATGGATATTTCTGCTGTAATTTAGGAATATAATTGATTTGTAATTATCATGTTCACACATATATCTTGTGTATATATATCACATTATCAATGAATGGAAAGGCAAGGATTCTACATTATCATAGAGATATGAGGACCTTTAATTAGAAGGGTTAATTAGGATTGTAATCTAACCGAACTTTCACCTGCTCTGACTTGGTTTGTCAAAAACTTGACGTGATATAGATTCGTGGTGATAATGATGATTTTGATCTTAAACTAACAAAGAATAATTTCTTTACTAGCTAAACTATTAGGAAATAATCTTAAAAGGTTGATAAACTTTTCTTCCAAAAAAGAATATGTGTTTGATTTCGTAAACACCTGCTGCCACCCAGAGTTCAGTTCTTGAGAATCCATCAGCTGACCCCTTGAGCTTCTTGACTACTTCTCATTCTGGGAAAAGAATTCTCCAAGCTGCTCAAGAACAGATCGCGGATATTCAACGCACTCATGCCTCTGAAGTTGAGTGTCATTCTGCTGAGCCTACTCAACTGAGCACCCTAACGCAACTTCTGACTGAACTCAAAAGTCTTAAGGAGCTTTTGTGTGTGCTAAGCAATATGGTTGCTCAGCAGCCAAAGCAGGAGTTCGCTACAAAGATGGCTAACCTTCATCTGCACATGGTGCACCATATGGATACCATTGAAGGAAAACTAAATGCCTTATCTGTCGCTAACTCTAGTGTAGCTCAGTCAGCCTAAGTAGCCTAAGTCTTCATTGAGGTACACTATCTAGTCTTGCAAAATGAGTATTTTGTCTAAGGTTAGAGGGAGAGAATTGCACATAAGTATAATGATGATTTTAAAAGTATAGCATGATTAAAATATTTTTTTGGACTTTAATACATTTTTAGTCCCTTTGATCAATGCTAGTGGCGGAACCAGAACCCAAACTAAGCGGGGGTTTAAATATTTAATAATAAATTTTTATAACGTTAAAAATATTATATTACGTAAAATTCAATAATTTTTAACACAGTAATTTGGAGGCTAATTTTAACCGTGTGGTTGGCGGTAAATTTTCAAAGTCCAGCCCTGGACAAAAAAAATTTAGCCTCCAATGCGTTAAAGCTGTAAAAATGTTATCATTTTTTAGAAACTAGCATTGAACTAATAAAAAATTAAACATGTTTAGTTTTTTTTAATGGTAAAAACATAATAAAAATTCAGCCTTTGTAATGTTTTGTACAAAGCTATCACCAAGATTGTGGCTAATAGAATCCGGAAGATCCTGCCGGATATTATTAGCCAGAATCAAGGGAGCTTTGTTCCTGGTAGACAAATGATGGATAACGTTGTTATAGCCCAGGAGGTTGTCCATTCCATGAAAATTAAAAAAAGGAAAGAAAGGGATTGTGGCTCTTAAACTGGATCTGGAGAAAGCCTATGATAGACTTAACTGGAGCTTTCTTCTGGATAGTTTAGCCAAAGCTGGTATCCCGGAAAACTGGAGGAATCTGATTGAGAAATGTATCTCCTCTCCTGTGTTCCAGGTTATGATTAATGGGGACATGTCTGATGAGTTCTCTCCCTCCAGGGGTATTCGTCAAGGGGATCCTATGAGCCCCTTCCTTTTTGTTATTGCTATGGAAAGACTGTCTCACCTGATCCAAGAGGCGGTGAGCAAGGGGACTCTCCACCCTGTTTCCATCAGCAGACATTGCCCCCCTATCACCCATTTGTTCTTTGCTGATGATGTGATGCTTTTCGTGGAGGGTAATGTGGAGCAGATTAAGGTGGTGATGGATATCCTTAATTGCTTTTGTGATGCTTCTGGCCAGAACATTAACATCCAAAAGTCCCGTATGCTTTGTTCCAAGAACATGGACAACGGCTTGTGCAGAAGCCTTAGTGAGCTCTCTGGCATCCCCCTGACTCAATCGTTGGGGAAGTATCTTGGGGTCCCTCTTCATAGTGACAGAGTCTCCAAAGCCTCCTTTAAAGACATTCTGGATAAAACTAATGGTTTGTGTGCTAGCTGGAAAGCTAGTTCTCTTTCCCTTGCAGGTCGCCTTACCTTAATCCAATCTGTCAACTGCGCGGCTCCGAATCACATCATGCAAGCCTGTAAGCTCCCTGAGCCGGTCCTTAACGATCTTGATAAGATTAATCGGCGTTTCCTTTGGGGAGAGTCTGGTGAGGGGAGGAAGGTTCACCTGGTCCCTTGGAAGGAAGCCTGCCAGCCTAAAAGCAGGGGGGGTCTGGGTATAAGGCAAGCTAAGGACAACAACAAAGTCCTTTTAATGAAGCTTCTTTGGAGAATGTGGCAATGCCCCTCCTCTCTTTGGGTTCGTCTTCTGTGCGGCAAGTATCGGAAAGATAGAATTTTTGGTGGCCCGAAGGAGAGGGTTGTTAGCTGCTCCTTCCTCTGGAAAGGGCTTAGCGCAGTATTTGCTGAGTTTTGTACGGGGATTGGCCTGGAGGTGGATAATGGTAAATCCATTAGTTTCTGGGATGATACCTGGATTGGTGATAAACCGCTGATTGAAGTGTGTAGCTCCCCTCCGCCTAATGATATCCGTTCCTGGAAGGTCGCTGATGTGGTGGACTCAGAGGGAGACTGGATCTGGTCTAAGTTCGAATCTTTCCTTAGCCTGGAGATCCTCCTTAAGATTAGAGGAGTTAAGATTAGCAATCAAGAGGAAGATAAAGACAGACACTGCTGGGCCTTGACTAATAATGGCATCTATTCTTGTAAATCGGCCTATGAAGCTTTTTCCCCTAATAGGGCTGATCCTCCCTTGGAGATTTGGAAGACCATTTGGGCCCTTAAAATCCCTTATTGCATTAGAAGTTTCCTGTGGCTGGGGGTCAAGGACAGGCTGCTCACTAATGCGGACAGGCACAGAAGGCACTTGGCTGAGTCAGGAGCCTGTAGTAGGTGCAGAGGTCATGTGGAAACCTTGTGCCATGCTCTGAGGGATTGCCTTAATAGTAAAAAGATTTGGAAAGGAATTCTCCCTCACCACACCATTCCTTCTTTCATGGCTTATTCTGAAGCTGACTGGTTCTCTGATGGTGCCAATGGGAAGTTATTGGCCAACATGGAGCACGGTGACATTCTCTTCGCTATTATCTGTCACCAAATTTGGAAATGGAGGAATGAAGAGTTATTTGCTGAGAAGACTATCCTTATCCCTGACTTACTTGACTTCTTCTCGAAAAAGCTCTCTGTTATTATAAAGAGCTTTGAAGGGGAGCCCCTTGCGAGACCTTCCCCGGATAAGGTGGTCCATTTAGTTGGTTGGAGGAAGCCTAGAGAAGGGGTTGTGAAGCTGAATACGGATGGCTCCTGCCTTAGCAATGGCAGAATTGCTGCCGGAGGTGTTCTTCGGGATGCTGGTGGCGCTTAGTTGGCTGGGTTTACCCATAACTTGGGGATGGGCTCGTCCTTTTCTGCGGAGCTCTGGGGTATTCTTTCAGGTATTAAACTTGCCATTCGCATGGGTGTTAAGAGGCTTTCGGTGGAGTCTGACAATTTGGAGGCAATCAACAGGATTTCTGATAGCCAGGCTTTTTGTCTTAATAGCCAGAATCTGATAAAGGCTATTTTGAGGCTTCGTCTTGCCTTTGAGGCTCTTAGTTTCTCCCATATTTATAGGGAGCAAAACCGCGTGGCGGATCGCTTGGCAGCTGCTGGGCATGGGGGATGCTAGGTGTTACTACCCTTTCTATTCCTCCCTCTTCTCTTTTGTCTACTCTTCTTGAGGATAGGGTTGGGGTCAGCCTTCCTAGACTGATCCCGGATTAGGCTTTTTGTTCGTTTGTTTTCCTTTCCTTTTCCTACCAAAAAAAAATATGTTTATTTTTTTAATGGTAAAGACATATTAAAAATGAATTCAAAAGTGTTATCAAAATAAAAATAAAAATAAAGAGTCCATTTAAATTAATTAATAATAGTAACATGTTTTTATAATTATTGAAAAATAAAATTAAAATATATAAAAACTTTTTAAAAGAAAATGGGGTTCGAAGAAGTTGAATATAGGACCTCTCAAATAGAAATAAGCATCTTAACCATCTCATCTATCTTTAAACATTTTAATAATACTACATAGAGTCAATATAATTCTCTCCAAAATATTATGAGACACCATTACTAAAAAAAAAAATCTCAATTCTTCAACAGCCTGTCGGAGCTCGAGCCCACCCCAATCCCCCTAGTTCCGCCCCTAATCAATGTTATTTTTATTAATATTATTTTGCCAATAATTTTTTTAGACTTTGGATCAATGTAATTTTTATTAATATTTTTTGCTTTTCTATTTTTCAATATTTATTAATATTTTTTAGATTGTTTTTTTTTCACTAAAATCATGAAAGACATAAATAGATAAAAGTTGAAAGGTGAAAGGTAAAGGCAACCCGGGCAAGACTTCTGCCGGGGACTGATTCGCGATGATCACGGAGTCTGGATGAGTGGATTTGGGGTCAACATAGGACACTGTACGGTTACTTTGGATGAACTTTGAGAGAAGGGCCATCGAAAAGTTGTGGTGGAGCTTGATTCGCAAACAGTTCTACATATGATGGATGTCAGTTGGGATCCTCGCCATCCATATGGTTGGTTGATTCGTTGCTGCCATGAGTTAAAAGCTATGGATTGGGCTATTAAATTTACTCACACCCTTAGAGAAGATAATAAAGATGTTGATTGGTTGATGAACTTCGCACGTTCTTGTTCTTTGGGTCATCATGAGTTTGATGCACCTCCTGCATACCTTGAAGAAATCTTGTCTTCTGATAGCAGAGGATCGATGCTTAATCGCTTTGTTCGTTCTTAGTTTCCTGTGTTTCTACTATTTTTCTTTCTTGTTTTTTTTCCCTCTGCCTTGAGCCTTCCTTGTCCAAAAAAAAAAAAAAAGAAGAAGAAGAAAGAAGTGAAAGGTGGAAATTTTATTTAAAATAAAAACATATTGAAATAAATTCGCCCATGAAAGCTAGTATGAGTAAAATTGGAAGTTTACTTGATGTAGGTCAAAATTGTTTTCTCGGGGCAAAATTGTATTCACCCAAATTAGAAATACAAAATTTGTCTTGCAGTTCGTAAATGCAACAAAAATATAAACTTCATGTTATTTAATTCAAATTATCGACGTACATGGTGACGTAGGCATTGAGATTGTTGTGTTAATTTCCATACATTTTCTTTCTTTGTTTCGTTGGTTCCTTCTGTCTTTCTATCTTTTCTATTTTCTCTCCTGACCTGACCAAGTGGAGTGGACTCAACTCAAAAGTTCCCGCGAAATACAACAGTTACACGAATTGTTTGATGGGCAAGAAGCAGCACTTGGATTGGACATCCAGGTCCATTTCATCTTCTGGAACTGAAAGAGTCTCTCTCTTGACAAAGGAGGTTTTCATTTCTTCTTCTTCTCTTTACACTGCTTTTCTACTATGTCTTCTTTGTAATTGTAATTGTAATTGTAAATGCCCTTTCTTCTTATTTTTAACAAAATTTAGTTTCAGAAGATGCTTGAAATTGTGTTTACCTTCTCCGGATATCTGTTAAATCGCATGAATTTTCTGATTTATTTTGTTTACTTGGGGTTATTGGGTAATAATTGCATAAACCAGGACGTATTGTACCCGGAATCATGGCGATTGAATTTTATTTCTAGTTTGTGTTTGTTGTTATACCCCTGTCGAACTGTTCATTGTGTTTAGAAAATTGGTAGGGATTTGATTCTGATTGATGTATAGACAAATTGCAGACTTTTCTTTCGGAACAAGAAAAGATATGTGGAATAAGATGATTGAAGTAAAATTTTAGTTCTTTCGTGGTTTCTAATTCGTTAATTATTCAACCTGATCATATGAGCGAAGTTATTGGTTTTATCAAGTCTAAAAGAATGGAAATCACAACGACAGTAGTCTATTTCTTAATGGTCTGGAATCAGATTGGATCATGTTTATTTGAGCACTGGAGGTGTTCTGTTACTTTCGTAACCAATGGAGCTTCTGATTCACCTGGTTATTATGTAGTCACGGAGGAAAGCAAATGAGGACCAATCAGCAGAGAGTCCCCAAAATGACCTTGAGCATGGGGATGGAGTTGAGGTGATACCCGTACATGTTATTGGAAGCTATGTCTATAGTTATTTCCCTGTCATTTCAGCACTTTTCAAATGATACCTAACATGTTTTTGATATATCAGGCTGCAAATGTTGGATTTGGTAGAATTTTCTCTCTGGTGAGGTCTTATCTTTTCTTATATTTCAAGGATGGATTTAATGTGAGATATCTTTCTGATAATAAAATTTCTTGTTTTCAGGCAAAACCTGATGCTGGGAAGCTTGCAATTGGTACCATTGCGCTGCTGATAGCATCTACATCAAGTATTTTGATAGTAGGTTTACAATCTCCTCACTCTTATTTTAGTTTTTGTTAGTTTCACAGTTGCATGGAATTAAACTGAACAGCCATTACTTTTTCAGCAATACATTTCATCAACCCTGGAATACTTTTTTACTTTTCGCAAAACGCATTCTGTCTGTACCTGATATCTTACTCCATATGTTGGAAGCTTCTTGTTGAATTCCTATTCATGAAAATTAATAGTAAACACCTCGTGTATCTGTTTTTGCCATTATTTTGGGCTTGTAATCTGGATTTTTAATATCAAAATCCTCAAAACTGAATCATCAGGATTTTAAAAAAATAATCAATCAGAATGCTTTCACTGCCACGAAGGGCAAGGATCTACCATTTTCCAGATCAATTTTTAAACTTTAAGGTAAAAATTAAAAAAGGCGCGGAGAGTAAGTTGGTATTATGGAGACAAACTTCGGAATTTAGAGGCTTTAAGTTGAGCAGAAGTAACACGGAATATTTGGAGTGTAAATTTAGCAGCGACAGAAGTAGGGAGGCAGGGACAATCACCCTGGATGGGAGGGTTGTCCATGGCTCGGATTGCTTCTGTTATTTAGGGTCTATTATTCAAACGGGTGGAGAATTGGATGGAGATATTGCTTATAGGATTAAATCCGGTTAGTTGAAGTCTAAGAGTGCTACATGTTTCCTTTGCGATCCCGGCAATGGCTAATAGATTGAAGGAAAAATTCTACCGCACGGCAATTAGACTTGCATTGCTATATGGTACGGAATGTTGGGCAAGTGAAACACTGTCCCATTCATAAGACGTCGGTGGCGGAGATGTGTATGTTGCGATGGATGTGGCCGTACAAGAAAGGATCGGGTGAGGAATGAAATAATTAGGACGAAAGTAGGGGTTACATCTATTGAGAATAAAATGAGGGATAATCGACTAAGGTGGTTTGGCCATATAAGACGAAGAGCGTTTAATGCGCCGGTTAGAAGGATTGAAGTGTGGCAAAGGGATGCAATGACGAGGGGTAGGGGAAGGCCTAAGCAAACTTGGAAGAGAGTGATTGAGAGTGATATGAGTTTATTGGGGATTGAAGAAAATATGACTGTGGATAGGATGGAGTGGTGGGAGAGAATTTATGTAGCTAACACAACTTGATTTCTCGGTTTCGTATGACGGTTCATGTTAGCCAACCACGAATCATTTCGGGACTAAGGCTTTCTTGTTGTTGAAGGTAAAGATTAATTTGCATGGTTAGTTCTATAAATACATCACCAAGCATGAGCTTGCTCCAACAAGGACTTGAAGCTTTCAACTCCTTGCTCTTCGGCCTTGGCTGGTATATTCATTTCAAGTACTTTTGAAGCTTCTAAAATTAAGTCCTTCGAGAATAATTGCACCTCAATGGGTAATACTTGATAAGCATCTCTCTATTTCAGTAAAAATCCTAAGAATCACCAATTCGATAGCTCTTAAACTTGAGTAATTATGAATGTTTTACCAGGCAATGATTATAAGGATTCATGACGATTTGCACTGGATCAATTGATTTTCTGGACTATGCTCTGGTCACCTGCCAAGTTCTTTTATTTGCTGGACATTGCATTATCGCATGCACGGTGTTCCCTGTCACTTCTTTTCAATCTTCTTCCTTTTGTCTTAGACTAATTATGCATTTTCAGTTCTTCCATGAAAAGCTTCCGTATTACCTATGGTAAGTTCTACATTAATGCTCTGATTTTATAGCAAAAACCACAATTTCAAAACTGAATTTTGAATGCCAGACATGATGTACAAAAGTTATTCTTGGACCTTATTTATCACTTTAAGCTTTTAGGTCGATTGTTTCCTTGACATGGTATCACAACCTCTTAGACCAAAAGGTTGAGGGTTGAAATCAAATATAGTCAACACCATTTATTGTTGAATTTGTATACATGGTGAAATCAGCATGTGTTGTCAAAACCAAAGAATATATGTGTGGTGGGTGTCAGACATAATATATAAAAGCCATTTTTTGAGCTTTTAGGTGAATTGGTTCCTGACAAAAATAGCAACTAGGACATTGTCCTATTGAGGCATCTGTCTATATAACCTAGTTATTTATTTATTTTATTTATTTTGCAGCCTAAATTCGGTGGAATGATAATAGACATAGTATCAAGAGATATAAAGACTCCCGAAGAGCAAGCAGAAGCTATGGATGCAGTCAAGAGCTCCATACTTAATATTGTGCTGATAGTTGTAACCGGGTATGTATGACCAACCTTTCTATCATCTTACTATGTCTGATATGCTTTGTTATGCCTCGGGATTTTCTTTTCACTTGTGTTTGTAGGGTTGTTTCTTTTTGAACGTGTAAAGTATTAGTTAATGTGATTTTATGAATCCTCAGTGTTGTTTGAATTAATTCCATGTGAGCATCATAGACAAACTTTTTCGGCATTTAATGTCTTTTACTTTCCTCTTATAGATATGGTATTTCTGTAGTTGCTATTATCAACATATAATTAAACTACTGCAAATATTTGCAAAAATCTTATTTGCATAAAAAGCTACCTGTTACTATGCAACTTGCAATTGGGTCAGGTACAAGGCTACGTCGGAATGATGTATCCATTAGACTCATGCTGCTCTTCTGGTTGACTTCAATGATGTTTTGTGCTGTGTTCCTTAATTTATACTGAATCTTTAAGCTAACTGTAGCTTTCCCTTCACTTGTTCTAGTTCTGTGTGCACTGCACTTCGAGCATGGCTATTTTCTGCCGCAAGTGAAAGAGTTGTTGCCCGTTTGAGGAAAAACTTATTTGGCCACTTAATCAATCAGGTGAACTCCCTAGCTATCCATCATATAATCCTGAAGCAATGCAAACTTTTAATCCTCATGCTCAATTTTTAGTTAGTCTTGTGAATTGTGATACTATTATAGAAGCTGTATTCATTGTGAAACACCATGAATGTTGGTTTAGACTTTGCAACAAAAGTCAAGGATTTCAAAAATGGCATTAAAACCTATGAAAGTGATTTTCCGATACGAGATTTCATTTCAAGTTCATCTTTTCATTTTTTTCTCGCGTAATCATTTGGGATTTAGCACAATTAGCATGGTGTTATAATGGTTCAACAGGAAATAGCCTTCTTTGATGTCACTCGAACTGGGGAACTTCTCAGTAGGCTGTCAGAAGACACACAAGTCATAAAAAATGCTGCAACAACCAACCTTTCTGAGGCACTCCGTAATGTAACAACTGCATTAATTGGCGTTGTCTTCATGTTTTCGTCATCATGGAAATTAACATGTAGGTAATTTAAGCCGAAGTTTTTCAAGTAGGGGTCTTTATTCCTGTAATATTCTCCTCATTTTTGCTTTTTCCTGTTCAGTGTTGGCTTTAGTTGTTATCCCAATCATTTCAATTGCTGTAAAAAAATTTGGGCGCTATCTTCGTGAACTTTCACATGCAACCCAAGCTGCAGCTGCAGTAGCTGCTTCAATAGCTGAGGTTTGTGAGTTATGTGTGTTTTATGTTTTCTTGAGGTCTCTTTTCCCCTTTTTGCAGATTTTTGAAGCCACTAATTTCGTAACTGATTGAATTCAAAACTGTATATTTTGGGAACACATATTTGATGAAAATAGGGAGGTTCTGATATCCGATTTAGACACTCTTACAATGCTGAAGCACAAAAACTGCAATAATATTGGGTGGTAAGATTGTTGTGTTGCTCAGAGTCTTAGGTAATCAAGTTTTGATAACTAAATACAGCTTTTGTTTGTGCATTGAACTGGTTATTAACTGAGATAAGAAATAATATGATGAGTCAATCTTCTAATCTGTGGACAGACTTGATGCAAAAAGATATTCATCTATTTTTCAAGAGTAAAGAACTTGATTGTTTTCTTCTGGTTATTGGAATTCCTTTTTTTCTCTATGTGTGTATGTACCTCGTAAAACTGATGAATTGAACACATTCAAGTACATCTTTTCTAAACTTTATGTTATAGGTTAGATCAGAAACTCTACTTAGTAAAAATAGAAGTATCTTTGAACTGCTATGTTGGATTCCTAATGCTTCTGTTTCATCCTTTTCTTTATTTGGCCATCTTTTTTAATTATAAAATCAAATGCAACTAGTAGATCGTCAATCTTGTTCTGTTGGTGATATTTTTTCCAAGTATAATTGATGTTTAGGAATCCTTTGGGGCCATTCGGACAGTTAGATCTTTTGCTCAAGAAAGTTATGCAATTTCAACTTACTCGGAGAAAGTTGATGAGACACTAGATCTGGGACTCAGACAAGCAGTGAGTGTCTCTCTCATGACCTGGGAGTCGACGATAAACTATTCCTCACGGTTTACTCTGTTTGATATTGCAGAGAGTAGTTGGTCTATTTTTTGGAGGACTAAATGCAGCATCCACTTTATCTGTCATTGTAGTGGTAGTCTATGGTGCATACTTAACAATAATAGGCTCCATGACTGCAGGCTCTCTTACATCCTTCATTCTTTATAGTCTCACAGGTACTTATTTTTATTGTTTGCTTATTTGCAAAATATAAAGCACTAGTACCGTGTTAGTCACTTGTGAAATTGATCTCCGCAATATTCTGCTTGTGATGATTCACTCAATGGTTCATCACACTTAATGTTCTATGCCTGAGCTTCCATGTGCTGGATACTACTTTTAAGTAGACAAGAAATGCCTGCTGCTTCCGAAGCTTCAAATTCCGACAATTACTCAGTCTGGCTATTAATTTTCTGCCTGCAGTTGGTTCTTCAGTATCTTCTTTGTCAGGACTGTATACGACTGCAATGAAAGCTGCAGGGGCAAGCAGGAGAGTGTTTCAGCTCCTGGATCGTATCTCAAGCATGCCAAAGTCTGGAGATAAGTGCCCCGTGAGGTTAGTTACTCTCTCTCTCACACATTTAAAATCTGGCTTACTGGATTTAGTTTCAATTGATAATTTGAGACAGGAACTAGTTGCCCTACCGGTCAGACATGATTTATTGTGGCTCAAGAGGTTGAAGAACTCTGTTATTTTAGCAGATGAAAAATGAAGTGTTCAGAGTAAGACTTGCATTCTTATTTCTATATATATCTCTATTTTAAATTGTACTGCTTGTGTTGGCAGTAATCCAGATGGGGAAGTGGAATTGGACGACGTTTGGTTTGCTTATCCTTCTCGCCCAAGTCACATGGTGCTCAAGGTAGTTTTTTTTTTTTTTAATTAAAGGAAAAGAAGCATTTAATTATGCTAATACAAGTAGCATTTAGTCAAGAATCACGTTGTCTTGTAATATACCGTTTGTTTCTCTTTATCTTTATTTTCAAGTACATAAATATTGTTTTGGCCCGTTTGTTTTATCCTTTCAATAAGCAGGACGCCATTCCCTTCCCAATAAGTAAAATCCAAACCAATATCGCATAAGACGTAGGATTTCAGTATTCCTGTGCTTTTGCGAATAAGTCCTGAGGAATAGAAAAGACAATTAAAATTTAACAGCCACCTGGATAAAGAGATGTAAAAGAATCTAAATGCTCGCCCCTTGAGACAAATTCAATGCAGTAATGCAGTATTGGCATGGGAGAGATGCAGGACTTTTAACAATATTAACTAATTCAACAATGTTCTCTGATAATCATACAGGGTATAACATTGAAACTGAACCCTGGTTCGAAAGTTGCTCTTGTTGGTCCAAGTGGAGGTGGCAAGGTAATATTAATTGCTAATTTTCCATCTTTTCTACCTTTCCTATTTTCCCTGAAACTCATTAATATATGTATGTATTTATCTGTAGAATTACTTGTTTATATCTTGCAGACGACTATAGCAAACTTAATAGAAAGGTTCTACGATCCTCTCAAAGGAAAGGTCCTGCTAAATGGGGTTCCACTGGTGGAAATATCACATGTGTATCTTCACCAGAAGGTACTGTGTTCTGATATTTGCTTAAGCACATAATTTATCATAGTAATCATTTTCAAGAATGATGGCAGATATAATGGTTAGCCATCCCTAGATAAAATTAATAGCTGTCATGGAGCTTATGAACTTCAACCTACAGAAGCTTTTTTCTTGAGGTGCAGGAAACATGATACAGAATAATTCAGCTCTTATTCTCACTTATACAGTATTCTTATAATTTTCAATTTCTTTCTGATATTTTCAAATGATTTTTTTTTCTGCTGCCAAGATTTGCATCCTAGTCCACATTACATATATAGATAAGTATTTTGTGGCATACCACAGCTTAAATTTTATGAGCTGAATATATAGCTATTGAATCTACCCTTGGTGATTCAGAATTTTTCTTCAGTAATTGTAAGGTTTAGTATGGATTTAAGATTTTATATATTTCTTTCATTAATATGTCCTATCGGCAGATTACACAATTGTTACGTCCTCTCTCTATCATACACAAACACATTTGTGTTTCTCTAGTCTCTGATTAGACTACGGTTAGCTTTTCTGAAAATATTTCTTAACACTCTTTCTTGTTCTTCTGTGATGCAGGTCAGTATAGTGAGCCAAGAGCCAGTTCTCTTTAATTGTTCTATAGAAGAGAACATTGCTTATGGATTTAATGGGAAAGCAAGTTTTTCTGAAATAGAAACTGTATCTGTATGTATTTACCCATCCTGATTTTTTTTTTCTTTCACAATATTTTACATGCTTACAAAAGTCTGACATTGCAGAAAATGGCTAACGCCCACGAGTTCATAGATAAGTTTCCAGACAAGTATAAAACAGTGGTGGGCGAACGTGGACTGAGGCTGTCTGGAGGCCAGAAACAAAGAGTGGCAATTGCTAGAGCACTATTGATGAACCCAAGGATTTTGCTATTAGATGAAGCCACAAGTGCCTTGGATGCAGAAAGTGAATACCTTGTCCAAGTAAGTTGGCTTCTTTTTACCAAAATTTTCATTAAGTTTTAGCAAGTTGTTTCTCATTACAAATTCAATTGGAATGGAAATGTAGGACGCAATGGATTCTCTGATGAAGGGTAGGACTGTTCTTGTGATAGCACACAGGCTGTCAACTGTTAAAAGTGCAGATGTTGTTGCTGTAATATCAGAAGGTCAGATTGCTGAAAGTGGTAGCCATGATCAACTTCTTAGCAAGAATGGCATTTACACTGCCCTTGTTAAGCGACAACTACAGGAACCCAAATCCGAACTCTAGGCATTTATTCTTTCAAAGAATGAAAAATGTTGCTTTAACGCACAACTCTTTACTCTTAATAAATAACAAAGAAATCATAGTGTCTCCGCCTGGATGCACATGGTTTTTAATGCAGTTCCATCCTGACTCTAAAAATTGTGATATCACACCATTCTACTCTTCATATATTCTAGAATTTCACCTCATAATGACCAAGGAATATAGATAAACTTTACATTTAATATTGGGGCTACTCAACCATTATAGTGTTTCTACTCTTTAATCATCACATTAGCTAGGGAAAATACGTCTGGTTATTGTACTTGATCAAATTTAAACATTGGGCGATTTTGATTTGGTAAAATTTAGTCTTTACAAGACTTTGATTTGTATTAAAATTGTATTCCTTAATGGATGAAATACTTTGCCTTTCATGAAGCGGAAAATTAAAATTTTGTTCATTAAAGGATATTTCCAATTAATAAGTACATGTTAATAAAAGATAATTAGAGGTAAGATCTATCAAATTAAAGTTTGATAGTCAAAAATTAAAATGACCAGATAGAGAGATCGAAAATACCATTTTGCCCACTCATTACTCATACAAGTCATAAAAGATTGATAATCCAGATACAACTCCAAGTCAAATATTCAGGCCCCCAGTGGTAGAACCCAGTTGAATGCATTGCATCTGATTTGGTATACATACACTTGAAGCAACATTATCACTTCAACAAGTAAAATTGGCCACTAGATTTGCAATTAAGAGGTTCTGTTATCACCTACATATTTATATGTTTTGTTAATTCACTCTTTAGCTAGTAAGTTCACTCAGAGTACCTCTAATAAAACATCAAGGGAAACTGTTGCCGAGAAAAAGAAAAAATGCAGTAAAAAGAAAATTTAATAAAAAAGAAGACTTTTTGAACTAAAAAAAGTTGACTTGTAACTTCGAATTACAGTCGCATTGACATGTCATGACTCATATAGCAATAGCCAGGCCAATAATCTCACCCTATTTGCAGTACTAACACGAGCGCAAAAGGACTGAAAATATACCTGTTGTTGACAAGAATCACAATCAAGAAATAAAAAATGAGGAAACTTTGGTATATATCTTATACTGGATTTTGAGAAACAAGCTTCAATTGAACATTCATGGGCCAAATATTTTGAAGCTCGAGAGGAACAAGACATCAAGTGGAGTTTGTTTCATAATAAAAATAAATACGATCTTTTGTAAAATCATTCAGTACCTTGGCATTTTAAAACTACAATACTGTCAAAACTTTTCCAATACACTTTGACCCTCTCTACTCTATCACAGCAACGACCCAGATCATATTTCCCAATACACTTTCTCTCTTTATGCGCCTTGGAAATACGTAACAATGATAAACAACTCTTAACGAATCGCCAATCCTTGCATTGCTTGTGATCCATCTTCAGTTATCTTGTTAGCTTGGATTGTGTTTATCACGTTTGTAATATTACTCTGCAAAACAACCATGAACGTCAATATCTTATTAAAAATATATATAGGAGTCTTTTCTGTGACTGTTTAGACATAATGGAAGTACACAACCACAAGACCATAAATAAACATTTGAAACCATGATTGAGCAAAATTTACCCGCCAAGTAGCTAGCTTCGATCTAAGTTCTGCCCACTGATTTTGTCCAAATACACGCTCAGCACAGCTACTGCACACATCACAAATTGGAAAAAAAATACGACTGGGTGAAATGTTGAAGCAGAGAAGCATAGTTTTATAATCAGAAGCAAGACCAAGAATTTACCTAACAATCACAACTTGATTCATCTGGTCCATTTTACAGTTGATTAACTTGGCAGTTATTGCCTTCACCACCCATAATTCCACCTCATCATCATTAATCTACAACAGCAGTTACATCCATACATGTATTAAAACAAAACAGCATGGGTGAAAGGAAAAAAAAAAAAAGCAAATCTAGAGGAACTAGAATGGTAAGCAAGCTTACTCGAAGAGTATCCTTGATAAGGGAATATGGAATTTGACCAGATTCATGAGAGGCAAGATCAACCAATGACATTAATCTCATCTTTGCTATACAATCTTCATGCATGAGACCTAGACCATGCAAGAAGTGTAATTAATATACAATGCAGAAACATTAGCTCCTCACGCAACCTATAATTTTTAGGGGAGAAGAAAACATCTACCATAGCTTTTCAGTAAAGCAGAATTTGCAGCCTGAAACTCCAAATAGGTATCTAGCCTCTGAGTAAGAAAGATATTCAATAGCTGATATGCCAAAGAAAATTTCCCATCCTTTTCCAATTGCCCCACAGCAGGCATATCTAGAAGGTCACACTACAATATAGCTACACAAATCAATCTCTGAACACCGATTTAACCAATACCCAACAAACACAATAGAGGATGCAAAAGGATTCATAAGTTGATGGCAACTACAAAAGCAAAGATCCATATTCATACGAAAAATGATAATAAAATGAAGTAATGGACAGAACAAGGATGACAAGAAAAAAATATATCACAAGTGCACTGTGGCCATCAAACAATTGAACTGCAGAACAAAAAATAGAGCCACAAAGCATATTACCATCAAATAATTGTTGGCTATTTATCATGATCATTTCATTTCAGACAAAAGAAACTTCAATAGATAAGCAGAAAAATTACCATGAGCAAAAGATTGAACAAAGGTTAAACTTTGATTTGGTCTGAGCAAGTCTAATTTACTTTAACAATTCTTTCATTTTGATTTTATCACTAATGCATACAAATATGGGAATTACCAAATCAGAATAGCCTAGGAAACCTGTTACGAGCTTCAAGGGGAAAATAGAAACTTATGAAATCTTCAAAACTAAACAATTCATACCTGAAACATGTCAGGCGCCTTAACAAATTCAATAATTGTGCGCACGGCTTCCTCCTTGGCTTCACCCATTGCAGACGCCTCCTCACCAGAAAAGGTTGCCAAGTACTTGGTCAGGAATTTGAAAGAATCCTTCGAGCTAAAGGTATAGAGAAAAAAGAATTGACCAAAGTCAAAAAATAATGTATTTAAAATGGCCTATAAAGAAAAAAAAATAATAATTCTTAGTTCTTTTAAGGGTTCCGATATTTACAGCCCTAAGGACTGTAAATAAAAGCCAATAAATTCCTATTATTAATGTTAATTTAGTTTTACAATACATAAAATTTATTGATACTTAAATATTTAAATACTTAAATGCATAGATTCAATAATATATTGTTATATTTCCAATACACATAAATACTTATTTTAGAATTAAGATTCTCTTTTTTGTTAAAAATATAAGAAAATATGTGAATAATTAATGCTTATATACAGCCTTAAGGCTCTATATATCATTTGCCTTCTTTTAAAGCAATTCAACTTTCACGCAGTTTATTTCCTATTTTACCTCTTACTCTCTCTTAGTACATTCGAAATGCTGAGAAATAGCTCCCTCTGATCCTTCACCTCAAGATTCCACTCTTTCAAGAAGCTATCAATCTTTTTCAAAGAAGGTATGACATGTTCCGCGACTTTTCCGGTCAAAGCCAAATTTAGGGCCTTCATATACACATAAAATCGGCCAAATGTATTCTCCAGAAGATTGTACAGATTGAACAAGCTGGTAAAAAGAGGAAGCATAAGGACTTTCAAAGTACACAAGTTAAAATTGAATTGATCATTTTTCAGCATTACATCTTTAATCGCAGTGCAGGCTTGTCAGTTGGTTGCTGCACAATTTTTCCACAAATGAGCTTCGTCATCTCCAGGGATTCATCTGGACTTTCAGCTTTGGTAACAAGATTGCAGATAACAGTGAAGATACACTCAAGATCTGGCATAGAAAATGGGAAACGGATTATGGTTACGAAATTACTACCAAGACAACTAACTGGGAAAACAAAATTTCAAATAAATGCAACATCTTTAGAGTAAGCCCTCAACAACATTGTCATCCATTGACCAGGTAGCTACTCTCAATTAAAATATGATGTTTTGTAATTCACAATAACTAAACAAACGCAGTTCCTGAAATGAAACAAGACAAATCTTATTGTTTATTTTAGACAGCATATGAAGAACTTCATTAAGGAGCATAATCCATAGATGGAAAATACAGCTTGTATAAAGTAGTTCTATTGCTTTGTATCTCTCCATGTACAAGGAAACAGCCTTTAACTAACTCAGAGAAAAGGCTCCATATATCTCGCCTTCAGCAATGGCTACCTTGTTAATTGTTTCTAACTCCAATCAGTGCATATATTTCCAATTATTGGAGAGAATGAAAAAGAAGAAGAATCCGGCAGGCCAAGAATTAGAATCCGGCAGGCCAAGAATTTTAACCACAAATCCACAAGTATCAAATAATATCCATAATTGAATAGGTAATGGGGAGCAGGGGAATCAAGAAGCTTTAAATCTATACCATCACAAATAAGAAAACTACCTTTCTCTGAAACCTTAGAGTTAGAGAACACCAAGTCAGCTGAAGTGAGCATTAAAGAGGCCAAGTCTAACCATCTGCACCGCACCATACATTCTGAAGCCTCCACACAAAGCCTAGAAACTTGTTGCTCTGCAAACTACCAGCAACCAACATACAGCCAAACTTCAGTAGATTGTATTAATCTGGAACATGTCTAATTTAGCATACTTCGTAGGTTGCTTTTTCTTTTTCTATAACAAAAAAACCTTTTCACCATGCTGTAAGATTACCATGTCAAGTAGGGAAAATAATTGTTTCATGCTCGCCCAAGCAGAGTGGTTCCTAACACTAAGAGCACAATTTTCTAAAATATGTTTTATATTTTATTATCTGACTTCAGATAAGAGCATTTGTGTTTCCCAACCATGAGCAAACACTTATCCAAAATCCAAATCAACTGAAAAAAATGCATCATTTCCGTTAAGTCAGTAACAGTGAAATTAAGAACATAAGTACATCAGTTGAGTTGTTAAAAATACGATTTGATGAACTCGTAACCTCGATCTGATAATCGCCAATAAACCCCTCCACAAATTCAAAGAAGTTGTTAAAACTACAAAACAAAAGGGCGACTAATCGAAACTTTTCCTACTAATATTCCTATATGATAACAAATCGCACAGTAGTTAAAGATGAATACCTCGGGACCAGCGTCGGCCCAGGCAAGCTCAGAGGTGAAGCGAACAACGGCGAGGGCCGGATCTTCTTCGGACGTAGGAACGACGGTCGTCATTGCAAGAGCTATCTGCACCGCCGGGGTAATTTGAAATTAGGTCCTGCTGCAGATAGAGAAGAGAGACGGAGCCAAAACCCTAGCTAGAGGATCTTCAGTTGGATGGCTGCTGATGTGTATTTTGTAAAAAAAAGAAAATTCTCTTTTCTTTTACAATTATATTAACGGTAATTATATTAATGGTTTCTCTAATCTAATAAATAATAGTAAAAGGTTAAGGTGTAAAAATAATTCTAACGTTTTCGGGGCGTTTGGTATTCTATTGGGATAGGGATAAGGATAAATGTTGGGATATGGACAAGGATAAATAGTTGGGATAAGGATAAAAATATAATTCGAGAATTATTATTCGATGTTTGGTACGTAGGATAGGGATAAAATAATACATTTTACTATTTTCACCTTATTTAGACTACATAACATTAATTTGAGGGATAAGATAGACTTTTTCATCCTATTAAAATCGCAGGAGCTTATCCCACCTCCTTATACCACCCCCCTCCTAGGTATAGGATTTGAGGGATAAGAGACTTATCCCTCATCTGTCTCACTCTTCTATCTCACAAACAAACGCGGGATAACTTATTTCGTGTTTTTTATCTCTATCCCACCTCCTATATCTCTCCTAACAAACACCCCGTTTGGGGTTATAAGTAATTTTACCCCTAACGTCTAAAATGGTGCAATTTTACGCCTAACGTCGGAAGCCAAAAGCAATTTTACTTCTAACATTGATAAATTTGATCAATTTCAGACATTATTATAAAACACATATATTTTTGTTTCTTATTCTGCACCAATTTCATAACAATTTGTTTTGAACAAATGATTGTATGTTTTTTATAATTTAATAATAGAATTGGAGATTAATATTTATAAACTCGGTGAATTTTTTGAATTTTTTATCTAATCCATACAAAAAGACGGTATATTTTTCTTTCACATCTCAACATATGTTTGTGATTTGTTACTGATAAAATGACGTACGTGTCAAGTGCAAATGACAAGATTCGTGACCAAGAAGACAGTTTGATGAATTATTTCTCAAATTGACTCAATTTATTAATGTTATGAATAAAATTACTCTTGGCTTCCAACGTTAGGGATAAAATTACTTCTGACCCAAAACGTTAGGGATATTTTTGCATCTTAATCCAATAATAAAATTAACAATGTGATATTAAATCGATGAAAATTGAATGAAAATTTTTAAATAATTAAGTACATTAATATAATTTTTTCAAAAAAAAGAAACTAATGTAATTATAAGTTTGTAGTAAAAAATAGGAAAAAGTACGAAAAAAATGTTTGTGGTTTGCCCAATTTGCAAACAAAGGCATGCGGTTTAAAAGTTCGCAAATAAAGGTCTATGGTATGTTTTATTTACAAAACAAAGTATTAGAATTACACATTTAAGTTGTAATTACAAACAAATACATTTTTATCTTAATAAAAATTATATTTACATATCAACAAAATGTAACTCCCCAAAAAAACAATTTTCTAAATCGAAACAATAAATAGTATGGTGGAATTTTACGTTTTTTACTAATCTTACAGTTTATGAATTAAATCGATATTTAAGTTCACTTTACATAGTTGAAAAATGCTCTTATTGTCATCGATTACTTAAAAGTTTAATTTTAAATACCTTGTTTTGTAAAAAAAGTATACCACGTACCTCTATTTGTAAACTTTTAAACTACGGACCTCTATTTACAAATAAGGTAAACCACATGCATTTTTTTTCGTACTTTGCCCTAAAAAATGTAGAGATGTGGTTTTGAAAATTGTATTTTTTGTATTCTATTTCACAATATATTACGATATTTTTCCTAAAATGTCGTTTTTCAATATTCCTAACTAACAAACAATATATAAGGCGGGATGGAATGAACCCAGAAGGCACATCAGCCCATCAGAAATCCGACATTCCAGCTACTACAGAGTCAGTTTCTTATGAAGCATTAACAGATAAAACTTCCTCTCCCATGACTCCGACGGCGGGGCCTGAAATCCAAGCCCGCCAAAGCCTATGAAGTGTTTATCCTGGAACTGTCGGGGCATGGGGAACCCGCGTGCAGTTCGATCTCTGGGAGATCTCATTCGAGCTCACAACCCCAAAATTATATTTTTATCTGAAACGTTGGTTTGCAGAAATCGGATAGATTGGTTATGTCGCAAGTTTAATTTTAGTGGAAGCTTTATTGTAGATTGCGAAGGCAGAAGTGGTGGGTTGGCGCTACTATGGAAAGAGAGTGATATAATTTCCATAAAAGGCTTCTCGACTCATCAATAGAGGCGGTTGTTCATACTCCGGGGATGGAGGATTGGAAGCTAGTGGGTTTCTACGGTTTCGCTGAGAGAGCGAGACAACGGGACTCTTGGCTCTTGGCTCTTATTACGTGAAGTAGCAAGCAGGTCTCAATTGCCATGGTTGGTAACTGGTGATTTTAACAGCATTTTTTGACAAGAAGAAAAGAAAGGCAGCCCGTGTTATCCAAATCACTTGATGAATGCTTTTCAAAGAGTGATCTCTGACCTGTCCCTAAACGAATTAATTATGGTTGGTAGCTCTTTTACATGGGAACGCAGTCGAGGCACTGGCCACTGGGTTCAAGAGAAATTAGACAGGATGCTTGCATCTCCGAACTGGATGGACTGTTTCTCGGATTACAACTGCAAAATGCTCCCAGCAGCGTACTCAGACCACACGCCCTTGTTTATTAACCTGAAACCTGTTCGACTGAATCGTGGCGCGTGCAAATTTAAGTTTGAGTCCGCCTAGCTGAGCGAGGAAGGTTTCGACGAGTTAGTAAGACAGAAGTGGGGGGAGGGCGTACGGGTTCTATTTTGGTGAAGTTGTTGGCATGTTCTTCTTCTATGGAGCAATGGGGAGGTAATTTTCAAAAAAAGTTCCAGCGAAAGATAGAAGGGTGTAAGAGGTGCATTAATTGGCTGCAAAACATAAACGATCCGGGATCTATTGCTCAGCTTTTCCAAGCAAAACGGGACCTGAATCACTAGTGAGAAGTGGAGGAAATTTTCTGGAAGCAGAGGTCCAAAAAGTTATGGTTAAAAGGAGGGGATAGAAACACCAGGTATTTTCATGCATGCATAAAGGACAGGAGGACGCAGAATCAGATCCTTCAATTGCGTGGCGAGGATGGTGTACTACAAACGGACGTCAATATTATGGGTAATATCATTCTCTCGTATTTTAATAATTTGTTTGCTGCCCCGAATGACCAATCCTATGATTCCGTTAATGTGGTACAGTCGCTTGTCACTATAGAGGCAAATCAGCAGTTAATCTTAAATTTTGTAATTGAAGAATTTAAGGCTGCAGTGTTCCAAATGCAGGCTGACAAATCCCCGGGCCCTGACGGCTTAAACCCGGGGTTCTTTCAGCACTATTGGGATATAATTGGAAATGAAGTGTTCTTGGCCTATAAGGATTGGCTTGAAAGGAATGAGTTCCCCCCAACACTAAACGACACTATTATCATACTTATACCAAAGTGTGATAATCCGGAACAGATGACAGATCTCCGTCCTATATCTCTCTGTAATGTCCTGTACAAGATTATAGCAAAAGTGCTAGCCAACTTACTGAAACGGCTCCTACCAGACATCATCTCAGAATCTCAATCAGCTTTTGTGCCAGGTAGATTCCTAATTGATAACGTATATATTGCTTTTGAGTCCATACATCATATGAAGAGGAAGAAAAGGGAAATATCGGGGGAGGTAGCACTGAAGATAGATATTAGCAAGGCCTATGACCGTGTGGACTAGGGCTTTCAGAAGACCGTGATGATAAAAATGGGGTTTCATAGCAAATGGATTGATTGGATCATGTTATGTGTTACAACGGTAACCTATACTGTGGCAAGTGGAGGTGTGAATACAGGCTCGATCAGTCCAGCAAGAGGTCTCCGTCAGGGGGATCCTCTCACCCCTTATCTGTTTATTCTCTGCTTTGAGGTGTTATTTAGGTCAGGCTGAAACGGCAGGAAGGCTGCATGGGTGCAAAGTAAGACGGGGAGCCCCTAGTGTTACCCACTTATTATTCACTAACGACAGTTTCTTGTTTTTCCAGGCTAACACTGATGAATGCAAGGTAATTACTGACATCCTTGCAGAATATGAGGCAGCTTCCGGCCAGGCAATAAATCATACGAAATCAGGAATCTTTTTTAGTTTCAATGTTAAACCGGATGTGAGAGCAGCTATCAGCGACGCCCTCAGGGTCCATACCCCGCTAAACACCGGACGTTATCTAGGTCTGCCTTCACTAATAGGGAGTTCGAAGAGCGATGTTTTTGGTTTTCTAAAAGAACTGCTGCAAAAGAGGTTCAGAAGTTGGATCTATCGGTTTCTGTCAATGGCGGGTAAAGATGTGCTTTTGAAGTCTATTGCACAGGCTATATCAACCTTTTGCATGAGCACGTTTCTAATCCCTCGTTCTATTTGCGAGGACCTCCAAAAAATGATGAACTCATTTTGGTGGGGTTCGAATGAGAATGGGAAAAAGAATATTCATTGGTTCAGATGGGATAAGCTCTGTGCTTGGAAAGACAGAGGTAGTCTAGGATATAGGGAGCTGCATGATTACAACGTCTCCCTACTGGGTAAGCAATGGTGGAAACTCATCCATAATCCACAAAGTTTGGTTAGCCGAATATTTAAAGCAATATACTTTGCAGATGGGGCTTTCCTTTCTTCTGAACTAGGAAACAATCCTAGCTATGTTTGGAGGAGTATGTGGAGTGCAAATGAAGTTTTATCCCTAGGCTTAACATTGAATGTGGGCACGGGTGCAGCAATTAATGTCTGGCAGGAGCCTTGGTTACCAACTGCACCTAATTTTCGTGTTCAAACTGACTGTGTGCAGGGGCTTGAGAACTTAACAGTGAAAGATTTGATGATAGAGGGGTCCAATGGCTGGGACTTAAGCAAGCTGAATGCAACCTTTCCACCACAAGAGATTGCTCAGATCAAGAAGATGGTGGTACCCTACACGACTCGAGCGGATAGGCTAATATGGCATTACACCAAAAATGACATTTATTCTTTGAAGTCTGGATATCACCTCTTATCTGATAGAAATAGACCAGTTAGTCTGGTCCAAAACAGAAGATGGATTGGCCTATGGAGTCAGAAGCTTCCTCCAAAAGTAATGTTCTTTCTTTGGAAATTATGTTCAAAAGTGCTCCCAAGCCGCTAGCGATTGGAGAACAAATGTGTACAGATCCCAGCCACGTGCCTTCATTGTCCTGCAGACATCGAATATGACTTTCATATATTTTTGGGCTGCCCTTATGCAAGGGCTTGTTGGTCGGGGGCGGGGCTGCAGGTTCCGCAGTGTGATGAAGAAGAAGTGGGCGACTGGTTCCTGGAAATGTGCGAAATGTAGGATGAAGTTTTGGTTGCAAGGATGACGATGATCCTATGTGGAATATGGCAACAGCGTAATAATCTGTTATGGAATGGTTCCGCTTTACAGCCAAGTGTCGTGATGAACCTAGTTCTCGCCTTTCTCGCGGATTAGAGTCATGAGCGAGAAGTATCAATACACCAGCAGCCCCAAGGGATTTTTAGGCCTGAAAGAACCCAGGTAAAATGGAGTCTTCCTACTGTAAATCAAGTAAAGTGCAACCTGGATGCATCGATCTTCAAAGAGGAAGGAAAGTGTGGATTTGGGGCTGTTCTACGGAACCACACTGGGAAGTTTATCGCTTTGCACAGTAGTGTGTACGAAGGAGAGGCGGATGCTCGATTGGCAGAAGCAATCGCGTTACGACAGTGCCTATCATGGGTGAAATCGATGTAATTACACAACGTGATTTTCGAAATCGATGCCCAGAGCATGGTTCAGAGTATTGCATCTAGACCACCGGACTGCTCAGATTTCGGATTGATTATCGAAGAGTGTCGTGAAATTTTAAGTACTAGACCAGAGTTTACTGTGTCATTTGTTCCAAGGTTAGCGAACGGAGTCGCGCATGCTATTGCTCACAAAGCTCTTTCCGATGCTAACTCTTTCGTTTCGTTTAGTTTTCTACATTGGCTTGAAAGTGCGTTTTGTAAGTATTACATTTCTCATTAATAAAGCTCTCTGTTTCCTCAAAAAAAAAAAAAAAAAAAAAAACAATATATAAGTGTGTACTAGTCAAAACAATATTTTCTCATTGTTCCTATCTAAATAAACATTTTGGTAGATATAAAATTGATTTTCTTAAAAGATCATAAAGATGAAAAATGTGATTTCATATTAATTTGAACTCACTTGTTAGTTAGTAATGGTCTCGGTTTAATCCTTTCTGATTCATAATTTAGATCCCTTTTATTTTCCTAGTTTTTTTAGAAGTTATTTTCCTGGTTTTAATTTGACCATGGTTCATTTAAATTCACCTTAAATGCATTCCTCTATATTTTTATTTGATTTTCACTATTTCGACCACTTCAATTTGACCCTGCATTTATTAAAAAAATTCAATAAAACCCCTTCATTTTATAATTTCACCCCATTGATTTGTTTATGTTTCAATGTAGCCCCCTGTTCATTATCATTTGCCTCAATTAGTAGACCTGGCAATTATCGTGTTCGAGTCGTGTTCGTGTCGTGTCATTTCGGATTCGTGTCAAAAAGACTAAACCCAAACCCAACCCAAAAACTTTCGTGTCAAAGTCGTGTTAACCTGTTCGGGTTAGTGTCAATTTCGTGTCGTGTTTTTGGATTACATGTAATTTAGTTATGCATATATATTAATAATAACTCTTAAAAATATAAGAAGATATGGTACCGTTTTTAAACATTTTATATAGTATGTTAACACTAATTATCGAAAAGTTCGATAATATCATGTTAGAGGGTCATGTAATGTGTTTATAACAATTTAGGAAATTCAAATCAATATTTGCAATTAATAATTATAATTTTATTATCTTTATTAATAAAGTGACATAAAAAATACGAGAGAATATAACAATAATTTCCAATATCCGTGTCATTTCGTGTCGTTTTCGGGTTCACATATCAACACTAACCCAACCCAAAAATTTGCGTGTCAGTTTCGTGTCAACCCAAAAATGACCCATTACCTATTAAGCTCAACACTTACACTAAAAATCCGTATCGTGTTCGTGTCGTGTAATCGGGTCGTGTGTCATTTTGCCACCTCTATCAATTAGGCCCTCACCGTTTTAGAAATTCACTCATTGTTGTTTTCTAACCTCAATTTCACTCTTAAATGTCTAATTTCACCATTAATTCCACACCTTTTAACTCTTTTATCTTTATTTTTCAAATCAAAAGTGAATAATTAATTGATTTATCGAATTGATTAGCTCATTAAATGTAAATGATTAAATCAATCTATTAAAATGACTAAGGTAGGTAATCGAAACGATTAAATTGATCAATCAGTCAAAAAAACCTTCAGTTAATTTGATCAATTAATTAACCAATCAACGACTTAATCAAGTATACTACCATATTAATCTTAATATAATTTTTTAAGTATTTATTTTTGCATTACGTATTTATTTAAATTTATCTTATGTGACTCATCATACATTTTACCATTTTTACCATTTCATTCTTCTATTCTTACATCAATTTTTTTTTTTGTCAAACTACTAAGATCACCATAGTAACTCGATCATGTAAATAATCAACAAAAATCTTCATTAGAACTATATATATGTTATATATACATATGAAAATTAAAAAAAAAATCGATTTATTCGAAATGTTATTTTGGATTTAATCAAGATCCAAATCAAAATGGAAAATATTATTTGAATAATTTCATTACGCGTTAAAAAAATCTTTAGTTAAAATTCTTTTATTTTTCACGTGTATGTTATATACGTGAATTAAAATAAATAACATCGTGCTTATGTCATACGTACGATTCAAAATTAAAACAAGCTAATCTTAAATGTTATCTTAAATTTAAATAGGACAATTCAAATCGGCATGAGAACATCATTTGAATAATTTCAATAGTTAAATATCCTTATTTAAAATTCATATTTATTTCCATATATGTGATATATGAGAATCAAATTGAATTCTAAATTATTAAATACGTTTACGCTTATGTTATATGTATAATCCCCAATTAAAACGAACCCTAAATCCTAAAGCTTCACAAAAGAATCGCACAAATACCCGCCTTACAAATAGCAAACACGTAACATCATATGATAGTGCTGATTTATTCGATGGGGTAGGGTAAGATTATGTCTCTTCCGTTTATGTAACCAGAAAACAAACTCAAAACTCTTCTCATGCCATCTTTACCCAAAACCAAATGACACATAGTCAATTAAAGCAGATCAGGTGTCCAATCATGCCCACAAGTAACAATGATTGGTGGTGGCTCTAACGTAAGAAGGGAAAAAATGCATTTCCAAGCTGAAAAGTCTATAGCTCGTCTCGCGTCCCTGTAGGCTCAAGGGTACGACAATTGTGAAGTACCCTGAGTGGTTAGCGGATATTGTGCATGTGGGTAATAAGGATGGAAGAGTTTGACTATAAAGATCTAAATAAAGCCTATTTGAAAGACGACTATTCCGCTTTTGTATATTAATGTTTTGATAAACATCGTAGCTAGAGCCGCAGTGTACTCATCTATTTATAGGTTTTTCGGATATAACCAGTTTTTATGGATATACTTTATAAGCTGAAAACAACATTTATCATAGAATGGGAGAATTACTATTATATAGTTATGTTGTTTAGGCTAAGTAATGTTGGTGCCACCTGCTAAAGGGTGTCACAACAACTTTGTTGCATGACATGATCCATAGTGAAGTAGAGCTTTATATGGACGACTTGCTCATTAATTTTGTTACCGAATAAGAGCACAGAGATGTCCTTGACAAGTTCTTAACACATATTGGAAAAGGTATAACCTCCATTTGAAACCGAAAAAATGAGTGTTTGCAGTAACCTCTGGAAAACTTTTGGGACATATTGTGATTAAAAAAGGAATTGAGATGGATCCCAACAAGATCAAAGCTAACAAGGAGATGTTAACTAAAACTAGAAAAAGAGGTTTGGATCTTCTTAGGATCATTGTAGTATGTGAGCATATCCATATCATGGCTTACCACAATTTGTGAACCTGTCTTTAAATTTTTAAATAAGCAACAACCAATAAAGTGGAAGGATTAGTGTCAAATTGCATTTGATCGAATCAATAAGTATTTGATAAAGCCACTAGTCTTAAAGCCTCCGACACCCAAAAAGCCTTTGATTTTGTATTTATCAATTGAAGATGATTTTGTGGGAGCAATGTTGGTATATGAGCAAGATGATAAGAGTGAAATGAAGTTTACTACTTCAGCGATAAGTTACTTGATTATGAGACGAGCATTGTTAGAATTCTTGGAAAACCAACCAATTGAGTCAGGTTATGTAGAAAATATATATGAGGCTTCTTTATGTATGAGGCTTCTTTCTTGGTAGGAAAGCTCTCAAGATGGTTGGTTTTGTTGTCAGAATTTGACATTGAATATATCACTAATAAAGTCAATATGCGACGAGATAGAGTTCTTGGAAACCAACTAGTTAAGTTAGATTATGTAGAAAATATGTGGTATCCTGATGAGTAGTTGAATGTGATTGAAGTAAAACGGTGAACCATGTTTTTTGATAGAGCGGTGAATAAAAAGGAAGGAGGGGTAGGAGTGATAATCGTTACCCCTGATGATGAGATAATTCAATTATCTAAAAGACTATACTTTCCCATGACAAATAATGCAACCGAGTATAAAGCTTGTATTTTTGGGATGGAGACCCTTATCAACTAGGGTACACGATGTGAAGGTGATCAAATATTCCCTATTGATTGTTCGACAAGAACAAGAACAATGGGAAGTTTGTGAGGAGAGCCTTAAACCTTATTCTGAAATGCTTTGGGAAAACCGTGTATGGTAGTTGTGAGTTCAAGTATATGGTAGATGGTTGACGTGTTAGCCACTCTCTCTTTAGCATGGGACGGCCTAGAAAATGAACTAATTGACCCAATTATTGCGGTAACATCTAGACAAACTTACTATGAATAATTTGAAGTTTTGACTATGGCATTAGAGGAGAACTTTGGTTCATGATATCTTGACTTTCTTATAAACATGTAAATACCCAGAGAATGGAGAAAAGTCAGATAAAGAAGCCATCAGAAGGCTATTAGCTTAGTTAGAATATTTGAGGGAAAGTTATTCAAAAGAATGGTTGATAGAAGTAGGAAAAGTCATGGAAGAGATTCATGCACAACAGTGCGGGCCACACATGTATGGTTCAACCTTGGTGAAGAAGGTTATTATGCAAGGATATTTGTAGCTCACAATGCAAATTGATTGTGTAGAATGGGTGAAAATATGTCATGGGTGCCAGATATACGAGACCAAATCCATTCCATTCAAATAGAGCTTTAGAATCTCATCTCACCATGGTCGTTCACGACTTGGGGATTGACATCATAGGTGAGTTTCACCAGTTAGCTTCAAATGGATATAAATTCATTATAGGCGCGGTTGATTACTTTTCCAAGTGGGTAAAAGTTGAATCATTCACCAACATTGATGCTAAGAAAATGGAAAGGCTCATAGTGAGAAATAACTTTGTTTGGTATATGGGGTTCCTCATTGGATCATTTTTTATAGTGGAGTATAATTTCAAGTGGCCACCATGAGTTTGTTGGAACATCATATGATTAAACATCACAGTCCCCACCATAAACACGTAAGGCCAATAGAGTTATTGAAGGAGCAAACAAGTCTATCAAGAGTATCCTATAAAAAATTATCAAGATTAGGCAGAGAATCTCCTATTTGCCTTATGGGGATATAAAATGAATATTCAGACTTCGACGAATGAAACTCCCTATTTATGGTTTACAAGATGGAGACAGACTTACCAATTGATGTAGAAGTTCAATCCTTGAGACTTTTGATGGAAGCATAACTACTAGAGGTATAATGGTGCAACAAATATATGATTGATTGACTTTGATTTATGAAAAAAAGATGAAAGCCTTAGATAAGTTGCAAATTTACCATCGAAGAATGGTGAATACATACAATAAAAAGGCTCGACACTAGAAGGTTATTGTAAAAGAACGGGACTTAGTTTTGAATAATCTTAGGTTGACACGCTTATATGGTGAAAAAGGTGACGTCCAATGGAGTGGTGAAGATTATGAATATAGACGGAAATGAGTTCATAGACCCTATCAACCGAGATCACTTTATGTATTATTATGTGTTGAAAAAGGCATCCCATCCGAATTAAATGGCTAATAAGAGTCAAAATCTCTTCCTAAATTGAAAACCTAAAAGGGGCAGTCTATGTTAGACAAATAATTACTTTTGTTTTAAGAATGTTAGATTCTTAAGAAAATAATCTATCTGTCTTAAGAATGTTAGATAAACTATTACGTCTGTCTTAAGAATATTAGATGTGATTAACCAAAAAACAAAACGAACACAGAAAACATACGAACAATAAAACTAGAAATTAAAAGGAAAGAGTTAGACAAATCTGAGGCCTGTATTAGCAGTTTCCTTAAGACAGATGTTGTCGCTATTGACAATCGACTCCCAGGATACAACAGATTACGCAAGCAAACTCAAACCGTGTGTAGGCTCGTTATCACCGGAGTAGGAAAACAAGACACTATAAACTGACAGAGAACATAAACATTCAGAGAATATTTATTTTATCAACAGTATAGACACTAGTCACTGAATTTGATAATTCCATTCTATATAAATAGAACTCAAAGGATATGTCTTCTTCACGAACGAACACGACTGTATACGGACAAACACGACTGTTCATGAAAGGAGGTGTTTGTTGGTATTTAAATTAATATATAATTTTATTCAAAATTTTCCAACAATCCCCCACATGAATAAAATTAGAAACGAGACGATTACGATCAACGTGTGATAACTTTCTACAGAAGATATCTGCATAGGATAGGTAGCTAATGTGCCTTGAACCTTCCCTTGTGAAAATATATTTACTTTACTGGTTGGCTAGTAGACGTGATGTCTTTGAACTATTCTGTTGTTTGTGTAAACAATGATATACCCCACACAGATATCAACATAACATGATATAGGTTCTCATGGTCATGTTCGTTATGGTCATGAACATCGCCTGGTTCTGCAAGAGTTTAAGAGAACCAGGCCCCACTAGTGTCCATCAAAGCGACCCCACTTCACTCAACATAGGTGATTTATTTGCTCAGAATACTGACGCACAATGTATCATTAAAAGCATATAGCTTAACCTTTTTCTCGTTGGTGTCACTGTTTACACATAGGAATGGATGAGGGTTTAACCCCCATAGTGAACGCGCAAGGTTTATGCAGTTAGGTTGTCCCTTTGAACCTAGATCTTGGGATCTCCAGTCAACTAGGTAGGGTTTTCCTTCACATAACGCCTCTTCTCTATGGGCTTTAGTCTCATTCCTTTCGATGATTTTTCAATTTGATCTCGGTTTAACCTTTAGGTTAGCGGACCCGCTGTGTTATCCTTTGATATTACAAAATCAATTAGAATAACACTCGTTGAGATCAATTGACTAATGGTGTTATTGCACGGAAGCTTTTCTACCCGAGTTTATCATTTAGAAGCTTTTTATACCGCATATTCACCAATTGACACTACACCATAGATGGTCTGTTGCAACACCAAGCAAGTGTTGGCTAAAGTCGTTATTGTGTTGCTAAAGAAGTTTTGGCAACAGTTTTTGTCAAAAAAGAGAGTTGCTTTTTCGCACGTTGCTAAAGATGTCTTAAGCAACATATTTTCACATTTTTACCAACATCGATACAAATGTTGCTATACGTATCTGTGGCAACACTTTCCTATCCTGTAGCAACTTAAATAAAAGCGTTGCCTAAATTCTAGAACAGGCAACACTATTATCGAATAAAATTATAAGCAACACTTTTGTACTTTCTTGCAACAAGTTTTTATGCAACATTGTTTTTTAGTTGCAACTCTTTACAGATAGAATTGCAACAGTTTTTAATTTAACATTTTTTTTTGTTTCAAGCAACTCTTTCATATACAATTTGCAACATTTTTTAATTTAACACTTTTTAATTTAACACTTTTTAATTTAACATTTTTTTAGCAACTCTTTTATGTTTTCATAGCAACACTTTGTGTTTGAAATTTTAACGGTTTTTAATGTAACACTATAATATATGCAGCATAATCTTTAACTCGTGCAACGCTAAAAATATTAAAAGAAATTTTTGAGTTTAAATAATAGCATAAAAAAACCCTTAATTGCAATTACAAACCCTTAACAATGAAATTTAAAATTCTCAAATGATCCAAAACACATGATAAAAAGTATAATAAAGTCATAATGTAACCTATAAAAAAAGACAATAGCATTCTCATTTTCATTTGAAATGCCACCATATATATCCTCAATATCAATGTTGAGAATGAGATTAACTTCTACCAATTTGTTTATGATTAATGTCAAGCTCTTCCTCACTTTCTGATCCACTTGTTTCATTTTCTCTTCTTCAAACAGCTACAAGAAGAGTGCGGCTCAGCTCATTTACAGCCCTAGTCAAATTAGAATTTTCACCTGCCATATTTCTTCGTCTGTATGGTCCGAAAAGGGGTCCAGGTTGTACCGGACAGAGCCAACAAAAAGAGTTGGTTCCTGTGGATGATTGCCAAATGTGATCTTAGATCGTGAAGCCCAATTGTGGAAATGTCAATGCCATCTGTAACTATTTTTCCTTCTGCAGGCTCAACCAGACGAAACAAGGCACTAATGAGAGTTGTTTTTCCACTTCCAGTTCTTCCAACTATCCCAATTTTATGTCCCCGGGGTACTATCCCCTCTTTGCCGACCAAAAAAAAAAGCACAAACGAAGTGATCAAATAAAGGAATGGCCACAAATAGATGATTCTGATACCTGCAATTGTGAGCTTATGTAAGCCATGGGAATAATTACAAACAAGACTGGCCAAGTAAGAAAAGCAAGTGCAAAATTTGAGTACGAGGTGAGGATAATGCCTACAGTTATCATTCTGTAAGCAACCTCAATGTCAATGATTCTCAAATCAAATGACACCTGCAGAAAAAAAAATCAAAATAATATTGCCCTTCACTGGAACCAGCTGTGTTCTTGTGTGCATTTACAAGGTCTTGAAATTCCTGACTGGAAGCCATCAACTCTTCATAAGTGGCTTGTCTTATTATTTCTCCACCAGACATCAACTGTTAGAAAATCATATTTATATGACATTTGCTATATATTGTTTAAAGTAACATTCAAATGGAAATGTCAGCCTGTAGCTTGAAAATGGGGGAAGCTAACCAAAATAGAATAGAAAGCTGGAAGAAAGTCGACTTGGTGTGTGACAAGTAGCATTGTCTTCCCTGACAAAGCTCTGAGGACATATTCCTGCAATAATGCAAGCTTTCTTACATAAGAACACATTTCCAGTAAATCAGATTACTCACAAAAGGATGTATTGTACTATACATTGAATAGGAAAGTTGTTGTATGTGCATCCACTACACTGAACGGATCATCCAAGAGATATACATCAGCATCCTGATACAATGCACGCGCGAGTTGGATGCGTTGTTTCTGTCCACCTAAAAGAAAATTTCTATAATACAGTAGAATAAAACTCAAGTCCACGAGCTCTAATGGTGTCATCTATATCTCCATACAGAGAAACTATTAGTCCATATGAATTTAGGGATACAATTAAGTCTTGAAACCATAACTTCATTCAGTATATCATTTAAATGGCAATTACCAATCTAGATTTCTTGATGCTGTCAGGTGAAAGCTTAACTACACAATTAGGCTGTTCATCAACAGAGGAGCTAACTTTTGCTTTTAATTTAGTTTTCACTTTCTTCTTTTTTTCCAATTTTTTCCCTGCATTACATATAAACATAATCTCAACATAGCATTTTATGCCAGTTAAAAACATATGTGGAAATTTTGGAAATGAGAGTTAAAAACATGGATCATATATGAATTTCATCAGGTATATTACACCTATGGCTCCTGAACTTTGGACTTATTTTCATTATGGTTTGTGAACTTCAAAACTAGACATTATGCCCATGAACTTTGCACTCTACTTATTTTCATTATGGTTCGTGAGTCACATGCAATTAACAACATTACAATTCAGGGGCTTAGATGTATTTTACTCGAAAACAAATGTACAGTTTAACAAATGAACTTACCAAAGTCAGAGTCAGAGTCAGATTCTTTTGCTCCTTGAGGAATTTCCTGCAATTCATGTCTGTTTATGAATGATCATCCACAACCATTAACGAAATTACTAAGCATTGAGTAGGTACTCACCAGCTGAGATTTTCTTAGCT
Organism: Euphorbia lathyris; assembly: GCF_963576675.1. Lineage (NCBI taxonomy): Eukaryota > Viridiplantae > Streptophyta > Magnoliopsida > Malpighiales > Euphorbiaceae > Euphorbia > Euphorbia lathyris. Next base: position 97,460,755 of record NC_088910.1, read on the forward strand.
CGGAAGCCTTAGTATTGGCATTACTCTGAATTTTGAGCTCCCTTATAACCTCCGGATGTTCTAAAATTCCTTTATGGCATCATTGATCAGAAAGAACATGTAAATAGGAGTGACAATTCATGTAAATATGTTGTGTTTGTGTGTGTCTATTATCAGGTTAGTGTCAAATGAGTCAACACTAACTCAACCCAAAAATTTCGTGTCATAATTGTGTTAATCCAACCGGATTATGTAATTTTCAGTGTCGTGTCATGCGATTTTATTACCTTTGTTACTTGTGACATTTAAAAATATGAAATAATATAGTATTACATAGATTAGGAGGTTAACTGTGACAGCCTAAGGAGAAAGCACTTACTACATTAGGCCATTTAGTTGTGAAATTAATGGGAAAAATAGAGTATTCCCTTTCTATTTTATATTATTTCAATATCAAAACAGAGTATTAAATTGTCATTATATTATATTCATTTTAGAAAGACTAAAGAAAGGAACTTAGGCCTAGACAATAATGCAGCATGATAAAGAATAGTAGGATAAGTGACATTTGTTAAAGTAAATGGAATCATTAAAAGATCATTGTCATTATCTAGTTTATCAAATGAGGAAGAATATTTGATGTATCCATTCATGTCACCTTATATGTCTCTCATTTTAATTTGTAATGTAATTATCCTACTTTAACTATGAGCAATGAAAGTTAACTAAAATTAATAGAATTAGTGTAACAGCATGCATGGGTAATTACTAACTAGTGTTAAACTGAAGAGTTTTTAGCATGCTAAGACAAATGATTACAGAGATATTATGGGTCCTTGTTAGATCACACTTTGATCTTTTGAGTTTTTTGACTATAATAAATTATCAAAGCAGACACTAGAAACAGCTTCAGATGCTGATAAAAGTGAGGAAATGGATTCAAAAAAGAAAATAAAAGTAACATGTGATCCAACTAGTCTAACCATGACAGCAAGTCCTACTAGTTCTTGTTTGCAATTAAAAAAGGTGTTGCCTGACCTAAATCTGCCTCTTGATGAAATTTCAGCCTCAAATATCTTATGTGGAATTAGCTGAGAAGAATCAGTTGCATATTGGTAATACATTTTTCTTCTTTGATGCTGAATGATGATGCATGAATCAGTAGCCCTAGCAGTAATCACAAAATGAATTGGTGCAAGTACTAAGACCACTTGCTTTCACTGCAGGTAATGTAGAGATCCTAATCATTAGTTACACAGTTTAGAGCAGATTTCTACATTCATCCAAATTCTTTGGGCCCCTAACCTTTTCTATTCATTGTTCTTTACCGCAAAAGCTACCTCAAATAATGAAAGTGTTGAAAAGAATAAAAAAATTCCATTCTGAAATTTAGAAAACTTATTCTCTTGTTGCAAACAGATTCCAAAAAAATGGCTAATTGTTTACTATCAATTTATCATAAGCATATCTCTTTTGGTTTTTTTTAGACTGCATTAAGTGAAATTGCCAATTGTTGATATGTAGCTTATAAGAATGAGATGCAGAATAACAAAAAAATTCTTGCACTTCTGGCAGATTTTTGTAAGTTTCTTACGTAGTCTGCTAATAACTAATTGTTCCTAGAAAAAGATGCCATTTACATGCTAAGGTTGAACTTAAGAAGGTATTACAATCTGTCTCTCAAGTTAGAAGATGCATGACACAACTAGTTTTACAACTATCACATAGAACATTTTAGGCATTTAAGGAAATAGGGACTGCATACTCGAGTACCCAAGCATTAAATGAAATAACTTAACACAATTTAACACTCAAATTGCCACATATACTTTTATTGTTTACCCACATTGCACTCAAACAACACCTATTAAGTGACTATCAAATTCAATAAAGCAAGAATGAGAATATAAAATCAGTAAGACAATTACAAATGTAAGAATAAAAAGGGAAGAGTGGAAATGAAACGAGAAACTAAATCAGATTACTGAAACATAGATTAAAGAAAAAGAGTTCAAAAATTACCGAAAGAATTTGCAGAAGGACAAAAAAAAGTAGAACGAACAACAAGAAAGCAGAAGGACTGAATCAAAAGGTTGAACAAGCAGCCGCAGACAAAGAACGTGAAATACGCGGATAGAGAACCACCGTTTCTCCACAGTCATATTTCCAGAACCCTTCAACTGTTGGAGAGAAAAAGGAGATCAGAAATCAGATTAAACTCGAAGTATTAAAGAATTGGGAAATAGATGAAATAATTTTCAATACCTGCAAATGGTCCACAACCAAATATGCAATGGAGGAAGAGCCGAAGAAGAAGAAGATTAGAATGGGTAATTTTCTGAAACCCATCCCCCTTTCTTTTCCCGCAGTTTAGATTTTAGGGTTTGAATTTTGAATAGATAGAGCAAAAAATTAGTGTTTAATGGTGGGAAATAAAAAAAATTCCCTCCAAAAGTTTTAGGGTTAGAGCCAACATTGGGGATAAGGTGTAAAAATACTTATAACGTTGGCAATCAAGAGTAATTTTATCCCTAACGTTGGCATGTTGGGTAAATTTCAGCCATAATTATAAAACATATATATTTTGCTCCTTATAATTCTGCACCAATTGCATATTTGAATTTGATTTATTTTTTGTCAACCTCGTACAAAATACAGTATATTTTTTAATCTTTTTTATTTTCTTCACGTCTAATCCTATGTTTGTGATCTATTACTAATTAGTCATAAAATAACATACACATAAAGTATAGATGACAAGATTAATGACCGAGAAGATAGTTTAACGAATTATTTCTCAAATTGATCCAACTTATCAAAGTTAGGGGTAAATTTGCTCTTGGATGCCAACTTTAGGAGTAAAATTGCTTCATTTTAGACCTTGGAAGTAAAACTGCTTTTAGCTATAAACGTTAGGGGTATTTTTGCATCTCATCTCGCCAAAATAGCATAGAGATAAAAAGAACCTTTTTATAAAAAAAAATCATCATATGCAAAACAAACTACATAATAAAGTGTTTCATTTTTTTTTCATATCTCTTGCAACACTTTATGAATAGTTTTCAAAACTACCATAGTAAAGTTAGTTTAACATATCATTGGCAACACTTTTTAAAAAATGTTGCGAAAGATCAAATTTAATCCTACAATTTGGAACACTTTTGAGGCAACACATGTGTTTTAGGTTGCAAAAGACCATCTATGGTGTAGTGTGATATGATATTTTTCTTCGATTCCATCATTATGACGTACTTTTTTAAGGCGATTTGATTTCTACATTTTTAATGACTTTCATAAGTTAAATCTAGCCAACTAATGTTCATCTACCAGCGTCTAATTCGGCTAGATAACATCACTGCTCAGATTTGTCAGTTTATGACATTTCACATTTCTAATATATATCCACCCTTATGCGCGAGAATATCAAATATGGAATTTTCGTATATCATCATCATCTCTAAAGAAAACGTATTTTCTTTTATCACCAAGTCTTTAAAATTCATACCAATGAATTTTCCTAGACTTTTAGTGTGGCTTACACGTTGCCACTGGTACAAGTAGGTCTAAAGCCTCTGAAGTGACTGTATTCTTAAAACCGGATCCATCTTCAATTAACGTGCATGTACCAACACATGCCAAAAGGCAATCAATCTGTTTAAGCAAACAGAACAAGACAGTAATTGAAAAGTTTTCCTTCCTAAAATTCCAAACAAACCAAGTTAGAATCAAAAACTTATAATCTGTTTAAACAAACAGATACATAACAAATAATTTAACAAAACATATAAACTATATATATATAAAATATATATTAAGTTGTACTCCAATCTGTCTCAATATAATCTGTTCGTAAAGACAAACCATTATCAAGGTTTTCCTGTTCATCAAAATAACTATGAAAGTTGCTGGATAAAAAAGGAAACATAGCAAATTTAACTTTTGAAATAACAAAAGTTTTCTCCACCTTGACGAATAGATGAACAATTCAAATTACTAATTTCATCTTACCACCAATTAATTGATGTAGAAAACTATACTAATCCAACCATTTTGTTCCTGCACAAAACTCTTTCTAAACTGCTTATCATTCTAACATTTAAGGTATATAATCACTAGAATTAATTGGTTCTATAAGATTTAAGCAATTCACAAACTATCACTGCACTAAGCAATTCTCCAATATTATATTATATACACTTTATATATATTATAAGCATAACATTCAAATAAATTCTAATAAAATATTGAATGATACAAAACACAAAAGTTAATATATTATTGAATATCATTAACTTTTTCCACTATGTTCAATATCATTAGATATTGATACGCAGACACCATGTAATACAAGAAAGAGATTAATAAATCCCCTAACTCTCAATTGCTTTACCATATTAAGTTATCCATTTTCATTGACAATTAACTCTATATTCTCATGGACAAAAACAATGATAGGAAGCATGAATCAACGTTATTCAACAGAAAAGCAAAAAATCAGTAATGAATAGGGTCGCGTTCCCTGCTCAGGTTGTTCATTGATTGTGTGTCAGTTCTTTGGAAAATCAGAAAAAAAAATGATCTGTCTTAAGAATGTTAGACAAATAATTACTTTTATTTTAAGAATGTTAGATTTTTAAGAAAATAATCTATCTGTCTTAAGAATGTTAGACAAATTGTTACGTCTGTCTTAAAAATATTAGATGTGATTAACCAAAAAACAAAATGAACACAGAAAACATACGAACAATAAAACTAGAAATTAAAAGGAAAGAGTTAGACAAATCTGAGGCCTGTATTATCAGTTTCCTTAAAACAGATGTTGTCTTTATTGACAATCGTCTCCTAGGATACAATAGATTACGCAAGCGAACTCAAACCGTATGTAGGCTCGTTATCACCGGAGTAGGAAAACAAGACACTATGAACTGTCAGAGAACATAAACATTCAGAGAATATTTATTTTATCAACAGTATAGACACTAGTCACTGAATTTGACAATTCCATTCTATATAAATAGAACTCAAAGGATATGTCTTTTTCACGAACGAAGACGTCTGTACACGAATAAATACGACTGTTCACGACGGACACGACTGTTCATGAAAGGAGGTGTTTGTTGGTATTTAAATTAATATATAATTTTATTCAAAATTTTCCAACAGGAAACAGTTAAGGCATGAGATAAAATGATTAGTTAGAAAATTTGTATTGCTTAGCTAATAATAGAAGAAAGTGAGGTTTTAATGTAAAAAATAATGTTTTGTAATGAGTATAATTTCATCGATGAATTGTTATGATTGTTGAATATTCTTGTTAGATGTTTTTATTTGCACAATAAAAGCCATTGTTAATAAGACAAACACACATAAGATTTTACATTAAATAAGCTAAAATGAAGATGAATTTTGATTGAAAAGGTAAAAAATCTTATAAGTTATCATTTTCCACATTTTTTTATCTTTATTTCATTTGGTTTCTATAGGAGTGATTCATAGAAGCAAGTCGTGATTGCTCAACCAAAGATTTGCAATCCATTGACGTCTCAAATTTAGAATAAGGATCGGGGAAATATTAACAACGAGGCCACTACGTTCTTTAGATGCACACTGTGATAGATGTTATATCTCGTAAACGTAGGATGTTTGGGTATAAACTGACCTTGACCATACTACCGGTGTAAGCAAGTGGGAGCATAATAACTAATATGACCGATCCCATGGCACATAATGGTTATGAAAATTCACCGTGGCATGGTTAAGACACCACCAAGGGCATATCCACCAAATATGAGAATTTGTAACACCCTTAAATAAGTAAATCTGGCCATCATAAGAATGGGTGCAAAGTCCTCAATAATAATATTTTGTTGCTGATAATTCCTTGGGGAATACATGGCCAAATCAACACTAGGTTGTTGTATAAGACTCAATTTCTCCAAAAGCCATATATAAAAAAATATTTTAAACTGAAAACCCCAAAAGGAAAATTTAACTTGAAAATAAATGGCATACCGAACAATAAAATCACTAAGTTGAAAACTCAAGAGGGCGGGTTAGGTAACAAAATGGCTCATACTTGGAGAAGAGGCAAGGCTCTCGCAAAATGAGCGAAATGACTAGCCTTAAGGGTATCTATAACAGTAAAAGTCTTGACTAGTATCACTAAAATAGGAGAAGGTTCCATCAACAACCACATATATGGTAGACACCAATGGGAAAGGGAACATGACATTCTCATGTTTACTCGAATAGAACATTAGAAAACACAAACATATAAGTCTAGCCCAAGATGGAATGTTTCGATCCTTTGAGAAACACATTCGTACTATAGGGCTTCCAACCCCAAACTAGTGTCTCAACAAATAGTAACTCAACAGGATGAACTAGAGATAGATCGAAAAGGGGAACTAATAGAGGAACTCCGGTAAAATCCATATAGGGAGCAATGATCAGGTCACGATGCTTAGTAAGGGCACCCAAAATGGCACAAAACTCCTAATATATAGTACAATGATCTTGAGAAGTAAATATGAAAACATGATGTCATGTATCTTAAAATGAGAGAGCAGCAGACATGAATGTGGGGTTAGACATCACAAAGCGATAGAACTGCAAGTTCCTAAGACGAAACAATGATAACTTGAGCTAGTCAGTAGAAGATAAAGTCTCCAAATAATCCCTAAGTTATGTATCCATCACCCTATAGTAAAACTTGATAAATAAAGGAAGAACCGTAAATCATCATGAACATGCATACATACATGCATACATACATATGTTATCGTCACATTTTATAGTATTTTCGTATTTAATTAGTATTTATTTCGCATCATTTTTGTAGTTATAATAATTTTCATACCTTTTCACTACTTTATGGGATAAATTTCATATGTGCGTACAACGTTTATCCAATTTCATACTTTGGTGTACAACCTTCATTTTGTTTCACTAATATGTACAACCTTATAGGTGACCTCACACTATAATGTACAACAGGTAAAAATGACCGGTCAACGCGCCATGCCAGCAGTTATTTGGTAAATACATATTTATATCTCTTAATACTTATAATCCTGTTATAAGGATATTATTCTTTCTAGGGGGCGGAGATAAAAGGAGCCTAGAGGGCTAGGTCTCTCGGCTGCCGGAACCACCCCTATCATGGATGGTTTCGTGCCAACATCGTTGTTGGAACTATCCCTATTATGGATGGTTGCAGTCCCCTGTTTTTGACAAATTAAGGTTCGAAGTGGTTATTTAACTTATTGAGTTTGTATTTAATTACAAAATCCAACTTGATTAGTATGATAGACGATAAATTTCTCTAAGTTTGTTCAAAATGACTCAATCTTATTTTTATAGTCTAAATCTAACTTAATTTTAAAAAGTTTTACATTAATACGTAAAAATTGGTTGTGGACCAGTCACGTGATAACATATATATACAAAAAAAATTTGAGCAAGTTCGATTTAGTAATTTTTTTTTTATGTATGCACGTATAAAATTGACCATCAACGAACCAATCTTGTATTCGCCACCGATTCTTTCCTATAATAAAAAAATAAAATATATGTACATGATTTAAAATTTGATGTACATGTACATGATTTAAAATTTTATTTGATGTACATGTACATGATTTAAAATTTGATGGACATTTACTTCAAAAAAAAAAATTGATGGACATAGCATACAAATTAATTAAGATGAGATAATTTCAAATTAATGATCAATAATAGATAATAATTCATATATTTTCAAATTAATTTAATTATATGTAATATATTTAAAATTGCGATACACGCGGTTTTTTTTGAAACAAATTCACAGATCAATAATTTTGTGTGTATGAGATCCGAATAAACAAACTTTAGGCGTGCGATAAGTTTTTAATGTTAAATATATGTGTGTGACAGATTTTTAAAGCTAACTATAAATGTGTGATAAGTTATTTAAAAAATTTTGGGTGGGGTTTTTCTAGAAAGAAAAAACCCAAGGGTTAGCCTTGCCAAGCTCTTAAGTTTAAGGATTTATTTCCACATCGATATATAAAACTTGTCAGGTTTAAGGATGTAAATATACATTAAGACTAAGATATTTTCATTTGGAAGCGGATCCATTTCAATTCATATGATGCCCAAAATCCGACCCGGTCATTTATAGGTTCCCTTCCTACTATAAGAACACTTATTTAACAAACTCTCTTCCCAGTCAATTAGGGTTTCTGAGAACGCCGCTTCTATTGTAGCAGTCAGGGTCTCAGCTCCAACGCTCAACAATGGTATGTCATCTCACATAACTCTCTCTTCATGTGTATATCTTGTAATTGGTCGAGATGCGGTGCTGTGTATGTATAATATCTAATCATGGAAATTGTGTAGCCGTCGCACAAGAGTTTTATGATAAAGAAGAAGCTGGGGAAGAAGATGAGGCAGAATAGGCCTATTCCTCACTGGATTCGCATGCGAACCGACAACACTATCAGGTTCACTTTCCTTTTTATTTGTGTCTTTTTGGATTAAATCAATCTATGGATAGGAGTTTTTTGCTGATTGCTGCTGTTTATTTTGGGAATTTATAGGTATAACGCTAAGCGCAGGCACTGGCGCCGTACCAAGCTTGGATTCTGAGGATGCTTTGTGTTAGCTATTCGTTGTGATTCAATAGGTTATGTTTTGAGATTATGGAAGTTTTTCATTTTTGGGTATTTTTGTTTCGGACAAGTAGCTATCTCCCCTAAACATGAAATGAAATTGAGTAATTGAATTGATAAATCTCTGTTATAATTATCTATTGTTCCGTTATATTATTATACTTCGTTATTATTCTGTGTGCATGGAAATTGTTGAGAATTTGGGTGAGGGTATAGAGGAGCTTTAAATCAATTGTGGAAATGGTTTATTTACTGTCTTTTTTTTTGGTTCATCTAGAGGAAACAGAGTTACTATGTTTTGGTTTCAACTGGAGTTATAGTAGCCATTGGGTTTTATGAGTTTTTGCACGGTTTGGTGTAAAATCCAATCCACTGCAATAAGTGCAATGAAGTAGTAGATCTCTTTTGTTTTTGGATGCATTTCCTGGTTTATTCAATTTCTTCTGCAATGAAGTGGTTCATTTAGGGAATAACTCCCACCTGGGAGGATAGAAGTGATCTGAGTTCCTGTTATCCATTTATCTGGTGTAAAATAGAGATGTAGCTTTTGAGTTACCATGATATATTGGAAAATTGCTTGGTTAGGTCAATGAAGTAGTAGCCCTCTTTTGTTTTTGGATGCCTGGGTTTATACAATTTCTTCTGCAATGAAATGGTTCATTTAGGGAATAACTCTCACCTGGAAGGATAGAAGTGATCTGGGTGCCTATTATCTATTTATCTGGTGTAAAATAGAGATGCAGCTTTTGAGTTAGCATGATATATTGGAAAGTTGCTTGCAATTGTGAGTTTATATAGACAGTTGTCCTCCATTCTTAACATTCTCTCATTTCACTAGGGTCATTTTTCTCTCATTTTATTCGTTTGAATGGTCCTCATGAGTTAAGGTTGCTCTATATTTTGGTGTAACCATGCGCGATGAGTTGTTTGGACATGGAACTTTTAACTAATGCAACTCTGGTTATTTTTTTTGACACAACAAGACCTTTTTATTTATGATCTAACACATCAAGTTTCTGATCTTTTTTTTTTCTACCGTAGAGGTTCAAATAGTTTATATGTTTATACATTGAATCATTTAGAGATTTAATCGAGTGCATTATAAGTCAATTTGTCAAAACAAAAGATTTTGACATTATCTGCTTTAAAACAGAGAAGTAGCTTTTGAGTTTGCATGATACGTTGGAATGTCAATTGCAAGCCTGAGTTGTATAGGCTGTTGTCCTCCATTCTTGACACATTCTCTCATTTCGCTAGCTCATTATTCTCCCATTTATTCATTTGGATGTCCCTCATGAGTTGAAAGGTTGCTCTGTGATTTGGTAAAAAATGTTGGAACTGGAAGCAGTAGAAAAGGTTGCTAGCTTTACCGAGTCATTCATAGAAGAAAATTGTGTACTACTGGAATGTATATTCAGACATGGAACTTTTTACTAATTGATCAGCTGTTTTAAGCCCCTGATCTTTGCTATGTTTACGCTGTTAATGGTTTTTTGTTTTGACACATTGAGATCTTTTTATTATCATCTTTTACTTTTACACATCGAAGTTCTAATTGTTTGCGTTTACACATTGAATCATTTTGAAATTTTAAATGCCCTCTTACTTGAGGGCATAATGTGTTGATTTATAAACGCTGAAGGGCTGAATGCGTAAGTTTATATGGATCATTAGGGATGGAGTACAAAAACACCCCCAAGGGGCAAGTTTTCTGATAATGTGTGCAAGTTAAGCCTTTTTTACTCTTACCTTTGTTCGAGAGTTTATAGAATATAAATAAAGTTAAAAGTTTAACTTCGTTTGTGAGTTTAAATATTGAAGGGAAAGAAAGTTAAATTTACTCTGAAGAGATCAACTTTTTAATGAATTTTCTGTTATTTCCATAAACTCCCAATTTGGTTGTTAGAGTTTTGAGGGTAAAGAAAGTAAACATTTAATTTTCATTAATCTTCATTTACTCTTCTAAAACAACTAATATGATATTTAACCTTCTATTATATCTATTTAATATGATATTTAACCCTCCATTGTCTCCATTTATTCCCATTAATTTGGTTCCATTATCTCCATTTAATATGATATTTAACCCTCCATTGTCTCCATTTATTCCCATTAATTTCCTTCCAAACAAGGATTTACGGTTTTAAAGTTGGGGCCACTTATTACTAATTATTAGTAAAACATTCTACGAGCCACCTATCAGTAATTATTAGTAAAACATTCTATCGAAGTCATGTATTTATGCTGCTGCATCTATTTGTATTATCATAAAAAAAACAGAAAAAATGTGTACACATGTACTGAGTGATTTAATTTTATTTTTTTCATCTCATGTTTGTATCAGATCATTAGCACTATAAAATATGAGATATTTTTATGATAAATTTTTTTAATTTTTTTTTCATTAGTGTACATGTGTTTGGGATAAATTTTAAATTTTTTCACATGTACATTCGTTTTTTATAAGTTGATGAGTAATGACATAATACAACTTATTTATGACTATGTAGAATACAATTGTACTATATAGATCGTTAGAAGTAAAACTGGTCTTGGCTGAAGGTGTTTTTACATATTATCCTATATCATTATGAGTGTGATTTGTCAAAACATAATATTAAGGATGAACTGATGTGTTGCATTGGAGAGGAAGAATGATATCTGAATTAATACATATTATTATACTATCATGAGTACGATTTGTCAAAACATAATATTAAGAGCGGACTTGATATGTTGCATTGGAGAGGAAGAAACAGTATCTGAATTAACCCATTAGATTGGTAGATTATTGACCATAAATGGGTAGGGGGATTGGAATTATTACAATAACAACATATAATAAATTGCCAGAAACAAAATATGTAATGAATATGCATTATTACATATTCCAACTGAATAACGTTTGTGTTCCAAGGCAGCTCCCTCAAAATCACAAGACAATATCAATACTTGGCATACAAGAGAGATTAGCCTTGAAATTATAGGAATACAGTTCCCTAAAACAATGTATTAGTAACAGACAAGCAGGTTTCATTTCCGGGGAGAAGACCGAGTATTTTCACCCCCTCCAAAGAGATAGCCAAGAGAAGATGCACCCCCGGGCGCAGCATGAACTTTGGTAGATGGTCGCTCCTGCATACATTTGAAGAAACCAAGTAAATACTAGTGTAACGAATCTATAAGAAGAAGCAAGCATTAAACAATTGAAAGAGTCTAGAGAAATTGGCCTCATACCGTAATGTAGTTGCCGCAATTCTGGCCCTCAGCGCGCTGGTAATTGTTAGTGAGATAGCCATGGACGCCTGCTGGAACTCGCTTATCAGTTGGTTGTGTTGCAGCAGTAGCAGATTGGCCTGCTGCTGGAAGTTGCTTATCAATTGGTTGTGTTGCAGCAGGAGCAGGAGCAGCAGAAGGGAAGATATTGTTTCCACCTTGTCTCACACTTTTGGCAGCCGGAGCATTGTTAGCTGTCTCGTTGTTACCAAATAGGTATCCCAAAGAACTCTGTCCACCACCGGCACTAACTCCGCGTCCCATTTCTTCTCTTATTTGCTTCTTATGTTCAATGCAGAACCTGTTCAATACACAACAATTAGAATGAACCATAACGTAGAGTCATAGGCGGATCCAAGGACGGGCTTGAGAGGGGTGGTTTCGCCCTGTCTCAGCCCTGTAATTTCATATGATGAAGCCGGAAATGTCTAGCCAATGGAAGAGAAATAAGAAAAGAAAATGCATACCTTGGGTTTGGTTCTTTGTTGAGACAAAATTAGAGAAGCAAATGGAAGAGAAATGAAAGAGAAGGGTAAGAAAAGTATGTGCATATATAGCAAAAGGGAAACGTATGGTTATTTGAATCTGTATGTCATATTTGGAAAGATGAGCTGGCTCTTGTTTGTTGGATGTTAAAACGTTTTCAACGGTCGGCAATGCCTGCCTGAATGAAAACTGACCCGTTTGAATTTATTTATTCTTGATAAGCAATTATCTGTTATGTTTTACTAATTTTACACAAAGTCAATTGATAAACGTATGAAATATTAATGTGAAGCTGTTATAGCAATATCTATTTCTATCTATTTCTGATTAATAACAAATCAGTTTTCTTATCGATAGTTAATTAGTTATTACGTAGATAAAATATTAAAATTAACTTTCTCATTGTAGTTGGACTTGAATCTCATTTCAAACCAAATAGATTGATTTGGAAATGGTTTTTATTTTATTTAATTTTAGGTTTAAATTTACTTCGTCGTTTTTGAAAAGTATAATTTAACGTATGAAATGATATAATTTTTTCTAAGAAATATCAATTCTACTTCTACGTAACAAAAAATCCAAATGAATTAGTTTGATCGTTATTTAACTTTCAAATAAGACATTCCAAATATGAATTATGTCTAAAATGTTTACCGTGCTATTAATACAGTTACAATGACATGCAATAATGCCAACAACTAAGGGTCTGCTTGGTTCAGCTGTTGCGGTTGCTGTTAGCTGTTTGCAGTTGCAGTAAGCTGTTAGCTGTTTGTTATTAGCTGTTTAATTACTAGTGTTTGATAAAATTATATTGAGCTGTTGTTGTTCGGATTTAAAATGTCCAAAATGGACATGTTTTAAATTAATCAACGATGAAATTATAAAAGGGGAAATGTGAAAAAATGTCCATAACGTTTACAACTAGGAATAATTTTACTCTTAACGTCTAAAATTGTATAATTTTACTCTAACATTGACAAGTTGGGTCGATTTACGATATTATTAGAAAATATAAATATTTTATTTCTTATTCTACACCAATTGCATATATCAGTAGTTCTAAAAAAGAAATTTCATATTTTTTTGTGATTTAATAATAAAATTGAAAATTAATATTTATCAATTCGACGAAATATTTGAATTTTTTTTTTGTCCAAACTCGTACAAAAGACAATATGTATTTTTTCTTTCTTAAAAAATAATTTCACGTCTAATCATATGTTTGCGATCTGTTACTAACGATGATAAAATGGTGCACAAATGACAATATTCATGACTAAGAAGACAGTTTGATAAATTATTTCCCAAATTAACCCAACTTATCAATATTAGGGGTAAAATCGCTTTTGACTGCCAATATTAGAGACATAATTGCACTATTTTAGACGTTAAGGGTAAAATTGCTCATAGCTATAAATTTTAGGGGTATTTTTTGCACCTTATCCTATTATAAAATAAAAAAATTTATTGCACAAATTAATAAAAATAATTTATATATAAAAAATTTTATTGAACGCAACAAAACCTTGTTCTTCTGGTAATTATGTTGTAGAAATATAAATAATGTTAAAGAATAAACATATTTGTGGAAATAAGAAGAAAATTTTGTCAATAACAAACAACTACAAAAAAAACTGTTTATAAAAGCTCAAAACATGAGCTTTTCGTGAAACGCTCCAGAACGCTGCAGTTTCTAAAGAAAATGCTAAATGCTGAGATTATATAAACCTAACCAAATGCTATATTTCATGCGGTTTGGAGTGAAACACTAAACGCTCATCCGAAAAGCTGAAACACACTCACTATGTCTAATCACAAAAAACTATCAAAATGTGTAAACAATTTAATGTATTAGTAAGCAGTAGCGTTCACATGGACCCTAATGACCACGGTGAATGTAGTCATTCACCATTAGATGTAAGCTGATTAAAATCCTAAGGTGGAGATTCAAAGCATCCTAAGGCTTAGATTTAATCAGCCTACATCTAACGTTGAATGACCAAATTCACATGGTCATTAGGGTCCATGTGAAAAATACTGATTAGCAACATAGTTAGAAACAACTTGTCAAAATACATGAAATTAGTTCAATTTATTGATAAATTTGTTTTAGAAGGTCTAATATGATAATCAAACAATTGTCAAACCAGTTATTTGAATCTTATCCCTTTAAGAAATAAATCTATACTGAAAATAGTTGGTGATGTGAAGTTGATTATATCCTATGGATGTTCAAAGTTCGTATTGACCTCTTTCATGAGTGGTCCTATGTGTATACTCTAATGGTCAAATTAGTATAAAGGTGAAGGAGTAGAGAGATAAGTGGAGAGAGAGGTTCTGGATTCCCTTTTGTGCACCAAGTGTCTCATATTTATAGACTTTGACTAAGGAAAAAAAAGACCTAACTACCCTTCATGGTTGACGCGAAGCCCCAATGGGCATAGGCCAGATTTGTGGATGGTTGGTCTGATGTTCTTGGACCCTTCATCTCGTTTGGTCTTTCTAAGGTTTGGCTCACTTGTTGTATCAAAAAGTTCCTCCCCCCTCAATAAGTGCGAGCTATATGATATTATTTGTCCCATCTTTATCGGAGGGGTGGGGGTGGGGAGAGGGGGGAGAATAGGGAAGAAATGAGCGCAATAAGTTATCGTTAGAGAGAGATGAGCTCTACAGGTTGACGTCGGGGAGTGTTAGTGTCAAAATCCAGCACGAGTAGGTACAAAGCTTTTTCTAAGGCGTGCGTGTTGGGGACATAGTTTTTGTGACAAGTGTCAAGGTGTATAATAACTCTAAGGTTGTGCCTACGTTTCCTTGATAACTTCAACATGTCATCATGGTATCATCTCATTATAGGTACTTATGAGAACATCGTTTGGACTCCCCACCCTGTAGTATAAATATGGATCAGTTGCAGATGTTTTTTTTTTGCTTTAATCTTCACTGATCTTCTTATTTCTTAGTGGGAGAATTCTCTGTCCTTGGAGGAGGAATCTATGTGGGCTTATTCACTCATTTGGGTGTGTCCTACTATAAAGTTTGTTGCCTTTTTTTATGGGGTTAGACCACGTGGCTTTGCTTCTCCATGTTTTCAATTTTATTTTCTTCTTTTTTGGGGCTCTATGTGTGTTATCCATCCCTTCTAAAAACATAGTGAAGATTGTATCTGAGCTAGAGTATGTTCGTAGAGGTTGGAGAGAAACATGTGTTTTCTAAGGGTAATATTGTTAATGCAGAGGCTCCAAATGGTAGGATAATGGTGAAATTGAAGGCGGGGAAGGCCTCTAGTCCCAGTGTTCTGTCGACTTCTAGGGAAAATCCACGACCTCTACTTAATTTGGAACCTAAACCTGAACCCTTTTTATTATAGCCTCGTGTCATAGTGGGGAGAATTTGTGTATGTTGTACTGCCTGAGGTGTACATGAACACGAATCACGATCTACAATATATCAAGGTTTAAGGGAGAGGATGCGTGTGAAAAGACCGGGTGGTAGGGGAAAAGGTTTGACCCTTTCAAGAGATTGGCTACACCGAAGTCGAAGAAACTCGTGGAAACATATAACATCATTATCGGTAGAGATCTAGAGGCCATATCGACCGTGTATTAATAGGGGTCAAAAACCTCTATCTTTTGGTACGGTTTTTAGAGTAATTTTACACCAATTTCAGCGAATAAATAGTAATTTCCCATGCTTTATTTCACTTATGTCATTTATTTAGTTTTTATTTCCATTTCAACACTTTTATCACTTTTTATGTCATTTTTGGTAAAATAACGTCAAATTAAACGCGCACCTAAGCTTTCCCTTAATTATTTTAGCTAATTAATTCACCAAATGTCATTATAAAATGGGTTGGCACTTAAATTCTAAGTTTGGTGAATCAATTCAGCCCTTGAACTAATATTTTTGGAGTTTTAGTGTGTTTTCATAGGTCGAATGCGAGAAAGGCAAAGTCGTTGTGGCATAAAATCGCGTCTCAGGGCCCCGGGATCAGCTCTGGAGCTGGACCCGAGAATCAGTCTAAAAAGACCAATTCTCACTCTTAAGATACAAGGATTTTAAATACTTGCTTTCCAAATTCAAATGTAACGTTAACTTTTGGTTTTGAAGTCTATTTTCAACCTATAAATAGACTACTTTTCAATTGCAATCTTCATCTTTTGCTATTGTAATCCATCTCTCATACCTTGAGAATTCATCCACAAATTCGTTCATCTGCCATTGAAGCACCAAGGTCTCCTCCATCTCCATCTTCAAGAATTCTTAAGCTTCATCCTCCACTCTCAGAAAGACGACTGCTTTAGTCGACAGGTTTCAAAAAGGGATTCTACCCTCTTAGCATATGCTTACTTTAAATATTTGCTGTGAATTTTAAGTTGGTTGTATTCATATACTCCGTTCTTCATCTTTAATATAAATTCCAATTTGATTTTCCAATAGAGGTTCTTATGTGTTTGTTTATGTTTTACCTAATTGAATTAAATCATTCAAAAGTCCAAAGGTAGACTAGGTTCATATTGTGAGTCTGATTTGATTGTGTATAATCAAAGCCTATGAAATTGACAACTCCATAGTAAATATGACCAAATTCCTGAACCTCGGAGCTAGCTACAGCCTGTAACAAAAGAATTGCGTGCTAGGGAACTTAGAATGATAAGTCAATTCAATTGCCTTAGGTTTAAACAACTCAGATTAGGTAATTGATTAGATTGCTTAATTAGGTTGATTTCTATATTATCGTATAATCCCGCTTTACTATTTGATTGGTTGCTTGGCATAAGATCACCTTAGGAGTAGATTCACTAAGATACAAAACCCAATTCAACTTTCCACCATCTAAATAACATTAGAAGCCGAGTAGTTTGGTAGTTGCGGTATAAATCATATGGATTCGATATCTGGACTTTCTAGATTTATTACTTGATAACGACGGGATACACTTATCCCTTAGTAAGCCTTTGAGCGTCACAACGGGACGCATCAAGTTTTTGGCGCCGCTGCTAGGGATTTATTTTCTAGGAATATCAAACCAAAGGTCGAATTTGTTAGTTTAGGTATTTACTTGTTTATACTATACATGTTTATTTTTTTTTATCGAATTGCAGCTGTGAGTTTTGGTTGTGTTTATCATATAGCTGCCCTTTTTAATCTTATTAATTGCTTTATTTGAGAAATGCACATAATCTTTGCACATTGTAACCATAGCTGCCATATACAATATATAGCTGAGATATATAACTTAGTTGGAACATGCTCATAGAGGTAGTTTTTTGATTTTGTTTTGCACTTTCACAAACACCTTACTTTGTTAAAACTATAGCTGTAGGTTCTTACATTAGAGATGTAATTTCTAGACCTATAATTGTGAATGTTTGAACATATTAACTGTTGTAATTTTTACTTTTGTGATTATAACTCTTACCTTATGTTCCTCTAAAATTACTCTTATTAATATAACTGAAATTAATGGGGGGGATTGGTATATAATTTCTATCGGAGGGGTTCACATGTGGTTCCTTTGGCGAGGGCGTCGATGACTACCTCTAGATTCATTGAGTTTACTTGTGAGGACATATGGTGGAAACAAGCAATGTAGCTTCTCAAGGGCTCAGTTGTGTGCTGACTGACATCGTTAAGGTTGGAGCTTATCCTTTTGGCCTTTACGGCCCTTATAAACCTTGCCACAAACAGGTCCTTTGGGAGGTCAAAGGAGTTAATAAACTCTGGTTCCATCCCTTTGTACCATTCCTAGACCACACCTACCAAGGTCGTTGGGAAGACTTTGCACATGATGTGGTCTTCCTTTGAGTATAAATTGATCATGCTCATGAAAGTGGCACAATGTTTGTTGGAGTCCTCAATTCCTGTGTACATCAACATCTTGAGGGTTTTCCAATTTTTGGGAAGCTATACTCTATAGTTTATGTTGGAAAAATAGGCTAACGTATAGCAGTGGAAATATACAAATTTTAACCTATTTCCATAAACCATAAGATCCGTTAACCGTTATTTCATATAAAGAGGGACAAGAAGAAATACCTTTTAGATGTTCTATCTACCATTGCAAACGAAGTGCCCACAACTCTTACTTCTAGTTCCCGAGCACAGAACAAAACAAATATAAGATCAAGTTAGAATCAACCGTTGAATAACAACCAAAGTAGATTGCCTCTAATTAATCAACACAAGATCAAGGATAAAGAAAGAAAGATGAAATCAATTGAATCGGTAGGAAGCGGTGGATTGTTTCGTCCTCAACAAGGGGTGTCAAAATTCTCTCTCCCGGTTGCACTGTGTATTTCGAAAATTTCAGTAGGGTTTTTGCTTGGTGGATTTCGAAAATCCTATAAGGGGGGTTATTTATAATCTCTTGTATCTAATCCCTAGTTAGATAGAATTAGGTTATTGAAATAAGAATTCTATTCGGAATAGAATTCATAATTATTATCCATTAATATATCTAATATATAAAGGATAATAATAATAACCTTATTGGATAATAATAGGAGTAATTTAATCTAATTAAAACTCCTAACTCATTTATCCTTTAATTAATTTAATTCATAATCCTAATCTAATTAGAATAGATAAAATCAAATTAATTATTTATGTATTTATATACATAAATTTCGACCCCCTCTATTACTGGGCCTTGCTGGGCTCAGTTGGGCTTCCATCAATTAATTAACATCTGTCTCTCTTTTGGGTTCCAAGTCTTATGTGTGACCCATTAGGTTCTTATTGCTTCTAGCCGTATGCAACTATTAAAATTAACTTTCAAAGAATTATAATTAATCTTTGCATAACGGAATGATGTACAGAGTATGTGATTAGCAAGTCCGTAATCATTCCCCTAGAGTTATAAGAAGACAGGTTGATTCTGTCGTTGACCTTTCAGTATTAGTTACGGTATAATTCGATCCTTTATCAACTACGTCCTTGAACTGAATCTTATGACTACGGGTAATGTCAAGTCACATATAGCGAGACGTTCGTTTTACTTGTACAGGCCGAGTCAACTCAAAATAGATAGGTTAAATGAAATCTGTATTTCAAGTCTTAAGTTATCACCTTGCAAGGATTTAGAGTCGAGTCTTCCACAAGCGATCCATGGACATATCTCCCATTTATCGGGAGTGATAAATGCTCAATCCAATATATAACGATCCCGCAATCACTTCCTGTGATACCCAACGTCTGCTGTTCACACCCCAGAGTCATCTCTGTTAAGGATCGTGTTACACCAGAGTCAAAGCGTCACATTCCGTAATCCAGAATACCAATTAACATTCCTTTAAGTCTGAGGATTATTTACACCTATTAATACCAATGAGATGAACAGGTGACAAGGATGAATCTACCCATCCTGTTATCTCAAGTCGGGTCCCCAATCCTAATGAACTACTTTTTATCGGATCCATGTAACTGTCCAGATATCTGTATATATGAAGCTTGTGAGATCAGCTTTCTATCGGACAGAAGACATTGTTACATGCAAGTCTCAACAGTGATATATCAATCCTAAACATATCACTTGACTTGGGGTGGTTTTAAGTTTATTAGTTTATTATAAAGTTTTGTCTCACTTCATGCTTGTATGAACACTTTATAATCACTTTAAAACAAAC
Organism: Euphorbia lathyris; assembly: GCF_963576675.1. Classification (NCBI taxonomy): domain Eukaryota; kingdom Viridiplantae; phylum Streptophyta; class Magnoliopsida; order Malpighiales; family Euphorbiaceae; genus Euphorbia; species Euphorbia lathyris. The sequence continues at coordinate 97,480,778 of NC_088910.1, forward strand.
TTACGGATTTCCTTTTATTAGACTTTATTTAGTGCTTAAAAGGGATTGCCTTTATATAGTTATAAAACATATATCTCATTAAAACAAATGATATAAAGAACAATTCATTTACATTAAGTTTGTATCCTAGAACAATTGTCTATAGGACACTAAACCCCAACATACTCCCACTTGGACTAAAGCTAATTGTTTCTATAACTTATCCCAGTAGAAGTTAGATGACGATCATGTACTTTCTGGGTTAAGGGCTTTGTCAACGGATCTGCAACGTTGTCCTCTGTAGGTACTCTTTCTATTCTCACATCTCCTCTTGCCACAATTTCTCTTATAATGTGGTATCGCTTAAGGTATTGCTTGGACGCATTAGGAGACCGTGGTTCTTTTGCTTGGGCAATGGCTCCATTGTTATCACAATACAGTGTAATGGGATTTACAATGTCAGGCACCACACCAAGTTCTGTAATGAACTTTCTAATCCAAACCGCTTCCTTTGCTGCTTCCGCAGCTGCGATATACTCTGACTCGATCGTAGAGAAAGCTACGCTTCCCTGCTTGGAACTCTTCCAACTGACCGCGCCCCCATTCAAGATAAACAGGTATCCTGATTGGGATTTAAAATCGTTCTCATCTGTGAGATGACTTGCATCTGAAAATCCTTCTATTTTCAGATCCCCTTCTCCGTACACTAGGAACATATCTTTAGTTCTTCTCAAGTACTTAAGAATGTTCTTGACGGCAATCCAGTGCTCGTCTCCCGGATTTCCTTGGTAACGACTCATTACAGATAACGCGAACGCTACGTCAGGTCTAGTGCATAGCATAGCATACATAATCGAACCGATTGCGCTCGCATACGGGACTACAACCATGCGCTTCTTATCATCATCGGTTTTAGGACATTGATGATTATTTAACTTTACTCCATGTAGCATGGGTAAGTTACCTCGTTTCGATTCAAGCATGCTAAATCGCTTTAGCACCTTTTCGATGTATGTAGCCTGTGAAAAACCAAGCAGTCTTCTTGATCTATCTCTGTAGATCTTTATACCAAGTATATAAGCTGCTTCACCAAGGTCTTTCATTGAGAAGTTACCAGATAACCATACTTTTACCGACTGTAGCAGAGCTATGTCATTTCCCATTAGTAATATATCGTCCACATATAATATTAGAAATGCTACAGAGCTCCCACTTGCTTTTTTGTAAATGCAAGCTTCTTCGCAGTTTTGTTCGAAACCAAATTGTTTTATGGTTTCGTCAAAACGCTTGTTCCAGCTTCTAGATGCTTACTTGAGTCCATAAATGGATCTCTGAAGTTTGCAATCCTTGTTTGCATCCTTTGATATGAAACCTTCAGGTTGCATCATATATACATCCTCAAGCAGGTTTTCGTTTAGGAAAGCTGTTTTCACATCCATTTGCCAAATCTCATAATCGCAGTGAGCGGCAATGGCAAGCATGATTCTGATTGATTTGGACATATGATATGGGTATTTTACCTATATCTTTTAGTGTGATTTACGGTTTAATTTGAGACTAAATAAATAAGTTTAATTACAAAAATAGAGTGTTTTAATAAAATAACGTAGTAAGAATAAAATCCGTAGTGTTAGTTAATTATCTTTATTTTTGGTTGAATTTATGAAATAAAACGTCAAGCTAACTCGGCTCTCGAGAATTGTATTTCAGGTACGAGCAAGGAGCAAAATTCATGCCAGTACGCGGGGCGTATCACTCCGTACGCAGGGCGTGAAACATTGAGTCAGAAATAATTGCCTTATCCGCAGACACCACGTGGATCCAACGCATAATACGCAAGGCGTACCCAACTTACGCAGGGTGTAGAAAGCAATAATTGGCCCAATCATAAATGTCAGACTGCATTTTCTCCTAATTCAACTATCATACGCAGGGCGTGTTTCAGGATACGCAGGGCGTAGTTGGTGTAATTCAAGCTCTTTTTAGCCAGGAGCTCAAACACGCGCAGCGTATGTCAAAGTACGCAGGGCGTACTTGGGACTGTTGAAACACCTTTCCACAAGATTTTGATTTGACAAAATCATCCATGATTAAGAGACAATTAAATTTAAATGCTTTGATTTAATTGTACTAATGTGTTTGTTCAATGTTGAGTGCAAAAATATATATATAAAGTAAGACAGGTCAAAAGTCAGCATAAGCCAAAAGCTGAGTGGAACGGAACTCAGCATGAAAGGATAGAAGCTGAGTGAAGTAGAACTCAGCATCAGAAGCTTCTTTCAAAATTGCCAGAACGAAGCTGACTAAATCAGAAGACTCCTTCAGAATTAACAAGAACGGAGCTCACTAAGAAGGAACTCAGCATAGAAGTTGAACATTCGAAGATAACGAATGAAGCTGAGTAACAGTCAGGACAGCACGAAAGATCCGTTCACTAAAGGACAAAGTCTGCCAATCTTCTGCACCAATAATTGAAGCCTCAAAAGCACACAGAAGACTAATTCCAAGAATCATGGGTCTGTGGATTATTGGTAAAAGACAACTGGCACAAAAAGACAAGTCTGATGCAAGAAGACAAAACCTGACGCCTGAAGAAAACAGAAGAAGGGAATGGCGGAACAGTCTGAAGCTGACCAGAAGCTGTCTCCTAAAAGAGCCGTTTTGGACACAACGGCCAAACCAATTCAAAATGATCCAATCTTCAGAAATTCATCTATAAAAGGAAAATGAGAGTTCTTGGATCATTTGCTCAAGCATCAAAAGAAAAATACAAGAGAGAAAATTCTGAAAGCACTCAAATACAAAAAGATCTTACACCAATTTTTCTATTCTCTGTGTAAATGCTAGATTGATTGTTTTGTAATCATCTAAAGTGTTCTTTAGTTGAAAAAGAACAAGTGTGTGATCAATAGGAATATTGAGAGTGTTGAGCTGAGTACTTGGTTGTAAGTATTCAGTAGTAGAAAAATCTAAGTGATGGGTTGTAGTACTTAGTAGGAGCTGAGTAGACGAATAGAGGACGTACTCTTGCATACTCACTGCCTTATAAAGGGTTTGTGCTCTACCTTGAAAGAGCTCAGTATTGGATTGAAAATCCCAGGAGGAACTGGGGACTGGACGTAGGCAGAGAGGCCGAACCAGGATAAGTCGTGCTGAGTAACTTCTAAACTCTCTCTCTCAATATATATATATATGTGTGTGTATGTGTTGCTTGTTGTATTTACTCAGATTATAAATTGTTAAAACTGAAACTGAGTAAATCTGAGTGCTAAGTTGGAAACTGACCTTTCAAGTGTCAATTCCCAACTCTCAAGTCAAGCAGTCTTAGTCAGCATAGAACTAAAACTGTCTGACTAATCAAACACCCGTGCTGACCAACATGCTGAGTTATCAAACTCTTAAAATAATATTAAGTCAGCATAATTAAGAGCGAAAAAGTGACATTAGTTCCTAACCCCCCCTTAGAACTAATTACTAGGGACCAACAAGTGGTATCAGAGCCTAAGCTCACTACTCAACGATCTAACAATCTTGAGCTGATCCCGAAAAATGGGTGAGAATAGCACTCGTTTCCTCCCAGGAAACCAAACAACACAGATACTCACTGAGGGATTATCAATCACTAGACCTCCCTTATTCTTTGGGTCTAATTATACATTCTGGAAGAATAGGATGAAGAACTTTATTCAAGCCACAAATATGAGTGCGTGGCTTGCAATAGTTCAAGGTCCACATATACCTTATAAAACTGTTGATAATGAGAAAGTTATCAAGAGTGAAACTGAGTGGACATAGGATGACCTCAAAAAATTACAAAATAATGCTTCAGCTATCAATATGCTTCACTGTGCTCTAGATGCTGCAGAATACAATAAGAATTCAGGTTGTGAGTCAGCACAGGAGATCTGGAAAAAGCTGGAAGTAACTTATGAAGGCACCAGCAAGGTCAAGGAATCCAAAGTGAACCAACACATGCGATTGTATGAGCTGTTCGAGATGACTGACATTGAGGACATCTCAGCAATGAATGCCATGTTCACCAACATAATAAATGAGCTTAAAAGACTCGGTAAGAATTTCACTGAAGAAGAACAAGTGAAGAAGATCTTACGAAGTCTCCCCAAAAGCTGGCAAGCCAAGAAGACAGCTGTAGAGGAAGCTCAGGACCTGACCACATACAAATATGATGAGCTGATCGGTTCCTTGCTGACTCATGAAATTTCCATGAAAAATTTTGAAGCTAAAGAAAAATCTGAGGATAAGAAACAGAAATCACTAGTGATGAAAGCTGACTCCACAGGAGGTGAGTCAACTGATGACGAGGAAATGGCCATGTTTACTAGAAAAATGAAAAAGTTGTTCAGAAGAAATGAAAGAAATAGTAAGCGGCCATACAAGAGAGGAGACAGATATAAAGCTGAGTCCAGTGACACCAGATACAAAAAGGACAGCTCCAAGCCTGTCACATGTTATGAATGCCATCAAACTGGGCATATTAAGTCAAGCTGTCCTAATCTGAAGAAAGATAAGAATGGAAGCAAAAAGGCAATGGTGGCCACGTGGAGTGACAGTGATGAGTCAACATCATCTGAAGCTGAGCAAAATGAAACAGCTAACATATGTTTCATGGCAGATGATGGAGCTGACCAATCTCAAACTGAGCAAGCCGACCTCTCTGGAGATTCTGAGCACAAGGAAAACAACAATGAGGTAACATCCTTACTTTTGCTTAGAAACGAAATGGTAAATGCCCTGAGTGACTTATATACACTAACTAAGAAGTTTAACAAAAGGATTAAGGCACTCAGCAGGCGCTGTGACGAGATTGAGGAGGTCAAGCTGAGTGACCTCCGATATCTCCTCCAGGACAACTCAGATTTACATACGAACATGCAAATCTTACATAAGTTTGTCACAGAGGTTCCAACTGAGTCAAAGAAACTTAGAAAGGATGTCACAACTTTACAGAACCAAACAAAAGGTTCAACTAAGAATAAACCCCATGCTGAGTACTCAGGTACTGGTCAGCATAAATAGTTTACTCAATGTAGCTGTTGTGGGAAGAAAGGACACACAAAAGCTGTGTGCTGGCATAACAAACAGACTGTCCAATTTGACTTCTGTGGTAAAAAAGGTCATACTACCAAGGTATGCTGGCATGCTCAGCAGAACAATGCTGACCACACTCAATATCACCCTCAAAGGGTAACTATGTGTGGCTTTTGTGGTAAAAGTGGCCATACTACAAAAGTATGTCGTCACAAGTTGAAATATGACTTTGCACCTGTTTACACTAACAAGAAAGGACCCAAAAAGAATTGGGTACCTAAAGACGAATAGTTTAAAATGCAGGTCAGCTTGACATGCGTGGAGAAATCAAAACTTTGGTATATAGACAGCGCATGCTCAAGACACATGACAGGTGATGAAACTCAGTTCATCACACTAGAGCTTAAACGAAGAGGTAGTGTAAGCTTTGGAGACAATAAGAAGGGCAAGATAGTTGGCTCAGGAACTATCGGAGGTAACCCTAAAATTGAGTCAGTCTCCTTAGTTAAAGGTCTCAAATATAATCTTCTAAGCGTAGCTCAGCTTTGCAAGAGTGGAAGGAAGGTTATATTTGATGATACTAAGTGTCAGATACTCGAGGGGAAAACAAATGATTTGATTTTAACAGCCCCTCGTGTAGAAAATGTTTACTTGTTGAGTTTGGAAAAGGAATTTTCAAAAAGTATATGCTTGGTGTCAAAAGAGGATAACTCCTGGCTATGGCATAGGAGACTTGGGCATGTCAGCATGGACCTCCTTGCCAAACTAGCTAGAAAGCAATTAGTTGAGGGATTACCCAAATTAAAGTATGAAAAAGATCAACTGTGTAATGCTTGTCAGCAAGGTAAACAAATTAAAAAATCATTTCATAGCAAAAAGGTTGTCTCAACCAAAAGACCATTGGAATTACTACATTTGGATCTTTTCGGACCTATCCAGCCACTCAGCATGGGAGGGCGAGCCTTGGCGCAACGGTAAAACGTTGTTGCCGTGTGACCAGAGGTCACGGGTTCGAGTCTTAGGAGCGGCCTCTTGCCAATTAAATTGGCAAGGGAAGGCTTGCCCCCAATACACCCTTGTGGTGGGACCCCTCCCCGGACCCTCGCTCAGCGGGGACGCGTAATGCGACCGGGCCGCCCTTTTTTTTTTATTTTATTGTAGATGATTTCTCTAGGTATACTTGGGTCATCTTGCTAAGTAGCAAAGATGAGACATTTGAGATGTTTACCACATTAGTCAAAAGGCTTGAAAATGACAAAGACTTAAGAGTAGCTCACATTAGAAGTGATAATGGTGGAGAATTCAAAAACCAATTGTTTGATGAATTCTGTGAAACTAATGGTATTGACCACAATTTCTCTGCCCCTAGAACTCCTCAACAAAATGGAGTTGTTGAAAGGAAGAATAGGACAATAGTAGGAATTGCTAGGACAATGCTGAGTGAAAATAGGCTTCCAAAGTATTTTTGGGGAGAAGCTGTCAATACAGCATGTTATATATTGGATAGGGCATTGGTAAGACCTATATTAAAGAAAACCCCTTATGAACTTTGGAAAGGACGAAAGCCCAATATTGGATACTTTCGTGCCTTTGGGTGTAAATGTTTTATACTCAACACTAAGGATAATCTGGCAAAGTTTGATGCCAAAGCTGACGAAGCGATCTTTTTGGGATACTCAACAAACAGTAAAGCATATAGAATTTATAATAAAAGGACCCAGTTTGTAGAAGAGTCAGTCCATGTAGATTTCGATGAAACTGACCCTGCAGGAAGAACAACTCAACACACAGAGGAAGAACCCAACTCAGCTCCTGCTGACCAAAATGGACATGCTGAGTCATCAGTACAAGAACTGACCAAAGGTAAAATCGAAACTGAAATTATCTTTGCTGACCAATCTGTCCCTGCAGAGATTGTAGAAACACCTGTTCCAAACAACTCAACATTACCCAAGGAGATAAAAATTCCAAGAGGACATTCAGAAAAGTCCATCCTTGATGATGCAAACAACAAAGTAATGACTAGAGATCAGCTTAGGAAGTTCCTTAGCAACGTTGCTTTCGTATCAGTTCATGAACCAAAGAACTTTGCTGATGCTGAGCATGATGAGTATTGGATCAATGCTATGCAAGAAGAGCTTGACCAATTCACAAGAAATGAGGTATGGGATTTAGTACCTAATCCTAGGAATCAAAAATCCATAGGAACTAAGTGGGTTTTTAGAAACAAACTAGATGAGCATGGAAATGTAATTAGGAACAAAGCTCGACTTGTAGCCCAAGGCTATAGTCAGCAAGAGGGCATTGATTATGGTGAAACCTTTGCACCAGTTGCTAGGTTAGAAGCTATACGTATATTGTGTGCATATGCTAGTTTCATGAACTTTAAATTGTATCAAATGGATGTTAAAAGTGCATTTCTTAATGGATTTATAAACGAGGAGGTATATGTTAATCAACCTCCGGGCTTTGAAGATCCAAAATTTCCAAACCACGTTTATAAACTCAAGAAGGCCTTATATGGCCTGAAGCAAGCTCCAAGAGCTTGGTATGAAAGGTTGACCAACTTCCTGCTGACCAGGAATTATGTCAGAGGAAAAGCTGACACAACCTTGTTCATTAAGAAAAAGGGTAAACATACCCTACTTGCACAAATCTATGTAGATGACATAATATTTGGTGCTACTGACGAATCTTTGTGTCAAGAGTTTAGCAAACAGATGCAGACTGAGTTCGAAATGTCAATGATGGGAGAACTCATCTTCTTCCTTGGACTTCAGATCAAGCAAGGTAAGAACGACATCTTCATTAGTCAGTCCAAGTACACCAAGGAGATGTTAAAGAAATTTGATATGGAAGATTGTAAGCCCATATCAACCCCTATGGGTACTGATACTGTCCTATGCAAAGATGAGAAAAGTAAGTCAATAGATAGTAAACTTTATCGAGGTATGATAGGCTCCCTACTTTATCTCACTGCTAGTAGACCTGATATACAGTACTCAGTATGTTATTGTGCAAGATATCAGGCTGACCCAAGGGAATCTCACTTAATTACTGTAAAAAGAATTTTTAGATATTTGCAGAGCTCAATTGATGCAGGTTTATGGTATCCAGCCTCAAATGACTTCACACTCATAGGATACACTGATGCTGACTATGGACGGGATAAGCTAGAACGTAAGAGTACTTCAGGAGGATGCCATTTCCTTGGAAGCTGTCTAGTATCTTGGTTCAACAAGAAACAGTCATCAGTTGCTCTGTCTACAACTGAAGCTGAGTACGTTGCTGCTGGAAGCTGTGTAGCTCAAGTCCTATGGATAAAGCAACAGCTTGAGGATTATGGAGTAAGAACTGAGACAATAGAGATCAAATGTGACAACAAAAGTGCCATTGATCTATCCAAGGATCCTATTCAACACAGCAGGATGAAGCATGTCAGCATAAGGCATCACTTCATCAGAGATCACGTACTAAAGAGTGAGATCAAGCTGACTTATGTACCAACAAATGAACAGCTTGCAGATATCTTCACCAAGCCTTTGGCTCGTGAACAATTTAACATACTAAGGGAAGCCATCGGTATGTCTAATCCTCTTCAATAATTCTAAGTATTTGAATAAATGTTGAGTGATTGTCATGCTGACTGATATCAATCTAGTAACTACTGCACATTGAGCTTAATAGTCTATGCTGAGTAGATACAAATGCTGAGTAAATATTCTGTGCTGAGTAAATAGACATATTGAGTAATCACCCTATGCTGAGTGAATGTACATGTTGTGTGATGAACGTATGTTGAGTTACTAAGAGATAGGAAATCCATCTACGTAGAATTAAATACCCAGTATCATAAACGATTCATATTCTGGAAAACTGAGTAAATGCCCACTTGCACCGATAAACAATGACACGTGTAACAAATCATACCTAGGAAAACGCAAGTAATGATGAATACCCATACGCCGAACCTGTCATAAATGGCAGAATCTTTGTCGATTAGAGTCCCAAGATGTAAACGACTATTTCATTAATGACTAAAAACTCTATAAGTAGCGGAAGGATCCCCACTCATTTCTCTTTACGCTTACGATCCTCTGAAATCGAATTCTCCTCTCTCCCTAAATCTTAAAAACCTTCATCGGTAACAATGGCTTCCGGCAAGAACGAAATCCCTAACCTCACCACTCAGCCTGGCCAAACCTCTGGCAAACCCACTCAAGCTGACCCCGCTAGTTCTTCGAGGCAAATCGAAAGGAATATGATCAAGGTCCATAAAAAGGTCAATAACTTGGAAGTATTGAAATGTAGATGGTTCTCTCCAGGTTTCGTCACTTCAGAGAAACCGTTCTGCGACTGGATCGAGAAGAACAAATGGACCGGTCTCTTCTCACTCGCCAGAAAAACGTACCCCAGGCTGGTCAGAGAATTTTACTCTAACATGCTTGTTGATGAGGATGATGCTGACTACTTGGAGACTACAGTCAAAGGTCAGAAAATCACCATAACCCCTGCCTATCTAGCTACTTTGCTTGATTTACTAGATGAAGGAATAGAATTTAGGACAACAAAAGAGAAAGTACCAAAGGAAAAACTTGACAAGATCAAGGAGTTCTGCAAACCCAAAGATCATAAAGGGGAAATACCCAACACGTGTATGGGGCAAGACCAGAAGATGGCTCACTACATGCTGACCAACTTCATCTTCCCCAAACTCAACTCAGCCTCATCTGCCTCCAATTTTGAACAGTGCTTCCTATGGCACATGTTGACCTACACTCCACTCAACATGCCCGTTTTTCTGGTTGGGACTCTTCAACGCAGTGGAAAGAAGCTCAGGCTGGGTTCTTTGATCACTAAGATCATTGAGGACAAACAGATTGAGACAATCAATGAAACTGACACTTTGGGAAGTGAGATCACAGCAGCTCTGCTGGTTGGACTGTTGTACAATCAACCTTTGAAGGGATATGAAGAAGTTGTTGATGATGAAGCTGAGCTAGACATTGAGCCTGAAAATGAGCCTGAGAAAGAAGTGGAGGTTCCTGCTGAGTCACCTAAGGAAAAGAAGATGAAGAAGAGAAAGGCCATTGAAACCTGCTCCAAAGACATCCATGCTGTCCCAAAGAAAGTGAGACTAGTGTCTCAAGAAAAGGTTAAAGCTGACAAAGCTAAGGAAAAAGCTGAGTCGACAGAGAAGAGAAAAAGGCTAGAAGAGCCTGAGGATGAAGAAGAGGGTACTCCAGAATCCCCCTTGATGAAAACGAAGAAGGTTAATTCCTTAAAGACAGTTGACGCTGATCCCCTAGATTGGGTTGTATCATCCAAAGGTCATGGAACTGACCTAGAAAAGGAAGCTGAGAAAGAAACTGAGCAACAAGCTGAGAAAACAACTGTTGAAGTAGAAAGGAAAGCTGACAAAGAAACTCATGTTGAGGAAGACATCCATACTGAGCAAGAAGAACATGCTGATGTTGAGCAACCTCAAGGTGATGTTGAGCAAAGAGTTGAGGAAGAAGAAAATGCTGCTGTTGAGGATCATGTTGAGCAACATGAGCATCCAACTATGGTAGAAGAGACAGTTGATACTGATGAGGAGAACATTGATGCTGACCCTTCTCCTCCCAAGGAACAAAGGTTCAAGCGGCTTAAGAAGAAAGCCCACAAAACACAAGTTATTGATCTTCTTGCAGATTCTCCTCTTCCAGAACAATTCACTGGCATGTCTGAGCTACAGTTCGCATATTTTGCAAACGATCCTGAGTCTCCCTCCAAGGAAAAACAAGCCTCTGTTACTCAGGATGAGGAACAAGCCAAAACCCTTGAAGATCCAAATCCAACTGTTCAAGAAGGAACAAATGCTGCTTCAACTTCCCCCACTCAGGATGAGCAGGGCAACATGACTAACCAAACTCCACCTCCAACTCAGCATGTTGACAACTCAGCTCCTAAAGGTAATCTGCATCAAAGCCCAGTCACCAATCAAGGTCATCAATCTGGCAAAGAGCAAACTCCTCCACCATCAAGCTCAATTCCAGCCTCTGAGACAAATGCTGGCCAATTCCAATACTTGAATGCTACTGAGTCAGGAAGACGCATCATTGCCTCTGCTCAGTCCTTGCTTCAAGATTTGAACACCTCTCAAGCTGATGCTACTAGATCGTCTCATGCTGAGTCCTCCCACCTATCTGGCATCACTCAGCTTCTCAATGAACTGAGAGGACTCAAGGATCTGGTAAGTATTATAACAACTGTTCAAACTCAGCAACCAAACCAAGATCAAATAGCAAAGCTGACTGAACTAGTTCTCTCCATGGTAAACCATCTGAACTCGATTGAAGGCAAAATCCAACAACCCTCAGAAGTCAATCCAGGGTACGCCACTTCTGTTGAACTTCAAGGATATTTTGCCAAGTGAACTGCAGAACTGACCAAATCGAGCGCACCTGGCAATGCTGAGTTTGCCACTTCTGCTGAACTTCAAGAATGCTTTACCAAGCTTACTTCTGAGCTGACCAGTACGCGTGACTTAGTATCTTCCTCTTCTCAGTGTTCAATTGACCAACTGAGTGAAGCAGTCAGCCTACTCAACATCAACAAAGCACAGATGGATGTTGATCCAGTCTCCAACAGTGAACTCTTGAGCTTTTCACAAACAATAATGAAGGCAATGCGCATCAACAATGCCCAGCGCATATTTTATGACTCTTCCTTGCTCAAGATGTACCACCAATCTTTTGGTCAGCTCACCAGCTCGCTCACCTGGCTTAGCAAATCTCATGAATGCCTGCTCAGCATGATAAGTCGTGCCGAGTAACTTCTAAACTCTCTCTCTCTCAATATATATATATATATATATATATATATATATATATATATATATATATGTGTGTATGTGTATGTGTTGCTTGTTGTATTTACTCAGCTTATAAATTGTTAAAACTGAAACTGAGTAATTCTGAGTGCTAAGTTGGAAACTGACCTTTCAAGTGTCAATTCCCAACTCTCAAGTCAAGCAGTCTTAGTCAGCATAGAACTAAAACTGTCTGACTAATCAAACACCCGTGCTGACCAACACGCTGAGTTATCAAACTCTTAAAATAACATTAAGTCAGCATAATTAAGAGCGAAAAAGTTACATTAGTTCCTAACCCCCCCCTTGGAACTAATTACTAGGGACCAACAGGGACAACAAGATTCGATTTAGGTCCACATGCAGGAAATTATTGAAGGCATGGGCTAGTACGCGGGGCGTACCCTACCATACGCAAGGCGTATAATGGGAATTCTGCAGAAATTAATGTTGCTCCATAATTATACCTTGTGAACTTACAATTTTGCCCCTAGCTTGATGTATAAATAAGAGTGACTAGCACTCATTTAGACACCTTGTACATAGCTACATTTTACTTCTTTTGATAGAATTCTTGTTGTTTTAGTTTTAGATTCAGTTTTTATGTAATAAAACTCTACCACCTTGAGAGCTTGTTCATTTGATCCGTCATTCGTCAAAGTTCTGTTCCATCCTCGTCCACTAAGCTCGAGAGTTCCACCTCCAAGACCTAAGAGACGGCCTTGAGTCCGGTTAGCTAGTTCCGAGGGCCGATTCTTCCCTCTTCACTTGCTAACTAGCTTGCACTCTTCCTATGTACTAGGCTTGGTTGTACTCCGCATTTACGCTTTCCATATTTATAATATATGATTTGCAATTTCCGTTTCTATATACGTGTTGATGTTTATTGCTTGTTTTGATACTCATAATTGACTATTGTGTAGGGGAACGCGATTTCCGATGCCATTCGGGCTATCTTTAGGGACTCATATAGGTGTTGCCTTACCGGAAGTGACAAACCGGAAACCGTAGGAATTGACAAGCCACGGAACTTACGGGCCCTAGTTTATGGTCCCCAGCATTAGACACGCCTTGACTAGGAACCACGTAGTCTAAGTACTTCACGGGTCGGTCGAACTACACGTAGTCATCTTTGCAAGAGTAAATTGTCAACTGAATATATTCGGAGTTATTGCATATTATATTTATAACTTATCGTCACCCATATCATTCCTTGGAGTTTTCCGTTACATAAATCTGTCTCACCAATAGGTTAGGAGTAGTTTGTAGTTGTGTCTCACACCAACTCAAAGTATTCACCGCTTAGATAACATATAAAACCGAGTCGTCCAATACTTGCAGTTATAAATCCCGTGGATTCGATACCCGGTCTTAACCGGATTATTACTTGATACGACGGGGTACACTTGCCCCTACGTAGTGACATCTAGTAGATACAAAGCACTTAGAAAGACCACATCCATAGTCATAGCGCAATCATCGTGATATACATTTTGTCGTTAAAAAGAACACTACTAGGTGACACGTATCAAGTTTTTGGCGTCGTTGCCGGGGATTTATAATTTCTTGCAATATCAGACAAAAATGTTTTATTGTCAGTCTAAGCATCTATAGATATTACTTTCTTCTTGTGAATAATTTATTTTGTTTCTTGTTGTCACTAATGATTTGTTTCATGGTATGATGCTTCATAGTCGTCATCGGTGGGACGACCGCATGGATGACGAATGCCCATACCAACACTCAACCTCGCAATTCGATGTGGTAATCTCTATGTTTAAAGATATTCAAGTGAGATTATCTAACAATGAGGCATATTGCAGGGATTTAGGAAATCAAGTCGCTAGATTGACGTCTCGTATCGATTCAACCGCGGGCGAATCGATTAGAGACGCCAATCCGGTTGATCAAAATGTAGAGCTCGAGTTAATTGAGTTCTCTCAAGAGGAGTCCCTAAACTGTGTAAGTTGTCTCAACTGCGAGGAATCGAAAGTCGTAATCGATGAGCCGGTTGTGTGCGGGCCCATGGAAATAAATCCACAAGTAGAAGAGTTTGAGGTTCCTTCTACCTCGGGTTATTTCACTCTTTTTGAGCTACCCAAGGAGTCAAAGAGGGAGCAAACTAAACTCTTCAATAATTTCTGTAAATATAGTTTTTGGTTTTTGTTAAATTTTTTTGAAGCTAACAATCCGTTTTGTAGGTACGGATTGTTTATTCAAGAATTTGCATTTCTAACGCGAATGGAAGCATACACCTAGGAGGAAATGCTAAGTCGAGCTCACCGACTATAATGTAGCGCTTCTTGGGAGGCAACCCAAGCTCGAATAAGAGAGTTTTCTTCCCCAATTTTTATTTCCCGCATTTTCTTTTCCAATTCCGTGTCTTTTAAATAAAAATCACCGGAAAAACAAATCCCATTTTAATCCAAAAAAAAAGCCACGCGGAGCGTACACACCAGTACGCCCCGCGCAGCTGCGTTTCTTTTCCATTTCCCTGCTCGTTATTTTTGTTTTCGTGTGAGTTAATAACGTTCACGCGGGGCGTATCCCTTTTACGCCCCGCGTGCCCCACCTTGTCCCAGATAAAATGGCCCAGAGCTTAGAACACGCGGGACGTCCCTCTACGTGCGCCCCGCGTATTTGAGTCTCTGGCCAAAAATGGCTAAAAGTGCACCTCCTACGCGGGGCGCCCCCTTGGGCACGCCTCGCGTAGGACCTGACCTTCAAGGGTCTATTTTTCCATCTTTATTTTTTTTGTTTTTGTTTTCTTTTGCGACGCCCTTGGAATAGGCGTCATTTTAGTAACGCGGAGGGCCGTGCAACCCCGCACTCTTAGTTTGGTTTGCACTAACAAAAATAAAAATAAAAATTAAATAAATAATAAAATAATTAAACTAATTTATTGATTCTTAAATCTATCCCGACACACTACCTCCCTCGGAAATTAATTAAAGTTCCGTTATTTGTCATTAAAATAAAAAGTCGGAACACAAAGGATCGGTTTTAGTGAGAAATTTTAGTCTTAATTTTGAAGTTCTAGAATGTATGCAAAGCCTAGGTTTATACTAAACAAAAGCATTGAGTCCTAACCCACATGTCATCTCCATAATAAAATTTAAAAAGGCAATAAAAACGAGATGTTTGAAAATTTAGCGAAGACTCGATAGTACACAATATAACCCGAATCTTTTGTGAGATATTTTTGAGCCTAAAAGAGTTCGTACGAGAACTCTATTTCTTTCACAATTTTCGAGAGCTTTGACTTCACTCGACTCATAGAGTTTGCACCTAATACCGGGTTTAGTACACTTATTTTGGTATAAATGGCAATAGATGATAAAACGAACCCACTTAGGCTAATTCTTTTCTTAAATTATTTTTCTCGCTTTCATTAACCTCTAGGAAACCCCCTCGAGCCTATTAACCGACTTTTTGTTGTTAATACCCTTTTTAACATTTAACCCTTTTTCCTCTTGTTTAAATACCAACAAGATCAAATCGCACCAAAATTATCCGAAATAAGCCAAAGGCCTTGACAAGTAAGCACCAAAAGCTTTCGAAATCGTTTTTGTGCCGCTCTCAAACGAAAAATAAAAAAATACAATAAAGAGCAAAAGGCATTCTCAAGCTCCACCCGAGCAATTTCGAGTCATGTTTCACGAACTCGCCAAGGCCAAAATAAAAATACGGTGCGATCGCCAAAATGGTATTTAAACTCGAATTTCCAAAAAATTAACCACTAAAAAAGCCACCCACATTACAACCCCCCTCCGGGTTCATTTTTAATATTGCCTAAGCCATAACATAGGAGGAAAAACCCGGATAAAAATGCAAATTCAAAGTGATCTCGAGTAAGTGCAAAGAATAGTGCTAAAACACCGACCCACCAAAGTTTGAGCGTAAGAGTGAAATCCATTGGTGAGGTACTATCGGGTTCTCAAAAGATAATCGACCCCTGTTAATATTGCCTATTAATTTTGATTATGGGGGTTTCAAACAAGTTTTGGTCACTCGATTGTTTGCGTAGGTACTTACCGAAAACTTTGCATAAAACTTTAACTTTAAAATCACGCACTTGGTAAAACCAACCGTCGGTTTGTTTCTTAATAATCTCAATCCCTTGTCTTTCGATTTCTTTTACTTGAGGACAAGTAAAACTTTAAAGTCCGAGGAGGTTTGATATGGATATTTTACCCCTATCTTTTAGCGTGATTTACGGTTTAATTTGAGACTAAATAAATAAGTTTAATTACAAAAATAGAGTGTTTTAATAAAATAACGTAGGTTTGATATGGGTATTTTACCTCTTTTTCCTCTTGTTTAAATAGCGTGATTTACATAAATCTGTCTCACCAATAGGTTAGGAGTAGTTTGTAGTTGTGTCTCACACCAACTCAAAGTATTCACCACTTAGATAACATATAAAACCGAGTCGTCCAATACTTGCAGTTATAAATCCCGTGGATTCGATACCCGGTCTTAACCGGATTATTACTTGATACGACGGGGTACACTTGCCCCTACGTAGTGACATCTAGTAGATACAAAGCACTTAGAAAGACCACATCCATAGTCATAGCGCAATCATCGTGATATACATTTCGTCGTTAAAAAGAACACTACTAGGTGACACGTATCAACATAGCCACAGAAGAGAAAGTTTCGTCATAATCAATTCCTTGCTTCTGACGATATCCTTTCGCTACTAACCTAGCTTTGTAGGTGCTAACCTTTCCATCCATGTCTGTCTTCTTTTTGAAGATCCATCTGCACCCAATGGGTTTTATCCCTTCAGGTGGATCAACCAAAGTCCACACTTGGTTGGTGTACATGGAATCCATTTCAGAATCCATGGCCTCAAGCCATGCTTTAGAATCTGGACTAGGAAGAGCCTCTTCGTAGTTTTCGGGTTCGTCGTCTAACACGAGAACCTCGTCATCGTCTCCCACTAGAAAACCATATCTAACTGGGAGTTCACGAACTCTTTGTGATATACGAATAGGTGGCACTTCAGTCTCATCTAATGGGACTGCTTCGGGCAACTCAACCGCCTCTGTTGTTTCAGTCGATGTTTCTTCTTCTTGAACTTCTTCGAGTTCAATCATGCTTCCCTTTTGTGTTTCTTCGAGAAACTCTTTCTCTAAGAAGGTTGCGTGCTTGGATACTATCACTTTCTGATCATTTGGATGATAGAAGTAATATCCTATAGTTTCCTTAGGGTATCCAATGAAGAAACATTTATCAGATTTAGAATCTAGTTTGTCAGACACAATGCGTTTGACAAATGCTGAACAACCCCATACTCTCATGAATGAGAATACAGGTTTCCTACCAACGAACAATTCATATGGTGTGGAACTAGCGGATTTAGTTGGTACTCGATTTAGGGTGAAGAGGGCGGTTTCCAAGGCATAGCCCCAGAATTTCTTTGGAAGTAATGCAATGCTCATCATGGATCGTACCATATCTAGTAGGGTACGGTTCCTCCTCTCGGATACACCATTGTGTTGTGGTGTATAAGGAGGTGTCCATTGTGAGAAAATCCCACATTCAGTTAGATAATTTAGAAAATCATCTGAAAGATATTCGCCACCTCGATCGGATTGAAGTGTCTTTATTTTCTTTTCTAGTTGATTTTCCACTTCATTCTTGAAGCATTTGAATTTCTCAAAAGCTTCGGATTTGTGCTTCATCAAGTAGATATAACCATATCTAGTATGGTCGTCTATGAAGCTAATGAAGTATCTGAATCCTCCTCTTGCTTGAATGAATGAGTCCTAGAGTGTCTGATACACGTTCACCTTTATTACTAAAGGGTGTCTTTGTCATTTTGCCTTTTAAACATGCTTCGCACGTTTCCAATGATTCAGAATCACTTGAATTTATAAGCCCATCTTGATGTAGCTTAAGCATGCGTCTTTTGTTTATATGGCCTAAACGACAATGCCACAAGTAAGTTGAATTATCTAGCTTATGTCTTTTGGTATCAATTGCGAAAACAGAAATTTTGTCATCTAACACATAAATCCCATTTTGTGATATTCCTGAAAAATAGAAGATCGAATCTTTATAAAAATCGCAACGTTTGTCTTTTATTGAAATATGAAAACCGTCGTCAACAAGACGACTAATAGAAATAATGTTACGAGACATTTGCGGAACGTACAAACAGGTCCTTAATTCTATTACAAGCCCAGAGGGCAAATTTAAAACATAATCTCCAATTGCGAGGGCGACAACTCTTGCTCCATTTCCTACTCGCAAGTTTATGCTTCCTTTCTTCAATTCCTTAGTCTGATTTAGTTCCTGCATATTTGTACAAATATGAGATCCGCATACGGTATCAAGTACCCAAGATTCAGACTGTGAAATTGTATTTATTTCAATATAAAACATACCAGATGTTGAAGCACCGCCTTTTCCCTTCTTGAGGGTGGCTAGGTACTCCTTGCAGTTCCTTCTCCAATGCCCGTCTTTACCACAGAAGTGGCACTCTCCTTTGGGCTTCTTTACTTCCTTTCCCTTAGCTCCAGTGGGCATGGCCCTCTTACCTTTCTTGGGATATTTAGGATTGGGAAAATTCCCTTTCCTCTTCTTTGATCCCTTAATGACAAGAGCTGGTATTGTATTGTCTTTCTTCATATTGGGCTCAACTGACTTGAGCATATTTGCAAGCTCTTCAAGAGAGGTTTGCAAGTCATTCATTTGGTAGTTCATGATGAACTGTGAATAACTCTTTGGGAGGGATTGAAGAATCAATTCTATGCTTAATTCGTTATCCATCGCGAATCCAATACTTGAAAGTTTGGTAATATAGCCAATCATCTTGACACAATGTGTCATGACAGATGTGCCCTCTTGCATCCTGCAACGATATAGCAACTTGGATATCTCGTAGCGTTCGCACCTAGTCTGTTTCCCAAACAGCTCTTTAAGGTGCATGATGATGGAATAGGCATTCATTTCCTCATGTTGCCTTTGTAATTCCGGTGTCATCGATGCAAGTATGATGCATCCGACATGATCATCATCAGCTTTGTGCTTCTGGTAAGCATCAATTTCCTCAATGGGAGCATCATCAGCAGGGATAGGGGGTATCGTTGTATCAAGTACATACCCTATCTTATCGAACTTCAAAACAATTTTGAGGTTGCGAAACCAGTCGGTGAAGTTTGAACCATTCAATTTGTTATCGGTAAGAATGTTTTGCAGATTGGTTTTAGTCATGATTTTAAGAGTGTTTATATAAACCTGAGAGTGAGAAAGAGTAAACGTATGTTATTCATTTGCTTTAAAGTATATTAATCTAAAATTATAGGCTTTTTGTTTATTTTAGATTGCTCCCACTATTTTGCCAAATTAATAGCCCTCCATATTAATTCGAAGAATTTCACAAATCCTTTAGTGAGCTAGGATCCTAACTCCTGAGATTTTGCCTTGAGTTTACTCAACAAGCTAGTCTCATTCGTTAGGTAGATTCATGTAATCAATCACATCTTTAATGTGATTCCTAGGTTATTGGGTTACTAACCACATTAGTAACTAATATGCTATTCATATTAATCCCAACCGTATTGCCCATTAGTTTATGAAAACATGAGTTTACCCATCCAATTATCATAATCTAATTTAAGTATTACCCCATATTCATGAAAAGTGATTTTCGATAATTCAGGTGTTACCACAAGACCCCGAGCTTGAGTTTACTCAACAACCCAAAAGCCCTCAGTACTGCCGGCTGAATTATAATATTAGGGAGGGGCAACCGATTTTAATAACTTGCTTATTTACTAAACTTTTTAATGAGGGATTTTATTTTAGGTCTCATAATCTAACTTAGTCTTGATTTGCTTTAGCATACATCAGACACATACATTGACGTTATGGACATATCATCTAAATTATTCCGTCGAGCCAGAGACGGAATAAAAGGGCAAACCTAAGGAAATACTAACTATTACATATTTCTCTTTAGGTCCTCCGTCTTCTCCATGGCGCCTTGAAATTACAAATTAATTGCTATACTACTAAAGAAAACTTCAATTAAATTGAAGGGAATTAGATGAGAGGAGAAATTACAATAGATAGTAGAAAGGCAGGACGCGCAGACCCTATTTCAAAAATACCAAAAGACTAAAAGAGGGTCCAAATATGTCCATAACTCCAAACATGCATAGACTCAATTAAATAAATTTAATTGGTTGATTACATAACTATTTTATGTAATATTTATGTTAATCACATTAACTTATCAAATTAACTTTCATCCAATTTTACTTCTAATAGTTTCGTATCTTCTATATCAATCTTTAGATTAATACAACTATACAAAACTTTAATTATGCATGTCCCAATTATTTTGATTTTAATTCATTTAATACTTTTGATTTACAAATAGGTAAAACAAACTTTTAAATAAATTTTTCATTCGATAACCAAAATAGAAAACTATCAATTTCTGAAACATATATATTTAAATATATATAAAAACCGATTTTAAACAATTTAAAATTCAAGTGGGTCTCGGACCGGGCCCGAGGGTGGGCTGCTGCCGATTGGCAGCAGCCCTAGGGCGGCTGAACCGCCGCTGCCTTGCGGCAGCGGCGGCCAGGCGCCGCACGCGGCTGCTGCCGCGAGGCGCGACTCGAGCTGCTGTCGCATTTATTATTATTTTTTTAATAATAATAATTTTAAATATATATATATATATATCAGTTCTAAAACGGTTTTAAAACGATTTTCAGAAAATAGGAAAACCTACTATAGATTTCCGTTTTATCTTTAGAATTAATAAAACTGATTTTATCAATCTAACTATAAAACCAATAGATTTTGTTATAATGATTATCAACCAAAATAATTAGAAACATACGCATAATCTATTTTAATTAACAAGTAATTAAAACTTATTTATCTTTAGGATTAATTAATCAAAAACTATTTGTTAATTAACCTAACCATAAATATTTATTCAATCCTATTGAAAAACTTCTAAATTTTCATATATGAAATAACGGATTTAACGATGGCTCTGATACCAATGTTGGAAAAATAGGCTAACGTATAGCAGCGGAAATATAAAAATTTTAACCTATTTCCATAAACCATAAGATCCGTTAACCGTTATTTCATATAAAGAGGGATAAGAAGAAATACCTTTTAGATGTTCTATCTACCGTTGCAAACGAAGTGCCCACAACTCTTACTTCGAGTTCCCAAGCACAGAACAAAACAAATATAAGATCAAGTTAGAATCAACCGTTGAATAGCAACCAAAGTAGATTGCCTCTAATTAATCAACACAAGATCAAGGATAAAGAAAGAAAGATGAAATCAATTGAATCGGTAGGAAGCGGTGGATTGCTTCGTCCTCAACAAGGGGTCTCGAAATTCTCTCTCCCGGTTGCACTGTGTATTTCGAAAATTCCAGTAGGGTTTTTGCTTGGTGGATTTCGAAAATCCTATAAGGGGGGTTATTTATAATCTCTTGTATCTAATCCCTAGTTAGATAGAATTAGGTTATTGAAATAAGAATTCTATTCGGAATAGAATTCATAATTATTATCCATTAATATATCTAATATATAAAGGATAATAATAATAACCTTATTGGATAATAATATGAGTAATTTAATCTAATTAAAACTCCTAACTCATTTATCCTTTAATTAATTTAATTCATAATCCTAATCTAATTAGAATAGATAAAATCAAATTAATTATTTATGTATTTATATACATAAATTTCGACCCCCTCTATTACTGGGCCTTGCTGGGCTCAGTTGGGCTTCCATCAATTAATTAACATATGTCTCTCTTTTGGGTTCCAAGTCTTATGTGTGACCCATTAGGTTCTTATTGCTGCTAGCCGTATGCAACTATTAAAATTAACTTTCAAAGAATTATATTTAATCTTTGCATAACGGAATGATGTACAGAGTATGTGATTAGCAAGTCCGTAATCATTCCCCTAGAGCTATAAGAAGACAGGTTGATTCTGTCGTTGACCTTTCAATATTAGTTACGGTATAATTCGATCCTTTATCAACTACGTCCTTGAACTGAATCTTATGACTATGGGTAATGTCAAGTCACATATAGCGAGACGTTCGTTTTACTTGTACAGGCCGAGTCAACTCAAAATAGATAGGTTAAGTGAAATCTGTATTTCAAGTCTTAAGCTATCACCTTGCGAGGATTTAGAGTCGAGTCTTCCACAAGAGATCCATGGACATATCTCCCATTTATCGGGAGTGATAAATGCTCAATCCAATATATAACGATCCCGCAATCACTTCCTGTGATACCCAACGTCTGCTGTTCACACCCCAGAGTCATCTCTGTTAAGGATTGTGTTACACCAGAGTCAAAGCGTCACATTCCGTAATCCAGAATACCAATTAACATTCCTTTGAGTCTGAGGATTATTTACACCTATTAATACCAATGAGATGAACGGGTGACAAGGATGAATCTACCCATCCTGTTATCTCAAGTCGGGTCCCCAATCCTAATGAACTACTTTTCATCGGATCCATGTAACTGTCCAGATATCTGTATATATGAAGCTTGTGAGATCAGCTTTCTGTCGGATAGAAGACATTGTTACATGCAAGTCTCAACAGTGATATATCAATCCTAAACATATCACTTGACTTGGGGTGGTTTTAAGTTTATTAGTTTATTATAAAGTTTTGTCTCACTTCATGCTTGTATGAACACTTTATAATCACTTTAAAACAAACTTACGGATTTCCTTTTATTAGACTTTATTTAGTTCTTAAAAGGGATTGCCTTTATATAGTTATAAAACATATATCTCATTAAAACAAATGATATAAAGAACAATTCATTTACATTACGTTTGTATCCTAGAACAATTGTCTATAGGACACTAAACCCCAACATACTCCCACTTGGACTAAACCCAATTGTTTCTATAACTTATCCCAGTAGAAGTTAGATGACGATCATGTACTTTCTGGCTTAAGGGCTTTGTCAACGGATCTGCAACGTTGTCCTCTGTAGGTACTCTTTCTATTCTCACATCTCCTCTTGCCACAATTTCTCTTATAATGTGGTATCGCTTAAGGTATTGCTTGGACGCATTAGGAGACCGTGGTTCCTTTGCTTGCGCAATGGCTCCATTGTTATCACAATACAGTGTAATGGGATTTACAATGTCAAGCACCACACCAAGTTCTGTAATGAACTTTCTAATCCAAACCGCTTCCTTTGCTGCTTCTGCAGCTGCGATATACTCTGACTCGATCGTAGAGAAAGCCACGCTTCCCTGCTTGGAACTCTTCCAACTGACCGCGCCCCCATTCAAGATAAACAGGTATCCTGATTGGGATTTAAAATCGTTCTCATCTGTGAGATGACTTGCATCTGAAAATCCTTCTATTTTCAGATCCCCTTCTCCGTACACTAGGAACATATCTTTAGTTCTTCTCAAGTACTTAAGAATGTTCTTGACGGCAATCCAGTGCTCGTCTCTCGGATTTCCTTGGTAACGACTGGTTACAGATAACGTGAACGCTATGTCAGGTCTAGTGCATAGCATAGCATATATAATCGAACCGATTGCGCTGGCGTACGGGACTACAACCATGCACTTCTTATCATCATCAGTTTTAGGACATTGATGATTGTTTAACTTTACTCCATGTAGCATGGGTAAGTTACCTCGTTTCGATTCAAGCATGCTAAACCGCTTTAGCACCTTTTCGATGTATGTAGCCTGTGAAAGACCAAGCAGTCTTCTTGATCTATCTCTGTAGATCTTTATACCAAGTATATAAGCTGCTTCACCAAGGTCTTTCATTGAGAAGATACCAGATAACCATACTTTTACCGACTGTAGCAGATAACCATACTTTTATCGACTGTAACAGGTGATAAGGATGAATCTACCCATCCTGTTATCTCAAGTCGGGTCCCCAATCCTAATGAACTACTTTTCATCGGATCCATGTAACTGTCCAGATATCTGTATATATGAAGCTTGTGAGATCAGCTTTCTGTCGGACAGAAGACATTGTTACATGCAAGTCTCAACAGTGATATATCAATCCTAAACATATCACTTGACTTGGGGTGGTTTTAAGTTTATTAGTTTATTATAAAGTTTTGTCTCACTTCATGCTTGTATGAACACTTTATAATCACTTTAAAACAAACCTACGGATTTCCTTTTATTAGACTTTATTTAGTGCTTAAAAGGGATTGCCTTTATATAGTTATAAAACATATATCTCATTAAAACAAATGATATAAAGAACAATTCATTTACATTAAGTTTGTATCCTAGAACAATTGTCTATAGGACACTAAACCCCAACAGTTTATTGGGCCAATGGGTCTCACTAGAGGTGATCCTCCCCGAGATGGCCCCATCCTAAGATTTTCTGTCTAGGAACCTTTGGAACTTTGCTTCATAAGCCTCGTCTTTCTTAATGAATGCTTCCTCTGTGGTATTGGGTGCTTAGTGAACGCCTGTAATGGTGTGCCATATTAACGCTAGGCTTCCATAAGGAGTCCATAGCTACCTTCCACTGTGCGAATAGGCTCTATTTCCAGTGTTTCATGTGCAGGTGGGTTTTTAGCTTTGATAACAACCCAAATTATTCTTGAATAAGGAATAAGGGAAAATAAATAGAAATAATGGCAAACCATTATTCCTTCTAAAAAAGATATTTATACATGATTAATGTGGAATTAATGATAATTAATGCAGGGGCGAATATGCAAATAATGAGGAAAAGGAAGGAGTCTCTAGCATTATGCCACGCCACGTGGACCATGGCGAGATACGCCATAACGAGATACGCCCGATAAGAGCGAGTGGCGGAGACCCACCATAGCTCTCAAGGAGAGCGTACATACGCCTTGACGGATCAAAGAATATTATCCCAAGGACCAAAAGGGATATTCACCTTGAGAACGCCGCAAGGAGAACCGGATGTCGGATCTCCATGGTTCAGCTCAGTGAGATCCGCTGGTGAACCTATGAGGCGAATCTCCTCTTTCACCTGATTCATCACAGTAACGGCTAACCGCCGACTCGGCCATAAAGACCATTAATGAGCTATCAATTAGCTAACCGCCAGATTAAAGGTAACCGCCAGCTTAAAGGTAACCAGTAACCGCCATTAATGGAGCATTAATGGAGACCTTCTAGTTGCTGAAGGTTACGACTTCCTAGCTATATATAGCCTACATCCCTAGGCTATCAATGTACACTTTTACTTACCCTTTGTCAATTCAGTTTGCTCTCTTGTTCTTCCTTACTGACTTTGGCATCGGAGCTTCCCCCCGTCGAACCCAACGACGCCCCCACAGGGACGGAAGACAATCGGAAATTCTCCACTAGTTATCAATTGGTGCGGTGAGCGTGGATCTCTAACAGACAGAAGATCACAAAATCTCGATTGTATAGAGTTTCACAAAGAACAAAACAATGAAGTCAACGGAATAGGAATCACAATCTCAAACCTTGGCTCAGTCAGTACAAATAAATCTATCCAAAGATAGGGTTCTCCATATATTGGTGAGAAAGAGTTTTCTACATCAAATCTGGAATTTTATTATAAATCAGATAAGTTTCCTCCCGTTTCTTATTCCATTTTTAATTGAGATCCCTCACCCTTATAAAGTGCTATGAATATCATTACATGTTATTATGATAAATCTAATAAATTGTGAAAGATAAAGTCATAGACACAAATCTTTCATTAAATCTTGCATGCTCAATATGCCTTATATTTCTATGCATGACAAGTGTAACATGCCATTATCATTGAATTAGTACAAAATGCATGTATAAAATCCGTAATCTTGGAATTTTATAAAAAATTCATCCATTCAAGGTGATTTTATCACTTACTATTAAGATATCATAAAAGGCTCGTGTAATTACAGATGTTTTAGGTCTGACCAGTCTTTTGGATGAACATGCATATAACTATTAGAAGAAATTACAAAAAAATCATATTTGGTTTTTCCTTGTACAATTCACCATCTATATATGGCTTTTCTCCTATATAGTACTTTTAATATAAAAAATTCATATTTTTGAATATTGTTTTGTCAAACAGTTATTTCATTCCCTTTTTTACAAGGATGTGTCTATTCATATAAAAACTGTTTATTTGACATTGTTAGAATTTCTGTTACCAACACAAGAGACTTGAAAATATTGAGTCTATTTGTAATTATCCTATAATTGTCCCTAACTATTAAGGCCATTATGGGTTGATGAATTACCAAATTGGATAAACAAAACTTTCATGTCCTGAGCTAACTACAAAATAGTGCAAGTGTCGGTTTCAGACCAGAACATTAATTTATGCAAAATTCTTAGGATATACATGAGAATTCCTTAAAGATTGGAGGATTGTATGTGAAGGTAGGTAAGAGTGAATTTTGATTAATTTTCCTTACACTCCAAATTGGAGGAGAATCATGGTACATGTATTTTTCTTCCAAAATTACCATTTCTCTTTTATTTTATTCATACAAATGAAATGATATAAGAGTAATTTTATATATAACTATATTATTAAATCATCACTTACCTTTCTTTAATTACACCTCATTCAAATGAGGCTTTAATGATCTCTGAATGCCATTAATGTATGGATGCACAATATTAATTGCAAGTAAATAGCAACTATGTAAGATATCTTACCCAATATAGAATGTCATAACTTTTATGACGTTTAAAATAAATATGCTATCTTGGATATTAATACGCATTGAAATACAAAAGGACATTATTCTTAAACCATTCTCATTATGGTTATTTATTAAGAATTCATTATGATATTCATGTGCAGTAGCAATCTTTATGGTTATGACCGTTATACGTGATATTATTATTAAAACAAGCACGATTAAAATTCTATTATGAATTTATTTGACATATAATATTTACTCGGTTTTATCCTTTGACTAAGTTCATTCTAGAGTCAGGGACCAACGCGAAGGAATTATTAAGTTGATTCCAAGATGAATTAAAAATTCCATAAAGAGAATTGCATCATACATGATATTTGCCAACAAGGCCAATGCAAACATTCTTTTGCTATGAAGTATGTTCCATGGATCAAGCCATTGATCCCCCAAGGTAAGTGAATATAGCTTTTATGCCTTACCACAATCTTTTAATAATGGACAGAGTATGCCCCACTTCTGGAGTTCTTTCAGTGCTAACCCACAGGTACAAGGGAGTTGCTAATACTACAACCAGTGCAAACACTGATATGAAAAATAAAGCTCAATCCAAAGAAGTGTATATGCAGAGTCACTTCAGAAAAATTCATTGACTATGTCATTAGCAAAAAAGGTGAAAAGAGCACCTAAATAAAAACCATGCGAGGAAAAAGGTGAAAAGAGCGCCTAAATGAAAACCCCACAATGGGTGAGAAAGATCCAGAGGTTGAACGGGCGGATCATCATACTAGAAAGATTGTCAATAAGCATATCAAGGTATAAAACAATTCCTAGCAGAACCACCCTTGATGAGCAGACCAATCTGAAGGGGAGACCTGCATTTGTATCAATCTGTCATGGATAAAGATATGTGCACCGTGGTTATTTAAGAAGAAGAAGGTCAGCAGTTCTCCATCTATTATGTTAGCAAAATGTTGAAGGATGCGGAGACAAGATATCAGAAGTTAGATAAAATGGCTCCCACGGTTGTGACAACATCCATCTGCGTTAAACCATATCTCCAAGCATAACCTCAACATGATCGAGATCAAGATCAAGAACCGGCTTCACCATCATGATTCAACATTGAACACACGAATGATGAGATTGAAAGGCGAGTGCATGCCGCTCTATATAGACAAGAGAACAATGCAGAAAGGTACGCCATTAAGTTAACATGAATTCGCCATTCACAGCACGGATCCTGGGGTACGAAGCGGACAGAATGTTTAAAGCTTCCAACTTGCCATAATATAAAAGAAAAGATTCAATATAAGCGGCACATTACATATCCCGAACCCAAAGGAGGGGAGCATGTAACCGTTGGAAGAAACGCCAAAGCGTACTACAGGTTGGCCACCACATTGGTTGGCCACCACACTGAAGCTTGCTGGGAGCTGGCAAACTAGATAGCTTTGTCCAGAATAACAAATAACAAGATGACAAGCAGAAGACAGATCCCAAAAATAAATTCAAAAGTGTCATTAATGTCATAGCAGATGGACCAGTGTATCAGCCACCCGTGGAAAAAGCAAAAATATCCGCTCTGGATAAAACATCCCTCCATTGCTCCTTTTGCAGAAACAGGTCCAGTAATCTCTCCACATGCAGATGCATTGGTAGTAACAATGGAGATTCAAGGATGGGAGATAAAATAAAGCGAGTAAAGACACGGGCAGTTCTCGCAATGTCATCACCAAAGGTGCATTCGCCAAACTAAAGGTTGATCCGATCCAAATAGAAACAACCATTGTTGACATCATTGGAGTGACGGGTCACACTATCCAGACCAAGGGCCAGAGGTTGCAGCCCTAATTTCCATCCGTCGTCTGACAATGTACATTTCCACCAGCAAAGGAGGAGTAATGATTAGTGGGAACCAAAAGGTGGCTAAAGAGACTTATACTCGGCGTCACTAACAATCCGCCCACAATCCAAAGAGGACGAAGGTGAGAAATATTAACTTGTCACTACAGCTTTGGGCGACACAGAAACGCTCCTTATTGCTGATGGAAAGCGGGTGCGGATCGCCAAAGGATTAAAACTTGAGATCAAAGAGGATGTTAAAAAAGTTCTCATTGAGTCTGAAAGCGTATTTACATAGGAGAATGAGATCCCCACAGGAGTAAGCCCAGATGTGATTACTCATAAGTTAAACATCATTGAGGATGCGGTTCTAGTTGCTCAGAAAAGACGGAACCATGGGCCTAAAAATCAGTATTTTTACATATTCTTATATGTGCATTAAACTGTTATAGTATCCTATATTTTATAATTTATTCTTTCTCGCCATACTTCTTATATTCTTTTGCCTAGCTTTTAGTGCTGATATACGCCCAGTGGCTGGCGAATGAAAAGTTCCACAGGTGGATCAATTACCTCAAAGATAGGACAATTTATCCCATCACGGGCGGATCCCCTTTCCATAAAGATAAGAAGCACAGACCCTCAGGAGCTTTCAAATGAGCTCAACTCTCTCCTCAAAGACAGGAAAAGGATTGACCACCATCAAAACGGGTTAAAATCATCTCAAACATGAGATCATTATACCTTCAACCTTCTCCTCAAAGATAGGAGAACACTCTCATGGGCGGATCCATCTTTAGCTGATCACCATTCGAGAAAGAGTTAAAACATTCCTTGGACGCAAGGACTTTACACTCTCTCACTCTCTTCCCAAAGAAGGGTTCACAAGTCCTACGGGCGGATCGCTTCACCTCAAAGATAGGTAGCAAGTTGATCCCCTAGGCAGCTTTACTTCCTCTAGAAGGAATAGAACAGCTTCTAAACCTTCACAAAGGTTCACACATTGGGGTACGGCTGGCCACCTACCCTAAACAATCGGAGAAATCCTAAACCAGATTCTAGAAAATTACTTGCTAAAAGATATAATGCATTAGTAAAAATAGTTCTGGAAAGCAAAGGGTTCATCCAACTAATGAAGCCTCGTCTTCATCTCCAAGTAATGAAGCCTCGTCTTCATCTCCAAACAATGAAGCCTCGTCTTCATCTCCAAGTAATGAAGCCTCGTCTTCATCTCCAAATAATGAAGCCCCGTCTTCATCCAAGTAATGAAGCCTCGTCTTCATCCAAATAATGAAGCTTCGTCTTCATCTCCAAGTAATGAAGCCTCGTCTTCATCTCCAAGTAATGAAGCCTCGTCTTCATCTCCAAACAATGAAGCCTCGTCTTCATCTCCAAATAATGAAGTCTCGTCTTCATCCAATTAATGAAGTCTCGTCTTTATCCAAACAATGAAGCCTCGTCTTCATTAAAGTAATGAATTCACGTCTTCATCATAGAAATAACAAAGTCTCGCCTCCACAAAATGCACAAAAGTCCCTAAATGGCTGATCATTCTTACTGATCCCTAAGGGCGGGTCATTCTCCTCAATATGGCAGAACTGAACAAAAGAAGTCCCTAAGGCGAATCATAATCCTATGTCGTAGGAACAAATAGTCCCATAAAGGGTGGGTTATTCCCTTTCTAAAGGAAATATAACTCTCAAGAAGCCCCTAGAGGATAACAATGGATACGGTTGGCCACCTATCCACAAGGAATCAAAAGTACATCATATCCATATATGATCCCACATAGGGCGGATCTTGTTCATAAGATCCCGCATAAGGAAGCCCCAAAAGGCGCATCATTTCCATATATGATCCCCCATCTAGGGCGGGTCCACTTTCCTCCAAGATAGAAAAATAAAACACCATTTAGACAGCCCTAAAGAGTTTTTTTATACCTTTAGGGGGGGCTTCTGATAACAACCCAAATTATTCTTGAATAAGGAATAAGGGAAAATAAATAGAAATAATGGCAAACCATTATTCCTTCTAAAAAAGATATTTATACATGATTAATGTGGAATTAATGATAATTAATGCAGGGGCGAATATGCAAATAATGAGGAAAAAGAAGGAGTCTCTAGCATTATGCCACGCCACGTGGACCATAGCGAGATACGCCATAACGAGATACGCCCGATAAGAGCGAGTGGCGGAGACCCGCCATAGCTCTCAAGGAGAGCGTACATACGCCTTGACGGATCAAAGAATATTATCCCAAGGACCAAAAGGGATATTCACCTTGAGAACGCCGCAAGGAGAACCGGATGGCGGATCTCCATGGTTCAGCTCAGTGAGATCCGCTGGTGAACCTATGAGGCGAATCTCCTCTTTCACCTGATTCATCACAGTAACGGCTAACCGCCGACTCGGCCATAAAGACCATTAATGAGCTATCAATTAGCTAACCGCCAGGTTAAAGGTAACCAGTAACCGTCAGCTTAAAGGTAACCAGTAACCGCCATTAATGGAGCATTAATGGAGACCTTCTAGTTGCTGAAGGTTACGACTTCCTAGCTATATATAGCCTACATCCCTAGGCTATCAAGGTACACTTTTACTTACCCTTTGTCAATTCAGTTTGCTCTCTTGTTCTTCCTTACTGACTTTGGCATCGGAGCTTCCCCCCGTCGAACCCAACGACGCCCCTACAGGGACGGAAGACAATCGGAAATTCTCCACTAGTTATCAAGCTTGGAGGAATTCCCATAGCTTTCGACTGTCCTTCTGAATTACCTTTTGGGATCATCTATCGATGGATTTTGGCATACTGGGCCTACGTGGCTCAGAAGCTCTGGAGGGTTTCCATTAGCTTTGCGATGGGATTTCCAGTCTCATTTTTAGAGTCTGTCTCAACTAAGACATCAACGCCCAAATTTCTAGGGAGAATGAGGGTCTCTTTCTCCTTATCCATCATTTATACGCTAGTGCCGATGATCTCCTTTGTAGGAGTGACACCAAGGGGAGTACCTTTTTTTTCTCTTACCAATAATGTTAAAACACAAGTAATGGTTTTCTCTATTCTCATCGCACCAAATAATGAGAAGTTTCCATTACACTGTATAATGTCCAAAGTTTTCCTCGACATGTGTCAGGAGCAGTTCCATGTGTATACTCTAACAATCAAGTTAGTATAAAGTTGAAGGAGTAGAGCCATAAGTGAATAAAGAGAGAGAGAGAGAGAGAGGTGTTCTAGATCCCTTTTCTGCACCTAGTGTCACATATTTATAGGCTCTAACTTAGGAAAAAAGACCTAATTACCTTTCAGGTCTAACCCGAGAAGGCCCTAATAGGTTAGAGTCAGCCATGTGGCTGGTTGGTCTGAGGATGATGGACTTAGGTTTGGACTTTTCTAGGGTTTGACTCACCTGTCGTATCAGTTGGGAACGATAATGTGTCAAATGATTTACACATAAAGGAGAACTCCAAGGTAAGCCAATCTCAAGACATACCATGCCTCAAACTAGACCCATGACCCATAATCACCCAAACGACTTATGAAGACCCAAATTCATTTCAGATAAACGAGTAAAATCTAAGGGCATCTTAGTCATTTCGTTACAATAACTTATAAATATCACCATACGACTATCAAGTAAAGGATCAAATTTTGTCTTTATTTCTAAGCTCTTTTTGTCATTTTACTACCTAGACTGTCAAAGTGTATTTAAGGAGTTCAATAGGTGATCCCCATAGATTATCAATACCTCATTAAAAGATATATAAAGGAAAATCTATTATTTTTCAATCAAGCTTAGCCAAATATTTTTGTTAGTTCTTAAACAAAAATTAAAAAAACATATTTTAAATTTTCTCAAATCATTTAAATCGTGGAAGAAACAATTAGATTGAAATATTCAATTACTGCAGGGATTCATTTAGTTGACTATGAAGATTGTAGTATTGAGTATCGGTCCTAACATTTTATAGATCCTAGACGAAATAAGAGATATGTGGTTCTTAATAAAAAAAAAACTATATATAAAAATTTAAACCTAAAATATTACATTATTTGGCCCCTTTAAGCATGAAGGGTACTATAACTATATTTATAATAAAAATTACTATATATATATATATATAGTTAAAAAAAAATTGGACCCTTTTGACCTTGGACCTTGGGTTGTCGCATTCCTAACCTATGCCCAAAACTGGCCCAGGTAGTACTAGAATTATCTAGCCATTGTCAACTTCTCCTAATCTGCGGGTACGAGTTTCGAGAGTAACAGATACTATTCTAGGAATCATTCGAACCCTATGTAAAAGGATATCGTACGAGTATAGAATTTAAAAATTTACACATGACGAGTATGGAATTGCCCCCAAGATACCCAATACCCGTTATGTATTCGAACCCATAAATTTTATTCTCTTAAAAGATAATAAATATAGAAATGAGATGCAGAAAAAAATGAGTATTATCACTATACAAAATGAACTTTTTATTTTTATTTTTCGTGTTTTAATTTGTTGATAATTTGAATAATTTAGGGTGTTTGTTAAATTTATGAATGATTTATTAAATTAATATTTTGTTAGATTTGTAATTTATTTATTTTATATATTAATTCTTTAATGGGTAAGAATACCCAAAGTATCCGCTAACAAATATGAAATTCAAGAAGTATACACGTTAGGCTAATAAAATAAGTACGAGTGATCCAAAAAATAAAATGATAAGAGTTTGGAATTGCCATTATCCGCATATATCCTATCCGTTATCATCCCCCCCTCGTAGCTTACTAGTACATGCCTCTATGCACTAGGTGAAAAATATAGATGTTATCCAACCATTAAAAATAAAATATTGAGTAAGAGAAACTTTTATATTGAAAAATAATATTTGACTACAACACCAACAAAAAGCGAGAAGAATTAGCAAGTGACTATTGTTAAAAAAAAAAGTAAGAATGAATGAACTGGGACTCCAAAAGTTTAGATAAATGTTTTTACTTTTTTAAAACGGTAAACTAACTTTATTTTTTAAAAAAAAATTGTCAACTGCACTAAAATTTGGGATAATGTATCAAAATAGGTTTAAGGTTTTTAGGGAAGTACCAATTTAGGCTCAACGTCTAAAATAGGCTTAACATTTGCAACATAATATCAATTTAGGCTTAACGTTTATAATATAGCATCAATTTAGGCTTCACGTACAAAACAACACCAATATAGGCTTAACGTTTACAAAATAATACGAATTTAAACTTAACGTTTACAAAATATATCCAATTTAAACTAAACGTCACAACTAAATTAACCATATTATATTCTTTTCCTATTAACTTTATATGTTATCTTTTTATTTAGTTCTATTTTCTTATTTATTATAATACAATTAATTAGTATTCTTGCCCATTAAGATCTTATATTTGTTTTTCATCAACCATTTCATGACTCCTAAATTCCATGGCTCATGTAATATATGCAAACTAAAAGTAATTTAATATCCACAATATTTCGAACACTAGTTAAATATTGTGGATATTCAATTACTTTTAGTTTGCATATATTACATGAGTAATGAAATTTAGTAGTCATGAAATGGTTGATGAAAAACAAATATAAGATCTGAATGGACAAGAATACTAATTAATTGTATTATAATAAATAAGAATATAGAACTAAATAAAAAGATAAC
Source organism: Euphorbia lathyris (assembly GCF_963576675.1). Classification (NCBI taxonomy): domain Eukaryota; kingdom Viridiplantae; phylum Streptophyta; class Magnoliopsida; order Malpighiales; family Euphorbiaceae; genus Euphorbia; species Euphorbia lathyris. Next base: position 97,514,863 of record NC_088910.1, read on the forward strand.
ATATAAAGTTAATATGGTAAGAATATAATATGATTAATTTAATTATGTCGTTTAGCTTAAATTGTATATATTTTGTAAACGTTAAGCTTAAATTCGTATTATTTTATAAACGTTAAGCCTATATTGGTGCTATTTCGTACGTGGGGTCTAAATTAATGCTATATTGTAAACGTTAAGCCTAAATTGATATTATGTTGTAAACGTTAAGCCTATATTGGTGCTATTTTGAACGTTGAGCTTAAATTGGTACTTTCCAAAAAACCTTAAGCCTATTTTGGTACCTTATCCCTGAAATTTTCCATATAGACTTATAAATGAAAGAAGAAAGCGAAGCTCTACGCAATATGAATAAATTCCAAATAAGCAACTGTAAAGTAAAAAACACACTTCATAATCTTCCTTGTTACTTTCGGCCTTGAAGCAGGCCTCTTAATTCAGTTTTGCAATCAAAGAAACATGTGCTCAAAGCAAAGAATTTCAACATGTATTATATTCAAATTCACCATTCCATGAAAACTGAGAACCAAAACCCTATTTTAATGGCAAAATTATAGTTTGAGTTCCATTCTTTTCTTTTCTTTTCTCGTTCAGACAGTGCTACTCAAAGTGAAGGTTTACTTCACTACCATAAATAAATTATAAGCATTCTCTCACCCAGTAAAACTGGAAAGCAGACCAAAACTACTTATGAAAAAAGATCGACGAGGAAGGATATAGACATCTTTAATGCTCTAACGAGATTTTCTACGGGAATTAAACACTTGATAACAACTTGTTTTAATCGCCCATGCATTTACACAACCCGGAAATCTTCTTTTAAATCCAAGGTAACCATGCCAATGAGGTTCTCTAGGCTAGGGACTCATCTAAGAATCAAGTTGAAGGGATCTTTGATATCTCAACCAATAGCTTGTGAAGGGCTTGAGGCTTTGAAAAAAAGGGTGAGTGATCAGCTCCTTTTAAACGAAATACCTTTTCCGGAGGGCTTGAGTTTATCATGCTTTCCTGTAGTGCAATTGGTATTGCATTATCTTCTGGAGTTTCTATATAAAACCGTCTAACTGTTCCATGTTTCATGTCTGAAAGACAAAGCTTCTCTAAAACTGGGGCAAACGGGATAGGCCTCATTGAAACAGAGGCTAATGCAACATCCTGAGAACCAAAATATGAATGAAGGAATTAAGAGTAAGACAATGCCCACATATAAACAACCAAATCCTACAATCTGCTTGTGAGATTTTCAAAAAGGCTACATAAGGCAAAACATACGGGTCTCTAAACTTTTTCTCCAATATGAGCTAATGTCATGCTATCCAATCACATTTCGAAGTCTAATGTATGCTTTTATGTGCACATATATGTGCTCAAACTTATTTTTTAATCCATTTATCTAGAGGCCTATTCATGCTCAACTTCAAACCATGAAAACAAAAGATAAACCAGAGTCCCTTTCTATGAAATTTCTCAGAACCATAAATTCTTATCCCAATCTCTATTAATAAGGGATTTTTGGCCTGGAGAAATAATCCCCAGGATTTCATGTAGCACTAGATCAAAGGTAAGTTCTTTGATCTGTCTCAAAACACCAATGAAAACAAAAGCAAGTGTCAAGTACCTTTATCAAGAAAATAAAAGCCTTCGAACATGCATGATAACAAAGAATAAAGGTAAAGAACTTTCAAGAAATACTGCACATCAATTTTGGATGTACCTTGGCAGGACACTGATTGAACAGTAATTCTCTCAATAATGACTTGTCCAGCTCAATAGCAGTTGGAGGATGACCATTTCCATTTGCATACACAAATATCTGTGCCTGTTGCATCAAATCATTTGAGCCTGCCTGCAATCAAATTTTAATTAGTAAGAACAGAAGCGCAATATCACTGTACAGCTGAACTTTTTCAGCAATAACACATACATGTTTTCTGGAAAGCTGAGATAAAGAGTTCGATATCTGAATATGCCTAATGACTGATACAAACTGAAAGAATCTCTTCGCATTTTGATATAGTTAGTATTGATTAATCCTGGGGCAGGCGCATGCAAATGCATCCATAGAGAAACAAACAAACCTTAACTATCGGAATGGCTAGAGATAATCCTTTATAAGATTTATGAAAGAAGTGTTGCAATGTGCATGCAGACCAAGTTGGGGTAAAAATGAATTGGCTAAGCGAATTGGTAAGTCATTAGTTATATTTTTAGACGTAAGAGTCATTCCAACTTCGAAGCTCCTAATCAGCCATATTCTATCACCAAGTAAAGCAGAAATTTGATGAAGTGCAATTATTAAGGTACTCATATAGAAAGAAAAAAGAAATTTTAAAGAAAAGCAATTACATCGAGATTTGATGGAGAAAAGGGTAAACCTGTTGTGAGAACATATCAAGAGTGCTCTGTCCAGTAGTCAGCATTGCTGCAGCAATGAAAACGGCCTTTGAAATTCTAGAAGGAAACAACTCCATTGCATATGATATACAAGCACCACCGAAATCGTGCCCCACCAAAATCACCTGCATAATTTAGCACAATAATGCATCTTAAGAAAAATGTACTGCTAGTAACATGCTTTCAGTTTCAAAGTGTACACATCATGTCAAAAATGTAAGTTTCTAGGCTAAGAGAGTGTTTGGAAACCCCATTTTGGGTGTAATGCAATTCAATTCTATTTCTTCATATGCCATATTGGAAAAAAAAAATACAAGAAATGAATCCTCTCATATTTAGAAGTAGCTTGTGAGAATTCAATGGAGAGTGGTTTATGGAGGACATGTTGGATCATTTAGCAATTGGATTCTTGTATACTAAAAATAATTTCCAAAGATAGGAAATGATAAAGCAAATGAATTGAATTGAATCTAGCAAGGAAATTCAATTCTATTCTTGCATGGAAGTTGTTCCAAACAATGGATAAAAGAAAGAAGAGTCAACATTAGTGTTGCTTTGATGTCAAAAGAGAAAAGTGTGAATTGATATACACCTCCCATTTCAAATTGGAAAACAAAGTGATCAACTTAGATTCTATTAAGCATTCAAAAGACATTAGTCTTGAATAAAAAGAGTTTCAATTAAAGTTTCTATGCTATAAATATAATTGGCACTTAAGGATTGAGTGGAGGAAAACTGTACATTAATTCAACCCTGAGTGTTCAATCTTCAGTAAACAGAGTTCCAGGTAAAGCTTCTATCTACAATTAGAAAATTGGCACTTAAAGGTTTGGGGTGGAAGAAAACTATATATCAGATCAAGACAAGTACTAGAACCTAGAGGTGTACAAGCAGCTATCCTGTAAGAAAGCAAGTGTCACATTTTACAGTCAAGTGAAGCATACCTACGATCATACTATTCAATTAAATGTGTACACCTAAAAAAACAGCTCCAATAAATACTAATAGTTGATGATACACATAAAAAATTTGATCAAATAATCTGACATCGACTGCAAGCAGAAAAATAGCACATAAGAAAGAGATGAGGTACAAAGAAAAGGAAAGGAACCTTCTCCCCATCAGGAAGCTTTTCAAGAAAATCAGTAAGGGGTTCCACATATTGAGAAAGACTGGTAATGCCATTTGTATCAAAAGAATGAACGCCAGAGCCAGTTAATTCCATGGTGGTAACTCTGAAACCACCCTCTTCTAGAAGTGCTATTGTTTTGTACCAACACCAGGCACCGAAGCCTCCCCCATGTACAAGGACAAAATGATTAGTATCAAGATCTTCAAGCTTGAAATCCTGTTGATAAGAAAAGTAGTTAGAAAGACATTAAATCTGACAGCAAAAGCAACAAAAAGTGGAGTATTTTATTGAAAAATTTCACGATTCATATAACATAGTAAGACACAGAAGTAACAGGAAGGATCCGAAATCACATGGTATAATTTGTTTGTAGGATAATCCAAGAAGGTTAAAAGCATTCCTGGAATGATCAGATTACATGATATCATGCTTAGTCCATCATAACTTTTGAATTGAATACAAGACTTTAGATCCTCTATTAGTTTGACTAATGATCTTCTTGGTTTTTCTTAAGCTTTATTTCAATTTCTTTCCCAGATTTTTACTATGCATTGCGTTCATTTATGCATCAGAAAATGAGAAAATATTCTACTAGCATATACTGACACACATGCATGAACAAGAACCAAACAACATTTGCGACTAGAATATAAATTTGACCCATAAACATATTAATTAAAGGAGCTAACACAGTTTGAAGTGCCTTGAAACTAGGTATACAACAGTTTCTAAAACTACTCCTCAATAAATCCATAAATCAAGTTAATACTGCTTGAATTGACTTTTGATGAGAGAGATATAAACATGTAGCATTTAATGAGAGAAAAGAGAGACTAAAACTGGAAAGCTCCTGTAACAGTCTGGCATCACAAAAAGGCATGATAAACAAAATACCAAAATTAGCCAAATTAATTTTCTGAAAGCTTCATGCATCTGTATATAATTTAATCCCCGCAAAGAAAACCCTAAAAACTTTTTTCCAAAACAAAAATAAAAGACAAACAGGATGAGAGATAAATAAAACCATTACGGGCAGAGGGGGAAAACACAATTAGGATAAAAAAACTACAATAATTACAGTAGAGGCCAAATGCAAGCTACTAAATTTACCCTCCAATCAATCCTTTATGATAACTTCATAATAGGAAAGAAAACAGATCATTAAACGCCATAATTGACCATATCAGGGAACATCATTAATTTTTTTCTAAGAAATCGAAAAAAAGAAGAAGAAAAACTTAAGCAACCAATCAAAATAGAACCAAATATATAACGCAATTACAAATTCTTCAATTTCTTCCAGTTAACAGTCACATAATCCACAAACACGAAACCTATTGATTACCGAAATCAACAAAACCATCTCTGTCTCCGTACAAAAACTAAAGGAGGCGCAGAAAGAAGCAGACCTGGTTAACAAGCTGGTGAGGCTGCAGCAAAGGGTCAGTAAGCGACCGGGCTCTCGAACTGGAGCTCCGAGGCAACTGGTTTTTCTTAGACCCGGAATTATTCGGGTACCGTAACGAAGCCGAGCGATCAAAAGGCAAGGAAGCAGAGCCGTTGTCTTGCTGATGCTGCCTGAAAAGAATTGCAGCAGCCAAAGCCTGCTCCTGAATCAATGATTCAGTGCTGTCTTTGCGGGTTGATCGGATCCGAGTCCAACGGTTACTGGAGTTGGGCAAGGATTGCGGGTTACCGGATACACGCTTTATCGGTTTCTTCTTCTTCACAGTTTTAGGAGCGAAACAAGTGCAGAGATTGCCCATTGCTGGTTCATGTAGATAGAAGCTGTATCTACTTATATTGATTATATATGTAAACAGTGCATACGTTAGTAATTAGAAATGAAGGGTGGCCGGAGTGGTGGTGAAGATGACGGCTGGAGTGGTGGCAAGTGAGAGCGTTTTAGGAAAGGCGTTCTTATAGGAACGGGAAGTTGCAAATTCATGACAAAGATGCCTTCTTGTTGGGCATTGTGTGCTTTTTCATTTTGCTTTCTTTTTTCCCTATTATTTTACTCATTTAATTTTCTACTGTTATTTTTGTTTTTATTATATGAAATATATTTTTGTGTTATTAAAGGTCAAACTAATTATATTGGAACGAAGTTTCATGCTTGGACTATATTATTAATATTATACATATTGTTTTTAATTTTCTACCGAATTTTATATAATGTAGAACCGCAATATACTTTTATTTCGTCCACATTTGGGTTTTGTTTAGTCAAATTTTAATCCTATGGAGCCATATAATTATATAATTTTCAGGTAAAACACATTTATAGATCTTCAAATTTTAGTTTTTAAATAAAAAATAAAAAACAGTAAAGAGAAAAAAAATGAATGAATGAAAAATAAAAATGTGTCGTTTGGTTCACACAATCGAATAGAATAGATATTTTAGGAATGAAATAGAAAAGAATAGAATAGAATTCTATTCCTTAGGAATAATTATTTATATTGGGCTAAAAGAATGAAATAATTTGGAATAACTAGTTTTGTAAATCAAAATACATCTTTACCCTCAAATGTAATTTATTAGTTATTTTAAATTTTAATTATAACAAAAAATTATTCAAATATATATTAGTTCAGAAAAAATATAAAAAACGGTAAAAAAATACGAGAAACACAAAAAAAAAACGTGAAAACTAACAAAAAAAAAAGTAAAAACAAAAAAAGTGGAAAATTATGAAAACATGAAAATACAAAAAAAACAAAAAAAAAATATATGTGCAAAGATAAAATTTAAAAAAACCAAGGAGAGTCGTGGAAAACTGTGAAAATGTGAAAAACAGTAAAAACTTGATAAACTATAAAAATATAAAAGTACAAAAATTGTAGAAAAATCCAAGAAAACACGAAAATGCAAAAAAAAAAAAAACAGAAAAACACACATAAAATGTGAAAAAATATGAAAAACATGAAAATATAGTATGAAAAAACACAAAAAACGGTTAAAAACACAAAAACACAAAAACATGAAAAAATCGAAAAAAACAAAATCGTGAAAAAATTGAAAAAACAAAAACGTCGAAAACATGAAAATATGAAAAACATTTTTAATGTTACACATAAAAAACGTGAAAAAAGCGTTTAAAACCTTTTTTCATGTTTTTGTGTTTTTGGCGTTTCACATTTTTTAAGTTTTTTTTTTGTGTTTTTCATGTTTTTCGGGTTTTTTCTATTTCTCACGTTTTTGTGGTTTTCACATTTTTTGTTTTTCGGTTTTTTTTCATGTTTTTCGGTTTTTTTTTCTTGTTTTTCACGTTTTCTTCTTCGTTTTCGTGCTTTTTTTCCGATTTTTTTTTTCAGTTTCCACGTTTTTGTGTTTTCGAGGTTTTTTTCCGTTTTTTCACGGTTCTTGTTTTTCACGTTTTTGTATTTTTCATCATCACTTTTCCGTCTTATTCATGTTTTTTTATATTTTTCTCATTTTTCACGTTTTCGTGTTTTCTAACGTTTTTGCTTTTTTTTGTATTTTTCACGTTTTTTTTTGTATTTTCCGTGCTTTGTCACTTTTTCATGTTATTCACGTATTTCTAGTTTTTTTTGTGTTTTTCATGTTTTCGTATTTTTTCGTGCTTTGTGTTTGTAATGTTTTCATATTTTTTTGCATTTTTTTATCTTTTTCCCTGTTTTTCACATTTTTTAGGATATAAATTATGGATTTGTCAAATTTTATAGGATTTGATAAATTGGCTCGAGGGTGATTTTAGAAATGAAGGATGACATTGACTAAGAATAGCAATTCTTAGATTGAATCAAGGAATCTCTATTATTTCATTTATGGAATACACATTCCATGGAATAGCTATTCCACGCAAAAAAAAGTTGAACCAAATGTAGGAATAGCTATTCTATTATCTCTCTATTCCATGAACCAAACGAGCCCAAATAGTTAGTCAAATGGACTAGCCAAATTTAGCTAGAGTAAATGACTAGTCATATATTTTAGAGAATAATGTCATATTGTTGAAGTACTCCACTCTCTAAACTGCTAATTAAATTTGATAATTTAGAGAGCAATGTCACCTTTTTTTTGGATAGAAATGTCATATCTCATTTCATTAACTTCAAAGGTACAAAATACAACACAAAAATAAACCCATACATGCTAGAGCTAGTATAAGATCCACAAAGGGAAGAAAAATGACTATAAAGAGCAATAAAAGACTACAACGAGCAATAATAACCATAAAAGGTACAAATACAACAAACATAGAAATCATATTCTTCTCGTAAGTCAAATCCCGTTGAAAAAACGTTGTAATCCATGCTTCATCATTTAGGCTCCTCTGGACGTTCGGATCTGAGTTCTTTCTGTTTTTGCAACCATGCAGATCTATAGATCTACGGACAAGATGAAGCTTTTCCGCTCTTGCTAAGACCGAAAAAAGACTAAAAGAAAGAAGTATAGCGAACAGTTGTAGATCTGACGGAAATAGAAGTTCAAGAAGATATATAGATTTCAAACTAACAAGAAAAAGTAATTTGAACCTAAAACAAAGACTAAAACATAAATTGGAAGCTTCCTTCTTCCTCCTCTAACTAGACCTGTTTAGAGAGCTACAATAGAGAAAGTAACGGTGACGATAGTGGTAAAGACGGGATCTGAGAAGAAAAAAGGAAAAAATGAGAAGAAAGGTAGAGAGAAGGAGGAGAGTCTCTCTCTAAAATTTTCCCCTCAATTCCAGCGTAATACTCTTAGACAATAGAAAATGCAAGTTGGATAAATGAAAAGGAAAGGCCAAGATTTGAAAGATCTTTGAGAGCAATGTCACCTTATTAGAGATGCTCTTAGGAATTTACTCTTAAGCAAGAAAATTCGTCTGGCCACTGCGTTTAAGGATGTGATTTAGAGCGGGCGTGTGGGAAATGCATTTTCCATCTCCGTTTTCCGATTAGTCGGGGATTCTCCGTCTCCATCCCCGCGAGTTAGACAATGACATATTTATCTCATTCCCATCCCGCGAGATCCACATTTCCCATTTATAGATGTTCCAAAAACCTTATCTTTATTCCTCATTTCCCATTCCTCATGAGAAATTACTATTTATGTATCAATTTTTTTTAGTAAAGTCTAAAATTTTTAAGAACCAGTAGTTAATAATATCAAATATCAACAACCATTCTCAAATTTCCAAACCACAAAAAACTAAAAATTGAAAACAACAAATCACCTAATTAAAATATACTTAAATCATAAGATCTTAATACTATGATACCAATTTTTAGTTTTTTCAGGTAGAAATAAAATAAATAACGAAACTAATAAAATTAGAGAATCTACATTTCCACTTTAATTATAATTTTATTATTGATATTGTTTGTTGGTTCTTTTTGAACCATAAACAATAAACCTATATATAGGTCAATATTTAGTTACTAACTTATTTAGTAGCTATTAACTGTAGTGACTCTTAATTTATTTATTACATATTAATTTTAGTAACTATACTAATTAAAATATATTAAATATTTTTTCATAACTACTAAATCAAAAATAACTAACTATTAAACTTTGAATACGTCCTAATATTTGTAAGAGTTTTCAAATACATGTTACTCAAATTTTAGGATAATTAATTTATTAGTCCCTATATTTTGACAAAGCACATTGTTTAGTCCATGTATTTTCAAAAATACACGGTAAAGTCCCTAACGTTTTTCTCGGTGAACTGTTTAGTCCCTAACGTTTTTCTCAGTGAACTATTTAGTCCCTGTTGTTAGACTCTCATGAAGATTCTGTTAGTCAATTTGGATTTGCATTCTTCTTTTTCTTTATTTTCCTTTCCTTTAAACTCTAATGCGTCTGAAATCAACTTTGAGTGTTCTTCTTCTTGATTTTCTTCTTAATCGTTCAAATTTGTAAGCATTGGGTCTGTTCTTTTTCTTGTTCTCTATACAAATAGCTTCTTCTTCTTCTATATTGGATTTTCTCTTCTGAAGTTTGAAGGTAAATAGTAAAGGGTAATTTAGTCATTTCCGAAATCATAAACGGTAAAAAATCTAACAAACAGACGAAAAGACTAAACAGTTCACTGAGAAAAAGGTTAGGGACCTTACCATGTGTTTTTAAAAATACAAGGACTAAACAATGTGTTTTGTCAAAATATAGGGACTAATAAATTAATTACCCCAAATTTTAATAGACAATTAAGGCACATAGCACATGTATCTTCTTGTAAACTGATAACTGGTGATGAACTTTCAACCGGATTCCTTCCCTGCGAGGGGCGTCGTTGGGTTCGATGGGGGGAAGCTCCGATGCCAAAGTCAGTATAAGTATAGTGAATAAACTGTATTGACAAAGTAGGGTTTAGGGCGATAATGTGTGTGTACCTCAATAGCTTGGGATGCAAGCTATTTATAGTCATGTAGTCGTAACTCCTAGAAACTAGAGGGTCTCCATTAATACCTCATTAATGGCGGTTACTGATCTCCTTCAAGTATGACTGTTAGCTCATTAATGGGTTATTAGTTGCTTTTATTGGGAATCGACTGTAACCGTTCGATGGGCGGATCGAGGCATGATGGCGGATCTCCCGTTGGTTTGACTACGGATGGCATGTGGCGAAATCTAGGTGATTCGCCACTTGGAAGGATTGCTCGATACGCCATTGCTTCCCGAATTGTGTGAATACGCGGTCGTTTTGGTAAATATCCTCTTTGATCCCGTAGGAAATATCTCGATGTTATCAGAAGCCCCCCAAAGTTCCGTTAAAGTCCTTTAGGGCTTTTGCAATTCCTGGCACGCCGTCATGATGAGTCGCATTAATTACCGCTCTGTTCGAGGCCATTCACTGCGCGACAGGTGTCCCGGACGCACAGCTCGAGGTAAGTGATGGTACCTTCTTCAACCTCTCTCTTTCTCTTTCTACCTCACTTGCTAATTTCCTCTCCATTTCGCTCGAGTTTTTTCAGAGCTTTTCCGGCATCAAGAATCTTCAAAGCTTCCGATTTCCATGTAACTGAACCTTCTCGTCCTGTTCTTGTTGTCATCTGGGTTATTATGAGTTCTTCTTCTGGCTCTACCATTGAACTCTTTGATTTGACCACTTCTTCTTAGCCTTTGTTTAGTTGGACCTCTTCCGAGAGTTCTAATTCCTCTGAAAGTACGCCTAGTTACGATTCATCTGAGTTGCGCAATTTGGTGAGGGAGAATAGGAATCGTTGCCCTCGTTTAATTAGAATCCAGAACCATTCCGCCGCTGTAGCTCATATTGCTCCGGCGATAGATCCTAGGACCCTTTCGGGGATGGAAGCTTCCCCTTCAACTCCGATTAGGAAAAATAAGCCTCGTGCAGAGATTACTTCATCTTGCATGAGCGCCGCGGATCTCGCGGATTTGGCGGATCGCTATCCGTGGATCAAAAATTACGAAACTGAGTTGGCGGCTGCCCATCAGCGACCCGCCTGTCCCCCTAAGGGATTCCTGTCCGTGTATAGCAGTCATATGGAGAGGGGATTCCGCCTTCCTCTTCCCCGGATGATGGCGAATATTTTGGAGTTCTTTGGGATCACAGTCTGCCAGCTGCATCCAAATGGCTGGTTGGACATAGCTCTAGATTGTTATTTAGCTTCGAATCTGGGGATAGTCTGTAATCCTCGTGTCTTCCGCTCTCTTCATAAACCTTCGAAGCGTCAAACCGAATCTTTCTATACTTTTGCCAAATTCAAGAATTATTCGCCTTTTTGCGACAAGATGTCGAACGTCCATCTCTGGGACGAAAAAATTTTCTTTGTTAAGGTGAAAGAGGGCGAACCTTTGGGATTCCCATTGAATTGGAACGCCAATCCTCAACACATAGCTGGGGACTTGCGTATACTGACAGACAGTGATGAGAAAGTGGCGGATCTCCTGAAGAGCATCAAGACGGATGCTTGGACATATGCCGATGCTCTGGAATTCATGATGAATGACATTCCTCTGGTCCGCCGCGTGGGGGATGTGATTACTTATGCAAAGTTTACACAACTTGACGAAGGTAACTTTGTTTCTTCCTTGAACCTTGATTATTATCTTTTGTTCCCTTGTCAGGGGTTTGTCTGAGGCCAGTCGCGCCCTTGTAGAGAAGCATAAAAAACAGAAGGTGTTGGAGGCCTAGAAAGATGCGCAGGTGGCGGATCCCAGTAGGAGCTCCGGGAAACGCCCTGCGGAGGGTGCCACGAATCCACCTCTTAAGAAGAAGAGATCAACCGCTGCTAGCGGAGAGAAATTACTGGTGGATGCCATGAAAGCTGGGAGGCCTAGGACGGATCTGGTGCAGGTATGTTTACTTTACCGCTCTTCTCCCTTCTACTATGGGTCCTGATTTTGGCCTTTCTTTTTTTTTTGCGTAGGTGGTTAAGCCCGACTTGGGGGGATATTGGCTCGCCAAGTATGGTGATAAAGGGTCCCTGGGGAACGAGTCAGTTATCAATGACCTTGACGAAGCACTTGGTCAACTCGGCGAAGTGCGAGAGAGTTAAAACAAGTTCTCCGGATCAGCCCACGCCAAGATGGGGAAAAGGGATCTCCTTTCGATAAGCTTTATTTTCCTCATTTTACATTTTTGGATGAAAGGGTGATCTCTTTTGGGGAGATTTTATTTTTAAATCGCCCTTTGCTTTGCCAGGCGTATACGCACATGCGTGCTATGGAGGCGGATCTACTTCAAGGGGTGGCGGATAAGGTCACCATAAAAAGACTTGAGAAAGAAGTTGTCGTTGCCAATACAAATGCTGTTGCCACCATTGCCCTTAATAAAATCAAAGACGAGGAGATCCGCAGCTTGAAGGAAAAGATGGAGGAAGACGCCAAGAACCATAAAGCCGCCCTATCGAATTCGGAGATTATGGCGGGTAACCGTGCTTATTACTATGGCGAGCGGATCATGGCCTATGTTAGGCTTACCTACCCCGAGATTGATTTTGTGGATCCGAAATACGTCGTTCCTGAGGTTGAGGATTGCATTAGGTATGATAGGATACCGAACGTTAAGGATTTTATCCGTGATCAAATTCGAAAGGAGCTGAACGGGTCGGGCGAGGAGAGCAAGCCTGTAGTAGACCTTGAATTGGATGATCCGTCCGCCAGCGAAGCATCCAAAGAGGCAGATGATAAAGCAAATACGCAGTGATTGATTGTACGGCTCCTCAGGCGGGAATTGTCATTACGGGGAGTGAGGTTCATCCAGAGAGTGCATCTTTAGAGAAAGACGCTAAGGAGGATACCACTGTGAATGTTTAGTTTCTTTGTGTAACTAAGTACAATTGTTATTTTTGATTTAATCCTTTTTCAACCATTGACTTTACTTTATGCTTTATATCTTTCAGCAAGTAAATTTCTAGGTTTTAGGACTTATTTTGTTGGTTCAAAGCAGGTGGCCAGCCGTACCTTGCGAGCCTTTTTGAAGGCTTTGAAGCTTTTGTTCCTTTTGAGGAAGTTAAGCTGCCTTAGGCGATCGATTTGCTTCCTATCTTTGAGGTGAATCGATCCGCCGCCAGGTCTTGAGACTCTTCTTTGGGAAGAGTATTTGAGAGTGTAAAGTTCTCACGTCTGAGAAATGTTTTAACTCTGTCTCTGACGGTGATCAATTAATTTCCTATCTTTGAGGTAAATTGATCCGCCACTGAGATTATTGTTCTCCTATCTTTGAGGAGAAGGTAGTTATGCCATGATGGCATTATTCTACCGTGGGAATGCGTTTGTTGCCTCCCCTTTTGAATCTGGAATATTTATATTGCTGCAAGAAAATACTTAAGATAGAATTTGCAAGAAAAAGTTTCTCTTTATTGAATGGCGATTCGCCTTATTACAGCAAATTGGTCTTATGTGTGAACCTCATTAAAACCTTTAACAAGAAAAACCACATGGGATAAAACCTTACTAAAGGAAAAAGAGTACTCAAGACCTTGGTTACATTTTATTCTCTGGCAAATTATTTGCGGAGGTTCTAAATATTCCACGTCTATGGCAATGTGTTCCCTTCCATATCCTGGATCTTAAAAGTGGCGGGTCCGATTTTGGTGACTATCTTGTATGGCCCCGTCCAGGTGATCCCCAACTTTCCTTTGCCCTCCATGGATTGAATTTTGTCCGCTTTCCGGAGCACTAGATCTCCTGGGTTTAGATCCACGAGCTTGGCGTGTCTGTCATGATATGCCGCGATCCTCTGTTTGTAGGCGGCCATTCGTACATACGCTTTCTCTCTTTTTGCTTCCAGTTGGTCGAGGCTTTCCCTCAACCTCTGGTCATTCTTGTCTTCGCAATAAAATAAGACTCTGTCGCTAGGGACCTGAATCTCAATGGGGATCACAGCTTCTACGCCATAGGAGAGGGCGAATGGTGATTCGCCTGTTGCTGTCCAAGGAGTGGTTCTGTATGCCCATAGGACATTCATTAGCTGATCCGCCCACTTTTTGTTATGCTCCCTGTTAAGCCCAAAATATACCTAAAATATCATTAATATTTATATCATTTTTATTACAAATTCGTGTTATTTATATCTGTTTAGATTACTTTTACTCTCGAATATCTTTCTTTCTTGCAAGGTACCTAAATATTTGGTAAAATCCAAATAGGAACGAAAAAGGATCTAAAACAGAAGAAAAACCCTACAAAAGGAGTCAAAGACGACGTAAATCGAAAGCACCAAGTCGAGGACACGAACGAAAGCAAAGAAACGGAAAACTCACCAAGCTGCGACCGCGAATCCACCACCCGCGACCGCGACACGCATGGTTTAGCCATTTCTCCCCTTCGTCCAACGTTCAACTTAATGCTACGTTATTCACGGTCGAGGATTCCTATCCTCGGTAAGTGCAGAAAATTTACCAAATGCATTTAACACATGCTGAAATCCAAGAAACGCGTTCGTTCAAGTGGATAAAGACGTCCTTTCACAACGGACACGACTCTTAACCAACGGATACATCACTTCAAACACAACCCTTCAACATCTATAAATAAAGAGTTGATGTTGAGAAAAAATGCAATGAAATGTTATAATATAGATATAGAATCAGAGCGTAGAACTTATGTCTAAGTTCTAAGTAAAACATTTCGAGAGTTAGAAATTAGATTCTGTACAAAACAAGATGAGGTACACATATTGTTTATAGTTTAATTACAACTCAGTAGCGTTTAGACATTGTTCCAGTTTTAGTTTGCATCATGGTAGTGGCCGACCGAATCCCTATTACGAAGTTACAGCGAGAAGATTGAGTAGAGTGTTCGCCCCTGAGCCTGACAACCTCTTAGGAAACCCAAGGAAAGGAACCGATCAAGCCGTTCACTTGCACGCCCTCGAAGAACTCGATGCTCCTTGTTCTCTGTAAACTTGTATCGATTTATATTTCATCTAATAAAGTCCGTTCTATTCGACAAATCGTTATGCAGCACTTATGGTAACCAATCCAATATAAGTGAGGCTGGTGTTTTCATTAATACGCAGTTGAATTCAAAATCATTACAAGGAAACTTTGTTGAACACTTAGGCAAATTATCATCTCGAAAGAGTTTTAATTTGAGTAAGGGCAACTATCCCGAAAGGGTTTTGTCGCGTTCAAAGCCAATTAATTAGAGGTTCCGTCATTTATTTCATCATCATAATTGATACAAAGTTTAAGTTGTTTTCTTTGCTTAATGCAAATGAATAAATTCATTCGTTTTTCTAAAAAGTTCTAAATGTTCCTGTTTTGTAAAATTCACCCTTAAAATCAGAAGATCTTTCAAACAATCGATATATTCTAAATATAAAATCTTAT
Organism: Euphorbia lathyris; assembly: GCF_963576675.1. Lineage (NCBI taxonomy): Eukaryota > Viridiplantae > Streptophyta > Magnoliopsida > Malpighiales > Euphorbiaceae > Euphorbia > Euphorbia lathyris. The sequence continues at coordinate 97,530,142 of NC_088910.1, forward strand.
TCCAGCATTTTCAAGTATTCAAAGTTCACAAACTCAATTAAACAATTTCCTAAATTCAATTAGACAAATTTCACTTTTCATTTACATTCAATAGTAAATCTAACAAGTTCGAAATTAACAGATTCAAAAATAAGTTTTTCGTTAAAAAACGTATCCCTGTGGGATCGATATTTTTATTACTACAAGCGAAACCGTGCACTTGCGGAAATCGCTCAACAAGTTTTTGGCGCCGTTGCCAGGGATACGCCAAAATTTTTGACAAAATTTTTTTCGTATTTTATTTTCGAATCTAGGTTTACACATTATTTTTATATTTTATTTATTTTCAGTTATATAACATATTTGTTTTCAATTTTGTTTTGAAGGTAGTTTGGCTCGTGTAACAATTTCAAGTTCATGCGCAGTTCGCGAAGTTCGGGCACACCACCAGACCCTCTTGATCCAGAAATTGAAAGAACACTTGAGAAAAACAACAAAAACAACAAAAACAAAGACAAAACACCCTTAAAAACCAAAGTAGTCCAGCCAGAAAATATGGCCGATCCACCGACACTTATGGATTATGCTAGGCCAGGAATGGCCGGTGTAACTAATAGTGTAGTTAGACCCCGTATAAACGCAAATCAATTTGAAATTAAGCCTGCTTTGCTTAATATGTTGCAAAACAACGTAACGTTTTATGGACTACCTAACGAAAACCCTAATGCACATTTGACAAATTTCTTAGAAATTTGTGATACTTTTAAAATTACTGATGTAACAGCCGAAGCAATCAAACTTCGCCTCTTTCCTTTCACTTTAAAGGATAAGGCAAAAATTTGGTTAACTTCTATGCCTGCTGCAACATTTGAAACTTGGGACCAATTAGCCCAAGCATTTTTATCAAAATATTTTCCCTTAGCAAAAACCGCAAGAGTCATCAAAGAGTTGACATCTTTTACCCAAAATAATAATGAAACTCTTTATGAAGCTTGGGAACGTTTTAAAGAACTTCAACGTTTATGCCCACACCACCAACTGCCAGATGCACTTTTAATGCAGACATTCTATAATGGATTAAATCCTACGACTAGAGGTTCATTAGATGCTATGTCTGGAGGGTTATTTATGAAGAAGACGTCCGCCCAAGCAAGAGAACTTTTGGAGGAAATGGCAATCAACAGCAGTATGTGGCCTGCAGAGCGTGGACATATACCAACGGCGAAACCATCATCCTCAGGTACATCATCGGTTAACGGTATAATGAATCTTGATCCAGTAGCAATGTTACAAGCCCAATTTTCTGCCTTATCGCACAAAATTGATAAATTTATGGCACCATGCGATCCTAATGATCCAATCCAAAGAGACATTGATTACGAAGGTATGAATGAGTTAGAACAGGTAAACTTTGTCCAAGGACAAAACCAAACTACTAATCCTTATTCTAATACTTATAATCCTGGATGGAGAAATCATCCTAACTTTAATTGGAAAGATGGTAATAATAATAATAATGCAAATGCTAATCAATATCGTATAAATAATTATCAAAATCAAACAAGAGATACGATTAGCACTTTATCTTCAAAAATCGACAAATTTATAGATGCTATGAATGGAAAGGTAAGTAATCAAGACGATGGTTTTAAACGGATCGAAAGTAAATTCGATCAGCTTATCAAAAACCAATCATCTAGCATCCATAATTTGGAGGTTCAAATTGGACAGCTTGCTAAATCAATTCCATCCCGCAAAGAGGGAAGTCTTCCCAGCCAAACGGAAGAAAATCCGAAAGAGCATGTTAAGGCTATCACTCTTCGTTCAGGGAAAAACTACTTAGGTCCGGAAATGCCCGGAAATTCAACTTTACCTGGAAATGATTTACCAAAATCCAAAGAAGATACTTTAAAACAAAAAGATACAAAAATTGACTCTAATCCGAAACCTTTTGTACCAAAACCACCTTTTCCACACAGGGTCCGAAATAAGGACCATGATAAACAACTTTTATCATTTTTAGACAAACTTAAAAATTTGCATATAAATTTAACATTCATGGATGCAATTACGCAAATTCCTATCTATGGAAAATTCTTGAAAGATTTAATTTCAAAAAAGATTAGTTGGGAAGGAATTTCATCCATTTCTCTTTCTGAAGATTGTAGTTCGATAGTATCAAGCAAATTACCTACTAAACTCAAAGATCCCGGATGCTTTACCATTCCGTGTACATTGGAAAATATGGAATTCCCAAGTTGTCTTTGCGATTTAGGAGCTAGTATAAACTTGATGCCAATGTCTATTTTTGAAAAATTAGGTTTAGAAGAAGACATCAAGCATACCAATATGGTTTTGCAATTAGCGGATCAATCCACTAAAAGACCATATGGTATAATTGAGGACGTCTTAGTGAAAGTTGACAAATTTATTTTTCCTACTGATTTTGTCATCTTAGATTTTGCTTATGATGCTAATTGTCCGCTAATCTTTGGTAGACCGTTCATGAACACGGGACGTGCTCTAGTTGATGTGTCGGAAGGAAAAGTAGTTTTAAGAATAGGTGACGATAAGATCGAGTTCGATATGAATCAAGCGATGAAATATCCTATGGAGGATTTCACTTGTATGAAACTTGATTTAATTGAAGAATGTGTTAATGACATTGTTCAAAGAGAAGAAATAATAGAACCTATAATGGGTGAAGAATTAGAAGATAAGGACCCAGAGCCTTTGATTCGAGAAGATGGACCAGTTCCGCCTTCAGTAATAGTTCCACCTAAATTAGAACTTAAAGAATTACCAAACCATCTTAGATACACTTTCCTAGGCGGAAGTGATACTCTACCTATAATCATCTCTAACAAATTAACAGAAAATCAAGAAGAAAAATTGAAAGAAGTTGTTAGAAATAGAATAGGAAGTATGGGATGGAAAATTTCAGATTTAAAAGGAATTAATCCTAGTATTGTAATGCATAGGATTCACTTAGAAGAAGATAAGCCACCTAAAGCGGATAGACAAAGACGTTTAAATCCGAATATGAAAGAAGTAGTAAAAAATGAGATTACTAAACTTTTAGACAATGGAATCATTTATCCTATTTCGGATAGTGAATGGGTTAGTCCAATCCATTGTGTACCCAAAAAGGGAGGCATAACTGTAGTAAGGAATGATGAAGGTAAATTAATACCTACGCGAACCACCACCGGTTGGAGGGTTTGTATAGATTATAGGAACCTAAATAAGGCAACTAGGAAAGATCATTTTCCTTTACCTTTCATCGATCAAATGATCGAAAGGATAGTCGGTCATGCATTTTATTGTTTTCTTGATGGCTATTCCGGATTCTTTCAAATATATATTTACCCGGATGACCAAGATAAAACAACCTTCACATGTCCTTATGGAACGTTTGCATATAGAAGAATGCCTTTTGGTCTATGTAATGCACCAGCAACTTTTCAACATTGTATGACTGCAATTTTTAATGATTTCATTGAAGATATCATGGAAGTATTTATGGATGATTTTTCAGTTTATGGAGATTCTTTTGATGCATGTTTAAAAAACTTAGATAAAGTTCTTTCTAGATGCGAAGAAACGAATTTAGTATTAAATTGGGAAAAATGTCATTTCATGGTTGACGAAGGAATTGTTTTAGGTCATAAAATATCTGAAAAAGGATTAGAAGTGGATAGAGCAAAAACTTCAGTAATAGAAAAATTACCCCCACCAACAACTGTCAAGGGAGTAAGATCATTTCTAGGACATGCAGGTTTTTACAGACGATTTATAAAAAACTTTTCTGTGATTTCCAAACCACTTACTAATTTGCTTATGAAGGATTCAACCTTCGATTTTAATGAAGATTGTATTAAAGCTTTCGAAACATTGAAAACAGCTTTAGTCAGTGCACCCATAATTGCTAAACCCGATTGGGATTTGCCTTTTGAAATCATGTGTGATGCAAGTGACCTAGCTGTAGGATGTGTTTTAGGTCAAAGAAAGGATAAAAGATTACATGTTATTTATTACGCAAGTCACACATTGTCAGGTGCACAGTTAAATTACACAACAACAGAAAAAGAGATGTTAGCCGTAGTATTTGCATGTGATAAGTTTAGGTCATACTTGTTAGGATCTAAAGTTATTATCTATACAGATCACGCAGCTTTACGTTATCTGTTTGCTAAGAAAGATGCAAAACCGCGTCTGATTAGATGGGTTTTGTTGTTACAAGAATTTGATATAGAAATTAAAGACAAAAAGGGAGTAGAAAACCTTGTTGCCGATCATCTATCAAGACTAGAAGATGAAAACGGTCCTATAGGTGAAACTGTCGGTATACGAGATGATTTCCCCGATGAACATCTCTATCAGTTAGAAAGTATCATGTCACCATGGTATGCAGATTTTGCTAATTATCTTGCAACCGATATCGTTCCGGAAGGATTATCTTCCCAACAAAGGAAGAAATTTTTCTTCGATATTAAACAATATTTTTGGGAAGATCCCTTTCTATTCAAATCATGTGGTGACGGGATAATTAGGAGATGCGTCGGAGAAAATGAAAATGAAGATATAATAACGGAATGTCATTCCAGCTCATATGGAGGACATAATGGAGTTAATAAAACGGTAGCTAAAATATTGGAATGTGGTTTCTTTTGGCCTACGATGTTTAAGGACGTTGGTTCATTTATTACTCGTTGTGATAAATGCCAAAGAACGGGAAATTTAGGAAGAAAAGATGAGATGCCCCTCAAAAACGTGTTGGAAGTTGAAATCTTCGACATGTGGGGAATTGATTTCATGGGACCTTTTCCGCTTTCCAACGGTAAAACTTACATATTAGTAGCCGTTGATTATGTTTCGAAGTGGGTTGAAGCAATTGCAACCCCTACGAATGATTCTAAAGTAGTTGTTAATTTTCTTGACGATATATTTTGTAGATTTGGTTGTCCTAGATTCGTTGTCAGTGATGGCGGTACCCATTTCATAAATCGGAATTTTGATATGCTTATGAAAAAATATGGAGTACGCCACCACATGTCAACTCCATACCATCCTCAGTCGAATGGTCAGGCGGAGATCTCAAATAGAGAACTCAAATGGATTCTAGAGAAAACTGTTTCGTCATCAAGAAAAGATTGGTCACAAAAACTCAATAATGCGCTATGGGCATACCGTACTGCATTTAAATCACCAATAGGAATGACTCCATATCGGTTAGTGTATGGAAAAGCATGTCATTTACCAGTAGAATTAGAACATAAAGCCTATTGGGCTATTAGAAAACTTAATTTTGATTTACAACAAGCAGGAAAGAAACGTTTGCTCAATTTAAATGAGTTAGATGAGTTACGACATCTATCGTATGAGAATGCGAGGATTTATAAAGAAAGAGTGAAAAAATGGCACGATGCCAAGATCAAAGTCAAGCACTTTAATGTTGGAGATAAGGTGCTGTTATTTAATTCACGGCTTCGTATATTTCCAGGAAAACTTAAGTCCAGATGGACCGGACCGTATTTAGTCGTCAAAACATTCGACTATGGTTCTTTGGAACTTGAGGAAACCAACGGTAATCGTTTTAAAGTTAACGGTAATCGATGTAAAATTTATTACGAAAATATTTCCGAAATAGGAACTAATTTCGTAACAAGATTTCCTGACATATAAATCATTTCATTTTTCTAATAGTTAGTTTTTATTATTTTTATTTTTATTTTTATTTTGTTTTGTTTTAAATTATATCATTTTATATTAGAATTTTAGATATATAAAAATATATTCAAGTCATGATTTTAATTAATTTTTAGGAATTTAATGAGAATTAGAAGAAATTTAGTGATTCTCAGTTGAGAATTTGAAATTCTCAGTTGAGAATTCAAATATATAGAATTCTTGAGAAGGTAGGAAAATTTCCGGACTTATAGAGAATTTAAAATCCTCAGTTGAGGATTTGGGGTATGACTAGTGGCTAGGAAAATTTCTGAACTTATAGAGGATTTGGGATTCTCAGTTGAGAATTCTGACTTCAATAGGTTTCAAATTGACAGGAAAATTTCTGAACTTACCGAGGATGAGGATTCTCGGTAGAGGATCAGAAATTAGGGGTTTTTGACAACTGATTTCCGCAAGGAAATCAGCGTGTCGCGACCGCGGGTCAGCATCCTCGGTCGCGACTCGGGGAATTTGTGCAGTAATTGACCCTTGTTCTTCAACTTTTCAGCAGACACAACTTTTCGGAAACGAATAGTTGCGTTTCTTCATTTTTAAAAGGTCTGTTTCATGCCTTTTCACCTCAAAATAACACCTCTTTTCATCCTAGGATTTTATAAATAGGTTCTAGAGGTTCAGTTTTCTGTCACTTTCTTTTTCATCTAAATCAGAACAATTCTCTGATTTTCTTACCATTCAACAACCCAGAAATTAAGTTCAGAACCTTTCTTCCTTACTCATTCCAAACACCATGACTTCCACAAACACTCATCCTAAGAAAGTTGTTGCTTCACGCACTAAAAATACAGATATATCAGAGCGTTATGGATGTAACTTTCCCATCTTCAATCATGATGAGGGAAGGCGCTTCTTGAGGCTTCGATACACATTCTTTGTCGGAATGTTATACATGGATGACTTTCTTAACGATCAGTTGGGAATCAAAGAAGATATGAGTCGCTACATGGAACGCTTAGGATGGACCAGATTTGTTGATATGAAGTTTCCTATAATTGGAGACTGGATATTAGAGTTCTTCTGTACGGTTCGTTTTGTTAACAAGCGTCGGGTGCGTCTTAGTTTCCGTCGGGATGGCAAAACTTTCACTTTTGGATATCCTGAATTGCATGCTTGGTTTGGTTTTCCCTTGAAGGATACTACCAAACGTCATCATGGAAGAGATATGACATCCACTGATATTTGGCGAATGCTCACCGGCATTTGGCCTTTCAACCCTAAACTTGCCTATAATAAGTCTTTTTATTCCAACTCTATGCTATATTTGCATAAGTTTCTGAGTCACAGCCTGTTCGGTCGCACGTTCAGTAGTGTCGTCCAAGAATCTGATCTTTATGTACTTGGAGATATATTTCAAGGCAACGTGGTTGATTCTTCAAAAATTCTGATGGAGGGTCTTGTTGCCGCATCTAGATCCAAGGCTAAGAAGGTTGGGTTCGGGAATATTATATGTGGAATAATACTAGGGACCAAGGGAAGTATTTCTGTTCCTTGGAGTGATGCTGAATCTTTCCCGATGCTAGACTATGAATTTTTAGAATACGAAGGTCTAGTGAAACGAGTTTTTCGATCGGGACCAAATTTTCTTTCTGCACCAGAACGTCAAGCCTTCGTGCAGATGAAAATAGACCGCTATAGGGCTAAGAAAATCCCGATTGAAAGGGACGAATTTTTAGCATAGCTTTTGTTTATTTTGTTTGTAAATATGTTGTACATATTTCTATTTCAATAAAACTTTCTCTTTTGCATTATATCTTGTTTTTTATTATATGGTTACACTAACATTAAAACTCAGTATTCTACACTTATGAATCTATTAAATGCAAACTTAATCCATTCATTACTAATTAAATGTTAATAACTAAGTTTCAATTCCTTAAATAAAGATTCATTTAACTTACATTAATAAATGAATATAAATGCTTCAATTAATTTGAGTTCCAAACCTTTCCTATTATTAATTTAACATTCGTTAATTAAAGCATTTTTATTTATTTTTCCCATTAATAAGGATAAACCTTTGGTTTTCCTTATCATTTAATGTTTTACATTTATGTTTTTAAGTACAGATAACATTTTCAAGGAGTTCAGGATAGGATTTATCAAGAAATTACACAAATAGGAGTTACTATACAGAATTTGGGTGACCATAGGGTGATCCGCGGCCGAGAATGGTGCGATCCTCGGTAACTTCAGCAAAAATCCTTCCAAAATACAAAGGAAAATTGGCTGAAACACGCGATTCGCGGCCGCGGATGCGCATCCTCGGTCGCGACACGCGTGATTCTGCAACACCTAGTCCGGATTTTTGGCCTATTTTTCCACCTTTTCCTATTCAACCTCAACCTATTCCTCTTCCTATTCCTACTCTACCTATTAATCTTCCTATTCAACCCTATATATACCTATTACTTACACAAACCTTACATCACCTCAAATTTTAACCAATCCCCTACTCTTACCTCTTCCCAATACCTTACTTTTACTCTTCCCAATTTCATCATTACCCTTTTCAATCACCTAACCCTTTCAACTTCAAGTCTCCATACAACACTTCTACTTCTTCTTCAACCTCAAGCTTTTATCTCTTTTCATCTTTTTCTCTAAACCCTAAACACCATAACCATGCCTAGAGCAAAGCGTGTTGGACACAAGCCGGCTGTCACTGAGGCTAATCGCCTAAGGATTAGTTGCGGGGCTTATTTCGACATTCATTCTGAGGAAGAAGTTGGACGTTTCAAGCACTTTTCAAACGCTAATCGTAAGTTCGTGGACATGCAGTTTCTTGACTTTGATTCGGTAAGGAAGTTGAACTTCACTACACAAATTACTGCTTTTATTAAAACTTTGGGATGGGAAACTTTTGCTTCTATGCGTTTTCCCCAAATTCAAGAGTATGTGGTTGAGTTTTTAGTTACTTTGAAGTTGAACAAAAAGAGGACAGAAATTTCTTTTCGGAATAATGGTACTACCTATACCATAGATTATGAGGCTATGGGAAATATGTTTGGTTTCCCTACTAGTGATTTTTATGATAAGCCTCGGGATTTTGACAATAACTCTTTTTGGCAAACTCTTTCCGACCAAACTTCTTTTGACTCTAAAAACACTTCGAGCAAGTTGATTAAGGACAATTGTGTGTTCTTCTTTCACAAGTATTTGAGTTTTTCACTTTTTGGTCGTGTTGAGAGTTCAAAAATTCAAGTCCGGGATTTGTTTGTTTGGGATTGTTTGTTCAAGGGTTTAAGGGTTGATATCATTGGAATGATATTTGACAATTTGTATCGTGCTTCGAGGGCTCACACCACTCAAGTCCCTCTCGGTAATTTAATCACCGCTATTGTTTTGGGAGCACGGGATGAATTAGCAACTTATGATATGTCCACCTACCATGGATATGTTCCGGTTTTGGACATTGCGGCTCTTGAGCGGGCTCATTTATTGGTTTCTGCGGCTCCTCCCGTTTTTATTTCTTATGCTACCCGTATTGCACATCTTCGTGGCATTATGGGTGGAGGTGCTTCTAGTTCCCAAAATGTAGGTACCGAAGAAGGAGGTGCGGAGGAAGGAGCGGAAGATGCACCACAAGCCCAAGCAACACAAGATAATGATCCGGTGGATTTAAGGAGAATTTTGAACCAAATCAATGCCAATAATCGACAAATGAATTTGAGAATTGATGATTTGGTGGAGAACAACATGGTGATGAATGACAACCTCGATACTTTGAGGCGTGCGCAAAGATCGACTCGGCACCGGATGCTTTCGTTTTTCCGCCGCCGAAATGTGGAAACTTCACCAACACCTCCGGATTCCCCACCGCATGCTTAGGTTTTATCTTTTATTTTTATCTTATCTTGTTTTAATTTCAGTTTCGTACATTTTTATTTTTTCGTACAATTTCAATTTTAATTTAATTTTATGATGCATGTTTTCTTTGCTATATCTTTCATTTCTTTCCGTTTGTTTTATCTTCAATGTTTTATCTCCATTTTTGCACCAATGAGGACATGGTCCAATTTAAGTGTGGGAGAAGATATACACATATATCATTTTTATACAAACGAACGAATGAACGAATGTATGCAAATGAATGAATGAATTTATGCAACACTTGTTTGTTTTCAAAAATACAAAATCCAACGTATATTGCAACACTTTTAAGTATATTGCAACAAATGAAAAAACTTAACATTTTTTATGAAATATCATTTTTACATTTATAAATTAATCATAAGTTAAAATTTTTATGATTATTTTTAGGTTATCATTATCGATAGAAATAAATATTTCTATACGGGTAATATTTTTCAAAATATTTTTCACAAATATTCGACACTATTTTAAGTAAAAAATTGTCTCGAGTGAATGTATTTAAGTAATAAATTCTTTATTTTCAATCTCTATTTTATAATCATGAAATTCATGATACAATAAATCTTATTTTAAATTTTCAATTAGGTTTATAGGCATTAAATTGAACTAACAATTTTTAGCTCGGTTTTGATTTTGTCTTACATTAACACCAATTGAAGTTTTTAAGGAAACTATAGCCATAATACATGTTGAATTTTAAGTCAATATAGGATGAATGTGCTAATTTTCTTTTTCCCAATTTACAATTTATAATCAATAAATCGTATTCTTAATTTTTGGCCACGATTGAGACCAACCTTATCACAATCGAGGTATGAAAGGGAAGAAATTAATAAGTAAAGCGTACTTTTGGCCACGGTTGCGACCACCCTTATCACAATCGAGGTATGAAAGGAACGTTTAAATAAGAAAAAATTAAGCGTGTTTAAAGTTTAAAGTAACGATTGCGTCCACCCATGGCATGGTCGGTACCTCTTAAGCGAACACAAATCAAATGCATATAAAGTTACGATCGAGACCACCCTTATCACGGGCGTAACTAAGCAAATAAATTAAACTTAATAAATCATATATAATAATTCAAGTTTGGGAAAGGAAATTTGGTGCTTTGAAATGCCTTGAGATGAAAAACTCAATAACATGCGTGCTTACATCGTCCCGAATACTTCAATTTAAACATTGAAATACAAGACGAATGATATATCATATTTATACTAAGTAAGTTTGATATTTTGCGTATAAATTTGCCATGCGAAGTTAGTCTTTTCGGCTTAACTAATTTAAAAGGTAAACACAAAGATATATGTTTTATTTTCATAAAGAGATTAGTTAAGGAATAAATTCAGTGAAATTTTGCTCGGGACTAGCAAAAGATTAAGTGTGGAGATTTGTTAAGCCCAAAATATACCTAAAATATCATTAATATTTATATCATTTTTATTACAAATTCGTGTTATTTATATCTGTTTAGATTACTTTTACTCTCGAATATCTTTCTTTCTTGCAAGGTACCTAAATATTTGGTAAAATCCAAATAGGAACGAAAAAGGATCTAAAACAGAAGAAAAACCCTACAAAAGGAGTCAAAGACGACGTAAATCGAAAGCACCAAGTCGAGGACACGAACGAAAGCAAAGAAACGGAAAACTCACCAAGCCGCGACCGCGAATCCACCACCCGCGACCGCGACACGCGTGGTTTAGCCATTTCTCCCCTTCGTCCAACGTTCAACTTAATGCTACGTCATTCACGGCCGAGGATTCCTATCCTCGATAAGTGCAAAAATTTTACCAAATGCATTTAACACATGCTGAAATCCAAGAAACGCGTTCGTTCAAGTGGATAAAGACGTCCTTTCACAACGGACACGACTCTTAACCAACGGATACATCACTTCAAACACAACCCTTCAACATCTATAAATAAAGAGTTGATGTTGAGAAAAAATGCAATGAAATGTTATAATATAGATATAGAATCAGAGCGTAGAACTTATGTCTAAGTTCTAAGTAAAACATTTCGAGAGTTAGAAATTAGATTCTGTACAAAACAAGATGAGGTACACATATTGTTTATAGTTTAATTACAACTCAGTAGCGTTTAGACATTGTTCCAGTTTTAGTTTGCATCATGGTAGTGGCCGACCGAATCCCTATTACAAAGTTACAGCGAGAAGATTAAGTAGAGTGTTCGCCCCTGAGCCTGACAACCTCTTAGGAAACCCAAGGAAAGGAACCGATCAAGCCGTTCACTTGCACGCCCTCGAAGAACTCGATGCTCCTTGTTGTCTGTAAACTTGTATCAATTTATATTTCATCTAATAAAGTCCGTTCTATTCGACAAATCGTTATGCAGCACTTATGGTAACCAATCCAATATAAGTGAGGCTGGTGTTTTAATTAATACGCAGTTGAATTCAAAATCATTACAAGGTAACTTTGTTGAACACTTAGGCAAATTATCATCTCGAAAGAGTTTTAATTTGAGTAAGGGCAACTATCCCGAAAGGGTTTTGTCGCGTTCAAAGCCAATTAATTAGAGGTTCCGTCATTTATTTCATCATCATAATTGATACAAAGTTTAAGTTGTTTTCTTTGCTTAATGCAAATGAATAAATTCATTCGTTTTTCTAAAAAGTTCTAAATGTTCCTGTTTTGTAAAATTCACCCTTAAAATCAGAAGATCTTTCTAACAATCGATATATTCTAAATATAAAATCTTATTCCAGCATTTTCAAGTATTCAAAGTTCACAAACTCAATTAAACAATTTCCTAAATTCAATTAGACAAATTTCACTTTTCATTTACATTCAATAGTAAATCTAACAAGTTCGAAATTAACAGATTCAAAAATAAGTTTTTCGTTAAAAAACATGTCCCTGTGGGATCGATATTTTTATTACTACAAGCGAAACCGTGCACTTGCGGAAATCGCTCAACACTCCCCCAGTCTCTTTTTTATGCCTTTAACAATCGTTTGATTTGTGACTTCAGTCATCCCATTGGATTGGGGGTAGTAAACAGAGGCGAACCTGTTCTGAATGCCTTGGCTTTCGCAGAATGTTCTGAACTCTCCACAATTGAACTGCGTCCCATTGTCAATGATAATCGTGTGGGGGACCCCGAATCTTCCGACGATATTGTCCCTGACAAAGTCGACCATCCGCTCTGCATTTATGGAGGAGACAGCTTCGGCCTCTACCCACTTCGTAAAGTGGTCCACAGCTACTACCACATATTTCCTTTGTCTCTTGGTAGGAGGAAAAGGACCGACGATGTCGATTCCCCAGATGGCAAAAGGTCTGTTGAAACACCTTTCCACAAGATTTTGATTTGACAAAATCATCCATGATTAAGAGAAAATTAAATTTAAGTGCTTTATTTTAATTGTACTAATCCGTTTGTTCAATGTTGAGTATAAATATAAATAAAGATAAATATAAAAAGTAAGACAGGAAGAAGTCAGCATGAGATGAACAAAACAAGCTAAGTGGAATAAAGCTCAGCATAAGAAACCGCAACAACAACTGTCTTACGAAGCTGAGCTGACTAAAAATATACTCAGCTTAGAAATTGCCAAAGACAATGATTTATGCAGTAGAAGCTGAGTGATCCTTCAGGACAGCATGAAAAAGTCGTTTGCTAAAAGACAATGATTACCGCCCCTCTGTACCAATAATTGAATCCTTGGAAATACGCAGAAGACACATTCCGAGATGTATGGGTCAATGGATTATTGGTAAAAGACAACTGGCACAAAAAGACAAGCCAGACGCAAGAAGACAAGCCTGACGTCTGAAGGAAAACAGAGGAAGGGAATGGCCGGAACAGTCTGAAGCTGACCAGAATCTGTCCCCTAAAAGAGCCGTTTTAACATCAACGGCTAAATCATTTCAAAATGATCCAACACAGATTTTCCCTATATAAGGACAATCAAACTTCTTGGATCATTGTCGATTTACAAAAAGAAAAGTACAAGAGAGAAAAGATACAAAAGCACTTAGATACAAAAAGAGATCTTACACCCATCTTCTATTCCTTGTGTAAATGCTAGAGTGATAATCTTCTAAAGTGTTCTTTATTTGAAAAGGAACAAGTGTTTATCAATTGTAACATTGAGAGTGTTGTGTTGAGTGTTTGGTTGTAAATATTCAGTGGTAGAGAAATCTAGGTGCTGGGTTGTAGCACTTAGTAGGAGTTGAGTAGACGAATAGAGGAAGGTACTCTTGCATATTCAACTGCCTTGTAATCGGTTTGTGCTCTACCTTTAAAGAGCTCAGTATTGGATTCTAAAAGCCCGGAGGACTCTGGGGACTGGACGTAGGCGGAGAGGCCGAACCAGAATAAGTGATACTGAGTAATCTCTAAACTCTCTCTCAATATATATATTTGCATGTGTTGTGTGTGAAGTTTACTCAGCATATAAAATTGTTTAAAGTTGACTCTGAGTAATTTCAAGTGCTGAGTTAGAAGCTGACCTCCAAGAGTGTCAATATCTAACTTACAAATAAAACAGCCTTAGTCAATATCCGGCCAAAGCTGTCTTGTAACATATCTGGCCAAGCTGACCAAAAGCTGAGTTGACAAACTCACCAAATAACTAAGTCAGCATATTAATTAAAAGAAAAAAGTTATATTAGTTCCTAACCCCCCCTTGGAACTAATCACACGGGACCAACAAGTGGTATCATAGCCTAAGCTCACTACTCAAAGATATAACTATCTTGAGCGGATCCCCATAAATGGCTGAGAACAGCACTCGTTTCCTTCCAGGGAATCAAACAACACAAATACTCCCTGAGGGATTATCAATCACTAGACCTCCCCTATTCTTTGGATCTAATTATACATTCTGGAAGAATAGGATGAAAAACTTTATTCAAGCCACAAACATGAATGCATGGCTTGCAATTGTTCAAGGTCCACATGTGCCATATAAAACTGTTAACAATGAGAAAATTGTTAAAAGCGAAGCTGAGTGGACAGAGGATGACCTCAGAAAATTACAAAATAATGCTTCGGCTATAAATATGCTTCACTGTGCTTTAGATGCTGCAGAATACAATAAGATTTCAGGATGTGAGTCAGCACAGGAGATTTGGAAGAAGTTGGAAGTGACTTATGAAGGCACAAGTAAGGTTAAGGAGTCCAAAGTCAATCAGCATATGAGACTCTACGAGCTGTTCGAGATGAACGAGAAAGAAGACATCTCAGAAATGAACTCAAGATTCACCAACATCATAAATGAGCTCAAAAGACTTGGAAAGAACTTCACTGAAGAGGAACAGGTGAAGAAAATCCTGAGAAGTCTACCTAAGAGCTGGCAAGCAAAGAAAACAGCCTTAGAAGAAGCTCAGGACTTGACTACCTACAAATATGATGAGCTGATCGGATCCTTGCTGACCCATGAAATCTCTATGAAAAACTTTGAAGCTAAAGAAAAGTCCGAAGATAAGAAACAGAAATCACTGGTGATGAAAGCCGACTCCACAGAAGCTGAGTCAATTGATGATGAGGAAATGGCTATGTTTACTAGAAAGATGAAGAAACTGCTCAGAAGAAATGACAGAAACAGCAAACGGCCATACAAGAAAGGTGATAGGTACAAAGCTGAGTCCAGTGACAAATATAAGAAGGACAGCTCCAAGTCCGTCACATGTTTTGAGTGCCACCAAACTGGGCACATCAAGTCAAGCTGCCCAAACCTAAAAAGAGATAAGAAGGGAAACAAGAAGGCAATGGTAGCAACATGGAGTGACAGTGACGAGTCAACATCATCCGAAGCTGATGCAAATGAAACGGCAAACATATGCTTCATGGCCGATGATGCTGATCACTCTCAATCTGAGCAAGCTGACCTCTCTGATGAAACTGACCAGGAGGAAGACAACAATGAGGTAACATCCCTACTTTTGCTTAGAAACGAAATGGTAAATGCCTTGAGTGATTTATACACACTAACTAAAAAGTGTAACAAGAAAATCAAATCACTCAGCAGGCGGTGTGACGAGATTGAAGAGGTCAAGCTGAGTGACCTCAGATATCTCCTCCAAGACAATGCAGATTTACATAACAACATTCAAATAATGCATAAGTTTGTCACGGAGGTTCAATCTGAGTCAAAGAGACTTAGAAAGGACGTTACAACCCTACAGAGTCAAGTAAAAGGCTCAAATAAACATAAATCCCATGCTGAGTACTCAAGTACTAGTCAGCATAAACAGTTCACCTAGTGTGAATGTTGCGGGAAAAGGGGACACACAAAAGATGAGTGTTGGTTCAACAAGCGGATTGTCCAATGTGACTTCTGCGGAAGAAAAGGACATACCACTAAGGTATGTTGGCATGCTCAACATAACAATGCTGACCACACTCAACATCACCCTCAAAGGGTAGTTTATTGTGACTTCTGTGGTAAACATGGCCACACTATAAAAGTATGTCGTCACAAACTAAAATATGATTTTGCACCTGTTTATACTAACAAGAAAGGACCCAAAAAGAATTGGGTACCTAAAGATGAATAGTTTAAAATGCAGGTCAGCTTGACATGCGTGGAGAAGTCAAAACTTTGGTACATAGACAGCGCATGCTCAAGACACATGACATGTGATGAAACACAATTCATCACACTAGAGCTTAAACGAGGTGGAAGTGTAAGCTTCGGAGACAATAAGAAGGGTAAGATAGTCGGCTCAGGTACTATCGGAGGTAACCCAACTATTAAGTCTGTCTCCTTAGTCAAAGGTCTCAAATACAATCTACTGAGTGTAGCTCAACTTTGCAAAAGTGGTAGAAAGATTGTATTTGATAATACCAAGTGTCAAATACTCGAGGAAAATACAAATGAATTAATTTTAACTGCCCCTCGGGTAGAAAATGTATACATGCTAAATTTAGAAAAACAATTTTCCAAAAACATATGCTTGGTGTCTAAAGAGGATAACTCCTGGCTATGGCATAGAAGACTTGGGCATGTCAGCATAGACCTTCTTGCCAAATTAGCTAGAAAGCAATTAGTTGAGGGATTACCCAAATTAAAATTTGAAAAAGATCAACTGTGTAAAGCTTGTCAGCAAGGCAAACAAACTAAAAATTCATTTCATAGTAAAAATATTGTCTCAACCAAGAGACCATTGAAATTACTACACTTGGATCTTTTCGGACCTATCCAGCCACTCAGCTTGGGAGGTAAGAAATTTTCCTTAGTCACTGTAGATGATTTCTCTCGGTACACTTGGATCATCTTGCTGAGTAGCAAGGATGAAACATTTGAGATGTTCACCACATTGATTAAAAAGCTTGAAATTGACAAAGACCTAAAAGTAGCTCATATTAGAAGTGACAATGGTGGAGAATTCAAAAACCAACAGTTTGACGAATTCTGTGAAACCAGTGGCATTGACCACAATTTCTCTGCTCCTAGAACACCTCAACAGAATGGGGTTGTTGAAAGGAAGAATAGAACTATTGTCGAAATTGCTAGAACCATACTGAGTGAAAATAGGCTTCCAAAGTACTTCTGGGGTGAAGCTGTCCACACAGCATGTTATATACTGAATAGGGCTCTAGTAAGACCTATACTTAAGAAAACCCCATATGAACTTTGGAAAGGACGAAAGCCCAACATTGGGTACTTTCGTGCTTTTGGGTGTAAATGCTTTATACTCAATACAAAGGACAATCTTGCAAAATTTGATGCTAAAGCTGACGAAGCAATCTTCTTAGGGTACTCAACAAACAGCAAAGCATATAGAGTCTATAATAAACGAACTCAGATTGTAGAAGAGTCTGTCCATTTTGAGTTCGATGAAGCTGACCCTGCAGGAAAGTCAACTCAGCTCACTGAAGATGAACCAAGCTCAGTTTCTGCTGATCAAAATGGAGCCTCTGAATCATCAATACAAGGGCTGACCAAAGGTAAGCAAAAAGTTGAAATAACATTTACTGACCAATCTATTCCCGTAGAGATTGTAGAAACACCTATTCCAAATGACTCAACATTGCCCAAAGAGATAAAAATCCCAAGAGGACATTCAGAAAAGTCCATTCTTGATGCTGCTGACAACAAGCTGATGACCAGAGATCAGCTTAGGAAATACCTCAGCAATGTTGCATTCGTCTCAATACATGAACCAAAGAACTTTGCTGATGCTGAGCACGATGAATATTGGATCAATGCCATGCAAGAAGAACTTGACCAATTCACCAGAAATGAGGTATGGGATTTAGTGCCTAAACCTAGGAATCAAAAGCCTATAGGAACTAAGTGGGTCTTTAGAAACAAACTAGATGAGCATGGAAATGTAATAAGAAACAAAGCTCGACTTGTAGCCCAAGGCTATAGTCAGCAAGAGGGTATTGACTATGGGGAAACATTTGCACCTGTTGCTAGGTTAGAAGCAATACGTATATTACCTCATTTGATTGCTCCTCATCGTCAGATGCAATGGAGGGGTCAGCATGCTCAGAGATGCATGGCTCAGCAAGTTCGTCAGCCATAAAACAGATCTTTGCTAACTCAGTGGCATCAGCTTCTGATGATGAAGACTCATCACTGTCGCTCCATGTTGCCACCATTGCCTTTTTGCCGTTCTTCCTTTCTTTCCTCAGCGTGGGACAGCTTGACTTAATATGGCCAGTTTGATGACATTCAAAGCATGTAATGGGCTTTGAGTTGTCCTTCTTGTATTTGCTGTCGCTGGACTCAGCTTTATACTTATCAAACTTTCTATAAGGCTTCTTAGAATATTTGTCATTCTTTTTTAACAGCCTTTTCATCTTCCTGGTGAACATAGCCATCTCCTCATCATCTGTTGAGCTCCCATCAGTGGAGTCAGCTTTCATTACAAGAGACTTTTGCTTCTTGTCTTCAGACCTTTCCTTCACCTCGAAATTCTTCATCGAGATCTCATGGGTCAGCAGTGAGCCGATGAGTTCATCATATTTATAGGTGGTTAAGTCTTGAGCTTCCTCAACAGCTGTCTTCTTTGCTTGCCAGTTTTTAGGAAGACTCCTAAGAATCTTCTTGACTTGTTCTTCCTCGGTGAAGATCTTCCCAAGTCTCTTGAGCTCGTTGATGATGTTTGTAAACCTTGCATTCATGTCAGATATTCCTTCATCATCGTTCATTTCGAACAGCTCGTATAGTCTCATCTGCTGGTTCACCTTGGATTCCTTCACTTTGTTGGTTCCTTCGTAGGTGACTTCCAGCTTCTTCCAGATCTCTTGCGCCGACTCACAACCTGATATCTTATTATATTCTGCAGCATCAAGCGCACAGTGAAGCATATTTATAGCCGAAGCGTGATTTTGTAGCTTCTTGAGATCATCCTCTGTCCATTTGGCCTCAGCTTTGACAACTGTTTGGCCAGCCACAACTTCAACAGGAACAAACGGGCCTTGGACTATTGAAAGCCATGCACTCATGTTTGTTGCCTGAATAAAGTTTTTCATCATATTCTTCCAGAAGGTATAGTTAGACCTAAAAAATAGGGGAGGCCGAGTAATGGACAGCCCCTCAGGTAAGATCTGAGTTGTTTGGTTTCCTGGAAGAAACCGAGTGATGTTTTCAGCCATAGTGGGGATCAGCTCAAGGTAGTTAAACCTTTAACAGTGAGCTTTTAAGCTTTGATACCACTTGTTGGTCCCTTATAACGTAACAAGTTAGTTCCAAGGGGGGGGGATAGGAACTATTTAAAATTTTAATACGTTAAGGCTGACTTCTTTTTCTTTGAAAAAGGATTACACAGCGCGCTGAGTGAATAAGACACTAGCTTAGTCAACTGGTGACTAAGTCAACTTCTTTCGTTGAGTCAGGAGATAGCACTTTGAGTCTATTCCTGAACTCAGACACTCAATACACACAACTCAGCTTGACCTTTTTACTTGGTCAGTTTTGATTAAGCAAGCAATATATATATTAAGGAGTTTAAGGTTAGAAAGATATTACTCAGCAGATTTATCCAGGTTCGGCCTCCAACCCTACGTCCTGTCCTCGGAACACGTTCCGAGATTTTGAATTTTCTACTGAGCTCTTTAACGGTAGAGCATCAAACCTTTTACAACTTAGAAGCTGAGTATAACAAGAGTACCTTCCTCTATACCTCTACTCACTCCTAAACTCTTGCTGAGTACTATAACCGAGTACTCAGCCTCTCCTTTCTAATCTCTAGAAATGATAAAGATTTGTCCTAAACAACAATTGCTAAGACACTTTAGATGATTGAATAATCACTCTAGACTTTTACACAAAAGATATAGAATTTGGTGTAAGAATTTGCTTTGCTTTTTCTTGCAGAACTTTGAGTAGAATTTTGGTCAGCGTAATGGCTTGATCAAGTTTTGTGTTCAATGAAGCAACTGAAGGGCACTATTTATAGAGACGTCTGAGACATCGGTCATTTCGAATTTCGAAATAACCGTTGGAGGGAAACGGCTTCCTGTCGTTGTCACTTAGTTTTGCTCAGAGCTCTCGGCCAATCAGATTTGAGTATCTTCTATCCCCGGTCAGTGTTGAGCAGCTTTTAGTCAGCTCGGCAGAATGTCTCTCCATTTATGGTAAGGCAACTAGACAGCGTTCTGTGTCTTCTGAACTTTACCCAAAGTGGAAACACTTTGTCTGGAAGTTGTTCTTGCTCAACTGCTGTCTTGTACTCTTTGTCGATTCAACTCAGCAGCTTCACTCCGAAGTTGTTCAACGAAGGTCTTCTAGATCCTTCTTTTGCTGAGTTGCGTTTTCATCATAACGACAGCGTTTTGCACACGCGGGCCGAGTTGTCTTGATCTGTTTGACTTGGGCCTTGACTTCCGTATGGGCCTTGGGCTTTTTATTCTTTATGTCTTATAAACAATTTTAACTCAACATTGAACAAACACATTAGTATAATAAATCAAAGCATTTAAACTTAGTGTGTTTAGAATATATTTAATTTTACTTAAACAATTTTGTCAAATCAAAATCATGTGGAAAGGTGTTTCAACAGTTTTAACAGCTTTCTTTTTCAGTCTTTTGAGGGACTTAGTTTTTGGAGGTGAAGGGTCAGTTTGAACATTTATATCCTCAACCTCGGCTTCAACATCCAGATCCTCTCTTTGATTATCTTCTTCTTCTTGTTCAACATGTGCCTCTTGATGTTGCTCAACATCATCCAACTCAGCATTATCTTTTTCTTCAACAATAGGCTGAGTATTCTCCTGTCTTTGTTCTTCCCCTTCATCAGCTTGCTCAACTGGAGTTTTCTCAAGATCAATCCCAATGTTCTGAGTGCAGTGAGATTTGGGTGTCACAACCCAATCAATGGGATCAGCTTCAACAATTGTCAATCTAGAATTTCGACTTTTCTTCCTTAGAGGTTGTTCTGGGGATTCTTCACTTTCTTCTTCGGGCACAGCTTGCCCTTTCCTTTTCTCTGCTGACTTAGGTGTGACATGAGGTTGGTCAGCATCAACGTTCTTTCCTCTATTCATAGCCCGCTTCTTCCTGGGCACAGCTTCAATATCCTTCGCACATGTTGCAAGTGCTTTTCTCTTCTTCTTTGCCTTAGGGGACTCAGCAGGAACTTCCTTTGGTTCAACTTCTGGCTCAGCATCATCTGCTGCTTGCTCAGCTTCGATTTCTTGTTCAGCATCGTTTTCTTCCTCATCTTCCTCAGCATCTTCAACTCCCTTTAAAGGTTGGTTAAATACCAACCCAAATAACAGAGCCGCAGTTATTTCTGATCCCAAACTCTTAGTCTCAGAGATTGTCTCGATCTTGTGATCTTCAAGGATTTTGGTGATTAGAGAACCTAGTCGAAGTTTCTTACCTCCACGTTGAAGTGCACCAACCAAAAACACAGGCATATTGAGTGGGCAATAGGTTAGCATGTGCCATATAAAGCACTGCTCGAAGTTGGAGGCAGACGAGGCTGAGTTGAGTTTAGGGAAGATGAAGTTGGTGAATATGTAGTGCGCCATCTTCTGGTTTTGCCCCATACTAGTGCTGGGTATTTCACCTTTGTGATTTCTGGGTTTGCAGAATCCCTTCATCTAATCAAGTTGTTCCGTTGATACCTTTTCCTTTGTTGTTCTAAACTCGGTTCCTTTGTTTGGCAAGTTGAGTAAGGTTGCCAAGTAGGACGGAGTGACTACAATCTTGTGACCCTTAACGTGCGTCTCCAGATAGTCAGCATCATCCTTATCAACATGGAGACCGGAGTAGAATTCCCTAACCATCCGAGGGTAGGTGGTTCCGGGGAGAGAGAAGAGGCATGTCCACTCGTTCTTCTCAATCCATTCACAGAATGGCTTCTCGGTGGTGATGAAGTTGGGAGAGAACCATCGGCATTTTAGGACTTCCAGGTTTTTGACTTTCATGTGAACCTTTACCATGGTTCTAGCCTTGGGTTTCTTTTGTTTTGAGGAGCTTGCTGGGTCAGCTTGACGGCGTTTGCTCGGAGTTAGGTTAGATTGAGGAATAGATCTGGGGCTTTCATCGGTGATCAATTTGCCGGAATTTTCACCGGAGATGTTCTGGGTGTTGGACATTTTCAGAGATTTTTGTGGAAGTTTTGAGAGAGAGAGATTCTGAATACCAAAGGTTTTACACGTGAGGAGATTTGAGGAGTAATTCTTTCATTTTATATAGATCTAAAACGGTCCTATTTATTGAACTAGCCGTTTTTCCTTGGGGCGTTCAACCGACAGAGATTCTGTCATTTATGACATTTTCGGCGCATGGGTTGTCTCATAATTGTTTGCCTTTTCCAAGTGCTATTTATTTGGCATTTAATGGTGCAAGTGGGTTTTAGCGCAGCTTTCCTAGAAAGTGAACCGTTTGTGATACTGAGAACCTAGTTCTATCAAGGTGAATTTCCTATTTCTAAGCAACTTAGTATATGATAATTGCTCAGTATATGTACCTACTCAGGATAATCACTCAATATGTATGTCAACTCAATATAGGGTGATTTTTCTACATTTCAAGCTCAGTAAGTAGTAGTTACTTAATTTACTCAGCATGGCATTTGCACAATGTTCAAATTTTCACTCAGCATGGCAATCACTCAACATTCACTAGAGAATTATTGAAGGGGATTAGACATACCGATAGCTTCCCTTAGTATGTTGAATTGTTCACGTGCCAAGGGCTTGGTGAAGATATCTGCAAGCTGTTCATTTGTTGGCACATAGGTCAGCTTGATCTCATCTTTTAGTACGTGATCTCTGATGAAGTGATGCCTTATGCTGACATGTTTCATCCTGCTATGTTGGATTGGATTTTTGGACAGATCAATGGCACTCTTGTTGTCACATTTGATCTCTATTGTTTCAGTCTTCACTCCATAATCCTCAAGATGTTGCTTTATCCATAGAACTTGAGCAACATAGCTTCCGGCAGCCACATACTCAGCTTTAGTTGTAGACAGGGCTACAGATGATTGTTTCTTGCTGAACCAAGATACTAGACAGCTTCCAAGGAAATGACATCCTCCCGAAGTGCTCTTACGTTCTAGCTTATCTCGTCCATAGTCAGCATCAATATATCCAATGAGTGTGAAGTCATTTGAAGTTGGATACCATAGACCTGCATCAATTGAGCTCTGCAAATATCTTAAAATTCTTTTTACAGCCGTTAGATGAGATTCTCTGGGGTCAGCTTGATATCTCGCACAATAACATACTGAGTACTGTATATCAGGTCTAATAGATGTGAGATAAAGTAACGAACCTATCATACCTCGGTAGAGTTTAGTGTCTATTGACTTACTTTTCTCATCTTTTCATAGGACAGTATCAGTACTCATATGGGTTGATATGGGTTTGCAGTCCATCATATCGAATTTCTTTAACATTTCTTTGGTGTACTTGGACTGACTTATGAAGATGTCATTCTTACCTTGCTTAATTTGGAGTCCAAGGAAGAAGTTGAGTTCCCCCATCATGGACATCTCGAACTCAGTTTGCATCTGTTTGCTAAATTCTTTGCACAAGAATTCGTCAGTAGCACCAAATATTATATCATCTACATATATTTGTGCAAGTAGGGTATGTTTTCCCTTTTTCTTAATGAACAAGGTTGTGTCAGCTTTTCCCCTGACATAGTTCCTGGTTAGTAGGAAGTTGGTCAACCTCTCATACCAAGCTCTTGGAGCTTGTTTTAGGCCGTACAGGGTCTTTTTGAGTTTATAAACGTGGTTTGGAAATTTTGGATCTTCAAACCCAGGAGGTTGATTAACATATACCTCTTCGTTTATGAAACCATTAAGAAATGCACTTTTAACATCCATTTGGTATAACTTAAAGTTCATGAAACTGGCATAAGCACACAATATCACTTCCCTAGCTCAGAAATGAAATGGTTAATGCCCTGAGTGACCTCTACACACTTGTCAAAAAGTGTAATAAGAAAATTAGAGCACTCAGCAGGCGATGTGACGAGGTTGAGGAGGTCAAACTGAGTGACCTTCGATATCTTCTTCAGGACAACTCAGATTTGCATAGTAACATTGGAATTATGCAAAAGTTTGTCTCTGAGGTCCAATCAGATTCCAAGAAACTGAGGAAGGACGTCACATCCATTCAGAACCAACTAAAGGTTCCAAACAAAAGAAATATTCCTCTGAATGCTCAGTACCGAAGTACTGGTCAGCAGAGATGGAATCCCCAGCGGAATGTCCAGTGTGACTTCTGTGGGAAGAAAGGACACACCACAAAGGTGTGCTGGCATGCTCAGCACTGGGGTACTGACCAGTCAGTGAAAAATCCTAAACGAAAGGTCAGCTGTGACTTCTGTGGAAAGAATGGCCATACCGTCTAAGTATGCCGCCATAAAATAAAATATGATGCTTTACCTGTTGAACCTAACAAGCAAGGACCCAAAAAGAATTGGGTACCTAAAAGTAACTAGTTACATTGCAGGTAAGCCTGAGATGTGCCGAGAAGTCAAAGATGTGGTATATTGATAGTGCATGCTCAAGGCATATGACTGGTGATGAAACTCAGTTCATCACATTCGAGCGTAAACAAGGAGGAAGTGTAAGTTTTGGAGACAACAAAAAGGGTAAGATAGTAGGTTCAGGAACCATTGGAGGTAATCCTACTATTGAGTCAGTCTCCCTAGTCAGCGGACTCAAATATAACTTACTCAGCGTAGCTCAGCTATGTGACAATGGGAGAAAAGTTATATTTGATGACACTGGATGTAAAATATTCGAGGGTAAAACTAATGAGTTAATTTTAACTGCCCCTCGCATTGATAATGTCTTCATGCTGAGCTTGGAGAAAAAGTTTTCAAAAACTGTATGCTTAGTTTCAAAGGAAGAAAATTCCTGGCTATGGCACAGGAGACTTGGTCATGTAAGCATGGACCTCCTGGCCAAATTAGCAAGAAAGCAATTGGTTGAGGGACTGCCAGAACTTAAATTTGAAAAAGATCAACTATGCCACGCTTGCCAAGCTGGAAAACAAACCAAACAATCTTTTCATAGTAAAAATGTTGTCTCAACTAAGCGTCCGTTAGAGTTACTACACTTGGATCTTTTCGGTCCAGTCCAGCCGCTGAGTCTGGGTGGAAGAAGATTTTCCTTGGTCATTGTAGATGACTTTTCTCGGTACACTTGGGTCATCTTGCTGAGTAGCAAGGATGAGACCTTTGAGACATTTTCAAATTTGGTTAGAAAACTTGAAAATGATAAAGACCTAAAATTGGCTCACATCCGAAGTGATAATGGTGGAGAATTCAAAAACCAACAGTTTATTGAATTCTGTGAAGCCAGCGGCATTGACTATAATTTCTCTGCTCCTAGAACGCCTCAACAAAATGGGGTTGTTGAAAGGAAGAACAGAACCTTGGTTGAAATAGCCAGGACAATGCTGAGTGAGCATAGGCTTCCAAAGTATTTTTGGGGAGAAGCTGTTAACACATCGTGCTATATTCTTAATAGGGCTCTTGTTAGACCTATACTAAAGAAAACCCCCTATGAACTTTGGAAAGGACGAAAGCCTAACATTGGATACTTTTGTGCCTTTGGCTGTAAATGTTTTATTTTAAACACAAAGATAGCCTAGCTAAGTTTGACTCAAAAGCTGATGAAGCTATCTTTTTAGGCTACTCAACAAACAGCAAAGCATACAGAGTTTTCAATAAACGAACTCAAGTTTTAGAAGAGTCAGTACATGTTGAGTTCGACGAAACTAACCCTGCAGGAAGATATCTGCCGCTGACCGAGGATGATCCACACTCAGTACCCGCTGATCAAGATACAGCCGCTGAGTCATTCCCTAAAGGGCTGACCAAAGGTAAAAGTGAACCAAATATCATTTTTACTGACCAGTCTTCACCTGTAGAGATTGTTGAAACACAGACAGCACAAGACATAAATCTACCAAAGGAGATAAGAATACCAAGAGGACACTCAGAGAGTGCTATTCTTGATGCCACTGAGAATACCCTGATGACAAGAAACCAACTCAGGAGATACCTCAGCAACGTAGCCTTCGTCTCAGTTCAGGAACCCAAGAACCTCGCTGACGCCGAGGAAGATGAATTCTGGATGAGCACAATGCAAGAGGAACTTGACCAATTCAGAAGAAACGATGTATGGGAGTTAGTGCCACATCCAAGGAGTCAGAAGACCATTGGAACAAGATGGGTCTTCCGCAACAAGCTGGATGAGCAAGGAACTGTAGTCAGGAACAAAGCAAGGCTTGTAGCTCAGGGCTACAGTCAGCAAGAAGGTATTGACTACGGTGAGACCTTTGCCCCAGTGGCAAGGCTAGAGGCTATTAGAATTTTATGCGCTTATGCAAGCTATATGAACTTTAAACTGTTTCAAATGGATGTTAAGAGTGCATTTCTTAATGGAGTTATAAACGAGGAAGTTTATGTTAATCAACCTCCAGGGTTTGAGGATCCTAAATTCCCAAGCCACGTTTATAAACTAAAAAAGGCTCTGTACAGCCTCAAGCAAGCACCACGTGCTTGGTATGAGAGGCTGACCAGTTTCCTGCTGACTAGAAACTATGTCAGGGGTAAAGCTGATACAACCTTATTCATTAAGAGAAAGGGTAAAGATACCCTGCTGGCTCAAATATATGTTGATGATATTATTTTCGGTGCTACTAATGAGTCAATGTGCAAGGAATTTAGCAAGCAAATGCAGACTGAGTTTGAAATGTCGATGATGGGAGAACTCAACTTCTTCCTTGGACTTCAAATCAAACAAGGGAAAAATGGCATCTTCATCAGTCAAGCTAAATATGCCAAGGAGATATTGAAGAAATATGATCTTGAAAATTGCAAGCCAATATCCACTCCTATGGGCACTGACACTATCCTCTGCGCTGACGAGAATGGTAAGTCGGTAGACAGCAAATTGTATCGAGGTATGATAGGCTCTCTACTTTACTTAACAGCAAGTAGACCGGACATTCAGTTCTCAGTATGCTACTGTGCTAGATATCAATCTAACCCTAAGGAATCTCATTACATAGCTGTAAAAAGAATCCTTAGATATTTGCAAAGCTCAGTGAACGCAGGTTTATGGTATCCCAACACTCATGGTTTTACACTCGTTGGATACACTGACGCTGACTATGGACGAGACAAGCTAGAACGGAAAAGCACCTCTGGAGGATGTCATTTCTTGGGAAGCTGTCTTGTATCCTGGTTCAGCAAGAAGCAGGCATCAGTAGCCTTGTCTACCACTGAAGCTGAGTACATTGCTGCTGGACACTGTGTTGCTCAAGTCCTATGGATTAAGCAACAACTTGAAGACTATGGTGTTCAAACAAAGACAATTGAGGTCAAATGCGACAACAAAAGTGCAATTGATCTATCAAAGAACCCAATTCAACACAGCAGAATGAAGCATGTCAGCATAAGACATCACTTCATTAGAGACCATGTAATCAAGGGTGAGATAAAGCTAACCTACGTCCCAACGGATGAGCAGCTTGCAGATATCTTCACAAAGCCACTGGCTCGTGAACAGTTCAGCATACTGAGAGAAGCCATTGGTATGTTTAATCCTCTTCAGTAAATTCCAGCTCTTAATATAGACTCATGCTGAGTGAATTAACATGATGAATGATCTTTTGTTTGCTGAGTGAATAAATGTATGCTGTGTCAAATGCTAAATTAATGAATATCACATACTGAGCAAACATTGGCACCGAGTAGTTATCTCAAACCGAGAAATCATCTGTATGTATAAAACTGACCACTCAGAATATAAAACGCTTAGTATTCTAAACGCTGAGTATAAGATCCGTTGTATTTAATGCTAGAGCACGCGAATAGCCACCTAGGATGACGTATGCGCCGAATGTGTCATAAAAGCCAGAATCATTGTCGGTTCACAATCCCAAGGCAAAACTGACACATGGATTCGATAAGATCCACTTTTCACCGCTATAAATAATGGGCAAATCCCCATTGTTATCTCTTTACACTTACCGAATTCTCTGGCAAAGCATTCTCTTTCTAAAACTCTCAAACCTTCCCAATCTTTCTCTGAAACTATGACCAAGGTTTTCGTTAACATCTCCGGTGCCGGTCAACCTAAGACCAGTTCCGATGAACCTTCTAGGCAAACTACTTCGCCTGAAACTACAAAGGTCACTACGCCGAGCAAAGGCAAAGCTGGCCAAGCCACCTCCTCTGAGGGAAAGCCGACCAAGGCCAGAACCTACACCAAAGTCTTCGCAGACGTTAGAGAGTGCAAAATTGACTTCTCACGATGGTTTTCTGAGGCCTTCGTAACATCCGAGCAACCATTCTGTGAATGGATATCGAAGAATGGTTGGACCGAGCTGTTTTCAATCAGAGATCCCACTTACCCTGACCTAGTAAGGGAATTTTATCACAATCTACGGGTTACCGACGACAACCAGGATTATCTGGTAACCGTGGTAAAGGAGAAGACAATCTTTATTAACCCTACCTACCTTGCCAATTTGCTGAAATTGAAGAATGAGGGAACAAAGCTGAGAAGGAAGGGTGATCATGAAGGAACTGGGTACGTTGCCACCTTCTGCAAGCCCGCTGGCCATTCTGGAGAGATCTCAAGCTCATCAATGGGCCAGCACCAAAAGATGGCACACTATCTGCTGACCAATTACATCTACCCCAAGATTAATTGCACCAGCTTATCGACAAATTTCGAGCAATGCTTTATATGGCATATGCTGACTTACAAGCCCATCAACATGCCAGTTTTCTTAATAGCCGGCTTCTAGAGGAGCACTAGAACTTTAAGGCTGGGCTCACTCATAACCAGAATCCTTAAAGACCATCAAATTGATCTCTTCGAGGAAACTGAGGCCCAAGGCTCTGAGATCACAGTTGCCTCATTGCGTGCCTTGAAGTATGACCAACCAATTAAGAAAGGCAAAAATGCTGATGAGGCTGATGAGGAGACAACTGTCCCAAAGAAGGGCAAAAGGACAAAGGCTCCAGCTGCCCGAAAGAGGAAAGCTGTTGGGACTCCTTCAAAGAAGACTGAGCCTCAAACTAAGAAGCTAAAGTCAGATTCTCAAAAAGGTCAGGAGAGACCTAAGTTAGCTGAGAAGAGAAGCAGGCAAGATGAGCCTGATACAGAGGAAAGACTAGAAGCTGAGCAACCTCAAAAGAAGCAGAAGTCTTCTACGCTGACCCCTATTGATGCTATCCCCACTGGCATCATTGTTCCTGGTGATTCTCACTACACACAGTGTCAAGGAACTGAAGCTGAGCATCAAGAAGATGATGTGGAACTGGATGATCACTTCACCACTCAGGTGGAAGAAGAACTAGATAACGATGATCAGGATGATCAGGAAGCAAAAGAAGAAGCAAGCGATCAAGATGACGCTGAGGACGCTGAGGAGACAACTAGTGAAGAGGAAACTACTGAACCATCTAATACTGAGTTGGGTGCAGATCAAGAACAAGAACAAGCTGACCAGCTTAATACTGATCAAGAAGAAACTTCTCCCTCTCACTCAGGAGAGTCTATCCAGGCTGACACTCCTCATCGCAGAAGAAGATTAATCAAGGCAAGTCAGAAAACTGTCATTTACTTACCTGTTCAAAAGCCGACTAAAGATCCTTCTTCTCTTAAGTTCAAGTTTTTTTGTAAGCAAACACCTTCTTCTCAACAAGCTTCTCTTGAAAAGCAAGCCTCTATTTCTTCACCAAAGGAACAAGCCGACTTGAATGCTTCCGCTAACTCAATGAGCCAAATCGAGCAAGTTCTCGTCAATACTGCTGCTCCAAGCACTGTGCTGACTCAGAATATTCCTGCACCAATCATCATTGACAGCATTAGGATCACTACTTCACCGACCATCACTTCTGCCGATCAATCCTCTCTCCTAGAAAATCAAGTACAACTTGAAAACACACTTCCAGTCACTGACCCTGTCATAACACCGATTCCTCCACAAACTGGTCATACTGAGGAAACTAGGCAACATGATGATAAATCCCTCAACTATCTACATGCCACCGATACTGGTAGAAAACTCATCAACTCGGTGCAGTCATTCATTAAGGACATTCATCAATCTGCTGAACCTACTGCTGGGTCGAGTAACAATGCATCAACTCAGCTGTCCCAAGTCACTCAGCTCTTAAATGAGGTTAAAGGACTGAAGGATCTGCTAAGTGATATGATTTCAATTTAATCACATCAGCCCAAGCAGGACTCAATAACCAAGCTGGCTGAGCTCCAACTGACAATGATTCAACATCTTAACACTCTTCAAGGCCAATTCCAGACCTTGTCAGCTGCGAACACTCATTATGAAACTTCTGATGAAGTTAAGATGCTCTTCGCCCAGCTTCACACTGAGCAAATTAAGACCAACCACCAGCTGGCCTCCTACTCTCAATGCTCGGTGGAGCAAATAAGCGAAGCAGTTCGTCTGTTGAACTTAAATAAACAGGAGATGGACACTGACCAAATGAAGCAAAATGAGATATTGTTCAACTCTCAAAGGATCTTCACCCATGTGCGTCATAACAATCTCCAGCGTCAATATTATGACACAGCCTTGCTGAAGACCTTTCATCAAGTTTTTGCTGCATTGACAGATTCAATTACTTGGGTAGGTAAGTCACAAGCTTACATACTGAGCCTGCTCAGCGCTGCCGAAATCGGCATACCCAAAGAGGTCTTGAATGAAGGCGTTATTGTCTTTGACGGCATTAATGAAAGCGCCGATAAACTTAAGGAGCTGTCCGCCGTGCTAACCGCCGCTGTCTTAACCGACTCTTTTAGAATTCCTGCTCCTCCCGATGCTGACAAAATGGGGGATAAAGAACAGGCTAGAACTCAGCAGGAGGCTCCTAGAAGCAGTCAGTCTAAGTCAAAGAAAAAGAAGTAGAAATAGGCTAGCTCAGCTTTGTTTAACTTAGTCTGTAGTCTATATGTTCTTGTATGCTCATCTTTTGCCATGTATGCTGACTACTTCACTTAAATACAATACTTGCATCCTTTATTCTAACTTGAGTTATTTCATATGATGCTGAGTAGTATGTTGTTATGTATCTTCAATTACATCAACTGTGTTTACTGTCTATAATACTTGTTGATTGTATCCCATGCTAATCATATGTTTGACATTGTCTTGTATGTTTATAAAACACTGTCTCATAAAACCCATTGAATAAAATGATTACTCAGTGCTCTCTGAATGTTACACCTTCCGCCTAATACTGAGTAAAATAGAATATGTTCCATGAGCTGACCTATATCTGAAAACTGACCTTAGACTTACTCGATTAAACCTTAAAGTGCTTAGAGTTAAAACTAAGTCAGTAGCTCAATCCTGACGGGGGAGTTTGCTAAGTAATAATAAGTCAACTATCATAGGGGAGCTCAACACTGAGTTCCTCGCTGAATAGTTTTGCCAACATCAAAATGGGGGAGTTTGTTGAAACACCTTTCCACATGATTTTGATTTGACAAAATTGTTTAAGTAAAATTAAATATATTCTAAACACACTAAGTTTAAATGCTTTGATTTATTATACTAATGTGTTTGTTCAATGTTGAGTTAAAATTGTTTATAAGACATAAAGAATAAAAAGCCCAAGGCCCAAGTCAAACAGATCAAGACAACTCGGCCCGCGTGTGCAAAACGCTGTCGTTATGATCAAAACGCAACTCAGCAAGATAAGGATCTAGAAGAACTTCGTTGAACAACTTCGGAGTGAAGCCGCTGAGTTGAATCGATAAAGAGTACAAGACAGCAGCTGAGCAAGAGCAACTTCCAAACAAAGTGTTTCCACTTTGGGTAAAGTTCAGAAGACACAGAACGCTGTCTAGTTGACCTTACCATAAATGGAGAGACATTCTGCCGAGCTGACTAAAAGCTGCTCAACACTGACCGAGGACAGAAGATACTCAAATCTGATTGGCCGAGAGCTCTGAGCAAAACTGAGTGACAACGACAGGAAGCCGTTTCCCTCCAACGGTTATTTCGAAATTCGAAATGACCGATGTCTCAGACGTCTCTATAAATAGTGCCCTTCAATTGCTTCATTGAACACAGAACTTGATCAAGCCATTACGCTGACCAAAATTCTACTCAAAGTTCTGCAAGAAAAAGCAAAGCAAATTCTTACACCAAATTCTATATCTTTTGTGTAAAAGTCTAGAGTGATTATTCAATCATCTAAAGTGTCTTAGCAATTGTTGTTTAGGACAAATCTTTATCATTTCTAGAGATTAGAAAGGAGAGGCTGAGTACTCTGTTATAGTACTCAGCAAGAGTTTAGGAGTGAGTAGAGGTATAGAGGAAGGTACTCTTGTTATACTCAGCTTCTAAGTTGTAAAAGGTTTGATGCTCTACCGTTAAAGAGCTCAGTAGAGAATTCGAAATCTCGGAACGTGTTCCGGGGACAGGACGTAGGCTTGGAGGCCGAACCTGGATAAATCTGCTGAGTAATATCTTTCTAACCTTAAACTCCTTAATATATATATTGCTTGCTTAATCAAAACTGACCAAGTAAAGAGGTCAAGCTGAGTTGTGTGTATTGAGTGTCTGAGTTCAGGAATAGACTGAAAGTGCTATCTCCTGACTCAACGAAAGAAGCTGACTTAGTCACCAGTTGACTAAGCTAGTGTCTTATTGACTCAGCGCGTTGTGTAATCCTTTTTCAAAGAAAAAGAAGTCAGCCTTAACGTATTAAAATTTTAAATAGTTCCTATCCCCCCCCTTGGAACTAACTTGTTACGTTATAAGGGACCAACAAAAACTCCTCTCATTGGTCTCTTGGCAAATTCTCCATCTTTGGAGCAAATTACGGATCCATCCAATATCTAGTTCAAGTATTTTTCCCACCATGTTGAGTCTCCTCCTAAGGAACCGGAGCAAAATCAAGCCTCTGTTACTCGCACTGAGGAACATGCCAAGACTCCACAGAATCCAAATCCTGCCGAGCAAGAGCTCGAAGATCCAGCCACTCAACACGGGGAGAAAACTATGGATCCACCTATTCAACTTCAACATCATGAAGAACACTCAGCTCCTGGTACTGCACCTCCTCAAGAACCAATTACTCAAGCTAATAAGATGCCAACTCCACCACCATCCAGCTCCACCCCTATTCCTGCGTTTGAGCCAAATTCCATTGGTCAATTTGCATATCTTAGTGCCACTCAGTCTGGTCGTCGAATCATCGAAACGGCTCAATCTCTTCTCTAGGAGTTCACCACTTCTGATGCTGGTGGGTCTGATCATCCTGAGTCATCAAATGTCTCTGCCATCACTCAACTTCTTACTGAAATTAAAGGACTCAAGGATCTTATCAGTGTTATGACATCCGTCCAAACACAGCAACCTAAGCAAGATCATATTGCCAAACTGACTGAGCTGTTACTTCTGATGGTAAACCACATGAACACCCTTGAAGGTAAAATCAACAATCTCTCTGCACCACATCCAGGATATGCAACTTCGACTGAGTTAGATCAACACTTTTCCAAACTGCGAACAGAACTGCCCAACCTTGGGACAACGGTCAATCCTGAGTATGTCACATCTGCTGAGTTGCATGAATGCTTTGCCAAGATGACTGCTGATCTCACTTGTACACGTGAGTTAGTTTCCTCCACCTTTCAATGTACAATTGATTAACTGAGTGAGGCCATGAGTCTTCTCAATGTCAACAAAGCTCAGATGGATGTTGACCCCATCACCAACGATAATCTATCAACTCTTTCACAAGGTATTCTGACGGCCATGCGCATCAACAATGCTCAACGCATCTTCTATGACTCTGCCCTACTAAAGATGTATCATCAATCCTTTGCTCAGATTACCAGCTCTCTTACTTGGCTTAGTAAGTCCCATGAGTGCATTATCAACCTGATCACTGGGTCCATCCCAGTTCCTCGAAACGTTCGAGATGATTGTGTTCCTATGATTGATGGCTTGAGTGAAAGCACAAAGAGATTACAACGCTATTCAAATGTCCTATCCACTGCTGCGAGAAATGACACCTTTGTCTATACCCCCGATGCTGGCAAAACGGGGGAGAGAACTCAAGATGGAACTCAACAAAGGGCAGGTACCTCAGGAAGCAATGCCAAAGAAAAAGGCAAGTCTCAGGCTGTGCATGAAGCACAAGAGAAGCTGAAGAAGAAGAAATAGTTTAAGTAAACTTCCATGTTTAAATTTTGTGGGTTTAAATCTTGTATGTTTCATTTTCTATCCAATGAACTTTGTCTTTCATTCTATCCAAATGCCATGCTTATCAGTGCACATTAACATAAGCAAATTGAACAAATAAATACTCAGTATACATAATAATGAATAAATCAAACTGAGTATTCAAGCATTTCTGAAAGCGGACCTAGACTCAAAATAGATTAGAACTGAATCTAGTCAGTACACACATTCTTAGTTTGTCTCAAATAAATCTTGGATGGTTTAAGAGGTAAATTAACAGATGCAACCCTCACGGGGGAGCAATTTCAGAAATATGAAAAATAAATCAATCATGGGGAATTTCAAAACCGAGTTCTATAATTATGCATTTTGCCAACATCAAAATGGAGGAGTTTGTTGAAACACCTTTCCACAAGATTTTGATTTGACAAAATCATCCGTGATTAAGAGAAAATTAAATTTAAGTGCTTTATTTTAATTGTACTAATCCGTTTGTTCAATGTTGAGTATAAATATAAATAAAGATAAATATAAAAAGTAAGACAGGAAGAAGTCAGCATATTAATTAAAAGAAAAAAAGTTATATTAGTTCCTAACCCCCCCTTGGAACTAATATTTGCTCAGTGGGTAATCTCTAAACTCTCTCTTAATATATATATTTGCATGTGTTGTGTGTGAAGTTTACTCAACATATAAAATTGTTTAAAGTTGACTCTGAGTAATTTCAAGTGTTGAGTTAGAAGCTGACCTCCAAGAGTGTCTATATCTAACTTACAAATAAAACAGCCTTAGTCAATATCCGGCCAAAGCTGTCTTGTAACATATCTGGCCAAGCTGACCAAAAGCTGAGTTGACAAACTCACCAAATAACAAAGTCAGCATATTAATTAAAAGAAAAAAAGTTATATTAGTTTCTAACCCCCCCCTTGGAACTAATCACACGGGACCAACAAGGTCGTCCTTCGATAATGGGCTTTTGCAGGTGCTTAGCCGTGTGGGACTCGTTTGCATGGACTTGGCAATTATGACACGTCTCTACCAACTTCTGTGCATCGAGTTCCGCCGTAGGCCAATAAAATCCGGATAGCCTGGAATTTTTCAGAATGGAGGCGGATGCTTCATGGGCTCCGCAAGCACCTTCATGTAATTCTTTAAGGATCTCTTACCCTTCTTCCATCGTAACACATTTCAACCAGGGGTGCCCAAAAGATTTCCTGTACAGCTGGTCATTTATTATGGAGAAGTATGCCACTTTTCTTACCGTCCGTTTGACTTCTTCTTTGTCTTGAGGCAAAGTCCCATTTGTGAGATACTGTTGGATCGGTGATCTCCAATCTCCTACAGCGGGCGTAAGAAGAGCCATGACTTCGGGGGCGAATGCCGGTCTGGCTTTTACCTCGAATGGGTACCGCAGATCCGCCCATTGATCTTTGCTTGAAGCCAGCTTAGCCAAGTGATCCACTTCCGTGTTTGATCCTCGTAACACGTGAACTAGTTCCCATTTAGTTTCTTTGATCTCCAGATGGTTTAATAGCTTTTTGACCTCCTCTACATATTTGACTAGTGTTTCATCTTTTACATCAAAGTTTTTGATCACCTGATTGACCATTAGCTTAGAGTCGATGTAGATCACAACTCGCTCTGGCGTGATCTCCTTCAACAGGCGTAGCCCCAATATCAAGGCTTCATATTCTGCGGCATTATTCGTTGTAGGGAACTCTAATTTTGTGGCATAATGTAACTTGATGTAGTGAGGTCCCTTGATTACTATGCCTATTCCTACACCTTTCGCTGAAGAAGCGCCATCCGTGTACATCGTCCATTCCTCCACTTTTGGTTTGGGAAGGTTTATGCCCTCTTCGGTGAATTCATTTACAAAGTCTGCCAAGACTTGGCTTTTCAAGGCGGATCTGCCTTTATAACGAACGTCAAACTCGCCTAGGCGGATCGCCCACTCCATGAGCCTTCCTGAAGTTTCTGGCTTTTGTAATACCTTCCTCATAGGTATATTGGTACGAATGATGACCGTGTGTGCTTGAAAATAAGGTCTTAGGCGAATCAAAGTGGTGACCACGGCCAAAGCCATCTTATCCAATCTGGAATACCGAGTTTCAACATCTTTTAGGACTTTGCTTACATACTAGATCGGATATTGTTGGCCATCTTCTTCCCTTATCATGACTGTGAAAACTGCCTTGTCAGTAATAGAAACATACATGTACAGGTTCTCACCTTCCAAGGCTCTGCTCATTAGGGGCGGTTTTGAGAGGAAGCGTTTGATCCCTTCGAAGGCCTGTTTGCAATCCTCATTCCACTCGAATGCTTTCTGTTTTTTGATCACTTCATAAAAAGGTTGGCATTTACGAGCGGAGCATGAGATGAATCGACCAAGTGCTATGATCCGCCCATTAAGGCGTTGCACCTCTCTGACATTTTGTGGCACCTTCATATCTAGTACAACTTTGATTTTATCTGGATTGGGACCCACTCCCTTTTGGCTGATCATGTATCCCAGGAATTTTCCATAAGTTGTTCCAAAAGTACACTTCTCAGGATTTAGCTTGATGTTGTGATGAGGAAGGACTCCTAAGACTTCCCTTATGTCTTCTGCATGTCTCTCCATAGTGGTGCTTTTGATGATCATGTCATCCACATAAACTGAGAAGTTGTCACCCTTTCTTCCTTCGAATATTTTGTTCATCATCCGCTGATAAGTAGCTCCAGCGTTCTTAAGCCCAAAAGGCATGAATTTGAAGCAATAAGTCGCCTGATGAGTTACGAAGGAAGTTTTGGTCCTGTCTGATGGCTCCATGAGGATCTGGTGATAACTCGACTTCACATCTGTGAAGGAATATACTGCATGTCCTGCGGTTCCGTCAACTAGAATATCAATGCAAGGCAAAGGGTAGTTGTCTTTGGGACAAGCCTTATTAAGGTCCGTGAAATCAATACACATACGGTATGATCCGCCTGCCTTTTTTACCAGGACTACATTCGCCAGCCATTGCGTGTAAATAACTTCTTCGATGGCGTCCGCCTTTTTCAGTTTGGATATCTCTTCTTCTATCACTTTCTGTCTCTCTGGCCCATGATTCCTTCTCTTCTGAGCCACTGGGACCACATCTTCGGCAATATTGAGCTTGTGAGTGATCACATCTGAACTGACCCCTGTGAGGATCTCATCTTTCCATGCGAACACATCTTCTGATTCACGGAAGACTTTCGTAACATCCTCCTTTTTCTCAACTTTTAGCCCTTTGGCGATCCGTACCTGCTTACCATCTGCAATGAGGAACATTTCAGTATCTCCCAGGGCCGTCGTGACAAGCTCATCCTCTTCATCATCCATAGACTGGGGGCGAATCGACAAGGATGCAGAGTACATCTCCTGAGCAACCTTCTGGTTCCCTTTGATCATTACTCCTCCCTTGGCAGTAGGGATGTACATCGTCAAATGGCGTATCGATATGAGAGCTACCACTTCTGAGATGAAAGGCCGCCCTAAGATGATGTTGTGTGCCAATTGACCGTCCATGATGGAGAATTCCAGATCTCCCATCCATACCTGATCCTCATCTGCTAACTCGAATTCTAGTGTTACTTGGCCCTTTGTCTGGATTGTGTGACCGGTTACTCCCAAGATGTCTACGATGGTGGTCTCAATTTGAATAGGATCAACATTGAGCTTGGCGAATTCTCCCCTAGTAATGACATTACAAGAACTGCCAGTGTCTATCATTACTCTCTTCATTTCCCATCCTTCCACCATCATAGTGATGACGAAAGCGTCTGCACGTGGGGGGATGGCTGGACCAACATCAGCAAAGGGGCAGTTGAGTGATGCTCTATCTAGAGCGATGGTTTTTGCCTTTTTTACTGTAGGCTGGTATCCTGGTCCGCCATCGATGATATTAATGACCCCTTTAGCTTTCTTCTTCGGCTTATCTCTGGGTTTATCGCCTTCTCCCTTCTTGTCATTCTAGATGAACCTGTCCAGTTTTCCTCCTCGATAAGCCCTTCAATCTCCCTAGCCAACTCCCAACATGCATCTGTTTTATGACCATTTCTCCTGTGGTACCTGCAATAATTCTTGGGGTTTCTCCCCGTGTTGGTGTACTCTCCCCCTTTTGGTTTGGGGTATGAAATGCTCTGCTTGTGCTGGCTGTTCTTTATCCACATGAGCACTTCACTTTTTGAGGCGTTTAACAGCGTAAAGGATGGCGTATATGCTGATTTGTTCCTAGAGCCCCTTCGCCTATTTCGGGAGGATGAGTCGGAGGGTTTTTCTTTTTTCCTTATCCCGCCTTCGGGATTCGCCTTTCCCTCTTTTTGGAGGAGACGCTGACTCTCTCCAGATGTCATCAACTTCCATAAAGTCCTTACACCTCTCCATCAGCTCTGCCATATTCTTTGGTTTATTTCTGATTAGATCCACCTGCAAACTCTTACAAGTTGTGTTTTTTTACCACTGCTTCAACTGCCATAGAGAGATCCACATCAACAATGCGAATGCATAACTTATTGAAATTGTCGACATACTCCCGAAGAGATTCATTCTCTTTTTTCTTTAACTCAAAGAGTTTTCGCGATTTAACCACTGGCGGAATGCACCCTACGAACTTTGCACAAAATTCCCTACTCAACTGGTCCCAACTGTTTATCGATCCCGGGGGGAGGGATTAGAACCAATCGTGATAAACATCCGACACAACACTGCTTCGCTTGCACGGTTAAGTCCGAGCAACATGCGATACTTCCTTGCATGAGCTTTGGGATTATCCTCGCCAGAGTAGGCTGGTATGTTCGGAATTTTAAAATGCCTATCAGTTTCCTCGGATTCAATCCACGCTGTGAAGGCGATTCTCGATTGGCAAACGGATTGTGCCTAGCATTCTCCTCGTTTTGTCTGCGTATCTTTGCCCTGATCTGATCTGCAATAGAACATTTACCCCTTTTTGGGCATCTCCTACTGTGAGACCTGCTTCGCTGCGAGAAAGAGGAGCTGGATTTTGACGAAGGATCTGATGGCGACCTTCTTCCACCGCCGCCACATCCTCTTGGCGGAGATAGTCCCCCATTACCTTGATTTGGTGGCGGATGTTGCATGACCTGGCGAGGTGACCCAGCTCAGCATTCATTCTCCCTTCGCTCGGGAGGTGGAGGCGACCTTCCACGTCGGGGGGATCTAGTTCTGCGTCTGTGATGAGAACGGGATCTGGATCGTCCTTTCCTATGTGACCTAGTTCGTCTCTTATGCCTGTGACCATCACATCCGCCTTCTATGGATCCATCACTGTGTAACTTTGGCCCGCCAACATTCCGGTTGGAGGAGCTCGAGATCCGCCAATAGTGATCCCTGGATTTGTTGTGTTCCTTGGGGGAGATTGATCGTTCCTATGACTTCCCTCCGGTATGTCGGAAAATAACCTTCTGTTTATTGGCAGGTTGCTAGCAAGCTCCGGATTAATGATTGTTGAATCCACAGGCTGAGAGAGAAAAAATGACGAATCTCGGCGAGCATTGGGTCTAACATAGGCGCTTTGCCATTGCGACAGGGTCGGCCTTGGCGGTTGACGACGATTCAGCGAGGGAACAGTTCCTGTCGTGGCTCCACCTACATCTTGGTTCACTAGATAAACTCTTAATCGACCTTCCATAATGGGTCCATGTTCTCTCCCTATGGTACTTGTGCAAATATTCCAAAAGGATTCTGGCGGCATGTCCCTTTCGTCATGGACAATTGGTGCATTGGGATCAACGCGACCAGCGTTTGTGGTGGGATTAATTGATGGTGGTATGGGCAGTATTGTAGTTCCTGTTGAGGGGTTAGACCCCCCACTTGCCATGTTTGAATCGTGAACTAAGTCCTTTTTTGATTAGGATTCCACCTTCACTGCACCAATTGATAACTGGTGATGAGCTTTCGACCGGATTCCTTCCCTGCGGGGGGTGTCGTTGGGTTCGACGGGGGGAAGCTTCGATGCCAAAGTCAGTATAAGTATAGTGAATAAACTGTATTGACAAAGTAGGGTGTAGGGCGAGAATGTGTGTGTACCTCAATAGCTTGGGATGCAAGCTATTTATAGTCATGTAATCGTAACTCCTAGAAACTAGAGGGTCTCCATTAATGCCTCATTAATGGCGGTTACTATTAATGGCGGTTACTGATCTCCTTCAAGTATGACCGTTAGCTCATTAATGGGTTATTAGTTGCTTTTATTGGGAATCGGCTGTAACCGTTCGACGGGCGGATCGAGGCATGATGGCAGGTCTTCCGTTGGTTTGACTACGGATGGCGTGTGGCGGAATCTAGGTGATTCGCCACTTGGAAGGATTGCTCGATACGCCATTGCTTCCTGAATTTTCTGAATACGCGGTCGTTTTGGTAAATATCCTCTTTGATCCCGTAGGAAATATCTCGATGTTATCATAAACTTACATGAATATTCTATCTAATGCTGCCAATTAATCGAATTAACTATCAAAAAAATGCCCACTCTTTTTTCTGTATAGTTTTGAAAATCATAAAATAATAAACTCTGTCTTAACATAATATTAGATGTGATTAAACCAAAAAACAAAACGAACACAGAAAAATATATGTACATTAAAACTGGAATCAAAAGAATAGAGTTAGACAAATGTCTGTATTAGCAGTCTATTTAAGATAAATTTTATCACTATTGACGATCGTCTTTCAGGATACAACAGATTACGCAAGCGAACTCTTACCGTGTGTAGATTCGTTATCACCGGAATAGGAAAACAAGAACAATATGAACAGACAAAGAGTAGAAACTTTCAGAGGATTTTGTTTTCGACAGTTTTTCTAGGTCCTGAATTTTAACGGTTCTATTCTGTATAAATAGAACTCAAAAGGACACGACTATTTATGGACATACATGACTATTCACGAACGATTAAAACCTAACGTTAATAAATTGAATCAATTTCATATATCATTAAATACATATATTTTCTTCACATATACCTGTTGCATATTAATTGGTTCATAAAAGTAATTTTTTTTTGTGTGTGATCATAATAGATTTCATAACACAAAATACTTTTTACCTTTTCTTTAATTATTTTTCACGTATAAACGTCATTTTGTTTAATTATTAATGATAATATAAATGAGAAAAATATGTCTTGTGATTGAGGAGAGAACTTTGTTAGCCGTGCCTGAGATTACTTTAGTTTGCTAACTTTGATTTACTATTTAATTCAACATTTAATATTCACTCTTTATTCTTTCAACATTTAATTTTAATTTTATCAAATAACACTTAAATCGAGTATGGATATCATTCTCGATGTCTGATCCAACCCCATTTCACATAGACAAGTCTATATTTATGTCTCTCAATGGAACCATCTGGGTTGTATTTGGTTTTTAACAACCATTTACACCCTATTACAACCTTTCTTGTATGTAAAAGAATGACATCCCAGGTATTATTGGATCAAAAGCATCAAGCTCTAAGTTTATAGCTGCAACCCAATGAGCATGTTTCACTGCTTCTTTGTAATATATTGGATCAGAATTAGAAATAATAGCAGTAAAATAACAGTGAAATGTAGGTTCAGTTGCAGTATGAACTAGATTAGAGATATGTGGTATGCACTAGATTAGAGATAATTGTAATCTTTAAGCCATACATGGGGTACATGAGGTCTACTAAATCTTTTGAGAGGGATAAGAGAGGTGACCAACTCAATTGTGGGGGAATTTGGAACAGTTGGTGTTGTAGAGGTTAATACATGTATAGGATGCATATATGAAGTAGTAGATTTAGCATGGAAGGGGAAAACAGATTCATGGAAGATGACATCTTTATATACAAAGGTTTGAGATGTAGTCAAGTTTAGAAGTTTATAACCTTTTTGTGTGGGAGGATAGCATAAGAAAACACAGGGTACCACCTTGGAGTCATTTTATTATATGGGAAAACGGGGTTATAAGCAAAGGCTAAGCACCTAAAGACCCTTAAATGAGCATATGAAGCAGGTTTTTTGTGTAATA
The DNA here is from genome assembly GCF_963576675.1 of Euphorbia lathyris. Taxonomy (NCBI): domain Eukaryota; kingdom Viridiplantae; phylum Streptophyta; class Magnoliopsida; order Malpighiales; family Euphorbiaceae; genus Euphorbia; species Euphorbia lathyris. The sequence continues at coordinate 97,572,410 of NC_088910.1, forward strand.
TTTCATAAGGAGTTTTGTTTTCAAGAACTGGAGTGGGTAAACCTATTGATGATGTGAATTGGAGTTAAAAATAATAATCACCCTAGTGAGAGAGAGAGGAAATCCTTCTTGAAAATGAAGTGCCCTAGGTATTTCCAGGATATGCCTATGCTTCCTTTCCACTCTGGCATTCTGTTGTGGCCTTTTAACACAAGAAGTCTGGTGAACAATGCCATGTTTAGAGAAAAAAGTTATGCATTGAGTATATCAAACTCAAGTGCATTGTCGGATCTAATGTGCTTGATAGTCTTTTGAAAGTGATTTTTGATATAGTTGAGAAAGGTTTCTAGGATGGACAGACCACCAGACTTGTTTTGAAGAAGGTAAACCCAAGTAGTTCTAGAGTAATCATCTACAATGGTTAAGAAGAATTTGTATTTTCCTCTAGTAACTACTTTGTAAGGATCCCAAGTGTCTATATGTATGAGATCAAACACTTCACTAGCATGAGAGGTACTCAAATCAAATGGCAGCTTAGTAAATTTTGACAAAGGACAAGTCACACAGATTTTGGTGTTCTGTTTAGTATGAGGTGCAACACATGGAATGCGTTTGCGTTTGGCTAAATGAGCATGTCTTAGTCTATTGCTCCACACATCCAAGCTAGATGACTTTTTAGTTTGAGATTCAACAACAAGAAAAGTAGCAGAATTGACTTTAGCAAGCCATTCTTTTGGACATGGCTCAGTAAGATGATTTATCAAATAATATAAACCATTTTTGGACATGCCAATTCCCATCAGTTGTTTAGATTTTCCATCAATAATCACACAATGAGTGGTATAGAGTGATACCTCACAATTGTTGTCCTGGATTAGCTTTTGCACAAAGAGGAGATTGTATTTGAAGTGAGGGACACATAGAACCTTCTTTAGTTGCAGTCCGATAGGCAAGTCAGCTTATCCCACATGTGAAATAATGGCATTTTCACCATGTGGAAGACTGATAGTTGGAGTGCTAAGAGATGGTATAGAATAAGTGAGATTTTTTAGATAGGGTGTCATATGATAAGATGCTCCAGAGTCAAGGATCCATTCACCATGATAAGTACCAGTAGAATGACAAGCAATCATGCCTGAAAAATGTCGACCAATGTCCTCATCAGCTTTTGATTCCTTATATTGTTGTGCTTGTAGCTTTGGAATCAACTGCATAAGTTGCTCTAGCTGTTGTGGAGTAAACAAAAGGCATGCTGCATCAGTGTTGCAATTACTTTGGACATTTGCATCAAATTTAGGAGCATTCCACTTAGACGTGGAAGATTATCCAGGTGATGAAAAAGATTGGTTGGATTTAGATTTGACTTTGTGTTTAGAATGCCATTTTAGGTATCCTACCACTGTCCAACAGCTATCCCCACTATGATTTTTGCCTGCATATACAGAGCAAGAACTTCTCTTTGAGGTTCTTTTTGCTGCAAGGCAGCAATAACGATTTGTATAGATGGGTGAGGGTTTTGCATCAAAAGCTGGCTCCTTTGAGCATTGTATGAATCATTTAGTCCATTAAGAAATTGAAACAATTTTGCTTCTTCTTAATGCAGTTCAATAGCACTCAACAAAGCTTTCACTTAAGTAGATGATTCATTAACAATAGGCAAAAAGTTCATATCATCTAACTCTTCCCACATAGCAGTATAATAATCATTGATACTCATATTATGTTGTTTCTCTTCAAAAAGTTCTTTATTCAACTTATATTTTCAAGATCCATTTGAGAGAGAAAACCTTTTTTCCAGATTTCACTAGCAGATGTCATATACATCACAGATTTCTTAATATTAAGAGATAGATTATTAGTTATCCAGACAGTTACCATGTTATTGCAGGTCTCCTACATCGCTGCTTTGTTTTCATTGTCGTTGGATTTCTTCACATATACGGTTACAAATCCAAGCTTGCGTTTTGAAGACAAATTGATCTCCATGATTCTGCGCCACACTCTGTAATCCATCTGTCCCTAAAGCTTATCAATCGTGATGGAGCTTGCTCCATCAGAAGGGTGTAGAAATAGTGGGTTTAACATTTCTTGGTATTTTATTTTGTTGCTCGCCATTGAAGTAGGAAGAAGGGAAAGGAGAAAATTTTAAATTAGATCTTTTATTTCTCTTTGTACAACCGAAGCTCTGATACCATAAAAAGTAAATTTTCAGAATAAACATAGAGCAATTTTAGAGATTGTTTAAGGAAGAATTTCTGAGAAAATGATTTTAGTACAGTAACCATTCATTCTTCATTGCTGGGAAAAGATGATCTTTAAGTGATTAAAAAAGGACAATGAGGACAAAACTACAAAACAGGAAAACCGTCTCATTACAAACAGATACGTGTCTAAGGTAAAAAAAAAATGGCAAAAAGAACGATATTAAAGGAAAATAGCAATAACAATATACAAAGTAATAAAATTGAGTTGAATGGTACTTAATAGGTTAAAATTCCGTTCTACCAGACACATGAATAAATCTATTTTTTTATATATATAAATTTCAAATTTCATTCCTACTAAATACATATGTAAAAAAGAGAGAAAAAAAAAGTAATTACGACTAAATTCGTGCATGATTATATCAGTAAATAAATATACATCTATTTCAGGAAAAACAGATGCTTCAAAAAAAAAAAAAAAAATCAGGAAAAAAGAAAAAAACCAAGGAAAGTTATTTCAAAGTTGCCAGCCACTTTAATTAATTTAATAAGTTGGCATATCTTCTTCACTTTATTTAAAATTTTCTATAGTTTCCAAATTAATTTTACTTTTCACTGTAATCTTTAAATTCACTTTAGCATATATATAAAAGGAAAGAATATCTGAACTCACTATAAAATTATCTCGTTAAAATCATATTGTGATGATTGTTCAACTATCAGTTTAACCTGCTTTTACGACCCACACTATTTGACTGTAAAATCATTATGCTAATTAGTGTTTATTACTTTTAAATAAATAAATAAAGCTAAATTTACATGAACCTAAATGCAAGCCAAATTAACATTTTTTTTTTTGAAAAGAGCCAAATTAACAGTTAAACTATATTGTTATTTTAACGAGACTATGATGAATAAATTGTTGTTACAACTCTAGTAAAATTGAGTATTTTTATGTTATAAATTGAAATTTAGTGATAAAAATGAAAAATATGAATAGTTTCAAGTGCCATAATAAAAACTTATGAGTTTGCCCACGTTTCTATTATATTTTGAGAGACGATAGCCAATTGCAGTTGAATCTATCTTAAGTTTTCAAAACTGGTAATATCAAGCCTCATATTACTTATTACAGTAAAACCTCTATAAATTAATAATATTGAGACCATGAAATTTTATTAATTTATAGAGTTATTAATTAATCGATAAATTAATAATTATTAATTTATAGAGTGATTTTAAATTTTTAAAAAAATAAATTTTAAATTGCTAATTTAAATGAACAAATATTTTTTTTAATGAACAAATAAAATTAAGTGTGCATTATATAAGTTAATTGAACTTGGAAGTTCATTGTATTTATGTTAAAAATATTCAATGTATCATAGTTAATGAATTACTATATAAATTTATATGAAGTGTTGTTTCAAAATCATACAAAAAATGAGGATGAAGCTGGGGATAATTCGGTACTTTTGAAATCAGTCAAAGGAAATGAAGCAATTATAGCACCATCCACTCTTTATAATTTTTTGTTACAATTTGACAAGGATACACCGAAACTTTTGAATGCACTGAGAATAGTTAGAGATGAAATTCACCTAGATTTAAATTAAAAAAAAAAATAAAATACTATAGATTCATATTTTCCTAAATTATCCTAAGTATGTATATCTATATATATTATGTATTTGAGAAATTATTAATTTATAGAGGTAATAATATAATGTATTTATAAAAGGTTATTCCGAAACATTATTATTTTATTAATTTATTAAAATTGATCATTTTTTGAACTGTCCCAAGTTGGGACTAGAAGAAATTATTATTTTAAAGAGTTTATTAATTTATCGAGTATTAATTTACAGAGGTTTTACTGTATATCTTTTGTTCGTCAAATTTTTAAAGAAATTTAAAAAATTCAGTTTAATTGATTTCTTGTACTTTCAAATTCATTATATTTTCTGCTCTATTAGTTATGATAACATTGAGATATTATCCCAAGGACCGAAAGGGATATTCACCTGGAGAAACGCCGTGTACAGATCCCCAAAGAAGATCCGGCGGGCGGATCTCCTTGATCCAGTTTGAAGGGATCCGTTGGCGAACCTAGGAGGCGAATCTCCTCATTCACCTGATTCGCCACTGTAACGGCTGAACGCCGACTCGGCCATAAAGACCATTAATGAGCTATCAATTAGCTAACCGCCAGGTTAAAGATAACCTGTAACCGCCATTAATGGAGCATTAATGGAGACTTTCTAGTTGCTGGAGGTTACGACTTCCTAGCTATATATAGCCTACATCCCTAGGCTATCAAGGGACACATTCTCACATCCTTTGTCAATTCAGTTTGTTCCCTTGATTCACCTTACTAACTTTGGCATCGGAGCTTCCCCCCGTCGAACCCAACGACGCCCCCACAGGGACGGAAGTTGATCATAATTTCTCTGCTTGTTATCAATTGGTGCGGTGAACGTGGAATCCTTAATCAAACAAAGGGTTTTTCGTTCACATTAAGAAACTATGACAACTGGAGATCAGAATCCCTCTTCAGGGATTGAAACACCATTAGTTACACCGTCTAGTGCTGGCCACACAGATTCAACTGCTCCTGCAACGCACGTCGAAAGTAGTATGAACCCTGATGCTTTCATCAACATGTGTGCACAAGCAATCGGAGAGCGGTTTGGAACCGAGACAGGGAATCGCCTGCGGTCGTTTATGACCCTCCCTCCGCATTGGAGCATGGCGTCCACATCGGCTGTATCATCTTGGCCCTTGTTAAACTTTGGACCGGGCGCCCAGAGTTCTTCATTTCTCCAAGCTCACAACACGGATTCCATGGTAACTACTACGGCGGCAGTTGGAGAACGACAAATCAATCGGGAGTTATTCCCTGATGGCGCAGAAGGAAGTCAAAGGAATGATTCAACCCTTCCGGGCGGATCTTCGGGTCCTGGATTAAATCTAGGTGGGTCCAAAATCCCGAGGCGCCCACGGACAAATCTCTCCCTTGGCGGATCCGAAGGGCGAACACACAAAAAACATAGAAAGGAGAAAGGTAGGCGGTCTAAATCACCTTCGCCTCGACAACCGAAATCCTCCCGTCGTGGCCGATCGCCCCCATCTACTGGTCGTAGACGGAGTAAAAGGCCAAGGGAGACACCCCATTTGAGTGGACCACCACCGCCGCCACCCCCAGGAACTGTTGGTCACATCCCGTCGGGAAGCCATGGAGGGGGTAGTGGGCAAGCTCCCCCAGGTGGGGGGGGGGCGGAGGAGGTAGTAGCGGAGGAGGAGGCGGACGCGGAAGCGGAGGAGGGCGTTCGCCATCAGATCCATCATCTGGGTCAAGCTCTTCTTCCTCTCCAAGCAGATCTCCATGAAGGGGTCGCCCAAGGGCGGATCCGGAGAATTTTGATGATGGAGTTAGAGCTCTGGTACTCCGTATGAATGAGGAAAATGCCAGGCATAATCCGTTCGCCAATAGAGATTCGCCTTTCGCAGCTTGGATTGAGGCGGAGGAAATAGATAGAGCTTTTAAAATACCTAATCTCGCTATATACATAGGTGTTGACAATCCGAAAGCTCACGTCAGAAAATACCGAATACTGCTTAAACTCAATCATGCCATTGAGCCGGTGCTCTGCAAAATGTTTGTCACCACGCTAGGGGGTCCAGCCTATGGGTGGTTTCAGTCTCTACCTCCGGGCTCGATAAACAGTTTTGATCAATTGAGCAGGGAATTTTGCGCTAAATTCGCCGGCTGTATTCCTCAAGTGGTTAAATCAGGGAAGCTTTTTGAGTTAAAGTAGAAGGCGAACGAATCCCTTCGGGAGTACGTGGACACTTTTAACCAATTGTGCATACAAATCGTTGATGTGGATATCTCCGTAGCAGTGGAATGTTTTGTGAGAAACACCACTTGTAAGAGCTTGCAAGAAGATCTAATTCGAAAGAAACCCACCAGCATGGCAGAATTGATGGAGCGTTGTAAAGACTTTATCGAGGTGGATGACATTCGCTGAGGATCACTGTCATCGCCTAAAAGGGACAAGGGCGAATCTCGCCATCGAGATAGAGACAAAGACAAGCATCAGGATTCTTCCTCTAGAAGCAGGCAAAGAGGTTCTAAGAACAAATCAACGTTTGTCACCTCTTTCACACCTCTCAACGCTTCTAAAAGTGAAGTCCTTATGTGGATCGAGAACAGTCAACACAAACAGAGCATTTCATACCCCGAACCAAAAGGGGGGAGTACACCAATACTGGTAAAAATCCTAAAAATTATTGTAAATATCACAGGAAAAATGGCCATGACACCGATGCATGTTGGGAGTTAGCTTGGGAAATCGAGCGTCTCATTGAGAGAGGCAAATTGGATCGGTTCATCCAAAGTGATGGCAAGAAAGGAGATGGCGATAGATCCAAAGAGGACCCAAAGAAGAAGGGAAAGGGTACCATTAATGTCATAGCAGGCGGACCTGGATACCAACCAATGCTGAAAAAGGCAAAGACCACCGCTCTTGACAGAACATCGTTAAATCGCCCCTTTACCGATGTAGGTCCTGAAATCTCTCCCCATGCGGATGCATTGGTCGTCACTATGGTGGTGGAAGGCTGGGAGATGAAAAGAGTGATGATTGATACTGGAAGTTCGTGCAATGTCATCACCAGAGGAGCTTTCGCCAAACTCATGATTGATCCAGTCCAAGTAGAGCCAACTGTGGTTGATATCTTAGGAGTGGCGGGACACACTATCCAAACAAAAGGCCAAGTCACTCTGGATTGTGAGCTTACAGACGATGATCAGGTCTGGAAAGGTGATCTGGAATTTTCTATCTTGGATGGTCAGTTAGCTTACAATATCATCCTCGGACGGCCCTTTATCTCTGAAGTAGCAGCCCTTATCTCCATACACCACTTAACGCTTTACATCCCCACGGCCAAGGGAGGTGTAATGATTAGAGGTAGCCAAAAGGTGGCCCAGGAGACATATTCGGCATCACTAATGATTCGCCTACAATCTAAAGAGGAGGATAAAGAGGAGCTCGTCACAATGGCCTTGGGCGAGATAGAAATGTACCTTATGGCGGATGAAAAGCAGGTGCGAATGGCTAAAGGGCTCAAGGGCGAAATTAAAGACGCAATCACCAAGGTACTTCGTGAAGCGGAGGATGTCTTCGTATGGAAGGATGAGATTCTCCCCGGAATTAGTCCAGACGTGATCACTCACAAGCTCAACATTGATAAAAATGCAGTTCCTGTAGCTCAAAAGCGGAGAAACCATGGCCTCGAAAGGCAGAAGGTGATAGAAGAAGAGATCACCAAGCTCCAACGGGCGGACGCCATTGAGGAGGTGCTTTATACTCAATGGCTGGCGAACGTCGTTCTGGTAAAGAAGGCGGGCGGATCTTACCGCATGTGTATTGACTTTACGGATCTCAATAAAGCTTGTCCCAAAGACAACTATCCTCTGCCATGTATTGACATGCTCATGGATGGAACCACCGGTCACGCCATGTACTCCTTTACGGATGTGAAGTCAAGTTATCATCAGATCCCCATGGAGCCCTCAGATAGAATCAAGACCTCGTTCGTAACACATCAGGCCATTTATTGCTTCAAATTCATGCCCTTTGGGCTTAAGAACGCGGGTGCCACTTATCAGAGGATGATGAACAAGATATTCGCAGATAGTAAAGGTGATAACTATTCTGTCTATGTGGATGACATGATCATTAAAAGCACAACCATGGAAAAGCATACAGATGATGTAAAGGAGGTACTGGACGTACTCCGACGCCACAATATTAAGCTGAACCCGGAGAAGTGTACTTTTGGTGCGACGTATGGAAAATTCTTAGGGTTCATGATCAGCGAAAAAGGAGTTAGCCCAAATTCTGACAAGGTTAAGGCTGTCCTAGAAATGCAAGCACCACGGAACATCAGAGAAGTGCAACGCCTTAACGGGCGGATCGTAGCCTTGGGCAGGTTTATCTCCTGTTCAGCGCGCAGATGTCAGCCCTTTTACGAGGTTATCAAGAAACAAAAGGCGTTCGAATGGAACGAGGATTGTTAAAAGGCCTTTGAGGGGATCAAACGGTTTCTCACGGAACCGCCCATGATGAGTCGACCGGTGAAAGGAGAGGACCTCTACATGTACGTATCGGTTACGGATAAAGCCGTGTGCACGGTCATGATACGAGAGGAGGATGGCCAACAGTTTCCGATTTATTATGTGAGCAAGGTTCTGAAAGATGTCGAAACCAGATATTCTAAGCTTGATAAAATGGCGCTGGCTGTTGTCACCACAGCAATCCGCCTTAGGCCATATTTTCAGGCTCATACTGTGGTGGTTCGAACGAATATACCGATGAGAAAGGTGTTACAGAAGCCAGACACTTCTGGAAGGTTGATGGAATGGGCAATCCGCCTTGGTGAATTCGATGTGAGATATGAAAGCAGGTCAACTTTGAAGAGTCAGGTTTTGGCAGACTTTGTGAATGAATTCACTGAAGAGGGGATAGATCATCCCAAGCCTCCAATGGAAGAGTGGACAATGTACACCGACGGCGCCTCCTCGGCGGATGGAGCTGGCATATGCGTTGTGATTAAGGGTCCCCAATACATAAAGTTACGGTACGCAGTAAAATTGAATTTTCATGCAACTAATAATGCTGCTGAATATGAAGCTCTGGTATTGGGATTACGCCTACTCAAAGAAATCACTCCCGAGCGGATTGTGATCTATAGCGACTCCAAACTAATGGTCAATCAAGTAATCAAGAATTACGAGGTAAAAGATCATGTTTTGGCCAAATACGTAGCAGAAGTCAAAAAATTGCTAGATCACCTTGAGGCAAAAGAAACCAAATGGGAACTGATTCATGTACCCCAGGGGTCCAACACTGAGGCAGATAATTAGACAAAATGGCCTCTAGTGAGGAGAACTGGACAGATCCACAATGTCCATTCGAAGTTAAAATAGCTCAAACCTTCGCTTCAGAGGAAGTATCCCTACTCACAACAGCAGAAGATGATTGGAGATCGGCCATTCGCCAATATCTGCTATGTGGAACTTTACCTGAGGATAAGGAAGAGGCACGGCGGATAGTTAGAAGAGCGGCTTATTTCTCCATGATCAACGATGGCCTTTATAGAAAATCTTTTAGCCACCCTTGGTTAAAGTGCATTCTGCCGGAAGAGGGACAACAAGTCCTCAAGGAGCTACATGAGGGATCATGTGGGGCCCATGAAGCATCCGCCACCATTTTGAAGAAATCTAGGTTAGCAGGTTTCTACTGGCCCACGGCCGAACTGGATGCACAAAAATTGGTAGAATCTTGTCATAATTGCCAGATTCATGCGAATGAATCACATACTGCCAAACATCTCCAGAGGCCCATCGTAGAAGGACGGCCATTCGCCCTCTGGGGAATAGACATCGTCGGACCATTCCCTCCAACTCGTCGACAGAGGAAGTATGTGGTAGTGGCAGTGGATCATTTCACCAAGTGGGTAGAAGACAAAGCTGTCTCCTCCATCACTGCAGAACGAATGGTGGAATTCGTCAAGGACAACATCGTTGGAAGATACGGTGTTCCGCATACCATTATCACCGATAATGGAACACAGTTCAACTGTAGCGAGTTCAAAACTTTCTGTGAAGAGTTGGGCATTCTGAACAGATTTGCCTCCGTTTATTATCCCCAGTCCAACGGAATGACCGAAGTCACGAACCGGACGATCGAAAAGGGATAAAGAAGAGATTGGGAGAGCATGATAAGAAGTGGGCGGATCAGCTGACGAGCGTTTTATGGGCTTATCGCACCACTCCTAGGATGACCACATGAGAAACACCATTCGCCCTCTCTCATGGTGTAGAGGCTGTGATCCCAGTCGAAATACAGGTCCCAAGCGATAGAGTGGCCTTTTATTGTGAAGAGGACAATGGCAAAAGGCTAAGGGAAAGTCTGAATCAGGTAGGAGATCGAAGAGACCAAGCCTATGTACGCATGGCGGCGTATAAACAACGGATCGCCGCTTACCATGATAAAAATGCCAAGCTTGTGGATCTAAATGTGGGTGATCTTGTGCTCCGAAAGGCCGACAAAATCCAGTCTCGAGAAGGCAAGGGCAAGTTAGGGCTCAACTGGACGGGTCCGTATCAGATAGTGGACAAGATTGGATCCGCCACATTTAAAATTCAGGACATGGAGGGCAACACATTGCCGCGCACATGGAACCTCCAAAATCTCCGCAAATATTTTGTCAGAAAATGAGGTGTACACACGGTCTTGAGTACTCTTTTTCCTTTAGTAAGCTTTTTCCCATGTGGTTTTTCTTACTAAAGGTTTTAACGAGGCTCACTATAAGACCTGCTTGCTGTAATAAAGCATTTCTCCTATTAATAAACATCATTTGTTCTATTATCTGTGTTCTTTTTAAAGTTTATTGCAGCAATATCAATATTCCAGTCTTAAAAAGAAGGGGGGCATCCAACGCTCTCCGCATTAACAAAGTATCGCTATCTCATAGCTACTTTTTCTCCTTAGACATAAGAGAATCTATCTTATGGGCGGATCCATCTCTGAGAGGATCCCAATCTCCGATAGAGTTAAAACGATCCTTGGACGCAAGGTCTTTACACTCTCTTACATATCCTTCCCAAAAAAGGATTCACAAGTCCTACGAGCGGATCACTTCACCTCAAAGACAGGTAGCAAATTGATCCCCTAGGCAGCTTTACTTCCTTCAATGGAATAAAACAGCTTCTAACCTTCACAAAGGTCCATGCAATGGAGTATGGCTGGCCACCTACTCCAAAATAAATCCTAGATGCCTATATATTTACTTACGCAAACGTAATAGTAAAATAAATAGCTGCCATAAAGGATTAAAACAAATTGTACTTAACGATTTTTTACAAATCACAAGTAAACAACTAAGTAATAATGGGAGCATCCTCCTTTACACTATCCTTGCTTACGGTGCTTGCCTGGGAAGCCTCCTTCTCCACAGCCTCAGATACGCCAACCAAAGGTACCTCCTTTTCCACGGAAGATGCGGGACCAAGAGGAAGGGCGTTATCAGTGATCGGTTCTTCACCCGCCTTCGGGGGCACTTCCTCAAGCTCCACTAGCGTGACATTAGTGGAAGGTTTGCTTTCTTCCATGGGTCCCTTCATCCATCTTCGAACATATTCGCGGAGGTATTCCTTAGCGTCTGACATTTTGTCATATTTGGCTACGTCTTCTGGTTCGGGGACGGCGAACTGCGGATCTATAAAATCAATATCGGGATGCGCCAGGGAAAAGTACGCCATGAGCAGTTCGCCATAATAGAAGGCTTGCTCACCCGCCGTATATTCAGCTTCTCCTAGGGCGTCCTCATGGTTCTTGGCGTCTGTCACAATCTTTTCTTTTAGCTTCTCGATCTCCGCGTCTCTAAGGACTAAGGCGGCTGTGGCAGAGGCAAGGTTCGCATTAGCAGAAGCAATGTTCGCATTGGCATCCGCTACCTCTTTCTCCAATTTTTCAATGGTTGCCTTATCCGCCACACCTTGAAGGAGCTCAGCCTCCATAGCACGTATGCGGGTGTACATTTGTCAAAAACAAACAGTTTCGTTAAAAGAAAAGAGCAAAGGAACAACTTTCTCTACAAAAAGAAATCCTTTCTAGGGGACTCACCATAAGGAGCTCCGTTTTCCCCTTTTGCGCATGAATGGAACCAGGAATTTGGTTCTGATTCCTTTGCACTTCGCCCACCTGACCCAGGGCCTCATCCAAGTCGTTTATGATGGATTCATTCTCAAAAGATCCTTGAGCGCCATATTTAGCGGACCAGTATCCGCCCATATCAGGCTTCGCCATCTGCACAAACATTCAAGGGTCAAAACTCAAGTCCAAAACTTGATGAACATATAAAAATAAAAGGCAACTTACCTGTTCCATATCCCCTACAGGCATGGCAGACTTCATGGCATCCGCCATAAGCTTAAAACCTCCAGAAGCTGCAGGTTTCCTCCTTTTTAGTGGCGGCTCAACCACTGTTTCTGCAGGACGTTTTCCAGTATCCTTTTGAGGATTTGTCGCTTGATCTTTCCTACGCGCCTCAGCCTCTAGGAACTTCCTACGTTTCTCTGCAATAGCGTGATTGGCCTTAGATAAACCCCTGCCAAAGAAAACAGTAAAGTAATCAAGGTTCAAGACGAAATAAAGGTTACCTTGATCAAATTGCGTAATCTTCGAGTAAATGAACTGTTCCCCCTCTCGGCGAATCAACGGAATATCGCTCATCATGAAGGCTAAAGCGTCTGCGTATGTCCATGCATCCGCCTTGATCTTCTTCATGAGCTCCGCCACCTCTTCATCACTATCGGTCAATATTCGCATATCGCCCGCCATGTGTAAAGGCTTGGGATTCCAAAATGAGAGAAATCCCAGTGATTCGCCCTCTTTTATCTTCACATAGAAGAATTTCTCATCCCAGCAATGGACATTGGACATTTTGTCACTGAATGGCGAATATACTCCGAATTTGGCGAAAGTGAGATAGGATTCGTACTTCCGTTTCGAGGGTTTATGGAAAGCTCTAAAGATATGACCCGTATATACCACCCCTAAATTTGAGGCGAGGTAGCAGTCTAAAGCAATATCCAACCAACCGTTGGGATGCAGTTGGCTGGCCGTAATATCAAAGTATGAGAGGATGTCCGCCATCATCTTTGGGAGAGGAAGTCAGAACCCTCTCTCCACATGACTGCAATATACTGTTAGAAAACCGCTAGGCGGACAGGAGGGTCGTTGATGGGCTGCGGCTAACTGAGTCTCATAATTATTGATCCAAGGGAAGTGATTCGCCAGATCCATTAGATCCGCGGCACTCATACGCGACGGAGTAGACTCCGCTCGAGGGTTCTTTTTCCTAGGTTGGATTGAAGAAGAGGCCATTGTCCCCGGAAAACACCTGGACTTAACGGCCGGAGCGGTACCGGAGACAGAGGTAGAAAGAACTTGATTCCTAGTGTTGGTAGCGATTACACGCCGAGTTATAAAACCCAGCTAACTCAGAGCTAATGGAGTCCTCGGAGGAAGATGAGTTCTCCGATGACGAAGTGGTCCAACTAAAATCAACTACTATTTCAGGGGAATGGGTCGAATTAAAAAGCTCCGAAGTTGATCTAGAAGGTGAAGAAGAACTCCCAAACATTCAGAACAAATCAAGTAAGAAAAGATGAACTTACATGAAATCGAAAAGCTTTGAACTCTGAAATTCCCAGGAAAAGCTTCGAGCAGTAAAGAAGAAAGTGAAGACGAAATGGAGAAGAGAGAGAAAGCAAGGGAGAAAGAAGGACGTCTTCTCTTTCCTAGGACAGTGCGCCCGTTACACATGTCACTCCTCGATTGGCATCGAACAGAGTGCGCATTAATACAGGTGTTCATGACGGCGCGCGGAAGCTCAAAAGCCCTAAAGGACTTTAAGGGACTTTTGGGGGGCTTCTGATAACATTGAGATATTATCCCAAGGACCGAAAGGGATATTCACCTGGAGAAACGCCGTGTACAGATCCCCAAAGAAGATCCGGCGGGTGGATCTCCTTGATCCAGTTTGAAGGGATCCGCTGGCGAACCTAGGAGGCGAATCTCCTCATTCACCTGATTCGCCACTGTAACGGCTGAACGCCGACTCGGCCATAAAGACCATTAATGAGCTATCAATTAGCTAACCGCCAGGTTAAAGATAACCTGTAACCGCTATTAATGGAGCATTAATGGAGACTTTCTAGTTGCTGGAGGTTACGACTTCCTAGCTATATATAGCCTATATCCCTAGGCTATCAAGGGACACATTCTGACATCCTTTGTCAATTCAGTTTGTTCCCTTGATTCACCTTACTGACTTTGGCATCGGAGCTTCCCCCCGCCGAACCCAACGACGCCCCCACAGGGACGGAAGTTGATCAGAATTTCTCTGCTTGTTATCAAGTTATTGTATTATGTTTTGTTGCCTTTATGGACTGATATTTTCTAATACAATGTGTCAAAAAGTCAATAACTATAAGTCTACCACATTTTTTTTAAGTAAATAATAACTAAGTCTACCACATATGAGTTAATCATAAAAAAATGTCAAAACTTTTAAAACGATTACTGTGCTATTAATAGAGCTACAAATAATTTGTACGAAGTTACTTCGGTTTATTAATAAACTTGTCTGAAAAATCCATTGTAACGTTACAAAAAAAGCACGTTCAAATTTTCCGTTAGGTATGAATAAAATTGTTTTTGCTTGGAAATAAGGGGTAAAAGTTTATCCTTTCGTATATTAGAGGTAAATAATTTCGTCGCAAATTAAACATGGAAGGTGTTGAAGCCTAATCATAGAACTCATATTAATCTTTAGATCCATCCCGTCATGTGTTTTTAACACCACACATTAATGAGGTTGTCATGACTCGAACCCTCAACCATTTGGTTCTAGAGGCTCTGATACCATGTTATGGAACCACTTTAACTAAAAACTCAAACCGATAGTTAAGATCCAATTATAGATTTTATATTAATCTCTAATAAGTGTTATTTATTAAAGTTTTACAGAATAAAATTCCAATATGTTCTAGTAATTTTGTAGTGAATTAAGGTTGAAATTACATATTTCCTTAAAAAAATCAACAGCAAACAAATACTATACCGTTTTTCTGTATGAAAAAGAAAGAAATTGATTTTGTGATTTTCTTAAAATATTTTTATGGTTATAATTGAAACATGAAATTAAATGTGGGTATTAAATAGGATGAAGAAGAAGGAACTAGTTGAGCTGTTTTAAAGTAAGAAGCATTAATGTAAATCATGTTTTAAGAAGAAAAAGAGTATTTCTTCAAAAATAATAAAAATAAAAAGAGTATGTTTCAAAAAATAAATAAAAAGAGTATATTCCGGGTTGCACCCAATCATCTTCGTCACGCCATTCATTGTACTGTAACATTTTTCTTTTTTCTTTTAGATCAAGGAACTGGAAAAAGATACGCAAAAAGTTGTTTAATTTTAGTTGAAATATACGTTTAGAAAGGGTGCAACGAGTGGATTAATAAAGGAAAAAATACACATAATTAAGCACTGGATTTTGTCTATGATGAATTATTTTTCTACGAACATTTAATTATTGATTTTGTAATGGATCAAACATTTATTTAATCTTTTACATCGAATTTGGGTTGCATACATCGTTAAGCTGAGTTGACATGTTGATATGGACAAATAAAAATAAGAGTTTATTGACTAGGAGAAGTAAAAAAATTAAAAAGTAAAAAATAATAAAAAAAATTAATTTCCAGTAGGTTCTTCTAAGCGCGATATTCTCTTCTCAAATTTCACGATTTCCAACGCCAAATCGATATTCTCATCTACACCAAAATCCATTTCCAACAGTCCGTATGAAACTTTTGATTTCTCACCTTTTTTTAGCAGATGATGCTTTTTTGTTTTTTCAGGCTAGCATTAAGGAGAGCAGATAACGAGAGCATCTTCTTATGGTATATGAGAAAGCATCAGGACATGCAATAAATTATGCTAAGTCAGGTATCCTATGAAGCAGCAACGTTGCTCTAGAGTTACCCAAGGCAATATCTTGCATTATTGAGGTGACTACTGGATTAATATGGGTCGTGATCTTGGACTACCTTTGTTCGGGAGGAAAAAGAAAGCAATCTTTATGCACTTTAAAGATAAGTTGTGGAAGAAATTGCATAATTGGAGGGGTAAACCATTATCTAAGGCAGGAAGAGCTGTGCTAATTTGCGGTAAGTCATGCTACACCTATTTACTTTATGAGCGTGTTTCTACTTCCTGTCTCTATAGCGAAGGAGCTTCAACGGATTCTAAATTCGTTTTGGTGGGGCAACAACAAGAATAGAGTACGTGGATTGAATTGGGTGTCCTGGGAGCGACTTCCTAAGAACTTTGGGGGGTTGAGCTTCCATAATTTCACGGCCTTTAATCTAACGATGTTGGGAGAACAAGGGTGGCAGTTCATGTCATCTCTAGATTCTTTTGTATTAAAGTTTTCAAAGCTAAATATTACCCTTAGGTGGAATTCATGAGTGCTTGTTTGGGGGCATTCACCTAGTTATATTTGGATGAGTATCTGGAACTCTTAACTTCTACTTCAAGAAAAGTTCCGGTGGAAAGTCGGCAATGGTCACTCTATTAGAGTTTGGTAGGACCCATGGCTACGAGATGGTTATTCCATGAAAATAAGAACTCCTATGGTTCTAGAGCTTGAAAATTTGAAGGTTTGTGATTTATATATCCCAAATTCACTTGATTGGGGTGTTGAATTATGACAGAAGCTTTTCCTACAATGAGATATCAATGTTATATGTAAAACTCTTATCTAGTGGCATGACAAACACGATGTGATGATTTGGAAGGAGACCAATAGTGGGTTCTTCTCAGTGAAGCGTGCATACAAGTTGGCAACATATGTGGTAAAGGATAGCTTGGAGCTGCGAATTGAGGAGGTGTGATAACTAATTTGGAAGTCAGAGTTCCGTTTAAAGTTTGCTACTTCTGCCGACGGCTTATTCGGGATTGTCTTCCTACTCGAGTTAATTACGCACTAGAGGGATTGATATATGCAATTCGCGTGTCATGTGTACCTCAGACACAAAAGACCTCTAGCATTTGTTTATTTTATGCCCAAAAGCTAAAGAGGTGTGGCAGGCAGTGGGGTTAGAAGAACTAATTGAGGAGAAGTCCATTGCTGCATAGAATTTTGCATCCCGTTTTTCGATATAGTTTCCTCGGTTTCTAAAGAAATCAAAGGTAAGTTCATGGTCCTATTGTGGAGCTGGTGCACGGCTCGTAACTCTATCCTATGGCAACATGTCTCTGTTTTGTCGATAGAAGTGGTGTTTGACGGGTTGAATTGCCTTATGGACTGGGTGTAGATGCAGGCAATGCAACGAAGGTGTGTAGTTTCAGCAAAGAACTCATTGGTCTGTAGCAATTTTTGGCACTGTCCAACGATCGACATCCTTTTCATGCACCACAAACATGTCACTATTTAGAGTGGGCGGAGTGACAGGGATAGGAGCAGCCATTCGAATTTCACAGGGGAAGTTTGTGATAGGGAGGATTAATACAGTGGAAGGGGTCTTGGAGGTTCGAGATGGGGAAGCTTTATCTCTTCTCCAGGCTATGCTATGGGATGAGACGCAGGAATTTCAACATGTTATATTTGAAACTAATGCTAAAATTGTGTGTGATGCTTTTTCCTCGCTTGAAGTCGACCTTTCGGAGTTTAGTGATTTAATTGACAAGTGCAAAGCAGTGCTACAAAACAACAACAGAAACAACGAGTTCTCTATTCGTTTTCTTAGAAGACAAATAAATATCCTGGCTCATGCGTTAACTAGACCAGCTTAATAATATGATGGTCTAAAGATTAATAATGTTGTTCTAAATTTTATTCATTTTGATGTGTTATTTTTTTTTTTGTGACATTAAGGCTCATGAATGAAATTTCCATTAAAATTTAATGGAGGTAGAAAAATATGAATTTGCTTTTTTTTTTTTTTTAATTTTTGCTTTTGAGTATGTAAATTAGGAGGCTATGTAATGAGTTGGATAAATAAAAAAAGGATAAGGTGTAAAAATATCTTTAACGTTTATAGTTAAGTATAATTTTACTCCTAACGTATAAAATGGTGGTGGTGAAGCTCAGGGGCGGAGCCAGAGGGGGCGGGGAGGGTCAGCCGACCCTCCGACCCCGCCGGAAAACCCCAGCAAGGGGTTTTCATTCCTGGCTTCGCCAGGATCTGCCATGGCTGGAGCCCCTCTCCAGCCATGGCAGACGAAGAGGATGGAGGCTGCTCTCCATCTTCTATTTTATGTTTTTAATTTAACGCCCTAATGCAAACTACGTCGTTTGCTTTTGGGTGTTTAAAAATTAAATGAAGTCTTTAGCAAATGGAGAGGTGGGTCTATTTCATATTAATTCCAAAACCCATTGAGTCCTTTATTCGTTTTTTTAAAACAAAATCTATAAAGTTAGTTGGATCATTTCTTTTTTCTTTTAAATCCACATAAGTGCTTGTCTTTTTGCGATTTAGTTGCTTATAATTATAACTAATAATTTATTAAATTTATGAATCACAATTTGTTTTCATTTTGAATCAATTCTTTTTTTGTGTTACATTGAAGAAATAAAATATGAAATTCATATTAAATGAGATGAATTTGATTAGGCTTGTTGATATGTTGAGTTTAATTTTATCTCTAATATTGTCAAACAAATTCAATTTTATCCCTACACAGTAGAAATTTTGAACTACCGATTTAACAGTTATCTGACTATTACATGGGATCTTCCAAATAAGTTTGTCGATAAAATAAAACAGTTATGTGTATTTTGACGGTTATTTATATATGTTTTTTTTGTGATTAACATTTTATGCATTTTTGTGTGATTAACTTATATCTGACAAACTTAAATCTTATCATCTTGATAGGTTAGTTTTAACTGTGTTAGTAATAAAATAAATATTTTAGACACAATTGATGTTTAAAGTGATAATTAAATAATGAGTGTTTCAACAGTATAACAGATAGTTTAAATTTTCTATTGTTTGATAACATTAGGAGTAAAATTGCATCATTTCATATCTTAAGAGATAATTTGCACTTTCCAAAAAATGTTAGGCGCAAATTTAGATCTTATCCCTTAATTTAATTTAGTTGAATTGTTAATTTAGTTTTGTAATTCTACTTAAATTATGATGAAAAAACTATAAAAAAAAGATGAATTAAAATTAAAATTTTGAGTCTATCAATTAAATCAAATTCTATAAAAGATTAATAAAAATTTAATACATGATGGAGCCCCTCCGAAGTTCCGGTCCTGGCTCCGCCACTGGTGAAGCTCTTAGCCTAGTGGTTGAGAGCTTACAGATCATGGGTTCGAATCACATCCGGGTGTGGTGGAGATTTTTCTTTCTTCTTTAATGTAAGCGCATTGTGCGCAAATTTTTTACAAAAAAAAAACGTATAAAATGGTGCAATTTTACTTCTAACGCTGACAACCAAGAGCAAATTTATCTCTAACCTTGTCAAGTTGGGTCAATTTGAGAAATAATTCATAAATCTGTCTTTTCAGTCATGAATCTCGCCATCTACACTTCACATATGAGTCATTTTATCATTCATTAATAAAAGATCATAAACATATGATTAGACTTGAAAAATTCAACATATTTTATCGAATTTATAAATATTAATTTCTAATTTTATTATTAAATTATAGAAAATATGATTATTTTTTCAAAACGAACTGATAAATAATTAATGTAAAATAAAAAATAAAAAATATGTAATTTATAATAATGTCTGAAATTGATATAATTTAATTACTAATATGATTGGTAAAGGATATGATTATATAATTTTAGATATTAAAAGGAGTAAAATTGCTGTTATAGAATATTTTTACCGCTTATCCCAACAAAGAAATAGCCCTTAGAGAGCCATTGTATTCAGGGGCGGAGCCAGAGGAGGCGGGAGGGTCGGCCGACCCTCCGGCTCCGTCAGAAAACCCCCTAGAAGGTGTTTTCCTCCCTGGTTTCGTTAGGAGCCGCCATGGTTGGGGCCCTCCAATCATGGCGGCTGAAGAAAAAATGCAGAAGAAAGGCTTCCATGGAAGCATAGTAAGAATGGAGAAAAGAAAACTGGGGAAGAAAGAGTAAATTTTGACGAAGAAGAGCAAAAGGCACCACCAAAAAGTTGAAAAGAACAATTATTTGTCTAGGAAAGCTTGAATAAAACGGTAGGTGATATTTTAGTGGCTCAGAACAAATTTGTAATTAATGCTTTACTATTTCCAATACTAATACAGGCTGCTAAAGTTTTTTTATATATTATTTTAATGTCTTCAGATATACCACTAAATAAGAAATTATTGCTTACTAACTTTTTCATTTATTTCAATATCCAAAACTAATTTTTTTAATTCCTTAATTTTTTAATTACTCAAAGCTACACATACCACAAAATCGTAAATTAATGCTACTAATTCATAAGGAATTTTAATTTTTCAACTGATAAATTGAAAATTTTGATTAAGGTTGAAATTGAAAATATTAATTAAGTATTTATTTTCAACTTAATATTTTTTAACTAATTTTCTGAAATGTATCATCTCGTATAAAATGTAGTATATATTTTTTTCTCGTTTAATCATATGTTTGTGATTTGTTACCAATTAGTGATAAAATTACGTAAATGTAAACTGTAATTCATAACCGGAAAAGACAATTTGATGAATTATTTCTCAACTTGACTTAACTTGTCAAAATTAGAGGTAAAATTACACCATTTTAGACGTTAGGGGGTAAAATTGCTCCTAGCAGTAAATGTCAGAAGTATTTTTACACTTTATTCTTTCTTTTTTTTCTTGACTAACTTATTTAATTTTTTTTTTTTTTGCATACAATGGAGCCCCTCCGAGCTTTTTCTCCTGGCTCCGCCACTGATTGTATTTCACTTGTATTTCTCTTCACGGGAACTAAAGTCAAAGTGTAATGGATGGGACCGCATGAATTAAAATTATAGACAATTTATAAACTAAAAAGCACAAAATTAAAATAAAATGTAATACAGTTCAGAGAATGAGTTTTGGAGCAAAATGCAATTATGAAATAATGAAGGAATGAATGGAGGAGGGTGGGAATGAAGTGGTTTACAAGTTCACTTATTCATTGTTGACTTTTCTTTTCTTTGAGGACAACTTTCTCATTTTTCAAATATTTATGACCTTAGCTCTTACTTTTTCAATTTCACATATTTAACCATTCATAATTACGTCACCCCTTAACCACATTGTTGTCCAGACAGTTAATTAACTGTAAACATTAAATTCAGTTGGAAAGCCTCATCTATTTCATCCATAAGACAAAGGAAAATCCTTACCCAACCCCATTCATGTATTCAAACTCATGACCTTAAAGATTATATGTAAATTCTCAACCAACCGGTTAAGACTTTCACCACTTTATAAGCTTTTCTTTTTCTTTAAATATATATATATATAAATATTATAATATCAAACACACATCACAAAATAGATCATACATTCTAATTAATTAAAAAGTTCAATATATTTTTGTATGAAAAGCTTGCATATTATTAAGAAAGACCGAGGTTACATTGATCATGAATGCAAAACTCTGAGATCCCAGCTAGGGCATCCTTAATTAGAATAACCGCGTTCTTTAAGTTTCGTCTCCATCTAGCTAACTCATGTGCTACAATATCACCATTTCGCCTAGTATGCGAGAATTTTACCATTTGAAATTCGTTCGATAGGGATTTTAAGTCATTGTAAAGCATCGACCCATATCCCATCACTGGCGCTGTTCCATTTAGTGTTGCCTCAAGGTTTGCATTATCAGTTTCAAGTACTATTGTCACACCCGACCCTAAACAACCTCAATCGGCATCGGACGTGAAATAGAAAGATAATAATCAATACTTAGGACCTTAATATATTTACCAGCTCTATTATATTACAATTGAAATACCAAAGTTCTAACCTTATAAAATATTGTAATCAAATAAGTGTTTTATCAAACCAACTCGTATTTAATCAAACGTAAAACCTTATATCAAAATCAATCATAACCGAAAACATAATCCAAATGAACTTAAAACATTGTATCCATTCTTGAGTTTCTCCCCTTAAGTATCAATCCATAACCACATATATAGTCGAGACGTCTCTTATCATTGCCTATCCCATATGGTCTTACCCAACACTTCGCTGCCATACCCAATAGGTCTTTAGACTGTATACACATGCCATGTCCCTCACTGAACATGGTCTTCAAATATAAAACCACCGATCCGGATAACTCTCGATCCTTGGTCACTAATTGACCCGATCGATTCTTCTCTAAATTCTGTCTAAGACGTTTCCCTCCAAACACTGCCGAAACTCAAAAACTCTTCGGTTAGGACTTAGAACTATATATAAGGATGCTATGGTTCTAATTTCGAGTGATTCGGACGGTCGAATCTCCGTAAATCAAAGAAAAGGTGGAGAAACGGTTCAAAGAAAACTGATGAATCAAAAAAAAATTAAAACAGAAAAGAAAAGAAAATTAAAAGAAAAGGGATGATCCTAATCTCCTGCCTATTCGCAGATATATATCAAAATCTGGCGAATATCCAGTTTGGTCCTCCATCTTTATATAATCTTTTAAAACTTT
This sequence comes from Euphorbia lathyris, assembly GCF_963576675.1. Lineage (NCBI taxonomy): Eukaryota > Viridiplantae > Streptophyta > Magnoliopsida > Malpighiales > Euphorbiaceae > Euphorbia > Euphorbia lathyris. Next base: position 97,594,862 of record NC_088910.1, read on the forward strand.
ACACATAAAAACATCAAATTAACTCCAAACTTGTCTTATAACACCAAATAAAAATCACCCACCTAATAATTATAATATATATAACTATCAAGGTATAAATTCTAGAAATTGAGACACGGATGTGATAACTATCTTGTAGGGGTGCACACAAAAATCCGTAAAACCAAAAAACCGAAAAACCAAACCGAAACTAAACCGAAAATAAGGTTAACCGAAACCGATGGACTAGTGTACGATTTTTAATTTTAAAAATAGTAGTTAATGGTTACGGTTATGGTTTTTATATTCTAAAAACCACGGTTAATCGAAACCAACCGAATTCAATTAAATAAATAAAAATATATTTATTTATATTTATATTTATACATATAATTATACATTATCCCACTTAAGATAAATACATGGATCAATAGCAAAAATTTAATAAGAAACACTAATTATTTCTAGTGACTAAGATTCAACGATGGAATATTTCGTCTCAATGTCGTCGTACTATCAAATTTGTCACAAAGTAGATAATTAGTAAAATTAATATATCTGGATAGGGCTTAGTTGGTAAAGCACGGAGGATAAGAATTCTGGTCCAAAAAACATAGTAATTTGATGCCTTAAAGAGTTGCTTCAAGGGGCAAATACAGTGTCCAAACCATAGTCCACACGTATATAATGTACGTACATCTCCCTCTCCGTCGTTAATCTTTTCAACTCGCCATTGACCTGCCGTTTCGCTCATAATAAAAATTAGAACTTTTTATTATTATTATTATTTTTATTTACTAATGGTTATAAACCGAAATAAAAGGTTAACCGAACGAAATAATTGGTTAACTGATTAGTGGTTAACCGAATTTAGTAGACTAGTATATGGTTAGTGTTTTTAAAAAACCGATAAAATGGTTAACTGACCGAATTAAACTTAATGGACTGATTAACCGACCACGTGCACCCATACTATATCGTGCCATCCACTGTCCCGAGCCAGCTCAAGCCCTCATACGGCCACCTGCATCTCTGTAAAAAACCGCGTTCAAATTCATCACATCCATCCTAGAAACCGCAAGCATGATCTCACCATCCGCATCTCAGAAACACCACTGCCCCCCGACAAATCAGCAATCCATGAGGCATCAGTATTCACCTTGACCATATCTCTTTCTGGCGCCTTCCATCGAACCGGGTCAGCCAGCACCAGTATTGCTCGGCCAGGATTATGCAGCTCACCTTGGACAGTAGTACGGAGCGTCTGCCACTGCTTCAGAGCTCATCGGCTTTCTTGATGAAATCAAAATCAAAACTTTCATCCCCATTATGCACCACTTTATTCCGGCCGAACCATACCAACCAGGCTATCATAACAATCATTTCCAACTGGTCACGGTTTTCATTCTGACGAATTCGTGCAAACCAGTCCCCCCTATCCCGGGTAACGAAATAAACAAGTTGCAAATTAAAAGGGATGCTTTTAAAACCCTTATGAATATACCTTTAAAGCTATAATCTAGCTTTGTATACGGTAGACCCGCGAACATGAAATTCTAGAGACCCAAACAGTAACTCGAACGCGATGTATTGATGATCAGAAAGACTCTAGTAGAAATAATTGAATTTGAACCCGAAAACAGTTTCTGGAAGTTTATAGTGACTTCAGAAACTTGAGATACAGAGAATGAATTGTACTGAATTCGATTATTCTGTATTAACCCGTGTTTATGTGTTTGATTAGGTGTTTAACATTAAAAACGAATGATTCAAAGTAAAACCTTCCTTCTTTTCTTCTTTTCTTCTTTTCTCTATTTTTTTCTTATGTAGAGTTTTTTACCAAAAAACTATCCCTCTTTCTGAATGTGGAAGTTTCTGCCCATTTTGTTCAAAATTTGGGTAGAAACTGCCATAATTCGAATTCACATATGATGAAACTATCCCTCGTAGTCGATCAGCTACATGGTCGTTGATCAGCGATGACAGTAGTCGATCGACTACTGACGTGGCAGAAACAACGTTTTGTCTTTGAAAAACAATAAAGTTAAACCAAATTGATTTGAAAAGCTAAAAGATAAGGGTTAGATCCTGACTCGAGTTCCCATACAACGCGACGTAGAGTCCACCTATATAAACTGTATACAAGTAATATAATATCATCATTAGGGCCGGAAAAAGACTGTGCTCACACGCGTCGAATGCCTCTTGTTTCTTAGAGTTCAATTCTTCATCCTTCATTTCCTGACGAAGCTCCTTTCAGATGAGATCATAGACTTCGTTCTTCAAGGAGTTTGACTCTTCCTTCTTCGGCCCTGGCTTGGGCTGTTGATTTCTTTGAATTGGAGATCTAGAAACTGTCCGTATTTTTCGATTTGATGATATATTAAAGATTTAGTTGAATCATGACGAATACTTTGATGCTGCCTAGGAGATCCGGACACTTCAGGCTTTGAAATCTTCCTGAAAGGTGAGAGAGATTGGTAATGTCCTCAATATGAAGGATTACCATATTTTTCTTTTGACTTTCCTCGAGCCTCCTCTAGTTGAGATTCTTCAGAATATCCTCTCTTCTTTGGACAAGTTTGGACGTCATGATGTCCTGTGGAACAAGCCATAGATCCACGCCTTTCCTTGAACATATTAGTTCGCTGGCCTCCCTCAGCTCTATCATCATAATTTCCATTTGAGTCGCATAACCTGTTTGAAGAATATTCATGGATTCTTAAACGGATCCAATGTTATAGATGAGTTGTTTTGTGAGTCCATCCATAAAACGATGTTGCTCATGATCTAAAGATCCCAAACAATAATCAATTTTCTGATCCAAGTCTGGAGAAATGAACAACGGTGGCAAAAGATTGTTGCTTGAATCAAATAGGCCACAATTAGGTGCAGCCGAAGTCTCTAGAGCATGGCTTATTGAATAACTGGTTGTATCACATAACTATATAGATTAGTCATTTTTACTAAGATTGTCCACGTTCATCATACCAAATGATGTCTTCAATAATGAATACACTTTCTCGGTCACGCTTTCCGATCACCTAACAGTTTGAGAGGTGCCAAATTCTGGCGACCCTCTATATATAATGCTTAAGTCAACAAGGTACTTGAAAGTACAAAACAACTTGAAAGCAAGTGATGGAAGATTATGAGTAATAATGGCCTACCTAGAGTTTAGATTCTCATGCTATTCATAGACAATCATATACTTGAAATGTCACATGCTTTACATGTGTTAGCTCCTAATTGGCTTTGGCAATAAGTTACATACATGTTAGCTCGTGATTGGCTTCATACTCTTTTCCTTTATATTTTTCCGTAATTGATTTAGGGATTAGGAGCGTGCTGTTAGAATCCAAGACAACCATTGGTCCACGTGTTCTTTTAGGCAGCTTCCTAAAGAAGTTTCCATGTGAGCTGACTTTCATGAACCTTTTTGACATGGGCTTTTAGCTCAGACCCATATATTAGATTCGGTTGTGCTTTTGTCCGAGCCCATTCACTTCATACTATATCATCCACCAACATTTCTCCCATCACCACAGCCTTCAACCTCCACACATAAAGTGATTTCATCATTCTCCTTGAAGAGATTATCAAACCCAAAGTCACTATGTACTTCTTCAAGATTAAGGCTCTCCACCTTCCTTAAGCATACAAGTGAAGTTTTTCCTAAGGGGCATTTTATCAAACACATAGAGAGAACCTTTTCCAACATGAGTTTACCCAATGTTCTCACCTACTAGCATCTATTCCTCTTCATTCATACACGAATTCAAATTCTCATTCACAATTTCATTACCCACAAACTCACAATGAGAATTTAAATCATCATTAATATCATAAACATCCAACCTCTCACTAGTAATTTGATTACCCATCTCCAACATGAGAGATTGAAAATTTAGGATTTACCTCTTGAATGTGCAATGGGGGAGATACTAGTGATGACTATTTAGGAGGCATCATTGGGTCTTTTTCATTTCTTCTTTGATGGCCTCCCACGAGTTATTGGATCATGCTTCGCACTTCTAGCTTGAAACTCTCTACAGATGCTCTCATTTTCTCTTCCGTTTCTCTATGTCCTTTGATTTGAACTCGAGTTTGCTCCCTTATTAGCTCTCTCATCTCGGTTTTGAAATCCTCCATCTCTTTGCCTACAACTTCCATTGTTTCTTGTGGTAACCTTGGTTGAACCATTGCAAAGAAATCTCGGGTTAGGAAATGACCGGCTCTGATACCAACTGATATGGATCAAGTTTGGGGTGATAGTTTTCAATCATAAACTATCAAAGATATTCTCAACCTAAACTTGAAGGAGTCATGAAACCCCTAAGTCCACAAGCTAAATCCGTAGGAATTGAAAAATCCATTGTTAAAGGGAAGAACTCTAACAACACCCTCAAAGAGAAAATTATATTTGATTGATAAAAAGTTAATTTTCATTACAAGAAAGAGATGAATTTATATCATCTACTAACCTAAAATTAAATTACATAAAAGCCCAACTACATAACTAATTAGATAAAACTTAAATGGGTAAAATGGGGTAAAGGTAAAAAAGTGACAAACTTGTAAATAAACTGATGACATGAGGTGTAAATAAGGGTGCCAAACTTATAATTAGGGGAAAGCTGGAGAAAAAGGAAAGAGCTGATTTGTATGATCTTTTTAAAAAATCCACACGCTATGTGGGTACTATTCTAAAACGAAAGAGTGGCTTTTTAAAGTCCACACGACATGTGGGCTTTATTCTGAAAATCAAGCTTGTGATTTTAAAGTCCACACAACGTGTGTGTTATGTTTTTCACATGAATGATCTTCTCTTTCCCTTGGTACATCGCTCATTTGGCTCGACTTTTCCCACCACTCGTTTCCACACATTCAGTCGACATGATACCCTCATCACATTGTTCAATTCTCACTAAATAAATCAACATGGCGAGATGAAGAATATGATTATTACCATGAGAATACATGTAGTTTAGATAAAAAAAATAAAATTGGATTTGTAAACGAATTTCATAAAATTTAGAGAGTGAATTTATACGAAACAAACACTTGAATAAGTTATTGTTTAGGTAGGAAATAGAAATGAGGACCACTGATTTGGATATATGATATTGATCATAAGGAATCATGTGATTGGGGTCTTTATATATACAAAGTTATAGATTGCAGAAATGATATAGTACATAAATAAATAAAAAAAGAAGAATCATGAGACAGTTGAGTGTTTTACTGGTTGATATATACACATGAAGATGAAGAAGAAGAAGATGCGATTGTTCTTTAAAGTGCAAATTAAGGTTCAATTATATGAATCGATCGATCAAGTGGTCCTATTTCAGCTTTGGACCACTTCTACTCCTAATTCATCATTACTTCCTGAAGATTACATGTTAATTTTCACATGCTCAGATTTCATATTATCTCCCGTTTGCTACGAATATAACACAATATAATGTAATTAAAGTTGTAATGTAATGCAATGTAACGTAATAATGATTCCATTATAATGTTTGGTTGGCACATTTTAAAAAAAATGGAGTGAAATTTATTTATTATCACAATACTTATGTTTATTTCGTTAAATGTAGTTAAAAACTTCAATTATTTTCAAATTTTCATATGAATAAGATCATCTTAAAAACTTTTTAATTTTTGTTTTTTTTTTCTGTTTTCGCGTTTTTTCTGTTTTTTTTTTTCATTTTTCATATTTTTAGTTATTGCATTTGATGGGTGATAATCGTTATGAACTGTAACAAGGTTTATAAACCATGATCTAAAATTTATATATTTATGGTTTAGGATTTATATTTTAGAGTTTGGAATTTATAAAACTAAGGTATAAAGTTTATTTTTTGGTCTATAATTTTTGGTCGATGATTTATATTTTAAAATATGACTATACTAGAAATTGCATGTCTCAATATACACAAAATACAAATGTAAGCAATGAATTGCATTTGGCAATATCTTTTTTATGAAAATTGGACAAATTAATTATGGTGTCATTATAAGTTAGATTGGTTTTAGTTGTCTCGCAAACATTGAATATGAAATTTAGAAATAAAATGACAATACTTTTGAATACTGTAAAAAAAAACTGAACCAAAGTAGCATTATTACATCTTTGAATTCAGAAGTGGGGAGTACAAATCCAATTATTTAGATAGTTTTACTTAAATCAATATGAAAATATAATGATTTCCGTTTCAAAAAACAAAAAAAAAAGATAATGATCTGCTAAGGTCCAGATTCATCAACTCTGCTGGTTTGCCTAGGAACTTAATTTTCTTTTCCTCAATCTGGTGCTCAACTAAGAAAGCTTACGGCCTGCTCCGTGCTAACTGTAAATGGTTGATTGGGTCAGCTTCAGAGCTGAATTTTTAGAATGCGGAATGGATCAACCGACGGTAGCTGAACGTTTGGGCAGGGCCGGTCCTGACAATTTAGGGGTCCTAGGCAAAACAAGCAGTAAGGGCCCCTTTAATATAAAATTTACTAATTGATTTTTTTTTTTTTTGGTAAGAACTAATTGATTTTTATTCATATCATTACATAAATTAATCTTTAATTTTCAAATTTAATCAATTTAAGGTAATAAAATGAAAGTTTTTAAAAATTTTAAACTTCATCAAATTAAAAATAGTTATTCTAAAATGAGGTAATAAGATGAAACTTGTCCTCTTACTCTTGACTACCCATAACATTTATATATTAAAAATATATCAAAAAAATTACAAAGGTGAGAATCAAACCCATACCCTCTTTAGTTGAAAGACAATGCAATACCATTATGCTAGTTTGAATTTATTTGTAATAATTAAAACATAAGCAATTTATTTACAAAACTAAATCTTTTTGGGCCCCCTTCCGGCCTTGGGCCCTAGGCCGGCGCACCCCGAGCCTAGGCCCAGGGCCGGCCCTACGTTTGGGTCTTAATCACAAAGGTGCCGTTTGGTAAGATGTAATGACCTTCGTAATGGAATGACCATTACATTGAAGGCTCATTACCATGTTTGGTTGCATGTTACAATTTCATTGTAATGGAATGAGAAAATCTTGAGTTAAATTTTGTTGAAGTAATCTTGTAATCTTCGTTATATAGAAAAATGACTTGAATTCTCATTACATTGTCATCTAATCTCTCATTTCTCAAATCTCACATCTCATTCTTGTAAAAAATGCAAAAAGTACAAAAACATGAAAATTGAAAACGAGAAAAATGAAAAAAAAAACGAAAAACCGAAAAAATGCGAAAAATGAAAAACCGGAAAAAGGAGAAAATAGAAAAACGATGAAAAATGTTGAAAATGGAAATTAAAAGAAACGAGAAAAATGTAAAAAAAATGAAAAAGCGAAAAACTATATACTAATTTATTGATTTCGGTTAATCTAATTTTGTACTTGATTTCGATTCGATTTTTCACATTTTTCATGCTTCACGTTTTTCATGTTTTTCGTTGATTTTAATTACGTAATAAAATTTTATGATTATATTTAATTAGGAAAATATAAGTATTGTAATGGTTATTACATTCTATCATAATTGTCAACCAAACATTATAATAGAATCACTGTTCCATTCCATTACATTACAACTTTGATTGCATTACGACTTTGATTACATTACACTGCATTACGGCTAGGGCTGTAAATGAACAGAGCTGCTCATGAGCAGCTCGGTGATGGGCTCAATAAAAGCTCGGCTCGACTCGGCTCGATTTGTAAACGAGCCGCTCGTGAACACGATTTACTGGCTCGGTTCATAAACGAGCCAAGCTTGAGCATGCCAAAGCTCGGCTCGAAAGCTCGCGAGCAGGCTCGATTAGAACATTTATGAACAAATTTTAGTTTTATAGAAAACTATATAATTTTTGTTAGTTCACAAATATCTAAACTTAATATTATTTCATTTGCTATTAGATGAGTTCGTTCACAAACATAATAAATGAGTAATAGATGAACTATTTGTAAGCATCTTGGTTATTTATTTACAAACTTTGCTTGTGAGCTTATTTATGTACACAATTAAAGAGTTATTTGCGAGCAAACTTCACAAATATAATTAACAATTTACTGGTTAGATAATTTTCTTAATGAACCAAGTCCAAAAGAGGATTTTGGGCTCGAAACAAGCTCGAAGCTCGGCTCAAGCTCGTTGAGCAAGCCAAATCTCAGCTCGGGCTCGGCTCGTTAATTTTATAGCAAGCTCGGCTCGGGCTCGAGCTCGTCAATTTTATATCGAACAGAGCTTGAACAGGCCAAAGCTCGGCTCGGCTCGGCTCGATTACAGCCCTAATTACGGCATACCAAACGGATCCAAAGAGAGGGCTACCTCCAGTGACACGGTGAATACGTCTACAGTTAGAGGAGCTTGGATCGGGCTACCTCAATTACCAACGGATGTTGAATCTACTATCATTGGAACAAAATTGGATTTCCTCTCGGCCGGTCACGCAGACGATTAGGAAGGTTTGGCAGCAACTTATCCCGCCTTCACACTCAATGTGTGTCTGGCGAGCGTATAACCGGGGCATTCCAACGCAATCTATTTTGCAGACAAGAGGCTTCTTCTTAGCGTCTTGCTGCAGTTTTTGTCTTTGTCAGGAGGAAACGCTCACACACCTAATGATCGATTGCGAGTTTGCCGAGCAACTATGGAGGAGTATTTCCGCTCTTTTTGGTAGAAGATTGATCCGTACTGGCAACATAAAAGACATGCTTGAATTTGCTCTTAATATGAACTTCAACTCACAGATTCGCAATCTTTGGCAAAGCGCTGTTATCAACGTCGTTTGGGGAATTTGGCATGCACGGAATGCTTATTTATTCGACAATGTGGCGCCAAATATTCATCAGACACTGCGATAGGTTTGGATCCAAATCTGTCGGTCTGATGCCTTGAGTAAAGGGAAAATATGGAACTCGACAGTTGAGCATTGCGTTTTAAAAAATTTGCTTCTGGAGCCTAAGTTACCTTCTGCACCGCACATGATCCCTATCTACTGGCAAGCTCCTCCGACAAGATGGATCATGGCAAACACAGACGCGTCGGTCCAGGCATCGGATGGCTCGGCAGGCTGCGGTGGTATCTTTCGCGACAGTAATTCAAGGACCCTTGGATCTTTTGCTTTTCCAGTTGATTACCAGTTCGCACATATTGCAGAATTAAAAGCAGCGATTTCCGCCATCAACTTCGCCCACACGAGAGGATGGAGAAAGTTATGGCTAGAAATCGACTCAACATATGTGGTGCTTGTGCTGCGTATTCGGCTCAGACTTGTTCCTTGGGAGCTCCGTATGGATTGGTTCGCTTGCCTAGGTCAACTAAGGAGCATGGACACGGTTTTCACACATATTCCGTGAAGAAAATCAAGTCGTGGACACGCTGGCTTGCTTCAGGAGATTCAGTAAGAAACTCAACTGGTGGGACTCGACTCCGGCATTTTGTAATAGCTTAGTTAGAGACAATGAGATTGGCTGGGTGACCTATCGGTTCACCTAGTCTTTCGTTTAGTTTTTCTTATCTTTTTGCTGTATTTTTCTTTTTCTTTTTATCTTAATAAATTTGGGTCGTAGTTAAGTGTTGGTGAGGGGTGCCGACATCGTCGGGATATCCTCCCTTCAGTTTCCTACCTCCTCGCCCTTAATAATAATAATAAAAAAAAGGCATGAATAGTTTTCTGATTTTTAAAATGGATTGACAGTGTTAGATGTTTGTAGAATAAAATTTTGTAGTGTACTTCGTTTCGAATGTTAGTGTACGTATAAAGTTTTAATGAGAAAGAATCCATTTAAAAAAGTATTTGACAAACTTCAAATCGAGAAATCGGACAAATTATATAAAAAAAAATTGATAAAGACTAAATTTAACCATAAAGTTTTAAGGAAATTGCAGATTTACCCTTAACATATGAAATTGTGTAAATTTAATCCTAACGTTTCTAAACAAGATCAAGTTAGCTACGTTATCGAAAAATAGAAAATCGTTTGGTCGATATTTAACTGTCGCTTCAGACCTTCCAAATACCAATTATGTTTAAGATATTTAGTGTATTACTAACAAAATTATAAAATTATGTTAAAATGCTAAAAACTAAATCTGCTACCTATAACATTTTTTTTTTATCAAACTGTCTTAAATATTTATTGTGTTATTAATATAGTTATAAAAAACCAACAAAAAAATGTATGAAAGTATTTTAATTTATCGACAAACTTGTTTAGAAGGTATGATGTGACAGTTAAATAAAAGTCAAACCAGTTTTTTTAAATTCTTGATAGTGTATGACTAAAATTAATTTTATTTAAAAATATTAGAGTTAAATTTTTACATTGTATAGGTTAAAGTTAAATTTACCCGCTTCAAACATTAGAGTTTGTAACCAAAAAAGAAATATTAGAGTTAAATTTGCCTTTTATATCCTATAAATAGTGTTATTATGATTTCTATGCAAGAAGCCCATAATAATACATGTGTTCTGTTCTATCATAAGGCCGGACCTGCCAAGTTAAGTAAAGCCCAATTATTTATTTATTTGGGCTTGTATATAAAAAACTTGGGAAAATTACACAGAAATTCATCTTTTAATAAATATTTACAAATATGTCAAGTCATAATTTTCCCTTAAATTAAACTAGTAAAATCAGTATTTTTAATATATTTTAAGAATTATAATTTATAAATTAGAAATCTAGAATATATTTTTCAGAGTTTATGATTTATCAATTGGAGCCTGGAATTTTTAAACTATAGAGTAAAATCATAATATATAGAGAATAATGACATATTAAGAATTAAATTTGGTGATATGATTTAGTTGTAATTTTGTACTTAATTATGATATTCATGTATTTGACCCAAAATTTTATGTATAATATTTTGAGAATCAGTTTTGAGTATACTTTGTTAAATATACAGTTATTCTTTTGAATTAAAAAAAAACAATTTCACCATTTGATTGGATGCTAAACCATTTTAAATTTTTAAATATTTGACATTTAAAAAAAATTATAAGTATTGAATTGTTGTAAGTAATTAATCTCACGACTAATATGTAACTTACCTAATATATTTTTGGCCTAATACAAAAATAACCCCCTAAACTTGTTCAAATGTTGCAATTGTCCCCCTCAACTTTCAATTGTAACAACTTACCCCTTAAACTTGTTCAATTGTAAAACATAACCCCAAATTGTGAATTTTTTTATCCCGTACATGAAGCAACAGTAAAAGCGTTTCCCCGGATTCGTATCATGCCAAAGATCTGATTATCACACTCCACGAGCGTTGCAGATTTTGCATTTCACATGTCTCTTCAATTGTTGTCCATGTCAGCAATTTGGGGTTATATTTTACAATTGGACAAGTTTAAGGGGTAAATTGTTACAATTAGACAAGTTCGAGGGGTAAGTTGTACAATTGAAAGTTGGAGGGGACAGTTGCAACATTTGAACAAGTTTAGGGGGTTATTTGTGTATTAAGCCTATATTTTTTATATGTTAGGTTTTTATTTAAAAAAACCAAATGTTCACAATTAAAATATTACTTAAATGGATTAGAGTTTTTTAAAAGAAAAAATGGATTAGAATTAAGAAGGCGAGGTGATTTCCTTATTCACTTTTTTCTGATTTTTTATTTTATTTTAATAGCAGGCGGCTGGTTTGAATAATGTGAAAATTCATAATAGGCAATAGTTAGGCAGAAAACAAAAAACATTCTAAAACGACATGACATACTTCGCTTGGTCTCTTCAGTTTCTCACACAACAACAACAAGTTCGTTTACTTAGTTTCCGCCTTTTCCTTTTGCAGTTACTTCCTTCGTTTCTTCTCATATGCTTAATTGCAGCCTTTGCATCAAAATGGAAGCTTCGGTATCAATTCTTTAACCTAGATCATCTTCATTTGCTCTTAAACACTACTTTTTTTCTTATTCCTGTTCTATATGTTTGACTGTCAAATTCTTCATCTTTTCCTGTTTCAATGTTTCAATTCTATTATCTGTTGCTTTATATGTGTTCGTTGACTTCATACCTCTTGTTTACTGCTCTGATTTCAAGTCTTTATAGTTCACATTCTGATCAATTTTGCTAAAGAACTGAAATTTCAATATCAATGTGACTTTTCCTATTTCATGATTGTTGTCAAATTTATTGGTTGTTCTTATTTTGGTGTCTTATTCTTGCCATTCATGTTCTTCTTTTAGTCCCTTGCCTAGTTCTATAGCCTCTACTATATGACATTAAAAAGAAAAGCAATTCACTGTTTGCTTTCTTATTTTTCATTATGTTTTTGTGATAATGTTAGGTTTCACTCGATCTATTCCTATTTTCGTTCTCTCTAGTATCTCTTCCTTGGATCAGACCAGACCAGGCCTTATGAATCTGTTATTTGAACATTTAGCTTATGTATGTTTTGACTTAAATAGCACATTTAAAATATATGGCCCTAAATAGAATAGCAACTTAGGATCTTGAAAGTTCTGTCACTTGTCAACGAATGGACTGACTCGGGTGAAAGGAGCCATCATTGGAGTTATCTTTTTGCTTTCACTTCAACTCTTTCAAGGGCTAAAGTTTGCATCTTTCTCCTGCTTATTGTTAGTGATGATTTAAGATTTCATTTATGAACTTATCAATGAACATAAATATTTGTCAATAATACCATTTCAATATTTAGCAGTAGCAGTAGAGTAACAATGAAATGTTTTTAAAAGTGTTCCTATAAACGTGTACATACATTTATTGTTTTCCTGGCTTTTGTTTTTTTTTTTTTGTCAAAATATTATTAGGATTGTTTTTTGACAAATTTTCCTTGAGAAGGAAAAGTCTTTCCGCTAATCCCTGTGATTCCCTGTTTCATTTATTACATCCGTTTCTTTAAATTATTGGCTCAGAATTTCTTTGTACTTGTTTAGGAGAGTCAAATTGCTGCATTCAGTTCTTATAGTAATGGGTATCTGCATGGATAAAATCAAGGATCTTTCAGTGAGAAAGTTTAAGCATGAAAAGAGAGAAAGATTCAGTTGCAAGGAACATCATGATGAGATGGTGCTTCAAGGTATTAAAGATGTATCTCATAATCAGGATAAGGAAGCCGGCCTGCTGAATGGAGATGATTTGAAAAAATTGTCAACTCTTAGTTTATTGCATAAAGGAGACAGTACAACCATTCATTCATTTGATACATTGGAAACTAAACATGTTATTAGCGAAAAAGATAATAATAATCCCATCACAGAAAGTTCATTGGCTTTATCAATAAGAGCACCAGCTATTCGTTTGAAAAAGAAACTTCTTGTTCTTGATTTGAATGGGTTGCTCGTAGATATAGTGTCTAATCCTCCAAAGGGTTGTCGAGGAGACATAAAAGTTAGACGACAAGCAAGTAAGACTTTTTTTTCAGATATAATTCGTTAGATGATCGTTTTCTCTAATTGACTAGATCTAATGGTTTGTTCTTTGTATCAGTTTTTAAAAGACCCTTCTGTGTTGAGTTTCTAGAGTTCTGCTTTGAGAGGTTTGAAGTGGGCTTATGGTCTTCAAGAATGAAGTAATCTTCAACAACTGAATCTTTCATATCCGTTACTTTTATTCTCACTTTAAACGTGCTAAGAATTGGTTACTTGCTGAAAATTAACTGAAAAAAGTTTTCAACTTTGTCCAGGAGGAATATTGATAGTATAGTTGATTGTTTGCTGGGAGATATAAAACACAAGTTTCTGTTTTCTTGGGTAAGAATTGCTGCTTTTTCTTCGAGTTTTCTACGCTTTGCCTTTCGATTATATTGGACATTTTGTTGGTCTAATGCTGATATTAAAACCTTTTTGTATCACCCTTGGTTTGGCTTCTTCGTTTATTGAGTTTTGACTTGTTATTAATTGAACATAATTATTATCAGGATCTATCGCACTGTACATCGACCCAGTTTAAGACCCTGGAAAATAAGCATAAGCCCCTGGTGTTTAAGGAACTGAGGAGAATCTGGGAAAAATGTTTCCCTGGTCTTCCTTGGGAGAAGGGATATTACAATGAATCTAATACATTATTATTAGATGATTCACCTTACAAAGCTCTGCTTAATCCCGTAAGCTTTCGTGTTCTTATTTTATTCTTTCAATGAACTCCAAGTGTGTTCTTCCTTCAATGATCTTTCGGGGTTCTGATAAGTTATGTCGAACTTTCATTTGTAGGCCAACACTGCAATATTCCCTTATCCGTATCAGTATCAGGATAAGACGGATAATGCTTTAGGTAAGAAACCTGTTTACAATTTCCTGTTCTATTATGTTTATTGTTTCAAGAGGCATCCAAATATAACTGCTCTTTTTCGACATGTAATGCACGATATGTTAGTGGTTAAAATGTGGTCACACCGTGCTGCTTAGACATATGCAATGTAATCAAACCTATTGATGGCAGGTCATGGTGGTGAGCTTAGAGCATACTTGGAAGAATTGGCTGAATCTGAAAATGTACAAAATTTTGTAGAGCAACATCCATTAGGCCAAAATCCTATCACCAAAAAAAGCGAAACATGGGGCTTCTACCTCAAGGTTTTACGCACATCGAATCCATCCCCAGCCTCGAATTAAATACTTCAACTCGTTTAGTCAGCTCGCAGAAACACAGAACTTCCGGAAGCGACACTGTAGATGCACAGAACTGTTTGATATCAATGTTCAAATTGCAATAAGTTATCATACACAGGTATTTGTTATTTGGTGCATAATTGTGTAGACTAGAGCAGATTAGTTAATGTTGTAGCATAAAATACTTTCCAATTGGTGAGAATAATTGTTGTATTTTTGCTGTATTTCAATAATATTTCATCGTAACAACTTGGTCCAAAAGCACATAGATATTGTCCGTTTTGATTGAAGTCTCATTTCTTAGAGCTCACGGCTTTAAAACATCTTGGAAACACACTTACTAATATAGTTCTGTGACTCTCTTTCTCCGATACCAGATTTTGTTCATTCCTTTAGTGTAGATCTTCCATTCCTCCCTCAAGACCAGACCGGGCCGGGCCGTTATGAATTTAATATGATTGGGCCAAAGAGATAACGTGTTTGTCCAATAATAAGAAAAGTGAATTATGGTGCATGGTTCTAGGAAACTGTCGGGTGCTGGGATATAGTATAATCCATCATTTGGCATTTTCCTAATCATAACAACGTTGTAAATACAAAAAGTAGGCACTTTATCCAATGTTAGTAAATTAAAAAGATGGGTCTGTTTGAGAATATGTGAACAAGGTTCAGGAATTTGTATTTGGGTAAATTTCAAAAAAAACCCCTGTGGTTTCACTTTTTTGCCAAAAAAGGATTGTGGTTTTTTTCGTTTCAAATACAGGACTGTGGTTTATTCCGTTACACCATTTACGGATTTGGTGAAGATGCCGTTAATTTGCTGACGTGGCTGAAGGGCAATTATGGGTTTTTAAAAAAATTGAGATAAATTTTTTTTAAAAAAACCCTGTGGTTTCACTTTTTTGCAGAAAAAGGATTGTGGTTTTTTTCTTTTCAAATACAGGACTGTGATTTATTCCATTACACTATTTACGGATTTGGTGAAGATGTCGTTTATTTGCAGACGTGGCTGAAGGGCAAATATGAGTTTTTTAAAAAAATTGACTATAAAAGGCCTTGAACAACCATGTGAGATTGCGCTCATGTGAGATTTTATAGTCAATATTGTAGCCACAAAATAGTTATAAAAAATTCATCGGTAAATATTGTAGACCCAAAATAGTTATAAAAAATTTATTGATCAATTTTTTTAAAAATCCATATTTACTCTTCAGCCACGTTAGCAAATAAACGACATCTTCACCAAATCCGTAAATAGTGTAAAGAATAAATCACAGTCCTGTATTTGAAAAGAAAAAAAACCATAGTCCTTTTTCTGCAAAAAAGTGAAACCACAGGTTTTTTTTTTAAAAATTTACCCTAATTTTTTTAAAAACCCATAATTGCCCTTCAGCCACGTCAGCAAATTAACGGCATCTTCACCAAATCCGTAAATAGTGTAACGGAATAAACCACAGTCCTGTATTTGAAACGAAAAAAACCAGTCCTTTTTTGGCAAAAAAGTGAAACCACAGGGGTTTTTTTTGAAATTTACCCTTTGTATTATTACTATTCTTAGAATTCAGACAGTTTCTGCAATTAACATTAAATCTAACCTTTGATTTTTCTATCTTATTACAACATTTTAATTTACTTGAGATTGAGAGTAAAAAGAGTGAGCATGGTTTTGTTGTGTTAGGCGGGCAGACATGTATGGATTAAAAGTTTGATGTAGGGTAATGAATGTATAAGATAAGACTTACAGCAGCAGCAGGGACAATTTCGTAGAGTACATTAAATTGATGTGACAAAATGTTGGTTGGGTTTGGGTTGGGTCATATGAAAATGGCTGATCAAGGCCTCAATTATATAAAATCCAGAACATGCTATTCTAGCTGCTACCACTTGAAAACGATCGATCTTACAAAAACAAACATTGATACAAGGAAAACTGTCCTAACTTTATCATCATTATATAACATCATAAACTTCACAATCCATTCAAAACAACCCTCACCTTCCTACCATGCCATCAAAGTACTGTTTTTTTTTAATTATTATTATTTCTAGATAAGGATTCCATCTTCAATTTAACCTATAATATACTAATTCCCCATGGAAACATGATGGGAATGAGGATCTCCATGGGGTGAGGAGAGAGGTCTTCGCCTCATTCCCGTCCCATCCTTGCCTCTCGAAAGCTTCTTCCCATAGAGAAAATAAATAAGAATTCTCTCCGGTTAGAGAAATTCCTATTGAAAATTAACAATTTCTGTCGCGTTTTCAACCCTAATGCACCAAATGATGTAAGTTTGAATAGAAGAGACACTATGGTTACACAAATGATTTGGGTTCTGAAAACTTGTGGATATATGCCCTAAATATTTTAGGGAGATATCCCTCAGTAATAATAAACATTTTAGTACTTTAATTCGAAATCATTTTAGGTGAAAATTAAAATTATTTTGTTTAGATTTAAGTGAAATTCTACTGTAGACCGAGAAAAAAATTCATAACTGAATTGAAAAAGACAAATAGTATAATTAAACTCTTGAACTTTGTATGTTTTAAGGATCAAGCCACTAATCAATAATCAAGAGTTTAGTGTGGAAAAATAATTGATTCTTAAAACAGGTAAAGTTCGGACTTATTTATCCTTTTTACCATTGAAAAAAGTTATAATTTTTAATGAAAAGAGGAAGGAATAATGGAGATCACAAGGAGTGATGGAGAGTCACTTTCAGATAAGGCCATATGACGCTAATAAATGAAACATTTTGATATTTCAACCCAAATTCCTGACAAAGTTGCTGACTGCATTTTGTGCACTACTCTGTGACTTTTGTGTATGCAATTATGTCTTCTTCTTTCATCATATGTATATGTATTATATAATTTTTATTTTAAATCACAGAGATTTGGTATTGACTGCTCTTCCTTTAGTGCCCATTCTTGTTGATAAAAGAAATGGTTACTTTGATGCAATAGGATATGTATGTATCGTCACATTTTTATGGCTGCCTATTTCATAAAGGTATGGAACTGCCATGTTCTCTTCTGCGTATTGGTATGGCTCTTCGGATATTCATATGATCACTTTAAAGCCATTTAACTCTATCTAAGGCCCATCATTTTAAAACTGTTGTAAGAAAATGGGTTCATTTATCCTCTAGGATACATCTTTTTGTCTAATAATTATGAAAATTATCGATGACTCAATCTTGAATGTCGTGAGATTCTAATTAGAATATGATGGAACTATTCTTATCAAGAATAAAGGGGATCTAGAAGTTTTTTTTTTAGAGATTCAAACTACTATTGAAGATTCGGTGTGAATCACTATGTGAGCCGAATCAAAAATTTTCTAGATGTTATTAGAAGTCCTCCCTACAAACTGAATCTAGTCTTTTAAATCTAGCAACGACCCTTGTACTTCTCGAATAAGAACTGACATATATCGAGAATGTTCTATCTTATCCTCACACAACATGTGTCTTCATTATTTGCTCGAGGAAAACAAATCGTTTTCTTTGTATTTTATTTAATGATTTTGAAAAGAAAATGTGCTTTCACTGGATCGTCATCTTCTCATGTTGAGAACTTAGGGGGAATTCTTTTTTCAATATTTGGATGGCTTCGGGAAAAATTCGACCAGAGTGTCGCTTCCAAGTCCTACAATACAAATACATAGGAGGACGACATTGATCACGTCTAATGAGAAACTCTCCAATAGTCGAGGCAATTATGATTCTAAAAAGAGAGAAAACAATAAGTAATAGAGCATGTATTGTAATTGAGAACGGTTACCCACAAATTTTCTAAATAGGCCAGGCTTGTGATATCTTGTTTAACAAGGAATTGCACCGTTTGAGGGAGGATCTAAGGTGTTCGGTGTGTTGGGATGTAGATAACAATTTAAAATTGTGAAACCTATTTTAAACAAACATACTTAAGATCTAGCATGTAACTAAGGTAAGTTAATGCCACATATCATTCTTCAAGCTAGGATTAATATCAAGATTTTGATAATTGAGATGGATGTTCTCACTCGAAGGACAAAAAAGACCTTTTCTCTTATAGGGGGCGGCTAGGAGAGGTTCTGATAGAAGAGAATTGGGTTTTCTTCCTTTTAGGTTAAACTTAGTTTTCCAATTAAAACTTTATTTATATGGTGCCTTCTATGCTTACTTTGTTTATATCTAATATTATAAACATCATCATATATATATATATACACACACGAAACTATATATTATTTTTTCTTTAAAGAAAATTATAATATATATAACTATGATTAAGATCATTTATAATACCCAATATTATAAACATCATATATGTGTATATATTCACATATAATATAGATGTTACTTCAATATAGTCTAAATTATACTTTTTCTCTTCACAGGGATTCCTCTTATTTCGAATCTCATACTAGTGAAGTTTGTATTCCTCTTAAAACTTGTAGCATTTTATTATCACTACAAGCAATCCTATAGGCCTACCTAATTTTGGTTGTGGACCTGAAAATCATTTTTAGCCTCTAAATTATAAACAGACTCTTGCTAATCTTTTATAACCAACTAAATCGGATAGTAATCGCATACATATAATAGAGAACCTAATAGTGCACTCAATAGATCATTTGCTAATTCGATATCTATGTCTAGGCACGAGGCACAAGAGTGTTACCTTCAATTAGTGCTATGGACATTTCTTGATTCTTTTAGTAAGTTGATAAGTTCCAATAAGCTTATAACTTCATTCGGGTGTGACCACACACTTCTCAAC
The DNA here is from genome assembly GCF_963576675.1 of Euphorbia lathyris. Classification (NCBI taxonomy): domain Eukaryota; kingdom Viridiplantae; phylum Streptophyta; class Magnoliopsida; order Malpighiales; family Euphorbiaceae; genus Euphorbia; species Euphorbia lathyris. The sequence continues at coordinate 97,614,213 of NC_088910.1, forward strand.
TTTACTAATTAAGTGATCAGTGATATCTTATCTTCTATTGAAGAGTAGCAATCCCCTTACTATTGCTCATGGTTTCTAAACATACTTAATCAAACCCATAATTATTACCAATCTGTCGCGAGCCCGTTAGGTAGATGGTCAAAATATATTAAGTCTCACCTAGGCCCATAGAGATTCTGGATCTAAGGACTCATAAGGAGTGTCACATGAGTTACACCTATGACACATGATACCATGTCGTGCTCTCATAGTGTATCGGTCTAGTGCTTACTATTTCATAAGCCCATATGCCATTTATCTGACATCTAATGCCTATAACCGGTGAAACACCAACACAATCAAGATGCATACTAATATTTAGTTCATTATCGTTCCCAATGTATCAACAGATCATGGATGTTTTAAGTTAGTATCCTATTGCGCCACGGTTTCACTCTCCCAAGTCCCCAACCCGTCAAATGTGAGAAGATCACAGGTTTTTCACGATTTTGCTAACGACAGAAACCACATGGTTATTTTTGGAGCAAAAAAAGCCATAGGTACCAATCTGCGAAAACGTGAGTTCACAAAGTTTTTTTTAAATTAACCATTTTTTATATTACTCAGGTCGTAGTTCTAACTTCTCCTATAGATATATTTATGGGTGTTCGTTTTACCTTTTCAGAGCAGCGTCTATCGTTTCATTCCAAACCGCATGAAATATAGTGTTTGGTTAGGTTTATACACCAATAATGTTTTGGAGAAAAACTATTTGTATACATTTGATTTTCATAAAATTATCTTTTAATTTTTAAACTATTTCTTCTTTCATATTTTTCTTATTTGTATAACATTATTGCCAAAATAATAAGGTTTTGCTCCATTGAATAGAATTATTCTTTTTATTTATATTAAGTTATTTAGTTATTTATTAATTTGGATTGTATTTTTTGTTACGCAAATTTCAAATATAACTTTGTTGTTTCGTCAATTTATAAGTCGGTGATTCTGGTTTTTCTGTTATTGCTAAAAGATGAGTAAGGTCATCACCGTTAGTAAAACTAAGAACTTTTAGGTTGATACTGCCAGTTTTCACCGTTGATAGCCTCACATTAGAAAATTCTAAAAATGAAAATTTATTTAGTATTACATTTATCATGGAACTACGTTTTCTATTTTTCAAAATTATAATTTTCGTAGCTCTCTCTCCTATCAACTTTTAGATATTTTTCTATATAGTCAATTGAAATATGTAAGTTCTACTGGGATATCAATAATGGGTTCTCTTAAAACTGAGAGAAAAAAATAAATAATTAGAGGTAATCTGTAGGAATTCAAAGTATTGAAAGTCTCTGAAATTGAAGAAATGGTAAGAATAGGATCAAGTTGTCATGTGAGAAGAGATTATGATTCCAATGTAGTGGCAATAATGCATGTTTGTTTTGAAATTCTGGAAACTTTCAATGTATAATTAATTAATGTTTGATTCAAAATTAACTCATTAATTCTTCAGCTTCAGCTATAAACGTGCTTCTTAAGACGCGTGACACTAATTATTATTTTAATTCATACTACTATAATTATTAAAAAAGGGTTTACGTATGCAAATCATCATCTGAAAAAGTATAATTTGCCTGAGTAGTTAGGTGGCAATTGCATACTTGGGCATAAAGGAAGCTTCCTCATTAATTAATCACCATGTTATTCCTTAATATAGTAAATTAAATTAATTAATAACCCAAATTAACCCTATAGTAGACTATATCATCATGTCATTTGGGAAATTAATACAATGATAGTGTTGATTGGAGGAATTGTTTTTAGAACATTAAGATCCAATCTCAGATGAACATAAGGATAAGATGGAATCTTGACTTTAACCCCACATAACATTCAATCAAAAGTCTTACTTAACATGCAACTTTAAACCTTGTTTAATGGTCAACCAATCTTTATCCACTTTTCTCGTACACATTCTCATTTCTGTATAAAGATTCTTACAATTCGATGTAAATTGTAGCACTCTATAAATCTTTTTAATTAGTATCTAGTGTATAACTGTATCCGAATCACCACTGTTATATTTAAATCTATTAAATTTAAATCTAAATTTTTTTGGAGTTTTCATTCTATAGATTTTAATAAGTCTAGATTTAACAGTAAATGATAAATGATGAAACTGATAATTGATGATAAAACAAATTCCAATTTTAAAAAAAAGACAATTCAAGCTTTTATTCGATAACTGTTAACTTTTTATATGTTAAATTAAAAATAAAAGTATAATTTCTATTTAAATTTATTTATTTTCATGTATGATATATATTTACCTTACATGTATACATATTATAAATTATAAAATTTTAAGAAGGCATAGTCTCATATTGTAAATTGATAATTATTAAGTAAGGTTTTATACATATTTTTTTTTCAAATATACCATCTAAGATATAAAATTTAAAAATATATTCTAATAAAATAAAATAATATATTTCTTATTTGCAACTAGCTTAGTTATTAATCATATTATTCAACTATATATTTATTATTTTATAGATATTTATTTATTTATTAAAAATATAATTGTGATCAATAAATTTTGAGAAGAGTAGTATAGTCTAATTAAATAAAAAATAAATAAAACTCAGTCCCTTATCAAGAATAAAAAAAATAGCTACCAATTAAGGTCCGTTTGATATATTGTAATGAATATTGTAATGGAATGTCCATTACAATGAATGATTAGTCTATTGTTTTTATCGCAATTTAATCGCAATTACATCACTCTAATGGAGATTACATAAAAAAAGTATGAATTCCTATTACGACTAGTCCAAATATATATTTTTATTATTTATATTTATTACCCACAATTCTTATTAAACGGTAAAACATAAAATGAGAAAAACATGAAAAATATGAAGAACGGGAAAAATGTGAAAACGGAAAAACACGAAAACACGAAAAATAGAAAAAAGAGAAAATATAAAAAACGAGAAAAAATATGAAATACGAAAAACAAAAAAATGAGAAAAACACAAAAGATGGGGAAACCATGAAAATGGAAAAGACGTAAAAAAACACGAAAAATGCAAAAAACACAAAAACGCGAAAACGGGGAAAACGAACAAAAATTAACAAGTTTTTTACCATCATATATGGATGATGTTCCCATACATATGAAAGTTTGAGAATAATTGAAGTTTCTAATTATATTTGACGAAATAAATATAAGTATTGTAATAATAATTACATTTCACACAAAAAAAAAATTAAATTTGAGAACCAAACATTATAGTGGAATTATTATTCCATTCCATTACAATATTAATACATTACATCGTACTAAACGATACCTAAATGTTTTAGAATTAACAATTGTTAAATACAGAAACAAGTGACGATAGTTATTTTTCAAATTTAACAAAATATATGATTTTTATTAATTGTTTGGAATAAAATAACTATTGACTACCTCTCAACCTAAACTAACTGCCTCTAATTAAGAATTGTTATGAGAATTGATACGAGAAATTACTATGTCATCTGAAGAGGTTTCTCTAGTCCCTAAAATAATATTGAAAGATGATTAATACGAGGTCCTTGACAGACGATCCCACTTTAATACTTAAATTTGCATGGTATATGATAGAGTATCAAGCAATTGAGAGTAGTTGCGATAGATTAGTGCGTATGTACCTTGACTTGTAAAGTCGTATTCATATTTATAGGGAGCTCAATGGTAAAACCGTCCCTCTCCTTAGCTTTCATGGAGGACATATCAGCTCCTAAGTGGTGGAGGTATTTAAAGTAATTAGTAATATACCTAACTTGAGAATCCTTAATCTTAGGCATAATTGAGATCTTGATCGAGGAGGATTCAGAGAACATTTTATTAGTCTATGTGTCACGAGGAGTTTTTATTCCCGTTTAGTTTAATTTGATAATTCTCTTTGCTTCGGACGTCCATATAGGTTTAGGATGAGGACATGTGGATCCTGATGTCTTCCAAATGATATCAGATGTCCCTCATTTTGATTCTCGAAGGTCTTTAAGGTTTCGACTTTCCGGACATTCTTAGGAGTCCTGTTATGGTTTGTGAAAAATGGTTTGACATTTCGTAGGTACCTTTTTTTGTCTGAAGGTTATGTTCCAAATGACTTTGCTAGTATGTGTCACATATTATCCTTTATCTTCGGGATAGGTGAGACGTTGTGTCGCGTGCTCTAAGAGTGACATCATCCTTCAATAGGCGTGCAGTTTTTCGCAGTGATCATTTTTTGTTGTTACATAACTCTATTGACTGGTCTTTAAAGAGCATACCGTATGTATGGTGATGGCGAGCTTTCACCTACACCTTCCAAATTCTCTATATAAAGCGAATTAAGGTCATAAATTTCTTTCATGGCAACCTCTGCATTTCTTCCAACACTCTAAGCTTTTCATCTTTTCTCATCAACCTATAATTGTTCTTTCTTCCCCAAACTTTTCTTTTTGTTGTATAGAATTTTTTAAGTGCAAAAAATCTCACAAACCCCAAATATTTATAAACCTTTATCCAACATCATCTAGTGATATTAAGGCCATGCCTCCATGGAAACAGACCAAGAAGGAAACTGATAAGGGCAAGAAAGTAAACGTTCAGAAGAAGCATAACCTGAAAGCTTGGGATCAAGTATCTATCTTGATGGTTTCCTAGTTGGTGGCTCTGTCAGTCAAATTTGCTTGTCTTAGTGACATGGAGATGCACCTGCCTAGCTTTGGCAAACATGTTGATGATGGACTCTGAAAAGATGATGAAGCTTTCATAGAGTTTGCATCCAACTTTGACCTATTGTGTGAGGTTTCCCACTGCGTCTCCCATCGTAGCCATTTTTGGAAAAGTTTCATCTGTGTCCATGTCAGTTGGCCCCCAATGCCTAGGTGGGACTATTTGCACTGAATAATATTTGGTCTGATCTAGATCTCATCCTGAATGGAGAAGTTCTTTGCTAGTTCTTAAAGCCCTTGAGGATAAAAGGGGAAGATTTTTATTACTCGAGTCATAAGAATCAATCTTCTTTGCTTCAACGACCTTCCCTCCTGTCAGGTAAGGTAGATTGTATAAACAGTTTTTAGGACAAACGGTTAGGAAGATGAGATACTATTAATTTAAGGATGAGATACTAAAGTAAACTGGAGCTTGATGTGTAGCTTACTGCAGTAGGTTAGGAAGACCTAACAATCAAATTGTTTGTTGTTGTTTACTATTATAGTATGGAGATTTCGTACCTATTGAGTATGGAGTGTTATGTGAAGTTAATTATCCGGGCAGATGTTATAGTAGAGACGACTTCAGCCTCGACCTATTTAGTAAAGTGCGGCCACGATAAGATATTTTCTCTAATATCACACTTAGGGTAAGGGACCCACTATGTCAATACCCCATATTGCAAATGGAAATGCTGGGTGGATAACTTTCCTTACTACTAGAAGAGTTTTAATATAGGGTAGGTATACTTGGCAAGGTTTGCATTTGTTGAAAACAATCAGTTGCATCTTGCGTCATTTTGGGGTAATAAAAACCCTACAATTGAGTTTTCTCACCAAAGTGTATTTTTTCATTGTGGCTGCTGCAAACACCTTCTTTTCTTCGAGTATATATTTGGCACCTTTGAAGCCGACATTTAGGCCAAGGGTGACTAAAAGACCTTTAGTAGAGAATGCCATCTATTACAGCATAACGACCAAACTTCTAAATGATTAAAACTTAATTCATAGAAAATTACGATATTATCCTTCATTCTAATCCTTTTTATCTTCCTTTTGTTTAGATGAATCTCAAAACACTGATTTATGAATTATCAAGGAAACTAGGGACCTGAATGGGAATATACCGGACAGTTAGAACTGTCAGATGTGGTAGGATAGTACGGAAGGAGAGAAATGAAAATTCTGACTGCTTTTTAGTGGGAATTTTGCAATAGGGCGAATGAACACTAGTTATTTTGGTAGTGATGTCGGCGACCTTTAATTTTAGGGCATCCCCTTTTGAGGGGTACAAAATAATACATTATGGTATTGCTGCGATATACTTTTACCAACAACTGTTTATATTTCTATTTTTATGTCATTTAGCATCATCTTCCTCATTTGTCATTTCTTATCTTGCAAGTATCCATTTATGAGCTCTTTGGACTACACATTATGGTCTTAGTTGATAAAACTATGAGTGAGTTAGGCTAAGTGAAGGAGAAGGGCGAAAACTATTTTATCCAACTTCTAGGTATTGGGTAATATATCTGTTGGGTTTTCCTTTACTTGTTTGAATTGAAGATTTTGTTGCAAACAAATCTAAATTCCATGTTATAAATTTAGAGATAAATGTTAATATGGTATACAATCTTGAAGCAGTCAATTTAATTTCTGATAAAAGGGCTATGTGCTTAGGGGGCCAGAATTTAGTCAAGGCAATTAGAAGGATTTGCTTCTCTTTCGATAGTATCAACTTCTGCCATGTTTACAGAGAGCAGAATCGGGTGGCAGATCGGCTTGCTACAGAAGGCCATGAGAGGGCTTTGGGCATCTCGATTTTCTCATCTCCCCCTAATTTCCTTTTGTCTTTTCTTTCGAAAGATAATGTGGGAGTTAGCTTTTCTAGACTAATCCCGAGCTAACTTGTTGTGGCATTTTGTTTTTTCCTTCTTTTCCCTACCAAAAAAAAAGGATGAATGCTTAGGTATTAGAAAGATATTTCAATACTTGATATTGTTAGGTCCCTCTTAGGATTTGAGAAGGTTTAAGAGGAATCCCAGGGTATGCTTGCATTTAAATGTGTTGCATTAGATTTAGAGATAAACATGGGAACACACTTCCGTTGAGACATAACCAAACCCATAAGTGAAATGAATCGTAATCACCTAAATGTTGGCTCATAAGTTTAAGGTCAATGAAGTCAATATATAAGAACCACTTGTCGTTGAACCAGTACCACATTTGATAACCATGGGGCATATTGTATGGCCTCAATGTGATCACAAATGATCAATTTATCAACCTATGCCTTTATGGCCTTTTTCCTTTTGGGCCTATATCAAGACACACGTCTAGAGTGTGCGTCATAACCTCCAATGATACTCATATGATATCCTTTGGGAACCATGCGAAGGTGGAGATGTTCTTTTTTAAGGTTTCAACTATATTTTCCTTTGGCGCTACTGGTTTTCTTTTATAATTTTTGTTGGCTTTCATTCGACTATCTAGAATGTCTTGATCTTTCCTATGCACTCCATTCACTCTCTTTCCCTCCCGGATTTCCATATCAATAGGCTTCATCTAGAGTGAGGCCATGCATGTTTCCTTAGCAATTACTTGGTTGCCTTGAGCTATCACCATTCCTTCCACCGTAGGTATCTTCCATGCCAAGTGGAAAATAGAGAGGCTCCGATTAATTCCAAAAGTAAGGGCCTCCCTATGATGATGTTGTATGGCAGTACAATATCAACTATGAGGAATTCTCCCCTGGCTTTACATTTTGGGTGTTCATCACCGATTTCCACTCTTAGTCTGATGCTACATAGGAAAGGAACCATATGGCCTCTGATGCCAACTAGAGGAGATAAAGTTAAGACACATCTTTTCAAGTCTTTATTTAGAGCTTTATAAGCTTTACGAGTGATGATATTTGTGGAACTTCACATCAATGAATATAATGTGGACAATGAAATTTTCAATGATCGTGTCGATCACTAAGGCATCATCATGAGCTTGCTTTGGGGTATTTTTTTAATTTTCTGAATCAAAACTTAGAGGTAAACTCTTGTAGCTGCTACCTATCTTCGTAAGCCCTCTTTCTCTTCATTGTGAAATATCCAAGTGGTCCTTCAACAATCACATTGATAACCCCTTAGGGAGCATGGTTTTTAGTCAGAGACTTCTTCCTTTCGGTTGTATGTGGCTTTATGGATTTCTATAAAAAAAAGGCCAAGCATCACTCTTTCAGCCATTTTATCAAGTTCAGTTACTAGCTTCATGCGGTCTTTTTAGTGTCATGACCTTTACTCTTGTGAAAGTCACATTAGGCCCCATAGTTTCGGTGCTCTATTTTTTTTAAGCTTTGGTGGCTAGTCAATTCGGTGTTGGTTCTTCTTTACCCAATATAAAACCTCTATTTGAGGGGAATTGAGGAGTACGAAATTTCATTCAGGTTGTTGCTTTTGTCTCCCTGATCCCTGTCTATGTTCCCTTTGTGGTGCTACTTAGAAATTTTTCCCGAGCTCGATGATTTTTGGTGCTGTAGATTTTTAGCACATAATTAAGTCTGTGGTTGTTCCATTTGATGAAATCTCTAGCATGTTTCATTAAGTCTGGGAATCTTTTGGGTTGTCACGTTGTTAATGAAGGAAAATAGACAAAAATAGACAAGGCTAGGCACATCAGAATAATAAAATTTTATCTATTTTCCTTTTCCAAGATTTGTTAATCGTTATTTCATACAAAGAGGGATAGAGGGAAATACCTTTTATGACGAACTATCTACAGTTGCAAATAAAGTACCCACAACTCTTAATCCATGTATCACGAACCACAATCACAACAGAAAAGTAAAGTGATTAGTAAACAACCAATGAATAGCAATCTAAGTTGATTGCCTCTAAAGGAATCGACACGAGATCAAAGAGAGAGTAAAGAAGAGAGTAATTTAGCCAGGATGATTTCGGAACAATTTCTTAGCCTCTTGATTATATGTTGGCCGAAATTTACAAAGGGAAGGGTCTATTTATAGGCTTCTCAAATCCTAACCCTAGTTGTATTAGTTAATTAATTAATTAGAATCCTATTCGGAATAGAATTACTAATTAGATAATTAAATAAATACTTATTATTATCTTAATGATATCTAAATATATTTAGATAATAAATCTAATCCAATTAGTTATTAATTTAAGTTAGGGATAATTAATTAGAGTTATAATCACATTAAAACTTCTAATTAATAGTATCAGATAAGCCTATAATTTAATTCACAATTATAATCTAATTATAATTATTAGTTAAACTATTTTATCCCTAAATCTACTATAAATTTCGGCCCACCTAGTGTATCCCACTAAATTACAATTCAGTCATCTGGTTCCAAGCCCCATGTGCGACCCATTAGGTTCTTATTGCTACTAGCTGTATATATCTTTTTGGAATTAATTCATCCTGATTAATTTCAACTTATATATAACGGAATGACTTCGCGAGCTGTCACTGGCAGAACCTAAGACATTCCCCCAGTGCAATAAGAAGCCAGGTTGAATACTGATGTTTACCTTTCCGCTTTAGGTCTAGTATAATTCGATCCTTCATCAATTATATCCTTTAGACAATTCTTATAACAACGGAACATGTCAAGGTTACATAAACGAAGAGTATGTTTTACTTGTCCAGGTGGAATTAACTCTGAAAGATAAGTTAAGTGAAATCTCCATTTCTACTCTTAACTCTATCACCTTGCAAGGATTTCAGTCAATTCACCACAAATGGCCTTTTGGATATATCTCCCATTTATCAGGAGTGACGGATGCTCAATCTATCATTAACTATTCTACAATTACTTTATGTGATACCCAACCATGCTCTCACACACCCCAGGGCCTCCCCTGTAGTGGATCGTGCTCGCACAGAATCAAAGCATTACACTCCATAATCCAGAATCACTAATTAATTATTGTTTGAGTCTGAGGATTACTTATACCTACTAATACCAATGAGATGAACAGTTGACACTTAGATAAATCTATCCATACTATTATCTCAAGTCAGGTCCTAATCCTAATAAACTCCTTCACTTGATCCATGTAACTGTCTAGATATCTCCATATCTAAAGCTTGTGAGATCAGCTCTCTGTCTCGACAGAAAACACTGTTACATGCAAGTCTCAACAGTAATATGCCAACCCCTTTAACACATTACTTGACTTGGGTTGATTTTAAGTTTATTAACTTATTATAAAGTATAGTCTCACTTCATGCTTGTATGAACACTTTATAATTACTTTAAATAAACTTGGGATTACTTTTCTTGTAAAAGATTATTGCCTTGGTATATAGTTTTAGTTATGATATATCTGATTAAAACAAATGATTTAAATAAACAATTTATTCATTAATACTTATATCCTAAAACAATTGTCTTATATACCATAAACCCCAACAGTTAACTCTTGGGATAAGGCACTACGACTATTCGCTTTCATTGTATAGACAGCCGCATCTATAGATCTGGATGGAAACATTTTGAAACCTCCACCTATTCCCGAAGATATTCTTTCGGCTCTTGGACTAGGTAGTTGTGGTCCTGGATAGTTTTATTTTCAAGAATGGAGGTGATAAAGTGTTGAGCAACTGCACTAGCCATTTTATTGAAAGATCTAATGGATCCGTGAGGTAGTTACTGTTGAAACACCTTTCCACAAGATTTTGATTTGACAAAATCATCCATGATTAAGAGGAAATTAAATTTAAATGCTTTGATTTAATTGTACTAATGTGTTTGTTCAATATTGAGTGCAAAAATATATATATAAAGTAAGACTGGTCAGAAGTCAGCATAAGCCAAAAGCTGAGTGGAACGGAACTCAGCATGAAAGGATAGAAGCTGAGTAAAGTAGAACTCAGCATCAGAAGCTTCTTTCAAAGTTGCCAGAACGAAGCTGACTAAATTAGAAGACTCCTTCAGAATTGAATAAACAAGAACGGAGCTGACTAAGAAGGAACTCAGCATAGAAGTTGAACATTCGAAGATAACGGATGAAGCTGAGTGACAGTCAGGACAGCATGAAAGATCCGTTCACTAAAGGACAAAGTCTGCCAATCTTCTGCACCAATAATTGAAGCCTCGAAAGCACACAGAAGACTAATTCCAAGAATCATGGGTCTGTGGATTATTGGTAAAAGACAACTGGCATAAAAAGACAAGTCTGATGCAAGAAGACAAAACCTGACGCCTGAAGAAAACAGAAGAAGGGAATGGCGGAACAGTCTGAAGCTGACCAGAAGCTGTCTCCTAAAAGAGCCATTTTGGATACAACGGCTAAACCAATTCAAAATGATCCAATCTTCAGAAATTAATCTATAAAAGGACAATGAGAGTTCTTGGATCATTTGCCGAAGTATCAAAAGAAAAATACAAGAGAGAAAATCTTGAAAGCACTCAAATACAAAAAGATCTTACACCAACTTTTCTATTCTCTGTGTAAATGCTAGATTGATTGTTTTGGAATCATCTAAAGTGTTCTTTAGTTAAAAAAAAGGAACAAGTGTGTGATCAATAGGAATATTGAGAGTGTTGAGCTGAGTACTTGGTTGTAAGTATTCAGTGGTAGAAAAATCTAAGTGCTGGGTTGTAGTACTTAGTAGGAGCTGAGTAGACGAATAGAGGACGTACTCTTGCATACTCACTGCCTTGTAAAGGGTTTGTGCTCTACCTTGAAAGAGCTCAGTATTGGATTGAAAATCCCAGGAGGAACTGGGGACTGGACGTAGGCAGAGAGGCCGAACCAGGATAAGTCGTGCTGAGTAACTTCTAAACTCCCTCTCTCAATATATATATATATATATATATATATATATATATATATATATATATATATATGTGCATGTGTTGCTTGTTGTATTTACTCAGCTTATAAATTGTTAAAACTGAAACCGAGTAAATCTGAGTGCTAAGTTGGAAGCTGACCTTTCAAGTGTCAATTCCCAACTCTCAAGTCAAGCAGTCTTAGTCAGCATAGAACTAAAACTGTCTGACTAATCAAACGCCCGTACTGACCAACACGCTGAGTTATCAAACTCTTAAAACAACATTAAGTCAGCACAATTAAAAGCGAAAAAGTTACATTAGTTCCTAACCCCCCTGTTAAGCCCAAAATATACCTAAAATATCATTAACATTTACATCATTTTTATTACGAATTTGTGTTATTTATATCTGTTTAGATTACTTTTACTTTCGAATATCTTTCTTTCTTGCAAGGTACTTGAATATTTGGTAAAATCCAAATAGGAACGAAAAAGGATCTAAAACAGAAGAAAAGCCCTACAAAAGGAGTCAAAGACGACGTAAATCGAAAGCGCCAAGTCGAGGACATGAACGAAAGCAAGAAGTAAGAAAACCTGCTGGGCCGCGACAGTGGATCCCAGACCTGCGGCCGTGACACGCGTAGTATAACCTTTTCTCCCCTTCGTCCGTCGCTCAGCTCAGTGCTACGTCATTCACGGTCGCGGATTACTATCCTCGGTAAGTGCAGAAATTCACCAAGAGCATTTAACACATGCTGAAAATCTAAGAAACGCGTTGGTTCAAGTGGATAAAGACGTCCTTTCACAACGGACACGACTCTTAACCAACGGATACATCACTTCAAACACAACCCTTCAACATCTATAAATAAAGAGTTGATGTTGAGAAAAAGTGTAATGAAATACTATAATATAGATATAGAAATCAGAGCGTAGAACTCATGTCGAAGTTCTAAGTAAAAACATTTCGAGAGTTAGAAATTAGATTCTGTACAAAACAAGATGAGGTACACATATTGTTTATAGTTTAATTACAACTCAGTAGCGTTTAGACATTGTTCCAGTTTTAGTTTGCATCATGGTAGTGGCCGACCAAATCCCTATTACGAAGTTACAGCGAGAAGATTGAGTAAAGTGTTCGCCCCCGAGCCTGACAACCTCCTAGGAAACCCAAGGAAGCGGAACCGATCAAGCCCTTCACTTGCACGCCCTCGAAGAACTCGATGCTCCTTATTCTCTGTAAACTTGTATCAATTTATATTTCATCTAATAAAGTCCGTTCTATTCGACAAATCGTTATACAGCACTTATGGTAACCAATCCAATATAAGTGAGGCTGGTGTTTTCATTAATATGCACTTGAATTCAAAATCATTACAAGGAAACTTTGTTGAACACTTAGGCAAATTATCATCTCGAAAGAGTGTTAATTTGAGTAAGGGCAACTATCCCGAAAGGGTTTTGTCGCGTTCAAAGCCAATTAATTAGAGGTTCCGTCATTTATTTCATCATCATAATAATACAAAGTTTAAGTTGTTTTCTTTGCTTAATGCAAATGAACAAATTCATTCATTTTTCTAATAAGTTCTAAATGTTCATGTTTTGTAAAATTCATCCTTAAAATCAGAAGATCTTTCTAACAATCGATTTATTCTAAATACATAATCTTATTCCAGCATTTTCAAATACTCAAAGTTCACAAATTCAATCAAATAAATTTCCTAAATTCAATTAATCCAATTTTCACTTTTCATTTACATTTAATAATAAATCCAACAAGTTCGAAATTAATAATTCAAAAATAAGTTTTTCGTTAAAAAACGTATCCCTGTGGGATCGATATTTTTATTACTACAAGCGAAACCGTGCACTTGCGGAAATCGCTCAACAAGTTTTTGGCGCCGTTGCCGGGGATACGCCAAAATTTTTGACAAATTTTTATTTTTTGTATTTTATTTTCGAATATAGGTTTATACATTATTTTTATACAATTTTTATATTTTATTTATTTTTCAGTTTATATAACACATTTTGTTTTCAATTTTGTTTTGAAGGTAGTTTGGCTCGTGTAACAATTTCAAGTTCATGCGCAGTTCGCGAAATTCGGGCACGCCACCAGATCCTTTTGATCCAGAAATTGAAAGAACACTTAAGAAAAACAACAAAAACAACAAAAACAACAAAAACAAAGACAAAACACCCTTAAAAACTAAAGTAGACCAGCCAGAAATCATGGCCGATCCACCGACACTTATGGATTATGCTAGGCCAGGAATGGCCGGTGTAACTAATAGTGTAGTTAGACCCCGTATAAACGCAAATCAATTTGAAATTAAGCCTGCTTTGCTTAATATGTTGCAAAACAACGTAACGTTTTACGGATTGCCTAACGAAAACCCTAATGCACATTTGACAAATTTCTTAGAAATTTGTGACACTTTTAAAAATTACTGATGTAACAGCCGAAGCAATCAAACTTCGCCTCTTTCCTTTCACTTTGAAGGATGAGGCAAAAATTTGGTTAACTTCTATGCCTGCTGCAACATTTGAAACTTGGGACCAATTAGCCCAAGCATTTTTACAAAAATATTTTCCCTTAGCAAAAACCGCAAGAGTCATCAAAGAGTTGACATCTTTTACACAAAATGATAATGAAACTCTTTATGAAGCTTGGGAACGTTTTAAAGAACTTCAACGTTTATGCCCACACCACCAATTGCCAGATGCACTTTTAATGCAGACATTCTATAATGGATTAAATCCTACGACTAGAGGTTCATTAGATGCTATGTCTGGAGGGTTATTTATGAAGAAGACGTCCGCCCAAGCAAGAGAACTTTTGGAGGAAATGGCAATCAACATCAGTATGTGGCCCGCAGAGCGTGGACATATACCAACGGCGAAACCATCATCCTCATGTACATCATCGGTTAAAGGTGTAATGAATCTTGATCCTGTAGCAACGTTACAAGCCCAATTTTCTGCCTTATCGCACAAAATTGATAAATTTATGGCACCATGCGATCCTAATGATCCGATCCAGAGAGACATTGATTACGAAGGTATGAATGAGATAGAACAGGTAAATTTTGTCCAAGGATAAAACCAAACTACTAATCCTTATTCTAATACTTATAATCCTGGATGGAGAAATCATCCTAACTTTAACTGGAAAGATGGTAATAATAATAATAATGCAAATGCTAATCAATATCGTATAAATAATTATCAAAATCAAACAAGAGATACGATTAGCACTTTATCTTCAAAAATCGACAAATTTATAGATGCTATGAATGGAAAGGTAAGTAATCAAGACGATGGTTTTAAACGGATCGAAAATAAATTCGATCAGCTTATCAAAAACTAATCATCTAGCATCCATAATTTGGAGGTTCAAATTGGACAACTTGCTAAATCAATTCCATCCCGCAAAGAGGGAAGTCTTCCCAGCCAAACGGAAGAAAATCCGAAAGAGCATGTTAAGGCTATCACTCTTCGTTCGGGGAAAAACTACTTAGGTCCGAAAATGCTCGGAAATTCACTTTACCTGGAAATGATTCACCACAATCCAAAGAAGATACATTAAAACAAAAAGATACGCCAATTGACTCTAATCCAAAACCTTTTGTACCAAAGCCACCTTTTCCACACAGGGTCCGAAATAAGGACCATGATAAACAACTTTTATCATTTTTAGACAAACTTAAAAATTTGCATATAAATTTAACATTCATGGATGCAATTACGCAAATTCCTAATTATGGAAAATTCTTGAAAGATTTAATTTCAAAAAAGATTAGTTGGGAAGGAATTTCATCCATTTCACTTTCTGAAGAATGTAGTTCGATAGTATCAAGCAAATTACCTACTAAACTCAAAGATCCCGGATGCTTTACCATTCCGTGTACTTTGGGAAATATGGAATTCCCAAGCTGTCTTTGCGATTTAGGAGCTAGTATAAACTTGATGCCATTGTCTATTTTTGAGAAATTAGGATTAGAAGAAGACATCAAGCGTACCAATATGGTTTTGCAATTAGCGGATCAATCCACTAAAAGACCATATGGTATAATTGAAGACGTTTTGGTAAAAGTTGACAAATTTATTTTTCCTACTGATTTTGTTATCTTAGATTTTGCTTATGATGCTAATTGTCCGCTAATCTTTGGTAGACCATTCATGAACACGGGACGTGCTCTAGTTGATGTGTCGGAAGGAAAAGTAGTTTTACGAATAGGTGACGATAAGATCGAGTTCGATATGAATCAAGCGATGAAATATCCTATGGAGGATTTCGCTTGTATGAAGCTTGATTTAATTGAAGAATGTGTTAATGACATTGTTCAAAGAGAAGAAATAATAGAACCTATAATGGGTGAAGAATTAGAAGATAAGGACCCAGAGCCTTTGATTCGAGAAGATGGACCAGTTCCGCCTTCAGTAATAGTTCCACCTAAATTAGAACTTAAAGAACTACCAAACCATCTGAGATACACTTTCCTAGGCGGAAGTGACACTCTACCTATAATCATCTCTAACAAATTAACAGAAAATCAAGAAGAAAAATTGAAAGAAGTTGTTAGAAATAGAATAGGAAGTATGGGATGGCAGATTTCAGATTTAAAAGGGATTAATCCTAGTATTGTAATGCATAGGATTCACTTAGAAGAAGATAAGCCACCTAAAGCGGATAGACAAAGACGTTTAAATCCGAACATGAAAGAAGTAGTCAAAAATGAGATTACTAAACTTTTAGACAATGGAATCATTTATCCTATTTCGGATAGTGAATGGGTTAGTCCAATCCATTGTGTACCCAAAAAGGGAGGTATAACTGTAGTAAGGAATGATGAAGGTGAATTAATACCTACACGAACCACCACCGGTTGGAGGGTTTGTATAGATTATAGGAACCTAAATAAGGCAACTAGGAAAGATCATTTTCCTTTACCTTTCATCGATCAAATGATCGAAAGGATAGCCGGTCATGCATTTTATTGTTTTCTTGATGGTTATTCCGGATTCTTTCAAATATATATTTACCCGGATGACCAAGATAAAACAACCTTCACATGTCCTTATGGAACATTTGCATATAGAAGAATGCCTTTTGGTTTATGTAATGTACCAGCAACTTTTCAACGTTGCATGACTGCAATTTTTAATGATTTCATCGAAGATATCATGGAAGTATTTATGGATGATTTTTCAGTTTATGGAGATTCTTTTGATGCATGTTTAAAAAACTTAGATAGAGTTCTTTCTAGATGCGAAGAAACGAATTTGGTATTAAATTGGGAAAAATGTCATTTCATGGTCGACGAAGGAATTGTTTTAGGTCATAAAATATCTAAAAAGGGATTAGAAGTGGATAGAGCAAAAAGTTCAGTAATAGAAAAATTACCCCCACCAACAACTGTCAAGGGAGTAAGATCTTTTCTAGGACATGCAGGTTTTTACAAAAGATTTATAAAAAACTTTTCTGTGATTTCCAAACCACTTACTAATTTACTTATGAAGGATTCAACCTTCGACTTTAATGAAGATTGTATTAAAGCTTTTGAAACATTGAAAACAGCCTTAGTCAGTGCGCCCATAATTGCTAAACCCGATTGGGATTTGCCTTTTGAAATCATGTGTGATGCAAGTGACCTAGCAGTAGGATGTGTTTTAGGTCAAAGAAAGGATAAAAAATTACATGTTATTTATTATGCAAGTCATACATTGTCCGGTGCATAATTAAATTACACAACAACAGAAAAAGAGATGTTAGCCGTAGTATTTGCATGTGATAAGTTTAGGTCATACTTGTTAGGATCTAAAGTTATTATTTATACAGATCACGCAGCTTTACGTTATCTGTTTGCTAAGAAAGATGCAAAACCGCGTCTGATTAGATGGGTTTTGTTGTTACAAGAATTTGATATGGAAATTAAAGACAAAAAGGGGGTAGAAAACCTTGTCGCCGATCATCTATCGAGACTAGAAGATGAAAACGGTCCTATAGGTGAAACTGTCGGTATACGAGATGATTTCCCCGATGAACATCTCTATCATGTAGAAAGTATCATGTCACCATGGTATGCAGATTTTGCTAATTATCTTGCAACCGATATCGTTCCGGAAGGATTATCTCCCCAACAGAGGAAGAAATTTTTCTTCGATATTAAACAATATTTTTGGGAAGATCCCTTTCTATTCAAATCATGTGGTGACGGGATAATTAGGAGATGTGTTGGAGAAAATGAATATGAATCTATAATAACAGAATGTCATTCCAGCTCGTATGGAGGACATAATGGAGTTAATAAAATGGTAGCTAAAATATTAGAATGTGGTTTCTTTTGGCCTACAATGTTTAAGGACGTTGGTTCATTTATTACTCGTTGTGATAAATGCCAAAGAACGGGAAATTTAGGAAGGAAAGATGAGATGCCCCTCACAAACGTGTTGGAAGTTGAAATCTTCGACATGTGGGGAATTGATTTCATGGGACCTTTTCCGCCTTCCAATGGTAAAACTTACATATTAGTAGCCGTTGATTATGTTTCGAAGTGGGTTGAAGCAATTGCAACCCCTACGAATGATTCTAAAGTAGTTATTACTTTTCTTGACGATATATTTTGTAGATTCGGTTGTCCTAGATACGTTGTTAGTGATGGCGGTACCCATTTCATAAATCGAAATTTTGATATGCTTATGAAAAAATATGGAGTACGCCACCGCGTGTCAACGCCATACCATCCTCAGTCAAATGGTCAGGCGGAGATCTCAAATAGAGAACTCAAATGGATTCTAGAGAAAACTGTTTCGTCATCAAGAAAAGATTGGTCACAAAAACTCAATAATGCGCTATGGGCATACCGTACTGCATTTAAGTCACCAATAGGAATGACTCCATATCGTTTAGTCTATGGAAAAGCATGTCATTTACCAGTTGAATTAGAACATAAAGCCTATTGGGCTATTAAAAAACTTAATTTTGATTTACAACAAGCAGGAAAGAAACGTTTGCTCAATTTGAATGAGTTAAATGAGTTACGTCATTTATCATATGAGAATGCAAGGATTTATAAAGAGAAAGTGAAAAAATGGCACGATGCCAAAATCAAAGTCAAACACTTTAATGTTGGGTATAAGGTGTTGTTGTTTAATTCACGGCTTCGTATATTTCCAGGAAAACTTAAGTCCAGATGGGCCGGACCGTATTTAGTCGTCAAAACGTTCGACTATGGTTCTTTGGAACTTGAGGAAACCAATGGTAATCGTTTTAAAGTTAACGGTAATCGATGTAAAATCTATTACGAAAACATCTCTGAAATAGGAACTAATTTCGGAACAAGATTTCCTGACATATAAATCATTTTATTTTTTCTAATAGTTAGTTTTTTATTTTTATTTATTTTTTTATTTTATTTTGTTTTAGATTATATCATTTTATTAGAATTTTAGATATATAAAAAAATATATTCAAGTCATGATTTTAATTAATTTTTAGGAATTTCATGAGAATTAGAAGAAATTCAGTGATTCTCAGTTGAGAATTTGAAATTCTCAGTTGAGGATTCACATATATAGAATTCTTAAGGAGGTAAGAAATTTCTGAACTTATAGAGAATTTAAAATTCTCAGTTGAGAATTTGGGTATAACTAGCAGCCAGGAAAATTTCTGGACTTGTAGAGGATTTCAGATTCTCAGTTGAGAATTCTGATTAAAAATTGAAAGGATAATTTCTGAACTTACCGAGGATGAGGATTCTCGGTAGAGGATCAGAAATTTGGAGTTTTGACAACTGATTTCCGCAGGGAAATCAGCGTGCCGCGACCGCGGGTCAGAATCCTCGGTCGCGACACGGGGAAATTATGCCCAAATTAACCCTTTTTTCCAGCAGATGCAACTATTCGGAAACGAAAAATTGAGTTTTTTCATTTTTAAGAGGTTTGTTTCATGCCTTTTCATTTCAAAAACAACACCTCTTTTTATCCTAGGATTTTATAAATAGGTTCTAGAAGTTCAGTTTTCTGTCACTTTCTTTTCATCTCTATCAGAACAATTCTCTGATTTTCTTACCATTTCAACAATCCAGAAATTAAGTTCAGACCCTTTCTTCCTTACTCATTCCAAACATCATGGCTTCCTCAAGAACTTCATCTAAGAAAGTTATTGCTTCACGCAATAAACATACTGATATATCAGAGCGTTATGGATGTAACTTTCCTATCTTCAATCATGAAGAGGGAAGGCGCTTCTTGAGGCTCCGATACACATTCTTTGTCGGAATGCTATACATGGATGACTTTCTTAACGATCAGTTGGGAATTAAAGATGATATGAGTCGCTACATGGAGCGATTAGGATGGACCAGATTTGTTGATATGAAGTTTCCTATAATTGGAGACTGGATATTAGAGTTCTTCTGTACAGTGCATTTTGTTAACAAACGTCGGGTGCGTCTCAGTTTTCGTCGGGATGGCAAAACTTTCACTTTTGGATATCCTGAATTGCATGCTTGGTTTGGTTTTCCCTTGAAGGATACTACCAAACGTCATCATGGAAGAGATATGACGTCTACTGATATTTGGCGAATGCTCACCGGTATCTGGCCTTTCCACTCAAAACTTGCCTATAATAAGTCTTTCTATTCCAACTCTATACTATATTTGCATAAGTTTCTGAGTCACAGCCTGTTCGGTCGCACGTTCAGTAGTGTCATCCAAGAATCTGATCTTTATGTCCTTGGCGATATATTTCAAGGCAACGTGGTTGATTCTTCAAAAATTCTGATGGAGGGTCTTGTTGCCGCATCCAGATCCAAGGCTAAGAAGGTTGGGTTCGGGAATATTATATGTGGAATAATTCTAGGGACCAAGGGAAGTATTTCTGTTCCTTGGAGTGATGCAGAATCTTTCCCGATGCTAGACTATGAATTTTTAGAATTTGAAGGTCTAGTGAAGCGAGTTTTTCGATCATGACCAAATTTTCTTTCTGCACAAGAACGTCAAGCCTTCGTGCAGTTGAAAATAGAACGATATAGGGCTAAGAAAATCCCGATTGAAGGGGACGAATTTTTAGCATAGCTTGTGTTTTGTTTGTTTGTAAATATATGTTAATAAATAAAAATTTCTCTTTTGCATTATACTTTGTTTTTGATTATATGGTTACATTTTAATTTCATAAATCTAGACCAATGAATCAATTAAATGCAAACTTAATCATTTCATTAACTAATTAATTGATTAATAATTAAATTTCAAGTTCCTAACATAAGATTCATTTAACTTAAATTAATGAATGCACATAAATGTTTCAATTAATTTTAGTTCCAACCCTTTCATATGTCTAATTTGCACATTCATTAATTAAAGCATTTTTATTTATTTTTGCCATTAATAAGGATAAACCTTTGGTTTTCCTTATCATTTAATGATTTTCATTTATGTTTTAAGTACAGATTTCATTTTTCAAGAAGTTCAGGATATAATTTATCAAGAAATTACACAAAATGGAGTTCAAAGACAAATTCGGTGAAACACGCGATCCGCGACCGCGGGGGCGTTTCCTCGATAACTTCAGCAAAATTCTTCAAAAATTTCAGGCACAAAATTCGCTACGCGGCCGCGAATGTTGGATTCTCGGTAACTTCAGACATTTCTTCGACAAATTTCAGTGGAAATATTGGTTGAGCAACGCGATCCACGACCGCGGATACATATCCTCGACCGCGACACGCATATTTAAGGCACTCCAGGTCCGATTTTTGGCCTATATTTTTCCAACTCTTCCCATTTAACCTATACCTGTTCCTTTTCCTATTCTCCCTCTACCTAATTACTCTTCCTATTTCAACTCTACCTATTCCAATTCCTATTCCTACTCTAACTATTTAACTTCCTACTCAAACCCTATATATACCTATTACTTACACAAACCTTACATCACCTCCAATTTTAACCAATCCCCTACTCTTACCTTTTCCCAATACCTTACTTTTACTCTTCCCAATTTCATCATTACCCTTTTCAATCACCTACACCTTTCAATTCCAAGAATTCACAACCATTCTACTTCATCTTCAACCTCAAGCTTTTCTCTCTTTTCTTTCATACTAAACCCTAAACACCATAACCATGCCTAGAGCAAAGCGTGTTGGACACAAGCCGGCTGTCACTGAGGCTAATCGCCTTAGGGTTAGTTGCGGGGCTTATTTCGACATTCATTCTGAAGAAGAAGTTGGACGTTTCAAGCACTTTTCAAACGCCAATCGTAAGTTCATGGATATGCAGTTTCTTGACTTTGATTCGGTAAGGAAGTTGAACTTCACTACACAAATTACTGCTTTTATTGAAACTTTGGGATGGGAAACTTTTGCTTCTATGCGTTTTCCACAAATTCAAGAGTATGTGGTTGAATTTTTGGTTACTTTGACGATGAACAAAAAGAGGACAGAAATTTCTTTTCGGAATAAGGGTATTACCTATACAGTTGATTATGAGGCTATGGGTAATATGTTTGGTTTCCCTACTAGTGACTTTTATGATAAGCCTCGGGATTTTGATAATAACTCTTTTTGGCAAACTCTGTCTGACCAAACTTCTTTTGATTCCAAAAACACTTCGAGCAAGTTGATTAAGGACAATTGTGTGTTCTTCTTTCACAAGTATTTGAGTTTTTCACTTTTTGGTCATGTTGAGAGTTCGAAGATTCAAGTCCGGGATTTGTTTGTTTGGGATTGTTTGTTCAAGGGTTTACGGGTTGATAGCATTGGAATGATTTTTGACAATTTGTATCGTGCTTCGAGGGCTCACACCACTCAAGTCCCTATCGGTAATTTAATCACCGCTATTGTTTTGGGGGTACGGGATGAATTGGCTACTTTTGATATGTCCACCTACCATGGATATGTTCCGGTTTTGGACATTGGGGCACTTGAGCGGGCTCATTTATTGGTTTCTGCGGCTCCTCCTGTTTTTATTTCGTATGCTACCCGTATTGCACATCTTCGTAGCACTATGGGTGGAGGTGCTTCTAGTTCTCATAATGTAGGTACTGACGAAGAAGGAGCGGAGGACGGTGGAGACGCTGCACCACAAGCCCAAGCAACACAAGATAATGATCCGGTGGATTTAAGGCGGATTTTGAACCAAATCAATGCAAATAATCGTCAAATGAATTAAGAATTGATGATTTGGTGGAGAACAATATGGTGATGAATGACAACCTCAATACTTTGAGGCGTGCGCATCGTTCAATTCGGCATCGGATGCTTTCATTTTTCCGACGCCGCAACGTGGAAACTTCACCAACACCTCCGGATTCCCCGCCACATGCTTAGGTTTTATCTTTTATTTTTATCTTATCTTATTTCAATTTCAGTTTCGTACATTTTTATTTTCTTATGTTTCGTACAATTTCTAATTTCACTTTAATTTTATGATGAATGTTTTTGCTATATCTTTCGTTTATTTCCGTTTGTTTTATCTTTCGTGTTTTATCTCCATTTTTGCACCCATGAGGACATGGTCCAATTTAAGTGTGGGAGGAGATATATACATATATCATTTTATGCAAATGAATGAATGAATGTATGCATCGCTTGTTTTTCAAAATACAAATGCAACATATATTGCAACACTTTTAAATATATTGCAACAAATGAAAAAACTTAACAATTTTTTTTTTTTAATGAAATATCATTTTTATGATTATTTTTAGGTTATCATTATCGACAGAAATAAATATTTCTATACGGGTAATATTTTTCAAAATATATTTTTCACAAATCTTCGACACGATTTTAAGTAAAATTGTCTCGAGTGAATGTATTTAAGTAAAAATTCTTTATTTTTAATCTCTATTTCATATCATGAAATTCATGATATAATAAATCTTATTTTAAATTTTCAATTAGGTTTATAGGCATTAAATTGAACTAACAATTTTTAGCTCGGTTTTGATTTTGCCTTACAATAACACCAATTGAAGTTTTTAAGGAAACTATAGCCATAATACATGTTGAATTTTAAGTCAATATAGGATGAATGTGCTAATTTTCTTTTTCCCAAGTTATAATCAATAAATCGTATTCTTAACTTTTGGCCACGATTGAGACCAACCTTATCACAATCGAGGTATGAAAGGGAAGAAATTAATAAGTAAAGCGTACTTTTGGCCACGGTTGCGACCACCCTTATCACAATCGAGGTATGGAAGGAACGTTTAAATAAGAAAAATTAAGCGTGTTTAAAGTTTAAAGTAACGATTGCGTCCACCCATGGCATGGTCGGTACCTCTTAAGCGAACACAAAACAAATGCATATAAAGTTACGATCGAGACCACCCTTATCACGGGCGTAACTAAGCAAATAAATTAAACTAAATACTCATATATAATAATTCAAGTTTGGGAAAGGAAGTTTGGTGCTTTGAAATGCCTTGAGATGGAAAACTCAATAACATGCGTGCTTACATCGTCCCGAATACTTCAATTTAAAAATTGAAATACAAGACGAATGATATATCGTATTTATACTAAGTTAGTTTGATATTTTGCGTATAAATTTGCCATGTGAAGTTAGTCTTTTCGGCTTAACTAATTTAAAAGGTAAACACAAAGATATATGTTTTATTTTTTATAAAGAGATTAGTTAAGGAATAAATTCAGTGAAATTTTGCTCGGGACTAGCAAAAGATTAAGTGTGGAGATTTGTTAAGCCCAAAATATACCTAAAATATCATTAACATTTACATCATTTTTATTACGAATTGGTGTTATTTACATCTGTTTAGATTACTTTTACTTTCGAATATCTTTCTTTCTTGCAAGGTACTTGAATATTTGGTAAAATCCAAATAGGAACGAAAAAGGATCTAAAACAGAAGAAAAGCCCTACAAAATGAGTCAAAGACGACGTAAATCGAAAGCGCCAAGTCGAGGACACGAACGAAAGCAAGAAGTAAGAAAACCTGCCGGGCCGCGACAGTGGATCCCAGACCCGCGGCCGCGACACGCATAGTATAACCTTTTCTCCCCTTCGTCCGTCGCTCAGCTCAGTGCTACGTCATTCACGGCCGCGGATTACTATCCTCGGTAAGTGCAGAAATTCACCAAGAGCATTTAACACATGCTGAAAATCCAAGAAACGCGTTCGTTCAAGTGGATAAAGACGTCCTTTCACAACGGACACGACTCTTAACCAACGGATACATCACTTCAAACACAACCCTTCAACATCTATAAATAAAGAGTTGATGTTGAGAAAAAGTGTAATGAAATGCTATAATATAGATATAGAAATCAGAGCGTAGAACTCATGTCGAAGTTCTAAGTAAAAACATTTCGAGAGTTAGAAATTAGATTCTGTACAAAACAAGATGAGGTACACATATTGTTTATAGTTTAATTACAACTCAGTAGCGTTTAGACATTGTTCCAGTTTTAGTTTGCATCATGGTAGTGGCCGACCGAATCCCTATTACGAAGTTACAACGAGAAGATTGAGTAAAGTGTTCGCCCCCGAGCCTGACAACCTCCTAGGAAACCCAAGGAAGCGGAACCGATCAAGCCCTTCACTTGCACGCCCTCGAAGAACTCGATGCTCCTTATTCTCTGTAAACTTGTATCAATTTATATTTCATCTAATAAAGTCCGTTCTATTCGACAAATCGTTATGCAGCACTTATGGTAACCAATCCAATATAAGTGAGGCTGGTGTTTTCATTAATATGCACTTGAATTCAAAATCATTACAAGGAAACTTTGTTGAACACTTAGGCAAATTATCATCTCGAAAGAGTGTTAATTTGAGTAAGGGCAACTATCCCGAAAGGGTTTTGTCGCGTTCAAAGCCAATTAATTAGAGGTTCCGTCATTTATTTCATCATCATAATAATACAAAGTTTAAGTTGTTTTCTTTTCTTAATGCAAATAAACAAATTCATTCATTTTTCTAATAAGTTCTAAATGTTCATGTTTTGTAAAATTCATCCTTAAAATCAGAAGATCTTTCTAACAATCGATTTATTCTAAATACATAATCTTATTCCAGCATTTTCAAATACTCAAAGTTCACAAATTCAATCAAATAAATTTCCTAAATTCAATTAATCCAATTTTCACTTTTCATTTACATTTAATAATAAATCCAACAAGTTCGAAATTAATAATTCAAAAATAAGTTTTTCGTTAAAAAACGTATCCCTGTGGGATCGATATTTTTATTACTACAAGCGAAACCGTGCACTTGCGGAAATCGCTCAACACCCCCCTTGGAACTAATTACTAGGGACCAACAAGTGGTATCAGAGCCTAAGCTCACTACTCAAAGATCTAACAATCTTGAGCTGATCCCGAAAAATGGGTGAAAATAGCACTCGTTTCCTCCCAGGAAACCAAACAACACAGATACTCCCTGAGGGATTATCAATCACTAGACCTCCCCTATTCTTTGGATCTAATTATACATTCTGGAAGAATAGTATGAAGAACTTTATTCAAGCCACAAACATGAGTGCATGGCTTGCAATAGTTCAAGGTCCACATGTACCTTATAAAACTGTTGATAATGAGAAAGTTATCAAGAGTGAAACTGAGTGGACAGAGGATGACCTCAGAAAATTACAAAATAACGCTTCGGCTATCAATATGCTTCACTGTGCTCTAGATGCTGCAGAATACAATAAGATTTCAGGTTGTGAGTTAGCACAGGAGATCTGGAAAAAGCTGGAAGTAACTTATGAAGGCACCAGCAAGGTCAAGGAATCCAAAGTGAACCAACACATGCGATTGTATGAGCTGTTCGAGATGACTGAAAATGAGGACATCTCAGCAATGAATGCTAGGTTCACCAACATAATAAATGAGCTTAAAAGACTCGGTAAGAATTTCACTGAAGAAGAACAAGTGAAGAAGATCTTACGAAGTCTTCCCAAAAGCTGGCAAGCCAAGAAGACAGCTGTAGAGGAAGCTCAGGACCTGACCACATACAAATATGATGAGCTGATCGGTTCCTTGCTGACCCATGAAATCTCCATGAAAAACTTTGAAGCTAAAGAAAAATCTGAGGATAAGAAACAGAAATCACTAGTGATGAAAGCTGACTCCACAGAAGGTGAGTCAACTGATGATGAGGAAATGGCCATGTTTACTAGAAAAATGAAAAAGTTGTTCAGAAGAAATGAAAGAAATAGTAAGCGGCCATACAAGAGAGGAGACAGATATAAAGCTGAGTCCAGTGACACCAGATACAAAAAGGACAGCTCCAAGCCTGTCACATGTTATGAATGCCATCAAAGTGGGCATATTAAGTCAATCTGTCCTAATCTGAAGAAAGATAAGAATGGAAGCAAAAAGGCAATGGTGGCCACATGGAGTGACAGTGATAAGTCAACATCATCTGAAGCTGAGCAAAATGAAACAGCCAACATATGTTTCATGGCAGATGATGGAGCTGACCAATCTCAATCTGAGCAAGCCGACCTCTCTGGAGATTCTGAGCAGGAGGAAAACAACAATGAGGTAACATCCTTACTTTTGCTTAGAAACGAAATGGTAAATGCCCTGAGTGACTTATATACACTAACTAAGAAGTGTAACAAAAGGATTAAGGCACTCAGCAGGCGATGTGACGAGATTGAGGAGGTCAAGCTGAGTGACCTCCGATATCTCCTCCAGGACAACTCAGATTTACATACGAACATGCAAATCTTACATAAGTTTGTCACGGAGGTTCAAACCGAGTCAAAGAAACTTAGAAAGGATGTCACAACTTTACAGAACCAAATAAAAGGTTCAACTAAGAATAAACCCCATGCTGAGTACTCAGGTACTGGTCAGCATAAACAGTTTACTCAATGCAGCTATTGTGGGAAGAAAGGACACACAAAAGCTGTGTGCTGGCATAACAAATAGACTGTCCAATGTGACTTCTGTGGTAAGAAAGGTCATACTACCAAGGTATGCTGGCATGCTCAGCACAACAATGCTGACCACACTCAATATCACCCTCAAAGGGTAACTATGTGTGGCTTTTGTGGTAAAAGTGGTCATACTACAAAAGTATGTCGTCACAAGTTAAAATATGACTTTGCACCTGTTTACACTAAAAAGAAAGGACCCAAAAAGAATTGGGTACCTAAAAACGAATAGTTTAAAATGCAGGTCAGCTTGACATACGTGGAGAAATCAAAACTTTGGTATATAGACAGCGCATGCTCAAGACACATGACAGGTGATGAAACTCAGTTCATCACATTAGAGCTTAAACGAGGAGGTAGTGTAAGCTTTGGAGACAACAAGAAGGGCAAGATAGTTGGCTCAGGAACTATCGGAGGTAACCCTAAAATTGAGTCAGTCTCCTTAGTTAAAGGTCTCAAATATAATCTTCTAAGCGTAGCTCAGCTTTGCAAGAGTGGAAGGAAGGTTATATTTGATGATACTAAGTGTCAGATACTCGAGGGAAAAACAAATGATTTGATTTTAACAGCCCCTCGTGTAGAAAATGTTTACATGTTGAGTTTGGAAAAACAATTTTCAAAAAGTATATGCTTAGTGTCAAAAGAGGACAACTCCTGGCTATGGCATAGGAGACTTGGGCATGTCAGCATGGACCTCCTTGCCAAACTAGCTAGAAAGCAATTAGTTGAGGGATTACCCAAATTAAAATATGAAAAAGATCAACTTTGTAATGCTTGTCAGCAAGGTAAACAAATTAAAAAGTCATTTCATAGCAAAAAGGTTGTCTCAACCAAAAGACCATTGGAATTACTACATTTGGATCTTTTCGGACCTATCCAGCCACTCAGCATGGGAGGTAAGAAATTTTTCTTAGTTATTGTAGATGATTTCTCTAGGTATACTTGGGTCATCTTGCTGAGTAGTAAAGATGAGACATTTGAGATGTTTACCACATTAGTCAAAAGGCTTGAAAATGACAAAGACCTAAGAGTAGCTCACATTAGAAGTGATAATGGTGGAGAATTCAAAAACCAATTGTTTGATAAATTCTGTGAAAATAACGGTATTGACCACAATTTCTCTGCCCCTAGAACTCCTCAACAGAATGGAGTTGTTGAAAGGAAGAATAGGACAATAGTAGAAATTGCTAGGACAATGTTGAGTGAAAATAGGCTTCCAAAGTATTTTTGGGGAGAAGCTGTCAATACAGCATGTTATATATTGAATAGGGCATTGGTAAGACCTATATTAAAGAAAACCCCTTATGAACTTTGGAAAGGACGAAAGCCCAATATTGGATACTTTCGTGCCTTTGGGTGTAAATGCTTTATACTCAGCACTAAGGATAATCTGGCAAAGTTTGATGCCAAAGCTGACGAAGCGATATTTTTGGGATACTCAACAAACAGTAAAGCATATAGAATTTATAATAAAAGGACTTAGGTAGTAGAAGAGTCAGTCCATGTAGATTTCGATGAAACTGACCCTGCAGGAAGAACAACTCAACACACAGAGGAAGAACCCAACTCAGCTCCTGCTGACCAGAATGGACATGCTGAGTCACCAGTACAAGAACTGACCAAAGGTAAAATCGAAACTGAAATTACCTTTGCTGACCAATCTGACCCTGCAGAGATTGTAGAAACACCTGTTCCAAACAACTCAACATTACCCAAGGAGATAAAAATTCCAAGAGGACATTCAGAAGAGTCCATCCTTGATGATGCAAACAACAAAGTAATGACTAGAGATCAGCTTAGGAAGTTTCTTAGCAAATCCGCTTTCGTATCAGTCCATAAACCAAATAACTTTGCTGATGCTGAGCATGATGAGTATTGGATCAACGCTATGCAAGAAGAGCTTGACCAATTCACAAGAAATGAGGTATGGGATTTAGTACCTAAACCTAGGAATCAGAAATCCATAGGAACTAAGTGGGTTTTTAGAAACAAACTAGATGAGCATGGAAATGTAATCAGGAACAAAGCTCGACTTGTAGCCCAAGGCTATAGTCAGCAAGAGGGCATTGATTATGGTGAAACCTTTGCACCAGTTGCTAGGCTAGAAGCTATACGTATATTGTGTGCATATGCTAGTTTCATGAACTTCAAATTGTATCAAATGGATGTTAAAAGTGCATTTCTTAATGGTTTTATAAACGAAGAGGTATATGTAAATCAACCTCCTGGTTTTGAAGATCCAAAGTTTCCAAACCACGTTTATAAACTCAAGAAGGCCTTATATGGTCTGAAGCAAGCTCCAAGAGCTTGGTATGAAAGGTTGACCAACTTCCTGCTGACCAGGAATTATGTCAGAGGAAAAGCTGACACAACCTTGTTCATTAAGAAAAAGGGTAAACATACCCTACTTGCACAAATCTATGTAGATGACATAATATTTGGTGCTACTGACGAATCTTTGTGTCAAGAGTTCAGCAAACAGATGCAGACTGAGTTCGAAAAGTCTATGATGGGAGAACTCAGCTTCTTCCTTGGACTTCAGATCAAGCAAGGTAAGAACGACATCTTCATTAGTCAGTCCAAGTACACCAAGGAAATGTTAAAGAAATTCGATATGGAAGATTGTAAGCCCATATCAACCCCTATGGGTACTGATACTGTCCTATGCAAAGATGAGAAAAGTAAGTCAATAGATAGTAAACTCTATCGAGGTATGATAGGCTCCTTACTTTATCTCACTGCTAGTAGACCTGATATACAGTACTCAGTACGTTATTGTGCAAGATATCAAGCTGACCCAAGGGAATCTCACTTAATTGCTGTAAAAAGAATTTTTAGATATTTGCAGAGCTCAGTTGATGCAGGTTTATGGTATCCAGCCTCAAATGACTTTACACTCATAGGATACACTGATGCTGACTATGGACGGGATAAGCTAGAACGTAAGAGTACTTCAGGAGGATGCCATTTCCTTGGAAGCTGTCTAGTATCTTGGTTCAGCAAGAAACAGTCATCAGTTGCTCTGTCTACAACTGAAGCTGAGTACGTTGCTGCTGGAAGCTGTGTAGCTCAAGTCCTATGGATAAAGCAACAGCTTGAGGATTATGGAGTAAGAACTGAGACAATAGAGATCAAATGTGACAACAAAAGTGCCATTGATCTATCCAACAATCCTATTCAACACAACAGGATGAAGCATGTCAGCATAAGGCATCACTTCATCAGAGATCACGTACTAAAGGGTGAGATCAAGCTGACTTATGTACCAACAAATGAACAGCTTGCAGATATCTTCACCAAGCCTTTGGCTCGTGAATAATTCAACATACTAAGGGAAGCTATCGGTATGTCTAATCCTCTTCAATAATTCTAAATATTTGAATAAATGTTGAGTGATTGTCATGCTGACTGATATCAATCTAGTAACTACCGCACATTGAGCTTAATAGTCTATGCTGAGTAGATACAAATGCTGAGTAAATATTCTGCGCTGAGTAGATAGACATATTGAGTAATCACCTTATGCTGAGTGAATGTACATGTTGTGTGATGAACGTACGTTGAGTTACTGAGAGATAGGAAATCCATCTACGTAGAATTAAATACTCAGTATCATAAACGATTCATATTCTGGCAAATTGAGTAAATGCCCACTTGCACCGATAAACAATGACACATGTAACAAATCATACCTAGGAAAATGCAAGTAATAATGAATACCCATGCGTCGAACCTGTCATAAATGGCAGAATCTTTGTCGATTAAAGTCCCAAGATGAAAACGGCTAGTTCATTAATGACTCAAAACTCTATAAGTAGTGGAAGGATTCCCACTCATTACTCTTTACGCTTACGATCTTCTGAAATCTAATTCTCCTCTCTCCCTAAATCATAAAAAACCTTCCTCGGTAACAATGGCTTCCGGCAAGAACGAAATCCCTAACCTCACCACTCAGCCTGGCCAAACCTCTGGCAAACCCACTCAAGCTGACCCCGCTGGTTCTTCGAGGCAAATCGAAAGGAATATGATCAAGGTCCATAAAAAGGTCAATAACTTAGAAGTATTGAAATGTAGATGGTTCTCTCCAGGTTTCGTCACTTTAGAGAAACCGTTCTGCGACTAGATCGAGAAGAACAAATGGACCGGTCTCTTCTCACTCGCCGGAAAAACGTACCCTAGGTTGGTCAGAGAATTTTACTCTAACATGCTCGTTGATGAGGATGATGCTGACTACTTGGAGACTACAGTCAAAGGTCAGAAAATCATCATAACCCCTGCCTATCTAGCTACTTTGCTTGACTTACCAGACGAAGGAATAGAATTTAGGACAACAAAAGAGAAAGTACCAAAGGAAAAACTTGACAAAATCAAGGGGTTCTGTAAACCCAAAGATCATAAAGGGGAAATACCCAGCACGTGTATGGGGCAAGACCAGAAGATGGCTCACTACATGCTGACCAACTTCATCTTCCTCAAACTCAACTCAGCCTCATTTGCCTCCAATTTTGAACAGTGCTTCATATGGCACATGTTGACCTACACTCCACTCAACATGCCCGTCTTTCTGGTTGGGGCTCTTTAACGCAGTGGAAAGAAGCTCAGGCTGGGTTCTCTGATCACTAAGATCATTGAGGACAAACAGATTGAGACAATCAATGAAATTGACACTTTGGGAAGTGAGATCACAGCAGCTCTGCTGGTTGGAGTGTTGTACAATCAACCGTTGAAGGGATATGAAGAAGTTGTTGATGATGAAGCTGAGATAGAAATTGAGTCTGAAAATGAGCCTGAGAAAGCAGTGGAGGCTCCTGCTGAGTCCCCTAAGGACAAGAAGAAGAGAAAAGCGTTGGCAACATGCGCGAAAGATATTGACTCAGTGCCCAGGAAGAAGCGGGCTATGAGCAGAACTAAGAATGTTGATACCGACCAAGCTAAGGAGAAAGCTGAGTTGGCAGAGAAGAGAAAGAGGCTAGAAGAGCCTGAGGATGAAGAAGAGAGAACTCCAGAATCCCCCTTGATGAAAAGGAAGAAGGTTAATTCCTTAAAGACAGTTGAAGCTGATCCCCTAGATTGGGTTGTATCGTCCAAAGGTCATGGAACTGACCTAGAAAAGGAAGCTGAGAAAGAAAGTGAGCATCAAGCTGAGAAAACAAATGTTGAAGTAGAAAGAGAAGCCGAGAAAGAAACTTATGTTGAGGAAGACATTAATACTGAGCAGGAAGAACCTGCTAATGTTGAGCAACCTCAGGCTGATGCTGAGCAAAGAATTGAGGAAGAAGAAAACGTTGCTGATGAGGATCATGTTGAGCAGTATGAGCATCCAACCATGGTAGAGGAGACAGTTGATACTGATGAGGAAAACATTAATGCTGACTCTTCTCCTCCCAAGGAACAAAGGTTCAAGCGGCTTAAGAAGAAAGCCCATAAAACTCAAGTTATTGATCTTCTTGTAGATTCTCCTCTTCCAGAACAATTCACTGGCATGTCTGAGCTACAGTTCGCATATTTTGCAAATGACCCTGAGTCTCCCTCAAAGGAAAAACAAGCCTCTGTTACTCAGGATGAGGAACAAGCCAAAACCCTTGAAGATCCAAATCCAACTGTTCAAGAAGGAACAAATACTGCTTCAACTTCACCCACTCAGGATGAGCAGGTCAACATGACTAACCAAACTCCACCGCCAACTCAGCATGTTGACAACTCAGCTCCTGAAGGAAATCTGCATCAAAGTCCAGTCACCAATCAAGGTGGTCCATCTGGCAAAGAGCAAACTCCTCCACCATCAAGCTCAATTCCAGCCTCTGAGACAAATGCAGCTCAATTCACCTACTTGAATGCCACTGAGTCAGGCCGACGCACCATTGCCTCTGCTCAGTCCTTGCTTCAAGAATTGAACCCTCCTCAAGCTGCTGTTGCTAGATCTTCTGATACTGAGTCCTCTCAACTGCCTGGAATTACTCAGCTTCTCAATGAGCTAAAAGGACTCAAGGATCTAGTAAGTGTTATGACCACCATTCAGACTCAGCAACCAAAGCAAGACCAAATCACAAAGCTGACTGAATTGGTTCTCACAATGGTAAACCATCTGAACTCGCTTGAAGGTAAAATTCAACAACCCTCAGAAGTCAATCCAGGGTACGCCACTTCTGCTGAACTTCAAGGATATTTTGCCAAGTTAACTGCAGAACTGACCAACTCGAGCGCACCTGGCAATGCTGAGTTTGCCACTTCTGTTGAACTTCAAGAATGCTTTACCAAGCTTACTGCTGAGCTGACCAGTACACGTGACTTAGTATCTTCCTCTTCTCAGTGTACAATTGACCAACTGAGTGAAGCAGTCAGCCTACTCAACATCAACAAAGCACAGATGGATGTTGATCCAGTCTCCAACAGTGAACTCTTGAGCTTTTCCCAAGCAATAATGAAGGCAATGCGCATCAACAATGCCCAGCGCATATTTTATGACTTTGCCTTGCTCAAGATGTACCACCAATCTTTTGGTCAGCTTACCAGCTCGCTCACCTGGCTTAGCAAATCCCATGAATGCCTGCTCAGTATGATTAGCATTTCTCTTCGAGTTCCTCGCCATGTCCAAGATGACAGTGTTCCTATAATTGATGGCTTGCGAGAGAGTACTAAGAGGCTCCAGCGATACTCAACTCACCTCTTCGCTCATGCTCGCACTGACACATTCATTTATAAACCCGATGATGGAAAAACGGGGGAGACAAGTCAAGGAGGAACTCAGCTTGCAGGTAATGCCTCAGGAAGTAAAGACAAAGGCAAAGGAATAGCTAAAGCTGACCACCAAGCTCAGAAGAAGAA
This sequence comes from Euphorbia lathyris, assembly GCF_963576675.1. Classification (NCBI taxonomy): domain Eukaryota; kingdom Viridiplantae; phylum Streptophyta; class Magnoliopsida; order Malpighiales; family Euphorbiaceae; genus Euphorbia; species Euphorbia lathyris. The sequence continues at coordinate 97,648,480 of NC_088910.1, forward strand.
GAACTAGATATAGTCTAGTAAATGTTTAGAACTTAGCATAGAAACCTTCATATATGTGTTTGCTTTATTTTTCTTCTTCAATCTATGCCAAGTACTATTTTCTCAATATAGTCGATAAAATTGAACAAACAAATTAAGAAGTAAAACATACTCAGTATACATTAACACTAAAACACTTAGGTAATAAACTGAGTAACAACATACTTCTAATATTTTTGAAAGCTGACTTAAATTCAAAAAGTTCAGATCTTGAAAAATCCAACATTAAACTAAGTCAGTATACACAAATGTCTTAAAGATAATTCAATTAAATCTTGGAAGGTTTAGAATTAAGTTAAGACAACATGTGCAACCCTTCCGGGGGAGTCATTTCAAAAATATATCAATCATGGGGTAACTTATAACTGAGTTCCATAATTATGTATTTTGCCAACATCAAAATGGGGGAGTTTGTTGAAACACCTTTCCACAAGATTTTGATTTGACAAAATCATCCATGATTAAGAGGCAATTAAATTTAAATGCTTTGATTTAATTGTACTAATGTGTTTGTTCAATATTGAGTGCAAAAATATATATATAAAGTAAGACAGGTCAGAAGTCAGCATAAGCCAAAAGCTGAGTGGAACGGAACTCAGCATGAAAGGATAGAAGCTGAGTAAAGTAGAACTCAGCATCAGAAGCTTCTTTCAAAGTTGCCAGAACGAAGCTGACTAAATTAGAAGACTCCTTTAGAATTGAATAAACAAGAACGGATCTGACTAAGAAGGAACTCAGCATAGAAGTTGAACATTCGAAGATAACGGATGAAGCTGAGTGACAGTCAGGACAGCATGAAAGATCCGTTCACTAAAGGACAAAGTCTGCCAATCTTCTGCACCAATAATTGAAGCCTCGAAAGAACACAGAAGACTAATTCCAAGAATCATGGGTCTGTGGATTATTGGTAAAAGACAACTGGCACAAAAAGACAAGTCTGATGCAAGAAGACAAAACCTGACGCCTGAAGAAAACAGAAGAAGGGAATGGCGGAACAGTCTGAAGCTGACCAGAAGCTGTCTCCTAAAAGAGCCGTTTTGGACACAACGGCTAAACCAATTCAAAATGATCCAATCTTCAGAAATTCATCTATAAAAGGACAATGAGAGTTCTTGGATCATTTGCCGAAGTATCAAAAGAAAAATACAAGAGAGAAAATCTTGAAAGCACTCAAATACAAAAAGATCTTACACCAACTTTTCTATTCTCTGTGTAAATGCTAGATTGATTGTTTTGTAATCATCTAAAGTGTTCTTTAGTTAAAAAAAAGGAACAAGTGTGTGATCAATAGGAATATTGAGAGTGTTGAGCTGAGTACTTGGTTGTAAGTATTCAGTGGTAGAAAAATCTAAGTGCTGGGTTGTAGTACTTAGTAGGAGCTGAGTAGACGAATAGAGGATGTACTCTTGCATACTCACTGCCTTGTAAAGGGTTTATGCTCTACCTTGAAAGAGCTCAGTATTGGATTGAAAATCCCAGGAGGAACTGGGGACTGGACGTAGGCAGAGAGGCCGAACCAGGATAAGTCGTGCTGAGTAACTTCTAAACTCCCTCTCTCAATATATATATATATATATATATATATGTGCATGTGTTGCTTGTTGTATTTACTCAGCTTATAAATTGTTAAAACTGAAACTGAGTAAATCTGAGTACTAAGTTGGAAGCTGACCTTTCAAGTGTCAATTCCCAACTCTCAAGTCAAGCAGTCTTAGTCAGCATAGAACTAAAACTGTCTGACTAATCAAACGCCCATGCTGACCAACACGCTGAGTTATCAAACTCTTAAAACAACATTAAGTCAGCACAATTAAAAGCGAAAAAGTTACATTAGTTCCTAACCCCCCCTTGGAACTAATTACTAGGGACCAACAGTTGCTTGTACTAATAAAATTCTATATCCTTCAAAGTGGTTAGGAATAGGCGGTACCTAATAACATCGGTGGCTGTAGTAGTCTTTACTACTCTTCTGAAATTTTTGACATAGGTTGTGTGATCTCTTGTCCTTCTATACTTCTCTGGAGAAGGATATTTGAAGCCTCATGGAATCATCTTCTTCCAGATGCATGCACAAAGAGGTGGGCTGCAACATTCGGGCATCCAAATTTAAGCCTCCCAAATGCATTTCTCAGTTCCCTTCGAATAAGCTACGTCATTGACTCTTTCTCTATGGACATATAGCTATATTTGCTTCCAGAGGATGTTCTTTTTTTGCATTTTGTGTGTTGATATTTATGGGATCTTGGAAGAGTTGTTTCTTTCTTATGTGGCTTCTTTCCCTAGAGTCCGGCCTAACAAAGCTCATTGATGCTTCGTTTATACAACGTGGGGACTCAAATTCAATCAAGGACTCTCGGATTTTGCATTTACATCCTAGTGATCTTGAGGGGCTCATACTTTTTTCATGCCCTATGTGCTAATGAAGCAGTCTTTATTGTTTTCTTCCATGGTAGGGGAGGCGGTAATCTTGCCTATTGGAATCCTTCCAGCTGCTCTCCCTATAGGAGGAGGAAAATGACTTGAAGTGATTGCTCCAGCCTCTATGAGGAGTTTGCTACATGTCCTGAGCTATTCCTCACTCACCCTCTCGATAGTACACTTGAGGTGCATCTCGCTTTAGAGGACAACTATGAACATTATGCTTCTTAACAAAGCCTTGTCTTTTTTCCATCCTAATAGCCTATTCTGTTATAATTAGTTTTTTTTTTAGTTTAGCCACCATGGATGAATGCTCATTGGTGACTTGCTTCATGGTGCTCATGTTATAAATGATGTATTTGGTGATATGGTCCATGAATTCCCTGTTAGAAGGATGATGGGACCCCAAGCACTCCACAATACATCGATTGAGGTCTCGAGCTATCGAAAGAAACCCCAACTGGTTACAGCTGGCATCAAGAGGGTTGGAGGTTGTCATGAGGACCCCGAGCTAGTAGTGTTTTCTTGATGAGTCATGGTTGCTTGTCTAGTTTCATCCACACCGAACCATTTGGTACGATAAAATCTATGTTAAAGTACTTCATCGTCTGAAGAGGTTTCTCTAGTTCCTAAAGTAAGACAGAAATATGATCAGAACGAGATCATTGATAGACGACCTCCTTTTGATGCTTAAGTTAGTAATATACCTGAATTGAGACTCCTTAATCTTAGGCATGATTGAAGGATCTTGATCCGAAGAGGATTCGAATAACATTCTATTAGTCCACGTATCCTGAGAAGTATTTATTCTTGTTTGGTTTAATCCAACGATCTTCTTTACTCTAGACATCCCTGTAGATTTAGAACGAGGACACATGGATATGGATTTTGATATCTTTCAAATGATATCAAGAATTAAACTAAAAATAAAATGGGTAGAAAATGAATATAGTAGTAGTTGATATGTTGAAAAGTAAAATGATTAAGTATTGAAACAAAGTTTGATTAGAGAAAGTTGAAGGCAAAAAGGTAATAGTATGATTGATTAATTTAGTGTTAGAGGTGTGGTGTTGACTTGGAAAGTTTGATTTGGTGGGAGGGGAGACAGCATGTGGGAAAGAAGAGTAACACTTTTTTGGAACTTAATTAGTTAAATGGTCCCAAACCCAATCATCCTCATGTGATATGTCTTTACTTTTTCCATGTGCCTTGCCTTTCCCACCCTCTTTTTGGATCCTTTCAACTATCACAATCAACCTCAATTCCTCTTTAATACTCTCTTTTATTATTCCTTTAATTTGGCACTTCCTATCAATTTCTCATTTTTACTATATTGATCCAAAATTAAACAATTTGATTTTGCAAAATAAATTAAAGTATCAACTTAACTTTTTCTCCACAAATTACTTTTCTTTTAATATCTAGATCGAGATTAATATTAATCATTGACCCATGTACCCATTTTTATCTTTTATCCTTGGAGTTGATTTGATTTGCTTCATAAACTTCCACTTTTTGTTGTTAAAATGAACAACTTATAAATGAAACCATTGCCATTTACATTTACGAAAATATACCTTTTGATAGATAAAATTTTGGTTTTCTTTAGGGATAAGATACTAAAACTAAACTGGGCTAACGTTTTTTGTGAGTATCAATTTAGGTTTCACGTGCAAAAGAGTATTAATGTAGACTTAACATTTATAAATGAGTACTAATTTAGATCTCGATAACAAAACGTGACATGTCATTCATATTACTCCGTTAAGTTCTACCAGCTTACGTGGAAAGAGAAATCAAAACACAACGGAATAATATGAATGATATGTCACATTTCGTTATCGATACCTAAATTTGTACTATTTTATAAACGTTAAGCTTGCATTAATGTTATTTTGTATGTTGATCCTAAATTAATGTTCACACAAAAACTTCAGGTATATTTTAGTACTTTATTCCTTTTCTTTATTTAGAATATACCGTTCATGAGCATAGTGTTAAAATGTGCCTATTCTATTAGTTCATTAAGGGTTATAATTTAAGTAAATTCTAAACTTTAAACCCTAAACATATTATTCAGTTTAAATTTTATAAATAAATTAAAATCCAGGGGTGAAAGTTAAGCCTTTTTTGAGAGTTTGAAGGTAAATGGAGGTACGAATTAAAAGAGATAATGGAAATGAAAGTTAAAATTAACCTTGGTAAAGATTAATATTATATTTTACAATCCATTAGTTTTATTTACGTCTATTAACCTCTTCTAAAAAAAACTAAAATAATTGTGCTGATATAATAGTGGATAGCCTACATAATATGAAAAAAGAAAATTGTACCTATAAATAAGTTGCAAGAAAGTACTAGCTTTGTTCCAAGAATGATAATGAATAATTTATTAACATTTATGATTTAAAATGTTACCAATGTTAATTTTATTTTTCAAAGGCCAAAAATAGAACAAAAAATAAAATCTTGTGGAAAGATTTTTGAGAAAGAGTTCCCCATAATATTGTGTAGTAGAATGAATGTTGTCAAGTAGGCAAATAGGGAATTGAGATGGCCATTCCAACAAGGAACATGTGCAGTTTTTCTAATTATTGATGCATCTTTCCTGATTTGATCAAACATTTTCATGTTTCTAATTTCTATATGGAAATTAAAGTGCTCTATTTTCACACTTTATTTTTCTTTAATAAAATCTTCAGTTACATGTATCTTTCTTTGAAAAAAAATGAGTTAAATAATTATAATTGGTCAACTTCAAACCTAAATATGTAATGAATTTCTCAAGTTTTAAATAATTATGTTATTATATTCTAATCCATAAAATCTTTTCAATCATATAATATAAATTTTTAGCGGATAAATAATGAATGAGAAGTTGAACTATATGATAGAGGCTGAACCTCAGAATTACATAATGATATTTATAACTTAAAATTTATATAAACTTAGGCAACTAATAAATATTTTATCACTTTCATTAATGATAACATAAAGTTTGTTCTTTAGAAATAAAAGGCAGAAAAGGAACTTATAGAAAGATTAAGGTGATAAGAAGCCATCGTACTGGTAAATAGGTTGAACCGTTTGATGAGTGATGCTCCAAACATGAAATTTTTCACGAGGTAACACCACCTTATTCTCCTCAATCCAATGGAATAGCAGGGATTGTACCCGCGGGTACTCGACATTATCCGACCCTGATGGGACTATCTGTACCCTGTAGAAAAGGATCCCGTTAGGGTAATGAGAATACTCACAGGGTACCCAGTACCCGTTACCCGTCATAAATCTTTTATATATTAAAAAATATTAGTTGTAAGATGTGAGATTTGAACTCCAACTTTTTATTCTTCAACCATTGAGTGATACCACTAAGCTACTTTATTCTTATTGATTAAGGTTTAATTTGTTCAATTTTTAGATGGATGGTTTATTAAATTTATACTTTGTTAAATTTATAATATTTTTTGTTTTTATTTATTGATTCTTAAAGGGTAAGGGTACCCCGCGAGTACCCGTGAATTAAATAGGACGGATATGAGATGTAAAAAGTATACTCGTTATGCTAATGTGACAGGTATGGTAATTAAAAAATAAACGGGTAAGGGTTTGTGATTGACACTACTTGCGGGTCTCTACTCATTGTCATCCCTAATCACAAGACATGTGGGGGAAATATGTTTTGTCAGCTCATCATTTCTTAAATAAAGTGTCCTGCAAGAAACAAGACAAGTGGAAAGGAAGGAAACGACCCTATAACTAATTGAAAGTGTGAGAGTGTCATGTTAATGTAATTATTTTGTTTCCAAAGACGGTAGATGGTATTTTCATTATTAGTTGTGCGCTTTGTAGTAATGTATATTGGTTTCTTGTGTATATGAACTTAAAAAGCCCCAGGTTCACAAGCACGAAATCATGGAATCAATGAATGTCTCGTTTTTTGAAAACGTATTTCAATGAAAAAATAAGGTTGGAATAAGACCCAAACGAGCTCTAGAAATTATTGATGAAAACAATCAAGACCTTCAACAAGAGATTGAGGTTGAAGAAGATGAAGAGGAAAAGGCATATCCTAAAAGAAGCAAAAGGGCAGTGGTGCATCATCCTAAAAGAGCTAATGGAATTGTTTCACCAACTGTTTAACTGTAGCTCATGTGGTGCATCATCTAACCGTGCACAATGACGTGACTATTTGTCCAAGGGGGGATAGTTGAACTTCAGCAATCCATAATTATGATTTCTAGCGATGCTGAATGAATTTCAATGCGACATGTAGTCTACTTCTTATGATCTGTCATTAATTACATGTCTTAATTGTAAGGAGCATTTTCATATGGCTCAAAATTTCTCATTTCATCCTTTTACCAAAGAACAACGGCAACAAGGCCATCAAATAATATTTCGTTTGAGACAACTTCTGCTCCTCAAGTTGGGTCATAGATATCAGTGCAACACATCATTTAGCCTTAGATTTGGAAAATCGTGCTCTCCATTCTAGATACCAGGACCTTGAGAATGTCACAATTAGTAATTGTTCTAAACGTTCTATTTAATCTATTTGTACATTTGATTATCGTCGTAATGGTAAAAATCTCAAATTTAAAAATGTTTCATTTGTTATGTTTGCTTCTCAAAATTTAATTTTAGTTTGTTCTTGAACTACTTCTAATATAATTTTAGTTGAATTATTTGTTGACTATTTTCTTGTTAAGGATTTGGCATTGAAGGAAATAATCCTCTGAGGCTGAGTACAGACGAGCTCTATTATCTTTCAGTATCATCATCAGTACCATTTTAAATAAATTTTGCAGTATCAACTACATGGTATCCTCGCTTAGGACATGTTTCAATTCATTTGATTAAGAAATTGATCTCTTACATTATTATTTTTTCTTCTAATAATAAAATTTCATCTCATTGTGAACCTTGTTCTTTAAGTAAAATGCATAAGCTTCCTTTTGCATGTTCTACTTTTGGTTCTAAACAGTCTTTTAAGTTAATTTGTTTTGATGTTTGGGGAACAACATGGATCACTTCACATGACGTATGTTCGTATTATGTTCTTTTCTTTGATCATTATATAAAATATTCATGGATTTATTTCTTAAAAATAACTCTATGTGTATGATACTTTTATTAAATTTTGAACAATTATTGAGAAATATTTTGGTTTACCGATTAAATCATTTCAATCAGATTGGGAGGATGAATATCGTGCTCTTACAAATATTTGTCTAACAATTGGATTATACAAATGGGTTCATCGAGCGTAAGCATCACCATATTATTGAAATTAGTTTTGATATTCCTAAGCATGCTTATACCTGCTTCTTTTTAGACATATGTCTTTGATACTGTTGTATGTCAATCACATGATTTTCTACTTCCGTTATAAATTTCGATATTCTATATCATATGTTGTTTGGGAATATGCCTGATCATTCTCAACTGCATATCTTTTGTTGTCTATGTTATCCTTTAGAACCTCGTTATATCAAGCGTGTTTTAATAGGATATAGAAAAATGACTAAAAGATATCATCGTTATGATCTTGTCTTTGATAAAACTTATGTCTCATGACACATTATTTTTTATGAACAAGATTTTCCATTCGAGGTACTTCGTAAAAAAACTACTATCCATGACTATCGGCCTCCGTTGTTATAGAATCATATAGTTACATTACAAATGTTAAGTGGCTTACTTCCTCGTGAATAAAATACTATTCATGCTCCTACATGGAATGAAATCGTACGTAACACGACAAACGTTGACCTTGTCGCATTGTCGACACCTTCAATGCAGTTGCTGAAAATGGTCTGCATGTTCTTGGATTGTCCACTTTATCGTCCACTACGCCTAATGGACAGGACGTCCTATCTGTTACACCTTTGGTTGTTGACTTGACAAGATATGATTCCCTTATCGCCAACTCATCCTAATATGTGGATTACATCACAGAATTTGCATTTCCCATTAAACCAAAAGCATTGAGTGCTGAAATACCTCCTGAATCGAGTAATCATTTGTAGGAAGCTAAGTTTCCTCACTGGTGAGAAGCAATGGTCGTGTAATATAATGCGTTAATGCAAAAGTCGCATGTTATGGCTAAACGGTTTCATCAATGCCCACATATTGATTTTATAGAAACTTTCAATCTAGTGATTAAACTTACAATTATTCGGTTAATTCCTACCTTGGAAATATCTTATAATTGGAATGCTATTCAGTTAATTAATGTCTTTCTTTATGGTGATTTAAAATAAGATGTTTATATGACACAGTCATCTGGATTTATTGGCCAAACTCAATCGTACAATGTATGTAAGCTTCACAAATCTCTTTATGGTTTAACACAATCTCTACGTATGTGTCATGAAAAATGAACTTCTAAGTTAATTTATGTTGGCTTTATGGGCTTCAAAGCTGATAGGTCATTGTATTTCCTAAAGTCCAGAACAGCTCGATTATACTAATGCATTTATGTTGATCATTTGTTACTCACTGGTAATAGTCCATCCCTCATTGTGTGTTTGGTATCATTTGTTCAAACAAATTTTTTATTCAGAATTTTGGTTATTTACACTATTTTTTTTTTAGAGGGCGAGCCTTGGCGCAACGGTAAAACGTTGTTGCCGTGTGACCTGAGGTCACGGGTTCGAGTCTTATGAGCGGCCTCTTGCCAATTAAATTGGCAAGGGAAGGCTTGCCCCCAATGCACCCTTGTGGTGGGACCCCTCCCCGGACCCTCGCTCAGCGGGGACGCGTAATGCGACCGGACCGCCCTTTTTTTTTTTTACACTATTTTTTTTTGGTATAGAGGTCGACTAAAATGATAAGTTATTACTTCTGCATTAATCAAAATATTTTTTGAAATTTTCGATACATGCGAACATGATGAAAAATAAACTGGTGTCTAATCCAATGAATCTGATTAAAAATTTAGATCTTGATAGCGGGATGCCTTTACTTAATTTAAGTCAGTATAGGATCAATGTTGGTAGTTTGCAATACCTCAATTTTACACGGCTATATATATCCTTTGGAATCAACAAAGTTTCTCAATACATACATGCACCCATAAATATTCATTAGATGGGTGTTAAAAGAATTTTTTTTTTTTTATATCTTAACGGTACAAAATCACATAGACATTATTTGAACAAAAGAATCTCGATTGGCCAACTACATTCTTTTTTATAGGCAAATGGTGTCTCATTTCTTGCTCTTTTAGAAAGCATCATATTTTTCGCGTTTTTTCACAGAGATTGTATATCATTCCTTAATAATAAGATATCTAGTGTCTTATTATTAGGGGTTTGTATAACTCTATTTTCTATATATATATATATATAACGATATGATCCGTTCGGGTTTAACCAAAACCAAAGTCTTGTCTAGTATATCAGAAGAAAAAATAATAACAATAATAATAATAATAATACTAATAATAATAATAAAGCTAATATTGGATGTTACCTATTAGTTTAAAGTTTTGGATCAAATAGTTCTTTGACTTTGTGTCAGATCTTTTTAGACAATTGTGGTCGAGAATTTAAATTAATGATAATGTGTGACTGGCCAAATAGATTTAGTTAGTCGCTGTTACATACGAACTTATTAATAATAAATCTAGATTTAATGGTAAATAACCAAATCCATTTAGTCGGTCATTGTCCAAATGAATGTTACTGTTAGATTAATTATAGCAATTTCATTTATAATGAAATTTCAATAAATTGTAAAATGAATTTACATGCATATTTCAAGTTCAAAAAGCATTTACATACCATGATACATCAGAAATAATAATAATAAAAATAAAAATTATTTTCAAAACTTACTTATAAATTTAAACATTTTGGTCAAATAACTCCTTGACACAATTAAATTTGAGCAAACAAATCAGAAATCATTTGGGTTAATTAAGCGATTTATTACCCTCTGTTTGATTCGGGTATGAAAAGTAGAATATTAGGTAGTATTATTATTATATTCGATTGGTAAAACTAAAACAAATCGTAATAACGAAGCCTACCTAATTGGAATATAATTTTTGTAGCCTGGCCTGGCCTGGCCTCGGGAGATCTCACTGATCTTGCATTATTATGAAATATTATTATTTTCTTAAAAACAAAACTAGGCGTTTTATTCCTCACATCACAGCACAGCTCAAAGCAATCGTGTCATGTAAGAAGGAATTAAAGTAGATTTTCTTGTACTCACATTCCCTTTAAATTAAAATAATATAATCAATAATCAATATCATGACTTAATATTCCCAATTCTAATTCATGCTTTTTCTTTTGGATATATCCTTCAATTTCCATGTGCATCTCCACATTACCAACTAATTCATCAATATGCCCCTATTCTTTTTTAATATATATCTATATGTTCATTATTCATTTATTTCATTATTGCAATTTTCAATCAAAACATTTATTTTTTGGTCTCACTCCCAAGTTTAGTTTCTCTTTCCTTTCAACTTAACAAATTAAAGTATCAAATCATGTATTGGTAGATGAAATATATGTTATGACACATCGCATAAAAAATGTTTGAACAGTTTATTATAATTTTGAAAATGCTGATTTTATATTTCATTAGTTTATTGAAAGATATTTTTATCTTTAAATATCTTTTAACCTCAAATAAATATTTTACCATGTTTTTAACTAACAGTTATTTATCAAATATGACCTATATACACTATCTAGACAAAGCAAAGAATGATTTTTTTTTCCTTTTTCATCTTTGAATTAACTTTATTGTTTATCTTTAGAAATGGGAAATGTATTTATTAGTTAATAGTCACGTAGAAAAATAAAAAGTTATAATAAAAGTGACAACCAATTGAAGAGCAAAGCACGTGATGTGCCTCCTCCTCCAAATAATCCACCTTTTAAATAATTATCAAATAATAGAAGCCAAGTGTCATACAATATGTATTCTAATCTAATCCTTTTTTTTTCAACATTTTCATACCAATAATGCTGCATTTACAGCTACTTTTCTTTTTTCTATTTTCTATTTTTAAACCACCTATAAAAAAAACTATTTTCTCATAATAATATTAATAAAAAAAACCTTTTATTGTATTTTTAATTTGTAAAATAATAGCATTTTATATATCATTGTAAGCTAATATAACTATTTATAAGATATATGATATTACTTATAGTTTGTTGTTCAGTTTGATAAGAATTGAGTTTGTGAGAAAACATAATAATGTGGAATATAAAAATGGTGGTTGCTATTCAAATTTGAATGATAGCAAATTTGCATATATACAGAACAGCACTGATCTTTTAAACTGATTAAGAAAGCACAATATATATGAAACTGTTATAACCCAAATAAGAACAAAAATAATAAAAACTACATCTCATTTTCGTTCATAAAATTGACAATATAATAAATGCCTTTTTGACCTTTTTGCCAAAAGATTAAAAAGAAAATAACAATAAGTGTATATTTCAAAAGTGTTTACAGAGGACCACAATATGTTTTATTAGTTGGGCAATTCAAAAAGTAATACGTAATTTTATTGCAAATAATATTGCAGATTACTACCTGATAAGTAGTTATCTGAACTTTACATATCCAAACCGTGATGTTGATCTGATATCGTGTTGAACCCGGTATGCAGGTTAGATGGGGATGGAGTCCGGAAAATCTGCTCCGATACCTAAGTCAGTTTGTGATTTAAGACCAAATGGAAGGGTATGGACTAGTTTAGAAATGGTAGTTAACGTACCGAACCTTGTGCATATACCTGTGTATTTATAGTGCATGATTAGGGTTAAGGTTGTCACATTTTTATGAATCCTTACAAGCTTAGGATTCTGTATCCCTCAAGGATTCCGAATCCTGAGAGGAATCTTTTATCTAATAGGATTCTAGAAGGTCCTTTGATGTGTTGAGGCTTGGAGGCTTGTACGTTTGGTGATGGGTCGCCGCTAGTTGGGCTTGGACCACATCAATCGTTTTCATCCTACTAGTACTGTCTTGGATGCATTTGGGCCTTTGTTATGCTTGGGCCTGGACTGTAACGAGGATGGTGATGACGTCACGCGTGTGATATAGTTTAGCCCAATATCAGATGCCCCCAACCAACTGGTCTTTAAGACATCCCTTCATGATTCTGTAATAAACCGTTAAGTGGGAGGTATATTTTGTTATTTTGGTTTCAATTCTTGATTTTTTTTTCGGAACCCTCATAGAGCCTTTTCTATTCGTGCTGATGTGTCAGCTAGGGGATAGTTATAGGATCTTGTATTTTGGCGGCTTCTTTAATGATTAGTGCTTATTCCTACGTTTGGAGGTGCTTCAGTTGCCTATTGAGTCTTTTGGTTTTCCTCTTCTTCTTTTCCTCTTCTTTCTTCTTCGTCATTTCATCTTATCCTGTCATTTACTATTCTTTCCAGTTTTTTCCAAACTTCTCACTTTTTCTCTGTTTATCCTCTGTCGTGATAAATTCATCTTTCTTTTTATCAACCATGGTTCATGTTGGGACTTTTTGAAGCAAAGGCAAAGGCTCCAACAGGAAAAATAATCTAAAAGATGAGGAAGGTGACGGGTCCTCAAATGTTTGGCTCGACCTTTTATGTTTGGCCAAGTTTGTGAAGATTTGAGATATGCCTTGACAAGGCGTCTCTTCCATCATATTTGGACTCTTTATTGTCGTCAAACTGACGATGCTCTGTACATTTCGAAGGTTCCTTCTAGACTGGCTTCCTTTGTGAATGATAAGCCTTCGAACAATAAAAACTTCAAGCCTCACTGGTTTTGGATTTATCTGTTTAGGGATGAAGAGGGGAAGATTTTGGGAGATTCCTTTAACCCTCTTGACTTTCCTTTCCATTGCTCTTGGAATCCGGCAACCATAGCCAAGGATGCCTTCCAAGATTTGGCTCTTCCTTCCCTTTCCGCTAATGAAAGGGAAATTTTGAACATTCTGATGAGGCTGACACTTTGCTTCTCCAAGGATCAGTTGGTGAGTCACTTGGAGGGAAATCAACCTTTTTTGGTGTTGGATGATAGGCGTTAGGTTCACCTTGAGGGGTCTCCTACTTATGCTCGTATTGTCGCGGGTAAGTGAACGTCTTTTTATATGTACTTCGTTTTGATTAGCTTGATTTTGATACGGGTAATGTCATTTTGATTATTTAGCTCATCGAGCGGAGGCTTAAAGGTGGGTCCGTGAAGAAGCTGAGCAAGCCACATTGAAATTTCCAAGGAAACTGGTAGTTCCTCAGTTGCGACTTTCTCCTTGCTAGGTCGGTTGCCCCCCCCCCTACGGAAGTGCACCAAGGGTTATCGGTGGCCGCATCCACAAACCCTCATATTATTATGGATTTGGAGGTAAATGAGAAGCCATCTGCCTTTGTCGGGGGTGTGTCCGAGGCGGGGTCTGAAGCGGATAATGCTATGGCTATTGAAAAAATAAATTCTATTGAAGGAAATCTTCTCTCTTTCACAGTATAAGTAAGCTTCAGAGTGATGTGCTAGAAGAGGCAATCACCAATATCATGAATGCTTTCAGAAGAGAAGGTTGAACTTAGTGATGTGCCAAGAGAGGCAATCACCAATATAACGAATGCTTCGAAAGAGAAGGTTGAACTAGGGGCTTCATCTGAGGTTCTCCCTTCTACTCCTTCAACTGCTGCTGATCGGAATACTGATAAATCTCTTGGTAAAGCCCATGTCCTCGTGGAGAAACAAAAGGACCTACTTAAGAAGAAACCCGCTCTAAGTGGGGCTAAGCCTTCACAATGTGCAGGCCCACTATCTGCTGGCGCGAGGATAGAGGTGAAAAGAAGCTACCCTTCTGCTCATCCATCCTCCATCAAAAGGACAAAAACTGTCTCCGGGGGATGGGAGAAAGCAGCTCTCATTACTCATGTTATCCTTGTGCTTTGCTCTTCTGTTGTCGGTTCTAATGCCTTATCCATAGGTCCTCAATCCACTTCTGCCAGTGCTGCTTATGTTAGAGAGTCTTTGAGGGTGACCCATGATTGGCCTTTTCCAGTACCTTCGACTTTGGTTGTTGAAGAGTGTTTAGGAATTGTAATTAGGCAAAACAGAAGTCTGAAAGCCGGTAAAAATATGTGTTGAAGATGGGTTTGTCCTGGTTTTTATTGTGTGATGGTTGGGGGTGATTCTGATTTTTTTTTCTTCTATATTTATATATTTTAAAGGCTTGTGAATCAAAATTTGCAACTTCTATTAACTCCACCACTTTCTATTTTCACTCTCCATCATGTCCACTACTTCAAAGTACATATTTGAAGCCAAAACGTGGTTCTAGGTTGAAAAAAATTGTTATCGAAGTGTCATGAAAATAGCAGCCCATGTTTCAACTTATGTATTTTCTAAACCAATTTCAAAAACTTATATCTCCATCGATACAAGTCTGTTTGAACTCCAAGGATAGTCAATGGATTTCTTGACAACTTTAGTTTTAGAATTCCTTATCCTCATACCAAAATTTTATCGTTTGCTGCTTTGGAAAATATATTGAAGGAGAATACATATTGTTGCTAAAAAAAATAACAACTAATTCTTCCATTTCTTCTATTTTTCATTTCTCTTTTATTCTTTTATAACTTTTTTATTTATTCTTTTTATTTCATTTATTTTACCAAAGTTTATGTTTAAAACTTTATCCTATGCTTTATTTACATGAAACGAATAAAAAAATAAAAAATAGCCCTCAATAATTACCTCTCTCTTTTATGTGTAGATATTTGAAAATGAATTTGCAAATATAAAAAAGAAAATTACAATATCCCCTAAACATTTGAATTTTTCAAAAACCTTAACTAAGCTCCTAAAAACTTTTACCCTCATTTATCCTACTCACTCAAGAATGCTTAAACACACAAAACTCTTACTCTCCCCTCTCCTTTTTACGTTACACTAAGGAAAAACAAATCAAAAGCATTCTCACCTCATTTTTATCATCAAATGGGTAAGTTTTCCTTCTCTTTCTCTCTCTTCCTTTCATATTGCTTAAGAAAAAAATAGAACATGCATGGAATTAAAGTTTTCAATCATGGAAACTCGACTCTAGGTTTCTTGCAATTTGATTTTCTCCCTCTAATTTGTCATTGAACTTCTCTAACGCCCCCAAGCATGGAGAAAATGAAACCGATTTTTCTAAAATCGGGTCTGGAATTGTTCGTTTCCATGAAACATGGTATTATCTAAAATGAACTGAATTTGGAAGCATGTGATTATGGATTTGTGAAATTAGATGGGTGTTTAAGGTTTGTGTGTGAGTTTGAATTTTATGAATGGGATTCGATAAGAATTTATAATTTTGATGCTTTCTGATCCCAAAATGACCAAACATGCTCTATTCGCTATTTTTGCTTCTACTCCCTCTTTTTTTAGAGGAGTTAGAGATGTGGGAGATATCTCCAACTTTGTATCATGCTGAAATTCTCCTTCATGGATGCCCTCCGAGAAACTATTAATAGAGGCTGTTAGAGTGCCTATTACATTAGTTATCGCTTTCCCGAGTCATTCCACTTTTCACAATAATCTTGTAGCGAGTCGCTCTTTGATTACTTCTCTTTTACAAGTAATGATTTGTCTTCTCCATCATTTTCAACAACTTGAACTGCTTCCACACCTGCATCAGCACTGGAATGCTCGAAAGAATTTGTGTCATAGCTGATATCAAAGTAGGCATCATTTTCAAAGGTCTCATACTCCACCAGAGTCGTGACCATACTTCTTTCAAAATAAGATTACCAATAAGGATGATGAAAAGACAGGTTTTGGTCCCAATTGTGATAAAAGTAATCGTTTGGGAACTAAGGATTACTCATACGTAGATGCTCCCTTATTTCAACATAATCATGACCATGTGAATTTTTCATGGGACTCCTAGACTCACTCCACATAGCAACCAATTCATCATTATAAAATGACGTAAGATGAACATAAGTACAACACTCATGCTACTAATGGATGAATAAATTGAATATAGTCGTCAGTGTAGCATCTAAAAATAGTGTACCAGTGGACCCACGCTACAGTTGTATTTACTATAAAATAGTGATCTCGATTGAAAACCACCAAAATACACCGGTATTGTATCATCCTTTGCATCTTGGTATGTTGTGCTCATCATGATTTTACCTCTTTGAGTCCATCTTTTAACATTGAAATTGTCTCACCGAGCATACCAAAAATTATTAGCGATAGACTAGTAGATTTTGGATAGTGAATATGGGATGAGAAATGTTAAAAAAATATGGAAGTAGTAGGCCGAGTTGTGATGGTCCCATCCAACGTGCCAAAAATTGTTGTTAGCTTGCTAGGAACTGCTTTTGGTCCTAGCAAAAGTGGGATAATGGTCCCAATGAGCATGTCAAATATTGCATTTTATCCTATTCATGAGTACTAATTAGGTTGATTAATAAAATAAAATTTAAGAGAATAAATAGTAGAAATTTTTTATACTAATATGTACGAGTATAGAAATATTGGTGTATATAATATAATACACAAATTTTATTATAAATATGTTTACTATATTCAGTTATAAACAACTTGTTAAAATACAAGAAATAGTTTCAGTTTATTGATAAATTTGTTTGAAAGATCTAATGTCACAGTTGAATAACTGTCAAATCAATTTTTTAAAATTTTATGTTAGGTATGGGTAAAATTGGTCTTGCTTTGCAATATTATGAATGAAATTATACTATTTCGTATGTTAGAAAAAAAAATATGTACTTCTTAAAAAATGATATAGGGACAAAGTTGGACTTTCTTCCCAAATAATAGCAGTAAGGTGCAAAAATGTCTCTAAAGATTACAGTCAGGAGCAATTTTACCTCTATCGTTCAAAATTATGCAATTTTGCCTGTAATGTTGGCAGCCATGAATAATTTTACCCCGGACATCATTATAAAATACATACATTGTATTCCTTATTCTGCACCAATTACAGATTAGTTGGTTCTAAAAAAAATATCATATTTTTTGTGATTTAATAATAAGATTGGAGATTAATATTTTTTAAAAATATTTGATTTTTTTATCCAACTTGTACAAAATACAATATATTAAAAAAATAAAAAGAAAAATCGTGTCTAATTTCATATGTTGGTGATATGCAGGGATGGCAACAAATACTATACCCGCAGGTACCCGGCACTACCCGATCCTAATGGGACTACCCGTACTCTGTATAAAAGGGTATGAGATGGGTATGTGATCAAAACCATTACCCGTAAGGGTAATGGGACGGGTATGGGAATATCCCCCCAGGGTACCCGATACCCGTTACCCGTTATAACTCTTTTATATATTAAAGAAGATTATTATTTTTTAGACGTAAGATGTGAGATTTGAAACTCAACCTTTTGTTCTTCAACCATTGAGTGATACCACTAAGTTAATTTATTCTTATTAATTAGGGTTCAATTTGCTCAATTTTTAGATGAATGATTTATTAAATTTATACTATGTTAAATTTGTAACATTTTTATTTTATTTATTAACTCTTAAAGGGTACCCGCGAGTACCCGTGAATTAAATGGGAATGGTATGGGATGCAAAAAAGTACACCCGTTAGGATAATGAGACAGGTACGGGTAATTAAAAAATAAAATGGTAAGGGTTTGGGAAAGGCACTAGCAGTGACCCTACCCATTGCCATCCCTAGTGATTGTTGAAACACCTTTCCACATGATTTTGATTTGACAAAATTATTTAAGTTAATCCATGATTAAGAGGCAATTAAATTTAAGTGCTTTGATTTAATTGTACTAATATGTTTGTTCAATGTTGAGTATAAGTATAAATGAAAACAGAATCAAAAAGTAAGACAGGACGAAGTCAGCATGAGAACACAGCACAAGCTGAGTGAAGTGAACTCAGCATAACAGAAGAAAAGTCATCTTTAGAACAAACGCTTAAAGATGAAGCTGGCCAAAGAAGCTGAGTGTAACGCAACTCAGAAAAGTCTTCCTTTAAATTAAAGATTGCAGACGAAGCTGACCACGGAAGTGATAGGGGTATTTTACCCCTATCTTTTGGCGTGATTTATGGGTTGATTTTGGATAAAATAAATAAGTTTAATTACAAAAATAAAGTGTTTTGATAAAATAAAGAAATAAAAATAAATCTCGTACTTTCAGTTAATTCTCCTCGTTTTTGATTAGTTTAGAAAATAAAAACGTCAAGCTAACTCGGCTCTCAAGATTTGTATTTCAGGTACGAGAAAGGAGCAAAAATCCACTCCATACGCGGGGCATAACATCCCTTACGCGGGGCGTAAAACACGATGTCAGAAATAATTGTCTTATCAGCAGACACCACGTAGAACTGACTCAGCATACGCAGGGCGTATGCCACCCTATTCGGGGCGTATGACACATGTCGGAAATAATTGGCCTAATCCTGAAAGTCAGACTGCATTGTCTCTCGGAGTCAACTCTCCATACGCGGGGCGTATCACCATATACGCGGGGCGTAAAAGGCAGTTCTTCAACGTAAAAAGATCAGAGACTCAAACACGCGGGGCGTACTTCAGCTACGCAGGGCGTGTTTGAGACAACAAGACATAGAATTGGTCCACATGCAGGAGATTTCTGACGGAATGGGCACTTACGCGGGGCGTATTTCACCTTACGCGGGGCGTATCATGGGATTTCTGCACCAAATAATGTTGCTCCATACTTGTACCTTGTGAAGTTACAATTCTACCCCTAGCTTGATGTATAAATAAGAGTGACTAGCACTCATTTAGCCACTTTCTAGCTTCTACATCACCTTCTACCCTCTACCATATACACCTTGTACATAGCTACATTTTGCTTCTCTTAGATAGTTGTTGTGTAGTTTTGTAGTATAGATTCAGTTTATGTAATAAAACTCTCCCACCTCGAGAGCTTGTTCGGTTATTCCGGCATTACATCAACGTTCCGCTCCATCATTCGTCACCAAGCTCGAGAGTTCCACCTCCAAGTCCTAAGAGATGGCCTTGAGTCCGGTTGGCTAGTTCCGAGGGCCGATTCTTCCCTCTTTACTTGCTAATTAGCTTTGATCTCATCCTATGTACTAGGCTTGGTTGTATTCTATATTCTTACCCTCCATATTTATAATATATGATTTGCAATTTCCGTTTCTGTATACGTGTTGATGTTTATTGCTTGTTTTGATACTCATAATTGACTATTGTGTAGGGGAACGCGATTTCCGACGCCATTCGGACTATCTTTAGGGATTGATATAGGTGTTGCCTTACCGGAAGTGACAAACCGGAAACCGTAGGAATTGACAAGCCACGGAACTTACGGGCCCTAGTTTCTGGTCCCGAGCATTAGACACGCCTTGACTAGGAACCACGTAGTCTAAGTACTTCACGGGTCGGTCGAACTACACGTAGTCGTCTTTGCAAGAGTAAATCGCCAATCGAATATATTCGGAGTCATTACCTTTTGTATTTATAACTTATCGTCGCCCATATCATTCCGTGGAGTTTTCCGTTACATAAATCTGTCTCACCAATAGGTTAGGAGTAGTTTGTAGTTGCGTCCCACACCAACTCAAAGTATTCACCGCTTAGATAACGTATAAAACCGAGTCGTCTAATACTTGCAGTTATAAATCCCGTGGATTCGATACCCGGTCTTAACCGGATTATTACTTGATACGACGGGGTACACTTGCCCCTAAGTAGTCGTAGCGTCTAGTGGAGTTAGAACATTTAAAAGATCACATCCATATTCATAGCACATTCATCGCAATACACATTTAATCGTCGTAAGAAAAGCTCACACTAGGCTTTACGCCATCAAGTTTTTGGCGCCGTTGCCGGGGATTTATAATTTCCTACAATATTAGACAAAAGCGTTTTATTGTTAGTTTAAGCATTTGTAAATATCATTTTCTTTTTGTGAAAAATTTATTTTGTTTCGTACTAATAATCTTTTCCATGGTATTATAGTTGTCATCTGTGGGACGATCTCATAGGTGACGAATGTTCGCACCAACAATCGTCCTCGCAATTCGATGTGGTAATCTCTATGCTTAAAGATATTCAAGTGAGATTATCTAACAATGAGGCATATTGCAGGGATTTGGGAAATCAAATCACTAGATTGACGTCTCGTCTCGATTCAACCGCGGACGAATCAATTCGAGACACCAATCCGGGTGATCAACATGTAGAGGTCGACTTAATTGAGCCCTCTCAAGAGGAATCCCTAAATCATGTAGGTTGTCTCAACTGCGAGGAGCCGGAAATCCTAATCGATGAGCCGGTTGTGTGCGGACCCATGGAAATGACTCCACAACTAGAAGAGTTTGAGGTTCCTTCTACCTCGGGTTATTTCACTCTCTTTGAGCTACCCAATGAGTCAAAGAGGGAGCAAACTAAACTCTTCAATAATTTCTTTAAATATAGTTTTTGGTTTTCATTAAATTTCTTTGAATCTAACAATCCGTTTTGTAGGTACAGATTGTTCATTCAAGAATTTGCATTTCTAACGCAAGAGGAAGCATACACCTAGGAGGAAACGCTAAGTCGAGCTCACCGACTATAACGTAGCGCTTCTTGGGAGGCAACCCAAGCTCGAATAAGGGAGTTTTTCTTTCCCAGCTTTTATTTTCCGCATTTCGTTTTCCTACCGACTTATGTCATTTCTTTTAAATAAAAAAAAATCAAAAGAAAAACAAATCCCACTTTTTCCAAAAATAAGTCGCGCGGGGCGTACTCCATTTTTACGCCCCGCGTGCCCATCGTTTTTCTTGTATAAATGGCTCAGAGATAGAAACACGCGAGGCGCCCCTCTTCATGCTCCTCGCATATTTGAGTCTCTATCCAAAAACGGCTCAACATGCACCTCCTACGCAGGGCGCCCCCCTGGGCACGCCTTGCGTAGGACCTAACTCTAAGAGTCCTATTTTGTCCTTCTTTATTTTTGTTTTTGTTTTGTTTTCTTTTTGCGACGCCCTTGGAATAGGCGTCATTTTAATAACACGGAGGGCCGTGCAACCCCGCACTCTTAGTTTGGTTTGCACTAACAAAAACAAAAATAAAAATAAAATAAACAACAAAATAATTAAACTAATTTATTGACTCTTTTAAATTTTCCCGACACGCTATCCCTCCTTCGGAAATTAATTAAAGTTCCGTTATTTGTCGTCAAAAATAAAAGACGTCGACACAAGGGGATGATCTAATTAAGGAATTTTAGTCTTGGTTTTGAAATTAGGGAATTTATGCAAAGCTTAGGTTAGTACTAAACTAAGGCATTGAGTCTTAACCCAAATGTTATCTCCATAATGAACTTTAAAAAGGCAATAAAAACGGGATAGTTGAGAATTTGACGAGAACTTGAAAGTACACATTTTAAAACCCGAATTTTTTGTGAGGCAACTTTGAGCCTAAAAGAGTTCGTACAAGAACTCTATTTTCTTTCACAACTTTTCGAGGGCTTTGACTTTACTCGACTCATAGAATTTGCATCTAATACCGGATTAAGTACACTTATTTTTGGTAAAAAGGCAATAGATGATAAACTGAACCTACTTAGGCTAATTTTTCTTAATTTATTTTTCTCGTTTTCATTAAACATTAGGAAACCCCTTCGAGCCTATTAACCAACTTTTTTTGTTAATACCCTTTTAACATTTAGCCCTTTTTCCTCTTGTTTAAATACCGACAAAATCAATTTGCACCCGAATTATCCGAAATAAGTCACGGCCTTAGCAAATGAGCACCATAAGCTTTCAAAATATTGTTTTTGTGCCTTTATCAAAACAAAGGATATAATAAAAATAAAAAGGCATTCTCAAGCTCCATCCGAGCAATTTTGAAGTATATCTTGTAAAATTCGCTAAGACCGAAGCAAAATACGGTGCGATCATAAGTCGGTATTTTGGAACTTGAGTTTCTTTAAACTAACCACTAAAGAAGCCACCCACATTACAACCCCCCTCCGGGTTCATTTTTAATATTGCTTAACCATATTTTAGGAGGAAAAACCCGGATGAAAATGCAAATTCAACATGGTCTTGAGTAAGTGCAAGGAAGAGTGCGAAAACACCGACCCACCAAAAATTGAGCGTAAGAGTGAAATTCCTTGGTGAGGTACTACCGAGTTCTCAAAAGATAATCAACCCCCGGTAATATTGCCAATTAAATCTTGATCATGGAGGTTTCAAACAAGTTTCGTACTCAATTGTTTGCGTAGGTACTTACCGAAACCTTTGCACAAAACCATAACTTTGAAATCACGCACTTGGCAAAACCGACCGACGGTTTGTTTCTTAATAATCTCAATCCCTTGTCTTTCGATTTCTTTTACTTGAGGACAAGTAAAACTTTAAAGTCCGAGGAGGTTTGATGGGGGTATTTTACCCCTATCTTTTAGCGTGATTTACGGGTTGATTTTGGATAAAATAAATAAGTTTAATTACAAAAATAAAGTGTTTTGATAAAATAAAGAAATAAAAATAAATCTCGTACTTTCAGTTAATTCTCCTCGTTTTTTATTAGTTTAGGAAATAAAAACGTCAAGCTAACTCGGCTCTCAAGATTTGTATTTCAGGTACGAGAAAGGAGCAAAAATCCACTCCATACGCGGGGCGTAACATCCCTTACGCGGGGCGTAAAATACGGTGTCAGAAATAATTGTCTTATCAGCAGACACCACGTAGAACTGACTCAGCATACGCAGGGCGTATGCCACCCTATTCGGGGCGTATGACACATGTCGGAAATAATTGGCCTAATCCTGAAAGTCAGACTGCATTGTCTCTCGGAGTCAACTCTCCATACGCGGGGCGTATCACCATATACGCGGGGCGTAAAAGGCAGTTCTTCAATGTAAAAAGATCAGAGACTCAAACACGCGGGGCGTACTTCAGCTACGCAGGGCGTGTTTGAGACAACAAGACATAGAATTGGTCCACATGCAGGAGATTTCTGACGGAATGGGCACTTACGCGGGGCGTATTTCACCTTACGCGGGGCGTATCATGGGATTTCTGCACCAAATAATGTTGCTCCATACTTGTACCTTGTGAAGTTACAATTATACCCCTAGCTTGATGTATAAATAAGAGTGACTAGCACTCATTTAGCCACTTTCTAGCTTCTACATCACCTTCTACCCTCTACCATATACACCTTGTACATAGCTACATTTTGCTTCTCTTAGATAGTTGTTGTGTAGTTTTGTAGTATAGATTCAGTTTATGTAATAAAACTCTCCCACCTCGAGAGCTTGTTCGGTTATTCCGGCATTACATCAACGTTTCGCTCCATCATTCGTCACCAACCTCGAGAGTTCCACCTCTAAGTCCTAAGAGACGGCCTTGAGTCCGGTTGGCTAGTTCCGAGGGCCGATTCTTCCCTCTTTACTTGCTAATTAGCTTTGATCTCATCCTATGTACTAGGCTTGGTTGTATTCTATATTCTTACCCTCCATATTTATAATATATGATTTGCAATTTCCGTTTCTGTATACGTGTTGATGTTTATTGCTTGTTTTGATACTCATAATTGACTACTGTGTAGGGGAACGCGATTTCCGACGCCATTCGGGCTATCTTTAGGGATTCATATAGGTGTTGCCTTACCGGAAGTGACAAACCGGAAACCGTAGGAATTGACAAGCCACGGAACTTACGGGCCCTAGTTTCTGGTCCCCAGCATTAGACACGCCTTGACTAGGAACCACGTAGTCTAAGTACTTCACGGGTCGGTCGAACTACACGTAGTCGTCTTTGCAAGAGTAAATCGTCAATCGAATATATTCGGAGTCATTACCTTTTGTATTTATAACTTATCGTCGCCCATATCATTCCGTGGAGTTTTCCGTTACATAAATCTGTCTCACCAATAGGTTAGGAGTAGTTTGTAGTTGCGTCCCACACCAACTCAAAGTATTCACCGCTTAGATAACGTATAAAACCGAGTCGTCTAATACTTGCAGTTATAAATCCCGTGGATTCGATACCCGGTCTTAACCGGATTATTACTTGATACGACGGGGTACACTTGCCCCTAAGTAGTCGTAGCGTCTAGTGGAGTTAGAACATTTAAAAGATCACATCCATATTCATAGCACATTCATTGCAATACACATTTAATCGTTGTAAGAAAAGCTCACACTAGGCTTTACGCCATCAGGAAGCTGAGTAAGAATATGACTCAGAAATAAAGAACAAAAGCAACGTCAATAAAGTCAAGCTGAGTGCTCGTCAGGACAGCACGAATGATCTGTTTGCTAGAAGACAAGATCCGACAACTGTCTGCACCAATAATAGAAACCTTGGAATTACGCATAGAGTCAATTTCGAGATGATCTGTTTGCTAGAAGACAAGATCCGACAACTGTCCGTTAGCTAAAAGACGAGATGACACAAGAAGACACACCTGCGGGAAGAAGACAAGCCTGACGCCTGCTAATCTCAGTCGACAGGATTGTCCTGCAAATCTGAAACTGACTAGAACAATGACGCAATAGATCCGTTTGAATCCAACGGATAATTCCAGATTCAAATCATTAGAGCTTCAGACCTCAACTATAAAAGGACAAGTTCATTCTTGGATCCTTTGCCGATTGCAGAAATACAAAAGAGAAAAGAGCATATACATAAAAAAGCACATTCAAACAAGAAAAAGATCTTACACCAAACTTCCATTTCTGTGTAAAAGTTAGATTGATTTTGCAATCATCTAAAGTGTTCTTCATCTAGAAAGAACAAGTTTGTATCAATTGTAAAATTGAGAGAGTTGTGCTGAGTACTCGGTTCTAAGTACTCAGCGGTAGAGAAATCTAGGTGTTCGGTTATAGCACTTAGTAGGAGTTGAGTAGACGAATAGAGGAAGGTACTCTTGCATATTCAACTGCCTTGTAAATGATTTGTGCTCTACCTTTAAAGAGCTCAGTATTGGATTAAAAAACCCCGGAGGGACTCTAGGGACTGGACATAGGCGGAGAGGCCGAACCAGGATAAGTCGTGCTGAGTAATTTCTAACTCTTACTCAATATATCTATTTATGTGTTGCTTGATTAAATTGCTCAGGATGTAAATTATAAAAGCTGACACTGAGTAATCTTGGTGCTGGGTTAGAAGCTGACCTCAAGTGTTAATTCCCAACTCACAAGTAAAACAGTTCTAGTCAGCATCTGACTAAAGCTGTCTTACATCTCTCGGTCGTGCTGACCTAAACTAAGTTAAGTAAACTAAAGAATTGATTAAGTCAGCATAATTAAGTGAAAAAGTTACATTAGTTCCTAAAACCCCCTTGGAACTAATCACACGGGACCAACAAGTGGTATCAGAGCTAAGTAGCTCACTACTCAAAGATATAACTATCTTGAGCTGATCCCGATAAATGGCTAAGAACAGCACTCGTTTCCTTCCAGGAAATCAAACAACACAGATACTCCCTGAGGGATTGTCAATTAGTCGGTCTCCCTTGTTTTTCGGTTCAAACTATACATTTTGGAAAAACATGATGAAAAACTTTATTCAAGCTATAAACATGAGTGTGTGGCTTACAATAGTTCAAGGCCCATATGTGCCTTACAAAACAGTAAACAGCGAAAAAGTTGTCAAGAGTGAAACTGAGTGGTCAGAAGATGACCTTAAAAAATTACAAAATAATGCTTCGGCTATCAATATGCTTCACTGTGCGCTAGATGCTGCAGAGTACAACAAAATTTCAGGTTGTGAGTCAGCACAGGAAATATGGAAGAAGCTCGAAGTAACCTATGAAGGCACGAGCAAAGCCAAGGAATCTAAAGTGAATCAGCATATGAGGCTATACGAGCTGTTCGAGATGAATGAAAATGAAGACATCTCGGAGATGAACTCAAGATTCACAAATATCATTAATGAGCTCAAACGACTCGGCAAGAACTTCACAGAAGAAGAGCAGGTGAAGAAAAACGTGAGGAGTCTACCCAAAAGTTGGCAAGCTAAGAAAACAGTTGTGGAAGAAGCTCAGGACTTGACCATGTACAAATACGATGAGCTGATTGGATCTCTGCTGACTCATGAGATATCTATGAAAAACTTCGAAGCAAAAGAAAAGTCAGAAGACAAGAAGCAAAAATCTCTTGTCATGAAAGCTGACTCAACCGAAGCTAACTCATCAGATGATGAGGAGATGGCCATGTTCACAAGGAAGATGAAGAAGCTGTTCAGAAAGAGTGACAAGAACAGCAAAAGGCCATTCAGAAGAAGCGACAAATACAGAGCTGAGTCTAGCGATAGCAGATACAAAAAGGACAGCTCAAAACCCGTCACATGCTTCGAGTGCCATCAAACTGGGCATATTAAGTCAAGCTGTCCCAACTTAAAGAAAGAAAAGAAGGGAAGCAAAAAGGCAATGGTAGCCACATGGAGTGACAGTGATGAGTCAACCTTATCAGAAGCTGATGCAAATGAAACAGCAAATATATGCTTCATGGCCGATGACGCTGCTGACCAATGCCAATCTGAGCAAGCTGATCTCTCAAATGATACTGACCAAGAGGAACACTCCAATGAGGTAACATCTATGCTCTTGCTTAGAAATGAAATGGTTAACGCCCTGAGTGATCTATATACACTGACTAAAAAGTGTAATAAGAAAATAAAGGCACTCAGCAGGCGATGTGATGAGATTGAAGAGGTCAAACTGAATGACCTCCGATATCTTCTCCAAGACAACACCAGGCAAGATGAAAATTTAAAAGTCATGCACGGTTTTGTCTCGGAAGTCCAAACTGAGTCAAAGAAGCTTAGAAAGGACATCACAACCATACAAAACCAGCTGAGTAAATCGGCTAAGAAAGGGTTCTATCCCAATGCTGAGTATCAAGGTACTGGTGAGCATAAACGGTTCACTCAGTGTGACTGTTGTGGGAAAAGAGGACACACTATTGATGTGTGTTGGTATACTCGGCGGAATGTCCAATGTGACTTCTGCGGAAAGAAAGGACATACCACTAAGGTATGTTGGCATGCTCAGCACAATCGTGCTAACTAGAAACAAAATCACTCTCAAAGGGTGACCTATTGTGACTTCTGTGGTAAATCTGGCCACACAATAAATATATGTCGTCACAAATTAAAACATGATGTAGCACCTGTCTATGCTAACCAACGAGGACCCAAAAAGAATCGGGTATCTAAAGATGAATGATTCAAAATGCAGGTGAGCCTGAGGTGCATGGAGAATTCAAAGCTTTGGTATATTGACAGTGCATGCTCGAGGCACATGACGGGTGATGAAACTCAATTCATCACACTTGAGCGTAAATGAGGTGGAAGTGTAAGCTTCGGAGACAATAAAAAGGGTAAGATAGTCGGTTCAGGTACTATCGGAGGTAACCCTATTATTGAGTCAGTCTCCTTAGTCATGGGTCTCAAGTATAACCTATTGAGCGTGGCTCAACTGTGTGACAGCGGTAGAAAGGTTGTATTTGATGCCACTGAGTGTCATATACTCGAGGGAAAAACAAATAATTTGATTTTAACTGCCTCTCGTGTTGACAATGTCTACATGTTGAGTTTAGAAAATAATTTTTCAAAAAATATATGCTTAGTGTCAAAGGAGGACAACTCCTGGCTATGGCATAGGAGACTTGGTCATGTAAGCATGGACCTCCTTGCCAAACTAGCAAGAAAGCAATTAGTTGAGGGATTGCCCAAACTTAGATTGGAGAAAGATAAATTATGTAATGCTTGTCAGCAAGGTAAACAAACGAAAAAGTCTTTTCAAAGTAAAAATATTGTCTCAACCAAGCGCCCTTTGGAATTACTACATTTGGACCTTTTCGGACCTGTCCAGCCACTCAGCTTGGGCGGTAAGAAATTTTCCTTAGTTATTGTAGACGATTTCTCTAGGTATACTTAGATCATCTTGCTGAGTAGCAAGGATGAAACATTTGAGATGTTTTCCACATTAGTCAAAAGGCTTGAAACTGACAAAGACCTAAAAGTAGCTCATATTAGAAGTGATAATGGCGGAGAATTCAAAAACCAACAGTTTGACCATAATTTTTCTGCTCCTAGGACTCCTCAACAAAATGGGGTTATTGAAAGGAAGAACAGAACAATAGTCGAAATTGCTAGGACAATGTTGAGTGAAAATAGGCTTCCAAAGTATTTCTGGGGTAAAGTTGTCCACACAGCATGCTATATACTAAATAGGGATTTAGTTAGACCTATACTCAAGAAAACCCCTTATGAACTTTGGAAAGGACGAAAGCCCAATATTAGCTACTTTCGTGCCTTTGGGTGTAAATGTTTTATACTCAATACAAAAGAAAACCTTGCTAAATTTGATGCTAAAGCTAACGAAGCGACCTTTCTTGGGTACTCAACTAACAGTAAAGCATATAGGGTGTATAATAAACGAACTCAGGTTGTAGAAGAGTCTGTACATGTTGAGTTCGACGAAACTGACCCTGCATGAAAGATAACTCAGTCTGCCGAAGATGACCCAAGCTCAGCTTCCGTTGACCAAAATGGAGCCGCTGAGTCGTCACCATAAGGGCTGACCAAAGGTAAACACGAACCTGAAATTACCTTTGCTGACCAATCTACTCCTGCAGATATTGTAAAAACACCTATTCCAGACAACTGAACATTACCTAAAGAAGTCAAAATTCCAAGAGGACACTCGGAGAAGTCCATTCTTGATGCGGCTGAAAACAAGCTGATGAAGAGAGATCAGCTTAGAAAGTATCTCAGCAATGTTGCATTCGTCTCAGTTCATGAGCGAAAGAACTTCTCGGATGCTGAGCACGACGAACATTGGATCAATGCTATGCAAGAGGAGCTTGATCAGTTCAAAAGAAATGAGGTATGGGATTTAGTACCAAAACCTAGGAATCAAAAGACCATATGAACTAAGTGGGTCTTTAGAAACAAATTAGATGAGCAAGGCAATGTAGTCAGAAACAAAGCCTGACTTGTAGCCCAAGGCTATAGTCAACAAGAGGGCATTGACTATGGTGAGACGTTTGCTCTCGTTGCTAGGTTAGAGGCTATACGTATATTGTGTGCATATGCTAGTTTCATGAACTTCAAACTATATCAAATGGATGTCAAAAGTGCTTTTCTTAATGGATTTATAAACGAAGAGGTATATGTTAGTCAGCCTCCAGGGTTTGAAGATCCAAAATTTCCAAACCACGTTTATAAACTCAAGAAGGCCCTATACGGCCTGAAACAAGCACCACGTGCTTGGTACGAGAGGTTGACCAGTTTCCTGCTGACCAGGAACTATGTCAGAGGCAAAGCTGACACAACCTTATTCATTAAGAAAAAGGGTAAAAATACCCTGCTGGCACAAATCTACGTAGATGATATATGTTGAAACACCTTTTCCACAAGATTTTGATTTGACAAAATCATCCATGATTAAGAGGCAATTAAATTTAGATGCTTTGATTTAATTGTACTAATATGTTTGTTCAATATTGAGTGCAAAAATATATATAAAGTAAAGAAAGGACAAATGTCAGCACAAGCGAAGCTGAGTAGAACGGAACTCAGCATGACAGAATGTAAGCTGAGTGGAGTAGGACTCAGAAGCAAAACGAAGCTGACTAAAATTGAAGATTTCTACAGAAGGGGTTAAACAAAACGGAGCTGGCCTAGAAGGAACTCAGCATGAACGTTGAACATTCTAAGAGAACAAACGAAGCTGAGTGATAGTCAGGACAGCATGAAGGATCCGTTCACTAAAGGACAAAGACTGCCAACCTTCTGCACCAATAATTGGAACCTCGAAGATACACAAAAGACTAATTCCAAGAGACATGGGTCATTGGATTATTGGTAAAAGACAACTGGCACAAAAAGACAAGTCAGACGCAAGAAGACAAACCTGTCGTCTGAAGAAAATAGAGAAAGGGAATGGCGGAACAGTCTGAAGCTGACCAGAATCTGTCCCCTAAAAGAGCCGTTTTGGTGTTAACGGCTAAGACATTTCAAAACGATCAAATCTACAGATTTCCTTCTATAAAAGGACAATCGATAAACTTGGATAACTACTGAAGCATCGAAAGAAAAATACAAGAGAGAAAATCTCAAAAGCACTCAAATACAAAAAGATCTTACACCAAATTTTCTATTCTCTGTGTAAATGCTATATTGATTTATTTGTAATCATCTAAGGTGTTCTTTAGTTGAAAAAGAACAAGTTTGTAATCAATAGGAATATTGAGAGTGTTGAGCTGAGTACTTGGTTGTAAGTATTCAGTGGTAGAAAATCTAAGTGCTGGGTTGTAGCATTTAGTAGGAGCTGAGTAGACGAATAGAGGACGTACTCTTGCATACTCACTGCCTTGTAAAGGGTTTGTGCTCTACCTTGAAAGAGCTCAGTATTGGATTGAAAATCCCAGGAGGAACTGGGGACTGGACATAGGCAGAGAGGCCGAACCAGGATAAGTCGTGCTGAGTAACTTCTAAACTCTCTCTCTAAATATATATATATATATGTGCATGTGTTGCTTGTGAAATTTACTCAGCTTATAAATTGCTAAAACTGAAACTGAGTAAATCTGAGTGCTAAGTTGGAAGCTGACCTTTCAAGTGTCAATTCCCAACTTTTGAGTCAAGCAGTCTTAGTCAGCATAAGTACTAAAACTGTCTGACTAATCAATCGCCCGTGCTAACCAACACTCTGAGTTATCAAACTCTTAAAATAATACTAAGTCAGCATAATTAAACGCGAAAAAAGTTACATTAGTTCCTAACCCCCCCTTGGAACTAATTACTAGGGACCAACAAGTGGTATCAGAGCTTAAGCTCACTACTCAAAGATCTAACAATCTTGAGCTGATCCCTAAAAATGGGTGAGAATAGCACTCGTTTCCTTCTAGGAAACCAAACAACACGGATACTCCCTGGGGGATTATCAATCACTAGACCTCCCCTATTCTTTGGGTCAAACTATACTTTCTGGAAGAATATGATGAAGAACTTTATACAAGCCACAAACATGAGTGCATGGCTTGCAATTGTTCAAAGTCCACATGTGTCATACAAAACTGTTAACAATGAGAAAATTGTTAAAAGTGAGGCTGAGTGGACAGAGGATGACCTCAGAAAATTACAAAATAATGCTTCGGCTATAAATATGCTTCACTGTGCGTTAGATGCTGCAGAATACAATAAGATTTCAGGTTGTGAGTCAGCACAGGAGATTTGGAAGAAGCTTGAAGTAACCTATGAAGGCACAAGCAAAGTTAAGGAGTCTAAAGTCAATCAACATATGAGACTCTACGAGCTGTTTGAAATGAAGGAGAATGAAGACATCTCAGAAATGAACGCAAGGTTCACAAACATTATAAATGAGCTAAAAAGGCTTGGAAAGAACTTCACTGAAGAAGAACATGTGAAGAAAATTCTGAGAAGTCTGCCCAAGAGCTGGCAAGCAAAGAAAACAGCTGTAGAAGAAGCCCAAGACTTGACTACCTACAAATATGATGAGTTGATCGGATCCCTACTGACCCATGAAATCTCTATGAAAAACTTTGAAGCCAAAGAGAAAGAAAAATCAGAAGATAAGAAACAAAAGTCATTTGTCATGAAAGCTAACTCAACTGAAGCGGAGTCAACTGATGATGAGGAATTGGCCATGTTCACCAGAAAGATGAAAAAGTTGTTCAGGAGAAATGATAGAAACGGCAAAAGGTCATTTAGAAGAAATGATAAGTATAAAGCTGAGTCAAGTGACAAGTACAAGAAGGACAGCTCGAAGTCTGTCACATGTTTTGAGTGTCATCAAACTGGGAACATCAAATCAAGTTGTCCCAACCTCAAGAAAGAGAAGAAGGGAAGCAAAAAGGCTATGGTAGCCACATGGAGTGACAGTGATGAATCAACATCATCTGAAGCTGAGCAAAATGAAACAGCCAACATATGCTTTATGGCAGATGATAGAACTGACCGATCCCAATCTGAGCAAACTGACCTTTCTGATGAAACTGACCAGGAGGATCACAGCAATGAGGTAACATCCTTACTCTTACTTAGAAACGAAATGGTAAATGCCCTGGGTGACTTATATACACTAACCAAAAAGTGTAACAAAAAGATTAAGGCACTCAGCAGGCGCTGTGATGAGATTGAAGAGGTCAAGCTGAGTGACCTCCGATATCTTCTCCAGGACAACTCTGACTTGCATACCAACATGCAAATTTTACATAAGTTTGTCATGGAGGCCCAATCTGAGTCAAAGAAACTTAGAAAGGATATCACAACGTTACAGAGTCAAGGGAAGGGCTCAAACTGAAATAAACCCCATGCTGAGTACGCAAATACTAGTCAGCATAAGCAATTCACTCAATGTGAGTGTTGTGGAAAAAGGGGGCACACAAAGGAGGTGTGTTGGCATAACAAGCGGATTGTCCAATGTGACTTCTGCGGAAGAAAAGGGCATACCACAAAAGTATGTTGGCATGCCCAACACAATAATGCTGACCATACTCAGTTCAACCCACAAAGGGTACCTTTTTGTGATTTCTGTGGTAAGCCAGGCCACACTATAAAAGTATGCCGTCGCAAGCTAAAAT
This sequence comes from Euphorbia lathyris, assembly GCF_963576675.1. Lineage (NCBI taxonomy): Eukaryota > Viridiplantae > Streptophyta > Magnoliopsida > Malpighiales > Euphorbiaceae > Euphorbia > Euphorbia lathyris. Next base: position 97,681,503 of record NC_088910.1, read on the forward strand.
ATGATTTTGCACCTGTTTATACTAACAAGAAAGGACCCAAAAGGAACTGGGTACCTAAAAATGAATAGTTTAAACTGCAGGTCAGCTTGACATGCGTGGAGAAGTCAAAACTATGGTATGTAGACAGTGCATGCTCAAGGCATATGACAGGTGATGAAACTCAGTTCATCACACTAGAGCTTAAACGAGGTGGTAGTGTAAGCTTTGGAGACAACAAGAAGGGTAAGATAGTCGGCTCAGGTACAATCGGAGGTAACCCAACCATTGAATCCGTCTCCTTAGTTAAAGGTCTTAAATACAATCTGCTGAGTGTAGCTCAGCTTTGCAAGAGTGGCAGAAAGGTTGTATTTGATGATACTAAGTGTCAAATACTCGAGGGAAATACAAATGAATTGATTTTAACTGCCCCTCGTGTAGAAAATGTATATATGTTAAACTTAGAAAAACAGTTTTCAAAAAACATATGCTTAGTATCTAAAGAGGACAACTCTTGGCTATGGCATAGAAGACTTGGGCATGTCAGCATGGACCTTCTTGCCAAATTAGCTAGAAAGCAATTAGTTGAGGGATTACCCAAATTAAAGTTTGAAAAAGATCAACTATGTAAAGCTTGTCAGCAAGGCAAACAAACTAAAAAGTCATTTCATAGCAAAAATATTGTCTCAACCAAAAGACCATTGGAATTACTACACTTGGATCTTTTCGGACCTATCCAGCCACTCAGCTTGGGAGGTAAGAAATTTTCCTTGGTTATTGTAGATGATTTCTCTCGGTACACTTGGATCATCTTGCTGAGTAGCAAGGATGAAACCTTTGAGATGTTTACCACATTGATCAAAAAGCTTGAAAATGACAAAGACCTAAGAGTAGCTCACATTAGAAGCGACAATGGTGGAGAATTCAAAAACCAACAGTTTGAGTGAAAATAGGCTTCCTAAGTTCTTCTGGGGTGAAGCTGTTCACACGGCCTGTTACATACTGAACAGGGCTCTAGTTAGACCTATACTTAAGAAAACCCCATATGAACTTTGGAAAGGACGAAAGCCCAACCTTGGATACTTTCGTGCCTTTGGGTGTAAATGCTTCATACTCAACACAAAAGACAACCTTGCTAAATTTGATGCTAAAGATGATGAGGCGATCTTTTTAGGGTACTCAACAAACAGTAAAGCATATAGAGTATTTAATAAAAGAACTCAGGTTGTAGAAGAATCTGTACATGTAGAGTTCGATGAAACTGACCCTACAGGTAAGTCAGCTCAGCATGAAGAAGATGAACCAAGCTCAGCTTCTGCTGATCAACCTGAAGCCTCTGTGTCATCTATACAGGAGCTGGCCCAAGGTAAGCAAGAAATTGAAATATCATTTGCTAACCAATCTATTCCTGTAGAGATTGTAGAAACACCTCTTCCAAACGACTCAACATTGCCCAAGGAAATAAAGATCCCAAGAGGACATACAGAACAGGCCATTCTTGATGCCGCCAACAACAAATTAATGACCAGAGATCAGCTTAGAAAATACCTCAGCAATGTTGCATTCGTCTCAATATATGAGCCAAAGAACTTTGCCGATGCTGAGCAAGACGAGTATTGGATCAATGCTATGCAATAGGAACTTGACCAATTCACTAGAAATGAGGTATGGGATTTAGTACCTAAACCTAGGAATCAAAAGCCCATAGGAACCAAGTGGGTCTTTAGAAATAAGCTAGATGAGCATGGAAATGTGATTAGAAACAAAGCTCGACTTGTAGCCCAAGGCTATAGTCAGCAAGAGGGTATAGACTATGGAGAAACATTTGCTCCTATTGCTAGATTAGAAGCTATACGTATATTGTGTGCCTATGCCAGTTACATGAATTTTAAACTATACCAAATGGATGTAAAAAGTGTGTTTCTTAATGGCTTTATAAACGAAGAGGTATATGTTAATCAACCTCCTGGGTTTGAAGATCCAAAGTTTCCAAACCACGTTTATAAACTCAAAAAGGCCCTGTACGGCCTAAAGCAAGCTCCAAGAGCTTGGTATGAGAGGTTGACCAACTTTCTGCTGACCAGGAACTATGTCAGGGGAAAAGCTGACACAACCTTGTTTATTAAGAAAAAGGGTAAACATACCCTACTTGCACAGATATATGTAGATGATATAATATTTGGTGCTACTGACGAATCTTTGTGCAAAGAATTTAGCCAACAGATGCAAACTGAGTTCGAAATGTCCATGATGGGTGAACTCAACTTTTTCCTTGGACTTCAAATCAGACAAGGTAAGAATGGAATCTTTATAAGTCAGTCTAAGTATACAAGGGAAATGTTAAAGAAATTCAACATGGTAGATTGTAAGCCAATATCAACCCCTATGGGTACTGATATTGTCCTATGCAAGGATGAGAAGAGTAAGTCAGTTGATAGTAAACTCTATCGAGGTATGATAGGTTCTTTACTCTATCTCACTGCTAGTAGACCTGATATTCAGTACTCAGTATGCTATTGTGCTAGATATCAAGCTGACCCTAGGAAATCTCATCTAACTGCTGTAAAAAGAATTTTTAGATACTTGCAAAGCTCAGTTGATGCAGGTCTATGGTATCCAACTTCAAATGACTTCACACTCATTGGATACACTGATGCTGACTATGGACGAGATAAGCTAGAACGAAAGAGTACTTCAGGAGGATGTCATTTTCTCGGAAGCTGCCTAGTATCTTGGTTCAGCAAGAAGCAATCATCCGTAGCCCTATCTACAACTAAAGCCGAGTACGTGGCTGCTGGAAGTTGTGTTGCTCAAGTCCTATGGATAAAGCAACAGCTTGAGGATTATGGAGTCAAAACAAAGATAATAGAGATCAAATATGATAACAAAAGTGACATTGATCTATCAAAGAACCCAGTCCAACACAGCAGGATGAAGCATGTTAGCATAAGGCATCACTTCATCAGAGATCATGTACTAAAAGATGAGATCAAGCTGACCTATGTGCCAACAAATGATCAGCTTGCAGATATCTTCACAAAGCCCTTGGCACGAGAACAATTCAACACACTAAGGGAAGCAATTGGTATGTCAAATCCACTCTAACTAAATCTGTATTGAATAATTGCCATGTGAGTGGAAATTTGATTGATTGTGCAAATGCCATGTTGAGTAAAATATCTACTCCTTACTAAGTTTGAAAATGGAATAGCCACCCTATGCTGAATTGACATATATATTGAGTGATGATACTGAGTAGGCATAAAAGCTGAGTAAACATTCTATGCTGAGTAGATAAACGTATTGAGTAATCACTATATGCTGAGTACATATACATGCTGAGTGAGTAACGTATGTTGAGTTAATTAGAGATAGAAAAAATTATCTTCACAAAAGTTAAGCACTCAATATCGTGAATGCTTCGAATTCTAGCAAAACCAAGTAAAAACCCACTCGCATAAAATAAATGCCTACACATGTAAACTCTGGCACCTTGGAAAGACGCACATTTATGACAAATCCAATGCGCCGAAGATGTCATAAATAACAGAATACTTGTCGGTTGAACGTCCCTAGGCAAAACGGCTAGTTAATTGAATAGGGCCGCCGAAAATAGGTATAAAAAGTGGAAGAATCCCCACTCACGAATCCTTACGCCTACGATTCTCTGAAATCAAATCCTTCTCTCTCCCTAAAAACCTCAAACCTTCATCTGTAACAATGGCTTCCGGAAAGAATCAAATCCCTAACCCCACACAAACCTCTGGCACACCCAATCAAGCTGACCTCGCCAGCTCCTCACAACCAGTGAAAAGAACCATGATCAAAGTTCACAAAAAGGTCAACAATCTGGAGGTTCTGAAATGCCGATGGTTTTCTCCAAGCTTTGTCTCGTCTGAGAAACCATTCTGTGAATGGATCGAAAGAACAAGTGGAAAGGTCTCTTCTCCCTTTCAGGAACGACCTATCCTAGGTTAGTATGAGAATTCTACTCGAATCTACATGTTGATGCAGATGACTCTGACTATTTAGAGACCTCAGTTAAAGTTCAGAAAATCATCGTAACCCCTGCCTATCTAGCCACCTTACTAGATTTACCAGACGAAGGAATTCAGTTCAGAACGACAAAGGAGAAAGTGCCAAAAGACACAACTGAGAAGATCAAGGGGTTCTGTAAACCTAAGGATCATAAGGGCGAGATACCCATCACCTCTATGGGAAAAGAACAGAAGATGGTCCATTACATGCTGGCCAACTTCATCTTCCCCAAACTCAACTCAGCTTCATCCGTATCAAACTTCGAATAGTGCTTCATCTGGCACATATTGACCTACACTCCGCTCAATCTTCCTGTCTTCCTAGTTGGAGCTTTTCAACGAAGTGGTAAGAAACTCTGCTTGGGCTCTCTCATTACAAAAATTATTGAGGACAAGCAAATAGAGACGGTGAATGAAACAAGTACATTGGGGAGTGAAATCACTGCAGTTCTACTGGATGGACTGTTGTACAATCAACCCTTAAAGGGATATGAAGGAGCTGGAGATGCTGAAGAAGATGAAGAAGCTGAGCAACCAGAAATTGAGCTCGAAACTGAGCCTGCAAGAGATGTTGAGGCTCATGCTGAGTCACCTAAGACAACTCAGCCTGAGAGGAAGAAGAAGAGGAAGGCTATAGAAACCTGCTCAAAAGACATTCATGCAGTCCCAAAGAAAGTAAGGCTATTATCAAAAGAAAAAGCTAAAGCTGACAAGGCTAAGGAGCAAGCTGAGTTAGCTGAGAAAAGAAAAAGGCAAGAAGAGCCTGGGGATGAGGAAGAAGAAACTCCAGAATCCCCTTTAAAGAAAAAGAAAAAGGGTAACTCCTTAAAGATAGTGGAAGCTGTCCCACTAGACTGTACTCAACCTGAAGGTCATGGAACTGACCAAGAAAAGGAAGCTGTAGAAGAAACAGAGCTACATGTTGAGCACCAAGAAGCTAATACTGAGCAGGAAGAACATCCCAATGTTGAGAAATCTCAGGATGATGCTGAGCAAGGAGAAAGAGAAAGTAATGCTGTTGAGGGTCATGTTGAGCAACTTGTAGAAGAGACAGTTGCTACTGAGTCCTGTAAAGGTATTCGAACGGACCATTCACCGCCAAGAGCTGAGACACGGCGAAGACTCAAAAAGAAAGCGCAAAAGCAAATTGATCTCATGGACGACTTTCCTATTGATGAGCTTGAAACTGACCTCTCTACAATCCAGTTCCAGTACTTCTCTAATGAGACTGAGTCACCACCAGAAAATCCTGTAGAAAAACAAGCCTCTGTTACTCAGGATGAGGAACAAGCCAAAAACCCTGCAGATCCAATCCAAACTGCTCAAGTTGAGCCAACTCGTGCCTCAACTCCACCTTCAACTCAACATGTTAATGACTCAGCTCATCCAATCAATCAAAGTCCAGGTACCAATCAAGGTACACAATCTGGCAGAGAGCCAACTCCTCCTCCACCATCAAACTCAGTACCAGCCTCTGAGTCTAACACTGCTAGATTTGCATACTTGAATGCTACTGAGTCTGGCCGACATGTCATTGCTTCTGCTCAGTCCTTGCTTCAAGATTTCAATACTACTCAAGCTGATGGTCACCAATCTACTCAAGCTGAGTCCTCCCACCTGTCAGGTATTACTCAGCTTCTGAATGAACTTCGAGGACTAAAGGATCTGGTTAGCGTTATCACTACGGTTCAAACTCAGCAACCGAATCAAGGGCAAATAGCAAAACTGACTGAACTGGTTCTTACAATGGCAACCCATATGAATTCACTTGAAGGGCAAGTTCAAAAAATTTCGGCAGTCAATCCAGGGTATGCAACTTCAACTGAACTGCACGAATATTTTGTTAAGTTAAATGCGGCACTGACCAAATCTAGTGCCACTACCCATACTGAGTATGCTACCTCTGCTGAGTTGCATGATTGCTTTACCAAGCTGAATGCTGAGCTGACCAAATCAAGTCCACCCGGCAATGCTGAGTTTGCCACCTCTGCCGAACTTCAACAATACTTCACCAAGCTTCATACTGAGCTGACCAGTACACGTGACTTAGTATCCTCCTCTTCTCAGTGCACTATTGACCAATTAAGTGAAGCAGTCAGACTACTCAACATCGACAGAGCCCAGATGGATGTTGATCCAATCTCCAACAGTGAACTCATGAGCTTTTCACAAGCTATCATGAAGGAAATGCGCATCAACAATGCCCAGCACATGTTTTATGATTCTGCTCTACTAAAACTGTACCATCAATCTTTTGGTCAGATCACAAGCTCACTCACCTGCCTGAGCAAATCCCATGAATGCCTCCTCAGCATGATCAGCAGCTCCCTTCGGGTTCCTAGGCATATCCAGGATGATAGTGTACCAGTCATTGATGGCTTCGGTGAAAGCACCAAAAGGCTTCAGCGCTACTCCCATTATCTCTCCTCTGCAGCACGAAATGAAACCTTCCTCTACAAACCCGATGATGGCAAAACGGGGGAGACAAGTCAAGGAGGAACTCAGCCTCAGCCTGCAGGTAATGCTTTTGGAAGTAAAGAGAAAGAGAGAGGCAAAGGAATTGCTCATACTGATCACTCGGCTCAGAAAAAGAAGAAGTAGAACTAGCTTAGTCAATATCTAGGACTTAGCTTTATATCCTGTCTGTCTTTGAATGTATGTGTTTTTAAAAAAGGTCAATATATAACAAGTATTAGTTTTCTTCCTGACCTGACTAATAAAATTTGAACAAACAAATCACAAAGTTAAACACACTCAGTATACATTAACACCAAAACAACTTATGCAATAAACTGAGAGACAACATACTTCCAATAATGTTAAAACTGACTTAAATCCAAACAAGCTCAAAACTCAAACTAAGTCAGTATACACAAATGTCTTAAGTCTAATTCAATTAGATCTTGGAAGGTTTAGAATTAAGTTAAGACAATATGTGCAACCCTTACGAGGGAGTCATTTCAAAAATATCAATCATGGGGTAACTTATAACTGAGTTCCATAATTATGTATTTTGCCAACATCAAAATGGGGGAGTTTGTTGAAACACCTTTTCCACAAGATTTTGATTTGACAAAATCATCCATGATTAAGAGGCAATTAAATTTAGATGCTTTGATTTAATTGTACTAATATGTTTGTTCAATATTGAGTGCAAAAATATATATAAAGTAAAGAAAGGACAAATGTCAGCACAAGCGAAGCTGAGTAGAACAGAACTCAGCATGACAGAATGTAAGCTGAGTGGAGTAGGACTCAGAAGCAAAACGAAGCTGACTAAAATTGAAGATTTCTACAGAAGGGGTTAAACAAAACGGAGCTGACCTAGAAGGAACTCAGCATGAACGTTGAACATTCTAAGAGAACAAACGAAGCTGAGTGATAGTCAGGACAGCATGAAGGATCCGTTCACTAAAGGACAAAGACTGCCAACCTTCTGCACCAATAATTGGAACCTCGAAGATACACAAAAGACTAATTCCAAAAGACATGGGTCATTGAATTATTGGTAAAAGACAACTAGCACAAAAAGACAAGTCAGACGCAAGAAGACAAACCTGACGTCTGAAGAAAACAGAGAAAGGGAATGGCGGAACAGTCTGAAGCTGACCAGAATCTGTCCCCTAAAAGAGCCGTTTTGGTGTTAACGGCTAAGACATTTCAAAACGATCAAATCTGTAGATTTGATCGTTTTGAAATGTCTTAGCCGTTAACACCAAAACGGCTCTTTTAGGGGACAGATTCTGGTCAGCTTCAGACTGTTCCGCCATTCCCTTTCTCTATTTTCTTCAGACGTCAGGTTTGTCTTCTTGCGTCTGACTTGTCTTTTTGTGCCAGTTGTCTTTTACCAATAATCCAATGACCCATGTCTCTTAGAATTAGTCTTTTGTGTATCTTCGAGGTTCCAATTATTGGTGCAGAAGGTTGGCAGTCTTTGTCCTTTAGTGAACAGATCCTTCATGCTGTCCTGACTATCACTCAGCTTCGTTTGTTCTCTTAGAATGTTCAACGTTCATGCTGAGTTCCTTCTAGGTCAGCTCCGTTTTGTTTAACCCCTTCTGTAGAAATCTTCAATTCTGTCATGCTGAGTTCCGTTCTACTCAGCTTCGCTTGTGCTGACATTTGTCCTTTCTTTACTTTATATATATTTTTGCACTCAATATTGAACAAACATATTAGTACAATTAAATCAAAGCATCTAAATTTAATTGCCTCTTAATCATGGATGATTTTGTCAAATCAAAATCTTGTGGAAAAGGTGTTTTAACAAACTCCCCCATTTTGATGTTGGCAAAATACATAATTATGGAACTCAGTTATAAGTTACCCCATGATTGATATTTTTGAAATGACTCCCCCGTAAGGGTTGCACATATTGTCTTAACTTAATTCTAAACCTTCCAAGATCTAATTGAATTAGACTTAAGACATTTGTGTATACTGACTTAGTTTGAGTTTTGAGCTTGTTTGGATTTAAGTCAGTTTTAACATTATTGGAAGTATGTTGTCTCTCAGTTTATTGCATAAGTTGTTTTGGTGTTAATGTATACTGAGTGTGTTTAACTTTGTGATTTGTTTGTTCAAATTTTATTAGTCAGGTCAGGAAGAAAACTAATACTTGTTATATATTGACCTTTTTTAAAAACACATACATTCAAAGACAGACATGATATAAAGCAAGAAGACAAACCTGGCGTCTGAAGAAAACAGAGAAAGGGAATGGCGGAACAGTCTGAAGCTGACCAGAATCTGTCCCCTAAAAGAGCTGTTTTGGTGTTAACGACTAAGACATTTCAAAACGATCAAATCTACAGATTTCCTTCTATAAAAGGACAATCGATAAACTTGGATAACTACTGAAGCATCGAAAGAAAAATACAAGAGAGAAAATCTCAAAAACACTCAAATACAAAAAGATCTTACACCAAATTTTCTATTCTCTGTGTAAATGCTATATTGATTTATTTGTAATCATCTAAGGTGTTCTTTAGTTGAAAAAGAACAAGTTTGTAATCAATAGGAATATTGAGAGTGTTGAGCTGAGTACTTGGTTGTAAGTATTCAGTGGTAGAAAATCTAAGTGCTGGGTTGTAGCATTTAGTAGGAGCTGAGTAGACGAATAGAGGACGTACTCTTGCATACTCACTGCCTTGTAAAGGGTTTGTGCTCTACCTTGAAAGAGCTCAGTATTGGATTGAAAATCCCAGGAGGAACTGGGGACTGGACGTAGGCAGAGAGGCCGAACCAGGATAAGTCGTGCTGAGTAACTTCTAAACTCTCTCTCTAAATATATATATATATATATATATATATATATATATGTGCATGTGTTGCTTGTGAAATTTACTCAGCTTATAAATTGCTAAAACTGAAACTGAGTAAATCTGAGTGCTAAGTTGGAAGCTGACCTTTCAAGTGTCAATTCCCAACTCTTGAGTCAAGCAGTCTTAGTCAGCATAAGTACTAAAACTGTCTGACTAATCAATCGCCCGTGCTGACCAACACTCTGAGTTATCAAACTCTTAAAATAACACTAAGTCAGCATAATTAAACGCGAAAAAAGTTACATTAGTTCCTAACCCCCCCTTGGAACTAATTACTAGGGACCAACATGTGGTATCAGAGCTTAAGCTCACTACTCAAAGATCTAACAATCTTGAGCTGATCCCTAAAAATGGGTGAGAATAGCACTCGTTTCCTTCCAGGAAACCAAACAACACAGATACTCCCTGAGGGATTATCAATCACTAGACCTCCCCTATTCTTTAGGTCAAACTATACTTTCTGGAAGAATAGGATGAAGAACTTTATACAAGCCACAAACATGAGTGCATGGCTTGCAATTGTTCAAAGTCCACATGTGTCATACAAAACTGTTAACAATGAGAAAATTGTTAAAAGTGAGGCTGAGTGGACAGAGGATGACCTCAGAAAATTACAAAATAATGCTTCGGCTATAAATATGCTTCACTGTGCGTTAGATGCTGCAGAATACAATAAGATTTCAGGTTGTGAGTCAGCACAGGAGATTTGGAAGAAGCTTAAAGTAACCTATGAAGGCACAAGCAAAGTTAAGGAGTCTAAAGTCAATCAACATATGAGACTCTACGAGCTGTTTGAAATGAAGGAGAATGAAGACATCTCAGAAATGAACGCAAGGTTCACAAACATTATAAATGAGCTAAAAAGGCTTGGAAAGAACTTCACTGAAGAAGAACATGTGAAGAAAATTCTGAGAAGTCTGCCCAAGAGCTGGCAAGCAAAGAAAACAGTTGTAGAAGAAGCCCAAGTCTTGACTACCTACAAATATGATGAGTTGATCGGATCCCTGCTGACCCATGAAATCTCTATGAAAAACTTTGAAGCCAAAGAGAAAGAAAAATCAGAAGATAAGAAACAAAAGTCACTTGTCATGAAAGCTGACTCAACTGAAGCGGAGTCACCTGATGATGAGGAATTGGCCATGTTCACCAGAAAAAGCTGTTCAGGAGAAATGATAGAAACGGCAAAAGGTCATTTAGAAGAAATGATAAGTATAAAGCTGAGTCAAGTGACAAGTACAAGAAGGACAGTTCGAAGTCTGTCACATGTTTTGAGTGTCATCAAACTGGGCACATCAAGTCAAGCTGTCCCAACCTCAAGAAAGAGAAGAAGGGAAGCAAAAAGGCTATGGTAGCCACATGGAGTGACAGTGATGAATCAACATCATCTGAAGCTGAGCAAAATGAAACAGCCAACATATGCTTTATGGCAGATGATGGAACTGACCGATCACAATCTGAGCAAGCTGACCTTTCTGATGAAACTGACCAGGAGGATCACAGCAATGAGGTAACATCCTTACTCTTACTTAGAAACGAAATGGTAAATGCCCTGGGTGACTTATATACACTAACCAAAAAGTGTAACAAAAAGATTAAGGCACTCAGCAGGCGTTGTGATGAGATTGAAGAGGTCAAGCTGAGTGACCTCCGATATCTTCTCCAGGACAACTCTGACTTGCATACCAACATGCAAATTTTACATAAGTTTGTCATGGAGGCCCAATCTGAGTCAAAGAAACTTAGAAAGGATACCACAAAAGTATGTTGGCATGCCCAACACAATAATGCTGACCATACTCAGTTCAACCCACAAAGGGTACCTTTTCGTGATTTCTGTGGTAAGCCAGGCCACACTATAAAAGTATGCTGTCACAAGCTAAAATATGATTTTGCACCTGTTTATACTAACAAGAAAGGACCCAAAAGGAACTGGGTACCTAAAAATGAATAGTTTAAACTGCAGGTCAGCTTGACATGCGTGGAGAAGTCAAAACTATGGTATATAGACAGCGCATGCTCAAGGCATATGACAGGTGATGAAACTCAGTTCATCACACTAGAGCTTAAACGAGGTGGTAGTGTAAGCTTTGGAGACAACAAGAAGGGTAAGATAGTCGGCTCAGGTACAATCGGAGGTAACCCAACCATTGAATTCGTCTCCTTAGTTAAAGGTCTCAAATACAATCTGCTGAGTGTAGCTCAGCTTTGCAAGAGCGGCAGAAAGGTTGTATTTGATGATACTAAGTGTCAAATACTCGAGGGAAATACAAATGAATTGATTTTAACTGCCCCTCTTGTAGAAAATGTATATATGTTAAACTTAGAAAAACAGTTTTCAAAAAACATATGCTTAGTATCTAAAGAGGACAACTCTTGGCTATGGCATAGAAGACTTGGGCATGTCAGCATGGACCTTCTTGCCAAATTAGCTAGAAAGCAATTAGTTGAGGGATTACCCAAATTAAAGTTTGAAAAAGATCAACTATGTAAAGCTTGTCAGCAAGGCAAACAAACTAAAAAGTCATTTCATAGCAAAAATATTGTCTCAACCAAAAGACCATTGGAATTACTACACTTGGATCTTTTCGGACCTATCTAGCCACCCAGCTTGGGAGGTAAGAAATTTTCCTTGGTTATTATAGATGAATTCTCTCGGTACACTTGGATCATCTTGCTGAGTAGCAAGGATGAAACCTTTGAGATGTTTACCACATTGATCAAGAAGCTTGAAAATGACAAAGACCTAAGAGTAGCTCACATTAGAAGCGACAATGGTGGAGAATTCAAAAACCAACAGTTTGATGAATTTTGTGAAACCAGTGGTATTGACCACAATTTCTCTGCTCCTAGAACACCTCAACAAAATGGGGTTGTTGAAAGGAAAAATAGAACCATTGTCGAAATAGCTAGGACTATGTTGAGTGAAAATAGGCTTCCTAAGTTCTTCTGGGGTGAAGCTGTTCACACGGCCTGTTACATACTGAACAGGGCTCTAGTTAGACCTATACTTAAGAAAACCCCATATGAACTTTGGAAAGGACGAAAGCCCAACATTGGATACTTTCGTGCCTTTGGGTGTAAATGCTTCATACTCAACACAAAAGACAACCTTGCAAAATTTGATGCTAAAGCTGATGAGGCGATCTTTTTAGGGTACTCAACAAACAGTAAAGCATATAGAGTATTTAATAAAAGAACTCAGGTTGTAGAAGAATCTGTACATGTAGAGTTCGATGAAACTGACCCTACAGGTAAGTCAGCTCAGCATGAAGAAGATGAACCAAGCTCAGCTTCCGCTGATCAACCTGAAGCCTCTGTGTCATCTATACAGGAGCTGACCCAAGGTAAGCAAGAAATTGAAATATCATTTGCTGACCAATCTATTCCTGTAGAGATTGTAGAAACACCTCTTCCAAACGACTCAACACTGCCCAAGGAAATAAAGATCCCAAGAGGACATACAGAACAGGCCATTCTTGATGCCACCAACAACAAATTAATGACCAGAGATCAGCTTAGAAAATACCTCAGCAATGTTGCATTCGTCTCAATATATGAGCCAAAGAACTTTGCCGATGCTGAGCAAGACGAGTATTGGATCAATGCTATGCAAGAGGAACTTGACCAATTCACTAGAAATGAGGTATGGGATTTAGTACCTAAACCTAGGAATCAAAAGCCCATAGGAACCAAGTGGGTCTTTAGAAATAAGCTAGATGAGCATGGAAATGTGATTAGAAACAAAGCTCGACTTGTAGCCCAAGGCTATAGTCAGCAAGAGGGTATAGACTATGGAGAAACATTTGCTCCTGTTGCTAGATTAGAAGCTATACGTATATTGTGTGCCTATGCCAGTTACATGAATTTTAAACTATACCAAATGGATGTAAAAAGTGCGTTTCTTAATGGCTTTATAAACGAAGAGGTATATGTTAATCAACCTCCTGGGTTTGAAGATCCAAAGTTTCCAAACCACGTTTATAAACTCAAAAAGGCCCTGTACGGCCTAAAGCAAGCTCCAAGAGCTTGGTATGAGAGGTTGACCAACTTTCTGCTGACCAGGAACTATGTTAGGGGAAAAGCTGACACAACCTTGTTTATTAAGAAAAAGGGTAAACATACCCTACTTGCACCGATATATGTAGATGATATAATATTTGGTGCTACTGACGAATCTTTGTGCAAAGAATTTAGCCAACAGATGCAAACTGAGTTCGAAATGTCCATGATGGGTGAACTCAACTTTTTCCTTGGACTTCAAATCAGACAAGGTAAGAATGGCATCTTTATAAGTCAGTCTAAGTATACCAGGGAAATGTTAAAGAAATTCAACATGGTAGATTGTAAGCCAATATCAACCCCCATGGGTACTGATACTGTCCTATGCAAGGATGAGAAGAGTAAGTCAGTTGATAGTAAACTCTATTGAGGTATGATAGGTTCTTTACTCTATCTCACTGCTAGTAGACCTGATATTCAGTACTCAGTATGCTATTGTGCTAGATATCAAGCTGACCCCAGGGAATCTCATCTAACTGCTAAAAAAAGAATTTTTAGATAGTTGCAAAGCTCAGTTGATGCAGGTCTATGGTATCCAACTTCAAATGACTTCACATTCATTGGATACACTGATGTTGACTATGGACGAGATAAGCTAGAACGGAAGAGTACTTCGGGAGGATGTCATTTTCTCGGAAGCTGCCTAGTATCTTGGTTCAGCAAGAAGCAATCATCCGTAGCCCTATCTACAACTGAAGCCGAGTACGTGGCTGCTGGAAGCTGTGTTGCTCAAGTCCTATGGATAAAGCAACAGCTTGAGGATTATGGAGTCAAAACAAAGATAATAGAGATCAAATATGACAACAAAAGTGCCATTGATCTATCAAAGAACCCAGTCCAACACAGCAGGATGAAGCATGTTAGCATAAGGCATCACTTCATCAGAGATCATGTACTAAAGATGAGATCAAGCTGACCTATGTGCCAACAAATGATCAGCTTGCAGATATCTTCACAAAGCCCTTTGCACGAGAACAATTCAACACACTAATTGGTATGTCAAATCCACTCTAACTAAATCTGTATTGAATAATTGCCATGTGAGTGGAAATTTGAATGATTGTGCAAATGCCATGTTGAGTAAAATATCTACTCCTTACTAAGTTTGAAAATGGAAAAGCCACCCTATTGAGTAATCACTATATGCTGAGTACATATACATGCTGAGTGAGTAACGTATGTTGAGTTAATTAGAGATAGAAAAAATTATCTTCACAAAAGTTAAGCACTCAATATCGTGAATGCTTCGAATTCTAGCAAAACCAAGTAAAAACCCACTCGCATAAAATAAATGCCTACACGTGTAAACTCTGGCACCTTGGAAAGACGCACATTTATGACAAATCCAATGCGCCGAAGATGTCATAAATAACAGAATACTTGTCGGTTGAACGTCCCTATGCAAAACGGCTAGTTAATTGAATAGGGCCGCCGAAAATAGGTATAAAAAGTGGAAGAAACCCCACTCACGAATCCTTACGCCTACGATTCTCTGAAATCAAATCCTTCTCTCTCCCTAAAAACCTCAAACCTTCATCTGTAACAATGGCTTCCGGAAAGAATCAAATCCCTAACCCCACACAAACCTCTGGCACACCCAATCAAGCTGACCTCGCCGGCTCCTCACAACCAGTGAAAAGAACCATGATCAAAGTTCACAAAAAGGTCAACAATCTGGAGGTTCTGAAATGCCGATGGTTTTCTCCAAGCTTTGTCTCGTCTGAGAAACCATTCTGTGAATGGATTGAAAAGAACAAGTGGAAAGGTCTCTTCTCCCTTTCAGGAACGACCTATCCTAGGTTAGTACGAGAATTCTACTCGAATCTACATGTTGATGCAGATGACTCTGACTATTTAGAGACCTCAGTTAAAGGTCAGAAAATCATCGTAACCCCTGCCTATCTAGCCACCTTACTAGATTTACCAGACGAAGGAATTCAGTTCAGAACGACAAAGGAGAAAGTGCCAAAAGACACAACTGAGAAGATCAAGGGGTTCTGTAAACCTAAGGATCATAAGGGCGAGATACCCAGCACCTCTATGGGAAAAGAACAGAAGATGGTCCATTACATGCTGGCCAACTTCATCTTCCCCAAACTCAACTCAGCTTCATTCGCATCAAACTTCGAACAGTGCTTCATCTGGCACATATTGACCTACACTCCGCTCAATCTTCCTGTCTTCCTAGTTGGAGCTTTTCAACGAAGTGGTAAGAAACTCCGCTTGGGCTCTCTCATTACAAAAATTATTGAGGACAAGCAAATAGAGACGGTGAATGAAACAAGTACATTGGGGAGTGAAATCACTGCAGTTCTACTGGATGGACTGTTGTACAATCAACCCTTAAAGGGATATGAAGGAGCTGGAGATGCTGAAGAAGATGAAGAAGCTGAGCAACCAGAAATTGAGCTCGAAACTGAGCCTGCAAGAGATGTTGAGGCTCATGCTGAGTCACCTAAGACAACTCAGCCTGAGAGGAAGAAGAAGAGGAAGGCTATAGAAACCTGCTCAAAAGACATTCATGCAGTCCCAAAGAAAGTAAGGTTATTATCAAAAGAAAAAGCTAAAGCTGACAAGGCTAAGGAGCAAGCTGAGTTAGCTGAGAAAAGAAAAAGGCAAGAAGAGCCTGGGGATGAGGAAGAAGAAACTCTAGAATCCCCTTTAAAGAAAAAGAAAAAGGGTAACTCCTTAAAGATAGTGGAAGCTGTCCCACTAGACTGTACTCAACCTGAAGGTCATGGAACTGACCAAGAAAAGGAAGCTGTAGAAGAAACAGAGCTACATGTTGAGCACCAAGAAGCTAATACTGAGCAGGAAGAACATCCCAATGTTGAGAAATCTCAGGATGATGCTGAGCAAGGAGAAAGAGAAATTAATGCTGTTGAGGGTCATGTTGAGCAACTTGTAGAAGAGACAGTTGCTACTGAGTCCTGTGAAGGTATTCGAACGGACCATTCACCGCCAAGAGCTGAGACACGGCGAAGACTTAAAAAGAAAGCGCAAAAGCAAATTGATCTCATGGACGACTTTCCTATTGATGAGCTTGAAACTGACCTCTCTACAATCCAGTTCCAGTACTTCTCTAATGAGACTGAGTCACCACCAGAAAATCCTGTAGAAAAACAAGCCTCTGTTACTCAGGATGAGGAACAAGCCAAAAACCCTGCAGATCCAATCCAAACTGCTCAAGTTGAGCCAACTCGTGCCTCAACTCCACCTTCAACTCAACATGTTAATGACTCAGCTCATCCAATCAATCAAAGTCCAGGTACCAATCAAGGTACACAATCTGGCAGAGAGCCAACTCCTCCTCCACCATCAAACTCAGTACCAGCCTCTGAGTCTAACACTGCTAGATTTGCATACTTGAATGCTACTGAGTCTGGCCGACATGTCATTGCTTCTGCTCAGTCCTTGCTTCAAGATTTCAATACTACTCAAGCTGATGGTCACCAATCTACTCAAGCTGAGTCCTCCCACCTGTCAGGTATTACTCAGCTTCTGAATGAACTTCGAGGACTAAAGGATCTGGTTAGCGTTATCACTACGGTTCAAACTCAGCAACCGAATCAAGGGAAAATAGCAAAACTGACTGAACTGGTGCTTACAATGGCAACCCATATGAATTCACTTGAAGGGCAAGTTCAAAAATTGTTGGCAGTCAATTCAGGGTATGCAACTTCAACTGAACTGCACGAATATTTTGTTAAGTTAAATGCGGAACTGACCAAATCTAGTGCCACTACCCATACTGAGTATGCTACCTCTGTTGAGTTGCATGATTGCTTTACCAAGCTGAATGCTGAGCTGACCAAATCAAGTCCACCCGGCAATGCTGAGTTTGCCACCTCTGCCGAACTTCAACAATACTTCGCCAAGCTTCATACTGAGCTGACCAGTACACGTGACTTAGTATCCTCCTCTTCTCAGTGCACTATTGACCAATTAAGTGAAGCAGTCAGACTACTCAACATCGACAGAGCCCAGATGGATGTTGATCCAATCTCCAACAGTGAACTCATGAGCTTTTCACAAGCTATCATGAAGGCAATGCGCATCAACAATGCCCAGCACATGTTTTATGATTCTGCTCTACTAAAACTGTACCATCAATCTTTTGGTCAGATCACAAGCTCACTCACCTGCCTGAGCAAATCCCATGAATGCCTCCTCAGCATGATCAGCAGCTCCCTTCGGGTTCCTAGGCATATCCAGGATGATAGTGTACCAGTCATTGATGGCTTCGGTGAAAGCACCAAAAGGCTTCAGCGCTACTCCCATTATCTCTCCTCTGCAGCACGAAATGAAACCTTCCTCTACAAACCCGATGATGGCAAAACGGGGGAGACAAGTCAAGGAGGAACTCAGCCTCAGCCTGCAGGTAATGCTTCTGGAAGTAAAGAGAAAGAGAAAGGCAAAGGAATTGCTCATACTGATCACTCGGCTCAGAAAAAGAAGAAGTAGAACTAGCTTAGTCAATATCTAGGACTTAGCTTTATATCATGTCTGTCTTTGAATGTATGTGTTTTTAAAAAAGGTCAATATATAACAAGTATTAGTTTTCTTCCTGACCTGACTAATAAAATTTGAACAAACAAATCACAAAGTTAAACACACTCAGTATACATTAACACCAAAACAACTTATGCAATAAACTGAGAGACAACATACTTCCAATAATGTTAAAACTGACTTAAATCCAAACAAGCTCAAAACTCAAACTAAGTCAGTATACACAAATGTCTTAAGTCTAATTCAATTAGATCTTGGAAGGTTTAGAATTAAGTTAAGACAATATGTGCAACCCTTACGGGGGAGTCATTTCAAAAATATCAATCATGGGGTAACTTATAACTGAGTTCCATAATTATGTATTTTGCCAACATCAAAATGGGGGAGTTTGTTAAAACACCTTTTCCACAAGATTTTGATTTGACAAAATCATCCATGATTAAGAGGCAATTAAATTTAGATGCTTTGATTTAATTGTACTAATATGTTTGTTCAATATTGAGTGCAAAAATATATATAAAGTAAAGAAAGGACAAATGTCAGCACAAGCGAAGCTGAGTAGAACGGAACTCAGCATGACAGAATTGAAGATTTCTACAGAAGGGGTTAAACAAAACGGAGCTGACCTAGAAGGAACTCAGCATGAACGTTGAACATTCTAAGAGAACAAACGAAGCTGAGTGATAGTCAGGACAGCATGAAGGATCTGTTCACTAAAGGACAAAGACTGCCAACCTTCTGCACCAATAATTGGAACCTCGAAGATACACAAAAGACTAATTCTAAGAGACATGGGTCATTGGATTATTGGTAAAAGACAACTGGCACAAAAAGACAAGTCAGACGCAAGAAGACAAACCTGACGTCTGAAGAAAATAGAGAAAGGGAATGGCGGAACAGTCTGAAGCTGACCAGAATCTGTCCCCTAAAAGAGCCGTTTTGGTGTTAACGGCTAAGACATTTCAAAACGATCAAATCTACAGATTTCCTTCTATAAAAGGACAATCGATAAACTTGGATAACTACTGAAGCATCGAAAGAAAAATACAAGAGAGAAAATCTCAAAAGCACTCAAATACAAAAAGATCTTACACCAAATTTTCTATTCTCTGTGTAAATGCTATATTGATTTATTTGTAATCATCTAAGGTGTTCTTTAGTTGAAAAAGAACAAGTTTGTAATCAATAGGAATATTGAGAGTGTTGAGCTGAGTACTTGGTTGTAAGTATTCAGTGGTAGAAAATCTAAATGCTGGGTTGTAGCATTTAGTAGGAGCTGAGTAGACGAATAGAGGACGTACTCTTGCATACTCACTGCCTTGTAAAGGGTTTGTGCTCTACCTTGAAAGAGCTCAGTATTGGATTGAAAATCCCAAGAGGAACTGGGGACTGGACGTAGGCAGAGAGGCCGAACCAGGATAAGTCGTGCTGAGTAACTTCTAAACTCTCTCTCTAAATATATATATATATATATATATATATATATATATATATATATATATATATGTGCATGTGTTGCTTGTGAAATTTACTCAGCTTATAAATTGCTAAAACTGAAACTGAGTAAATCTGAGTGCTAAGTTGGAAGCTGACCTTTCAAGTGTCAATTCCCAACTCTTGAGTCAAGCAGTCTTAGTCAGCATAAGTACTAAAACTGTCTGACTAATCAATCGCCCGTGCTGACCAACACTCTGAGTTATCAAACTCTTAAAATAACACTAAGTCAGAATAATTAAACGCGAAAAAAGTTACATTAGTTCCTAACCCCCCCCCCCCTTGGAACTAATTACTAGGGACCAACAATATAATCTTTGGTGCTACTGACGAATCTATGTGCAAAGAATTTAGTAAACAGATGCAAACTGAGTTCGAGATGTCTATGATGGGTGAACTCAACTTCTTCCTTGGACTTCAAATCAAGCAAGGAAAGAATGGCATCTTCATTAGTCAGTCTAAGTACGCCAAAGAAATGCTAAAGAAATTTGATATGGAAGAATGTAAGCCCATATCTACCCCAATGGGAACTAACACTGTCCTTTGTGCTGACGAAAAAGGTAAGTCAGTAGATAGCAAATTATATCGAGGTATGATTGGATCCTTACTTTATCTTACTGCTAGTAGGCCTGACATTCAGTACTCAGTATGTTATTGCGCAAGATATCAAGCTGACCCCAGGGAATCTCATCTTATAGCTGTGAAAAGAATTTTTAGATATTTGCAGAGCTCAGTTAATGCAGGTTTATGGTATCCAAATACAAATGACTTCACACTCATTGGATACACTGATGCTGACTATGGACGAGATAAGCTAGAGCGTAAGAGTACTTCAGGAGGGTGTCACTTCCTTGGAAGCTGTCTAGTATCTTGGTTCAGCAAGAAGCAATCATCAGTGGCCCTGTCAACAACTGAAGCTGAGTGCATTGCTGCTGGAAGCTGTGTGGCTCAAGTCCTGTGGATAAAGCAACAGCTTGAGGATTATGGTGTAAAAACAGAAACAATAGAAGTCAAATGTGACAACAAGAGTGCCATTGACTTATCCAAAAATCCAATCCAACACAGCAGGATAAAGCATGTCAGCATAAGGCATCACTTCATAAGGGATCATGTACTCAAGGGTGAGATCAAGCTGACCTACGTTCCTACAGATTAACAGCTTGCGGATATCTTCACAAAGCCTCTGGATCGTGAGCAATTTAACATATTAAGGGAAGCTATCGGTATGTCTAATCCTCCTCATTAAAATTCTATGTTTAAATTGAATTGTCGAGTGATTACCATGCTGAGTGATTTGTGCTAAATTAGTAACCATTGCATGCTGAGCTAAATATGAAGTGTATCACCCTATGCTGAGTAGACATACATACTGAGTGATTAACATAAGTTGAGTTACTACGCATAACGAAATTCTTCTACGAAAAACTAACTACTCAGAATATCAAACGTTTAGAACTCCAGATACTGAGTAAATCCACTTGCACAATTAATGCTAGGATGACGTAAGCGCAATAATTATAAAACACATGCGCCGATTGTGTCATAAATGCCAGAATAATTGTCGATTGATTATCTCAAGGACAAACCGCCACTTCAACGTATCAGATCTACTCGACACCCCTATAAATAGTGGAAGAAATCTCACTCATACCTTTTTACACTTGAAAATTCTGGCATTAAATCTCTCTCTCTCTCTTGAATCCCAATATCTCTCTAAAATCCTTGAGAAAATCATGTCTGATTCTCAAAACATCTCCAGTGGCGATTACGACCAAAATCGCTCCGATGAAAATCCTCCGTCTCCCGCTCAGCAGGAATACGTAGAGACTTCAAGTGAGTCTCAAGGTCATGGTCAGCATGACCAATCTAAGGTCAGTATCTCCGGTAAAGACCTGCAAGCTGACCAAGCAACTCCATCTAAGAAACAGAAAAAGGAGAAGGGCAAGAAACCACTGGAAAGAAACTATTCTCTGGTTTACAACAGTGTAAGGGGCTGCAAGATCGACCATTCCCGATGGTTCTCTAAGGGATTTGTGGAAGCTGAAAAACCATTTTGCGAATGGATTTTGAAAAATGGTTGGGCTGAGCTATTTTCTCTCCGTGAAGCCACCTATCCAGAATTGGTAAAAGAATTCTATACAAATTTAAAAGCTGCTGATGATAACAGTGACTACATGGTCACCGAGGTCAAGGGGAAGAAAATCTTCATCAATCCCCCCTATCTCGCAAAACTGCTTAAACTGAAGAATGAAGGAACCGAACTCAGGAGCACAAACGACTCCGGAAAAATCAAATACCCTATTGAGTTCTGTAAACCCCCTGGTCACAAAGGAGAAATAGCCAGCACGTGTATGGGTCAGAATCAGAAAATGGCTCATTACATCCTAACCAACTTCATATTCCCTAAGGTCAACTCCCAATCCTCCATATCTAACTTTGAACAGTGCTTTATCTGGCACATGTTGACCTACCAGCTACTCAACATGCCCGTTTTTCTTATCGGCGCATTTCAACGTAGTACCGACACACTCAGGTTGGGATCCCTTATTACCAAAATACTCAAAAACTACAAAGTGAGCTTGGTAGAGGAAATTAACGTCTGGGGTACGGAAATTTCTGCTGGCATACTATTCGGTTTGGCCTACGACCAACCCATCGTACCCAAGAAAGGAAAGGGGGCCGCAGTTGAAGAAGCACAGGATATGCCGACCAAAAAGGGGAAGAAAGTGTTGGTGAAACCAACTGACCGCACTCGGCATGACAAAAAGCGGAAAGCTAACCAGTCAGTAAAGGATGTGAATACAGCTCCGAAAAAGCTAAGAATAGTATCCAGTGCGAAGAAAGCTGATGCTGAGCAAGGTCAGGAGGAACCTAAGTCATTAGAAAAACTGAAAAGGCAAGCTGAGCCTGAGGAAGAAAGTGAGGATACTCCTGAGCAGCCTCTGAGAAAGAAGAAGAATAAATCCTCTGGACTAAACCCAATCGATGCACTGCCTCTTGACTGTGTAATCTCTGAAGACTCACACTTTGTGAAAAGTCAAGATATCGATCTTGAGAAACCTCCTGCTGACCAAGAAGAAGAATTGGGTGATCTTGGAGGTCAGTTTGATGATGGAAAGACCGATAATATTGAGCCAAATGGGGAAGTTGATGCTGAGCAGGTTGAGAATCCAACTGTGCCAAATAAGACAATTGATGCTGAGTTCACAGACAAAGTTGTGAGAGATCTCAATGCTGACCTTGGGCTGAACTCATCTTCTGAGTCCCTTGACTCCATTGCTGTTGATCCCTCTCCTCCAACTCATAAGACCAGCACTGGCAAACGACTCAAGCGAAAGGCTCAAAAATCTCCAGTTATAGACATTCTGGATGATTCTCCACTAAGAGAACCGATTACTGCCCTTACAAAACTCCAGTTTCAATTCTTCACTGAACCAACTCTATATCAACCTAAGGAAAAGAAAGCCTCTGTTTCTCAAGCTGAGGAACAAGCCGACCCTAAAGCTCCTCAAGGTCCTGTTTCTTCCGAGCAAGTGCTCGAAGTTCCTGCTGCTCAAGACACAGAGTTAGCAAAGGAAAATCCTGCTCAGGTCAGCACTGCATTACCTCAATCTTCTGAAACTACTCAGCTTCAGGCTGACTCTGAACAGGTCAATATCTCTACCGATCCACCTCTTCCAAATTCTTCAACGCAGAATAAAAACCAATCAGTTCCTACAGCTGACCTAAATAAAAGCCCAGCTGCTGACCAAGCCGACACATCCAAGTCTGGACAGCATAATACTCCTCCTCCATCCGGTCCTATTCCATTTCCGGCCTCTGAACCACAATATGATGAATCTTATGCTTGCCTGCATGTTACTGAGTCTGGACGAAGAATCATTGACTCAGCTCAAGCCTTAATCCCAAAATATTCATCAATCCAATGCTGATGCTGCTAGTTCTGTCAATGTTGAGCCAACTCAACTCTCTTCTGTCACTCAGCTTTTGACTGAAATCAAGAGTCTCAAGGACTTACTGAGTGTCATGACATCTCTTCAATCTCAACAACCCAAGCAAGAATCTATCGTAAAGCTGGCTGAACTCTAACTGATAATGGTCAATCATCTGAACTCTCTCCAGGGTCAACTCAATAATTTGTCAGCTGCGAACTCAATCTATGCAACCTCTGATGAGGTTCATCAACTCTTTACCCAGCTAAGTTCTGAGCTGACCGGAGCTCGTGAATTAATATCCTCCTCCTCCCACTGTTCCATTGAGCAAATTAGTGAAGTTGTCCGCTTACTCAACCTGAGTAAAGAAGAAATGGACACAGACCAAGTCAAGACAAATGAGATTCTGCAGTACTATCAAGCCACATTTAAACATGTTCGACATACCAATGCTCAACGTCAGTTCTACGATGCTGCCTTGCTCAAAATGTATCATCAATCATATGCCAAGCTGACTGACACCATCACTTGGGTCGGAAAATCTCAAGAATATCTTCTCAGTATGCTCAGTGCCACGATTAGGACCCCGCTTCCACTCTAGATGATGGCATGGCCGTCTTTGACGGTCTTCGGGAGAGTATGAGTCAACTCCAAGCATACTCAGCAAAACTGGCTCGTGCTGTTCTTCGCGAGACATTTATTCCCCCTTTATCTGATGTTGTCAAAACGGGGGAGAAAGACATGCAAGCTGCTGGAACTCAGCAGATAATGGGAGAAGCATCTGGTTCAGGAAATCAGGGTCAGCAACAAGGAACCGCCAAAGGGAAAGGCAAAGTTAATCCTGCTCACCAAGCTCAAGTCAATAGGAAGAAATAGATTGGCTAGTTTTAGTTCTTGACTTGTAATTTTATCTGGCGTGTTCTATCCTGTTTTAAGCTGACCATCTATATATTTATGCATCTTTCATTCAAACTGATAAATCTTATGTGATGCTTGCTTACTTATTGTGCTTTGTGCTGATCTGTCTTAAATGAACAAACAAACAAAATTAAAAAGGAACATACTCAGTACACATTAGCTCTGATACATTCTTTCATAACTTTGGTACCTAAACTGACTATGTATCAAACTGAGTAAACATATGTGTCAAGCATTGAACTCTTCTGAAAGCTGACCTAGGCTCATCTGAATTAGATCTTCGAAGGTCTAGAATTGGACTAAGTCAGTATAGGCATGTCTTAATTTTACTCGATTAAATCTTAGAAGGTTTAGAGTTAATTTAAGTCAATAGATGCTACCCTTACGGGGGAGTAACTTCAGAAGTATAAAAGAAATTTCAATCATGGGGAATCTCAATGCTGAGTTCTATTAATTAAATATTTTGCCAACATCAAAATGGGAGAGTTTGTTGAAACACCTTTCCACATGATTTTGATTTGACAAAATTATTTAAGTTAATCCATGATTAAGAGGCAATTAAATTTAAGTGCTTTGATTTAATTGTACTAATATGTTTGTTCAATGTTGAGTATAAGTATAAATGAAAACAGAATCAAAAAGTAAGACAGGACGAAGTCAGCATGAGAACACAGCACAAGCTGAGTGAAGTGAACTCAGCATAACAGAAGAAAAGTCATCTTTAGAACAAACGCTTAAAGATGAAGCTGGCCAAAGAAGCTGAGTGTAACGCAACTCAGAAAAGTCTTCCTTTAAATTAAAGCTTGCAGACGAAGCTGACCACGGAAGCTGAGTAAGAATATGACTCAGAAACAAAGAACAAAAGCAACGTCAATAAAGTCAAGCTGAGTGCTCGTCAGGACAGTGATAAGGGTCAAAAACCCCTATCTTTGGGTATGGTTTTAGGACGGTTTTTAGTTCTATTTCATGAATAAGCGAGCAATTCTCGTATTTATATGCCTTTGTGTGAGTTAGTTAGGAATTGGAAATGTTTTATTAACTTTTTGTTGTTTAGGCTTGTTTTCTGATCATTTTAGGCAAATAAGGCCAAAATGGCATGCATGTTATAATTTCGTTGTCTTTTATAGCTAATTGATCCGCCAAAAGTCACACCAAACGGAGCGTTTGCGCAAAATAAGCGATTGGCGGGTCAATTTAGCCTCGAGACTAATGTTATTTGGAGTTTTCGTGCATGCGCCGGGGAAATTTGAGCGAAAATTACATCGTGGAACATCGAGCAACCGTGCGGAAGCGTGCAGGGCAAAACGGCTCGTCGAACTGGCCTTTTTAGGCCAGCTCGCCGAGCAGGCCTCTAGGGGCCTGCTCGGGCGAGCTAGCCTTTGGGCCAGCTCGCCGCGAGCTGGACGCGCAGGGCCAGCTCGCCGAGCAGCGCGCCCTGCTCGGCGAGCTGACCTGCAGGAATTGGTCAAAAATGTCAGTTTTGACCCCACGACTCCACGACCGGTCCCACGACTTCCCACCTGCACAAGGACACAAAATAGGTCAAAAAGAGGGCCCGAGCTACAACTATAAATAGAACTTTTCCATTGTAAATTAGATATCTTTCATTATTGTAATTTACTTTAGCTTTCCCCTTGAAATTCCTCTCCATCTCCTCCATCTTCTTCAACCTCCATTGAAGCTCCTTCAAAGCTGTTCTCCGAGGAATATTCAAGGTCCGTCCTTAAGACCTAGGAAGCCGGCTGCAGAGTAGACAGGTTCCCTGAAAGGGATTTTCGTATCTCCTTTTATCTTTCCTTGTTTGTACTCTTTGATACAGTCTATGAATCCTAGGCTAATTGTATCCTGTGACATTGTTCTTCGCCTTTAATAATATTTTAGCTCTTATTTTGTTCTATGATTATTTGTTTAATCTTTGTCTTACGCTTTATTCAATTGGTTTAACTCATTCAAAAGCCCCAAAATCGAGTAGCCACATATTGTGAGCTGAATATGACCTAGTCAGAGCCTAGAAGATTGACGACCTTTTAGTTGATTAAGCCCAAATTGCTGAGCCTTAGACCTAGTTTCGGCCTTACAAGGGAATCACGCACTAGGAACTTCAGGAGGGTAAGTAGGGTTAATCGCCTTGAATACAAGTGACTTAGATTAGGTTTTTAATCAATAGACCTAATAACCTAACTTCATTATTATCGTTCATACCATGTTCCTTCGGGTAATTGAATTAGTGAAAGATCACCTAGGAGTAGCATAACTTAATTAGGAGTAGTTTAACTTAATTAGGCGTAGAATAACTTAGCTAGAATTAGTATAATTTAGCTAGGAGTAGCATAATTCAACATAGGAGTAGATTAACTTAAACAAACAAACTCAAAACCCACAAAGCCTAGATAATACCTAAGACCAAGTAATTCGATACTTGTGGTAAATAAGTCCTGTGGATTCGATACCTGGACTTTCCAGATTTATTACTTGATAACGACGGGGTACACTTATCCCTTAGTGAGTCTCCTTTACGGGAGGCGCATCAGACAGCACGAATGATCCATTTGTTAGAAGACAAGATCCGACAACTGTCTGCACCAATA
The DNA here is from genome assembly GCF_963576675.1 of Euphorbia lathyris. NCBI lineage: Eukaryota > Viridiplantae > Streptophyta > Magnoliopsida > Malpighiales > Euphorbiaceae > Euphorbia > Euphorbia lathyris. Next base: position 97,708,343 of record NC_088910.1, read on the forward strand.
ATAGAAACCTTGGAATTACGCACAGAGTCAATTTCGAGATGCATGGGTCAACTGTCCGTTAGCTAAAAGACGAACTGGCACTAGAAGACACACCTGCGGGAAGAAGACAAGCCTGACACCTGCTAATCTCAGACGACAGGATTGGCCTGCAAATCTGAAGCTGACCAGAACAATGACGCAATAGATCCGTTTGAATCCAACGGATAATTCCAGATTTAAATCATTAGAGCTTCAGACCTCAACTATAAAAGGACAAGTTCATTCTTGGATCCTTTGCCAATTGCAGAAATACAAAAGAGAAAAGAGCATATATATAAAAAAGCACATTCAAACAAGAAAAAGATCTTACACCAAACTTCCATTTCTGTGTAAAAGCTAGATTGATTTTGTAATCATCTAAAGTGTTCTTCATCTAGAAAGAACAAGTTTGTATCAATTGTAAAATTGAGAGAGTTGTGCTGAGTACTCGGTTCTAAGTACTCAGCGGTATAGAAATCTAGGTGTTTGGTTATAGCACTTAGTAAGTTGAGTAGACGAATAGAGAAAGGTACTCTTGCATATTCAACTGCCTTGTAAACGATTTGTGCTCTACCTTTAAAGAGCTCAGTATTGGATTAAAAAAGCCCGGAGGGACTCTGGGGACTGGACGTAGGCGGAGAGGCCGAACCAGGATAAGTCGTGCTGAGTAATTTCTAACTCTTTCTCAATATATCTATTTATGTGTTGCTTGATTAAATTGCTCAGGATATAAATTGTAAAAGCTGACACTGAGTAATCTTGGTGCTGAGTTGGAAGCTGACCTCAAGTGTTAATTCCCAACTCACAAGTAAAACAGTTCTAGTCAGCATCTGACTAAAGCTGTCTTACATCTCTCGGCCGTGCTGACATAAACTAAGTTAAGTAAACTAAAGAATTGATTAAGTCATCATAATTAAGTGAAAAAGTTACATTAGTTCCTAACCCCCCCCCTTGGAACTAATCACACGGGACCAACAGTGATATGTTACTAATTAGTGATAAAATGATGCACATGTGAAGTGTAGATGACAAGACTCATGACCGGAAAGACAGTTTGATGAATTATTTCTCAAATTTAACCCAACTTGTCAATGTTAAAATTGCACTTCACTGCTAATAGTAAAGGTAAAAATTGCATCATTTTAAACATTTAAAATAAAATTACTTCTGATTATAAACGTTATAGGTATTTTAGCACATTATCCCTAAATAATATAATCTTTATTCTTGATTTGGGAAGGTGATATTGGTAAAAGTAAAAAGAGAAGTCCATGTTAGAGAAATAACAAAAGGAAAGTACAAGTGTTAGGAGTTGGATGAAGAAAGAAAAGAGTACAACAAACACTCTTTGTGTAAGTAAATATTACTTAGTTTGTTGGAATCTATGTGTTTGCTAACTCTTAAGAAATCTTTTTTAGTACTATTTGCCATTGGACCACTTTTCTGACTTATTAAATCTACTAATTCACATATTGCCAAAAACTACTAAAAATCAAATGAATGCCTATTCAAGTTTTTCATTAGAGAAAGTATTGCAATTTCATATGCTTTGATTATTCGGTTAATTCAGGAAAATTTGATGGATACACATCGAAAACTTATATGACAAATGTATATACATTTTAAAATGTAATGAATCCTATTAAATACTCCCTCTTACGAATATAGATAAAATGTATATGCATAATGAACAAACAAAAAGAATAGTTAATTTTATCAAAATAATACTTTTTTTACAACAAATTGAGAGGGTTTTTTTATTTTTTCTAATTTACTTTTCTACTATGAATAATGTATTTGATTAATTCCATAAATTCTCTTTCTCAAATAAATCAATTTTTTTAGAACCACAAATAACAATATTGTAAAATCCAACCTAGAGCCCTTATTATGGATTTAAATGGTTGAGATGGAGTTAAGTATATTGATTGTATTTCATTTTCAATGTTTTAGAATTACAAATATGCTACTATCAAACAACAACAGCAACAAAGCCTTAGTCCCGAAATGATTCGGGGTCGGCTAACATGAACCATCATATAAAACTGTGAAATCAAGTCGGATCAGCGACACAAATTCTCCCCCTCCACTCTGTCCTATCCACTACCATATTTTCCTCAATCCCCAATAAACTCATCACTCTCGATCACCCTCCTCCAAGTTTGCTTAGGTCTTCCCCTACCCCTCACCACTACATCCCTTTGCCACTCTTCGGTCCTCCTAACCGGCGCATCAAGCGCTCTTCGTTTTACATGGCCAAACCACCTTAGTCGGTTTTCCCTCATTTTATTCTCAATAGATGTAACCCTTACTTTTGTCCTAATTATTTCATTACTCATCCGATCCTTTCTCGTATGACCACACATCCATCTCAACATACGCATCTCCGCCACCGACATCTTATGGATGTGACAGTGTTTAACTGCCCAACACTCTGTACCATATAACAGTGCGGGTCTGATTGTCGTGCGGTAGAATTTTCCCTTCAATCTATTAGGCATGTCGGGGTCACAAAGGAAACCCGTAGCACTCTTCCACTTCGCCCAACCAGATTTAATTAACCTAAATTATTAATCCCTCCATTTTCATTGTATATGTCCTTTTTGCTAAGGAGCTATTATTTAGGTTTAAATTTAGAATAAAATTGAGTGGTAAACCTAAATTACTCTTGTTTTATATATAAAAAAAAAACTAAAAACTACTTAATTTACATCTAGGGCATGTTTGGTTTAGCTGTTAGTTAATAACTGTTGCGGTTGCTGTTAGCTGTTTGCAGTAAGCTGTTTAATTATTCATGTTTGGTAAAATTATATTGAACTGTTGCTGTTCGGATTTAAAATGTCTAATACGAACATGTTTTAAATTAATCAACAAATAATTATAAAAGGGATAAAGTGAAAAAATGTCAATAACGTTTATAACTAGTAGCAATTTTGCTCTTAACGTCTAAAATGGTGCAATTTTACCCATCACGTTGGCAGTTAAGAACAATTTTGCTTCTAACATTGGCAAGTTGGATCAATTTCAAAAATTATTATCATATGTTTGTGATATGTTACTCATGATGATAAAATGATGCACATGTGAAGTGTAGATGACAATATTAATGACAAAGAAGATAGTTTGATGAATTATACTCAAGTTGGTAAAATTGTTCCTGACTATCAACATTAGAGGTATAATTGCACCATTTTAGAAATTAGGGGTAAAATTGATTCTAGCTATAAACATTAAGGGTATTTTTGCACCTTATCCTATTATAAAATAAAAAGTTTGTTACACAATAAAAATAATCTATATAAGAAATAAAAAAAAAAGTAAAAAATTTATTGAACGCAACAAAACTTTATTCTTCCGGTAATTATATTGTAGAAATATAAATAATGTTGAAGAAGAAACATATTTTGTGGAAATAAAAGTGATAATTTTGTCAATAACAAATAACTACACGAAAAACTCCAAAATGCTACCGTTTCTAAAAAATAATGTATTAAAATATGGCAGTATTGATGATTAAAATTGCAGGGAAGACATTGAGGAGAGCGTAAGGTGAGATTATTAAAAAAGAGGAATAGAAGAGGGCATTGGGGATTGAGGAATGCAGAAGAGAAGAATGGGGGCTTTCCTTCCTTTCCAGTACACAAATCCACTTTCTTCCACTCTCTGACGCTCTTCACATGCTCATGCTCACCCTATACACTCCTTTGGAGTCCCACCACACCCCATTATTATTGTCCACATACAATACAACTGAGAATTTTACCATTCCAGATCTGACCCACCCACCTTTTCTTTTATTCATTATCTATATCCCTCTTACGTAAATAAAGCATTAAAGGAAGGCCAAAAGACTTCTCTTATTATTATTATATCCTCCCCTCCCTCCCTCCCTCTCTCTCCCTCACTTCTTAGCTGCCTTTTTATTCCTCTAGAGACAAACTATTCTTTTGTTCTCTCACTTAGCAAACCCATAACAACATACATCTCTTCTTTTCCCTTCCTTTTTTAAGGACACATTTTGTTCTTCTGTGGAACCCGAGAACAGAACCCCCTCCCATTATCCTCTTCTTTCACTTCCTTAATTCACACACAATACAATACCATCGACTCACTACCTATATTCTCATGCATTCCAATGCACATTTCTGCGTTGCCATTACCATATCTTCATACTAGTTCTACCTTTTTCCTTATTTCAGTTCCAACAACATGTCTTCAAAGGTTGTACGTTCTTTCTCAGATGAAAACCCAGATCTGCATAAGCAAATTGGATGTATGAATGGCATTTTTCAACTCTTTGACCGCCACCATTTCCTCTCCGGCCGCCGCCAGATTACCCACACTACTCTTCCACCTGGTAATTTACTCTTACTTCTCATTCATTATTCTCTCTAACTACTAACTACTATTCAAACATTTAATACTACTTTCACTCCTTTCTATTTTCCTTTTTTTTTCTTATGACATTAATCCAGAGCTACAAGATAATCACACCTCTGAAACGCATTATTTTTCTCATTATGATAGTTTTTTTCAGTCTTCATGGCATATACTGAGCGATAAATTAAAATTATCAGAATTCCCAGCTATTCCAGTGATTAATATACAGTTAAGAGATAACATTTTAGCTTTCCTCCAGGTCAAAGTAGAAACAGTGTCAAAGACTCCAAGAATGCATCCAAGAACAACACAGTAAGTCTTTCAATCTTAATAGATTATTAGTTATTAAACATAGTATAGTTTGCTAAATAAAAATGTACTTACAATTCTGCAGGAAACAAACCACAAGAAGACCATAAAAGAAAAGCAGAGAATCTCCACAGAATCATCACGAACCTCGTTTTCATCTTCCACCTGTTCATCTAGTCTTTCATCAATAGAATGCAACAGAGCATCTCACCTGGAAACATGTTCAATCAGTCAGAATTGTGCTCCTGAAATCCGAGTTCAAGACTCTCCTACTTGCCAACAAAATGCGTCTTCCCGGTCAAACCAGCAATCCCCTGATCTCAGAGATGTTGTCAAAGGCTCAATATACAGAGAAGCTCGTGGATTGTTGGTTAAAACTGTAAGCAAAGGCGAAAATGGAGGCCAAACTTTGAAGTATTTTGATTCTCCAAGACCTATGCAGCAGACCAATGCTTCAGGTCTCAAAGAATCATTTCAAGTTCTTCATAAGCTTCAACAATCTCCTCGCAAGTCCGGTGAAAGGAACCACTTTTCACCACTGAAAGATGCTCGGCGATACTCGTGTGATGGAAGGGAATCAAGAGACGTATCTAAATCTGTTGTAAAGCTGAAGGAGCTCCCCAGGCTATCACTGGATAGCAGAGCAGGATCAATTAGGGGATCCACCACTGAAAGGAAATCAGATAATCTCTTAGGAAACTCGGAGAAGATCAATGGAAACTCAGCCGGTTCCTTTAACCAACAAGAAGAGCCTGAAAGCCGTACACGACTGTCTAATGTTGTGGCAAAGTTGATGGGACTGGAAGCTTTTCCAGATGCCATGTCAACTGTTGAGAATCAGATGAGACAGATCAACAGATACCCGGATGCAGAAAACAAAACTGACGAAAACAAGCAAACTCGAATCCTTGGTTCCCCGAGAAACCTTCACAAGGAACCATTGTCTCCCCAGCTAAGAAATGATGCAGTCAAGAAGCCTGCACCGAGTTCAAAGCTCCCAATAGAGCCAGCACCGTGGAAGCAGCCAGACGGAAGTTCAAAGAGCAGGGTAGCTCCACCAAAATCCCCAAACACCCCTCTTTCTGTTTATGGTGAAATAGAGAAAAGGTTGGCACAGCTTGAGTTCAAAAAGTCTGGGAAGGATCTCCGTGCTCTGAAACAAATACTTGAAGCAATGCACAAGACTAAAGAGATATTAGAAACCAGGAATGAAGCTGCAAACTTGGGAACTCAGAGAAGCAGTAACAGCAGCCTTCAGCAGAACCTGAACTTATCAAATTTGAGCATTCACCAGTACAACAATCCTATTTCAGCCCCTACCAAGAGCTCAGATTCGCCAAAGAGTTGCAGATCACCAATTGTGATTATGAAACCAGGTAAACTTGCACAGAGAGCTAGCAATACAGTTTCCTCAGAAAATGCAACTGAGAGTCCTTCACTTCTGCAAGGACTCCAGAATGCTGACTCTGCAGATACCAGAAAGGACTCAATTGCAAAACGAAATTCTAAAGAATCAAGTCTACGAACTAATGAACTCAGGGACCGACCCAGTCTACCCTCTCTCCTGATGGATAAGAACTGTGCTGCCAGATTGACTCGACTGTCACAAAATCCGAAGGGGCCTCATTCCACAACTAGAGAGAGTACCAACTCAGATAAGAGCTTAGGAACCTTCAATGTACGACAGCCACTGAAAAAGCTTGGTTTGGAGAAGCAAACGCAATCTGCAAGTGCATCATCAGATTCAATCAAAAGGAGAAGGCAAGTCAGCAGACAGCCAACAGAATCAGGTTCTCCTCGGAGACTGCCTAGATCAAGACCTTCGAGTTTGCAGCCAAGTGATGATGAATTAAGTGAGATTGGTAGTGATGCAAGAGACTTGAGCTACCGTACAGATTCAATATCAATACAATCCGAAAGCACCAGCTTGGCTTCACAGGTTGATGAAGAAGTATCAAGCATAGATAGATCCAATAAGATCAATTACAACATTATCCAGCAATCTTACCAGAGACAGGTATGCTTTATAGCATTTCCTCTTATTCCACTATACATCTTATAGCATTTCCTTGATAGATTCATTTTTCTCTTGTTCAGAAACCGGTAGCAAGATCAGTGAAGGACAGATCAAATGCAGAACTGACAATACCATCCTCAGAACAACCAAGTCCAGTTTCTGTTCTTGATGCAACATTCCATGCTGATGATTTGCCATCTCCAATCAAGAAGAAATCAATTGCCTTCAAAGGTGAGAAACCAAGTCCCCATGATATGCTTTACCATTGCATTCTCCCAACTACATTTTTAACCGCACTTTATACAGATAAATAACAGAAGACATTGGTGATTGACACAATGTGAAATGAGCATAAATTTTAAATGACCGAAAGGGGATGTTAAAATGATATTTTATTACATTGTTTTTTTGCTAATGATATTTTATTACATTAAGCATTAGTTTGTATATTTACATTCACTTCTCTGGTACAGATGATGATGTTGAGTGGAATCCAGTGGATGCAAATCACTCGTACAGTGTCCCTGACTACAGTCTCAACTCTGTGATCAATCATACAAAAACAAAGAACATCCACCTGCCCCTGATTAATAATTGTATACAGATGCTATCTTCTCAAAAAGAACATTTCCTCGGTGAATACAGTAGCGTAAATCCAGATCACCAGTACATTTCAGAAATTCTACTAGCATCAGGTTTCCTGAATGATCTTGAATCTGGCAGTACAACCATTCACCTCCGTCAAACAGGCTATCCGATCAACCCTGATATATTCCTTGCTCTGGAACAAGTTAAAACAAGCGCGATGTTTTCAAATGATAAAGAGAGCAGGACAAAGACTTCTCAGTCAAAACTTCAATCCAATCAAAGAAAACTTGTATTTGATGTAGTGAATGAAATTCTAATCAATAAAATCCTTCTAGAAAATCCTTCTAAGCATCGCTGCTCGCCAAATACATTGGTGAATCAAAGACCAAGAGGGCAGCAGATTCTGGGGGAATTGTGCTCCGAGGTAGACAGGCTGCAAGGTAATGCCTCAAACTTCAGCTTAGATGGTGAGGATGATGCTATGACAGGAATCTTACAGGCAGATTTGATGCATCAATCAACACATTGGACAGCTAGTAGTAGTGAAATTCCAGGGCTGGTTCTTGATGTTGAGCGCTTGATCTTTAAAGACTTGATAACCGAAGTTGTGAATTGTGAGACACTGGGTCTAGGAGTGCAATCTGCTGGGCGTTGCAGGCAACTGTTTTCCAAGTAGCAATCACAGAACGGCTTCAATTCATAATTGCTTCTCTACCCATTTCTGGATTCAATTTGAAACATCGCTACTCCAGATTACTGTTTCTGTATTGGGTAAAAATCAAATAAGTTATTAAGTACAGATTAGCTTTAGATTGTATATTTTACAGAAATTTTTAACATAAGTTCAAGCTACAGTCAAAATATAACAAATATTCTCATCTTCCACACAATATACCATTTTCAACCTTCATTCATGCAAAGAAAACCATATAACGTAATCAATAACTTGCCTATATTCTCAGTGAGAACAGACAACTATGCAAACTAGCAAAACTGCCATAACTTTACAGAAAAAAAAATGCTTCTCATAATCCCTCATTTCTGTTCTACTTGTTCACATTGAAATACTAATTCGACTCCTTAAATCTGCAAATTTGAGCATGACACATGCTTGGAAACTCATACTTTCAGTGAAAACTCATTATATTTATAACAGTGAGAAAGACAACTACACAAACTAGCAAACTAGCAAAACTGCCATAACTTCACAAAAAAAAAGGCTTCTCATAATCCATCGTTTCTATTCTACTTGTTCACATTGAAATACAAATTCGACTCCTTAAACCTGCAAATTTGAGGGTGACATATGCTTGCAAACTCATAATTTCAGTGCCCAACTTATTCTATTTATAACCTGCTTAAGTTCTACCATCAAAAGAAATTGTAAGATTCTTCTCCTACAGGCTTCAAATCTTGGACATATACTTTGAAATGTAAATCTGTTTCATCCTTGTACAAGGAACAGATGAACTTACTATTATATGTAAGGATGGCATGATCATACAATTGCTGAAAAAGAAGATGACAAGCTGCAAAATATCTAAGAAACCCATTCGGCAGTATGTATATGTATGCACGGGCGCGCCCTCACGAGCATGTGCTTTTAAAGAATCCCATAAATCTTCATCAGAAAGTTGTATCTCACAATTCCTCAGTACCACCCATAATAAACTATAACAGCAATAAATTACAGCATGTACAAAGAAGTCAGAGGATGATTAGCATGTCTAACAAGTAACTAACTAAATGTTTTGAAAGTTTATTTATAATAAGAAAAATGTTGAAATATAACATACTTATTATCCAAGAGACTCTTATGCAGTACATCAATTATTCATAAGAGACTGACCTTTGTCCTTTCCATTCCAAAAGAAAGGCAGAAGAACCTTACTATTGTTAAGACAAGTGCTTGTCCAGAAATCTTGGAAAGCAAAAAACCATTCTGGTGGAAACCTTTCCGACAATAATCCAAGTTGAAATATGAATTCAGTATGTAATGGCAAGTGGAGGCAAGTAAGATGGATCCACCTTGTTTATTTTTCCCTTATTGATGATCTCAACGAGGCTTTTAACCTATTTGGCAAGACTGCTTGATTAGACATTTTAAATTCTGTAACAGAAACCGTAGCTACTCCTGTAGATACAAAAGCATAAACAGAAATTTCTCTCTCTGCAGGGGATCATCACAAGTCCAAAGACAACTTCCTTAATTTTCCAAAATGAGAAAAATTTTGTAAATGAAAAAGAGGAAGTGAATACAATAAAGATATCAAGATATCCTCCTAAAACGTGACTAAAAGCTAACCAAAGTAAGAAAAAGATAAAACGCGAAGGAATCCCAATTAAATTACAGGAAGATATCAAGGTATCTCCTAACAGGACTAATAAAAGCCAACCAAGTTTGCTTTCAGAAAAAAACATAAAAGCCAGCCAAGAAAAAAGAAAAAATCCAAAGTGATCTCCAAATCCATAGTTATTAAAGGCGCATGGCGCACTAAGGCGCAAGGGGTCCTGGAGCCTTGGCGCATGGTGCACGGCGATGGTGTGCGCCATAGCGAGACAAGGCGCACTGACAAAAATAAAATTATAAAACTATAAAACTAACATAAAAATGCCATGAATACTAAATCATGAAAATATCTTAAGCATAAATAAATTTTAAAATGCAAAATAAACTCCATATTAGAAAGATAAAGTTGAATACTAAATCCTAAGTTCTACTCCTAATCAAAACTCTCTAAATTCATCACTCCTCATCATCACTATCACACTCCTCATCTAAAGCGTCATCAAACTCTTGATCATGAAACTGATCGTCTTCATCCTCATCAAGAAAATCAGTTTCTTCTTCCTCATATCGAACAACTACAGGGACTTTCGCAAAATCCGTTTGATGTGTTTTCTTTCTACTAAACTTCTCCCTCTTATAAATTATAATGACTCTGTCTCTTCCTCTTCAAATCAAACAGTCTCTTCCTCTTCTAATAAACGTATAATCACTTCATCTCTCTCTCTTTTAATACTTTTTTTTATAGAACTGCCCCTAACTGCCAAACATTCCAGAAAACTGCCCCTAACTGCCAAGGCACGCCTTGGTGCGCCTTTGGCAACTGCCTCTTGGTGCAAAATGGCGCACGCCATGGCGCTAAGGCCTGCGCCTGGTGCGCCTTTAATAACTGTGCTCCAATCCCAATAAAAGCTGCTTACAAGAATTATTCTAAAATTTCTGTTAGTGAGAAACCATGGATGTACGAAAAAAAACAAAATATTAAGACAGGAAATGGAAAATTGCCCATCCGGAGGACTTCACAAAAATGAAGACAAGGTAAACTAGTTGCATTATATTTCTCCAGAGGCAATGTTTAGAATAGAAGATAGAAGTGAAAATGTTTCCTCTCCTTGCATTTATGAAATTGAATCTAGACGTTGCAAAAGCCAATTGTGCATAAAACCATAGTTATTAAAGGCGCGCCTCGGCTAAGGCTCCAGCCTTAGCGCCTCTGGAGCCCAAAGGCGGGCAGCACGGTCAGTCAGGCACGCGCCTTAGTGAGCCTTAAGCCAGGCGCAAGGCGCGCGCCTCAGCTACCTTAGGGTATTTTAGGGTTGAGGGTATTTAGGGTTTTGAGGGTATTTTAGGGTTAGGGTATTTTAGGGTTTTTTTAAGTTCAGAAAATAAAAGAAAAGCATGGACAGACAAAGATAGACAGTTTTTACTCCACATATCGCAACAGTTAACTCATGCCTTAGTAGTTAACTAGAACTTAACTCATGCATTTAATGGTTTTATTGTTGTTATTTGAATATTTGTGATTATTTGTGACTAGTATTGTGAATTTATGATATTTTTTTTTGTGTGCGCCTCGAGTCGCTCGGGCGCGCGCCTTAAGTTGCGCCTTGCGCCTTTAATAACTATGCATAAAACGCCACAGTTCTGATTACCCTGTGCCAACAGGATTGGATTGAAAGAGATATTGCATAACCAATTATTGACCAAGTCAATGCTTACAATCCTACTGCATTTTGAAAAAGTATAGCTTATATCATGCCTCTATTAATAAATACCAAATTCTAATGAACCTAATACCTGTTTGTAAGTTACTATAACTATTTGAACCTAAAACAAATTTCACAATCTTGTCTGCTATGCTACATTACTATCTGAACAGGATCCTACATGAAGATAGAACACAAAGGAACAATAAACAGAGAATTCCCGTCCTTAAAGAAAAAGAAAGGGAAGAAAAGAACAGCCTTCCATGCATCTAGTTGTTTAAAATCCTAATGCATTATAGGACCTTCAACAGAGAGGAAAATTTATGGCAGTTAAAAACTCTGAAATCACATGCCTTGCTACAGCAACGAAGTATAGAAAAAACTCTGAAAGCAATCAACGCTTTAAGCACTCTGAAATATTCTTTGAGAAACTCATATAGCAGTGAACAACTTAAAATAAATAGAAAATACAACAGCGTCGTTTACAAGCCAAAAGAATAGTATCTTTTCTTACCTGCAAGCAGTGGGTTAAAGAATGATCAGACAAATAACACAAGTTTAGCTCTAAATCTTTTATCACCACTAAGTTTTGGGACTTCACATTATAACTATCCACCTGGAACCACATTAGCTATATAATTTTTGTGAACTTCTTTGGTGATAACAAAGTGGAGATCACTAACCCTAAATGAGGCAAGACCTCAACCGTAGTGAGTGGGAAGAGAAGATAAAAGTGTTTACAATTTGTCATTCCAAGACATCAATATGGCGTACTGTATACACATGTTCAACAAATGTGAATCCCAAGTATGGATTTTTTTTTAGATGTCAAATATTACACATGGACATAAATAAACAACAGATTCCCCATTAATGGGAATCGACAAACTAGACATTGGCAGTCACAGTTGTAGCTAAACTCACTATAGGTCATCAGTATTATAGCAATAAGGAAAAAAAAATGTACCATTAAATTATCCGCACCTTACCAAGTGCTTGCGCAATTTTTGGACTTTCACCATTTACACAAATTTGGACTTTCACCATTTACCCATATAAGCAATAGAAACCGAAGCTGAGAAGATGATTGCGTTTTTATACAGCGTTATCCATAAAGAGCTTGAACTCGAATCATTTTGAAACCTCAATCTTCCTCATACAGAAGTGCAATGTCAACAATAAAAAACCATATGGAGTTCATTTTTGAACAAGTTCCCTCCTATACTCAATTAAAATAGAACACATTCCACTATTACACTTTCTTTATTAACGTTAAGAGACGCACAGTTTAGGAGCTGATGAAATTTATTATTATGCACCAATTCAGCATATTATATATATATATATAAAGAACAAAGAATTTCCCACAGAAAAGAATCATTCTCTAACAAGGGTGCATGACAATAAATGACAAACACATACCTCCAAAACTTGTTAAAGTGGGAACAAATCCCCATGGTAGTTTGTAATCCCATTTCAGACCCATATGCTGGAAACAACAAGCCTTACTTTGGCTACCTGAACTGAAATCAGCTTCCGCTGCTAATTTGCTAAACAAGTATACAGATTCTAACAAAATCTAATTTACATCTGAGCTAGTTCTCCTGGGTTTTCTATAGACTGTTTCAGAATTTTCTCTGCCCTCTTTTTCTTATCATCCTTCTCAGTATCCTTTCCAGACAGTAGGCTAATACTTTCAACACCCTTATTCTGTGATTTTGATTCTAATGCTGCACCTGAGAACTTCCTTCCAAAACCAATCTTGAAACGCACAGCAGGTCTATGATCCAAAATAACGTTTTTCTGGCCCTCCTCAGAATCAGATAACCTGCTCTTCATTGCTTCAATGGCTGGAGCAAATGTGTCCACAACAGAAATATTGGTATCTGGAAGACGATTTTGCACAATAGGACTTCTAGGAGCAGCTTCATACAACAGCTTAGCTGGAGGAACAACCTGGGACACTACCTTCTCTCCGAAATGTAAAGGAGCAACAAGAAATGGATTACTCTCAACTGCTAGATTTGCTTCAGAACTACCAACAGGTGCAAGAGACGAAGGTCCCCCTGATCCATTGCAATTGAACTGTTGTGGCAAGTTCAAATGAGGTTTTTCTGTCTCCGGATCCAGCCTTGCCTGCTCAACGTTATGTATATTAGAATCAGCAGCACCTTCATTCACTGTGGGCAACTGAAGGTAAGTCTGAGGTTCAGGAAATGCAGGTAACCAAGCAGGAATATGCTCCCCAGGAGGAGCCTCTCCAATTTGTAAAAAACTTGAAACTGGCTTTCCTTCTTTAACAACAGGGAAAGGAGGGATTGAATAGGCAAATGGTATGTCCTCTGCTTCAAAAACATATTGTGCGAGTTCCTTAACTGTACCTGAACTTGCAATACAATGATCAACATCTGAAGCACCACCAAAACCCTGTGAAGAAACCAGCTCTTCCAACCCTTGAATAATATCAAGAGCATTGCCCTCTGTTCTTCCAGCTAAATTAGCATATGATTGTGAAAGCTTTCCTAGATTATGTATATACCTGACAGTAATGTCAGAAAGCAAATCAAGCGCAGACTGCTGAAAGGCCTGAAACCCTGCACTTTCACATATTTGTGCTACAGCAATCTTTGCAATTGCTTGGGAAAATTCATCATTGCTTGAACCTGATTTTCTCTTGGTATGATGTGCTTTTTCATGCCCTCTTCCACTCTCCCCACCTCCATGGCTCATATTCAACACCACATATCACTTTGCCTGAAATAGGACATTCAAATCTCTCACCCATAAATCATTGATTCATTACTTCGACCTTCCTGGCAGGCTGAAAAGAATGTTGCAAAAGAAGAAAGTCAACATAGTGCGCCATTTCTTTGCATTAAGCTCTAAACGAAGATCTATTATTATTCTGTGATCATTCTATTTGAATAACCAGAACATGCTAGATGAGAAACACAGATAACATATAAATCTGGCAAAATCCCGATAACCACGTAGTAATCCTTCGACGAGCTTACGTAAACTTATAAATAGCAAAGCCAATTATCAATTGAAAAAACATTTCAAACTTTCAACATCCACAAGAAATGTAAATGTTCTTGTCATTTCAGCAAATCCAATGAAAAGTCGAGAAAACCCTAGACAAGATCAATCCAAAAACAGAATAATACTTACCGTTCACCATCTAGGGTTTGGAAAACGAGCCAGGCATCGAACAACCACAAAACAAAGAATCGAAGCTGGGAATGCAAAGAAACATAAATCTGGAACAATATTTTGGCACCAGCGGATCAGCAATTAATAGAACCCTAGGAAGAAAGGAAATGAGTATTGTATAGGAAGAAGAAGAGATCAATAAGGGTTCGAATTAGGAAGGAGCGTCCAAATCAGGGTTTAATTTGAATTAAAAACCCTCGTAAAACCCCTTCGGATCGAAAGAAAGTGAGGTTTTTGAGTTGGAAAGTAGTAGTCAAGACTGAAGAAGGTGGATACCTTGGACTTATAAGAGAGAAGGAAAATTGTACTATGAGAGAGCAATGATATGTTGACGGTTGTGTGGATTACAATGCCCTGGACTGTCCACCCAATTTGTTGACAGCTGTCCTATTTACCTATTATTTCACTCTCTTTTTTTTGTAATTAATTTATTTATTTATTCTTTTGAAACGAAACGGAAAATATATTAAAGTGAACTTATCAAAGTTACTTCGAAAATAGGAATGGTGTTTTCTATGTTTACTTTATTTTTTACAAAGTAAGTTTTACTTTGTTTTTTCTACCCTGGATGAGCTTACTTTGTCAAAGTTCATAACCATCTAATGGTGGAAAAAACAAAGTAATGTTTACTTTGTAAAAAACAAAGTAAGCATAGCCTAACCCAATAACAATATATCTAACAAAATTAGAAGTTAGTCTCGGTGGAAATGGCAAGGTAAGAAACGAGATTTCTTAGCTGATGCATTTATAACTCTATTAACTATACATATATAAAAGATAGATTGAATTTTAAATATTTCCTAGTAATGACTTTACATCCCTTAAGGTAAAAGTTTTATTTGGAAGGTTTGTAATTATTTTTTCCTAATAAGAAAAAGTTTTATTAAAAAGTTCTCCAGATAAATCTTTAATTTATGTGCCACATGCTCGTTCAATCTCTAACCGGCATAGTTGCATCCGTCCTAAAAATCTACTTAAAAGTGATTTTATACCCCGACCTCATCGAGTAAGAGTCTCCTTTTTCAAAATGCTAAATTACCTTGTCTTCATCATTAACCTCTCCTATATGAATAGTAAGAATATTTTTAGGGTAAATTTTATCCATGGTGTACAACCTTTACCCTAAATCACAGTTTAGTGTACAACCTTCATTTTGTCTCACTAATATGTACGAACTTAGGGGTGACCTCCCACTGTGGTGTACAACAGGTAAAAATGACCGGTCAACGTGCCACATCATCAATTTTTATTATATCTATTCACTAAAATGGGACCTACTACTTGTATAATTACTAACTTACCCTTAACTATTTTACATCAATTAAAAAATTTCAATTTCTACTCTTTCTCTGCTAAAACTCTCTCTCTCTCTCTCTTCACATTTTCTCTCTCCTATTTTTTCCTTCATTCTCTCTCTATGCTAGTGAAGATGAAAACAACAATAGTGAACCAGATTAAATCAAACTCATCAAATTCAATTTTTCCATAAAAAAACCTCAAATCATCAAATTCTAATCCCATTTCCTTCCATCTACATAGAGAAAAAAGTGATTAATCGTCAATATCAAGAAAGTAAGGCCTTGGTAACGTTATAGTATCTGCAAAAAGCAAGCAAGGTTTAGAAATAATAAACATGGAGTGTTTGGTAGGATAATGCAGGTGAAAAAGAAAAAATGCCATCTAGAAAAAGAAAAAGAAAAAATGCAGGTGAATTGTTTGTTAAAATGTGTGAATGAGGTTTTTTTACTTCAACGGATTTTACTTCAACGGAGACTCAACAATTCTTTGTGGGAATAAATGCAGTAGCATCCGATATAGGGCTTGGTGTGGGTGCTTCAGCTGCAGATGCCGATTGAATCACGGATTGGGTTTTTAGATCTTCTTTCTCCTTCAAATTCTAGCTGCTTACAAAAATTATAAAAATAATGGAGCAGCAATTGAATTCGATGCCGTCAATATGGAAGGGAAGCCACAATTTCTGATCATAGCATCAAGGATGATGGATTTGTTACATATGAGACTGTTAGAGAGAGAGGGAGAGGAGTTAGGGGTAAATTTCATCAATGGTGTACAACCTTTGTTCCGTTTCACACTTTGGTGTACAACCTTCAATTTGTCTCACTAATGTATACGAACTTATAGGTGACCTCCCACTTTGGTGTATGACCGGTTAAAATGACCGATCAACCCAAAGTCAACATGTCACATCATCATTTTTTACTTACCCATTTATAAAATGAGACCCACATATAATGAAATTACAAAAATAACCCCATTACTAAATAGAAAACATAATTTTTTCATTTTCCTTTTCTCTTTTTTCTGGAAATCCTTCTCTCTCTAACTCTCTCTCTCTTCCATTTATCAGATTAATGGAAATCTCTTCTCTCTAACTCTCTCTCACTTCCATTTAAATTGTTAACAATTATGTGACCTTTGTTTTCATTCAAATCTTTTATATGAGGTTTGTTTCCATTCAAATCGTGTCCACCTCGAGAAGACAGTTTGTTTCCATTCTAAAATTAAATTACCAAGCTTCATCACTTTATATTTTCTCATTTGGATACTGATTTCAATATCTCATACTCATAAAATCAATTCCATTCAGCCAATGGATATAGAAACCAATAGCTACCATTTCAGCCCTAGAATAGAACTGGTGTCCGACATTGATACCTGAAAGATCACCAATTTTTTTCCCAGGTACATTACCGAATTCGTCTCAATCATCCTCTTAATTTCCTTTAAATAAGGACGCCTAGACTTTTTCTTATCATCAACCTCTTCGTCTGCAGATTTTCTTTCTTTGATTTTGACTTCTTCGAAGCTTTTTCATCACTTCATCTCCACCACCGCTGCCGGGATTTGCAACCACGACTTCACCTCCAATCATCTCTTCTTCGTTTGACCCCAAAATTTCAGCTGTAGATTTTCTTTCTTTGATTTTGGCTCCTTGGAAGATTTTTCATCACTTCATCTCCGTCGCCGTTGCTGGGATTTGCAACCGCGACTTTACCTCCAATCCTCTCTTCTTCTTTTGACCCCAAAATTTCAGTTGTATTCTTCTTCATCTCCACCGCTTCAACATCTTCATTCTTTTCTCCCGCAGACACCATTTCTTTTCTTACACCGGTCGTCGCTGTTCTCATCTAACAATAACTTGAGTCTCTTCCCGACTAATTCTTCCTTCTCAGTTCTCTGCTTGTTCGCCTGTAACCTCGAGCTTACCGTCGTGCACGAAGATACAACAGGTGAGCTCTTGGCCTTCGTCTTCTCCATTTGGGAACCAAGGTTAGAGAGATCTTCAACTTGAGGAAAAAAAATAGCCAGAAGATTAGGGATTAGATTAGAAAGAATGGAGAGAGAGAGAGAGAGAGAGAGTTAGAGTGAGAGTGAGAAGGGATGTCCAGAAAAAGAAATAGGGAAAGATAGAGAGAATGGAAAAATGGAGTGATTATGTATTTTATTTATTAGTGGGGTTATTTTTGTAATTTCATTATATGTGGGTCCAATTTATAAATGGGTAATTAAAAAATGATGATGTGGCACGTTGACTTTGGGTTGGCCGGTCATTTTAACCGGCCATACACCAAAGTGGGAGGACACCTATAAGTTCATATACATTAGTGAGACAAATTGAAGGTTATACACCAAAGTGTGAAACGAGACAAAGGTTATACACCATTGATGAAATTTACCCGAGGAGTTAGAGAGGAAAGTTAGAGAGAGAAAGTATTTACAGAAATAAATGGAAGATGGAGGTATATTCTTTTTATGTAGGGTATTTTAGTAAATACATATATGGTGGGTCCCACTTTAGTGAATGGATATAATAAAAATTGATGATGTGGCGGGTTGACCGGCGTTGACAGGTCATTTTTACCTGCTGTACACCATAGTGAGAGGTCACCCCTAAGTTCGTACATATTAGTGAGACAAAATGAAGGTTGTACACCAAACTGTGATTTAAGGTAAATGTTGTACACCATAGATGAAATTTACCCAATATTTTTAACATTGTGCTCATCAAAAACCTCTTCTAACATCAATACATTCCATTCTGCATTGCTAGCCACCCGAAGGTCACAAACCACCAAATACTCCCAACCCTCCGTAGGCATGGTAATCGGCTTAAATGAGTCATTGTTTGGAATCTAAGGACTTTGCCACACATTGATTGAAGCACTCGCTCATAATCTCCACCTACACCCTTCTACAATGACATCTTTAGTCTCGAATATGCTCCTCCAAGCTAGGCTAGGGCTATTACCCAAAATGGCCGTAAAAAAAAAACTATCGGAAATATTAAGCTTTGCATACTTTACAAGCAAGAGCATTACTATCAAAGACCAAATTCCAAGCTTGCTTGCCAAGCAAGGCAAGATTAAAAGCTTCTAATTATCGAAATCTCAAACCACCACACTCCTTTTGAAGGTAGAGTCTCTATCATAAGGCCTAGTGAATGTTGGGGTTTTGGTGTCCTATAGATAATTGTTCTAGGATACAAACTTAATGTAAATGAATTGTTCTTTATATCATTTGTTTTAATGAGATATATGTTTTATAACTATATAAAGGCAATCCCTTTTAAGCACTAAATAAAGTCTAATAAAAGGAAATCCGTAAGTTTGTTTAAAGTGATTATAAAGTGTTCATACAAGCATGAAGTGAGACAAAACTTTATAATAAACTAATAAACTTAAAACCACCCCAAGTCAAGTGATATGTTTAGGATTGATATATCACTGTTGAGACTTGTATGTAACAATGTCTTCTGTCCGACAGAAAGCTGATCTCACAAGCTTCATATATACAGATATCTAGACAGTTACATAGATCCGATGAAACGTTGTTCATTAGGATTGGGGATCCGATTTGAGATAACAGGATAGGTAGATTCATCCTTGTCACATGTTCATCTCATTGGTATTAATAGGTATAACTAATCCTCAGACTCAAAGGAATGTTAATTGGTCATCCTGAATTACTGAATGTGAGACTTTGATCCTGCTGTCCCACGATCCTTAACAGAGATGACTCTGGGGTGTGAACGGCAAAGGTTGGGTGTCACAGGAGGTAATGTCAGGGTAGTTATACATTGGATTGAGCATTTATCACTCCCGATTAATGGGAGATACATCCAAGGATCGCTTGTGGAAGACTCGACTCTAAATCCTTGCAAGGTGATAGCTTAAGAGTAAGAAATACAGATTTCACTTAACCTATCTATTTGAGTTGACTCGGCCTGTACAAGTAAAACGAACGTCTCGCTATATGTGACTTGACATCACCCATAGTCATAAGATTCAGTTCAAGGATGTAGTTGATAAAGGATCGAATTATACTGTAACTAATACAGAAAGGTTAACGACAGAATCAACCTATCTTCTTAACGGACTCTGGGGGAATGATTACAGACTTGCCAATAACATACTCAGTACATCATTCCGTTATGCAAAGATTAAATATAATTCTTGAAGAAATTAATTTAATAGTTGCATACGGCCAGAAGTAGTAAGAACCTAATGGATCACACATAAGACTTGGAACCAAAAGAGAGATGGATGTTATTAATTGATAGAAGCCAAATTGAGCCCAGTAAGGCCCATTTAATTAGAGGGGGCCGAAATTTATATATAATAAATAAGGAATTATTTTAATTCTATTAATCCTAATTTGATTAGGAATATGAATTAAATTAATTAAGAGATAATTAAGTTAGGAGTTTTAATTAGATTAATATACTCCTATTATTATCCAATTAGGTTATTTATTATTATCCTAGATATATTAGATATATAATGAGATAATAATTGGGAATTCTATTCCGAATTGAATTCCTATTAAGTAACCTATTCCTATCTAACTAGGGTTTAGATACAAGTGATTATATATACCCCCTACTACATGAATTTCGACTAAGCTCCCTAATCCCCCCCCCCCCTTTGTGATTTTCGAAATTTGCAAGTTAGAGAGAGAAAGAGAATTCGACTCCCCTAGTTCGTGGACAAGAATTCATACGGCTTCCATCGATCGATTAATTTCATCTATCTTCTTTTTCTTTGATCTTGTGTTGGTTAATTAGAGGCAATCTATTTTGGTTGCATCTCATACGGTTGATTCTAACTTAACCTCACCGTGTTTTACTTCGTGCTTGGGAACTCGGAGAAGAGTTGTGGGCGCTTCATTAACAACGGTAGATTGTTCTTCAAAAGGTATTTCTTCTTATCCCTCTTTATATGAAATAACGATATGGTTAATAGGAAGTAGGCTAAAATTTTTATATTTCCGCTGCTATACCTTAGTCTAATTTCCTTCAGTGGTATCAGAGCCATCGTTAAATCCGTTATTTCATATATGAAAATTTAGAAGTTTTTCAAAAGGATTGAATAAATATTTATGGTTAGGATTAATTAACAAATTGTTTGATTAATTAATTCTAAAGATAAATAGATTTTAATTAATTGTTAATTAAAATAGATTATGCGTATGTTCCTAATTATTTCGGTTGATAATCATTATAACAAAATCTATTAGTTTTATAGTTAGGTTAATAAAATTAGTTTCATTAATTCTAAAAGATAAAACGGAAAAACTATGTAGTTTTTCCTATTTCTGAAAATCGTTTTTAAAACCGTTTTAAAATCTGATATATATATACATATATATGTTTTATATTAAAAAAAAATACGACAGCGGCTCGGGTCGCGCCTCACGGCGCGACCAGCCGCCGTCGCGCGGCTGCTGCCTCGCGGCAGCAGCCCGGCTTCGGGCCCTCGGCCCGAATCCCACTTGATTTTAATTGTTAAAATCGGCTTGAATATAATTTGTATATATATATATATATATATATATATGTTTCGGAAATTAATAGTTTTCTGTTTTGATTATCGAATGAAAATTCGTTTAAAAGTTTGTTTTTACCAAGTTGTAAATCAAAGTGTTAAATGAATTGAAATCAAAATAATTGGGACATGCATAATCGACGTTTTATATGGTTATATTAATCTAAGAATTAATATAAAGATACAAAACGATTAGAAGTAAAAATTGGATGAAAGTTAATTTGACGAGTTAATGTGATTAACCTAAATATTACATAAGACGGTTTGTAATCAACCAATTAAATTTATTTAATTGAGTCTATGCATGTTTGGAGTTATGGACATATTTGAATCCTCTTTTAGTCTTTTGGTATTTTTGAAATAGGGCATGCGCGTCCTGCCTTTCTACTATCTATTGTAATTTCTCCTCTCATCTGATTCCCTTCAATTCAATTGAAGTTTTCTTATAGTAGTATAGAAATTAATATGTAATTTCAAGGCGCCATGGAGAAGACGAAGGACCTAAAGAGAAATATGTAATAGTTAGTATTTCCTTAGGTTTGCCCCTTTTATTCCGTCTCTGGCTCGACGGAATAATTTAGATGATATGTCCGTAACGCCAATGTATGTGAATGTATGTGTCTGATGTATGCTAAAGCAAATCAAGACTAAGTTAGATTATGAGACTTAAATAAAATCCCTCGTTAAAAAGTTAAGTAAATAAGCAAGTTATTAAAATCGGTTGCCCCTCCCTAATATTATAATTCAGCCGGCAGTACTGGGGGCCTTTGGGTTATTGAGCAAACTCAAGCTCGGGGTCTTATGGTAACACCTGAATTATCGAAAATCATTCTTTCATGAATATGGGGTAATACTTAAATTAGATTATGATAATTGGATGAGCAAACTCATGTTGTCATAAACTAATGGGCAATATGGTTGGGATTAATGTGAATAGCATATTAGTTACTAATGTGGTTAGTAACCCAATAACCTAGGAGTCACATTCGAGATGTGATTGATTACATGAATCTACCTAACAAATGAGACTAGCTTGTTGAGCAAACTCAAGGCGAAATCTCAGGAGTTAGGATCCTAGCTCACTAAAGGATTTGTGAAATTCTTCGAATTAATATGGAGGGCTATTAATTTGGCAAAATAGTGGGTGCAATTTGAAATAAATTAAAAGGCCTATAATTTTAGATTGTTATACTTTAAAGCAAATGAATGACATACGTTTACTCTTTCTCACTCTCAGGCTTTATTTAAACACACTCTTAAAATCATGACTAACACTGATCTGCGTTACATCCTTACCGATAACAAATTGAATGGTTCAAACTTCACCGACTGATTTCGTAACCTTAAAATTGTTTTGAAGTTCGAGAGGAAAGGGTATGTACTTGATACACCGATACCCCCTTACCCAACTGATGATGCTCCCTACCAAGAATTTTATGCTTACTTGAAGCATAAATCTGGTGATGATCAAACGGGGGACATCATACTTGCATCTCTGACACCGGAAGTTAAAAGGCAACTACATTCAGATATGGATGCCTATTCCATGGTCAAGCACCTCAAAGAGTTATTTGTGAATGAAACTCGGTGCGAACGCTTCGAATTAACCAAGGAGTTATATAAAAGCAAGATGCAGGTGGGCACATCTGTAATGGCACATTGTGCAAAGATGATCAGCCTTATCACCAAGTTTTCTAGTATTGGAGATGCGATGGACCATGAACTAAGTGAAAACTTACTTCTTCAGTTCCTCCCCGAGAGTTACTCACAGTTCATAATGAACTACCAAATGAGTGGCTTGCAAACCTCTCTTGTAGAGCTTGCACATATGCTCGAGTCAGTCGAGCCCATTATAAAAGAAAACGAGGAGATACTGGCCCTTGCTATTGAAGGATCGAGAAAAAGGAAAGGGGTCTCTCCCAATCCAAACCATCTTGATAAAAGCAAGGGGGCTGTGCTCACCGAAACGAAGGGAAAGGAATCTAAGAAGCCCAAAGGAAAGTGCTACTATTGTGGTGACTTGGGGCATTAGAAGAGGAACTGCATGGAGTACCTAACCTTCCACGAGAAGGAAAATAACGGTGCTTCAGCATCTGATATGTTTTATATTGAAATAAATACAGTTTCACTGTCTGAATCTTGGGTACTTGATACCGGATGTGGATCTCATCTTTGTACGAATATGCAGGAGCTAAATCAGACTAAGGAACTAAAGAAAGGAAGCATAAACTTGCGAGTGGGAAATGGAGCAAGAGTTGCCGCCCTTGCAATTGGAGATTATGTTTTACCTTTGCCCTCTGGGCTTGTAATAGAATTAAGGAATTGTTTATACGTTCCTGAAATGTCTCGTAACATTATTTCTATTAGCCGTCTTGTTGACGACGGTTTTCATATTTCAATAAAAGACAAGAGTTGCAAAAGGTGAGCGTGTATCAGACACTCTAGGACTCATTCATTCTGATGTATGCGGTCCTATGTCGGTCCAAGCAAGAGGAGGATTCAGATACTTCATAAGCTTCATAGATGACCATACTCGATATGGTTACATCTACTTGATGAGGCACAAATCAGAAGCTTTTGACAAGTTCAAATGCTTCAAGAATGAAGTGGAAAATCAATTAGGAAAGAAAATAAAGACGCTTCGATCCGATCGAGGTGGCGAATATCTTTCGGATGATTTTCTGAATTATCTAACTGAATGTGGGATATGCTCACAATGGACACCTCGCTATACACCACAACACAATGGTGTATCCGAGAGGAGGAACCGTACCCTATTAGATATGGTACGATCCATGATGAGCATGGCCTTACTTCCAAAGACGCTCTGGGGCTATGCCTTAGAAACTGCCCTCTTCACCCTGAACCGAGTACCAACTAAATCCGCTAGTTCCACACCATATGAATTGTTCGTTGGTAGGAAACCCGTGTTCTCGTTTATGAGAGTATGGGGTTGTTCAGCGTATGTCAAACGCATTGCGTCTGACAAACTAGATTCTAAATCTGATAAATGTTTCTTCATTGGATATCCCAAGGAAACCGTAGGGTATTACTTCTATCATCCAGATGATCAGAAAGTAATAGTATCCAAGCACGCAACCTTCTTAGAGAAAGAGTTTCTCGAAGAAACACAAAAGGGAAGCGTGATTGAACTCGATGAAGTTCAAGAAGAAGAAACACCGACTGAAACAACAAAAGCGGTTGAGGTACCCGAAGTAGTCCCATTAGATGAGACTCCAGTGGCACCTATTCGTAGATCACGAAGAGTTCGTGAACTCCCAGTTAGATATGGTTTTCTAGTGGGAGATGATAATGAGGTTCCCGTGTTAGACGACGAACCCGAAAACTACGAAGAGGCTCTTGCTAGTCCAGATTCTAAAGCATGGCTTGAGGCCATGGATTCTGAAATGGATTCCATGTATACTAACCAAGTGTGGACTTTGGTTGATCCACCCGAAGGGATAATTCCCATTGGGTGCAGGTGGATCTTCAAAAAGAAGACAGACATGGATGGAAAGGTTAGCACCTACAAAGCTAGGTTAGTAGCGAAAGGATATCGTCAGAAGCAAGGAATTGATTATGACGAAACTTTCTCTCATGTGGCTATGTCCAAATCAATCAGAATCATGCTTGCAATTGCCGCTCATTTTGATTATGAGATTTGGCAAATGGATGCGAAAACAGCTTTCCTGAACGAAAACCTACTTGAGGATGTATATATGATGCAGCCTGAAGGTTTCATATCGAAGGATGCAAATAAAGTTTGCAAACTTCAGAGATCAATTTATGGACTCAAGCAAGCATCTAGAAGCTGGAATAAGCGTTTTGATGAAACCATAAAACAATTTGGTTTCGAACAAAATTGCGAAGAAGCTTACATTTACAAGAAAGCAAGTGGGAGCTCTATAGCATTTCTCATACTATATGTGGACGATATACTGTTAATGGGAAATGACATTGCTCTATTACAGTCGGTAAAATTATGGTTATCCGGTAACTTCTCAATGAAAGACCTTGGTGAAGCAGCTTATATACTTGGTGTAAAGATCTACAGAGATAGATCGAGAAGACTGCTTGGTCTTTCACAGGCTACATACATTGAAAAGGTGCTGAATCGGTTTAGCATGCTTGAATCGAAGCGAGGTAACTTACCCATACTACATGGAGTAAAGTTAAACAATCATCAATGTCCTAAAACTGATGATGACAAACGACGCATGGCTGTAGTCCCGTACGCCAGCGCGATCGGTTCGATTATGTATGCTATGCTATGCACTAGACCTGACGTAGCGTTCGCGTTATCTGTAACAAGTCGTTACCAAGGGAATCTGGGAGAAGAGCATTGGATTGCCGTCAAGAACATTCTTAAGTACTTGAGAAGGACTAAAGATATGTTCCTAGTGTACGGAGAAGGAGATCTGAAAATAGAAGGATTTTCAGACGCTAGTCATCTCACAGATGAGAATGATTTTAAATCCCAATCAGGATACCTGTTTATCTTGAATGGGGGCGCGGTCAGTTGGAAGAGTTCCAAGCAGGGAAGCGTAGCTTTCTCTACAACCGAGTCAGAGTACATCGCTGCTGCGGAAGCAGCAAAGGAAGCAGTTTGGATTAGAAAGTTCATTACAGAACTAGTTGTGGTGCCTGACATTGTCAATCCCATTACTCTGTACTGTGATAACAATGGAGCCATTGCGCAAGCAAAGGAACCACAGTCTCATAATGCATCCAAGCACTACCTAAAGCGATACCACATCATAAGAGAGATTGTGGCTAGAGGAGATGTGAGAATAGAAAGAGTACCTACAGAGGACAACGTTGCAGATCCGTTGACAAAGCCTTTAACCCAGAAAGTACATGATCGTCATTTAACTTCTACGGGGATAAGTTTTAGAAACAATTGGCTTTAGTCCAAGTGGGAGTATGTTGGGGTTTTGGTGTCCTATAGACAATTGTTCTAGGATACAAACTTAATGTAAATGAATTGTTCTTTATATCATTTGTTTTAATGAGATATATGTTTTATAACTATATAAAGGCAATCCCTTTTAAGCACTAAATAAAGTCTAATAAAAGGAAATCTGTAAGTTTGTTTAAAGTGATTATAAAGTGTTCATACAAGCATGAAGTGAGACAAAACTTTATAATAAACTAATAAACTTAAAACCACCCCAAGTCAAGTGATATGTTTAGGATTGATATATCACTGTTGAGACTTGTATGTAACAATGTCTTCTGTCCGACAGAAAGCTGATCTCACAAGCTTCATATATACAGATATCTGGACAGTTACATAGATCCGATGAAACGTTGTTCATTAGGATTGGGGATCCGAGTTGAGATAACAGGATGGGTAGATTCATCCTTGTCACATGTTCATCTCATTGGTATTAATAGGTATAACTAATCCTCAGACTCAAAGGAATGTTAATTGGTCATCCTGAATTACTGAATGTGAGACTTTGATCCTGCTGTCCCACGATCCTTAACAGAGATGACTCTGGGGTGTGAACGGCAAAGGTTGGGTGTCACAGGAGGTAATGTCAGGGTAGTTATACATTGGATTGAGCATTTATCACTCCCGATTAATGGGAGATACATCCAAGGATCGCTTGTGGAAGACTCGACTCTAAATCCTTGCAAGGTGATAGCTTAAGAGTAAGAAATACAGATTTCACTTAACCTATCTATTTGAGTTGACTCGGCCTGTACAAGTAAAACGAACGTCTCGCTATATGTGACTTGACATCACCCATAGTCATAAGATTCAGTTCAAGGATGTAGTTGATAAAGGATCGAATTATACTGTAACTAATACAGAAAGGTTAACGACAGAATCAACCTATCTTCTTAACGGACTCTGGGGGAATGATTACAGACTTGCCAATAACATACTCAGTACATTATTCCGTTATGCAAAGATTAAATATAATTCTTGAAGAAATTAATTTAATAGTTGCATACGGCCAGAAGTAGTAAGAACCTAATGGATCACACATAAGACTTGGAACCAAAAGAGAGATGGATGTTATTAATTGATGGAAGCCAAATTGAGCCCAGTAAGGCCCATTTAATTAGAGGGGGCCGAAATTTATATATAATAAATAAGGAATTATTTTAATTCTATTAATCCTAATTTGATTAGGAATATGAATTAAATTAATTAAGAGATAATTAAGTTAGGAGTTTTAATTAGATTAATATACTCCTATTATTATCCAATTAGGTTATTTATTATTATCCTAGATATATTAGATATATAATGAGATAATAATTGGGAATTCTATTCCGAATTGAATTCCTATTAAGTAACCTATTCCTATCTAACTAGGGTTTAGATACAAGTGATTATATATACCCCCCTACTACATGAATTTCGACTAAGCTCCCTAATCCCCCCCCCCCCCCTTTGTGATTTTCGAAATTTGCAAGTTAGAGAGAGAAAGAGAATTCGACTCCCCTAGTTCGTGGACAAGAATTCATACAGCTTCCATCGATCGATTAATTTCATCTATCTTCTTTTTCTTTGATCTTGTGTTGGTTAATTAGAGGCAATCTATTTTGGTTGCATCTCATACGGTTGATTTTAACTTAACCTCACCGTGTTTTACTTCGTGCTTGGGAACTCGGAGAAGAGTTGTGGGCGCTTTATTAACAACGGTAGATTGTTCTTCAAAAGGTATTTCTTCTTATCCCTCTTTATATGAAATAACGATTAACGGATCCTATGGTTAAAAGGAAGTAGGCTAAAATTTTTATATTTCCGCTGCTATACCTTAGTCTAATTTCCTTCAGTGAATACGGTGTTTGTCATCATTCGAACCCCACTAGAACGAATTCATCATATTTTGTAGTACATCACATAAAGAGACAAACAATAGAAAAATATTCATGAAAAACGAAGGAATCGTCTGAGCCACAACTAAGAAACACTTCACAACTCACTTGAAAAGGCATTTTACCATTCAATTAAAGAGCCTCTACCAAAGTATATCCCTTAGATAACTGAAAATGAATTTCTTATGTCGCTCTACTAAGGAAGGAAGACCCAAATATCGTTATGTATTCAGGGGGGCTTTAATTTCTTCCTGAACATCCAGTGTAATGTTTGTGCTCAAAAGAATATCAGACTTTTGCAAGTTGGCAGACTGCCTCGAAATATTCTTATAGACACCAGGTACTTGCCTCGTATCATCGCCTTCATAATACATTAATATTTTTATACTTATACATATTAATATAAAAAATCTATTATTTATTTTATTAAATTTTTATTTTTATTTTTTATTATTTAATATGATACTTTCTGATTATTATAGATCTTGAGAATTTTACAATATCGTATTTTCTTCATTTTACTTATAAAGCTCGGGGTAAGAAAAAGATGAAATAAGGGCTAAATCACCATTACAGTTCACAATCAGGTTCAAGTTAATCCAAACCAAACATTAGCTAACAAATCAACTCTTAAATTGGTAAATTTTGATAAATTAGCCTAATTATAATCAATTTTTATACCTAAAGTTTATAAAATTTGGGTTAATTTATCCGAATTTGTCAAATTGAGGGGTAAGTTGATACCTAAAGTTCAATTTTGGCTAAATTAATTTGGATTGTTAATTTTATGAGTCATTTTGACCCTTAATTCCAAAAAAGACTTTTGGTTTTCATGTTTTTTTCTTCAGAATACATGTTTGTGGTTGCAAAATAATGACTGCATTTTGTACCTTTAAAACATTAAGTAATTTGACCTAACACCATCAAAATTGATTGCGTGGAAGGGGGCATATGTGTCTAAAAAAGATTATTTCTCCTTATTTCTCCCTCCTATCGTCTTCACTTTTCTTTTCTTTCCTTCTCGTTATAATCTCCCTTTCTCCTTCTTCTGAATCCCAAATGAAGAACGAAAAGTTCATTATCTTATTAACACCTTTGAAAAAAAATTGAAGTCCGTATCGAGCTACCTTGCTTCTCATATGCACACTTGATACAATTAAAATCGCATGCAAGAACCTAAAGTTGTGAAACACTATTCTTCAGAGCTTTCAAATCATCCATAAGCATACACTTAAAAGCCATATGTGGTCTAATATAAACAACCGTTAAGTAAGATATAGAATGATGCAAACGACCATTGTAAATCCTAACTTTCATACGAAGAAACTGCCCATGAAGTTGATTAGAGATGAAAAGTTCACACACACACACACACACATATATATATATATACACACACACACACACACTCATTCTTTAGCTCTTCTAAAAGTATCATGCAATAGAGCAGAACATCAATTTGATTGTTGCTAGTTCACAAATCTCAACACCAAGCTCGTTTTTCCTTTTCCCATATCCCCCAAAAGCACATGAAATATGTTATGTTTGTAATCAATACCATATTGGAATTGCATTCAGCTCAAAATTCTAATTGGAATTCCTTCCCCAATGTGCATTGAAATTGGTGGTGGTGTTGAAGAAGTGATTAAAGGAAGCCCAATTATGTTAAATATTAGCACTATATGTCAAAAGAATCTCTCCCAAAATGAATTAATCATTTGATTGTTTGAATATGAAATCAACGTAAACCCAAACTCTATATGAACTATCACTAGAAAATATGAAAATTCAGCTTGCTAAATAAAAACTGTTTCTGCAATGGAAAATTTTCATAAAGAACAAACTTGCAAAAGAAATCTAGATAATGAAAGATTTTAATGAGTAATAAAATTACTTTGAATACATCCTTAGATTGTATAAAAGGTAGAAAGAGAAATTAAAAAACAACCAACTAAAAATAAAAACCAAAAAACGCAAAACGGAGAAGGAAATAGGATAGTGATTGCGTGAATATAAGAATGAATTATGAATTTGAAATAAAAAAATTACTTAATAATTAAATAAATAATTCATTGACTACTAATTGTAATTTGATAAAATTAAAAATAATTCAATGAAATTTTGATATTTCAAATTTGAAATATATGACTGATGATAAAAAAAAATATAGAAAGAAGATAGTTAATTGTAAAATAAATTCTAAATACACTACGCCAAAACGCCCTTCAGACGACGATTAAAAATCGTCATCCCGCGAGATATAAATCTGTCACGGGGCTCACTGCCATCTGTTGCCCCTTCAGATAACAGTTAGGTTCTGTCATGTGATGGTACGACACATGACATTATTCTATCTGCGTACTGTTATATTAATCTTTGTTACGATGCAGCTTATTTATTATCACTGTCACCTTTAATGTCATCACATGACATACTAATAATTAAAACCGTCAAGTTTACGTGTGGAAAATTTGCATATTGAATTTGCGATGACAGTTCGTATAATAATTTCTGCCGTCATAGCTTGTTTTAGATGGCATAGGTCTTAATCAATCATGTCAAATGATTTATTTTCAGATGACAGATTCATTTATTTCAATGTCTTTTTATTGTTCTTTATATGACATTTTTTAAAATTAAAATATCACTTTTTGCCTTCTTCTTCACATCGATTTCTGGTTTTTACCTGAATAATTAACACACTCAAATTTGAACAAGAAATTCTGTATAACAATAGTTTTAATTTTATTGGATACCAATACTCATAATCTGTTTACATATTTAACATACATTCCTGAATTAAAACTAAAAAAAAAAATAACCAATACATACATATATATATATATATATATATATATATATATATATATATAAGAGGGCTCTTGTGAGAACCCTTTCTTAGAGGAGAACACTTTCTTAGGTAAGAACCACTAAAACTACGTAGTTTTGAGTCTAAAAATTAAAAAAAAAATGCTACTGCCAGGAGGGTTTGAACCTTAGACCCTTTGTTTACACTCCATATTACTTAACACTGAGCTAATTACTTTTCTTGTGTGTTATGTCGCGCGCTGATTAATATATCACTGCACTTCTAGCTTCTATTGTTTAATATTTGACGCATGCACTTATTAATATCGATTAAATGTGCATTATAATGAATTATTAATAGAAAAAAAAGAAACGTGCATAATAATGAATTATTAATAGAAAAAAATCTAAGAACATGCTCTAATTTCTTATTTATTTAATTCGTCCATATTTTTGTAATTTATGTTTTAAAATGTTAAGGACGATGTTCTAAATATTGTTACATGTGTTCTTAACTTTATAATTTGTGTTCTAAAAATTAAGTATAATGTTTAAAAAAATAGTAAATATATGGAACATTTTTGCATTTGTTCTATAATATAATTTATAACTCATATTCTAAATAACATAACGTATGTTCTAAAAAACATAACGTATGTTCTAAAGTTTATAGTTTGTGCTCCAAAAATTAAGTATAATGTTCTAAAAAAATCAGTAGATATCTGGATTGTTTTTTCATTTGTTCCAAAAATATAATTTATAACTCATGTTCGAAAAAACATAACACATGTTCTAAAAAACATAACGTATGTTCTAAAAAATATAACGTATGTTCTAAAGTTTGTAGTTTGTGTTCCAAAAATTAAGTATAATGTTTAAAAAAAATCAGTAGATATTCGGATCGTTTTTTCATTTGTTCCAAAAATATAATTTATAACTCATGTTCGAAAAAACATAACACATGTTCTAAAAAACATAACGTATGTTCTAAAAAATATGTCGTACGTTTTAAACTTCATAGTTCGTGTTTTAAAAGTTAAAATATATGTTGTTTCAAAAAAAAAAGTAAAATTATATGTTATAACGTATGTTTAAAAAAATATATTTTCTTATATAACATAACAAAATATAAAGAAATTAAATAAATAAGAAATTGGAGCATGTTCTTGAATTTTTTCTATTAATAATTCATTATTATGCATATTTCTTTTTTTTCTATTAATAATTCATTATTATGCATATTTAATGAATATTAATAAATGCATGCATCAAATATTAAACAATGAAAGCTACAGTGCGATGGTATATTAATCAGCACGGCAAATATCAAACAAGGAAAGTAATTGGCTCAGTGGTAAGTAATTTGGAGTGTAAACAAAGGGTCCAAGGTTCAAACCCCTATGGCAGCAGTGTTTTTTTTTTAATTTTTAGACTCAAAACTACGTAGTTTTAGTGGTTCTCACCTAAGAGGAGGTTCTCACTTGATCCCTCCCCTATATATATATATATATATATATATATATATATATATATATCACTATGCCATTTTCCCTATCACATGACAGACATTTGTTTTCGTGTTGTCTGAATATTTTTCGTGACAATATTTTAAATTTCTGTCATCTGAAAGTGTAATTAAAAACGCGCTCAAATCATATGTGGCGTTCCAATGACAGAATCCTGTCATTCAAAGAAAACGCGCGTTTTTGTTAAATTTCACTTGCTCATCAGATGACGCCTGCAATAAATGACTGTCATTGCATGAGAAAAATAAAAAAAGCGGCAAATGAAATTTCACTTACGCGGCCATATACCAAATTTAGGCGCTCGATGGTTTGACTGAAATTTCAGCTCATATATAAACCCTTTCTCTCATCCAAAACCCCATTTTAGGTTACGCAATCTTCATCCCTCTCATCTCTCTCTATCTCCATGGTTGATTCCTACATGCAATCAGTGAGCTCGAAACACGGTACTGGTAAGTATCTATTGATTTTCATTGTTCCTTACTCTATCTTTTCCTCATCCAATTTACTTTTGTGTATGTCGATTTCAGCAGCTGGAATAAGGATCTATTGATTTTCAGACCTATCGTTGAAAGGGTTAGATCTCTCACTTAGATACACTGGTTTTATTGTATTCATTATTAGATTCACTGCTGAAAAGCTTGGGTCTTTATCTTTTTTAACCTAGGGCAATACAGTGCCTGATGCTGAAGATGTTCTGATTCCTTTTTATTTGAACATAATATTTGCAAGGATAGTAAGAATGCTATATGGGAAAGGTTAACTGAAGAGATTGTCAATAAGCTCTTGCGTTTAGCATATGGGAAGATTTCTTTAACTTATTGAGTATATATTATTGTTATGTTGGTTTGAACTAACTGGTTACATGTATGATGTTGTTGTGGGTGGTGCTGCTGAAATAGGTTTACAATATATCTTCCACTTGGCTTGTTATCTGAATGAGTATGTGTATGTGTATGAAGCATGTTGGCCTGTTTATGCTTGATGTTCTGTTTAAGAAGCTAGAACTGATTGAGTGTGTGTATAAAGCATGTTTATGTTTGATATTCTATTTAGGAAACTAGAACTCATTGAGTATATGTATGATGTTGTGGGTGATGCTGCTGAGATAGGTTTACAATGTACCTTCCACTTGACTTATTATCTGATTGAAACCATTCAGAATGGTGATGAGTTTTCAATGCTACCAGCATAAGTTATGAACTTGTGGTTAGAGCATCGCAAACTTCATCACCGTGCTCACTTTTCAACGAGTACAATCCAAGTGGGATGAACATTATAAAGGATTATGTATGTGCATTGTCATTGACTGCTTGCTTGAATACCTCATGCATGAAGTGATTGGTATGAATGTGAGTTATATTGCTATGAAATGATTGGTATGTGCATTGCTATAGAACTATTTAGGAAGCTAGAACTCATTGAGTTAGATAGAACTGTTTAGGAAGCTATAACTGATTGAGTATGTGTATGAATGTTCATTAGGCATGTAGCTCATTATGCATAGTCTAACAATATGAATGTTCATTGTGATATGTGAATACTCCTATAGTTATACTGCTAGAACTGATTGTGTATGTGTATGAAGCATGTTGGCTTGTTTTATATTCTGATTAGGAAGCTAGAATTGATTGAGTTTGTGTATGAATGTCCATTGAGCATGTGGCTGATTAGGCATACTCTTAAGCTTTGAATGTTCATTGTGATTGACAATACTCCTATAGTTATATTACTAGAACTGATTGTGTATGTGTATGAAGTATGTTGGCTTATTTTATGTTCTGTTTAGGAAGCTAGAACTGATTGAGTTTGTGTATGGATGTTCATTGTTTGTGTATGAATGTTCATTGTTTGTGTATGAATATTCATTGGGCATCTAGCTGATTAGACATAGTCTAAAGCTGAAAATGTTATGAACTCACCTGATTCCTTTTTATTTGAACATGAGTTATGCTGCTGAGATAAGTTTGTAGTATACCTTCCACCTGGCTTGTTATCTCATTGAAACCATTCAGAATGGTGATGAGTTTTCGATGCTATCAGCATAAGTTATGAACTTGTGCTTAGAGCATTGCAAACTTCATCACTGTGCTCACATTTCAACGAGTACAATCCAAGTGGCAAGTATATTATAAAGGGTTTAAAGCTATGAATGTTCATTGTGATATGACAATGTACCTTCCACTTGGCTTGTTATCTGATTGAAACCATTCAGAATGGTGATGAGTTTTCAATGCTACGAGCATAAGTTATGAACTTGTGGTTAGAGCATCGCAAACTTCATCACCGTGCTCACTTTTCAACGAGTACAATCCAAGTGGGATGAACATTATAAAGGATTATGTATGTGCATTGTTATTAACTGCACTACAAGAAATTTGGTCTATAACGAGAGTTAATCTCGTCGTTAATTAAATAAATACCATCGTTATTAACTTATAACGACCGTATATACCATCGTCCACCCTCGTTAAAACCTCCGACGCTAAAGGTATTAACGACGGTATACCGTGTCTCGTCGTTAAAACAAAACAACGACTGTATGCTGCTTGTCCTTACTACTCAATAATTAGGACAGTAATGACCGTCGTTGTTAACTGATTTCACCGTCGTTATTAAGACATATTAATGGGTGAATAAACTGTCATTATTTACATAATTCACTGTCGTTATTATGACATTTTAATGAGTGAATAAACGGTCATTATTTCCATTCTTCACCGTCGTTATTATTAAACGTTAATGATTGAATATACGATCGTTATTTCCAAAAATCACCGTCATTGTTATTATACTTTAACAAGTGAATAGACAGTCGTTATTATAACCTTTTAATAAGAAAATAAACCGTCGTTATTTCCAATTTCTACCATCATTATTATAACATTCTCACGAGATAATAGACCGTCATTATTTCTATATGTACTGTCATTAGAAATGCTATTTTACAACTAAGAGATCAGTAATTATATCATGAATTAAAGTGTTGTGACACTAGAATCATCTAAATACACAATAAATACAAATTCAATAATTGAAACGTAAATTCAATAAAATATAAACCAATTTGTCATTTAACAAGATTGAAAATAAAAGTGCAAAACTATGAACTGAAATGTGTTCTTGTTCTTTCTAAAATAGGAAAACAAATCATCTTGTTTCGTACATTAATATGATATAATCAAAGGCATATATAATCTCCATGACATCTATAAAGCTACTTCAACAGTTTGTTCCAAATCTCATCCCAGAAGAATAATCCAACCGAACAGCACAATTAGCTCCGCTGTTACAAATGTAAACATCCAATAATAAGGGAAAGGTATAAGAGAAAAGAATAAGCAAAGACTTAGACAAAGCGTATTGGTCTATATTAGTAAGATGGACCAAAACAAACATTATTGGCATAATATTGAACATTATTGGTCTATATTAATCATATACTCCTATATTATAAGGTAATAAAGTTTGAAGATAAATAAACCTCAAGTACTTTTTCGATGTCCATACTTTTTCTTTTGTGGGTGAAATTAAATATATACTAAAACTCTCAAAGTAAAACAAAAACTTACTTGAATTTTGGGGAATAAATGAGAAGCTAGACGCTCTGGAGAAAGAAAAAATGAACTTAAAATTAAAAGATATAATGTAAAATATTATGAACAATTTTTCTGCCACATGTTATACATCATAAAAAATGCCTATAAATAATTAGGCAGAATAGACAAGAGAATATGAGACATGTAATTACCAACTCATGCATCAAGAGTAAAACTGTAAAAATGTATATTAGAATAGAAATTACAGCCTATTAAATTTTTAGCAACATAAGCATTCAATTTGCATTAACTTGATCAGCCTGTAAACAATCATTCATTAATTAAAGGGAAAAGTACAAAAATAAACGCTATTGTTAGGGTCATTTTCAAGCATAAACTATGAGAATTAAAGGTTGTCAAACAGGTACCTTGAGGTTTATATCAAGTTTTTAATGTGCAACAATGGCTATTGAAATAAATTATTTGATTCAATCCAGCTAATTTCCAAGTTAAACTCAAAAAAGCACCAAATCTTAGACAAACATAAAGCTATGGAAAAATCCAACTGAGAAAATTTAAATTCTTTACTCTATGCAATAATCATTGACAAATCAAACAATCCCATGTTGTTATTGTTATCACTGCTTAGGCTCAGCAAGTTACATGATGAAAATTGTGTGTTTAGCTCAAACATCAACTCAAAACACACAGTAACGCAAAACTGAAGCAAAAATTAATGGAAAAATTTAAGCAATTGAATTTTGATAGCCTGAACATAGTTTTTAAAACCTGGGACAACTTAATTTCTTCTACAAATTTAGAGCTATTTGCTTATAGTTAAGTTTTTAAGTTTGCATTTGGGTTTAGTAGTTTGTTTTCATATAAATTGTTTGCATTAAATTGTAAAACGCATCCCACAGCCAAACAAAATCTCAGAACTCAACTTTACTACCAAAAAGTCAGATTGTTATGTAATATGCATTGAAACTAAAATAATCAGCATCAAATATATCCCATGTGATTTTTGCACCAGATTAAAACAACAATTAAGAGAGATATGACACTGAGACACATGATTTTTTTCTTTTTACAACAGCAGTACACTAATGAAAATCTAAGCACACAAAGCATGAAGAAAAGCAAAGATAATAGACATAGTATCATTTCATTTCAAACTTCTCAATTTACTTCAAAACTCGATATCACCAGTTAGCTCTTAAACAAACTTTGGCAGAAAACAAAAATAATAATGCATCCCTAAATCCATTAAAACAACACACAAAAATGAAAAGAATGTGAATATAAAACAATCCAAATTAACACCAACTAGATTCTTTTATCATTGAACTACACAATTTTTTCCCTATATTCAAGCACATTTTCCTACAAATAATTAGACAGAAACAGACAACTAACATTGAGAGAACACACATTCATATCCTTTGTATATCAATCCTTGAAAGCACTAATAAGAGACCTTATAATGATGGCACTTTATCTAGAGTAATGATGCAACCAAGCTTAAGTAATAATATAATGAAATTAGAGGATATGAATGTACCTTTTGATGCTCATCATTAGTATTTGATGAAGTATTTGTATCTGAGTGTTCCACACGTTCATTCTCCACTTGGACTAATCGATTTTCAATTTGCTCCAAACGATCTATAAGCTTACGGTTTTCCTCTTCCTTATCATGGAGGGTTTGGTGTTTGTAGCAACTGCTGCTGCTGTTACTGCATTTTCATTTGGGGAAGTTGTGATGGTTGAAAATTAGCCGATGAAAGGGACACCAAAAGCTAGAAGTATGGTCCTATTACACCTTACAATGCCTACTGCTAGTATTTTTCGCAAGTGAGATACATTTTCACTTCTTTGTATTATTTAGATTGATGTAAAAGTTGTGAACTTTCTTGTATCATTTTCATTGAGGAATTCTTAATTTTCTCTATCTTCATTTCATTCTCTGGTTATTCTTTAACTACTTCACAAATTTAAGTAGATGTTCCTCTCCAATTTAATAATTTGGGGTGTTGGTTTCGTGTACATATTATTGTTGCTACAACTCTTAACTTTAAAACCTCAAATACAGATGCTTTGCTCTATAATTCAATCAAAGGTACAAAATTTAAGATGAAAAGTTTAAATTTTGACAAGTCTCATGTCCGGGGAGGGATTAAAGACTCAATCTAGTTCAGAGATTCATAATGGGTGTTTTGTCACTCCAAACTTTACTTTGGAGGTTGGATCATACAGATTAGATTTATGCTTATTTCGGTTCTTATTCTAGACTTATTCCAGAACTCGATCATGCAGATCCTAATTAACAAGTTGGATTACAATTAGGGAAATTTATCCCCTATCTTATATTAATCAAATCGGATTTTGTAATTAATTACACATTCAATTAGCTAATTCAATACACAAGTTATTTTTCTAGATTCTTTTTTCCTCCTCGAGGTATGCATTTTTATGATTAGTATGGCCAGGTTTAAGGATATTAGTTTGTAGGTTTTTAAGGATGTTTTGAGTTGTTGACTTTGTAGATCTACTACTACTTTAAGGTAAGAATAAGAAATTGCATGTTTGGATTAATGTGGATTGGATTTTTTATGATATCAACTAAAATAGCACATAACAGGTGATTAGATTTGGGTTCTGCATAACTTTCAAACAATGTTTTCAGAACCTGACTGGATATTAAACTAGATTTATAATTGGGTTAGGGATCATTTGGTTCAACCAATTGACTCGGATTGGTCGGACTGGATGACGTAATAATAATTAAATAAATAATATAATATATATTTATATATAATTATAATTATAATAACTTATTATAATCCAAAAACTTAGCAAAGACAAAACTCATTCTCTGATGTTGCATCAAGATAGTTCAGCTCATAAGGTCTTAACCTTAAATGATTCTCTGCTTTAACTCTTCCTAAGTTCACCTCATCCAAGCTTTTATTTTTCAATGAAGTCAGCAAATAACTTAGCACATGCAGCAACTAGTTAATTTAGTTAATTAATCAATTAGTTCATAGCAAAATTAGACAATAGCTTGCGGAGAAGAATCAAGAGAGAGAACATGCAAAAGGGAAGCAGTCGAGACTGAGAGAGCAAAGTAGAAGACTAAGAACAGAAGAAAATCGAAGAAAAAGCACGGTTGTTGAGAGTTTTCGAATGACTTTTCAATTTTTATTTTTAATAATTAAAAAAATAGGGTGAATCCGGTTTCCATGTTGACACCAGTTTCAGACGGGTTGTTGCAAATTGAAAAACTCATACTAACCCAAACCGGAAAGCAATCCAATTCCGGTCCAATTCTGACAACATTACTTTCAATCTTAGTCTTCCCTATAAATTATTTGAATAAATTATTCCGTACACATTAATTCTTAGTAATTTTGATTAGGAAAAGTCCTATAGCATTTACTACATTCTAAAGAAGTGAAAATCCTATCAATAGAAATGACATTTTACATAGGCTATAACTTATATAGAAGCCATAAAATATAATAGGGGTAAGGTATTAAAACAGATTTATGGTTTTTGGAGAAGTATCAATTTAGGCTCCACGTACAAAATAACACCAATATAGGCTTAACATTTTAAAAAATACCAATTTAGGCCTCGATAACGGAACGAGACATGTCATTGATATTACTCCGTTAAGTTCTATCAATTGTACGTGGAGGAAGAAGTCAGAACTTAATGGAGTAATAGGAATGACATGTCCAATCTATTATCCGAGGTCTAAATTGTTACTTTTTTAAACGTCAAGCCTATATTGATGTTATTTTATCCGTGGAGCCTAAAATTGATAACCATAAACCTGTTTTGGTACTTTATCCCAATATAATAATATATAGTGGCCAAATAATATATATTCTAATTTGGGTCCATGAACTAATAGGATTAATAAGAAGAGACTTTCTTTCTTTCTAATTCTAAGATCCTAAATAGTGTAATCAGTACCATAAGAGTAAATGCAGTGTCATTTTCATCTATGCTTAAAAGTGAGACCCCAACAAATGAATGATAATTACGTTATACAATTCTTAGTTTCTTATATTTTGTGAAATATTGACATAAGATAGTTGGCACATGTCAAGTTAATATGCAAACTACTTTTTTGGTTGATTTAATTACAAACAGCACTCTTAAATATTGTTGGTAAAACCATTTACTATCATTCTCTGTACCTTTTTCTGTTTTGATTATTATTTAATGTATCTTCAAATTTTTTGTTAAACTACTTATCCATTTGATGTTGTTTCTATATCTGTTACCGGATAGGGCATTTTATATCACCATTTAAAGGTAGGGGAAGGACTCCAAATAATAGGTGACCTTTAGCTGGCCAGGGTGAAGTAGAAAGTTGCACACACTTAGTTATACATTTTAGGCATGTTTTACAATGTCTGAACTGACAAACTGAATAAATAAATTGAATCAGATGCAGTGACATGAAAATAAATTGATGAAAAGTGCTGATCTACACTTTCGTATAATACCTATATATTGCCTTGTAATATTAACAGAAAATGAAGGATTTTATTGAAAATTGAAGAAATAACAGTTGCAGTAATCAAAATGATACTTCTGCAAAATAGAATTACTTAATACACCTAATGAATCAATAATCCATGACAAGTGATAAAAGGACATTTGGACCTATGAGTTGGCTCTTTAATTGCAAAATTTAACATATTCATAGACACAGTAAATTCAAGAAAGCAATGCACTAGGAACATATTCGGGTAAGTTGGTCGTGTTGTCCATTATGGTTGTATCCTTCTGCTTGCTTCTATCAATATGGACTTGACACTGTATCCTCATTTGAACCCCAAACACATAGAAACTGAATTTGTATAGTTTTTTAATTCCTTATATGTATAAGTTTTTTTTTGTTTTTGCACTCAATAAACACTGTACCCTCATGTTCACCACATCCCTCATCTCTCTAATCTTAATTCGTACTAGCCCTAAAAAGCTTAACCTTATTAATCTACTTTATAGGTTTCCAATTTCAGAGTTTAAGCAAATAAAAACTGACAGCAATTTCTCTGAAATAAATAAAACCAGTCTTACCAATTTGGGAACAAAATTTCTAAACAACAAAAAAAGCACAATCAAATTATACAACACTGAAAATTTAACAATTCCACTAAAAAATCAACTTATGTTAAGATGAATTCCACCAATTGACTTTTAATTTTCATAAATTGGAACATTGAACAAACATACCTGAGTTATGCTACAGCTTCAACTTTATCTTTTCACTGCTAGTAGACGTTGAGTTACGGAACAGCTTCAACACTTCAACTTTTTGGTGCTCGTGAAAGTTTTCTGAACTTATCTATACCGAATATAGAGAAAAAAATATAATGAATGGAGGTGTGGAGATGGTGTGGGCGATAATGATGCATAACGTGAGGTTTAAGGATTGTGCTCGTGAAAGTATCTAGACTGATACAGAATGTAAATGCGATTACGAAACAGAGGAGGTGTGGAGATGTTGAGCGTGGCGGCCAGGTTAACATCGTGAGGTTTTGGGGGAAATCGTCTTCTCAAAATATCATTATCCCCAATATTTAGGGATTTGCTTCAGAGTTGTTTTGCTCTAGAGTTTGTTTTGTTTTCAATGACCCCGCTATATTAATTTGGGTGCTATATCTATTTAATTTACGTAAAAATAGAATTTCCTATTTAGAGTGGAATTTTTTTTACAAAAATTTAGTAAGATTTTAGCGCCAAATTTCTGAAGATTTATTGTGAAGGTAGTATTAATAAATAATGACCGTCTTTTTTCTAGTTAATAAATGATAATATCAATAACGATAGTAATATGTGTTAATAACAATAACTTCAATTTACAGTCGCTAATAATGTAATTTTAAGCGAGAGTAATTTTTTACCCACGTAGAAAAGCATTTTTAACAAGAGTATCAGAGGTACCTTCGTTAAATTTGGACGTTATAGAATGAATTTCTTGTAGTACTGCTTGCTTGAATACCTTAACCATGCATGAAGTGATTGGTATGAATGTGAGTTATATTGCTATAAAATGATTGGTATGTACATTGCTATAGAACTGTTTAGGAAGCTAGAACTAATGGGAATACTCTTATACCTACGAGCTATACTGCTAGAACTGATTGAGTATGTGTATGTGTATAAAGCATATGTTGGCTTGTTTTATGTTCTGTTTAGGAAGCTAGACTGATTAAGTATGTGTATGAATGTTCATTGGGCATGTAGCTCATTAGGCATAGTCTAACAATATGAATGTTCATTGTGATATGGGGATACTTTTATAATGTTCCTTTTCACTTGGCTTGTTAACGTACAAAAAAAAAGCATTCAACATGGTGATAGGTTTATGATGCATTCAGCACAAAGAGAGTCTCTTGTGGCGACAACATCATAAAACTCATTACCAAGTTCATTGTTCAACGAGTACAATCCAAGTGGGAGGAACATTGTAAAAGGGTCAATTTAGGCTACTTGCATGTTCTGATATGCCTTGCAAACGATAAGATGTCTTTTGATTGACTTGAATATACATATACATACGAAATGAATAGCAAGCTCTACGTTATATTACAAAAGGGGGGGATGAGTGTTGCCTTTCGGTTATAATTGAAGGTCCAAAGCTCCTTAACTATCTTGACTAGAGAAAGGAAATTTGGAATTCGAATGAGAACCACATTTGGAGCTCACGTTGCCTTTCGATTCTCCTTTCACTTAGTCAAGATAGTTTAGGAGATCTGAACACCCTCATATCCACCTTGCATACTCCTCAGTCTATCTCCAAGTGAGCACATCAAAGATTTCACTGTTGTTGAGGTATTGCTCAGCAACTGCTTCTTGCCCAAGAAATGGCGCCTCAATATGGGGCTATAGTAGTAGATCATATATGTGCCACATCAGCTACAAATGCATAAAATAATTA
Source organism: Euphorbia lathyris (assembly GCF_963576675.1). Lineage (NCBI taxonomy): Eukaryota > Viridiplantae > Streptophyta > Magnoliopsida > Malpighiales > Euphorbiaceae > Euphorbia > Euphorbia lathyris. The sequence continues at coordinate 97,751,377 of NC_088910.1, forward strand.
GATCACAAACATGATTAAGTGTTTATCAAATGAAATAGATAAATGGTGGCATATCTAAACCGTGGCAGTGGGAAAGGGAGGGCGAGTAAGGAGACGAGGAAGATGAATCATCCCCTAAGGAGCCACGTTAGGATGATAAATCTTATTCCGGAAGCAAAACTGAGAATAAGAAGAGACATTGATTAGTGTATGTGTATACAATGTCATGTAGGTTCATATAGCTTAAGGAGATAAGTTAATATTACTGTTGGAGGTCTGTCTGGGAAATCCGGAGGGTAGCTAATTCTGATTTCAAATACACTCCTTTCATATGGGGTGTACTGTGGGCCTTTTATTCTGATCGACCATTTGAAGAAGTTATCATCCAAAGGACCTGTTATCATCCAAGATAAAAAGAATCATTACAAGTAAACAGAAGAAACCAGGAAGAGTTGAAGAACAACATATGGATTTGTTGGGGTTTAATGTCCTATAGACAATTGTTCTAGGATACAAACTTAATGTAAATGAATTGTTCTTTATATCATTTGTTTAATGAGATATATGTTTTATAACTATATAAAGGCAATCCCTTTTAAGCACTAAATAAAGTCTGATAAAAGGAAATCCGTAAGTTTATTAAAGTGATTATAAAGTGTTCATACAAGCATGAAGTGAGGCAAAACTTTATAGTAAACTGATAAACTTAAAACCACCCCAAGTCAAGTGATATGTTTGGGATTGACATATCACTGTTGAGACTTGTATGTAACAATGTCTTCTGTCCGACAGAAAGCTGATCTCACAAGCTTCATATATACAGATATCTGGACAGTTACATAGATCCGATGAAACGTTGTTCATTAGGATTGAGGATCCGATTTGAGATAACAGGATGGGTAGATTCATCCTTGTCACCTGTTCATCTCATTAGTATTAATAGGTATAACTAATCCTCAGACTCAAAGGAATATTAATTGGTATTCTGGATTACGAAATGTGATGCTTTGACTCTGGTGTAACACGATCCTTAATAGAGATGACTCTGGGGTGTGAACAGTAGATGTTGGGTATCACAGGAAGTAATTGCGGAGTCGTTATATATTGGATTGAGCATTTATCACTCCCGATAAATGGGAGATACATCCATGGATCGCTTGTGGAAGACTCGACTCTAAATCCTTGCAAGGTGATAGCTTAAGAGTAAGAAATACAGATTTCACTTAACCTATCTTTTTGAGTTGACTCGGCCTGTACAAGTAAAACAAACGTCTCGCTATATGTGACTTGACATCACTCATAGTCATAAGATTCAGTTCAAGGATGTAGTTGATAAAGGATCGAATTATACTGTAACTAATACGGAAAGGTTAACGACAGAATCAACCTGTCTTCTTATAGCTCTGGGGGAATGATTACGGACTTGCTAATCACATACTCTGTACATCATTCCGTTATGCAAAGATTAAATATAATTCTTTGAAAATTAATTTAATAACGTTGTATATGGCTAGAAGCAATAAGAACCTAATGGATCACACATAAGACTTGGAACCTAAAAGAGAGATAGATGTTAATTAATTGATAGAAGCCCAATTGAGCCCAATAAGGCCCATGGACATAAGGGGGTCGAAATTCATGTAGTGATATACATGAATAATTAATTTGATTTTGTTAATCCTAATTAGATTAGGAATATGAATTAAATTAATTAAGAGATAATTAAGTTAGGAGTTTTAATTAGATTAATATACTCCTATTATTATCCAATAAGGTTATTATTATTATACTTAATATATTAGATATATAGTGAGATAATAATTAGGAATTCTATTCCGAATGGAATTCCTATTCAGTAACCTAATTCTATCTAACTAGGGATTAGATACAAGAGATTATAAATACCCATTCCCTTGAGATTTTCGAAATCCAAGCAAGCCATACCCTACTTGTGATTTTCAAAATTCACCTAGTCCAAGAGAGAGAAAATTCGACACCCCTAGTTCGAGGACGAGATTTCTCTACGGCTTCGTTTGATCAATTGATTTTCATCTATTTCTTTTATCATTGATCTTGTGTTGATTAGTTAGAGGCAATCTAATTTGGTTGCTATTCAACGGTTGATACTAAATTAATCTTCCCGTGTTTTATTTCGTGTTTGGGAACTCGAAGAAGAAAAACAAACAAAAGGGAGAAATTCGTTTTACTACTCCTACATCAGGTCAGTTCACGTTTTCGCGGATTCCCGGAGATTGAACCGTCGGATCGTCGCGATTTTTGGACAGGAGATTCTAGACATATTCTTCCACGTTTCCACCGAAGGGATAGTCGTTCGGAGGTCTGGAAGGTCTGTTTCAGATAGGGGCAGATTGGTAGATAGTTTCTATCTCTTTTGAAGTTGGGGCACTTCGTTTGCAACGGTAGATAGAACTTCTAAAAGGTATTTCTTCTTATCCTTCTTTATATGAAATAACGGTTAACGGATCTTGTGGTTAAATGGAAATAGGTTAAAAATTTTATATTTCCGCTGCTATACCTTAGCCTAATTTCCAACAGTGGTATCAGAGCCATCGTTAAATCCGTTATTTCATATATGAAAATTTAGAAGTTTTTCAATAGGATTGAATAAATATTTATAGTTAGGATTAATTAACAACTTGTTTTGATTAATTGATTCTAAAGATAAATAAGTTTTAATTAATTGTTAATTAAAAGAGATTATGCGTATGTTCGTAATTATTTTGGTTGATAATCATTATAACGAAATCTATTAGTTTCATAGTTAGATTGATAAAATCAGTTTTATTAATTCTAAAGATAAAACGGAAATCTATAGTAGTTTTTCCTATTTTCTGAAAATCGTTTTAAAACCGTTTTAGAACTGATATATATATATATATATATATATATATGTATATATATATATATATTTAAAATCGTTTTTATATTTAAATATATATGTTTCAGAAATTGATAGTTTTCTGTTTTGATTATCGAATGAAAATTTGTTTAAAAGTTTGTTTTACCAATTTGTAAATCAAAATGTTAAATGAATTAAAATCAAAATAATTGGGACGTACATAATTAAAGTTTTGTATAGTTATATTAATCTAAATATTAATATAAAAGATACGAAAACTATTAGAAGTAAAATTGGATGAAAGTTAATTGATAAGTTAATGTGATTAACATAAATATTGCATAAGATAGTTATGTAATCAACCAATTAAATTTATTTAATTGAGTCTATGCATGTTTGGAGTTATGGACATATTTGGACCATCTTTAGTCTTTTGGTATTTTTGAAATAGGGCCTGCGAGTCCTGCCTTTCTACTATCTATTGTAATTTCTCCTCTCATCTGATTCCCTTCAATTCAATTGAAGTTTTCTTTAGTAGTATAGAAATTAATATGTAATTTCAAGGCGCCATGGAGAAAACGGAAGACCTAAAGAGAAATATGTAATAGTTAGTATTTCCTTAGGTTTGCCCTTTTATTCCGTCTCTGGCTCGACGGAATAATTTAGATGATATGTCCATAACGCCAATGTATGTGAATGTATGTGTCTGATGTATGCTAAAGCAAATCAAGACTAAGTTAGATTATGAGACCTAAAATAAAATCCCTCGTTAAAAAGTTAAGTAAATAAACAAGTTATTAAAATCGGTTGCCCCTCCCTAATATTATAATTCAGCCGGCAGTACTGGGGGCCTTTGGGTTGAGCAAACTCAAGCTCGGGGTCTTATGGTAACACCTGAATTATCGAAAATCATTTTTCATGAATATGGGGTAATACTTAAATTAGATTATGATAATTGGATGAGTAAACTCATGTTGTCATAAACTAATGGGCAAGACGGTTGGGATTAATATGAATAGCATATTAGTTACTAATGTGGTTAGTAACCCAATAACCTAGGAATCACATTAAAGATGTGATTGATTACATGAATCTACCTAATGAATGAGACTAGCTTGTTGAGTAAACTCAAGGCGAAATCTCAAGAGTTAGGATCCTAGCTCACTAAAGGATTTGTGAAATTCTTCGAATTAATATGGAGGGCTATTAATTTGGCAAAATAGTGGGAGCAATCTAAAATAAACTAAAAGGCCTATAATTTTAGATTGATATACTTTAAGCAAATGAATGACATACGTTTACTCTTTCTCACTCTCAAGTTTAAATTAAACCCACTCTTATAATCATGACTAAAACCAATCTGCAAAACATTCTTACCGATAACAAATTGAATGGTTCAAACTTCACCGACTGGTTTCGTAACCTCAAAATTGTTTTGAAGTTCGATAAAATAGGGTATGTACTTGATACATCGATACCCCCTCTCCCTGCTGATGATGCTCCCATTGAGGAAATTGATGCTTACCAGAAGCATAAGACTGATGATGATTGTTGAGCGATTTCCGCAAGTGCACGGTTTCGCTTGTAGTAATGAAAATATCGATCCCACAGGGATACGTTTTTTAACGAAAAACTTATTTTTGAATTTGTTAATTTCGAACTTGTTAGATTTACTATTGAATGTAAATGAAAAGTGAAATTTGTCTAATTGAATTTAGGAAATTGTTTAATTGAGTTTGTGGACTTTGAATACTTGAAAATGCTGGAATAAGATTTTATATTTAGAATATATCGATTGTTAGAAAGATCTTCTGATTTTAAGGGTGAATTTTACAAAACAGGAACATTTAGAACTTTTTAGAAAAACGAATGAATTTATTCATTTGCATTAAGCAAAGAAAACAACTTAAACTTTGTATCAATTAAGATGATGAAATAAATGACGGAACCTCTAATTAATTGGCTTTGAACGCGACAAAACCCTTTCGGGATAGTTGCCCTTACTCAAATTAAAACTCTTTCGAGATGATAATTTGCCTAAGTGTTCAACAAAGTTTCCTTGTAATGATTTTGAATTCAACTGCGTATTAATGAAAACACCAGCCTCACTTATATTGGATTGGTTACCATAAGTGCTGCATAACGATTTGTCGAATAGAACGGACTTTATTAGATGAAATATAAATTGATACAAGTTTACAGAGAACAAGGAGCATCGAGTTCTTCGAGGGCGTGCAAGTGAACGGCTTGATCGGTTCCTTTCCTTGGGTTTCCTAAGAGGTTGTCAGGCTCAGGGGCGAACACTCTACTCAATCTTCTCGCTGTAACTTCGTAATAGGGATTCGGTCGGCCACTACCATGATGCAAACTAAAACTGGAACAATGTCTAAACGCTACTGAGTTGTAATTAAACTATAAACAATATGTGTACCTCATCTTGTTTTGTACAGAATCTAATTTCTAACTCTCGAAATGTTTTACTTAGAACTTATACATAAGTTCTACGCTCTGATTCTATATCTATATTATAACATTTCATTGCATTTTTTCTCAACATCAACTCTTTATTTATAGATGTTGAAGGGTTGTGTTTGAAGTGATGTATCCGTTGGTTAAGAGTCGTGTCCGTTGTGAAAGGACGTCTTTATCCACTTGAACGAACGCGTTTCTTGGATCTCAACATGTGTAAAATGCATTTGGTAAATTTTCTGCACTTACCGAGGATAGCAATCCTCGGCCGTGAATGACGTAGCATTAAGTTGAACGTTGGACGAAGGGGAGAAATGGCTAAACCACGCGTGTTGCGGTCGCGGGTGGTGGATTCGCGGTCGCGGCTTGGTGAGTTTTCCGTTTCTTTGCTTTCGTTCGTGTCCTCGACTTGGTTCTTTCGATTTACGTCGTCTTTGACTCCTTTTGTAGGGTTTTTCTTCTGTTTTAGATCCTTTTTCGTTCCTATTTGGATTTTACCAAATATTTAGGTACATTGCAAGAAAGAAAGATATTCGAGAGTAAAAGTAATCTAAACAGATATAAATAACACGAATTTGTAATAAAAATGATGTAAATGTTAATGATATTTTAGGTATATTTTGGGCTTAACAAATCTCCACACTTAATCTTTTGCTAGTCCCGAGCAAAATTTCACTGAATTTATTCCTTAACTAATCTCTTTATGAAAATAAAACATATATCTTTGTGTTTACCTTTTAAATTAGTTAAGCCGAAAAGACTAACTTCGCATGGCAAATTTATACGCAAAATATCAAACTTACTTAGTATAAATACGATATATCATTCGTCTTGTATTTCAATGTTTAAATTGAAGTATTCGGGACGATGTAAGCACGCATGTTATTGAGTTTTTCATCTCAAGGCATTTCAAAGCACCAAATTTCCTTTCCCAAACTTGAATTATTATATATGATTTATTAAGTTTAATTTATTTGCTTAGTTACGCCCGTGATAAGGGTGGTCTCGATCGTAACTTTATATGCATTTTATTTGTGTTCGCTTAAGAGGTACCGACCATGCCATGGGTGGACGCAATCGTTACTTTAAACTTTAAACACGCTTAATTTTTACTTACTTAAACGTTCCTTTCATACCTCGATTGTGATAAGGGTGGTCGCAACCGTGGCCAAAAGTACGCTTTACTTATTATTTCTTCCCTTTCATACCTCGATTGTGATAAGGTTGGTCTCAATCGTGGCCAAAAGTTAAGAATACGATTTATTGATTATAAATTGTAAATTGGGAAAAAGAAAATTAGCACATTCATCCTATATTGACTTAAAATTCAACATGTATTATGGCTATAGTTTCCTTAAAAACTTCAATTGGTGTTAATGTAAGACAAAATCAAAACCGAGCTAAAAATTGTTAGTTCAATTTAATGCCTATAAACCTAATTGAAAATTTAAAATAAGATTTATTGTATCATGAATTTCATGATTATAAAATAGAGATTGAAAATAAAGAATTTATTACTTAAATACATTCACTCGAGACAATTTTTTACTTAAAATCGTGTCGAAGATTTGTGAAAAATATTTTGAAAAATATTACCCGTATAGAAATATTTATTTCTATCGATAATGATAACCTAAAAATAATCATAAAAATTTTAACTTATGATTAATTTATAAATGTAAAAATGATATTTCATAAAAAATGTTAAGTTTTTTCATTTGTTGCAATATACTTAAAAGTGTTGCAATTTACGTTGCATTTTGTATTTTTGAAAACAAACAAGTGTTGCATACATTCATTCATTCATTTGCATATATTCGGTCATTCATTCGTTTGCATAAAAATGATATATGTATATATCTCCTCCCACACTTAAATTGGACCATGTCCTCATTGGTGCAAAATGGAGATAAAACATTAAAGATAAAACAAACGGAAAGAAATGAAAGATATAGCAAAGAAAACATGCATCATAAAATTAAATTAAAATTGAAATTGTACGAAACATAAGAAAATAAAAATGTACGAAACTGAAATTAAAACAAGATAAGATAAAAATAAAAGATAAAACCTAAGCATTCGGCGGGGAATCCGGAGGTGTTGGTGAAGTTTCCACATTTCGGCGGCGGAAAAACGAAAGCATCCGATGCCGAGTCGATCTTTGCGCACGCCTCAAAGTATTGAGGTTGTCATTCATCACCATGTTGTTCTCCACCAAATCATCAATTCTCAAATTCATTTGTCTATTATTGGCATTGATTTGGTTCAAAATTCTCCTTAAATCCACCGGATCATTATCTTGTGTTGCTTGGGTTTGTGGTGCACCTTCCGCTCCTTCCTCCGCACCTCCTTCTTCGGTACCTACATTTTGGGAACTAGAAGCACCTCCACCCATAGTGCCACGAAGATGAGCAATACGGGTAGTATAAGAAATAAAAACGGGAGGAGCCGCAGAAACCAATAAATGAGCCCGCTCAAGAGCCGCAATGTCCAAAACCGGAACATATCCATGGTAGGTGGACATATCATAAGTTGCTAATTCATCCCGTGCTCCCAAAACAATAGCGGTGATTAAATTACCGAGAGGGGCCTGAGTGGTGTGAGCCCTCGAAGCACGATACAAATTGTCAAATATCATTCCAATGCTATCAACCCTTAAACCCTTGAACAAACAATCCCAAACAAACAAATCCCGGACTTGAATTTTTGAACTCTCAACACGACCAAAAAGTGAAAAACTCAAATACTTGTGAAAGAAGAACACACAATTGTCCTTAATCAACTTGCTCGAAGTGTTTTTAGAGTCAAAAGAAGTTTGGTCGGAAAGAGTTTGCCAAAAAGAGTTATTGTCAAAATCCCGAGGCTTATCATAAAAATCACTAGTAGGGAAACCAAACATATTTCCCATAGCCTCATAATCTATGGTATAGGTAGTACCATTATTCCGAAAAGAAATTTCCGTTCTCTTTTTGTTTATCTTTAAAGTAACCAAAAACTCAACCACATACTCTTGAATTTGGGGAAAACGCATAGAAGCAAAAGTTTCCCATCCCAAAGTCTCAATAAAAGCAGTAATTTGTGTAGTGAAGTTCAACTTCCTTACCGAATCAAAGTCAAGAAACTGCATGTCCACGAACTTACGATTAGCGTTTGAAAAGTGCTTGAAACGTCCAACTTCTTCCTCAGAATGAATGTCGAAATAAGCCCCGCAACTAATCCTTAGGCGATTAGCCTCAGTGACAGCCGGCTTGTGTCCAACACGCTTTGCTCTAGGCATGGTTATGGTGTTTAGGGTTTAGAGAAAAAGATGAAAAGAGATAAAAGCTTGAGGTTGAAGAAGAAGTAGAAGTGTTGTATAGAGACTTGAAGTTGAAAGGGTTAGGTGATTGAAAAGGGTAATGATGAAATTGGGAAGAGTAAAAGTAAGGTATTGGGAAGAGGTAAGAGTAGGGGATTGGTTAAAATTTGAGGTGATGTAAGGTTTGTGTAAGTAATAGGTATATATAGGGTTGAATAGGAAGATTAATAGGTAGAGTAGGAATAGGAAGAGGAATAGGTAGAGGTTGAATAGGAAAAGGTGGAAAAATAGGCCAAAAATCCGGACTAGGTGTTGCAGAATCACGCGTGTCGCGACCGAGGATGCGCATCCGCGGCCGCGAATCGCGTGTTTCAGCCAATTTTCCTTTGTATTTTGGAAGGATTTTTGCTGAAGTTACCGAGGATCGCACCATTCTCGGCCGCGGATCACGTCTGGCAGCGAATTGTTCTCTGAATTTTGAAGGAAATTGCTGAAGTTACCGAGAATTCAATAATTCTCGGCCGCGGATCACCCTATGGTCACCCAAATTCTGCATAGTAACTCCTATTTGTGCAATTTCTTGATAAATCCTATCCTGAACTCCTTGAAAATGTTATCTGTACTTAAAAACATAAATGGAAAACATTAAATGATAAGGAAAACCAAAGGTTTATCCTTATTAATGGGAAAAATAAATGAAAATGCTTTAATTAACGAATGTTAAATTAATAATAGGAAAAGTTTGGAACTCAAATTAATTGAAGCATTTATGTTCATTTATTAATGTAAGTTAAATGAATCTTTATTTAAGGAATTGAAACTTAGTTATTAACATTTAATATAGATTCATAAGTGTAGAATAATGAGTTTTAATGTTAGTGTAACCATATAATAAAAAACAAGATATAAAACAAAAGAGAAAGTTTTATTGAAATAGAAATATGTACAACATATTTACAAACAAAATAAACAAAAGCTATGCTAAAAACTCGTCCCTTTCAATCGGGATTTTCTTAGCCCTATAGCGGTCTATTTTCATCTGCACGAAGGCTTGACGTTCTGGTGCAGAAAGAAAATTTGGTCCTGATCGAAAAACTCGTTTCACTAGACCTTCATATTCTAAGAATTCATAGTCTAGCGTCGGGAAAGATTCAGCATCACTCCAAGGAACAAAAATACTTCCCTTGGTCCCTAGTATTATTCCACATATAATATTCCCGAACCCAACCTTCTTAGCCTTGGATCTAGATGCGGCAACAAGACCCTCCATCAGAATTTTTGAAGAATCAACCACGTTGCCTTGAAATATATCTCCAAGTACATAAAGATCAGATTCTTGGACGACACTACTGAACGTGCGACCGAACAGGATGTGACTCAGAAACTTATGCAAATATAGCATAGAGTTGGAATAAAAAGACTTATTATAGGCAAGTTTAGGGTTGAAAGGCCAAATGCCAGTGAGCATTCGCCAAATATCAGTGGACGTCATATCTCTTCCATGATGACATTTGGTAGTATCCTTCAAGGGAAAACCAAACCAAGCATGCAATTCAGGATATCCAAAAGTGAAAGTTTTGCCATCCCGATGAAAACTAAGACGCACCCGACGCTTGTTAACAAAACGAACCGTACAGAAGAACTCTAATATCCAGTCTCCAATTATAGGAAACTTCATATCAACAAATCTGGTCCATCCTAAGCGTTCCATGTAGCGACTCATATCTTCTTTGATTCCCAACTGATCGTTAAGAAAGTCATCCATGTATAACATTCCGACAAAGAATGTGTATCGAAGCCTCAAGAAGCGCCTTCCCTCATCATGATTGAAGATAGGAAAGTTACATCCATAACGCTCTGATATATCTGTATTTTTAGTGCGTGAAGCAACAACTTTCTTAGGATGAGTGTTTGTGGAAGTCATGGTGTTTGGAATGAGTAAGGAAGAAAGGTTCTGAACTTAATTTATGGGTTGGTGAATGGTAAGAAAATCAGAGAATTGTTCTGATTGAGATGAAAAGAAAGTGACAGAAAACTGAACCTCTAGAACCTATTTATAAAATCCTAGGTTGAAAAGAGGTGTTATTTTGAGGTGAAAAGGCATGAAACAGACCTTTTTAAAAATGAAGAAACGCAACTATTCGTTTCCGAAAAGTTGTGTCTGCTGAAAAGTTAAAGAACAAGGGTCAATTACTGCACAAATTCCCCGAGTCGCGACCGAGGATGCTGACCCGCGGTCGCGACACGCTGATTTCCTTGCGGAAATCAGTTGTCAAAACCCCTAATTTCTGATCCTCTACCGAGAATCCTCATCCTCGGTAAGTTCAGAAATTTTCCTGTCAATTTGAAACCTATTGAAGTCAGAATTCTCAACTGAGAATCCCAAATCCTCTATAAGTCCAGAAATTTTCCTAGCCACTAGTCATACCCCAAATCCTCAACTGAGAATTTTAAATTCTCTATAAGTCTAGAAAATTTCCTACCTTCTCAAGAATTCTATATATTTGAATTCTCAACTGAGAATTTCAAATTCTCAACTGAGAATCACTAAATTTCTTCTAATTCTCATTAAATTCCTAAAAATTAATTAAAATCGTGACTTGAATATATTTTTATATATCTAAAATTCTAATATAAAATGATATAATTTAAAACAAAACAAAATAAAAAGAAAAATAAAAATAATAAAAACTAACTATTAGAAAAATGAAATGATTTATATGTCAGGAAATCTTGTTACGAAATTAGTTCCTATTTCGGAAATATTTTCGTAATAAATTTTACATCGATTACCGTTAACTTTAAAACGATTACCGTTGGTTTCCTCAAGTTCCAAAGAACCATAGTCGAATGTTTTGACGACTAAATACGGTCCGGTCCGGTCCATCTGGACTTAAGTTTTCCTGGAAATATACGAAGCCGTGAATTAAATAACAGCACCTTATCTCCAACATTAAAGTGCTTGACTTTGATCTTGGCATCGTGCCATTTTTTCACTCTTGCTTTATAAATCCTCGCATTCTCATACGATAGATGTCGTAACTCATCTAACTCATTTAAATTGAGCAAACGTTTCTTTCCTGCTTGTTGTAAATCAAAATTAAGTTTTCTAATAGCCTTATAGGCTTTATGTTCTAATTCTATTGGTAAATGACATGCTTTTCCATACACTAAACGATATGGAGTCATTCCTATTGGTGATTTAAATGCAGTACGGTATGCCCATAGCGCATTATTGAGTTTTTGTGACCAATCTTTTCTTGATGACGAAACAGTTTTCTCTAGAATCCATTTGAGTTCTCTATTTGAGATCTCCGCCTGACCATTCGACTGAGGATGGTATGGCGTTGACACGCGGTGGCGTACTCCATATTTTTTCATAAGCATATCAAAAGTCCGATTTATGAAATGGGTACCGCCATCACTGACAACGAATCTAGGACAACCAAATCTACAAAATATATCGTCAAGAAAATTAACAACTACTTTAGAATCATTCGTAGGGGTTGCAATTGCTTCAACCCACTTCGAAACATAATCAACGGCTACTAATATGTAAGTTTTACCGTTGGAAGGCGGAAAAGGTCCCATGAAATCAATTCCCCACATGTCGAAGATTTAAACTTCCAACACGTTTTTGAGGGGCATCTCATCTTTCCTTCCTAAATTTCCCGTTCTTTGGCATTTATCACAACGAGTAATAAATGAACCAACGTCCTTAAACATCGTAGGCCAAAAGAAACCACATTCCAATATTTTAGCTACCGTTTTATTAACTCCATTATGTCCTCCATATGAGCTGGAATGACATTCCGTTATTATAGATTCATTTTCATTTTCTCCGACGCATCTCCTAATTATCCCGTCACCACATGATTTGAATAGAAAGGGATCTTCCCAAAAATATTGTTTAATATCGAAGAAAAATTTCTTCCTTTGTTGGGAAGATAATCCTTCCGGAACAATATCGGTTGCAAGATAATTAGCAAAATCTGCATACCATGGTGACATGATACTTTCTACCTGATAGAGATGTTCATCGGGGAAATCATCTCGTATACCGATAGTTTCACCTATAGGACCATTTTCATCTTCTAGTCTTGATAGATGATCGGCAACAAGGTTTTCTACTCCCTTTTTGTCTTTAATTTCTATATCAAATTCTTGTAACAACAAAACCCATCTAATCAGACGCGGTTTTGCATCTTTCTTAGCAAACAGATAACGTAAAGCTGCGTGATCTGTATAGATAATAACTTTAGATCCTAACAAGTATGACATAAACTTATCACATGCAAATACTACGGCTAACATCTCTTTTTCTGTTGTTGTGTAATTTAACTGTGCACCTGACAATGTGTGACTTGCGTAATAAATAACATGTAATCTTTTATCCTTTCTTTGACCTAAAACACATCCTACAGCTAGGTCACTTGCATCACACATGATTTCAAAAGGCAAATCCCAATCGGGTTTAGCAATTATGGGTGCACTGACTAAAGCTGTTTTCAATGTTTCGAAAGCTTTAATACAATCTTCATTAAAATCGAAGGTTGAATCCTTCATAAGCAAATTAGTAAGTGGTTTGGAAATCACAGAAAAGTTTTTTATAAATCGTCTGTAAAAACCTGCATGTCCTAGAAATGATCTTACTCCCTTGACAGTTGTTGGTGGGGGTAATTTTTCTATTACTGAAGTTTTTGCTCTATCCACTTCTAATCCTTTTTCAGATATTTTATGACCTAAAACAATTCCTTCGTCAACCATGAAATGACATTTTTCCCAATTCAATACTAAATTCGTTTCTTCGCATCTAGAAAGAACTTTATCTAAGTTTTTTAAACATGCATCAAAAGAATCTCCATAAACTGAAAAATCATCCATAAATACTTCCATGATATCTTCGATGAAATCATTAAAAATTGCAGTCATACAACGTTGAAAAGTTGCTTGTGCATTACATAGACCAAAAGGCATTCTTCTACATGCAAATGTTCCATAAGGACATGTGAAGGTTGTTTTATCTTGGTCATCCGGGTAAATATATATTTGAAATAATCCGGAATAGCCATCAAGAAAACAATAAAATGCATGACCGGCTATCCTTTCGATCATTTGATCGATGAAAGGTAAAGGAAAATGATCTTTCCTAGTTGCCTTATTTAGGTTCCTATAATCTATACAAACCCTCCAACCGGTGGTGGTTCGCGTAGGTATTAATTCACCTTCATCATTCCTTACTACAGTTATGCCTCCCTTTTTGGGTACACAATGGATTGGACTAACCCATTCACTATCCGAAATAGGATAAATGATTCCATTGTCTAAAAGTTTAGTAATCTCATTTTTTACTACTTCTTTCATATTCGGATTTAAACGTCTTTGTCTATCTGCTTTAGGTGGCTTATCTTCTTCTAAGTGAATCCTATGCATTACAATACTAGGATTAATTCCTTTTAAATCTGAAATTTGCCATCCCATACTTCCTATTCTATTTCTAACAACTTCTTTCAATTTTTCTTCTTGATTTTCTGTTAATTTGTTAGAGATGATTATAGGTAGAGTATCACTTCCGCCTAGGAAAGTGTATCTCAGATGGTTTGGTAATTCTTTAAGTTCTAATTTAGGTGGAACTATTACTAAAGGCGGAACTGGTCCATCTTCTCGAATCAAAGGCTCTGGGTCCTTATCTTCTAATTCTTCACCCATTATAGGTTCTATTATTTCTTCTCTTTGAACAATGTCATTAACACATTCTTCAATTAAATCAAGTTTCATACAGGCGAAATCCTCCATAGGATATTTCATTGCTTGATTCATATCGAACTCGATCTTATCGTCACCTATTCGTAAAACTACTTTTCCTTCCGACACATCAACTAGAGCACGTCCCGTGTTCATGAATGGTCTACCAAAGATTAGCGGACAATTAACATCATAAGCAAAATCTAAGATAACAAAATCAGTAGGAAAAATAAATTTGTCAACTTTTACTAAAACATCTTCAATTATACCATATGGTCTTTTAGTGGATTGATCCGCTAATTGCAAAACCATATTGGTACGTTTGATGTTTTCTTCTAAACCTAATTTTTCAAAAATAGACAATGGCATCAAGTTTATACTAGCTCCTAAATCGCAAAGACAACTTGGGAATTCCATATTTCCCAATGTACACGGAATGGTAAAGCATCCGGGATCTTTGAGTTTAGTAGGTAATTTGCTTGATACTATCGAACTACAATCTTCAGAAAGAGAAATGGATGAAATTCCTTCCCAACTAATCTTTTTTGAAATTAAATCTTTCAAGAATTTTCCATAGTTAGGAATTTGCGTAATTGCATCCATGAATGTTAAATTTATATGCAAATTTTTAAGTTTGTCTAAAAATGATAAAAGTTGTTTATCATGGTCCTTATTTCGGACCCTGTGTGGAAAAGGTGGTTTTGGTACAAAAGGTTTCGGATTAGAGTCAATTTTTGTATCTTTTTGTTTTAAAGTATCTTCTTTGGATTTTGGTAAATTATTTCCATGTAAAGTTGAATTTCCGGGCATTTCCGGACCTAAGTAGTTTTTCCCTGAACGAAGAGTGATAGCCTTAACATGCTCTTTCGGATTTTCTTCCGTTTAGCTGGGAAGACTTCCCTCTTTGCGGGATGGAATTGATTTAGCAAGCTGTCCAATTTGAACTTCCAAATTATGGATGCTAGATGATTGGTTTTTGATAAGCTGATCGAATTTACTTTCGATCCGTTTAAAACCATCGTCTTGATTACTTACCTTTCCATTCATAGCATCTATAAATTTGTCGATTTTTGAAGATAAAGTGCTAATCGTATCTCTTGTTTGATTTTGATAATTATTTATACGATATTGATTAGCATTTGCATTATTATTATTATTACCATCTTTCCAATTAAAGTTAGGATGATTTCTCCATCCAGGATTATAAGTATTAGAATAAGGATTAGTAGTTTGGTTTTGTCCTTGGACAAAGTTTACCTGTTCTAACTCATTATTACCTTCGTAATCAATGTCTCTCTGGATTGGATCATTAGGATCGCATGGTGCCATAAATTTATCAATTTTGTGCGATAAGGCAGAAAATTGGGCTTGTAACATTGCTACTGGATCAAGATTCATTATACCGTTAACCGATGATGTACCCGAGGATGATGGTTTCGCCGTTGGTATATGTCCATGCTCTGCGGGCCACATACTGCTGTTGATTGCCATTTCCTCCAAAAGTTCTCTTGCTTGGGCGAACGTCTTCTTCATAAATAACCCTCCAGACATAGCATCTAATGAACCTCTAGTCGTAGGATTTAATCCATTATAGAATGTCTGCATTAAAAGTGCATCTGTCAGTTGGTGGTGTGGGCATAAACGTTGAAGTTCTTTAAAACGTTCCCAAGCTTCATAAAGAGTTTCATTATTATTTTGGGTAAAAGATGTCAACTCTTTGATGACTCTTGCGGTTTTTGCTAAAGGAAAATATTTTGATAAAAACGCTTGGGCTAATTGGTCCCAAGTTTCAAATGTTGCAGCAGGCATAGAAGTTAACCAAATTTTTGCCTTATCCTTTAAAGTGAAAGGAAAGAGGCGAAGTTTGATTGCTTCGGCTGTTACATCAGTAATTTTAAAAGTATCACAAATTTCTAAGAAATTTGTCAAATGTGCATTAGGGTTTTCGTTAGGTAGTCCATAAAACGTTACGTTGTTTTGCAACATATTAAGCAAAGCAGGCTTAATTTCAAATTGATTTGCGTTTATACGGGGTCTAACTACACTATTAGTTACACCGGCCATTCCTGGCCTAGCATAATCCATAAGTGTCGGTGGATCGGCCATATTTTCTGGCTGGACTACTTTGGTTTTTAAGGGTGTTTTGTCTTTGTTTTTGTTGTTTTTCTTAAGTGTTCTTTCAATTTCTGGATCAAGAGGGTCTGGTGGTGTGCCCGAACTTCGCGAACTGCGCATGAACTTGAAATTATTACACGAGCCAAACTACCTTCAAAACAAAATTGAAAACAAATATGTTATATAACTGAAAATAAATAAAATATAAAAATTGTATAAAAATAATGTGTAAACCTAGATTCGAAAATAAAATACGAAAAATAAAAATTTTGTCAAAAATTTTGGTGTATCCCCGGCAACAGCGCCAAAAACTTGTTGAGCGATTTCCGCAAGTGCACGGTTTCACTTGTAGTAATAAAAATATCGATCCCACAGGGATACGTTTTTTAACGAAAAACTTATTTTTGAATCTGTTAATTTCGAACTTGTTAGATTTATTATTGAATGTAAATGAAAAGTGAAATTTGTCTAATTGAATTTAGGAAATTGTTTAATTGAGTTTGTGGACTTTGAATACTTGAAAATGCTGGAATAAGATTTTATATTTAGAATATATCGATTGTTAGAAAGATCTTCTGATTTTAAGGGTGAATTTTACAAAACAGGAACATTTAGAACTTTTTAGAAAAACGAATGAATTTATTCATTTGCATTAAGCAAAGAAAACAACTTAAACTTTGTATCAATTATGATGATGAAATAAATGACGGAACCTCTAATTAATTGGCTTTGAACGCGACAAAACCCTTTCGGGATAGTTGCCCTTACTCAAATTAAAACTCTTTCGAGATGATAATTTGCCTAAGTGTTCAACAAAGTTTCCTTGTAATGATTTTGAATTCAACTGCGTATTAATGAAAACACCAGCCTCACTTATATTGGATTGGTTACCATAAGTGCTGCATAACGATTTGTCGAATAGAACGGACTTTATTAGATGAAATATAAATTGATACAAGTTTACAGAGAACAAGGAGCATCGAGTTCTTCGAGGGTGTGCAAGTGAACGGCTTGATCGGTTCCTTTCCTTGGGTTTCCTAAGAGGTTATCAGGCTCAGGGGCGAACACTCTACTCAATCTTCTCGCTGTAACTTCGTAATAGGGATTCAGTCGGCCACTACCATGATGCAAACTAAAACTGGAACAATGTTTAAACGCTACTGAGTTGTAATTAAACTATAAACAATATGTGTACCTCATCTTGTTTTGTACAGAATCTAATTTCTAACTCTCGAAATGTTTTACTTAGAACTTAGACATAAGTTCTACGCTCTGATTCTATATCTATATTATAACATTTCATTGCATTTTTTCTCAACATCAACTCTTTATTTATAGATGTTGAAGGGTTGTGTTTGAAGTGATGTATCCGTTGGTTAAGAGTCGTGTCCGTTGTGAAAGGACGTCTTTATCCACTTGAACGAACGCGTTTCTTGGATTTCAACATGTGTAAAATGCATTTGGTAAATTTTCTGCACTTACCGAGGATAGGAATCCTCGGCCGTGAATGACGTAGCATTAAATTGAACGTTGGACGAAGGGGAGAAATGGCTAAACCACGCGTGTCGCGGTCGCGGGTGGTGGATTCGCGGTCGCGGCTTGGTGAGTTTTCCGTTTCTTTGCTTTCGTTCGTGTCCTCGACTTGGTGCTTTCGATTTACGTCGTCTTTGACTCCTTTTGTAGGGTTTTTCTTCTGTTTTAGATCCTTTTTCGTTCCTATTTGGATTTTACCAAATATTTAGGTACCTTGCAAGAAAGAAAGATATTCGAGAGTAAAAGTAATCTAAACAGATATAAATAACACGAATTTGTAATAAAAATGATGTAAATGTTAATGATATTTTAGGTATATTTTGGGCTTAACAATGATCATGCCGGATGCATCATACTTGCATCGATGACACCGGAATTACAAAGGCAACATGAGGAAATGGATGCCTATTCCATCATCATGCACCTAAAGGAATTGTTTGGGAAACAAACCAGGTGCGAACGCTACGAGATATCCAAGTTGCTATATCGTAGTAGGATGCAAGAGGGCACATCTGTCATGACACATTGTGTCAAGATGATTGGCTACATTACCAAACTTTCTAGTATTGGATTTGCGATGGATAACGAATTAAGTGTAGACTTAATTCTTCAATCCCTCCCAGAAAGTTATTCACAGAATGAACTATCAGATGAATGACTTGCAAACCTCTCTTGAAGAGCTTGCAAATATGCTCAAGTCAGTTGAGCCCAATATGAAGAAAGACAAAGCCATACCGACTCTTGTCATTGAGGGATCAAAGAAAAGGAAAGGGAGTTATCCCAATCCTAATTATCCCAAGAAAGGTAAGAAAGCCGTGCCCTACAAAGCTAAGGGAAAGGAAGTGAAGAAGCCCAAAGGAGAGTGCCACTTCTGTGGTAAAGACGGGCATTGGAAGAGGAACTGCAAGGAGTACCTAGCCTCCCTCAAGAAGGGAAATGGCGGTGCTTCAACATCTGGTATGTTTTATATTGAAATAAATACAGTTTCACTGTCTGAATCTTGGGTATTAGATACCGGATGTGGATCTCATATTTGTACAAATATGCAGGAACTAAATCAGACTAGGGAACTAAAGAAAGAAAGCATAAGCTTGCGAGTAGGAAATGGAGCAAGAGTTGTCGCCCTCGCAATTGGAGATTATGTTTTAAATTTGCCCTCTGGGCTTATAATAGAATTAAGGAATTATTTATACGTTCCTCAAATGTCTCGCAACATTATTTCTATTAGTCGTCTTGTTGACGACGGTTTTCATATTTCAATAAAAGACAAGAGTTGCAATTTTTATAAAGATTCAATCTTTTATTTTTCAGGAATTTCACAAAATGGGATTTATGTGTTAGATAACAAAATTCCTGCTTTTGCAATTGATACCAAAAGACATAAGCTAGATAATTCAACTTACTTGTGGCATTGTCGTTTAGGCCATATAAACAAGAGACGCATGCTAAAGCTACATTCAGATGGGCTTATAGATCCAATCGATCCCGAATCATTGGAAACATGCGAATCATGTTTAAAAGGTAAAATGACAAAGACACCCTTTAGCAATAAAGGTGAGCGTGTATCAGACACTCTAGGACTCATTCATTCAGATATATGTGGTCCTATGTCAGTCCAAGCAAGAGGAGGATTCAGATTCTTCATAAGCTTCATAGATGACCATACCCGATATGGTTACATCTACTTGATGAAGCACAAGTCAGAAGCTTTTGAGAAATTCAAATGCTTCAAGAATGAAGTAGAAAATCAATTAGGAAAGAAAATAAAAACGCTTCGATCTGATCGAGGTGGCGAATATCTTTCAGATGATTTTCTGAATTATCTAACTGAATGTGGGATATGCTCACAATGGACACCTCCCTATACACCACAACACAATGGTGTGTCCGAGAGGAGAAACCGTACCCTATTAGATATGGTACGATCCATGATGAGCATGGCCTTACTTCCAAAGACGTTCTGGGGCTATGCCTTAGAAACTGCCCTATTCACCCTAAATCGAGTACCAACTAAATCTGCTAGTTCCACACCATATGAATTGTTCGTTGGTAGGAAACCCGTGTTTTCATTTATGAGAGTATGGAGTTGTTCAGCCTTTGTCAAACGCATTGCGTCCGACAAACTAGATTCAAAATCTGATAAATATTTCTTCATTGGATACCCTAAGGAAACTATAGGATATTACTTCTATCATCCAGATGATCAGAAAGTAATCGTATCCAAGCACGCAACCTTCTTAGAGAAAGAATTTCTCGAAGAAACACAAAAGGGAAGCATGATTGAACTTGACGAAGTTCAAGAAGAAGAAACACCGACTGAAACAACAGAGGCGGTTGAGGTACCCGAAGGAGTCCCATTAGATGAGACTCCAGTGCCACCTATTCGTAGATCACAAAGAGTTCGTGAACTCCCAGTTAGATATGGTTTTCTAGTGGGAGATGATAATGAGGTTCCCGTGTTAGACGACGAACCTGAAAACTACGAAGAGGCTCTTACTAGTCCAGATTCTAAAGCATGGCTTGAGGCCATGGATTCTGAAATGGATTCCATGTATACTAACCAAGTGTGGACTTTGGTTGATCCACCCGAAGGGATAATACCCATTGGGTGCATGTGGATCTTCAAAAGGAAGACAGACATGGATGGAAAGGTTAGCACCTACAAAGCTAGGTTAGTAGCGAAAGGATATCGTCAGAAGCAAGGAATTGATTATGACGAAACTTTCTCTCCTGTGGCTATGTCCAAATCAATCAGAATCATGCTTGCAATTGCCGCTCATTTCGATTATGAGATTTGGCAAATGGATGTGAAAACAGCTTTCCTAAACGGAAACCTGCTTGAGGATGTATATATGATGCAGCCTGAAGGTTTCATATCGAAGGATGCAAATAAAGTTTGCAAACTTCATAGATCCATTTATGGACTCAAGCAAGCATCTAGAAGCTGGAATAAGCGTTTTGACGAAACCATAAAACAATTTGGTTTCGAACAAAATTGCGAAGAAGCTTGCATTTACAAGAAAGCAAGTGGGAGCTCTATAGCATTTCTCATACTATATGTGGATGATATATTATTAATGGGAAATGACGTTGCTCTTTTACAGTCAGTGAAAGTATGGTTATCTGGTAACTTCTCAATGAAAGACCTTGGTGAAGCAGCTTATATACTTGGTATAAAGATCTATAGAGATAGATCGAGAAGACTGTTTGATCTTTCACAGGCTACATACATTGAAAAGGTGCTAAATCAGTTTAGCATGCTAGAATCGAAACGAGGTAACTTACCCATGTTACATGGAGTAAAGTTAAACAATCATCAATGTCCTAAAACCGATGATGATAAACGACGTATGGCTGTGGTCCCGTATGCCAGCGCAATCGGTTCGATTATGTATGCTATGCTATGCACTAGACCTGACGTAGCGTTCGCGTTATCTGTAACGAGTCGTTACCAAGGGAATCCGGGAGACGAGCATTGGATTGCCGTCAAGAACATTCTTAAGTACTTGAGAAGAACTAAAGATATGTTCCTAGTGTACGGAGAAGGTGATCTGAAAATAGAAGGATTTTCAGACGCAAGTCATCTCACAGATGAGAATGATTATAAATCCCAATCAGGATACCTGTTTATCTTGAATGGGGGCGCGGTCAGTTGGAAGAGTTCCAAGCAGGGAAGCGTAGCTTTCTCTACGACCGAGTCAGAGTATATCGTAGCTGCGGAAGCAGCAAAGGAAGCGGTTTGGATTAGAAAGTTCATTACAGAACTAGGTGTGGTGCCTGACATTGTCAATCCCATTACATTGTACTGTGATAACAATGGAGCCATTGCGCAAGCAAAGGAACCACGGTCTCATAATCCATCCAAGCATTACCTTAAGCGATACCACATCATTAGAGAGATTGTGGCTAGAGGAGATGTGAGAATAGAAAGAGTACCTACAGAGGACAACGTTGCAGATCCGTTGACAAAGCCTTGAACCCAGAGAATACATGATCGTCATTTAACTTCTACTGGGATAAGTTTTAGAAACAATTGGCTTTAGTCCAAGTGGGAGTATGTTGGGGTTTAGTGTCCTATAGACAATTGTTCTAGGATACAAACTTAATGTAAATGAATTGTTCTTTATATCATTTGTTTAATGAGATATATGTTTTATAACTATATAAAGGCAATCCCTTTTAAGCACTAAATAAAGTATGATAAAAGGAAATCCGTAAGTTTATTTAAAGTGATTATAAAGTGTTCATACAAGCATGAAGTGAGACAAAACTTTATAGTAAACTGATAAACTTAAAACCACCCCAAGTCAAGTGATATGTTTGGGATTGACATATCACTGTTGAGACTTGTATGTAACAATGTCTTCTGTCCGACAGAAAGATGATCTCACAAGCTTCATATATACAGATATCTGGACAGTTACATAGATCCGATGAAACGTTGTTCATTAGGATTGGGGATCCGATTTGAGATAACAGGATGGGTAGATTCATCCTTGTCACCTGTTCATCTCATTGGAATTAATAGGTATAACTAATCCTCAGACTCAAAGGAATATTAATTGGTATTCTGGATTACGGAATGTGATGCTTTGACTCTGGTGTAACACGATCCTTAACAGAGATGACTCTGGGGTGTGAACAGTAGACGTTGGGTATCACAGGAAGTAATTGCGGAGTCGTTATATATTGGATTGAGCATTTATCACTCCCGATAAATGGGAGATACATCCATGGATCGCTTGTGGAAGACTCGACTCTAAATCCTTGCAAGGTGATAGCTTAAGAGTAAGAAATACAGATTTCACTTAACCTATCTTTTTGAGTTGACTCGGCCTGTACAAGTAAAACGAACGTCTCATTATATGTGACTTGACATCACCCATAGTCCTAAGATTCAGTTCAAGGATGTAGTTGATAAAGGATCGAATTATACTGTAACTAATACGGAAAGGTTAACGACAGAATCAACCTGTCTTCTTATAGCTCTGGGGGAATGATTACGGACTTGCTAATCACATACTCTGTACATCATTCCGTTATGCAAAGATTAAATATAATTCTTTGAAAATTAATTTAATAACGTTGTATACGGCTAGAAGCAATAAGAACCTAATGGATCACACATAAGACTTGGAACCTAAAAGAGAGATAGATGTTAATTAATTGATAGAAGCCCAATTGAGCCCAATAAGGCCCATGGACATAAGGGGGTCGAAATTCATGTAGTGATATACATGAATAATTAATTTGATTTTGTTAATCCTAATTAGATTAGGAATATGAATTAAATTAATTAAGAGATAATTAAGTTAGAAGTTTTAATTAGATTAATATACTCCTATTATTATTATCCAATAAGGTTATTATTATTATACTTAATATATTAGATATATAGTGAGATAATAATTAGGAATTCTATTCCGAATGGAATTCCTATTCAGTAACCTAATTCTATCTAACTAGGGATTAGATATAAGAGATTATAAATACCCCTTCCCTTGAGATTTTCGAAATCCAAGCAAGCCATACCCTACTTGTGATTTTCGAAATTCACCTAGTCCAAGAGAGAGAAAATTCGACACCCCTAGTTCGAGGACGAGATTTCTCTACGGCTTCGTTTGATCAATTGATTT
The DNA here is from genome assembly GCF_963576675.1 of Euphorbia lathyris. Classification (NCBI taxonomy): domain Eukaryota; kingdom Viridiplantae; phylum Streptophyta; class Magnoliopsida; order Malpighiales; family Euphorbiaceae; genus Euphorbia; species Euphorbia lathyris. The sequence continues at coordinate 97,775,012 of NC_088910.1, forward strand.
TCATCTATTTCTTTTATCCTTGATCTTGTGTTGATTAGTTAGAGGCAATCTACTTTGGTTGCTATTCAACGGTTGATACTAAATTAATCTTCCCGTGTTTTATTTCGTGTTTGGGAACTCGAAGAAGAAAAACAAACAAAAGGGAGAAATTCGTTTTACTACTCCTACATCAGGTCAGTTCACGTTTTCGCGGATTCCCGGAGATTGAACCGTCGGATCGTCGCAATTTTTGGACAGGAGATTTTAGACATATTCTTCCACGTTTCCACCGAAGGGATTGTCGTTCGGAGGTCTGAAAGGTCTGTTTCGGATATGGGCAGATTGGTAGACAGTTTCTATCTCTTTTGAAGTTGTGGGCACTTCGTTTGCAATGGTAGATAGAACTTCTAAAAGGTATTTCTTCTTATCCTTCTTTATATGAAATACGGTTAACGGATCTTGTGGTTAAATGGAAATAGGTTAAAATTTTTATATTTCCGCTGCTATACCTTAGCCTAATTTCCAACAGGATTGACATACCATCGATGGCCAGAAGCCACCCTGGGCTTTCAATGTACAATTTCTCCATCTCAGCAATTATATGTTGTTGAACAAGCGCAAGGTGATCCATTGTATAATGTAAGTTTTTTGGGTTGAATGGACACTGAACAATTGTGATATGCTTGTTATTTATAGTGATATGATAGTGGTGGCTAAGTGAAAGGTCGTGAAAGGGGAAAGTTCTTAATTAGTGTGGTTAGGGTTATGTGTAATGATGCTATGTATTAATGACCTGTATTGGGTTTTGCAGATATCAAGACTTTTGTGGAGTGGGAATTGGCACTTGTGCCAAGCCGCTGTAGAGACGGTTCTTTCCGATGGAACTTTTTGGCTGTTACTGTCTGTTCTCGCTCGATAGATAGTTTAGATTCACTATGAATTTATTGAGAGTTTCATAGGAAACGACAATGTTTGAGAGTAATAATATTCGTGGCGATGGAAAAAAGCTTCTAAATTTGTTCGTTTGAATAGAAAATGAGAGAGAAAGGGGAGGTTCTTGTACTGTGAATATCAGGAAGAGGACGATGTCAAACTTCTTGCCGCGTTCTACTCACTCCTACTGGTCCTAGCTATGCAGCAGTTGGCCGAGCTAAGCTATATCGCTAATTCAGTCTTTGACCTTTTGAATCAACCATCGATTCCGAGGCAATGCAAGGTAAGGGTCCGGAGCTTCAGGCACATCACAAAGAATTTGAATCAATATAACAACCGACACTGTAATTTAAGCCCAATAAGTTTTTTCGTTTTGTTATTTGCTTTTAATGGGTGGTTTGATGAGTAATTTAAATATAATTAGTTGTTGATGATAACTATGAGAATGAGTTGCAACTTTAATTTATGGGATCTAGAATAATGTATGAATCTGAGGATTTTTTTTGCTTCTGATATGTTTTTTGCCATGGCAGGAGAGAAGAGATGCAAAGAAAAGAAATAAAAAAAAATTAAACATTTGTAAGGGTAGTTAGAGAGAGACAAAAAAAAATACAGTAGAGAGCAGTGTTCTAAAAGTCGTAAGGCACGAGTCGGACGGACAAGACCTCAAAAGATTAATCGGGGATTAATCGGATATGTACTTTTCTATTTTTTATATTTATAATTAAATAAATATAAAATATAAACACATTTAAAATATAAAATAGCATATCTAAAAATAATATTAATAAATATTATATAAATATTATAAATATTTGCTTTAAATAAATAATAAAATATCCATAAATATTTATAAAATGATGAAGAAGGAGCAGAGAGGAGGAGTAGTGTGCGATGAATCGATGATGAAGAAGGAGCAGAGAGGAGGAGTGGTGGCTGCTGCGATTTTGCTAGAGAAGGAGGAAGCACATTGATGATGAAGAAGGAGCAGTAAGGAGTGGCGATGATGAAGAAGGAGTGGTGGCTGCTGCAATTTTTTTAGGGCACACAATATTAGATGGGTTATTATGGGTAGTTTAGTTTGGGTTTTTTTTTTTTTTAATTTCCAATATATCATATGTATGTTGAAATTAGTTTTATTTGTAAATTTAGTGCTGTGTAAATTAGTTTTATTTTTTTTAGTTGTTGTTGTAATGATTAATTATTTGTATTATTTATTTTGTAGCAAATTTTTTATAATTTTATGATTTGACCCGATTTTTAGCTGCCTAACCCGATTTGCCCCGATTTTTAGCCGCCTAAACCGATTTGACCCGATTTTTATCCGCTTAACCCGACTTACCCGCTTAACCCGACTTGCCCCGATTTACCCCGACTTGAACCGCCTAGGCGGAAATATATCGGACCCCCGATTTAACCCGCCCAGTTATAAAAAATCGGCCAGTGTTCTGAATTTCACCGACTAGTCGGTCGATTAGTCGGCGACTTGGCCGACTTTTAGAACACTGGTAGAGAGAGAGAAAATGAGGGAAGAAGATGAAGAAATTTTATTAAATACAGAGATGGAGGGATAGGGGTGAGCAACAAGGGTATTTTAGACATTTTACTTTTCAGGGTTCCACATTTTTAAATAGGAGAGATGAAAAAAGGATGATGTGGCGCGTTGACCGGTCATTTTAACCGGCTGTACACCAAAGTGAGAGGTCACTTATAAGTTTGTACATATTAGTGAGACAAATTGAATGTTGTACACCAAAATGTGAAATATGACAAATGTTGTACACCATTAATGAAATTTACCCACATTTTAACATATTTTTTTTGCAATTGTGTTAGTAACATATTAAATACCTTATAGATAATTGTTTTTTTGTAATATTTGATATGATAGTTAAATAACAGTCAAGCTAATCTTTTCAATTTTTTTATAACGTAAGAATAAAATTAATCTTGATTGAAAGCGTTAAGAATAAATTTTTACCAATTCATATACAATTAGAGTTAAATTTACACTTATAAAAAACGTTAGCTCAAATTTTGCTTATTCCAATAAGATTTATTAAAGTTAGAAGTTATAATTTTTTTTTTTTTGTTAAAAAAGAAAAACGTTGAAGTTATAAAAAAATATACAATTGAATATTCTGATTGATATAAGTTTTTTTTTTTTTTTATCGAAGCCAGTAATCATCATGTGGTAGCTGCTGATGCGAGATAATAAGTTGGATGCTGTTATATAATTTTAAGTTTACAACTCGATAACATTATTGCTTCCGTAGCATAGTGGTAGTGCGTTCGCTTCGTAAGCGAAAGGCCGCGAGTTCGATCCTCGCCGGGAGCTCTTAAATTGTCTTGTTTGCCAAAATTTACATTTGGTACTTATATTTTCTTTATTTTTTTCAATTGATTATTTTTAAACCGTATTAGCCTTGTTTACCAAAATTTACCTTTGGTATTTATTCTTTTCTTTATTTTTTTTCACTATTTTTAAACCTTATTAGCCTTGTTTACCAACTTTTTTTTACAATTTTTTAACCGTATTATTGTATTTAATTTATTTAATTTTATTTGATTTTTATTTGAATTTGGAATTTATTTTACTGCAACCCCTTAAATTTTTTTCCATTTAATTTTAATCCATTTTTCACTTACAATTTTCGGATTAGACTCGAGGGTGTCAAAAAGTTTATATGAAAAATTAGTATATATAAAATTACATCAAAAAAATAGATTTTAACTTTTACTTACATCTAACAAAATCTTTTTCTGTATTTTATCATCATATAATTTAAAATTTTAATATATTATAATATTATAATTTTATTTTTACTTTTATCAAATTCTTAATTATAAAAACCAACAAATATGATGCTACATGTATTTTCAGTTTTAACTAGCTGAAAACTCGTACGATGCACGGGATATGAAACTTTTATATAATTTAGATAAATAAATAAATTGATATATTTTTTTAAGTAATTTTATATTATGCTATGAAATTTTTTTATATTATGTATATTTGAAATTAATATATATTTTTTATTTATAATTCAAATCAAATCAAATTAATTTTGAAAATAATTGATTAATTTTTTTATAGAATTTTAATTAAAGGTGAATGATTTATTTATTTTTACAAAATTCAACGATTTGTACTTTTTAGTAATTTTAATATATTTTCATATTTTTTTATAACTGGAATTCTGTGAAACAATAATAATAAAATAGGAGATTAATTAAGAAATATATTAGAATATGATAAAAAAACCAAATATTGAATTAAACTACAATTAAAATTAAATATTATATCTATGATACAAAAGAATTACAATCTATGTTAAGCAAAAATTGAATTAAACTACAATTAAAATTAAATATTATATCTATGATACAAAAGAATTACAATTTATGTTAAAATGGAAGCAACATCAATATATTATTTCATAAACTATTACAATCAATACGTTTCTAATATTGCACATGAAGAAACTTTATCAATTCAATATGTTACATATAAAAAAAATAAAATTCATTTTTATAAAATCGTAAGATAAAAAATTAAGTGCATCAATAAATGATAGACCCTCCCCCTGCGACTCCGCCGCCTCCTGGCCCCCAGCCTCCGCCGGCCTCTCCGCACCAGCGAGAGGGCTTCGACTCACCTCTCCGCTCCTCTTCATCCCCCCGTTCATACCGTGACACTGTCAGTATGGAAGTTCAGCGTCCTGCTAGTAAAGCTCCGGTCGATTTACGTGAATCAGGGCTTGGAAAAATCGACTATATTAATGGTAATCCCCTCCTCCCCAATATCACAATTGCACACCAACTGGTTGATGAATGGTCTCAGTCTTGGTCGGATGCTATAATAGTGAAAATCCTAGGCCGCAATGTCGGATTTATTGCTCTGCGGAACCGTGCAACTGAACTTTGGAAACCAAAGGGGAAGATGGACTTTATGGATTTGGGATTTGGATTTCACCTTGTCAGCTTTGATCTTGTTGAGGATAGAGAGAATGTTATTCAGAATGGCCCATGGATGGTCCAAGGTCACTATCTCACTGTTAGAACTTGGTCCCCTAGTTTTGTCCCATCTGCAGCCTCAGTTGATTCTACGTTGGTTTGGGCCAGATTTCCCGAGTTACCGCTACATTACTACAATGAGGACTGCCTAATACTTATAGGTAACTCTTTTGGTAAATCAATCAAGGTTGATAAGAACACCTCCTCGAAGGCTCGTGGGAAATTTGCAAAAGTTTGTGTGGAAGTTGATCTTTCGAAACCGTTGGTAGCCCAGTTTATGCTCAATGGTACCTCCTATCACATTGAATATGAGGGATTGTATATAGCTTTTATGAAGTGTGGTCGATATGGTCATGCAAAAGAGTCCTGCCCAGCGAATGACTCCATCCAGCATGTGATCATACCCCCTGCGCCCACCTTGACGGATACGTCCACGACAAAGACCCCTGAAACCAATGCCGATGCTGCAATGGAACCAGATACCACTATGCCTGATACTACTGCTCAGCCCGCCACCGTGTCAGAAGGCACTCGATCTGAGAACCAGGATAATGAATCTGCTTCTGGAGATTATGGAGTTTGGATGATTGTTCCAAAACGACCCTATAAACCTCGCCCCAAGAAGCCAGAGCCCGCGACAATGCCTGTGAATGTGGTAGAAGACGCCTTGACAGAACCGAAGAATAACAACCCATCTTCCTCGAAGTCTGCACACAGTACCAAGGGCAAAGCTATCATCTCTGACAGTGGCAGCCTGAAGCACCCTTTCACTTTCAAAAGCCCGACATCCGTAGGGACGCGTGGGGCTACAAAGATGACTTCGAGATCACCAGGGAGTGTAATTCTACAAACCAGCAACATCTTTGGGGACCTTAGTGATAATGCTGCTGATGCTTCGATGGATATCGATAAAGCTCACAGGGATAAGGAAAACCTCCGACACAGAGATGGACATTTGAGCAGAAACAAACGCTTTCGTGCAGAAGATATCTCTAAAGAGCCCTTGAGGCCACGGGACCAAAATATAATGGATGTCGCTGCGGGGCAGCATCCTCCTATTGACTGTTGATCTTCTTAGATCACCTTGGCTCCTTTACTCTTTGTCTAATGTTTATATCCTGGAATTGCTTTGGAGCCGGTGGTAATGAGTTTCACCGGGCTCTTCGTCATCTTATTTCTATGTACAAACCTGAAGCTCTAGCTCTCATTGAACCTCGCCTCCCTGCTTCCCGAGCTGAGGAGATGCGGCGAAAGCTAAATTTCTCAAATGTCGAAGTTGTGGATACTGAGGGTTTCAGCGGGGGAATCTGGTTATTCTGGAATTGTGATCATTTCAAAATTGATGTGGTGTTAAAGAATCGTCAGTTTCTCCATACACGGATCACTTGGATTGGGGGCCAACGGTATGGCACCTCCTTTCTTGCAACCTTCATATACGTCCGACCCCAAATGAGCTATAAACGGGCCTTCTTTGCTGATTTGATTCTTCTTCAACAAAGTGTTTAGGAGGCTTGGGTTATTATCGGGGATTACAATTGCATTAGTAGTGCCGATGAGAAGCAGGGGGGTGCGCCTAGTGTTCTTGATCGTTGTACCACTTTCTCAAACTGGATCAGTAACATGCAGCTCATTGATTTGGGCTTCTCGGGCCCTTGTTTCACTTGGTTTCGTGGCTCTACTCACCGGACTCGGGTAGCCTGCCGTTTGGATCGTGCCCTCTGTAATCTGCAGTTCAGGAACTTATTCACTGAGGCTGCTGTTCGCCACCTTGCTCGGAACAGGTCTGATCATGCTCCCATTTTATTATCCTATTTCCCTCGGCTTCCTGCTCCCGCTACTAAGCCTTTTCGTTTTGAAGCGGCATGGCTGCAACATGCCGATTTCAAGTCGTTTTTTGAGGCTAATTGGGCCACCTTAGCGGATATTTGGGAAAGTTTGATGAATTTTACCACGGATCTGAGACATTGGAATATGGAGGTTTTTGGGAATATTTTTCATAATAAGCATCGGCTCTTGAGGAGGCTTGAAGGTGTTCAGCGTCGTCTGAGTCAAGGGTTCCTGAGAGGGCTCTATCGGCTGGAATTGAAATTAATTAGCAAGTTGAATGCAGTGCTCCTCCAAGAAGAAACGTATTGGTTTCAAAAGTCTCGGGTGAATTGGTTGTGCTATGGGGATAGAAATACCACGTTCTTTCACACTTCCACTATTATCAGACGGCGTCGAAACAAGATTGAGGGTCTGCGGGATAACTCAGGGGTCTGGATTTGGGAAGCTTGTGAAGTCAAAAATATGGTTCGTAACTACTTCATGCAGCTTTTCACTGAAAACATGGTTGATCACACCACTCTTGTCACACGAGCTAACTTCCCTCGGCTCCATGCCATGGCTCTTACTAGAATGGCTGCCCCTGTGTCAAATGATGAGATACGAGCTGCTTTTTTTGATATGGGTCTGTTTAAGGCGTCGGGGCCGGATGGTTTTCAAGCCTGCTTCTTCTAGAATCTGTGGGATCAGTTGGGTAATCAAGTCTGCAGTGCTGTGCGAGAGTGCTTTGCTTCTAATCAGATCCCCCAGGGCTGGAATGACACACTTATTACTGTAATTCCTAAAGTCAACAATCCGAAATACATCTCTCAGTTTAGGCCAATCAGCCTCTGCAATGTTCTTTATAAGATTGTTACTAAATGCATTGTGAACCGTATCAAGCCTCATCTGACCAAAGTTATTAGCCCCATGCAGAGTAGCTTTGTGCCTGGTCGTCAAATTACGGATAATGTGATTATCCTTCAGGAAGCAGTTCATTCTTTTAGGAGGAAAAAGGGTCGACGGGGCTACATGATTCTAAAGCTTGATCTAGAAAAGGCGTATGATAGGCTCTCTTGGCAGTTCATTCGGGAATCCCTGGAATTGTTAGGCGTTCAAGCTTCTTTGATTGATTTAATTATGAATTGCGTTTCAGGTTCCAGACTTAGTCCCATCTGGAATGGCGAACAGCTCCAACAGTTCAATCCTACCCGAGGGCTCCGTCAGGGTGATCCGCTCTCTCCGTACTTGTTCGTCATCTGCCTGGAAAGACTCACCCACCTAATATCTGACGCGGTTGGGAGTTCTCACTGGAAGCCTATTAAACTTTCCCGTCGGGGTCCTGAAATGTCCCATATTTTATTTGCTGACGATATAGTGTTAATGTCAGAAGCTAGTATGGAGCAAGCTACCATCATCAATGATGTCCTCCACCGCTTCTGTGATGCCTCTGGTCAAAAGGTTAGCCTTGGTAAGTCAAGAGTTTTCTTCTCCTTTAATGTTTCAGACACGGCTGCTCAAGGTATTTGTGATATCCTTGGCTTTGCTCGGACTTTGGATTTAGGTGTGTACTTAGGCGTCCCTCTCCTTCATACCCGAGTGTCCAAATCCACCTATCAATATGTGTTGGACAAAATGCACAAGAAGTTAAGTGGTTGGAAAGCAAGTTGTTTGAATTTCGCAGGCCGAGTTACACTGGCGAAATCGGTTATCACTGCTATCCCCACTTACATTATGCAAACGACTTTGATTCCTGTCTCTGTGTGTGATCGTCTGGATAAGTGCAGTAGGAGGTTCATCTGGGGCTCCTTAGACTTGGTTCGAAGGATTCATCTTGTGAAATGGGATGAGGTTTGTCGAAGTAAGAATATCGGAGGGCTAGGCCTTAGAACGGCTAGACGTGCTAACCTGGCGATGATTGCCAAGCTGAGTTGGCAGATTTTGATTCAGCAAGAGCCGTTGTGGGTTCGAATGATGCGTGGTAAATATGGTGGGGATCGTGAAGGGATGTTAATTTTCCACGCTAACTCTTCTCATTCCTTGACTTGGAAGAGCATTGTTGCCGGCAGTAATGTTCTTGTTCATGGCATGGGTAAACTGATCTTCAATGGTACAAACACGAAGTTCTGGACTGATATTTAGTGCGGTAAGTCGGCTTTAATAAGTGACACGACCCAGCCTGTCCCGCCTGATCAAATAACTCACTCGGTGCAAGATTATTGGCTATCGCACACTGATAATTGGGACTGGAGGACCCTTAGTTACCTTGTCAATTCATCGGGGCTTCTAAGAATTGCCTCTTTTACCGTTAGCCCTCAGTGCACGACTCCAGATGCTTGGTTCTGGACCCTGAACTCCACGGGTAACTATTCAGTGAAATCTGGATATGAAGCTTTGGATACAAATCGGAATACACAGGGGGCTCGGGTTTGGGATCAGATCTGGAACTTGGAGGCACCGGAGAAGATTCGGCACTTTCTATGGCAATTGGGGCATGATAGTATTTTGTGCAACTCTACAAGGTTCAGAAGACACCTCACTCAAGATAAAAGGTGCCATCGATGCGGTAATGAAGAGACAGCAACGCATCTGCTTCGTGATTGCTATCAGATTAGACGCTTATGGCAAATGGTGGTGCCACATGCTATTCGCCCGAATTTCTTTATTGCAAGTATTAGGGACTGGCTGGATATTAACCTTCGCCACTCAGGGATGGTTGGTCGGATTCCTTGGCCCCTGTTCTTCGCTTGTAGTGTTTGGTGGGTATGGCGGTTTCGGAACGACTCAGTGTTTGGGTCTAAACCTTTACCAAACAACGCTATGGATATTGTGAAGCGTTTCTGTATGGAGTTTATTGACGCTACTTCCTCCGCCAACAGAAGCCCGTACAGGGTTCCGAGAACTATCTGGATTGCTTGGGTACCTCCGTGTGAGGGATGGGTGAAAGTCAACACAGATGGAGCCTGCAAAGGAAATCCTGGTCTTGCTTCTGCAGGGGGACTGATTCGGGACTCTTTGGGACGGTGGTGTGGAGGTTTTGGAGCAAATATTGGTTACTGCACTTCGTCAGTTGCTGAACTCTGGGGTTTATTTTTTGGATTGCAAATTGCTTGGGCGAAGGGCTTTCGTCGGGTTGCTTTTGAGCTGGACTCACAAGTTGTGATCCGTCTCATAACGGAGGAGATTGAACCACACCACCCTTTTTCCTGGCTAATTTCTCGCTGCACTGTTTATCGAGATAGAGATTGGAATATCACCTTTACGCACAGCTACAGAGAAGGTAACAGAGCGGCTGACTGGTTGGCGAACTACGCAGGTTCTTATTCTTTGGGTCACCATGAGTTTGGTGCGCCTCCTGCAGGCCTCCAGGGGATTCTTGCTGATGATAGTAGGGGATCCGTTTTAAGTAGAGTCGTTCGTCTGTAGCCTTGTTTTTTCTTCTTCTTTTTTTCTGTTCTCTTCTTTTTGTCCTGGGCTTTTTTAGCCTTCCTTCATTACCAAAAAAAAAAAAAATAATAAAAAAATAAAATTCATAAGAATTAGTCACAAAATCATCTTGATGATAATCATTTTGCTTGATGGAATTTCATGACCACCAAGTATTCAAATTCAATTATTCATTATGCTATAATAACTCAATATATCCAATTGAATAAACTTAATATGATGATTTTTCCTATTTTCATCTCGTAATATCTCATCAAGACATTTAATCAATTTGTTCTTTATTCTTTCACTGTATAGAATATTAGTCACACTCGTAGATATCACTTATTTGACTTCATTAATATTTTCTAATAATTATATATTCTTGAATTTCGTAAGCAAGAAAAACAAACAGAAGAATAGAAAACAAAAATGAAGGGACAAAAAAGATTCGTTTTTTTTCGAAAATAAGAGAGAATGTCAAGATATAAGCATATAAAGAGGAGAGTGGAAATATTTTTTGCCCATTAATAAAAATATAATTTTTTTTCCATTAGTTAAATAGAATTAAATCGCAATTGTAACTTCCTACAAAAAAAAATCGCAATTGTAACCACTCAGTACAAAAAAAAACGTTTTATAATTAATATGTGAAATTAATTTTATTAATTAGAATCATTATGCTCAACATTGAGAATTTGAAGAGATTCAAATAATAATAATTTTTAATTAATATTTTCCAACAACTTGTCCTATGATCATGTTTCATTTTAATCTGTTAAAAACTCTTGAAATACTAACAATTTTGTACAAACCACAATATAATACTTAAAAACTATATAAGTCAATGTTGCAAAAATAATTATCTCAATATCCCATAATTAATGTACATTTTTAGGATTTTTAGCATCAAAATTAATTTTTATTTATCTTCATTTTGAATTCGTATCTGACATAATCCAAATGTATCAAGAATAAAGATCTTATCAAGTGTATTAGATTCTTACAATCTCTTTGTCTAGAGAACTGGAAAAAAAATAACTTCTTGATAATAGTAATAATAATAATAATAATGATGATGATATAACATAATTTATAATTAAAATAAACGTCATTGTAAGTATAATATTTCAATACCTCTTTAATATTTTCTTCAATATGTCTCCAACTTCAATGAACAACTATTGTGTGAAACTTTATATCTATTTATACCAAAATGCATAAAAATAAAAAATACAATCCATATCAGTTAGATAAACTCAAACTAAAAAAAATGAGTGGATTTTAAGAGGTTCCAAATTAGAAAAATCAATCCAACTTCAATTAAAGCTAACAATTGAGTTCATATAAAGCCGAAAATTTAAATTTTAGTTAGAGTTAACAATCGGAACGATAACACCTAGCAACATATACTAAAAAAGAATACAAATATACAAAATCTTTATTTTAGTCATTTTGAAAAAAAAAGACAAATAGAAAAGAAAACATGGATAAGGTAGCGAGATGTATGGAACTTGAGTAACGACACAAGTGGAATTTCATCTCTGAAATATGAAACTATAACAACTATTGTTTAATAAAAATAAAACAACAACACAATTTAGAACAAAAAAACTAGGGTAATTAATTTATTAGTCCCTATATTTTGACAAAACACACTGTTTAGTCCCTGTATTTTCAAAAACACATGGTAAGGTCCCTAACTTTTTTCTCAGTGAACTGTTTAGTCCTTCTGTCTGTTTGTTAGATTTTTTAACGTTTATGACTTCGGAAATGACTAAATTATCCTTTACTATTTACCCTCAAACTTTAGAAGAGGAAATCCAATTTAGAAAAAGAAGTCATTTGTATGGAGAACAAGAAAAAGAACAGACCCAATGCTTACGATTTTGAACGATTAAGAAGAAAATCAAGAAGAAGAACACTCAAAGTTGATTTCAGATGCATTAGAGTTTAAAGGAAAGGAAAATAAAGGAAAAGAATAACACAAATCCAAATTGACTAACAAAATTTTCATGAGAGTCTAACGGCAGGGACGAAACAGTTCACTGAGAAAAACATTAGGGACTAAACAGTTCATCGAGAAAAAGGTTAGAGACTTTATCATGTGTTTTTGAAAATACAGGGACTAAACAGTATGTTTTGTCAAAATATAGGGACTAATAAATTAATTACCCAAAAAACTACAATATATGAAAAAAAATGAATAATTACCTTGAATTTCTTGTAATTTTGACACATTTGTGTTTCCCGATTTTAGTTGTCCATCAATCTTCTATTTCTATCGGATTTCTTCAATTTGAGATATCAGTTTGGAACAAATAAAAAAAATATGGATAATGTAGCGAGAGATATAGAACCTGGGTAACGGCAGAAATGGATCTGAAAGATGAAACTATAACAACTATTGTTAATAAAAATAAAACAACAACACAATTGAGAACAAAATAACTACAAATATGAAAAAAATCGAATAATTACATTCAGAAACATAATACTATCTATCATGCTTTATATAGAAGTTTATCTGTGACTTTTGGATTTCCTTTGCTTTGTGTTTTTTTTATCTTCCTGTAACTCTTACTTTCTTTTATTATTTTAATTAATGGGCTAGTAATTGTTTAATATATTATAAATATAAATCTGTTATTTTTAATTAATTAAATCTTTTTAATTTTGATTTTTTACTACGTTGACAACTCATAAAAAATGACTCTAAAACACTTCTCATCATTTCTCTCTGCTTCCGCTATTATAGATAGTATAGATTTACAAGAATTTGATATTTAAATAAATTAATTTTAGAATATGACATACTTATAAATAATTTACTCAGTCATAACTATCATCTAATTTATCTAAATTATTTTAGGGTCAAATACATGAATATCATAATTAAGTACAAAATTATAACTAAATCATATTTCCAAACTTAATTCTTAATATATCATTATTCTCTATGTATTATAATTTTACATCATAATTTAAAAATTCTAGACTCCAATTCATAAATCATAAACCCTAGAAAATATATTCTAAACTTCTAATTTATAAATTATAATCCTTAAAATATATTAAAAGTACTGATTTTATTAGTTTGACATAATCTAAAATTATGACTTGACATAGTTGTAAATAGTTTTTGAAAAATGAATTTCCGTGTAATTTTCTCATTATTTTATAACAATAGTGGGCTGGGCCTTTTAAACATAAGCCCTACACAATTAAATAACTCAAGTCTATACCCAAAGCTCCATGATTTTCTTGAGTGAATGGACTGCTCTATTCAAAATAACCATGAGATACTTTGTGGTAGCGTTGACATAGATTCTCAGCTCCCAAATAAAGTTGGCCAGTCACCGTATATATAGACTTATTAAAATCTAACTTTTAAGACCAAAATAAGATATTCAAATTATTTTAGGGTCATTTTGATATGTTGTAACGCAATGTAATATAAGGTTGTAATGTAATTAAATGTGTAATCAAATTTGAAATGTATTCTATTACCCGTTCTTTACTTTTCCAGTTCTTTTCCCCCTTTTTGCTCTTTTCCGTTTTTTCTCATTTTTCTTTTCTCATGGTTTTCATGTTTTTTCGTTTTTTTCGTTTTCATTTTTGCATCTCATTTTCGGTTTTTTCACATTTTTCTCCTTTTTAGCACTTTTCCGATTTTTATGTTTTCATGTTATTTTTCGGATTTCGTCATTAATAATAAAAAATACAAGGGTTAATCGTAATAGGGATTCATGCATCTTTTGTGCGTAATGGTCATTACATAAATTTGCAAAGACAAATTGAGTGATGTATTTGTGATTTCATTACGATAAAACTGATATGACTAACCAAACATGGTAATAAACCTTCATTGGAATGGACATTCCGTTACAACGCCCATTACAACGTACCAAAAGAACCCTTAGTGTCCGTTTGGTATGTTGTAATGCAATGTAATGTAATCAAAGTTGTAATGTAATCAAATTTGTAGTGCAATGGAATGGAATCATGATTACATTACCATATTTGGTTGACAAATTTTAATAAAATTCATAAAATGCAATTTTTTTTTTGATAGAAATTGGGACGAGACAGAACTTGGACGGGGTTCATAAAATGCAATTATTATAATACGTATGTTTATATTAGTTAAATACGATTTTCATGTTTTTTTTTTTGCATTTTTCGGATTTTCATGTTTTCTTCAATTTCTTTTTTCATTTTTCGTTGTTTTTCTCATTTTTTTTTTCATTTCACATTTTTTCGTGTTTTTTCTCGTTTTCGTGTTTTTCATATTTTTCCTCGTTTTCATGTTTTTTCATTTTTTTTCATTTTTTTCTTGTTTTCGGTTTTTTCACATTTTTTCTTGTTTTTTCTCGTTTTACCATTTTCGTGTTTTTCATATTTTTTCTCATTTTCATGTTTTTTCGTTTTTTGCATTTATTTTCTCGTTTTCGGTTTTTTCACATTTTCGCATTTTTTTTTGTTTTTATGTTTTTTTCGTATTTCGCCGTTAGTAATAAAAATACAAGGGCTAATCGTAATGGAGATTCATGTTTATTTTGTTTGTAATGTCCATTACATAAATTTGTGAAAAAAAATGATGTAATAGTGTTGGCCCAAAATAAAATAAATTTTATATTATGTATATAGAATACTTGGGTTTTGATTTTAGGATTTAGTTTGTATTTTATCTAGAAAATAATAAAATAAAAATAAAAAATACATTTGTAAACTCACCTCAAACACGCAGGGCGTACCTTCCTATACGCGAAGCGTATACCAGCCATCCGAAGACGTTCCGCTTCAGAGACTCCACTACACGGGACGTACCTCGCTATACGCCACGCGTAAAACGCATCAACAAGGCGCTTCAGGATCAGGAGCACAAACAAGCGGGGCGTACATTTCCATACGCGGAGCGTATACCGCGCATCCGAAGACGTTCCGCTTTAGAGACTCGTTTATGTGGGACGTACCTCCCTATACGCCACGCGTAAACGTCATCGACAAGACGCACCAAGTTCACGAGCCGCACTACGCAGGGCGTAGCCAGACATACGCGGGGCGTGCTCTCTCTCTCTTGGCAAGCAGTTAATGGCAGTTAAAGGAAGTTGAGGTAGTTGATGAGGTGGCAAGTTAGTGGGAGAGAATTTCAAGGGGTAGTTGATGAACAATTACCAAAATGCCACTGAACAATTACCAAAATGCCATTCCAAAAAACTATAAATAGACCCCCTCCCCTTCATAAAAAATCACTCATTCAACACACAAAACCCCCTCTCAAAGCTCCAATGCTTAGTCTCTAGTTTCTTTTGTTCTTAGTTCTTCAAGTTCTTCCTTTCGTTCTTCATTTCTCTTAGTTTCAATTCCTTCTTTAGCTCTCCTTTAGCCTCAATTCAATTCCAATAGCCTCTTTTCAAGTTTTTCAATTCAATTTAGCATTCCTAAGCTCTTAATTTGCTCAATTCTTAGCTAGAACTCTGTTTCCAAATTAATTTTCCAGATTCGTCCATTTATTTTCAAAGCCCGATTTTGTCCATTTAAATTCATTTTCTGCTTTCAATCCCTTCGACAAAGTTGTTCCTGACGTCCTGAAGTTCGATCTAGTGTATTTATTTTCCCAATTCCGTGCCCAGAAACCATAGTTACAAGCCAATCTTTATAGCTCAAATTCTTTTAGATACTCTGTTTCCAGAATTTTCCAGATTCGTCCAGTTATTTTCAACTCTCAATTTCTCCCTTTTAAAGTTCGTTTTAGCCTTAGATCCCTTATAGAAGTTTGTTCCTGACATTCCAAAGTTAAATTTAGACTATTTAATTGTTCGATTCCGAGTTCTTAAGCACCCAATCGAGCTCCCCAAAGTTAAAGATTAAATTTGCCCCATTGGCCTACCACACGTTTCGACATTGCCAAAGATCACGTACCGTACGGGCCCGACCGGCTACAGCTCTCCGAGGACCTCGCACCAACACCAAAATTCAACATCAATCCGAGATAGCTATTGTGGCTCCGAGTTTGTTGTTGAATTTCAATTTATTTTATCGCATTTCAATTCTTTGTATTGATTTGTTTATTCTAATTCAATTGATTACCTATATGTTTAATATCGAGATTTCTCAATTGTAATTTATTTCATTTTAATGCTTACTTTGAACACATATATTCAAACACTTATTCATATCAATAAATATCATTTTTCCCAAAATCTCGCGTTAATTTCGCACTTTAATTTGCTTTATTTTCCCGTCTTCAATTTGCACGCTTAGCTTAAATAAAAATAATCAATCTAGCAAAGTTTCTATAACGGCGCTAGAGACCCAAGAGGGACTTTTTCAATCCTTGCGTCCCTCGCCAATCGCTTCGATTTAGAATTCATGTCTTCGGCGCACAATTTCACAAACGTAACCGTTTTTCATAATTGAGAAATAATTTCTCTGGCACGCCCGCACCCTAACCACACGTGACAAGGTTGAAATTAGCATATTTCGAAAATATCGCTAACAATTTTTGGCACGCCCAGTGGGACCTATTTTTAAGCTTTGCCAAAAATTTTAGAACCCGTTTTTGTGCCTATTTCTTCCGTAACTTTTTTTCATATCACATTTATTTTTTTCGGCCCACTTCCACTTTACCAAAATTTATTAGCTAACGCTAACAATTTTTGGCACGCCCAGTGGGACCTTTTTTCTTAGGCTTTGCCAAAAATTTCAATACTCGTCACACACAATTTTTCCACACTCATTATCCCACTTTACCTTACCAAAATTTATTAGCTAACGTTAACAATTTTACACCATTGTTTTTTATTTTTCAGACCTCGTATTGTATTTTTCATTCAGTTTTTAAACTACTTGTTTTTCATGCTTTGCTTTTATTCCATCAATAAGTGTTATTTATTTTCTTGTTCTTTCTTTCTCAACACTAGATTACTAACTCGATTTCATCATTTTTATCTATAAATACTCACGAAGGATGCCTCCTAGGAAGAACACCGGGAAAGATCCAATTCCATCGGACTCCGAAGAGAGTCAAAATCAAAACCAAGACCGTAACAATGAGTCCGGAATGCCCGAAGGCTTTGTGGCTGAGACTGTGAGTCATAGTCGCGATACAAACCAACAACCACCTCAAGGCCCGCCCACATTCGACTTGGCACCATTTATAGCAAATATGGAGAAGCAAATCAACCAATTTCTACATGGGTTTTCACAATCCATGAGAGAGAATCATGAGGCTATATACAGCGCAATGCAAGCTAGCAACGAGGCCATGTTCAAAGCTAACAGCGAGGCGATAAACGATTCCAACAAGGTTCCGGCCCTCGAGGAGAGGATTGTCGATTTAACCGGAGAAATCGGCAAAATCCCAGAAAAATGTGCCGAGCTTTTCTCACAAAAGTCAAGATCCCAAGGACCGGCAAGCAATGGAAAAGGAACACCGATCTCAGGTGCCAGTGAAAGGTATACCCCTCCACCAATCCGGGAAGAAAACCTCAGGTTCAATGAGTGCGACGATAGGATCAGCCCAGAACCCGTTCAAGTCCCACCACCTCAACAACAGTTTAGGTCTCATACTGGGCCTAGTAACCATGCCGAACATTACGAGGAGAGCTATACTCGTAACTTGGGGGGCAATAGGAGAGGAAGCAGCTTTCACCCACAACGGACGACGCACACACGCGTGGAACCCACCAGCAACGTAGGAGAGGCCCAACGCATAAAGAACATCGTCCAAGAGATTTATGGGCCAGTCGTGAGGGAGGTGTACCGACCCGAATTCTAAAAACCGTATCCACGGCAGTACGACCAACTATATCCCTTACCTCACAATTTTAGAGTCCCTGATTTCACTTTATTTTCAGGAGAGGAAGGGCAATCCACCGTAGAGCATGTGGCACGCTTCACCTTTCAGTGCAGTGGTTTGAGCATGGACACGAACTTCGACATGTTGCACTTGCGACTATTCCCAGGATCACTAACGGGACCAGTGTTCTCTTGGTATGCCACTTTGCCATCAGGATCCATTCATGTATGGGAGCAAATGGAAAGGCTTTTCCATAACCAATTCTATCGAACGGAGCCCGAGGTTTGTGTTGCAGAGCTATCCCGAATGACTCGACATGGGGAACCGGTTGAAAATTTTATCAATCAGTTCAAAAAGATGCGAAATCGATGTCAAATCAATATCCCCGAGGTCGAATTCGTAAAGATTGCCCAACGCGGACTAGAATTCGAAAACCGGAAGAAATTTCAGGGAATCGATTTTCACGACTATTATGAGTTGGTGGCCAAGGTTTCAGAGTATGAGGAACTGATGAGAGAAGATCATCGACGCAAGAAGAACTCGATGGGAAGCTATCAAGGGGATGTACAAACACATGAGGTAGCCATCGCCGATTTAACAAACACCAGATCTCGAACATGTCTCGTGTTGTTAAAAAATCCCAAAACACCAGAGGTAGTCAAAAGGAATCCGACCACCCAATATACTTTTGACATCTCAAAGACGGAAGAAATTTTCGATTACTTGTTAAAAGAAAAATTCATCACGTTACCGCCTAGACACGTGATCCCATCCAAAGATGAAATACGCGGAAGAGATTATTGTAAGTATCATGACAACTGGAGCCATAATACTCAAGCTTGTTTTGGTTTTAGAAATGCCGTGCAGGATAGGATTAACCGTGGGATACTCCAATTCCCGGAGAAGAAGGAAAGCATGCTGATCGACGATGACCCATTCCTAGTAGCCAACATGATCAATGCCACTTCGCTAGTGTGGGGGGGGGGGGCAAAGGAAAGCAACGTTGCGACCTAAAGACCCGGCAGATATGGGTACCAAAAGCGATACCGTCTAAGTTGGAGGAAAGTTCAAGGCAATCACAAAATACAAAGAAAAGAGATGTGCAACAACAACAACAACGACCACGTTTTGTGACACCTTCGAGCACGTTGCCCATCGATCAATGGCAATTGAATAGCCACAAGAAGATCCCAAGGCCTCTCTCCAAAAACGCGAAAAGAAGATTAAGGAAAAGAGAGGCAGAAAAGAGAAATGATCGAAAGGAATCATCCAGCGCCAACTCTAATGATGCGAAAGGAGGAGGAAAAAACCAAGAGAAAAACCTTCAGATCCGGGTTGGAGATTTCATCATACAGATAGAGTGTGCATCTACCTCTTTAATCTTACCTTCGGGTTTTAGAGGGGAAGACACCAAGGAGGAAGTCCCCAGACTCAAGCATAAGGAGCAAGAAGACACGATACCGAGCGCATCGAGTGAAGAGGGTATGAAGAGGGTTTATTTTGACAAGCCTGTTGGTCCCTTATAACGTTACAAGTATAGTTCTAAGGGGGGGTTAGGAACTATTTAAAAATTTTAAGCTAGGGCAGACTTCTTTTTCGTGAGAAAAAGGTTTGGACAGCGACGCTGAGTGAATAGCAAGATACTGGCTTAGTCAACTAGTGACTAGGTCAGTTTCTTTACTTGAGTCAGGAGATAGCACTTGGAGTCTATTCCTGAGCTCAGATATTCAATGTGCACAACTCAGCTTGACCTCTTTACTTGGTCAGTTTTTGTTTAAGCAAGCAATAAATATATAAAGGAGTTTAAGGTTAGAAATATGTTACTTAGCAGATTTATCCAGGTTCGGCCTCCAAGCCTACGTCCTGTCCCCGGAACACGTTCCGAGATTTCGAATTCTCTACTGAGCTCTTTAACGGTAGAGCATCAAACCTTTTACAATCTTAGTAACTGAGTATAACAAGAGTACCTTCCTCTATACCTCTACTCAATCCTAATCTCTCGCTGAGTACTATAACCGAGTACTCAGCCTCTCCTTTCTAATCTCTAGAAATGATAAGTGTTTGTCCTAAACAATGATTGCTAAGACACCTTAGATGATTGAATAATCACTCTAGACTTTTACACAAAAGATATGAAATTTAGTGTAAGATTGCTTTGCTTTTTGCTTGCAGAACTTTGCGTAGAAATTTGGTCAGCGTAATGGCTTGATCAAGTTCTATGTCGAATGAAGCAACTGATGGCACTATTTATAGAGACGTCTGAGGTGTCGGTCATTTCGAATTTCGAAATAACCGTTGGAGGGAAACGGCTTCCTGTCGTTGTCATCCTGACTTGCTCAGAGCTCTCGGCCAATCAGATTTGAGTATCTTCTGTCCTCGGTCAGCTTTTGGTCAGCTCGGCAGAGTGTCTCTCCATTTATGGTAATGTCAACTAGACAGCATACTGTGTCTTCTGAACTTTACCCAAAGTGGAAATACTTTATCTGGAAGTTGTTCTTAGTCAGCTGCTGTCTTGTACTGTTTGTCGAATCAACTCAGCAGCTTCGTCCCGAAGTTGTTCCCTGAAGTTCTTCTAGATCCTTCTTCTGTTGAGTTGCGTTTTGTCCACAACGACAACGTTTTGACATACGCGGGCCGAGTTGCCTTAATCTGTTTGACTTGGGCTTTGACTTCCGAATTGGGCTTGGGCCTTTTAAACTTTGTATCTTATAAACAATTTAACTCAACATTGAACAAACACATTAGTAGTGTAAATCAAAGCATTTAAACTTAGTGTGTTTAGAATATGTTTTTAATTATACTTAAAACAATTTTGTCAAATCAAAATTATGTGGAAAGGTGTTTCAACAAACTCCCCCATTTTGATGTTGGCAAAACTATTCAGCGAAGAACTCAGTATTGAGCTCCCCCATGATAGTTGACCTAATATAACTTAGCAAACTCCCCCGTAAGGGTTGAGCTACTGACTTAGTTTTACTCTAAACATTTGAAGGTTTAATCGAGTAAGTCTAAGGTCAGTTTTTAGATATAGGTCAGCTCATGGAACATATTCTATTTTACTCAGTGTTTAAGCGGAAGTTATAGCATTCAGAGGGCGCTGAGTAATTTGTTGTTCAATGAGTTTTATAAGACAATGTTATATAAACATACAAGTCAATGTCAAACATGTTATCAGCATTGGGTACAATCAACAAGTTTTATAAGCATTAAACATGGTTGATGTAATTGAAGATACATAATAACTTAATACTCAGCATCATAGATAATAACTCATAACTCAGTTTTTGGATAAAAAGATGCAAGTATTGATATTACTAAAAGTAGTCAGCGTATACAATGAAAGACAAAAGAAAAAGAACATAGAGACTACACATAGCATATACTGAGCTAGCCTACTTCTATTTCTTTTTCTTTTGCTTAGACTGACTAAGCTCATGCTGTGTTCTAGCTACTTCTTTCTCCCCCGTTTTGTCAGCATCGGGAGGAGGAATCCTAAAGGCGTCGGTAAGGACGGCTCTAGTCAGCTCTGTGGACAGCGCCTTAAGCCTATCGGCGCTTTCATTGACACCATCAAAAATTGCAACTCCATTATCTGATACCTCGGCAGGTATATTGAGTTCAGCAGCGCTGATCATGCTTACTATGAAAGCTTGAGATTTACCTATCCAGGTAAGTGCATCGGTCAGACCAGCAACGACTTGATGGAATGTCTTGAGTAAGGATGTGTCGTAGTATTGACGCTGAATATTTGTGTGACGTATGTGGTTGAAGGTTTGTATGGTGATAGACAGCATTTCATTTTTCTTCATAGCGTCAGTATCCATCTCTTGCTTGTTCAAGTTCAGCAATCGAACGACCTCACCAATTTGCTCTACTGAGCACTGAGAATAGGAGACCATTTGCTCGTTGGTTTTGATTTGCTCGGTGTGAAGCTGAGCAAAAAGCATTTTGACTTCATCAGAAGTTGCATAGCGTGTGTTCGCAGCTGACAAAGTCTAAACTTGTTCTTGAAGAGCGTTGAGATGTTGAACTATTGTCAGCTGGATCTCAGCCAGCTTTGCGATGGAATCCTGCTTAGCTTGCTGTGCTTGAAAGGTAACGATGACACTCAGCAAGTCCTTGAATCCCTTAACTTCGTTGAGAAGCTGAGTTACATGGGAGAGCTGAGATGTCTCAGCAGTAGAAGACCCAGCAGCACGTTGAGTGGTTTGATGAAGGTATTTGATTAGTGTTTGCACCGAGTCGATGATTCTTTTTCCAGACTCAGTGGCATGCAAGTAGCTAAGAGAGCCTTCATTAACTTATCTTGTTTCCTCAGTATGACCGGTTGGGAGAGGAGTTAGAGAAATGATATGGTCAGTGACTGGAAGTGTGTTTCCAATCTGCATTTGAGTTTCAGGTAGAACTGATTGATCGGTAGAGGTGTTGATTGGAGAAGAGGTAATTCTAATGCTGTCTGTGCTGACTGGTGCAGGAATGTTGTGAGTCAGCACAATGCTTGGATTGACAGCATTTACAGGAATTGACTCAACTTGACTTGTTGAGTTGGCGGAAGCATTGCGTGTTCCTTTGGTGAAGAAACAGAGGCTTGCTTTTCAAGGGAAGCCGATGGAGTGGTGGTTGGTTGTTTTCTGAAAAATTTCAGCTTCAGTTTAGAAGGGTCTTGGGTCGGCTTCTGAATAACAAAGTCAGGGACAGTTGGTGGTTGAACAGGAATGTCAATTACTGACTTCTGACTTGCCTTAACTAGTCTTCTTTTGCGAGGAGGAGTGTCAGCTTGAATAGACTCTCCTGAGTGAGAGGGAGAAGTTTCCTCTTGATCAGCATTAAGCTGGTCAGCTTGTTCTTGTTCTTGATGAACATTGGGTTGGTCAGTTTCTTGTTCATTTCTAGCAGCCAACTCAGTATTTGTTGGCTCAGCTCCAACCTCACTAGCTGTCTCCTCTGTGTCCTCAGTGTCATCCTGACCGCTGGCTTCTTCTTCTTCTCCATCATCTTCTTCACTATCGCCATCTAACTCTTCCTCAACTTGTGCAATGAACTGATCGTCCAGATGCACCTCATCTTCTTGATGCTCAGCTACAGTTCCTAGACACTGTGTGTAGTGAGAGTCTCTAGGGACAACTACATCAGTAGGAATAGCATCAATAGGAGTCAGTGTAGAAGATTTTTGCTTCTTTTGAGGCTGCTCATCAGCATCTGTTCTTTCCTCAGTTTCAGGCTCATCTTGCCTGCTCATTTTCTCAGCTGACTTAGGTCTCTCATGACCTGGTTCAGCAGCTGACTTAGGCTTCTTGGCCTGAGGCTCAGCCTTCTTTGAAGGAGTCCCAACAGCTTTCCTCTTGCGGGCAGCTGGAGCCTTTGTCCTTTTGCTTTGCTTTGGAGCTGTTTCCTCAGCTTGTTGTTCAGCAGCAGCTTTTCCTTTCTTTAGTGGCTGATTGAACTTCAAAGCCCTCAGCGAAGCCGCAGTAATCTCAGATCCTCTAGCCTTTGTTTCCTGAGATAGATCAATTTGATGATCTAAGAGGATTCTGGTGATGAGTGATCCCAGCCTGAGAGTTCCAGTGCTCCTTAGGAACCCAGCAATCAAGAATACTGGCATATTGATCGGCTTGTACGTCAGCATATGCCATATGAAGCATTGCTCAAAATTCGTTGCTGAGGTGGTGCAGTTGATCTTGGGATAAATAAAGTAGGTCAGCAAATAGTGAGCCATCTTTTGGTGCTGACCCATTGAGGTACTTGAGATTTCTCTAGAATGACCAGGGGGCTTTCAAAAGTTGACTTCGTAGTTAGTGTTATCCTGATCTCCAGTTCTTCTCAGTTTTGCTCCCTCATTTTTCAACTTCAGCAAATTTGCCAAATAGGTGGGATTGATGAAAATCGTTTTCCCCTTTACTACTATTGCCAGATAGTCCTGGTTATTATCAGCGACTCGGAGGTTGTTGTAGAACTCCCTTACTAGGTCAGGATAGGTGTGATCCCTAATGGAGAACAGCTCGGTCCAACCATTTTGCGATATCCATTCGCAGAAGGGTTGCTCGGATGTCACAAAGGTCTCAGAAACCCATCGTGAGAAGTCTACTTTCCATTCGCTAATATCTTCAAATACCTTGGAATAGGTTCTTGCCTTGGTCGGCTTTGCCTTTGCTCGGCGTAGTGACCTTGGTAATTTCAGGCACAGTAGTTTGCCTGAAGGGTTCATCGGAGCTAGTCTTAGGGTGACCGACACCGGAGATGTTGACGGAAACTCTAGTCATTGTTTCAGAAAAGGATTGGAAGCTTTGAGGGTTTTTAGAGAGAGAATGCTTTGCCAAAGAATTCGGTAAGTGTAAAGAAAATAAAAATGGGGATTTACCCATTATTTATAGTGGTGAAGTGTGGATCTTATCGAATCCATGTGTCAGTTTTGCCTTGGGATTGTCAACCGACGAAGATCCTGGCTTTTATGACACATTCGGCGCATACGTCATCCTAGGTGGCTATTCACGTGCTTTTGCATTTAATGCAACGGATCTAACACTCAGCGTTTAGAATACTAAGCGTTTTATATTCTAAGTGGTCAGTAGTATATGAAAGGGCGATTTCTCAGTTTGAGATTACTACTTGGTGTGCACATTTACTCAGTATTGATATGTATTTTGCGTTAAGTACTCAGCATAACAATCACTCAGCATGCATTTGCATAAATCATTCAGCATAGTAATTCACTCAGCATAAATTTTCTTTTTAGAACAGGAATTTACTGAAGAGGATTAAACATACCAATGGCTTCTCTCAGTATGTTGAACTGTTCACGAGCCAGTGGCTTTGTGAAGATATTCGCAAGCTGCTCATCCGTTGGGACATAGGTCATCTTTATCTCACCCTTGAGTACATGGTCTCTAATGAAGTGATGCCTTATGCTGACATGCTTCATTTTGCTGTGTTGAATTGGGTTCTTTGATAGATCAATTGCACTTTTGTTGTCGCATTTGACCTCAATTGTCTTTGTTTGAACACCATAGTCTTCAAGCTGTTGCTTAATCCATAGGACTTGAGCAACACAGTGACCACCAGCAATGTACTCAGCTTCAGTGGTAGACAAGGCTACTGACGCCTGCTTCTTGCTGAACCAGGATACAAGACAGCTTCCTAAGAAATGACATCCTCCAGAGGTGCTTTTCCGTTCTAGCTTGTCTCTACCATAGTCAGCGTCAGTGTATCCAACGAGTGTAAAGCCATGAGTGTTGGGATACCATAAACCTGCGTTCACTGAGCTTTGCAAATATCTAAGGATTCTTTTTACAGCTATGTAATGAGATTCCTTAGGGTTAGATTGATATCTAGCACAGTAGCATACTGAGAACTGAATGTCCGGTCTACTGGCTGTTAAGTAAAGTAGAGAGCCTATCATACCTCGATACAATTTGTTGTCTACTGACTTACCATTCTCGTCAGCGCAGAGGACAGTGTCAGTGCCCATAGGAGTGGATATTGGCTTGCAATTTTCAAGATCATATTTCTTCAATATCTCCTTGGCATATTTAGCTTGACTGATGAAGATGCCATTCTTTCCTTGTTTGATTTGAAGTCCAAGGAAGAAGTTGAGTTCTCCCATCATAGACATTTCAAACTCAGTCTGCATTTGCTTGCTAAATTCCTTGCACATTGACTCATTAGTAGCACCGAAAATAATATCATCAACATATATTTGAGCCAGCAGGGTATCTTTACCCTTTCTCTTAATGAATAAGGTTGTATCAGCTTTTCCCCTGACGTAGTTTCTAGTCAGCAGGAAACTGGTCAGCCTCTCATACCAAGCACGTGGTGCTTGCTTGAGCCGTACAGAGCCTTTTTGAGCTTATAAACGTGGTTTGGGAATTTAGGATCCTCAAACCCTGGAGGTTGATTAACATAAACTTCCTTGTTTATAACTCCATTAAGAAATGCACTCTTAACATCCATTTGAAACAGTTTAAAGTTCATGTAAGATGCATATGCACATAAAATCCTAATAGCCTCTAGCCTTGCCACTGGGGCAAAGGTCTCACCGTAATCAATACCTTCTTGCTGACTGTAGCCCTGAGCTACAAGCCTTGCTTTGTTCCTGACTACGTTTCCTTGCTCATCCAGCTTGTTGCGGAAGACCCATCTTGTTCCAATGGTCTTCTGACTCCTTGGATGTGGCACTAGCTCCCATACATCGTTTCTTCTGAATTGGTCAAGTTCCTCTTGCATTGCGCTCATCCAGAATTCATCTTCCTCAGCATCAGCGAAGTTCTTAGGTTCCTGAACTGAGACGAAGGCTACTGTTGGGCGATTTCCGCAAGTGCACGGTATACGCTTGTAGTAATAAAAGATATCGATCCCACATGGAACGTTTTTCGAACAAAACTTATTTATAATCGGTTAAATTTACTTTTAGGTTTATAATATGGAAAAATCGTTTAATCGGTTTTGGTTTTGAAATTGCTAGAATAAGAATTAGATTAGAATATGAAGATGTTAGAAAATATTTGATTTAAGATTGAATTTGCAAAACAGGAACGTTTTAGTACTTTAGAAAAGTAAACATGTATATTTGTTTGCATTAAGCAAAGAAACAACTTTAAACTTTGTACGAATTATAAAGATGAAATAAATGACGGAACCTCTAATTAATTGGCTTTGAACGCGACAAAACCCTTATCCGGGATAATTGCCCTTAACCAAATTAAAACTCTACCGAGATGATAATTTGCCTAAGTGTTCAACAAAGTTTCCTTATAAAGATTTGGATTAAATACGTTTTAATGAAAACACCAGCATCAATCCACTTCGGCTCATTTACCAAAGTGCTGCATAAGAATCTATCGAATAGAACGAAATTTATTAGATGAAATATAAATTGATACAAGTTTACAGAGAACATGGAGCATTGAATTCTTCGACGGCGTGCAAGTGAACGGGTTGTCAATCCTTTCCTTGGGTTTCGTTCGAGTTTGTTAGGCTCAGGGGCGAATCCTCTACTCAATCTTCTCGCTGAATCTTCGTAATAGAGACTGGGTCGGTCTACTACCAAAATGAAAACTAAACTGGAACAATGTCTAAACGCTACTGAATTTGTTATTATTGAATAAACAATGTGTGTACAGCATATTGCTTTGAATAGAAATGAAATCTAATCTCTGACTCATTTCTGAGTCAGAGTTTTTGCATAAACTCTGCACTAATCTAACTCTCTCAATATTCATTCAACTCTTAATCAACTCTTTATTTATAGATGTTGAAGAGTCGTGATTGAAGTGTCGTGTCCGTTGTGAAGAGACGTATCCATTGTGAAGAGACGTATCCATTGTGAAGAGACGTATCCATTGTGAAAGGACGTCTTTATCCACCCGAACGAACGTGTTTCTTGGAATTAAACATGTGTTCATTGTACTTGGCAGAATTTCTGCTCTTACCGAGAATGGAAATTCTCTGCCGAGAATGAGAAAGTGATTTTTCAGCCTTCGGACGAAAGGGGGAAGGTGACTGGCGACGCGTGTCGCGACCGAGAATTTTGAGATTCTCGGTCGCGGCCCCCAAATTCTCTACCGAGAATTTTGGATTCCCTGCCGAGAATGTACATTTTTCTCTATTTCTGACTTCGTCTTTGTCCTCGTTTTGGTGTAATTGATCTTTGTTGTTTTTGACTCCTTTTGTAAGGTTTTTCTTCTGTTTTTAATCTCTTTTCGTTCATATTTGGATTTTACCAAATATTTATGTACCTTGCAAGAAAGAAACATATTCAAGAGTAAAAGCTTTCCAAACAGTTATAAATAGTATAAATTCGTAGCAATATTGATGTAATTATCGATGATATTTTAGGTATATTTTGGGCTTAACAAATCTCCACACTTAATCTTTTGCTAGTCCCGAGCAAAATTTCTCTGATTTTATTCTTTAACTAATCTCTTTATGAAAATAAAACATATATCTTTGTATTACCTTTTAAATTAGTTAAGCCGAAAAGACTAACTTCGCATGGCAAATTTATACGCAAAATATCAAACTAACTTAGTATAAATACGATATATCATTCGTCTTGTATTTCCAATTTTTGTATTGAAGCATTGGGGACGAAATAAGCACGCATGTTATTGAGTCTTTCATCTTAAGGCAGTTCAAAGCACAAATTTTCCTTTCCCAAACCTAAACTAATATATGAGATATATTAAAATGAATAAGTACTTGATTGTAATTTATTTGCTTGGTTACGCCCGAAATAAGGGTGGTTTCAACCGTAACCTTATACGCTTTTTACTTTGTGTTCGCTTAAGAGGTACCGACCATGCCATGGGTGGACGCAATCGTTACTTTAAACTTAAACACGCTTATTATTTTTTTTAAACGTTCATTCCATACCTCGATTGTGATAAGGGTGGTCGCAACCATGGCCAAAAGTAAACGGTACTTAATTTTCTTCCCTTCCATACCTCGATTGTGATAAGGTTGGTCTCAATCGTGGCCAAAAGTTAAGAATTCAACTAATTGATTAATTAATATGAATTATAAAATTGTAACTTGGGAAAAAGAAAGATAGCACATTCATCCTATATTGACTTTAAAATTCAACATGTATTATGGCTAAAGTTTCCTTAAAAACTTCAATTGGTTTTAATGTAAGACGAAATCAAACCGAGCTAAAATTGTTAGTTCAATTTAATGCCTATAAACCTAATTGAAAATTTAAAATAAGATTTATTGTATCATGAATTGCATGATATAAAATAGAGATTGAATAAAAATTTTTTACTTAAATACATTCACTCGAGACAATTTTACTTAAAATCGTATCGGAGATTTGTGAAAAATTTGAAAAATATATTACCCGTATAGAAATATTGTTTCTAACGATAATGATAACCTAAACAAATAATCATAGGTTAAAATATTTTAAACATATGAAAAATGTTATATAAAAATGTTATTGAAAATGTGTTGCAAAATATGTTGCACTTGCACAAAAACAAGTGTTGCGTTTATAAATTTTGGTTTAAAAATTATTCGTTGCATTTATTCGTACTAAAAACAAAATGATATATGCAATATCTCCTCCCACACTTAAATTGGACCATGTCCTCATTGGTGCAAAAATTGATAAAACACGAAAAATGTGTACGAAATAAATCATAAAAATAGATAAATATGAAATGGATTTTATCCAATCAGAAATAGAAATAGAAATTTTACCAAACGTAAGCAAAAAGAACATAAAGGATAAATGAGTGGAGAAAAGATAAGATAAAACCTATTCTGGAGAAGGGGAACCCGGTGGAGATGGTGTAGTCACTACGTTTGGACGACGGAAACATTGATAATAACTGGCGTCATGTTGACGTGTGATCTCTCCTCAAAGTATGGATATGTGTATCCACCGCGTTTAATCATGAACTCATCTCTTGATTATTCTCCATAATAGCATCGAACCGCAAATGCATATGCCGATTGTGTGGAGGCATATGGTCCAAAATTTGTGGCAAATTAACTAGATCATTAACATTGTGCTCTTCCTCAACATGTCCTTGTGCTTGTGTGGAGGCATCAACATGCGCATCTTTCTCACCTTCTTCGTCATCATCATAATGCATATCGTCATCCGCACAAAAATATGTCTTCGCATTACTATCCTCTTGAATACTATTACCATGTGAACTGGAAGTACCAACTTTGAACTTGCAAAACTAGCCAACAGTGGCTAACCACTATGGATGTGTAAAAGGTGTGGCATAATCCAATATCGGAAAATAAGTAGGAGTAAGTGATTAGAAAACTAGTCCATAATACTCGTGGCATCCAAAACAAAACCTGTAATCCAAGGACGCATATGAACGTGCTTAGTGGTTAAAAATGGAAACATGGACCTAATTTGTCAAAAACTAATCCAAGTGAATCTACCACGAAATCCTTTGCTTAATCCAAAAGGAACAAATATACCCTCACTTCAAAACTTGAGATTAATTGCATCCAAACTAGGCAAATTATGTCCAACCCGGATTGGTTAGAAAATTGAGGGCTTAACAATAACCTATTTTGTATGATATCCAAACCAAATACTCATCTCATCATCCTCATCTTCATAAAATTAACCTAAATCCTAAATGTAATCCGCTCATTCTTTTGAGAATAGGAAAGAGTAACCAATACAATAATGTCTGTTTCACGATGCATTATGTCCAAAATAGTGCTTGTACCATGTGCCCAACCCCATCTAAAATAATGTTGAATGGAGGTAGAGGAAACCTTGTGAGTAACCTTCTTATGTTTAGGCATGGTGTGGAAAAAGTGGAGGTTATGGATGTGGTGTTTGGGAAAGATGTATATAGGTATGAGGAAGTAGTGTAGGAATAGGAAAAGGTTGCAAAATTGGATAATTTTGTGCCTATACCCATCCTACAGGTCGCGTGTCGCGACCGAGAATCGCAAAGCCGCGGCCGCGGCACGCGACTTTCATGGAAATTTGGCCCTGAATTGTGGTCCATTTTTGCTGCTCATACTGAGAATTATTAATTCTCGATAGAGAATTGGTCAAAACTGGCTATTTGGATGCATTTTGATTTGGTTTGTGCAATTTTGTTGATGGATTGGTTCCTGAATGTAATATAAACTGTACCTGCACTCAAAAACTAAAATAAATAACATTAAATGTAAGGAAAACCAAGGGTTTATCCTTATTAAATTAGTAGTAAGGAAATATTAAATTCCTAATTAGAGTTAATGTAGAATCAATGTGCATTAAGTCTCATAAGGTAAATTAATCATGAAACATTTATTCATGCGTAAAACTTAAACATGATCTTTATTCAAATTAAAGCAACATTCAAATAATGAAACATTTAACCTTAAACATTTACCTTATTCTAATTGATACAGATTCATATGAAAAATTGTATGTTTCATTATAACAAGTTCATACATATTTATTTAATAATCAACACGAGATAAGTCCATAATTTCATAATTAAAATTAAACTCAATGGTTGCATGAAAATGAAAATTATTATCATGTGAAATAGTTAATAAGGATTATGACTTATTAGTAGTTAAGATATATGGATAGATTAATTTGCTAATAGTTTATAAATTTTAACAGACATAAACCAGAATAGAAGATTAAAGTATGAAATGAATTGAATTCATATTGCAGGAACTCATATGTACATAAATCAACAAGAATATATGTACTAGGAAAACAAACATATATACAGAAACAAACAAATAGATTAAAAATAATAAAAACAAATTATTAATCACTAATTCACATTAAATCTGAAGCATTGAAACTTATGCAGATTAATGAAATGATATACAGATTCATTTTAACATCATATACACATTCATGTTTGAAGGTTTTACTGATTCATGTTAACATATAGATAGATTCATTGAAATAATTTGCATATATACTAATCAAAAATAACCAAAGAATCAAAAGTGGATATGTTTATCAAAATTGAAAAACATATGTAGAGAACTAAACTTAGAATTATCATGTAAAATGAATGGTCATGAACTCGGCCAATAGGTAGAATTATCGTATAAGACGAATTAACATATACTGTTCCGAATTAGTATGTAATATATATGAAAAGTCAGATGTTCAGAAACATTTTCTGAAATGAATATAGATTCATTAAAAATAAATAAAGATTCATGTTAAAAGATAAACTATTTCATTGAAACTGTAGATTCAGATGTATTCCTATAGCTTGTATGGTTAACGTATATTTAAACAGAAAGAATCAAAGAATCAAACTTGATAGTTTTATTAAAATTAGAAGAACACATGTAAATAATAACACAAAGAACATACATATATAAAAATGAAAACAAACCTATTTACAAACTAAACACACAAAAAGTAAAATTAAACAGAACAAAACTAAATAAACTAAATTTTCATCTCGTTGAATTGGGATTTGCGTAGCCCGATAAAGATCAATCTTCGCTTGCACGAAGATCTGTCTTTTGTCAAAAGAAAGAACTCATGGGCCAACTCATATGGTGTGCAGCAGTAATCTTCTTGGAAGATTAATGCTTGGAAATCATGGTTCTAAAAGAAGAAAAAGTTTCTGTAACTTTGTTTTTTTTATGTGTGCTAACTAAGAAGAAATCAGATTTTGTCTGATAGAGATGAATAGAAAATGTAAGCAACAAAAATCTGATCATTGCCAATTGTTTATAATGATGTGAAGAGGAATTAAAGTTTCTGTTGGTAACGAAAAGGTACAAATTCACACCATTTGAACATGAAGAAACATAATTTTTCAAAATGGTGTGGAACTGAGGAAGAAAGAGAAGATACATGTCTGATATAAACCCGTGTCGCGACCGTGAATGGCGATTCGCGGTCGCGGAAAAGTTTTTTTTTTTTTTTTTGTCTGAAGTTACAGAGAATTTTAAATTCTCGGCAGGGAATTTCAATTCTCGGTAAGTTCAGAAATAAAAATTTTTGTGCAAAACATTTAGAAAGATGATTTTAAAGAATTTTTATTGGATAAAACTTGTTTATACACAAATCAAACTTATGAAATAAAAATAAAACAAAAATAAATTTAACTAAAAATAAATAAACATAAAAATTATGAACAAGAGATAAGAAGTATGAAAATCTAAACGTAAAACTAAGCGAATTAATTTTCAAAGAACTTGTTCGCAAATTCAATTGCTTGAATTGGAGCTCTTTCTTATTCAAAATATTTTTATCAACTAAATACGAACTTGTTCATTTAAACTTACCTGGAAATAATTTCAAGTGGGAATTAAAAAGTAGAACTATACCCCCAACTTGAAATTAGTATTGTACATATATTTTTTTTCTCTTTTTTTTTAACATTTTTTTTAACATTTTTTTAAGCGCTTTCTTTTTTAGCGTTTTCTCAATTTAAGGATCTAATGATTTCGGTTGAATGCCCGAACTTCTAGTTCTGGCCACGAACAAAAAACTACGTACATTAACTGAAACTTTCAAAACTATATTGAAAGTATACAATTCCTTCCTGGCGGATAAGATAATTTCATCCTACTTCTGATATATCTTTCTTTGATTAGCTATTTCTTAGAGAGATAAATGTAGGTGTTTGTAAGGAAAGGATAAAAAGAGAAATTATTTGGGTTTATATAGGAATTGAATAAATTTCTTAACAAAGAGATATGATGTTTTGGTGAAGGACTAAGTGTATAGAAAAGAGGTAAAGGTTTCTGGGAAGATTTTTTTTTCTGGAAAAAATTATCTGTCTTGTTCCTGATACTGCAGTTGCGGAACCCGATATGCAATTTGAAAAATTTCCATTCCCTTCTGATGTATTTGCTAGCCGAATTTCTTTTCTGTAGACTCCTTCTGTGAATTTCATTGATAATCAAATCTCCAAGTTATCTTTGAAAAAACTTGAATTTTTTATCTGCAAACATCTAATTGCAAACGTTAAATAACAACGGGGATTTAGTCCTAGTGACCATCCTCAATAAATAATAAAACTATAAATATAAATAAAAATGAATAAATAAATATATTATAAACCAAGGTTCGAAATAACACGAAAAACATAAATTTTTGTTAAAAATTTGGCGTTCCCCGGCAACGGCGCCAAAAACTTGTTGGGCGATTTCCGCAAGTGCACGGTATACGCTTGTAGTAATAAAAGATATCGATCCCACAGGGAACGTTTTTCGAACAAAACTTATTTATAATCGGTTAAATTTACTTTTAGGTTTATAATATGGAAAAATCGTTTAATCGGTTTTGGTTTTGAAATTGCTAGAATAAGAATTAGATTAGAATATGAAGATGTTAGAAAATATCTGATTTAAGATTGAATTTGCAAAACAGGAACGTTTTAGTACTTTAGAAAAGTAAACAGGTATATTTGTTTGCATTAAGCAAAGAAACAACTTTAAACTTTGTACGAATTATAAAGATGAAATAAATGACAGAACCTCTAATTAATTGGCTTTGAACGCGACAAAACCCTTATCCGGGATAATTGCCCTTAACCAAATTAAAACTCTACCGAGATGATAATTTGCCTAAGTGTTCAACAAAGTTTCCTTGTAAAGATTTGAATTAAATACGTTTTAATGAAAACACCAGCATCAATCCACTTCGGCTCATTTACCAAAGTGCTGCATAAGAATCTATCGAATAGAACAGACTTTATTAGATGAAATATAAATTGATACAAGTTTACAGAGAACATGGAGCATTGAATTCTTCGACGGCGTGCAAGTGAACGGGTTGTCAATCCTTTCCTTGGGTTTCGTTCGAGTTTGTCAGGCTCAGGGGCGAATCCTCTACTCAATCTTCTCGCTGAATCTTCGTAATAGAGACTGGGTTGGTCTACTACCAAAATGAAAACTAAACTGGAACAATGTCTAAACGCTACTGAATTTGTTATTATTGAATAAACAATGTGTGTACAGCATATTGCTTTGAACAGAAATGAAATCTAATCTCTGACTCATTTCTGAGTCAGAGTTTTTGCATAAACTCTGCACTAATCTAACTCTCTCAATATTCATTCAACTCTTAATCAACTCTTTATTTATAGATGTTGAAGAGTCGTGATTGAAGTGTCGTGTCCGTTGTGAAGAGACGTATCCATTATGAAGAGACGTATCCGTTGTGAAAGGACGTCTTTATCCACCAAAACGAACGCGTTTCTTGGAATTAAACATATGTTCATTGTACTTGGCAGAATTTCTGCTCTTACCGAGAATGGAAATTCTCTGCCGAGAATGAGGAAGTGATTTTTCAGCCTTCGGACGAAAGGGGGAAGGTGACTGGCGACGCGTGTCGCCACCGAGAATTTTGAGATTCTCGGTCGCGGCCCCCAAATTCTCTACCGAGAATTTTGGATTCCTTGCCGAGAATGTACATTTTTCTCTGTTTCTGACTTCGTCTTTGTCCTCGTTTTGGTGTAATTAATCTTTGTTGTTTTTGACTCCTTTTGTAAGGTTTTTCTTCTATTTTTAAGCTCTTTTCGTTCCTATTTGGATTTTACCAAATATTTATGTACCTTGCAAGAAAGAAACATATTCAAGAGTAAAAGCTTTCCAAACAGTTATAAATAGTATAAATTCGTAGCAATATTGATGTAATTATCGATGATATTTTAGGTATATTTTGGGCTTAACAGCTACATTGCTGAGGTACCTCCTGAGTTGATTTCTTGTCATCAGGGTATTCTCAGCGGCATCAAGGATTGCACTCTCTAAGTGCCCTCTTGGAATCCTTATCTCTTTGGGTAGATTGATGTCTTGTGCTGCCTGTGTTTCAACAATCTCTGCAGGTGAAGACTGGTCAGTGAAAACAATGTTTGGTTCACTTTTACCTTTAGTCAGCCCTTGAGGAAATGACTCAGCGGCTGTATCTTGATCAGCGGGTGCTGAGTGTGGATCATCCTCGGTCAGCGGCAGATGTCTTCCTGCAGGGTTAGTTTCGTCGAACTCAACATGTACTGACTCTTCTAAAACTTGAGTTCGTTTATTGAAAACTCTGTATGCTTTGCTGTTTGTTGAGTAGCCTAAAAAGATAGCTTCATCAGCTTTTGAGTCAAATTTAGCTAGGCTATCTTTAGTGTTTAAAATAAAACATTTACAGCCAAAGGCACAAAATTATCCAATGTTGGGCTTTCGTCCTTTCCAAAGCTCATAGGGGGTTTTCTTTAGTATAGGTCTAACAAGAGCCCTATTAAGAATGTAGCACGCTGTGTTAACAGCTTCTCCCCAAAAATACTTTGGAAGCCTATGCCCACTCAGCATTGTTCTGGCTATTTCAACCAATGTTCTGTTCTTCCTTTCAACAACCCCATTTTGTTGAGGCGTCCTAGGAGCAGAAAAATTATGGTCAATGCCGCTGGCTTCACAGAATTCAACAAACTGTTGGTTTTTGAATTCTCCACCATTATCACTTCGAATGTGAGCCAATTTTAGGTCTTTGTCATTTTCAAGTTTTCTAACCAAGTTTGAAAATGTCTCAAAGGTCTCATCCTTGCTACTCAGCAAGATGACCCAAGTGTACCGAGAGAAGTCATCTACAATGACCAAGGAAAATCTTCTTCCACCCAGACTCAGCGACTGGACTGAACTGGACCGAAGAGATCCAAGTGTAGTAATTCTAACGGACGCTTAGTTGAGACAATGTTTTTGCTATGAAAAGATTGTTTGGTTTGTTTTCCAGCTTGGCAAGCGTGGCATAATTGATCTTTTTCAAATCTAAGTTCAGGCAGTCCCTCAACCAATTGCTTTCTTGCTAATTTGGCCAGGAGGTCCATGCTTACATGACCAAGTCTCCTGTGCCATAGCCATGAATTTTCTTCCTTTGAAACTAAGCATACAGTTTTTGAAAACTTTTTCTCTAAGTCTAGCATAAAGACATTATCAATCCGAGGGGCAGTTAAAATTAACTCATTTGTTTTTCCCTCGTATATTTTACATCCAGTAGCATCAAATATAACTTTTCTCCCATTATCACATAGCTGAGCTACGCTGAGTAAGTTATATTTGAGTCCGCTGACTAGGGAGACTGACTCAATAGTAGGATTACCTCCGATGGTTCCTGACCCTACTATCTTACCCTTTTTGTTGTCTCCAAAACTTACGCTTCCTCCTCGTTTACGCTCAAATGTGATGAACTGAGTTTCATCACCAGTCATGTGCCTCGAGCATGCGCTGTCAATATACCACATCTTTGACTTCTCAGCACACCTCAGGCTTACCTGCATTGTAACTAGTTACTTTTAGGTACCCAATTCTTTTTGGGTCCTTGCTTGTTAGGTTCAACAGGTAAAGCATCATATTTTATTTTATGGCGGCATACATGGACAGTATGTCCATTCTTTCCACAGAAGTCACAGCTGACCTTCCGTTTAGGATTTTTCACTGACTGGTCAGCACCCCAGTGCTGAGCGTGCCAGCACACCTTAGTGGTGTATCCTTTCTTCCCACAGAAGTCACACTGGACATTTAGCTGGGGATTCCATCTCTGCTGACCAGTACTTCGGTACTGAGCATTCAGAGGAATATTCCTTTTATTTTGAACCTTTAGTTGGTTCTGGATATTTGTGACGTCCTTTCTCAGTTTCTTTGAATCTGATTGGACTTCAGAGACAGACTCATGTATGATTTTCATGTTATCATGCAAAGTTGAGTTGTCCTGAAGAAGGTATCTGAGGTCACTTAGCTTGACCTCTTCAACCTCGTCACAGCGCCTGCTGAGTGCTCTAATTTTCTTATTACACTTTTTGACAAGTGTATAGAGATCACTCAGAGCATTACCCATTTCGTTTCTGAGCTGGGAAAGTGATATTATGTCATTTGATTGCTCCTCATCGTCAGATGCAACGGAGGGGTCAGCATGCTCAGAGACGCACAGCTCAGCAAGTTCGTCAGCCATGAAGCATATCTTCGCTGACTCGGTGGCCTCAGCTTCTGTTGATGAAGACTCATCACTGTCACTCCATGTAGCCACCATTGCCTTTTTGCCGTTCTTCTTATCTTTCCTCAGCGTGGGGCAGCTTGACTTTATATGGCCAGTTTGATGACATTCAAAGCATGTAATGGGCTTTGAGTTGTCTTTCTTGTATTTGCTGTCGCTGGACTCAGCTTTATACTTATCAAACTTTCTGTAAGGCTTCTTAGAATATTTGTCATTTTTCCTGAACAGCATTTTCATCTTCCTTGTGAACATAGCCATCTCTTCATCATCTGTTGAGCTCCCATCAGTGGAGTCAGCTTTCATGACAAGAGATTTCTGCTTCTTGTCTTCAGACTTTTCCTTCACCTCAAAGTTTTTCATTGATATCTCATGGGTCAGCAACGAGCCGATGAGTTCGTCATATTTGTAGGTGGTTAAGTCCTGAGCTTCCTCAACAGCGGTCTTCTTTGCTTGCCAGTCTTTAGGAAGACTCCTGAGTTTCTTTTTGACTTGTTCTTCCTCAGTGAAGATCTTCCCAAGTCTCTTGAGCTCATTGATGATGTTGGTAAACCTTGCATTCATGTCAGATATACCCTCATCATTGTTCATTTCGAACAGCTCGTACAGTCTCATCTGCTGGTTCACCTTGGATTTCTTTACTTTATTGGTTCCCTCGTAGGTGACCTCCAGCTTTTTCCAGATCTCTTGCGCCGACTCACAACCTGAGATTTTATTATATTCTGCAGCATCGAGCGCACAGTGAAGCATATTTATAGCCGAAGCATGATTTTGTAGCTTCTTGAGATCATCCTCTGTCCATTTGGCCTCAGCTTTAACAACTGTTTGGCCAGCCACAACTTCGACAGGTACAAATGGGCCTTGGACTATGGATAGCCAGGCACTCATGTTTGTAGCCTGAATGAAATTTTTCATCCTATTCTTCCAGAAGGTATAGTTAGACCCGAAGAATAGGGGAGGCCGAGTAATGGATAGCCCCTCATGTAAGATCTGAGTTGTTTGGTTTCCTGGGAGAAACCGAGTGCTATTTTCGCCCATAGTGGGGGATCAGCTCAAGGTGGTTAAACCTTTTGCAGTGAGCTTTTAAGCTCTGATACCACTTGTTGGTCCCTTATAACGTTACAAGTATAGTTCCAAGGGGGGGTTAGGAACTATTTAAAAATTTTAAGCTAGGGCAGACTTCTTTTTCGTGAGAAAAAGGTTTGGACAGTGGCGCTGAGTGAATAGCAAGATACTGGCTTAGTCAACTAGTGACTAGGTCAGTTTCTTTACTTGAGTCAGGATATAGCACTTGGAGTCTATTCCTGAGCTCAGATATTCAATGCCAACTCAGCTTGACCTCTTTACTTGGTCAGTTTTTGTTTAAGCAAGCAATAAATATATAAAGGAGTTTAAGGTTAGAAATATGTTACTCAGCAGATTTATCCAGGTTCGGCCTCCAAGCCTACGTCCTGTCCCCGGAACACGTTCCGAGATTTCGAATTCTCTACTGAGCTCTTTAACGATAGAGCATCAAACCTTTTACAATCTTAGCAACTGAGTATAACAAGAGTACCTTCCTCTATACCTCTACTCAATCCTAATCTCTCGCTGAGTACTATAACCGAGTACTCAGCCTCTCATTTCTAATCTCTAGAAATGATAAGTGTTTGTCCTAAACAATGATTGCTAAGACACCTTAGATGATTGAATAATCACTCTAGACTTTTACACAAAAGATATGAAATTTAGTGTAGGATTGCTTTACTTTTTGCTTGCAGAACTTTGCATAGAAATTTGGTCAGCGTAATGGCTTGATCAAGTTCTATGTCGAATGAAGCAACTGATGGCACTATTTATAGAGACGTCTGAGGTGTCGGTCATTTCGAATTTTGAAATAACCGTTGGAGGGAAACGGCTTCCTGTCGTTGTCATCCTGACTTGCTCAGAGCTCTCGGCCAATCAGATTTGAGTATCTTCTGTCCTCGGTCAGCTTTTGGTCAGCTCGGCAGAGTGTCTCTCCATTTATGGTAATGTCAACTAGACAGCATACCGTGTCTTCTGAACTTTACCCAAAGTGGAAATACTTTGTCTGGAAGTTGTTCTTAGTCAGCTGCTGTTTTGTACTATTTGTCGAATCAACTCAGCAGCTTCATCCCGAAGTTGTTCCCTAAAGGTCTTCTAGATCCTTCTTCTGCTGAGTTGCGTTTTGTCCACAACGACAACGTTTTGACATACGCGGGCCGAGTTGCCTTAATCTGTTTGACTTGGGCTTTGACTTCCGAATTGGGCTTGGGCCTTTTAAACTTTGTATCTTATAAACAATTTAACTCAACATTGAACAGACACATTAGTAGTGTAAATCAAAGCATTTAAACTTAGTGTGTTTAGAATATGTTTTTAATTATACTTAAACAATTTTGTCAAATCAAAATTATGTGGAAAGGTGTTTCAACAAAGCCCAGTCCAAGGATGACCCGCCATATTAAACCTTTATACGTCAAGGCTCACGTAGATGGCAAACCAATCTCCAGAGTGCTCATCGACAATGGATCAGCCGTTAACATCATGCCGATGAAGATGGTCCTAGCCTTAGGAAAATCGGAGGAAGATATAATCTCGTCAGAGGTGTCAGTTTCAGCCTTCACGGGAGAAATTGCGAAGACATATGGTGTCCTGCCTTTGGAGCTCACCGTTGGCTCTCACACCGCCATGGCTGCTTTCTTCGTGGTAAATTCAACTGCGAGCTATCAGGCGCTTTTAGGGAGAGATTGGATTCATTCCAACTCGTGCATCCCCTCATCATTACACCAACTCCTTCTATTTTGGAAGGGAGACGAGGCGGAAGTTGTTCGGGCTAATGAGAAGCCATTCGAAGCTTACTCCGATGTGGTCGAAGCTAGACTCTACGAGGAATCTGTTGGCCCAATCCGAGTTGGGTCCAATCACAAAGAGCAATCATGTGGCGAAGAGATTAAGAACATCCTAAAGCCAACGGCAATCGTGCCTCGCCGAAGGCCAGTCCGTAATGAACCGATTATTGAAGAAATTCCATGATTAACACAAAATCGGGAAAAGAAGCGGTAGCTTCAGCCGCTATATCAAAACTGAATGCCCAACAACTAGCGGAGAAACTGTACCAAGAAAAAAACATGAGGGTCTCAGAAGTCAAAACCCCCAAAGGAATAACAGAACTGAATCCTCAAGGAGAAGAAATCCAACTACAAGATCTGAAGAGGGCAAACCCAAAGTTAGAAGATGAAGGTTCCATGGCAGTCGATCCTTTGGACGAAGTAAATCTAGGAACAGAAGAGGAACCTCGGGTTACATTTGTCAGTAGCCTACTACGTCCAACGTTGAAAGAGGCCATTATCAGTTTGCTTCAGGAGTTCAAAGACTGTTTCGCTTGGAATTATGATGAAATGCCCGGGTTGAGCAAAGACGTTGTGGAACATAGATTGCCAATCAAACCTGAATTCAAACCCTTCAAGCAACCAACAAGGAGAATGAGCAAAGAAGTGGAAGGCAAGGTGAAGGAGGAGATAGAAAAACTTTTCAAGGCTAAGTTCATCAGACCAGCAAAGTATGCTGTATGGCTATCTAACGTCGTGCCCGTAGTGAAAAAGAATGGTAAAATACGGGTATGCGTAGATTTCCGCGATCTAAATTTAGCCACGCCAAAAGACATCTATGTGATGCCTATAGCCGACATGTTAGTAGATGCTGTGTCTAAAAATGAATTAATATCTCTGTGTGATTGCTATGCGGGATATAACCAAATCCCCATTGCCGAAGAAGACATTGCAAAAACGGCATTTCGATGCCCAGGGTCAATCGGCACGTTCGAATGGGTCGTCATGCCATTCGGTTTAAAGAATGCCGGCGCCACATACCAAAGAGTAATGAATGCATTTTTCACGATTTACTCGGCACCTCTATGGAGGTATACGTAGACGACATCGTTATCAAGTCCAAACGAGAAATGGAGCATGTCGACCATTTGAGGAAAAGCTTCGAACGAATGCGAAAGTATAACCTAAAGCTCAACCCTCTGAAGTGCGCCTTCGGGGTCAAAGCAGGGAACTTTCTCGGATTCTTAGTCCGCCAAAGAGGAATCGAGATCGACGACAATAAGGCAAAAGCAATCAAAGAAGCACAACCTCCGAAGAATAAAAAAGAGTTACAACGATTCTTGGGTCAAGTAAACTATTTGAGACGATTCATATCCAACTTGGATGGAAAGTCCATAGCATTCTCAAATCTGTTGAGGCACAAAGATGAAGAAAGCTTCAAATGGGACGACAAGCATCAAGCGGCGTTTGAGGAGATCAAAACTTACCTGAGTAATCCACCTGTTTTGATGCCACCAAGAGAGGGCACTCCACTCAAGCTCTATATATCAGCAACCGACGAGTCAATTGGGTGTCTACTCGCCCAAGATAATGCAAACCGCCATGAACAAGCCATCTACTACCTAAGCCGAATGTTGTTATCAGTAGAGACAAGATATAGTCCAGTTGAGAAAACGTGCTTAGCCCTCTATTTCGCTTGCACGAAGTTGAGGCATTACTTGCTCAAAGCAAGAGTTTACGTGATCGCCAGCACAGACTTGATCAAGTACATGCTAAACCAGCCCATCCTCTCGGGAAGAATAGGGAAATGGTCACTAGCATTGGCCGAGTTCACCTTGACATATCTCCCGCAATCCTCAGTAAAGGGGAAAGCAATCGCAGATTTTGTAGCCGATCACCCAACCAGTTTCCAATATCCCGAAGAGGCGGAACTTCCAATCTATCTAACACATAAAGAGCCTTGGCAGTTAAAGTTCGATGGTTCGAGCACAGACAGCTCCAACGGAGCAGGAGTAATCATCACAGCCCCATCCGGGACTAAGACGATATTAGCTGTAAACTTGGATTTCGAATGCACGAACAATCAAGCTGAGTATGAAGCTCTGATCATTGGTTTGGAAATCTTGATCGACCTAGGAGCAAAAGAAGTCAAGATTTTCGGAGATTCACAATTGGTCATCCGGCACCTAACAGGAGAATACAAATGCTCAAGTTTATCTCTGTTACCTTATTTCGCATTTGCAATCCAACTTCTGGAAATGTTTGACGAGGTCAGTTTGGAGCATATTCCAAGAAATGACAATTGGGAGGCTGACGAGTTATCCCAAATCGCTTCTGGAATGAAGATCTCTAAAGAGACAACATACAAAGTCGTCATCATCAGAAGACAGGGTCATCCTTCCGTGGCGGATAGAGGTGTCCAGTTCGAATCATTCGACATCGATATCAATTTAGCTCAGGATTGGAGGAAACCGTTCATCGAGTACCTCAATGACCCATCCAAAAAAGTAAAATATTCACTAAGCATTCAATCTCGAAATTACATGTTGATGGCAGGTGATTTGTACCGTAAGAGCTACGACGGAATGCTACTTAAATGCCTCGGCTTCCCAAAAGCAATGGAGGTCATGAAGCAAGTCCATGAAGGCATATGCGGAGCTCACCAGTCGGGAAGGAGAATGCGGTGGCTTATTAATCGTCATGGGTACTTCTGGCCCACGATCCTACGAGATTGCATCACATATGCGAAGGGTTGCAAGAAATGCCAATTGTATGGCCAAGTCCAACGGGTGCCCTCAGAAGAATTACACTCAGTTGTGAAACCATGGCCTTTTAGAGGATGGGCTATCGATCTAATTGGGAAAATATTTCCAGCTTCATCAAAAGGCCATTGCTTCATCATAGTTGCCACAGATTACTTTTCCAAGTGGGTAGAAGCAGCACCAATGAAGCAAGTCGGCCAAGCACAAGTAATCCAGTTCATCAAAGAGAACTTAATTCATAGATTCGGAATTCCAGAATCCATTACCACGGATCAAGGAACCATGTTCGCAGGCGAAGATATGAATGAGTTCGCAGAAGAGTACGGGATTAAATTGATTCATTCCACTCCATTTTATGCACAAGCGAATGGTCAAGCCGAGGCATCCAACAAGATCCTGATCCAAATCTTGGAGAAGATGTTAGAAGACAATCCTAGGGAGTGGCATAAAGTTCTCTTAGAAACACTTTGGGCCATGCGAACATCTAAGACACGAGCGACTGGAGTGAGCCCGTTTTTCCTAACGTTTGGTCATGATACAGTAATACCATTAGAAGTCATCGTGCCTTCATTGCGAGTAATGCGTCAGAATGACTTGGAGCCGGACAATTATGTGCAAGCCATGGCCATGGAACTAGAAGATTTGGACTACGAAAGGCAGAAAGCGCTCGATTGCATGATGATCCAAAAGAAGAAAGTGGAAGACGTGTACAACAAGAAAGTGAAAAAGAAAAGCTTCAGAGAAGGCGAGCTAGTATGGAAGCTAATCCTACCAATCGGGACGAAGGACCGTGAGCTTGGGAAGTGGTCGCCCA
This sequence comes from Euphorbia lathyris, assembly GCF_963576675.1. NCBI lineage: Eukaryota > Viridiplantae > Streptophyta > Magnoliopsida > Malpighiales > Euphorbiaceae > Euphorbia > Euphorbia lathyris. The sequence continues at coordinate 97,818,816 of NC_088910.1, forward strand.
ACTGGGAAGGACCATTTCAAATCCACAAGGTGCTTCCCGGGAACGCGTATTGGTTGAAGAGTTTGGGTGGAGAACCACATAGGAGATACATCAACGGCAAATATTTGAAGAAATATGTTCAAAGTATGTGGGACGTAATTAACGTAGGAACCGATGAGAACGTCTTACACCGCACGGAGCGTAACTTATAACACGCGGAGCAGCCAGCCCACGAGATGTAGAGGAAGCTACTGCCGGAGGACAGCTCGAAGCTCAAAACACGCAGAGCGCTCCTCCTATACGCAGGGCGTAGATCAGACACGCGTAGAAATCATACTCCAGAAGCTCGACTACGCGCGGCGTAACTCCAGAAATGCCCCGCGTAAAACTCATCAATAAAGACGCTCCAGGTTCAGGAACTTAAATACGCGGGGCGCTCCTCCAACACGCAGGGCGTAGATCAGGCACGCGTAGAAATCATACTCCAGAGGCTCGACTACGCGCAGCGTAACACTAGAGACGCCACGCGTAATCATCATCAACGAGACGCTCCAGGATCAGAGGCTCCTGCACGCGGGGCGTAGCCAGACTTACGCGGGGCGTGCTGTCTATCTCGGCACTAACGGTAAGTATTTGGAGAAATGTTTTTTCGAAATATGTGGGATGTAATTAACGTAGGAACTTAACCAATAAATCATTTCAATTTTCAACCAATGCCTGCGTTTCTCCTTGTATCCTATGCATTTTCGATTATTTCACACGTACCATATGTTTCGGACATAAAAATAGATAAATTAGCAAATGATCAGGCGGCAATTAGCTCATAAAACAATGTCCATTTGTGCTACATAACTAAATAAATGAAAGAATGAGCGTACATGGTCACAAACTCAAAACAAATAAGGAAAGTACAGGCAACCCGTGAACGTACCTCACGGAAACAAACAAAAACCAGGCTTTGGGTATTTCGCCCAAGATTCACAAAGTTTGGAGGCAGCCTCTTTGTGTTGCTCGCTCTGTCGGTGCCATTCCAACATCTCGTCATAATGATTGGCCAATCGATCTTTCTCACGGCCCAGCTCTTCCTCCATCCGCGGGAAACAAGCTCTAAACCCGGAACTAGCTCTAACCATTTCCTCTTTAGACGCTCGAGCTTCAGCCACCTCCTTCTCTAATACCAAAAGACGCTCCTCTACAGCCGCAATTTTGGCTAACCGTTGCCTATCCGCTTCTTCAGCGTCAACCAAAGCATTAAATTTCTTGCTATAGGACTCAAGCTCCGCCATGTTTGATCTAACCCGAGCTGCAAGACCCGCTGCCAAGTTTTTCTCAGTAACATAGGACTGATATCAAAACAACACATGGTTCTTGGCAGATTTCAACGGCTCAGTCTTGAAAGGATGAGCACACGCACCCATCATGAGATCAAAATTAGTCATTTCCCTTTCAATATGGGTGGGAGTCCAGGAGTCAAGAGGAGAAGCGACGAGCTTACTAAGATTGGCACGAGCGTCACTCAACGAGTCATCACTAGGCAAGGATGAATCAGCTGCGGCAGTAGACGGTCCTTTCAAAAATGAAAAATCCAAGCCGGCAAAAGGATTATCAGCTTTAAGACCGATGGGGACCAACAAAGGACGCACAAGAGCTGATTCCTGCCATATTTCAGCAACCCAATCAATCAATCTAAACAATTTATCTCAAGCATGGTTCATAAATAACAGATTAACAGGAACATACAAACCTGAGACAATGGTGCAAGAACCAGTCGGTTCAGGGAAGATGCGGAAGGAAGATGGTTTCGTGCCGGAAGTTGCAATGGAGTCATAGCCACCTCAGTCGAGTCCTCACCAAGGGACAAGGTGCCAAGCGAAGACGTCAAGTTCCAACGTTCCCCCAGTTGATCCAGCGTTTCATTCTCAAAACCAAAGTATAGGCCTTCGTCGGAGTCCTCTTCTTCCATTTGTCTCACGGAAGGCCCTGCAGCAGTAGCCACCCGCTCTCCCTCGTCCATCATGACTGCCTTTCCTTTTCCCTTGTCGTTAATGCTAAACACATTCTGGGCTAGGAAAGTCAGATTGTTGTCCTTCCCTGAGCTACCGCTTGAATCTAAAATATATATATATATATATATATATATATATATATATATATATATAAAACAAAAAAAATTAAATAATATAAGATAAAAAATATATAACTAAATAAAGCAAAATAACTTACCAACAGGTGGGATGCAATGTTGAAAAATGGTCTCCCACCAAGCATCAAACGAAGGTTGATCTGATCCAAGAAGAAGTGGTCCCTGATCATATCCTGCATCCAGAACTGTAGCGGCTATATCTTCATCACTGGCCCCACACCGATGAGAAGAGGTAGGAAATGGGAGTTGCCCCGGGATAGATTGGAAAAAGCCTAACTGACGTGCCCAAAGACAAGGTGCATACAAGGTCAAACCAGGGTTTGATGATCGAGAGATTCTGGTTCGGTTAACCCCATGGTGTAACCGACGTGTCGCACATACCGTCATCCACCATTCAGCACCTTCATGGGGGGCAGCAGACAAGTAAGAGAGAGCCCAAGATGGTAGACACGAGTTATCCTTTTCCCAAAAAAGAAACAGCTTGTTATGAGTAGATGACACCAAAGTACGAAGAAATCTCACAACTACACTAACAGCCAAACTCGAAGAGCTGTAGCAAAGGTCCACGCCAAGATGTCCCGAAGTCTCCATTGACGATGCGGTGGCCAAATGAGGAAAATAGACAAAAAGCCACAGCTGCAATAGCCACAAACCACCTTTAGGTTTTATGAATGGTCTATCCTCAACAGTAAGAGCTAGACGGTGGAATGTTGAGGCTAACAACATGGTTCCAAGAGCTAAACGACGGCCCGAAGCCAGAGCCTTAGCGATGATCAATATTTCTGCAGTAGGTCTGAGGCCTAACGGCTCGAAGATATAATTGCTGAGCATCATCCACAGAAAATGCACATGATCCTCGTTATCCAACTCTCTCTTATCCAATTTCATTCTGATCATTTGGACATACGTCCCGGCCTCTTTGAATAAGATAGCCTTCACTTCAGGGAACGCATTTGTCTCGACACAACTCGGGACTTCCTCCCCGATAATAGGCAGCCCCGTCAAAGCAACTACATCACGTAAAGTGATAGACATGGGACCCAACGGAAGGATCAGCGAGTTACATACCGGCGACCAATAGTTCAGCACCCCCTCAAGCACATTCACACAAGGAGTAATTTCATGACGGGTCAAACGAACAAAATCCCTAATGCCAACCTGGTCCCAAACACTCGCATATCTCGGCTCTAAGCGATCTATAAGGTCATTCCATCCAATGTAACAGCGAGGGAATATCAGCCCTTTCTTACTTGCAGGGAATTGATAAGTTTTCCTATGAAGAGCCAATTCAGTAGAACTACTCATGGGATAAGGGGGCAAAGGGGAATTATTCGCAGCAACAGGGCTAATGGTAAAGACACTATCCTGAAATTGAAGTATAAATACGATAAATTAAAGCCTATGGATGCTACCTTCAAATACATGATCAGGAAATTGCAAAATTCATTGAAAATTACCTCATGCAAGCCAAGAGTTATGCTCAGGCGAGAATCAGCACGAATGGTGTCAGAATATGAACACGCAGCTGAGACAGACAAATACAAAATTTCAGCAATACAATCTCACTCACATGTGGTAGTTCTAAAATTCTTACATTGAATTCCAATTCAATTTATCAGTTTTTCAATGAATATAATTCTACATATACAAAAGCAAAAGAAAATCAACAAAGAAAGAAAATAGAGAAGGAAAATAGTTTGCATACCCATGTTTGAAAAGATTGAGAGCTTGATTCTGAATGCTTGTTGAGCTTTGGGAAAAGAAAATGGCAGAAACAAAAATAACAAAAGAGGAAGAAGAGTTGTAGATTGATTGAGATAGAGAGTTCCTAGGAATTCAAATTCTAAAAATCCTGCAGGATTCTTTCTCTATTATCTTGATTATAAAAAAAAAAGAGAAAAAGATATTTCATAAAACTTCTTTTATGCATAAATTTTATTTTTGCTATTTCATTTATGCACAAAAGAGGGGGGCAATTGTTGGCCCAAAATAAAATAAATTTTATTTTATGTATATAGAATACTTGGGTTTTGATTTTAGGATATAGTTTGTATTTTATCTAGAAAATAATAAAATAAAATAAAAAATACATTCGTAAACTCACCTCAAACACGCGGAGCGTACTTTCCTATACGCGAAGCGTATACCAGCCATCCGAAGACGTTCCGCTTCAGAGACTCCACTACGCGGGGCGTACCTCGCTATACGCCACGCGTAAAATGCATCAACAAGGCGCTTCAGGATCAGGAGCACAAACACGCGGGGCGTACATTTCCATACGCGGAGCGTATACCGCGCATCCGAAGACGTTCCGCTTTAGAGACTCGTTTACGCGGGACGTACCTCCCTATACGCCACGCGTAAACGTCATCGACAAGACGCACCAAGTTCACGAGCCGCACTAGGCAGGGCGTAGCCAGACATACGCGAGGCGTGCTCTCTCTCTCAGCAAGCAGTTAATGGCAGTTAAAGGAAGTTGAGGTAGTTGATGAGGTGGCAAGTTAGTGGGAGAGAATTTCAAGGGGTAGTTGATGAACAATTACCAAAATGCCACTGAACAATTACCAAAACGCCATTCTAAAAAACTATAAATAGACCCCCTCCCCTTCATAAAAAATCACTCATTCAACACACAAAACCCCCTCTCAAAGCTCCAATGCTTAGTCTCTAGTTTCTTTTGTTCTTAGTTCTTCAAGTTCTTCCTTTCGTTCTTCATTTCTCTTAGTTTCAATTCCTTCTTTAGCTCTCCTTTAGCCTCAATTCAATTCCAATAGCCTCTTTTCAAGTTTTTCAATTCAATTTAGCATTCCTAAGCTCTTAATTTGCTCAATTCTTAGCTAGAACTCTGTTTCCAAATTAATTTTCCAGATTCGTCCATTTATTTTCAAAGCCCGATTTTGTCCATTTAAATTCATTTTCTGCTTTCAATCCCTTTGACAAAGTTGTTCCTGACGTCCTGAAGTTCGATCTAGTGTATTTATTTTCCCAATTCCGTGCCCAGAAACCATAGTTACAAGCCAATCTTTATAGCTCAAATTCTTTTAGATACTCTGTTTCCAGAATTTCCCAGATTCGTCCAGTTATTTTCAACTCTCAATTTCTCCCTTTTAAAGTTCGTTTTAGCCTTAGATCCCTTATAGAAGTTTGTTCCTGGCATTCCGAAGTTAAATTTAGACTATTTAATTGTTCGATTCCGAGTTCTTAAGCACCCAATCGAGCTCCCCAAAGTTAAAGATTAAATCTGCCCCATTTGCCTACCACACGTTTCGACATTGCCAAAGATCACGTACCGTACGGGCCCGACCGGCTACAGCTCTCTGAGGACCTCGCACCAACACCAAAATTCAACATCAATTCGAGATAGCTATTGTGGCTCCGAGTTTGTTGTTGAATTTCAATTTATTTTATCGCATTTCAATTCTTTGTATTGATTTGTTTATTCTAATTCAATTGATTACCTATATGTTTAATATAGAGATTTCTCAATTGTAATTTATTTCATTTTAATGCTTACTTTGAACACATGTATTCAAACACTTATTCATATCAATAAATATCATTTTTCCCAAAATCTCGCGTCAATTTCGCACTTTAATTTGCTTTATTTTTCCGTCTTCAATTTGTACGCTTAGCTTAAATAAAAATAATCAATCTAGCAAAGTTTCTATAACGGCGCTAGAGACCCAAGAGGGACTTTTTCAATTCTTGCGTCCCTCGCCAATCGCTTCGATTTAGAATTCATGTCTTCGGCGCACAATTTCACAAACGTAACTGTTTTTCATAATTGAGAAATAATTTCTCTGGCACGCCCGCACCCTAACCACACGTGACAAGGTTGAAATTAGCATATTTCGAAAATATCGCTAACAAATAGTGATTCCATTACGACAAAAATGACATGACTAAGCAAACATGGTAATGAACCTCCATTGTAATGATCATTCCATTACGACGTCCATTACAGTGTACCAAACGGGACCTTAAAGTTTATATCTAATAACCCTAGATTTAACACAAACTAACCAAGTTGACTTGGTTATTTAGAGTACGTGTAAACACTACAGCTTCACTTAGACCTGTTGGCTCCGAAGAAAGAAATTGAAAAACTCTTCAACCTCTCAAACTTCAACCTACACCAACCCTGTTCCTCCTAGTTTTTTGGGCGAGAGAGCAGTAATTATCAACGATGAGAAGGGTATATATGTCAATGAAAGCTTAGCATCCATGGACTGGAAAAAACCAGTTAGGGGAATTAACATGGTATTAATTTCAGTGGTCATGAAAGAGATCCATGGCACAGTAGATACAATTTATGATAACCATCTTGTCATTAAAAGGAAACTAGAAGGGGATGATGAAGCAAGTAAGAGTAAGAAAGAAGTATGCAAAAACAAAGATAGATAGCTTGACCTGTCTGAATTGCTGAAAATATCCAGTTATAAATGGGTCCTATGGTGATCAATAGGACTATTGTGTAAGAATTGTCAAGGTATGGTGAACCCCAAAACCAAGGTTATAAAAAATGTTTGATGCTAGTCGGATGAGCATGACATTCGAGGATTAATCAGAGATTAGTCGATGATTAACCATATTTCTATTTTTGTATTTTTCATTTGTTAAAAAAAAATTATAATATAAATTCTATTTTAAAATATTTATTATACTATCTAAAAAATAATAATATAAAATAATTTAATATAAAAAATACGTATATTTGTAACATAAAAATGTGCAAACATCAATATTTCAACGACAATCTTATTGAAACAACTCAAACAAATAGAATATAATGTTCACAAGTAATATAATTCATGAAAAGCTATGAAATAATATTCTTAAAGTCTTAAACCATATCATGAAAATAAGTAGGAAACGCAGTTAAATGAAAATATTTAAAAATAATAAACACAATTCATGAATAACGATGCGACAAGGTTTGAAATTGAATTATAATAAAGCAAATAATAGAAAACTCTTTAAAAGCGGTGAAAAATCACTCAAAGAGTCAAAAAAAATGTCCAAAAGGAGTAATAAGAGAATATCGGGATGAGTTATCGATTTTGAACATCTAGATAAGATCTAAACAGTCCAGAAGACATTGTTTTTAACACTACCTATAACTTTCCACCACCTTAAAGAGATTATCAAATATCATTCTCTCATGTACTTTTTCTTAGTGAGACAGAAAAATAAAGAGCAAGAATGCTATATTTATTATCAGGGGCAAATTTAACATGATCTTGTTGGAAAATGAGAAGGAGGGTGGCATCGAGAAAATTTTTAGTGTTGATTTCAGGATGATAGATTTGGTTAATAAGTTGCAAGTTATTGATATAGGTTTCTCAAACTTTCTCTTCATTAAATGGAAGAGATCAACATGCTAATATAAAGCAGAGGGTGGGCCATTTTACAACATCAACTGAATGGTGCGTTTTGTTTGATAAAGCTCTACTATTACAATAACAACAAACCCTTCATTTTAAAATGATTCGGAGTCGGTTAACATGAACCATCATACGAAATCATAAAATCAAGTCGTGTCAGCAATATAAATTCTCTCTATCCACTCCGTCCTATCCACTCTTCCAAAGCCTACTTTGTGGTGCCTCATGATTCTCAGGATGCTTGTATGCCATAATAAAAAACAACAATTTATGCCATTAAAACAACCTATGTGCATAATTGGTTCCTTCTCTGGGTCGACTTGGTAGTTAATCGTTGAAAAAGAGTTGATTGAGAGTTTCATATCTTTGTCTTAATATTTTGGATAATCCTGCTGTTAATTCGCTTGCTACTGCTCAGTCATGATCATCGGTGGAGTTCTTTCCTTGATTTTTGTGCTAGTTTGTTTAATAAATTGATTTTTGTGCTAGTATTTCGGCATATGCCCCATGTTTTTCTTTTCTTTAATAAATTGGTTGGAATTAGAGGTGCTCCTTTAACTAAGCAGTCTACTTCTAGTAAACGTAATCTAATTAGATACTAGTAAACGTAGTCAAATGAAAGTTGAAGTAGAAAATAATTATGACAATGAGATGATAAATTTACCAATTGGGTCCGATATATCATTAAACATAAGCTCACAACTCAAACTTTGTAACCTTCCCATCCAAACTTAAACTAATTCAAAAATAAAGATGAAATCATAATGCATATTAGATACATATTGTTTCTACAAAATGCATTGACGATCCTTCAACTCCTAAACAATTTTTTTCCAGACATCTAAATTCAACCACACTTCTAATTAATAAACTATTTTTTCGATATATTAATTGCTGTAAATGTATGTAGTACAGTAAGACTTAATTATTGAACCGAGCTGGGAGGAGCTTTGGTCTGTTCATGCTCGGCTTTGCAGAAAATTAACGAGTTCAAACCGAGCTTAGTCTCTTCATGCTTGGCTCCGCAGAAAATTAACAAGTTTCAGCCGACCTTTGAGCTCTCAAAATCTTGTTCTCGAGCTATTCATGAGTAACTCGTTAATTCTGTTTATAAATGTTGCTTTGAAACATCTCATTAATTATGTTCACAAGCAAGCTCACGAGCCGTGAACAAATAAACAAATTGTCACCGCAAACAGTACATCTATTGTGTTCGCGAACGAGCTCACCTAATTAAATAATAGTTTTACTACTTAGTTTTGGAACTTACAAAACTATTTTAATTTTACATTTTCCCCTTTCAATAATAATAATAAAAATAGTATTATTATTTAAAAAAAAAATAGAACCGAACTTGTTCATGAATATTATAATTGAGTTTGTTCACGAACCTATAACTAAGCCTGTTCGCGAGCTTCCATCTGGAGTTTCGCCCTGCTCAACCTTGGCTCGTTTATAAATGGAACGGTCAAACTTTTATCGAACCAAATGTGAAACTGTTCATAAGCAGCTTGACTCACTTACATCTTGCACGTAAATGCTATTTGGACTTAAAGTGTAGGCTCAATCTACATGTACTTACTGAGCCTGTTCGCGAGCTTCCGGAGTTTCTCCATACTCAATCTCAGTTCGTTTACAAATTGAACCGAACACGGTCAAACTGTTATAGAACCAAATATGAAAGCGTTCATAAGCAGCTCGTCTCATTTACATCTTGGATGTAAATGCTATTTGTACTTAGAAGTGTAGGCTCAATCTGATAAGGATTGACTGATGGTCTTAGATTTGTTTTCAATATATCTTATTTACATTTCAACTACAGCGGGCACTTCTATTGACCTAAAACTTTCAGCAAGTTACTGTGGTTTGGAAATAGTTAGGCCATGTACTCTCATTTATCACATAATCTAACAAGTCTGGAAAATTTATCAAATGAAGAAGGGTAATATAGAGCTATAAAACATTCAAATTTTCTAACGTTTGAATAACATCAATGTCAAAAGAATCTTATCCTATATAATCATCAAAATCCAAAATCTCAACTCCATGTTTGATAATTTTGTAAGCAGAAATTCAAAAGTATTTGACACCCATGTCATGAAACTATTACTAAAAAGTTGAAACTGAGAGGTAACATCAAGAATAACTTTATTATCTTTGATAAAAACTCACACACCCAAATACCTCTTTGAATTTAAGAGAAATGAAGAAAAGAAAAGCATTTTGATTTAGGGACCTTCACTTTCCTGGCATGTATAAAAAGAACATATTTGCCGACCACTTTACATTAATAACTTCTCTTCCTATATATTCAGTTTAGGACCACGACTTTAAATCTTTCTTATTTTGTTTCAACTTTCAGAGTTGAGTGCCTCTTTTGACCACCTAAAGCTGCTCTTCCTTCCTTCCATTTACTTACTATATTTTCTTGGATCTCGTGTCCATTTTACACTTCTCTATTTTTATCTATCTATATATACAATTTCTTTTCAGCACACTTTAAGCAAAGAAAAAAAGGGTATCCTCCATCATTCCTCTTTATCTTCTCTAGGGTTTATATAACTATTTAACAAATTATTTCTAATTCAAATACATGTTTATTATAGTTTGTTCAGGTTTATAAGGGGACAAATAACTTTATTAATTGTGGTCATTAGCTGCACCGGAAACTGAAACAGAAACAAATGCAGAAAAACATTATTTAAAAGCTGGGAACCATGTAAATATTAAAAGTATAACAAGAAAAAAAATTGTATTTATACTCACAGATGATTGCAACAGTGACCAGAAAGCAGACATAATCAGAAATTGTGGAAAGAAATTATCATCAATTAAATTAAGAAGTTCTAGCTAAATAGCAAGTTTCAATTAGCTAGAATCATAGTTTGAATTGGAATTAAATTTTGTTTCGTCTCCTAAACTTGAAAAGCTTTTCCGATTTTCAATATCTAAACACACTCGGAAACGCGTTGTACTAGTTCCCAGGAGTTTTCGTTTCCCAAATGGATACTAAACACCGAAACATTACTAAAGAGGAGTTTCCGTGCAACATAATTAACCTTACCCTTAAGTAACCAAAAGTTTAAGCTGATACAAAAAGTTTAAAAAATAATATTTAGTATGTCTAATTAACACTCGGATCATTGCTAGCTATGATTCAACACCATACTGATTTATAACATAAAAAAGGAAGAAGAAAAGAAGAAGATGATGAAAAAAAAAAGCAAGGAATTAGGGAAGGAAATATATAATAAAACTCTCCTAGGAATTGATATAGACTTAAAAAATAAACATAAGATGGTAATATCTGTTACATAAAAAAAACATTTTTTAATCTAGACATACAAGTGTAACACTTAGGGACAAGTAGAAATCAATTACTAAATTGATATTTATAATTAATTAATTATGTGAAGTACCTTTTCCTCTTGATCAAGAGCTTTATTTCACCTGATAAATAAGCCTTGTATTCTATTCAAAATGATGTCATTTACAAGGAAAATCCTGGTCCTTATCAGCTGCCTGATCACTTCCTTCACTGTTGGAATTGAAAAGCCTAGGAGCTATATTAAAATGGAAACCTCTGGCGGCACTGCCTGAAGATTGATTCATAGAGTATGGATTTTGAGTAAAAGAATTTGGAAACAAGTTTTGAGTGCTTGAACTAAACATCTGATACTGGTTTATCTGTCTCGGATCAGTCTCCGCAGCAGAAGATGTAAGATTGGCAGGGAAATAAGGCTGTGGTACAAAAATCTGAGAGCCAGATGATAGAGACAACGCAGGAGGCAATGGAACAGCATTTAAGTTGTGTAAATCATGATCTGTTTGGGGGAAATTTGGATGGTCCATTTGAAAGAAGGAACCATATGGTGCTAATGTGTTGTTATTTATAAAACCTGATGATGAAGAATGAACTAATTGGCCTTCATTTCTTTCATGTTGATCATCATTTTCGGTTCTTTTAATCCAATTTTCTTTCTGATCATTCACACTAGTATGATCTCTTGCAACTTGTTTTGATTTATTCCTCAAAAGTGAGTCATTGCTCCAAAAATCTTGTCTGCTTAAACCCTCATGATCTTCCCAATTATTTATCTTGAACCCTTGCTTATTAGATTGGGAAATTGCAGCAATTTCATGAGCAGAATTTAGATGGTTGAGGGTGAAATTGAGCGGTGAGATTGGAAGTGGAGGAAGTTCATCAATTTCTTGCTTAGCAGCATTAAGCAACCAATCAACAACTTTGCTAGGTTGATTAAGACCAAGCCTGTCTTGAAGGTCATACAATTGAATAGCTGTAGGAACTGAAAGCCTAACTCTTCTGTCTCTTAATCCTCTTATAGTGCAAACCTTGCTATGCCTGTCTTTACCCCCAAAAGCACGAGAAACACGAACAATTCTTGGATCTTTCAATCTTAACCATGGTGATGCTGAGCTTGATGAAGCCTTGTTAATCTTTCCATCTTCCTCCTTCTTTGTTGGAGAATCCTCTTCCTTTGAAATATTAATCATCTTATGCCTCTCATTTTTGGTGCATATGTATCAAACTGAACCACAAGAATCATATCAGATATGCTTCTAATAAATCATAAACAGGATGAAATTATATAATCTTAACACTAGATCTATCCAAAAGCATGCTTAATGTTTAGTATTTTATGGGAAACTGAAGTTGAATTAGTAATAGATTCAAGAAACCATTGTGATAATCTCCAAATTGCAGTTCACCTTCTATTTTATGAAGGGGAAAACAACAAATTACATATAATCATAATCTCATAACTTAAAACAGTAGAATCATGCTATGCTGGTGAAATTTTGAGAAGAAATTCAAGTATATATGCATAAAACTAACTTGGACTTACATTAATAGTGAATAGAACCTGAAATTGAGTGAAAGAATTGAGCTAGAGCTGCATAGAAATAAGGAAGCTTTAATTGGAGGAGAATAAAGAGATAAGTGAAGTAGCTTCAGCATATAGAAGATGCCGGAATTGAACCGACCATGCTCCACAGGGAAGACGTAAAGGAAAAGCAATGGCATCTGTTGTGCCACGTGTGATGTCTATCAGTCAAATAAATGTGCTAGTCCATATCTTATCATTTCCTTTACCACGCATGTTCTGCAATCATTTTCTCAATCAATCTTAATTTCTTACTTCAATTTCAATAATTGTGCATAATACCAACACTTAGCTGATTAAGGCGGCTTGCTTAATTTATATGCCAACCTTCAATTAACTAAACCAAGTATGCAATAAAATGGTTGGATTTTGGGACCATATTTGGAAAAGGGGTAAAAGTAATGCTTTATCGACAACTATAAAAAAGTTTTCGTACAGAATCCTTGTCACATGGTCGAACAATGCATGCTTAATCTGGAGTAGAAACAGTCGATGTTAATGAATGATTATCAACTAAGAAAAAAGTTCATAATTCTCATTAAATCAGTTATAGTTCGTTTTCGTGTATTTGCTACTCAGATAACCATAGTAATTATAGAGTATTTAATACGTGCAACTAGTCCCAACTTCTGACAATTGTACACTTATTAGTAATAGGTCGATGTGCACGACCGCCCCCATTTCATAGACAGGTTATGCAACAAAGGGATCCTAGCCCAATCTCATACCCCTAGCTAGGTCATCCGGGATCAAAAAATACAATAACAGGCTCCGAGTCAATCCACGGACAGATTTGTGACCATTCACGTCCAACTGAGGCGGATCACTGGCCATCCGCTTCCCTCTCAACAATTTCAAGCACTCTTTAATCCTTTTTTTCAAAGTTTTTTCATTGGTTTGATCTAACAACTTATATTGAAAGGTAAAGCCAGCACCAAAAATGTCTCCCACAACCTTGAATCGTGTATATATATCATAGGTCCACTTAGTAGCGGATTTACACTCTCAATCACTTGGTATAAGAGATAATAACAAAAACTATTTTTGACAAATGAAACTTTTGATTAGTTCAATTAGTTTCTTGGCATATACTATATGAACAAACTAATTGACCTAACAACTTAAATTGATAGCTAAGATATAAGAATAACTTTTATTAGTGTCTTTGATAACAATCAACCCAAAATAGATTGAGAAATTAAAGAAAAGCAATATAAAAAAGAATCGGAGATGAGTTAAAAAGGAATGGCCTAAAATCAAGGTTTGAGTATGAAACATTAAGGCATAGCCTGTGATAAAATATTATAAGAAGATTGTAAAAAAAGCATGATTTCGACGTATGTATATATGGATGAAAATTACAGAAGAGAGTAGGTTAGGGACCAGCAATCTAAAATTGATTAAAAGAGGACCACGGTCGATGCATACTTTGATTTGATATATAAACATGGAGCAATTTGAAGTTTTTGAAACCTAACACCTCACACATCTATATCAAACATATGTGAGGAAGAGTTAATATTGCAGAAACCTGTATGCAATTTTATTAAAAAGCTTTTGCTTTCAGGTTGTACAATCATAAGGAATTTAGTCCCATCTGTGGATCCCAGTTTCCAAAACCCTAAATGCCTCTAACCACATCACAACCTACCTCTACCTCATGCCTTCTTTTCTATAAAACTTGCATTTCATTTTATATATACACACAGTATATTATATAGTGACGGATTCATAATTCACTGATAAAGGTGCTTTGTGGTGATCTGTCATGATTTATGGATGCTAAATTGATAGTTTTTGGAATTTTTTTACATAAAAAGAATAAAACTACATACACAATTTTCATTTAACTTTAGACGTTTTCCTGTCCAGTGGGTACTCAAACCCCCCTAGCTCCCCATACCATGTCATCAAGATCTTGGAATAATAATTTAATATCACGTCATATGTTTTAGGGTTTAAAGTTTATGTTTTTTCATAAAATTTTATATAAATAATTAAAAAAAAATAATTACTTAATTATAATATTTTATTAGTAAAGATGTAATGTGATATTAAATTATTGGCTCAACACATAGATAACGTGGTGCGCTGGGTGTATAAAATAGTTTCTTAATTATATGATTGGCGCACCATGTTATCTGTTCGCGAAGCCAATAGTTAGATGCCACGTTGCATCTCAATTAATAAAAAATTAATATTGTGCAATTAATTATATATTTTTTTAGTTAATTATTTATATAAAATTTTACTCTCTAAAAATAAACCCTAAATTATAAACAATAGACCCTAAAATATAGCAACATTAGACAAATTTGTTTCTGGGAATTTCTATTTATCGTGCATGATTCTTTCATTGCAGATTTTTTTTTTCCAAAGTTCTAAACTTTAGGTATGTATGAATATGTGAAGAGTTTGTCTTTTTTCATCTTCTTTGAATTGAAAAATGAAGAAATGTTGTGAAACCCTAAAATGTGTCATCTTTTTCTGTTTTTCTGAGATAAGTAAGAGAAAAGAGAAAAATATACTGTAAAGGTTTATTAGCTAGTCAGTAATTAATTGAAGTGCAGGTAATTACATCCAAATAAGAGACTTTCAGATTTTCTATGTTCAAATTTCCATTTTTAGTGAAACAAGAAATTTTTTTTTTTTTTCTTGAAACCCTAATAATACATCGAATTAAATGCAAGAAATAAAACCAAACAGCATCATCAGATCGATTATCAGAAAGTGAGTAGAAGAATTAAAATTGCAGTAAGGCTGAAAAAAGAAAGAAAAAATGAATCCCTATACTCTGACTTATGTATTAATTAATCAATGAGAGTCCAGAAAAGTTTCAGTTTTTTTTTTACTTAATTTGGATGGATCTGAAGAATTAGGATATATAAACAAGTTTACTTTTTAGGAGTAATATTAATAGAAAGAAAAGACAAAGGGTGAAAAGAAGAGACAAGAAGAGGAGAAAGAGACAGATGAGAAATACTTTTGATAACTTTCTGTCTGGCTGTGTAATAAACAAGCAGAAGCAGTAATGGTTGGCATCTCAAGAAAGAAAGAAGCAGTAGAAAAAGGTTTCTATTACAGTTCTGATAATCCAAAGGCCACCATTATTGCTAATTTAATGGTCCCCAGATTCCTCCTGACATTCACCTCTTCAATTACTTGAGACTTTTATTTCGTTTGCAGCTTTCTTCTTCCTCCATTTTATCTCCCAACCCTCCTCTTTTCTTGTTTTTAATCACCATTTTTACTTGTTCTATGGACATTATTTAGATATACTTGATTATTATGGTTTACAGGAAATATAGGGTTAAACTCCAATTTGGGGCTCACCTTCAGGTTAAAAACAACACCATTACGGCGCCATTTGCGCAATAATAGTGAATTACTAACGTTAATATTCTAAATCCGGGTGCCGGTTGAGGTTAAGTTACTTGTATAACTGATATAATCTATAGTGTTGAGGATAAAATTCTTGATCTTAAGCATAGTTGAGGATAAATATATTGACATTTAAATTTGCATAGTACTTTTATTATAGTTAAGTTATTTTTAGTTGGAGTTGGAAGGATTATAGTGTAAGTTTATATAATGATCAAATTAAGAGTTTATAGGTCAAATAAGAAAATTGGATGACATTATAAATTTTATTGACTTCTATATGTGTAAAGGTATCATTTGGAGTTTGAAGAAAAAAAAAACATTGATTATCGTAATTTAGGTAATATATATATTTCTTGACTATATGGTTTGAAGAAATCGATTGAAGTTTATTTGGTTGGACTAATGGTATATATGGCAGTGAGAAAAAAAAATAGCATAGTAGTTCAATTGAATTTAAAGAAACAAATGGAAATTATATAAGAGTGGTATAGATATTAAGATTTTATGAAATGAGTTTTATTGATAGGAAATTATATTATAATAATAAGGTTTATATTTGATTGATGATGATGATTGAAGATTATAATATGAATCATGATTGGAGTGAAAATTATAGATATAAATATTGTTATTATGATGAAATAAGATTATATATTGATGCAAATCATCGATTCAGATTATTTGAAGTTTAAGAAAAATATAATATCATACATATTGGTGGTTCAAAAGTGATTTTTCGAAGTCTATAGAACTTGGAGATATGTGAAATATATTTGATATATGAAAGGGATGAAATCAATTGTGATTTAAATCTATTAAAGTGAGATGGGGTTTAATGCTAGTAAAATACGAATATAAAGTTATCAATATAATTGAATCTATGATATTTGAAGTTTTATCGTGGATTTATTGGTGATGGAATTGACTAGGTTGAAGTTTAGAGTTACCAAGAGCTATATAAATGATTATTATAAAGATATCGATACTGATAAATGATGAAGTTAATGGAGGGAAACATTAGAATTTGTGGTCTTATGATGATTATGAGGAATCTTGATAATTTTAAATAATTTCATGAACTTGAAGAATGTTTGAGGAAGAAAATTAAGATAGATTAGAAAGAATATGAATTTCGAGGACGAAATTCTTTAAGGAGGGGAGAATTGTCACATCCGTGTCCCTAATTTTAGTTATTATACCCTAATATAAGGTTATATCATAATTATTTATTGATTGGAGAATTAATTGGGTATTATGAATATAGTTTGGAAGCCAATTTCATATTTTAAGTATAAAGTTAAAAGTTTAGGGTAAGTTTTAAAAGAAGTTAAAGTTTAGAAGGGACCAAAATGGATATTATCCAATATTGGGAACATAAATTCCACAATTCTATACATGAATTTCGGATTTACCAATATTTGGATGTTCTCAATGCTTCAACTCCTCCATTCCCACTCCTCTTCTTCTTCATTCATCTTAGAATTACATAGCTTCAGTGATCATTTGATATCCGGAGATCTAACCGTCCGATTGAGCCGAAATTTTTACAGTAGCTTCTAGACATCCTAATACACATTGTGGTCGGTGTGATTTTGATTTGGAGATTTCTATCATGGGATTCGACCTAGGCAGATTATGGTGATGAAATTTAAGGTTTTAATGTGTTTTTCTCTCAATTAGTGCTAAAGTAAGTAATTATCAACTACCCTTTAAAGTTTTTATGTATATATATGTATATATAACTCTATATTTTTCAGAAAAATTAGATTTTTGTTGTGATTTTTGACATGCATTTGATTAGTTGAAGTTTTTATGATTTAGTTTTTAACATGAGCTTAAAGTTAAGTTCAAGTGATTATATATGTATTTGCATGTCAATTTCAACATATAATATATGTTTATGTATACATGATTTGAGTTTGGTTTTGATGAACTTAGTATATTTGATTAATATTTGTGTAAGATTTGATATTTTGAAGAGTTAAAATTCAAAGAAAAGTTTGTTGAGAAACTTTATTGATAATTGATTTATGAACAATGATATATTTATATATTAAGTGATTTTCTATAAATTTATTTCTCAAAGTAAATTTTAATTTTAATTAAAGATTGTTAAGGTTGCAATTTTGATGAATTTATGATTTATTGAAATAAAGTATATTTTTAAATTATTTATTGATGATTTTAGTACTATAATGATTTATGATGAAATATTTTAGAAATTTATTTAGTAAAGGCATTGAGAAACTCTTTGATGTTTGTTTATGAGTTATATATATATTTTGATATATATATATATATATATATATATATATATATATATATATATATTTCTTTTTTTAAATTATATTATGAAATTATAATATTTTTAGTATCCATCAAGAGTAATCCGGATAGGTGGCTTTAATTAAAGTCCGTATTTAGTGAGAAATACGGCCTGTGTACACAGTTAAGACCTAATAGGACATGACAAAGAAGTGTTGAGTAAGACCATGTAGGGTTAGGCAAAATTATGAGATATACGATTTGTGAAGTAATTATTGACATACGATTTGTGAGGTATCTATTGAGATACAGTTGATGAAGCTTTTATTAAGATACAGTTTATGAAGTATTTATCGATAGACAGTTTATGAAATATTTATCGAAATACGATTTATGAAGTATTTATTGATTTACGGTTGATTTGAGTAAATGGTTAATTACGAACCTATTTATTTTGTATAATTGAGATTTTAAACAAATAAAATATATATAGCTATTTTGGATATGAGTTTTATATTAAGTGTTTTAATACCGTGATTTACGTTTTGACTATGTGTGGTATTCGAGAAATTATAGCAAGCTTATGATATTTTAAAGTGCATATTTGGTTAAAAGTACTACTTTGAGTATTTTATTATGGCTCAATCCATGAAGTGTTCATTTTTAAGAATATGAATTTTATATGATGCATTTTGAAAATTTAACTATATACATAGCTATTTTGAGTATAAGTACTTTATGTAGTTGATAATTGCTTACTGAGATTTCTGTCTCACTGTTTTTAAATGTTTTAATGTTTTAGGCGAGAAAGAGCAAGGTTTAGGAGAACTCACTGGTTGATAAACAAGGTTGAAGTATCAAGTCATCATTTTTGTCATTAGTTAGGACAATTATCTTTGCAGTAATTTGGAGATTTGGTTATGTTGGTGGCACTTAAATGTAATAGAAATATGTATATAGTCTAAATGTACTTGAGAGGAATTCTAGAAAAGAATTGAAATTTATAATATTTGGATAATTTGGAGACTTATAGATATTGATTCTGATCTTTCTATTTCACGCTCGATGCCGATTGAGGTCGTTCAAGGGTCGGGTGTGACAGATATACTTGCTATTATTATGGTTTACAGGAAATATAGGGTTAAACTCCAAATTGGGGCTCTTTGGGTAAATTAATACACATCCGGCTTAGGTAAGAAAATAATTCATGTTTTTAACCTTCGGGGTTAAAAACAACACCATTACATCACAGTTAAGTTTAAGTTACTTGTATAAGTGATATAATCTATATTGTTGTTTGTATAAGTAGGAAGTCTTTTCATTTTTGTTGGTAATGAAGTAGATATTTTAACTATGAAATTGAAGTGTTAGAATATAGTAATTTATAATGATTTAGTACTATATATGTAAAAATAACATATTTTATGTGGTATAGAAAATATTAATGTTAATAAAATAACAATAACAATGTCTTAAAAATGCATTATAGGAAAATATTACATTGTCAATGATTAAAAAAATTTGTATATGTTGGTACATTATAATATATGATTACATCTCGTACATCATTCATTAGGGTGGAAAGATAAACATTTTTACTTATGGTTTTGAAATACGACGCTTCTAGTACTTCATCAAGGAATAAATGTTTAAATTTACTAATAAATCATCATATGCTACACTGGTGTCTCAAATATCCAAAGCAATCGGATTGGATGAAGATAAAAAGTTGACGTGAATTGTCTACAAGTCTCATACATACGGAGGATCATTAGTAAACTTTTCATATTTTTTCCTATATGATGACGATGATGTTGGACTCATTTATGATAACTTAAGTTATATTTAAGGTTATCAAAATATTGAGGTGTTTGTTGAGTTCGAGAAATTCACATTTGGGAATAATAACAGATTAAAGGTCATCAGAACGAACACAACTAATGATGTAATAATATTCAGACGACTCGTACTGAAGATAGTCAGGATCCAACAAATGTTGATGTCATGTGTTATTATTCTTTTGTCCCATCAAATGATTTCAATAATTATGTTGTGAGGAGTCAATTTGAGGAGGATGTGGGCGGCAACCAGTTGCAATATTCCTATCTAAATATGACATACAATGCATTTGATGTTGATCTGAGTGATCCTTGTAGAGTTGGGAAATTTAAGTATAACAATTATTGATCGTGTGACACGGGCAGTAACAAACACATTCACGAGGATTGTGAGACTTGATTTCGAAGAAGATATTGATTTAAGTTGTATATTGCCTGATGATGATGATTTCGATCATGCCGAAATAAATGACATCGAGAGAAATGAAATTGATCTTAAGGTTAATAATGAAGACGATCGGGATGATAGCATACAAAACGAGGTAGCTAACGTGAAATGAGAATGATTGATTTAAATATATGAGTCTTTGAGGTTCCATATTTGTATGGCTCACCAACAATACATCCATTATCAGAATTTATGTTTCCGCCTTCTTATTGTATGAACCTTGTGGAATCTGATGTAGGTCTTATAGAGAACCCAATCATTGATGGTATGACCATATGGGATGTAGTATCGTAATTAAAGCTAGGTATGGTCTTTATTGGGAGACAAGATGTCCAAGCGGCGATTTAAGAGATACTGTATTAAAAAGAATGTAACCTTTGCAGCATTAGAATAAAAGTTGCACAATATTCTATGAAATATATTGATGAAAATTGTTGTTGGAGGTTGAGGGAGATTCTTAAAGAAAAAATAGGTTGTTAGCGTATCACTAGGTATAGGGATCCATATACTTATATCGAGTCTCTTGCAATATAGGATCATAATAATGGGTTGCAGGTTGGAGATGCTTCGTGAGTCACCATCGCCGCGGGTCAATCCAATAGTTGGAGATATAATAAGTCGATTTCAGTTCACAAATTCTTACAAGAAAGCTCGGTCTACAAAGAGCAAGACATTATTGACTATTTATGGAAGTTGGGAGGGATAGTATAATAAATTGTTTATTAAAGTTCCCTTAGATTATATTATTGGCTAATCATATTCATACTATAAGGATTTTGATCACAATATTTGGTCAAAAATACTTTAACCAAACCCTATTGAACATATAAATGACTTCAAACTCTATAAGGCTCACATATATGCCTATTTGATTAAAAAAATCATAGGGCAAAAGATCGAAGGAAAAATAAACCATGAAACGATTCAGTAAAAAATTGACAAGAGAAACTGTTGAAACATCTTTCCACATGATTTTGATTTGATAAAATTATTTAAGAAGAATTAAATCTCCATTATAAAAATATTCTAACACATTAAATTTAAATGCTTTGATTTATTTGTACTAATGTGTTTGTTCAATATTGAGTAAATTGAATTATAAGATTAAAGACATTAAAAGTGAAAGGCCCAAAAGCCCACAAGAGAAAGTCAAGCCCAAGTCAACATCTGAATGCCACGCGGCCCAAGTAGATCAAAACGCAGCTCAAGCTGAATGAAACGCAAGCCCAGCAAAGAGAAGGATCGAGAAGCCTTCATCTAAGAGCTTCAAGACGAAGCTGCTGAGTTGTGCGACAAGGAAGTTAGGTCAGCGGCTGACCTGAACAAACTTGGAGACAAAGTATTTCTACTTTGGGTAAAGTTCAGAAGATGCAGGAAACTGTCTGGAAGACTTTGCCAAAAATGTAGAGACACTCTGACTAGCCTGACGAAAAGCACCTGAGCACTGCCGAAGACAGAAGATACAAGAATTTGATTGGCCGAAGACGCTGAGCACAGACTGAGTGAAAGCGACAAGAAGCCGTTTCCCTCTAACGGTTATTTCGAAATTCGAAATGACTGATGCCTCAAGTGTCACTATAAATAGGCCTTTCAAACGCTTCATTGATGCATATCTTCATCAAGTCGAAACGCTGACCAAATTGATATTCGAAGTTCTGTATTAGAAAAGCAAAGCAAATCTTACACCAATTCCAATCTTTGTGTAAAAGTCTAAAGTGATCTTAGTTCATCTAAAGTGTTCTTAGCAATTGTTGTTTAGAACAGAAATACTTATCATTTCTAGAAGTATAGAAAGGAGAAGCTGAGTACTCGGTCATAGTACTCAGCGGTAGAAAAATAGGATTGAGTAGAGGAATAGAAGAAGGTACCCTTGTATACTCAGTTGCTATTGTAAAAGGTTTGTGCTCTACCTTTAAATAGCTCAATAGAGGATTCTGAAAAGCTCGGAAGGAATTCCGGGGACTGGACGTAGGCGGAGAGGCCGAACCAGGATACGCCTGCTGAGTAATATCTTTCTAACCCTTAACTCCTTTATATTTTGCTTGCTTAAACACTGCCTAGTAAAACATTAAAAAGAACATATGCTGATTTGAGTGAACTGAGAAGCTGAGTTCAGGAATAGACTTAAGTGCTATTTTCTGACTCAAGGACAGAAGCAGCCTTAGCCACCCGTTGGCTAAGCTTGTGTCTGGAATTCACTCAGTATCACTGTGCTAAAAGGCTAAGTTAAAGTCTTAGGCTAAAAACAAGTCAGTCTTAGTGACAAATTTTTTAAATAGTTCCTAACCCCCCCCCCCCCCCCCGGAACTAATATTGTCACGTTACACGGGACCAACAGAAACAACCAACAAATTCTCATTAAACAATATTTCTTTACAAGAAAAAGAAAGACAACTAACATAAAAGCTACTCTACAAGATGATCATCATCGCCCGAGTCATCATCGTACATAGGCTCATGATCAGGCAAAGGAAACTCTCATGGATCATGGAACTCATCAGTGAGCATATTATTGAGATGAGGGTGGAGGTTAACCAAGAACTTATAGTCCACATCAGGATATCTCTAGCGCAGAGCCCGTAGGATAAGAATATGAAAATGGTTTTAAACGCTGATAGCTCCACTCTTCAACTCGCTCCACTATAGAATGAGCCAGAAGGGCTAGATCCCCCACTAACTTTCACCTAGACACCTCGACATTAAGTAGCCTCTACTTAAGATCAGCTTGGAAGCACTGAAGAGATCGAGAGTTTAAAAAGTCATCATATAATGCTTGCTTCCTTGGCATATGCAAGCGACTCTCATTACACAAGTCATCCTCTCACTCCAAGACCTTCTCCTCTATTGAGGAATAAACAGCCTTCCACCACAGGCTATTTCGACGCTCTTCCACCACTAACACCCTTAGTCGCTCAATCTCATCGCGGCCACCAATCGCCTCCTCCCTCAGTCATTTAAACTCAATGCGACTG
This sequence comes from Euphorbia lathyris, assembly GCF_963576675.1. Taxonomy (NCBI): domain Eukaryota; kingdom Viridiplantae; phylum Streptophyta; class Magnoliopsida; order Malpighiales; family Euphorbiaceae; genus Euphorbia; species Euphorbia lathyris. The sequence continues at coordinate 97,842,136 of NC_088910.1, forward strand.
CCTATGGCCTCCTCTTTTATATGCTTAATATCATCATCATTCTGCCTCAAGGTAACATACAAAGAGCAAACTTACTTCTCTGCTCCTTACAGATTGTCTTCCAATTCAGCAACTTGACCAACCCAGCCTAGAGCCTCTTTTTCCTTCTTCTGAGCTTCTTCCTCGGCTCTTTAGAACTGAGTTGCTAAAGTGGATGCCTTTTTTTATCCCTGGTTTTGCCTTATCCGTACGAGCTTGCACTCTCAACAGCTCTTCAACGAGATTACCACCTACTCGAGCCCTCTCCAGCTCGTTCTCCACCTGAACGAATTGGTGAGCAATGATTTATTGGTCCCGATGTGCCTTGTCCAAAATCATATTAAGTTTCACATTATGCTCAGCCAGGAAACTCCTGGTTAACGAGGGAGGGGGGGGGGGGGGGGGGGTTAAAGAACTATTTAAAATTTTGTTCTATTATGCTAACTTGTCTTAGTTATGACTTAAGATTTTTATTTAATTCTTAGCATAGTGATGTTGGGTAAGGTTAGAGGCAACTTTAGTTGATCAATGACTAAAGCTGCTTCTAACATTGAGCCAGGGAATAGAACTTGGGAGTCTATTCCTGAGCTCAACACCGAATCACTCAACTCAGTATTCGTTCAGTTAAGCATTTACTAGACAAAATAAAAAGCAAGCAGATAAAGGAGTAAAGGGATAGAAAAGGTTACTCAGCAGTTTTATCCTGGTTCGGCCTCCTGCCTATATCCAGTCCCCGGAATCCTTCCAAGCTTCAATCCACTACTGAGCTCTTTTGGGTAGAGCATAAACCCCTTACAATAGTCAGCGAGTATACAAAGTACCGTCCTCTATATCATATACTCAACACTATCTACCTCTGAGTGCTAAATACCGAGCAACTTAGAGTCTCCTAACAATTTTAGAATTGATAAGGTTTTTGTTCTAATAACAAAGAACACTTTGAATGGTCTAAAAACTAATCTTTTATACAAGAATGAGAGTTGGTGTAAAATTGCTTTGCTTTGCTTTTGCACAGAACTTCAAGGAAGAATTTTGGCCAGCGTTTCGACTTGTTGAAGAACTGCATTGGTTGAAGCAAATGGGAGGCCTATTTATAGTGACACTTGAGCCATCAATCATTTCAAATTTCGAAATAACCGTTGGAGGGAAACGGCTCTGCTGTCCCTTTCGTTCCCCAGTGCTCAATATCGCGGCCAATAAGAATGTAGTCTTTTCTATCTTGATCAGTGCTTCAGTTGCTTTTGGTCAGTAAGCGTCATGTTGTCTCTCCATTTTAGGCAAAGATTCCTAGACAGCTTTTTTGTTGCGTCTGATCCTTTCCTCATTTGGATTAGCTTTGCTCCCAAGTTTATTGAGTCAACTCTTGCTTTGTCTATGTTGTCTTTTGAACTCAGCGGCTTCGTTGTGAAGGAGTTGCCAGTCTTCTGGATCCTTCTACTTGCTGGGCTGAGTTGAATCACAAGCTTTGGATCTGTTTTGACTTAGCTTGAGCCTTGACCTTGCTTATTGGGCTTTGGGCTTTATCTTAATGCCTTTCACACTTGTATAATTAAATACTCCAAACAATACTTGAACAAACACATTAGTAACAAATAAATCAAAGCAATTAAATTTAATGTGTTGAAATTTTATCTTAGGTATTTAATTCTAATTTAAATAGATTTGTCAAATCAAAATTAGTATGGAAATGTGTTTCAATACAAACAACATAGCAAGTCTATCTCTATCATTTGGATCATGTTTGCACAATCCCATTACATATTCAAATCAATAAGTAGCTGATCCACAACTTTTTCCTTAGCCTCTAACAATGCCCGCTCCTCCCTCCACATGCTTTCACTAGGAACATGATTCTAATCCATACAGAAGGGAAATCTGTCAGAATAAGGGATATTTGAACCATCCTTGTTGGGGCTAGCCAAAAAACACTTCATCTTGAACCCTTTGAAACTATCCTTCTTCTTGGTCAAGAAGTTAGTCTGTTTCTTATCCATATCCTAAATAATGAGCTCATCCACGGTCCTCAACTTGGGCCTCCAAAGGCGGTGAAATATGGCTCCGTCTAGCATGATATTGAAGTCATGACAAATCCTGGCAAAAGGAAGCACCTCCACCCAAGATTTTAGGGAGATGTAAGAAGGACAAAAAGCGAACTCTGCCAGAATATGCTCCACACTTTCTTATAAGAGGAAATCATTGCCCATCTCCATATGTTGGTATAAATACCCAAGTAAACCTTGACTATCAATACCTACTTGGAAGGATGGGTAAGGTATACGAGCGTCGACAACTTCTTTTCAGCATCCAAATAAACCTTCTCTGACTTCTTATTCGCCATGGACTTGTCCGCTTATGAGGTTTTCTTAGGGCTTTGTTTGTTTTTGTTTTTAAGAGTCATAACCAAGAAAAGGAAAGCTGATAACTCGTAGAAAATCTTTGATCGGAGCTTTTCCCTGTGAGGCATCGTTCGATTTGGTCGGGGACACTCTGATGCTTAAGTCAGTAAAGATTTTGATAGAATAAACTATAAACACAAAGTTGGGAATCAGAATGTGTACCTTGAATAGCTCAGAGTGTGAGTATTTATACTAGATTCCATAACCATCTGATAACTTGTGGAAAAATCCTTGATCGGAGCACTTCCCTGTGAGGCGCCATTGGGATCGGCCGGGGACACTCCGATGCCAAAGTCAGTAATATTTCTGAGAATAAACTGTAAGCAAAAAAGTAGAGAATCAGTAAGTGTACCTTTGATCCTAGGAAGCTAGGGTATTTATATAGGTTTTTGTAACCTTCAGCATTAATGGGGAAGCAGGTGAAGAGTTGTGCCATTACTCATCTTTGATTGCTATCAATTCTCCATTAATCACAACATTTATCATTAAAACCCTCAGAGTTGAGGTATTCGAACAGTCAAGTCTTTATTCCCCTTTAATGGCTATTAATTGCCATTTAATTGTATTTATTCCCATTCATAGATGGTAATAAAGGCGCCTTTTGGTATTCTTAGATCCGTCAAGGCGTATGTACGCTCTCCTTGAGAACAATGGCGGGTCTCCATTACTCGCTCTCATCGGGCGTATCTCGTTATGGCGTATCTCGCCATGGTCCACGTGGTGTGGCATAATGCTAGAAACTCCTTCCTTTTCCTCATTATTTGCATATTCACTCCTGCATTAATTATCATTAATTCCACATTAATCATGCATAAATATCTCTTTTAGAAGAAATAATGGTTTGTCATTATTTCTATTTATTTTCCTTTATTCCTTATTCAAGAATAATTTGGGTTGTTATCAGAAGCCCCCCTAAAGGTATAAAAAGCTCTTTAGGGCTGTCTAAATGGTGTTTTATTTTTCTATCTTGGAGGAAAGTGGACCCGCCCTAGATGGGGGATCATATATAGAAATGATGCGCCTTTTGGGGCTTCCTTATGCGGGATCTTATGAACAAGATCCGCCCTATGTGGGATCATATATGGATATGATGCACGTTTTGGGGCTTTTGATTCCTTGTGGATAGGTGGCCAACTGTATCCATCGTTATCCTCTAGGGGCTTCTTGAGAGTTATATTTCCTTTAGAAAGGGAATAACCCGCCCTTTATTGGACCATTTATTCCTACCGCATAGGATTATGATTCGCCTTAGGGACTTCTTTTGTTCAGTTCTGCCATATTGAGGAGAATGACCCGCACTTAGGGATCAGTAAGAATGATCAGCCATTTAGGGACTTTTGTGCATTTTGTGGAGGCGAGACTTTGTTATTTCTATGATGAAGATGCGGATTCATTACTTTGATGAAAACGAGGCTTCATTAATTGGATGAAGACGAGGCTTCATTGATTGGATGAAGACGAGGCTTCATGAATTGGATGAAGACGAGGCTTCATGAATTGAAAGAAGACGAGGCTTCATTAATTGGATGAATAGCAAGTAACTTTTTAGAATCTGGTTTAGGATTTCTCCGATTGTTTAGGGTAGGTGGCCAGCCGTACCCCAATGTGTGAACCTTTATGAAGGTTAGAAGCTTTTATTCCTGGTGAGGAAGTTAAGCTGCCTTAGGCGATCGATTTGCTTCCTATCTTTGAGGTGAATCGATCCGCCGCCAGGTCTTGAGACTTTTCTTTGGGAAGAGTATTTGAGAGTGTAAAGTTCTCACGTCTGAGAAATGTTTTAACTCTGTCTCTAACGACGATCAATTGTTTCCTATCTTTGAGGTAGATCGATCCGCCGTTGAGATTATTGTCCGATTGTTTGTAAAACTTAAGTACAATTGTTTTAATCCTTATTACGTTTGCGTAAGTAAATATATAAGTTTGTAGGATTTAATATGGAGTAGGTGGCCAGCCATACTCCGTTGTGCGAACCTTTGTGAAGGTTTAAAGCTGTTCTATTCCTTCTAGAGGAAGTAAAGCTGCCTAGGGGATCAACTTGCTACCTATCTTTGAGGTGAAGCAATCCGCCCGTAGGACTTGTGAACCCTTCTTTGGGAAGGGAGTGAGAGAGTGTAAAGTCCTTGCATCCAAGGAATGTTTTAAATCTTTCTCGAATGGTGATCATCTAAAGATGGATCCGCCCATGAGAGTGTTCTCCTATCTTTAAGGAGAAAGTTGAGGGTGTAATGATCTCATGTTTGAGACGATTTTAACCCGCTTTTGATGGTGGTCAATCCTTTTCCTGTCTTTGAGGAGAGAGTTGAGCTCATTTGAAAGCTCCTGAGGGTCTGTGCTTCTTATCTTTATGGAAAGGGGATCCGCCCGTAATGGGATCAATTGTCCGATCTTTGAGGTAATTGATCCACCTGTGGAACTTTTCATTCGCCAGTCACTGGGCGTATATCAGCACTAAAAGCTAGGCAAATGAATATAAGAAGTATGGCAAGAAAGAATAAATTATAAAATATAGGATACTATAACAGTTTAATGCACATATAAGAATATGTAAAAATACTGATTTTTAGGCCCATGGTTCCATCTTTTCTGAGCAACTAGAACCGCATCCTCAATGATGTTTAACTTATGAGTAATCACATCTGGGCTTACTCCTGTGGGGATCTCATTCTCCTATGTAAATACACTCTCAGACCCAATGAGAACTTTTTTAACATCCTCTTTGATCTCAAGTTTTAATCCTTTGGCGATCCGCACCCGCTTTCCATCAGCAATAAGGAGCATTTCTGTGTCGCCCAAAGCTGTAGTGACAAGTTAATATTTCTCACCTTCGTCCTCTTTGGATTGTGGGCGGATTGATAGTGATGCCGAGTATAAGTCTCTTTAGCCACCTTTTGGTTCCCACTAATTATTACTCCTCCTTTGCTGGTGGGAATGTACATTGTCAAACGACGGATGGAAATTAGGGCTGCAACCTCTGGCCCTTGGTCTGGATAGTGTGACCCGTCACTCCAATGATGTCAATAATGGTTGTTTCTATTTGGATCGGATCAACCTTTAGTTTGGCGAATGCACCTTTGGTGATGACATTACGAGAACTGCCCGTGTCTTTACTCGCTTTATTTTCTCTCCCATCCTTGAATCGCCATTGTTACTACCAATGCATCTGCATGTGGAGAGATTACTGGACCTGTTTCTGCAAAAGGAGCAATGGAGGGATGTTTTATCCAAAGCGGATATTTTTTCTTTTTCCACGGGTGGCTGATACACTGGTCCATCTGCTATGACATTAATGACACTTTTGAATTTATTTTTGGGATCTGTCTTCTGCTTGTCATCTTGTTATTTGTTATTCTGGACAAAGCTATCTAGTTTGCCAGCTCCCAGCAAGATTCAGTGTGGTGGCCAACATGTAGTACGCTTTGGCGTTTCTTCCAACAGTTATATGCTCCCCTCCTTTGGGTTCGGGATATGTAATGTCCCGTTTATATTGACTCTTCTCCTTTATATTGTGGCAAGTTGGAAGCTTTAAACATTCTGTCCGCCTCGTACCTCAAGATCTGTGCTGTGAATGGCGAATTCCTATTAACTGGATGGCGTATCTTTCTGCATTGTTCTCTTGTCTATCCAGAGCGGCATGCACTCGCCTTTCAATCTCATCATTCGTGTGTTTAATGTTGAATCATGATGGTGAAGCCGGCTCTTGATCTTGATCGCGATCATGTTGAGGTTATGTTTGGAGCTATGGTTTAACGCGGATGGATGTTGTCACAACCGTGGGAGCTATTTTATCTAGCTTCGAATATCTTGTCTCCGCATTCTTCAACATTTTGCTAACATAATAGATGGAGAACTGCTGACCTTCTTCTTCTTGAATAACCACGGTGCATATAGCTTTATCCATGACAGATTGATACAAATGCAGGTCTCCCCTTCAGATTGGTCTGCTCATCAAGGGTGGTTCTGCTAGGAATTGTTTTATACCTTGATATGCTTGTTGACAATATTTCTAGTATGATGATCCGCCCGTTCAACCTCTGGATCTTTCTCACCCATTGTGGGGTTTTCATTTAGGCGCTCTTTTCACATTTTTCCTCGCATGGCTTTTATTTAGGCGCTCTTTTCACCTTTTTCCTCGCAAGGCTTTTATTTTATCTGGATTTGCTCTAACTCCTTTTTGGCCAATGACATAGTCAAGGAATTTTTCTGAAGTGACTCTGCATATACACTTCTTTGGATTGAGCTTTATTTTTCATATCAGTGTTTGCACTGGTTGTAGTATTAGCAACTCCCTTGTACCTGTGGGTTAGCACTGAAAGAACTCCAGAAGTGGGGCATACTCTTTCCATTATTAAAAGATTGTGGTAAGTCATAAAAGCTATATTCACTTACATTGGGGATCAATGGCTTGATCCATGGAACATACTTCATAGCAAAAGAATGTTTGCATTTGCCTTGTTGGCAAATATCATGTATGATGCAATTCTCTTTATGGAATTTTTAATTCATCTTGGAATCAACTTAATAATTCCTTCGCGTTGGTCCCTGACTCTAGAATGAACTTAGTCAAAGGATAAAACCGAGTAAATATTATATGTCAAACAAATTCATAATAGAATTTTAATCGTGCTTGTTTTAATAATAATATCACGTATAACGGTCATAACCATAAAGATTGCTACTGCACATGAATATCATAATGAATTCTTAATAAATAACCATAATGAGAATGGTTTAAGAATAATGTCCTTTTGTATTTCAATGCGCATTAATATCCAAGATAGCATATTTATTTTAAACGTCATAAAAGTTATGACATTCTATATTGGGTAAGATATCTTACATAGTTGCTATTTACTTGCAATTAATATTGTGCATCCATACATTAATGGCATTCAGAGATCATTAAAGCCTCATTTGAATGAGGTGTAATTAAAGAAAGGTAAGTGATAATTTAATAATATAGTTATATATAAAATTACTCTTATATTATTTCATTTGTGCGAATAAAATAAAAGAGAAAGGGTAATTTTGGAAGAAAAATACATGTACCATGATTCTCCTCCAATTTGGAGCGTAAGGAAAATTACTCAAAATCCACTCTCACCTACCTTCACATACAATCCTCCAATTTTTAAGGAATTCTCATGTATATCTTAAGAATTTCGCATAAATTAATGTTCTGATCCGAAACCGACACTTGCACTATTTTGTAGTTAGCTCAGGACATGAAAGTTTTGTTTATCCAATTTGGTAATTCATCAACTCATAATGGCCTTAATAGTTAGGGACAATTACAGGATAATTACAAATAGACTCAATATTTTCAAGTCTCTTGTGTTGGTAACAGAAATTCTAACAATGTCAAATAAACAGTTTTTATATGAATAGACACATCCTTGTAAAAAAAGGGAATGAAATAACTGTTTGACAAAACAATATTCAAAAATATGAATTTCTGATATTAAAAGTACTATATAGGAGAAAAGCCATATATAGATGGTGAATTGTACAAAAAACCAAATATGATTTTTTTTGTAATTTCTTCTAATAGTTATATGCATGTTCATCCAAAAGACCGACCATATCTAAATCATTTGTAATTACATGAGCCCTTTTATGGTATTTTTAATATCAAATGACAAAATCACATTGAATGGATGATTTTTTGTATAAATCCCAAGATTATGGGTCTTATATATGCGTTTGTACTAATTCAATGATAATATCATATTACACTTGTCATGCATAAAAATATGAGGGCATAGTAAGAATGCAAGATTTAATGAAAGATTTGTGTTTATGACTTCATCTTTCACAGTTTATTAGATTTATCATAATAACATGTAATGATATTCATAGCACTTTATAAGAGTGAGGGATCTCAATTTTCTTTAATTAAAAATGGAATAAGAAAGGGGAGGAAACTTATCTTTTTCATCATAAAATTCCAGATTTAATGTAGAAAACTCTTTCCCACCAATATATGGAGAACTGTATCTTTGGATAGATTTGTTGTACTGATTGAGCCAAAGTTTGAGATTGTGATTTCTATTCTGTTGACTCCATTGTTTTGTTCTTTGTGAAACTCTATACAATCAAGATTTTGTGATCTTCTGTTTGTTAGAGATCCACGATCACCGCACCAATTGATAACTTGTGGAAAAATCCTTGATCGGAGCACTTCCATGTGAGGCGCCGTTGGGATCGGCCGGGGACACTCCGATGCCAAAGTCAGTAATATTTCTGAGAATAAACTGTAAGTACAAAAGTAGAGAATCAGTAAGTGTACCTTTGATCCTAGGAAGCTGGGGTATTTATATAGGTTTTTGTAACCTTTAGCATTAATGGGGAAGCAGGTGAAGAGTTGTGCCATTACTCATCTTTGATTGCTATCAATTCTCCATTAATCCCAGCATTTATCATTAAAACCCTCAGAGTTGAGGTATTCGAACAGTCAAGTCTTTATTCCTCTTTAATGGCTATTAATTGCCATTTAATTGTATTTATTCCCATTCATAGATGGTAATAAAGGCGCCTTTTGGTATTCTTAGATCCGTCAAGGCGTATGTACGCTCTCCTTGAGAACAATGGCGGGTCTCCATTACTCGCTCTCATCGGGCGTATCTCGTTATGGCGTATCTCGCCATGGTCCACGTGGTGTGGCATAATGCTAGAAACTCCTTCCTTTTCCTCATTATTTGCATATTCACTCCTGCATTAATTATCATTAATTCCACATTAATCATGCATAAATATCTCTTTTAGAAGAAATAATGGTTTGTCATTATTTCTATTTATTTTCCTTTATTCCTTATTCAAGAATAATTTGGGTTGTTATCACCATCGAAGTGGTAAATAGACAGTCCTTCATTTAATTCCCCTTGAATGTATTAATGATACATTCTTTATGTCCGGTCATTAGTGCCTTTAAAGAACCATTAATGCTATTGGTTATAGCGGTTTCCTAGAAAACGGCTTGGCGACACCATGGACGAATCTATATTGGAAGGTGTGTCTATTGCAGCCTGACGGACGTAGGTCCTTTACGGCTTATGGTAAAGTCTTTTATGGCGTATGGCTTCTGGTATATGCCACTGCCTTGACTTGGCCGATCTTTGTTGAAATACCTTTCCATATGATTTTGATTTGACAAAATCATTTAATCCATGATTAAAGGACAATTAAATTTAAGTGCTTTGATTTAATTGTACTAATATGTTTGTTCAATGTTGATTATAAATATAAATGCAAACAGAAATAAAAAGTAAGACAGGACGAAGTCAACATAAGATCACAACATAAGCTGAGTAGAGTGGAACTCAACGTGAGAGAAGTTAAGTCATCTTCAGAACAGAAGCTTAAAGATCAAGAAGCTGAGTGGAATGGAACTCAGTATGAAGAGTAGGAAAAATCCTCTTGGGAACTATGTCTTGCAAAACGAAGCTGACCATGGAAGCTGAGTAAAAAAGAACTCAGTATCTGAATTGGCAACAATCAAAGACAACGGACGTCAAAGTCAAGCTGAGTAATCTTCAGGACAGCATGAATGATCCGTTAGCTAAAAGACAAGTCCGACAACTGCTTGCACCAATAGTAGAAACCTTGGAATTACGCAAAAGCCAATTTCGAGATGCATGGGTCAACTGTTCCGTTGCTAAAAGACAAACTCGCACAAAAAGACGAAACCTGCTAGAAGAAGACAAACCTAACGACTGTAAAATTTAGACGACAGGATTGGCCTGCATATCTGAAGCTGACCAGAACATTGTCCCCAAAAGAGCCGGTTTGGATTCAACGGGCAAATCAAATTCAAATGATTTGATCTTCAGATTGCAACTATAAAGGGACAAGTATACCTCTTGGATCATTACCGAATTACAGAAAATACAAGAGAGAAAAATACAAGTAAAAAGCACATCAAAACGAAAAGAGATCTTACACCAACTTTCTATTCTTGTGTAAAAGCTAGAGTAATTTTTGTAATCATCTAAAGTGTTCTTTGTCTGAAAAAGAACAAGTCTGTATCAATTGTATTATTGAGAGAACTGTGCTGAGTACTCGGTGTTGAGTGCTTAGTGGTAGAGAAATCTAGGTGTTTGGTTATAGCACTTAGTAGGAATTGAGTAGAAGAATAGAGGAAGGTACTCTTGCATATTCATCTGCCTTGTAAACGGTTTGTGCTCTACCTTTAAAGAGCTCAGTATTGGATTTCAAAAGCCCGGAGGGACTCTAGGGACTGGACGTAGGCGGAGAGGCCGAACCAGGATAAGTCGTGTTGAGTAATCTCTAACTCTCTCAATATATATATATATCTGTATGTGTTGCCTATTATATTTACTCAGCATATAAATTGTCTAAATTAATATTGAGTAAATAAGAGTGCTGAGTTGGAAGCTGACCACAAAAGTGTGAATTCCCAACTCATATGTAAAATAGTTCTAGTCAATATCTGACTAAAGCTGTCTTACGTAACAAACGGCCGTGCTGACCAAAGCTGAGTTGACAAACTTAAGAAAATACGTTAAGTCAGCTTAATTAATTTTGAAAAAGTTATATTAGTTCCTAACCCCCTTCTTGGCTTCTTTCTTTTTACAGCCCCCCCTTTGGAACTAATCACACGGGACCAACAATCTTATCATGCGATGGGGCTTTGTTACCAATTGATCCTTTTACTTATGGATTCTTATGGGTTTGCCCCAATGATAATATCTGGATGTTATCAAAAGCAAAGGAGAAAGAGAATAGAATAAATACTTACTCGAAAGTCGAAATTGATAAGAAAAGTTCTAATGGAGAACTAAGCAAAAATGAAAATAGAGAGTAAAGAAAAACCCTCTAACAAAATCATACTTTTTTATACTATTAGGAAAATAGCCAAAGCGACAGGCGCCATCATTACTTATTAGTAATGACTAAAGAGGCATTAAATGCCTCTAACACGCACCCCTAAAAACACAATTTACGCCATATGGCGCACAAAGAGGAATTATCGTCAACTCGAAAGACTCCCAAAAGCACAAAAAATATGTCCTGACATTTGCATTTATGAATGCTGGACAAATGGCAAATTAAGCATCAGAAGTCCTTATAGTTCCTATCAATTTTTCAAAAGGTACCAAAATTAAAACCAGCTCCAACAACTTATTAGGAAATGATGAGGACAACGCTTCCTGAAGATAATACCTTTTTTCATCCTAAAAAAATGATAAATTAGACATGGGTAATCTGATATTTGACAAATATAAACTTGCCACGTGGAACTACAAATGCCTGAACCTACCCTTTAGAAGATAGAATATGTAGCTCCTTTATATAAAACACAACAAAACGATGACGTACTAAAAGCTTGATTTAGGAGACCTCACAAGACCCAATCAAGAATCCAGATGTTGCCATAACCACCTATGATCCCAAAAATCAGGGGCCAAATGGCCTTGAGGGATATCAGGCTGTGATATTTAGGCTCATACTCTCCTATCAACAAGAGATACGTCATACCCGTCTTCTACAGCTGATCATCAGTATAAATAAAGTAAGCCCTGCTCGAGGTAAGCATGTTCATTGTACACATATACATTATATTTTTAAATTATGGATTGTGAGCATCCTTTAGTCTTCTCCACGAACCTCCCCCCTACTTTTGTAATTGAGGTTGACACGTAGACTTAGAAGATTCAACCACGACAATTAATATTGAGAAACAACTCCTCATGATAGTTATTTTGGAAGAAAAAATAGTTAATTTATCAACTAGGGGTGAGCATCGGTTCAGTTACCAACCGAACGAAATATATAAATTTTTAATTTAAATGTTTAAAATTACAAATTTTTATACAAGAAAAAAATTATGAAAATAATATAGTATTTCTTGTAAATTTGAATTTCATTGAAATTAAACATTAATTAGGATTTTTCAAAATCAAATACACCATCAAATACACCTACACACACGTATGTTTAGTGAATATAAAATAAGATTATAATTTTTTTTATTTATATATAAACATCGGTTCGGTTTCGGTTAAATTAATATTTTTTACGAAATAACCGAATTGATAACCGATTATCAAACTAAACCTAAATGAAAACCGAATGGAACCAAACCAGAAAATAAAAATAACCAAATTAAATTAAAATTTCGGTTCAATTATCAGTTGGGTCATCGATTATTTTGCTACCCTACTATCAACTACTAGTAATATTATACAATTAATAATAATAACAATAAACAATAAATAACAATAGTTAAAATAACAAAATCTTGGTATAATAAACAGATGGAGGGAGGAAGATCTTGTTCTAGCCCTTTCAAATAAAAATAAAAAGGCTCTCAACCAAGAAAAATATGAAATATTGTTAAACTTATATAGCTCAGTGTTAATTAAAGTTTCCTTTTGTTAAAACGCTGCATCATATGTTGTCATTTCGCTTGAAGATAAATGAATCAATCTTAATCAAAAAATACACAAAAGATTCGCAATACTATATGACAAGAAATTTTCAAAATATCTTCTAAAAAAGGTATATTGCATTTGAGGATATTTCCAAATCAAAAGATACCAGATGGTTATGAATATATATCAAACTTATTATATAGTTTATTTTGACCTAATTTATTCCTTTCTCATTTTTCTTTTTAGAAATTTTTTGTTATGTAGTTAGCCTGCTTTTCTTTTTTCCTTTTCTTTTTATACAAGTTTTCAACTTGATATGTATACTTTCTTTTTATTGGAAAGATGCTATATTTTGAATGTTTGATTTTGGAATTTCCTTTAAATCCCCTCCTGGTTCATTTCTAGATGAATTTAATAATAATTTTGGATCATTTTTATTTCTTTAACAGCTTTTGAAGGCATAATTTGGAATCAAATAAAAAAGATGTAGAAAATTTATGTCAGCAAACATTTCCAAGGGAGGGAATATGGATCTCATTTTTTTTATTAATAGGATCTATTACAATTTACATCCGACCCGCCGTAAAACTTTTAGTATTAATGAGGGGAAAGTGCTCCCTCACAATTAACTTATAATGATACACTATAAAAAAAACAGTCTTTACCGACGGAATTTATCTTCTGTAACAACACTTTTTTCTGTCGTTATAGACTTTAGCGACCGCCGCAAAAACGTTGTTTCAACAGGCGTTGCTACTCTAGCGACGGTTGTGGCGTTTTGACAGTTTTCAGACGATATTGTGATGGTTTTACGACAATTTTGAATTATGATACTGACGGTTTTGGTTTTACCGACGGTTTTACGTCTAGAGGCGTTTTATGTTGAATAAAACGATGTGTTTTAATTACTGTTATTGATTAATATTGTTGTTAGATATTAGGTTTAGTATTAGTATAAATATAGGGCTTGTGCATATGTTGACATTACTTTTGTTTTTTTGCGTTTCTTCTTCTTCTTCAATATTATTCTCAATTTCTTCTTTTGTTATTTTTGAGATGGTATCAGAGCATTCCGCATAATTTTCTTTTCTTTCTGTCTCTTATGAGATTTTCTCGAAGCTCTTTTTAAGAATTGATTTCGATTGGATTTTTTTTCTCTTCTTTTTTTCTTCTTGGTTGATTGTTCAATCGTTTCAATGGCTAGCCCTAGAATTCCAGAATCTAGTCCGTATTATATACACCCGAGTGAAAATCCATCACTGGTATTAGTTTCACCTATGCTTACCAATACAAATTATCATTCCTGGTCAAATTTGATTTTGTGGATGGCACAATTCAGAAACCTAACTCGACAGACTCAATATTTTCTACATGGAAGAGATGCAACAATCTGATTTTATCATGGTTTGTTCATTCCGTATCAACTTCAATTGCTCAAGGTATTATTGGGCAAGAATCTGCAAGAATAGTTTGGGATAGTCTGAAAGAAAGGTTTTCTCAAGGGGATGTGTTTCGCATCGCTGATTTGCAAGGTCAGATTTACACAATTCATCAAGGTGATAGATCTGTGACAGAATATTTTACTTTCTTGCATAATCTGTGGGATGAATATGAGGATTTGAAAGCTTGGCCTGAGTGTGTGTGTAATGGATATGACTGCAATGCTTTGGCTATTATTAAGTCCAAATTATTAGCAGATTTTGTTATATGTTTCTTAAAAGGACTTAATGAAACTTTTTCTACTGTGAAATCTCAAATTATGGTGATGGATCCATTGCCAGTTGCAAATAAAGCCTTTGCCATGGTTTTGCAACATGAAAGACAATTCTGTTTGCAAGATTCCTTTGGTTTGCATCAAGAAGTTGTTGTTTTGGCACAGAACACAGAATTCTAATCGTAATTTTAGAAAGCCTATGGCTAACAATAATAAAAAGGTTGTGTGTACTTATTGTGGTTATGTTGATGGACACACTGTGGATAGTTGTTACAAAAAACATGGGTATCCTCCTGGTTTTAAAAGTAAGAACAGAGTAGCCAATGTTAACATGGTTAATTCAGAGGATTTTTCTTTAGGTGAAGATGAGGGTTTAAACGATTTTGGTATGCAAAATGTTAAGCAAAACAGCGGTTTAGAGGGTAAACAGCAAAATGCAAGTTCTTTTGGAGGATTTTCAACGGAACAATTGCAGCAGATTGTACAGATTGTGCAGAATCAGAATCAGGCTCATTCTAAGGGGCAAATTAATGCTGTTTGTGGTAACGTTACTTCAGGTATGTTTTCACATTATTCCAATTCATGGTTTCTTGATACAGGAGCAAGTGCTCATGTAACAGGAACATTGAGTTTTTTTAAAACTTATAAGGCTGTCTCTAATTGGTTTATTACATTACCTAATCATCAGAAATTGCAAGCAACTCATATAGGAGAGGTCTCTTTTTCACCTGATTTTGTGCTTTACGATGTGTTGTATATTCCTGATTTTGCATACAATCTAATTTCTGTTACTAAACTAACATCTTCACATTATAATTTGGTATTTTCTGCTCTTCAGTGTGTGGTTCAGGATATGAAGAGCAGGAAGAAGATTGGTTTAACTAGTGTTGAAGGTGGATTATATCGTTTAGTTGAACCTGTTTTGTTTGACAAAATTAATGTTTTGACTAGTTGTAATGCAGAAGAATTATGGCATTTTAGGCTTGGACATTTGTCCAAAGCTAGACTTTTAGATTTGCAAAAAGTTTATCCTGATATTGATGTATCTACTGACTTTGTTTGTGACATTTGTCACTTGGCTAAACAACGAAAATTGAAATTTCCAGTTTCAATAACCAAAACTAAAGCTTGTTTTGATATTTTACATATGGATATATGGGGTCCTACTGTGCTTTCTATCAATGGGGAAATATATTTTTTAACTATTGTAGATGACTTTAGTCGTTTCACATGGGCTATTTTGCTAAAGAAAAAATCTGATGTTTCTGCTGTTATAAAGAAATTCATTATCATGATAGAGACACAATTTAGGAAAAGGGTTAAAGTTATTAGAAGTGATAATGGTCCAGAGTTTAAGTTGTTCAATTTTTATGCATCAAGAGGTATTTTACATCAGACATCCTGTGTGGAAACACCACAACAGAATGGTTTAGTTGAAAGAAAGCATCAACACATTTTAAATGTGGCAAGAGCTTTGAAATATCAAAGTAGTTTGCCTAGTCTTTATTGGAATTTTTTTTTGTAGGGCATGCTGTATTTCTTATAAATAGAATTCCAACACCTTTATTGGAAGGGAAAACACCTTATGAAGTTTTATATGGAGAAATGCCTGATTATTCAGATTTGAAAAATTTTGGTTCATTGTGTTTTGTAAGTACTTTACAGAGAAATAGAACCAAATTTGATTCAAGGGCACAAAAAGTTGTTTTTTTAGGCTATCATCAAGGACAAAAAGGCTATAAAGTATTAATTTTAGACACTAAGCAAGTTGTGGTATCTAGAAATGTAATTTTTTATGAAACAATATTTCCTTATGTAGATAGTTGTTCTAGAGAACTACATGATATAGAATTGCAGATTTCACAGAAGCCAGAAGAATCTAAAGAGAGTCTACCTGAGTTAGTATTTAGGAAGTCTAACAGAGTTCTTAGACAACCTAAGTATTTACATGATTATCATTGTGCTTTGTTAGATTCTAGTACAACTAGCACATTAGAAAAAGATATATATCATCCTATTTCTGATGTAGTTACCTTTGTTACAGTAACATTTCAAGCGAAGTGCAGATTTAGTCCTAATGTATGAAATTATGCAAATTTAACACTAATGTTTTCAATGAAGATCAATTTTAACCATACGCTATCGGAAATTTGAAATTTTTTTTTATAAAATAAATATAATAAGAAATTAGTGTATCATTTTATAAAAATAAAATTATATATTACAATAATGTTATTAAAATTTTCGGTAGCGTATCGTTAAAATTGATCTTCATTCGACAAACCAATTTCATACATTTTTTTTGTAATTGTATTAATAACACAGTAAAATATTTTACACAATTTAAAAAAAAAAAACTAAACTTGCTACATATAAATTAATCACAATTTTTTTTTAATTGTCTAAAATATTTTACTGTGTTATTAATGCACTTAATAGTTTTTTTTGGGCCCTCAAAGTCCCCTACCGCATTAGGAGTTTCCTATGGCTGGGAGTCAAAGACAGGCTCCTCACGAATGCAGATAGACACAGAAGGCACTTGGCTGTATCTGGTGCCTGTAGCAGATGCAGCGGCCATGTGGAAACCTTGTGCCATGCTTTGAGGGATTGCCCGAATAGTAGAAAGGTTTGGGAAGGGGTCCTTCCTCACCACATCCTTCCTTCCTTTATGGGGTTCTCTGATATTGACTGGTTCTCTGAAGGCGTTAATGGGAATTTGTTGGCCAGTATGCAGCACGGGGCTATTCTCTTCGCTATTATTTGTCACCAAATGTGGAAATGGAGGAATGAAGAGTTATTTGCTGAGAAGACTGTCTTTATTCCTGACCTCCGGTTTTACTTCTCGAAAAAACTCTCTGTTATTACAAAGAGTTTTGAAGGAGAGCTCCTGGTTCACCCCTCTCCGGTTAAAGAGGTCCAGTTA
Source organism: Euphorbia lathyris (assembly GCF_963576675.1). Taxonomy (NCBI): domain Eukaryota; kingdom Viridiplantae; phylum Streptophyta; class Magnoliopsida; order Malpighiales; family Euphorbiaceae; genus Euphorbia; species Euphorbia lathyris. The sequence continues at coordinate 97,859,578 of NC_088910.1, forward strand.
GTTGGTTGGAGGAAGCCCAGGGAAGGGGTTGTCAAGTTGAATACGGATGGCTCCTGCCTTAGTAATGGCAGAATTGCTGCTGGTGGAGTTCTTCGGGATGCTGGTGGCGCCTGGCTGGCTGGGTTTACCCATAACTTAGGTACGGGCTCCTCCTTTACTGCAGAGCTCTGGGGGATCTTGTCTGGCATTAAACTCGCCATTCGCATGGGTGTTAAAAGACTTTCGGTGGAGTCTGACAACTTGGAGGCTATCAACAGGATTTCGGATAGACATGCTGTTTGTCTTAAGAGTCAGAATCTCATTAAAGCCATCTTGAGGCTTCGTCCTGCCTTCGATTCTCTTACCTTCTCCCATATTTATAGGGAGCAAAACTGCGTGGCGGATCGCTTGGCAGCTGCTGGGCATGGGGGGATGTTAGGTGTTTCTACCCTTTCCGTTCCTCCTTCTTTTCTGTTACCTTCTCTTCTTGAGGATAGGATTGGGGTCAGTCTTCCTAGACTGATCCCGGGTTAGGTTTTTGTTTGTTTGTTTTTTTCTTCCCTTCTTACCAAAAAAAAAAAAAATAGTTTTTTTTTTTGTTAGTAATGCACTAAATATCGAACATATACGTTTCAAGCGAAATGTAGATTTAGCCCTAATGTATGAAATTGTGCAAATTTAGCCCTAACGTTTCCAATGAAAATCAATTTTAACCATACGCTACCGAAAATTTGAAAAAAAATTATTTGACTGTTATTTAGCCACGTCAGACTTTTTAAACCAGTTTGTCGATAATGTCTAAAATATTTTACTCTGTTATTAATATACTAAATATATTTTTTTGTTAGTAATGCACTAAATATTTAATCATAACGTTTCAAGTAAAATGCAAATTTAACCACAACGTATAAAATTGTACAAATTTAATCCTAATATTTTTAAGCAAAATTAAATTTTAATTTTAATCAAAATTCAATAACATTATTGTAATATATAATTTTATTTTTATAAAATGTTTTTATATTTGTTTTATAATTTTTTTTTTAGTTTATTAACAATATTGAAAACACGAGATCCAAAAAAAGGAATGGCGGAAACCCTAAGAACTCCCCAGCAAACCTCGCGCCCACCACCGTATGTTCCGCCGGACAAGCTTGGCTGGCCTCCGTCAGATGAACCAACCACAAAGCTGTCTTGGAAAGATATCGCTTCTTCAAAAGCGAACTCCCATCAACCTCGGCCACGAACCGACCTGTGCGCAGCTGGTCTTATGCAAATCTCGATAGATGAGGCAAACCCCTTACAACCAAAAGTGATGATCGACCCTGAATTGAGGAAGAAACTTGAGAAGCCGTGGGAGAAGGCTCTAATTGTTAAATTGCTGGGCAGGAATTTGGGCTATGTTGCCCTGCAGAAACGAACTATTGAGCTATGGAAACCAATTGCTGGCTTTAACATGATGGACCTAGGAGAGGGATTTCACCTTGTCCAGTTTGATGATGACATGGACAGAAACCATGTTATCAACGATGGACCCTGGCTTGTACAAGGGCATTATTTGACGGTTCGCACCTGGTCTGCTTCGTTTAATCCTTCAGATGCATGTGTTGAGAAGTCGATGGTATGGATTAGGTTCCCACAACTTCCCCTACTGTACTATGGTGAAGATGTGTTGATTGGACTTGCAGCGACTGCAGGCAAACCAATCCGGGTGGATGAGAATACAGCCATGAAGACAAGAGGCCGGTTTGCACGGGTATGTGTTGAAATTGACCTACTAAAACCTTTAATTGGGCAGTTTGAGCTTGATGGGGAGATTCAGAAAGTGGAATATGAAGGCTTGCACATTGCTTGCACACATTGTGGACGCTACGGGCATATCAGGGCAGATTGTAGCTGGCCAAGTGCCATTCCTCCGAAGGAATCCCCAACTACTAGTGCTTTGATCATTGGTGAACCTAATAATACAGAACCAGGAGATCGGACTACAGAGGTACAATAAGTATCAGAAACAGAGGACTTGAACAAGGCAAATATCGATCCGAAAGTTTACGGACCCTGGATGATTGTGCCTCAAAGAAGGTACAATCCTCGCGTGGCAGGGCAAGGGGGAGTTAATAAGAAGTATGAGAAGGAATGGGAACAGATGAGCACTAACCCGTTTGCAGAAGTTGAGGGGACAAAAAAATATGAATCAGAACACAGCTGTTTTCCAGGGTTTTGGAAAGAATGGTGAAGCCTCTAGCCTTCTACAACCAGCCGATAGTAATCTGAAGCAAGTCAAAGGAAAAGCTATTAGAAATTCCAGCGCAAGGGCTAAGGAAAACTTAGGGACAACAACTCACGAACATCCGAACAGATTTGCAAGCCACTTGGAGGGGCACATGGAAGTTGAATTTGGAGGAAATTCAGGGACAGCTCCCCCAGAGAAAGAACCAGGAAGGGGGAAAAGGATCCGGGTCGACTCAGATCATCAGAATCCACTCCTCGAGATAGATATGAACAGAATAAGTACGACAACGCAAGGGGGTAAAGGGAACATGCGTTTAAATCAGAAGTTGCGTGACCGCTCAATAGTGCAAATTTTGATAAAAGATCCGAGTGAGGGGGAGCCTTCCCCGCGCGTTTGACTTTGGCTGGTTAGCCGCCATCTCAGTCTTGATATTCTTATGATGAAAGTCCTAGCATGGAATTGTTTTGGTGCAGGAGGTACTGCGTTTCAAAGAGCCTTAAGACACATAATCCGTATTCATCGCCCGACAATCCTTTGTTTGATGGAAACTCGGATTCCCGGTTCTAGGGCGCTGGCTATTGGCAAGCAAATTGGGCTTCCCAAGTATGAACTGATTGAGGCTGAAGGGTTCAGTGGCGGGATCTGGATATTTTGGGATGAGTCTGCCATAAAGGTTGAGGTTATTAGTAGGAACATCTAGTTTTTACATTGCAAAGTGACTATCCAAAGGGGCATATGGCATAACAGTTCCTTCCTTTTATCTGCTGTCTATGTTCGCCCGCAGATGAAATTTAAAAGGATGTTCTTTCAAGATATGAAAAGTCTAAAAGAGGATGTGGATAGCCCTTGGCTGGTCTGTGGGGATTTTAACTGTATCAGAACTATAAATGAGAAGCAATGAGGGTCTGCTCGGGTTCTTGACCATTGTGCGCCTTTTGCTGATTGGATAAACCAAATGGAGCTTGTGGATCTTGGTTTCGTTGGACCCCAATTCACTTGGTTCAGAGGCTCGTCCCCGAGGACTAGAGTCGTTTGTAGGCTGGACAGGGCTTTATCGAATGTAAGTTGGAGGAATCAGTTCCCGGGAGCTATTGTGCGCCATCTCCAGCGCATACAGTCGGACCATGTGCCCATTTTAATTGATTTTCAAACACCCGAAAAGACAAATGGGGTGCCTTTTCGTTTCATGCGAGCCTGGCTTGAGGATGAGTCCCTTTCGCCTTGTATAAAACACAGCTGGAATCCTGACAATTTGCTAGGGGATGCTCTAAAAGGCTTATCTAAGGAGCTTACGGTTTGGAACAAACATGGCTTTGGGAATATATTTTGGAGGAAAAAACGCACTTATGCGAGGTTGGGGGGAGTCCAACGGAAGTTGGTAGAACGATGTACGAAGGGACTGTTGCGACTAGAAAGACGGCTAGGAGCGAAACTGGACTCAATCCTCCACCAGGAGGAGCTGTATTGGCGGCAGAAATCCCGAATTACCTGGATCAAGGATGGTGACCGGAACACCACTTTTTTTCATACTTCTACGGTGATCCGCCAAAGATGTAACACTGTTGCAGGACTCTGCGGTGATGATGGCTCGTGGATTTGGGAGGAGGGAAAGTTGAAGGAAATGGCTGGCGCCTATTTTAGTAAGCTCTACCATGAGGATCTCCTAAGCCGTGTCCAGCTTACCACGCAGCATTCATTTCCCCGGATGGAAAATTTTGAGCTTGAGCAACTTGGTAAGGCGTACCAAGCCAAGGAGGTTCAGATTGCAATTGAGTCAATAGCGCCGTGGAAAGCTCCAGGGCCGGATGGATTTCAGGCAGGCTTCTACCAGAAATTCTGGGAAACGGTAGGACCCGAAACTTGTAAGTGTGTACTCAGAGCCCTGAATGAAGGAGTGTTGGATGAAGGTTTGAACGAGACTCTTATCACCCTTATACCAAAGGTCAAAAATCCGGAGAGCCTGACTCAGTACAGACCTATAAGCCTTTGCAACGTCAGCTACAAGATGATCACCAAATGTGTTGTTAATCGCCTGAAACCAATTCTGACGGAAATAGTGGGACCTATGCAATGCAGCTTTGTGCCAGGGAGGCAGATCACTGAGAATGTTATTTTGGTGCAGGAGACAATCTTTTCTTTCAAACGGAAGAAAGGGAGGAAGAAATTCATACTGCTCAAGTTAGATTTGGAAAAGGCCTATGACAGAATCAGTCGGAGCTTCCTAAAGGATACGTTATCAGTCTTGGGGTTACCGTCAGGTATGATTGCAACCATAATGCAATGTGTTACGTCTTCTTTCATGAATGTTCTGTGGAATGGGAACAAGGGAGACAGATTCTCTCCGTCTAGGGGCCTCCGCCAGGGTGATCCCCTCTCACCGTATCTTTTTGTCATGTGCATTGAGCGTTTGAGCCACCTAATTCTGGATGCTGTGGCTAATGGCTCGTGGAAACCGGTTGTGTTATCAAAAGAGGGACCAAGGCTGTCTCACTGTTTCTTCGCAGACGATATTATTCTGATGGCAGAAGCCTCTCATGAGCAAGCGGTTGTAATAAAGGACATTCTAGGATATTTCTGTGACTGCTCAGGGCAGAAAGTCAGCCTGGACAAATCCTGTGTGCTTTTCTCGAACAATACCGGAGTAAGAACTCAAATGGAAATTGTCCGTGAGCTGGGGATTAAAAAAACAGAGAACTTAGGCAAATGCCTTGGAGTTCAATTGATTCATGAGAAGATTGATAAACAAACGTATGGCTATGTGGTGGATCGGGTTAACTGTCGGCTCGCAGGCTGGAAAGAAAAAAGCCTCTCTTTTGCCGGACGCTCAACCCTTGTGCGATCGGTACTCGCAGCCTTACCAGTTTTCACTATGCAAACAACACTGCTCCATGTCTCTGCATGTCGGAAATCGGATGCCATTAGTAGGAACTTCCTTTGGGGAAGCAATGACAGGGGTAAACGAGTTCATCTAGTTCGATGGACCGCTGTATGTAGGCCTCGCAAGCAGGGGGGTCTGGGAATCAGAAGCACCAGGCAGGTCAATCTCGCCAGTATAGCGAAACTAGGATGGAGAGTGCTAACGGAACCAAGTAACCTTTGGGTTCGTGCGCTGAAAGGTATATATTCGGGTAAGAGGCAGGGTATGGATATGTTCAGGAACAGGAAAGTAAAAAGCAACACCTGGCGGAGTATTATCATGGGTGCTAAGCTTCTTGAAATTGGAGTTAATAATCTGGTTGTTGACGGAAAATCCACTCGGTTTTGGAGCGATTTCTGGCTGAAAGACAGACGGCTCTTAGACGAAGCCTTAATTCCGGTGACGGAGACAGAGAAGGATCTCAGAGTAGCTGATTACTGGTGCGCTGCGAATGGTTGGGATTGGGAGCGTCTGTAAGGCTCTTTACCAATTGAAACGCTGTTCAAAATTGCGTCAATGGTGCTGACTCTGCAACATGGAAGATCAGATGGATGGACTTGGCGACTAACAGAATCAGGAACTTTCTCGGTTAATACGGCTTACCAATTGTTAATCAGGAGGTTGGGGAGCAGAGAATTAGAAGAAGACGAGATAGACTGGAGCATCATTTGGAAGGTAATAGCAATGGAACGAATCCGTTTTTTTTCCTATGGACTGTAAATCACAATGCGATCCTGTCAAATACTAATAGAGTCCGAAGACACATTAGCACATACGATAGATGCTCAGCGTGTGGTAGACCAGAAACGATAGAGCATTTGCTAAGGGACTGCGATAGAGCCAGAGCTGTCTAGAACCATTTTGTCCCACAGACTTGGCAGAGGGAGTTCTATGCAGGCGAGCTAAAGGGGTGGTTAAAGCGGAATTTGAGGATACAGGCGAGTTGGGGAGGGACACCTTGGCCGACGATCTTTGCTGTCGGGTGTTGGTGGATCTGGAAATGGAGAAACGAACAAGTTTTTGAAGACTTGGTAGTTGATAATACCAGCAAAATAGAGACTATAATTCGATCAGCAAAAGAGATGTATGCGATCAGTAAGAAAAATGGCTAGGACAGGGAGGCGAGGAACGACCAGCAGGTTATGCTCGTCTTCTAGAATAGGCCGTCGGGGGGCTGGGCTAAGGTCAATTGTGATGGCGCAAGTAAAGGAAACCCCGGTTTCGCTGCGTGTGGAGGATTGCTTCGGGATGAAAACGGAGAGTGGATAGGGGGTTTTGGTTGCAATTTGGGGATATGTACGGCAACTCTGGCCGAACTATGGGGACTGTATTATGGAATTGTTCTAGCTTGGAGGAAAGGAAGGCGGAAAGTTGTTTTTGAAGTTGACTCGTTATCAGTAATGAAGCTTATTAATCAGCCTGGTCAAGTGAATCATAAATATATCTGGCTGATCGAGGAATGTCGTGTTATGTTAAAGCAAAAGTGGGAAGTCACGGTTGTTCATACCCTTCGCGAGGGAAACAGAGCAGCTGACTGGTTGACGAACTTCGCAGGATCATTATCCTTTGGGCATCACGAGTGTGAAGGTCCCCCTGCAGGCCTCTTGGACATTCTCATTTCTGACAAAAGCGGAACTGGCATCCCTCGGAACATAAGAATTTAGTTTTTTGGTTTCTTTTTTCCTGCTTTGGGGTTGTTTGTTAACCCTTCCCTGGTATAAAAAAAGAATAATTTTTTTTTATAAAATAAAAAAAAATTTGTTGGGGGCAGTGGCCACTGCCTCATTTGTGTTGTGGACAGGAATAGAATTCCTATCCACTTACTCATTACGACGCCTTAGGCACCGTAATGAGTAAAACCAATTAAAAAAATATAAAAATTAACCCTGGTTGGGAAACAGCCCATTCTAGGAAAAATTTCCAAACCAGGTCTAGTGGGGTAATTTTTTATATAAATTATCCCAAATTAAGGTTTAATCCCATCATCAGCCTCTTTCTCAACAACAGCTGCCTCACACTGAACAGCCAGTCGATTATTTCGTTTCTCAAGCTTCCATTTGAGGCCAGTACAAGAAAAACATTTATTGAGAACGCTACTAGTGGACAGAAAAGGACTTGTTAGATTGAAGAGGTTTGGAGTGGCTGATCGACTCGGGAGAGGAGAACGGCACAGTGGTCAGGGAGAACACTGAGAAGATCAGAGCGAGCAGTCTCCCTTTGCTTGGATCTACACCACGCCGCCTGAATGAAAAACTTAGAAATCCATCTTATTCGTAATGGTGTTGGCCTTGTAAAAGCTTTAGATATCCATTTAGGTTTTGCACAAAAGCAGACAAAAAAGCAATGATGGGCCAAAAATGAGTGAACATTAATTGGGCCTTTTACATTGCTTCGTTTTACAAAATAAAGTAACTAGTTGGATAAAATTGAAGTAAATAAAAATAAAGGCTTAATGGTTCTCCAGCCCCCTTAACTTGTCCAAATTGATCATTTTACACCCTCAACTCATCGAATGTCCTGTTTAGCCCTTTAACTCCATAAAAATGGTATTTTTCACCCCCTCAACTTGTCCATTTATCACCCCTCAACTTATATAATGTTCTATTTACCCCATTAACTCCACAAAAGTGGTATTTTCACCCCTTACAATCCGTTATCGAAGCCTAAATTGATAACTTTTTTTAAACGTTAAACCTATATTTATGCTATTTTATAAGTGGAACCTAAATTGATACTTTTCTAAAAATCATAGGCCTATTTTGGTACATTATCCCTACATATAATGTATTTAACTTGTTTATATTAATGTTCTTGTTATTTATATTTTTTATTCGTTAAAGGGATAAGAAATACCATTTTTATGGAGTTAAGAGGGTAAATAAGATCATACGTGGTGAGAAATACCACTTTTATGGAGTTAAGGGGTAAATAAGATATTCGATGAGTTGAGAATGAGTAAAATGACAAATTTGGACAAGTTAAGGGGGTGAGAAATACCATTTTTTTGGAGTTAAGGGGTAAATAGGACATTCGATGAGTTTGAGGGGTAAAATGACCAATTTGGATAAGTTAAGGGGGCTGGAGAAGCATTAAACTAAAAATAAATAAGTAGATTTTTTGTGACTTTTTAAAAAATGTATTTACAAAAGTGTTGTTATTGGAGTATCTTCTTGTAGTGATAGAAATTGTGGCCTCATTAAATTATTTATAATCATAAAAAAATTACATCTATATTACAAAAAATAAATAAACACTACAAAAAAAAAAATCACTATTGTCTACAAAAATTTCCGTAAATAATTATCTAAATTTCAACAGAAATTACAATCTCCAGCGGATTGTTTTCCCGACCAAATTTGTATCGCTAATTATTTTCCTAAATTAAAAAATTTTAAATTATTTTTTTTATTCAGTTTCTTTGGATTGAAGGGAAATATATAAACAACTTAATAAAATAAAGCACATTGAGATTACTTCATTTGAGAAAATTCATACATATAGTTGCAAGGGATAAATCTGATATAAATAACCCACTACTAAACATATAGAAAAGTAGATTTAGCCAATATCTAATAAATTAATATAAATACTATTAATGGATTTCAAATTAAAAACGTAATCTTTTAGTTTAAGTGGTTCCATGATATTATATTAGAGTCTTCTAGACCATGTGGTCAAAGGTTCAAATCATGACAACTTCATTGATTGGTGAAATTAAAAACAAATGGTGAGATAGACATGTGTTGTACATACTTCAAGCTTAAGAGGCATTAGCATACAAGAATGTGTTAGAAATTAATATAAATATTATTATTAGAGTTAACTATCAACTCAAGTTTTTAATTAAAGTAGTTTTATGGCAGTTCAGATTGATATATTACATCTGTAACTAGTATTTTTGGCTTGTGGCTTCTTCCCATAACCATTTTGTCTACAACAAATGCAAATAATGCAAAAGGATTTAGAATTATCCAAGTTACTCCTAATATGCATCTGTTATCACGGAATTTTCTGACCCTAATAATGAAATTAGTTTGCTGGTGCTTGGTACATTACAGGTGGATCTTGCGTCTCTCTGAACGGGATCAACGGTAAAAAAATTAGAGTTTAAAGTCAACTATTTTCTATTTTAAGCCTAACATACTTTTTTGGATTCAATTCGGAGGTCAAACGAAGGAGTTATGACCATTCGAAGTTTTCCGAACGGAAGTTCCATTTAGAGCTATTATTCGGCTCATGTTCAGCCTTGGACCTTAACATGAAATATCCGTCTCGTCGAGACGAATCCAACTGTATAAGAATCATCAAAATTGAAGGTCGAAAAGGAGGTTTTCAGACCTCCAAACGGTCTGGGCGCCTGTTTGAGGAAAGGGCCAAATCGGCCACAGACGTCAGTTACATCATATTTTCTCCATTAATTTCATTTAACTTGCCCACTAATTTGGCAGTTGATTACATATGTCTATACACGACTTAAGAGGCCTAAAAACATTCAGAATGAAGAGGAAAATGATAGTTTTGAGAAAAAGGGGAATTCACAGAGGTTTAGTAGATATGCTAGAGAGAGAAAGTGGGGATTCAAAGGTTCTTCTTCTTCAATGAAAAAAAAAAAAATCTAAGGTTGAGAATCCACCCTAAAATCATTCAAAAACACCATAAAAGATCAAAACCGAGTGATTAAGGAAGATAGAAAAAAAGAAAAAAAGAGTTACATGAAGTTACAAAAAGTATAAAGAGCTCCAACTTCATCTTCTTCAACTGAAATAATTCTAAAACCATCCCAAATCTTCCCCAAATGATCTTAAACACCAACTGAGATCAGAATATTGAGTGAAATCCTCAATTTCTCTCACTGATCTTTCGGGTAATCACCCAATTCAACATCCTAATCCTTCCAAGAGGCAAGGAAATGGATCAAATCATTCTTTTGAAGTCAATTCATTTCAATTCGGGTCTAATTACACTGATTTGGGATTTTGCTCGCGGGTTTCGATTGCAATCCTGTTTGTCTGTTCGTGAGTCTACCTTCATGCAAAGCTGGATTATAGCACCAAAGGTCTTTGAAGGGTTTAAAAGTCTTCTGTTAACTGTGCTAATTGATTTTGATTTTTTTTTACACTACAGTAGTTTGTGGTGTAGAAAAACAGAATTCTGTAATTTCTGTTTTATTCTAGGTTGTTTATGTAACTTTCATGCTTTTGGTAAATTTATATTTAATTAGGTGTAAATAGACGAATAAACACGCAAACACGTAAAATGCGATTAATAACGGGTTAGGGGTATTTCTGGAATCTATTAAATATGTTAGAATAGATAGATTTAGTTCATAGATCGAAATGCATCACTCTATCAAAATTGATGACGTGTCCTGGGGCAATATTGTAAAATAAAATCACATTTTTTTGCTACCTTAGCAAAATCATGAATTTTGCCTCACTCCGTCAAAATTTTGACGTATCCTAGGGCAATGTTGTAAATAAAATCACATTTCTTTTATTTTGAAGAGTATTGTGAATTTTGGCATCACTCTGTCAAAACTGATAACGTATCCTGAGCAATATTGTAAATAAAATCACATTTTTTCTGTCAAAATTGATGACGTATCTAGGAATATTGTAAAATAAAATCACATTTTTTGTTCATTTGCTCCGTTAGCAAAATCACATTCTTCTTCTTCACATTTTTTTCTTTGCTCGGTTAGCAAAATCTCCTCCTCTTCCTTCAAACCCCTAAAACCTCATGTTTTTAAAAGTCTTTTTATTTATCTATTTGAATTTATTTATTTATTATTATTATTAATCACTTTCTATATATTCTCAATTCTTTTGTACTATTTTTTTCCTAAATCAATTTTTACATTTTTAAGGCTAAAAAAATTAAATTTTAATTTACGAAGATTATAAGAAATTCGTAATTGAAAATAAAAAGATAAAATTATATAATTTTGAAGAAATTAACGTTAGATTTATAAAATATTAAATATATCTACTTTTTTTAAGCTGAGCATTTTTAGTTTTTTATTATTAAAAAATTAAATTTTAATTTACGAAGATTATAAAAAATTTCTAACTAAAAATAAAAAGATAAAGTTATATAAATTTTAAAAAATTAACGCTATATTTATAAAATATAAAATATATCTATTTTTTAAGCTGAGCACTTTTAGTTTTTTTTATTATTCAACACACCGAAACAATGAAAATTTGGGATGCTGGAGGCTAAAATTTTTGCCTAGCCTTGACGGGTTAGACTTGAGAAATTTCCAAGGTTGTAAAAGATATTAGGCGCTAGTCGGGCGGACATGACCCTTAATGATTAATTAGGGATTAATAGGATTTGTATTTTTTGTATTTATTTATTTTTATTAAATAAAGTATTGTATAAATAAAATTAATATATGAATTATACTATTTAAAAATAATAATAGAAAATATTTAGGATAGAAAAACATACATATTTTAATATTATTTACATTAATGTCCTTAAAAAAATAACAAATAGATTAATAAATAACATTTATAACAAAATGTGTCAAAATAAAATAAAATTAATATTCTTAAAAATAAATTTAATAGTTTAAAGTTTTTTTTTAATTTTTTTTTGTTATTTAATATTTCTTTAAATTAAAAAAAATTGACCTAAAATTTAAAGATTAATTTTTTCAAAAAGACCCACTGAGACCGCATGGGACCGTCTAGGAGGCCAAAAATCGGTCAATCAATTTATACCACCTGATTAGTGGAAATCGGGACGATGTTCTAAAAAATCACACCTAGGCGACCGCCTTGGCCAATTTTTAGAACACGAAAATTTCCCACAACTCCGACATCGACAACACAATTAAATTTAGATGCCCATGTATAAAATAATGGATCCGCCACTGCTTACATGTCTTGGTTTTATGGAAGGTTGAGATAGTTAGTGTATTCTGGCACACTCATAATCTAGCCATTTTCGAGGACGTGGCCCTGTCTATCCAAAGCAAATGTTGCCAATAAAGGCTACTCGAGGGTTGCCTTGGTCGAGTTTTATGAAATGGCTCAGCTTCACATTTCTCCTCGTGCTCCAAACATCGTTCGAATTCATTAGAATCCTCCTGCATCCAGTTGGGCAAAGGTAAATACAGACGACTCTGCACTCGGTTCCCCAAAATCGACTGGTGTTGGCGGGATCTTTATAACGTCTCAAGCATTTGTTAGATGTTGTTTTTCTTTCTCAATTCCAAAAATATATGCATATATTGTTGAACTTAAGGCGGTGGTTTTTGAAATCAATTTGGCTCAGGAAAAGGGCTGGACTAAACTCTGGATTGAGTGTGATTCTACCTTTATGGTTAATTTGCCTAAAACGCGCTCCGTTGAGGTTCTGTGGATGCTACGTCAAGATTGGTTAGCATGTCTCATCCACTGCTCGTATATGGAGATATTTGTTTCCCACATTTATCGTGAAGCAATCGTGCAACAGATGCCTTAACTCGCTTTAAAATTCTGACTGATCGGATCATGTGGTGGAGCTCTGCTCCTCAATTTTGTAGTTCCTTTGTTTTTTTTATGATCTTTAATTTTTTTTTGGGTAGGAAAGGAAAGAAAAAAACAAGCCACAAAAACAAAGAAACTTAGCCCGAGATCAGCCTAGAAAAACTGACCCCACCATATCATCCATCAGAAGAGAATAAAGGAAGTTAGGAGGAGAAGAGAAGGTAGAAACTCCAAAAATCCTCATGTGGCCTTCTGCTGCAAGACGGTCCGCCACCTTGTTCTGCTCCCTGAAAATATGGCAGAAACTGATGGTCTCAAAGGAGGAACATAACCTTCTAATCCCTTTGATTAAGTTCTTGCCATTTAAACAAGTAGCATTAATATCAGAGATCATTCTGATAGCTTCCATATTATCAGATTCTACGATCAGCTTTTTCAACCCCAGATTAATAGCTAACCTGAGACCAGAGTAAATCCCCCAAAGCTCCGCAGAAAAGGAAGACCCCATACCCAAATTCTGAGTAAACCCAGACACCCAACCACCTCTTGCATTTCTCAACACCCCTCCAGTAGAAATTTTACCATCTTTCAAGCAAGAGCCGTCCGTGTTTAATTTCACCAACCCTTCACTAGGCCTACTCCAACCAAAGAGATGGACATCCTTCCTCTGAATAGACTCAGCTAAAGAGTCCTTTTTGAAGCTATCCACAATAGTCCAAATCTTTTTGGAGAAGAAATAAAACAGATTGGGAATAACTCCAGTTTCTCCTCCAAAAATCTCCTCATTTCTCCATTTCCAAATCTGGTGACAGACCACTGCAAAAATGGTAACACCATGCTCAAGATCAGCCAGCAGTTTCCCACTAACACCATCAACAAACCAGTCGAGATCAGGATGGGACAAGAACGCAGTCAACAACTGGTCAGGGAGAACTTTTCTCCACACATCTTTACTCTTAGCACAATCTCTAATAGCATGACAAATGGTTTCTTCATACCTACTGCATCTGCTACAATCTTTATAGTTTAGTTAGGTTAAGGTTTATTTAACTTTTCCCCGTTATTTCTTCTTTCATTTTTTAATTAATAATATTTTGGGTTCGGTTTTTGTTCGGCGAAGTAGGGATGCCAATATAGTTGGGATGCCTGCTTCCCGTTCAACCTTCTGCTCTTATTTAAAAATATCATTTTAATAGTTTAATAAATATTTTATTAATTTTTGTAGCCCCCCTGGCCACCGGCTCCGCCTTTTAATACTGGTCGATTTGTCCCGTGTAGCCCTCCTAAAATTATTATATATTGACTCTATGTAGCACTATTTTGAAATTGAAAGGTAGATGAGATGGTTAAGAATGTATGCTTTTAATTGGGAGGTTTATGTTCAAGTCCCTCAAACCTCTTTTTTTAGAAAGTTTTTATTTATTTTAATTTTATTTTTTAATAATTATAAAAATATGTTACCATTATTAATTAATTTAAATGGACTCTTTAATTTTGATAATACCTTTGAATTCATTTTTATTATGTTTTTACCATTAAAAAAATAAACATATTTAATTTTCTATTAGTTTAATACTAGTTTCTAAAAAAAATGATAACATTTTAATATTTTAACATTTTTATCGTGTTGGAGGCTAAAAAGAATTCGCCCAGCCCTAACGGGTTGGATTTTGAAAATTTATCCTCAATCGCATGTTAAAATTAGCCCCCAATTTTAAATTCCTGGCTTCGCACTGTTTACATGCCACTCTTAAGGACCATTTTTACATTGTTTTCCTACTCAAAAAAACACTACCCAACTAATAGAGAAATTCACAAAAAAAAAAAAAAAAAACTAATAGAGAATTTGGTTTTCATATTGTCCACATTTGGAAACTATCCATATGAAAAGAGTGTTTTAATTCTGACTTATGGATCCAATAATTGAAGAATGAAAGTGTTTTAATTAATAATAATTATTAGATCATATCAATATTATTTAATGACACAATATTTATAAACATTATTGTCTAACCCATTAGAGAGATTTGTTTTTATCAAAAGTGTTTTATAGTTGGAGAGTATTTTTTTTTTTTTTATGAAGTCACATAGTTGAACCCTCCAACCATTATGGATACCCTTAATCTTTGTATACTTATTTGAAGTGGTCTATTGACCATCTAAATTTATTTGAAGTAATTGATCGGTCCCTTGAACCTGTTTACAATGATCTATTCGCTCGTGAACTTGCTTCATATTCTCCATCGTTTTGCTATATGAACTTAAAGAGTTAATCATATTATTTTAAACAAATTCAAGGAGTTTACAAGATAGTTTGAAATTTTAAGCAGACAATCAGATTTTTAAATCAAGTTTAGTAGGCTCGTAATGGATTAAGACTTAAAGAGTACTATGACACCATAAAAAATTACTAAGAAAATATTTTAGTGTTGGGTAAGATAATCTCCAACTCGCGTTTGTTGATTTGAGATTAGCTGGATTTTCTGGCTAACAACTGTCTATCGATGATTTATTGTAGTATTATATTATTGAATGAAAGGTTAATTTGTCTCTTAAAGTTGACAAACATGTTTAATTTAGCCTAAATCAAAGTTTATGTATCAATTTAGCCATAAAGTTTGTAATATTTGATAAATTAGTCTGAATGCAATCAATTTCAATACTTAAAAACTTGTCAAATTTGTGATAATTTATCAAATATTACTAACTTTCAATTTGAATTAAAGGAAAATTGTTTGCTAACCTTAGAGGTGAAATTTAACCTTAATTCATAATATTATTACTAGCTACGAACAAGGGAACATTACACAGAAATTCATCTTTTAACAATTATTTATAACTATGTCAAGTCATAATTTTGGATTATGTCAAACTAATAAAATTAGTACTTTTAATATATTTTAAGGATTAGAATTTATAAATTAGAAGTCTAGAATATATTTTCTAGGGTTTATGATTTATGAATTGGAGTCTAGAATTTTTAAACTATTGTATAAAATCATAATATATAGAAAATAATAACATATTAAAAATTAAGTTTAGTGATATAACTGACTACAAAAAAAAAAGTTTAGTGACATGACTTATTTATAATTTTGTACTTAATTATGATATTCATGTACAATGCCATTTGAACAGTTTATGGCCAGCTAGGTTACACAAACCTATCTTTTATGGATTTTGTGGATCAGCCATGAACATGACTATTTCGTTATTGGCCCAACTCGATCTGGTTGTATATAAAATAAATAAATTGGAATTATGATTTATTTTAAAAGCTTGAGCTTGGTCCAGCTTTTTTTTTTTTTTTGGTAAATTTTTTTTATTCATGTACATTGTACATTGCTAAATTTTATTAAATTCTATTTTCTGCATTATTTATTATTTATAATTTTAATTTTAGTTTTTTTTTGTCATAAATAATATTTTATAAGCTGGCTGAATTTGGGAATTAATTTCCTTAATTTGACCTAATCATATCAACATGTGAATATAATACTGGTTTAATATGGAAAAAGTAATTAAGTATTAAATGTTAGATATAATAAATCTTAACTATTAGTTTAATTAGATGCACAACAATTTGGAGACCCTAAGTTAGGGGGTGTTTAGGGTCCTGACATGTGCTCCAGTATTATGGTCCTTATCCCGAAGGTGGAGGGTACGATATCTCTTGATCGGTATAGGCCTATTGCAATGAGCAACTTTAGTTATAAAATAATTGCAAAAATTTTGACTGACAGACTCGCTTCTATTGCATCTCGCATTGTTTCTCAGAATCAATTTGGATTTATTCCTGGGCGAAGTATTCACCAATGCATTTCGCTTGCTTCTGAAGGCACTAATATGCTTTGTAAAAGTGTTTTGGAGGGAACTTAGCCTTGAAGGTTGACATCAGGAAAGTTTTTGACACTTTAAATTGAAATTTTTTACTTGTCGTGATGCACGCTTTTGGTTTCTCTATTCAATTCAGAGATTGGATTCTGAATGTTTTATCGGCATCTCGGATTTCAATTTTGAACAATGGAGCCATTAGTGGATATTTCAGATGTTCAAGAGGGGTTCGATAAGGCGATCCGCTGTCTTCTATATTGTTTGGTATTGCCGAGGACTTTCTTAGCCGTTGGTTGCTTCACCTCGTGGATACTGGGCGACTTGCTCTAATGCAATATACTTCTGCAAAGGTGTTTTCGACTCATTTATTTTATGATGATGACATTCTTCTCTTCTGCAGGGCCTCTTCGAGTAATCTAGCTGTTATTAAGGGTGTATTTGAGCTGTATGGATCTATCTCGGGTCAGTGTGTTAGTTGGAACAAATCTGAATTATTTCTGGGCTCCTTTGTTTCTTCTGGACGTGGCAATCGTCTTGCTAATATTATTGGTATTCGTCAAGGGTCTGTTCCATTTCGCTATCTTAGAGTCCCTTTGTTTTTTGGTTTACCAAAGACACGACATCTGACTAATTTAATGGATAAAGTGCTTGCTCACTTTGCTAAATGGAAAGGGCATTGTTTGTCTATGGCTGGGAGAGTGGCTCTGGTAAATTCTGTAATTACTGGTAGCTTCATTCACTCTTTTAGCATTTATAAGTGGCCCTCTACGCTGCTTACACGTATGACTAGGCATATGAGGAATTTTATTTGGTCTGGGTCCATTAATTGCAAGAAGCTTGTCACTGTCCCTTGGAAAATTTGTTGTCAAAACATCAAGGATGGAGGTCTTGGAATCAAGAATCTGTCTATTCTAAACAAGGCGTTGAATGGAAAGATGGCTTGGGGTCTCCTTCAGGAAAAGTCTCTCGGCTTTAACTTACTTAGAACTCGTTTTCTCAATAAAGCGGGACAGTCACGACATTATATCATGAATTCTTCTATTTGGGGCTCGATAAAATCCATTTATTCTGAAGTTGAGCATCACTGTTTTTGGTGAATTGGTCAGCACTCTGAACTTAATTTTTGGAATGAGGCCTGGATGTGTCCTTCACTGGCTGCACAGGTTGGCCTATCTGCTAGTCAACAACGTCGTTGTTTTGATTTGGTGGAGGATTATTTGGATGGTAATAATTGGCATAATCTGCCCGTGTTACTTGCGGATGTGGAGAATAGATTGCGGAATATTAGGCGGGGTAGGGACGATGTTGATATTTGTGTTTGGAAGCCTACTACGAGTGGGGTTTTAACTGTTAAGCTCTTGTACGCTTGGCTTAGATCTCCTCCTACTCAACAGCCTTGGAGTCGTTTTTTAAGGTGTCAGAGTGTTCCTCCTGCACACTCGCTTATTGGATGGCGGGCTTATCTTGGGTATTTGCCAACACATGCTCAGCTTCAGTTGCGCGGCTGTCAAGTTGTTTCTCGTTGCAGTTTGTGCTTGTTAGATACTGAAACGTTGGACCACCTTTTTATCTCCTGTCGGTTTTCCAAATTTATTTGGCATGGTGTTAGCTCATTGTTTGGAAGACGAATTAACACAGACTCGACTCTTAGGAATCTGGTTGATCATGCTGTTATTCAACGTTTCAGTACTCAAATCGCTGATTTGTGGGTGGCAGCAATTGTTAATACAATTTGGGTTCTATGGCTTGCTCGTAATTGAGGATGAGAGGGTTGATACTTCCGTCACGCTGAGACAGATTTGGGGAGCTGTTCGTGAATCTGCTCACACTAGACGGGGCTCCGTTTGGAATTCGCTAGTTGAACTTCAAATCTTAGGTGAGCTCGGGATTGAAAAGCGTCTTGCTAAGGCTCCGCACATTACTCCGATTTTTTGGCAACCACCTCCGAGGGATTGGATTAAGATCAATACTGATGCGTCTTTCATGGGTGCTCCTGGTCCTATGGGTTGCGGAGGTATTTATCGCTCGCATACTGGCATGTGCCTTGGTGCGTTTGCCTTTCCGATTGAAAGTTCCTTTGCTTATCTTACTGAACTATCTGATGCTATTTACGCCATTGACATGACTATCAGCAAAGGTTGACGGAAAATTTGGCTTGAAAGCGACTCAATATATGTTGTGCAGATGTTCAAATCTAAATCTTGTTCGGTTCCTTGGTTGCTTAGACAAAAATGGTTCAATTGTTTAAATCAGATCGATTTTGTGGCTTTTGTGGTGTCTCATATTTTTCGTGAAGGAAATCTGTTGCGGATTCGCTTGCAAATTATGGACGGAGGCAACAGCTTCAACTTGATGGGATGTTGTCCCGAATTTTTGTGGATCGGTCTTTTTTCATGATCGTGTAGGACGTTGCATTTATCGATTTTCCTAATTCTTTGGCTTCATTTTATTCTTTATTCTTTTCGTATTATGACATTTATTTACTCTTTTAATAAATTTGGTTCGGGCCATTTTTGGGTTTGTGGTGGGGGTGCCAACATAGCTGGGATGTCCGCCGCTTACCCTTCCTCGCTAACAATCTTTAATCATAAGATTATTATAAAAAGAAAACGGAAATAAAAAGAAAAGAAAAAGAAATAATAAAAATCAGGGGCAAATTTGCACCATTTTTCAGTAACCCGTCCAGTAACTTCGACAATAAAAACGGATCCCGAAACAGCAAGATATCAGACAATTATTTTTTTTTAGAAAGTTCGGGATGTTAGCTTTCCGGAATGTCAAAGACAGAGCAAAACGGAGCTAAAACGAAGCGGTAGAATTTTTCAAAGAGAAGCAGTGCTGAAAAATGGGTTTGAATATGTCTACCTATTTGAGGAACGTATTTAACGGCATTACCTCCATTTTTCCAACTCCCAACTCAACCATTTTCTTTCTTCAACTTATGGGAAGGTAATGTAATCATGGGTGAGAATTTTAAGGGCCACTAACATAAGATTTGTTACTCAAAATCCTATAAATAGAGCTCAACTCTTTCATTCCAATCTCCACTCAAAATCAATCAAACACAGAACAACTCAATTTTTCTCTCAAATTTCTTGCCAAAATCGGCCTGTTTTTATCAATCATTAGTTTCGTAGAAATCGTTCTTTAGCATCTAATTAGTCTAAACAAACTCTCAATTTCCAGAATTAGTTCTTCAATCTCGAGTTCCTCAGAAAAGCTTCCAATTTTCAGAAACTTCAAATCCGAAATTCTCTTAGTTTAATCAATCAATTCTCAAATCGTTTTTTACAATCTCTTAGTTAAGTCAGTAAAATCATTACCCAATTCCCGGTTCAAGCTTTCTTAGTCTAAATCAAATTTCACCATTGTTATATTCTTCAAAGCTTCAAGCATTTTCCGTGAAACCAAGATCACTGAAACCCCATTTTCGAGTCATTCTTAGTTTACACACCTATTCCAAATCATGTTTAGAAACTTTTTATTGATCTCAATCAATTAACAAGACCCAGAAAAGAAGCTTTTGAGTTTTTCATCATTGAAAAATTCATCAAACAACTTTTCTGGTGAGCCGTTTTCCAAATTTTATTTAGAGTTCGTTAGCTGATCATTTTAGCCCAAATTAATTTTAATCTCTTTATTGACATCAATTCTCGAATTCTCAATTTTTATTTTGTAAAAAACGACATCCTATAGCCTTCTTAATCGCCCCTAAAGTACCCTCCACGAAACAGAATCAAGCTTTTGGTTTTTCAACCATCAAACAATTATTCTGTCACCCAATTTTCAATAATTTATTCCGACTCATTTACTCGACCTTTTTCTGAAATTCTAGTTTTAAACCCTTCTTTCGCACACTAACTTTAAATACTAGCCTTCGTTTCGCTATAATTCGACCTGTACAGCTCCCGAAATTGAACTAGAAAGTTCCACAAAATCACTGTTTTTGTTCCCCTAAGTGCGGTTGATTTATTAGCTTGATGGTAAATTTCTGTCTAAGTCCCTGAACTCTCCGAACTGCTCCAAATTCACCCAGAATTACCCAGACAACGCAATAGCCCCCGAGCCAATTTTCCGGAGTTCCAATCCTTAATTTCACGCATCCCAACGACATCAAAGAGATCGGTTTAATTTTATTTCATCCCGTACATATTTGTTTTTCATGACTTATTTACATTTCTAGCTTTAAAGTTATTATTTCCTTTTAAGTTGTAATTTTCATGCTTTATTATTATTTGTAATACAAAAAAAACATTGAAAAATATTTACAAAATCAATAAAAATATAAAAGAAAATTAGAAAAAAAAATCATATTTTTGTGTCGTTTTATTACTTTATTTTTGGTACTTATCTTTAAAAATTATTTTTCCGACCGACCTGTCAAGTAACGTCGGGGTCCAAGACCGTTATTTTTATTTTCAGTCCTTGTAACGGTCGTCAATCACTTTTTCATTTAGAATTCAAGTAATTTAGGCTCATTTTATTTAATTACTGTATTCAATTACCATTTTATCCTTTGAGAATTAGCTTCTCTGGCACGCCCGTATTATTTTTACCATTTTTAATCCCCGCAAACGCGTATCAAGGTTGAAAATTGGGATATTTCGAAAATATCACCAACAATTTTTGGCACGCCCAGTGGGACATAAAAATATATTTTTTAATTAGTACCAAAACTACGGTTTCTTAAGTTTTACCAAAAATTTAAAAACATTTTTTTTAATACCGATACTTTTTTTTACTAAGTACATTTTTTTGTTATGGTATTTTTTGCTTTGATAATCTGTTTTGACAATTTATTTCCAAACTTTTCTAATATCATTTGTTGTTTAAGATGCTTCCAAGAAAAAATACAGGTCGAGAACTGCCCATTCCGGAGTCTGATGAAAATCAGAATAGGGGTCAAGATGAAAACGTTGACACAAATGTACTCGAGGGTTACGTTGCCGAGACCGTGAGCCACTTGGAAGACGTTCATCGGACGTCAATGCCACAACTGGATTTTAACGCATTTTTTGCGAGACAAGAGGCCCATATGCGCAACCTAGAAAGACTTGTATCCGAGATGGTTCAAGCGTGTAAACAACCCAATTTAGAAAACAGGATTAATAATCTCACCGATGAGATGAATAGGATCCCGGATAGGTGTGCTGAAATTTATGCTAAAAATTTGAATTCTCACAATGTTTCAAATAACACGAGGGAAGACACTCCCCAAGGCGACTGATATAGGCCTCCGTCTAGTCGGGAGGAAAACATGAGATTCAATGAGCGATGAGATCGAAGAACCTCAAAACAATTTTCAATACCCCCAAATGCGCCTCATTTCAGGTCAAACACCAGACCTAATACCCACTCAGAGCACTATGGTGACAACAACGCCCGTGGTTCGGGGGGCACGTGGAGAAATCAAGACCGCGATCATACCCGCGAATATACTCATGAAAATATTCGTGAGAATTCCTGTGATAATAATAACATATCTCGTGTTTCAGGTGTGAGGAGCGAAATATGTAATGAAGCGGAGGATAGGCAATGTATTCGGAACATCGTGCAAGAAATTTATGGACCTATGGTCCGTGAAGTGTACCGCCCGGAGTTTCAGAAAGCCTACCCTAGGGAATACGACCAGCGATACCCATTTCCTCATAATTTTAGAATTCCAGATTTTTCTTTATTTTCAGGTGAAAGTGGACAATCTACCATCGAGCATGTTGCTCGATTTTCATTCCAATGTAGCGGGATTAGTGCGGAGCAAGACTTCGATATGCTTCGTTTACGTTTATTCCCCGGATCACTAACTGGATCGGCTTTCACATGGTATACGAAATTACAACCTGAATCTATCAGAAGCTGGGGTCGCATGGAACAATTATTTCATTCTCAGTTCTATCAAACTGAGCCCGAGGTATGTGTCGCCGAACTATCTCGTATGGTTCAGCGCTCAGGTGAGTCCGTTGAAAGTTTTATTAACTGTTTCAAGAAAATGAGGCATAGATGTCGAGTTAATATTCCTGAAATCGAGTTTGTTAAAATTGCTCAACGTGGCTTAGAGTTTGAAAATAGGAAGAAATTCTAGGGCATTGATTTTTGTGATTATTACGAACTTGTTGCTAAAGTGTCAGAATATGAAGAATTAATGCGTGAGGATAATCGTAGGAAGAAAAACTATGTAGGTAGTTACCATCAGGATATAGAAACCAATGAGGCACATGAGGTAGCTATAGCCGAACTAACTAGAACATGATCTCGCGTTTGTCCAATGCTAGCAAAAAGTTCAAAAGCTCCCGAAGTGGTTAGATGAAATACAAATGTGCAATACACATTTGACGTTTCTAAAACCGAGGAACTTTTTGATTATTTGTTAAAGGAAGGTTTTATCACCTTACCTCATGGGCACATTATTCCGTCTAGAGATGACACCCGTGGAAAGACTTATTGTAAATATCATGATAGTTGGAGCCACAATATGCAATCTTGTGTTGTCTTTAAGAATGCTGTGCAGGACAGAATAAATAAAGGCGTGCTTAAATTTACCGAAAAGAAAGAAAGCATGTTGATTGACGAAGATCCATTTCCAGCCGCCACCATGATAAATGTGACTTCCATCGAGATACCACGTCCTAGGCATGATGTCCATAGCAACACCTGGAACCTGAAGGAAAGTCACTTCGGTCACCCAAAAACAAGGCAAATTTGGGTACCAAAAGGCACCTTTCAACCCGTCGAGGAGAAGGAAGAAAAACCCCGAAGAAAACAAAAGCCAAAGAATAAAAATGGCACAAACCAAGGCCAACCGCGTTTCGTCACTCCATCGGCACAAGTTCCTACCGATAAATGGTTCGTCAACTGGCATAAAAAATTCCCACAACCTCTCTCAAAAAAATGCAAAAAGAAGAATAAGAAAAAGAGAGGCAGAAAAAAGAAGGACAAATAAAATGGATTTGTCTAGTGTCGATTCTAGCAATGTTTCGAAAGAAAAGATACAAGAAAAGAAAAAAGTGGAAATTCATGTCGGAGACTTTGTGATCCAAGTTGGATGTGCGGCTACTTCTTTGATTTTACCAATAAATTTCAAAAGTGAAGATCCAAAGGAGGAAAGAAATGAAGTCTAAGAAGAACGATAAAGTAGTGTTACAACACAAGCTTCATCGGAAGATCGGATGAAGCAAGTTTATTTTGATAAACCCACTTCAAAGATGACACAGAACATCAAGCCATTATACGTCAAAGTGCATATTGATGGCAAGCCATTGTCGAGGGTTCTAGTTGATAATGGATCAGCCGTTAACATCATGCCATTAAAGATGGCACTGGCTCTCGGGAAATTCGTAAGCGACATAATGACGACAGAAATTTCTGTTTCAGCTTTTACTGGTGAAGTCGCTAAAACCTATGGGGTTTTACCTATGCAACTTACCATCGGTACCCAAACCACTACATCAGCATTTTTTGAGGTGAATTCTACGGCAAGTTATCAAGCTTTGCTCGGTCGAGATTGGATTCACTCCAACTCATGCATTCCGTCATCCTTGCACCAGCTTTTACTATTTTGGAAAGGAAATGACATTGAGATGATTCGAGCAAACGAAAAACCATTTGAGACACATTCAGATATGGTGGAGTCTCGGTTATACGAAGATAGCATTGATCCAATCAAGATCGAGACCAAAGGCAAGAACAAGTCATGCACCGATCAGGTGAAAAGCATCTTCAAGAAAAGCACCATTGTGCCTTACCGTAGGCCAATTAGCTATGGGCCTATCATTGAAGAAGTTTCATGATGTTATTACAACTAAAGGGAAAAGCGGTGGCATTGATCGCTATAGAAAAATTAAAGATGCATCAAGTGGTGGAGAAATTGTACGAAGAAAGCGAGGTCGACAATGTGGGGGTAGAGGAAAACAGTGACCCCGTGAATTCCATGGAATTAATTTTGCACGAGGAGGAAAATCACCTCCAAGATTTGAAGATGGTAGAACCTAAGTTGGAAGATGAAGGATCGATGGCCATTGATCCGTTGGAAGAAGTTAATTTGGGAACTGAAGCCGAGCCTCGTATCACGTTTGTTAGCGGATTATTGTGCGCTAGTTTGAAGGAAGAAATTGTGAAATTGCTTCACGAGTTTAAAGATTGTTTTGCGTGGAGCTACGATGAAATGCCTGGACTTGACAAATATGTGGTTAAGCACAAGTTGCCAATTAAACCCGAATTTAAACCTTTCTAACAAGCAACGCGATGAATGAGCAAAGAAGTGGAGACGAAAGTCAAAGAAGATATTGAGAAACTTCTCAAGGCTAAATTTATTCGACGGACGAGATACGCGGAATGGCTTTCCAATGTTGTTCCCGTGGTGAAGAAAACTGGAAAATTATGCGTATGTGTTGATTTTCGTGATTTGAATTTAGCCACACCGAAGGATGTGTACGTAATGCCCATTGCAGACATGTTGGTGGATGCAGTGTCAAAGAATGAGTTGATTTCTCTATGTGATTGTTTTGCTGGCTATAATCAGATCCCCATAGCCAAAGATGACATTTCAAAGACCGTTTTCCGTTGCCCAGGATTGATCGGAACATTCAAATGGGTGGTCATGCCATTTGGATTAAAGAATGCTAGGGCGACATACCAACGAGCGATGAATGCAATTTTCCATGACTTACTCGGAGTTTCCATGAAGGTTTATATCGATGATATCGTCGTAAAGTCACAACAAACGAGGGATCACGTCGAGCATTTGAGGAAAGCATTCGAAAGAATACGAAGGTACAATTTGAAACTCAATCCTTTAAAATGTGCATTTGGAGTCAAAGCCGGCAATTTTCTCGGATTGTTAGTGCATCAAAGAGGCATTGAGATTGATAAAAATAAAGCTAAATCGATCCGAGAAGCTCAACCCCCGAGAAATAAAAAAGAGTTACAAAGATTCCTCGGCCAGGTAAATTATTTGAGACGCTTCATCTCAAACTTGGCCGGGAAATCTAGAGTGTTTTTCGAGTTGTTAAAACTCAAAGACGAGAAAAATTTCAAATGGGAGGAAAAGCATCAAAAGGGTTTCGAGGAGATAAAGAATTATTTGAGCAACCCACTAGTTTTAATGCCACCAAAGGAGGGGACACCACTCAAATTATACATTGCCGCTACCAAGGAGTCTATTGGTTGTTTGCTAGCCCAAGACAACTCCAATAAGTATGAGCAGGCGATATACTATTTAAGCCAGATGCTACTTCCTTCCGAGACGCGTTATAACATGATCGAGAAGACGTGTCTTGCCCTTTACTTTGCTTGCACCAAGTTGCGTCATTATCTGCTCAAGGCAAGGGTGTACATGATTGCAAGTACAGACTTGATCAAGCACATGTTAAATCAGCCTATTCTTTCTGGAAGAATTGGAAAATGGTCGATTGCATTGGCAGAGTTCACGCTAATTTATTTACCATAGACGTCGGTAAAAGGAAAGGCGATTGCAGAATTCGTAGCCGACCATCCCTCAAATTTTCAATATCCCAAGGAGATGGAGCTCCCAATTCACATGGTACGAAAGAAGCCATGGACCTTAAGGTTCGATGGTTCAAGTACGGACAACTCCAATGGAGCGGGTGTAGTCATTACCTCTCATACTGGCGTAAAAACTATCTTGTCTATCAACTTAGATTTCGAGTGCACAAATAATCAAGCGGAGTATGAAGCCTTGATTATCGGACTCGAGATTCTCATTGACTTCGGAGCCAAAGAAGTCAAAATTTATGGAGATTCGCAATTGGTGATTTGACATTTGACAGGAGAATATAAATGTGCAAGTTTATCGTTAAATTCATATTTTACATTCGCGGTGCAACTTTTGGAGGAATTCGATGATATTGAACTCGAGCACATTCCGAGAAGCAAGAATTAGGAAGCTGACGAGCTCGCTCAAATTGCTTCAGGGATGAAAATTTCGAGGGAGACCATGTACAAAATAATTCTCATCAAACGTCAAGGCCACCCGTCAATCTCCGAAAGAAAGATCCAACTCGAGTCATTTAATATTGATGCTAATTTGGCCCAAGATTGGAGGAAGCCATTCATCGACTACCTTGAGAACCCGTCCAACAAAGTGAAATATTCACTTCGAGTTTAAGCTCAGAATTATATGCTATTTGAAGGTGATTTGTATCGGAAGAGCTACGATGGAATGTTGTTAAAATGCCTCAGATTTCCAAGGTCAATGGAGGTAATGAAGAAAGTCCACGAAGGCATATGCGGTGCACATCAATCAGGAAGGAGGATGAGATGGCTTATCAATAGGCATGGTTATTTTTGGCCTACGATTTTAAAAGATTGCATGACATATGCGAAAGGTTGCAAGAAATGTCAAAAGTATGGCCAAGTTCAACGAGTTCCTGTAGAAGAATTGCATTCGGTAATCAAGCCTTGGCCATTTCGAGGTTGGGCAATCGATTTAATTGGGAAAATATTTCCAGCGTCGTCAAAAGGGCATTGCTTCATTATTATAGCAACAAATTATTTTTCCAAGTGGGTCGGGGCCTTACCGATGAAGAAAGTTGATCAAAAGGATGTAATTCGATTCATCAAAGAGAATTTAATCCATCGTTTCGGGATCCCAGAGTCAATCACTACAGATCAAGGACCAGCATTCCGAGGTGAAGAATTGAAAAACTTCATGGATGAGTACGGGATTAAGTTGATCCATTCGATGCCATTCTACGCATAAGCAAATGGACAAGCCGAGGCATCAAATAAAATTCTCATCGGAATCCTCGAGAAGATGCTCGAAGAGAACCCGAGAGATTGGCATACCATTCTATCCGAGACACTCTGGGCAATGAGAACGTCCAAAACGCGAGCTACTGGGGTAAGTCCTTTTTTCCTAACGTTTGGTCATGATGCAGTTTTACCACTTGAAGTTGTAGTACCTTCGTTGCGTGTTATGCTGCAACACGAGCTCGAACCCGACAATTATTTACAAGCCATGATCATGGAATTAGAAGAGGTGGACTACGAACGTCAAAAAACTCTCGACAATATTCTCGTGCAAAAGAAGAAGGTTTCAGATGTTTATAATAAAAAAGTAAAAAAGAAAACTTTCCAAGAAGGTGATTTGGTATGGAAATTGGTTTTACCAATTGGTGCTAAAGATCCGGAGTTAGGCAAGTGGTCGCCTAATTGAGAAGGACCGTTCCAAGTTCATAAAGTCTTATCGGGCAATGCATATTGGCTAAAAGGTCTAGACGGAGAGCCTCATCGGAGATACATTAATGGGAGATACTTGAAAAAGTATTTTCAAACAATGTGGGACATAGTGAATTTGGGAACGAATAACACATAAAATGCGCGAAATCAGACACGACCCAAATGTTAACATTCAATGAGGTACTAAGTATTGTTTAATTTTTTGTGTTTTGCTGTTATCATTTTTTTAGGTTAGTTTCTTGTTTAATTAATTTACATCTTTGGCATAATTAGTATATTAGGATGAATTAAGCATCTGTTAAAAAAAAGATATATAGGAATGTGAAAAATAACATGACAAAAAGAAGTAAACGAAATAGTCAAAAGTCCGTTTACATGTCCTAAAAAATAAAATAAAAATAAAAAAACTGGGATAATAAAAGAGGTGCGCCAAAAATAAAGAATAAAAAATAAAGCAATCGCTAAAACACGCGATCAAAATGTATCGGTAATAAGCAAAAATAAATCAAGGCGCTAGGAGAGAAGATAACAATGAAGTGATGTAGGCTCGAGACTCACGGTGCCACTTTTTTTTTAAAGTTGCGCAATGCGCTTACATTAAAGAAGAAAGGAAAATCCCCACCAGACCCGGATGTGATTCGAACCCATGTCGGCTCGAGACTCATGGTACCACTTGTTGAAACACCTTTCCACATGATTTTGATTTGACTAAATTATTTAAGTTAATCCCATGATTAAAACAATTAAATTTAATTGCTTTGGTTTAATTGTACTAATATGTTTGTTCAATGTTGAGTAAGTAAACTGACTAGAACAGGAACTAAGTGCTCATAAAAAGAAAGACAGAACAAAGTCAGCAGAAGCTGAGTAGAATGCAACTCAGCTTTACGAAATAAATGTCTTCTTCAGGAAAGCTTGAAGGCGAAGCTACGGAGTCAAGCTGAGCAATATTCAAGATGCCGCTAAGACAAGCTGAGTAAAGATCAAGTCAGCGCCAATGATCCGTTTACTAGAAGACAAGGTCCGACAATTCTCTGCAACAAATCAGAAGCCTCGGAAATATGATCAAGGATCTTTTCGAGACGCATGGACCGTCTAGATTTTGGCTAGAAGACAAACCTGACACTAGAAGACGAACTTGGCACAAGAAGACGAAACTGGAAAGCCTGCCTCCTGCGCAAATCAGAAGATAGGATTGGCCTGCGATTCTGAAAGCTGGCCATATAATGACGAAGAAGACCATTCTTCTCAACGGCTATGTCGGATTTTCAAATCATTGAAGCTTCAGAATTCACAATAAATGGACAAGTTCATCACTTGGATCATTGCCGAACACATACAAGAGATACAAATAAGAAAAATCTTCACTAAGTCAAAAATCCAAAAGAGAAGCTGTCTGAATAGAAAAAACAAGTTCTTACACCCAATTCCAATCATTGTGTAAAAGTCTAGAGTGAATTGTATTCATCTAAAGTGTTCTTCGATTTGTGAGAACAATCTTGTATCAATTGTAAAGGTTAGAAGAGTAAAGCTGAGTACTCGGTTATAGTACTCAGTGGTAGAGAAAATCTGAGCACTCGGTTATAGTGTTCAGTGGTTGATAGGATTGAGTAGACGAATAGAGGACGGTACTCTTGCATACTCAGTTGCTATTGTAAACGGTTTGTGCTCTACCTTTAAAGAGCTCAGTAGTGGATTGAAAAAGTCCGGAGGGATTCTGGGGACTGGACGTAGGCGGTGAGGCCGAACCAGGATAAGTCTGCTGAGTAATCTCTAATCCTTTCTCTTGATATATATGTATATGTATGTGTTCCTTCCTTAAATTACTCAGTAAATAATTTGTACAAGCCGACGGTGAGTAATCAGAGTGCTGAGTTGGAAGCTGACCTAAAGTGTTACTTCCCAACTCACAATTGAAACAACTCTAGTCAGTATCTGATTAAAGCTGTCTCACACTTCACTCAGTCTTGCTGACCTGAAACTGAGTTAAATTATCAAACATTTAATTAAGTCATCATTATTAAGCGAAAAAGTTATATTAGTTCCTAACCCCCCCTTGGAACTAATCCTATTACGTTACACGGGACCAATAAGTGGTATTAGAGCTCAGTAGCTCACTATTCAAGATAAAACTATTTTGAGCTGATCCCTGTAATGGCTGAGAACAGCACTCGTTTCCTTCCAGGAAATCAAACAACACAGACACTCCCCGAGGGATTATCCATTAGTCGGCCTCCACTGTTCTTCGGGTCAAATTATACATTCTGGAAGAACAGGATGAAAAACTTTATTAAGGCAACAAACATGAGTGCATGGCTAGCTATAGTCCAAGGCCCGTTTGTTCCTTATGAAACTATTGATGGTGTAAAGTCCGTCAAAAGTGAGGATAAATGGTCAGATGATGACCTTAAAAAATTACAAAATAATGCTTCGGCTATCAATATGCTTCACTGTGCGTTAGATGCTGCAGAGTACAACAAAATTTCAGGTTGTGAGTCAGCACAGGAAATCTAGAAGAAGCTGGAGGTGACCTATGAAGGAACGAGCAAGGTCAAGGAGTCCAAAGTGAATCAACAAATGAGACTATACGAGTTGATTGAGATGAACAAAAATGAAGACATCTCTGAGATGAACTTGTTGAAACACCTTTCCACAGGATTTTGATTTGACAAAATTAATTAAGTGAAATTAAATATTCTACAACACACTAAGTTTAAATGCTTTGATTTATTGTTACTAATGTGTTTGTTCAATGTTGAGTTTATAATTTATTATAAGACATAAAGATCATAAGGCTCAAGCCCTATATGGAAGTCAAGGCCCAAGTCAAACAAGCCCAAGATCACTCAGCCCGCGTATTTCAAAACACTGCCGTTGAAGTGATGAAACGCATGCTGAGCAAAGAAGGATCCAGAAGATCCACGTAGACAACTTCGGCTAGAAGCTGCTGAGCTGTCTCGACAAAATGTACAAGACAGCCGCTGACCACAAGACAGCTTCCAAACAAAGTATTTCCTCTTTTAGTAAAGATCAGAAGACGCAGCAAGCTGTCTGGTTGACGTTACCTAAAATGGAGGAACATACTGTCACACTGACCGAAGAACAGAAGATGCTGGAATCTGATTGGCCAAGAGAACTACTGACAGACTGAGTGAAAATCACCTGTAGCCGTTTCCCTCCAACGGTTATTTCGAAATTCGAAATAACCAGAAGCTCTCACAGCTCTCTATAAATAGAGCATTCAGAATCCACATTCAATAGAGAACTTTGAGCTAAAGCCGTTACGCTGACCAAACGTGTATAAAAGTTCTCCATCAAAAGCAAAGCAAATTCTTACACTACAAGCTTATTCATTTGTGTAAAAGTCTAGAGTGATTGATCCTCAATCATCTAAGGTGTTCTAGCAATTGTTGTTTAGGACAAATCTTAATCATTTCTAGGAATAGAAAGGAGAAGCTAAGTACTCGGTTTTAGTACTTAGTGAATTAGAATAGAAGTGAGTAGAGGTATAGAGGAAGGTACTCTTGTTATACTCAGCTTCTGACTTGTAAAGGGTTTTCGAGTCTCTACCTTTAAAGAGCTCAGTAGTGAATTGGAAATCTCGGAACGTGTTCCGGGGACAGGACGTAGGCTTAGAAGAAGCCGAACCTGGATAACTCCGCTGAGTGAAGTATTTCTAACCCTTAACTCCTTAATATATTGCTTGCTTAAAACAAACTAAAACTGACCAAGTAAAAGAGGTCAAGCTGAGTTGTGCGCTACCAACGAGTTAGTTCAGGAATAGACTCTAAGTGCTATTTCCTGACCTAAGCAACGAAGCTGACCTAGTCACTAGTTGACTAAGCCAGTGTCTTGCTGATTGCTAAGTGCCACTGTTACATAATCTTTTCTCAAAGGAAAGAAATCTGCCCTAATCATTTTAAAAAGGTAAAATAGTTCCTAACCCCCCCTTGGAACTATATTTGCAACCTTACAAGGGACCAACAAGTGGTATCAGAGCTTAAAAGCTCATTACTAAAGGTCTAACAACCTTGAGTTGATCCATACCATGGGTGAAAACAGCACTCGGTTTCTCCCTGGAAACCAGACAACTCAGATATTACCTTAGGGGCTGTCCATTACTAGGCCTCCCCTATTCTTCGGGTCAAACTATACCTTTTGGAAGAATGGGATGAAGAACTTCATTCAAGCTACAAACATGAGTGCCTGGCTATCTATAGTCCAAGGTCCGTTTGTACCTGTGAAAGTTGTTGCTGGCCAGTCAGTTGTCAAAGCTGAGATTGAATGGACAGAGGATGATCTCAAGAAGCTACAAAATCATGCTTCGGCTATAAATATGCTTCACTGTGCGCTGGATGCTGCAGAGTACAACAAAATATCAGGTTGTGAGTCAGCACAGGAGATCTGGAAGAAGCTGGAGGTGACCTACAAAGGAACCAACAAGGTGAAGGAGTCCAAGGTCAACCAGCAAATGAGATTGTATGAGCTGTTTGAAATGAACAATGATGAGGGGATTTCTGAGATGAATGCAAGATTCACCAACATCATAAATGAGCTCAAAAGACTTGGAAAAATCTTCACTGAGGAAGAACAAGTCAAGAAGATACTCAGAAGTCTTCCTAAGGACTGGCAAGCCAAGAAGACAGCCGTTGAAGAAGCTCAGGATTTAACCACCTATAAATATGATGAACTCATAGGCTCACTGCTGACCCATGAGATATCCATGAAGAATTTCGAGGTGAAGAAAAAATCCGAAGACAAGAAGCAAAAATCACTTGTCATGAAAGCTGACTCAACTGACGATGAGGAGATGGCTATGTTCACGAGGAAAATGAAGAGGCTGTTCAAAAGAAATGACAAATACTCCAAAAAGCCTTATAGAAAATTTGACAAGTATAAGGCTGACTCAAGTGACAGCAAATTCAAGAAGGATAGCTCAAAGCCCATTACATGCTTTGAGTGCCATCAAACCGGACACATCAAGTCAAGCTGCCCAACTCTGAGGAATGACAAAAAGAATGGGAAGAAGGCAATGGTGGCAACATGGAGTGACAGTGATGATTCTTCATCAACTGAAGCTGAGGCCACAGAGTCAGCAAAGATATGTTTCATGGCTGACGAACTTGCTGAACCATGTATTTCTAAGCATGCTGACCAATCTGATGAGTCAGATAATGAAAAGCAATCTAATGAGGTAATCTCACTCTCTCAACTCAGAAATGAAATGGGTAATGCCCTGAGTGATCTTTATACACTTGTAAAAAAGTGTAACAAGAAGATTAAGTCACTCAGCCGGCGCTGTGATGAGGTGGAAGAGGTCAAACTGAGTGACCTCAGATACCTTCTTCAAGACAACTCAGTTTTACATGAAAATATGAAAACCATTCATGAGTCTGTCTCTGAAGTCCAGTCGGTTTCCAAGAAACTGAGGAAGGATGTCACAACCATTCAGAACCAATTAAAGGTTCCAAACAAAAACATTTTTCCTCTGAGAACTCAGTATCAAGGTACTCGTACCAAGATACTCAGCAGAGTCGAAATCCCCAGCGAAGAGTCCAATGTGACTTTTGTGGGAAGTTAGAACACACCACTAAGGTGTGCTGGCATGCTCAGCACTGGGATGCTGACAAGTCAATAAAGAATCCTAAACAGAAAGTCAGTTGTGACTTCTGTGGAAAAAGTGGCCATACTATCAATATATGTCGCCACAAAATAAAATATGATGCTTTACCTGTTGAACCTAACAAGTCAGGACCTAAAAAGAATTGGGTACCTAAAGGAAACTGATCACAATGCAGGTAAGCCTGAGATGTGCCGAGAAGTAAAAAATGTGGTATATTGACAGCGCATGTTCAAGGCATATGACGGGTGATGAAACTCAATTCATCACGTTTGAACGTAAACGAGGAGGAAGCGTAAGTTTTGGAGACAACAGAAAGGGTAAGATAGTAGGATCAGGCACCGTTGGAGGTAATCCCACTATTGAATCTGTCTCCCTAGTCAGCGGACTCAAATATAACTTACTCAGTGTAGCTCAGCTATGTGATAATGGCAGAAAAGTTATATTTGATGATACTGGATGTAAAATATATGAGGGAAAAACAAATGAGTTAATCTTAACTGCCCCTCGGATAGACAATGTCTTCATGGTGAACCTAGAAAAGAAGTTTTCAAAAACTGTATGCTTAGTCACAAAGGAAGAAAATTCCTGGCTATGGCACAGGAGACTTGGTCATGTAAGCATGGACCTCCTGGCCAAATTAGCAAGAAAGCAATTGGTTGAGGGACTGCCTGAACTTAAATTTCAAAAAGATCAACTATGCCATGCTTGCCAAGCTGGAAAACAAACCAAACAATCTTTTCATAGTAAAAACATTGTCTCAACTAAACGTCCGTTAGAGTTACTACACTTGGATCTCTTTGGTCCAGTCCAGCCGCTGAGTCTGGGTGGAAGAAGATTTTCCTTGGTCATTGTAGATGATTTCTCTCGGTATACGTGGGTTATCTTGCTGACCAGCAAGGATGAGACCTTTGAGACATTTTCAAACTTGGTTAGAAAAATTGAAAATGAGAAAGACCTAAAATTAGCTCATATCCGTAGTGATAACGGTGGAGAA
Organism: Euphorbia lathyris; assembly: GCF_963576675.1. Taxonomy (NCBI): domain Eukaryota; kingdom Viridiplantae; phylum Streptophyta; class Magnoliopsida; order Malpighiales; family Euphorbiaceae; genus Euphorbia; species Euphorbia lathyris. The sequence continues at coordinate 97,893,829 of NC_088910.1, forward strand.
TTCAAAAACCATAAGTTTGTTGAATTCTGTGAAGCCAGCGGCATTGACCAAAACTTCTTTGCTCCTAGAACGCCTCAGCAAAATGGGGTTGTTGAAAGGAAGAACAGAACTCTGGTTGAGATTGCCAGGACAATGCTGGATGAGCATAGGCTTCCAAAGTATTTTTGGGGAAAAGCTGTTAACACAACATGCTATATTCTGAATAGGGCTCTAGTTAGACCTATACTTAAGAAAACCCCCTATGAACTTTGGAAAGGACGAAAGCCCAACATTGGATACTTTCGTGCCTTTGGCTGTAGATGTTCTATTTTAAATACCAAAGATAGCTTAGCCAAATTTGATTCAAAAGCTGATGAGGCTATCTTTCTAGGCTACTCAACAAACAGCAAAGCATACAGAGTTTTTAATAAGAGAACTCAAGTATTAGAAGAATCTATACATGTGCAATTCGATGAAACTGACCCTGCAGGAAGATACCAGCCGCTGATAGAAGATGAACCAAACTCAGCACCTGCTGATCAAGAACCAGCTACTGAGTCCTTCACAAAACGGCTGACCAAGAGTAAGAGTGAACCTAAAATTACTTTCACTAACCCATCTACTTCTGCAGAGAATGTTGAAACACAAATAGAACAAGACACGAATCTACCCAAGGAGATAAGAGTCCCAAGAGGGCATTCAGAAAATGCAATTCTTGACTCAGTTGGAAATACGCTGATGACAAGGAATCAACTAAGGAAGTATCTCGGCAATGTAGCTTTCGTCTCAGTTCAGGAGCCGAAGAACTTTGCCGAAGCTGAGCATGACGAATTCTGGATGAATTCCATGCAAGAGGAACTCAACCAATTCAGGAGGAATAATGTATGGGAGCTAGTGCCACATCCAAGGAGCCAAAAGACCATTGGAACGAGATGGGTCTTCAGGAACAAGCTGGATGAACAAGGAAACGTAGTCAGAAACAAGGCAAGACTTGTAGCTCAGGGCTACAGTCAGCAAGAAGGTATTGACTACGGTGAGACCTTTGCCCCAGTGGCAAGGCTAGAAGCAATTAGGATTTTATGTGCATATGCATCTTATATGAATTTTAAACTGTTTCAAATGGATGTTAAAAGTGCATTTCTTAATGGAGTAATAAACGAGGAGGTCTATGTCAATCAGCCTCCAGGGTTTGAGGATTCTAAGTTCCCAAACCACGTTTACAAACTCAAAAAGGCTCTGTATGGTCTCAAGCAAGCACCACGTGCTTGGTATGAGAGGCTGACCAACTTCTTACTGACTAGAAATTATGTCAGAGGTCAAGCTGATACAACCTTATTCATTAAGAGAAAGGGTAAAGATACCCTGCTGGCACAAATATATGTAGATGACATCATATTTGGTGCTACTAATGAATCTATGTGCGAGGAATTTAGCAAGCAAATGCAGACTGAATTCGAAATGTCAATGATGGGAGAACTCAACTTCTTCATTGGACTTCAAATTAAACAAGGAAAGAATGGCATATTCATCAGTCAAGCTAAATATGCCAAGGAGATATTGAAGAAATATGAACTAGAACATTGTAAGCCAATATCCACTCCTATGGGCACTGACACTGTCCTCTGTGCTGATGAGAATGGTAAGTCAGTAGACAGCAAGTTGTACCGAGGTATGATTGGCTCTTTACTTTACTTAACAGCAAGTAGGCCGGATATTCAGTTCTCAGTATGTTATTGTGCTAGATATCAGGCTAACCCTAAGGAATCCCATTACATAGCTGTAAAAAGGATCCTTAGATATTTGCAAAGCTCAGTAAATGCAGGTTTGTTGTATCCAAATACTCATGACTTTACACTCATTGGATACACTGACGCTGACTATGGACGGGACAAGCTCGAAAGAAAAAGCACCTCTGGAGGATGCCATTTCCTAGGAAGCTGTCTTGTATCTTGGTTCAGCAAGAAGCAGGCGTCAGTAGCCCTGTCCACAACTGAAGCTGAGTACATTGCTGCTGGAAGCTGTGTTGCTCAAGTCCTATGGATTAAACAACAGCTTGAAGATTATGGTGTTCAAACAAAGACAATTGAAGTCAAATGCGACAACAAAAGTGCAATTGACCTTTCAAAGAACCCAATTCAGCACAGTAGGATGAAGCATGTCAGCATAAGACATCACTTCATCAGAGATCATGTACTCAAGAAAGAAATTAAGCTGACTTATGTGCCAACAGATGAGCAGCTTGCTGATATCTTTACAAAGCCTCTAGCACGAGAGCAATTCAACATACTGAGAGAAGCCATTGGTATGTTTAATCCATTGTCTTAAAATTCCTAAGTAAAAATGTGATATGATGCATGCTGAATGAGTGATACCATGCTGAGTGCCTAAAGATTTTCATTCAAAATCACATGCCCAGAAATAAATGCACACTGAGTGAGTTATCTCATGCCGAGTAACTAATCTCTATAACTATCCGTTGAACAAAACTGACTACTCAGAAAATGAAACGTTTATAACAACACACGCTGAGTAAAAGTAATTATTAGCATTTAATGCCACCACACGCGTAATGACACCTGTACTGCGCATGCGCCGAATACGTCTTAAAGTGTCATAAATGTCAGGGTTTCTGCCGATTGGACAACCCAAGGGAAAAATCGACCTAAATTCAAACGGAAACCTAAGTTAAAAAATCTATAAATAGTGGGTATTTCCCCACTACCTTCTCTCTACGCGTACTGAACTTTAGAAAGCTTCAGAATTTTCCTTAAGCACTTAAGAACTTCAGAACTTCAAAAATGTCCTATAGCAAAAGTACCTTCTCTCCAACCCTCAAAACCACTAATCAGGCTGGTCCTTCAACTAGCATGATAAGAAGGATGATTAAGGTACACTCTTGGGCCAAGAATCAAGAAGTACTAAGGAGCCGATACTTTCCTTCTGGTTTCGTCTCTTCTGAGAAACCATTCTGTGAATGGATCGAAAAGAACAAATGGAAAGGTCTCTTCTCCCTTTCAGGACAAACCTATCCCACGATAGTGAGAGAATTCTACTCCAACCTGCACGTTGATGCAGATGACTCTGACTACTTAGAGACCACAGTTAAAGGTCAAAAGATAGTGATAACTCCTGATTATCTAGCAACACTGCTAGATATACCAAACACAGGGATCCAGTTCAGGACAACAAAGGAGCCAATACCAAAAGCCATCGCAGAAAAGATGAAGGGGTTCTGTAAACCCATAGACCACAAAGGAGAAGTACCCAGCACCTGCATGGGCAAAAATCAGAAGATGGTCCACTTCATGCTGACCAACTTCATATTTCCTAAACTCAGCTCACCCTCATCCGCCTCCAACTTTGAACAATGTTTCATCTGGCATATGCTGACCAGCACTCCATTCAATCTTCCTGTCTTTTTAGTCGGAGCTTTTCAACGAAGTGGAAGGAAGCTCCGTTTGGGTTATCTCATCACAAAGATAATACAGGACAAGAATATAGAGACTATAGGTGAAATAAGTTCATCAGGAAATGTTATCACTGCAGGTCTGTTGAATGGACTATCACATAGTCAACCCTTGAAAGGATATGACGGAAATGGAAACACCGAGAAGGAGGATATTATGGCTGAGATTGAGCAAGCCATTAGAGAAATGGAAAATCTAACAGATCTGGAGCAGTCTTCTGAAACTGCTCAATCTGATGAGGGTACAGAACCAACAAATGAACCTAAAACTGAGTATACTTCTACTGTGCCATCTGAGATTGCTCAAGCTGAGAAGGAGAAGAAAAAGGGAACCTGCTCGAAGGATATTCGTACTGTCCCAAGAAAAGTAAGGCTAATGCAAAGAAATAAGACGAAAGCTGATCAGGAAATAGCTGAGTCAGCTCAGAAGAAAATGAGAACAGCATGAGATATGGATAAGGAAGAAGAAACTGTTCTTGAGCCCAACATCACTCAAGAGGATTCTCCATAAAAACAAGCCTCTGTTACTCAAAATGAGAAACAAGCCACAAACCCTGCTAGTCCAAAAGAAGCTCAAATTCCACCTCCAACTCAATACCAGAGCAACTCAGCACCTGAAGTCAACACACCCCGTAGTCCTGTTGCTACTCAAGGCACTCAGTAAGAGCCCACTCCTACCCAATTTGCACACCTAGGTGCTACTGAATCAGGACGGTGTGTCATTGCCTCAGCTCACACTCTGCTTAAAGAACAAGTTCATCCTCCACCAAACCATAACTAGTCCACTCAAGATCAGTCCTCTCATCCATCTGTAACTCACCAAATTCTGCGTGAAATCCATGACTTGATCAACCACTTCTCTTTGGTTCAGGCGCAACAACCAACCCAACCTTAAATGACCAAAATGACAGAACTCATGTTGACTATGGTCAATCACATGAATTCTTTGGAGGGTCAAATTCGTCTGCTGCAAGAACTCACCAAGTCCACTGCCCCTACCGGGAATTTGCCTACTGTTGATGCTGGCAAAATGGGGGAGAAAAGTGGCAATTCAGGAGAAGGAACTCAAAGTTAGAAGTTAGGGAAGAATTTAGAAGTTAGGAATTCCCTATATATGTCTTTTTATTTTTATTTTTATTCAAGCAATTCAATATGCCTAACTTCTTTTGTTATTCATCCTTTCAAATGCTAAGTATTATCTGAATGCATGCTGCGTAGAAATTAATGTTTGAACCTGTCTAAACTAAACCATTGAACAAATAAATTACTCAGCGCTCTGTCACTATACATTACTTCCGCTGAATACTGAGTAAAATAGAATATGTCCCATAAGCTGACCTATACCTGAAAACTGATCTTAGACTTATTCAATTAAACCTTAGAATGTTTAGAATAAAACTAAGTCAGTAGCTCAGCCCTGACGGGGGAGTTCACTTAATCAAAAAGGTCAACTATCATGGGGGAGCTCAACGCTGAGTTCCTTGCTGATTAGTTTTGCCAACATCAAAATGGGGGAGTTTGTTGAAACACCTTTCCACAGGATTTTGATTTGACAAAATTAATTAAGTGAAATTAAATATTCTACAACACACTAAGTTTAAATGCTTTGATTTATTGTTACTAATGTGTTTGTTCAATGTTGAGTTTATAATTTATTATAAGACATAAAGATCATAAGGCTCAAGCCCTATATGGAAGTCAAGGCCCAAGTCAAACAAGCCCAAGATCACTCAGCCCGCGTATTTCAAAACGCTGCCGTTGAAGTGATGAAACGCATGCTGAGCAAAGAAGGATCCAGAAGATCCACGTAGACAACTTCGGCTAGAAGCTGCTGAGCTGTCTCGACAAAACGTACAAGACAGCCGCTGACCACAAGACAGCTTCCAGACAAAGTATTTCCTCTTTTAGTAAAGATCAGAAGACGCAGCAAGCTGTCTGGTTGACGTTACCGAAAATGGAGGAACATACTGTCACACTGACCGAAGAACAGAAGATGCTGGAATCTGATTGGCCAAGAGAACTGCTGACAGACTGAGTGAAAACGACCTGTAGCCGTTTCCCTCCAACGGTTATTTCGAAATTCGAAATAACCAGAAGCTCTCACAGCTCTCTATAAATAGAGCATTCAGAATCCACATTCAATAGAGAACTTTGAGCTAAAGCCGTTACGCTGACCAAACGTGTATAAAAGTTCTCCATCAAAAGCAAAGCAAATTCTTACACTACAAGCTTATTCATTTGTGTAAAAGTCTAGAGTGATTGATCCTCAATCATCTAAGGTGTTCTAGCAATTGTTGTTTAGGACAAATCTTAATCATTTCTAGGAATAGAAAGGAGAAGCTAAGTACTCGGTTTTAGTACTTAGTGAATTAGAATAGAAGTGAGTAGAGGTATAGAGGAATGTACTCTTGTTATACTCAGCTTCTGACTTGTAAAGGGTTTTCGAGTCTCTACCTTTAAAGAGCTCAGTAGTGAATTGGAAATCTCGGAACGTGTTCCAGGGACAGGACGTAGACTTAGAAGAAGCCGAACCTGGATAACTCCGCTGAGTGAAGTATTTCTAACCCTTAACTCCTTAATATATTGCTTGCTTAAAACAAACTAAAACTGACCAAGTAAAAGAGGTCAAGCTGAGTTGTGCGCTACCAACGAGTTAGTTCAGGAATAGACTCTAAGTGCTATTTCCTGACCTAAGCAACGAAGCTGACCTAGTCACTAGTTGACTAAGCCAGTGTCTTGCTGATTGCTAAGTGCCGCTGTTACATAATCTTTTCTCAAAGGAAAGAAATCTGCCCTAATCATTTTAAAAAGGTAAAATAGTTCCTAACCCCCCCCTTGGAACTATATTTGCAACCTTACAAGGGACCAACAGAACTCAAGATTCACCAACATCATAAATGAGCTTAAGAGACTCGGCAAGAACTTCACAGAAGAAGAACAGGTGAAGAAAATCTTGAGAAGTCTCCCCAAAAGCTGGCAAGCTAAGAAGACAGCTGTGGAAGAAGCTCAGGACCTGACCACGTACAAATATGATGAGCTCATTGGATCTCTGCTGACCCACGAGATCTCCATGAAGAATTTTGAGGCCAAAGAAAAAACTGAGGACAAGAAACAAAAATCTCTTGTCATGAAAGCTGACTCAACAGAAGCTGACTCATCAGATGATGAGGAGATGGCCATGTTCATAAGGAAGATGAAGAAGCTGTTTAAGAAAAATGACAAATACAGCAAAAGGCCATTCAAAAGAAGTGATAAGCACAAAGCTGAGTCTAGTGACAGCAAATACAAGAAGGACAGCTCCAAGCCCGTCACCTGCTTTGAATGTCATCAAGCTGGGCACATCAAATCAAGCTATCCCACCTTAAAGAAAGACAAGAAGGGAAGCAGAAAGGCAATGGTGGCCACATGGAGTGATAGTGATGAGTCAACCTCGTCAGAAGCTGATACCACCGAGTCAGCAAATATCTGTTTCATGGCTGACGAAGCTGCTGACCACTGTCTCTCTGAGCAAGCTGACCTCTCTTAAGAATCTGATCATGAGGAACATACAACTGAGGTAATGTCTCTACCCTTGCTCAGAAATAAAATGATTAATGCTCTGAGTGATCTCTATACACTGATAAAAAAAGTGTAATAAGAAAATAAGAGCACTCAGCAGGCGATGTGATGAGATCGAAGAGGTTAAACTCAGTGACCTTCGACATCTCCTTCAGGACAACACTAGGCAAGATGAGAATCTAAAAATCATGCATAGGTTTGTCTCTGAAGTCCAATCAGATTCCAAGAAACTGAGGAAGGACATCACATCAATACAAGATCAGCTGAATACATCAACTAAGAAGAGGTTCCATCCAAAAGCTGAGTACTTAGGTACAAGTCAGCAAAGGTGGAATACTCAGCGGAATGTCCAATGTGACTTCTGCGGAAAGAAATGACATACCACAAAGGTATGCTGGCATGCTCAGTACAATCGTGCTGACCAAAAATGGAAATACCCTCAACGGGTAGTTTATTATGACTTTTGTGGGAAAGATGGCCACACCATAAATGTATGCCGTCACAAAATCAAATATGATGCATCACCTGCTAACTCTAACAAACGAGGACCCAAAAAGAATTGGGTACCTAAAGATAACTAGTTACATTGCAGGTGAGCCTGAGGTGCACGGAGAAGTCAAAGCTATGGTACATTGACAGCGCATGCTCAAGGAATATGACTGGCGATGAAACTCAGTTCATCACACTTGTGCATAAACGAGGTGGAAATGTAAGTTTTGGATACAACAAAAAGGGTAAGATAGTGGGATCAGGTACTATTGGAGGAAATCCTACTATTGAGTCAGTCTCCTTAGCCAGGGGTCTTAAATATAACCTATTGAGCGTAGCTCAGCTGTGTGACAGCGGTAGAAAGGTTGTATTTGATGCCACTGAGTGTCAGATACTCGAGGGTAAAACAAATGATTTGATTTTAATTGCCCCTCGTGTTGACAACGTGTTCATACTGAGTTTAGAAAAGAAGTTTTCAAAAAATATATGCTTAGTGTCAAAGGAAGATAATTCTTGGCTATGGCATAGGAGACTTGTTCATGTAAGCATGGACCTCCTTGCCAAATTAGTAAGAAAGCAATTAGTTGAGGGATTGCCCAAACTTAGATTTGAGAAGGATCAACTATGTAATGCTTGTCAGCAAGGTAAACAAACCAAAAAGTCTTTTCAAAGTAAAAATGTAGTCTCAACCAAGCACCCATTAGAGTTACTACACTTGGATCTTTTCGGACCAGTCCAGCCGCTGAGCTTGGGTGATAAGAGATTTTCCTTGGTCATTGTAGATGACTTTTCTCGGTATACTTGGGTTATCGTGCTGAGTAGCAAGGATGAAGCCTTTGAGATGTTCTCAACGCTGATTAGAAAACTTGAAAATGACAAAGACCTAAAACTAGCTCACATCCAAAGTGATAATGGCGGAGAATTCAAAAATCAACAGTTTGATGAATTCTGTGAAGTCAGCGGCATTGACCATAATTTTTCTGCTCCTAGAACTCCTCAACAAAATGGGGCAGTTGAAAGGAAGAACAGAATCTTAGTTGAAATAGCTAGGACAATGCTGAGTGAGAATAGGCTTCCAAAGTATTTCTGGGGTGAAGCTGTCAACACAGCTTGCTATATACTCAATAGGGCTTTAGTTAGACCTATACTTAAGAAAAACCCCTATGAACTTTGGAAAGGAAGAAACCCCAACATTGGATATTTTCGTGCCTTTGGTTGCAAGTGCTTTATTTTAAATACTAAAGACAACCTTGCTAAGTTTGATTCTAAAGCTGATGAAGCTATCTTTCTAGGGTACTCAACAAACAACAAAGCATATAGGGTGTTTAATAAACGAACTCAGGTCGTAGAAGAGTCTGTACATATTGAGTTTGATGAAACTAACCCCTGCAGGGAAGATAAGTCAGCCTACTGAAGATGACCTATGCTCAGCTTCCGCTGACCAAAATGGAGCCACTGAGTCACAACCTCAAGGGCTGACCAATGGTAAGAACGAACCTGAAATTATCTTTGTTGACCAATATAATCCTGCAGAGATTGTTGAAACACCAAATCCTGAAAACTCAACACTGCCAAAAGAGATCAAGATTCCAAGAGGACACTCAGAGAAGTCCATTCTTGATGCGGCTGAGAATACCCTGATGACCATAAATCAACTCAGGAGATATCTCAGTAATGTTGCATTCGTCTCGGTTCATGAACCAAAAAACTTCTCAAAAGCTGAGCACGACGAATTTTGGATAAATGTTATGCAAGAGGAACTTGATCAATTCAAGAGAAACGAAGTATGGGATTTAGTGCCTAAACCGAAAAATCAAAAGACCATAGGAACAAAATGGGTATTCCGGAACAAGCTAGATGAACAGGGAAACGTAGTCAGGAACAAAGCCAGACTTGTAGCTCAAGGTTACAGTCAGCAGGAAGGTATTGACTATAGTGAGACCTTTGCACCCGTAGCTAGATTAGAAGCAATAAGAATCTTATGTGCATATGCTAGCTTTATGAACTTTAAATTGTTCCAAATGGATGTTAAAAGTGCATTTCTTAATGGAGTTATAAATGAAGAGGTTTATGTTAGTCAGCCTCCAGGGTTTGAGGATCCAAAGTTTCCAAACCACGTTTATAAACGCAAAAAGGCTCTGTACGGCCTGAAGCAAGCACCACATGCTTGGTACGAAAGGCTGACCAGTTTTCTGCTGACCAGGAACTATGTCAGAGGAAAAGCTGACACAACCTTATTTATTAAGAAAAAGGGTAAAGATACCCTGTTGGCACAAATATATGTAGATGATATTATCTTTGGTGCTACTAATGAGTCTATGTGCAAGGAATTTAGCAAACAGATGCAAACTGAGTTTGAAATGTCAATGATGGGAGAACTCAACTTCTTCCTTGGACTTCAATCAAACAAGGCAAGAATGGCATCTTTATTAGTCAGACAAAGTATGGTAAGGAGATATTGAAGAAATTTGATATGGAAAATAGTAAGCCAATATCTACCCCAATGGGTACTGACACGGTGCTCTGTGCTGATGAAAAAGGTAAGTCAGTAGATAGCAGATTGTATCGAGGTATGATCGACTATCTACTCTATCTAACGGAAAGTAGGCCAGATATTCAGTACTCAGTATGTTACTGTGCAAGATATCAAGCTAACCCTAAGGAATCTCATTACGTAGCTATAAAAAGAATCCTTAGATATTTGCAAAGCTCAGTGAATGCAGGTTTATGGTATCCAAACACAAATGATTTCACACTCGTTGGATACACGCTGACTATGGACGAGACAAGCTTGAGCGGAAAAGCACTTCAGGAGGATGTCAATTCCTTGGAAGCTGTCTAGTGTCTTGGTTTAGTAAGAAGCAGTCGTCAGTTGCCCTGTCAACAACTGAAGCTGAGTACATTGCTGCTAGAAGCTGTGTTGCACAAGTCCTATAGATCAAGCAACAGCTGGATGATTATGGAGTTGAAACCAAAAGGATTAAAGTCAAATGTGATAACAAAAGTGCCATTGACTTATCTAAAAATCCAATCCAACACAGCAGGATGAAGCATGTCAGTATAAGGCATGACTTCATCAAAGATCATGTACTCAAGGGTGAGATCAAGCTGACCTATGTTCCAACAGGTGAACAACTTGCAGATATCTTCACGAAGCCATTGGCTCGTGAGCAGTTCAGCATACTAAGGGAAGCTATCGGTATGTCTAATCCTCTTTAATAAATATCTGAGCTAAATGAATATTGAGTGATTATAATATGCTGAGTGATCATTACATGTTGAGTAACTATCATATGCTGAGTAAAACCGAATGCTATGAAATCACTGTATACTGAGTTGCTATATATATTGAGTGATTACTAAATGCTGAGTTACTTCACATGATATGAATCCCTTCTACGCTAAACTGAGCACTCAGAACTCCAAACGTTTAATATCTTAGATGCCGAGTAAGACAACTTACGAAAATTAATGTTTGCACGCGTATTTAAGTAGCCATCTAGGATGATGTAAGCATAATGATTAGAAACTCATACGCCGAACGTATCATAAATGTCAGAATTTAAAGCCGTTGAACGTTTCAAAACCAAACCGCCATTCTGACCTATCAGATCGACGCACTCCGACTATAAATAGTGGATGATTTCCCACTAACTTCTCTTTATGTTTGAATCATATCGCAAACGATCTTTCTCTCTCTCTCAATTCCCTAATCTTCTGCATTTCTCAAATCCTCAAGAACATCATGTCGAGCGATTCCTAGAACAACTCCAGCGAAAACTACGACGACAACCGCTTAGACATTAACCCAGTCTCTCCTGCTGAGCAGGAATATAAAGAGACGTCTTCAGAGTCTCAAGAATAGTCACATGGTCAGCATGACCAAGCTATGCCCGAGGTCAGCATCCTCGGTGAAAACCCTCACATTGACCAAACGACTCATTCGAAGAAGAAGAACAAGAAACCTAAAGAAAGGAAGTTCTACCTGTTGGTGTGCCCTAGTTCTTAGGCATTGGTTCATGTATATTGTATTATGCTTTTTGATTATTCTTGCATAGATACACTATTTGTGTTACATTAATAAAGGCATTAATTTAGTTCATTTATATCTTGTGCTATAATATGAATAGAGAATCCATTGATTGATAATCGTAAAACCATATCCCAAGTCTATTCTATCATGGGAATGATTAGGACCACGGACTTGTATATTCGACGACTGTATGGTAGTAATTGATACTAGCCATACATGTTGTATACATGTGACTGGATCGATCCGCCCGAGAAAACTACATGGTGGTTGTGTCATTAGTTTTCTTAAGTAGGTCTCTAACTATCTTCAGACCACATTTCATTATAATATCAATATGGGATCCGGTTCACTTTGACATACGCCTAACAGGTCTGTAACAGGATGCTAAATACGGGTATGATTGGGTGAACAGGTGAACACGTTGGTATTGATATTGAAGTGATGGAATTACCACTCATGTAATAGTGAGATGATATCACAGGCCACTTGATAAGTGAGATTGATAAGTGTGTGGCCACACCCTGATAAGTAGTTTACTTATCTGTTTCATCAATCTACTTAAGATCAAGAAATATCATAAACATCAGAGAGGATGACAGCCGCCATGCCTCTAGTTTATAATATCGATATCAAATGGTAAAAGAAGTTAAGAGATAACTACAGGGTCTCTGCATCTTTAGACTGCTGAAACTCTGTCTTGGTTGCGGGCAATAATGGTTTGCTAGAACCCACTTACTGTCTGTGGGCCGTGAGCCCACTGCTAGCTAAGGACAGTCCCATAGGATCGTTCACATCGAACATCTGAGTTAGAACTTATAGAACGGTACATTGGAGAGATGAAATTAATTAATTGATTGATAGTAAACTATCAAGGTAATTAATTGGTGGTTAATTAATTGATTAATTGATACTTTGTATCAAGGTAATTGATTAATGGTCTTAAGTGTTGAGTATTTAATTGATTAATTAGTTTACGGGATGTAATTAATTAATTTGTAAATTAATGAAATTGCATTCGGTGAATAATTAATTAAACTAATACATTAATTTATTAATTAGTGTTGTTTGTTTAATTGGGGTAATTAAATTTAATCTAATCATAATTAATTGCATAGAATAAATATTATTGGTATTTATTTATTGTTGAGCGATTTCCGCAAGTGCACGGTATACGCTTGTAGTAATAAAAGATATCGATCCCACAGGGAACGTTTTTTGAACAAAACTTATTTATAATCGGTTAAATTTACTTTAAAGGTTTATAATATGGAAAATCGTTTAATCGGTTTTGGTTTTGAAATAGCTAGAATGAGAATTAGATTAGAATATGAAGATGTTAGAAAATATCTGATTTAAGATTGAATTTGCAAAACAGGAACGTTTTAGTACTTTAGAAAAGTAAACAGGTATATTTGTTTGCATTAAGCAAAGAAACAACTTTAAACTTTGTACGAATTATAAAGATGAAATAAATGTCGGAACCTCTAATTAATTGGCTTTGAACGCGACAAAACCCTTTCAGGATAGTTGCCCTTAATCAAATTAAAACTCTTTCGAGATGATAATTTGCCTAAGTGTTCAATAAAGTTTCCTTGTAAAGATTTGAATTAAATACGTTTTAATGAAAACACCAGCATCAATCCACTTCGGCTCATTTACCAAAGTGCTGCATAAGAATCTATCGAATAGAACAGACTTTATTAGATAAAATATAAATTGATACAAGTTTACAGAGAACATGGAGCATTGAATTCTTCGACGGCGTGCAAGTGAACGGGTTGTCAATCCTTTCTTTGGGTTTCGTTAGAGTTTGTCAGGCTCAGGGGCGAATCCTCTACTCAATCTTCTCACTGAATCTTCGTAATAGAGACTGGGTCCGTCTACTACCAAAATGAAAACTAAATTGGAACAATGTCTAAACGCTACTGTGTTTGTTATTATTGAATAAACAATGTGTGTACATCATATTGTTTTGAACAGAAATGAAATTCTAATCTCTGACTCATTACTGAGTCAGAGTTTCTGCATAAACTCTGCACTAATCTTAAATTCTAACTCTCTCATTAATTGTTTCAACTCTCAAATCAACTCTTTATTTATAGATGTCGAAGGGTCGTGATTGAAGTGTCGTGTCCGTTGTGAAAAGACGTATCCGTTGTGGAGAGTCGTATCCATTGTGAAAGGACGTCTTTATCCACCCGAACGAACGCGTTTCTTGGATTTTAAACATGTGTTTATTGTGCTGCAAAGGCTGCTGATCTTACCGAGAATGGCAATTCTCTACCAAGAATGAGGAACAGATTTTTCAGCCTTCGGACGAAAGGGAGAAGCTGCTGGTCGACGCGTGTCGCGACCAAGAATTTGGGATTCTCGATCGCGGCCCCAAAATTCTCTACCGAGAATTTGGATTCTCAACCAAGAATTGACATTTTCTTCTGTTTCTGACTTCGTCTTTGTCCTCGTTTTTGGTGTAATTGATCTTTGTCGTTTTTGACTCCTTTTGTAAGGTTTTTCTTCTGTTTTTAAGCTCTTTTCGTTCCTATTTGGATTTTACCAAATATTTAGGTACCTCACAAGAAAGAAACATATTCGAGAGTAAAAGCTTTCTAAACAGTTATAAATAGCATAAATTCGTAGCAATATTGATGTAATTATTGATGATATTTTAGGTATATTTTGGGCTTAACATTTATGTAATTAGATTAGGATTGGATTAGTTTTGTAATTAACCAATTAACCTTAAACCAAAGAATACACTATATATATAAATTAAAACACTAAAACCCTAATTAACTACTATTCATTCGGCCAACCTATTGCTTTGAAGAAGCAATACACAAAAAAAAACGCAGCCACCATTCATGGCATAGTGGGATTTTGTTGGCTAATTACATAATCTCTCCAGTTCTTCATCCGTTCTTCGGCTAGCACCGGTTCTGGCTCGATAGCTGTTCGTGCACCTAACTATGGAGATCTTACTACTTTGTGGATTCTTCAGCCGTCTCTAGAAGAGACAGTCCGGGTAAGTTTTTACCATTAAACGGATCCAAAAGGGTTTTATTCAATCAATGGTTAATGGACAAAGATCAAACTAAAAGGGATTAGAAATAAATTTTAAACCGCAATTCCGCTGCGCTACAGTTGATTAACTGGCAATAATCCCTAACACTACCAAGTCTTCAATAGCATAAAAGGCCTAAACGTGTATCATTCCCGATGGTTTTTCGGGAGCTTTATCAATGAAAAAAAACCCTTCTGTGACTGGATTACCAAGAACGGGTGGACCGACCTCTTTTCTCTACCTGCAACTACTTACCCGCAACTGGTGAAAGAGTTCTACGCAAATCTAACGGTCGCTGAGGATGATGATGACTATTTGGTCACCAGGGTCAAGAATAAGGAAATCACCATCACCCCCTCTTACCTTGCTATCCTGCTAAAGCTTAAAGCAGAAAGTGCTGAGTTACGATGCACGAATGACTATAAGCGGGTTAAATACGTTGTTGAGTTTTGTAAACCCAAGAACCACAAAGGAGAAATTGCCAGTACCAGTATGGGTCAGCATAAAAAATAAGCCCACTATATTCTGACCAATTTCTTGTTTCCTAAGGTTAACTCCTCCTTCTCAGCTTCCAATTTTGAGTAGTGCTTCATCTGGCACATGCTGAACTACAAGCCGTTCAATATGCCCGTTTTTCTTATTGGGGCTTTTCTACGCAGCACCGGGATCCTTCGGATGGGTTCTCTCATCACCAAAATTCTTCAGGATCATCAGGTCAGCTTCAAAGGAGAAATTGACATCGAGGGAATCGAGATCACCTCAGCGATTTTATTTGGCTTAGCTCACAGCCTTCCCATCAAACCTAAGAAGGGTAAGGGACCCTTGGTCGAAGAAGTTCCTGCTGAGGAAGATGTGATTGAAGAGACAACTGCTGAGTTGTAAAAGAAAGGAAAGAAAGTTATGATTGACACAACACCTGCTGAGTGAACTAGGCAGGAAAGAAAAAGAAAAGCTGACCAATCCTCAACCCCACTAGCCAGGGATATTAATAAGGCTGCAAAGAAAATCAGGGTGGTAGTTGGTGGAAAGAAAGCTGCTCATGCTGAGCCAGCGCAAGAAAATCCAGAGTCAGCTGAGAAGAAACAGAAGAGAGCTGACCCTAAGGAAAGTGAGGAGACTTCTGAGCAACCCCTAAAGAGGAAGAAGACCTCTGGGATGACATCGTTGGAAGCCAACCCCATAGACTTCGTCATTCCCAAAGAATATCACTTCCTATGAGCTCAGGAGATCGACATGGAAAATACACCTTGTGATTAGGAGGAAGAACAAGGTTGTACTGAGGAACTGGCTCGAGCTAACAAGGTACATTCTATTGAGCCGAGTACAACAGCTGCTGCTGAGTAGACTGATGAGCACGGAGTTAAGTCTCCAGTAAAGGACAAGGTTGAGGAGAACATCTACGCTGACTTAAGACTCAACTTCTCTTCTGAGTCACCTAACTCCCCTACCGCTGACCATTCTCCTCCAACCAAAACTCCAAAGGTCAGTGCGGACAAGCATTTCAAACGCAAAGCTCAGAAACCCAACATCATTGACCTGTTGGATGAATCTCCCCTGAGGGACCCTATCACGGACTTAACTGGGCTCTAGTTCCAATTCTTCACTACCATCACTGAGCCCACTCCGGATCAAGTCAAGGAAAAACAAGCATCTATTTCTCAAGCTGAGGAACAAGCCACTAAGGGTCCAATTTCTACCGACACCTCTGCTCAACCTTCCACTGAGCAAGTGCTCGATGTTCCTGCTGCTCAACATAAAGAGTTAGCAAAGGAAAATCCACATGCTAAAGACAGTGTTGAGTTGCATCCACCTCAAAGTTCTACTCAACTCCAGACTGACCCTAAGCAGGTCAATAACACTAATGAGCAACCACTTCCTTCTTCTATTGAGTAGTTAGAAAACCAGGCCACTCCTGTCGGCCTCAATAAAAGTGCAGCTGCTGATCAGGCTGGCACTTCTACTTCTGGGCAGCCTCACACCTCTCCAATTCCTGCTGCTAACCAGAAAACGGCCACTGAGCACAACACTGATGATTCCTACACTTATTTGGATGCTTCTGAGTCAAGAAGAAGAATCATCCAATCTACACAAACTCTACTTCAAGAGATACACCAATCTCAAGCTGATGCTGCTGGGTCCATTCCTGCTGAGCCAACTCAATTCTCCTCCGTCACACAACTTTTGACCGAACTCAGAGGTCTTAAGGAGCTGATGAGTGTTATGACTTCACTAGTCTCTCAGCAGCCCAAGCAAGAATTTCTAGTCAAGCTGGCCGAACTTCAGCTGATGATGGTTAACCATATGAACTCAATCGAAGGGAAGATCAATGCCCTGACTGCTGTGACCTCATCATCCGCCACTTCTGCTGAGGTCACTCAGCACTTTACCCAGCTGAATGCCGAGCTAACCGGGGCTCGTGAACTTATATACTCCTTTTCTCAATGCTCCATAGAACAAATTGGAGAAGCTATATGCTTACTCAACTTGAGCAAAGAGGAAATGGATACTGACCAGGTCAAGACCAATGACATTCTGCACCGCACCAGGTCAACACTTATGCATGTCCGGCACATCAATGCTCAACGTCATTCGTATGATACTGCGATGCTCAGGATGTACGATCAATCCTATGGACGAATGACCGACTCTATTACTTGGATTGGGAAATCTCTTGAGTATTTACTCAGTATGCTCAGCGCGAACATTAAAATCCCTGCTTCAAGTATGGCCAATGGCGTGCAAGTCTTTAAAGGTCTTAGAGAAAGTACGGGTCACATGCAACACTATTCATCCATATTGACTCGTGTTGTTCAACAAGGGCAGTTCCTTGCTCCTCCCCTCCAATCGAATGATGCTGGCAAAACGGGGGAGAAAGATCAAGCTAAGCAAGCTTCCGGAACTCAGCAGAAACCAGGGGAGAAAGTGAAGGATAAACAGCCAGTTGCCGAAACTCAGCAGAAGCCTCCTGGTTCAACTTCTACTGTCCCGAGCAATCAAAGTCAGCAACAAAGAACAGCCAATGGCAAAGGCAAATCTAACCAAGTTCAAGTCAACATGAAGAAATAGATTAGCAATAGTCTTAGCTTATGACTTGTGATTTTGTATCTGGCATATCTTTGTTGAACTGACTATCTATACAAGCATCTTTTTCTACAAACTGACTATATTTATGCGATGCTTACTTGTTGTACGTAATATCTCTGATACCTAAATATAGATAAGTATCAAAGCTGAGTAATGACCATATGTTCCAAGTATTGACCCTCTTCTGAAAACTGACCTTAGGCTCATCTGAATTAGATCTTGGAAGGTCTAGAATTGAACTAAGTCAGTAAATGCAAGCCTTAGTTTCACTCGATTAGATCTTAGAAGGTTTAGAGTTAAACTAAGTCAATAGATGCAACCCTTACGGGGGAGTAATTTTAGAAAAATAGGAAAGGTCAACGTTCATGGGAGCTCAACGCTGAGTTCGAACTAAATACTTTTGCCAACATCAAAATGGGGGAGTTTGTTGAAACACCTTTCCACGTGATTTTGATTTGACAAAATTATTTAAGTTAATCACATGATTAAAACAATTAAATTTAAGTGCTTTGGTTTAATTGTACTAATATGTTTGTTCAATGTTGAGTAAGTAAACTGACTAGAACAGAAACTAAGTGCTCATAAAAAGAAAGACAGAACAAAGTCAGCATAAGCAGATCACACAGCAGAAGCTGAGTAGAATGCAACTCAGCTTTACGAAGTAAATGTCTTCTTCAGGAAAGCTTGAAGGCGAAGCTACGGAGTCAAGCTGAGCAATATTCAAGACGCCGATAAGACAAGCTGAGTAAAGATTAAGTCAGCGCCAATGATCCGTTTACTAGAAGACAAGGTCCGACAAATCTCTGCAACAAATCAAAAGCCTCGAAAATATGATCAAGGATCTTTTCGAGATGCATGGACCGTCTAGATTTTGGCTAGAAGACAAACCTGGCGCTAGAAGATGAACCTGGCGCAAGAAGACGAAACTGGTAAGCCTGCCTCCTGCACAAATTAGAAGACAGGATTGGCCTGCGATTCTGAAAGCTGACCACATAATGACGAAGAAGACCATTCTTCTCAACGGCTATGTCGGATTTTCAAATCATTGAAGCTTCAGAATTCACTATAAATGGACAAGTTCATCACTTGGATCATTGTCGAATACATACAAGAGATACAGACAAGCAAAATCTTCACTAAGTCAAAAATCTAAAAGAGAAGCTGTCTGAGTAGAAAAAGCAAGTTCTTACACCCAATTCCAATCATTGTGTAAAAGTCTAGAGTGAATTGTATTCATCTAAAGTGTTCTTCGATTTGTGAGAACAATCGTGTATCAATTATAAAGGTTAGAAGAGTGAAGCTGAGTACTCGGTTATAGTACTCAGTGGTAGAGAAAATCTGAGCACTCGGTTATAGTGTTCAGTGGTTGATAGGATTGAGTAGACGAATAGAGGACGATACTCTTGCATACTCAGTTGCTATTGTAAACGGTTTGTGCTCTACCTTTAAAGAGCTCAGTAGTGGATTGAAAAAGCCCGGAGGCATTCTGAGGACTGGACGTAGGCGGTGAGGCCGAACCAGGATAAGTCTGTTGAGTAATCTCTAACCCTTTCTCTTGATATATATATGTATATGTATGTGTTGCTTCCTTAAATTACTCAGTAAATAATTTGTACAAGCCGACGCTGAGTAATTAGAGTGCTGAGTTGGAAGCTGACCTAAAGTGTTACTTCCCAACTCACAATTGAAACAGCTCTAGTTAGTATCTGATTAAAGTTGTCTCACACTTCACTCAGTCTTGCTGACCTGAAACTGAGTTAAATTATCAAACATTTAATTAAGTCAACATTATTAAGCGAAAAAGTTATATTAGTTTCTAACTCCCCCTTTGGAACTAATCCTATTACGTTACACGGGACCAACACCACTCATCACAAAGGGCCATAGCTGCCCGGCGGTGCGCCTTGCCCTCCTCGTGCCAAGTCCGCATCAAAGCCACTTGACTAGTCAACCGATCTTTTTCTTTTTGCATTTCGCCTTGAACATGCCTTAAAGTGTCCCTATAATCAACCCCAGACCTCACCAACTCATCACACTCGGCTTTTATCACGACCATTTCTTGCTCCAATTTTGTCAGTCGAGTCCTCTTGACCCGAAGAGGCTCGATTCGGTCTCGATCCTGTGATTGATCTTCTTGAATCTTGGCATATTGCTCCTTGTACTTGTTAATTTCGGCTAAACCAGTTTTGGTTTGAAAAGACAGTTGAGCCGCCAACATATTCTTCTCAGAATAGGAACCGACAGTAGAAATCATCTTGTCCTTCAAAGTGGTCAAGTTAGCAGCCTCAACCGGATCGGTGCTCGCCGAGATCAACACAAAAAAGCTAGTCGTGGCCCTCTCCACTTGATCACCCTTCCAACTGCACAGCCGAATCGCCATCAGATCCGAGATAACACCATAAGCGTCACGGGTGGCACCCAAACTCAAAGACGTCTGGGGGGGGGGGGGGGCAGGTTCTGGCATAAATGAAAAATCCATATTATCAAATGGATTCTCGACTTGAAGCTCAACCGGATCAAGACGAACATCGGTCAAGCACGATTCCTGAAGAAAAAAAATGGCAACTCAATTAAATCCAAATTGAGCACCTTAAGGGGGCGTTTGGTTCACAAGGGGTAAGAGAAAAGGAATCAAGAAAGGAAAACTAAAGGAAATGAAAGGAATAAGCATTCATACCCATATGTGTTTGGATATGTTTAGGAAAGGGAATGCAATTCCACCCCATTCTCTTTGTGGATGTTTGGTTCAAATAGGGAATCAAAACTATTTTTTTTAACTTCATATACAATCAAAAAAAAAATCAAAGAAAATGCATAAACATTATATTTAAAAAAAATAATTATTTTAAAATAATTAAAAATAAATATTAAAACTGAATAATATGATAAAAGAAAAAAATTTGGTCAAAATTATTTTTCAGGGTAAAAAGGTAAAAATAAATAAGTATAAGAATCAAAAGTGAAATTAATCTAGTGATAAAATAAATAAATATAAGGATTAAACAAAAATAAAAAAAGTAAAATTTAGTCAAAAATATTTTTTGAGTGAAAAATTAAAAATATATAACGAAAATGAAATTAATCCAAAGGTAAAGAAATGTAAAAATAAAAAATATAGAGACCAAAATAAAAATAAAATAGAGAGTAAAGTAGAATTTTATAAGGAGTGTAGAAGTTTAAGTTAGAAAGAGAGGGGAAAGGGAATAGAAAACCTTAGGGGGAAGTGGGGAATGGGTTAGAGGAGTTAGGGGTAAACCCAAAACTAAAAAAGGGTAAAGGGAATCATTGAATTAGCAAAACAAACACCAACAGAGGGAATGAAACCTCCCATTTCCCTTACCCTTTCCTGAAACCCCCAAACCAAACGCCCCGTAAGAAAATAATCAACATAAAAAAAATATAGAGTTGCAAATTGACCAATGGTTTGGTTAAATTTCAGCAGCGTTTTTTGGATTTTTTGCATCTTTAATTGTCAAAGATTAGGAGCCGAATCAATTTTGCAATTTCAGGCTAATAGCAGTGCAAAAGAAAATTTTAGCAGTTGTTCTTTAGTTGAAACAACAAAATTTGATTTCAAAAGAAAAATTCTTGCAATTTCAGCATATCCAACAATTAGTTCATCAACAAGCAAGCCATAGTCGACAAAATTTCAGCATCATGGAACACGCATAAACGGGACAACAACAATTTTAAGAAATAAATAAATAAAGGTGCAGTAGATTTCGTCATATACAACAAAAAGAAAAGAAAATTGGATTAGAAATCAGCAGCATCAAGAAAAAAAATCAGCAGCAAATTATTGATTCATCAACACAAGCAACAACGCAGTTCAAGAAGTTTAAGAAGAAGTGAGTTAGAAGATGAAGATGAAGGCAAATAATTTATAAACAGTAAAAAAAAGGGGAGGACCAACCTGTGAAGGATGTGAATTGAGCAAAATGTTTAGCGAGGAAGAACTCTGAAGAAGTGTCCTTGCCGGGGGTTGCATCAGTGAAGAATCAGCAGCAATAGAACTGAAAGTGAAGGTCGGAGAAGTCGATAATGTGTTGATATCACTGAGGCTCGAGACTCTTATGATACCAACATCTTCATTTTTTCTCCTTTCGGCATCTTCATGAGCCCCCCATCATCATAAACCAAAAATGAGCTCTCACTTGGTTCGTTTTCCATCTTACGGATCACGGGATCAGCCCTTTCGATCCCATCTCCTTCATTAACTACTTCTTCCACCCGCTCATCACTTTCCACCTCCTCTTCGTCCTCACATTGCTCATTCACACGAGCATAAATCACTGGAATGTCGATTAGCATTTTCTCATCTTTGATCAAAGTCCTAGGGGACATTTTCGTTCCATTACCTAAAGGAGTCGGCTCGTCTTCAGTTAAGTCGATAGGATTGGTGTTGGTGTTATGAAAGCCAAGACCAACCCTATGGTTTCGTCCCGAGCGCCTTGTATTCATGTCATAAATCGGCCCACCCGACGTCACCTTTGTAATTTGGCCTTCCAGATTGGGAAATATTGTCATTACAAGCCGCGGAGTCCTCAATTCTTCCTCTGAACTTCCACTTGCATCTGTCAAAAGCAAATAAAATAAAAAATTTAGAATAGAAGGATGAAATTGAAAAATTAAAAAAGTCAAAAAAGCAAAAATGATGAAAAAAAATTAGAGGTGAGAAACAGAAAAATAAAAATAAAAAGAGCTTAAGAGTCTAGAAGTTTACCCGTAGGAGGCATACACGAGTTAAAGACAATGCTCCACCAAGAATCAAAACTCGGATAATCCGGATGAAGAAAAATTATCCCATTGGATCTCTCCACACCCGTCTCAGCCTCTGTTAGAGCAGTTGTGATGTCATCCTCATTTGCCCCGTGCCTTTATTGACTAGAGGGAAATGGTAAAGGCCCGAGAATGCATTGGAACAAGCCAAATTGTCGTGCCCACAAGCAAGGAGCATATAAGACCATCCATGTAGTTGATGTTTGTGAACTTCGGGTCTTAGACGTACCGTGATGCAGCTTTCGTGTCAAGCAAAACATTTTCCACCACTGCTGATCCTCCTTACTAGCTGCATGAAAGAAAGTCCTAGCATAGGGAGGCAAGTATGAATCACTCCGAGTTGAGCAAATGAGCAAGTCATTGAGAGATGAAGGGATCCTAGTCCGGAAATAGCGAAGCACCTCTTTCAAACTCAAGTCAGAAGAGCGGTAGCACATGTCAATTCCTAGAAATTGAGACTCGGGCCTGTAATTCCTTGTTGACAAATGAGGGAAATAAGCAAAGAGCCACAGTTGGAGGAGCCACAAATCGCCTTTCAACTTGGAAAATGGTTGATTTGTCACTGCAATGGACAAACGGTGATAAGTGTTGGCCAGTAGCATCGTTCCTAAGGCGCGTTTCTGCCCCATAACCAAGGCCTTAGCAATCACGAGGACTTCCAAAGTCGGAGAACATCCCATGGGCTCGAAAACCTATTGGCTCAAGAGAATCCAAACGAAAACCAAGTGATCATCTTCAGTAAAAATTTCCTTATTTGCAAGACTAGTAATCATAGCAGCATAGGTTCTTGAACCCTTTCCTATCACATTTGGGAAAGCTTCACATGTAACCCGACTCAGAACCTCATCTCCAAAAATCGGCAGCCCGGTAATTGCCACCACATCTCTCAAGGTAATAGACATAGGCCCGAGAGGTAGAATCAAAGAGTTGCAATGAGACGACCAAAAATTCAAAGCTCCATCTAATACTGTGGCAACCATGGTAATCCAATGAAGCGACAAATAAACGAGACCAGCTATGCCCATACGTTCCCAAGCAATTGAGTAAGTACCTGTTTGTCTCTTTTGTGAGTCCCACTGGGCGTGCCAATTTTTGTTTGGCTCTTTTGTGGGAAATTGCGGGCGTGACAGATAATTATAATATTATCAAAATATGGAATGAAATTGAGTGCACTTTCTAACTTCTAAATATCAAACGACTGTAAGAATTAAAGAGACCGGAAATTCCTAAAGATTTGATTATCAAAACGATACCGACTTTACAGAAAATGATTGAACAACAAATAAAATAAAAATATACTGGGAAATGAATGAACTTTGGATCTGAAAATTAAATCTAAGGGAACAAGTGAGAATTGTAAAAGATGTTGAAGTCTAGAGGTAATTTGCTAGAGTTTTTGCTTGGGTTTGTTGAGTTGTTGAGTTGGGGTTGTTCATCGTGATTCATTCCTTTTATAGATGTTGGAGGTAACTTCCTGATTCTTCCCACTAATCCACGTTCTCCACCACATTGAGTAACCGTTCCACTTTGACTTCCACGATAACATTGATTATGGCGCTTTCTAACTTTCCTGCATTCTAATTGGCTCACAAAAATACACGTTAAAATATTAACTAGCCTTCTGATGTCCTTTGATTTACCTTAGATTCCCCTTGAGGTTCATCCTAGAAAATAGTTTTCCCTCGGTATTCACTATTGGAAAATCTATTTAGATATAAGTTGGGCCAATTAATATATTAAAAATAATTAAAAGCCAAAAATTATTTATGGTGCAAACAGTACCTTTGATCTTATTAATGAGATCATTCCACTCCTTAAAGTAGCGAGGGAAAATGAGGGACTTCTTGGTTGAATGGAGCTCTCGAGTATTGACATTTAAAGCCAAATCCTGATCACTTGTAAGCGAAAACGGAGGAGGCAGCAGCGTATCAGACTCAGCCGTAGGTCCACACGACATGAGCATGTCCTGCAAATTGAAGAAAGAAATATCAACAGAGTATCAAAAGAAAAAAAAAATTCCATCACATAATTTGTGAAATTGCAACATCAATGTTCATACAAATCTTACCTCAGTGAGTTTCATCTTCTTTCCGAGCCATGAGCCGGGAGAAACCATACAAGCACATTACGAGGAAGCTATCAGAAATATAATGAAATTCGTCAAAATACAGCTTGTATCGTCATTCATTTGCGTTCTTTTTCACCAAAGATTGATCAATGAATCATAAAAAATGATTACAAGAGAAGATTGAGGTAAGCAAGGAAAAGAAAAAAAATGAAAAACATGGGAAGGTTAGTCGAGCTCCTGCCGTCAATGGAAGAAATCGACAAAATCAATTTTCTCAAATCATTTGGTTCCAAATCAGTTCCTAAATCTGATACACGTAATCTAAACACCACCAGCACCTTCAATTTCGGATTTTACGAACCGAAAATACCCATAACCGAACCTCCATTTTTCACAGACATTGGAACAAAAAAAAAACCATCAAACACACATTCAAAACCAAATTCTAGCTTCCCACTGTGATCCTAGAAGCCTAATCACATATTTCCACAAGAAATTCACAAAAAAAACAAAGAGTTTATCAAAAACCGAAATGGGTATCCATAGCCATTTTTCTTCAAAAGTGCAAGCTTCTAAAACTATGGAATTTCATCGAAAGTGAGTAAATAAAGAAACAAAAGAAGAAGAACTCACCCATTTGTGATTGATTCTTGGTCTTGAAGCTTGGAATGGTGTTGCCTTGATGCTAGATGAGTTTTTTGGTTTTCACTGTTTTGAGAGAAAGAAACGTATTTGAGTTACAAGAGAAGAAGATGAAGTGTTTAGGTGGGAGAGTTCTATTAGGAGAAGCAAAGAGTAAGTGAAAATGTGAAAGAAATTAGGGCCAAATGTTTGATATTAGAAAGTTTGGGGGGTTATTTTTCAAAGACTTATTTTATATGTAAAGTTTTTTCCAAATCCTTTACATATAAAATAGGGGGCAATTGTTAGGGGCTAATTAATTTTTTGTGTTTTAACATAGGTTATAATTTTTACTCTATAGTTATTT
Organism: Euphorbia lathyris; assembly: GCF_963576675.1. Taxonomy (NCBI): domain Eukaryota; kingdom Viridiplantae; phylum Streptophyta; class Magnoliopsida; order Malpighiales; family Euphorbiaceae; genus Euphorbia; species Euphorbia lathyris. The sequence goes on from NC_088910.1 coordinate 97,919,334, forward strand.
ATTTTAATTAAATTCATTTTGCAATGAAATAAAAATGTGATAAAAGAAAAATAGAAAATAATATCAAAAGATTATTATAAAAAGAAAACGGAAATAAAAAGAAAAGATAAAGAAATAATAAAAATCAGGGGCAAATTTGCACCATTTTTCAGTAACCCGTCCAGTAACTTTGGCAACGAAAACGGACCCTGAAACGGCAAGATATCAGACAGTTATTATTTTTTTTAGAAAGTTCGGGATGTTAGCTTCCCGGAATGTAAAAAACGGAGCAAAACAGAGCTAAAACGAAGCCGGTAAAATTTTTCAAAGAAAAGCAGTGCTGAAAAACGGGTTTGAATATGTCTACCTATTTGAGGAACGTATTTCACGGCATTACCTCCATTTTTCCAACTCCCAACTCAGCCATTTTCTTTCTTCAACTTATGGGAAGGTAATGTGATCATGGGTGAGAAATTTAAGGGCCACTAACATGGGATTTGTTACTCAAAATCCTATAAATAGAGCTCAACTCTTTCATTCCAATCCACACTCAATCAATCAAACACAGAACAACTCAATTTTTCTCTCAAATTTCTTGCCAAAATCGGCCTGTTTTATCAATCATTAGGTTCGTAGAAATCGTTTTTTAGCATCTAATTAGTCTAAACAAACTCTCAATTTCCAGAATTAGTTCTTCAATCTCGAGTTCCTCAGAAAAGCTTCCAAATTTCAGAAACTTCAAATCCGAAATTCTCTTAGTTTAATCAATCAATTCTCAAATCGTTTTTTGCAATCTCTTAGTTAAGTCAGTAAAATCATTACCCAATCCCCGGTTCAAGCTTTCTTAGTCTAAATCAAATTTCACCATTGTTATATTCTTCAAAGCTTCAAGCATTTTCCGTGAAACCAAGATCACCGAAACCTCATTTTCGAGTCATTCTTAGTTTACACACCTATTCCAAATCATGTTTAGAAACTTTTTATTGATCTCAATCAATTAAAAAGACCCAAAAACAAGTTTTTGAGTTTTTCATCATTGAAAAATTCATCAAACAACTTTTCTGGTGAGCCGTTTTCCAAATTTTATTTAGAGTTCGTTAGCTGATCATTTTAGCCAAAATTAATTTTAATCTCTTTATTGACATCAATTCTCGAATTCTCAATTTTTATTTTGTAAAAAACGACATCCTATAGCCTTCTTAATGGCCCCTAAAGTACCCTCCACGAAACAGAATCAAGCTTTTGCTTTTTCAACCATCAAACAATTATTCTGTCACCTAATTTTCAATAATTTATTCCGACTCATTTACTCGACCTTTTTCTGAAATTCTAATTTTAAACCCTTCCTTCGCACACTAACTTTAAATACTAGCCTCCGTTTCGCTATAATCCGACCTCTACAGCTCCCGAAATTGAACCAGAAAGTTTCACGAAATCATTGTTTTTGTTCCACTAAGTGCTGCTGATTTATTAGCTTGGTGGTAAATTTCTGTCTAAGTCTCTGAACTTTCCGAACTGCTCCAAATTCACCTAGAATTACCCGGACAACACAACAACCCCCCGAGCCGATTTTCCGGAGTTCCAGTCCTTAATTTCGCGCATCCCAACGACATCAAAGAGATCGGTTTAATTTTATTTCATCATGTACATATTTGTTTTTCATGACTTATTTACATTTCCAGCTTTAAAGTTATTATTTCCTTTTAAGTTGTAATTTTCATGCTTTATTATTATTTGTAATACAAAAAAACATTGAAAAATATTTACAAAATCAATAAAAATATAAAAGAAAATTAAAAAAAACTTTATATTTTGTGTCGTTTTATTACTTTATTTTTGGTACTTATATTTAAAAATTGTTTTTCCGACCGACCTGTCAAGTAACGTCGGGGTCCAAGACCGTTGTTTTTATTTTCAGTCCTTGTAACGGTCGTCAATCGCTTTTTCGTTTAAAATTCAAGTAATTTAGGCGCATTTTATTTAATTACTGTATTCAATTACCATTTTATCCTTTGAGAATTAGCTTCCCTGGATCGCCCGTATTATTTTTACCATTTTTAATCCCCGCAAACGCGTATCAAGGTTGAAAATTGGGATATTTCGAAAATATCGCCAACACTTATATGATATCGGAATTTATTTTTAGCATTTTAACAAAAATTGTATATTTTTATTAGTAATACATTAAATATTTTAGGCTTAGAAACGTTATGATTAGATTTATACCAATATATGCCTTTAGTGCCTTTTATGTTTACTTTATTTTTTACTATTGGTTGATGAAATATAAAATCCATCTAATAGTAAAAATACACAAAATAAATTTTTCCACCCTTAAATAAGTTTAGTTTAATAAAGTTCATCACTATCTAATGGTAGAAAAAATAAAGTAATACTTACTTTGAAAAAAAAAAAAAAAAAGTAAGGTTATTATAATAAGTTAATAAGAAACCAATTGCCTAACTTTCTATAAGTGTAAACACTCGTTAAAGTAGAAGACAAAATGGAATGACATGGGCGGTGATGTCATGAGTTCCCATCCACTCCTATAAAAAGGTGGCCAAATCTTAAGTTTTTGAATCAGAAACCAAACATGTCTTCAAAATACATGCTAGTGTTATTCCTTGTTGGAGTAATTACACTCCTATCCTCCACCTCTTCACTTGGTGATCACCACCATCAACCTCCTAAAGGTAAAGGAGGAGACAAACATCATGGTCACCTCCTAGCCCAGAATGTGGAGGAGGACTTTGATGGTAAAGAGCATCATAAACCCCCATCCCACAAACACAAACCACCCCACACTCGACGCCTTTTAGCTACGGAAGTAGTTGATGAGGACTCCCATAAAAAGGGGGTTAAACCACCCCCAAAACACAAGCCACCACACCACGGACATCTTCTAGCTGAGGAAGAAGTTGAGGACTCGTACAAAGGAAAGGGAAAGAAGCAACCACCCCCAAAACACAAGCCACCACACCATGGACATCTTCTAGCTGAGGAAGAAGTTGAGGACTCGTACAAAGGAAAAGGAAAGAAGCAACCACCCAAACACAAGCCTCCTCATCATGGACATCTTTTGGCTGACCCCTACAAGGGAAAAGGAGATAAGCCACCCCACAAGCCTCCCCACAAACCTCCATCTGCCAATTAATTATTATAACCTTTTGCAATAGAGTTAAGGAATAAGAAATATAACATTGCTCTTCTGTAGTGTAGTTATGTGATTTTCTGAGTTTTTAGTTTCGCACACAGACACTTATGAGCATTGTACACTCTATTGCATGGATTATTATTCTAATATGAGTTTTATTATAATCTCTAACATACCTTGTATGCAAACGTTTTCTAAACTTAAAGCTTAAGTTATATATGTTTATCCTATGATATGTTGAAAATTTATTAGTAAATGGGAGTTGTTATAATTTTACCTCCAACCACTTGATAAGAATTTCAGATATATGTTAACAAACTATTTGATACAAGCTAATAGTTATTACAATAATAATTCTATGGAAAAGGATAAAAATAAATTGTGTGGTTTAATTGATTTGTAAAAATCGTGGTTTAAAAGTTTATAAATATGAGTTTGTGATTTGTGAAGATTGCCGTTAATGAATATTTCGGTGAAACAATACTTGTGATTTAGTTAATTTACAAACGTTATGGCCAAATTTACACTTTCTAAAAAATGTTAGGCTCAAATTTATCCATTATCCTTAAATAAAAAGAACGTTAACTTATAGGATATCTCTCACCTCTTACAATAGTTGCTAAATTTTTTATTCATGCATTATAAAGTGGCATGAAATTATCCTTATGACATGTTTGATTTATATGTTGTTTGCTTTTGTTGATAGATAGTAAATTCAAGTTGATTTTCTTTTTTTAGAAGCATCTATTTTTAAATGATACTAAACATTTTTCATCTCTAGTTTAATATTAAAAGAAAAAATAGTTCTGAAAATGGAAACAAACTGAGATTGGTGTATTGTTTGATAAAACTGAAAATTAAGTGTTTAGAAAATAAATACTAAATTTTAGGTATCGTTTGATAAAACTGAAAATTATGTGCTCAAAAAAATAAATACTAAATTTTTAGTGGTGAATATTATATATGCTGAAAATAAGTGTTTTAACTTACACATAATCTTCTTTCAAAAAAAAAACTTACACATAATCGCATTGCAATTCATTTTATATAAAGCTTAAAAAATTATTTAACATGATTTTAGAACAAAAAATTTCTAATGGTAATGCATGTCACTTTTTTAGAGAATATATAATGCATATCATTAATTTAAGGGTAAATAATTGATTAATCCCATCTTTTTACATAACACGCTGTTTAAAAAACACATTATAGGATCTCTATCTTTTGTCAATATTAATCCTTTGGTCATTTTGTCTATTTTTTCGATTTTTAACCGAATATATCTTAGCTTTCAGGACATTCATAGTATGATACAAAATGATCATATTACTCTGTTATTTTATATCTTTATGTTAATGTCAAATATAATGATTAAAAATCTAAAAAAGAAATTAGATAAAAGGACCAAAGTGTTAATAGTGACAAAAGATATGGACTTTATGATATGTTTTTTAAAATAGGGAACTAAATAGTGTGTTAGGTAAAAATGAAGGGACTAATAAATTATTTATCCTTAATTTAAATAGGGACAATATTAGAAAATTAATTATATATTTTTCTAAAGTGGACTATAATTTAATTAAGATAAAAAAATAACTGCACACCGTATATTTTTTATAGGATGGAGGATACATATATAGGAGAGATGAAAAGAAAGAGTATCCAAAACCATGAATTTATGTTTTTAATTTTTTAAATTTCTTCTAAAGTTCTGAACACCCCATAGAAAGAAAAGAAAAAAAAATTCCACAATTTGGTGAGAAATTTTATAGTATGTAATATATATTGGATCACTGGATATAATTTTATATACCTCTATATTGGAAATAATTGATGTAAAGAAAAAAAAAATATATAACTTAATTTAATTGTCAAATATATTACTAGAAGTTCTTGTTTTGCTTTTCATTCGATTAATAATAATAGGGTTAAGATGCAAAAATACCCCTGACGTTTTGAACCATGAGCAATTTTACTCCTAACGTTTAAAATGGTGCAATTTTACTCCTAATGTTGGAAGCCAAGAGCAATTTTACCCCTAACCTTAATAAATTGGATCAATTTGAGAAATAATTCATCAAACTGTCTTCTCGGTCATGAATCTTGTTATCTACATTTCATACACGTGTCATTCTATCAGTAACAAATCACAAACATTCGTTGGGATGTGAAAAAAAAAATACTGTTTTTTTGTACGGATTAGACAAAAAAAAATCAAAAAATCCACCGAATTTATAAATATTAATCTCAAATTCTATAATTAAATTATAAAAAACATGAAACCCTTTTTTTAGAACGAATTATTATGCAATTGGTGCAGAATAATGAACAAAAATATCTGTATTTTCTAATAGTGTCTGAAATTGATCCAATTTATTAACGTTAGGGGTAAAATTGCTCTTGGCTTCCAACGTTAGGGGTATTTTTGCACTTTAACCCATAATAATAATATCAGTTGAAGCGCATACCATATTATCGAATTATTAATTTGATATAACATCATATTATAACCAATAAAAATAATAAGATTTAAAAATTAAAATATAAATTTAAAACCTAATGACTAAATTTAAAAAAATATAACATAACATTACAATATTGATCTGATGCCATATGATAGGTTGCGTTCGCGGACATATTTTAAAATTTCACATTTTCTCTTCTCTGTGCATAAAGTTCAATAAGTTATTTCTGTTTAAATTCCTCCTGCCTCAGAAAAATAAAATAAAATTTCACATGTTGGAATTAAATTATTGTTTCAATTTGCTGTTTAAATTATTGAGCAGTTACACATCGTGTAGTCAAAATAGATGTCTGCTTTATAACCAAGTGGGTAAAATGGAAATAAAAAATAAGGAATTTAATAAAGTTTGGCATTATATTCTAAAAGGTTTGGTAATCTTGTCTTAGTTACCTTTTATCATTTTAATTAAATTATTTGTTTATCATATGCTTTGCGACTAATTCGAACAAAAAAAAATACTAATAATAATCATGTTGGTGATAGTTGAATAAAGCCACAAGTTACTACTGAAATTGAATTCGAATTGTTGCTTTAAATTTAATTTTGTAGTCAATCCAAAAAAAATGAATTGGTATTATTATTATTTATTTATTTGTTTATGTCGCTTTACCAACTTATGATGCGTTCCGTGTTAGAGGTATGCCTCTAATATCTCGATGTCCGGTCTGTTTAATGCCTTATTAGACGAGTGACCATTTGCTTGTTCATTGCCCCTTTTCCCAAATCTGGTTTAGCATATCGGCTTTATTTGGTAGAAGACTTGTACTTGATTCTTCTCTACAGACCCTCTTGCAACACGCCTTCTCACACAAGTTCAGTTCGCAAGTCCTTTCCCTCTGGCAGGTCGCGCTTGTCAACGCTATTTGGTTGATCTGGTCTGTAAGAAATGCTGCTATTTTTTAGAGCAAGCCACCAAGCATTCATGAGGAATTACGCTATCTTTGGTCTGCAATTCGTAGTTCTGATAGAATCAGCAACGAATCGGTATGGAATTCTGTTGTGGAGTTATCTATTCTCCATAATCTCGGGTTAAACGCTCGTCGTTATCTATTCTCCATAATCTCGTGTCCGTGCGCAGATCATTCGTTGGACAATGCGCGTGGATTGGTTAAATTGTTTAGATTCAATGACGCACATTTAAGTGGTTGTCTCCCATGTGTTTCGTGAGGGAAATCAAGTGGCAGACGTTCTTGCTAATTACGGACATCTGACCTCATATTTACAAATGTGGAATACCCTTCCAGACTTCTGCTCCCTTCTTACTAGAGATAATGCTCTTGATAGGGATATGTTTAGATTTTCTTAAAACATTATTTGTACTGGTTTCGTACTTTTTTCATCTCTTCATTTATATATTTGATTCTTTACCTTTTCAGAGGTTTGGGCTAGGTCCGTATTTCAATAAAAAAACAAGCACATTTAAATTATGTGGATTACTTTCATTTGCATATGATTTAAGTTCAGAAAAGAATTCACATTTTAAAGTTCATTGAAGTGCATAAAAAATTGGAAGCAAGGCAAGTACTCGAGATCTCAAGGAAATCTGCACTAAGCAGCGAAAAAGGATGTAACGTTGTTGCTGACGTCAAATTATGAGCACGTGAATGAAAACATTATAACCAAACAATAATTTAAGCATATAATATGAAGCGAGTCGGTTATATAATTTAGGTTTAATATATCATTTGCCTTCTGAATTTGTTTAAAATAGTAGATTGGCCCTCTGAATTTTTAAAATTTCTCGATAGCTCTCTGAACTTGTATAAAATGTTCCGTTAGCCCTATAAACTTGTATTAAATATAATCAATTAATTACTCGATTGTAAAAAAAAAGTAAGTTAAATGTAAAAGATATGTTGCACGCATCTTAAAAAAGTAAAACAACCAAGATCAGGGTATGCGATTATAATATTAGAAAAGAAAATGTTTTATAGTTGAATAAGTAAGAAAATCTTTTTTAACATGTTTTAATCTATTTTGTTAAGTATGTAATAACATTCTAAGGCACGTGTAACATATCTTCCACATTTGACTTACATTTTTACAACCGAATGATTAATTAATTACATTTTACGCAAGTTTAGAGAACTAACTGAACATTTTATGAAAGTTCAGGGAGCCATCGAGATATTTTGAAAATTTAGAAGATCAATCAACCATTTTAGATAAATTCAATGAGCAAATGATGTATTAAGCCTATAATTTATACTCAATCACAAATGTATAATTGAGTATAAGTTTTTAGGGAAAAAGAAAATGCTTAGTTTCATCGATTTGTGAATAGTGAAATCACATGTGTTATATATATATATATAGTTAGTATATATATATAAAAAATAGGGTAAATTACACCATAATCAAATTGAAAATAATATTTTGTTGGTAGTCAAATTGTTAATTTTTATATACATTATATCATATTTGCCATTTTTATTTTGAAAATGTTACAGGTAATCACATTTTTGTTTTAAAATTTTAACTAGGATAACCTCCATCAAATTAACTAATTATTAATAACTTCCTAATTGACAAAATTCAAAATAAGATTTGTCATAACTATAAATTTTTCATAAGATATGTTTTTCTGTCATTTCGTCACAAACAAACAATTTGGCCCAATTTAGAGACTAACTTGTATATTTAGGCATGTTTCAAAAAAAAAAAACTTAAATATTTAGACTCATTATATTAGTATTTGCGTATCAAACTATTTCAATATGGACTTTCTTATAATAACCTTTATATATATATATATATATATATATATATATATCACTTTAGTTATTTTTTATTCTTCTTCCTTTTTTCTTTCTTTCTGCGAACTCGTTAGTCTCCTTATGCGAATTTATTGTCGATTCCTCAGTGTTTCCTTAGCGATTTCAATAGAAAAAATCGAAAAGAAGGTAAGTATCTAACTGTAATCTACGATTTTGTTCTAAGGTTAGGGCTTGTTTCCTCGTTTTGCGTTTTTTATGATTTTAATTTATGGTGTTTTATCATTTTTGGGTGTAATGTCTTGCATGAATGTTACTTTTTAGGTATTGAGAAATGACCCTATATTAGCGTAAAGAGTGTTATTTTGCCAGAAAAAAACTTCATGATTATGAGTTTGTTCCGCAGTTGTCGCAAACTGTGAAGCAAAATCATCGCACACTACAAGAAGACACCTAGTTAGCTACCGCAGATTTGCGGGATCGTTATATATTGGATTGAGCATTTATCACTCCCGATGAATGGGAGATACATCCAAGGATCGCTTGTGGAAGACTCGACTCTAAATCCTTGCAAGGTGATAGCTTAAGACTTGAAATACAGATTTCACTTAACCTATCTATTTGAGTTGACTCGGCCTGTACAAGTAAAACGAACGTCTCGCTATATGTGACTTGACATCATCCATAGTCATAAGATTCAGTTCAAGGATGTAGTTGATAAAGGATCGAATTATACTGTAACTAATACGGAAAGGTTAACGACAGAATCAACCTGTCTTCTTATAACTCTGGGAGGATGATTACGGACTTGCTAATCACATACTTTGTACATCATTCTGTTATGCAAAGATTAAATATAATTCTTTGAAAATTAATTTAATAACGTTGCATACGGCTAGAAGCAATAAGAACCTAATGGGTCACACATAAGACTTGGAACCTAAAAGAGAGATAGATGTTAATTAATTGATGGAAGCCCAATTGAGCCCAAGAAGGCCCATGGACCAAAAGGGGGTCGAAATTCATGTAAGGAAATACATGAATAATTAATTTGATTTTGTTAATCCTGATTAGATTAGGATTATGAATTAAATTAATTAAGAGATAAATAAGTTAGGAGTTTTAATTAGATTATTATACTCCTATTATTATCCAATAAGGTTATTATTATTATCCTTAATATATTAGATATATAGTGAGATAATAATTAGGAATTCTATTCCGAATTGAATTCCTATTCAGTAACCTAATTCTATCTAACTAGGGATTAGATACAAGAGATTATAAATACCCCTCCCCCTTGAGATTTTCGAAATCTACATGCTAATCCCCTACTGAGATTTTCGAAATCCACCCTAGCACAAGAGAGAGAAAATTCGACACCCCTAGTTCGAGGACGAGTTTTCTCTACGGCTTTCTTTGATCAATTGATTTCATCTATTTCTTTTATCCTTGATCTTGTGTTGATTAGTTAGAGGCAATCTACTTTGGTTGCTATTCAACGGTTGATTCTAAATTAATCTTCCCGTGTTTTATTTCGTGTTTGGAAACTCGGAGAAGCGTTGTGGGCACTTCATTAACAACGGTAGATTGATCATCAAGAGGTAATTCTTCTTATCCCTCTTTATATGAAATAACGGTTAACGGATCTTGTGGTTTATGGAAATAGGTTAAAAAATTTATATTTCCGCTGCTATACCTTAGCCTAATTTTCAACAGTGGTATTAGAGCCATCGTTAAATCCGTTATTTCATATATGAAAATTTAGAAGTTTTCAATAGGATTGAATGAATATTTATAGTTAGGATTAATTAACAAATTGTTTTGATTAGTTAATTCTAAAGATAAATAAGTTTTAATTAATTGTTAATTAGAATAGATTATGCGTATGTTCCTAATTATTTTGGTTGATAATCATTATAACGAAATCTATTAGTTTATAGTTAGATTGATAAAATCAGTTTTATTAATTCTAAAGATAAAACGGAAATCTATAGTAGTTTTTTCTATTTTCTGAAAATCGTTTTAAAACCGTTTTAGAACTGATATATATATATATATATTTAAAATTATTATTATATAAAAAAATAATAATAAATACGACAGCAGCCCGAGTCGCGCCTCGCGGCGCGACTGGCCGCTGTCACGCGGCTGCTGCCCACTCTCGGGCCCCACCCGAGACCCACTTGATTTTAAATTGTTTAAAATCGTTTTTTTTATATTTAAATACATACATGTTTCAGAAATTGATAGTTTTCTATTTTGATTATCGAATGAAAATTTGTTTAAAAGTTTGTTTTACCAATTTGTAAATCAAAATGTTAAATGAATTAAAATCAAAATAATTGGAACGTGCATAATTAAAGTTTTGTATAGTTATATTAATCTAAAAATTTATATAAAAGATACGAAACTGTTAGAAGTAAAATTGGATGAAAGTTAATTAATAAGTTAATGTGATTAACATAAATATTACATAAGATAGTTATGTAATCAACCAATTAAATTTATTTAATTGAGTCTATGCATGTTTGGAGTTATGGACATATTTGGACCCTCTTTTAGTCTTTTGGTATTTTTGAAATAGGGTCTGCGAGTCCTGCCTTTCTACTATCTATTGTAATTTCTCCTCTCATCTAATTCCCTTCAATTCAATTGAAGTTTTCTTTAGTAGTATAGAAATTAATATGTAATTTCTAAGCGCCATGGAGAAGACGGAGGGCCTAAAGAGAAATATGTAATAGTTAGTATTTCCTTAGGTTTTGCCCTTTTATTCCGTCTCTGGCTCGACGGAATAATTTAGATGATATGTCCATAACGCCAATGTATGTGAATGTATGTGTCTGATGTATGCTAAAGCAAATCAAGACTAAGTTAGATTATGAGACCTAAAATAAAATCCCTCATTAAAAAGTTAAGTAAATAAACAAGTTATTAAAATCGGTTGCCCCTCCCTAATATTATAATTCAGCCGGCAGTGCTGAGGGCCTTTGGGTTGTTGAGCAAACTCAAGCTCGGGGTCCTTTCGGTAACACCTGAATTATCGAAAATTACTTTTCATGAATATGGGGTAATACTTAAATTAGATTATGATAATTGGATAAGCAAACTCATGTTGTCATAAACTAATGGGCAAGATGGTTGGGATTAATGTGAATAGCATATTAGTTACTAATGTGGTTAGTAACCCAATAACCTAGGAATCACATTAAAGATGTGATTGATTACATGAATCTACCTAACGAATGAGACTAGCTTGTTGAGAAAACTCAAGGCGAAATCTCAGGAGTTAGGATCCTAGCTCACTAAAGGATTTGTGAAATTTTTTGAATTAATATGGAGGGCTATTAATTTGGCAAAATAGTGGGAGCAATCTAAAATAAACTAAAAGGCCTATAATTTTAGATTGATATACTTTAAGCAAATGAATGACATACGTTTACTCTTTCTCACTCTCAGGTTTAATTAAACATACTCTTAAAATCATGACTAAACCCAATCTGCAAAACATTCTTACCAATAACAAATTGAATGGTTCAAACTTCACCGACTGGTTACGTAACCTCAAAATTGTTTTGAAGTTCGATAAGATAGGGTATGTACTTGATACAACGATACCCCCTATCCCTGCTGATGATGCTCCCATTGAGGAAATTGATGCTTACCAGAAGCACAAGGCTGATGATGATCATGCCGGATACATCATACTTGCATCGATGACACCGGAATTACAAAGGCAACATGAGGAAATGGATGCCTATTCCATCATCATGCACCTAAAGGAATTGTTTGGAAAACAAACCAGGTGCGAACGCTACGAGATATCCAAGTTGCTATATCGTTGCAGGATGCAAGAGGGCACATCTGTCATGACACATTGTGTCAAGATGATTGGCTACATTACCAAACTTTCTAGTATTGGATTTGCGATGGATAACAAATTAAGCATAGACTTAATTCTTCAATCCCTCCCAGAGAGTTATTCACAGTTCATTATGAACTATCAAATGAATGACTTGCAAACCTCTCTTGAAGAGCTTGCAAACATGCTCAAGTCAGTTGAGCCCAATATGAGGAAAGACAAAGCCATACCGGCTCTTGTCATTGAGGGATCAAAGAAGAGGAAAGGGAATTATCCCAATCCTAAATATCCCAAGAAAGGTAAGAAAGTCGTGCCCAACAAAGCTAAGGGAAAGGAAGTGAAGAAGCCCAAAGGAGAGTGCCACTTCTGTGGTAAAGACGGGCATTGGAAGAGGAACTGCAAGGAGTACCTGGCCACCCTCAAGAAGGGAAATGGCGGTGCTTCAACATCTGGTATGTTTTATATTGAAATAAATACAGTTTCACAGTCTAAATCTTGGGTACTTGATACCGGATGTGGATCTCATATTTGTACAAATATGCAGGAGCTAAAATAGACTAAGGAACTAAAGAAAGAAAGCATAAACCTGCGAGTAGGAAATAGAGCAAGAGTTGCCGCCCTCGCCATTGGAGATTATGTTTTAAATTTTCCCTCTGGGCTTGTAATAGAATTAAGGAACTGTTTGTACGTTCCGCAAATGTCTCGTAACATTATTTCTATTAGCCGTCTTGTTGACGACGGTTTTCATATTTCAATAAAAGACAAGAGTTGCAATTTTTATAAAGATTCGATCTTTTATTTTTCAGGAATATCACAAAATGGGATTTATGTGTTAGATGTCAAAATTCCTGTTTTTGCAATTGATACCAAAAGACATAAGCTAGATAATTCAACTTACTTGTGGCATTGTCGTTTAGGCCATATAAACAAGAGACGCATGTTAAAGCTACATTCAGATGGGCTTATAGATCCAATCGATCCCGAATCATTGGAAACATGAGAATCATGTTTAAAAGGTAAAATGACAAAGACACCCTTTAGCAATAAAGGTGAGCGTGTATCAAACACTCTAGGACTCATTTATTCAGATGTATGCGGTCCTATGTCAGTCCAAGCAAGAGGAGGATTCAGATTCTTCATAAGCTTCATAGATGACCATACCCGATATGGTCACATCTACTTGATGAAGCACAAATCAGAAGCTTTTGAGAAATTCAAATGCTTCAAGAATGAAGTAGAAAATCAATTAGGAAAGAAAATAAAGACGCTTCGATCTGATCGAGGTGGCGAATATCTTTCAAATGATTTTCTGAATTATCTAACTGAATGTGGGATATGCTCACAATGGACACCTCCCTATACACCACAACACAATGGTGTATCCGAGAGGAGAAACCGTACCCTACTAGATATGGTACGATCCATGATGAGCATGGCCTTACTTCCAAAGACGTTCTGGGGCTATGCCTTAGAAACTGCCCTCTTCACCCTAAATCGAGTACCAACTAAATCCGCTAGTTCCACACCATATGAATTGTTCGTTGGTAGGAAACCCGTGTTCTAATTCATGAGAGTATGGGGTTGTTCAGCATTTGTCAAACGCATTGCGTCCGACAAACTAGATTCTAAATCTGATAAATGTTACTTCATTGGATACCCTAAGGAAACTGTGGGATATTACTTCTATCATCCAGATGATCAGAAAGTGATAGTATCCAAACATGCAACCTTCTTAGAGAAAGAGTTTCTCGAAGAAACACAAAAGGGAAGCATGATTGAACTTGACGAAGTTCAAGAAGAAGAAACACCGACTGAAACAACAGAGGCGGTTGAGGTACCCAAAGGAGTCCCATTAGATGAGACTCTAGTGCCACCTATTCGTAGATCACAAAGATTTCGTGAACTCCCAGTTAGATATGGTTTTCTAGTGGGAGATGATAATGAGGTTCCCATGTTAGACGACGAACCCGAAAACTACGAAGAGGCTCTTACTAGTCCAGATTCTAAAGCATGGCTTGAGGCCATGGATTCTGAAATGGATTCCATGTATACTAACCAAGTGTGGAATTTGGTTGATCCACCCAAAGGGATAATACCCATTGGGTGCAGATGGATCTTCAAAAAGAAGACAGACATGGATGGAAAGGTTAGCACCTACAAAGCTAGGTTAGTAGCGAAAGGATATCGTCAGAAGCAAGGAATTGATTATGACGAAACTTTCTCTCCTGTGGCTATGTCCAAATCAATCAGAATCATGCTTGCAATTGCCGCTCACTTCGATTATGAGATTTGGCAAATGGATGTGAAAACATCTTTCCTAAACGGAAACCTGCTTGAGGATGTATATATGATGCAGCCTGAAGGTTTCATATCGAAGGATGCAAATAAAGTTTGCAAACTTTAGAGATCCATTTATGGACTCAAGCAAGCATCAAGAAGCTGGAATAAGCGTTTTGACGAAACCATAAAACAATTTGGTTTCGAACAAAATTGCGAAGAAGCTTGCATTTACAAGAAAGCAAGTGGGAGCTCTATAGCATTTCTCATACTATATGTGGACGATATATTATTAATGGGAAATGACATTGCTCTACTACAGTCGGTAAAAGTATGGTTATCTGGTAACTTCTCAATAAAAGACCTTGGTGAAGCAGCTTATATACTTAGTATAAAGATCTACAGAGATAGATCAAGAAGACTGCTTGGTCTTTCACAGGCTACATACATTGAAAAGGTGCTAAATCAGTTTAGCATGCTTGAATCGAAACGAGGTAACTTACCCATGCTACATGGAGTAAAGTTAAACAATCATCAATGTCCTAAAACCGATGATGACAAAAGACGCATGGCTGTAGTCCCGTACGCCAGCGCAATCGGTTCGATTATGTATGCTATGCTATGCACTAGACCTGACGTAGCGTTTGCGTTATCTGTAACGAGTCGTTACCAAGGGAATCCGGGAGACGAGCATTGGATTGCCGTCAAGAACATTCTTAAGTACTTGAGAAGAACTAAAGATATGTTCCTAGTGTACGGAGAAGGTGATCTGAAAATAGAAGGATTTTCAGACGCAAGTCATCTCACAAATGAGAATGATTTTAAATCCCAGTCAGGATACCTGTTTATCTTGAATGGGGGCGCGGTCAGTTGGAAGAGTTCCAAGCAGGGAAGCGTAGCTTTCTCTACAACCGAGTCAGAGTATATCGCAGCTGCGGAAGCAGCAAAGGAAGCGGTTTGGATAAGAAAGTTCATTACAGAACTTGGTGTGGTGCCTGACATTGTAAATCCCATTACACTGTATTATGATAACAATAGAGCCATTGCGCAAACAAAGGAACCACGGTCTTATAATGCGTCCAAGCATTACCTTAAGCGATACCACATCATTAGAGAGATTGTGGCTAGAGGAGATGTGAGAATAGAAAGAGTACCTACAGAGGACAACGTTGCAGATCCGTTGACAAAGCCTTTAACCCAGAAAGTACATGATCGTCATTTAACTTCTACTGGGATAAGTTTTAGAAACAATTGGCTTTAGTCCAAGTGGGAGTATGTTGGGATTTAGTGTCCTATAGACAATTGTTCTAGGATACAAACTTAATGTAAATGAATTGTTCTTTATATCATTTGTTTTAATGAGATATATGTTTTATATTATTAATGGGAAATGACATTGCTCTACTACAGTCGGTAAAAGTATGGTTATCTGGTAACTTCTCAATGAAAGACCTTGGTGAAGCAGCTTATATACTTGGTATAAAGATCTACAGAGATAGATCAAGAAGACTGCTTGGTCTTTCACAGGCTACATACTTTGAAAATGTGCTAAATCGGTTTAGCATGCTTGAATCGAAACGAGGTAACTTACCCATGCTACATGGAGTAAAGTTAAACAATCATCAATGTCCTAAAACCGATGATGACAAAAGACGCATGGCTGTAGTCCCGTACGCCAGCGCAATCGGTTCGATTATGTATGCTATGCTTTGCACTAGACTTGACGTAGCGTTCGCGTTATCTGTAACGAGTCATTACCAAGGGAATCTGGGAGACGAGCATTGGATTGCCGTCAAGAACATTCTTAAGTACTTGAGAAGAACTAAAGATATGTTCATAGTGTACGGAGAAGGTGATCTGAAAATAGAAGGATTTTCAGACGCAAGTCATCTCACAGATGAGAATGATTTTAAATCCCAATCAGGATACCTGTTTATCTTGAATGGGGGCGCAGTCAGTTGCAAGAGTTTCAAGAAGGGAAGCGTAGCTTTCTCTACGACCGAGTCAGAGTATATCGCAGCTGCGGAAGCAGCAAAGGAAGCGGTTTGGATAAGAAAGTTCATTACAGAACTTGGTGTGGTGCCTGACATTGTAAATCCCATTACACTGTATTATGATAACAATGGAGCCATTGCGCAAGCAAAGGAACCACGGTCTCATAATGCGTCCAAGCATTACCTTAAGCGATACCACATCATTAGAGAGATTGTGGCTAGAGGAGATGTGAGAATAGAAAGAATACCTACAGAGGACAACGTTGCAGATCCGTTGACAAAGCCTTTAACACAGAAAGTACATGATCGTCATTTAACTTCTACTGGGATAAGTTTTAGAAACAATTGGCTTTAGTCCAAGTGGGAGTATGTTGGGGTTTAGTGTCTGATGCGCCCTCACCTAACTCGAGATGGGGACTCACTAAGGGATAAGTGTACCCCGTCGTTATCAAGTAATAAATTTCTGGTTTAAGTCCAGGTTATCGTCCACAAGATTTATTTCTGCAAGTATCAAGCTACTCGATCTCGGATGTTATCTAGGCTTAGGGGGTTTTGAGTTTGGTTTGTTTAATTAATCTACTCCTAGGTTGAATTATGCTAATCCTAGCTAAGTTATCTAATTCTAACTAAGTTATCTAATTCTAACTAAGTTATTCTAATCCTAACTAAGTTACTCTACCCCTAATTGATCTATCATTAATGAAACTATTCGAATGAACATGGTATGAACGATAATAATAAAGATAGATTATCAAGTCTATTGAATAAAGACCTAATCTAAGTCACTTGTATTCAAGGCGATTAACCCTACTTACCCTCCTGAGGTTCCTAGCGCGTGATTCCCTAAGGCCGAAACTAGGTCTAAGGCTCAGTAAATTGGCGCTTAATCAACTAAGAGGTTGTCAATCTCCTAGGCTCCGACTAGGTCAGATTCAGCTCGCAATATGTGCCTACTAGATTTTGGGGCTTTTGAATGAGTTAAACCAATTGAATAAAGCGTAAGACAAGAATTAGACAATAAACATAGAACAAAACAAGAGCTAAATTATTATTATTAAAGGCGAAGGTAATTGTCACAAGATACAATAAGTCAAGTTCGGCAACTGTATCAAAGAGTACAAACATGGAAAGATAAAAGGAGATACAAAAATCCCTTTCAGGGAACCTGTTTACTCTGCAGCCAGCGAATTGATCTTAAGGACGGACCTTGATAATTCCTCGGTAGAAAGCTTTGAAGGAGCTTCAATGGAGTTTGAGGAAGGTGGAGAAGATGAAGAGGAATTACAAGGGGAAAGCTAAAATAATTTACAAAAACGAAAGATGTTTAATTTACAATTGAAAATTCCTATTTATAGACGCGTCTCGGGCCTCGTTTTGACCTATTTTCGTGTCCTAGTTGGTGTAGGAAGACGTGGGACCGAACGTGGCTTCGTGGGGGAGGAATTGGTCTCATGGAATACGATTCACTTTCAAGATGCCAAAGTTCAAAATTCGATATGAGACTCGTTTTTATTTCTTCATTCATTCAGAAAGTATGTTTACGTTCGAAGTAACGAAGAAAGTGAAGAGTTACGAAGTAACGAAGTTTTGACCAATTCCCACAGGGCTGCTCGCGAGCAGGAAAGGCTGCTCGGTGAGCAGGGCTGCTCGCGCCGAGCAGCCCCCTGCTCGTCGAGCAGGCGCCTGGTGGCCTGCTCGGCGAGCAGGCGCCTGGCGCCCTGCTCGGAGAGCAGGCTCCTACTCGGTGAGCAGGCCTCTGGCGGCCTGCTCGGCGAGCAGGCCTCCAGAGGCCTGCTCGGTGAGCAGAAATGGCCCGTAGGGCCCTGCTCGCCGAGCGTTTTCGCCCGAAGCGCGCTCGATCCAAGCTCGATGAGTTCCGCGACCTTTTTCGTCCGACTTCACACCTGCACACGCATAAAAACTCCGGAAAACATTAGTCCAAAAGCCAAATTGATCCGTCAATCGCTTATTTTGAGCAAACGCTTCGTTTGGTGCGACTTTTGACGGACCAATTAGCTTCAAAAGATAACGGAATTCTAATACGCATGCTATTTCGGCCGTATTTGCCTAAATTGATTACAAAACAAGCCTAAACGACGAAAAGTAAATAGAATGTTCTCAATTCCTAACTTACTCACACAAAAGCATTTAAATGCGAGAATTGCTCGCTTATTAGCCAAATAACCCTAAAAACCGTCCTAAAACCGTACCCAAAGATAGGGGTTTTTGACCCCTATCAAACCTCCTCGCACTTAAAACTTTACTTGTCCCCAAGTAAACTAAAAAACTAAACCCGCCATCACAAGCAAGCTAGAAAACTTCCCAGTTTGACTAGGTGCTTGACATAATTTCGAGCATCTGTAATTACATGCATTCGGAAGTACAAAGTAGAGACACGATATCCAAAAGCCGCATTTCAATTACAATAGGTCATAGTTTTAAGCAAAAAGGACACATGTTCAATTAAACGAGCTTGAGGGGATCGCTAAGTAAAACACCTCACCATAGGTAGTTCACTCATTCACACAATTTTTGGTGGCTAAGGTGTTTACTCTCGGCTTATGTTCTTGCTTAGGATTACGTTGATTTTGCACGTTCATCCGAGTTCCTCTACTATGCTATATGACTCCGATGATATCAAAAACAGCCTCTAATTGGGGTTGTAATGTGGTTAGAGGGTTAAAGGTACAACAAAGGTTAAATATTCTAGCGCTACAAAAACAGAGTTAAAGTGGCTTTAGCAAATATGAAGTGACTGAGCTTTTTATTCATCCCTTATTATTTTTGTTTTCTTTTGGGATGCTTTCTTGAGACGTTTTTGATTTTTAGGAACTGGGGAATGAAGTTTTGTTTCCCTTTTGTTCGTCTCTTTTCTTTTCTCTTTTTTTCTGTTTTTCTTCGCCCTTTTTTTTTCTTTTTTTTTTTGGGATAGTGATGCTCATTCACTTCTTAGCCTTTTGGCTTGCTACTGTAATGCCATAAACAAAGATAAAGCGCTAGAAGAAAACAAAGGCTCAGTTCGAGCTTTGCAAAAACAAGGGTCAAGTGGCGAACCAAGTTGTGGTTCGCAAAAACAGGTTAGAACGAAAGAAAATCTACAAACTATAAAAATGTCGGCTCAAAGGGGCTTCCTAGAGTGGATGAAAAAGAAAAACAAGGTAAAGAAAAGGGTTAATTCTAATGAGGCTGATTCATCGTTTATCATCTCAAATCATTGCATGTAGGTTCAACACAGTATTAGGTACAAAATCTGTAATCTTCCACAAGTCAAAGCATTCACACAAAAATGTCAAGAAAAAGAGCTTTTTGATGTTCGCTCTTAGGCTCAAATTCAGCTCACAATTCTTTGGGTTTCAATTTTGTGTTTACTAGTTTTCCCCAAACTCAAGTTTAATATCACATGCCTTCAATCCTTAAGTTATCTACCTAAGTAATGATTTTAGCATTTCTTCAAAAGTAGGGTCTAAATGCAAACTTTAGCTCATGCTTTTACAGATACAAGGATTGTGTCCTACACCTAAACTAGTTGTCATGCAATCTTAGATTCGGTTCTCAGCCCTCAAGGACAAATAACGAAGTTTAGATTCGAAGGAGGTTCACGGTTTTAGGTCCTAAACATGCAAAGACATAAATAAAGCAAAAATAAAACACCAAAACGCAAACCTAAACTAGACACGACGCAACAAAAATTTAAAAATTTATACAATTTTTGTTAAGTTTGTCTACCCCTCCTCCTCACATTAAAAATATGCAATAAGTTCCAACATTGCATCATAAACCTTGAAGTACGAGTGTAAAGAGTTAGGGTGGAGAAGACAACTTACTGATCGGCCGGGGGGTATGGCCAAGGCATGTTGTAGCGCTCGCAGTAATCAGCCGCTACGTATTCAAGACCCGAAAGCCTTCGGTCCATGTTCTGCTCAAAGTTGGTGAACCGTTGGTCCATCTGTTGAACAGTGTTAAAGGTCCGTAGGTTCAGGTCCCGCATTTCTGCCATCATGGTGTTGATGGCTTGGAACTGGGCCTCCGTCCCCGATGCTTGGTGTTCCCTTTGGTCTCCTGCCGTCGCAGGTTCTTCTTCCTCAGTTTCTTCATCCCTTCTTTGTTGTGGAACTCGTGCTCTTTTTCTTCCTCCTCCGCTGGAGCTTGCTCCTCCAGTTGGGTTCCTGTTTAAAACTTCTTGAAAAGTAGATTTCCCCAAAAACTTGGAGTTTAGCAGAGTAGGATAAATAGCAATTTCGGGATTATCTAAATTCTTGAATTGGCTCTCAAGTAGGTTGGTAACTAGGTGTCCAAGACCTAGGGAACCACGTTTTCTACTTGTTTGGCTCGAGAAGCCTTCAAATATGGCCTTGATATTGTCCACGGGTTTGTGGTTGGCCACACACCATAATATGAGCAATTCCGTCTTTGAGACTTTATTGCTCTCATTTTTTCCCAATAAGTTGTGGGCCACAAATTTGTGGACAAGATTGAGAAGTGGGTCTAGGAGAGCGATTGGGCTAGCAGTCTGGGAGTTAAAGTCTGATATGCCTGTGAGTTGTTCCCAAGCTATATCTTTTGTTATAGGCTTCTCAAAGTCTGAGATCGCCCCTGGGTGATTATAAACTCCCATTAGGGCTGCTAGCGTGGTAGCATCAAGGCGGTAAGGTTTACCGTTTAGCCTAAAGGAATACTTCCCACCGCCCAAGGGTAGCTCCTTTTTCCAAGTTGTCAAGAATTCTATGGTAAAATTATGATAAACCGGAGTCTGGGTTGTGGCTAGTCTATACCAGCCGTGGAATTTGAGGATTTAATTGAAATCCTTTTTTAACCCTAGACTCGATAAATAGGCTTGATCGACAATTACATGTGTGGCAAGGTCTTGTTTGGAAAACCTATCATACAAAAGTCCCTCACGTTCATCAATAAGGCCAAAGGGTGGATCATACTTAGCTTGGAGGCTCTCGTCGAATTCGACCTCCGATTCGGCTTCGTTCTCGACGACGATCTTAGCTTTTCCTTTCCGACTCATATTTCCTGAGGAATAGACCAAAAATGGGAGAGTTAGAAATTATTTACAAGCTTCAACATAAACCCTCAATAAATCATTCATAGGCACAATCATAGCTTTAAGCACTTAGGGACTAAATCATAAGCATTTGGTCCCTAATTGTTTTACCCGAAATTCATAAAATTCATGCAAAATTGAAGATACCCAATGACTAAAACATAAAAAGAATGCAATTCACAACCTTTTTGACAAGCTTCTAACTATAAATTGAATAGTTGAACTTTGAGCTAGAATGGGGATTTTGCCCAAATTGAGCAATTTCTCCAAATATTCACAAATTGAGAATAGAAATCACATCCAAACTATAAATTAATCATTATGTTAACACAAATTGCAAGGAAATCAAGAGTTTAGAAGCAAACAAGACACTAAGCTAAAATCTAAGCCTATAAACATGTTAGAAATCAAAAATAGGTAAAGATTCATACCTTATATCTTGAATTCGGGTTGGAATGAAGAATTTGGGGGGTTAGGTTTTGAAGAAACAAAAGAGAATGAGAAGAGAAGAATGAAGAAAAATGTGATAAAAAGAAAAGAAAGAAGAGAGAAGGGAAGAAGAAGGTGGGGAAGGGGATGATGAGTCATCCCCCCCCTTTTTTTTTTCTTTTCTCACTCTTTTCTTTATTTTATTAATTTATTTTTTTATTTTTTTGGCTCGGGATTTTTTTTTATTTTTTTTTCTTTTTTCTTTTTTGAAATAGAGTGCGGGGGAACAAAGTTTGACAGGAAAAACAAACGAGATCAAAACTCAATTAACCAAAATAATAAAAGGAAATGAAAGCAACAATAAAAACAAAAAGGAAAGAAAATGCAGAATCAAATTGTTCAAACTTTGGATTAAAAATCGAGGAGAACCCGATTTCTCCCCCTTACTCAATCCTTTCTCAGGATCTTTGGGTTCTTCTCCGTTGTGCTAGGGAGAGAACCCTGTGGCCTTTCCTGCCTGTCCCTATTAATCTGAGCCACCTGATTGCTCAAGTCCTTGCAGAAGGCTTCGTTGTTGGCAAGCCTCGCTGAGATCTCCTTCAAAAGAGTGATCACTTCGTTAGATTCCTTAGGGTGTTGCACTGGCCCTTGATTTTGCTGTTGGTATGGGGGCATGCCAAGCCCCTGCTCTCTATGCTCTTGAACAAATCCACTAGGAGGTCGGAGCACATTCTGATTTGAATTCCCGTAAGAGAGGTTCGGGTGCTGAGGCCTCCTGTAGTTGCCATTGTTGTTGTAGGAGTTGTAGTTGTTGGGGTTACCGTTGTTGTAGTTCTGATTGTATCTTGGCTGCCCCCCAACGTAATTGACCACCTCCACCCCATCTCCAGTGAAAGGGCTACCTGCTTGACAATCCTTTCCATTGTGGTCACCGCCACAGTGCACGCAGGTGGGAGGTCGGCTAAGCGTAGCCAACAGTACATCCATCTTCCTACTCAAATCTGCAACAGCTGGATTTTGTTCCTGTTCTTCCACAGTAAATACCCGCTGCCTAGTGGGGCCGGCGAGCTTCTGTTCTTGCCACTGTACGCTCTTTCTGGCCAGCTCATTAATCATGTCATATGCCTCTGCTGCTGTCTTTCTAAACAAATCTCCACCCGCTGCAGAGTCGACAATGGCTCTGTTTGTGGGTGTCAGTCCGTGATAGAAGACGCTTACTAACTGATGCTTAGGTATGTCATGATGAGGGCACATGCGCAGCATTTTTCTGAATCGAGTCCAAGATGTGTGGAGCGCCTCATGCTCGGGTTGGTGGAAGGATGTGATCTCACCCCTGAGCATTGCTGTCTTCGAGGGAGGGAAGTAGTAGGACAAGAATTCCTTCTCCAACCCTGCCCATGTTGTGATTGAACCAGGCTCCAATGTTCTCAGCCATTCCAAAGCTTGCCCCGTCAGAGAGAATGGGAAAAGTTTCAGTCTAGCAGCATCTTGGGGGACCCCGTTGGTCCTTGCAGTGTCTGTGCACATTAGGAAGTGATCCAGATGATCATTCGGGCTTTCATGTGCTTCTCCTCCAAACAATCCAGTCTGTTGGATCAAGTGAATTATACCAGACTTGATTTCGTATGTGTTTGCCGGAATGTTTGGAGCAGCAATGCCTGACAGATGCTGATGTCGGTGGGGTGCCAGGATCTCACTCATCAGACGAGTGTCACTCTCTGGTCCGGTGTTCTCACTCATCAGACGATAGGCTCGATGATCTCGTCTTGCTTCAGCTTTCCGATCTGTTTGCTCCTGCGAAGAGTACGTTCAAGTTCAGGGTTAAGAGGGACAACCGGTATTTTCGCTGATCTCGTAGGCATACGCTGAGAAAAGATAAATACAGAAATAAATGAAAGCTGAAGGGGGATCATACAAATCATACGGTTTTGTACAAGTATAAGAATGGTATGGGTAAACATATACAGACACGTATAGGTGAAGTTGATAGCTACATGTTCGTACAAACGAATACACACAAGCGTAAGCATAAACAAGGATGGTTATCATAAATGAGTATATATAAATAAGTGTATATGAACAAGTATAAATGGTATAGATACGTAAAAAAAAGAATCATGATTATAAACAAGTATATATGATATTAACAAGGAAAGTATTCACAAAGAATGCCTAAACTAACAAGTCGACCTTTGGTTCGATATTGCAGAAGAAATAAATCCCCGGCAATGGCGCCAAAAACTTGATGCGCCCTCACCTAACTCGAGATGGGGACTCACTAAGGGATAAGTGTACCCCATCGTTATCAAGTAATAAATTTCTGGTTTAAGTCCAGGTTATCATCCACAGGATTTATTTCTGCAAGTATCAAGCTACTCGATCTCGGATGTTATCTAGGCTTAGGGGGTTTTGAGTTTGGTTTGTTTAATTAATCTACTCATAGGTTGAATTATGCTAATCCTAGCTAAGTTATCTAATTCTAACTAAGTTATCTAATTCTAACTAAGTTATTCTAAGCCTAACTAAGTTACTCTACCCCTAATTGATCTTTCATTAATGAAACTATTCGAATGAACATGGTATGAACGATAATAATAAAGATAGATTATCAAGTCTATTGAATAAAGACCTAATCTAAGTCACTTGTATTCAAGGCGATTAACCCTACTTACCCTCCTGAGGTTCCTAGCGCGTGATTCCCTAAGGCCGAAACTAGGTCTAAGGCTCAGTAAATTGGCGCTTAATCAACTAAGAGGTTGTCAATCTCCTAGGCTCCGACTAGGTCAGATTCAGCTCGCAATATGTGCCTACTAGATTTTGGGGCTTTTGAATGAGTTAAACCAATTGAATAAAGCGTAAGACAAGAATTAGACAATAAACATAGAACAAAACAAGAGCTAAATTATTATTAAAGGCGAAGGTAATTGTCACAAGATACAATAAGTCAAGTTCGGCAACTGTATCAAAGAGTACAAACATGGAAAGATAAAAGGAGATACAAAAATCCCTTTCAGGGAACCTGTTTACTCTGCAGCCGGCGACTTGATCTTAAAGACGGACCTTGATAATTCCTCGGTAGAAAGCTTTGAAGGAGCTTCAATGGAGTTTGAGGAAGGTGGAGAAGATGAAGAGGAATTACAAGGGGAAAGATAAAATAATTTACAAAAACGAAAGATGTTTAATTTACAATTGAAAATTCCTATTTATAGACGCGTCTCGGGCCTCGTTTTGACCTATTTTCGTGTCCTAGTTGGTGTAGGAAGACGTGGGACCGAACGTGGCTTCGTGGGGGCGGAATTGGTCTTTTTGACCAATTCCCGCAGGGCTGCTCGACGAGCAGGAAAGGCTGCTCGGCGAACAGGGCTGCTCGCGCCGAGCAGCCCCCTGCTCGCCGAGCAGGCGCCTGGCGCCCTGCTTGGAGAGCAGGCTCCTGCTCGCCGAGCAGGCCTCTGGCGGCCTGCTCGCCGAGCAGGCCTCCAGAGGCCTGCTCGGCGAGCAGAAATGGCCCGTAGGGCCCTGCTCGCCAAGCGTTTTCGCCCGAAGCGCGCTCGATCCAAGCTCGATGAGTTCCGTGACCTTTTTCGTCCGACTTCACACCTGCACACGCATAAAAACTCCAGAAAACATTAGTCCAAAAGCCAAATTGATCCGTCAATCGCTTATTTTGAGCAAACGCTTCGTTTGGTGCGACTTTTGACGGACCAATTAGCTTCAAAAGATAACGGAATTCTAATACGCATGCTATTTCGGCCGTATTTGCCTTAATTGATTACAAAACAAGCCTAAACGACGAAAAGTAAATAGAATGTTCTCAATTCCTAACTTACTCACACAAAAGCATTTAAATGCGAGAATTGCTCGCTTATTAGCCAAATAACCCTAAAAACCGTCCTAAAACCGTACCCAAAGATAGTGGTTTTTGACCCCTATCAGTGTCCTATAGACAATTGTTCTAGGATACAAACTTAATGTAAATGAATTGTTCTTTATATCATTTGTTTTAATGAGATATATGTTTTATAACTATATAAAGGCAATCCCTTTTAAGCACTAAATAAAGTCTAATAAAAGGAAATCCGTAAGTTTATTTAAAGTGATTATAAAGTGTTCATACAAGTATGAAGTGAGACAAAACTTTATAATAAACTAATAAACTTAAAACCACCCCAAGTCAAGTGATATGTTTAGGATTGATATATCACTGTTGAGACTTGTATGTAACAATGTCTTCTGTCCGACAGAAAGCTGATCTCACAAGCTTCATATATACAGATATCTGGACAGTTAGATAGATCCGATGAAAAGTTGTTCATTAGGATTGGGGATCCGATTTGAGATAACAGGATGGGTAGATTCGTCCTTGTCACCTGTTCATCTCATTGGTATTAATAGGTATAACTAATCCTCAGACTCAAAGGAATATTAATTGGTATTCTGGATTACGGAATGTGACGCTTTGACTCTGGTGTAACACGATCCTTAACAGAGATGACTCTGGGGTGTGAACAGTAGACGTTGGGTATCACAGGAAGTGATTGCGGGATCGTTATATATTGGATTGAGCATTTATCACTCCCGATGAATGGGAGATACATCCAAGGATCACTTGTGGAAGACTCGACTCTAAATCCTTGCAAGGTGATAGCTTAAGACTTGAAATACAGATTTCACTTAATCTATCTATTTGAATTGACTCAGCCTGTACAAGTAAAACGAACGTCTCGCTATATGTGACTTGACATCATCCATAGTCATAAGATTCAGTTCAAGGATGTAGTTGATAAAGGATCGAATTATACTGTAACTAATACGGAAAGGTTAACGACAGAATCAACCTGTCTTCTTATAGCTCTGGGGGAATGATTACGGACTTGCTAATCACATACTCTGTACATCATTCCGTTATGCAAAGATTAAATATAATTCTTTGAAAATTAATTTAATAACGTTGCATACGGCTAGAAGCAATAAGAATCTAATGGGTCACACATAAGACTTGGAACCTAAAAGAGAGATAGATGTTAATTAATTAATGGAAGCCCAATTGAGCCCAAGAAGGCCCATGGACCAAAAGGGGGTCGAAATTCATGTAAGGAAATACATGAATAATTAATTTGATTTTGTTAATCCTGATTAGATTAGGATTATGAATTAAATTAATTAAGAGATAAATAAGTTAGGAGTTTTAATTAGATTATTATACTCCTATTATTATCCAATAAGGTTATTATTATTATCCTTAATATATTAGATATATAGTGAGATAATAATTAGGAATTCTATTCCGAATTGAATTCCTATTCAGTAACCTAATTCTATCTAACTAGGGATTAGATACAAGAGATTATAAATACCCCTCCCCCTTGAGATTTTCGAAATCTACATGCTAATCCCCTACTGAGATTTTCGAAATCCACCCTAGCACAAGAGAGAGAAAATTCGACACCCCTAGTTCGAGGACGAGTTTTCTCTACGGCTTTCTTTGATCAATTGATTTCATCTATTTCTTTTATCCTTGATCTTGTGTTGATTAGTTAGAGGCAATCTACTTTGGTTGCTATTCAACGGTTGATTCTAAATTAATCTTCCCGTGTTTTATTTCGTGTTTGGGAACTCGGAGAAGCGTTGTAGGCACTTCATTAACAACGGTAGATTGATCATCAAGAGGTAATTCTTCTTATCCCTCTTTATATGAAATAACGGTTAACGAATCTTGTGGTTTATGGAAATAGGTTAAAAAATTTATATTTCCGCTGCTATACCTTAGCCTAATTTCCAACAGTCGCAAACTGTGAAGCAAAATCATCGCACACTACAAGAAGACAGCTAGTTAGCTACCGCAGATTTGGTAGCTGATGCGGTAGCTAAACACGTTTACCGACTGAATTTAGCAGGATACCGACCAAAAGCAACCAGTCGGTAAAGGCTTAGTCGCTGGACAAATGCCGACCATTTTCTGAAGATAGTCGCAGACAATAGCGAATAAAATTTTGGTCGCTAACCAGTCGCAATATTACCGACTATAGTTTGCGACCAAATGTAGTCGCTAATGGACAAAATTAACACGTAACCATATTTTTTTACTGACGAATTTCAGACAGAATTCTATCGGTAATGGGTAAGATGGAAGCATAAGCTAATTGGTTACCGACGAATTTCAGACGGCATATCTGTCGGTAATTTATTTATTTGTCATTGAATCTTTTATATATAATTGTAGGTACAATTACGATTATTAAATATATTTATAAACAAATTTTAACCTTCACAACAAATTAACCACAATACACTATTCATGAAAGATAAAAATACATAGAAATAATTAATATTTAAAGTTCAAATATGTCCAAATATATATAGTAGCTTACAAAATATCATAATCTAGGTTAACCTAACATATTAGGTCAAAAATTTATATGATAAACTAAAAAAATTAACCTATAAAGTTGCAAAGTATGCACCCACAAGGAATGGCACGGCCATTGCCATTGGAAGAGGGATCCATTTTCCAATACGTTTAGGGGTCAGGTCTCTCAACAAGTTTGCTGCTATAGCAAACCCGAAAAATGCACCACAAAGCTGCAGACAATGCCGTGGAAGAGCATAGAACCCTTATACTCCGAGAATCGCCATGTGTCAATAGATGATTGCATAAGGAGCTTTATACTGCCCGTTAGGATTGCCTACATCAAAAGCTTTGTAGAAGAGAAAGAACGTAAGAGGAGCTACGAACAACCTGTTGCAATCCCAGTCGCCTGGCTAACAAGCATTTAATGAGGTGAAGTGAGAGTCAAATGACCCGTCTTGAAATCATGCATAAAATCAGAAGATATGACACAATGGATTTCATCAAACCACACCTACCAATCCAGCAACACCACCATCATTCTTCCTTGCCATGGCTGCAGCACAAAGAGAGCAACCTTTCCATAGTTGTAGCCCATATTCATATCAGTCAGACCAGCTCCATAAGCATTGGAGAAGCTCAGAAATTGTGCTAGGATGCATGCAAAAACTACAAAGTACCATTTTAGCTCCGGAAACATGAGAGGAATCGCAATGATGTAGACTATGGAGAATAAAGCATACTTAAACAAGCTACCCAAATTGGAATTGTTTCTCTCCTAAAAACCTCATTTCGTCGAAGATCATCAGGAACTTGATCCTGCTTTTCAGAAACTGAACAAAGAAATAGAAATGCAAGAGTAACGTCCTCTATTCGTCTACTCAACTCCTACTAAGTGCTATAACCGAACACCTAGATTTCTCTACCACTGAGTACTTAAAACCGAGTACTCAGCACCACTCTCTCAATTTTACAATTGATACAAACTTGTCATTTTTCAGACAAAGAACACTTTAGATGATTACAAAATCAATCTAGCTTTTACACAGAGATGGAAATTTGGTGTAAGATTTTTTCTTGTTTTGATGTGCTTTGTATGTATATTCTTTTTCTCTTGTATTTCGGTAAAGGATCCAAGAAGTGTACTTGTCCTTTTATAGTTGAAATCTGAAGACACAATCATTTGAATTCGGATCTATCCGTTGAATTCAAACGACTCTTTGCTTGCGTCATTGTTCTGGTCAGCTTCAGATTTGCAGGCCAATCCTATCGTCTGAATTCGGCAGGCACCAGGCTTGTCTTCTTCTCGCAGGTTTATCTTCTAGCACAGATTTCGTCTTTTAGCTAGCGGACAGTTGACCCATGCGTCTCGAAACTGTATCCATGCATATTTCCAAAGCTTTCTGATTTAGCGCAGATCTCTGTCGGATCTTGTCTTTTAGCAAACGGATCATTTGTGCTGTCTTGAAAAGCACACAGCTTGACTTTGATAGCCGTTGTCTTTGATCATTGCTATTTTCGATACTGAGTTACTTTTTCACTCAGCTTCCAAGGTGAGCTTTGTTCTGCAAGATATAGTTCCGAAGAAGACTTCTCTTCTTTCATGCTGAGTTGTTTTCTACTCAGCTTTTGTGATCAGCTTTATTTGTAAGCTTCGATACTGAAGAAGACTTTCCTTCTTTCGTACTGAGTTATTCTTTACTCAGCGCATGCTATGTTATCATGCTGACTAAGTTCTGTCTTACTTGATTCCTGTTCTTATAAATATTTTTATACTTAACATTGAACAAACCCATTAGTACAATTAAATCAAAGCACTTAAATTTAATTGTCTTAATCATGGATTAACTTAAATCATTTTGTCAAATCAAAATTATGTGGAAAGGTGTTTCAACAACTTTCACTTTATTACTTGATACACGACTAAGGTACACTTGGCTTCACATGGACGTATACGTAAAACGCGCATCATGTATCTTGGACATGAACACATAATTCATGCATTTAGTGCCTATTAAATGCAATTTACATTAAAACAAAACCTATGCTCAACAGTAAAAATTGATCTTATGGGTGACCCTTCTTAATTTCTCTGAAAAGCTTCCTCATAAGTGGCAAATATTTAGAAGGCATAAAGCTCAATTTGCACCCTAAACTATGGGGGAGAAATCAATTGGATCCATGTATATGGTCTTTTTTATTCAGATGCACTAAACTAACTAAAATTTCATCACTCACCACCACAAACTCAAAGCATTAAAATATACAATCAAAGAGTTTTAATAGCAAATTCTTATACAATCAAAGAGTCTTAATAGAAAAATACATGAATTTCTTCATGAATCTTCATTTACAACAACAAAATAAAGAAATACCATGAACATCTAAAACAGAAGAATATCCATTATCATCTTCATATGGCTTATAAAAAATATCAGCAAAAACTAGGGACCAGCCCCCAAAACACAAGTGCCTAATTAACTTACTAAACAAGAGCAAACACAAAAATTATAAAAACTCAGCCCCAAATGCACCAATCATAACTACACATCCTAGGATTCACATATAAACACTTATTTGTCAAATTATTTACTAAGGATGAAAAATACCCAAAGAGAGTGAGATTACCTCCAACAAATCCTTGTGAAACAACCTTAAATTCTTAATTCCAAAGCCCAGTGTTCTCAAGTTTCAAATCTTCTCTTTTCCTTCATCCATTAAAACGTTCTATGCTACCAAGTAGAGAGATCTACAAGAAAACACAAATAAATTAGTATTTGATAAAAATAAATTGCAAAACCTTAAGCCAGAAAAAACGCAGAAGGAGAAATTAGCAGAAAACACAGAAAACGTTAATCGGAGAAGGAGAAATTAGAAGAAAACGCAGAGCTAAGAGACAAGCAATCCAGTCCTCTATCTGCTTGCTCTGACTAAACTAAACCATGATTGAAGAATGAAGCTTACCGATGATTTTATGCCCAGTTGAGGTAGTCGGCCGAAAAAACGCAGAGAGAAGGAGAGAAGAGAGAGGTTTAGGGCTCCTCCTGTTTAATTTCTATTTATGTTAATTAGGTTTTCCTTTTAATTTTATATAATTTCTATTTTTTTTTAATTATTTTCTATCAAGCGACTAAGTATAATCGCTGGACAATATACACAGTCGGTACAATGGGCGCCAATATTGCCGCCCATTGCAGCGACTGGAAAAAACAATAGGCGACGAAATTAGTCGTTGGTTTAGCGACCATTTTTTATACGGTCGCTAAAAACAGTAGCTAACTAGCTGTTTTCTTGTAGTGACATATTGCTTCAACCGTGGAACAAACTCATAACCGCGAAGTTGGTTTTTCCCTTCACATTTCACAAACTGCGAAGATGTTGAGTGAACTATGGAGTCACAGTTTGACTTCTGCTTCGCAGTTTCACTTGCGAACTAAAATACACATGATTTTACTTCGCACTGTGAAGTTTTCTTTAGGACTACGAATTGGTTTTCTTTAATTGTTTCCCAAAATTTATCTCCATTTTTATGAAGACTGATTGGGTTGTGTTGAAGAAAGTGAAGAGCAAATTAACTAAAGATCAAATATTGATATTTAGGAAACTTGCTTTTGGGCATTTGGCAGATATGTAAGTGTGTATGTTATCCACTCTTTTATGCCATGGGCTCATTACTAGAGCGATTACTTCCCCAAATCCAAAATATAGAGAGATGTAGTTCAACATCAAAGGAGTTGAAGTCAAATATCGTGATTTTAATTTGGGACTGCTCAGAGTGTTGAGGTTTGGTGATCCACACCAATTTTGTTGAGGATGTGTAAGTTAAAAAAGGCGAACAGATTAAGAAATATGTACTTTGGAGGAAGTCTGAGCTTAACACACAAGAACATATACGAAGCTTTCGAAAACACAGATTGGAGGGGCGAAGAAGACGGTGATTCAGTCTTCATGGTGATGTTGTATGTTATACATAAGCTCCTATTCACTACCGATCCACATCATCCGGTTGATAATAACATCATCGACCTCACTGACTTTCCAAAACTTTTTATTGAGTTTCCATTGGGTCTACTTGCTTGAGTTTCCACGGTGATATATGGTCAGCTCGTACATTGGTTTCGGGAACACCTCCACACTACCAGCAATTCTTCTGTATCCATGCAGCGAGCGGTCTGCTGAAAAACTCATTCCTCTCCTCCAAATGTATCCACAAGGCCCATACCGCCCTTGTGGCTCGGCAATCGTGAATTATATGCAAGATAGAATCTGACTCTTCGCACTCCGAGCAAGAGCTATCCAGACAAAGTTGACGTCGGACGCAATTCTCATTAGAGAGCACACCATTATGCAAAACAAGCCAGACAAAGAAACACAATCTTTCTGGAACTTGAAGCTTCCACACAAGCCCCCAAACTGGAGAAGTCACCGCTTCAGACCCAGTAGACTGAGCCAGAAGATAAGCAATCTTAACAGAAAAATTACCAAACGCGGTTAGCTTCCCCTATAATTCTAAGTGACATGAATAACATGATCGTCATTAATTGCCATACATTTAAAAAGATTCAATAATGTACGAATTTGCACATAAAAAAGTTGAGTAGGAAGTCGACAAGTTCACTGAACATTCTGCGACTGTTCAATTTTTCATTCTTGGGGGATATTAACATTCTCCATATGTACTTGATTTTCCGCACAAATTTTCTTGAAAAGATATCTAAAACATTATTGAATCTAGTTCAAATGGTGACTTTATTTATGATATCCAACTCATTCGAGATTTTCGAATGTCCTAATTGAACCTGAGTTTAAACAGTGTTGTAGTGTCATCTGAGCGCTCCGATTGGACGCTTGTCTAGAGGTAGCCATATCAGACAACAGTATAATCTTACGTCTTTCAAATATTATTGATGAAAGATGAGTTTCTTCCTTATACAATTTCGTATTGTGGCCACTTACTAACTTTTAGCATTATCGTTATCCAATAAAATTTGAAATTACACCTCTTATATTAACGAAATAAACTTATTTTTCGCTAATAAATTTTAATTGCACCGTCCAGTAAACAATAAACTTGTTCCTGCACCATCATAAACTAAATTTTGTAACTTTGAAAAAACAAAAAAAATCCGTCGTTTCGTGCAATCTCACCGACTAAGACCATTTAGACATGGATCAAACAATAAACTAAAAGCTTCCATTTCATGTCTGGGGAGAACCAACCCAATTTCAATAACTCCATTCCCATCTCTACTATCCTTCAATTGAATACCATTTATCCTATCTACGGATGTAATCTCAACCTTTTCAGGTTTTCCCCACCCAAAATCCTCCTCATAATAGCAAAATCTTGGTGATCCAACTACTGCAATCTTTTGAACTTGTTCTCCTGCATTTCTTAACCTCACATGCCTCTCTCTTGCCCCTTCAAAAACCCCCTTCTCCAATCCCTTTACTAAATCGCTAATTCTCTTTGCTATAACAGCAACTCCGTTTTCCTCCATGAAATCTGCTGCTTCTGCAACCATATCTACAGTAAACACACAGTTGCCCATATAATTTTCCGGTACCGGAGGGTCTAATCGGCTCCTGCAATCCACGGCAACGAGAAAGTAAACCATTCTACCTCCTCCTCCGGATCCTCCTCTAGCTTTCACCAAGCAGACCGACGCGTATGCAGATACGATTACAAATGTGGACATATGAAGTTTTACTGGTTGATTTTGGAAATCATAATAATTCTGTACGCTTTCTCTGATTTTGGAAATGTAATCAGGGCTCAATTGAAACGTTGCTCGAACTAAATTGGGTGGAAATTCAAAATCGGTGACATTTTGTAACAATTTCAGGCTACAAGTTTTTGTTTTGGAATTTGAATTTGATCCGGTGGTGGTTAACCAGTAGTTCAAGTAATATGAATTGAGCCCGTCAGGGTCTCCGATACAACTCCGGTCAAACGAGGGGATCAATTCCGGCAACAAAGGCGATGGCTTTCCGTCGTTCTGGTTTTGTTTACAGGTATAAGCCCATGCTTTCAAGAACATGGAACCGCTCTTTCCGTCAAGAGCTGCATGATGCATTGCGATTCCGACGGAAAAACCTTTGCTCGGGAATAATGTTATCCGTAAGGAAATTATTGAAACCTCCGTATCTGACATTGATAAAAGAGGTATATAAGGGCGTAATTCAGCAACTTCACGAATTCCGTTGCTGACCAAGAGATCAAACTCGGCATTGGACTCTGCCACTGTGAGTGAAACGGCATCGTTCGGATCATAGAGGATGACGGGTTCCGGCGAATCGGATGGCCACGTGAGGTGGCCGGCGAGAGGCAAGAAGTGGAGGAGGGTGAGCGAGAGTGCACGTTTCAGTCTAGGAAGTAATGTTGACATAAAAAGAGTAGGAGTTAAATTTATATGCTTGTACAAGTAGAGACGTTCAGCTTGTGGAAATTTGAGAAGTCTTGTATCAAGAAATGTTAGAGGTAGAGAAACTCGTTGGCCTGACTCGTTTGAATCGGTGGCCGGACTCACCTTACAAATCTCTAGTATTTCTACTGTGATGGGCGACGCCATTATGGGAATAATTAATTTTGTTTTGGCTTTGTGCTTTGTTTAACAAGGAGATAATCCTTTTATAAGCTTCTTAGCTTATAGTGATAAGCATGAAGCTTAACCAAGACATTCTTCTCTCTAACTTTGTTTTTATTATTTCTAAAATTAAGCTTTATGCTGTTCCAAGGTGGATAGATACCATCCCCCATTATAAACTTTAAATTAGAAATGAAATTCAATCATTGGTTTCACCATCATTAAAATTATGGACTAGAGGAGAAACACCCATACCTTCAAAATAATTTCCATATTATTTTATGGGACAGAATTAACATAACCAATAATATAAGTACATGTGGGTATTAATTGATTTGTTAGATGTTTGAAGTCTTCTAAAATTATTTGGCCACTCATTCTAAAATAATGGTATTTATCCATATGCAAATGATTTTTTTTTTTTAATTTTGTAATTTGTATACAAATGATTTATCCATATGTTTATTTTTTGTCCATGGACATATTTGCTAACATTTACCAAATTGATGAAATTTCAACAAGATGTAACATTTATCTCTTTATTATTTATATTTATTGAAATTTCATAAATTTTAATACATTATGAGTATGAAATAATAGATTAAAAACAAATAAATATTAAAAAGATTATGGCTTATATTCATTTCTCTTTACTGTGCTAACACATGTGTCATCCCATTCGCTTGCCGCCGTATCCATTTGACTGAGTAAGAGTCATTTGATGTTAGAATCGACCGTATTTGAATAATTCTATCCCCAAATTCAGAATCATCAACAGAAGTAGAATTTATTGCATCAATCACTTATTTAGCATCAGATTCGAAAACCACATTCCTTATTCCATCAGTTTCTAGCCATTGCATAGCCTGTAATAGAGCTCCAGCCTCACATTCTCGTGTTGTCGGACAACATAATAGACCCGCACATCTCCCCATTACAAACTGCTCATGTGCATCTCGTACTACTGCTCCCATCCCTGCACGACCATCGGTGTTAAAACATGCAGCATCAACACAACACGAGAGAAATCCTTCCGAAGGAGGTGCCAAGCCGTACAACCAACAGATGAAAAATTTCCTACTACTGTATTTCTGATCTGCTGTTCTCCCATACCAGTCCGATTTCTCAAGGCATTTGCTTCTGACCAATCATTAAGTACAGTGCACGCTTGAGCCACTATTTGATCTATTGTACGAATCTCATACTGCCAAAGACGAGTATTTCTACCCTGCCATAAACTCCAGAGGTGCATCAAAAATGTTTTCACACTTTGTTCTGATGATGTTCTAATCATATTATGAAACCATGCTGTCAAGTTCTCAGCCATTGCCGCCTCCGCATTAATTCGATCCAGAAGTCCCACCTTCTTCCACACTCTTATTGCCTCTGAACATTCAATAAAAAGATGCCATCCATCCTCCCAAGGTTCATAACATATCACACAAGTACTACATACCTGTAGCCCGCGTATTTGGAGATTCACACGTGTTGGGAGACAATTGCGGGCTAGTTGCCCAAAATGTCGGACCTTGTGCGGAATTTCAGCATACCACAATTTTTTCCAAGCTCCCTGAACATGAAATCTCTCTCCTACTTCCATCGTTGTAGCCAGTCGGTAAGCACTTTTCACTGTGTAACGTCCTGAAGAATGGGATTTCCATATTAACCGATCCTCACTAGTTGAAGTACCAACAGACAGTTTATGAATTTCTGTAATGTCTCTATGCTCAAAAATTTCCTCCAGCAACTCCTCATCCCAATCCTTGGAATTATGGATAAACAAATCATTGACTTTCAAATACTCTAGCCCCTCCACCATAGGGGTTCGTATATAGCCATCATCCTCATCACGCAACCATCTCTCACTCCACACATTTATTGATTGACCATTTCCAATTTTCCATCTGATTCCTTCTTTAATGATTAGTTGAGAACTCCAGATACTTCGCCATATAAAGCTTGGTGAATGCCCCAATGAGGCCCCCATAAAATCCCCTCTTGGATAATATTTAGCTTTGAAAACTCTACTAACAAGCGAAGATGGATTGGTAAATAACCGCCATCCCTGTTTTCCCAACATAGCAAGATTAAAGGCAGTGAAATTTCGAAAACTCAGTCCTCCCAACAATTTTGGAGCACACAATCTTTCCCATGCCATCCAATTCAGTCCTCTCTCACCTGACTTTTTATTACCCCACCAAAACGAATTCAGCATTCGTTGTAATTCCTCCGCCGTCGATATAGGGAGTAGGAATACACTCATGAAATAGATTGGGATGGCTTGCCCTGCTGCTCGAATAAGTGTAGCCTTACCAGCTTTTGATATTCCTTTTCCTCTCCATCGTTGTAGCCGCTGCCATAACCTGTCTGTGAAGTGTGCAAAGATTGTTCGTTTCGTTCTACCTACCAACGATGGAAGACCCAGATATCTTCCCGTATTCAACGGATTAGTAATACCCAAAATGCTAGAAATTCCCATAGCCAGGTCATTTGCCACATTTCTATTGAACATGATTCCATATTTTTGAAAATTTATAGCTTGTCCCGAAGCTAATTCATATGATGTGAGTAATTTTTTTAAGACTCTACTTTCAGATATGGTAGCCTGACAAAACAAGAATGCATCATCACCAAAGAGCAAATGTGAAATCGCAGGCGCCCCTCGCTTAACTCGGCAACCATGCAGTAACCCCCTATTCTCAGCTGCCCTCAATAAAGACGTCAACCCTTCAACACAAAGCAGAAATAAATATGGTGATAATGGATCACCTTGGCGGAATCCTCTTTTTGGGCAAACAGGACCAACCAATTTATCATTTATTCTAACCATATATTGCACAGAAGATACACAATGCATTATCAACTTAACCCACTTATCTGCAAAACCCAACTTTAGCATCAATTCTCTTAGATCATTCCAATCCACTCTGTCATATGCTTTACTCATATCAACTTTTAGTGCCGCAGTACCTGCCTTCTTAGCAACATTATTGTTAATGCTATGAATAAGTTCAAAAGCGATCAAAACATTGTCATGAATAGACCTCCCTTTAATAAAAGCAGATTGATTTTCAGAGATAATCCTAGGCAAAAGCATTTTCAATCTATTTGCTAAGACTTTGGAGAAAATTCTGAGTATAACATTACACAGTGCTATTGGACGAAGTTCAGTCATAATAACAGGATTCTCACACTTTGGAATGAGAGTAATGATAGTATTATTAAGCTCAGAGGGGAACATACCTTGATCAAACCATGTTGATCCAGCAATGAAAATATCATCTCCAATTATATCCCAGAATTTTTGATAAAAACCTGGATTAAATCCATCAGGTCCTGGAGCCTTATCAGGATGCATATCAAATAAAGCTTTCTTGAATTCATGTTTTGTCAATGGTCGCAGTAATTTCTCATTGTCCCGATCAGTGATGTGTGGCTGCATTAAATCAACCACTTCACTCCATTCGCTATTACTGTTAGAAAAAACTAATTCAAAATACTGTATTGCAATCTGACCCATCCCATCTTTATCATCAACCCATTCTCCTGCATTATTCCTGAGCCCTGTTAAACTGTTCTGCTTCCGCCTTCCATTAGCGAAAGAGTGGTAAAAACGAGTATTCAAATCTCCCTCTTGAAGCCATAAGACTTTTGCTCTCTGTTTCCAGTGGTCTTCCTCTTGAACCATAATTCTCACATACTCAGCTCGGGTCGACTCATACTCATCACTATTACTTGGACCTCCCACATCACGTAGTTGTATTAACTTTGCTTTTAATTGCTCACTTTTCTGACGAAAACTAGCATCACTACTTCTGCTCCATCTTATAAGCACTTCTGCCACATGTGTTAAACGTGAACTTAGTATCATTCGCCTATCTGATCCCCATGCCTCCTTAATCACATTCCAGATCTCCTCATCCCTTAGCCATCGTTGCTCGAATCTGAACTGTTTTTGCCTCGGAATAGCTAAGTTGTTTGATGTATGCAAAATTATTGGGGAGTGATCTGAAGTGGGAGCAATAGAATTAACACAAAAATTACCAGGAAAACGTCTCCCCCACGCTTCTGTACATAGATTTCGATCTAGCTTCTCTTGAACTTCATTTGGTTTACCTCTGTGTCGTACCCATGTATACAGATAACCTTGTAGAGGAA
Organism: Euphorbia lathyris; assembly: GCF_963576675.1. Classification (NCBI taxonomy): domain Eukaryota; kingdom Viridiplantae; phylum Streptophyta; class Magnoliopsida; order Malpighiales; family Euphorbiaceae; genus Euphorbia; species Euphorbia lathyris. Next base: position 97,958,408 of record NC_088910.1, read on the forward strand.
TATTAGTAAGGCCACAATCAGTCAGAGTATCTCTAAATCCTTTGTAACACCATTCTGGATGCTCATTTATCCTTTTTTTTATCACTGTGAACAAGTAAATCATTAAAATCCCCCAAAATAGACCATGGGAGAGAAGAGGCGGTAGTAAGGCTCCTTAGTAAATCCCAAGAAGTCCTTCGTCTAGCTCTCTCCGGGAACCCATAAAAACCAGTAAGGCGCCAGTCTCCATCCCTAGGGTCATTTACAGTCAAATCAATGTAATTTGGTGAAAATGACCTTAAGGAGCACATACTGGCCTTCCTCCAAAAAGCACATATTCCTACACTTCTCCCAATCCTATCAACAACGAAACATCCTTCAAAACCAATGCGTACCCTGATAGCTTCAATGCGAGATTGACAAACCAGAGTTTCATACAAGAAAATAACATCAGGCCTATGAGCTTTGATGAGCTCACACAGAATGGGAACTGCCCTAGTGTTGCCCAGACCTTGGCAGTTCCAACTAAAGATTTTCATTGCTCTGGGCAGACCATTTGGCCTGCCTTTCCTGTTTGCTTTTTAGCTTTATCTTGTTCTTTCGGATTTCTCTGTTCTTGCTCACAAGCTTTATTATTATCGTTTCCATGGTTTGGGGATAGATCATCAACTTCCATGGTTTGAATAGTTACCTCTTGTATAGTCTCAATTGGTTTTGGTTGAAATGCCACAAGTTCTCCCCTTCGTCTTTTCATTTCCTCTCCTACTTCTAATCCGGTTTCTGATTGCAGGAGATTAACTGTAGGTACTTCCACACCCTCCTAATCATAACAGCTTACACTAAAGTTCCTTGATAGATGTCGGAGATTATGTCTAGGAGTTGGTTCCTTCAGCTGTCCCACTGTACTACTACCAGCATCTCTGTTTGAGCCATATACCCTAATTCCTTCGGGCCTAGCTTCTTCATTTAGCCATCTTTCTCCTCCCATCACACTAACACGACGTAAGGGAGCCTTTATAGAAGCATCCCAAGCCCTCACTAAGTCCTCTTCCTTACTAGAAAAAAAGATCTCACAATGTCTATCCAAATGTCCAATTAGACCACATATAAAACATATAGTTGGCAATTTTTCATATTTAAAGACACAATTCAACCAATCACCTCCTGCCCTTCTTACCTTTTTTCCCTTTTGTAATGGTTGTCTGATATCCACGCTAACTCGCACACGGAGATAGCTATGCTCATTTATCCATTTCGCCTTTGAGTCCATAGATACATAAGACCCAATGAAATTTCCCAATGCCCGTGCCACTGTCTCAGTAAACAAATTCTGTGTAAGACCGTGAATCTGTATCCAGAAGTTTGTATGTGTGAATTGACCCGCAGATGGATCTTCCCCCTCTTTCAAAGTATACAAAATCAACAATTGATTATCAAAAGTCCACGGACCATTTTCACTAACCCATTTCAGATCATACGGATGATAAAACCTAAACAAAATCAAATTTCCCCCAATCTCAGAAATCGTTAAACCTTTCCCCGGCCTCTATATACTAGCCATTCGATGTTTGAAAAATTCAAAATTAAAGTTTTTATTTGTCACAAGTGATCCAACCATACACCACTTATAATCGGTCTTTTCTTCTCCGGTGTCTGTCGCCTCAAACTCGAACCCATCGTCAACAATCTTCAATTGCTGGAACTGATCTTCCATTGCCTTTTAGTAAATTGAATTCAATTATTAATTAGGTTAATAAAGGATTTTGATTTTTTTTTAGTTCTAAAATCTTCTTATTTGTATCCTATCTCCTTTATAAATTGCATCCCTTGTTCATCCTTGCCCAAATATTATTACTGCAAAATCAAAAACTATCTGTTCCTTATCTATTATATATCATAAACGGCGACCACCACTCCCGCTACACGAACAAAACACAGATGGAAATGGACGGACACACCAAACCAAACAGACCCAACGTCAATCTAAATTAAAATCACCCCAAAACAGATCCAGCATCAATCAGAAACACCCACATAAATTAGAATAACCACAACCAAATCCAGCAACAAAACACAAAGCAGAACACAAACAGATCCAGCAACAATCTCAAAAGGCGGCAAACAATCGGAAACAGCCAAAAAGCAGACGGCAACGGCAGCAGCGGCGGCGACACAGGCGGCGGCGACACAGGCGCGGCGAGAAGAAAAAACCTAACCAAAGGCTGAAAAAAACACTCTCAAAAGGAGTAGGCTCTCAACAGGAGCATGAAAACAGCAATAGATCCGACACAGGCGGCGGAGACGAGATGAAAATCTTCATCGGACAGCGGCGGTGGTGAGAAGGGACGCGGCGGCAGTGAGAAGAATGAAACCCTAACAAATCAATTTTATCGCCATTGCCTTATCTAACACACAGAGAAACAGAGGCGGTAGTGAGAAGAGGGAAGGCAACGGTGATGAGAAGAAAGGCGGCGGCGGCATTGGTGAAGAGATGGAACCCTAGAAGCTCTATATTATCGCCCTAAATATATTAAGGATGCCTTATTTTTAAAAAATAATATAACTAATTAATTTTTAGATGACTATTTATGTATTAATATATTTAAGACGTTTAATGAATTATGGTTTGTTTATTTAAAACAGTCTAATAATCAATTAATCGATAATTCTTATTGGAGAATATGCAAAATCAGCAAACTAATTATAAAAACATAGAAATAATAAGTTGCGAATTTAAATGGATTACCTTTCTATTGCAAGATTTCTATTTTGAATTTCAATTACTAATCAAATTTTACTATAACAATCAAGCTGCAATTTCTATTTTGAATTTCAATTATTAATCAAATTGTACTGTAATAATCAAGCTGCAATTTTTATTAGTAAGAATCATAAACAAAACACAGAGATTTATTACCATATTATTCGAAATCACACTGAGTTTGGTTTTATCCAAACACCATATATTCCAACAAATTATCAATTGGTTGACTTATTCACCAAATCAATTCTCTTTGTCCGAATGTTTTCTATTTTAAAACAAATGTTTGGTGTACCTGTATCATAATATACCTGATGTTTATTGTAATAGGCGGATGTTACAAAATGAACCACAAATGTTGATTTCTCAACAAATAGAGGAAGAGCTTGTAGCTGAAGATATCCCAATTGCAGTTAACCAATTCTCATATTTTCAGCTTCGGCACTGAAATGTCCAGTTGAAAATTCACTTTTAGGCTATGAATGACAGTTTTTCCAATCAACGGAGATGCTTTAAAGTTTTTATATAAATAGATCCTTCAATCCCTCGTATATATCTATGTACTATATCATCCATCCAAAATGATTCGTTGTTTACATTCTTTATTTACTTTAAAAAAATACAAGTTAAAATAGTTTATACACACAAATTTTATTCTTAATTAATTTGTTAATTAAAATCAATTTTCATATTTATGTTTTTTGGATGGGGTTCCCTGTCACGTGTATGGGACAAAAAAATCTCTAAATCTGTTAATGGAAATTCTCGAATTCATCCTTGCAAGTGCTGCTCTGTTTTGTTATCACCCCTATTTACCTCTTCTTCTTCTTCAGCGGCTTGTTCTTCTTGGTAGAAAATATCATCGCTGAAGTAAAAAAGTTGGTTAAAATTATTCAAATCAGTTAATTTTTTAATGTATTTTTGTGGACTTACCTTTGATATTATAATAGTGCAAAGTTTATGAATGTAAATTTAGGGCCACACAATTAATTTTATATAGATAGTGCTATGTAAATTAGGAGTTATAAATGCAATTTATCCATAAGTTCGTGCATCAACCCAAGATTCACCAGATAATTTACCAAATCTATTTGCTTATATATGGATAAAAAAAAAAAATTGGTTACCTATATATATGGATATTTATTTCATTGGTTATACATAATTAGGTAACTATAGAATATTTGGGATCAAAATTTCCTTATGATTGACAAAAGAATTCCTAGGAGATATCAAAATTTAATAACTATAGAATATTTGGGATCAAAATTTCCTTATGATTGACAAAAGAATTCCTTAGGAGATATCAAAATTTTGATTTTTTAAGATCCACTTTCCTATTTCATGGAGTTATATAAGGAAACCAAATACAATCGTAATATCGTGGGTAACTTTCATTCCTGGCTATTTAACTTATTACATAACTTTCACTTATTATCGATCAACTTCAAAACCTAATTTATTTTTTATTAAGATAAAAGTTTATTAACAATTTATCACTAATAACGGTGACCTTAGGAAACATATTATAATAAATCAGAAATTTTCTGTACTTTGTACCCAAAAAAAATATGATTTTCTTGAACTTACATATATTGTCTCGATACCAGCATGAACTAGTTTAAAAGTGATATTGTTAACTTTGTCCACGTGACAGAACAAGAGAGGGTTTAGACAAATTAAAATTTATATCATTTTAAACAAGTTCATAAGTACAATATTCACCTTAAACAAATTTAGGGGACAATAAGTTACTTTAAATAATTTCATGTGGTCAATAGATCACTTTAAGTAAGTTCATGGAGCTAACGCAATATTTTATAAATTCAAAGGTGATTCAGTGTTTTGGGTTAAGTTTAAGTAGGCGTATTAAACCTAACTTTAATTCTTCAACTTTGTGATTTTATGGTTATTTATGTATTTTTTTAATTACAAGAGAAAAGGTATTTAATTCTTAAACCTTTTGATTTGTGGTTATTTATATTTTTTTTTATTATTATAAGAGAAAAAGTAGTTGTTTAGTGAGCTAAATTTCCAAAATGGTGTAAACTTCGTTACTTGCTAACACAAATTTCAAAGTTCTCCAAAAACATCTAAAATAACACAAAAGTAAAACTAATATTTCAAAAAAATTGGTTTTCAACGTTCTTAAAATAATCAAACACTATTAAAAAAAATAATAATCAAACAGTATATATAAATCATTATGCAGATTGAGATTTAGTTTCTTTTTTACCTGAAAATTCTTTATGATTCTTCAAAAACTTCATCTTGCTTGCAGCTTCTAATGGTTCTTTTCTGCTCCTATTCACATTTTTAATATTTATTTCATTATTTTAATTCATAATTTTATATATATATTTAGAAATAGTGTGCAAAAATACCTCTAATGTTTACATCCAAGAGCTATTTTACCTTTAACGTGTAAAATGGTGCAATTTTACCCCTAAGGTTAGCAGACAAGAGCAATTTTACTCATAACGTTTGCAAGTTTAATCGACTTCAGATATCATTTCTTCATATTTATTACAATATATATGTGAGTTTCACCCACTTTCACCTCATGTAAAAGTGATTGAAAGTCATTTACAACTGATTGAAACTATGCCAACAAATAAATCAAAGTTTCTTGAAATAAAAGTTCAGTTTAAATAGGTTTGAATGCAATTACACATGAGTTTTATCCATTTTTACAAAGTGACTCAAAGTGTATGAAAGTGACTGAAATTCGTTAAAATTCAGGTTAAACTGACTGAAACTATTATCAAAAATTAAATCAAAGGTTTAATGAAATAACACTTAGAGTTTAAAAAAGTTTAAATATAATTATGTATGACTTTCATGCACTTTCACCTCATGTGAAAGTGAGGGAAAGTGATTGAAACTCGCTGAAAGATCATGCAAAATTGATTAAAACAATTCTGAAAAATCAAATAAAATTGTTTTATGAAATAACACCTAAGATTTATTAAATTTCAAATGATTTCATCTGCTTTTACCTTTCATGAAACTGACTGTAATTCAAACCCAACAAAAAAAACAAAGATATAATAATAAATATCAGTATTGTTTATATGGATAAGGTATTAAAATATACCTATGGTTTTTGGAGAATTATCAATTTAGGCTCTACGTATAAAATAACATCAATATAGGCTTAACATTTAAAAAATGCTATCAATTTAGGTCTTGATATACTCCGTTAAGTTCTGATTTCTCTCTTCACACACAATTAACAGAACTTAACAGAGTAATGTAAATGGCGTGTCACGTTCCATTATCGAGATCTAAAGTGGTACCTTTTTGCAAACGCTAAACCTATATTTGTGCTATTTTATACGTGGAACCTAAATTGGTAGTTTTTTAAAAAGCATAAGCCTATTTTAATATCTTATCTCTTATAAATGGTACAATTTTCACTTTCGCAATTATTAGTTGGAAGCTCAACATTTTGTGAAATCATCACAATCGCATAGACTAACTTATTAGTCGAGGTCAGTTTGTGGAGAATGGGTTGGTCTACCTCCGTTTCTTTCACATATTCTTTTGTCTGATTGCAATTAATAAAGTATTTTTTGATTAAAAATAACTTATTCCAATTTTTAGAAAAATTATTAATTATTACAGATTTCATCCTCATTCTCATCATTGTAACATGAACATAATAAAGAAGATTTTTGCATGCATGTAAGAGGTGGGATGTTAATTGATTGAGTGGATAGACATGTCATTAATATTGACGAGCTGTCAGGAGTACAGGAGTTGAGATTAGGAGCTAGTCTCATTCATACGTTTCGTGAAAGTAATCAGGCTGCTAACTGGATGACGAACTTTCCAGGATCATTTCCTTTTGTCATCACGAGTGTGATGTGCCTCCTGTAGGCCTCCAAGCTATTCTTTGTAAGGATCGATTTGGCCGACACTCACATAGGATGAGTTGTTAATTAGTTTTTCTTTCCTTGTTTCGTTTGGGTTTCACCCTCCTCCAATTACCAAAAACAAATATTTAACTTAGCACATGATATGATATGGAACAGTATGAATTAAAAATTAAAGTTAATAGTTAAAGTCTAACAACATCTTTTTATAGTATTTCTGATACATCTTCTAGCATGAATGCCCATTAAATTTGAAGTGTGCACAAAATCAATCAACCAATGGAACTAAAAATTTAAACTAATATCCAACATCTTTTATATTAATATCTGCAATTAACATTACCTAAAATATGTAAGGAAAAATTATAAAATTGAATCAAATGGGAGACCCGTTTATATATTTAACCCATCTACCCAATCTGCTACATATTTAAACTATTTTTGTGTGTCTTTCCCAAAATACCCCAACCTTTCATCTTCTATCTTTCCCTTTACTCTTCCTTACACGGTTTCTCTTCCCTTTCCCAGACCTTTGATTTTCCTCTCTTCCTTTATATTGCGAAATCTGCATCATTTTCTTCATCACCATGTCTTTCTCTCATTCATCTCTTTATCTCTTGATTCTTCATCATCTTCCTATTGCTAGAAATTAAGTCATGGTTCTTCATCTTCCTGTTTTTTTCTCGTCTCTTGGTTTCTTTCTTCTTGTGCGGATCGAAGAAATCGTTATTCGACGTTATTTTGATTATTTTTCTGCGTTTATCATATGGTTATTGACGATTTTAATGGTAAAAGGCGGAAAAAAATGTAAGTATCTACTGTTTGGTTTTTTTTTCCAGAAAATCACTTCTTGAAATGGGCGTTTGCGAAGGTTTGCGAGGAAAAAAGGCTGAAAATGACGATTTTACTTCGCGAAAGAAGATTTCGTGAAATATGCATGATTTTTTACCTTCGCAGACTTCGCGTAATCTGGTTTCACGAAGTAAAATCGTCATTTTTCTGTTACATTTCTCTTCGCAGACTTCACGAAATCTTCTTTCGCGAAGTAAAATCATCCTCTTTCTTGCACATTTCTCTTCACGGAATCTTCTTTTGCAAAGCCAAATCGTCATTTAACACGATGCAATTTTTGTGAATGTGGTTGAATACATAACATCCCTTTCAAGAAGGCGGTGTACTGGGATGTAGGGGAGGTGGGACCGTGCCGATTTTTCTTGGATTCTTTTCTGAAACATGGAGAAATGTCCATCAAGATTGGTCATATTGACTTTGAAATGATTTTAATGTTGTTATTGTTGCAATCTTATTGTAAATTTTGATAATGTTATGATTTTAATGTTGTTATTGTTGCAATCTTGTTGTAAATTTTGATAATGTTGTGATTTCAATGTTAGAATTATTGTTGCACCCTTGTTATGCATTTTTTGTTATAAACCACTTCGCATATTTCGCAATATGCGAAGTATGCGAAGATAATACTGCTTCAAAACACGTCTTTTACTTCGTATATTATGAAATCTGCGAAACTAAAAGTTATTCTGCGAATTAGTATTGTCTTCGCATGCTTCGCAAATTGCAAAATATGTGAATTAAAATCATCTACTTAACCAACTATTATCTTCACATACTTTGCATATTGCGAAATATGCGAAGTCAGGTGGAAAGGAGAAAGAAAAAAGACTAAAAAATTTATATTAAGGGTACTTTGGAAAAGTCACACAAAAATAGTTTAAATAAGTAGTAAATTGGGTAAATGGGCTAAATATATAAATGGGTCTCTCATTTGATCCAATTTTGTAATTTTCCCAATATGTAATCACAAACACATGATATTTAACAAGCAAACATTCGTATAAGAATAGAATGATTCTTAAAAACAAGGGTAAATTCCAAAAAAAACCCATATGGTTTGATGTTGTTCTAAAAAAATCCATGTGGTTTATTTTTACAAAAAAAAAGGACTGTGGTTTGCGCCGTTACCCGAAAAACGGAAAATGGCTTAACACCGTTAAAGTGCTGACGTGGCACAGGGGTAAAACGGGAAAATCGATTTTTTTATTTTTTTTATTTTTTTCCCCCTTCTCTCTCCTCCTTCTTCCTTCTCCCTCTTCTTCTTCCTCCTTCTTCATCTCTTCTCTCCTTTTTCTTCTTTTTCTTCTTCTTCTTCTTCTTCCTCCTTCTTCTCCTCCTCCTCCTCATTCTTCTTCTTCTTCTTCTTCTTCTTCCTCCCTCTTCTTCTTCCTTCTTTTTTTTCTTTTTTTTTAAGTTTCGAAAATTTCCAGATTTCAGAAGAAATCTGGAAATTTCCAGATTTCTATAAGTTATATTTTTATTGTATATTTTTATGGCAGCAACATTACCATCTTCTCGGATTCCACCTTCTTCTCCGATGATTTCATTCACCATTAACAATCCGAATCCGAATTCCAATCCTCCATCTTCTTCTCCGTTTCAAAATCTGAAACCAAGCATTCTCGTTATTCTCCTAATCCTCTCCATCACTTTCCTTCTCTTAATTTCTCTCTGTCTTCTCCTCCGTCATCTGAATCGGCGTTGTCTCCGCAACATTTCTACCTCCTCAACGATCTCAACATCTGCCGCTGCTCTCACTTCTTCCTCCAACCGTGTTTCGCCTGAGGTTAATCATGTCTTCTCTCTTATCGACTCTCTCCCGGTGTTTGCTTATAGCTCCATTAAACGGCGTTCGACGACCTCTAATGGCGATTGCGCTGTTTGTTTGTCGAAGTTTGAACAGGAGGATCAACTTCGTTTACTACCGTCCAGAATTCTGGAATTCTCCTAAAATTCTGGAAAATTCCAGAATTCTGGAAATTAAAAAAAAGAAGAAAAAAAAGATGAAAAAAAGAAGAAAAAGAGAGAGAGAGGAAGACGAAAACAAAAGAAGAAGAAGAGAAGAAGAAGAAGAAGAAGAAGAAGAAAAGGAGGATGAGAGGAAGAAGAAGAAGAAGAAGAAAAAGAAAAATTAAAAAAAATAAAAAAATTTCCAACTCTACCCCTTGCCACGTCAGCACTTTTAACGGTGTTAAGCATTTTTCCGTTTTTCGGGTAACGGTGAAACCACAGTCCTTTTTTTTTGTAAAAACAAACCACAGGAGTTTTTTTGGAACAACATCAAACCACAGGGGTTTTTTTTGGAATTTACCCTAAAAACAATACATTTTTTTTTGTAATTTCCACTAAAATTTACACATTACTAATAAGTAAATTGTAGGTTTAATATCTTCACAGTTCCATCAACTTGTCCCGTTTGTTACTTTGGCCCCTCAATTTAGGGGACAATATATTAACCCCCTCAGCTAAATAAATATAACACTTTGTGTCTCTTTATGTGCCAATATTGCATTGATTTGCTATATTAACTCATCTTGTGCACCATATTAGCCCATTCAGCTCACCAAATATAATATTTCATTCACCTTAGGTTTATAGTATGTTTCAAAGAAATGAAGCAATGGTTCACATCATGATATATAAGGTATATTGGAATGGATGAATAAGGTATCTTGGAAGGTGTAATCGATGCCATGTAGGCACCTAAGGAGCATGAAGTATTCCATTTGTTGAGTCAAAAGGGCTAAATGTTGTCCCCCTAAGTTGAGGGGGAAAAGTGAAAAAAAAAAGATAAGAGGGGGCCGCGAAGATATTAAACCTAAATTTTATATGAGTAGAGAATTTCAACTTCAAATTTAAGGGTAAATAATTTATTAGTCCCATACTTTTACCTAACACACTGTTTAGTCCATCTATTTTCAAAAACACATTATAAGGTCCATATCTTTTGTCACGGTTACCCTTTGGTCATTCTACCTATTTTTTTTAGACTTTTAACCGTTATATCTGGCATAAACAGATAGACAAAAAATAACAGAATTCATTTTGTATTGTATTATAGCTGTCTTGCAAGCTAAGATAAGTTCGGTAAAAAAATCTAAAATAATCGACAAAAAGGACCAAATGGTTAATATTGATAAAAATTAGGGACCTTATAATGTGTTTTTCAAAATAAAGGGACTAAATAATATATTACGTAAAAAGGTAGGGACTAATAAATTATTTACCTCAAATTTAACAAGTAAATGTATCAATCCTTACCATTTCGATCAATCCTTGTACGAACTTATTTGCTTGAGTTGTTTTTTTTTTCAATAATTTTAGGTAATAATAGATCTACCGGTTGGAAATTTGAGATGGACCAAATAGTATGTTCATAACGAAATGGACCTGGACCTAGTATGGGTTATTGAGTTATTTGGTTAACCTTAATTACTTAGCCAACTATATAGTTTAACAATCATAACCCTAAATATATGCATCTTATTCTAATTGAGAAGCTTAAGAGACTCTCTTAGACCTCCCTAAGTCATTGCCCTCCTCTCAGTCTCAAATGTCTCATTCTTAGTTCGTGCACCATCATCTCTTTTTTCAATATGTCTCGGTGTAGTTGATTTATGACCAATGATATACAATGGTGGTTCGTTCTTCCGCTACAATCAACCTAAATGAATTATGGACTATATGTAACTCGTGAACCCATTATTATATCTTAATTATATATAATACATTCATTGGTATCAAGTTCGTTTGATTGCACATTCTGCCTGTTTTTATTTGTTCTATGAGTAAAACAAATTTGTGATGCATGAAATTAATTAGAAATTTTTTTGTGCATTAAAAATGTTTTTTCAAGACTGTTCGGTGAAAAAGACACTAGAATCCAATATAGACTATGTTTTGCGATTAGAGGTATTCACAGTTGAAATTAAGCGAATTTGGTCTTGATAAAGTGTATGTGACATTCAAACCCTAGTTTTTTTTTATCGTTGTATGGACAAATAGATCTCATCAACGTGACTAAAAACCCCTAAAAATCCTAGATCAAAAAAAAAATACGGCCCAACGAACAGTAGGAAAGGGTGCATGGCTTACACACACCCCCTACGGGTGAGAAGCACATGTGACAACAGTCCGCAAAGCCTGCTTCGGTCGAGATTTCGCCCATGTGAGGTCTTTCATCACTATGCGATGTTGGAGATTTAAAGGGAAATGCCATTTTTTAGTCATTTGCCATTACTCACTCTTGTAACTTTATGTATCCCACATGGGAAACTTGTGAGGAAGTTGAAAGGTTTATATTGAGTTGGGCTTTATATGATATTAAATTGTGTTAAAGTGGGTTTTACAAAAAACACCACACGCGCGCGCTCGCTCGCTCGTTCGTTCACGCGACGCCTGACTGGACTGGGCCCGATTTTTTATTTTGTTATTAAATATTTTAAACCTTTTGACTAATTCTTTTAGTTGATGAAGTCTTATCTCCACTATCCCTACTTTCATTCAACAACCCACGTTTTACTCTTATGAACGCTGTCCACTACAACGTTCGTTTTACACACTGAAATAAAAGAGTTTTTTAGAGCTATGAGATACACAGTTTTTTCTCAATTACGTTTTTTTTAATCTCAAACACAATTTTCCTCTGGGCATTAAGATTCTTGTTGTTCCAAAGCTTCGACCTAGAGTGCACTAGGACGGCGCTTGCTGTGTAAACCTTGGTTGACGATTGGACTTCCAGATTGCACCAGAGTCTGCCGTAATCGTTTTCAATGCAGTGGTTCTGTCCACGACACAGCTTTAACATTCTGATAAGTTGTTTCTGTTCCTCTTTTGTACTTACAATTTGAAAACGATTATTTCTGTCCGTCATCATGTCTGCTCTAATCTCAAAAAATATTCCCGATCTCTCTAAATTAGAGCCCTTAGACGGTCTGAACTACAAAAGATGGTCTCAGAAAATGCTTATATTTTTTGAACAATTAGACCTTGATTATGTCGTCCTGTCTAATCCCCCTATCGACCCAAACGGTCATGCCATGTCGCTTATCGTTCAACAATACGATAATCAGTCTGCTAAATATGAAAAAGATAACAAAACTGTCAGAGGACATCTCCTTAATCATATGTTGAACCCACTGTTCGATATATTTGTGAACAAAAAGTCTGCGAAAGAAATTTGCGTCTCATTAAAAGATAAGTATGGGTCTGATGATGCTGGAAAAAGAAAATATGTTGTTGGCAGGTGGCTACATTATCAAATGGTTGATCAGAAACCGATCATTGATCAAATTCACGAATATGAGAACCTTGTCGCTGAAGTTCTCAGTGAGGGGATGAATATGTGCGATATGCTTCAAGCCAATGTTCTGCTGGAGAAGTTTCCTCCTTCCTGGAGTGACTTCAGAAACCACCTGAAGCTCAAAAAGAAAGATTTCAGTCTACAGGAGCTTGTTAGTCATATGCGAACTGAAGAAGCAAACAGAATGAAAGATAAGCAACTTTCCTCTATTTCTGTTTCTATTAATGCTAATGTGGTTGAATCTGTTGTGATTCCAAAAGATAGATCAAAAGGATATGCAAACAAGTCCTAGAAAGGCTTCAAACAGAATAAGTCTTTCAAGCATGGAAAGGTCCAAAAGCGAAAGGTTGAATGCTTTGTGTGTGGAAAACCCGGGCATAGAGCATTTCAATGTTTCCAAAGGAAGAACCAACAGAATTCAAATAAGAATGCTAACACAAAGCCTACCGGACAATCCAATTTGATGGAGAACGATGAAATCATTACTGCTGTGGTGGTAGAATCGAACTTGGTGGAAAACAAAACTGATTGGGTGCTAGACACTGGAGCTACCAGACATTTATGTTCAAACCGGGAGCTGTTTCATCATTTTGAGGATGCTGCTGATGGAGAGTGCGTCTACATGGGTAATGATAGGGGTCAAAAAACCCTATCTTTGGGTACGGTTTTAGGACAGTTTTTAGTGTTATTTCATGAATAAGCGAGCAATTCTCGCATTTATAGGCCTTTGTGTGAGTTAGTTAGGAATTGGAAATGTTTTATTAACTTTTTGTTGTTTAGGCTCGTTTTCTGATCATTTTAGGCAAATAAGGCCAGAATGACATGTATGTTATAATTCCGTTATCTTTTATAGCTAATTGATCCGCCAAAAGTCGCACCAAACGGAGCGTTTGCTCAAAATGAGCGATTGGCGGGTCAATTTAGCCTCGAGACTAATGTTATTTGGAGTTTTCGTGCATGCGCAGGGATAAATTCGGGCGAAAATTATATCATGGAACATCGAGCAACCGTGAGGAAGCGTGCAGGGAAAAACGGCTCATCGAACTGACCTTTTTAGACCAGCTCGCCGAGCAGGCCTCCAAGGGCCTGCTCGGGCGAGGGGCCTTTATAGGCCAGCTCGGGCGAGCTGGCCAGGCCAGCTCACCGAGCAGGCCTCTAGGGGCCTGCTCGGGCGAGCTGGGGGCCTGCTCGCCGAGCAGCGCGCCCTGCACGGCGAGTTGACCTGTGGGAATTGGTCAAAATAAGCAGTTTTGACCCCACGACTCCACGACCGGTCCCACGACTTCCCACTTGCATAAGGATACAAAATAGGTCAAAAAGAGGGCCCGAGCTACAACTATAAATAGAACTTTTCCATTGTAAATTAGATATCTTTCATTATTGTAATTTACTTTAGCTTTCCCCTTGAAGTTCCTCTCCATCTCCTCCATCTTCTTCAACCTCCATTGAAGCTCCTTCAAAGCTGTTCACCGAGGAATATTCAAGGTCCGTCCTTAAGACCTAGGAAGCCGGCTGCAGAGTAGACAGGTTCCCTGAAAGGGATTTTCGTATCTCCTTTTATCTTTCCTTGTTTGTACTCTTTGATACAGTCTATGAATCCTAGGCTAATTGTATCATGTGACACTGTTCTTCACCTTTAATAATATTTTAGCTCTTATTTTGCTCGATGATTATTTGTTTAATCTTTGTCTTACGCTTTATTCAATTGGTTTAACTCATTCAAAAGCCCCAAAATCTAGTAGGCACATATTGTGAGCTGAATCTGGCCTAGTCAGAGCCTAGGAGATTGACGACCTCTTAGTTGATTAAGCCCAAATTGCTGAGCCTTAGACCTAGTTTCGGCCTTACAAGGGAATCACGCACTAGGAACTTCAGGAGGGTAAGTAGGGTTAATCGCCTTGAATATAAGTGACTTAGATTAGGTTTTTAATCAATAGACCTAATAACCTAACTTCATTATTATCGTTCCTACCATGTTCCTTCGGGTAATTGCATTAGTGAAAGATCACCTAGGAGTAGTATAACTTAATTAGGAGTAGTTTAACTTAATTAGGCGTAGAATAACTTAGTTAGAATTAGTATAATTTAGCTAGGAGTAGCGTAATTCAACCTATGAGTAGATTAACTTAAACAAACAAACTCAAAACCCACAAAGCCTAGATAACACCTGAGACCAAGTAGCTCGATACTTGTGGTAAATAAGTCCTGTGGATTCGATACCTGGACTTTCCAGATTTATTACTTGATAACGATGGGGTACACTTATCCCTTAGTGAGCCTTGCGGTACCGAACGCCGTGAGGCGCATCAAGTTTTTGGCGCCGTTGCCGGGGATTTACTTCTTCTGCAATATCGAACCATAGGTCGATTTGTTAGTTTAGGCATTCTTTTTTGAATATCCTTTGTTTATATCGTTTATACCTGTTTATATATAATTCTTTATAACTTCTACACTTGTTCATATCTTTTGTATTTGTTCATAACTATATACTTTTACTTATCAACTTTTGTGCTAGAACTTCACTTTTTCTCAGCATTCTCTGATCAATGAATTGGCAAGAAAGAGTCGAGTGGCAAGCTCAAAAGTTTACAATCCCATCAAGACAATACATTCATGCCCTGGAGAATGAGGCTCCCAATCCCTCCATGGCCGACTTAAATAAGAAAATGGATATCTTGATGGCGAAACTGAGCCTCAACACCAATGAAAGTGTAAGTTTTGTGGGTAATCACCAAAGGTATAAATCTAACCCTAATTCTTACAGCTTTTATGGTAGTGATTGGAGGAGATCTCAACACTCAAATCTGTCCTACGGGAACCCTAACATGTTGAGGCCTCCAAATAGGTTTGTTAATGAGCACAGGGAAAACGAATTGGGAATGTTCCCCTACGAACAAGCAAGCCAAGTTCCTCCACAACCCTCTAGCTCACGAGATGGTGCTACCCCTTTTGAAAGGAATATCAGCCCGACTTACAATCAACGAGGAGGTTTGCAAGGACTTGAGCAACCAATTGGCTCAAATAATCCATGAGATGCAAGAGCAATCCTGAGATGCTCTCCCAAGCATAAAGGAAAACATAGAAATCCCACAAAGGGAATCAGCTCAAGCCATCTCCTTGAGGAACGACAAAAAGGTAGAACCAAGCCCACTGTCACATGCATCACTCAAGGTAAGTGAGGAACCGGAAGCGGTAAGCAACCCCGGTTCAAAACCTAAAATCCTAAATCATGTGATAGAAATAAATGATCAGATTGAAGCTTGTGTATATCAACTACCTTTTCCTCAAAAGTTAGAAAAGTTTGGATTTACTCCTTGTTCAGAAGTTTTCATTCTCTTCGACCTACCAAGAGAATCCAAAAGGGAGCAAACTAAACGTTTTCATAATCTGTTTAAATTTGGCCTCTTGTTTTTATTTAACTCATTTGAGGCTCCTAATCCGTTTTGTAGGTACGGATTATTTGTTAAGGAATTCGAGTTCCTAACGCGGATAGAAGCTTATACTTAGGAAGGAACTCTATGTCGAGCTAACCGACTATAAAAGTAGCGCTTCTTGGGAGGCAACCCAAGTTTGAATACAACTTTCAGGTTTTTACTTTTTAATAAATTTTATAGATATGCTTTTAGGTTTGTTTAGTTTTCTTTTACGTTTTGTTAAGTGCTCGGGTTTTAAAAAAAAATATTTTTCCGGACCTTCTGCCTGCCAGCTCACGACGAGCTGAAAAAAAATCGTAATTTCGCCCCGGAAGGCCCAGCCCGCTGGGCACTGCCGCCCAGCAGCCCACTGGGCGCTGCCGCGCAGCCCGTCGGGCACCCCAGCTCGGGTGACATAAGCAACAGTTCGGGATTTTTTCCCGAACGGAGCTGAAAAAAAATAAATAAAATAATTAGATAAATAAATAAATAAATGGCACCGCAAATCATCAAGTTTTTGGCGATTGCGATAAAATCAGTAAGTTGTCTTCTCCACCCTAACTTTTTGCACATGTGCTTGATGGTTTTAGATGCAATGTTGGAACTTATTGCATGATTTAAGTGTGAGGAGGAGGGGTAGACAAACTTACAAAAATTTGTATAATTTTTAAATTTTTGTTGCGTCGTGTCTAGTTTAGTTTACCGTTTTCATGTTTTATTTATGTTTTTGCATGTTTAGGGCCTAAAACCGTGAACCTCCTTCGAATCTAAACTTCGTTATTTTTCCTTGAGGGCTGAGAACCGAATCTAAGATTGCATGACAACTAGTTTAGGTGTAGGACACAATCATTGTATCTGTAAAAGCATGAGCTAAAGTTTGCATTTAGACCCTACTTTTGAAGAAATGCTAAAATCATTGCTTAGGTGGATAACTTAAGAATTGAAGGCATGTGATGTTAAACTTGAGTTTGGAGAGAACTAGTAAACACAAAATTGAAACCCAAAGAATTGTGAGTTGAATTTGAGCCTAAGAGCGAACATCAAAAAACTCTTTTTCTTGACATTTTTGTGTGAATGCTTTGACTTGTGGAAAGATTACAGATTTTGCACCTAATACTGTGTTGAACCTACATGCAATGATTTGAGATGATAAACGATGAATCAGCCTCATTAGAATTAACCCTTTTCTTTACCTTATTTTCTCTTTTTCATCCACTCTAGGAAGCCCCTTTGAGCCTATATTTTTGTAGTTGTAGATTTTTCTTTCGTCCTAACCCAATTTTTGCAAACCATCACTTGGTTTGTTACTTTACCCGAGTTTTTGCAAAGCTCGCATCGAGCCTTTGTTTTCTTCTAGCGCTTTATCTTTGTTTATGGCATCATAGTAGCAAGCCAAAAGGCTAAGAAGTGAATGAGCATCACTAACCAAAAAGAAAAAAAAAAGAGAAAAAGAAAAACAGAAAAAGAAAAGAGACGAACAAAAGAAGGAGAACTCTATCTCCCAGTTCTTAAAATTAGAACGTCTCAGAAAAGAAAAAAATATATATATGTAAATAAAAAGCTCAATCACTTCACAATTTGCTAAAGCCATCTTTAAAGTTTGTTTTTCTAGCGCTAGAACTCCTAACCCTTGTTGTACCTTTAACCCTCTAACCACATTACAACCCCAATTCGAGGCTGTTTTTGATATCATCGGAGTCATGTAGCATAGTAGAGGAACTCGGATGAATGTGCAAAATCAACGTAATCCTAAGCAAGAACATAAGCTGAGAGTAAACACTTTAGCCACCAAAATTGTGTGAATTGAGTGAACTACCTATGGTGAGGTGTTTTATTTAGCTATCCCCTTAAGCTCGTTTAATTGAACATGTGTCCTTTTTCTTAAAACATATGACCTATGATAATTGAAATGCGGCTTTTGGATATCGTGTCTCTACTTTGTATTTCCGAATGCATGTAATTACAGATGCTCGAAATTGTGTCAAGCACCTAGTCAAACCGGGAGGTTTTCTAGCTTGCATTTATATGCCTTTGTGTGAGTTAGTTAGGAATTGGAAATGTTTTATTAACTTTTTGTTGTTTAGGCTCGTTTTCTAATCATTTTAGGCAAATAAGGCCAAAATGACATGTATGTTATAATTCCGTTATCTTTTATAGCTAATTGATCCGCCAAAAGTCGCACCAAATGGAGCGTTTGCTCAAAATGAGCGATTGGCGGGTCAATTTAGCCTCGAGACTAATGTTATTTGGAGTTTTCGTGCATGCGCAGGGATAAATTCGGGCGAAAATTACATCATGGAACATCGAGCAACCATGTGGAAGCGTGCAGGGCAAAACGGCTCGTCGAATTGACCTTTTTAGGCCAGCTCGCCGAGTAGGCCTCCAGGGGCCTGCTCACGACGAGCTGGTCTATTAGGCCAGCTCAGGCGAGCTGGCCTGCAAGGGCCAGCTCGCCTAGCAGCGCGCCCTGCTCGGCGAGCTGACCTGCGAGAATTGGTCAAAATAAGCAGTTTTGACCCCACGACTCCACGACCGGTCCCACGACTTCCCACCTGCATAAGGATACGAAATAGGTCAAAAAGAGGGCCCGAGCTACAACTATAAATAGAACTTTTTCATTGTAAATTAGATATCTTTCATTATTGTAATTTACTTTAGCTTTCCCCTTGAAGTTCCTCTACATCTCCTCCATCTTCTTCAACCTCCATTGAAGCTCCTTCAAAGCTGTTCACCGAGGAATATTCAAGGTCCGTCTTAAGACCTAGGAAGTCGGCTGCAGAGTAGACAGGTTCCCTGAAAGGGATTTTCGTATCTCCTTTTATCTTTCCCTGTTTGTACTCTTTGATACAGTCTATGAATCCTAGGCTAATTGTATCCTGTGACACTGTTCTTCACCTTTAATAATATTTTAGCTCTTATTTTGCTCGATGATTATTTGTTTAATCTTTGTCTTACGCTTTATTCAATTGGTTTAACTCATTCAAAAGCCCCAAAATCTAGTAGGCACATATTGTGAGCTGAATCTGGCCTAGTCAGAGCCTAGGAGATTGACGACCTCTTAGTTGATTAAGCCCAAATTGCTGAGCCTTAGACCTAGTTTCGGCCTTACAAGGGAATCACGCACTAGGAACTTCAGGAGGGTAAGTAGGGTTAATCGCCTTGAATATAAGTGACTTAGATTAGGTTTTTAATCAATAGACCTAATAACCTAACTTCATTATTATCGTTCCTACCATGCTCCTTCGGGTAATTGCATTAGTGAAAGATCACCTAGGAGTAGTATAACTTAATTAGGAGTAGTTTAACTTAATTAGGCGTAGAATAACTTAGTTAGAATTAGTATAATTTAGCTAGGAGTAGCGTAATTCAACCTAGGAGTAGATTAACTTAAACAAACAAACTCAAAACCCACAAAGCCTAGATAACACCTGAGACCAAGTAGCTCGATACTTATGGTAAATAAGTCCTGTGGATTCGATACCTGGACTTTCCAGATTTATTACTTGATAACGACGGGGTACACTTATCCCTTAGTGAGCCTTGCGGTACCGAACGTCGTGAGGTGCATCAGGTAACACCGCAACTGCTGGTGTTGTTGGTAAAGGAACAGTCTTACTCAAATTAACTTCTGGAAAAAGTTTATCATTGAATAATGTTTTGTATGTGCCTTCACTTCGTAGGAATCTTATCTCTGGTAGTTTATTGAATAAGGCTGGTTTAAAAATTACTTTTAAGGCTGATAAGGTGATTCTTACTAAGAATGGGACCTTTGTAGGGAAAGGGTACCTAGGTGATGGACTCTTTATCATGAACACTGTTGATGTTAACTCTGTTGGAATTAATGCAAGTGCTTCTTGTTCTGCTTATTTATGTGAGTCTTTGGATGTTTGGCATGGTAGATTAGGACATGTGAATTATGCTTCTATTAAAAGGTTGAAAAATATGCATGTTATTGATATTGTCAATTCTGAGCATGAAAGAAAATGTTCTATTTGTGTAGAAGCTAAATTTGCCAAAAAGCCTTTTCCATCTGTTACTAAGAGAAGTACTGAATTGCTTGAATTAATTCATTCTGATCTAGCTGACTTTAAGAATTCCATTAGTAGGGGTGGTAAAAGATGGTATATGACATTTGTTGATGACTTTTCGAGATACACCAAAGTATATCTTTTAAGATCAAAAGATGAGGTTGAAAGTATGTTTCTAAAATATAAAATGGAAGTAGAAAATCAGCTAGATAGAAAAATAAAAAGGCTTAGATCTGATAGAGGTGGAGAATATGGAACAAATTTCCTTAAAACGTTTTGTGAGGAAAATGGCATTATACATGAAACTAGTGCGCCATATACAGCACAACAAAATGGTATAGCGGAAAGCAAAAATAGAACGCTTATGGAAATGATGAATGCCATGTTAATTAGTTCTGGTATGCCTGATAATATGTGGGGGGGAAGCTGTTTTGTCTGCATGCTACATTTTAAATAGAGTTCCTCATAAAAAATTAGACAAAACTCCTTATGAGCTTTGGAATGGGTATTCGCCTAATTTAAATTTCTTGAGGGTTTGGGGTTGTCTTGCCAAAGTTGCTTTTCCATCCTTTAGAAAACCCAACATAGGGCCAAAAACCTTTGACTGTGTTTTTATTGGATATGCTTCTAATAGTGTTGCCTTTAGATTTATGGCACTAAATGACTATACCATATGTGAATCTAGAGATGCAGAATTTTTTGAGAATATTTTTCCTTTAAAGAAAAATCTTGTGTGTGATGATGTTGGTCCTTCTAATTCTGTACATGCTAGTGATTCTCTTGCTTCTAGTTCTTTAGAAAAACATGATGAATGTGAACATGAACCTAGAAGAAGTGAAAGAAGGAAAATAGCTAATAGTTTTGGACCCGACTTAGTTTCCTCCTTTCTGTTAGAAAATTCAGATAGAATAGATGATGCTTTTATGTCTGCTTATCTAATAGAAGAAGATCCTAAGACATATGTTGTCATCAGATGAGACTCTAGCAAGTGCACTAGATACAAGTAATAAAATGATAAGTTAAGTATCGTCTCCACAGGGATTGAGATTCAAATCTATATTGGAAATTGTTGCTAAACAGCGTGTGGGTCAAATAGGTTTCTCCTTTTTAATTTGATTGTTTGATGTTGGTTACTTAAGATAAAAGAGGTCTAATGCCGTAAAAGATGTGATAACTTGGTAATAATTTAAAAGATAGAACAGGCTCGACACTGCCGAACAGGTTGTGCTAAGCCTTACAACATTCCAATGAATACGAGATAATGCCAATGAAGCCAAAGTATCAGTTTTAATGCGAGCTTAAGTCAACTTTCATGTGTTCTTAAGTTCCTAAGATTTACTAGAACCTTTAGCGTCCTAAAGATACGTTCTTTCTTGCATTAAGATCGAAACTGCATTTCTGATTAAGAAAACCCTTGACACAACCATCTAACTGGTCAGCTTCGAGGTTGGGAGATTAATAGAGATATCAGTGAAGATGCAAGCAGTGTCCTAACATCCATCTATCACATGCATAAATGCCGAAGCATGAAAGTTAAATCCTCATCAATCACAACATTGGCAAAATACTAAACATTCATTGAAAATGACATAAAACTTACATTACCGGCTCGGCCTGGCCATGCCCATTCAAAATGGACTACTCACTCATATTGAGCAGTGAGTAATCGGTCGTTCTTGAAACCTTCAGAGACTCCATCCGAGCTCTCTTTTTCTTTCTTTCTAAAATAACTATTATATCTCTAAAACTACCAATGTTCCGAACTCCCTATCTTTCCTTTGCTACGCCTACTTAAAGGAAAAGACATGGACAAAATTGGTACAACCCCAGTACCCTTCTAGAAATTAAGTCAACTAATACTAAAACAAAATAAACTGAAATGATTAAAGATCCTTTTTGACCCTTGAATCCTCAAGGGTCGATACTTCATGTCATCATGCTTCTTTGAGTAATTCCACCTTAACACTTCTCCACCTGCTGCTCTGTCTCTGCCTCTGCCTCTGCCACCTCTGATCTATCGCTGTCCGTCATTGAATAATCCGGCGTTTGACCGCTGGACTTAAGAAAGGCTCCACTCCTTTTTGGCAGTAGCGAAACAAGTTGTTTCCAGCGTGTTTAGCATTTATCTTTACTAATCTGTATAAAGAAATTAATCAGTCCTTATTCTTTGCAATATAGCATAAATAACACCCAAATTCCCTTATAAATATCATGTTAAACTTAGTCAATTTCATGCCTAACAAATACCCCCAAATTGAACCTTTGCTTGTCCTCAAGCAACAAATTGTAAGAAGGAATCAGAAAAAGAGTTAAGAATGAAATTTGTTTCAGAGAATGAGAAAGGGGAACAAAGATTATTTTGTGCAATGAGGAAATTAACAGATGCATGCTAAGATTTCACCGAAGAGTTAAAGCTTGTTTTAAACATTGTGTCCTTTTTGCTCGAGAACTTCCTTAAATCTTAAAATTTAGACTTCCTCTTTCACAAGGAGTTACCTACTCGCCAGACATGCCTCGCTAAGGAATGGAATAATTCACTCACTCTCGCATGGCATTTACTTACCACAGGAAAAAGAATGTGATTTCACTCCTCAGCTCAGTCACCACACCATTAGGGTGTGAGTTTGCCTATTGGTCCCGAATCTAAGGGTCAAAGTTCCTCCAGACATAGTCCAAAGGACTTTATAAAGGTTGTAATGTTAGGCTTAGGTTCTGGTTTGACAGTGAAAGGCTATTTCCGTGTATGAACTCTGTCTTTTTGCAACTTACTTAACCTACACAGCCTTCAATGATTACTGTTAGTCACCCTTTTAGCTCATCTACACAACCTGTTTCCTCATAACACAATACTCTTTTTATTATTTTTGAACAGTCATTAAAGGTTCCTTCCTCCCCACATTATATTCCCAAGTCCTTTCAGTCTTTTCCTAAGCAATATTTGCTCAACCGCTTACATTTGCATAACTTAAGCACGTGATTTTATTTTAAACAGTTGGTTTTTCGAAGCATAAGATAGAACTCATGGTGTTTTAGGGTTATAAGTGAAGGGAGAGGGCTATCATTCGTGGTTTTTCAGAAAGAGCAGGTCATGGCTCGACTTGGTTATCCTAATCATTGGAGTGCAAAGCACAGGTGGATTTTTGTGTAGCGGAGAGGGAAACTAAATGCCTTTTTCCTCCTATGAAAGTCAGAACTAATCACCATTTCAACAGGGCACCAAGGCAAATTCTCCCTAAAGATAGTGAGCGCTGGCCCTCTCAGAAAAGAATCAATGCATACCATAGATGCATTCTTAGGCTCAAGTTCTCACTATATTTGGGGAAATGCAGTAAGGCAAGGGTTACTAATTTTGAAAGAGGAATTAAAAATTTGAAAATTTTTGGAACTTCCTGATTTGGGGACACAAAATGCAAACAAGCAAGTAACACTAAAACACTACATCAAAACATGCACAGTCTGTTCTTTGATTCCCACTGAACACAAAACAATCGACTAGATGGTGAATAAACAGGCGGGAGAGAAAATGAAAACAAACATCACAATAATTACCAAGGACATATGCAACAGAGATTCGCAAGGGATATTTGATCTACATCAAATCACTAATTTAAACAAACAGAATTTAAAACATTTATCATGTCATGCCCGCATAAATTGTGATACACAATCCCCACCCCCAAATGAAAACAAAACATTGTCCTCAATGTTATTAACACGGCGGCAGATTTTAGATAAGTGAAAGCATAATAATAGAGGCAGAGCATAACTTGATAGAGTAAGGGTGTTAGAGGTTATCAAATGCTAGGACAGCGACTATCTGGACAGATCAGGCGGGTTGGGAGAGAGAGGAGTTAACCTCTCTATCCACAGTGGCAGGAATGCCCTCCCCTTTTGAGGACGTACCAGCATTAGCACTAGCAGGTGTTTCAGGCATTTTTCTTACCGGACTCTTTTCAGAAAAACCATAAGGACTTTCCTTGCCATGCTCGTCAATACAAATGGTTTTGAGCATGTCAATCGACCCTTGTTGTGACTCGTATTTTTGCTCCAGGGCGAATAACATTTCACGGTTTTCTTGATTTTGGGAAAACAGGGCATTGAATCGGTCCATTATATCCTCACTGGAAAGCTTTGCACACTTCTGATAGAAGGTCAGGTCCTTTGGTTTCTCGACCTGTTCAGAATCCGATGAGACCGACACTGTTGGTTCGCTTTTCCTTTTTCGGCTTTCTGTTCGCCTTGATGTAACAAAGTCCGACATCCACACCCGCTTCCCATTTACCATCTTTCCGAACAGCATCTTCTGTAGGCTCCGGAGGTCAATCTGGTCCGGGTGGTTCACAATCGTGAGACGAGAGTGGTCTTCGGGCTTAAAAACTCCGATAGATTCAGCAATCCTGGTGACGATGCTCCCACAGCAGATGAGTGAAGAGTTCTTCTTGCAGAAAGCGCTGATGTATTCTCTGAACCAGTAGCCTAGATTCATTCTTGGCCCAACTGCCATACTCCACAAAGTGGTGAGATCTGCATGTGGCATGGTGGCTTGATTTTCCCGGGCAAATATTGTGCCAGAAATTAGCTTGTGCAAGTAGCGGATTGCATAGTCATCAACATTGGAAGCCTTGGACACACTACCGTCATAGTATTTCTGTCCCGAAATCGATTCCCAGAAAGCCATAGGGTGAAAGACATCTGGCGTCTTGGTGAATGCTTCTTTGTAGCTTTCAGATTCAATGTCATCATCATCGGCAGCACCTAACATCTGGTTGAACAAGAACTTTCCCATGAGTTGGAAGCTGAACTTTCCCTCTTCCTCAGGATCGGTTATCTCCACGTTGTGCTTAAAAGTGGCCAAGAACTCGAGCGTCAGTTCCCGATAGGCAGGTTCCTTCATCTCAAAGAAGCATCCAAAGTGGCCTGCCTCCATGAGTGCGCGGACACGAGCATCAAGCTTTAGCCGCCTTAGGGTTTCCCAACAAACTGTTCGGATGGGTCCGAACTCAAGCTTAGCCAACTCATCGTAGTAAGCCTGTACGGTTGCGTCTTTGAACTGGGAAAGTTTCTTCACCAGTTTTTCGTCTGGAACAAAAGCTACAGTGCTGGGCTCCATCATCTTCCCTTTTGCTTTTTCTTTCTTGGATGAGCCCTCAACTTTTACGTGTTTTCCTGATCCATGGGTTCTCATGTTGTGCTCTAGTTTAAATAATATTTCCCAGTGGTAAAAGGCACAGAGCATGGAATGTCTAAATGAAAAGAACGAACAAAGAAAAGAAAAAGAAAAGAAAAAATACAGTGAGCGAATGACCGTAATGAAATAGAGCTCTTTAAGTAGGGAGAGCAGATACGTCCCGTTGCCAATCTGTCATTATGAGGTCGATTCAGAGGTCGCCACCTGGACAGATTGGCAAAAAGGCGTGTTCATTCGAAATAGGAGCAGGGGTGACGAATGGTCATGATTTAAATTTCGAATTTATTGCTCCCTATCCGTTTGATTTCATCGAGGAAGACATGCGAGATGAGTGCCTATGGGAGGATTAGACGTTCCTACTTTTTTCTGACTTATACTTTTGCCGCCCAATTTCCCAAGGTACTGCTCCCCTACTGAACAGGTACATTTGTAAAACTTCACCTTTAGGAAAAAGGTTTGAGTTTTACCACTGTGCCTGTTCATGAGATACTCATTACGAATCACAGTTCTACGTTAAATGAATCTACTACATTTGACACTATTTAACCAAATTAAAATAATTAAAATGCAAAGTTACTTGTGCTACAATTGGTGTTTGTAGCGAACACCCTTTTTGTGCTTTTACTGGCTTGGGGGGTCCTGGAAATGAACAGTATCAATCTTCCTTGTGTGATCGTTCTCTAAATATGGTTTTAATCTCTGCCCGTTCACTTTAAAAGGTTCCTGACCTTCCCTGCCAATCTCAATTGCTCCATGACCAAACACTTTGTGCACCATATAAGGTCCCGTCCATCTTGACTTTAGCTTTCCAGGAAACAACCTGAGTCTTGAATTGTACAGGAGGACTCTCTGACCTTCGTGGAACGTTTTTGTCTGGATTTTTTTTATCATGCCACAGCTTTGTCTTGTCTTTGTAATTCACGGCATTCTCATATGAGAACAACCTGAACTCGTCCATGTCGTAGAGTTGAAGTCTTCTCTGATCTCCAACAGCCTGTTGCTCAAAATTTAAGAAAGTTAATGCCCAAAAGGCCCTGTGTTCCATTTCAACAGGAAGGTGACAAGACTTTCCGTATAACAATCTAAATGGGGACATTCCAATTGGTGTTTTATAGGCAGTCCTATATGCCCAAAGAGCATCGTCAAGCTTGTTTGTCCAGTCTCTCCTAGAATTGCCAACAGTTTTTTCTAAAATTCTTTTGATTTCACGATTGGAAATCTCTACCTGTCCACTCGTTTGTGGATGGTAAGGTGTGGCAATTCTGTGGGAGACTCCAAGCTTGCCCATCAGCTTTTCAAATTTGGCATTGCAAAAGTGGGTTCCTTGATCACTAATGATCGCTCGTGGGACACCGAATCTGGCAAACAGCCTTTTCAGGAATTTTACTACCACACAGGCGTCATTGGTGGGACTAGCCATTGCTTCAACCCACTTGCTCACATAATCTACAGCTACTAAGATATATTTATTGCCTAAAGATGTAGGGAACGGACCCATAAAATCTATGCCCTAGATGTCAAAAATTTCGCAAACAACTATGTTGTTGAGGGGCATAGCATTCCTAGCCGAGATGTTGCATGTTCATTGGCACTAATTGCAAGTGTTAACAAACAGCTGAGCATCTTTGAAAAGTGTTGGCAAAAAAAAACCTGATTGAAGAACCTTGGCTGTAGTTCTGCTGGCGATATGGTGTCCTCCAGCTTCTCGGTCATGACAGTGGCTTAGAACATCATGTCCTTCTTCTTGCGATATACACCTTCGAATAATTTGATCAGCACACAACCTGAAAAGATAGGGGTCTTCCCAAAAATAATATTTAATTTTAGCAAAAAAATTTCTCCTCTGATTAGTGGACAGTTTGTGAGGCTTAAGAGAACTTGCTAGGTAATTAGCAATATCGGCAAACCATGGCGCAGGTTGTGCAGTGTACAGATGTTCGTCTGGGAACCTTTCAACAATCTCTGGTTGTTCCTGACTGCCTTGGTGATCAATCCTTGACAAATGATCAGCTGCGACATTTTTCGTTCCCTTTTTATCCTTTATTTCTAGATCAAACTCTTGAAGCAATAATAACCATCGGATCAGCCTCGGCTTAGCATCCTTTTTAGCGAACAAGTATCGCAACGCAGCATGGTCTGTGTGAACAACAACCTTGGAGAGCACTAGGTAAGGTCTAAATTTGTCGAAGGCATACACAACCGCAAGAAGTTCCTTCTCGGTAGTTGTGTAATTCTGCTGGGCCTCGTTTAATGTCTTGCTTGCATAGTAAATAGGTCGGAACTTCTTCTCAATCCTTTATCCAAGAACAGCTCCCACACAAGTATCGCTTGCATCGCACATCATTTCAAAAGGTTGCTCCCAGTCTGGTCCTGTCAGTACAGGCGAGTTGATCAGCTTGGTCTTTAAGAGCTCAAACGCCTTCAAACAGTTTGCATCGAAAGAGAATTCGGCTTCCTTATGAAGTAAAGCCGACAAGGGAAGCATAATCTTTGAAAAATCTTTGATAAACCTGCGATAAAACCCTGCGTGCCCCAGAAAACTTCGCACATCTTTTACATTGGCAGGCACAGCTAGCTTTTCTATCACCTCTACCTTTGCTTTGTCCACTTCTATCCCTTTCTCTGAAATTTTATGCCCGATGACAATTCCTCCCGTGACCATGAAGTGGCACTTCTCCCAATTTAAGACCAAGTGAGTCTCCTTGCATCGCACAAGCACAGCTTCGAGGTTGTTTAGACAGCTATCAAATGAGTTTCCATAAACCGAGAAGTCGTCCATGAATATTTCTACGGTCCGCTCCACTATGTCATGAATAATGGACATCATACATCGCTGGAAAGTGGCTGGAGCGTTGCACAACCCGAACGGCATTCTTCTGTAAGCATAAGTCCCATACGGACATGTGAACGTTGTCTTCTCTTGGTCCTCACTATGAATTGCGATTTGGTTGTATCCTGAATAACCGTCGAGAAAACAATAGAAAGCATATCCTGCTAACCGCTCCAGCATCTGATCAATGAAGGGCAAAGGGAAATGATCCTTCCTCGTGGCTTCATTGAGCTTTTTGTAATCAACACAAACTCTCCACCCTGTAATCGTTCTTATAGGCACCAACTCGTCTTTCTCGTTGAGGACTACTGTTGTTCCACCCTTCTTTGGCACAACG
This sequence comes from Euphorbia lathyris, assembly GCF_963576675.1. Classification (NCBI taxonomy): domain Eukaryota; kingdom Viridiplantae; phylum Streptophyta; class Magnoliopsida; order Malpighiales; family Euphorbiaceae; genus Euphorbia; species Euphorbia lathyris. The sequence continues at coordinate 97,986,976 of NC_088910.1, forward strand.
TGAACAGGGCTTATCCACACACTATCAGATATTGGCTAAATAATGCCAGCATCGAGAAGCTTGATCACTTCTTTTCGCACAACCTCCTTCGTGTGGGGATTTAGTTTGCGTTGCGGTTAGACAGTTGGTTTGTGCTCCTTTTCCATCAAGATTCTGTGAACACAGACTACAGGACTGATTCCTTTTATGTCATCAATTTTCCATGCGATTGCATCCTTGTTTCTTCGCAAAACCGCCATGAGTTGCGCCTTTTGATCAGGAGTTAACTTTGAGGATATGATGACGGAACTTCCACTGGGTGGTTCTAGGAAGGCATACTCGAGGTGTGCAGGTAACGGTTTTAATTCTGGTTTAGTCACCGGCATAGTTGGTATCTCCGGTGGTTCTTGATGAATAGGAACAGTAGGATCGAAAGGAGGTGCCGGTAGGTTGGATTCAATGGAACAGCCTGTTCCTTCGCATATGTTCACCTCTTCTCCCAATAAAGTTTCTAAAGTGTCCTGTTCCTGCAAAGTAGAAAGACTTTGAAAATCATCCAAGAAACAGCATGTGTCATCATTATTATTTGCACGTCTCATTGCCTCGTTCATCTTAAAGATGACTTCTTCCCCATTAATCCTTAAAAATAATTGTCCCTCGCCTACATCTATCAATGCTTTCCCTGTGGCTAAGAATGGTCTACCTAGGATGATAGGAACATGCAAGTCTTCATCAATGTCCATTATAATGAAATCAACGGGCAAAATAAATTTCCCTACTTTGACTAGCACATCTTCCACTACTCCCCTAGGATAGCATACTGAACGATCGGCCAACTGAATGGACATACGAGTAGGTTGAGGTTCTCCTAATCCAAGTTTTGCATATATGGAGTATGGCATGAGGTTTATGCTAGCTCCTAGATCACAAAGTGCATTTTCAATATTTAGCTTTCCAATTGAACAAGGAATAGAAAAACTCCCTGGATCCTTGAGCTTTTTGGGTAGCTGCTGCTTGTTTTGGAGTATTGACGAACAATCTCTGTTGAGTTGTATCATGGAAATGTTTTCCAGCTTCTTTTTGTTCGACAGGATGTCTTTGAGGAATTTGGCATATGTCGGCATCTGTGCCAGTGCTTCTATGAAAGGAATGTTGATGTGTAACTTCCTTAAGGTATCCAACAGTTTTGAATTCTGTTCTTCCAGCTTCCTGTTGATTAGACGCGTTGGATATGGCACAGGTGGAACATACGGCGGTGGTGGTTTATACATTCTTTCGCCCTCCTCTTGATCCGGCTTACCTGTGCAGTTCGCCTTCCTTGTTTCTTCATCACTAAGAACACCCTGTTCCTGCTCCCCTTCAGCTTCTTTGGACGTTCCTGCACACTCAGCATTCTTATCAGTCAAAACAATTGGTTGAGTTTCCTTACCAGACCTTAGGGTGATTGTCATGACGTCGCCCTTAGGATTTGGCTCTGTGTTGCTCGGCATTATTCCATTTCCTTTTGACGTGGATGCAGCTATCTGGTGAACCTGTGTTTCCAGACTTTTAATTGATGCTTGTGTCTGTTTCATAAACTGCATCATCATTGTTTTCATATCTGGCTCTACGTCTTCCTTTGGTGGCACATGTTGCTTGTATTGCTGCTGAGGTTGTCGTTGGTACTGTCCTCCTTACTGTTGTTGATACCTTGGCTGGTCTTGATACCGTGGTTGCCCCAGCTGGTCTGGTTGGCCTGTCCATCCAAAATTTGGATGGTTCCTGGTTTCAGAGTTGTATGTGTTAGAATAACGGTTAGGCTGGTTCTTTTGATTATACCCTGCGTAGTCACATTCAGCCTGTGTGCCCTTTCCTTGCTTAACTCCGGGACAATTTATGTTGAAATGAGCTCCTCTGCAAAAATCACAAATGTCATTGAATGGTGGTTCATTGTGGATTGAAGACACGTTGATCTTTCCCAACTGTCGAGCAAGATGTTCTACCTGACTTGTCAGTTTTGACACAACATCATCATTTCCCATCTTCTTCCCTTCACTTCTGGCTGAGTGCCAGTTGTAACTTGTGTTGACTACCTTCTCAATAAGGTCATACAAAGCCTGTGGCTCAAGATCTTCTGGATTACCGTTAGCAATGGATTCGATTTGAATTTTGTAAATGTTGGTCACACCATTGTAGAAATTTTGCACTTGCATCCACATAGGGATACCATGATTTGGCACCCTTCTCAACAACTCTTTATATCTCTCCCAGGCTTCTGCCAACGACTCATCCTCTTCTTGTATGAACCGAGACACTTCATTTCTCAGTTTTATGGCTTGTCGTGGTGGGAAATATTTCATCAGAAAAGCTCGCGCCATCTCTTCCCAACTTGTGATTGTTCCTGGCTGTAAATTTCTTAGCTAGTTCTTCGCTTTATCCCTCAGGGAAAAAGGAAACAGCTTCAATCTGATTACATCGTCGGAAACACCTCTGTTCGATCTAAATGTGTTGCACAACGTGATTAATTCTTGAATATGCCCATTTGGATCTTCAGATTGAAACCCATTAAATTGTACGGAGGCCTGGATCATCTGTATCAGGGACCCCTTCACTTCGAACATGTTGTTCCCCTCGTTGGGTAACACGATACATGATGAATGTCCCTCTGTGGTTGGCCTCGAATAATCTCTGATTCGCATAACAGGAGGGTTGTTATTCTCTCCTTCTTCTTCTTGGTTTGTTTGAACTGGTTGTTCGGGTGGTACCCTTCCAGCCATTCTTCTCTCTCTTTGTCTTTCTCTTTGTCTAGCACATCGAGCTCCCGCTCTGTTTCGTCTACACGTTCTCTCTAACTCGAGATCGATAGGAAAAATAAGAGGTCCAGCTCTACGAATAAACAGGTTAAGAACTTCTTTGTTTCCTGCACGCCTTAGCAAACGGATTAAAAACACCCTATTTCACAGAAATTTTAGATAAATTTTGTTGCTTTCAATCCCCGGCAACGGCGCCAAAAACTTGTTGTCCTCAGATGAGACTCTATCAAGTGCACTAGATACAAGTAATAAAGTGATAAGTTAAGTATCATCTCCACAGGGATTGAGATTCAAATCTATATTGGAAATTGTTGCTAAACAACGTGTGGGTCAAACAGGTTTCTCCTTTTTAATTTGATTGTTTGATGTTGGTTACTTAAGATAAAAGAGGTCTAATGCCGTAAGAGATATGATAACTTGGTAATAATTTAAAAGATAGAACAGGCTCGACACTGCCGAACAGGTTGTGCTAAGCCTTACAACATTCCAATGAATACGGGATAATGCCAATGAAGCCAAAGTATCAGTTTTAATGCGAGCTTAAGTCAACTTTCATGTGTTCTTAAGTTCCTAAGATTTACTAGAACCTTTAGTGTCCTAAAGATACGTTCTTTCTTGCATTAAGATCGAAACTGCATTTCTGATTAAGAAAACCCTTGACACAACCATCTAACTGGTCAGCTTCGAGGTTAGGAGATTAATAGAGATATCAGTGAAGATGCAAGCAGTGTCCTAACATCCATCTATCACATGCATAAATGCCGAAGCATGAAAGTTAAATCCTCATCAATCACAACATTGGCAAAATACTAAACATTCATTGAAAATGACATAAAACTTACATTACCGGCTCGGCTTGGCCGTGCCCATTCAAAATGGACTACTCACTCATATCGAGCAGTGAGTAATCGATCGTTCTTGAAACCTTCAGAGACTCCATCCGAGCTCTCTTTTTCTTTCTTTCTAAAATAACTATTCTATCTCTAAAACTACCAATGTTCCGAACTCCCTATCTTTCCTTTGCTACGCCTACTTAAAGGAAAAGACAGGGACAAAATTGGTACAACCCCAGTACCCTTCCAGAAATTAAGTCAACTAATACTAAAACAAAATAAACTGAAATGATTAAAGATCCTTTTTGACCCTTGAACACTCAAGGGTTGATACTTCATGTCATCATGCTTCTTTGAGTAATTCCACCTTAACCCTTCTCCACCTGCTGCTCTGTCTCTGCCTCTGCCACCTCTGATCTATCGCTGTCCGTCATTGAATAATCTGGCGTTTGACCGGTGGACTTAAGAAAGGCTCCACTCCTTTTTGGCAGTAGCGAAACAAGCTGTTTCCAGCGTGTTTAGCATTTATCTTTACTAATCTGTATAAAGACATTAATTTGTCCTTATTCTTTGCAATATAGCATAAATAACACCCAAATTCCCTTATAAATATCATGTTAAACTTAGTCAATTTCATGCCTAACAACATATAAGGAGGCCATGACCTCTATAGATGCTAACTTTTGGAAAGAGGCAATCAAAAATGAATTAGACTCTATTATGGTAAATCACACTTGGGATCTAGTCTCTTTGCCTAAAGGGTCCAAAACTATAAAACTTAAATGGATCTTCAAAAGGAAAAGAAGACCTAATGGATCCATTGAAAAGTTCAAAGCTAGATTAGTTGCCGTAGGCTATAGTCAAAAGAAAGGAATTGACTATTTTGATACGTACTCTCCCGTTACTAAAATTTCTACTATTAGAATCTTAATTGCAATTGCAGCAATACATAATTTGGTGGTACATCAGATGGATGTAAAAACAGCTTTTCTAAACGGTGATTTAGAAGAAGAAATCTATGTGCAACAGCTTGAGGGAAATATTTGTTGGTGTGCCCTAGTTCATAGGCATTGGTTCTTATAAAATGTATTTGTGTCACATTAATAAAGGCATTAATCTAGTTCATTTATATCTTGTGCTATAATATGAATAGAGAATCCATTGATTGATAATCATAAAACCATATCCCAAGTCTATTCTATCATGGGAATGATTAGGACCACAGACTTGTATATTCGACGACTGTATGGTAGCAATTTATACTAGCCATAGCACTTGATAAGTCAGTTGTGAATATGGGTACATGTTGTAAACATGTGATTGGATCGATCCGCCCGAGAAAACTATATGGTGGTTGTGTCATTAGTTTTCTTAAGTAGGTCTCTAACTATCTTCAGACCAGATTTCATTATAATATCAATATGGGATCCGGTTCACTTTGACATACGCCTAACAGGTCTGTAACAGGATGCTAAATACGGGTATGATTGGGTGAACAGGTGAACACGTTGGTATTGATATTGAAGTGATGGAATTACCACTCATGTAATAGTGAGATGATATCACAGGCCACTTGATAAGTGAGATTGATAAGTGTGTGGCCACACCCTGATAAGTAGTTTACTTATTTGTTTCATCAATCTACTTAAGATCAAGAAATATCATAAACATCAGAGAGGATGACAGCCGCCATGCCTCTAGTTTATAATATCGATATCAAATGGCAAAAGAAGTTAAGAGATAACTACAGGGTCTCTGCATCTTTAGACTGCTGAAACTCTGTCTTGGTTAGGGGCAGTAATGGTTTGCTAGAACCCACTTATTGTCTGTGGGCCGTGAGCTCACTGCTAGCTAAGGACAGTCCCATAGGATCGTGCACATCGAACATCTGAGTTAGAACTTATAGAACGGTACATTGGAGAGATGAAATTAATTAATTGATAGTAAAATATCAAGGTAATTAATTGGTGGTTAATTAATTGATTAATTGATACTTTGTATCAAGGTAATTGATTAATGGTCTTAAGTGTTGAGTATTTAATTGATTAATTAGTTTACGGGATGTAATTAATTAATTTGTAAATTAATGAAATTTGCGTTCGGTGAATAATTAATTAAACTAATACGTTAATTTATTAATTAGTGTTGTTTGTTTAATTGGGATAATTAAATTTAATCTAATCATAATTAATTGCATAGAATAAATATTATTGGTATTTATTTATGTAATTAGATTAGGATTGGATTAGTTTTGTAATTAACCAATTAACCCTAAACCAATTAGGTTTAGGAATATACTATATATATAAATTAAAACACTAAAACCCTAATTAACCTAACATACACATATTCGGCCAAATATATTGCTAGGTAAGGTGAGCAACATGAATGTAGGCGGCCACTAATTTGTGAATGTGAAGAAATATTTGGATAATTGCATAATCTCTCTTGTTCTTCATTCGTTCTTCGGCTAGCACCGGTTCTGACTCAATAGATGTTCGTGCACCTGACTGTGAAAATCTTACTACCTTGTGGATTCTTCAGCCGTCTCTAGAAGAGACAGTCCGGGTATGTTTATATCCTTAAACGGATCAAAAGGTTTTATTCAATCAATGGTTAACGGACAAAGATCAAACTCAAAGGGATTAGAAATAAATTTTAAATCGCAATTCCGCTGCGCTACAGTTGATTAACTGGCTTTAATCCCTAACAGTGGTATCAGAGCCATGGTTTAGTCCGTTTTGATTGATTGAAAAATTAATATGATTTGGTTTTATTATTTTTCCAAATCAAGTTTTTGAAATTTCCTATTAATTCCTCGTGTAGAAATTGTTCTAGGAAGTTTTCAATTTTATTTCTGTCTGTATTTTGTTGTGTTTGGTTCTGAAATTATTTTTAGAATAATAAATTAAAAAAAAAATACAGCAGCAATTTTATTTATACAGTATATAAAAAAAATAGTTTCGGACACGGAATAGCAGTCGCGGGACTGCTGTCCGCGAACAGCAGCCCCGCGGCTGCTGTTGGGCGGACAGCAGCACTATTGTTGTCCGCCAGACAGTAGCCACGGGGCTGCTGTCCGCGGACAGCAGCCCCGTCGCTGTCCCGGGTCTGTTAAAAATTCAGAATTAGTCTAATTTTGGATTTAACGGGACTGATTTTAATCTTTAAAAAATTTCACGGGTATTTTAATAAAATCAGGGCCCTAATACCGTTTGATTTATTAAACGTGTTTTGAATGAAAATTAATTGGTATTAAAACGTTTTTTATTGGCATGCATATTTAATTTTAATCGAATTGATAATTTGTGTAAAATTGAATATGGTTAATTTGTGAAATTGGCCCAATAAACCGTGACACCGGCTTAAATTGGGAGGGCTAAATTTTAGATATGTGACGACCCTAAAAATTCAGTGGGAGCGAAATTATAATTTTGCATTTAAAATGGATGTTAACCGTTTGGGCCTTTATGGGCCTTAGTCCCATATGGTAAAATTGGCGATTTCACCCTAAGTAACTCGGCTTAACTTTATTAGATGATTTTGGAATGCCATGATCATGCATTATATTTGTATTTCTTACTGTGCAGCAACGTGTTATAGAGTTCTATGGGCCCTAAATAAAAGTCGGTTTGTAATTTAATTATTTTGGGAAATATGGCATGCGTGCCATTCTTTTATTAGTGTAATTTTAGAATAAATTCTATTTATAAAATTGTAATTGATCGTGAAGAAGCCCAGATGGTCCAAGCCCATGGTGGGAGCCCAAGGAGACTTAAAGCAAGCCCGTGGAGATTAGATAGTATATCTAGTTTCACTAGGATGTATTATAAGGCCCGTAGAGTCTCTATGTTTATTTTAATTATGCAATTGCTTAGTATAACATGAAATATAAGTGGCAACGATCACCAGATCATCACCCACGATAATTATATGTTAAAGCCGTATCACTTAATTAATCCGGATAATAAAATATTGAGTCGCTTAAAAGTGCTTTCCAGATTCACACCTCTTCCTCCCAGGTAGTGCTACAGTGTATGACGTGCCCTAGCAGGTATGCTGTAGTAATTAGTGGGCCGTCGAGGGTTAGGATACTTCGGTATGGCTAACGCGTGTATGGTGGTTGGACTCAACGTGGGTAGCATTAGCTCAGAGCGGGCCCTAAGCACAGATGGGCTAAGTGTCACAAAGCCCATCAAACCAAGAGTCCTCGTGGAGGATTGGATAGTTTATCCTACCAAATCGTCAATGGTCGACGGCGGAGCCCTAGCTCGGTCGATTGTTGATGGATTGTGGATCTTGGTCAAGATAGCCAAATAAATATCACCAATAACGAATTAAAATGGATTATTAATTTGATCTTTGGCTTAAGCCCTTTTATTCTAACTATAATGTAATTTTTCCACAAAGATTAAACTCCACATCAAAATTACACGAAAAGAAAATTAAATGGCTGCAACAAGCAACAACTCACTCAGACCACTCCTGGAAAAGGAAAAGCTTTCAGGGACTAATTTCCTTGACTGGTCCAGGAACTTGCAAATAGTTCTTAGACACGAGTCGAAGGAATATGTGCTGACTGCTGCCTTACCAACAGCTCGTCCTACAGGTCGGGGCGTAACCGCTGATCAAATGGCGAAGTACGACCGACATGTTAAGGATGATAGAGATGTGTCATGCATTATGCTGGGTACCATGGTTCCTGATCTTCAGAAACAGTTCATGGAGCATCATGCCTTTGAGATCATGGATCAACTCAAAAGGATGTTCCAAGATCAAGCTCGTCAGGAAATATACTTGACAACAAAGGCGCTATGCAGCACTACGATGCAAGCTGGGACTTCTATTAGCACACATGTGCTAAAGTTGAAGGGTTTTATTGACACATTGTCAAGGCTTGGCTCACCAGTGCCTGCACAACTAGCAGTCGACATCATTCTTGGATCACTTCCGGCATCCTACAATCAGTTTATCATGCACTACCACATGCAGGGCGTTGATAAGTCTGTAGTAGAATTGCATGGCATGTTGAAACTTGCTGAGCAATCCTGCAAGAGGACTCCAGAAGTTTTGATGGTTAACAAAGGGAACGTACCTAAGGGAAAGGCCAAGTCCAAGTCCAAAGCAAAGGCCCAAAAGGCCAAGCCCAAGGCTAGGAAGGCGGCAGCTTCTAAAGGTAGGTTGGCCTCAGCAGATGATATCTGCCATGAGTGTAATGAGAAGGGACACTGGAAAAATGTGTGTCCAAAGCTAAGGGAGAAACAAAAGGACGAAGCTTCTGGTTCAGGTATTTATGTTGTTGAATTTAATCTGGCTATTTCTACATCTTGGGTTGTAAACACTAGATGTGGCACTCACATTTGCTCAAATGTGTAGGGACAAAGAAATAGGAGATTGCTGGGATCTGGTGAAGTGGATCTTCGAGTCGACAATGGTGCTCATGTAGAGGCCTTAAAGATCGAAGATTACTCTTAGAGATACCTAGTGGATTAGTTTTAGAAATTAGAAATTGTTATCTTGTACCTGTAATGCGCAGGAATATTATTTCAGTTTCTATGTTGGATATTTATGGTTTTAATTTTAATATTGGACGTGGTATGATTTCTATACATCGTGGCAATATTATTTATGGAACCGCATTTCTAGAAAATGGTTTGTATATCCTTGATCTAAAATGTAGTGAATCAATCTATAACATAAACGCTAAAAGGATTAAGACTAATGAACTAAATCCTACATATATCTGGCACTGTCGTCTTGGCCACATAAATGAGAAACGCATAACTAGGCTTTACTCTAGTGAAGCGCTAGGGTCATTCGACATACAGTCTTATGACACGTGTGAATCTTGTTTAAGAGGGAAGATGACAAAGGCGCCTTTCACCAAAACTGGTGTAAGGGCCACGGAGCTATTGGAACTGATACACTCAGATGTATGTGGTCCAATAAGCACTAGTGCTAGATCTGGTTTTCTGTACTTTGTTACCTTCACAGATGACTATAGCCGGTATGGGTATGTGTATCTGATGAAACATAAATCTGAAACTCTTATGAGATTTAAAGATTTTAAAAATGAAGTAGAAAATCAACTTGGCAAGAAAGTAAAAGCGCTCCGGTCTGATAGAGGGGGCGAATACTTAAGCCAAGAGTTTGTCTCATTCTTGAGAGAGTGTGGGATTGTATCCCAACTCACTCCTCCTGGTACACCCCAATGGAATGGAGTGTCAGAAAGGAGGAATAGGACCCTGCTCGACATGGTCCGCTCAATGATGAGTCAAGCTTCTCTCCCTATCTCCTTTTGGGGATTTGCTTTGGAAACTACTGCTCATATAATTAACAATACACCGAGCAAGGCAGTTGAAGGAACACCATATGAATTATGGACAGGCCGAAAGCCCAACGTTTCCTTCATAAGATTTGGGGCTGTGATGCACATGTCAAGAAATTGATGAGTGGAAAACTAGAGTCCAAATCTGTCAAATGCCAGTTCGTGGGTTACCCTAAGGAAACTAAGGGCTATTACTTCTACAACCCAGCTAAGAATAAAACATTCGTGGCTAGGTTTGCAAACTTTTTGGAAAAGGAATTCCTTTCCAAAGTAGACAGTGGGAGTGATATTGATCTCGTTGAGATTCAAGACTCACAAACTCCTGCAGCTCATGCTGAGGATGCTTTGGGAACCGATATAGATCCTCAAAACATTGAGGAGGCTAAACCGGTAATACAGGTGGTGTTTCAAGTAGATTCATACAGAATTCTAATGAACCCTGTGTGTATATGAAATTCAGTGGGAGCATATCCACTTTCCTAATATTGTATGTCGATAACATACTGCTCATTGGAGGCAATATATTAACACTGCCAGATCAAGCAGTGGTTGAGTAAATGCTTCACAATGAAAGACTTAAGAGAAGCTGATCAAGATCTACAAGGTTAGATCCAACCGACTTCTAGGCTTGAGTCAGGCATCGTACATAGACAAGAATCCATCATGTACTCTATGTTATGTACAAAGCCATATGTTGCGTGTTGCACCAAACATGACTAGTCGGTGCCAGTTAGACCCCGATAAGGAACACTGGAAGACAGTCAAGGCAATCCTAAAGTACCTTAACCGTACCAAGGATGTTTTTTCTTAGTATTTGATGGGTAGAAGGAATGGAAATATCAGGTTACACTGATCGAGACTTTGAGGATGATAACCAGTCACATACTGGTTATGGATTTCTCCTGAATGGCGATGCCATTAGTTGGAGATCCTTAAAGTAGCCAACCATTGCCGATTTTATGACGGAAGCTAAGTACATCGTTGCATACGATGATGCAGAGGAAGTAGTTTGGATTAAGAAGTTCATAACTGATTTAGGAGTATGTCAAACTCTCTTAAGATCAGTTGATGTTTTCTATGACAATATAGGGGTCATAGCACAAGCACTGGATCCCATGTCACACAAGAGATCCAAACGCATACTTAGATAGTAACACCTTACCCGGTGACATTACATTGTAGAGGGTTGACACTGAGAATAATGTCGCTGGTCAGTTTACCAAGGCAATCGGTAGTACTAGATCTATAGTGTTTAGGGCAATACCCGCTTGGAACTAGTTCAAGTGGGAGACTGTTGGTGTGCCCTAGTTCATAGGCATTGGTTCTTATAAAATGTATTTGTGTCACATTAATAAAGGCATTAATCTAGTTCATTTATATCTTGTGCTATAATATGAATAGAGAATCCATTGATTGATAATCATAAAACCATATCCCAAGTCTATTCTATCATGGGAATGATTAGGACCACAGACTTGTATATTCGACGACTGTATGGTAGCAATTTATACTAGCCATAGCACTTGATAAGTCAGTTGTGAATATGGGTACATGTTGTAAACATGTGACTGGATCGATCCGCCCGAGAAAACTACATGGTGGTTGTGTCATTAGTTTTCTTAAGTAGGTCTCTAACTATCTTCAGACCAGATTTCATTATAATATCAATATGGGATCCGGTTCACTTTGACATACGCCTAACAGGTCTGTAATAGGATGCTAAATACGGGTATGATTGGGTGAACAGGTGAACACGTTGGTATTGATATTGAAGTGATGGAATTACCACTCATGCAATAGTGAGATGATATCACAGGCCACTTGATAAGTGAGATTGATAAGTGTGTGGCCACACCCTGATAAGTAGTTTACTTATTTGTTTCATCAATCTACTTAAGATCAAGAAATATCATAAACATCAGAGAGGATGACAGCCGCCATGCCTCTAGTTTATAATATCGATATCAAATGGCAAAAGAAGTTAAGAGATAACTACAGGGTCTCTGCATCTTTAGACTGCTGAAACTCTGTCTTGGTTAGGGGCAGTAATGGTTTGCTAGAACCCACTTATTGTCTGTGGGCCGTGAGCTCACTGCTAGCTAAGGACAGTCCCATAGGATCGTGCACATCGAACATCTGAGTTAGAACTTATAGAACGGTATATTGGAGAGATGAAATTAATTAATTGATAGTAAAATATCAAGGTAATTAATTGGTGGTTAATTAATTGATTAATTGATACTTTGTATCAAGGTAATTGATTAATGGTCTTAAGTGTTGAGTATTTAATTGATTAATTAGTTTACGGGATGTAATTAATTAATTTGTAAATTAATGAAATTTGCGTTCGGTGAATAATTAATTAAACTAATACGTTAATTTATTAATTAGTGTTGTTTGTTTAATTGGGGTAATTAAATTTAATCTAATCATAATTAATTGCATAGAATAAATATTATTGGTATTTATTTATGTAATTAGATTAGGATTGGATTGGTTTTGTAATTAACCAATTAACCCTAAACCAATTAGGTTTAGGAATATACTATATATATAAATTAAAACACTAAAACCCTAATTAACCTAACATACACATATTCGGCCAAATATATTGCTAGGTAAGGTGAGCAACATGAATGTAGGCGGCCACTAATTTGTGAATGTGAAGAAATATTTGGATAATTGCATAATCTCTCCTGTTCTTCATTCGTTCTTCGGCTAGCACCGGTTCTGACTCAATAGATGTTCGTGCACCTGACTGTGGAGATCTTACTACCTTGTGGATTCTTCAGCCGTCTCTAGAAGAGACAGTTCGGGTATGTTTATATCCTTAAACGGATCAAAAGGTTTTATTCAATCAATGGTTAACGGACAAAGATCAAACTCAAAGGGATTAGAAATAAATTTTAAACCGCAATTCCGCTACGCTACAGTTGATTAACTGGCTTTAATCCCTAACAATATTGTACCCGGTCAGGAAGATAAGGTATGCAAACTGAGGAAGTCACTGTATGGCCTGAAACATGCACCCAAACAATGGTATGAAAAGTTTAACTCCACTTTACTTTCTGATGGGTACGTAGTTAATGGATCAGATACATGCGTTTATTCTAAATCATTTGGATCAAATTATGTGATTGTATGTCTTTATGTGGATGATATGCTTATCTTAGGCACTAATTTAGAAGTAGTGAATAACACCAAAGCCTTCTTATCATCACAATTTGACATGAAAGACATGGGAAAAGCTGATGTAATTCTTGGTGTCAAAATTACAAAAACTGAAAATGGCTTTTCTTTAGGACAATCACATTACGTTGAGAAATTATTGAAAAAGTTTGATAGCTTTGATGTAGTGCCAGCTAGAACACCCTATGATCCTAGCATATGTCTTACTAAAAATAAAGGACATAGTGTTTCACAAGAAGAATATGCTAAGATTATTGGGAGTGTTATGTTCTTAATGACTCATACTAGACCTGACATTGCATATGCTGTAAATAGATTGAGTAGATATACTCACAATCCAAATGATGAACATTGGAATGCACTTCGTCGTTTACTTAAATACTTGAGAGGTACCATGGACTTTAATTTGCATTTTAATAAATTTCCTGCTGTTTTAGAAGGATATAGTGATGCAAACTGGTCATCCAAAAATGATTTGGTATGTTCCACTAATGGTTATGTTTTCGTTTTGGGTGGTGGTGTTGTCTCTTGGAGATCATGTAAACAAACCTGTATTGCACGCTCAACCATGGAATCAGAATTTATAGCACTAGAACTAGCTAGTCAAGAAGCAGATTGGTTGAGAAGTTTATTGGCAGATGTCCCATTGTGGGGGAGATCTAATGCACTTATCTCACTTCATTGTGATTCACAGGCAGCCATAGGTACTGCAAAAAACAGTGTCTACAACGGAAAGAAAAGACACATTCGCATTAGACATAGTGCATTAAGACAACTCTTGAAACATGGGGTAATTGCCTTAGATTTTGTGAGATCAGAGAAGAATCTAGTTGATCCGTTCACCAAAGGGTTACCTAGAAGAATGGTTCTAGAAACGTTGAGGGGAATGGGCCTAAAGCCCACTGATTAAAGAAAATATGGTGGATACCATACGTGGTCAAACGAAACCATAGTATCTTTTTATACACTATATTTTACCCATTCCTATGACTTGTGATAGTGTGTGTATAATCCATAGCCCGTGGTGTAGTGGTTCATTTATATGAACTTAATGGATGCTCCTTTTGAGGTTGAGTTATGAGAAACTCTTAATGGTCTCTTATAGAGATCACCTACATGTGTGTGAAGGTGGGCCGCCTTCTATGAAAGACTTTGGGCTGTCTTTCTAGAGCACTCATGAGATCCAAGGTGTGCGCATGGCCATTAAAAGCGCTATTGTTTTTATCGTGGAACAGCAAAATTTCGTTTAAAGGTTTTCTTTACGTGTTGTGAGGGTCTCAGTTACAGTTGTAGAAGTTCAAGAGCAATTCACTTCTAAAACTATAACATGTTGCCTCACAACACTATGTATTAATTCAATCGAAAGATATTGATGCTTAAGTTTTTAAAATCTGAAACTTATTGCCCAGAAAAGATTTATTTTTAAAACTGTTTTACTAAAAAGCCATTTGTGGGGGATTGTTGGAGATTTAAAGGGAAATGCCATTTTTTAGTCATTTGCTGTTACTCACTCTTGTAACTTTATGTATCCCACATGGGAAACTTGTGAGGAAGTTGAAAGGTTTATATTGGGTTGGGCTTTATGTGATATTAAATTGTGTTAAAGTGGGTTTTACAAAAAACACCACACGCGCGCGCTCGCTCGTTCGCGCGACGCCTGCCCGTCCCGACTGGACTGGGCCCGATTTTTTATTTTATTATTAAATATTTTAAACCTTTTGACTAATTCTTTTAGTTGATGAAGTCTTATCTCCACTATCCCTACTTTCATTCAACAACCCACGTTTTACTCTTATGAACGTTGTCCACTACAACGTTCGTTTTACACACTGAAATAAAAGAGTTTTTTAGAGCTATGAGATACACAGTTTTTTATCTCAAACACAATTTTCCTCTGGGCATTAAGATTCTTGCTGTTCCAAAGCTTCGACCTAGAGTGCACTAGGACGGCGCTTGCTGTGTAAACCTTGGTTGACGATCGGACTTCCAGATTGCACCAGAGTCTGCCGTAATCGTTTTCAACGCAGTGGTTCTGTCCACGACACATCTTTAACATTCCGATAAGTTGTTTATGTTCCTCTTTTGTATTTACATGCGATACTTTTTGGACTTAGAGCCCAATTGAGAAACAACAACTACGAATGACATGTGTAGGAGAAAGAGTTGTCACTTAGATTTTAGGTCTAAGAATGTTACAAAGATTCCTTGTGGGAAGCAAGTGGGTTCGGAAAGTTAGGTACGCTTAGGGAAGGGTTGATATTCTCTTCGAAGGAAATATTAAGCACCCTCAAAATCGCCATGTAAACCCACTGACCTCCTTTTTAAATGTTTGTTTTGTTTTAAAGAATCATGTTTACGTCATATTGCATATTAATACACAAAAATAATAAACAATAAAAATAATAAAATTCTAAAATAAATAAACTAAATACAATTATATTCGAACATTCCAAAGTCTTCAAAACACCATGAAAAATTATTATAGGACCTGTATATTTTGAATTGAGAACAAAAAAAAATTAGATTTGAACAAAAAAAAATAATGAAAAATACAAGTTTCAATATTTCTGACGGATGTCTGTCACAGTATTAGTCACACATGCAAGGCCTATCGTTTGGGTGGGCATCTCTTCAACAACAAATCGATGCAACTTCAGTCGAAAATATTATAGTGGTATTTTTTCTCAATTCTCATCCGCTTGTATTCATGTTCGTCCCGAAACTTAATACAAAAAAAATTTATAAATAACTTCTAAAAGTCATAAAATATAATGTTGAATGGGTATTATAAACAGGAAAAAAAATAGTATTAATTTAAAATAAATAGGATAATAAAAAAAATATTACCTTACAAGCACCAAAATAAATATATAAAAAAGTCTCAAATCAAGGAGCAAAAGTGAATAAAATAAATAAAAAATTCTAAAGACTAAAAGAAAATAAATGAAAAGTATTCCAAATATATAAATGAATAAAAAAATTAAAAAATTAATGAAATGGATGTAAATGGATGTAAATGAATAAAAATAAAAAGTTAAATATTACACATAAAATAACAAAAAAAATAATAATAAGAATAATAAAAGTAAATCTGAAACTCTCACTTGAATATCATCTGCAGGTTCAGAATAAGGTCTTTTATCAATTTGAAATTTTATAATCACTTCCTCATATTATCTGTTTCAGTATCTTTTGTTAAAACACAATTTTTACATTGATTTTGATTATGACAAAAATATTTAAAGAAATTAATAATCTCATAGTTAGTAAAACATTAAAAATTAAATGTTGATTTAATTGGACTAATGTGTTTGTTAAGTATATATTTGATTAAATGTGAATAAGAAAGGAATATACATAAAGACCTTAAACTTAGATCAGAGGCCCAATGATCAATTTCAGCCCAATAGCTGGAAGAATCCAAAAGCAAAGTCATGCCACGAAGAAGACTTGTTCCGGAAGAATGAGATCAAGGCATAGAAGACAAGATTAACATTGAATCTAGACCACTGACAGTGTGCCTCTATATAAGGAAAGAAGTACAAGGAACAGACTGCTTGTCCCCTGGTCAACTTGGAATCTTTACTTCATTTGGTTAGACAGTCAAGTTGCCTTTGTCATTGTTTCACAAGCGTGTCATCTCCTGGACGCAATGGAAAAGAGAAGAACAACCATTGGTTGTGTACATTGGCTATTGAGGATGATATGGAAGAAGATATTGAGCCGGCGGAGGATAGTGTGGAAGCGGATGCCCTGGAAATTGTACCAGGAGGGGTAGCGCAGACAAGTGAGAATGGGACGGTACAGTCAACTAGGACAAGGGCAAACTGGATGGTCACCGCACCTTCAGTAATGGATGCAGGGATAGTCTTCTCATCGGTGGGCAACTCGATAGGGAGCAGGAAAAAATTGAAATGAACGCCTTGCTCGGGGCAAACAGACAGAGGCTATGTATAGGCAGTTGACATCATATGTGATTTAGGGGGTGGCGGCGGGCTCAAAACGACCTCAGGGAGAGGAGTGTCTTAATGAGGATGGATTGGAGATACTGGGTACAGAAAGGAAAAAACCAAACTACAGTAATGACTAGAGGGTGAAGGCCGATAAGGGACCCCACCCTATATTATGAAAATACTGAGCTGGAATGTCCAATGTTTAGGTAATCCATGGACATTTCGATCCCTCAAGTGACTAGTGAGGGAAAATTACCTAGATATATTTTTCTTAATGGAGACTCGCCTAAAGAAGAACAACTGCAATCATTTTTTTAAAGCTTTTTCAGAATTCAATTTATTCTTTGTTGATGCTGTCGGGATGAGTGGAGGTCTTATTTTTTCCTAGAAAAAAAGCATTGATGTTCTCATAACACGCTACTCGTCTCACTGTATTTACTTCTCTGTACTTTCAGATTCTGCTCCAATTTGGCGAGGGATGGGTATTTATGGTTGGCTAGAGCGCACGAACAAAAAACATACCTGGGACCTTATTCAGCACCTTAGCGAGCTTGATAATCTCCCCGTATTAGGCTTCCATGACCTCAACAAAATCCTTTGGATGTCAGAAAAGAAGGGAGCTAAAAATAGGAGTGCTAGCGAGTTGGCAGAGTTCCACAATTGCCTAGATGTGTGTGTCCTGATCGACATGGGTTTTGTGGGGTCCGAATATACTAGACATAACAAACGACAGGGAGCAGAAGCGATTTGGAAAAGGTTAGATCATGTAGTAGCTGATCAGAATTGGATCAGAATGTTTCCAGCTACGCGGGTACATACTCTCACTCGTGTTACGACGGACAACAATCTAATCTTAGTATGTGGTGATGATGAGGAATCGATTCAGAGGCCTCTAAGGAGACTTTTTTGCTTTAAGGCTATGTGGACTCGTGAGATTACCTGTAGTAATATAATTGAGACGGGATGGAAACACACTAGTGCGGGATTACTGGTTCAGAACAAAATTCAGAATGTGGCTAGGAGGTTAAGTCAGTGGAGCTCTCACGTTTTTCGCCAAGCTAGCAATAAGCTGAAACGTCTTCAGATTGAGTTAAACACGCTTCAACGCATGGCAGACCCATCGCTCCAGGAAACGAAAGCTAGACTAGCAGCACAGGTGACGGAATTACAGCTGCAGGAGGAAGTGAAATAGAGTCAGCGTGTGAAGGTGGATTGGTTAAGGCTTGGGGATGGTAATATAAAATTCTTTCATGCGAAATGTTCGGCGAGGTGCAGAAATAATAATCTTGTTAAAATATGGGACAAGGACGGTAATTGGAGGGCCGGGGTGGAGGCTATTGCGCAAGTAGTGACTGCATACTTCTCTAATTTGTTTAGCAGTATGAATCAGGGACCCTCCGAGGAATTTATTGAGGCAGTCGATACTCGTCTCTAGGAAACACAACGACAAGCCTTGTCTTCAGATTTCACCAGAGAAGAAATACATAAAGCCCTTAAATAGATGCATCTAACAAAAGCTCCTAGTCCGGGCGGTATGTCTCCTATTTTTATCAGCGTTACTAGGATGTTGTTGGTGATGATATTGTTGAAATGGTCCTTAATTGCTTGAATTCTGCACAACTTCCAGATAACTTGAACCTGTCATGATCCGAACCTGGCCATGACCGGCGCATAAATTAAGACTACCTTAACATATGCTAGCCTCAAATTCAAAGTACAAATTAATACTTGTTTAACTAATAAAGGCTTCTAGCATGATGATAAAACTTAAACCATAAATAAGTATATACCATAAATTTATCCAAAAGTCTCTAAATCAGTACAATAGCAATCTCTAACTAACAATATCCTCCTTCAATATTGAACCCCAAATGTTTGTCCAGCTATAGAGATCTTAATCTGAAAAAAAATAAAATCAACGTGGTATGAAATTTCCGTTTATGCGAGCGAAAATCTCAGTGACTGATAATCATAGCACAACAAACGAGGAACATGCAGATATGCAGATAAGTTTCAAATTTGTTTTCATAATTTATCAAACATGATGGTTCAGAGAAATCAAATAATATTGCGATATTTACTCAAATCAAGTAAGTCGAATAATAATAATAATAATAAATCACAGAAATTATTAAAACCACGGTACAGTGACATCAGAGTGATGATATTCCACATCACCAAAGGTCAGATAACAGACACAGATGGTAGCGCTACCAGATTCAGATACAGAATATCTTCACCGACCTTATGCATAATTCTAATACAACTGATACAAAGACAAACACATACACAGATAAAAACAATGACAAATAATGCAAGCCTAATATGAAGGTCAGTGAGACATGAAAACAGATACAGATAATACTGAGCACATATACCGATTTCAAAGTGTGTAATTTATATCTCATAATATTTTTCAAATAACTTCAATATCCAAATGACAGATTTCAAATAAAATTTCGGATGTTTAATACAAACGGTAATAGATAAATCAATCGATTAACAGAATTAAATATAACCTTAAAATAATTTTCCATTTCTAAATAAAATAAATGATATAAAAAAACTAATGTATAAAGGCATGTTTCCAGAAGCCTACGCTCTAATACAGAGAATATTTGACAAATAAATTTAAGCTTAAGGAAATATTTTATCATCTAACTAGGACAAGGACTATTTTGAACAAATAGCATTTTTAGGAAAGTTCATCACAACCATCTTAAATAAACGAAAATAGGAGATAAATTTAAAAATCGAATAAAGCTATATTTATCAAACCTTTTAATATTAATTACCAAAGGACCGAAACCTATTTTAAACAAAATACTTTTATCAAACAGATTTCATGTTAGAGATTTCAAAATCAAACAAATAGTGTCATGAACCATAATTACCACTCACCTTGAACTCCGAATAATAGCCAGATCCAAACCTTATCTATCAATCTTCCCAATCCATCTAAACACCGTCAAATTTTCTATTGGTTCACTCATTCTTGATCTATAAATGGCCAGTGGAATTGTTGAATAAGCTCAATAGAAGTATTAGGAACTTCCTTTGGACGGGTTGTATCGATCAGAGGAAGCTAATCACGGTGCCCTGGCAGACTTGTTGCAAAAGTTTGGAAGGGGGTGGTTTGGGCATTAAGGACTTTAGGATCTTTAACCAGGCTCTTTTGGGTAAGATGTGTTGGGAATTGATTCAAGACCTTTTGGTGGATTGGTCAGTCTTCATCGCTTAATTTCTGGACAGATAGGTGGATCATACCATCGGTGGCGGACAGATTGGGTCTTGATCTTCAGGATAAGCGTTCTCGCTATAATTCTGTGGATAATTTTTTGGTAAATTCAGAGTAGCTTGACTTAGGCACTCTACCTTTGGCTGTTCTAGAGAGTATTCGATCTATTCACCGGGGTAGAGATGATATTGACTTCTGCGCTTGGCAGCCCTCTACGAAGGGTATTTTCTCTGCCAAAGAGTACTATTTGGTTCTCATTCCTAGTTCCTCCTCGGTGGACTGGTATAAATTTGTTTGGAATGCTCACACTCCCCCTTCTCGTTCCTTCACTTTCTGGAGAGTTTTGCATGGACGGGTTCCAACTCATGACCTCCTGCAGCGTTTTGGTTTCTCCATTGCCTCTCGTTGTGCTCTATGTGGTAGGGATGTTGAGTCCATTAACCACTTATTCATTAGTTGTTCTTTTGCAGATTCTCTTTGGAGAACCCTTGAGATTCATTTTGACTGCTCTTTGCCTCGTCATTCCTAATTCATCCACTTCTTCGGCACACTTCGTAGCACTTATTTTAGCTCACATGTGTTGATG
Source organism: Euphorbia lathyris (assembly GCF_963576675.1). NCBI lineage: Eukaryota > Viridiplantae > Streptophyta > Magnoliopsida > Malpighiales > Euphorbiaceae > Euphorbia > Euphorbia lathyris. The sequence continues at coordinate 98,007,874 of NC_088910.1, forward strand.
ATCTGGCGTGTTGCCGCTGTCACTTGCATCTGGTTAATCTGGCATTGCAGGAATGAAGCAATCTTTAAGGAAGTTTCTCCTTCTATTCAGCACTCGAAGATCGCTCTCTTTTGAATGATTCGAGAGGCCTTTGCCACTTCTAAAGGTTTTTGCTCTTCTCGAAGAGATACTGCTATCTTATCTCGCCTTCTGGCTTCTCCTAGGCTGCCTCCTGCTCCCAACATTATTCCAGTCCATTGGCTTAAACCTCCTCTGGGCTGGGTTAAATTCAATGTGGACGGCTCTGCTTTTGGCACTCCTGGTGAGGCAGGAGCGGGAGACATTTTTCGCAACTATCGTGGCTTTCCCAAAGGTTGTTTTGCTTTTTCTACCCCTCCTTCTTTTGCTTATTTGGCTGAATTGAGAGCCGCTATTTTCGCAATTGAACTTGCTTGGGAGAAAGATTGGCATCAGCTTTGGGTTGAGTCAGACTCCATGTACGTAGTTAATCTGCTTCGACATCGTTCCATGGATGTTCCTTGGAGTATTCGTCAAGAGTGGTTGCATTGTCTCAGCATTTGCTCTAGGATGAACATTCTTTTTACTCACATCTTCAGGGAAGGAAATAGAGTTGCTGATGAATTAGCAAAGTTTGGAGTCTCTTCCTCAGTGATCAATTGGTGGCCTTCAGCTCCTGCTTTTTGCCACAGGTTTATCAATGACGACATTTGTAATATTTCTCACTTGCGTTTTTCTTGACCTTCCCTAAACTTTTCTCCTTCCCCTTTCTTCGTGTTTGTTCTTCTTCCTCTTCTCTTGTTCAAACACTCACATTTTCTTTTTTATTATATTATGGGTTTGTCAGTGCTTGGGCCTCGGGTGATCACCCCGCTCAAGTTCTGTCTCGTCCCAATTTCTATCAAAAAAAAAATTACTCCAAAATTTTCCATCATACTCAATGAAATCTACAACCCAAATTAAACTATTGGAGAATCGAAGTAAGTGAATTAATATAATAAACGGTTTTAAAATACGAGTTTAGTGAAGACTATGATACGTAAAGAAAATATAATTTTCTAACACAATGAAAAACAAATACTATATATATAAATATATGGTTTTATAAAAGAACAAGAACTAATAAGTAAATTATCTTTTGTTGTTTGAAGAGTTAGATCAATTGCTTCCCAACTTGTTCAAAGTCGATGAATATGGATAAAATAAAATGTTTCAGTGAAAAGGAGAAGAACTCGATTTTTGCAGAAAACGTTAACCTTTAAAAACTTATTTTATTTCATTATTTATTTGTTAAGACTTAAACTAAAATATGTAAACAGACTAAAAAGGTAGTGGATTATATTAACATAAAAGTTTATTATTAACAAAATAAGATAAGTAATCCAAACCACCACTAATTTAAAAAAAAAAATCGAACGACTGGCCCTTTTTTTAATTTTTTTTTCTTGTTTCTTTTTATGTACAAAAAGTGCATATTAAATACTAATATTATAAAATCCATGCATATCTATAGTTTATATATTAATATAGTATGAAAAACTCAAAATTACTAATTAATACATTTTTTTTCAAAGGCAAAAACTAAAGAACATATATGTAATTAGATTTATTTTAAAGAACCATATCTAAAATTCGGGATATTTAGTGGGTTGTTTGGGATGTTGTATGCCAAGCAAAGGAGAAGGGTGGTGTGGTGTTCAGGTGGCTGAAATCCTTTAATGTGGCGCTGCTAGCTAAGCAGCTCTAGAGATTACGACAGCGACTTGATTCTCTCTGCTCTATGATTTTTAAGGCCAAGTATTTCCCACATTCGGCCATTTTTTATGCGCAGTTATGTGGTAATCCGAGTTACCTATGGAGGAGTTTATGGGCTGCTCGTGATGTGGTGCATGATGGCACAATGTGGAGGGTTAGGGATGGTATAAAGATCCGTATTTGGGAAGATAGTTGGATACCATCACTGAATGCCCGAAGATCGTTGGTAGCTCTCACATCACCAAAACCAGTGCTGGTTCAGGAGATTATTAATACGAAAGGTACGAATTGGAATATGGAGTTGATTAAAACTTATTATGTGCCTTTTGATTGTATAGAAATTTCCAAAATTCGAATCAGTAATTCCAAATTTGGGGACGGCTTCTACTGGTGAGGTACGTCGCATGGTAGATTCACGATTAAATCGTGCTACTACCTACTTGAGCAACATCGAAGGGAGGGCAACCATACTTAACTCATCGAGCCAACTGGGTATGTGGAAGAATTTTTGGAAAATCAATGTTCCGCCCAAAGTGCAACATTTTACATGGCGTCTACTCAATGGCATTTTGCCTTGCTCGTCAGTGCTTAGAAGTCGAGGCATCAACGCGGAGGTTGCTTGTGTCGCGTGTTCAGCGAGTAAGGAGACTATTGTTGAAAAACCTTTCCACATGATTTTGATTTGACAAAATTATTAAGGTTAATCCAATGGTTAACAATTAAATTTAATTGTACTAATGTGTTTGTTCAATGTTGAGTAAGTTAAGTAATAAGAACAGGAATTGAACATCTATATTGAAAGCCAAAAGTCAGCAGACGCAAGTCACACAACAGAATCTGAGTAAGAATGCAACTCAGCTTTAAGAAAAGAAATGTCTTCACCGGAAAAGCTTGAAGGCGAAATCGCTAAGTCAAGCTGAGCAGTCGTCAGGTCAAAATCAATAATCCGTCAACTTGGAAGACAAGGTCAGAGCAAGATTCAGAAGACTCAGAAATCTGTCGGAAGGACCTTTTCGAGAAGCATGGACCATTTGATAAATTACTAAAAGACAAACCTGGCACAAGAAGACAAACGTGGCGTTAGAAGACAAACCTGGCTCCTGGCGAAAACAGAGGACATGATTGGCCTGCATCACTGACTGCTGACCAAGTGATGACGAAGAAGACCGTTTTTCCACAATGGCTATGTCGGGATTCAAATCATTGAAGCCTTAAGATTAATATAAAAAGGCCAATTCATCACTTGGATCAAATATATACAAGAGAAACAGACAGAAGCAAATCTTCACTAAGTCAAAATCCAAAATAGAAGCTATCTGAAAAGAAAAAGCAAAAGCAAGCTCTTACACCAAACTCCAATCATTGTGTAAAAGTCTAGATTGATTCAATCATCTAAAGTGTTCTTTGTTGTATTAAGAACAATTTCTTATCATTTGTAAAAGGTTAGAAAGGTGAAGCTGAGTACTCGGTTATAGTACTCAGTGGTAGAGAGAAGATGAGTACTCGGTTATAGTATTCAGTGGTAGATAGGATTGAGTAGACGAATAGAGGACGGTACTCTTGCATACTCAGTTGCTATTGTAAAAGGTTTGTGCTCTACCTTTAAAGAGTTCAGTAGAGGATTGAAAAAAGCTCGGAAGGATTCTGGGGACTAGACGTAGGCGGAGAGGCCGAACCATGATAAGTCTGCTGAGTAACTTCTAACCCTTTCTCTTGATATATATGTGTATGTGTTGCCTGCTTAAAATTACTCAGTAAATAATTTGTACAAGCTGAAGCTAAGTAATCTGAGTGTTGAGTTGGAAACTGACTTAAGTGTTACTTCCCAACTCACAACTGAAACAGCTCTAGTCAGTATCTGATTACAGCTGTCTCATACCACACTCAGCCTTGTTGACCTAAAACTGAGTTAAAATATCAAACATTCAATTAAATCAGCATTATTAAGAAAAAGTTACATTAGTTCCTAACCCCCCCCCCCTTGGAACTAATCCTATTACGTTACACGGGACCAACAAGTGGTATCAGAGCCTAACAACTCACTATTCAAGATAAAACTATCTTGAGCTGATCCTTGTAATGGCTGAGAATAGCACTCGTTTCCTTCCAGGAAATCAAACAACACAGATACTCCTTGAGGGATTATCTATTATTCGGCCTCCTCTGTTCTTTGGATCTAATTATACATTTTGGAAGAACATGATGAAAAACTTCATTCAGGCAACAAATATGATTGCATGGCTAGCTATAGTCCAAGGCCCTTTTGTTCCATATGAAACCATTGATGGTGTAAAAACTGTCAAAAGCGAGGCTAAGTGGTCAGAAGATGACCTTAAGAAATTACAAAATAATGCTTCGGCTATAAACATGCTTCACTGTGCTTTAGATGCTGCAGAATACAATAAGATTTCAGGTTGTGAATCAACACAAGGAATCTGGAAGAAGCTGGAGGTGACCTATGAAGGAACCAGCAAGGTCAAAGAGTCCAAAGTGAATCGACATATGCGGTTGTAGGAGCTGTTTGAGATGAATGATAATGAAGACATCTCTGAGATGAATGCAAGATTCACTAACATAATCAATGAGCTGAAGAGACTCAGCAAGAACTTCACTGAAGAAGAACAAGTGAAGAAGATTCTAAGAAGTCTCCCTAAAAGCTGGTAAGCAAAGAAAACAGTTGTTGAAGAAGCACATGATCTGACCACATATAAATATGATGAACTCATTGGATCTTTGCTAACCCGCGAGATTTCAATGAAGAAATTTGAAGTGAAAGAAAAGACTGAAGACAAGAAGCAAAAATCCCTTGTCATGAAAGCTGACTCAACTGATGCTGACTCATCAGATGATGAGGAAATGGCCATGTTCACCAGAAAGATGAAGAAGCTGTTTCGAAAGAATGACAAATACAGCAGAAGGTCATTCAAGAAAGGTGACAAGTACAAAGCTGAGTCTAGCGACAGCAGACACAAGAAAGACAGCTCAAAGCCCGTTACTTGCTTTGAATGCCATCAAGTTGGGCACATCAAATCAAGTTGTCCCATTCTGAAGAAAGAAAAGAAGAGCATTAGAAAGGCAATGGTGGCAACTTGGAGCGATAGCGATGAGACAACCTCGTCAGAAGCTGATGCCACTGAGTCAGCAAACATCTATTTCATGGCTGACAAATCTGCTGACACCTGCCACTCTGAGCAAGCTAACCTGTCTGGTGGGTCTGACCATGAGGAACACTCAACCGAGGTAACATCTCTACCTTTGCTCAGAAATGAAATGATAAATGCCCTGAGTGATCTCTATACACTTATCAAAAAGTGTAACAAGAAAATAAGAGCACTCAGCATGCGATGTGATGAGATTGAAGAGGTCAAACTCAGTGACCTTCGACATCTCCTCCAGGACAATACCAGGCAAGATGAAAATCTAAAAATCATGCATAGGTTTGTCTCTGAAGTCCAATCAGACTCTAAGAAGCTGAGAAAGGACATCATGTCCATACAGAACCAGCTGAGTTCATCAGCTAAGAAAAGGTTCTATTCAAAGACTGAGTATTCGGGTACTAGTCAGCAAAGACGGTACACTCAGCAGAACAGTCAGTGTGACTGTTGTGGAAAGAAAGGACACACTCTAAAAGTGTGTTGGTATGCTCAGCACCATCGTGCTGACCAAAAATGGAAATACCCCCAAAGGGAAGTTTATTGTGACTTTTGTGGGAAAGATGGCCACACTATAAATGTATGCCGTCACAAAATTAAATATGATGCATCACCTGTTGACTCTAACAAGCGAGGACCCAAAAAGACTTGGGTACCTAAAGATAACTAGTTACATTGCAGGTGAGCATGAGGTGTGCTGAGAAGTCAAAGCTATGGTACATTGACAGCGCATGCTCAAGGCATATGACTCGTGATGAAACTCAGTTCATCACACTTGTGCATAAACAAGGAGGAAATGTAAGTTTTGGAGATAACAAAAAGGGTAAGATAATAGGGTCATGTACCGTTGGTGATAATCCTACTATTGAGTCAGTCTCCCTAGTCAGGGGTCTTAAATATAACCTACTGAGTGTAGCTCAGCTGTGTGACAGCGGTAGAAAGGTTATATTTGATGCCACTGAGTGTAAAATACTCGAGGGAAAAACAAATGAGTTGATTTTAACTACCCCTCGTGTTGACAACGTTTTCATGCTAAACTTAGAAAAAAAGTTTTCAAAGAATATATGCTTAGTGTCAAAGGAAGATAATTCCTGACTATGGCATAGGAGACTTGGTCATGTAAGCATGGACCTCCTTGCCAAATTAGCAAGAAAGCAATTAGTTGAGGGATTACCCAAACTCAGGTTTGAGAAGGATCAATTGTGTAATGCTTGTCAGTAAGGTAAACAAACTAAAAAATCTTTTCAAAGTAAAAATGTAGTCTCAACCAAGCGTCCATTAGAGTTACTATACTTGGATCTTTTCGGACCAGTCCAGCCGTTGAGCTTGGGTGGTAAGAGATTTTCCTTAGTCATTGTAGATGACTTTTCTCGGTACACTTGGGTCATCCTACTGAGTAGCAAGGATGAAGCTTTTGAGATGTTCTCAACATTGGTTAGAAAACTTGAAAATGACAAAGACCTAAAACTTGCTCACATCCGAAGTGATAATGGCGGAGAATTCAAAAATCAACAATTTGATGAATTCTATGAAGTCAGCGACATTGACCATAATTTTTCTTCTCCTAGAACTCCTCAACAAAATGGGGTAGTTGAAAGGAAGAACAGAACCTTAGTTGAAATAGCTAGGACAATGCTAAGTGAGAATAGGCTTCCAAAGTATTTCTGGGGCGAAGCTATCAACACAGCTTGCTATATACTAAATAGGGCTCTAGTCAGACCTATACTTAAGAAAACCCCCTATAAACTTTAGAAAGGATGAAAACCCAATATTGGATATTTTCGTGCCTTTGGTTGCAAATGTTTTATTCTGAATACTAAAGACAACATTGCTAAGTTTGATTCAAAAGCTGATGAAGCTATCTTCTTAGGGTACTCAACAAACAGCAAAGCATATAGGGTGTTTAACAAACGAACTCAGGTCTTAGAAGAGACTGTACATATTGAGTTCGATGAAACTGACCCTGCAGGGAAGATAATTCAGCCTGCCGAAGATGACCCATGCTCAGCTTCCGCTGACCAAAATGGAGCCACTGAGTCACTACCTCAAGGGCTGACCAAAGGTAAAAACGAACCTCAAATTATCTTTGCTGACCAATATAATGCTGCAGGGTGTGTTAAAACACCTATCCCTGAAGACACTACACTACTAAAGGAGATCAAGGTTCCAAGAGGACACTCTGAAAGTAGCATTCTTGATGCCGCTGAGAACACCCTGATGACCAGAAATCAACTTAAGAGATATCTCAGCAACGTAGCCTTCGTGTCAGTTTTTGAACCAAGACACTTCTCAGAAGCTGAGAACGATGAATTCTGGGTAAATGTGATGCAAGAGGAGCTCAATCAATTCAAGAGAAATGAAATATGGGATTTAGTGCCTAAACCAAAGAACCAAAAGACCATAGGAACAAAATGGGTATTTCGCAATAAGCTAGATGAACAGGGAAACGTAGACAGGAACAAAGCCAGACTTGTAGCTCAAGGTTACAGTCAGCAGGAAGGTATTGACTATGGTGAGACCTTTTCCCCTGTAGCTAGATTAGAAGCTATAAGAATATTGTGTGCATATGCTAGCTTTATGAATTTTAAATTGTTCCAAATGGATGTCAAAAGTGCATTTCTTAATGGAGTTATAAATGAAGAGGTTTATGTTAGTCAGCCTCCAGGGTTTGAGGATCCAAAATTCCCAAACCATATTTATAAACTCAAAAAGGCTTTGTATGGCCTGAAGCAAGCACCACGTGCTTGGTACGAAAGGCTGACCAGCTTTCTGCTGACCAGAAATTATATTAGGGGAAAAGCTGACACAACCTTATTCATTAAGAAAAAGGGTAAAGATACCCTGCTGGCACAGATATATGTTGATGATATTATTTTCGGTGCTACTAATGAATCAATGCGCAAGGAATTTAGCAAGCAGATGCAAACTGAGTTTGAGATGTCAATGATGGGAGAACTCAACTTCTTCCTTGGACTTCAAATCAAACAAGGCAAGAATGGCATTTTCATCAGCCAGACCAAGTATGCCAAGGAGATATTAAAGAAATTTGATATGGAAAATTGTAAGCCAATATCTACCCCAATGGGTACTGACACTGTGCTTTGTGCTGATGAAAAAGGTAAGTCAGTAGACAGCAAATTATATCGAGGTATGATTGGCTCTCTACTCTATCTAACGGCAAGTAGGCCAGATATTCAGTACTCAGTATGTTATTGTGCAAGATATCAATCTGACCCTAAGGAATCTCATTACATAGCTATAAAAAGAATCCTTAGATATTTGCAAAGCTCAGTGAATGTAGGTTTATGGTATCCCAACACGAACGATTTCACACTCGTTGGATACATTGAGGCTGACTATGGACGAGACAAGCTTGAGCGGAAAAGCACTTCAGGAGGATGTCATTTCCTTGGAAGCTGTCTAGTGTCTTGGTTCAATAAGAAGCAGTCGTCAGTTGCCCTGTCAATAACTGAAGCTGAGTACATTGCTGTTGGAAGCTGTGTTGCACAAGTCATATGGATCAAGCAAAAGCTAGATGATTATGGAGTTCAAACGAAAACAATTGAAGTCAAATGTGACAACAAAAGTGTCATTGACTTATCAAAGAATCCAATCCAACACAGCAGAATGAAGTATGTCAGCATTAGGCATCACTTCATCAGAGATCATGTACTCAAAAGTGAGATCAAACTGACTTATGTTCCAACAGATGAACAGCTTGCAGATATCTTCACGAAGCCATTGGCTCGTGAGCAGTTCAGCATACTAAGGGAAGCTATCGTTATGTCTAATCCTCTTCAATAAATTTCTGAGTGAAATGAATGTTGAGTGATATGCCGAGTGATTATTACATGTTGAGTAACTGTCATATGCTGAGAAAATATGAATGCTATGAAATCACTATATGCTGAGTTGCTATATATATTGAGTGATTGCTAAATGCTGAGTTACTACACATCATAAGAACCCCTTCTACGCTAAAACTATACACTCAGAACCTTAAACGATTAGTATTCTAAATGCTGAGTAAAACAACCTGCGCAATTAATGCTTGCACGCGTATTTAAGTAGCTACCTAGGATGACGTAAGCATAATGATTAGCAAACCATGCGCCGAATCTGTCATTAATGTCAGAATTAAATGTCGTTGATTGATTCGAGAACGAACCGCCATTTTGACCTATCAGATCAACACGCTCCGGCTATAAATAGTGGACGATTTCCCACTAATCCCTCTTTACGCTTGAAACATTTCGCACTCGATCTCTCTCTCTCTCAAAATTCAAATCTTCCGCACTTCTCAAGAATCCCTCAAGAACATCATGTCTAACGATTCCCAGAACATCTACGGTGAGCAATACGATGACAACCGCTCCGACATTAATCCTCCTTCTCCGGCTGAGCAAGAATATCACGAGACTTCCTCAGAGTCTCAAGAACAAACCTATGGTCAGCTTGACCAACCTATGGATGAGGTCAGCATCCTCGGTGAGAACCCTCGAACTGACCGATCTACTCCATTGAAGAAGAAGAAGGAAAAGAAGAACAGGAAACCCAAGGAAAGAAAATTCTTTCCAGTCTTTAGCAGTGTCAAGAACATAAACGTCTATCATTCCCGATGGTTTTCTAGAAGCTGAGAAACCCTTCTGCGACTGGATCTCAAAGAATGGATGGACTACCCTCTTCTCTCTTCCCGGAACAACCTGCCCACAACTAGTGAAGGAATTTTACACAAACCTTAAGGTAGCCGACGATGACGATGACTATATGGCTACTAAAGTCAAAAATAAAGAGATCACCATCACCCCTTCTTATCTCGCCATACTACTAGATCTGAAAAAAGAAGGTGCAGAACTACGATGCACAAATGATTATAAGCGGGTTGAGTACAAAGTTGAGTTCTGTAAACCCAAGAACCACACAAGTGAAGTCTCCAGTACCAATTTGGGTCAGCCTAAAAAACAAGCACACTACATCCTGACCAACTACCTCTTTCCCAAGGTCAACGCATCCTCCTCAGCCTCAAACTTTGAGCAATGCTTCATCTGGCACATGCTGAACTACAAGCCGCTCAACATGCCTGTCTTTCTCATTGGGGATTTTCAACGCAGCACCGGGATCCTCAGGATGGGTTCTCTCATCACCAAAATCCTTCAGGATCACAAGGTCAGCCTAAAGGGGGAGATATATGTAATAGGCACTGAGATCACCTCAGCAATCCTGTTTGGGCTAGCTCGCAGCCTTCAGTTCAAACCTAAGAAAGGAAAGGAGGCTATGGTTGAAGAAGCGCCTGCTGAGTTGCCTCAGAAAGGAAAGGGAGTTGTGGTTGAAGAAGCACCTGCTGAGCGATCAACGAAGGAAAAAAAGAGGAAAACTGACCCATCCTCAACACCGACAACCAAAGACATTAATTGAACTGTAAAGAAGATCAGGCTGACGGTAAGGGAGAAGAAAGCTGCTCCTGCTGAGCCAGCTCAAAAGAAACCAGAGTCAGCTGACAGATAGAAGAAGCGAGCTGAGCCTGAGGAAGAAAGTGAGGAGATACTTGAGCAGCCTCTAAAGAGGAAGAAAACCTCTGGGATGACACCATTAGATGTTGCCCCACTTGATTTTGTGATCTCAAAGGATTCAAATTTCTTGTGAAGTCAGAAAATCGACTTGGAAAAGACTCCTCAGGAGGAAGAGCATGGTTGCACTAATGAACAGCCTGGAGCTGATAAGATGCATGCTGTTGAGGAAAGTAACACAGCTGCTGCTGAGCAAGTTGATGAGCAAGGAGCTGAGTCTCCAGTGAAGGACAAGGTTGTGGAGAACCTTTATACTGACTTTGGACTCAACTCCTCTCCTGAGTCCCCAGAACCTATCTCTGTTGTCCCTTCTCCTCCAACCAAAAATAATAAGGGAAGCACTAAAAACCGGTTCAAGCGGAAGGCACAGAAGCCTAACTTCATAGATATCTTGGATGATGCTCCGCTAAGGGACCCCATCACTGACCTGACTGGGCTTGAATTCAACTTCTTCACCACTATCACCGAGCCCACTCCAAGTCAAGTGAAGGAAAAGCAAGCCTCTATTTCTCAAACTGAGGAACAAGCCGACCCAAAAGCTCCTAAGGGTCAAGTTTTTTCCGACACCACTGCTCCACCCTTAACTGAGCAAGTGCTCGAAGTTCCAGCTGCTCAACACACCGAGTTAGCAAAGGAAAATCCTCCTGCTAAAGACAGTTCTGAGTTGCCTCAACCTCCATATTCAACTCAACTCGAGACTGACCCTGAGCAAGTAAATACTGCTGAACAAACACTTCCATCTTCTACTGAGCAGTTAGTAAGCCAGTCAGCTCCTGCAGGTGGCCTCAATAACAAGGATGCAGCTGCTGATCAAGCTGGCACCTCTACTTCTGGGCAGCACCAAAATTCTCTAACACCTGCTGCTCTAGAAAACGGCCCCTGAGCATAACACTGATGATCCCTACACTTAATTGGATGCTTCTAAGTCTGGAAGAAGAATCATCCACTCAGCTCATGCTCTACTCTAAGAGATACATCAGTCTCAAGCCGATGCTGCTGGGACTACTCTTAGACATGAATTTGACTACAAATTAACATGTTATTTATAAAGAATTAAGGGTGTTTTTAGGGTTAAAATACAAGAAAGAAGATCTTATAAGTGTTTTTATACAGATAAGTAAAGATTAAGTCGAACTGACTGGAAGCAGCATGTTTCGTGCATACCTTGAAGAGTTGAGCCTTCTTTGATCCAGTGGTCTAACGCTACAAATTCTGATGACGGATAGCGACAGGACAGAAAGCAGGTGCGACAGGCAGGAAAGGCGGAACAGAGCAGTTCAAAAGTAGCAAGATGACATGAAAGTTCGACCCTTGAGTGTTCAAGGGTCAAAAGGATCTTAACCACTTTTAGCATTCTAGGATTTGTGAACAATTTACTTGGTTTTGTAATATTTGCTCGGATACTTTATGTACCGTGTTGACCTTTTCTTTTCCCTTAAATAGACGTAGTGGGGGAAAGGAAAAGGGTGATCTTTTGTTGAACTGAAAAATAGACGTTTTTGGTAGAGAGAAGAGCTCTCGAGGAAGATGACTTCATTAATGGAGCTCTGTAGAATGGAAGCAGACTATTCACTCGGCAGTATGAGTGAGTAGTCATTTTGAATAGGTTCGGCCAGTTAGCGCCGGTTATGTAAGTTTTCCAATCTCTATTTATGAATGAATGTTGTTAATTTATGAAGTGTTTGATAAAGCTTTGTATTCTATTGCTTATGCATGTATGCTAGTGTTAGATGAATGATAGGGAACTGCTTTCATCTTCACCGAACTGTTTATCAAACATCCAACCCCAAAGTAGAGATGTTAGGTGGTTGTATCAAGGGTTTTCTTTATGGAAATGTTGTTTCAGTCGTAATGCAAGAAAGAACCAACCTTAGGGACGCTTATGGTTGTAGTAAGTCTTATAATCTTAAGAACACACGAGAGTTGACTTAAGTGAGCATTAAAGCAGAGACCTTGACTTCACTTTGCGTCATTTATGAATAAATAGGGTGTTTAGGAACTTAAGGTGACCTGTTCCGCTGTGCCTGGCCTGTTCTACCTTCTTATAATTATCAAGTAATCGTTTTTATAAGTTAAAACATTGACTTTGTCACTTATTCACAATATCTCTCAAACTAAAGAAAGTCACACACCATAAACACCATGTTCTGCAACGTTTTTCTAGTAAAATTTAGTCATCAATCCCTGTGGAGACGATACTCGACTTATCACTTTATTACTTGTATCTAGTGCACTTGCTAGAGTCTATTCGGAAGACAACAACTACTCCTGCTGAGCCAACTCAACTTTCATCCATCACGCAACTTTTGACCGAACTCAAAGGTCTTAAGGAGCTGATGAGTGTTATGACCTCCCTGGTCTCTTAGCAGCCCAAGCAAGAATTTATGGTCAAGCTGGTGGAACTTCAGCTAATGATGGTAAATCACATGGACTCAGTCGAAGGGAAAATCAATGCCCTATCTGCCGTGAACTCATCATCCGCAACTTCTGCTGAAGTCACTCAGCATTTCACCCAGCTGACCGCTGAGCTAACCGGAGCTCGTGAACTTATCTCCTCCACTTCTCAATGCTCCATCAAACAAATTGGTGAGGCTATACACCTACTCAACCTGAGCAAAGAAGAAATGGACACTGACCAGGTAAAGACCAATGACATTCTGCACTGCACCCGATCAACTCTTGCGCATGTTCGGCACATCAACGCTCAACTTCATACAAACGATGCTTCGATGCTCAGAATGTACTATCAATCATATGCAAGGATGACCAACTCCACCACTTGGATTGGGAAGTCACTTGAGTTTTTACTCAGTATGCTCAGCGCTCATATCAAGATCCCCGCATCAAGTATGGCAGATGGCATGCAGGTCTTTACGGGTCTTAAAGAAAGTATAAGTCAAATGCAACAGTACTCCACCATACTGACTCGTGCTGTTCAAAAGGGGCAATTCTATGCTTCTGCCCCTCAGCCTAGAGATGCTGGCAAAACGGGAAAGAAAGATAACTAGCCAGCTCAAGGAACTCAGAATCTAACTCAGTAGAAGCCTCCTGGCTCAACTTCTGCTAATCCGGGCAACCAAACTCAGCAATAAAGAACAGCCAAGCCCAGCCAGCAAACCAAAACCAAAACTAATCAATTTCAAGTCAATATCAAGAAGTAGAACTAGAACTAGACTTAGCTTGAAACTTGTATTTTGTATCTGGCATGTTTTTTGTTAAGCTGACCATCTATATACAAGCATCTATTCTACAAATTGTCTTTATATATGTGATGCTTATATGTTGTGTTTATGTGCTGACCTTTCTCATATGACTACCCATTGAACAACAATCAATTAAAACTTGTGAACATAGAAATTAACCAAGTAAAATATACTCAGCGTACTTCAACTCTGATACCAAAACTTAACTAAGTATCAAAATTGAGTAATGACAAAATGTTCCAAGTATTGACCTACTTCTGAAGCTGACCTTAGACTCATTTCAATTAAATCTTAGAAGGTTTAGAATTGAACTAAGTCAGTGGATTCAAACCTTGGGTTCTCTCGATTAGATCTTAGAAGGTTTAGAGTTAAACTAAGTCAGTAGATCCAACCCTTACGGGGGAGTATTTTCAGGAGAATAGAAAAAGTCAACTATCATGGGGGAGCTCAACACTGAGTTCCTTACTAAATACTTTTGCCAACATCAAAATGGGGGAGTTTGTTGAAACACCTTTCCACATGATTTTGATTTGACAAAATTATTAAGGTTAATCCCATGGTTAACAATTAAATTTAAGTGCTTTGATTTAATTGTATTAATGTGTTTGTTCAATGTTGAGTAAGTTAAGTAATAAGAACAGGAATTGAACATCTATAATTGAAAGCCAAAGTCAGTAGACGCAAGTCACACAACAGAAGCTGAGTAAGAATGCAACTCAGCTTTAAGAAAAGAAATGTCTTCACCGAAAAAGCTTGAAGGCGAAATCGCTAAGTCAAGCTGAGCAGTCGTCAGGTCAGCATCAATAATCCGTCAACTTGGAAGACAAGGTCAGAGCAAGATTCAGAAGACTCGAAAATCTGTTGGAAGGACCTTTTCGAGAAGCATGGACCATTTGATAAATTACTAAAAGACAAACCTGGCACAAGAAGACAAACCTGGCGTTAGAAGACAAACCTGGCTCCTGGCGAAAACAAAGGACAGGATTGGCCTGCAGCACTGACTGTTGACCAAATGATGACGAAGAAGACCGTTTTCCCACAACGGCTATGTCGGGATTCAAATCATTGAAGCCTCAAGATTACTATAAAAAGGCCAATTCATCACTTGGATCAAATATATACAAGAGAAACAGACAGAAGCAAATCTTCACTAAGTCAAAATCCAAAATAGAAGCTGTCTAAAAAGAAAAAGCAAAAGCAAGGTCTTACACCAAACTCCAATCATTGTGTAAAAGTCTAGATTGATTCAGTCATCTAAAGTGTTCTTTGTTGTATTAAGAACAATTTCTTATCATTTGTAAAAGGTTAGAAAGGTGAAGCTGAGTACTCGGTTATAGTATTCAGTGGTAGATAGGATTGAGTAGATTAATAAAGGTCGGTACTCTTGCATACTCAGTTGCTATTGTAAAAGGTTTGTGCTCTACCTTTAAAGAGTTCAGTAGAGGCTTGAAAAAAGCTCAGAAGGATTCCAAGGACTGGACGTAGGCGGAGAGGCCGAACCAGGATAAGTCTGATGAGTAATTTCTAACCCTTTCTCTTGATATATATGTGTATGTGTTGCCTGCTTAAAATTACTCAGTAAATAATCTGTACAAGCTGAAGCTGAGTAATATGAGTGCTGAGTTGGAAACTGACTTAAGTGTTACTTCCCAACTCACAACTGAAATAGCTCTAGTCAGTATCTGATTACAGCTGTCTCACACCACACTCAGCCTTGCTGACCTAAAACTGAGTTAAAATATCAAACATTCAATTAAGTCAGCATTATTAAGAAAAAGTTACATTAGTTCCTAACCCCCCCTTGGAACTAATCCTATTACGTTACACGGGACAAACAACTATGCTTCATGTTTTTCTCTATTATCCGGTGGCGAAGAACGTGTGGAAGGCTGCGGGATTAACTATTCGCTAGGACAAGATCAACTCGCTCAACTTTATGGATTGGTTACATGACTGCTGGGAACAGGCTAGCAGAGAAGAATGCGAGTTCGAAATTATTTTGCTTTGGTGGTTGTGTTTCAACTGAAACTTGCTCATACATGAAGGGGAGAACCTGAAGACTGAAGTATTACTGTCGAAGGCACGACTCTTCCACTTGGAATGGTCAAACCGTAATGTGGAGACAGAACCTATGGGTCTAAGCAACTTACCTCTTGAGGCTTACAAGGTGCGGCATCCTCCTCCCGATGGTATCACAAAATTCAACTGTGATGCCACATGTGAGGATAATGGCCTATCCGCAAGCATCAAGGTGGTAGCTCGAAACGCACAGGCTCATGTAATCATGTCATCAGGTATTCCGCTATTACCGTGTCTCTCAGTGGAGGCCAATGAGCTTCATACCATCAAAGAATGCCTACACATAGCCTAGAACAGTAATTTTCAAGACATTTTGATTGAATCGGATGCAAAAATCGTAGTTGATGCTCTCACAAGAGGACCCATTCCGGAATCTGCTCTCCACTTCCTATACTTGGATGTTTTATGCTTAGCAGAAATATTCAGGTCTTGCTCTTTTACTTTCATTAGTAAGGAGGGGAATCGGGTAGCACATAGTTTGGCTAAGTGGGTAAGCGACTTCTAGAGTCCTATGATATTACACGACGATTGTCTGAATATTGTATGGCCTTTGATTTGTAACGATGCTTTCAGACATTAATATATGGAATTTTCCTCAAAAAAAAAAAAACTAAATACGATAATAATATTTTGGGTAAATATCACTCATGATCATTCATATTTTCCCTCTAACATGATGGTCATTCAACTTTTAAACCACATATAAAAGTTATTCAATTTTTTCTTTGACTAAAATAAAAGTTGTTAATCTTTTGACTGCTACAATAACAAACATTCTAAGCAACCAAAATTCTTGAATTTTTTTGTTCTGACTTTTAAGATTATTTAGGTGTTATTTAGTTATTAGAGAAAAATCTATAAAATGGTGACTTAGAAAACAAAAAACGTTGTTCTAGATGAAATGTTATTATAAAAAACTTTAGTTTTTAAACTTTTCCATTTTGAGACTGTCTTTTGAAATCGTTTAATTTCACAAGGGATTTTTATATTTAAAAGACAAAGTTGAGCAACTGTTGTGTTCAATTTTAAACTGCAATTGATCCATGAACTTCATAACGTTATAACTAACTCCTCAACTTGATTATTTGAAATAAATAACCTTAAACGTTGCAGCGCGTGATTGGAAGCACATGATAGTAGGGGTTAGTTGTAACTTTTTGAAATTCCAATCACATGCACGTGATATTTGATTGGGTTAATTGTAACGTTTTGAAGTTCAGAGGTCAATTGCAATTTTTGACAATTTGAGAAGACGGATGATGTATTAAACCAAACGAATAAGATGAAAGTGAGTAGTATTATGTAAGGCTGATTAAAACAATTGTAAAAAATAACACTTGAATTTAAAAAGTTTAAATGTTGTTACACATTATTTTTACCTAGAGTAAAAGTTAATGATGGAAGTTTTCAAAATCCAACCAAACCCAACTTATTACAAGTTATAGGACAATTATTGACTCTTACTTGTAATAATTTTTACAAAATCATCAATATTAGAGATTTTGTGCTCATTGTCATGATGTTGTATCATGAGCAGAGTAGATATGTAATTAATGTTGATTATGGTTGTAGGTAGCACCCATGCAATATTTGTAACAGACCACTCTCTGATTTTGATGTACATACATATTTGTCTATACCCAGCTAATGATATCCATGCACTGGACCAACTAAATAATTTAATCACTAATGTAATAAAATAGGTTTATGGTTTTTAGGAAATATTAATTTAGGCTCTATCTTTAAAATAGTATTAATATAGGCTTAACATTTTAAAAAGAGTACCGATTTAGGTCTTGATAGCGAAATATGATACATCATCATTCATATTACTTCGTTAATTTTTTATTTCTCTCTCCGTGTACAATTGACAAAACTTAACGGAGTAATATAAGTGATGTGTCACGTTTCATTGTCGAGATCTAAATTTGTATTCTTTTTTAAACGTTAAGTATATGTTAGTGTTATTTTATACATTGAATCTAAATTGTTACTTCCCTAAAAACCATTAACCTATTTTAATACTTTATCCCAAAATACTAACATATGTATTAATTAATTAATATTTTTAATTATTTATTTACACAAAAATTTAGACTATAAAATATAAAACTTAAAATTTAAAATATGTGCCGTGTCATCAAATTATTAAGAATAGACCTACCAACTTTTATGATAAAACCTCAATAAAGATTAATAATAAAGCGATCAATCCTTTACAACATTTCCAACAATCTCTTAATTGGGTTTCTAAGTTAAAATTTGAGGAGGGAGAATTAAACACCAACTACAACAGTCTGCTAGTGACTCCTCAAATCACTAACGGGTGTTTGTTAGAAGAAATATAGGAGGTGTGATATGGATAAAAAAAACACGATATAAATTATATCACGTGTTTGTTTGGGAGATAGAAGAGTGAGATAAAGCCCACTAAAGTTATACCTAGAGGGGGGGTGATATAAGACATAGGGATAACTTATTTAGATGGAAAAGTCTAATTTGTCTCTTAAATTTTATTATGTATTCCATTTGTTGTGTTTTAAAAATTTAGTAGGGTGTTCTAAATATTTTTCAAGTTAATTTTAATATTTGAACTTTTAAAAACCTAAGTTTGTCTATTTATTATTGTAGTATCAATAACGAATAAAACTAATTAAATTTAATCTACCATCTTAAATATATTAGTTATTCCATTTTTTGTGTTTTGAAAATTTAATACAGTGTTCCAAGTATTTTTCAAGTTATTTCATTTTTGTAATTTGAAAATTTAATACATTATTCCAAGTATTTCTCAAGTTATTCCATTTTTTGTATTTTGAAAATTTAATACAGTGTTCCAAGTATTTCTTAAGTTATTCCATTTTTTGTATTTTGAAAATTTAATACAGTGTTCTAAGTATTTTTCAAGTTATTTGAAGGATTTGAAGCGGAAGCATGTTGGTATTTAGGAACGAATTTCAAAAAATTTCCCTAAACAAACAATCAGTGTGATCCAATCACTCTGATAAACAGTCAAACATCTGATGTCTGACATCAAATCCTTAACCAAAATCATTAAGTTCTTTAATAATCAAATTGATATTTATACTACGAGATCGGAATAAATACATCTTCTAGATTCCAATCAGGTATTAAAGCTTCTCTAGTGGTGAAGCCTCTAGTCAGTCCACTAAGTCGATTAGATCAAGCTTTGAAGAAATTAATTAATCTTGCTCAAAATCGAAAACTGATCTTGTATATGATTTTTCTGAACCAGAAAAATCGTATCTCTGTTATTGTATATCTCCGTATACATATATATCAAAAGATATATATGTATATTTTTATTTTAATACAGTGTTCCACGTATTTCTCAAATTACGTTGATAGATTAAATTTAATTAATTCCAGTCCACGTTGATGCTACAATAATATATACTTTCTATTTAAATTTGGATAGAGGTACGTACTATAGTAAAATGAATCATTTTATACTATAAAAAAAATGAATCATTTTATATCTATCTTTATCCTACATATCAAACATGGGATCGTAAATATTCCTATCTTATTTTTATTTTTATCTCTATCTTTATCTCAACCTTTATTCCTATATCTATTCTCTTAGAATACCAAACGCCTTGTAATAGCCTCTACATCTTCTCTATTATTGAGGAGCCTTTCTCCACATGTAGTGTTCTCTTTATTTCATTTTTTTTAACTAATAATGTATTATTGAGAAATCTCTCTCTTAGTACTGTAAAATATAATATTAATACTTTTACTATTAGTAAAAATGAGAAATTTTATTATAGATTTGAAATAATGTTGGTCCCTCAACTCAAATGATGTCACAACGGTTGAAATGATGTCAATGGGAAAGGATATTGTAGCCAACCCATTGTTAAAAAAAAAATTGTCAGTAACAACCCAATTAGTTTGTTGAAGTTGTTTGAAAATAATAAATAATATATCTGCTGAGCAGCAGTATTTAAGGGCTCATTCCACACGAAATTCAAACATAACAAACACAAAATTCAGCTCTTTTCTCTTCTCTTCTCTTCTCTTCTCATAGTTTGTTAGGTTTCAGTTTGATGGCGTCAACTCCTACTCCTGTAAAAGTAACAGAGGTCTATCAAGTAACTCCTCCTGAGTCAGCTTCCGAGTTAACTCTCTCCCTCACTTTCTTCGACACTTTGTGGTTCAAATTCCACCCAGTTGAACGCATCTTCTTCTATCAACTCACCGCCGATTCTTCTTTCTTCTACTCCTCCATCATTCCTCAACTCAAACACACTCTCTCTCTCACTCTCCTCCATTTCCGACTTCTCGCCGGTAACCTCATTTGGCCCTCGGATTCTCCCAAACCAGTCATTCTCTACACCTCAAACGACGCTGTTTCCTTCACCGTTGCAGAATCTGACGCCGACTTTCACCTTCTCTCCGGCGCTACAATCCATGAAGCCGCCGATTCACATCATTACATTCCGGAACTATCCGTATCCGAGACAAAAGCTGCTATCGTTTCCTTTCAAATTACATTGTTTCCTAACAAAGGATTTTCAATCGGTGTTTCTTCTCACCACGCCATTTCCGATGGGAAAAGCATCATCATGTTCCTTAAAGCTTGGGCTCATATAAGTAAACATAACACAAGTTTACTACCACCGGAGCTAACTCCGTTTCTCGACCGGACAATCATTCAAGACCCGGAAGGGATAGATATGGTTTACTTGAACGACTGGATAACCCTAGCTGCGAAGATGGGTACCGATTCGAACCCGACAAGCTTGAAACTTATCCCAATTACTCCACCGTCGGACATCAAATTAGTCCGGGGAACATTCCGGTTATCCGGCGAGGATGTGAAGAAACTCAGGGAGAAGGTAATTTCTGCAATTGGAGAAGGAAATTACTCAACTTTTGTGCTTACTTATGCTTATGTAGCAATCAACATGGTTAAAAGCAAAGGGATAGAAAGAAACATGAAATTGGGAATAGGATTCATGGCAGATTGTAGATCAAGATTAAATCCTCCGGTACTGGATAATTATTTTGGGAACTGTGTTATTCCTCATGGTCTGCAAACAGAAGCAGGATTGGTGATGGAAGAAGATGGATTTGTGTTTCTGGTTGGAAAGTTGAAAGAGACAATGAAAAAAATAGAGAAAGGAGTGATGGATGGTGCAAAAGATATACTCAGTGATTACCTCAAGGCGGAGCCGGATTTAATGGAGACAATTGGGGTTGCCGGAGGAAATCGATTTGGGGTTTACGGGACTGATTTTGGATGGGGAAGACCGGAGATGGTTGAGGTTACGTCTGTAGATAGGACTGGAGCTTTTTCTATGGCTGAAACTAAACATGGGAATGGAGTTGAGATTGGTCTGGCTATGGCTCAGAATCAGATGGAGATTTTTTCTTCTCTTTTTATTAATGGCCTTAAGTAGAATGAATTGTTTTTTCTAGTTTTTGTTTTTTGAAGGTTGAATTGAGATGTTTAATAATGTTGGATTGATACTTCCAATAGTATTGTTGTTTTATGTCATCCATTCTTTTCTTTTAATTTCAACCACCGATATGTACATTGCGGAGGTTACACAAACCTCATGTTCAGAAATGGACAAATATCAATTATGTAATTGCTGGTTTTTATTGGGAAAGATGAGTAGATAGGCATATTTGTTCTAACCAAAAAAAAAAAGATACGCATATTTGTTGTTAGAGCCTATAAGATGATAAATTTTCCTATAGATGCTAGTATACAATATATAAATACTAGATGAAGAACATTATTTCTTTCAAATAGTTAGGTTATTTTCCAAATAGTGTTGGTTAACTAATGCGGTAGAAATTATGGTAAGTTTTAAAGTGTCGAATTTTTAGGTTTCTCGTTTGTTGATTTTTGACCAAATTTGATCGTTTAGGGTTTCAAAAGCGTGAATTAATATTATTTTTGAATTAATTTGTATTTTTCTTTTTAGTTTTCCTTTTCTAATTATGATTTTATTTTTTTTATTTTTTTTTTTTCGAAACATGATTTTATTCTCCTATTCCTTTTATGATTCTAATTTAGTATTTTGCCTATTTCAAGGCTTGTTGTCATTGTAAGGAGACAAGTTAGGAATTAATGAAATTGATATTTTCGAATTACCAAAGTTCTTGAGAATCTTGAAGGGTTCTATTAGGATATTTGTGCGACAAATCAACTAATAGCTATGAAATATGTTATTATTATTCCTATATCTCCGGTATTCGTAGAATCAACAGGTTTATAGATTCCTAGCTTTCTGGCGTTCAACCGAATCAACAGATTGTTAGCAAATCTAATTAATTTTGTTGCGTCAGTTGGTATCATGCCACCAATCAACGGGAAGAAATTCAACAACTTAAACAACGATTTAAAAATCGGTTCGAATAGTTCGAGAATATGATGGAGGGAATGACTCAATGAATGGAGGAACTATTGACCGCACAAAAACATCACCAATGTAATAGTAGGACAAATCAACGATTCATTGATTCTGGTTCCAGTGAGGAAAATCCATCTGGTAGGAGACAAGAGACGAACGAAAATAGCTAGTGGGAGATGGGTTTGCAAATTGAACTCCTTGAGTTTTCAAGTAGTCTACAACATGAGGAATTTTTGGATTGGCCGACTGCTGTTGAGGAAGTCCTAGAGTTCAATGGGGTTCTGATACATAAGTGTGTGCCCTTAGTTGCTAGTCGCCTCCGGAATAAGGCAACAACCGAAGTTGTCAAGGAGCAAATTTGGCAAAGAAAAGATCGTGGCTTAAGAGAAGATGAACAAATATATGCGGGCAAAATGCCTTCCTTACAATTATCAGCGGATCATGTAGCAACTCTTGTAGAATCTAAGGCAAAGGTCTAAAACTATCTTTAATTATACAACTGGATTTTATCAATTGTTAGCCTGTAATAAGATTCATTAAACAGAGGATGAGTTGGTATCAGAGCTAAACATAGATCAACAATTCACAAATAAGTTTGGAAAGATGAATCATTGAATGGTTGAACTGTTTAAAGATGAGAGTGGAAGAGGAAGACGTGTTTATTAGTCCAAAACTTGTTTCAATGAGGAGATCGGTGATGACAGGGCAAAAGAGTGGATCGAATATGGTGAACTGATTTTTTTATCAGGAAAGTGTGGATGAAGAAGTGGTGCATGAAACTAAGGTAGTATATGACTTAAACGGGAAAATGGTAGACGAATAGGTTGAGATTCCTATCAAGAAGCGGCGTCATTATATGTGGATGGGGTTTTCTGCACGTAACTATAAAAAGTTGTCTGCCAAGAAGCTTATGCCGGTCGAAATCATTGAGAATGTGATTCCTCAAATGATGAAAATTCGAGGATAAATTTTGTTCACTTAGGGAGAATGATATGGTCTAAGATCGAGCAATTCAGTAAATTTTGCCAAGTTTTACACTACTAGAAAATAGCTGATCTCTGACAGAAATTTCCGTCAGAAATGAAACCATTTTCGTCAGAAAACATGTGTAATGCGAACGTAAGAGATTCAGCTGATGCAAAACTTCTCTCACATTTCTACGGACGGATTCATCTGACATTTGAGTGACAGAACTACGCCAGCATCTCAGTCAAAATTTCTGATGAAAAATACATCATTAGCGTTGACGTTTTATTATGACGTGATTCCATCACAATATCTGACGGATGGCTGAAAGACGGATAAAAACGTCAGAAGTATTTATCCATCGTAAATCTCTTCACTGACGGAAATATCCATCAAAACACACCAAATAAAATCAGCCAAATATTCCGTCAAGAACTATGATTTCTGATGGCATTCCGTCAGAATGTATGTATTTTTTTTAATTATATATATATACTAAAATACAAGTAGATGAAATATCAATATAATTCCAAAACCATAATAATAATTATAAAATTGATCTAATTAATTAGATAATATTACTAATCTAAAATGTTATTAGATCCTATATAAAAACATATTCAAAAGATGCACCATTTATGACTACCAAAATACAATTGGTGGTGCAAACTTAACCTAATTAGTTACATAATGGTGTCTAAAAAAGTTCTTAGATCCATGCATATAATGTCCAAAAATGCACCATGCACATTAAAAAATAGCTGATGGTGCCCCTTTAAAACTAAAAGCAATGGCTGATAACTAGCGACTGATCCATAGCAGTGCTAAAACCTTTAAAAAAATGAATTCAACTGTTAGATCAATGAGATTGTAAACATGGCATAAAAGAGTCATGATAAGGCAGAAATCACCCTGCAACAAAATAAATAACATCATAACTCTATTATGTGGATGAGTTTTAAGTTCTCTAAAGTCGTGCAATACATTCCCACCACAGTTCAATTACTACATATGCAGAAAAATTCCCACCATAGTTCATTTGCATCTTAACAAATAAACTACACGTGTTGTCTATGTTCCTAAATCTCCCTCTAACATATAAACTACATGTGTTGTCATCAATTCATAAACATATCAAAACTTATAACCCCTTATCCAACACCAATCTGCAACAAATAAAGAAAAGAAGACACAGGATCAGCAAAACTAAAAATAGCATATAGAACATTTATAAATGGTTTAAAGCCTAATCTAAGTTACATTTGATGTCCGATTGTGAAATAGCAATCAATGGTTAGAGTAAATTATATCAATGACTTTTCATGACAATCAATGGTTAGAATAATCAATGTTTCAAATGCATAAGTACTAGATTATTGCAGATGGTTGCAACTCAGATTGATTGATTTATTATGTATCTCATAAATCAATTAAGTCAAAGTTGAATCTCTTTGTAGCTTCACATGTTAAGCACAACAATTTCAGTCTAAGATTTAAAACAACTCTAGGCAACATTTAAAACCACCAAACCGTTGAAGATTCAGGCAAAAGTCTAAACAGTTAGAACTCTCTAACAAGTAGTAAAAAATGATCTAACATTTAAAACCATGCACATATTGAGATTTCATATGATAAATTATATATATATATATATATATATATATATATATATATATATATATATATATACCTCTCCCTATTGAGATTGTGGTCCAGGATGTGATCCATTGGATGTTGTGTATCCATACGCAATAGCTCCATCTCAGCTCTCAAAGCTCTAATCAATCCCACCAAGGCGTGAAGATGAGACTCACGCCCATCCGCACGTAACTGGTCTGCTTCACGACCAACTACAAGATTTTGCATTTCACGCTCCAATCGTGTCACTTGTTCAGCCATTTGTGGCATTTGAAGTACAGTTGAAGTAGGTGAGAATGGTATACCAGCTGTAGACTGAGGCTGAGAAACATAAAAACCTGATCCATCTCCTAGCTAAAAATGAAAGATAAAATGTAGTTCACACATCATCAATATATATATATATATATATCAGTTATCACCCAAATAGTTCAGATATCACCAAATATATACATATAAGTTTCTTGTAACAAATAAGCACTTAGAGCTACAAATGAAAGATAAAATACAAAATCAAATACAGTATATTCACAAAAACAATTAGGGGGTCAAACACAGGATATTCAGGAGTTCTGCACAAGGGAAAAACAATTAATTAGAGATGTCAAACACGGGATATTCATGAGTCCTACACATATTTTCAGCTATATAATTGATACTTCATCACTATACATCATATACAAAATATCTACATCAGTTTCACAAATGCCATTAATAAACAAGCTTGAGAGGACCCGTGAGAAGTTCTTATTGAAAGCATATCCAAATAAATATCTTTTTTTGGTGCATTGAAGGAATAAAAGAAATCACATTAAGACATCACTTATATCTAAAAACTTGTTTATTAATAATCATGGTTTGTAAATAGTGAGGACATAATGCAATTGAAAGGAAAAGAATATGAAGAAACTTTCTAAAAACCATGAATATTATTGAGAGGCTGAAAGTTCTTGATTTGAACTTAACCCACCACCAATATTATTGCCATGATGAGATACAAATATACTGGCAACTTCTGTAGATATATATTTACTATAAAAATCATTAAAAAAAATCTGTTTCTACGTTTTTAATCTAGAGCAATCTAGATAATAGTAAATAGAGTAATTTTGGACACTCTTGCCTATACCTGAAGATGGAAACAACACGAGAATATCTAACACACTCAGACTGCCGAAAAGAACCCCTTAAAATTGATACACGTTGAGGAAGTTTTTTTAGTGTTTCTTAAAATTCTTGAAAAGGTATATTTACTGTTCTGAATATAGATGCAAATTAAGATTCTGTGCCTTTTTACTAATAAGAATTTATCCCAACAAAATTCCTAATCACATACTGCCAAAAAGAAAAGTCGCATCCGATCCACCCCAATTCATATAATATAAGAAAAGCTTCATATCATATCATGAACAATATAGGTCTTTAAAAATGATGACAGAGCAGGAGTACAACAAAATATAATATGAAAACATGAGAAGATAAACTCAAAACCATTTGGATCTAACATAGCAACTTATAGTTTAACGCTAACCTTTTAGTGGAGGAAGTTTTCAGGCTATCCTTCCCACAAAATATCTGAACTCCAACCACTAATCGGCAGGAGGAAGAAGGGTCCAAGGGAAGAATCAAAGAGGGTTCAAGTGATTTGACTGAGAGAAGGGGGTTCTGGCGGAAGGTGATGAAGAATGACTCTACATCGTGAAAAAATTGACTGCGCTTTAATGAAATTAAAGAAAAACCCTAATCGAAGCTCATGGAGAAACTTCAAAGAGAGATTGGAAGTCGCATCTAAAGAGAAGCTCTCTATCAGCGTTTAAGAGCAAGAGGTTTAATGAGGTAAAAACCCTAATAATATGTATATATATTTTTGTTTTATTTAATTATTTCTGTAAAAAAATATTTAACTAATTATTTTAACTTCATTACCTTTTAAAAACATTGTGACGGAAATAAAAGAAAACGTCACAATTAACATCACAACGGATTTGACGGAATTTTCCCCGTTTATTATTCTGTCTCCATGTATGGTGGGAAAACTCCCGCCATTTTAGTTTGACGGATTCTTCCATTCCTTCTAGATATACCGTGTCACAGTGTGACGGTTCTCTTTGTAACGGAATTCTGTCAGAAATTTTTGACGGAAAATCATTCCATCAGAACATTCCGTCAGAGATTTAGGTTTTTCTAGTGGTGTTAAAATGTCAAACTTTTACGTTTCTGAATCCTATTTTGATTGAAAATAGTCCAACGGTTAAAAGTTATAGCAAGCTATGAACCGTCCTCTTTTGACCAAATTCGATTGTACAATCACAAAAATTACTTTTTTTCTTAAAACATAATTTTCTTCGCTTATGAATTTAATCTCAACACTGAGCAAATTTGATATAGTTAAATGAAGGAAAACAAAAAAAAATAAAGAAAAAAGAATAATAATTGTGAAGAAAATAAAGAAAAAAACAACAATAGTAAAGAAAAGAGCAAGTATGATGACTAGAATAAATCAGCTCTTCAAGCAGGCTCACCAGGTAATTGGTTGATTACTGGGGACATCAATGCAATTTTAGGGGCTCATGAGAAAACATGAAGGCCTCCGGCTCTGGGTCCTTATAGATTATTCCTTGACTTTATTGACAGGGGGAATTTTATCAACGTTAGTTCGATTGGTTCCTTTTACACCTGGTGCAATAGACGACAGGGTACATCCAGGGTTGAGAGTTGGATTGATAGAGCTCTTATATCAGAGGAATTTTTTGCTTTCTGGGACCATAGTTGTATCACTCTTGCCCGTCATCACTCCGATCATCACCCATTGTTATTCCGTTGCTCTAAGGGGAAGTTGTGCATCTCATGATTCCAGTTCCAAGCTATATGGGTCACTCATCTGGAGCTCCATAAGGTCATCCGAGGTTCTTAGGATAGTTCGCACCCCTCCACACATTTGATGAAATTATTCTATTATAAGCTGCGCGAACTCAGTCAAATTCTACGATGGTGGAATAAGGAGGTATTTTGTTTTTTGGATGTCCGAATTGATAAATGCAAGATGGACCTTGATGAAGTCCAAACTCGTATCGTAAATGAAGGAATGTCAACTGATACACATGTGCAAGATCTAAGTGCTCATGTGGAACTGGATGCCTGCTTGCTGCAGAAAGAAATTTATCTGAAAGAAAAAAAGCCAGATTTGGTGGATGGATGTTGAGGACAGGAACATCATCTTTTTCCACCATGAACGAAGGGGATCTCAGCATTGGTTATAAATGACAGCCTCAACACGGATCAAAACACAATTTCAGACCATATTGTTTCCTTCTATTCCACACCTTATTTGCGAAACCCGCAGGACCAACACCCAATTTGGCTTCAGTCACTCAGATTATCCCCCGTCTAGTCACTGCTGCTGACAATGAAGCACTATTATGTTGCCCTGGCATCTCTCAAATCCGTAGCACCATCTTCAAAATGGATCCGAGCAGCGCACTGTGCCCGGATTGATTCACGGGAATTTTCTTCCAGAAATTCTGGGACATAATTGGCCCCGATGTCTGTAAGGTAGAATTGGTTTTTTAATCATAGAATGGTTACCCCGGGCATAATTTCTAGCCTCATAGTGCTCTTACCAAAATTGGAGGGTGCGAAACATATTAAACAATTTCGACTGATTGTGATGAGTAACTTCAGTTTCAAACCGATTTCTAAAATTTTGGCTGATAGACTTGCATAAGTTTCCAGAAAAATAGTCTCAGACAACATGTTTGGGTTCATTAGAGGCCACAACATTCACCAATGTATCGCAATAACTTTCGAGGGTGTCAACATGCTAGACAAGAAATGTGTTGGAGGAAATATGAGCTTCAAGGTGGATATTACAAAGGCATTTGACATAATGGATTGGAGTTTCTTGTTAGCAGTTATGCATGCATTTGGTTTTTCTACACCGTTATGTGATTGGATTCAGAACATTTTGCAATCAGCAAGGATCTTAATAATGACGAATACTGACACACATGGCTTATTCTCTTGCTCCCGTGGGGTTCAACAAGGAGACCATCTCTCTCCTATTTTATTTGGCATCACATAGGACTATCTAAGCCGACTTCTTCTCTAATTGGTTGAACATGGGCAATTGAGTCCAATGACTTACTCCGGGAGCCATGCCTTCCTTACCCATCTTCTATATGTCGATGACGTTCTTCTTTTCTGTAAGGCCACACTCAAGAATGCGAGACTTCTCGACACAGACTTCTCACATTATGGTACAGTTTTGGGTCAGATTGTTAGTTGGCAAAAATTTGAGATCCTATTTGACTCTTCTATCACGACAGATCGGAGACTACGCCTTCCGGTTGTCATTGGTATGCGTATTGATTATCTCCTATTCATGTACCTTGCGGTGCCTTTGTTTAAAGGTGCACCAGATCTGCTTTTCTAAGTGCTATTGCTGACAAAATATCACTATCATTCTCAAAATGGAAAGGTCAGACGTTATCAATGGCCGGCAAGGTAACTTTGGTGAAATTTGTAATTATCAGTGCATTAATTCAGTCGTTTATTATTTATAAGTGGCCCAGCAGTCTCCTAACGCGAGTAAATAGGCATATCAAGAACTTTGTTTGGTGGGGTCCATCTTTGAAAGAAGCTTGTGACAATACCATGGGCAACGTGTATTAAATCGGTCAAGGAGGGAGGCCTCAGAATAAAGAATCTACGGGTTTTTAATCTAGCACTGATAGGGAAACTTGTTTGGGGACTCATCAGTGGTGACACCATCTGTTACAGATTTCTTCGGTCAAGATTTATTGCAGCGATGGGCCTGCCTAAAAGGGCACTAAGTTCGTCAATATGGTACTTAATTAAAGAGGCATATGGGTTATTAGGGAAAAACTACCGATGGAGAATTGGGGATCATTCTACATTGCACTTCTGGACTACTAAATGGCTATCACTGTCTATTCTGGTGCATGCCCAACTCCTCATATCACGACATTTGACTACATGGGTGGAGGATTTCTTATTTAGTAATACTTGAGATAATCTACCTGATTTACCTCCGGCTTTGGTTGAAGATATACTATCAGTTACTCGAAGTGGTGAGGACTTCAACGTCTGTCTTTGGCAATCGATTGAAAATAACATCTTCACAGTCCAGCTATTCTACCACTGGTTAGTTGGACCCTGAGATCATCCTCGTATTTTCATATTTTTATGGCATCAATGCATTCCCCCCCTCAAGGTACATTCTCGCCTGGAGAGCCCTTCTTGGCTACCTGCCAACTCAAGACGCCCTGCGTATACGAGGAGTACCAATTATTTCCCATTGCTGCATGTGCTAGGGTCAATATGAAACATTATAGCATCTATTCATTGACTGTGCTTTTGCCAAGGAAATATGGAAGGGGGTAAATTCTCTATTTGGTTGTCGTTTGGATCTCGATGTTGGATTCAGAGAGTTCATCCACCGCGCAGCTACCCATTGTTTTAGCACTCAGGTAAGAATCATCTGGATTAATACAGTAACACATGTTGTTTGGGTAATCTGGCATACTCGAAATGAGTGCATCTTTGAAGATGTCGTCCCAATATCCACCGATCACTACGCCTGCTATGGGCACTGATCAGACAGGCGGATTCGTTAAGTCGGGCATAATCTGGAATTCAGTTAGTGAAATCGGAATCCTTTATACCTTGAATCTGCAGCCACGCCCATGAACATCACTGAGGATACTCACGGTCTGATGGCAAACTCCTCCCAAGACTAGACAAAGGTGAATACAGACGCTTCTGTCATCACAAGTTCCACTGGCTGTGGGGGAGTTTTCCGCAATTCGGATGGCTGCACAGTAGGTTCATTCACACATCCTTCGACTAACACCTTTGCCCATATTGCAGAATTGGAGGCGGCACTCCACGCGATTCAAGAGGCATATACACGGGGTTGGAACTCATTATGGCTAGAAAGTGACTCTGTAAACATCATCACGCTACTCCGTAACAAAGCAGGCGTCATCCCTTGGCAACACTTCAAACAATGGCATCTCTGTCTTGACCTCCTATAATCCATGCATTTTGTGGTCTCCCATGTTTATAAAGTAGGAAACATGATCGTCGATCGCCTCGCAAATATTGGTAGAATCAGTAATGAAGCTCGTTGGTGGGACTCACATCCGCCTTCTTGTGATAGTTTGGTTAGGATCAATCATAATGGTAATATCTTGTATCATTTTACTTAACTTTGTCTCACTTTTGTAATTTTTATTTTATTTATATATTTGAGGTCGGGCTCTGGGGACGTCGGAGGGGTGCCAACCTAATTGGGATGTCTCCGCACCCCGCTTCCATCCTCTGTTTCAATAAAAAAAAAAGAAAAAAGAAAAAATATTATATTTTGGATATGTTTTCAGAACATGGTATGGTATGTAATTTCTCTTTAAAACATTTTTGTAGGTTTAATATATTTGCGCCTCTCAACTTGTTCTAAAATGCCAAGTGATCCTTAAACTGTAAAAGTGTTGTATTGACTCTTATTTAAATTGAACAGTTAATCCTTTAAAATCCACGAGATGAAGTAATGAGAGATTTTTAAAAAGTTGAAATATGTATATTTTAAGTAAGTTGAGAGAGCTAATATATCACTTTAAGAAAGTTAAGAGGACTAATTGGTATATTTTAAAGAGTCAATTGATCATTTTAAGTAAGTTCAGGGATAAATAACTTTTTCAAACTACAATTTTTTTGGACAATTATAAAGGGCTAAAGATGTATTAAGTCTTTTTTTTAAATTTTATTACAATTTACTTACCTATGGTCTTTCTGGTATTGGGCTTTAGGCTGAGAGAAGAATAGTTGGTTCATACGGGCTCACCTAGCCCAGCCTAGACTAGCTAGCAACTGAGTAGCAGTACGCAGGAATAAGGATAATGTTATCCAAGACAAGGACAAAGAAACCCAAGAAATTGACAAGCTTGATCACTGTAACCGAAACCAAAGAATTGTGCCCCTACACAAGTGTAAATAATACCTTCATACTTCACAACGATTCATTGATAGCTGTGGGTTTCGTCAAATTTCCGTTCGCTGACTGTTCTTCACTTCTTTCTCCTCTCCTCCTTTCTATCTACTCTTGGACCTAGCTGTAAATCTCTTTCTTCCAAGCTTTAACACTTCCATTATCAGGTAATATTCTGGCTCTTCATGTTTTTCCAGATCACTCCCATTTTTTTGTTTTTTCGTTTGTTTACGTAGTGCATTTGAGCCATTCATTTCATGGTTTTGTAAATAGTTTTTATGTGGTTTATTTATCTTCGTTTCTCCGTTGTTGATCAGACATAGGTAGTGTCAAGACGTTAATGATGATAGTTGATTTATTTTATTTTTAATTTCGACCGGCTCTGTCAATGTTGGTGGTGGTGTTGATGGATTCTTTAATTTTTGTTGCTTGCGCTTATGGGAACTTCAGGTTTTTCTTTCCGAGAGGAGTCTAGGGTTTAGTTTTTGAGTTCCGTGGTGTTTGGATCCGAGGAATGTAGTAAGTTGATGGGTAATCTCTTTTGTCTTATTTAGTTTGAAAAGTTTGGAATTTTCTGTGACTTGTTAGACTATGAAGTCACACTGTGTTTTAATAGGTCTGTTAATTACTTGAATATTAGGGTTTCTTTAAGGATGCCACTTTACTTGTCTACCCTGTTTTGATCCATTGGTCCACAAATATATAGATGGATTTATGTTTTATTTTAGGAATAGTTTTTCATTACTTCAGTGGTGGGAGCATTTTTTTTTTCTGCCCCCAATTTTCAGAAGTTTTTTTTATACATATGTAGGCAGCATTGTTTTTCCTTGTTGGATGTTGCTATTTAGGTCTTCATGGATATCTGAACATGAATGAACAATGTATATATGCATGAAGACCTTTTCTATACAAAGGTATAGCAAAAGGGGACTCCTCTTCCAGATTTTTGGCATTGCTAGAATGCTGTTTTATGTGAGCAAAGACATGTGAGTTGGAGCTGGTGCTAAAATGAGATGATGTGTGCTTTTATGCTCAGGTTTAGAAGCCTGTTAACACTTTTTGTTTAATTGTATGAGTTTGTGATTCTGAGTAAAGTTTGTATTTTACCTTTAACTCTTAGTTACACTTTTGAAACGTAATTTGCTTAACCTAACTAGCAGAAAATGCAGTTGTTTCAGTTGTATGTTTTTTACAATTTTTATTCATCACAAGGATTGGAAATGCTGTTACAAATTTTCTCCCTGTTTCTTTTAGCAGAATGGCATCGCAAAACAATCCAGCTACCCCTAGTGCTCAAGTGGTTGGAAATGCTTTTGTTGAGCAGTATTACCATATTCTTCACACATCTCCAGAGTTGGTTCATAGATTTTATCAAGACTCAAGTGTGCTAAGCCGGCCAGATATAGATGGTAAAATGACAACAGTGGCAACCATGCAAGTAAGTGTCTTCATGGAGTCCGTTCATGAATAAACTTTCAGGGTGTCGGATAATTTGGTTTCTTCAATTTATAGTCTTCTTCTCTGTGGCTTTCTAAGATTTGAGCGTTTGGCCAAAGTCAAGAAGGCCAAAAATCTCTCAATTGTTGAATCCAGTATTTGCTTTTTTCGTTTTCCATTTAATCTATTCCTCTTTAACTATCAAATTTGTTTAAAGGCTGGCATTCTTCTCTATGCTGAACAGGGTATCAATGAGAAGGTACTGTCCTTGAACTTCAAGGACTATACAGCGGAAATTAAAACAGCAGACGCTCAAAAATCCTACAAGGATGGGGTTACTGTGTTAGTTACTGGATCCTTGATGGGCAAGGACAACTTGAAAAGGAAATTTGCACAGTCATTCTTTCTCGCACCCCAAGACAATGGGTATTTTGTTCTCAATGATGTTTTCAGATTTGTGGAAGACAGTGAACCATTGGAGAATCATACTGTTAATGGTATTGATAACACCACTACAGTACCTGTAATCCCAGATTCTGGTAAAATTTGTTGGAAAAACATCTGATTTTAGTTTTGTTGTCATGGTGTCTGTCTATTTCTTTCACAAATATCTAAGGTTATTTGATCTGTCGCCAGAGCCTTCTCGTGTTCTTGATCCTTCTGCACCAGACCCGGAAACCTTAGCAGTCGAACAGGATAAGATTGCTGAGAAAGCTAATGAGCCAGTGGACTCTGCAGAACAGCTAATTCATGAAAAAGAGATCGTTTTAGAATCCCATTCTCATTCCAATGGGAACAATGTTTCTATAGTGGTTGAATCAGGTCCCTCTATCACCCAGGAGGACGCTCCAAAGAAATCTTATGCATCAATTGTGAGTTTAAAGCTGAATATTTGCTTGTCAGGCATTTACGATGAATAGCTTCTTACTCTTCAATAACCATTGTAGGTTAAGGTGGAAAAAGGGACTTCAGGTCCAACAAAAGTTTATGTACCAACTAATGCTTCAAAAGTGACCCATAAGAAACCACAACACCAACCTGTGCCTGCAGCACCTGTTACAGAACATGAAACATCAGTGCCAAGTAGCAATGAATCCCCTGAAAGTAGCAATGCTCAGGGGGAAGGTGCGTTGTTGCCCTTTTTTTCATTATCATGCATATGATCTAGGCATTTTTTTTATAACATGCTCTTTCCATCTATAATTTTCTTTTAGTAAGTGCTTCTAACTATGCAAAGTCTTATTCCTTGAGTTCCAACTCAAATATGATTCACATGAATGCTATCGCCTTTTTGCATGTCTCATGTATTGCAATTTTAAGGATCTAATCTCATTATCATATGTACTTATAGTGATTGCTTTATATGTCAGTTGAAGGTCACTCAGTTTACATTCGTAATTTGCCCTATAATATGATGCCTGCTCAGCTTGAGACAGAGTTTAAGAAATATGGACCAATTAAGCAAGGAGGCATTCAAGTTAGATACAATAAGGTTGGTCTCTAATGCATTACACAGCGTATTGTATTTGTATCAATTTATTTTGCTTGGTAAGAACTTATTGGTTACCATTTGAAATATACTTTGTTTTTATAGCAACAGGGATACTGTTTTGGTTTTGTTGAATTTGATTCTCCGAGCTCCATGAACAATGCTATCCAGGTTTGTCCTTGATCAATCAAACTTTAATTCTTGTATTTTGTTTTGATACATTCTTAACATTAGTGTTGCATGGTGATCAGGCCGCTTTTTTTATTTTTTAACTCGATTCAAGTTGGCTTATTTCAACTATATGCAAAGGCAAAGCTATATTTTTTTTCCTCTTTCTACCATTGCAAACATTAATGTCTTTTTCTGGCCATTTGTCTGTATATTAGTGCACCCGTTTCTTCTCTGGTAGTTGTATAGTAGCTACTCTGAGAACATCATCTTTGATAAATCATCTATTGAATTGAAAGCTAGTGGAAATTTCATTTGCATTTGAAAAATAAACCAAAATGTTGCTGTTTACTTGTTTTGGTGGGTTTGTATTGTTTAAGTCAATATGAAAACTCAAATGTGGAGACATTTTCATCAATCCCTTAATTACTTTTTATCTATTTCTATGACATTATGGATGTGGCAAACCAACTGATGGTGTCTGTCTACAAAAATTCGGTACAGTATTTTGAATTTGAAACAACTCTTTTTAGTGGTTATCCTTATATTCACTTGGCATCCAGTTATCTCTGTTGAATTTAGTACTTAGACCTGAAACTTAGAAAACGTTAGTGGCCGCTTTAAGCTTGTAGTTGGCATCGTGTATCAGATGGTCTATTGAATCAGTGCATGTATTATATATAGTTTGGAATGTCAAGCCGGAAGTACACTGAAGAAATTCATTTTGTCTGATGGTATTCTCACCGAGAAAAAAAAATGGGAGTGTAAAAATTCGAATGATCTTTTGCATTTAAAAACTTCTTTCTTTTGTCAGACTGGAATTGAGAATTGGAGTAAAGACATCTATTTATTTGTTGATCCTACTGGTTCTAGGGCAATGGAGAATGTGTTACCCAGTCAGATTTTGGGTTATCTAGAAGAATAGTTACTGGCTGAACAAAGGATTGAGTGATGAGATGGGGCAGGCAGGAACCTTAAAGTTTTGTCAAGGTTACTCTGTGTGAACCTTTGTGCATATAATATCAGATCAAGGATGAGTGTGTGTGAATCTGGATGAAATGACCTGTAGTCAGATAGGTTTGAGGATGGACATATATTGACTTTTGTACACCATATTTCATAAGAGAGAATTGGAAGATTTGTATGTAAATCTGGAAAGAGTAGGGGACTGATGAAATACATGATCCTGAGCTGCTTTTCTCTTGATGATTTGAAGATGGTCTCACATGACATCAGGCATGATTCATCATGAACAAATCTACCGAAAACCTTTAAGAGAAATGTAACCACAGTCCCACGTATGAACTCTCAGGAGAAATGCAACCACAGTCCCAAGTAGGAACTCTTCGGATCTCGTTGCTCAAGTTGATGAACACCAGGCACCTCTATTCCTTCCTGTATTCCCAATCCCATGTATTAAGTTTAGGGTTTCTCCTCTTTAAACCTAAATGGTAATAGCTAATTCTTGTGAGGGTGCTCTATTTTGACTGGTTTTCCATGAGTATTCTGTGAACCAACTGTTAGAACGGATTAAAGGTAAGGGTAGGCTTACCTACTCCTAAGGTCAGGGCAAACCACATACCTCGATGAGGATTTATAAAGTGAAATTTACAGATTACCTACCAATAAGGGCTAAATTCTGATGGAGTGGGGAATCGAACCTCAAACCTGACAAGCAGATATTCAACTCCTTATCACTCAGATCAACAGTACATTATTATTATTATTATATCTTCACTTTAATTATATATGATATTAAAGACTTAACTGCAAATATATAAGCCAATACATTTGGTTAACCATTTTTTTGTTAGATTTTTTTTTTTTTTTTTTTTTTTCCTTGCAAGGATCGCAATGCACTGCTTCTGGAGATATCATCTTGGCTAAAGTTTTTTTTTTCAACATGTCACATTGTATATGCATTTGAATTTCTGATGTTACACTTGTATGCTTCCTGTTATTAAGGTTGTGCCTCAACTTGGTGTCTCAGCTTGATGAAAGTAGTCTTATGATGCCACTAACTAGTAGTTCGGGTTTTTCAGAGTATTTAATACTTTACCTCCTATAACATGATATATATTCGAATTAAACTTTTAAACAGTTATAAAATACTAAAAAAGATCTTTACTTCCAATCATATGATGGATTTTGTTAAAACCACATTGTTTTTGTCCTTCATTTGAAACTCATTAAGAAGCTGGATATAGACCATGTTATGTTTTAGTGGCTAATTGTTGCATGATTTGTTCTGTATGTGTGTGGTTGCTATGGAAATTAAAGTAGAAGATGCTTTCTCTATTTCAGGCATCGCCCATGTCTATTGGAGGGCGTCAAGCAGTTATCGAGATGAAGAGAACTTCTACTCGAGGTAAGTGAGAAGCTTTATTCCGTATCTAGTGTCTATTCTTCTTGGAATTGATTAAATTATAGTCATAATAAAAGGTTTTGTCATGTTGATTGATATTGATATGGCTGAATAATCAAACTCATTACCTTATAGAGTTGGGGGTGCCTCTTGCAGTTGGTAGCGGAAGAGGTAGGTTCTCTCCTGGCAGGACAGGATTTCGGAGTGACAGTTTTAGAGGTCGTGGAAACTATGTTGGTGGTCGGGGTTCCGGAAGGAATGAATTTGGAAACCGGGGTGA
Source organism: Euphorbia lathyris (assembly GCF_963576675.1). Classification (NCBI taxonomy): domain Eukaryota; kingdom Viridiplantae; phylum Streptophyta; class Magnoliopsida; order Malpighiales; family Euphorbiaceae; genus Euphorbia; species Euphorbia lathyris. The sequence continues at coordinate 98,045,368 of NC_088910.1, forward strand.
ATTCAATGGTCAAGGCAGGAATGAAATTGGAAACCGGGGTGAATATGGAGGAGGTCAGGGCAGGAATGAATATGGAAACCGGGGTGAATATGGAGGAGGTCAAGGCAGGAGTTCCGGGAGAGGTGAAGGTTACCATCAAAGTAGAGGGAGAGGGGGCCGTTCAAGCGGGCAAAAGCTTGTCAGTAATTCTACATAAAACATAACAGGTTGAATTTTTTGGCAGAATAGTATTGAATTGGATTAAGGTTTTGGTTGGTGTTTTAGGAAATTGACTGGGTTGTGAATTGGTTTTAGATGAGAGAGAAGTTGGAATAGTTATTAAAGTATTAAAAAGAATAGGTTGATTAATCAGCAACTAAGCTGATGTTTTATTAGTTAACCTCTTATGATGGTACCATAGTGAAATTTGCACAGTTGTAATCATCGGCTAGCTAGCTGTAACAATCAACATTTCAATGGATTTATCAATTTCCAAGAATGCTGTTTCTTTCAATCTCTGGACTTTTCCTTTTTTTTTTTTAATGCTCTTATCTGAAGTTTTATGAGATGTTTAACATCGTAATCATTATTCATAATTATTGTGGCATGGGTTTGGAGCTCTTAAATTCTAGTATTTGTTTTCCTACTCAACTGACCATCAATGATGGCCTCATCTGAAGCACAAGTTTTATTTTTTTATTCATATAACATAAGCAAATTAATGTTAGTACCTACGCCTTTTTAAAAGTTATTGGCAAAAAAAAAAAAAAAAACTTTCATGTTTTAGTCATTAAGCTTTTTAATTTTTTTTATTAGGATACATTAAACTTTTTTTTTTTTTGTCATATTGAATTCATGATGATCTAAAATTCAAACTTTTGAACATAAAACTAGATTAACAATTTTCAAGCTCAAAAGTAGTTTTTGATGTGTAGTATGATTGAAAATGTAAATTTTTGACCTAATACTCCACCAGTTTTTTCAATTTGTCCATAAAAATAGATTAGTTTTCTGAATTTTGTTAGTGTCTTATTAGTTTCCTAAATTTGCTTATTTTGTATCATGAGCTCCCTATACTTGTTCATAAAAATATATTAGCTTCCTGAACTTTTCAAATGTTTCACCAATTCCTTGAACTTGCTTATTCCGTAACAACTAAATACAAAAACCATAATAACAATTCTTGACAAATGACAACCATAATTTGAGCTCCACATTTGAGTACAAAACCCAGAGTTGGTATATTTGAACTCAATGAATTAAGCTCAAAACCATAAGACTTCGGTACAAAGGATAAACAAATACGGGTACAAAGGATAAACAAATACGGGGACAATGGATCACATTGCCTTAATCCTCTCCCAAGGATAATAGGACCCACAATCTCACCATTAACAGCAACTGAATAGCTCACAGATGAAATACAAAGCATAACCCATCTTACCCAAGTAGCATGAAACCCCATCCTGTTCATTACCTCACTCAAAAAGGCCCAATCCACCCTGTCGTATGCTTTACTAATATCAATTTTAAGTGTCACCTCCCCTTTAGCAGCCCTGTTATTTCTGTTCATATGGTGAATAGACTCAAAATCAATCTGAACACTGTCAATGATGGATCTACCAGGCACAAAAGCAGACTGGCTTTCATGAATGATGTTGGGCAAGTGACTCTTCAAACGATTAGCCAAGACTTTGGCAATTATCTTGTACAACACATTGCAAAGAGAAATAAGGCGCAAATCTTTCATAGACACCACAACCTCACCTTTGGGAATCAACACGATTATGGTGTCATTCAGATTACCCGGGAACTCTCCCCTCTCCAACCAACCAACACAGGCTACGAAAACGTCAGGTTTGATTTTGTCCCAAAATTTTTGGTAGAAACCCGGATTTAAACCGTCAGGCCAGAAGACTTATCGGGATGCATAGACATAATTGCAGCAGTGAATTCCTCCAAATAGAAAGGAGCTACTAACACTTGATTCATATCAGGTTGCACAACAGGATTAATTACATCAAGTGTTGTTTGACTGGAAAAAACAGAAGGCGTAAAAAGATTGCTAAAATAAGACCTCACATGGTTGCCTAAATCAATTGGATCTTCAATTACATTACCATACTCATCATTAAGGCCAGTGATTATGTTCTGATGTCTTATTGCTTTTACACACGAGTGAAAGAACTTTGTATTCAAATCTCCCTCTTTTAACCAGAAAATTTTCGCCATTTGCTTCCAAAAAATCGCTTCCTATTCCAATACCAAATTCAACTGTCTTTGAGCCACAAAAAATCGTGCAATAAAAGCCCTATCCTCTTTATCCCGAAGCAACACTAAACGTCTTTTTAAACTCTCAATTCTGCCCCTGAACTTCAGTTGAAAATCCCTACCCCACTTCTCCATCATAGTAGCACAAGCGGTCGGTTTATCAGTTAAATTCATACCAATATTCGCCCTCCAATTAGCCGTCACAAGGTCAACAAAACCAGGTTCCTGAAGCCAATCTGACTCAAACTGAAACCGTCTCCTTCCCTTTACCACTTCCCTATGTTTCAACTCAAGAATCAGCGGAATATGATCAAAGTAGGCTGCCACCCCCCTTGCCGAGCTTATTATCTTCGAATAGTTGAATCCAGCTTTCACTAGCAAACGCATGATCAAGTTTTTCCCTAACCCAACCCGGAGTACCCCGACCCCTCTCCCATGTGAAAGAGCTACCATGTAAATCAAGCTCAATCAATCCACAGTCATTCACAACTTGTTGAAAATCTCTAATTAAGTAATTAGGATATGCAGCGCCACCCCATTTCTCCCTTAGTGACATGATACAATTAAAATCGCCGCCTATAACCTAAGGCAAATCAGAATTATTACTCAATTGTCTTAGAAGTTCCCAAGAATCTTTCTGTTTATTCCTGTCCGCAAAGCCATAAAACCCCACAAATCTCCACTTACCCACCCGCACAGTATCAATGACAACCTCAATATGGTGTGCAGAATATCCACTCACAGTAATATCCAATCCTTGCTTCCACATAATTGCTAAACCACCGCTGTGACCATTGCTACTAACTCCAAAACTACCAAAAAAAATTAAACTTTCTTCTCAACATCTCAATTCTACTATCATCCACAAGTGTCTCAATGAGGAAAATAAAGTCAGGTTTACTAGCCCGGACTAGCTCACCCAAAGCCTGAACTGCCCGAGTACTCCCCAATCCTCGGCAGTTCCAGACAATACAACTCATTGGATCCGGTGGGCCTGCTCCATAGACCTTGCTGATACATCAATCCTAGAAGATTCCTTATCCGGACCAGAAATAGAATCCCTTGCAGTATGAATACAAGACATTATGGGTGTACCAGCTGCTGTAGGCAGAGGGTTCAAAACACCAAGACCTCCTGTAGCCGCTTCAGGAGCCCTTCTACGCTTCCTCAAATCATGAAATTCAATGCCATCCTCCTCCCCACCTCCCATTTGAACATCATCCTCCATCCCAGCCTGTGGGGGATATAAAAAATTCTCCTTATCTTCTGATCCGGTCCCCCTCTCCCTACCACCACTTATTGTAAAGTAGGGTCTGAACTGGTTTACTACTCCACCCTGAAAACAATTTGATTTTATGTTGGAATCTGTCCCTCAATCAGTTTCACGCAACCAACAGGAACCCCCCCTGATCTCCTCCCCTCCTAATTGGGGCCTTCAGCCATGCCCCCACTCCTTTGTCCACTCAGTCTCCATCTCCTTAAAAAGTCTCCTACAATAACGATCAGCATGGCCTATCTTCCCACAAAGATAGAAAAATACTCCAAAACGTTCATACTTAAACTTCACAAAAGACCATTCCCCACTAGACTTTTGAATCTTCTTATACCTCCTAAGAGGCTTATGTACATCCAATGCAACCCGTATGCGCATATACTGGCTATACGATCCAGTATTATTGGTAAGATCATATTCCTTAAATTGTCCAAGGAAATTTCCCAAATGTCTCCCTACACTCCCAGACATGGCTCCAAATGGCAAATTCATATATTTGCACCCAAATTTCCATTGAGTTCAAATTTACCAACTCTGGGTTTGTCCCTCCCTTCCAGTAGTTAAGAACCAGATTATAATTGTCATATGTCCACGGTCCTCCTGAAAGTACTCTATCACAATCAACCCGATGAAAAATTCAAACGAATACAAGTTTTGGGCAATTTTATGTATCATTACCCCTCTCTCTAGACGCCATAGGTTAGCCATCTTAATCTTCATAGCATTAATATTGATCACTTTGTCCATGAGAAACCGCCCTACCAGACACAGGCCTTTCTCCATCCCCTGCTCCTGCAAATCGATCCCAAGCACCAGCCCCGACTGCTCTTCTTCATTCAACTGAAGATTTTCCATTCCAGCCTCCATCAGAGAAGATTAACTTGATCGTCGATTAACCTAATACGCAAAAAACAGAATCGAACCACACCAGCCCGATCGTAATAGTCTGTTCGCGATTGAAACCAAAATACACTAATCCAGCACAACACAAACCATGAATCCTTCGCGATCCCCCAAGAATTACAACAATTCAATTGAACAAACTCTTCCAGCAAAATCAAAATCAAAAGAAAAGAAAAAATCCTAACCTCAAGAAGAGCAGGGACGAAGACTCTCACAACGCGAGGAGAGAAAGAGGAAAAGCTTAACTGTAGTATGAGTTAAGGGCATAAAAAGTTTACGATATAATATTGACAACTCAAGTGCATGCATTGTCGTGTTAGGACATGTTTGGTAAAATAGCATGTGTTCTTTATGTTATTTGGCAGCAAAGAAATAATCTCCTTTGAAATGAAGTAACTCGTTCTGCGGATCAATGTTGGCGTATTGGGCGTGATTTCTTTTTGTCTTGGCAAGCAGCCCGAAACCGTACCTCTCACCCATCTGTTTCTGGTATTCAACGCAGCAGAATTTGGAGGAAACCAAAGCCGGGGTATGTCAAGTGTAATGTGGACGGGGCTATTTTTGCAACTGAGCAGGCGTATGGTTATGGTATTATTGTTAGGAATGAATGGGGTAATCTGAACTTTTGATACAGTAAAGCTGTCCCGCACATGTTAGAGCCTAGATTGGTGGAGGCGCTTGCGTTGCGAGATGGTTTACTCCGATTGCAGAGATTCAATTTTAAGTTTGTCGAGTTTGAAACCGACGCTAAGGTGGTTGCTGATGCTGTCAATTCATCCCAATTGGATTTGTCTGAGTTTGGGGCAGTTGTTCATGACTGTCGTCAAATCTTGTTAGAAAATACTGACTTTTCTATCGTATTTACCCCTCGTTTAGCGAATGCAGCCGCCCATCTTATTGCTAGGCGAGCTCTTTCCAATGCTATCGATATTCTTTCTGATTCTTTGCCTGATTGGCTGTTTGATGCAATTGAGTTGGATAATAATCCTTTTGAGTAATAAAGTTTCTGTTTGGTTAAAAAAAAAGCTCAAAAAACTAAAAGATCAGAGAACTCATAATGCTTTTTTGACAAAATTATTTAATATTTATAAGGCGAAAAGTATCTTAAGCCCCTTGATCTTTTTTTTGTGTGCATTAAGTCCTTGATTTTTTATTTACATATATTATGACTCTAATCTTTTATTTCCTAGCATATTAAGCCTTTGATGACCATAAAAGTCAGCTTCGAAAATAAATCTTGGTTAACAACGTATTATTTATTTCATCTGCGTTCGAAATTTTTATTTTTAAATCTCAAATAGTTTTTAATATATGTAATGTGGCTATATAGAAATTATAAAAACTTTATTTCGAGCTGTAAAAAATATAATTTGAAATACACATGAAATTAATAACAAATTTTCAACCGAATTGGATGTTCGCAACTAACTAATTTGACAACTAATGGCTTGATATTATTAAAATAAAAGATGAGGAATTCAATGTTACCAAAAACAAAAGATCTGGAATTTAATGTATCCAAATAAATTATAAAGGGGTTAATACACTAAAGCATGAAAAATCGAGGACCTCATAATATTTTTTTCCTATTTATAAGGCTTAATACCTCCTCAGCTCCCTCAACTTGTCCATTTTTATTACTTAGCCCCGTATACTTAGTGGTCAACCTTTCAACTCCCTAAACTCAATAAGTAACACATTTAGCTCCCTTTTGCCTATATGCGCTTGACATGGTACATGTTAGTCTTATCAATTTAGGAGGCACGTATGTGCCATGTCACTATCATATATGCAAAAAGGAGTTAAATGTATTATAATTGTTGAGTTTAGGGGCTGAAAGGTTGGCCACTAAATACATTGGGCTAAGTGATAAAAAAAATGGACAAGTTTAGGAGGCTTGAGAGGTATTAAACCTTATAAATAAATCACCAATGATATTGTTGTGGCTAAGTGATCTTTGGAACATTTTTTCTTGACCTGGGATAAGAACAACAGTTGGTCAAAGAGGGGTCATACGTCCGATGTACCCGCTCCGATGATTAAGTTAGTAAAGGTTGAAGAAGGTTGAAGATAACCAACGTATTGACAATCATTGTGTTTACATACTTCATATGGATCATATATCTTTTCTATTTATCGTGGCTGTCAAGGGTAATCTTCGTTATTCTAGGAATGCACCCTAATTAGTCATCGAACACGTGTCAGCTAGGAATGGCAACGGGTACTGTACATGTGGGTACCCGACACTGCCCTAATGGGACTACTCGTACCCTGTATAAAATGGTATAAGATCAAAAACATTACTTGTGACAGCTATGGGAATACCCTACATGGTACCAGATACCCGTTATAAATCTTTTGTGTATTAAAAAAATATTATAATTTTTTAGATATAAGATGTGAGATTCAAACTCTCAAAATTTTGTTTTCGAACCATTGAAGGATACCACTAAGCTATTTTATTCTTATTGATTAAGGTTTAAATATATATAACTTAATATATAGAGTTGGCTATTAATTTCAATCAACATATAAAAGAAACGGTAAATAATTCATATCCTATTATAGTGATTTAGAATTTTAGAATATGTGATACTTGTTCAATTTTTAGATGAGTGATTTATTAAAGGGTGTTGTTATACCCAGTCTCAAATTCCCACCCCTAGCCCCGTGAAAGGACCAAAATGCCCTTTCATGGGTTGAGGATGGGAAAAGGCTTTTTTCTTTGCCTTTCTGACACACGAGCGTGTGGCTATCACGCCCGACCACACGGTGAGGCGTGATAGCTACACGCCCGACCTCACGGTGGGGCGTGATAGCCACACGCTCGCGTGTCGGGAGGGCAAAAAAAATTAGTCCGTTATTCAATTATACCCGTAAATACCTGTTACGTGTTCAAACTACACAATTTTAATTAAAACCTGTAAAATATTATACAATTTTAATTAAAACCTGTAACAATAATATAAGTTTTTGAATAAATATTAACTAAAATTAACAAAATAAAAATTTAACTAAAACTAGCAAAATAAAAATTTAGTTAAACAAAATAAAATTTACAACATAAAAATTTAATTAAACTAAATTAAACAAACTAAAAATTACAAAAATTTAATTAAATTTAAAATTGGAAAAAAAAATTCTCACATAGGCATGTGAAGAATATGCCTCCACCACAGGTGGGGCATATGAATATCAAGCCCCACCACAGGTGGAGGCATATGAACAATATGCCTCCACCACAGGTGGGGCGTGAACATCACGCCCCACCATAGATGGAGGCATATTGTTCATAGGTGGAGGCATATGGTGGGGCGTGATGTTCATACGCCCCACCTGTGGTGGAGGCATATTCTTCACATGCCCCGACACCGAAAAGTTGATTTTTAAAAAATCATTCGATTTGACTTACAACAATCATAAATAAAACATATTTTTGAACAAAATCACGTATCATTAGTCATTTTCCATGTTTTTTCTTTACCAAATTAGTCCGGATTAGATTTTAGAGAGTTTTATGTTTTCGAGAGGATTTGAAAATTTGAAAAGATGAGTGAATTTGTTGAAAGGGCAATTTCGTCTTTTCACAGGGCTAGGGGTGGGAAATTGTGGCTAGGTTTAGTAATCCACTTTATTAAATTTATACTTTGTTAAATTTATAATATTTTTGTTTTATGTATTGATTTTAACGGATAAGAGTACCAGCGAATTAAATGGGACATATATGAGATGCAAAAAGTATACACATTAAAGTGATGCGATGTGTAGGGTAGTTAAAAAATAAATGGATAAGAGCTTGAGGTTGACACTATCCGCAGGTACCCTATCGTTGTCATCCTTAGTGTCAGCCTTTAGTTTGCTTTTCTAAGCTCAGACTATAACGTCTTTAAATGATGTACCCTGTCATGTAGCAACTGCAGAAGAATAAGAGGAGTGAGTATAAAAAAGCTCTACTGCATAGGACCCTAAATTTAAGGAGAACCAATATTTTCTTTATTATACAATATCTAATTAAATGATTTTTATTATTTATTATGTGAAAAATTAAATAAACTGTTAACTTGTCTCGAAACTTAACCATCTAAGAGTCTTTAAGAGATCCATTTTTTTTTATTACACAATATCTAAATAAATTATTTTTATTATGTCAAAAAATTAATTTAAAGTGTTGTTCGCATCTTCAACGAAAATTTCTTAACAATTCATCCGAAAAATATTATTGATAACACGTATATGTCACTAATGATTAAGATTACTTTTAACATGGTAAAACACAAAAAAATAATTCAAGTTAACAGTCCGTAAGACCATTCGTACTTTGATAGAATGTTGGAATTCAATCGTGGTTAAAAAAAGTTAATGACCTGGACTGGAGCCCAATGTCGTAAAACAATTATTGAGAAAAAAATTCTCATTTAAGCTACGGATTACATTAATAATTTTATTATAAGCGGGACAAATACGATGTTTAGTCCGTAAAAATTGATTAAAGGGTAAATAAGAATTGGAAAAAAAGCAAGGGTAGCACCTTCTGATACGACGCGTGCGTGGGGACATCATTAGCTTTATTTATTTACCACAAAATACGGGACACGTCACATCCGCAACTTGCATGGACCTTTTCGGCACTTTTGCTTAGCTGTCCTCTGCAACTAACTATCCGACACTTGTAATCTTCACACGTGTCACTAACCCACACCACTACACACTTGTGCAACTTGTTCTTTTTTGGGCCCCACCCCCTGATCTCCCTTGATATTTTGCGTGTTCTTTCCAGATTCCTTTTTTTTTTTTTATCACATCTCTATCCAGTATTATTGGATTTTATTTTACACAAAACAAACATGGTTTAAAACATCATTACTATTTAACTTTGCCCAAATAAATAAGTAAATAGCTGATTGGTTTTTAAATTTATAAAACATCCTTGTGATACAAGGATAGTTGGGCTGTCAATTAGTTGGATTACCATCCCCGTTTGGAGATCCGGCCCATTAGGGACGGGAATCTCCATTTGGGATCTCCTGTAGAACAAATTATTAGAAGCATCTGGTTCTCCATGTCAAATAGAAAACCTACTATATATATTTTGACACGTGTAATATGGACCCACATATATTATAAGAAACCACACTATTATAATTATTACGTGGGGTCACACTATACGTGTTCAAATGTGAATTGATGATCTTTCAAGTGACATGGAAGACCGGGTGCTTAATATAAGAACTCCCCCTATAGAGCGGGGATGGTTTTTATTTTGTTCTCGTCTAAATATCCGAATATAAAAAAAATAAACTATATATATATATATATATATATATATATAATTTAAATAAATAAATAAAACTAAAAAGGTTAAATTATAATTTGATTGGTTTAAAACGGAATATATTCTAAAAATAAATTAAGATAGATTAAGGCCCTGTTTGGGAATTAACTGTTAGCTAATTACATTAGCTGATTTGACTAGCTGATTTGACTAGCTGTTTGTGTAGACCTGTTTGGTAAAAATTAGCTGATTGATAATAGCGGTTTGTGCAAAAAGACGAATAAGGGCATTAATTTTGGCGCAGGAGAATAGGGAGTCTATCTATTAGGGTTAAAGAAGTCCATCAATTTTAATATTCCAAAACGCTAATTGAAAAAGCTCATTTAAAGAGCTTTTTCTAAATTAGCGTTTTCATCCCAAAACTCTCTCTCAAACCTCTCTCCACCAAACACTCCAATCAGCGGTTTCAGTGGTCAAACCTCTAAAATTGGTCAAAACCGCTCTTTTTATCCCAAAACGCTCTTTACCAAACAAGGCTTACATAAGACCATGTTCTTTGGCACTTAATTTCATTATCAGTAATTTCAGTTTAATTCAATAATGTAAATTCAGAAATTTATCATTATTTATTTTAATTATAATTATTTGTTATCATTATTTTTATTATTAGTATTATTATTAGAACCATTATTATTATTTTAAGATTATTATTTTAATTATTTCTATTTTAAAAGTCTAATAATATAATTTCAGTTCAGTTTAGTTCAGTTTGCTTAATTTCAATAAAAAAGAACGGAACATATGCAATTGGGAGTAGAAATTATAAAATCAAAAAAAATTGAAAACTAATAAGTAATGCATGTACTGAAAATGAGGATTTGAATAAAAAAGAACGGAACATATGCAATTGTGGTGAAGCTCTTAGCCTAGTGATTGAGAGCTTACCTATGTCTTGGGAGGTCATGGGTTCGAATCACATCCGGGTCTGGTGAGGATTTTTTCTTTCTTCTTTATAATGTAAGCGCATTGCGCTGAAGATGAGGATCTTGGATAACCAAAACCTTGAAAACCTCGAAAAAAGTAAAGAAATGAAAAACTTAAATGAGGATGGGAATACCCCACGGGGCGAGATGGTAGTCAATTTTTCCTCATATGGTATTCAGAGATGGGGAATCCCCGATAGACCAGTAGTCGGAGATGGTTAATGCAATCTCTGCTCCGTCCCGCACCGTTTACAGCCCTAAGGATTGTAACATACTCTCTCCATTCTAAATAAATTATCTTTTAATAGAGAGAATTTTTTTGAATTACAGCCATTTTTATTTATTTTCATTCATTTTTTCAGTTTTATTCTTGTTAAAAAAAAATTCCTTTGATAATACATCTTTTAAAAAAAATACCGTTTGATTTTAAAAGAGAAAATATAGAAAGTTTATGGGAGAATATTGGTAGAAATAGAGAAGATTGCATCACTTTACAAATTTATCCATTTGAATTATATTATAATTAATGAGAAGGGATGGAATATTGTATAAGAATTAGTCATTAAAAATGAGATTATAAGATAGTATTGCATTTTTAACCCTTATTTATTACATTTTAATTTACAAAATTTTGTCTTAAACGATATATAATTCAAAATGGAGAGAGTACTAAGTTAATAAAAAAATATTACTATATTTGAAGGAAAGAAATTCAGAACTTACGGCTATGTTTGTTTGCCGGAAAATATTTTTCCAAATTTACGGTGTTTACTTGCTTAGGAAAAAATTCAACAGAAAATTTTAGGTTAGTCAATAAAAAATTATATGATTTTGAAAATAATAGTCATTCACCACTTTTTTCAGTTTTCTAGTGTTGTAGCCGAACATCATAAAATATTTTATTTTCCAACACAATTTTTTCTTACTCAATATTTTCCGGCAAACAAACGGACATAAGTAGTCTCTAATTCATCATTGATACTTTAAATTAATAAAGTAACTTAATAAATATAGCATTCAAGTTATAATGCATAGGAATGAGGGTAAATAATTATAATGTTCGGGTTATTATCTAACACATGTCATCGTATTTTAATAATACACTATTTATTGATTTTTTTATATTCAATGGTTTAGGTCATGTTCTTTGTCACTTAATTTCAGTATTAGTAATTTCAGTTCAGTCAATAAATTTATCATTATTTATTATTTATTATAATTAGAATTAGAATTATTTATATATAATATATAATTTATTATTAAGTTAAGTTCAGTTCAGTAGCATTCGGTTCAGTTCAATTCAATTCAATAGCATTCAATTCATTTCAATTCAGTTCGGTTTACTTAATTTCAGTAAAAAAACAAAATCTTAGTCCTTTATAGAAGGACACACCATTTAATAATCCAAATCTATTAAATATAATAAAAGTTAAAGATTGAACATACATTATTAAAAACTGTTTATTAGATACAAATTATAAAATTAATAAATTATTTAATTTAGGAATAATTGGGGGATTATTATGCTTTTTTATAGTTAAAAAAAGATTTATTTATAGTATATGAAATGTTAGAAGATGAATTTGTGCCTAGAGATCAACATGCATTGGTTTGATTCAAAAATCGAAAATCGATCCGAGCAAGGGAAGGGAAGGGAACCGAAATATGAAGCATTTTTGGAACTGAAATGGATCCAAACCGAATTACATTTCATTGGTTTAGTTCAAACCAATGAATTAGTTTGGTTGAGTTTGATATCAGTTTTCTTAAAATTGTAGTATAATAATAAAAATAAAAAAATTAGGGAGCGTTTGGTTTGGGGGTTTCAGGAAGGTAGGGGAAAGAGCATGTTTGTTTGTTTTGCTAATTCAATGATTCCTTTTGCCCCTTTTTAGTATTGGGTTTACCCTCTAACTCCTTTAACCCATTCCCTACTCATCCCTAAGGTTTTCTATTCTCTTTTTCCTCTTTTTCTAACTTAAACTTCTACACTCTTTATAAAATTCTACTTTACTCTCTATTTTATTATTTTATTTTTATTTTGGTCTCTATATTTTTTTTATTTTTACATTTTTTTATCTTTGGATTAATTTCCTTTTCGTTATATATTTTTAATTTTTTACTCAAAAAATATTTTTGACTAAATTTTACTTTTTTTATTTTTGTTTAATCCTTATATTTTTTATTTATATCTTTTTATCACTAGATTAATTTCACTTTTGATCCTTATACTTATTTATTTTTACCTTCTTATCCTGAAAATAATTTTGACCAAATTTTTTTCTTTTATCATATTATTCAGTTTTAATATTTATTTTTAATTATTTTAAAATAATGATTTTCTTTTTAAATATAATGTTTATGCATTTTTTTTTATTAATTTTATTTCAGTTTCCTCTATTTCATTATCTTTTGATTTTAATTCTTATATTTTATTAATAGAGGCACATGTATGTATAAAAATTATTGTCAAAGATTTTCTTAGTGAAAAGGACAATGAAGATGTTTAAACTCTTTCCGGTGATGAAGTATTATGCTTAGAAGACTATTGGCTTTTGTTTTTGTTTCTTTTTTTTTTTAATTTGTATGAACTTTGTTAAGTTTAAATTTTAACTTTTATGAACTTTATATTATTATCAATAAGGGTAGCAAGTGAGTGACGTTTTGGATTGTTTCGGATTATATATGAAATTATTTCACGTTTTATGGAAACTATAGTAAAAGAGTTGAATTTTTTTTAGGGTTAATATACATATTTGCCCCTGTATTTGTCCGTTTTAGCAGATTTTCCCTTATATTAAATAAACACATAAATATATCCTCATATTTTTTAAATGACAACAAAAACGCCCTAATCTAACAGAATGATGAGATGGCACTAACAGTGCAACACCTCAGCCTCCATGTCATCTCCACTTCAAATAAACAATGCCACAACAGATCTTTTAGTGACGAAATTTTACTGACGAAATTTTAGACAACGAAATTTTACATGCTGACTTTTTCAAATTTGTCGCCAAAAAACCTACTGACAGATTTATTGACAAAAATGATCCCTCATTAAATTTTTAATTTTACTTTTTTTTATTAAGGTTTAGATGAAAAAAAGAAAAAATCCCACGCATGAAGCATTACCGAGACAAGCGTCGCCAAATAAATATTATACACTAATATTCTTTAACAAATTAGTAACAAATACAAATATTATACACATAACTGTTTGACATGAAAAAAATAGGAGCGGAGGGTGAAAATTTAATAGATGCTACTTCTTTTAATAAAATTAAAAGAGGATCGCATAAACTCCAAGTATATAATAATTACATGGCTACATATCATAAAGTTGCAAATAATTAACATACAATGTACATAACAAAAAATTTAATCTCCCAAAAATATCACATTCTGAAACTAAGCAACTGCAAAATGAAATATACATGAATCATATTTAGATTGTATAGGCAAATTCACTTTCTTTTTCAGCTCAAATGTATATATGCCAATTCATGAATCAACAATGTGCTTAACTAGAGCAGAGACTGTATTTTTTTAGACTGGAATTACATCCAGGGACATGGACATTGATATTACTGATGTGTTGCTGAATTCACGCCTGGCTCTCTGAGTTGGTTGAAAAAAAATATCGTTAATATGAAGTCCTTTTGGTACACCTTCTTTCTTTCTTGAACATCACCTTTTCTTTTGCCCTCTTGAAGTCCACATATGTTACCTGAAAATACGCAATTTCAATTGTCCAAGGCAAGAACTTGAGTTATCTATATTTAAAACTTCCATATTAACACCAGAGTAACCAGCAAAAGATCTGTTACTAGCCAAGATCAATACTCGAGAGATAAAATAAAAAAGCAATAAACTATTTTACCCAACTATATTTAACAAGCTTTATGTTAGACTTAGAGCACATTTAGAGATGGAAATTAGGAAGATAAAAAAACCAACTTAAATACTGGATGTGTAAAACATAATTGATATTTCTAAAGAACAAAGCTAAATTTTTCATAAACTTAAGGTGAAAATCAAAAGGATTATAGTGATTCAACTTTTCATAAACTTGCCATGCATTATTTGGAATCAGCGTTGAGGTTGCTGCATTCAGATCAACAACATATATTCGATAAGAAACCACATTTTCTAAAATTACAAACAGATCTCGAGCCCTTTTTGTAACACGACCATGCCATGATGTGCTCTCACCCCGCTCTTGCAAAACCTGCAAAATAAAGCCTTAAATATTAAGTATATACCCTGCTGTCAATCAAAAGTATGCTGAGCGGTAGATGTTTACATTCTTCAACCTTAGACAGGTAAAGGAACAAAGAGAGAAGTACATGATCAAGATAATATATACAAGTAGATCACGTCAAGAACATTATTCTAATTATTTGTATAGTTTTTAAAAATGCAATTAGAATGCAAATATTATGGACCTGAAGAAAAACGCCATATCAAGTTAACATAGTCAACTTCCAGATATAAAAGTATGGAGTACACTTATCATAGCATTTCGGTTAGGAAGTTTGCATTTGGTTTCAAATAGATTAAATTATTTGTTAAATCTTTCTTTCCTTTAGTTAGAACTTAGAAAGAATTAGTTTGAAGAATTACAATCATTATATTATATTGAGTTCTGTTTAGATATGTTACCTGCATGACAACAGTAGTTGAACCTAACCCAAAAGAAATATCTTCCAGTACCTGAGCTGAGCCTAACCCAAAAACATATTTCTTCATGGAACTAAGCCTTTCAACAGACAGTTATAAAAGATAAAATGATAGCTTCAGTATTGAATTATCAGGGTCTAAGAGCATCTCCATGCCTTCCCTATTCCCAATTCTCTATATTTCTATCCTCAATCCTTAACTCTCCCCAATTCATCATTTCAAAGAACAAAATTTCAGTAAACATATTCCACCCCAAGGCCGATATTAAATAACAAGAAAACAACTCCAAATTCAGCAATTTCTTTTGTCCCATGTACATGACGAATAATAGAGAGACCATAAGGACCAATCAAGATGCTAGCAGCCAGGTATCCAAGGACAGGGCTGCCTAGAATTGCAAATTAAAGAAAACGGTTGAAGAAGACGAAGAAGAACTACCGAAGGAAGAGATAAGTATATGCAGCAAATACCTCACCACTGGCAGAAACCAGTCGGATTTCACAGTTCAGGCAATCTCCGATCGGGCTAATTTATTGAGATAGTCAGGATTGGAGGAAGCTTCAAGTCTCCTTCACTTTGCCAGTTCGTTTTCCTCGTTTCCTAGAGAAGAAAGCATCGTCTTCATGGTCGCCGTTGTTCTCCTCATCATTTGCCAGCCGTCTTCGTTCTTCATCTAGGAAAGTGAAAAGTCATTTTGCTTTCAACAGATTCAAGCGATAAATTAGGGTTTGGGTAATAGTAATGTTTAAATAATTTAATAATCATTTCGACATCATCCATATTTTATTAGTTTTATCAGTAGTGTATGATTAGACTAACAGTGTCATTGCCAAATAAGCATGCCGTTTAAATTAGGGTATTTTTGCTGTAATCTGAAAAATATAAGGATATATTTATGCGTTTATTTGATATAAGGGCATATGTGCTAAAACGGACAAATATAAGGGCAAATATATGTATTAACCCTTTTTTTTTATTATAAATGAAGTTAAAAAAATAGTTTTGATTCCCTATTTGAACCAAACATCCACAAAGGGAATGGAGTGGAATTGCATTCCATTTTCTAAACATATCCAAACACATAGGGGTATGAATGTTTATTCATTTCTTTTCCTTTAGTTTCATTTTCTTGATTCCTTTTCCCTTACCCCTTGTGAACCAAACGCCCCCTTAAAGCTGAGAGGAGTAAGGCCCTAGAGAGATAAAAAGAAAAAAAAAGCAACTATATCGCAACTCTACTCTAACTATACACTTTAGTATTCTTACACAGAATACTGGATGTATTATACTCATGATAGTCCAAATGGAGGTACCTTAAGAAAATCGTTAATCAGTTTTGACATAAAAAAAATTGACACGTTATCTAATTCTTTAATGAAATTGATACACTTCTGAACCACATTGGCCAAATATAATAAATAATGAGTCGATTTATTAATGACTTGAACAACCGAAAGACAATCTGATTGAACTACCACATTACTTCTACAAGACCATTTAATCCATAATAGTGCTTTATGAATCATTATTGCCTCTGACATAACTGGTTCAGTACATCCTGGAATAAAAAAATGATGAACATATAAGCATCGGCTATCCGAATCTCGAAGGAGAAAGCCAATCGAACTATAGTTTTGTTTTGTGAACGTATGACTTTCATCTTCACCAACACCATCATAAATTAGACAAACGTTACTAAGAATGTTATGCTTATATGACAAATTAGACATTGTAGGCAAGTAGGTTGTTAACAAACGCCACATACAGTTTTTAACTTAAAGATTGATCGGCAAATTCCATAGCATATTCTAATTCACCTTGTGGCATTAACTGCACTGCTGACTGTTATAGATATCTTGTATCCACTTCTAACCGTATATGAACCCGACTTATCAAAATACCAACACCAGCCATCCTTACATATCATCATTCGACGTGGAATTTGATAACAAGTCCTTCAATGTGCTTATCGAGGACAGATTGAAAAAGACGATGTTTGTCGGCATATACCAAATCATGAAGGACTGATATTTAGCTTATTAATTGATCTTGGTTTTATTAAATAAATCAATCATTTAAGTTATAAGTGTATTTTTTTAAAATTAGTTATAAGTGTATTAAATTTTGATAAATAGTGATATTTTTTGGACCTGTTAGATGTGATTAAAAAAAAAGGCGGCCCGGTCGCACTACGCGTTTCCGCTGAGCGAGGGTCCGGGGAGGGGTCCCACCACAAGGGTGTACTGGGGCAAGCCTTCCCCTGCTAATTTATTTGGCAAGAGGCCGCTCCTAAGACTCGAACCCGTGACCTCTTGGTCACACGACAACAACGTTTACCTGTTAGATGTGATTAAACAAAAAAAAAACGAATACGGAAAAGTATATAAACAATAAAGCTGGAAACTAAAAAACAGAGTTGGATAAATCTGTGGCTTGTATTAGTAGTCTCCTTAAGGCAGGTTTCATTGCTATTGACGACCGTTTCCTACGATATAATAGATTACACAAGCGAACTCTTACCGTATGTAAATTCGTTATCAACGGAACAGGAAAGCAAGAACAATATAAACGTACAGAGAGCATAAATTTTAGAGAGTAAATTTTCCAAGTACATAAAATTTAACAGCTCCATCATGTATAAATAGAACTTGAATACACATATATATTTATGAACGTAACTGTTCATGAACGAATACGGCTTTTTACGAACGGACATTACTGTTCATAAATGAACACGATTATTCATGAACAAGGTCGAACTTACCTGGAAGATGCTTGAAACCATTTTTGGGTTACAATAATCCAATAATTAATGAATTTATTGCATATCTTATGGTATAAGGGATAAAATTAGATGCTAGATTTGAAGGCAAAAAATCTTTGACTAATAGAGAAATAGATAGAAATTAATTGCAACAAAACTTATAAACCTCATAATATAAATTGTTGGATTTATTTATAAATATATGTGTCGTGTGTGACGAAATGGGGAATCAACTTGACATTAAAGAAACTAAAAGAACAAAATTATATATTAAATAGGGCATTCTGATTGGTATGGTAAACAAGTTGATGAATTGGCCAACTTAATTAAATTGACTAATATTGTTTATTATCTTTAATATTAAATTGTGCACTAACAAACTAATTATTCTCATCAACCTTTGCAAGTTGTAGAACACTCATCTTTGTATTTACTTTCTATCTTTGCCTTTTTATTTCCTCATATAATTCTGGAATTATGTTGATTAAACACTCATCTCTTGAAACAACGCAGATGAGAGAGAAAATAAAATAATATATTTTAAAATGATATGTTAAGTTTTAATAATTTTTGAACGTGCTTATATTGAAAATGCCTTTAAGTCCACTTTAGTTCAGGCCCACTTCCTCACTTTCTTAGGACTGTTATTCCTTTTTTTTTTGCTGTTTGTTTTCTCATTGTAACCGAGTATAAATACTTTAATTTGTTTCCCTTTTTTTTGTAAGTTGTTTCCAACAATTATTTTGAATTCACTTCACTGTTCTAGATGGTATCGGAATTATTCTGAAAATGGTCGAATTACATTGTGGAAGAGGCAGTAGAGGTGCCAATGCTAATCAATTTGTGATGTCAGAAGATGATCCATACTTTGAAGAAGTAGATCGTGATTTTTCTGAAAATGTGAACTAGAGGATTATAAGTTCTGGATCCAATAAACCGGGCTTAGTTCTTATCAACATTTCTCTTACAAGCTCGAATTATCTCTCCTGGAGTAACGTGATGATTCGAGTCCTTACTACTAAAGAGAAAGTTAGTTACATTATGGATGATGAAGAAATCCCTTCAGTTGATTCGACGGAGTACAAAAAATGGAAGAAGAATCATTGTCCCAGTTCTTGGTTTGGATTTTCATGAATCCTTTAGTCCAGTTGCTCGAACTGTGACAATTAGATTTTTTCTGGCTATTGGTGCTATGAATTGGCACATACACCAAATTGTGTAAATAACGTTTATTTTTTTTGGTAGGAAAATGAAAGTAAAAACAAACAAACAAAAAATTAACCCGGGATCAGCCTTGGGAAGCTAACCCCCACCACATCCTCCAAAAGGATCGAGGAAAGAAAAGCCGGAGGAGAAGAGTAAGTAGTGACTCCCCAACTTCCTTCATGACCAGCAGCCGCCAGACGATCCGCCACCCTGTTTTGCTCCCTAGAGATATGGCAGAAAGAGATAGAAACAAAGGAATGGCAGAGCCTCATGATACCTTTAATTAGATTCTTGCTATTCAAACCAATAGCTTTATTATTGGAGATTAACCTGATAGCTTCCTAATTGTCAGATTCAACAATCAGATTATCTACCCCCAAACTCTTGGCCAGGGTGAGGCCAGAATAAATACCCCACAACTCAGCCAAAAAGGAAGAACCTATGCCAAGATTCGAGAACCCAGAAATCCAAGCACCCCCATCATCTCTCAAGACTCCACCTGCAGCAATATTACCATTGGCTAAAGAAGAGCCATCAGTATTAAGCTTCATCATACCTTCTCTAGGTCTTCTCCAGCAAAGAAGGTGAATAGCCTTTCTTTGAATATAATTATCAAGGGAGTCTTCCTTGAAACTATTAATAATATGATAAATCTTTTTAGCAAAAAAAATCAACCAAGTTAGAGATATTAATAGTATCAGCCCCAAAAATCTCCTTATTCCTCCAATCCCAGATTTGGTGACAGACAACAGAAAAGAAGATTTCACCATGCTCCAGATTAGTTAGCAACTTCCCACTCACCCCATCATCAAACCACTCAAGATTGGAATGAGAAAAGAACATATCAATCATATGACTGGGGAGAATTTTCCTCCAAATAGCTTTACTTCTATCACAATCCCTAAGAGCATGACAAATGGTTTCTTTATGCCCTCTACATCTGCTACAATCTCTAGACTCCACCAGATGGCGCCTTTTTCTATCTGAATTAGTAAGCAGTCTGTTTTTAACCCCAAGCCACAAGAAACTTCTAATTCTATACGGCACTTTCATAGACCATAACAACTTCCAAATATCTGAATGAGGCTCTTCATCACTGTTGCTAAAAGCCTCAAAGGCAGACTTACAAGTATAAGCACCATTATTGGTAGAATCCCAACAATAATTATCCCTATCCTCTTCCATGCTACTAATCTTCACTCCTCTAATTCTAAGGAGAGTATCAAAGCTAAAGAAAGCCTCAAATTTAGACCAAATCCAATCACCTTCAGAATCCACAACATCAGCAATCTTCCAACTGCGAAAATTAACAGGGGGAAGGGAGCTACAAACCTCTAACAGAGACTTGTCAACAATCCACTTGTCATACCAGAAACTGATAGTATGACCATTACCCACATCCCAACCAATCCCATAACAAAATTCTGAAAAAATAGAACTAAAGCCTTTCCAGAGAAAGGAACAATTAACAACTCTTTCTTTAGGTCCTCCAAAAATCTTATCTTTTCTATACTTACCACATAGTAAGCGAACCCAAAGCGCCGAAGGATTCTGCCACATTCTCCAAAGAAGCTTCATCAATAAAACTTTGTTATTACCTTTAGCTTGTCTAATCCCTAGACCCCCTCTATCTCTAGGCTTACAAACCTCCTTCCAAGGAACAAGATGGATCTTCTTACTATCTCCTGAATTCTCCCAAAGAAAACGGCGATTAATTTTATCCAGATCATTGATGGCCGGCTCCGGCAATCTACAAGCTTGCATAATATGGTTAGGAACCGCACAATTGACTGACTGAATAAGAGTAAGACGCCCCGCAAGAGACAAAGTTTTAGCTTTCCAATTAGCACATTTGCTAGAAGTTTTATCCAGAATCTCTTTAAAAGAAGCTTTAGAGACTCTATCACTATGGAGTAGGGGTGTGCATCGGTTTAAAACCGAACCGAACCGAACCGAATTTACCGAATACCGAAATATCTAAAAATCTTGTACCGAGTTGAACCGACTTAAGAACATAAACCGAACCGATTTTTTTCGGTTCGGTTCGGTTTTTCCCGAATTAACCGAATTATATAAAACTTTACAAATAATCTAAAAATCACAAAGCTTTAATTCATATACTACTAGTTATATTAAATGTTTTTTTAAGGTAAATAGGTATTAGATTAGAATTTAATGGTTATATTAAATTCAAACTTAAGGTAAATAGATGTTAGATTATAATTTAATGGTTATATTAAATGTTTTTTTTAGAATCATAAATTCAAAAATTAGATAGGTGGTGTGTATAAATTTAGGAAGGATTATAATTTTTTTTTTCCAACCATACATATTTTATACAACATAGTAGCAACTAATCGGTGCGGTTCGGTTATTTCGGTTTTTATTAGAAACTGAACCGAACCGAACCGAAAACCGATATTCACCAAAATAACATACCAAATCCGAACCGTATAATAATAAAACCGAACCGAAAAACCGAACAGTATCGGTTCGGTTTTGCGGTTTCAAACCGCATAATGCACAACCCTACTGTGGAGGGGAACCCCAAGATAATTACCAAAAGAGTTGGTTAAAGGAATACCCCATAGCAAAGTTTGCAAACTTGTCAAGTTCTTATACGAACTTAAACAAACAGGTCGCCAATGGCAGAAGATGCTGACTTCTAAGCTGGGATAGTTTAGTTTTAAAAGGCCATTTAATGATCATTATCTTTTCTTACTTCACACATCTTCTTTATCCATTTCAGTGTTAATCTACGTTGATAACATCCTTATAGGGACTATTGATCTTGCTCAAATTGAAGTTGTCAAAGCTTTTCTGCACAAATTATTTACTATCAAGGTAATTGGCCCAGTTAAGTATATTACAGATTTTCTTGAAGATGTCTTCAAAATGTGAATCATGTCTCAAGCTTTTTACCAAGTAGTGTTATTCTTTCAGATACAACAAACAAACTTGATGATCCTAGCTTGTTTCGAAAAATCATTGGCAGGTTATATTTAGGCTTAATGCATATTTACACCCATAAACTTGACAAGTTTTGCCTATTGGCACCTTGAACTTTTTAAATAACCTATCACACACTTATACTTGGCATTAAAAACCTATCATACACTTATAATTGGTTTTAAAAACCTATCACACACCTAAAGTTGGCTCATTCAGACCTCTTGCACACAAAATCGTTGATCTGTCATCTTTAACAGACGAGGTCGTTGTGCATGCTATAGGAAAAAGAAAAGCGTATTAGTTCGTTATGTATGTCACCTCATATGTCAAAGATGACATATCAACAATTTTGTGTGCAGTAGGTCCGAATGAGCCAACTTTAAGTGTGTGATAGGTTTTTAATGTCAACTATAAATGTGTGACAGGTTTTTAAAGCCATCTATAAGTATGCGATAGGTTATTTAAAAAATTCAGGGTGCCAATAGGCAAAACTTGCCAAGTTTAAGGAAGTAAATATACATTAAATCTTATATTTACTCTCAAAATTTCATTTTCTCCATATCTTCACATTCAGAGATTATGTGGGAGTACATCATTACGTGCTTTAAAATAAATTTTCCATAAAAATATTTACTCTCAAAATTTCATTTTCTCCATATCTTTACATTCAGCCGACATTATAATTCGTAAAAGACCTTTTGGTCGTAGTTTTAGTCAGACGCATTTGGTAAAGATTGAATGACCATACAAATTTTTAACAGTTAGTGTTTTCATCGGACTTGAGTGAAAACCATAGTATCCTAAACACTGAATGTTAGAGTGACTTCCATGTGAGGTGCTTAAATTGGTTCAGTTTTATTCAGAATGAAAAATGTCCTTTTGAAATATAAGAGTTTAAAACACACACAAAAAATAGCTTTGCTAAAAACTAGTCCGAAATTTAAATATAGAATTTTCGTTTATAGCTTTGCTAAAAAATAGTCCGAAATTTAAATATAGAATTTTCATTTACTTTCGGTTAAAATAATTTTGGTCCTTATTTAACTTATTCGATAATATAATTTTTACTTCAACTTTTCGTTGTTCGAGGACAAGTATACCTTAAGTTTGCGGGTGTTATTATCGTCTTATTTTTATAGTATTTTCATATTAAATTAGGGTTATTTTATATCCTTTCATAGTTATAATAATAATTTTACATACGTTTTTACTACTTTATGTGTTTAAAGTTGTTTTTATGTGTTTTCACGAGGTTTCATTATAAATAACCAAAGTGCGTAAGAGGATGATTCAGTAACCAATGGTGGTTACGGAGTAATTTCAGACGAAATTACCAGGCATCTCCTCAAGCTTGTGTAGTAGCTCGCCATGATGAAATTAATATGAAAGTTTATTCATTTTCACCCCTCCATCTCGACTAAAGGAAACTTTGCATATTCTTTCTCTATTCACACGGTTTCAAAGTCTCAGTTGTCAAAATTTGGTGCTTAATTTCTCTAGAACATCACAAATAAGAAGGTTTGGTAGTTTTTTTTTTTTAAAAAAATAAATTGTGCGCAATGCACTTACATTAAACGAAGGAAAATTATTGTTAGCGATATTTTCGAAATATGCTAATTTCAACCTTGTCACGTGTGGTTAGGGTGCGGGCGTGCCAGAGAAATTATTTCTCAATTATGAAAGACAGTTAAGTTTATGAAATTGTGCGCCAAAAACATGAATTCTAATCGAAACGATTGGCGAGGGACACAAGGATTGAAAAAGTCCCTCTTGGGTCTCTAGCACCGTTATAAAAACTTTGCTAGATTAATTATTTTTATTTAAGCTAAGCGTATAAATTGAAGACGGGTAAAATAAAGAAATTAAAAGTGCGAAATTGACACGGGATTTGGTGAAAAAATTGGTATTTTATTGACTTGATCAAGGTTTGAATACATATGTTCAAAAAGCATGAAATTAAAAATGAATTACAATTGAAAATTTTCTATACTAAACATATAGACAATCAATTGAATTGGAAAAAAAACAAATCAATACAAGGAATTGAAATGGAATTAAAATAAAATTGAAATTCAACGACAAACTCGGAGCCACAATAGCTATCTCGGCTGGACGTTGAATTTTGATGTCGGCTTGAAGTTCTCGGAGCACTGCGGTTGGTCGGGCCCGTATGGTATACGATCTTGGCAATGTCAAAACGTGTGGTATGCAAATGGGGCAGATTTAACCTTTGACTTCGGTGGGCTCGTTTGAGTGCTTAAGAACACGGAATTGGACGAGTAAATAGGCTAAATTTAACTTCATGAGGTCAGGAACAAACTTCTATAAGGGATCGAAGGCTAAAACGGACTCTAAATAGACGAAATTGAGTTTTAAAAACAACTGGACGAATCTGGAAAATTCTGGAAACAGACTAGCTAAAAGAATTTGGGATGTAAAGATTGGCTTATAACTATAGTTTCTGAGCACGGAATTGGGAAAATAAATATACTAGATTGAAAAGACGTCAGGAACAACTTTGTTAAAGGGATCGAAAGCAAAAAATGAATTTAAATGGACGAAATTGGGCTTTGAAAATACTTGGACGAATCTGGAAAATTAATTTGGAAACAGAATTCTAGCTAAGGATTGAGCAAATTAAAGGCTTGAGAATGCTAAATTGAATTGAAAAACTTGAAAAGAGGCTTGAATTAAAGCTAAAGCACACTAAAAGAGCTAGAAAAAGGAAAGGAGAACTAAGAACTTGAAGAACAAAGCACTTGAAGAACTTGAAGAACAAAGAACAAAAACTAGGAACTAAACATTGGAGCTTTGAGAGGAGATTTATGTGTTGAATGAGTCTGATTTTGTTGAGTGTGGGAGGTTCTATTTATAGTTTTTTGGAAGGGCATTTTGGTAATTAATTATCAACTAACCCTTATTTTTCTCTCTAACTTTGCCCACTAACTTGCCACCTCACTAACTTCCTTAACTTCCACCAACCACTACCAACTTCCATGCCACATCACCTCACCACCTTGTGGTTAGAGAGAATTCTAAGGCTTGGGCCTAGGTGTGGGGATGGGCTAGGCTTCGTAGGTTAGCTCGTGGTGGTGTTCGGGTAAGTTTGGAGAAGTCGGGGTGGACCGAAACGGGCTCCGGGCGAGGACTGATCTCTCGTTCGCCGTGCTGACTTCCAGCTCGCCGAGCGGGAGGTTCGTTTACATATATATTTATTTTATTTTCCATTCATCATTATTATTTTTCTAGAAAAAATAGAAACTATACCCTAAAATTAAACATAAGCTTTCTATATAATAAAAATAAAATTTATTTATTTTGAGCCAACAATTGCCCCCTCTTTTGTGCATAAATGAAATAGCAAAAATAAAATTTATGCATAAAAGAAGTTTTTATTAAATATCTTTTTTTCTTTTTTCTTTTTTTATTTATCAAGATAATAGAGAAAGAATCCTGGAGGATTTTAGAATTTGAATTCCATAAAACTCTCTATCTTGATCAATCTGCAATTCTTCTTCCTCTTTTATTCTTTTTTTTCTGCCATTTTCTTTTCTCAAAGCTCAACAAGTATTCAGAATCAAACTCTCAATCTTTCAATTATGGGTATGCAAACTATCTTTTCTTCTCTATTTTCTTGCTTTGTTGATTTTTCTTTTGCTTTTGTGTTAATTTACCGCATGCAGAATCATGTTTATTAAAAAAACTGATAAATTGAATTGAAATTCAAATGTAAGAGTTTTAGAACTACCACATGTGGGTGAAATTTTGTTGCTGAAATTTTGTATCTGTCTGTCACAACTACCTGTTTATATTCTGACACCATCCGTGCTGATTCTCGCCTAGGCATAACTCTTGGTTTGCAAGAGGTAATTTTCAATGAATTTTGCAATTTTCTGATCCTAGGAAATTCAATTTCAGGATAATGTCTTTACTATTAGCCCTGTTGCTGTGAATAACTCTCCCTTGCCTCCTTATCCTTTGAGTAGCGCTACTGAATTGGCCCTCCATAGGGAAACTTATCAATTCCCTGCAAATAAGAGAGGGCTGATATTCCCTCGTTGTTACACTAGATGGAACGACCTGGAAGATCGTTTAGAGCCGAGATATGCGGGTATTTGGGACCGAGTTGGCATTAGGGATTTTGTTCGTTTGACTCGTTATGAAATTATTCCTTGTGTGAATGTGCTTGAAGGGGTGCTGAATTATTGGTCGTCGGTATGTAACTCGTTGATTCTCCCGTTGGGTCCCATGTCTATCACTTTACGTGATATAGTTGCCTTGACGGGGTTGCCAATTATTGGAGAGGAAGTCCCAAGTTGTGTTGAGACAAATGCATTCCCTGAAGTGAAGGCTATCTTATCCAAAGATGCCGGGACGTATGTCCAAATGATTAAGAAGAAATTGGACAAGATAGAGTTGGATGATGAGGATCATGTGCATTTTCTGTGGATGATGCTTAGCAATTACATCTTCGAGCCGTTGGGCCTCAGACCTACTACGGAAATATTGATTATTGCTAAGGCTTTGGCTTCAGGCCGCCGTTTAGCTCTTGGCACCATGTTGCTGGCCTCAACATTCCACCGTCTAGCTCTTACTATCGAGGATAGACCATTCATAAAACCTCGGGGTGGTTTGTGGTTGTTGCAGCTATGGATTTTTATCTACTTTCCTCATTTGGCCACCGCTTCATCAATAGGGACCTCGGGCCATCTTGGTGTAGACCTTTGCTACAGCTCTTCGAGTCTGGCTATTAGCGTGGTTGTGAGGTTTTTTCGTACTTTAGTGACATCTACTCATAATGAGTTGTTTCTTTTTTGGAAAAAAGATAACTCGTGTCTACCATCTTGGGCTCTCTCTTACTTGTCAGCTGGCCCCCATGAAGGTGCTGAATGGTGGATGAAGGTATGTGCGACACATTGGTTACACCACGGGGTGAACCGAACCAGAACCTCTCGATCATCAAACCCTAGTTTGACCTTATATGCACCTTGTCTTTGGGCACGTCAATTAGGCTTTTTCCAATCTATCCCGGGGCAACTCCCATTTCCTACCTCTTCTCAGCCATGTGGGGCTAGTGATGAAGATATAGCCGCTGCGGTTCTGGATGCAGGATATGATCAGGGACCACTTCTGCTTGGATCGGATCAACCTTCGTTCGATGCTTGGTGGGAGACCATTTTTCAGCATTGTATCCCACCTGTTGGTAAGTTCTTTTGCTTTATTTAGTTATTCTTTTTTATTATCATTATTATTTTTTTTTGTAGATTCAAGTGGTAGCTCGGGAAAGGACAATAATCTGACTCTCCTAGCCCCGAATGTGCTTGATGCAAACGAAAAGGGCAAAGGAAAGGCAGTAATGCTGGATGAGGGAGAGTCGGTGCCTACTGCCGCAGGGCCTTCTGTGAGACAAAGAGAGGAAGATGACTCTGATGAAGACCTATATTTTGGTTTTGAGGATGAAACACTGGCTCAACTAGGGGCACGCTGGAACATGACTTCTTCAATTGGAACCTTGTCCCTTGATGATGGCTCGACTGAGGTGGGTATGACTCCATTGCAACTTCCGGCATGAGCCCATCTTCCTTCTGCATCTTCTCTAAACCGAATGATTATTGCACCGTTGTCTCAGGTTTGTATGATTTTGCGAATGCGTTATTTATGAACCACGCTTGAGATGCTTTAGTCAGACTGATTGATTGAATTGCTATTTTTTTATTTAAATATCGTAGGAATCAGCTCTTGTTCGTCCTTTGTTGGTTCCTGTCGGTCTTAAGGCTGATAATCCTTTTGCTGGCTTGGATTTTTCATTTTTTAAAGGACCGTCTAATGCTGCAGCTGATTCATCCTTGCCTAGTGATGACTCTTTGAGTGATGCTCGTGCCAATCTCAGTAAGCTTGTCGCCTCTCCTCTTGACTCTTGGACTTCCACCCGCATTGAAAGAGCAATGATTGATTTTGACCTCATGATGGGTGCGTGCACTCATCCCTTCAAGACTGAGCCATTGAAATCTGCCAAGAACCACGTATTATTTTGCTATCAGTCTTATATCACTGAGAAAAATGTGACAGCGGGTCTTGCAGCTCGAGTTAGATCAAACATGGCAGAGCTTGAGGCCTATAGCAAGAAGTTCAATACTTTGGTTGATGCTGAAGAAGCAGATAGGCAACGGTTAGCCAAAATTGCAGCTGTAGAGGAGCGTCTTGTGGCATTAGAGAAGGAGGTGGCTGAAGCTCGAGCGTCTAAAGAAGAAATGGTTAGACCCAGTTCCGGGTTTAGAGCTTGTTTCCCACGGATGGAGGAAGAGTTGGGCCGTGAGAAAGATCGATTGGCCAATCATTATGATGAGATGTTGGAATGGCACCGACAAAGCAAGCAACACAAGGAGGCTACCTTAAAGCTTTGTGAATCTTGTGCGAAATACCCGAAGCCTGATTTCTGTTTATTTCCGTGAGGTACATTCACGGGTCGCCTATACTTTCCCTTTTTTGTTTTGATCTTGTGACCACGTACGTTTATTCTTTCATAGATATAAGTTTTTTTTACTAGCCCCTAGGCTCCAACTCGTCTCGTCAAGACCAAAGTGGTCTTGTCGAGACGACATGGTGTCTCTTCGAGACACCAGGTGTCTCACCGAGACACCACGCGATGGTTCCCTTTGAACCATCGCTGCCGCCTCATCTCGTCGAGACACCAGGTGTCTCGCCGAGACATCACGCAATGGTTCCTTTTGAACCATCGTTGCTGCCTCGTCTCGTCGAGACCAAAGTGGTCTCGCCGAGACACCAATTTTTTTTTTTTTTAAACAACAACCAATTTATCTATTTTTACGTTCTAAACATATAGCAAATGCGAAAATAATATACAAATGCATAGAATACAAGGAGAAACATAAGCATAAGTTATTTTTGAAAATTGAGATGATTTATTGATTATCGGTTCCTACGTTAATTACGTCCCACATACTTTGAAAATATTTCTTTAAATATTTACCGTTAATGTATCTCCTATGTGGTTCTCCGTCCAAGCTTTTTAACCAATACGCGTTCCCGGGAAGCACCTTGTGGATTTGAAATGGCCCGTCCCAGTTGGGCGACCATTTCCCAAGCTCACGATCCTTCGTCCCGATTGGTAGAATTAGCTTTCATACTAGCTCGCCTTCTCGAAAGTTTTTCTTTTTCACTTTCTTGTTATATACGTCTTCCACTTTCTTTTTCTGAATCATCATGCAATCAAGCGCCTTCTACCTTTCGTAATCCAAGTCTTCGAGTTCCATGGTCATGGCTTGCACATAGTTGTCCGGTTCTAAATCGTTTTGGCGCATCACTCGTAGTGAAGGCATGATGACTTCTAATGGTATTACTGCATCATAGCCAAAGGTTAGGAAAAATGGACTTACTCCAGTCGCCCGTGTCTTAAATGTTCGCATAGCCTAAAGTGTTTCTGAGAGAACTTTGTGCCATTCTCTAGGATTGTCTTCTAGCATCTTTTCCAAGATTTGGATTAGAATCTTGTTGGACGCCTCCGTTTGACCATTTGCTTGTGCGTAAAATGGAGTGGAATGAATCAATTTAATCCCGTACTCTTCCACGAACTCGTTCATATCTTCGCCTGTGAACATGGTTCCTTGATCCGTGGTAATAGATTCTGGAATTCTGAATCTATGAATTAAGTTCTCCTTGATGAATTGGATTACTTGTGCTTGGTGGACTTGCTTCATTGGTGCTGCTTCTACCCACTTGGAAAAGTAATCTGTGGCAACTATGATGAAACAATGGCCTTTTGACGATGCTGGAAATATTTTCCCAATTAGATCAATAGTCCATCCTCTAAAAGGCCATGGTTTCACAATTGAGTGTAATTCTTCTGAGGGCACTCGTTGCATTTGGCCATATAATTGACACTTCTTGCAACCCTTCGCATACGTGATGCAATCTCGTAGGATCGTTGGCCAGAAGTACCCATGACGATTTATGAGCCATCGCATTCTCCTTCCGGACTGGTGAGCTCCGCACGTGCCTTCGTGGACTTGCTTCATGACCTTCATTGCTTTTGGAAAGCCGAGGCATTTAAGTAGCATTCCATCGTAGCTCTTACGGTACAAATCACCTGCCATCAACATGTAATTTCGAGATTGAATGCTTAGTGAATATTTTACTTTTTTGGATGGGTCATTGAGGTAATCGATGAATGGTTTCCTCCAATCCTGAGCTAAGTTAATGTCGATGTCGAATGACTCAAACTAGACACCTCTATCCGCCACGGAAGGATGACCCTGTCTTCTGATGACGACGACTTTGTATGCTGTCTCTTTGGAGATTTTCATTCCAGAAGCGATTTGGGCTAACTCGTCCGCTTCCCAATTGTCATTTCTTGGAATATGCTCCAAACTGACCTCATCAAACATTTCTAGAAGTTGGATTGCAAATGCGAAGTAAGGTAACAAAGATAAACTTGAGCATTTGTATTCTCCTGTTAGGTGCCGGATGACCAATTGTGAATCACCGAAAATCTTGACCTCATTTGCTCCTAGGTCGATTAAGATTTCCAAACCAATGATCAGAGCTTCATACTCAGCTTGATTGTTCGAGCATTCGAAATCCAAGTTTACAGCTAATATCGTTTTAGTCCCGGATGGGGCTGTGATGATTACTCCTGCTCCGTTGGAACTGTCTGTGCTTGAACCAACGAACTTTAACTGCCAAGGTTCTTTATGTGTCAGATAGATTGGAAGTTCTGCCTCTTCGGGATATTGGAAACTGGTTGGGTGATCGGCTACAAAATCTGCAATTGCTTTCCCTTTTACTGAGGATTGTGGGAGGTACGTCAAGGTGAACTCGGCCAATTCTAGTGACCATTTCCCTATTCTTCCCGAGAGGATAGGCTGATTTAGCATGTACTTTATCAAATCTGTGCTGGCGATCACATAAACTCTCGCTTTGAGCAAGTAATGTCTCAACTTCATGCAAGCGAAGTAGAGGGCTAAGCACGTCTTCTCACTGGGTTGTATCTCGTCTCTGCTGATAGCAACGTTCGGCTTAGATAGTAGATTGCTTGTTCATGGCGGTTTGCATTATCCTGGGCAAGTAGACACCCAATTGACTCGTCGGTTGCTGATATATAGAGCTTGAGCGGAGTGCCCTCTCTTGGTGGCATCAAAACAGGTGGATTACTCAAGTAAGTTTTGATCTCTTCGAATGCCGTTTGATGTTTGTCGTCCCATTTGAAGCTTTCTTTGTCTTTGAGCCTCAACAGATTTGAGAATGCTCTGGATTTTCCAGCCAAGTTCGATATGAATCTTCTCAAATAGTTTACTTGGCCCAAGAATCGTTGCAACTCTTTTTTATTCTTCGGAGGTTGCGCTTCTTTGATTGCTTTTGCCTTATTATCGTCGATCTCGATTCCTCTTTGATGGACTAAGAATCCGAGGAAGTTTCCTGCTTTGACCCCGAAGGCGCACTTTAGAGGGTTGAGCTTTAAGTTATACTTTCGCATTCATTCGAAGCTTTTCCTCAAATGGTCGACATGTCCTGCTTCTCGCTTGGACTTAATAACGATGTCGTCTACGTATACTTCCATGAAGGTGCTGAGTAAATCGTGAAAAATGGTATTCATTGCTCTTTGGTATGTGGCGTCGGCATTTTTTAAACCGAATGGCATGACGACCCATTCGAACGTGCCAATTGACCCTGGGCATCGAAATGCCGTTTTTGCAATGTCTTCTTCGGCAATGGGGATTTGGT
The DNA here is from genome assembly GCF_963576675.1 of Euphorbia lathyris. Classification (NCBI taxonomy): domain Eukaryota; kingdom Viridiplantae; phylum Streptophyta; class Magnoliopsida; order Malpighiales; family Euphorbiaceae; genus Euphorbia; species Euphorbia lathyris. The sequence goes on from NC_088910.1 coordinate 98,077,395, forward strand.
TATATCCCGCATAGCAATCACAAAGAGATATCAATTCATTTTTAGACACAGCATCTACTAACATATCGGCTATAGGCATCACATAGATGTCTTTTGGCGTAGCTAGATTTAAATCACGGAAATCTACGCATACGCGTAATTTACCATTCTTTTTCACTACAGGCACGACGTTAGATAGCCATACCGCGTACTTTGCTGGTCTGATGAATTTAGCCTTGAAAAGTTTTTCTATCTCTTCCTTCACCTTGCCTTCAACCTCTTTGCTCATCCTCCTTGTTGGTTGCTTGAAGGGTTTAAATTCTGGTTTGATCGGCAATCTATGCTCCACTACGTCCTTGCTCAACCCGGGCATTTCATCATAATTCCAAGTGAAACATTCTTTGAACTCATGAAGCAAACTGATAATGGCTTCTTTTAATGTTGGGCGTAGTAAGCTACTGACAAATGTAACCCGAGGTTCCTCTTCCGTTCCTAGATTTACTTCGTTTAGAGGATCGACTGCCATGGAACCTTCATCTTCTAACTTTGGGTTTGCCCTTTTCAGATCTTGTAATCGGATTTCTTCTCCTTGAGGATTTAGTTCTGTTGTTCCTTTAGGGGTTTCGACTTCTGAGACCCTCATGTCGTTTTCTTGGTACAGTTTCTCCGCTAGTTATTGTACATTCAGTTTTGATATAGCAGCTGAAGCTACCGCTTCTTTTCTCGATATTGTCTTAATCATGGAATTTTTTCAATTATTGGTTTGTTACGGAATGGCCCTCGACGAGGCACGATTACCGTTGGCTTTAAGATATTCTTAATCTCTTCGCCACATGATTGCTCTTTGTAATTGGACCCAACTCGGATTGGGCCAATAGATTCCTCGTAAAGTCTGGCTTCGACCACATCTGAGTAGGTTTCGAACGGCTTCTCATTCGCCCGAACAACTTCCACATCGTCTCCCTTCCAAAAAAGAAGAAGTTGGTGTAATGACGAGGGAATGCATGAGTTGGAGTGAATCCAATCTCTCCCCAAAAGCGCCTGATAGCTCGCAGTTGAATTTACCATGAAGAAAGCAGCCATGGCGTTGTGAGTGCCAATAGTGAGCTCCAAAGGTAGGAGACCGTAAGTCTTCGCGATTTCTCCCGTGAAGGCTGAAACCGACACCTCTGATGAGATTATATCTTCCTCTGATTTTCCTAGGGCTAGGACCATCTTCATCGGCATGATGTTAATGGCTGATCCATTGTCGATGAGCACTCTGGAGATCGGTTTGCCATCTACGTGAGCCTTGACGTATAAAGGTTTAATATGGTGGGTCATCCTCGGGGTGGGCTTGTCAAAGTAAACCCTCTTCATACCCTCTTCACCTGATGCCTTCAGTATTGTGTCTTCTGGCTCCTTATGCTCGAGTTCGGGGACTTCCTTCTTGGTGTCTCCACCTTTAAAATCCGAAGGTAAGATTAAAGAGGTAGCTTCACAATCTATCCGTATCATGAAATCTCCAACCCGAATCTGGAGATTTTTCTCTTTGTTTTTTCCTCCTCCTCTCGCATCATTAGAGTTAACGCTGGGTGATTCCTTTTGACTGCTTCTCTTTTTTGCCTCTCTTCTCCTTAATCTTCTTTTCGCATTTTTTAAGAGAGGCCTTGGGAACTTCTTATGGCTATTCCATTGCCATTGATCGAGGGGCGATGTGCTTGAAGGTGTCACGAAACGCGGTCGTTGTTGTTGCACATCTCTTTTCTTCATATTTTGTGATTGCCTTGAACTCTCCTCCAACTTAGATGGCATCGCTTTTGGTACCCATATCTGCCGGGTCCTTAGGTCACAATGTTGCTTTCCTTTGCCCTCCCACACTAGTGAAGTGGCATTGATCATGTTGGCTACCGGGAATAGGTCATCATCGATCAGCATGCTTTCCTTCTTTTTCGAGAATTGGAGTATGCGGTTAATCCTATCCTGCACGGCATTTCTAAAACCAAAACAAGCTTGAGTATTATGGCTCCAGTTGTCGTGATACTTACAGTAATCTTGTCCGCGTATTTCCTCTTTAGATGGGATCACATGTCTAGGCGGTAATGTGATGAACTGCTCTTTTAACAAGTAATCGAAAATCTCTTCCGTCTTTGAGACGTCAAAAGTATATTGGGTGGTTGGAATCCTTTTGACTACCTCTGGTGTTTTGGGATTTTTTAACAACACGGGTCATGTTCAAGATACGGTGTTTGTTAAGTCGGCGATGGCTACCTCATGTGTTTGTACATCCCCTTGATAGCTTCCCATAGAGTTCGATGATCTTCCCTCATCAATTCCTCGTACTCTGAAACCTTGGCCACCAATTCATAGTAGTCGTGAAAATCGATTCCCTGAAATTTCTTTCGGTTTTCGAATTCTAGTCCACATTGGGCAATCTTTACGAATTCGACCTCGGGGATATTGATTTGACATCGATGTCGCATCTTTTTGAATCGGTTGATAAAATTTTCAACTGGTTCCCCATGTCGCTGCGTCATTCGGGACAACTCCGCAACACAAACCTCGGGCTCCGTTCGATAGAATTGGTTATGGAAAAGCCTTTCCATTTGTTCCCAACCATGAATGGACCCTGAAGGCAATGTGGTGTACCAAGAGAACGCTGGTCCTGTTAGTGATCCTGTGGAATAAGCGTAAGCGCAACATGTCGAAGTTCATATCCACACTCAAACCGCTGCATTGAAAGGTGAAGCGTGCCACATGCTCTACAGTGGATTGCCCTTCTTCTCCTGAAAACAAAGTAAAATCAGGGACTCTAAAATTATGAGGTAAAGGATATAGTTGATCATACTGCCATGGATACGGTTTTTCGAACTCGGGTCGGTACACCTCCCACACGGCTGGCCCATAAATCTCTTGGACGATGTTTTTTATGCGTTGGGCTTCTCCTAAGTTATTGGCGGGCTTCATGCGCGTGTGCATCGTCCGTTGTGGGTGAAAGCTGGTTCCTCTCCCATTGCCCCCCATATTACAAGTATAGCTTTCCTCGTAATATTCGGCATGGTTACTAGGCCCAATATGAGACCTAAAATGTTGTTGAGGTGGTGGGACCTGAACGGGTTCTAGGCTGATCCGGTCACCGCGCTCATTGAATCTGAGATTCTCTTCTCGAACTGGTTGCAGGATATACCTTTCACCGGCACCTGAGATCGGTGTTCCCTTTCCATGGTCTGCTGGTGCTTGAAATGTTGACTTTTGTGAGAACAGCTCGACACATTTTTCCGGGATTTTGCCGATCTCTCCGGTTAAATCGGCAATTCTCTCCTCGAGAGCTGGAACTTTGTTGGAATTGTTTATCGCCTCATTGTTAGCTTTAAACATGGCCTCGTTGCTAGCTTGCATCGTATTACACATAGCCTCATGACTCTCTTTCATGGTTTGTGCAAATCCATGTAGAAATTGGCTGATTTGCTTCTCCATGCTTGCCATTATTGATGTCATGTCGAATACGGGTGGTCCTTGAGGTGGTTGTTGGTTTGCACCTCCGATATTGCTCACAGTCTCGGCCACAGAGCCTTCGGGTACTCCGGACTCATTGTTATGATCTCGGTTCTGATTTTGACTCTCTTCGGAGTCCGATGGAGTTGGATCTTTTCCGGTGTTCTTCCTAGGAGGCATCCTCCGTGAGTATTGATATGTGAAAATGATGAAATTAAGTTAGTAATCGAGTTTGAACAAGAAAGAACAAGAAAATAAATGAATACTTATTAATGGAATAAAAAGCAAAACATGAAAAACAAGTGGTTTAAAAAATTGAATGTGAAAAATATATACGTGGTATGAAAAAAACGGGTCTTGAAATTTTTGGCCAAGCTAAAAAAATAAAAGGTCCCACTGGGCGTGCCAAAAATGGTTAGCGATATTTTCGAAATATGCTAATTTCAACCTTGTCACGTGTGGTTAGGGTGCGGCGTGCCAAAGAAATTATTTCTCAATTATGAAAGACGGTTAAGTTTATGAAATTGTGCGCCAAAAACATGAATTCTAATCGAAACGATTAGCGAGGGACGCAAGGATTGAAAAAGTTCCTCTTGGGTCTCTAGTGCCGTTATAAAAACTTTGCTAGATTAATTATTTTTATTTAAGCTAAGCGTATAAATTGAAGACGGGTAAAATAAAGAAATTAAAAGTGCGAAATTGATACGGGATTTGGTGAAAAAAATGGTATTTTATTGATTTGATCAAAGTTTGAATACATATGTTCAAAAAGCAAGAAATTAAAAATGAATTACATATAGACAATCAATTGAATTGGAAAAAAAACAAATCAATACAAGGAATTGAAATGCAATTAAAATAAAATTAAAATTCAACGACAAACTCGGAGCCACAATAGCTATCTCGGCTGAACGTTGAATTTTGGTGTCGGCTTGAAGTTCTCGGAGCACTACGGTTGGTCGGGCCCGTATGGTATACGATCTTGACAATGTCAAAACGTGTGGTAGGCAAATGGGGCAGATTTAACATTTGACTTCGGTGGGCTCGTTTGAGTGCTTAAGAACACGGAATTGGACGAGTAAATAGGCTAAATTTAACTTCAGGAGGTCAGGAAAAAACTTCTATAAGGAATCGAAGGCTAAAACAGACTCTAAATGGACGAAATTGAGTTTTAAAAACAATTGGATGAATCTGGAAAATTCTGGAAACAGACTAGCTAAAAGAATTTGGGCTGTAAAGATTGGCTTATAACTATAGTTTCTGGGCATGGAATTGGGAAAATAAATATACTAGATTGAAATTCAAGACGTCAGGAACAACTTTGTTGAAGGGATTGAAATCAAAAAATGAATTTAAATGGATAAAATTGGGCTTTGAAAATACTTGGACGAATCTGGAAGATTAATTTGGAAACAGAATTCTAGCTAAGGATTGAGCAAATTAAAGGATTGAGAATGCTAAATTGAATTGAAAAACTTGAAAAGAGGCTTGAATTAAAGCTAAAGCACACTAAAAGAGCTAGAAAAAGGAAAGGAGAACTAAGAACTTGAATAACAAAGCACTTGAAGAACTTGAAGAACAAAGAACAAAAACTAGGAACTAAGCATTGGAGCTTTGAGAGTGGATTTATGTGTTGAATGAGTCTGATTTTGTTGAGTGTGGAAGGGTCTATTTATAGTTTTTTAGAAGGGCATTTGGGTAATTAATTATCAACTAACCCTTATTTTTTTCTCTAACTTTGCCCACTAACTTGCCACCTCACTAACTTCCTTAACTTCCACCAACCATTACCAACTTCCATGCCACATCACCCCACTACCTTGTGGTTAGAGAGAATTATAAGGCTTAGGCCTAGGTGTAGGGATGGGCTAGGCTTCGTAGGTTAGCTCGTGGTGGTGTTCGGGTATGTTTGGAGAAGTCGGGTGGACCAAAACGGGCTCCGGGCGAGGACTGATCTCTCGTTCTCCGTGCTGACTTCCAGCTCGCCGAGCGGGAGGTTCGTTTACATATATATTTATTTTATTTTCCATTCATCATTAGTATTTTCTAGAAAAAATAGAAATTATACCCTAAAATTAAACATGAGCTTTCTATATACATAAAAATAAAATTTATTTTATTTTGGGCCAACAATTATATTAAAGGTTAACTCACTCATGTGATTCTAACCTATGACCTCGTAAGCTCTCAACCAACAAGCTAAGAGTTTCACCACAAGAAGGTTTGGTAGTTAGGGGACAATAATAGACTTGGTTTTTGGTGTCATGTGAGACTTCTTGTTATAAAAAGGATTTTTGGAAGCCATTTGAAGACACAACAAGTTTAAACTTACTTTTTCCCCTTTTATTGTTATTAGATTTTTGGTTCTTTCTTCAAAAATTAGTAGTTTATGTTGTTATTGTTATAGTTTCTGTCTATACTTCTAGTTTGTTAAAAGTAAGTTTTCAATTCACCGAGAAAATTTTGTTCGACAATTGTCACTACGATTTCTTCTAATCCTTAATATTATCATGATGACCTTCATTATCTATCACTCTAACACTACTAGAAAATGCTTGATTGATGATGGATTTTTCAGTTGGAATGATTTCCGCCAGTAAATATTGATGAAAGTTCGTCAAATGTGATTCCGTCACAAAAAAATATTGACGGTTCGTCAAAAACCATTCCATCAATTTGTAATAGAAAATCAGATGAAGTTCATTTGACTTCCTTATTAGGAAACGTAAACTTAAACTTAATGCTTGAGATTACATGGAGTGTAAAGAAATCGGATGAACTTCGTCCGACTTCTTTATAATTTTGAAGTTGGGCGAGCTTCGTCTGACTTCATTCTAATTAAATTAGCACTATTGGAGAAATAATGTTTAATATATAATGTTCATTTGAAGCATTATTTTGAGTAAAAATTCAATTTTGGGGTGAATTTGGTAACAACGATGGGTAAGAGAGAGAGAAGGGGCAGATATAATTTGATCTAAATACGTCATTTATCCTTAAAAACAAAACAAAAGAAAGATGGACTTAAACTCAAACGTCCCGATGTTTATTGGGCATCCTACCAACAAAGATTGCAAACTATACATATTAGTCTAGTTTATCAAAAAAACGGTGCTACTAATTTTAGATAAAAAAAAATTTTAAAAAAAGGATAAAGTATTAATTAATTGTTGTGGCATCAGGAGGCCGATATATTTAAAGGACAAGTGGCCATCTAATCCGATGTATGCATTCATCGTATGACACGTGTTCTATATCTTTTTCCAATTATTTCAAAATTAAAAATCCCCCAATCCTACCAGACAGCCTTTTTCCTCACAGCCAAAGGGAGAGTTGTTGACGCTTCTTTTCTCTCTCTTCCACGTCTCCTCATTCCCTCCCTGAATGTACTCCACGTGTCACTTAGTTGCCTCCTCTCCAACTTGCAGCCCTCTTTTCGTCTTTTCCCCTCTTTCTTTTTTCTTTCCATACATCATCTCTGTCTCTCTGTTTATTGATTCTGTGTTTTTCCTTTCTTTGCTTCCTCTTTCTCTCTGTTGTACTCTCTCCCCCCTCGATCCGTTTGTTTCCAGGCAATCCTTTATTTTCCCGGGAAATTTTTGCTATCAAAGTTCATTAACTTTTTTGGTGTTCTTGACAAAGAAAGTTTGAAGCTTTTTTTTTTTTTTTTTGGGTTGAAATTTGATGGTCTTTTATTCTTAAACTCTCTTCCCTTCAGAAAATCATGTTAGAATCTCATGTCCTAATCTGATTTACTCATTTGGGTATCCTTGAAATCTTTATCAATCTTTTCTTTTCAATTCAAAGTTTTCATTTTGACTTGTAATCAAATGGCCCAAGCAGATGGACCTCGAAAATTAAAACATGGGAACAGTTTCAATTTCAGAGTTTATGACGAAACACAATCAGGAGAAGAAGGAGAAGAAGATATAGAGCTAAGCCTGGGACTCTCTTTGAATGGAAGGTTTGGGGTAGACCCAAGAGCAAACAAGAAGCTTTGTAGATCATCTTCAATTCCAGATTTTCTTACCCCAACAAGAGAAAACGGCACCGCTTTTGCTCTTCCTTTTATGAGTAGTAGTAATCTTGTAAGGACTTCATCTCTTCCAACAGAAACAGATGAGCAATGGAGGCAAAGAAAGGAGATGCAGATGCTAAGGAGAATGGAGGCTAAAAGGAAACGTTCAGAGAAACAAAGGAATATGAAGGCAGTTAAGGATAGAATTAGGGATTTAGGGGAAGATAGCTGTGATGAATCTAAGAAAGAAAATGGCAGTACTAGCCATAATCAGAATTCAAATGGTTCGTTTGGAGCTGGTTCAGAAGAAGGGCTCTTACCAAAATCAAAGGCACCATCTTCACAAGGATCGATTGGATCACAGAGAAGTGCATCTGGGACATCAGAATCTGAGAGCAATCCTCTTCAAGGTATGATTTTTACTGCTTTAAGTGAAATCTTTCGTGTTAGTTCTGTAGTCATATATAGCTTGAAGTTAATTAGAGTTAGAAAACTTTCTATTTCTAATTTTAGCAGAGTTTTTCTTTCCTAGAATTTCGTTGGCATGTATGATTTCAGCTGGATATATTAATTGCTTACTTGAACTATATTTAGCTTAATAATATGCAAATTGCTATTTGGAAATGTTATTTCAATTAAACCTAATTTGGTTAGGTTATGTATGCCAATTTTGTGGAACATTGTGTTTGCAATCCTTTGATTCAAATGGGAATCAAATGCTTTCTAAAAATACTCTGCTGAAGACAGTAACTTAAGTGCAGAGGCCTATATGATTGTCATTAGTACTACACTTAATCTACTTATGAGGGGAGATTTTAATTTCATATGGAAGAAGTGTAATGGATATCAAGGATTGATGCTCTTTTTTGTGCAAATAGACTATACATTAGTGTTCCTTATGGAATAATTGAACTTAGGGACATGAATGTTAAATTTTCATTTGATATTGAAAATATGCAACTCTCAAGATACCTTCTGTCAATACGAAGAACATGTAATTCTCATAGAGAAGATGAAATTATGAAAATACTATGATAAGGTTTACTTGTATCACTGCTGATCAGCTTATTGATCCTCGCTTCGAAACTGTGAGCGTTATGTGCTGTGTTAGGACTAAGGTTTATTGAAGTGATGATCCAATATACTGTATGAGGCTATATGGAGAATGTTTACAGAATAACAAATTGTCTCTTATAAGATGATTTTACGGTTCTGGCGTAGAAATTTGTATCATATGTCCATAGTTGTGTGATAATCTTGCTTAATTCGAGTTCGATGTAGTAAATTTTCTGCTCTTATTGTTGCGAAGGCTTCCCCACAATCTGGATCAGCAAAAACTTCGAACCTTTTCGGGCTGTCGTTTGATTTCTATGTGTACATTTGTTACATTGCAGGAATGAACAAGTGCAGCATCGAGGCAAGAAGTCCGGTGAGCGTTCAGTCCTTGTCAGAATGTGAGCAGAAATACACAGTGACCCCAAATTCAACAACAGATAGAAAGTCACAAAGTCCTCTCACTTCTACAATGGAAAATAGCGGATCAATCAAACCTACAGTCACGAATGGAGCTAAAGAGACGAAGAAGAATATGCTGGAAGATATGCCGTGTGTTTCAACAAAGGGAGATGGCCCGAACGGAAGAAGAATAGAAGGTTTTCTTTACCAGTATAAGAAAGGGGAGGAGGTGAGAATAGTTTGCGTATGCCATGGGAGCTTTCTCTCCCCAGCTGAATTTGTGAAACATGCTGGTGGAGGAGATGTAGCACATCCCCTTAAGCATATTGTGGTTAACCCTTATCCTGTTCTTTAATTTTAATTCTGCTACTAATCTTTTCCTTTAGACAATGCGGAAAAGAACAAAACCGAAAAGGAAGGGGTTAATGTAATTCTGCCTTTTAATTCCCAGAATCACATGAAATTATGGATCAGTTTAGAGGTAAAGGAAAAAGCTGGTCTTGTTTGAATGATTGTTGATTAGTGCAGGAAGTGCTGCAAAAAGAAACTTATTTTTGTTTTTGAAGTGGCAATTATTGATGAGGTATACCAATGGTGGATTTGACTTGGAAGGTACAATAATTGGAAGTAAAGTGGTGTTATATATTCCAATGGTAGACCATTATTACTGTTAATATTAGTACCTTAACAAAGAAAGTGTCGGAGAATAATTTTGGGAATGACCATGTTTAATCAAAGTTGTAATGATGAACCACAGGTCAAAAGTACACTAATGATACTAAACATGAACAGACATTTGCTGCATTTGCCCATTTTCTAACGATCTTCAGTTTTGCATATTTCAATCTGTTAATCAAATTGCTAACGAAAAGCAGAAAATCAAGTACATTTTCATACATACTCAAGGGGATTCTTTGGCGAACATGGTCAGAAGGCTCTTTAATAGTATATCCGTTATGGTAATGTGACGGGTACTGGTAATGAAAAAATAAACGGATAAAGATTTGGGATTGATTCTATCTACATGTACTCTATCCGTTGCCATCCCCTACTGATATGAGATTTATGACTTGTTATCTTCGAATTGAAGTGAGATAAAGCGAAGAAGAAAACCAAACTAAATTATAGAACGAATAGCATGATTTAATTTCTATTCTGATCAGGAAAATCAAACTAAAAAGGATTTTAAATATACCTTAACAATTATCTTGTCTAAAATTAGATCGAAGGTGAAACTTCTATCCACCTTAACTTGAAAATTATGAAAATTTATAGAAATATTCCTATTCTCTAGCAGTATTCATTTTCTTTCAATGAGAATGACATGCATTTTGTGTTGTCACTAACCTAATTTTTCAATATCAAATTGTGTGGGCAAAACTATTGTATCTATCTATAAAACCATTGTCCTCCCTATAGTTGCAAATGGAGGAAGGATTATTTGTCCTCGGTGGGGATTTACCTCGATGGGATGAGGCGGGGATAAAGACCTCTCTCCCCATCCTACGGGGATTCCCATCTCCATCCATATGTAGTTTATATGGATTTTTAGATATTTATTTTTTATTTTTGAATATTTGTGTATTTATTTTTATATTTGGTATATATATGTTTATGAATTATGATAGATATATATATTTTTTTTTGTATCAAGTATACTAATGTTTTATCAATTATATTTGCCTAACTGTTTTATACAGTAAAATTTAATCATTCACTAAAATGTTATTTAAAATTTGAGAAAGGGAAAATGGAGATCCACACAAAGACAAGAATGGAGACTGTATTTTTCTCATTTTATAAATGAGAATAAGGGGACAGAGATTCCCCATCTAGACAGAGACGAATACGGAGGAAGCAGTCCCCATCCCGCCTCATGTGTAACCCTAGTTTTACCAACATAATCAATATATTATACTTAAACTCTGCTAGTACTTGTTAGGAATTGGATCAGTTGTTGATTATAATAAATTTAATAGGTAGAAAATTAGATAAAAAAAAACAAAGATTGATGTGGTTTTAACTATTTTTTATATATATCCACGAAGTATAATTCATTAATAATCATCAAGTTGTTATTAATCAAGTTGGTACAACAGTTAGAAAATACATCTTGTAACTAAATTCTTAACTCTGGAAACAAATCGCATGAGACCTGATCACACCGAAACGATCACGCATATGCATATACCAATAGCACAAATTCCAAAAAAATGCAAATAAATAAGCAAAACTCTTATACGCAGGTTTGTAGGGGCGGGTGGTGAGGTCCGGATTTGGGAAGACCCGTGGCTCCCTGACGATCATTTTCCGTATATCGAAAGTGAAAAATTGGATGGGTTAGGGGTGGAAGTGGCGGCTGATCTTATGGAAGAGGGTCGACGCTCATGGGATGTTGAGTTAGTTTCAGGCATTTTTGTTCCTCGGGATGCAGAACTTATTCTCCGTATCCCCTTATCTAATCGGGTCGATCATGATGCGTGGTACTTGAAGGATGACCGACGGGGCAACTATACAGTTAAAAGCGGGTACCGAAAGCTTATGTCTGAATTTGGAACAAATTGGTTCATCGATTCTCCAGTATGGAATAGAATTTGGAATCTTAAAGTGCCTCCTAAGGTTAAGAACCTTCTTTGGCGGGTTCTTGCTAACTGTTTCCCTCTAAAGTTGCGATGAAAGCTCGGAAGGTTCCAATCTCAGATTTATGTGAGCTTTGTCATGGGGCGGTGGAAGATTCTTATCATATTTTTCTCAAATGTACTATGGCTCGAGCTATTTGGACTCTTTCGCCTATTGGGGATGTGGGAACTCAATTTCATAACATTTTGGTTTATTGGGACTGGATCTTCTCTAAACCGGTGGAGCTTGTTGAGCTTGTAGCGGGTTTATGGTGGATTATTTGGGGATATAGAAACGACATTGTGTGCAATCGGAAGGATTCACAAGCCTCGTTCCTCTACCATTCGGCCGGTTCCTTTCTGCAGGCCTGGAAGAGATCGCAGACGTCGGCTTCTCCTTCAGGCAGTCCGGCTGTGCCGAGCCCGACAGTGTTGCAGCGTCCTCCTGTAGGTTTTCTAAAACTGAATGTGGATGGTGCTTCGTTTACGGACGAGTATGTGGCTGGGTTTGGGTGTATCGTTCGGGACGAGTTGGGCCGGTTTGTTGCAGTTAAAAATGGTACCTTGCAGAATTATCAAGATGCATCGTTCATTGAAGCGCTATCGGTCCGTGAAGCTCTCAGTTGGATCAAAGACCGTGGATGGAAGGATGTAATCATTGAATCAGATTCTTTGATCGTGGTACAGTCTATGGCCCGCCCGTTAGAGGCTTCATCTCCTTTTAACGCCTTACCCAATGATTGTCAGTTTTCATTGAACGAGTTTTCTAATTGCTCTGTTCAATTTGTCTGTCGTTCCGCAAATTCTGTTGCTCATTTGTTAGCTAGAAGTAGTATTTTACCTTTACATCGGGGTGAGTGGTTTTCTGTACCCCTGATTTTATTTGTAATATGCTTGATTCTTAATATATGCTACTTTGGTTGTAAAAAAAAAAAAAAAAGCAAAACTCTTGCCTATATAGATTTAAAAATACAATCATTTTTGTCAATAGGATTCACTCAAAAGGAAATTTTTATTTCCTATTCTAATTAAGAAATACAAATTAAATAGATTCTAGACATATGTTAAGAGTTTCATAGTTCATTTGAAAGTTCTTGAATAAGTAGTGTTTAATAAATTTATGATGCGATAGTAGTTAAATGTTAAAAAATTAATAAAGGTATTTTTAAATGGCAAATAATATATACAGCCTTTAAAGTTGTATATAAGCATTAATTATTCACATATAACAATAAAAAAAAAGAATTTTAATTCTAAAATAAGTATTATTTGTATTGGAAATATAACAATCTATTATGAATATATGTATTTAAATATTTAAGTATCAATAAATTTTATGTATTGAAAAACTAAATATTATGGCAACATCAGCGCTGTCATCCCTGCTAGCGTGTCAGAATCTGATAATGACAGCCTAACTCAGCGTCCAACTACTGAAGAGATCCGTAAAGCTGTTTTTAACATGAGCAGGGACAGCTCTCCTGGCCCCGACGGGTTTGGTGGCATCTTTTACCAACATTTTTGGGACATTGTCAGCCATGATGTTTGCCAGATGGTTCTCAGCTTCTTTGATTCTGGCCACATGCTGCCTGGGCTAAACTCGAGCATTATTGCGCTAATTCCCAAGGTTGAAGGAGCAATTGAGATTCAGAATTTCAGGCCTGTGGCTATGGGAAACTTTAGCTATAAGATTATATCTAAGATTATCTCGGACAGGCTCGCCCCTATTGCCTCAAGGATTATATCTAATAACCAATTTGGTTTCATAGCAGGTAGAAGCATTCACCATTGCATTGCGGCTGCTTCTGAGGGAGTAAATATGCTTAAAAAGAAATGCTTTGGAGGCAACATAGCTCTAAAAATTGACATCAGAAAGGCTTTTGACACTCTTGATTGGAACTTCTTGTTGGAGGTCCTTGAATCATTTGGCTTCTCTTTGCAATTTAGAGGCTGGATTCTCGAAATCCTAAGATCTGCTAGGATCTCAATTGCGCTAGGGGGTGGAATCAAGGGATTTTTTAGTTGTTCCTGTGGAGTCAGACAGGGGGATCCACTTTCTTCCACGCTGTTTGGGCTGGCAGAGGATTTTCTAGGAAGATGGATATCAAAATTGGTGGAGGAAGGCAGACTGGACCCCATGAGATACACCAGTAGAACTGACTTCCCTTCACACCTCTTGTATGTTGATGATATGATGATTTTTGTCCGAGCTTCAGTGAAAAATATGAAATGCATTCGGGATATCTTCGACATGTATGAATCCTATTCAGGTCAAGCCGTCAACTGGAGCAAATCACAGGCCTTATTTGGCAATTCTATACATGCTCTACGCAGAAACCGTCTGGCTGTAATTCTTGGTATTGCTCAGGCTGAACTTCCTTTCAATTATTTAGGTGTTCCGTTGTTTCAAGGGGCCCCTAGAGCTAGATTCTTGAATCCCTTGGTAGATAAATTTCTACACAAATTCAGCCTTTGGCGTGGGCAAACGCTCTCTTTTGCAGGGAGACTTACTCTTATCAAATCGGCTCTGACTGGAGCCCTGGTGCACTCGTTCCTCATTTACCGTTGGCCTATGGCTCTGATCTTAAGAATTAACAAGGCTGTCCGGAATTTTCTCTGGACTGGAGACAGAGATCGTCGAAAACTTATTACGGTCCCATGGAAAATCTGCTGTCAATCGACAAAGAATGGAGGTTTGGGAATTAAGGATTTCAAACTTTTCAATTCCGCTCTCCTTGCTAAACTGAATTGGGATTTGATTCAAGGCCGGGGATTCATCATTGACATCCTTCGTATGAGATTTCTTGCGGTGTCTGGTATTGCTAAAAAATATATTGTTAATTCTACTATCTGGTCCTCTTTGAGAGCAAATTTTAATGAAATTAGACAGGATATCTTCTGGTGGATAGGAGAAGAATCTGCTTTAAACTTCTGGGTTGACCGGTGGGTGACGCCCTCAATTGCGGATCAGATGAACTTATCGGCGTCTCTGCAGGCTAATCTTTATGAACCCATTCACAATTTCAGGGAAAATGGCGCTTGGTCTAATCTGCAGCTGTTACCTGTCGGAGTTCAGGACATTGTTCAGAGGATTGAGGTATCGAATGATTCCGATTCTTGCATCTGGGAGCCGTCTGAATCGGGAAGGCTCACCGCAAAAGATTACTATGCAATTCATCTTCCAAGAGATCAGGTTTGTTGGAGCAGATTTCTGTGGAACTCGTTCACGCCTCCCAGACGAGCTGCCACGTGCTGGAAATTGTTACACGGTAAATTACCGCTTCAAAACTTGCTGCAGACCCGAGGCTTTCATCTGGCTCAGAGATGTGAGATGTGTAAAAATGGAGAAGAATCGGTTTCTCATTTATTCATCAGCTGCGACGTGACCAAGGCTCTGTGGGATATGGTTTTCAATGAGTTCAGTATAAGACGATTCTGCTGTTACAATATGTCCTTTGCTGATTTTTTCAAAGCGTTGAGATTGCTGCGTTTAAGTCGAGGAAGGAGGAAAAGATGGACATTCGTAGTAATCACATGTGTTTGGTACATATGGTTCATCCGTAACCGAGCTATTTTCGATTCTGACCTCCCTTCAATCCAAAATATCAAGCACAGGTTCCTTTTATATATCAGGGAAGGTTGCGCTGCTGTTACGCCTGCCGTGCGGCCGCCCCCGGAGCCAGATTTCATTATAGTTCGATGGCTAGCACCCCCGGCTCATTGGATCAAGGTAAACACTGACGGTGCAGCGAGTGCGGCGGGCAGCGCAGGTGCGGGAGGCATCTTCAGAAATTCAAGAGGATTTGTGGTTGGTTGCTTTGCCCTTCCTCTGCAAAACACTCCTGCTCATTTCGCTGAACTCAAGGCGATTGTGTTTGCTGTCAACTCTGCCTGGGAAAGAGGTTGGAGGTATATTTGGATTGAGTCGGATTCGACATATGCCGTGCATCTTCTAAGCAATAGAAGCGCCGATGTTCCTTGGAGAATCCGAAGAGAGTGGAAATCCTGCTTAGACCGTCTTGCGGAAATGATCTGGCGCGCTACTCACATATTTAGAGAAGGAAATCAGGCAGCGGATCGGCTGGCCAATCACGGTAAATCTGTTCCCTCGTCTCAATGGTGGCACTCGGCTCCTCACTTTTGTCAGGGTTTTATGTCTGACGATCTCCGCAATGTAGGTCACATTCGTGTACTGTAATTTTCTCTTCTTTCGCTTTTACTTTTCATTCTTTTATTTTTTCTTCTCTCCCCCTCTGTAATTTTCTTTTTTTAATAATAATATACGGGTTGTTGGTAGTGCCGGGGGTGCCAGCCTAGCTGGGATGTTCGGCCTGCCTTCGCGTCCCAACCTTCATTCAAAAAAAATGAACACTAATAATAGGAATTTTTGGGTTTTATGTAAATATTAAATCAATCTATATTTTTTTTATAGAAAATTAATATATGATAATTATAGTAAATATAATAATTTAGATTATTAGATAATTTTAAAAAAATAAAAATATTCATAAATAATAACTTTATCAATAGATGTTTATGTTGTTTTCCAAAGTATGCCTAGCTATATAAAAAAAGCAAAAGTTGTAACTTATTTTTTTTGTGCTACTCCTACTTGTAGATTTCGTTTCCACGCAGTCCCCTTGTTTATGTGCAGTCTTCCTCTTATAAATGATGGTATGTCCGAGAAAAAGTCATATTTTGATCCCAATTGGTAGGGATTGGTTGTTTTTCAGGTTGTTCCAATGTTCTCATGGTTTTCTTTTAACGAGGAATAAAAAGCAATTGTAGCATGGAAATCCTATTGAGCATAGTTGTGCAAATATTATAGAGTAGTTTTATCAAAATCAAATCAAATAGATAAAACTAAGAAAACAGAAGAAGTAAAATCTGCATTGTTGAGCAGATTGATCAGTGTAACGTAATGAGTGAAAAAATGCATGTAAAAATGGGCCAAAATATATATATTACAATTTACAAGAGGCAATGACTACAGTGGAGCTCTAGCTAAAAGGGCATTAATAAGGATAGGATCCACAGCCATATCAAACTACAATATGGGGCTTTGCTTTGCTTTGCTTTGTACCATCCTACAAATTACAATGTTAATAATCAATCATACTCATACACATACCTTATCATCAGAATTACCAATAATTATAACTAGCATGACGGCGGTTGTAGTTGCTTCAACCTTCTTACTACTTGCTTCATTGTAGGTCTTGTCGATAGCGAGTCTACTGTGCATACAACTGCCAAATGTAGAACCTCTACCAAATCATCATGTGGACCTGCATCCCATAACCCAGCCGTAAAGAACTCCTTCGCTCTCCCTTGTTTCAGGAGCATGCACGCCCACGCTACTATGTTGAAACCATTCCCATATGACGAAAATGATGGATCCAATGCTTTCTTATCTGAAAGTAACTCCAGAAGCACAACCCCATAACTGTAAACATCTGCCTTATCTGAAACCCGGCAAGTCATTGCATATTCTGGGGCAACATACCCGAAAGTTCCTGCCACACCTGTAGTAGCATGTGTTTCAGAAGTTCCCAGAAGCCTGGCCAACCCGAAGTCGGATAAATATGCATTGAAATCATCATCGAGAAGGATGTTGCTTGGCTTCACATCTCGATGTAGTACACGAGGTACACACTGATCATGAAGGTAAGCAAGGGCACGAGCTATGTCCAAAGCGATCTTGTGAAGTACCCTCCAATCCACAGCCCTGGTAGGCCTTTCTTGGATAAACTTCTCCAAATTGCCGCCAGGCAGATAGTTATAAATCAGGAACATTTCTGTTTCACTAGCATGATAACCAATCAATGTCACAAGATTTGGATGGTGGAGCCTTCCAAGGGTTTTAATTTCAGCATGAAATTGCTGCATACCCTGGCACCGTCCAACTGCAAGCCGTTTAATTGCCACGAGAACTCCAGGAGATACTTCCGCCTTGTATGTAGCCCCAAAACCTCCATTGCCAATGCAGTTGCTTGCATTGAAGCTTGCAGTGGCCCGCACAACATTCTCAAATGTTATGGGAACTCCAATATCTGTAAAGACTGTTACTTCTTTTCTGGTAGATCCCATAATTTTGGACCTGGGACTCCACTTTCTGGTGTAGAAGAATAGGACAATAAGCGCCAACAGAACTGAAACGATGGCAGATGCAGATGCTATTGATGCTATCTCAATCGAATTGAAACCACTGGTCCCACTTTTTTGACTCTGGGTTGGGGGTGAAACAGGATAGCCTTGTGACTGTGCAGCACTTCCTGGATCTGGAGTAGGCACTGTTAAGGAGAACACAGGGCAAGGACGGAGATAAGGATTTCCAAGAACACTACTGCATTTCATTAAATTGTTACTCAGGGGCAACGGGCCAGATAGGTTATTGAAGGAAACATTGAATGCTGAAAGCATAGTCACATTAGCCAAACCAGATGGAATCTGCCCAGAGAGCTTATTATCATTGAGTAGAAGAGCAGTCAGGTTTATCAGCTTCACAAGATTGTTTGGAATCTCACCCGAAAACATGTTCGAAGAAAGATCCAGCACTTCCAAAGACCGCAACTCACCCAACCTAAAAGGGATAGTACCATTTATTTTGTTGCCAGCCAAGGAAAGGTACTTCAGGCTCTTCATTTGACTGAGACTGGTAGGAATCTGGCCTTGCAAAAGGTTCCAACTCAAGTTAAGAGATACGAGAGACACCAGTTTGCCAATACTAGGGGGAATGACCCCAATAATCTGATTACTAGATGCATCTAGAAGCTTGAGAGATCTGCACATCGTACCAAAATCAACTGGAATCTGACCAGACATTTTGTTGTTACTAACATTAAGAATCATTTTGCTCAAATCATCACACTTCGTAAACAAAGTCCCCGGAAATGACCCAGCGAGCTTGTTGTCTTCAGCTAAAAATGCATAAGCAGTTTGCTTTCCCAATCTTTCATGTGCAATAGGCATGGCTTGGAGCGAACCAGTAAAATTATTGCCCCCAAAATTATGAAGGACTACAATTTCACCATCTTGTGCGAGTGACAGTACTGCCTTTCCAGCTTGAGCTTTGTTTGCAAAAAGCGACAGGTAAGCAGATGATGGATCATAAGTGCCAGAAGGATACCCTTTTATAGAAGGAACTGGTTGGCAACCACTGTTGTAGAAATTGGGGATTGATCCAGACAAGGAATTTCCGCTAACATCAAACACAGTCATACAAGGAACCGGAAGCTCCTCAATAAGCTCTCCCTTAAGCCTATTAGAGCTTAAGTCCAGATACCAGAGCTTACCACAGAGACTGAAGTCCCGAGGAATTTCTCCACTGAAAAAGTTCCGAGCCAAATTGACTACCTCCAACTTATCACAAGCACCCCAGTTACTCTGCAAGGTTCCCTCTAGAGTTGCACCTGGCGCCCACAACATCTTCAGACTTGGAAGAGTCATAATTTCCAAAGGAATTCCACCCTGGAAAAAGTTAAAATCTTCATTGGCAGTTTGATCTAACAAGTAGTCCCCTCTCGAGTTGTTAACATCCTGATACGGATCAAAGGAATTTGAAAGCACAAGCACAGACAAAGCAGAGCAATTTCCGAGCTCCCGAGGAATCGAGCCACTAAGACTATTTCTTGATACGTCCAGCACTTCAAGCTTTCCCAGCATGCCAAAGTTAGGTGGAATAACTTCTTCAAACAAGTTTGAATACAGCAACAATGTCCTCAAACGACCACAATTACTTAGACTACTAGGAATGCCTCCAACAAAGAAATTACCAGATAAATCCAAGTGTTCAAGCTTCTCACAATTTTCTCCTATTTCACTAGGTACTGCCCCGCCAAGTTGATTCAAGGACAAATACACGCCTCTAAACCCACCAATAAACGCAGGTATTGTCCCGTTAATGCGGTTACCAGCTAAGTTCAAAATATCTAAATTAGTACAATGAGAAAGCGAATTGGGGATTTCTCCTTCCATACTGTTAAACCCTAAATTAAGGACTCGCAATCTCCTTAAGCCAGCAAAGGAAATTGGCAATGACCCAGTCACCAAATTTCCCTCCAGATCAAGAACCTCTAACTTCTCCATACCCCAAATTTCAGCAGGAATCTCCCCACGAAACCCATTAAAAGGCAATGATAAGACCCTAAGTTCAGTTAACCTGGCAATCACAGGTAACAACTTGCCCACCAAGTTACCAACACTAGCATCAGCCTTACAGTCTCTCCTAATTCCAAACCCATAAAGCGGGTACCGAACAGAACCAGAACAAAAGAAAGGGTTTTCGTTTTCACTTTTCTTACCTCTAAAGCTGTTGACAGCATGTCCAGAGATGTTGAGGGAGACGACACGAGAATCCTTGTCGCACAAGACGCCCTTCCAATAACAGTGGTTGGAGTTGATGAGATTCCAGGTGGAGAGCAGCCCCGAGGAGTCAGAAACCGAGTTCTTGAACTCTAGCAGCACCGATTTGTCTGAATCACAGAAAACTAAGCCATTGAACGAAAGAGAGAGTAGCGAAAACAGAAATAATAACTTGAAGTTGTTGAAAGAATGCCAGTTGATAAGCGAAGAAGAAAAAGGAAAGGAAGCCATTTGTAGAACCCCCAGAAAGGGAATCGAAAAAGGAAAGTGGAAACCCTTCTCTTTGAGTAGGTAGAGTAAAGAGAGGGGGGGTTTAATTGTTGGATGAAACCCTAACCCTAAAAAATGGGGTCCGTTGAGGGAAGGGAGAGAGAAGAACCGGAGACAGAGAGAAGAAATGAAGAATGAACAGTGATGGTCTTTTGAGAAAACGCGTTTTTCTTTCCTTTACTTTTTTTTTTTTTCTTTAAAAATAAAATTCCTTTTCCTTCATTTCATTTCCATCTTCAGTTCTTTCTTATTCATTTCGTTATTTTATTTATTTTTTTTTTTTTAAAAGAGAGAGAGAGAGAGATATGGGGGAATTGTCGTGAAGAGGGGGAGGGTAGTGTGGGGTCCATCGGCGGTCAATAAATGCATCAACCTCGTCAAATGGTGGTTGAGTTTAGTAGAGCAAGAAGTAGTACCGGCCTTTTTTATTTTTTTTATTAGGATAAATTACACTTCTAATCCCTTCTTTTTCATTTTATGGAAAAATATTATGATTGGATAAGAAATTTTTTATTATTTGAAAATAAAATATTTTCCAGCCTTGGAAATACATTTTTTTAAAACTGATTTAATAAATAAAAGACAAAATTTACACTCCAGTAAAATTATAAATATGTCTATATTATAAATATAAAAAAATTAAAATCCGTTGACTTGTTTTTCTAATCATTTCCTAACTATACGAATGTAGAAAAATTAAAAAATTATTTTTTTTATGTAATATTTTTAGGAAACAAACAGATCGAACTAGTTTTCGAAGTTTTCTATTTATAAATATAGATATAGATCAATTTAATAGTAGTTAGTTATCAGAGTTGATGTAAATGATATTCCGATTTCAATTTTTGACTTTTTGATATTAAAATCATCCAGAATTATTTTAAAAGATAAAGTTCTTAAAACTCTGATTTGGAAAAATGATTTTTTTATATTAGGAAAATGAAGATTTAAGAGATTTTTATGTTAGTTTTTGAGGTTAAAAACAAATAAGATTAAACTTAAGGGGTGATAGATGTAATTTAAATAAAAAAAAAGGAGAGATTCCTTAAAGTTGACAACGTGGCTAGGGATGAAGAGGGGGGAGGGGGTTGCCTTTCCAGAAGGAGGGAGGGGTCACCCTCCACCTGTTTCTTTTTCTATAGGCTTAAAATTAATCTTTGTTTCTCTCAAATTAAAATTTTAATTTTTGTTCTCTTATCAATTTTTTTTTACAATTCCTTTTATTTCCCCTCGTAGATTTTTGCATTTCAACACTACAACTTCTTCGTATTTTCAAAATAATTATAAAATATCACTAATTTAGGAGTGTTTGTTCACACTCTTTTTTCCATCTATTTCCCGAAAATCACAGTTTTAAGTGTTTGTGTATGAATCTCTCTTTATCTTTCATACATAAAACTATTTTTTTTAAAAGTAGGGAATATTTGCTTTTTTAGAAAATCAATCTTTTCGAATAATAAACAGTAACAGCAAATAACGACTAAATTTATTGACCAAATAAATAAATTTTATTTATTTATGTAAATAGTAATTTATTTTTAATTTTAGAGTAAAATTTCAATTAGAATATAAATTATGCAAAAGAAAAAGAAACGAAAGAATAAAAAAATCGATAGGCAAGCGGCACGTCGTGTGGCCTAATCGGCATGGCGTGTGACCGAGTTTCAATCCCAAAAGAAAATCAACCTTCATAATGTGCGAGTTTATTTTTAGCACAAAGCATGCACGAATGCAAGCAGCACACCATGTGAAATAAATCCGCACGTCATATGGCTTATATTTTCAGTAAATATTATCTTGGTCCGACTCATCCGCCTTTTCCAACGCATACCGAACATCACAAAAGGCTAACTCCTGAAGTCTAACCTTCTACTCACACATATATTTAGCCTCAAACCATCTCTAACCACAAGTTAGTTGGGTGATGTGGTATGGAAGTTGTGGAAGTTGTGGGAAGTTAAGAATAGATTAGTAGTGGTTAGTGGAAGTTATAGAGGTTACACACTTGTTAACTGGTGGTGAAAATCTGAGAGAAAAATAAGGGTAGTGGGTTGATTATTTATATCAAATGCTACCACAAAATCATATAAATGGACCTATCCTTCATTAATACTCACTCATCCAATACATCAAAACCTCATTTCTAAAGGTCATTTCCAATGCTCTCTATTTGAGTTCTTAATTTTTTGTTCTTCATAGTTCTTAGTACTAATTCCTTCTTTTAGCTTGCTTTAACTTCAATTTAAGTTTTAATAACTCATTTTCAAGTTCTTTCCATTTAATTTGGTATTCCTAATCCTAAAATTCTCAATTCCTTAGCTAGAATCATTTTCCAAATTAATTTTTTCAGCTCTTCTTATAATTCCTCCAGTTATTTTCCAAGCCCGATTTCGTCTATTTAAAGTCTGTTTTTATCTTCGATCCCTTCTAAACATCTGTTTCTGACTTCCTGGGGTTAAATTTAGCCTTTATTTTGCCCAATTCCGTGTTCAAAAACTCCATTTACTAGCCAATCTTTGCACCTCAAATCGTTTTAAACATTCTGTTTCCAGTTTTTAGTATAATCTGCCCAGTGATTTTCCAAACCCGTTTTAGATCATTTAAATTATGTTTTAGTCTTCGATCCCTTCTAAACATTTATTCTTGACTTCCTAAAGTTAAATTTAACCTTTTTACTTTAATTGATTCTGTGTTCGTAAGCGTTCAAATGGTCCCTCCGAAGTTGAAGGTCAAATCTGCCACATACTAGCTTTCTACAAATTAGAAATTTGCTAAATTAATTTCGCTCTTGCCAAATTCAATGTCTAGCCGAGATAGATATTGTGTTTCTGAGTTTGTCGTTGAATTTCAATTTATTGTTATTGCACTTCAATTTATTATTATTGCATTTCAATTTCATGTATTGATTGTTTTTTCTCCAATTTCAATTGATTTATCTATATGTTTAGTATAAAAATATTTAAATTGTAATCAATTTCAATTTTTTTATTACTTTGAACATATGTACCAAAACCTATATTTATATCAACAAATCCTATTTTTTTCAAATCTCGTATCAATTTAACACTTTTAATTTTCTTAATTTATATGTCTTTTACTTATTCGCATTAGCTTAAATAAAATTAATTATCCAGCAAAGTTTCTATAACGGCGCTAAAGATCCAAACGGAATTTTTTCAATCATTGCGTCCCTCGCCAATCGCTTTGTTTAGATTTCAAGTTTTGACACGCAAATCTATAAACTTAATCGTCTATTTTAGTTGAGAAAAAAAAATTCTGGCACGTCCGCACCCAAACCACGCCTAACAAGGTTAAAAATTAGCATATTCGTAAAATATCGCTAACAGTTTTTGGCACGCCCAGTGGGACATGTTTTTTTAAGCTTAGCCAAAAAATTTAATACCAGTTTTCTACATGCATATTTTTTTTGTTATTGTTATTTTAGTATTTTCAATTGAGCTTTGTGTTCATTCTTTGCTTCATCATTGCTTCAACCAATATTTATTTAGTTATTTTTCTTGCTTAATTCCAGTTACTAATCTGGTTTAATTATTTTTGTTTACTGTTATTCACAGAGAATGCCTTCGAAATGTCAATACACGCAAAGCAAGCAAACCATAACGAGGACAACATACGAAGAGGCAATGGATGCTACGACACCAATGTATTTTGGTGGTTTCAATCGAGATCGACATTTTACAATAAGCGCAACTAGATTGTGGGTCCAATGGTACACTGTCTTTAGATGCTACCATGATGGTTATATTCAGTTTATTCATAGTGACGAGCGTAATATTGCCTGTAGTGTTATGCTTATGTTCAACCTACGTCATTCTATGATGATCAATTTGGTTGCTATGTGGAGCAAGTCCACGAGTCCCATAAGAATCCACATGGTCTTGATTATATTGAAATATGGGAGCATCTGCGGATGAGTAATTCTCATTACCGAAATAGTTATTTTTGTAACTATATGGATGAAAACCTCCATTTCTATTGTCCTTGTTGACAATCTTGCTTCGAAGGAAGTACGGCCATGGTTCGAGTCGAGTGTAAGACCTATGAAAATTTGGCGTGCTCTAATATGAGCTACGACCAAAATTCTTTCAAAGATTCCAATCCTGTTGCAGATGAGGAAGCAGTTTAAGTCGTTAAAGACGGTGGAGAAGTGAAATCGTTACTTATGAAGGAGAAGCGATCAATGGACGATGAATATCAACAAAGAATGGATCAACTCGAGAAACAGACGAGTAATATAATGGCTTCTCTAAAAGCCTAGATTGAAAGCTATTTGGGGGGGCATCAAAATGGAGAATTTAATCACAATACGAAGTTAGAGGCATCTCCCACACACCTAACTCCTCCAAAAACAAGAAAGATTCCTAACGATGAGGCAACAATAGAAAGTCAAAAGGGCGAAGATGATCCCCATGAATGACTATGATTCCGAGTCCAGGAAAGAGGATGATGATGTTTACAATGATCTTGATTCGGGGGCATCCACGAAGCACCCGTAGAAATTCAAGAAGATGTGGAAGATGTTTCTTGGAGCTATGATTTAGAATCCAGTCAAGAGGATGAGGTATCCAACTTGGGGGGCATCTAACAGGAAGAGGTTCAACAAGAATTTATTCTAGAAGAATCTCTCACTCCGGTGAAGTCTTTTAAATTAAAAGATTTTATGAAAAATCCTGATATTGAAGAAGAAGAAGGTTCAGAAACTCTAAAAGAGAATGAAGATATATTTTACGACTGTAATTTGCAAGTCAGTCAGGATGAAGAAAACTTCTATGATCATGGTTTGGGGGACAGTCAAGATCAAGAGATTAATCGAGAATCCATCCTAAAAATACCTCTAACGATTCTTCCAACAACTCATGTTTTTCCAGAACATATGATCACTATGGAGTTTGTTAACTCGAAGAGAAGATCAATTCTGTAATTTATGATTCTACTTGTCATCGGTCTACTTCAACTTTCCTACCTTCCAAACAAGTCACGAGGTTTCTACTTCTTAACCATGTTTATTTATTTAGACTCTAGTTTACAATTACATTTTATTATGTGGAAAGAAAGTCATGAACATAAGATCCTCGACATGGAAACTCGCATCCCTCTTGCAGAAATGTTATTGAGCATCTTATTATATGAGGCTATAACATGATTTTGTAGTTACAACATGACCCATAAGGCCATTCGTGGCAAAAATAAGTTGGCATTTTTTCCGGAAAAAAAACATAAAGTGAAAAATATTTTAGTTTTCAAAATAAATTATTTATGTTCGTGTTTTCATTCTGTTCATATTTTCTACTTTTATTTTTACGTCTTTTTAGTTATTCGCTTTGTAAATAAGTTAATTAACTAGCGAATATATTGTTATTTTTGCGTTCATTCTTATGGAAAACAAAAATCAGCAAAATATATATATATATATATATATATATATATATATATATATATATATATATATATATATATATATATAAAGAGAAAGAATATTTGGTATAAAAATCTTAAATACATTCTTTTGTGTACAAATTTTAAATCACAATCCTTTTATACACAAAAGAGGGGGACAATTCATGGCCCAATAAATAAGTTTCATTTATTTATGTAAATAATAACTTATATTTAATTTTAGAGTAAAGTTTCAATTAGAATATAGATTATGCAAAAGAAAAAGAAACAAAAGAATAAAAAAAAATCGACAAGCAAGCGGCACGTCGTGTGGCCTAATCGGCACGATGTGTGACCGAGTTCCTATCCCAAAAGAAAAATCAAGCTCCATAATGTGCGAGTTTATTTTTAGCACAAAGCATGCATGAAGGCAAGCGGCACGCTGTGTGATATAAATTCGCACATCGTGTGCCTTATATTTTCAGCAAACATTATCTCGGTCCGACTCAACCACCTTCTCCAGCGCATACCGAATGGCACCAAAGGCTAACCCGTAAAGTCTAACCTCCTACTCACACCTATACTTAGCCCCAAACCATCTCTAACCACAAGTTAATTGGGTGATGTGGCATGGAAGTTGTGGAATTTAAGGAAAGTTAGGAAGAGATTAATAGTGGAAGTTATGGAGGTTATGGAGGTTATACACTTGTCAATTGGTGGTGAAAATCTGAGAGAAAAATAAGGGTAGTGGGTTGATTATTTACCTCAAATACCACCAAAGAATGCTATAAATAGACCTTCAATCCTTCATCAATACTCACTCATTGAACACATCAAAATCTCCTTTCAAAGTTTCTCTTCCAATGCTCTCTATTTGAGTTCTTTTTTTTTTTGGTAGGAATCTCTATTTGAGTTCTTAGTTCTTAAGTTCTTAACTTTTATTCTTCCTAGTTCTTAGTTCTAATTCATTCTTTTAGCTTGCTTTAACTTCAATTCAAGTTTTAATAGCTCATTTTCAGGTTCTTTCCATTTAATTTATCATTCCTAAGCCTAAAGTTCTTAATTCTTTAGCTAGAATCATTTTCCAAATTATTTTTTCCAGCTCTTGTTACAATTTGTCCAGTTATTTTCCAAGCCCAATTTCGTCTATTGAAAGTACATTTTTTTTTATCTTCGATCCCTTCTAAACACTTGTTTATGACTTCCTGAAGTTAAATTTAGCGTTTTATTTTGCCAAATTCCATGTTAAGAAACTCCATTTACAAATCAATCTTTGCACCTCAAATCGTTTTAGACATTCTGTTTCTAGCTTTTAGTATAATCTTTCCAATGGTTTTTCAAACCCATTTTAGATCATTTAAGTCTGTTTTAGTCTTCGATCCCCTCTAAAAATTTGTTCTTGACTTCTTAAAGTTAAATTTAGCCTTTTACTTTTCTTGATTCCGTGTTTGTAAGCGCTCATGCGGTCCCTCCAACGTTGAAGATCAAATCTGTCCCATACTTGCTTACTACAAATCAGAAATTTGCTAGATCAATTTCACTTTTGCAAACCGGCTGTGGTGCTCCGAGGACCTCAAGCCAACACCAAATTCAACGTATAGCCGAGATAGCTATTGTGGTTTCGAGTTTGTCATATAATTTCAATTTATTGTTATTGCACTTCAATTTATTTTGATTGCATTTGAATTCCTTGTATTGATTTGTTTTTCCTTAATTCAATTGATTTATTTATATGTTTAGCATAGAAATATTTCAATTATAATTAATTTCATTTTTTTTATTACTTTGAACATATGTATTTAAACCTATATTTATATCAATAAATTCTATTTTTTCTAAATCTCGTGTCAATTTTGCATTTTTAATTTCCTTTGTTTACCCATCTTTTACTTATTCGTATTAGCTTAAATAAAATTAATTAATATAGAAAAGTTTCTATAACGGCACTAGAGATCCAAGAGAGACTTTTTCAATCCTTGCGTTCCGCGTCAATCACTTCGTTTAGATTTCAAGTTTTGGCGAGAAAATCCATAAACTTAACCGTCCATTTTAATTGAGAAATAATTTCTCTGGCATGCTCGCACTCAAACCACACGTGACACGGTTGAAAATTACCATATTCGCGAAATATTGCTAACAATTTTTGGCACGCCCAGTTGGACATGTTTTTTTAAGCTTAGCCAAAAATTTAATACCAGTTTTCTACGTACATATTTTTTATTATTGTTATTTTAGTATTTTCAATTGAGCTTTGTGTTCATTATTTGCTTCATCATTGCTTTAACCAATATTTATTTAGTTATTTTTCTTGCTTAATTCCAATTACTAATCTGGTTTAACTAATTTTGCTTACCGTTATTCACAGAGAATGCCTCTGAAATGTCAATACGCGCAAAGCAATCAAACCATAACGAGGACAACATACCAAGAGGCAATGGATGCTACGACACTAGTGTATTTTGGTGGTTCCAATCGAGATCGACATCTTACAATAAGCGCAACTAGATTGTGGGTCCACTGGTACACCGTCTTTAGATGCTACCATGATGGCTATATTCAGTTTATTCATAGTGACAAACGTAATATTGACTGCAAGTGTTATGCTTATGTTAAACCTACGTCATTCTATGATGATCAATATGGTTGTTATGTGGAGCAAGTCCATGAGTCCCATAAGAATCCACATGGTCCTGATTATATTGAAATATGAGAGCATCTACGGATGAATAATCCTCATTACCGAAATAGTTATTTTTGTAACTATAGGGATGAAAACCTCCATTTCCATCGTCCTTGTCGACAATCTTGCTTCGAAAGAAGTACGGTCATGGCTCTAGTTAATACTAGGAAGATGAATGTTGTACTGATGAGACTCTGCCGAATTTTTGATAGAAATTCTGTAAAATGTGATGAAATACATTTCAATATCTTCCTAAACTTATATAAATTCTTATTATTGTGTGTGAGCATCAATATTAAATTACTCATACATTGCATATAATTAACTCACTACGAGACATTTAACTCCTAATTTTTCACATGATTAGAAGTCTGTTGCAGTCCACGACCTTCCTCTAGGCAGCAAATCTATCTTGTTATGTACGACTATTTAAGAATTATGTTAAAATTTATATTCTAGACCGCAGTACCAGTTTGAAGATTATATCATGTGTATTTTGAAGAATTTAATATTTAAATATGTTGGTAAGATTGATCATACATTTTAAAATTATTACTCTATATTTAAGGCTTGCTACATATTTCGGTAGTCTAAGGTTAGCTGTTCCCTAGCGCTGGTCACGATCTGTGACATGGGTTGGGATAAATTTTCTTTGAGATTTTCTCAACCCTTTTCTATCCGATAAATTTTAGTTGCTCAACCAGTTTGCGTTGAGCATATCAACAAAACCCCCTCTGGAATTCAAGCCAATTTTGCTGGAGCTTGGCACTAGAATTTATTTTGCTTGTATGAACTTTAATTCATCTTTTTTGTTATGTTATTTTCTAATAGAATGATACAAAAAAAAAATGCAAAATAAAGTAATATTGGATAGAAAAGGTTTGATATAAAAATAAGGTATGTTGTGAATCATCAAAGAGTATATGTACATATACATGTTATGTACATATAAAAATGAAAAAAAGCATTGGAAAATAATACAAACATAGAAAATCTCAATTAGCAGGTGGTGAACAACAAGCAAAGAAAGAAAGCCATGTGCTACGCTTCGCTGGAGCTGAAGCTGCCTGAGGCTGTGCAGCCTCTGCCTCTCCCTCTCCCACTCCCACTGACTTTGCCTGCTGTAGCTCTCCATTTTCATTTGCCGGACGCTTCGGCGGTGAATGCAGGTTTCCTGTTGCTCCTCTCATCGAGGTCCCTCCTCCTACTTCCAATCTATTCAATTACACACCATTAGTTTCAATTTTTAGGAATCAAATCAAAAATTCTAATTAATCTACTCAATACTTACAGAGGGAATTGGAATGAATGAGTACTGCTGGAAGAGTTTCGAAAATCATCTCCAGCAACTGAAACGCTCTTTTCAGGTAACGCAATCTTTTCAGGATCCAACGAAACAGATTTTCTGTTAATCGCCGCGGCCGCCGCGGCCGCTGCCAATTCCGGTTGGGGAATCTGCTTTGCATGATCAATCGTGGAATCGGAGTTGTTTTTAGTAACTTCCATGCTCTTTCTTTCGATGTGTTCTGGTGGAATCGGAGGAGTATTAGCGCCAGAAAAAGGATTCGTCGCCTGATCGAATTCAAATTTGGGCATTTCTCCAGATCTATACATCATGAAAACATGATCTTTTGAAAAGCTAGTGTTTCCCATGGTAATACTGAACAATGATTCATTTGAAGCAACGCTCCAATCCATGGGCGTTCCAGCCTTGCTGGTGAACACCGATGCCGGAATCCGATTAGGATCGTAAGCTCCTCCTCCTCCTTGCACTGCCATTTGGCTTGTTATTGCAGACGATGCTTGACTGCTTATACTTGCGTTCTCCTTATGTTTAGTCTCAATTAATTCTGCTGCTTCTGATGCATCATTTCCTTTGCCTTCCTGATCCACTTTTTTCGTTTCCACAACAATTTGATCCTTTTCTATGTCTATTGATTCTGATGATGATGATGAAGACATGCATATCTTGTGTTTTGCTGAATTTGCAATTTCAGTTGAATCTAATTTTGCTTCTATCTTCATCGTCATTTCATTATCCATCCTGCCTCTTTTTTCAATTTTCTATTCAATCTCTGCAAACAAATTTATTTAATTCATTATAATTAGCATTCATATTTTTAACCTTTTCTATGCATATATACAAATTATGTTAATTACATAATCAATCTTTCAAATGTGTTCATGCCAGAAATATATATAATCACAAATTAATATGTCATGTTAAAGACCCAATTAATAAATTTAAAAATAAAACTTACTTGAATTCTGAGAAATAAATGAATGAGAAGAAAGAAAAAGGAGGAGCTGGAAATGTAAATCACCAGAAAGAACAATGGAATGGAGATGGAGAACTGGAGAAAGTTCTCGATCCGTATTCCGATGTTGTGTTTTTTTTAATTGAAATTGTTATTTATACATATTGTTATTATCAAAGTTATGTCCAATATTCATATTCAGTTTAATAAATCGAATTTGTTATTAGAGTGGTTTGAACAGTAATTAAACAAACATAAATCCAAATCACTAAGTGGAAAAAATAGTTATAACAATCAATTTCTTTAGGATTAGTGTTGCTTGTGAACCGTTCATATATATAATATGGTTAATTTCCAATCTGTCACATTTTGGTTATATTGTGCTTAATTACTCTCTGTATCTGTTACTATATAATTATTTTTGGATTAACATATGAATTTAATTTAATTAAAAAAACAGAATTCATTTTTATAAAAGTGAGCAGCTAATTAACTGAATTATAACTAATTCTTTTGGTTTACTTGGAAATTACTATTGAACCCCAAAAAAATGAAAATAGAACATGCAGAAGTAAGTATAATAGAGGATAAGATACCAAAATAATAATATCCCATCCTCATAATATTATCTTTATTGACTATATCTGCTCTAAAAGACAGTGGGCAAAGTTGAAGCTAATGGAGAGAGCCATGAAAAAACACTTCCTAAGACATGAATTCAATAATTTGAAAGGTAAAATACAGCCTTTTTTCCTCTTTTATATAATACATAAAGCTTCTAATTTGAATTATAACTTGAAGTGAGTTGAATTTTGCAGGCGTGAAGATGCCGGAAGAAAAACCATGTCAACCATTTTTGCAGCCAAGTTCAGTAGGAGTTGCTCATCATTTTTCTCACATTCATCTAACACACTGCTCTAATTTCACAGGCCTCAACGTCTACTCTTCATTTGAGGTAAAAAATAACTTAATTTTATAACATGGTTACTCAAATTTTCTGAATCCAATGTCATCTATCACAGAAGCTTATACAACATATATTCATCTTATCATTGTGAAATTTCGTAAATACATAGAATTAACAGGGTTCAAATCTAAAAAACTAATTGAATCAAAAGCTTAAAAGTGATACTTGTATTAATTGGCTGCACCGAATAATATCCCGATAGAACTGTGAGAGCTAGTTTTTGGGAGGGGAATGGGACGCAAGGAAGAAAATCTGATGTCTCCATTTTAGTGTCCACTTCCATGTCCCTCTCACAAAAAGTAGTCTCACTTAATTAAAATAATGTATTTTGTGACCATTTTTTACGAGAGGAACATAAAAGGGGCTACCGAAGACATCAAATTTTCATACAAAAGGGAGAATTTTTACCAAATTTTGGAGGTAGATATTAAACTTCAGGGCAGCTCTAGAGGAGTCAGCCTATGCACCTATTTAGTATTTCCAATTTTTTTATAAAATCTAAATCTATTTTAATTAAGATACAAATTACTGAGATTTCAATGGTTAAAAGTTATCCTCATTCTGTATTTAAATTTAATAGTAAATATTTAGAAAACAATAGTATATATGGCTAAATAGAATCGAAAATCGACAACAACAACCAACATTATGTCTTATAAATAATAGCACAACATGAGCCTCCAAAATCTATTCTCTCTTAACAATAAAGCTTAATACGTCAGGGGACTCTTGAACTTGGCTATAAAGATTGACTGATCCATGAATTTTAAAAGTTTCTCATTAGCCCCTTCAACTTGTTTAAATGTCTTATTGATCCTCTAAAATCACGTGGCAAGACAATGCGAGGTTTGAATTAGTTAAAACATATATCACTTAAGCACTTCTAAGGGCTAATAACCACTTCAGAGGCCTAGGTGTCATTGTGAACAAATTTAAGGGACTAACATGATATTCTTAAAGTTCGAGTGGCAATCGATTTTTCGACCAAGTACGGGGCCATAGATGTATGCAACCTAACAATAATAGGGATAAGTTACAAATTTAGCCATATAGTTATTATGGGAGAGCAGATTTACCCTCTATGTACAAAACAATATATTTTTAAGCTTGACATTTATGAGACGGTGCAATTTCAAACTTCACTAACGAAAGATGAATGATGAGGAATTCCAAGTCTTATGGGGTTGTCAGAATGCTAGAGACGGGAGGGTAGTCAAAACATGAAATTGCACATAAAAAAAACTATTCTTTTATTGATGACGTTTGAAATTACACCGTTTTGTAAACGTTAAGCTTAATGAGGCTAGATCTTTTTTTTTTTTTCGAACAATCACTGTGATAACTTTGTATCTTATCTCATAATAATATAGTTGTTAATTACTTCCATCTCTGCAAAGTGCTCTAAAAGTTAGATTTTTATTTAATTCATTTTGATCCAATGAAAAACAATCAAATTTTATCCGGAATCTCTAAAATACTGAAACCATCTCTCTTGAGTAGACCTGTTCAGTGTTTATGAGCTCGCTTTGGGCTGTGCAGCCTATCCAAACTTGTCTTTCATGGCCTGGTTTTAGATAATACATATCCCAAAGCCACCTATAAAATGATCCGGCCCATACTATATGAATTTTATATAATTTTTTTATTGTTTTTGTTAAGTGTTTATTTATCTTTAATGTTATGGACATAAGTAACAAAGCCTCAATCAAGAGGAGAAGCTTGGGCAATTCAAAATATAAAAAGTAAGTATGGATATGGTATATTATCTGCGTATATCCTATCCGTGGTATCTCCACAGCTGCTTTGTATGTTTGTTTATTTATGATCTATGTTTATGATATTGAATGTTGGCAATAAATTGATTAAGAAATGAATTAAATTTAGAAGGTGAAGAAGGGGGGAAGATTAATGGTAGAAGTTAGCGCAACGAGAAGGAGAAGGATGCTTCACGATAGGACTGAAACATATGTACTAATGGAACCTGGAGAGGATGAGAATTTCGTTTCAGAGGAAGAATTAAAAGCAAAGTTGAAACAATATCTTCTTAATTGGCCAAAGACAACCTTGCCACCTGATCTTGCAAGATTTGAGACAATTGATGATGCTGTTTCTTTCTTAGTAGCTTCTGTCTGTGAACTTGAAATTGATGGAGATGTTGGTTCTGTTCAATGGTATCAAGTTCGTTTGGACTGACTTTCACAATGTATATATAATTCTGTTACTTTAACCACTTTCATTTCAATGTTGCAATTCTAGTTTTATCTCTAAATAGTAGAATTTTACATCCCAGGAAAAATTACTTGTAAAGTGTACAGCAACAGAGAGAAAATTGAAAGGAGTGCAAAAATTTATATTTCAATCTTGAAAGAGACCACCTCTGGACCAACATCTTGAACCTGCTGCCATAAAAACACAACATATGCAACTATAAGCACCAACAACAATACAACAGGACTAAAAAGGCTAAACAATCCGGTTGAAACTCCGAGTTTTGGAGCTATTTTATTAGTCTTTTGAACTTAAACGACGTATTAACTCTTTAAACTTCTTATAAAGATCAATTCATTTCTCAAATATGTTTAAAGCGATACTATTAACTCTTTAAACTTACTTATAGGAATCAATTCACCTCACAAATATGTTTAAAGTAACACCTATTAGTTCAATGAACTTGTTCACAGCGATATATAATTAAACTTGAACAAAACTTGAACTTGTTCAATGAGGGTTAATCATATAGCTCGAAATAAGTTAAGAACTAACTAAACATCTTCAATACTAGGCCTAATCTGGGATGGATCCCAGAGAGCAGATGGGGCTTGAGCACCTATCC
This sequence comes from Euphorbia lathyris, assembly GCF_963576675.1. NCBI lineage: Eukaryota > Viridiplantae > Streptophyta > Magnoliopsida > Malpighiales > Euphorbiaceae > Euphorbia > Euphorbia lathyris. Next base: position 98,111,708 of record NC_088910.1, read on the forward strand.
CAAAATGCTAAAAAATTTATGAAATCTGTGGGTGAGGCTTTTATTTTATTTTTATCAAAACAATATCAATTTAACCTCCATAAATTACGAAACACACACCGCTGAATCCCGTATCCAACACTGGCCAAATTAAATTAACCAAATAACCAAATAAGAATTCAAAATTTTCACAAATTTTCTTGGGAAAATCTATTGTAAGATGTTTAGTTACCTTGGGGTGATTGATGGAAGGGGGCAATAAAGAAGCAACCTTTCTGTTTCTTGCAAGGATGCCTTTCGTAACAGGGGAAACCATAAGATCAGTTGGGCTTCGATACCTGAACAAGTAATTCAAAGAAAATAAGCAAAATTTTGAACATTAGATTTGGAAAAATGGGGAAGAACACTGTACTGTAGCTACCTTTCAGGGTACTTAAAAGCCTTGGGGACTTGAAGACGATCTGGTGTATTCGTTTTACGAGAATCGCCGCTAGAATTCATGGATTTTGGGTCGTTTTTGTTATCTTGAATCGGGGTTTTGCATTCCATTTCAATCGGAGATTGTTCTTCTGCTTGATTTGCCTCTTTAATCGGCGATTTTTGCAAATTCTCCATTGGAATAAAATGAGTTTAGGTTGAAGAAATGTGGGGATTTGTGGAAACTTTGAGGAGAAAGTAAATGGGGATAGACTTTTAAGAGGGTATCCAACGGTCCAATTTAGGAAATCAGGCCGTTGAAATTCAAAAAAAAAAAAAAAAAAACACAAACAAAAAAATAACGGTCAAATTCAATAGCAGACGAGAAAAAATAATAAGGCAGCCAAAATGGTAGGTCCAAGCCCCGTTTGAGGGCTAGAATTGGATGATGATAAATAATGGCTTAATTCAAAGAAATAATGGCTTAATTCAAAAAAGTTTGATTCTCTTTCTCAAATTTTCAAGTGTTTCATTAGTTCTTTCAATTCATATAAAATGTTCAATGAATTCGCTGAACTTATATAAAATGTAGTCAACTAATCATTCAATTATAAAAAAAATAAGTTAAATATGGAATATATATTATACAAGTCTTAAAAAAAATTAAAATCAAGGTCGATGTATGCGGTTTTAATATTAGAGAAGACAAATTTTACAGTCGAGCAAGTAACAATTTCATTTTTAATATATTATGTAAATTATGCAATAATATTCTAAGACACATGCAACATATCTTTCGCATGCATCTTACTTTTTTACAACTGAATGTGATTCCATGGTAAAAATGGTTCTAAACAATTTTAATTCTTGAATGTTTTCATTTTGAGACCGTCAACACTTATTTTGAGGTATTAATTGAAGTTTAGTGGTAATAATATTAGAAAGTGTAAAGTTGAGTGACTTTTATATTGATCCTCTTTGTTAAAGGCTCTGTTTGGTAAAGAGCGTTTTGGGATAAAAAGAGCGGTTTTGACCAATTTTAGAGGTTTGACCACTGAAACCGCTGATTGGAGTGTTTGGTGGAGAGAGGTTTGGGAGAGAGTTTTGGGATGAAAACGCTAATTTAGAAAAGGCTCTTAAAATGAGCTTTTTCAATTAGCGTTTCGGAATATTAAAATTAATGGACTTCTTTAACCCTAATAGATAGACTCCCTCTTTTCCTGCGCCAAAATTAATGCCCTTATTCGTCTTTTTGCACAAACCGCTATTATCAATCAGCTAATTTTTACCAAACAGGTCTACACAAACAGCTAGTCAAATCAGCTAACATCTAACCGCTAATGTAATCAGCTAATAGCTAATTCCCAAACAGGGCCTAGTGTTTTTTAGATTAAAATTAGATGTTTGAGCCACTTTAGAGGTTTTGACTATTCAAACATCTAATAGTGGTGTTTGGTGAATAGATGATTGAAAAAGCTTATTAGGTCTAAAAAATTAGCTCATTGCTCCATCTCTTTTTATGGACATTTTTACCCTTAATTAATATTCTTTCATCCCAAATAAATGTTTTACCATGTCCTTATTTGTCATTTTACACAAACATCTATTAACAATCGGCTGAGTTTTACCAAACAAGCTCATACAATCCGCTAACCAAAAAAATAATCAGCTAACAACTAATATAGTCAACTATCTGCTAACAACTAACTGCCAAACAGGGCCATTATGTTTTGAAATTTATTTGTCATACCGTGAAAATAAGTAAAATTTACTGACCATGAGTATAATTTGCCCTGATATAGAAGTTGTGCAAAATGCCTTTTGATCAGTTTTTCATTTGGGTTAGTCTACAAAGTATAAATGAAAATACGTCAATATAATTATATTAAATATGCTTACAGAATATATATTTATATAAGGGTAAATTATACTTATGGCCACTGAACTTTATCTATTTTAACATTATTGCTACTAAAATTCAATTCTTAATGGTATGACCACTAATTTTACACTGCTTCGAAGAAATTTTGAGACTTTGCAATTCTTCCTGCATCTAGGACTAGGACAAATAGGTACAACTTTTTCATATAGAGGTTGCTGAAAAACGTTTTAGAATTTCTAAAAAAGCAATTTGTAACCACTTAATTCAAATTGTAACAAACGTAATGTTTATACAGTAAAACCTCTATATAGGAATACTCTATATAGGAATAACCTCTGTTATAAAAAAACTCGGTCCCAACTTGGGCCAGTTATAAATAGGAATAACCTCCTAAACGTTATTTGTTATACACTTTTCAAGTCCCACCTTTAGAAATTATGCCTCCATATAGTAATAATTATATATTTATATGTATATATTAACAATTCAAACTAAATCATAAAATATTAAAAAAAACTATTGAAATTATTTACGAGTTGGAAACCCAAACTACAACTTGAAATTAGAAATATTTAATATTCTCATTGATGTTTATATTTTTCCCATAAAACTCTTTCAATTATCTATATATTGAAAACCTAAACTCTAAATTGAAATTCTAAATATTTAATTTATTCAATTAATGTCTATTGTTATACATTATATATAAACCATGTATGTCTATGATAATCTTAACCAATTTCAAGTGGTATTATTTAAAATTTAAAATTATATGTGTTGAATTTTTTTATTATACCAAACTCTATTTAGTAATAACCTCCCAATTGTTATACAAATAGTTCGGTCCCAAGTGTATTCCTATATAGAGGTTTTACTGTATGTTTTAAATTTCGTAGCAGCAAACAAGTTACAAACGTTTTGAATTCAAAATAATTTGGTGCAAATTTTTAAAAGCAAAAATATAGCGGGTTGAAGAAAAATTGGACCGATCTAAAGAGCCATTTCGAAACAGCATTTGCGTCACCTATATAGTGTGGGTGCGTCCCGAATCCAATGACCAAGGATTTGCACCCCTACATATGAGAGAGTCGTTCATCTAGTTAATTTCTAAAAGCATGTAAAGGGTTCTTATTAATAAACTAGAGAAAACAGTAGGCGGAGGAGGGCTGAGCATGTGAAGGGTTTTTATTAATAAACTATCGTTGTCACTTTGCTACCAATGCCATCTCTTTGTTCCTTTCTTTATTATTTTTTAATTATTTTCCTCATTTCTTGCCTTTTAGTCAGGTTTCCTTAGAGACGAAAGGAGAAAGTTTGTCTACTTTCGTCCTCCTCCTATTTATATTTTAGTTTTTATTTTCTTATTTACATTTTTTATTGGTTTGAAATCTATATTCCTTACCGAAGTTTTTTTTCTTCTATCAGATCTACTTCTGTTAGCTATACTTCTTTCATTTATACTTTGTTCGGTCTTAGCAAGAGCGAAAAATGTGCATCTTATCCGTAGATTTATAAATCTGTGTGGTTGCAAACAAAGAAATGATGAAAAATTGATTGCAGCCGTTTTTAATGGTATTCAACTTATGACAATGATATAATTTATATTTTGTTATTTTATTTGTACATTTTATGGTTTTTAATTGCTCTTTATAATCTTTTTATTCTTTCTGCATGTTGCCTATATTGGTACGAGATTTTATTCCTCTTACTTTCTTATTGTATTTGTACTGTTTCATCTAATGAAATGATACATGTTGTTTATATAAAAAAAATAGGCTTAATAGACACCCAACCCCCTAAACTTGTAACTTTTTTTCACCTGGCCCCCTCAACTTAGGGGACAACCTCTCAACCCCCTCAACTTTCCAAAAACATCACATACAGCTCCTTACACCCCTATGTTCGGTTAAAATATTGACCCATTTAGAAAACACGCTTGACTGTTGACCATACCAATGCCACGTGTCATTTTTTTATTAAATTTTTCCAAGTGATTATTGTATGCGAGGTGTTGTCGATGTTTGTCGTCGCAGCCTTATCGAGGTGCTGAGGTTGGCGGTAGTGGTCGTCGAGGTGAAATCACTTGGAAAATTTTAATAAAAAAGTGACTCATGGCATTGGTTGTTGGTCCCATATAACGTGACAAGGTTAGTTCCAGGGGGGATAAGAACTATTTAAAATTTTGTCCGTTAAGGCTGACTTCTTTTCTTTGAGAAAAGGTTTACACAGCGACGCTAAGTAGTTTTAAGACACAAGCTTAGTCAACTGGTGACTAAGTCTGCTTCTTACCTTGAGTCAGGAGATAGCACTTAAGTCTATTCCTGAACTCAGCTTCTTAGTGCACTCAACTCAGCGTGAGTTCGTTACTTAGTCAGTTTTATAGCAAGCAATATATAAAGGAGTTTAAAGGTTAGAAATATGTTACTCAGCAAACATATCCTGGTTCGGCCTCTCCGCCTACGTCCAGTCCCCGAAACTCGTTCCGAGCTTTTTGAATCCTCTACTGAGCTCTTTAAAGGTAGAGCACGAAACCTTTTACAACAGAAGCTGAGTATACAAGAGTACCTTCCTTTATTCCTCTACTCACTCCTATAACTACCGCTGAGTACTATAACCGATTACTCAGCTTCTCCTTTCTATTCTTCTAGAAATGATAAGTGTTTGTCCTAAACAACAATTGCTAAGACACCTTAGATGAATGAAATCACTCTAGACTTTTACACAATGATTGGAATTGGTGTAAGATTTGCTTTGCCTTTTCTCACAGAACTTCAAGTATGAATTTGGTCAGCGTTTCGACTTGATTGAAGATCTGCATCGAATGAAGCATTTGAGAGGCCTATTTATAGTGACACTTCAAGCACCGGTGATTTCGAATTTCGAAATAACCGTTGGAGGCTAACGGCTTCCTGTCGCTTTCACTCTAGACGTGCTTAGTGTCGTTGGCCAATGAGATTCTTGTACCTTCTGTCTACGGCAGTGCTCAACAGCTTTTCGTCAGATGAACAGAATGTTTCGACATTAATAGTAAAGTCTTGCAGACAGCTTACTGCGTCTTCTGAGCTTTACCCAAAGTAGAAATACTTTGTCTCTAAGTTGGTTCTGTTCTGCCGCTGACTTGTACTTCTTATCGTTTAACTCAGCAGCTTCATCTTGAAGCAATTGATAGAAGGCTTCTCGATCCTTCTCCATGCTGAGTTAGTGCTTTGCTTAAAACGATTGCGTTTTGTCTTCCTGGGCCGTGAGGTCTTGATCTGTTGACTTGGGCTTGACTTCCTCTTTTGGACTTTTAGGCTTTTTATCTTAATGTCTTATAAATCAAATTAACTCAACATTGAACAAACACATTAGTGTGAACAAATCAAAGCATTTAAATTTAATATGTTAGAATATTTTTATCATTCACATAAATAATTTTGTCAAATCAAAATCATGTGGAAAGGTGTTTCAACATTGGTGTGGTCAACAATCAAGCGCGTTTTCTACACGAGTCAATATTTTGACCGAATATATGGGTGTAAGGGGTTGTATGTGATGTTTTTGGAGAGTTGAGGGGGTTGAGAGGTTGTCCCCTAAGTTGAGGGGGTCAGGTGAAAAAAGTTACAAGTTTAGAGAGTTGGGTGTCTATTAAGCAAAAAAAAATAAGAGAAAAGTTTCCTTATTTTCCTATGTGGGATTTGGAAAGGAGAAATCTTTTTGTTCTCTTAAAATCTCATATCTTCTAATTCATCATTTATTCGTTTTGAACGTATAATATACACAGCTCTCATAGCATAGAATATGTTTACGTATTATCAATTTTCAAAATATCATTGTATCCTTTCAACATTGAAGCCAAAATGATGATAAATAGCCTCAAAATGATAAAAGATTAACATATAAAATGTTTTATATATTCAAAATGATAAATGTTTTTTTTGAATCAATGATAAATGTTTTATAAAATGTGTATCGGCAAAAAAAATGAATTACAATTCAAAACTTTGATTTTTTTTAGCTTCGTACTAATAACAAAATTTTCAAAATTTGCCACACCCTCCGTTTTTATTACATGACATTTTGTCTTTCTTAATTTGTTCTGTTTTTTTTATATATTGTTTTCTATAACCAATGCACTTTTAAAAATAATTTTTCATTTTTACCCTTATTTATGATAAGAGATAAGTTTAAATTTAATGCAAATAATCCTAATTAAACTTTGGAAATTAAGAAGAGAGAGAATTATTTAATGCAAATAATCCTAATTAAACTTTGGAAATTAAGAAGAGAGAGAATTTTTTATATAGAGAGTAGAAATTTAGCAGAGAGGTATTAAAAGTAAATTAGTAATTTTAATAATGTAATTAATGTTGATAAATTGAGTAAAGATTCTAATTAATTTTTAAATAAAAAGAACATAGTTTTTTTTAAATGAAAGCTTGAAGGTTGATCCAAAAGAGCTAAAGCATTCTAACTTGGTTAGCACACTTCGAATCAGATGGAGCTGAGCCCAAAATATTATTGAAAGAGGAGATCAGTACAAGCAAAACAAGTAATAAAGGACAAATAAAAAAGTGGAATAAAATAAAAACAAAATAGTGAAATCAAAACTGGAGCATTCCCACCAAGTCATCAGATACAAGTTGAGAACAGAAGGAATGCGAGGAATTCCATGAAAGCAACGAAAAAGTAGTTCGATCGTGGTTAGCTAAGGAATCTGCCACCCTCTTTCCTTCTCTATAAATATGTGAAACAAAAAATTGTCATTTGAGACATAAGGGAAAGGCAAAGCATCCACTGTTGTCGGAAACACCAAGGAACGGCCTTGGATCTTGAAGTTTAACAGATTAACTACAAAGCTTGAATGTGATTCAATCCAAAGCTTCTTCCAGCCTTTATCCCAAGTCATACGAATGGAGTGCATAACACCCTGTAATTCTGCCTCAAAAAGGAGACAGATGTTAAACAACATTGCAAAAGCACCGTGCGGAAAACCTCTGTAGTTTCCAAAAATTCCACCTGCCCCTGCTAAATTATCAGCCACTGATCCATCTGAATTTACTTTGATCCAACGTGGAAGCGGAGGACACCAAATAACTTCCACGCGGGAGGGTGCAGGAGGACGGCGACCAAGTAAAGTGAGCTGCGACAAAACATGGCGATCCTTAACTGAATGAAACATAACTCCCTTGCTTCTGAATTTCACCCCACGACGAGCGCTCCAAAGATCCCGCAAATCCACAGAGATATTTGGTACAATTGAATCAAAGATAGCCTGAATTCTTATCTTCCAGATTATCCAAATTGTGTTTACAAAAGTAGACACCTAGATGTCGAAGAGTTGATGACTGCATTTTTGTGATTGAAAACACGCCAAAAAAGAGTTGAGACTGTCAAAAACTCCAAGTCGCAGACCAAACAAAGAAAAAATTTGAGATTTAGATTGTGAAGGTATAGCTCACGAAAAAATGATCACGACTTTCTGAATTAAGACAACAGAGTTCGCATCGTGAAATTAAAAACAAACCTATTGAACTGATTAAATCATGTGTTGGGAGCTTGTTCAAGATTGCTCTCTAACAGATAAGAGAATGAGATGGTGGCAAGAAGCTTTTCCAGATGAAATTTTTCCAAGACACCTTAGGTTGAACCCCCCGAATCAAATTATAAAGGCTTCTGACCGAAAAAATGCCCTTTTGGCCAGCCTTCCAGAAGCACACATCTTCGGAGTCAAAACCTCTCATGATATCTTCAAAATCACCCCCAAAATCTTCCATCTCACTCGAGAGATTCGACCAGCTAGAACTGCCATAATAATTTAAAACTGAATCACGACTAAGCTCTGTATCATCACAAATATTCAATCGTTCAGCAACCGTTGGGGAGATCCAAGAACCAAACCAAAAATTGAGTTTTGAGTGGACCCCAATCCACCAAGAAGAATTTTACAAGACTAAAGAAAAACAACTTTTGTCAGATGACCAAACCGAAGAGCCGATAGGTGTTGATCGAGGACCTCCAATCTTACTCAGAAAACATTTCTTCAAAATCCCCATTGGAAAATTATCTAAGGAAATCAAATCCCAACAAAAATTTTCCAGCATGACAATGTTCATATTTGAACGTCTTTCACACCGAAACCTCCTTCAGAAATGGGTTTACAACATAAATTCCAAGAGGGAGAGACAAGCTTCTTTTCATTCACCGAGCCCGACCAAAGGAAATTCAAAGTGCATCATTTTAAAAAATTCATCAGGTCAGAAGGCCATTTGTAAATTGAAAAAGAATGCAGAACCGAACTGGAAATCACTAATTTAATCAGAGTGAACCGCCCAGTCATCGAAAGTAACTTCCCTTTCGAGTTATTGAACTTTAAAACAACTCTATCTGTAATTGGTTTCAGCAGCTGTTAGACGAGGTGCCGCGGCCTAATCTCCCGGGCGGACCGGGGGGTGGACAACCTCATGGCGACGTAAGCGGTGATTGGCGCCGAAAGCAACCAATCGTGGAATCAAGCTGCTCGGCAGGACCGGAGCTCGGAGATATGGAAGAGTCGCCACCCACGAATGGGAAAATGAACACTGATCCCTTGCGGGAGACCGGTGTGGGTTCGGGAAACTTAGGTACGAGCCGAGAAGGCTAGCTCCTTTCCGGAGAAAGGCTACTAGGCACCCCGACATCGCCCGGTTATGAACCACCGGCCTCCTACTCAGCATGTTAGGCGATAACGGACTAATCGTATACTTCTTTAAGTTTAAAATTCATTTGAAACCTTTTCTTTCTTTTTTCAGAAACCGTTTTGAGCATATATTTTTGGAAAGCCATATTAGTAAAGAATCACCCATTTATATTATACATACACAGAGAAGGGGGAAGAAAGAAGTGATTTATTTACAACTTTATTTAAATGTCATGCCGTGTGTTTATTCTACACTAACTTATTTCCCCAAAACGAGTTTATTTACATGGTTCGCACCTTAATCACCGTTGGAACGATTTAGGTGCGTTTTAAAACCCCGATTAGTGAAGTTTACTCGAATCGCCGTTGGAATGACTCAAGTGCTTTAGAAACGTTTGAGACAAAAACCTTTAGTTAAGAAAACGTGGTTAAACATACAAGTCAATTTTATTTTGTACAAATCCTTTAAGAAAATGATTCAAGAACTCTATTATTCACAAAGAAAGCGATTTTAATTACCATGTTCACTTAATCCGCCTTTGGAACGGATTAAGGTTTTAAAACGTGGTGTTTTGGAAACGATTTGAAATATTAACAAAAAACAACTCCATTTATTTACATTAGGAACCTCTAAAAATTCATTAGTTTAAATAATCAAATTGAAAACTCTCTTTCTTTTGATTTATTTTCCCCTCTTATTTAATGGACTCTCTCTACCTATTATAATTACAATAATAAACCCATTTAAAGCAAGATTCATAATCAAATAAAGCCCATTTGAAACATGAACCCATGAATGATCCAAAAGAATAAAGAAAGTAATTCTAGCATATATATATACATTTAAATCAAAAAGAGAATATGAAAATAAAAGTTAATAAAAGGAAACTATATAATACATATATGAAAATATTAGATAAAATACATTTATACTTTAAAGATGTGAAAATAGTAAATAAATCTCATAAATAAGAACATAACATTTACCCAAAATAATTTCATTCAATAACCAATAAAATAACCCAAATATCCCAAAACTACATATATACATAACTATTATAGTTTTAAATATCAAAAAAATAACATATATTAATATCTATTGATTATTTCCCAAAATTCCCAAGTAAATAATCTTCAAAATAGGATCTAATATAACTCAAATGAATAAAAGAACAAATATATACATATACTTATGTTTTAAAAATTAAATAAAGAATGATATACAAACATCCTAAATAATTATATACACTAAACATCTAAGATAGTTTGAAACACATATATTACATAACTATACATATATATATATTAAGGATTAAAAGCTTAGAAGTTGAGAAAAAGGGACTGAAATGGCATTTTTTGCGTTTTGGCAGATTTACCGACGGAAAATCCGTAGGTAAACAGCAATTAGTAACAGAAATGGCAAATTACAGCAGCACTCTAATTGTTTCCAGATTTATTCAAAAGCTTTAAATTAGATCTAATTCAATCGTTTTGGATTTCCGAACTACCAAAAATGGATCATAGTCAATAACGGAAGTTTCTAAAACGATGTTTTTATTTTAAAACATTATTTGGAAATTTCTTTTAAATTAGAAACTTATAATTTCAACGTTTTTCGATACCCGAACTACCTTTTTATCGGATCACGGTTCGTATTGGGATATCAAAACGAGGTTTTCTATTTTAAAACAAAACCGAATTTTATTCAACATGAAACGAAAATTAAATAAATACGCTAATTAAATAAAACGTGATAAAATAAATAACTAATCAAATAAAGAAACTATCACATAAAAAATAAATAGAAGAAGAGAATAAATAAAATAAAATAAAAGAGTCTAGTCCTCGGATAATACCTTAAATTCGGTATCTGACAGTTGAAGCCGATCGATTCCACGAGTCGCGATCTTCCTTTTTTATATTTTTTAGTAAAAGTTTAACTTTAGGAAACTCGGAATTTTTGAGAAAAAAAAAATTTTCTCAAAAAAATTCACTTTCTCTCTCTAAAAATGTTTAGAGTGAGAAAGGCTCCAAGAAATCCCTCTCCCTCTTGCATTGGGATCCGTGCTCCTTATAGGGAAACGGGTCCCGAAAACTTTGGGCGACGCCCGAGCAAAATTGGGCGTCGCCCAAAGCCGTTGTGCGGCCGCCTAAGGCTAGTTGGGCGGCCGCCTAAGGCTAGTTGAGCGGCCGCCCAACATCACGTTGGGCTACCGCCCAACATTGTTGGGCGGCCGCCCAACTGCCGTTGGACGTCCGCCCGACGCGGTTGGGCGCTCGCGCCCCCCTACCTTTGGGCTTCCGCCCAACACGATTGGGCACTCGCTCAACGGCCACCGGGGCGCGCCTCGCGCCGTCGGGAGTGCACGTCCCGCGGTCGTCGAACTCGCGTTCCGCATCATCGGGCGTTCACGCGTCGTGACCGCCGAACGCGTGTTCCGCACTGCCGGTTGCACACGTCCTGTGGCCGACGAGCGCGCGTTCCGTGCCGCCAAGCTCGTGCCTTGCTCGGACACCGAGCGCGTACTATTCATGGTTGGGTGCGTGCGTCCGACAGACGTCGAGCGCGTGCTTCGCGTCGTCGAGCGTGCGTCCGACTGTCGTCGAATGCTCGCCGGCCGCCGCTAAGCACTCGTACCGTGCCGTTAAGCATTCGCGAGCTATCCGATCGACAACAGCGACCGACTGTAACTTATTTATTTTATTATTTTTGAAACTTTCGGAATCAATCGCTTCAACCGTCTTGTTTTCAGGTTTTCGTCACAGGTCCTCCGACTCGGTGTCTACAGTTGCCCCTACTTTTCTATTTTGACAGTGATGTGTGTGTTTTGAAAACGTTTTTTGCTAACATAACACATGCAATGTAAAACATATAAAAGTAAAAGACACGTAAAGAGTATGAGGGAGCATACCTGACCTTCGCGCTGCGCGCTCCGGTGTCGTTCTCTGATTCCTTCCATCGTCACCTTTGGAGTGGCCGTCGATGAATGTTCTTTTCTCGGAATCTAGCGTACGTTGGTTACGGGTAAGAATGGCTCAAAAGCAATTTCGGTCTACGACCGTTAATGGGATGGCTCAAAAGCAACTCAGGTCTGCGACCGCGAGTAAGATGGCTCAAAAGCGACCCTGGTCCACGACCGCGGGTAAAATGGCTCAAAAGCAACTCCGGTCTGCGACCGTGAGTCAGATGGCTCAAAAGCAACTATGGTCTGCGACCGTGAGTAAGATGGCTCAAAAGCAACCCTGGTCCACGACCGCGGGTAATATGGCTCAAAAGCGACCCTGGTCCACGACCGCGGGTGATATGGCTCAAAAGCAACTCCGGTCTGCGACTGCGAGTCAGATGGCTCAAAAGCAACTCCGGTCTGCGACCGTGAGTCAAATGGCTCAAAAGCGACCCTGGTCCACGACCGCGGGTAATATGGCTCAAAAGCGACCCTGGTCCACGGCCGTGGGTAATATGGCTCAAAAGCAATTCAGGTCTGCGACCATGAGTCAGATGGCTCAAAAGCGGGGATTGTTTCCGGATTTTCGTACAACACTGTTGTCTGTATGTTCTCACTGGAGCTATCATCTTGGAGGTTCAATGGGAACGTGTTTTAGTCTGAAATGATATAGACTAATGATTGTTTTTCTGTTGACTATCGTCTGTACTTTGACTGGTGTCACTGTTCTATAAAAATTGACCGTTGTCTGGAGTTCATGTCTTGACAATATTGGTCGCTGTCTAGGAGAAATGCAGGCTGAAACGGACTGCAAATCGGAGGTCTGTGCACCTAGTAATTAATTATTTACTTACCTTTATGTCAAATCGTACCTTTTTCACTATCTACGGGAATGTCATTCCCTCTCCCTATATAAAGTGGTGGGGTTTCATTTCAACCCCACACTTCTCTCTCTTCTTTCTCTCTCTAGACTTCGATTTGGATTATTCTCGGGATGGATTTAGATGAATGGGATGGCACTAGAGGCATGGACGAGGTTTACGTAAACCTAGATAGAGTGGAGCCCTTCCACGACCCTACGACGCATCTGAGCCGGACACGCTGCAACGAGGTAAGTAATTTCTCACTTTTATTTGATTCAAACTCTAGGCTTTAGTATTCCTATCCGAACATGATTTGCATGCTAACCTTTAGACTGCCTTAGAGGACTTTAGCTAGAAAACATGAATTCTTTGACTTACAAGTAACACCTATTTATTTCTGCGTGAGGATGCGCGCTATATGCATATGAATAGTGACACTACCAATCTATGCATGCTAACAGTAAAAAACAATGTGAATAGTAAAAACGTGAATAGTGCACGTGAATAGTAAAAACTTAACTAATGCACGTGAATAGTAAAACTTAACTAATGCGCGTGGATAGTAAAACTTAACTAATGCACGTGAATAGTAAAAACGTGAATAGTGCATGTGAATAGTAAAAACGTGAATAGTAAAGACTTAACTAATGCACGTGAATAGTAAAAAACGTGAATAGTAAAAACTTAGCTAATGCACGTGAATAGTAAAAACGTGAATAGCAAAAACTTCACTAATGCACGTGAATAGTAAAAACGTGAATAGCAAAAACTTCACTAATGCACGTGAGTAGTAAAAAAAACGCGAATAGTAAAAACTTAACTAATGCACGTGAATAGTAAAACCTAATCTATGCTTCTTGTCAATGCAGACGAGAGTGGATTAGAGAATTGACTGAACCTTACATGAATGACCCTAAAGGAGAGATTTTTACAGCAAGTTGGTCCTAACTGACCGGATGTCTCTAGGTTAGATAATGAAAGAATACCTAGTCTTAACGCGTTCTCATTAATTGCATGCTTTAGGAACTGTATTTAAATTTTCTTGTCTCGTTCTTTTTAGTTTATTGAGATTTCTGGGACCACCGCCGAGATTCACTCGTGGTATGCTAGGCTGGGTGCCGCGGCGAGAGCCCGCGTACGCGAGTTGGGCTTCGAGCCTTTTATTGCAGCGTTGCCCCGCACCAATGGGGTATGTGATTGTTTTGGCCTACGGGCCTTATGTGAGCGGTGGGTTGACTCGACCCACACCTTCCACCTTTCTTTTGGGGAGATGACCATCTCGCCCAGAGATTTTTCACTGCTGACATGGTTACGAGGGAGCAGCACTCCCATTCCCTTTCATTTTGATATGATGCGACCACGGGTCGACCTTGCTAGGCTTGCTGCCTTGATTGGACCGGGAGTTCGCCCATGCGCCAAATCTACTCCGGCGAAGTTTGTTTCCACCGCGAGCCTCTTGAGTCGACGAGATTTCTGGGAGGCCGATGATACCGACTTGGTGGTTCGTAGTTTCTTGGTATATACCCTGAGTGAGGCGATTTTCCGCACGAAGGGCGGAAAGGTACACGCGGGTCTCATTCAGGCACTCAGCGATTTGGATGCGGCGGCTTCCTATGATTGGGCGGGGGCAGGCTTAGCCTTTCTCTACAAATTTTTGGATCTGACTTGCCGGAAGCGCAAGGATTTCGGTGGTTACACCTTTGCTCTGCTGGTACGTGACGCCTTCTTGACTTGCCCGTCTTATCTTCTTCGCGTTTTTCACACTCCTAGTCCTTGTTTTTACCGCAGGTGTGGGCGTATGAGAGGCCCATCCTTCCCAGCCGGTCTCGACCTCGACCGAGAGTAACGAGGCCGCCTTTCATGACCCGATGGAGAGATTTTGACTTGGGCACCGAGAGGAGTCGGATGGTGCCGTGGCTCCTAGATTGGATCGACTCGCTGACCCTCAGACAGGTAGATTTTGCCTAGTCGTGCTAGATTTTTGTTTGAGTCTTTCTGAATTTCTCTTTGTGCATTTTTTAGATTAAGTTCAGGTGGGACGACCTCGACTTCGGTCCCGATTATACGTATGTATCTATGATCCAGGAGCAGCAGTGTGTGCTCACCGGCCCCTGCGTGCGGGCATGGTATTTGGGGGACCGAGGCATCACCGGAGTTAGTGATGCCCACTGGACACCGGGTGAGATTCCCGTTTCTATGTTCGCGGTGCGGACCATGCCCCTATCGACCATTCGTCAGGATCTGACCCGTCGGTTTGTTGGTAGAGCGGTGTGGATTCACGCCGGGGGCCGCGAGCTTTACTTATCTACTCTGCTGAGCGCGAGGGATGCCCCGGCGGCAGCGATGGAGGTGGATCCGGTGGCAGATGTATTTTCGAGGGAGGCTGTCGCGGCAGTCTTTGGTCAGGAGGAGGTCCCGGTAAGTGGTTCCGCCCCCTTCTCATTTTACCATTTCATTCATGAGATGTTTAGAGGTTTTTATTGTGTGTTTTTTTTGCAGGAGGGATCCTGGAGGAGTGCCCATTTATCTGATTTCTTTGACGGCACTCGAGCTCAGACGCCTGTGTGCGAGCAGCCCTACTATGTCGGCGAGTCCTCCAGCGCTGCCCGACCGGAGAGGTCTTCCCTAGGTGTGCCCCTACCAGACTACGGGAGAGACTTTGCCACGATTTGTTATGACGAGTTCGGGGCCGCTTATGCGGGATTCGAGGCGGCTCCTCCCATCTTCTCCTCGAGGGTCCCATTTGATCCCTCAGACGCTTCGCTGACTATGAGGGAGACTTGTACGGATTACGTGGGGCTGTCTGGTTATCTCCGAGACCGCCTCAGCTTGCGCTGCACCGATCACCTGGTATGTATCATTACTTTACTTTAGTGTAGTGGAATGTATGCATGTATGTATGATTTATGTTCTTGCTTATGCTGCTTCTTATTTTTATCCGCTTTTTCCTTCTTTTTCTTTAGAGTGATCTGCATGCCCATGAGCGGAGACAGAGCGAGTTAGTGTGGGAGGCCGATGCCCGAGTTGGTCAGGTGTATCAAGAGAGGAACGACCACTGGTCGGGGGTGATGCGACGGGAGACTGAGGGTCGCTTTGCCGTCGAGGAGAGGGCGCGTGATGAGTCGATCGGACGCCTTGCTGCCGAGGAGAGAGCACGAGTTGCAGATGAGAAAGCACGAGTTGCTGATGAGAGAGCACGAGCTGCCGAGGAGACACTATCTGCGGAGCGGGCGTCACATTTGAGGGAGTTTGAGGACTATTGGGACTTCCCTCCGTATTAGGCTCTTTATATATTGCTTTGTAGTTTTTTTATTAGAGTTTCCCCGATGTATAGCTGATGTATAGGGAGTGGGGTGGATATCAGGTAGGCTTTTTATGAAAAGTAAGATAGGAAATGTATAACTCATGATTCATATTACCATACATTTAGTAGACTATGATGATTCCAATCATTCTCGTCAAATATATTCATGCCCTTTATTTATTTACAAACAACAGAAATACTTAGTCTCTTATACATTGTTTTTGTAACTGCTCAAGTCATAACTATTGTTACCAGGACCCGCCTTTCGGTTTTCGGATCCCGGCGATTTTTCTCCTCTCCTTTTACTATCCCGGAATTTTTAAATGAGTGCCCTTTCGGGTTTTCACCCATTGGGATTTCCCTCGTCGTTGTATAGGTCGCCCTTTGCGGGTTTTCAACCTATCGGGATTTTTTTTTGCTCTTTTTTTTTTTTTTTTTTTTTACGAAAAGTATTTCTTAAGCCTATCCAGGTTGGTGGGTTCGGAGAATTCCATGCCGTCCATTGTGGTTAACTTCACCGCTCCTTTGCTTAGTATCTTCTTCACAACGAATGGCCCTTCCCAGTTAGGCCTAAACTTCCCCCTTAGGTCGGTGTGCGTCACACGGATCTGTTTCAGCACCAAATCTCCTTCTTTGATAGGGCTGGTCTTGACTTTTTTATTGAAAGCCCGAGCCATTCTTCTCTGGTATAACTGTACATGGTAAAGCGCTTCCATCCTTTTTTCGTCAACTAGAGCCAACTGCTCACATCTCCTCTTCACCCATTCCGCCTCGGGAATTTCTGCCTCCACTGCGATTCTCAACGATCGCTTTTCGATCTCAATCGGCAAGACTGCTTCTGTTCCATACACCAAAGAGAATGGTGTTGTCCCAGTTGAGGTTCTAATTGTCGTGCGATAAGCCCACAACGCAAGTGGGAGGTGCTCATGCCAATTCCGATGTGATTCCACCGTTTTTACGAGAATCCTCTTAAGGTTCTTATTAGCTGCTTCTACTGCTCCATTAGCCTGTGGACGGTACGGAAAAGACCTGTGATGTTCAATGCCATATTCTCGAAAAAGATTCCTTACTTCCCCCTGAAACTGGACCCCGTTATCCGTAATCATGTGATGAGGCACTCCAAACCTGGTGATCAAGTGTTTTTCAATGAACTTTCTCATCTGCTTGGATCCCAGTTTGCTAAACGACTTTGCTTCTACCCATTTGGTGAAATAATCGATGGCGACAGCAATAAACTTATGTCCATTTGAAGCGTTAGGCCTTACTTCGCCGATGATGTCAATGCCCCAAGCAGCGAATGGCCAAATAGGTGCTAGCATATGTAGTTCTATGGCCGGAAGATGACTGCAATCGCCGTGGATTTGACAATCATGGCATTTCTTTGCATACTCGTTACAATCTCTTTCCATGGTGAGCCAATAGAAGCCTTGCCTAATAATTTTCTTAGAGAGTACTGCTCCCCCCATATGGGCTCCGCAAATTCCTGAATGTACTGATTCCATTGCCTCGCGGGCTTCTCCCGCATCCAAGCATCTTAATTGTAATCCGTCAATGTGCCTTTTGTAAAGCAAGTCGTTATGGATGACAAACTGACGAGCTAGCCTTCTAACCACAGCTTGATCCCTAGGTTCTGACTCTGCCGGATATGTTCCATCTTTCATGAAGTTCACGATATCGAAATACCACGGTTTTTCATCTGTCCCTAACAGCATTACGTCTTCGTAGCACGATTTGTGAGATCTTCTCAATACCAACGGTTTCGAAGCAAGGTTCCGGGGATTGTCCCAAACTGACACCAAAGTGGCCAAGGCATCCGCCGCCTGGTTCTGTGCTCGAGGAACATGATAGAAACGGCATTCTTTGAATCTTTGTGCCAACCCTTCTAGCTGATCGAGGTACGGACGTAGTCTTTCTTCTCTTACCTCCCAGTTTCCTTGTGCCTGTTCGATGATCAACTTTGAGTCACCCCAAATTTCGACATATGACGCTCCCAGTGCCGCTAATGACTCTAAACCATAAATGCACGCTTCATACTCGGCCATATTATTGGTGAGAGGGAAGGATAACTTCTTGGCCATCGGGATCCTTTCTCCTTCTGGTGAAGTAAGTAGTACTCCTACTCCGGCTCTGTTCGAATTAACTGCTCCGTCGAAGAACATTTTCCACGGTATAACTTTGATTCCGTTCAAGTGCTCATCGGGGAAATCATAGCTTATCTCTTCTTCCTCTGCATTCAGGGGTTGGTTGGCCAGAAATTCTGCCACGGCCCTCTCTTTGATAACCTTCTTCGTCACATATTCAATGTCAAACTCGGACAAAAGCAACAACCATCTGGCTAACTTCCCCATCAAGGATGGAGTTCGGTATAGATACTTCACGGGGTCCATCCGAGAAATAATGATCACTTTATACGATTGGAAATAGTGCCGCAGTTTCTTTGTCAACCATACTACTGCCACACATGTCTTTTCGATCATGTTGTACTTGAGCTCGTACTCCAGGAATTTCTTACTCAAATAATACACCGCGTGCTCCACACCGGTGTCTCCCTCTTGAGCCAACATTGCCCCAATAGATCGCTCCTCAATTGCTACAAAGAGGAGAAGCGGCTTTCCCAGTTTAGGCAGTCTCAGCACTGGCGGATTAGACAAATAGTTCCGGACGCTCTCCAGAGCTTGCTGACACTTATCATTCCAAGTAGCGGGTTGGTCTTTCCTTAGCAACTTAAAGATTGGCTCGCAGATTGCGGTGAGTCTCGCTATGAACCGACTGATATACTGAACCTTCCCCAGAAACCCTCTCACTTCCTTCTCGTTTCTCGGCGCCGGCATCTCCTGTATAGCCTTCACTTTATCAGGATCCACCTCGATTCCCTTATTTCCGATTACATAGCCTAAGATTTTCCCCGACGAAACGCCGAAAAAGCACTTCTTCGGGTTTAACCTTAGCTTGAATTCTGCAATTCGGGCCAAAAACTTCTCGAGCGCGGAAAAATGCCCTTCTCTTGTCTCTGATTTGACCATCATATCGTCCACGTAGACTTCTACCTCCTTGTGTATCATATCATGGAACAGTGCTGTGGCCATTCGCTGGTAAGTTGCCCCGGCATTTTTCAAACCAAACGGCATTACTCTGTAACAGTATGTCCCCCACTCGGTTGTGAACGAGGTTTTTGCTTTGTGCTTTTCGGCCATCTGAACTTGCATGTAGCCCATGAAACCATCCACATTCGTGTGTAAGACGTTTGACGCTGCACTGTCGATCAATACGTCGATATGAGGCAATGCGAACTCATCCTTGGGGCATGCCTTGTTAAGATCTCTGTAATCAATGCACATCCTTACTTTGCCGTCCTTTTTTGCGATTGGCACCACATTTGCGACCCAAGGGGGATAGTCGATCACTTCGATGAATCCTGCTTCTAACTGCTTCTTCACCTCCTCTCTGATCTTATCTGCCCATTCTGGTCTCATACGTCGGAGCTTCTGCTTTACGGGCTTTGCTTCGGGGTAAGTTGGAATGCGGTGAGTTACGATAGATTGATCAATTCCCGGCATGTCTTCGTATGTCCATGCGAATACAATTTCGTATTTTTTAATTATTCTCTCGAATTCTTTTCTCTCTTCAATAGTTAATTCTTGAGCAATTTGTATAAGTTTAGGATTTTCATCCGTACCAAGATTGAAAGTTGACATTTCCATTGCATTGATTTCAAATGTAGGCATGTTATATGAATGAGAATGCATGGAATGATCATGATCAACATCAAGCAAGTAAGCAAAATCAGAATTCATTTCATTGATAGCATGGGTGATTACATCATCTGATTCAAACAAAGCAGTAATACAATTTTCATCATCAGGGTCTTCGGATTTCTCATGAATTTTGGAGGTACTAGGCTCATCTCCCGCTCCTGCAGTTGCTTCAATGGTGATGACTTGCTCCTCGGCATTCAAATCCAGCATCATAATCTCCTCGACAAAGCAGCTCGCCTTTCCTTTGCCCTAGTCGGCAACATCATTGAAGATTTCGAACCCCGGCAGAATCTTCCCTTCTGTGCTAGTCCATGCCTCGGGGGTCCCTGAATACGCCTTTCCATGCCCCTCGTTCACGAAGTACTTCTTTAGGCCCACTTTTCCTTCACCACTCACGTTGGACGGACCTCCCTGCTCATATCCCAAACCCCTCCGGGTTTTCTGACTCTTAAAGTCCGGAAATTCTGGCAACCCCTGATGGTGTGCTCCTAAACCCATTCCTGGGATGAAACCTCCCTTCATCATCTTCACCACATCGGTGGTCATGCTTGATTCGTAAATCCCGGAGACTTGGAATCCGGAGAAAAGTTGAGGCTCAATTCCCAATGCTACCACCGAGCTCAATTTCTCAGCTCTAATTGTCACTATCTCCTCCCCGAAGGGGAATTTAATCATTTGGTGGAGCATGGAGGGCACACCTCCTAACTTATGGAACCAAGGGCGTCCCAACAGTACAGCAAAGGTTACCGGGATATCCAGCACCGTGAACTCAGTTTCTTCCTCATGCGGCCCCACTTTCAACTTGGCCTTGAAGACTCCTTCAATGTGCCTACGGCTATCGTCATATGCTCTAATCACAGTTTCATAAGCTGTCAAATCTCCTCTCTCCACTCCCAACTTCGACAAGAGTTTCAACGGGCAAACATTAATGGCCGATCCATCATCGACCATCACACAACTAGTCTTCTTTCCGTTGATTTCCGCTCGAATGTACAAAGGCTTATTGTGAGCCTTCCCCTCTTCTGGGAGATCCTCGTCAGTAAATGTGATTTCAGCCTTCTTTCGGGCCATAATTGCTCCCATTAGCGCTGCCGGCTCAGTATCGGTGGAAATAACCAGATTCTGCAACTCTTTCATCAGGTTCTCACGATGGTACTTAGAATGGCATAAGACTTCCCAGACTGTGGACTTAGCTTGCGCCTTCTTCAACTGCTCAAGAACTTGGTCATCGGGCTTAGGAGCTGACCCTTCTCCAATCTCGGTTTCTATCATAGGTGCCTTCCCCTCGGCCACATGGCCTGATCTCGTCATTACCGCAATTTCCGGCTCATCATCCGATTCGTCCCAAATGTTAATAGGAACCCTCCGATTGGCATCTTCCTCGTCCGAAGAACTCTCCCAAATGTCCACAACCATTAAATCCATGACGTGAGGAACATTCGGATTCAAGTAAAAGGGATCCGCCGATCCATACAAGGCCCAACCTATCAACTCATCATAATCTCGGAGGGACACTCTGCTCATCCTTCTGGCGGCCAACGGAATAGCACCTCGTTGTATGCACATAAGCTGCACCTTATCGCTCATTGTTTCATGACACTGCTCATAACGGTGCCTCCACCTTCTAGCATAATCCATAAACAGTTCCTCGGGGAATTGCCTAATCCTATCCAGATCGTCCAGGGATCCCGTCCATGGAACATACATCTCATATCTCGCCACAAAAGCACTTCTAAGCGGTACCCAATGACCCATTTCTTCCTCTGATAGACCTTGATGCCATAATAAGGCTTCACCCATCAAGGTTTCCGGAAAATGTTCATGCAACTCACATTGCGGAAATCCGGCGTCATACATATGATTGCGGAATAACCTCGCGTGCTCAACAGGATCCTGGTATCCACCATACCTAGGCATCACTAACACTGCATCAGGCGTTTGGTAAGACGGGGAATCAGGGGTTTGCTCCGTCAGCATCCATACTGTATACTCCTTGATAAATCTTTTCGTCATTCCCGCCCAATCGGTCTTAACATACATCTGCAACGACATGTACCACATTAACGGTTCACCCATCAATGAATTGAAAAACAAGCTAGTGATCTCTTCCTCTTTAAAACCCAAGGGTGCCATAGCCGACAAGTAGAAGTGAAGGTGCTCCATAGGGTCCTTATTGCCGTTATACTTACTAACCCTCGGTAGCGGACGTTTGATGGGTCCGATCTGCATCGCAAAGCGCTCTGCAGTTCTATCTTCAGCTCTTTGGTACTTTTCTAGAAACAAATCCGACAACCGATCCCAATCATGCTTGCAAGAGTCGGGTAATGAATGGAACCATTCCAGAGGCTCGCCTACCAGCGAATGGTGGAACCACTGAGCAATTTCATCTACTCCGAAGGATTCAATAAACATGTCGTGCATATATTCATGCAAGTGCGCCTCGGGATCCCTTCCTCCACTAAACAAACCCAAATCTGGCACAATAGTCCGAGACGACCCTTCTCCGGTCTCTTCAGCACTATCCTCATCATACGGTGCTCCACCATCTGACCCTTCCCCCATCGGTTCATCCTCTTGTTCTTCACCCAGGAAGGACACATACAGCCCCTTTCCCACATTGCTCTTTTCATCGGAGTCCAACTGTCAAGGCACAACTATACATCTGATTGAAATCCGTAAATGGCATATACCGCAACTCATTTTTGATATACGGCAACGTGTTGCCAACCACCATTCGGATCTGATCCTGCTCGAGCGGCTTTTATTTCATCACTGCGGCCTTAGCCCTCCATCTTTTCACAAAATCGGAAAAGGATTCCCCAGCCCGTTGTTTAGTGCTCTCTAACTCTTTCAAAGTGACCTCCAACATGGTGTTAAAGCTATACTGAGCGATGAATGACTTCGCTAATTCCTTCCAATCCTTCTTTGTCACCATTGGTAACGCATGAAACCATGTGAGGGCAGCCCCCTCTAGGTAGGTGTTAAACAGCCCTAGGACCTGATCCTCCGTCAGGATCGTGTGCTTCATCACTGCAACATACTGATTCATGTGAGCGGTGGGATCTCCCGTTCCATCGAACTTTTTCATGTCAGGGAGCCGAAATTTCAAAGGCAAAGCTGTTGCCGACAAACAATTCTTCAAGTTATAGAAATCCTGACTTCCGGAGCTTCCTCCGCGCAAGTCCTGCACTTCCTGTGTGATGTGTTGCTTCCACTCCTCTTCCTTAGCTTTCTCTTTCTCTAACTGTTTTCAGATATAATCCTGATAATCCTCCTCATTCCCAAAGCGAGGGCCATCATTCACCTCATTCTCAGCACGCTTGCTACCACTCTTATTGTCCTTCAGTGCTAACTCAGCTAGCTGGGCCAAGATTGCGGCCAGCTGATCATTGATATTGTTCACAGAATTTTCCAATTCAGCCACTTTCTCATCGGTCGCAGACATATTGACGGAAGACTGAGTATACCCGGATGAAGATGATTCAGAAGCCACAACTACTGATTCGGAACTGTCTACTCGTAGCTGATCAAACTGTCTGACAAGCCGATTACTCTCGCGAAACCACAACCGCTTAATGATGACGTCTGCGCGAACGGTATCCATTAGTATGTATGCATGATTTTATATGCATGATTCGTGGTGTGTGCGTTTATTTATTTACGATTATAAGATAAGAAGAACAAACGTTAGTTCTATTTACACGTATCACAACATCTCTCTTCCACCCTTATTCCTCCACACACTCGTTGGTCCAGGTCTCTTTTCTAGGATTTTGCTTTTTGGCTCACATTGCGGTCCAGGGGACGCGTGATGCCATCGATTATTGCGGAAAAAGTAAATCACCCATCAGACAATACAGTTCGTTTTTGACGTATCCACGTTCAGTGACTAAGAAATCGACCAAGTTGGATTGTCCTTTCAGAATAACTCATCTTTCGTTCTTTCGTGAGACGCATTAGTTCGGGTTTTGACTCCCTTTGAGCGCATCTCGGTTTTTAAACGTGGTACGAGTTATTGTTCTATTCCAATCGTTTGTTATTGCAAATGACTCGTTCCCTTTTTATTCACGTGGATTCGTGTCTCGATTTTTGGATTACAACGGGATCTTTTTGGATCTATCGAGAGACGTAACCATGCGTTTATTTAGTGATGGAATCACTTTTGGATTTTATTTTAGGGAACGGACTCATCGCGTAACATGTTTGTTCTTAGCGTCGAGGATTCGTTTGCTCATTTTGCTACACGAAAAGACGGCGAGTCTTATTTGAGCGCACGGTAATCTTTCGGCTAACAACAATCTCTTATTCTTTCCGATCTACGGGATATATCACCTTAGTGTGGTTATAGAAAATCAACGTTTCGTTGAATCGCATGTTTATTCGAGGCGAGGATATCACCGTTCTCTTTCCTTTAGGCGCAAATTAAGCAAACACGTATATCGGGCCATATTTCTTGCAGTTTTGGTAACGGTTGAAATGATCGAGTCGTTAGTCAAAACCCGCAGTCTCGTCCATATGGCGCAATTATATGGTTTGGCTTAATTCGGCTTCAAAGTTTTAAACGGGGTATATACTTGTTCGAGACACGTATTCAACGGCATTGGTTTATTTTCTTTAACTACTCTCGGGATTGAAATATATCGTAGACTCGGAATGATTTTGGTCGTTTAGTTTTTTCTTTTCTTTTATTTTCTTAATCACCTTTGCGGACACATCCATTTCTCTTAAGAACGACACAAGGCATAACGTAAAATAGCTCGTCTTTTATTCGGAAGGGACGGGCTACTTGTGCGAAACTTTTCACGTTACGACAGGGTCTTTCAAGACAGAAATGTTCTGCGTTTTCATTTCGTCATGATCTCGTTTTATCCCAACTTATTTAAAGAATGTGAATAACGGCTACTGTTAATATAGTCTTTTGTATCGAGATGTAACTATCCTTAACACCGAACCGATTCATACTAATACGTGCTTACGTCATAACACATTTCCTGAACATGTGCCTTCGTCGGGACACCGAAAGGGACAAGGCGGGTCGCACATGTTCATTCATATGAGATGACTAAGTCGTCTTTAGTTCAAATTGTTTCGATGTTTTAGGGTAATTAGTATGTCGATTCACGAGTATATATTAACACATCGTCTCATTTTCTTTACCTACTTTAGGATTAGACATGTATCGTGGCGGTTTGAAAACACGAATTGATTCATTTATCACATCAAAAATAGTAACGGGTAATCCTATGGAAACTTCTAAAGCTACTATATGCTGACACGGCTGACCGCGGGACCTCACAGGACCGCACAAATTCACCCCTAACGAATGGATGGGGACCCTTTGGCGCCTTACTGTAAGGGGGAACTTACACTAGCCTCTTTCGAGCGACGAATGGACTCTCGCTAGAGGTTTCGCGGAAATTACCCAAAGGGTTTGCAATAATGCACATGAATGCATACGAAAAGAAGTAAAACGATCCGTCCCCGTTAAGGGCTTAATACACGCCTTCCGGAATCAAATTTCTCGCTTCCCCATCAGAGTCGCCACTTGTTAGACGAGGTGCCGCGGCCTAATCTCTCGGGCGGACCGGGGGGTGGACAACCTCATGGCGATGTAAGCGGTGATTGGCGCCGAAAGCAACCAATCGTGGAATCAAGCTGCTCGGCAGGACCGGAGCTCGGAGATATGGAAGAGTCGCCACCCACGAATGGGAAAATGAACACCGATCCCTTGCGGGAGACCGGTGTGGGTTCGGGAAACTTAGGTACGAGCCGAGAAGGCTAGCTCCTTTCCGGAGAAAGGCTACTAGGCACCCCGACATCGCCCGGTTATGAACCACCGGCCTCCTACTCAGCATGTTAGGCGATAACGGACTAATCGTATACTTCTTTAAGTTTAAAATTCATTTGAAACCTTTTCTTTCTTTTTTCAGAAACCGTTTTGAGCATATATTTTTGAAAAGCCATATTAGTAAAGAATCACCCATTTATATTATACATACACAGAGAAGGGGGAAGAAAGAAGTGATTTATTTACAACTTTATTTAAATGTCATGCCGTGTGTTTATTCTACACTAACTTATTTCCCCAAAACGAGTTTATTTACATGGTTCGCACCTTAATCACCGTTGGAACGATTTAGGTGCGTTTTAAAACCCCGATTAGTGAAGTTTACTCGAATCGCCGTTGGAACGACTCAAGTGCTTTGGAAACGTTTGAGACAAAAACCTTTAGTTAAGAAAACGTGGTTAAACATACAAGTCAATTTTATTTTGTACAAATCCTTTAAGAAAATGATTCAAGAACTCTATTATTCACAAAGAAAGCGATTTTAATTACCATGTTCACTTAATCCGCCTTTGGAACGGATTAAGGTTTTAAAACGTGGTGTTTTGGAAACGATTTGAAATATTAACAAAAAACAACTCCATTTATTTACATTAGGAACC
This sequence comes from Euphorbia lathyris, assembly GCF_963576675.1. NCBI lineage: Eukaryota > Viridiplantae > Streptophyta > Magnoliopsida > Malpighiales > Euphorbiaceae > Euphorbia > Euphorbia lathyris. The sequence continues at coordinate 98,137,958 of NC_088910.1, forward strand.
TCTAAAAATTCATTAGTTTAAATAATCAAATTGAAAACTCTCTTTCTTTTGATTTATTTTCCCCTCTTATTTAATGGACTCTCTCTACCTATTATAATTACAATAATAAACCCATTTAAAGCAAGATTCATAATCAAATAAAGCCCATTTGAAACATGGACCCATGAATGATCCAAAAGAATAAAGAAAGTAATTCTAGCATATATATATACATTTAAATCAAAAAAGAGAATATGAAAATAAAAGTTAATAAAATGAAACTATATAATACATATATGAAAATATTAGATAAAATACATTTATACTTTAAAGATGTGAAAATAGTAAATAAATCTCATAAATAAGAACATAACATTTACCCAAAATAATTTCATTCAATAACCAATAAAATAACCCAAATATCCCAAAACTACATATATACATAACTATTATAGTTTTAAATATCAAAAAAATAACATATATTAATATCTATTGATTATTTCCCAAAATGCCCAAGTAAATAATCTTCAAAATAGGATCTAATATAACTCAAATGAATAAAAGAACAAATATATACATATACTTATGTTTTAAAAATTAAATAAAGAATGATATACAAACATCCTAAATAATTATATACACTAAACATCTAAGATAGTTTGAAACACATATATTACATAACTATACATATATATATTAAGGATTAAAAGCTTAGAAGTTGAGAAAAAGGGACTGAAATGGCATTTTTTTGCGTTTTGGCAGATTTACCGACGGAAAATCCGTAGGTAACCAGCAATTAGTGACAGAAATGGCAAATTACAGCAGCACTCTAATTGTTTCCAGATTTATTCAAAAGCTTTAAATTAGATCTAATTCAATCGTTTTGGATTTCCGAACTACCAAAAATGGATCATAGTCAATAACGGAAGTTCCTAAAACGATGTTTTTATTTTAAAACATTATTTGGAAATTTCTTTTAAATTAGAAACTTATAATTTCAACGTTTTTCGATACCCGAACTACCTTTTTATCGGATCACGGTTCGTATTGGGATATCAAAACGAGGTTTTCTATTTTAAAACAAAACCGAATTTTATTCAACACGAAACGAAAATTAAATAAATACGCTAATTAAATAAAACGTGATAAAATAAATAACTAATCAAATAAAGAAACTATCACATAAAAAATAAATAGAAGAAGAGAATAAATAAAATAAAATAAAAGAGTCTAGTCCTCGGATAATACCTTAAATTCGGTATCTGACAGTCGAAGCCGATCGATTTCACGAGTCGCGATCTTCCTTTTTTATATTTTTTAGTAAAAGTTTAACTTTAGGAAACTCGGAATTTTTGAGAAAAAAAATATTTTTCTCAAAAAAATTCACTTTCTCTCTCTAAAAATGTTTAGAGTGAGAATTACATGCCTCGGGGGTCCCTGAATACGCCTTTCCATGCCCCTCGTTCACGAAGTACTTCTTTAGGCCCACTTTTCCTTCACCACTCACGTTGGACGGACCTCCCTGCTCATATCCCAAACCCCTCCGGGTTTTCTGACTCTTAAAGTCCGGAAATTCTGGCAACCCCTGATGGTGTGCTCCTAAACCCATTCCTGGGATGAAACCTCCCTTCATCATCTTCACCACATCGGTGGTCATGCTTGATTCGTAAATCCCGGAGACTTGGAATCCGGAGAAAAGTTGAGGCTCAATTCCCAATGCTACCACCGAGCTCAATTTCTCAGCTCTAATTGTCACTATCTCCTCCCCGAAGGGGAATTTAATCATTTGGTGGAGCATGGAGGGCACACCTCCTAACTTATGGAACCAAGGGCGTCCCAACAGTACAGCAAAGGTTACCGGGATATCCAGCACCGTGAACTCAGTTTCTTCCTCATGCGGCCCCACTTTCAACTTGGCCTTGAAGACTCCTTCAATGTGCCTACGGCTATCGTCATATGCTCTAATCACAGTTTCATAAGCTGTCAAATCTCCTCTCTCCACTCCCAACTTCGACAAGAGTTTCAACGGGCAAACATTAATGGCCGATCCATCATCGACCATCACACAACTAGTCTTCTTTCCGTTGATTTCCGCTCGAATGTACAAAGGCTTATTGTGAGCCTTCCCCTCTTCTGGGAGATCCTCGTCAGTAAATGTGATTTCAGCCTTCTTTCGGGCCATAATTGCTCCCATTAGCGCTGCCGGCTCAGTATCGGTGGAAATAACCAGATTCTGCAACTCTTTCATCAGGTTCTCACGATGGTACTTAGAATGGCATAAGACTTCCCAGACTGTGGACTTAGCTTGCGCCTTCTTCAACTGCTCAAGAACTTGGTCATCGGGCTTAGGAGCTGACCCTTCTCCAATCTCGGTTTCTATCATAGGTGCCTTCCCCTCGGCCACATGGCCTGATCTCGTCATTACCGCAATTTCCGGCTCATCATCCGATTCGTCCCAAATGTTAATAGGAACCCTCCGATTGGCATCTTCCTCGTCCGAAGAACTCTCCCAAATGTCCACAACCATTAAATCCATGACGTGAGGAACATTCGGATTCAAGTAAAAGGGATCCGCCGATCCATACAAGGCCCAACCTATCAACTCATCATAATCTCGGAGGGACACTCTGCTCATCCTTCTGGCGGCCAACGGAATAGCACCTCGTTGTATGCACATAAGCTGCACCTTATCGCTCATTGTTTCATGACACTGCTCATAACGGTGCCTCCACCTTCTAGCATAATCCATAAACAGTTCCTCGGGGAATTGCCTAATCCTATCCAGATCGTCCAGGGATCCCGTCCATGGAACATACATCTCATATCTCGCCACAAAAGCACTTCTAAGCGGTACCCAATGACCCATTTCTTCCTCTGATAGACCTTGATGCCATAATAAGGCTTCACCCATCAAGGTTTCCGGAAAATGTTCATGCAACTCACATTGCGGAAATCCGGCGTCATACATATGATTGCGGAATAACCTCGCGTGCTCAACAGGATCCTGGTATCCACCATACCTAGGCATCACTAACACTGCATCAGGCGTTTGGTAAGACGGGGAATCAGGGGTTTGCTCCGTCAGCATCCATACTGTATACTCCTTGATAAATCTTTTCGTCATTCCCGCCCAATCGGTCTTAACATACATCTGCAACGACATGTACCACATTAACGGTTCACCCATCAATGAATTGAAAAACAAGCTAGTGATCTCTTCCTCTTTAAAACCCAAGGGTGCCATAGCCGACAAGTAGAAGTGAAGGTGCTCCATAGGGTCCTTATTGCCGTTATACTTACTAACCCTCGGTAGCGGACGTTTGATGGGTCCGATCTGCATCGCAAAGCGCTCTGCAGTTCTATCTTCAGCTCTTTGGTACTTTTCTAGAAACAAATCCGACAACCGATCCCAATCATGCTTGCAAGAGTCGGGTAATGAATGGAACCATTCCAGAGGCTCGCCTACCAGCGAATGGTGGAACCACTGGGCAATTTCATCTACTCCGAAGGATTCAATAAACATGTCGTGCATATATTCATGCAAGTGCGCCTCGGGATCCCTTCCTCCACTAAACAAACCCAAATCTGGCACAATAGTCCGAGACGACCCTTCTCCGGTCTCTTCAGCACTATCCTCATCATACGGTGCTCCACCATCTGACCCTTCCCCCATCGGTTCATCCTCTTGTTCTTCACCCAGGAAGGACACATACAGCCCCTTTCCCACATTGCTCTTTTCATCGGAGTCCAACTGTCAAGGCACAACTATACATCTGATTGAAATCCGTAAATGGCATATACCGCAACTCATTTTTGATATACGGCAACGTGTTGCCAACCACCATTCGGATCTGATCCTGCTCGAGCGGCTTTTATTTCATCACTGCGGCCTTAGCCCTCCATCTTTTCACAAAATCGGAAAAGGATTCCCCAGCCCGTTGTTTAGTGCTCTCTAACTCTTTCAAAGTGACCTCCAACATGGTGTTAAAGCTATACTGAGCGATGAATGACTTCGCTAATTCCTTCCAATCCTTCTTTGTCACCATTGGTAACGCATGAAACCATGTGAGGGCAGCCCCCTCTAGGTAGGTGTTAAACAGCCCTAGGACCTGATCCTCCGTCAGGATCGTGTGCTTCATCACTGCAACATACTGATTCATGTGAGCGGTGGGATCTCCCGTTCCATCGAACTTTTTCATGTCAGGGAGCCGAAATTTCAAAGGCAAAGCTGTTGCCGACAAACAATTCTTCAAGTTATAGAAATCCTGACTTCCGGAGCTTCCTCCGCGCAAGTCCTGCACTTCCTGTGTGATGTGTTGCTTCCACTCCTCTTCCTTAGCTTTCTCTTTCTCTAACTGTTTTCAGATATAATCCTGATAATCCTCCTCATTCCCAAAGCGAGGGCCATCATTCACCTCATTCTCAGCACGCTTGCTACCACTCTTATTGTCCTTCAGTGCTAACTCAGCTAGCTGGGCCAAGATTGCGGCCAGCTGATCATTGATATTGTTCATAGAATTTTCCAATTCAGCCACTTTCTCATCGGTCGCAGACATATTGACGGAAGACTGAGTATACCCGGATGAAGATGATTCAGAAGCCACAACTACTGATTCGGAACTGTCTACTCGTAGCTGATCAAACTGTCTGACAAGCCGATTACTCTCGCGAAACCACAACCGCTTAATGATGACGTCTGCGCGAACGGTATCCATTAGTATGTATGCATGATTTTATATGCATGATTCGTGGTGTGTGCGTTTATTTATTTACGATTATAAGATAAGAAGAACAAACGTTAGTTCTATTTACACGTATCACAACATCTCTCTTCCACCCTTATTCCTCCACACACTCGTTGGTCCAGGTCTCTTTTCTAGGATTTTGGTTTTTGGCTCACATTGCGGTCCAGGGGACGCGTGATGCCATCGATTATTGCGGAAAAAGTAAATCACCCATCAGACAATACAGTTCGTTTTTGACGTATCCACGTTCAGTGACTAAGAAATCGACCAAGTTGGATTGTCCTTTCAGAATAACTCATCTTTCGTTCTTTCGTGAGACGCATTAGTTCGGGTTTTGACTCCCTTTGAGCGCATCTCGGTTTTTAAACGTGGTACGAGTTATTGTTCTATTCCAATCGTTTGTTATTGCAAATGACTCGTTCCCTTTTTATTCACGTGGATTCGTGTCTCGATTTTTGGATTACAACGGGATCTTTTTGGATCTATCGAGAGACGTAACCATGCGTTTATTTAGTGATGGAATCACTTTTGGATTTTATTTTAGGGAACGGACTCATCGCGTAACATGTTTGTTCTTAGCGTCGAGGATTCGTTTGCTCATTTTGCTACACGAAAAGACGGCGAGTCTTATTTGAGCGCACGGTAATCTTTCGGCTAACAACAATCTCTTATTCTTTCCGATCTACGGGATATATCACCTTAGTGTGGTTATAGAAAATCAACGTTTCGTTGAATCGCATGTTTATTCGAGGCGAGGATATCACCGTTCTCTTTCCTTTAGGCGCAAATTAAGCAAACACGTATATCGGGCCATATTTCTTGCAGTTTTGGTAACGGTTGAAATGATCGAGTCGTTAGTCAAAACCCGCAGTCTCGTCCATATGGCGCAATTATATGGTTTGGCTTAATTCGGCTTCAAAGTTTTAAACGGGGTATATACTTGTTCGAGACACGTATTCAACGGCATTGGTTTATTTTCTTTAACTACTCTCGGGATTGAAATATATCGTAGACTCGGAATGATTTTGGTCGTTTAGTTTTTTCTTTTCTTTTATTTTCTTAATCACCTTTGCGGACACATCCATTTCTCTTAAGAACGACACAAGGCATAACGTAAAATAGCTCGTCTTTTATTCGGAAGGGACGGGCTACTTGTGCGAAACTTTTCACGTTACGACAGGGTCTTTCAAGACAGAAATGTTCTGCGTTTTCATTTCGTCATGATCTCGTTTTATCCCAACTTATTTAAAGAATGTGAATAACGGCTACTGTTAATATAGTCTTTTGTATCGAGATGTAACTATCCTTAACACCGAACCGATTCATACTAATACGTGCTTACGTCATAACACATTTCCTGAACATGTGCCTTCGTCGGGACACCGAAAGGGACAAGGCGGGTCGCACATGTTCATTCATATGAGATGACTAAGTCGTCTTTAGTTCAAATTGTTTCGATGTTTTAGGGTAATTAGTATGTCGATTCACGAGTATATATTAACACATCGTCTCATTTTCTTTACCTACTTTAGGATTAGACACGTATCGTGGCAGTTTGAAAACACGAATTGATTCATTTATCACATCAAAAATAGTAACGGGTAATCCTATGGAAACTTCTAAAGCTACTATATGCTGACACGGCTGACCGCGGGACCTCACAGGACCGCACAAATTCACCCCTAACGAATGGATGGGGACCCTTTGGCGCCTTACTGTAAGGGGGAACTTACACTAGCCTCTTTCGAGCGACGAATGGACTCTCGCTAGAGGTTTCGCGGAAATTACCCAAAGGGTTTGCAATAATGCACATGAATGCATACGAAAAGAAGTAAAACGATCCGTCCCCGTTAAGGGCTTAATACACGCCTTCCGGAATCAAATTTCTCGCTTCCCCAGCAGAGTCGCCACTTGTTAGACGAGGTGCCGCGGCCTAATCTCTCGGGCGGACCGGGGGGTGGACAACCTCATGGCGATGTAAGCGGTGATTGGCGCCGAAAGCAACCAATCGTGGAATCAAGCTGCTCGGCAGGACCGGAGCTCGGAGATATGGAAGAGTCGCCACCCACGAATGGGAAAATGAACACCGATCCCTTGCGGGAGACCGGTGTGGGTTCGGGAAACTTAGGTACGAGCCGAGAAGGCTAGCTCCTTTCCGGAGAAAGGCTACTAGGCACCCCGACATCGCCCGGTTATGAACCACCGGCCTCCTACTCAGCATGTTAGGCGATAACGGACTAATCGTATACTTCTTTAAGTTTAAAATTCATTTGAAACCTTTTCTTTCTTTTTTCAGAAACCGTTTTGAGCATATATTTTTGAAAAGCCATATTAGTAAAGAATCACCCATTTATATTATACATACACAGAGAAGGGGGAAGAAAGAAGTGATTTATTTACAACTTTATTTAAATGTCATGCCGTGTGTTTATTCTACACTAACTTATTTCCCCAAAACGAGTTTATTTACATGGTTCGCACCTTAATCACCGTTGGAACGATTTAGGTGCGTTTTAAAACCCCGATTAGTGAAGTTTACTCGAATCGCCGTTGGAACGACTCAAGTGCTTTGGAAACGTTTGAGACAAAAACCTTTAGTTAAGAAAACGTGGTTAAACATACAAGTCAATTTTATTTTGTACAAATCCTTTAAGAAAATGATTCAAGAACTCTATTATTCACAAAGAAAGCGATTTTAATTACCATGTTCACTTAATCCGCCTTTGGAACGGATTAAGGTTTTAAAACGTGGTGTTTTGGAAACGATTTGAAATATTAACAAAAAACAACTCCATTTATTTACATTAGGAACCTCTAAAAATTCATTAGTTTAAATAATCAAATTGAAAACTCTCTTTCTTTTGATTTATTTTCCCCTCTTATTTAATGGACTCTCTCTACCTATTATAATTACAATAATAAACCCATTTAAAGCAAGATTCATAATCAAATAAAGCCCATTTGAAACATGGACCCATGAATGATCCAAAAGAATAAAGAAAGTAATTCTAGCATATATATATACATTTAAATCAAAAAAGAGAATATGAAAATAAAAGTTAATAAAATGAAACTATATAATACATATATGAAAATATTAGATAAAATACATTTATACTTTAAAGATGTGAAAATAGTAAATAAATCTCATAAATAAGAACATAACATTTACCCAAAATAATTTCATTCAATAACCAATAAAATAACCCAAATATCCCAAAACTACATATATACATAACTATTATAGTTTTAAATATCAAAAAAATAACATATATTAATATCTATTGATTATTTCCCAAAATGCCCAAGTAAATAATCTTCAAAATAGGATCTAATATAACTCAAATGAATAAAAGAACAAATATATACATATACTTATGTTTTAAAAATTAAATAAAGAATGATATACAAACATCCTAAATAATTATATACACTAAACATCTAAGATAGTTTGAAACACATATATTACATAACTATACATATATATATTAAGGATTAAAAGCTTAGAAGTTGAGAAAAAGGGACTGAAATGGCATTTTTTTGCGTTTTGGCAGATTTACCGACGGAAAATCCGTAGGTAACCAGCAATTAGTGACAGAAATGGCAAATTACAGCAGCACTCTAATTGTTTCCAGATTTATTCAAAAGCTTTAAATTAGATCTAATTCAATCGTTTTGGATTTCCGAACTACCAAAAATGGATCATAGTCAATAACGGAAGTTCCTAAAACGATGTTTTTATTTTAAAACATTATTTGGAAATTTCTTTTAAATTAGAAACTTATAATTTCAACGTTTTTCGATACCCGAACTACCTTTTTATCGGATCACGGTTCGTATTGGGATATCAAAACGAGGTTTTCTATTTTAAAACAAAACCGAATTTTATTCAACACGAAACGAAAATTAAATAAATACGCTAATTAAATAAAACGTGATAAAATAAATAACTAATCAAATAAAGAAACTATCACATAAAAAATAAATAGAAGAAGAGAATAAATAAAATAAAATAAAAGAGTCTAGTCCTCGGATAATACCTTAAATTCGGTATCTGACAGTCGAAGCCGATCGATTTCACGAGTCGCGATCTTCCTTTTTTATATTTTTTAGTAAAAGTTTAACTTTAGGAAACTCGGAATTTTTGAGAAAAAAAATATTTTTCTCAAAAAAATTCACTTTCTCTCTCTAAAAATGTTTAGAGTGAGAAAGGCTCCAAGAAATCCCTCTCCCTCTTGCATTGGGATCCGTGCCCCTTATATAGGAAAACGGGTCCCGGAAACTTTGGGCGACGGCCGAGCAAAATTGGGCGTCGCCCAAAGCCGTTGGGCGGCCGCCCAAGGCTAGTTGGGCGGCCGCCCAACATCACGTTGGGCGGCCGCCCAAAGCGCGGTTGGGCGCGCGCGCCCAACTGCCGTTGGGCGTCCGCCCGACGCGGTTGGGCGCTCGCGTCCCCCTACCTTTGGGCTTTCGCCCAACGCGATTGGGCACTCGCTCAACGGCCACCGGGGCGCGCCTCGCGCCGTCGGGCGTGCACGCCCCGCGGCCGTCGAACTCGCGTTCCGCGTCGTCGGACGTTCACGCGTCGTGACCGCCGAACGCGTTTTCCGCGCTGCCGGTTGCACACGTCCCGTGGCCGACGAGCGCGCGTCCCGTGCCTTGCTCGGACACCGAGCGCATACTATTCATGGTTGGGTGCGTGCGTCCGACAGACGTCGAGCACGTGCTTCGCGTCGTCGAGCGTGCGTCCGACTGTCGTCGAATGCGCGCCGGCCGCCGCTAAGCACTCGCACCGTGCCGTTAAGCATTCGCGAGCTATCCGATCGACAACAGCGACCGACTGTAACTTATTTATTTTATTGTTTTTGAAACTTTCGGAATCAATCGCTTCAACCGTCTTGTTTTCAGGTTTTCATCACAGGTCCTCCGACTCGGTGTCTACAGCAGCCTATTTCTCGGGGTTCCTCGAAACAGAGGAACACCAATGTAAGTAAAAGGAAGCGAACCAATTTTAAAACCCGTAATCTCAGCTCCCATGCAAGCACGAGTGGGAGTAATTCTTTGGCCAAAAAAAGCTTATGATTTAGTCCAATTTACCAATTGACCCGAAAGAGTGCCATAGAGTTTGAAAATATCAGGAATTAATTTCACATTCTGCACAGAAGCTTTGCAAAATACCAAGATATCATCAGCATATAGCAAGTGAGATGAAAAATTAGAGTTTCTGACACAAGACATAGGCTGGAGACACCCCGTCTCCAATTAGATTGAATATTAAATGGCTCAGAAGTCTTCAGCCAAGCAAAAGAGGATTGGAGAAAGGGGGTCTCCTTGCGGAATCCTCCTGGAACAACGAAAATAACCTTTAGGGGCCCCATTTATCATAATGGAAATTCTAGCCAAGATGAAAATATTAAGAATAAAGTCTCGAAATTCCACTGAGAAACCAAAAGGCTCTAGAACTTCCAAAATGAAATTTCAAACCATAGTGTCAAACGCCTTTTTGATGTCAATTTTGATTGCCATATTTCCATCGAAACATTTTTTTATTCCTTACATTTACCCCCTCAAAGGTCGTGGCAATGCAATGATTAATATTACGACCCCTTATAAAATCGAATTTTTCAAAAAATGTAATTCTAATGGCAGTAGAAGCAAGGCATTCAACAATGATTTTGGTGATTATTTTGAAAACAGAATTCCCCAAAAGCATGAGATTTGAATTCAACCTGGGTACATATAACCAGTAACAAAGAAACTTTCCACAGCAGCACAAACATCTTGATGAACAATGTTCCAGAAACCTTATAAAAGGTTCACCAAATCCATCCGGTCCCGAGACATTAAAATGATCCATTTTGAATACTTATTAATAAGTCAGTTTTCATACGATGATGAGTAGCAAGGATATTCTGTAAATGAAAATAGTAATAAATAATGTGATTAGCGATTATTATGGTTAAAAATTGATATCGTTCAAAAGGAATCAGACACGTGGTATTTTAGAAGCATTTAGATTTGCCACCACGTGTCTTAATTTTAGACCTTCGGATCCACACTTCCATAAAATGTTTTCCTTCTAAAGAAAACCCATGTACGGTTAGATTGAAGACTTTATATCTTGGAAAACTTCTAAAACCAGACTATTAATAGGAGAATGAGTCCTAACACACAAAGGATTATGAGAAGATAAAGGAGACCCATCCTTAGATATAGATAAGTATATCCACGTCATGCGATACGTTAACTTAACAACTTACACTTTGTCCTTATTCTTTAATCCTTTCTAAACATCCACTGAATTAGACATCCGAATGGATTTGTCGGGCTTGTTAAAGTTTGTTTTTATTTTGCAAATTCAATCAGTAAGATCCATCAAGACATTCAGATCCTCCGTTCAAAAATATTTAATTAATACCAAAAAGGGATATTTGATAATGTCATAAAATTTAATAGTACAAAATTCTATTAATGTTGTCCGATACTACATATATACAAATTATGGACCATGAATACACAAATTACATGCTTGATTAATTTCAATACCTGTATTTATATCATCTCTCTAAAAAATAAAAAATTATATAAGGCCATAAGACTTATTTGCACCCAATTTGATTTTTGGACTTTCCTTCATGAGCCGAGGAAATCTGTCCACTTCGGTTTTTTTTGTTCCAATTTGGCCCTTAATAAAACCACGTGGTTTTGCTAAAAGGCAAGTTTTAAAATAAATTATAAAATTTCGTTTGTAATAATTAGATGATGAGGTGGTTAATTTGTAAAATAAAAAAATAAAATTAACTTTATTTTTTTACTTTTGACTTTTTTTAACATTGTTAGTTAATTTTGACTGTGTTTGCTAATAGAATCAACATCAAAATACATGTATACAATTTTTAAACCACGTAGGTTATGTTTGAAAATGACTCAAACCACAAGTTTTATTTTTGTACTTTTCCTTTATTTTAATTATAAATATTGTTTGAAATGAGAGAGAAAGTCATCAAAAATGTGGACCAATAATAATCAAATAAATCATTTTTTTATATTAAAAAAAATTTGGTAACTTTAGCGATGTTGCCAAAAATTGGCAATCTTGAAGCGAGGTTGCCAAAAATTGACAATCTTTCTTCGCACCAATCATCACTCCAATAATAGGCACCATTTGAAAGTTGTCAAACTCAATGTCACATCAGCTGACACTCTTTTAAGCACATTCTATTAGAGATGTTCTAATTTTTTAAATACTGTCTAAAATTCTGGCAATATAATCATCGGAGTGAGGTCGTTGATCAGATGCATACACTGATCTTTTTTTTTTATCGTCCCAAAGATTCTCTTCTAACAACAGAATACTATCTCACGGATTCTCTCGTAATAAGTGTACATTTTTGTGTATTATCAGCCTAATAGATTTCTGTTCAAGTGATTAAGTTTGTTGTTATAGAGCAACTGTTTGATGAAATTCTGAGAACTGTAATCCTTTTTTAACATTCAGTCTGTTTAATATTATATTATAATTTGCACATGCAATAAGGAGATGCCATTTAATGTGACCTTGAATTATAAGCAAAGGAGTATTAATTGTATGGTGGTGGTGGTGGGGTTATCTTATCAATCTATAATTCATGTTTACACGTACATGTGTGAATGTTAGAAATAATCAAATCCATCATATAATTTATTTATTTGTCTTTAACTAACTTCTACTTCATTTTGTCTTCTCCCTAAACTTAATTTCATCCTTATAAATTTGATATTTTACCCCTTGAATTATGGAGATATTATATAGCTTAACATAAATTTCATGTCACTTCATTTGTCAATCAAGTTTATTATTTTCTATCAAAATATAAGTTAGAATGGAATGTTTACTCAGAATATAATACTACAAACGAGCATAGTTCCTTTTAAACACTTCGATTAAAAACTATTTAGTGCAGAATTAACTAGATTGAAATTGGATGAAATTCGTCCGACTTTCAAATTGTAAATACGCCTAATGAAGTTTGTCCAACTTCTTTACAGAGTGTGTAACTCAAGCTTTTAAGCTTGAGTCACGTTTCCTAAGAGAAAATTCGGATGAACTTCATTTGACTTCAAGTTCCTCATCTCATGTCTCACCAAACTTCTCCACAATACAACTCCCATAATCGTCCTTTTTTCAATCAATGCTTTCTCCTAACCCCATTGCCTACCGTGACTTTCACTACCAATCACTCTATCTCAATGAAATTAAAGTCTCGAAATTGTCGAGCGTGGAGGACTAATGTCATAGCAATCCTGAATTCTTATTGTGTTATGGGTCATGTTATTGATGAAATTGAAAAACCAGAGCCTAATAATGTCAATGCTTTGGATTCAATTGGTATGTTGGTAAACATGTTATTTGAGAGATGGGGACAATGTGACTAGGTCGTGATGAGCAATTAAGAGGAAATGGACTCTATGAGATCCAACCAAGTTTAGGAACTGGTTGATCTACTAAAGGAAAGAAAGCTATTGGGAGCAAGTGAGTTTTCAAAGTGAAGCGAAATGTTGATAATAATATCAAAAGATACAAAGTTCACCTTATTGCTAAAGGTTATACACAATAGAAAGTCATAGACTTTGAGGAGACCTGCTCACCTATTGGAAGGTTACATCTATTAGGTTAATCTTTAGCTATAGTAGCAACTTTAAATCTAGAGCTGCATCAGATGGATGTGAAGACTGCTTTTCTCAATAGAGAACTATACGAAGAAATCTACATGGAACAACATATGGGTTTCATCGTACCAGGCTATGAACAAAAGATTTGCAAGTTGAATAAATCAATTTATGGCCTTAAACAGTCTTCTAGACAATGGTATATTCGATTTTTTAATCAAATGATCTTGAATGACTTCAAATTGATTGAAGAAGATCATTGCATCTATACTAAATGCTCATTGATTAAGAGATCGTTCGAAGAACATGTTGGATCTGTCACAAGAGACTTATGTCAACAAAGTGATCGATCGATTCGGTATGCACGGTTCTAAGCATGTAGATAGCTTGTGACTAAGGACATCACCCTTAGTACCAACATGTGTCCACGAACATAAGAAGAAAGAAATGAATGAAAAATATTCATTACGCTAGTGTCGTTGGTAATCTAATGTGCGATATGTTGTGTACAAGACCCGATATCGGTCATATCATTGGGATGGTAAGCAGATATCAATCCAATCTAGGACAAGCACATTGGGCAACTATTAAAAGGATACTGAGATATCTTAAAGCAACTGCAAACTATTCCATGTGCTATGAATGAAAAGATCTCAATGTGAGGGGGTACACATATTCTGATTTGGAAGGAGACTTGGACGAAAGTAACTCCACGTCCATTTACGTATTCTTACTTCGAAATGGTACCATTTTATAGAGTCTCAAGAAACAGACGTGCGTAACTTTATCCGCAATACAAGAGGAAGTTTGGTTGAATAAGTTCCAAAACCATTTAAATGTTACTATCTCTATTACTTTGGTCGTAGTTAACAGTGATATTCAATCTGTTATTGCTTTCACTAAGGATCAGAGATTCCATAGCAAGTCAAAACATATAAAGGTTAAGTACCACTTTATCATGGACTTAATTACACGTAAAGAAGTTATTATGAAGTATGTGTCCACTCATGATATGATTGTGGATCCCTTCCCCTTATCAAACCTGTCAAGAGAGATGTTTATATGAAACATATTAGATTCCAAGGATTGTGTAGGATCTAGGTATATTTCTGTTTTTCATGTATTTTTGTGAACATGATTTGTTAATAAAGGTTTCATGATTTTTTTCAAATACACGAGTGTAAATATTTTTTTTGTTAATATTTGTTGTTAAATGTTACAATGCATGTTAGACATAAAAGTAGCTCAGTCAGACGAGCGTTCTCCTTGTTCTGACACATAGTGACAAATAGAAGGATGTGACTGTTTTTGAACAATTCGAGAGTGTGTTCAATAATTAGGGATGTAAACGGGGCGGGACGGGGCGGGGATTTGGTTTCCCATCCCCGTCCCCGCCAACTAAACGGGGACAAAAACTGTCCCCGTTTACCCATTTAGTATAAAATTATCATAGTTTTAATCATAGTTTTACTACCAAATTGTACCAGGAAGGTAAAGAAAAATAATGTATAATGTATAATGAATAATCTCGGTTATTAATCATAGTTTTACTACCAAATCTGTTATATGTATAATGTATATAGAACATCACAGCACAGATTAAAATAGAACATCACTAAGAGTAAAAGAACATCACATATTCACAGATTAAAATAACATCACAGATTAAAATAGAATATCACTAAGAGTAATATTAAGTGTAAAAGAAACAAACCTTGCGAGGTCGGGGTGGCGCCGTGAGATGCGCGAGGTGGAGGTTGGAGGCGGTGATGGAGTCGTGTTTTTAGGATGGTGCGAGGTCGGGGTGGTGGTGGGTAAGAGAGATCGGGGTGGCGCCGTGCGGTGCGAGGTTAGGGTGGAGGTTGGCGGCGGTGATGGAGTCCTGTTTTTAGGATGAAGAAGAGAAGATAATTGGTGGGTAGGGTAAGAGAGAAAGCAGGAGATTAGATAAGAAGAATCGTGTTAAGTTAAATTTTGAAAAAAATTATAATATTTAAATTTTTTACTATGTTTTAATTAATTAGAGAATAGTTGATAAGAAATAGAATTGGTTCAGACGGTTAAAACGTTTGGTTGTGTATCAACTGGTCAGGATATTTATTATCCTTAAGACCCTTGACTTATTCTAGAAGGATATTTTAATATGGCTACATTGGAAGGATCATCTTCAGGTTGATGTGATAATTCCAACCAACAAGAACTCGACTGGATAAGCGAGTTAGACTATGATGAAAGGAATAATGTAGGAGGCAAAGAATCCATTTAGTTCACATCTTAAGAGTTTATGTATTTCTATCTGGATACTTATGCATATGTGCATATTTGTTGGAAAAAAATGTAGAGATCAAGATTATTACAGTGGATATGATGTGGTATCTATGATAAAGCATACACTAGTGACAATCCATGTTCAAACTTAAGGATTATATATTTCCAAGGAGTATGTAGTTTCAAGTTTGATACATATGCATGCACATCGAGCAGCTATATGTTCCAACGAGTATATAGCACTAGAGCTCTCGATAGTAATATTGGTCGCATGAACTATTTGCCATAGTATGGATGAGACTGAGATGGTGATTGGGATATGTTCATTACGTGCGAGTGGGAGATGTTATGTATATTCGGGTTATGGGCCAAATATTCATCCGTCCGTAAGTGAAACGGGTCAAGCCCATCCAAAAAGATGGAGGATTAGGGTTAGGGTTTTATAAGCTAAACCTAGGCTATAAATAGATAGTCACCTAACCCTAATCAAGGTTAATCAACAGAAAACACACTCATCTTTGCGCCACCCTCTCTCGAGCTCGGAAGTCCGTTTTAGTTCGTGGATCTATCGTTTGGGTGATTCTTGACTCGTGATACCAAAATCGTGGTAGACAAACCTTAAAACCGTTATTAGAATTATTCATTGCTAATCCCCTCGATTTCAACATAAGTAAATTTTTGACCCTTATTCGGATTAGATTATACTTACTTTGTTTTTAACATGCAATAATGATAGGTTGATTGTTGATGAGAGATTTAAATATGATGACATGTGAAAATGTATAAATGAATCCATGATAAAGATCAATATCACAAAAAAATAAGTTTGACTAGATTCTCTCTAATTTGGACGTACTTAATCATAATTCATATATTTTGGATTTATATAAAATTCGGACTCGACATTTAGAAAATTTGTAGTTTCCAAAGTAGGTGAGAGCTAGCTAGCTAGCTATAATCAGAAAATACAATGAACACTTTCAATCAGAAGTAATGTTGATTAAGAGTATCAACTAACTTCTTTTATCTTCTTAATTTCAAGGTTTATTAATTACAAGAGACAAAATCAATATCACCTCATAATAATATCTCTAAGTTATAAACAAACAAACAAAATTACATTTTTTTTTTATAATTGCATACAATACTTAGAGATGTAATATCTTTAAACTCAAATATTTTAATTGAATCCCCAACATAGACTAAACACGAAATAACCTTTTTATTGTTTTTCTTCACATTATATATGTGTGATTTGTGTTACTGATAAGTGATAATATGATATATAAATTTAGTGGAGATAATAAGATTAATGAATAAGAAAAAAGTTTCATTAATAATGTATAAAATTAGTTCAATTTGTTAACGTTTAGGATGAAATTGTATAATTTTGGATGTAAAAAAATAACATTGCTTTTCGCTATCAATATTAAGTTTCCCTTATCTTTAAAACTAAGTGATATAAAAATGACATATGTTCCATCAAATTTTGTTTCATTTTGAAGTTTAGAATCATGAAGTATATAATATTTAATGTATCAAAATTTGAATATTTTGATATTACATTTTTAAAATGATTTGTGGATTTAAATTTGTGTAATTGATCAATAATTACTATTGGGTAGCCAATTGGAATATAAATAATTGTATATAAAATAAATAATAAATAAATCACGACTAGGCGCAATTAAAACCACCCTTACAATTTGGTTTCGTGGAATTCCATACTAGGATTAGTGGCGGTTTAAATCGTCTTTATAAGTCCATCACTAAATTTTACACTATCCCTTTGTCACTAATCCATAGCTTCGGACCTCTGGTCCCCTTCAGTGACAGATTTGTGGTAGTCAGCAAACCGCCCCAAGACATTATAATATATTAATGTATTAGGGGTCCCTTGAATGTGGTGTTAAAAATCAATCGACCCTCTGAAGTTTAGGAATGTCTCAATGCTAAAAAGAGATAAAAACCTTTAAGTGAAAAGCTAGAGTAATATTGTAATACACATTTATTTTCATATTTGTGTAAATCAAATAGAGAGATAGTACTTCAACTATGTTCTACATTAGAACCAATTTTCTATTTGTAAATCAGAAGTTTTGTTGTTTGCTTCGATTATAGACAAATAACTAGAGAGATATATAGTTGAAAGTGCGTGTAAAGGAATGTACTTTACAGAAGCTCAATCTCTTGTATAAAGGTTTGTGCTCTACCCGTTAAAGAGTGCTTTAGTGGATTAAAACTCAGAAGAAGGTATTTTGAGGATTGGACGTATGCGAGAGGCCGAATCAGTATAAATATGTTGAGTAACGTATTTCTTAACTCTGCCTTTATCACTTCTTATTATATTGCTTGCTCTAACTTATTTATCTCACTCATAAGCTTTGAGCATTGTGCGTTATTTAAACTATTAATCTTTAGAAGCCAAAAGCTCTACTAAGACAAGGTGTCTTCTAAGTGCATTCTTCAAAAGTGGAATCAAGCTCAGTAGACTGATTAACTCATTAAACTGAACTTGCCTCTAACTCCACAGTTTGCCTCTGTGCTAAGCCATTGAACGTTAAGTGAGAAAATTATAAAAGGGTAAAATTAAGCAATACTCCCTCCATTCATTTTTATAAGTCATTCTAGCAATTAATTTTTTTTTCAAAATATAAGTCTTTCTAGCTTTTCAAATGATTTGAATTCACGACCTCTAGAGTCATAGGTAAGCTCTCAACCAACAGGCTAAGAGCTTCACTATAATATAAATTCATTAATTTAACTCTACATTAATTGTATTTCTTAATTTGTATGAAACAACCTATAATGACTTATATTTTGGAATAGATGGAGTGGTTCTATTCATCCCTCATTTGGAACCAATCTAACCTCACAAAAGGGACCAACACACAAGACTTGATAGAAATTAAATAAATGCTACAAATGTAATTAAAAACTAAAAATTGATAAAACAAAGATAAAAAAATATTGAAATTAAACAAAATGATGCTAACTGGCATGAAATAATCCTGAAAATCACAATAAAAGATAGTGATAAAATATCCCTATAAAAAAACACATTAAAATGCTAACAAATAAGTTTGGCACTTGTAAGTTAATCACAAAAAAAAAAAAAGAATAAGGGTTAAATTTGACCTCAATGTTTGCAGTGAATTGCAGATTTAACTTTAACGTATCAAATGATATAAATTTAACTCTAAGATTTCCAAGCAAATCGATTTGAGCCCTAACGTGTAAGATCAATTTTAGCCCTAACATACAAAAGATACAAATTTCATTCTAATATTTTCAAGCAATATCAACTTTAGCTCTACATTAATGAAAATTTGAACAGACCAGTTTGATTGTTATTTAACTGTATCATCGGACATTCCAAACATAAATTATGTCTAAAATATTTAATGTGCTACAGTTAATTTTTTTTTTTATTAAAATACTAACAACTAAGCCACATGTAAGTTAATCATTTTTTTTTGTTAAACTGTCTAAAATGTTTATTGTATTACTAATATAGTTACAAATAACCAACCAAATATATAAAATTGTTTGAATTTTGTTTCATTACGTAGTTTCGAGTCAAATTTAGCTCTTATGCAACTTTTTTATAATTTAAATATAGAGTATATATTGAAAAGAAATCTAATGTGCAGTATATATTAAAAAATTAATTAATTAATAATTATTTGGCAGTATTCTTAAATGTGAAATTAATAAGAGGTAGCTTTGACAAGAGAGGTTGGGGGGTTTGACCTATTTAGGGCCACGAGGCAAAAGTTGATTGGATAGGGTTTGAGGTTGACATCTTTGGCACGTGTGGTTAGTACTGTTGAAATTCTACATGTCCAAGAAACTGTGAATTCTGTCTGAATCTGCAAATTGCATTTTATAATAGTACTATATGTTATGTTGTATGCAGCAGTACTTTCTTATTATTCAATTTCACTATTATCACTTCTCCTTCTTTACTCCACAAAATCAAATGAAGCAAAAGATTTTTTAGTAAAACAAGAGTAATTTTTTAACATTTCGGTTATATTTTCAAATCTTAATAATTTAGCAGTAACTGATTTTTAATTTATTCATATTCTATAATATAATCTTTTATTCAAAACTTTAAGGGTGCTTAACGAAATTATCTTCCGATCAGATTGTATGAATTTCTCTTTTAATTTGTCCAATATATTACTTTAAAAAATATGGTAAAAGAGTCTAAATGAATTAGTATTAAAAGTTATTTGACACCGCGCTATATATTTACCATTCATGAATGGCATCTACTCCAATCATAGATGGAGTATCAGAAATAAATGATTGAAGAAAGAAAGAATTGATTCATCTAGAAATTAGTATCATGTCTAAGATACGAAAGAGAGAGAAATCAGCTTCTAGCTTGGGTGAATTTCCTTTCAAAGAATTGATTCATTGAGAAATTAGTATCATGTCTAAGATAATGTCTAAGTAAGGCCCTCTTTAATTGAGAGAAAATATTTTTCTAATTTTTCAGTGTTTGTCTGTGCAGAAAAATAAGTTAAAGGAAAATAAGTGGTGAGTCAATGGAAAAGAAATGAAGAAATAAGGGAAAATGTTTTACCCTTTTCAAATGGGTAAAACATTTTCCCCAAAACATATGCGTTTAGAGAAAAATGGGGAAAACGTTAAAAAATGTAAAAATATGAAAAATATGAAACACGAAAAACATGAATAACGTGAAAACGTTACAAAACACGAGAATACGAAGAGAAAAACCCGCAAAAAACATGAAAAGGTGAACAAACACGAAAAACACAAACACGAAAAACACAAAAACGAAAAAAAAAAAACACTTGAAAAAGCATAAAACATGAACAATGCGAAAAAATGACAAACCACGAGATATAAAAAGATGTGATAAATACAAAAACGTTAAAAAATACGAAAACACGACAAAGCAAAAAATGCTAAAAACACAAAAACATGCAATACATGAAAAACGCGAAAAACATGAAAAAACGAAAAATGCAAACAAAACACGAAAACGTGAAAAATACGAAAACATGAATAACACGAAAAAGTAACAAAATGCGAAAAATAAAAACACGAAAAAAGAAAAAGCGAAAAAGCGAAAAACTAAACGTGAAAATACAAACAAAATGAAGAAAAAATGCAAAAAACACAATAACGTTAATAACACGAGAAAACGTAGAAATAGTAATACATTTGAGGGTAATGTTATATTTTGAATGAAAAATTATATATTCTATTCTATTTTATTCCACAAACCAAATATAAGAATAGTTATTTCTAAGGAATTTCTATTCCATTATTTGCTATTATATTCCTTTAGGATAACAATTCTATTCTATTCCATTCCGCTGACCAAACGGTATTTTACGGTTTATGTGTGTTTTTGGTGCTTAATTTGTGTTTAATACATGTGAATCTCTTTTTTTTTTTGTTTTATATATACAATTGAAAATAAAAAATACAGAAAATCTGTATTTAGTGGTTGGAAAATATTTTCCAGTGTTGTAGCCAAATACCAGAAAATATTTTCCATTATTGTTGCCAAACACAGTAAAATATTTTATTTTGTTGCATAATATTTTCCCTACATAAAATTTTTCAAAACACAATATTTTTCCTCAAACAAACAAGGCTTAAGATACAAAAGAGAGAGAAGTGAGCTTCTAGAGTAGGGTGAATTGCCTTCCAAAGGCTGATGCACAAGAAAAAAAACCTTCTGTCGGGTTATTTCCGCGGTTTAATATTACCGTTAGAGCTGAAAAATAAAAATTCAATATTAGTCCCTAAGCTTATACATAAATCTAACTACCTGTTTAACTGAAATTAATTATAAAATAACCCTAAATAATTATATTATCCCATCTCAAGTTGGACTATACAGTTTTAACTTCAAGCTTGCAAACTAATTCCTCAAATTGAGGTTTATTTAAGGCTTAAGTCATCAAGTGAATAAGGTGCTGATGAGTAGACACAAACAACCTACTTGAACTTTCTCTCCAATTAAATGATATTGAAGCTCTATATATTTAGTCCTTTCATGAAAAATAAGGTTATTAACAATATAAATTACAGACTGATTATCATAGTAAATGGAAACAACTTCTTATAGAGGCAACGTAGCATATATAGGAACCATTGAACTTCACGGGTAGTTAAAACTAAGCCCATGCACTAGCTTCACAAGAACTTCTAGCTACTATAGGTTGTTTTTTTGCTTTTCCACGATACTAGAGATCCTCTAAGAAAAGCTACAAAAGCAGTGATAGATATTTTTGTATCCACACAACTCTCCCAATCTGAATCACTAAAGGTTTTGAGATGTAAAGTTCCTTTCCTGAGATAGAAAAGTCCATGTGCTAGTGTATTTTTGAGGTATCTCAAAATTCTACGAACAACCTGCATATGTATATATGGACAGTCAAGGAATTGACTTAACCAACTAATAAAAAAATGATATATCGAGTCTGGTGTCGGCCAAATAAATTAATTTGCCAACAAATCTTCTTTATTGTCGTTTATCTTTAAGTGCAACCCATGTTTTCTTCGAAAGTTTAAGAGGTATCCACAGGTTTGCAATCTAAAAACATCTTTTAGAAAGTAAATATAGTACATATTTTCTTTGATATAGATATACTTTCTTTTATTTCTAGCAATTTCTAGCCCTAAAAAAATGTCAAAGCTCTTAAGTCTTTGATCTTGAATTTAGCCTCTAAAACTTGCCCTGTAATTATAATATCATCAACATAAATTAGTAACAAAGTTGTCTTCTCATTATCTTTTTTAATATATATAAAGAATAATTAAAAGAACGCTTATGATATTGACAATCTAAAAAAATTCATATAGAGATCTTGAACAGATCAAAAGAGAAAGAATCGAAGATATATCTAACATGAAGATCTAAAACCAATTTCTAACGAAAACGATCAGCGGAAACGATTTCGATCTAATAACATATGAAAAAAATTTAACCATATTTTATATGGGGGCCTCTTATCTCTTCCTTCTCAGAGCTCGAGATTTCCGAAAGTCCACAAAAAAGTTATTGTTAATTGCCTGAAGTGAAAAACAAAAATATTTTGATAAAGCGCACCTCATTTATCGATTCTATATGATCTAATATTTCTATCAAGCATTAGGCTTATTCCATAGAATAAGCATTGGGAATAAGCAGTCTTTTCCTTCAAACTACATTCATGAAATTAAAATACTAAGAAGAAATGAGATAGAGTTTCAAATAGTTTAGAAAAATGTTTTACTCTTTTCAAAAGGATAAAACCTTTCATCACATTCTTTATATATTTTTCTCTTAACTAACCTATAAAATTTTGTAGTTGACTTATTTTTCTAAACAAATAAATAAATTAAAAACTAAATATATATATATATATATTAGCACAATATTTTCTTGCATCCATACAAATGGGGCCTTATATCCTCACTCTTTATTCTTTATAAAGAAAAAAAAAAGTATATATAGTACTATATAGTATTATTGTTTTTAATAATTTATTCGATTTTTTAGTTCGAGACTCGTCAAGCACCTTTTAGATAGATCTTCTTACCAATTAAAGCTTTTTACATATGTTATGATTCGAACTCGAGATATAGTTTAAGCGACTTGATTCCGTTAACCATTAAAGCCAAACTTAATAGGCCTATATAGTAGGAGTATTATTATTATTATTATTATTATTATTATATTTGAAAGAATAATGTGGTGGTAGTTGTGTTCACATGGACCTCAATGACCAAATGAATTTGGTCATTCACCATTAGATATAGGCTTATCAAGTCTAAGCTTTAGGATGCTTTGAATCTCCACCATAGAATTTCAATAAGTCTAGATCTAACGGCGGTGAATGACCAAATACTGTTATTAAGATCCATGTGATTAAAACTGTGTATGTGGATTATTATTTTTTTTTGAGAAAATATATGGAGTATGGTTGCATTAAACAATAGTAAGAAGATTGTAATTAATGATGGGCAGTGTAGTAAAATTAAACGTTACTATCTGTAGAGTTGAATCATTAATTAGATTAAGAAAAATAATTAGTGAAAGTAGATGGTGCTGTAATTACTAATTACTAATTGAAGGATTAATAATCAATTATGGAGAAAGAGATATATACAACTTACAACTTACAAGAGCATTATCTCTCTGCTCTGCCCTCAATAATAAGTAGAGTGGGTGTGGGTGCCTTCCTTGTTCACTTCCAATTTCCAACTCAACTACTCTCTTTTTAAGTCATTAATTTCATTATTACTTCTTCTTCTTTTATTATCAATATGTACCCTCCACTATTCCACACCACACCCCAACAATACTAATATTAACATCAAAATCCAAATAAAACTATCTATTTATAAATTTAATAACAAATTTGACTATTAATTTTCTAATGGATTTTCTTTGATTTTGACTTTCATATTAGTATATGCAGGAGCGAAACCAGAGGGGGTTGAGGGGCTCGAGCCCCGGCTGGCCGCCGGAGCATTGAGAATTTTTTTTAGTAATGGTGTCTGGTAATATTTTGGAAAGAATTATATTGACTCTATGTAGTCTTATTTCAATTTTTAAAGGTAGATGAGATGATTAAGAATGTTTACTTCTATTTGAGAGGTTTTATGTTCAACTCTCTTCAACCTCATTTTCTTTTAAAAAGTTTTTATTTATTTTAATTTTATTTTTCAATAATTATAAAAACATGATGTTACCATTATTAATTAATTTAAATGGACTCTTTATTTTTATTTTGATAACACTTTTGAATTCATTTTTAATATGTCTTTACCATTAAAAAAAAGTAAACATGTTTTATTTTTATTATGTCTTTACCATTAAAAAAAGTAAACATGTTTAATTTTCTATTAGTTCAATGCTAGTTTCTAAAAAAATGATAACATTTTTACAGTTTAATGCGTTGGAAGCTTAAAAAAATTTTGCTCAGCACTAACAGGCTGGACTTTGAAAATTTACCATCAACCGCATAGTTAATTTCGATTTTTTTTTATTGATATGTTTGAGCCCCAGATCATCCGGGGTCCTGGTTCCGCCACTGAATATATGTGAAGTTCAAATGTCTTTCATGTCATGAAATGAAGTTTAATGATTATAATATTAGTAAGGCCTAATACATAAATAACCCCCTGAACTTGTCCAAATGTTGCAACTGCCCCCCTCAATTTTCAATTGTAACAACTTACCCCTTAAACTTGTCCAATTGTAAAACATAACCTCAAATTGAGAATTTTTTTACCCCGTATTTGAAGCAACCGTAAAAAAGTTTTCCCGGATTCGTATCACGCCAAAGATTTGATTATCATACTCGAGCGTTGCATATTTTGTATTTCACGTGTTTCTTCAATTGCAGTCCATGTCAGCAATTTGAGGTTATGTTTTATAATTGGACAAGTTTAAGGGGTAAGTTGTTACGATTGGACAAGTTTGAGGGGTAAGTTGTTACAATTGAAAGTTGGAGGGGGCAGTTGCAACATTTGGACAAGTTTAGGGGGTTATTTGTGTATTAGGCCTATTAGTAATTATATAGTTTGGGGGATGATGGGTGAATTTTACACAATTATTATTATGCAAATCTCATGTGATTCGACGCAAGGACATGTGTAGATATAATTTCCAAAATGGTGCATAGAGCATCTTTTGTATTCATATTTAGATTTGGTTGAACCAAAATTGCTTCTTCTGAAAATTGTCATATATGCAAGACAGACAACTATATATCACCATTTTATCTTCTTTTACCTATATCTTAATTACCCTTAAAAGATGTTACATCTTTTTTTTTTAGAAAAACTCCAAATCAGTGAAAGAGAAAAGAGATATGATATCACTATCAACCCTTATTGAGGTTTAGTGTAAAGAGTCAAAGAATCCAAGTTAAATAGAAGATTCTTCTAAAGCAATTTTGCAGTTTGCTAAAACCAGCACTCAACAATTATTCATTTGTAAGCAATTAAGATCCTTTGTTGACTCATATATATCCTTTATTTTATATAGGGATAAAAACCACTCCCGATTGTCTAAGTAGAGGGTATTTAAGTCGATGGTCACTAAATTAACACATCTCCGTCAATAAAACCATTATGTTTGAATCTAACTGACTTGCTCCACTAGAATGTTGACGCCAACACACGTCATAAATATAATTAGAGCAATATTGTTGTTAAGTATCGATTGGTGTGATATTTTCTTTTTCTTTTTGGACACATGTTGTCCACATGGCCGACACATGATTACTCCTCTAATCATGTTTATGACATATTGTTGACATTAACATTCCAGTGGAGCAAGTCGCTAGATTCGGTCGTAGTGATTTTATTTATAAAAATGTGCTACTTTAGTGACTTTCTTGACAAACAGTAGTGCTCACCTGGACCCTGAATGACCAAATGAATTTGATCATTCACTGTTAGATTTAAGCTTATTAGAATCTTATGATAGAGATTCAAACCATTTTAATAAGCCTGAATCTAACGGTGAATGACCAAATTCATTTGGTCATTCAGGGTCCAGGTGAGCACTACTGCTTAACAAAAACTCTATTTTAGTGACCACCATCGATACAAATACCCTACCCTCCATTGTAAGGATTTTTGCTTTTCCACCCTTTATGTAGAAGGTGCACTAATAATAATAATATTATATATATATATAAATCTACCCAATTTTAATTAGATGGTTAATCAAATAAATAAAGAAAAATGTGGTGTCACATAAATAATGATCGTCTCATTCGCTATCGGATATATTAGTATTGAATTTATAGAAAATTAAATATGTCTACGTTTTTCACGTTACATTTTTAATTTTTTAGTCAACATATTAAAATGAAATAGTTTTATCATGTTGGAGACAAAAATAATTTTGTTCAGTCTTGACGGGCTACACTCTAGAAAATGATCCTAAATCATAGGGTTAAACCGCCACTTGGGATAAGCTTTCCTTATACGAGAAGGTGGCATTGAGATGTTATTAGATATGAAATATATAGTGTTGTGGATGGAATTAGAGGGCAATATAAGTCCAAAATACTGATGATGAGAGAGAAGCATTATAATGATAATTGTGGGCAAAGCCTCACACCATTTGCCATATTTAGAATTCAACTCAAGCATGAGGTTTGCGTATGACTCGCTCCTCGCGTGCACGGAAAGCCAACTATACGCACCTTTTTTTTTCTTAAAGAAAAAAATACCCTTTTTTGCTTCAAAAGTGTGTCTATTTATATTTTTCTATTTAAAAAAAACTAATCAATTTCTTTTAAGAATATTTCTTTCAGAATTATTATTATCATTTTAAAAAAAATACAAATATATTTCTACCAAAAAAAAATACAAATATATAACTAATTCTAGTTGATGGGATTTTCCATCGTATACTTATTGTTTGATAAGGTTATGTTCTTTATGTATTTGTAGTAATTTTAATTCAATTAAGTTTGCTTAATTTCAGTTAAAAAGAACAAAGTCTTTAACACTTTAAATTAATACATTAAATGCTTAATGTTTTTTAACTTGTTTCATAATACAATTTAGAAATTTCAGTTAAGTTCAAAAATCTTTTTTATTTTTGAAATAAAACACATCTTAATTATTAGAATCAGAAGAAAGAACAATATTGAGATAAGGTGGTGGATATGCCCACACACCACGAACAGACTGAGAATTGACCGCCTTAAGAGATGAGCGGCTGAATTCGTTGAACGTTTTACATAAGAGACTGAGTAATTACCTAACTTTTTTAAGTTACTAACACTAGACAAAATAACCTCAAAACCAAAATTTAACATATTTCTGAAATGCGTTCTGAGTTAACCATTGTCTCCATAAGAAACACTAACATGGATCCGTGGACCTGCACCAAATCCTTTAGAACACTAATTGTCTGTGGGTTGCCGAGCCCACGGCAGTTCCAGCTTATGAGACTCATAACCTCAGGCGGGTCTAGACTTCAGGAGTTAAAAAAATCACTTATTTTAATAAGTAAAAACATTTAACTTCATTCAAATAAATAAATAAAAACATTTAACTTAAAATTTTAAGGTAAACATTACTCCATCCATAATATTTACCTTTTAAAGTTAAAACACAAGAATTAAGAAATGTAATTAATTTTAACTAAAAGACTTTGTTATCTTTATATTAATTGCATCCATTAATTATTTTTTTATCTATTCTTAAAATAAAAAGGCAACTCTATTTGATAAAATATCAATTAATGTACATTGATTGAATCAAAACGTCAAATATTATGGAACAAAAAAAATTCTCTAGAAAGATAAATATTATGGAACGAGGTTTTTAGTGGTATTGACAGTTTCAAGGAGTGGGTTAATTTGTCTTTCTGTGAGGTCTAGACAAACGTGCTCTTTTTTGTCGTTCACATTCTACTACTGTTTGGAATGCATCGAGGTTTATCATTGCAGTGTTTGGTGGTATTGACAGTTTCAGGGAGTGGGTTAATTTTGTGTTCTCAAGTTTTTCGAAGGACCGTTGTTGCCTTTGGGCAATGACTGTTTGTGGATTTGACTTTGTAGAAATAAGATTGTGTGGGAATTGCCGGTGATATTTCCTACCAAATAATTTGTTCAAGTTTAAAATAATGATGCGATTCTCAAAACTCTATTAAAGTTTGGTTGTGATGAGTCTTCAGCTAGGGGATGTGTTAAGTGGACTAAGCCTACTGATTGTGCGTTTAAGTTGACTGATGATGCTTTAATTATTACGAGTTTGGGGTTGATAGGACAAGGTGTTGTAATTCAACATAATAATGGTGTTTTGTAGGGCTTTCTTCAAGAGTATTTAAGATAATTTTCTTCCTCGTGATGATGAGACTATGGATATTCGAAAAGCTCTTAGTCGGTTGAAGAATCTGGAACTTGATAGTTGTGTGATTGAGATTGACGATACTACTGTAGTTGAGCATTTCAGTCATGGCTTTTTTTATCTCTTCGTATGGTCTCATTATTGATGATTACAAATTCTAGCTTCGTTCTTTTCTTTTAATAACGCAACTCATCAACTTGATAGAGCTTCTTATTCTATGTC
The DNA here is from genome assembly GCF_963576675.1 of Euphorbia lathyris. Lineage (NCBI taxonomy): Eukaryota > Viridiplantae > Streptophyta > Magnoliopsida > Malpighiales > Euphorbiaceae > Euphorbia > Euphorbia lathyris. Next base: position 98,166,676 of record NC_088910.1, read on the forward strand.
CGGATGTATAGATGGGTCCTTAAAATCTCATAATTTTCTTTTAAATGCTTTGTACTTAGATTTTGTTTGATAAATATATCTCTTTTAAAAAAACATTAGCAATCTCCTTGAAATTGAACATGCAAGGAGATGGAAATTCTAAGGATGAAACTAAAATCAATAACTAATAGATGAAACATGCATATCATTAATTGATTTAGTAATACTAATTTCTTCCTTAAATCGAGGATAATATACTAATTCATATGAGTATCAAATTCTACATAATTCTTTTGATTAAATTATATAGAAGTTTTAGTGAACAATAAGCATTTTCATTGATATATTTATAATAATAACAATACACATCAATGTAACTATTCTTTTAATATCGAAATTGAAGAGGCAAAAAGGTCGAGGGGTAAGTGAGCTACTCTCGTAAATATAAAAATTTAAATATATAAACAGTCTGAAATAGGGACGAGGAGAAAACTGATTCTCACAGAAAAGGCAATAAAGAAGTAATGCTTAACTTTTTGGCCCTTTTTTCGTGGTAGAAAGGTACTTAGTCTTACTAGGTTTAATTAACATATAGCCCTTGGCATTAATTCAAAATACAACTACTACCGTATATGCCAAATCCCTTTTCATTCAAGTATATAACAGCTATTCCTAGCTAGCTTTATCCATAACAATAAATATATATTACCCCCTATTATGAAAATAATAATTTCAAGTTTGATAGACTTAGGCCTTGTTTGGTAAAGAGTGTTTTGGGATAAAAAGAGCGGTTTTGATCAATTTTAGAGGTTTGACCACTGAAACCGCTGATTGAAGTGTTTGGTGGAAAGAGGTTTGGGATGAAAACGCTAATTTAGAAAAGGCTCTTAAAATGAGCTTTTTCAATTAGCGTTTTGGAATATTAAAATTAATGTACTTCTTTAACCCTAATAGATAGACTCTCTCTTCTCCTGCGCCAAAGTTAATGCCCTTATTCGTCTTTTTGCACAAACCGCTATTATCAATCAGCTAATTTTTACTAAACATGTCTACACAAACAGCTAGTCAAATCAGCTAATCTAATCAGCTAACAGCTAATTCCCAAACAGGACCTTAATCTTTGATCTTTCATTTCAAGTTTGAATAGTAATTATGTTTACATAAAACAATAATAATTAAAACATATTATTCACCGTTTGTTATAAATTAACTGATTGGTAGTCTCATTAAAACGGTTAAATTTAAGTCCAATCTGCATTTTCAAACTACTTTTTTATATTTTGACAGTAAAATTTCTAAATTTACTTAAATTTTTTTAGAAAGATAAATATTATGAATGGAAAGAGAATATTTTTTTAAAAAATATATATATATATGATTAAGAGGAAAAATGATTATGGTAGTCATAAATAAAAAGTAGTAGTCAAAGACTTGTAAATGAATACATGGCATGGTATGAGGATTTAAGGGACTGTTTCATGCCCAAGCAATTTCCATGTGATCTCACTTACTCAATTTCAATTAACACCCCTCTTTCTTTATTTAATACTAATCTACCCCTCCAAATTATGTTTTTTTTTTATTTGTGGACGTAGCATTGTTCATTTATACTATTTATTTGTTGGACCAAAAAAAGACATACTTAATACAGCTCATACCTAAACACATAGGGGCATATTGGTAATTAGGGAAGCAATAAGTGTTCCTCAAATACAAATAAATACAGTAGTCGCAGCAGCAAGAGCAGCTATATTGGATGATGATGGTGATGACATTCATGGTCATGGTCATGGATCATCATCATTATTCTTGATTTTTCTCTTTCTTCTTCCTTTTCTCTCCTATTTATTTCAACCTCAATTACTTTCAATTTTCCATACTCTTCTTTTTCTAAAGAACATGGCTGGAAGACAGATCTTCGAGTCCATGTTTTTAATGTTATTGGTCGTGTTTTTTACTACTTCCAGTCATGCAACAACAACAACTAAAGAAGAAGAACAAGACAGGATCACGTCACTTCCCGGCCAACCAGCCGTTTCTTTTCACCAGTTTTCCGGCTATGTCACGGTTGAAAAAGTCGCCGGGAGAGCTCTCTTTTACTGGCTAACTGAGGCTACTCTTCTCCCTTCTTCTAAACCCTTGGTCGTTTGGCTCAATGGAGGTATTATTCAATATTACCCTTAATTAATTATGATTAGCTCACTAAGTAGTTACTGTTATATTGATTAAGAAAACAATGCTGTTCATTAAACAAGACAGTAACTTCTTTGCTGCCCCTGCCGACATTACAATCAATGAAGTTTATTAATTCTCCCAACTCAATCCTTGGAACCTCTATTTTTTTAAAAATAAATAATTAATTAAAAAATATATTCTTTTTGTTTTTATCAATTTGAAATTTTTATCTTAGGTCTTTTTTTTGTTTTATATATGTGCTAGAATTGAAAAAAAGAAAAAAAACAAGTAGCTCACTTGAATGGCCTACCAATGTCTAAGACTATTGAATGATTATAACTACCAATAATTATAGGATTGAATTTAATCCATACATCTTTTCATTAATTACTATTATCATTCTTATTAAATTTCACTTAAAAATGTTCGGACCGTCAATAAATGAAAATATGTTAAAAATAAAACCGTTCTTTCTTTTTTACCAAGTATTGGGAATGGATAACAGAATCCGTTTTATAAGTTGTACGTTTATATCGAGCCGATCTTTTTAACGAAAAGTTATACTATGGACCGGATGCAATATTTCGGAAAATAAAAAGGGTTTTATTTTTTTTCTTGCTATGTGTGGATAGAGTGAGTAATGTTTGAAAGCAACTAAAAACAGGGGTCATAATTATGTCAGGCCAATACAGTTACATACTTACCCAATCATGTCAGCTTCTGTAGGTGCAGTCATCAATTCTGTCTTTATTAGCTTAATTAATTTCATCTTTAACCTTAATTAAAATAATTTTGTAATCAGGTCCAGGTTGCTCATCAGTGGCATATGGGGCATCAGAGGAAATAGGCCCATTTAGAATAAACAAGACATCTTCAGGCTTATATCTAAACAAATTTTCCTGGAACACCGTGGCTAACCTTTTGTTCTTGGAAACTCCTGCTGGTGTTGGCTTCTCTTACTCTAATCGGACCTCCGATTTAAAAGACACCGGCGATATCCGAACCGGTTTGTTTATTTTATTATCCATATTAATTAATTTAATTTAATTTAATTTAATGTCACGCTTATATATATGATTTGGGCTTTGAAAAAGAATGTGTAGGTCATAGAAAAACGACTAGCACCACCACTAGCTCTAAATTATAATAATGATGGTCCTAGTCTTTAACATTCATCATTGGTACCAAAACAACATTTGTCCTCTTAATATAAAACAAATTATGCACTTAAAGTTTATTCATAAAATGGATATAATTGCTCACATTCGTAATATTGGGGCCACAAATGTACCTGCAGGGATTAATATTGTGATGTAGGCTATTTTATTAAGATTACAGTATCTTGAGCCCCATTTTAACTGGTTTTGTATCATTTGTTTTAACAACTTCACCCTTTAATCATTTAAACTAACTATATATTTAATATTTAAAAAGCATGATTAAAACCCTTGTCAATGTCTAGAATATTTATGAATTATGAAAGCTTTAGTATATAAATTTGTAAATAATTAAGGATTCAATGTGTAAAAATATAAAAATTGAGAGCTGAATTTATAAAAACTATAAAATTCAGAAATCTAAAGATGCATTAATTAATATTTTATTTAGGGATAAAGCCCAAATTTTCCATTCGTATTATTACAAGAATTAAAATAGCTTCTAAAGTTGGTAGATAGATCCGTTTAACCCAAATCGAAGTTTAAGTATCAATTTAACCGTAAAGTTGATAAAAATTTGATAAATTAACTCAAATATAATTTGTTTAATTTATTAAATTTAGACTAGTTTGTCAAATTTTATGAATTTCAAGATAGAATTGATACATATATCAACTTTAATTTGGAATAAACTAATCATACTTGCCAAATTTTGAAACCATTTTAACCCTTAATTCATTATTGAGAAGAAGTAATTTTACAGAATCATTCAATATTGCTAATATGTCATCTATATCAATTAGTTCTGGACCATTATAGAATTTCTCGTCAAAGTTTGAGCTACCGGTTTACAAAGTAATTAAACAATACGACTTGATTTCATGGTTTTATATGATGGTTCATGTTAGCCGACTCCGAATCATTTCGAGACTAAAGCTTTGTTGTTGTTGTATATTTGTAATTGGGTTATAACATAGAAAGATGGTGATGATGCAGCCAAAGACTCACTAAAATTCCTAGTAGAATGGATGAATAGATTCCCGCGATACAAAAACAGGGAAATGTATCTTACTGGAGAGAGTTATGCTGGCCATTATGTCCCCCAACTTGCCAGACAAATTCTGATGTACAATAAATACTCTAAGCATCCATTAAATCTCAAAGGGATTATGGTAATTAACCTAAATCTCTCTTCAAATCACATCTTATCTTAATTAATTCTTTTCTAAAATAATGTCGTATATATATATATAGGTCGGAAATGCAGTTACAGACACATACTACGACAACCTTGGAACGGTGACGTACTGGTGGAGCCATGCGATGATCTCTGATAAAACATATCAGCAACTCATAAATACATGTGATTTCGGGAGGCAAAAAGAATCAGATGAATGTGAATCTTTATATAGTTATGCTATGGATCAAGAGTTTGGAAATATTGACCAGTATAATATTTATGCTCCTCCTTGTAATAACTCTGATGGTTCCACATCGTCTTCCTATACTCGCCAATCCATGCGATTGCCTCACCGACCCCTTAAGGTATTTATGTTTCCTCAAAGATTAAGGGTTTAATCTATATAAATTAATAAGATTAGGGTCTATATGATTAATTTTTTATTTCTTTTTATGATCAGAGTTTCAGGCAGCTGTATGGGTATGATCCTTGTACTGAAAAATATGCAGAGATATATTACAATAGACCAGATGTTCAAAAAGCACTTCATGCTAACTTAACCAAGATACCATATAAGTGGACTGCTTGCAGGTTGGGGACTAAATTGATAGGGAATTTTTATTTATGGGCTAATTCATAATGTGAACAAAAATGTAAATCCTTTGTGTAATTGTATATGTTTTTGTATTAATCCAGTGAGGTTTTGAATCGGAACTGGAACGATACAGAAGCTTCCATACTCCCAATTTACAGACAAATGATTGCTGGTGGGCTCAGAATTTGGGTATTTAGGTAATTATCCGAAGCATAGTTTTTAGTAATTAATTAAGGTTTGGGTGTTAATTATTTAATTTGATTGAAAATGTAGTGGGGACGTGGACTCTGTGGTGCCTGTTACTGCCACTAGATACTCTCTTGCAAAGCTGAAATTGACAACAAAGGTAGCATGGTACCCTTGGTATGTTAAGAAACAGGTCTGTCTCTCAATCTTAAACCTTTTTCTTTGCTTGTGTTAATCAATTAATTATAAATTATAAATATACTCTTATGGTTTCTGGAGAAACGGGAGAAACGCGTATATATCCGTAACATATAAATGGTAAAATGTTGTTCTTAGTGTTTTTAATTCGGAGCAATTTTAGAACTAAATAATATAATGAATATTCCTCGAATCTAGAGGCAGAAGTAAGAGCACAAGAGTGTCGGCATACCTGACTGTCAGAAACCATCTCTTGTAGGTTTGGTTAAGGGATACCCCTATCCATTTCGAAAAGTTTTATTGTAGACCAAAACCAATAGTGGTTAGTCTCTCCACTAAAATGATGCGACATCATCCGTTGGATTGACGTGACATTATTTGAGTGAACGGAACCAGTAGTAAATACGTTTAATCAATTTTTACATTAAAGATGTACTTTTTACTTTAATTTATCTCTTAGAATTTGAAGCGATTTGAATAAACAGGTGGGAGGATGGACCGAAGTATACGAAGGGCTAACATTTGCGACTGTAAGAGGAGCCGGACATGAAGTTCCTCTTTTCAAACCCAGGGCTGCTCTTACAATGTTTAAGTCTTTTTTGAAAGGAGAACCTCTTCCTAAGTCTTGATGTCAACCAATTAAAAACAAACAACTGTCTTATATTAATTGTGAATGTTGTAGGGAAAAAGTGATTTTAATTTTAACCATTGAAAGAAATTTATTAGGGAGGGAGGGGAGGAGGAAATGTTTAATTGTGTAATAGGGAACAAGAGTAATTTAAATGATTTTGTTCTTAATTAACTATTCCATATGCATTACTTTTATTAATTCTAATATTCAATTATTATTATTATTATTATTATTATTTTCCAACATCAAAGACTGGTCAACATTTTCTTTATTGGAAATTTGTAGTGGTCTATAGTCTATATTTTGATTTTTTTTTTTCAAGGTCTAAATCAATATCATATCTATATCTAACATTTCCAATAGCCGTCGTGGAAATTATAATCAACTAAATCCATAATCAAACCAAGATCATTATTTTAAATGTTCAAGAGTCTCCAACAGCGTTTTAAGTTGGCTCTTAAGTTAAAATTCGAGGAGTGCGAATGAAAAATCAGCTCCAACAGCCTCTTAGTTGCTTCTCAAATCACTAAAAGTTTTTTCATACTCTTTATAACTAGTCGAAAACCCGTACGATGCACGGGATACGAAACTTTTATATAATTTAGATAAATGAATAAATTGACATATTACTTTTAAGTAATTTTATACCATGCTATGAATTTTTTTATATTATGTATATTTGAAATTAATATATATTTTTATTGATAATTCAAATTAAATTAATTTTGAAAATAATTGATTAATTTTTTATAGAATTTTAATTAAATGTGAATGATTTATTTATTTTTACAAAATTCAATGATTTGTACTTTTTAGTAATTTTAATACATTTTCATATTTTGAAATTTTATGAAACAATAATAATAAAATTGGAGATTAATTAAGAAATATATTAGAATATAATGAAAAACCAAAAATTGAATTAAACTACAATTAAAATTAAATATTATATTTACGATACAAAAGAATTACAATCTATGTTAATTAAAGCGGAAGCAACATCAATATATTATGCTATAAACTATTACAATCAATACTTTTCTAATGTTGCATATGAAGAAACTTTATCAATTGAATATGCTACATACAAAAAAATAAAATTCATAAGAATTAGTCACAAATTCATCTTGATGATAATCATCTTGCTTGATGGAATTTCATGATCACCAAGTATTGAAATTCAATTATTCATTCTGCTACAATAACCCAATATATCCAATTGAATCAGCTTAAGGTGATGATTTCTCATATTTTCATCTCGTAATATCTCATCAAGTCAGTCAATCAATTTGTTCTTCATTCTTTCACTATATAGAATATGAGTCACGCTCACAGATATCACTTATTTGATTTCATTAATATTTTCTAATAATTATATATTCTTGAATTTTGTAAGAAAAAAAAACAAATAAAAGAATAGAAAACAAAAATGAATGGACAAAAAAATAATTAGGAGAGAACTAATTTCCTTTCGTTTTTTTCGAAAATAGAGAATGTCAAGATATAAGCATATAAAGAGGAGAGTGGAAATATTTTTTGCCCATTAATTAAAAAATTTAGTTTTTCTTAATGAAGTATTAAGTCTACTGATCAGTACCAAAAAACGTTTTATAATTAATATGTGAATTAATTCTATTAATTGGAATCATTATGCTCAATATTTGAAAATTTGAAGAGATTCAAATAATAATATTTTTTTAGTTAATATTTTTCAACAACTTGTCCTATGATTGTGTTTCATTTTCATATAGTTTGAAACTATATCTGCCAATGTTGCAAAATCAATTATCTCAATATCTCATAATTAATGTACATTTTTTGGATTTTGAGAATCAAAATTTATTTTTATTTACCTTCATTGTGAATTCGTATCTAGCATAATCCAAATTCTTCAAGAATAAAAATCTTATCAAGTGCATTAGACGCTTACAATCTCTTTGTCTAGAGAACTGGAAAAAATAACTTCTTGACAATAATAATAATAATATAATATAATTTATAATTGAAATACACTTCATTGTAAGTATAATATTTCAATACCTCTTTAATATTTTATTCAATATGTCTCAAACTTCAATGAACAACTATTATGTGAAACTTTATATCTATTTAACCAAAATACATAAAAATAAAAAATACAATCCATCTCAGTTAGATAAAACTCAAACTAAAAAAATGAGTGGATTTCAACAGGTTTCGAATTAGAAAAATTAATCTAACTTCAATTAAAGCTACAAATTGAGTTTATATAAAGCCGAAAATCTAAATTTAGTTAGAGTTAACAATCGAAACGATAACACCTAGCAACATATACTAAAAAGAATGCAAATATACAAAATCTTTATTTTAGTCATTTTGAAAAAAAAAACAAATAAAAAAGAAAACATGGATAAGGTAGCGAAAGGTATGGAACCTGGGTAACGACAGAAATGGAATTTCATCTCTGAAAGATGAAACTATAACAACTATTGTTTAATAAAAACAAAACAATAACAAAATTGAGAACAAAAATAACTACAACATATGAAAAAAATCGAATAATTACCTTGAGAAACGTAAGAATTTCTTGTAATTTTTGACACTTTCGTGTTTCCCGATTTTAGTTGTCTATGCATCCTCTATTTCTATCGGGTTTCTTCAATTAGGGATATCAGTTTTTTTTTTAAAAAAAGACAAATAAAAAAGAAAAACATTGATAAGGTAGCGAGAGATATAGAACCTGGGTAACGGCAGAAATAGATATGAAAGATGAAACTATAACAACTATTGTTTAATAAAAATAAAACAACAACACAATTGAGAACAAAATAACTACAACATATGAAAAAAAATCGAATAATTACCTTCAGAAATATAATACTATTTATCATGACCAATGAATATAATAGCGGAATACTATCTATCATGCTTTATATAGAAGTTTATTTGTGATTTTTGGATTTCCTTTGCTTTGTGTTTTTTTTCATCTTCCCGTAACTCTTAATTTCTTTTATTATTTTCATTAATGGGCTAATAATTGTTTAATTTATTATAAATATAAATTTGTTATTTTTATTAATTAAATCTTTTTAATCTTGATTTTTTACTACGTCGACAACTCATCAAAAATGCCTTTAAAACACTTCTCCTTATTTCTCTCTGCTTGCGCTATTATATATAGTATAGATAGAAAGGCTCTCTCTACCTCTTAGTGTCTCCTAACTTCATTTTTTATTAAAAATTTATTATTAAAGAGTCTCTCTCCTTTCACTATTGGTAAATATAACAACAATTAATAATTTTAATGATAAAATAATAAATAAAGAGTGAATATAAAGAGTATTGTTGGAGATGATATGTCTTAGTTACTCTTAAATCACTAAAAGTCAATTATTTATATTATTTTTAGAGAGTGCACTAAGTTGGAGATACACTAACAATTTATCTACTAGTTATTATTAACCGAAAATTACTCGGGGAATTGCTCAATTAAAGCTAATAATCTCCCAACTCGGCATCCTTAATCGTGTTCAAGAAAGAACAATTAGAACTTAGCGAAAGAAAAAAAAATTAGATATTTAATTTTCGGGCCCGTTTGTTTTACCTACTGTTTGCTGTTGCTGTTTGCTGTTTACTGTTACGGTTTGCTGTTTGCTGTTACAGTTTGCTGTTGCTGTTTGCTGTTTACTGTTACGGTTTGCTGTTTGCTGTTACAGTTTGCTGTTGCTGTTGCTGTTACGGTTTGCTGTTTGCTGTTGGAAAAAGCTGCTTTTCCAAAAAGCAGAGATTATCTGCTTTTGTAAAATGATGCTTTTCGGGTGTAAGAGGCAAACATGAGATCACTAACCAAACACCTAATGCTGCTTTTCAATTGTAAAAGGCAAACAGGAGGTGACTAACCAAACACTTAAAACTCTCCATTTTGAAATGAAAAGGCAAAAAGAGCCTGAAAATGAGCAACCAAACACCCCCTTCATATCAATATACTAATTTAATATGCTTTCCCCACAAATTACTTCAACTTAGAATAAAAATAGCCGTCATTCTAGATTTTAAGAATTATTTTAAAATGAATGGGAGACGAGAAGATTAATCTAATTGTGATTTTTAAATATTGAATATATTGTTTAATAGGTACAATTTCTTAAACAGAAATTGAAAATAATAATAATAAAAAGATTCTGACGATCTAATTGAGAAATAAATAAAATTATGGCAAAAAGCATTGAATTTTCATTTCTTAGTTTATTAAGATTTTTATTTTTATTTAAATGCATTAAGTCTCTAATGACTAAAAAAACTAGCTTTAGCCATAAAATTCGGTTAATAAAGTGTTATTCATTCAATCGTATCCGAAATTTGTAGTTTTGCAGTTTGAAAACCGTTTTTTATATGTGTGATGTGAATATAGGAAAAATGTAAAAATCTTAATTCAAGCAGTAAAAAATATAATTTCAAATACAGATGAAATGAGAGGTTTTGAAGGGTAATTAAAAGGAGGGTAGGGAAGGGTTAGTGGAAACCATTGTTTGGAAGATTAAAAAATATGAAGGTAAGGGTTTTAAAGAGTTGATGAAAGGTTTTGAAGGGTTCAAAATCAATAAGTTTTTAATAGATTTTCAACCCACCAAAATCGGTGGGTTTAGAAGGGTTTTGATGAACCCTTACCTTTCTCCCAAACAAGGGTAAGGGTAATACTTTCTCTCCCCCTCATTCCCCTTCCCTACCCTTCCCTACCCTCCTTTTAATTACCATTCAAAATCTCTCATCCAACTCATCCAATCAAAGCCTAAGATGGTTTTTATCTAGAACACATGACATACTATCTAGATAGATAAAAAGAAATGAATAAAGGTTAAAATTGATCTTTAAAGTTGGCGTGAAGAGTCAATTTAGTCCAAATCAATTTTTGGATATCAATTTAGTCCTTAAACTTGTCACGAATGGTCAAATTAACCAATGATCAAATCATATTATATTTTTGATATCCGAACTTATCATGTTTACATTTTAATATCTAAAATCTATTTTTATACTTAAAAGTTATTATATTCTGTACAGTTGTAGACCGATTTGGCGTTGGCGCATTACTTTTTGTGCCATTATAGAATAGTGATGCATCAATATTATTAAGAGGGGTTCATTAAGATTTTTTTATCTATGTTTCCATAAGTTTCTATCAAAAATAATTATTCGTGACCCATACTCCTATTTGAGGGATTTTAGAGATTTTTTTGTTAGTGCCGTTTTGACCTCTACTTATTTTTGTCAGCTTTTATCAATTAAACTAATTATTTCATTAGCAACTCTTTTTTTTGGTAGGGATTAGCAACTTTTTTTTTTTAAATTAGTAGAATTAAAATTTTTAAATTCAATTAAATTTTTATTCAAAATTAGGTATGTTCTCTTCCTAAAAAAAATATATCCAAAATTTATTTTTGTGGTATATTATTAGTTAATATTATTATTTCATTAAAAAGATTTGAAAAAAATATATTTAAAAAAGAAATAAAAAAAATAAACTTTGTACCATATTTTTTAGTTCAAATGGGTTATGTGACAATGCATATTACCGATGTATTAATACTATTTTGAGGAGTTTAGTGAGGTTTTTGTCTCTTTCAATGAGTTTCTATTAAAATTAATTGTTCGTGACCTAGATTTATATTTCGATGGATTTTTAGAGATCTTTTGTTTGTTAATGCAATTTCAACACTTTATACCTTACGAGTATAAATATAGATTTCAAAATGTATAGTTGTTCAGCTAAGCTAATAGCTTCAGTGGTGAATACATAATTACTCGGTTGGGGGACCGATTTTACACGTGCGTTCAGATTTTTTTTTTTTTTTGCTAAATCGAACATGCTTTTTTTTTGTATATATGCGTGTTATAATTTGAATGGTCAAGAACCAATTTTAAGTATTAATGTACAATTTCTCAAAAATAGCTAGATTTCGTTTAATAGTCCTAACATTAAAAAAAATGGATTTACGGATGGCCTAATATGTAAAAAAATTAAAAAATTTGATTTCAGATGGCCTATTAGGCCAAAAAAATTAGAAAATTTGGATTTATGGAGGCCTAACAGGTAAAAAAAATAGAAATTTGGATTTAGAAAGACCTAACAGGTCAAAAAATTAGAAATTTGAATTTAAAGAGACCTAATATGCCTAAAAAAATTAGAAATTTGGATTTAGGGAGTGCCTAATAAGTCCAAAATATTGAAATTTTGAATTTTGGACCAGGCTAACACGTAATGGAATATATTTAATTTTTTTTATTAGTTCAATGCTAGTTTCTAAAAAAAATATAATATTTTTACATTTTTTTATTTTTAGTTTTAAAATTTTAAAATTTAATTTAGAAATTAAGTTGTTTGAGTCTTAAAAATAAAAAATTATTTTTTTAATGGAAAATGCATAATCAAAATGAGTTCAAAAGTGCTATGAAAATAAATCAATTAATTAATAATGATAACATAGTTTTATAATTATTGAAAAATAAATTTTAAATAAATAAACACTTTCTAAAATAAATTGAGGTTGAGAGAATTGAAACTAGGACCTTTAAAAAAAAAGCAAATGCTTTTAACAATCTCATCTAATTTTAAACAATAAAATATTAGTACATAGATTCTATATATACTATTACTAAGGGTTTGTTTAGTTCAGCTGTTAGCTGTTTGCAGTTAGCTGTTGATGTTAGTTGTTTGTTATTAGCTGTTTAATTACTAGTGTTTGGTAAAATTATATTGAACTATTGCTGTTCGGATTTAAAATGTCTAAAATGAACATGTTTAAAATTAATCAACGATGAAATTATAAAAGGAAAAATGTGAAAAAATGCACATAACGTTTACAACTAGAAATAATTTTACTCTTAATATCTAAAATGGTGCAATTTTACCCATAACGCTGGTAGTTAAGAACAATTTTAGCTCTAACATTGGCAAGTTGGGTCGATTTCAGATATTATTAGAAAACATAGATATTTTATTTCTTATTATACACCAATTGCACATACCAGTAGTTCTAAAAAAGATATTTCATATTTTTTTATGATTTAATAATAAAATTGAAAATTAATATTTATAAATTCGATGAAATATCGGAAATTTTTTGTCCAACTTGTACAAAAGACAATATTAGGGTATTTTTGCACCTTATCATATTATAAAATAAAAAATGTGTTACACAAATTAATAAAAATAATCTTTATAAGAAAATAAAAAATTTATTGAACGCAATAAAATTTGTTTCCCGGTAATTATGTTGTAGAAATATAAATAATGTTAAGGAATAAACATATTTTCTGGAAATAAGAAGGATAATTCTGTCAATAACAACTAACTGCAAACAACTGTTTATAAAAAGCTCCAAATAGAAGCTTTTCGTGAAACGTTCCAAAACACTGCAGTTTTCAGAGAAAATGTTAAATGATGCGGTTATATAAACCTAACTAACGCTATATTTCCTACGGTTTGGAGTAAAACGCTAAACGCTCATTCGAAAAACTGAAACAAACACTCTCTAATAGTAGGGGGCCGAAACTACTCATGACTATAGAAGTTCCGGCGGCCGGAGGGGCCCGGGCCCCAGACTCTGCCCCTGAATAGCTCTGATTGCGGGGATATTAAAAAATATGAAGAAATGTGTATAGAAGGAGGTGAATTAAGATTGGAGTGATATTTTTGATATTTTGACCATTTTCAATAAGGTTATTGATTTCTTCGTCAGCATGACATCATCAAAGGACCTCATTTCAAACTTGATAAATTAATTTCTTCTATTCCCATTACATAACTAGTCTAATTCCTTTAAAAAATTAAATTAATCTAATATTTCCTCTTGGTTCAAGGCAAAGAAAACAAATAACAATAATTCATTACAAAATCATTTTCATTCCTCAGCATGTCCTGTTAGGTTGTAAATGAATCGAGTTGTTTATAATTGATGTAATGTTTTGCTTAATAAAAGCTCGATTATATTCAGTTCGATTTATAAATGAACCGAATTTGAATACGATGAAAATTGAATTAAGAAATTTTTTATAGTTATTTAAACTAGATTTCAAATGAAAAGATTTAGCATACGCAAAAACTCTTAAGACTTAATTGATTTAATTATTAGTTAATAGTTGTTTATTATTGTGATTAGTTGTATTAATGAGTAAAGACTAGAATTAAATGTATATTGTATTTCCTTAATTGAGTTGTATAGAGATTTTTCAAAAATAAATACAAGGTGAGTCATATTCAAGAAAAAAGATAAAATTAGAATAAGAAATGTTATTACAATCTTAATAGATGATATATAATAACAGAATAAAGAGATAAAGACAAAGTTGGATAATTATGGCTCACCCTCTCAAGCCGGTGATAATAACTAAGCATAAGAAGATCACGAAAAAGATTAAATCGAGAACTTGAGAATATCTTAGTCAAAACATCAAGTATCTTCAGTAGGGATGAACCAGACTACAATGAATTCTTTCAGCATTTGTTTGAATTTGAGGAATTATATCTCTGTTCATACTATTCTCTTATGTCATCTATTTGCTTTCCTTTGTCATCCTAGGCAAAGTCTATGTGAATTTTGTATTGTTCTGCTCCACATAATATGTGGGGCGCTTGCTGTCATTATAATGGATAAAGCTTTGTCCCATGGTCATTAATTCCTCGAAGGTACGAGGTGGACCAGTGTAGTACTTTTGTCGTAATGGCTCATAAATGATTCCTTTGGCTAGAGTGTCCGTAGTCACCTCCAAGTTCAAAGATTTAATAAAGAACACCATTCCAGAAACCAAGTTAAATAATCACAAAGTTGCTTTGTACTCCGTTGGCGAGCGTCATGAAGGCTTGTGCTATTCTCGAGCTTTCATTGCTCCCACAAATCTTGCCACAAATTGATCTTTTTAGTGTCAAAATGAGTTAACGAATTCTATAGCCAACTCCTTGTACTATTCTTAGGCTACTCCAACCAGAGTTGTAGGCAATATCTTTTATATTATGGCGTCGTATTGAATGTACAGGTTCATCATACTCGTAAAGACCGCATAATGTTAGTTTGGATACTTTAAGCGTCCATTGTCTAATGGATAGGACAGAGGTCTTCTAAATCTTAGAATATTTTTAATAATATTATTTGTTTTCGATTTTATTTCGCAAGAGTTGTCTAACGAATCTCTTAATTCGATTCAGAATCCCTTGAATTATGAGATGATCACAAAGTTTTACAATTTGGCAGAAGTGATGTATCTATGATTCATTGTGAAATGGGAGTATAGGACGAAATTATGTTTATAAATTATGTATGTAGGATATATTTTTGAATGTATGTTTGTTAAATGTATTTTAAAAAGTATCCAGACCAAAAATTATGTATCTAAAGGGATTGAACAATAACTTTTTTTTAAATGTATGTTTGTTTTCTTATATTTTAAAAAGTAATATTTATAAATTATGTATGTAGGATATATTTTTGAAAGTTTAAAATTTATAAATTGGGATCTAGAATTTTTTTAAATTAAAGTATAAAATCATACTTTATTTGTGATATATAGAAAAAAATTGATATATTTAAAATTAATTTATCTTAAAAAATTAACTTTAATATGATTTAATTATAATTTTATATCTAATTATGATTTTTTATGTGAAAATGTTTTTTTTTTTTTTTTGTTTTTTTAGATGGGTCTGGTATATGATCTACCGTTAACTAGATTTACTCTGAAACAGATTTTTTTAACAAATTTTTTCTGGTGTCTATTATTTTAATTAATGTGGGGTAGTTTTCTATTATTTCCCTAAAAAATCCAAATTAAAAGGTAAAAAATCCAAATTAAAAGGAAAATGGGATCGGGAAAAATTAAATCAACAATACTTATTTTTTCCACCAATTAAGATTGGTTTGAATAGTTAATGACTTTAAATCGTTTAACTAGATCTTGAATTTGAATCCTAGCATTGTTAGGCGATTTCCGCAAGTGCACGGTTTCGCTTGTAGTAATAAAATATCGATCCCACAGGGAACATATGATAATTTGATTAGAATTTATTGTCTTTATTACATTCGTCTTCTCAAAGTTTATAGGAAAACGTTTATGGTTTGAAATGGTTTAAATTGGTTTCTAATCCTAATTTTGGTTATAGTTAAGATTACAACATGTAGAGATTAAGTTTAGGTTAAAGTAGAATTCGAGACTTGTTTACACAAAGCAAGAAAACAACTTATAACTTTGATAAGATTATTAAGATGTAACAATTTATCGATTAACACAATTAATAGGCTTTGAACTGTAGAAATCTCTCTGGATCGGAGCAGATTTCTACCTTAATAAAATTGGTATTTATATCCGATAAGCCGACCTAACGATCATATCTTCCATAAAAACTAATTCTTTCAAGTGTTCAACAAAGTTTCTTTGTAAATTTAATTGTATGAAACGTTTTAATAAAAACACAAATTTATCATTTTGAAAATCATTTTGTCAGAACAATATCAAAATAACAACAGGAAGAATGTATTGAATTGAAAAGATATATTATTAATTGATTATGGATCGAATCAAGTTAACAAAGAAGAAGAAACATGGATAGCATTTTGACGAAATCTTTGAGTTCCGGGTTGTCAATCTTTCCCTCAAACTCCGTAGGTTTGTCAGACCCTTTTGCGCTTCAGCCGTTAGTTCCTCTCATTGAATATCGAAATAGAGATGGATCGTCTACTACCAGAATGCAACTTATCTTCGAACCAAACTTGAACTATAAACGACAACAATAATAACTACATATTGTGTCTTAAACTATTTACACAAACTTGTAACTTTATAACAAGTTTGTGTAACCAAACTATGAACTAGAACTACCAACATAACAACATTGAAATAATCAACATTGCACCACTAATTCTGAAACTTCTTCATCTATTTATAATATTCCAAGAGGTATGTTTGAAGAGATGTGTCCGTTGGTGAAGAGATGCCTATATCCGGATGAATGGATACGTTGTTTGGAATAAAAACATGTGAAAACTGTACAGGATCTTCGTTGTCTCAACTGAGATTATTAGAATCTCAGTCGCGACCTGGGGCTTGAGGGAGATTGCTGACGAAAACATATTTCCGGTGCTGAAGTGAGCGTGTCGCGACCGAGATATTGGGAATCTCGGTCGCGACAGGGACTTATGCTCCCGCTCCCGACTGCTTCCCAACTCCTCGTATCGATCTTTTGATCTTGCACGTGTTTTTAGCTCGTAAATATGATTTTCCTCTCGTTTTTGCTCCGTTTTAGCTCCTATTTGGATTTTACCAAATAATTAATTACCTTGCATAATAGAAACAAATATAGACGTAAAAGTATTCTGAATGAACGTAATCAACATAATTTTAATACAAAACTGAGGTAAATATCGATGTTATTTTAGGTATATTTTGGGCTTAACAAGCATATGTAAACAGTTTTAATTAAGAGAGGGTGTTCGATGATTATCGAACCAAACAAAATCGGATAAACTATTAAAAAACAATAATGCTTGCTTCTTCTTAAAAAAAAAAAATAATAATAATAACATTTCTACAAAATTGTTGAATAAAAATTAAAAGAAAATGAAAAAAATAAAAAAATAAAAAAATAAGAAGAAAGAAGCCATACATGTTGACTGGCACGTACATGTATTGATTGGTTGGACCATGAATTTTGTATAGTCAAGAAGTCACAAAATAACCAACAGGACTTTAATTAAAAGCAGATGAGCTCCCTTGAAAAAGGAAGAGATCCGCCATAGGGATTGTAGCCCCTAAATCAAACAAAATTATTCAATTTTCTGAAACTTCAAAGTAGGAACCTCATCTGGGTTTTCTTTCTATTCATCGGACCTTTCTTCCTCAACTTCCAACTTCTCAAAGCTTACTCCTTCCTTTCTTTCCTTCAGATCTTCCTCAGCCTTTTCAGGTGTGTTTCCTCTCTCACTTCTATATTTTATTTCTGTCTTCACCTCTATTTTGTCTTACTTTATGGCAGCAACCAACTCTATAAAACCCTTTTCTCATCCCTGTACGGTTTCCTTTTTTTACTGCTATATCTGATCTTCAGCTTTTGGGGTTCTATTTAATGTTATTCTTAGTGGGTTTCTAGTTTAGCTTGGAGTTGTTTTACTAGTTATGCTGTAATAGACAATAGTCACGAATCCTGATTCTTCTTGACTACCTAAATTGTGTTTGTTTCAAGCTTTTCGATTGTTTTCGATCTCTTTCGTTGATCAATTTTAGTTTCCCCTTTTCAACAGTTACCATCTGGGCTTGAATTTCCAATCAAGAAATTAAGCACCTGATGCCTTATTTTGCGGGATTGAGAAGCTAATTCTGGGATTCTACTAGCACAGCAGGAAAGGAAATTGGAGGAGCAAGTTTGAATCTGAGGTCAATTTTGATTGTTGACCAATCAAAAGGGTTCAGTTTGAGATTTGTTTTTGTTCATTCTTTAATTTATCCATGGGTGGGGATTGTGGGTATGTCATTCCTGAAATGGAACGAGAAGAAGACTTGATTGCTGCTGCAAAACACATTGCAAGGGCGTTGGAATCAAAGAAGAACCTCACTGATGATGCTAAGAAAATTTTAGCAGACCTTGGCACTCGATTGTCTAACATAAGTATCAAGGATGAAGATGTGAACGAGGTTGAGGGAATAACTGATATTGAAAAGCAGCTAAATGTTGTTCAGGAGAAGATTATGAGTTGGGAAACAGATCAGTCTATGATTTGGGATTCAGGTCTTGATGAAGCTGCTCAATATCTAAATGCAGCTGATGAAGCAAGAAAGTTTGTGGAAAGGTTGGAGACATTGTCTTCGAATGATAAGGATAGCGGGGAAAAGGAACTGTTGCAGAGGTCTCATGACATCCTTCAAATTGCAATGGCAAGGCTTGAGGAAGAGTTCAAGCATATTCTTCTCCAAAACAGACAACCTTTTGAGCCAGAACATGTGTCTTTCCGTTCTAGTGAAGAGGATACTGCAGATTTCAGCTCAGTAATCTCTCTTGGGGATGACTCGGTTGAGGAATCAATCAATAGAGATAGTCTTAGCAGAAATTCAGAGGAATTCATCATTGATTTGGTTCATCCAGAAGTCATTTCTGATCTCAGATGCATTGCAAATTTAATGTTCATCTCCAATTACGGCCACGAATGTTCTCAGGCCTATATTAGTGTGAGAAGAGATGCCTTGGATGAGTGTCTCTTTATCCTTGAAATGGAGAAACTGAGCATTGAAGATGTGCTGAAATTGGAGTGGGGAAGCTTGAATTCCAAGATCAAAAGGTGGGTGAGAGCGATGAAGATGTTTGTGCGGGTGTATCTTGCTAGCGAGAAATATCTCACCGAGCAAATTTTTGGAGAGCTTGGAACAGTTAATCTGGTTTATTTTGCTGAGGCTTCAAAGGGTTCAATTTTACAGCTATTGAATTTTGGCGATGCTGTATCTATCGGACCTCACAAACCGGAGAAGCTATTTCCTATTCTAGATATGTATGAGGTTCTTGCAGATCTTCTTCCTGATATAGACTCTTTATACTCAGATGATGCTGGTTTTTGTGTTAGAACTGATTGTCGTGAGGTTCTAAGGCGATTGGGGGACTCTGTTAAGACTGCATTCCACGAATTCCAGAATGCCATCGCAACAAGTGTGTCCTTAAATCCTTTCCCTGGAGGTGGAATTCACCATTTGACTCGGTATGTCATGAACTATATCAACACGCTTACAGACTATCGCGAGACCCTTAATTTTCTACTCAGAGATGATAATGGAGAGGATCCTGTTTTGTTGTCCCCGGATATGAGTCCGCCTGCAGAAGAAGAAAGCAGAAATGGAAGCAGAAAAGATGATTCCCCAATGGCTCGCCACTTTCGATCAGTTGCTTCAATTCTGGAGTGCAACCTTGATGATAAGGCCAAGTTATACAAAGATCCTTCCTTGCAGCACATTTTCTTGATGAACAACGTGCATTATATGACTCAAAAGATAAAGAATTCGGTGCTTAGGCATATATTCGGGGATGACTGGATACGAAAGCACAACTGGAAGTTCCAACAGCACGCGATGAACTATGAAAGAGCTGCTTGGAGTTCAGTTCTAGCGCTGTTGAGGGATGAAGGAAATTGCAACTCGGATTCTGTCTCGAAATCCCTTCTGAAGGAGAGGTTTCGAAACTTTAACCTTGCTTTCGAGGATGTTTACCGGACTCAGACAGCATGGATAATACCTGACCAGCAGCTTCGAGAAGATTTGCAGATATCGACGTCTGTTAAGGTGATCCAGGCGTATCGAACATTCGTTGGAAGACATAGCAATCACATAAGTGACAAGCACATAAAACACAGTGCAGATGATTTAGAGAGCTTTTTGTGTGATCTGTTCCAGGGTTCTCAAAAATCATTGCAGAATCTTCATAGGAGATGATAACATAAGATATAGGTTGTATTGAAATATATTTACAGCAGAAACTCTTCTGCTACTGTAATCACATTATAGCCCTAATAATAAAACAGCTGTTTCCATGCTAAGGATCTGTCTGTCTTGCATCCAAAGGGTAATTAGCTTGTTATATCATTCAACTCAATTGGTATATTTGTTGTCTCTAGCCTTTCTTTTTTGGTTTTGTTTGGAATTTCAATTTAATAGTTTTTAAAACCATTTTTTTTTGGAATCAAGTTGAATAAACAATTTAGTCTATATAACTTGATATTTTTTTATTATTATTACCATTGACTGTCCATTTTTTTTCCCTCGCCACCCTAACACTTTCTATCAAACCTATCATTCACACTTTAAACTTGACAATTCTTTCTTACTTTTCGTGTTGAAGGTTGAGCAAGAAAAGAAATCCCCAAATTTCAAGTATTTTTCTTCTCTGTATTTGGCATAATGACAAAAAGGATTAAAGGTGCATAAATACCTTAGGAACAATTTTACTCTTACCTTTAAAATTGTACAATTTTACTAATAAAAATTGGTAGGAAAGAGCTATTTTATACTTAATGTTAGCAAGTTGGATCAATCTCAGAAATAATTCTACTAGTTGCTATTGATTTCCAGCATGCATATATCGAATTGAATGAAATCAAGTTGCTTCTTCCTTCAGTAGTATCAATTGCGAATTGAACAAGTTTCTGGATAACTAAAGGTATGTTTCATAACTTTTGTATTTGTCCTTTGTATATAATAAGGAAAAGATTAGGTATTTCCGTTATATTGGGGATGTTTTAGGGTTAAAAAGTGAAATTAGGGTGTGAATTGGAATAGAATCACATGTCATTTGTCTGTATTTTTTCTCTACTTCTCATATTAAATTTGAAAAGTAATTTATATTGGGGACCATATCTCTGTTAACACTTGCAATTTTGAAAGGTACAGTAAAGAGGATCCTAGAAATTTCATTTTTTATTCATTGACCTTTCTACCTCAAACTTCCAACTTCTCAAAGCTTACTCCTTTCTTTTCTTCAGATCTTCCTCAGGCCTTTTAAGGTGTGTTTCGTGTTTCGTGTCTCAATTCTATATTTTATTTCTGTCTTACTTTATGGCAGCAAGCAACTCTATAGAACCCTTTTCTCATCTCTGCACGTTTTCCTTTTTAACTGTTATGATCTGATCTTCAGCTTTTGGGATTCTATTCAATGTTATTCTTAGTGTGTTTCTAGTTTAGCTTGGAGTTGTTTTAGTAGTTATGCTGTTATAGACAATAGTCAGTCACTATATCATGATTCTTGTTGACTACCTGAATTATGTTTGTGTCAAGCTTTCGGTTGTTTTCTATCTCTTTCCTTGATCAATTTTTTTATTTGCCAGCATCTGGGCTTGAATTTCCAATCAAGACATTAAGCATCTCATACCCTGATTTTGTGGGATTGAATGCTAATTCTGGGAATCTACTAGCACAGCAGGAAAGGAAATTAGTGGAGCAAGAAAAGAAATCCCCAAATTTCAAGTATTTTTCTTCTCTGTATTTGACATAGAAACAAAAAGGATTAAAGGTGCATAAATACTTAGGAACGATTTTACTCTTACCTTTAAAATTGTGCAATTTTACCAATAAAAATTGATAGGAAAGAGCTATTTTATATTTAATGTTAGTAAGTTGGATCAATTTCAGAAATAATTTTACTAGTTGCTATTGATTTCCAGCATGCATATATCGAACTGAATGAAATCAAGTTGCTTCTTCCTTCAGTTATATCAAATTGCGAATGGAACAAGTTTCTGGATAACTAAAGGTATGTTTCATAACTTTTGTATTTGTCCTTTGTATATAATAAGGAAAAGATTAGGTATTTCCGTTATATTGGGGATGTTTTAGGGCTAAAAAGTGAAATTAGGGTGTGAATTGGAATAGAATCACATGTCATTTGTCTGTATTTTTTCACTACTACTCATATTAAATTTGAAAGTAATTTATATTGGGGACCATATCTCTGTTTCCGCTTGCAATTTTGAAAGGTACAGTAAAGAGGATCCTAGAAATTTCATTTTTCATTCATTGACCTTTCTACCTCAAACTTCCAACTTCTCAAAGCTTACTCCTTTCTTTTCTTCAGATCTTCCTCAGGCTTTTCAGGTGTGTATCGTGTCTTAATTCTATATTTTATTTCTGTCTTACTTTCTGGCAGCAAGCAACTCTATAAAACCTTTTTCTCATCTCTGCACGTTTTCCTTTTTAACTGTTAAGATCTGATCTTCAGCTTTTGGGATTCTATTTAATGTTATTCTTAGTGTGTTTCTAGTTTAGGTTGGAGTTGTTTTAGTAGTTATGCTGTTATAGACAATATTCACTATATCATGATTCTTGTTGACTACCTGAATTATGTTTGTCTCAAGCTTTTCGGTTGTTTCTATCTCTTTTCTTGATCAATTTTTTTATTTCCCACCATCTGGGCTTGAATTTCGAACCAAGACAATAAGCATCTCATACCCTGATTTTGGGGGATTGAAATGCTAATTCTGGGACTCTACTAGCACAGCAGGAAAGAAAATTAGTGGAGCAAGTTTGAAATCTGAGGTCAATCTTGATTGTTGACCAATCAAAAGAGTTCAGTTTGGGAATTGGTTTTTGTTCATTCTTTATCCATGGGGGATTGTGGCTATGTGATTCCTGAACTGGAACGAGAAGAAGACTTGATTGCTGCT
This sequence comes from Euphorbia lathyris, assembly GCF_963576675.1. Lineage (NCBI taxonomy): Eukaryota > Viridiplantae > Streptophyta > Magnoliopsida > Malpighiales > Euphorbiaceae > Euphorbia > Euphorbia lathyris. The sequence goes on from NC_088910.1 coordinate 98,189,936, forward strand.
GCAAAACACATAAGTATAATCCATGAAAACGTGAACGAGGTTGAGGGAATAACTGAGATTGAAAAGCAGCTAAATGTTGTTCAGGAGAAGATTATGAGTTGGGAAACGGATCAGTCTATGATTTGGGATTCAAGTCTTGATGAAGCTACTCAATATCTAAATGCAGCTGATGAAGCAAGAAAGTTTGTGGAAAAATTGGAGGCATTGTCTTCGAATAATAAGGATTGCAGGGAAAAGGAACTGTTGCAGAGGTCTCATGACATCCTTCAAATTGCAATGACAAGGCTTGAGGAAGAGTTTAAGCACATTCTTCTCCGAAACAGACAACCTTTTGAGCCAGAACGGGTGTCTTTCCGTTCTAGTGCAGAGGATACTATAGATTTCAGCTCAGTAATCTCTCTTGGGGATAACTCGGTTGAGAAATCAATTAATAGAGATAGTGTTAGCAGAAATTCAGAGGAATTCATCATTGATTTGGTTCATCCAGAAGTAATTTCTGATCTTAGATGCATTGCAAATTTAATGTTCATCTCCAAGTACGGCCACGAATGCTCTCAGGCCTATATTAGTGTGAGAAGAGATGCCTTGGATGAGTGTCTCTTTATCCTTGAAATGGAGAAACTGAGCATTGAGGATGTGCTGAAATTGGAATGGAGAAGCTTGAATTCCAAGATCAAAAGGTGGGTAAGAGCTATGAAGATGTTCGTGCGGGTGTATCTTGCTAGCGAGAAATATCTCATCGAACAAATTTTTGGAGACCTTGGAACAGTTAATCTGGTTTGTTTTGCTGAGGCTTTAAAGGGTTCAATTTTACAGCTATTGATTTTTGGCGATGCTATATCTATGGGACCTCACAAACCAGAGAAGCTATTTCCTATTTTTGATATGTATGAGGTTCTTGCAGATCTTTTTCCAGATATAGACTCTTTATACTCGGATGATGCTGGGTTTTGTGTTAGAACTGACTGTCGTGAGGTTCTAAAGCGATTGGGGGACTCTGTTAAGACTGCATTTAGGGGCGGGCGCAGGATAAAGTTACGGGGCGGGGGAAAAACTTTAACAATTTTCCTGGGCTGGCTTGATAGGGCTTCTGGGGATTTTGACGGGGGCCAAAATCCTTCCCCCATAAGCCATGCTGTCGGTCCGCCCCTGACTGCATTCCACGAATTCGAGATGTCCATCGCAACAAGTGTGTCGTTAAATCCTTTCCCGGGAGGTGGAATTCACCATCTGACTCGGTATGTCATGAACTATATCAACACACTTGCAGACTATCGCGAGACCCTTAATTTTCTACTCAGGGATGAAAATGGAGAGGATCCTGTTTTGTTGTCCCCGGACCTGAGTCCACCTACAGAAGAGGAAAACAGAAATGGAAGTAGAAATGATGTTTCCCCAATGGCTCGCCACTTTCGATCGGTTGCTTCGATTCTAGTGTGCAATCTTGATGATAAGGCCAAGTTATACAAAGATCCTTCCTTGCAGCACATTTTTTTGATGAACAACATACATTATATGACTCAAAAGATAAATAATTCGGTGCTTAGGCATATAATTGGCGATAACTGGATACGAATGCACAACCGGAAGTTCCAACAGCACGCAATGAACTATGAAAGAGCTGCTTGGAGTTCAGTTCTAGCTCTGTTGAGGGTTGAAGGAATTTGCAAGTCGGATTCAGTCTTGGAATCCCTTGTCATAAAGTTTAACCTTGCTTTTGAGGAGGTTTACCGGACTCAGACAGCATGGATAATACCTGACCAGCAGCTTCGAGAAGATTTGCATATATCGACGTCTGTTAAGGTGATTCAGGCATACCGAACATTCGTCGGAAGATATAACGCTCACATAAGTGATGAGCACATAAAACACACTGCAGATGATTTAGAGAGGTATTTGGGTGATCTGTTCCAGGGTTGTCAAAAATCATTGCAGAATCCTCACAGGAGATGATAAAATAGGTTGTATTGAAATATTTTTACAGCAGAAACTCTTCTGCTATTGTAATCGTATAAGTTATATTTTTTTATATAAAAGAGGTGTTTCCATGCTAATGAATCTGTCTAAATGTTTAGCTTGTCACTGGTTTCTCCTCTGATGCTATCTCATGCCAGCTATCTATGAGAATCAATATCAATAATTCTTCTTCTTCCTCCTAAATGAATGGTCAGTAATCAATATCAATAATTCTTCTTCTTCCTCCTAAATGAATGGTCAGTAAGGCTGCAAAAAGAACTCGAGCTGCACATAAGAAATTCATGGAGACTATTGAACAACAAATCAAGGCGTTGAATGCTCAGATCCAGGAGCAAGCGGAAGCCACCGCTACTCAGCTCAGCTGCAAATGATACAACATCAGATGCATGACGTTGAAGTCGCTGACCAGCAGCGTATGGATTCGATTCACCATGTCCAGATCAGCTCTCAACAATCCTTAGAGGAGATGATTAGTAAGTCCTTCTCGACCATGCTCAAATTCATTCAACCAAACCACGCAAACACTTGTTCCTTCAAAACACCACCACCTAACTTAAACAAAGAACATCCCTTCTATATATATTCATACTGGCCTAAATCCTGAGAAAGGAATCCTAGGAAACCCTGGACGAATGAGAACCAAAGCAGACCTCCCTTCTTTCCCAAAATGCTACCAAAATGTGATCTACCCATTTTCGAAAGATAAAATTACAATAAAGGCAAGAAGTTAAAAAGGATCAGGGAATACTCCTGGCAAAGGAGCTTCAGGGACATTTTCAGAATCTTTGGATGGGAAAAGTTTTACCCAGAAATCAAAGTCAGCATCAGGATAAATCCACCTTAAGGTCCGAAGAAACACAACTTTGAACTTCAGCGATCGGCTAAGTCCTAATGTTTTACCTTCTTCGGTAACCTGAGCCAAGGTTGTGTTCATATGTTCCTTTAGATTTTTTATTGTTTGCGCGAAGGTAACTTCGACAATAAACTTCTCTGCCTCTAAGGATTCAAATTTTTTGCACAAAGCAACATTGGAACTTTGGGCTAACATCAATCCTTTGTTAGCCAGTTCAGCCTTATCTTTCTCTTGAGTAGCTTCAGATTTTGAGGTGGCCAAAGTAGTTTCCATTTTGCACATCTCTCTTTAAGAGCATAAATGTCAGCCGCAAACTTATTCCTTATTCTCACATGGTTATCTGCATTTTTTGTTAGCAAGTCATGATCAGTTTGTAAAGTTTGCAGATTTTTCACCTGTTTCTGAATTATCACGAATCACTTGTTCCAAATCTATGGCACTTTTGCTTGCTGCAGAGCATGTTTCTCTTGATGTTTTTCTTTGGCCACTGCAGCACGAACAATTTCAAATTTTTTGCTTCAGCCAGTTCACCTCTTACATTATCTAACTCTTTAAGAGTTTCAGTAGTAATAGAGGTCTGGTTAGCAATTTCCTCTTGTTGCTTATGGTACTTAGCAGCCAAATTTTGATATTGCTCAACCAGCAGAGTGGTAGCAGACAAGCCCTGAAAGCAAAAAAATGTAAGCAGAATTTGGGGAATAAATAAGTAAGATAAATGCAAGAGGGAAAACTTACAGCAACTTTGTGTTCTGGCGTTTCTCGAGCAGCTGCATACGCAGATAAATGTTCAAAGAACTCAGCATCGTTCGGCATCACTGATAGACAGGCAATGTCCTCTATGATGCTAGGGATATGCAAAGATGAGCGTTCCCCAAAGCACGAAGGATTAAAAAATGTTAAAAGAAAGGATGAAGGATTAAAAAATGTTAAAAGAAAGGATGAATGGTGCGAAATTAGATGTCATTAATACCTCCGGGCAATCATTTTTGGCGAAGGTCTCTAGCATCTCCAAGCTCACTTCGTCTGTGAATTGATTAACAGTCTCTAGGCTTACTCTGGGGGTGAAGTATTTTTTAACTTGATTTTCTTCGAGCTCTCTCCTCTTTGTAAGCTTTAAGTTTCTTTGTCACCGGCTCCTCTAAGTCCATTACTTCAATCTCATCAAAGTGGTAGCCTTCGGCAAAAGGGATTTGGGCCCTTCTAGCTTTTCCATACTCATCTCTTCTATTCGCATCATTTCTTCAGTGTTAGACACATTCCAATTAGAGTAGGAAGAAGCACTTTTTGCGCTAGTAGAAGGAATTTTTGAGCATTTGGCTTTGAGTTTGGTTTGCGCAGGCCTCTTTGAGTACATTGGTCCTCAATCAAGGTCTAGATGGTTCGGATAGCTTAGGGAGAAAAAGTAAAGGGAAGAGCTTGGGTATCTTCAGTGGTAATGATAAGTGCAATTCATACTTATCTATTAATGGAGAATAGACTCGAATTAGAACCAAAATGAACCAATTATTATCTATAAAGTCTTATAAATTGCCTTATCTGTGCAGGTTGTTCTCTGGTGCTTCTGCTTGTTCGCAAAGAGTCAAGAACGGTCAAACCAGGAGAGAGAAAGAGAGGTCACGTGAGGCACATTTGGAAATCAGAAATGTGGAGTTTCAAAGCTGATGTAATGAAATCTGAACAAATAGTTGTTGCATGTGTCCTTTGTGGCACATAGAAAGCTGAACTTTTATCTTTTTTAAGCAGTTTGTCTATGTGCTACATATGTTTTTTCCCAAAGACTGTTTGTCTTGTTTTGCAGGTTGTTCTGTTTCGTTAGAAGACTGTTCTCAATTGCTGACTTTTTCACTTGTTTTTTTTATTAGCTTTTCTTTATTATTTTCTGGTACTCTTTATATAACTCCTTGCTAAGAAGCTAGAGGATAAAACTTTTTAGCTATCTTTTAAGCTTAGGCTTTTGTATTTGCTGAATTTTAGTTAGATTCTTAGTGATCTAATACTTTAATCTGTTATCATTGCATGTTTTCTTCAAATATATTTTGTGTTTCGAGTATGAGTATGAGTGAGTAGTCACTCAACGGGCTGAAGCCAGTCTTACGCTGATGGATATAAGTGATTCCTCCCCTAATGTAAACGTAAATATCTTTTGATGATTGCTTTTTGGTTCCATAACTCATTATAGGTCTAGCTAGCCTATATGTTAGTCGAATAATTGCGAGGAGACTCGGGTTAAGAGATGGAAACACCATCTAGCACACATTGCTTAAGGTTGGAGACACAATTAACAATGTGCCAAGGGTTTTTACCTTAAAGTTAAAATGCTTTCTTGTTCTTAATGCTTATGTAAACACAAAGGAAACTAGTTTGCATGATTTTAAAGGATCTTTGGAAGATACGTTGGGTCTATGTGTATAATATCGTTCATTAATGAGGAGTTCGCTTGTTCACTAGCTGTCTAGCTACGCTTCTGGCCTGTTCTCTCTTATTTTGAATTATCCCAACTTTATCTTGCATGTTTATTAACTGTTCTGTTTTATTTAATTTCCTTTTATCTTGTGTTTAGTTTTAGTTATCCAAACTTTAACTTTAAGTCACCCAACTCACCGTTCTAAGAACTTGCTGTTTTATAAGAATATTTTTGGCTTTTAACCGTCTTATCCCCGTGGAGACGATAATATACTTTCCCTTTATTACTTGTTGGTAACTAATAGGGGAGGTGTTGAAGCAGTATTGGCAATGGAAGAAGTTCCGGCAGTGTTCAGTTGAATTTCTAGCGGTGAGATCAGTTGAGTTTCTACAGAAGCATGCATCTCTTCAGCCACAACTTGGCCAACTGAATGATTCATCATTGCTTGTTCGGCCTGCAAGAGCTACGATTTGATCACAAAGAGTAGACATTAGTCAGAATCACCTGCATCAAAGAAAATGAAAACATAAATTATAAGAATGAAAAGAAAGTCACCTTCTACAGAGGCAAATATTTTTTATCCTAGATATGTGATTCCTTTGGTTTTGTTGAAAAAGGTGGTGTATCCGCCAGTTCGGATCACTTATATCATATCCTGATACTTCCACTGAAGTGTGTATGCACCAATCCTTTTGGCTCCCACTTCTTCTTCAGGGCTTACCGCTCTATTGGGTTTCCAGGAGGACTTCAGAGTGGGAGTTTCATTTCATTTCGTGACAAAGGGAAATCCCCGAACGTAGGAATTTTTCAAATCGACTCTATTCAATTCCACTCAGAACCACTTCGGTTTAAATTATTTCACGCTTTGGACCTTCTCATTCAAGAAGGGTCATCTTCGATAAGAAAGCGCCCAATAAACCATGTCCTCGTTTGTCTTCTTTGTGGGACACTAGAAGTTCCGAAATAATGGTTCGGTCAATTCAACATTTAGGTATTCGCGAACTTTATTGAAATGAGAAGTTCAAGCCATGCATTCGGAGTAATTTGACAAGGGCACATGGCGAACTTATTCACAACAGCCACTACACCTTCGGGAAGAGGAAATCACATCTCCCATTCTAAATATTAAGTGAATATGCCTAGTTTCATTGAGGATGGGGGAAGATGAGCCCTCTCATTACTTTGAGGGAGGGAGATGGTCATTCTCCGGAGCCAAGCATGCTCCTCCTTAATTGATCTAAGGCATGTAACAGTTAGGGTTGATGGTTGATTGGGAACCATGTGATTCATCTTGTGAGGTTTCACAACTTTCTCAACATTAGCATGTTTTGATTGGAAAACTTTCTTCTGAGCGGTTTTTGAAGATTTGGGAGCCATTCGAATAAAGAAAATAAAGGAATTAAAAAAAGAAAAGAAAAGCAAAAGAACTTACAAGTCTACAAATGCAAGAGCAGAAAAACAGAAAAAGTTGAAAAATGCTTTTCTTTTGGAATTTATAGCAGAAGAAAGATGATGAAGCGTGTTTACTCTTTATTATTCTAGGGGTAATCAAAGCACTCCTTAATGATGAGATTTAAGGAAAACGGTTGTGTGTGGCATTAGGATGATGTCATTAATGTGAGACGTGACCAATGAGTGATGCTTCCATTAAAAAGAAGAAGCCCTAAAGGACTTTCTTGCGTCTTGGGGGGAACATCTGATACGGTAGCAAATATATGGGCCTGAAACGCTTAAACAATAATTTAAGGCCTGAATCTAGCATTTGGGCCTAAGTTCATTAAGCCCATAAGAGTTGAAGTGAGAAGGCTTAACATCGAAGAAAGCTTCTTTGGGAGCTGTCTAGGCGGACATGTGGACCAAGAACTGTCCCGGATCCCAAAGGCACGCTCACAGCTCCCACTTAATGAGAAACAATAAGAAAGATAGGGTCCGAACCCAATGAGGAGTTACTGATGCGCCCTCACCTACGTTAGAGATGAGAACTCACTAAGGGATAAGTGTACCCCGTCGTTATCAAGTAATAAATTTCTGGTTTAAGTCCAGGTTATCGTCCACAGGATTTATTTCTGCAAGTATCAAGCTACTCGGTCTCGGATGTTATCTAGGCTTATGGGGTTTTGAGTTGGTTTGTTTAAATTAATCTACTCCTAGGTTGAATTATGCTAATCCTAGCTAAGTTATCTAATTCTAACTGAGTTATTCTACGCCTAACTAAGTTACTCTACCCCTAATTGATCTTTTACCAATGCAATTAACTGAATGAACATGAAGGGATACGATGATAACAATGATAGAATGTTTAAGCAATTGAATTGAAACTAAGTCACTTGTGTCCAAGGCGATTAACCCGACCTATCCTCCTAAAGTCCCTAGTTCGTGATTCCCTTGTAAGGCCGAAACTAGCTCTAAGGCTCAGTAATTTGTGCTTAATCTTCTATAGGGTCGTCAATCCTATAGGCACTGACTAGGTCAGATTCAGCTCGCAATATGTGCCAACCTAATTTTGGGATTATCGAATGAGTTAAACCAATCATACAAAGCGTAAGACAAAGATTAAAACATCAAAACAATTGAATAAACAAAAACTATATTATATATCAAAGATGGAAATATTGTCACGAAGTTACAATAAACCTAGAATTCATAGCATGTATCAGAGGCTAGACAGAATATAAAAGAAGAAAAATCCCTTTCAGGGAACCTGTCTACCAATGCAGGCGTCTTTCTAGGATTTAAGGATGAAACTTGAGCAATCCTCGGTGAACGGAGCTTCGGAGGTGTCTTCAATGGAATTTTGAAGGATATGGAGGAGGTGGAGAGGATTTCTAAGGTGGAAAGCTAAGAAAATTACAAAGGAAAAAGATATCTAATTTACAATGGAAAAATCCTATTTATAGACGCGTCTCGGGCATCGTTTTGACCTATTTTCGTGTCCTTGTTGGTGTAGGAAGACGTGGGGCCGAACGTGGCTTCGTGGGGGCGGAATTGGTCTTTTTGACCAATTCCCGCAGGGCTGCTCGCCGAGCAGGGAAGGCTGCTCGGCGAGCAGGGAAGGCTGCTCGCCGAGCAGGCCTCTGGCGGCCTGCTCGGCGAGCAGAAATGGCCCACGGGGCCCTGCTCGCCGAGCGTTTTCGCCCGGAGCGTGCTCGAATCTCGCCGAGTGTCCTCTAAGTCCTTTTTCGTCCGAGGTCACACCTGCACACGCATAAAAACTCCGGAAAACATTAGTCCAAAAGCCAAATTGATCCGTCAATCGCCTATTTTGAGCAAACGCTTCGTTTGGTGCGACTTTTGACGGACCAATTAGCTTCAAAAGATAACGGAATTCTACTATGCATGCTATTTCGGCCGTATTTGCCTAAATTGATCATAAAACGAGCCTAAACGACGAAAAGTAAATAGAACGTTTCCAATTCCTAACTAACTCACACAAAAGCATTTAAATGCGAGAATTGCTCGCTTATTAACCAAATAACTCTAAAACCCGTCCTAAAACCGTACCCAAAGATAGGGGTTTTTGACCCCTATCAAACCTCCTCGCACTTAAAACTTTACTTGTCCCCAAGTAAACTAAAAACTAAACCCGCCATCACAAGCAAGCTAGAAAACCTCCCGGTTTGACTAGGTGCTTGACACAACTTCGAGCATCTGTAATTACATGCATTCGGAAATACAAAGTAGAGACACGATATCCAAAAGCCGCATTTCAATTATCATGGGTCATAGTTTTAAGCAAATGGACACATGTTCAATTAAACGAGTTTAAGGGGATCGCTAAGTAAAACACCTCACCATAGGTAGTTCACTCATTCACACAATTTTGGTGGCTAAAGTGTTTACTCTCGGCTTATGTTCTTGCTTAGGATTACGTTGATTTTGCACGTTCATCCGAGTTCCTCTACTATGCTATATGACTCCGATGATATCAAAAACAGCCTCTAATTGGGGTTGTAATGTGGTTAGAGGGTTAAAGGTACAACAAGGGTTAAAAGTTCTAGCGCTACAAAAACAAAGTTAAAATGGCTTTAGCAAATACGAAGTGACTGAGCTTTTTTATTCATCCCTTATTTTTTTTTTCTTTTGGGATGTTTTCTTGAGACGTTTTTGATTTTTAGGAACTGGGGAATGAAGTTTTTCCCCTTTTGTTCGTCTCTTTTCTTTTATTTTTCTGTTTCTGTTTTTCTCTTTTTCTTTTTGGGGTAGTGATGCTCATTCACTTCTTAGCCTTTTGGCTTGCTACTGAAATGCCATAAACAAAGGTAAAGCGCTAGAAGAAAGCAAAGGCTCAATTTCGAGCTTCGCAAAAACAAAGGTTAAATAGCGAACCAAGTTGTGGTTTGCAAAAAAAACGGGTTAGAACGAAAGAAAAATCTACAAACTACAAAAATATCGGCTCAAAGGGGCTTCCTAGAGTGGATGAAAAAGAAAAAATAAGGTAAAGAAAAGGATTAATTCTAATGAGGCTGATTCATCGTTTATCATCTCAAATCATTGCATGTAGGTTCAACACAGTATTAGGTGCAAAATCTGTAATCTTCCACAAGTCAAAGCATTCACACAAAAATGTCAAGAAAAAGAGCTTTTTGATGTTCGCTCTTAGGCTCAAATTCAGCTCACAATTCTTTGGGTTTCAATTTTGTGTTTACTAGTTTTCCCCAAACTCAAGTTTAATATCACATGCCTTCAATTCTTAAGTTATCTACCTAAGTAATGATTTTAGCATTTCTTCAAAAGTAGGGTCTAAATGCAAACTGTAGCTCATGCTTTTACAGATACAAGAGTTGTGTCCTACGCCTAAACTAGTTGTCATGCAATTATAGATTCGGTTCTCAGCCCTCAAAGACAAATAACGAAGTTTAGATTCGAAGGAGGTTCACGGTTTTAGGTCCTAAACATGCAAAAACATAAACAAAACCTAAAAAAACGCTAAACTAAACTAGACACGACGGAACAAAAATTTAAAATTTATACAATTTTTGTAAGTTTGTCTACCTCTCCTCCTCACACTAAAACATGCAATAAGTTCCAACATTGCATCACAAATCATGAAGCACGAGTGTAAAGAGTTAGGGTGGAGACGACAACTTACTGATCGGCCGGGGGTATGGCCAAGGCATGTTGTAGCGCTCGCAGTAGTCTGCTGCTACGTATTCAAGACCCGAAAGCCTTCGGTCCATGTTCTGCTCAAAGTTGGTGAACCGTTGGTCCATCTGCTGAACAGTGTTAAAGGTCCGTAGGTTAAGATCTCGCATTTCTGCCATCATAGTGTTGATGGCTTGGAACTGGGCCTCCGTCCCCGACGCTTGGTGTTCCCTTTGGTCTCCTGCTGTCACAGGTTCTTCTTCCTCAGGTTCTTCGTCCCTTTGCTGTTGTGGAACTCGTGCTCTTTTTCTTCCCCCTGTGCTAGAGCTTCCTCCTCCGGTTGGGTTCCTGTTTAAGACTTCTTGAAAAGTAGATTTCCCCAAAAACTTGGAGTTGAGCAAAGTGGGGTAAATAGCAATTTCGGGATTGTCCAAATTTTTGAATTGGCTCTCAAGTAGGTTGGTAACTAAGTGCCCAAGGCCTAGGGAACCGCGTTTTCTACTTGTTTGGCTTGAGAAGCCTTCAAATATGGTCTTGATATTGTCCACGTGTTTGTGGTTGGCCACGCACCATAGTATGAGCAATTCCGTCTTTGAGACTTTATTGCTCTCGTTTTTGCCCAATAAGTTGTGGGCCACAAATTTGTGAACAAGATTGAGAAGTGGGTCTAGGAAAGCGACTGGGCTAGCAGTCTGGGAGTTAAAGTCTGATATGCTTGTGAGTTATTCCCAAGCTATATCTTTTGTTATAGGCTTCTCAAAGTCTGAGATTGCCTCTGGGTCGTTATAAACTCCTATTAGGGCTGCTAGTGTGGTGCCATCGAGACGGTAGGGTTTACCGTTTAGTCTAAAAGAGTGTTTCCCACCGCCCAAGGGTAGCTCTTTTTTCCAAGTGGTCAAGAATTCCATGGTAAAGTTGTGATAAACTGGAGTCTGTTTGGTGGCTAGTCTATACCAGCCGTGGAATTTGAGGATTTCATTGAAATCCTTCTTTAAACCTATACTCGATAAATAAGTTTGATCAACAACTATGTGTGTGGCAAGGTCTTACTTGGAAAACCTATCGTACAATATTCCCTCACGTTCATCAATAACACCAAAGGGTGGATCATACTTAGCTTGGAGGCTTTCGTCGAACTCGACCTCAGATTCGGCTTCATTCTCGACGACGACCTTAGCTTTGTCTTTCCGTCCCATAGTTTCTGAGGAATAGACCAAAAATGGAAGAGTTAGAACATATTTACAAGTTTCAACATAAACCCCCAAACAACCATTCATAGGCAAAAATCATAGCTTTAGGAACTTAGGGACTAAATCATAAGTATTTGGTCCCTAAGTGTTTCACCCGAAATTCACAAATTCATGCAAAATTGGAGATACCCAATGACTAAAACATAAAAAGAATGCAATTCACAACTCCATTGATACGTTTCTAACTATAATTTGAATAGTTGAACTTTGAGCTAAAATGGGGATTTTACCCAAATTGAGTAATTTCTCCAAATATCCACAAATTGAGAATGGAAATCACACCCAAACTATAAATTAATCATCATGTCAACACAAATTGCAAGGAAATCAAGAATTTAAAAGCAAACAAGAGATTAATTTGAGAAAAGAGAGAGAAACCTAAAACTTAGGTTTTTCTTAAAACTAAAAAATTATCACCCTAAGCTAAAATCTAAGCCTAGAAACATGTTAGAAATCAAAAATAGGTAAAGATTCATACCTTAAATCTTGAATTCGGGTTAGAATGGTGGATTTGGGGGCTTAGGTTTTGGAGAAGCAAAAGGAGAAGAAGAAGGGAAGAAGAAAAGAATAGAATAAAAGAAAGAAGAGAGAAGGGAAGAAGAAGGTGGGGAAGGGGATGATGAGTCACCCCCTTTTTCTTTTTCTTTCTTCCTTTTTTCTTTTATTTTATATTTCTTCTTCCTTTCTTTTTCTCTTTTTTTTTGGTTCGGGATTTCAAAATCCCGAACAGCCCGTGTCGGCCGAGCCGGCTGACTCGGCCGGCCAGCCCGACGAGCTGGGCAGTGCCTAACTCGCTCGAGTTGGGCGAAATTTTTTTTTTAAGTGCGGGGGAACAAAGTTTGACAGTGCAAATAAACAACGAGATTAAAATTCAATAATCAATAAAGGAAAAAAAAACAAAAAGAAAAGGGAATGCATAATGGAATTGTTCAAACTTTGAATTAAAAACCGAGGAGAACCCGATTTCTCCCCCGTACTCAATCCTTTCTCAGGATCTTTGGATTCTTCTCCGTTGTGCTCGGGAGAGAACCCTGTGGCCTTTCCTGCCTGTCCCTATTAATCTGAGCTACCTGATTGCTCAAATCCTTGCAGAAGGCTTCGTTGTTGGCAAGCCTAGCCGAGATCTCCTTCAAAAGAGTGATCACTTCGTCAGATTCCTTAGGGTGTTGCACTGGCCCTTGATTTTGCTGTTGGTATGGGGGCATGCCAAGCCCCTGCTCTCTATGCTCTTGAACAAATCCGCTAGGAGGTCGGAGCACATTTTGATTTGAATTCCCGTAAGAGAGGTTCGGGTGCTGAGGCCTCCTGTAGTTGCCATTGTTGTTGTTGTTGTAGGAGTTGTAGTTGTTGGGGTTGGAGTTGGAGTTGTTATAGTTCTGATTGTATCTCGGCTGCCCCCCAACATAGTTGACCATCTCCACCCCATCTCCAGCGAAAGGGCTACCTGCTTGACAATCCTTTCCATTGTGGTCGCCGCCACAGTGCACGCAGGTGGGAGGTCGGCTGAGCGTAGCCAACAGTACGTCCATTTTCCTACTCAAATCCGCAACAACCGGATTCTGTTCTTGTTCTTCCACAGCAAATACCCGCTGCCTTGTGGGGCCGGTGAGCTTCTGTTCTTGCCACTGCACACTCTTCCTGGCCAGCTCATTAATTATGTCATATGCCTCTGTTGCTGTCTTTCTAAACAAATCTCCACCCGCTGCGGAGTCCACAATGGCTCTGTTGGTGGGTGTTAGTCCGTGATAGAAGACGCTCACTAACTGATGCTTGAGTATGTCATGATGAGGGCACATGCGCAGCATTTTCCTGAATCGAGTCCAAGATGTGTGGAGCGCCTCATGCTCGGGTTGGTGGAAGGATGTGATCTCACCCCTGAGCATTGCTGTCTTCGAGGGAGGAAAGTAGTAGGACAAGAATTCCTTCTCCAACCCTGCCCATGTCATGATTGAACCGGGCTCCAGTGTTCTCAGCCATTCCAAAGCTTGCCCCGTCAGAGAGAATGGGAACAGTTTCAGTCTAGCAGCATCTTGGGGGACCCCATTGGTCCTTGCAGTGTCTGCGCACATTAGGAAGCGATCCAGATGATCATTCGGGCTCTCGTGTGCTTCTCCTCCAAACAGTCCGGTCTGTTGGATCAAGTGAATTATACCAGACTTGATTTCGTATGTGTTTGCCGGAATGTTTGGAGCAGCAATGCCTGACAGATGCTGATGTCGGTGCGGTGCCAGGATCTCACTCATCAGACGAGTGTCGTTTTCTGGTCCGGTGTTCTTAGGGTTCCGCTCATTGTTCCATTCATTGTCAGTCATCTTGATAGGCTCGATGATCTCGTCTTGCTTCAGCTTTTCGATCTGTTTGCTCCTGCGAAGAGTACGTTCAAGTTCAGGGTTAAGAGGGACAACCGGTATTTTCGCTGATCTCGTAGGCATACGCTGAGAAAAGATAAATACAGAAATAAATGAAAGCTGAAGGGAAATCATACAAATCATACAGTTTTGTACAAGTATAAGAACAGTATAAATAAACACATACAGACATGTATAGATGAAATTAATAACTATATGTTCGTACAAACGAATATAAACAAGCGTAAGTATTAACAAGGATGGTTATCATAAATGAGTATATATAAATATGTGTATATAAACAAGTATAAACGGTATAGATACGTAATAAAAAGAATCATGATTATAAACAAGTATATATGATATTAACAAAGAATATATTCACAAAGAATGCCTAAACTAACAAGTCGACCTTTGGTTCGATATTGCAGAGGAAATAAATCCCTGGCAACGGCGCCAAAAACTTGATGCGCCCTCACCTACGTTAGAGATGAGAACTCACTAAGGGATAAGTGTACCCCGTCGTTATCAAGTAATAAATTTCTGGTTTAAGTCCAGGTTATCGTCCACAGGATTTATTTCTGCAAGTATCAAGCTACTCGGTCTCGGATGTTATCTAGGCTTAGGGGGTTTTGAGTTGGTTTGTTTAAATTAATCTACTCCTAGGTTGAATTATGCTAATCCTAGCTAAGTTATCTAATTCTAACTGAGTTATTCTACCCCTAACTAAGTTACTCTACCCCTAATTGATCTTTTACCAATGCAATTAACTGAACGAACATGAAGGGATACGATGATAACAATGATAGAATGTTTAAGCAATTGAATTGAAACTAAGTCACTTGTGTCCAAGGCGATTAACCCGACCTATCCTCCTAAAGTCCCTAGTTCGTGATTCCCTTGTAAGGCCAAAACTAGCTCTAAGGCTCAGTAATTTGGGCTTAATCTTCTATAGGGTCGTCAATCCTATAGGCACTGACTAGGTCAGATTCAGCTCGCAATATGTGCCAACCTAATTTTGGGATTATCGAATGAGTTAAACCAATCAGACAAAGCGTAAGACAAAGATTAAAACATCAAAACAATTGAATAAACAAAAACTATATTATATATCAAAGATGGAAATATTGCCACGAAGTTACAATAAACCTAGAATTCATAGCATGTATCAGAGGCTAGACAGAATATAAAAGAAGAAAAATCCCTTTCAGGGAACCTGTCTACCAATGCAGGCGTCTTTCTAGGATTTAAGGATGAAACTTGAGCAATCCTCGGTGAACGGAGCTTCGGAGGTGTCTTCAATGGAATTTTGAAGGATATGGAGGAGGTGGAGAGGATTTCTAAGGTGGAAAGCTAAGAAAATTACAAAGGAAAAAGATATCTAATTTACAATGGAAAAATCCTATTTATAGACGCGTCTCGGGCATCATTTTGACCTATTTTCGTGTCCTTGTTGGTGTAGGAAGACGTGGGGCCGAACGTGGCTTCGTGGGAGCGGAATTGGTCTTTTTGACCAATTCCCGCAGGGCTGCTCGCCGAGCAGGGAAGGCTGCTCGGCGAGCAGAAATGGCCCACGGGGCCCTGCTCGCCGAGCGTTTTCGCCCGGAGCGTGCTCGAATCTCACCGAGTGTCCTCTAAGTCATTTTTCGTCCGAGGTCACACCTGCACACGCATAAAAACTCCGGAAAACATTAGTCCAAAAGCCAAATTGATCCGTCAATCGCCTATTTTGAGCAAACGCTTCGTTTGGTGCGACTTTTGACGGACCAATTAGCTTCAAAAGATAACGGAATTCTACTATGCATGCTATTTCGGCCGTATTTGCCTAAATTGATCATAAAACGAGCCTAAACGACGAAAAGTAAATAGAACGTTTCCAATTCCTAACTAACTCACACAAAAGCATTTAAATGCGAGAATTGCTCGCTTATTAACAAAATAACTCTAAAACCCGTCCTAAAACCGTACCCAAAGATAGAGGTTTTTGACCCCTATCAGTTACCACGTGTAAAGCACACAAACTCTAGGTAAGTAACTGAATTGCCTATAAATAGCTTGGGAATCATAGATCAAGTACGTCATTCTCAATATTATCTCTCATATTCAATTGCTTTCAAGCTTATTTTGTACTTTCTCAAGTACTATTCTGACTTAGCATCAAAGAGGGTTTATTATCGTCGTAATTTATAGCATTTTTAGTATTTAATTACTAGTTATTTTGTACCATTTTAATAAATTTTAATATGGTTTTTGTATATTTTCTTTATTTTATGTATTTAAGCCACTTTGTGTGTTTTTTAGGCACTTTCGCAAGGTTTTCGGCACAAATAACCAAGTTGGGGCTTAAGGCGACAACTCGGGAGTAAAAGGAACCAGAAAAAGGAGTTTTAGTGACATTAGCATACATTTCATCGCGGATGGGTGCTGTAAAATAAAAGTCCAATTGTTCACACTATGACAGATTTGACACATTTTCGTATTTTCAACGTATCTCCCTCATACGGACTCGGATTAAGGCGATTCAAAATGAGTTGGAAAGCTAAGAGAAAGATGAACAAGTAACTAATAATAACTTCTCCAAATTCTAAGGGTATCAGGCCCAGAAAATTATCCAAAGTTGATGAACATGTTTATGATTCCTTTCACACCTTTACACATTTCAACTCCTAAATTGTCAAAGTCTTCCACCATCCTCTCTTTAAGGCTAAATTCATAAGATTAGAGAGTGGGAGGTCATAAAGAGACTTGGTCTTTGGAATTATGTGTGCCATTTTACTATAAAATAAGGCATTGGGAGCCATTTGAAGACACGCCAAGCTTAGCCTTAATTCTCTCCCCCCCCCCCCCTCCCTCTATGTTAGTTGTTGATTCTTCTCTTCAAGAATCATTTGTATTTTTTTTGTAAGTGTTATTATTGTGCTCAAGTTGTTGTTTGTGCAAGAGTTCATCCAATAAAAGTAAGTTTAAAGTTACTGAAGAAGTTCGTTCGGCAATCGTCATTACGGTTTCTTCTAAACTTCAATCTCTTTTATTACTATGAACTCCATTATCTATCTTTCTTTGGTGTGTTTTAATCTAATCATGGGCTAAAACCCCCTTAACTAAAGCTAAAAGCGGATCTTAACCATAATTATGTGGTAATTACGTTTAACCTATTTAAGTTATCTTTTTCCTTTTTAAAAACTAACTTGTGATTCTTAATGCTTGTAGGAGATGAACCAACTCTCTACTTGAATATAATTAATCGTTTATATTAACCGTGATTAAATTGATTAATCGAAATTCATAAGTTGGACTTAATGACTATTTAGTGTGGCTTATTGGTTTTCCAAGGTTTTTCATGAATCTTAAGCCGGACCAAGGGAAGGTAATAAATCGAAGGTTTGGAACTAAGAAAACTTAATGCTTCTTTGGATTAATTATTTGAGCCGAACCAAGGAAAATAATTAATCGAAAGTTTAGAACTAATTACTCGAGCAGTTTTTCTTGAATCTTAAGTAATCACTTTAGCCGGACCAAGGTAAAGTAGGTTAAAAAGGTTTAGATTAATAAAACTTAATGCTTCTCTAGATTAATTACTTAAACCGGACCAAGAGTAATTAACCGAGAGTTTAGAGTCAATCTCGAGAATCTATTAGTTAATAAGAAAAATCGTCATCTTAGAAAGAATAAAACAACTTAAAAGGGGTTAAGTGTTATTACCAAGTAAAGAGGTTAAGTGAAGCTAGAAGTCTTAGTCTCTTGCCAAGGGGAACTTGCTGGCCAACATGGAGCACGGTGCCATCCTCTTTGCTATTACTTGTCACCAAATCTGGAAGTGGAGGAATGAAGAATTATTTGCGGGTAAGGCTGTCCTTATTCCTGATTTACTATTTTTCTTCTCGAAGAAGCTCTTTGTTATTACTAAAAGCTTTGAAAGAGATTCCCTTGTTCGCCCCTCCCCGGATAAAGAGATCCTGCTAGTTGGCTGGAGTAAGCCTAGAGAAGGGTTTGCTAAGTTGAATACTGATGGCTCCTGCCTTAGCAATGGCAGAATTGCTGCTGGAGGAGTTCTTCGGGATGCTGGTGGCAATTGGATGGCGGGGTTTACCCATAACTTGGGGACGGGCTCCTCCTTTTCTGCGGAGCTCTGGGGTATCTTGTCAGGTATTAAACTCGCCATTCGCATGGGTGTTAAAAAGCTCTCGGTGGAATCTGATAATCTGGAGGCTATTAACAGGATTTCAGATAGCCAGGCTGTTTGTCTGAAGAGCCAGAATCTCATCAAAGCTATTTTGAGGCTTCGTCCTGCCTTTGAGTATCTTAATTTCTCCCATATTTTTAGGGAGCAAAACCGCGTGGCGGATCGCTTAGCAGCTGCTGGGCATGGGAGAATGTTAGGTGTTTCTACCCTATCTGTTCCTCCTTCTTTTCTTTTGCCTTCTCTCCTAGAGGATAGGATTGGAGTCAGCCTTCCTAGACTGATCCCGGTGTAGGTTTTTTGTTGGTTTTGTTTTTTTCCTTTCCTTTCTTACCAAAAAAAAAAGAAGTCTTAGTCTCTTTCATTATAAGTAATCTCTCACTTAATTTGTGTAATTTTCATTTCATTTCTTGTTTAAGTCTTAGCTTGGTTGTCCAACAAACTCTACATTTCGGTTGTTTAAATAATAGATAGTAAGCAAAGAGATTAGTACTTATAATCACCATCCTCGTGGGAACGATACTCTACTTTCACTTTATTACTTGATACACGACTAAGGTACAATTGCCTTCACATGCACGTATAGGGTTCACTGGACACCGACCCTCTTTTCTGATTGTTTGTTGTCATTTCAGATCACCAGAGACAGTTAAGCAAAGTTCAGTAACAAAGACATCGGGTTATAATGGGTTGCATGAGTTTTTTAAATTGGTTGAATGGGTTGGGTTATTGTGGGTTGGATCGGTTATTATATATTATAAATTTATTTATTATGGATTGTAATACATAACAATTCAAGTCTATATTTTTTTATTGAGCTGGTTTTGTGTGTGTGTGTGTGTGTTTCTCTCTTATATTTTAGTGATTACATGTTTTACCTTAACATTTTTTTTTATAAATTTCTTTTAATTGAACTCATTTATTTTTGTATAATAATAATAATAATAATAATAATAAGTAAACCTCAAAGTCATAGTTAAAGTGGAGTAAATTATATTAATGGTACCTGAACTTTATCTCAATTCATATTTGGTACCTAGATTTCATTTTGTCCTAAAAATATACCTTAAGTAATGGTAAAAAGACAATTTAATACGTTTAGTCAATCACTAACTGGTCAATGCGAGGTTTAACCATTTTTAATTAAAATTTTGACTAAATTTTCTCTCTTAAATTTTATGTCTCTTCTTCTATTTTTTTTTTGTCTCTCTTTGATTCGCATTCTTTCTCTTTGAAGTCATCGCACATCTAATGTCATGGTTCTCAAGACTAAGAGTCTGTTTGTTTTACCTACTATTTGTTATTAATGTTTGTTGTTTGCTATTACGGTCTGTTGTTTGCTGTTAGAAAAAACTGATTTTCCAAAAAACAGGGATTCCCTATTTTTGTAAAAGACTAATTTTCAGATGTAAAAGGTAAATAGGAGGTGACTAACTAAACACTTAAAACTCTCCATTTTGAAGTGAAAAGAAAAATAGGAGCATGAAAAGGAGCAATCAAACACTCCCTAAACTTTGCCGCTTTAGCGGTGCGGAGATTTATCCTGGAAATGGCGATTCATTTCACTAGAAAGAATAAAAATCTTCACAGAAATCATGAATTTAGATTTTTTCAATTGGAAGAGAGAAAGAGAGATCTTTTTTGGCAGTGAGTGTTGTGTTAGGTACGTTTTTTTATATCATTACCCACAAGCTCAATCTCACCTCGGTATTATTCCCTCTTTGAATGTTGCTGCTGGTTTGTTCGATTTATTTTTTGTTCAGTCCTAGATTGGATTTTTATCCAAATAGGGCATTCAAGTTGCTCCTTTTACCAAACAGGAGAACACTGTTATCTAAACATGGATGGTTGCTTGCTACCGCCTCGGATTTAGCAGTACTTGCTGCTTTTTTTTTTAATATTACTAGGAAATGATTTTCTATTTCTGTCTATCTTATTTACTTTCGATTTTTCTAGAAGGATTTGGCTCGTATTTACTTGCAATGGACAACAGAACTTATGCATTAATTGGTCCTGGTTACTTCGGAAATAGAGAAGGTGATGTTTTTAACTCATGGTTAGATTAGATGATTGGGTTTTTTTTTGTCAATTTCCTTGGATTTTTTAGTCTTGTTCCCCTTCGTAAGGTAGATAAACCGTTTGCTCTTTTCTTTTACCATTAAAAGTTTTGGGTAGATGAATTTAAACTTTTAGTTTGTCTTATTCTTACATCTTTTGTTGGATTGAAATTGCAGGTTATGGTGATGGAATATAAGCTTACATATCCTAATGGGACAACTAGAGAAAAGGAAAATTTAAGATAGAGAGAGAAAGAAAATGGTAGGAAATAGAAAAGAAAATGGAAGAGAGAAAGGGAGAATAGATGAGATTGAGAGAAAATCTTTGAGAGTCATAAACAATTTGGTCAAACTTGCGTTGCTGACCAGTCAAATGTAAATGTCCAATTACCATTACTTTATATATATATGGGTGAGATCCAGTGTGACAATGGGTTAGAGTGTGACAAGGAGTTTATTGTGTTACATAACAAAACTACGTAGTTTTGATGATAATTGAAAAGGGCAATGTGACAAATTTGTAAATAAAATGAAAGAGATGATAGAAAAAATTGTTTTATTTCTTTTCTTTAAAATACATCTTCCTGACATTTCTAACCTCGTTTTTCGAAAATTTTTATATTATTAGACTCATCTAAATTAGACGGTCATTTTAAGATCCCTGAAGCTCAAGTAAAAAAAAAATCCGGTGAACGGAATCCGGGTAGGCGTTTTTTGGAGAAAAACAAAGTGTCCAGAAAATTCTCAAAAAAATTCAAAAAATGTAAAACATTATTCTGAGAAACTTTAATTCTTAGAACAAAGCGAGATTTCTTACGGTTTAGTCCCAATAAAACTTGTTCCTTAATTTTATCCATTTTACATGCTTTAACAATTTGTTGGGTCAAAACCGTAAGGAATATCATTTTGAGCCAAGAATTAAAGTTTCTTAAAATGATGTTTTACATGTTTTGAAATTTTTTGATAATTTTCTAGATACGTTTTTTGACATACTTACATTGTTCCGACAGTGTACGAAATTGTTCCAAATCAGTGTACCGTTTGTTCCAACATAATACTTATATTGTTCCAACAGAATAAATCATCGTACCAATTTTTTCAACAAAATAGTTCTATTATTCCAGCGTAATACTTATATTGTTCCAACATAATAAATCAGTTTATCAATTGTTTCAAATCAATTTTATTATCTATGTCTTCAATTTCATTTTTGTTTCTTAGTATTTAATATAGTATCTTCAAATTTATATTAGTTATATTATTTAGAAAAAAATTCCAATTCTTATATTCTTTCAACAGAATAATTATATTATTCCAACAGAATACTTATATTGTTTTAACAGAATTGTTATATTGTTACAACAAAATATTGCAACACATAATGCTGAAAGGTAAGACAAAAAAGTGCTCAGAAAATTATCAAAAAATTCTAAAATATGTAAAACATCATTTTAAGAATTTTAATTCTTGGCTCATAACGATATTTCTTACGGTTTTGACCCAATAAATTGTTGAAGCGTGTAAAATGGATAAAATTAAGGAAATTATTTTATTGGGACTAAACCGTAAGAAATCCTGCTTCGACCCAAGAATTAAAGTTTATCAAAATAATATTTTACATTTTTTGAGAATTTTCTGTGTACTTTCTGTTTTCTCACCGGAAAACGCCCACCTAATCGCTGGATTCCATTGATTTGGGACTAAACCGTAAGGAATCTTACTTTGAGTCAAGAATTAAAGTTTCTCAGAATGATGTTTTACATTTTCTGGGCATTTTTTCTTACAGAAAAACAAATTGCCGGATTCTATTCACCGGAATTTTTTTTTTTTACCTGAGCTTCTGGGATCTTAAAATGACCGTCTAATTAAGACGAGTCCAAGGGTATAAAAGTTTTTGAAAAACAAGGTTAGAAAAGTCGGGAAAATGCATTTTAAAGAAAAGAAATAAAACAATTTTCTCTTTCCTTTTATTTACAAATTTGCCACGTTTTCGTGGTTAATTACAAAATTGGTCCTTGTCACACAATAAGGTTTGTCACACCATAGGTATCAAAGTGTAAATTGAGTTAAAGTTCAGGTACCATTTGCGTAATTTATCCAGTTAAAGTGTAATAAATCAATATATGAATATCAAAAATACAGATCGACATATGATAATATAATCAAAATACATAAAAAAATATATATAAAAAAATCAATGTCAAATCAACCAACCATTGACGAATCTCGTTTCATGACCACATGTGATCATACCTTTTCCAACTCTGAAAATTAATTAAAATCAAAATTAATTAATGACTAAAACAAAAACAACGATGAAAAATGAAAAATAAAGAATATGGGATAAATTATTACCTATCTCGAGCTCTTCATATTTTTCTACTTCATTCATTGCATGACGAATGTTAATGGGGTCGATTCTTTTCATAACTAATTTTGACCTCATATAAGAGATTACATAACTGTTGGAGAAAGAGAAGCTCCGAAAAGTCAAGTATTCGACCCAATGTGATAAAAGCTGAATCTGAAGCAATGGTATAGACTTGGATAGTTAGCACATCTCTAGCTAATTGTGAGAGAATTGGAAACGTAATAAAACTTTTCTTCCACCAATCTAAGATATCAAAATGATCACTTAGAGCTTCATTTTTTTTCCTGACAAGTACCTCACCAACTCTGATTTTTTTTTTCCGCACTTTCTTCCTTCACTAAGTGCCTAAAAATGGATTAATATTTCTCCACTATCTTCAAATTCATCAGCGCCTATATCCTCATTATTTTGACCCAAACAAGAATATCCCTCACTAATAGATATTGGATTTCGCCATGATAATCATTATACAAACGAGTTAGTTTTTTCCACCTTTTCAACCATCTCTCTTGAATTCTCTTCTCTATAACTCTTCTCAAGACAAAACTTTACATATCTTATCTTGCAGAGGATCCAAACAATACCAATATATAATAAAAAGTTCAAATTATCCTTATTTTTCCAATACTTTCAAATTTCAGTTTCTACTAACAATCATATCACTCAAAAGTCTATTTTCACTAATAATAGACCTATGAAGCACAATTTATACAGACATAATCTCATGAATTTTTTTTATTTGAAGTCACAAACAATGATTACGTTACAAAATAACTTTAAAAACACTTGATGAAATATCTAGCATTTTTCCAATCATAAACATTTAGAGGCCTATGAGGCCCACTAACTCTCTCTCTCATTTCTCAAATTGCTTAAGATATCTGAGATCTTCCACTTCTAACTTCACAAAAGCTTTTTCAAACTTTTTAGTGGTCTCTAAAAATTTTGTAAGTCGAATTCCTTTCAATATCTAAGCAAGGTTTTTAGTTTCAATTTTTTGATTTCTCAAGACACCTCTTCAAAGACTGTAATCCAGAAGATATGACCTTACATACTTTTGTATTTGTCCTTTGTATATAATAAGGGGAAGGTTAGGTATTTCCGTTATGTTGAGAAAGTTTTAGGGTTAAAAAGTGAAATTAGGGTGTGAATTGGAATAGAATCACATGGCATTTGTCTGTATATTTCACTATTTTTCATATTAAATTTAAAAAGTAATTTATATTTCTGTTTCCAATTGCAATTTTGAGAGGCACAGTATATTGAGAAAATTAACTATTAATTTAAAACGATTAAATAAAAAATGAGAATTGTTGTGAAGTCCTAATTAATAAAGGATTATTTTTGTAATTTGTAATAATGAATAATTATTTGTGTAATATGTAAAAAATATATATATATATATAAAATAAATAAATAAAAAGATGTGAACATTGACCACCGAATTTGGTGGTGGTCAATGATCAATTAATTGTGCCAGCACAAGTTGCTGGCACAATTAATTGTATGCAAGGCTTATAAAAAACAAAGGATGCTCCATTTCTTTTTTGAGGAGAAGAGATTAGTGATATTTGAGAGAGTGATTTAATTTTTGAGGGTAGTTTAATTATTTTGGGGAGAGATAAAAATAATAAAGATAATTATTTCGGGTCTTTTCGGGAAACACTGAGTGTACTATTTTTATTTTTATCTCATTGTAACTCTAGAAAGTTTCTAGAGAGTACCTCTTGTAACTCATAAATTCAATAAAATTATTTTATCGCTCCGTTAAATTGTCGTAATCCTGGAAAATTCCCAACACAGTAAAAAGGATCCTACAAATTTCAATTTTTATTCATCGGACCTTTCTACCTCACACTTCCAACTTCTCAAAGCTTACTCGTTTCTTTTCTTCAGATCTTCCTCAGGCTTTTCAGGTGTGTTTCGTGTTTCGTGTCTCAATTCTATATTTTATTTCTGTCTTACTTTATGGCAGCAAGCAACTCTATAGAACCCTTTTCTCATCTCTGCACGTTTTCCTTTGTAACTGTTATGATCTGATCTTCAGCTTTTGGGATTCTATTTAATGTTATTCTCAGTGTGAATCTAGTTTAGCTTGGAGTTCTTTTAGTAGTTATGCTGTTATAGACAATAGTCACAATATCATGATTCTTGTTGACTACCTGAATTATGTTTGTCTCAAGCTTTTCGGTTGTTTTCTATCTCTTTCCTTGATCAATTTTTTTATTTCCCACCATCTGGGCTTGAATTTCCAACCAAGACAATAAGCATCTCATACCCTGATTTTGGGGGATTGAAATGCTAATTCTGGGACTCTACTAGCACAGCAGGAAAGAAAATTAGTGGAGCAAGTTTGAAATCTGAGGTCAATCTTGATTGTTGACCAATCAAAAGAGTTCAGTTTGGGAATTGGTTTTTGTTCATTCTTTATCCATGGGGGATTGTGGCTATGTGATTCCTGAACTGGAACGAGAAGAAGACTTGATTGCTGCTGCAAAACACATAAGTATAATCCATGAAAACGTGAACGAGGTTGAGGGAATAACTGAGATTGAAAAGCAGCTAAATGTTGTTCAGGAGAAGATTATGAGTTGGGAAACGGATCAGTCTATGATTTGGGATTCAAGTCTTGATGAAGCTACTCAATATCTAAATGCAGCTGATGAAGCAAGAAAGTTTGTGGAAAAATTGGAGGCATTGTCTTCGAATAATAAGGATTGCAGGGAAAAGGAACTGTTGCAGAGGTCTCATGACATCCTTCAAATTGCAATGACAAGGCTTGAGGAAGAGTTTAAGCACATTCTTCTCCGAAACAGACAACCTTTTGAGCCAGAACGGGTGTCTTTCCGTTCTAGTGCAGAGGATACTATAGATTTCAGCTCAGTAATCTCTCTTGGGGATAACTCGGTTGAGAAATCAATTAATAGAGATAGTGTTAGCAGAAATTCAGAGGAATTCATCATTGATTTGGTTCATCCAGAAGTAATTTCTGATCTTAGATGCATTGCAAATTTAATGTTCATCTCCAAGTACGGCCACGAATGCTCTCAGGCCTATATTAGTGTGAGAAGAGATGCCTTGGATGAGTGTCTCTTTATCCTTGAAATGGAGAAACTGAGCATTGAGGATGTGCTGAAATTGGAATGGAGAAGCTTGAATTCCAAGATCAAAAGGTGGGTAAGAGCTATGAAGATGTTCGTGCGGGTGTATCTTGCTAGCGAGAAATATCTCATCGAACAAATTTTTGGAGACCTTGGAACAGTTAATCTGGTTTGTTTTGCTGAGGCTTTAAAGGGTTCAATTTTACAGCTATTGATTTTTGGCGATGCTATATCTATGGGACCTCACAAACCAGAGAAGCTATTTCCTATTTTTGATATGTATGAGGTTCTTGCAGATCTTTTTCCAGATATAGACTCTTTATACTCGGATGATGCTGGGTTTTGTGTTAGAACTGACTGTCGTGAGGTTCTAAAGCGATTGGGGGACTCTGTTAAGACTGCATTTAGGGGCGGGCGCAGGATAAAGTTACGGGGCGGGGGAAAAACTTTAACAATTTTCCTGGGCTGGCTTGATAGGGCTTCTGGGGATTTTGACGGGGGCCAAAATCCTTCCCCCATAAGCCATGCTGTCGGTCCGCCCCTGACTGCATTCCACGAATTCGAGATGTCCATCGCAACAAGTGTGTCGTTAAATCCTTTCCCGGGAGGTGGAATTCACCATCTGACTCGGTATGTCATGAACTATATCAACACACTTGCAGACTATCGCGAGACCCTTAATTTTCTACTCAGGGATGAAAATGGAGAGGATCCTGTTTTGTTGTCCCCGGACATGAGTCCACCTACAGAAGAAGAAAACAGAAATGATGTTTCCCCAATCGCTCGCCACTTTCGATCAGTTGCTTCGATTCTGAAGTGCAACCTTGATGATAAGGCCAAGTTATACAAAGATCCTTCCTTGCAGAGCATTTTTTTGATGAACAACATACATTATATGACTCAAAAGATAAAGAATTCGGTGCTTAGGCATATATTTGGGGATGACTGGATACGAAAGCACAACCGGAAACTCCAACAGCACGCAATGAACTATGAAAGAGCTACTTGGAGTTCAGTTCTAGCTCCGTTGAAGGTTGACGGAAATCACAACTCGGATTCTGTCTGGAAATCCTCTCTCAAGAAGAGGTTTCGAAACTTTAACCTTGATTTCGAGGAGGTTTATCGGACTCAGACAGCATGGATAATACCTGACCAGCAGCTTCGGGAAGAGTTGCAGATATTGTCTGTTAAGGTGATCCAGGCGTATCGAGCATTCGTTGGAAGATATAACTATTTCATAAGTGAAGAGCATATAAAACACAGTGCAGATGATTTAGAGATGTTTTTGGATGATCTGTTCCAGGGTTGTCAAAAATCATTGCAGAATCCTCACAGGAGATGATAAAATAGGTTGTATTGAAATATTTTTACAGCAGAAACTCTTCTGCTATTGTAATCTTATAATAATAAAACTCTTCTGCTAATAAAATAACATAGGTGTTTAATGAGCGAGAATGAATTTCCAGAGAAAGGTCTGAAAACAGTAATTTTGGAAAATAAAAAAAAAATGATTATATAGTAAATATTATTCTAAACAATTTTAATTGTTAACTATTTATATTTTGAGGTTGTAATAGTCGAAAGCA
Organism: Euphorbia lathyris; assembly: GCF_963576675.1. Taxonomy (NCBI): domain Eukaryota; kingdom Viridiplantae; phylum Streptophyta; class Magnoliopsida; order Malpighiales; family Euphorbiaceae; genus Euphorbia; species Euphorbia lathyris. Next base: position 98,217,145 of record NC_088910.1, read on the forward strand.
TCATTTAAAGTTTAGTAAAAAAATAAAGATATTTGCTTTACCTTTTAAAACATGGGATAATTAAAACATGGGATAATTACTAATCTGACTCAATTAAGGATCACAATTTACATATCTAACCCACCTTACCTCAAAGTTACCAAATTAGACACTTTCACTTATTTTGGACAAAACTAACCTTAGTTCTATTTGATGAATCGATCGATCTTCTTCTTCTTCTTCTTCCTCCTCCGCTTCATCCGCTTCTTGTTCTTCTTCTTCTTCTTGTTCTTCTTCTTCTTCGTTTCAACTTCTTCATCTTCTTCAATTTCTTATACCAATCGTTAACGATTTTTGAGATTTTTGACATATTATGTTCAATTTCCCGTACAAATGGTATATTTTTTGCTTATACGCTTGCTTTTCTCATTGGTTTTGCCTCTTTCTTCATCTTTAATGGTATCGTTTCAATTTCCTCTATTTTTCATAATTTTATTTTCATTTTCGTCCATTGTTGTCGCATTTGTGACAAGAACTGTCGCATTTCGTCGCAAATGCGACAAGAACTGTCGCATTTGTTAATGCGACAACTCTTGTCGCATTTACGACGAAATGCGACAGTTCTTGTCGCATTTGCGACGAAATGCGACAGTTCTTGTCGCATTTGCGACGAAATGCGACAATTTCGTCAAATGCGACAGCAATGGAGGAAAATGGAAAAAATTATGGAAAAATAGAGGAAATTGAAACGATACCATTACAGATGATGAAAGAGGGAAAACCAACGAGAAAAGCAAGCGTATAAGCAAAAAATATACCATTTGTACGGGAAATTGAACATAATATGTCAAAAATCTCAAAAATCGCTAACGATTTATATCAGAAATTGAAGAAGATGAACTGAAGAAGAAGTTGAAACAGAGAAGAAGAAGAAGAACAAGAAGAAGAAGAAGAAGAAGCGGATGAAGCGGAGGAGAAGGAGGAGGAGGAAGAAGAAGAAGATCGATTCATCAAATAGAACTAAGGTTAGTTTTGTCCAAAATGGATGAAAATGTCTAATTTGGTAACTTTGAGGCAAGGTGGGTTAGATATGTAAATTGGGGTCCTTTATTGGGTCAAATTAGTAATTATCCCTTAAAACATTGTGTTTGGACCAATTAAGGTTGACTTAAATGGTTAAAAGTCTCAAATCGTTTAAACTAGATCTTGGATTCGAGAATCCACCTAAAAAGTGATTGACGAGTCTCGAACCGAGAAATTGTATAGAATCACATGACATAATGTTTTGCCTTATTCATTCCTCATTTATTAATAGGGTAAATTACAAAACGAGGTCAAATGGGAGGTCCATTTACATATTTAACCCATTTACTCAACCTACTACATATTTAGACTGTTTTTGTGTGGCTTTCCCATAATACCCTCAATATTTACGCGTGTCTGTCTCCCTCCCGTCTGACTTCACAGATACGATCATATGCGAAGCTAATCGATGGGTTTACTTGATGAATTTAATTAGCATATGCGAAGCCTGCGAAACTAATGTTTGGTTTACTTGATGAATTTAATTAGTATATGCGAAGCCTGAATGTGTTTTGAAACTAATTCGCGAAGTGGTATATAACAAAAAATGCCAAACAACAACGGATTCTAACATTAAATCATAACATTATCAAAATTTACAACAAGATTGCCACAATAACAACATTAAAATCATAACATTATCAAAATTTACAACAAGATTGCCACAATAAACTCCTAACAAATCACTTCAAAGTGAACCTGACTAATCTGGACGGAAATTTCTCTTTCTATCGGAAGTCCAGACCTTTTGGGATGAGAAATGGAAGTCCAAACCTTTTGGGATGGACGTGTCCCATGGTGCACACCAAGATTGGCACAATCTCTCCTAACCAATCATTTCAAAGTGAATGTGTCAATCTTGAGGGAAATTTCTCCCTATACAGGAAGGAAAGCCATCTCCCATGCAGCCCAATACGCCACCTTCCAGAAAAGGATGTTATGTAATCAACCACCTTCAGGAAAAATTAATCGTGTTAGGCAGGGAAAAAGACGATTTTGGCTTCGCGAAATGAGGATTAGAGAAGTATGCGAGGTCTGAAACGTGACGATCTACGTCGCATATCGATGTTTTCGCGAAGTCTGCGAGTGAAATCATGAACTTTTCTACTCGCAGACTTCACGAACTAATCGATTCGCGAAGTAGATCGTCACGTTTCAGGCTCTTTCTCTTCGCAGAACTTTGCGAGATCATCGACTACGCGAAGTGTATTCATGAAAAAACAGCAGATACTTACATTTTTCGCGCCTTTCACCCTTAAAAGCGATAATAACAATATGATAAACTGGGAAAAACGATGGAAATAACGTAGAATAACCATTTCTTTTATGGTAACAAGAAGAAAGAAACCGAGTAACGAGCAGGAACAGGAAGATAAAGAACCATGGCTTCGTTTTCTAGGATTAGGAAGTTGCAGAATCAAAAAATGAAGAGAGGAAAAAGAGAAATACATTGTGATTTGGAGAAATGGTGCAGATTTCGTGCAATTTAAAGGAAGATATGAAGATCAAAAGTCTTGGAATCATTAATGTAGGAGCCAACAGTAGTTTCGCGCACCCAAGGAGAAGAGGGGAGAGAACGTTCGCGTAAGGGGAAGTGGGAAGGTTAGGGGTATTATGGGAAAGTCACACAAAAACAGTCTAGATATATAGTAGGTTGAGTAAATTGGTTAAATATATAAATGGGTCTCCCATTTGACCCATTTTTATAATTTTCCCTTATTAATATCATACTCATTGCAGTTGATCTTTCACGGCCCTAACTTTACAAACACAATGACTCCAATATCCTCATTGATTAAGTCAAAATGAAAAGGTCCAAAAAAATTAAAGGCCTTATACACACCAGCTTCCTGAATTTGTGCATAAAAGTAGATTGATTCCCTAAACTTTATTAGTTTCTCACTAGTTCTCTAAACTTGCTTATTTCGTATCACCAACTTCCTAAACTTGTCCATAATAGTAGATTAGCTTCCTGAACTTTGCAAGTGTCTCATCAGTTTCCTAAACTTGCTTATTCAGTAACAATTAAATACAAAAACCATAATATTATCGATTCTCATCCATTCGATCTCTCAAACCTGTAACACTAACTCTTATAATAGGTTGAAAGGTAGAAGTGAAAAAATCACCCCGCAAATAGATGAAAGTGTATTTTTAGAATTTAGATTTAATAAATTTTTGTATTTAGTTGTTACGAAATAAGCAATTTTGGAGAGCTGGTAAGACACTTGCAAAATTCAGAGAGCTAATCTATTTGTATGGACAAATTTAGGGAGTTGATGATACAAAATAAGCAAGTTTAGTGAGCTAGTGAGACACTATCAAAGTTCAGGAAGTCAATCTACTTTTGTAGACAAATTCAGAAAGCTGGTGATGTATTAGGCCAAAATTAAAATCGTTTAGAAACATGTTTCTAATACAACCACCATTTTAGATTTTCCAACCAGTTTCTCCTTCCTAACCAAACGACACTTAAATGTCTTCAAGATAATAATAAAAAAATCATTTCCATCGTATCGACAATAGAATGTGATTTTCATAAAAAAAAAAAAAAAAAAAAAAAAAACAATAGAATGCGACATGTTATTGTAGCCATCTTATCAATATTGTATAGTAAAGTGCAAAGTTCAAAAGTCATAACGTTCAGTTTTTAAGTTTAGCTCAGGAATGGATAAATTTCATCAATGGTGTACAATATTTCTTCTATTTCACACTTTGGTGTCTCACTAATATGTATGAATCTAACTTTCCACTTTGGTGTATGACCGGTTAAAATGACTAGTCAAACCGGTCAAACCTGCCACCTCATCATTTTTCATTCAAATCATTAGTAAAAGTGGGACCCACAAATTATTAAAAAAATTAATTTTTCTCATTTCCCTCTTTTACACGTATCCCTCCATCTCTTCATCTTCTTCGTGATCTTGGGGAGTTGAGATTTAAAACTTTAAAATTAAGAGTAGTACATATTGTATTTCGGTTTGGTTTTGTTCGGTTTTGGACCGAACCAAACTGAACCGAACCGAAAACCAAACTAGCTTAAAAATTAGGACCGAACCAAACCAAATTCTAATTCGATCTGGTTTGGTTTGGTTTTTTCGGTTTGGTTTTTTCAGTCCGGTTTTTTCGGTCTTTGAGTTTTCAGTTCGGTTCTGCTCACCCCTATTCTTCCCTCTATTTCTTTCTCTCTCTAACCTTTCTTTTTAAATTTCTTTCTCTCTCTAACTCTCCCTCTCTCTCTCTAAATCTAGTTCTTCCCAAAAGAAAATATAAATCCAGTAAATATATTCAATGAAATTGTTGAGCGGTTCCGAAAAGTAATTACAACAGCATGTACATGAAATTGTATTATCATTTTGTATTTTAAATTCAACACAAAAACAACTTATTTCTTGGCAATAATTATTTCCGGACCTAAGCACCAACAACAAGAAAGAAAGAGATAGAAATCAATTTTTTAACTTTTGATTTTCTAGGTTGGGCTTTTTGAAAATGATGTGTTTCCTTTACATCATCTAAGTAGCTGCTTTTGCTTTTTGAAAATAACGTGTTTCCTTTTACATCTCTAGGAAGGTATTCAACAACTATGTTGAAACCACACACTTAATAAATAGAAAATAAATGGGTAAGATAGAATCAAATAGAAAATGTTAAGACCACGCATCACGTAGCTTTAATGATGGAACTACTCAGGAAGCGATTGGAGGAGCACGTTCCAAGGACTTCTTCGATAGGTGCCATGATCTAAAACAAATTCGAAGGCTCAAATATTGCCCCTTCTCAATTTTTCACTAGAGAAGCGACCTGCTGCACAACAATGTCAGCATTACTATTGGTTTAATCTCAACACTTCTACAGATCATATTGAGAGAGAGAGAGAGAGGTGCTAGAGAGAGAAAGGATTTATAGAAAAAAAATAGAGAGGGGAAAACATGGAGATGGTGTTTTTTAGTTAGGAGGGTAATTTAGTAATTATACTATGTATGGGTCCTTTTTTATAAATGGATAAAATAAAAACTGATGAGGTGGCGCTTTGACTTTGGGTTGACCGGTCATTTTAACCGGCCATACACCAAAGTGGAGATCACTTCTAAGTTCGTACATATTAGTAAGACAAATTGAAGATTGTACACCAAAGTATGAAATAGGGCAAAGGTTGTACACTATTGATGAAATTTATCCGTTCAGGGAGCCATGGGTAAAATTAGCCATTTATCAAGTAGATAAGCTTCTTCTCCAGCCTACAAGGATTGTTGACGTGGGAAAGAACCAAAATAACAGACTATCAAGCAAGCCCAAGGTAACTAGGGATTACACAAAAATAGAAGTATACAGGCAGGAACCAAGAAAAAAACCTTCCTCATCATTTCTGCTTTCACATGGGGCTGAAGCATCATTTTGAGCCAATGTCTCTCCATCATAACATTCAATCTACTCCTAAATCTAGGATTACACCAACCTAATGTACATTTTTTGACTCAAATTATGAACAAAAGCAGCACCCATCTCCATTAATGCAACTGCCACCAACAGCCAAAGGTCAATGGAATCGATCATCTGAGCGACAAGGATTACCGAGTTCCCACAATTCCTTCAGTTCAAATGGTGTATATCTAAAGCAATCCAACCTACAGTCCGTATGCACAAGACCGGATGCAGCAATATTATTTATAATGCCCAAAATGGTTTTCTTACTGCCGCTGTCGAGTTGCCATGATCAGATTCTTCACAGGTTTCATCAGGATCATCATCTTCCTCTCCATATTCCATTAATTTGACCAATGTATCTGGGACATCTAACAGTCCAAGAATATAAAGTTTTAAACAAATGATTAGCATAAGTATGATAAAATTATAAAAGATTCTTCCTAATCAAGGTTAACACCTACTCTTATTCAATTAATTGTTATCCGATGCAAAAGTAAAGAAGTAACAAATAGAAGCAAACAAGATAGTGTGAGTTGCCTAAATTCTGTTCATACCAGTTACAATTACAGATTTGCTTTTGTTCGAAATGATGTTCTTCTCCTGTTTTTGTGTGGTATGTGAAGAACTAAATTTTGGCGGAGGTGGTGGTGGGAGCATAGTTCGTGGCGGCAGCATCCCATTTGATGATGGTGGACGGGGCATGATTTGTGGAGGCGGTGGTGGCATTCCATTCAATGACGACTGCACTGATTTTTTTGGAGCTGGCACAGTCAATATGTTTCTCAAACTATCTGTTGATGCTTGCTCACTGTTCCTCAATACTTCTGGTCCCTGCAATAAGTTAGGAAGAAAAACAAATGCAAGCCTGGATCTCAATATCAATTAGACATGATATAAATATAATATGTAAAAATCTCACATCACATTTAAAATGATCTCAAAGTCATCCTTTTTTTGACAAAGAAGAATGTTAATAGCAAATAGCATTTTTGGGATGAACAAGTTCTTCAGAATTCCTATTTGCTACAAATCACATCCCCGAACAATTAGCATTATTTTGTATAGTGAATCAACATATAGTGAAATCTTCACTAGGTGATGGAATTAAAAGAAGGTGCATGTGAAAGTATATTAATAAGAATTATGCTAAACTACCTCCCTGTTTGATGTAATTTCAAAAAGTTACTTTGACCCCAAAGAATCTTTGATGATATCGCACCAACAAATGCTAGCTTTTTCAGCACTTCTGATTTAAGAGGAACTCAGCTATGCAGATTGGTAGCGCCTATCATGTAGATACTAGAGCTTCACTTTTAGACTCAATTGAGAAGACTTTCAGCATTTTTAATTCAAGAGGGAACTCGTAAATGCAAATTGGCATAGCCTATCATGTAGATAGGCATTTGTTAATATTGGTGTTCCAATATAAACGCATTCATACTATCTACCACCTAAGGGAAATGACCAATCAGAAAATCATATAAATTCTTTGACCATTGCACTGAAGCAGCAAGATTCCATTGGTGACTGCCTTCAAAAATGAAAACCCTGTGAAACATAGAAACCAATGGCCCTAACAGAAAGGTCCAGCATCAGGCTGTTAGCGCTTCTTAGAAGGTCAGAGAAAATACCTGGAATATCAAGCAATGAAAGTCAGCAAACACTGTAAATATATTAATGGGGAGTGGAAAATAAAAACAAAAACAAAAAAAATACCCTTGGAGAAAGGGCTTACAAGTATTCATCAAAGCAGATGTTTGTTCCTATATCAGGCAACAGTTAAGTTGGCCAAAGAACCAGGTCGACTTTCTAAATAAATCCTAGGAAAATGTTTTTCAATTGATAATTCAACAACGTTAAACTTCAGTTAAGAGCACACAAAGCAAAAACGTTTTTCCCCACACAGCTTAAATACGGAGTGTCATTACATGTACACAAGTACCTTGTGATAATGCATAGAGAGAATGCATATAAGAGCAGAGCAGGCAAACCAAAAGGGAAGTACAATACACTAAGGGTGCCAAATATTCATAGCCAAAAGGATAATAAAATTCACTAGTCAATCACCTAATCCAGCTAGCTACCAGATATGATGGTTAGCCAATGCCACACCCTGCAAATGAGGCTTTACTTAAGTTGCAAAAGAACTGATTCATCTGTCAAAATAAGTACCTACTATAGGTAAACGATCTAGTTTAATAATTTAATAATACAAATAAACCAAGTTCAGACCTAACAGCAGGATCAAAAGAAGCACCAATTGTATACAAAAGACCTCTTAATATTACAATTCAAAGTCCTTTTTAACCTCCTTATCACAAATTCTTACATATATGATTCGACATCACATATTCATCCTTCCAGAAGAATGATAAATAACCAGATAAAACCACAGTATGTACAAAAGCTTGAAATTATTGCAGTTCTTTACACAGAAAACAACAGCATATTAGGTGTTTGAAAGGTAGTTAACCTCATGAAAACTATATCCTATAATGTAATGTCAGATATTACAGTAAAATAGATCATTAGGAAATGATTCCATCCATCCTCGAAGTCCACCAAAGAAAATATCCAAATCATCCTCAAAGTCCACCAAATACACAGATTATAACAAACAAAAAATTCCAACCGCAGCTAATAGATTAACATTCTAATTCGAATGGACATAAGCCTTATGTTCGGATGAACACAATGCATAACTCGAAACAATTCAACTATCAAAAAACCTCAGAGGAAAAAAAAGATAATCAATCATGCAATGGAAAAAGAAGATCCACTAAAGCAAGAAAAAAAAATAAACTCCATTTAAAAAAAAAAAAAAACAAGATACCGTATCATGAGCTTTTTAAAATCTAATCCTTCATCCCATTATTGATTCATAGGCATATATTTTTAAGAAAGCTTAGTAATGCAAAATTTTAGACAAATCAAGGATTTTTGAGCTGTAGCACATTAAAACCTTCTTTCTTGCTCTAAGACATTTAAAAACTTTACACGCAAATCTGCTTTGCTTCAAACATCCATGCTAAAACAAAAAAGCAACATGTACCTGATACGCCTGTGAAGTACCCTTTGAACCTATAGGCAACTCCTGAAACTTCCGCCTCTGTGTAGGAGGCTTCTCCTTCTCAAGATTGGAGGAGGTACTTGATGCTGGGGTCGTGCTTGCAACTGATGTTGTAGGTGCAACTGTAGAAGTTAATGGAGATGTTGACTGTCGAAGGGCTAGAGCAACTTGTTGTAAAGGTGTGGCCTGAGGATATATCCCAGCATACCCACTATAGCTCGTTCCTCCATTTACTGAAGGTCGGGGATGGAGATATATGTTTGATTGAGGATGTCCACAGTTAACTGCTTCCACAGATTGATAAGCAGTTGTTTGTGAAAGGACAGATGTCATCTCATGTATTCTAACTGAAGAAGTTGGAATTGTTAGAGTAGATCCCATCTCCGGTAATGTCAAACCAACAGCTACACCTGTATTTGCTTTCTGTTCATTCACAGAACCCTGCACACCATCTAATAACTTTTGTGGAGGTGGAACATCATAATGAACCTTACATGATGAGAACCTGAAAAAGTTGGGGAAAAAAACAATAGCTAATCAGTAGGAATAATTTCATTAGAAAATGTCAGAACTAAATTACCAAATCATCAACTATTTATGCCCTCCAACTAACATGAGAAGGAATTGCATTTAAGAGAAGAAAAATGCATATTAATGCATTGTATATAGCGTACAAGCAGACAAAAAGCATCATTATTCATAGCCTAATTACCTAGAGGCACCACATTCTATGCTTATTGTGTCAAGAAGGTTTTCAGCCAATCGTTTGGCATCTTCAAGGCTCTTCGGATTATTGGCAGACAAGACTAGATAAAGCTGCTGCCGTGCTTCTACACCACAAAGAAATCACATGACAACTATATTAGATAGTGAAATTAAGCTAAATAAGTAAACAATAGCAATCAAATATTTACAAGAAATGTCGCATTAAAGATAAGAAGTACCTCTGTCATTTGGGCTTTCAGAATTTCCAGAGCCACACCCTTTCAGTACAACAGTTGCTCCTGTTTCATTCATAATGTGATTTATATACTGGTCCTGCATGTACACAACCAAACCACCACCAACACAAAAACAATTTCTCCCAATGGCATGGAGATGTGAGAGAAAGCTTGAAACATTAGAATCTCTTACAAATATAAAAATCAATAGATCAGAAAATGTTGCTCTACCTAAAGATAAAAGAACATACTAGTTGTTAAAAAAATATAATTTACATATTCATCCAAAAATGTATTGCATATCTAAGTTCACACGTATGAAGTGAGATGTCCAACAATAATTTAGTACTGTAGAAATCCATAATAAAAAATGAAAGAGCATGAAAACAATTCTGTGAAGTCAATTATGAAAAACAATAAAAAAGAGAAAGAAATAAAGAACTCACATTTGGTCCACGAATTCGAGCAGCAATATTAAGTGATGGGTCTGCGTCAAATCCCAAAAACACACACGTGCTCAGTGCCTGAGAAACCTCATTCAGTTAGAGATTTATGCAATGCACTAATGGTTCCATAGTTAGTCTATAAAGACCTCATTTTTCCACTGTTTTGAAGAAAATTTGTAGGGGCAGCAATTTTGATGTTTTTCAAAAGCAGCAAGCAACTGCGATTCAACTACTCTAAAGTCTATGGCCTGAACATGCCGAAGACAAACCTCAAGGTTTGAGCACTTTCAATCATGATATGCTAGAGTGTGCAAAGATACATACCTTCACTCCAGTAAACAAAGAAGGCTGTAAGTTTGGACCCTGCTTTAACATTTCTTCAACCATTGCAGCTGCACGGTCAACTGCTAAAATCCGTTCTGCTGTGTCTTTCAACTGCACAGGTAGAGTTTTCTATCAAAGAGAATTCAGAACAAAAGATAAAGAATAAGGGAATTCTGCCCAGCAGAAGGCCAGCTACTCTGTTCACATCTTCTTTACCGAATATTTAAGGCTTGCTACAACATATTGAATTATGGTTTGCCTCGATAACTAAAGTGGTAGTACCCCCATTCCTCAAAAACTAGAGTTTAGGCCCAATGCACATGTAATGCTTCAATAATGGCAAAGAAAGTTCAGAAGGGAAGGAGGAAATAAATTAACTAAAATCACTCCCATTAGATTAATATAGCAGTCCAAATAATTTTTAGTTAGGTAGTGGCTTAGGAGCGGCCTCTTCAAAAAAAAAAAAAGCAGGGGAAGGCTTGCCCCAGTACACCCTTGTGGTGGGACCCCTCCCCGGACCCTCGCTGAGCGGGGACGCGTAGTGCACCAGGCCGCCCTTTTTAGTGGCTTGGATCTCTTGAAGTAAAATCCGCTCTCGACTTAGTTTTCTAGAAATGCACAAGTTGATATAGAACCCATAAATATACTCACATGAGCCCCAGCAGATATGTGAAGATACAACGGTCTTTCACCATCAGGAGCTGCATTTGGCAGACGATACTTGCCCCTGCAGAGAAATCCAGCAGAATCATTGTTTGGAAGGACAGCCATTCAAAACAAACAAACTATGCATACAATATATAGAAAGGAAACCACAGTCCATCAGATATGCCTCTAACAATCAACTGACCTAGTTATCACCACAGCACCTGTGCACATCTGAATCTGCAAGTAAACAAATCAACAATTAAAATGAAAGAAATTCACTTCAATTTCCATAAAAGACATTAATCAGTATGAATCAACCAGAATAAATTATACCTCTTCCTGTGTCTGGCGCTTGGTTAGCTTGTAGCGAATAGAAGTCTCCGCATCATTAATAACAATTTCTCGTGCTATTATTAACTCATCCTGAATCTTAGGCTGAAAAAAGTACTAGTTCACACAAACAACCAGATAACAAAACAACATCAAATAACAATTTTTTTCTGTTTGATGACATTCTTAATTTTTGCATATACAATTTTGGGGACAAAGTTTAGACAATACAGTACAATTATGCATAAGGTGCTCATGAAAAAGGAAAACATGATTGGTAGGGGGTCTCACTTGATTTGATTTAGGGACTGATGTACTAGTGTTTTGCGGCAAAGAATGCACCTGAAATACAGGTGGGATGGTTGCACAATTTGTCACAAGTTGATTAGTTAAAAGAGAACCAGACACTGAAGCAACTCCTGGGAGAGAGATTCCAGTAAGAGATGTCATATTTCCAAACGGAACAACACCAGAAATAGTTGCCACTCCAGCTGCAATCAATGACTCAGCAGGCTGATCCCACTTCCGCTTTTTCCTGAACCATGTACCAATTGTTAGAATTTCAAACAGACCAATCTTCACATCTGTGCAAATATGCATAGCATAATACAAGATAAAAGATAAGCATATGAACGAACAAGTCTAATATGCAATGAAGGCACTATCAATCATTGAACTATCTTGGATGGAGTCTTGTCTCTAAAAGAAAAATCAGAGTTATTGTTTCGTTGTTTTCCGAAATATGTAAGATATATTGGATGCCCATACAGAAAACATCATTCATGGTGACTGAGCACATAGAATAATACAAGAGGCAAATCAAGTGCAAAGCAACATTGCTCCAATTGTGGTGACACAGAATTTTTTATCACAATGTCCATTTGCCTTCCAAAATGATAAGAATTTCTGTTCTTTTTAAAAAATGCAAGCCAGAGGGCGTTGACACATCCAAAATAGTAGATCATGCATTCCTCCTGTGACGTGAAAAAAAAAATCCCCGACCAAGGGTTACTTCCTTGAGCACTATCCCTTTGATTCAAATGCATAAATCATCATAGAATTTGAAAAGAGAAAATCAAACATCACCTTATTAATTTTACCAATTCCTTTCAGCATCAGAAATCAAAAATAAAATAACCACGACCAGAACTCCTACCACGTAAAGAAACATCTCCTAGCAGAAAAAACCAAGCACATCCAGAGCGAAAACAATATAGCTATAATCCCTAATCAAGATCAATCAGAGAGTCAAAAAAGAAATGCAAACAATGTTTAAAAATAAGTCGTTATATGAGGAATGAATGTCACCCAACAATTAGGGTTTATTTATATGTCCCTTCATTGCAATACATTGATTACCTTGGCCTCGATTGTGAATTATCGTGATTCGCAGTGGGATCATCCGAGGAAACTGTAGCATTATTCTCCTCAGTCATTTTCCTTCTCTTTTTATTTCAGATCACGGACGGAAATTAACAGTTACTGCTGATTCGGAGGCTTCTCCTCTATTGGTGGCGGCGGTCGAAGAAGAATAGATGAGGCGGTGCGGTGCGGTGCGGCGCGGCCAAATTTTAACCACATTAGTGGTGGAGTAGGGGAGGACTCGATGGAGAGCGTAAGGCCAATTGTTTTCTGACACGTACAGAAAAGCGACGACCTGATATTTACTCGAAATCAGTTTTCTCAGTTTGTAATTAAATTTAGGCATAACATTCATTTTACTCCTTAGGCTAATACTTCTAAGTCAATTGAAACGTTAAACTATCAAAATCATCAATTGAATCTCTAAATTAAATAAAAATCATCAATTGACTCATTATTCTATATTAAAATTATAAATTGTAACTATTTGATATTGATTATAATAATCCCTATTCAATAAGTTTAGGGAATATGATCTTAAACTTTCAACTGAATGATTTTAAATTAGAATTCAATTGATGATTCTTATTTAGAATTATGACTTAATTGATGATTTTTTCTTAGAATTGGAGACCTATTTAATGATTTTAATAATTTAAAATCCTAATTACTTGAAGTTTTAATTTGGAGAATTATAAGGATATTATACTTAAATTTAATAAATATTATAATATATTGATCGGAAGTTGGGATAAGGGCTCCAAGCTTCAATACAGGTGTCATGAGCGATCATGACTCCAACTATCATTATTTTACTAAACCTAATAAATAAATATGTATTATTAAATAAATAAATATTATTCATAATTAAGATTGTTTTGATGCTTAAGAGTGTCAAATACAATTCCGACATTGCCATCTTTGCGGAAGACGGGTGCAGTGGCTTAGGAGCAGGGGCAGAGCTAGGGGGGTAGGGGAGGGTCTCCCGACCCTCTGACCCTCCGGAACACCCTTGACGAACAGTAGTTCAGTCCCGAGCAGCCCCCAAAATAATTAAAATTAGTACTTATAATGTAGAATGTGATTATATGACATAAAACTAAGTTTGCATAGTTGGTTGTAGTGATAATTAAAGGAATCTCTACAACAAATTGGTCCTATGTTTGAAGACAATTTGATGAATAATTTCTCCAATTGACCAAACTTGTCAACGTTAGGGATAAAATTGCTCTTGGCTGCCAACGTTAAGGGTAAAATTGGATCATTTTAGATGTTAGAGGTAAAATTATTCTTAGGTGTAAACATTAGAGTATTTTTGCACATTATCCTTACTTTATATTGAATCTCAGTTGTTTTGTATCTTATATAATGAAATTTACCCTTATATTATTAAAAATTAAAAATTTTGATTTGACTACTATGAATCAAAGCCTTAAGTCGTTATTAAGAAAAAAAAATCTTCATACAATGAAGCCCCTCCAGACTTTGAGCTCTGGCTCCGCCACTGCTTAGGGGCAAGTGTGAGAGGTGTTGATGGATCCATTTTATTCTACAGCAGTAGCATGGTTAATGGAATCAATGAACCAAAGGTTCTCGAGGCACTTGGGGTACGTACTTGCATGCTTTGGCTCGCTAATCTTAATTTCAGTCATGTGCAATTTGAGACTGACGTGAAAGCGGTTCTTGATGCGTTACTCTCATCGTACGAGGACCTCTCTGAATTTGGTTCCATCGTTACTGATTGTAGATCTTTATTATTGTCATATTCATGGTTTAAAGTTTCTTATGTCCCTCGTTTAGCGAACGGTGCTGTCCATTTGGTAGCTAGGCATGCTAGCGATTTTGTTTCCTCTGTGATGCCGTTTTGGCTATCAGATGTTATTAGGAATGACGCAAACCTGCCTGATTAATAAGGTTTCGATGTTTTGAGTCCAAAAAAAAAGTGTCAAATCGCTTAAACTATATCTTGAATCATAGTGTATGCAGAAAGCTTTAACTAAGAGATGAGGTAAATTACATACGTGGTGTACAACCTTTATTTATTTTCACATATTGGTGTATAACCTTAAATTTTACACATTAAAGTGTATAACTTTCCGGTAACCTCTCACTAAAGTGTACAATCGGTATTTGTGACTGGTCAACGCAAGTCAACATTGATACGTCAGCAATTTGATCACTTTAAAAGTAAAAAATTGACACTCTATTATGAAATTATTAAAATAGTCTCATCCCCTTCCTTTGAACTCTCTCTCTCACTCCTTTCCTTTCTCTCTCTAAACTCTAACTCATCTCTTTAAATCCTTTCTTCCTGTAGCAATTCCAAAACAAAAATGCACTAATAAAAAATACCAAAACATCCACTTTCCCAAATTTGATTTGGCAATTCCTGCTCCTCGATTTAACACAAAGTAACGTCTGGATTTGGGGCAACAACACCGACTTACCGCCTGGATTTGGGGCAATAACACCTTCTCCAACGCGTTAAAACATCATCATTTTTGAAGTTGGAAGGAATTGAACATATGACTTTTTAAAAAGAAGCAAGTATTTTTAACCATCACATCTACCATTAAACAATGAAATATTACTACATAGAGTTTACATAGACTAATAATTGGAGGGCTACGAGAGGAAAACCTACGGATACTCAAGGGTGGAGCCGATAGCCGGGGGGCTCGGGGCCCTCTCATGCATTGGGCTGGCTCCGCCCCTAATTAGCAGGTAATCCAATCCAACAAGCATATTCATTCGCTAATATGAGCAACACGAGTTAGAAGAGAGGAAAGTTACAGAGAGAATGAGAGAGATGAAAGTTAGAGAGTGAAATTATGGGTGAGCATCGGTTCGGTTCAGTTATAACCGAACCAAATTTTGTATAATTTTAAAAACCAAACCGTACCAAATAACTAAAATAACCGAAATTGACCGAATCAAAATTCTTTTGGTTTGATTCGGTTACCAAATAACCAAAATTTTTATATTTTTAATTTAAATATTTAAAATATAAATTATGAAATTTGAGCTTTATTAATTTAGAATTTGCAATTTCAAATTCAATTAATCAAATACTTTATATATTATAAATTAATTTAATAATATTTAAAACTAAAATTTTGGGATTTTTCATACAAATTAAAGTATGAAAAACAAATAAATAAGTAAAATTATATTATGTTTATTTAAATATATATTTAGTTCGGTTTTCGGTTAAATCAATATTTTTTTTCGGAATAGCCGAACCTATAACCGAATAAGGAAAAATTGACAACCGAACCGAACCAAAATATTAAAATAATTGAACCAAATAAAAATTTCAATTCGGTTATCGGTTTGGTCATCATTTATTGACTTTTTGCTCACCCCTAAATGAAATGATCTTTGAAAATGGAGGAGGGTGAAAGTAAGGATGGAGGTTAAAGAATATAAGAGAGAAGAGAGACTTCGGTGAGAGAGAGAAGATGGGCATTCACTGAAAAAAGGGTATTGCTATATACCGCCCCTAGATTCCGGTTCACCGCACCCGTTTGACCATATTGCCCTTGTCTTTTTTTTTGTTCCAAAACCTTAAAAACTCTCTCTCCCTTTCTCTCCCGAGCAGAAATCCCGGATTTTCTAAAAATGGATCCAAGCATTCCCGAAGATAATGATTTCGAACACGAGGTAATATTACGATTATTAAAAACGTTATTTTTTAATTTTGATTTTTTTTTCGTTGGTTTTTGCCTGAACGGGTGGCGCATACTGCCCGTTCCTTAGGCCGAACGGATGAACTACCCGTTCGGCCTAAGGAACGGGCAATATGCGCCACCCGTTCCACCCATGGAACGGGTGGTATGCGCCACCCGTTCCACCTATGGAACGGGTGGTACGCGCTGCCCATTCCACCTACGGAACGGGCAGTACGCGCTGCCCGTTTCCGCCTATGGTGGAACGGGCAGCCTGCCCGTTCAGGCAAAATTCGGCCGAAATTACCCCGGACTATTTTTGTAGGGGAGAAATTGCCCCGAAGTATTTTTTTTTATTTTAATGTCAATTATGCTAACATATTAGGCATTTTTTGTATATTCAGGTACCGATAGAAGATTGGAAACCCGATAACATTGATTATAGTTCGCGTTTCATAACGGACACCGTTTTCCCTTCGTGTCAGGATGCTATTGATTGGGCAAAAAAGATAGCTATTCAGAATGGGTTTGAGATTGTAATATCTTCGCACAAACATGGGGGAAAACAGAAGTTGTTGCGATGTTCATGGGGTGAACGATATAGAGGTGTTGTGAAAATTGATGAAGATCCTGCAATTAGAAAAAGTACTAAAGCGTGCCGCTGTAAATTTCAGATTAAAGCCTATCAACATGCAGACCTTTCTGGATGGGGGATACAGGCTAAGGCTGGGTTAACTGGAATGCATAACCATACAATGCGTATGTATCCAGAGGGAAGTCGGCAAATGAGCTGACTCAGTATCGCATCTAAACAAATTGTGCGTGATATGACTTCAGCTCAAGCAAAGCCCTGTGCTATTTTAGCAGCAGTTAAAGAAAAACACCCAGAGGATAACTCAGTAATTAAACACATATATAATTACAGGGACAAAATGAGGAGGGACAGGTTTGAAGGTAGAGACCTGGCTAGTCAATTCTACCATATTGTTGTGGAGAACAAATATGTCAATTACACACATGCTGATTCAGGTGTGATAACGCATGTGTTCATGGCACATCCAGAGTCAGTTGATATGTTCAGGACTTACCACTAGTACATCGGCATTGATTCAACGTACAAAACAAACAAGTACAAAATGCCGTTTGTTGAGATTGTGGGGATGACGCTATGCAATAACAACTTCAAGATAGCGTATGCTATTGTTAAAGACGAGACCGAAGGGAGCTATCGTTGGATTTTGCAAAGGCTGAAGATTTTGATTGGGTTTGATCTTAACCAGACCGTTGTTGTTAGTGACAGGGAGCTTGGGTTATTAAAGCCGATCCAAGAAGTTTTTCCACAAGCAGCACACTTGCTATGCACTTGGCATATAAATAAGGATGTGGAAGATCGGGTGTATAGAATTTTGGGAGATAAAGGCCTTGCCTCTAAATTCAAGAATGGTAGATGGAGAACAATATTACAGTCATTAACCATTGAGGAGTACGAGACCAATCTTAGCATGATGAAGGATAAGATGAGCAGGTACAAAAATCTTATCTCATATGTTGAGGATACGTGGTTGGTGCATAAGGAGAAGTTTGTTGTTTCTTGGACAAAGGAGTTCCTACATTTTGGCAACACAACTTCTTGTCGAGTGGAGAGCGAACATGCTAGTCTAAAGCAATGGCTCAATACGGCAACTGGCTCCCTTGACACGGTATGGCAGAAGGTTCACAAGCAGATTGAATCACAAGCAACCAATATAAGGTATTTGCAATTTCTTCAACTGCAATTTAGGAATTTGCATTTATGGTTGTATCATTTCACTAACTAATAATAATTTTGTCTTCGTATCAGGTACATGCTTGAGCAGTCCCGGCTTCGTCAAGCAGTCACTTTCGCCGACCGCCCATTAAACCAACTTGTATTTAAAGTCTCTCACTACTGTCTGGAGTTGCTGAATGAAGAGTTAGAGCGCATGAGAGGGTTGAGCCATGAAGTGGACGTGCGTTGCGGTTGTGTATTGAGAACCTCACATCAGATACCATGTGCATGCGAGCTGAAACGAGCTTGTGATCTGGACCAAATGATCAGTACTGAGAGTGTTCACGTGTTTTGGAGAACACTTTCAATCAATCATGGTCACACTGATGAAAATGCAGGGCGTAATGATCTGAACGAGGATCAGCGATATTTTCAGTCCTTAGTGGACCAGGTCTCTAAAGGGGACCCATCCTTAATGCGTAATATTTCAATGCTTATCCATGATCAACTACACCCTGATCAAGCTCAGTACACCGAACCCGATGTCAAAATTCACGTGCGAGGGCGACCTAAGGTGAGCAAATCCACAAAACATATGCCGAGTTCTTGGGAATACAATGAAACTCGTCGTGGACGGGCTCGTTCTACTAGTTCATCTAGGAGTCGTGGTAGAAGTGGCAGAATTAGCTCTTCATCCTCGGTACATAATGGTGCCTCATCAGGTAATGTTTATCTGATAAACCTAACTTTTTTTTATAAATGTTTTGCAATATATAGTTCATTTACACTAATATACATGAATGCAGATGGAAAAACGTATTATGGTTCTGACTTCGTACATTCCGATAAAATAGTTGGCATAATTAAACCATATGTCGAATCATACTACGACGTTGTAGGTGATGGAAATTGTGGTTTCCGTACGGTAGCAACTTACATTTTTGGTAGTGAAGAAGCGTGGCAGACAGTTAGGCATCACATTTGAAATGAAGTAATTGCTAACCGTTCTCTGTATGAAAGAGTGTTTGTTGATACTATTGATGCAGCTATTCGTAGGGTAAGTTGGGACGGTGCAGGTTGTACGCCGGATTATTGGATGGTCGTTTGGGATGACTTGTGGTCGGTTGCTACAATGTACAATGCTGCTGTCATGTTATTTGGCTTCTCGGGTGGGAACACATTAGCGTTGTGTGGTACTATCTTACCATTGTATGTCGCATCCACTGCTACCAGACCAGCACGTGAGATTTGTATAGCTCATTTAGGGAATCATTGTCATCACTACATACGTTTAAATTTATCGCCTAACTTTCCGGTGCCCCTAAAATACACTGGTGGTTTCTGCACCGAAGTCAAAGTGTTGTAGAATGGGAGCGCTTCTATCAAGATAGGGTGGCACAGTGGACCAGATTGGCCAAACTTAGGGGATATTAGTATTTGGTATTGTATGTTTCTGTAATGTTACAGGTGAATTTTGATGAATTCTGTGTGGTTTTGTATGGTTCTGTAATATTACAGGTGAATTCTGATGAATTATGTGTGGTTCTATAATGTTACAGGTGAATTCTGATGAATTCTGTGTGGTTCTGTAATGTTACATGTGAATTTTGTGTGGTTCTGTATGGTTCTGTAATGTTACAAGTGAATTCTGATGAATTCTGTATGGTTCTGTAATGTTACAGGTGAATTCTGTGTGTTTCTGTATGGTTCTGTAATGTTACAGGTGAATTCTGATGAATTTTGTGTGTTTCTGTATGGTTCTGTAATGTTCCAACGGCCATATTCCAACGGCCATATATTCGAACAGGTTCGGTCCAACGGCCATATTCAAACGGATATATTCCAACGGCTATATTTTCCATCTATAAAATTAAACAATTTTTCTACTTCAGTTATCCACATTCACTCTTTAAATTCATTTCAACGAAAACTCTCAACTATCAATGGCTTCATCTGATTTTACCAATGTGTTCCCTAATTTTCCTCCCGAGAAAAGCATAATGTCAATTTTGAGTAAGTCTGATTGCACGACGAAGATGCTTGATTACCAATAATATGCAATCCGTGTATATGGAGAGACATTTGTTAGTCCAGCAATGTTCCATCCTGAAACTCCATTTATGTTTTGCTTCAAGCTTCCGTCTGCTGGTGAGTTTCCAATATACTCACTACACATGGTATGGTTCTTATGTTATATGCATTACATGCCATTTGAATTCGCTCTAGAGGAATGGTTGAACAGTTTGAATGAAGGAAATATTCCTAGTCATATTCAAACATTTCTGAAATGGTTTATGCCTATTGATGACTGGAAAGCTATGTTCGCCAGACTATTGCGTGATAATCAGAGGGGAATTATCCCTAGAAAAAATTTCAACTCCATCATCTTTTTAAGATGGACAGAGTCTGAAATTTCTCATGAGGTTCATCGAACTTATCCTTACTCGATCGTGCAAAATTGGGATCGCTATAAATTAGAGGTTCAAGTACTACAGAGTATCAGCGCTTCAAAGAACGATTACCTTCCAGGACGAGCTTGGCCAACAAATAGAGGAAATGCTCCATGGAACATTTTTCCTGTGGAATATGAGACGAATATTGCAGAGGAGAAATAGATATACCTTGCAATACAGTCAGGTGTAGAAGCGACATCTTCACCAAACATTGACGAGTACGAAGACGATAGTGACTAATGTAATATTTTATGTCGTGGTAATGTATTTTTTTTCAGTTTATGTCGTTGTAATGTATTTGTTTTCAGTTTATGTCGTTGTAATGTATTTTTTTCAGTTTATGTCGTTGTAATGTATTTTTTTCAGTTTATGTCGTGGTAATGTATTTTTTTCAGTTTATGTCATGGTAATGTATTTTTTAATTTGCAATAATAATAAAGCGTACCACAAAAAAAACGAAAATATCAAAATACCAAATTCAGTCATAATAGTACTAAAATACTTCGAAATACAGTTGTAGACACCGAGTCGGAGGACCTGTGATGAAAACCTGTAAACAAGACAGTCGAAGCGGTTGATTCTGGAAGTTGTAAAACAAAAATATATAATAAGAAAAGAAAAGTTAATGTGAGTCGCGGTCGTCAAGTGGACGGCTCGCGAGTGCTCAGTGACGTGGTGCGAGCGCCTAGTGGCAGCCGACGCGTGTCCGACGACAGTTGGACGCACGCCTGGAAGCGTGGGGCGCACGCTCGACGTCCGTTGGGCGCGCATGCCTGGCAGCACGGAGCGCGCGCTCGACGACCGTGGGACGCGCGCGCCCGACAGCGCGAGGCGCACGCCCGATTGGGCGTTCGCCTAACCATGTTGGGCGTTCGCCCAACTAATGTTAGGCGTCCGCCCAACTAGGTTGGGCGTTCGCCCAACCGGCTTTGGGCGACGCCCAATTTTATTTGGGCGTCGCCCGAAGCTCCGGGATCCGTTGCCTATTTAAGGCACGGATCCCAATGCATGAAGTGAGGGATTTTTGGAGACTTTCTCACTCTAGACATTTTTAGAGAGAGAAAGTGATTTTTTTTTAGAAAAATATTTTTTTTCTCAAAAAGTCCGAATTTCCCAAAAGTTAAATTTTTACTAAAAAAGACGAAAAACACAAAAAAACCGGAAAATCACGATTTGTGGAATCAACCGACTTCGACCGTCAATACCGAACTTGAGGTATTATCCGAGGACTAGACTCGTTTTATTTTATTTAATTTATTTCCTTTATTTATTTATTTTCATGTCATAATTTTATTTATTTAGTTATTTATTTATTTATCACGTTTTATTTAATTTTTCGTATTTATTTAATTTCCGTCTCGTATTAGATAAACGTTCGGTTTTGTTTTAAAATAAAAACCTCGTTTTAATATCCCAATACGAACTGTGATCCGATTCAAATGTAGTTCGGGATTAATAAAGACGTTGTAATTATAAGTTTTCAAAATTTTTCTAAATAACGTTTTAAATAAAAAACATCGTTTAGGAACCTCCGTTATAGACTATGATCCGTTCTCGGTAGTTCGGAGGTCCAAAACGATAGAATAGATTTAATTTAAAGCTTTTGAATAAATCTGGAAATAGTTGGAGCAGTTCTGTAATTTTCCGTTTTCTGTCACTAAAGGCTGTTTACCGGCGGATTTTCCGTCGGTAAAGCTGCTGAAATGTAAAAAATGCTGTTTTGGTCCCTCTTTCTCAACTTTTAGGCCTTTGGTCCTTTATATATATATGTATATTTATGTAACATATACTTTCAAGCTATTTTTAAATACTTTGTACATATAGTTATTTAATGTGTTTATATATTATTTTTCATTAGTTTGATTTAATATAAGTATATGTATATATATAGGTTTTTCCTTTTTATTTATTTAAACTAGACATATTTGGGGCATTTTGGGGTTATTAAGGGTTATTTTCCATACACATTTATCTCCGTAATTTTGGGGTCAAAAGCTAATTTCTCATTATTTGTGGATATTATTATCATTTTTATCTATTAATCAAAGTCTTTATTGTTTATCTTTTAAATATATATGTATAGTATCATTTCTATCAAAAATATGTATATATATACTTTTCTTCTTTTCCTTTCAAATTTCTTATATATATATTATTTGGGAAAATGTTTTGATGGGTGGAATTTGAGATTCAATTTATCATTTGTTGTTATTATGTTCAAGTAAGGTAAATTGAGTGAAAAAAAAGGAAAATAAATCACAAAAAAAAGAGTTCAATTGGTTGGTTTAAATTAAAGCTTTTTTAGATGTTCTTAAGGTGTAAATAAAAGGTTTTCTTATCACTTTAAACCGTTTCTAAAATATCGCGTTTTAAAACCTTAATTCGTTCCAACGACGGATTAAGCGAACCTTGTAATTAAAATCGCTTTTAATGGTAATTAATCGAGTTTTGAACCGTTTTCCTAACTAAATGAGTTTTGTACAAAATAAATTGACTTGTATGCCTAATCACGCTTTTAGATTAAAAATGTTTGCTCAAATGCTTTCAAAACGCTCGAGTCGTTCCAACGGCGATTCAAGTAAACGTCATTAACGGGGCTTTTGAAACGTACCTAAATCGTTCCAACGGCGATTAAGGTACGAATCATGTAAATAAACTCATTTTTGGGAAGAGAGTTTAGTTTAGAGTTAGTGTGTAATACGAAGCATAAATCACATTGTAAACAAATCAATTCTTTCTTCTCCCCCCTCTCTCTCCTATGTATTTTGAACTGATGTAAATGAGTGATTCTTTACCAAGATGGCTTTTAATAGTATATGCTCAAAACGGTTTTCAAAACGAGAAAGAAAAGGTTTCAAATGAATTTTAAACTTAAAGAAATATGGGATTAGTCCGTTATCGCCTAACACGCTGAGTAGGAGGCCGGTGGTTCATAACCGGGCGATGTCGGGGTGCCTAGTAACCTTTCTCCGGAAAGGAGCTAGCCTTCTCGGCTCGTACCTAAGTTTCCCGAACCCTCACCGGTCTCCCGCAAGGGATCGGTGTTCATTTTCCCATTCGTGGGTGGCGACTCTTCCATACTCCGAGCTCCGGTCCTGCCGAGCAGCTTGATTCCACGATTGGTTGCTTTCGGCGCCAATCACCGCTTACGTCGCCATGAGGTGTCCACCCCCCGGTCCGCCCGGGAGATTAGGCCGCGGCACCTCGTCTAACAAGTGGCAACTCTGCTGGGGAAGCGAGAAATTTGATTCCAGAAGGCGTGTATTAAGCCCTTAACGGGGACGGATCGTATTATTTCTTTTCGTATGCATTCATAAGCATTATTGCAAACCTTTTGGGTAATTTCCGCGAAACCTCTAGCGAGAGTCCATTCGTCGCTCGAAAGAGGCTAGTGTAAGTTCCCCCTTACAGTAAGGCGCCAAAGGGTCCCCATCCATTCGTTAGGGGCGAATTTGTGCGGTCATGTGAGGTCCCGCGATCAGCCGTGTCAGCATATAGTAGCCTTAGAAGTTGCCATAGGATTACCCGTTACTATTTTTGATGTGATAAATGAATCAGTTCGTGTTTTCAAATTGCCATGATACGTGTCTAATCCTAAAATATGTAAAGAAAATGAAACGATGCGTTAATATATACTCTTAAACCGATATACAAACTACCCCAAAACATCGAAACGATTCGAACTAAAGACGACTTAGTCATCTCGTATGAATGAACTTGTGCGACCCGCCTGGTCCCTTTCCGTGTCCCGAAGAAGGCACATGTTCAGGAAATGCGTTATGACGTAAGCACGTATTAGTATGAATCAGTTTGGTATTGAGGATAGTTATATCTCGATTCGAAAGACTATATTAACAGGTAGCTGTTATTCACATTCTTTAAATAGGTTGGGATGAAACGTGATTATGACGAAATGAAAACAAAGAACGTTTCTGTTTCGAATGACCCCGTTGTAACGTAAAGAGTTTCGCAAACGTGGCCCGTCCCTTCCGAATAAAAGACGAGCTCTTACGTTATGCCTTGTGTCGTTCTTAAGAGAAATGGACGTGTCCGCAAAAGTGACTAATAAAATAAAAGAAAAGCAAAAATAGACAAACGACCAAAGTCATTCTGTATCTACGATGTATATCCATCCCGAGGGTAGTTAAAGAAAATGAACCAATATCGTTGAATACGTGTCTCGAACCAGTATGTATTCCGTTTAAAATCACAAAGCCAAATTAAGCTAAACCACATAATTACGCCATATGGACGAGACTGTGGGTTTGACTAATGACTCGATCATTTCGACCGTTACCAAAACTACAAGAAATATGGCTCGATATGCACGTTTGCTTAAACTCGTGCCTAAATAAAAAAGAACGGTAATATCCCTGCTTCGAATAAGCATGCGATTCAACGAAACGTTGATTTTCTATAACCACGCTAAGGTGATATATCCCATAGATTGGAAGGAATAAAGAGTTGTTGCTAGCCGAAAGACTACCGTGCGCTCGAATAAGACTCGTCGTCTTTTTACGTAGCCAAAATGAGCAAACAGATTCTTAATGCTAAAAACAAACACGTTACGCGATGAGTCCGTTCCTTAAAATAAAAAGTGCTTTCATCACTAAATGAACACGTGGTTACGTCTCTCGATAGATCCAAAAGATCCCGTCGTAATCCAAAAATCGAGACACGAACCCGCGCGAATAAAAGGGAACGAGTCATTATCAATAACGAACGATTGGACTGAAAGAATAACTCGTACCACGTCTAAAAAATCGAGATGCACTCAAAGGGAATCAAAACCCGAACTAATGCATCTCGCAAAATGACAAAAGACGAGTTATCCCGAAAGGACAATCCGCTTGGTCGATATCTTAGTCACTGAACGTTGATACGTCAAAAACGAACTGTATTGTCTGATGGATGATTTACTTTTCCGCAATAATCGACGGCATCACGCGTCCCCTGGACCGTAATGTGAGCCCCAAACCAAAATCCTAGGAAAGAGGCTTGGACCATCGAGTGTGTGGAGGAATAAGGATGGAAGAGAGATGTTGTGATACGTGTAATTAGACTGATGTTTGTTCTTCTTATCTTATATATCCGTAAATAAATAAACGCACACACCACGAATCATGCATATAAAATCATGCATACATACTAATGGATAATCGTCCGCGCAGACTTCATCATTAAGCGGTTGTGGTTTCGCGAGAGTAACCGACTAGCCAGGCAGTCTGATAAGCTACGGGTTGACAGTTCTGAATCAGCAGTTGTGACGTCCGAATCATCGTTGTCCGAATCAGCTCAGTCTTCGATCAGTATGTCTACGCCAGATGAGAGAATATCAGGATTAGAAAGAGTGGTAAACAACCTCAACGATCAGTTAACCGCAATTTTAGTCCAGCTGGACGAGCTTGCAATTAAGAGTAACGAGAGTGGCAGTAAACCAGCCGAGAACATTGTGAGCATGGGTCCCCGTTTTGGAGATAACTATCAGGATTACGTAACAAGCAGTTTGGGGAAGAGAAAGAAAAGGGAAGAGGAATGGAAGCAGCACATCACTCAAAAAGTACATGATCTACGCGAGGTAGGCCCCGGGAGTCAGGATTTTTATAACTTGAAGAACTGCTTATCGACGACTGCTTTGCCTTTGAAATTCCAACTCCCGGACATGAAGAAGTTCGATGGAACTGGGGATCCTACCGCCCATGTGAACCAATATGTGGCAGCAATGAAACACATAATTCTGACGGAGGAACAAATCCTAGGGTTGTTCAGCGCCTATCTGGAAGGGGTTGCCCTTGTGTGGTTTCATGCATTGCCGTTGGGAACGAAGAGAGATTGGAAAGAACTGGCAAAGACATTCATCACCCAATATAGCTTCAACACTATGTTTGAGATTTGTTTGAGGGAGCTAGAGAGCACCAAGCAGCAGGCTGGGGAGTCTGTGTCCGACTTTGTGAGTAGGTGGAGAGCTAAAGCAGCAGTTATGAAACAAAAGCCGTCGGAGCAGGATCAGATCCGGGTGGTAATCAACAACACTTTGCCGTATGTTAAGAATGAGTTGCGGTGCATGCCTTTCACCGATTTTAATCAGATGTATGGCTACGCTTTGACAGTTGAGGGGGATGGGGAGCCGAAGAGAGCTTGTACTAACTGGACGAAGTCGGGGTATAGTGCCGGAGGGCCAAGTACTAATATAGAACCTACCGCAGTGAAAGTGCTTGAACTTAACGCTATCGGGAAAAGGCAGTTCGCCCAATTTGATCTGACCTATGCGAAAGTTTTCGAACGATTGCAGAAAAAGGAATTGTTGAAAGCCCTTACTCCTAGGAACAAGACAGGACCCACACCACGGATGATAACCAGGGGGTATTGCGAGTTCCATGGTAACTACGGGCACACCATTGAAAATTGTGAGAGGCTAAAGCATGAGATCCAAGATCTGATTGAGAAAAAGAAAATAGTCGACCCAACGTCAGCAAACCCTCCCCTTAGGTGCAATCCATCGCCTAGTCATAGGGTGAGCGCAATTGGATCTGGGTTAGAAGAGAGCTTTGTGGTGGAGTCATTCTGCAAGTTTAAGGAGGAGCTGTTGGACTCCTATGAGAAAAGTAATGTGGGAAACGGTTTATACGTGTCTGTTTTGGAGGAAGAGCCAACAGAAGAACTCATGGAGGATGGAACTAAAACTGAGAAAACCGAGGAAGTATCATCTCGGAGGATCATGCCTGTGTTGAAACTGTTTAGTGGGGTAGAAGACCCCGAAGCCCATTTGTATGGATACGTGTGCGCTATGTTTGGGGAGCCATACAAAGTGGAAAAAGTCGCTCCATGGTTCTATCTCTCGCTGGTGGGCGAACCTTTGAAGTGGTTTCAATCGCTACCTGACTCGACTAAGCATGATTGGTCACTGATGTCAAGCTTGTTTTTGGTGAAGTATCGAAAAGCCCAAACACAGGTGGGGGAACATAGCGCGATGCAAATTGGGCCTATCAAATGTCTGTTTCCGACTGTCAGCAAGTATAATGAAGGCAAGGACCCCATGGAACACTTGCATTTTTACCTATCCGCTATGGGTCCTTTGGGCTTCAAAGAGGACGAAATCACGAGTTTGTTTTGCAACTCGTTGGCAGGAGAGTCACTAGTGTGGTATATGTCTCTTCCGATGAACGATAAAGTGAATTGGGCTGAAATGACTAAGAGATTCATCAAGAAGTACACCATAGGGGGATACCCAGAGGAAGTGCCGATGTTACCTGATGAGGAGGCACCTGAGGCGGTGTTAACCATGGCTAAGTACAAAGGAGGTGAGAACCCCATCGACCACATAAACTGTTTCCGTGCCTACATGTTTGACGCAGGACTCTATCGAAGTGAGTTGGTTCAGCATTTTCCAAAGACACTCGTAGGAGAAGCTTTGATGTGGCACCGAATGCTCTCGGCAAAAGCGAAAGAGGACCGGGGGTCCCTCATGGAGGCTTTCGTGTAGAGATATGAGATGTACATCCTGTGGACTGGGTCGTTGGAAGATTTAGAAAGGATCAAGCAATTTCCCGAGGAAGCATTCGTGGATTATGCTAGGAGATGGAGGTTCAAGTATGCCTCATGTCGGGTCACCTTGAGCGATCAGGAGCAACTCATGTGTATCCGAAGGGGTGCTATTCCACTCGTCGCTAGGAGAATGAATGGAGTGTTTCTCAGGGACTATGAAGAACTGATAGGCTGGGCTCGGTATGGATCGTCGGACCCTTCCTACGTAAATCCGAACGTCCCTCATGTAATGGATCTGATGGTCGTGGATGTTTAGGGAAGTTCCTCCGACGAGGAGGGTATCAATCAGAGAGTTCCGATCAACATCTGGGATGAGTCCGATGATGAGCTGGAAATAGCTGCTCGCACCGAAGCAAAGAGTCTGCCAGGTTTTGAGATCTTCAATGATGTTACCGACTGGGGCAAAGGAGAAGCAAGCTGTTTCATCGAGGAGATCATGATGTTAGATCTTAATGCCGAGGAGCAGGTGATCACTATTGAGGCCACTGTGGGAGCGGTGGATGAACCCAGTACCTCCAAGACTTATGAGAAACCCGAGAACCCTGTTGATGACAACTAGATTACCGCTTTGTTTGAATCTGATGATGTACTCACCAATACTATCAATGAAATGAATTCTGATTTTGCTTACTTGCTTAATGTTGATTCTGATCATTCCATGCATTCTCATTCATATAACATGCATACATTTGAAATCAATGCAATAGAAATGTCAACTTTAAATCTTGGCACGGATGAAAATCCTAAGCTTATACAAATTGCTCAAGAATTAACTATTGAAGAGAGAAAAGAATTTGAGAGAATAATCAAAAAAAAAATACGAAACAGTGTTTGCTTGGACGTACGAAGACATGCCAGGAATCGATCAATCAATCGTAACTCACTGTATTCCAACATACCCCGATGCTAAGCCCGTAAAACAGAAACTTCGACGCACGAGGCCGAAATGGGCGGATAAGATCAGAGAGGAAGTGAAGAAACGGTTAGAAGCAGGGTTTATCGAAGTAATCGACTATCCCCCTTGGGTTGCAAATGTAGTGCCAATCGCGAAGAAAGACGGCAAAGTGAGAATGTGCGTCGATTATAGAGATCTTAACAAGGCGTGCCCCAAAGATGAATTCGCATTGCCTCACATCGATGTGTTAATCGACAGTGCAGTGTCGAGCGTCTTGCACACCAATGTGGACGGCTTCATGGGCTACATGCAAGTTCAGATGGCAGAAAAGCACAAAGCAAAGGCCTCATTCACAACTGAGTGGGGAACGTACTGCTATAGGGTAATGCCGTTTGGTTTAAAGAATGTCGGGGCAACTTATCAACGAATGGCTACGGCACTGTTCCATGATATGATACACAAAGAGGTAGAAGTTTATGTGGACGACATGATGGTCAAGTCGGAGACGAGAGAGGGGCATTTCGCTGCACTTGAGAAGTTCTTGGCCCGAATTGTAGAGTTCAAGCTAAGGCTGAACCCGAAGAAGTGCTTCTTTGGTGTTTTATCGAGGAAGATCTTAGGCTATGTGATCAGTAACAAGGGGATTGAGGTGGATCCCGACAAGGTAAAGGCCCTACAGGAAATGCCATCACCCAAGAATGAGAAAGGAGTAAGAGGATTTCTGGGGCAGGTTCAGTATATCAGTCGGTTCATAGCACGACTCACTGCGATCTGCGAGCCGATCTTTAAGTTGCTACGGAAAGACCAACCAACGGTTTGAAATGATAAGTGCCAACAAGCATTGGAGAGTGTCCGGAACTATCTGTCTAATCCACCGATTTTAAGACCGCCTAAACTTGGAAAACCGCTTCTCCTGTATGTAGCAATCGAGGAGCGATCTATTGGGGCAATGCTGGCCCAAGAAGGGGACACCGGTGTGGAGCACGCAGTGTATTATCTGAGTAAGAAGTTCCTGGAATACGAGCTTAAGTATAACATAATTGAAAAGACGTACGTGGCAGTAGTATGGCTAACAAAGAAGCTACGACACTATTTTCAATCTTACAAAGTGATCATTATTTCTCGGATGGATCCCGTGAAGTATCTGTACCGAACTCCGTCTCTAACAGAGAAGCTAGCCCGATAGTTGTTGCTCTTGTCCGAATTTGACATCGAATATGTAATGAAAAAGGTTATCAAGGGGAGAGCCGTAGCAGAATTTCTGGCCAATCAGCCCCTAAGTGCGGAAGAAGAGGAGACGAACTATGATTTCCCCGACGGGCATTTGAGCGCCATAGAGGTTATACCGTGGAAAATGTTCTTCGACGTCGCAGTTAATTTAAATGGAGCAAGGGTAGGAGTGTTACTTATCTCACCAGAAGGAGAAAGGGTCCCAATGGCAAAGAAGTTATCCTTCCCTCTCACCGATAATATGGCCGAGTATGAAGCGTGCATCTACGGGTTAGAATCGTTAGCAGTGTTCGGAGCATTGTATGTTGAAGTCTAGAGCGACTCCGAGCTGATTATCGAACAAGCACAGGGAAATTGGGAAGTAAAGGAAGAAAGGTTGCGCCCGTACCTAGACCAGCTAGAGGGGTTGGTACAGAGGTTCAGCGAGTGCCGCTTTTATCATATTCCTTGAGCGCCGAACCAAGCGGCGGATGCTTTAGCCACTTTGGCGTAGAAATGGGATAATCCTCGGAACCTTGCCTCAAAGCCTCTAGTGTTGAGGAGGTCCCACAAATCATGCTATGAAGATGTAATGTTGTTAGGAGTGGATGAAAAGCCTTGGTATTTCGACATCGTGAACTTCATGAAAAGTGGAACTTATCCGGCAGAATCAGAACTTAGGGATCAGGCCGTAATCGGAAGGTTAGCTCAGCAATTCGTCATCCACAATGATTTACTCTACAAAAGGCACACCGATGGGTTACAATTGAGATGTTTAGACGAGGGAGAAGCCCGTGAAGCGATGGAGTCAGTGCACTCCAGAATTTGTGGAGCCCGCATGGGAGGAGCAGTGCTAGCAAAGAAAATCGTAAGGCAAGGTTTCTATTGGCTCACCATGGAAAGAGATTGCAATGAATGTGTGGAGAAATGCCACGATTGTCAAATCCACGGCGATTATAATCACCTGCCAGCTATGGAACTACACATGTTGGCACCCGTTTGGCCGTTTGCAGCTTGGGGCATCGATATCGTTAGCGAGGTGAGGCTTAATGCATCTAATGGACACAAGTTCATCGCAGTTGCCATTAATTACCGTACCAAGTGGGTAGAGGCAGAATCGTTTAGTAAGCTGGGATCAAAGCAGACGAGGAAGTTTATTGAAAAGCATCTAATCACCAGGTTCGGGGTGCCTCATCACATGATCACGGGCAATAGGGTCCAGTTTCAAGGAGAAGTAAGAAGTCTTTCCCAGGAGTACAATATCGAGCATCATAGATCTTCTCCATACTGTCTGCAAGCTAATGGGGCAGTAGAAGTCGCCAATAAGAACCTTAAGAGGACTCTCGTAAAGACAGTGGAGTCGCATCGGAATTGGAACGAGCAACTTCCGCTCGCTTTATGGGCTTATCGCACGACGGTTAGAACGTCTACTGGGGCAACACCGTTCTCTTTGGTATATGGGGTAGAGGCCGTTCCCAATTAAGGTTGAAAAGCGATCGTTGAGAATCGCAGTAGAAGCAGAGATTCCCTAGACGGAATGGGTGAAGAAGCGGTATGAACAGTTAGCATTGGTGGACGAGATTCCCTTTACCATGTGCAGTTATATCAGCGAAGGATGGCCCGAGCCTTCAACAAAAAGGTCAAGGCCAGCCCTATCAAAGAAGGGGATATGGTGCTAAAACAGATCCGTGTGACGCACACTAACCCTAGGGGCAAGTTTGGGCCGAACTGGGAAGGATTGTTCTACGTGAAGAAGATCCTGAGCAAGGGGGCGGTGAAGCTTGCTACTATGGACGGCATGGAGTTCTCCGAACCTACCAATCTGGATAGGCTTAAGAAATACTTTTCGTAAAAAAAAAAAAAAAAAGAAATAAAAATTCCCGATAGGTCGAAAACCCGCAAAGGGCGACCTATGCAACAATAAGAGACATCCCAATGGGTGAAAACCCGAAAGGACGCTCATTTGAAAATTCCGGGATAATAAAAGGAGAGTTGAAAAATCGCTGGGATCTGAAAACCGAAAAAAGGCGGGTCCTGGTAACAGTAGTTATATCTTGAGCAATTATAAAAATAATGTATAAGCGGCTAAGTATTTCTATTGTTTGTAAATAAATAAAGGCATGAATATATTTGAAGAGAATGATTGGAATTATTATGATCGATTGAATGCATGGTATGGTAAGTCATGAGTTATACATTTCTTTTCCCCACCACCAAATAAAAAGCCTACCCAAATATCTTTTTTACATATACCCGCCGTACATCACGGTAGTACTAATAGAGTTGTAAACCAAAATAAATGACGGGACTATCAATGAGAAGGAATCCCAAAGTCCCAAAAGCCCTCAAACGAATCAAAGCCTCCAAAGTAAGGTTCCCGCTCCCTGGCAACTCGGCGGCTCTCCACCGCAATCCGCAAACTCCCCGCAGCAGCTCGCTGGGCTTCTATATCCACATGGCTCCTCTCCTCGGCTGCTCAGCCTCGCTCCTCCCAGTTGGAGCACTCATCCTCCCTATCCCGACAACGACGTCCGATCTGAGCGTCAGCATCCAGTAGCCACTCCCCTTGCCCAACCGCCACGTTCTCCTGTAATCTTCGGTCAATAGAATGGAGGTCTCCCTATAAAGAAAATAGGAGGGAAGCAATGTAAAAAAAAAAAAAAGAAGAGAAAAAGAGAGAAAAATATTCATTCATAATCATGTGCATACATATCACTACACTAGGTCATCCCATAAAAATATTCACCAGGTGATGGGCGTCGAGCCGCATGCAGAAATACTCGGATAGCTCCAAGAAATCCGTGCGAGTTTAGGCAGGCTCCGATAGGTAAATTAAAATTCGATCAATGGGCACAGGCCCCGCTACGGACTGCGGTCTATGGCATCGCCAACGGGCACAGGCCCCGCTACGGACTGCGGTCTACGGCATCATCAATAGGCACAGGCCCTGCTACGGACTTCGGTCTACGGCATCATCAACTCCGGTCAAACGCAGACAATCCTGGTAAAAAGAAACGACTGCGGTCACAAACTCTCGGACGAGTGATAAAGCCCGAATATCAAAGCGACTGCGGTCACAAACTCTCGGACGAGTGATAAAGCCCGAATATCAAAGCGACTGCGGTCACAAACTCTCGGACGAGTGATAAAGCCCGAATATCAAAGCGACTGCGGTCACAAACTCTCGGACGAGTGATAAAGCCCAAATATCAAAGCGACTGCGGTCAAAAACTCTCGGACGAGTGATAAAGCCCAAATATCAAAGCGACTGCGGTCAAAAACTCTCGGACGAGTGATAAAGCCCAAATATCAAAGCGACTGCGGTCAAAAACTCTCGGACGAGTGATAAAGCCCAGCTATCATCAACAAAGGATGCCTGCAATCGATGTAGAGATTAGGGTCGATCGGTTGATTTGGAGATGTGCAAACGAAAGGACGCCTGTGATCGATGTATAGATTAGGGTCGAATGTTCGATTTGGAGATCTACGATACAAGAAAACGCCTGCGATCGATGTAGATATTGGGGTAGAACGATGAATTTTGAGATATGCAAAATGAGAGGACGCCCGCGATCGATGTATATATTAGGGTTGAACGGTTGATTTAGAGATATGCAAAACAAGAGGACGCCCGCAATCGATGTATAGATTAGGGTCGAACAGTTGGTTTGGAGATATACAAACGAAAGGACGCATGCGATCGATGTGTAGATTAGGGTCGAATGTTCGATTTGGAGATCTACAATACAAGAAAACGCCTGCGATCGATGTAGAGATTAGGGTAGAACGATGGATTTTGAGATATGCAAAACGAAAGAGTACCTGCGGTCGAGATAAAGACTAGGGTCGCTAGAAAAAGCAACTTTACCTGCGGTCCAGATAAAGATTAGGGTCGCTAGAAAAAGCAACTTTACCTGCGGTCGAGATAAAGACTAGGGTAGCTGGAAAGAGTAATTTTACCTGCGGTTGATTTAGAGACTAGGGTAGTTGGAAAGAGCAATTTTACCTGCGGTTGATTTAGAAACTAGGGTAGCTGGAAAGAGAAATTTTACCTGCGGTTGATTTAGAAACTAGGGTAGCTGGAAAGAGCAATTTTACCTGCGGTTGATTTGGAAACTAGGGTAGCTAGAAAGAGCAACTTTACCCACAGTCGTAGACTAGGGTCGCTTTTGAGCCATTTCACCCACGGTCGTAAACCGGGGTCGCTTTTGAGCCATTTTACCCACAGTCATAGACTAGGGTTGCTTTTGAGCCATTTTTACCCCCGGTCGTAGATCGGGGTTGCTTTTGAGCTATTTTACCCACGGTCGTAGACCGGGGTTGCTTTTGAGCCATTTCCCCTCCCCCCCCCCCCCCCGGTCGTAGGTCGGGGTCGCTTTTGAGCCATTTTACTCGCGGTCGTGCACCGAGGTTGCTTTTGAGCCATTTTTACCCGCAGTCAACTTAGGCTAGGGTCCGTCAGAAGAACATCCGCCGGCAGTCGATTCAAAGGCAAGGACGGAAAGAGTCGAGAACGACGCCGGAACACGCAGCGCAAAGGTCAGGTATTCTTCCTCCTACTCTTTACGTGTCTCTTACTTTTATATGTTTTACATTACATGTGTTGGGTTAGCAAAAAACGTTTTCAAAACACACACATCACTGTCAAAATAGGAAAGTAGGGGCAACTGTAGACACCGAGTCGGAGGACCTGTGACGAAAACCTGTAAACAAGACGGTCGAAGCGGTTGATTTTGGAAGTTGTAAAACAAAAATATATAATAAGAAAAGAAAAGTTAATGTGAGTCGCGGTCGTCAAGTGGACGGCTCGCGAGTGCTCAGCGACGTGGTGCGAGCGCCTAGCGGCAGCCGACGCGTGTCCGACGATTTTGGATGGAATAAGTAAGTTTAATTGTAAAAATAAAAGTATTTTGAATAAATAAAGGAATAAAAATAAATCTCGTACTTTTAGTTAATTTCCCTTGTTTTGATTAGTTTAGGAAATCAAATCATCAAGCTAACTCGGCTCTTAAAAGTGTTGTATTTCAGGTACAAGGAATCGGCAAAAATCTACCTCATACGCGGGGCGTAAAAACCCTTACGCGGGGCGTGAAACATGGTGCCAGAAATAATTGCCTTATCCGTAAGCACCATGTGGAACTGACTCAGCATACGCAGGGCGTATGACATTTTACGCGGGGCGTATGACATTTGTCGGCAATAATTGCCCTAATCCTGAAAGTCAGACTGCATTGTCCCCCTTGGTCAACCACCTATACGCGGGGTGTACCACTCTATACGCGGGGCGTATAAGACAATTCCTTAATGCAAAAAGATCAGGGACACATTTACGCGGGGCGTAACCCATTTACGCACGGCGTAAAATACTCCAATTCCAACAATAAACTTCAGAAACGCAAATACGCGGGGCGTACCTCAGCTACGCAGGGCGTATTTGGGACAAATAGACAAGGAATTGGTCCACACGTAGGAGATTTCTGGCGGAATGGGCATCCACGCGGGGCGTACACCTATCCACACGGGGCGTATGATGGGTTTTTCTGCACTAATTAATGTTGCCCCATGCTTGTACTTTGTGAAATTACCATATTACCCTTGCTTGATGTGTATAAATAGGTAGCTCTCCAACTCCAAAGGACACCAATTACATGCTAGAGAGCTAAACTAGACTCTTTTCCATTCTTGTAATTTAGATTCAAGTTTGTTGTAGTTAGACTCTCCCCCTCGAGAGCTTGTTCGGTTGCTCCGACGTTCCACCGAAGTCCCGCTCCATCATTCATCACCAAGCTCGAGAGTTCCACCTCCACGACCTAGGAGACGGCCTTGAGTCCGGTTAGCTAGTTCCAAGGGCGGATTCTCCCTTTTTACTTGCTAATTAGCTTGTACTCTTCCTATGTACTAGGCGTGGTTGTATTTCATCTATACACTTTCCATATTTATAATTTATGATCCATAATCTCTATTTCCCTTTACGTGTTGATGTTTATTGCTTGTTTTGACGTTGATAATTGACTATTGTGTAGGAGCACGCGATTACCGCCGCCATCCGGGCTATCTTTAGGGAATTATATAGGTGTTGCCTTACCGGAAGTGACACTCCGGAAACCGTAGGAATTGACAAACCACGGAACTTACGGGCCCTAATTTCTAATTCCCTCGTATTAGACACGCCTTGACTAGGAATCACGTAGTCTAAGCACTTCACTGGTCGGTCTTACTATACTTAGTCATCTTTGCAAGAATAAACCAATTTCCGTATACATTTAGAGTCGTTATTTATCGTAGTTATAACTTATCGTACACATCCCACGTCATAGAGTTTTAGCTACACAAACCTGTGTCGCCTATTATAGGAATAGCGTGTAATTGTGTCTTACTTTACCCCAAAGTAATCACCGCTCAAATAACTTACGAAACCGAGTAGTGTAATACTTGTAATTATAAATCCCGTGGATTTGATACCCGGTCTTAACCGGATTATTACTTGATACGACGGGGTACACTTGCCCCTAAGTAGTCGTGACGTCTAGTGAATTTAGAGCACTTATAAAGATAACATCCATAGTCTCGTAGCTCACACATATCACACCAACATCCGTATTCGTAAAATACACCACCTAGACTCGCGGCGCATGAAGTTTTTGGCGCCGTTGCCGTTGATTTATAATTTCCTACAATATTAGACAAAAACGTTTCATAGTTAGTTTGAGCAATATTTTTGTATAAAGTGTTTATATGTACATTGGCTAACTTTATTCTTTTGTTAATAAATCTTTAATTATTTACTTTATGCACACCCGCTCTAAGAGTGATTCTCTCATACCTATTGATCTTGAAATTGAACGAACTCTTTATAAGTTACGAAGAGAGAAGATGGCAAACCCCAACGTTGAAGTTAACCAGCCTAACGGAAACCCCAGGCCACATGAAAACAATGTCCGGGGGGATAACGACACACGTTCGATGATGGAGATCCTTGCACCACATCGACCCCAAAACCGTAACGGCATTGTCGCCCCCACAATTCCGGCCAACACTTATGAGATTAAGACCGAAATGATCCAACTCATTCAACAATGCGGTCAATTTGGAGGGGAACTCCACGAGAACCCCAATGAACATTTAGACAAATTTCTTATGTGTGCCGACACTTCTCGGCAAAATGGTGTTCTTGTTGAGGCCGTAAGACTAAAACTGTTTCCCTTTTCATTGACAGGGCAAGCGTTGGAGTGGCTGCACTCTTTGGAGGCAGGATCCATCACATCGTGGGAAGAACTTGAAAAGGAGTTCCTCTTTTACTACTTCCCACCGTCCAAAACAGTCAAGCTGCGGACTGACATCACCTCTTTTAGGCAGCTGGAATGCGAGGCCCGTCACGCGGCTTGGGCTCGGTTTCGGAAGTTGCTCCGAAACTGCCCACACCATGACATCCCAAAGCATGATTTGGTAAGTACTTTCTATCATGGTCTAACACCGACTAATCGTGCAACTGTTGACTCCGCTGCAGGTGGGGATCTGTTTCGAAAGTCGGCTAGCGAGGCCTATGAGCTCATTCATGAGCTCGCTAGGAAGAGCGTGCAATGGCAGGAGGAACGGCTTGTCGGCCCGTCGCGGCACCAGACATTCGCCATAGAGAAAGAGGCTCCAAAAAGCTCTATGGCAGAGATAAACAAAAAGCTTGACTCGTTAATCGCCCAACTTAGCCTCAACAAAAGTGTACAGGTCCTGATGTGCACTCATTGTGGCGGGGATCATGATGCATTTAACTGTCAAATCGGTAGCCCGTTCGCCGGCGATACCGAAAATGTAAGTTTCGTAGGAGGTAACCCAAGGTATAATTCTCACTCAAACTCCTACTCCCACCACAACAATAATAACAATGGCGGATGGAGGCCGCGATATCAACACCCGAACTTATCTTATGGCAACAATAATAATGTGTTGAGGCCCCCATCCAGCTTTGAGCAAGAATTTCGGGAACATGGGCTTGGACAACCACAAACCACGCCCGGGAACCAAAACGCCCCATCCTCTAACAATACGCATGACCAATCGGTCACGTCTTTGTTAAAGGATATATTAACCCGTCTTTCCGATAGTGAGGTATTTTGCAGGGACCTTAGCCGCCAGGTGGCCCACCTAAACCGT
The DNA here is from genome assembly GCF_963576675.1 of Euphorbia lathyris. NCBI lineage: Eukaryota > Viridiplantae > Streptophyta > Magnoliopsida > Malpighiales > Euphorbiaceae > Euphorbia > Euphorbia lathyris. Next base: position 98,255,421 of record NC_088910.1, read on the forward strand.
CAACAACAAGAAAGGCCACTAGGAACCCTCCCGGCAAATACCGAACAAAATCCACGGGGAAAGAACCGGGAGTCCAGGCACGTGGTGACACTCCTCAACAATAGGAGTTCGGACCCGTCTAGCTCCAGCTCGGAAGCCTTGCACTAAGCCGCCAAAATGAGAGAGTCGAGCTGCGTCGACTTAAAACGTAGCATCGGTTTGAATACTCCGAAATATTTGTATATATGCAACATAAACGTTATTTCTCCTCTTTTACATTATGTTGGTTTTATTTTTATTTTTACTTTCTTTGTTATTGCCTTCTTTCATTTTCTTTTATAAAAATCAAAAGAAAAACAAATCCCACGATAATCCAAAATTTTACAAATACGTGGGGCGTGCAAACTATTGCGCCCCGCGTAATTGTATCTCTGCTGTTGTTCTTAATAATAAATCATACTACGCGCGGCGTATCTACATCTACGCCTCGCGTACATTTTCTTTTCCGAAATAAATGCCTCATAAGGGGCACGCGGGGCGTACCACATGGTACGCCGCGCGTGTCCTCGGGGAGTTGTGAATCACAACTCCCCATGGCAACTCCCTCTTCCCTCAAACTTCGCATCACTCACCTTCCCCATACACCCTTTTCCACTTCCACACTCCACCTCCATCTCCATCCAATCAACTTCCATCCTTCTAAATTCAAATTCTTAACTTCCCCCCCACAATAAATTCTCATTAACTACACCCTTCATTTTAAACAAAAAATTTAAAAAAAAGAATCATAATTAAAAATCATAAAGATCAATTAAAACCACTAAACATCCATAAATTCTCCCCTAAAAAAAAAATATTTTTTATCTTCCGTCTTATACGCAGGGAGTCCTCACATTTACGCCCCGCGTCCCCACCATTTTCATCCTCAAAAGGAACAGGAGGGTCATTACGCGTGGCGTAACTACATTTACGTCACGCGTCGTCAATAATTCTAAAAAAATAAATAAATAAATAATGTCAGGGAGAGGGATACGCGTGGCGTGGTCCCTTCACGCCCCGCGTACCCCTCTGGGAATCCGAATTCTTCTTGGATTCCCCCCCTCTCCTATAAATAACCTCTCCCTCTCCCTCTTCTTTCCTCACTCTTCTACCCACCCATTCCCAACTCCTTCCTCAAGTCTTCCCATTTCTCCTCTTCACCATGACCCGAAGCAAACGTGCCGCCACTAACACCCCCCTCGACCAACAAATGCAAGCTCGCCGAGCTCGCTCCTCTCGTTCTTCCCGGCCCACACCAGCACAACAACCACCGTCACCCAACCGGGAAGACGCTCCTCCTCTCACCCGCCTCTATCGGGCACCTTTCCACATTCTCACCGAGGAGGAAGCCCTCCGGTACGAGGCCCTTTGTGCTGCCACTGTCATGGAGCTTCCCTACATTCCCCGCAGCGTGCTCGATCAACATGATTTGGGCACGCCTTTTGAAGCCCGTCTTCGTGCCCTTGGGTGATATGACATGTATAGCACCGAATACCATGTCTATCCATCTTTAGTCATTGAGTTCTTCACCACCCTCACTTCCAACAACGTACCCGGGGCTGCCCTCTTCAACTTTCGCCTCCAAAACCGTCCTTTCACCATCGACACCCAATGGCTCCGCAATCACTTCACCCACCAAGAGGAGCCATGTGTCGCCCATTGGCCCGACGGTGTCTCCGCCTCCGACTTTTGGACCTCAATTACCGGGTCCACCGAATACCACATCTCCAACCTCCACCCGGCTAGTATTCGTGACCCCATTCTCCAATTACTCCACCGCTTCATCTCCTTCTACTTTACGGGGAAGTCGGAGTCCACCAAGGTCAACAAACATGAGTTGTTGGCCCTCTACTGTTGCGCCAATGGGCTCACTTACGACCTTGCCTACCATGTCGCCCTTCACCTCCGGGCCACACCTATCCGAAAACGGGCTAAGCTCGGGTTTGGTCACCTCATCACCATCTTTGCCCTCTCCACCCTCGGCTCCGCCAACATTGAGCACCTTCCCCGTCTTGTGCCTCGGCCCATAGACAAAAACGCCTTTAGATCATTGACTACTCCTGCTTCCGGTCCGGGTGAAACCTCGGGGGCTGCTAACTCCGATGTGGGAGGGGATTCGGACCCCGATTTGGGCCTCAATTTCAGTCCCCCACCACTTCATGATTTCAATGCCATTTACGCACGGTTGGATATCCTCGAGGACAACCAACGTCGTAATCGAGCCCATTTTGACACCCGCCTTGATACCCTTGAGGCACAATAGCGGGACGACCGAGCCCATCTCGACACTCGGTTCGACGCCCTCACCGCCTCCTTCGCTTCGTACTTCAACCTCCATGGCAATCCGCCCCCACCTCAACCGTAGCTCCATTTTCTTTTTGTTTTTTCTTTCTTTTCCTTTGTTTTAAGTTTTTGTTGTTTCTTGTATCCTCTATTTTTAATCTATTAGTACTTTTCGCTTCTGTTTGGTGTTGATTGTTCCTTCTTTTCACTGCTTGCAATAACCCTCACGCGGGGCGTACCCCATGACACGCCCCGCGTCTCTTCGTTTTTATTATTAATAAAGGATCCAGAAACTCAAACACGCGGGGCGTCTCTTCCTGCGCCCCGCGTATTTGAGTCTCTGCCCCATAATAACCCCAAATAATTTGGTTACGCGGGGCGCCCCTGTGGGCACGCCCCGCGTAACCTATAACCCCTGTGGGTCTTCTTTTTCTTACTTTTTCCCTTTATTTTTGTTTTTGTTTTTGTTTTCATTTCTTTTTGTGACGCCCTTGGAATAGGCGTCATTTTCAATCACGCGGAGGGACGTGCAACCCCGCACTAAACGTTTGTTTTGCACTACCAAAAACAAAAACAAAAATAAAATAAACAACAAAATAATTAAACTAATTTATTGTTCCCTTAAATTCTCCCGACATGCTACCCCTCCTTCGGAAATTAATTAAAGTTCCGTTATTTGTCACCCAAAAATAAAAGTGTCGGAACATAAAGGAATGATTCAACTAAGAAATTTTAGTCTTGATTTTGAAATCATGGAATTTGTACAAAGATTAGGATAGTACTAAACTAAGACATTGAATCTTAACCCAATTGACATCTCCATAATGAACCTTAAAAAGGCAATAAAAACGGCATGTTCGAGACTCTAGCGAAGACTCGATAGTACACAATTTAAAACCCGAATCTTTGTGAGGTATTTTTGAGCCTAAAAGAGTTCGTACGAGAACTCTAATTCTTTCACAATTTTTCGAGAGCTTTGACTTCACTCGACTCATAGAATTTGCATCTAATACCGGGTTAAGTACACTTATTTTTGGTAAAAAGGCAATAGATGATAAACCGAACCCACTTAGGCTAATTTATCCTAATTCATTTTTTTCATTTTTCATTAACCATTAGAAAAACCCCTTGAGCCTATTAACCAAGTTTTTTGTTAATACCCTTTTAACATTTGACCCTTTTTCCTCTTGTTCAAATACCGACAAAATCAATTTGCGCCTAAATCACTCAAAAAGTCACGGCCTTAACAAACAAGCATCAAAAGCCTTCAAAATATTGTTTTTGTGCCTCTATCAAAACAAAAGATGCAATAAAAGACAAAAAGGCATTCTCAAGCTCCACCCGAGCAATTTTGAAATATATTTTGTAAAAATTGCTAAGGCCGACCACAAAACGGTATTTTCGAACTTGAGTGTCTTTGAACTAACCACTAAAAAGCCACCCACATTACAACCCCCCTCCGGGTTCATTTTTAATATTGCCTAACCACTATGTAGGAGGAAAAACCCGGATGACAATGCAGATTCAACATGGTCTCGAGTAAGTGCAAAGAAGAGCGATAAAATACGAACCGACCAAAAACATTGAGCGTAAGAGTGAAATCCCTTGGTGAGGTACTATCGGGTTCTCAAAAGATAATCAACCCCCGTTAATATTGCCTATTAAGTCTTGATCATGGAGGTTTTGAACGAGTTTTTGTACTCAATTATCGGCGTAGGCACTTACCGAAACCTTTGTACAAAACCGTAACTTTGAAATCCCGCACTTAGCAAAACCAACCTTCGGTTTGTTTCTTAATTTTCTCAATCCCTTGTCATTCGATTTCTTTTACTTGAGGACAAGTAAAACTTTAAAGTCCGAGGAGGTTTGATAGGGGTATTTTACCCCTATCTTTTAGCGTGATTTACGGGACAATTTTGGATGGAATAAGTAAGTTTAATTGTAAAAATAAAAGTATTTTGAATAAATAAAGGAATAAAAATAAATCTCGTACTTTTAGTTAATTTCCCTTGTTTTGATTAGTTTAGGAAATAAAATCATCAAGCTAACTCGGCTCTTAAAAGTGTTGTATTTCAGGTACAAGGAATCGGCAAAAATCTACCTCATACGCGGGGAGTAAAAACCCTTACGCGGGGTGTGAAACATGGTGCCAGAAATAATTGCCTTATCCGTAAGCACCATGTGGAACTGACTCAGCATACGCGGGGCGTATGACATTTTACGCGGGGCGTATGACATTTGTCGGCAATAATTGGCCTAATCCTGAAAGTCAGACTGCATTGTCCCCCTTGGTCAACCACCTATACGCGGGGCGTACCACTCTGTACGCGGGGCGTATAAGATAATTCCTTAATGCAAAAAGATCAGGGACACATTTACGCGGGGCGTAACCCATTTACGCACGACGTAAAATACTCCAATTCCAACAATAAACTTCAGAAACGCAAATACGCGGGGCGTACCTCAGCTACGCAGGGCGTATTTGGGACAAATAGACAAGGAATTGGTCCACACGCAGGAGATTTCTGGCGGAATGGGCATCCAAGCGGGGCGTACACCTATCCACGCGGGGCGTATGATGGGTTTTTCTGCACTAATTAATGTTGCCCCATGCTTGTACTTTGTGAAATTACCATATTACCCTTGCTTGATGTGTATAAATAGGTAGCTCTCCAACTCCAAAGGACACCAATTACATGCTAGAGAGCTAAACTATACTCTTTTCCATTCTTGTAATTTAGATTCAAGTTTGTTGTAGTTAGACTCTCCCCCTCGAGAGCTTGTTCGGTTGCTCCGACGTTCCACCGAAGTCCCGCTCCATCATTCATCACCAAGCTCGAGAGTTCCACCTCCACGACCTAGGAGACGGCCTTGAGTCCGGTTAGCTAGTTCCAAGGGCGGATTCTCCCTTTTTACTTGCTAATTAGCTTGTACTCTTCCTATGTACTAGGCGTGGTTGTATTTCATCTATACACTTTCCATATTTATAATTTATGATTCATAATCTCTATTTCCCTTTACGTGTTGATGTTTATTGCTTGTTTTGACGTTGATAATTGACTATTGTGTAGGAGCACGCGATTACCGCCGCCATCCGGGCTATCTTTAGGGAATTATATAGGTGTTGCCTTACCGGAAGTGACACTCCGGAAACCGTAGGAATTGACAAACCACGGAACTTACGGGCCCTAATTTCTAATTCCCCCGTATTAGACACGCCTTGACTAGGAATCACGTAGTCTAAGCACTTCACGGGTCGGTCTTACTATACTTAGTCATCTTTGCAAGAATAAACCAATTTCCGTATACATTTAGAGTCGTTATTTATCGTAGTTATAACTTATCGTACACATCCCACGTCATAGAGTTTTAGCTACACAAACCTGTGTCGCCTATTATAGGAATAGCGTGTAATTGTGTCTTACTTTACCCCAAAGTAATCACCGCTCAAATAACTTACGAAACCGAGTAGTGTAATACTTGTAATTATAAATCCCGTGGATTCGATACCCGGTCTTAACCGGATTATTACTTGATACGACGAGGTACACTTGCCCCTAAGTAGTCGTGACGTCTAGTGAATTTAGAGCACTTATAAAGATAACATCCATAGTCCCGTAGCTCACACATATCACACCAACATCCGTATTCGTAAAATACACCACCTAGACTCGCGGCGCATCACACCTCGTCTACCAACAGTCATAACTCACTTGGCCAAATGCCAAGCACCCATAATCTGCTCTAACGACTGCCTATATACAATCGCAACATCCTCGTCCAGATGACTCATGTGATCCAAAACAGTTTCACCCCAGGCAGCTAATCGACTAACCCACTGTCAAAAGTAACGAACAAAAAACAAAGTTAATATCACTTCACACTTCAGTAAATATCATTTCACATTTGTAGATCAGTAAAGAAAAACCAAAAATAACTTACAATCTCACTGTTCGAGGGAGTATAAACAGTCGGTCCGGGTGCAACAATCTCCGGAAGTAGACGAGGGTGTGAGTGACGGGTGTACCAATGCATGTACTGATCCTCACAATCTGATGGAGTACGTGCTGGAGTGAATACAGACAATCTAAGGATGGCCGACTGGGGAAAAGAGTCCCAAATACCCTGCACCATCACAGCTGGCACATCTACACGATACTTCAAACTGGTCCACAAACGCACAGCCTTAGAAGGCTGCAATATCGGTCTAGGAATGGTCTGCACATGTCCAAGCCGTCGAAGGAATCTCCCCGGCATGTACGACTCGATCACATCCCGATACCGTATCCATTCAGCGTATAGCATCCTGGGGGTCTCCGTAATGGCATCAGAGCCATACGGCATCCACATCACCTATAGATGTATAAAATTACATTAACACATACAAGTAATACAAATTTGTTTTAATTGAACAGTATTTATAATTATATAGCAATTATACCTCATCTGCCGTCAACACATCAAGCCGGGCACGAAATGCTCTCAGCCGCTCATCGCTCTTCTCCATCGATATAGATGGCCATATTGAAGCCCTAGGAAGATCCGGGTCAACTGTAACTGCCTCTCGATGTGGCCTGAAGCAAGGAAAATACTCGTAAATCCAGGACTGGAGCAATGTCATACAACTCGTCATCTACCCGCAATCTCCTCTGCTAGCAATACCAAGATGACGGTATAGATATGCTAGTGCAGCCGATCCCCAAGAAAGTCCAGCGGCTCCAGCTGCCGAGTCCTGCACCTCTAGCAGGCAAGAAGGTCGGATGCGGTCACCACTCTTATCTACGAACAAGGTGGAACCGAGCATCAGCCACGTCCAAGCGATAGCTTGGGTCTCAGGAATCCGATCACCTCTACAGTGCTCCATGACGGAAGCGGCTCGTATACCACCAGAGGAATAGTGACGGGCATCTAACTCAACCCGAGTCATCCCAAGCAATATCTCCCACACACCATGCATCAAAATGGTCATCTCGCCAAACGGCATGTGAAATGATGACGTGTCTAGCTGCCACCGCTCTACAAATGCCGTGATCAGAGCAGCATCTATGTGACTGTGCATAATACCAGGTAAATGGAACATGCCAGATGACTCGATACGCGACTGAATCGTCCTGGAAGAACCACTGTACCATAATCTCAGCTTCGAGCAATACCCTGATCTGGTATGACACCTAAGGACGCCCCTATCCTAACCGGCCCAGATAGCACATGCAACATGTCCTAGAAAGCTCGGGACCACAGCACCATCAAATGGACCCCCGGGTACGGGGTCCTTCACAACCCAGTCATCCTCTGTAGCACTCCTCGATCGCTTGCTGCTACCTGAAATTACAGTAAACGGTTTACATTAAATTTTTGGTATATTTTCCAATAATCACGATTAAAACAAATAAAAATAAGCAGATTTTTAAATTTTTCTTACCAGAAGACGATCCTGCGGTAGAAGAAAATCGTCCGTCTCGACCCCTCGTCACGACGCCACGAGGTATGGGGATAATATCAGAACTAGGATGAGGCATAGAGTCATCTCCGTCCATCTCTATATCAGCCGCCTCATCCTGTCCCTCAGCACGCTCCGCCTGTGCTGCATGTGCCCTCCGGGCGTCCGCCATGAATCGATGCTGCTCTGTCGCTCCCGCCGAGCAGATGCAGTAACAGGACGTGAAGACGTGTGTCTGTGGTCAGATCCCGCCTCATCCTGTAATATTATTTATTTATTATATTCAATTTACCATTTTTTTTATGTGTTCGGGTCTGCCTACGCCCGGTCCGTACAATTTTGAAAAAAAAAAAACAAAATTTGACCCGTTTTTGGCCTGGGCGGGTGGCTTACACCACCTGGCCAACGGGCCAAACGGGTGCGGTGCACCAGTCGGCCATAGGGCCGACTGGTGCGCCGCAAACGTTTGGTCCGTTGGCCAAACGGGCGCGGCGCGCGTTCCACCATAAGGTGGAACGCGCGGCGCATACTTGTTCCACCGTAGGTGGAACGCGTGCGCCGTGCGTTCCACCATATGGTGGAACGCGCGGCGCATACTTGTTCCACCGTTCGTACGTTCCACCGTAGGTGGAACAAGTAAATCGCACCCGTCTGGTGCGATTTCTGAGATTTTTTCCTCCGATTTCGGAGGCAAAAATCATGATTTTGTTCATAATTTTAACGGAAAAACTTACCGTAATACCCATGTATCCTTTGTCCATGCCTACTTTTGGTGCCATGTCGTTTTAGCTCGGTTTTTTGAAAATGGAAAGAAAGTAGAGAGGATTTGAAATTTTCAACTTTCTTGTTTGAAATAATGAGAAGGGCAATATGGTCAACAGGGTGCGGTGAACCGGAATTAGGGGGTGGTATATAGTCGCTCACAAAAAAATTGTAATTAAAGGTAAATTAGTCATTTACTATTAGGTGGGTCCACTTTTATTTTTTAAGAGATTAAAAGTACTGAAGTGTCATATTGATTAGGATTGACCGGTCATAATTACCGGTTATACGTTTTAGTGTGAGGTCATTAAAAATTTGTAAGGTTATACATCAAAAATGTAAAAATAGGTAGATGTTATACACCGCGTATATAATTTATCCCTGAGAGATGATACTTAAAAAGTGTCTGACCAGTTTCGAAATGAAATCGGATAAACAAGAAAAAATATTATTAATTGATTAGTTAACTAAAAAATATAAAAATGAAAAAAAATTAATTATAAAAAAATCTTGGTGGAATGCAAAACATTTTTAAATTAAAAGAATTAAATTTAACCCAAATGATGGAATGCAAAATATTTTTAAATTAAAAGAATTAAAATAAACTCCAAACTTATTGAAAACAATTGACGCATAGGAATGGAGATTGAAACAATCTATGATAGTAAACTTTTGAGCTTGCCACTCGACTTTTTCTTGCCAATTCATTGATCAGAGAATGCTGAGAAAAAGTGAAGTTCTAGCACAAAAGTTGATAAGTAACAGTATACAGATATGAACAAGTATAGAAAAGTATAAAGAAATCATATATCAACAAGTATAAACGATATAAACAAAGATATTCACAATGAATGCCTAAACTAACAAATCAACCTTTGGTTCGATATTGCAGAAGAAATAAATCCCCGGCAACGGCGCTAAAAACTTGATGCGCCCTCACCTAACTTGAGATGAGAACTCACTAAGGGATAAGTGTACCCCGTCCTTATCAAGTAATAAATTTCTGGTTAAGTCCAGGTTATCGTCCACAGGATTTATTTCTGCAAGTATCGAGCTACTTGGTTTCAGGCGTTATCTAGGCTTAGGGGGGTTTTGAGTTGGTTTTTCTAAGTTAATCTACTCCTAGGTTGATTTATACTATTCCTAGCTAAGTTATCTGATTCTAACTAAGTTATTCTACGCCTAATTAAGTTACTCTACCCCTAATTAAGTTAAACTACTCCTAAGTGATCTTTTACCAATGCAATTAACCGAAGGAACATGAAGGGATACGATGATAATGAAAATAGAATGTTTAAACAATTGATTTGAAACCTAAGTCACTTGTGTCCAAGGAGATTAACCCGACCTATCCTCCTAAAGTCCCTAGTTCGTGATTCCCTTATAAGGCCGAAACTAGCTCTAAGGCTCAGTAATTTGGGCTTAATCTTCTATAGGGTCGTCAATCCTATAGGCACTGACTAGGTCAGATTCAGCTCGCAATATGTGCCAACCTAATTTTGGGATTATTGAATGAGTTAAACCAATCAGACAAAGCGTAAGACAAAGATTAAAACATCAAACCAACAATTGAATAAACAAGAACTATAATGTATATCAAAGATGGAAACATTGTCACGAAGTTACAATAAACCTAGAATTCATAGCATGTATCAAAGGCTAGACAGAATGTAAAAGAAGAAAAATCCCTTTCAGGGAACCTGTCTACCAATGCAGGCGTCTTTCTAGGATTTAAGGATGAAGCTTGAGCAATTCTCGGTGAATGGAGCTTCGGAGGTGTCTTCAATGGAGGTTTGAAGGATATGGAGGAGGTGGAGAGGATTTGTCAAGGTGAAAAGCTAAGAAAATTACAAAAGAAAAAGATATCTAATTTACAATGAAAAAATCCTATTTATAGACGCGTCTCGGGCCTCGTTTTGACCTATTTTCGTGTCCTTATTGGTGTAGGAAGACGTGGGGCCGAACGTGGCTTCGTGGGGGCGGAATTGGTCTTTTTGATCAATTCCCGTAGGGCTGCTCGCCGAGCAGGGCAGGCTGCTCGACGAGCAGGGCTGCTCGCGACGAGCAGCCCCCTGCTCGCCGAGTAGGCGCCTGGTGGCCTGCTCGGCGAGCAGAAATGGCCCACGGGGCCCTGCTCGCCGAGCGTTTTTGCCCGAAGCGTGCTCGAATCTCGCCGAGTGTCCTCTAAGTCCTTTTTCGTCCGAACTTACACCTGCACACGCATAAAAACTCCGAAAACCATTAGTCCAAAAGCCAAATTGATCCGTCAATCGCTTATTTTGAGCAAACGCTTCGTTTGGTGCGACTTTTGACGGACCAATTAGCTTCAAAAGATAATGGAATCCTAATATGCATGCTATTTCGGCCGTATTTGCCTAAATTGATCACAAAACGAGCCTAAACGACGAAAAGTAAATAGAACGTTTCCAATTCCTAACTAACTCACACAAAAGCATTTAAATGCGAGAATTGCTCGCTTATTAACCAAATAACTCTAAAACCCGTCCTAAAACCGTACCCAAAGATAGGGGTTTTTGACCCCTATCAGTTTACATTAAATTTTTGGTATATTTTCCAATAATCACGATTAAAACAAATAAAAATAAGCAGATTTTTAAATTTCTCTCACCAGAAGACGATCCTGCGGTAGAAGAAAATCATCCGTCTCGACCCCTCGTCACGACGCCACGAGGTATGGGGATAGTATCAGAACTAGGACGAGGCATAGAGTCATCTCCATCCATCTCTATATCAGCCGCCTCATCCTGTCCCTCAGCACGCTCCGCCTGTGCTGCATGTGCCCTCCGGGCGTCCGCCATGAACCGCTGCTGCTCCGTCGCTCCCGCCGAGCAGATGCAGTAACAGGACGTGAAGACGTGTGTCTGCGGTCAGATCCCGCCTCATCCTGTAATATTATTTATTTATTATATTCAATTTACCGTTTTTTTATGTGTTCGGATCTGCCTACGCCCGGTTCGTACAATTTTTTTTTTAAAAAAAAACAAAATTTGGCCTATTTTTTGCCTGGACGGGTGGCTTACACCACATGGCCAACAGACCAAACGGGTGCGGTGCACCAGTCGGCCATAGGGCCGAATGGTGCGCCGCAAACGTTTGGCCCGTTGGCCAAACGGGCGCGGCGCGCGTTCCACCATAAGGTGGAACTCGCGGCGCATACTTGTTCCACCGTAGGTGGAACGCGTGCGCCGCGCGTTCCACCTTATGGTGGAACGCGTACGCCGTGCGTTCCACCATATGGTGGAACGCGCGGCGCATACTTGTTCGTGCGTTCCACCATAGGTGGAACAAGTAAATCGCACCCGTCTGGTGCGATTTCTGAGATTTTTTCCTCCGATTTCGGAGGCAAAAATCATGATTTCGTTCATAATTTTAACGGAAAAACTTACCGTAATACCCATATATCCTTTGTCCATGCCTACTTTTGGTGCCATGTCGTTTTAGCTTGGTTTTTTGAAAATGGAAAGAAAGTAGAGAGGATTTGGAATTTTCAAATTTCTTGTTTGAAATAATGAGAAGGGCAATATGGTCAACAGGGTGCGGTGAACCGGAATTAGGGGGTGGTATATAGTCGCTCACAAAAAAAAATTGTAATTAAAGGTAAATTAGTCATTTACTATTAGGTGGGTCCACTTTTATTTTTTAAGAGATTAAAAGTACCGAAGTGTCATATTGATTAGGATTGACCGGTCATAATTACCGGTTATACGTTTTAGTGTGAGGTCATTAAAAATTTGTAAGGTTATACATCAAAATATAAAAATAGGTAAATGTTATACACCGCGTATGTAATTTATCCCTGAGAGATGATACTTAAAAAGTGTCTGACGAGTTTCGAAATGAAATCGGATAAACAAGAAAAAATATTATTAATTGATTAGTTAACTAAAAAATATAAAAATGAAAAAAAAATTAATTATAAAAAAATCTTTGGTGGAATGCAAAACATTTTTAAATTAAAAGAATTAAATTTAACTCAAATGATGGAATGCAAAATATTTTTAAATTAAAAGAATTAAAATAAACTCCAAACTTATTGAAAACAATTGACGCATAGGAATGGAGATTGAAACAATAAAAGTTAAAACAAAAACTAAAGGAATAAAATAAAATTTAAAAAATTTAAAACATTAATTGTTTGCTTCTTTCTTTGTTAACTTACTTGTTTTGTTAACAATAAAGTAACAACTGGGTGGGTGTTCGTGTTTCCAAATTCATGTAACAACCCACAGACTTGCTCTAACCCCTACTACCCCCAAAACTTATGCTAAAAAAGTACATCACTCGTAGAAAAGTGTAAATACCAAAAACACCCCCATGATGTCAATATTTTGGCAGTAGTGGGGTATTTAAGGAAGTGGAACATTGAAATCGGAATGAAGCAGGTATAACCTTTTCCGGAAAGCAGGTAATATATATAAAAAGCAGTACAATTTCAGCAGAAAATAAATCAATGGCGATGAACCTTTTGTTGGGGTTGCATGTCACAATGAGTTCAAAAGGCAGTGGTGCCTGCGGCGGAGGAGGAGGAGGTGGGTTTCCTTCATTTCTTCCGAAGGATGTTGAGAAAATCAAAGACCCTTTTGCTAGATCTCTGGCTCGCAGAATTAAAAGGCTTCCTGTCCAGGTGCATTTCATACTTCCATTTTCTCAAACTTTTTTTTTTCTCTGGAAATATGGTAATTAGTTTTTTTTTTTTTTTTTTTAAAGAACTGCTATGGTGATTAGTTAGTTGTTGCGAAGTGATTCTTGAAAAAGTTTTATAAAAAAATTTGCTATTAAATTTCAATTAATTAGTTTGAGATAAACGTACAATGCTAAGTAATTTTATCTTTCACCTGGTGTTTGTTAGAAGGGATAAAAAGTGAATAAAGACACACAAAAACTGAGACAAGTTATCCCATAAGTCTTATTGATATGTTATACCCAACGTGGGTGGTAGAAGGAGGTTGGATAATGTTATACCAACAGGGATGGTATAAGGAGGTTGGATAATCCCTCATATTAATGCCTCAGATGAACCCTATGTAATTTAAATTAAGTTAAAATAGTAAAACGTATTATTTTATCCTTATACCTATTCCACGTACCAAACATTGAATAATAATTCCCGATTATCATACTTTTATCTTTATCATAGAATGCCAAACACCCCATTAACATCTAAATGATATAAATTTTTACGATAAATAGTAAATTTACTAGTAAATTAATAAATTAGGACAATTTGATAAATAATTGATTACAAGACGTGAAAAAAATAAAAACAAAATTATTTTAAATAAAAAAATCCAAATATTTTAAGAAATTAAAAATATTAATCTTTAAATTACAAAAATGTTATTTTTAAATAAGAAAAAATATTCGTGTTTATAATAATATCTGAAATTAGCTTAATTTAGAGTAAAATTGCTATTGGCTATCAAATTTAGGGATAAATAAAATTGCATAATTTTAAACGTTAGAGAGGTAAAATTGTAACCTCTTATCCCATTAGTTCCCTGTTTGGGAATTAGCTGTTAGCTGATAGCTGATTACATTAGCTGATTTGACTAGCTGATTGTATAGACCTGTTTGGTAAAAATTAGCTGATTGATAATAGCGGTTTGTGCAAAAAGATGAATAAGGACATTTCTTTTTTTAATTTTAGGACCTGTAAACTAAAAGTAGGGTTAAAGAAGTCCATTAATTTTAATATTGCAAAACGCTAATTGAAAAAGCTCCTAAAAGGAGCTTTTTCAAAATTAGCGTTTTCATCCCAAAACTCTCTCTCAAACCTCTCTCCACCAAACACTCCAATTAGCGGTTTCAATGGTCAAACCGCTAAAGTTGGTCAAAACCGCTATTTTTATCCCAAAACGCTCTTTACCAAACAGGGCCTATGCATTTAAAAATTGAGTGATTAACACTAAATTACAAATTTGAAAAACCTAAATTGTTTAATCCATAATTTAAATTTAAGCACTTTTTTTATAGAAAAATTTAACTAATTTTAAACAACGGATTTAACTCATTTTTTAAAATCTCAATTAATTTTTACATCCCACAGACCACCTACCATATTACTTGAAATAATACAATCAGCCAACTAAAAGAAATATACATATTATTTTATTCGGAAATAATTGATTTTAAAAATAAAAATGTACAAATAACATCGGTTGATTTTGATAAAGTATAGTACTCTCGAAAATATATGGATTTTCATAAAAAAAATAAAAAAAAATACAGTGCAAGCTCTTCGTGATATTGTCGACATGTTTGTTAGTTTAGTACTATTGTCGACAACCCACCTCGTGGTAAGAGCATGTCCTACCATATGCTTTTAGCTAAAAACATAGTTTACAAAAACATCTATTGGCCCTCTATATTGATTTTTTTTTTTTGAAAAGTACACATTGCATATAGTTTTTTGGAAATGCATATTTACTCCTAAATTTGGTAGAATTTACCGTTAACTTTTCCAGACAAAATCAATTTTATTGAAAATTTGCATGGACTGTGGCATCAGACATTCCAAAAAAGTTTTTCAATAAACCAAAGCAAGTGTTTCGTGTATTTTGACAGACTATTTTAGGTGCTTATGTGATTAATTTATATGTGACAGCGTTGGTTTTTGGCAGGTTGTTTGTAATTGTGTTAGTAACACAATATCCATTTTGACACAATAGTGTTTGTAAGTTAAATAACGTGTCAACTATCACAATATCCATTTTGGCCTTCATCATTTTGTTTCATTATTAGTATTTTTTCCTTTTCATTCAATATGTATTTAATGGTTATTTTATCGAAAGAATACTTTCAGATAATATTTGATAATGGGGTTAACAGATTTATTATATGTCTCTGTATATAGGAAATTATACCCAAATTAAAAAGAATTCATTCACATTTTGTTTGGTTAGCTGTATAAAATCAAGGATTTTATTTCGTTTTGTTTAATTTCTGAATTTGGTAGTTATGAATTTATTATGGTGCGATAATTTTGCAGATGAGTTCTCCAGAAAATTGTATTATGAGTAGTTGTATTAAACCTGTAATACAAAATAAAAGCAGTCCACTGGTTCTCCTGCATTGCTTTGACAGGTGTGCTATTTTAGATACATAGAATATTTAATGTATTTTAGTAAGTTAGTGGCGGATCCAGGATTCACTGATAAGGGTGCGCTCCAATGCTACGAGCATTTGAATTTTTTTTGGTGCCTTTACTCTACAAAAACAAAGCTCCACACAAAGGTCCCGGTCACCGGTGGGTGCTCCAGCCCCCACCGGATCTCGCCTGGATCCGTCCCTGGTACCAGTCTATGATAGAAAGTTGTTTGATGCTGAAATAGTTCACCATTTTATGTTGTTGTTAGCTCTTGTTTAGAATGGAGATGCACATACCCTTTGCTTGAGGAAGCTGGTTTGGAGGCTTGGGCAGTTGATGTTCTTGGCTGGGGTTTTTCTGATTTAGGTTCATTTCTTAAACTTAATACCATCATCAACCCCCTTTTTTAAACTATTATTAATTTCTGTTGCCATTATTGATTCATTATGTTATGAACAGAAACTCGTCCATCGTGCGATGCAGCATCTAAGCGTTGTCATCTCTACCAGGTACCCTTTTGAACTTCAAAATGAATTTATCTATTTCTACCTTACAGTTTCTTTTGCCGGTTGCTTTATAGTGCTTGGTAACTGACTTTAATCCTTTAATACTAGTTTTGGAAGTCGTACATTAAAAGGCCGATGATATTAGTCGGACCAAGCCTTGGAGCTTCTGTTGCAGTAGATTTTACTGTCAATTATCCTGATGCTGTAAGTTATTTCCTATATGCTCAGCTCAGCTGCTGATTTAAATATGAGTTTTCATTTTGATAGCAAGGTGTTCGAACCTTATTGATCAGACTCTGAATGAGCAAGAATACGAGTCTTAACATAGAACAATTTATAGAGGATTTGATTGTCATCTCATCTTAAATCTGGGATGATCAAGTTGAATTTCTAGTTTTCGATCTTTATGCATAGCCCTTATTGTTCTTCCTCATTCATAAAGTATCAGAATTAATGTCTCGTACAGACTAATGGCCGGATCTAAATTTGATATTAGATGGAACTTTTATATTAATTTTTCACTAGAAACATGCTTTCAACTAATAAATAATATATCGGGGCATTATACAGGTCGAAAAGCTGGTCCTGATAAATCCAAGTGTATATGCCGAAGGCACAAAACATCTAGCAAGATTACCAAAAATGGTAGCCTATGCTGGGGTATGTAAATGTTTCCAAGATTCAAAATGTTTTATCTGGTCATTGTGAATCTACTGACTATTTCATGTACCAGGTCTTGTTTTTGAAAAGCCTTCCATTGCGCCTTTACGGAAATATGCTGGCGTTCAATGGTATTCCGTTCTCTACAATCTTAGATTGGACTAATGTAAGCATTTTTTGCTCTCCCTGAAAATGTTTCTTTGATGAGATTAGAATTAAGAATGAATGATGAACCTTTGAATTTCTTGATGGTAATTTTCATTTGTTACGTAACTTGAGTTGTTAAAGGCGAACAAACTCTAAGGCTATCTTGCATTCATGTTGTGAATGTAGGTCGGTCGCTTGCACTGTCAGCTCCCATGGTGGAATGATGCAACTATCAGCTTTATGTTCAGTGGGGGATATAATGTTATTTCCCAAATAAAACAGGTGAACTATATCATTTTTGTGCTTAAAACAAGTATGGTTCCTAGGCGATGTTCAGGGAATATTTCCTGAACTTCTGAACATGTTTCTTATGTTCGAATTGCAGGTAAAGCAGAAAACTCTTATCATCTGTGGCGAGCTCGATCAGATCATAAGCTACAAACTTGCAGTGGTGAGTTATACTTCTTAACCTGTTAATATGAAAGAGGAAATGTTAATGTCCGCATGTTGATTTGTAGAATTATAAGATCATTAAACCATAACGGGAACGGAAATGGACACTAAACACCGAAACGCTACTGAGGAAAATGAGTATGTAAATGGTGAATGATGAATGATGATATGATATTTGTATTGTTGAATATGTTGCAGCAGCTGCATTCGGAGTTACCGAATGCTATTATACGAGAAATAGCAGAGAGTGGTCATCTTCCTCATGTTGATAAGCCCAATTCTGTTGCCAAATTGATCATTGAATTTGCAAAGAGTGATGTACAGCTTAGTTGCCCAAATCAGATTATGCTCAAGTCTTATGTATGTTAATAGTTCCTCTTATCTTCAGTTGAAAATTCTATATATGTTTTTATCCAGTAACTATGTATCTAATCGAGTAAATTACTTCAATGGTACCTGAATTATACCCTAATTCACATTTTAGTATCTGAATCACATTTTGTCTCAAAAATATACCAATGACAACCGGACAATTTAGTACGTCTAGCCAGTCACTAACCAGTCAACACAAATTTTGACCATTTTTAACTAAAATTTTGACTAAATTTTCTCTCTCTTAATTTATTCTCTCTCACCTCTCTTTCATCTTTCCACTCTCTCTCTCTTCGGGTCTTGATGATTGGCTTCATGCCTCACCTCCTTGGGTATGTCTTCAAAGCTGTAATCTTCTCCCTTTTCTTTGTGAACTCTTAAATTAATAGATGAACATAAATTGAAGCATTTGCATTTAATTTTTATTTCAAATTTCAAGAGATAGTTCCTTCAAATACTGGTAATGTTCTTGGTGCGGAAGACAATGGACCTGGCAAAAAATGGCTGGCTCCAGACACCCTACAGGTGGAGAATGGAAACGACCCTTCAATTCCTCAACCACGATTTGATAATGGACCAGGAGATTCACAAAGTGGAGTCTAGGGCATGGAGCAGCGATGAACAAAAGGCCGATTTAGGATTTGAGCTTTCAATTGAGTGAAATTGAGTCTAGGTCCTTGGAGCAGCGATAAACAAACGGCGATTTAGAATTTGAATTGGATTTGCATCGTGGGTTCCTTTGAAGGTTCTTTTTTTTTTCCTGGGTTTCAGAGAAAGTCTTCCATTTCCTGGGTTTCATCTTGCTATTTTTTATCTTTTTTTCTAGATTTTGATTTGTAATTTTAGGTTTTTGTTTTTTTTTTTTTTATTTTACAGAGAACAACCTAAAAAATAACAAAGAGAGGAAAGAATAGGAAAGGGAGTAAAAGAGAAAAACCAAATTTCTAAAACTGGATGGATTTTGATTTACTGAAATAAAAATGGATTTTGATTTTGAGAGAGAAAAAATTGAAGAGACAGTGAATGAAATCGTGGAGAGAGAGAGATAAATGGGAAGAAGGGTAAAATTGTATTTACATACCCATATTTAAATTAAAGACCAGGTTAAATTGTACCACATCATTATTTTTAATAGTTAACCTGTTGTAGTAGGTCATAGATATTATATTGTCCGGTTATACAAAGTTTGAGTATATTTTTGAGACAAAATGTAATCTAGATACCAAAGTGTGAATTAAGATATAGATTAGATACCATTAATATAATTTACCCTATCTAATCAGCACCCCTAAACTTTAAAGAGTGGGATCCTATCAGCACTCGTGTATCTAATCATATCACAACTCCGTGAAATGCTTTTGGGCGAAAGCAGTATTAAGATGGGTGATTTTAGGGAGTCTTCGAATTGCATCTATAATTTTTGGCCAACTAGGATTGGTTCTGGTGGTAAGGAGCATTGTTATCAAAATCGCACGAGTCGGCTAGATTTCGAGAAATCTCTATAGGTAGAATCAATTTCGACCAAGACTCAGTGTTGAATCGTCTGAATCGGTCCTCAATGAGTTGGACAGAGTCTTCGAGAATAACATTGTTATATGATAATATGGATACTGGTTTTGGAAAAATAGTTTAGTAAAGTTAATGTTATATTGATACAAACAGAGAGTCCCATAGTCCCAGGACCAAAAATAACAACTGCTTTATCCTTGGGATATATGATATCCAGGGCAGCTGCTGTCTACAGGGGCGGAGCCTCCGACCACCGGCTCCACTTTTAGTATCCATGGTTCCGTTCTTGTAGCTCCTCTAATATTGATTAATATTTAAATTATGTAGCATTGTTTCAAAATTCTAAAGTTTCTCTTTAGTTGGTCTAAAATGCATGTTTTAACATAAAAGATTACGTTATTTTAATGACTCTTTCTTTTCCTAACACTTTTGAACTTTATATATATATATATATATATATATATATATATATATATATATATATATATTTGTAAGAATTTATTATATATCTCTTTTTCACTAAAAAAATTGATTTCTTATTTTAAGACTTAAATAACTTAATTTCTTAATTAAATTTTAACTTATAAAAGTAATATAAATTTATAATTAAAAATAAAAAAATAAAGTACATGTAAAAATGTTGTAATTTTTAGTGAACACATCAAAACGATAAGTTTTAACATGGTGCAGGCTAAACTTCTTTTGTCCAATTAGGTTGGGATTTTGAAAAATTACCTTTAACCACAAACAAAACAGGAAAAATAGATGGTGAAAAAATCAGTTGACATGAGTTTCATTTTTTTTTTGGCATAAGCTACCAATAATAGACTTAAGGTTTTTAAAAATCTATCAATTTAGGCTCTACATATAAAATAGCACCAATATAGGTTTAACGTTTAAAAAAGAGTATCAATTTAGATCTTGATAATGGAACGTGATACGTCATTTATATTACTGCGTTAAGTTTTGTCAGTTGTATGTGAAGAGAAAAATCAAGGGGCTTATTAGTAAGATGTGAATCCAATACATGTAGACGCGTTTTAAAAGCCGTGAGGCCCAATGTGTTGGAATTGGGCCAGAGCGGACAATATCTACATGGTATTGGACCAGGGTGTTACAATTGGTATCAGAGCCGACTCTCCACGTACGATGTGTGGTTCGGGGACGAACCAGGCGGAAGCTGGTGGGCCTGTAACGACCCGGTCCGGAGTGGGTGGCACCGGGGTAAGAAGGCCTGAGCAAGGAGCGGCCCTAAGGGATGGCGATGGGGGCAGGAATGAACTGAATCCCACATCGGAAATGGAGAGGGAGTGATTGGGGCTTATTAGTAAGATGTGAATCCAATACATGTAGACGCGTTTTAAAAGCCGTGAGGCCCAATGTGTTGGAATTGGGCCAGAGCGGACAATATCTACATGGTATTGGACCAGGGTGTTACACGATTGTTCTGTTAACAGGATTTTGACTTGGGTTAGGTTCCCGGGCCTTCCCATTGATTATTATAGCGAAAAGTTCCTTAGCAAGATTGGAGGTCTGGTTGGAAAGGTCCACCACGTGGACAAAACTACAATTTGAGCTATTAGGGGCAAGTTTGCTAGGGTTTGTGTTGATGTTGATCTTGCTAAACCTTTGTTGTCAAAATTCTGTGTTCAAAACAAGGTGTTTTTTATCGAGTATGAAGGGTTACATAACATTTGTTATGACTGTGGCATGTATGGTCATTCTCAAGAGGGATGCCCGAAAAGGGAGAAGGTTATAAAAGAGATTGTGGTGGATGGTATGGATAGAACTGAAGTGAGCCAGGGGAATGGAGGGAATTTTGGGCCATGGATGGTGGCAAAAAGGACTACTGGACGAAGAACACAACCTTCAGTTGGGCAGAATCTTCCTCCTGATATTAGCATTAACTTGAAGTCTTCCTCTGCTAAGCCTATTCCTCTTCCCAGTATCAAGGAGAAGCCTATCCCTAAAGCTAGGGAGGAGCCTGGAGCTGGTTCAGCTTTCACGTCAGGATCTAGATTTGGGGCCCTGATGATGGAGGAAGTTCATGATCCTGACCAGAGGGATGTTCAAAGCATGCCGGGTTTGGAGTCTGTTGTACCATCTGAGAAGGTGGTTGAATCTGTTAATCCCCTCTTTGTTTCTAAAGACAAAGCCCAGGGGGGGACCCTGGCCCTGCCTGGCCGTAGTATGAAGAAGATAAATGAGGTTAGTATTCCTATTCTTTGTGGTGATCCTGGGAATGGGAAGTCGATGGGAGTTAATAAAACTAGTCTGAAAAAGCAGCTTAAAGGTAAACAGAAAAGTATCCAGAATACTTTGGGTTTACCAGAGAAGAGAGGGCCGGCAGGTACTTCGGCGAGGCTCTCTAGAGCACCTAGTAAATACCTGGCTTAGGTGTGTGGGTAGAGGTGGCAATTTCTGACACGAAAACACGATTACAGAGCCAACCCGACTGACACGACACGATTGACACGAAAATCATTTTTCTAGCATTGATAACATATAAAACCATATGGAACATAAATATGAGATAACACGATTTTGACACGAAGCACGACAATTGCCAGGTCTATGTGTGGGTGCGGTCAGTTTTCCTCCTTTCTATGGATTTGTTGTGTTGGAATGTTAGGGATGCGGCTAGCAAGGCTACCCGTATCCATATTAATGATCTTATTAAACAGTTTAATCCTTCTTGTTTTGCTTTATTGGAAACTAAGATTAGTGGAGATAAAGCAGATGAGGTGGTTAAAAAGTTTAAGAACTGGAACTGTGTTATATCGGAGGCAACTGGCCGGGCTGGTGGGATTTGGCTTTTCTGGAAGCCAGATCGGGTTCATTTTGATATTATTAGCATGGATAAGCAGTTTATTCACTGTAGAGTGAGTGTCTCCGGTAATATTCCTTTTTTGATTACGGCTTTGGGAGGTTCTCTACTCTGTGAGTGTCAGCATCTCTGAGCCCTGGTTCGTGGCGGGTGACTTCAATGATATTGCCTTTATGAGTGATCAGAGAGGGGGCTCCAATCATTATGTTAATAGCTGCCTTCACCACAAGAATAGTATGGATTTATGTGGGCTTTCCGATCTTGGGGCTTCTGGTCATAAATTCACATGGAAACGTAACAGTACCTTTGTTCGTTTGGATAAGGTCTACGCTAATGTTCTAGCTCAGACTTCTTTCCCTGAGAGTTCTGTGTTAAATCTCCCATTCTGTCATTCGGATCATTGTCCTATTTTATTTAGGCTTTTGAGAGGTAACCGTCCTAGGGGAGAAAGACCGTTCTGTTGGGGTTTAGTGTCCTATAGACAATTGTTCTAGGATACGGACTTAATATAAATGAAGTGTTCTTTATATCATTTGTTTTAATGAGATATATGTTTTATAACTATATAAAGGCAATCCCTTTTACGAACTAAATAAAGTCTAATAAAAGGAAATCTGTAAGTTTGTTTAAAGTGATCATAAAGTGTTCATACAAGCATGAAGTGAGACTAAACTTTATGATAAACTAATAAACTTAAAATCACCCCAAGTCAAGTGATATGCCCAGGATTGACATATCACTGTTGAGACTTGCATGTAACAATGTCTTATGTCCGACAGAAAGCTGATCTCACAAGCTTCATATATACAGATATCTAGATAGTTACGTGGATCCAATGAAAGGGAGTTCATTAGGATTGGGGATCCGATTTGAGATAACAGGATGGGTAGATTCATCCTTGTCACCTGTTCATCTCATTGGTATTAATAGGTATAACTAATCCTCAGACTCAAAGGAATGTTAATTGGTCATTCTGAATTACTGAATGTGAGACTTTGATCCTATTGTAACATGATCCTTAACAGAGATGACTCTGGGGTGTGAACAGCAAAGGTTGGGTGTCATAGGAGGTAATTTCAGGATAGTTATACATTGGATTGAGCATTTATCACTCCCGATAAATGGGAGATATATCCAAGGATCGCTTGTGGAAGACTCGACTCTAAATCCTTGCAAGGTGATAGCTTAAGACTTGAAATACAGATTTCACTTAACCTATCTATTTGAGTTGACTCGGCCTGTACAAGTAAAACGAACGTCTCGCTATATGTGACTTGACATCATCCATAGTCATAAGATTCAGTTCAAGGATGTAGTTGATAAAGGATCGAATTATACTGTAACTAATACGGAAAGGTTAACGACAGAATCAACCTGTCTTCTTATGGCTCTGGGGGAATGATTACGGACTTGCTAATCACATACTCTGTACATCATTCCGTTATGCAAAGATTAAATATAATTCTTTGAAAATTAATTTAATAGTTGCATACGGCCAGAAGTAATAGGAACCTAATGGGTCACACATAAGACTTGGAACCTAAATGAGAGATAGATGTTAATTAATTGATGGAAGCCCAATTGAGCCCAATGAGGCCCATGGACCATGGGGGGGTCGAAATTCATGTATAATACATGAATGATTTATTTGATTTTAATCAATCCTAATTAGATTAGGATTATGAATTAAATTAATTAAAAGATAAATAAGTTAGGAGTTTTAATTAGATTATAATACTCCTATTATTATCCAATAAGGTTATTATTATTATCCTTAATATATTAGATATATAATGAGATAATATTTAGGAATTCTATTCCGAATTGAATTCCTATTCAGTAACCTAATTCTATCTAACTAGGGATTAGATACAAGAGATTATAAATACCCCCCTATATAGGAATTTCGGCCAACACACAAAAGGCTAACCCTAAGTGATTTTCGAAATCCATCCCTAAGAGCAAGAGAGAGAATTTTCGACCCCCAGTTCGAGGATGAGATTTTCTACGGCTTCCTTCCGATCAATTGATTTCATCTATTTCTTTTATCCTTGATCTTGTGTTGATTAATTAGAGGTAATCTATTTTGGTTGCTATTCAACGGTTGATTTTAACTTAATCTTTCTGTGTTTTATTTTGTGCTTGGGAACTCGGAGAAGAGTTGTGGGCACTTCATTAGCAACGGTAGATTGATCATCAAAAGGTAATTCTTCTTATCCCTCTTTATATGAAATAACGATTAACGGATCCTAGGGTTAATGGAAATAGGTTAAATTTTTTATATTTCCGCTGCTATACCTTAGCCTAATTTCCAACAGTGGTATCAGAGCCATCGTTGAATCCGTTATTTCATATATGAAAATTTAGAAGTTTTTCAATAGGATTGAATAAATATTTATAGTTAGGATTAATTAACAAATTGTTTTAATTAATTAATTCTAAAGATAAATAAGTTTTAATTAATTGTTAATTAAAATAGATTATGCGTATGTTCCTAATTATTTTGGTTGATAATCATCATAACAAAATCTATTAGTTTTATAGTTAGGTTGATAAAATCAGTTTTATTAATTCTAAAGATAAAACGGAAATCTATAGTAGTTTTTCCTATTTTCTGAAATCGTTTTAAAACCGTTTTAAAACTGATATATGTATATCTAAAATTATTTAAAAAATAAATAAATACGACAGCGGCTCGGGTCGCGCCTCGCAGCGCGACCAGCCACTGTCGCACGGCTGCTGCCTCGCGGCAGCAGCCGCATGCGGCATCTGGCCACCGCTGCCGCAAGGCAGCGGCGTTTCAACCGCCAGAGGGCTGCTGCCAAACGACAGCAGCCCGACTCCGGGCCCCGGCCCGAAACCCACTTAATTTTAATTAGTTAAAATTAGTTTTAAATATATTTTAAATATATATGTTTCGGAAATTGATAGTTTTCTGTTTTGATTATCGAATGAAAATTTGTTTAAAAGTTTGTTTTACCAATTTGTAAATCAAAATGTTAAATGAATTGAAATCAAAATAATTGGGACGTGCATAATTGATGTTTTGTATAGTTATATTAATCTAAGGATTAATATAAAGATACGAAACTATTAGAAGTAAAATTGGATGAAAGTTAATTTAATAAGTTAATGTGATTAACCTAAATATTACATAAAATAGTTATGTAATCAACGAATTAAATTTATTTAATTGAGTCTATGCATGTTTGGAGTTATGGACATATTTAGACCCTCTTTTAGTCTTTTGGTATTTTTGAAATAGGGCCTGCGCGTCCTGCCTTTCTACTATCTATTGTAATTTCTCCTCTCATCCGATTCCCTTCAATTCAATTGAAGTTTTCTTTTAGTAGTATAGAAATTAATATGTAATTTCAAGGCGCCATGGAGAAGACGGAGGACCTAAAGAGAAATATGTAATAGTTAGTATTTCCCTAGGTTTGGCCTTTTATTCCGTCTTTGGCTCGACGGAATAATTTAGATGATATGTCCATAACGCCAATGTATGTGAATGTATGTGTCTGATGTATGCTAAAGCAAATCAAGACTAAGTTAGATTATGAGACCTAAAATAAAATCCCTCATTAAAAAGTTAAGTAAATAAGCAAGTTACCTAATATTATAATTCAGCCGGCAGTACTGAGGGCCTTTGGGTTGTTGAGTAAACTCAAGCTCGGGGTCTTACGGTAACACCTGAATTATCGAAAATCATTTTTCATGAATATGGGGTGATACTTAAATTAGATTATGATAATTGGATGAGTAAACTCATGTTGTCATAAACTAATGGGCAATATGGTTGGGATTAATATGAATAGCATATTAGTTACTAATGTGGTTAGTAACCCAATAACCTAGGAATCACATTAAGGATGTGATTGATTACATGAATCTACCTAATGAATGAGACTAGCTTGTTGAGTAAACTCAAGGCGAAATCTCAAGAGTTAGGATCCCAGCTCACTAAAGGATTTGTGAAATTCTTCGAATTAATTTGGAGGGCTGTTAATTTGGCAAAATAGTGGGAGCAATCTAAAATAAACTAAAAGGCCTATAATTTTAGATTGATATACTTTAAGCAAATGAATGACATACGTTTACTCTTTCTCACTCTCAGGTTTAATTAAACACACTCTTAAAATCATGACTAACACCAATCTGCAAAATATACTTACCAATAACAAATTAAACGGTTCAAATTTCACCGATTGGTATCGCAACCTCAAAATTGTTTTGAAGTTCGAGAGGAAAGGGTATGTACTTGATACACCGATACCCCCTTACCCAACGGATGATGCTCCCTACTAAGAATTTTATGCTTACTTGAAGCATAAAGCTGATGACGATCAAGCAGGAGACATCATACTTGCATCCTTGACACCAGAAGTAAAAAGGCAACTACATTCAGATATGGATGCCTATTCCATGGTCAAGCACCTAAAAGAGTTATTTGTGAATGAAACTCGGTGCGAGCGCTTCGAAATAACAAAGGAGTTATATAAAAGCAAGATGCAGGTGGGCACATCTGTAATGGCACATTGTGCCAAGATGATCAGCCTTATCACCAAGTTTTCTAGTATTGGAGATGCGATTGTTAGACAAGGTGCCGAACAGCCTCGCCCGGGCGGACCGGGGGGTGGACACCTCATGGCGACGTAAGCGGTGATTGGCGCCGAAAGCAACCAATCGTGGAATCAAGCTGCTAGGCAGGACCGGAGCTCGGAGTATGGAAGAGTCGCCACCCACGAATGGGAAAATGAACACCGATCCCTTGCGGGAGACCGGTGAGGGTTCGGGAAACTTAGGTACGAGCCGAGAAGGCTAGCTCCTTTCCGGAGAAAGGCTACTAGGCACCCCGACATCGCCCGGTTATGAACCACCGGCCTCCTACTCAGCGTGTTAGGCGATAACGGACTAATCGCATATTTCTTTAAGTTTAAAATTCATTTGAAACCTTTTCTTTCTCGCTTTGAAAACCGTTTTGAGCATGTCATTAAAAGCCATTTTAGTAAAGAATCACCCATTTTGCATAAATTTAAAATACATAGGAGAGAGAGGGGGAGAAGAGAGAATTGATTTATTCACAGTGTGATTTTATGTTTTAGACTATACACTAACTCTAAGCTAATCTCATTCCCCAAAAACGAGTTTATTTACATGGTTCGTACCTTAATCGCCGTTTGAACGATTTAGGCACGTTTCAAAACCCCGTTAATGACTATCACTCAAATCGCCGTTGGAACGACTCGGGCATTTGAAAACGTTGAGTAAACATTTTTAATCTAAAAGCGTGATTAAGCATACAAGTCAATTTATTTTGTACAAAAACCATTTAGTTAGGAAAACAATTCAAAACTTCATTATTCACAAAAGCAATTTTAATTACAAGGTTCGCTTAATCCGTCTTTGGAACGAATTAAGGTTTCAACACGTGATATTTTAGAAACGATTTAAAAACAACAAGAAAACATTATTTACACTTTGGGAATATCTAGCAAAGTTTTAATTTACACAAACAAGTTAAACTCCCTTTTTTGTGGTTTATTTTCACCTTTTTCACTCAATTATCCTTCGTGTGAATAAAATGACAACAAGTAATGAATTGAATCCAAATTCACCCAATCAAAACATTTTCCCAAATAATATATACATATAAAAAATTTGAAAAGAAAAAGAAGAAAAGTATATATATACATATTTTTGATAGAAATGATACTATACATATATACTTAAAAGAAAATGGTAAATAATAAATACCATAATCAATGGATAGAAATGATAATTATATTCACAAATAATAAGAAATTAGCTTTTTAACCCCAAAACTATTATGATAAGTATATATAGAAAATAACCTTCTAATAACCCCCAAAATGTCAAAATGTGCATAGTTTAAAGGAATAGAAAAATATGTACATATACATATACTTTTATTAAACCAAATTAATGAAAAATAATATCTAAACACATTAAATAAATATGTAGAAAAAATATTTAAAAATAGCTTGAAAGTATATGTTACATAATTATACATATATATATAAAGGACCTAAAGTCTAAAAGTTGAGAAAGAAGGACCAAAACAGCATTTTTTACCTTTCAGCAGCTTTACCGATGGAAAATCCGTCGGTAAACAGCCTTTAGTGACAGAAAATAAAAATTTACAGAATCAGTCCAACAGTTTCCAGATTTATTCAAAGGCTTTAGATTAGATCTATTCTATCATTTCGGGTCCCCGAACTACCAAAATTGGATCATAGTCTATAATGGAGAATCCTAAAACGATGTTTTATTTTAAAACGTTATTTAGAAATATTTTCAAAACTTATAATTACAACGTTTTTTAATCCCGAACTACCTTTGAATTGGATCACGGTTCGTATTGGGATATTAAAACGAGGTTTTTTATTTCAAAACAAAAACGAACGTTTATTTAATACGAGACAAAAATAAATAAATATGGGAAATGAAATAAGACGTGATAAATAAATAACTAAATAAATAAAAACTATATCCTAAAAAATAAAATAAGAAAATAAAATAAATGAATAAATAAATAAAATAAATAAAACGAGTCTAGTCCTCGGATAATACCTCAAGTTCGGTATTGACAGTTGAAATCGGTTGATTCCACGAATCGTGATTTCCCGGTGTTTTTTGTGTTTTCGGTAAAATTTTAACTTTTAGCAAATTCGGAATTTTTAAGAAAAAAAATGTTTTTTCCCAAAAAAAATAACTTTCTCTCTCTAAAAAATGTTTTAGAGTGAGAAGCTCTCCCAAAATCCCCTAAATGCATGGGGATCCGTGCCTTTTATAGGCACGGATCCCAAAAAATTTTGGGCGTAGCCCGACGGGCGTCAGGCTACGCCCAAAATATTTTGGGCCTACGCCCAACTTGCATTGGGCGAACGCCCAACTTGGTTGGGCGGACGCCCAACTTTTGTTGGGCGTACGTCCAACTTCTGTTGGGCGCTCGCCCAACCGTCGTTGGGCGTTCGCCCAACGAATGTTGGGCGTCCGCCCAACGGACGTTGGGCGCTCGCCCCACCTACGTTGGGCGCTCGCCCCACGTCGTTGGGCGCTCGCCCAACGGCTGTCGGGCGCGCGCGCCCAGCGGCCGTCGGGCGTGCGCCCCGTGCTGTCAGGCGCGCGTCCAACTGTCGTCGGGCGTGCGCCGACTGCCGCTAGGCGCTCGCACCACGTCGCTGAGCACTCGCGAGCCGTCCACTCGACGACCGCAACTCCTACTGACCTCTCATTTTTTTATTATATTTTTTTGCTTTAAAACTCCCGGAACCAACCGCTTCAACCGTCTTGTTACAGGTTTTCGTCACAGGTCCTCCGACTCGGTGTCTACAGTTGCCCCTACTTTCCTATTTTGACAGTGATGTGTGTGTTTTGAAAACGTTTTTTGCTAACGCAACACATGCAATGTAAATATATTAAAGTAAAAGACACGTATAGAGTAGGAGGAAGAATACCTGATCACTGCGCTACGCGCTCCAGCTTCGTCTTCGATCCTCTCCGTCCTTGCCTTCGAATCGGCTGCCGGCGGACGTTTTTCTCAAAGATCCTAGCCTAAATCGACCGCGGGTAAACAACTCTTTCTAGCGACCCTAGTCTCTAAATCGACCGCGGGTAAAAATGGCTCAAAAGCAACCTCGGTCGTGGACCAAAGGTAAGAAGGCTCAAAAGCAACCTCGGTCGTGGACCGTAGGTAGGATGACTCAAAAGCAACCTCGGTCGTGGACCGAAGGTAAGATGGCTCAAAAGCTACCTCGGTCGTGGACCGTAGGTAAGATGGCTCAAAAGCAACCTTGATCCTGGATCGAAGGTAAGATGGCTCAAAAGCAACCTCAATCGTGGACCGTAGGTAAGATGGCTCAAAAGCAACCTCGGTCGTGGACCGTAGGTAAGATGGCTCAAAAGCAACCTCGGTCGTGGACCGTAGGTAAGATGACTCAAAAGCAACCTCGGTCGTGGACCGTAGGTAAGATGGCTCAAAAGCAACCTTGATCGTGGATCGAAGGTAAGATGGCTCAAAAGCAACCTCGGTCGTGGACCGTAGGTAAGATGGCTCAAAAGCAACCTCGGTCGTGGACCGTAGGTAAGATGGCTCAAAAGCAACCTCTATCGTGGACCGTAGGTAAGATGGCTCAAAAGCAACCTCTATCGTGGACCGTAGGTAAGATGGCTCAAAAGCAAAAAGGTTCTTTCTAGCAATTCTGAATTCTAAAACACTGTCGTCTGTATTTTCACTGGAGCTATTGTCTCGGGTATTTGAGTTGTTTGATAGGAACGTCCTTATCTTTTTGTCTGGAACACTTCAGACTAAGAATTATTTTTCTGTTGACTGTTGTCTGTATTTTGACTGGCTCCACTATTCTGTAAAATTTCTACTGTTGTCTGGAGTCATATCCTTGGGGTATTGGTCACCTCCTGGCAGAAACGCAGGCTGAAACGGACTGCAAATCGGAGGTTTGTGCACCTGGTAATTAATTATTTACTTTTTACCTTTATGTCACGTCAACCTTTTTTACAATGACATCCATGTCCCTTTTTACCCTTATAAAAGGGGGTGGGGTTTCATTTCAACCCCACACCTTCTCTCTCTCTCTAGCTCTAACCTTTGAGCATTCTTGTGATGGGTTCGGATAGATACGATGGCACGAAGGGCATGGAAGTGGGTTTTGCGAACTTGACGGGAGTGGCTCCCTTGCAGGATCCTGATTCTCATCTGAGCCGGACCAACATTAATCAGGTAGGTACCCCTCTACTCTTTTATCTTTTGACTAGACTTCTAGGCTTTAGTAGCCCTACTTTGAACATCATTTGCATGCTAACCTCTAAGCCGTTTAGAAGACCTTTAGTTAGAAAACGTGAATTTCTATGCACGTAAGCAATGCTTTATTTATTTTTTGAAAGAATTTGACCTATATGCATGTGAATAGTAAAAATACGAACAATGCATGCCAACAGTAAAAACGTGAATAGCACGTGAATAGTGCACGGGAATAGTGAAAACGTGAATAGTGCACCTGAATAGTAAAAACATGAATGATGCATGTTAACCGCAAAAACGTGAATAGTGCACGTGAACAGTAAAAACATTGAATAATGCATGCTAACTGCAAAGTAAAAATGTGAATAGTGCACGTGAATAGTGAACGTGAATAGTGCACGTGAATAGCGAAAACGTGAATAGTGTACGTGAATAGTAAAAACATGAATAGTGCACGTGAATAGTAAAAACATGAATGATGCATGCCAACCGTAAAAACGTAAATAGTGCACGTGAATAGTAAAAAACATAAACGACTAAATCAAATGCTTTTAACCTACGTTAGAATTGGATTAATCTCCTTGCAAACACGTGGGAGAGTGGAACACCAAAGAATAATGAATTAATCAAATCTTATACAAATGACCCTAAGAACGAAATCTCACAATGTGACGGTCCTAACTGACAGAGAGCTCTAGGTTAGATTTAAACATAACCGAAAGAATAACTAGGTTAACAAACCTTTATTAGACGTGAGCCTAGAAGTGAGATTTAAACTTACCCGTTCCGTTCCTTCCAGATCATTGGCATTTCTGGGACCACAGAGGATATCCATGATTGGCATGCCTTGCTTAGCCCAGCGGCCAAAGCCCGGGTACGAGAGTTGGGCTTCGAGCCTTTTATCCTGGCGCTGCCTCGCGCCAATGGGGTATGTGCTCGGTTCGGCCTGCGTGCCTTATGCGAGAGATGGGTGGACTCGACCCATACTTTCCACTTCTCGTTCGGGGAGATGACGATCTCACCCCGTGACTTGTCCTTGCTGACCGGATTGCGGGGTAGCAATATCCCGGTTCCCCTCTTCTTTGACATGGTGCGTCCCCGGGTTGACCGTGCCGAGTTAGCTGCTCTGATTGGACTAGGAGTCTATACGGGTGTCAAGTCCACCCCGGTGAAGTTTATTACTACCTACGGATTACTGAGTCGCAGGGACTTCTGCGGCCGAGACGACACGGATTAGGCCGTTCGCAGCTTTCTTCTATATGCCTTGGGCAAGACGATCTTCCGCACTAAGAGCGGGACGATACATGCGGGTCTTATCCAGGCCTTCCGTGATTTGGATGCGGTGTCGTCTTATGATTGGGCAGGAGTCGGCTTGGCTTTTCTGTACAAGTTCCTAGATTTGACTTGCCGGAAACGCAAGGATTTCGGTGGTTATACCTTTGCCCTCCTGGTACGTCGTCTATCATTGGCTTGTCTCCTTATTCTTTTCGCGATTTCTGCTTTTGACATCCGTTTCTATGAGCAGGTTTGGGCCTACGAGAGGCGGATTCTTCCGTGCACCCAAAGGAGCCGGTCGCGTGTGGTTAGGCTTCCACTCATGGCGCGGTGGAGTGATTTTGAGTTGGAGGGGCGGACAGTGGCGCGATTCTTAGCATGGATCAACTCGCGGACCTTAGGACAGGTGAATACCTTCTAACTATTCTCGATTTTCGTTCGATCACACCTGACTCTTCTCTTTTCTCTTTTTTTCAGATTCGATTTAGATGGGACGACCTCGACTTTGGTCCCGATTACGCTTACGTTACCCGCATCCAGGGGCAGCAGTGCGTACTTACAGGTCCCTATGCGCGAGCATGGTACTTGGGCGACCGGGGCATTACCAGGGTTAGCGCCTCGCATTGGACACCTGGCGAGATTCCTGCCTCGATGTTTGCGGTGAGGACCATGCTCTTGTCGGACATTCGTCGCGATTTGACTCGCCGATTTGCCCCTCGAGATGTGTGGGAACATGTAGGGGGTCGCGCCCGCTATTTATTGACGTTATTGACTCCGGCGGACCCTCCTGAGGTTGCGATGGACGTGGATCCCGGGGCAGATGTGTTCTCACCGGAGGCTGTTACTGCGGTTTTTAGTCGTGAGGAGATCCCGGTGAGTGCTTGACTTTTTTTCTTTATTTACGAGGTGGTTAGGGATGTTTATTGTGTCTTTACATGCAGGAGGGTTCCTTGAGGAGCGCTCGGACGTTTGACTTTTTCGATGGTGCTCAGGCCCGGACCTCTGCGAGCGAGCCTTCCTATTATGCAGGCGAGTCCTCGGGCGTTGCCCGACCAGAGCAGCTTCGCCTTGGCACCCCCTTCCCGATCCCAGGGAGAGATTTTCCGGTGATTCATTACGGCGAGGCGGGCGTGGCCTACTCCGGCATCGAGACAGCCCCTTCGGTGTTTACCTCGAGGATGTCGTTCGATCCCCCTGATGCCCTCCATACTTCGAGGGAGACGTGTACTGATTATATGGGATTGTCCGGTTATTTCAGAGAGCAGCTCACTCTGCGCTGTGCCGACCACCTGGTGAGTATTCTTATTCTGTTTTAGTGTAGTGAAATGTATGTGTGTGATGCACATATGTATGTATGACTTTTGTTGTTGTCTGTTTTGATGTTTTTTTCTTTCCCTTTTTTTTTTGCAGAGCGATCTTCATGCAAATGAGCAGCGGTTCAGTGAGTCGCAGCGGGATGCCGATGCTAGAGTCGGGCATGTCTATTGAGAGAGAAATGCTCACTGGTCGGAGATGATGCGAGTGGAGACCGAAGGGCGTCTTGCTGCAGAGGAGAAGACGCGAGTGGAGACCGCAGGGCGCCTTGCCGCCGAGGAGGGTCGTCGAGTTGCCGAGGAGGCCTTATCTGCGGAGCGGGCTTCTCATCTGAGGGACTTTGAGGACTTCTGGGATTTTCCTCATTAGGCTCATTATTTGCAGTTTCTTCATTAGTATTACCCCGATGTATAGTTTGTATATAGGGAGAGGGGTGGATAGGACGTAGGCTTTTTATGTGAAAGAGGTAGGAAATGTATAACTGATGATTCATAATACAATGCATTCAGTAAATTGTAATGATTCCAATCATCCTCTTCAAATATATTCATGCCTTTATTTATTTACAAACAATAGAAATACTTAGCCGCTTATACATTATTTTCATAATTGCTCAAGATATAACTACCGTTACCAGGACCCGCCTTTTTTCGGTTTTCAGATCCCAACGATTTTTCATCTCTCCTTTTACTATCCCGGAATTTTCAAATGAGTGCCCTTTCGGGTTTTCACCCATTGGGATGTCCCTTATTGTTGCATAGGTCGCCCTTTGCGGGTTTTCAACCTATCGGGAATTTTCATTTCTTTTTTTTTCTTTTTTTTTTTACGAAAAGTATTTCTTAAGCCTATCCAGATTGGTAGATTCGGAGAACTCCATGCCGTCCATAGTAGTAAGCTTCACCGCCCCTTTGCTTAGGATTTTCTTCACGAGGAATGGTCCTTCCCAGTTTGGCCTGAACTTGCCCCTAGGGTCGGTGTGCATCATTCGGATCTGTTTCAGCACCAGGTCCCCTTCTTTGATAGGGCTGGCCTTGACCTTTTTGTTGAAGGCTCGGGCCATCCTTCTCTGATATAACTGCACATGATAAAGGGCCTCCATCCTTTTCTCGTCCACCAATGCTAACTGCTCATATCGCTTCTTCACCCATTCCGTCTCGGGAATCTCTGCTTCTACTGCGATTCTTAACGATCGCTTTTCAATCTCAATTGGGAGGACGGCTTCGGCCCCATATACCAAGGAGAACGGCGTTGCCCTAGTTGATGTTCTAACCGTCGTCCGATAAGCCCATAAAGCGAGTGAAAGCTGCTCGTGCCAACTCCGGTGCGATTCTACTGCCTTTACGAGAATCCTTTTAAGGTTCTTATTAGCCGCCTCTACTGCGCCATTAGCTTGTGGACGATACGGAGAAGACCTATGATGCTCAATATCGTACTCTTGGAAGAGACTTCTCACCTCTCCCTGAAACTGGTGATCATGTGCTGAGGCACTCCGAACCTGGTGATCAAGTGCTTTTCAATGAACTTCCTCATCTGTTTAGACCCCAACTTGCTAAATGATTCTGCCTCTACCCACTTGGTGAAGTAATCAATGGCGACTGAAATGAATTTATGTCTGTTCGACGCATTAGGCCTCACCTCCCCGATGATATCAATGCCCCAAGCCGCAAACGGCCAAATGGGTGCTAGCACGTGTAGTTCCATAGCTGGTAAGTGATTATAATCTCCGTGGATTTGACAATCATGGCATTTCTTCGCATATTCATTACAATCTCTTTCCATGGCGAGCCAATAGAAGCCTTGCCTCGTGATTTTCTTTGCCAATACTGCTCCTCCTATATGGGCTCCACAAATTCCCGAGTGTACTGACTCCATTGCCTCATGGGCTTCTCCCTCATCCAAGCACCTCAATTGTAAACCATCAGCATGTCTTTTGTAAAGCAAGTCATTGTGGATGACAAATTGCTGAGCTAACCTTCTGATCACAACCTGATCCCTAAATTCTGATTCTGTCGGGTATGTTCCACTTTTCATGAAGTTTACGATATCGAAATACCAAGGCTTTTCATCTGCCCCCAACAGCATTACATCTTCGTAGCACGGTTTGTGGGACCTCCTCAGCACCAAAGGCTTTGAGGCAAGATTCCGGGGATTATCCCATACCGACACCAAAGTGGCCAAAGCATCCGCTGCCTGATACTGTGCTCGAGGAATGTGATAAAAACGACACTCGCTGAATCTCTGCACCAATCCCTCCAACTGGTCTAGGTATGGACGCAACCTTTCTTCCCTTACTTCCCAGTTTCCTTGTGCTTGTTCGATAATCAGTTTTGAGTCGCCCCAAATTTCAACATATGATGCTCCCAGTGCTGCTAACGACTCTAACCCGTAGATACATGCTTCATACTCGGCCATATTATTGGTGAGAGGGAAGGATAACTTCTTTGCCATTGGGACCCTTTCTCCTTCTGGTGAGATAAGTAGCACTCCTACCCCGGCTCCATTTGAGTTAACCGCTCCATCGAAGAACATTTTCCACGGTATTACTTCGATTGCGTTCAAGTGCTCATCGGGGAAATCATAGTTTATCTCTTCCTCTTCCGCATTTAGAGGCTGATTGGCCAGAAATTCTGCTACGGCTCTCCCCTTAATAACCTTTTTCGTTACATATTCGATGTCAAATTCGGACAAGAGCAACAACCATCGGGCTAGCTTCCCTGTTAGAGACGGAGTTCGGTACAGATACTTCACGGGATCCATCCGGGAAATAATGATCACTTTGTAAGATTGAAAATAGTGCCGCAGTTTCTTTGTTAGCCATACTACTGCCACGCACGTCTTTTCGATCATG
Organism: Euphorbia lathyris; assembly: GCF_963576675.1. Taxonomy (NCBI): domain Eukaryota; kingdom Viridiplantae; phylum Streptophyta; class Magnoliopsida; order Malpighiales; family Euphorbiaceae; genus Euphorbia; species Euphorbia lathyris. The sequence goes on from NC_088910.1 coordinate 98,291,725, forward strand.
TTATACTTAAGCTCATATTCCATGAACTTCTTACTTAGATAATACACCGCGTGCTCCACACCGGTGTCCCCTTCTTGGGCCAGCATTGCCCCGATAGATCGCTCATCGATTGCTATATAGAGGAGAAGCGGTTTTCCAAGTTTAGGCGGTCTTAAAACCGATGGATTAGACAGATAGTTCCGGACACTCTCCAATGCTTGCTGGCACTTATCATTCCAAACCGTTGGTTGATCTTTCCGTAGCAGCTTAAAGATCGGCTCGCAGATCGCAGTGAGTCGTGCTATGAACCGACTGATATACTGAACCTGCCCCAGAAATCCTCTCACTTCTTTCTCATTCTTGGGTACTGGAATTTCCTGTATGGCCTTTACCTTGTCGGGATCCACCTTAATCCCCTTGTTACTGATCACATAGCCTAAGATCTTCCTTGATGAAACGCCAAAGAAGCACTTCTTCGGGTTCAACCTTAGCTTGAATTCTGCAATTCGGGCCAAAAACTTCTCAAGTGCAGCGAAATGCCCCTCTCTCGTCTCTGACTTGACCATCATGTCGTCCACATAGACTTCCATCTCTTTGTGTATCATATCATGGAACAGTGCCGTAGCCATTCGTTGATAAGTTGCCCCGGCATTTTTCAAACCAAACGGCATTACCCTATAGCAGTACGTTCCCCACTCAGTTGTGAACGAGGTCTTTGCCTTGTGCTTTTCTGCCATCTGAACTTGCATGTAGCCCATGAAGCTGTCCCCATTTGTGTGCAAGACGCTCGATGCTGCACTGTCGATTAATACGTCGATGTGAGGCAATGCGAATTCATCTTTAGGGCACGCCTTGTTAAGATCTCTATAATCGACGCACATTCTCACTTTGTCGTCCTTCTTCGCGATGGGCACTACATTTGCGACCCAAGGGGGATAGTCGATTACTTCGATGAACCCCGCTTCTAACTGTTTCTTCACTTCTTCTCTGAACTTATCTGCCCATTTCGGCCTCATGCGTCGGAGTTTCTGTTTCACGGGCTTAGCATCGGGGTATGTTGGAATATGGTGAGTTACGATTGATTGATCGATTCCTGGCATGTCTTCGTATGTCCAAGCAAACACTATTTCGTATTTTTTAATTATTCTCTCAAATTCTTTCCTCTCTTCTATAGTTAACTCTTGAGCAATTTGTATAAGTTTAGGATTTTCATCCGTGCCAAGATTGAAAGTTGACATTTCTATTGTATTGATTTCAAATGTAGGCATGTTATATGAATAAGAATGCATGGAATGATCAGAATCAACATCAAGCAAGTAAGCAAAATCAGAATTCATTTCATTGATAGTGTTGGCGAGTACATCATCGGATTCAAATAAAGCAGTAATACAATTGTCATCAACAGGGTTCTCGGGTTTCTCATAAGGCTCGGAGGTGTTGGGCTCATCCACCGCTCCCACAGTTACTTCCATTGTGATCACCTGCTCCTCGGCATTTAGATCTAACATCATGATCTCCTCGATGAAACAGCTTGCCTTTCCTTTGCCCCAGTCCGTAACATTATTGAAGATCTCAAAACCTGGCAGAATCTTTCCTTCGGTGCTATTCCATGACTCATGAGCCCCCAAATAAACCTTCCCGTGGCCTTCATTCACAAAATACTTTTTTAGGCCCACCTGTCCCTCACCACCTGTGTTGGATGGACCTCCCAGCCCATACCAAAACCCCTCCGGGTTTTCTGACTCTTAAAGTCCGGAAATTCTGGCAACCCTTGATGGTGTGCTCCCAAGCCCATACCGGGGATGAAACCCCCTTTCATCATCTTCACCACATCGGCGGTCATGCTAGACTCGTAGATCCCAGAAACTTGGAATCCGGAGAAAAGCTGAGGCTCAATTCCCAACGCCGCCACTGAACTCAATTTCTTAGCTCTGATCGTCACTATCTCCTCCCCGAAGGGGAATTTGATCATTTGGTGGAGCGTGGAGGGCACACCTCCTAGCTTATGGAACCATGGACGTCCCAACAACACAGCAAAGGTCACTGGTATATCCAGCACAGTGAACTCAGTTTCTTCCTCATGCGGCCCTACCTTCAGCTTGGCTTTAAAAACTCCTTCGATGTGCCTATGGCTATCATCATAAGCCTTGATCACGGTTTCCGAGACCGTCAGATCTCCTCTTTCTACTCCCAATTTGGACAAGAGTTTCAGCGGGCAAACATTAATGGCCGATCCATCATCAACCATTACACAGCTGGTTTTCTTCCCATTAATTTCAGCTCGGATGTATAAAGGCTTGTTGTGCGCTTTCCCTTCTTCTGGGAGATCCTCATCGGTGAAGGTGATTTCAGCTCTCTTTCGGGCCATGATTGCCCCTAGTAGTGCCGTCGGCTCAGTATCGGTAGAGATGACCAAATTCTGTAACTCTTTTATCAAATTCTCGCGGTGGTACTTAGAATGGCACAAGACCTCCCACACAGTAGACTTAGCTTGTGTTTTCTTCAACTGCTCGAGGACTTGGTCATCTGGCTTGGGAGCCGATCCTTCCCCTATTTCCATCTCAACCATGGGTGCCTTCCCTTCGGCCACCCGACCTGATCTTGCCATGACGGCGATCTCTGGCTCGTCATCAGATTCATCCCAGATATTGATAGGAATTCTCCGATCGGCATCTTCCTCCTCCGAGGAACTCTCCCAAATGTCCACAACCATCAGATCCATTACATGAGGGACGTTTGAGTTCAAATAAAAGGGATCCGCCGATCCATACATGGCCCAGCCTATCAACTCCTCATAATCCCTGAGGGACACTCTGCTCATCCTTCTTGCCGCCATCGGAATAACGCCTCTCTGTATGCACATTAGCTGCACCTTATCACTCATCATTTCATGACACTGCTCGTAGCGATACCTCCACCTCCTAGTGTAATCCACAAACGGTTCCTCTGGGAATTGTCTGATCCTATCCAGATCTTCCAGGGATCCCGTCCATGGAACATACATCTCATACCTCGACACAAACGCATCCCTAAGAGGTATCCAATGACCCATTTCTTCCTCTGATAGGCCTTGGTGCCACAACAAGGCTTCTCCCATGAGAGTTTCTGGGAAATGTTCATGTAATTCACATTGAGGGAACCCAGCGTCATACATATGGTTGCGGAATAACTTCGCATGCTCAATAGGATCCCGATATCCACCATACCTAGGCATTGCTAACACCGCTTCAGGTGTTTCATAAGAGGGTGAGTCCGGGGTTTGTTTCGCAAGCATCCATACTGTATACTCGTTGATAAACCTCTTCGTCATTGCCGCCCAATCGCTCTTGACATGCATCGGGAGCGACATATACCACATCAACTGCTCACCCATCAGCGAATTACAAAACAAACTCGTGATCTCTTCTTCCTTAAAACCCAATGGCCCCATTGCCGACAAATAGAAATGAAGGTGTTCCATCGGATCCTTGTTGCCATTATACTTACTGACCCTCAGTAACGGACGCTTGATAGGCCTAATCTGCAGCGCAAAGCGCTCTGCGGTCCTATCCTTAGCTTTCTTGTACTTTTCTAGGAATAGATCAGACAGCCGTTCCCAATCATGCTTGTAGGAGTCGGGCAATGAATGGAACCACCTCAAAGGCTCACCTATCAACGAATGGTGGAACCATAGAGCAATCTCATCCACCCCAAATGATTCGACAAACATATCATGCATATACTCGCGCAAGTGCACATCGGGATCCTCCACCCCACTGAATAGACTCAACTCTGGCACAATAGTTCGAGACGACCCTTCCCCGGTCTCTTCGGCACTATCTTCGTCATACGGCGCTCCGCCATCTAATTCTTCCCCCATCGGTTCATCTTTGCCAAGGAAGGACACATATAAACCATTTCCCACATTACTCTTCTCATCGGAGTCCAACAACTCCTCTTCATTTTCCTCGAAGGATTCCATGACTAATCTTGCTCCGAGCCCAGACCCGATCATGCTTACCCTATGGTTAGGCAATGGATTACGCCTAGTGGAAGGGTTCGCTGACGAAGGATCAACTATCTTATTTTCCTCAATCAAATCCTGAATCTCGTGTTTCAGTCTCTCGCAGTTCTCAATAGTGTGCCCATAATTACTGTGGAACTCACAGTATCCCCTAGCTTGTATCTGCGGAGCAGGCGGTGCCTTGTTATAATGAGTGAGGGCTTTCAACAACCCCTTTTTCTGCAACCGTTCGAAAACTTTTGCGTAGGTCTGCTCGAACTTGGCAAACTGCCTCTTCTCGATAGCGTTAAGATCAAGCACTTTCACTGCGGCAGATTCCGCGCTCGCACTTGGCCCTCCGGCACTATATCCAGACTTCGTCCACTTGGTATAAGCTTTCTTCGGCTCTCCGTCCCCCTCAACTGTCAAGGCGCAGCTATACATCTGATTGAAATCGGTAAAAGGCATATATCGCAGCTCACTCTTAATATACGGTAATATGTTGCTAATTACCATTCGGATCTGATCCTGCTCAAGCGGCTTCTGTTTCATAACTGCGGCCTTGGCCCTACATCTCCTCACAAAATCGGAAAAAGATTCCCCAGTCTGTTGCTTAGTGCTCTCTAGCTCCTTCAGAGTAACCTCAAGCATGGTGTTGAAGCTATACTGAGCGATGAATGACTTCGCTAACTCCTTCCAATCTCTCTTCGTCACCATCGGCAACGCATGAAACCATACGAGGGCAGCTCCCTCCAGATAGGTATTAAATAGTCCCAGGATTTGATCCTCAGTCAGGATCGTGTGCTTCATTACTGCAACATACTGATTCATATGAGCCGTGGGATCCCTAGTTCCATCGAACTTCTTCATGTCAGGGAGCCAAAACTTCAAAGGCAAAGCAGTTGCCGACAAACAATTCTTCAAATTATAAAAGTCCTGACTTCCGGAGCTTCCCCCACGCAGATCCTGCACCTCCTGAGTGATGTGCTGCTTCCACTCCTCTTTCTTAGCCTTCTCTTTCTCAAGCTGTTTCTGGATATAATCCTGATAGTCATCCTCATTCCCGAAGCGGGGACCAGTGTTCACCTCATTCTCAGCACGCTTACTACCACTCTTGTTATCCTTTAACGCCAACTCAGCTAGCTGGGCCAAAATTGCGGCCAACTGATCATTAATGTTGTTCACAGAGTTTTCTAATTCGGCCACTTTTTCGTCGGTCGCAGACATACTGGCAGAAGACTGAGTATACTCGGACGAAGACGATTCAGAAGACACAACTGCCGATTCGGAACTGTCAATCTGTAGCTGATCAAACTGTCTGACTAGCCGGTTACTCTCGCGAAACCACAACCGCTTAATGATGAAGTCTGCGCGAACGGTATCCATTAGTATGTATGCATGATTTTATATGCATGATTCGTGGTGTGTGCGTTTATTTATTTACGGATATATAAGATAAGAAGAACAAATGTCAGTCTAATTACACGTATCACAGCATCTCTCTTCCACCCTTATTCCTCCACACACTCGAGGGTCCAAGTCTCTTTCTTAGGATTTTGGTTTGGGGCTCACATTGCGGTCCAGGGGACGCGTGATGCCGATGATTATTGCGGAAAAATAAATCATTCATCAGACAATACAGTTCGCTTTGACGTATCAACATCCAGTGACTAAGATATCGACCAAATGGATTGTTCTTTCGAATAACTCGTCCCTCGTTATTTTGTGAGATGCATCAGTTCCGGTTTTGACACCCTTTGAACGTATCTCGGTTTTTAGACATAGTACGAGTTATTCTTCTGGTTCAATCGTCCGTTATTGACAATGACTCGTTCCCTTTTATTCGCGTGGGTTCGTGTCTCGATTTTTGGATTACGACGGGATCTTTTGGATCTATCGAGAGACGTAACCACGTGTTTATTAAGTGATGAAATCACTTTTTATTTTAGGGAACGGACTCATCGTGTAACGCGTTTGTTTTTTTAGCGTCAAGAATCCGTTTGCTCGTTTTTGCTACGTGAAAAGACGACGAGTCTTATTTGAGCACACGGTAATCTTTCGGCTAGCAACAACTCTTTATTTCTTCCAATTTACGGGATATATCACCCTAGCGTGGTTATAGAAAATCAACGTTTCGTTGAATCACATGCTTATTCGAAGCAGGGATATTACCGTCCTTTTTTCATTTAGGCACGAGTCGAGCAAACACGCAGATTGGGCCATACTTCTTATAGTTTTGGTAACGGTCGAAATGATCGAGCCATTAGTCAAAACCCACAGTCTCGTCCATATGGCGCAATTATGCAGTTTAGCTTAATTCAGCTTTATGATTTTAAACGGCGTACATACCGGCTTGAGGCACGTATTTAACGGCATTGGTTCATTTTCTTTAACTACCCTTGGGATGGATATATATCGTAGATACAGAATGACTTTGGTCGTTTGTTTATTTTTTGTTTTTCTTAGTCACTTTTGCGGACACGTCCATTTCTCTTAAGAACAACACAAGGCGTAACGTAAGAGCTCATCTTTTATTCGGAAGGGACGGGCCACGTTTATGAATCTCTTTACGTTACAACGGGGTCGTTCGAAACAGAAATGTTCTTTGTTTTCGTTTTGTCATGATTTCGCTTTATCCCAACGTATTTAAAGAATGTGAATAACGGCTATCGTTAATATAATCTTTTGAATCGAGATATAACTATCCTTAATATCAAAACGATTTGTACTAATACGTGCTTATGTCATAACGTATTTCCTGAACATGTGCCTTCTTCGGGACACGGAAAGGGACCAGGCGGGTCGCACAAGTCCATTCATACGAGATGACTAAGTCGTCTTTAGTTCGCATTGTTTCAGTGTTTTGGGGTAGTTTGTATATCGATTTAAGAGTCTATATTAACGCATCGCTTCATTTCCTTTACATATCTTAGGATTAGACACGTATCATGGCAATTTGAAAACACAAACTGATTCATTTATCACATCAAAAATAGTAACGGGTAATCCTATTGCAACTTCTAAGGCTACTATATGCTGACACGGCTGATCGTGGGACCTCACAGGACCGCACAAATTCGCCCCTAACGAATGGATGGGGACCCTTTGGCGCCTTACTATAAGGGGGAACTTACACTAGCCTCTTTCGAGCGACGAATGGACTCTCGCTAGAGGCTTCACGGAAATTACCCAAAAGGTTTGCAATAATGCGTATGAATGCATACGAAAAGAAATAATATGATTCGTCCCCATTAAGGGCTTAATACACGCCTTCTGGAATCAAATTTCTCGCTTCCCCAGCAGAGTCGCCACTTGTTAGACAAGGTGCCGAACGGCCTCGCCTGGGCGGACCGGGGGGTGGACACCTCATGGCGACGTAAGCAGTGATTGGCGCCGAAAGCAACCAATCGTGGAATCAAGCTGCTCGGCAGGACCGGAGCTCGGAGTATGGAAGAGTCGCCACCCACGAATGGGAAAATGAACACCGATCCCTTGCGGGAGACCGGTGAGGGTTCGGGAAACTTAGGTACGAGCCGAGAAGGCTAGCTCCTTTCCGGAGAAAGGCTACTAGGCACCCCGACATCGCCCGGTTATGAACCACCAGCCTCCTACTCAGCGTGTTAGGCGATAACGGACTAATCGCATATTTCTTTAAGTTTAAAATTCATTTGAAACCTTTTCTTTCTCGCTTTGAAAACCGTTTTGAGCATGTCATTAAAAGCCATTTTAGTAAAGAATCACCCATTTTGCATAAATTTAAAATACATAGGAGAGAGAGGGGGAGAAGAGAGAATTGATTTATTCACAGTGTGATTTTATGTTTTAGACTATACACTAACTCTAAGCTAATCTCATTCCCCAAAAACGAGTTTATTTACATGGTTCGTACCTTAATTGCCGTTGGAACGATTTAGGCACGTTTCAAAACCCCGTTAATGACGATCACTCAAATCGCCGTTGGAACGACTCGAGCGTTTGAAAACGTTGAGTAAACATTTTTAATCTAAAAGCGTGATTAAGCATACAAGTCAATTTATTTTGTACAAAAACCATTTAGTTAGGAAAACAATTCAAAACTTCATTATTCACAAAAGCAATTTTAATTACAAGGTTCGCTTAATCCGTCTTTGGAACGAATTAAGGTTTCAACACGTGATATTTTAGAAACGATTTAAAAACAACAGGAAAACATTATTTACAGTTTGGGAATATCTAGCAAAGTTTTAATTTACACAAACAAGTTAAACTCCCTTTTTTGTGGTTTATTTTCCCCTTTTTCACTCAATTATCCTTCGTGTGAATAAAATGACAACAAGTAATGAATTGAATCCAAATTCACCCAATCAAAACATTTTCCCAAATAATATATACATATAAGAAATTTGAAAAGAAAAATGAAAAGTATATATATACATATTTTTGATAGAAATGATACTATACATATATACTTAAAAGAAAATGGTAAATAATAAATACCATAATCAATGGATAGAAATGATAATTATATTCACAAATAATAAGAAATCAGCTTTTTAACCCCAAAACTATTATGATAAATATATATAGAAAATAACCTTCTAATAACCCCCAAAATGTCAAAATGTGCATAGTTTAAAGGAATAGAAAAATATGTACATATACATATACTTTTATTAAACCAAATTAATGAAAAATAATATCTAAACACATTAAATAAATATGTAGACAAAATATTTAAAAATAGCTTGAAAGTATATGTTACATAATTATACATATATATATAAAGGACCTAAAGTCTAAAAGTTGAGAAAAAAGAACCAAAACAGTATTTTTTACCTTTCAGCAGCTTTACCGACGGAAACTCCGTCGGTAAACAACCTTTAGTGACAGAAAATAGAAATTTACAGAATCAGTCCAACAGTTTCCAGATTTATTCAAAGGCTTTAGATTAGATCTATTCTATCATTTCGGGTCCCCGAACTACCAAAATTGGATCATAGTCTATAACGGAGAATCCTAAAACGATGTTTTATTTTAAAACGTTGTTTAGAAATATTTTCAAAACTTATAATTACAACATTTTTTAATCCCGAACTACCTTTGAATTGGACCACGGTTCGTATTGGGATATTAAAACGAGGTTTTTTATTTCAAAACAAAAACGAACGTTTATTTAATACGAGACAAAAATAAATAAATACGGGAAATGAAATAAGACGTGATAAATAAATAACTAAATAAATAAAAACTATATCCTAAAAAATAAAATAAGAAAATAAAATAAATGAATAAATAAATAAAATAAATAAAACGAGTCTAGTCCTCGGATAATACCTCAAGTTCGGTATTGACAGTTGAAGTCGGTTGATTCCACGAATCGTGATTTTTCGGTGTTTTTTGTGTTTTCGGTAAAATTTTAACTTTTAGGAAATTCGAAATTTTTAGGAAAAAAAATGTTTTTTCCCAAAAAAATAACTTTCTCTCTCTAAAAAATGTTTTAGAGTGAAGCTCTCCAAAAATCCCTTCCTCAAATGCATGGGGATCCGTGCCTTTTATAGGCATGGATCCCAAAAAAATTTGGGCGTAGCCCGACGCGCGTCGGGCTACGCCCAAAATATTTTGGGCCTACGCCCAACTTGCGTTGGGCGCGCGCCCAACAGGCGTTGGGCGTTCGCCCAACAGATGTTGGGCGTCCGCCCAACGGACGTTGGGCGCTCGCCCCAGCTACATTGGGCACTCGCCCCACGTCGTTGGGTGCTCGCCCAATGGCTGTCGGGCGCGCGCATCCAGTGGCCGTCGGGCGTGCGCCCCGCGCTGTCGGACGCGCATCCCACTATCGTCGGGCGCGCGCCGACTGCCGCTAGGCACTCGCACCACGTCGCTGAGCACTCGCGAGCCGTCCACTCGGCGACCGCAACTCCTACTGACCTCTCGTTTTTTTATTATATTTTTTTGCTTTAAAACTCCCGGAACCAACCGCTTCAACCGTCTTGTTACAAGTTTTCGTCACAGGTCCTCCGACTCGGTGTCTACAGCGATGGACCATGAACTAAGTGAAAACTTACTTCTTCAGTCCCTCCCCGAGAGTTACTCACAGTTCATCATGAACTACCAAATGAGTGGCTTGCAAACCTCTCTTGTAGAGCTTGCACATATGCTCGAGTCAGTTGAGCCCATTATAAAAGAAAACGAGGAGATACTGGCCCTTGCTATTGAAGGATCAAGGAAAAGGAAAGGGATCTCTCCCGATCCAAACCATCTTGATAAAGGGAAGGAGGTTGTGCTCACCGAAACGAAGGGAAAGGAATTAAAGAAGCCCAAAGGAAAGTGCTACTATTATGGTGACTTGGGGCATTGGAAGATGAACTGCATGGAGTACCTAACCTCCCTCAAGAAGGGAAATGGCGGTGCTTCAACATCTGGTATGTTTTATATTGAAATAAATACAGTTTCACAGTCTGAATCTTGGGTACTTGATACCGGATGTGGATCTCATATTTGTACAAATAAGCAGGAGCTAAAACAAACTAAGGAACTAAAGAAAGGAAGCATAAACTTGCGAGTAGGGAATGGAGCAAGAGTTGTCGCCCTCGCAATTAGAGATTATGTTTTGAATTTGCCCTCTGGGCTTGTAATAGAATTAAGGAAATGTTTGTATGTTCCACAAATGTCTCGCAACATTATATCTATTAGCCGTCTTATTGACGACGGTTTTCATATTTCAACAAAAGACAAACATTGCGATTTTTATAAAGATTCGATCTTTTATTTTTCAGGAATATCACAAAATGGGATTTATGTGTTAGATGACAAAATTTCTGTTTTCGCAATTGATACCAAAAGACATAAGCTAGATAATTCAACTTACTTGTGGCATTCTCGTTTAGGCCATATAAACAAGAGACGCATGCTAAAGCTACATTCAAATGGGCTTATAGATCCAATCGATCCTGAATCATTGGAAACATGCAAATCATGTTTAAAAGGTAAAATGACAAAGACACCCTTTAGCAATAAAGGTGAGCATGTATCAGACACTCTAGGACTTATTCATTCAGATGTATGCGGTCCTATTCAGTCCAAGCAAGAGGAGGATTCAGATTCTTCATAAGCTTCATAGATGACCATACCCGATATGGTTATATCTACTTGATGAAGCACAAATCAGAAGCTTTTGAGAAATTCAAATGCTTCAAGAATGAAGTAGAAAATCAATTAGGAAAGAAAATAAAGACACTTCAATCAGATCGAGGTGGCGAATATCTTTCAGATGATTTTCTGAATTATCTAACTGAATGTGGGATATGCTCACAATAGACACCTCCCTATACACCATAACACAATGGTGTATCCGAGAGGAGAAACTGTACCCTACTAGATATGGTATGATCCATGATGAGCATGACCTTACTTCCAAAGACGTTATGGGGATATGCCTTAGAAACTGCCCTCTTCACCCTAAACCGAGTACCAACTAAATCCGCTAGTTCCACACCATATGAATTGTTCGTTGGTAGGAAACCCGTGTTTTTATTTATGAGAGTATGGGGTTGTTCGGCATTTGTCAAACGCATTGCGTCCGACAAACTAGATTCGAAATCTGATAAATGTTTCTTCATTGGATACCCTAAGGAAACTATGGGATATTACTTCTATCATCCAGATGATCAAAAAGTAATAGTATCCAAGCACGCAACCTTCTTAGAGAAAGAGTTTCTCGAAGAAACACAAAAGGGAAGCATGATTGAACTTGACGAAGTTCAAGAAGAAGAAACACCGACTGAAACAACAGAGGCGGTTGAGGTACCCGAAGAAGTCCCATTAGATGAGACTCTAGTGCCACCTATTCGTAGATCACAAAGAGTTCGTGAACTCCCAGTTAGATATGGTTTTCTAGTGGGAGATGATAATGAGGTTCCCGTGTTAGACGACGAACCCGAAAACTACGAAGAGGCTCTTACTAGTCCAGATTCTAAAGCATGGCTTGAGGCCATGGATTCTGAAATGGATTCCATGTATACTAACCAAGTGTGGACTTTGGTTGATCCACCCGAAGGGATAAAACCCATTGGGTGCAGGTGGATCTTCAAAAAGAAGACTGACGTGGATGGAAAGGTTAGCACCTACAAAGCTAGGTTAGTAGCGAAAGGATATCGTCAGAAGCAAGGAATTGATTATGACGAAACTTTCTCTCATGTGGCTATGTCCAAATCAATCAGAATCATGCTTGCTATTGCCGCTCACTACAATTATGAGATTTGGCAAATGGATGTGAAAACAGCTTTCCTAAACGGAAACCTGCTTGAGGATGTATATATGATGCAACCTGAAGGTTTCATATCAAAGGATGCAAACAAAGTTTGCAAACTTCAGAGATCCATTTATGGACTCAAGCAAGCATCGAGAAGCTGGAATAAGCGTTTTGACGAAACCATAAAACAATTTGGTTTTGAACAAAATTGCGAAGAAGCTTGCATTTACAAGAAAGCAAGTGGGAGCTCTATATCATTTCTCATACTATATGTGGACGATATATTATTAATGGGAAATGACATTGCTCTACTACAGTCGGTAAAAGTATGGTTATCTGGTAATTTCTCAATGAAAGACCTTGGTGAAGCAGCTTATATACTTGGTATAAAGATCTACAGAGATAGATCGAGAAGACTACTTGGTCTTTCACAGGCTACATACATTGAAAAGGTGCTAAATCGGTTTAGCATGCTTGAATCGAAACGAGGTATCTTACCCATGCTACACGAAGTAAAGTTAAACAATCATCAATGTCCTAAAACCGATGATGACAAAAGACGCATGGTTGTAGTCCCGTACGCCAGCGCAATCGGTTCGATTATGTATGCTTTGCTATGCACTAGACCTGACGTAGCGTTCGCGTTAAGTATAACGAGTCGTTACCAAGGAAATCCGGGAGACGAGCATTGGATTGCCGTCAAGAACATTCTTAAGTACTTGAGAAGAACTAAAGATATGTTCCTAGTGTACGGAGAAGGTGATCTGAAAATGGAAGGATTTTCAGACGCAAGTCATCTCACAGATGAGAATGATTTTAAATCCCAATCAGGATACCTGTTTATCTTGAATGGGGGCGCGGTCAGTTGGAAGAGTTCCAAGCAGGGAAGCGTAGCTTTCTCTACGACCGAGTCAGAGTATATCACTGCTGCGGAAGCAGCAAAGGAAGCAGTTTGGATTAGAAAGTTCATTACAGAACTTGGTGTGGTGCCTGACATTGTCAATCCCATTACACTGTACTGTGATAACAATGGAGCCATTACGCAAGCAAAGGAACCACGGTCTCATAATGCATCCAAGCATTACCTAAAGCGATACCACATCGTAAGAGAGATTGTGGCTAGAGGAGATGTGAGAATAGAAAGAGTACCTACAGAGGACAATGTTGCAGATCCGTTGACAAAGCCCTTAACCCAGAGAGTACATGATCGTCATCTAACTTCTACTGGGATAAGTTTTAGAAACAATTGGCTTTAGTCCAAGTGGGAGTATGTTGGGGTTTAGTGTCCTATAGACAATTGTTCTAGGATACAGACTTAGTATAAATGAAGTGTTCTTTATATCATTTGTTTTAATGAGATATATGTTTTATAACTATATAAAGGCAATCCCTTTTACGAACTAAATAAAGTCTAATAAAAGGAAATCCGTAAGTTTGTTTAAAGTGATCATAAAGTGTTCATACAAGCATGAAGTGAGACTAAACTTTCTGATAAACTAATAAACTTAAAACCACCCCAAGTCAAGTGATATGCCTAGGATTGACATATCACTGTTGAGACTTGCATGTAACAATGTCTTCTGTCCGACAGAAAGCTGATCTCACAAGCTTCATATATACAAATATCTGGACAGTTACGTGGATCCAATGAAAGGAAGTTCATTAGGATTGGGGATCCGATTTGAGATAACATGATGGGTAGATTCATCCTTGTCACTTGTTCATCTCATTGGTATTAATAGGTATAACTAATCGTCAGACTCAAAGGAATGTTAATTGGTCATTCTGAATTACTGAATGTGAGACTTTGATCCTGTTGTAACACGATCCTTAACAGAGATGACTCTGGGGTGTGAACAGCAAAGGTTGGGTGTCACAGGAGGTAATTTCAGGATAGTTATACATTGGATTGAGCATTTATCACTCCCGATAAATGGGATATACATCCAAGGATCGCTTGTGGAAGACTCGACTCTAAATCCTTGCAAGGTGATAGCTTAAGACTTGAAATACAGATTTCACTTAACCTATCTATTTGAGTTGACTCGGCCTGTACAAGTAAAACGAACGTCTCACTATATGTGACTTGACATCATCCATAGTCATAAGATTCAGTTAAAGGATGTAGTTGATAAAGGATCGAATTATACTGTAACTAATACGGAAAGGTTAACGACAGAATCAACCTGTCTTCTTATGGCTCTGGGAGAATGATTACGGACTTGCTAATCACATACTTTGTACATCATTCCGTTATGCAAAGATTAAATATAATTCTTTGAAAATTAATTTAATAGTTACATACGACCAGAATTAATAGGAACCTAATGGGTCACACATAAGACTTGGAACCTAAAAGAGAGATAGATGTTAATTAATTGATGGAAGCCCAATTGAGCCCAATGAGGCCCATGGACCATGGGGGGGGGGTCGAAATTCATGTATAATACATGAATGATTAATTTGATTTTAATCAATCCTAATTAGATTAGGATTATGAATTAAATTAATTAAAAGATAAATAAGTTAGGAGTTTTAATTAGATTATAATACTCCTATTATTATCCAATAAGGTTATTATTATTATCCTTAATATATTAGATATATAATGAGATAATAATTAGGAATTCTATTCTGAATTGAATTCCTATTCAGTAACCTAATTCTATCTAACTAGGGATTAGATACAAGAGATTATAAATACCCCCTATATAGGAATTTCGGCCAACACACAAAAGGCTAACCCTAAGTAATTTTCGAAATCCATCCCTAAGAGCAAGAGAGAGAATTTTCGACCCCCAGTTCGTGGACGAGATTTTCTACGGCTTCCTTCCGATCAATTGATTTCATCTATTTCTTTTATCCTTGATCTTGTGTTGATTAATTAGTGGCAATCTATTTTGGTTGCTATTCAACAGTTGATTCTAACTTAATCTTCCTGTGTTTTATTTTGTGCTTGGGAACTCGAAGAAGAGTTGTGGGCACTTCATTAACAACGGTAAATTGATCATCAAAAGGTAATTCTTCTTATCCCTCTTTATATGAAATAACGATTAACGGATCCTAGGGTTAATGGAAATAGGTTAAATTTTTTATATTTCCGCTGCTATACCTTAGCCTAATTTCCAACACGTTCCGGTATCAGTTGGCTTGGGAGTCTCATCCTAAGTTTAAGGATTTCGTTCAAGAGAATTGGAAATCTCATTCGAATGTCCTTCAAGCTGCTGAAGGGTTCAGGAATAATGTGCTGGGGTGGAATAGAAATGTCTTTGGGCATATTATTAGAAGGAAGAATAAGTTATTAAATAGGATGGAGGGTATTCAGCGTAGGTTGGAGGTGAGGTTTGATCACAGTTTGGATGGCCTCCTCAGAACTCTTCAGAAGGAGATGGAAGCTGTGCTCAGGCAGGAGGAGCTTCTCTGGTTTCAGAAATCTAGGAAGTCCTGGATTAGAGATGGGGATCGTAATACCAGGTACTTCCATCTTTCTACCATGATCAGAAGGCAGAGGAATAGAATTGATGCCATTAAGGACTCTAATGGTGATTGGGTGTATGAAGATGAGGAGATTCAGAAATTGGCCCTGGAGTTCTATAAGGATCTGTTTAAAGAGGAACCTGTCCAGCTGGAGAGGGCTCACTCTGTCGCTACCTTTCCTTTGATCAGTGAGGAGAGCAGTCAGGATGCCTTTCACCCTATATCCCTGAAGGAGATAGACCAAACCATTTTCAGCATTGAGGTTTCTAAAGCTCATGGGATTGATGGTCTGCCTGCTGGCTTTTACCATAAGCATTGGGAGGTTGTGAAGGAAGGTATCTATAATTTTATCATAGGTGTTTTTAATGGTTCTCAGGATATAGAGCTGGTAAATAGAACCCTTCTGGTTCTGATTCCTAAAATTGATAAGCCTTCTTCCTTTTTGCATATGAGACCTATCAGTCTTTGTAATGTTCTTTATAAGACGGTTACAAAGATTGTGGCTAATAGAATCCGTGGCATTCTTCCTGCGATCATTTGTCAGAATCAGGGTAGTTTTGTGCCTGGTAGACAGATGATGGATAATGTGGTGATTGCCCAAGAGATGGTCCAGACGATGAAGATCAGAAAGGGGAAGAAAGGCATTGTGGCTCTAAAATTGGATTTGGAGAAGGCCTATGATCGTATCAACTGGAATTTCCTGATGGAGAGTCTGGAGAGAGCTAGGATCCCGGACAACTGGAGAAGGTTGATTAAGGTATGTATCTCTTCTCCTGTGTTTCAAGTTATGGTTAATGGGGATATGTTAGAGGAGTTCTCCCCGGGCCGGGGAATCCGTCATGATGATCCTATGAGCCCCTTCCTTTTCGTTATTGCTATGGAGAGGTTATCTCACCTGATTCAAGATGCAATAGATAATGGGAGTTTCCACCCGGTGGCTATCAATAGCTTCTATCCCCAGGTGACTCACTTATTCTTTGCAGACAATGTCCTTATCTTTCTGGAAGGTAATGAGGAGCAGTTGAGTATTATTATGGATATTCTTGACTGTTTCTGTTCGGCCTCTGGGCAGAAACTTAATATCCAGAAATCTAGGATGATGTGCTCTAAGAATATGAACCCGAGAGTCTGTAAAAGATTAAGTGATCTTTCAGGTATTCCTCTTACTAATTCTCTAGGGAAGTATCTGGGTATTCCCCTCCACAGTGAGAGAGTGTCTAAAGTGTCTTTTAAAGATACTTTGGATAAAGCTAATATGAAGTGTGCCACGTGGAAAGCCAAGACTCTATCTCTCGCTGGCCGCCTCACGTTAATTCAATCTGTTAATTGTGCAACTCCCACTCATATTATACATGCTTGTCAGCTTCCGGATCCTGTGCTTAATGATCTTGATAAGATTAACTGTAGGTTCCTGTGGGGGGAAGCTGAGGAGGGGAGGAAGATCCATCTGGTGCCTTGGAGTGAGGTTTTTCAGCCGAAAGATTATGGAGGTCTGGGCATTAGGAAAGCTAAGGATAATAATAAAGTTTTATTAATGAAACTCCTTTGACGTATGTGGCAGTGTCTCTCTGCTCTGTGGGTCCAGCTCTTATGTGGGAAGTACTGGAAGGATAAGGTGTTTGGGGGGCCGAAGGAGAGGGTGGTTAATTGTTCCTTTCTTTGGAAAGGCATCAGTGCTGTGTTTGCTGAGTTTTGTACTGGGATTGGGTGGAATTTGGGTAATGGCAGGTCCATCAGTTTCTGGAAGGATAAATGGGTAGGTAATAAGCCTTTACTGGAAGTTTGTACTTCCTTGCCTCCGTTAGACGCTCAGGACTGGAGGATTGCTGATGTTGTAAACTCTGAGGGTGAGTGGATTTGGGATAAATTTGAATCTTACCTCAGTCTGGAATCGCTCCTTTCTATTAGAGGTGTCCACATAAGTAATCATGTAGAGGATAAGGACAGTTACTGCTGGGCGCTAACAAACAATGGAGCCTATTCGTGTAAGTCTGCTTTTCAGGCGTTCCATCTGGATTTGGAGTCCTCTTCTCTAGGGGTTTGGAAGACGATTTGGGGTTTAAAAGTGCCTTACCGTATTAGGAGCTTCCTGTGGCTTGGAGCCAAGAATAGTTTGCTTACTAATTCAGATCGGAAAAGGAGACACCTGGTGGTTTCTGGAGCCTGTGGCAGATGTAGAGGGTTTGAGAAGACGTTATGCCATGCCCTCAGGGACTGTGAGAAAAGTTTAGAGGTTTGGAGAAGAATCCTCCCTAGGGATGTGCTCTCTTCTTTTTTAGCCCACTCTGAGGATGACTGATTTATGGATGGGATTAATGAGATTCTTTTGCCTGGGAATCAAGGTGTTCTTCTTTTTGTGGTGGTGTGCCATCAGATTTGGAGGTGGCGGAATGAGGAGATCTTTGGAGGTGGAGTGGTTTCTATGCCAAATATCCTTGATTTCTTCTCTAAGAAGATCAGTACCTTGGTTGAAAGCTTTGGTGAAGACCCCTTAACTAGGGTGGTGCAGAGGAAGGAGGTCAATCTTTTAGGCTGGTGTAGACCGGGCGTAGGTGTGATTAAGCTTAACTCTGATGGCTCTTGTCTGAGGGACGGGAGAATCGCCGCAGGAGGGGTGCTTAGAGATGATGGGGGCAAATGGGTGTTTGGCTTCTCTCAGAATTTAGGGATTGGTTCTTCCTTTTCTGCCGAGCTTTGAGGGATTCTTTCGGGCCTGAAGCTGGCTAAGGATCTTGGAGTGAAGAAGCTTCTGGTTGAGTCTGATAACCAAGAAGCAGTTAGGATGATTTCTGAGGGCAAGTCTGTCGGAATAGCTCGAATCTTATTAAAGGCATTATAAGGATTGGGTCTTCCTTCGAGTCTATTAAGTTTTCTCATATTTATAGGGAGCAGAACCGCGTCGCGGACCGTCTTGCGTTGGAAGGGCACTCTGGTTTGTTGGGCCTTTCTACCTTTTCTTCTCCTCCAGTCTTCATTTCGTCCTTGATCTTTGAGGATGTGGTGGGGGTCAGTTTCCCTAAGCTGATCCCAGATTGAACTGTTTCGTTTTGTTTTTTTTTCCTTTCCTTTTCTACCAAAAAAAATTAAATATACAAGCCTTTCTATCAAAAAAAAAAAAAAAAACTTAACGACATTTTTATTTATTTTTATTTTTTACGACATTTCATTTTATTGGGAACGTTAAAACGACAGCTGAGTTTCGCTCTAATTCATAATTCCTGTGCATCTCTTAAACCCTAGCTCCCTTTCTTGTATTTTCCTTGCGTCATCATAAACCCCTAACACTTCAGCCCTCTCTGCCTCCCTTTTTTTCTGTTTCTGCGTCTAATTGAGGATTGGAGAAATGGAAGGGGATACAGAAGAGAGGCAGGTTCAAGCACGATTCATTACAAAACTGAAGCCGCCATTCAAAGCTCCAACTACTTCCATCACCATCCCAGCTAATCTCACCCGTCTTGGCCTCTCTACTATCGTCAACAGCCTTCTCAAAGCGGGTATTCTATTCGTTATTAAAAATTTGATGTAGAGGACCAAGTTTGATTTTCATTTTTTTAGTAAGCTCATTTTGAATTCTGGTGTGAGTGTGTATATTATAATCCTGTCAATTCAAAGTGTCTTTAAATTTCTACGTCAAGTTGTTAAAGTTTGAGATGTGATAATGGGCAGGGGATCCTGATTGGGAGAATCATCCATTTGATTTCCTTATTGATGGAGAGCTAATTCGCATGTCACTTGAGCAATTTCTTCTTGTCAAGGGCATTTCTGCTGTAAGTTACTTTATCACTTTTAATGTTGTAATGCCAAAGATGCATAACAAAATGCATACACGGTCTATCTTTCTTCTTCTTCTTGTTTCCAAATACTATAATTCCTCCAAAGAAAAGAGAAATAAATAGACGAGATATAATTCTAAGTAATCAACTCGATAATGGGAGTTCCCTTTAGCAAAATTTCCTTCAATGCCAAGGAATGCTTATGTTATCGATTATTTTTTTATTTTACTTCTGATACATCAGTCTGTTTTTTCACATTACAGGAGAAGATACTAGAGATTGAATACCTTAAAGCTGTGGTCCCTCGGAAAGAAGAAGAGCCTTCCTTACATGATGATTGGGTCAGTGCAGTTGATGGTTCCTGTACCCGGTAAGCATGGAGTTTTCAATTCTTGATACTATTTACCCAGCATAAGCCTTTGATTGCCATGGATTTTGTTACCAACCTTCCACTTTATGTGAACATTTTTAGTTGTGGTATTATATGACGAAATTCTTGTTAAACTTGTTATTTTATTGGAAATAGATAAAATATTATGATGTGATTCAAAATAAGGGGCTTTAAGCCTTCCTTAACTATACTATATTAAGACTACTATTTTCTGGATAATTCTACCTAGGATGATTGAGAATCAGATTTTTTTATCTTTAGAAGAGACATATCAACAACTACTTTCTGAATTTTCTCCATTTTCAAATTCATTAGATCCACTAGTGGTCAAAGGCACCTTGTCTATTTCAGCATTTTGATTATATATAATTCGGGGGTAATTTACACCCGTGGCCACTCAACTTTGCCCTTACTAACATTATGGTCATTAAACTTCAAAACCTAACATAAAAGTCACTCAACTTTGCCCTTACTAACATTATGGTCATTAAACTTCAAAACCTAACATAAAAGTCACTCAACTTTGCCTTTATTAACATTATGGCCACTTATAAAGTAAACAGCCTCAAAATGACAGTTGATGACTTCAAAATGGAAAATTCTAAGAATTAAAGTTGTTTAGAATCACATTTACCATGGAACCAAATTTAGTGGTTTTCCAAATCACCATTTTCAAAGCTTTCTATCTCTAAACAATCACTTCCTCTCTCCTAACCAAACAACACTTAACTGATCTCAAAACCAAAAAATTCAAGAGTTAAAGTTGCTTAGAATATCATTTCCATCAGCTCTATAATGGAGGGGTTATCTTCTATTAGAGTGATCAAGGTTTGTGACTTTTATGTTGGTAAAGGCAAGGTTAAGTGAGTTTTGAAGTTTAATGGCCATAATGTTAGTAACGGCAAAGTTGAGTGGCCACGGTGTAATTTACCCTACAGGTCAGTGAAGATTTTTATCTTGTAGATGGTCATGCTACAATGCAACCATATGTATTACATAGTTACTGAACTTATTTCTTGGGGTTCAAGACTCATCATGCTCTAGTCTCTAAAGGCGGGTTCTCTCTTCGTGAGGCTCACGCCTCTTAGAAATTTGCTAACGTTGTCCTTTGTTTGAGTTGTAGTTAATTTTATTTTATTATCGTTAAATTTAATCCATCAAATGACCTTTGGAAAAAATAAAATTTAATAAGGATTTGATTTAAACAACAAAAAGAGCTTATTGTAGTTCCATTCACACCAGAACAAATCAAATGAACAATATGAAAAAACAATTAGTCAGATTATTGTCACATGTAAGATGGGGTTGACTAGAAAGCATACCATCATAGTAATTAAAAGACAATTTTATGTCTGCCTCTACTGCTGGTATTAATGCAAAATATATGCTTGTTTGAGGAACAAATGCTCCTCTGGTAATTAGACATAACAGAAAGATTGATTTTTAAGAAGTAGAAAAGATGAAAAAGAAGTAGACATAGGAAGTAGTCAATTTGAATATGATGATAATGATAATTAATACAAGAATTTGTGTTTGATAATGAGCAAGTCTATTGTGAGTTTAGGATGATTGCACCTTGGAGTAGGATTGTGGTTTAGCATTTTGGGTATATACAAATACAATATTGATGCTAAGTTCATTTATTTTAATGTCCTAATTATTGGCATTGTAGAAGTTTGTTTTACTTGTATTTAACATGTTTGTTCTTCCTTTTTTTCTGCCTCATTTCTATCGGTTGTGCTTATTCAATTGCACTTAGGTCCTAGTAATTAGTGCCCTGTTGACTTGGGTAGCTCTCATGTTAGAAGGGTTGGTGGCTCTTTCCATACATATGCCATATCTTTACTAGGTGTTGGGACATCATTGCTGATGTTTCTAATAATAACTCTGAATGTCATTACACAATGAGAGATCTTTTTGTAATGACCACAGTACATTTTGATGTATTGTTCTTCTCAAAGTCGTGGTTTTCTTTGCAGGTTCATTTTGACAGGGTGCTGCGATGGTTTTGGAAGGTGAAATAGGGCAGACGCTTTATGTACCCTTTCTAGTTTCTGTGTTAGAATTCTTTGTTTCCTTTTGCAGTTAGCCTTCCTTCTGAAACATAATAGATTATTAGGATCCAATTTATGTAAAGTTTTGTCTATACTTCAGGGTTTGGAAGGCTGCCGGAGTATGTACGCACATACTCGAGGGGCATGATGATGCTATTACTTCCGTAAGTGTCATCAACCCAGGAGGTATAAACAAGGAACTATCTCTTTTTGCTGAGCCATCTCCCTTGTCGTCACTTCTCTAACTGTTCTATTGTATTTACTTGCCAACTAAAGGATGGACACAAGCTTATTCGTAATAAAACATATTCGGTGTTCACCAACCCATGACCACAACATGCATGCTGTAACAATTAATTCTTTTTCAAATTCAATCTGATGGAAACTTTATTCTGATGATCAATGGCCATTCTAGAAATTGATGGTGCTGATACTGAGGCATCGCTAAAGAACTAATATTATATTCAGGACACAGATATTTGCTAATCAATTGCTGATGTAAGTGGGTTTGAGAAATGAATCTGTTGAAGTGGGGGAAGGAGATGGTCATACACAAATGTGAAGTGCACTTGCAATTTAGTGGCTTGCTATCATTATCGTTTTGCTGGTTGTTATGTTCAGTACAAAAAGGATAAATCTGGATCAAATATGCATATGACATATTTATAAATGATGGAATGAATTCTTCATATGTTTTTCATTGGTATTGTGAGACTGAGAGAAAATGTGACCAAGCTTTTTTGATTCATCTGCATAGGTTTTTCATGTAAAGAATATGGGGAAGTTGGTGGAAAATATCTTACATGTGTATGTTTTTGTTTGCTGTTCATTGTGTGTTATTCTTATTATCATGTTCACATCTAAAGAATATGGGTAAGTTGGTGGACAATATCATACATGTATGTTTTCGTTTGCTGTTCATTGAGTGTTATTCTTATTATTATGCTCTTTTATTTCTTGTTTGCGTCACAGTAATTCACTCCTCTTTTCAAACCTATTCATTGGGGTGTGCTATAATTTGCAGGTGTAAATACTATGACGTTGGCCACTGCCTCGAAAGATCAAACTCTAAGGCTGTGGAAGGTAATATGAAATAAAATTACTTTTTATTTGAAAAATTAATTGTTCCATAACTCAGTGCATCCCTTTTTTCTGAAAGTTTGACGAAGAAGAGTCAAAAGATAATCCTACAACAGTTAGAGCATTCAAAGTTTTGCGTGGGCATAATGCATCTGTGCAGAGTGTTGCCGCAGACACTTCTGGAAACATGGTCTGTCTTATCTCTTCTCTCCTGCTTTATACTTTCATGCATGTGTTCTACATCCCAATTGATGCTCTATTCTTCATCTTCCTGATTATATTATTAGATTTGTTCGGGTTCCTTAGATTGTACAATCAATTTATGGAGGACAAACGAGTTAGATACAGAAGGTGATTTGGTCTCTGTCAAAAAGAGAAAAGTGAAAAATGCAGTTCAGGAATCTCTGTTGGAGGTATTTCATTCTTTTTATGCTCTTATATATATGCTTCTATTTGTTTGCCACATAATTGTGGTTGCACGTGTCCCGATAACTTATGGGAACCAAGTTTCGATACGTCAATTGTTTAAATCTCAAATGCTTTACAATCAACGGTTACTTTGACGCAAACAGAAAAAAGTGCTTCCTATCAAAATGTAGGTGATTGATTTTGGCTTTTTCAAGTATGGGGTATGCTCGGGCTTACTATAATTCTTAATTGCATTTGTAGCTTGAACTTGGATATGGCTTAGTAGTAGTACTTATTGTGATTCATATCTCTTTGGCTATTCATGAAATCACTTGCATTCAGGGGGAGGCTTTTTCTACACTTGCGGGCCATACACAACGTGTATCATCTGTCGTTTGGCCGGAACATGGAACAATATACTCTGCATCATGGGATAATTCTGTTAGAAGTTGGGATGTTGAGACGGGCAAAGATTCATCAAAAATAGTACGTGAGGATAAAATTACATCCTCTCTCTATCTAACATGTGGTATTATTGTGTGTGCTTGCCTAGATACATGCACACCCACATCCTCGAATTCTTGTACATGTCAATGTTGGCTTGCTTGTTTATGAAATTCATGTTGATGTCTTTCCCTATTTTTGCAGTTCTGTGGGAAAGCCCTTAACTGTGTACATGTTGGGGGTGAAGGTTCAGCTCTCATTGCTGCTGGGGGCTCTGATCCAGTCCTTAGGATATGGGATCCACGAAAACCAGGTCTATCCAGTGACAAACTATTATTCCCCCTCCCCCTATCATTCTCTTCCTCTTAACACATGTTCGTTTCGTTATCCTTGTAGGAAGTTCTGCTCCAATTTATCAGTTCTCTTCTCACAGTTCTTGGATTTCGGCTTGCAAGTGGCACGATAAATCCTGGTTTCATTTACTTTCTGCATCCTATGATGGGAAAGTTATGTTGTGGGATCTAAGAACCGCGGTACCATTTTCTCCTTATGTTTACTTATGACTATTATTCTACCTCCAAATAAATAGAAAAGAATCTCATTGCTTTCTACTATATTGTGATAAAATATCGTATGCTGAGTGGTTTAGGCTTTGTTAGCCAAAAAAGGGAGGCAAATGATATTCTAAATTGTTTCTTATTGTTGCAGTGGCCTGTGTCAGTTATTGAAACACATGAAGAAAAGGTACGATACCCTTTGATGTTGCATTTGTCTTAAAGTTTTTGAATATATGGTAACAAAGGTATGCACTGTACATAGGTTCTATCTGCCGACTGGTGGAAAGGGGATACTGTGATTAGTGGTGGAGCTGACTCCAAGCTCTGCATTTCTTCAGATATCTCTGTGGCTTAAGGTAAGAATGATAGTACATCGATATGGTATGGTTTATTTGATATTATAGGGTTTCTCTGAACATGCTTCCTCCTACTGGACTATGGTTTATCTTTACTATGCACATTGCACAATCTGCATCTGACTAGACTGGTTATTTCTTTTGTCTTTTTCATCTGAAGGAAAGAAATATGGTGAATATGGAATTAACATATGGATAAGAATACATGAAGCTCGAAGGAGCATTCTGTACTAGTCTTTTTTTAACTCCATAAGCGGCACAGAGATGGGGCAAGTTGATTCTCTATGAGATAGTTGAGTAGGCTTACGAACAATTTTGTCGGAGGCAATTTGAATGTGTCCTGGATTCTGCCAACTCAAATATGTTGTACAAGTTGTCTAGGTCAGGACGCTGCTGTAAAATTTTGGGTATTAGAATGCTATATACGATCAAACTTGGATTGAGTTTAAGGGTAATGCTGAGATGAGAGAGAGTTTAACTAGATACATAAATATATATTAATCAAAGCTACTTCTGTTTTTGTGGTTGATGCAATGATGTTTGATTGTTGTTATTAATTTGTTAATTATCTTTAACAAGTAGATTATCAAGTTTACCCTAATCTTGCTCTCATTTCTAGGTTTTGTCAAATTGATCTTAGGTATCTGGAAACCCGTTGCATGTTTATGAGATTGCTATTATAGTTACATCTGAACAATGATCATTTGCCAACTAAACTGTTAATACGAACACTATTCGTGTTTATTATCCAACTAGACTGTAAAAAATTGTGGGAAAGTAAATTTCTTAGGTTGTGATTATATTTTTCTAGTAGTTGCTTCCTTTTAATCAGGGATGATTTTTCAGTTGCGAAAATTTATCGGTTTAATTAAAAGAAGGAAAACATAGCTAGGAATTATTGATTTTCTAGTTTTATACGAAACAAGTTTCCAAATGAAAGAGCCAGTCGAATCTATAGCTATGGTGGCAATAGAATCTCCAAAATATTTGGGACTGGGGATGGGCCAAATATGGGTGGGAGCGGAGGATACTATTATGTATGTTAAATATAAACATTGTTTGGTGTTTCAATGCATATTTAGTGTTTCAATATATATTCAGGCGCCGCTATCCTCATTTCCTTTAAAAATAAAGTAGGATTACTTTGTTTCAATAACGAATAGTATTGCGACATGTGTCAAATTAATTTAAAATAAAATAAATTATATTAAAAGTTGACCTGTTATTACAGGTTATCACTAAATAGGGAAAATTAAAGTTATACAAGGTAGAATATAATTCTATCCAACAAACCACTTTACGGAAATTGACACTACTTTACGGAAAATCTATAAAACCTTTATAAAATTCCGTAACATTTCTATAATTTTACGTAAATTAATTATTTTTTGTTAAATTATTAATAAAAAAATAACTTTAATTCTATCCACCAAACCACTTTACGAAAACTGACACCACTTTACGGAAAATCTATAAAACCTTTACAAATTTTCGTAATATTTGCACAATTTAATGTAAATTAATTATTTTTGGTAAATTATTAATAAAAAATAATTTTAATTCTATCCACCAAACCACTTTACGGAAATTCACACTACTTTACGGAAAATCTATAAAACCTTTACAAATTTCCGTAACATTTGTATAATTTTACGTAAATTAATTATTTTTTTTAAATTATTAATAAAAAATAATGTTAATTCTATTCACCAAACCACTTTACGAAAATTGACATTACTTTACAGAAAATCTATAAAACCTTTACAAATTTCCGTAATATTTGTACAATTTAACGTAAATTAATTATTTTTGGTAAATTATTAATAAAAAATAATTTTAATTCTATCCACCAAACCACTTTACGTAAATTGACACTACTTTACGGAAAATCTATAAAACCTTTACAAATTTTCGTAACATTTGTATAATTTTACGTAAATTAATTATTTTTTTATTAAATTATTAATAAAAAATAATTTTAATTCTATCCACCAAACCACTTTACGAAAATTGACACTACTTTACGGAAAATCTATAAAACCTTTACAAATTTCCGTATTATTTGTACAATTTAACGTAAATTAATTATTTTTGGTAAATTATTAATAAAAAATAATTTTAATTCTATCCACCAAACCACTTTACGTAAATTTACACTACTTTACGAAAAATCTATAAAACCTTTACAAATTTCCATAACATTTGTATAATTTTACGTAAATTAATTATTTTTTATTAAATTATTAATAAAAAAATAATTTTAATTTTATCCACCAAACCACTTTACGAAAATTGATACTACTTTACGGAAAATCTATAAAACCTTTACAAATTTCCGTAATATTTGTACAAACGTAAATTAATTATTTTTGGTAAATTATAAATAAAAAATAATTTTAATTCTATCCACCAAACCACTTTACGTAAATTGACACTACTTTACGAAAAATCTATAAAACCTTTACAAATTTTCGTAACATTTGTATAATTTTACGTAAATTAATTATTTTTTATTAAGTTATTAATAAAAATAATTTTAATTCTTTCCTATCCTCCAAATTAGGCACTAATCCTAGTTTTGTTTTGAGCAATGTGTGGTGTTCGATAAAAAATCTGAACCTTGGCATACGATGGTGTGTGGGAGATGGTAGAAAAATTTCAATCTGGAAGGATCCGTGGCTTAACAGAGAGAGAAGTTTTAAAGTAACGTCATTGGGAATAAATGGACATGAAAATGATACAGTATCCACTCTTTTTATTCCAGGAACACGATTATGGGATCGGGGAAAAGTCGCAGCTCTTTTTAACACGGAAGAGGTAAAACTGATCACGCAGATGGTGGTACCGTACCGTTTGGAAAAGGATAAGCTCACATGACACCATACTAAAGATGGTATCTATACCTCTAAGTCTGGCTATAGGGTATTGATGAATCAATTCAATGCTTTTCCGATTGATACTGGATGGGAGAAATTATGGGCACTTCGTCTCCCTCCAAAAATAAAAGTTTTCCTGTGGAAACTTTGTTCAAACTGTTTGCCGACTCGTCATAGACTAAGTATGAGGCATCTGAATATTACTTCTTCCTGTCCGTTTTGTTCTAATGCGACTAAATAGGATAATCACCTTTTTGTGGATTGCTCATATACGACTGTGTGTTGGGCTATCAGTGGCGTGAACACTGATGTTTTTAATCTGGAATTCTTGAGCTGTAGTGTATTGAGATTATGCAGGGTGATGCGGGAGGATCAGATATGTACAGTAGCCACGGTGTTGTGGGCTATTTGGAAAAGCCGGAATGAGTTGATTTGGAATAGCAGAACCATCCCCGCATCTGTTGCTGTTCGCGATAGCCTGCAGTTTCTGGCGGACTGGAAGTTGCACGAGCAGCCAAGTCAGATGGCTGGTCATGGGTCGGTAAGTTGGGATATCAGATGGGAAAATCCAAATGAAGGTTTTGTGAAGTGCAACTGTGATGCTACAATGTTTATGGCAGAGGAAAAGTCGAGTATGGGTGTTGTTCTTCGTAGCTCTGATGGAAGTTTTATGGCCTGCTATAACACTTGGGTTGACGGGCTGTTTTCTTCGGATATTGCGGAAGCTATAGCTCTCCGTTAGGCAATAATTTGGGTTTTCTCTATGCACTGTCAAAACGTCATTTTCGAGTGTGATGCGAAGCGTGTGGTGGATAAATTATGCTCTAATACTGCTGATCTGTCGGATTTCGGTACCATTATCCAAGATTGTCAATTTCTACTTTCTAATCGGCCCGATTGTAGGGTGTCTTTTTCTCCTCGTTCAGCGAATGAGGTTGCACATACCGTTGCACGGCATGCCCTTTCCAATGCTAATGAGTTTCATTCATTTATTATTCCTAGTTGGTTAACAACTTTAGTTTGTAAAGACCTTGCTTCTCTGCATCAGTTGTTATAAAATTGCAGCTTTTCCTTAAAAAAAAAAAAATACAATTATATTATTAAATTATCATTTATCCTAAATTCTATTTAAACATAATAAGTTATTTCATACACATCACTTACTTTATCTTACTCTAATTACACTTCATTTAAACAAGACTTTAGTAATTTGAGAAGTGATTAAGACATATAGGGTCCGTTTGTTTTACCTACTGTTTGCTGTTACTGTTGGCTGTTTACTGTTACGATTTGTTGTTTGCTGTTACGGGTTGCTGTTGTTGTTTGCTGTTGCTGTTACAGTTTGCTGTTTGTTGTTGGAAAAAGCTGCTTTTCCAAAAAGTAGAGATTATCTGCTTTTGTAAAAGGCTGCTTTTTCGGGTGTAAAAGGCAAACAAGAGATCACTAACCAAACACATAATGCTGCTTTTTAATTGTAAAAGGCAAACAGGAGGTCACTAACCAAACACCTAAAACTCTCCATTTTGAAGTGAAAAGGCAAAAAGAGCCTGAAAAGGAGGAACCAAACACTCCCATAATCTCCAACAATACTTATTATATTCACTAGTTATTTATTATTTTATCATTAAAATTATTAAGTATTATTATATTCACCAATAGTGAGAGGAGAGAGATTACTGAATAATAAATAATTAATAAAAAATGAAATAACGAACACTAGAAGCTCATCAGTACTAAAAAAAAGATGCGGAGACTTTTAGTAACTTGCCGAGTCACTAAAAAACTGTTAAAAAAATTTTAACCTTCTTTTTTTCAAATTTTAATTTAAAAGGTGAACTTAGAGGTGGTTGAAGTTGTTAACAAAACCTATATATATATATATATATTTTTTTTTTTTGTAAAATTATGGATTCAATCTCCACAGAACAGTATCCAAAGTAGATCCTCATGCATATTTATATATATAGAAAATGTGTTTTAAAATTTATAAAGTAACTTGTTAAAATAGTTATTATTTCGTATTGGTTGCCATAAAGAAACCAAAACTTTTTTTAATGATAAGTAAATTGAAGAGTTAGAGCCACGTTTCACTCAAAACTAAAAGTTCCTTCGCTTTAACAGGATCTAGCTCGTGATCACTCAACTGTAACTCGTGACCCCCGCCTTTTAAATGACATTTTTGTCCTCACTTGTAAAACTTCAATTTCAAATTTCAAATTTAAATTGGATTAAGGATAAAATGATCCCAAACTTTTCGGTCAAGATTAATTTAGTTGAAGTTAAGATTTAGGTATTTATTCAATTATAGAGTTGTTAATTTTGACAAATTAACCTGAATTTTATAAATTTTTCTAGATAAATTTATTAAAATTTGCTAATTTAAAGATATCTAAGTTTTTATTTGAACTAAATTAATAATCGCTGCCAATTTTAAAAACAATTTTTCTATCGTTTATTTCATATTTTTAATTATTTTTTATATTTATATTTTGGATATTTTGTTAATCGTATTAGTACCTGATATTATATGGAATTGAAGTCTGTACAAGTAGTGTCAAATATAAAGTATAACTATCTAGACACGTCGATCAATACTAATAACAGATTCCAAAAATATGTTCATAATCTCAATATCACGCTGTAAAATACGGAAAAGAAACACACATAACATGAGACAATCAGCCATTTACACGTAGAAAGGCTACTCAATAGTAAGACAAAAAGTTAATCTTTTACTTTTTGTTACATTAATCTTTTAGAATTTTTAATTTAAACATATTAAGTTTTTAATTTTTGATTTTTTTATCATATTAAGCACATGACATGATGACTAAAAAAACTAGTTTTGAATATAAAATTCCGTTAATTAAGTGAAATAAATTTTCGATATGTATAATATGGTCATAGAGAAATTTTAAAATCTTATTTAAAATTGTAATTCTTTTTTATTTAAATACAAATAAATCGGAGTTTTGTATTTAAAACTTATATTTTTTTAGTTATGATAAATGTGATAAAAAAAAGACAATGATATAATGTATAAATAAAAAGACCAAAAGGATAATGCACTAGAAAATAAAATATCAAGCACTCCAAAATGCCTTTTACATATTTTTCTCAATTCTAATGAAGTTTGGAGTAAAAACAGAAAACAAAGAAAAACGAACCGAAAAGAAAAAGAATAAGCAAATGAACACAATTAATTAATACATAAAAGTGAAAATAATAACAATGACTATATATAAATGCATTTCCCTAATTTTAAAATAGAATGGAGTTAATATAACTTTACTCATTTTTATGATACGATAATAAATTTTAGAACGTAAAATAAAAGTTATTTAATTTTATATTCTAATATTATGGTCACTAAATTTTAATTATCGCCTTAAAATGAACATTAACAGTTTTAAATGGAAACGTTAAAAAGTTAAAATTATTTAGATACCATGATGAAATTACATATTTTAGTTTCTAAGATTACCATTTCCGATATTTTCTCTCTTTAAACATTCACTTTCTCGCTCTAATCAAACAATACACAAATGATTTTAAAACATAAAAGTTGTAAAACTAAAGTTTTTAAATATTATCAATTTTTAAAATTCTCTACTTTAAAGTAATTAAGAGTTATTTTTTGATCGTGTTGCTGATCGCTTGGCGGCGGCGGGCCATGAAGGGACGTTAGGCGTTACTACCCTTCCTGTTTCCCCTAGTTTCATCTCTCATCTTCTCTTAGAAGATAGGATTGGGGTTAGCTTTCCTAGGCTAATTCCTGGGTAGTTTGTTGTTATTCGTTTTTCTTTTCCTTTTCTACCAAAAAAAAAAAAAAAAGAGTTATTTTTTGAAGTGTCAATTGAAGTTTTTTAGAAAATATAAAATTAAATAACTTTTATGTCATGTTTTAAAATTTAAGTAGCCATAATGTTATTTAAATTAAAATTGAATGGCCATTGGTGTAATTTACCCATGTACATGCTTTTGCATGATGAGGGCAGAAATGTGAATGAAAAGGTAAATGTAAAAGGTGATTCTGCAATCCCAAGCTTGATCGAGTACCCGCGTCCATTGCCATTTGCCTTCTTCTCGATGTAGCAATCTTACATTTCCTTCTTTATCCGTTTTTCACTCCAAACCTAAGCTTTTTCATGATCATCCTTTCATAATGTTTTCTTTTATTCAGGTCAGTACCCCTTCTCCACTTGGATGGTTGATCAATGCTAGTTGTTTTAATTAATCCAGATCCTTCTTTCATCATACAAAGTTACAAACTTAAATATTTCTCCCGATATAGGATTAACGAAATCACTCTCTGGATTAATATTGGTATTCATTTTTCAAATTAAATTCAGCCTTGAATTCTCACCGGAAGATCTAAATGGGAGTCTCCTCCGGGATTCGCCTCGGCTGTCACCTTGTTTCTTCAGCCTCATTTGGTAACAATGTTTCAAATTTCTGTCCCCCACGGCAACCGTTAAGCTTTTCCTCAGCCACTAGAAGGAAAAGGTTCCACCTGATTCCTGTATTGCACGCGTTTCTGCTTTATGGATATTGGCTCAGAATCAGATGTTAATTTACGTTTTGTAATATTTTTTTTTTTTTGGTTTCAATTGGAGTATTGCAGGAGTCTCTTGTGTAATCGCAACTGGCATTATAGATCAAGAATTGTCGTTTTATCAAGTACGGTAAGCTTGGATTTGGATTTGGTGCGATTTTTTTTGAATAGAAGAGTATACAATCAGTCTGCAGATCTATATTATACGCAGGAGGTCAATGTCATCTAAATTATTGATACTGGGGTTTGGGTAGGGGTGGTGGAAGGAGAGAGAGTGGTCCTTGCTCCACCCAGGTAGGGAAAAAAAGTCTGGAGTATGGTAAGATGTGGAATCTTTTCTTAGACTGGTACCACTATAAAGTCAGATCCTAACCCCACAAAGAAACCAACTAGACTTGCGGACTTCTTTTTATGATCTTTCTCTTTCTCTCCTTTTTTTTTTTTTTTAATTAAAAATATTCTAACGAAGCAAAAAAGAATTTGCATCATGAAGAAGTTTTCCAAATCTTGCATTTCTAATATTAATTAACAATATTTATGCCATTGCTGGCTGTGGAACATGATGACTTCTTCATCGGTTGTCATAATACCATTGATCCTTCACATGAATAATTCAAGATATGGTGCTTTTAACTTTTTGTATTCAGAGCACTGATTCAATCATAAAGTATAACACGTCAAGTATGCAACTACAGTAGATATTAGCTTATTTGATGTCTGTATTTATTAGTTACTGTTACTGAGCCTTAGTCATCATAATCAGCATTAGTAATGCAAGTAGAGCCTTGTAAGACTTGCTTGTGAAAGCTAATTGTGCAGCATTTGCACACCTATATTCTTACTTATCATATCGTAAATTAGTTTGAATAAAAATTTAATTTTTAGATACAATTGGAATCTGTGTGCATTATGGTATAAGAGAGGCTCATGGTTGCTAAAATTTCCATATCAGGATGATTCCGGTGACACCTTTTCAGGTGCAGTAAACGATGGAGAGAGTCTTTCGTCGCAGGCTGAAGCATTACAGGATGAACAAAAAAAACTTTCGGAAACTAAGAAAGCTCTATCTGAGGCCCAATCCAGACAGGGGATCGTTGAAAGGGAAAGGGATCAGTTGATTGAAGAGTTGGCTCGGTCTGAGACTAAACATCAGGAGAATGTGGCCACCATACTGCATGACAAGGAGTTAGCCATTTCAGAGCTTGAGGCTGCCAAATCATCGTTCCATCATAAGCTGCAGCAGACAGTAGATGAGAAATTTTCTACAGAATCAAAGCTGGTGCTTGTAAAACAAGATGCTGTTGAACTTGCAGTGCAAGTTGAAAAGTTGGCAGAGATTGCTTTTCATCAAGCAACATCTCACATACTAGAAAATGCCAAAATGAGGGTCTTGGCTGCTGAAACGACTGCTGCTGAAGCAGCTTTTCGGATTGATGAACAAATTAGCAATGCAACTGAAAGTACAGTATCATCAATTGTTGAACAGTCAAAAGATGCTATAGAGAAGGCACTGGGTGTAGCAGGAAAAGCTCTTGACCATGTAACAAAAGCTGTGGCTGTTTTCACTGATAGTGTTGATCCAGTTGATAAGGTTGTTTCCATCAAATCAGAAAATATTAAACTACAAGGAACTGTAAATGATTTAGAATACCAGTTACTAAGTACAAGAAGTGAGGTTGATAAGTTGAAAGCCGACTTGGACCAGGTCCTTGTACAAGTGAAAGTCTCTGAACTCCGAGCCAATGATGCTGAGAAAGCATTGTTCGTATTTCAGAAGTTAAACAAGGACAAATCCATCAAAGAGGAACAGGAAATAGGCATTTTGTTGGAGAAAGTGAAGAAAGATGCTGCAGAACAAAAGGAGGCAGCATCAGAGGCTTTTAAGTCTGAACTGGGAAGCATCAAGGCTGCTATTGAAGCTGTTGAAAAAACAGCACAATCAAGAGAACATGCCTACATTAAGAGATGTGATTCATTGCGGAAATCATTGAGGTCCTCTGATGCCACTTTAAAGATGTGGAGACACAGAGCAGAAATGTCTGAGTCATTATTTTTAAGGGATGAAAAGGATGAAGATTCCATCTTCGTAGTCAATGGTGGGCGTATAGATCTTTTGACTGAGGATGATTCACAGAAATTGAAACTTTTGAGTTGTGGCCCTCGAAGAGAGATACCCCAATGGATGGCAAGGAGGATCAGGACTATTCGTCCCAAGTTTCCACCAAAGAAAGTTGACATCTCTGAAGCATTGACATCAAAATTTAGACATCTGGATATGCCGAAACCTGATGAAGTATGGTCGATTGCTCAAGAAAAGCCTAAGGAAGGGGATACACTAATTGAGGATGGAATTGAGAAAGAAACAATAGAGAAGAAGAGGGAGGCTTTAGAACGAACTCTTCTTCAACCGAATGATTTACAAGGGCAGAGGGCTGTAGAACCTAAAAAATCAGGTTGTTCTTTCATCTTTTTCATTAATATATATTTGGTCTTCCAAATAGTACACTCCTAGATTATTGTCTCTATCTGATTTGGCAATTGTGTGGACTTTAATGCAGAACCAGGAACTGGAACAGGGCGAGAGATTGTGGTTAGTATGCTTATATCACTAGCAATCTGGCAAATACCCTTTAGTTCTTTTTACTACATATTAATTATAGTTTTGGTGCTTGGTGAATATAGTCTGATGCTAGAAAGCATAAGCATCCAATATGTCTTTTTGGGATAATTTTTGATATTCATTTGGTTGGTTTTGTTATAAATATTATAGATTTAAATTGGAAAATTTTGCTATATTTTCTTAGATAACTATAGATCTTTTTGCTTAGTGATGGAATATAGATTTTCCTTAAAGAAATTTCTATTGGGAAATCTGTTCATTCTCAAACTGATTCATAATGATTCATAATTCTACTTGTTGATGTCAAAGAATGTGTCTTGATATGATCCATTCCACTGATATGATTTAGTTATTGCCTTTAGATGTCAGTGAATTGAGTTTGCTTGCTGCAAATTTTGCTTGTTTTCAGATTCGCATTTTTCAGTTATTTTTTTTTCTTAAATTGTTCGCATTCAATATTAACAATTCCTTCAGCCTAGGTCAGAAGAAACGTTATGTTGTGCTGGTTAGACTGTAAAGCTTTCTGTTTGAGTACATAAGTTAAAATTCTAGACCTCATTCACCTAAAGCATATCATCTATTGGTTATTTAGCACTAGGAATGGATGTTGAAAGTTTGTTGTACTTATACATGATCGTCTACCTCTTCATTCTTGTACTTCTTGCGAGAGTTTGGTTGAGGTTATTGTCCCCTCTTAAATAAATTTCAGCAATAGAGGGGAAGGGCAGACTGGCATATCAATCTACATTTCAGGAAGATAGCCTTAGCAAGTCAGCGAGACCGGCATGCTATTATTCAGTTTATGTCTTTTGTTGGTAATAAAAATGCTGGTAAGCTGGGCAATATTGATCACTATAAGTGTCAGTTTTAGACTGCCTGGGAGATCATGCTATATTGTTTTTCCAGAAGCTCTGAGGGAGAAGATGGTCAGATTTTCATTTAGCACCAATACCTGAAATTAGTGATAAAAAAGATTTTGTGATTTCAACAGATCATGTCAAGATCTTTGTCTGGGGGTTCATTTGAAAGTTTAATTTTCTGGTTCTAGTTCTTCATTTTGCATTCTGCCGTTACTGCATATTTGTATCTTCCATATTTTAATTTATCACTCTTGAAGTTGCAAGGTTTTAACTGGGAAAGCTGGAGAAGGCAGTGGTATTTGGAGTTGGCTCCTAAAGCTGCTGATTTATCCAAATGTGGGATAACTTCAGTGTGGTTCCCACCACCTACTCAATCTGTTGCTCCTCAAGGTTTGACTCAAAACTTCTTTTTTCTTATGTGTGTGTGTGCGTGTATGTGTATATATATACGGCAGCCTTTTAGAAATGATTTATGCATTCTGCAAATGGCTATTATAGGTTGAATTCCTGAGCCATTGCATGTTAACCTGTTTGTTTGTGTACATTAAAAAAAACTTGCATGTGAATGTTTTAAACAAAAACTAATTGGAAGTTTTCACTGTTTGTTTATCAGAATCTAAACCGAAATTTCATAATTTTTTTTGCTAAGTGCCCAGGTTATATGCCTTCAGACCTCTACAACTTGAACTCCGCATATGGTTCTGAGGAAGAACTGAAATACTGTATACAGGAAATGCATTCTCATGATCTTCTGGTAAGTTTTGGTTACAGAGTTAATATTAATTTTTTTTGCTTTACTTCATGATTGCAATCTAAGATTATTGTTATTAGAATACAAGAAATTTATAGATTAGAATCTTTCTTGCATTTTGAAAGGGAACAGCTGCATTTTAATTGAGCTACAAATTGAAGTGATTTAAGTGGAATAGTATAGTGAGCATTGAAAATAGTCATTTCAGATAATGAAGTGTTTTTATTAAATGAAATGACATCTATGTCTTGTCATTTGAGGTTGAACCACATGGAAAGCAAACGCAGGAAAGGAAAAAAAAAGAAAAAGCGGAATTGAAAGGATGCAGTTCACAAATAGTGAAAATCTAAATATTGCTTTTAGTCATCTTGCTTTTTTTTTTGGCTGGGTAAACTGGTCAATAAGTAGCCATCTTTTGCATGATAAGTTAATCTATGATAATTATGGTGATCTTTTCTCATATTTGTTTCATTTGAGATCATAAAATGTTACAATCTCTTTTCACTCAACTACTGAAAATATTTTTTCTGCCATCTGATATGCTTACAAATTTATTTTGCTTTTGTTGATATTCCACTTCTGCACACTGTTGAATCTTATGTCCTGAAGAGAGTATCTGTTTCACGCATCTGATATGAAGATATCCTTCCAGTAGCTATTTTTAAATGTACTGCTTGTCTATACAGGTCCTGGGAGATGTTGTATTAAATCATCGTTGTGCTCAGAAACAGGTAATCGGGATGGCTTTGTGCTTTATTTTATTCATATTTTGCAGACTATCATAAAGAGATAGTAGCTTTGGCAATAGGGATGAGCTTGTAGACTCGATTACTTTTTTCTGAAAGACCAAATCCTTTTGATTTCATTTTACCTATGAGGTTTGAGAAATTTATGTTTGTGGTTTCAACAGAGCTTTATTAATAAGAGGTGGTACTACCGTCTTTAATTAATTTAATCCATGGGGTATTCAATCAATTTCTTTTGTTCAATTCTTGCTTGCTTCTAGCTTATCTAGGCAAAGAATAATTGGGGATCTGCTTCTAGAACTGTGCCATACTTCCAAGTACACCCTTAGAATCAAGTAGGTTGAAGAAAAAAAATATTTTTATGATTTAAGTACCACATCTTGGTATAACATATTGTTTTGAATTTTTTTTTGTGCGCAATGCACTTACATTAAATAATAAAGGAAAATCTCCATCCCGTCCCATGTGATTTGAACCCATGACCTCCCCAGTCATAGGTAAGCTCTCAACCACTAGGCTAAGAGCTTCACCACAACATATTGTTTTGAAATTATTAGGTTACTATATTGTCATCTACATTTTATTTTATAATTAAATTCTAGGAGACTGTTTGAGAGCATGTTGGCTTTTGTAGATTCTAGTTTATATACCATCACCATGGAAGAACTTCACCACTGAAGAAATATTTTTAGTTAGAACAGTTTTCGAACCTTGTTCATGTTGATACTCATACTCTCCATTAACTAATATGGATTCTTTTTTTCAATTTTAATGTGAACTCAAGTTTCTGCAATTGGAACTTGTTGCACATGTTGTACCTACTTTTCTGTGCCTGCTCTCCTAAGTACATTCAGATTGCATATAAACTTCTTCAGTGCATTTCATAGTTAGAGAGAGAGAAATTATTTTTGTGGCTTCCACATAAGTTTGAGCTTTTAGATTGGTATTTTGACATAGTATCAGATCATTTCAAATGAAAAGGTTTAAACTTCAAATCCTTAAGATGCTAATTAATTATAAAAGCTTTCAGCAAAAAGTAAGGTCAGCTTTGCTTCACCATGCTCTTTAGTCCTAATCGTTTTCTGCATGTAGATTGCATTAGAGACTTGACCCTCATCTACACGTTTGAACTCTTAGATTGAACAGTCCTTTAATATCAATTTTACTTTCCTCCTGGTAAACTAACGTTGTATGTGTTTTCAGAGTCCAAATGGTGTTTGGAATATTTACGGTGGAAAGCTTGCCTGGGGGCCAGAAGCAATTGTTTGTGATGACCCAAATTTCCAGGGTCGTGGTAATCCATCAAGTGGTACGTGGGGAGAGAGAACATATATAAGTTAGAATGGAAATCATGTAAAACATGTATGGGTGTATGATTACAATTTCATTCTTCTGTTGGTGGCTTGTACTTCATTTGGAAAAAAGATGTAAAACTACAGCTAGTGAGATTACAACCTCAGTCAAATTATTAAGCTTATCCACACTATTTTTATTGTCAAAATTGGCACTTAGAATTTCTTCTGTAGATAAGAGTGTGTCTGCAATCTATGCAGGTGACATCTTCCATGCAGCTCCAAATGTTGATCATTCGCAAGACTTTGTGCGTAGGGATATAAAGGAGTACTTAAACTGGCTTCGAAATTATATTGGTTATGATGGGTGGCGACTTGACTTTGTTAGGTGCATTTACATGGCTCTCTTACATGGATTCATAATTGTTCTTCTTTGGGATCTAGTGGGATACTGATAATTGCTTTTTGTGTTCTCTGCAGAGGGTTTTCTGGCACATATGTCAAAGAATATATTGAGTCCTCAAATCCTGCATTTGCTATAGGTGAATACTGGGATAGTCTAGCTTATGAAAACGGCAGCTTGTGTTACAATCAAGGTATTCTCTTATGCCTTTTGATTTAGTTAGTTCAAAAATTTCAATCTTTTTATTGCAAAAAACAGATTATTTCTCCCAACTATTGGTCATTATCTGTATAGATGTTACAAACGTGCTGATAACTTTGTGTTAATCTTCCACTACTTATATTGTTACATTATGATATATAAACTATATAATAAAATAATTATTAGAAAGGATCTCTTCTCTTTCCTTATTTGTTTACCATGAAGTGTAATGGGATTTGCCTTTTCTTTGTTCAATTGTCTTTTCCCTTGCCCCAATTTTGAACTCTTCAGCATCATCGATTTTAGCCTTTTATGTATTAGTGCTGTCCTGCTCTGCCTGAATATTCTTCTTCATCTTGCTGACTGGATATTTGCCTTGTCTTCTTTGCTGCTAATATATAGATGCCAGAGGTATTAGAATTGTCATAGTAAATGTGCGGTCAAAATCTCCTCATTTGGCCCATTGCAAAGAAATTGACTTGTGCCTTATTCGCAAGCAAGATACTCATCAAATTGACTTGCAGCTTCGACTAATTGAAGTTCATAATTCATAAGAACACAGTCTATGGCCAGGTGGTATTATTGGCTTGAGATTTAATAATTGTAGAATATTGCTATCGAATAGGTTACTCGTACTTCTGATTTAATTTATGAAATGCTCTGCTGCAAATATGTCTAATCTTTTGCTGCTAGAAGTGATGTAAATTTTTTGTTGGGGCTTAGGGTGGAAATAATTTTCCCTGTATCTAATCTTGCTCTTGTTCTAGATGCTCATCGTCAAAGACTAGTGAATTGGATCAATGCCACGGGTGGTACTTCCTCAGCATTTGATGTTACAACAAAGGTATTTTGAGGAATGTGGCTAGCATACCATTTCTTAAATGCCCTCTTGGCCTGAGAGGTTAAGTACAAAATCTGTGCCAAAACGTTGGTTTTCATATTAAGTGTATTTCTTTCAAGTCATTATCTTTTCTTTTTTCTAACCAGATGAAAAGAATGCAATCGTTAAAATGGTTGAAGTGGTGCATGCCGTTCTCTTAGATTTATATGGCCTGGTTTGAGAATACTTGGGATAGGCCTTGTAGAAGAATTTCTAATTCTGACCATAATGGACTCTTTAGATATTTTCAACTAGTCATCGGTGCTTGATCAAATGTCTTTGTTGTACCTCTTTCTTCATGTCTAACTTAGTAGATACTATAATGAAAATGAATCAGTTATTTTACTTGAGACTTCCTGATATGAAATTATTTTCTATTCCTTTATGAGTTTCATCATGTTCTTTAGTTTCTGTCTCTTGGAAACTATGAGACCATCATCCTATCAATCTCACAATCTGAGCATGCCTGTGGAAGTGGCAAAAGAAATGCATGGACTAAAGTTTGGAATTTAATGTCATTTCAGTTTTATTTGCCTATTTGCATATATGTCCTCAAACATTTTTTGTTAGAAAGAAAATGAGAGGCAGTAACCGTGTGTATCATAATTGAATGTTTTGCTATCAGAAAATGTTTCCTGGACAAGCTGATCTTTGATATCTTGTCAGGGTATACTCCATTCTGCTTTGCACAACCAATATTGGAGGTTAATAGATCCTCAAGGAAAACCAACAGGAGTGTTGGGATGGTGGCCTTCTCGTGCAGTCACATTTTTAGAGAATCATGATACCGGATCAACACAGGTTATTCCCTCTCTTTCATGTGCTTGTACACAAGATAAACTCTGTCAATCAAATGCATGAAGTTACCAAATTTGGAGAATGCATGTCGTGGCTTCTGTATTCATTGCACTGATGTTTGCTGTTAGCGCCTATAGGTCCTGCATGTATCAGAGTTTGCTCATCCTAACTAATCTATATTTGTCCCCATGCTGTTGATCTTCTTCCAAGTTGGTGTAATAAATCTGAAATGTCCAATAACTTTGCATCTGCTTCAAACTAATTAGACAGAGATTCAATAAATGAACTAACTAGCTTGCATTTTTCTTTCAGGGTCATTGGCCGTTTCCACGTGATAAACTGACACAAGGATATGCATATATTTTGACTCATCCTGGAACAGTAAGTTCAGAAACCTTGAAATTGCCAAATAGTTTTGAGAAGATATATCTCTCTCTCTCTGTATGTGTATGTATGCAGGTGCATGCTTATCTTAAGATAAGAGAAGAGGTAGTGGTATTACACTGAAATGGAATTAAGGGTCAAAATTGCCCCAAAATTTTAACAGTCAGGATACATTTAACCCAAATTGCATTTTAGTTATCAACTCAATCCTCAAGTTGGCAATTTTGACAAATTTACCCAATTTTTACAAATTTTAGATATTAAATCTCATTGTATTTGGGCTAATTTTAGGTACCTACTAGAGCCAAGCATTTTTTAAGGATATAGCTTCGTAAAGGGGGGAATTTGGACCTTTATCCCTATATACTAACTAAGAGCAACTCTAACTGTTGCTTGCAACACCCAACCATTAGAGTGTAGGTTACATCATTGTTGCTAATTTATGTAAGTTACATATTATAGTAACTTTGAAATCTTGAACCATGTGAACTTTATCTGCCAACATAAATTTTTTGATATTTTTTTTCTTCTTATGAGTGTACTGAGGAACAAGACCAAACCTCCACTACCTTGCTTTTAATAATTAAATACTAATTTAATCATTCTTTATTTATTTTTAAATTTATTTTGGCCCACAAAAATACTAAAATTACATTGCCTCTACTGGCTTGTTACTTCTGGACCCAATTTATATCTAGGTGGCACCACCATTAGACATGCTCTAATACACTCTCTTATTGTACTTGTTGTTGTCTTATCTATGAAATGATGTACTCATTTTCATTAAAAAATAAATAAACTAATACACCCTCTCTCCTATAACTAACTTCCACTAGGCCCCCTAATCACTTGTACCATAATTCCCATATTACCCTTT
Organism: Euphorbia lathyris; assembly: GCF_963576675.1. Lineage (NCBI taxonomy): Eukaryota > Viridiplantae > Streptophyta > Magnoliopsida > Malpighiales > Euphorbiaceae > Euphorbia > Euphorbia lathyris. The sequence goes on from NC_088910.1 coordinate 98,333,699, forward strand.
AGTCCTACTATCATATTCTCAATCATATGATTTTCTTGTTCTTTAGGAAATGTTACGATCTTCAAATAAATGGGCTAGTTCTTCCAGATGCTTTCCCTGTAACTAGTATTTTACATTATTATGATACTGTATGGTACATTTTGTTAACATGGATTTTTGGCCTCGTTTTTTCAGCCTGTGATATTTTATGATCATTTCTATGATTTTGGGATCCGAGAAATCATCACAGAGTTGATCGAGGCTCGGAGACGGGCTGGTATCCATTGCCGGAGCAGTGTGAAGATATTCCATGCAAACAATGAAGGTTATGTTGCACAGATAGGTGATACATTAGTGATGAAGCTTGGACATTATGATTGGAATCCCTCAAAGCAAAATAATCTGGACGGAAGCTGGCAGAAATTTATTGATAAAGGAGCTGATTATCAAGTCTGGTTAAGACAATAATAATACAATTGAACATACTAATTGTAATTGTGACATTACTCAAGAGGACTAATGGTCAATCAACATATATATAGCCTTTTTTGCTTCCAAAAAAAAAAAAACATATATAGACTTTTTATGAACTTACCTGTTGAAAAAAACTGTAAGTAATACATAAATGACAAGTTAAAAATTCAGAATAAAAGCAGTCAAGTATATCATATTTCTTTCAATTTGTGACAAGTAATATTTTTATATAAAGTATTTATTAATGATGAATTGATTAGTTTTAATAAATTTTCCAAATTTTAACCTAATTGAATTAATTTAAATATGTAATATATTCTATTATTATATGATGTTTTATTTTATATAATATATTAATTATATTATTATATGATGATTTATTTTATGATATGATGTTTTATTTTATTATATTAATTATATTAATAATTGTGTTTGTAATATTTAATTTATTAGAGGTCTGTGGTTTGCTCTGACCTTGGGAGTGGATAGACCTACCCTTACCTAAAATTTTTCCTACCAAAATTTTTTTTGGACATAATTTTTTAAGTAATGAATATTTAATTTTAATTAATTATTATTAAAATTTAATTATTAAGTTTTTTTTTTTTTTGGTAGAAAAGGAAAAGAAAAACGAATAACAACAAACTACCCAGGAATTAGCCTAGGGAAGCTAACCCCAATCCTATCTTCTAAGAGAAGATGAGAGATGAAACTAGGGGAAACAGGAAGGGTAGTAACGCCTAACGTCCCTTCATGGCCCGCCGCCGCCAAGCGATCAGCAACACGATTCTGCTCTTTAATTATTAAGTATTAATTATGCATATATTGATCTTAAACCTATTGAATAATAAAATATATTTCTTAAAAATTAATAAAATGAAACCTAATATTTATATTAGGACAATTTTTTTCTCTCCTTCGTTGTTTATTCACTCACCCATAAAAAAAAAAACGAAATCTGTTGTCTCTAAATCTCAACCCCTTTCGAACACAATAAATGTGATAAAGATCAAATTTATATGTTGTAAGGGAAGTACAAATTTAACTCTAACTTATAAAATGATGTAAAAAACATCCTAACCTTTCCAAGCAAGACCAGTTTTAACATAAGTTATTAAAAATTAGAAAATACTGATTTGACTTTATTTAACTGTCACTCCAAACCTTCCAAACATCAATTATGTCTAAGATATTTAGTGTGCTACTAACACAATTACAAAAGAGCCGTTAAAATGCTAACAACTTATTCTGCCAGATACAAGTTAATCACAATTTTTTTTGTTAAAATGTTTAAAATATTTATTGTGTTATTAATATAGTTACAAATAACCAACAAAATTGTACAAAAATAATTAAGTTTATTGATAATTTTTTTGAAAAGTCTAATATGACAGTTAAATAACAGTCAAACCAGTCTTTTCAATTTTTTGGTAATGCATGGTGATGTGGTTGAATCTTGAGAGTTCACGTTGTAACTGCAACTACATAGAAGCAAGGTCAAAGTGGGGCATTGTATGTCAAATCTGTTCTAATGCATAAGTCAGTTTATAAAAAGGACTAAAGGATGAACATAATGAGAAAACAAAGTTGTAATGTAAACTTAATGGAAAATCAATGAGTGTGTTTACCTCGAGATCTATTTATACTGATTTTGAGCTATAGAAGACAATTACAAATTATGGAGCAGAATGGGCCACGTGTTTCCTGTTGATCGGTGGGAGTGTGCTCAGATATCGGCGATTGAAATTCTTCAAGGCCACTTGGCCCATGATTCCTTGGATCAGGTGTGATTATGGCAACCACTAGATCCTTTATTGGGTCTGTCCAGACTTCCTGAGCTAAGCTTTTGGTACGTAGTCGTTTTGCTGTATTTAGCTAAGAAGGCACTACATATCATCTATCTTTGAGAGTAGATTCGAGCTTCTACGATACCATGTGGCAGAGTTATATTTGTCTGATATCATATGTCCTACTGGTTTAATTCATCATTCTTTAGGATGAGAAAACATTGATTTCGTAAAGCGTTGTACTTGTCGTTTTCTGATAAGTTGACGAAGGGGGAATTTAATTTTGATACCTTTTTTGGAAGTTTAAAAAAAATGAGGGACTGATAAGAAGGTTGTGCGGGATCTTGACGGTTGATTTGCCCCTCGTCCAATGCTCATAAATGCAATTGTTAGGGCACACTCTCTTGTACTTTTGGGTGCTTTTCGAGTTGACAGTGATTTCTCTTTGCGTGCCACGTGGCGTGGTGTTGCAATTTTTGAGGGTGCATGTCAGAGGAATTTAATGCTTCTTTAATCATTGCTAATAAATAATGATAACGCTCGTCGCTTCGACTATCTTCCCAATAGTATAAAAGGGTAGAGTTTTGTTCAGAGTTTCTTTTTACTCATTGTTCTCTTTCTTGCATCGTCTTTTTGCTGGAACTTTCCCTGATGATTCTCGCCTTTTAAGTGTAAGTGCTTTTTCTATCTTCTTCCTTTTTCCCTGTTTTCCTCTTCTAGTTATGGCTCCTAAAAAACAAAACCCTAAGAAAACTTCTGAAGCCGATAAGTTCGTTGGGAAGAAAAAGGTGGAGAAGGTTTATCTGCATGCTGAAGAGCAGTCGTCTATGCTAACCGCTGTGAAGATTAAGTCTTTTGTTGAAGGTTATATGATCTACAAAGGATGGACATTCATGCCCCGACCCAACCTATCGAGTATGGTCTGCCTGCCAAGGTTACTTGGCTATTTATACCTAGCATATGTAGATGAGGCTGCATTTCCCTTACGATAAGTGTGGAGAATATTTTGGCAGAATTCACGCTTTGTCCTTCCCAAATTTCTCCGAACTCTCGGGTGGAGCTGCTCACTTTCTTCAAGGTTGCTCATGACTTCAACATTGAGTTGAACATGGCCATATTTCATCACCTCTAGAGGCCTAAGTTAAAGGTCGTGGATGACCTCATGTTGTATACGGATAAGAAACGGACCACCTTCTTGATTAATAAAAAGGATAACAAGGATGATCTAGATACCTTTATTTCAGTGGCTTTCCCTTCCGTGTGGATTTGAACCTTGTTCCTGAAGAACGTAATGGGTGGAGGGAGGAAATCACAGAGACTAAGGCTGAGAAGGAGGCCGTGGATCAGTTCATAAAGATTGATCTAGTGTTCATAAAGATTGATCTAGTCTGGGATTATATGGACATGATCCAAATGATGGAGACTAATATGACATGTTGTTTGAGGGGCCCAAATAGGGTGTTTTATGTCATTGGAACGACCGAGTATGCTGAGCTTCTCCGAGGTGAATTTTTTGTGCTTTGTTTTGATTCTGTTGTTTTCCATTGTAGGTCCTTATCATGTCTAACCTAGATATTCACGCTCGCATGTTAGCACGGAGGGATATAGTGTTAGGGCTACTGCTACACTCGGAGGTGGGTCCGCTCTAGAGGGAAGTGTTGCATTAGGAGATGCACCAACTCTTATTGTGGAGAATCGATGCTCCTGCCCTGATGCTGCTCGGACTAGTCATGCTATTAGGGGGCAGGGGTGCTAGGGCACGGTTTGAGCTTGACGTGCCTTCATTTGGTCATGCGATGACTTCTCAGTTTGCTAAGACTTTTGCCCTGAAATCTTTTCTTCTTGAATCGGAGGGGGCTTATGCCGAGCTTGAAATTGTAGGTTATGTACCTGAGGAAGAGATGAGAATTTGCGTGTCCAAGGCAGATGCTACTGTTGGGCAGTCAGCTGCGGAGCCGAACCTTGAGACTTTGGCTGAAGATGGTGGGGTGGCTACCAAGTTCCTGTAGTCATGCTATCTGATTCGGGCGTGGCCCCAGAGGATGCTGCCAGAGAATTTTTGTTAGAGACAGTCAAATCAACATTGTTTAGCCATCATAAATATAACGCCTCTAACAGCATCGACACGAACTAAAAAACGAATGGACAATCAAGATAAGTAATTTTATATCGAAAATTAGAAAAAGATTGGCCCATTTAATTAGGATATATAAGTTTTATTTTCTTAATTGCACTCTTGATCCATTAGATTTAATTAATTAATTTTTTTTTTTGAAAAATTAATTAATTATTATTCTAAACTGTTAATGTAAAATTACTAATTCTATTTTATGTATAATTAATAATTAAAATTTTAATTAAATTAAGTCACCCTGTGAATCGTGGCACACGTAAATATGCACTCTGTGAATCGTGCCACACGTCACCCTTCATCAGCAAGTTTCCCTCTTCGTGGTGTACGTTATCCTTCATGAGCAAGTTTCCCTTTTCGTCCTGTTTTCCTATTTCCTTTCAAAATTAAGATGGATAATTAATCTGAAATGACGATAACACCTTTCATAAACCGTAATTGAAGGGGTATTCATGGAAAACGAGTATATTATAAAACTGAAACATCCCAAAGCTTGCTTGCTCTGATTCTATCAAAAGCAAGGAAAAAGAAAACCATACCTCGCGTTCCTTCTTCAAATTATCTCAAAAATGCTGAACAATTTGCTGCCGGAATTAAGAACTAACATTCTTACCCGGCTTCCAGTAGATAGTCTCTTACGCTTCAGATGTGTCTCCAAGTTATACTGTGCAGAAATCGACGATCCAAATTTCATCAAAACCCATTTGAAGAGATCCATGGAGACTAACTCTAATCTAGGTATGATTTTTTCAGATGTTCATCCCGATTCCATCTACTCCGTAAGTTTTGATGCACCTGATAGAGTTGTCGAACTCGATTATCCTTTAAAAATTGCTGTTTCAAGTGATAGTATCATGAGTACTTTTCCCAATGATAATATCAAGATAGTTGGTACTTGTAATGGGTTATTATGCTTTAGCAATTCAGTTGGAAGGGTTGCCTTGATGAACCCAGCAACAAGGAAGTATCAGATTTTACCACTTTTGCCTCTTCACCACAAAACTAAGAAAAAATTAGACTGGAATACTTGGACATTGGGGTTTGGGTACGATCCTGTTAGTGATGATTATAAGGTTGTGAGGCTAGGTCAGTTTATTGGGCGTTCTTCGCGATATTATAATAATGAAACTATGATTTACAACCTGAAATCAAATTCGTGGAAGAAGACACCAGGAATGTCTTATATTCTTGGTGCTGATCACAAAATGGGTATGCTTCTTGGTGATGCTTTGCATTGGTTAGTGGGTCGAGATCGGATTTTACCCACCCCCAGTGCCTCCGTGATTGTTGCTTTTAACCTCATACTGAAAATTTCATGGAGGTGCCGCAGCCTCAGCTCAGTGGGAGTGAAGGACCAGGACTAGGACCACTTTCCATCTGCATAGGAACTGTTGGAAAATGGCTATCACTAAATGCAATCTATGGTATGAGCCTTGATATTTGGGTGATGAAGGAATATGGAGTGAAAGAGTCTTGGACTAAACTTGTTTCTGTCACACCAAACCTTATCTCAACTTTTAAATGCGTGAGAAGATCACCTTTCTCCAAGAACAATGGAGATGAATTTCTAATAGGATTGCAGGGCACAGACCTTGTCTGGTACAATCTGAAAAAGAAGACTACCAAGATTATGGAGATTTCTGATGTGAACACTCCAATATATACAGCTGAATCTTTCCATGGAAGTCTTGTTCCTCTCAAACAAACTAACACTAAGAAAGCCAATTCCAAGAAAGCTAGTAGCAAGGGAAAGAAAAATAAGAAGAATAGGTACTTTTCTTATACAATGTGTAATTGTCCTAATGAAGATCTTCTCAAAGAATATGCATATGTTACTAAATATGGAGATGATTCTGATTATTTTTTGTTTCTCAGGGATGAATTTCTGTCCACGGGATTCAAGTTGAAGCTGTGACTTCATAAAGCTCAGAGTAGGATTGACAATGGCAAGAGGTGATAGTTTTTGTTTTAAGAAATTTGATTGCATATTCATTGGTTTTGTCACAATAGTTGTGAGTCATATTAACAAATGGTCTGCTTTTACTTATTAATGGTATTTTAGCTGAAATGCTTTCATCCAATTTTTAGCTATTTATCCATCTTTCGTTCTCTATTATTCTCAGGCCGGAATCTGGTTAGAGAATCTGTTTTTGGGACATGATCAGGGGACACTTTCAAGTGGAAGTAAAGTAGGGATAAGCTTAAATTGATATTTTGGTTTGTGAAAATCCATTTTCATTTTGTTTAGCTATTATCTAAAAGACAGTTTGTACTCTTTTGGGATTTCTGAAAATATTGGAGGATAATTAGTTCCAAGTTGGAATTCTTCTGCTATGCTAATTCAGGATTGTTTCACATGATGGTTGTGTGCTTTTTATTATTTTTTCAATAACTATAGCTTTATTTTAGACGTTGTTTCGATTTGGTTCACCAGTAACTAATGGTAGGAGATAATGAGTGGCAGGAGATAATGAGTGGCAGCTACTTTAAATAGCTTAATACATCATGAGACCCTACATGATCATTTGTTTGACCCTCTCTAAATTTTGGAGAGTTCTAGTTGGTCTCTCTAAATTTTGGAGAGTTCTAGTTGGTTTCTAAAGTTGTTTAAAATAACATGATTAGCTTCATAAATCTTATGTGATAGAGAAAGTGGAGATTTGGATAAATTGAATTATATATCATTATCAATAAGTTTAGGGGAGTAAACAAGTTTAAGGAATCAATAGATTACCTTACATATGTTTAATGGTTAATGAGACATCTTGAAAGTTTATGAGGCCTATAAGGTTATTTGGCCAAATATAAGGGTCTATTGATCTAGTTTTGAATATGTTTTGATATATTTATTAGAAAAGAAGTTGCAAACTTAAATGAAAAATCCGTACTTTTGCTCCTATCATAGTAAGATAGGGGAAGTTCCGGTAAATGTATCCAAAATATCTAGGTATTGACTAAAGCATCAAAAGAAGTAGTGGATGCTGACTAAGTACGGACCGTGAGGTAATGTCCCAGAACTAACCAAGGGCCATCGACTAAGTACGGATCATCATTTTTCACAACATATAAAAACCATGCCATGGGTTCATTATGTTGAAATAACGAATCGGTTTCCCTAGCTTCTTAACTTTTTTTTAAGAGCATCAAACCCTAGACTTCGTCTTAGCATTTTAATTACCAATGTTTTCTCCCATGAAATAATCAGCTTGTGTTTAAAATTCGGATCAATCGAAATATTCGGATTTAAAGAGTTTTTATTCACAAAATCGATAGTAACTTCCTTTTCAGCTCGAAGGTTTTCTCTCTTGGATCGTTAATGGGATTCAACTTTCGGTAATGCTGATTCGGCTTATCAGGCAGTTGTGTGCGACTAAGGTCCATGAGCAAATTACCGGCTTAAATTTCAGTTTTATTAAACACTTTTTGTTAATTATTTTTCTTATCAAAATTTCTTGGTTTAGAAAACATAAAAAATAAATAAAGGGATAAGATACTAAAATACGCCTATGGTTTTTAGGAAAATATCAATTTAGGCTCCACTTATAAAATAGCACAAATATAAATTTAACATTTAAAAAAAAAACTATCAATTTAGTTCTTGATAACGGATTGGACACGTCATTCCTATTATTCCATTAAATTCTGATTTCTACCTCCATGTACAATGGACAGAACTTAATGAAATAATATCAATAACGTGCTTGTTCCGTTATCAAGATTTAAATTGGTACCATTTTTAAACGTTAAACCTATATTTGTGTTATTTTGGATGTGGAGTCTAAGTGTTCGTTTGTTTCCACTTTTGGAATTGCTTTTTGTCTTTGAAGTCTAAACATGAGATAAAAAAACGTTTAGTAAAAATTCGAAACAGCTGTTTTTTTTGGATAAAAATCAACTAATATATACGGTCTACAGACCTAAATTATCTAAAAACCATACGACCTTTATCTAACAATAAATTGGAAATAATGGAATCTGTGAACCGTGTCACACGTACCCTTCGTGTGTACGTCATCCTTCATGCCTCTTCATGTGTACGTTATCCTTCATGAGCAACTTTTTCCCTCTTCGTCCTGTTTTCTTGTTTCAATAATTAATTTGAAATGACGATAACACCCTTTATAAATCGTAATTGAAGGGGTATTCATGGAAGATGAGTATATAATAAAACTGAAACACTCCGGTAGTTGCTTGTTTTGATTCTATCAAGAAGCAAGAAAAAGAAAACCATACCTTGTTGTTTCTTCTCCAAAATATCTCAAAATGCCGGACAAATTGCCGCGGGAACTAATAACCAGCATTCTTAGCCAGCTTCCGGTAGATAGTGTCTTACGCTTCAGATGTGTCTCCAAGTCATACTGTGCAGAAATCGACGACCCAAATTTCATCAAAGGCCATTTGGAAAGATCAATAGAGACCAACTCCAACCTAGGTATGATTTTTTCAGATGTTCATCCCGATCACATCTACTCCGTAAGTTTTGATTCACCTGATAGAGTTGTCGTGCTCGATTATCCTTTAAAAATTGATGTTTCAAGTGCTAATATCAAGATAGTGGGTTCTTGTAATGGATTATTATGCTTTAGCAATGCAGTTGGAACGGTTGTCTTGATCAATCCAGCAACAAGAAAGTATCGGATTTCACCATTTTTGCCTCTTGAACGCAAAACTGAGAAAAGATTAGAGTGGAATACTTGGACATTAGGGTTTGGGTATGATCCTGTTAGTGATGATTATAAGGTTGTGAGGCTAGGTCAGTTTATTGGGTTTTCATCGGCATCCTTTACGAATGAAACAATGATTTACAGCCTGAAAACAAATTCATGGAGGAAGATACCAGGAATGTCTTATATTCTTGGTGCTGATCATAGAATGGGTATGCTTCTTGGTGATGCGTTGCATTGGTCAGTGGGTCGAGATGGGATTTTACCAACCCCCAGTGCCTCCGCGATCGTTGCTTTTAACCTTAGTACTGAAAATTTCATGGAGGTGCCGGAGCCTCAAGTGAGTGGGAGTCCAGGACCTGGACCAGGACCAGTTTCCATCTGCATAGGAACTGTTGGAAACTGGCTATCAATAAATGCATTCTACGGTAAGAGCCTTGATATTTGGGTGATGAAGGAATATGGAGTGAAAGAGTCATGGACTAAACTTGTTTCAGTCACACCAAACCTTGTCTCAGCTTTTAAATGTGTGAGAAGATCACCTTTCGCAAAGAACAATGGAGATGAATTTCTTATAGGATTGCAGGGAACAAACATTGTCTGGTACAATCTGAAAACGAAGACTGCCAAGGTTATGGAGATGTCTGATTTGAATACTCAAATATATTCAACTGAATCTTTTCATGAAAGTCTTGTTCTTCTCAATCAAACCTAATACTACGTAAGCCAGTTCCACCGGAAAGAAAAATAAGAAGAATAGGTACTTTTCTTATGCATATGAAGCTCTTTCTCAAAGAATATGCATATGTTACTAAATATGGAGATGATTCTGATTATTTTTTGTTTCTCAGGGATGAATTTCTGTCCCCGGGTTTCAAGTTGAAGCTGTGAATTCATAAAGCTCAGAGTAGGATTGACAATGGCAGGTTTGGTTTTGACACAATGGTAGTGAGTCATATTAACAAATGATCTGCTTTTACTTATTAATGGTATTCTAACTGCAATGCTTTCGTTCTCTGTTATTCTCAGGCCGGAATGTTGGAGAATCTTTTTTGGGGACATGATTACAGGACACTTTCAAGTTGTGGAAGTATAATAGGGATAAGCTTCAGCTAATATTTTGGTTTGTGAAAATCTATTTTGGTTCTGTTTAGCTATTAGTTAAAAGTCAGTTTTTACTCTTTTGGGATGTCTGAAAATATTGGAGGATAATTAGTTCGAAGTTGGAATTCTTCTGCAATACTAATTCAGTATTTTTACATATTGTTTCACATGATGATGGTGTCTTTTTGTTATTTTTTCAATAACTGTATAGATTTATTTTAGAAGTTGTTTCAATTTGGTTCACCAGAAACTAGAGTTAGGAGACGGTGGCAGAGGCAGGACGTAAACGTCGGAGGGGCTAGGCCGTATGAAAAAAAATTAAATGTTAGTTAAAAAAAATTAAATGTGAGGTTTTCTGACGGGATGGAGGGTCAATAGATTATCCTAAATAGTTTAGGAGGTAAATAAGTTACTTTTAAATAACAAGTTTAAGAAATTAATAGATTATCCTAAATAATTTAAAGATTAATGAGACATTTTGAAAATTTACGAGGGCAATCCAATCAGATTATTTGGCCAAAGGAGTTTTAATATATTAAAACACAATCAATTGATATGGTTTTGAATATGTTTTGATATATTATAGAAAAGAAGTTGCAAGCATTGGTTTAGGAGTTGATTTTCTGTGTTGATAATTAAATCATTATTGCTATTTTAGAGCATGTATATGACTAGCCAAGTAATTATGTGAATTGAAATTCTTTAGTCTACAATTCTAAATATGAAAATCTAAAACGATGAAAGATTTGAAATATGAAGTATATTATGTGTTTTTTGACGTGATTACTTATTTTTCCGGGCCTCTATGATGATATTTTTATTGTGGTTCGGTGAGAGAGAAAGGGATTAATTGATATTCATATTATCTGTTTGATTTTTCTCCTTCATCTACTCCTTTTCACGTCATTCTTCATTTTCTTTCGTTAAAACTTCAAATGCAACTTCAATTATTCATCTTCAATTACGTATTACTCAACCCGTTATTATTTCAAGCAAGTTGAGACCAGGTTCTGTTCGGGTTTAAAAATAAAATTTCAAACTTAATCAAAATAAATCCACTTAGTTTTTAATAGTACAAATTAAAATTTATATATAAAAATAAATATTTAATACATGATAATAATAATAAATATTAATGGAGCAGGTTGCGCTGGACGGTGCCGTGTTATTTTTAGTATAGAAATAGACGGACATAGTTGGATTAGTCGGGTCTAAGGTCATTTTTATTTATTCAAGTTCGGTACATTAGATGTGAGACTGGCCGGACTAGGTAGGTACCCAAAACTATGGATAAGTGTACTTAGAAGGAGTTAATATTAGGAATGTAACTTCTTTTGGGTAAAATTTAAATTCTTTTAGCAGAAAGTGGCCAAAACTGAATTTGACCATTTATGTGGAAATAAAAATATGCATATCAATCTTTGTGTTAATGCTGGCTTCTTGAGTTTGGTATTCGGTAAAATTATATATCTATGTAAATCTTTTATTCTTTATCACATACAATTTTTAGTTTTACACATTACACTTTATAGGTGATCTCAGGGCGGAGCTATGGAGGGTTGGCCGACCCTCTGGCCCACTGGAGAACTTTATCATTTTCACATTGTAGTTACTGAATTCCAATTCTTAACGGTATGACTACGGAACTTTACACTTTTTAACACTAGTGGTCACTGTGACTGCTGACCAGCGTTTATGATATTTGAATCCCCTTTTTTTACTGATTCTCTCTCTCCTTCCGTCTTTTTAAAATATTATATACCCATTTTACCCTTCCGTATATATATATATATATATCAGTTTGTTTCTCTCTCTTAAAATATTTACACCACTCTCTCACTTTCTCTTTAATTTGGTTTTGGCACGCATTTTGTTTCTTTCTCTTTAGCCGGGTTCTCTCTCTTTCACTCGATTGTCTCTCTTCATCTTGTTCTTTCATTGAGTTCTCTCTATTCATCTTGCTCTTTCGCTTGCTATGTCTTCCAAGTCAAATTCGACTTCATCCAATTTCAGAAGGTAGATATGCAATTGTGGGTTAGAATCTCCGTTAAGAACTTCATAAAGTGATTTAAACGATGGTAGGAGATATTTCAATTCCAAAAACTATGGAGTAAGTAATTAAGGTTTGAACTTGATAAAAGTTATTTTTTATTTAGGTTTTTTTTTTGTCCAAATTAGGGTTTTTAATTTACTTGTGCTTGTTGCTTTTGACCTTGCAATTGCAAGAACTGAATGCATGCAATTTTTTTTGTCTAGTTTGATCAGTTGATGCAAACTAGAGTAAAATGTGCCATTCTTAGTCTTTTAAGGAAGTTTGACAGGATCGAAAGAGAGCGAGAGACGCAAAGGGAAAAAGGAACAACCAGTGAATGATGCATGAAGTGATGGAAATTTACTATTGTAATTTTTGTGTCTGTACTAGTTATTGTATTTGGATTTATCAAAATATAATGTATTATGGGTATCTTGGGTTATTGGAATGAATTTGTATATTTTCAACCACATTAGGAATAAAACATTAGTCATTTCAATCACATAAGGAATGTCTAGTTCTTCATACATAAAACAAGGTAAGGTGGGACCCTCTGAGTGTCGGTTGGGTTAAATTCAATAGTGATGGAGCTAGTAAGGGTAACACGGGCTTCGGTTCGGCCTGTGGGGTGTTGTGCGATGAGTTTGGCAGATGGTTAGGGGGCGTTACAATGAATCTTGGTATCTGTACAGAGGTACTAGCTGAGCTTTGGGGTTTGTATTTTGGTCTTATGTATGCATGAGATAGACATTACCGCAAGGCTGTGTTTGAGTTGGACTCTTTGGTAGTTATTAGACTTGTTAGTCAGAATATGGTTCATCGGTGCCGTTTTTACTAGATTATCGTATCATGATTTTTATAAAAGAGAGTAGGAGGTGCGGCTCATCCATGTCTTAAGGAAAGATAATAGGGCTGCAGATTGGATGGTAAACTAGACATTGAGTTTGAGTTTGGATCTTTCCGAGTGTGATGCGCCTCCTGCAGACATCCAGGACATTCTGTTTTCAGATCTTTGTGGTACTGGTCTTCCCAGGATGACCCGTGCATAACGTTTTTCTTTTAGTTGCTGTTTTTGGTTCCTCGGGGTTTTAGCCCCTCCTTATAGATTAAAAAAAATGTAAGTTCTTCATAACTAAGCCTTTGTTTGAGAGTTTAGAGGTTGACGGGGTGAGAGTTAAAGGAGCTAATGGAAAGGAAAGAGAAGTGATGGAAATTAAAGTTAAAAATTAACATTATTTGGGAGTTTATAGAATGTGAGTTAAAAGTGTAACTTCGTTTGAGAGTTTAAATATACAACAGTACATTTTGTAATGAACTTTACGTTACTTCCATTAACTCCAAATTTGGAGGTTAAAGGAAGTAAATATTTAACTTCCATTAACATTCATTTACTCTTCAAAAAAACTCTCAAACAAACTTATTGTGATATTTAATTTTTCATTACTTTCATTTACCTCCCTTAACTCCCTTCCAAACAAGAGCTAAAGTAACTGTAATAGTTACAAATAGTTACAAAGTTAATTTAATTTACCAACAATCAAAATAAAAACTCTATTAATAATAAATTTATTATTTTAACACCCCTAATAGTTACAAATAGTTACAAAGTTACTTTCATTTACCTCCCTTAACTCCCTTCCGAGTAGTATATAATAAACCTTAAAATCCTGAATAGATTCTTATTTTCTTTCTATCAAAAAGAGAAAGAAGAAACCCATATCTTGATCTTGAGTTTCTTTTTCTCTTCTTCAAAATATCTCAAAATGCTGAACGAATTGCCGCCAGAATTAATAAGTAACATTCTTAGCCGGCTTCCGGTAGATAGTCTCTTACGCTTCAGATGTGTCTCCAAGTCATACTGTGCTGAAATCGATGACCCAAATTTCATCAAAACACATTCGAAAATATCTATGGAGACAAACTCTAACCTAGGTGTGATTTTTTCAGATCTTCAACACGATTCCCTCTACTCCGTGAGTTTTGATTCATTTGATAGAGTTGTCGAACTCGATTATCCTTTAAAAATTGATGTTTCAAGTTATGATCCCATTGATATCTTTTCAATTCATAATATCAAGATAGTGGGTTCGTGTAATGGGTTATTATGTTTTAGCAATTCAGTTGGAAGGGTTGCCTTGATCAATCCAGCAACAAGAAAGTATCAGATTTTACCATTTTTGCCTCTTGAACACAAAAGTGAGGAAAGATCAGAAAGTGTTTCTTGGACTTTAGGGTTTGGGTATGATCCTATTGCTGACGATTATAAGGTAGTGAGGCTAGGTCAGTTTATTGGGTTTTCATCGGCATCCTTTATGAATGAAACTATGATTTACAGCCTGAAATCAAACTCATGGAGGGAAATTTCGGGAATGTCTTATGTTCTTGGTACTGATAACAAGATGGGTTTGCTTCTTGGTGATGCTTTGCATTGGTCAGTGGATGTAGATCGGATTATGGCGAGCCCCAGTAAGATTGTTGCTTTTAACCTCGGGACTGAAAAGTTCACGGTGGTTCCGGAGCCTGAGCTGAGTGGGGGTGAGGAGAAGCTATGTTCCCTCTGCATATTAAGTGTTGGAAGAAGGCTGTCAATATGTGCAAACTATGGTATTCCTAAGGGCTTTGAGATTTGGGTGATGAAGGAATATGGAGTGAAGGAGTCTTGGACTAAACTTATTTCTGTGACACCAAACCTTCTGTCATTTAATTTTAAAGGTATGACAACATTACCTTTCTCAAAGAATGGAGATGAACTTCTAATGGGAATTCAGGGAAGAAATCTTGTCTGGTACAATCTGAAAGAGAAGACTCTCAAGCTTATGGAGGTGCATGATGTGGGAACTCCATTTGGAGGTCAAGTTTTTCATGGGAGTCTTGTTCCTCTCAATGCTTCCCTACAAGCTAAAACCAACAAAGCTGGTAGTAGCAAGGGAAAGAAAAATAGGTATACTTTTGATTTCTTACAATGTACTAAATATATTTACCAATTCCATAGTTGATTTTGATTGGTTTTTGTTTCTTAGGGATGATTTCTTGTCGAAGGGCTTCAAGTTGAAACTGTGACTTGATTAACAATTGCTTCAAGGTAATAGTCTTTCCTATGATGTCTATAGTTTCTGTTTTTAGGCATTGGATTGGTATTTTATCCATATTTTGTTCTCTGTTATTCTCAGGCCTGAATCTGTTTTGGGGACATGATCACAGGATACGCTTCAGCCAATATTTTGGGTAGCTAAAAGACGGTTTTTACAATTTTTTTTTGGATGTTTGGAAAGATTAGCAAAGTAAAAGTTAGAGGATAAGTTGTTCCAAGTTGGGAATTCTTCTGCTATACTAATCCAGGATTTTACATATTGTTTTATATGATGATGTTATGCTTTACCTTATTCTTTTAATTACTACTATATCTTTATTTTAGAAGTTGGCATAGATCAAGACCTTTTTATTGTTAAAAAAAAATCCATTTACACCTAATATGATATTGTGGGTTTAAAATGGGTTCAAATTCCGACTACCCGGGTTACACGAAGTCTTTCAGTTTTATAAATTGTTTCCAACTTATAGCTGCAGGATAAGCATGAGAAGTCAATATTTTGGCCAACATGAGCAACAAATTGATATAGTTAGAAAACGAGTTGCAAAATTAAATGAAAATTTGTGCTTTACTTGTACTGTTGGTTTAGGGGTGGTTTTCACCTAGTCACGAAGTGAATTTAGTTAATCACCATTAGATCTAAAAGGTGTGAATCTAAATCTTATGATGCTTTTAATCTTCACCACATGATTTTAATAAGGTTAAAACTAATGATAATTGACCAAATTCATTTGGTACCAGATGAAAATTACTGATTGGTTTAGAAGTTGATTTTCTCTGTATTCATAATTAAAATTAAGGGATAAGATCAAATTTGCCCAAACGTTATAAAGAAATTGCAGATTTAGCCTTAACGTATGAAATTGTGCAAATTTAACCCTAACATTTCCGAGCAACATCAATTTTAGCTCTACGTTATTGAAATTTTGAAAAACTGATTTGACTGATATTTAACTTTCACTTTAAACCTTCCAAAATCTCAATTATGTCTAAGATATTTAGTGTTTTACTAACAAAATTACAAAAAAAAAAATTGTTTAAATGTTAGAAACTAAATTTGCTACCTATGAAACCAAAATCCTTATAAAGCCACACTGTCTTGAAAACATCAAACCGTTCAGGATAGCAAGTAATTTTGCATGTAAGCCCATATCAGATGCAGCACCTTCGAGGGTAATTTAAGCTTCCATAAATGCTTCCAAAATAACCGAGGATCAGTCGAAGTGAAAAGGAAATCAACAAGAATTAAATCAGTCTTTTTAAAGTTACGATAGGAGAGAGATAAGATTGATATTGCTTGGAAACTTTAGGAGTTAAATTTGCACCATTTCTTTAGGGTTAAATTTATATTTCGTTTGAAAAGTTAAAGATTAAATCTGACTCTTATTTTTTAAATTAATGTCTTGAATGTGAATGTTTTCGTTATTTTTGCTATTTCAGACCATGCATATGGCTAGCCAAGTAATTATACATACGAATTGAAATTCTTTAGACTTCAATTCTAAAGATGAAAATCTAAAACGATTGAAGATTTGGAATAGATGTCAAAAATAAATTTAGGTGAGATTTTTATATAATTTTAAATGGATGCTGTAATTATTTTCATGTCTCTATGTATGTAAAAAAAATCGGCATATGATGTTAGCCTATATTTTGCTAGCTTTGAAATTAAATTTGAATGTCATTCTATTTTAAGATATGAAGTAATAAAAAAATTTATTAGATAAATAACAATCTGCGGCTTTAACAAACTCCAAAATTTCAACAGTTGGTATTAATTTATCAGACGTCAAAGTGATTTGCAGTATTTTCAATTTAGAGAAAAAATCATTTAAATCAAAATCGGATATGCTGTCATGAGAAAAAGTAGAGTGAAGATTGTCACAACAATTTTTTAAATAATTCCAAGTATTCATATTAGTCATATGTTCAATACTATTCTCATATTGCCTAAGTCTCTCGCCAAGATGCCTCTAATCATTATGTCCATCATTTGCTAACAAAGTTTTGTTTGTACTAGATTTGAACAATTTACAATAAAAACAATAAACTTTGTCCACATATTTAGAAGGGTTAGTTATATAATAACTATCATGATTACAATAAATATATACACTTTTCTCTCTCTACTCGTATTTATTATGAATATATCAGACCATCTAAAACTTATTATCAGTTGGTTGTTAAATAAAGTGGAGGAATAACACACTTAAATCTTAACAATAAAATTTTCAAAAAAAAAGAAAAAGAAAATTCTTAACAATAAAAAGTGATTATTTTTATTAATATAATCATACATACACTCTCATTATTATTTTTGCTCACCCACTCTCTTGTTTTCCACACCTCACCCATAATGTAAAAACTCCTATTTATAGCAATTCTTGGTCATGGCTTACCAAATTTTGAGCCACAATTTATGTCGGTTATAGCACAATCTAGATATATACTAGATATTCATAATATGTGGTGTTAACTAAATAACTAGAATATTCTAGAAAATTGATGGTGCAATCTCAATACTCCCCCTCAACATCAATTTTTAGTGCTTCGTATTTGTTAGCCATTTGAAATTGTTTTTCTAAAATCTTGTTCTAGAACCTTTCTCCACTTCTTGCTTGAAGATTCTTCTCCATATGTCGTAGGATTCTTTACGGTAGCTTCTTCGATCACTTGCATTTTCTTAGCAAAAACGGTATCCTCATGATTCTCTTTGTTCCCTTTAACAAGATTAGGTTTTTTCACTCTGTTGGGATTGCGATATTTGTTCTTATTGGTCTCATTCGATCCACGTCGCCTCGACACATACTTTTAATCTCTCTTCGGTTGTTGTCGTCGACCTTCTAGCTAATATTTCCTCGCTTTCCCTAGCTTAGCTAATTTGCTCAAGCTCTTGACTAGAGCTTCCAATAATACTATCTCCTTGATGATTGCCTTCTTAATGAACCTTTGTTGATTGTAAGCGTCTTGCTTACATTTCCTCGACCTAACAACTCCACCTTTAGGTATGTTCATCTTGTGCTCCACTTTCTTCTGTGGAATCTGCACCTTGGACATCTGCATTAGTGTAAGCTTCACCCTCTCCTTGGGTGAGGACCCTTTTGACGGACCTATTGATTAGGCTCCACCTCCATATTTGGTGGCAATATCTCAGACAATATTGATTTTTCACGCTCGACTTTCCTCCTCAGTGGCATCATCTCAATTATTGCATGTTGTTTACGCTCCACCTCTTTCTTGACTAATGGCATCTCGCATGAAGTTGGTGACTCCTGTCGGGCATCTCTCTTATTCCTTTCTTCATTGGAAGGCTCCTCGAGTGATTCCTCATCACCACCATGATCTTCAATCTTTTGTACAGAGTTGAGGAGCTGAAGGCAACCCAGCTGCCTTGTTAGTTGTTGGAGCTTGGCATCATTTTTCTTAGAAGTGTCCCATGCTTGTTGGAGCTTGGCATCATTTTTCTTTGCAAATAATTCCGCTAGAGTGTCCCATGCTTCCTTCGGGGTTTTGGCATCCTTGATGCGTTGCAACAAATTGTCCTCCACCGAAATTGATAAAGCATACATAGCTTTACCACACATGATCTTCCACTTTTTAAGATCATTTTGTTCCGTCTGAGGCATTGTTTCATTATCTCTTACTGTCTCCCATAAATCTTGGCCGAGCAGATAAAATTGCATACGAGTACTCCAAGTACTATAATTATTATTATTGAGTTTTTCAAGAGTGCTTACCGAGGTAGACACAGTCCCGGGCTGCGCGCTAAAAATGCCTCGTACTACCACGATCCCCGATCGCGAACTTCCGAAGCACTTGACTCTATTAAAGAATAGAGACTAAAATTATAATTTATCAAGGACTAGAGGACTAGGTATGAAATTTGGAGGAATTGAGATTTGTTTTCCCGAAATAGCATAAAAAAACTCTCCACTCTCACATATTACACTATGCATTCAAATTCATTTTTTATTTCTTTGGCACACTAAAAACATTACATAAAGTTTAATTTATAGGCATATTACATCACTCCATTTCCACATATCACAAAAACTAATAACAACCATAATTTTTTCAAATTTATATCCACAAATCAACGTTCATTTTCCAACTACTTATTTTTTACTTCTTTTAGGGTTACAGACAAAAACATTACTTGAAAGTCTACCTATGGCATGCCAACATTTATTTCTTGTCTTCTTCTTTTTATATTATTTTATATATATATATAATTTTATAATAAAATTAAGTTTATTATTTTAACATGCCCCCTTAAACTTAATTTTTCGTGACTCCCAATTGAGCTCTCAAGTGACTGAACGCATCATATTTTAACGGTTTCATAAAAATATCTGCAATCTGATCTTACGTCTTCACGTACTTCAGTGTCACCTACTTTTGCTCAATGCACTCCCGAATAAAATGATATCTTGTGTCAATGTGTTTGCTCCGGTCATAAAACACTAGATTTTTTGCTAGTGCCAATGCGGATTTATTATCGACACAAATTTCCGTTGGTTCACATTCTTCCATCTGAAATGCCTTTAACAATCTTCGGAGCCATATTGCATGACAGGCACATGATGTTGCAGCGACATATTCAACTTCACAAGTAGATAACGTCACAATCGCTTGCTTCTTCAAACTCCACGTAAATGCAGTATCACCCACAAAAAAAATACAAAACCAGTTGTACTTTTTCGGTCATCCTTGTCACCGGCCCAATCACTATCATAGAATCCAACTAATTTGAATTATCAGTTTTTGAATAAAGTAATCCCAAATTAGTTGTACCTTTCACGTAACGGAGAATTCTTTTTGCTGCGTTCCAATGTGACACCGTTGGAGCTTCCATGTATCGACTTACTAAGCCGACTGCATAGAGAATATCCGGTCTCGTACATGTCAAGTATCTGAGACTTCCGACCAAGCTTCAGAATATCATCGGGTTAACTCTGTCTCCACCTTCATCTTTTGTCAACTTGACTCCACATTCGACTGGCGTGCTGACGGAATTACAATTTTCCATCTTGAACTTCTTTAAGATCTCCTTTGCAAAACCACTTTGAGAAATAAAAATCCCATTATCATTCTGCTTCACTTCAATGCCAAGATAATATGACATTAGACCAATGTCAGTCATCTCAAACTCACGAGCCATTGTCTTCTTGAACTCCTCAAACATCTTATGATTGTTCCCTGTAAAAATGAGATCATCCACATACAAACAAACAAATAACATATCTCCATTTTTTACTTTTGCATACAGGGCATATTCATGTGGGCATTTGACAAAACCGTTTTCTTGAAAATATTTGTCAATGCGACTGTTCCAGGCTCGTGGTGCTTGCTTGAGACCATAAAGTGCCTTTTTCAATTTTAGCACTTTATTTTCTTAAGCTTTCATAACATACCCAGGTGGTTGCTGGATATAAATTGCTAGATATCCGTTGAGAAATGCGGATTTCATGTCCATTTGATGGATTCTCCACTCGTGCTGAGCAGCTACAGAAATTACCAGTCTGATACTCTCCATTCTGGCAACAGGAGCAAAAACTTTATTGTAGTCAATTCCGGGTCGTTGACTGAACCCTTTCGCCACCAATCTTGCTTTACGTCTGAAATTTCACCGTTTGCATCTTTCTTTACTTTGAACACCCATTTAACTCCAATGGGTTTTTGACCGGACGGAAGTGATGTCAGCTCCCATGTTTTATTTTTCTCGATCGAATGAATCTCTTCTTCCATCACTTTTCTCCATTTTTCATCTTTCATTGCTTCTTCTGGATCTGTTGGTTCATCATTAACAAAATGACAATAAAGAGTTAATTCATCATTAAGATTTCTTGGTTCATCATAGAGATCTTTAATAGGTATGATTTTTTTTGGCTTTCCAGGCGGATGTTCATCTGAATTGTCTCCATCACTTGAGGATGAACTCAAACTGGATGAGATTGCTGATGTCGAACTGGTTGCTGCTGTTGTGGCTGGTTCTTCCTGATCATTGTCTTCATCCATGAAAGGATAAAAACTGTGGTTGTTTTCTTTTTCATCGGTCCAGTCCCAAACTGCTTCTTCATCAATGGTGACATCTCTACTGATGGCGATTTTTTGCATCTGAGGATCGAACATTTTGTAGCCTTTGGAATGTTCTGAATAGCCCACAAACAAGTATTTATTGCTTCTATCATCTAGCTTCTTGCGTTCTTCATCTGGTATATGGACATGAGCAACACTGCCAAAAACACGCAAATGAGAATTTCTGGATTTTATTCCGCTCCATGCTTCTTGTGGAGTTTGATCCCAAACACTGACAATTGGCGATCTGTTTAACAGGTAGACAGAACAATCTACAGCTTCGGCCCATAACTCCTTCGGTAAATTTTTGCTTTTTAACATGCTCCTCACCATGTTGAGCATCGTTCTGTTCTTTCTTTCTTCTACGCCATTTTGCTGAGGTGATCTGGGGACTAAGAGGAAATGATGGATTCCATGCTCTTCACAAAATTGATTGAAAGAGATGGATATGTATTCACCGCCTCTGTCAGATCTAAGTGCTTTAATAAAATGGCCACTTTCTTTCTCCACTTGGGCTTTGAATTTTTTAAATGTCTCAAAGACTTCTAATTTTTCCTTCAAAAAATACACCCAGGTTTTTCTACTATAATCATCAATGAAAAGTAGAAAATATTTATTTTTACCAAGAGACTGTGGAGTGATCGGTCCACACACGTCTGTGTGAACTAGCTCAAGTGGCGCCTTTGCTATTGACATGGACTACTTTGGAAAAGTGGTTCTGAATTGTTTTCCAACAAGACATCCTTCACACAGTTAATGAGGCTGGTCAATATGAGGCAATCCGTTTACCATCTGCTTCTGTCCCACCAGCTTCAGTCCTCCAAAATTGAGATGTCCGTACCGTAGATGCTAAAGCCAAGGGGGACTTTGCACAAAAGCTTTCAAACATTTGGCCACGTCTGTCTGAATGTTAATTGTGAACATTCTGTTTCTCGCCATAGGTACTCGTGCAATCAACTCCTTTTTCTCATTCAACAGGAGTAGTTTCCGGTCCACCATGTGAACTTCATAATTTTTCTCTAGTAACTGTCCCAAACTCAAAATATTGCTTTTCATGTTGGGAACATAATAAACATTATCAATAAACTGGTGAGCGCCATTTTTTAGCCAAATAAGAATGGTTCCTTTGCCTATAATAGGAACCTTAGAGGAATCTCCAAATACAACATTACCGCGAATGGATTCATAGAGCTCCACGAACATCTTCTTATCACCACACATATGGTTACTTGCCGCATTGTCAAGATGCCATATATTATTTTCGCGATTTTCTTCACCTTCGTAGGTAAGTAACACTATGCCAGTTGCTTCCTCATCTTGAATATTATTGGCAGTCTCCTCTACCTCCTTAGGCCGACTCCAACATTCCACCGCATAGTGATCGTATTTAGAGCAATTATAACATTGAATGTTGGACTTGTCGCGTCCTTCATTTGGCCTCCAGTTTCCTCTTCCTTGACCGCATCCTCGGCCTCTTCCTCGTTGGCTGGAACTACGTAGCCTTTTCGACAATATCCCAGACATCTTTGTTGAAACACATTTCCACATGATTTTGATTTGACAAAATTATTTAAGTAAATGATAAAAAATATTCTAACACATTAAATTTAAATGCTTTGATTTATTCACACTAATGTGTTTGTTCAATGTTGAGTTTATCAATTTAATAAGACATTAAGATAAAAAAGTCTAAAGGCCCATAAATGGAAGTCAAGCCCAAGTCAATAGATCAAGACCTCACGGCCCAAGAAGATAAAACACAGTCGTATCAAGTGAAACGACGACTCAGCATGAAGAAGGATCGAGAAGCCTTCTAACAAAAGCTTCAAGAGGAAGCTGCTGAGTTGAGCGACAATGCAGTCAGGTCAGCGGCAGAACAGAACCAACTTATAGACAAAGTATTTCTACTTTGGGTAAAGTTCAGAAGGCTGTTGAGCGATTTCCGCAAGTGCACGGTATACGCTTGTAGTAATAAAAGATATCGATCCCACAGGGAACGTTTTTTAACAAAACTTATTCTGAATCGGTTAAATTTACTTTTAGGTTTATAATATGGGAAAATCGTTTTAAATCGGTTTAGGTTTTGAAATTGCTAGAATAAGAATTAGATTAGAGTATGAAGATGTTAGAAAATATCTGATTTAAGAATGAATTTGCAAAACAGGAACGTTTTAGTACTTTAGAAAAGTAAACAAGTATATTTGTTTGCATTAAGCAAAGAAAACAACTTTAAACTTTGTACGAATTATAAAGATGAAATAAATGACGGAACCTCTAATTAATAGGCTTTGAACGTGACAAAACCCTTATCCGGGATAATTGCCCTTAACCAAATTAAAACTCTACCGAGATAATAATTTGCCTAAGTGTTCAACAAAGTTTCCTTGTAAAGATTTTGAATTAAACTACGTTTTAATGAAAACACCAGCAGTCACTTTAGTGGATTGGTTACCATAAGTGCTGCATAAAAATCTATCGAATAGAACAGACTTTATTAGATGAAATATAAATTGATACAAGTTTACAGAGAACATGGAGCATTGAATTCTTCGACGGCGTGCAAGTGAACGAGTTGTCAATCCTTTCCTTGGGTTTCGTTAGAGTTTGTCAGGCTCAGGGGCGAATCCTCTACTCAATCTTCTCGTTGAATCTTCGTAGTAGAGACTGGGTCGATCCACTACCAAAATGTAAACTAAACTGGAACAATGTCTAAACGCTACTGAATTTGTTATTATTTTGTAAACAATGTGTGTACATCTTATTGCTTTTGAACAGAATCGAAATCTAACTTCTGAATCACTTGATTCGGAATTTCTGCATAAATTCTACACTAATCTCTTTCTTCCACACATATAACATTATATTTCAACTCTCCATCAACTCTTTATTTATAGATGTTGAAGAGTCTTGATTGAAGTGTCGTGTCCGTTGTGAAGGATCGTGTCCGCTGCGAAAAGACATCTTTATCCACCCGAACGATCGCGTTTCGTCGAAAACGAAAGTGTGTAACTAGGCCTCTAAAATCTCCTGCTCGTACCGAGAATATTAAATTCTCTACTGAGAATGGGGGAGCATCAATTGTACTTCAGACGAAGGGAAGGAGAGGCTGAGGGACGCGTGTCGCGACCGTGAATAGTGGGGGCCGCGGTCGCGGCACGGAGCATTTTTCACTTCTTCGCTCTCGTTCGTGTCCTCGACTTGGCGTTATTAATTTTCGTCGTCTTCGACTCCTTTTGTAGGGCTTTTCTTCTATTTTTGAGCTCTTTTTACTCCTATTTGGATTTTACCAAATATTTATGTACCTTGCATGAAAGAAACATATTCGAGAGTAAAAGCTTTCTAAATGGTTATAAGTATCATAAATTCGTAGCAATATTGATGTAATTATTGATGATATTTTAGGTATATTTTGGGCTTAACAAATCTCCACACTTAATCTTTTGCTAGTCCCGAGCAAAATTTCACTGAATTTATTCTCTAACTAATCTCTTTATGAAAATAAAACATATATCTCTGTATTACCTTTTAAATTAGTTAAGCCGAAAAGACTAACTTTGCATGGCAAATTTATACGCAAAATATCAAACTAACTTAGTACAATATACGATATATCACTCGTCTTGTATTTTCAATTTGGAATTGAAGCATTCGGGACAATGTAAGCACGCATGTTATTGAGTCTTTCGTCTCAAGGCATTTCAAAGCACAAAATTTCCTTTCCCAAACCTAAACTAATATATGAGATATATTATTTTAAATAAGTACTTGGGTTAATTATTGCTTAGTTACGCCCGAGATAAGGGTGGTCTTGATCGTAACTTTATACGTATTTTATTGCTTTGTGTTTGCTTAAGAGGTACCGACCATGCCATGGGTGGACGCAATCGTTACTTTAAACTTATACACGCTTATAATTTTTTTTTGCTTTTAACGTTCCTTCCATACCTCGATTGTGATAAGGGTGGTCGCAACCGTGGCCAAAAGTAAACGGTACTTAATTTTCTTCCCTTTCATACCTCGATTGTGATAATGTTGGTCTCAATCGTGGTCAAAAGTTAAGAATTCAACTAATTGATTGATTAATATGAATTATAAAATTGTAACTTGGGAAAAAGAAAAATAGCACATTCATCCTATATTGACTTAAAATTCAACATGTATTATGGCTAAAGTTTCCTTAAAAACTTCAATTGGTGTTAATGTAAGACG
Source organism: Euphorbia lathyris (assembly GCF_963576675.1). Lineage (NCBI taxonomy): Eukaryota > Viridiplantae > Streptophyta > Magnoliopsida > Malpighiales > Euphorbiaceae > Euphorbia > Euphorbia lathyris. The sequence goes on from NC_088910.1 coordinate 98,359,248, forward strand.
AAATCAAACCGAGCTAAAATTGTTAGTTCAATTTAATGCCTATAAACCTAATTGAAAATTAAAATAAGATTTATTGTATCATGATTTCATGATATAAAAATAGAGATTGAATAAAGAATTTTTTATTTAAAATACATTCACTCGAGACAATTTTTACTTAAAATCGTATCGGAGATTCGTGAAAATTTTTGAAAAATATTACCCGTATAGAAATATAATTTCTAACGATAATGATAACCTAAAAATAATCATATTAACTTATGATTAATTTTTAAAAATATATGAAAATGTGAAGTTAATAAAAATAGCGTTTTAAACAAGTTTATGTTGCAAAATACGTTGCATTTGTTATAAATGATTCGTTGCATTTGTTATTTGTGCTAGAAAAATGAAAATGATGTACATCTCCTCCCACACTTAAATTGGACCATGTCCTCATTGGTGCAAAAGCGAGATATCAAGAATAAAAGCACAAAAATTTAAGCATACGAAATAAAGATAGGAATGGTGCAAATGAAACATTCAACATAAAATTAAAAATTGAAAATTGTACCAAACATATGAAAATGAAAATTGTACCAAATTATAACAAGATAATAAAATTAAAGAAAACAACCTAAGCTTGAGGTGGGGAATCGGGAGGTGTAGGTGACGTCTCCACATTGCGGCGTCGGAAAAAGGAAAGCATCCGATGCCGAGTCGATCGATGTTCACGCCTCAAAAGGTTGAGGTTGTCATTCATCACCATATTGTTTTCAACCAAATCATCAATTCTTAAATTCATTTGACGATTGTTGGAATTGATTTGGTTAAAAATCCTCCGCATATCTACCGGATCATCCGCCGCTTGAGGTGCTTGGGGTTGTGCTTGAGCCAGTGGTTCATCCTCCTCGCCTGCCGCCTCTCCACCGCCTTCGGTACCTACAAATTGAGAACTTGAAGCGCCACCACCCATAGTGCCACGAAGATGGGCAATTCGGGTAGCATATGAAATAAAGACGGGAGGTCCTTGTGGAAGCAATAAATGAGCTCGCTCAAGAGCCGAGATGTCCAAAAGCGGAACATACCCACGGTAGGTGGACATGTCATAATCGGCCAACTCACCCCGTGCTCCCAACACAATAGCGGTGATAAAATTACAAAGAGGGATTTGAATGGTAGTAGCCCTCGAAGCATGGAACAAATTATCAAATAAAATACCAATGCTATCAATCCGCGAGCCTTTGAGCAAACTATCCAAAACATACAAATCCCGAACCTGAACCTTAGAACTCTCAACACGACCAAACAAGGAGAAACTCAAATACTTATGAAAGAAGAACACACAATTTGAGGGAAATTAAGGCTAAGGTATAGCAGCGGAAATATAAAATTTTAGCCTACTTCCTTTTAACCATAGGATCCGTTAATCGTTATTTCATATAAAGAGGGATAAGAAGAAATACCTTTTGAAGAACAATCTACCGTTGTTAAAGAAGCGCCCACAATTCTTCTCCGAGTTCCCAAGCACGAAGTATAACACGGTGAGGTTAAGTTAGAATCAACCGTATGAGATGCAACCAAAATAGATTGCCTCTAATTAACTAACACAAGATCAAAGAGAAAGAAAGATAGATGAAATTAATCGATCGATGGAAGCCGTATGAATTCTTGTCCACGAACTAGGGGATGCGAATTCACTTTCTCTCTCTAATTGTATGTTTCGAAAATCACAATGAGGGGAGGGGTTAGGCTTAGTCGAAATTCATGTAGTAGGGGGGTATATATAATAACTTATATCTAAACCCTAGTTAGATAGGAATAAGTTACTTAATAGGAATTCAATTCGGAATAGGATTCCCAATTATTATCTTATAATACATCTAATATATCTAGGATAATAATAAATAACCTAATTGGATAATAATAGGAGTATATTAATCTAATAAAAACTCCTAACTTAATTATCTCTTAGTTAATTTAATTCATAAACCTAATCAAATTAGGATTAATGGAATTAAAATAATTCCTTATTTATTATATATAAATTTCGGCCCCCCTCTATTTAAATGGGCCTTACTGGGCTCAATTGGGCTTCCATCTATCAATGACATCCATCTCTCTTTTGGCTCCAAGTCTTATGTGTGATCCATTAGGTTCTTACTACTTCTGGCCGTATGCAACTATTAAATTAATTTCTTCAAGAATTATATTTAATCCTTGCATAACGGAATGATGTACTGAGTATGTTATTGGCAAGTCTGTAATCATTCCCCCAGAGTCCGTTAAGAAGACAGGTTGATTCTGTCGTTAACCCTTCCGTATTAGTTATAGTATAATTCGATCCTTTATCAACTACATCCTTGAACTGAATCTTATGACTATGGGTGATGTCAAGTCACATATAGCGAGACGTTCATTTTACTTGTATAGGCCGAGTCAACTCAAATAGATAGGTTAAGTGAAATCTGTATTTCTTACTCTTAAGCTATCACCTTGCAAGGATTTAGAGTCGAGTCTTCCACAAGCGATCCTTGGATGTATCTCCCATTAATCGGGAGTGATAAATGCTCAATCCAATGTATAACTACCCTGACATTACCTCCTGTGACACCCAACCTTTGCAGTTCACACCCCAGAGTCATCTCTGTTAAGGATCGTGGGACCGCAGGATCAAAGTCTCACATTCAGTAATTCAGGATGACCAATTAACATTCCTTTGAGTCTGAGGATTAGTTATACCTATTAATACCAATGAGATGAACAGGTGACAAGGATGAATCTACCCATCCTGTTATCTCAAATCGGATCTCCAATCCTAATGAACGACGTTTCATCGGATCTATGTAACTGTCCAGATATCTATATATATGAAGCTTGTGAGATCAGCTTTCTGTCGGACAGAAGACATTATTACATACAAGTCTCAACAGTGATATATCAATCCTAAACATATCACTTGACTTGGGGTGGTTTTAAGTTTATTAGTTTATTATAAAGTTTTGTCTCACTTCATGCTTGTATGAACACTTTATAATCACTTTAAACAAACTTACGGATTTCCTTTTATTAGACTTTATTTAGTGCTTAAAAGGGATTGCCTTTATATATAGTTATAAAACATATATCTCATTAAAACAAATGATATAAAGAACAATTCATTTATATTAAGTTTGTATCCTGCAACAATTGTCTATAGGACACTAAACCCCAACATACTCCCACTTGGACTAAAGCCAATTGTTTCTAAAACTTATCCCAATAGAAGTTAAATGACGATCATGTACTTTCTGGGTTAAAGGCTTTGTCAACGGATCTGCAACGTTGTCCTCTGTAGGTACTCTTTCTAATCTCACATCTCCTCTAGCCACAATCTCTCTTATGATGTGGTATCGCTTTAGGTAGTGCTTGGATGCATTATGAGACCGTGGTTCCTTTGCTTGCGCAATGGCTCCATTGTTATCACAGTACAACGTAATGGGATTGACAATGTCAGGCACCACACCTAGTTCTGTAATGAACTTTCTAATCCAAACTGCTTCCTTTGCTGCTTCCGCAGCAGCGATGTACTCTGACTCGATCGTAGAGAAAGCTACGCTTCCCTGCTTGGAACTTTTCCAACTGACCGTGCCCCCATTCAAGCTAAACAGGTATCCTGATTGGGATTTAAAATTATTCTCATCTGTGAGATGACTAGCGTCATAAAATCCTTCAATTTTCAGATCTCCTTCTCCGTACACTAGGAACATATCTTTAGTCCTTCTCAAGTACTTAAGAATGTTCTTGACGGCAATCCAATGCTCGTCTCCCGGATTCCCTTGGTAACGACTCGTTACAGATAACGCGAACGCTATGTCAGGTCTAGTGCATAGCATAACATACATAATCGAACCGATCGCGCTGGCGTACGGGACTACAGCCATGCGTCGTTTGTCATCATCAGTTTTAGGACATTGATGATTGTTTAACTTTACTCCATGTAGCATGGGTAAGTTACCTCATTTCGATTCAAGCATGCTAAACAGATTTAGTACCTTTTCAATGTATATAGCCTGTGAAAGACTAAGCAATCTTCTCGATCTATCTCTATAGATCTTTATACCAAGTATATAAGCTGCTTCACCAAGGTCTTTCATTGAGAAGTTACCGGATAACCATACTTTTACCGACTGTAATAGAGCAATGTCATTTCCCATCAACAGTATATCGTCCACATATAGTATGAGAAATGCTATAGAGCTCCCACTTGCTTTCTTGTAAATGCAAGCTTCTTCGCAATTTTGTTCGAAACCAAATTGTTTTATGGTTTCGTCAAAACGCTTGTTCCAGCTTCTAGATGCTTGCTTGAGTCCATAAATGGATCTCTGAAGTTTGCAAACTTTATTTGCATCCTTTGATATGAAACCTTCAGGCTGCATCATGTATACATCCTCAAGCAGGTTTCCATTTAGGAAAGCTGTTTTCACATCCATTTGCCAAATCTCATAATCGTAGTGAGCGGCAATAGCAAGCATGATTCTGATTGATTTGGACATAGCAACGGAGAGAAGGTTTCATCATAATCAACACCTTGTTTCTGACGATATCCTTTCGCTACCAGCCTAGCCTTGTAGGTGCTAACCTTTCCATCCATGTTGGTCTTCTTTTTGAAGATCCACCTGCACCCAATGGGAATTATCCCTTCGGGTGGATCAACCAAAGTCCACACTTGGTTAGTATACATGGAATCCATTTCAGAATCCATAGCCTCAAGCCATGCTTTAGAATCTGGACTAGTAAGAGCCTCTTCGTAGTTTTCGGGTTCGTCGTCCAACACGGGAACCTCGTTATCATCTCCCACTAGAAAACCATATCTAACTGGGAGTTCACGAACTCTTCGTGATCTACGAATAGGTGCCACTGGAGTCTCATCTAATGGGACTTCTTCGGGTACCTCAACCGCTTCTGTTGTTTCAGTCGGTGTTTCTTCCTCTTGAACTTCGTCGAGTTCAATCACGCTTCCCTTTTGTGTTTCTTCGAGAAACTCTTTCTCTAAGAAGGTTGCGTGCTTGGATACTATTACTTTCCGATCATCTGGATGATAGAAGTAATACCCTACGGTTTCCCTAGGATATCCAATGAAGAAACATTTATCAGATTTAGAATCTAGTTTGTCGGACGCTATGCGTTTGACATACGCTGAACAACCCCATACTCTCATAAATGAGAACACGGGTTTCCTACCAACGAACAATTCATATGGTGTGGAACTAGCGGATTTAGTTGGTACTCGGTTTAGGGTGAAGAGGGCAGTTTCTAAGGCATAGCCCCAGAACGTCTTTGGAAGTAAGGCCATGCTCATCATGGATCGTACCATATCTAATAGGGTACGGTTTCTCCTCTCGGATACACCATTGTGTTGTGGTGTATAGGGAGGTGTCCATTGTGAGCATATCCCACATTCAGTTAGATAATTCAGAAAATCATCAGAAAGATATTCGCCACCTCGATCGGATCGAAGCGTCTTTATTTTCTTTCCTAATTGATTTTCTACTTCATTCTTGAAGCATTTGAACTTGTCAAAAGCTTCTGATTTGTGCCTCATCAAGTAGATGTAACCATATCGAGTATGGTCATCTATGAAGCTTATGAAGTATCTGAATCCTCCTCTTGCTTGGACCGACATAGGACCTCATACATCTGAATGAATGAGTCCTAGAGTGTCTGATACACGCTCACCTTTATTGCTAAAGGGTGTCTTTGTCATTTTACCTTTTAAACATGATTCGCATGTTTCCAATGATTCAAAATCGATTGGATCTATAAGCCCATCTGAATGTAGCTTTAGCATGCGTCTCTTGTTTATATGGCCTAAACGACAATGCCACAAGTAAGTTGAATTATCTAGCTTATGTCTTTTGGTATCAATTGCAAAAGCAGGAATTTTGTTATCTAACACATAAATCCCATTTTGTGAAATTCCAGAAAAATAAAAGATCGAATCTTTATAAATATTGCAACTCTTGTCTTTTATTGAAATATGAAAACCGTCGTCAACAAGACGGCTAATAGAAATAATGTTACGAGACATCTCAGGAACGTACAAACAATTCCTTAATTCTATTACAAGCCCAGAGGGCAAAGGTAAAACATAATCTCCAATTGCGAGGGCGGCAACTCTTGCTCCATTTCCCACTCGCAAGTTTATGCTTCCTTTCTTTAGTTCCTTAGTCTGATTTAGCTCCTGCATATTCGTACAAATATGAGATCCACATCTGGTATCAAGTACCCAAGATTCAGACAGTGAAACTGTATTTATTTCAATATAAAACATACCAGATGATGAAGCACCGTTATTTTCCTTCTCGTGGAAGGTTAGGTACTCCATGCAGTTCCTCTTCCAATGCCCTAAGTCACCACAATAGTAGCACTTTCCTTTGGGCTTCTTTGGTTCCTTTCCCTTCGTTTCGGTGAGCACAGCCCCCTTGCATTTATCAAGATGGTTTGGATTGGGAGCGACCCCTTTCCTTTTTCTCGATCCTTCAATAGCAAGGGCCAGTATCTCCTCGTTTTCTTTTATAATGTGCTCGACTGACTCGAGCATATGTGCAAGCTCTATAAGAGAGGTTTGCAAGCCACTCATTTGGTAGTTCATTACGAACTGTGAGTAACTCTCGGGGAGGGACTGAAGAAGTAAGTTTTCACTTAGTTCATGGTCCATCGCATCTCCAATACTAGAAAACTTGGTGATAAGGCTGATCATCTTTGCACAATGTGCCATTACAGATGTGCCCATCTGCATCTTGCTTTTATATAACTCTTTGGTTATTTCGAAGCGCTCGCACCGAGTTTCATTCACAAATAACTCTTTGAGGTGCTTGACCATGGAATAGGCATCCATATCTGAATGTAGTTGCCTTTTAACTTCCGGTGTCAGAGATGCAAGTATGATGTCCCCCGTTTGATCATCATCAGATTTATGCTTCAAGTAAGCATAAAATTCTTGGTAGGGAGCATCATCAGTTGGGTAAGGGGGTATCGGTGTATCAAGTACATACCCTTTCCTCTCGAACTTCAAAACAATTTTGAGGTTATGAAACCAGTCGGTGAAGTTTGAACCATTCAATTTGTTATCGGTAAGGATGTAACGCAGATCGGTGTTAGTCATGATTTTAAGAGTGTGTTTAAATAAAACCTGAGAGTGAGAAAGAGTAAACGTATGTCATTCATTTGCTTTAAAGTATAACAATCTAAAATTATAGGCCTTTTAATTTATTTCAGATTGCTCCCACTATTTTGCCAAATTAATAGCCCTCCATATTAATTCGAAGAATTTCACAAATCCTTTAGTGAGCTAGGATCCTAACTCCTGAGATTTCGCCTTGAGTTTGCTCAACAAGCTAGTCTCATTTGTTAGGTAGATTCATGTAATCAATCACATCTCGAATGTGACTCCTAGGTTATTGGGTTACTAACCACATTAGTAACTAATATGCTATTCACATTAATCCCAACCATATTGCCCATTAGTTTATGACAACATGAGTTTGCTCATCCAATTATCATAATCTAATTTAAGTATTACCCCATATTCATGAAAGAATGACTTTCGATAATTCAGGTGTTACCATAAGACCCCGAGCTTGAGTTTGCTCAACAACCCAAAGGCCCCCAGTACTGCCGGCTGAATTATAATATTAGGGAGGGGCAACCGATTTTAATAACTTGCTTATTTACTTAACTTTTTAACGAGGGATTTTATTTAGGTCTCATAATCTAACTTAGTCTTGATTTGCTTTAGCATACATCAGACACACATACATTCACATATATTGGCGTTATGGACATATCATCTAAATTATTCCGTCGAGCCAGAGACGAAATAAAAGGGCAAACCTAAGGAAATACTAACTATTACATATTTCTCTTTAGGTCCTCCGTCTTCTCCATGGCACCTTGAAATTACATATTAATTTCTATACTACTATAAGAAAACTTCAATTGAATTGAAGGGAATCGGATGAGAGGAGAAATTACAATAGATAGTAGAAAGGCAGGACGCGCAGGCCCTATTTCAAAAATACCAAAAGACTAAAAGAGGGTCCAAATATGTCCATAACGCCAAACATGCATAGACTCAATTAAATAAATTTAATTGGTTGATTACATAACCGGCTTATGTAATATTTAGGTTAATCACATTAACTTGTCAAATTAACTTTCATTCAATTTTACTTCTAATCGTTTTGTATCTTTATATTAATCCTTAGATTAATATAACCATATAAAACGTCGATTATGCATGTCCCAATTATTTTGATTTCAATTCATTTAACACTTTGATTTACAACTTGGTAAAAACAAACTTTTAAATGAATTTTTCATTCGATAATCAAAACAGAAAACTATTAATTTTCGAAACATATATTTATATATACAAATTATATTCAAGCCGATTTTAACAATTAAAATCAAGTGGGATTCGGGCCAGGGCCCGAAACTGGGCTGCTGCCGCCGCGAGGCAGCAGCCGCGCGACAGCGGCTGGTCGCGCCGTGAGGCGCGACCCGAGCCGCTGTCGTATTTATTTATTTATTTTTTTTTATAAAACATATATATATATATATATATATCAGATTTTAAAACGGTTTTAAAAACGATTTTCAGAAATAGGAAAAACTACAATAGATTTCCGTTTTATCTTTTAGAATTAATAAAACTAATTTTATTAACCTAACTATAAAACTAATAGATTTTGTTATAATGATTATCAACCGAAATAATTAGGAACATACGCATAATCTATTTTAATTAACAATTAACTAAAATTTATTTATCTTTAGAATTAATTAATCAAACTATTTGTTAATTAATCCTAACCATAAATATTTATTCAATCCTATTGAAAAACTTCTAAATTTTCATATATGAAATAACGGATTTAACGATGGCTCTGATACCACTGAAGGAAATTAAGGCTAAGGTATAGCAGCGAAAATATAAATTTTTAGCCTACTTCCTTTTAACCATAGGATCCGTTAATCGTTATTTCATATAAAGAGGGATAAGAAGAAATACCTTTTGAAGAACAATCTACCGTTGTTAAAGAAGCGCCCACAATTCTTCTCCGAGTTCCCAAGCACGAAGTATAACACAGTGAGGTTAAGTTAGAATCAACCGTATGAGATGCAACCAAAATAGATTGCCTCTAATTAACCAACACAAGATCAAAGAGAAAGAAAGATAGATGAAATTAATCGATCGATGGAAGCCGTATGAATTCTTGTCCACGAACTAGGGGATGCGAATTCACTTTCTCTCTCTAATTGTATGTTTCGAAAATCACAATGAGGGGAGGGGGTTAGGCTTAGTCGAAATTCATGTAGTAGGGGGGTATATATAATAACTTGTATCTAAACCCTAGTTAGATAGGAATAGGTTACTTAATAGGAATTCAATTCGGAATAGGATTCCCAATTATTATCTTATAATACATCTAATATATCTAGGATAATAATAAATAACCTAATTGGATAATAATAGGAGTATATTAATCTAATAAAAAATCCTAACTTAATTATCTCTTAATTAATTTAATTCATAAACCTAATCAAATTAGGATTAATGGAATTAAAATAATTCCTTATTTATTATATATAAATTTCAGCCCCCCTCTATTTAAATGGGCCTTACTGGGCTCAATTGAGCTTCCATCTATTAATGACATCCATCTCTCTTTTGGCTCCAAGTCTTATGTGTGATCCATTAGGTTCTTACTACTTCTGGCCGTATGCAACTATTAAATTAATTTCTTCAAGAATTATATTTAATCCTTGCATAACGGAATGATGTACTGAGTATGTTATTGGCAAGTCTGTAATCATTCCCCCAGAGTCTGTTAAGAAGACAGGTTGATTCTGTCGCTAACCCTTCCGTATTAGTTACAGTATAATTCGATCCTTTATCAACTACATCCTTGAACTGAATCTTATGACTATGGGTGATGTCAAGTCACATATAGCGAGACGTTCATTTTACTTGTATAGGCCGAGTCAACTCAAATAGATAGGTTAAGTGAAATCTGTATTTCTTACTCTTAAGTTATCACCTTGCAAGGATTTAGAGTCGAGTCATCCACAAGCGATCCTTGGATGTATCTCCCATTAATCGGGAGTGATAAATGCTCAATCCAATGTATAACTACCCTGACATTACCTCCTGTGACACCTAACCTCTGCAGTTCACACCCCAGAGTCATCTCTGTTAAGGATCGTGGGACCGCAGGATCAAAGTCTCACATTCAGTAATTCAGGATGACCAATTAACATTCCTTTGAGTCTGAGGATTAGTTATACCTATTAATACCAATGAGATGAACAGGTGACAAGGATGAATCTACCCATCCTGTTATCTCAAATCGGATCCCCAATCCTAATGAACGACGTTTCATCGGATCTATGTAACTGTCCAGATATCTATATATATGAAGCTTGTGAGATCAGCTTTCTGTCGGACAGAAGACATTGTTACATACAAGTCTCAACAGTGATATATCAATCCTAAACATATCACTTGACTTGGGGTGGTTTTAAGTTTATTAGTTTATTATAAAGTTTTGTCTCACTTCATGCTTGTATGAACACTTTATAATCACTTTAAACAAACTTACGGATTTCCTTTTATTAGACTTTATTTAGTGCTTAAAAGGGATTGCCTTTACATATAGTTATAAAACATATATCTCATTAAAACAAATGATATAAAGAACAATTCATTTATATTAAGTTTGTATCCTGCAACAATTGTCTATAGGACACTAAACCCCAACACAATTGTCCTTAATCAACTTGCTTGAAGTGTTTTTCGAATTAAAATAGTCTTGGTCCGAAAGAGTTTGCCAAACCGCATCATTATCAAAATCCTTAGGCTTATCATAAAAATCAGAAGTAGGGAAACCAAACATATTGCCCATTGCTTCATAGTCAATGGTGTAAGGGATACCATTATTCCTAAAAGAAATTGAAGTTGTCTTCTTGTTCATGGTCAAAGTGACAAAAAATTCCACTACATATTCATTAATACGCGGGAAACGCATATTAACGAATTCTTGCCAACCCAAAGCTTCAATAAAGGCATCAATTCGAGTAGAGAAATTTAATGCTCTTACCAAATGGAAGTCTAAGAAGTGCATATCCACAAATTGGCGGTCGGCTTGAGAAAAATGTTTGAAACGAGCGGCTTCTTCCCCCGAATAGATGTCAAAATAAGCTCCGCATTGAACCCGAAGGCGATTAGCGGGCTTGTTACCAACACGCTTAGTTCTAACCATGGTGATGGTTTTTTGTGTTTTTAGGGTGTGAGAAGAAGAAGAAGAAGAAGAAGAATTTGAGAGAAAAAGTAAAGCTTGAAGATGAGGTTGGGGTTTTGAATTGGAAGTGATTGAAAGAGAAAAGAGGATAGAAATTGGAGTGAATAAATTGGGAAGAGTAAAAGTAGATTTTTGGGGAAGAGTTTAGAGTAAGGGATTGAGTAAAAATAGAGGTGATGTGAGGTTTGTGTAAGAGGTAGGTTTATATAGGGTTGTATAGGTAGGTGAATAGGTAGAATAGGAATAGGAATAGGTAAAATTTGGTGGCAAAATCGGATTGAAAAGGGCAATTTATACGCGTGTCGCGATCGTGAATGGCAAAGCCGCGGCCGCGGCACGCGATGTTCAGGCAATTTTCGCCCTGAAATTCTGCCAAAGTTGCTGCTCATACCGAGAATTAATAAATTCTCGGTAGAGAATTGGTAAAAATGGCCTATTTTGGTGCATTTTGACATGGTTTGTGCAATTTTGTTGAGGAAATGGTTCCTGAACTTAATATTTAGTGTTCCTGCACTTAAAACTTAAATAAATGTCATTAATTCCAAGGAAAATCAAAGGTTGAAACTTAATAAATTGAATTAAAGTATAATAAATTGATTATGAAGAATTAATGAAACTTAAATGTTCATTTATGCATTTAAGTTAAGAGAACCATATTAAATGCATAATAAGTGCATGGTAAAACATATTTAATACATGAATTGAATTGATTAAATGAAAACCTAATGCATTGAAAAGAAATTGAGTTATAAATAAAATGTAGATATACGTGTGGAAAAATAGAAAACCATATTAGTTCAAGTGAATCCTTTTTATCTTAATTTGAGTAAGAAAAATTAGAAATTACTCATATGAAATATGCTAAGTATAGATAATGGATCAAATGGATAAAAATTAAGAATTGAATGAAATAAGATCTTTATTATTTTAACATATGTACATGTAATGAAAACAAACTAATAATAGTACCCTTTGAACCGAGAATTATTCCACAGATTATATTGCCGAACCCAATCTTCTTATCTTTGGATCGAGAAGCGGCGACAAGACCTTCCATCAGAATTTTGGAAGAATCCACTGCATTTCCCTGGAATATATCTCCAAGAACATACAAATTTGTGTCACGGACCACACTACTGAATGTGCGCCCGAATAAACTGTGACACAGAAATTTGTGTAAATACAGCATGGAGTTGGAGCGAAAAGAGTGATTATAGGCGAGTTTTGAATTGAATCGCCAGAATCCAGTGAGCATTCTCCAAATGTCTGAGGATGTCATGTCTCGTCCAGGATGACGTTTGATTGTATCCCTCGGGGGAAAACCAAACCAAGCATGCAACTCAGGATAGCCGAAAGTGAAGATTTCGCCTTCTCGACGAAAATTGAGACGTATTCGTCGTTTATTAGTAAAACGCACGGTACAGAAGAATTCGAGTATCCAGTCGCCTATTATTGAAAATCGCATTTGGGCGAATTTTGTCCACCCTAGGCGCTCCATATAGCGGCTCATGTCATCAGAAATGCCTAATTGGCTATTAAGAAATTCATCCATATACAACATTCCGGTGAAGAATTTGTAACGGTGATTCCAATAACGCCTACCTTCATCGTGACTGAAGATAGGAAAAGGCGCCCCATATCGCTTGGATAAGTCTGGGCGTTTGTTGATTGAGGCAGTATTGTGCCTAGATGGTTTGTTCTTAGTAGGCATGGTGCAAAGTTTGTGTTACTTTAGTAAAGAACAGTGTTTGCGAAGAAAATCAGAGTTCTGACAAAGATGAAAAAGAATTGTAACAGAACTTGAATCCTCTAGGATTAATTTATAAGAGTTTAAATGAAAAGAGGTATCGTTTTATTATGAAAAGGTATAAATTGCACCTTTCGGAAATGAAAAAACTTAATGTTTCGTTTGCCAAGAGGTTCGTCGAAAGGGTTAGAGTGTTGCAGACCTGATAGTGCAGGAAACACGCGTGTCGCGACCGCGAATGGCAAAGCCGCGGTCGTGACACGTTGATTTCCTTGCGGAAATCAGGCGTCTAAGCTACCTCCCGATTCACGGTAGAGAATTTAAAATTCTCGGTATGAACAGAGAAATCCTAACCTATTTGGACTGTTCTAAAAAAAAGGATTCTCGGCAGGGAATTCTAAATTCGCGGCAGAGAATTGCCTGAAACTTCAAATTCATCTTAATTTCCTAAAAATTAAATCTAAAATCATGAAATAGAAATATTTTATGCATTTAAATCATAACAAAAAGTCATCTAATCATAAAAATGGCATTTTGGAAAAAATAAAATAAAATAAATGAACAAAAAAATATAAAAACAATAAAACAAAATAAACTGTGTAAGAAAAACTGAGTAATTTATACGTCAGACAATCTTGTTACGAACTCAATTCCTAGTTAGGAAATATTTTCGTAATAGATTTTACATCGATTACAATTAACTTTGAATCGAACTCCGGTAGGACCTTCCAGTTCTAAAGAACCATAATCGAATGTTTTGACGACTAAATATGGTCCTATCCATCTGGACTTAAGTTTTTCTGGAAATAAACGAAGTCGTGAATTAAATAACAGCACTTTATCCCCAACATTAAAGTGTTTAACTTTAATTTTGGCATCGTGCCATTTTTTCACTTTTTCTTTATAAATCTTTGCATTTTCGTAAGATAGATGACGTAACTCATCTAACTCATTCAAATTGAGCAAACGTTTCTTACTTGCTTGTCGTAAATCAAAGTTTAGCTCTCTAATAGCCCAATAGGCTTTGTGTTCTAATTCGACTGGCAAATGACATGCCTTCCCATACACTAAGCGGTACGGAGTCATTCCTATTGGTGTTTTAAATGCAGTACGGTATGCCCATAGCGCATTATTGAGTTTAGAAGACCAATCTTTTCTAGAAGATGAAACTGTTTTTTCGAGAATCCATTTGAGTTCTCTGTTTGATATCTCCGCCTGACCATTTGACTGAGGATGGTACGGCGTTGATACGTGGTGGCGTACTCCATATTTTTTCATAAGCGTTTCAAAACTCTTGTTTATAAAATGAGTACCGCCATCACTAACGATAACTCTTGGACAACCAAATCTACAGAATATATCGTCAAGAAAATTAACGACAACTTTAGAATCGTTCGTCGGGGTTGCAATTGCTTCAACCCACTTCGAAACATAATCGACGGCAACTAATATGTAAGTTTTACCATTGGAAGGGGGAAAAGGTCCCATGAAATCTATTCCCCACATATCGAAGACTTCAACTTCTAATATGGTTGTGAGGGGCATCTCATCTTTCCTTCATAGATTTCCTGTTCTTTGGCACTTATCACAACGAGTAATAAATGAACGGACGTCCTTAAACATCGTAGGCCAAAAGAAACCGCTTTCAAATATTCTAGCAGCTGTCTTGTTAACTCCATTATGTCCTCCATAAGAACTAGAATGGCATTCCGACATTATGGATTCGTATTCATTTTCACCAACGCATCTCCTAATTATCCCGTCACCACAAGTCTTGAAAAAAAAGGGATCTTCCCAAAAATATTGTTTAATATCGAAGAAAATTTTCTTCTTTTGTTGGAAATCTAATCCTTCCGGAACAATATTGGCTGCAAGATAATTAGCAATATCTGCATACCATGGTGACATGACACTTTTTATTTGATAGAGGTGTTCATCAGGGAAATCATCTCGTATACCGGTAGTTTCACCTATAGGACCGTTTTCATCTTCAAGTCTCGATAGATGATCGGCGACAAGGTTTTCAACTCCCTTTTTGTCTTTTATTTCTATATCAAATTCTTGCAACAATAAAACCCATCTAATTAGACGTGGTCTTGCATCCTTCTTAGCAAATAAATATCTTAATGCTGCATGATCAGTATAAATAATAACTTTTGAACCTAATAAATATGACCTAAACTTGTCACATGCAAAAACTACGGCTAACATTTCTTTCTCAGTTGTGGTGTAGTTTAATTGTGCACCAGACAGTGTGTGACTTGCATAATAAATGATATGAAGTTTCTTATCTTTCCTTTGACCTAAAACACATCCGACAGCTAAATCACTTGCATCACACATAATTTCAAATGGTAGATCCCAATCGGGTTTAGCAATAACAGGTGCACTGACTAAAGCTGTTTTCAATGTTTCGAACGCTTTAACGCATTCTTCATTAAAATCAAAGGTTGAATATTTCATGAGTAAATTAGTAAGTGGTTTGGAAATTACAGAAATTTTTTTAATAAATCTTCTGTAAAAACCAGCATGTCCTAAGAATGATCTTACTCCCTTAACAGTAGTTGGAGGGGGTAATTTCTCTATTACTGAGGTTTTTGCTCTATCTACTTCTAATCCTTTTTCAGATATTTTGTGACCTAAAACAATTCCTTCGTCAACCATGAAATGACATTTTTCCCAGTTTAATACCAAATTTGTTTCTTCACACCTAGACAAAATTTTATCCAAATTTTCTAGGCACGAATCAAAAGAATCTCCATAAACTGAAAAATCGTCCATAAAAACTTCCATGATATCTTCAATGAAATCATTAAAAATTGCAGTCATACAACGTTGAAATGTTGCAGGTGCGTTACATAGACCAAAAGGCATTCTTCTATATGCAAATGTTCCGTAAGGACATGTGAAGGTTGTTTTATCTTGGTTATCCGGGTAAATGTATATTTGAAAGAATCCAGAATAACCATCAAGAAAACAGTAGAAAGCATGACCAGCTATCCTTTCGATCATTTGATCAATGAAAAGAAGAGGAAAATGATCTTTCCTAGTTGCTTTATTTAAATTTCTATAATCTATACAAACCCTCCAACCAGTGGTGGTTTGCGTAGGTATTAATTCACCTTCTTCATTCCTTACAACTGTTATGCCTCCCTTTTTAGGTACACAATGGATTGGACTAACCCATTCACTATCCGAGATAGGGTAGATGATTCCATTGTCCAGAAGTTTAGTAATTTCATTTTTTACTACTTCTTTCATGTTCGGATTTAGGCGTCTTTGCCTATCCGCTTTAGGTGGCTTATCTTCTTCTAAATGAATTCTATGCATTACAATACTTGGATTAATACCTTTTAAGTCTGAAATTTGCCAACCCATACTTCCTATCCTATTTCTAACAACTTCTTTCAATTTCTCTTCTTGGACTTGTGTTAATTTGTTAAAGATAATAATAGGTAGAGAATCGCCTTCGCCTAAGAAAGCGTACCTCAAATGACTTGGTAATTCTTTAAGTTCTAATTTAGGTGGAACTACAATTGAAGGCGGAACTGGTCCATCTTCTCGAATCAAAGGTTCTGGGTCCTTATCTTCTAGTTCCTCACTCATTATAGGTTATATTATTTCTTCTTTTTGAACAATGTCATTTACACATTCTTCAATTAAATCAAGTTTCATACAAGTGAAATCTTCCATAGGATATTTCATCGCTTGGTTCATATCAAACTCAATCTTATCATCTCCTATTCGTAAAACTACTTTCCCTTCCGACACATCAACTAGAGCACGTCCCGTGTTCATGAACGGTCTACCAAAGATTAGCGGACAATTTACATCATAAGCAAAATCTAAAATAACGAAATCGGTAGGAAAAATAAATTTGTCAACTTTAACTAAAACATCCTCAATTATACCGTATGGTCTTTTAGTGGTTTGATCCGCTAATTGTAAAACCATATTGGTACGTTTGATGTCTTCTTCTAAGCCTAACTTATTAAAAATAGATAATGGCATCAAGTTAATGCTTGCTCCTAAATCACAAAGACAACTTGGGAATTCTATATCGCCCAATTTACATGGAATGGTAAAACATCCGGGATCTTTGAGTTTTGTGGGTAAATTTCTTGACACAATCGAACTGCAATCTTCAGTTAGCGAAATGGATGAAATTCCTTCCCAACTGATTTTCTTTGAAATTAAATCTTTGAGGAATTTACCATAATTGGGAATTTGCGTAATCGCATCCATAAACGTTAAATTAATATGCAAATTCTTAAGTTTGTCTAAAAATGTTAAAAGTTGTTTGTCATAGTCCTTGTTGCGGACTTTGTGTGGAAAAGGTGGTTTGGGTACAAAAGTTTTTGTACTAGAGTCAATTGGTGCATCTTTTTGTTTTAATGTATCCTCTTTGGGCTTCGATACATCAGTTCCAGGTAAAGTCGAATTTCCGGGCATTTCCGGGCCTAAGTAGTTTTTCCCTGAACGAAGAGTGATAGCCTTAACATGCTCTTTCGGATTTTCTTCCGTATGGCTTGGAAGACTTCCCTCTTTGCGGGATGGAATTGATTTAGCGAGTTATCCAATTTGAATCTCCAAATTATGGATGCTAGATGATTGGTTTTTAATAAGCTGATCGAATTTATTCTCGATCCGTTTAAAACCATCGTCGTGATTACTTATTTTTCCGCTCATAGCATCAATGAATTTGTCGATTTTAGAAGATAAAGTGCTAATCGTGTCTCTGGATTGATTTTGATAATTGGTAGTACGATTTTGATTAGCATTAGCATTATTATTATCCCTCCAGTTAAAGTTAGGATGATTTCTCCATCCAGGATTATATGTATTGGAATAAGGGTTATTATTTTGGTTTTGCCCTTGGACAAAATTTACATGTTCAATTTCACTCATACCTTCGTAATCCACATCTGTTTGGATTGGCTTACCATTAGAATCACACGGTGCCATAAACCTATCAATTTTGTGCGATAAGGCAGAAAATTGGGCTTGCAACATCGCTACTGGATCAAGGTTCACTATACCTTTAACTGATGAAGTAGTTGAGGATGATGGTTTTGCTGATGGTACGTGTCCACGTTCCGCGGGCCACATACAGCTGTTGATTGCCATTTCCTCCAAAAGTCTCTTGCTTGGGCAGATGTTTTCTTCATGAATAACCCTCCAGACATAGCGTCCAATGAACCTCTAGTTGTAGGATCTAGTCCATTATAAAATGTTTGCATTAAAAGTTCAGCGGGCAATTGGTGGTGTGGGCATAAACGTTGAAGTTCTTTAAAACGTTCCCAAGCCTCATAAAGAGTTTCACTATCATTTTGAGAAAAAGATGTTAACTCTTTAATGACTCTTGCGGTTTTTGCTAAAGGAAATTTTTTTGATAAAAATGCTTGGGCTAATTGCTCCCAAGTCTCAATTGATGCGGCTGGCATAGATGTTAACCATTCTTTGGCTCGATCCTTCAAAGTAAAAGGAAAAAGGCGAAGTTTGATTGCTTCTGCAGTTACATCAGTAATTTTAAAAGTGTCACAAATTTCTAAGAAATTTGTCAAATGGGTATTAGGATTTTCGTTAGGTAACCCGTAAAACGTTACATTATTTTGCAACATATTAAGCAACGCAGGCTTAATTTTAAATTGGTTTGCATTAATTTGGGGTCTAACTATACTGTTTGTTACACCGGCCACTCCTGGCCTAGCGTAATCCATAAGTGTGGCCATAACTTCTGGCTCGGTAATTTTAGTTTTTATTGGGGTTTTGTTTTTCTTTTTCTTTTCTTTCTTATTCTTTTTAAGGGTTCTTTCAATTTCTGGGTCAATAGGATCTGGTGACGTGCCCGAACTTCGAGAACTGCGCATGAACTTGAAATTTCGCACGAACCGAAACTACCTACAAAACAGAATTTGAAAAATAAATATGTTAATAATTAAAAATAAATAAAATGTAAAAGTTTGAATAAGTATGAATAAACCTAGATTCGTAATAAAACACGAAAAATTTAAAATTTTGTCAAAAATTTTGGCATTCCCCGGCAACGGCGCCAAAAACTTGTTGAGCGATTTCCGCAAGTGCACGGTATACGCTTGTAGTAATAAAAGATATCGATCCCACAGGGAACGTTTTTTAACAAAACTTATTATGAATCGGTTAAATTTACTTTTAGGTTTATAATATGGGAAAATCGTTTTAAATCGGTTTAGGTTTTGAAATTGCTAGAATAAGAATTAGATTAGAGTATGAAGATGTTAGAAAATATCTGATTTAAGAATGAATTTGCAAAACAGGAACGTTTTAGTACTTTAGAAAAGTAAACAAGTATATTTGTTTGCATTAAGCAAAGAAAACAACTTTAAACTTTGTACGAATTATAAAGATGAAATAAATGACGGAACCTCTAATTAATAGGCTTTGAACGCGACAAAACCCTTATCCGGGATAATTGCCCTTAACCAAATTAAAACTCTACCGAGATAATAATTTGCCTAAGTGTTCAACAAATTTTCCTTATAAAGATTTTGAATTAAACTACGTTTTAATGAAAACACCAGCAGTCACTTTAGTGGATTGGTTACCATAAGTGCTGCATAAAAATCTATCGAATAGAACGGACTTTATTAGATGAAATATAAATTGATACAAGTTTACAGAGAATATGGAGCATTGAATTCTTCGACGGCGTGCAAGTGAACGGGTTGTCAATCCTTTCCTTGGGTTTCGTTAGAGTTTGTCAGGCTCAGGGGCGAATCCTCTACTCAATCTTCTCGTTGAATCTTCGTAATAGAGACTGGGTCAGTCCACTACCAAAATGTAAACTAAATTGGAACAATGTCTAAACGCTACTGAATTTGTTATTATTTTGTAAACAATGTGTGTACATCATATTGCTTTTGAACAAAATCGAAATCTAACTTCTGAATCACTTGATTCAGAATTTCTGCATAAATTCTACACTAATCTCTTTCTTCTACACATATAACATTATATTTCAACTCTCCATCAACTCTTTATTTATAGATGTTGAAGAGTCTTGATTGAAGTGTCGTGTCCGTTGTGAAGGATCGTGTCCGCTGTGAAAGGACGTCTTTATCCACCCGAACGATCGCATTTCGTCGAAAACGAAAGTGTGTAACTAGGCCTCTAAAATCTCCTGCTCGTACCGAGAATATTAAATTCTCTACCGAGAATGGGGGAGCATCAATTGTACTTCAGACGAAGGGAAGGAGAGGCTGAGGGACGCGTGTCGCGACCGTGAATAGTGGGGGCTGCGGTCGCGGCACGGAGCATTTTTCACTTCTTCACTCTCGTTCGTGTCCTCGACTTGGCGTTATTAATTTTCGTCGTCTTCGACTCCTTTTGTAGGGCTTTTCTTCTATTTTTGAGCTCTTTTTACTCCTATTTGGATTTTACCAAATATTTATGTACCTTGCATGAAAGAAACATATTCGAGAGTAAAAGCTTTCTAAATGGTTATAATTATCATAAATTCGTAGCAATATTGATGTAATTATTGATGATATTTTAGGTATATTTTGGGCTTAACAAAGGCGCAGGAAGCTGTCTAGAAGACTTTGCCGTAAATGTCGAAACATTCTATTTATCTGACGAAAAGCTGCTGAGCACTGCCGTAGAAGAAGATGCAAGAATCTCATTGGCCAACAACACTGAGCACGTCCTGAGTGACAACAATAGGAAGCCGTTAGCCTCCAACGGTTATTTCGAAATTCGAAATTACCGGTGCTTGAAGTGTCACTATATAAAGGCCTCTCAATTGCTTCATTCGATGCAGATCTTCAATTAGTCGAAACGCTGACCAAATTCATACTTGAAGTTCTGTGAGAAAAGCAAAGCAAAATCTTACACCAATTTCCAATCATTGTGTAAAAGTCTAAAGTGATTTCAATCATCTAAAGTGTCTTAGCAATTGTTGTTTAGGACAAACACTTTATCATTTCTAGAAGAATAGAAAGGAGAGGCTGAGTACTCGGTTATAGTACTCAGCGGTAGTTATAGGAGTGAGTAGAGGTATAGAGGAAGGTACTCTTGTATACTCAGCTTCTATTGTAAAAGGTTTCGTGCTCTACCTTTAAAAAGCTCAGTAGAGAATTCAAAAAGCTCGGAACGCATTCCGGGGACTGGACGTAGGCGGAGAGGCCGAACCAGGATATGTCTGCTGAGTAACATATTTCTAACCCTTAAACTCCTTTATATATTGCTTGCTATAAAACTGACTAAGTAATGAACTCACGCTGAGTTGAGTGCACTAAGAAGCTGAGTTCAGGAATAGACTCTAAGTGCTATCTCTTGACTCAAGGAAAGAAACAGACTTAGTCACAAGTTGACTAAGCTTGTGTCTTAAAACTACTTAGCGCCGCTGTGTAAACCTTTTCTTAAGAAAAGAAGTCAGCCTTAACGGACAAAATTTTAAATAGTTCCTATCCCCCCCCTTGGAACTAACCTTGTCACGTTATAAGGGACCAACAAGTGGTATTAGAGCTTAAAAGCTCACTGAGCAAGATATAACTATCTTGAGCTGATCCCCACAATGGTTGAGAACAACACTCGTTTCCTCCCAGGAAATCAGACAACTCAGATTTTACCTGAGGGACTGTCCATTACTCAGCCTCCTCTGTTATTCGGGTCTAACTATACCTTTTGGAAGAACAGAATGAAAAATTTCATTCAGGTAACAAATATGAGTGCATGGCTTTCTATAGTCCAAGGCCCATTTGTTCCTGTTGAAACTATTGATGGCCAAACGGTTGTTAAAGCTGAAACTAAGTGGACAGAAGATGATCTCAAGAAGCTACAAAATCATGCTTCGGCTATAAACATGCTTCACTGTGCATTAGATGCTGCAGAGTACAATAAGATTTCAGGTTGTGAGTCAGCGCATGAGATCTGGAAGAAACTAGAGGTCACCTACGAAGGAACCAACAAAGTTAAGGAGTCCAAGGTGAACCATGACCAAGAATTGCTATAAATAGGAGTTTTTACATTATGGGTGAGGTGTGGAAAACAAGAGAGTGGGTGAGCAAAAATAATAATGAGAGTGTATGTATGATTATATTAATAAAAATAATCACTTTTTATTGTTAAGATTTAAGTGTGTTATTCCTCCACTTTATTTAACAAGTGGTATCAGAGCAGGGACCGGTACGTGGTCGAATACAAGTAAGCGGTCAAGGATCGGGAGTCTGTTAAAATAATAAACTTAATTTTATTATTAAATTATATATATAAAAAATAATAATAAATAATATAAAAAGAAGAAGACAAGAAATAAATGTTGGCATGCCATAGGTAGACTTTCAAGTAATGTTTTTGTCCATAAACCTAAAAGAAGTAAAAAAATAAGTAGTTGGAGAATGGATTTTGATTTGTGGATGTAAATTTGACAAAATTATGGTTGTGATTAGTTTTTGTGATATGTGGAAATGGATATGCCTATAAATTAAACTTTATGTAATCAGCCAAAGAAAGATGATGGAGAGTTGGCCAAAATGTTGTCTACATAACTTATCTAAAGGAAAGCTCAAATTCTCTTCAACTAAAGGAGGGATTGTTTGTTCATTTCCTTATTATCAAGACTTTCCCAAATTCTAGGAACATAAATATCATTAAAATGATGAATTGTTTATTCTTCACCAACATCGGGATTTTCAGTTGACATATTATGCACCTCATTTACCTCACTCAAATCATTAGCATTATGGGTACTAACATCATTTTCATTTTCAACCAAATTATCGATTGAATGGTCCACATTAGTTGTACCTTCCTCACTATGATTTTCATTAGAATCTTTCTTTTTAATTATAAATTTATCAATAGCTCTTTGTTGTGATTTTATTAAAACATCTAAGGGGGCGTTTGGTTCACACAGGGGTAAATGAATGGAATCAAGAAAGGGAAACAAAGAGACATGAATGGAATGACCCTGAATTCACTTCTCTGTTTGTTTCAGTTCGACAAAGGGAATGATATACCCAGAATTCCCTTTGTGGCTGTTTTGTTCAAATGAGGTAATAAACTAGAGTTGTGTTTTTAACAATAATTTCTATACATACATGTGTCTATATTAATAAATTAATCATATGTAAATATCAGAATGAAAACCAATTTATTCAACCATTAAAATCAAAAGAATGATGAAACTGAAAAAATTGAAATAAAAT
Organism: Euphorbia lathyris; assembly: GCF_963576675.1. NCBI lineage: Eukaryota > Viridiplantae > Streptophyta > Magnoliopsida > Malpighiales > Euphorbiaceae > Euphorbia > Euphorbia lathyris. The sequence goes on from NC_088910.1 coordinate 98,382,506, forward strand.
AAATCAAAGAAAATGCATAAATATTCTATTTTAAAAAGAAAATAATTATTTTAAAATAATTAAAAATAAATACCAAAACCGAATAAAATGATAAAAGAAAAATATTTGTCAAAATTATTTTTCAGGATAAAAAAGTAAAAACAAATAAGTATAAGGATCAAAAGTGAGATTAGTCTAGGGATAAAAAATATAAATAAATAAATATAAGGATCAAAATAAAAATCAAAAAGTAAAAATTAGTCAAAAATATTTTTTCAGAATAAATAAATAAATAATATATAAGTATAAGGATCAAAAGTGAAATTAATCCAATGATTAAAAAAGTATAAATAAATAAATATATGGACCAAAATAAAAATTAAAAATAAAATAGAGACTAAAATAAAATTTTATAAGGAGAGATAGAAGGGAAAGGGAATGGAAAACCTTAAGGGGTTGGGGGAATGAGATTAGAGAAGTTAGGGCTAAACCAAAACTAAAAGAGTGTAAAGGAAATGATTGAATTGATAAAACAAACACCAATAAAAGGAATGAAACTTTCTATCTCCCTTACCCTTTCCTGAAACCCCCCAAACAAACAACCCCTAACTGTTTTCTTTTATTTCTTTTTTCACTTCCAGACAAATGCTTTTTAGAAACATCTTATGATTTAAAAATAACAACAATTCAAATAAAATATAAAAAGAAGATGGGGCGAAAGAAAATCAAATTAACTTACCACCAAAGACAAATCAAAGGTAAAGAAGCAGCAAAATCGAAAGACAGGCAGGCAGCAGCAAAATCGTAAGGTAAAATCGATGCCCAGTCCAGCAAAGAGGAGTCAACGATTAGAAGAAGAAGATTTGGAGAAGAAGAATCTGAATCCCTAATTAATCGCAATGCATGCAGTATCTCCTTCTCCTCTTAACATATACATAGGTCCGTATTTAGAATTTTTTTATTTTTTATTTAAAATATATATACTAAAGAAAAAATATTTTTTTGGAGCCCCTTAAATTTATGGGCCCTAGACATGTGTCCCAAAATTCAAGGCCCAGGGCCGACCCTACCAAATATAAGGGATAAAAGTTAATTAGTTCATTCACATTTGCAACAATAAGGGCAAACAAAATATGTTTAAATTTAGAGAGATGATAAAACTTAATCATAAGACTTCGATTATTTTGTTTTCAGAGAGAGAATGGTTTTAGTAGAGAGAGTTAAGAAGTAGATATTTTTTAAGAGTACAAATATATTTTCATATATGAAGTTGGGTGATGGTATTTGAATGTAGTTGAGAGTAAGTGTAATTAGGTAATCTTGTTTGTTTTGTTGGGCTTATGGAGACTAATATATATAGGCCCAACTGAAGCGATGGGCCCAACTGCAGCGATCCAACTGCAACTATACCCCTGGGAAATTCGGAAAGGTCTATCTTGCTGATCATGAGCCTTTGGAGATTGTAGAGAAGGGAGATGTTTCGATCAAATCTCCGAATGGATCTGTGATAAAGCTGTATGGAGTAAAGCATGTTCCTGGCCTAAAGAGAAATCCGTTGTCAATTGGGCAAATGGACGATGAAGGTTATTATGTAATCTTTGCAGGTGGTGCTTGGAAAATGACCAAAGGAGCCATGGTGGTTGCCCGTGGTGAGAAGGTTGGATCGTTGTACTTAACAGACAACGTTTTCAATAGCATTGATGTCGTGAGGGAGAATGTCAATGCAGATTTGTAGCACTGTCGTCTTGGTCACATGAGTGAAAAGGGGATGAAAGTGCTGTGTTCAAAGGGTCGGTTGCCGGGTCTGAAATCTGCTGATCTTGGGCTGTGTGAGGATTGCATCTTTAGGAAGAAGAAAAGAGTCAGTTTCTCTAAGGATGGCAGAACTTTGAAGAAAGAGAAGTTGGAGTTAGTTCACAGCGATCTATGGGGTCCTGCACCTGTGAAATCTCTTGGTGGAGCTTTGTATTACATGACCCTCATTAATGACTCCACTAGGAAAGTGTGGATCTATTTTGTGAGAAAGAAATATGATGCTTTTGATTCCTTTCGAAAATGGAAGGCCCTAGTTGAGAATGAGACAGGTTTGAAGGTAAAGTGCTTGAGGTCTGACAATGGTGGAGAGTATGAGCTTAGGGAATTCAAGGAATTATGTGCTGAGAATGGAATTCGCATGGAGAAGACTCTGAAAGGAACTCCTCAGGAGAACGGAGTTGCAGAATGAATGAACAGAACTCTGTGTGAGCGTGCTAGAAGCATGAGGCTGAAGTGCGGACTTCCGAAGACGTTCTGGCAGAAGCAGTTAACACTGCAGCATTCTTGATCAACAGAGGGCCATCGAGTCCCTTGGAGAGTGGCATTCCTGAAGAGGCTTGGAGTGGCAAACAGGTAAATCTATCATTTCTACGAGTATTTGGATGTGATTTATATGTTCATATTGCTCCCCTTGAGAGAAGTAAGTTAGATACGAAGTCTGTTAAGTGCACATTTATTGGATACGGTGGTGATGATTTCGGATATCGGTTCTGGGATAGTCAGAACAGGAAGATTATTCGCAGTCGGGACGTTGTTTTCAATGAGTAGATGATGTACAAGGATAGTCTGGGAGCATCTAATACTGCTGATTCAGAACCAGAGATCGTGGAGCTAGACATCACGAATTCTGGTGGGAGTAAGGAGGCAGTTGTTGAGGAGGTAGTTGTTGAGGAGGAAGAAGAACCCCAAACTCCAGCAATTACACTACGCAGATCCACTAGAGAGCGTAGAGCACCTGACAAGTACACGCCTTCAAACAACTACATGCTGCTGACAGATAGTGGTGAGCTAGAAAGCTACTTGGAGGCATCTCGTGGAGAGGATGCAAGCAAGTGGAGGCTTGCAATAGATGATGAGATGGATTCCTTGATGACCAATGGCACATGGGAACTTGTTGAGCTTCCAAACAGTAAGAAGGCTCTACAGAACAGGTGGATTTTCAGAATCAAAGAAGAGGCTGATGGTAGTAAGCGCTACAAGGCAAGGTTGGTCATGAAAGGCTTTCAGTAGAGGTACGACATAGATTATACTGACGTTTTTACTCCAGTGGTGAAGATGACTACTATTCGTTTAGTGTTGAGTATGGCAGCTGCAGAAGATTTGGAGCTGCAGCAAATGGATGTAAAAACGGCATTTCTTTATGGGGACTTAGATGAAGACATCTATATGAAGCAACCTCAGGGCTATGAGTCTGATAACGCTGAACTGGTGTGCAAGTTGAACAAGAGCTTGTATGGTTTGAAACAAGCTCCAAGACAGTGGTACAAGAAATTTGACGGATTCATGCACGAAATTGAGTTCGTGAGGAGTGAAGCTGATCATTGTTGTTACTTCAGGAAATTGAATGAAGGCTACATAATTTTACTGTTATATGTTGATGATATGCTGATTGCAGGGTCGAGTGCTCGAGAAGTGAGAAAACTGAAGAAGCTGTTATCTGAGCGGTTTGCTATGAAAGATCTCGGAGAAGCTAAGCAGATTCTGGGCATGAGGATTGAAAGAGATAGGAAGGCTGGAAAGTTGTATCTCTCACAAGCTGAGTATATCAAGAAGGTATTGATTAGATTCGGCATGCAAGATGCCAAGCCAGTTACGGTTCCTTTGGGTAGCCATTTCAAGCTATCTAAACATGACTCACCCAAGAGCAGAGAAGAGCGAGTCCAGATGGAGAGAACTCCGTATGCCTCAGCAATTGGCAGCTTGATGTATGCAATGGTGTGCACAAGGCCGGATATTGCACATGATGTGGGAGTTGTTAGTCGTTTCATGGGAGACCCTGGTAAGAAGCATTGGGAAGCAGTAAAGTGGATTTTGAGATACCTGAAGGGAACCACTGAAAAGGCCTTATGTTTTGAGGGCAAGAAAGTTATGTTGACAGAATATGTGGATGCAGATTTGGCATCTAGTGACCTTGACAAAAGAAGAAGTACAACCGGATATATCTTCACATTGGGTGGTACTGCTGTCTCTTGGGCTTCAAAGCTGCAGAAGGTGGTGGCTTTGTCTACTGCAGAAGCTGAGTACGTTATAGTGACTGAGGCTAGTAAGGAGATGGTATGGTTGCAGAATTTCTTGCGTGAGTTGGGAAAGGAGCAGAAGGATCCTATTCTGTACAACGACAGTCAGAGTGCCATTCATTTGGCAAAGAATCCCGCCTTTCACTCAAGAACAAAGCACATAGAGTTGAAGTATCACTACATACGACATCTCTTGGACAGGAAGATATTGCAGTTGATGAAGATTCCAGGCACAGAGAATCCTGCAGACATGTTGACTAAGGTTGTAACCTTAGAGAAGCTGAAGCTATGTATGGCTTCAGCTGGCCTTGGTAATTAAGTTAAAGGCATGGCACTACCATCAGAGGACGGATTTAGTCTCCAGGTGGGAGATTGTTGGGCTTATGGAGACTAATATATATAGGCCCAACTGAAGCGATGGGCCCAACTGCAGCGATCCAACTCGCTGCTGAGTTGGACGGGGGTACGGGGGCGGTAGCCCCTGTTGGGCGATTAGGGTTTCAGGAGTATAAATGTAACCTCTTTCTCTGTAATCCGTATCTCATTCATTATAGTAAATATCCTGGCTTGGTAGTGCCCCCAGACGTAGTCATTCATATTGAGTGGCGAACTGGGTAAACAATTCTTGTGTGTTTGCTTATTTTTCATTTATCGTAATTTCAATTATTCCTAACATGTTTTTAGGTGTAATTAAAAAGCATAATAAGTGAGCGTAGATGTGGATGAATTTTGGACAATTTTCCATACACCCCAAATTAGAGTGGAAACATGGTAGATAATTTTTTCTTTAAAAAATTACCCTTTCACTTTTATTTTATTTATATAAATGAGAGGCTATAAAAGTAATTTTATTTATAATTACATTATTAAACCATTATTTACCTTTGTTAACAAATAAAATAAACTTAATTTAGAAATTAAAAAATAAATTATTACTAAAGTCCATGATTGCTCTGTACATGAGTAGAAAAAGAATTAAAGTCTACCCATGTTTTGGGTACAAAAGTCTTTATTGTTTAGTTAAGTCTTTATTGTTTAGCTAAGTCAATGTATGGTAGATTTTTTTTTAATTAATTTGGGCTACATGTTTTGATGGAACTCTTATATATAGAGTCCCAATGTTATGTATTTTGTGAGTGAGTAGAGAGAAGCCTTAAGTGTCAACAATAAAAGTTTGTGTATTTATCATTTTGTTTTTTTTATTATATTCAGAAAACTATTAGCCTTTGAAAATTACACACCAAGTCCATTCTAAATTACAATTTCGGTCCCTCGAATTTCAACAAAGTGGTATTAGAGCCACATTAAGAGAGTCAGTCTTCCGCCAAACAGACCCTATAAAAAAATGTCAGACGGTCTCAAACTTCCTTATCAATACCCTCAGCTCACCAAAACCAATTATTCAAGTTGGTGTATTCGAATGAATGCGTTACTCGGATGTCAAGATGTCTGGGATATTGTCGAAAAATGCTACGTAGTTCCAGCCAACGAGGCAGCGTTGTCACAGGCAGAAAAAAAATACTCTGCAGAAAAATCGCAAAAGCGATCAAAAGGCACTTACTCTCATCCATCAAGGTTTGGATGAATTAATGTTCGAGAAAGTAGCCGAAGCTACCACCGCCAAATAAGCGTGGGAAATCCTACGAGTTTCTCTTCAAGGGGAGGAGAAAGTTAAAAAAGTTCGTTTGCAGATGCTGAGAGGAGAATTCGAGACGATGAGGATGAAAGAGACGGAGGTCATCAGTGATTACTCATCCCGAGTAAAATCTGTCGTAAATCAGATGCGGCAGTATGGAGAAAAAATTGAAGAGTCCAGAATTATTGAAAAAATTCTGCGATCACTACTACCAAAATTTGATTACGTAGTGATGGCTATAGAGGAGTCTAGAGACATCAGCGAAATGTCAGTTGACGAAGTTGTAGGGTCATTACAAGCACGCGAGGGGCGGTTTGAGAAATGAAAAGAAGATTCTGCAGAACAAGTCTTAGCAACGAAGACTGTGTTTAAAAATGGCAAAAGTAGTCAGTCCGACAGAGGACGCGGAATAGGACGAGGAGGAAATGGTAGAGGACGAGGACGTGGCAAAAGTTAAGGCAGAAATGAAAACGGCAACAACAACAATGACAGAAGCACTCAATTCACTAGAGGCAGAGGAAAAGGCTGAGGATGCGGTCAAGGAAGAGGAAACTGGAGGCCGAATGAAGGATGCGACAAGTCCAACATTCAATGTTACAATTGCTCTAAGTACGGTCACTACACGGTGGAATGTTGGAGTCCGCCTAAGGAGGTAGAGGAGACTGTCAATAATATTCAAGATGAGGAAGTAACTAGCACAGTGTTACTTACCTACGAAGGTGAAGAAAATCGCGAAAGTAATATATGGTTTCTTGACAATGCAGCAAGTAACCATATGTGTGGTGACAAGAAGATGTTCATGGAGCTCTATGAATCCGTTCGTGGTAATGTTGTATTTGGAGATTCCTCTAAGGTTCCTATTACAGGCAACATGAAAATCAATATTTTGAGTTTGGGACAGTTACTGGAGAAAAATTATGAAGTTCACATGGTGGACCGGAAACTACTTCTGTTGAATGAGAAAAAGGAGTTGATTGCACGAGTACCTATGGCGAAAAACAGAATGTTCACAATTAACATTCAGACGGAGGTGGCCAAATGTTTGAAATCTTGTGTGCAAATTCCCCCTAGCTTTGGCATCTACGGTACGGGCATCTGAATTGTGGAGGACTGAAGCTGTTGGGACAAAAGCAGATGGTAAACGGATTGCCTCACATTGACCAGCCTCATCAACTGCGTGAAGGATGTCTTGTTGGAAAACAATTCAGAACCAGTTTTCCAAAGGAGTCCATGTCAAGACCAAAGGCATCGCTTGAGCTAGTTCACACAGATGTGTGTGGACTGATCACTCCATAATCCCTAGGTAAAAATAAATATTTTCTACTTTTCACTGATGATTATAGTAGAAAAACTTGGGTGTATTTTTTGAAGGAAAAATCAGAAGTTTTTGAGACATTTAAAAAATTCAAAGCCCAAGTGGAGAAAGAAAGTGGCAATTTTATTAAGGCACTCAGATCAGACAGAGGCGTTGAATACATATCCATCTCTTTCAAGCAATTTTGTGAAGAGCATGGAATCCTTTATTTCCTTTCAGTCCCCAGATTAGGGTTGTGCATAATGCGGTAAAAACCGCAGAACCGAACCGAACCGCATAAAAATTTGGTTTTCGGTTCGGTTTTATTATCATTCGGTTCGGAATCGGTTTGACTTTTTAGGATATATCGGTATTCGGTTCGGTTCGGCTCGGTTCGGGTTTCACAAAAAAATACTGAAAAACCGAACCGAACCGATTATATGTACAATAATACAAATTATACCATACGGTTTACAAATTGTAATAGATTAGTAAGATACAATTTTTTTAAGGAAGTGCAAATATTAAATTTACTACACATTCCTATGTGAAATTTATCCTTGTGTTTATAAGTTTATATTTTCAAGTATTTTATTAATCCCTAGGCTTGTAGACAATAGGGAGCCAATCCATATTAAATGGAAAATTCTAGAGAACTGTTGATATTCCTACCTTTTCTTCTTCCTCTTCTAATATATATTCTGATTTTTCACTTGTTCTCTTCTCTCTATCTATACGACTACTACTACTCCTACTCCTAAAACATAAATTATATTCTCTCAATTCAAACACTTTTGAACATGACTAATAGCTGATCTTTTTGTGCAGCTTCTCTTCTAAAATCAGCCCTTCAAAAATCAGCCGCTGCTTTTTCATGATAAAAATTAAGAGATAAATAAAAAAAGAGGAGAGAGAAAGAAGAAAAAAAAAATTAAAAAGAGATAGGGAAGATGGTATATTTGATTTTTATTTTTTTATTTTGGAGTTTGTTTGTGATAATTAGATAATAAGGGGGTCAATTTATAAATATAAATAAATATAAAGACCAAATTAACTCTTTTCCCTTTAATTTTTAACACTGTTAGTCAATTTGGTATGTGTTTGCTAACGGAATAAAGTAAATGGTATCACTTTGCAAACTTTTAAACCACATGAGTGTTGTTCGAAAATGGGTGTAACCACAAGGTTTATTTTGTACTTTTCCCTTTATTATATTCAAAAAACTATTAGCCTTTGAAAATTACACACCAAGTCCATTCTAAATTACAATTTCGGTCCCTCGAATTTCAACAACGTTATCTTCCATCCAAATACAAGTTATTTCATACACCTCACTTAATGAGTGTTTGGTTGCTCCATTTCATGCTCATGTTTTTTTTTTCACTTCAAAATAAAGAGTTTTAAGCATTTGGTTAGCGATCTCTTGTTTATCTTTTACACATGAAAAGCAGTCTTTTACAAATGTTGGGAATCCCTGCATTTTGAAAGAGCAGTTTTTCCAACAACAAACAGCAGGTAAAACAAACAGACCTTTAATTCATTATATTACATTACTTTATTACATTTTATCAAACAATGCATTTTATTATATTCACTTTTATGGAAGATTATTGAAGTATTTCAATGCGTAAAATTAAAAGTTATATATTAAATGTAATTTGGTAAATTTTAAAAGTTATAATATTAAATGTAATTTCGTAATGATTTACCGTGTCTACACTTACCTTTGATTTGCATGTTTCCCTCTAGCCTTCATGTGCAAGTTTCTTTGTCCTGTTTTCAAATTTAAAAAGGTAAATTAATCTGAAATGACTGTAACGCCCTGGATAATTCGTAATTAAAGGGGCATTATCGGAACACGAGTGGTATATAATAAAACTAAAAATCCTCCGTAGTTTCTTGTTTTCTTTCAATCAAAAAGAGAAAGAAGAAACCCATATCTTGATCTTGACTTCTTTCTTGTTCTCTTCTTCAAAATATCTTAAAATGACATTGCCGCAAGAATTAATAAGTAGCATTCTTAGCCGGCTTCCGGTAGATAGTCTCTTACGCTTCAGATGTCTCTCCAAGTCATACTGTGCTGAAATCGATGACCCAAATTTCATCAAGACCCATTCGAAAATATCTATGGAGACAAACTCTAACCTAGGCGTGATTTTTTCAGATGTTCATGGCGATTCCCTCTACTCCGTGAGTTTTGATTCACTTGATAGAGTTGTCAAACTCGATTATCCTTTAAAAATTGATGTTTCAAGTTATAATCCCATTGATATCTTTTCAATTTATAATATCAAGATAGTGGGTTCTTGTAATGGGTTATTATGCTTTAGCAATGCAGTTGGAAGGGTTGCCTTGATCAATCCAGCAACAAGAAAGTATCAGATTTTACCAATTTTGCCTCTTGAACACAAAACTGAGGAAAGATTAGACTGTAATTCTTGGACTTTAGGGTTTGGGTATGATCCTATTGCTGACGATTATAAGGTAGTGAGACTAGGTCAGTTTATTGGGTTTTCATCGTCATACTTTGCGAATGAAACTATGATTTACAGCCTGAAATCAGACTCATGGAGGGAAATTTCGGGAATGTCTTATGTTGTTGGTACTGATAACAAGATGGGTTTGCTTCTTGGTGATGCTTTGTATTGGTTAGTGGATGTAGATCGGTGTTGAACTACGCTTCGAACGATCAATCAACCACACAGAGAAACAAAGTACACAAAGATCACAGATTGGATCTTGAAACAACAATCAAAAGAATACACACAGAATTTACCCTGGTTCGGCTTAACTGCCTACATCCAGCAACTTCACTAATCAATGGAGATTACAACAAGATTGAAACAGTTTCTCCTTCTCCAGAAACTCTCGTGTTTTCCCAATCCCCAATTCAGATTATCACAGTGTACACTTATGACTTAGTCTAAGAATCTCTCGTATGAAACTACTTCCCAACCCAGACCTTTTATAGCCTTTACAAGGTTGTGAAAATACCCAAAATATCCTTACTCAAAAATGTACAAACTCAGCAAGACCTGCTGACCAGTACAGCAAGACCATGTTGACCTGTATTATCACCTCAGTACCATGCTGACCACAGCCATGCTGACTTGATAACTCAGCATTCCGACTTCTTGATTTTACTCTTGCTGACGGGTTGACTTACAATTACGCTGACTTGTTGACTCAGCATCATCATCAGCAAGTGATAGAAAACAACGACTTACAATCTCCACCTTGTCTTTCTATTCACTCCATCAACTAGTGAAGAAAATACACTCAAGGACCACTGACCATCCTAACCAGTTTCAAGCAATGTTCAAATTTATTACTTGAAACAGATTTGGTCCGCATGTCGGCTGGGTTATCCTCAGTTCCCACTTTCACCACCTGAACAGTACCAGTGCTAATCACATCCCTGACGAAATGCATTCTCACATCTATGTGTTTGGATTGCTCGTGAAAAACTTGATGTTTTGACAGATGTATAGCTCCTTGGCTATCACAGTAAATCTTCAAACCATCAATCTGTGTCACTCCAAGTTCCGTTAAGACTCCTCTCAGCCACATAGCTTCTTTTACTGCCTCTGTAACAGCAATAAACTCAGCTTCGGTTGTTGACAAAGTCACAACTGACTGTAGACTTGCCCTCCAACTTATTGCAGTTCCAAACACAGTGAATACGTACCCGGTTTGGGATTTTCTGGTGTCAATGCTACCAGCATAATCAGAATCAACAAAACCTGCTACATCATCCACTAGGGCTTCAGCTCCACCATAACTCAAACCTTTACTCAGTGAGCCTTTGACATACCTCAGCACCCACTTCACCGCTGACCAATGAGCTCTTCCTGGATTTGCCATGAACCTGCTGATGAGACTCACAGCATGAGCCAAATCTGGACGTGTACAGACCATCGCATACATTAGACAGCCTACAACACTCGAATATGGCACCCTCTCCATGTCTTCCTTTTCCTCATCAGTTTGAGGACTTTGCTTACTGCTCAGCTTGAAGTGACTTGCAAGTGGAGTGAGAACGACCTTTGAATTCGTCATACCAAAACGTTCTAACACCTTGCTCAGATAAACTGACTGACTTAGGAATAGCTTCTTTCTTCCTCTGTCTCGAGAAATTTGCATCCCTAAAATTTTTCGTGCTGACCCGAGATCCTTCATCTCAAACCGTGTGTTTAGTTGTGCCTTTAACTGATTTATGGCTGCTTTGTTTTGACAAGCTATAAGCATGTCATCAACATATAACAAGAGATAAATCTTAGAGCCATCACTAAGGTCTCTACTATACACACACCAGTCATAACTAGACCTATGAAAGTCCTGACTTATCATAAACTCATCGAACTTCATGTACCACTGTCTAGGGGACTGTTTCAGACCATATAGAGACTTCTTAAGCAAACATACCCGCTGGTCTTTATCTCCTATTTCAAAACCCTCTGGTTGTTGCATATATATGACCTCATCCAGGTTTCCATGAAGAAAAGCTGTTTTGACATCTAATTGTTCTAATTCTAGATCAAAACGAGCTACAAGAGAGAGAATAATCCTGATAGACCTATGTTTAACAACCGGTGAATAGATTTCATTAAAGTCTATACCTTCATGCTGAGTAAACCCTTTGGCCACCAACCTAGCTTTAAACCTAGGTTCCTCTACACCAGGTATCCCTTCCTTTCTTTTAAACACCCACCTTGAACCGACCAACTTCTTATCAAAAGGTTTATCTACCAAAATCCAAGTTTCATTTTTATCAAGGGATTTTATCTCATCCTTCATAGCGTTAAGCCACTGTTCCTTGTCAACCGAATTCATAGCTTCCCTATAGGTTACAGGTTCAGACTCTTGTACTTCCTTAGCAACACTAAATGCATAAGCTACAAGGTCCTCAAAACCATATCTAACCGGGGCCCTAGGGACTCTTCTTTCACAGTCTCTAACAAGTCTATAGCTTTGACTGGACTCAGTATCATTACCATCACTGACTTCTTGCTCGGTTTTACGGGTGTTTTCACTATTTTCTTCAAGCTCCACCTCATTCTTAACACTCTCAAGGTTTTGAATGGACTTAGGACTACTCGGTTCTAACTGAGTTTTTTCTTGGTTTTTCCGATAAGGAAAATCCATCTCATTGAACACAACATTTCTGCTGACTATGGATTTCTTATAACCAGATTCTAGGCACCACAACTTATAGCCCTTGACTCCTATAGGGTAGCCTATAAAAACACATCTTAGAGCCCGAGGTTCTAATTTTCCCTGTCTAACGTGTGCAAAAGCTGAACAACCAACCACTCTAAGTTTTTCATAATCCTCTGGGTAATCAGACCACATTTGCATAGGTGTTTTAAAACCTATAGCAGATGATGGGCACCTATTGATTAGGTAACACACAGTTTGCACTGCTTCAGCCCAGAAAGACTTAGGGAGACTGGATTGGATTAACATGCACCTAACTCTTTCTAGGATAGTCCTATTATACCTCTCTGCTAGGCCATTCTGCTTTGGAGTTCCAGGAACGGTATGATGTTTAGTTATACCTGACTTCTTGCACAAAGTGATGAAATCTTTGTCAAGAAACTCCAAATCATTGTCGGTTCTCAACCTTTTGATTTTCTTTCCTGTTTGGTTTTCCACTAACACTTTCCAATCCTTGAACGTTTGCAAAGCCTCATTCTTATGAGCTAGAATATAAACCCATACTCTTCTAGAGTAATCATCAATAAGAGTCATAAAATAGGTCCTCCCACCATGAGACTTAGTTCTTGTTGGCCCCCATAGGTCAGAGTGAATGTACTCAAGAATGTCCTGGGTTCTATGTATTGCTGACTTAGGAAACTTGACTTTACTAGACTTCCCTAAGACACAGTTCTCACAGAAATCTATCTTTCCTATGTGATCTTTACCAAGACAACCCTGCTTCCTAAGTTCATGTAAACCAACTTCACTCACGTGACCTAGTCTAAGGTGCCAAAGATTGGTTCTATCAGTTTTAGACTCGATGAGATTTGCGGTAGAGACTAACACAGTACTACCTAGGAGTGTGTATAGGCCATTACTCATGGTACCTTTCATAACAACTAAAGGTCCTCTAGATATCTTTATGATACCCCCTTCGGCTCTATAATTGTATCCTTGTTTATCAAGCGTACCCAAAGAAATTAAATTTCTTTTCAGTTCTGGCACATACCTCACACCGGTCATAATCCTTTCTTGACCATCGAACATCTTCAGCCTAATGGAGCCTTGACCCAGTACCTTGCACAACTTGTTGTTGCCTAGAAGAACCCTCCCACCTTCCTCTTGAAAGTCTTTGAACCACGTCCTGTTGGGAGTCATATGGAACGTACATCCGCTGTCCAAGATCCAGTCAGTGTTTGGATCTTTATCAGTGACATCAAGGACCTCAGCGCTCTCATAACCTTCTTCTACCACAGCGGCTTCGCCTTGATCTTTAGGCTGACCTAGACTCTTGTTCCTCTCAGGACAGTTTTTCCTGAAATGTCCTTCCTTATGGCAGTGAAAACACTTGTAGACCTTGCCTTCTTTATTGCTTGAGGATGTAGTTTTGGACTTTTTCCTGTTCTTGTTCTTTGGCTTGTGAGAGTCCTTTTTCTCAGACCTTCCACGAATAAACAATTCTTCTGCAGCTTCAGTGTTGGTGTTGGCCTCAATCTGTTTTGACTTTAGCGCCATCAGAACTTCTTCCAGACTTAGTGTTTCTCTAGCGTACTTCATGGTTTCAACAAAATGACTGAAAGACTGGGGTAAAGAATTCAAGATCATTATGGCCTGATCTTCATCTTCAATCTTTACCTCTATGTTCTCTAGGTCAATTATGATCTTTGAGAAATCATCAAGATAGTCTTCAACTGGCTTGTCCTCGTTCATCTTGAAGCCGAAAAGCTTTCCCTTAAGATAAACCCGATTGGTGAGTGTCTTCGTCATGTACAACTGTTCAAGCTTGAGCCAAACCCCAGCACCTGAGGTTTCCTTCGAAACTTCTCTTAGCACTTTATCGCCAAGATACAGGACGATCGTACTGTAAGCCAATTCAAGAAGATCTTCTTTCTCCTCCTTCGTCATTGTCGCCGGAAATTCCTTCTCGCCCTTCAGAGCCTTCGCAACCTTCATTTGAACCAAGATTGCCTTCATCCTCTGTCTCCATAGAGCAAAATCTCCCTTACCATTGAAACGCTCGATCTCGATCTTTGTAAAACCCATTGCTCTGTTCTTGATTAGCTCTGATACCAATTATTGAACTACGCTTCGAACGATCAATCAACCACACAGAGAAACAAAGTACACAAAGATCACAGATTGGATCTTGAAACAACAATCAAAAGAATACACATAGAATTTACCCTGGTTCGGCTTAACTGCCTACATCCAGCAACTTCACTAATCAATGGAGATTACAACAAGATTGAAACAGTTTCTCCTTCTCCAGAAACTCTCGTGTTTTCCCAATCCCCAATTCAGATTATCACAGTGTACACTTATGACTTAGTCTAAGAATCTCTCGTATGAAACTACTTCCCAACCCAGACCTTTTATAGCCTTTACAAGGTTGTGAAAATACCCAAAATATCCTTACTCAAAAATGTACAAACTCAGCAAGACCTACTGACCAGTGGTAACACAGCAAGACCATGTTGACCTGTATTATCACCTCAGTACCATGCTGACCACAGCCATGCTGACTTGATAACTCAGCATTCCGACTTCTTGATTTTACTCTTGCTGACGGGTTGACTTACAATTACGCTGACTTATTGACTCAGCATCATCATCAGCAAGTGATAGAAAACAACGACTTACAATCGGATTATGTCGACCCCTAGTAAGATTGTTGCCTTTAACCTCGAGACTGAAAAGTTCATGGAGGTTCCGGAGCCTGAGCTGAGTGGAGGTGAGGAGGAGCTATGTTCCCTCTGCATATTAAGTGTTGGAAGATGACTGTCAATATGTGCAAACTATGGTATTCCTAAGGGCTTTGAGATTTGGGTGATGAGGGAATATGGAGTGAAGGAGTCTTGGACTAAACTTGTTTCTGTGACACCAAACCTTCTGTCATTTAATTTTAAAGGTATGACAACATCACCTTTCTCAAAGAATGGAGATGAGTTTTTAATGGGAATGCCCTTGTCTGGTACAATCTGAAAGAGAAGACTATCAAGCTTATGGAGATGCCTGATGTGAGAACTCCATTTGGAGGTCATGTTTTTCATGGGAGTCTTGTTCCTCTCAATGATTCCTTACAAGCTAATACCAAGAAAGCAAGTTCCAACAAAGCTAGTAGTAGCAAGGGAAACAAAAAGAGGTACTTTTTGATTTTTTACAATGTGGATATGCATAATTGTTCTAATCAAAGAATACTCATATATATATATATATATGTGTGTGTGTGTTTACCAATTCCATAGTTGATTTTGATTGGTTTCTGTTTCTTAGAGATGATTTCTTGTCGAAGGGCTTCAAGTTGAAACTGTGACTTGATAAAGCTGAGAGTGGGATTAACAATGGCTTGAAGGTAATAGTCTTTCCTATAGTTTATGTTTTTAGGCATTGGTTTGGTTTTGACACAATCATATTTTTTTCTCTGTTATTCTCAGGCCTGAATCTGTTTTGGGGACATGGTCATAGGATACACTTTCATATGCAAGTAAAGTAGGGATAGGCATAGGCTTCAGCCAATATTCTGGTTTCATTTTGTGTGTAGCTAAAAGACGGGTTTTACTTTTTTTTTTTGGGATGTTTGGAAAGATTAGCAAAGTAAAAGTTGGAGGATAAGTTGTTCCATTCCAAGTTGGGAATCCAGGATCTTTACACATTGTTTTATATGATGATGGTGTTGTGCTTTTTATTATTCTTTTAACTACTATATCTTTATTTTAGATCCAGCACCCCAAACTCTCTTCCTAAGCGGATGGCTGCGCTGCTTGGGTTCAGGGTGGATTCCGACTGCTGTTACAGATTTATTATTCTTTTAATTACAAGTCTTCCAGTTTTATAAATTGTCTCCAACTTATAGCTGCATGATAAGCATGAGAAGTCAATATTTTGGCCAACATGAGCAATAAATTGATATAGTTAGAAAAGAAGTTGCAGAATTAAATGAAAATTTGTGCTTTACTTGTACTATTGGTTTAGCGGTGGCTTTCATCTAGGCAGTGACTGATCAAGTGAATTTGGTTAGTCACGATTAGATCTATAAAGTGTGAATCTAAGTCTTATGATGCTTTTAATTTCCACCACATGATTTTAATAAGCTTAAATCTAATCGTAATTGACCAAATTCTTTTGGTACCAGGTGAAAATTACTGATTGGTTTAGAAGTTGATTTTCTCTGTATTCATAATTAAAATTAAGGGATAAGATCAAATTTGCCCAAACGTTTTAAAGAAATTACAGATTTAGCCTTAACGTATGAAATGGTGCAAATTTAACCCTAACGTTTCCGAGCAATATCAATTTTAGCTCTACGTTATTGAAATTCTGAAAAACTGGTTTGACTGGTATTTAACTGTCACTTCAAACCTTCCAAATCTCAATTGTGTCTAAGATATTTAGTGTTTTACTAACAAAATTACAAAAAAAAATGTTAAAATGTTAAAAACTAAATTTGTCACCTATGAGTTAATCACAATTTTTTTTGTCAAATTGTCTAAAATATTTACTGTGTTACTAATATAGTTACAAAAAAATCAACAAAAAATGTACGAAACTACTTCAATTTATCAATAAATTTATTTAGAATATCTAATATGACTGTTAAATAACATTTAAATCAGTCTTTTTCTTAATAAAATAATCCCCTTGTATTAAGAATTTTTATCCAAATCAATACAAGCAGACAAAAAAGAAGGATAATGAAAAACTATAATCCGATGGCACAATTAACAGAATGTCCTTCAAAAGAGAAGCACGAGTCAACGAAGGAGCTGGCTACTGCACGAATAGATTTCGTCACCACATCGATATAACTCACGTCTCTGGCAGATTGAATAGCTTTTCGATGGCAATTTTACAATCCGAAGAAACCAAAATCCTTATAAAGCCACACTATCTTGAAAGCATAAAACCATTCAGGATAACAAGTAATTCTGCATGTACCACTGCCCAGCACTGACCCAACGGACACGCACCACTCATCCGCACATCCACATTCACATCATGAACCAGAAAACCCGCAGCCCCAATATTGCCATGCGTAGAAAAGGAAGCATACAAGGGGGGCGACATCCATTGAGGATGATTAAAACTCTTCGACTGTATAGTTGGTGTTTGAAGATACTCGAAGCTACCATATTACGGGTACCAGTAACAAAAGTACACTTATCTAACGACTTCTCTCTATGATTAGCTCTATTATGATCGAACCAAAACATCCAGATAAAAGTATAGAAGCACAAGAATTCTTCATTCCGCAAACTCCGATAGACCGCCTCAAACCACTCGAAACACATCCCCCATCTACCGAGTAAACATTCACCGAGAATCCACCACTCTTCCATCGTACCTGAGACCACACACAAAACTTAAAAAGGTGCAAAAGCAATCCATCAGTCCGTCCACACAAAGAGCAGTTCGGTATCACCAGGATGTTCCTGCAAAACAAATTAGTAGAACTAGGCAAACAATTATGGCAGCAAGCCCATATCAGATGCAGCACCTTCGAGGGTAATTTAAGCTTCTATAAATGCTTCCAAAATAATTGAGGATCAATCGAAGAGGAAGGGAAATCGGCAAGAATTAAATTATAGTCTTTTTAAATTTTTAATAGCATAGAGCTAAAATTGATATTGCTTGGAAACATTTGGAGTTAAATTTGCACCATTTCTTTAGGGTTAAATTTATATTTCGCTTGAAACATTAAAGGTTAAATTTTACCGTTATTTCTTAAATTAATGTCTTGAAAGTGAATATTTTCGTTATTTTTGCTATTTTAGACCATGCATAATTATACAAATTGAAATTCTTTAGACTTCAATTCTATAGATGAAAAATCTAAAACGATTGAAGATTTGGATTAGATTTCAAAAATAAATTTAGGTGAGATTTTCATATAATTTTAAATGAATGCTGTAATTATTTTCATGTTTCTATGTATGTAAAAAAATTTGGCATCGTAACTAGTTTTTATGCCTAAAATCATTATGATGTTAGCTTATATTTTGTTAACTTTGAAATTAAATTTTAATGTCATTCTATTTTAGGATATGAAGTAATAAAAAAAATTATTTGATAAATAATGTTGGTAGAATACATTGCGGATAATAAACTCCTAAATTTTAATGGTTAACATTAATTCATGAGATGTCGAAGTAATTTGCAATATTTTCAATTTAGAGAAAAGATCATTTAAATCAACATCATGAGAAAAAATAGAGTGAAGATTGTTACAACAATTTTTTAAATCATTCCAAATATTCATATTAGTCATATGTTCAATATTATTCTCATGTTGCCTAAGTCTCTCGCCAAGATGCCTCCAATCATTATGTTCATCATTTGCTAACAAAGTTTTGTTTGTACTAGATTTGAACAATTTACAACAAAAACAATAAACTTTGTCCACATATTTAAAATAAACCAACCACTTTGTATCACTTATCTCACAATTGCTTAGCTTTATGGATTATAAGGTATATGAAAAATGTCTACATAACTTATCTAAAGGAAAGCTCAAATTCTCTTCAACTAAAGGAGGGATTGTTTGTTCATTTTCCTTATTATCAAGGCTTTTCCAATTTCTAGGAACATAAATATCATTAAAAGGATGAGTTATTTGTTCTTCACCAACATCCGGATTTTCAGTTGACATATTAGGCACCTCATTTATCTCACTCAAATCATTAGCATTATGGTTGCTAATGATTAGTTGTACCTTCCTCAAATATCATTAAAAGGATGAATTATTTGTTCTTCACCAACATCGGGATTTTCAGTTGACATATTAGGTACCTCATTTATCTCACTCAAATCATTAGCATTATGGTTGCTAAAGATTAGTTGTACCTTCCTCACTATGATTTTCATTAGAATCTTTCTTTTTAATTATAAATTTATCAATAGCTCCTTGTTATGATTTTGTTAAAACATCTAACCGTTTTCTTTTATTTCTTTTTTCACTTCCAGACAAATGCTTTTTAGGAAACATCTTATGATTTAAAAACAACAACAATTCAAATAAAATATAAAAAGAAGGCGGGGTGAAAGAAAATCAAATTAACTTACCACCAAAGACAAATCAAAGGATAAAGAAGCATTAAAATCGGAAGGCATGCAAGCAACGACAAAATCGGAAGGTAGAATTGACGCCTAGCCCAGCAAAGAGGAATCGACGAGTAGAAGAAGAAGATTTGGGGAAGAAGAATTTGAATCCCTAATTAATCGCAGTAATCGCAATGCATGCAATCTCTCCTTCTCCTCTTAACATATACGTAGGTTCGTATTTAGTGAATTTTTAATTTTTTTATTTAAAATATATATATTTTTTTTAATAAAACATAACTTATTATTATCTTAAATCAGAAGATAAAACATCAAGTATAAACGATAGTGGACAAGCCCACTCACCACGAACAAAACTAGAAGTAACAGCCTTAGCAAGACTATGGGCTGCTAAATTCGCTGATCGTTTCACAAAAGAGATAGAACAAGTGTTCAAATCTCGTAATAAATCACAACACTCACAAATAACATCAGACAAATATGATAATCGAATGTTTTGATGTTGAATATCCCGAACCACCGCCAAACAATCAAATTGAAATTCGGCGTGTCCTAGATTAAAATCCTTGACCCATGATAATGCTTCGCAGATCGCCATAGCCTCTGCCAAGGGAGGATTAACTGTATCTGCAAGATAGCCCATACGAGCTGCAAAACATTGCCCTTGGTGATCTCATAGAAGAA
This sequence comes from Euphorbia lathyris, assembly GCF_963576675.1. NCBI lineage: Eukaryota > Viridiplantae > Streptophyta > Magnoliopsida > Malpighiales > Euphorbiaceae > Euphorbia > Euphorbia lathyris. The sequence continues at coordinate 98,402,406 of NC_088910.1, forward strand.
AACCATATGAACAGAAATTGTTTTGGCTATCAATGCCTACGTCAACATTGCATATGATGCTGCCGACGCTGGGCTTTTTCCACTTACTCTGTGCATTTGAATATGGAGTATCCTGACTCGGATGACAATTCTGTGCAGCCTGCCAAACCACAAGTTCTGTTGATGCCGAATGACATATTTCCTCATGGGTGCGAAGCTTATCGTTCCATACTTTGTCATTTCGCACCTTCCATAATTGCCAACATATCATTGCAATACGATTACAATCGCTCGTTGTATCTTCAAGGAGATTGATAAACCACTGAATGAAGTTGGTAATCTGATCCATTCGATTATCTTGGAAAAAAAAATTCCAAACCTGATACGCCCGTGGACACCCGATGAAAACATGAAATTCATTTTCCCCAAATGCGCCACAAACGGGGCAGCAATTAGGAAGAGAGCTATGTCGGGATGCAAGGTTGTGTAGCGTTGGTAAACAGTTAGTAAATATTCTCCATAGATAATTCTTAATTTTCGGTGCTACCTTCAGGTTCCAAATTAAATTCCAGTTGATTCGATTTGTATTTATCAGAGACATCGGTATTGGTCCCAATGCTTGAAAGTATCCGCTTCTTACCGTGTACGCTCCAGATTTATCCTTCGGCCAGAACTATCCATCTTCTGCCCTCCTACGTTTGATAGGAATGGAACGAATAAGCGCATCATCGTGACTATTAAAATTACTGCTGATGATCTCTTCATTCCATCCCCCATAATCATTCATTAAGTCTTTCACAAGGCCTGTTTGTAATGATGCAGCAACCGAACTCGTGGGATCACTATGCCATTTTCCCTTTCACATAACACAAGATACATGACAGACATTTGTTTTCGTGTCGTCTAAATATTTTTCGTGACAGTATTTTAACTGTATGTCATCTGAAGGTGAAATAAAAAATGCGCTCGATTATCAGATGACGTTACGATTACAGAATCCTATCATCCAAAGAAAACGCGCATTTTCGTTAAATTTGATGCGCTCAACAGATGACACTTCTAATAAATGAATGTCATTGTATGCTAAAAACAAAAAAGCGGCAAATGAAATTTCACTTACGCGGCCATACCAAATTTTGGGCGCTCTATATCATTTGACTGAAATTTCAGCTGATATATAAACCCTATCTCAATCCCAAACCCCAGTTTAGGTTATGCAAGCTTCATCCCTCTCATCCCTCGCTATCTCCATAGTTGATTTGAACATGCAATCACTGGGTGAGCTCAAAACACGGTACTGGTAAGCCATATTTTCTTCGTTCCTAGATGTATCATTGTTCCTTACTCTATCTTTTCCTCATCCGATTTACTTTTATGTATGTCGATTTCAGCAGCTGGTATAAGGATCTTGTGATTTTCAGACCTATCATTGAAAGGTTTAAATCTCTCACTTAGCTACACTGATTTTATTGTATTTAGATTCACTGTTGTAAAGTTTGGGTCTTTATATTTTTTAATCTAGGGCAAGACAGTGCCTGATACAGTAGATGGTATGAACTCATATGATTCCTTTTTATTTGAACACTATTTGTAGGGATAGTAAGAATGCCTCAGTGCATGGGAAGGCTGACTGAAGAGATTGTCAATCGGTTCATTCCTTTAGCATATGGGAAGATTTCTTTAACTTACTGAATATATATTAATGTTATGTTGGTTTGAACTGATTGGTCATGCCTTTAGAAGTGATTGTGTATGTTTGTACTGTTTTGGAACCTAGAACTCATTGATTTAGGAAACTAGCCTGATTTAGTATATATATTGTTATGTCGGTTTGAACTGAACGATTACATATATGTATGATGTTTTGGGTGATGATGAAATGATTGGTATGAACTGATTGGTTAGATATAACTGTTTAGGAAGCTAGGACTCTTAGAGTTTATGTAAGAATGATCATTAAGCATGTGGCTGATTAGGCATACTCTAAAGCTTTGAGTGTTTATTGAGATTGGCACTACTCTTACACCTATGAGTTATACTGCTAGAAGTGATTGAGTATATGTATGTGTATGAAACATGTTTATGTATGATGTTCTGTTGATGTTTATGTTTGAGGTTCTATATGACTATGTGTACGATTGTTCATTTGGGCATGTAGCTTATTAATCATTCATCAAGTATTAGAGGAACATTAAGAAAGGGTCATTAAGCATGTGGCTGATTAGGCATACTCTAAAGCTTTGAATGTTCATTGAGATTGGCACTACTCTTACACCTATGAGTTATACTGCTAGAAGTGATTGAGTATGTGTATGTGTATGAAACATGTTTATGTATAATGTTCTGTTGATGTTTATGTTTGAGGTTCTGTATGAGTATGTGTATGATTGTTCATTTGGGCATGTAGCTTATTAATCATGCATCAAATATTAGAGGAACATTGTAAAAGGGTCATTAAGCATGTGGATGATTAGGCATACTCTAAAGCTTTGAATGTTCATTGAGATTGGCACTACTCTTACACCTATAGCATGTTCACTTGAATATACATGTCTACTTGAATAAGTTGTCTACTTGTTATAGCATGTTAGACATATACTCTTAAAGCTGAAAATGTTATGAACTCAACTGGCTCATTTTTATTTGAAATGATAAGTAAGGATTCTGAATGCAATTCGTTTATGAAGCATGTATTAAAGGGTAAATTTAGGCTAATTGCATGTACTGATATGGCTTGCAAATGATAAGATATATTTTGATTAGATAGAATATACATATACATACGAACTGAATAACAAGCTCTACATAAAGGGTTATGTATGTGCATTAGCCATACTCTTACTATGTTCCTTTCCACTCGGTTTGATATCGTAACAACAACATTAAACATGGTGATAGGTTTGTGATGCATTCAGCATAAACAGAGTCCCTTGTTTTGACAGCATCATAAACCCCATTACCAAGTTTAGAGTACCACGAGTACAACCCAAGTGGAAGGAGCATTGTAAAAGGGTCAGTTTAGTCTACTTGCACATACATACAAACTGAATATCAAAGCTCTACGTTATATTACAAAAGGGGGGGATGAGTGTTGCCTTTCGGTTGTAATTGACAGTCCAAAGTTCCTTAGCTGTTTTGACTAGTGAAAGGAAATTTGGAATTGGAATGAGAACCACATTTGGATATCACATTGCCTTTCAATTCTCCTTTCACTTAGCCAAGACGGCTTAGGAGATTTGAACACCCTTCATATTCAGCACAAACAGAGTCCCTTGTGGTGACAGCATCATAACCCTCATTACCAAGTGGAAGGAGCATTATAAAAGGGTCAATTTAGGAGCACAAAGCTCTACATTACATATTACAAAAGGGGGGAATTAAAGGTCCAAAGCTCCTTAACTATTTTGACTAAAGAAAGGAAATTTGGAATTGGAATGAGAACCACATTTGGAGCTCACATTGCCTTCCGATTCTCCTTTCTCTTAGCCAAGATAGTTTAGGAGATTTGGACACCCTCATATACACTTTGCATACTCCTCAGTCCATATCCGGGCGATCCCCTCATACTCTTCCATGTTGCTGCGGTATTGCTCAGCAACTGCTTCTTGCCCAGGAAATGGTCCTCACTGTGGGGCTGTAGAAGTAGATCATATATGTGCCACAGACACTACAAAATGCATAGAATAATTAGAACAAAAATATGATGTTGTATGTTTATCAAATGAAATAGATAAATGGTTGCATTATACCGTGACAGTGGAAAAGCGATGGTTATTAAGGATATGGGGAAGATGAATCGACCCTTGAGGAGCCACGTTAGGATGATATATCCTATTCCGGAACCAAAACTGGGAATAAGAAGAGAGATTTATTAGTGTATGTTTCATGTAGGTTATTATATCTTACTAACCTGAGATAATATTACTCTTGCAGGGTTGTTTGGGAAATCCGGATGGTAGATGATTCTGATTTCAAATACACCCCTTTCATATGGGGTGTATTGGGGGCCTTTCATTCTGATCGACCATTTGAAGAAGTTACCATCGAGAGGACCTGTATATTATCATCCAAGAAGAATCATTAGAAATACATAGAAGAAACCAGGAAGGGTTACAGAACAACTATGGATTGACATACATACCATTGATGGCCAGAAGCCACTCTGGGTTCTCCATGTACAACTTACCCAAGTCAGCAATTATTTCTCCTGGAGTTTCAACAAGGGGATCCATTGTTGGTAAGTTTTCTGGCTGTTGAAGGTATGATTCTGAATTATGATGCATATATTTATAGTGATATGATTGTGGTAAGTGAAAGGCCGTGAAAGGGGAAGGGTCACGTAAATACTACTGAGTTTAGGGTTGTGTGTAATATTAATGACCTGCTTGGCTTTTGCAGATAGCAAGACCTTTGGGATTATAGGCCTAATTATTACTCCAAGATATGGATTGACTTATGAAAGATATTGGTTATTTTTTTGTGTTTTAATTCAGAAATGTATTGGTTATTCAAGATATGGATTGACGTTAGGCACAAATGTAAACATATTATGAGTATTGGTCTCTAATAAAATTAAAACCATTGACATACATAATTTAATCTTCATATTTTAGAATGTTTCTGTATTTAGGTATAAAAACCAGAAATTCAAACGAAGAAGAAGGCATAAAGTGACATTTTAATTTGTAAAAATGTCATCTAAACAACAATAAAAAAACATTAAAATTAATGTTTCTGTCACATGAAAAAAAATCATTTGACATGCTTGATTAAGACGTGTGCCATCTAAACAGGCTATAACGGCAGAAATTATTATACGAACTGTCATCTCAAATTAAATATGCCAATTTTCCACACGCTAACCTGACGGTTTTAATTGTAAAAATGTCATTTGATGACATTAAAGGTGACGACAGTAATAAATAAGCTGCATCGTAACAAGGGTAAAATGACAGTAAGAAAATAGGCTAATGTCATGTGTGATGACGAAACATGGCAGAACCTGACCATCGTGTGAATGTGCAATAGACGGCAGCGAGCCCCGTGGACTATTCCAGATGGAACTGTTATTTACAGCCTGAAATCAAACTTATGGAGGCAAATTTCGGGAATGTCTTATGTCTTTGCTGATAACAAGATGGGTTTGCTTCTTGGTGATGCTTTGCATTGGTCAGTGGATGTAAATCGGCTTATGGTGACCCCTAGAATGATTGTTGCTTTTAACCTCGGGACTGAAAATTTCGTGGAGGTTCCGGAGCCTGAGCTGAGTGGAGGTGAGGATGAGCTATGTTCCCTCTGCATATTAAGTGTTGGAAGATGTCTGTCAATATGTGCAAACTATGGTGTTCCTAAGGGCTTTGAGATTTGGGTGATGAGGGAATATGGATTGAAGGAGTCTTGGACTAAACTTGTTTCTGTGAGACCAAACCTTCTGTCATTTAATTTTAAAGGTATGACAACATCACCTTTATCAAAGAATGGAGATGAATTTCTAATGGGAATGCAGGAAAGAAACCTTGTCTGGTACAATCTGAAAGAGAAGACTGTCAAGCTTATGGAGATGCCTGATGTGGGAACTCCATTTGGAGCTCAAGTTTTTCGTGCAAGTCTCGTTCCTCTCAATGCTTCCCTCCCAACAACCTAATACTAAGAAAGCCACTCCTAGCAAGGGAAAGAAAAAGAGGTACTTTTGATTTCTTACAATGTGCATATGCATATATAATTGTTCTAATCAAAGAATATGCATATGTTACAACCAATTCCATAGTTGATTTTGATTGGTTTCTGTTTCTTAGAGATGATTTCTTGTCGAAGGGCTTCAAGTTGAAACTGTGACTTGATGAACAATGGCTTCAAGGTAATAGTCTTTCCTGTTTTTAGGCATTGGTAGTGAGTCAATATTTAGCTATTTATTCATCTTTTGTTCTCTGTTATTGTCAGGCCAGAATCTGTTTTGGAGACATGATCATAGGATACATTTTCAAATGTAAGTAAAGTAGGGATAAGCATAGACTTCAGCCAATATTTTGGTTTGTGGAAATCTATTTTCATTTTGTGTGTAGCTATTAGCTAGAAGACCGTTTTTACTCTTTTGGGATATTTTGAAAAGATTAGCAAAGTAAAAGTTGGAGGATAATCCAGGATTTTTACATATTGTTTCACATGATGATGTTGTGCTTTTTATTGTTCTTTTAATAACTATAGCCTTATTTTGCAATGACAACCCGTGTTGGAAGAATATTTCTACAGAATTCCAAACAAAATGTCGCAGCTTCAACGGAACATCAAGGGTCCAGATTTTCTTCCAACCCGCCTTATTCCCCTGTACAGACGTTGAAGGCCTATTTTCCTGACCTGCACGAACATTTTCAGCTAGGTAGTAAGCTGATTTTATAGAGAATGAGCCCGTTCTCGTTAAACCCCAGTACTGGACGTCCAATGGCGGACGAAAGCTTAATGGAACCTTCTTAATTTCTGCAACCTCATCCGGAACAAAAAACTTAATCAACTCCTCATATTCCACACGCAATTCTCCGCTTGGATTAATTCCTTAATCCAAATCGGTTTATAATTATTCAGATTGATCAACGGACGCTTCACATTGAAATCTCTAAATCTCCGGATTGGAATTGAACTTAAACCGACTGAATTTTCAGGACATTCAATTCTGGCATGAGAAGTCAATATTTTGGCCAACATGAGCAATAAATTGATATAGTTAGAAAACGAGTGTTGCAGAATTAAATGAAAATTTGTGCTTTACTTGTATTGGTTTAGAAGGTGATTTTCTCTATATTGATAATTAAAATTAAGGGATAAAAAGCAAATTTAGCTCTAACGTTTTAAGAGAAGTGCAGATTTAGATCAATTTTAGTTATACGTTATCGAAAATTAGAAAAAATTGTTTCACTAGTATTTAATTGTCAGATCAGAAATATCAATTATGTTTAAGATATCTAGTCACATGGAAACAGAAATAGATACCGGGAAATGTGATTCCTGAAAGACATAAGAAACGGAAACATGGGGGAACATGTATATATAAAAAAAAATATAGGCGTATATTTTATAAATATTAAAAATATAATAATATATTTTAAAAACCAAGAACGAAGAACAAGATGAAAAAAATATATAAGCTCAATCGAGATTTAAGAGAAAATAATTATAGGAGAAAGAAATATAGGTAGTATTTGCTTGTCACTTTTGTAAAACAGTTGTAAAAACAGTTGTGAACAACTATTAGAAGGAATTACCTGTTAAAATGAAGTTCTAATTTTCCTAATCTTAGGGAGGTTTGGTTGCTCTTTCTTCATGCTCATTTTGCCTTTTCATTTCAAAAAAGAGATTTTTAGGTGTTTCGTCAATAATCTCATGTTTGGCTTTTATATCTGAAAAGTAACATTTACAAAAGTAGAGAATCCCTGGTTTTTGAAAAAACGTTTTTTCCAACAGCAAACAGTAACAGCAAACAGCAACAACAAACAGTAGGTAAAACAAACGGGTCCTTAGACTGAATAGGAATTGCAAAATAGGAAGTTTGAATTTTCAGAATTTTAGTTGAAATAGGGAGAGGAAACCGTTAAAACACTAGAAGACGCGTAATTATGGAAATATTTCATATCAGTTTTCGAGAGTTTCCGTTTCACACATCTACCGGAAATGGTGAAACGCATGTGATAATGAGTTTTCGTGCATCATAACAAAATTACAAAAAATTTGTTAAAATTAAATCTGCTACATACAAGTTAATCATGATTTTTTTTGTCAAACTGTCTAAAATATTTATTGTGTTATTAATATAGTTACAAAAAAAAAATGTACGAAACTGCTTCAATTTATTCACAAACATATTTGAAAGATCTAATGTGACAGTTAAATAACAGTCAAACCAGTCTTTTTAAATTTTCAATAACACTCTCCTAAAATTGAACTTGCTTCGAAACGTTAAGGTTCAATTTGCACCATTTCATTGTTAGGGTTAAATTTAGTCATTATCCTTTAAATTAATGTCGGAATGTTTTTGTTATCGTTGTTATTTTAGACCATGCATATGGCTAGCCAAGTAATTATACAAATTGAAATTCTTTAGGCTTCAAGTCTTAAGATGAAAATCTAAGACGATTGAAGATTTGGACTAGATGCCAAAAATATATTTAGGTGAGACTTTTGTATAATTTAAATGGATTCTGTAATTATTTTCATGTTTCTGTAGGCATAATAACTAGCTTTTATGCATAAAATCATTATGATGTTAGCTGATATTTTGTTAATTTTGAAATATAAATTTAAATTTAAATATGAAGTAATAAAAAAATTATTAGATAAATAATGTTGGTAGAATTTTATATATATATATATAATGGAAGGATTATAACTTAACAAATTCGAATATAAAATACAAGTTATTAGGTTACTCATTGAGATAATTAACGGAATGATGAAATTACAATCTTGTATTACCGATTACATAATTTATATACTGAAGTTATTCGGGAGAAGAAGCAACCACGAACCCAAGAGCAATCCTTAAGAGAGAGAGGGCGACACAAGGAGAGGAAAAAAGAGGGACGAATCACTTTCTGTGTTAGTAAACTAGGATTTAGTTTATGTGATTTAGTTATCCTTAGCGCATCCACAATGTCGTATAATGAACCACTCATTATACCTCTGTACTAAACTCTCTTCCAATAGAGATAATTTAATATATTAAACACTCATATGATACTCAGACATTTCAATCTCTTAGTGAACTGATATGTCGTTTTCCCTTTCACATGACACAAACAGACATTTGTTTTTGTGTTGTCTGATTGTTTTTCATGACAATATATTAAAATTTTGTCATCTGAAAGCGTAAATGTAAATCAGCTCACATGTGACCTTCCGATGACATAACTCTATCGTCTAAAGAAAGCGCGTGTTTAAGTCAAAATTCACTTAATCATCAGATGACATTTGTTATAAATGACTGTCATTGTATGCAGAAAACAAAAAAAAAACATCAATGAAATTTTCACTTACGTGGAATATCAAATTTAAGGCGCTCAATACGTTTGACTGAAATTTCAGCTCATATATAAACCCCTCTCTCATTCCAAATCCCTAACTATGTTTTGCGCAGCTCGTCCACATCTCTCTCACCCCTCTCTTTGGCTATCTTCGGCCGGTTGCTTTCTATATGAAAATCACTGGGTCGAAACAAGGTAATGGTAAGTCATATTTACTTTGTTCCTAGATGTATTAGAGTTTCATTATTCCTTACTATATCTTTTTCCTCATCTGATTTACTTTTGTGTATGTTGATTTCAGGAGCTGGAAATGATCTCTATTAATTTTCAGACCTATCGTTTAAAAGGTTAGATCTCTGGTCTTTATCTTTTTTAACCTAGGGCAATATATACTTCGTGATGCTATTATGGGTGATGCTGACATAGGTAGATGGCTGATGGGATTATGAACTCATCTGATTCCTTTTTATTTGAAACTAATATTTGCAGGGATAGTAAAAGTGCTTAAGAAAATGGGATGGCTGATGGAAGAGATGGTTTCATGTCTACAAACCTCCAGTCCCCCCTCACCTCATCAGAAACCACCGCCTTAATGTGATGGTCCGAGTAGCTCACAATAGTCACTTGAGCCTTAGCCTTCCACAACAACGCCAAGCCTCCACTTCTTCCTCTCCTATTTATAGGAAAAAATCCTGCGTAGCCCAATTGCTGTTTCAAAGTAACCATATGGTGATCCTCTACAAGTGTTTCAATAAAAAAACAAAATAACTGGTTTCTGGGAAGTAGCCAACTCTTTAAGTGATCGAACTGCCCGATGGTTTCCCAAGCCACGACAGTTCCATCTTACACGATTCATGGTAGCCGGCGGCCCTGACTATTAGGGCTCGCCGAATTCTCATCATTAGGGATCCTTTTATCCTTTTTTGGAATAAGTATCCCTCCACTCTGACCACTCTCCTGATTCACTAAAGCCTTACTCATCCTCTCCCCTCCTCTTCCTTGTTTCATTAAGTTCCATTTCTGTATCCTTGGCTACCTTCCCACTTCCCCCACTCTCCCCTCCCGTATCTCTTGTTTTATCCCTCTCCCCCTCACCCACCTCTTGTATTTTAATGTAAGGTCCCGATACAGGGCAAAAGCCCACTTCAAAGTCCATCAAACTTGTTTTGGGTGTATTTCCTCTCTCTCCCCTACCACTCCCCATACACCTGGACCCAAATTGGCACTTTAGACAATTTTATTCCCTCTGAATTCGCTCTCTTTCTTAAAAAAACATCATCATTAATCATTAATTGAGCTGTAACAGTCATTCTCCCTAACTTTTAATCTCCCTATATCAGTTTCTTCACCCTTTATATTCCACTTTGCATTCTCCTTTTCATTCATAAAAAACGCTACCTATTGTCTTCCTATTAATTTTGGTAAGTTTTTTTTTTTTACTTCTTTTGGATTTCATAAGTAAATTGATGTGTTATTCCTTATTTTTGGTAAGTAGGGTTGTAAATGAGCTGAGCCTCTCATGAGCATCTCCGTGGTCAGCTCGATAAAAGCTCAACTCGGCTCGGTTCGATTTGTAAATGAGTCATTCGTGAGTACGATTTACTGGCTCGGTTCATAAACGAACCGAGCTTGAGCAGGCCAAAGCTCGGCTCAAAAACTTACGAGTAGACTTGATTATAGGCTCGTGAACAAGCTCGATAAAAGCTCTATAAGTAGCTCGATAAAAGCTCGTGAATAATACACATTATATTTACATACAATAAAAATTATAATTTAAATATAATAAAAATTATAATTTAAGGCTCATATAGAATTAATTAGAAACAGTAGCCTAGGCCATGATAATTAGATAGATAGGGTTTGATCTTTAATCTTAATTTATTCATTATTTATTTTATCCAAACCCTTAGCAGCCTCCCTCTCCCTAGATATGTTTAAAATGACCAGCCTCTTCTCTTCCTCTTCTCTTCTTCGGACCAGTCTCTTCTCTTCCACCGTCGGACCAGCCTTTTCTCTTCCATTCTCTTGTTCGTGAATCGCAGTCATAGTACTCCGTCCATCCTCCATTTTCAGTGAGTTATTTCTCGTAACTGGTTATAGACGCATTTATTCACGTGGTTCTGATCTATGTTGAGGCTAATATGTAATTGCTTGATTTCAGAAGATCTAAAGTTGTGCATGTCTGTCTTTACTTCCTCTCACCAATCCCACTTGCCTTCTTTTCATTTTTATCTCCATGTTTGCTTCTTTTTGTTTGTGGCTTGGCTTCAATTATAGATAGGTGGGTGGGGAAAAGATTTCTAGTTTTTGAGTTTGGTTCTGCTTTTGTTTCTGAAAATTTAAGAAACAACACTTACATTTTTGCTCTACTGAAACTTCTCCTACATTCTTTTACAATCTTCTATGGAATTTGGCAGTTCTAGAAGTCGGTTCTTGTCAATATCCTTTTCATACTGAAGTTTGGGGGTTAAGGGCTCAAAATTGATAACTTGAAACTCGTTTGCCTCTTCTGAAATTTGATCTTGCAAGTTGCAATGGACGGGATCTAGAAGAAAAATGGGATAGAAAGAGAGAGGATTCATGAAGCCTAAGACTTTTTCATCTATTTATTGTTTTAAATCATAGTTTGCTAATTTAGACACTTTTAAGTATTTATTTTCTAATGACTAAAGGATGTTTTATGTGTATACAATTAATATTATTTGATGTACCGAATTTGATATTATTTTGTTCGTGAACAACATAAATGAGCTCGTTCGTGAGCAAAACAAACAAGCTGCTCACGAACAAATAAAATGAGCTGTTCGTGAGCAAGCTCACGAGCTCGATAAACAAGCTTGGCTCGTGAGCAGCTCGTGAACAATCGAGCTGCTAAACGAGCCGGGCTCGAACAGAAAATTAAGCTCGAACCGAGCTCGAAGCTCGGCTCCAGCTCGATAAGAAATTGTCGAGCCGAGTTCGAGCAAGCCAAATCTCAGCTCGACTCGGCTCGTTTACAACCCTATTAGTAAGAGTATTTCATTGTAAATAAGCATTTGTGCAATATTTTGTTTCTAACCTTTTATTTTATTTAAATGTCTCTGATTTTAAAAAGGTATTGCATCCTTAAAAATAGCTATAAATGTGATATTAAAAGAGAAAGAAAGGATTAAGAGGTAACAGTGAGTGTGTTTTGAAAGTGAGAGCCGATTAGTGATAGGGGCGTTTCGTCCCTATCTTTTAGCGTGATTTACGGTTTAATTTTAGAAGAAATAAATAAGTTTAATCGCAAAAATAGAGTTTTTTAATAAAATAACGAAATAAAAATAAATTGCATACTTTCGGTTAATTTTCCTTATTTTTGATTAATTTAGAAAATAAAACGTCAAGCTAACTCGGCTCTCGAGAATTGTATTTCAGGTACGAGCAAGGAGCTAAAATCCACCGACATACGCGGGGCGTATCACCCTTCATGCGGGGCGTGGAACACTTGGTCAGAAATAATTGTTCTATCCACAGGCACCACGTGGGATCTACTCACCGATACGCGGGGCGTATCAACCTCCACGTGAGGCGTGGGACATATGTCAGAAATGATAAGCCTAATCCTGAAAGTCAGACTGCATGGTCTTCCAGAGTCAACTGCTCCTACGTGGGGCGTCCCACCTTACACGCGGGGCATGTAAGGAAGTTCTTCGACCTAAAAGACTCAGAGACTTATTTACGCGAGGCGTGCTTCAGCTACGCGTGGCGTAAAAGACCCAATTCAAGCAATAAAATCTCAGAAACTCAACCACGCGAGGCGCACCCCAGTCTACGCGGGGCGTGGTTGAGACAACAAGATCTGAATTTGGTCCACATGCAGGAGATTTCTGACGGAATGGGCAAATACGCGGGGCGTACTCCACCATACGCGAGGCGTATCATGGGAAATCTGCAGAAAATCATGTTCCTCCATGCTTGTATCTTATGAAATTACAACTCTACCCCTAGCTTGATGTGTATAAATAGGAGTGACTAGCACTCATTTAGCCACCTTGGAATCTAAGCTTTTGTTATACAATTCTTAATGTAGTTTAAGTTCTTGTTATATAGTTTGAGATTTTAGTTTACATAGCAATTCTCTTCCACCTTGAGAGCTTGTTCGTTGATTCCGGCATTCCGTCAAAGTTCCGTTCCATCTCCGTTCACCAAGCTCGAAAGCTCCACCTCCAAGTCCTAAGAGACGGCCTTGAGTCCGGTTAGCTAGTTCCGAGGGTGGATTCTTCCCTTTTCACTTGCTAATTAGCTTGTACTCTTCCTATGTACTAGGCTTGGTTGTATTTCATATTTACATTCTCCATATTTATAATCTATGATTCATAATCTCTTTTTCTATATTTGTGTTGATGTTTGCTACTTGTTTTGATACTCGTAATTGATTATTGTGTAGGAGAACGCGATTTCCGATGCCATTCGGGCTATCTTTAGGGATTCATATAGGTGTTGTCATACCGAAAGTGACGCTCCGAAAACCGTAGGAATTGACAAACCACGGAACTTACAGGCCCTAATTTCTGGTCCCAAGCATTAGACACGCCTTGACTAGGAACCACGTAGTCTAAGTACTTCACGGGTCGGTCACACTACACGTAGTCGTCTTTTGAAGAGTAAATCATTAATTGTTTATATATTGAGAGCCATTGTTTGTCATATTTATAACTTATCGCCTTCCATATCATTTCGTAGTGTTTTGCTATATAAATTTGTCTCACCCGTAGTTAGGAGTAGTTTGTAGTTGTTCCCCGAATCAACTCAAAGTATTCACCGCTTAGATAACATATAAAACCGAGTCGTTTAATACTTGTAGTTATAAATCCCATGGATTCGATACCCGGTCTTAACCGGATTATTACTTGATACGACGGGGTACACTTGCCCCTAAGTAGTGGCGTCTAGTAGAGATAGAGCATTTAAGAAGATCACATCCATAGTCATAATGCACTTATCATAATATACATTTCGTCATCGCAGAAGCTCTACCGTACTTACGCCCCATCAAGTTTTTGGTGTCGTTGTCGGGGATTTATAATTTCTTGCAATATTAGACAAAAACGTTTTGTTGTTAGTCTAAGCATTTGTAGATATTACTTTCTTTTTGTGAATAATTTATTTTGTTTCTTGTCATTACTAATGATTTGTTTCATGGTATGATGCCTCATAGTCATCATCTGTGGGACGACCGCATGGATGACGAATGCCCACACCAACACTCAACCTCGCAATTCGATGTGGTAATCTCTATGGTTAAAGATATTCAAGTGAGATTATCTAACAATGAGGCATATTGCAGGGATTTGGGGAATCAAATCGCTAGATTGACGTCTCGCATCGATTCAACCGTGGACGAATCGAATAGAGACGCCAATCCGGGTGATCAAAATGTAGAGCTCGAGTTAATTGAGCTCTCTCAAGAGGATTCCCCAAATTATGTAGGCTATCTCAACTGCGAGGAACCGGAAATCCTAATCGATGAGCTGGTTATGTGCGGGCCCATGGAAATAAATCCAAAGCTAGAAGAGTTGGAGGTTCCTTCTACCTCGGAATATTTCGCTCTTTTTGAACTACCAAAGGAGTAAAAAAGGGAGCAAACTAAACTCTTTAAAAACTTCTTTAAATATAGCTTTTGGTTTTCATTAAATTTCTTTGAATCTAACAACCCGTTTTGCAGGTACGGATTGTTTATTCAATTTGCATTTCTAACGCGAATGGAAGCATACACATAGGAGGAAATTCTAAGTCGAGCTCACCAACTCTAAAGTAGCGCTTCTTGGGAGGCAACCCAAGCTCGAATAAGGGAGTTTTCTTTCCCAACTTTTATTTTTCGCATTTCGTTTTCCCGCCGACTCATTTCATTTCTTTTAAATAAAAATCAAAAGAAAGACAAATCCCATTTTTAATCCAAAAGAAAATAAGCCACATGGGGCGTACACACCTTTACGCCCCGCGCATCTGCGTATCTGACCTTTTTTCTCGCAGTAGAAGGCATGTTATGCGGGGCGTCTACCCTACCACGCCCCGCGTAACGTTCGACAATTAGTTGCCCCGGAATAAAAGCCACGTGTTGGGACTCGCGGGGCGCCCCATTGGGCGTGCCCCGCGTATCCTAGGGGAGTTGCGAATTGCAACCCCCCATGGCATGTTGGGGTTTAGTGTCCTATAGACAATTGTTCTAGGATACAAACTTAATGTAAATGAATTGTTCTTTATATCATTTGTTTTAATGAGATATATGTTTTACAACTATATAAATGCAATCCCTTTTAAGCACTAAATAAAGTCTAATAAAAGGAAATTCGTAAGTTTGTTTAAAGTGATTATAAAATGTTCATACAAGCATGAAGTGAGACAAAACTTTATAATAAACTAATAAACTTAAAACCACCCCAAGTCAAGTGATATGTTTAGGATTGATATATCACTGTTGAGACTTGCATGCAACAATGTCTTCTGTCCGACAGAAAGTTGATCTCACAAGCTTCATATATACAGATATCTGGACAGTTACATGGATCCGATGAAAAGTAGTTCATTAGGATTGGGGATCCGATTTGAGATAACAGGATGGGTAGATTCATCCTTGTCACCTGTTCATCTCATTGGTATTAATAGGTATAACTAATCCTCAGACTCAAAGGAATATTAATTGGTATTCTGGATTACGGAATGTGACGCTTTGACTCTGGTGTAACACGATCCTTAACAGAGATGACTCTGGGGTGTGAACAGTAGACGTTGGGTATCACAGGAAGTGATTACGGGATCGTTATATATTGGATTGAGCATTTATCACTCCCGATAAATGGGAGATACATCCAATGATCGCTTGTGGAAGACTCGACTCTAAATCCTTGCAAGGTGATAGCTTAAGACTTGAAATACAGATTTCACTTAATCTATCTATTTGAGTTGACTCGGCCTGTACAAGTAAAACGAACGTCTCGCTATATGTGACTTGACATCATCCATAGTCATAAGATTCAGTTCAAGGATGTAGTTGATAAAGGATCGAATTATACTGTAACTAATACGGAAAGGTTAACGACAGAATCAACCTATCTTCTTATAGCTCTGGGGGAATGATTACGGACTTGCTAATCACATACTCTATACATCATTCCGTTATGCAAAGATTAAATATAATTCTTTGAAAATTATTTAATAACGTTGCATACGGCTAGAAGCAATAAGAACCTAATGGGTCACACATAAGACTTGGAACCTAAAAGAGAGATGGATGTTAATTAATTGATGGAAGCCCAATTGAGCCCAATAAGGCCCATGGACCAAGGGGGGGTCGAAATTCATGTAGATAAAATACATGAATAATTAATTTGATTTTATTAATTCTAATTAGATTGGGATTATGAATTAAATTAATTAAGAGATAAATAAGTTAGGAGTTTTAATTAGATTATAATACTCCTATTATTATCCAATAAGGTTATTATTATTATCCTTAATATATTAGATATATAATGAGATAATAATTAGGAATTCTATTCCGAATTGAATTCCTATTCAGTAACCTAATTCTATCTAACTAGGGATTAGATACAAGAGATTATAAATACCCCACCCTATGGGATTTTCGAGAGAACGCTAGCTAATCCCCTATTGAGATTTTCGAAATCCACCCTAGTGCAAGAGAGAGAAAATTCGACACCCCTAGTTCGATGACGAGATTTCTCTACGGCTTCCTTTGATCAATTGATTTCATCTATTTCTTTTATCCTTGACCTTGTGTTGATTAGTTAGAGGCAATCTACTTTGGTTGCTATTCAACGGTTGATTCTAAATTAATCTTCCTGTGTTTTATTTCGTGTTTGGGAACTCGGAGAAGAGTTGTGGGCACTTCATTAACAACGGTAGATTGATCATCAAAAGGTAATTCTTCTTATCCTTCTTTATATGAAATAACGATTAACGGATCCTATGGTTAAATGGAAATAGGTTAAAAATTTTATATTTCCGCTGCTATACCTTAGCCTAATTTCCAACAGTGGTATCAGAGCCATCGTTAAATCCGTTATTTCATATATGAAAATTTAGAAGTTTTTCAATAGGATTGAATAAATATTTATAGTTAGGATTAATTAACAAATTGTTTTGATTAATTAATTCTAAGATAAATAAGTTTTAATTAATTGTTAATTAAAATAGATTATGCGTATGTTCCTAATTATTTTGGTTGATAATCATTATAACAAAAATCTATTAGTTTTATGGTTAGATTGATAAAATCAGTTTTATTAATTCTAAAGATAAAATAGAAATCTATAGTAGGTTTTCCTATTTTCTGAAAATCGTTTTAAAACCGTTTTAGAACTGATATATATATATATATATTTATAATTGTTATTATAAAAAAAATATACGACAGCAGCCCGAGTCGAGCCTCGCGGCTCGACTGGCCGCTGTCGCGCGGCTGCTGCCTCGCGGCAGCAGCCGCGTGCGGCGCCTGGGCGCCGCTGCCGCTAGAAAGCGACGGTTCAGCCGCCCTAGGGCTGCTGCCAATCGGCAGCAGCCCACTCTCGGGCCCGGCCCGAGATCCACTTGATTTTAAATTGTTTAAAATCGTTTTTATATTTAAATATATATGTTTCAGAAATTGATAGTTTTCTGTTTTGATCATCGAATGAAAATTTGTTTAAAAGTTTGTTTTACCAATTTGTAAATCAAAATGTTAAATGAATTAAAATCAAAATAATTGGAACGTGCATAATTAAAGTTTTGTATAGTTATATTAATCTAAAAATTAATATAAAAGATACGAAACTATTAGAAGTAAAATTGGATGAAAGTTAATTTGATAAGTTAATGTGATTAACATAAATATTACATAAGATAGTTATGTAATCAACCAATTAAATTTATTTAATTGAGTCTATGCATGTTTGGAGTTATGGACATATTTGGACCCTCTTTTAGTCTTTTGGTATTTTTGAAATAGGGCCTGCGAGTCCTGCCTTTCTACTGTCTATTGTAATTTCTCCTCTCATCTGATTCCCTTCAATTAAATTGAAGTTTTCTTTAGTAGTATAGAAATTAATATGTAATTTCAAGGCGCCATGGAGAAGACGGAGGACCTAAAGAGAAATATGTAATAGTTAGTATTTCCTTAGATTTGCCCTTTTATTCCGTCTCTGGCTCGACGGAATAATTTAGATGATATGTCCATAACGCCAATGTATGTGAATGTATGTGTCTGATGTATGCTAAAGCAAATCAAGACTAAGTTAGATTATGAGACCTAAAATAAAATCCCTCATTAAAAAGTTAAGTAAATAAACAAGTTATTAAAATCGGTTGTCCCTCCCTAATATTATAATTCAGCCGGCAGTACTGAGGGCCTTTGGGTTGTTGAGTAAACTCAAGCTCGGGGTCTTACGGTAACACCTGAATTATCGAAAATCATTTTTCATGAATATGGGGTAATACTTAAATTAGGTTATGATAATTGGATGAGTAAACTCATGTTGTCATAAACTAATGGGCAATACGGTTGGGATTAATATGAATAGCATATTAGTTACTAATGTGGTTAGTAACCCAATAACCTAGGAATCACATTAAAGATGTGATTGATTACATGAATCTACCTAATGAATGAGACTAGCTTGTTGAGTAAACTCAAGGCGAAATCTCAGGAGTTAGGATCCTAGCTCACTAAAGGATTTGTGAAATTCTTCGAATTAATATGGAGGGCTATTAATTTGGCAAAATAGTGGGAGCAATCTAAAATAAATTAAAAGGCCTATAATTTTAGATTGATATACTTTAAGCAAATGAATGACATACGTTTACTCTTTCTCACTCTCAGGTTTAATTAAACACACTCTTAAAATCATGACTAACACCAATCTGCAAAACATTCTTACCGATAACAAATTGAATGGTTCAAACTTCACCGACTGGTATCGCAACCTCAAAATTGTTTTGAAGTTCGAGAGGAAAGGGTATCTACTTGATACACCGATACCCCCTTACCCAACGGATGATGCTCCATACCAAGAATTTTATGCTTACTTGAAGCATAAATCTGATGATGATCAAACGGGAGACATCATACTTGCACCCCTGACACCGGAAGTTAAAAGGCAACTACATTCAGATATGGATGCCTATTCCATGGTCAAGCACCTAAAAGAGTTATTTGTGAATGAAACTCGGTGCGAGCACTTCGAAATAACAAAGGAGTTATATAAAAGCAAGATGCAGGTGGGCACATCTGTAATGGCACACTGTGCCAAGATGATCAGCCTTATCACCAAGTTTTCTAGTATTGGAGATGCGATGGACCATGAACTAAGTGAAAACTTACTTCTTCAGTCCCTCCCCGAGAGTTACTCACAGTTCATCATGAACTACCAAATGAGTGGCTTGCAAACCTCTCTTGTAGAGCTTGCACATATGCTCGAGTCAGTCGAGCCCATTATAAAAGAAAACGAGGAGATACTGGCCCTTGCTATTGAAGGATCAAGAAAAAGGAAATGGGTCTCTCCCAATCCAAACCATCCTGATAAAGGCAAGGAGGCTGTGCTCACCGAAACGAAGGGAAAGGAATTAAAGAAGCCCAAAGGAAAGTGCTACTATTATGGTGACTTGGGGCATTGGAAGAGGAACTGCATGGAGTACATGACCTTCCACAAGAAGGAAAATGACGGTGCTTCAGCATCTGGTATGTTTTATATTGAAATAAATACAGTTTCGCAGTCTGAATCTTGGGTACTTGATACCGGATGTGGATCTCATATTTGTACAAATATGCATGAGCTAAAACAGACTAAGGAACTAAAGAAAGGAAGCATAAACTTGCGAGTGGGAAATGGAGTAAGAGTTGCCGCCCTCGCAATTGGAGATTATGTTTTAAATTTGCCCTCTGGGCTTGTAATAGAATTAAGGAATTGTTTATATGTTCCTCAAATGTCTCGCAACATTATTTCTATTAGCCGTCTTGTTGACGACGGTTTTCATATTTCAATAAAAGACAAGAGTTGCAATTTTTATAAAGATTCGATCTTTTATTTTTCAGGAATATCACAAAATGGGATTTATGTGTTAGATGACAAAGTTCATGTTTTTGCAATTGATACCAAAAGACATAAGCTAGATAATTCAACTTACTTGTGGCATTGTCGTTTAGGCCATATAAACAAGAGACGCATGCTAAAGCTACATTCAGATGAGCTTATAGATCCAATCGATCCCGAATCATTGGAAACATGCGAATCATGTTTAAAAGGTAAAATGACAAAGACACCCTTTAGCAATAAAGGTGAGCGTGTATCAGACACTCTAGGACTAATTCATTCAGATGTATGCGGCCCTATGTCAGTCCAAGCAAGAGGAGGATTCAGATTCTTCATAAGCTTCATAGATGACCATACCCGATATGGTTACATCTACTTGATGAAGCACAAATCAGAAGCTTTTGAGAAATTCAAATGCTTCAAGAATGAAGTAGAAAATCAATTAGGAAAGAAAATAAAGACGCTTCGATCTGATCGAGGTGCACTACTAGAAAAACCCAAATCTCTGACGGAATGTTATGACGGAATGATTTTCTGTCAGAACTTTGTGACGGAATTCCGTCACACTGTGAGACGGTATATCTAGACGGAATGGAAGAATCCGTCAAACTAAAATGGCGGGAGTTTTCCCGGCATACATGGAGACGGAATAATAGACGGTGAAAATTCTGTCAAATACATTGTGATGTTAATTGTGACGTTTTCCGTCACAATGTTTTTAAAAGGTAATAAAGTTAAAATAATTATTTAAATATTTTTTACAGAAATAATTAAATAAAACAAAAATATATATACATATTATTAGGGTTTTTACCTCATTAAACCCCTTCTGCTTAAACGCTGATAGAGAGCTCTCTCTAAACACCGCCTCCATTTTCTCCCCTAAGCTTCGATTAGGGTTTTTCTTTAATTTCATTGCAGCGCAGTCAAGTTTTCCACGATGTAGAGTCATTCTTCATCACCTTCTACCAAAACCCTCTTCTCTCAGTCAAATCGCTTGAACCCCTTTGATTCTTCCCCTGTACCCTTCTTCCTCCTATCGGTTAGTGGTTGGAGTTCAGATATTTTGAGAAAGAGGAGTTGTGGGAAGGATAGCCTGAAGACTTCCTCCACTGAAAGGTTAGCGTTAAACTATAAGTTGATATGTTAGATCTAAATGGTTTTGAGTTTGTCTTCTCATGTTTCATATTATATTTTGCTGATACTCCTGCTCTATCATCATTCTAAAAGACCTATATTGTTCATGATATGATATGAAGCTTTTCTTATGTTATGTGAATTTGGGTGGTTTAGATGCGACATTTCTTTTTGACAGTATGTGATTAGGAATCCTATTGGGATAAATTCTTATTAGTAAAAAGGCATAATATCTTAATTGACATCTATGTTCAGAACAGTAAATATATCTTTCAAGAATTGTAAGAAATGCTAAAAAAAATTCCTCAACGTGTATCAATTTTGAGGGGTTCTTTTTGGCAACCTGAGTGCGTTAGATATTCATGTGTTGTCTCCATCTTTAGGTTTACATTGCAAACACTAAGGCTGGCAAATAATTCATTTCTGGGTACCATTTGTTCTAATATATCTGCCTGCTCCAAGATTCGACATATTAATGTTGCTTTCAATCATCTCAAGCGTGTTTATTAATGGCATTTGTGAAACTGATGTAGATATTTTGATATGATGTATAGTGACGAAGTATCAGTTATATAGCTGAAACTATGTGCAGAACTCCTGAATATCCTGTGTTTGACCGTCTAATTGTTTGACCCTTCAATTGTTTTTTCATGAATATCCTGTGTTTGATTTTGTATTTTATCTTTCAATTGTAGCTCTGAGTGCTTATTTGTTAAAAGAAACTTTTATATATATATATATATATATATACACTAGCAGTAGCAGTAGACAAGACCATAACCAAAATCAAAGTATAAATGGTTGCCATTCTTTTACATGGAAAGGCAAGGC
Organism: Euphorbia lathyris; assembly: GCF_963576675.1. Lineage (NCBI taxonomy): Eukaryota > Viridiplantae > Streptophyta > Magnoliopsida > Malpighiales > Euphorbiaceae > Euphorbia > Euphorbia lathyris. Next base: position 98,424,415 of record NC_088910.1, read on the forward strand.
ATGTTATCCAAATAGTTTTACATGTGCTTTCTGGAATTGCACATGCTTCTGGTTAAAACCGGGACAAGGATATATCTTCTTTTTTCTCACTCACACCAAATTCTGGGGAGATAGAGTAGCTCTATTATTCTTTAATTAGGATGAATTGATTGAGAGGGATCAGTACATGCCTAATCACGTTGTTTGTCCCCAAACAAATGTGTTTATATATAGTTAAACTACCCTTTGTCCTATTATCAGCTTTAACTACCACTTCAATTCTTCACTTTCATACTATACTATATAAGATTAGGAATAGCTAGCTTCTTCCAATTCCTGAAATTCTTTCTTTCTTTCTTTATTTATTTATTTAACATTTCATAGTTGGATTACTTTGGATTTTTTTCATGTAACTAATTGAATTAAAAGTTTAAACCTGATAGTTAAATCCTTAATTCATATTAATATCTGATACACTTCCACATATGAATGTCAACTAGAATTAAAGCGTGAACAACATAAATTCAAATTACAATATGAATCAATTGAACCTTATTTTAGAATCTGGGACTTGGGAACTGGATTCAAATTACAATATGAATCAATTGAACCTTATTTTAGAATCTGGGACTTGGGAACTGAACATCCAGAAGTCCAGACTGACCTTGATTCAAGAAGAAAAGAATTGCTATGTGCTCGGCATTGTTGCTATAGCTGTCTCCAAGCAGGTATAAATATATTAACTGATGTTGAGAGTTATTTAAAGACTCACAACTAAAAGTTTTTTCGTATGTTTTTCTTTTGACACGTAAGCAATGTTATCAGGCTCGGACCGGACCAATCAGTTCAACCAGTCAAACCGAAAACCGGCCAGACATCCGGTCCTCACCTCTCCGGTTTGTTGAACACTCAACAAACCGGAAAGACCCGGATTTGAACCGGAACCCGGCGGTTCGGCCGGAAACCGGTACAGGGTCTCCAAAAATGCCACTAAAATAAACTATAGGCCTTGATATCAAACCCAGCCCAGGTAAGTTTGGATAGAGGATGGCTGAAGCTTCATATTTATAGCATCCTTCTTTATTTTTAATCCTATTTATAAGCGATGTGGGATTTCAGTAAACATCATTTTCACACTCCCATCACCTCTCCTCTTCTCTCACAAAAAATGAATAAATAAAAACTCCATCTCCTTCGCCTTTTCTAAATTTCCACACTTCATTATTTCTTCTTTATTTTTTTATATTATATATTTTTTCCCTTTGGCTACTTAAATCTCTTGCTTATTTTTCCAACCTTTATTATTTCTTTCTTTTAACTTTTTAGTATTATATTTTTTTTGTTTGAATACTTAAATCTCTTAGTTATTTTTACTATTATTAAATCTTATAGATTTTCACATACAAATAATAATGTAGTTGATTAAGTTAAATTTATCAGCAAATATATAAGACACTGATAAACCTTAATTCAGCGGTTCTAAGCTTTATTTATCCGTTATATATTTAAACATCAAGTTGATAAAAAATAACAAACTAAAAGTTATTTATAATTTATTTTGAATATATATAATTTATAAAAATAATTTAAATTAATTATATATATTTAATATATATAAATATTATTTATTTATTACGTCATCCGGTTCGACCAATCCGAGCCATCCGATCCGACCAAGTGACCCGTGACCCATTTATAAATCTGGTTTGATGTCCGGTCCGGTTCTGATAACATTGCACGTGAGTTTATAGCAGTTTAACTATCATGTTCCATGTAGCATCTAAAACTTTTGAAAGTAAAGAAACACCATGATCATTGGATGAGATGTCTAACAATGAGTTATTTCATATAGGAGGCGATGATGCACTAGTTTTTCATGTTAAAATAGAGTGTTCTGCTACCGTTCCTTGTTGGATTTGGGTTCATGAGTATTCAATATAACATGGGGAGCTTAAGTTTGTGGATTTTATTTTTTTTCTACAAATTTGAATTTTGAAGACAATTTCATATTTGTTGCTGAATATTCTCATCTGTCTTGGGTACTACAAAATAAAGTGAAGAGACAAAAGTTACTAATTACTATTCCTGGCCTGTAATCCGAGACTTGCTTAACTCCCAAAACTAATCTGATCACTTAGCACATCATCCATGTCTTCAAACTCAGATAGTTTATCAGTAAAGCATAATTGGTTGGAAATGTTACTTCATGGATGTTTTCTGTTACCTGTCAGTTATCACTTAATAACCACCTTCATGTTGATGCAATCGACCTTCATTTCAAGTTCAGTCTCACCTAATTTTTATTACTGATAGTCCTAGCCTTATATATCGACCATTATGAATTTATCTGATAGTCCTCATTTCAGTTTTCTGAATCAGAAGAAACTTGATTTTTGCACTTGTTCCACTTGAATACTTACCAGCATCCATCAGCCTAAGAGTTGCTCAGATAATAGACAGTGACAGATAAACTTTGACATGTGCACTATACCATTAAATGTTTGATTTATGTTGTTATTTCGGATCATGTAAAATTTATGCCTTCTAGATTGTGCAAGAGACATATCTAAGGAGGGAAAGAAAATAAATAAATTAAAGAAAGGTGTATGGTTTTAGGAAACTTGATTGTTGGCTGGAATTGACGACCTTGTACAACTTGTCTGGGCTGGTAGTCCTTTGCAATTTTAATACGTTTTTCTTATAAATCAACTGTTGTACCTCTTAAAACTCTTGTCTGTGACCCTTTCTTGCACATTAGCAACACAATTTGATTTCACAAAGAAGCAATTAATTTTTGAATGGAATAAGCAATTAATTAGTTCTGCAATTTTGTTATCTTCAAGTTTGATGGTATTACGTATCACAATCATGAATTATGTGACTTCACATCTTCTTATGTCTGATAAAAGAAAATTGAAAATAAGGTTCGATAAAGTCATAAATTGAAATAAAAGTTCTAATACCATGATATAGAATCAATTGAATTAAAAACTTACAATGATAGTTCTAAAATTATTGTGAAAACGTTAGCAACATATGTTGTATTATACTATAGGGGATATATGGATTACTTAGAGGAAATTACTCCCGGTCTAACCGAGGCAGAAATTCATTTAGAAGTTGAAAAGCATTTTCCGATATGGTTCCTCCAATATGTAAGTCCTACATTCCATTCTTAACATGAGTTGTATATTTATCGGATTTGAATCAGAATGATGGTTTCATAACCTTCTATATATACAGGTAAAGGCTGATGGGTTTCAAAATCAATTTTGACGTGATTTAGCGCATGGACCGCTTAAACGTGCAAAGTCTTATGGTGTATATTTTACAAATGGATATAAATTTCACACACAATCCCACTGTCAAGATAAGGCAACATCAAATAGTGGAGTGTGCATCACAGGGACTGATATTGATTACTACCGGATGATAGATGAGATAATTGAGATTGAGTTTCAAGCATTGCCGATCAAGAAGACTGTGCTATTTAAGTGCGATTGGTTTGATCTGACTGAAGGTTCTGGGACAAGGGTTCATAAACAATATAAGTTGGTTGACATTAATCAAAGACGAAGATTCAACAAGTTTGAACCATTTGTTTTAGCTATGCAAGTAACCCAAGTATATTACATGTCATATCTTAGTTTGAAGCGAGATATGATCGGCTGAGTGGCTGTTTGTAAAGTTAAGGCAAAAGGTGCTTTTAAAGTTCCTGAAGATGATGCCTTCCAAGAAGAAGAATTCCAAGTTGATTTTGTGAACTAGAATAAAATAATGGATGAACTTGTTGATCTTGTTGATCCAAATCATGAGCTTGATGACTTACCAGATGATGATGAAGCATTTGATGTAGAAGAACTAGAATTTGAAACAGATAATGAAGATGAAACTGAGGAAGAGGATAATTTGATTTATTTTGAAGATAGTGATTAATTGTAAACTTATAATGTTTTGTTTGAAGGATTATGTTTGGAATTTGTAGACTTATAATTTGTGAACTTATTATTCATTATTTCAATGCTTATGATTGGAACTAGTAGATTTATATGTTGTCAATTTTTACAATTGATGTTACTGACATGTTTGTATGTATCAGGTATATTATATCAGAAAATAGAAAACGACCATCTCCATCATCGCACTTGCATGGTAAGAAGAAGATAAGCATTCCAAAATGGTTGATCGGTGTCCAAAATCAGCCACAAACACCTACTCCTACAATAAGTGGCATAGCGGATGTTACATTGGAGGACGATTCTACTGATTCAAGTTCTCCAGCAGCTCCAACAACCCGTACAGCAGCACAAATAGATCCAGTAGTTCATGCAGCAGCTCCAACAGCCCGTACAGCAGCACAAACAGATCCAGTAGCTCGTACAACAGCTCCAATAACCCGTACAACAGCCCCAACAAACTTTACAACAGCTCCAATAGCTCAAGCCGCAACTCCACCTTTAACAGCTCGTGTAGTAACTCCAACATCTCGTTCAACAACTCCACCTCTAATAGGCCGTGTAACACCTCCTCCTACATCATCTCCTCCTACAACAGCTCCACCTACATCAGTTCTACCTACAGCTCCACCTACATCAGCTCCATGTAGCTCAAGTTCACTCCCATCATCTTCTACGACAACAAATTTTCCATCAAGTTCTAGTGAGCAGCGCTTAACACTACGGGTTGAGGGAAAAAAGTAAGTAAATTTCATTTGTGTAATTGATTTAATTTAGTTCTCGATTATTTTTTTAGTTCTCTTTTCAATCAATCTACTTATCTTATTTCTTGTCAAAACAGAATATATCCTTCAAGTTGTCCAGCTAAGATCTTAAGAGAATGTTTCGAATTGAAACTTGAATTGAACGGATACAAAATTACACATGTATCAAAGGAAACACAAGAATTTTATTGGAGAGAATTTCAGGTAATAACATTTGTAGCTTTAATGTTTCACGATATTAGTTAACTAATAATTTCAAATATCGATTTTAGTAATTTAGTTCCAATTACATAATATTTTCTTAACTTGTGTATTTGTAGAAACGATGCCAATGGGACGAAGTTATAGATTCATTGTTGAAGTTGGTTTACCCTAGCTTTATGAAGGAGAAATATAGAAGGATGGTATATGGATTGAAAAACAAAGGTAATGCTGTGTTTTTTTATGTTAGCTAATTATGAATATTAAATATCAATTTCAATTGCCTTAACATGTTAATTCTAATTGTATGAAGAACAGCCAAAATTCATGTCTGAAGAGGTCTATAATAGTTGGGCTACATATTGGGACTCGGAAGAGGCAAAGGCGATATCCGAAAAGGCTAAACTTTCACGACGTAGTGGACTTGAAAATGGAGCAATGTCTTGTCATACTGGCGGATCCTTGTCGATGAGAGAGCATCGTGAACGATTAGTAAGTTGTTAATTTGTTGCAATTTAGTTTGATTTTTTGTATAGCTTTCCGTTCATTGAACATAATGCAAATATTTGTTGCAATTGAAATTTTTTTATATACATTTCTGTTATAATGATGTTACAAAATTGCAAGTCTATGTTTTCTTATTCATTTATTTAGAGTATTTTGAAGGCATTGGACATTAGTTGGTTATAGAGAAACTTAATAAGCTATTAGAGAAAGTGAATAAGTTGTTATTTTTTATAGTCTCTACTATGCTTGCTGTTTCATTAATTACCTTTTTTATTTTTTTATTTCATAAAGGTAGGAAGTGAGGGCGAGCCTTGGCGCAACGGTAAAACGTTGTTGCCGTGTGACCTGAGGTCACGGGTTCGAGTCTTAGGAGCGGCCTCTTGCCAATTAAATTGTCAAGGGAAGGCTTGCCCCCAATACACCCTTGTGGTGGGACCCCTCCCCGGACCCTCGCTCAGCGGGGACGCGTAATGCGACCGGGCCGCCCTTTTTTTTTTTTATAAAGGTAGGAAGTGTGTTATATTTAAAAATATGTAATTTGCTAACTTTAGATATCTTGCAGACTTATGTATTAGGTCGACCAGTGAATGCATATGAGCTGTTTGTTTACACTCATACACGTAATCATGATGGGGTGACATGGGTTGATGAAAGGTCACGTTTGATAAATGTAAGTAATTGTGTTTATATACTATTATGATATATATATATATATAATTTGAATTTAAAATTATTGGTTAATAAATTTGATAGGAGAGAGTAACTGTCACACGACAGAGGATGCAGGAAGCTACCGATCAAGTTATTGATGACCAAAGATTGTATTATGAATCTGTTGGAGGATTTGACAATAGATCTAGAATTTATGGGCTAGGAGATGGATCATGTTTTTATGCTTCTCAGCCTCAGTCTACCGTTAGTATACCATTCTCAACTACTTCAACTGTACTTCAAATGCCACAAATGGCTGAACAAGTGACACGATTGGAGCATGAAATGCAAAATCTTGTAGTTGGCCGCGAAGCAGACCAGTCTCGTCTTGACGCCTTGGTGGCATTGGTTAGAGATTTGAGAGCTGAGATGGAGCTATTGCGTATGGATATCACAACATCCAATGGATCACATCCTGGACCGCAATCTAAATCGGGACAGGTATATATATATATATATATATATATATATATAATCTCAATGTGTGCATGGTTCTAAATGTTAGATCATTTTTTTGCTGCTTGTTAGAGAGTTCTAACTGTTTAGACTTTTGCCTGAATCTTCAAATGTTTGGTGGTTTTAAATATTGCCTCCAGTTGTTTTAATCTTGGACTGAAATTGTTGTGCTTTACATGTGAAGCTACAGAGAGATTCAACTTTGACTTAATTGATTTATGAGAATAAATCAATCAATCTGAGTTGCAACCATCTCCAATAATCTAGTACTTGTGCATTTGATTGATGATTTTAACCATTGATTGTCATGAAAGTTGTTGGTATAATTTACTCTAACCATTGATTGCTATTTGCTATTTTTAGTTTTGCTGATGATGTGTCTTCTTTTCTCTATTTGTTGCACATTGGTGTTGGATAAGGGGCTATGAGTTTTGATATGTTTATGAATTGATGACAACACATGTAGTTTATTTGTTAGAGAGAGAGTTAGGAACATAGACAACACATGTAGGTGAAGTATGGTGGGAATTTTTCTGCATATATAGTAATTGAATTCAATTTTTTTTATAGGTTTTAGCACCGTTATGGATCAGTCGCTACTTATCAGCCATTGTTTTCAGTTTTGAAGGGGCACCATCAACTATTTTTTTGATGTGCATGGTGCATTTTTGGACATGATGTGCATAGATCTAAGAACTTTTTTAGACACCATTATGTAACTAATTAGGTTAAGTTTGCACCACCAATTGTATTTTGGTTGTTGTAAATGGTGCATCTTTTGAACATGTTTTTGTATAGGATCTAATAACATTTAGATTACTAATATTATCTTAATTTGATCAATTTTATAATTATTCTTGTGGTTTTGGAATTATATTATATTTCATCTACTTGTATTTCAATATATATAATAAAAAAACATACATTCTGACGGAATGTCGTCCGAAAACATAGTTCCTGACAGAATATTTGGCTGATTTTATTTGGTGCGTTTTGATGGATATTTCTGTCAGTGAAGTGATTTGCGACGGAAAACTATTCTAACGTTTTCATCCGTCTTTCAGCCATCCGTCAGATGCTGTGACGGAATCACGTCATAATAAAACGTCAACGCTTATGATGTATTTTCCGTCAGAAATTCCGACTGAGATGCTGACGTAATTCCGTCACTCAACCGTCAGATGAATCCGTCCGTAGAAACGTGAGAGAATTTTTGCATCGGCTGAATCTCTCACGTTTGCATTCCGTCAAAAATTCCGTCAGTAAACCTCATTTGTGACGGAAATGGTTGGATTTCTGACGGAAATTTCCGTCAGAGATCAGCTATTTTCTAGTAGTGGTGGCTCAGATGATTTTTTGAATTATCTAACTGAATGTGGGATATGCTCACAATGGACACCTCCCTATACATCACAACACAATGGTGTATCCGAGAGGAGAAACCGTACCCTACTAGATATGGTACGATCCATGATGAGCATGACCTTACTTCCAAAGACGTTCTGGGGCTATGCCTTAGAAACTGCCCTCTTCACCCTAAATCGAGTACCAACTAAATCCGCTAGTTCCACACCATATGAATTGTTCGTTGGTAGGAAACCCGTGTTTTCATTTATGAGAGTATGGGGTTGTTCAACATTTGTCAAACGCATTGCGTCCGACAAACTAGATTCGAAATCTGATAAATGTTTCTTCATTGGATACCCTAAGGAAACTATAAGATATTACTTCTATCATCCAGATGATCAGAAAGTAATAGTATCCAAGCACGCAACCTTCTTAGAGAAAGAGTTTCTCGAAGAAACACAAAAGGGAAGCATGATTGAACTTGACGAAGTTCAAAAAGAAGAAACACCGACTGAAACAACAGAGGTGGTTGAGGTACCCGAAGAAGTCCCATTAGATGAGACTCCAGTGCCACCTATTCGTAGATCACAAAGAGTTTGTGAACTCCTAGTTAGATATGGTTTTCTAGTGGGAGATGATAATGAGGTTCCCGTGTTAGACGACGAACCCGAAAACTACGAAGAGGCTCTTACTAGTCTAGATTCTAAAGCATGGCTTGAGGCCATGGATTCTGAAATGGATTCATGTATACTAACCAAGTGTGGACTTTGGTTGATCCACCCGAAGGGATAATACCCATTGGGTGCAGATGGATCTTCAAAAAGAAGACAGACATGGATGGAAAGGTTAGCACCTACAAAGCTAGGTTAGTAGCGAAAGGATATCGTCAGAAGTAAAGAATTGATTATGACGAAACTTTCTCTCCTGTGGATATGTCCAAATCAATCAGAATCATGCTTGCAATTGCCACTCACTTCGATTATGAGATTTGGCAAATGGATGTGAAAATAGCTTTCCTAAACGGAAACCTGCTTGAGGATGTATATATGATGCATCCTGAAGGTTTCATATCGAAGGATGCAAATAAAGTTTGCAAACTTCATAGATCCATTTCTGGACTCAAGCAAGCATCAAGAAGCTGGAATAAGCGTTTTGACGAAACCATAAAACAATTTGGTTTCGAACAAAATTGCGAAGAAGCTTGCATTTACAAGAAAGCAAGTGGGAGCTCTATAGCATTTCTCATACTATATGTGGACGATATATTATTAATGGGAAATGACATTGCTCTACTACAGTCGGTTAAAGTATGGTTATCTGGTAACTTCTCAATGAAAGACCTTGGTGAAGCAGCTTATATACTTGGTATAAAGATCTACAGAGATAGATCGAGAAGACTGCTTGGTCTTTCACAGGCTACATACATTGAAAAGGTGCTAAATCGGTTTAGCATGCTTGAATCGAAACGAGGTAACTTACCCATGCTACATGGAGTAAAGTTAAATAATCATCAATGTCCTAAAACCGATGATGACAAAAGACGCATGGCTGTAGTCCCATACGCCAGCGCAATCGGTTCGATTATGTATGCTATGCTATGCACTAGACCTGACGTAGCATTCGCGTTATCTGTAACGAGTCGTTACCAAGGGAATCCGAGAGACGAGCATTGGATTGCCGTCAAGAACATTCTTAAGTACTTGAGAAGAACTAAAGATATGTTCCTAGTGTACGGAGAAGGTGATCTGAAAATAGAAGGATTTTTAGACGCAAGTCATCTCACAGATGAGAATGATTTTAAATCCCAATCAGGATACTTGTTTATCTTGAATGGGGGCGCGGTCAGTTGGAAGAGTTCCAAGCAGGGAAGCGTAGCTTTCTCTACGACCGAGTCAGAGTATATCGTAGTTGCGGAAGCAGCAAAGGAAGCGGTTTGGATTAGAAAGTTCATTATAGAACTTGGTACGGTGCTTGACATTGTAAATCCCATTACACTGTATTGTGATAACAATGGAGCCATTGCGCAAGCAAAGGAACCACGGTCTCATAATGCGTCCAAGCATTACCTTAAGCGATACCACATCATTAGAGAGATTGTGGCTAGAGGAGATGTGAGAATAGAAAGAGTACCTACAGAGGACAACGTTGCAGATCCGTTGACAATGCCTTTAACCCAGAAAGTACATGATCGTCATTTAACTTCTACTGGGATAAGTTTTAGAAACAATTGGCTTTAGTCCAAGTGGGAGTATGTTGGGGTTTAGTGTCCTATAGACAATTGTTCTAGGATACAAACTTAATGTAAATGAATTGTTCTTTATATCATTTGTTTTAATGAGATATATGTTTTACAACTATATAAAGGCCATCCCTTTTAAGCACTAAATAAAGTCTACTAAAAGGAAATCCGTAAGTTTGTTTAAAGTGATTATAAAGTGTTCATACAAGCATGAAGTGAGACAAAACTTTATAATAAACTAATAAACTTAAAACCACCCCAAGTCAAGTGATATGTTTAGGATTGATATATCACTATTGAGACTTGCATGTAACAATGTCTTCTGTCTGACAGAAAGCTGATCTCACAAGCTTCATATATACAGATATCTGGACAGTTACATGGATCCGATGAAAAGTAGTTCATTAGGATTGGGGATCCGATTTGAGATAACAGGATGGGTAGATTCATCCTTGTCACCTGTTCATCTCATTGGTATTAATAGGTATAACTAATCCTCAGACTCAAAGGAATATTAATTGGTATTCTGGATTACGGAATGTGACGATTTGACTCTGGTCTAACACGATCCTTAACAGAGATGACTCTAGGGTGTGAACAGTAGACGTTGGGTATCACAGGAAGTGATTGCGGGATCGTTATATATTGGATTGAGCATTTATCACTCCCGATAAATGGAAGATACATCCAAGGATCGCTTGTGGAAGACTCGACTCTAAATCCTTGCAAGGTGATAGCTTAAGACTTGAAATACAGATTTCACTTAACCTATCTATTTGAGTTGACTCGGCCTGTACAAGTAAAACGAACGTCTCGCTATATGTGACTTGACATCATCCATAGTCATAAGATTCAGTTCAAGGATGTAGTTGATAAAGGATCGAATTATACTGTAACTAATACGGAAAGGTTAACGACAGAATCAACCTGTCTTCTTATAGCTCTGGGGGAATGATTACGGACTTGCTAATCATATACTCTATACATCATTCCGTTATGCAAAGATTAAATATAATTCTTTGAAAATTATTTAATAACGTTGCATACGGCTAGAAGAAATAAGAACCTAATGGGTCACACATAAGACTTGGAACCTAAAAGAGAGATAGATGTTAATTAATTGATGGAAGCCCAATTGAGCCCAATAAGGCCTATGGACCAAGGGGGGGTCGAAATTCATGTAGATAAAATACATGAATAATTAATTTGATTTTATTAATTCTAATTAGATTAGGATTATGAATTAAATTAATTAAGAGATAAATAAGTTAGGAGTTTTAATTAGATTATAATACTCCTATTATTATCCAATAAGGTTATTATTATTATCCTTAATATATTAGATATATAATGAGATAATAATTAGGAATTCTATTCCGAATTGAATTCATATTCAGTAACCTAATTCTATCTAACTAGGGATTAGATACAAGAGATTATAAATACCCCACCCTATGGGATTTTCGAGAGAACACTAGCTAAACCCCTATTGAGATTTTCAAAATTCACCCTACTATAAGAGAGAGAAAATTCGACACCCCTAGTTCGAGGACGAGATTTCTCTACGGCTTCCTTTGATCAATTGATTTCATCTATTTCTTTTATCCTTGATCTTGTGTTGATTAGTTAGAGGCAATCTACTTTGGTTGCTATTCAACGGTTGATTCTAAATTAATCTTCCCGTGTTTTATTTCGTGTTTGGGAACTCGGAGAAGAGTTGTGGGCACTTCATTAACAACGGTAGATTGATCATCAAAAGGTAATTCTTCTTATCCTTCTTTATATGAAATAACGATTAACAAATCCTAGGGTTAAATGGAAATAGGTTAAAAAATTTATATTTCCGCTGCTATACCTTAGCCAAATTTCCAACATGGCTGCCTTTCCCTCTCCCACCTTTCCCATCACTCTCTCCTCTTCCCCAAAAATCTTTCCCACTTCTCCACTCCACCTCTTCTTTCCTCCAATCACCATTCACCTTTTCAAATTCAAAACTTCCCTCTTCATTATTTTTGTAACCACCCTCTTAATTGTTCATTAAAATAATAAAAACATTAAATAAGCAATTAAAACCCATAAAAATTCAAAAAACTCCTTAAAATCGAAAGTTGTTCTTTCCACGCGGGGCGTACCTCCATTTACGCCCCGCATCTTCGCCTTTCTCCCACCAATTTACGGCCAGGAGGTGCGATACGCGAGGCGTGCTTCACCGCACGCCCCGCGTGTCGTGCCGTTTTTGCGTCAAATAATGTGCAGGAGGTGGGATACGCGTGGCGTGGCCTCTTCACGCTTCGCGTATCCCTCTGGGAATCCGAGTTTTACTTGGATTCCCCACTCCTCCCCTATATATATACTCCTCCTTTTTCTCCTTTTTCTTCCTCACAACTCACTCTAATTTCCCACACTCTTCCTACACTCTTTCTCCATCCTTCATTACCACCATGGCAAGACGCAAGCATGTCGCCGATATGCGCCCACCGCGGTCCACTCGGGCCCGTACCTCTCGTACCCAACTATGCCAATCACCACCACCCCCCGAACGAGAGGAAACACCGCCACTCACCCGCCAATACCGGGCTCCTTTCCATCTTCTCACCGAAGAAGAAGCCCAATCCTACCAAACCCTTTCCGCTGCCCACATAATGGAACTTCCATACATCAACCGCAGCACCCTTGATCGTTTTGGCTTTGGAGGTGCTTTTGAGGATCGCCTCCGCGCTCTAAATTGGCTCGATCACTATCGGGCATGTGATAGGGGTCAAAAACCCCTATCTTTGGGTACGGTTTTAGAACGGTTTTTAGCGTTATTTAGTTAATAAGCGAGCAATTCTCGTATTTAAATGCTTTTGTGTGAGTTAGCTAGAAATTGGAAATGTTTTATTTACTTTTCGTTGTTCAGGCTCGTTTTATGATCAATTTAGGCAAATACGGCCAAAATGGCATGCATATTATAATTCCGTTATCTTTTGAAGCTAATTGATCCGTCAAAAGTCGCACCAAACGAAGCGTTTGCTCAAAATAAGCGATTGGCGGGTCAATTTAGCCTTTGGACTAATGTTGTTTGGAGTTTATGTGCGTGTGTAGGTTAAAACATGATCAATTTCAGGCAAAAATCGTGTCTCAGGGACCCCCGGCAGTCGCTCGGCGAATTGAGCATCGGTGAGCAGCCCAGGCGCTGCTCGGCGCGCAGCCCGGGCGCTGCTCGGTGAGCTGCCCAGGCACTGCTCCTACTCGGGCGAGCAGGCCCTTAGAGGCCTGCTCGGGCGAGCAGGGAGCCTGCTCGCGACGAGCAGTGCCTGCTCACCGAGCAGCTCGCCCTGCTCGACGAGCAGACCTGTAGGAATTGGTCAAAAAGACCAATTCCGCCCCCACGACTCCACGACCGGTCCCACGACTTCCTACCTGCATAAGGACACGAAATAGGTCAAGAAAAGGGCCCGAGCCGCGTCTATAAATAGGATTTTTCCAATGTAAGTTAGATATCTTTTATCTTTGTAATTTTCTTAGCTTTTCATCTTGAGAAATCCTCTCCACCTCCTCCATATCCTTCAAACCTCCATTGAAGACACCTCCGAAGCTCCGCTCACTGAGGATTGCTCAAGCTCCATCCTTAAGTTCTAGGAAGACGCTTGCATTGGTAGACAGGTTCCCTGAAAGGGATTTTTCTTCTTTTATATTCTGTCTAGCCTCTGACCATGTTATGAATCCTAGGCTCATTGTATCTTCGTGACAATACTTTCATCTTTGATATATATTATAGTTTTTGTTCATTCAATTGTTTTAATGCTTTAATCTTTATCTTACGCTTTGTCTGATTGGTTTAACTCATTCGATAATCCCAAAATTAAGCTGGCACATATTGCGAGCTGAATCTGACCTAGTCAGTGCCTATAGGATTGACGACCCTATAGAAGATTAAGCCCAAATTGCTGAGCCTTAGAGCTAGTTTCGGCCTTACAAGGGAATCACGAACTAGGGACCTCAAGAGGATAGGTAGGGTTAATCGCCTCGGACACAAGTGACTTAGATTTTAATTCAATTGCTTAAACAATCTATTTTTATTATCATCGTATCCCTTCATGTTCCTTCGGATAATTGCATTGGTAAAAGATCATCTAGGAGTAGTTTAACTTAATTAGGGGTAGCGTAACTTAATTAGGCGTAGAATAACTTAGTTAGAATCAGATAACTTAGCTAGGAGTAGTATAATTCAAACCTAGGAGTAGATTAACTTAAGAAAACCAACTCAAAACCCCCTAAGCCTAGATAACACCTGAAACCAAGTAACTCGATACTTGCAGAAATAAATCCTGTGGACGATACCTGGACTTTTCCAGAAATTTATTACTTGATAACGCGGGGTACATTTATCCCTTACTGAGTCTTCTTTACGGAAGGCGCATCAGCATGCCACCACGTTTACTCTTCGTTGGTCGTGGAGTTCTACACCACCCTCGAGTCCAACGGGGTTCCCAGAGCCGCCCTCTTCAACTTCCGCCTTCATAACCAACCTTTCTCTATTGACACACAATGGCTCCGCAACCATTTAACACATCAAGCGGGGGAGGGCATAACACATTGGCCCGAGGGTGTCTCCCCTCGTGATTTTTGGACCTCCATCACCGGGTCCGACGATTACGATGTCTCCAACCTCCGCCCGGCGTGCATCCGCGATCCAATCCTCCAACTTCTCCACCACTTCATCTCCTTCTACTTCTCGGGGAAGTCCGAGTCCACTAAGGTCAACAAGCACGAGCTGTTGGCCCTCTATTATTGTGCGAACGGCCTCACCTACAACCTTTCCTACCTTGTGGTCGTCCAACTCCACTACATGCCTACCCGAAAACGTGGCAAAATCGGGTTGGGCCATCTCATCACCATCTTCGCCACCTCCGCTCTTGGCGAAGCTGCCCTTGACTGCCTTCCCAGCTTGGAGCCGCGGCCCTTGGAGAAAAATACCTTCAAATCACTCAAGCGCCTTACCTCCGGCTCGGGTGAGAGTTCGGGGGCAGCCCAACCCCAAGACGACGAGGACAAGGACGAGGACATCGGCCTCAACTTTAGTCCATCTACGCCCGGTTGGATATTTTGGAGGACAACCAACGAAGTGATCGGGCCCACTTCGACTTGCGCTTCGACGCCCTTGATGCTCGCCTCGACGCCTTCGAGGCTCAAAGGCAAGCGGATAGGGCCAGCTTCGACGCCTTCGCCAACACC
Source organism: Euphorbia lathyris (assembly GCF_963576675.1). NCBI lineage: Eukaryota > Viridiplantae > Streptophyta > Magnoliopsida > Malpighiales > Euphorbiaceae > Euphorbia > Euphorbia lathyris. Next base: position 98,439,792 of record NC_088910.1, read on the forward strand.
TTCTTCACACATTTCAACATCCACGGCAATCCTCCTCCGCCTCAACCTTAGTTTCCCTTTCTTTGTTTTATGTTTTCCTTTGTTTTGTGTTTTCTCGTTTCGTGTTTATTTTAGTTCGTTTTGTTTTATGTGTTTCTTTTGTTGTTTTTTGTTATCTTTTTGTGTTTCTATTGCACTCTCTTTTTTATTTTAATATATTTATGATTTCCATTTATGTTTCGTTTTGTTTATTTTCTCTTTTCGTGTTCATTTTTCTCTGTTTATGCACCATTAATAACCTTCGCGCAGGGCGTACTCCATTTTACGCCCCGTGTGCCCACCGTTTTACTCGTATAACTGGCCCAGAATTCGGAACACGCGGGGCACCCCTCTTACTGTGCCCCGCGTATTTGAATCTCTGGCCAGAATTGGCTAAAAACGCACCTCCTACGCGGGGCGCCCCCCTGGGCACGCCTCGCGTAGGACCTGACCTTCACGGGTCCCTTTTTAAAACTCCATCTTTATTTTTGTTTTTGTTTTCTTTTCTTTTGCGACGTCCTTGGAATAGACGTCATTTTAATAACGCGGAGGGCCGTGCAACCCCGCACTCACCGTTTGTTTTGCACTAACAAAAACAAAAATAAAAATCAAATAAACAACAAAATAATTAAACAAATTTATTGATTCTTAAATTTTTCCGACACACTACCTCCCTCGGAAATTAATTAAAAGTTCTGTTATTTGTTCTTAAATAAAAAGACGTTGACACAAAGGATCAGTTTAAGTAAGAAATTTTAGTCTTAATTCTGAAGTTATAGAATTTATGCAAAGTTTAGATTCGTACTAAACAAAAGTATTGAGTCCTAACCCAAAGGTTATCTCTATAACGAAATTTAAAAAGGCAATAAAAACGGGATAGTTGAAAATTTGATGAGAACTTGAACGTACACAATTTAACCCGAAATTTTGTGAGATATTTTTGAGCCTAAAAGAGTTCGTACGAGAACTCTATTTCTTTCACAATTTTTCGAGAGCTTTGACTTCACTCGACTCATAGAGTTTGCACCTAATACCGGGTTAAGTACACTTATTTTGGTTAAAATGGCAATAGATGATAAAACGAACCCACTTAGTCTAATTCTTTTCTTAACTTATTTTTCTCGTTTTTATTAAACTCTAGGAAACCCCCTCGAGCCTATTAACCGACTTTTTTTGATAATACCCTTTTAACATTTAACCCTTTTTCCTTTTGGTTAAATACCAACAAAATCAAATCGCACCCGAAATAAGCCAAGGCCTTGATAAGTAAGCACCATAAGCTTTCGAAATCGTTTTTGTGCCGCTCTCAAAACAAAAACAAAAAGAAAAACACAATAAAGACAAAAGGCATTCTCAAGCTCCACCCGAGCAATTTCGAGTTATACTTTACGAACTTACTAAGGCCAAAATAAAAGCACGGTGTGATCATCAAAATGGTGTTTGAACTCGAGTTTCCAAAAATTAACCACTAAAAAGCCACCCACATTACAACCCCCCTCCGGGTTCATTTTTAATATTGCCTAGACCATAACATAGGAGGAAAAACCCGGATGAAAATGCAAACTCAAAGTGACTTCGAGTAAGTGCAAAGGAGAGTGCAAACACACCGACCCACCAAAATTTGAGCGTAAGAGTGAAATCCCTTGGTGAGGTACTATCAGGTTATTAAAAGATAATCGACCCCTGTTAATATTGCCTATTAAATTTGATCATGGAGGTTTCAAACAAGTTTTGGTTACTCATTTGTTTGCGTAGGTACTTGCCGAAAACTTTGCATAAAACTTTAGCTTCAGAATCACGCACTTGGTAAAACCAACCGACAGTTTGTTTCTTAATAATCTCAATCCCTTGTCTTTCGATTTCTTTTACTTGAGGACAAGTAAAACTTTAAAGTTCGAGGAGGTTTGATAGGGGCGTTTCGTCTCTATCTTTTAGCGTGATTTACGGTTTAATTTTAGAAGAAATAAATAAGTTTAATCACAAAAATAGAGTGTTTTAATAAAATAACAAAATAAAAATAAATTCCGTACTTTCGGTTAATTTTCCTTATTTTTGATTAATTTAGAAAATAAAACGTCAAGCTAACTCGGCTCTCGAGAATTGTATTTCAGGTACGAGCAAGGAGCTAAAATCCACCGACATAGGGCGTATCACCCTTCACGCGGGGCATGGAACACTTGGTCAGAAATAATTGTTCTATCCACAGGCACCACGTGGGATCTACTCACCGATACGCGGGGCGTATCAACCTCCACGCGAGGCGTGGGACATATGTCAGAAATGATAAGCCTAATCCTGAAAGTCAGACTGCATGGTCTCCCAGAGTCAACTGCTCCTACGCGGGGCATCCCACCTTACACGCGGCGCGTGTAAGGAAGTTCTTCGACCTAAAAGACTCAGAGACATATTTACGCGAGGCGTGCTTCAGCTACGCGTGGCGTAAAAGACCCAATTCAAGCAATAAAATCTCAGAAACTCAACCACGTGAGGCGCACCCCAGTCTACGCGGGGCGTGGTTGAGACAACAAGATCTGAATTTGGTCCACATGCAGGAGATTTCTGACGGAATGGGCAAATACACGGGGCGTACTCCACCATACGCGATGCATATCATGGGAAATCTGCAGAAAATCATGTTCCTCCATGCTTGTATCTTGTGAAATTACAACTCTACCCCTAGCTTGATGTGTATAAATAGGAGTGACTAGCACTCATTTAGACACCTTGGAATCCAAGCTTTTGTTATACAATTCTTAATGTAGTTTAAGTTCTTGTTATATAGTTTGAGATTTTAATTTACATAGCAATTCTCTTCCACTTTGAGAGCTTGTTCGTTGATTCCGGCATTTCGTCAAAGTTCCATTCCATCTCCGTTCACCAAGCTTGAAAGCTCCACCTCTAAGTCCTAAGAGACGGCCTTGAGTCCGGTTAGCTAGTTCCGAGGGTGGATTCTTCCCTTTTCACTTGCTAATTAGCTTGTACTCTTCCTATGTACTAGGCTTGGTTGTATTTCATATTTACATTCTCCATATTTATAATCTATGATTCATAATCTCTTTTTCTATATTTGTGTTGATGTTTGCTACTTGTTTTGATACTCGTAATTGATTATTGTGTAGGAGAACGCGATTTCCGACGCCATTCGGGCTATCTTTAGGGATTCATATAGGTGTTGCCTTACCGGAAGTGACGCTCCAGAAACCGTAGGAATTGACAAACCACGGAACTTACGGGCCCTAATTTCTGGTCTCAAGCATTAGACACGCCTTGACTAGGAACCACGTAGTCTAAGTACTTCACGGGTCGGTCACACTACACGTAGTCGTCATTGCAAGAGTAAATCATTAACCGTTTATATATTGAGAGCCATTGTTTGTCATATTTATAACTTATCGCCTTCCATATCATTTCGTAGAGTTTTGCTATATAAATTTGTCTCACCCGTAGTTAGGAGTAGTTTGTAGTTGTTCCCCGAATCAACTCAAAGTATTCACCGCTTAGATAACATATAAAACCGAGTCGTTTAATACTTGTAGTTATAAATCCCGTGGATTTGATACCCGATCTTAACCGGATTATTACTTGATACGACGGGGTACACTTGCCCCTAAGTAGTGGCGTCTAGTAGAGATAGAGCATTTAGGAAGATCACATCCATCGTCATAACGCACTTATCATAATATACATTTCGTCGTCGCATAAGCTCTACCGTACTTACGCCCCATCAAGTTTTTGGCGCCGTTGTCGGAGATTTATAATTTCTTGCAATATTAGACAAAAACATTTTGTTGTTAGTCTAAGGATTTGTAGATATTACTTTCTTTTTGTGAATCATTTATTTTGTTTCTTATCGTTACTAATGATTTGTTTCATGGTATGATGCCTCATAGTCGTCATCTGTGGGACGACCGCATGGATGACGAATGCCCACACCAACACTCAACCTCGCAATTCGATGTGGTAATCTCTATGCTTAAAGATATTCAAGTGAGATTATCTAACAATGAGACATATTGCAGGGATTTGGTGAATCAAATCGCTAGATTGACGTCTCGCATCGATTCAACCGCGGACGAATCGAATAGAGACGCCAATCCGGGTGATCAAAATGTAGAGCTCGAGTTAATTGAGGTCTCTCAAGAGGAGTCCCCAAATTATGTAGGCTGTCTCAACTGCGAGGAACCGGAAATCCTAATCGATGAGCTGGTTATGTGTGGGCCCATGGAAATAAATCCAAAGCTAGAAGAGTTGGAGGTTCCTTCTACCTCGGAATATCTCGCTCTTTTTGAACTACCAAAGGAGTAAAAAAGGGAGCAAACTAAACTCTTCAAAAACTTCTTTAAATATAGCTTTTGGTTTTCATTAAATTTCTTTGAATCTAACAACCCGTTTTGCAGGTACGGATTGTTTATTCAAGAATTTGCATTTCTAACGCGAATGGAAGCATACACATAGGAGGAAATTCTAAGTCGAGCTCACCGACTCTCACTACGCCCCATCAATTAGGTGAAACATGTGTTTGTAATGAAAATTTGTGAGAAGACAAGTGTTGGATAGTTATTTACAATCAAAATCAAAATCTTACTGAAACTGAATTGCAATGATATATATTCATTCAAATTATCGGTCATATAGGTAATTATATACATTCATTAGTTTCATTTATATTAGTAATTGGATAAAATATTTTCCTTAGATATCTAACTTTGGTAGATGCATTTTTCCTATGAAATATATAACAGGTTTCATTGTCTCAAGACATTAATTTTCCATTCATCTTCTTATTATCTCCAATTCGATCCATATACAAAGACTTGCTATGAATATAAATTGAAGGTTAGTACTTCTGTTTTCTTCTTTAGAAGTTTTGATTTATATTTTTTCTTTCCTTTCTATTTAGTGGTGTTGCTTTGGTTAAGTTCTTTTTTTTTATTCAAAGCATTGACAATTATAATGTCAATCCCCATAATATCATATTGCTCATCTTGCGAGGATCAATTATCGGTTACCTTTCGATGGCAGTCGATTATAAGCTAGGAATTATAGAGTTTGTGGTCCAACTTAGACATTTTGCTTTTTTTGTGTGAGTATTTTTTTTGTTTTCTTCAGATTTTTGTCCATTCTTGCTGCAAAATTTATTTTTATTATTTAAATAATTTATTGTAGAATTTCTATGAAAGTACAATCATTAATTTTAAAGTTTTTTACAGTGTGTTTGTGGATAAATTTACACTATTACATTGTTTCATCATTAATAAGTTTAATTAAATATATTTTGAAAGCAGAGAATGGAAAGTCTGGATTGACATACAAATGGCGTGAATAATCAGATAAAAAGACAAAACAATTAAAGAAACAAAGAAAAATAAATGGTTAGATTTGAGGTCCAGAACAGCATACAAATCCAAAGGATTTGACAAAACAAAATGGTTAGATTACAGGCATAGTAGTTACTTTGCAAAATCTGTTTTAAATTTGAACATAGAGAATGATTTTGAAATGGAAAAAAAGATTTATGGCAAACCATAAATTTTGCAAATAATACTAACAATTCTTGACGACAAAGCAAGATGAGAGATCAATAGAAATCATATCATTGCTTCACTTAATTGCTATGTAATTTTATGAGTTTATTTTTAAGTTTCAACTACCACTTTCACTAAATTGGCCATCTTGATACTCATAACACAAAATTATAGAAAAAATCAAGCTTTTTTGGATAATTAATTGACAAAGTTTTTGACTTTATGGTTACTAAAATTGGATTGCTAAAATGAAGTTTTATTGCAAAATAAAATTAAATAAAATTATTTACTACTTTATTAATAACAAAAAAAACCCAGAATCAAATCAAATGAAATATATATTGACAATATTACTATTCTATATTAGTACGTTATTAATGAATTTATGATTTTTTTATTCATTTTATATTGGAAAAATGTTTTTAACTAAAAATCAAATATGATAGAGGAGTTTCATTAAAAGTATAATCAAACTGCTTTTTTGTCATATACTGTAAAATTGAATAGGTTTGTGAATTTAATTACAAAATATTGATATTAAATTCAAATATATATGCTAGTATCAATTGTTGAATTAGGGTTAGATATATATTAAGAATTAAGACCACATATTTGAATGTAAGATTATTTTGAAGGGATTTTAATTTTTAATGTTTTTGTTAATTCTATAAAAAAATAACTAAAATTTCAAATCGGTAATTAATAAATATTTTCCAATTCAATAACATGCTTAGAGAATTTCATAAAATTTTATGTATTACGTGTAATGCGCGAGTCTTGAACTAGTAATACTAATAATAAAAGACTACAAAATTAGATCAACGAAATTACATGGGGAACTTGTCCTTAGTGTCCCAAATGAAATCCAAACCTTACTTATAAGATAGATCTGTTTATGGTCCAAGGTAACTATACAGCCTTTCCAAGCCTACATTTTATGAGTCGGATTTAGACATGAAAAAATGAAAATGATGATATATAGTAGTCATAATTTGTTAAACTATTTACAACTATTTTATAGTCCAAAAATAATTTTTCAAAATTTCAATTTTTTAAAATTTAAAACTGTTTGTAGAAATTCATGGTTAAAAAACTAAAAAATAGTAACTATATTTGACAAAAGTAAAAATAAAAGAATGGAAGTTTGATTCGGATAAAAAAAACAAACAAAAAATGATTAAAATCAGAAAAATTGTTATGAAACTAAAAACTCAAAACTGATTTTTAATGTAATTTTTCGAAATAATGAATTAGATACAGTCATGATCCATTTCATTCTGTTTATTTTTTTGGGTGAGCTTAAAATTTAAGGATAATAGTAAAATTTCACCTTAATATTTTTAACAAAGTACAAATTTAAATCTAATATTTGAAATGAGACCAATTTATCCATAACATTTCTAACCAAGATTAACTTTATTCACATCTAATAAAAAATTTAAACGAACTGGTTTGACATTTATTTGACTGTCATATCGAACTTTCTAAACAAGTTTATTAATAAATTATAGCAATTTTATATATTTTTTGCTGGTCATTTGTCTTCCCCCTTGATTGTGCTTTGGTACACATGGCGGAATTGCAAGCTGCTATTTTTGCAGTTTCGATTGTGAGGTCACGTGGATGGACTCGTCTCTGGATTGAAAGTGACTCGACTTACGTTATTCAAATTTTCCGTGCCCATGCGCAGATCATTCCCTGGACAATACGTGTGGATTGGTTAAATTGTTTAGATTCAATGACGCATATTCAGGTGGTTGTCTCCCATGTGTTCCATAAGGGAAATCAAGTGGAGGACGCTCTTGCTAATTTCAGACGTCTGGCCTCAGATTTACAAATGTGGAATACCCTTCCAGACTTCTGCTCCCTTCTTGCTAGAGATAATGCCATTGGTAGGGATATGTTTAGATTTTCTTAAAACATTCTTTGTACTGGTTTCATACTTTTTTCATCTCTTCATTTATATATTTGGTTCTTTGCCTTTTCGGGGGTGCCAACCTGGTTGGGATTCCCGTAGGGCTAGGTCCGTATTTCAATAAAAAAAATGTAGTAAACATTTTAAACACTTCTATAAATTTTTTTATTAATTTATATGTGGCATACTTAGTTATTAGCATTTTAACATATTTTTTTAACTATGTTAATATCACACTAAATCATGTTTTTCAAAATTTCAGTAATGTATGGCTAAAATTGATTTTTGATTGAAATCGTTAAAAGTAAATTTGTATAATTTTGGCAAATTTACACTTTCAGGAAAATAGTAGGATCAAATTTGGCCTTATTTTTAAACTTTGCAAAAATATATACATTTATTTATATTGTCCAGTCTATTAATATTAATTAATAACTAATATATTTATATGTGTATATTATATATTATAAATTTAAATTTAAAGTTTAACTCTAACTTATATAATATATATATATATATAATATTTATTATATAAATTAGAGATCGAATGAGGAGCAGGGACCGGTCGCAGTCTGGTGGAGGGCCGGCGCAGGCGGCGTCGGCGTGGGTGGGGTTAGGGATAGGCGGGGAGCGCGGGGCTAGGGAGGAGGAAGACGGATCAGGGTTTCAAGGGAATCATATGTGCGATGGTGGTAAGCGGAGATCCGTTTCTCCTCGTTCGATTGATGGTCCGAGCCTGGCGCCGGCGTCAACTAAGTCCGAGGGGAGGGAGGGAGTGAAGGGCGGGGGGCCAGGGGTGGTCGGGATGGTGACGGAAAAGTTGGGGGAGGGGTTGGGATACGTTCTTGATCTAGGCAGAATTAGGGTAGATGGCGATTCTGATAGACCTGGGGAAGGAGATGGGGGCGGTACCGGATCGGTGGGATAACCCAGTGATGGGTCAGGGGACCCACGTGGGTCGGAGGGGAGGATGAAGGCTGCGGGAATTTTGGGGAACGGCCAGGAGGATGCCATGGTTGGCCTTTCGCATGCATTTAATTCCTCATTGCGCCCAGGTTTTACTAAATTGTCGTGGAAGGATACTGTAATGGGGGTTGTGGAGGAAGACTCATCCCTTCACGATGAAATAGGAGATGAGGATTTGGAGGAAATTCTGTCTGATTCAGATGTGGAGGAGGAGGAACAAGATGATCCGCTACCCCGGTGAACTCATACGGTTCCCCAATTATAAGAGCGGAGCTCTACCAACTGAGCTATATCCCCCCGGGTCCGGTGATTCGTTTGACATCGGCTGATAAACGGTCATTGCGATCTAAATGGAAGTTATCTCTAATCGTGACTATCCTAGGGAAAAAATTGGTTTTAATTATTTTTCTCAAAGAATCCGTGCTCAATGGGCGAAAAAAGGAAAAGTCAGTATTACTGATTTTAGAGAATGATTATTATGTGATTAAATTTACATAGGCTGAGGATTATCAAGCTGTTATTAATGGGGTGGTCCATATATTATATCTAATCATGTTCTGTCCTTAAGGCCTTGGGTCCCGAACTTTAACCCTAGGGATTGTTCAGTGAATAGGATCCTGACTTGGGTGAGATTTTCGGGTCTCCCAATTGAGTATTATAATGAAACTTTTCTAAAGAAAACTGTTGGATTTGTGGGTAAAGTCCACCATGTGGATAAAACTACTATTGAAGCTGAAAGAGGCAAGTTTGCTAGGGTTTGTATTGACATTGACCTAGCTAAACCCCTCCTATCTAAATACTGTTTGCATCATACAGTTTATTTTATTGAGTATGAAGGGATCCATAATATCTGCTACGAATGTGGGATATTTGGACATACTTATGAAGGTTGTCCTAAGAAGAGGAAGGTCAAGGAGAATGTTGTTGATACTGCCATTACCAGGGAGGATGGCATCCAAGGTGATGAGAGGAGCTTCGGGCCTTGGATGGTTGCTAAACGGTCTGGAAGAAGAAGAACTCGTGTTCCTGTTGCCCATAATCTTCCTCCTAATATTAATAATCAACAGGTCCTGCTCCATGATGGTTATGGCAGTAAAGAGTTGGCTAGTTCTATAAAAGGAGTGGAGTCCAACACCCCTTTGGAGGTATGCTCTGGATCCAGATTTGGGGTTCTTCCCGTTGATGAGGATCAAGATCCTGAACCTACTGATGATCAATCAGAGTTGGAGATGCCGGACTTAGAACCCGCAAATCCAGCCGAAAATAATGTGGAAACCGTCAACCCTCTATTTGAATCCAAAGAAGTATCCCTAGAGTGCCCTCATGATCAATTTCCCCAAGTCTCAGAGTTAAATAAAGAGGATAGTTTTTCTAAACCCAGTACTGAGACTAGAAATGGGAATACCATGGGGGTGAATAAGATGAAGATGAAGAAGCTTAAGGGTAGTCATAAGACTAGCCAAACTTCTTTTGGTTTCATGGAAAAAAGGGGGGTTGCAGGTACCTCTTCTAGGCTCGTAGGAGCCCCTAACAAATATCTGGTCTAGGTTGGCGGGGTCTGTGTTTGATGTCCTCTGTTGATGGATTTGTTTGTTTAAAATGTTAGAGGAGCGGCAAGCAAGGCGACCTGTATCCATGTTAAGGATTTGATTAAATAGTTCAACCCATCGTGTTTTGCTTTGCTGGAAACTAAGATTAGTGGAGCTAAAACTGATGAGGTGGTTAAATTATTTAGAAGTTGGAATTGTGTCAGGTCTGAGGCTTGTGGCCGAGCTGGTGGTATTTGGCTTTTTTGGAAGCCGAATCTAGTTCAGATTGATGTGGTTAAAATTGATAAGCAATTTATCCATAGTAAAGTTACCTTCCCTAGTAATAAACCCCTCCTTATCACTATTGTGTATGATCCTATTCTGGCCAACCGTAAACGTCTTTGGGAGGCTTTGTTTTCTTTTAGTACGAGTATGGTGGAGGCCTGGTTTATGGCCGGGGATTTTAATGATATTTCAGTTATGAGTGATCAAAAAGAGGGAGGGAATCACTATATTAATAGGTGTCTTAATCATAAAAAAGATATGGATTTGTGTGGTTTAACTGATTTTGGTGCTGTTGGCCATAAGTTTACTTAGAAACGTAATAGTACCTTTGTTCGTATGGACAAAGTCTATGCCAATATATTTGCTCAGAGTAGGTTTCCGGATGCGGCTGTGTTGAATCTCCCCTTCCGTCATTCGGATCATTGTCCTATCCTTGTCATATTAGTGAGAGCTCCTCATCCAAGAGGGGAGAGACCATTTAGGTATCTAGTTGCTTGGGAGTCTCACCCTCATTTTAAGAACTTTGTGCAGGATAATTGGAATCCCCATTTTAATGTCTTAATGGCTGCTAAGGGTTTTAGAAGTAATGTGGTGAGCTGGAACAAGAACATTTTTGGCCATATTATCAGAAGGAAGCAGAAAATTCTGAGAAGGATGGAAGGCATCCAACGCATCTTGGAGATCAGGTTTGATTATAGTCTGAGTTGCCTCCTTAGAGCCCTCCAGAATGACTTGGAAGCTGTGCTGAAGCAAGAAGAGTTACTTTGGTTTCAGAAGTCTAGGAAAACTTGGATTAAAGATGGAGATCGTAATACAAGGTATTTCCATCTTTCTACGGTCATTAGAAGGCAGAAGAATTGGATTGATGCTATCAAAGATCAGAATGGTAATTGGATTTATGAGGAGGGTGAGATCCGTCTTTTGGCCCTCAATTTCTACAATGAGTTATTTAAAGAAGATCCGGTGGATTTGGACAGTGCCCTGACTAGGTCTACGTTTCCGACGGTTTGTGAGGATAAGGTCAAGGAAGCTTTTCACCCTATTGATCAGAAAGAGATTGGCCAGGCTGTGTTTAGCATTGGTGCTACTAAAGCTCCTAGGGTTGATGGGCTCCCGGCTGGCTTTTATCATAAGCATTGGGAAACTGTAAAGGAGGTCGTTTACAGTTTTATTAAAGGGGTTTTTGAAGGTTCTGAGGAGATTAGGCTTGTGAATAAAACCCTTCTGATCCTGATTCCCAAAGTGGAGAAGCCTTCCTCTTTCTTACAGATGAGACCCATTAGTCTTTGTAATGTGATTTATAAAGTGGTTACTAAAATCATGGCAAATAGGCTTCGGTGTATTCTCCCTGAGATTATTAGCCAGAATCAAGGCAGTTTTGTCCTGGGAAGACAGATGATGGACAATATTGTTATCACTCAAGAGAAGGTTCATTCGATGAAGATCAAGAAGGGTAAGCATGGTATTGTGGCTCTTAAACTAGATCTTGAAAAATCTTATGATCGGATTAACTGGAGTTTTCTTATGGATAGTTTGAAGAGAGCTGGGATTCCGGATAGTTGGAGGAATTTAATTGAGGCTTGTATATCTTCTCCTGTTTTTCAAGTTTTGATTAGTGGGGATTTATCTGAGGAGTTTACTCCTTCCTGGGGTATCCATCAAGGGGATCCTATGAGCCCGTTCTTATTTGTTATCTCTATGGAGAGGCTTACTCATCTTACCCAATATGCTGTTAGTACTGGGAGGCTTCACCCGGTGTCCATTAATAAATTCTGCCCTCCGATCACTCATTTATTCTTTGCTGATGATGTGATGATCTTTGTGGAAGGTAGTGAGGAACAAATGGGTGTGATTATGGATATCCTTACTAACTTTTGTTCTGCTTCTGGTCAAAAGCTTAACATCCAAAAGTCTAGGATGTTATGCTCTAATAATATGGACCAAAGAGTCTGTAAGAATTTGAGTGAGATTTCAGGCATCCCTCTAACCAAGGCTTTGGGTAACTATCTGGGGGTCCCTCTTTATAGTGATAGGGTTTCGAAAGCCTCGTTTAAAGAAATCTTTAATAGAACTAATAAGAAGTGTGCTAATTGGAAAGCTAAGTCCTTTTCTTTGGCAGGCCGACTGACCTTGATCCAATCCGTAAATTGTGCTGCTCCTAATCACCTAATGCAAGCTTGTAAACTGCCGGAACCTGTGCTTAATGGCCTGGATAAAATCAATCGTCGGTTCCTGTGGGGGAACTCAGAAGAAGGGAATAAAATCCATCTGGTTCCTTTGAAGGAAGTCTGCCAGCCTAAAGAAAGGGGAGGTTTAGGGATTAGACAAGCCAGAGACAATAATAAAGTTCTGTTAATGAAGCTTCTTTGGAGAATGTGGCAATCCCCGTCGGCTCTTTGGGTTCGGTTATTGTGTGGTAAATACAGAAATCATAAGGTTTTTGGGGGCCCAAGAGAGAGAGCTCTTAGTTGTTCCTTCTTATGGAAAGGGGTGAATGTGGTGTTCTCTGAATTTTGCTTTGGGATTGGTTGGTCGGTGGGAAATGGCAGAGCTATTAGTTTTTGGAACGATGCCTGGCTGGGGACGAAGCCTTTATTGGTGTGCACTTCTCCGCCGCCTTTGGGGATTCGTGATTGGAGTATCGCCGATATGGTGGACTCAAAGGGAGATTGGATTTGGTCAAACTTTGAGGCTTACCTTAATCTAGAAACGCTCCTGAAGATCCGGGGGGTTAAGGTAAGCAGTGAGGAGGAAGATGGGGATATTCACTGTTGGTCCCTTATGAATAATGGGGCCTATTCTTGTAAGTCTGCGTTTGAGGCTTTCTTTATTAACTTGGATTTTCCTCCTTCAGTCGCTTAGAAGAATATTTGGGCCTTGAAGGTTCCCTATCGCATTAGGAGTTTCCTGTGGCTTGGTGCTAAAGACAGGTTGCTCACAAACGTCGAAAGAAAAAGGCGACAATTAATAGAGGCTGATACTTGTAGTAGATGCAGAGGTCAAGCTGAAACTATCTGCCATTCTCTTAGAGACTGTGAGAAGAGCAAAAAGGTGTGGAAGGAAATTCTCCCGGGCCATTTGCTTCCTAATTTCTTGGCCTATCTGGGTCATGATTGGTTTGTAGATGGAGTTAAGGGTTTGTTATTACCTGAGCTGGAGCATGGTAATATTCTCTTTGCTGTTGTCTGTCACCAGCTTTGACAATGGAGGAATGCTGATATTTTTGGAGAAGGAGCAACCATCTTTCCTAATTTACTTGCTTTCTTCTCTAAAAAAATTAATACTATTATTAAGAGCTTTAAGGAGGAGTGTTTATCTAATACCAGCCAGAGGAATGTGGTTCATTTATTGGGCTGGAGCAGACCTGGTGAAAGAACAGTAAAATTAAATACTGATGGCTCCTATATGACGGATGGCAGAATTGCGGCGGGTGAGGTCTTGAGAGACGCTGGAGGTGCTTGGGTGTCTAGCTTCGCTCAGAACCTAGGAGTGGGTTCTTCCTTCACTGCTGAGCTCTATGAAATCTTCTCCGGGCTTAGGCTCGCCAAAAGACTGGGTTTAAAAAGTCTTCTCGTGGAATCTGACAACCTAGAAGCGGTTAGAATTATCTCTGATGATAAGGCTTTATGTTTGAGCAGCCAAAATTTAGTAAAAGGAATTAAAAGATTATGTTCTTCCTTCGACACCATCAACTCTGCACATGTCTTCAAGGAACAGAACAGGGTTGCTGATCGCCTTGCGACTAAGGGCCATTTGAGATCACTAGGAGTCTCTACATTCCCGTCTCCTCCGGACTTCCTTTTCTCTCTGCTTTCTGATGATCGGATTGGGGTTAGCTTTTCAGGCTAATCCCGGAGTAGTTGTTTGGATTCTTTGTTTTTTCTTTCCTTTGCCTACCAAAAAAAAGTATATATATAATATTTATTTTAAGTACAAATTTTTAATTTTAATTATATATATATATATATATATATATATATATATATATAAAAGTAAGCTTATACACATTAAATTTTAATTTGAGAATTGATTTTTAAGAGCGAACCTGCCTAAATCAGTAATGAACTGAGTTGAACTCATAGCACAAGTTAAATATTTTTAAGTATTAGTTGGTAAAACACAACCTAGCGCATCCCACTCTTTTTTTTGTAACAAATGAAAAAAAAAACATGCGCATCCCACTTTATTGACGGGTAAATTACACTCATGGCCACTAAACTTTACTCATTTTAATATTATGGCCACTGAACTTCAACTCTTAATAGTATGACTACTGAACTTTAAACTTTTTAACACTTATGGCCACTCAATGTCTCAAAACGACAGTTGACGGTATCAAAATAAAAAAAAATTCGAAGATTGATGATATTCTAAGGAACTTTAATTCTTGAAAATTTTCATTTTGAGACCATTTAGATGTTATTTGGTTAGGAGAGAAAGCTTCGAAAAATGTGATTTTGGAAAATAAAAAATATGGTTTCATGGTAAATGTCGTTCTGAACAACTTTAATTCTTGAATATTTTCATTTTGAGGTCATTAACAGTCATTTTGATAAGTTGGTGAAAGTTGAGTGGCCACCAGTATTAAAAAGTGTAATTTCAGTGGCTATACCATTAAGAATTGAATTACAGTGGTCATAATGTTAAAATAGATAAAATTTAATAACTATATATGTAATTTACCCCTTTATTAAATAGATCTATTTATATACATATGTTCGACCTATTAATATTAATTATTAGCTTTAATATATATATATATATATATATATATATATATATATTTAAAATTTCAAGTATTTATATAATACTCTTCTAGGATAGTTACGGTTGGTCTTTGACGAACAACGGATCCTATTCTTGTAAATCAGCTTTTCAGGCGTTCTATCAGGAGTTGGATACCTCGTCCCCAGGGGTGTGGAAGACGATTTGGGCCTTAAAAGTTCCATGTCGTATTAGAAGTTTCCTTTGGCTAGGAGTGAAAAATAGGTTGCTTACTAATTCGGATAGGAAAAGGAGGCATCTGGTGGAGTCTAGGGCTTGTGGCAGATGCAGGGGTAATGAAGAGACTTTGTGCCATGCTCTCAGAGACTGTGAGAAAAGTAAAGAGATTTGGAGGAGAGTTATCCCTAGTAATATGATTTCTTCCTTTTTAGCCCACTCTGAGAATGATTGGTTTGTGGATGGGATTAATGTGAGACTTCTGGCTGGGGTGAATCAGGGTGTTCTTTTATTTGTGGTGGTTTGCCACCAGATTTGGAAATGGAGAAATGAGGAGATTTTTGGAGGAGAAACAGTGTTTTTGCCGAATGTCTTAGATTTCTTTTCAAAAAAGATTAGCACCTTGGTTGACAGCTATGTTGAGGATCCCTTGGCTAGGGTTGTTCAGAGGAAAGAGGTCCATCTTTTAGGCTGGCATAGGCCGAGTGAAGGTGTGGTTAAGCTTAACACTGATGGTTCTTGTCTAATGGACGGGAGAATTGCCGCAGGTGGGGTTCTGAGAGATGATGGTGGCAGTTGGGTATCTGGTTTCTCTCAGAATTTGGGAATTGGTTCGTTCTTTTCTGCAGAGCTTTGGGGGATTTTTTCTGGCCTGAAGCTAGCAAAAAATCTAGGGGTGAAGAAGCTTCTTGTTGAGTCAGATAACCTTGAGCGGTTAAAATGGTATCTGAGAACAATGTTATTTGCCTAAATAGCCAAAACTTAATTAAAGACATTAGAAGGATTGGCCTCTCCTTTGATTATCTTAGTTTTGCTCATATTTATAGGGAGCAAAATCGTGTGGCGGACCGTCTTGCGGTGGAAGGGCATTCAAGAATGCTGGGTCTCTCTGTCTTTTCTTCTCATCCGGACTTCCTTTCGTCTATGATCTTGGAGGATATGGTGGGGGTCAGTTTTCCCAAGCTGATCCCGGGTTAAGCGGCTTTTGTTTTGTTTGTTTTTCTTTTCCTACCCTACAAAAAAAAATATATATATATAATACTCTTCTAGGTGTATTTAATATTTATTTTTAAATATAAATTTTAATTTTGAATTTTATATATATATTAAAGCGACCTTATACACATTAAGTTTGACTTTCAGAGTTGTTTTTTAAGAATGGAGTAGTGAGTTGAGTTGGATTGATAGCTCAGGCTAAATATTTTTAAGTGTCAGCCGATAAAACTCACCTAGCGCATCCCACTCATTGAGAGATCTATTTATATATTTTATTTATCAAATTGTATTTTTACAACCCCACTTTTATATTTTCATTTAATCTTATACCATTTTTTTAGTCCTATATATAGTCGCAATTTATAATCTTACTAGTCATACTATATATATATATATATATATATAAAATCTTATATTTAATAAAAAAAATAAAAGCCTCATACTTAATGTAAGAATTTAACTTTTAATCATTTAATGCACATTGAATTACACTTAAAAATTTTATTTCTTTATTAGCTAAAGAAAAAAATCTTTTAAAAATAGTAGAACCAAATTTGGCCGTTATTTTTTTTTTTAAAGTAAACCCTTATTCTTAAAATCTATAAAGAAAAAAATCTTTTGAAAATAGTAGAACCAAATTTGGCCGTTATTCTTTTTTTTTTAAGTAAACCCTTATTCTTAAAATCTATAAAAATAGAATATGTCTATTTGTTTCATCCAATCTATTAATATTAATTATTAACTTATATATTTTTATGTGTGTATTATATTATATATATATATATATATATAAGCACACACTAAATTTGACTTTGAGTGTTGATTTTTAAGAGCGAACTCCCTAAAATTAGTAGGGGAATTGAGCTGAATTGACAACTTAGGTTAAATATTTTTAAATTAAGCCGTTAAAATTCAACTTAGTGCATCCCACTTTATGGATTAATCTACCTATATATTTTATTTGTCAAAATTACATTAAATATCGGGTTTTTGTTTTTTTTTATTAAATATAAGAGTATATATATTTTTCAAAAAAAAAGAGTGTATATATATTTTTGAAAAAATATATATACTCTTATATTTTAATTAAAAAAACCCGATATTTAATATAATAATTGAACTTTTATGTGGGTGTGTTTATTTATTTTCTCATTTGATCGTCTATCCATATTAAAAATGAGAGTTTTAAGTATTTGGTTATGGAACTATTGTTTGTTTTTTATACATGAAAAGTAGCTCTTTCCAAAAATACGGAATCTGCTTTTCTAACAACAAACCGTATCAGGAAACAACAAATAGAAACAACTAACAACAGTTAAACCAAACGAGTCTTGAATTACACTTAAAACTTTATTTTCTTTGCGCAAAAAAAAAGATTTAGCTAAACCCGAAACTTTATAACCAAAATCTAAAATTAAAAAACCCTAAAAATCTAAATTGTGAACTCAAAACTAAAAATCCTAAACAATTTGAATTTTTTGAATTTTTTTCTAAGAATCGTGTTCGTGACACATTTTTTTCTTGGAATTACATAATAATAACTAATACTATTAGAAGTAGCAATAAGTTTGTCTTTTTCTTAAGAATCATGCTATATTATTTGTCATTAATATAATTCAATAGTTTTATTAATTATTATAATCATAATTAATTAATTACAGTTAAGATCTTATCATTTGCATTGCATTTTTTATAATATAATGTCTCAATAACTCATGGATGCTATGTTTTTTTGGATGTTATGTTTATTTGAGTAATTAGAGATTACGAAAATTAATTAAGTTAAAAAATTCGTTGGACTTTTTACTTTAATTAAAATAATAGAATCTTTTTACTTGCTCCTTTTTCGAGAAGACTTTTCCCAATCTTTTGAGGTCGTTAATGATGTTGGTGAATCTAGCGTTCATTTCAGAGATGCCTTCACCTTCTTTCATTTCGAATAGCTCATAAGTCTCATGTTCTGGTTTACTTTTAACTCATTGACCTTGCTAGTTCCTTCATAAGTGACCTCCAACTTGTTCCATATCTCTTGTGCTGATTGGCAACCTGATATCTTATTGTGCTCTGCAGCATCAAGAGCACATTGAAGCATATTGATAGTCGAGGCATTATTTTGTAGCTTCTTTAAGTCATCCTCTGACCATTTATCCTCGGTTTTTTGGATTTGATGCCCACTAACTATTTCATATGGTACATATGGGCCTCTTATAATTGTTAACCAGACACTCATATTTTGTGCTTAGATGAAGTTCTTCATTCTGTTTTTCCAGAATGTATAGTTCGATCCAAAGAGCAAAGGAGGTCTGGTGATGGACAATCCTTTTGGGAGGATTTGAGTTGTCTCATTTTTCGGAAGGAAACGTGTGCTATTAGATGCCATTTAGGGGCATGGCTTAAGATAGTTTTATCTTAATGAATAGAGCTTAGGCTATGATACCACTTGTTGGTCCCTTGTGAGATTTGGGTTAATTTAGCCCTTTATAAATTTTTCTCACTTTTAGTTCAATAGCATGGCACAGATGCAAGGTCGGAATCAGATGCAAGTTCCATTTACTGAGTTAGTCAGTTAACGGAGCCTGATTCTGCTTCTGATCTTACTACACAAAAGATAGCTCACACTGAAGAGTTTCTATCGAAGACTTAATGGTTATGCGGTCTATTGATGCACAATAGTCGGAAGTGCTACTAATGGGATTATTTTTAAAGCCAACAAATATCAGAAGTAAGTAAACGAGAAGGTTAAAGAAAAGTTACTTGGCGATTTATACTAGTTCGGTCTCTTGCCTACATCCAATCCCCAGAATACCTTCTTCTGGGTTTTAATCCACTAATAAATTCTTTTTAGCAATAGAGCATAAACCTTTACATTAGATACATAAGTTTTGTAAAGTACCTTTCTTTACACTTCATATTCAGCTATCTATCCATCTCTCAATTTGTTTACTTATAACCGAAGTAAATAGAAGAGTTTCTGATCTTTTTAATTATAGATGATTTTGTTCTAACCTAGAACACAAATGAAGTTATATTTTTCTATAAGCTATTACACAAATTACAATGAAATGTGTATCAACTTTTTTGCTTTTTACTTTTCACTTGAAGAATATATCAATTTCAGCGTTGATGATCAAGTTGTGAAATGAACTTTTTGTTGCGGCTTTTATAGTGATGCCTGAAGACAGAGCCTTTTGAATTTTGAAAAGACCATTTGAGGGAAAACGACTTCTATCACTTTCATTATTTGTCTTCTAGTACAAATGTTTTACCGTTATGGACACCCATGTCCTGTATCTTGGAGCCGCACACACTTTTGACTTCTGCTTTGGTAGACTGATGATTTGTGGATTTATGGCAAATAGTCGAAGTTGTTGGAGGGGACAAGCTTTCTATTGCTTGTACTTCTTTCCTCTTTGGGACGCGCTATGTTAGACGTATAGTCAATGCATGTGTTTCTTGTCTTTCAGCTCAATAGCTTTTGGACCTTTCTTTGCTTTTATAGTCTTCTTGCTTCTGGGCCAGAAACAAGGCTTTGGGCCTTTCTTCTTCTTAAGGCCTTTCTTGATTTTCTTTCTCTTTTATTTTTTAGTCACAACACTTAACAAGCTCATTAGTACAAATAGATGAGTACATATTTTTTTTGCTTAAACTATTTTTGTCATAATAAAAAAATCTCTATGGAAATCGTGTTTCAACATAATGGAGTCTAATCATCCAATTCCTCGAGGCATGCACACTTCCTGAAGAAAAAATAAAGGCATCCTGGTCATCCGCTGCTCATAGCGATACACACTAAGCAACGACGTCCTATATAAAAAATCGAGTGCCCCCCCATGGCTCAAATGCATTTCAGAGGAAGAAGAATATCACTGCCTAAAAGAAATTCACCAAGGGGTCTATGAATCACATCAAGACGCTCGCTCCATCACTAGAAAGGGACGTTTGCAAGGCCTTTTTTGCCCCTCCATAGACACAGATGCCGAAAAGATAGTAAAAACTTGCCAAGCCTGCCAGATGCACCCCACACTTACCCTCTACTAGGGCGCTATTTAAAGGCATTGTAACCCTATGGCCCTTTGTAGTATAGGGAATTGACATTCTGTGACCTTTCCTCTTGGCAGTTGGGCAAAAACGCTTCATCGTTGTGGCTATTGATCATTTCACCAGATGGGCAGTAGTCGAGGCCATCGCCAAAATCACAAAAGAAAACATTTATATAAAGACCCCAAGCTCCAATAGAAAGGTCTGCTTACTCTCTCTCTCTCTCTCTCTCTATATATATATATATATATATATATATATATATATATATATATAAGGCTTTCCCTCTAGAATCATTACTAACTTGTACGTCGGAGTATTCCTAAGGATCGATCGCATGTGACATTCGACCTCCGAAGGCTAACACAAGTTCTCACATTTCGGAAGATAATGTGGGGGTTAGCTTTCCGAGACTAATCCCGGGTTAGTTTGCTGTGTTGTTTGTTTTTGTCTTTTCTTTTCTTTTCCTACAAAAAATACCCTGATATTTAATGTAATCATTGAACTTTCAATCATTTAATGCACATTGAATTACTTATTTGTTAGTCAAATAAAAAAATCTTCCAGGCGTATATAGTATGATCAAAATTCACCCTTATCCTTAAAATTTATAAAAATAAGATACATTTATTCGTATCATCCAACCTATTAATATAAAGGTGTCCGCTATGGTTACTTTGTTTTTTACAAAGTACCGTTACTTGGTGTGGTTTTCACCATTGGATGATGAAACAGAAAATTAATATAAATTATTAACTTATATATTTTGATGTGTATATTATATAATATATACATAATGATTATTTATTTTATATATATAAAGGTAAGTTTATACATATTAAAAATTTAATTTTGAGAGTTGATTTTTAAGAACAAATTGCCTAAAATTAGTAGGGGAAATGAGTTGGATTGACAACTTAGATTAAATATTTTTAAGCTAAGCCGTTAAAACTCAACCTAGCGCATCCTACTTCATGGACTAATCTACTTTTATATTTTGTCAAATTTCATTTTTACCACCATACTTTTATATTTTATTAAATTGCATTTTTTACCACTATACTTTTATATTCTCATTTTAATCTTATACCATCTTTTTGGTCCTATATTTGTATCCACAATTTATAATCTTACTTGTAACACACACACACACATACACACACACACATATATATACTCTTATATTTAATAAAAAAACCTGATATTTAATGTAATCATTGAACTTTCAATCATTTAATACACATTGTTGTTGTGTTTATTTACTTTATTTTCTCATATTAAAAATAAGAGTTTTAAGTATTTGATTAGAGAATCACTGTTTGTCTTTTATACCTGAAAAGTGGCTTTTTCCAAAAACACAGAATATCTACTTTTCTAACAACAAACTATAATAGGAAACAACTAAGAAAAGGTAAACTAAACGAGTCTTGAATTACACTTAAAACTTTATTTTCTTTGCGCAAAGAAAGAAATTTAGCTAAACCCGAAACTTTATACCAAGATCTAAAATTCAAAAACCCTAAAAATCTAAATTATGAACTCAAAACTCTAACCAAATTGAATTTTTTTCTAAGAATCGTGGCACATTTTTTTTCTTGGAATCACGAGTAACTAATACTATTAGAAGTAGCAATAAATTTATTTTTTTCTTAAGAATCAAGCCGAATTATTTGTCATTAATATAATTCAATAGTTTTATTAATTATTAGAATCATATTTTTTTAAAAGTATTAGAATCATAATTAATTAATTAATTAATTACAGTTAAGATTCTTCACGGTATGGCAATTGAACTTTACACTTTGTATGTGGTGGTCATTGTGACCGTTGGCTAGTCTTTTTCAACCGTTGACTCCCCTTATAACCGATTGTCTCTCTCCTTTCACCCTTCTAAAACCTAAAATTCTCATTTTACCTTTCATTTCTTTATCTTTTTCTGTGTCTTTCTCTCTCATCCCTTTCTTTGTCTCTCTTTCTCTATCTATCTTTTGCCTCAAACGGGTGGCCGGAGGTGGTGGTAGTGGCTACTCAGCTTTCCAAATCGAAACAAATCCAGTTTTTGAAACCCCGAGAGAACCCAACTTACGAATGAGTGCTCCATTGGATCAGTTAGCTAAAAAGGTCCGACCTTTGCATTCCACACTTCAGACCCAGATGTAGGAACTGAAACACATAATAGAAAGAAAGAAAGAAGAAGTTTTTTTTTATTATTTATGAAAATTCCCAAAAAGAAACAAATAAAAGGAATAGAAGAGAAGAAATAAGGGTTTGTTCAGATGTGAAGTCGTAAGAGAGACAGAGACGGATAGATCAATGTGTGAATGTGAATCCATCTAACTTTATTATCTTGTCCGATCTGCAGAAATTGATCGGCGGAAACCATATCAATTGAATCTCATAGCTCCCATCACTGTCGCTTCCACCACCACCACTATCACCACCTCCTTCCATCCATGCCACTACCATACCACCACTATCACCACCTCTGGCCACCCGTTTGAGGAAAAAGATAGAGAGAGAGAGAGAGAAAGAGAGACAAAGAAAGGGATGAGAGAGAAAGACAAAGAGAAATAGAAAGAAAGAAAGGGTAAAATGAAAATTTTAAGTTTTAGAAGGATGAAATGAGAGAGACAACCGATTAAAAGGGGAGTAAATGGCTGAAAAAGACTAGTCAATGGTCACAGTAGCCACCGGTGTAACAAAATGTAAAGTTCAATGGTCATATCGTGAAGAATTGAAGTTTAGTGGCTACAATGTTAAAATGGATAAAGTTCAATAACCATGAATGTAATTTACCCTTTGCTTTTTTTTGACAATATAATGTCCCAATAGCTTATAGATATTAAGTTAAAAAGGAATAAGGTATAAAATATGTCTATTTTTTTTTAAGAAATTACAATTTAGATTTCACGTACAAAATAACATTAATGCAGACTTACAGTACCAATTTAGACTTGATAACGAAATGTGACACGTTATTTATATTAATCTATTAAGTTATGGTTTCTCTCTTCATATACAATTGAAAGATCTTAACAGAGTAACATAAATAACGTGACATATTTTGTTATCAAGACTTAAATTAATATTCTTTTTTAAATGTTAAATTTATATTAATACTATTTTATACATGACACCTAAATTGATAGGTCCTATAAAACTTAAGTCTATTTTATTATCTTATCCTAATTAAAATAATATCCATTTCCGTTTGGTATACTCTTTCTTCTTTTTTGGTTACTAGTAGTCTATCTTCTCTCTACTTGATTATAGCTAATGGCGGCGGCGGGAAAATAATTTACAAAAAAAAAAAAAAAAAATCACATGAGAAGAGAAGAAAATAGCTATTCAGCTATGGAAATTGGAAAATAAAAAGAAAAAACTAAATATAAATATTTTTTTTGAAACAAACTAAATATAAATATTTAGAAACAAAAAATCTAAAAATCTAAGAAGTGACGTAAAAAAAGTACTCCAGCCCACGCGTGACTAAAAGCGCGTGGAATCCGCATATCCTCCCTTTACAGTTTTCCTATATCATGTTCACACTGATATGGTGTAACCCACGATAAAGGGTTTCTCCGTCTTCAGATCTTTACCGTTCAACCTTTAAAGATCTCTATCCAACGGTCAAATACTAATAAATACGTACACTCTAGAATGAGGGTATAATCATCCCTCACAAAGCCTGACTCCGAACCTAGAGCTCCGGTTCCGAATCAAAAGAAGGAGCAAGCAAATTAAAAAAAAAACAAATAAATAATTAAATTTTTCTCCGCATTTTAAAAGCGTATAATAGTTTGTTGAGCTTGTCATTTTTGGACAGCCACTGTGTCTGTCGATCGTTTTGCTTTGCTCTGCTCAGCTCTCTGGTCCGAATTTCCAAGTTTTCTCTCACTACAGAGCGCTTCCGTTTGTAGAGAGAGAGAGAGAAAGAAGAGGATCAGTGGGAGCTTTAAAGAAGTTTTTTTTTTTTTTTTTTGTTTTTTTATCTTTATTTTTTGAAGAAAAGGGGAAGTGAAATTTTGTAGCTGAAAAGCCAAGAGGAAATTAAACAAACATTCAACACTTTTTCGGTTTTTGGCTTCGTGCAATTGATCATCCCATTAGAAAACAGCACGCCGTTTACTTCATTTGCTTGCCTCTCTGTGTGTCAAAAGAACCCTAAATTCTCGCTCTCTCAGATCACACACACTGTCAAGTTTGGTAAACACTTTTGGTGCTTCTGCTTGGGTTGCTTTGGGTCTTTGGTAATTGTACTTCTTTTAGCTGGAAATGAGTGATGCTAGTGTTAATTTTGTTACTTTGTGTTTTAATTGTGGTGAAATTAAGCTGCAAATGTTCTGCTTACATGCCTGTTGGAGTGAAGGGGCTAGGTTTGCGTGTTTGTGATTAGGGTTTTTCTTTTTCAGAGTTTGTGGGTTTAATTTGTTACATCTTTGTAATTATTGTGCTTTGAATTTTCTTCTATGTTTATATCTTGAATTTCATATCTTGGCTTAGTGTATGACGTCTGAGTTTATCCATTTCTTTATCTTTCTTATTTGATTCTTAAACTCCTTTTTGAGTTAGGAAAGCACTTTGGTTTTTGGTTAGGTGTTATTCTGATTTCTGCGCCACTGATTGGTTACTTTGAATACTGAACTTATTCAGTATGTTTAGACATCAGTACTTTTCTATAAGATGGGAAGGCATATTGCAAGTTCCAACTGATTTATATCTTAGTTAATAAGAAAGTTAGTTTGAGTAGCTTTGAAGTGCCAAGGTTATTGCTTTATGTTCTATAATTAACATAATAGTTCATATGTCTTAGTGAATGTTGTTAGTTGTTATGAGCATCCAGTTTTGTTGCATGCAAGCTCTGCTCTTGGCATTTTCTTTTGGTTGCATTTTTGTCCATGTCTATTTTCTAGGATTGTTAAAATTTTGGAGTTTGAGTTATTGAAATGAACTTCTGCAGGATGTTATTTCAGCTTTTGAGCAGTCCGACAACTTAAAGTGCCTTAGCAATGGATATACTTACTTTCTACTCGAACTATTAGCTGGACAATATTTGCAGTTTTGATTTTTAATGCCTGGTAACGAAGTTGAAGATCGCATCTGCAATGTGTATGAGCTAGATAACTCTTCCCAGAACCAGCATACATCACATATATCACGAGCTGTTGGTGGAAATTGGCCAGTACTTGATTACAATCACTGGGTTGGTAAGCCGATACAGATTGGTGGACCACCAAATTTGAATCTAGAGAACCATACCTTACAACGATCAGGTATTAATGATATGCATTTCTCTACCTCTTTTTAGCAGATTCTCCAAATTCTTCTTGATATAACATATGCCCCTTCTGCTCCCTGCCAAAAGGAAAAGGAAAAGGGGCTTTTGGTTTGTAACACTATTTTTATCAATGGTACATTTATTTCATGCCTCTGTGGAGTTGTGTGATATTTGTTTTGGTTTTTGCAGTTTCTGTGAAAGGACATAATGTTGAGTCTTTGCGCATGCCACTAGACCAAAACTATACACAATGGCCTCCAGGATCAGAGCACTCCAGAAGTCTCACCATAAAAAATCCACAGAATACAAATGAAACTTTGGTTGGACGCCATAATTTCCAACCTAACCAGAACCAGCAAGGCATTTATGGTGAAAGCACATGTTGTGACCAGCGAATTTTGAGTTCCAGAGGCTTTTCTATCTTCAAATCACAACCTGAAAATGAATGTGCTGACAGTCCCACCTTAACAACAAATTCCGATCGATCAGAGATTACTGAAGCTTCTGTAGACTATAACTTTCATAGAGGACAGCAACAATTTGTGAGAGACAAAGAGGTGAATGCTCCAAAGCCCCAAACAATGCAGCAGCCTGGGTATAATGACATGCAAGTGCTGCAGCAACACATGATGTTCAAGCAACTGCAAGAATTTCAGAGGCAACAGCAGCTAGGTGATTTGAGACAACAGAACCCCGTAAACCAGTTTTCTGGTACTCCCAGACAGGCAGCTGGTGCTCAGTTTTCGCCCCTCATTAATGGAACTCCTGTTCATGATGCTCAACATATGCTGATGAATTGGATGCAGCGAGGTGCATCTCCTGTTGCACCAGGTGTATCTAATAAAATGATATTCCCTCAAGAACAAGGTCAGGCTTTGCGTTCAATGGGTCCAACTCCTCAGCAAATTGATGCATCTTTATATGGTACGCCTGTTTCTAATACAAGAGGCAACATGAGTCAATATCCCCATTTCCAAGGAATGGCCCACAATTCTGTCAATCTGTTGGCCAAGGCTGGTGGTCAAGCACCCAAATCCACAATACAGTCTTCTGGATTTGGGAACCCCTCCTTAGGGGATCAGCATGCTGTTTCAGATCTTGTCGGTGTACCCCAAGGAGCTTTGATGTCCAAGCAGGAACTTCAGATGAAAAGTAATTTGGGACAACTTCCTATTCAGGGTCTAACCAGTGGCAATTTTCCAGGAAATCTTCAGGAGGGCAATGCACCACAGGCGAACACATCTACAAAGGAGTTTAATGCGAGACAAGAACAAGGTGCTTGGCCTGCAATTCAACAAACAAAGCAACATGGTTCTTCTCAGGGTCTGGTTCCTCTAGACCCAATGGAAGCGAAGATTTTGTACAATATGGATGAGAACATATGGGATACTTTTGGAAGTCGACCTGACACAGGTGCTGCAGGTGTTGGCAACACATTAGAACATCCAGACTCTAGTTATTCATTTCAGTGTGGGACCTGGAGTGCACTTATGCAGTCTGCTGTGGCAGAGGCTTCCAGCAGTGATACCGGGATACAGGAGGAGTGGAGTGGCTTGACTTTTCAAAATACAGAAGCGTCCACTGATAATCATATTTCAAACTTTGTGGGCAGTGAGAGGCAACAGACCAGCTGGGTTGATAGCAACTTGCAGAGTGGCTCCTTCAGTTCAAAACCTTTTCCTATGGTTACTGACTCTAGCACGAGCTCCAGTTTCCCTGGTTTTCATCAGCCTGGAATGCAATTATTATCTAAACAGAGAGAGGATTTTTGCAACGATAGTTCCCATGAATCTGCTGTCAATTACAACCCTCAGAAGTCAGCGGTTCAGGATGGTGAGAAGGATCAAAGATTTATTGGATGGACTGGACAGATGTTTGAGCACTCACAAAGTACTACAAAGCATAAAAAAGGACTCTCGAGTGGCATTTCTATTGATAAGGGCAGTGACAGCATGGTAAATAGTCAACATCAGATGAGTAATGGACCTCATGTTGCAGTTGACTCTTATGACAGGGCACATGAATCACAAGACAAGCAGAAGAATCGCCAACAGAGGGAGAATTCTAATGATTCCTTGAAAGGTCTCAATAGTCATGAAAAAGGGCATCGTGAGCAGTTAAAGTTTTTTGATAACTTTTCCAGTAGTCCAATGGATGTAGATGAGGTGAATAAATTTTCAATATTCATCAAGATATGTCTTTTGATTGCATCCTATCTGTTGTTAATTAGTAACATAATATGTCAACTTTGTAGGGATCCACGCCTAATTTTCAAGGGAGCCCGAGAGTATCAGAGGAGGTACCTTCTAGAGGTGATCATGGTTCTAATGCATCAACTAGCTTTCATGGATCAGTCCTCCCTGAAGGTTCAAATATTTCTTCTCAGACAAGGTCAGTGGTTGCACACATTAGGATAAGTTGGAAGCTTAGAGTTTATTTGATCTTCTTACAAGCACTAATTATTATCTCAAGGCTCTGTGAACTTTTGTCAGTATAGACGGTTTATTATTTGCATTACTGTTAAGGCTGTCACGGGGTTCTGCATATTTTCCTTTTGAATCATGTAGCAAAACATGGTAGGAATGTTTGTCATTATTTTATTCTGAACTCCTAATCATGGTATAGCTCTTCAACTAGTGCATGTAATTAAAGATCTAATGGAACCTTTAATTGACACAAATCTTGCAGTGAACACATGCTTGAGCTACTGCACAAGGTTGACCAATCAAGGGATGATGGCACCTGTAAGCAAATTGGATCCGCTGACGGTAGTCCATTAACTGAAATGCATGGAGCAGATTCACGTGATACATCTATTGCTCAAATGTTCTCTCAGTCCTCTGCTTCCCAAGGCTTTGGCTTGAGGCTGGCTCCTCCGTCTCAAAAATTGGCCAATCCAAACAGTGTTTTAATCCCTGCGAGATCTCCACTGCCTATAAATGATCTCAACTCTAGACAAGTAAATGCTGAGTCAGAAAAGAAAAGTCAGGCTTGGCATACTCCTCCGTCTTCATTTAATTCTTCCACACCATCACATGAACTTGCTCAAAGAACACATTGGGATAATAAATCTGGTACTACTGCACCTACAAGCTTTTCTGGATATGCCAATATGCAGGGAAACTCTGCTGTATCATTTTCACCGAGTCGTCCAGAAACAGGAAGTCAGTTGCAAATACATCCATCTGGTTTACCAGTGACATCTCAATCTTTTCAAGCATCCATACCTGGTAGTACTAACAGATTTTCACCTTTTAACCAAGTGTGCTCTCAAGACAATTCTCAACATATGCATAGCAATTCTGTCAGTCAACCATTCCCAATTTTGGATACTATGCCTATATCTCATCATTCAAACTTGTCAGGCATGTCACAACAGGGTGAAAACTCTGCAAAGCCATACAATGTATGGAGAAATGTACCGGCTCAGAGGCAACCATTCTCCAATTTTCCTTCCTCCATGGAGCCAGAAAATAATTATATGACCAGTACTTCATGGGCTCAGCATGTGCCAGTTGATCCGAATTCGACTGAAGGGGGATATAAGTCATCTGAAGTTAGCACATCGTCTAATTTACAGGGCTATGATCATATGGAAGAGCTTGCTGGAAAAGAGATACTACAGCAGCACATTTCATCTAATATACTTGATACTTCATCAGGTGGTATGGCTAAAGGGCAAGAGCATATTTCAGATGTAGTTGCTCTGAATTCTGGCTTGTTGGTGTCTCATGCTCAGCAGCAACATGTTGATAAAGTAAGTCACACTGACATCTTTTCTCAAGCTTCTCAGAGAAATCTTGAATCTATCAGCCATTCACATAATGACCACCATAATTATGCCCTTCTGCAGCAAGTGCAGGCAATGAATAATTCAGACAATGCTTTGGATGCTCAACATGCTGCAACTTTGGGGGGACAGCAATTACATGATAACATTTCTAGGTTCAGACACCTGGATGGTAGACTAAATACAACATCACAGCCCAATTCTTTTCTATATGGGGATGCTCAAGCTGTTGGCTTCTTAGCAGCAGCAAGAAAAGCTCCTTCACAATCTGCTCTTCATTCCAGATTTCCTCAGGAGATTGTTGCAGTAGGGTATAATGACTCTCAAACTCAATCTAGTAGCAAAACTGTGATATCTAATCCTACAGAGCACGGCCATGTTAATCTGCATATGGCAAACTCCTGGTTTAAGCAATATGGGACTCTTAGAAATGGACAGATGTCGCCGATGTTCGATGCTAGGCTTGCTAACGCTGCTGCCTCACATTTTTCTCTTGGAAAGCCATCTCAGAATTTGCATATTCAATCGCCTTTGCAATGGGTAGATGCTGCTGATGCTGGTCAAGATGGCAGAGCTTGGCCAGGTGCTGCTGCTGCTGCCTTGGTAGCAAGTCAACAGGTGCCATCAGAGTTCACCAATCAAGTGGCTATTATGAGGCCAAAAAAGCGCAAGATCATGACAGTTGAGCTTAGACCATGGCACAAAGAAGTGATGCAAGAATCCGGGAGGCTTCAAAATTTAAGGTGAATGCATAATATCCACAGCTCTCTGTCTCTGTGTCAACCTATGTAAGTTTTGGTTGCAAGGAAGAATGAGAGGATAGGGGGGGGGTGTTCTGATACTGTTTTCCTTTTCTCTTGTTCTTTATTTCTGAACTTTTCCTTGGATCCAATATATACATATATACACAAGACCAGACATTCCCTTTTACTGTTTGTTCTCTTAATGACAAAGTTTTGTTTCTGCAGTGTGGCTGAACAAGACTGGGCACAAGCCACAAACAGGCTGACTGAGAAGGTTTGTGTAACCCCCTTCCCAGGCCACATTAAATACACACAGAAACCAAAGCATTTATCATAAGTTCCAACTCAATAGTGTGATCAAATTATTCCTCAGTTTCATCTTTTTTTTTTTTTTTTTTTTAACTTGTGGAAGAATTGTGTGATTAAAATTATTCTTTAGTTTCATCTGTTCTTAATTTCCTTTTACTTTTATTGACAGGTTGAAGATGAGGTTGCAATGATTGAAGTTGTGCAGCCGATAAAACGATCAAAGAGAAGGCTTGTGCTAACCACACAGCTTGTTCAGCAATTGTTTCGTCCTGCACCACCTTCCATCTTCTCTGCAGATGCTGCCACAAACTATGACATCATTTCATATTTTGTTTCTAGACTGTCACTTGGGGATGCATGTAGTTTTGCTTACTGTTCAGTGAAAGACTTTGTTGCACCTCTGAGCAACAGTAACTTGTGAGTATTATTCTCCTAGTTTAAGAAACTTTG
This sequence comes from Euphorbia lathyris, assembly GCF_963576675.1. NCBI lineage: Eukaryota > Viridiplantae > Streptophyta > Magnoliopsida > Malpighiales > Euphorbiaceae > Euphorbia > Euphorbia lathyris. Next base: position 98,470,575 of record NC_088910.1, read on the forward strand.
TTCACCAGGAAAAGAAAAGAAAAAGCTGGGCATTCTATTTTGCTTGTGGAAGTGGTATGGTTTTGGTACCATTTTTTTGAGAACCAAAACTTATTATTCTTTCAATTCATCTTTTATAGCAACTCCGAGAAAGCCAAAATTTCCGAAAGACGTCCCCAGCAAATTTTGGAAGTTTTGAACAATTTCAATGTTAGAACAAAGCAGCTGGAGAATGACTTCCAAAGGTATGAGCAATTTTGGACAGACATAAGACCACTTTGACTATTTTGTCAATCTTCAAAATAGAACATTATTTCTAATCACGTTGCTATGTATCCTATTTGATAATGCAGATTAGATAAGACAGCATCAGTTGCAATCATCAGAGCAGAGGTTCTGGAGTTGGAAAGGTTTACCGTCATCAACCGTTTTGCCAAGTTTCATGTTCGGGGACAAACGGATGCATGTGGAAGTTCATCATCTTCTGGTGTGCTCCAGAGGCACATAATAGCCATTCCCATGCCTTTGAATTTACCTGAGGGGGTACAATGTCTTTCACTATGACTGAAACCTCTTTTCATCTGCATTCTGCAATCCACACCCCTACATGCTATGACTATATTTAAACTTGAAACAATGGCATGCAAGAAAGAGGAGTCGCGCAACAAATGGAATGCTGGAAAGTTCAGTTCAACTCCAAGTGGCGAGGGCCGTTCATTAGTTTTAAACCGAAGGCCAATTGTTGTCATTTTTGAGCAAGTATATATTGTTTCGTGTAAATCTTAATGAAATTCCAAGGAGGATAGGGAGTTAACTTTCTATAGAGCCAGAGGATTAGCTATGGGATGTTCTCTAATGCTTTGTTACATAAAAGTTAGTTTATAATCTGTTTCTGCAATTGTCTATAGTGTTTTCTGTACCAGGTCTCTTCTGTTCCAAGCTGAAGAAAAGTATCTCTGACATCTCAAGGGTGAATCTAATTAATCAGGTTGGATAAAAACATCCGTAAAGATTTTCACTTTTTGACTTTGGAAGTTACATACTGACTGGGTTTGGCCTTAGCCTTAGTTTAAGAGATGCAAGTGGGGATTTAAATGGTGTTGGTGGTGGCAAAAGCTTCCATCGTGTCACGTGTGTGACAAGTGAAAAGGACACAAAACAGAACAAAATGTTGTTTTGTTTGAAAAGTACAAAGGTATCAGACATTGATCCTGTTGTTGACCTTGAATGTCCCCAAAGGGAATTAATGCTGTGGATTGGAGTGGGTAAAAGACAAGAAGTCCCTTTTTTCTAATGGCAAAATAATAATAAAAGCATGATGTTTGAAGCTTGGAAGGATTCCAAGTAGTCTGTTTTATTATATAAAATAGACTAAAAGCAGGAGATAGACGTCAGTAAAATTGGTTGATTCTGTGTTAATAACTAAGTAGTATATCATATGTCAGTATCAGTATCAGATTCATTCTCAAATCATGATTGGTTTGAGGAAAGTGATGTGAGATAAGCATGAAAGGTGAAATAATGTTATTCTAAATAGAATCAGCAATAAAGAAGAAGAAACAAAATCAGAAAGTCAATTTTTAATTTATTTTTATCTTCTTTAATGTGTACTAGGATGTGTGATTGGTGGGCAACACAACTAACAAATCCTACCTGACAATATCTGGTGGGGTGTGTTCTTTGTTTTCAAACATGGCAGCATTAGAGAATGTTCTATTCTATTGTTTAATTTGTATTTAGTTTCAAAAGAGACATTTAATTATTCATTTGGAATTTCCATCATGGCATCATCATTTTCACATGGAGATTGAACCTTTTGCCTCATAATATGGGTCCCAGAAATCTCTCCACCCTGGCCATGGCATATCCAACGACAGAAAGACCAATTCGTTGATGGATAATTTTAATTATTATTACTTTGTTTGATTTGAATTTTGTAAATATGTGGTCCTCAACTTGACCAAGATGTCTTCTTTTTGGGTAATAGAATACTTTGGTCAATTGTTGGCATGTAGTAAGTGCTTATTTATGTATGTTCTAAATCCTAATTGTTAGCAAGAACAGCACCAACCCTAGCAAGTTGCAAAAATCTCTAAAATGGACACTGTAATCTTGCATTTTTAGAGCAACACTGAAGGTGTGTAATATGTTGCAAAAATATTGGCTGATCTAAATTATGAACATCAAAACCTGGTGGTAGTTCTTTCTTTTATGCTCCTGTAGACTCTTAACCTCCATCTCTAGACCTAAATCTGTTGGTAATTGGAAGACTCAGTAAGATCTAGCGGCGGAGGAGGGCTCGGCCGGAGGTAGGGTGTTGCTATGTTTAAGGAGGCTTTTGCACCATCCCTCATGGCTGTTTTAGACTTGTATCTCTTTCAACATATGGAGGAATTTGGTTGTGGCTTCACCCATATTCAGATTTCTTAGAGAACGTTGCCAATTTTTAATTAGAAGTTACTAACATTCTCAAGAACGTTTATCTCTTTACCATATCTATATAACAAACATTGGATTTTTTTTTTTTTTTTTTAATATAAACTAAGACCGAAACTAAACACAATAAACCGAAATTCATCGGTTTGGTCAATTATTTTGGTTCGATTTTTGAATACCCATAGTTCAAATCATCCACATAAATAGAAATGATAAAATTCATATCCTAATTTCCTTATAAAACACATGAATTTTTTATTATCATTCTTATAACCATCCTTTATGAAATATTCACTAAGGCGATTATACGATATTTTTTAAGTTTGTTGATGAACTATATTTTCGTAGCTATTAGCCCATCGATTAAAAAGACTGACTTCGCAAATTACCTCATATATAAAATCCGACTTTGCAAATTAACAAAACCACAAGTAGTTTTTGACAGGAAAATTGGCTCGCATATGCCTGTAACTTCAAATTGTACAAACCTCGGACCCCTTGTTTGTTAGTTTTTAAACTACAAGACTACATTTGTAAATCATGCAAACCATATATATTATTTTTGTACTTTATCCTTTATTTTATATAAAAATGTTTGTTTTTTTAATTTCTGTTTGATTCTATTTTGTATTAGATGAAGTTTAAGGATATGATATTATACGTGAAGGAAGAAAAAATGTAATAAAAGATATGAAAGATAATGTTGAAGTCCTTAGTTTTGAGGACGCTATTTTTGGTGATTTGCAAGATCATGTTTCATCCATCGAATGTTTGAAAGCTGATTTTTTCCTATGATCATTTTCAGAGGGATAAGTGGTAAAAATGAGTATAGTGTTGTTATAAAGAGAATTGATGATCTATTGATGTAATTGATGCGTCATTTGAGAAGGTGTTCAATATGTTATTGATATTTATAAAAGATTGGATAAACAGATAAGTTGTGTTATTATTATTATTATTATTATGTTGTTGTTGTTGTTGAGTTTGAGCCAGATTTATTCAATTTGACTTTGTTTTGATCAATTTAAGCAATTTTTAAGTTATGTGAATATGAGAGTTTCCGAAAATAAATGAAAGTAGATTAAAGTGTGTTAAATTGTTGGAATGTAGCTGAAAGTGTTGTAAAGTGGATGAAAGATGTTGAATGTGACTGATTGGAATGAGAAAATCATTTGAAATATTAAGATTGATGTTTTACTTATTATTGTATACTAGTTTTTGGCCCGTGCGATGCACGGATTCATCTTAATATATAAATATTAATAAAAATACAATCTAATAATTACAATTAATGACATAAATGTGTTATATAAATTAAATATTATTATTTGATTTTCACATTTACTTTAAATAATATTTTTATAGATAAATATAATAATAAAATAAAAACTAATATATTATATATTATATTATATTTTTTATCAGTAAAAAAGGAGGAAGTGACACCTCAGTTCCATCGTTACTGTTTTATATTATATATAGATATGTAGAGAATTAGAGAGATTTTAGGGATTAATTTAAATTCTGTAGTACTCTTAGATATATGGAATAAAATAATCTTTTTATAGATAAATATACATAATAAAATTAAAATTAATATATTAAATTTTTTCTCACTAAAAAAGGAGGAAGTAACACTTCAGTTCCATCGTTACTGTTTTATATTATATATAGATGTGTAGAGAATTAGAGAGATTTTAGGGGTTAATTTAAATTCTGTAGAACTCTTAGATATAGTACGGATACAATAATCTTTTTATAGATAAATATATATAATAAAATTAAAATTAATATATTAAATTTTTTATCACTAAAAAAGGAGGAAGTGACACCTCAGTTCCATCGTTACTGTTTTATATTATATATAGATATAGATGTGTAGAGAATTAGAGAGATTTTAGGGATTAATTTAAATTCTGTAGAACTCTTAGATATAGTACGGATAAAATAATCTTTTTTTATAGATAAATATAATAATAGAATTAAAATTAATATATTATATATTATATTATATTTTTTATCATTAAAAAAGGAGGAAGTTACACCTCAGTTCCATCGTTACTGTTTTATATTATATATAGATTTGTTTTATCTTTATAGATAAAATTTTGATGATATTTTGTATTATTTACAAGATTTTGTTAGTGGCGGAGCTATAGATATGAAATTTGATGTCTTTGATAATAATATATTTGATGAGGATGTTTTTATGATTGATGTTAATGAAGATGGAATGCATGTTGGTAAGAAGGAAGTTTGAGGTGGACAATGAAGTTAAATATGTAATGAAGTGTGAGGGTAATAATGTGAATGATGATACTATGCTAATAAAATGATAAAAGAGTGTTCTTGAATCTTTTAAGTCTGGTATTGATAGGAAAGATGGCGAGGAATCAAAGGAAGACGAAGAGGAAGGATTTTACTACCTAAATAATCAAATGGACTCAAATACGGATTTGAAGCTTACCTTTTGGAGTTTTGATTAATTTTGAATAGGCAGTATAAGAATCTCTTTAGAACTACAAAATGTTGTAATTAGTCACACTTTTCCATGCTAAAACCATTTAGGAAGAAGAACGAATAATCCACGAACTAAGAACGAAGTCTCGTGAGAGAGAGAGGTTCGACCAAATATAGGGGTGGCACGGGGCAGGGGCAGATATGCATTCCTCATTTCGCCCCTAATGTTTTTCGGGATGGTTTTGGAGTATCCGTAAAAAGAAAGTTTGAGGATTTTTTTGTTCCACCCCCGCACTGAATGGATACACAGGTGGCGGTGAATCCACATCCCCAAAACAAATTAAAAAAAATTAATTAGTGAACAATTTCATCAAACATCATACTAAAAAATTATGTCACTTTTTTTCTGTACTATTAAGAAATTATGTCACATTTTTTTCTCTCCATATTCTGTAGTTTTAGCGGATAATTATAAAACTAGTCCTATTTTAAAATCCATTTACATATTTAGCCTAATTCTCAAACTTCTTACAAATCTAGGCAGTTTCATTGTATTTGGATAAAAATACAATTGTCTTCCTTATTCCCCCTTTTCCCCCCATCAAACACATTCAACATTACTCATTCACCACACTTGCTCCACACTTTCCTTCTTCTCTTTTTTTTTCTTTGCATTTTTTACAACAATTCATACAACAATCAAGTGAACAATCCAAGAGCGAAAGCTTTGTTCATTCATGTAAGTATGATGTTGGGTTTGACCTAGATTTCAATTTTAATTTCAATACAATATCACATATGTGTAAAATGATGTATATAAGATGTATATGTCAAATTCAAATGAAAATAGTCTAGGTTTATGCATTTCGGACCCATTCAACCCATTGAAACTCTGTATTTTTTCAGATTTATCGTGAACTGTTTTCTGGGATTTCCGACTTTGTCTCATCTGTCGTACCACGAACTAGTGCGACAATGGCCTAGTGTTTTAATGTTGTCGCATTTGTCGTATTTTTTCACAGTGCGACAGAATCCAGAAGTATGCGCATGTCGTACTTGTCGTATTTTTTTAGGGTGCGACAAACTCTCTTAGTATAAGCTTGTCGCATTTTTTCAGGGTGCGACAGACACTCTTAGTATAAGCTTGTCGCATTTTTTCAGGGTGCGACAGACGCTCTTAGTATAAGCTTGTCGCATTTTTTAAGGGTGCGACAAACTCTTTGAGTATAAGCTTGTCGCTTTTGTTTGTTAATATGTGCTTTTTTCTCAAATGCAGAAGTATGTCGTTTGGAACTGTTCTTTGTATGTTATTATGACACGACCATTGGAAAACCGTTCAAGAAGATATGATATACGTGAGCGGTCAATCGAAGTTGTTCCATTTTGCAACTAACATTGATTTGCAAATGTTAAAAGTGAAAGTGTACACTTCAGTAAGTATCGATGCAAACGATTTTGAACTACATATCTCCATGCAGTCGACATACGGTCCAAACAAAGTTCTTGAAAGAGTAGCACCAATTAAAGATGATGATGGTGTTATGGTTTTTATAGACTATTGTCGTATGAATCCGACTGATTTGATTCTTCTATATGCTACCTTTATACCACAAAGAAATGATGAAGAAAAAGACATACAACGTAAGGAGACGAGGAAGCCCCAAGAAAAAGAGACACGGACAAAAGTTGTGCTTGTACAATCAAACCCTGCTTCTACACACGAATTTGACGCCCGTGGATTAGATGATATAATGGAGAATCGAATTTGGAATGATGATGATGATGCTTATGATGCGTATCCCGATGATGATTATGATGTTGAAGAAGTTCAAAATGAAGTACCTATTCGGCAGAGTGAAGCTAGCGTTGTCAAAACAGAGCCGCAAGTTGATCATGTCCTGAAATATACCGAGGATGATTCAAAAAGATAAAGGAGAATGACTGATCCATTACGGTGGATTCCAGAGGCCCCCAAGGCACCCGCGTTGGCTATAGAAAAACTTGCAAATAAAGGTGCCTTCAGTTTAAAGGTGCATGATATTTTCGCCAACAAAGTAGGACTGTAAAATGCACTCGGGAAACATGCAATTTTGAATATGTATCAATTCGGCAGGTGGTTACGCCCCTCGTGCACTGGAGACCGGGTGGTTCGCCTTCTTCCTTCTCTTTCTCTCACCATTCCCTTCTCCTCCTCTTCCTATCGCTATCGTTCGATTCTCATTCTTTCTCCTCACCATTCGCTTTTCCTCCTCTTCCTATCGCCGTCGTTCGCTTCTTGTTCTTTCTCCTCGTCGTTCGCTTCTCCTCCTCTTCATATGGTCGTCGTTCACTTATCATTTGCTTCTCCTCCTCTACCGTTCGTCATTCGCGTTTGATTTGTTCAGGGAGAAGAACGGGGAATGGGAAAGACAAAAGCAAATTTGTCCAAATACAATGAAACCGCCTGGATTTGTAAAAGGTTAGAAAACTAAACTAAATATGTAAATGAGTTTTAAAATAGGGCTAATTTTATAATTATCTCTTAGTTTTAGTTGTAATGGAAACCTTTACTTACAATAAAGTTATGCATGTCTCTCTTAAAGTCAAATATATTCCGTTGAAACTTATTTGCTATATAGTCAACTACTTAATTGCATATAATCAACTACTTTCTATTTAAGCATCGATATACAAGTAACTTTTTTTTAGCAAATTGTAAAGTTCAAAGATTTTATTAAAATGAAGTTTCGTGGTTTTATTAGAACTTTGTTGCATTTTACCCAAATTACATACATGTTATTATTTTCTAATATAGCAAACTTCAATAATTAGCAAATTGAGCCTTTTGTGAGAAACTCTAGCAGAAATTGTGCGTCTGTTGATACTTTTTCCACCTTTTTCCATTTGATCATGTTAGTAAAATATAATTTTGAAATTTTTCGATGATTTCGTGGGGATTTTTAAGGATCCCTATATAGTTTTTTTGGGGGGCGGGATAGAGCGGGGATTCCCATGGTTCGAAGATAGTAATCCCACCGCATTCAAATTTAGCATTCGGGGGTAAAGTTTCACCCGTCTCAACCCCTACCTCCAAAACATTCGGTGCTTCTCTGCCTCATTGCCACCTCTAACCAAATATAGGAAGGGAGGAGTGAGAGAGATTTTTCTCAAATCAATAATGTGTTGTTTTAGATTTAGCTTAATTCTCTATTTATAGATTAGGTATCCTTATCTCATTAGAATTAGACAATTGATGGGTGCGGCGCCTAGGTAGAGTTTTACGACATATATATTATGATAAGTGCGTTACGACTATGGATGTGATCTTCCTAAATGCTCTATCTCTACTAGACGCTACTACTTAGGGGCAAGTGTACCCCGTCGTATCAAGTAATAATCCGGTTAAGACCGGGTATCGAATCCACGGGATTTATAACTACAAGTATTAAACGACATAGTTTTATACGTTATCTAAGCGGTGAATACTTTGAGTTGATTCGGGGAACAACTACAAACTACTCCTAACTACGGGTGAGACAAATTTATATAACAAAAACTCTACGAAATGATACGGATGGCGATAAGTTATAAATATGATAAATAATGACTCCCGATATATATACGGTTAATGATTTACTCTTGCAATGACGACTACGTGTAGTGTGACCGACCCGTGAAGTACTTAGGCTACGTGGTTCCTAGTCAAGGCGTGTCTAATGCTTGGGATCAGAAATTAGGGCCCGTAAGTCCCGTGGTTTGCCAATTCCTACGGTTTCCGGAGCGTCACTTCCGGTAAGGCAACACCTATATGAATCCCTAAAGATAGCCCGAATGGCGTCGGAAATCGCGTGCTCCTACACAATAATCAATTACGAGTATCAAAACAAGTAACAAACATCAACACATATATAGAAAAAGAGATTATGAATCATAAATTATAAATATGGAGAATGTAAATATGGAATACAACCAAGCCTAGTACATAGGAAGAGTACAAGATAATTAGCAAGTGAAAAGGGAAGAATCCACCCTCGGAACTAGCTAACCGGACTCAAGGCCGTCTCTTAGGACTTGGAGGTGGAGCTTTCGAGCTTGGTGAATGGAGATGGAACGGAACTTTGACGGAATGCCGGAATCAACGAACAAGCTCTCAAGGTGATAGAGATTTGCTATAAAAATAAAATCTACAACTAAGTAGCAAGAGCTTAATGTATAACAAGAATTGTATATATAAAAGGCTTACTAAATGAGTGCTAGTCACTCCTATTTATACACATCAAGCTAGGGGTAGAATTGTAATTTCACAAGATACAAGTATGGAGGAACATGATTTTCTACAGATTTCCCATGACACGCCTCGCGTATGGTGGAGTACGCCCCGCGTATTTGCCCATTCCGTCAGAAATCTCCTGCATGTGGACCAAATCCAGATCTTGTTGTCTCAACCACGCCCCGCGTAGACTGGGGTGTGCCTCGCGTGGTTGAGTTTCTGAGATTTTATTGCTTGAATTGGGTCTTTTACGCCACACGTAGCTAAAGCACGCCTCGCGTAAGTAAGTCTCTGGTTTTTTGGACTGAAGAACTTCCCATACACACCCCGCGTGTATGGTTGTACGCCCCGCGTATTGTCAGTTGACTTAGAAGATCTTGCAGTCTGACATTCATGATTGAGACATTATTGCTTATCATTGCTCATACGCCCTGCGTGGAAGGTAGGACGCCCCGCGTAGTAGTGGGTAAGTTCCACGTGGTGCCTGCGGATTGAGCAATTATTTCTGACAATGTGTTCCACGTCCCGCGTGGAGGGTGATACGCCCCGCGTATGTCGGAGGATTTTTGCTCCTTGCTCGTACCTGAAATACAATTCTCGAGAGCCGAGTTAGCTTGACGTTTTATTTTCTAATTTAATCAAAAATAAGGAAAATTAACCGAAAGTACAGAATTTATTTTTATTTCGTTATTTTATTAAAACATTCTATTTTTGCAATTAAACTTATTTATTTCATCTAAAATTAAACCGTAAATCACGCTAAAAGATAGGGACGAAACGCCCCTATCAAACCTCCTCGGACTTTAAAGTTTTACTTGTCCTCAAGTAAAAGAAATCGAAAGACAATGGATTGAGATTATTAAAAAACAAACTGTCGGTTGGTTTTACCAAGTGCATGATCCCAAAGCTAAAGTTTTATGCAAAGTTTTCGGTAAGTACCTACGCAAACAAATGAGTGATCAAAACTTGTTTGAAACCTCCATGATCAAATTTAATAGGCAATATTAACGGGGGTCGATTATCTTTTGAGAACCCGATAGCACCTCACCAAGGGATTTCACTCTTACGCTCAAATTTTGGTGGGTCGGTGTTTTTGCACTCTCATTTGCACTTACTCGAAGTCACTTTGAGTTTGCATTTTTATCCGGGTTTTTCCTCCTATGTCATGGTCTAGGCAATATTAAAAATGAACCCGGAGGGGGGTTGTAATGTGGGTGGCTTTTTAGTGGTTAATTTTTGGAAACTCGAGTTCAAACACCATTTTGATGATCGCACCATGTTTTTATTTTGGCCTTGGCGAGTTCGTAAAATATAACTCAAAATTGCTCGGGTGGAGCTTGAGAATGCCTTTTGCTCTTTATTGTGTTTTTCTTTTTCTTTTTATTTTGAGAGCGGCACAAAAACGATTTCGAAGGCTTATGGTGCTTACTTATCAAGGCCTTGGCTTATTTCGAGTAGTTTTGGTGCGATTTGATTTTGATGGTATTTGAACAAGAGGAAAAAGGGTTAAATGTTAAAAGGGTATTAAAAAAAAGTCGATTAATAGGCTCGAGGGGGTTTCCTAGAGGTTAATGAAAACGAGAAAAATAAGTTAAGAAAAGAATTAGCCTAAGTGGGTTCGTTTTATCATCTATTGCCATTTATACCAAAATAAGTGTACTTAACCCGGTATTAGGTGCAAACTCTATGAGTCGAGTGAAGTCAAAGCTCTCGAAAGATTGTGAAAGAAATAGAGTTCTCGTACGAACTCTTTTAGGCTCAAAAATATCTCATAAAATTTCGGGTTAAATTGTGTACGTTCAAGCTCTCGTTGGATTTTCAACTATCCCGTTTTTATTGCCTTTTTAAATTTCATTATAGAGATGACTTGTGGGTTAGGACTCAATGCTTTTGTTTAGTACGAATCTAGGCTTTGCATAAATTCTATAACTTCAGAATTAAGACTAAAATTTCTTACTAAAACCGATCCTTTGTGTTAACGTTTTTTCATTTAAGAACAAATAACGGAACTTTTAATTAATTTCCGAGGGAGGTAGTGTGTCGGAAAAAATTTAAGAATCAATAAATTAGTTTAATTATTTTGTTGTTTATTTGATTTTTATTTTTGATTTTGTTAGTGCAAAACAAACGGTGAGTGCGGGGTTGCACGACCCTCCGCGTTATTAAAATGACGTCTATTCCAAGAACGTCGCAAAAGAAAAGAAAAACAAAAACAAAAATAAAGATGGAATTTAAAAAGGACCCTGGAAGGTCAGGTCCTACGCGAGGCGTGCCCTGCGGGGCGCCCCGCGTAAGAGGTGCATTTTAAGCCAATTTTGGCCAGAGACTCAGATACGCGGGGCGCACTAAGAGGGGCACCCCGCGTGTTCCGAGCTCTGGGCTAGTTATACAGGAAAAATGGCGGGGCACGCGGGGCGTAAAATGGGGTACGCCCCGTGTGAAGATTATTAATTGATGCATAAACAAAGAAAAATGAACACGAAAAGAGGAAATAAACAAATCGAAAAGGAAAATCATAAATATATTTAAAATAAAAAGAAAGTACAATAGAAACACAAAAACAACAAAAGAAACAAAACGAACTAAAAACATAAACACGAAAAGGGAAAACGAAAAACATAGAAAAGACAAAGGGAAACTAAGGTGGAGGTGGAGGAGGATGCCCATTGATGTTGAAATGTGTGAAGAACGCGTTGGTGAAGGCATCAAAATTAGCCCGATCCTCACGCCGTTGGGCCTCGATGGAATCGAAATGAGTGGTGAAGGTGGAATGGTCCATGAGGCGATTAGCCTCAAGGGTATCGAAGCGGGTGGTGAGAGTGGCATTGAGGTTGGCGAATTGAGAATCGTAGTGGGCACGATCTTGACGTTGTTGGCCTTCCAAGGCGTCCAACCGAGCATATATGGAGTTGAAGTCATGGTTGGGCGGTGGGCTAAAGTTTAGGCCCATGTTCGAGTCCGATCCCTCGTCCTCGTCTTCTTGGGGTTGGGCTGCCCCCGAACTCTCACCCGGGCCGGAGGTAGGGCACTTGAGTGATTTGAAGGCATTTTTGTCCAAGGGTCGCGGCTCCAAGCTGGGAAGGCGGTCAAGGGAAGCTTCGCCAAGAGCGAAGGTGGCGAAGATGGTGATGAGATGGCCCAACCCGAGTTTGCCACGTTTTCGGGTGGGCATGTGGTGGAGTTGGACGGCCACGAGGTAGGAAAGGTCGTAGGTGAGGCCGTTTGCACAACAATAAAGGGCCAAAAGCTCGTGCTTATTGACCTTGGTGGACTCGGACTTCCTCGAGAAGTAGAAGGAGATGAAGCGGTGGAGAAGTTGGAGGATTGGATCGCGGATGCAGGTCGGGCGGAGGTTGGAGACATCATAATCGTCGGACCCGTGATGGAGGTCCAAAAATCATGAGGGGAGACACCCTCGGGCCAATGCTCTATGCCGTCCTCCGCTTGACGGGTGAAATGGTTGCGGAGCCATTGTGTGTCAATGGAGAAAGGGTGGTTGTGAAGGCGGAAGTTGAAGAGGGCGGCTCCGGGAACCCCGTTAGACTCGAGGGTGGTGTAGAACTCCACGACCAACGATGAATAAACGTGGTGGCGTGCCCGATAGTGATCGAGCCAATTTAGAGTGCGGAGGCGGTCCTCGAAAGCACCTCCAAGGCTGTAGCGATCGAGGGTGCTACGGTTGATGTAAGGGAGTTCCATGATATGGGCAGCGGAGAGTGTTTGGTAAGATTGGGCCTCCTCTTCGGTGAGGAGATGGAAAGGAGCTCGATATTGGCGGGTGAGTGGCGGTGTTTCTTCTCGTTCGGGAGGTGGTGGTGATTGGCGTGGTTGGGAATGAGAAGTACGGGCCCGAGTGGACCGCGGGGGGCGCATGTCGGCGACATGCTTGTGTCTTGCCATGGTGTTAGTGAGGGATTGAGAAAGAGTATAGGAAGAGTGTGGGGAGTAAGAGTGAGTTGTGGGGGAGAAGAAGGAAAAAAGGGAGGAGTATATATAGGGGAGGAGTGGAATTCCAAGGGATTCTCGGAATTCCAGGAGGGGTACGCGGGGCGTGAAGGGGCCACGCCACGCGTATCCCACCTCCTGGTCTTTATTCGACACGAAAACGGCACGGCACGCAGGGCGTGTGGGGAAGCACGCCTCGCGTATCGCACCTCCTGGCCATAAATTGGTGGGAGAAAGGCGAGGACGCGGGGCGTACATGGGGGTACGCCCCGCGTGAAAAAAAAGGATAAACTGAAGTTTTTGTGGTTTTTAATTATTATTTAATGTTTTTATGGATTTTTATTACTTTTTAATGTTTTTATGGTTTTTAAATTATCATTAAGAGGGTAGTTAAGGCAAAATTTATGATGGAGGGAGGTTGAAGAAATTTTGAATTTGAAAAGGTGGGATGTGATTGGAGGGAAGAAGAGGTGGAGTGGAGAAGTGGGAAAGATTTTTGGGGAAGAGGAGAGAGTGATGGGAAAGGTGGGATGAGAGAAGGCTGCCATGGGGAGTTGTAATTCGCAACTCCCCTAGGATACGCGGGGCGTGCCCTATGGGGCGCCCTGCGTGTCCGTACACGTGGCTTTTATTTAACGGAAGTCCCATCGGTTGAAGGTACGCGGGGCGTGGTAGGATAGACGCCCCACGTAGCATGTCTTTAATTACGAAAATGGGGACAGACACGCAGGTACGCGGGGCGTACTGGTGTGTACGCTCCGCGTGGCTTATTTTTTTTTGGATTAAAAATGGGATTTGTTTTTCTTTTGATTTATGAGATGGGAGAAAATAAAAATAAAAATAACTAAGAGGAGAAAACTAAAAACAACATAAAAGAGAGAAATATAAAAATAAATAAAATAAATAAATAAAAATAAGGTGAAAACGGTTATGATACATATAAACAAGAGGTTTGAGAAATTCAAACCGATGCTACGTTTAGAGTCGGAGTAGCTCGACTTTCTCATGCGGTGGCTTACTGCAGGCTGTCCGGGTTGGAACTCGATGGGTCCGAACTTCTACTATTCAGGAGGGTTATTACCTGTCCGGACTCTCTATTTTTGCCCCGCGGGTTTTGCTCGGTGTTTGCCGGAAGAGTTCCTAATGGCCTCTCCTGTTGCTGACGATTCAAGTGGGCTACCTGGCGGCTAAGGTCCCTACAAAACACCTCACTATCGGCAAGACGAGTTAAGATATCCTTTAACAAGGACGTTACTGACTAGCCATGCACATTATCGGAAGGTGGAGTGTTCCGATTACCGGGCATGGTTTGTGATTGCCCTAGCCCATTTTTCCGATATTCTTGATCAAAGTCGGATGGGGGCCTCAATACATTATTATTATTATTTCCATACGACAAGTTAGGGTGTTGGTACCGAGGCCTCCATCCGCTGTTATTATTATTGTGGTGGTGTGAGTAGGAGTTCAGGTTAGGGTTGTACCTTTGATTGCCTCCTATGTAACTTACATTTTCGGTGTCGCCGGTGAAAGGGCTACCGGCTTGGCAATTAAGTCCGTCATGATCTCCACCACAATGATTGCACATCAGGACCTGTGCAACTTTGTTAAGGCTCAACTGGGCTATTAAAGCGTCAAGTTTTTTATTCATTTCCGCCATGGAACTTTTTGGAGCCTCTTTCTCCACGGCGAACGTTTGATGTCGCGAAGGTCCGGCAAGCTGATATTCTTGCCACTGTACGCTTTTCCTTACGAGCTCGTGGATGAGCTCATATGCTTCACTGGCCGACTTCCTAAACAGGTCCCCACCTGCTGCGGAATCCACGGTGGCATGATTAGTAGGTGTTAATCCGTGATAAAAAGTACTTACCAAATCGTGCTTGGGGATATCGTGGTGCGAGCAGCTTCGAAGCAACTTTCGGAATCTTGCCCAAGCCGCATAAAGGGCTTCGTGTTCGAGCTGCCGAAAGGTAGTGATGTCGTTCCTCAACTTAACCATTTTGGAGGGCGGAAAGTAGTAAGAAAGGAACTCCTTCTTAAGTTCCACCCATGATGTAATCGAACCCGCCTCCAACGAGTGCAACCACTCCAATGCTTGTCCTGTCAAAGAGAAAGGAAACAACTTTAGTCGGACGGCCTCAACCGAAACACCGTTATACCGAGAAGTTTCGGCACATATAAGAAATTTATCGAGGTGTTCGTTAGGATTTTCATGGGGTTCCCCTCCGAATTGACCAAGTTGTTGGATGAGTTGGATCATGCTAGTCTTGATTTCATATGTGTTGGCCGGGATGGTGGGGGCAACGATTCCGTTGCGGTTTTGAGGACGGTGCGGAGCAAGAATCTCCATCATCGAGCGCATGTCATTGCCTCCACCATTGCGGTTGTTGTTCACGGGTTGCACCAGCGGCCTTTGGTTGACCTCGGGCTGGTTAGCTTCATTGTTGAGGTTTTCCATTTTCTCTCTCCGAATCCTACAAAGAGTACGTTCAATTTCAAGATCAATAGGAACGAGAGTATCACTCCGGGATCGGGTGTGCATAAAATAAATAAATGAAATAAATTATAAACAAGAAAGAATGTTGTTAGTAAAAAGTGTATATAAAAAGTATATATAAACAATTTATACAAAAATAGTGCCTAGACTAACAATAAAACGTTTTTGTCTAATATTGCAAGAAATTATAAATCCCCGGCAACGGCGCCAAAAACTTGATGGGTGCGGCGCCTAGGTAGAGTTTTACGAAATATATATTATGATAAGTTCGTTACGACTATGGATGTGATCTTCCTAAATGCTCTATCTCTACTAGACGCTACTACTTAGGGGCAAGTGTACCCCGTCGTATCAAGTAATAATCCGGTTAAGACCGGGTATCGAATCCACGGGATTTATAACTACAAGTATTAAACGACTCGGTTTTATACGTTATCTAAGCGGTGAATACTTTGAGTTGATTCGGGGAACAACTACAAACTACTCCTAACTACGGGTGAGACAAATTTATATAACAAAAACTCTACGAAATGATACGGATGGCGATAAGTTATAAATATGATAAATAATGACTCCCGATATATATACGGTTAATGATTTACTCTTGCAATGACGACTACGTGTAGTGTGACCGACCCGTGAAGTACTTAGACTACGTGGTTCCTAGTCAAGGCGTGTCTAATGCTTGGGATCAGAAATTAGGGCCTGTAAGTTCCGTGGTTTGTCAATTCCAACGGTTTTCGGAGCGTCACTTCCGGTAAGGCAACACCTATATGAATCCCTAAAGATAGCCCGAATGGCGTCGGAAATCGCGTGCTCCTACACAATAATCAATTACGAGTATCAAAACAAGTAACAAACATCAACACATATATAGAAAAAGAGATTATGAATCATAAATTATAAATATGGAGAATGTAAATATGGAATACAACCAAGCCTAGTACATAGGAAGAGTACAAGATAATTAGCAAGTGAAAAGGGAAGAATCCACCCTCGGAACTAGCTAACCGGACTCAAGGCCGTCTCTTAGGACTTGGAGGTGGAGCTTTCGAGCTTGGTGAACGGAGATGGAACGGAACTTTGACGGAATGCCGGAATCAACGAACAAGCTCTCAAGGTGATAGAGATTTGCTATAAAAATAAAATCTACAACTAAGTAGCAAGAGCTTAATCTATAACAAGAATTGTATATATAAAAGGCTTACTAAATGAGTGCTAGTCACTCCTATTTATACACATCAAGCTAGGGGTAGAATTATAATTTCACAAGATACAAGTATGGAGGAACATGATTTTCTGCAGATTTCCCATGACACGCCTCGCGTATGGTGGAGTACGCCCCGCGTATTTGCCCATTCCGTCAGAAATCTCCTGCATGTGGACCAAATCCAGATCTTGTTGTCTCAACCACGCCCCGCGTAGACTGGGGTGTGCCTCGCGTGGTTGAGTTTCTGAGATTTTATTGCTTGAATTGGGTCTTTTACGCCACGCGTAGCTGAAGCACGCCTCGCGTAAGTAAGTCTCTGGTTTTTTGGACTGAAGAACTTCCCATACACGCCCCGCGTGTATGGTTGTACGCCCCGCGTATTGTCAGTTGACTTAGAAGATCTTGCAGTCTGACATTCATGATTGAGACATTATTGCTTATCATTGCTCATACGCCCCGCGTGGATGGTAGGACGCCCCGCGTGGCAGTGGGTAAGTTCCACGTGGTGCCTGCGGATTGAGCAATTATTTCTGATAATGTGTTCCACTCCCCGCGTGGAGGGTGATACGCCCCGCGTATGTCGGAGGATTTTTGCTCCTTGCTCGTACCTGAAATACAATTCTCGAGAGCCGAGTTAGCTTGACGTTTTATTTTCTAATTTAATCAAAAATAAGGAAAATTAACCGAAAGTACGGAATTTATTTTTATTTCGTTATTTTATTAAAACATTCTATTTTTGCAATTAAACTTATTTATTTCATCTAAAATTAAACTGTAAATCACGCTAAAAGATAGAGACGAAACGCCCCTATCAACAATTAACTTCCAATTTGAACACTTATTCTGATTTCTATTAGGATTAGTATTTCTAATTAGTTAATCAATTAATTAGCTAGAATTAACTTAGTTAGGATTACTATTATTTACTTTCTTAATTAAATAAGTATGCGAATCCAATTAGGATTCCATCCGAATCTGACTTTTAACCTGCACGAAATTCTTATAGAAGATGAAGCGATCAAAGCTCTTGACAGTTTGAAGGTAAGATTATGTTTTTTTATTTGTATTTTTAGATATGTAATGTTGGGTAATTGGTCTAAATATGTAAATATCCCCCCATTTGATCCGGTTTTGTAATTTTTTCATTTTTTTTTGTCAAAAGTGATATGGATGAGAGAAAAAATAAAATAATATATTTTGAGATGATTTGCTAATTTTTGATAACTTTGAGGGTGTTGCATCGGAGATGCTCTAAAAAGGTGACAATTTTTTTAACTATTAACTTTATGTTGTACATGAGGTAGGATTGATGTAAAATTGTTTCTTGTAAATGTGACAACTTTTTTAACTAATTTTGTGTTGTACATGAGGTAGGATTGATGTAAAATTGTTTCTTGGTAAGTATTGAAGATTTCTCTTAGAGTAATTTTTTTATAAAGACAGGTTAGTTAAAATAGCGCGAGCATTCGACTAATATAAACTAGGGATAAAGATATTGGTATCATTTGGTAACATTTACTCCCTAATGTATTTATATAGGTGATATTTAACTGATTTTGAATAAAAAGTTAACTGATTTGTTTATTTTTTCCATATTGCACAATTTGTGATACACGACATGTATAAATGATAATTGTTTTAATTTTTTTTCCATGTAGACTTAATATGTGGATAAATTTATCCACATATTAAGTTTATAAGAACAAAAATAATTGATTTATATACATGGCACATGTCAAAAATTATACCATATAACAAAAATTAACAAATAAATTAATTTTTCATGAAACTTAATTAAATGTTATTAAATAATACACATAAATAAATGAAAATTTTTTAGATATTATGTGAGCCAAATAGGAATAAACCCGTATAAACTATCAAAATTGATAATTCATTTACAACCCATAAAGATTAATTCTGTTATTATAGGGAAACATGAATTCTAAATTCGTTGAAAAAAAATGTTCAAAATTGATAATTCATTTAGAACCCTCATTCATCACGAGAAACTCTACCTTACTAATTAAATTGATTCGGTTGGGTTAATTCACCCGGCTGAACTTAAAACCATGGTTGAAAAATATAGGAAAACTAGTTTTTGGCCCGTGCGATGCACGGATTCATCTTAATATATAAATATTAATAAAAATATAATCTAATAATTACAATTAATGACATAAATTGTTTCAAAAAAAAACAATTAATGACATAAAGGTGCTATATAAATTAAATATTATTATTTTATTTTCACATTTACTTTAAATAATCTTTTTATAAATAAATAAAAGGCTTAAAGCATTATTTGACCCTGACCTATCCAAAATTTTGTCATTTGGTCCCTGACCTATTATTTGGTCACATTTGGCCCCTGATCTATCCCATTTGGTGAAATTTCACCCAATTTATATTCAAACTTTAACCGAATCGTTATCTCATTGACAAGTAACGATATTTTGACACTTGAACTTGAAACGTGATATTTATTAAAGTGTTTTTGCCACATTATGTGAAAATAATTAATTAGATTAAAAAAGAAAAAAAAGGAAAAACAAATCCTAACTAATATCTATTAAGTTCAAGTGTTAAAATATCGTTACTTATCAATAAGATAACGATTCAGTTTAAGTTTGAATATAAATTGGGTGAAATTTCACCAATAGTGATAGATCAGGGGCCAGATGTGACCAAATAATAGGTCAAGGGCCAAATGATAAAATTTGGATAGATCATGGACCAAATAGTGCTTTAAGCCTAAATAAAATAATATAATTAAAATTAATATATTATATTATATTTTTTATCAGTAAAAAAGGAGAAAATGACACTTCATCTCAATCGTTACTGTTTTATATTATACAATATAGATAGATATGCAGAGAATTAGAGAGATTTTAGGGGTTAATTTAAATTCTTTAGAACTTTTAGATATAGTACGGATAAAATAATTTTTTTATAGATAAATATGATAATATAATTAAAATTAATATATTAAATTTTTTATCACTAAAAAAGGAGGAAGTGACACGTCAGTTCCATCATTACTGTTTTATATTATATATAGATAGATATGTAGAGAATTAGAAAGATTTTAGGGATTAATTTAAATTCTGTATAACTCTTAGATATAGTACGGATAAAATAATTTTTTTATAGATAAATATGATAATATAATTAAAATTAATATATTAAATTTTTTATCACTAAAAAAGGAAGAAGTGACACCTCGGTTCCATCGTTACTGTTTTATATTATATATAGATGAATCATTTTATCCCTATCACTATCCTATGTATATTAAATATGCGATAATAAATTCTTATATCTTATTTTTATCTTTATTCCAATTTTTTACCCTTATCCTTATAACAACATTTATCTCTATCTCTACAAAATATCAAACGGCAGTAAAAAAAAGTTAGGTAAACCTCAAAAAGAAACCACGATATAACGAAACAGCAGAACTCATCGTCTGTGTTCGAAATTCATAAGGTTTTTAAGATTTTCTTTGAATTTGGTCTAACTGAAATTAGGGTTATTTTAAAGTCTTTGGGTTAAGGAGCAAAAATACCCCCAACGTTTTGGGTCAGGAGCAATTTTATCCCTAACGTCTAAAATGGTGCAATTTTGCCCCTAACGTTGGAAGTCAAGAGCAATTTTACCCTTAACGTTAATAAATTTGGTCAATTTCAGATACTATTATAAAACACAAATATTTTTGTTCCTTATTCAGTACCAATTGCATAACAATTCGTTCTGAAAAAAGGATTTCAATCTTTTTTTATAATTTAATAATAGAATTTGAGATTAATATTTATAAATTTGATGAATTTTTTGAATTTATTTTGCCTAATTCATACAAATAGATAGTATGTTTTTTTATTTTTTTTTTCACATCCCAACGTATGTTTATGATTTGTTACTGATAAAATGACACACGTATGAAGTGTAGATCACAAGATTCATGACTGAGACGCCAATTTGATGAATTATTTCTCAAATTGATCCAATTTATTAACGTTAGGGGTAAAATTGCTCTAGACTTCCAACATTAGGGATAAAATTGTACCATTTTAAATGTTAGGGTTAAAATTGATCCTGGTCCAAAACGTTAAGGGTATTATAACCTTCTTTCAACTCTCACCACTATTTAAACTCCTTTGCTAGTTGAGAAGAATTTAAACTCCTTCAATAAACTCCTCGTTAAACCCTCACCTCTGTTTTGTATAAAGATTATCCGGGTTTTTGTTTGTATAGAGAAGAAATTCGCAAAGATGGGGAAGACAGGTTATAAGAGATTGAAAGGCAGCCAAAACCTTCGGCAGAGATTAGTTTTAGCAACCCTTTCTGCGACTCCGCTTCTGATTGAAGACATTCGTGGTGAAGAGACTGTACCAGGCCTCCGCCCCCATGAGATCTCTTTCCTCCGCCTACTTGAGAGAATCTCTGATGATTGTCTTATTGAAATTAATGAAACTGGTAACCCTGATGACTTACTTCTGTAAATTTCTGTTTAGTTTGTCCTTGTTTTGATTTTGTCAAGTGTATGTGGCATGCAGGCACCAAGTTCAAATACAAGCCTGGGATTGTGATGGGTGGGAAACATCATGTCCATGATTGTGGTGTTATCAATTGGTTATTTCCTGGAGCCACTCGTTGTTCTCGGGTTGTTTGCCAAGAAACCCCTTATCATAAAACTCAAAGGTACAATAATATCTGTTGGAGGACCAATCTTCTATCAGATCATTAAAGCTGATGTATAATCAGTTGTTGAATTCATTCTAGATAGTTGCAGGGGGGAATTGACTAGTTACACCTTATAGGCTTTTTAATCTAGTAGTAGCTCCAAATTCTGAAATGATGTTCCGACTAGAAACACTATTTATTTATGGTCTGAAACGCTGATTCCATCTCAGATCATGACATACTATTAATGGTGGTGCTGTATTAACTCGTAATTTTCATGATACTAAATGGAACTAGGAATTACATTTAGAAACACATTTTGAATCTTTTTCAGGTATTACAAATGATTCTAAAGACCCATCTGTTGACACTTTTCGATCTACTACCTTGCCCGTGTTGAAGCAATTTGGAGTTCCTGAAGGATTGGGGCTGAAGATAGAGAGTCGTGGAGTTCCGCGGTGGAGAAGTTGTTTTATCAGTACCAATTGTTCAAAGTCTAACGGTGGGATTCTCAAAACATGTCCTTCAGTTTAGTTTATCTGTTGTTATTTCTATTTTCTTACTGTTCTGTTCTGCTCTACAGGCAGTTAGCTGGATTGATGAAGGAATGGTTAAAAGGATTAGAGGGGTCACTTTCTCTACCAAAGTGTCTTCTCAGTTCGAAAATACCATGATTCATGCTGCCCGTGGAATTTTTAACAGTTTCCTCCCTGATGTTCACATATTTACTGACCATAAAGCTGGTTCACAGGCTGGAAAGTATGCATTGCTCTCTCAAAAATGTTCTTTTATTCATCAAGTTTTGTTCTCTTTCTTATACTCATGCTGTTTTAAATAAAATTTGGACAAATTTATCAGAAAATGTGAGCTTATAATAGCATTTTGGAGATAGTACTTACATAATGATGATGCCATGGCAGTTCACGATGGTTATGGAATTTCATTAGTTGCCGAAACTACTTCTGGTTGCTTCATTTCTGTCGACACAGCAGTTTCTTATGCACATGGTACCGATGAAATGGATGATGAAAAGAAAGATCCACTGCCTCCACAGAATGTCGGTGAGCAAATTGCCTATCTTCTTCTTGAAGAAATTAAGCAAGGGGGAGTTGTGGATTCAGTGCATCAGGTTTGTGCTATTTCTTCTCTCTGAATGAAATTTATACAACAATGTTTCCTTCACTGCTCCATATACTGTGTTTAGTTGTGTGGAACAAAAGGTGCATGTTCCCCCTGTTCCTTAAATACTACTAATTGTAAAATTTCATAAAAAGGTAGTATTTGTGTGCGGTGTCTTCTATAATAGTTTAGTTTCAAAGCAATTGATGACAATACCCTTTCTAAAAGACTAGTTAGGTGATCACTTTTACATGAATATATGTCTATATTGCTAGAAGACACTGACCAGAGGTCACGGGTTCGAGTCTTAGGAGCGGCCTCTTGCCAATTAAATTGGCAAGGGAAGGCTTGCCCCCAATACACCCTTGTGGTGGGACCCCTCCCCGGACCCTCGCTCAGCGGGGACGCGTAATGCGACCGGGCCGCCCTTTTTTTTATTGCTAGAAGACACTGAGAACTGATGCATATTCCTGATTAGAAGATAGTAAAAAGTGAAATGTGACACTTATCTGGGTTTAGAGTAAGATGCTACATCATTCTTCTAATATTTCCTCTTATTCTTGTTGCTTTAATCTTTGGTTTGTAGGGTTTACTATTTCTTCTTTATGCAATATGTCCTCAAGACGTGTCTAAAGTTCGTGTTGGAAATCCCATCACACCTTATGGGATAGGAACTCTGAGACAAATCAGAGATTTTCTAGGGGTTCAATTTATTATTAAGCCAGACCCATCAACTGGGACATTGATTCTCAGATGCGTGGGATGTGGATTGAAGAACCTTTCTAGAAAGATTTCATGATGACACTTTACAACTTTATGAGATAAGGATTCTTTGTTGAGAACTGTATGAGCTAATCGCGGTATGCCCTTTCTCTAGAGTAAGGGCTCACTTAGGGGGAAGATGAAAGTTGCTATACTTATCAGAGGACAAATCTTGAGGATATGAGAATCAAGAGGATTGGAGATTTTTATTAGAAGTTAATTATAGTAGTTGCTTTTATAAAATTATTGGTTTTAATTAATTAATTTATGGAACAGATTCAACTTAATGAATTCAGAACTGCACAAATTTATCTACAAAAACAATGATATCAAAAGTTAGAAACACATTATTTAAGTGTAATTAAATGAAATCAAAATGAAAATTATGAATTATAATTTTTCAAAGACGTTTTAATAATTAAGTATTTATAAATAGGTTTATCAAAAGCTCTATTCTATGAGAAGGAGGATATGGGGATACCGGTACACTCCTCTCCGGCCCATCGAGAATCACATTTTATAGGAGTCACCCTTTCCCTGACCACACCTCTAATCCAAGCCAAAACAGTGACATTTTGATATGGTTAGGAACAAAATATTATCATAAATATATTTACATTTTCCAAATCCAAAGTGGAAAAGAAAGGCAAATCTCAAATCTCAAACATATAATTTCAATGGGCTTGAAAGTGAGGCCCATTTATGCTACCATTCACAGGCCCAGAAACTCAATAGTCCAAACCCATTATAGCTATCCTTCCAACCACTTGATAAATTTACTAAAATTTGTGAAGGAATCCCCACCTTCTTCAACATTGTTTCTCATAATTTTCATGACTTTCAAACACCTTTCTTTTATACTTTTATCCCCAATCAATTGCTCTATTTCCCCCTTCAATTCTTCTTTCCTTATAATTCCCATCTCATCCTTCTCCAATCCCAAACCAACCCTCCATGAATCACAAATATAACCCTTATTAAGAAATTGGTCTCCAAAATAAGGCCAACATAAGAAAGGTACCCCATTACTTATACCTTCAATTGTAGAATTCCAACCACAATGACTAACAAAACAAGCAATTGAAGGATGACTTAGAACCTTATGTTGAGGTACCCAACCTACAATTCTCCCATTTTTGGGCTCAAATCCATCTGGGTATTTTTGATTTTGTGTGATTTCAGGACGAACCACCCAAAGGAAGGGCTTGTTTGTGAGTTGTAGGGCTAGAGCTAGTTGTTCAAATTGAGTTTGGTCAAAAATTGTGAAGCTACCAAAGGCTACATATATGACTGATTGATGGGGCTGTTGATCAAGCCATTTGAGGCATGTTGGGTCTTCTTTCCAGAATTGGGCTGCTGAATTTTGATTTGGTGAAATTGGTGTCATTAATGGGCCTATTGGGCTGAGAGTTGGTGATAGGGAAAATGATCCATGTTCAAGTAAGAAAGCTGAGTTGCATAATATCCACTCAGTTTGTAGTGAATCTTCAAGTGTTTTCTTGAGGTATTTGAACATTGTTTTTTTTTGGGAATTTGAATCCCCAAATGAGTTCCATGGGAAGTTTTGTGTATCAAATGGAGGAATTCTTGGAGATAGCTCAAGTATCTGTTTGTTGGTTGTGAATCCTGTCAAGGAAAGGAAAGGAAAATATATGCATTTTTGTAATGAAAACTAGCTCAAGTACCTAAATAGCTGAGTAGTAGCAGGAAATTTAGAGAAATTGAAATACGTGTCACTTTAAACGCATTAAAAGACAAGTTCAAAAGAATAATAGGCTATTTTAAATAAGTTCATAGGTTACCTTAACGAAGTTAAGAGACTAATAATATATCTTTAAAGGTCAAAGAATCAATTAACCGATTTAGTTAATACAAACCATGATATATTAACTTTTAAAAACCTTTTACGTGCCTTCTATGATGCATACGTTAAAAAGGGTTCAATGAGTTTTTTAGGGTTTAAAATATCAGGAGCTCTCGAAACTTGGATAAAAAAGTTAATTCCCTTAGTTAAATTGTTCAAATGCAGTGACGGTGCCAGCTCAATGTTTAAGGGGCCGGAGCCCTCCTATTCCAGCAAAACCCTAAATAGAGTGATGCCTACCCTGAAATCAACCTCCTCTTCTCTTCTACCTTCTCCATCTCTTTTGAAGTATGAACCTTATTTTTTTTTTATTTCTTCTTTATTTTCAATATTTCTACTTCTTTATGTTCACCACATCGGCATTAAATTTTGTCCCCACTCTCTGTAGCCTTCCTAATTTCAAATCCAGGCTCTGCCATTGTACACGTGACAGAATAAGATTGGATTTGGACAGTATATCATTTTAAGCAAATCTATATAAGAGAAAATAGTTTATTTTAAACAAATTAAAATGTGTAATAAATTACTCTAACCAAGTTTAAGGGTTAACCACAATCGGATTTAGAGAATAACAATTGAAATTGAAGTTGATGATTTGAATAATACAAACACTTGAAAAGAAAGAAAGAAAAGAAAAGAATTGGTACCTTGATGATCTATATAGCCTTGATCAATAAGTTGAGGAACTTTTTGAAGCAAGGAAAACATAGCAGCTGAAGAAGGCCAAGCAACAGCAACTTTAATCCCCAATTTATCAGCAACATTTCTAACCCATCCCATATACCCATCTGCAACTACACAACTAATCACACCATCTTCATCCCCTTTCTTCAACCCCTTGATGTTTATATCTCGAATCAGTTCTTCAAGCTTTTCAGGCATGGTATTCAAAATTGACTCGCACAGTTTTGCAATATCAGTTCTGTCATCTTCAAAGCCCAACCCATCTGAGATTGAAACCAAACTAACAGATGAATCAATTGGATGATTAGCAGAAGTAATCACTCTCTTGTGATTAAATTCAGTGTTAACGAAGGTGACTTTGAAATCGAGAAAGGATAATCTGAGAGATAAGTGCATCAAGGGTTTAACATGACCTTGTGCTGGGTATGGAATTACTAGGACATGACCCTTCCTAACCATTCTTCTCTCAGTTTCTTCTTAATTTTGTTTCTGATCAGAATCTCAAAATTTCAATTGTTAATGGTTTTTAATTTAATTGTTTAGGGCGTCAGCAATGACCCATATCTCTTTGGAAAACTTGGCCATTAAGTATTGGTCAGGATAGACTGCTTGCACTACGAGTTGACTCCAACAGAGTTCTAAATATATATATTTTTTCCATAAGCAAAAATACTCGGTAATGTTAATAATTACAAGTAATTTTATCACTAACCTTTTAAAATCATGTACTTCCTGTGTGTTTTGCATAGCTACATGTTTTGCATAGTTACATGTTAGTCGGTCTAAATTTTTTTGTTTTTATATTTCTTAGCCTAATGGTTGAGAGCTTACATATGTCTTGGAAGGTCATGGGTTCGAATCACATCCGGGTCTGGTGGGGATTTTTCTTTCTTCTTTATAATGTAAGCGCATTGCGCAATTTTTTTTTTAAAAAGATCAATATATTTTTAAATTTGATAAATTATTTGAATTTTAAATTTTTTTATCCATCTCATTCAATATAACTTTTTGTTTCTAGTTTCTAAATCAGTCAAATCTTTTCTTTTGTATTTTTCAAATTATTAACTACACATTTTCAATTTTATCATCTGAACTCTTTTTTCTGCAAATCCATTGGCAACCACCTTCATAATACTTCACTGCTTGTCGTAAATACCTGAAACTCCTCGGTTCCAAATCAGGCAAACACTGCACCACTTCTTCCATTAGTGTTTCCTCTGCAACTTTTTCCATCAAACTACTCCAAAAATCATTATATTCAACCTCAATATGAATTCTGATCATTAATATTGTATGCAGCTCTAGTTGGTTCGAGCTAGACCTGTTCATGGGCTGGGTCGGGCTGGGCTTGGACCGGGCCTAACCGGGCTTGTCATATAATTACTTTGTCCTAGCCCAACCAAGCCCGCACTATATTTACATCGAGCTCGGGCCGGGCTGGGCCAAGCTAAAAGAACTAATTCTCAAGCCCAACCCGGCCCGATCCAACTAATATCGTTCTATTTTTTAAAAATTAAAATTGAACTAAAAAATTATACTATAAATATAAATAATAAAATACAATAAACTAAATTTTAGAGGATTATTTCAATAAAAATCAATTAACGCAATCCTAAATAAAAAATACGTTTTTTTGATAGTAATAAATAAAAGAGTAACAAAAATATGTGCATGTTCATCAATTCTAAAAAATATATGGTTTGGAAATTTGTATGTTGAAGAAATTTAAAATTTTTATTTTTGGAATATAAAGTTTATTAAACTATAAAATTATTAAATTAAAATTTCGGGCCGGGCCGGGCTGGACATGGGTTTTGAGACAAATCTCAAGCCCAACCTACTCTATATGCAGACCTATACGGGCTTGGACCGGGTCAGGCCTATTACAAAACATATACGGCCAATCTCAGTCTTTGAAGAGCGGGCTTGGACGGACCAGTGGGCTTTTGAACAGGTCTAGTTCGAGCATCATTACTCGGTTCACAGGCCAATTTGAGTAAGGGATGCCATTATCGCTCACCAAAACTCCTTCCTTCTGGTTCGCACAATTTCTTCTCAGATTTTCAATTGAATCAATTAAGGAATTGGAACAAAGTTATAGAGTGGAGTCAGCTTATCAAGTCGTCTTACCGTACACTTTATCGGAACCTTCGCCCATTGAAGTGTTGTAGAAGAAATTAGGGATGGAAGTATTTCCAGAGACTTTTGAGAGAAGAGAGGAGGAGATCTGTTTTCAAAGCAAGTGCTATTTGGAAGACTATTATTTTATTTTACCATGAGTTGTTGTTTTTTAACTTTCAGATTAAAAATTAAAAAATTACTTAATTTACAAAATTTCCCCAAAAAAAAGGTCCTGAATTAAATTATGATACAAATTTATATTAAAAGACACAAGAAAAAGTTCATGATTAATATTACTACTAAATAGTACACTATCAATTATTCTTAAAAAAATAGTACTATTAATAAATGTTTAAAATTATATAATAACAGAATGCAAACTGCCAGAGACAGCGAAATGAACAGTAAATGATTCCAATTTGAAGATTCCATTGGATATGAAGCAGCAATAAGACAATAACTCAATTATAGTGCTTTTCTTGTTTCAAATTATAAGAATGACTTCAACTTGTAACCCTTAAAACCATCTCTGAAAAGTAAAGAATGAGTAGTAGAATAGGCAATCCACATATCCTGGTAATACCCTATCCAGCACAGGGACATATGATTCCTCTTATGGAGCTTTCTAAATACTTAGCCAAACATGGGTTCAGAATCACCTTCATAAGCACACAGCAAAATAATGAGTTAATCATGAAATCATTCACATCACAAGATAATAAAATAGGTGTGGTTTCCATAGATTCTTCAGAGAAAGGGTATAATTCATCAGGAGAAATAATGAGGGTTATGCCAGGGAAAGTTGAACAAGTGATTGAAGAAATTAATGCCTCAAACAGTGATAAGATCAGCTGCATTATTGCCGATCAGAGCATTGGATGGGCCTTGGAACTTGCAGAAAGGAAGGGAATTCCACGAGCTGCCTTCTGTCCTGCTGCAGCTGCACAACTTCTTCTCGGATTTAGCATCCCAAAGTTGATTCAAGATGGAATCATAGATCAAAATGGTGCTTTTCCTTTCTTTCTTTCTTTCATCAAAATCATATTTTTCGGCTTCATATTTGTCGAAATACTGGCGTTTACTTCCTCTGCTTTTGGACTTATTTGTTTAGTGTTTGCTGATTAATGGTAGTTGTTTAATGTTTTTCTTTATTGATGGTAGATAGAGGTGTTAATGAAGCCAAAGATTTCTGGTTAAATTTGGTATTGGCTCGTTAATGTGTCGAGCTCTTTTAATTACAATTTTGACCACTTTAATCAAATTGATCCCACATGTATAAGTAGCATTGAACAAAAGCCCTATAACTGTCACAATTATTACACTAAGGGAGTAGTTTGGGTATTATTTAGGTGGTTAATTAGGTACTGTTGTTTGAGTAATTAATATGATTGATTAAGTCAACATCAGTAATTAATGTAGTTAACTGAGTTAAACCTAATATCTAATGTAGTTGACTGAGTTTGTCACATCCGGATCTAAATTTCTAGAATTTATACCTTGATAGTAAACAGGATATATAGAAGGTTACCGACCGTTTAGGCGGGGTTTGGAAGTTGGCTGCTTATTGTGAGAATTATGGTTAGAACTTTGATAATTTAATTATAATATAATGGCGTTGGATAATTTGGAGACTCTTAAGTATTGATTATGATCTTTCTATTTCACGCCCGATGCCGATTGAGGTCGTCTAGGGTCGGGTGTGACAGAGTTAATACTAGAATTGTCATTTTCTGTAACCGTTGCTACCTTATAGCTCGTACGACTATTTATATAAGGTTTATCCTACCTTGTAATAATCATTATGAAATTTATGAATATTCTAATTCTTTCTCTCTCCCTTTTTTCTCTAACTTCATTCTTTCTCGTTTTCTCTATTCTTTTCTGAACTAATCTTCCATTTTCAGGAATTCTAATCTTGACATATTCACATGAGTTTGAACTTTAAATTCTTAATTTTCAGACTAGTCAAAATCTGAAAACAGCCATTAAGTGTTTTTTTTATGAATCTTATGAGTTGTGACTAGTTGAGAGTTAAAGAATAGTACTTATCAAGGAACAAATGAGGGGACTTAATCGCCTATTAGATGCTGAAAATTGTAGAATTTCTTTTATGGAAAATATGTATAGAGTTTTAATTTTTTATTTTTTTTATTAAAATTATATCAATGGAGCACCCGTAGATCGCGGTATTCAGATAAGCATAGACGGTTGCTATTGAGTAGCTTGTCGGACAATAAATGTATGAATTCTAATATAGTTTAGGACCGAAATTTAGAGCGGTACTATAATTATGCGGTTTACTTTGTTGAATCTAGATTTTAACATTCTCTAATCCTGAATTTGCTTACAGGAACCCCAAAAAAAGACCAGATAGTTAAACTTTCACCCACAATGCCAGCCATGAAAGCATCCAACTTAGTCTGGGCCTGCCTAGGCAACATCGAGGCACAGAAGAACATTTTCCAACTAATGCTTAGAAATAACAAATCAATAAAACTAACAGATTGGCTGCTCTGCAACTCAGCATACGATCTAGAACCTGCAGCATTTAACTTATCTCCTCATCACATACTTCCAATAGGTCCCATTTCATCCATCAACACACAAACAACAAACCCATCAGAAGATCAAGACTTGTCATGTCTTAAATGGCTCGATCAACAACCACCAAAATCAGTCATTTATGTTGCATTTGGAAGTTCAACAGTTCTTGACCCAAACCAGTTCCAAGAACTAGCTTTAGGATTAGAACTATCCAATAAACCATTCCTCTGGGTTGTAAGATCAGATATAACTACAGGCTCGACGAGTTTCAATGCTTTCCTCGAGGAATTCAAGAAGAGGGTAGAAAATGTTGGGAAGATTGTTGGTTGGGTGCCTCAGAAGAAAGTGTTGGATCATCCTTGTGTTGCTTGTTTTATTAGTCATTGTGGTTGGAATTCTATTATTGAAGGTGTGAGTAATGGAGTTCCTTTTTTGTGCTGGCCTTACTTTGCTGATCAGTTCATGAATGGGAGCTATATTTGTGATGTGTGGAGGAATGGATTGGGATTTGATAGAGATGAAAATGGAGTGATAGTGAGGGGGGAAATTAAGAATAAGGTGGAGATGTTGTTAAGTGATGGAGATGTGAAAAATAGAGCTTTGTATTTCAAGGAAATTGTTAGGAATTGTGTGAAAGAAGGAGGTAGCTCTTGCCAAAATTTGGAGAAATTTGTTAATTGGTTAACAAGTCTTGTATGAATTTATATATGGTCTTACCAAGATTTGTTTATGTTACATTATCTATATAGAATGATGGATTTCTTTATATAATTTGTTTGCTGCCAACCCAATCTCAATATTGTATAGTTTACATGAAATTTGTGATTTGCTACTAGCCCGTTCAAGCCCGTACTTCAAGAGTTGGGCTTGGAGGTGTTTATTTGATATTAGTCCACATAAGTTTTCACAAAAATACATTGGGATTGAGATTTATTTCAAAAACCGAACAAATCCGGCCCGACCCAACATATAATCTTCAATCCAATATATACCTTTTTTTTTGGTAGGAACAGGAAAGATAAAAACAAAACACAGAAACATAACCCGGGATTAGCCTAGGGAAGCTAACCCCCACCACGTCCTCCAAAAGGAGCGAAGAAAGGAACGCAGGAGGAGAAGAGTAGGTAGTGATCCCCCACATATCCTCATGACCAGCAGCCGCCAGACGATCCGCCACTCGGTTCTGCTCTCTAAAGACATGGCTGAAACTGATGGAAACAAAGGAAGAGCAGATTCTCCTAATCCCTTTAATCAAATTTTGGCTATTTAAGCAAATAGCTTTTTTGTTGGAGATCATATTGATAGCCTCCAGATTGTCAGATTCTACAAGCAGCTTTTCCACACCCAGTCTCTTAGCAAGACTAAGGCCAAAGAAGATGTCCCACAGCTCTGCCGAAAAGGACGAACCCAAGCCAAGATTTTGAGCAAACCTAGACAGCCAAGCTCCTCCATCATCTCTCAAGACTCCGCCCGCAATAATTTTACCATCAATAAGGCAAGAACCATCAATATTAAGTTTCACCACTCCTTCCCTAGGCCTTTTCCAGCAAAGGAGGTGAATAGCCTTTCTCTGGGTATATCTAGCAAGAGAATCCTCTTTAAAGCTATCAATAATATAATATAATTTCTTGGCGAAGAACTCAACCAAGTTAGGGATAGTAACCGTTTCTGCTCCAAAAATCTCCTTATTTCTCCAATTCCAAATCTGGTGGCAGACAATTGCAAAGAAGATCTCACCATGCTCCAGGTTAGCCAGCAGCTTCCCACTAACACCATCAGCAAACCAGTCAAGATTGGAGTGGGAAAAGGAAGCAGCAAACATGTGGTTAGGGAGAACTTTCCTCCAAACCTCTTTACTTCTAGGGCAATCTCTAAGAGCATGGCAAATGGTTTCCTCATGCCCTCTGCATCTACTACAATCCCCGGACTCCACCAGATGGCGCCTTTTCCTATCTGAATTAGTAAGCAATCTATCTTTAATACCAAGCCACAAGAAGCTTCTAATTCTGTAAGGAACTTTAAGGGCCCATAAGATCTTACAAATATCATAGTGAGGACCCTCCTCATTGTGGCTAAAGGCCTCAAAGGCAGATCTACATGTGTAAGCACCATTGTTGGTCAAAGCCCAATAATGACTATCCCTATCCTCCTCCTTGCTACTAATCTTCACTCCTCTAATTCTCAGGAGAGTATCCAAACTGAAAAAAGATTCAAACTTTGACCAATCCCATTCTCCATCAGAATCCACCACATCCGCAATCTTCTAGTGGCGAA
Source organism: Euphorbia lathyris (assembly GCF_963576675.1). Taxonomy (NCBI): domain Eukaryota; kingdom Viridiplantae; phylum Streptophyta; class Magnoliopsida; order Malpighiales; family Euphorbiaceae; genus Euphorbia; species Euphorbia lathyris. Next base: position 98,503,402 of record NC_088910.1, read on the forward strand.
CATTAACAGGGGGCGGGGAGATACAAACCTCTAATAAAGAATTGTCACCAATCCACTTATCATTCCAGAAGCTGATCGACTTACCATTACCCACAGCCCAACCAATCCCAGAACAGAACTCCGAGAAAACGGAATTAAGGCCTTTCCAGAGAAAAGAACAATTGGAAACTCTCTCTTTTGGACCTCAAAAAATCCTATCTTTTCTGTACTTACCGCATAATAAGCGAACCCAGAGAGAAGAAGGAAGTTGCCACATTCTCCAGAGAAGTTTCATTAATAACACTTTGTTATTATCCTTAGCTTGTCTTATCCCCAGGTCCCCTAAGTTTTTAGGTTTACAAACCTCCCTCCAAAGAACAAGATGGATTTTCTTACTCTCTTCAGAGCTACCCCAAAGAAACCGCCGATTAATTTTATCAAGATCATTAAGAACAGGCTCAGGCAGTCTACAAGCTTGCATAATATGGTTGGGGACCGCGCAATTGACAGACTGAATAAGAGTTAGACGGCCAGCAAGAGACAATGTTTTATCTTTCCAACTAGCACACTTGCTAGAAGTATTATCAAGAGTCTCTTTAAATGAAGCTTTGGATACTCTATCACTGTGGAGGGGGGTCTCAAGATACTTACCCAAAGAGTTGGTTAAAGGAATACCAGAAATATCGCTCAACTCTTTGCAAGTTCTCTTACTCATATTTTTAGAGCACAACATCCTGGACTTATGGATATTGAGCTTCTGACCAGAAGCAGCACAGAAACAGTAAATGATGTTCATAACTACACCAATTTGCTCCTTATTCCCTTCCACAAAGATCATGACATCATCAGCAAAGAATAAGTGAGTAATAGCTGGACAGAATCTATTGATGGACACCGGATGAAAAGTCCCATTATCAACAGCCTCTTGGATTAGGTGAGTCAACCTCTCCATAGTGATAACAAAAAGAAAGGGGCTCATAGGATCACCTTGACGGATGCCCCGGGAAGGAGTGAAATCCTCCGACATATCACCATTAATCAAAACCTGAAAAGTATGAGAAGAAATGCAGACCTCAATCAAGCTCCTCCAACTATCCGGAATACCAGCTGTCTTCACACTATCGAGCAAAAAACTCCAGTTAAGGCGATCATAAGCTTTTTCCAAATCCAGCTTAATAGCCACAATACCCCTCTTACCCTTCTTGATTTTCATAGAGTGAACCATCTCCTGGGCTATAACCACATTATCCATCATTTGTCACCTGGAACAAAACTGCCTTGGTTTTGACTAACAATATCTGGGAGAATGCATCGGAGTCTATTTGCCACCAGTTTGGTAATAGCTTTATACATCACATTACAAAGACTAATAGGCCTCATTTGTAAGAAAGAAGAAGGTTTTTCCACTTTCGGAATTAGAACCAGAAGGGTTTTATTAACAAGTCTAATTTCCTCAGGATTCCTAAACACACCTTCAATAAACTTATAAATACCTTCCTTCACAGTCTCCCAGTGCTTATGATAAAAACCAGCAGGGATACCATCGATTCCAGGAGCTTTAGTGACCCCCATACTAAAGACAGCCTGATCAATCTCATCTTTTTCAATAGGGTGGAAGGCTTCCAGAAGCATTGTTGAAACACCTTTCCACAGGATTTTGATTTGACAAAATTAATTAAGTGAAAGTAAATATTCTATAACACACTAAGTTTAAATGCTTTGATTTAGTGTTACTAATGTGTTTGTTCAATGTTGAGTTTATAATTTATCATAAGACATAAAGATCATAAGGCTCAAGCCCTATATGGAAATCAAGGCCCAAGTCAAACAAGCCAAAGATCACTCAGCTCGCGTATCTCCAAAACGTCGCCGTTAAAGTGATGAAACGCATACTGAGTAAAGAAGGATCGAGAAGATCCACGTAGACAACTTCGGTATGAAGCTGCTGAGCTGTCTCGACAAAACGTGCAGGACAGCTACTGACCATAAGACAGCTTCCAGACAAAGTATTTCCTCATTAGGTAAAGGTCAGAAGACACAACAAGCTGTCTAGTTGACATTACCCAAAATGGTGGAACATACTGACTCACTGACCGAAGAACAGAAGACGCTGGAATCTGATTGGCTAACGAGAACTGCTGACAGACTCAGTGAAAGCGACCTGTAGCCGTTTCTCTCCAACGGTTATTTCGAAATTCGAAATAACCAGAAGCTCTCACAGCTCTCTATAAATAGTCCATTCAGAATCCACATTCTGCAGAGAACTTTGAGCAAGAGCCGCTACGCTGACCAAACGTATACAAAAGTTCTCCATCAAAAGCAAAGCAAAGTTCTTACACTACAAAGTCTATTCATTTGTGTAAAAGTCTAGAGTGATTGTTTTTCAATCATCTAAGGTGTTCTAGCAATTGTTGTTTAGGACAAAATCTTTATCATTTCTAGAAGTAGAAAGGAGAGGCTGGGTACTCGGTTTTAAGTACTCAGCGGAGAGATTAGGATTGAGTAGAAGTATAGAGGAAGGTACTCTTGTCATACTCAATTGCTGATATTGTAAAAGGTTTGAGGCTCTACCTTTAAAGAGCTCAGTAGAGGATTTGAAATCTCGGAGGTGTTCCGAGGACAGGACGTAGGCTTAGAAGAAGCCGAACCTGGATAAATCTGCTGAGTGAAGTATTTCTAAACCTTAACTCCTTATTCATATTGCTTGCTTAAAACAAACTAAAACTGACCAAGTAAAAGAGGTCAAGCTGAGTTGTGCGCTACCAACGAGAAGGTTCAGGAATAGACTCTAAGTGCTATTTCCTGACCTAAGCAACGAAGCTGTCCTAGTCACTAGTTGACTAAGCCAGTGTCTTGCTGAGTGGTAAGCACCGCTGTTAGATAAACTTTTCTTGAAGAAAAGAAATCTGCCCAATTTATTTTAAAAAGGTAAAATAGTTCCTAACCCCCCCCCCTTGGAACTATATTTGCAACCTTACAAGGGACCAACAAGTGGTATCAGAGCCTAAAAGCTCACTACTAAAGGTCTAACAACCTTGAGTTGATCCATACCATGGGCGAAAACAGCACTCGGTTTCTCCCTGAAAACCAGACAACTCAGATATTACCTGAGGGACTGTCCATTACCAGGCCTCCCCTATTCTTCGGGTCAAACTATACCTTTTGGAAGAATAGGATGAAAAACTTCATTCAAGCTACAAATATGAGTGCCTGGATGTCTATAGTCCAAGGCCCGTTTGTACCTGTGAAAGTTGTTGCTGGCCAGTCAGTTGTTAAAGCTAAGGTTGAATGGACAGAGGATGATCTTAAGAAGCTTCAAAACCATGCTTCGGCTATCAATATGCTTCACTGTGCGCTCGATGCTGCAGAATATAACAAAATCTCAGGTTGTGAGTCGGCACAAGAGATCTGGAAAAAGCTGGAAGTCACCTACGAGGGAACAAACAAAGTAAAAGAATCCAAGGTGAATCAACAGATGAGACTGTACGAGCTGTTCGAGATGAACAATGATGAGGACATTTCAGACATGAACGCAAGGTTCACCAACATCATTAATGAGCTCAAGAGACTTGGGAAAATCTTCACTGAGGAAGAACAAGTCAAAAAGATACTCAGGAGTCTTCCAAAAGACTGGCAAGCAAAGAAGACAGCAGTTGAGGAAGCTCAGGATTTAACCACCTACAAATATGACGAACTCATCGGTTCATTGCTGACCCATGAGATATCAATGAAGAACTTTGAGGTGAAGGAAAAATCTGATGACAAGAAGCAGAAGTCACTTGTCATGAAGGCTGACTCCACTGACGGGAGTTCAACTGATGATGAGGAGATGGCTATGTTTACAAGAAAGATGAAGAGGCTGTTCAGGAAGAACGACAAATATTCCAAAAAGCCTTACAAAAAGTTTGATAAGTATAAGGCTGACTCAAGCGACAGCAAATACAGAAAGGACATCTCAAAGCCCATTACATGCTTTGAGTGCCACCAAGATGGCCATATTAAGTCAAACTGTCCCACGCTGAGGAAAGACAAGAAAAGTGGGAAGAAGGCAATGGTGGCTACTTGGAGTGACAGTGATGAATCTTCATCAACAGAAACTGAGGCCACCGAGTCAGCGAAGATATGCTTTATGGCTGACGAACTTGCTGAGCCATGCATTTCTGAGCATGCTGACCAATCTGATGAGTCAGATAATGAAGAGCAATCTAATGAGGTAATCTCACTCTCTCAACTCAGAAATGAAATGGGTAACGCCCTGAGTGATCTCTATACACTTGTTAAAAAGTGTAATAGGAAGATTAAAGCACTCAGCCGGCGTTGTGATGAAGTAGAAGAGGTCAAACTGAGTGACCTCGGATACCTTCTTCAAGACAACTCAGTTTTGCATGAAAATATGAAAATCATTCATGAGTCTGTCTCTGAAGTCCAGTCAGTTTCAAAGAAACTGAGGAAGGATGTCACAACCATTCAGAACCAATTAAAGGTTCCAAACAAAAACAATTTTCCACTGAGAACTCAGTATCAAGGTACACAGTACCAAGGTACTCAGCAGAGAAGAAATCCCCAGCGAAAAGTCCAATGTGATTTTTGTGGGAAGTTAGGACACACTACTAAAGTGTGCTGGCACGCTCAGCACTGGGGTGCTGACAAGTCAGTAAAAAATCCTAAACAGAAGGTCAGTTGTGACTTCTGTGGAAAGAATGGCCATACTGTCCATGTATGCCGCCATAAAATAAAATATGATGCTATACCTGTTGCACCTAACAAGTCAGGACCCAAAAAGAGTTGGGTACCTAAAAGTAACTAGTTACAATGCAGGTAAGCCTGAGATGTGCCGAGAAGTCAAAGATGTGGTATATTGACAGCGCATGCTCAAGGCATATGACGGGTGATGAAACTCAGTTCATTACGTTTGAACGTAAACGAGGAGGGAGTGTAAGTTTTGGAGACAACAAGAAGGGTAAGATAGTAGGCTCAGGAACCGTCAGAGGTAACCCTACTATTGAATCTGTCTCCCTAGTCAGCGGACTCAAATATAACTTACTCAGCGTAGCTCAGCTATGTGACAATGGGAGAAAAGTTATATTTGATGCTACTGGATGTAAAATATACGAGGGTAAAACTAATGAGTTAATCTTAACTGCCCCTCGGATAGATAATGTCTTTATGCTAAACCTCGAAAAGAAGTTTTCAAAAACTGTATGCTTAGTCACAAAGGAAGAAAATTCCTGGCTATGGCACAGGAGACTTGGTCATGTAAGCATGGACCTCCTGGCCAAATTAGCAAGAAAGCAATTGGTTGAGGGACTTCCTGAACTTAAATTTCAAAAAGATCAATTATGCCATGCCTGCCAAGCTGGAAAACAAACCAAGCAATCTTTTCAAAGTAAAAACATTGTCTCAACTAAGCGTCCGTTAGAAATGCTACACTTGGATCTCTTTGGTCCAGTCCAGCCGCTGAGTCTGGGTGGAAGAAGGTTTTCCTTGGTTATTGTAGATGATTTCTCTCAGTACATATGGGTTATCCTGCTGACCAGTAAGGATGAGACTTTTGAGACATTTTCAAACTTGGTTAGAAAAATTGAAAATGAGAAAGACCTAAAATTAGCTCATATCCGTAGTGATAATGGTGGAGAATTCAAGAACCAAAAGTTTGTTGAATTCTGTGAAGCCAGCGGCATTGACCACAATTTCTCTGCTCCTAGAACGCCTCAGCAAAATGGGGTTGTTGAAAGAAAGAACAGAACTCTGGTTGAGATTGTCAGGACAATGCTGGATGAGCATAGGCTTCCAAAGTATTTTTGGGGAGAAGCTGTCAACACAGCATGCTATATTCTGAATAGGGCTTTAGTTAGACCTATACTTAAGAAAACCTCATATGAACTTTGGAAAGGACGAAAGCCCAACATTGGATACTTTCGTGCCTTTGGCTGTAGGTGTTTTATTTTAAATACCAAAGATAGCTTAGCCAAATTTGATTCAAAAGCTGATGAGGCTATCTTTCTAGGCTACTCAACAAACAGTAAAGCATACAGAGTTTTTAATAAGAGAACTCAAGTATTAGAAGAATCTATACATGTGCAATTCGATGAAACTAACCCTGCAGGAAGATACCAGCCGCTGACAGAAGATGAACCAAACTCAGCACCTGCTGATCAAGAACCAGCTACTGAGTCCTTCATAAAACGGCTGACCAAGAGTAAGAGTGAACCTAAAATTACTTTCACTGACCTATCTACTTCTGCAGAGAATGTTGAAACACAGATAGAACAAGACACAAGTCTACCAAAGGAGATAAGAGTCCCAAGAGGGCATTCAGAAAATGCAATTCTTGACTCAGCTGGAAATACGCTGATGACAAGAAATCAACTAAGGAAGTATCTCGGCAATGTAGCTTTTGTCTCAGTACTTGAGCCGAAGAACTTTGCCGAAGCTGAGGATGACGAATTCTGGATGAATGCCATGCAAGAGGAACTCAATCAGTTCAGGAGGAATAATGTATGGGAGCTAGTGCCACATCCTAGGAGCCAAAAGACCATTGGAACGAGATGGGTCTTCAGGAACAAGCTAGATGAGCAAGGAAACGTAGTCAGAAACAAGGCAAGACTTGTAGCTCAGGGCTACAGTCAGCAAGAAGGTATTGACTACGGTGAGACCTTTGCCCCAGTGGCAAGGCTAGAAGCTATTAGGATTTTATGTGCATATGCATCTTACATGAACTTTAAACTGTTTCAAATGGATGTCAAAAGTGCCTTTCTTAATGGAATAATAGACGAGGAGGTCTATGTAAATCAGCCTCCAGGGTTTGAGGATTCTAAGTTCCCAAACCACGTTTACAAACTCAAAAAGGCTCTGTATGGACTCAAGCAAGCACCACGTGCTTGGTATGAGAGGCTGACCAACTTTTTACTGACTAGAGGTTACGTCAGGGGTCAAGCTGATACAACCTTATTCATTAAGAGAAAGGGTAAAGATACCCTGCTGGCTCAAATATATGTAGATGATATATATTTGGTGCTACTAATGAATCTATGTGCAAGGAATTTAGCAAACAGATACAGACTGAATTCGAAATGTCAATGATGGGAGAACTCAACTTCTTCCTCGGACTTCAAATTAAGCAAGGAAAGAATGGCATATTCATCAGTCAAGCTAAATATGCCAAGGAGATATTGAAGAAATATGAACTGGAACATTGTAAGCCAATATCCACTCCTATGGGCACTGACACTGTCCTTTGTGCTGATGAGAATGGTAAGTCAGTAGACAGCAAGTTATACCGAGGTCTGTGGTATCCAAACACTCATGACTTTACACTCATCGGATACACTGACGCTGACTATAGACGAGACAAGCTGGAAAGAAAAAGCACCTCTGGAGGATGCCAATTCCTAGGAAGCTGTCTTGTATCTTGGTTCAGCAAGAAGCAGGCGTCAGTAGCCCTGTCCACAACTGAAGCTGAGTACATTGCTGCTGGAGATTGTGTTGCTCAGGTCCTTTGGATTAAGCAACAGCTTGAAGATTATGGTGTTCAAACAAAGACAATTGACCTCTCAAAGAACCCAATTCAACACAGCAGGATGAAACATGTCAGTATACGACATCACTTCATCAGAGATCATGTACTCAAGAAAGAAATCAAGCTGACGTATGTACCAACAGACGAGCAGCTTGCTGATATCTTTACAAAGCCTCTAGCACGAGAGCAATTTATCATACTGAGAGAAGCAATTGGTATGTTTAATCCTCTTCAGTAAATTCCTGTGCTAAATGAATATTGAATGCTGAGTGAATTACATGCTGAATGATTTATTGTTTGCTGAGTATCTCTTGAAACTGACTAAATATACAATACTGAGTAATCTTGCACACTGAGTAAATTAGTTTAGAACTTGAACTTAAAATCATCCTTAAATAATGCACTGACCTCTCAGAATATCAAACGCTTGACATTCTAAATACTGAGTGATTAATCCGTTAGCATAATTTCCAAGCACGCGTATAACCTAGGATGACGTATTCGCCGTAATGTGTCATAAATGCCAGGATCCCTGTCGATACATGATCCCAAGGCAACTGACACATGGATTTGGTTAAGATCCACACCGTTCAACTCGTCTATAAATCATGGGAAATTCCCCATCTTTTACTCCTTACGCTCAACAAATCTTTAAGGCTATGAAATCACCCAAATTTCTCTCTCTCAAATACCTCTATTCTCTCCATCTTAGAAGCATGACTAAACTATCCTTCAACGTCTCCGGTGCCGGCCAAAATAAGTCCAGCTCCGATGAACCTTCACGAAACCCTTCCACCTCTAGCAAGGGTAAAACTGATCAAAACTCTGAAAAAGAGAAAGCTGTGAAAATACGAACCTACTCCAAAGTCTTCGAAAGTGTTCTCGAATGGAAAGTTGAGCCCTCTAGATGGGTTTCTGAGCACTTCGTCCAACATGAACAACCGTTTGCCGAATGGATTGCAAAGAACGAATGGACTGGGCTGTTCTCCGTCAGAGATGAAACGTATCCTGACCTGGTAAGGGAGTTTTACCACAATCTCATGGTTGCCAATGACTCCCTTGACTATCTAAGCACTAAAGTAAAAGGAAAGACGATCTTCATCAACCCTCTGTACTTGGGAAATCTCCTCCAACTTAAAACTGAGGGAGTGAGGTTGAGGAAGTCTGGAGATCAGGACAAGACCGACTACGTCCATACTTTCTGCAAACCTGAGGGTCACTCAGGCGAGATCTCAGCATCTTCAATGGGACAGCATCAAAAGATGGCTCACTACCTGCTGAGCTACTTCATTTACCCTAAGATAAACTGCACGACCTCAGCAACGAACTTTGAACAGTGCTTCATATGGCACATGCTGACGTACACCCCCATCAACATGCCCGTCTTCCTAGTTGCTGGGTTCCTACGCAGCACGGGTACAATGAGGTTAGGATCAATCATTACCAGGATCCTCATCGACCATAAGATTGACCTTGAAGGAGAGGAATCTTTCAGAGGAACCAAAATCACAGCGGCCTCGCTGAGGGCACTGAAATATGGGCAGCCTTTGAAGAAAGGAAAAGCTACTGCTGCTGCTGGCCAAGCTGATCAGACTGAGGAGACTATAGCTGAGCCTAAGAAAGGGCAAAGAACTAAGGCCCCAGCTTCTCGCAAGAGAAAATCTGCTGAGACACCTAATGTTGTGTCTCCAGCAAAGAGGCAGAGGTCAGCTGGAAAGTCAGCTGAGAAGAGAAGCAGGCAAGATGAGCCTAACACTGAGGCAGCTGCTGAGCTCCCTCAGAAGAAGCAAAAGTCTTCAACACTTGCCCCTCTCGACGTCATACCGACGGATTTTATTGTACCGGGTGATTCTCACTTCACTCAATGTCAAGGCACTGATGCTGAGGGAACTGAGGTCCAGTTAGATGACCACTTCATCTCCCAAGTTGAGGAAGAACTTGATGGAGATAATACTAAGGAAGAAGAAGAAGATGATGAAACCAGCGGTCAGAATGACGCTGAGGAGTCTGAAGAATATGCCAGCGAAATTGAAGCTGAGGACGCTGACACTGGGTTAGCAGGTGGTGCTGTGCAGACTGACACCGAGTTGGCTGCGGGAGTTGAACAAGTTGAAGAGCAAGCTGACCAGATTCAGACTGAGCAAAAGGAACCTTCTCCTACTCACTCAATAGAACCTGCTCATCATACCACTCCACCACGTAGAAGGCGAAAACTGGTTAAGGCCAGTGAGGTAATAGTCAGTGACCCTCCTGTGCAACCACCATCCATTCCTCAACTTGTCCTCTCCAAGACAACAAAGGATCCTTCTACCGTCCAATTAAAATTTTTCAAACGGCCCACAACTTCCTGTACTACAACGCCGTTGGAAAAACAAGCCTCTGTTTCTTCTCAACAGGAACATGCCGAGCATAACACTTCAACCACTTCTACAAGTCAGGTTGAACCAAGCACTGCCCATGCTGTTTCCTCAAGCATAATGCTGACTCCTCATCCCTCTGCCGTCAGCACAGACAGTGTTCGGGTTATGACTTCCATCATCAACAACCTCTCTGCTGATCAATCACACTTACCTCCAACTCAAGTGCAGATTGAGCCAAGTCATCCAGTCACTGAGTCCGGCAAAAAGCTCCTTGACTCAGTGCAAGCACTCATCCACGATCTTCAACATTCCGCTTCGCCTGCTGCTGGTTCTTCAATTCCTGCCGCAACTCAGCTCTCTCAAGTCACTCTACTTCTCAACGAAGTCAAGGGACTCAAGGATTTGCTGAATGTCGTCCTGTCATTACAAGCCCAGCAAGCTAAGCAGGATTCCATTGCTAAGTTGGCAGAGATACAGCTGTCAACAATTCAACATCTGAACTCACTCTATCAGCAAGTTCAGAAGTTATCTGCTGTGAACACTGACTATGCCACTTCCTCAGAACTCAAGATGCTCTTTGCTCAGCTTCATACTGAGCAACTTAAGACAAATGAGCAAATGGTATCCTATAGTCAGTGCTCAGTCGAGCAAATTGGTGAGGCCATTCGGCTCCTTAATCTCAACAAGCAAGAGATGGATACTGACTCGATGAAGCAAAATGAGTTGCTATCTCTTGCACAGCAATCCTTCACTCACATCCGTCATAACAATATCCAGCGTCATCATTATGACTCAGCACTCTTAAAAACCTTCCACCAAGTCTTTGTTGGTCTCACTGAAGCTCTCATTTGGCAAGCCAAAGCACAAGCCTTCAGTGTGAATATGCTCAGTGCTGCTGATCTTCATATACCAGTCGAAGTATCCGCTGATGGCGTTGGCATTTTTGATGGGCTAAATGAAAGTGCTGACAAACTCAAAGAGCTTTCACAAGAACTGACTCGCGCTGTCTTAACCGATGCGTTTAAGCTCCCTAAAGTTGACAAAACGGGGGAGAAAGCGCAAGCTGCTAGAGCTCAGCATGAGCAACGTCAGTACAAGAAAAGTCAGTCACAGGGCAAGAAAAAGAAATAGTTAGGCTAGGTCTTAATTTTTGCTAATTTATTTTTGCTGTGCAACTGCTGACTTCTATCAATATATCATACTTCGTTTATATCAGCTATGCTTAACACTTATAATATTTATTGACTAAATGATATGCTGATAATATGTTTGACATCATACTATGATCTTATGAAACATTCTGATAAAGAACTCATTGAACAATAATTTGCTCAGCGCGCTCTGTCACTATACATCACTTCCGCTGAATACTGAGTAAAATAGAATATGACCCATAAGCTGACCTATAACTGAAAACTGATCTTAGGCTTATTCAGCCAAACCTTAGAATGTTTAGAATAAAACTAAGTCAGTAGTTCTATCCTTACGGGGGAGTTCACTTAATTAAAAAGGTCAACTATCATGGGGGAGCTCATACTGAGTTCCTTGCTGATTAGTTTTGCCAACATCAAAATGGGGGAGTTTGTTGAAACACCTTTCCACAGGATTTTGATTTGACAAAATTAATTAAGTGAAAGTAAATATTCTATAACACACTAAGTTTAAATGCTTTGATTTAGTGTTACTAATGTGTTTGTTCAATGTTGAGTTTATAATTTATCATAAGACATAAAGATCATAAGGCTCAAGCCCTATATGGAAATCAAGGCCCAAGTCAAACAAGCCAAAGATCACTCAGCCCGCGTATCTCCAAAACGTCGCCGTTAAAGTGATGAAACGCATGCTGAGTAAAGAAGGATCGAGAAGATCCACGTAGACAACTTCGGTATGAAGCTGCTGAGCTGTCTCGAAAAAACGTGCAGGACAGCTACTGACCATAAGACAGCTTCCAGACAAAGTATTTCCTCATTAGGTAAAGGTCAGAAGACACAACAAGCTGTCTGGTTGACATTACCCAAAATGGTGGAACATACTGACTCACTGACCGAAGAACAGAAGACGCTGGAATCTGATTGGCTAACGAGAACTGCTGGCAGACTCAGTGAAAGTGACCTGTAGCCGTTTCTCTCCAACGGTTATTTCGAAATTCGAAATAACCAGAAGCTCTCACAGCTCTCTATAAATAGTCCATTCAGAATCCACATTCTGCAGAGAACTTTGAGCAAGAGCCGCTACGCTGACCAAACGTATACAAAAGTTCTCCATCAAAAGCAAAGCAAAGTTCTTACACTACAAAGTCTATTCATTTGTGTAAAAGTCTAGAGTGATTGTTTTTCAATCATCTAAGGTGTTCTAGCAATTATTGTTTAGGACAAAATCTTTATCATTTCTAGAAGTAGAAAGGAGAGACTGAGTACTCGGTTTTAAGTACTCAGCGGAGAGATTAGGATTGAGTAGAAGTATAGAGGAAGGTACTCTTGTCATACTCAATTGCTGATATTGTAAAAGTTTTGAGGCTCTACCTTTAAAGAGCTCAGTAGAGGATTTGAAATCTCGGAGGTGTTCCGGGGACAGGACGTAGGCTTAGAAGAAGCCGAACCTGGATAAATCTGCTGAGTGAAGTATTTCTAAACCTTAACTCCTTATTCATATTGCTTGCTTAAAACAAACTAAAACTGACCAAGTAAAAGAGGTCAAGCTAAGTTGTGCGCTACCAACGAGAAGGTTCAGGAATAGACTCTAAGTGCTATTTCCTGACCTAAGCAACGAAGCTGTCCTAGTCACTAGTTGACTAAGCCAGTGTCTTGCTGAGTGGTAAGCGCCGCTGTTAGATAAACTTTTCTTGAAGAAAAGAAATCTGCCCAATTTATTTTAAAAAGGTAAAATAGTTCCTAACCCCCCCTTGGAACTATATTTGCAACCTTACAAGGGACCAACAAGCATATCCTCCCCCATCCTGGGGAAAGTAGTACTAGACAGAGCTTTATTCAGATCCACATTCTCTTCTTTGAATAAATCTTTATAAAAAGTAAGGGCCAATTGAGGAATATCTTCATCTTCAAATACCCAATTACCATTTAAATCTTTAATGGCATCAATTCTATTTTTCTGCCTTCTGATAATAGTAGAAAGATGAAAAAACCTGGTGTTACGATCCCCATCTTTAATCCAAGCTTTTCTAGATTTCTGAAACCAGAGTAACTCTTGCTGCCTTAGCACAGCCTCCATCTCCTTCTGAAGAGTTCTAAGAAGACCATCCAAACTATGATTGAAGCTAATTTCCAAATTACGTTGAACTCCTTCAATTCTATTTAACAGTTTATTCTTTCTTCTGATGATATGGCCAAAGGTTTTTTTTATTCCAATCCACCACATTCCTTTTAAACCCTTCAGAGGCCAGAACCACATTAGAGTGAGGCTTCCAATTATTTTGAACAAAGTTATTAAAATCCGGGTGAGATTCCCAGGCTACCTGGTACCTAAAAGGTCTCTCACCTTTCGGACGATGACCTCTAACTAACTTAACTAAAATAGGACAGTGATCCGAGTGACGGAAGGGGAGATTCAAAATAGTCACCTCCCCAAATCTACCAATAGCCGCAACATTAGCATACACTTTGTCCAGACGAACAAACGTACTGTTGCGTTTCCAAGTAAACTTATGGCTAGCGGCCCCAAGATCCGAAAGCGACAAATCCATATTTTGCTTATGATTAAGACACCAGTTCACATAATGGTTCCCACCCCCTCTTTGATCACTCATACGGCCAATATCATTAAAATCACCAGCCACAAACCAAGCATCTCCCATACTCGTACTCATAGTATACAGAATCTCCCACAACCTTTTTCGATTAGTTAAAATAGGATCAGCATAAACAAAGGTGATAAAGAAAGGTTTATTCCCAGGAAAGAAAACCTTACTATGAATAAACTGTTTATCCATACTAACAATATCAATTTGAACACGATCTGGCTTCCAAAAGAGCCAAATCCCACCAGCCCGGCCAGTAGCTTCCGATCTGACACATTTCCAATTTTTAAACTTACTAACCACCTCATTTGCTTTAATATCACTGATCTTAGTTTCCATTAAAGCAAAACAAGAAGGGTTAAATTGTTTAATTAAATCTTTAACATGGATGCGAGTAGCCTTGCTAGCCGCACCTCTAACATTCCACACAAACAAATCCATCAAAGGGAAAACTACTGACCACAGGCCCAAACCCTACATCAGGTATTTATTAGGGGATCCTGAGAGCCTTGCAGAGGTACCCGCAGGCCCTCTTTTATCCAATAAATCCAGCGAATTTAGGTTGTTTTTCTGAGTACCTTTAGGTTTTTTCATACTCAATTTATTAACACCCATATTCTTTCCATTATTGATCTCAGCAGAGTTTTTAGGAATACTAACCTCTTTAAACTTCTTTCTGGCAATTGAAACATTAGATTGTGAACCGCCTCGTGTCTCGATTCTTTCCTCAAATAGAGGGTTGACCGTCTCCACCTTATCATTTACGGGCTTAGCTGATTCTAACCCTGGCATACTCAGCTCTAAAGGCTCATTTTGCTGGTCAACATCCTGAGTGTTCTCAGTAGAAAGAACACAAAATCTAGACCCAGACTCAAGTCTTTTATCACCCCCGGAGCTATTCCCCTTATTAGGAGACTTTCCTTCCATTACAGGATTGATCTGATGAACCACAATGTCTTTATTAATGTCGGAGGGACGATCTTGCACAGCAGTCGCATGAGGCCTTCGTCTGCCCGATCTCTTAGCCACCATCCAGGGACCAAAGTTCCTTGCATCACCATGAGTACTCTCTACTCTCCCTTTATCAGTATCAACCATCTCTTCAACCACCTTCTCCCTCTTAGGACAGCCTTCATAAGTGTGACCAAACATACCACATTCATAACAAATGTTATGAATACCCTCATATTCAATAAAGTAAACCTTATTCTGCACACAGAATTTAGACAAAAGAGGCTTAGCTAAGTCAATGTCAATACAAACTCTAGCAAATTTGCCTCTAACCGCCCCAATATTGGTTTTATCCACATGGTGAACTTTGCCAACTATACTACCAATCTTATTCAGAAAGCTTTCATTGTAATATTCAATAGGTAGACCCGAAAATCTCACCCAAGTAAGAATCCTATTTACAGAACAATCATGAGGATAAAAATTAGGAACCCATGGCCTTAAAGCCAGAACATGATTAGAAATAATATATGGACCACTATTAATGACAGCATTAAAATCCTCCACCCTAGTAAATTTAATAACATAATAGTCATTCTCAAGGTCCGTGATAGTAACCTTCCCTTTTTTAGCCCATTGCACATGGATTCTCTGCGCAAAATAGTTAAAACTGATCCTTTTACCAAGCACTGTCACTATTAAAGACAACTTCCATTTAGATCTAAGGGCCCGTTTATCAGCCGAGGAAAGTCGAATAACAGGACATAACGGGTCATCCTGACCAATATCCTCAACATCAGAGTCAGAAAAGACCTCCTCAGAGTCATCCTCTATAAATTCCTCATCTACCTTGGGTTCCTCCTCGACCACCCCCATCACTGTATCTCTCCATGAGTTTTTCCCCAATTTTAGCTCGTTGGTTTTATTGTTGATAGCATCAACAAAAGTCCTAGAAACCAAATTCAATTTGGATACGGACTCGACATGCATCGGAACCCCCTCAACCTGATTACCCCCAACTACCAATGTCCGAATCAGAACTTTTCTCACCCGTAGCCGCTGCCACAGAAAACTCCTGGCCAGCAGGCCCTCCTTCCTGGACCAGCGCACCTTTGCATGCCCCAACTCCTCTTTCTCCGCCAGTTACATCTCCCCCTGCCGCAAGACAAGCATTGCCGACAGCCGCCCTAACTAGATCCAACCCCTGCCAAATCTCCCCCCTTGACCGATCCGCACTCGACTCTCCCAAGCCAGATCCGCCAAATACACCCCAGCCAGAACCAGCCGCACATCTTTCCCCTTCATCCTTCTCCCTCTCCGGTCCTATATCTCTATCAATCCCCTTCCCTTCCGGCCGCTCCACCTTGTCCGCCCAAGATCGGCCTCCAAAACCGCCGTGCGCCGCTCGCTCCAGGGACCGCTCCCTAACCCTAGCGTTGTTCTCTCTCGCCTTCGTCATATCGCCTGTTCTCTCTCCGTTATAGTATATCCTCCCTGATTTTTTTTGTTCGTAAGGATATCCACCACTGGCAATAGTGACTATTTCCTTTCGCAGATGGTTTGCACCTTTATAGATGAGACTGTTGGCCAGAAAAATTCATTTCATTCCTATATATACCATTTTTTTACTTATGCCAATTAATTATTTACTACAAAAATATATAAAAATTATGGAATTGATCTTTTATAATTTATAGATTTTTTACAAAAGAAAAAAAAAGTGAGAAATTAAGTGCTCGTTTTGTTTCCATTTTTCGAAACTATTTTTTACCCTTTAATTCTAAGCAAAAGAAGAAAAATGTTTGGTAAAATTTCGAAAAAGATACTTTTAGTAAAAAAAAATCAACTAATATTCACTGCCTATCAGCAACATTAAATAACAAAGCAACATTAAATAACAAACAACAAATAGGAACATATAAACTATAAGATTTTCTTGCATTTGTATTATATATGATCATATGAAACATATAAATAACATAACACAATTTTAACATGAAGTCTTGAATTCCCAGCCTATTAGTTTGAAGAAGAAATATTGGTGCTTCAGAGTTCTTAAAACCTAGCACTTTGAGTCTTGAGACACAAAAATAAAAATGAATGTTTAATCTGATTAGGGGAAGATAATCTTCTGTCTCTAAAATCATATCACAATCTTTGTCAACAAACAAACAAACAAAAAAAAAAGTTTTTAATTTTTTATATGGATCTTCCTAACTCACATAATATTCAAGCATGCATTAATTACTTAACGATTCTATTATCAACTCAAACCTACAATTTGCTACGGTACATGATTATCTATTTCCAACATAACGATACAAGATTGTGAGAGTTCAAAGTTTTCCCTCTCTATTAAATACTCACAATCCATTGATCGTTTAAGCCGCGAAAGCCAATTTTTCATGGATTAAGTTTGGCCATGATTATTTAACAATTGGTCTAGTCTAATGTGAGTTTATATATAAAATAGGTTAGACCTAAGTTATGCCTTAAAAGCTCAAGCCTCACTCAACAGGTCGGTATATTATATATAGATACTTTTTATTGTTTAAATTTATTAAATACTTCCTTTATTTACATAAGATTATGTTTGCTGAATTTTATTAAATTAAATAACTAAATTTTTGTGTAAGAAAAACTAAATTTCAGTTTACTAATTTTTATTTATTTATGGTCATAGTTTAATTTTTAATTTATAATTTTTTAATAAATATATTATTTAAATTCGCTGGGTTGAGCTTAAAACTTAATTCCTTTCGTTTGATAAATTTGGCCTAAACCTCATAAAATATATATATATAATGTGAATATTAGACTGACTTGAAGAAAGTAAATAAATATAAAATCAAGTTAGATAAATGAATAAGTGAAATGCTATTTTTTTTTTGGTTCGTAAGTATATCCACCACTGAAATTCTTTCCATTCCCAAAGGCGAGGATCGAATCTTGGACCTTTGATTAAGGGAGTATGAGTCTTTACCACTCTACCACAGCCCCGTGGTTAAATGAAATAGTATATAAATGTTATACATCTGTCCTATTGGGTACTAAAAGAAAAATAAGCACAGAGACAAGACAATTTCATTTAAATTTGAAAAAAAAAAGAAAAAGAAAAAAGGGTCCAAAACCCAATGTAAGGGTGTTAGACAAAAGAAGTGGGCCAGGTCCAAGTGGATGGGCTCACAAGAAAGCCATGTTCATGTTCATGTTAATGTTGATGTTTATCCACCGACTGTTGAAGCTCCTCAACTCAACTCAACTATTGACGTTCGTTCACATCATCACATGACACCTTCCTTTTCTTTCTCCCCACAATTTTCAGCATCCAATCAAATTTTAAGGAACAAAAAGCACAATAAAATGATAAATACTGTACTTCGATAAATAAAAGTTTCTGATATTTAAATTATATTATGAAGTTTTAATGATGTCTACTATTAATAATCAATAACATTTTTTTTTATCTTTTAAAAAAATATATTTATATATCGACAAAATACAACCTCTAAGATGCACTCTTCAAATCATATAGTGGACATTTCACGTTTTTTATTAAATTGATAGTTTACGAACAAAATTAACGTTTAAGTTCATTTAACGGTTGCAATTCGATTTTGAAAGTTGCGTTTTGTCGATATGTAAATGTAAATTTTTAAAAGATACAAATTATCAGACCTTTATGTACAAATTTTTAAATTATGGATCTCTATTTATAAATATAACAAGCCACAAGAATGATTCTTTTTTTAATTTCCCCAAATTAAAAGGGTTTACCCATGGCCTCTAAACTATGCACTTACTTTTATTATGACCCCTAAACTTTAAAGTTAAATATTACCATCCCTTGAACTTTACACTTAACTAACATAACAGTCCCTTTTAACATTGATTAGTATGATAATTTCAATAGCAGATAACCCTCTATTATAGAACTAGTACAAATAATATGTAGAGCAACTTTAATTCTTGAATTTTTTGGTTTTGAAAAACCATTTAGGTGTTGTTTTGTGAAGGGAGAGAATGTCCAAAAATTGATTTGTAAAATTAAAAACGGTGATTCCATGAAAAATATGATTCTAAACAATTTTATTCGGCGTTTTCATTTTGAGATTATCATTGGTCATTTTGAAGCGGTCAACATTAAAATGAGCCCTTATATTGGATAAATTACATCCATGGTCTTTGAACTTTGATTTTACTTTTATTATGGCTTTTGAACTTTAAAATTGGACATTATGACTCTTGAACTTTGCTTGAGTGACATGAGTTTCAAAATGGTAAGCAAGTTGGTTTTAGTTTGTTCAGGCCTCATAATAGCACTGTTGATCTTTTAGTTCGCTGGTCTCGTTCACTAGATGTATTTTTGAAATTTAATGTCGATGCATCCTTGATACCGGGTCGAATAATTTTGATGTTAGAGTTGTTCTTCGTAACATCGATATGGAGATTTTTGTGGTGATTTCTGTCATCAGCTGTAAGGGTCTTTTTTTTTTTACCAGAGAAAGTGATACAATAGGATTCGTGAGATCCTTAGTTAGTTAAAGAGTAAAGGGTTTGATATTGTTGTGGCAGGATCAGGATCAGATACATTATCTTCAACAAAATTCTTTCCTATCATTTAAATGTTTTAAACAAAAATATTTAACTCGTTAAGAATTTCAACATAAAACTAACAATGAAATTTATATATATAGTTCTTTAGAAGTTATTGTTTTACCTTTGTAATATATATTTTCGCATAGAGGTTAATATATATAATTTTATCACAAGAGGTACACATATTTATCTAAAAATACATTTATAGATTTGAATCTAAGACATTTAAATACACATGATCAGATAAATTCACAAATTCACAAATATTTTAATACCTAGAATAGTCTACACTTAATGATTAGTAAATATATAAAAATATTAAAAAAAAGGCAGTTTAAACAAGATTGGTTGTGATAGGCAAAAACTGTTAGAAAAAGCAGTAGCAAAAAAGGGCATAACATGATGAGATTCAAATAAATAATAGAGAAGCATGTTCAAAAGATGACTTTTTAGAGAATATAATAAAATTAAATTAAATACACACATGCACATAAATGACAATTGTCACACATGCAAATGTAGCTTAAAAACCAAGGCTTAAACATGTGTTTGAATTCACAAAATCCAATTATATGATCATTAGTACTTAAATTTAAAATTAAAAAAAAAAAAAAAAACATATACTAAGTTTTGGAAATAGAAAAAAAAAGAAAGAAAGAGAGAAGCATGCAGGGAATGTGCAGAACATGGTGTACAATTGATACTGCTTCACTGTCTCACCCATTCTCACATGACATGCCAATCCCAAGCATGTGCTTTCCCATGTGATCTCTCTTTTCTCACCACTTTGCTGGCCCATATCACCTTCACATGCTCCCTCTTCCTTTATTTCTTCTTCCCCTTAATTCATTAAACATTGTCTACACTTGCCTAAATAATCCGATCGGGTGCGGAACTCGAGGATTCAAAGGAGATTTGACCATTCACACCGATTACCGAAACATATTTCTTTATACGTAAAATTTAAAGGGTTAATCATATCATTTTAAACAAATTTAAGATTAATAAAATATTTTCGAAGGTAGGGGAATAATTGAATTATTTAGGCAATACAAATACACTATCATGTATTATTTTTCTTTGATAGGGAGAATTTGAGAAGAGAAGAACATAAATTGATTTGTATAATTATTGTTAGAGTTTTCACTTTTTCGGTTTAAGTTTTCACTTTGGATGATGTGTTTGGGTTACTAAATATTTTTTATACATATAAAAGTGTGCAATAACTATTTGTATCTAATTATTATTGGTAATACACTGATATTACTTTTTGGATATTACTTTTTGGATGAGTTCAAGGAAGTAATGTGCGGATGTTTTAAAGGAACCCTATAGAGAATTCGGAAATGAACTAACAAGCGGCTCCGGGATGTTCTATATTCAAGCGTCAGTTCTGAACGTTAAAGACCAATGATGGAAAATAATGAGGCATCGTTCTGAATCTCCTAAAGGCCAAGAGTTTGAGATTCAGACTTAGTCAATATTGATAATTGAAAGCATGGGTCCACGTAACATATATTTAAGATAATGCTAGTGTGAACATAGAGAGTTCAAAATGATAAATGCAGAGGATTCTTATTAGGACAGAGCGATGTCTTAATAGAAAGGTGACATCCCAGAACCCTAATGAGAACCTCAACAACCTATAAAATAGAGGGTTTAAGAGAATTGTTCAGATGTGCTAAAAAATCCGACCCCCATTACTTTTTCATTATTCTTATTACGATACTAATTTAAGAACCAAAATGTTTACGTTGGGCCGTTGATATCTCCTTTGTTTTGTAGGAATCCGATCATTTGGACGGAAAGGATAATTGAGATAAAAGAATTTACACAATTTATCATTTAGTGTGGCGAGTATGGAGCTGATATTCTATTACGAGTTCATCGACTCCAGAAAGACAATGATTTGTGATTTATCATTTGAATGCATCAATCAACCCCTTCAATAAGAAAGATAAGGTGCAAAGAGGGAAAACCATGTGTTAAAGCACGAGATCTTATCATATCATAGAGGGTTGCCAGTGGAAATCAATGTGATAGAAGGGCGATTAAATCGTAAAACTCCACACAGATGGACCCGATATTCAAGCTTCGATTCTCTCAATGACGTGAGGTATGACCCTCTGAACCGTACTCTTTCTTCAACTAATTCGATACTTTGTCCTCATGTAGGTATATTAGTGCTCACAATGGTAATAGAAGGATATCAAGTTAAATAAACCCTCATTGACACCAAAAGCTCTATAAATGTGACTATATGTAGTGTCCTTGTAGGTATATATTTAACCCTGCTCTCTGCTACTGATGGAACTTTATAGATAGTTTCATCAATATCCTCCACAATCTTGTCTGACCCCAATAAACAACACTGGCCATACGCATCATGCCAATAGTCTCCTAGCGAAGGCTTCACCAACTATATTAACAAAAAAAATGATCAGGAAAAAAACACGACAAATAAAAGAGTAAAAACAAATAAAAAAAACTTACAGGGGTAACTAACACATGGGTAAAGATAGAAGGACGCGGAGGATGAAGAGCTTGGCTGGATCCACTAGTAACATCTGCAGACCTCCCTGAAATAGCTGATACGCCATATGTTTGGCTGCCTATGACAAAGGCACCTGACCTAGGCCTCTTATGAGGAGATGCCTCATCCTCTTTAGTGGTAGTGTGTTTGCCCGCTTGCTTATCTTAGGTAGCCTTGGCCTTTTTGGCCCTCTTACGCTCTACATAGATAAAAGACACGTTAACCTCCTCCCTGCCAAGAGATAGAAAAGATTCCATTAGAAATAAATAAAAGGCAAAATTACCTTCAAGGAAAAAGGTAAAGGTACGATAGAATATGGTCTCTTCATGTATATCCACTAAATACACACTTGTCAGGATAAACTCAAAGGCTTCATTAAATGACCAAGAACCCGACTTAATTTACTTAAGCGGATTCACCGTCTTTGCCTCTTTGACATTAAGCGTATATGATAGAGACTGTTTGGGCTTCGGATTCCAGTTCCAAGACCTAAGGAATCCTAATGACACGCCTTCCACTTACTTCATAAAAAAATACATACTCACCCAACCGTGAATGTTGGATGCTTTTGAATGGAAGGGTCTGTATCCCGTCTTCCGCTGGAATGAAACATGGTCTTCAATGTTCCGCTTGGTTACAGAGTGTAACGAACAAAAGACTCGAGGTCCGAAAGGAATCCTCAAATTAGCCGCCAAATATGAATCACAGAGTATATCCAGCCACCTATTGGGGTGAAGCTGCCTAATAGGAATCCTAAAAGATTGTAGGATATCTCATATCACCTCGGGGACTGGGTATTGAAATCCCCTCTCAATATGACTGATGTAGATGGTGAAACATCCGCTAGGTGGCTGAGCCGGACGGTGCTAAGGACCCGGAACCACACATTCTAAGTCCTTTAACCAAGGGTATAAACCCTCTAGGACGACTATAACACCCTGAGATATAGAGGATCCAGTAATATCCATCCTAAGGGTTTTCACTCCTTTCCTCTTATGGCCGAAGAAATAGTTTCTTCCCCCTTCTCCAGAAACAGGATTAAGGGTTTCGACAACGACAGTGGGTATAGAAGAAGGTTGGTGTTCAAATGGGTATTTTCGGACTCCTCCCCAGATAATTCTCGAGTATTACTTTGACTCATATTACAAATGTACAAAAAGATAGGGGTATGCATCGGTTCAAAATCGAACCAAACCGAAAAAATCAAATACCAAAATTATCAAAATAATTCACACCAACACCGAATCGAATAACATGTAAAGCTAAAATATAACTGAACCGAAATATTCGGTTCGGTTTTAAACCGAACAAACTGAATTTAGTTAAAAAAAATTAAAAACAATAAATAAAAATCACTATATTTCATTATTAAATTTACCTCAACAACAAAAAAAATTGAAATATTTTTAAAATATATTTATATTAGCTTATTATCTCAATAATAATAATAAATTAATCTTGTAAAACCAAATATCTATGTATAAAATAATATAGAATATGTGTCATTTGGAAGGGTTTGGGTTTTTTTACATTTTTTGTCAAACCGAACCGAATACCAAAATACACCTAAAAATAAAACCGACGGCAAATCGAACTATAAAAAAACCAAACCAAAAAATCTATTGAAACACGATTTCCACAGTGACTTTTGATTATGACAAAAAATATTCAATATGAAATTGAATTCCTTAAAATAGTTTAAGTATAAAAATAAATATTGATTTATTTGAATTAATGA
Source organism: Euphorbia lathyris (assembly GCF_963576675.1). NCBI lineage: Eukaryota > Viridiplantae > Streptophyta > Magnoliopsida > Malpighiales > Euphorbiaceae > Euphorbia > Euphorbia lathyris. The sequence continues at coordinate 98,526,835 of NC_088910.1, forward strand.
TTATGTTAAGTGTTTTGATTAAAAAAAAAAGAAAAACAAATTCAGAGAATGACCTTAAGAAATAACAAAGGTCTAAAGCCTTATTCTGGCCTAGAACCAAGAAGGATCCAGAAGCTGATCCAGGCCCAGAAGCAAATCAACCGGAAGATAAAAATCACAGAGTTGACTATTATGTCTGACATTGTGCTACTAAATAAGGAAAGAAGTACAAGCAACAGTTGGCTTTCCCCCTGAACAATTTGGACTGTTTGCCATAAATGAACAAACAGGCAATCTGCCTACACAAAAATCAGAAGCGCGCGCTGCCTCAAGAGATAGAAGCAAAAGCATCTACAACGGTAAAGCTTTTTGTACCAGAAGATATAAGTTGAAAGCTAAAGAAGAATGGTTTCCCTCCAATGGTCTTTTTGAATTTCGAAAAGTTCTACCTTCAAGTTTCACTATAAAAGCCCCAACAAAAGCTACTCTTGACACTTGATCATCAACGCTGAGATCAAGAGAATTATTCTTCAAGTGCAAAAACAAAAAGAAAAAGCTCTTACACATTCATTGTTGTAATTCGTGTAATAGTTTATGGATAATCTAACTTCATTTTTGTGTTCTAAGTTAAAACAAAAATATCAATAGTTAAAAGATCAGAAGCTCTTCTGCTCACTTCGGTTATAAGTGAAAAAATTGAGAGATAAATAGATAGTTGAGTGTGTGTGCAAATGACGATACTTTGCAGAGCCTCTGTATCTATTGTAAAGGTTTATTCTCTGCCGATTGAAAGAGTTTTTAGTGGATTAAAACCCAAAAGAAGCTATTTTAGGGACTGGATGTAGGTAGGAGGCCAAAGCAGTATAAATCGCTGAGTAACTTTTCTCTAACCCTTTACTTTACTTACTTCTGATATTTGCTTACTTTTATATTATATCACTTAAGTAACGCTTCTGACTATTGTGCATTAATAGATCACATAACCTTAAGTCTTGAACAGACCGTGTGACCTGTCTTCTGTTTAGTAAGATCAGAAGCAAAATCAAACTTTGTTAACTGCTTAAATCAGTAAACGAGGATTGCCTCTGATTCCGAACTTGACTCAGCTTTGTGTTATTAAATTAAACATGAGAAATTTTATTAAGGGTCAAATTTACCCAATAGTTCCATTCACCCCCTCATTTGGAACTAATTCTATCTCACAAGGGACCAACAAAATCGAATTTAATCGGTTCGGTTCGATATGCGATTTAAATCGAACAGATGCACGCCCCTACAAAAAGATAGAAGTTATGAAGACTGGAAAGAGGGAACTTACATGAAATAACTTAAAGTCACAAGAAAAGGCTTCAAACCAGAAATCCCCAGAAAAATCGCCAAAAACGCAAAAGCAAAAAAAAAATGCAAGTGGGGTGAAATGAAGGAGCCACTTGAGGATGAAATGGCCCTTTTATAAGAAATAGCATGCAACGCTTCGAAAAATGGAGCCATTTAGGCCACATGTCCATGCCTAAGTGGCGAAGAAAACATCGCTTGAGAGGACATTAAATGTCTAGGGCACGCCCTAAAGATGAACAATCCTAAAGGACTTTTTAGTACTTTAAGGGAGACTTTTTATAACATCCGCATATTATCCTTAGGGCAGAAGTGTAATAATAAAAATAAGGAAAGGACACTCCAGCATTATACCACGCCACGTGGCATGTAATAGGATACACCATTCGAGAGACATGCGCCCGTAGGAGTTGAATGGGTAGGACCCGCCATCCATTCTCCTCCAACATACATCCTCTATCACATCCCTTCTGAACGGTCTCAAGGTAAATTAAGGGTCATTACCGTTAATACCTTTAATGAAAAAACAGATGAATCTAAGAAGAAATCAATAGCCATTAAAAGCATTAATGGCATGGATGTTCGAGTATAGCATCATGAATTCTCAAAGGTTACAAAAATCTATATAAATACTTCAATCCCGAGGTATTATAGGTATGCTCACTTATTCCCCAAAACTTTTGTCAATTATTCATATTATTTACAAATCCTATACTGACTTTGGCATCAAAGTATCCGCCGCCGATCCCAACGACACCTCACAAGGAAGATATTCCTGCCAAGGAAATTCACACTGTTATCAAGCTTGAAAAAGCAATTCCATCCTGAGAAAGTTTATATACACCATCAACGATAATAAAAATTCAAAACCTTGTGTCTCCTCGTTTTGCCTCATAGTCATGATTAAATAAAAATAAGTTGAAATATAAGAAAGATGCCAGAAGGACCTACAGAAAAATAGATAGATCAGATTGATCGACAAAAGCAAAAGAACAAAGTAGGGCTGTAGAATAATTAAAGGAAGCAATAAAGCGTGAAAGAGGAAAAGAAAGATGACCATTGCCATTTACAGTGAAGAGGTCAATTAAAACGATCAAGAGAAAGGACTCTTCAGTCGCTCTCATATATACCCTACACATGTCGCACATCTATTTCTCCTAATGACACTACTGTCAAATCATAGCCATATTGGTTGTTGTGCAAAAATCGAAGCTTGAGCAAAGCCTTAAAAGGCATTGTTATCCCCCTCCTAGAAAAGTTTCTGATAACATACAAATGTCACCTTTTCGAATCATTCCAAGGAAGTTATGGTCGGATGTCCTAATGATCCTTATAGAGGGTTCATATACATATTAATGAGCGGTTATATGATGTTTCAGATTTGATCTTCAGACACCTGACTAGCAGACAATGCGACATCATTCTAAATTCCCTGAAGACTAAGAGTGTGGGATTTGGACCTAGTCGGCAGGGGCGAAGCTAGGAGGAGCCCCTCCGGCCATGGCAGAGGTTGAAGAAGAGGATATCCCCTCTTCTTTAACCTAAATTTTTGTTGCAGCCTCAATGTCGTTTTGGACTTTAGTAAAATGACATTCCTGCGCTTCATTTAATTTTATCATTTAAGCATGTGTTTTTTTTATCATTCATATTTACTCCACCACTCCTCCAAATTCGTGAATCACAACTTCTAGGAAAGGAGAGGAGCTGTTGCCTTGAACTTCATCTTGCTGCTGCCGGCTGGCCGCCGTTCGTCTACTGCTGCTGTCGACGCTGTTCATCGCCGCCAGAAGTTGGGGGAGGAGAAATATAAAGGTTAGTTTCTAATTTAATGTTCTGATTTTAGTTTTGTGTTTTTAGGGATTTTGATTTTAGGGTTTTAATTTTAGGGTTTTTGGTTAAATTGAATTGATAATATGTGATAGTTAGGGTCTCTATTGAATTGATGATAAATTAGGGGTTTTGAATTGAATGTGATATTTTTAGGGACTTCTTAGGGATTTTAGTTATTTTGATTAAATTGAATTAATGAATTGAGTTGAATTGAATTGGATTGAATTGGTGATATTTAGGGATTTTAGGCATTTTAGTTTTAGGGATTTTGATTAAATTGAATCGGAGATATTTAGGGATTTTAGGCATTTTAGTTTGAGAGATTTTGATTAAATTGGATTGGTGAATTGAGTTGAATTGAATTGGTGAATTGAATTGAATTGGTGATATTTAGGGATTTTAGGGATTTAAGTTTTAGGGTTGAGGGATTTGATTGAATTGAATTGGATTGGTGAATCCAATTGAATTGGATTGGGTTCAATTGGTGAATTAAATGGAATTAGTGATATTTAAGGATTTTAATTTTAGGGATAAAATTAAATAAAATCCTATTAGTTTTAGGCATTTTTAGATTTTAGTTCAATCAAATTATTGAGTTTTACATATAGTGGAACCCTTATGAAGTTTTAGTCCTGACTCCGCCACTGCTAGTCGGTATTGATAAATGAAGGCATTGGCGCACACCACATGGCGCAACATATATGTAAGAGAATGCTAGTGTCAACACAAGGAGTGAAAGACAATAAATGCGAAGGATTTTTTGTGGAACACATCGATCTCTTAATAGAAAGGTGACAACTTAAAACTATAATGGGAACTCAAGGGCATTTTATAGATGGTTTAAAATAATCTTTTAGGTATGCTCAAAATTTTATTTTTTAAAAAGTGATACTAATATTAGAGTGTTTACGCACTAAACTACCTCACACTTCTCATATTTCATACTAATTCACTGGAATAGTAAAAACATTTGTAATCCCATAAATAAGAGAATTTACTGAATTTATCAATTATGAGCTTCAATTTTTAAGTTGAATTGTAACTTTGAGATTTGATTGACATAACAAATCACAAGTAGGGGTTTTTTTAATGTAAGAAATGGTGAGTGAAGTGGATAATCTTAAATAAGTGTCGAATCTATTCATATAATAAAATTGATGAGAAAAGAGTTACTAAGATTTGACATGAAAAGAAAATAAGTTACTATATTATTCATTTTGACAAGCTATGAGGAGTAAATTATAAAAATCTGGATTGTCGGTTTAGTCCAGTCCGTACTTCACTTTAGGATCATTCATTCATTCATTCTCATATTTTTATTTATTTATTAATAATATATAAAGGTAGGCTCTCTCTCTTTCTTGCCTAAATATCCACGAATCTTATAGCCTTTTTAATTAGTATTTATCTACTAATTTAGATCACGATTCTATCTTAATCAAATTAAATTAACTAAGAAGCTCTGGATTGCTAAGAGCCACTTAATTGGGATTAAACAACTATTAATATGGTTATGTTACTTGTTTGAGGTACGGTAAGATGTTATCGGTTAAAATCAATTTTTATCTTTTAACCTTATAAATGATATAATTGAAATATATAACTGAAAATCTCTATTTTTTATGAGAGTAAATTAAAATATTATTAAAAAAACACAAATATTTTATTTTTATACAGAACAATAGTTGCATATCAATTAACTCAAAAACATTTTTTATTTTATTTTACAAAAATTTTGAATTTCAAACTTTTTTTCATGATTTCTAACTAATAATAGACTTTGAATTTGTCAAAATAAAAAATATATTTGTACTCCAAACTTATAAAGGGTATCTTTTTAGTTCTCTAAATTAATATAAATTGATCAATTAGTCACTTTAATTTGTTTAATGTGACCTATTAATCGTTAAATTTGTTAACATTGAGTTATTTACCGTTTGAATTTGGTTAAAGTGATATATATTTTAATTTATTCAACTATAATTTTATTCTGTCACATGAACTGAAAGAGTTAATTATGTCACTTTATTCAAGTTCAGGAAACTAACGAGAGATTTTATACTAAAGAATTAATTTTTTGTTTTTACCAATTTAGGAGATTTCTGCATCTTTGTATTGAAAATAACAAAGAGAGATATTTTTGTAGTATTAGTAATGTGTTAATGGTAAATCCGGAGATATTTTGGTAATGATAGTAATATGGTTATGAAAGGAAGGGTAAAATGGGAAAGAAAGAAAAAGAATGAGAGTAGTTGATGGGGATCACATGTGCCATACCAGATAGGCAGGCTTTTGCTGCCAAGTGAGGGCTCTCTCCTTGTGGCTCGCAAGTTGTGCCATCTTCCCGCTCGAAGTTTTAAAGTGAAGTGAATATTAAAATGGTGTCGTTTTCCAGGTGAAATACCGAAAAGAACCTTGAAAATATTTGCATGATCCCACTAAATCAGGACCCACAGTTGAATATCATGTGGCCCATGACGACAATATTACTATTAAATCATCTGGACCATTGAATCTGTCTATCTTGCAGGATTCTTGGTTCCCCTGTCCTTCCTCCTAACCTTCCCACATTCCTTTTTCCTTTTTCATTCTTCTACCTAAATAAACAATAATATATTGTTCATTTTATACATTTTTGGTTTTAAATTAATTCCAAATTCGTCTTCATGTTTTTCAAAAATTGCAGTATCAAATAGTAAATTAAAAAATATAAACAATTAAATCTCTGATATATAAGTTAATAAAAAAGATATCTATAATATTACTTCATTTTTATTAACACATGAAAATACTTAGGGATACAAAGTGTAAGCAGCAGGGTTGATTTGAGTGATATTCAATACAAAATTGGAAGTAAACCACTGTTTGGATCTATCCAAACTTTTCTCATTTACCCCTTCACTTATCCCAATTAGTAAAATTGCATCCGATTTGGATGGAAACTTAATAGAATTGTTATTCTATTGACACATGACGATATTTTGACACTTAAACTTGATAAATATTAATTTATGGATTTATTTTTATTTTTTTAATCTAGTTAATTATTTTCACATAAGAAAATCCATGTGATAAATAAACTTTATGACGTGTGACGTGTTAAGTCCGTGTGTCAAAATATCACCACATATTAGGGGATACCGAGTTTGTCAAGTTTCCATCTAAATTGAATGAAATTTCACAAATTGGGATAGTTCAGAGGCCAAATGTGAATGAATAATATGTCAGGGCCAAATGATAAAATTTTAAAAAAGTCAGGGGCTAAATAACACTTTAAGTCTCTAAAATTACTCAGTGTGGTATTGTGGTTGCAAGTTGGGGTTGATTATTTATCGAATTTAAAGGGCCAACTTAAGCAGATTAAGGAAACGTTGAGCTTTCTGTGTTCTCGGCATGACCCTCGGGGTGTGGAGGAGTTTCGACAGAAGCAATCAAAGTATCTAAATGTTCTGTTTTCAATGGAAATTTACTAGAACCAGAGAGTGAAGGCTCATTGGCTCAAAGAAGGTGATTCAAGCTCTAAAGTTTTTCATTCATATGCTTCTAGTAGGAATCGCATTGATAAGATAAAAGACAACGAGAGGAGTTGGAATGATTGGGATGGACAACTTGACACTGTTATTATGGATTATTTTCGTGATATTTTCTGTTCGTCTGATTCTTTCCATGTTGAAGTGTTGGACTATATTAATCAGACTATTATTGAAGAACAAAAATTCTTGCTTGCTTGAGCCTGTTTCAGTGGAGGAGGTTAAAAGGGTTATTTTCAATATGCATCTAGACTAGGCCCTAGGTCTAAATGGTATGAACCTGACTTTCTTTCAAACTTTCTAGGATTTGGTGGGTGTAGATGTGGTCAAGATTTGTTGGGAATTTTTTGATACGGGTTACTTATAGTTAGGGTTGAATGATACCAACATTGTTTTAATTCCAAAGAAGGACAACCCTGAATGCATGGCTGAATATTATCCAATATCTCTGCGAAATATTCTCTATAACATTGTGGTGAAAGTTATGGGCAATAGATTAAAGCTGCTATTTGGGGGTGATCTTAGAGACGGAAAGTTTTTTCGTTCCAAGAAGGATGATTACTGATAATATCGTAATAGAGTTTGAATTGCCTCACTTTTTGAAAAGGAAAACAAAAAGTAAATAAGGGATGGGGGTTCTCAAGATCGACATGAGTAAGGCGTATGATTGCCTCGAATGGAGATATGTTCGAGATGCCTTAAGCAAATTGGGTTTATGTGATAAATGGGTTACGCATTTCCTTAGTTTAGTATGGGATTGTGATTACTCAACACGAGCTTGGTCTAATTATTACTTTTACAGGTGCTAGGAATGGGACCATCTCCATCCTAGCTTTTCATTCTATGTGTGGAAGGGCCGAGTTCGTTAATCAAACAGAAGAAGCAAGAATGGACGTGTCATGGTGGTAAGATAGCTCACGGTGCCTCTATAATCAATCATTTATTTTTTTGTTGACGATTGTTATCTCTTTTTCTGTGCTTCTAAGGAGGAGAGTATTATTGTGCAGAAGGTCCTTCATGAGTACGAGTTGGCTTCGAGACAAGTAGTCAATTTCCACGAGTCTCCTGTGTTTTTTAGCTGAACCATGGTGGAAGAAGATCGTAGTAAAATCTTTCTTGTTTTGGGGGCTAGGGAGATTTCAAACCAATGGTGTTATTTAGGGGTGCCTTCGCTGATTGGTTGAAGCAAACGTGATGTTTTAGGTTCCATTAAAGATATGGTGTGGCATAGACTTTAGGGTTGACACTCTAAGCTTCTCTACACTGCAAGTAAAGAAGTCTTGTTAAAGTCTATCCTTTAGGTGATTCCTTCTTTTGATATGAATGTGTTTTTGCTGATGATTGGTCTTTATCGGGAGATTGAGCAATTATTTAATTCTTTTTGGTGGTGTAATGGGGGTAGATGGATCAAATGGATGTATTGGGATAATTTGAGCATTCCTAAGTTGATGGGCAGAATGGGTTTTAAGAAGTTGAGGTTGTTCAAGTTGGCCATGCTTGGTAGACAGGGCTGTAAATTTATTACTGAACCAACTTCCTTTGTTACTAGGCTTTTCAAGGCTCACTGCTTTAAGGATTGTGATTTCCTTAACTCCATTTAGGGTAACAATCCTAGTTATGTCTGGAGTAGTATTTGGGAGGCTTGTTGTAGTCTTGAAAAGGGGTGTCAGAGGAAAGTGGCAGCAGTGATACTATTTGCATAAGCCTAGATTTATGGTTAAATGGGATAGTAGATGGATGGAGTTCTACTTCTCTTCTACATTATATTAATGAGGTCAATGTCTCCTCTTTTTTTCAGGTCGGGGCTCGTAGGTGGGATGAGGATGTAGTTGGAGACTTATTCTCCATCGAGGATCAAAATCTGTTACTAGAAGGAATAAAGATGAAAGGTTTTATAGGCAAGTACATGTGTCTGGGTGCACTTAAAAATGCTTTCAAGGTAGGTTGTAAGCCATTGATTTGCTTGAGTGGATGTTGGTTGAAGAGTACATATGGTGGACAACTTCTATCAGTAGTTGGAATTGATCCAAATGACTGTATTTTCCTCATCACATATGGAATGGTTGAAATAGAGAGTAAAGAGATATGGTATTGGTTTTTAGATCTTATTGTTGTTGATTTGGAGATAAATAACAACAACAATTATAATTTTATACCTGATAGGCAGAAGCAACTGTGCAGGTTCATTTGGGTATCGTGCTTGCTTTTTTTGGTTGCAATTTTGATGTTCTATTTTATAGGGATGATTGGAGCAATAGTGACATTATTTCCTGATACTGCTCATAGGTTATGTGTATGCCATATATACATAAATTTTAGGCAAAGGTTCAAAGAGAATGAGCTTAAAGACATTTTTTATGGAATGCTGCCAAGGATCCTTACGAGGCTCAATTAAGTAAGTAGATTGACAAAATTGAAGAAAGATCGACAGATGCTAGGGAATGGTAAGGGAAAGGCCCAGTCAACATTGGTAAAGGGCATTCTTCATTGTTACAACTCGGTGCAATATTTTGCTCAACAACATGTGTGAATATTTTAATAAGTATATTCTAGATGTAAGGGATAAAGAACTGATAACAATGTTTGAGCTAATTAAAATTAAAATGATAAAGAGGGTGAAATCAAAATGTGATTAGAGTAAGCAATACAAGTACAAATGGTGCCCAAAAATCTTGAAACGTTTAGATATTGCAAAACGGTTGGTATGGGCATATACATGTGTTTTCTCTATTTAGTAGTGAAATTGTGCAAGTGAGTGGTGGTGGAGAGTAGTTCATTATTGATTCAAGAGATAGATTGTGCTCGTGCAGAAGATGCTAGCTTAATGTAATCCCTTGTTGTCATATAATAGATGTTATTATAGAACAAAATGAACATCCTGAATACTACTTGGCTGACATATATAGTATTGATACTTATAAGAAGGTATGTAACTACGACATTAAGCCAATTAATGGCCATGAGCAATGTCCCATAGGAGAAGGTCATCCACCTGTTATACCTATATATTCGGTTAAAATAAAAAGAGGTCGAAAAAAGAGAGCAAGGAGAAGATTCGGGAGAGATTGAAGCATCTACATCTAAGGGAAAACTTAGCAGAAAAAGTAATGTGTATATGTCGTGAAGTAAGTGTAGAGGATAAAATCATAATAAAAGGAGATGTAAGTCATCAACATCATCACATGTTTGTTTTTACCTTTTGTTTGTAGTTGGTGTTACTGTTTATGTTCAAAATGATGCTTAAAGGTAATGGAAAATGTTCATATTGGTGCTTGCTATTTTTGTTCCTAGGGAAACACCCCACAACTTATTGTTGGACCAACAACTGTTAGATCGATGATAGATGTAAGTTTAATACCGATTTCACTTATCTTATCACTTATGTTGTGATTTGAATTCATTTCAACTAATTGGCAGGGTTGTAACCAAAGTATTGTACCTAGAGCTCCACCTAGCCAAAATACCATCCTTGTAGCTCAACCTACCCAAAGTAATGCCACTAGAGCTCAACTTAGCCAAAGTAATGTCACTTGAGCTCAACCTAGAGGAAGAGTTGCAAGAGGAAGGTGATCTACTAGAAGAGGAAGAATGACAACATCAAGGCCAAATCAGTATTTTGGACGTAAATTGAGCGCATGAAGGGTTCTGTTGCAACAGGAAGGGATCAACCATGGAGATGATTTCATTTAAGTTTCAGATGTGCATAAGCAATTTTTTGTATTTTGGATGTAAATTCAACCTTCGACATTTTGTGTGTACATTGTGGGATGCTTATAGGAATGTATAAAACAGTTTGTTAGGTACCATTGGGTTGATGCACTTCTTTTGGGTAGTACTGATGCATTTTTTTTGTTCATTTGTATGTGCAACGACACTTATTTGATGATGTGCAAAGTTTTGCAAGTTGTTTCTTTTTCCTTTTATGTTATAAGGTTCATTATGCAAAAGAATTTATGTATCAATCACATGTCATAATACTAGAAAACTAGTTATTTAGGTACCGATTATAAGTCATAAAACTGAAAACCATTTATTTAGCTACCAATTACAGATCATAATATAGGAACCCAGATTTTTTAAGTACCAATTACCAAAACAGTTTTTTAGGTACCAATTACATATTGGAAAGTAGATTTGTTAGGTACCAATTATAGCTCCCAATTATACAATAATTATTTACGTACCAATAATAGTTTTCAATTCCCAACCCAGATTAATTACAAATCCAGTTTTACAACTCTCAAATTTAATATATTCATTCCAATTTTAATTGACTTCCAAATTGAATGCATATTTCAGAAAAAGAGATTAAAACTCATTCCAATAACCTATAATACCCAGAATACATTAAAATTTGTTAAACCCAAATATAATAACTAGTATAGATGTATATAGACAAAAATTACAAAATCAAAGTTCCATCTATTCACGCATCCTTCAACTTCTTTTTTAATTTGTTTTTCTCCTTCAATGGTTATTCCTTTTTCCCTTTCCCTCCTTTGTAATCTTTCGATCCTGTCAAGCTTCCTTAAAAGACCAAGAATAACATATTTGCTCTAGGTTGTATACGGTGATCATACCAGACAATTTTTTTGCATAAATTCGGTTCCTACAATTGCAAAGTTCAAAAGCAACAAATACCCAAAAATTTCAAACCCTAATTTGGACAAAAAAAATGACGAAATTATAAAATAATCCTTACAAAAGTAAATTTACTTACCCCATAGTTCATGCAGTTGAATATCTCATATCAGAGTTTTGAATCACTCCATGAAGTTTTAAACGGAGCTTCTAATCCATAGGCGCATATGTACTTTATGAAATTGGATGGAGTCGAATGTGTGGAAGACATTGAGATTTCAGATAGATAAATAGAGAGCGAAAGAGATGAAAAGAGAGAGCGAAACAGATGAAAGAGAGCATAAGAGATGATTAGAGAGAGATAGAGCCTATATAATGAAAGAGAAGGGTAAAATGAGAATTCTGTAATTTAGATGGAGGGAAAAGAGAGAGGTAATCAGTGTAAGAGTGAGTCAATGGTTGAAAAGGCGGGTCAACAGCCACAATGGCTACTTGTGTAACAAAAATGTAAAATTGTGTGATTTTTATATTACTTTTTGAAATGTAGTAACCATATTGTGAAAATGAGCAAAATTCAGTGGCTATGGATGTAAGTTACCCATAATAAATATGAGTATTTGTATCAAACAACTCTAAATATTTTGTTTAAAAAAACAACTCTAAATATTAAGAGTTTATGATATAATGTCTAGGGTTTAGGATTTAGAATTTAGAATTTTTATGGTGTAAAAGCATAGTTTATTTGTTATATATAAAAAAACAATGATATATTGAGAATTAAGTTTGATAATATGATTTATTTGTAATTTTAATTTTTTTTAACATGTAGAACTCGTTTGGTTTTACCTGTTGTTTACCGTTACTATTTGTTGTTTGCTGTTGGAAAAAACAAGGATTTTTTTACTGTTGATTTTTCTTTCATATATAAAAGGCTTAATATCTTCCTAACCCCTCCAAGTTGTCCAAATACTGCAACTAACCCCCCGAACTTAGACTTGTGACAACTAACCCACTCAACTTGCTTATTTAGAACAAATAACCCCTCAAATAGGTTATTCCGGGAGTTTCACTATGCCAAAACCTCCTTCAGACGACGGTTAAAAACCGTCATCCCGCGAGATATAAATCTGTCACAGGGCTCGCTGCCATCTATTGCACATTCAGACGACGGTTAGGTTCTGTCATTTGAAGATACTATACATGACATCAGCCTAGTTTCGTACTGTCATATGAACATTATTACGATGCATCTTTTTATTTATTAACGTCACTTTTAATGTCATCACATGACATACTAATAATTAAAAATGTCAAGTCGCTATATGGGAAATTGGCATATTGATATTCGCGGTGACAGTTTTTATAATAATTTATGTCGTAGTAACTTGTATCAGATGGCATAGGTCTTAATCAATCATGTCAAGAGATTTGTTTTAGATCACAGATTCTTTTAATTTAATGTATTTTTATTGTTGTTTAGATGATTTTTTTTAAACGTAAATGTCACTCCTTGCCTTCTTCTTCGAATGATTCTGGAAATGAACAATAATTATCAAATGAACAAGAATTTCTGTATATCAATGATTTTAATTTTACTGGAAATGCTCATAATCTGTTTACATTTGAACTACACAAATAACTGAATGAATATAGGGTAAAAAAATATAAGCAATTAATGTACATCTCCAAATCTGTATATATAGTCAGAGGCGTGGTGGTGTTGATTGGAAAGTCAAATCCAACTTGAACTGAAGCATATCTAAGTCATTATCTCCTAGAATCCCCAAAGTCTTGGTATCTGCAAAACCAATTGATGATGCTCATTAATTACACACCGTATACAGATAGACCTAATTAATCTCCTTTTACCATTGCTCCATTCTGAGACCCTTCACTTACCCACCCACATTATAAATAGGAAGCGTTTACCAATTCTCAATAGTCACCCAGGGCAACTTAACACTATACTTACAGTTTGTTATTTCGAGCATGAATAGAAGGAACCTCTATCATAATGTTGAGTTTCAGATTGACCAACTCTGATATGAGGCACCTAGGTGGCTTGTCAATATACATGGTCCTGACCGGCAGCAATGGACTGCCGTGATGAATGGCCCTCCAAACACCCCTTATGAAGGAGGTGTATTCATAGTCCAAATGGACTTCCCTGTCGATTTTCCCTCCACACCTCTAGTTGTAAGAACATGCATAAACTTGTTAACACACATAAATCAGTTCATATCTTTGTAAATACACTCATGATATTACTATTGTTCGCATGTAATATTCAGGACCAAAATTTACCATCCTAATATCGGTGCCTTGGGGCATGTTTCTATGCCCCAGCTACTTGATCGCCCTGCCCATAGTATTGCCACGGTAAGATGTAAATCTATATATTTTTTACCCGTAAATTTATCTATTCATGTTTGGGGTCTAGTTTATCTACTCATGTTTGGGGTCTAATTTAATTTATCTATGCATTTTATAGCTGTTGTGGAATATTTATGGACTGCTGGTAGGGCCCTTCATTGAGGGGCCATTTCCTGGCCGAGAGCGAATTGCTGAACGATACATCGGCAATAGGGCAGGTTATGTAGCAACTGCTAGGAGATGGACTGAAGAGCATGCAATGGATATATGATGTGCAAATAGCAAGCAAGGGGGGCATTATGATGTGACGTGCGAATAGTGTACAAGGGGGGCGTGATGTGCGAATAGCAAGGAAATTTGGATGCTGGGCAACCATTGATTTAGATGGTGTGGACTACTGGATGGGCATAGAGCCAATCTTGAAGAACAGAATGATTACTGATTACAAATGTACTTGGTAATCAATCTGATCTTCAATGTTGGCTCCATGCCCCTCCAGTACTCCACTCCATCCATCCAACTCCAGTGTTTCTTTAGCATCAAAATCTCCTTTCTAATCACGCATCACGCCCCCCTTGTACGCTATTCGCACGTCACATCATAATGCCCCCTTGCACGCTATCCTTTTTTGATAGGCAATACAAAGTAGACAACTTATTCAAGTAGACATATATATGTATATTCAAGTGGATTATAACATGCTATAACAAAGTAGTCAACTTATTCGTTTATGTCTATTAAATTGAATCAGTTCTACTTCCTAACACATAACATGCTAAATTGATATGAAACATATGTCTATTCTTGAATCAGTTACTTCATAAACAGAATATAAAACAAGCCAACATATGTCTCATCAGCATAACTCATGTTAAAATAGAAAAGAATCAGGCAAGTTCAACAGTTTCATCTTTAAGAGTATGCATGATCAGCTACCTTCCTAAACATAATATCAAGTTCATAACTTATGTTGATAGCATTGAAAACCCATCAACATCCTGAATGGTTTCAATCAGATAACAAGCCAAGTGGAAGGTATATTGTAAACTTATCTCATCACCATCCTGAATGGTTTCATAACATTTTCAGCTTTAAGAGTATGCCTAACATGTTATAACAAATAGACAACTTATTCGTGCATATCTAAAACTTGTTCTCATAGAATCATAAAGCCACCACTATGTACCTGCCACTTGGATTGTACAGTTCATGATGAAGTTAGCATGGTGATGAAGTGTATGATACTGTCACCACAAGCTTAGTCATAAACTTGTGTTGTTAGAATCATACAACTTCATCACCATGTTAAACACTTTTCCATAAGCATAACAAGCCAAGTGACATGATACATAGTAATGGAGATTTAGGAGTATGCCTAACATGCTATAACAAGTAGACAACTTATTCAAGTGAACATGCTATAACAAGCATACAACTTATTCCTTACTTATCATCATAGGTCATGTTCAAATAAAAAAGAGAATGGTGATATCAATTAGCCTAAATTTACCTTTTAATACATGCTTCATACATGCTCAATGACCCTTTTACAATGTTCCTCTAATGCTTGATGCATGATTAATAAGCTACATGCCCAAATGAACAATCGTACACATACTCATACAGAACCTCAAATATAAAAATCAACAGAACATCATACATAAAAATGTTTCATACACATACACATACTCAATCACTTCTAGCAGTATAACTCATAGGTGTAAGAGTAGTGCCAATCACAATGAACATTCAAAGCTTTAGAGTATGCCTAATCAGCCACATGCTCAATGACCCTTTTGCAATGTTCCTCTAATACTTGATGCATGATTAATAAGCTACATGCCCAAATGAACAATCGTACACATACTCATACAGAACCTCAAACATAAACATCAACAGAACATCATACATAAACATGTTTCATACACATACATATACTCAATCACTTCTAGCAGTATAACTCATAGGTGTAAGAGTAGTGCCAATCTCAAAGAACATTCAAAGCTTTAGAGTATGCCTAATCAGACAGATGCTTAATAATCATTCATACATGAACTCTATGAGTCCTAGGTTCCAAAACAGTACATCAAACAATATATATACTAAATCAGGCTAGTTTCCTAAATTAATGAGTTCTAGGTTCCAAAACAGTACATCAAACATACACAAGCACTTCTAAAGGCATGACCAATCAGTTCAAACCAACTTAACATTAATATATATTCAGTAAGTTAAATAAATCTTCCCATATGCTAAAGTCATGAACCGATTGACAATCTCTTCAGTCAGCCTTCGCATGTAGCATTCTTACTATCCCTGCAAATATTATGTTCAAATAAAAAGATATCAGAACATCTTCAGCAACCGGCAATGTATTACCCTAGGTTAAAAAAGATAATGACCCAAGAATTTCATCGGTGAATCTAACAATGAATACAATAAAATCAGTATCTAAGCGAGAGATCTAACCCTTTAAATCATAGCTCTGAAAATCAATAGATCCAAACTTCCAGCTGCTAAAATCGACATACACAAAAGTAAATCGGATGAGGAAAAGAGAGAGTAAGGAACAATGCCAATCAATAGATACTTACCAGTACCGTGTTTATAGCTCACCCAGTGATTGCATGTTCAAATCAGCCATGACGATAGAGAGGGATGAAGCTCTTGCGTAACCTAAAATGGGGTTTGGGATTAGAGAGAGGGTTTATATATCAGCTGAAAATTTCAGTCAAACAAGAGCGCCTAAAATTTGGGGATTGACCGCGTAAGTGAAATTTTATTTGCTGCTTTTTTGTTTTCGGCAAACAATGACATTCATTTATTATAAGTGTCATCTGTTGAGTAAGTGAAATTTAACGAAAACGCGCGTTTTCTTTGGATGACAGGATTATGTAATCGTAATGTCATCTGAGAATCGAGCGCATTTTTTATTTCGCTTTCAGATGACATACAATTAAAATACTGTCACGAAAAATATTCAGACGACACGAAAAAAAATGTCTGTCATGTATGTTGTGTCATGTGAAAGGGAAAATGACATAATATTTTTTTCTCATTTAGGTAATGTATCAGTAGATTAGTTAGATGTAGCAACCGATATTTTGAATTTTTTTTTATTTCTCATGTAATATTATGTTAATTTTTTTTTGAATTTAGCGGTTATTTGTTGTAAATAAGCAACTTGCAGAGTTATTTGTTCCAAATGAACAAGTTGAGGAGGTTAGTTCTCACAAGTCTAAGTTTAAGGAGTCCGTTGCAGAATTGAAACAACTTGGAGGGACTGAGAAGATATTAAACCTGTATAAAATACAACCGTAATTCTCTAACTAAATATCTAAAACTCTCTTTTTTTTTTTTTTTTTTCATTTTATAAAAAAACACTCCACTAAAGTTTTACCTTCTACCCAGAGCATAATTCAATTAATTTTCAGGAAAATAGTAATTCTCCATATCGGATTCTATATATTGGTTGCTCATAAGTACATGTTATATATTTATGTATAGAATTATAGATCTATTCCTTTTCCTCTTTTAGTAGTTTTCGATTAACCTATATTTAACCCAAACAATTATTTCTTTTTGTTTTTTTACTTTTTATGTTCAATAATATTTCAAACAAAATTAAACTTAAAAAGTCCAAACCACATTCCTACAAAATCAAAATAAAAAGTAAAAAAAATTTTTTGTTTTTCTACAGACGAATTTCTCTATAAAATTACTCCATACAACTAGCTAGAGTTGAGATAACAATAAGACAAACAAAAACGCCAAGAGTGGCATTTCCGTAGTAAATTCAAAAGCAAGGGGCTATTCCCCAATCACTCATTACTTAAACCGCGAGCCTTTCTTCTTTCCTCTACATTCTCTGATTCACCCATTTTCAAACACTTTCACTTCAAAAAACACACACCAAGATTAAGAACAAGAATGAGGAGAAGAATTACATCAACCTCTGAACGAAGAAGAAGAACAAGAACAAGAACAAGAACGACAACACATGCAGCACGTGTCTGTAAAAAAGCTTCAAGAACCATAAGAAATGGTGGACGGCCGGCCTCCACCAAGAAGGTTTCAGACAAGCTTGAGGCACTAAAAAATCTGATTCCGGCCAACAATGGAGAGATTGTAAAAGCTGAGCAGTTATTTCAGGAAACTGCTGATTACATTGTCCGGTTGAGAACACAAGTGTTTATTTTGCAGAGATTGATTCACTTCTATGGATCTACACCTACTGAATCACCAGATAATATCAATGTTGTATTATAATATCTTGCTAGTTTGTATTACAAAAAACAAGGTATTTCTTCACATGTTCTTAGATGTTTTTACCTTTTTTTTTTTTATCATGAGAAAAAAGTTCAGGAAAATGAAAAAGAAAGTTTGGAATTATTTATATAATCTATATCTCCTCAACCCCCATTTTTTCTTCTCCAGATTTTCTTATGATGAGTTTTGTAGCTGAAAAGAGTGGAACTTTCATAAAATTATTTATCGATATCTTGAACTTGCTTAAAGCGATCTATTCGACTTTTTAAATTTAATTAAATGACATGTTATTGTATAATAGATACTAGTTTCAACTTATCAAAATCTCATTTTATTCTTCTATATAACTCTAGAAGTTAATCGTATCACTTTAAACGAGTTCAAAACGCTCTAATTGTATTTTTTTACCAAGTTAAATGTACTAAGGAAAGAAAGAAACAATTTCCAAGAATGTATTTAGATATTAATGTAGAGCCAAGTTTGTTGGGTATAGGTCTTATCTCATTGGATACTTAAGTTAGAAATTGTGACAATGAGAAGAAAGGTTCCAAATTCAAGTTGATGCCTTGGGATTTGAAAGTATATGAAATGGAAATTTTCCAAAGTTCAATAAATTAGTGTTGTATTAATGAATAGATAATTAGGTCTAAAAAAGGATAGGTGTAAGAGGAAAGAGGTGCAGGAGATGAGAATGTAGGAGGAGTATGGTATGGGGGTGATGACAGAAACTGGGTGCAATTTCTGAAAAAATGGGATAATATCTCAGTGAAAATGGCCAGCTTTGGCTTTGTCTCAATGGTGTGCCACACAACTGCCATACTGATAGTGACTACTTACTCTGCTTCTCAACATTGCCCATGTGCTAAAGCCTTTTTTTATGGCCTTTCCCTCTTTCCTTCTTTTTTGTTGCTTCCTCATTTCTAGACTTCTTAATTTGCTTCTATGGAAATTCTTGTAACAATTAGGTTCCGGAGTAAAAAGTCTGAATAAGAAGCGATCCTAAAGAGTGATGATGGATATGAATGAATTGTCCGCATAGTAAGGAAGAGTTATTGAGATATATTAGTAAAGTACGTTTCTAATACATGTAAACACGTTTTAAAGTCGCGAACCCAAAGTATTAAATTTGAACCAAAATAGACAATATCTACATGATATGATATTGGATTAGATTACAATATTAATTAATTTTACTGTTAGTTAAAGGAATTATCCAATGTGAATCATGTTAATTATAATTGTAAAGTGATAGATTGTGAAAAATATATGATCCGTGGGATCTCAAAGCTCTCAGCCGTCCGAGTGAATTCCTATAAATCAAGAGAGACATTGACTGCTCGATATAAGTACCATGATACTTAGGTCAGGATCATTCTTAAAAACAG
This sequence comes from Euphorbia lathyris, assembly GCF_963576675.1. Lineage (NCBI taxonomy): Eukaryota > Viridiplantae > Streptophyta > Magnoliopsida > Malpighiales > Euphorbiaceae > Euphorbia > Euphorbia lathyris. The sequence continues at coordinate 98,546,117 of NC_088910.1, forward strand.
TGAAAAAGTAATAAAAAGATAAAGTTCTAGTATGCCTGAATGATTCCCTTAAACCCTCTATTTATAGGTTGTTGTGACTTCTGTTAGGATTTTGAGGTGTCACATTCCTATTGTGATATCATGTTGTCCCAATATGAGACCTTTATGTGTATAACATTCTAATTGTTGCGTTCACACTAGCATTTTATATGTTAACATCATGCGAGCCTTTATATTTCAGCTATCAATCGATATCAACCCTTATATGAATCCCAGACTCTCGATCATGGGAAAGATTGGAAGGTTCTGTATTGACTATTAATGGCATGCTTGGGAATCCAATTTAGAATCCATTCGTGTTCGTTCGTGTGTCCATATCTGAATCTTATGTAAGCATCACTAGGACATCCAACCAGGATTTTTGCTGAACTAAATCTCAAAATGATAACTGCATGTTATCAGAAGTTCCCCCACCTTAAAGAGGGGTAAACAATATCTTTTATGACTTTAGCAGTTCCTCGATCCCAGTGCTCTATCTAATGAGACTAAGTATTTAATGAGATTGCTTCTTGGGCCTTGAGTTCTTTGACAAGTGTAGGTATAAATGCAAAGCGACTCAAAGGTCTATTCTTCATGACTGTTTCTGAATTTATCTCTGCTATAAATTAGAATCATACATTTTGCTTTCTCTTTTCACGCTCTCTCATTTTTCAATTGTACTTTCCTTTTTGCGATGTTTCCTTATTTCTTTAAAGTTCAGAGGTTTCCTTCTTTGAAGTTTCACATCTTTTCTTCCGTAAGCTTTATACATTCTTGCTTCATGTTTCAGTCCTTTTTCCTTTTTCATCTCAATCATTCTTCTGTTAATTTCGTTAGAGGATTTAAGATGAATCAAAATGAAAGAAACCTTGGTTCTCAAATTGATTCCACGGTTTGACTTAACTGAAATGTTCATTGAGCCTTAAGAATCCAATTATGTCGAAAATTCCAACACGGGGAACTATGTTAGCCTCGAAATGGGCAAGGATGGTCGCACTAGACTCCTTTGTTGGGGTTTAGTGTCCTATAGACAATTGTTCTAGGATACAAACTTAATGTAAATGAATTGTTCTTTATATCATTTGTTTTAATGAGATATATGTTTTATAACTATATAAAGGCAATCCCTTTTAAGCGCTAAATAAAGTCTAATAAAAGGAAATCCGTAAGTTTATTTAAAGTGATTATAAAGTGTTCATACAAGCATGAAGTGAGACAAAACTTTATAATAAACTAATAAACTTAAAACCACCCCAAGTCAAGTGATATGTTTATGATTGATATATCACTGTTGAGACTTGTATGTAACAATGTCTTCTGTCCGACAGAAAGCTGATCTCACAAGCTTCATATATGCAGATATCTGGACAGTTACATAGATCCGATGAAAAGTTGTTCATTAGGATTGGGAATCCGATTTGAGATAACAGGATGGGTAGATTCATCCTTGTCACCTGTTCATCTCATTGGTATTAATAGGTATAACTAATCCTCAGACTCAAAGGAATATTAATTGGTATTCTGGATTACGGAATATGATGCTTTGACTCTGGTGTAACACGATCCTTAACAGAGATGACTCTGGGGTGTGAACAGTAGACGTTGGGTATCACAGGAAGTGATTGCGGGATCGTTATATATTGGATTGAGCATTTATCACTCCCGATAAATGGGAGATACATCCATGGATCGCTTGTGGAAGACTCGACTCTAAATCCTTGCAAGGTGATAGCTTAAGACTTGAAATACAGATTTCACTTAACCTATCTATTTGAGTTGACTCGGCCTATACAAGTAAAACGAACGTCTCACTATATGTGACTTGACATCACCCATAGTCATAAGATTCAGTTCAAGGATGTAGTTGATAAAGGATCGAATTATACTGTAACTAATACGGAAAGGTTAACGACAGAATCAACATGTCTTCTTATAGCTCTGGGGGAATGATTACGGACTTGCTAATCACATACTCTGTACATCATTCCGTTATGCAAAGATTAAATATAATTCTTTGAAAATTAATTTAATAACGTTGCATACGACTAGAAGCAATAAGAACCTAATGGGTCACACATAAGACTTGGAACCTAAAAGAGAGATAAATGTTAATTAATTGATGGAAGCCCAATTGAGCCCAATAAGGCCCATAGAACAAGGTGGTCGAAATTCATGTAGCTAGATACATGAATAATTAATTTGATTTTGTTAAATCCTAATTAGATTAGGATTATGAATTAAATTAATTAAGAGATAAATAAGTTAGGAGTTTTAATTAGATTATAATACTCCTATTATTATCCAATAAGGTTATTATTATTATCCTTAATATATTAGATATATAGTGAGATAATAATTAGGAATTCTATTCCGAATTGAATTCCTATTCAGTAACCTAATTCTATCTAACTAGGGATTAGATACAAGAGATTATAAATACTCATTCCCCTTGAGATTTTCGAGATCTAACAAGCCATTCCCCTATTTGATATTTTCGAAATCCACATAGTGAGAGAGAGAGAAAATTCGACACCCCTAGTTCGAGGACGAGATTTCTCTACGGCTTCCTTCCGATCAATTGATTTCATCTATTTCTTTTATCCTTGATCTTGTGTTGATTAGTTAGAGGCAATCTACTTTGGTTGCTATTCAACGGTTGATTCTAAATTAATCTTCCCGTGTTTGATTCCGTGTTTGGGAACTCGGAGAAGAGTTGTGGGCATTTCATTAACAACGGTAGATTGATCATCAAAAGGTAATTCTTCTTATCCCTCTTTATATGAAATAACGGTTAACGGATCTTGTGGTTTATGGAAATAGGTTAAATTTTTTATATTTCCGCTGCTTTACCTTAGCCTAATTTCCAACAGTGGTATCAGAGACATCGTTAAATCCGTTATTTCATATATGAAAATTTAGAAGTTTTCAATAGGATTGAATAAATATTTATAGTTAGGATTAATTAACAAATTGTTTTGATTAATTAATTTTAAAGATAAATAAGTTTTAATTAATTGTTAATTAAAATAGATTGTGCGTATGTTCCTAATTATTTTGGTTGATAATCATCATAACAAAATCTATTAGTTTTATAGTTAGATTGATAAAATCAGTTTTATTAATTCTAAAGATAAAACGAATATCTATAGTAGTTTTTCCTATTTTCTGAAAATCGTTTTAAAACCGTTTTAGAACTGATATATATATATATATATATATTTAAAATTGTTTTATATATATAAAAAAAATACGACATCAGCCCGAGTCGCGCCTCGCGACGCGACTGGCCGCTGTCGCGCGGCGCCTGGGTGTCGCTGCCGCAAGGCAGCGGCGTTCCAGCCGCCCTAGGGCTGCTGCCAATCGGCAGCAGCCCACTCTCGGGCCCGGCCCGAGACCCACTTGATTTTAAATTGTTTAAAATCGTTTTTTTTATATATTTAAATATATATGTTTCAGAAATTGATAGTTTTCTGTTTTGATTATCGAATGAAAATTTGTTTAAAAGTTTGTTTTACCAATTTGTAAATCAAAATGTTAAATGAATTAAAATCAAAATAATTGGGACGTGCATAATTAAAGTTTTGTATAGTTATATTAATCTAAAGATTAATATTAAAGATACGAAGTAAAATTGGATGAAAGTTAATTGATAAGTTAATGTGATTAACATAAATATTACATAAGATAGTTATGTAATCAACCAATTAAATTTATTTAATTGAGTCTATGCATGTTTGGAGTTATGGACATATTTAGACCCTCTTTTAGTCTTTTGGTATTGTTGAAATAGGGCATGCGAGTCATACCTTTCTACTATCTATTGTAATTTCTCCTCTCATCTAATTCCCTTCAATTCAATTGTAGTTTTCTTTAGTAGTATAGAAATTAATATGTAATTTCAAGGCGCCATGGAGAAGACGGAGGACCTAAAGAGAAATATGTAATAGTTAGTATTTCCTTAGGTTTTGCCATTTTATTCCGTCTCTGGCTCGACGGAATAATTTAGATGATATGTCCATAACGCTAATGTATGTGAATGTATGTGTCTGATGTATGCTAAAGCAAATCAAGACTAAGTTAGATTATGAGACCTAAAATAAAATCCCTCATTAAAAAGTTAAGTAAATAAACAAGTTATTAAAATCGGTTGCCCCTCCCTAATATTATAATTCACCCGATAGTGCTGAGGGCCTTTGGGTTGTTGAGCAAACTCAAGCTCGGGGTCCTTTCGGTAACACCTGAATTATCGAAAATTACTTTTCATGAATATGGGGTAATACTTAAATTATATTATGATAATTGGATGAGCAAACTCATGTTGTCATAAACTAATGAGCAAGATGGTTGGGATTAATGTGAATAGCATATTAGTTACTAATGTGGTTAGTAACCCAATAACCTAGGAATCACATTAAAGATGTGATTGATTACATGAATCTACCTAACGAATGAGACTAGCTTGTTGAGCAAACTCAAGGCGAAATCTCAGGAGTTAGGATCCTAGCTCACTAAAGGATTTGTGAAATTCTTCGAATTAATATGGAGGGCTATTAATTTGGCAAAATAGTGGGAGCAATCTAAAATAAACTAAAAGGCCTATAATTTTAGATTGATATACTTTAAGCAAATGAATGACATACGTTTACTCTTTCTCACTCTCAGGTTTAATTAAACACACTCTTAAAATCATGACTAAAACCAATCTGCAAAACATTCTTACCGATAACAAATTGAATGGTTCAAACTTCACCGACTGGTTTCGTAACCTCAAAATTGTTTTGAAGTTCGATAAGATAGGGTATGTACTTGATACAACGATACCCCCCTATCCCTGCTGATGATGCTCCCATTGAGGAAATTGATGCTTACCAGAAGCACAAGGCTGGTGATGATCATGCCGGATGCATCATACTTGCATCGATGACACCGGAATTACAAAGGCAACATGAGGAAATGGATGCCTATTCCATCATCATGCACCTTAAATAGCTGTTTGGGAAACAGACTAGGTGCGAACGCCACGAGATATCCAAGTTGCTATATCGTTGTAGGATGCAAGAGGGCACATCTGTCATGACACATTGTGTCAAGATGATTGGCTATATTACCGAACTTTCAAGTATTGGATTCGCGATGGATAACGAATTAAGCATAGACTTAATTCTTCAATCCCTCCCAGAGAGTTATTCACAGTTCATTATGAACTATCAGATGAATGACTTGCAAACCTCTCTTGAAGAGCTTGCAAATATGCTCAAGTCAGTTGAGCCCAATATGAGAAAGGACAAGGCAATACCAGCTCTTGTCATTGAGGGATCAAAGAAGAGGAAAGGGAATTATCCAAATCCTAAATATCCTAAGAAAGGTAAGAAAGCCGTGCCCAACAAAGCTAAGGGAAAGGAAGTGAAGAAGCCCAAAGGAGAGTGCCACTTCTGTTGGTAAAGACGGGCATTGGAAGAGGAACTGCAAGGAGTACCTAGCCTCCCTCAAGAAGGGAAATGGCGGTGCTTCAACATCTGGTATGTTTTATATTGAAATAAATACAGTTTCACAATCTGAATCTTGGGTCCTTGATACCGGATGTGGATCTCATATTTGTACAAATATGCAGGAGCTAAAACAGACTAAGGAACTAAAGAAAGAAAGCATAAACTTGCGAGTAGGAAATGGAGCAAGAGTTGCCGCCCTCGCAATTGGAGATTATGTTTTAAATTTGCCCTCAGGGCTTGTAATAGAATTAAGGAACTGTTTGTACGTTCCGCAAATGTCTTGAAACATTATTTCTATTAGCCGTCTTGTTGACGACGGTTTTCATATTTCAATAAAAGACAAGAGTTGCAATTTTTATAAAGATTCGATCTTTTATTTTTCAGGAATATCACAAAATGGGATTTATGTCTTAGATGTCAAAATTCCTGTTTTTGCAATTGATACCAAAAGACATAAGCTAGATAATTCAACTTACTTGTGGCATTGTCGTTTAGGCCATATAAACAAGAGACGCATGCTAAAGCTACATTCAGATGGGCTTATAGATCCAATCGATCCCGAATCATTGGAAACATGCGAATCATATTTAAAAGGTAAAATGACAAAGACACCCTTTAGCAATAAAGGTGAGCGTGTATCAGACACTCTAGGACTCATTCATTCAGATGTATGCGGTCCTATGTCAGTCCAAGCAAGAGGAGGATTTAGATTCTTCATAAGCTTTATAGATGACCATACCCGATATGGTTACGTCTACTTGATGAAGCACAAATCAGAAGCTTTTGAGAAATTCAAATGCTTCAAGAATGAAATAGAAAATCAATTAGGAAAGAAAATAAAGACGCTTCGATCTGATCGAGGTGGCGAATATCTTTCAGATGATTTTCTGAATTATCTAACTGAATGTGGGATATGCTCACAATGGACACCTCCCTATACATCACAACACAATGGTGTATCCGAGAGGAGAAACCGTACCCTACTAGATATGGTACGATCCATGATGAGCATGGCCTTACTTCCAAAGCCGTTCTGGGGCTATGCCTTAGAAACTGCCCTCTTCACCCTAAATCGAGTACCAACTAAATCCGCTAGTTCCACACCATATGAATTGTTCGTTGGTAGGAAACCCGTGTTCTCATTCATGAGAGTATGGGGTTGTTCAGCATTTGTCAAGCGCATTGCGTCCGATAAACTAGATTCGAAATCTGATAAATGTTTCTTCATTGGATACCCTAAGGAAACTGTGGGATATTACTTCTATCATCTAGATGATCAGAAAGTGATAGTATCCAAACATGCAACCTTCTTAGAGAAAGAGTTTCTCGAAGAAACACAAAAGGGAAGCATGATTGACGAAGTTCAAGAAGAAGAAACACCGACTGAAACAACAGAGGCGGTTGAGGTACCCGAAGGAGTCCCATTAGATGAGACTCCAGTGCCACCTATTCGTAGATCATAAAAAGTTCGTGAACTCCCAGTTAGATATGGTTTTCTAGTGGGAGATGATAATGAGGTTCCCGTGTTAGACGACGAACCCGAAAACTACGAAGAGGCTCTTACTAGTCCAGATTCTAAAGCATGGCTTGAGGCCATGGATTCTGAAATGGATTCCATGTATACTAACCAAGTGTGGACTTTGGTTGATCCACCCGAAGGGATAATACCCATTGGGTGCAGGTGGATCTTCAAAAGGAAGACAGACATGGATGGAAAGGTTAGCACCTACAAAGCTAGGTTAGTAGCGAAAGGATATCGCCAGAAGCAAGGAATTGATTATGACGAAACTTTCTCTCCTGTGGCTATGTCCAAATCAATCAGAATCATGCTTGCAATTGCCGCTCATTTCGATTATGAGATTTGGCAAATGGATGTGAAAACAGCTTTCCTAAACGGAAACCTGCTTGAGGATGTATATATGATGTAGCCTGAAGGTTTCATATCGAAGGATGCAAATAAAGTTTGCAAACTTCGGAGATCCATTTATGGACTCAAGCAAGCATCAAGAAGCTGGAATAAGCGTTTTGACGAAACCATAAAACAATTTGGTTTCAAACAAAATTGCGAAGAAGCTTGCATTTACAAGAAAGCAAGTGGGAGCTCTATAGCATTTCTCATACTATATGTGGACGATATATTATTAATGGGAAACGACATTGCTCTACTACAGTCGGTAAAACTATGGTTATCTGGTAACTTCTTAATGAAAGACCTTGGTGAAGCAGCTTATATACTTGGTATAAAGATCTACAGAGATAGATCGAGAAGACTGCTTGGTCTTTCACAGGCTACATACATTGAAAAGGTGCTAAATTGGTTTAGCATGCTTGAATCGAAACGAGGTAACTTACCCATGCTACATGGAGTAAAGTTAAACAATCATCAATGTCCTAAAACCGATGATGACAAAAGACGCATGGCTATAGTCCCGTACGCCAGCGCAATCGGTTCGATTATGTATGCTATGCTATGCACTAGACCTGACGTAGCGTTCGCGTTATCCGTAACGAGTCGTTACCAAGGGAATCCGGGAGACGAGCATTGGATTATCGTCAAGAACATTCTTAAGTACTTGAGAAGAACTAAAGATATGTTCCTAGTGTACGGAGAAGGTGATCTGAAAATAGAAGGATTTTCAGACGCAAGTCATCTCACAGATGAGAATGATTTTAAATCCCAATCAGGATACCGGTTTATCTTGAATGGGGGCGCGGTCAGTTGGAAGAGTTCCAAGCAGGGAAGCGTAGCTTTCTCTACGACCGAGTCAGAGTATATCGCAGCTGCGGAAGCAGCAAAGGAAGCGGTTTAGATTAGAAAGTTCATTACAGAACTTGGTGTGGTGCCTGACATTGTAAATCCCATTACACTGTATTGTGATAACAATGGAGCCATTGCGCAAGCAAAGGAACCACGGTCTCATAATGCGTCCAAGCATTACCTTAAGCGATACCACATCATTAGAGAGTTTGTGGCTAGAGGAGATGTGAGAATAGAAAGAGTACCTACAGAGGACAACGTTGCAGATCCGTTGACAAAGCCTTTAACCCAGAAAGTACATGATCGTCATTTAACTTCTAGTGGGATAAGTTTTAGAAAGAATTGGCTTTAGTTCAAGTGGGAGTATGTTGGGGTTTAGTGTCCTATAGACAATTGTTCTAGGATACAAACTTAATGTAAATGAATTGTTCTTTATATCATTTGTTTTAATGAGATATATGTTTTATAACTATATAAAGGCAATCCCTTTTAAGCGCTAAATAAAGTCTAATAAAAGGAAATCCGTAAGTTTATTTAAAGTGATTATAAAGTGTTCATACAAGCATGAAGTGAGACAAAACTTTATAATAAACTAATAAACTTAAAACCACCCCAAGTCAAGTGATATGTTTAGGATTGATATATCACTGTTGAGACTTGTATGTAACAATGTCTTCTGTCCGACAGAAAGCTGATCTCACAAGCTTCATATATGCAGATATCTGGACAGTTACATAGATCCGATGAAAAGTTGTTCATTAGGATTGGGGATCCGATTTGAGATAACAGGATGGGTAGATTCATCCTTGTCACCTGTTCATCTCATTGGTATTAATATGTATAACTAATCCTCAGACTCAAAGGAATATTAATTGGTATTCTGGATTACGGAATGTGACGCTTAGACTCTGGTGTAACACGATCCTTAACAGAGATGACTCTGGGGTGTGAACAGTAGACGTTGGGTATCACAAGAAGTGATTGCGGGATCGTTATATATTGGATTGAGCATTTATCACTCCCGATAAATGGGAGATACATCCATGGATCGCTTGTGGAAGACTCGACTCTAAATCCTTGCAAGGTGATAGCTTAAGACTTGAAATACATATTTCACTTAACCTATCTATTTGAGTTGACTCGGCCTGTACAAGTAAAACGAACGTCTCGCTATATGTGACTTGACATCACCCATAGTCATAAGATTCAGTTCAAGGATGTAGTTGATAAAGGATCGAATTATACTGTAACTAATACGGAAAGGTTAACGACAGAATCAACCTGTCTTCTTATAGCTCTGGGGGAATGATTACGGACTTGCTAATCACATACTCTGTACATCATTCCGTTATGCAAAGATTAAATATAATTCTTTGAAAATTAATTTAATAACGTTGCATACGACTAGAAGCAATAAGAACCTAATGGGTCACACATAAGACTTGGAACCTAAAAGAGAGATAGATGTTAATTAATTGATGGAAGCCCAATTGAGCCCAATAAGGCCCATAGACCAAGGTGGTCGAAATTCATGTAGCTAGATACATGAATAATTAATTTGATTTTGTTAAATCCTAATTAGATTAGGATTATGAATTAAATTAATTAAGAGATAAATAAGTTAGGAGTTTTAATTAGATTATAATACTCCTATTATTATCCAATAAGGTTATTATTATTATCTTTAATATATTAGATATATAGTGAGATAATAATTAGGAATTCCATTCCGATTTGAATTCCTATTCAGTAACCTAATTCTATCTAACTAGGGATTAGATACAAGAGATTATAAATACCCCTTCCCCTTGAGATTTTCGAGATCTAACAAGCCATTCCCCTATTTGATATTTTCAAATCCACATAGTGAGAGAGAGAGAAAATTCGACACCCCTAGTTCGAGGACGAGATTTCTCTACGGCTTCCTTCCGATCAATTGATTTCATCTATTTCTTTTATCCTTGATCTTGTGTTGATTAGTTAGAGGCAATCTACTTTGGTTGCTATTCAACGGTTGATTCTAAATTAATCTTCCCGTGTTTGATTCCGTGTTTGGGAACTCGGAGAAGAGTTGTGGGCACTTCATTAACAACGGTAGATTGATCATCAAAAGGTAATTCTTCTTATCCCTCTTTATATGAAATAACGGTTAACGGATCTTGTGGTTTATGGAAATAGGTTAAAATTTTTATATTTCCGCTGCTTTACCTTAGCCTAATTTCCAACATCCTTAAGGTCATAGGTCTGCTTATGCCTTAGTCATCTGTACCAAACATGTCTTCTTTCCTTGGTTTGACTTCCTTATCGCCTTTGGAGATTTTTTTTTTTTTGCAAATGCTTGAGTGCATTGTCAAAGGGTGATGGTGTTAGGGTTTGTGGGATTTGAGCCTTAACTAGGTTCTATATCTCTAATCCTTGTACCAAGCAACCTTTATATGTATTTTCATTTGTGGGAAGCTCCCACTTTCCCTTGCCCTCAAGCGTTGCAATATGTACTTGCTTTTTTCCCAACGGGAAAACAAATTCAAAACTTCTCACTTGCCTATGACATGCAGGGAAATAATGGAACATCAAACTCACCAAGGCAATTACACATGCATGATTTCACCAATCTAACTAAGACCCTTCATTATTTACCAAACATACTACACAACATTTTACTATCCTCATTGTCTATGATGATGTCATAGTTGATGTCACTGACATCACACAAATCATTCACATTAAACATTATCTTCATCGGTTACTCAACATCAAAGATCTACGACCCTTTCACTGCTTTTTTGGTTTTGAATTTGCAGAACATCTAGAGGCATTCACATGTCTAAACACAAACACATTTTGGAACTAGTAAATGATCAACACATTCTAGGGTGCAAGGTAGTGTCAACACCGGCAATTCCCAATTTTACATCTACCCATAATCCCACATCTTTACATGAGGCTGATTGGGAAATTACTTTACCTCACCCCTACCAAACCAGATTGACCTACGTAGTTAATACACTCTTTCAAAACTTCTTGTAGATACTGGAGTCGGAGGACCTATGATGAAAATCTTGGAATAATGATCAAAATTAGTCAATCTAAACCAAGTCTGATACACGGTCAGAAAATCGAAAAATAAAAATAATGATAAGAAATAAAAAAGATGGGCAAACTGAGGTTATCAGAATTAATTAAGTATCTGATTAGTTGATTAATTAAATCAATTTTTTTAGATTAATTGATCAAATGATTAATTAATTAATCTAAAAAGAATCTCTATTTAATTAATCAACTAATCAGTTAATTAATTAATTCCGATAACCTCAGTTTGCCCATCATTTTTATTTCTTATCATTATGTTTTATTTTTCGATTTTCTGACTGTGTATCAGACTTGGTTTAGATCGATTTACTAATTTTGATCGTTGTTCAGAGATTTTCATCATAGGTCATCCGACTCCGGTGTCTACACCTCTCCCTAACCCAGAACTAATGATCTTCATCAAGCACACAAAATGTTTCTCCACATGAAAAGCACACTAGGATTCAGTCTTTATTTTCATGCAATAAACAAACTTCAACTTCATGCCATTTCAGACTCTAACTGGACCTTGTGCCTTGAATACAAAAGATATATCACTTGTTATACTATCTTCTTAGGCACTTTAATAATATCTTAGTGATCCAAATGAAGTAGAGCACGTGTACTCGTTCATCATCTGAGGTAGAATACAGATACATGACTTCTACCTCATGTGAACTCCATTAGCGTATAAACCTTTTAAAAGATCTCACCTTACAACAACTAGCCCATGATATGCTTTTCTACGAACACATATGCCCTTCATACTACATAGAATCCCGTCTTCCATAAGAGGACCAAACATATTGATATCAATTGTCACGTAATCCGTGAACATGTTCAATCAGTCAGGTTTGATTCCTTTAATGTCTATACTTTCAACACTTCAACTCGCCAATCCATTCACAAATGTCTAACAATCTACTCAACTTCGCCATTGTTTCCAAACTTGGCATTTTCAACCCTTCGTGACCAAGTTTGAGAGGATAATAAAATAGACTGATAATGAAATCAAATCAACTGAAACCATTTGAATTCAATTGGTTAGTTCAAACACTCTCATTCTTGAATTTTCCATTTTAAAAGTACTTCACTTTTATTTATTTTACAATAGTCAACAAACCTAACTCTGTACTATTAATTAATTTTTGGTATAAAGGTTAAAATTGCCGCTAAGTTTATTAACAAAAATTAATTTTTTTTATTATGCTACAATAATAGTCCAATTTTTTTCCAGGATAGGAAGTTTAACTGAATTTTACCCTTTAGTAGAAAATCTAATTAATTTTAATTTTCTTTTAGTAAATGAATACGAGAATTATGACAAAATCTCCAGAAAACAGTAAAATTGAGCTAAAATGTCTACCATAAAAGTAAAATCAAATTGTTATGCAAGTTGAGGGTAGCATTGGGCTTTGGTAAAAGATTTTCACTTTTTTTTTTTTTTTTTTTTTTTAAAAATCAATTTCTTTTTTCGTTTTTCAAATTTACAGAATCCTTTTGACAATGTCTCATATAATTAGGGTTCTTGGTCCAAGCCCAAATTTGAGAATGTCTTGGGACAACAGGAGAGTTCAAGAATTGGGCTTTTTTCAAAAACAAGAAGGCTACCAAATACAACATCAAATTATACACACACAAGAATATGATCAAGTCGTTGGGAATTTGATATTCATAATGCAGCTAACTATTCATTTAATAATCTCTAATTTTTATTATAAAAAAATATTTCTAGTTGTTTGCAATATATAATGCATAGAATTAAAAAATCAAGCAAAAAGGAAAATGGCCTGCACCAGGCAATCAATCCAATTGAAAATGGCTGTTTTGCACCAGGAATATAAAAAAGTTAAAAGGTTTTTATTTTAGGGAAATAATTTAAAAATATTGTTGATTTCTTTTTATTTTCTTCTTTTATTTGATACTTATTTGATCTGTTTTAATTTTGGCTTTTTTATTCTAATGTATTTTGATTTTGATTGCTCCATTTCTTGTTGAGATGGTAAACCACTTTATTTATTTCTTTATTGATATCAACTTTGTTTTTTAGTATGAGTTTTATTATATTAATTAGAATTTAGGATTTGTTGTAATGAAAACTATGATTTCGTCTAATATATCTCCTCTTATATTAAAAAAAACTATGTCATATGAACTTAGCATATCTTTAACCTCATTAATCGATGAAGTATGCTAACATCAAATCTTATATCAATTCTCCAACATTATTCTGTTTTTATTCATGTGTAGCTCGATTAAGTTTGAAGTCTTATCTCATATATAATTGCTGTTATTAAACTTCAACCCCACTTCCCAAACATCACAAATTTAAATCCCATTCAAAAATAATCTGATAAAAATTAAAAAAAATATTCAACTGCAACCAACAACAACAACCTATTAACCTCTTATGATTAAATCACCATTCAACCACTCAACGAAATCACTCAAAATCTTATTAGAATGACCATTTTCTCCAACACTCTTCAAGGCCATTCCTTTAACTTCTTTAGCCCTCACTTTAATTTTCTCATCACTCAAAACCTCCTCCACCTTCTTCTTGATTTCATCTCTATTAATGGTCCCAAATTCATCACGCTCAAAATCCAATCCCACCTTCCACAAATCACAAATATAGCTCGCATTAACCGGCTGATCAGCAAAGTATGGCCAGCACAAAAAAGGCACCCCATTAGCCACACCTTCCAAAGTAGAATTCCAACCACAATGGCTCAAAAAGCACCCCACAGAAGGGTGACTCAGAACCTTCTGCTGAGGCGCCCATTCCACAATTTTTCCTTGATTTCCAACTCTCTCTTCAAATCCTTGAGGATACACATTTGTCTCTTTGGTAATCCCTGATCTTACAACCCATAAAAACGGCCTACCAGTGAGTTCGAGCCCGAGTGCTAATTCTTGGAATTGAGTTTTGTCAAAAATAGCGAGGCTTCCAAATGCTATATATATGACTGAATTTTGTGGTTGTTGATCTAGCCATTTTAAACAATTTGTGTCTTCCTGCCAGAAGCTACCTGTTGAGTTTCCTTGCCGAGTGCTTGCTAGAAGTGGACCTATTGGTAGAATCTTTGGGGATAATGTGAATGCTCCTGGTTCAAGAGCATATGCTGAATTGGAAATTATCCAGTCTGCTAATTTCACTGCCTCGTTTCTCTTTAGTATTATGTCAATCATATGTTTTTGTGCGGTTGCATCCAATTTCCAATCGAAAATTGATGTGCTTAGTGCAGGCATTCCTGGACCCAACTCAATCATCTGGTTCTTCAACAGAGTTCCTTAACATAATGAAAAAGAAAAAAGAAAAATTTAGCAACTGAACATGTTCATTGACTGATAACAGTCAGCAATAATCTGATGACAAGTGGACTGCGGAAACAAGTCTCATCATGTGCGCTGAGTTCTTATACTAGTGATCAAGTCTTTCATATCACATGACTCTCCATTAATATTTGGACATTTGTACTATGACCCACTTAAAAAATATAAAGGTGTAAATGTGTGGATTTACATGTGTTAAATCTAATAATGTGTCGTATACTCAACCAAGTAACCTGAAGTGATGCACGGTCAAATCTAATAATTGTGGTGAGTATATTTCCATAAAAATTGAGATTATTTCAAGGTTTTCTAACATTCATTTAACCTCGTTTAACCCCATCTCTATTTAAACTCTTTTTTAAAAAAGGTTAGCTAAATAACATTCCTTTAATTAACTTCATCTAACCCCAAAACAAGCAAATCCTAAATTACTGGTCACTAGACGTGTAATCTCCCAGGAATTTACTAACTTAATATTGGAATATATTTGCAGGTCACTATCAAAAGATGGACACTGTCTAAAAGGATATTACCAAAATACCTTTTTATTGACATAATTGATTACTTTAATTAAAAAATTTATCCTATATGATAGTAGAGAGAGAGAGAGAGGGTCTGTCGTATTGATAGAGATGGTTTTTTACCTCATCAGGTATTTATTATATTATTTGTTGCACGGAATATATGAAATAGATTATGAAGTATTAGAACTATGATTCATACCGAATATTCAGATCCCGTGTTGGACTCCAAAAAATTTCAAAGAGTTAGAAGGTATAAAAGGATAAACCTTTCTTTGGATTTTTACTGATTCTATTTATTGATTTAGTATTACAGTTATCGGGGGATAACTAATTTAACATCGACATATAAAATAGTACGATCTAAAACTTAATATTTACTAGACGTGACGGGCACAGACGTTCAAAAGTTGGGTTGCAAATTTATAGCATATCCCTCTAATTAGTTGCAGTAGAAAACATAAAACTGTAATGAAAGTTGTTAGTTCTTACCATTGATATCAATGATTCCCTCCTGAATTAGTTTGTCCATGTTGAATAACAAAGAGTGCATAGCAGCAGATCCAGAACAAAAGATAACTCCAGGGATTTTCATCCTCTCAGCAACTTCAAGAGTCCATCCAAGAGCCTCATCAACAATGAAACAAGTAATCTTTTCATCTTCTGATGCATTCATCTTCCGAATAAGCTCCTCCAGCTTTCCTGGAACAAAACTGAAAAATGATTCTACAAACTTGCTCAGATCATTCCTATCTTCCCATGGTTCCAATCCATCCGGAATCGAAACCAGATTAATATGATCCTCAATAAAATCCTTCTGAATCAATGCTTTTAAGACCCTCTTGTGATTATATTCAGTGTTGACAAATGTGATTTTGAAACCATGTTTAACCAAGGATTGAGATAGCTCCATCATTGGAATAACATGTCCTTGTGCTGGATAAGCCATCACTAAGATATGACCACGTCTCTCCATACTCTTTTTTGTACAGTTTTTGCAGTATTAAAGATGTGTTTCTGAAAAATCATCAAAACCTCCAGATTTATACTCTAATATAATTATGTTTAATCATATGTATAGTCGAGCATTAAATATTTGACTGAAAGTTGAAATTGACAGCCAATCGAAAGACACGAGGGGAAATGGGAAAGAAATTAATTTTTTATTTGTTTAAATAATACTCATACGCATTCAATAATTTTATATATTAGTTATATCTACTACCAGATCTCCTTCAACTATAGTATCTTTCAATAACCTCTTCAATTTTTATAACATTTTAACTGATAGTATTATTTTATTGGTTGGATCTAGACTCTTCCAACAATATTGTCTTCAATATTTATAAAAAATACTCGAAAAAGGTTAGTATGCGTGTAAACAAAGGTCTAACTCACTCCAAAAGCTACCTCAAAGGGTGAAGATTGTCTCGCATATTTAAAGAGTCATATAGCTTCCTCGTTTAGCAATGTAGGATGTCTAACACGCCCCGCTAATATCAGCAGGAGCCCCAACATTGAACCATGACTCTGATATCATGTAAACAAAGGCCTTATTCACCCCAAAAGCTACCTCAAAGGGGGATTGCCTCGCATATTTAAGGAGCCATATAGCTTTCTCATTTAGCAATGTGGGATGTCTAACAATGCGAGTGGATCTTTTACCTTTGTGTGTGTCAATTATTTTAATAAATAGTGTGATATTGCTTGAATGAATACATAAATAGAGTGGTGTGGTATTTTATAACATCTCTTCTGGTGTAAAAAATGACTATTTTACAATTTTAAAAAATTAAAAAATAGTATACAACCATTTGAATGATGGGTTTTGAAGGTTTCTAATTGTAAACAATGTTCATGTATGAAAAGTGTTTTAGTGACATCATTAAATCTAAAAAGACTAATAATGGGGTAATAATTAAAAATGAAAACCACATTGGCAAAAATGAAACCAATATACAGCGGTTTTCAAATTATTATTATTTTTTTTTTTTGAAAAAAAGTTATTTTTTTGAACCTCAAATATTTATTTCATACTAAAATAGGATTAGCATCCTCAACAATAACGTTTAACAGCCATTTCGGCACTACAGTAGATAAAAAATCGCTAGCATTGGAATAGGTCTGCCTAGCTACCAAATGTGCAGTCCTATTCGCTAAACGAGGGACAAAAGCTAAAGTAAAAGTGAGTCTGGATCTAAGAATGACTCGACAATCATGAATTAGCGAACCAAACTCAGAAATATCTTTTTTGCATGAATGAACTGCATCAACAACTAACTTGGCATCTGATTCAAACTCAACGTGCGTATAATGCATAGCAGCAAGCCAAATCAAACTCGTGCGCAAGGCTAATGCCTCAATCACCCTTGGCTCTCTAATACCTGGAATAAAGCTGCTGCTACAGAATAAAAACACACTTGAAGCGTCCCTGATTACCGCCCCCATACCACACGACCCTTCCTCTTTGAAAATTGATCCGTCGATGTTGCACTTTACTGAACCGGCAGTTGGCGGGTTCCATTTTGGAGATGTTGAAACTCGTCGGCTTTGGCTCTGCGGGCCTGCTGCAGATGACGATGCAGACCCTTCGTGCACGCCGTCCTGCTGCTGAAGTCGGGTGCGCACAGCTGATGTTGGCCTAACCGACGAGCCTTGTTGATAGGCCTTCCAGTCCCGAAGCTCGTCAATCCCTAGGCGCCAGCTAACGTCCACCGGCCACCATTCCATATGCCAAAGAACTCTATTCCGGTGGTCCCAGATCGTCTTCAATGCACAGCAAGTCCGAGCTATGCTCTCATGATTCGATCCGCATAATGTCTGTAATAGCCATTCTGCAAAGTTCAAACCGTCAGTTTGTGGAACTGGAATCCCAGCTATTCGCCAAAGATCACCTGCAAAGCGACATTCAACAAATAAATGGTTATCTGTCTCATCCTGATCAACACACTGGATGAAAATTTGATACTTTGAAGATATAATTTGATACTTTGAAGATATAATTTTTGAATTGAACTTTTAACCCAAAAAAGAAAAAAACATGTCATTGTATTAATAGTCTATGCCAATTTAGAGCAATGTGAAATACGAATGGCACAAATTTGCACATAATACTAAAGCGTTGACCCTTTTTCTCATAAATTTATGCATTATATTATAATCACAACATCCGAACTCATTTAAAGTTATTAATATCAATAATGAAAACGTACCTAAATCAATAATGTAATGGATTGAATGTAATCGAAAGCGTTTCGGGTTTATTGGCTTTCTAGGATAAGAAACGACTTGAATCTCTATGCTCGATAAAGGAGAATGTAGATTTTGCAACGTATCTGTCCCATGGACAATAATCTCTATTTATAGTAAAATATAACAAGTGTAATTACTATTATATCCATCATAAAATTAGATAATTACAATCAAATATTTACATATAATTTGATAACATATGAAGAATCATAGATGAAAAGAACATGAAAGGAGAATTCATTAATGGAGAATGAGAAAGAATTTTATGATTACATAATAGAAGGAAGAAGAACAAAGCTTGCTTAATCCACCGAATCAGTTGCGTTTATATAGTCACAATTGCAACTGATTTGCAACTAATCGAATTGAAGTAGTTTACATAAAAGCCCCTGCCTATTCTATGATTTACAATGTTATACTTTACATCCTCCCTCAAGCTGAGAATTGTGAATGTCTAAGATTCCCAGGCGTTGTAAGAAAGAATGAAATGCAGGTCTGTGGAGTGGCTTGGTGAAGCAATCTGCTAATTGATCTCCTGATGCAATTAGGAGCAAGTGAACAATTCCAGCTTGGACTTTGTGTTTAACCAGGTGACAATCTATTTCTATGTGTTTTGTCCTTTCATGAAACACATTATTTTTTGCTATATGCATTGCAGAGATGTTGTCACAAAAAAAGGAGAGTTGATTGAGGATGTGGGATATGTAAATCTTGAAGAAGAAATAGTAACCATTGCAGCTCACATGTGGTAGATGCCATGGCACTGTACTCACTTTCAGTAGAAGATCTGCTTATGGTGTTTTGCTTCTTAGATTTCCAAGATATGAGGGAATTGTTGGTCCCTTGTAAGGTTGCAAGTATAGTTCCAAGGGGGGGGGGTTAGGAACTATTTAAACTTTTTTGCAATTAGGGCAGACTTCTTTTTCTAAGGAAAAAGGTTTTAACAGCGGCGCTGAGTAAACAGCAAGATACTGGCTTAGTCAACTGGTGACTAGGTTAGTTTCTTAGCTTGAGTTAGGAGATAGCACTTAGAGTCTATTCCTGAGCTCAGACGTTTAATGCGCACAACTCAAACTTGACCTCTTTACTTGGTCAGTTTTTGGTTATTTTAAGCAAGCAATATAAATAAGGAGTTAAAGGTAAGAAATACTTTACTCATCAGATTTATCTAGGTTCGGCTTCTTCTAAGCCTACGTCCTGTCCTCGGAACACGTTCCGAGATTTCGAATCCTCTACTGAGCTCTTTAAAGGTAGAGCCTCAAACCTTTTACAATCTTAGCAACTGAGTATAACAAGAGTACCTTCCTCTATACCTCTACTCAGTCCTAATCTCTCGCTGAGTACTATAACCGAGTACTCAGCCTCTCCTTTCTAATCTCTAGAAATGATAAGTGTTTTGTCCTATACAAAGATTTGCTAAGACACTTTAGACGATTGAAATAATCACTCTAGACTTTTACACAGATATAAGAATTGTAGTGTAAGATTTGCTTTGCTTCTTTGCTTGCAAAACTTGTGTAGAAATTTGGTCAGCGTAATGGCTTGATCAAGTTCTGTGTTGAGTAAAGCTTCTGATGGCACTATTTATAGAGACGTCTGGGCATCGGTCATTTCGAATTTCGAAATAACCGTTGGAGGGAAACGGCTACCTGTCGTTGTCATCCTGACTTGCTCAGAGCTCTCGGCCAATCAGAATTGTGTATCTTCTGTCCTCGGTCAGGTCAGCAGACTGTCTCTCCTTTTATGGTAAAGTCAACTGGACAGCATACTGTGTCGTCTGAACTTTACCCAAAGTAGAAATACTTTGTCTAGAAGTTTTCATTTACCAGCTGCTGTCTTGTACGCTTTGTCGAGACTACTCAGCAGCTTCATCTTGAAGTTGTTCCCGAAGGTCTTCTAGACCCTTCTCTTGCTGAGTTGCGTTTTGTCCAAAGCGACAGCGTTTTAACAAACGTGGGCCGAGTTGTACTGAGTTGTTTGACTTGGGCCTTGACTTCCGTATTGGGCTTGGGCCTTTTAATTCTTGTGTCTTATAAACAGTTTTAACTCAACATTGAACAAACACATTAGTAGAATAAATCAAAACATTTAAACTTAGTGTGTTTTAGAATATGTATTTCAATTATACTTAAACAATTTTGTCAAATCAAAATTATGTGGAAAGGTGTTTCAACAGGAATCACCCAGGAAGATGCTGTATCCAGTGATAGATCTTCTTGTCTCTTTGCAGTTGGCCCAATCACTGTCAGTAAAGCCTTTGAGTTGGATGGAAGATGTTGCAGAGAAAAAGATGCCTTGAGCCGGATGTAGTTTAAGATATCTTAAGATTCTATGGGCTGCATTCAAGTGCTTATCTGTTGGTTGATGAAGATGTTGGGACAATTGTTGGACTGCAAATGCAATGCCAGACCTTGTATTAGTCAAGTAGAGAAGCTTGCCTATAAGTTGCATATAATATGTGATCTCTTCTAATGGAGTGCCTGAAGTAGATAGATCTTCCTACATGTTGTATGGAGTGTTACAAGGTTTGGATTCAAAGAAACCATAAGCAGCTAGAAGATCAAGGGTGTATTTTCTTTGATACAACAAGATGCCTGATGCATTTCTGGATATTTCAAGACCTAGGATAAACTTCAAGGTGCCAAGGTCTTTGATTGTGAAAGTGGCATGAAGGTAATCTTTAACTTGCTGAATTGAAGTAGTGTTGTTACTGGCTAAGATGATGTCATCAACATAAACTGCAATAACTATAAAGCTGTCTGGTGTTGATTTTGTGAACAAAGAAGGATCTGAAGTTGCTTGAGTAAAGCCAGATTTGATGAGAGATGAGGTGAGTTTGATGTTCCACTGTCTGCTGGCTTGTTTAAGCCCATACATGGATTTCTTCAGTCTGCAATCTGGGTTAGGAATGTTGGTCTTCATTCTTGGTGGTAAGTCCATGTATATTTCTTCCTGTAGGTCTCCATGCAGGAAGGCATTGTTGATATCAAGCTGTTCCAGCTTCCAATTATAGATGGCTGCTAGAGATAAAAGCACTTTTATGGTTGTAATCTTTGCGACTGGAGAAAAAGTTTCTAGATAGTCAATGCCGTTAGTTTGAGTGTAGCCCTTGGCTACGAGCCTTGCTTTGTGTCTCTCTATGGTGCCATCACTGTGCAACTTGGTTTTGAATGTGTATCTGCACCCTATCTTTGTTTTACTAGGAGGAAGAGAGCATATCTCCCATGTCTCATTCTTATTCAAGGCTTCAAGTTCTATTTGAATGGCTTGTTCCCATTCAGGATGACCACATGCCTCCTTATAGTTCTTTGGTTCTTGTGTGGAATGTAAAGAAAAGGAAAAATTCTGCTACTTGGCAGACAAGTTAGAGTATGATAAAACAATATTAATATGATGAACAACTCCTGTAGTACATTGTAAGGACTTATGTGAATTTAATAATGCACAGTGATATTATTGCAGGTAAGCAGGCTGTTTGATGATCCTTTGAGATCTCCTAACAGAATGATCATTATCATCAATTTGGTCCATATTTTGATGTGAGGATTCATTGGATTGTTGTGAAACATGAGAAGTATTAGATATGGTAATGTCTTCAATATCAACAGGATTAGAGTATGGAAACACAGTTTCATAAAAAACATTCCTGGAAACTATGATTTCAAAATTGTGAAGTAAAAGAACCCTGTAACCCTTATGACCACTATAAAACCCCATAAAGATACCTTTCATAGCTCTTGTGTCAAACTTGGTCCTATCTTTTAATAAACTACTAGCAAAACATAAAGAACCAAAGGGTTTTAAGACAGAATAGTCTGGTTCATGATCAAAGAGGATCTGATATGGGGTTTTAGAATCCAGAATAGGAGTGGGAAGTCTATTGATGAGGTAAATAGCATGGCCTATAAAGAATGTCCAATATTGACTAGGTAAACTACTCTGGAATTTCAGGGACCTGACCACATTAAGTATATGCTGGTGTTTTCTCTCCACCAGACCATTTTGTTGAGGTGTCTTAACACAAGATGTCTGATGAAGAATACCCTTTTCCTGATAAAAAGTAGTGAGTTTAAACTCAGGACCATTATCAGTCCTAATGACCTTAATGTGCTTATCAAACTGAGTAGAAACCATAATAACAAAACTCTTAACCATATCAGAAACATTAGATTTATGTTTGAGCATTATACCCCATGTGAATCTGCTAAAATCATCAACAATGGTAAGAAAGTATCTTTCTCCATTCACAGAAGTAGAAGTAGGACCCCAAATGTCCATGTGAACAAGGTCAAAACATGCTTTATACTTAGTAACTGAAATAGGAAATGATAACTTTTTCTGTTTTGCAAAATGGCATATGTCACACACAAAATCTGTAGGTACAACTATATCATGAAACTGTTTATTCAAGATTTGCATACAAGTATTAGAAAGATGTCCTAAACGAAAGTGCCACAATTCTTCTTTATTACAATGAGTTATTGAATTGATTGAAAGATTAAAGGCTGGTTCAACTAGTTGATACAATCCTTGTTGCACTCTAGCTAAACCAATCCTCTTCTTGTTCTTCATGTCCTGAATAACACATTCATGAGCAGAAAATAACAAATCATAATGCATATTTGATGTTAATTTTGTCACAGAAATAAGATTATAAGTGAATTCAGGGACATATAGAACATCAGTAAGAATAAACTCAGGACTAAAATGGATATCCCCAATATGAGTAGCCTTAATTTGACATTTGTTAGGCAATGTCACAACCCAATTAGACACAGGTTTGTAAGTGCTGAAATAATCTAAACTACATGTCACATGTGTGCTTGCACCAGTGTCAAGCAACCAAATATTATGTAAAGATAGAGAATTGAATTGCGTACCTGTCTTAGATGGCATAGCTGCACAAGTAACAGACTGCATAGTGCAAGAATTTACAGAGTTATTGTTGAAAAACTTGGTATTGTTGAACATTTGAGCAAGTTGCTGCAACTGTTCTAATGTGAAGGCAGAATTGCTAGAGGACCCTTGAGGCGCACTTTGAGTTGAATGATTAACACCAACCTCAGTCATATCAATGTCTTCACCAGAATCAACAAAATTTACATTAGCCTTTCGAAAATTGCCAGAATTATGACCTTTCTTCTTAAAACCAGGCAGATAACCATGCTTCTTGTAGCATGTGTCCACAGTATGGCCACCAATGTACCCACAATGAGTACACACAGTATTCTTGTCGGAGCCCCCTGTAAATTTCTTGGTAATTGCATTAGATTGAGAATTATTAGATAATGCAACCAAATCTTGTTGAACTAAAGGTGGTCCTGTAACCAAGAACTGGCGTTCATGTTGTAACACCATGGAAAATACCTTGTTAGAAGCAGGAATGGGATCCATGATCATTACTTGGCTTTTTACAGTAGAAAAAGCATCATTAAGTCCTTTCAAGAAACAAATCACAAGGTCTGCTTCGATTTTCCTTTTAATAATAGTCAATGCATTACACTCACACCCTTCATATGTGCATTCAGGCCAACCTTTCAAATCAGTGTATTCTTCCCATAAATTGTGAAGAACAGTAAAATAATCAGTGGCTGACTTGGCTCCTTGATGCGCATTGTAAATCTCACCCCGAAGATCTGCTAAACGAAAAGCATCACCCTGTGAAAACCTTTCTCGAAGATTATCCCAAACTAACTTGGCTGATTCTTGACCTATGATCCCATGCGCAATATTGGGCGAAACTGAGTGCACGAACCAAGATAAGATGAGGTTATTGCATCTTTTCCAGAAAGGATACAAAGACTCTGTAGAATTAGGCTTATCTATGGTTCCATCAACGAAATCCAGCTTGTTCTTGGATAAAAGCGCCATTTTCATGCTCCTCGGCCATGTATGATAATTCACTGCAGTGAGCACTGGAGACACCAGAACAAGCGAAGGATTCTCGCTTGGATGTATATAATACAGATTAGTCTCTGTAATTCGTTGCGCCATTGAGGAATTTTCACAAGAAAATTGGGATCGAGAGAAATAGAAAGAAGAACTAACAACGAAAATTTCAACAATGAAATCGAATCTCACAAGAGATAAAAAAATTTAGATGCGGAAAACTAAATGCTCTGATACCATGATAACATATGAAGAATCATAGATGAAAAGAACATGAAAGGAGAATTCATTAATGGAGAATGAGAAAGAATTGTATGATTACAGAATAGAAGAAAGAAGAAGAAAGCTTGCTTAATCCAGCGAATCAGTTACGTTTATATAGTCACAATTGCAACTGATTTGCAACTAACTGAATTGAAGTAGTTTACATAAAAGCCCATTTATATTCTATGATTTACAATGTTATACTTTACATAATTAAGTCCATATCCTTATAATTATGTCCATAATCACTTTCGATTCCGAAAATCACGGGCCAAATATTCTTTAGTATTTGGGCTCACTTTCTTAGTACAAATAGAGTAAGTTCAGCTCTAGAGTAAACAAGTTCATTCATATTTACATTACAACTTTAATTTACGGATTATAATTATCCTCAAGTCTTTTCTACAAACTCACTTAGACATGAGACCAGGTTCGCCATACAAACGATCCTCATTTGACCTTACTTCTGTGCAGTTATAGGTTGACACGTGGACTTTCAAATTTTCGTTAACGTATGACTAAAATTTATTTCACTTGGGAATGTTAAGATTGATTTGCATTATTTCATACGTTAAGATTGACTAAAATGTTAGTATCAAACTTGATCCTTATCCCATCTAAAAATTAAAATGACAATCTTTTATATTTACATAATTAAGGTCAATTTTATACTTTTATTTAAAAAAATACATGCAAAGTTAAAGAATTAATAAAGATAAAGCTTAATAAATTTAAATATCGTGTGGACTTACTAATATAATAGGTAAAAACACATTGACTAATAAAAAATTTTCCCTATAATATACTCCTATATTTTTATGTCACAATTAAATTAGATGGAAAAATTATATACCAAGAACATTTACATTAATCCGATTGGATTGAAATGATTGTGATACAATATTTTTTAACTTGAGTTTGGATTGACTCATTTGATACCTACCTGATAAGAGGATAAAAAAAAACGATACTAACCGGAATATTATAACCCCTAAATTTTATCATGACGGTACTGTATTAATTGATTTTAGTGTTTCGATTGGTTATTCACTAAAAGGAGAAATTTACTATACACCCAACACCTCATGTCATTTGTGCAATGTATTAATAATTTCATATTACATCATATATTTTAGAATCTAGTATATATGGTTTTTTTAAGGGGTTTAGAAGTTATATTTTAGGGTGTAGAATATTATATGAATAATTAACTAAAAATATGTAATTTTAATACATAATGTTAATATTTTATTGGTTGTAACATGAGATTATTGATATGATGCACGTTACGATGCACCAGATGTACAGTAAAACCACTAGTTAAAAGCTGAGTTTTTTTTTAATAATTTATCTAATTATTCCGGTGGAGAATAATCTCCCAATTAATGCTTCATCCTACGGTAATGTTCAAGATCCCTAATTTAAGATTAATAGAAAACAACCTTTAATTGGTATTGGAAGAGGAGTTTATTTTTATTTTTCTTTTAATTAGTATTTTAAGAATAAAAAATTATACTATTTGTTTGAGAAAAAAGAAAAGATATTACCGGTATTTAACTTTGCAAGCAGATGGTTTTCTTCATCGCATTTCTTTTTTTTTTTTGCAAATATTAAACAATTCTTGTTCCTTTCATCTTCATTACTACCTTTTCTAGATAATTTTACTTGTTTCAGGAAAAAACAGATTGAGACGATGGGAAGAAATAACATACGTGATCTGTTATTCAAAGATAGTGTTGTTTTCACAGAGAACTTCGTTTCCAAATGACTGGAAGATTCAAATTTAAACAAGTAAAACTAACCCTTAACCCATTCGATGAAATTCCTCAAAGACTTATAAGAAGAACCCCCTTCTCCAACACTTCCCAGAGCTGTCTCCTTGATTTCTGATGCCCTTTCCTTTAATTTTTCATCAGCAAAAACTTCCTCCACCTTATTCCTAATCTCATCTCGGGTGATTATACCTTGTTTGTCCTTATCAAACTTCAATCCCACTTTCCAAACATCACAAATGTATGTCTCATTCACAAATTGGTCAGCAAAGTATGGCCAGCACAATAAAGGAACCCCATTTCCTACACCTTCCATAGTCGAATTCCAACCGCAATGAGTCAGGAAGCAAGCAATTGAAGGGTGTGCCAGAACCTTTTGTTGAGGTGTCCAATCAACCATACACCCTCGTTCTGCTACTCTCTCTTGAAATCCTTCAGGAAATGCATTTTCCTCTTTTGTAATATCAGGCCTCACAACCCATAAAAATGGTCTGCAACTGAGTTCAAGTCCCAGTGCTAATTCTTGGAATTGAACTCTGTCAAAAACTGTGAGGCTACCAAATGCAACATAAATTACTGATTTTGGTGGTTGTTGGTCTAACCATTTCAAACAAGTTGAATCTTCTTCCCAAAAGCATCCTCCTGATTCTCCTAAGCGGTTACTTGCCAGCAGTGGCCCTATTGGAACCATTCTTGGATCAAAGCTGAATGCTCCTGGCTCAAGGTCGTATGCTGAGTTGCAGAGTATAAAGTCTGTCTCTTTGAGTGCCTTGTTAGTTTTAATCATCCGATTGAACATGAATTTCTGTATGTTCAAATCATGAAGGCAGCACCATAAGAAATTTGTAGTATTCATGGTAGGCAAACCAGGAGCCAGCTGAATCATCTCATTCTTCAATGGAGTTCCTTAAGAGAAACGAAAGTCAGAGGTTAGCTATTTTCTCCTGTCTTTGCTTTGATTTCTACAGTTAATAATCAAATTATAATCTGAATAGATCAGCTATCTGTGCTTTTACCATTTAAACAAGCCCAATCAATTATGTTACTGTTATATACTGCAATTCAAATAGTGTTAGGAATTAGATTGGTTGTTGATTATAACAAGCTCGATAAGCGGAATAGGAAATTAGACATTTAACTATAGACCTTGTTTGAGAGGGGGTTAATGGAAGTAAATGAGAGTAATGAAAGATTAAATATCAAGTTGACTTAATTTGGGAGTTGTTTTTTTTTTGAGAGTAAAAGAAGGGTAATGGAAGTTAAATGTTTACTTCCTCCAACTTTCAAACTCTAATTTCCAAATTAGGGGTTAACGGGAGTAACGTAAAGTTTTTTAATTTTTTTTTTTTTTTTATTTATTTATTTTTTGTCTCTGTAGAGTAAATTTAACTTTCCTTATTATCCATATTTAAACTCTCGAACGAAGTTAAACATTTAACCTCATTTACATTCTATAATCTCTCAAACAAGGTTAATTTCCGTTAACCTCCAAACTCCCAACCAAAGGCTAAGAATAAGAGATTTTGGTAACTATTTTTAGGGTAAATTTCAAATAAAACCCTTGTGATTTCACTAATTTTAAGTGTGGTTTATTTTTTGTCAAAACGAGGATTGAGGTTTCTCACTTAGATTAATGCTATTAAAACCATCTTTAACGACCTGAAAATGAAAATTTTCAAGAATTAAAGTTGTTCAATGTCATATTTTTTATGGAACTAGATTTTCGATTTTCGAAAACCATCTTTTTTGAAACTTTCTCTCTCTAAACATTAACTTTCTCTCTCTTTACCAAACATTATCTAAATAATCTCAAAATAAAAAAAGTAGAAGAATTAAAGTTGCTTAAAATATTATTAGTTCTTAAAATATGTAATTTTTGAAGTCGTCAAGGGTGATTTTAATAATATCAATAAAAAAAGTCCTTATTTTACTAAAGTTGAAAACCTCAATCCTGGTTTTGACAAAAAGTAAAACACAGTCTTTTATCTGAAAATTAGTAAAAACACAGAGGTTTTATTTGAAGTTTACCCCTATTTTACCTACATCCATGGATGAGTAAAAACACATAATTTATTGGTAGTCTACAAGTTGATACAACAATAAGTAAATCTCATCTTTCACAGAAATCCCTAACTCTCAAATCCATGGGACATGATCTAGAATTCACTGGGTTGCTCTCTCGCACTCTATGACTGCTGAATTGATAATTTTTGGGTACTTTTGCAGAAAAATTAAAACTCAATTGGACTTTTCCGGCGACCAATAGGAGCCCAAGCCACCTAGCAATCTCTTGGATCCGTCACTACCCACATATGCATATCTCAAGCACAAGCTCTAGAACTCTCAGCTAAGAGGCAGTTTTCAATGCCTATTTAGACAATCAAACTATGTAGGATTCTAGACATACAAGTAGTTAAAAGGACGTACCATCATTGTCAATGACTTGATCATCAATGAGTTTCTGGATGCTAATTATTGGGGTTAGTATAGCAGCCGGAGGAGTCCAGAAGGCAGCCCTGCGGATTTTCATCTTCTCCGACACTTCAAAAACCCACCCCATTCCCCAATCAGCTATCAAACATTTGATTTTTTCATCTTCTGATGAATTAGCATTGATCCTGTTTATGAGCTCCTCCAGTTCGCCAGGCATAACCTGGAAAATTGCTTTTGCTAACTTGGCTAAATCGTTCCTATCATCCGAGGATTGCAACCCATCTGGGATTGAAACTAGACTTATTTCTCCAAGATCATCCTTTTGTGTCAATGCATTCAACACCCTTTTGTGGTTATGATCTGTGTTGACAAATGTAACTCTGAAGCCTTGTTGTACCAAGCATTTTGAGAGCTCAATTAGAGGAATCACATGACCTTGTAATGGATAAGGAACGGCTAAAACATGCGTTCTCCCCATTCTTTTGTTTAGCTGGTGTAATGTAAGATGTTTGTAGCTTCTATATTTCTACACTCTCTGCAGTATTCATGTGATGTTTATGGGAATCATCACCATCTGTAGATTTAGATTTAGATAAAACCAGAGACCCAATAGGCTAAAATCAAAATGATCAAGATATCATTTTTTTTGTCCTTTCCAATTATTAATTAATTTTGTTTTAAGTACATGTAAAGTCAAGCATTACATATTTGGCTTAGAGTTGAAATTGACAGCCAATAGAAAGCCATGAGGGGAATGGGTAGGAAATTATTTTTTTAAACAATATATTATTTTAATTGTTTAATTGTTTAGATACACTCAATGTGTTCAATAATTTTATATATTAGTTACATCTACTACAAGATTTCTTTCAACTATAGTATCTTTCATAACCTCTTCAATTTTTATAACATTTTCAATGATATTATTTTATTAGTTTGATATATTTGTCTGTGCATAAAAAATATCTATAGCTATAGCCATTAACGTTATCAAATTATCAAATTAGACTAAGACTGTAATGCATATTTACAGTCTTAAATTTAGCCATTTTTGTCTATTGGCATCACAATTTTCAAAATAAGCTATCAAACACTTATAGTTGGCTCATTTGAACATTCTGCATGCAAAATCATTGAACTGTCAAAACCTGCTCCATCTTGTTCTTGATTTCTTCTCGCTTGATGATCCCAAATTCATCGCGGTTAAAATTCAATCCCACCTTCCACACATCACAAATATAGCTCTCATTAATAGGCTGGTCAGAAAAGTATGGCCAGCACAAGAAAGGCACCCCATTAGCCACACCTTCCATTGTAGAATTCCAACCACAATGGCTCAAAAAGCATCCCACAGAAGGGTGACTCAGTACTTTCTGCTGAGGCGTCCATTCCACAATCATTCCTTGATTGCCTGCTCTGTCTTCAAATCCTTGAGGATACACATTTGTCTCTTTGGTTATACCTGGCCTCACGACCCACAGAAACGGCCTACCGGTGAGTTCAATCCCCAGAACTAATTCTTGGAATTGGGTCTTGTCAATTATAGTGAGACTGCCAAATGCAACATATATCACTGAGTTTGATGCTTGTTTGTCTAGCCATTTCAAACAACTTGTGTCTTCTTTCCAGAAGCATCCTGCTGAATTTCCTTTTCGAGTGCTTGCTAGAAGTGGTCCTATTGGTAGAATCTTTGGGGGTAAACGTGAATGCTCCTGGCTCAAGATCATAAGCTGTGTTGCAAATTATCTTGTCTGCCAATTTTATAGTCCTGTTATTCTTGTTTACAGCATCAAATAATATTCTTCTCTTGATCTCATCATCCAAGGCTAGCCATAAAAAACTTGTGGTGCTTATGGTAGGCATATCCGGAGCCAATTGAATCTTCCCTATCTTCAATAGAGTTCCTTAATGGAAATAAATAAATAAAATGTGAGAAATAAGAGTTTAAAGAGTAAAGATAATGGTGGTGTTTTAATTGTACCGTTGATGTCAATGATTCCATCTTCAATTAGCTTATTTACGTTAAATAAGTGGGCAAGGAAGGCAGCTGATGCAGGAAAGAATGCAGCTCGTCGTATTTTCATCTTCTCTGCTACTTCAAAAACCCATCCAAGAAGCGTATCAGCAATGATACAAGTAACCTTATCATCTTCTGTTGCATTAATTCTGTGAACAAGCCCCTCCAGCTTTCCTGGAGCCACTCTAGAAAGTGATTCATTTAACTTTGTAAAGTCATTTCTATCATCCCATGGTTCCATTCCATCTGGGATTGAAACAAGATTAATATAATCCCCAATATAATCCTTATCTAACAACGCATTTAAGACCCTCTGTTTACAAAAGTGATTCTGAAACCATGTTTAACTAAACATAGTGAAAGCTCCATCATTGGAAGCACATGTCCTTGTGCTGGATAAAGGCATGGCTACAATATGTGGGCGTCTCTACTCTTCTTTTTAGGTTCTATATTTCAACACTCATCTCTGCACGAGTAATAAGGTAGTGTTTTTAGAGAAATAACTTTAACCATCTCTACATTTATATTGTATAGTAATTTGGATATTTTCATTAAGGAGTGGCTAATAATCAATCTCTACTCTACTAATATCCTTATGATAACAAGAAAAAAACACTACTTAATTTATTAACATTAAAATCATTCGTCTTTACATATCTTTACATTTGATTTCGCATACAGTCTACCTTCAAGCTAAATGTTTGCAAGTGGATTAAGAAATAATAATAAAAATGTCTAGTTTTTTTGAAGTAAAGATTGGGACGCGAATAAGAGGTCAGACATCCCAACTAGGTTGGCACCCCTAACATGACCTATTTCCATTAACCCTAGGATCCGTTAATCGTTATTTCATATATAAAGAGGGATAAGAAGAATTACCTTTTGATGATCAATCTACCGTTGTTAATGAAGTGCCCACAACTCTTCTCCGAGTTCCCAAACACGAAATAAAACACGGGAAGATTAATTTAGAATCAACCGTTGAATAGCAACCAACGTAGATTGCCTCTAATTAATCAACACAAGATCAAGGATAAAAGAAATAGATGAAATCAATTGATCGGAAGGAAGCCGTAGAAAATCTCGTCCTCGAACTGGGGGTGTCGAAATTCTCTCTCCCGTTGCACTGAGTATTTCGAAAATCACAGCTAGTGGGTTTCGAAAATCCCATAGGGGGTTTATTTATAACCTCTTGTATCTAATCCCTAGTTAGATAGAATTAGGTTACTGAATAGGAATTCAATTCGGAACAGAATTTCTAATTATTATCTCATTAGATATCTAATATATTAAAGATAATAATAATAACCTTATTGGATAATAATAGGAGTATTATAATCTAATTAAAACTCCTAACTTATTTATCTCTTAATTAATTTAATTCATAATCATAATCCAATTAGAATTAATAAAATCAAATTAATTATTCATGTATTTTGACTACATGAATTTCGACCCCTATGGTCCATGGGCCTTATTGGGCTCAATTGGGCTTCCACCAATTAATTAACATCTATCCCTCTTTTAGGTTCCAAGTCTTATGTGTGACCCATTAGGTTCTTATTGCTTCTAGCCGTATGCAACGTTATTAAATAATTTTCAAAGAATTATATTTAATATTTGCATAACGGAATGATGTACAGAGTATGTGATTAGCAAGTCCGTAATCATTCCCCTAGAGCCATAAGAAGACAGGTTGATTCTATCGTTAACCTTTCCGTATTAGTTACAGTATAATTCGATCCTTTATCAACTACATCCTTGAACTGAATCTTATGACTATGGATGATGTCAAGTCACATATAGCGAGACGTTCGTTTTACTTGTACAGGCCGAGTCAACTCAAATTGATAGGTTAAGTGAAATCTGTATTTCAAGTCTTAAGCTATCACCTTGCAAGGATTTAGAGTCGAGTCTTCCACAAGCGATCCTTGGATGTATCTCCCATTTATCGGGAGTGATAAATGCTCAATCCAATATATAACGATCCCGCAATTACTTCCTGTGATACCCAACGTCTACTGTTCACACCCCAGAGTCATCTCTGTTAAGGATCGTGTTACACCAGAGTCAAAGCGTCACATTCCGTAATCCAGAATACCAATTAATATTCCTTTGAGTCTGAGGATTAGTTATACCTATTAATACCAATGAGATGAACAAGTGACAAGGATGAATCTACCCATCCTCTTATCTCAAATCGGATCCCCAATCCTAATGAACTACTTTTCATCGGATCCATGTAACTGTCCAGATATCTGTATATATGAAGCTTGTAAGATCAGCTTTCTGTCGGACAGAAGACATTGTTACATACAAGTCTCAACAGTGATATATCAATCCTAAACATATCACTTGACTTGGGATGGTTTTAAGTTTATCAGTTTATTATAAAGTTTTGTCTCACTTCATGCTTGTATGAACACTTTATAATCACTTTAAATAAACTTACGGATTTTCTTTTATTAGATTTTATTTAGTGCTTAAAAGGGTTTGCCTTTATATAGTTATAAAACATATATCTCATTAAAACAAATGATATAAAGAACAATTCATTTACATTAAGTTTATATCCTAGAATAATTGTCTATAGGACACTAAACCCCAATATACTCCCACTTGGACTAAAGCCAATTGTTTCTAAAACTTATCCCAGTAGAAGTTAAATGACGATCATGTACTTTCTGGGTTAAGGGCTTTGTCAACGGATCTGCAACGTTGTCCTCTGTAGGTACTCTTTCTATTCTCACATCTCCTCTAGCCACAATCTCTCTTATGATGTGGTATCGCTTAAGGTAATGGTTGGACGCATTATGAGACCGTGGTTCCTTTGCTTGCGCAATGGCTCCATTGTTATCACAATACAGTGTAATGGGATTTACAATGTCAGGCACCACACCAAGTTCTATAATGAACTTTCTTATCCAAACCGCTTCCTTTGCTGCTTCCGCAGCTGCGATATACTCTGACTCGGTCGTAGAGAAAGCTACGCTTCCCTGCTTGGAACTCTTCCAACTGACCGCGCCCCCATTCAAGATAAACATGTATCCTGATTGGGATTTAAAATCATTCTCATCTGTGAGATGACTTGCGTTTGAAAATCCTTCTATTTTCAGATCACCTTCTCCGTACACTAGGAACATATCTTTAGTTCTTCTCAAGTACTTAAGAATGTTTTTGATGGCAATCCAATGCTCGTCTCCCGAATTTCCTTGGTAACGACTCGTTACAGATAACGCGAACGCTACGTCAGGTCTAGTGCATAGCATAGCATACATAATCGAACCGATTGCGCTGGCGTATGGGACTACAACCATGCATCTTTTGTCATCATCGGTTTTAGGACATTGATGATTGTTTAACTTTACTCCATGTAGCATGGGTAAATTACCTCGTTTTGATTCAAGCATGCTAAACCGATTTAGCACCTTTTCAATGTATGTAGCCTGTGAAAGACCACGCAGTCTTCTTGATCTATCTCTGTAGATCTTTATACCAAGTATATAAGCTGCTTCACCAAGGTCTTTCATTGAGAAGTTACCAGATAACCATACTTTTACCGACTGTAATAGAGCAATGTCATTTCCCATTAATAATATATCGTCCACATATAGTATGAGAAATGCTATACAGCTCCCACTTGCTTTCTTGTAAATGCAAGCTTCTTCGCAATTTTGTTCGAAACCAAATTGTTTTATGGTTTCGTCAAAATGCTTATTCCAGCTTCTTGATGCTTGCTTGAGTCCATAAATGGATCTCTGAAGTTTGCAAACTTTATTTGCATCCTTTGATATGAAACCTTCAGGCTGCATCATATATACATCCTCAAGCAGGTTTCCGTTTAGGAAAGCTGTTTTCACATCCATTTGCTAAATCTCATAATCGTAGTGAGCGGCAATTGCAAGCATGATTCTGATTGATTTGGACATAGCCACAGGAGAGAAAGTTTCGTCATAATCAATTCCTTGCTTTTGACGATATCCTTTCGCTACTAACCTAGCTTTGTAGGTGCTAACCTTTCCATCCATATCTATCTTCTTTTTGAAGATCCATCTGCACCCAATGGGTTTTATCCCTTCGGGTGGATCAACCAAAGTCCACACTTGGTTAGTATACATGGAATCCATTTCAGAATCCATGGCCTTAAGCCATGCTTTAGAATCTGGACTAGTAAGAGCCTCTTCGTAGTTTTCGGGTTCGTCGTCTAACACGAGAACCTCATTATCATCTCCCACTAGAAAACCATATCTAACTGGGAGTTCACGAACTCTTTGTGATCTACGAATAGGTGGCACTGGAGTCTCATCTAATGGGACTCCTCCGGGTACCTCAACCGCCTCTGTTGTTTCAGTCGGTGTTTCTTCTTCTTGAACTTCGTCAAGTTCAATCATGCTTTCCTTTTGTGTTTCTTCGAGAAAATCTTTCTCTAAGAAGGTTGCGTGTTTGGATACTATCACTTTCTGATCATCTGGATGATAGAAGTAATATCCCACAGTTTCCTTAGGGTATCCAATGAAGAAACATTTATCAGATTTAGAGTCTAGTTTGTCGGACGCAATGCGTTTGACAAATGCTGAACAACCCCATACTCTCATGAATGAGAACACGGGTTTCCTACCAACGAACAATTCATATGGTGTGGAACTAGCAGATTTAGTTGGTACTCGGTTTAGGGTGAAGAGGGCAGTTTCTAAGGCATAGCCCCAGAACGTCTTTGGAAATAAGGCCATGCTCATCATGGATCGTACCATATCTAGTAAGGTACAGTTTCTCCTCTCGGATACACCATTGTGTTGTGGTGTATAGGGAGGTGTCCATTGTGAGCATATCCCACATTCAGTTAGATAATTCAGAAAATCATCTGAAAGATATTCGCCACCTCGATCAGATCGAAGTGTCTTTATTTTCTTTCCTAATTGATTTTCTACTTCATTCTTGAAGCATTTGAATTTCTCAAAAGCTTGTGATTTGCGCTTCATCAAGTAGATGTAACCATATCGGGTATGGTCATCTATGAAGCTTATGAAGAATCTGAATCCTCCTCTTTCTTGGACTGACATAGGACCGCATACATCTGAATGAATGAGTCCTAGAGTGTCTGATACACGCTCACCTTTATTGCTAAAGGGTGTCTTTGTCATTTTACCTTTTAAACATGATTCGCATGTTTCCAATGATTCGGGATCGATTGGATCTATAAGCCCATCTGAATGTAGCTTTAGCATGCGTCTCTTGTTTATATGGCCTAAACGACAGTGCCACAAGTAAGTTGAATTATCTAGCTTATGTCTTTTGGTATCAATTGCAAAAACAGGAATTTTGTCATCTAACACATAAACCATTTTGTGATATTCCTGAAAAATAAAAGATCGAATCTTTATAAAAATTGCAACTCTTGTCTTTTATTGAAATATGAAAACCGTCGTCAACAAGACGGCTAATAGAAATAATGTTACGAGACATTTGCGGAACGTACAAACAGTTCCTTAATTCTATTACAAGCCCAGGGGGCAAATTTAAAACATAATCTCCAATTGCAAGGGCGGCAACTCTTGCTCCATTTCCTACTCGCAAGTTTATGCTTTCTTTCTTTAGTTCCTTAGTCTGTTTTAGCTCCTGCATATTTGTACAAATATAAGATCCACATCCGGTATCAAGTACCCAAGATTCAGACTGTGAAACTGTATTTATTTCAATATAAAACATACCAGATGTTGAAGCACCGCCATTTCCCTTCTTAAGGGATGCTAGGTACTCCTTGCAGTTCCTCTTCCAATGCCCGTCTTTACCACAGAAGTGGCACTCTCCTTTGGGCTTCTTCACTTCCTTTCCCTTAGTTTTGTTGGGCACGGCTTTCTTACCTTTCTTGGGATATTTAGGATTGGGAGAATTCCCTTTCCTCTTCTTTGATCCCTCTATGACAAGAGCCGGTATGGCTTTGTCTTTCTTCATATTGGGCTCAACTGACTTGAGCATGTTTGCAAGCTCTTCAAGAGAGGTTTGCAAGTCATTCATCTGATAGTTCATAATGAACTGTGAATAACTCTCTGGGAGGGATTGAAGAATTAAGTATATGCTTAATTCGTTATCCATCGCAAATCCAATACTAGAAAGTTTGGTAATGTAGCCAATCATCTTGACACAATGTGTCATGACAGATGTGCCCTCTTGCATCCTGCAACGATATAGCAACTTGGATATCTTGTAGCGTTCGCACCTGGTTTGTTTCCCAAACAATTCCTTTAGGTGCATGATGATGGAATAGGCATCCATTTTCTCATGTTGCCTTTGTAATTCCGGTGTCATCGATGCAAGTATGATGCATCCGGCATGATCATCATCAGTCTTGTGCTTCTGGTAAGCATCAATTTCCTCAATGGGAGCATCATCAGTAGGGAGAGGGGGTATCGATGTATCAAGTACATACCCTATTTTATCGAACTTCAAAACGATTTTGAGGTTACGAAACCAGTCGGTGAAGTTTGAACCATTCAATTTGTTATCGGTAAGAATGTTTTGCAGATTAGTTTTAGTCATGATTTTAAGAGTGTGTTTAATTAAACCTGAGAGTGAGAAAGAGTAAACGTATGTCATTCATTTGCTTAAAGTATATCAATCTAAAATTATAGGCCTTTTAGTTTATTTTAGATTGCTCCCACTATTTTGCCAAATTAATAGCCCTCCATATTAATTCGAAGAATTTCACAAATCCTTTAGTGAGCTAGGATCCTAACTCCTGAGATTTCGCCTTGAGTTTGCTCAACAAGCTAGTCTCATTCGTTAGGTAGATTCATGTAATCAATCACATCTTTAATGTGATTCCTAGGTTATTGGGTTACTAACCACATTAGTAACTAATATGCTATTCACATTAATCCCAACCATCTTGCCCATTAGTTTATGACAACATGAGTTTGCTCATCCAATTATCATAATCTAATTTAAGTATTACCCCATATTCATGAAAAGTAATTTTCGATAATCCAGGTGTTACCGTAAGACCCCGAGCTTGAGTTTGCTCAACAACCCAAAGGCCCCCAGCACTGCCGGCTGAATTGTAATATTAGGGAGGGGCAACCGATTTTAATAACTTGTTTATTTACTTAACTTTTTAATAAGGGATTTTATTTTAGGTCTCATAATCTAACTTAGTCTTGATTTGCTTTAGCATATATCAGACACATACATTCACATACATTGGCGTTATGGACATATCATCTAAATTATTCCATCGAGCCAGAGACGAAATAAAAGGGAAAACCTAAGGAAATACTAACTATTACATATTTCTCTTTAGGTCATCCGTCTTCTCCATGGCGCCTTGAAATTACATATTAATTTCTATACTACTAAAGAAAACTTCAATTGAATTGAAGGGAATTAGATGAGAAGAGAAATTACAATAGATAGTAGAAATGCAGGACTCGCAGGCCCTATTTCAAAAATACCAAAAGACTAAAAGAGGGTCCAAATATGTCCATAACTCCAAACATGCATAGACTCAATTAAATAAATTTAATTGGTTGATTACATAACTATTTTATGTAATATTTATGTTAATCACATTAACTTATCAAATTAACTTTCATCCAATTTTACTTCTAATAGTTTCGTATCTTTTATATTAATTTTTAGATTAATATAACTATACAAAACTTTAATTATGCACGTCCCAATTATTTTGATTTTAATTCATTTAACGTTTTGATTTACAAATTGGTAAAACAAACTTTTAAACAAATTTTCATTCGATAATCAAAACAGAAAACTATCAATTTCTGAAACATATATATTTAAATATATATAAAAACCGATTTTAAACAATTTAAAATTCAAGTGGGTCTCGGGCCGGGCCCGTGAGTGGGCTGCTGCCAACCGCCGCTGCCTTGCGGCAGCGGCGGCCAGGCGCCGCGAGGCGCGATTCGAGCTGCTGTCGTATTTATATATATATTTTTTATAATAACAATTTTAAATATATATATATATATATATATATATATATATATATATATATATATATCAGTTCTAAAACGGTTTTAAAACGATTTTCAGAAAATAGGAAAACCTACTAAAGATTTCCGTTTTATCTTTAGAATTAATAAAACTGATTTTATCAATCTAACTATAAAACTAATAGATTTTGTTATAATGATTATCAACCAAAATAATTAGGAACATACGCATAATCTATTTTAATTAACAATTAATTAAAACTTATTTATCTTTAGAATTAATTAATCAAAACAATTTGTTAATTAATCCTAACTATAAATATTTATTCAATCCTATTTAAAAACTTCTAACGATGGCTCTGATACCACTGTTGGAAATTAGGCTAAGGTATAACAGCGGAAATATAAAAATTTTAACCTATTTCCATTAACCCTAGGATCCGTTAATCGTTATTTCATATAAAGAGGGATAAGAAGAATTACCTTTTGATGATCAATCTACCGTTGTTAATGAAGTGCCCACAACTCTTCTCCGAGTTCCCAAACACGAAATAAAACACGGGAAGATTAATTTAGAATCAACCGTTGAATAGCAACCAAAGTAGATTGCCTCGAATTAATCAACACAAGATCAAGGATAAAAGAAATAGATGAAATCAATTGATCGGAAGGAAGACGTAGAAAATCTCGTCCTCGAACTGGGGGTGTCGAAATTCTCTCTCCCGTTGCACTGAGTATTTCGAAAATCACAGTAGGGATTTGGCTAGTGGGTTTCGAAAATCCCATAGGGGGTTTATTTATAACCTCTTGTATCTAATCCCTAGTTAGATAGAATTAGGTTACTGAATAGGAATTCAATTCGGAATAGAATTCCTAATTATTATCTCATTATATATCTAATATATTAAAGATAATAATAATAACCTTATTGGATAATAATAGGAGTATCATAATCTAATTAAAACTCCTAACTTATTTATCTCTTAATTAATTTAATTCATAATTCTAATCCAATTAGAATTAATAAAATCAAATTAATTATTCATGTATTTTGACTACATGAATTTCGACCCCCTATGGTCCATGGGCCTTATTGGGCTCAATTGGGCTTCCACCAATTAATTAACATCTATCTCTCTTTTAGGTTCCAAGTCTTATGTGTGACCCATTAGGTTCTTATTGCTTCTAGCCGTATGCAACGTTATTAAATAATTTTCAAAGAATTATATTTAATCTTTGCATAACGGAATGATGTACAGAGTATGTGATTAGCAAGTCCGTAATCATTCCCCCAGAGCAATAAGAAGACATGTTGATTCTGTCGTTAACCTTTCCGTATTAGTTACAGTATAATTCGACCCTTTATCAACTACATCCTTGAACTGAATCTTATGACTATGGATGATGTCAAGTCACATATAGCGAGACGTTCGTTTTACTTGTACAGGCCGAGTCAACTCAAATAGATAGGTTAAGTGAAATCTGTATTTCAAGTCTTAAGCTATCACCTTGCAAGGATTTAGAGTCGACTCTTCCACAAGCGATCATTGGATGTATCTCCCATTTATCGGGAGTGATAAATGCTCAATCCAATATATAACGATCCCGCAATCACTTCCTGTGATACCCAACCTCTACTGTTCACACCCTAGAGTCATCTCTGTTAAGGATCGTGTTACACCAGAGTCAAAGCGTCACATTCCGTAATCCAGAATACCAATTAATATTCCTTTGAGTCTGAGGATTAGTTATACCTATTAATACCAATGAGATGAACAAGTGACAAGGATGAATCTACCCATCCTGTTATCTCAAATCGGATCCCCAATCCTAATGAACTACTTTTCATCGGATCCATGTAACTGTCCAGATATCTATATATATGAAGCTTGTGAGATCAGCTTTCTGTCGGACAGAAGA
Source organism: Euphorbia lathyris (assembly GCF_963576675.1). NCBI lineage: Eukaryota > Viridiplantae > Streptophyta > Magnoliopsida > Malpighiales > Euphorbiaceae > Euphorbia > Euphorbia lathyris. Next base: position 98,586,807 of record NC_088910.1, read on the forward strand.
CATTGTTACATGCAAGTCTCAACAGTGATATATCAATCCTAAACATATCACTTGACTTGGGGTGGTTTTAAGTTTATCAGTTTATTATAAAGTTTTGTCTCACTTCATGCTTGTATGAACACTTTATAATCACTTTAAATAAACTTACGGATTTCCTTTTATTAGACTTTATTTAGTGCTTAAAAGGGGTTGCCTTTATATAGTTATAAAACATATATCTCATTAAAACAAATGATATAAAGAACAATTCATTTACATTAAGTTTGTATCCTAGAACAATTGTCTATACGACACTAAACCCCAATATAACACACTTAGACAACCCGTAGTATTATTAAAATAAAGGAAAAGATTACAATGAGAGAGAAAATTAAAGAAAACGAACATGTGCAACATTACAAAGGTCGTCAAAAACAAAAGATTGACAAAAATGTGGAGCAGAAGACCACCAATTAAGCGTAGTTGAAGATTTGCCAAAACAGGTAAGACGATCAGCCGTTTGATTACCCTCTCTGAAAATATGAGTGATGCGACAGCGCATATCCGAGTAACGGGATAAACAACCAAGCCAATCTTGCCTCATCTTCCATGGAACCTCCGAAGATTTGTCCGTTAACATTTTTATGGCATAGCTCGAGTCCGATTCAATCCACAAGCTATGCCAACCCCTTTCCCAAGCAGTTTCAATTGCAAATATGATTGCCATTAACTCCGCGATATGTGCATATGACTCATGGATTTTAAAGGCGAAGCAACCCATGACAAAACCTCGACTATTTCTAAAAATGCCTCCAGCGCCGGCAACTACATGCGCTCCGTCCGCTGCACCATCCGTATTAACCTTTACCCTATATGGCGGTGGCGAATTCCAGCGGACTATCACGTAATCCGGCTCTGGTGGGGGCCTCGGTTGATTCGTAGAGGAGAGAGACCACTTAGGCTCGTTGATGAAATACAGAAACCTGGCACAAATAATTTGGATTGAGGGGAGCTCTTGATCAAAAATTGCTCTATTCCGAATAAACCATATGAACCAAACAGCAGTAATAGTTGCAAAAATCTAGAATTTTCACTTACTCGGCCTGCACCTGACCGTACGAAGAAAACAGAAAAATTCCGAAAAAGCAGTAGCACAGCAGCGATTAACCGCAAACAGGTCGAACACAAGCTTCCAAATACGCCTTGCCACCCAACAATTAACGAGCAGATGATCCAATGTTTCGACGTCGCATTTGCACATCTCGCACCTTGAAGCAAAGGAGAAACCGCAAGCTTGGAGATTCGTCTGAACCAAGAGCTTACGGTGCAGAGCTAACCAGAAAGTCACCGAACGCCGGGGAGGAACAAACGAATTCCAAACAAAACGATGCCAAGGAACTGCAGTATCAGAAACAAAAAAGATGCAAAGCTTTTTGGTGGAGAAGTTACCTGAAACAGATTGCTTCCAAATAAAAATGTCTAGTTTGACCTTGCTTGTTTTCGAGTGCATAGGGGGACTAATTGGAGAAAATCGGGACGGATTCTCAATTTTGAACGCATAAGCGAAGTTTAGATGGTCTTGACTGTCTTGTTTTTGAACAGTGGTTACAGTTCAAACTCATTGTAAAAAAAAATCTAATTTATCAATTAAAATTATTGTTAATTATATAAAAATTACTTTATTATAAAATATATTATTTTGTTAGAAATTTAATTGTATAGTTAAATTAATGGTATAGAAAATATATATTATTAATAAAAAGATGTGATTTGATAGTGGATCTCTTGGATGGTAATTATATTTTGTCAAATTTATGAATTAAATACTATAGGTTATATTTATAATATATAGTTGATGAAATAAAATTAGAATAAAAACAAAAAAAAATTACAAAATGGGAAGAAAGTTGCTATTTTAAAGGGAAATCCGAGCTGTAAATTTTGACAAAATTTTTGAGATACCAGATAATAGAATTTTTGGAACGGCAGTGAGGAATTCTAAAACTAGACTTTTCCAGAAATCTAAGGACTACTTATGAACATCAAGCTAGATTATAACGAATGAGATATGAATTTTAGAAGTTTGGTACAGAAGCACAAATGTGAAAAAAAAAACAGAACATAAACAACTCCTATTTTCTAGGTAGATTTCCGGCTATAATCTTCAATAATGACCCATGAATTTCACTTCTAACCTGTTAAATGAAATAGTGGGAGTGAGGTTGCATAAATTTAGGATTTAAGCGTAGTAGTGGATGCTTACAAATTTATAATAAGAGAAGTTTCTTCCATTTCAAAGTACAATAAAAAAAAAACTTAACAGATAAACATAATCTTTCCTAGCTATTCTTGTTGGGCAATCCGAGGAGCTTTTTACGATGGAAAAATTACATAGAAATTTATCTTTTAAAAACTAGTTACAATTATATCAAATCATAATTTTGGATTATATCAAACTAATAAAATCAGTACTTTTAATATATTTTAAGGATTAGAATTTATAGATTAGTAGTCTATAATATATTTTCTAGGGTTTATCATTTATAAATTGAAGTCTAGAATTTTTAAACTATGGTGTAAAATCATAATATATAGAAAATAATAACATATTAAGAATTAAGTTTGGTGATATGACTTAGTTGTAATTTTATAATTAATTATGATATTAATGTATTTGACCCTTTTACGATTAGGAAGAAACCTTGAGCCTTGTGAATGGATATAGTATTGAGCTTGACACCACACTTAACCCAAAACCCTAAGGTAGTGGGTTAATGAATCATTTCCAATTATATACCATTCACCAATCTCACAATCTTCCAATGTGTGACTTTTAACACCAACTAACTTACACTTACATCTCAACATTACATCTCAACAATACTTTCTGATTTCTAAATCCCAAATGTGATTATCCAATTTCTGATTTTCAATTCATGACGAGAATTATTTTCTTAATTCGATTCTTGAAACTTACATTCCAACCATTAAATTTCGTACGTGAACATTCAAAACTTTCATGATCAAGCCTTCAATTACATTATCCAACCTTTTAATTCACTTGAAACAAATTTCCATGCGATCCGCCATTGTCGTCTTCTTCAAGCTTATGAGTTTCAAACCGAAAATACAAGAACCTCCATTTTTCATCATTTTCAGTTTATAAACCATTTCCTATATTTACAAGTTTTGTATCGGTCCAATTCAATCATTTAACTCAGAATAAAGCTTTTGATGAATTTCAATTTTGTACAAAAACTCATCCATAAGTCCATTTCTAAAATATATTCCGACCAAACTGAACATAATCTTCCACTAATTTCGATTTCATGAGCATCCCTAGCATTTATTCTTCAAATTCCGTTTCCTTTTAAATAGTGGTCAATTGTTAGAGATAATGTTCCTATTATCTCTGTAAATAGATTCTTATCTAGTTAGAGTTTCAACTGAGCCATAATCATTAAGGTGATTCAAACCATTATTGTGTTATTACTTATCTCTCTCTATCTCCATAATATTATCGTATATCAAACTATACATTCAACATGGTATCAGTGGTATCAACTTCCGCATCCTCCGAATCCTCTGATCATCCACAATCACCAACATACACCCAATATAAAGCCGCTGCCTCCGCAACCGCTGCCGCCGCCGCCGCCACCAGTGTCGCTGCCGTGAATATTGCACCTGTCGCTGCTTCGACCTCCGCGGCTGCTCAAAACACGGACGAAGCCTTTGGTGGCTCGTTTGCAACTTCGGGATGGCGGTTCACCTCGTCCTTCGTCACCGGTGAATCCGCGTTCCTTGCCGCGACAATAGCACCGCCCGCTGCGGCAGCTCCACCTCCACAGCGAACCGTGGACGACTCCTTTCCTCCGGAGGTGCGCGCAGCCCTCCAAGCATACCAGGCGGCCAGCGCTCAGGCGGCCAATGCCCAGGCGCATCTCGCACCAATCTCCTCTGCGTTTGTCGCCCCGGCGCAACCTGCGTCTGCCGCCCATGCGCCCCTCGCGTCTGCTGCTGCCGCCTATGCGCAGCCCACGCCAATCTTCTCCGCGACAGCAGCTCATGATCCACGATTTGTGCAAACCGCGATGCTTCCAACTCCGACAACGTCCGCTGTCGATGCTGCGGTTTTAGCCGCGATTGCGGCATATCAGGCGGCTGTTCCGCCCCATAAAATCATCAACTTCTGGTTCAGCAGTCACCAACTCAATCCCAACAACCCTCGGCCACTCAAACCCTATTTTCTCCATCAGTTCTCGCTGCCTTAGCCGCCTATCAGGCAGCCGAAGCCAGTAACAACCTTCAGGTAATTTCTGAATCCAATACTTCACCATTTGGGTATAATACTCAATTAACCCATGATCCAGCTCCATCTTTTTTCTCAAATTCGTATCACAATACTGTCGATGCACCTTCAAATATTTTTCGACTTAATTTTATTCCTCCCTCAAATACCAATATTTTACCAAATTCTGTCCATCCAGAACCTGTTTCTACCCATGTCGATCAACCAAGACAACCACCCACAAATATCACCATTAACATCAAATTAACCCCTCACAACTACAAAGCATGGAGAATGTCCATGGAATCTACCCTTCAAACCTATCATCTTCTTTCCTATATTCTTAGTTCGACACCTCCTCCACCCAAATTTATTTCTAGAACATGTTTTGTGACATCTGCTGCGGATTTAATCATAAATCCATCTTTTTTCCAATGGGATGATGTAGAAAATGTGGTTAGGACTTTGCTCCTAAATTCAATCACCGAAGAGGTGTTTCCTGATATTGCTTATCTCAAATACTCACATGATATTTGGCTAGCTTTGGAAGATGCCTACGGGCTTATTACAGGTAGCAAGAAGTTTCAGATGGGAGTTGAACTGCATGAGCTTGAGCAAGGGGGGATGTCAGTTACTGCGTATATGCAAAAAGTGAAGTCCATTCTTGCAGATCTGGCTGCCTCGAGGAACCCTTACCCTCGACATCTACTACCGTCAGTCCTTTACAAGGGATTGGGAGAAGAGTATCGCTCTACCATCCAGAATCTTGTCACTCAGCGCGGTACAAACATCAACTATCAGGAGATCTTGCACAGTTTGAAAACAGTTGAAGGCATGATCCAATCAACCAGAAAGACTACTCTGCTTCAACCCGATGGTATATCAGCACACCGGGAGGCTAATGTATCCACCATGGAAACAAATCAATCAAAGAAGCAGAATCCAAAGAAGAGAAGAAGTGGCAAGTGCTACAACTGTGGTGATCCAAGCCACTGGGCTGATAAGTGCAAAAGACCAAAGAACAATTCAAGATCAAACTACAATCCTGGACCATAAGCACACATGGCATGGCAACAACCACCAAATCCATTCATGGGTCCTAATCAGCCGTGGTATCCTGACACAGGAGCAACAAATCACATGACGGCAAATCCGACTCAACTTCATCAAATGCAGCCATATCCAGGATATGACACGGTTCAGTTTGACAATGGTCAAGGTTTGCAAATTTCTCACTTTGGAAATTCAAATATCAATAATTTGAAAATTAATGATGCCCTACTTGTTCCTAAGCTTACCAAATCTTTACTATCTGTTCAAAAATTTACCCGTGACAACTCATGTTTCTTTGAATTTTGGCCTAACCATTTTCTTGTGAATGACCAAACAACTAGGGAAATCCTGTTACGGGGCCCGAGTAAAGATGGGCTTTATGTGCTTACACCCACCCTGAAGGAGGCGCTAGTAGGAGAGAAGGTGTCTTTTGAAAGGTGGCATGCACGGCTTGGACATTATCAGAATCAGACAGTCAGCACAGTTCTCAAAGGAAACAATCTATCCTCTTCAAAGTCAGTTAGCAATTGTTCTTTTTGTCCATTAGGCAAACTTGCTAGAAGCCCTTTACCCTCTATTAGTCGCTCTAGCACATTTATTTTTGAGAACTTACATCTGGATGTTTGGGGACCAGCTCTAGTTGTTTCTTGTCTTGGTCGCCGTTATTTTTTAATAATCATTGATGAATTCAGTAGATTTGGAGTTTTCTGTTTAAAGAATAAGAGTGATGTTTTCTCAACCTTTTGTGATTTTTATGCCATGATCTCTAATCAGTATAGTGCAAGGGTTAAGAATATTTACTCAAATCTTGGGAGAGAATTCCAAAAACTACAACCTTTTTTCAAACGACATGGCATTATACACAAAATTGCGTGCCCTCACACTCATGCACAAAATGGTATAACTAAGAGAAAAATTAGACATTTCGTTGACACATGCCTTACTTTGTTAGCCAATGCATCTTTACCTCTCAAATTCTGGAACTATGCCATGATCCACAGCATTAGGCTAATCAACTACTTACCCACCAAAATACTGAACAACAATTCACCCTATTTCTTGTTCTACAAGAAACAGCCTGCTTATAAGGCATTGCGCATCTTTGGCAGTGGTATCTATCCTCTTCTTCGTCCATACAACCAGCACAAATTTGATTTTCGTTCCAAGTTATGTGTCTACCTTGGTCCATCAGAAAATCATTCTGGGGATATTTGTCTTGAGTATGCCACCGGACGCATATACATCTGCAAATTTGTGCAGCACAATGAAGAAGTATTTCCTGCATCAGCAGTCACTGCATCATCACCTTCATCTAGCAACTGGGGGGTAAGCACATCGTGTCAACTACCGTCTTTACTCGGCCCGTATCTAGGTAATTTCTCTAAACCCACTCCTATATTATCTCCTTCTAACTTAGTTCCATATTCCCAACCAATCACACCTGTCCACTCTGGACCTCATCCTGGTACCCCAATTATTCCCCCTGACTCTAAAGCCACAAACACTGCTCCACTAGTTCCACGTCAATGTTTGTCACCAGTAGTCACAGCTGCATCAACACCTATTTCTCAGAATGATCTCACCACACCAGTTGACTTTGTGAACATCACCACACCGGAGATACAGAATGCAGTACCTCATGAAGAGAATGACATGCCACAAACAGAGTCTCCTCCTTATGAAACTGCACCACCTGCTCCTGTTCCAACTGCAAGGCCCAGACCTCGCAATGCACCATTGATTGGTCCACGTCAACATTATATGCAGCTTCGACAGTCGTCTCTTCACTCAAGGGGACGGTTTGAGGGGCTTCTAGCTACACATCCAAATGGCACAGTGGATCCCACATGCTTCAGTAAAGCCAACAAACAACCCGAATGGCGCACGGCAATGTCTGACGAGATTCAAGCTCTTCTAGACAATGGCACCTGGCAACTTGTACCAAGACCACATGATCAGCATGTCATCACCTCTAGGTGGCTCTTTCGTACAAAGAAGAAGACTGATGGAACCATTGATCGACACAAAGCTCGTTTAGTAGCACGGGGATTTACTCAGAAAGCTGGGATTGACTACAAAGAAACATTTAGTCCAGTAATCAAAGCTACAACCATTCGGTCTGTCTTTGCCATTGCAGTAGCAAACAACTGGTTCATCAATCAACTGGATGTCTCTAATACATTCCTTCATGGAAACTTATCAGAGACAATTTATATGGAACAACCGCAGGGTTTTCGGGATAGTGACCGACCGGATGATGTCTGTCTTCTCAAAAAGAGTCTTTATGGATTAAAGCAAGCACCGCGAGAATGGTTCACAGGGCTGGGCATTTGGACTGAAGATACTGGACTGGACCGAATATCCGAAACAAAATATCCGAAACTGGACTGAACTGTTGACTTTTTTTAAAGAACCGGACTGAACCGGACTGTTGACTTTTTGTTAAAGAACTGGACCGAACTGGACCGAAATTATCCGAAACTGGACTGATAACCGAATTGGATTGAATTGGACCGAACTGGATTGAAAAAACCGATAATTTATTGACATAAAATTTATCATTTCAAATTTTATTATTAATTTTATATTTTATAAATGATTAAATGGATAGCATAATAAAAGGTTCTACAATTTGAAGATTATTCAGTTAATGGGCTTCAAATTCTAATGATTAAACCCAATCCAATTCAAACTCTACCCCAAATAAAACCCAAATCTAACCTAACTAAACTCTAATTAGAAGCAACCCTCACTCTCCCTATTTTCTCTGCGACTTCCACTTCCAGAAAAACGTACTTCCGCCGCTCCTAGGTCGAGTCTGAATTTCACTTCCAGACCTTATCCATCTACTCTCGTGGTCGTCGTCCCTTCAATTCGGCGGCTAGTCATGGCCAGGAAGAAACTTCAGGTCTCCTATGTTTGTTAGTGTGATTTTCAATTTCAGATCGAGTCCCTCTCCTCTAGTAGCCGTTCCCTTTAATCAGGTGATTAATCATGGCCAGTAAGAAGCTTTATGTCTCATACGTTTCTGATAAGCTCTAGGAGTGTAGGAAAAAGAAGCTTTATCTTTTTTGTGCCTTTGTTGAGATGCCTATATTTGTTTGGTTTGAGATGCACCTATGAGTTTGTTCACTGTGTGTTGGCTTGATTTTTGGTTGTAATTATTGGATGGCTTTGCTGCGTTTTTGGTTTTACAGCATTTTTAGTTTTACTGCGTTTTTGGTTCATTAATTGAATGCTTGCTTATTACAATTTTGTAAGGACTCCTTCACTCCTTACACTGAAGCTTTTCACTGATGGAGTTTTTTTACCAAATTCTTATTGAAATTGGGATTGAAATTGGGATTGAATTGATTGGGATTGAAATTTCTATTGAAATTTCTATTAGTTGAAATTACTCTCATTTGAATTGCTGTTAGTTTAATTACTGTTTGTATTTAGTTGAATTGGGATTGAAATTGCTGTTATTTGAATTACTTTTTGTATTTAGTTGAATTGGGATTGAAATTGCTGTTACTTTTTCTCTATATTTGTGTGTGGGGGTGTGCTGTTATTGTGATTGTCATATGCCAGGATGAATGTGTTTTTTAGTGTTAACGAGATAATTACTCTTGCACATTAGTTAGTATCTATGGACAAGTTAGTAACCTTTATCTTTATATCATGTAGCCTTTCTAGACTTTGCACGAATACATGAAATTTTGATGATGCCATCTGTGTCTGTCTACTTTTATTTTCAATTTCAGTTTTGATTGTTAACCCTTCACTTTTGTACTTCTTGTTGAATTAAGCCATTGGCTGTCTGTCTGTTTTGTATAATTAGTTACTACATAATTCAATTTTTTGGGATATTGGTTTAGTAATTCATTTGAACTAATGTTTTTGTAATTTAATGAAGGAAAATGTCTTCTTCGGGCATCAAGCGGAAATCAACGTGTGATAGTTCATCAACAGATAGTGTTAAATTTAACTCTATGCTACCACCCCGACCACAATCACATGCTGATAGTACTAGCATCGGTGGACCAAATAACATTGTTGGCTCTTCTCCATCTCAAAAAGGTGATGCATCTCTTTCTCAAGAAGATAGCAAAACTAGATCTTTTGTGTGGGAACATTTTACAAAGCTTCGTGATTCACAAGGAGAGTTAACTGGTAGAGTAATTTGTATTTGGTGTCATGGAAATTATCAAGGAATAAGTGGGAAAGGCACTTCAAGTCTATGGAAACATTTGAGAGAATCTTGTAAAAAATTTCCACATAAAGAAGATTTGACTGAAGCACAAAAAAATAAAGATAAAACTCAGCCAATTTTAGTATTTAGCAAACCAAATGATAGTAAGAAAGCAAAATTGGTTTGCCATAGTTTTGATCAGGAGCGTTGTAGAAGAGATTTGGTTAGAATGATTGTAATAGATGAATTGCCATTTAGGACTGTTGAAAAACATGGGTTTAGAGATTTTTGTGCTAACAATCTTCCAGAATTCAAAATCCCTTCAAGGAGAACTATCACTAGGGATTGTTTTTCTTTGTTTAACAAAGAGAAAATGAAATTGAAACTTTTAATCAAATCCCAATGTCAAAGAGTATCTTTCACTAGATACTTGGACAAGTCTCCAAAATGTGTCATACATGTGTTTAACTGCTCATTTTGTTGATAGTGAATGGTGTGTGCAAAAGAAAATTTTGAATTTCTGTGTGGTAGAAAGTCATAAAGGGATTCATCTTGCTAATGCTATTAGTTCTTGCATGGAAGAGTGGGGATTGACTAGGATAATGTGCATAACTGTTGATAATGCTTCAGCTAATGATGTTGCAGTTGAACAATTGAAGAAAAAATTGATTAAAAAAAATGCACTTGTGTTGGATGGAGTTTCTTTTCATATGAGATGTTGTTCTCATATTCTTAATTTGATAGTCAAAGATGGTCTTCAACTAGTTGATGAATCAATCGAGAGAATAAGAGCTTCAGTTAAATACATTCGTAATAGCCCACAGAGACTTGCTACCTTCAAACGTTGTTGTGAGTCATCAAACATTAAGTATACAAAAGCATTATGTTTAGATTGTCCTACTAGATGGAATAGTACTTATTTGATGTTGGATGTTTCATTAGGATATCAAAAGGCATTTGACAAGTTAGAAGATCTTGATAAGAAATATGCAGTGTTGATTTGTTGTCAAAATTGGCTAAGAACCTCGACTCTAGCGTTCAAATATGAAGAAGAACTTGACGATCTCGAAGCTATTGAACAAGGTAATATTTCCTTAAAGAATTTATTTTTATTTATTTATTTTAGTGTCAATATGAATTTATTATGTGCATAAGTTATTAGTTATAAATTTTGATAAAATTGAATTAAAAAAGAATTAATTAACCATTTGTCTTCTTTATGTTATACTGATTATGTATTCTGTTATAAAAAAAGTTTACATATTCAGATGTATTCTTAATATGAATTTATTTTTAACTTTGTTCTCTAATTTTGCAGAGATTAGTTCTGATCCTGATGTTGCAGCGTCTCTTACATCCATATTTCAATTGGATTGTTGAAGTTTTTCAATGTAACACAAGCACATCGATTTTGTTTGACAATTAATATGTATTGTAAACAAATGTTATTTCATTTGGCTAAGAATTTTTATTTTACTTAAATATTTTTATATTTTGATTTTATAAATTTAATTTTTATTTCATTAGAATATTTATCCGAATAACTGAATAACCGTATTGGATTGAACTGGATTGGACCGGAACCGATCTCCGAATCTCCGAACTGGATTGAACCGAACTTTTTAGTACAATCCAATCTTGGAGATTTAATCTTTCAATCCAAGTCTGGAGATTTCTATTTTGAAATCTCCGAACTACAATCCAATCTTGGAGATTTTTGAATCTCCGGATTGGACCGGACTGTGCCCAGCCCTAGAACTTCACACGCCTTCGAACATTTCTCCTCTCACCTGGGTACAAGATGTCACAGGATGACAATTCTCTGTTTATCACACGCACCGACACTGAAAAGACTTACATTTTGTGCTATGTTGATGATATACTCATAACAGGTAACCACCCTGCACACATCACCAACACAATTGCAGCCATTGAACATGAGTTTCCCATTCGCAATCTTGGCAAGGCAGAATACTTTCTCGGAATTGAGATAAGATATGAGAAGGATGGTATTCATATGTGTCAGGCCAAGTATGTGGCTGACATCCTAGACAGAGTGAAGATGATTGACTCCAAACCTACACTGACCCCCCATGGCCACCACGCCAACACTTTCAAAAGAGCTAAGCATCAGCTTAACCTCTGGAGATGAATATCGAAGCATTGTGGGAGCACTTCAATACTTAACATTCACTCTTCCTGACATTGCATTTGTAGTTAACAAATTATGTCAGTTCTTGCACTGTCCGACTGATGAGCACTGGAAAGGAGTCAAGAGGGTCTTACGCTACATTCAGGGCACATCAGACTTTGGGATAGTCATGTCCATCAAACCAATAGAGCACATCCATTGTTACTCAGATAGTGATTGGGGAGGGTGTCCTGATGATCGACGATCCACGTGTGCCTTCTGTGTCTACCTTGGATCCAACATTGTATCGTGGCAGATCCGCAAGCAACCCACAATAGCCAGATCCTCCACAGAAAGTGAATACAAGGCAGTGGCAAATGCCACGGCAGAACTCCTATGGTTCAAATCACTTCTCTCGGATCTGGGCTTTCCTTTACCTACTCCGGTTCAGTTATGGTGTGATAATGTTGGAGCAATTTATCTCACTTCAAATCCAGTTTTTCATGCTCGTACGAAGCACATTGAGCTAGATTATCATTTTGTTCGTGAACAAGTTCACAGAGGATTTCTCAGTGTCAGATTCATTCCAACCGATGATCAGGTTGCAGACATACTCACCAAGCCGCTAGCTCCGGCTCGCTTCACGATGCTACACTCTCGCCTCTTTGTTCGTGCCCGCCATCGGCTTGAGGGGGGTGTTAGAGATAATGTTCTTATTATCTCATTAAATAGATTCTTATCTAGTTAGAGTTTCAATTTGTCTATAACCCTAGCTAGGTAGAGTTTCAATACGACTATACTTGTGTATTGTATTCCTATACAAACTACTATTGGCTCACTATAAATACAAGGCCTCTGAGCCATAATCATTAAGGTGATTCAAACCATTATTGTGTTATTACTTATCTCTCTCCATCTCCATAATATTCACGTATATCAAACTATACATTCAACATCAATAACTCCTATTTTAAATTGTTTCTAATCGCCAAATCTAGTTGTATTTAATATTTGTATTGATATAAATTATGTTTGCAAAGTGACAAATTTCATTTACACTCATTCCAAAAATATATATATCCTACTCCTATCCATTCACTAACATCAACATCGCACTTGTCCGTTTTTTCAGAAGCTATTCATCAACGACTTCCGATATCTTCGATTCCTACCTCAACGACTATTTTGTCATTTTATTTAATTCCGTACATATGAAACTTTGTTAAGCTACTCAAACTTTTTACAAATGAAACTGAAGACAGAAGATGGATTTATTTATTTATTTTCAATCCGTGTATCCTTCACTCAATCGTTTCGTTTCTAGAATTCAAGTTCGCATTGTTTTATTTACTGTTCTAGCAACAATTAAATTTTATTTAAGAATTAACTTTTTTGTCACGCACGTATCCAAATCAACACGTGTTCAAGGTTAAAAATTAGTATTTTGCTATAATACCCCAATTTAAAGTACAAAACATTGACTTGAGGGATAAAATAGAATTTTCAATCTTACTGAGATTGCATGAGTTTATTCCAACCACTTATATCATCCGCTTCTATTTAATTGAGGGATAAAAAACTTATCACTTTCCTTCAAGAGAAATTTTACTATGCGTATACCAAGTAAGAAAGAGGATGTGGTATGCCTGGCCACTAATAATATGACAAGTGTTAATTAATTAATTAATTAATTAATAAAAAATTAATTACTACACAAAATAAAACCTAATTCCATCTGCGGTCCTCTTCTCCTTTGCATCTCTTTCTCCTGCCTTTTCTTTTTCATCTGGTATAACACCTCACTTAATGAAATTAACAACTTATTAATAAAAACTTAATTATGGGAAATCTCAGTATATTGCCTCCTTCCATTGCTATTCTTTCATTTTATCCGCAACAACTACAGAGAGTACATAATCTCATTATGATGCATCCTTCCATTGCTATTGCTTTTTGAAACTTTAACCAATATATAAACTTTAAATATAATGGAGGACTAAATTGAACAATTTTTATTTATTAGATTAAAAATTAAATTTTACACTATATATTATGACCCAACTCACCACACTAATTTATATACACTACACTCAAATTATTTCTTGCTTATACTCTTTCAATTTTTTCTACCCAAAACTCACAACTTCAATACCTATTTATACTAAGATGAAACCAATTTAAACCACAAACTTGTACAAATCTCATCCATAAACTTGTACAAATCATAGATATTTCAAATAGATTAATCTAGAACTTAGATTAGTCTAATTTGCTAGATACTTCAACATACAAATCAATGTTGATATTTCAATATAAACTGCATTTTTTTTCTTATTTTTTTCTTTTTCAGGATGTACAGTTCAAATCAAAGTCTTCAACAAAAAAAAAAAAATTAATGTCTCGTATACTTAATTTTGACAAAGGATTATTTACACTCTCATAGTTAAATTCGTAAATGTTTATATAGAATTTAGGAATTAAGTTAAAGAAAAAGAGAATTTATCAGGCTATGTTTCTAATATTCATCTAATTCTTCTTTTATCCATCTAAAATCATTTTTTTTTCCCGAATCTGCATGAGTTTTTGCTTGTTCAGTCTCTCATACTTATAACTTCTCCATGGAAATGTCTCTGAACATCAAAATTAGGAAAAATAAGATACCAGTTCAAAAGTTGACTCTGATATGAAACTAAAAAAAAAACAACACCCTAGAAGGTCCAACAACAAATTTCATTTGGGTAGAATCAGATTTGAACCACAATAATAGCCGCTCGAACTTGCTTCTTCTACATTCGCCACCATCCCTACATGGTCCAGGAGGTGGTTTACTTCTGTAATAGAAGGGGAAAATAAAAGAATAGATGGTGGTGTTATCAAACGGGTCAGTGATGATAATCGGCTAAGGAGAGTGAACCGAAGCTTTTGGTGGTGGTGTTCTGAGAAACTGAATTTTTGTAACATACCCAGGTGAAAAAGAAAAAGCAGGAGAAAGAGATGCAAAGGAGAAAAATGCGGCAGAAGGGATTAGGTTTTATTTTGTGTAGTAATTAAATTTTTATTAATTAGTTAATATTTGTCATGTTATTAATGGCCAGGCATACCACATCCTCTTTCTTAGGTGATATGTGGTATGACCGACGCATAGTAAAATTTCTCTTCTTTACCTGTCTCATGAGGGGTTAAACCCAATTTGGTACCATTTTAAAAAAATTATTCTTAATATAGTATTACTTAAAAAATAATTCTTTGAAAGGGATTGTTTTGTAACTATAGTTAAAAAAGTTGTCATTACAGTATACTACCATTATGAATTGTTTATTTATTTAATAAACTCATTACGGTAGTGCTGTAATGAGTATCACTTGCAGGAATCCCATAATGGGATTCTTGCAACTTTTGGGCAGTGGCTTGAAGCCACTGCCCAAAACTTAAAAAAAATTAAATTAAATTAAAACAAATTAAATGTTGATTATTTTTTTTATATAATTGAAATTAATTTTTAATAAATTATTATAAATCATTATTAAATGTGGTGAAACGCTTAGCCTGTTGGTTAAGAGCTTATCTATAACTGATGAGGTAATGAGTTCGAATCACATCGAGGTGGAGTGAGTTTGAGGTTTTCTTTAGAAGGTTTAAAATGACAATTGATAATAATTTGACAAGTACAATTTAATAATGATTTATAATAATTTATTAATAATTAATTTTCAATTTTGAAAATTAATTTTAAATGAATGTTATATATAAAAAGAATAATCAACATTTTTGTTAAAGAAAATAATCAACATTTAATTTTTTAAAAATAAATAATTAAATTAATATTTTTTAAGTTTTGGACAGTGGCTTCACAC
Organism: Euphorbia lathyris; assembly: GCF_963576675.1. NCBI lineage: Eukaryota > Viridiplantae > Streptophyta > Magnoliopsida > Malpighiales > Euphorbiaceae > Euphorbia > Euphorbia lathyris. The sequence goes on from NC_088910.1 coordinate 98,602,289, forward strand.
TGCTGCTCCAGAATTGCAGGAATCCCATTTGGGATTTGTGCAAGTGATACTCATTACGACGTCCATGGTGCCGTAATGAGTTAATGAAATAAATAAAAAATTCATTTTTTTCATTATAGTTTAAATGTTATAATGTTATAATGTTATAAATGTTATAATGTTATATTAATGTGATCTCCTCTGGCGGCGACTTCTCCTCTTTCCATTCCGGTCACTCATCTTTCACCTGCGTTTCCGGTCTCCTAGGGGTGGCGATCTGGGGAGTCTGGATTTTGCTGTGCGCACTCTGCCTCCTCTTGTTGGTGTCTGTTGTTGTTGTTCTTCTCGCCGGTGATGTTCGTCGGTTCTTGCTGTTTTAGATTAATTTCTATCTGGTGAGTTCTGTTGTTCTGCTATTGCTGGTTTTCTCCTTGTGCATTGGTTTTAGGAAGTATTATGAGATTTCTATCCATTGCTTCTTGCTGTTTTTTCCATGTGTGTTAGTTGTTGAAATTAATATGTGAGTGGCAGATTTGTTTGTTATTTTTCTGCTGCTATTTGGTTAAATTGTTCTTAGTTGATTGCTGTTTACAATGGCTGTGCATTCAGAGGATTATCTTGGGATTGGAGTTCTCTTCAATCCAAAGCTGAGATATGCTTCTAGTTCTGTGCTTCCTACTCTTTCTAATGTTTCCAAGCCATCATTCTCTGCGGTTCTTACTTTGATTTTACCGATTTCTCCTTCCTCGTCTGCTAAAATCTCTGATATCGGGGGATTAAATTCGATTCGGATTTCACAAGCTGCGTATGAGAGGTGTTTGGCGCTTTGTGCGCATTCTTTGATTGGCAGGCTCTGTTGGAGTTTAGTGTCCTAAAGACAATTGTTTTAGGATATTAATATTAATGAATAAATTGTTTATTTGATCATTTGTTTAATCAGATATATAGCATTAAAATGTAACTATATATAAAGGCACAAATATTTCATAAAGAAAGTAACCCTAAGTTTATTTAAGTAGTTATAAAGTGTTCATACAAGCATGAAGTGAGACTGTACTTTATAATAGACCAATAGACTTAAAGTAAACCCAAGTCAAGTAATATGTTATAGGGCTTGACATATTACTGTTGAGACTTGCATGTAACAGTGTTTTCTGTCGAGACACAAAGCTGATCTCACAAGCTTTAGATATTTAGATATCTAGACAGTTACATGGATCCGGTGAAGGAGTTCATTAGGATTGGGACCCGACTTGAGATAAAAGTATGGATTAATTTATCTAAAAGTGTCAACTGTTCATCTCATTGGTATTAGTAGGTATAACTAATCCTCAGACTCAAACATTCGTTAATTAGTGATTCTGGATTGTGGAGTCTGGTACTTTGATTCTGTGCAAGCACGATCCAACAGGTGAGAGCAGGGTTGGGTATCACACAAAGTGATTGCAGAATAGTTAATGTCAGATTGAGCATTCGTCACTCCTGATAAGTGGGAGATATATCCAAATGGCCGCTTGTGGTGAATTAACTGAAATCCTTGCAAGGTGATAGAGTTAAGAGTAGAAATTAATATTTCACTTAACTTATCTTTCAGAGTGAATTCAACCTGTACAAGTAAAATAGACTCTTCGTTATATGTAACCTTGACACGCTCCATGGTTATAAGGAATTGACCAATAGGATATAGTTGATGAAGGATCGTATTATACTGTACCTAATGCAGAAAGGTTAACGTCAGTTATCAACCTGACTTCTTAATTGCTCTTGGGGAATATCATAGGTTCTGCTAGTAACAGCTCGCGACGGTATTCCGTTATATATATGTTGGAATTAATCGCGATGAATAATTTCAAAGGATATATACGGCTAGGGGCAATAAAGAACCTAATGGGTCGCATATGGGACTTGGAATCAGAGGACGAAAATATAATTAGTGAGACATGTATATATGGGCCGAAATTTATAGATTAATTAGGGATAATTTAATTTGATTAATAATTATAATTTGATTATGGTTGTGAATTAAATTAAAGGATTATCTGATAATATTAATTAGAAGTTTTTTATGTGATTGAAACTCTAATTAATTATCCATAACATTAATTAATTATTAATTTGATTAATAATAATTATCTAGATATAATTAGTTATTATTTAGATAATAGTAAAGTGTTTATTTAATTATCTAATTAGGAATCCTATTCAGAATAAGATTTCAATTATTTAATTACCTAACACAACTGTGATTAGGGTTTTGAGATGTCTATAAATAGACTCCCTAACCCTAGATTTCGGCCAACCCTAAAAGAAGAAGAGGAGGAATCATTCTGTCATCGTCTCGGCTAATTTACTTTATTCCTTACCCCCTCTTTGATCTCGTATCGATTTCTGTTAGAGGCAATCATTGCGATTGCTATACATTAAAGGTTGATTACTGATTAGTTTTGTTTTTCTGTGTTGAACAAAACGTTCGTTGCTCACAGATTGAATATAGAAGTTGTGGGCACTTCGTTTGCAACCGTAGATAGTTCTTCACTAAAGGTATTACTTTCTATCCCTCTTTATATGAAATAACAATTAACAGATCTTGGAAAAGGGAAATAGATAAAATAGATAAAATTTTATTATTTCGCTACGCCTAGACTTGTCTATTTTCCTACAGGCTCATCCTTTCAAAGGGGGATTCTCCATGGAAGGTTGCAGATCTAAAGATATGTCTCTCGAAGATTTGGGGACTTGATGTGCAATGGAGACTTATTGCAAGTAAAGGTTATTTTCAGGTTGTTTTGCCAACAAAGGAAGCGCATGATTTGGTGGTTGATCGAGGGGTTATTAATGTTCAGCCGGGCATATTCCTTTTGCAACCGTGGGTTTCGGATTTTGATCCGTTTTTTATAAAATCAACTAATGCACAGGTTTGGGTTCGTCTTTATTCACTCCCGTGGGAATATTGGGATTCACAAATCCTTGTGGATATTGCTAAAGGAATTGGAGGGCTTATCAGATTTGATAGGGCTACCTTGGAAGGGGATTTCGGTCACTTTGTAAGAATGCTTTTAGATGTGGATATGGCTAGGGACTTGCTGACTCAATTGGGGATTGAAAGGGTGGGTAAGAATTTTTGGATTGATGTGGTGTATGAAAAATTGCCAAGTTTTTGTAAGGTTTGCTCCAATATCGGGCATATGGCATATGAGTGTAAAAAGAACAAAAAACCGGTGGAGCATCGGCCTGTTGTGCATTCACGAAGGAACTCTCCTTCACCTGTGAAGGATAGGAATCAAGGAAATTATGAGCTAGCTCCAGTTTCTAAGGCAATTGCCATAGTTGTTACTACTTTGCTTCCACCTGATGTTGTTGAAGCTGCTGTTCCTGGTTTGGTGGATCAAGGAAATAGTTTATTTGCAGGAAGTCTGATAGGGGTATTTTACCCCTATCTTTTAGCGTGATTTACGGGATGATTTCGGGTAAAATAAATAAGTTTAATTACAAAAATAAAGTGTTTTTGATAAATAAAGAAATAAAAATAAATCTCGTACTTTCAGTTTATTTTCCTCGTTTTTGATTAGTTTAGGAAATAAAAATGTCAAGCTAACTCGGCTCTCAAGTTTTGTATTTCAGGTACGAGAAAGGAGCAAAAATCCACTCAATACGCGGGGCGTATAATCCCCTACGCGGGGCGTGAAACATAGTGCCAGAAATAATTGCCTTATCCGCAGGCACCATGTGGAACTGACTCAGCATACGCGGGGCGTATGACACATGTCGGCAATAATTGGCCTAATCCTAAAAGTCAAACTGCATTGTCTCCCAGAGTCAACTATACTCACGCGGGGCGTACCACTATATACGCGGGGCGTAAAAGGCAGTTCTTCAACATAAAAAGATCAGAGACTCTTTTACACGGGGCGTACTTTAGCTACGCACGGCGTAAAAGCACCAATTCAAGCAATAAAACTCTAGAGACTCAAACACGCGGGGCGTACAATCCTTTACGCAGGGCGTACTTGAGTCAACAAGACAACGAATTGGTCCACATGCAGAAGATTTCTGATGGAATGGGCATTTACGCCGGGCGTAGACCAATTTACGCGGGGCGTATCATGGGATTTCTGCACCAAATAATGTTGCTCCATACTTGTGCTTTGTGAAATTACAAACCTGCCCTTGCTTGATGTCTATAAATAAGAAGCTCTTGAACTTCATTTGACACCAATTACATACTAGAGAGCTACACTATACTCTTTTCTTTCCTTGTAATTTAGATTCAGATTTTGTAAGTTAAACTCTCCCTCTCGAGAGCTTGTTCGTTGTTCCGGCGTTCCATTTACGTTCCGTTCCACCATTCGTCACCAAGCTCGAGAGTTCCACCTCCACGACCTAGGAGACGGCTTTGAGTCCGGTTAGCTAGTTCCAAGGGCGGATTCTCCCTTTTTTTACTTGCTAATTAGCTTGTACTCTTCCTATGTACTAGGCTTGGTTGTATTTCATCTAATCACTTTCCATATTTATAATTTATGGTTTATAATCTCTATTTCCCTTTATGTGTTAATGTTTATTGCTTGTTTTGATATTAATAATTGATTATTGTGTAGGAGAACGCGATTACCGCCGCCATTCGGGCTATCTTTAGGGAGTTATATAGGTGTTGCCTTACCGGAAGTGACAAACCGGAAACCGTAGGAATTGACAAGCCACGGAACTTACGGGCCCTAGTTTCTAATTCCCCCGCATTAGACACGCCTTGACTAGGAATCACGTAGTCTAAGTGCTTCACGGGTCGGTTCTACTACACTTGGTCGTCTTTGCAAGAGTAAACTATTATCCGTATACATTTAGAGTCATTATTTATCATTGTTATAACTTATCATATTCACCCCACTTCATAGAGTTTTAGCTACATAAATCTGTGTCGCCAATAGTGAGGAATAGTGTGTAGTTGTGTCTTACTTAATCCCAAAGTAATTACCGCTTAAATAACATACGAAACCGAGTCGTCTAATACTTGTAATTATAAATCCCGTGGATTCGATACCCGGTCTTAACCGGATTATTACTTGATAACGACGGGGTACACTTGCCCCTAAGTAGTCGTAGCGTCTAGTAGAGTTAAGAGCAATTTATAAAGACCACATCCATAGATATAGCACATTCACCGCAATACACATTAAGTCGTCATTAGAAAGCTCTACCTAGATCGCACGCCCATCAAGTTTTTGGCGTCGTTGCCGGGGATTTATAATTTCCTACAATATTAGACAAAAACGTTTCATTGTTAGTTTAAGCATTCTTTTTGTATAAATTGTTTATATATACGTTTGCTAACATTATTCTTTCTTGTTGATAATTCTTTTATATACTTGTTTTACTTTATGCACACCCGATCTAAAAGTGATTCTCTCGTACCTATTGATCTCGAAATTGAACGTACTCTTTATAGGTTACGTAGAGAAAGAATGGAAAATCTCAACGATGAAGCTAACCAGCCCGAGCTCAACCAACGGGGGCCGGAACAACCCGTGAATAACGACCGTAATGGTGAAGGCAACGACACACGTTCGATGTTGGAGATTCTTGCTCCACATCGTCCTCAAATCTGCCACAGAATCGTTGCCCCCACCATTCTGACCGACACATTTGAAATAAAGCCTAACATGATCCAATTAATCCAACAATTCGGTCAATTCGGAGGGGAACCCCATGAAAACCCTAACGAACACCTTGATAAATTTCTTATGTGTGCCGAAACTTCACGGCAAAATAATTTTCCAGTAGAGGCCATCCAACTAAAACTTTTTCCTTTTTCTTTGACAGGACAATCGTTGGAATGGTTGCACTCGTTAGAGGCGGGATCGATCACATCATGGAAGGAACTCGAGAAGGAATTCCTATCTTACTACTTCCCGCCCTCTAAAACGGTTAAATTGAGAAAAGATATCACTTCCTTTCGGCAACTTAGATACGAGGCCCTCCACTCAGCTTGGGCTAGGTTCCGAAAGCTGCTCCAAAACTGTCCCCATCACGATATCCCTAAGCATGATTTAGTAAGTACTTTTTATCATGGTCTAACACCGACTAATCGTGCAACTGTTGATTCCACCGCAGGTGGGGATTTGTTTCGCAAATCGGCAAGCGAGGCATATGAGCTCATTCACGAATTAGCTAGGAAAAGCGTCCAATGGCAAGAAGATCGGCTTGCCGGATCCTCGCAACATCAAACCGGTAAGTAATGAACCGGAGGTGGTAAGCAACCCCGGTTCGGATCCAAAACACTCAACTTCCTTGGATAAGAATAAAAATGTGTGTGACCCAATTGGAGCTTACGTGCCGAAGCTCCCTTTTCCACAACGACTTAAAAAGGAAAAATTGGACCACCAATACGGCAAGTTTTTGGAAATCTTTAAGAAACTTCACATTAACATTCCACTTGCGGAAGCATTGGAGCAAATGCCCACATATGCGAAGTTTCTTAAAGAAATCCTCGCCAAAAAGAGGAAGTTGGATTATAATGAGACGGTAGCGCTCACGGAGGAATGCTCCGCGATTATAATGAACAAACTCCCACCTAAACTCAAGGATTTAGGTAGTTTTTCTATCCATTGCACGATTGGAAATGTTGAGTTTAGGAGAGTTTTATGTGATTTAGGTGCTAGCATCAATCTAATGCCTTTATCTGTATTCAAGAAGCTCGGCTTGGGAGAACCAAAGCCTACCAATATGACGCTCCAGTTGGCCGATAGATCCATTGCCCGGCCAAAAGGAGTTGTGGAGGATGTCTTAGTGAAAGTGGACAAGTTCATTTTCCCCGCCGATTTCGTAGTGCTCGATATGGCGGAAGACGACTCGGTACCAATCCTCCTAGGACGACCATTTCTTGCAACCGGTAGGACTCTCATTGATGTCCACGAAGGTAAGCTCATCCTACGGTTGCAAGACGAAGAGGTAGAATTTAACGTATACAATTCCATGAAATTTCCGTCTAATACTTTGGCAGATTGTAACTTTTTAAATTCCGTAGACTCTATTGATCTTTTTGTTGGAGAATTTTATGGTAGGTCTTTTACGGAAACCTCTTCGGGAATAGGTGATAATGAGCATTTGGATGAGGAGCCATTAAACAAGCCATTTGAATACTTCTCCGAAATAGAACGATGTCTGTTGGCAAGGAGCCGGTTCGAGGGTTTGGACCGAGATAGAAAAGCAAAGCCAAAGTCTTCTCTCGAGGAGCCTCCAACTTTGGAACTTAAACCCTTGCCTCCTAATTTAAAATACGTATTTTTGCAACCTCCTAATTTCTTACCGGTTGTTATTTCTTCGCTTTTGACAGCGGAAATGGAGGAAGCATTAATCGCGGTGTTACAAAAACATAAAGGCGCATTTGGGTGGACCATTCACGACATAAAAGGGATCAGCCCCACCATTTGCACACACTGCATCTTTATGGAGGATAAAGTCAAGCCCTCCGTGCAGCCGCAACGACGGTTTAACCCCAATATGAAAGAGGTAGTAAAGGTCAAGGTAATCAAACTCCTCGATGCAGGTATAATCTTTCCTATCTCTGATAGTCCATGGGTTAGCCCGGTCCAATGTGTTCCCAAAAAGGGGGGCACAACGGTGACGGAAAATGATCAAGGGGAGTTAATCCCCACACGAAAAGTAACCGGGTGGCGAGTATGCATTTATTACAGAAAACTTAACGAAGCCACCCGAAAAGATAATTTCCCCTTGTCGTTCATCGACCAAATGTTGGAAAGAATGGCGGGTCATAAATTCTTTTGCACCCTCGATGGCTTATCCGGTTATATGCAAATTCCCGTTGATCCTTCGGATCAAGAGAAGACGACATTCACTTGTCCATATGGGACATTTGCATATAGGCGGATGCCATTCGGGCTTTGTAACGCCCCCGCCACCTTTCAGCAGTGCATGACGGCTATATTCTCCGAAATGATTGAGGACTTCATGGAAGTCTTCATGGACGATTTTTCTGTTTTTGGGTCGTCCTTTGACATTTGTTTGAGCAATCTTGATAAAGTCCTCCAACGTTGTGAAGACACTAACCTCGCTCTTAGTTGGGAAAAGTGTCAATTTATGGTTCAAGATTATATTGTTTTAGGACACAAGGTGTCCGGGGAGGGAATCGAGGTCGATCCGGCCAAGATCGAGGTAATTGAAAAACTACCTCCACCAATCAACGTAAAAGGAATTTAGAGCTTTTTAGGTCATGCGGGGTTCTATAGACGATTCATCAAGGACTTCTCTAAGATAGCAACCCCCTTGACCCAGCTCCTCATAAAGGATGCAGAATTTAATTTTTCCGACCAATGTTTACTTGCGTTTAACACACTCAAGGAAAAATTAATTAATGCACCTATCATGGTGAAACCCGATTGGAGCCTCCCCTTTGAATTGATGTGTGATGCGAGTGATTTGGCTGTAGGTGCTTGTTTGGGCCAACGGGTGGATAAACTCTTCCGCCCTATCTATTATGCGAGCAAAACGCTCAATGAGGCCCAACAAAACTATTCCATCACGGAAAAGGAGATGCTTGCCGTTGTTTTTGCTTTCGATAAATTTAGGTCATATCTTGTGTTATCCAAAATTATCGTATACACTGACCACGCAGCTCTCAAGTACTTGATGACTAAGCAGGATGCCAAACCACGCTTGATATGGTGGATCCTACTCCTACAAGAATTCAACATCGAGATCAAAGATAAAAAAGGAGTGGAGAATGTTGTGGCCGATCATCTCTCTCGCTTACAAGGCGAGCAAAGTGAACCTCCGGAAGCTATTGAAATTAAGGAGACCTTTCCCGACGAAGCACTCTACGCGGTAACATCTTTACCTTGGTATGCCGATATGGCAAACTTCAAAGCTGGTAATATTCTTCCCCCGCACCTTACATATGAGCAGCGTAAGAAATTCTTTCACGATGCTAAGCATTATTTTTGGGAAGAACCCTATCTGTTCAAATCTTGTGCCGATAACATTATTCGTAGGTGTATACCGGAAGAAGAGGTTAATCATGTGCTACATATGTGTCATACCCAAGAGACGGGGGGCCACTTTGGCCCTAGTCGAACTATGGCAAAAGTCTTACAATGTGGGTTTTATTGGCCTACTTTATCCAAAGATTCCCACGACTTCGTCAAATCATGTGACGTTTGTCAAAGGAGCGGAAACATTCCCAAAAACACGAAATGCTCCAACAGGGAATCCTAGTTTGCGAACTCTTTGACGTGTGGGGGATAGACTTCATGGGACCTTTCCCTAAGTCGCATGGCAACGCTTACATTCTTGTAGCGGTTGATTATGTCTCCAAATGGGTAGAGGCCGTTGCCTTACCTTCAAACGACTCTAAGGCGGTAGGGAAATTCATAAAGAAAAACATTTTCACTCGGTTCGGAACCCCTCGGACTATCATTAGCGATGGGGGTTCCCACTTTTGCAACCGACAATTCGATCAACTCTTACTTAAATATGGGGTTACACACCGAGTCTCTACACCCTACCACCCGCAAACTAGTGGGCAAGTTGAGGTTTCTAACCGAGAGCTAAAACGCATTTTAGAAAAAACGGTTAACTCCTCTAGGAAAGACTGGAGCTTGAAGCTCGATGATGCTCTTTGGGCTTACCGCACGACGTTTAAGACGCCCATCGGGATGTCCCCTTATCGTCTAGTTTTTGGAAAGTCATGTCATTTACTCGTGGAATTAGAACATAAAGCCTATTGGGCGCTGGAATTTTTGAATTTTGACATGCAGGCTGCGGGAGAACACCGCCTCCTCCAACTTAATACTCTAGATGAACTCCGCTTGGGGTCATATGAAAATCCCAAACTCTACAAAGAACGTACCAAGCGGTGGCACGAAAAGCACATCCAAATTCGGGAGTTCAACAAGGGGGATCAAGTTCTCCTCTACAATTCTCGCCTCCGATTATTCCCCGGAAAATTGAAAAGTCGGTGGTCGGGACCATATACCGTCATCAATGTGCATCCCTCCGGAGCAATTGAAATCCAAGGTCCCGATAATGCAATCCTACGGGTCAATGGCCACCGTCTAAAGATATACCGCGGCAGCGTTTTTCCACAACAAGGCGAAACCACACTCCTCGCACCACCTTAAGCTTGCACATCGCAAAGGAAAGTTGAGCTACTCCGACTCTAAACGTAGCATTGGTTTGACTCTCTCAAACCCCCTGTATATATCTGTTCAATTTTTACTTGTTTTCTTCGTTTCGCTTCCTAGCCACGGAAAGCCAAATCCCAATTCGACATAATACGCGGGGCGTCTCCCTATGCATGCCCCGCGTCTTTGTGCCTCTGATCCAAAATTCTATAGGGGACACCATTTACGCAGGGCGTAACTCTTCTTACGCCCCGCGTATAAGTTCCTTTTCATGGTTCCTACAGTTCAGAAACTCAAACACGCGGAGTGTCCCCTGTTACGCCCCGCGTATTTGAGTCTCTGACTCCAAATCCAATAAAATCTGCTCCTTACGCGGGGCGCCTCTTTCTTGCGCCCCGCGTATTTAAGTCTCTTCCCAGTAACACCACAAAACATACTGGTTACGTGGGGCGCCCCTCTGGGCACGCCTCGCGTAACCCCTGACCACTAAGGGTCCTCTTTTCCTTCCTTAGCTTTATTTTTATTTTTGTTTTAGTTTCTTTTTGCGACGCCCTTGGAATAGGCGTCATTTTAAATAACGCGGAGGGACGTGCAACCCCGCACTTTTAGTTTGGTTTGCACTAACAAAAACAAAAATAAAAATAAAATAAACAACAAAAAAAATAATTAAACTAATTTATTGACTCTCTAATTTTCCAACACGCTATCCCTCCTTCGGAAATTAATTAAAGTTCTGTTATTTGTCATCAAAAATAAAAGACGTCGACACAAGGGGATGACCTAATTAAGGGATTTTAGTCTTGGTTTTTAAAGTTAGGGAATTTGTGCAAAACCTAGGATTAGTACTAAACTAAAGCATTGAGTCTTAACTCAAATGTTACCTCCATAATAAACTTTAAAAAGGCAATAAAAACGGGATAGTTGAGAATTTAGCGAAAACTTGATAGTACACAATTTGAACCCGAATCTTTGTGAGGTATATTTGAGCCTAAAAGAGTTCGTACGAGAACTCTAATTCTTTCACAATTTTTCGAGAGCTTTGACTTCACTCGACTCATAGAATTTGCATCCAATACCGGGTTAAGTACACTTATTTTTGGTAAAAAGGCAATAGATGATAAACCGAACCCACTTAGGCTAATTTTTCTTAATTTATTTTTCTCGTTTTCATTAAACATTAGGAAACCCCTTCGAGCCTATTAACCCACTTTTTTGTTAATACCTTTTTAACATTTAACCCTTTTTCCTCTTGTTCAAATACCGACATAACCAAGTTGCACCCGAATTACCCAAAATAAGTCACGGCCTTAGCAAATGAGCACTATAAGCTCTCAAAATATTGTTTTTGTGCCTCTATGAAAACAAAGGATACAATAAAAATAAAAAGGCATTCTCAAGCTCCACCCGAGCAATTTTGAAGTATAATTTGTAAAATTCGCCAAGGCTGAAATAAACAATGATACGGTGCAATCACAAACGGTATTTTTGAACTCGAGTTCCTTTACACTAACCACTAAAGAAGCCACCCACATTACAACCCCCCTCCGGGTTCATTTTTAATATTGCCTAACCATATTTTAGGAGGAAAAACCCGGATGAAAATGCAAATTCAACATGATCTCGAGTAAGTGCAAAGAAGAGCGCTAAAACACCGACCCACCTAAAATTGAGCGTAAGAGTGAAATCCCTTGGTGAGGTACTATCGGGTTCTCAAAAGATAATCAACCCCCGTTAATATTGCCTATTAAATCTTGATCATGGAGGTTTCAAACAAGTTTCGTACTCAATTGTTTGCGTAGGTACTTACCGAAACCTTTGCACAAAATCATAACTTTGAAATCACGCACTTGGCAAAACCAACCTGTGGTTTGTTTCTTAATTTTCTCAATCCCTTGTCTTTCGATTTCTTTTACTTGAGGACAAGTCAAACTTTAAAGTCTGAGGAGGTTTGATAGGGGTATTTTACCCCTATCTTTTAGCGTGATTTACGGGATGATTTCGGGTAAAATAAATAAGTTTAATTACAAAAATAAAGTGTTTTTGATAAATAAAGAAATAAAAATAAATCTCGTACTTTCAGTTTATTTTCCTCGTTTTTGATTAGTTTAGGAAATAAAAACGTCAAGCTAACTCGGCTCTCAAGTTTTGTATTTCAGGTACGAGAAAGGAGCAAAAATCCACTCAATACGCGGGGCGTATAATCCCATACGTGGGGCGTGAAACATAGTGCCAGAAATAATTGCCTTATCCGCAGGCACCATGTGGAACTGACTCAGCACACGCGGGGCGTATGACACACTATGCGGGGCGTATGACACATGTCGGCAATAATTAGCCTAATCCTGAAAGTCAGACTGCATTGTCTCCCAGAGTCAACTATACTTACGCGGGGCGTACCACTATATACACGGGACGTAAAAGGCAGTTCTTCAACATAAAAAGATCAGAGACTCTTTTACGCGGGGCGTACTTCAGCTACGCACGGCGTAAAAGCACCAATTCAAGCAATAAAACTCCAGAGACTCAAACACGCGGGGCGTACAATCCTTTACGCAGGGCGTACTTGAGTCAACAAGACAACGAATTGGTCCACATGTAGAAGATTTCTGACGGAATGGGCATTTACGCGGGGCGTAGACCAATTTACGCGGGGCGTATCATGGGATTTCTGCACCAAATAATGTTGCTCCATACTTGTGCTTTGTGAAATTACAAACCTGCCCTTGCTTGATGTCTATAAATAAGAAGCTCTTGAACTTCATTTGACACCAATTACATACCAGAGAGCTACACTATACTCTTTTCTTGTAATTTAGATTCAGATTTTGTAAGTTAAACTCTCCCCCTCGAGAGCTTGTTCATTGTTCCGGCGTTCCATTTACGTTCCGTTCCACCATTCGTCACCAAGCTCGAGAGTTCCACCTCCACGACCTAGGAGACGGCTTTGAGTCCGGTTAGCTAGTTCCAAGGGCGGATTCTCCCTTTTTACTTGCTAATTAGCTTGTACTCTTCCTATGTACTAGGCTTGGTTGTATTTCATCTAATCACTTTACATATTTATAATTTATGGTTTATAATCTCTATTTCCCTTTATGTGTTAATGTTTATTGATTGTTTTGATATTAATAATTGATTATTGTGTAGGAGAACGTGATTACCGCCGCCATTCGGGCTATCTTTAGGGAGTTATATAGGTGTTGCCTTACCGGAAGTGACAAACCGGAAACCGTAGGAATTGACAAGCCACGGAACTTACGGGCCCTAGTTTCTAATTCCCCCGCATTAGACACGCCTTGACTAGGAATCACGTAGTCTAAGTGCTTCACGGGTCGGTTCTACTACACTTGGTCGTCTTTGCAAGAGTAAACTATTATCCGTATACATTTAGAGTCATTATTTATCATTGTTATAACTTATCATATTCACCCCACTTCATAGAGTTTTAGCTACATAAATCTGTGTCGCCAATAGTGAGGAATAGTGTGTAGTTGTGTCTTACTTAATCCCAAAGTAATTACCGCTTAAATAACATACGAAACCGAGTCGTCTAATACTTGTAATTATAAATCCCGTGGATTCGATACCCGGTCTTAACCGGATTATTACTTGATAACGACGGGGTACACTTGCCCCTAAGTAGTCGTAGCGTCTAGTAGAGTTAAGAGCAATTTATAAAGACCACATCCATAGATATAGCACATTCACCGCAATACACATTAAGTCGTCATTAGAAAGCTCTACCTAGATCGCACGCCCATTAAAGTCATACGGGTGTTATTGATTCAGCTGAGGTGATTGAGCGGGCTGATTCTCCGGGTAATGCGAATATTTTACCATCTAAATCTCTATTATGGGCGAACGTAGTGGATTTGGATGGGGAGCCATGGCATGCTGTTCGTGCATCTCGGCCTGGTAAGGAGGTGTGTACGGTTTCTGAGACTTCTTCTACTCGGGCTAAACGGGTCAGCAAGCCTCCTACTCGGTTTAAATGAAGGTGATTTATTGGAATTGTAGGGGCCTCCTCGACCCTAATACTCAGAGGTACGTTATGGATTTATGTAATTGTCACAAGCCTGATTTTTTGTGTTTAGCTGAACCTATGGTGGATTTTGTTTCTATTAGTCCAAGGTTTTGGACCAGTATTGGTATAGTTTTGGTTTCTACTAACCTTCGGGATAAACCTTCTTTATGGATTTTACGGAGTGTCAGTTTATCTTTTTCGGTTTCTGTTCTTCGCCAACATGAGCAATTTGTGGTTGTGAGTTTGGAATTTCAGGGTACTCAGCAGTGCATTTGCTTTGTTTATGAATGTATTTGGGCTAATTGACGTGCTGGGTTTTTTTCGACTCTTAATGCTTTAAGGTCTGAGGTTGGGGGGTATTGGATTTCGATTGGGGATTTTAATGCTGTGTTTGGGGCTCATGAAAAGACTGGTAGGCCTCCGAATTTGAGGTTGTGTCGTGAATTTAGAAGTTTTTTGGATGTGGGAGATTGGTTGGATGTCCCGACCTCTGGTTGTTTTTACACTTGGTGCAATGGGAGGCAGGGTGTTGCGCGGGTGAGTAGTCGCTTGGATAGGGCGATTATTTCTTTGGATTTTACGGATGCATGGGACTATAGTTGTGTGGGTCTTATGAAACATCATTCTGATCATCATCCATTGTTGTTTTCTTATGTGGTTGCACCCCGTGTTTTTGCTAGGTTACGGTTCCAGAAGATGTGGATTGGTCATCCGGATCTTCGTTCGGTTATTAGTAATTATTGGGCTGGTTTATCTGTGCCATTGGCTCTTATGCCTCTGATTGGCTATAAGCTTCGGGGGCTCAGGCAAGTTTTACGTTGTTGGAATAGAGATGTATTTGGGAATTTCAACGTTAATATTGATTCTGCTCGCACGGATTTGGATAATATTCAACATGAGATTAAGTTGTCTGGGTGGTCGTCTGATCTTCATTCTCGTGAGTTGGAAGCTCATTCGCATTTGGATATGCACTTACTTCAGAAGGAGGTATTCTTGAGGGAGAAGAGTCGTGTAAGGTGGCTTGCGGAAGGGGATCGCAACACTGGTTACTATCACATGGTTGTTTCTATTCGCAAAGCTAATGCTGGCATTTCGGCTTTGAATATTGATGGTGGGATTACCACTGATCCTATGGAAATTTCTAACCATGTTACAGAATATTTTTCATCTTTGTTTGCTCCTTCGTCTCAACCTCCCGTGGACTTATCATTAGTTTCTGAGGTGGTGCCAAGGATGGTATCTGATTTGGAGAATGATTCATTAACTGTTTGTCTGGAGGATTCCCTGATTAGACATACAGTGTTTAGTATGGATCCTTCGAGTTCTCCTGGTCCGGATGGTTTACTGGGCAGTTTTTTCAGTCATTTTGGGATATTGTGGGTAAGGATGTGTGCAACATGGTTCGGTGGTTTTTTCAAAATGGGGTAATTACAACTGGAATTAACTCTAATTTGATGGCACTCATTCCAAAAGGGGTCGTGGCTTCTTCGGTTGAATAGTATAGGCCGATTGTTATGAGTAATTTTGTTTTCAAGGTTATTTCCAAAATTTTAGCTGACAGGTTGGCTGTGATTGCTGGGAGAATTGTTTCAGATAATCAGTTTGGTTTTATTCATGGTCGACAAATTCACCAATGTATTGCTTTGGCTTCTGAGGGTGTTAACTCTCTTAATAAGAGGTGTTTTGGGGGGAATATGGTTTTGAAAGTGGATATTCGGAAAGCATTTGATACTTTGGATTGGAATTTCTTATTGGAGGTTCTTCAGGCTTTTGGGTTCTCTCTGACATTTCGAGACTGGATTCTTAATATTCTCTCATCTGCTCGTATTTCAAATATGTCTGCTTCGGGCAGTAATGGGTATTTTGCTTGTTCTAGGGGTGTGCGCCAATGAGATCCCCTTTCGCCTATTCTTTTTGGTTTGGCAGAAGATTTTTTGAGTATGCTAATTTTGAGTAGAGTTTCTGATGGTTCCTTGTCCTCAATGCGTTATTCGGTTTCTTTATTGTTGTCATCTCATTTATTATATGCGGATGATATTCTCATCTTTTGTCGTGCTAGCATGGCTAATGTGAGGGTTTTAAATTAGATTTTTTCTACTTATGGGACTCTTTCGGGGCAGGTGGTTAGTTGGAAAAAGTCGGAGGTGTTTTTTGGAGATTCGGTCACCAGTAGACGTCGTTTGCGGCTTGCTGGTTTAATCGGTGTTAAAATTGGTTATCTTCCTTTTAAATATCTTGGTGTTCCTATTTTCCGTGGTGCTCCGCGTTCTCGGTTCTTGGCGGGAATGGCGGATAAGGTATTGAATTGTTTTTCTCGTTGGGCAGGTAAATCTCTTTCCATGGAGGGGAGGCTTGCTTTGGTTAATTCTGTTGTTACGGGTTCTATGGTGCATTCGCTGATTGTCTACAAGTGGCCTGTTAGTTTGTTGTTGAGGATTAGTAGAGGTATGTGGAATTTTATTTGGACTGGGTCTTCTTCTGAAAAGAAGTTAGTTTCGGTCCCTTGGCAATCTTGTTTCAAGCCTTTAAAGGAGGGGGGTCTTGGGCTAAATCATTTGAAAACTTTGAACCTGGCACTTTTAGGTAAAATGACTTGGGATTTGATCTCTTCTAATTTGCTTTGCTGTAAGACTCTTAGGTCACATTTTTTGGGGGGCTCTAGCTTGCCTCGTTCTCGGGTTCTTCCATCCACGGTTTGGGCTTCTATTCGATCGGCGTATATGGTCCTTCGTGACCATTCTTTTTGGATTCCGGATAATTCGTCTGATTTGTTCTTTTGGACTTCGGAATGGATTCTTCCTCCACTTGTGGATCGTTTGGGCAACTCTCTGCCATCAAACCTATCGGCTAAAGTTTTTGATATCTTTTCTAATGAGGTTTGGCATGACCTTCCTAATCTCCCGGATGCTCTTGTTCAACAAATTAATAATATCCGAGGCAGCGGTCAGTCTGATGATATTTGTTTCTGGCGGCCTGCTTGCAGTGGCGTGTTTTCTGCTAGGCTTTTCTATATTTGGCTTCATCCTCCTTCTGCTGTGAATTCTGTTTTTTCGGGGATTTGGTGGCCTTTTACCCAGCCTTCTCATTCAATGGCGTGTTGGCGTGCATTTTTGGGATATCTTCCAACGCAAGATGCTCTTCAGGCTAGGGGTTTACAAATTGTATCTCGTTGTCCGCTGTGCTGTAGTAATTGTGAGTCATTGGATAATTTATTGGTTCATTGTCCGTTTGCTATGTAGGTTTGGGTCAGCGTTTCTTTACTTTTTGGTCGTCGGCTGGATCTAACGCTTTCTCTGTCAGGTTTTATTCAGCATGCTTTTGCTCATCGCTTTAGCTCTCAAATAAGATGTTTGTGGTATTATGAAATTGTAAATGCAGTTTGGGTGATTTGGAAAACTAGGAATGATTGTATTTTTGGTGAGGAGTTTCCTAACATTCATTTATGTTTATGCTCACCTTGGGCGGCTATTAGAGGTGCGGATTCTTTTGGTTTTGGCATCATTTGGAATTCAGTAGTGGAGAGGAATATTTTGTTGAATTTGGGTCTACAGCCTATGTACAGTCGTGCTCCGCGGATTATTGCGGTTCGTTGGCAACCGCCGCCGCCGTTGTGGGTTAAGGCAAACACCGATGCTTCCGTTGTGGGTGGCTTGGCGGGTTGTGGTGGGGTTTTTAGGGATCACACGGGTGGTTCTTTAGGGTCTTATGCTTTTCTGCTGGATTGTGCGTTAGTGCACATGGCTGAGCTTCAGGCGGTTTTATTTGCAATTTCTTATGCTTTTTCATGTGGGTGGTACAAGCTTTGGGTTGAGAGTGATTCTTCTTATGTTGTGCATCTGTTTCGTTCTCGATTGATGGTTCCGTGGACTATGAGGGTGGATTGGCAGAACTGTTTGGAGCATATGTTACAGATGGAAGTAGTTTTTTCTCAGATGGAAGGTAATCAAGTTGCAGATAAGCTGGCTGATTTTGGTAGAGTTAGTTCGGAATTTTGTTGGTGGGATGAAATTCCAGATTTTTGTTCTTTTCTCCTTCGTGATAATGCTTTAGGGAGAGATTCTTTCCGTTTTGTTTAGTTGTTGTTTTCTGGATGCTCTGTTGTTAATTTTTGCTTTCGCTTTTAATAATATTGGGTATTACCCAGCCTTCATTCAAAAAAGATAATTTACACTTAATTTTTTTAGGGTGTTGTTAAACCCAGCCCCAATTTCCCACCTCTAGCCCCGTGAAAGGATGAAAGTACCATTTCAGGCTTTGAGGTGGGAAATTGGGGAAAAAAACCTCTCCCGGCACGCGGGCGTGAGGTAATCACGCCTCACCACAAGGTGAGGTGTGGGACTATCACGTCCGCACCTACGGTGAGGCGTGATAGCCTCACGCCTTACCACAGGGTGAGGCGTGATTACCTCACGCCCGCATGAATAAATCACAAAAAAATTATTCATAATTGTGGTAACTCAAATTATCCGTTTAGAAATAAAATTCCGGCATTTTAACTCGTATTACCCTTTAACAAATAAAATTTAAAAACATAAACATTAAAATAAAAATTAATAAACATAAAAATTAATAAACATAAAAGAGTAAATATAATATCAAAAGTGTTAAAATGTATGAAGTTCTACAAAAAAATAATCTAGTTCGCTCGACGCTACGCATCCATAAACTCATCCATATCCCTCTTAATGCGTGGAGCATTCTCGTCAGATCGGTGGGTAGCCGCTAGTTGGGTGACACGCCACAACCAGCTAACCCACTGCAAAAAAATTAATAAATAAATATTAAAAATTAAACACATATAAACTAATACTAAATAATAATATTAAATAATAATAAACTTACAAATTCGCTGTTGGCGCGAGCATGTTGTACCGATCCACCCCAAACATCATCATGCACATGGCATGAAGCCCGTCAGTAGTGGGAGACTCGGACACCATCGGACCATCGATCGGGATCCGAAGAATCTGCCACACATCATGCAGCTGGATAGTCATCTCCCCGAACGACATGTGGAAGGAGTTCGTATCGAGCTGCCACCGCTCCACGAATGCAGTCAACAGCGGAGTGTCGAGGTTCTTAAACATGGCATGTGGAAGGTGAGACAAACCAGTCTTTTCGATCATCTCCTTCAGCTGTAAAATGACACATATACGATTTATACAATTACTGAATGTTTTTGGTGTTTATAGTTAAAAATACAAATTACAATAAATGTTGACACACTATATTATTCTTACCTCGGGTGACGCACCAGAAAACCACTGACACAAATCTCGGCATGCTGATGATCTGTTGTAGCATGTCAGAAACGACCGAATCTCTCCTCCCAGCATCCGTGAGGCAACATGTCCTAGAAAACTAGGAATCGCGGAACCATCAACGGGGCCACCATCCACCGGTCCACTAACTAGCCAGCTCTTGTCCTCACTAGCTTTGGGACGTTTGCTTGTCCTGAAAGTTATAAAATTATACTAAAATATACTAAAATACTAAAATTATAAAATTATACTAAAATTATACTAAAATTATACTAAAATACAAAAGTTATACTAAAGTTATACTAAATTTATACTAAATTATACTAAAGTTATACTAAATTACTAAAATTATACTAAATTATACTAAAATTATAAAATTATACTAAAAAATACATGTACTCGTAAAGCGACCTCCTACGCGCTGGAACGGTGTCTCCCTGGGGTCGGCTGCTCATCGCTATCCTCAACCTCGTAATCACGTGCAACTGCAGACTGTCGCACTGCCTGGGCTGCCACATCCAGGTAGTCCTCCACAGTATCGCTATCAGGCTCTCTTTCATCAAAATCTATCGCCCCCTCTGATCCATCAATATCGGGCTGCTCCACAATCGGTCCCCTCATCAACTGGTCCGTCGCAGCTTCTCTACGCCTACGACCAGATATATCAATACCATGCAATCTCGTATAGCGTGGTGTATCATCCTCGCCGTCCATATCTAGACGACGAGCAGATGACGGGATGGATTTCCCACCCCTAGTAGGCCGCTCCGTCTACAAAAAAATTACATATAGTTAATAAAAAATGGTAACATATAAATTATAAATTACACTAAATTAATAAAATTGTAAATAATGTAAATTATACTAAAGTTATAAAATTATGCTAAAATACTACTAAATTAATAAAATTGTAAATAATTATAATTATAATAAAATTATAATAAATTATACTAAAGTTATAAAATTATGCTAAAATTATACTAAATTTATACTAAAATTATAAAATTACACTAAATTAATAAAATTGTAAAAATTATGCTAAAATTATACTAAATTTATACTAAAATTATAAAATTACACTAAATTAATAAAATTGTAAATAATGTAAATTTTTATAAAAAAAAACCTTGGGCGTAAGGGAATCACGCCCAGACCACTGGTCGGGCGTATGAACATTACGCCCGACCAGTGGTGCGGGTGTAAGCGCATCACGCCCGACCTGTGGTTCGTTCGTTCGAGAATCACGCCCGACCAGTGGTGCGGGCATGTGGCTATCACGCCCGCACTGTTGAAACACCTTTCCACAGGATTTTGATTTGACAAAATTAATTAAGTGAAAGTAAATATTCTACAACACACTAAGTTTAAATGCTTTGATTTAGTGTTACTAATGTGTTTGTTCAATGTTGAGTTTATAATTGTTATAAGACATAAAGATCATAAGGCCCAAGCCCTATATGGAAGTCAAGGCCCAAGTCAAACAAGCCAAAGATCACTCAGCCTGCGTATCTCCAAAACGCTGCCGTTGAAGTAATGAAACGCATGCTGAGCAAAGAAGGATCGAGAAGATCCACGTAGACAACTTCGGTATGAAGCTGCTGAGCTGTCTCGACAAAGCGTACAAGACAGCCGCTGACTACAAAGCAACTTCCAGACCAAGTATTTCCTCTGTTGGTAAAGAACAGAAGACGCAGAAAGCTGTCTGTTTGACATTACCCGATTTGGAGAAACATACTGCCACACTGACCGAAGAACAGAAGATGCTGGAATCTGATTGGCTAGGAGAACTGCTGAACAGACTGAGTGAAAGCGACATGAAGCCGTTTCCCTCCAACGGTTATTTTGAAATTCGAAATAACCAGAAGCTCTCATAGCTCTCTATAAATAGAGCATTCAGAATCCACATTCTTCAGAGAACTTTGAGCAAAAGCCGTTACGCTGACCAAACGTATATAAAAGTTCTCCATCAAAAGCAAAGAAAAATTCTCACACTACAAAGTCTATTCATTTGTGTAAAAGTCTAGAGTGATTGTTTTTCAATCATCTAAGGTGTTCTAGCAATTGTTGTTTAGGACAAAATCTTTATCATTTCTAGAAGTAGAAAGGAGAGGCTGGGTACTCGGTTTTAAGTACTCAGCGGAGAGATTAGGATTGAGTAGAAGTATAGAGGAAGGTACTCTTGTCATACTCAATTGCTGATATTGTAAAAGGTTTGAGGCTCTATCTTTAAAGAGCTCAGTAGAGGATTTGAAATCTCGGAGGTGTTCCGGGGACAGGACGTAGGCTTAGAAGAAGCCGAACCTGGATAAATCTGCTGAGTGAAGTATTTCTAAACCTTAACTCCTTATTCATATTGCTTGCTTAAAACAAACTAAAACTGACCAAGTAAAAGAGGTCAAGCTGAGTTGTGCGCTACAAACGAGCAGGTTCAGGAATAGACTCTAAGTGCTATTTCCTGACCTAAGCAACGAAGCTGTCCTAGTCACTTGTTGACTAAGCCAGTGTCTTGCTGAGTGTTAAGTGCCGCTGTTTTATAAAATTTTCTTAAAGAAAATAAATCTCCCCAAATTATTTTAAAAAGGTAAAATAGTTCCTAACCCCCCCTTGGAACTATATTTGCAACCTCACAAGGGACCAACAAGTGGTATCAGAGCCTAAAAGCTCATTACTAAAGGTCTAACAACCTTGAGTTGATCCATACCATGGGCGAAAACAGCACTCGGTTTCTCCCTGGAAACCAGACAACTCAGATATTACCTGAGGGGCTGTCCATTACCAGGCCTCCCCTATTCTTCGGGTCAAACTATACCTTTTGGAAGAATAGGATGAAAAACTTCATTCAAGCTACAAACATGAGTGCCTGGCTATCTATAGTCCAAGGCCCGTTTGTACCTGTGAAAGTTGTTGATGGCCAGTCAGTTGTTAAAGTTGAGGTTGAATGGACAGAGGATGATCTGAAGAAGCTTCAAAACCATGCTTCGGCTATCAATATGCTTCACTGTGCGCTCGATGCTGCAGAATATAACAAAATCTCAGGTTGTGAGTCGGCAAAGAGATCTGGAAAAAGCTGGAAGTCACCTACGAGGGAACAAACAAAGCAAAAGAATCCAAGGTGAATCAGCAGATGAGACTGTACGAGCTGTTCGAGATGAACAATGATGAGGGCATTTCAGACATGAACGCAAGGTTCACCAACATCATTAATGAGCTCAAGAGACTTGGGAAAATCTTCACTGAGGAAGAACAAGTCAAAAAGATACTCAGGAGTCTTCCAAAAGACTGGCAAGCAAAGAAGACAGCAGTTGAGGAAGCTCAGGATTTAACCACCTACAAATATGACGAACTCATCGATTCATTGCTGACCCATGAGATATCAATGAAGAACTTTGAGGTGAAGGAAAAATCTGATGACAAGAAGCAGAAGTCACTTGTCATGAAGGCTGACTCCACTGACGGGAGTTCAACTGATGATGATGAGATGGCTATGTTTACAAGAAAGATGAAGAGGCTGTTCAGGAAGAACGACAAATATTCCAAAAAGCCTTACAAAAAGTTTGATAATTATAAGGCTGACTCAAGCGACAGCAAATACAGAAAGGACAGCTCAAAGCCCATTACATGCTTTGAGTGCCACCAAGATGGCCATATTAAGTCAAACTGCCCCACGCTGAGGAAAGACAAGAAAAGTGGGAAGAAGGCAATGGTGGCTACTTGGAGTGACAGTGATGAATCTTCATCAACAGAAACTGAGGCCACCGAGTCAGCGAAGATATGCTTTATGGCTGACGAACTTGCTGAGCCATGCATTTCTGAGCATGCTGACCAATCTGATGAGTCAGATAATGAAGAGCAATCTAATGAGGTAATCTCACTCTCTCAACTCAGAAATGAAATGGGTAACGCCCTGAGTGATCTCTATACACTTGTTAAAAAGTGTAATAGGAAGATTAAAGCACTCAGCCGGCGCTGTGATGAAGTAGAAGAGGTCAAACTGAGTGACCTCAGATACCTTCTTCAAGACAACTCAGTTTTGCATGAAAATATGAAAATCATTCATGAGTCTGTCTCTGAAGTCCAGTCAGTTTCAAAGAAACTGAGGAAGGATGTCACAACCATTCAGAACCAATTAAAGGTTCCAAACAAAAACAATTTTCCGCTGAGAACTCAGTATCAAGGTACACAGTACCAAGGTACTCAGCAGAGAAGAAATCCCCAGCGAAAAGTCCAATGTGATTTTTGTGGGAAGTTAGGACACACTACTAAAGTGTGCTGGCACGCTCAGCACTGGGGTGCTGACAAGTCAGTAAAAAATCCTAAACAGAAGGTCAGTTGTGACTTCTGTGGAAAGAATGGCCATACTGTCCATGTATGCCGCCATAAAATAAAATATGATGCTATACCTGTTGCACCTAACAAGTCAGGACCCAAAAAGAGTTGGGTACCTAAAAGTAACTAGTTACAATGCAGGTAAGCCTGAGATGTGCCGAGAAGTCAAAGATGTGGTATATTGACAGTGCATGCTCAAGGCATATGACGGGTGATGAAACTCAGTTCATCACGTTTGAACGTAAACGAGGAGGGAGTGTAAGTTTTGGAGACAACAAGAAGGGTAAGATAGTAGGCTCAGGAACCGTCGGAGGTAACCCTACTATTGAATCTGTCTCCCTAGTCAGCGGACTCAAATATAACTTACTCAGCGTAGCTCAGCTATGTGACAATGGGAGAAAAGTTATATTTGATGCTACTGGATGTAAAATATACGAGGGTAAAACTAATGAGTTAATCCTAACTGCCCCTCGGATAGACAATGTCTTTATGCTAAACCTCGAAAAGAAGTTTTCAAACACTGTATGCTTAGTCACAAAGGAAGAAAATTCCTGGCTATGGCACAGGAGACTTGGTCATGTAAGCATGGACCTCCTGGCCAAATTAGCAAGAAAGCAATTGGTTGAGGGACTGCCTGAACTTAAATTTCAAAAAGATCAATTATGCCATGCCTGCCAAGCTAGAAAACAAACCAAGCAATCTTTTCAAAGTAAAAACATTGTCTCAACTAAGCGTCCGTTAGAAATGCTACACTTGGATCTCTTTGGTCCAGTCCAGCCGCTGAGTCTGGGTGGAAGAAGGTTTTCCTTGGTTATTGTAGATGATTTCTCTCGGTACACATGGGTTATCCTGCTGACCAGTAAGGATGAGACTTTTGAGACATTTTCAAACTTGGTTAGAAAAATTGAAAATGAGAAAGACCTAAAATTAGCTCATATCCGTAGTGATAATGGTGGAGAATTCAAGAACCAAAAGTTTGTTGAATTCTGTGAAGCCAGCGGCATTGACCACAATTTCTCTGCTCCTAGAACGCCTCAGCAAAATGGGGTTGTTGAAAGGAAGAACAGAACTCTGGTTGAGATTGCCAGGACAATGCTGGATGAGCATAGGCTTCCAAAGTATTTTTGGGGAGAAGCTGTCAACATAGCATGCTATATTCTGAATAGGGCTTTAGTTAGACCTATACTTAAGAAAACCCCATATGAACTTTGGAAAGGACGAAAGCCCAACATTGGATACTTTCGTGCCTTTGGCTGTAGGTGTTTTATTTTAAATACCAAAGATAGCTTAGCCAAATTTGATTCAAAAGATGATGAGGCTATCTTTCTAGGCTACTCAACAAACAGTAAAGCATACAGAGTTTTTAATAAGAGAACTCAAGTATTAGAAGAATCTATACATGTGCAATTCGATGAAACTAACCCTGTAGGAAGATACCAGCCGCTGACAGAAGATGAACCAAACTCAGCACCTGCTGATCAAGAACCAGCTACTGAGTCCTTCATAAAACGGCTGACCAAGAGTAAGAGTGAACCTAAAATTACTTTCACTGACCTATCTACTTCTGCAGATAATGTTAAAACACAGATAGAACAAGACACAAGTCTACCAAAGGAGATAAGAGTCCCAAGAGGGCATTCAGAAAATGCAATTCTTGACTCAGCTGGAAATATGCTGATGACAAGAAATCAACTAAGGAAGTATCTCGGCAATGTAGCTTTTGTCTCAGTACTTGAGCCGAAGAACTTTGCCGAAGCTGAGGATGATGAATTCTGGATGAATGCCATGCAAGAGGAACTCAATCAGTTCAGGAGAAATAATGTATGGGAGCTAGTGCCACATCCTAGGAGCCAAAAGACCATTGGAACGAGATGGGTCTTCAGGAACAAGCTAGATGAGCAAGGAAACGTAGTCAGAAACAAGGCAAGACTTGTAGCTCAGGGCTACAGTCAGCAAGAAGGTATTGACTACGGTGAGACCTTTGCCCTAGTGGCAAGGCTAGAAGCTATTAGGATTTTATGTGCATATGCATCTTACATGAACTTTAAACTGTTTCAAATGGATGTCAAAAGTGCCTTTCTTAATGGAATAATAGACGAGGAGGTCTATGTAAATCAGCCTCCAGGGTTTGAGGATTCTAAGTTCCCAAACCACGTTTACAAACTCAAAAAGGCTCTGTATGGACTCAAGCAAGCACCACGTGCTTGGTATGAGAGGCTGACCAACTTTTTACTGACTAGAGGTTACGTCAGGGGTCAAGCTGATACAACCTTATTCATTAAGAGAAAGGGTAAAGATACCTTGCTGGCTCAAATATATGTAGATGATATTATATTTGGTACTACTAATGAATCTATGTGCAAGGAATTTAGCAAACAAATGCAGACTGAATTCGAAATGTCAATGATGGGAGAACTCAACTTCTTCCTCGGACTTCAAATCAAGCAAGGAAAGAATGGCATATTCATAAGTCAAGCTAAATATGCCAAGGAGATATTGAAGAAATATGAACTAGAACATTGTAAGCCAATATCCACTCCTATGGGCACTGACACTGTCCTTTGTGCTGATGAGAATGGTAAGTCAGTAGACAGCAAGTTATACCGAGGTATGATTGGCTCTTTACTTTACTTAACAGCAAGTAGACCGGACATTCAGTTCTCAGTATGTTATTGTGCTAGATATCAAGCTAACCCTAAGGAATCCCATTACATAGCCATAAAAAGGATCCTTAGATATTTGCAAAGCTCAGTAAATGCAGGTCTGTGGTATCCAAACACTCATGACTTTACACTCATCGGATACACTGACGCTGACTATGGACGAGACAAGCTGGAAAGAAAAAGCACCTCTAGAGGATGCCAATTCCTAGGAAGCTGTCTTGTATCTTGGTTCAGCAAGAAGCAGGCGTCAGTAGCCCTGTCCACAACTGAAGCTGAGTACATTGCTGCTGGAAGCTGTGTTGCTCAGGTCCTTTGGATTAAGCAACAGCTTGAAGATTATGGTGTTCAAACAAAGACAATTGAAGTCAAATGCGACAACAAAAGTGCAATTGACCTCTCAAAGAACCCAGTTCAACACAGCAGGATGAAACATGTCAGCATAAGACATCACTTCATCAGAGATCATGTACTCAAGAAAGAAATCAAGCTGACTTATGTGCCAACAGACGAGCAGCTTGCTGATATCTTTACAAAGCCTCTAGCACGAGAGCAATTTAGCATACTGAGAGAAGCAATTGGTATGTTTAATCCTCTTCAGTAAATTTATGTGCATAAATGATGATTGAATGCTGAATGAATTACATGCTGAATGATTTATTGTTTGCTGAGTATGTCATTGAAACTGACTGAATATACAATACTGAGTAATCTTGCACACTGAGTAAATTAGTTTTCGAACTTGAACTAAAAACCATCCTTAAAGAATGCACTGACTACTTAGAATATGAAACGTTTATATCAACAAACGCTAAGTAAAAGCACTTATTATCATTTAATGTCACTACACGCGAAGTGACACCTGTACTGTGCATGCGCCGAATAACATCTTAATAGTGTCATAAGTGTCAGGGTTTCTGCCGATTGGACAACCCAGAGCAAAACTGGATAAAATTCAAACGGAACCCTATACCATAAAATCTATAAATAGTAAATACTAACCCACTACCCTCGTCACATATACATTGAACCCTAAGAAAGCTTCTAAATTTTCCAAAGAGCTTCAAAACTTCAAAAATGTCTTATAACGAAAGTTATTTCTCTCCAACTCTCAAATCCTCTGACCAGGCTGGTCCTTCAACTAGCCTAATGAGAAAAATGATCAAAGTACACTCTTGGGTCAAGAATCAAGAGGTACTAAGGAGTCGATTCTTCCATCCTGATTTCATCTCTTCAGAGACTCCATTCTGTAAATGGATCAAAAACAACAAATGGACAGGTCTCTTCTCTCTTTCCGGTCAAACCTATCCCACAATGGTGAGAGAGTTCTACTCCAACCTGCATGTTGATGCAGATGACTCTGACTACCTAGAGACCACATTCAAGGGTCAAAAGATAGTGATAACCCCTGAATATCTAGCCACATTGCTAGAGATACCAAATACAGGGATTCAGTTCAGGACAACAAAGGAGCTGATACCAAAAGCCATCGCAGAAAAGATGAAGGGGTTCTGTAAACCCAGAAACTACAAGGGAGAAGTACCCAGCACCTGCATGGGCAAAAATCAGAAGATGGCCCACTTCTTGCTGACCAACTTTATCTTCCCTAAACTCAGCTCTCCCTCATCTGCCTATAACTTTGAACAGTGTTTCATCTGGCATATGCTGACCAGCACTCCATTCAATCTACCTGTATTTCTGGTAGGAGCCTTTCAACGAAGTGGAAGGAAGCTCCGTTTAGGTTCTCTCATCACCCGGATAATACAAGACCAGAACATAGAAACTGTTGATGAAATAAGTTCAACAGGAACTGCTATCACAGCACGTCTGCTGAATGGACTATCACACAGCCAACCCCTGAAAGGGTATGATGAGAATGAAACCTCTGAGGAGGAGGATCCTATGGCTGAGGGTGAGCAACCCATTGGAGAAATGGAAAATCTGACAAACCTGGATGCCATTATAGATGATGTTATGGCTGAAGCTGCACACACTGCTGAGGGTACAGAACCAACCAATGAACCTCAAACTGAGAATCCTTCTACTGTGCCATCTGAGATTGCTGAAGCTGAGAAGAAGAAGAAAAAGGGAGCCTGCTCGAAGGATATTCGTACTGTCCCGAGAAAGGTAAGGCTGATGGAAAGAAACAAGAGGAAAGCTGATCAGGACCCAGCTGAGTCAGCTGAGAAGAAACTGAGAACAGAAGCATAATCTGTTCTTGAGCCCCACATTACCCAAGAGGGGTCTCCATAAAAACAAGCCTCTGTTCCTCCAAGTGAGAAACAAGCCAAAACCCCTGCGAGTCCAAAAGAAGCTCCACTCCCACCTCAAGCTCAAAGCAACTCAGCACCTGAGGTCAACACGCCTTGTAGTCCTGTCACTACACAAGGCACTCAGTGTGAGCCCACTCCTGCCAAATATGCACATCTAGGTGCCACTGAGTCAGGACGGCGTGTCATCGCCTCAGCTAACACTCTGCTTCAAAAACAAGCCCATCCTCCACCAACTCATGCTCAGTCCTCTCATCCACCTGTCACTCACCATATTCTGCGTGAAATCCATGATTTGATCAATCACTTCTCCTCTGTCCAGCCGCAGCCACCACCACATGCTCAACTGACCAAAATGACCGAACTCATGCTGACTATGGTCAGTCACATGAATTCCTGGGAGGGTCAAATACGTGTGCTGCAGGATCAGGCCAATTCTCCTGCCCCTACCGTTGATTTGCCTACTGCTGATGCTGGCAAAACGGGGGAGAAAAGTGGCAACTAAGGAGAAGGAACTCTAAGTTAGAAACTAGAGAGTTAGAAGATAGAAGTTAGGAAGAAGAATTTTTTTTTATTTGCCTTGTCCTTATTCTTTTCTGTTTAAAAAAAAAAAATTCAATATGCCTAACTTCTGTTACTTTTGGAATACTTGCATTACTATTTAACTATCTGAATGCATGCTGCGTATAAATGTTTGAACTTGTCAAATATAAACCATTGAACAAATAATTTACTCAGCGCTCTGTCACTATACATTACTTCCGCTGAATACTGAGTAAAATAGAATATGTCCCATAAGCTGACCTATATCTGAAAACTGACCTTAGACTTATTCAATTAAACCTTAGAATGTTTAGAATAAAACTAAGTCAGTAGCTCAGCCCTGACGGGGGAGTTCACTTAATCAAAAAGGTCAACTATCATGGGGGAGCTCAACGGTGAGTTCCTTACTGATTAGTTTTGCCAACATCAAAATGGGGGAGTTTGTTGAAACACCTTTCCACAGGATTTTGATTTGACAAAATTAATTAAGTGAAAGTAAATATTCTACAACACACTAAGTTTAAATGCTTTGATTTAGTGTTACTAATGTGTTTGTTCAATGTTGAGTTTATAATTGTTATAAGACATAAAGATCATAAGGCCCAAGCCCTATATGGAAGTCAAGGCCCAAGTCAAACAAGCTAAAGATCACTCAGCCTGCGTATCTCCAAAACGCTGCCGTTGAAGTAATGAAACGCATGCTGAGCAAAGAAGGATCGAGAAGATCAACGTAGACAACTTCGGTATGAAGCTGCTGAGCTGTCTCGACAAAGCGTACAAGACAGCCGCTGACTACAAAGCAACTTCCAGACCAAGTATTTCCTCTGTTGGTAAAGAACAGAAGACGCAGAAAGCTGTCTGTTTGACATTACCCGATTTGGAGGAACATACTGCCACACTGACCGAAGAACAGAAGATGCTGGAATCTGATTGGCTAGGAGAACTGCTGAACAGACTGAGTGAAAGCGACATGAAGCCGTTTCCCTCCAACGGTTATTTTGAAATTCGAAATAACCAGAAGCTCTCATAGCTCTCTATAAATAGAGCATTCAGAATCCACATTCTTCAGAGAACTTTGAGCAAAAACCGTTACGCTGACCAAACGTATATAAAAGTTCTCCATCAAAAGCAAAGAAAAATTCTTACACTACAAAGTCTATTCATTTGTGTAAAAGTCTAGAGTGATTGTTTTTCAATCATCTAAGGTGTTCTAGCAATTGTTGTTTAGGACAAAATCTTTATCATTTCTAGAAGTAGAAAGGAGAGGCTGGGTACTCGGTTTTAAGTACTCAGCGGAGAGATTAGGATTGAGTAGAAGTATAGAGGAAGGTACTCTTGTCATACTCAATTGCTGATATTGTAAAAGGTTTGAGGCTCTACCTTTAAAGAGCTCAGTAGAGGATTTGAAATCTCGGAGGTGTTCCGGGGACAGGACGTAGGCTTAGAAGAAGCCGAACCTGGATAAATCTGCTGAGTGAAGTATTTCTAAACCTTAACTCCTTATTCATATTGCTTGCTTAAAACAAACTAAAACTGACCAAGTAAAAGAGGTCAAGCTGAGTTGTGCGCTACAAACGAGCAGGTTCAGGAATAGACTCTAAGTGCTATTTCCTGACCTAAGCAACGAAGCTGTCCTAGTCACTAGTTGACTAAGCCAGTGTCTTGCTGAGTGTTAAATGCCGTTGTTTTATAAACTTTTCTTAAAGAAAAGAAATCTCCCCAAATTATTTTAAAAAGGTAAAATAGTTCCTAACCCCCCATTGGAACTATATTTGCAACCTTACAAGGGACCAACACGCACCACTGGTCGGGCGTGATTCCCTTACGCCGGAACCACATGTCGGGCGTGATGTTCATATGTGCGACTGCGATCCTAGCGAATTTTTTAAATACCCCACAGATCACAAAACAGAGCGAAAATCAACGAAATAAAACCGCAAATCTTACCATTTTGTCTTTCCCTTTACGGGCTCTTTCACGATCCATGATTTGGTTCACAAACGAGTCTGGATTTGATCGAAGAGTGTATAGGGTATTTGAGAGGTTTGGTTTTTTTCAATTTTTGGGCAAATGGTAGTTCAATCAATTCCCGAGGCTAGAGGTAGGAATTTGTGGCTAGGTATAGTAAATCACTTTTTTTTATCCATACATCACCCATTTATTTATCCCTCCCACCAGCGCCCAGTTGATTTCCAGTTCTGCTTCGATGAGTGGAAGATTCAAATTTAAACAACTAAACTTAAGCCCTTGTTTGAGAGGAGGTTAACGTGTCGAGTAATGGAAGGTTAAGTATTAAGTTAACCTTGTTTGAAAGTTATTTTTTGGGAGTAAATGAAGGTTAATGATGTTAAATCTTTACTTCCTCTAACCTCCAAATTCTAACCTCCAAATTGGGGGTTAATGAGAGTAACGTAAACTTTTTTAAAATTTCTTGTCTCTAGAGAGTAAATTTAACCTTCATTCCCCTCCAAATTTAAACTCCCAAACAAGGTTAAACATTTAACCTCATTTACATCCTATAAACTCCCAAACAAGGTTAATTTTTAACTTTCCATTCCATCACTTCCATTCCCTTCCCTTTCCATTACCTCCTTTAACTTTCAACTCTATTAACCTCCAAACTGTCCAAACTGTCTAACAAAGGCTAACCCTTAAACCATTCCATGAAATTCCTCAAAGACTTGTGAGAATAACCTCCTTCCCCAACACTTTCTATAGCTGTCTCCTTCAGTTCTGAAGACCTTTCCTTTAATTTTTCATCAGTAAAAACTTCCTCGACCTTATTCCTAATCTCATCTCGGGTGATGATACCTTGTTTGTCCTTATCAAACTTCAATCCCACTTTCCAAACATCGCAAATGTATGTCTCATTCATAAATTGGTCAGCAAAGTTTGGCCAACACAGTAAAGGAACCCCATTTCCTACACCTTCCATAGTCGAATTCCAACCGCAATGAGTCAGGAAGCAAGCAATAGAAGGGTGTGCCAGAACCTTTTGTTGAGGTGTCCAATCAACCATACGCCCGAGGTTTTTTACTCTCTCTTTAAATCCTTCAGGAAATGCATTTTCCTCTTTTGTAATATCAGGCCTCACAACCCATAAAAATGGTCTGCGAGTGAGTTCAAGTCCCAGTGCTAATTCTTGGAATTGAGCTCTGTCAAAAACAGTTAGGCTTCCAAATGCAACATAAATTACTGATTTTGGTGGTTGTTGGTCTAACCATTTCAAACAACTTGAATCTTCTTCCCAGAAGGATCCACCTGATTCTCCTAACCGGTTACTTGCCAGAAGTGGTCCTATTGGAACCAGTCGTGGGTCAAAGCTGAATGCTCCTGGCTCGAGGTCGTATGCTGAGTTGCAGAGTATAAAGTCTGTCTCTTTGAGTGCCTTGTCAATTTCAATCACACGATTGAACACGAATTTCTGTCTATTCAAATCGTGAAGGCAGCACCATAAAAAGTTTGTAGTATTCATGGTAGGCAAACCCGGAGCCAGCTGAATAATCTCATTGTTCAGTGGAGTTCCTTAGGAGAAACAAAAGTCAGAGGTTAGCTATTTTCTCCTGTCTTTGCTTTGATTACTTACACAGTTAATAATCAAATTTTAATTCTGAGGTACATATTGCTATCCACATATGCATCTCTCAAGCACAATCTTATAGGCCCAAAAATATAATCACTTTCCAAGTAAGAATTTACTTAAGAGGGAGTTTTCAATTCCCATTCTAGTTAAGAAAACCAAACTATGTAGGATTCTAGACATACCAGTAGTTAAAAGGACTTACCATCATTGTCAATGACTTGATCATCAATGAGTTTCTGGATGCTAATTATTGGGGTTAGTATAGCAGCCGGAGGAGTCCAGAAGGCAGCTCTGCGGATTTTCATCTTCTCCGAGACTTCAAAAACCCACCCCATTCCCCAATCAGCAATCAAACATTTGATTTTTTCATCTTCTGATGAATTAGCATTGATTCTGTTTATGAGCTCCTCCAGTTCGCCAGGCACAACCTGGAAAGTTGCTTTTGCTAACTTGGCTAAATCGTTCCTATCCTCAGAGGGTTGCAATCCATCTGGGATTGAAACTAGAGTTATTTCGCCAAGATCATCCTTTTCTGTCAATGCATTCAACACCCTTTTGTGGTTATGCTCTGTATTCACAAATGTAACTCTAATGAACCCTTGTTGTACCAAGCGTTTTGAGAGCTCCATTAGAGGAATCACATGACCTTGTAATGGATAAGGAACGGCTAAAACATGCGTTCTCCTCATTCTTTTGTTTCTGACTTTTGTTCACAAGTGTAATGTTAGATGTTTCCAGCTTCTATATTTGATACACACACTTCCAATTATTGTACTAATATATTTGTCAGTACATCTAGTTGTTTTATTGATTAATTACATCTATACCCTTCGGACGTTTTCTTCCACTAATATTCTATCTACTCCTTTCAATTAATTAACATCTTCTATTTATTTAATTACAGTACAGTTTCAACCATATTCATCTTCAATCTCCTAGCTTAGTTTTTAAATTTTATTTTATATAATACTGAACCACTGAATGATCAGGGGCTATGCCTTTTGCCTTTTCTTTTTGTTACAAGACAGAATCTAACCTTGGCATTCTTGTTATGATTCATACTTATATTTATAAGTTTTAAGAATGCAGAAGTTGGAAATTGCATTAAAGAGCAGCATTTTCACTCTGATACATATATATGAATAGATTCACTTGCGAACAACCTCATATTCTTAAATACTCAACCCCTGAATGAAATTACTGAAATTCTTTTTGGAATGACCACATTCTCCAACACTTTTCTTGGCTATTTCTTTAAGTTCTTCAGTCCTTTCCCTAATATTTTTGTCAGTTAAAACCAGCTCTACCTTATTCTTGATTTCTTCTCGGCTGATAATCCCAAATTCATTAGGGTTAAAATTCAATCCCACCTTCCACACATCACATATATAGCTCTCATTAGTGTGCTGGTCTGAAAAGTATGGCCAGCACAAGAAAGGGACCCCATTAGCCACACCTTCCATGGTAGAATTCCATCCACAATGGCTCATAAAACATCCCACAGAAGGGTGACTCAAAACTTTCTGCTGAGGTGCCCATTCCACAATTTTTCCATGAGTTCCAACTCTCTCTTCATATCCTTGAGGATACACATTTGTCTCTTTGGTAAGACCTGGCCTTACGACCCACAGGAACGGCTTTCCAGTTAGTTCAAGCCCCAGAGCTAATTCTTGGAATTGAGTGTTGTTGAAAATAGTGATGCTGCCGAATGCAACATATATGACTGAATTTGGTGGTTGTTGGTCCAGCCATTTCAAACAATTTGTGTCTTCTTTCCAAAAGCATCCTGCTGAATTTCCATTTCGACTGCTTGCTAGAAGTGGTCCTATTGGTAGAATCTTTGGGGCCAATGTGAATGCTCCTGGCTCAAGATCATATGCTGAATTGCAAATTACCCAATCTGCCAATTTTGCAGCCTTGATGTTCTTTTCTACAACATCAAAGAAAATTCTTCCCATGATCTCATCACCCTTACATGTCAATAGAAATTTTTCAGTGCTGAATACAGGCATTTCTGGAGCCAATTGAATGTTCTGGTTCTTCAGTGGAGTTCCTGCAAAAACAATGTGAGGAATTCAATTTTGTGAACTGAAATGTTAAAGACTATATATATAAGAGAGTTTTGTACCATCGTTGTCAATGATTCCATCATCAATTAACTTAGGCACTTCAAATAAGAGGGTAAGCGAGGCAGCAGCTGCAGGCCAGAAGGTGGCGCAACGGATATTCATCTTCGTTGCTACATCAACAGCCCATCCATTATTCTGATCTGTAATGACACAAGAAATCTTATCATCTTCTGATGCATTCATCTTGTGAATAAGTTCCTCTAGCTTTCCGGGAACAAAAGTGAAAAGTGATTCTGTTAACTTCCCAAGTTCATTTCTATCCTCCCACGGTTCCAATCCATCTGGGATTGAAACAAGATTAATGTGATCCTCAATACAATACTTCTCTGGTAATGCATTTAAGACCTTCTCATGAATATAATCAGTGTTGACAAATGTGATTCTGAAACCATGTTTGGCTAAGCATTGAGATAGCTCCATCAAAGGAAGCACATGCCCTTGTGCTGGATAAGGTATGGCTAGAATATGTGGTCTGCTCATATTTGTTGTTTCTAGCTTCTCTGTGTCTGAGAACCTAGATTTATTTATTAACTGCATCTACAAGTCCAGCATTACATTTTTGACTTCATGTCAAAGATTGAGTGGAAAGGAGAACGGATCTTCCTTCAAAAGAAAGAGCCAAGAGGAAATGCCAATATTATATATAAAACAATATATGTACACTCTTCCAATATTTTCTTAATAATTAATATTTTTTCCTTCAATTCATCTTCTATTTCCTCCAATTATTTTACATATTTAACGGATTTATTATTTTATGATAACATTTTTTAATATCATTATTCTATTTATTTAATTACACATTGTAACTAAAGGTTTAACTCACATGTATAAAGAACTATATAGCTACCTAGTTAATCAATTGGGGGTATTTAACACACTACTCCCATGCCTAAAACCATTCGAAAGACGAAGCAAATATCCAGAGTGACCTAACATTGCATACAAGTCTCAAATAATACCATAAGGTTAAGATTATAGAAAAATAAAAAGATTTATAGTTTGTTGAACCATGTGCCCCTAAGTAGGAGTATTTTTGTTGGATTAAATAAATAAACTTTCACATGTAACAGGTGGAGAGTAAAATTGTTGGAAGAAAATTCTCTTATCTTACTACTTGTATTGATAGGTATTTATAGATTACAGACATGACTCTTAGTAAACAACATTAACTCCCTATAAATACAGATACAGAAATGACTCTTGGACAATACACTGAACCAAATTAAAAACTATTAATTATAAGTTTATTATTTCAACACACCCCCTTAAACTTATAATTTTTTATCCCTTAGCAACACCAAGAACAATCTGTAATTTGTTTAAATCTTCAAACTTCATCGTCATTGACCTCTTCACTCTAGAGGCCATAAACCCCATTATTATTATCTCCAACGTTTTCTTCGAAATGCATTGTTATTGACATTTTCACGGTGGCTTCCATCATCCCCATTAGTATCACCATCAATTTTCTCTTCCTCATCATCATCTTCGTCAGTACCATCACCATTATTATTATCACTGTCAACTAGTATTTTGGGGTTTGGATGTGGAACATAACTTGTAGTGCACCTTGTACATGACATTGACATAATACTACTCATGTCAATTCCCTGGACTTCTTCCACTCTCTCCTTTCTCTTTTTAACTTCCATGATTTCTTTTTCAGATGTGTTTGATGACAATTCTTCTATGGAAAATATCTCGATCTCACTTTTGATCTCAACATTTTTACCATACGCTGGTGTTGAAACTTCCTTTTCCTTGACATATTTTATAGTATAATTGAGAACAACTATAATTAGAGCCATTCTTGGTGCGTTCTGCACTGCCATTGTCTTTTGCTGCTTCTTCCATAAGCTTGTTTTGTTTCTTACCTGATGCTTTGATTTCTTTTTCAAACCTCTTCCTCTTTTTCGATACTTCTGAATTTTGTACATTTTGCTCTGCACATATTTGATTTTTTTGGTTTTATTTCATCTTCATCTTCGTCGTCCTCATCAATCTCTCTGTCTAAAGACTCCGAATTCTCATCAGCCCATAGCAATACGTCATCTAAATGATCGCTTATATATTTCGTGTATGGATCAATTGCAAATTTATCAAGCCCAATATCTTCCTCTAAAATTCGACAAAGACAGACCGTTGTAACTTCCTCATAATTGACTTTAATATAGGAAGCTCTTTTCATCGTGGCCTTGCTAATGCTACTCTTACTTGAAACTTCTATCAGTTTCTGGTAAAAGACCCATCACAGAAGAATCTTCTATTTTCTCCTCATCATCACATACATGTTCTTGTACCTTAATTTCTCCTAAATCCTCAGAATTATCATCATCATCATCACTTTCTAAGGATTCCACCAGACATCGCATGACAAATCTCTTCTGTACATCCAAAGCATATTTCTCCAATCCCAAATCCTTCTCCAACAACCTCCTGATCCCTTCAAAGGTCAAAGAATCTACTTGTTCTTTGATGTCATTGATGCAGCAACACATAGCTTTCCAAATTTGCGACTTGATCTCCCACGAACAAATGACGATTTCTCTTTTCACCATGATTCTCAATTTTTAGGAGAATTTTTGTTTGACTCTGATACCAATTTGTTGGATCAAATAAATAAACTTTCACACGTAACAGATGAAGAGTAAAATTGCTGGAAGAAAATTCTCTTGTCTTACTACTTGTATTGATAGGTATTTATAGATTACAGACGTGACTCTTAGTAAACAACATTAACTCTCTATAAATACACTGAACCAAATTAAAGACTATCAATTATAAGTTTATTATTTCAACAATTTCCCCCCAAAACTGTCCTGAGAGCACATGGTTCAACAAACTATATAAAGCATAAACCAAAGTAAAATTTTACTGAACTAACTTCTTCTAGTAGCAAGTGGTCAACAAAGCTCATCTGCTGCAATTTTAGTAAAAAAGGCTAAGCTAGTTGGAGATGCAAATTTAGTCAACAAATTGAGCTTCTTCCATTCTTCCATACTGTGAGATTATTTGGATGCATTTTTTTTTTTTAATCAAAAGAACTTCTACTTGCTTCTTGTTACTATACCAATTCCTTTATATTGTGATATATTCATATCAAAGCGTTCTCTGTGGGTTCGGTATCTTTTATTACTACAAGCGAAAGCCGTGCACTTGTGGAAATCGCTCAACATATACTGTTATTGTTTTTATTTATGTTACATTTGTCTTTTTGAATAATTTTCAAACATCTTAAGGTAAAGATGTTTATTTTTCCAAAGAGACGGAATATAATTCTGAACGGAAAATTACAGTCTTAGATTCTGAAGTAACTATTCTAGTGAAAAGTTCTTGTATTTGAAACTTTCAATTAGCAAAATGTGTTGCAAAAAGTTACGGCTGAAGAAACTTTGCCTGCAAGTAGAGAAACTGCTGAAGATTCTGCAATTATAATGGTAGAAATAATGTATTAAGGCT
Organism: Euphorbia lathyris; assembly: GCF_963576675.1. Taxonomy (NCBI): domain Eukaryota; kingdom Viridiplantae; phylum Streptophyta; class Magnoliopsida; order Malpighiales; family Euphorbiaceae; genus Euphorbia; species Euphorbia lathyris. The sequence continues at coordinate 98,640,656 of NC_088910.1, forward strand.
CAACGTACGGCAGGAAAGCCATTCTTATGGCACTCTCTAAACTTTTTATAACAAAAAAAAAAAAAAAAAATTAAAGGATAAATTCATTTGCATATAATCATTTAAAAATGAAATGAATTCTTTCAAATAATTGAAGCAGACATGATCTAAGTATGGTTCCATCCTGATTTATATCGTGATTTTCATACATACTTTAATCTTAATATTGTACCTAACTTAAATCCTGAATTGAAAATCTTTCAGAATACAGAAGTTGGAAATTTTGCATTAAAGAGCAGCATTTTCTCAATGGACATGATTTCAGTTCAACCATTGAACAAAATTACTGAACATCTTTTTGGAATGACCACATTCTCCAACACTTTTCATGGCTACTTCTTTAAGTTCGTCAATCCTTTCCCTAATATTTTTGTCACTCAAAACCAGGTCCACCTTATTCTTGATTTCTTCATGGTTGATGATCCCAAATTCATCATGCTCAAAATTCAATCCCACCTTCCACACATCACAAATATAGCTCTCATTAAGGGGCTGGTCAGCAAAGTATGGCCAGCACAAGAAAGGCACCCCATTAGCCACACCTTCCATAGTAGAATTCCAACCACAATGGCTCAAAAAGCACCCCACAGAAGGGTGACTCAGAACCTTCTGTTGAGGTGCCCATTCTACAATTTTCCCTCGATTTCCAACTCTCTCTTCAAATCCATGAGGATACACATTTGTCTCTTTAGTAATACCTGGTCTTACGACCAACAAAAACGGCTTACCGGTGAGTTCAAGTCCCAGTGCTAATTCTTGGAATTGAGTTTCATCAAAAGTAGTGATGCTGCCAAATGCAACATATATCACTGACTTTAACGGTTGTTGATCTAGCCATTTCAAACAATTTGTATCTTCCAGCCAGAAGCATCCTGCTGAATTTCCATTACGACTGCTTGCTAGAAGTGGTCCTATTGGTAGAATCTTTGGGAACAAAGTAAATGCTCCTGCCTCAAGATCATATGCTGAGTTGCATATTGTCCTGTCTGCCAATGTTACAGTCTTGTTGTTCTTTTTTACATTATCAAATGCTGTTCTTCTTCTGATCTCATCTTCAGAATTTAGCCATAGAAAATTTGTGGTGCTCGTGGAAGGCATATCTGGAGCCAATTGAATATTCTGAATCTTCGATGAAGTTCCTTAATTACAAGAATTAATGGAAATAAATCAAAGGCCAGAAATTAACCATATATGTATATAAAGATAATGGAGGTTTGAATTTTACCTTTGCTGTCAATGATTCCATCATCAATTAACTTATTGACGCTAAGTAACTGGGTAAGCAAGGTAGCAGATGCAGGCCAGAATGCAACTTTTCGTATTTTAATTTTCTCTCCTACTTCAAAAGCCCAGTCAAGAAAAGTCTCAGAAATGATACAAGTAATCTTATCATCTTTTATTGCATTAATTCTGTGAATAAGCTCCTCCAGATTTCCTGCAGCCACTCTAGAAAGTGACTTGTATAACTTTGCAAAGTCATTTCTATCCTCCCATGCTTCCATTCCATCTGGGATTGAAACAAGATTGATATAATCCCCAATATAATCCTTCTCTAGCAACGCATTTAAGACCCTCTGTTGAGAATAATATGTGTTTACAAAAGTGATTCTGAGTCCATGTTTAACCAAGCTTAGTGAAAGCTCCATCATGGGAAGGACATGTCCTTGTGCTGGATAAGGCATGGCTACAATATGTGGGCGTCTCTCCATACTACTCTTCTTTCAACAGTCTCTGCATGTACGAGTAATTTGATAATTTGGATTTTTTATTTTATTATAGTTTAGTAAGGAGTGGCTCTAGTTGAATCCACATGCACTTTTCAGATACATATTTGGTTCGGTTCATAATTCGACTTTTTTTGGTAAGGGATCACAAAGATAATAAACTTGAAGTGTACAAGAAATAGCACTTGGAACACTATAAAACCACTCATAATTTATAACAAATTAAATTTATAGATCACGCTCGATAATAGTTTCTATATTAATTTCTGACACATTTCTACACGTAAATGTTTATGAACTTGAAGCGTGTATAACATAAGCCGTGTTTTTAATTCCACCAATTAATGAGGTTGTTAACGATTAGAACATTGATCGCTTAGTCTTAGAAGCTTTCATACAATGTCAAGGAATCAATTGAACTGAAAGTTTAAGTTTATAGCATGACTGAATAATAGTTTTTATATGGCATTATATCCATTTGAGTCTCTAAACTAAAGCTTCAAAATCAATAAGGACCCTAAACTATCAAAATCATCAATTCAGTCCATATATTATCCTAAAATCGAAAACTGTGACTATTTGATATAGACTGTAATAATATCCATGTTGATTCAAAATGAGTTTGAGAAAGAAGGTATGAAATTGTTCAACCGAATGATTTTCGATAAAGCCCTAATTGAAGATTTTTGTTTAGAATAGGGACTCAATTAATGATTTTTAGCTAGTTCAGAAATCTGATTGATGATTTTGATAGTTTAGGGTCCTAAATGACTTTGAAACCATAGTTTAGGGACCCAAATGGATGTTATGCCTTTTTATATTAATCTCTCCCACACATGTATTAAAAAAACTATTTAAAAATTGAAATACTACTAAAACTTTTTCGTCTAACTATATGGTATCCTAAACCACAGCTAAGAGCAATCCAAATTTGAGCTCAAACTCTCTGGATGTAAATCTTTCCAGCAAGTACTTTAATCACAGCTGCATGCCCATCTCTAGAATTGGATCCCTCATTGGATAATTAAGTTGATCCAGTACCTTAACTATCTGGACCGCATACTTGGTGATAAAATACTGCAGAAACTTAAAGTTATCACATAAATTGAATATCAATTTTTTTTTTATATTTGTCATATATATCAATATGATGCGGTCGAATATCAAGCAATTAAGTTTTTGGAGAAATATGATCTAGTGACAAATCATAACTTCTGTCAAGCTATGAAGTATCTCTTTTTTGTGATTTCAGACCATATTTTGTATGGAAATGAGCCATGCAGAAAAATACACATGCAAGAGTCATGAATTTCAGGCTGTTTTAGCCAAATTCGGCCTCCAAGGCCCTTATTTTTGCAATTTTAGGTTTTAGGCATTTTTTATTATGTCACTAATTAGCATTCGTTTCAGTTTCTATTTCAAATTCATGTTGCCTTTAGAACTTGTTTTACCTATTTAAGGGCTTTCTCTCTTTGTATGCATCAAATTATTATTAACGAAATTGTTAGTTTTGAATTTCAAAGTTCTTGAGAATCTCAAGGGTTTCTATTAGGGCATCTATGTGACGATAAACTATTAGCAATGCGACCATTGATATCAGAGCCTACAGTATAAAAATGCCACCAAGAAGACGTGTGGAAATTATATCAACAGGAGGAGATTCAACAACCTGAACATCGATTTGAGAAACGGTTCGAACAATTTGAGTATATGATGAAAGGAATGAATCAATGAATGGAGGAACTATTGACCGAACGAAACCATCACCATCATGATAGAAGGATAAACTAGAGATTCGTTGATTCCGGTGAAAAGGATGATTTCGGGAAGGAGATTCCAGGTGGTAGGAGACGAGAGTCGACAAACGAAAATAGTTGGTGGGAGATAGGGTTATCAACCAAATTGCCTAATTTTTCAGGTAGCCTACAACCTGAGGAGCTTCTGGATTGGCTGGCTGTTGTTGAGGAATTTCTAGAGTTCAAGGGGTTCCGACAGATAAGTGCGTGCCCTTAGTTGCTACACGAAATTACACACGACTTGATTACACGACACGAAATTGACACGAAATCTGACACTTGATTACACACGACCCGATTACACGACACGAAATTGACATGAAATTTTAGTGTTTGAGTTTAGCTTAGTAGGTAACGTGTCATTTTTGGATTGACACGAAACTGACACGCGAATCTTTGGGTTGGGTTAGAGTTGATATGCTAACTCGAAAACGACACGAATATTTAAAATTATTGTTATATTCTCTCATATTTTTATCTCACTTTATTAATAAAGATAATAAAATTATAATTATTACTTGGAAATATGAATCGAACCTCCTAAATTGTTATAAATACATTATATTACCCTCTAACATGATATTAGCGGACTTTTCGAAAAAATGACATAAAGCATTTAAAAAATAGTATCATATCTTCTTATATTTTTATAAGTTATCATTAATATATATACATAACAAAATTATATATAATCCGAAAACACGACACGAAATCGACACTAACTCGAACAGGTTAACACGATTGTGACACGAAAGTTTTTGGGTTGTTTTTGAGTTTACTCTTTTTGACACAACACGAAATGACATGACATGAACACGATTCGAACATGATAATTGTCAGGTCTAGTTGAACTCAAGGTGACTCAATCGTGAAGATTTCAAGGAGTGTGAGAGGGAGGGGATGGGAGTGCATCTGGTCAACAAGTGGGAGACATTTGAAGTAGCGATACTCGACATGTTGGTTTTATTTACTAAGGTTGAGTAGACGCTAACCGGACGAACAATGCTCTTGGCGATTAATCGGAGATTAGTCGAGAATTAATCGGATTTATATTTTTTTATTTTTTTTTTCATCAATAAATTGTTATATAAATTCAATTAAAATAGGTAAAGTACTATCTAAAATATAAAAAAAACATGTATATTTATAACATATATCTTTAAAAATATGCAAACATTAAAATTTCAACAACAATATTATCGAAACAAGTTAAATAAATAAAATATAATGTTGACAAGTAATATAATTCATAAAAAGCTAAGAAACAATGTTCTTAAAGTCTTAAACCATTTAATCAATACATAATCTAATTAAACCAAATATCTAAAAATAATAAACATAATTTACGAATAATCACGCGGAAATGTTCAAAAGTGAATTACAATAAAGCAAAAAAAAATAATTAACAAAAAAAAATGTTTTTATTCATCGTCGCTTAGATAGCGTCCAAACATCCTAGACGAAGTCCATGTGACTAAAAATCGCTTATGGACCAAAAATATGTCTAAGGGACTAATCAGAAAAAATCGAGACAGATTCTCGATTTCGAACGTCCAGACATGGCTTATGAGGTCCAGGCAACTTTGTTTTTAAACAATGCTTTTAACCATGGTTGTCAAAACCGGACCGGTCAAACAACCGGAAAAAACAAAGAGTCAAGGGTTTGAGGTTTAACCGAGACCCAACCGGGGTTCAACCGATATTCAAAAATCATGTGCAAATTATATTTTTATTCATATTTAATCTTATAACATAACATAGTATAATATCAACTATATTCATAAAAATTATACTAATATAATAACATTTATTTAGTATCACAAATTAATAAATTTAACATGACAAATAAATATAAAATTTAAAGAAAATATATATTTTAAAATTAATAGTGATTATTTTTTATTAATAACTAACATGTAAATATGCTAATAGGATATGTATTTTATAATTCAACTTAAATTTAAATTTATTAGATTTTTAAAATTTATTTGTATATATGTATTTAAATCTAAATGCTAATTTAACTGTATTAATATTGATAAAATATAATAATTTTTTTAATGGTATTTATCTAAATAAAAAAAAATAATACTAAATCATATTTTAATTATTTAAGTTATAATATTATTATTTATTTTTAAATAGTTAATAATAAATATAAGTGAAATGGTAGTGTAGTGTAGTGTAGTGGTGAGTATTAGAGTCTATAGACCAAAGATCTAAGGTTCGAATCCTACCTTTGTCTAAATTTATACATATATATTTTTAAGTAAACATGTCTAAAAGCAAACCAGACCAAATTGTTTAACCGGTATTGGGTCAACCGGTTCATAGTTGAACCGGTCAGTTTGAGCGGGTCTGAACGGTTTTTAAGGATTCAACAACCGGATAACCTCCGGCCTGAAATTATGACCGGTTCTGATCGAACCGGGTTGGACCGGCCGGATCGATCTGGGTTTGATAACCTTGCGCGTCAAACTTAGTTAACACAGTGTGCTGCACCTTTGGCACATCATGCCATTTACTTTAGGGAGATCAGTAGTAATTCAAGCCATTGAAACGTGGTGTGGCTTAGTGGCACATCAAGACCACTTATAAAACATTTTAATCATTCAGAAATTAACTATTTTATTTTACTTCACATCTTATCTTTCGTGTTATTTCTCCATCCACTTCATCCCATACCTTTATCAGGAACGACGTATTTGATTCTCGGTTAGCTTGTTAAGGGAGGAATTCTCAACCTTGTCACGTGTGGTTAGGGTGCAACACCATGTTCCAATACCATGTAGATATTGTCCGCTCTGGCCCAAATCCAATACTTTGGGCCTCACGGCTTTAAAACACGTCTACATATATTGGGTTCTCATCTTACTAATAACCTTCAATCACTCTCTCTCTATTTCCGATGTGGGATTTGAAAGAAAATAGACAAGCATAGGCACAACAGAATAATAAAATTTTATCTATTTCCCTTTTTCAAGATTTGTTAATTGTTATTTCATATAAAGAGGGATAGAATGAAATACCTTATCTGATCAACTATCTACAGTTGCAAACGAAGTGCCCACAACTCTTAATCCGTGAGTCACGAACAATGATTAACATAGAAAAGAAGAACTGTTAGTAATCAACCTTAATTAATAGCAATCACAATGATTGCCTCTAAAGGAACCGACACGAGATCAAAGAGAGAGTAAGAAAGATAGTAATTTAGCCGGGATGATTTCGGAACAGTTCTTAGCCTCTTGCTTTATGTGTTGGCCGAAATTTACAGGGAGAGGGGTCTATTTATAGACTTCTCAAACCCTAACCCTAGTTGCATTAGTTAATTAATTAATTAGAATCCTATTCGGAATAGAATTACGAATTAGATAAGTAAATAAATGCTTATTATTATCTAAATAATAACTAATTATATTTAGATAATAATACTAATCTAATTAGTTATTTAATTTATGTTAGAGATAATTAATTAGAGTTATAATCACATTAAAACCTCTAATTTTTTTTTTTTGGTAAGAACATTAAAACCTCTAATTAATATTGTCAAATAATCCTATAATTTAATTTACAATTATAATCTAATTATAATTATTAATCAAATTAATTTATCCCTAACACACTAAATTTCGGCCCATACTATAGTGTCCCACTAATTACCATTTCGCCCTTTAGTTCCAAGTCCCATGTGCGACCCATTAGGTCCTTATTGCTACTAGCCATATATAGCATTTGAAAATTAATTCATCATGATTAATTTCAACATGTATATAACGGAATGTCTTCGCGAGCTGTCACTGGCAGAACCTAAGACATTCCCCCAGTACAAATAAGAAGTCAGGTTGAATACTGAGGTTAACCTTTCCGCATTAGGTGCAGTATAATTCGATCCTTCATCAACTATATCATGTGGTCAATTCCATATAACCATGGAACGTGTCAAGGTTACATATAACGAAGAGTCTGTTTTTACTTGTACATGTTGAATTTACTCTGAAAGATAAGTTAAGTGAAATTTCTATTTCTACTCTTAACTGTATAACCTTGCAAGGAGTTCAGTTAATTCACCACAAGCGGCCATTTGGATATATCTTCCATTTATTAGGAGTGACGAATGCTCAATCTAACATTAACTATTCTGCAATTACTGTATGTGATACCCAACCTTACTCACACACACCCCAGGGCCTCCCCTGCAGTGGATCGTGCTTGCACAGAATCAAGGCATCACACTCCATAATTCAGAATCACTTATTAATGAATGTTGAGTCTGAGGATTAGTTATACCTACTAATACCAATGAGATGAACAGTTGACACTCAGATAAATGAATTCATGCTGTTATCTCAAGTCGGATCCCAATCCTAATGAACTCCTTCACCGGATCCATGTACCTGTCAAGATATCTCTATATCTAAAGCTTGTGAGATCAGCTCTCTGTCTCGACAGACACCACTATTACATGCAAGTCTCAACAGTAATATGTCAACCCCTATAACACATTACTTGAATTGGGTTGATTTTAAGTTTATTGGTCTATTATAAAGTATAGTCTCACTTCATGCTTGTATGAAAACTTTATAACTACTTAAATAAACTTAGGATTACTTTCTTTATGAAAGATTAATGCCTTTTATATATAGTTTTAGTTATACTATATCTTATTAAAACAAATTATTAAATAAACAATTTATTCATTAATATTTATATCCTAAAACAATTGTCTATACGACATAAACCCCAACAGGATTTAGTTCATTCCTACCGCTATCGCCATCCCGCTCCTTGCTCAGGCTTTCTACCCCGGCGTCACCCACTCCGGACCGGGTCGTTACAGGCCCACTAGCTTCCGCCTGGTTCATCCCCAAACCACACATCGTGAGAGTCGGCTCTGATACCAATTATAACACCTTGTTCCAATACCATGTAGATATTGTCCACTCTAGCCCAAATCCAACACCTTGGGTCTCACGGCTTTAAAACGCGTCTACATGTATTGGATTCTCATCTTACTTATAAGCCTCAATCACTCCCTCTCCATTTTCGATGTGGGATTCAGTTCATTCCTGCCCCCATCGCCATTCCTTAGGGCCACTCCTTGCTTAGGCCTTCTACCCCGGTGCCACCCACTCCGGACCGGGTCGTTACATAGGGTGTGAGTGTACCAGAGAAATTATTTCTCAATTATTTGGGTGGTTAAGTTTATGGACTTGCGCGTCAAAACTTGAAATCTAATGAAGCAATTGGCGAGAGATGCAATTTACCCGCATTAAATAAAAAATAATTTATCTAGAAAAGTTTCTATAACAGCGATAGAAGTCAAGAGAGACTTTTTCAATCCTTTAAAGATGAGTAAAATAAAGAAATTAAAAGTGCGATATTGACACATGATTTGGTGAAAATTTGGTAACATATGTTCAAAAGTAAAAAAAAGAAATTAATTACAATTGAAATATTTCTATACTAAATGGATAAATCAATTGAATTGGAAAACCAAATCAATATATAATTGAAATGCAATAACAATAAAAATTGAAATTCAACGAAAAACTCGGAGCCAAAATAGCTATCTCGACTAGACGTTGAATTTGCTATTGGCTTGAAATCCTCAGAGCACCACGGTCGGTTTGCAAGAGCGGAGTTGATCTAGAAAATTTCTGACTTGTAGTAGGCAAGTATGGGACAGATTTGACCTTCAACTTCGGGGGAACCGTATGAGTGCTTACAAACATGGAAGCAAGCAAAATAAAAGGCTAAATTGAACTTCAGGAAGTAAAAAACAAATGTTTAGAAGGAATAGAAGGCTAAAACGAACTTTCAATAGATGAAAACGGGCTTGGAAAATCACTAGACGAATTATGTTAAAAGCTGGAAACAGAATGTCTAAAACGATTTGGGGTATAAAGATTGGCTTGTAAACGGAGTTTCTGAACATGGAATTAGGCGAATCAAAAATCTAAATTTAACTTCAGGAAGTCAGGAACAAATATATAGAAGGAATTAAAAGCAAAAACGGACTCTAAATAGACGAAATTGGACTTGAAAAATAACTGGACGAAACTGGAAAAACTAATTTAGAAAGTCATTCTAGATAATCAAATCTAAACTTTACACTTAGGAAGCTAAATCGAAAAGCTTTAAGAATATAGAAGTTGAAACCTCTGCACTGAAGAGCAGCATTTTCTCAATGAACACGACTTCTGTTGTGTTTGCAATCACACTGGTACACACCTTATCAACAGCATACGCTTAAATACTCAACCATTTAACAAAGTTACTGAAAATCTTTTTGGAATGACCACATTCTCCAACACTTTTTACGACTATTTCTTTAAGTCGTTCAATCCTTTCCCTAATATTTTTGTCACTCAAAACCAGCTCCACCTTATTCTTGATTTCTTCACGGTTGATGATTCCAAATTCATCACGCTGAAAATTCAAACCCACCTTCCACACATCGCAAATATAGCTCTCATGAAAGGGCTGGTCACCAAAGCAAGGCAAGCACAAGAAAGGTACCCCATTAGCCACACCTTCCATGGTAGAATTCCATCCACAATGGCTCAAAAAGCAACCCACAGAAGGGTGACTCAGAACCTTCTGTTGAGGCGCCCATTCCACAATTTTTCCTCTATTTTCAACTCTCTCTTCAAACCCTTGAGGATACACATTCGCCTCTTTAGTAATACCCGGTCTTACAACCAACAAGAACGGTTTACCAGTGAATTCAAGTCCGAGTGCTAATTCTTGGAATTGAGTTTTATCAAAAGTAGCGATGCTGCCGAATGCAACATATATGACTGACTTTAACGGTTGTTGATCTAGCCATTTCAAGCAATTTGTGTCTTCCTGCCAGAAGCATCCTGCTGAATTTCCTTTTCGAGTGCTTGCTAGAAGTGGTCCTATTGGTAGAATCTTTGGGGTCAATGTGAATGCTCCTGGCTCAAGATTATATGCTGAGTTGCAAATTATCATGTCTGCCAATGTTACAGTCTTGTTGTTCTTGTTTACATTATCAAATATTTTTCTTCTCTTGATCTCATCTTCCCAGCCTAGCCATACAAAATTAGTGGTGCTCATGAAAGGCATATCTGGAGCCAATTGAATCTTCTCAATCTTCAATGGAGTTCCTTAATTATAAGAATGGAAATAAATAAAAAAAAAGTGAGAAGAAATCCTTAACTACAAGTAAAGATAATGGAGATTATAATTTTACCTTTGTTGTCAATGACTCCATCATGAATTAACTTATTGACGCTAAGTAACTGGGTTGTTAGATAAAATGGCTTTAGTGTTGAATAAGAAATAGCTTTAAAAGTGTGGGTATATTTGTCATTAACCTCTTTGCTCTCAAGAGCACATTTACAATCCCACATGGGAAACAAACAACCCTTTGAGTGGGTATATATAGAATTGGGCTTTAGAAGCCTTTAAATTGTGTTAAGAAGGTTTTAGCAAATATACCACACGCGCGCGCTCGCTCGTTCGCGCGACGCCCGCCCGTCCCGACTGGACTGGGCCCGAATTTTATTTTTATTTCTATCCGTTTTAACTTGTTTGAATTTTTCTTCAACGTTTTAATCAGTCAAAAACGGAACCTTATTTTTCTCCTGGTCTTACTCCACCTTCTAACGTGTAAGTGAACGTTCTTATTTCAGAAGGCTATAAATACATGAGTTTCCAGTTTCTTGAACACACAGTTTTTTCGATATTCCTCTTTAATCAAACTTTCTGGGCACTTAAAATAACCTTTTGCTGTTCTATTATCTTCGACCTTGAGTGCACAGGTTCGAAGGCTTCTGTGTTAACCTTGGGGAGCGACCGGAATTACAGATTGCACCTCGGTCTGCCGAAATCGCTTTCAAGGCAGTGGCAACCGCCACGGCACAGCTCGATTTCTGTTCATTCCAATCGTATTTTCTGTAACCCTTATATATTTTCTCTCAATTTGAAAGTGAGTTTCTATTTCGAAATCATGTCTGCTTTAATTGCGAAATCCCTTCCTGACCTTTCCAAACTTGAACCTCTGGACGGTCTTAACTATAAGAGATGGTCGCAGAAAATTCTGATTTTCTTTGAACAACTCGAACTGGACTATGTTGTTGTCCAGGAACCACCCACTGACCCAAACGTTCCTGCCATGTCTCTGATTGTTCAGCAGTACGACACCCGTTCTGCAAAATACGAAAAAGACAACAAAACTGTTAGGGGTCATCTGCTGAATCATATGTCGAACCCACTGTTCGATATTTTTGTCAATAAGAAATCTGCCAAAGAAATCTGGGATACCCTCAAAGAAAAATACGGGTCTGATGATGCTGAAAAACGTAAGTATGTGGTTGGAAGATGGCTCAATTATCAAATGGTTGATGAAAAACCCATCATTGATCAGATTCATGAATATGAGAATCTTGTTGCTGAAGTTTTGGGTGAAGGCATGACAATGTCTGATTTGCTGCAAGCAAATGTCCTCCTGGAAAAATTTCCACCCTCCTGGAGTGATTTCAGAAACCATCTGAAGCATAAGAAAAAGGACTTCAGTCTTCAGGAGCTTGTCAGCCACATGAGAACTGAAGAAGAAAATCGAATGAAAGATAAACAACTTTCCTCTAAGTCTGTTTCAATTAATGCTAATATTGTTGAATCTGCTGTAGTGCCAAAAGACAGGAACAAAGGACCTTCAACCAAATTCCAAAAAGGCTCAAACCAAAACAAGCCTTTTAAGAAGAATGGAAGAATTCAGAAGAAGAAAGTAGTGGAATGCTTTGTGTGTGGTAAACCTGGCCACAAGGCATTTCAGTGCTACCAAAGGAAGAACCAACAGAACACCAATCATAATCCAAACAACAGAGCTGCTCCACAATCCAATCTAGTAGAAAATGAAGAAATTATTGCTGCTGTTGTGGTTGAAGCTAATCTGGTGGAAAACAAAACGGACTGGGTTCTAGATACTGGAGCTACAAGGCACTTATGCTCAAACAAGGACCTGTTTAATCACTTTGAGGACGCTGCCGATGGGGAATGCGTCTACATGGGAAACACCACTACTGCTGGTGTTGTCGGTAAAGGAACAGTTTTAATTAAGTTAACTTCTGGAAAAAGCTTGTCTTTAAATAATGTGTTGTATGTGCCTGCTCTTCGTAGGAATCTTATTTCTGGTAGCTTGCTAAACAAGGCTGGTTTAAAAATTATCTTTGAGGCTGATAAGGTTATTCTCACTAGGAATGGGACTTTTGTGGGAAAAGGGTACCTAGCTGATGGCCTCTTTATTTTGAACACTGTCCATGTGAATTCTGTTGGAATTAATGCAACTACATCTGCTTCCGTTTACTTGAGTGAATCCATTGATTTGTGGCATGGTAGATTAGGACACGTAAATTTTGCTTCCATTAAAAAAATTGGGAAATATGCATGTTATAAATGTTACTAATTCTGAAATTAACTCCAAATGCTCTATATGTGTGGAAGCAAAATTTGCAAAGAAACCTTTCTTACCTGTTGAGAATAGAAGCACAGAACTGCTTGGTTTAATTCACTCTGATTTAGCTGATTTTAAAAATTCTGTTAGCAAAGGTGGCAAAAGATATTACATTACTTTTGTTGATGACTTCTCTAGATATACCAAAGTGTATTTATTGAAATCAAAAGATGAGGCTGAGCATATGTTCATCAAGTTTAAATCAGAGGTAGAAAATCAATTAGATAAGAAAATAAAAAGGCTTAGGTCCGATAGGGGAGGAGAATATGGAACTTTTTTCCTTAAGTCCTTTTGTGAAAATAATGGCATTGTACATGAGACTAGTGCACCGTATACACCTCAACAAAACGGTATAGCTGAAAGGAAAAATAGAACTCTTAAAGAAATGATGAATGCCATGTTAATTAGTTCTGGGTTATCTGATAACATGTGGGGGGAAGCTGTCCTATCTGCATGCTATATTCTGAATAGGGTTCCTCATAAAAAATTAGATAAAACTCCTTATGAACTGTGGAAGGGGTTTGCACCAAATTTGAATTTTTTGAGAGTTTGGGGTTGTCTTGCTAAAGTTGCATTTCCATCCTTTAGAAAGCCTAACATAGGACCCAAGACCTTTGATTGTGTTTTCATTGGTTATGCCTCAAATAGTACCGCTTATAGGTTCATGAATCTGAACGACTATAGCATATGTGAATCTAGAGATGTAGTGTTTTTTGAAAACACCTTTCCCCTAAAGAAAGACAAACAGTGCGAGGCAACTAGTGCTTCTACTCCATTACCTTTTCCTACTCCAATTGTGTCTGCTTCATCTCTACCTCAGGATGAGAATGAAAATGATGTTGCTTTTGAACCTAGGAGAAGCAAAAGGAGAAGAATAGAAAATAGCTTTGGACCAGACTTCATTTCAGCCTTTCTATTAGAAAATCCAGATAACATTACTGATGAGATTATGTCTGCCTATCTAATAGAAGAAGACCCAAAAACATATAAAGAAGCTGTTACCTCTATAGATGCTGATTTTTGGAAAGAAGCTATTAAGAGTGAAATAGATTCCATTATAGCCAACCATACATGGGAATTAGTTGATCTACCAAAAGGCTCTAGACCTATAAGGTGTAAATGGATATTTAAACGAAAATTGAGGCCTGATGGATCCATTGAAAAATTTAAGGCTAGATTAGTTGTAGTGGGCTATAGTCAAAAGAAAGGAATTGACTATTTTGACACATATTCTCCTGTTACTAAAATCTCTACTATTAGAGTTCTTATTGCAATTGCAGCAATTCATAACTTGGTGATACATCAAATGGATGTAAAGACGGCATTTCTAAATGGGGATTTAGAAGAGGAGATCTATATATAGCAACCAGAAGGACACGTCATACATGGACACGAGGACAAAGTGTGCAAATTGAAAAAATCACTTTATGGGTTGAAACAAGCACCCAAACAATGGTATGAAAAATTTAACAGTGTTTTACTTTCCAATGGGTATGTGGTTAATGGATCGGATACATGTGTCTATTCTAAATCTTGTGATTCGAACTATGTGATTATATGCCTATATGTAGATGATATGCTTATCTTAGGGACAAGCTTAGATGTGGTTAATGACACAAAATCCTTTCTTTCTTCTCACTTTGACATGAAAGACATGGGAGAAGCAGATGTAATTCTTGGCATCAAAATTACTAAGACAGAAAATGGGTACTCATTAGGACAATCACATTATGTTGAAAAACTGTTGAAAAAGTTTAACAGTTTTGATGTAGTTCCAGCTAGAACTCCTTATGATCCTAGTGTAAATTTAACAAGAAATAAGGGAGGAAATAGTGTCTCCCAAGAGGAATATGCTAAGATCATAGGCAGTGTAATGTTCCTAATGAATCATACTAGACCGGACATAGCTTATGCTGTTAGTAGATTGAGTAGATATACTCACTGTCCAAATAATGAACACTGGAGTGCACTTTATCGCTTATTGAAATACTTAAGAGGTACCATAAATTATTGTTTGCACTTTACTAAATTTCCTGCTGTTTTAGAAGGATATACTGATGCAAATTGGGTATCTAACAATGATAAGGTGAGTTCCACCAGTGGCTATGTTTTTGTTCTAGGTGGTGGTGCAGTGTCTTGGAAATCATCCAAGCAAACTTGTATTGCTCGATCAACCATGGAATCTGAATTTATAGCTCTTGAACTAGCTAGTCAAGAAGCAGAATGGTTGAGGGCACTAGTAGCAGATGTTCCATTGTGGGGGAATTCTTCTGCACCCATTTCAATGCATTGTGATTCACAGGCAGTGGCAACCGCCACGACACAGCTCTGTTCATTCCAATCGTATTTTCTGTAACCCTTATATATGGTGGACACCATTCGTGGTCAAACGAAGCCATATTGTCCTCGATATGCACTATATCTCTCCCATTCCTATGGTAAATAATAGTGATTGTGTAATCCATAGCCCGATTAAGTGGTGGTTCATGTTCATGGACTTGATGGATGTGTTTTGAAGGTTGAGTTACGAGAAACTCTTAATGATCTCATTTTGGAGATCATCTACTTGAGTGTGGAGGTGGGCCGCCTTCTATGAAAGACTTAGGCAGTCTTTCTAGAGCACTCATAAGATCCAAGGTGTACGCATGGCCTTCAAAAGCGTTGTAAAGTTTTATCGCGGAACAGCAAAAGTTTTTTTAAGGTTATTTACGTGTTGTGGGGGTCTCAGATGAAGTTTCAGAAGTTCAAGAGCAATTCACTTCCAAAACGTCACTCTGTTGCCTCATCTCACTACGTATCAATTCAATCGAAAGACATTGATACTTAAGTTTTCATAACCTTGTCCTACTCGTTTTATTTGCCCAGAAAATTATTTCCTTTGTACTATTTTAAATGTTTTTATAGAGCCATTTGTGGGGGATTGTTAGATAAAATGGCTTTAGTGTTGAATAAGAAATAGCTTTAAAAGTGTGGGTATATTTGTCATTAACCTCTTTGCTCTCAAGAGCACATTTACAATCTCACATGGGAAACAAACAACCCTTTGAGTGGGTATATATAGAATTGGGCTTTAGAAGCCTTTAAATTGTGTTAAGAAGGTTTTAGCAAATATACCACACGCGCGCGCTCGCTCGTTCGTGCGACGCCCGCCCGTCCCGACTGGACTGGGCCCGAATTTTATTTTTATTTCTATCCGTTTTAACTTGTTTGAATTTTTCTTCAACGTATTAATCAGTAAAAAACGGAACCTTATTTTTCTCCTGGTCTTACTCCACCTTCTAACGTGTAAGTGAACGTTCTTATTTCAGAAGGCTATAAATACATGAGTTTCCAGTTTCTTGAATACACAGTTTTTTCGATATTCCTCTTTAATCAAACTTTCTGGGCACTTAAAATAACCTTTTGCTGTTCTATTATCTTCGACCTTGAGTGCACAGGTTCGAAGGCTTCTGTGTTAACCTTGGGGAGCGACCGGAATTACAGATTGCACCTCGGTCTGCCGAAATCGTTTTCAAGACAGTAGCAACCGCCACGGCACAGCTCGATTTCTGTTCATTCCAATCGTATTTTCTGTAATCCTTAACTACAAGTAAAGATAATGGAGATTATAATTTTACCTTTGTTGTCAATGACTCCATCATGAATTAACTTATTGACGCTAAGTAACTGGGTAAGCAAGGCAGCAGATGCAGTCCAGAATACAACTTTTCGTATTTCCATTTTGTCTGCTACTTCAAAAGCCCAGTCAAGAAGCGTCTCAGAAATGATACAAGTAATCTTATCATCTTCTGTTGCATTAATTCTGTGAATAAGCTCCTCCAGCTTTCCCGGAGCCACAGTAGAAAGTGATTCATTTAACTTTGTAAAGTCATTTCTATCCTCCCCCATGGTTCCATTCCATCTGGAATTGAAACAAGATTAATATGATCGCCAATAAAGTCCTTCTCTAGCAATGCATTTGAGAACCTCTGTTGAGCATAATCAGTGTTTACAAAAGTGATTCTGAAACCATGTTTAACTAAGCATAGTGAAAGCTCCATCATAGGAAGCACATGGCCTTGTGCTGGAAAAGGTATGGCTACAATATGTGGGCGTCTCTCCATACTACCCATCTTTCAACTCTTGTCAGAAATAATTTTCACTGCCTCTGGATTTATATTGTATAATAATTTTGAATTTTTTATTTATTTATTTTTGGTTACATTTGGATATTTTGTTAAGGAGTGTGGCTGACAATCAAGTTCTAGTAGTATCCACAATAATCAAGTTCTAGAGAATTGTGCTGAAACTTTAAACGTAAATTGAACATCAACCAGAGAAATCCAACTTGTCAGTGATCTACCTAATCAGAAAAGCCGACAGTCTCATTCCCTGTATATGAAAAATCTTTTATTATTATATTGTGACCAAATCAATATCAAAAGGAGGCATGAAAATGAAGTTAAGAAATTTCATTTCTATTATGACAAAGAAATCTAAGTTTAAGAATCAATGAAAAGGAAACAGAAAATAATAATATGAAATGTCAACATATATTGTGACCAAATCAACATCAACAGGAGGCATGAATTGAAGATGTTGAGAATTATGTTCCGAAACTGAAGAGAAAAACGAAAACCATCCAATACTTCAAGAATGATGCTTCTCCATAGTATCAAATGCTTTCTGAATGTCAATTTTGATAGCTATATTCCGCTCAAAGCAATGTTTATTCATGACATTGATCCCCTCAAAAGTGGCTATAAAATACATTGCCTCCCTGAAACCAAATTGATTATCCGTGTTGGAAACATGCCTTAATAGTTTCAATATATGTTTTCAACATCGGGTTTATATTTCCATAGCATGGTCTCTGGGGGGACCCTATCTCACCATACCTCTGCTTGATCTGTACCGAAAGCCTCTCCAATACTCTAATATGCTTAGAGAACTCTGGTGTCATTCATGGTTGTTGGATTTCCTGCTCAACTCCTTCAATATCACACTTATTTTTCGTGTACGACATCTATTTCTTTTTTAAGGCAACAAGTTTTGAATGTGATATTATTAAAAATTGATTGCTTCAAAATCTTCTATTTCATTTAGTGGGAAACAGTTCTGATCACATGCACTTTAATGACCATGTAGAATTTGGTTATTTATTGTTAGATCTAAAAGCATTTTAAGGGTTAGATTTAATAAGCCTATATCTAATAACAAATTACCAAATTCACTTGATCATCAAGGTGCATGTGAACATTACTGTAGTTGGAAATGATCGGGGTCTACATGCCAGACTTTGAGTGCTCATTTGGAAGACATGATAGCTAAAAGGATAAAGAGTTGGAAAGCTAAATTGTTCAAGCTTTAAGTCTTATGTTATGAGCTTTTTTTTTGGTGCCTTAGTTACTTTGTTCGGACCACGAGACGATTATCAATTTGTTCCGATGGGGAACGAATGGAACTGATCCAAAAGGAATTAGGTGGAAATCTTAGTATAGGCTCTATGTCCCGAAGAGATTTGCGGGTATGAGGTTTCGAAAGGCTCATCAATTTAATATATCACTTTTAAGTAAGCAAGATTGGTGCCTCCTAGCGAATTATGATTTACTTATCACCCGATTATACAGTAAAACCTCTATAAATTAATACTTAATAAATTAATAAACTCTTTAAAATAATAATTTCTTCTGGTCCCAACTTGGACCAGTTCAAAAAATGATCAATTTTAATAAATTAATAAGATAATAATTTTCTAGAACAACGCTTTATAAATACCTTGTATTATTACCTCTATAAATTAATAATTTCTCAAATACATATGCAAAATATATATAGATATATATACTTAGAATAATTTAGCAAAATATGAATCTGTAGTATTTTACTTTTTCTTGAAATTTAAATGTAGTTAAATCTATTGGAGAAATCACTCATAAACAACTTTCTCCATGTCTTGATATTTGACTGATTTGTGTCGTTTAATATCTGTTCCCTTTCCAAAATCAACTGAAAGATATTAAGATGATCTCTTAAGATCAGTGTTAGATATTGTATCTTGACTAACTTTCAAATGATATGTTTCATTTAGTCAATCTTGTAAACCCATTTGAGTGCTTGCAGGGTGATGTCTCTTGTATTCACATAATGCTTTTCTGATTTGATCGGTCATGGTTGATTTATTGACGCCTTTTAGATAAGAAGCCATTTTTTGTATGATTTGAATCAACACTCCATGTGAATTTATATAGTAATTCATTAACTATGATACAGTGAACATTTTTAACATAAATACAATGAACTTTCAAGTTCTATTAACCTATATAGTGCACATTTTATTTTATTTTTTCATTGATTTTAGACAAACACTTTATATAAATTAGCAATTTAAAATTTATTTTAAAAAAAATGTAAAATCACTCTATAAATTTTTTTGATTAAAGATTGGTTAGCGAGGAATGGTAAGCGGCGGACATCCCAGCTATGCTGGCACCCCCACCACAGACCCAAAAAAGCCCCGAACCAAATTTATTAAAAGAGTAAATAAATGTCATAATACAAAAAGAAAAAAGAATAAAATGAAGCTAAAGAATTAGGAAAAGCGATAAACGCAACGTCCTACACAATCATGAAAAAAGACCGATCCACAAAAATCTGGGACAACATCCCACCAAGTCGAAGCTGTTGCCGTCCGTCCATAATTTGCAAGCGAATCCGCAACATGATTTCCTTCACGAAAAATATGAGAGACCACAAAAGCCACAGAATCGGTCTGATTTAAACAATTGAACCATTTTTGTCTAAGCAACCAAGGGACCGAACAAGATTTAGATTTGAACATCTGCACAACATACATTGAGTCGCTTTCAAGCCAAATTTTCCGCCAACCTTTGCTGATAGCCATGTCAATGGCGTAAATAGCAGCAGATAGTTCAGCAAGATAAGCAAAGGAACTTTCAATCGAAAAGGCAAACGCACCAAGGCACATGCCAGTATACGAGCGATAAATACCTCCGCAACCCGCAGGACCAGGAGCACCCATGACAGACGCATCAGTCTTGATCTTAATCCAATCCCTCGGAGGTGGTTGCCAAAAAATCGGAGTAATGTGCGGAGCCTTAGCAAGACGCTTTTCAATCCCGAGCTCACCTAAGATTTGAAGTTCAACTAGCGAATTCCAAACGGAGCCCCGTCCAGTGTGAGCAAATTCACGAACAGCTCCCCAAATCCGTCTCAGTGTGATGGAAGTATCAACCCTCTCATCCTAAAAAATGGACCTATTACGAGCAAGCCATAGAGCCCAAATTGTATTAACAATTGCAGCCGCCCATAAATTAGCGATTTGAGTACTGAAACGTTGAATAACAGCATGATCAACTAGATTCTTAAGAGTCGAGTCTGTGTTAATTCGTCTTCCAAACAATGAGCTAACACCATGCCAAATAAATTTGGAAAACCGACAGGAGACAAAAAGGTGGTCCAACGTTTCAGAATCTAACAAGCACAAACTGCAACGAGAAACAACTTGACAGCCACGCAACTGAAGCTGATCATGTGTTGGCAAATACCCAAGATAAGCCCGCCATCCAATAAGCGAGTGTGCAGGAGGAACACTCTGACACCTTAAAAAATGACTCCAAGGCTGTTGAGTAGGAGGAAATCTAAGCCAAGTGTACAAGAGCTTAACAGTTAAAACCCCACTCGTAGCAGGCTTCCAAACACAAATATCAACATCGTCCCTACCCCGCCTAATATTCCGCAATCTATTCTCCACATCCGCAGGTAACACGGGCAGATTGTGCCAATTATTACCATCCAAATAATCCTCCACCAAATCAAAACAACGACGCTGTTGACTAGCAGATAGGCCAACCTGTGCAGCCAGTGAAGGACGCATCCAGGCCCCATTCCAAAAATTAAGTTCAGAGTGCTAACCAATCCACCAAAAACAGTGATGCTCAACTTCAGAATAAATGGATTTTATCGAGACCCAAATAGAAGAATTCATGATATAATGTCGTGACTGTCCCGCTTTATTGAGAAAACGAGTTCTAAGTAAGTTAAAGCAGAGAGACTTTTCTTGAAGAAGACCCCAAGCCATCTTTCCATTCAACGCTTTGTTTAGAATAGATAGATTCTTGATTCCAAGACCTCCATCCTTGAAGTTTTGACAACAAATTTTCCAAGGGACAGTGACAAGCTTCTTGCAATTAATGGACCCAGACCAAATAAAATTCCTCATATGCCTAGTCATACGTGTAAGCAGCGCAGAGGGCCACTTATAAATGCTAAAAAAGTGAATGAAGCTACCAGTAATTACAGAATTTACTAGAGCCACTCTCCCAGCCATAGACAAACAATGCCCTTTCCATTTAGCAAAGTGAGCAAGCACCCTATCCATCAAACTAGTCAGATGTCGTGTCTTTGGTAAACCAAAAAACAAAGGGACTCCAAGATAGCGAAATGGAACAGACCCTTGACGAATACCAATAATATCAGCAAGACGATTACCACGTCCAGAAGAAACAAAGGAGCCCAGAAATAATTCAGATTTGTTCCAACTAACACACTGACCCGAGATAGATCCATACAACTCAAATACACCTTTAATAACAGCTAGATTACTCGAAGAGGCTCTGCAGAAGAGAAGAATGTCATCGGCATAAAATAAATGAGTCGGAAACACCTTTGCAGAAGTATATTGCATTGGAGCAAGTCGCCCAGTATCCACGAGGTGAAGCAACCAATGACTAAGAAAGTCCTCGGCAATACCAAACAATATAGGAGACAGCGGATCGCCTTGTCGAACCCCTCTTGAACATCTGAAATATCCACTAATGGCTCCATTGTTTAAAATTGAAATCCGAGATGCAGATAAAACATTCAGAATCCAGTCTCTGAATTGAATAGAGAAACCAAAAGCGTCCATCACGGCAAGTAAAAAATTCCAATTTAAAGTGTCAAAAGCTTTCCTGATGTCAACCTTCAAGGCTAAGTTCCCTCCAAACTCTATAAATTAATAATTATTAATTTATCGATTAATTAATAACTCTCTAAATTAATAAAATTTCATGGTTCCAACATTATTAATTTATAGAGGTTTTACTGTACAAACCTTAATATTTGTTAGAGGTATGATAACTTGCTGGATCCGATTTGATGATCTCCGCCATAGTTACCTGCAAAACAGAACCAGAGACAGGATCTCCGGGAAAACTCTCCGACGATCAAGTCAGTTTTTGTAGGAGGGTTGGTAAATTGACAATAGTATTGTGGGAAAAAATGTGAATGTACCTTTCCCCCTTTTGCCTTAGGGCTTTTTATAAGTGTTCTTAAGTAACCGCCGAGGGCGGTTACCCCTTCCAGGCCATGTTCCGAGGGCGGTTACTCCTTTTTAGGTCATGCCCCCTCTCGTGGCTTTCGTGGCAACAAACGTGGTATCGTTTGTCCTGAGTGGGAGTTTTAGTGCTCCATTTAGGAATTCGGGGCGGTTACTCACTTCACCCGCTTCCTCTATTCGGGTCCCATCCCGTCTTAGACCATGGATCTAAGTATGGGCTGGGCCCGTGTAATGAATTCGGCCCGTTTTGGCTTCGCGGGTCATCACATGCCTCCCCTTTAGTTTGGCAAGAGCCCTTTAGGGTCTTTTTTATAGGAGACTCTTCGTTTTTGTCTGGATTTTCAAAATTCAAAAATTGTGACTTTCCCTTTCCCGTCGTTTCTTTTCCGACATCCACCTTTTGCGTCGTTTCTCTTCCGGCATCAACCTTTTTGCGTCCGTTCTTCTCTGTGTCGTCTTTCATATGTAAGTGTTCCTTTCCAGAATTTGTACCTCGCTCGATTCTTTGCTTCTGTTCATTTTCCTTCATCAATATGTCGAACCCTGACCTCGACTTCGCACCATTCGACGAAAATTACGTCCGCGAGGTCTCCCATGAGGTCGAGGAGATGGTTGATGAAGCTTCAACCAGCTCTCCTGGGTCTGATTCTCATCCCGCCGACTTCCTCCACCTGGCGAATACAACCGATGAGGGCCTAGGTTTTGACCCTAAAAAGTTGATTCCGCCACCTGTCCCAACCCCCCGTTTATTACCGAAGAAGGACAGGTCGGGAAGTCTAGTTTGTCAAGAGACAATTGACGATTTGCGGGAGCAGTATCCTTGGCTCCAAGGCCTCGAAACCCTTATTCCCGGGGAGGATAAAGGACCGGGCGACTACCCAAAGGGGTATTTCACCATTTTCGTCGCCCAGATCATCTGCGGCTTCACGTATCCGCTGGCGGATGAGGTTGCCTCCGTCCTTGGCGGTTACGAAATCGCACCCGGTCAGTTGCATCCCAATGGATGGGCCGATTTAACTCTGGACAAATTTCTGGCGGATTGTCTGGAGGTTCCCTTCTCGCTCAAAATTTTCTCCAAGCTTCATCATTTCAAAAGTTCGGCGGGGTATTTTACTTTCATCCATCAGAGCGGTTACTATGGTTTTGACGAGAAGCTAAACAAAATCCGCGAGTGGGACCGATCTTATTTCTTCATCAAGTTTCACGAAGGGAATCCGAACTTCCTTCGCCGTTGGGGCCGACCAAATGTAAAGAGTTTGAACTTCGGTTACCCCAGCGAGGAAGAATCCGCTGTGATCAAGTTTTTGAAGGGTACTCCTCCCTTTGTATGGACATATGATCAGGCTTTCCATATGCTAAGGAGCCGAGTGGCGATTGCCTATCGCGAGGGGGATCACGTTGTCTATATCCCTTATCGCGTTTTTGTACAAGGTACTTTTTATTTCCAAGTTGATGATTTCTTTTAACCCTTTGCAGGGGTGATCCTTTATCTCAACTCGCTACAGATCGGGAGGCTAAAGCCCTAGCGAGAAGGAAGAGGCGAATGGAGGGAAACACTTCAGTCGCAGGGGTGAATTCTCCTGGAGGGGCGATTACTTCTATCGAGGCGGCTTCTCCCGCAAGGGCCTCCGTTTCACAAGGTCCAGCTTCTGCTTCCGAGGACCTTCCCTTAACTAGGAAGCGGAAGAATACTGCGGATACAGAGTCTTCTCATCCCAGAAAGAAAAACGCTTCTGTGTCCCTCACTGTTGGCGGTACACCTGTATCCGCCTCGTCCAAAGGAAAAAGTAGTACACCAATCCACGAGGTATATTGATCTATTCCCCTTTTTTATGTTGTTAATTTTTCCTTAAGAGTTATCTGCTGTTCTCCTGATCTTTCTCCTTATGGATTCGCAGCCAATTCCCGATATCAACGGGTGGTGGACTAGGACCTTTGGCATGGCTGTGAGCTTCTCGTGTAGGGACATTGTTTCTTCCATATGCAATGTCCTTGGGCGACTCCCCTCTGCTTCCCGCGTGCGAGAGCAAGTGCCGCTTTCTACTGCTATGGAGGGGATTGAGAAGCGGGCCATAGAGGTATATTGTTACTTGTGATATTCTCTTTCAAGGATCTTGCATTTGTAGTAACCGCACATTTCTATCCGCTCTTATTATCTGCGAATCATCCTTTATGCAGATTATTAACTTCGCGGAGGGTGCTCTCCTAAGGGACGCTGAACGCGCTAAAGAGTTGGAGAACCTTGGTACTGAATTGGCGACTCAGAAGTCGCTTTATGATGATGTCCAAGGGAAGGTAAAGGCTCTTGAAGGCGCTTGTCAGAAGGTTATGAGTGAGAAGGAGGAAGCTCTCAGATCCCTCCAGGCTAAGTCCAACGAGCTGCAAAAGGTCCTTGATGATCTAAATTCATCAAAGGAGGCTCTGGAGATGCAAAAGAAGAAAGCTGAGGAGATTCTAGCCGAAGATGGTGCTCGCATCTATTGGTATGGGGAGCGAATTCATGCTGCTTATGAGCATGGGCATCCAGATCGAGTACTTAGCCGCCCCAAGGTTCCCATCCCCGAAAAGGATCTAACTGAGAAGTGGGACAAGCTGGAAGCCGAGGATGCTGATATGGATGAGGTACTCTTCTTAGATTGGCAGAGTTTTCAGAACCCTCCAATTAGCTACGAGATCCCTACTCAGAACGCGGAAAAAGAGGCACCACAAGACCTTTCTCAGCCTGAGCAAGAGGTACCGCCCTCTGAAGCGGTTACTGATTCGAGGGTTGAGGATTCGCTTGAAGCAGATCCGCCCACTGGAGGAGATGAGGGAGCCGCTGAAGGCGAGGAGGGCCATAGGGGTGAAGGAGAGGAAGCTGTAGCATAGTTTGATTTATATCTGGACTGTTGTATGTAACAAACTGCCCGTATATATATTTTTTCTTTTGCTTGCCGCTTTACCTATACGTGCGATTGTTGCTTTATTCCTTATTGCCCTTTGTTTTCATACGTGACCCTTGCCCTTTTGCCGACTCCATATTTGTATTTCCTCGTAGTTTAGTTTCGTTTCCGCTAGGGTGGCCAGACCCTTTTTGCAATTTTTTGAGTACTCGTTAATTCGCTTAATTTTATGCCTTATCTTATAATTTTTATTTCGAAAATAATATAATCATAAGGTTAATCATAAGGTTTTGCGAGTGATGCGTAATCATGCATCCGCCTTTCTTTAAGAGGCAACACATTTATGTGTTTTTAAGTTCAACCATAAGGTTTTTGCGAGTGATGCGTAATCATGCATCCGCCTTTCTTAATAGGCAACACATTTATGTGTTTTTAAGTTTAACCATAAGGTTTTTGCGCGATTTACCCGCCTTTTTTTTGTAGATAACACACTGAAGTGGTTGTCATAAAAAGAATCCGCACTCAAACGCCGTATGCAACAATTGAACATCTTTATTGATAAAAGAAAAGACTTTTTGTTACATTGGTATATGAAATGTGCGGGATCAAAGCCTCATTAAAACCTTTTATCAGAAAACCCAGTGGGAAAAAACTCATAAAAGGAAAAAGAGTACTCGTCATTTCCCTGAACTACTCGGCCCGTTTATATAGGCGCAGATTTTCTAGATTCCAGGTGCGCGGGAAATTTTTTCCGCTCATTTCTTCTATTTCAAAAGTTGATGGTCCCAGCTTCTTGGATACTCTGTATGGTCCGATCCAGTTGACGCCTAATTTGCCTTTGCCATCTCTGGATTGTATTTTGTCCGCTTTTTTCAAGACCAAGTCGTTCTCGTTGATTATCACTTTTCGCACCCTTTTGTCATGATATTTTTTGATTCTATTGCGGTACACTGCCATTCGCATGTAAGCTTTTTCTCTTCGTTCTTCAACAGAATCCAATGCATCTCTAATGTTGATAGGATTTTGTGTGTCGCAATAATAAATTATTCGATCTGTAGGCGACTTGATTTCAACAGGTAGGACTGCTTCGGCTCCATAAACCAGCGAGAAAGGTGTTTCGCCAGTTGCTGCTTTTACAGAAGTTCTGTATGCCCATAACATATGGGGTATCTCATCCGCCCAACCTGTTTTTTTTATCACCTAGCCGCTTCTTGATACCTTGAATCATGGCCCTGTTGGTAACCTCTGTCATACCATTCGATTGGGGATGGTTTACGGAAGAAAAATGATTCTTGATCCCCATGCTTTCGCAGTATGCTTTGAACTTGACACAGTTGAACTGGGTGCCGTTGTCAGTTATAAGCTTTTGCGGGATTCCAAATCGCATGATAATGTTCTCTCGTAAGAACTCGATCATTCGTTCAGGTGTTTGAGCGGTTACTGCCTCCGCTTCTACCCATTTGCTGAAGTGGTCAACTGCGACTACCAAGTACTTCCTTTTCTTTGTCGTTTCTGGGAATGGACCCACTATATCGATTCCCCATATTGCGAATGGCCATGCCATCATTATAGAGATTTGTTCGGCTCCAGGAACGTGCTTTTCATTCGCATGGATTTGACAGCTGTGACATTCCGCTACCATCTTATGGGAATCCTCCATCACCTTTGGCCAATAGTATCCCATTAACTTGACCTTTCTTGCCAACGCCGCGGATGCTTCATGTGCGCCGCACATTCCTTCATGGAGTTCTCGCAGTACGTAGTCTCCTTCATTGCGGCTAACACATTTCAACCATGGACATGTATATGATTTTCGATACAAAGTTCCATCTCGAATTGAGTATCTCGCTGATTGTCCAATTAGCTTTCTGGCTAGGCTTTTGTCATCTGGCAAATCTCCCTACTCTAGATATTGGCGGATAGGTATCCGCCAATCTTCATCATCTTTCAGCTCTTCAATGACCATAATCTGATCGACTTCAAATGCCGGTGCGGATCTTATCTCCAAATTGCATGCTTTTTGATTCCATGGTTCTCTACTCGCCGCTGCTTTTGCCAGTTCATCAGCCTTTGTGTTTTGGCCTCTTGGAACATGCACCATTTCCCAGACGACTCCCTTGTGTGTTAACTCCTGCGTCAATCTGCCGACTATCTGATGGTATTTGACCAGATCTTCTTGTTTCACCAGATAGTTTTTTGTGATCTGATTTATCATGAGTTTAGAATCGCTGTAGATCACCACTCTTTCTGGCGTAAGTTCATTAAGCAGCTTCAATCCGCATATCATTGCTTCATACTCTGCGGCATTATTGGTAGTTTTGAAAGTTAACTTTGCCGCATAGTACAGGCGAATAACCTCCGGGCCTTTGATGACGACTCCCAGTCCAGCCCCATCTGTGGATAATGCCCCATCTGTGAACATGCTCCACTCTTCTTTTTGTGCCTTTGGACGTTCATCTTCATCCCACGTGAATTCATTCACGAAATCGGCAAGTACTTGACCCTTTAGTGATGGTCTTCCTTCGTAGCGAATATCGAATTCCCCCAGGCGAATTGACCATTCCATTAATCGACCGGATGCATCAGGTTTCTGCAGTACCTTCCGCATTGGAATTCCGGTTCTCACAATGATAGTATGCGCCTGAAAGTATGGTTTTAGCCTAGCCGCCGTGGTTATCACCGAAGTTCTGCATCCTTCAAGACCTTGCTCACATAGTACACTGGATATTGTTGGCCCTCTTCTTCTCGCACCATTACAGTGCATATCGCCATACTGGTGATGGATACGTAAAGAAATAAATCTTCTCCGTCCTCCGGCCTGCTCATTAAGGGCGGATAGCATAGCAGTCGCTTTATACCCTCAAATGCCTCTTGACAATCCGGCGTCCATTCAAAGGACTTAGATTTTTTGATGGCATTGTAGAAAGGTAGACATCTTCTAGCCGAGCATGATATGAATCGCCCTAATGCCACCAACCGCCCATTTAGTCTTTGTACTTCTTTTACGTTCCTCGGAGTTTTCATCTCCATTACTGCTTTAACCTTCTCAGGATTCGCCTCAACTCCCTTGCCACTAACAATGAAACCCAGGAATTTTCCTGCCCTTGCTCCGAACGTGCATTTTTCTGGGTTCAACTTGAGGCCATATTTGATTAGCACTTCCAGGATTTCTTTGATATCCTGCGGGTGGTCTTGCATCTTCTTGCTTTTGATGATCATGTCATCTACGTAGATTGAGAAGTTCTCGCCTGACTTGTCTGAAAATATCTTGTTCATCATCCTCTGGTATGTTGCTCCTGCGTTTTTCAATCCGAAGGGCATCACCTTGAAGCAATAAGTCGCCTGATGAGTTGTGAATGATGTTTTGATTTCATCCGCCTTCTCCATGGGTATCTGGTGGTAACTGGATTTCACGTCGGTGAACGATAAAGCTTCAAATCCTGCAGTTCCATCTACCAATATATCAATGTTAGGTAGCGGATACATATCCTTCGGACAAGCTTTATTCAGATCCTTGAAGTCGACACACATTCTGTACGTTCCATTTGGCTTTTTGACTAGCACCACATTGGCTAGCCACTCCGGATAGGTGACTTCTCGAATTGCATCTGATTTTAGCAAATCCGCCACAGCTTTTTCAATCGCCTTCTGCCGCTCTGGAGCGTGTCCTCTCTTTTTCTGTCGCACTGGGGTTGCACCTTTGTCCACATTCAAACGATGGGTTGCTATATCTGGACTTATCCCTTTCAGCACTTCATTCGGAGCGGCGAATGCCGACTCACATTGGATCAACACCTCGGTAATGGCTTTCTTCGTTTCCTCGGGGAGTCCTGCCGCTATTCGTACATTCTTGTCATTTGAGATGGCGAATAGTTCTGTTTCTCCTAATGCTTCTGCCGGCAACTTCTCATCAACTTTATCCTCTTCACCTGGCTTTGGTTCAAGTGACAATGTATAGGCTTGTTGAGATACAAGTTGATCACCTTCAACTATGACTCGCCCTTGGTGTGTTGGCAAATGTAATATCAAGTGCTTCATTGAGATGAGCGATTCCGTTTCCGATAGGAACGGACGCCCCAGAATTATGTTGTAGGCCAACGGGAGATCAATAATTGCGAATTCTAGATCACCTCGCCATTTTAGATTCTTATCGCCCATTTCTGCTTCCAACACCACTTGTCCACTTGTTTGAGACGATTGACCTCCAAAACCAGTTACATCCATGAATGTATGTTCCACTCGCTCGTCATTAATTCCCAACTTGTTGAATGCAGTCCGAGTAAAAACATTACAAGAACTGCCAGTATCAATAACGACCCGCTTGACGTCCCATCCTTCTACAGCCATCGTAATCACCAAAGCATCCGCATGCGGCTCCGTGATTCGTGCAAATGAGTAATTGAGGGCATCCCCCCTATGCGTGTTGCTTTTTCGCTGTTCACGGCGAGCCCTTTTTGTTGGCGGCTCATAGATCCCGCCAGCTATCATGTTTATCACCCCTTTCTTCTGTTTCTTTTCGGGCCTTGCTTCTCCCTCATGCGGGAGCGTTGTTTTCTCATCAATCGTTTCTTTTCTTACGAATTGGCCTAGCTTGCCCCTCTCAATCAGCTTTTCTATTTCCTTCTTCAGTTCATAGCAATCGTTCGTGTTATGGCCGTTCAATCTGTGGAACCTGCAATATTTGTTAGGATATCGCCCCAAACTAGTTCGGCCTTTCGCCTCGGGGAACCGCACATCCTTCTTCAGGGGGTTCTTTTCGATCCAAAGTAACACCTCCTGGCGAGTCGTATTCAATGGTGTTTGATATCCTCCCCCTGGAAAGGAGCGATCGCCTCTGCAAACAAAATTACCTTTGGACTGGGTCTGGCGTCGATTGTCCAAAGTGGATCTAGCAGCATCTCTCTCCCTCCGGGTTTGAGCTCTATGTTCTCTGTTGACATCGTCCACTTCCATGAATTCCTTTGCTATCTTCATGAGTTCAGCCACTGTGCACGGCTTGTTGCGGATGATTTCCTCCCGCATGCTCCAATCCGTGGTTCCATCCGCCATGATGTTGCAGATGCTCACGATATCCGGGTTCTGCAACCGCACCAGAATATCGTTGAATGCGACAACAAATTCCCTTAGGGAATTATAGTTCCTCTGTTTGATCTCCTTCAGCTGCCTATCCGTCACATCTGCCGCTTTACAGCCCACGAACTTGGCACAGAAATCACGACTGTATTGATTCCAGTTGTGAATAGATTCAGCAGGTAAAGACCGAAACCAATCAGATGCCGTTCCGCCCAAAGTGGTCGAGAATAATCTGCAAATTATACTTTCACTCGCTCCTGCAACATCCATTAATTCTCTGTAGTTCCTGACATGAGCCTCGGGATCAGAATTAGGATCCCCATAGTATTTAGGTATCGCCGGAGGCCTTTATCCTGTGATCTGGTATAAATTCTCGCAACGACGGAGCAAAAGGCGAATCACTCTGCACCTCTGCTCTCGCCCTAGGCGTGTACCCCATTCGCTCCATCATGTTCCGTAGTTGATCTTCCAACTCAAGGTTGGGTATTCGCCGAACCTCTTCCATCCGCTGCTGGCGAACTCTAGGTGGCATCCACCCGCCAATTGATGTTGAGATTTGTTCTCGCCGTGGTTCTAGCCGTCGTCCGGTTATAGGATCAAAGTTCCAGGTGTGCTCCTGCCCAAACGTATTCGCCCCAGACGCCATTAATTCTGAATGCCCGTTAACCAAGGGTTCCGTGTGTTGTAGTGGAAGGATTCCTGGTATTCCCGATGTCGGTTGGGATGTTTGCCAGGTCGGATGGATCGTCATACTAGGATCGTGGTACGAGTAGTTGCTTGGATGGCTGCGTGGGTTCATGCGACTACTCTGACCTATCTGGGTTAGCTCTCGAGATGGCTGCGGAAGCGCAGATATGGCGGCAGTAGTCGATGGTTGTGTGGAGACAACAACAGGTTGTTGAGGAGCAGCCGCCACGGCGGTATTATGATCGGCCGTTGCGGTTAACAAACTAATCATTCGATCCCCCGCCGCTTGGCTCATATTTGAAGCCAAGACTTGTCCTGCCATTTGTACGAAATCGCCATTGGACATCTCCATTTCATTTTGCACTTGAACCTCCAATAAGGGACTCAATTGTCCCGAAGGGCTTGACGAGCTAGGCACCACAGGCTGCGTACTTGCAGGTTGCGAATTCGCACTCCGTGGACCCCTTGAGTTCATACTAGTGGATCTGGTTGTAACGCCGGTCGTTCGTGATGGTTCTGACATGTTCTTTGTGTACCTTTAACCAAATGTTGGTAAAAAAGGTCCACCTTCACCGCACCAATGATAACTTGCTGGATCCGATTTGATGATCTCCGTTGTAGTTACCTGCAAAACAGAACCGGAGACAGGATCTCCGGGAAAACTCTCCGACGATCAAGTCAGTTTTTGTAGGAGGGTTGGTAAATTGACAATAGTATTGTGGGAAAAAATGTGAATGTACCTTTCCCCCTTTTGTCTTAGGGCTTTTTATAAGTGTTCTTTAGTAACCGCCGAGGGCGGTTACCCCTTCCAGGCCATGTTCCGAGGGCGGTTACTCCTTTTTAGGTCATGCCCCTCTTGTTGCTTTCGTGGCAACAAACGTGGTATCGTTTGTCCTGAGTGGGAGTTTTAGTGCTCCATTTAGGAATTCGGGGCGGTTACTCACTTCACCCGCTTCCTCTATTCGGGTCCCATCCCGTCTTAGACCATGGATCTAAGTATGGACTGGGCCCGTGTAATGAATTCGGCCCGGTTTGGCTTCGCGGGTCATCAAGGTATTACGACTAATTTAACGGACGCAATTAATTAAATTGTAGAGTATACTGAATAATAATAAAAAAGGAACAATATTTTGTTAAACTTATTTTTTTTCTTCAAAAATTGGATGATTACAAAGTGAAGCTATATAACTATTTATAGAAGTACAATTTAAGCAACGTTTAATACTGTGCCAATTTCGGCCAATTTAATGAATTGCCGCATACACAAAATGTATTCATACAATAAAACCTTTCTCTCCACACTCTCTTCTTCTCCTTTCATCTTTCTTCTCAAGTTTTCCGTCAATACCGTCAGCGTCTCGGTTCTTCCTTTCTGTTCAGGTCCCTTTAGAGGAGGAAGGAGGAAGCTTGTCTTCCTTCTTCCTCCTCTCATTTATGTTTAGTCTGTGTTTTTTAGTTTCTGATTTATCTTTTCTTGTTAGTTTGAAGTCTATATACTTTTTAGAATCTCTTTTCCGTCAATACCGTCAGCGTCTCGGTTCTTCCTTTCTGTTCAGATCCCTTTAGAGGAGGAAGAAGGAAGCATCCTCCTTTCATTCATGGTTTAGTCTGTGTTTTTTTTAGCTTCTGATTTATCTTTTCTTGCTAGTTTGAAGTCTATATACTTTCTAGAATCTCTTTTCCGTCAGATCTACATCTGTTAGCTATACTTTTATCATTTATTCTTTTTTCGGTCTTAGCAAGAGCGCAAAAGGTTCATCTTGTCCGCAGATGTGTGTGGTTTCAAAAACAGATCCGAATGCCCAGAAGAGGTTAAATCTGTTTTTCAATGTGATTCGACTTATGAAAAGTATATGATTTCTATTTTTATTGTATTGCTCCCTTTTATGTTTTTTATTGCTCTTTGTAGTCTTTTTGTTGCTTTTTGTAGTCTTTTCTTCTTTGTAGTTTATTCTCTTCTTTTTGTGGATCTTATACTAGTTGTAGCCTGTATCATGCTGTATTTGTAGTTTGTGATTTAATGAAATGAAATATGGCATTAAAAAAATAATAAAATAATAATGTATTCATACAATAAGAGCCAACTTACCTAACTTACCTACCCAAGGACAAAATACATTATTAAATTTGGTTTTTGTAATAAAAGTTTTTTGTTTTTATCTTTCACAAAATTCAACCAGAAGATCTATTAATGGATTTAATTTTTTTATTTAGTTAATTTAGTTTGTGAACTTACACATTATTGGATCAATATTACCCCAATCCAGGCTTTCTAGATGGCACTTGTAGAAATAAACCTAAATATGTTTGGCGGAGCATAATTGTGGCACATGACCTTGTAGCCTCATGAGGGCATATGACTGTTGGTAGTGGTACTGATATAAATGTCTGGTCAGATAAAGAAAACCCTTTCATCGTAACTGTGCCATTTTCTGTCAGAGGTATTTTCTAACAATTCACCTCTCACGCTGCAGGTAGACGATGTTTGGTTTATGGGCTTGGATGCTTCCAGGAAAAGTGTAAAGAGAGTGTTAGACAAAAAAAAAAAAAAAATATTTAAAACTATAAATACTCAATATAAACAACTTCAATTGATTAAAGCACTAATTATTCATATCATTCCCTCAATTATTTCTTACAAGTTACAAAGCCTTTATAGGCTATTAATTTTTGGACAAACTTTAATGGGAAGAGACAATGCCCATACAATATCCATACAACCCATACTTGGATTTTTTTGACCATAGACTTATTCACTCATTCACACTTTTTCTTTTGTATTTTCTAAATTTAAGAGTTGAAAAAATCAACTTTAATTATTTGCCTATCATTTGACTCCTCCCACACTTCATTCACGTGATTGCATTTTTTTTACTTGTTTTTAATACTAAAAATTAAGTTTAATAATTAATTTATTTTTAACATGTCCCCTTAAACTTAATTTTCCATGACTCCTAGTTGATCTCTCAAATGACTGAACATATCATACTTCAGCGGTTTCGTGAAAATATCTGCAATCTGATCTTGTGTCTTCACGTACTTCAGTGTCACCTCCTTTTGCTCAATACACTCACGAATAAAATGATACCTCGTGTCAATGTGTTTACTTCGATCATGAAACACGGGATTTTTTGCTAATGCCAGTGCAGACTTGTTATCGATAAAAATCTCCGTTGGATCATTTTGATTCATCTGAAATTCTTTTAGCAATTTTCGGAGCCAAATTGCATGACAGACACATGAGGTTGCAGCAACATATTCAGCTTCACAGGTTGACAGTGCCACAATTGCCTGCTTCTTCGAACTCCATGTAAATGCAGTATCACCTAGAAAAAATACAAAACCAGTTGTACTTTTTCGGTCATCCTTGTCACCGGCCCAGTCATTATCACTGTACCCAACTAATTTGAAATTATCAGTTTTTGAATAATGTAATCCCAAATTAGTTGTACCTTTTACGTAACGGAGAATTCTTTTTGCTGCATTCTAATGTGACACCGTTGGGGCTTCCATGTATCGATTCACTAAGCCGACTGCATAAAGAATATCCGGTCTCGTACACGTCAAATATCTGAGACTTCCGACCAAGCTTCGGAATAATGTCGGGTTGACTCTGTCTCCACCTTCATCTTTTTTCAATTTGATTCCACATTCGACTGGCGTGCTAACAGAATTACAATTTTCCATCTTGAACTTCTTTAAGATCTCCTTTGCAAAACCACTTTGAGAAATAAAAATTCCGTCGTCATTCTGCTTCACTTCAATGCCAATATAATATGACATTAGACCAATGCCAGTCATCTCGAACTCACGAGCCATTGTCTTCTTGAACTCTTCAAACATCTTAGGATTGTTCCCTGTAAAATTGAGATCATCCACATACAAACAAACAAGTAACATATCTCCATTTTTCACCTTTGCATACAGGGCATATTCATGTGGGCATTTGACAAAATCACTTTCTTGAAAATATTTGTCAATGCGACTGTTCCAGGCTCTTGATGCTTGCTTGAGACCGTAAAGTGCCTTTTTCAATTTTAACACTTTATTTTCTTGACATTTTACAACATACCCAGGTGGTTGCTGGATATAAATTTCCTCTTCCAAATATCCGTTGAGAAATGCGGATTTCACGTCCATTTGATGGATTCTCCACCCGTGTTGAGCAGCTACAGAAATTACCAGTCTGATACTCTCCATTCTGGCAACAGGAGCAAAAACTTCATTGTAGTCAATTCCAGGTCGTTGACTGAACCCTTTCGCCACCAATCTTGCTTTATGTCAGACAATTTCACCGTTTGCATCTTTCTTTGCTTTGAACACCCATTTAACTCCAATGGGTGTTTGACCGACCGGAAGTGATGCCAGCTCCCATGTTTTATTTTTCTCGATCGAATGAATCTCCTCTTCCATGGCTTTTCTCCATTTTTCATCTTTCATTGCTTCTTCTGGATCTGTTGGTTCATCATTAACAAAATGACAATAAAGAGTTAATTCGTCATCGAGATTTCTTGTTACATCATAGAGATCTTTAATAGGTATGATTTTTTTTGGCTTTCCGGGCGGATGTTCATCTGAACTGTCTCCATCACTCGAGGATGAACTCGAATTGGATGAGCTTGCTGATGTCGAACTGGTTGCTGGTGTTGTGGCTGCGACTGTGGCTGGTTCTTCCTGATCATTGTCTTCATCCATGAAAGGATAAAAACTGTAGCTGTTTTCTTTTTCACCTTTCCAATCCCAAACTGCTTCTTCAACAATGGTGACATCTCTACTGATGACGATTTTTTGAGTCTGAGGATCAAATATTTTGTACCCTTTGGAATGTTCTGAATAACCCACAAACAAATATTTCTTGCTTTTATCATCTAGCTTCTTGCGTTCTTCATCCGGTATATGGACATGAGCAACACTGCCAAAAACACGCAAATGAGAAATACTGGGTTTTATTTCGCTCCATGCTTCTTGTGGAGTTTGATCCCAAACACTGACAGTTGGCGATCTGTTCAGCAGGTAGACAACACAGTCTACTGCTTCGGCCCATAACTCATTCGGTAAATTTTTGCTTTTTAACATGCTCCTCACCATGTTGAGCACCGTTCTGTTCTTTCTTTCTACTACACCATTTTGCTGAGGTGATCTGGGAACTGAAAGAAAATGACGGATTCCATGATCTTCACAAAATTGCTTGAAAGAGATGGACATGTATTCACCACCTCTGTCTGATCTGAGTGCCTTAATAAAATGACCACTTTCTTTCTCCACTTGGACTTTGAATTTTTTAAATGTCTCAAATACTTCTGTTTTTTCCTTCAAAAAATACACCCAAGTTTTTCTACTATAATCATCAATGAAAAGTAGAAAATATTTATTTTTACCAAGAGATTGTGGAGTGATCGGTCCACACACGTTTGTGTGAACTAGCTCAAGCGGTGCCTTTGCTCTTGACATGGACTCCTTTGGAAAACTGGTTCTGAATTGTTTTCCAACAAGACATCCTTGACACAATTGATGAGGCTGGTCAATGTGAG
Organism: Euphorbia lathyris; assembly: GCF_963576675.1. Lineage (NCBI taxonomy): Eukaryota > Viridiplantae > Streptophyta > Magnoliopsida > Malpighiales > Euphorbiaceae > Euphorbia > Euphorbia lathyris. The sequence goes on from NC_088910.1 coordinate 98,677,188, forward strand.
GCAATCCGTTTACCATCTGCTTCTGTCCCAACTGCTTCAGTCCTCCAAAATTGAGATGCCCGTACCGTAAATGCCAAAGCCAGGGGGGACTTTGCACACAAGCTTTCAAACATTTGGCCACGTCCGTTTGAATGTTAATTGTGAATATTCTGTTTCTCGCCATGGGTACTCGTGCAATCAACTCCTTTTTCTCATTCAACATGAGTAGTTTCCGGTCTACCATGTGAACTTCATAGTTTTTCTCCAGTAATTGTCCCAAACTCAAAATATTGCTTTTCATGCTAGGAACATAATAAACATTATCAATAAACTGGTGAGCGCCATTTTTGAGCCGAATAAGAAATCCTTTGCCTGTAATAGGAACCTTGGAGGAATCTCCAAATACAACATTATCGCGAACGGACTCATAGAGCTCCACGAACATCTTTCTGTCACCACACATATGATTACTTGCCGCATTGTTAAGATACCATATATTATTTTCGTGATTTTCTTCACCTTCGTAGGTAAGTAACACTGTGCCAGTTACTTCCTCATCTTGAATATTATTAGCAGTCTCCTCTACCTCCTTAGGCGGACTCCAACATTCCACCGCGTAGTGACCATACTTGGAGCAATTATAACACTGAATATTGGACTTGTCACGTCCTTCATTCGGCCTCCAGTTTCCTCTTCCTTGACCGCGTCCTCGACGTCTTCCTCTACCTCTGGTGAATTGAGTGCTTCTGTCATTGTTGTTGTTGCCGTTTTCATTTCTGCCTTGACTTCTGCCACGTCCTCGTCCTCTACCATTTCCTCCTCGACCTCTTCCGCGTCCTCTTCCGGACTGACTACTTTCGCCATTTTTAAACACAGCCTTCGTTGCTAAGACTTGTTCTGCGGAATCTTCTCTTCATTTCTCAAACCGCTCCTCGCGTGCTTGTAGTGACCCTACAACTTCGTCAACTGATATTTCACTGATGTCTCTAGACTCCTCCATAGCCACCACTACATAATCAAATTTTGGTAGTAGTGATCGCAGAATTTTTTCAACAATTCTGGACTCTTCAATTTTTTCTCCATACTGCCGCATCTGATTTACGACAGATTTTACTCGGGATGAGTAATCACTAATGGCCTCCATCTCTTTCATCCTCATCATCTCAAATTCTCCTCTCAGCATCTGTAAACGAACTTTTTTCACTTTCTCCTCCCCTTGAAGAGAAACTCGTAGGATTTCCCACGCTTGTTTGGCGGTCGTAGCTTCAGCTACTTTCTCGAACATTAATTCATCCAAACCTTGATGGATGAGAGTAAGCGCCTTTTGATCGCTTTTGCGATTTTTCTGCAGAGTATCTTTTTCTGCCTGTGTCAACGCTGCCTCGTTACCTGGGACTACGTAGCCTTTTTCGACTATATCCCAGACATCTTGACATCCGAGTAACGCCTTCATTCGAATACAACAACTTGAATAATTGGTTTTGGTGAGCTGAGGGTATTGATAAAGAAGTTTGAGACCGTCTGACATTTTTGTAGGGTTTGTTTTGCGGAAGACTGACTCTCGTAACGTGGCTCTGATACCACATTGTTAGACAAAAAAAAAATATTTAAAACTACAAATACTCAATATAAACAACTTGAATTGATTAAAGCACTAATTATTCATATCATTCCCTCAACTATTTCTTACAAGTTACAAAGCCTTTATAGGCTATTAATTTTTGGACAAACTTGAATGGGAAGAGACAATGCCCATACAATACCCATACAACCCATACTAGAATTTTTTTTGACCATAGACTTATTCACACTTTTTCTTTTGTATTTTCTAAATTTAAGAGTTGAAAAAATCAACTTTAATTATTTGCCTATCATTTGATTCCTCCCACACTTCATTCACGTGATTGCATTTTTTTTACTTTTTTTTAATACTAAAAATTAAGTTTAATAATTAATTTATTTTTAACAGAGAGGCTGTATCAAATATCAGTGATTTTCACTAGCTGAATGATTGATCAGTAAATTCGGTCAATAACCGTTAGATTTAAAAATAATCGTATACCTTAAATTTACAACTCCTAAATCTAATAGTTACTGAACAAATTCAGTTGTGAAAACTATATCAACTTTTCATTGTCTGACTCTTCAGCCTATTACCATATGCTTGAATTCTATCTGGAACCTTGCTACATAGCCAAAGGTGAAGGACTTTAATCTGGGGATTGTTGAGAGGCTGCCAAATGTGCTAGAGCCACTGGTTTTGAGTATTAGACCTTTGGCAAATACCTCCACTCTCTTGAGATAGGAGTCCTCATTTGTTTGTTTAACTAATTAAATACATATACATTTACGAAATATATCTTCATTATTTTTATATTTATAAAAATAATTTATCAAATAATACAATATAATAATAATAAAAAAGATAAGATCTAAATTTGCCTCAATGATCTTTTAAAAACATTCAGATTGACCCTTAATATATATAAAGCTGTATAAATTTATATCTCATATTTTCAAATAAGATTAATTTTACCTTACGTGAGAAAAAGTAACAGCTGATTTGACCGTTATTTAACTATCACATTAGAATTTCAAATATCATTCTTATAAAAAAATTGATACTTATATTTGCTAACACACTTAAAAACAATTTTCAAAATGCTGATAACTAAGTTTTCATATATAAGTTAAAGACAAAAAAAAAAAACTTTCAATGTGCATACTTATTCTGTTGCTAATACAATTTATTAAAATGCATGGAATTGTATCAATTTATAATTTATATATGAATTTGTTTGGAATGTCACATATGGCAATCAAACAAGTCAAACCAGTAAGTTCAAGTTTCTTTTAGTTAACCGTAAATTTGATACTGTTTAGAAACTTTTGGATAAACATGTGTAATATGGTACATTAGCAATAAGTCACTACAAAAAAAGGTCTATTACGACGCTAAATTTTATGGTTTAGTGACACTTTTCGACGTCCTTAAACATCTACCTATGCTTTGCAAAGCGTCGTCCTATGCGTCGTTAAATCGTGTGTCGTTAATTTTAACGACGCATAAAACCTTGTGTGGGTAAAATCAACCCGACAACATATTGCATACAAACGTCGTCATGCTACCAACACTTATATTTTTTTGTCGTAATTTTTTCCGTAATATTTATTTTTAATTTTCAAAATTTCCACTACGCTTTAACAAAATGTCGCAAAGTGTACGTTGGACAATAAATTCTAATGACGTTAAATTTATTATTATTCTTATAAAAAATCAACTCCACGATAAATAAATGAATACAATAAAATTAATAAAAAATAAGGCCAAATGTTATCAGTACCATTTTAGGATTCTATTACATAGAAGAAATTTTACATTTACTTTTCAACTTTAACATACTTATTTCAAATGAAAAAGAAAAAAAAGAAAAAACGATAAAGATTTGATTGGAAATTACAAGCACAATAAATAAAGCCAAAGGTTTGATAACTTTGAAAGTTTCATGCCGCCTCGCACCATATCCACTATATCCTTCTTGTTCGCACCAGATTTATTAGTTCCACCTTTTATGTTCGGAGACTGATAAAAATAACAATATAATAATTAAACATGAGACAAAGTTCAATGACAACTATCTAGTAACAAAATAAGAGATAGAATGAAACTCAGAGCTGTTGCAACATGCTTCTAATGTAAACAACAGCTGAAAAAACAAACCAAAAATAACCAATAGATCAATGATCCAGTATGCACTTATCATTTACTTTTGAGGTGTTTTGATTACAAATTTCAAATATTTCCATGTTTATATGTATTACAAATAAAGAGAAAAAGTTAACAATCTATATTTGACAAAGTATATAAAGATCTTTTCAATAAATGAGTTAAACATTTAGATCCAATACATGTTATGACAATTATTAAAGATGTGTATTTCTACTCGATGCTTTTTGCAACCAAACAATGATTTATAATTTTAGCAACACTCGGATAATGAAAAATTCATCTGTTATCAATTTACCAAATCAATTTAAAAAAGATCCATTTAGTATTGGGTAAATAAATAATTATCTAAATGCCACGTATAATTTAGGCATAAGAACGAATAAGTTATTATCTAAAAACTACGTTGCACAAATTCAATTTATCTCAGAACTTATCAACATATTCATATGCTTCCCTGTAGGTTCTGTTTTTCCTAAACGATTTTCTATAGAATCCTTAGTTTAAGCTTAAGAATAATTTCAATTGCCTGCTCAACTTCACAATCCTAACTAGTTAACAATCATGTGACTCCTATGAAGCACGGACACTTCCAGGGGGTCGCCGTGGCCGAGTCGGACTCGTCGGACTCGGAGCGTGACACGGCCGGAGCATCGGACACGGATGGGACATGGAGGGACACGGCTAGGACACGGCGAATTTTAAAAATAGGTAAAGTTTAGGTTTTTTTTAACTTACTGCGATTGCGATTTAGGTCTTCTCTCCTGTGATTGCGATTTGCTTGGTCTGCATCATCTGCAATTTCGATTTCTTCTCCTCCTCTTTCTTTTGAAATCGATTCCTTCTCCTCCAGTTTCTTTTGAATTCGACTTCTTCTCTTCCTGTTTCTTTGATTCCGATTTCTTCTCCAAATGTTTCTTTTGCTTCTTTCTTTTTTAGGGATTGCGATTTCTTTTTTGGGGATTCTGATTTCTGTTTCAATTTCTTTTTTGGGGATTCAGTAATTTGGTTTGATTATGATGTTTTTTGTATGGATTAATCACTTATTTATTTGTGATTTAGTAAGTTTTTTTATATACTTTTATATCTAATATATATAATTAATTATATAAAATTTGCCGTGTCCCAGCCGTGTCCGTGTCTCATATTTTCTAAAAATGCCCTTTGCCGTGCCCGCACCCGTATCCGTGCTTCATAGTGTGACTCTCATATCAAATGTGAAATCCTAAAACATACGGCCAATACAAAATATATATACAATAAGAAATGTATCCTCGCCCTCCTAAAGAGAAAAATACGCCTAATTTCACAGTCAAAATTCATCAAGATTGCCAATTTATAAAATTAAAAGAAAACCAATAAGAGATAAGATGAGTAGTGAGAAATTATACCGGAACTTGAATTCAGGGAGACAGAGAACAATGAACCAAACTCATCAGATCCACGGGAATACAGCCCTTCAGCAACTAATCGACCAATAGATACACAAAAGGGATTAAGAAAGATGTTTCTCAATATTGTTCTGTACATTATAAATAACTAACTTTGAAACAAATTTAATTCAAAATCCTAAATTTAGCTAATACAGTGAAGAAAATCAATCTCCAAACAAAGAATAATTATGCCAAGGTCTTCTTTTACGTAAAAATTGAACAAAATAATTATAAAATAATACCTCAAAATTATACAGACCCACTGCTTTAGCACATTCAATCGTCGTCGCCCTCTCGCCTCATCACGGACTCCTTATTGCTTTTTATGTCGCCGCCCGCCGCTACCATCCCATAAACTGCCGATGTTAGTTAAACAGAAAAGAATAATAATAAAACAAAAAAAAAGAACAGAAGAATGGAATGAACGATGAGGGGTGGCCGAAGATAGGAGAAAAGCGCTGGAGATGGACGAAGTGAAAACAAAGCCAAGAGAATAAATTTAGAAGAGAAGAGAAAGGATAGAACGTGAAAAACCTAAGAGAGAAAATGTTTAAAACTGAAAAGCACGCCTCATTTTTGTTTTTCATTATTTTTAATTTTTTTAATCAATTTTTTTTTAGTTTACTATATATATAGTGCAAACTGTGTATTTAAATTAATATTTTTTTTGAAACATTTTAATTTCTTTTATCAACCGCCTTTTAACTTCAATAAAATATTTATAAAAAAAAAACTTAAATAAAATATTGATTCAAAAAAACTTAAATAAAATATTGATATTTTTTCTTGATGAAGATATTTTTTATTTCAAAATATATAATTAAAATTTTAAACGATGCTAATATGTAGTGACATAAAATTTAACCCGTTTTTAATTTTAAAAATTTACCTACGTTTTTTTTCCAAATGTGTTTTTAAATTATTAAAAAAATCCATCATAAGAATTACAAGTATCATTAAATGAATATTTTTTTACGTAAAGGCTGGGACGAAGGCCAAAATAGGAGTCGGACATCCCGACTAGGTCGGCACCCCCCTATCCTGCCTTGACAAACCCGTTATATAAATAAATCAAAAAATGTTACAATGAAGAGTTAGAGGTGGCGGAGGTGAGCAATGTTACAAATGTCATCGAAAATAAAAGGTCGACGAAACGATGGGGCAGAAGCCCACCAGATAAGATTCTGTGCAGTTGCACCATAACGAGCCAGATAGTCCGCAACTCGGTTCCCTTCTCTAAAGATATGCGAGATCTGAATCTCCATATTTGAACAAATCGCAAGACAGTGGAGCCATTATTGACGGAGGGACCACGGTACCTTTGTTGAACGCTGTCGGAGCAGCGACATCGTGACCACCGAGTCTGTTTCAATCCACAGTTGATGCCATCCTTTCTCCCATGCCATTTAAATTGCGAAGATTACGGCAAGAATTTCAGCTTTCATAGCATCGGTACTGGTGTTTGGGAAGGCGAAGCACCCTTTTGCAAAACCTCTCAAATTGCGGAAAATACCCCCTGAACCGGCCCTGTCTGCATTTGCTGATCCATCAGTATTACATTTTGTCCAACCCGCGGGAGGAGGAACCCAACGCACAATCACGTAGTCTGGGGCTGGCGGTGGGCGCAGCGGCGGACTGTTAGCAGGGAAGCTGGTCTCCTACACACATCGAGGGAGCTGCGCAGTAACCATTTGGATTGAAGGGAGATCTGCCTCGAAAATTGCCCTATTCCTGGTGCGCCATATGATCCAGGGGCATGTGATTATGGCCACCTTCCAAGGGATGCGTAAATCTCTTGGGTGCTTTAGGTCCTGCAAAGATAAGAAGAAAGAGGAAAAGGTAACAGCAATTGGCATCACACAACCAAACATAATGGCAATCCTAGCCCAAAGCTCGGAGGCTAGTGAGCAGTGAAGAAAAAGATGATCAACTGTTTCCACTTCAGATTTGCACAGCTCGCATCTAGAAGCTAGAGAAAACCCTCTCGACTGTAGGATATTATGTGTTGCCATACGGTTGTGCAGGAGCTTCCAGCAGACGGCGGACCTGCTAGGAGGGACGTACTTGCTCTAAATAAAATGGCCCCAGGGAACCGCCATGTGCTGTCCCGTGATCGGCTTGTACAATAACTTGACAGTGAGGATGCGTGAGTTCGCCATCATCCAGACGCACATGTCTCTATCATCAAGGCCTCTCTCCGTTCTCCTGATATTTTCCTGAACATCCAACGAGAGGTCTTCAATGTTAGCCCAAGAATTATCTATCAGGTAATCCTCCACTGAATTAAAAAGCATGTTCTGCAGGTGCAGAGGGATGCCCAGCTGATCCGCCACAGAAGGGGTGATATGAATATACAAAGCTACACAAATTAAAAAGCGTAATTGAATTTTAAATACGGGATAAAAAATAAAATTATATTAAAATAAAAACTACTGAGACACTTTTTCACGACGCAAATTTTAAACCGTCTTTAAATTTAAAAAAATGCCGATTCTTTTTTTAAAAGCGTAGTTATTTTTTTATAAATGCCAACGTATGATAAAAAGTGTGGTCAAATGATAATATAAACCGACACAAATATAAAAACGTGGCTAAGTTTTAAAATATAAAGGCACATGTCAAAAAACGTCAACAAGTATCGTAATAGACCATTTTTTTTGTAGTGAGTTTATAATTTCTAAAAAAAATATCTTATCGAACTAGTTGTATATATAGGGTTTGGATCTCCCTCACCAATCCTCAACCCCTATTGAGAATAAAGACAAATTGTATTCCCTCCTTTGGTACCCTCACTCTTAGTTTTAGGGTGCCACTTTTTATTTATTTATATGGAAATGCTTATACTTTCATTAGATAGAAAAAGATGAACAAATACAATAAAACAGTAAGAAATAACACCTCACAAGATCCACGAAGGAATAAAAAAGACTACAATGAGCAAAACAAACCATTAAATGTAAAAAGAACAAAAAAATAATAAATCATATATTTCCTGGAAATCCAAATCTGCAAAAGAGCGTCTGCATTTCAATCTTCATCCTTTAAGTCCTTTCGAACATTTGGACGTGAGTCCTTTTTTGTTGCAACCACATAGATATATTGATCTACGGATAAAATAAATGGTTTTTGCTCTTGCTAAATCCGAAAAAATATAAATAAAAGAATTATCGAGAGCAGATATAATTCAGATGGATAAAGAGATCCAAAAAGATATATGAACACAAACTAAAAGAAAATAAGAGCAAAAAAATAAAAAATCTAACCCGTGTGAGGAAGAAGAAGGAAGACAAACTTCCTTCTTCCTCCTTAATGTAGAACCAGAAGAGAGAAGAAAGTTTGAAGGAGAAGAGAAGAGGATGCAGTTATTGTTTTGTAGTTAGAATAAGATTGTAGTTAGAAATTTTGCAAACTATAACAACTAAAATATAATAAGTAATTGTTAGCGTTATTTTGCGAATATGCTAATTTTCAACCTTGTCACGTGTGGTTAGGGTGCGGGCGTGCCAGAGAAGATTACTTCTCAATTAAAATGGTTAAGTTTATGGAATTTGCGCGTCAAAACTTCAATTCTAAACGAAACGATTGGCGAGGGACGCAATGATTGAAAAAGTCCCTCTTGGGTCTCTCGCGCCGTTATAGAAACTTTGCGAGATAAATTGTTTTTATTTAAGTTAAGCGTATAAATTGAAGACGGAAAAATAAAGGAAATTAAAATGCGGAATTGACAAAAGACTTTGGAAAAATTGGTATTTTATTGATTGAATAAGTGTTTGAATACATGAAATTGGAAACGAATTACAACTGAAAATTTTCTATATTAAACGTATAGACAATCAATTGAACTAAGAAAAGACAAATCAATATAAAGAATTGAGATGCAATTAAAATAAAATTAGAATTCAACAACAAACTCGGAGCCACAATAGCTATCTCGGATTGATGTTGAATTTTGGCGTTGGTGCGAGGTCCACGGAGAGCTGCAGTCGGTCGGGCCCGTACGGTATGCGCTTTGTGTAATGTCAAAACGTTGGTAGCCAAATGGGGCAGATTTAAACTTTGACATTGGGGAGCTTGATTGGAGTGCTTAAGAATTCGGAATTGGACAAGTAAATAGGGCAAATTGAACTTCGGGAAGTCAGGGACAACTTTCTATAAGGGATCGAAGGCTAAAACGGATTCTAAATGGACGGAATCTGGCTTTGAAAACAACTAGTCGAATCTGGGAAATTCTGGGCAGAATAGCTAAAAGAATTTGGGGTACAAAGATCAGCTTGTAAACGGAGTTCCTGGACACGGAATTGAGTGAATCAAAAGGCTAGATCGAAATTCAGGACGTTAGGAACAAATTTGTCGAAGGGATCGAAGGCAAAAAATAACGTTAAATGGACAGAATTGGGCTTTGAAAAAGGATGGACGAATCTGGAAAATTACTTTAGAAAGAAAATTCTAATTGAAAACTTGAGCAGAGTAACGACTTAGAAACACTAATTTGAGTCGAGAAAGTTGAAAAAAGGCTTTTGGAACTTGAATTAAAGCTAAAGGAGAGCTAGAGAAGGAATTGAAGCTAAGAAAAATGAAGAACAAAAGAAGAACTTGAAGAACTAAGAACAAAAGAACTTAAGAACTAAGAACTTAAACTAAGAACTAGAGAGCGTTGGAAGGGACCTTAGGAAGGGGGTTTTGTTGTGTTGATTGAGTGTGATTTTTAATGAAGGGGAGGGGGTCTATTTATAGTATTTTGGAGTGGCACTTTGGTAATTATTCAGTGGTATTTTGGTAATTATTCACCAACTACCCCTTGAAATTCTCTCCCACTAACTTGCCACATCACCAACTAACTTAACTTCTTTTAACTCCCATTAACTGTTGTTGACTGCTTCCAACTGCTGCCGGAAGAGACGATACGCCCCGCGTATCCTTAGTTACGCCTCGCGTGTCCGGCTACGTCCTGCGTGGTGTCGCTTCTGAACCTGTGCGTTTTGTTGATGATATTTACGCGTGACGTTCCTGATGTTAAGTGCTGCGCAGAGAAGGACACCGTGCGTATGAGAATGGACGCCCCGCGTGTTGGAGCTTCTGATCTCGAAACGCCTTGTTGCCAAGTTTTACGCGTGGCGTCTCTGAGGTTACGTCCCGCGTATTGGAGCTTCTGAAGCAGACCTTCTCTGGTTGCTTGATCTACACCCCGCGTATTGGAAGACACGCCCTGCATAGTGCCGGACTTTCTCATCGGTTGGCGGTTAGTTTACAAGTGTATTTTTCATTATTTTCTAGACAAAAATAGAAACTATACCCTAAATTAAACATAAGCTTTCTATATACATAAAAATAAAATTTATTTTATTTTGGGCCAACAATTGCCCCCCTCTTTTGTGTATAAATTGACTAGAATTGAAAATTTGTACACAAAAGAATGTATTTAGGATTTTTGAACCCCTTTTTTTTTGTTATACCAATTGCATCAATCTCCTGGAGGCTTCGACTCCGTTTGAGTAGGTTTTGAATGGTTTCTCGTTTGCCCGGACAACTTCCACGTCCTCCCCTTTCCAAAATAGAAGGAGTTGGTGCAAAGATGATGGGATGCATGAGTTGGAGTGAATCCAATCCCTTCCTAAAAGCGCTTGATAGCTTGCAGTTGAATTTACTACAAAGAAAGCAACCATGGTGGTGTGAGAGCCAATGGTGAGCTCCAAAGGTAGGACACCATATGTCTTCGTGATTTCTCCCGTGAAGGCTGAAACTGATGCATCTGATGAGATTATGTCTTCCTCCGATTTGCCTAGGGCCAGGACCATCTTCATTGGCATGATGTTAACAGCTGATCCATTGTCGATGAGCACTCTAGATATTGTTTTGGCATCTATATGAGCCTTAACGTATAAAGGTTTATTGTGGCGAGTCATCCTTGGAGTGGGCTTGTCAAAGTAAACCCTCCTCATGGCGTCTTCGACGGACGCCTTCGGCGCTAGATCTTCTTGCTCTTTGTGCTCGCGCTTAGAGGCTTCCTTCTTATTGCCTTCACCTCTAAAATTCGGAGGTAAGATCCAAGAGGTGGTCGCACAATGTGTCTGTATGATGAAATCCCCCACACAGATTTGGATGCTCTTTTCTTGGTTTTTCCCTTTTTCTTTCGCATATTTTGAGAGAGGTCTTGGGAACTTCTTATGGTTGATTATCTGCCACTGGTCGATGGGTAACGTCTTTGGAGGCTTCACAAAACGTGGTAGCCGTTGCTGCGTATCTTTCTTCTTTGAGCCCTTCGAACTCTCCTCCGACTTAAATGTTGACGATATGGCCTTTGGTACCCAAAGTCGCCGGGTCCTTGGGTTGGAACACTCTTTTCCCTTGCCCCCCCCCCCCCCCCCACACTAGTGAAGTGGCATTGATCATGTTGGCCACCGGGAATGGATCATCATCGATCAACATGCTTTCCTTCTTTTCCGGGAATTGGAGTATCCCGTGGTTTATCCTATCCTGCACGACATTTCTAAAACTAAAACAAGTTTGAGTATTATGGCTCCAGTTGTCGTGATACATGCAATAGTCTCGTCCACGTATTTCTTCTTTCGCGTGAATCACATGTCTAGGTGGTAGTGTGATGAACTTTTCCTTCAACAAATAATCGAAGATTTATTCCGTCTTTGAGACGTCGAAAGTGTACTGAGTGGTTGGACTCCTTTTGACTACGTCTGGTGTCTTAGGGTTCTTTAACAAACTGGGGCACATCCGAGATCCGGTGTTTGCTAAATCGGCAATAGCTACCTCATGTGTTCGCATATTTTCTTGATAGCTCCCCATAGTGCTCTTTTTTCGCCAATGATCCTCCTTCATCAACTCTTCGTACTCGGATACTTTAGCTACCAACTTATAATAATCATGGAAGTCGATCCCTTGGAATTTCTTTCGGTTTTCGAATTCCAAGCCTCGTTGAGCAATTTTTACAAATTCGACTTCGGGAATGTTGATTCGACATCGATGTCGCATCTTCTTAAATCTATTAATGAAATTTTCGACCGGTTCCCCATGTCGCTGCACTACATGGGAAAGTTCTTCCACACAGACCTCGGGCTCCGTTCGATAGAATTGGTTATGGAAAAGCCTTTCCATTTGTTCCCATCCATGAATGGACCCGGATGGCAAAGTGGTGTACTAAGAGAACGCTGGTCCTGTTAATGATCCTGGGAATAAGCGTAAGCGCAACATGTCGAAGTTCATAGCCATGCTCAAACCACTGCATTTAAAGGTGAAGCGTGCCACATGCTCTATGGTGGATTGCCCCTCCTCTCCTGAAAACAAGGTGAAATCAGGGACTCTAAAGTTGTGAGGTAAGGGATATAGTTGATCGTACTGCCGTGGATACGGTTTTTGGAACTCGGGTCGGTACACCTCCCTTACGGCTGGCCCATAAATCTCTTGGATGATGTTTCTTATGCGCTGGGCCTCTCCAAAGTTGTTGGCGGGCTCCATGCGTGTGTGCATTGTCCGTTGTGGGTGAAAGCTGGTTCCTCTCCCATTGCCCCCTATATTACGAGTATGGTTTTCCTCATAGTATTCGGCATGGTTACTAGGCCCGATATGAGACCTAAAATGCTGTTGAGGTGGTGGGACCTGAACGGGTTCTGGGCTGATCCTATCGCCGCGATCATTGAACCTGAGACTCTCTTCTCGGGCTAGTGGCGGGATGTACCTTTCATCGGCACCTGAGATCGGTGTTCCCTTTCCATTGTCCGCTGGTCCTTGAGATGTTGACTTTTGTGAGAACAGCTCGGCACATTTTTCCGGAATTTTGTCGATTTCTCCGGTTAAATTGACAATCCTCTCCTCGAGAGCCGGAACCTTGTTGGAATTGTTTACCGCCTCATTACTAGTTTTGAACAGGGTCTCATTGATAGCTTGCATTGCGTTGCATATAACCTCATGATTCTCTTTCATGGTTTGTGAAAATCCATGTAGGAATTGGCTCATTTGCTTCTCCATACTCGCTAATAGTGGTGTCATATCGAATATGGGTGGCCCCTGAGGTGGTTGTTGGTTTGCACTTCCGCTATTGCTCACGGTCTCGGCTACAAAGCCTTCAGGCATGCCGGGCTCATTGTTCTGATCTCGGGTCTGATTCTGACTTTCTTCTGAATCGGATGGAATTGGATCCTTCCCGGTGTTCTTCCTTGGAGGCATTCTCCGTGAGTATTTATGGGTGAAAATGATGAAATTAAGTTAATGACCGAGTTTAAACAAGAAAGGACAAGAAATTAAATGAATGCTTATTAATGGAATAATAACATAGCATGAAAAACAATTGGTTTAAGAACTGAATAAAAATATATACGTGGTATGAAAAGAAACAGGCTTTTAAATTTTTTGGCTAAGCTAAAAAAAACAAAGGTCCCACTGGGCGTGCCAAAAATTGTTAGCGTTAGGTAATAAATTTTGGTAAAGTGGAAGTGGGGCGAAAAGAATAAAATGAGTAAAAAACGGTATTGAAATTTTTGGCAAAGCCTAAATAAAAAGTAGTTGGTCCCACTGGGCGTGCCAAAAATTGTTAGCGTTATTTTGCGAATATGCTAATTTTCAACCTTGTCACGTGTGGTTAGGGTGCGGGCGTGCCAGAGAAGATTACTTCTCAATTAAAATGGTTAAGTTTATGGAATTTGCGTGCCAAAACTTGAATTCTAAACGAAACGATTGGCGAGGGACGCAAGGATTGAAAAAGTCCCTCTTGGGTCTCTCGCGCCGTTATAGAAACTTTGCGAGATAAATTATTTTTTATTTAAGCTAAGCGTATAAATTGAAGACGGAAAAATAAAGGAAATTAAAATGTGGAATTGACAAAAGACTTTGGAAAAATTGGTATTTTATTAATTGAATAAGTGTTTGAATACATGAAATTGGAAATGAATTACAACTGAAAATTTTCTATATTAAACGTATAGACAATCAATTGAACTAAGAAAAGATAAATCAATATAAAGAATTGAGATGCAATTAAAATAAAATTGGAATTCAACAACAAACTCGGAGCCACAATAGCTATCTCGGATTGATGTTGAATTTTGGCGTTGGTGCGAGGTCCACGGAGAGCTGCAGTCGGTCGGGCCCGTACGGTATGCCCTTTGTGTAATGTCAAAACGTTGGTAGGCAAATAAGGCAGATTTAAACTTTGACATTAGGGAACTTGATTGGAGTGCTTAAGAATTCGGAATTGGACAAGTAAATAGGGCAAATTGAACTTCGGGAAGTCAGGGACAACTTTCTATAAGGGATCGAAGGCTAAAACGGATTCTAAATGGACGGAATCTGGCTTTGAAAACAACTACTCGAATCTGGGAAATTCTGGGCAGAATAGCTAAAAGAATTTGGGGTACAAAGATCAGCTTGTAAATGGAGTTCTTGGACACGGAATTGAGTGAATCAAAAGGCTAGATCGAAATTCAGGACGTTAGGAACAAATTTGTCGAAGGGATCGAAGGCAAAAAATAACGTTAAATGGACAGAATTGGGCTTTGAAAAAGGATGGACGAATCTGGAAAATTACTTTAGAAAGAAAATTCTAATTGAAAACTTGAGCAGAGTAACGACTTAGAAACACTAATTTGAGTCGAGAAAGTTGAAAAAAGGCTTTTGGAACTTGAATTAAAGCTAAAGGAGAGCTAGAGAAGGAATTGAAGCTAAGAAAAATGAAGAACAAGAGAAGAACTTGAAGAACTAAGAACAAAAGAACTTAAGAACTAAGAACTTAAACTAAGAACTAGAGAGCATTGGAAGGGACCTTAGGAAGGGGGTTTTGTTGTGTTGATTAAGTGTGATTTTTAATGAAGGGGAGGGGGTCTATTTATAGTATTTTGGAGTGGCACTTTGGTAATTATTCAGTGATATTTTGGTAATTATTCACCAACTACCCCTTGAAATTCTCTCCCACTAACTTGCCACATCACCAACTAACTTAACTTCTTTTAACTCCCATTAACTGCTATTGACTGCTTTCAACTGCTGCCGGAAGAGATGATATGCCCCGCGTATCCTTGGTTACGCCTCGCGTGTCCGGCTACGCCCTGCGTGGTGTCGCTTCTGAACCTGTGTGTTTTGTTGATGATATTTACGCGTGACGTTCCTGATGTTAAGTCCTACGCAGAGAAGGACGCCGTGCGTATGAGAATGGACGCCCCGCGTGTTGGAGCTTCTGATCTCGAAACGCCTTGTTGCCAAGTTTTACGCGTGGCGTCTTTGAGGTTACGTCCCGCGTATTGGAGCTTCTGAAGCAGACCTTCTCTGGTTGCTTGATCTACGCCCCGCGTATTGGAAGACACGCCCTGCGTAGTGCCGGACTTTCTCATCGGTTGGCGGTTAGTTTACAAGTGTATTTTTCATTATTTTCTAGACAAAAATAGAAACTATACCCTAAATTAAACATAAGCTTTCTATATACATAAAAATAAAATTTATTTTATTTTGGGCAACAGTAATATAATTAAGCAAAAGTTATTTAACCATATTAAATCATATCATAAAAAGAAATAGAAAACGCATAAACCTAAAATATCTGAAAATAATAAACATAATTCACGAATAACCATGTCACAATCTTCTATAATAAGCAAAACAAAAAAATAAAAAAGGGTTTTGTTCATTATCACTTCTACGGAGCCCAAACAAAAAAATGGGCTAAGAGACAAATAATCGTCCAAAGAGACAAACCAAAAAAATCAGTGTAGATTCTCAATTTCGAACGCTTAGGAATGGTTGATTTTAATAAATCTCTCCAAAATAAATCTCTACATTGAGAATAAAAGCAATTTAGGAGCAGTTTGTTTTGAGGGTTTCAGAAAAAATATAAGGAAATGAGGAGGTTTCATTTCTTTTGTTGGTGTTTGTTTTATAAATTCAATCATTTCCCTTACCCTCTTTTAGTTTTGGGTTTACCCCTAACTCCTCTAATTCCATTCTTCTCAACCCCCTATGGGGCGTTTGGTATTCTATTGGGATAAAGATAGGGATAAAGGTTGGGATAAGGATAAAGATAAATAGTTGGGATAAAGATAAAAATATGATAGTCGAGAATTATTATTCAATGTTTGGTATGTGAGATAGGGATAGGGATAAAATAATTCGTTTTACTATTTTAACTTTATTTAAACTACATAACATTAATTTGAAGGATAAGATTGATTTTTTCATCCTATTAGAATCGCATGAATTTATCTCATCTCCTTATACCAACCCCTTCTTGGGTATAAGATCTGAGGGATAAGAGGTTTATCCCTCGTCTGTCTCACTCTTCTATATATCTTCCAAACAAACACGAGATAACTTATCTCGTGTTTTTTTTTATCCCTATCCTACTTCCTATATCCATTCTAACAAACATCCCGCTAAGGTTTTTCATTCCCCTTCTCTCTCACTAATTTAAACATCTATTCTCCTTATAAAATTTTATTTTAGTCTCTATTTTGTTTTCAATTTTTATTTTGGTCCATATATTTATTTATTTTAACTTTTTTCATCTTTGGATTAATTTCACTTTTCATCTTTATTCTTATATATTATTTATTTATTTATTCTCAAAAAATATTTTTGACTAATTTTTACCTTTTTATATTTATTTTGATCCTTATATTTATTTATTTATATT
Organism: Euphorbia lathyris; assembly: GCF_963576675.1. NCBI lineage: Eukaryota > Viridiplantae > Streptophyta > Magnoliopsida > Malpighiales > Euphorbiaceae > Euphorbia > Euphorbia lathyris. Next base: position 98,693,953 of record NC_088910.1, read on the forward strand.
TTCATTCGTAGACTAATCTCACTTTTGATCCCTTATACTTATTTATTTTTATTTTTTATCTTTAAAATAATTTTTAAAATATTTTTCTTTTATCATATTATTCGGTTTTGGTATTTATTTTTAATTATTTTAAAATAAATATTTTCTTTTTAAAATAAAATATTTATGCATTTTCTTTGATTTATTTTATTTCCGTTTCTTCAGTTTCATCGTCTTTTGATTTTAATAGTTGAATAAATTGATTTTCATTCTTATATTTACATTTGATTAATTTATTAATATAGACACGTGTATGTATAGAAATTATTATTAAAAATACAAGTCTAGTTTATTACTTCATTTGAACCAAACAACCACAAATAGAATCATGAGTATATCATTCCCTTTGTAAAACTGAAACAAACAGAGAAGGGAATTCAGGGTCATTCTATTCATTTCTCTTTGTTTCCCTTCTTTGATTCTATTCCGTTACCTCTGTGCGAACCAAACGCCCCTTAGTATGCGCAGGAAATAAAGAGATTGATTTTAACAAAATTAAACATTAGATGTTTATAGAGATTAAGCAATTCCACTACCATGCATCCCCGGACTAGATAGGCGTGAATCCTCATTCAACCATTCAACAAAATTACTGAAAATCTTAGCGGAATAACCACATTCTCCAACACTCTTTAACACTAATTCTTTGACTTCTTTAGCCCTTGCTTTAATTCTTTCATCACCCAAAACCTGCTCTACCTTGTTCTTGATTTCTTCTCGCTTGATGACTCCAAACTCATCGCCGTTAAAATTCAATCCCACCTTCCACACATCACAAATATAGCTCTCATTAATCGGCTGATCACCAAAGTATGGCCAGCACAAGAAAGGCACCCCATTAGCCACACCTTCCATAGTAGAATTCCATCCACAATGGCTTAAAAAGCACCCCACAGAAGGGTGACTCAGAACTTTCTGTTGAGACGCCCATTCCACAATTTTCCCTCGATTTCCAACTCTCTCTTCAAATCCTTGAGGATACACATTAGTCTCTTTAGTAATACCTGGTCTTACAACCAACAAAAACCGCTTACCGGTGAGTTCAAGTCCCAGTGCTAATTCTTGGAATTGAGTTTTATCAAAAGTAGTAATGCTGCCGAATGCAACATATATCACTGACTTTAACGGTTGTTGATCTAGCCATTTCAAGCAATTTGTGTCTTCCTGCCAGAAGCATCCTGCTGAATTTCCATTTCGACTGCTTGCTAGAAGTGGTCCTATTGGTAGAATCTTTGGGAACAAAGTAAATGCTCCTGCCTCAAGATCATAAGCTGTGTTGCAAATTATCCTGTCTGCCAATTTTAAAGTCTTGTTGTGCTTATTTACGTTCTCAAATATTTTTCTTCTCATGATCTCATCTTCGAAGCCTAGCCATACAAAATTAGTGGTGCTCATGAAAGGCATATCTGGAGCCAATTGAATCTTCTCAATCTTCAATGGATTTCCTTATTTACAAGAATGGAAATAAATAAAAAATGTGAGAAATTCAATTATATGAACTACAAGTAAAGATAAGGAAGATTATAATTTTACCTTGGTTGTCAATGATTCCATCATCAATTAACTTATTGACACTAAGTAACTGGGTAAGCAAGGCAGCAGATGCAGGCGAGAATACAGCTTTTCGTATTTTCATCTTCTCTGCTACTTCAAAAACCCATCCAAGAAGCGTATCAGCAATGATACAAGTAACCTTATCATCCTCAGAGGCATTTATTCGGTGAAGAAGCTCCTGCAGCTTTCCTGGAGCCACTCTAGAAAGTGATTCAGATAACTTTGTAAAGTCATTTCTATCCTCCCATGGTTCCATTCCATCTGGAATTGAAACAAGATTAATATGATCCCCAATAAAGTCCTTCTCTAGCAATGCATTTAAGACCTTCTGGTGAGCATAATCTGTGTTTACAAAAGTGATTCTGAAACCATGTTTAACTAAACATAGTGAAAGTTCCATCATAGGAAGGACATGTCCTTGTGCTGGATAAGGCATGGCTACAATATGTGGGCGTCTCTCCATACTACTCTTCTTTTTAGCTTCTATACTTCAACACTCGGTGCTAGTACGAGTAATAAGGTATTCTTTTGTGAGAAATAGTTTTATTTTAGATATATATAGTGTATAATAATATTGTGGAATTATTTTTTTGTTTTAGATAGATTTGGATATTTTATTAAGGAGTGGCTGATAATAAAGCTCTAGTTGTATCCACATGTTGTTGAAAAGTTGAATTTAATTTCGTTGAACTTTTGTTTCAATAATTGATTATGAAAATAGAAAAATTATTAGTTTGAAATCTTAACTACATGTGATGTTGGAGGATGGATTTGATAGGTGAATGGGACAAAACCAATAATTGGGACATGGTTGTATGGGTTTCCATGCATGATATCATTAAAAATAGGATAATTAATTTTATTAGTCCATATATCTTGACAAAACACACTGTTTAGTCTTTGTATTTTCAAAAACACACGGTAAGGTCTCTAACCTTTTTTCGATTAACTGTTTAGTACCTAACATTTTTTCTGTGAACTGTTTAATCCCTGTCGTTAGACTCTCATGAAGATTCTGTTAGTAAATTTGGATTTGAGTCAAAATCTATTTAAAATGAAACTGTAATGCCTTAACTACCCTTTACCAAAATCAAATATGTAATACCATTATTATCTTCATTGTTTCTCATATCTGCGTTCTTTTTTCTTTTATTTTCCTTTTTTTTAGACTCTACTGCATCTGAAATCAACTTTGAATATTCTTCTTCTTCATTATGGGTTAGGAATTCAATCATTTCTCTATTTTTTTTGTGAGTGCGAGTTGTGAGAGAAAGACATAGAGATGTGAATTTCTTTTGACTGGTAAATAGTAAAGGGTAATTTAGTTATTTCTGAATTCATAAACGGTAAAAAATCTAACAAACAGACAGAAGGACTAAACAGTTCACCGAGAAAAAGGTTATGGACATTACCATGTGTTTTAAAAAAAACACAGAGACTAAACAGTGTATTTTATCAAAATATAGAGACTAATAAATTAATTACCCTTAAAAATATAACATGCATTTGTATGTTTATAATAACAGTTACATAAGAAAATTCTTAAATATATAATTAATATAAATTAGTTAACATTAACCGCGGTGCTTTGTTATTTATTTGTACTTTGTAGCCGTTAGAAGAATTTAAGTCTTTTCATCTTTTTTTTTCTTTTACTATTAGAGTACATCTAGAATCCACTAGGAGAGTTTGAGACTTTTTATATTCCTTTTTACCGTTAGATTTTAGAGAACACGTGTAATCTAGACTTAGAAAAAAACACCATATATATAATAACAAAGTGTTGTTAATGAAACTCCTTTGGAGGATGTGGAAATCTCTGTCTGCTCTGTCGGTTCGGCAACTGTACAGGAAATATAGGAATGATAGGATTTTTGGGGGGGCAAAAAGAAAAAGTTCAGGTCTGTTCCTTTTTATGGAAAGGTGTTAATGCAGTTTTTTCTGAATTTTGTACTGGTATTGGTTGGTTGGTTGGCAATGGTAGTTCGATTAGTTTTTGGAATGATGCTTGGCTTGGGAAGCGGCCTTTATTAGAGATTTGTACTTTTCCTCCGCCTCTTGAGGTCCGAAATTGGAGAATTGCGGATGTTGTGACTGAGGAGGGAGAGTAGGATTGGTCTAAATTTGATCGGTTTTTCAGTCTCGAAACGCTCCTGAAATCCGGGGAGTTAAAGTTAGTAGTATGGAGGAAGATGGTGATACTCGATGTTGGTCGTTTACTAATAATGGTGCTTATTCTTGTAAATCTGCTTTTGAGGCCTTTAATCACAATTTTGATGTTCCTCCTTCAATCCTTTGGAAAGGTATTTGGTCCTTGAAGGTTCCTTATCGTATTAGGAGTTTTCTTTGGCTTTGTGTTAAGAATAGGCTTCTAACGAATGTAGAAAGGAAAAGACGATATTTGGTGGACTCTGATGCTTGTAGTAGATGTAAAGCTCATGCGGAAACGAGTTGCCATATTCTTAGAGATTGTGTTGGAAGTAAGGTCGTGTGGAGGAAAGTTCTGCCTGAGTAGTGTCTTTCTTCATTCTTTTCCTATTCAGAACAAGACTGGTTTAGGAGGGTATTGAAGGGAAGTTGTTGGCTGAGCTCGAACATGGAGTAATTCTATTTGTTGTGGTCTGCCAGCAAATTTGGCATTGGAGGAATGTTGAGGTATTTGGAGAAGGAGCGGTTGTCATTCCTAATTTGTTGGCTTTCTTCTTCAGAAAAGTTAATTCAATAATTAAGAGTTCCAAGGTTGATATTTTAGCAGGTTCTATCCAAAAGACGACTGTTCATCTGATAGGCTGGGATAGACCAGGTGAAGGGATGGTAAAGTTGTACACCGATGGCTCGCGTAAAGAGGACGGAAGAATTGCTGCTGGCGGTGTATTGAGAGATGCAGGAGGTGCTTGGTTGTCAGGTTTTGGTCAGAATCTGGGTTTGGGCTCCTCTTTTATTACTGAGCTCTGGGGTATCTTTTCTAGGCTTAGGGTGGCAGAGGATCTGGCGATTAGGAGGCTGCTAGTGGAGTCAGACAATCTCGAAGCAATTAAGATGATTTCTGATAAAAGGGCTCTGTGTTTAGGGAGCCAGAATTTAGTTAAAACAATTAGAAGGATTTACTCCTCTTTTGATTCTATCAAATTTTTCCATATTTTCAGGGAGCAGAATCAAGGGCAGATCAGCTTGCTGTTGTTAGACGAGGTGCCGCAGCTTAATCTCCCGGGCGGACCGGGGGGTGGACACCTCATGGCGACATAAGCGGTGATTGGCGCCGAAAGCAACCAATTATGGAATCAAGTTGCTCGGCAGGACCGGAGCTCGGAGATATGGAAGAGTCGCCACCCACGAATGGGAAAATGAACACCGATCCCTTGCGGGAGACCGGTGTGGGTTCGAGAAACTTAGGTACCAGCCGAGAAGGCTAGCTCCTTTCCGGAGAAAGGCTACTAGGCACCCCGACATCGCCCGGTTATGAACCACCGGCCTCCTACTCAGCATGTTAGGCGATAACGGACTAATCGTATATTTCTTTAAGTTTAAAATTCATTTGAAACCTTTTCTTTCTCGTTTTGAAAACCGTTTTGAGCATATATTATTGAAAGCCACTTTAATAAAGAATCACCCATTTACATTAATTTCAAATACATAGGAAAGAGAGGGGAAGAAGGAAGAATTGATTTATTTACAACGTGATTTACACTTCGTGTTATATGCTAATTCTATACTAATTCACTTCCCCAAAACAAGTTCATTTACATGGTTCGCACCTTAATCGTCGTTGGAATGATTTAGGTACGTTTCAAAACCCCGTTTGATGAAGTTCACCCGAATCACCGTTGGAACGACTCAAGCGTTTGAAAATATCAAGATAAAAACCTTTAATAAGAAAATGTGATTAAGCATACAAGTCAATTTATTTTGTACAAATCATTTAAGAAAACGATTCAAAACTCTATTATTCACAAAGAAAACGATTTTAATTACAAGGTTCGCTTAATCCGTCGTTGGAACGGACTAAGGTTTTAAAACGTGATGTTTTAAGAAATGATTTAAAATGTCAAGAAGACATTATTTATTTACATTAAGAACATCTAAAAAGGCTTTAATTTAAACAAACAAATTAAACTCTCTTTTTGTAATCTTTCCCCTTTTCACTCAATTAACCTTTAACATTACAACAATAACCCAACTAACACAAAATTTCTCAATTGGAAACCAATTTAAAATCATGTCTCCAAATGCCACAAAAAAGAATAAGGAAAAAGCATATACATAATTATATACATATATTTGAAAATAATGATATAAACATAATTTAAGAAACCAAATAAAGGATATCACCTAATATAGCTAAGTATATACATAATAATGAAAATAAAGATACTAAAGATAATATACTTTTACCATACTTAAAAACAAGTAAAATAATGAACCAAATTCATTGTGAATAAGAAAATAAACATTATACCCCCAAAATAACTATCATAATAAATGTATAAGAAATAGCTCTCCCACATATACATTAAACATCAAAATGACTCCTAATTATCCTCAAAACACCTTCTAATTAATTACCCAAAGTGCCCAAATGAATAATCATCTAAAATAATACTCAATATAGTTTAAACGAATTAAATAGAAAATATATACATATAGTTTATAAAACCAAATTGATAAAAGAAAAGATATATAAACACATTAAATAAATATATGTACCAAGTATTTAAAAATAGCTTAAAAGTATATATTACATAACTATACATATATATATAAAGGACCTAAAGTCTAAAAGTTGAGAAAGAGGGACCAAAACAGCATTTTTTATATTCTGGCAGATTTACCGACGGAAAATCCGTCGGTAAACAGCAATTAGTGACAGAAATGGTAAATTACAGAAGCACTCCAATTATTTCCAGATTTATTCAAAAGCTTTAAATCAAGTCTAATTCAATCGTTTTGGATTTCCGAACTACCAAAAATGGATCATAGTCTATAACGGAAGTTCCTAAAACGATGTTTTTATTTTAAAACGTTATTCGGAAATATCTTTTTTTTAAAAACTTATAATTACAACGTCTTTTAATACCCGAACTACCCTTTAACCGGATCACGGTTCGTTTTGGGATATCAAAACGAGGTTTTTTATTTTAAAACAAAACCAAATTTTATTCAACACGAGACGAAAATTAAATAAATACATAAAATTAAATAAAAAGTGATAAAATAAAAGAATAACTAAATAAAAAAAAACTATGACATAAAAATAAATAAATAAATAAAATAAAACGAGTCTAGTCCTCAGATAATACCTTAAGTTCGGTATTGACGGTTGACGTTGGTTGATTCCACGAATCGTGCTTTCCGGTGTTTTTGGTAAAATTTTAACTTTTAGGAGATTTGGAATTTTTAGGAAAAAAAAATATTTTTTCCCAAAAAATAAATTTTCTCTCTCTAAAAATGTCTAGAGTGAGAAAATTTTTCCCAAAAAGCCTCCTCCTCAAATGCATGGGGATCCGTGCCTTTTATAGGCATTGGATCCCCGGAAGAAATGGGCGACGCCCGAGCAAAATCGGGCGTCGCCCAAAGAGGTTGGGCGGCCGTCCAACCTCTCTTGGGCTATCGCCAAACATTGTTGGGCGATCGCCCAACAATAGTTGGGCGGCCGCCCAACATTTGTTGGGCGATCGCCCAACATTTGTTGGGCGATCGCCCAACAGAGTTGGGCGAGCGCCCAACAATCGTTGGGCGCGCGCCCAACCACCGTTGGGCGTTCGCCCAACGTCGTTGGGCGCTCGCCCAATGGCTGCCGGGCGCGCTCGCCTAACGCCTGCCGGGGCGCGTCTCGCGCCGTCGGGTGCACACGCCCCGTGGCCGTCGAGCGCGCGTTCCGCACTGCCGGGCGCACACGCCCCGTGGCCATCGAGCGTGCGTTCCGCGCTGCCGGGCTTGTGCGTCCCTCGGACGTCGAGCACGCGCCATTCGCGGTCGGACGCCGAGCGCGCGCACCGTGCTGTCGAGCGGGCGTCCGACTGTCGTTGGACGCGCGTTGGCTGCCGCTAGGCGCTCGAACCACGCCGCTGAGCACTCGCGAGCCATTCGATCGACAACAACGACCCATTGTAACTTTTCCTTCCTTATTATATATTTTTTGTTTTTTTTAAAACTTCCGGAATCAACCACTTCAACCGTCTTGTTTACAGGTTTTCGTCACAGGTCCTCCGACTCGGTGTCTATAGTTGCCCCTACTTTCCTATTTTGACAGTGATGTGTGTGTTTTGAAAACGTTTTTTTGCTAACGCAACACATGCAATGTAAAACATATAAAAGTAAAAGACACGTAAAGAGTAGGAGGAAGAATACCTGACCTTCACGATGCGCGTTTCGGTGTCGTTCTCCGATTCTTTCCGGCCTCGCCTCTGAATCGGCCGTCGGTGGATGTTCTTCTCTCGGAATCTAGCGTACGTTGACTGTGGGTAAGAAAGGCTCAAAAGCAACCCCGGTCTAAGACCGTAGGTGGAAACGGCTCAAAAGCAACCCTGATCCACGACCGCGGGCGAAATGGCTCAAAAGCGACCCTGGTTCACGACCGGGGTAAAATGGCCCAAAAGCGACCCTGGTCCACGACCACGGGTAAAAATGGCTCAAAAGCAACCCTGGTCCACGACCGCGGGTAAAAATGGCTCAAAAGCAACCTTGGTCCACGACCGCGAGTAAAATGGCTCAAAAGCAACCCTGGTCCACGACCGCGGGTAAAATGGCTCAAAAGCGACCCTGGTCCACGACCGCGGGTAAAATGGCTCAAAAGCGACCCTGGTCCACGACCGCGGGTAAAATGGCTCAAAAGCAACCCTGGTCCACGACCGCGGGTAAAATGGCTCAAAAGCGACCCTGGTCCACGACCATGGGTAAAATGGCTCAAAAGCGACCCTGGTCCACGACCGCGGGTAAATTGGCTCAAAAGCGACCCTGGTCCACGACCGCGGGTAAAATGGCTCAAAAGCGACCCCGGTTCACGACCGGGGTAAAACGGCTCAAAAGTAGAGGTTCTGAATTCTTTTAAATACTGTTGTCTGTATTTCCTTACTGGAGCTAGTGTCTTGGAGGTTTGAATGGTTCCATAGGAACGTATTTTAGTCTGGAACGATATAGACTAACGATTATTTTTCTATTGACTGTCGTCTGTATTTTGACTGGTACCACTGTTCTGTAAAAATTGGCTATCGTCTGGAGTTCTTATCTTGACAGTATTGGCCACTGTCTGGGAGAAGCGCAGGCTGAAACGGACTGCAAATCGGAGGTCTGTGCCCCTGGTAATTAATTATTTACTTTTTACCTTTATGTCACATCGTACCTTTTTCAGTATTTACGGGAATGTCACTCCCTCTTCCTATATAAGGTGGTGGGGTTTCATTTCAACCCCACACCTTCTCTCTCTTCTCTCTCTCTAGATTTTGATTTGGATTATTCTCGGGATGGATTTGGATGAATGCGATGGCACGAAAGGTATGGAGGAGGTTTACGTGAACCTTGCTAGAGTGGACCCTTTCCACGACCCTACGACGCATCTGAGCCGGACACGCTGCAACGAGGTAAGTACTTTCTCACTTTTCGTTATTTGATTCAAATTCTAGGCTTTAGTATCCCTATCCGAACATGATTTGCATGCTAACCTTTAGATTGCCTTAAAGGACTTTAGTTAGAAAACGTGAATTTCTTTACTTACAAGTAACACTTGTTTATTTTGGTGTAAGAATGCGCGCTATATGGATGTGAATAGTAAAACTACGAATTTATGCATGCTAACAGTAAAAATGACGTGAATAGTAAAAACGTGAATAGTGCACGTGAATAGTGCACGTGAATAGTAAAAACTTAACTAATGCACGTGAATAGTAAAAAACTTAACTAATGCACGTGAATAGTAAAAACTTGACTGATGCACGTGAATAGTAAACTTAACTGATGCACGTGAATAGTAAACTTAACTAATGCACGCGAATAGTAAAAACTTGACTAACGCTCCTTGTCAATGCGGACGAGAGTGGATTAAAGAAATAAAGAATTAACTAAATCTTACATAAACGACCCTAAAGGAGAGATTTTACAGAAAATTGGTCCAAATTGACCAGATGTCTCTAGGTTAGATTCTGACCGAAAGAATAACTAGTCTTAACGTGTTTTTATCAAACGCAAGCTTAGGAACCACATTTAAATTTTCCTGTCTTGTTCTTTCTAGTTCCTCGAGATTTCCGGGACCACGGCCGAGATCCACATGTGGTACTCTATGTTAGGCGCCGCGGCAAGAGCCCGTGTGCGTGAGTTGGGCTTGGAGCCCTTTATTTCAGCGCTGCCCCGCACCAATGGGGTGTGCGATCGCTTTGGCCTGCGGGCCTTATGCGAGAGGTGGGTTGACTCGACCCACACCTTCCACCTTTCTTTCGGGGAGATGACCATCTCGCCCAGAGATTTCTCCTTGCTGACAGGGCTGCGGGGGAGTAGCACTCCAGTTCCCTTCTGTTTTGACATGATACGTCCGCGGGTCGACCGCGCTAGGCTAGCCGCTTTGATTGGGCCAGGAGTTTAACCAGGCGCCAAATCCTCTCTAGCGAAGTTCATTTCTACCGCGAGCCTCTTGAGTCGCAGAGATTTTTGTGAGACGGACGACGCTGACTTGGCTGTCCGTAGCTTCCTAGTGTACACTTTGAGTGAGACGATTTTCCGCACCAAGAGCGGGAAGGTACATGCTGGTCTTATTCAGGATTTTAGTGATTTGGACGCGGCGGCGTCTTATGATTGGGCGGGAGCGGGCCTAGCCTTCCTATATAAGTTTTTGGATTTGACTTGCCGGAAGCGCAAGGACTTCGGTGGTTACACTTTCGCTCTTCTAGTATGTGTGCACCCTGGACTCGTCCTTTCTATCTTCTTCATGCTTTCCGTTCGTAACCTTTGTTTTTACAAGCAGATTTGGGCGTACGAGAGGCGGATTCTTCCTAGCTAGTCTCGGTGCCGGTCACGAGTACCGAGGCTCCCACTCATGACTCGGTGGAAAGAGTTCGATTTAGGCATAGAGAAGAGACGGACGGTGGCGCGGCTCTTAGACTGGATTGACTCGCGGACTTTGGGACAGGTAGATATCTTCTAGTCGTGCTAGATTCTTGTTTGATCGGATCTGACATTTTCTTTGTGTTTTTAGATCAAGTTTAGGTGGTACGACTTTGACTTCGGTCCCGACTATGCGTACGTGACTTTGATCTAGCAGCAGCAGTGCGTGCTCACCGGCCCTTGCGTGCGGGCCTGGTATTTGGGCGACCGGGGCATCACCGGGATTAGGGCCTCGCACTGGTTACCAGGCGAGATCCCTGTCTCCATGTTCGCGGTGCGGACCATGCCCTTGTCGGTCATTCGTCAGGACTTAACCCGCCGATACGTTGGTAGAGAGGTGTGGGTTCACGCTGGGGGCCGTGCTCTTTACCTATCGACTTTGTTGAGCGCGAGGGATGCCCTAGCGGTTGCGATGGATGTGGATCCCGTGGCAGACGTGTTTTTGCGAGAGGCTGTCGCGGCAGTCTTCGGTCAGGAGGAGGTCCCGGTGAGTGGTTCAGCCTATTTACCTTTATTTACTAGATAGTTAGTGGTATTTATTGCGTCTCTATTTGCAGGAGGGCTCCTGGAGGAGTGCTCATCTGTCGGACTTCTTTGACGGCGCTCGAGCTCAGACATCTGCGAGCGAGCCGCCTTACTACGTCGGCGAGTCCTCCAGCGCTGCCCGACCGGAGAGATCCTCTTTGGGTGTGCCCGTTCTGGACTACGGGAGAGATTTCACGACCCTTTGTTATGATGAGTCCGGGGTGGCCTATGCCGGTGTCGAGATGGCTCCTCCCGTCTTCACATCGAGGGTACCATTTGACCCCTCCGACGCTTCCCAGACCACGAGAGAGACTTGTACTGATTACGTGGGGCTGTCCGGTTACCTCAGAGACCACCTCAGCTTGCGCTGTGCCGACCACCTGGTATGTATCCTTGCTTTATTTTAGTGTAGTGGAATGCATGCATGTATGTATGATTTCTGTTCTTTCCTATGCTGCTTTTTTTTCACATCTGTTTTTCTTTTTTGTTCCTTTTTTTAGAGCGATCTTCACGCCCATGAGCGGAGACAGAGTGAGTCGGTGCGGGAGGCCAACGCCAGGGTTGGCCAGGTGTACCAGGAGCGGAACGACCACTGGTCAGAGGTGATGCGGAGAGAGACTACTGGACGTCTTGTCGTTGAGGAGAGGGCGCGTGATGAAACCATTGGACGCCTCACTGCCGAGGAGAGGGTGCATATTGAGACCACTGGACGCTTCGCTGCCGAGGAGAGAGCACGAGTTGCCGAGGAGAGACTCCGAGTTACCGAGGAGACCTTGTCTGCGGAGCGGGCGTCGCATTTGAGGGAGTTTGAGGCCTACTGGGATATCCCTCTGTATTAGGCGTATTATGTATAGCTTTGTAGTTTTCATTAGAGTTACCCTGATGTATAGCTGATGTATAGGGAGTGGGGTGGATAGTATATAGGCTTTTTATTGTGAAAAGGTGAGAAATGTATAACTCATGATTCGTATTACCATGCATTTAGTAGATTATGATGATTCCAATCATTCTCTTCAAATATATTCATGCCTTTATTTATTTACAAACAACCGAAATACTTAGCCTCTTATACATTGTTTTTGTAATTGCTCAAGTTATAACTACTGTTACCAGGACCCGCCTTTCGGTTTTCGGATCCCGATGATTTTTCTTCTCTCCTTTTACTATCCCAGAATTTTTAAATGAGTGCCCTTTCGGGTTTTCACCCTTTGGGATGTCCCTGATTGTTGCATAGGCCGCCCTTTGTGGGTTTTCAACCTATCGGGAATTTTCTTTATATTCATTTTTTCTTTTTTTTTTTTTACGAAAAGTATTTCTTGAGCCTATCCAGATTGGTAAGTTCGGAGAACTCCATGCCGTCCATGGTGGTAAGCTTCACCGCGCCTTTGCTTAGGATTTTCTTCACAACGAATGGTCCCTCCCAGTTAGGTTTAAACTTGCCTCTGGGATCGGTGTGCGTCACTCGGATCTGTTTCAGCACCAAGTCTCCCTCTTTGATAGGGCTGGCCTTGACCTTTTTGTTGAAGGCTCGGGCCATCCTTCTCTGATATAGCTGCACATGGTAAAGGGCTTCCATCCTTTTCTCGTCTACTAATGCCAACTGTTCATATCGCTTCTTCACCCATTCTGTCTCGGGAATCTCTACTTCCACTGCGATTCTCAACGATCGCTTTTCAATCTCAATCGGGAGAACGGCTTCTGCACCGTATACCAAGGAGAATGGCGTTGCCCCAGTCGAGGTTCCGATTGTCGTGCGATAAGCCCATAATGCAAGTGGGAGCTGCTCGTGCCAATTCCGATGTGATTCTACTGTTTTTACGAGGATTCTTTTAAGGTTCTTATTAGCTGCTTCCACGGCACCATTAGCTTGCGGTCGATATGGAGAAGATCTATGATGCTCAATACCGTACTCCTGGAAGAGACTTTTTACCTCCCCCTGAAACTGGACCCCATTATCCGTAATCATGTGATGAGGCACTCCGAACCGGGTGATCAAGTTTTTCTCAATGAACCTTCTCATCTGCTTGGATCCCAACTTACTGAACGACTCTGCTTCTACCCACTTGGTGAAGTAATCAATGGCAACGGCAATAAATTTGTGCCCGTTCGAAGCATTAGGCCTTACTTCTCCGATTATATCAATGCCCCAAGCTGCAAATGGCCAAATAGGCGCCAATACGTGCAATTCCATGGCTGGTAAATGGCTACAATCCCCGTGGATTTGACAATCGTGGCATTTCTTCGCATATTCATTACAATCTCTTTCCATGGTGAGCCAGTAAAAGCCTTGTCTTATGATTTTCTTTGCTAACACTGCTCCCCCCATATAGGCCCCGCAAATTCCCAAGTGTACTGATTCCATTGCTTCGCGGGCTTCTTCCGCATCCAAGCACCTCAGTTGTAACCCATCGGTGTGCCTTTTATAAAGCAAATCTTTGTGGATGACGAACTGCTGAGCTAACCTTCTAATCACAGCTTGATCCCTAAGTTCCGACTCCGCCGGGTATGTTCCACTCTTCATAAAGTTCATGATATCGAAATACCACAGTTTTTCATCTGCTCCTAATAGCATTACATCTTCGTAGCATAGTTTGTGAGATCTCCTTAATACCAACGGCTTTGAGGCCAGGTTCCGAGGGTTGTCCCAAACTGACACCAAAGTGGCCAAAGCGTCTGCCGCCTGGTTCTGTGCTCGAGGGATATGATGAAAACGACATTCCTTGAATCTTTGTGCCAACCCATCTAGCTGGTCTAGGTATGGACGTAGCCTTTCTTCCCTTACTTCCCAGTTTCCTTGTGCATGTTCGATAATCAGCTTTGAGTCGCCCCAAATTTCAACATATGATGCCCCTAGTGCTGCTAGTGATTCCAACCCATAGATGCATGCTTCGTATTCGGCCATATTGTTGGTGAGAGGGAAGGATAACTTCTTTGCCATCGGGATTCTTTCTCCTTCCGGTGAGGTAAGTAGTACTCCTACTCCGGCTCCATTCGAATTAACCGCTCCATCGAAGAACATTTTCCACGGTATAACTTCTATTGCGTTCAAGTGTTCATCTGGGAAATCATAGCTTATCTCTTCCTCTTCTGCATTCAGAGGTTGGTTGGCAAGAAACTCTGCCACGACCCTCCCTTTGATAACCTTCTTCGTTACATATTCAATGTCAAACTCGGATAAAAGTAGTAACCATCGGGCTAACCTTCTTTGTTAGCCATACTACTGCCACGCACGTCTTTTCGATCATGTTGTACTTGAGCTCGTACTCCAGGAACTTCTTACTCAGATAATACACCGCGTGCTCCACACCGGTGTCTCCCTCTTGGGCCAGCATTACCCCAATAGATCGCTCTTCGATCGCTACGTAGAGGAGAAGCGGTTTTCCTAGTTTAGGCGGTCTCAGCACTGGCGGATTAGACAAGTAATTCTGGACGCTCTCCAAAGCTTGCTGACACTTATCATTCCAGATTGTGGGTTGGTCTTTCCTGAACAACTTAAAGATTGGCTCGCAGATTGCGGTGAGTCTCGCTATGAACCGACTGATATACTGAACCTGCCCCAGAAACCCTCTCACTTCTTTCTCATTCTTCGGTGCTGGCATTTCTCGTATGGCCTTCACTTTGTCGGGATCTACTTCAATTCCCTTATTTCCGATTATATAGCCCAATATTTTCCCCGATGAAACGTCGAAGAAGCACTTTTTCGGGTGTAACCTTAGTTTGAATTCCGCAATTCGGGCCAAAAACTTCTCGAGTGCGACAAAATGCCCCTCTCTCGTCTCCGACTTGACCATCATGTCATCCACATAAACTTCTACCTCCTTGTGTATCATATCATGGAACAGTGCTGTAGCCATTCGCTGGTAAGTTGCCCCAGCATTTTTCAAACCAAACGGCATCACCCTGTAACAGTATGTTCCCCACTCAGTTGTGAACGAGGTTTTCACTTTGTGCTTTTCGGCCATCTGAACTTGCATGTAGCCCATGAAACCATCTACATTCGTGTGTAAGACACTTGATGCTGCACTGTCGATCAACACGTCAATATGAGGTAATGCGAATTCATCCTTGGGGCATGCCTTGTTAAGATCTCGATAATCGACGCACATTCTTACTTTGTCGTCCTTCTTTGCGATGGGCACCACATTTGCGACCCAAGGGGGATAGTCGATTACTTCGATGAACCCTGCTTCTAACTGCTTCTTCACTTCCTCTCTGATCTTATCTGCCCATTCTGGTCTCATGCGTCGGAGCTTCTGTTTTACGGGCCTCGCCTCGGGATATGTTGGAATGCGGTGAGTTACGATTGATTGATCAATTCCTGGCATGTCTTCGTATGTCCAAGCAAACACTATTTCGTATTTTTTTTATTATTCTCTCAAATTCTTTCCTCTCTTCAATAGTTAATTCTTGAGCAATTTGTATAAGTTTAGGATTTTCATCCATGCCAAGATTGAAAGTTGACATTTCTATTGCATTGATTTCAAATGTAGGCATGTTATATGAATGAGAATGCATGGAATGATCATGATCAACATCAAGCAAGTAAGCAAAATCAGAATTCATTTCATTGATAGTATTGGCGAGTACATCATCTGATTCAAATAAAGCAGTAATACAATTTTCATCATCGAGGTCCTCGGGTTTCTCATGAGCTTTGGAGGTACTAGGCTCATTCACCGCTCCTGCAGTTGATTCAATAGTGATGACTTGCTCCTCGGCATTCAAGTCTAACATCATAATCTCCTCGACAAAGCAGCTTGCCTTTCCCTTGCCCCAGTCAGTCACATCATTGAAGATCTCGAACCCCGGCAGAATCTTCCCTTCGGTGCTAGTCCACGACTCAGGGGTTCCTGAATAAACCTTTCCATGCCCCTCATTCACGAAATACTTTCTTAGGCCCACCTTTCCTTCACTACTTGCGTTGGACGGACCTCCCTGCTCATATCCCAAACCCATCCGGGTTTTCTGACTCTTCAAGTCCGGAAATTTTGGCAACCCTTGATGGTGTGCTCCCAAACCCATACCCGGGATGAAGCCTCCCTTCATCATCTTCACCACATCGGTGGTCATGCTAGACTCGTAGATCCCAAAAACTTGGAATCCGGAGAAAAGCTGAGGCTCGATCCCCAATGCCGCCACTGAGCTTAATTTTTCTGCTCTGATTGTCACTATCTCCTCCCCGAAGGGAAACTTGATCATTTGATGGAGCGTGGAGGGCACACCTCCCAACTTGTGGAACCATGGGCGTCCCAACAATACAGCAAAGGTCACCGGGATATCCAGCACCGTGAACTCAGTTTCCTCCTCATGCGGCCCCACTTTCAACTTGGCCTTAAAGACTCCCTCAATATGCCTACGGCTGTCATCATATGCTCTAATCACAGTTTCAGAGGCTGTCAAGTCTCCTCTTTCCACTCCCAATTTAGATAAGAGTTTCAACGGGCAAACATTAATAGCCGATCCATCATCGACCATCACACAGCTAGTCTTCTTCCCATTGATCTCAGCTCGGATGTACAAAGGCTTGTTGTGAGCCTTCCCCTCTTCTGGGAGATCCTCGTCGGTAAACGTGATTTCGGTTTTCTTTCGAGCCATAATTGCCCCTACTAGCGCTGCCGGCTCGGTATCGGTGGAAATAACCAAATTCTGCAACTCTTTCATCAGGTTTTCACGATGGTATTTGGAATGGCATAAAACTTCCCACACTGTGGACTTGGCTTGTGTCTTCTTCAACTGCTCAAGAACTTGGTCATCGGACTTAGGAGCCGATCCTTCCCCTATCTCAGTCTCTACCATAGGTGCTTTTCCCTCGGCCACTCGACCTGATCTTGTCATGACGGCGATTTCTGGCTCATCATCCGATTCATCCCAAATGTTAATAGGAATCCTCCAATTAGCATCTTCCTCGTCCGAAGAACTCTCCCAAATGTCCACAATCATTAGATCCATGACGTGAGGAACGTTCGGATTCAAATAAAAGGGATCTGCTGATCCATACAAAGTCCAACCTATCAAATCATCGTAATCTCGGAGGGACACTCTGCTCATCCTTCTGGCTACCAACGGAATAGCACCTCGTTGTATGCACATAAGCTGCACCTTACTGCTCATTATTTCGTGACACTGCTCATAACGGTGCTTCCACCTCCTAGCATAATCCACAAATGGTTCCTCAGGGAATTGCCTAATCCTATCCAGATCTTCCAGGGATCCCGTCCATGGAACATACATCTCATATCTCGCCACAAAGGCACTCCTAAGCGGTACCCAATGACCCATTTCCTCCTCTGATAGGCCTTGGTGCCACAACAAGGCTTCTCCCATTAAAGTTTCCGGGAAATGTTCATGTAATTCACATTGCGGGAATCTGGCGTCGTACATATGGTTACGGAATAACCTCGCATGCTCAACAGGATCCTGGTATCCACCATACCTAGGCATCGCTAACACCGCATCGGGTGTTTGGTAAGAAGGGGAATCCGGGGTTTGCTCCGCCAGCATCCATACCGTATACTCTTTGATAAATCTCTTCATCATTGCCGCCCAATCGGTCTTAACATACATTGGAAGTGACATATACCACATTAACGGCTCACCCATCAGCGAATTACAGAACAAGCTGGTGATCTCTTCTTCTTTAAAACCCAAAGGCGCCATGGCCGATAAGTAGAAGTGAAGGTGCTCCATAGGGTCTTTGTTGCCGTTATACTTACTAACCCTCGGCAACGGACGCTTGATAGGTCCAATCTGCATCGCAAAGCGCTCCGCAGTTCTGTCTTCAGCTCTTTGGTATTTTTCCAAGAATAAATCTGATAATCGATCCCAATCATGCTTGCAAGAGTCGGGTAATGAGTGGAACCATTCCAAAGGCTCGCCTACCAGTGAATGGTGGAACCACTGAGCAATCTCATCCACCCCGAAGGATTCAACAAACATGTCGTGCATATATTCACGCAAGTGTACCTCGGGATTCCCTCCTCCACTAAACAGACCCAAATTAGGCACAATAGTTCGAGACAACCCTTCTCCGGTCTCTTCATCACTATCTTCATCATACGGTGCTCCACCATCCAATCTCTCATCCATCGGTTCATCCTCTTGTTCCTCGCCAAGGAAGGACACATATAGACCATTTCCTACATTGTTCTTTTCGTTGGAGTCCAACAACTCCTCCACGTTCTCCTCGAAGGATTCCATCACTACGCATTCTGTCAGACCAACTCCGATCATGCTCACCCTATGATTAGGTAATGGATTGCGCCTAGTGGAAGGGTTCGCTGACGAAGGATCATCTATCTTCTTCTCTTCGATTAAATCTTGGATTTCGTGTTTCAGCCTCTCACAATTCTCAATTGTATGCCCATAACTGCTGTGGAACTCACAATACCCTCTAGCCTGTATCTGCGGAGTAGGTGGAGCTTTGTTATACGGAGTAAGGGCTTTCAACAATCCCTTTTTCTGCAAACGTTCAAAAACTTTCGCGTAGGTCTGATCAAACTTGGCGAACCGCTTCTTTTCGATAGCATTAAGATCAAGCACTTTCACTGCCGCGGATTCTGTACTCGCACTTGGCCCTCCGGCACTATATCCCGACTTCGTCCACTTGGTATAAGCTTTCTTTGGTTCCCCATCCCCTTCAACGGTCAAGGCACAACTGTACATCTGATTAAAGTCGGTAAAAGGCATATACCGTAGCTCGTTCTTAATATACGGCAACGTGTTGCCAACCACCATTCGGATCTGATCTTGTTCAAGCGGCTTCTGCTTCATAACCGCGGCCTTAGCCCTCCATCTTTTCATAAAATCGGAAAAAGATTCCCCAGCTTGTTGCTTAGTGCTCTCTAACTCCTTCAAAGTGACCTCTAGCATGGTGTTGAAGCTATACTGAGCGATGAATGACTTCGCTAACTCCTTCCAATCCCTCTTCGTCACCATAGGCAATGCATGAAACCATGTGAGGGCCGCCCCCTCCAGATAGGTGTTAAATAGTCCTAGGACTTAATCCTCAGTCAGGATCGTGTGTTTCATCACGGCAACATACTGATTCATGTGGGCAGTGGGATCTCCAGTTCCATCGAACTTTTTCATGTCAGGGAGCCGAAATTTCAAAGGCAAAACCGTTGTCGATAAACAATTCTTCAAATTATAAAAGTCCTGACTCCCGAAACTTCCCCCACGTAAGTCCTGCACCTCCTGAGTGATGTGCTGCTTCCACTCCTCTTCGTTAGCCTTTTCTTTCTCAAGCTGCTTCTGGATATAATCCTGATAATCATCCTCGTTCCCGAAGCGGGGACCGGTGTTTACTTCATTCTCAGCACGCTTACTGCCACTCTTGTTGTCTTTCAGTGCTAACTCAGCCAGCTGGGCCAAGATTACGGCCAGCTGATCATTGATATTGTTCACAGAGTTTTCCAATTCAGCCACTGTTTCGTCGGTCGCAGACATATTGACGGAGGACTGAGTATACTCCGACGAAGATGATTCAGGAGCCACAACTACTGATTCGGAACTGTCTACTCGTAACTGATCAAACTGTTTGACGAGCCGATTACTCTCGCGAAACCACAACCGCTTAATGATGATGTCTGCGCGAATGGTATCCATTAGTATATATGCATGATTTTATATGCATGATTAGTGGTGTGTGCGTTTATTTATTTACGGTTATATAAGATAAGAAGAACAAACGTCAGTCTAACTACATGTATCACAACATCTCTCTTCCACCCTTATTCCTCCACACACTCGTTGGTCCAGGTCTCTTTCCTAGGATTTTGGTTTTGGGCTCACATTGCGGTCCGGGGGACGCGTGATGCCGTCGATTATTGCGGAAAAGTAAATCATCCATCAGACAATACAGTTCGTTTTGACGTATCAACGTTCAGTGACTAAGATTTCGACCAAATGGATTGTCCTTTCGGAATAACTTGTCTTTTGTCCTTTCGTGAGACGCATTAGTTCGGGTTTTGACTCCCTTTGAGCGCATCTCTATTTTTAGACGAGGTACAAGTTATTCTTTTAGTCCAATCGTTCGTTATTGTCAATGATTCGTTCCCTTTTATTCGCGTGGATTCGTGTCTCGATTTTTGGATTACAACGGGATCTTTTGGATCTATCGAGAGACGCAACCACGTGTTTATTTAGTGATGGAATCACTTTTGGACTTTATTTTAGGGAACAGACTCATCGCGCAACGCATTTGTTCTTAGCGTCGAGGATCCGTTTGCTCATTTTAGCTACGTGAAAAGACGGCGAGTCTTATTTTGAGCGTACGGTAATCTTTCGGCTAGCAACAATTCGTTGTTCTTCCCCATCCCCGGGATATATCATCTTAGTGTGGTTATAGAAAATCGACGTTTCGTTGAATCGCGTGTTTGTTCGAAGCGAGGATATCACCGTTTTCTTTCCTTTAGGCACGAATTAAGCAAACACGTACATCGGGCCATATTTCTTGCAGTTTTGGTAACGGTCGAAATGATCGAGTCGTTAGTCAAAACCCGCAGTCTCGTCCATATGACGCAATTATATGGTTTGGCTTAATTCGGCTTCGTGATTTTAAACGGGGTATACACTCGTTCGAGGCACGTATTCAACGGCATTGGTTTTATTTTCTTTAACTACTCTTGGGATTGACATATATCGTAGATACAGAATGATTTTGGTCGTTTTAGTTCATTTTTCGCTTTTCTTTTATTTTCTTAGTCACTTCTGCGGACACGTCCATTTCTCTTAAGAATGACACGGGGCATAACGTAAAAGCTCATCTTTTATTCGGAAGGGACGGGCTACTTGTGCGAAACTTTTCACGTCACAACAGGGTCGTTCGAAACAGAAATGTTCTTTATTTTCGTTTCATTATGATCTCGCTTCATCCCAATTTATTTAAAGAATGTGAATAACGGCCACTTTTAATATAGTCTTTTGAACCGAAGTGTAACTATCCTTAACACCAAACCGATTCATACTAATACGTGCTTACGTCATAACGTATTTCCTGAACATGTGCCTTCTTCGGGACATGGAAAGGGACCAGGCGGGTCGCACAAGTTCATTCATTCGAGATGACTAAGTCGTCTTTAGTTCGGATCGTTTCGATATTTTTTGGGTAGTTTGTACATCGGTTCGAGAGTATATATTTAACGTATCGTTTCATTTTCTTTATCTATTTTAGGATTAGACACATATCATGGCGATTTGAAAACACGAACTGATTCATTTATCACATAAAAAATAGTAACGGGTAATCCTATGGAAACTTCTAAGGCTGCTATATGCTGACACGGCTGATCGCGGGACCTCATAGGACCGCAAAAATTCGCCCCTAACGAATGGATGGGGACCCTTTGGCGCCTTACTGTAAGGGGGAACTTACACTAGCCTCTTTCGAGCGACGAATGGACTCTCGCTAGAGGTTTCGCGGAAATTACCCAAAAGGTTTGCAATAATGCACATGAATGCATACGAAAAGAAATAATACGATCTGTCCCCGTTAAGGGCTTAATACACACCTTCCGGAATCAAATTTCTCGCTTCCCCAGCAGAGTCGCCACTTGTTAGACGAGGTGCCACGGCCTAATCTCCCGGGCGGACCGGGGGGTGGACACTTTATCGCGACATAAGCGGTGATTGGCGCCGAAAGCAACCAATCGTGGAATCAAGCTGCTCGGCAGGACCGGAGCTCGGAAATATGGAAGAGTCGCCACCCACGAATGGGAAAATGAACACCGATCCCTTGCGGGAGACCGGTGTGGGTTCGGGAAACTTAGGTACGAGCCGAGAAGGCTAGCTCCTTTTCGGAGAAAGGCTACTAGGCACCCCGACATCGCCCGATTATGAACCACCGGCCTCCTACTCAGCATGTTAGGCGATAACGGACTAATCGTATATTTCTTTAAGTTTAAAATTCATTTGAAACCTTTTCTTTCTCGTTTTGAAAACCGTTTTGAGCATATATTATTGAAAGCCACTTTAATAAAGAATCACCCATTTACATTAATTCCAAATACATAGGAAAGAGAGGGGAAGAAGGAAGAATTGATTTATTTACAACGTGATTTACACTTCGTGTTATATGCTAATTCTATACTAATTCACTTCCCCAAAACAAGTTCATTTACATGGTTCGCACCTTAATCGTCGTTGGAATGATTTAGGTACGTTTCAAAACCCCGTTTGATGAAGTTCACCCGAATCGCCGTTGGAACGACTCAAGCGTTTGAAAATATCAAGATAAAAACCTTTAATAAGAAAATGTGATTAAGCATACAAGTCAATTTATTTTGTACAAATCATTTAAGAAAACGATTCAAAACTCTATTATTCACAAAGAAAACGATTTTAATTACAAGGTTCGCTTAATCCGTCGTTGGAACGGACTAAGGTTTTAAAACGTGATGTTTTAAGAAATGATTTAAAATGTCAAGAAGACATTATTTATTTACATTAAGAACATCTAAAAAGGCTTTAATTTAAACAAACAAATTAAACTCTCTTTTTGTAATTTTTTCCCTTTTCACTCAATTAACCTTTAACATTACAACAATAACCCAACTAACACAAAATTTCTCAATTGGAAACCAATTTAAAATCATGTCTCCAAATGCCACAAAAAAGAATAAGGAAAAAGCATATACATAATTATATACATATATTTGAAAATAATGATATAAACATAATTTAAGAAACCAAATAAAGGATATCACCTAATATAGCTAAGTATATACATAATAATGAAAATAAAGATACTAAAGATAATATACTTTTACCATACTTAAAAACAGGTAAAATAATGAACCAAATTCATTGTTAATAAGAAAATAAACATTATACCCCCAAAATAACTATCATAATAAATGTATAAGAAATAGCTCTCCCACATATACATTAAACATCAAAATGACTCCTAATTATCCTCAAAACACCTTCTAATTAATTACTCAAAGTGCCCAAATGAATAATCCTCTAAAATAATACCCAATATAGTTTAAACGAATTAAATAGAAAATATATACATATAGTTTATAAAACCAAATTGATAAAAGAAAAGATATATAAACACATTAAATAAATATATGTACCAAGTATTTAAAAATTGCTTAAAAGTATATATTACATAACTATATATATATATATATATATATATAAAGGACCTAAAGTCTAAAAGTTGAGAAAGAGAGACCAAAACAGCATTTTTTATATTCTGGCAGATTTACCGACTGAAAATCCGTCGGTAAACAGCAATTAGTGACAGAAATGGTAAATTACAGCAGCACTCCAATTATTTCCAGATTTATTCAAAAGCTTTAAATCAAGTCTAATTCAATCGTTTTGGATTTCCGAACTACCAAAAATGGATCATAGTCTATAACGGAAGTTCCTAAAACGACGTTTTTATTTTAAAACGTTATTCGGAAATATCTTTTTTTAAAAAACTTATAATTACAACGTCTTTTAATACCCGAACTACCATTTAACCGGATCACGGTTCGTTTTGGGATATCAAAACGAGGTTTTTTATTTTAAAACAAAACCAAATTTTATTCAACATGAGACGAAAATTAAATAAATACATAAAATTAAATAAAAAGTGATAAAATAAAAGAATAACTAAATAAAAAAAATAAAAACTATGACATAAAAATAAATAAATAAAAGAAATAAATAAATAAATAAAATAAAACGAGTCTAGTCCTCAGATAATACCTTAAGTTCGGTATTGACGGTTGACGTCGGTTGATTCCACGAATCGTGCTTTCCGGTATTTTTGGTAAAATTTTAACTTTTAGGAGATTTGGAATTTTTAGGAAAAAAAAAATGTTTTTTCCCAAAAAATAAATTTTCTCTCTCTAAAAATGTCTAGAGTGAGAAAATCTTTCCCAAAAAGCCTCCTCCTCAAATGCATGGGGATCCGTGCCTTTTATAGGCATTGGATCCAACGCCCGAGCAAAATCGGGCGTCGCCCAAAGGGGTTGGGCGGCCGCCCAAGCCATGTTGGCCCAACAATAGTTGGGCGGGCGCCCAACCGCTTTGGGCGACGCCCAACAATTGTTGGGGTGATCGCCCAACAATCGTTGGGCGCGCGCCCAACCGCCGTTAGGCGTTCGCCCAACGTCGTTGGGCGCTCACCCAACGGCTGCCGGGCGCGCTCGCCTAACGCCTGCCGGGGCGCGTCTCGCGCCCTCGGGTGCACACGCCCCGTGGCCGTCGAGCGGCGTTCCGCACGCCCCGTGGCCGTCGAGCGCGCGTTCCGCGCTGCCGGGCTCGTGCGTCCCCCGGACGTCGAGCGCGCGCCATTCGCGGTCGGACGCGGGCGTCCGACGGACGCCGAGCGCGCGCCCTGTGCTGTCGGGCGGGCGTCCGACTGTCGTTGGATGCGCGTCGGCTGCCGCTAGGCGCTCGCACCACGCCGCTGAGCACTCGCGAGCCATTCGATCGACAACAGCGACCCATTGTAACTTTTCCTTCCTTATTATATATTTTTTGTTTTTTTTAAACTTCCGGAATCAACCGCTTCAACCGTCTTGTTTACAGGTTTTTGTCACATGTCCTCCGACTCGGTGTCTACAGCTGTTGAGGGCAATGAGAGGGCTTTGGGCGTCTCTATTTTCTCTTCTTCTCCTGATTTCCTGTTATCTTTTCTTTCTGAAGATATTGTGGGGGTTAGCTTTCCTAGGCTAATCCCAGGTTAATATGTTGTGGTGTTTGTTTTGTCTTTACTTTCTTTTCCCTACCAAAAAATAATAATATCTATTAATTAAAATAAGAAAAGAAAGTAAGAGTTACGGGAAGATGAAAAAACACAAAGCAAAGGAAATCTAAAAGTTACAAATAAACTTCTATATAAAGTATGATAGATAGTATTACACCGTTATATTCACTGGCCATGATAGATAGTGTTATATTTCTGAAGGTAATTATTCGATTTCTTTCATATGTTGTAGTTATTTTATTCTCAATTATGTTGTTATTTTATTTTTATTAAACAATTGTTGTTATAGTTTCATCTTTCAGGTCCATTTCTGCCGTTACCCAGGTTCTATATAGCTCTCGCTATCTTATCCATGTTTTTTTTATTTGTCTTTTTTTTCAAACTGATATCTCTAATTGAAGAAATCCGATAAAAATAGAAGATGCATGGACAACTAAAATCGAGAAACACAAAAGTGTCAAAAATTACAAGAAATTCTTACGTTTCTCAAGGTAATTATTCGATTTTTTCATACATTGTAGTTATTTTTGTTCTCAATTGTGTTGTTATTTTATTTTTATTAAACAATAGTTGTTATAGTTTCATCTTTCAGAGATGAAATTCCATTTCTGTCGTTACTCAGGTTCCATACCTCTCAATACCTTATCCGTGTTTTCTTTTTTTGTTTGTCTTTTTTTTTCAAAATGACTAAAATAAAGATTTTGTATATTTGCATTCTTTTTTAGTATATGATGCTAGGTGTTATCGTTTCGATTGTTAACTCTAACTAAAATTTAGATTTCGGATTTATATGAACTCAATTTTTAGCTTTCTCAATTGTGTTGTTGTTTTATTTTTATTAAACAATAGTTGTTATAGTTTCATCTTCAGGATGAAATTCCATTTCTGTCGTTACCCAGGTTCCATACCTCCCGCTACCTTATCCATGTTTTCTTTTTTATTTGTCTTTTTTTTTCAAAATGACTAAAATAAAGATTTTGTATATTTGCATTCTTTTTTTAGTATATGTTGCTAGGTGTTATCGTTTCGATTGTTAACTCTAGCTAAAATTTAGATTTCGGCTTTATATGAACTCAATATTTAGCTTTAATTGAAGGTAGATTAATTTTTCTAATTCAGAACCTGTTAAAATCTACTCATTTTTTTAGTTTGAGTTTATCTAATTGATATGGATTGTATTTTTTTTTTGTGCATTTTGGTACAAACAGATATGAAGTTTCACACAATAGTTGTTCATTAAAATTTAAGACATATTGAATAAAATATTAAAAAGGTATTGGAATATTATACTTACAATGAAGTTTATTTCAATTATAAATTATGTTATATTATTATTATTATTATTATCAAGAAGTTATTTTTCTCAGTTCTCTATACAAAGAGATTGTAAGCGTGTAATACACTTGATAAGATGTTTAATCTTGAAGAATGTGGATTATGCTAGATACGGATTCAAAATGAAGGTAAATAAAAATAAATTTCGATGCTCAAAATCTTAAAAATGTACATTAATTATGAGATATTGAGATAATTGCTTTTACAATATTGGCTTATATAGTTTTTAACTATTATATTATGGTTTGTACAAAATTGTTAGTATTTCAAGTGTTTTTAACAGATGAAAATGAAACATGATCATATGATAAGTTGTTGAAAAACATTAATTAAAAAACTATTATTATTTGAATCTCTTCAAATTCTCAAATGTTGAGCATAATAATTCTAATTAATATAATTAATTTCACATATAAATTATAAAATGTTTTTTTTACTTAGTGGTAACAATTGCGATTTAATTCTATTTAACTAAAATTAATTTATGGACTTAATACTTCATTAAGAAAAAATAAAATGTTTAATTAATGGGCAAAAGATATTTTCACTCTCCTTTTTATATATTTATATCTTGACATTCTCTCTTATTTTCGAAAAAAAATGAGAGGAAGATGGTTCTCTCCTAATTATCTTTTTTGTCCCTTAATTTTTGTTTTCTATTCTTTTGTTTGTTTTTCTTGCTTACGAAATTCAAGAATTTATAATTATTAGAAAATATTAATAAAGTCAAATAAGTGATATATGCGAGCGTGACTGATATTTTATATAGTGAAAAAATGAAGAACAAATTGATTGAATGTCTTGATGAGATATTACGAGATGAAAATATGAGAAATCATCACCTTAAACTGATTCAATTGGATATATTAGCAGAATGAATAATTGAATTTGAATACTTGGTGATCATGAAATTCCATCAAGCAAAATGATTATCATCAAGATGAATTTGTGACTAATTCTTATGAATTTTATATTTTTTTATATGTAACATATTGCATTGATAAAGTTCTTCATATGCAACATTAGAAAAGTATTGATTGTAATAGTTTATATCATAAGATATTGATGTTGCTTCCATTTTAACATAGATTATAATTCTTTTGTATCCTAGATATAATATTTAATTTTAATTGTAGTTTAATTCAATTTTTGTTTAACATATATTATAATTCTTTTGTATTATAAATATAATATTTAATTTTAATTGTATTTTAATTTAATTTTTGGTTTTTTATTATATTCTAATATATTTCTTAATTAATCTCCTATTTTATTATTATTATTTCACAGAATTCCAAAATATGAAAATATATTAAAATTACTAAAAAGTACAAATCATTGAATTTTGTAAAAATAAATAAATCATTCATCTTTAATTAAACTTCTATAAAAAAATAATCAATTATTTTCAAAATTAATTTATTTTAATTTGAATTATCAATAAAAAAAGATATATTAATTTCAAATATACATAATATAAAAAAATTTCATAGCATGACATAAAATTACTTAAAAGTAAATATGTCAATTTATTTATTTATCTAAATTATATAAAAGTTTCGTATCTCATGCATCGTACGGGTTTTCGACTAGTAGTATTTAGTAAGAGGATCTAAATAATGGATTAGGGTTGATTTGGAATTATATAAAGCAAGTTATATCCCGTATAAGTTTCAAGCCGAGCTTTGGCTAGAACATTGATTCTTTATAGGATTCTTTATTTTTTACTAACGTTTTTATCCTAAAAAAAAATAGCAACACTCCATGAACAAATTAAATAGAGCTTTTTTTATTTTTTCCGAGTAGTAGGTACTTCCCCCTCACCTGTAGATCAGTTCGATAATGATAGCCTTAAATGCTTAGTGTGGTAATGAGTTGCAGGCTGAGATTTTGATGCTAACATTTCTAAATTATAGTAAATGACAAAAGAGTTATATTTTTGTTTCTTTGAATTGAAGCCTAGCTAAAATTGATCACAGGAATCTGAGTATAATAGTGCAATAAATTAAATGTTATCTTCGTATTCCCCTACAAGAATGATCGATGGAGACATTATGCATCCAACACACATTAAAAACAACACCATACAACTTCTGAGTGGTTAGCTTGCCGAGACGGCTCTCTGTTGATAAATATATAATGGACTAATATTTCTATACATATAATTCTTTGGTTAAAGGTATTTAAGTACTATAATATCAACGCCTAATACATGGCCAGTTTTTGAATTTGTCCATAAAGGTTCACTGAACTTTGTCAGCATCTAACCAGTTCCCTAAACTTGCATATTTTGTATTACCAGTTCACTAAATTTGTTACCAGCTTCTTGTACGTGTTTACTTCGTAACAACTAAATACAAAAACCATAATGCTAACTTTTGATATTTATCCATTCGATCTCTCAAACTTGCAACACAAACTCTTATAATATGTTGAAAGATAGGAGAATAGAAAAAATTACATCTGGAATAGATGAAGATGTATTTTTAGAATTTAAGTTTAATAAGGTTTTATATTTAGTTATTACCGAATAAGTAAGTTTAGGGAGCTGGTGAGACACTTGTAAAGTTCATAGAACTAATCTACTTTTATCGACAAGATTAAGAAGATAGTGAAAGGGGCGGATACAGGGAGAGTCCCGAGTCGGAACCACCATGAGCACGAGTAGTTTCGACCTCCCTATCTCCACAAAATTTGAGGTTCTATTGGTTTTGGTCCACTGTCTCCAAGAAATTTAGATCGGGTGCTAAATTAGCACCTAAAAATTGGCTCAAGTCCAGTTAGGTCCTCTTTAAATATAAAATTTTAAATTTTTTTTTGGCTTATTAGGTATTTCTAAATCCAATTTTTTTTTTGTCTGTTAGGAATTTTTTAAATACAAATTTTTTCCTTCCCAAATCCAAATTTCTAAATTTTTAGGTCTGTTAACCCATTTTTAAATACAAATTTATTATGCCTTGCCTAATCCGATTTTTTTCTACTAGAATTTTTTTTTTACATGTTAAGAATCTTAGACACGGTGTAGATTAATTTTTGAGAAGTTTTACATTAGTAGTTAAAAACTGGTTCTTAACCGCTCAGATTATAACATATATGTATGGAAAAAAAAAGCTGAACAAGTTCGGTTTAACAAAAAAAAAATTTACACAAGCCCATATAAAATCAGTCCCTCCAACCGAATAATCATGTATTCACTACTGGCTGGTATATTTAGAAAACTTATGGAATATTAACAAAGTTCAAGAAACATAGTGATATATTAGGCCTAATACTTCAACCACGCTCATCCGATGTTCCCTGGCATTTTAGACAACAATGGCTAAAGTGCCTCTACCAATGCTCCGACATGGAAATTGGGATATCACATATCTTTCACGAAGGAAATAAAGCTACGGATGCGCTAGCCCATTTTGATGTCACAACGTCTAGTATACAATAGTGGTCCACTGCACCTAGTTTTTGCCATAGATTTATTATGGAGGATATCTGTAATGGTGCTAATTTTCGCTTTTTTTAGTTTTCTCCTCTTCTCTTTGTATGAACACTTTTCTTTTTTATTATATTGGGATTTGATTGGCCTGTTGTTGGGATATCGACCTAGTCGGGATATCCGGCTGCTGTCCTTTCTGAACCTCAACCTTTATTAAAAAAAAAATATTAGGCCTAATACGAATGTGACAGATACATCATCTATCGCAGATCATGTCCATAAATGTTGACACCCAAAGGGAAGAGGAGAAAACTAAAAAAAGCGAAAATTAGCACCATTACAGATATCCTCCATAATAAATCTATGACAAAAACTAGGTGCAGTGGACCACTATTGTATACTAGACATTGTGACACCAAAATGGGCTAGCGCATCCGTAGCTTTATTTCCTTCGTGAAAGATATGTGATATCCCAATTTCCATGCCAGAGCATTTTAATTTCACTCTCAAATATATTTATCTCGTGCAATTAATTTCAGTTTTAATTGGTAGAACCAATCAACATTTTTAAAAGAGAAAGTGTAAAAATATCTCTAATATTTACAACATGGAGCAATTTTATCTATAACATCTAAAATTATACAAATTTTACTTTTAATATTTACAGTCAATATCAATTTTACCCCTAACATTAGTAAGTTTGATCAATTTCAGATATCACTATTAAAATGATTATCTATTAAATAATCCTAATACAAACACAGATTTAAGGTTTACCTCTTGTAGAGCAGAACTTGTTGAATTGATTAGCAGCGGAAGAGTTGGATCTACCACAATCTCGTATCACTGGTCACGAATCACGCACGTAGATACTAATCTCGAGGTGAAAACGGTGGATCCACGAACTAAAGCGGACTTCTAAGACAGAGAGAGGGTGGCGCATGAGAAGGGTGTGGCAGAGGAGAATTGTGTATTATGTTCTTGATCAACACTTGATTAGGGTTCGGTGGTTATCTATTTATAGCCTATGTTTAGCTTATAAACCTGTAATTTAATCCTCCATATTTTTTGATGCACTTGGCTCGTTTTACTTATGGACGGATAAATATTCGGACCATAACCCAAATACAACAACAACAACAAAGCTTTAGTCTCGAAATGATTCGGGGTCGGCTAACATGAACCACCATATAAAACCGTGAAATCAAGTCGTGTCAGCAACACAAATTTGCTCCCTCCACTGCGTCCTATCCACTACCATATTTTCCTCAATTCCCAGTAAACTCATATCACTCTCGATCACCCTCCTCCAAGTTTGCTTAGGTCTTCCCCTACCCCTCACCACTACATCCCTTTGCCACTCTTCGGTTCTCCTAACTGGTGCATCAAACGCTCTACGTCTCACATGGCCAAACCACCTTAGTCGGTTTTCTCTCATTTTATTCTCAATAAATGTGACCCCTACTTTTGTCCTAATTATTTCATTACTTACCCGATCCTTTCTTGTATGACCACACATCCATCTCAACATACGCATCTCCACCACCGACATCTTATGGATGTGGCAGTGTTTCACTGCCCAACACTCCGTACCATATAACAATGCTGGTCTAATTGTCGTCCGGTAGAATTTCTCCTTCAACCTATTAGGCATGCCGGGGTAACAAAGGAAACCCGTAGCACTCTTCCACTTTGACCAACCAGCTTTAATCCAATGAGCAACATCTCCATCTAATTCTCCATCCGTTTGGATAATAGATCCTAAGTACCGGAAGCAATCTGAGGCCTGAACAACTCTCCCATCTAGGGTGATTGTCCCTGCCTCCCTACTCCTATGGCCGCTAAACTTACACTCCAAATATTTTGTCTTACTTCGGCTCAACTTAAAGCCTCTAGATTCTAGAGTTTGTCTCCATAGTTCCAACTTCCTCTCCACTCCTTCTTTCGTCTCATCAACCAACACAATATCATCTGCAAACAGCATGCACCATGGTATACCATCTTGAAGTGAACTTGTTAGTTCATCCATAACGATGGCAAAAAGAAATGGGCTTAGTGCGGAACCTTGATGCACTCCAGTCATAATAGGAAACTCTTCAGTCTTCCCAACACTAGTACGTACACTCGTGCATGCTCCCTCATACATGTCCTTTATGATGTCAATATATTTTCGCGAAATGCCTTTCTTTATCAAGGCCCACCAAAGTACTTCCCTTGGTACCTTATCATATGCTTTCTCCAAGTCAATGAAAACCATATGCAAGTCTTTTTCTTATTTCGATAGTGCTCCATTAATTGTCTCATTAGATGGATGGCTTCCATAGTTGATCTTCCCGGCATAAAGCCAAACTGGTTTTCCGAGATCTTCACCGTCCTCCTTAGCCTTTGTTCGATCACTCGCTCCCAAAGTTTCATAGTGTGACTCATTAATTTGATTCCCCGATAGTTGGCACAATCTTGGACATCGCCTTTGTTCTTATACAAAGGGATTAAGATACTTTTCCTCCATTATGATGGCATCTTATTGTTTCTCCAAATTTTGTTGAAGAACGTCGTCAACCATTCGATTCCTCTTTCTCCCAAACATCTCCAAATCTCAATAGGGATGCCATCATGTCCTACTGCTTTCTTCAACTTCATCCTACTTAATGCCATTTTGACTTCACATTTTTTAATTCTCCGCAGGCATTCATGATTTATCATATCGTGATGGATACTTATATCTCCCACATCTTCTCTGCGATCTCCATTAAATAAGTCATCAAAATAGGACCTCCATCCTTCCTTGATATCCTTATCTCCAACTAGGACTTGCTGATCGACATCCTTCACACATTTAACTTTTCCAAGATCTCGCGTCTTCCTATCTCTCATCCGAGCAATTCTATATATGTCTCTTTCCCCTTCTGTCGGACCATAACCCAAATATCTATACTATATATAATAACAGAATCAGAGAGAAATGAACAACACGAGTTTTAAAGGTAAATGAGTTGTCAAATTAGTAGCAAACAAAAATTGAAAAGCCATCTACATATATTTATAATATATAAAAAGATAATTGAAAAGCGATCTACATATATTTATAATATATAATAATAATAAATAATAAATAAAAGTTGAAACCCTCTAAATAATAACAGAACAAGAGAGAAATGAACAACAAAAGTTCTAACAGTATTTTTTATGACTTGTCAAATTAGCAGCAAAAGAAAACTATGTTTAGAAATTATATGAGACCTATCAGTCTTTGTAATGTTCTTTATAAGACGGTTACAAAGATTGTGGCTAATAGAATTCGGGGCATTCTTCCTGTGATCATTTGTCAGAATCAGGGTAGTTTTGTGCCTGGTAGACAAATGATGGATAATGTGGTGATTGCCCAAGAGATGGTCCACACGATGAAGATTAGGAAGGGGAAGAAAGGCATTGTGGCTCTGAAGCTGGAATTGGAGAAGGCCTATGATCGCATCAATTGGGATTTCCTGATGGAGAGTCTGGAGAGAGCTAGGATCCCGGACAGCTGGAGAAGATTAATTAAGGTATGTATTTCTTCTCCTGTGTTTCAAGTTATGGTTAATGGGGATATGTCAGAGGAGTTCTCCCCGGGCCGAGGAATCCGTCAGGGTGATCCTATGAGTCCCTTCCTTTTCATTATTGCTATGGAGAGGCTATCTCACCTAATTCAAGATGCGATTGATAATGGGAGTTTCCACCCAGTGGCGATCAACAGCTTCTGTCCCCAGGTGACTCACTTATTATTTGCAGACGATGTCCTTATATTTCTTGAAGGTAATGAGGAGCAG
The DNA here is from genome assembly GCF_963576675.1 of Euphorbia lathyris. Taxonomy (NCBI): domain Eukaryota; kingdom Viridiplantae; phylum Streptophyta; class Magnoliopsida; order Malpighiales; family Euphorbiaceae; genus Euphorbia; species Euphorbia lathyris. The sequence continues at coordinate 98,727,440 of NC_088910.1, forward strand.
TTGAGTGTCATTATGGATATTCTTGATTGTTTTTGTTCGGCCTCTGGGAAGAAACTTAATATCCATAAATCTAGGATGATGTGCTCGAAGAATATGAATCTGAGAGTTTGTAAAAGATTAAGTGATCTTTCAGGTATTCCTCTTACTGATTCTCTTGGGAAGTATCTGGGCATTCCCCCCCACAGTGAAAGAGTGTCTAAATTCTCCTTTAAAGATACTTTGGATAAAGCCAATACGAAGTGTGCCACATGGAAAGCCAAGACTCTTTCTCTCGCTGGTCGCCTCACGTTAATTCAATCTATTAATTGTGCAGCTCCCAACCAAATTATACAGGCTTGTCAGCTTCCGGATCTTGTGCTTAATGATCTTGATAAGATTAACCGTAGGTTCCTGTAGGGGGAAGCTGTGGAGGGAAGAAAGATCCATCTAGTACATTGGAATGAGGTTTGTCAGCCGGAAGATTCTGGTGGTCTGGGCATTAGGAAAGCTAAGGACAATAATAAAGTTTTATTAATGAAACTCCTTTGGCATATGTGGAAATGCCCCTCCTCTCTTTGGGTTCGCCTTCTTTGTGGTAAGTATTGGAAAGATAAAATCTTCGGGGGCCCAAAGGAGAGAGTTGTCAGTTGTTCATTCCTCTGGAAAGGGCTTAGCACCGTGTTTGCAGAGTTCTGCTTGGGGGTTGGTCTGGAGGTGGGTAATGGTAAGACCATTAGTTTCTGGTTTGACACCTGGATTGGGGATAAACCGTTAATAGATGTGTGTAACTCCCCCCCCCCCCCCCGGCCTAGTGATATCCGGAACTGGAGGATTGCCGATGTGGTGGACTCTGGGGGGGACTGGATCTGGTCAAAGTTTGAAACCTTCTTTAGTCTGGAGACTCTCCTCAGAATTCGGGGAGTGAAGGTTAGTAATCAAGAGGAGGACATGGATAGGCATTGCTGGGCGCTGACTAATAATGGAGTTTATTCTTGCAAATCTGCCTTTGAAGCTTTCTCCCTCAACAGGTCCGACCCTCCCTCGGATGTTTGGAAACCCATTTGGGCCCTCAAAGTCCCCTACCGTATTAGGAGCTTCCTGTGGTTGGGAGTTAAAGACAGGTTGCTTACTAATTCGGATAGGCACAGACGGCATTTGGCGGATTCAGGAGCTTGCAGTAGATGCAGAGGCAATGTTGAGACTTTGGGCCATGCTCTTAGGGAGCTCTATGAGTAAAGAGGTTTGGAAAAAAATTCTCCCAAACCATATTCTCTCTTCCTTCATGGCCCACTCTGTGAATGACTGGTTCTCTGATGGTATTAGTGGAAAATTACTGTCTTACATGGAGCATGGGGACATTTTCTTTGCTATTATCTGTCACCAAATTTGGAAGTGGAGAAACGAGGAGATTTTTGATAATAAAACTGTGTTTGTTCCAAACTTAGCTGATTTCTTCTCGAAAAAGTTCTCCTCTATTATTGAGAGTTTCAAAGGGGATTCCCTTGCCAGGTCTAACCAGATTAGGGATGTCCATCTCGTGGGATGGAGCAGGCCGAGAGATGGGGTTGTGAAGTTGAATTCGGATGGCTCATGCCTTTTCAATGGTAGGATTGCTGCCGGAGGTGTTCTTAGAGATGTGGGGGCGCCTGGCTTTCTGGGTTCACCCAAAATTTGGGGTTGGGTTGTTCCTTCTCTGCGGAGCTCTGGGGTATTCTCTCTGGTATCAAACTTGCTAAACGACTGGGCGTTAAGAGGCTTTCTATGGAGTCTGATAACATGGAGGCCATCAAAATGATTTCTGATAATCATGCTTTGGTATTAATAGCCGCAACCTTATTAAAGCTATTAAAAGGCTTTGCTCTTCCTTTGAGATCTTAGAATTCAGTCACATTTTCAGAGAGCAGAACCGAGTTGCAGATCGCTTGGCTGCAGCCAGCCATGAGGGGGTGTTAGGTGTTACTATCCTTTCTGATCCCCCTATCTATCTCTCTTCCCTTCTTTTAGAGGATAGGATTGGGGTTAGCTTCCCTAGGCTAATCCTAGGTTAGTTTGTTCTTTGTTTGTTTTTTCCTTTCCTGTTTCTATAAAAAAATACATTTATTTGTAATATATAATAATAAATAAAATTTCAGACTCTCTCAATTCGAAGCTTAGAAATTATATTTACAAAAAAAAGAATTTAGTTTAGTTTTAACTAAAGCGGGTCAATGTAGTTTAGCTCACATTCGTGTCTCCTAGCTTCAATTTCCTTTTCTTCTTCCATTTGTATTCTTTATTATTTTTTAATAAGATCTTCGGGCCGTTTGTGTGTAGGACTGTAAACGAGCCGAGCCGAGCCGAGCTTTGGCCTGCTCGAGCTCGGCTCGACAGTTTCTTATCGAGCTCGAGCCGAGCTTCGAGCTCGGTTCGAGCTCAAATTTCTGTTCGAGCTCGGCTCGTTTAGCAGCTCGATTGTTCACGAGCTGCTCACGAGCCGAGCTCGTTAATATTGCTCACGAGCTTGGAGGAGACGATGAAAGAAGAAGGAGGCGGAGGCGATGACGTGGAGGAGACGATGAAAGAAGAGGGAGGCGGAGGCGATGAAAACTTAGAGAGGGAGGCGAAGGCGACGACAGCATGGAGAGGGAGGCGGGATTAAACTCTATGTTATGTGATGAAACTGATTCGTAATATGCAGAGGTCGTGGAAGCTTTGATTGGCAGAGAGAAAGCTTAAGGTTGGGCGGCGGAAGAAGAGTGAAAAAAACCCTGGACAGTTAGCAAAGAAGTATTGATGAAATAAGGGTTGAGTTCGAGCACTCACAGGTGTAATTTGGTGCCAAAGACTTAGTTAGTCATTAGTATGGTATATGGGCTTATTTTGAAATCAAAATAAAAAGTATTTTTAAATGGGCTTTTAAGTTATATGGAAAAAATGAATGGGCTTCGGTTATAATGGATTTGAATATATATATTTCTACCTTCTCATTTTTAATTTGATATAATATTATTTAAACGAGTTTTTATCGAGTTTGTTCACGAGCTTTTATCGAGCTTGTTCATTAACATTATATCGAGCTTGCTCGCGAGCTTTTGAGCCGAGCTTTGGTCTGCTCAAGCTCTGCTCGTTTACGAACCGAGCTTGAAAATCGTGCTCACGAACGGCTCGTTTACAAATCGAGCCGAGCCGAGCCGAGCTTTTATCGAGCCGAACGCCGAGCTGCTCATGAGCGGCTCGGCTCGTTTACAGCCCTATTTGTGTGGGTTTAGGATCTAGGGTGTCAATCTAGTTGGGATGTCGGCTTCTACTTGCCTCGTTCCCAACTTTCATAAAAAAGCATGTCCATATTTTATTTAGGTATATTTGGCCCTAACGTATAAGAAAAATCAATTTTAGCCCTACACTATCCAAATTTTGAAAAAATTTATTTGGCTATTATTTAATTATCACATTTGACCTTTCAAACAAATTTTTCAATAAATTAAAGCAGTTTTGCACATTTTGTTGGGTTTTTAACTATAGTAAATATTTTAACAATTTGATTTTAAAAAAACTATCTATCTACGATAACGAAACCAGAAGGAATCTAATAGCAATAATTTGAAGCATTTTTTGTGTGCTGATGTGTCATTTCTGAAAGATAGGTGTGTAAAAATGAGGTGTTATATGTACATGGAAAATCCTTTAAAAATATACATGAAAAAAAAATATGCATCCTTTAAAAATTATTTATATATATAGTATTAATTGGGTTTATTATTTAGTCGTTACATCATCCAAGTACCTCATCCGAGTCTGTCTTTAGGTAATAACTATATACAATTATATCAAATCAGAATTATATTAAACTAATAAAATCATTATTTTTAATATATTTTAAGAATTAGAGTTTATAAATTAAGGGTCTAAAATATATTTTAAGCAACTTTAAATCTTCAATTTTTTAGTTTTGAAGTCATTTAGGTATTGTTTGATGAGTAGAGAGAAAGTTAATGTTTAGAGAGAGAAAACTCCAAAAATGATGATTTTGAAGAATAAAAACGTGGTTATGTAGTAAATGTGATACTAAACAACTTTCATTCTTGAAAAAACTTCATTTTGAGATCGTGAACGGCTAAATTTGATAATGACAGCCTAAAAATTCTTGAGTTGCAAATGTTAACAAGGACAATACTCGTTTTGATAAAAAAGAAAAAAAATATACTATAGTCTTCCATCTGCAAAATAATGTAATCACATGGGTTTCTTTTCGAATTAACCTTGAATTAGTTACGAAACTGAATATCAAAATATATTTATAGAAATACAATCAATGTATAAAATCAGTGTGGAATACATGTAATTCCACTATTCAAAACACGACATATATAACATATAAGAGTATGATGAGTAAAAGTAACAACTTTTTCGCAACTTTTTTTGTTTTGATTTAATTAGGCTTAATACATTATTTGCCCCCGACCTTGTCCAAAATAGTTGATTGGCCCTTTGAACTTTCAAAGTGTCTCGATAGCCCCCTAAACTTGCGTAAAATGTAATAAATTAATCATTCGGTTGTAAAAAAGTAAGTCAAATGTGAAAAATATGTTACATGTGCCTTAGAATGTTATTACATACCTCACAAAATAGTTTAAAGCATGTTAAAAAAGAATTTCTTACTTATTCAACTATAAAACATTTTCTTCTCTAATATTATAATCGCATACCCCGATCTTGGTCGTTTTACTTTTTTAAGATGCGTGCAACATATTTTTCGCATTTAACTTACTTTCTTATAACTGAATGATTAATTAATTACATTTTATGCAAGTTCAAGGGGCTAACTGAATATTTTATGCAAGTTCAGGGAGCTATCGAGACACTTTGAAATTCTAGAGGGCCAATCAACCATTTTGGACAAGTTCAGGGAGCAAATGATGTATTAAACCATTTAATTATTATGATGAAGTCTGACCTAGGTCATCTTAATATTGATGTTGGTTGTTTTTTTCTCTTTAATTTTTCAATTTTTATTTTTTTATAAATTATAATAAATTATTTTTAGGGATAAGGCACCAATAATAGTTTGACATAAAGAAAGATTAGATCTAAGGTCTTTGAGAAAGTACTAATTTAGACTTTACGTTCAAAATAGCACTAATATAGACTTAACGTTTACAATATAACATCAATTTAGTCTTAACGTTTACAACATAACATCAATTTAGGAATTACTAACAGAATGTGTCATGTCATCTGTTAAATCTGACAACTTAGCGCCACGTTATATAAAGTACCAAATTAGGGCTAAGGTTTGTAGAGAGTATCAATTTCGAACTCACGTATAAAATAGTATGTGGGCTGCTATTTACCGCAATATTTTTTCCACCTACCGCACTATTTTGACAATTATGCCCTCCTCATAATTTAAACTCAAAAAATCAAAAATCTCAAATCCTCTCAAATCCTCTCTAGCTTTTTGGTTTTTCAAAAAACCCGACCTAAAACAACATGCTGCCAAAGCCAGGAGCGGGTAAAGGCTTCATGAAATCTCCGGTAAGTTTTTTTTTTTTAAATTATTCAGAAATCACGGGTTCCGCCTCCGAATCGGAGGCGAAACCCGTATGAATTTACCCTAAACGGACTCCCCGTGCCGTTTCCGCCAAGGGTGGAACGGACGAACTGTCCATTCCACCCGAGGTGGAAACGGCACGGCCGTTCGTTCCACCTAAAGGTGGAACGAACGATGTCGTCGTTCCACAGTATGGTGGAACGAAAGGCGCAATCGTTCCACCGTACTGTGGAACGAGGGCCATGCTCATTCCACCTTACGGCGGAACGGTGCGCGCTGCCTGTTCCGCCGTAAGGCCGACACGAGCACCGCAACCGTTCAGCCTAGCGACCGGACGGTTGCGGCGCTCTGTTTAGGCCAAATTAGGCCCGAAATTTTGTTTTTTTAAATAACTTGGTTCAACCCGGCTTATGGCAATGCCCAAGTATTAAAAAAACCGAAAAAACGAGAAATTGAGTATATTTAAATAAAAATGCGTTATTTGCTTATAAATGTAAAATGTTTTTGGTTTTTACAGGCTGATATTTCTGAGAACCGTTCTGGAAAGAGACATACAAGGTCACGTGTTGTGACTGCCTCTGCCCGGAGGGAACGGGGGGACCAGATATTGATGGGGTATGCCTAGAGGGCACAGCCGGAGGAGATGGTGGATGCTGTAGAGATAGACATAGATGACTCTATGCCTCCTCAGAGTTCATCCTCTGTGCGAGTACCTACTAAGACCATACCGAGGGGTCCTGGCGGACGTTTTGCTTCTACAGCAGGGTCGTCTTTGGGTGAGAAATTTAAATTTACTTATTATTATGTTATTTATTCGTGATTATTATAAAATATACGAATATAATAAATGAGTTTACTGTAATTTCAGGTACCAGCAAGCGCTCAAAGAGTGATGTAGAGGATGACTGGATCGTGAAGACCCCGGTTCCTGGGGGTCCATCTGATGGTCTTGTGATCCCGAGCTTCCTGGGACATATTGCCACTGCTATCTGGAGCGGGCAGGATAGGGGCCTCCTCAGGTGTCAGACACAATCATTATACTGTGGGAAGCTGTGTGTATGGTACGGTGGTGCTTCTCAGCAGATCTAGAAGCGTATAGAGTCAATTGGATTGTCCCATTTACCCAATATCATGTATGGCCACATCGATGCGTCCTTGATTGCGGCTTTTGTGGAGCGGTGGCAGCCAGACACGTCATCATTTCACATGTCGTTTGGTGAGATGAGCATTATGTTGCATGATGTGTGGCAGATTTTGCGCATCCCCATCGATGGGGCTATGGTGACTGCTGATGCGAGTGTTGAGGAGCTTCAGTCTTGTGTGATGGAGTTGTTTGGTATGACTCGGGAGGAGTTGCAGAAGGGTCACTACTTTAATGGCAGTATACGAACGGCTTCCGTCCTGGATTATTGTCAAGGAGATCGGATTGCTAATGCACAGGCTACTGCTTGGACGTTTCTGATGCTTGGTTGCACATTGTTCGTGGACAAGAGTGGAGACCGCATTCGACCTTCTTATCTGTTGGAGGTACAGGACTCTGTATCTGGAGCCATTGGACTCTCATGGGGCTCAGCTGCACTAGCATATCTATACCGTCATCTAGGTATTGCTAGTAGAGGAGACTACGGGCAGATCACGGGTTGTCTAACACTACTTCACGCATGGATTTATGAGTACTTCCCGTTCTTCAGGCCTCAGCGGGAGGGAGTCACATTGGATCCAGCGATGCCGAGGGATTGCATGTGGCCATCTATACCGTTGGAGAAGAGTGGGGATCGACTGAAATCATATCGTGTCCGGCTTGATAGATTGACTGCAGATGAGGTGCAATTTCAATTTAATTAAACAATCCAAATTCATTTACTTGTATTATTTGCATGTTAATGTTGTTGTATACGTTTGTTGGTGATGTGGATGCTGTATGGTCCTGATGTCATTACGCATACCCCTAGGACGATATACGCCGGATGGATACGTTACAGGGATGTGATTGAGCCGTACATGCCGGAGAGATGCCTTCGCCAGCTAGGTTACGTACAAACCATACCCCGACTGATCTTGAGGCCGTTGAAGTCCGTACGTCCTTAGTCCAGCTTGAAGTATCGGGTAGAAGTGCCCGTCGATATGGCTGAGGATCTTTAGCCCTCGTTTCCCGAGGCTTGCATGCTGATATTGTCTCGGTTCACTCTTGCACGGACTCTTTCGGACTGTGAGGAGAAGTACATGCTGTGGTACTGCCTGCATTCACACCCTCAGCTACTACCGGATATGCCTGCACCCGGACCGGTTATTCATACTCGCTCGAACAACGAAGTGGTACGTAATTTAATTGTTAATCAATTTATTTACAATTATCAGAATGAAATTAAATGAAGTGATATTTATTAATTTTGGGTTATTTCTTTTGCTAGTGGGTTATCCATTGGGTTAGCTAGGGAGAAGGTGCATTGGACGCGATGAACCTTCTTGATGAGGATGTTGCGGCTGAGTGGAGACAGTCGTACGACCAGATTTTGGATGCTTGGAATTCGGCCAAGTGATTTGTGGTTGTGTTTTTAGTACTTTTTATTATAAGTATATGGATGTTGGCATTTTAGTACTTTTAGGCATTCAGATAATATCTTTTATTATGTACTTGATATTTTAGTACTTTAATTTTATAGGTATGTTGTTAATTACTATTTGTTAAACAGAATCAATCAACAACATGTAACTCGAATGAACAAAACTGAATCGAAACAGCAACTGTTTGTTATCCAGAATCAATCAGAATCAACCTGTAATGCATATAAAGCTATCCAGATCAATACAAATCAATATAGAATCATTACAGACACAATACAGACACAGCATGTAACTCGAATGAACAAAACTGAATCGAAACAACAACTGTTTGTTATCCAGAATCAACATGTAACACATATAAAGCTATCAAGATCAATACAGATCAATATAGAATCATTACAGACACAATACAGACACAACATGTAACTCGAATGAACAAAACTGAATCGAAACAACAACTGTTTGTTATCCAGAATCAATCAGAATCAACCTGTAACGCATATAAAGCTATCCAGATCTAAGTTGAACCAGTTTTGTCCATTGTGCTGTCCTAGCTGCATAAATGCGATCCCACCCTTCAACGCTACATTCATGGTGCCCCTTCCACCATTCTAGTCCATGAGGGACTGGAAAATTAGGAGATAAATTTAAGCGAATATAGTGGCGACAGTGCGTACCCAAATGAGCTATGCAGATATCTCGTTCTGGTCTTGTAGCAGTGGAAGGGGCATACACTGGTAAAATAGTACCATAAAAACTAGAGTTATTTCCATCTAGGTATCCGAAAAACATTACAGCAGCATTGTACAATGTAGCAATCACAAACATGTCATCATAAGCGAGCATCCAATGCTCCTGCGAACAAGCTCCACCGTCCCAACTGATTCTATTAATTACTGCATCAACACCGTCAATTAACACAGATTCATACCGAGAACGGTTAGCAATTACTTCATTCCTAAGGTGATGCCTAACTAATTCCCACTTCTCTTCAAAAATGTAGGAAGAAACAACACGGAAGCCACAATTTCCATCACCGACTACGTCGCAATATGTTTCAACGTACGGCTTAATGATCCCGATTACTTTGTCAGAATGAACGAAATCATTAACTTCATATGTATTTCCATCTGCATTGAATCAAAATAAAATATTGTAAACCGCACATAACTTAAGTTAAGTGTAAATGAATTAGATATTGCAAAACTGTATTACCTGAGGATGCAAAATTATGAACAGATGATGAAGAGCTTTTCCTACCACTTCTACCACGGCTCCTAGACGAACTACTAGAACGAGCACGTCCACGCCGACTTTCGTTGTACTCCCAGGCACTAGGCATACGTTTTGTAGATTTACCCGACTTCGGTCATCCTCGAACGTTAATTTTCACATCAGGTTCGGTGTAATGTGCTTGATCAGGGTGTAGTTGATCATGTATAAGTATTGAAATGTTTCGCAGTAAGGCTGGGTCACCTTTAGCTACCTGGTCGACTAAGGATTTAAAATATCTCTGATCATCTGTCTGATCATGACACCCTTCAGTTTCATGAGTCTGACCATAATTAATCAAAAGTGTTCTCCAGAACACATGAACCCTCTCAACATTGATCATATCGCCAGACTCATAAGCTTGTTTGATCTCGCATGCACATGGTATCTGATGAGAGGTTCTCAATACACATCCACAATGCGCATTCACTTCATGGCTCAAACTTCTCATGCGAGCTAACTCAACATTGATCAGTTGCTTGCAGTAGTATGAGACTTTGCATACCAGGTGGTTAAAGGGGAATCCAGAGTAATGTACTCCTTTACAAAGTATGGACTGCTCAAGCATGTACCTAATAAGAACATAAACATACTATCAGTTGACTGAGATTTTACAAATACATGATAAGAATACAAACATCTTCCAATAGAACCTATTGAAAATACATGATGTTAGTTGCCTAGGCTTCTATCTGCTTATGAACCTTCTGCCATACCATATCCAGCGATCCTGTGGCTGTATTGAGCCATTGCTTTAGACTCGCATGTTCACTCTCCACACGACAAGTGGTTGTGTTGCCAAAATGTAAGAAATTTTTCGTCCAGGCAACAACAAACATCTCCTTATGCACCAACCACGTCTCCTCAACGTACGAGATAAGAGTTTGGTACCCGCTCATCGAATCATGCATCTTGCCCAGATTTTCCTCGTACTCCGCAATGGATAAAGATTCAATTAATGTTCTCCATTTCCCATTCTTGAATTTATCGGCAATTGATTTGTCTCCCATGATTCTGTACGCCCGATCTTCTACATCCTTGTTTATATGTCAGGTGCATAGCAAATGTGCTGTATGTGGGAAAACCTCCAAAATCGGTTTCAACAACCCCAACTCCCTGTCACTGACGATAACAGTCGGGTTGAGATCAAACCCAATCAAAATCCTCAGCCACTGCAGGACCCAACGGTAACTTCCTTCAGTCTCATCTTTAATGATGGCATATGCGATCTTGAAATTGTTATTGCAAGGCGTCATCCCAACAATTTCAACAAATGGCATTTTGTACTTGTTGGTTTTGTACGTGGAATCAATGCCGATGTACCAGTGATAAGTCCTGAATAAATCTACTGATTCTAGATGTGCCATAAACACATGTGTAATGACGCTGGAATCACCCTCAGTTTGCGTATAAAGAGCATACTTGTTCTCGAGAGCGATATCATAGAACTAACTAGCCAAGTCTCTACCTTCAAACCCATCATTCCTCATCTTATCTCTATAGTTGTAGACATGTTTAATTGTTGGGTGGTCTTCAGGATGCTTTTCTTTAACGACTACTAAAATAGCACAAGGCTTTGCTTGAGCCGAACTCATATCACGAACGATTAATTTAGATGCGATACTGAGTCCGCTCATCTGCCGACTTCCCTCTGGATACACACGTAACGAATGATTGTGCTGACCAGTTAATCCAGCCTTAGCCTTTATCCCCCAACCAATAAGGTCTGGCCGTTGATAGGCTTTAATCTCAAATTTACACCTGCACGCTTTAGTTTTCGTTTTTCGTATTAACCCCGCGTCATCTGTTTTCCCTCTGTAGCGTTCACCCCGTGAACATCTCAATTGCTTTTGCTTTCCACCATTTTTATGCGAAGATATTGTAATCTCAAACCCAATTGGAATAGCTACCTGTTTTGCGCAAGTAACAGCATCTTCACACGAAGTGAAAACGGTGTCCGTTATAAAACGAGAACTATAATCAATACCGTCCGGTTGCCAATCTTCTAACGGTTCCTGAATATATAAAAAATGCATAATATGTATTAACAATACACAAAAAATGTTAAAAAATGACATTCGGTTGCATAATAGGTATTAACAATACATGTAAAAATTTAAAAATATAAATTTAGGGCTTAGTCGGGTTAAAAATTACAATTTCGAGCTTGTTCGGGCCTCGTATAGGCTAAACGGACAGGCTGCCCGGTTAAAATACCAAAAATTGGTCAAATTATGCCTAAATGGGCAGCCTTCCCGTTCCACCGTACGTGGGAACGGGCAGGTCACGCCGCTCGCCCGACGGCGGAACGAGCGGCATGCGCTGCTCGTTTCGCAGGCCGAACGGGCAGCGCGCTCTGCTCGTTCGGCTGGTGGAACGAGCGGCGCATGCCACTCGTTCCATAGGCTGAACGAGCGGCGCATGCCGCTCGTCCGCACGGCCGAACGGGCAGTTCGTCCGTTCGTCCGTGCGAACGAACAGCATCGGACGCCCGTTTAGGCCAATCCAATTAAAAAAAATTAAAAAACGAAATTTTAATTTAAATTTATATTGTAGGATTACCTCGTGTATGAAATCATGGTCTTCGGGAATGCTCGGGTCCATTTTCGTCCAATTAGAGTTTTTAGGCTTGGGAGAGAAAGAGAGGGAAAAAAAAGTTTTGGTTTTTGAGTTTAAATTATGAGGAGGGCATAATTGTTAAAATAGTGCGGTGGTTGGAAAAACATATTGCGGTATATAGCAATACCCAATAGTATAAATATAGGCTTAACGTTTACAAAATAATATGAATTTAAGCTTAACGTTTATAAAATATATTCAATTTAAGCTAAACGTCACAATTAATCATATTATATTTTTTTCCTATTAACTTTATATTTTATCTTTTTTATTTAGTTTTATTTTCTTATTCACTATAATACAATTAATTATTATTCTTGCCAATTAAGGTCTTATATTTGCTTTTCATCAATCATTCTATTACTCCTAAATTCAATGGACTCGTATAATATATGCAAACTAAAAGTAATTAAATATCCACAAAATTAACACTAGTTAAAATGATATTGATATATGACCATATTAACATACAAAATATCAATTGTCAACTGATAACTCATCCAAAATGTTACCATACAGTCTTACGAAATCCAAAGTGTCATATATCGGTTCCTTAATTTGTACCATGCTAGAAAAATAAAATTATCTTTTTGATACGGCTTAAATTAAATTGGATATATTTTGTAAACGTTAAGCTTAAATTCGTATTATTTTGTAAACGTTAAGCTTATATTGGTGCTATTTTGTATGTGAGATCTAAATTGATAGTTTCTACAAACTTTAGTCCTATTATGATACATTATGCCACGTGACGCTGAGTTGACAGATTTAACGGATGTCGTGTCACGTTATGTTAGTAATTACTAAATTGATGCTATATTGTACTCCCTCCGTTTTTTATTATATGACGTTTTAGACTTTTGAATTTGTTCATTTTTATATGTCGTTTTGTATTACCAATGCACTTTTTACAATACTTTCTCTAATTTGCCCCTATTTATTGTAAGAGAGAGATATAGTTATTAATGCAAATTATCTTAATTAAGTCATAAAAATTAATAAGAGAGATAAATTTTGCATAGAAAGTAGAGATCCAGAAGAAAAGCATTAAAGGTACATTAGTCATTTTAATAGTCTCATTAATATTGCATTGGTATTGATGAAAAACCTTAAACGACATATAAAAAAGAATGGAGGGAGTAAATGTTAATTCTAAATTAATGTTATATTATAAACGTTTTTGAACGTGAATCTTAAATTGATACTTTCTAAAAACGTTAGAACTATTTTATTATCTTTATCTCTTGTTTTTATGGACAAGAGTGAACTTTTATCAGATATGGAATATTTCCATCTAGAAGATTCGGTTCTTCTCGATTAATTCGCTTAGCCTGCGCTTATATAAGAAGTAACAAGAAGTGAATCATTAAACAACACATATATCTAACTCCTGTTAGATAGAAACCAGAAATATGAGCAGACCAAATATTCTAGTGATAGCTTATCCAGCACAAGGACATGTTCTTCCTATGATGGAGCTATCTCAATGCTTGGTTAAACATGGTTTCAAAATCACATTTGTCAACACTGAATATAATCACGAGAGGGTCTTAAATTCTTTGATAGAGAAGGATTATATTGGGGAGTATATTAATCTGGTTTCAGTTCCAGATGGATTGGAATCTATGGAAGATAGAAATAATCTTGGGAAATTAACAAAATCACTTTTCAGTTTCGTTCCAGGAAAGCTGGAGGAGCTTATTCGGAAGATGAATGCGTCAGAAGATGATAAGATTAGCTGTGTAATTGCAGATGAGAATAATGGATGGGCTTTTGAAGTAGCAAAGAAGTTGAATACCAGGTGTGCTGCTTTCTGGCCTGCAGCAGCTGCCTTGCTTGCCCTCTTGTTTGATGTGCAAAAGTTAATTGATGATGGAATCGTTGACAACAACGGTATGATACCTCCTTCATCTATATTGTTTATATATATATCACAGATTGATTCAATTTATCAGTTCCAGGTTTATCAGAAACTTTTTAAATGGCTGGCTTCCAATTATGTAGATATTATGTGTTCTCGTTCAAATCTCATTTCTTAGGGTTGATGGTGGTGGGACTCAGTCTAGGTAGGAAATCATCATCCATCCTCAGGGGCGGAGCCAGCCCACAGGCCCCGGGCCACCGGCTCCACCCTTAAGTATCGTTAGTTTTATCTCGTGTAGTCCCTCTAATATTGGTATATATTTAACCTATATAATATTATTTCAATAGTTTAAAATAGTTAAGTTGGTTAACAGTCTTGTTTTAAGATGAGAGCTTATAGGTTCAAACGACACCAAGCTCATTTTTTAGTCAACATACCAAAACGACAAAGTTTCAGTGTGCTGGAAGCTTAAAAAAATTTGCCCAGCCCTAACGGGTTGGACTTTGAAAAATTACTCTCAATAGTCGGACTAAAATTAGCCCCTCCAACTGTCAATTCCTGGCTCGTTCACTGTCCATCCTCTTCCCCATCTAGGTAGGAAATCATCATCCCTATCCATAATTATCAAGGGGGTTTCCATTCCACCTTAGTCAAATTTTAAAGCATTTTCTTTGAGGATAAAGGTTCTCGTTTCTTCCCTATCCTTGTGTTGAGAAATTTTCTCACCTATCCCCATCTCATGGAGAAAATAAATGGGGATGAATAATGTGGCTCCATTTCCAAACTAGATCTCACAGCTTTAAATTAAACATGTCTATAAAAAAAATATATACCTTAATACTATAGTTAGGTCATTGGTTCTCTATCCAATATGAGATTGGGTTCATTTTTATCTATGATGATTTTTTAGGGTTTTCCCTAACTTTTACTTTTCTCTCGGACATCATAGGAAAGAGTTGTCACAATTGTGCACATTAAGAATTGAATTTAGGCAACAAGCTCGAATTCTTCTCCACTTAAGTGAACCACAATTCGCACATTAAAAATAGCATTTGAACTCTTATATTGCAATTTAACATTAATTATAGTAGTTATTGACAAAACATTTAAGTTCATATAATAATTAATTGTATTTCTCACATTGTTTTTTTCATTCGTTTAAGGAAATCCATTAAAGCACCAGAAGATTCAATTGGCTCCAGCTATGCCTGCCATGAACTCTGAGCATTTCGTATGGACATGTATTGGTGATGAGATCACTAACAGAATTATATTTGATGTTATGAAAAGGAACAACGAGGCAATAAAATTGGTAGACTGGATAATTTGCAACTCAGCATATGATCTTGAACCAGGAGCATTCACATTTGCCCCAAAGATTCTACCAATAGGACCTCTTCTAGCTAACACTCGACAAGGAAATTCAGCAGGATGCTTCTGGCAAGAAGACACAAATTGCTTGAAATGGCTGGATCAACAGCAACCAAATTCAGTGATATATGTTGCATTTGGCAGCTTCACAATTTTTGACAAAACTCAATTCCAAGAATTAGCTTTGGGGCTTGAACTCACTGGTAAGCCATTCCTATGGGTTGTAAGGCCTGGTACTACTAATGAGACAAATGTGTATCCTCAAGGATTTGAAGAGAGAGTAGCCGATCGAGGAAAAATTGTGGAATGGACGCCTCAACAGAAGGTCCTGAGCCACCCTTCTGTAGGATGCTTTTTGAGCCATTGTGGTTGGAACTCTACCATGGAAGGTGTAGCTAATGGTGTTTCATTCTTGTGCTGGCCATACTTTGCTGATCAGTTTCTTAATGAGACTTACATTTGTGATGCGTGGAAGGTGGGCTTGAATTTTAACCGTGATGAATTTGGGATCATTAGGCGAGATGAAATTAAAGATAAGGTGGAGAAGGTTTTGAGTGATGAAATGATTAGAAAAAGGGTTGAAGAACTTAAAGAGATAGCCATGATTAGTGTTGGAGAATATGGTCATTCCAATAAGATTTTCAGTAAGTTTGTTGAATGGTTGAATGATTGAATGATTGAGTATTTAAGTTGGATCTCTTTTGTCTATTATTGTATCAATGTGATTGCAACACAACAAAATAATGTAATCCGTTGAGAAAATGCTACCATTTAACAAAAGATTTGTTTGAATTTTCTTTTTATATATATATATTTTGTCTTCCTTATAATTTCAAGTTTCATAAAATATATATATATAAATTCTAGTATATGTATAAATGAATAAACTTTAAAGTTGCTCATCTCTCATCATAAAGTTTTAAATTTACATATATATTCTAAGAATGGAAAACAAGACATAAACTTATGTCATTAAATTAAAGACATTTTCTACTTAAGCCAGCTCTAATATATATCATATAAGTTGTAGGAGTTGGATTGGATCGAGTATTGATGGATAGTGTAATAGATAAGGAAGTTATATTGAAATTTATCTAAGTAAAAAGGTGTAATTATGGTTTCCTATAACCCTACACGACATGTATGACTTGTATATATACTCTTATTTTATCAAAGTCGTATTAATGACCCCTTTAGGTGCATATTGGCGTCTTTCCTATTGTTATGGTGCTTTCTCAGGGTTCCTCAGAAATTTGTCTAGCCTCTCTTGTTTTTCCATCTTATTAAGCTTTTTAGCTACATGCATGCAATCCTCCATGTTATGATCTTTGCTTTTATGGAACTCACAGCATGTTCCATTATGGCGACGTCTAAATGACTTCAGCTTCGATCGATATTAAAAGTGTTGTTTGTTCTTCTCTACTCAGTAGAGGATTTATTTTATTGGGTGCAGTCAAGGGTGCAAAGATTCTGTCATCTTGCTCTTGTGACCTTCGACGATCTCTGCATCCATCATTTCTAGATTCTTTTAGAGCGTTCACTGGCCCAATTTTTCCTTGAGCAAGGGATTCAGGTGGTGGCCATCCTATTTGATAAAATCTTTGGACCAACGCATTAGGCATGGGAAGGTCTTGGGCCGTTTAGTAGTTAGCTTTTTTTGAAAGATCTTTTGCGATTGGAAGTTATAGCTTCCATAGCTCCGCCTATGTTTAACTCACGAATTCATATCGCAAGCTTCTGAAATTTTTCTGCCCACATCCACAAAGAGTTTCATCAGGCTCCTACACTTGGGAACATTCATAGACTCTTGGAGTAGGTTATAGATAATATTTTTCGTGATTCCATCCATGAACCTCCGTTATTCATGGTCCAAAGAGCCCAAACAAGCTTTTATTTGCTGGTCTAATGCTAGGGTGATCCATATTGGCTCTATGAGGTTGTTGCTTGCATCCACCAGACCTCGATTCCGCGAGTTGGCAGAGTTGAAAAAGAATGAATGTCAGAGGTTGGATGAATTACGAAGCATTTCATTTGAGTCATGGCATAAATATATTCGATCCACGCCCACTGCAACAAATGATGTGACGAATACTGAGTTGACCTTGTTAGATCCACGGATTGCCTCAGATAACACGGAAAAGTGGTCAAAAAGGGGCCAGGAACCCATAACACTACTCTGATGTCTAATTCGGTAAAGTGAATAATGTTGAGGAGTATGTAAACTTAGGTGAGCAAGTGGAATGTATAGAATATATTTTGAGTACTATATACATTGTATTTATAGGAGATCTAGGATGTGTGTCCTAAATATGAGAAGAAGACCACGTAGCAGTCTCTTAATGGGATGTGGGTCAGTCTCTTTATAGGAGATTTAGGTTGTGTAGCTTAAACGTTTAGGTTAATAACGGCTCTATCGATGTCACCTATAATTCTGCTAATCCTAGCATGGGATATAGGTCAGGATATGGGTGACCTTTAAGACCCCATTTGACTAGGCTATGTGGCTCTGACGGTTACTCTTGTGGATTAGGCTATTCTATAGATCCGCATGTATTTGTGATAGTAGTGTGATATCACGTGTAATTGTTCGTAGTTGCTTCAATAAAATATTTCCCATGTCCCATGGATGTAGGCATAATTAGCCGAACCACAGATATATTGTATTTTGAGTTAATCTATAATTTTATTTCTGCAATATACCATCCAATCTCAATTTCGAACACATATGAATTTTGTTTGTGATTTTTTCAAAATTAAACAAAAATATAATTAGATAACTCAATTGTGAAAGAACAAAATCTGATTAGTAAAATAAAAGAAAGATATGGTGGGAGTTATTGCGACAATTTAGCAGAAGCAATTAACTAATTGCATTGTAGGAATGATATTAACTAAAAGAAATGAAGTATTTTTGAATTCAACTGATTTGAATTTATTACAAAACTGAATTTCAAAGCCTATTTATAGAAATATAATTAGCGAATAAAATCAGATTATTCTCCTTTTGATGACGCCAACGCCCCGCATCTGGCGCCTTAGGAGTTTACCTTTCCTGCGTTTTTGCTTTATAAATTCTAGGGTAAATAATTTATTAGTCCCCTAGTTTTTACCTAACACACTGTTTAGTCCCCCTATTATAAAAAAACACATTATAAAATCCTTAACTTTTGCCAATATTAACCCTTTGGTCATTTTGTCTAGTTTTTTTGGACTTATAATCGTTATATTTTGGCATAAACAGATATATATAAAATAACAGAGTAACATGGTCAACTTGTATTGTACCGTGGTTGTCCTAAAAGCTAAGATATGTTCGGTTAAAAATCTAAACAAATAGATAAAATGACCACAAGGTTAATATTGGCAAAAGATATGGACCTTAAAATGTGTTTTTCAAAATAGGGGGACTAAACAGTGTGTTAGGTAAAAACTAGGGGACTAATAAATTATTTACCCTAAATTCTAAGTGCAATAGGTAAAGTTTATTAATTTTAGTGAATTACTGTACCTAGCCACTTATTCCTACCTCTAGCCTCGGGAATAGACCGAACTACCCTTTGCCCAAAAATTGAAAAAACACAAAACCTCTCAAAAACCCTATACACTCTTTGATCAAATCTGGACTAGTTTTTGAACCAAAACATGGATCGTGACAGAGGCCGTAAAGGGATAGCGAAAATGGTAAGATTTACGGTTTTTTTATTTACGCTTCGTTTTCGAATATGTGGGTGATTTTAAAAAAACGCCGGAATCGCAGTCGGGCGAACGAACATCACGCCCGACCGGTGGTTCCGGCGTATGAACATCACGCCCGACCACTGGTGCAGACGTGATAGCCAAACGCCCGAACCATTGGTCGGGCGTGATGTTCATACGCCCGATGGGTTTTTATTTATTTTTAAAAAAACAAATTATAATTATATTTAAATTAAATTGTTAAATGTTTAGTATAATTTAATTATAATTTATATGTGAAATTTTGTTATTAATTTGATTATAATTTATATGTTAAATTTTTAAATTAATGTAGTGTAATTTTTGTAGACGGAGCGGCCTACTATCGGGGGAAAACACATCCCGTCATCTGCTCGTCGTCTAGATATGGACGACGAGGAGGATACACCACGGCATACGAGACTGTGTGGTATTGATATATCTGGTCGTAGTCGGAAAGGAGCTACGATGGAGCAGGTGCGGAGGGGTCCGATTGTGGATCAGCCCGATATTCGTGGATCACAGGGGGCGACGGATTTTGATGACCGAGAACCTGATAGCGATTCTGTGGAGGACTACTTGGAGGTGGTAGCCCAGGTACGATCCCACTGCATTTGATGCTGCTTACATGGACTGGTACATGCGATATTCGCATCCTCATCTCCTTCATGCACCACAGGATGGATCGGTCCAGTATGCTCGCGCCAACAACGAATTTGTAAGTTTATTATTATTTAATTTTAGTTTACATGTGCTTATTTTTTAATTTTTTTTTTTTTTGCAGTGGCTTAGCTAGTTGTGGCATATCACCCAACGAGTGGCTACCCACCGATCTAACGAGGATGCTCCACTCATTAGGAGGGAGATGGATGAGTTTATGGACGCGTGGCGTCGGGCGAACTAAATGTCGTAATTATATGTACTCTTTTATTACATTTTAACACTTTTGATATTATATGTACTCTTTTATGTTTATTAATTTATTTTAATGTTTATGTTGTTATATTTTATTTGTTAAAGGGTAATCCGAGTTAAAATTCTGTAATTTTTATTTCTAAAAGGTTAATTCGAGTTAATCACAATCATCAACAACCAATTTTTTCGGGGAAGTGTTCACGCGGGCGTGAGGTAATCACGCCTCACCACAGGGTGAGGCGTGAGGCTATCACGACTCACCGTAGGTGCGGACGTGATAGCCTCACGTCTCACCTTGTGGTGAGGCGTGATTACCTCACACCCGCGTGCCGGGAGAGGAAATTTCCCCCATTTCCCACCTCAAATCCTCAAAGGGTATTTTCGTCCTTTCACATAGCTAAAGGTGGAAAATTGAGACTATGTTTAACAACACCCTAATTTTATTACGGTAACAAACTAAAAAGAGTAATAAACAAATTAAGGTACCAACATTAAAAAAAAAGTAACAAATAAATTACAAAGTAACAAACAAATCACCATCACTATTGTTTAGAGCAGATATGAAATTTATTTATTTTTGAAAGACCCAAATATTATATTTTCTTTCTTTGAGACCATCCATTGAAATGTACATCAATTCAATTTGTTTTTATTTAATTATTTTGATGGAAGTCTGGCCTACAAAATGTTGATTGTTTTTCTTCTTTTGTCTCTTTAACTTTTTACATTTTATTTTTTTTTAATTTATAAATGATATTTCTGGACAAGAATGAACTTTTATCAGATATGGAATATTTCCCACCAGAAGATTCGATGTAAACCAATATATTTGGTTTTCTTCTCGGTTTATTGGCTTGGCCTGCGGCTATATATATAAGATGTGAATCAATAAACAACACATATATCTAGATAGAAACCAGAAATAGAAATATGAGCAGACGAAATATTCTAGTGATAGCTTATCCAGCACAAGGGCATGTTCTTCCTATGATGGAGCTATCTCAATGCTTGGTTAAACATGGTTTCAAAATCACATTTGTCAACACTGAATATAATCATGAGAGGGTCTTAAATTCTTTGATAGAGAAGGATTCTATTGGGGAGTATATTAATCTGGTTTCAGTTCCAGATGGACTGGAATGTATGGAAGATAGAGATAATCTTGGGAAATTAACAAAATCACTTTTCAGTTTCGTTCCGGGAAAGCTGGAGGAGCTTATTGGGAAGATGAATGCATCAGAAGATGAAAAGATTAGCTGTGTAATTGCAGATGAGAATAATGGATGGGCTTTTGAAGTAGCAAACAAGTTGAATATAAGGTGCGCTGCTTTCTGGCCTGCAGCAGCTGCCTTGCTTGCCCTCACATTTGAGGTCCAAAAGTTAATTGATGATGGAATCATTGACAACAACGGTATAATACCTCCTTCATCTATGTTCCATTTTATACATATATATTTATTGAATTAAGATCTATTAAGTGAGTGGAGGTGGTGGCCCTGAGTCCTCCATCCCTATTCTACATTTACTTATATTTTAAAAGCATTTTCTGTAGTGAACTTCCAAAAATTATACATGCAATACAATTAGTTATAAGGAATATATCAATCATAATTAATAGAGTAAATTCAAAAAAAAAAAAAAACTGGGTACTTCCAGGTTTTGTAACACTGGTATTTGTAAATTTTTTTATCAAAACTGGAGGTTTTCGTTTATGACAAAGAAATGACTAGAGATTTTTCCTTTGCTAAAAACAAGAACATCAAAATTAAAATGAGTTAACTTTAATTTTTCAACTTTTTAATTTTGATGTAGGTGTTTTTTCATATGGAGAGATAATATTTAGAGAGAATTGCCATGATTTTGAAAAATAAAAATTTTGGTTCCATAGTAAATGTGATACTAAATAATTTTAATTCTTGGAATTTTTCATTTGGAGGTCCCTAATGGTCATTTTCATAGTGTCAAACTACACAATCCTCGTTTTTAGCAAAACCAAAACTTCAATCCTTCTATGTATAAAAAAAATTTAGAGTTACGAGTTTGAAAAAAATATAAAAGCACTGTGTTTTTTTAGATTTTACCCTAATTATTAAGTAATTAATATATCAATTTATCAAGTATAAAAATAATTAACAATTATCTAAATATTAACAATAAACATCTAATATATATTTTAAAAACCTGTGTGGAGAATTTCCACAGAGAAATGGTAGATGGGGATCCCCATGGGATGAGGATAAAGGTCTCTGCCTCTACTCCATCCCCACTTCTCGGGAATTTTTCTCCTCCATCAAATAAATGAAGATTTCTGGTCCCTCTTGGGTGAATCCCTTTTGGAGATGGATAATCCGGCTCCATTTGCAACTCTAGATCTCACCGCTTTAAATTAAACATGCCTACGTATATATACCTTAGTAATATAACTTAGTGACTCATTTTTCATTTTGGATGTGAGATTCAGTTGATTTCTACTCATTGTCATTTTTTAGGTTGCTACTTAGTTGGAGTTTTCACCCCTTAAAGAACCATAATTCTGTACATTAAGAATTGAATTATGAGGCAACTAACTTGGATTCTTCTCCAGTTAAGTAAAACCTCAATTAGCACATTAAAAGTAGTATTTTGAAATCTTATATTGTAATTTAGTATTAATTAAAGTAGTCACAGATGATGACAAAACAATTTAGTTCATATAATAATTAATTGTATTTCTCACATTGTTTTTTTCATTCGTTTATAAGGAACTCCATTAAAGCACCAGAAGATTCAATTGGCTCCAGCAATGCCTGCCATGAATTCCGAGCATTTTGTATGGGCATGTATTGGTGATGAGATCACTAACAGAATCATATTTGATCTTGTTAAATACAACAACAAGGCAGTAAAATTAGTAGACTGGATAATTTGCAACTCAGCATATGATCTTGAGCCAGGAGCATTCACATTCGTCCCAAAGATTCTACCAATAGGACCACTTCTAGCTAACACTCGACAAGGAAATTCAAGAGGATCCTTCTGGCAAGAAGACACAAACTGCTTGAAATGGCTAGATCAACAACCACCAAATTCAGTGATATATGTTGCATTTGGCAGTTTCACAATTTTTGACAAGACTCAATTCCAAGAACTAGCACTGGGGCTTGAACTCACCGGTAAGCCATTCCTGTGGGTTGTAAGGCCTGGTACTACTAATGAGAAAAATGTGTATCCTCAAGGATTTGAAGAGAGAGTAGCCAACCGAGGAAAAATTGTGGAATGGGCGCCTCAGCAGAAGGTCCTGAGCCACCCTTCTCTAGGATGCTTTTTGAGCCATTGTGGTTGGAACTCTACCATGGAAGGTGTAGCTAACGGTGTTCCATTCTTGTGTTGGCCATACTTTGCTGATCAGTTTCTTAATGAGACTTACATTTGTGATGTGTGGAAGGTGGGCTTGAATTTTAGCCGTGATGACTTTGGGATCATTAGGCGAGAAGAAATTAAAGATAAGGTGGAGAAGGTTTTGAGTGATGAAATGATTAGAAAAAGGGTTGAAGAACTTGAAGAGATAGCAATGATTAGTGTTGGAGAATATGGTCATTCCAATAAGATTTTCAGTAAGTTTGTTGAATGGCTGAATGATTGAATATTTTAAGTTGGATCTCTTTTGTGTTTATTATTGTATCAATGTGATTACAACACAACAAAATAATGTAATCCGTTGAGAAAATACTGCCATTTAACAAAAGATTTGTTTGAATTTTCTTTATACATGGTTTTGTCTTCCTTAACAATAATTTCAAGTTTTACCAAAAATCTATATAAATTCTGGCGGATCCAGGATTTGAGGGAGCGGGGGAGGGGGGGCAAAACTCTACATAAAATTGTTTTAGACTAATGTTTGTAGCCAAGAGCAAAAATACCCTTAACGTTTTGGGTCAGGAGCAATTTTATCCCTAACGTTTGTAGCCAAGAGCAATTTTACCCGTAACGTTGATAAATTTGATCAATTTCAGACACTATTATAACATATAGTCATTTTTTTCTTTATTTTGCATCAATTGCATATCAATTTGTTCTAAGAAAAAGATATAATCTTTTTTGTAATTTAATAATAAAATTGGAGATTAGTATTTATAAATTCGGTGAATTTTTTGAATTTTTTGTCTAATTCGTACAAAAGACAGTATATTTTTAATATTTTTTTCTTATTCTTTTCACATCCTAACATATGTTTGTGATTTGTTACTGATAAAATAACGCATGTGTGAAGTGTAGATGACAAGATACATGACCGAGAAGACAGTTTGATGAATTATTTCTCAAATTGACCCCAATTTATAAACGTTGCGGGTAAAACTGCTTTTAACTTCCAACATTAGGGATAAAATTGCACCATTTTAGACGTTAGGGGTAAAATTGCTCCTGACCTAAAATATTAGGGGTATTTTTGCACTTTAACCATTCTGTTGGACTTAAATTTTTTTTTTTTTTGTAGGGATGAAGGGGGGGGGATGCCCCCTTTGAATAAATAAATAAATTATAGTAATAAGTTCCATGTTATTTATGCAACTTTAAAGTTCTCATCTTTCATCTAAAGTTTAAAATTTACATATATATTGTAAGAATCGAAAACAAGACGCCAGCTTAAGTCATTAATGACGTTTTCTACTCAAGCCAGCTCTAATATATATCATATAAGTTTTAGGAGTTGGAATGGATCGAGTATTGATGGATAGTGTAATATATAAGGAAGTTATATTGAAATTTATCTAACTAAAAAGTTGTAGCTATAAGCAATTTGTAATTATGGTTTCCTATAACCGTACACAACATGTATGACTTGCATATATACTGTCTTTTTTTTTATCAAAGTTGTATTAATAACCCCTCTAGGTACATATTGGCATCTTTCCTATTACGCTGGTGCTTTTTCAGGGTTCTTTAGAAATTTGTCTAGCCTCCCTCGTGTTTCCATCTTACTAAACTCTTTAGCTATATGCATGCAATCCTCTGTGTTATAACCTTCACTTTTGTGGAATCCATATCATGTTCCATTATGGCGATGTCTAGAAGACTTCAGCTTCGGTGGATATTAAATATATTGTTTGTTCTTCTCTACCCAATAGAGGATTTATATTTTGGGTGCATTCAAGGGTGCAAAGTTTCAGTCAGCTTGCTCTTGTGACATTCCACCATCTCTACCTCCATCGTTTCTAGATTCTTTTAAAGCATTCACTAGAGTAAGGGATTCAAGCGATGCTCATCCTATTTGATAAAATCTCTGGCTCGTCGCATTAAGCATGAGAAGGTATTTGGCCATGTAGTAGTTAGATTTTTTTGAAATATCTTTTCTTCAGCAATTCGAAGCCATAGCTTCCATAGCTTCACATATGTTTAACTCATGAATCCATATCGCAGTCTTCTGAAATTTCTCTGCCCATATCCATAAAGAGTGTCATCAGGCTCTTGCACTTGGGAACATTCATAGAATCTTAAATAGAGCCTAGGATGTAGATAATAATTTTCATGATTCCATCCACGAACCTCCGTTGTTCGTGGTCCAAGGAGCCCAATCAAGCTTTTATCTGATGGTCTAATGCTAGGGTGATCCATATTGGCTTTATGAGGTTGTTACTGGAATCCACCAGACCTCGATTCCACGAGTTGGCGGAGTTGAAGATGAATGAATGTCAAACGTTGGATGGGTTACGAAGCAGTTCATCTGAGTCATGGCATAAATATATTCGATCCACGCCCATTGCACCAAATGATGTGAGGAATACTGAATGGAGCTTATTGGATCCACGGATTGCCTTAGATAACATAGAAAAGTGCTCAAATTGGGGCTAGGAACCAGTGACCCTGCTCTAATTCCTAAGCTAGTGAAGCGAATAATACTGAGGAGTATGTAAACTTAGGTGACCAAATGGAATGTATAGAATATATTTTCAGTACTATATACATTGTATTTATGTGAGATCTATGATGTGTGTCCTAAATGTGAGCAGAGGGCCATATGACAGTCTCTTAATGGGATGTCGGTCGGTCTTTTTATAGGAGATTTAAGTTGTGTGCCCTAAACTCCTAGGTTAATAACGGCTCTATTAAGGGCACCTATAATTCCGATAATCCTGGCATGGGATATATGCCAGGATATGCATGAGACCTTTAATATCCCTTTTAATTGGGCTATGTGGCTTGGCTCTGACGGTTGCTCTTATGGATGAGGCTATTCCATGGCTCCACATGTATTTATGATAGTAGTGTTATATAACTTGTAATTGTTCTTGGTTGCTTCAGTAAAATATTTCTCATGTCGCATGGATGTAGGCATAATTAGTCGAACTACGTACATATTGTATTTTGAGTTAGTTTATAATTTTCTTTTCACATATTAAACTTGTTTTTATCAATATACGATCCAGTATCAATTTCTAACAACAACACATGTAAATTTTGTTTGTAATTTTCCCAAAATTAAACAAAAATACAATTAGATAACTCAATGGTGAAAGAATAAAATCTGATTAGCAAAATAAAAGAAAGATATAGTGGGAGTTATTGCGAAAATTTAACATAATCAGTTAACTAATCATAAGAGCATTTTGCAGGAATGATATTGTTAGAGAAAGAAAGGAAATATTTTTGAATTCAACTGATTTGAATTTATTACAAAACTGAATTTCAAAACATATTTGTAGAAATACAATCAGGGAATAAAATCGGTGCGGAATACATGTAATTCCATTATTCAAAACAAGACATATATGACATATAAGAGTATGTTTAGTGTTAGCAACCACTTTTGTTATTTTTTTTATACCATCTAGGCACAAATAACACCAAAAAAAAATAACACACTCCTAAAAGCTTGTGTTTCTTAAAAAATTTGTGGGTTCAAAAGGAAATAAAAGGGAGTTGGGAGCGACCGAAAAAAGTAGATTCTTCTCCTTTTGAATGGCGCCGGATGTAATGGAGTTCACATTCCCTATGTTTTTTCTTATAATTTTTTTCTTATAAATTTTAAGTGCAATTGAGGAATGAGACACAAAAGTAAAAATATAATAATAAACGCTCTTATTAATCATAGTAACATTACAATGTATTTATACTAATAATTACAGTGTCCAATTACTATTCTACCCATGATATGTATATACATTAATACCCCCTCCTCAAACTGGAGGTTGCGATGAAACAAGACCCAGCTTGGGAAGAAAACAATGAAGAACCGCCGCGGATAAGGGTTTGGTAATAAGAAGATCTGTGAGTTGAAGTTTAGTAGAAATATGAGGTGTTGATAAAAAAAACCCGAAAATGATATGTGTTGGTCCTTTGTGATATGAGAATAAGTGCCTAAGGGGGGGAGGGGTTAAAGGAACTATTTAAAATTTTGCTCTTTTAGGCTGACTTATTTCAGCTATAGATTAAAGTCTTCAACTTGATTCTTTAGCACAATGATATTGGGTATAGTCAGAGGCAGCTTTAGTTGATCAACAACTAAAGTTGTTTCTAACGTTGAGTCAGGAAATAGCACTTAGGAGTCTATTCCTGAACTCAGCATCAAATCACACAACTCAGTATTCGTTCAGTTAAGCGTTTATTAGACAGAATAAAAATCAAGCAGATAAAGGAGATAAGGGATAGGAAATGTTACTCAACAGCTTTATCCTAGTTCGGCCTCCTGCCTACATCCAGTCCCCGGAATCCTTTGTTGAAACACCTTTCCACATGATTTTGATTTGACAAAATTATTTAAGTTAATCCATGATTAAAGGACAATTAAATTTAAGTGCTTTGATTTAATTGTACTAATATGTTTGTTCAATGTTGAGTATAAATATAAATGGAAATAGAAATAAAAAGTAAGACAGGACAAAGACAGCATGAGAAAACAGGACAAGCTGAGTGGAGTGTAACTCAGCGTGATAGAAGAAGAGTCATCTTCAGAACAAAAGCTTGAAGATCAAGCCAATCCACAAAGCTGAGTGGAACGCAACTCGGTATCAAAAGTAGAGGAGTCTTCTTGAGAACTATGTCTTGCAAAACGAAACTGACCATGGAAGCTGAGTAAAAGAGAACTCAGTATCTGAATTAGCAACAATCGAAGACAACGGCTATCAAAGTCAAGCTGAGTGATCTTCAGGACAGCGCGAATGATCCGTTTGCTAAAAGACAAGATCCGACAACTGTCTGCACCAATAATAGAAACCTTGGAATTACACAAAAGCCAATTTCGAGATGCATGGGTCAACTGTTCTTTTGCTAAAAGACAAACTGGCACAAGAAGACGAAACCTGCGAGAAGAAGACAAACCTAACGCCTGTGGAATTCAGACGACAGGATTGGCCTACAATCTGAAGCTGACCAGAGCCTTGTCGCAAAAAGAAGCCGTTTGGATTCAACGGACAAATCCAGAATTCAAATGAACAAGTCTTCATAATACAACTATATAAAGGACAGGTATACTTCTTGGATCCTTTGCAGATTGCTGAAATACAAGAGAACAAAAAGCATACATACAAAGCACACCAAAACAAGAAAAAGATCTTACACCAAACTTCCTTATCTGTGTAAATGCTAGAGTGATTTTTGTAATCATCTAAAGTGTTCTTTGTCTGAAAAGGAACAATTTTGTATCAATTGTAGAATTGAGAGAGTTGTGCTGAGTACTCGGTTTTAGCTACTCAGTGGTAAAGAAATCTAGGTGTTCGGTTATAGCACTTAGTAGGAGTTGAGTAGACGAATAGAGGAAGGTACTATTGCATATTCAACTGCCTTGTAAACGGTTTGTGCTCTACCTTTAAAGAGCTCAGTATTGGATTTAAAAAACCCGGAGGGATTCTGGGGACTGGACGTAGGCGGAGAGGCCGAACCAGGATAAGTCGTGGTGAGTAATCTCTAACTCTCTCTCTCAATATATATATGTATGTGTTGCTTGCTATATTTACTCAGTTCTAGTCAGTACCTGACTAAAGCCGTCTTACGCCTCACTCGGCCGCGCTGACCAAAGCTGAGTTATGAAACTCAAAGAATTCAATTAAGTCAGCGTAATAAATAAAAAAAGTTATATTAGTTCATAACCCCCCTTGGAACTAATCACACGGGACCAACATCCTTCTGAGCTTTAATCCACTACTGATCTCTTTTGGGTGGAGCACGAACCCCTTACAATAGTCAACGAGTATTATAGAGTACCGTCCTCTATATCATATACTCAAGACTATCTACCCTTTAGTGCTAAATACCGAGCAACTCAGAGTCTCCTAACAATTTGATAATTGATAAGGTTTTTGTTCTATAACAAAGAACACTTTGTAAGATCTAATCTAATCGTTTACACAAAAATGAGAGTTGGTGTAAGATTGCTTTGCTTTGCTTTTGCACAGAACTTCAAGAGAGAATTTGGTCAGGGTTTCGACTTGTTAAAGAACTGCATCGATTGAAGCAAATGAGATGCCTATTTATAGTGACACTTGATGTAACGCCCGAAAAAAAAATTATTATTATCATACATGTAAATTAGGTTTCTA
Source organism: Euphorbia lathyris (assembly GCF_963576675.1). NCBI lineage: Eukaryota > Viridiplantae > Streptophyta > Magnoliopsida > Malpighiales > Euphorbiaceae > Euphorbia > Euphorbia lathyris. Next base: position 98,756,781 of record NC_088910.1, read on the forward strand.
AAATAATTAATTATTAAGGTTTATTAAATTTAATAAAATCAAATTTTTATATTATAATTTATATTTGAAAAAAAATCTCTATATTAAATAATTGTAGTAATTTCGTATTTTTTAAGGATAGTAAATTAGTATTAAAATCTTGCTAATGCTGTTATATTAAAAAAAATATTAAAATTGATTTATAGATAAAGATCTTCCTAACGACAAGGTAAGTGTATTTACATTAATTAATGTGTTGAATAAATGTATTATATCTTTATCATTATCATTTTTTAAAACAAAACAATAATCGTTTGTTTTAAATCAATTTTAATTAGGGTAAACTTCTTATCCCTACCTATATATATGGAACTTATTTCTTTTGGGACGGATGCCGCAAACCACCATATTGATATTCTGGAAAAAAAATTCTTTTTATTGTTTTAGATAGAAAATGATGTATCAATGGAAGATAGATCATCATCACTTGCTAATACAGTGATGTCTTTCGGAATAGAGGTAAGTGGTTAATTATATGCATAATAATATTTGTTTATAGGTCCATTGTATCTGATTGCTAAACTTATAATTATCATATTTGGTTGTTGATTGATGTGTTAAGTTCGTGAATATGAAACGGTTGATGACGTCTGTGCCTTTTTGTTGTCGATGATATTATTGATGATAGCTGTTGTGACTTGCTTAATGAATGTGGCTAGAGACATATAATAATAGTGTGGTATATATAATGAATGTGGCTAGAGACATATGTTGAAACACATTTCCACAAGATTTTGATTTGACAAAATCATTTAAGTTTAATCCATGATTAAGAGACAACTAAAGTTAAGTGCTTTGATTTAATTGTACTAATCAGTTTGTTCAATGATTGAGTTTAAATATATATATATATATATATATATCAAAAAGAAAGACAGGATAAAAGACAGCATGATACTGCACAAGCTGAAGTAAAACACAACTCAGCATCATAGAAGGAAAATAATCTTCTAGAGAAACGTACGAAGATAAAGCTGAGTGAAGATTGGAACTCAGCTTCAAAGAAGAGAACTCTGCTTCAGAACAAAGTCTTGTAGAACGAAGCTGACCTAGGAAGCTGAGTGAAAGAAGACTCATCATGAACTTTGGCAAGCAAACAATGACAGTTTCTATCAGAGTAAAGCTGAGTGATCAACAAGATAGCATGAATGATCCGTTAGCTAAAAGACAAATTCGACAACTGTCTGAACCAATAATCGTATCTTTGAATTACGCAAAAGCCAAATTCCAAGATGCATGGGTCAACTGTTTATTGCTAAAAGACAACTGCCGCAAGAAAACAAAGTCTGCAGGAAAAAAGACAAATTTGACGTCTGAAGAAATCAGAAGACATGATTGGTCTGCACATCTGATGCTGACCAGAAGTTTGTCCCCCCAAAAGAGTCGTTTTAGACTCAACGGACAAATCAAATTCAAATGATTTGTTCCTCACATTTCAACTATAAAAGGGACAATGATATCATTTGGAAGATTGCCGATTTACAGAAAATTACAAGTGAGAAAGATACAAATTCAAAGCACTCAAAACAAAAGAGAAAGCTTACACCAAATCTTCCATTCTCTATGTAAATGCTAGATTGATTGTTTGTAATCATCTAAAGTGTTCCTTGTTTTAAAAGGAACAAGTGTGTGATCAATTGTAATATTGAGAGCGTGCGTACTGAGTACTTGGTATTTAGTACTTAGTAGTAGAGAAATCTAGGTGCTGGGTTGTAGCACTTAGTAGGAGTTGAGTAGACAAATAGAGGAAGGTACTCTTGCATATTCAACTACCTATAATCGGTTTGTGCTCTACCCTTAAAGAGCTCAGTATTGGATTCTAAAAGCCCAGAGGACTCTGGGGACTGGACGTAGGCAGAGAGGCCGAACCAGGATAAGTGATACTGAGTAATTTCTAACTCTCACAAATATATATATATATGTGTTTGTGTTGATTGTTATATTTACTCAGCATATAAACTGTTAGAAGCTGACACTGAGTAAATTGGAGTGCTGAGTTGGAAACTGACCACACAAGTGTCAATTCCCAACTCTCAAGTAAAACAGTATTAGTCAACATCTGACTAAAGCTGTCTTACGCTAAGTTCGGCCAAGCTGACCAAAGCTGAGTTAATCAACTCATCAAAATAATTAAGTCAGCAAGATTATTTAGCGAAAAAGTTATATTAATTCCTAACCCCCCCCCCCCCCCCCTTTGGAACTAATCACACGGGACCAACAACATATAATAATAGTGTGGTATTAAATGCTATGAAATAATTATTATTGAGAAAAACGAATGTAAGATGTGTTTGGTAAAGAAAGAAAAAGAGGATAATTAATAGCTTGTCATGACGAAGATATATTCAATGGTTAATGGATGGTATATATGGTTGAGTGGATATATGATTTGCTAGGCACTTGTCTTTGAGGCTAGTGTCGGAGTATCTCGAGATACCAGAGATATTCTGTGCTGCTTTTGCTACGCACCGGAGTGGTGCGGGGATACCTGACGTGGAATGGTATCCTGTGCTGTTGATATATAATATAAGAGATTGTGATAGTTTGAATTGACCAGTGAACCATTGGGTATCACTACAAGAAATATGACATTTTATGACGCACAATATTTGTCATGAAAACATGTTTTTTCGTCACAATAGACAATTGGTGATAAATATTTGTTGTCACGTCGATCGTCATGGTAGGAGCGTGATATTTTGTATATATGACAAATTTTCATTGTGTCATAACAGATTTACTTTTATATGACGATCAAAACATGCGTCATTGTATGATTTTGTTTTAGTGACACTTATTTTGGCACTAATGTTGTGAATATTTTGTCACTTCAAACCGTATTTTTGTCATAATAGTGAATATTTTCGTGACATCTTTCATATTTCGTCATCTAAATATGTATTTAAGGTGACGAATTTCGATAAATGATTGAAATTATAGAATTTTAGTGACATTGAGATTTACTTAATTATTGTCACTTAAGATATAATGTCGTCATGAATGAAAATATTTAAATGACGCAATTCATTTTTCGTCATAAAAATGGTATTTACAGTGATAAAAAGCTATATAAAATGGAAACTGTAGAATTTGAATGACATTATACTTTTGTCACATTAACATTTAATATGTCACTAAAGAGTATTAATTAATGACAAACATATTGTCATTAAAGGTACATGTTTACTGACGATAAAGATCATCATGAATGATTATAATACAATAACAAGTTAGTTATTGTCATTTAATTAATATATACAGTGACGTTACAATATGTCATTAAAAACTATTTTGGTGACAAAATGGATCGTCTCTATAAAATATATTTTATGACAATAGTAACTGTTATGAAAAAATATATTTTATATGACAAATTCAGTGTTGTCTTTTAATTATTATAAATTCTGACACATGAATTTGTCACTAAAAATGAAATATTGATAATTTATAATATTGATTAGTGTCCGGTAGAGCTCTAAATATATATTATGATGAGGACGTTACGACTATGGATGTGATCTTCCTAAATACTCTATCTCTACTAGACGCTACTACTTAGGGGCAAGTGTACCCTGTCGTATCAAGTAATAATCCGGTTAAGACCGGGTATTGAATCCACGGGATTTATAACCACAAGTATTAAACGACTCGGTTTTAAATGTTATCTAAGCGGTGAATACTTTGGGTTGATTTGGGAAACAACTACAAACTACTCCTATCTATGGGTGAGACAGATTTATATAACGAAAACTCTACGAAGTGATGTGGATGGTGATAAGTTATAAGTATGATAGACAATGACTCTAGTTATATACGGTTAATGATTTACTCTTGTAATGACGACTACGTGTAGTGTGACCGACCCGTGAAGTACTTAGACTACGTGGTTCCTAGTCAAGGCGTGTCTAAAGCTGGGGATTAGAACAAGGGCCCGTAAGTTCCGTGGCTTGTCAATTCCTACAGTTTCTGGTGCGTTACTTCCGGTAAGGCAACACCTATATGAATCCCTAAAGATGGCCCGAATGGCGTCGGAAATCGCGTTCCCCTACACAATAATCAATTACGAATATCAAAACAAATAGCAAACATCAACACGTATAGAGAAATAGAGATTGTAAATCATAAATTATAAATATGGAAAACATAAATGCGGAATACAACCAAGCCTAGTACATAGGAAGAGTACAAGCTAATTAGCAAGTGAAAAGGGAAGAATCATCCCTCGGAACTAGCTAACCGGACTCAAGGCAGTCTCTTAGGTCTTGGAGGTGGAACTCTCGAGCTTGGTGAACGAGGATGGAACAGAACTTTCACGGAGTAACGAAATACACGAACAAGCTCTCAAGCTGATAGAGTTTTGCTATGTAAAATCTGAATATCTAAATGAGTGTTAATCACTCTTATTTATACACATCAATCTAGGGGTAGAATTGTAAATTTACAAGATACAAGCATGGAGACACATTATTTCTGCAGTTGCACCATGACACGCCACGTGTAGGGTTGAGAACGCCCCGCGTATTGGCCCATTCCGTCAATAATCTCCTGCATGTGGACCAAATTCAGATCTTGTTGTCTCAACCACGCCCCGCGTAGACTAGGATACGCCCCGTGTGGTTGAGATCCTGAGATTTAATAGCTCGAATTATGTCTTTTACGCCACGCGTAGCCTGGAGAACGCCCCGCGTATGTAAGTCCATGGATCTTTAGATTGAAGAATTTCCATATACACCTCGCCTGTAAGGTAGGACGCCCCGCGTAGGACCTGTTGACTTAGAAGACCGTGCAGTCTGACATTCATGATTGAGATTATCATTGCTTCTACGCCCCGCGTGGTGGTTCATACGCCCCGTGTATCAGTGGGTAAGTCCCACGTGGTGCCTGTGGACTGAGCAATCATTCTGACTAGGTGTCACACGCCCGGCGTGGAGGTTGATACGCCCCGCGTATGTCGGTGAGATTTTGCTCCTTACTCGTACCTGAAATACAATTCTCGAGAGCCGAGTTAGCTTGACGTTTTATTTTCTAAATTTACTCAAAAATAAAGACAATTAACTGAAAGTGCGGATTTTATTTTTATTTCGTTATTTTATTAAAAACTTCTTATTTTTGTAATTAAACTTATTTATTTAGTCCAAAATCAAACCGTAAACCACGCTAAAAGATAGAGACGAAACACCCCTATCAAATATCACATGAATTGTCTATTGTGGCGAAGTTTTATCATAATTTATTGTTATAATATCTAGTGACAATATATTTATCGTCATATATTAGTATGTCATTTAAATGTTTTATGTTTTGATAATTATCAAGTTACAGTAACACTCACAATTTCATTTCGACGAACAGTAAATGGCTTTCTACTCGAAACATGTGGAGCCTTGACCTTTTTCCGATTTTCACTATTCTTAATACTAGCATTCTATAAGATAATTGAGAAATTTCATAAGATATGAATAAATTAATAATTAGCAACAAACAAGAAAATACAAGTCAATTAAATGCGATATAAATTAATTAAATGCACTATAATTAAATGCATTTTGTAAGGTACTACTAACTAAATTAATGAATGTTTTTTTAAAGTAATTACTTAAATTACATCAATTAATACATTTCAATTATGATAAATTGATAGTATCCCAACATTATCATAAATTCATTTTTGAAATTTGTTGTGGTAATGTCTCAGGGTGGTCCTCATAACCACACAATTGGTGGACTAGCAATATGCTTAAAGCATTCACAATCTCCTGGATTCATAACCTATTAGAAGAAGCAGGTGACATATAAAATTTTGGTTAAGCTTGGCCTGACTCATGTCTTAATTCATCTTATCTAATTTGCTTAATTGGTGTTGTAGGTCGTTGCCAACTGTAGAGCTCTTGCTAACGGGTTGGTTGAACTTAGGTATAAATTAGTTTCAGGTTGGAGTGAACTTGGGTATAAATGGTCGGGCAGCAAGATAAAACAAATGATCTGACCAGGCACTGAATTTTTTGTTGAGGGTAATAAATGTCATGTCAAGATTTTTCTCCACTCAATAGATAGCTAAATTAATGATAAATTGATAATTGATAACTAAACTAAACTAACAAGATAATTCATATCGTAATATTATTATAAAATATGTTTTAGTACAAGAGCATAATTGAACAGTTGTTTACCTTAGAACTATTAAATAATCAGATAATTGCTTAAAAAAAACAATCAGATAATTAATGTAGCTAACTAATGATTACTAAATTTAATTAATCTTAAATTCAGTCGATTTGGTTAATTCGGTTATTTTATCATAAGATATAATCTAATATTTAAAACCGAAACCAAACCTAATAGATCGAAAAATCGAAATTCATCGGTTCGGTCGGTTATTTCGATCGAGTTCGGTTTTTGAACACCCCTAGATAGTAATTTCTATGTCCAAAGTGATGCATGTAATAGCTAACTAAATAAAGTTGTGCATTCATATAATAATTAAGTTTTAAATTAAAGTGCTAAATAAGAAATTAGAAGACATAACCTTGAATTTTTCTGATGAAAAATGATCACATAAATCTTCCCAATTGTTCTATTCACGACAAAAAGATGGCTTATTTCTCTTAGCCTCTTCGAGAGTTGCAAACGATTTGTAGTGCCTATGTAACCTGTAGCGCTTTTGTCGAATACTAGACGGTAACCTATCAGCCAAACAATCTTTCACACCCGGATCCTCAATATTAACATCCATGTGAATCTAACCAAATTAAAAAAAAATATTAGAAAAACCTTATATTAAAAATAATAATATCTTGCTTCAAAAAAAATAATAATATCTCAAATTAATTTATGGTTTAAAAACTTACATTGAGATGATCAAAGCCTATACTTAAATCTTTTGCTTTGTCTATTTCTTTCTACCTTTTGGGCACATAAAGCACATCACGGGTTACCACACCAATTTGACTGGAAAGCTTGGCAGATTCTTCTGCATCTTTGGGTCTTCCAATCAATGGATCCACACTAATTTTCATTTTAGTGCCAGAAGATTGAAATGTCTTCATAATGCCTTTTCCCATAGTCAAGCCACGACTTCTTTTCTTTGGATTATTTCCTATAAGAATATTGATTATAGTATAACAAGTTATGCATACATATAAAGTGTATATGAATTATTAAAAAAACGCATAACAAACTATAGAACCTGTTTGAGTCGATGGAACTTGTGTAGTCTCTGTTAATTGGTCATGAGTGGTTTCATTCAATTCGCCTTGAAGGATTTCATTCGATTGATCTTGAGGGATTTCAGTTGCATTTTCAACAGCTTCATTTGAAATATTTGCCTTAAATATTTCCTCATGTGATGGAGTTGAAGTTTCAGTTTCACTTCGTTTTGATTGACTGAGATTATGAGTGTTTTTCGATCGATTTTGAAGACCTTGAATACCTTTCTCAATTAGCGAGTCGTGATTAGGACGCACAGTTGAAGAAAACATGGGACTTTGAGAATTATTTTTATCAATTTTTAATTTCCTTTTTTGTGTATGACTTGGAGCCATTTGTCTGTTCCTGCTATAATGTCAAATATATGTAGTTAAACAGAAGAAAATAAGAACAAAATGATGTTCATACGATTGAATCCAATAGCCAAATCAACACTAACCAATATCCATATTAGCTTAATATTCACTGCTAATTAAAGAAAGTATATGAAATTTTAAGGAAAATGAATTATTACCAATACAAATTAACCATAATAAATTCTGCCAATTAGCTTAATAATCACTAGCTTATTAACCATTACAGCTTGAACATATTAATTAATGCCCAGTATAAATACCCAAAAAATCAACAATGACAGATACTTATGAATACTAAACATACATAAACATATTAGTTAAAAAACACAAAATTATACGGTATAACATCAAAATTGTAATCAATAAAAAGCTCAAATCCATTAAGTACGAACATACCTTAAAACAAATATTCTTCAATCTTGTATCAATGTTTTGTTGAAGGAAAATCTTAAAAGATAAATATAATAGAGAGCATATATCAATGTACTGCTCAATGGTAGAAGATAGCTGATATGTTAATGGCTTCAACATCGAAGAGGAAAAAAGAGATTTGGGTGTAGTGGGAAGTGGAAACAGAAAACAGGAAACGTGTTTTGTAAATAAATATTTGAAATAGTAATTAAATTATTCCACTCTCAAATACTAGTTCAACAAACGAAGGCCACTAATCGATGGAATGCTCAGCAACGTATATATGCATAAGAGAAAAAGAAAAAGGAAAGAAAAATGATTCATTAAATACGTATATATTTGATATTTACTAAAATTGTAAAAGTAAATCATATTTTGAATTTGAGATGGAGTTAAAATAGATGACGATTCAGAAAAAAATAAGGATTGATAATAACTAAAAGATACTATCATTGATGTTATTATGTTTATAAATGTTTTGAATTATTTAATTATTTTTCAAACACAAACATAAATATATTTTAATTGGTTTTTTAATAGATGGATTGGTAGGAGATTTTGGATAGTTTCCATTAACCATATTTTTTTCAGATGGGTTTAAAAAGTTGAATTAAATGGATAAATAAAATAATAAAATACTTGAGTCTAAAACTTCAAAAATTGAAATACCAGGGGTTTACCTATATGAAATGTAAACATAGAAAGAAATAACAATAAAAATGCAAAATTAATAATTATTTTTATATCCAACGATTCTCCATAATATGTTATTAGTTTTTATTCATAATATTATTTTCTTAGCTTCAAGTCTCTAATTAGTAATTATAATATATATATTCCGCACACCACGTTATCCATATATAAAACTAATAATTTGATACCATATCATATATTTTGTGTTTAATGTTTATTTTTTAGGATCTAATGTATATATTTTAGGATCTAAAATTTATATAAATAATTAATAAAAATAAAATTAATTAATTAATTATACGATGGTAATATTTTATTGGTTGAAGTTCCACGTGTCATTAATTTATTGGTTTGATACATAGATTACATGATATGTTGAGCATATAGTATAATTTCTTCTATTTTGAGACTAATTACATTGAAAATTATAGTGTACTACATGCTAAACTACGAATTCGTGTTCTAAAAATCTGCTCAAGTGGCTGCCTAGGCGGAAATTTATAGAACACTGTCCCGTTTTCCTTAAGTCGAGTGATATAAGTCCTTTTCTGATTTTTTACCGCCAGGACGGCTCTAGGCGGCTCTAAAGTAGATCCCAACGGCTCAAGACGGTCCTAGATGGCTCTAAAGCGAACCTAGATGACTTTTTGAAAAAATTGACCCTTAACTTCTATATTAATTTTTTCAATTTTCAATAAAATATGAAATAAGTAAAAACTAAAAAAAATATCTAAAAGATCCTCATTTTTAGTAAACCGAGGAACGTCAATCATCCCTTGATCGTGAGCACGATTTTCAGGATCGATTTGTAAACGAGCCGAGATTGAGCAGACCAAAGCTCCGCTCGCAAGCAAGCTCAATTAGAGGCTCATGAACAAGTTCATGAACAAGCTCGATAAAAGCTCGTGAGCTAACTCAATTATAATATTTATAATTTTAAAAAAATAAAGTTTAGTAATGTCTATAGATTTATACTACAAGTATACCCACTTCATATTTTATGTGTATACAAGTAATATTATTTGATGTACGAATTTGATATTATTTTGTTCGTGAACACCATAAACGAGTTCGTTCGTAAGCAAAACAAACGAGTTGCTTGTGATCAAAACTCACGAGCACAAGAAATGAGCTTTCCATAGAAAAATAAACGAGCTGCTCGTGACCACAACAAATGAGCTGTTCACGAACAAATAAAACGAGATGTTCGCGAGAAAGCTCATGAGCTCCATAAACGAGCTCGGCTAGTGAGCGGCTCGTGAACAATCGAGCTGCTAAACGAGCCGAGCTCGAACAGGTCAAAACTCGGCTCGAGCTTGATAAGAAACTGCCAAGCCGAGCTCGAGCAGGTCAAAACTCGGCTCGGTTCGTTTACATCCCTAACATCAACCCTGATTTGGTCATTCACCTTTAGTTCTAGACTTATTAGATCTAAGCCTTAAAATGATTTTAATTTCCACCATAAGATTCTAGTAAACCTAAATCTAACAGTAAATGACTAAATTCATTTGGTCATTTAGCGCCCATGTGAACATCACTAGTTCAGTCAAACAGTCAAGTTGACTTAATTTTAGTATCAATCAGTTCAGTAGCATTCAGTTCAACTCAGCTCAGTTCAGTTTAGTAACTTATCATTACTTATTATAATTATAATTATAATTATAATTATTATTATTAGAACCATTATTATAAGTTTTTTATTTTAACTATTGCTATTTTTAAAGGATTATATTATTATTTCAGTTTCAGTAGAATTCAGTTCGAAAAACACATTATCTTTTGTCACTATTAACTGTCTGTTTTTTTTTCAACCGAACATATATTAGTGTTCAGGATGGCTGGAGATCCTCTAGAGTTGAAATCCTCTAGAGTTGGTGGAGTTATATACATCTCAACCATTAATTACAAAATGAATGGATGAGATTTGATTGATCAATAAATGACTAATTAAATATTAAAATTTATCAATTAAATCTCATCCATTAATGTTGCAATTAATGGTTGAGATTACAACTCCACCAACTCTAGAGGCTTTTCAACTCTAGAGAATCCCTACACGTTCAGGATAATCATCGTACGATACAAAATGGTCATGTTACTCTGTTACTTTTTGTCCGTCTGTGTATCTCATATAACAGTTAAAAATCTAAAAAAAGATAGTACCCATTATTTAATATGCGCCTCTTCAATCTTTTAATTAATGATTGAAATCCAAAAGTTTAAACTATCCTACCAATTGAATCCCAAATTCACCTTAGTATTTTACTAATTTGATTGATTCAAGGATTGCACTGAATCTAAATAAACTATGAATATATCGAATATGTTGATGTGTAGTGATGATAATAACCTTTTTTTAGTGAATTTAAAACCGAGCATAAAACCAATGTTAAAGGCCTCAAGTCATTAAAATTAAATTTGGAATCCTAACATATACAAAAAAAAAAAAAAAAAAAAAAAAAAAAAAAAAAATTTAATTAGGAAATGATTCATACTATTTAAGGAGCCTCTAATAGAAAAATCTAAAAAATAAATGACCATAAAATCTACACATATAATAATAATAATAATAATAATAATATAATAATAATGAATATCTCAACTCAACACGATAACAATTACAATGATATTACGAATAGGAAAAGGAATAGGTACCAAAATAGATCTATAGTTTTTGGAGTCTATCAATTTAGACTCCATGTATAAAATAACATCTATATAGGTTTAACGTTTAAAAAAGGTACCAATTTAGTCCTCGATAACGGAACGTGACACGAAATTCATATTACTCCGTTAAGTTCTATCAATTGTACGTGAAGAGAAAAATCAGAACTTAACGGAGTAATATGAATGACATGTCACGTTCCATTAGCAGGCCTAAATCAGTATCATTTTTTAAACGTTAAGTCTATATTACTGTTATTTTCTACATAAAAGCTAAATTGATATTTTCTCACAAACCATAGGTCTAGTTTGGTACCTTGTTCCCATAGTAAATATATCAAACTCATCTTATCTCCAACCCCACCAAATAAGATCACTACAATTATATAAAAATATTATTTGTCCCAATCATTATATTTTTTACAAATATAAAAAGCAATTTTACAGATATAAAAAGCATGATCTGATTCTGATAACACTATTATCAACACTAAAAATAAAAAATCACATCATCAAGCATTGTCTGGTTGATTCACAATAACCATTTCCATCCCAATATTCCTCTGTTTCTTCTCATCTTTGATTTTAAGATGCATATCTAAGAAGAAAATCCTCAACCACAAAGTAAAGTAGAAAGCACTTTGAGACGCCCAAATTCATCTCCATAAACCAAAACTCCTCCTAACACATTCATAGTCAAAACTGTAGTGTCATATCCGTGATCAAAATATACACTGATTGATTTATTAGTTAAATATTTGAGTTTTATAAATATATTATTAAAGTTAATCAATTGTACTTGAAAAAAAAATTGTATTATTGTATTAATTGGAAATCAAGTTTTTAAATGCAAATACTTTAAAGTTCATGAATTTACTATTTAACATATAGGTGCTTATATTGACAAATTTGAAATTTTCAAGTTAAACAAGTTTAGTTTATTAGTTTAATAATTACATTATTTAAAAAAAATGGTTAAAAGAAAAGTTAAAAAGAAAATAATAAATTATTAAATTAAGCCAACTAATGCATGAAGAATGACATGTCTTACAAGTGGAGCAAGAAAAAACAACATGGCATGCATTTTATAAAGGGGTAAAACACTTGTTGAATTTATAAAAAGAGTAAAACCACTTGTCACAAATTATTTCTAACTTGTGACACATTGAAAAGAAAGTATTTTCTTTATATTTGATTATTATAAATAGGATAATTTCTTTACATTTTGGGGTTTTTTTTTTTTGGAAAAATGGTTTTGTAAAATGGTTTTAAGTGACTTTTACGGAAACAATGATATTTTTCTTTAATAGTTGGTAAATTATTAAGGTTCTTCATATATATAGATTTCCATTTCAGAATGTTTAATGTTTTATAAAAGAAATGAATTTTAGAGAAATGGTTTTGTTATGGAAATGAATTTTGTGCTTTTTACAAAGAAGTGATTTACTTAAGAAATTGATTTTCTTTAAATTGATTTACTTAAGAAATGAAGTTTTATTTTTCTTAAAATTCTTAATGAGCAAGAGTAACGAAGCTTATGAAATTTTGGCGACCGACAACGGAGACCGAAATGACATTTTGGCGACGATATTTCAGTAATGATATTTTAGACTTGAGTTATTTTTAAAATGTTATAAGTATGATGTTGATTAGTTTAGTTTCAGTAGTTTCGTTCAATTTTAACAGATTTAGATTTATGATTAATAATTAATAATTTATCGGCTATAGATAATACATATAAATTTTAGACTAGTTGTTCTTTAGATTTATTAACGTGAAATTCGGTATTAATGGGCTTTTAGCAACGTTACGAATTTAAAAGTATAATCGGTCCAAATTAATAATGTCGGTTTAAAAATTATATTTTAGTGACCGAAAATATTCCAATGAGAATATTCTGATTAGTTTAAATCATATCAAGTTAAAATTAAAATAAGTTATAAAATAGAAATGGTAAATATTGATAATTGTCTTAGAAAATATAAATGATATAAATGATTATTAATGATAATTTTCAATTAGAATCCACAAAAGAGTTTGAATATAAAATTAGTTGTATATAGAATTAGTACAAAAATGAGGAATATAAAATTGTACAATTAGATTTATGATAATCTAACGAGTTTTTGAGTTATTAATCTCGTGCTTAAAATAGCCGATAAGAATATTTAACTTTATCGATGCCATATTTTGGAAAATTTGATTCTCGAAGTTGGATTAAATTATGAATCGGTGATTTTATATGAATTTTTGACATTTTTAGTTATATTAAAGGAGTATTTGATTTTAAATGATTTTGTATTTTGAGCAATTTTTAGAGAATATTTGAATAATTGTGCTTCTTTTGGGGAAGCCAAATGGTTTATGGTTTATGGTTATGAAATAATTATAAAATTTGATTGTGAAAAGAGATTTGAGCATATTATAATTTTATGATTTTATATATATCCATCTAGAGTAATCCGGGCCGGTGGTTTTATATTTGAAGACCATGTTCAGTGAGGGACATGGTCTGTGTACACAGTTGAAAGACCTATCGGGTATGGCAAAGAAGTATTGAGTAAGACCATGCGGGATAGGCAAAATTATGAGATATCTCGATTCTATTGTGGGGATTAATACGTAAGGGGAGAAACTCTAGGATGGATATAATGTTAAGTTTGTTTGATTATGAATTTGGTTTGGTAAAACGTTTATTTGGTTACAAATTGGTTTGATAACCCGTTTATTTGGTTACGAACTCGTTTAATAAAGAGTTTATTTAATTATGAGCCATATTTGATAAACATTTTATTTGATTACGGTTTATTTTGTTAATTCGAAAATATCGATATTTATTTGTGAATTGATTTCATTTGTGATACGAGTTGATTTGATAAAGTGATTTGGGAACTTAAAAGTTTATCGGTTTGATCAAATATTTATGTATATCTTTTATAAAATATATTTACATTTTAAGAGGATTATATTATATGAATTATCATAAATTCGAGATACTAAATATTAATTTATGCTCAATAATTTTATTGTGAACAAGAATAAAATTATATAGTAATAAAGTGAAATATACAATTAAATGATTAATGAGTCAAACAAGATGTGAATAATTAAAGAGAACTACCTAATTTAAGAGAACTACCTAAAATAGGTAGAACTACGTGGCTTTGATTCCCGATTTAAAAACTAAAGACGTTCGGGATACGTAGGAAGCTTGATAGAATTATCGAGTTCAAGCCAAATAATTAAATAAAACTTTACGTAGTCCAAATAAATTTTTATACATTAAAAAATATGTTGGACTTTTAGACTGATAAAAGTTCGTTACCTTGTTTTCCATTCATACCCGATGCCGTTTTGGGTCGGGTGTGACATGTAGTCATATATATGCCTTCTGTAAAGTGAAGATGTTAAAAAAAACTAACCCTGTACCCATAAAACACAATTGCCATGTCACTAGATTTCCAATTACACCTATTCAATATCAATATCAATTTTCTCTTTATCGAAAGGGCAATATATATGAAAACAATCCAATTCAATAAATAAGATAATTTATGGACACAATTGAAAGATAAACCTTCAGCAACCATGGAAAATAAAGAAAGTTTTTCTCAGCTGAATCAAATATTAACTAAGGTTTAACGGTTAAATCATTTTCTACTAAACAATATCAATATTGCCTTATTTGACTACTGCATCAAATGTTATATCAAGCTAAACCAATATCAATATAGTCATCAAAATCAATTCCTACATAATGCAAAATTAACTAAAGTTTAAAGGCTAAATCATTCCCTACTAAAACAATATTAGTATAGTATTAGATACCGTATTCAAGCTTCACTGGAGGGTTCTGTTGTCGTCATTGCTTTTACCTGTTTTAACAAACCACAAAACAATCAAACTATATGATAACAATTGAACATTAGTTCATATTTATGAGAATTAATCATGGAAAAGAATTATAATACATTATTGTTTTACATAATTGTCGTCATCACTATCATCCTCAAACTTGTTACTTCTTTCAGAACCCTCATCTATCACAATAATCAACCAATGTATCGTCTATTCCATCTTCTTCATGAACATTACTTTCTCCATCTTCTGTTGTTCTTGAAATTAGTGATGCAACAACGTCTTCGTTCTCTACATCTTTTCTATTTAATGAAGGCATTTCATCAATTACAACCTGAAATGCATCACTAATCTCACTCTCCTGATAAACTTCATCTTCCATAGTTGTAAAACTATTAGCATCCATCTCTTCATCCTGAATCTCATCCACATCATATATATGTCTATGTTGAAAGGGTAACACTACTCGCCAATCTCTTCCTAATTTAGGATCGTTGACATAAAAAACTTGACTTACTTGATCAGCTAGTACATAAGAATCATTCTCATACCAATTTCTAGTGATATTGACACTAATAATATTTCCATCTTGTTGTATCCCTTGTTTCTTTCTTCCAAGATCAAACCAATCACAACTGAAAATAGTAACATGTCTGTTTTTCACATAATCCAATTGAATAATATCATTTAGACCACCATAAAAGTCAATTACATCTTCACCATGATAACCCTTAGCAACAATTCCACTATTTTGACTTTTGCGACGATTATCACGTTCTTTAGTCAAAAACCTCACTCCATTCACAATGCAACCCGTGTACTTATGTGAACACCTATGTGGCATACATGCTAGTGAATATAATGATTCATTCAATCTTGACGGGTCCTCATTGTAAACATGAATCATCTTTAAAGAAGAAAATAACACAAGTCAATGATAATAATAATAATAGTTTGACAAATAAAATAGCATTGAAACAAAGAAACAATGGACTTACGTGTTCTTTGAACCATATAAGGAAGTCTTTTTTATGACTTTGATGTATATCTTTACAACCAGTTGATTGAAGTTTTTCCTTGTGCATCCTAAGAATATATAGCATAAAATATTTTAGATTTCTTACAATGAAAAAAATAAATAAATATGAAACTCATTAGCAAACTTACTGGAAAAAAGGTTCAACTTCCTCGCAATTTTGCAAGACAACCCATTGGACAAAATTATAGTCTTCCTCAGATAAGTCAACAAACTTAGTTGCTCCAAATGGCCGGCAATGTTGAGAGAAGATTGACAAGAATCATCACTACCCATGTCATTATTGCGATCATTTCGATTAAAGCGAGTCTCAATGCCATTTAAATACATTGAACAAAAAGTTAAACATTCTTTTGCAACATATGCTTCAGCAATAGAACCTTCTGGATGAGCCTTATTACGAACACTTTGCTTAAACTCACATAATGATCTACAAAAACATGGCATGAAATATCATAATAATATTCTTATAATAGTAAAAATTAAACAATTATGAGATTTTTATTACCTTTCAACTGGGTACATCCATCTAAATTGAACTGGCCCACCAAGCAAGGCTTCTTCCGGTAAATGAACAGACAAATGAACCATGACATCAAAAAAGCAGGTGGATATACCTTTTCTAACTTGCGTAAAATCAGGCAAATGTCATCTTGCATTTTCTCTACTTCCGTTTTTTTTAACTTTTTGCAGCATAAACGCTGAAAAAAATGACCCAGCTCAGCTAATAAATTGGACATTTCCTTGTTTAAGCACCCACGAACTCCTGCTAGAAGAATTCTTTGCAGAAGTACATGACAATCATGACTCTTCAATGATGATATCTTTATCTCACCTGAACTGACACATCGAGAGATATTAGAGGCATACCCATAAGGAAACTTTAGAGATTTCAAAAATTCAATGAACTTTTCCTTTTCTTTCTTCGTCATAACATAACATGCTACCGGCATAAGATATTTTCCATCACTCCTTTTAGTTAAGTGTAACTCCTTACGAATTCTCATATCTTCCAAATCTTGCCTTGATTTTATAGTATCTTTTGATTTTCCATCAATAGATAGTAACGTTCCTAATACACTTTCACAAATGTTCTTTTCTATATGCATTACATCAAGGTTATGCCTTAAAATTAACTTGCTCCAATAAGGCAAATTGAAAAAAATACTCTGTTTAGTCCAATTCAACTCTTCTGGCTTGCGCTTTCTCTTTCTACCACTATGCTTACCAAGTGTCGAATCTTCTAATCGACCTAACTGCTCTAGCACTTCATCTCCGGTTAATCTTTTAAGTGCCTCCCTAACTTCTTTTTAACCATTAAACATTTTACTCTGCCTCCAAGAATGATCCTTATGTAGGAAACGATGATGTCCCATATAACATATCTTGCTTCGCAAGCCTATAGAACTTGCTTGTTCATTACAAACTGGGCATGCCATATATCCTTTAGTACTCCATCCTGATAAATCTCCATATGCTGGAAAATCATTTGTTGTCCACAAAATCACCGCATGCATCATAAAGTTTTTCTTATAAGAAACATCAAAAGTTTCTACACCGTCACTCCACAATTCATTTAACTCTTCAATCAGTGGCCCCAAATAAGTATCACTGTCTTTCCCTGGTGATTTTGGCCCTGGAATTAGCATTGAAAAAAATATAAATGGCTGTTTCATACAATCCCATGGAGGAAGATTCAATGGTATAAGAATGATTGGCCACATGCTATATATGCTACTTAAATTTCCAAATGGGTTAAAACCATCTGCAGCTAGAGCTAACCTGACACTTCGAGGATCTTTCGCAAACGAGGGAAACTCACGATCAAAGACTTTCCAAGCTAAAGAATCAGCCGGGTGCCTCATATATTCATCATTCTTACGTTTTTCCTTATGCCACACCATTTTCTTAGCCATTTGATGAGATATAAACAATCTTTGAAGCCTATGTTTCAATGGAAAATACCTTAAAACCTTTTGTGGTATCTTCTTCCCTATACCATCATTGACTTTCCAGCGAGAAATACCACACTTAGGACATACCTCTAAGTTTTGGTTATCTTTCCAAAATAAGACACAGTCATTCTTACATGCATCAATACAATCATATCCTAAGCCTAAATCTCGTAATATCTTCTTAGCCTCATAATATGTACTTGGAAGTGTGTCTCCATTTGGTAAGCTTAACTTCAATAATCGTAATAACATATTTATTGTTTTATCACTCAATTTCTTATATACTTTTATATGGAGCAGTTGAATGATAAATGATAACCTTGAGATCTTACATCCAGTGTATAACTTTGTCTTGGAATCTTGAATAAGCGCCTCAAGGTATGAAGGCAAGTCACCAATATCATCATCACCATCAACAGGTAAATTATCCTCGTTTGATTGGATGTATTTCTCCCCGAGGTCAAATAACATGTCATAAACTCCATCATCTTCTTCATTATCGTTATCTTCTTCATTATCGTGATCTTCTTCAATTTCATTATCATTAGTTTGGTTCCCCAAATTACTAGAAGTTGATGTTTCACCATAATAAAACCAAGAAATGTAGCCAGGATCTATCCCCCTCACCATAAGATGATCTTTCACTATTTTATGGTCTTGAAATAATAAATTCAAACAATCCTTACACGTGCATCGAATTTCACACTCCGTTCCGACCTTACTTTGAACAAATCTCATAAAATATTTCACCCCTTCTATATACTCTTTAGTCCATTTTGTAGCTCGCATCCAACTCTTGTCCATCTTTACTGCAAATACAAGTGATCAAGTTAACAAATGTTTATTTTTCTTTTAAACATGTGATTTGCATATTTTAGACCTCAAGTCACATATATTCATAGATATTATAACTCATCTTTATAAATTTAAATGATCTGGCATTAGGGTAAAATTCAGTGTTTAAAACCTCATTTTTACATTTTAATCATAACGAAAGCTGAAAAGTAGCATTAAGGTGTTAAAGTGCGACACAAGTAAGCATTTCTGTACTAGTGATTGTCAGTATGTTAAACTATGTTGCAGTTTATAGTTAAAATATAGACTTATTGTGAAATTTTGAGATGTAAAGCTTGGTCAATTAATAAATCAGTGTGTTTACCATAGTTGTTTATTTTAGACATTTTAATTGTCAATAATGGTCAAATATTAATTAAATAAAACAATTTTTTTTGGGGTGTTACATTATGGTATCAGAGCGGGTCTACGTTTCTAGGGACGATATAATTATACTGTCATTAGTATTATTGTTAATGGTCATTAGTATTACATTATATAGAAACACAATATCAATATCAAGAGTTAGGATAGATACTCAACAAACATTTTATTAGGAGTCTATAAACGAATATGAATTAATTGTAAATTATGAAGAATCTATTAATTGGATAACTATATCAGTGCACTGCATAAAAATAAAGATTATAAATTATTTTTTTGAATAAAAAAGATTATAAATTATCATTATTATTATTATTATTATTATTGCTATTTACGTATATGTTATTGTTGAGTTAGTGAAGCATATTAAACTTGTGTGTGTAAATTTGTTCTTATTTTAATAGGCTAGTTTTGGAGAGAGGTAATAGGCTAGATAAATTTGTTGAATAAAGTATTTGAATAAAATATATTCAAGTGTATTGGTGAATAAAAGATATTCAAGTGTATTAATAGTAAAATATATTAACTTAGCTTGCTAGGTAGACGTGGAGCAAGACAATATATATATATATATATATATATATATATATAAAGGGAAATAGTTAACCTAGAATTAATAGGATTAATTAACCTAGACCAATAAGACAAAGAGTTCTAGTGGATTTGTAGTTGATATAGGCCTATTTCAGAAATAGGAGAAATAAAAAATCCTTTTCTAATTCTAATAGTACTCTAACAAAATTCTACAATATTTGTAATTTTGTACTTATCTAATTGAGATGCTTAGTTAAATTTTATAATTTTGGTTTGGTGGTATTTATAATTCTCGATTGTTTTGAAGTTACCACTTTGATTTTTGAAATTTATCAAAAAAAAAAAAAGACTTGCTAGTATTTTTTTTTTAGATTCCTTTATTATTCCAAAAAAAAGGTCAACAAGAATTATTGAGTGAAAATAGTTATTTTAATCGAAGTATGGTTTGGTTTTGTACGTTTCAATCTACAATTTAGACTTAAGCTTGTATTAAAAAATATATATATATATCTTATAAGTCACCCTGGAGTGAATATTATTATATATTATGTTATTTTTAATCGTGTGGTATGTAAAATCATTAACTCTTCTTTAAATAATAATAATAAAAAAAATTAACCAATGTATTTAGTTATTATATATAGTTCTTGTGGTAAAAGTTAATTTCTTTGTTTATATTCATGTATTTTTACATTTTGTCATTTAACGAGTTTCTTTTTAGCTCTATATTTAATTCCCTAGGTCCTTTATTTCAATCCAATTTTGAACGGAAAGTAAGAATAAATTGTTTTTATTTTTACTTTTAAAGTGATTTAATTTAGGTCAATTGAACCTGTTAAGTATACTATCTAAAATTTCTACGTTATAGACTTGTTTACTAAAATTTATTTTCAGTGTATGTTCTTTATATAGTCGGTATATTTCAACACGCTTTAGTTGTTAATTTTTGGGACGAAATTATTTTTAGAGGGGAAGAACTGTAACGCCCGAAAAAAAAATTATTATTATCATCCATGTAAATTAGGTTTCTAAAATAATTAATTATTAAGGTTTATTAAATTTAATAAAATCAAATTTTTATATTATAATTTATATTTAAAAAAAAAAATCTCTATATTAAATAATTGTAGTAATTTCGTATTTTTTTAAGGATAGTAAATTAGTATTAAAATCTTACTAATGTTGGTATGTTAAAAAAATAATATTAAAATTGATTTATTGATAAAGATCTTCCTAACGACAAGGTAAGTGTATTTACATTAATTAATGTGTTGAATAAATGTATTATATCTTTATCATTATCATCTTTGAAAAAAAACAATAATGGTTTGTTTTAGATCAATTTTAATTAGGGTAAACTTCTTATCCGTACCTATATATATGGAACTTATTTCTTTTGGGACGGAAGCCGCAAACCACCGTATTGATCTTTTGGAAAAAAATTTCTTTTTATTGTTTTAGATAGAAAATGATGTATCAATGGAAGATAGATCATCATCACTTGCTAATATAGTGATGTCTTTCGGAATAGAGGTAAGTGGTTAATTATATGCATAAAAATATTTGTTTATAGGTCCATTGTATATTATTGCTAAACTTATAATTATCATATTTGGTTGTTGATTGATGTGTTAAGTTCGTGAATATGAAACGGTTGATGACGTCTGTGCCTTTTTGTTGTCGATGATATTATTGATGATAGCTATTGTGACTTGCTTAATGAATGTGGCTAGAGACATATAATAATAGTGTGGTATTAAATGCAATGAAATAATTATTATTGAGAAAAACGAATGTAAGATGTGTTCGGTAAAGAAAGAAAAAGAGGATAATTAATAGCTTGTCATGACGAAGATAAATTCAATGGTTAATGGATGGTATATATGGTTGAGTGGATATATGATTTGCTAGGCACTTGTCTTTGAGGCTAGTGTCGGAGTATCTCGAGATACCGGAGATATTCTATGCTGTTTTTGCTACGCACCGGAGTGGTGCGGGGATACCTGACGTGGAATGGTATCCTGTGCTTTTGATATATAATATGATGAGATTGTGATAGTTTGAATTGACCGGTGAACCATTGGGTATCACTACAAGAAATATGACATTTTATGACGCATAATATTTGTCATAAAAACATGTTTTTTCGTCACAATAGACAATTGGTGACAAATATTTGTTGTCACGTTGATCGTCATGGTAGGAGCGTGGTATTTTGTATATATGACAAATTTTCATTGTGTCATAACAGATTTACTTTTATATGACGATCAAAACATGCGTCATTGTATGATTTTGTTTTAATGACACTTATTTTGTCACTAATGTTGTGAATATTTTGTCACTTCAAACCGTATTTTTGTCATAATAGTGAATATTTTCGTGACATCTTTCATATTTCGTCATCTAAATATGTATTTAAGGTGACGAATTTCGATAAATGATTGAAATTATAGAATTTTAGTGACATTGAGATTTACTTAATTATTGTCACTTAAGATATAATGTCGTCATGAATGAAAATATTTAAATGACGCAATTCATTTTTCGTCATAAAAAATGGTATTTACAGTGACAAAAAGCTATATAAAATGGAAACTGTAGAATTTGAATGAAATTATACTTTTATCACATAACATTTAATATGTCACTAAAGAGTATTAATTAATGACAAACATATTGTCATTAAAGGTACATGTTTACTGACGATAAAGATCATCATGAATGATTATAATATAATAAGTTAGTTATTGTCATTTAATTAATATATACAGTGACGTTACAATATGTCATTAAAAACTATACCAGAGTGGTGCGGGGATACCTGACGTGGAATGGTATCCTGTGCTGTTGATATATAATATGACGAAGATATATTCAATGATTAATTGATGGTATATATGGTTGAGTGGATATATGATTTGCTAGGCACTTGTCTTTGAGGCTAGTGTCGGAGTATCTCGGGATGCAGGAGATATTCTGTGTTGTTTTTGCTACGCACCGGAGTGGTGCGGGGATACCTGACGTGGAATGGTATCATGTGTTGTTGATATATAATATGATGAGATTGTGATACTTTGAATTGACCGGTGAACCATTGGGTATATCTCTTCCTGACAAGCGGGGCCCTTAAACATATACTAATAAATAAATAATAAAGGTCGTATTTTGATGTTTGGTCACCTATTAATTATTAAATATATGTAAACGGAATTGTATGCGCGTGGGGTTGAGTTATATATATAATTAGCTATCTTACTGAGTTTCCCAAGCTCACCCCATCCTCCACAGTTTTCTTTTCGGGTTAAAGGTACTAATTGACCAGCGATTCAACTGTTAGGATTGTCAGTATGTTAAACTATGTTGCAGTTTATAGTTAAAATATAGACTTATTGTAAAATTTTGAGATGTAAAGCTTGGTCAATTAATAAATCAGTGTGTTTACCATAGTTGTTTATTTTAGTGACATTTTAATTGTCAATAATGGTCAAATATTAATTAAATAAAACGATTTTTTCGGGGTGTTACACTTGAAGCCATCGGTCATTTCGAATTTCGAAATAACCGTTGGAGGGAAACGACTCTATTGTCCCTTTCGTCCTCAGTGTTGCGACCAATCGGAACGTAGTCTTCTCTGTGTCTTGATCAGTGCTTCAATTGCTTTAGTCAGTAAGCGTCAGATTGTCTCTCCATTTTAGGCAAAGATTCCTAGACAGTGGAACGACAACCTTTCTTATGCATCTGAACCTTTCCTCATTTGGCCCCAAGTTTGTCAGGTCAACTCTTGCTTTGTCTGCGTTGTCCGTTGAACTCAGCAGCTTCGTTGTAAAGGAGTTGGCCAATCTTCTGGATCCTTCTACTTGTTGGGCTGAGTTGGATCACAAGCCTTTTGATCTGTTTGACTTTGTTTGGGCCTTAACCTTGCTTATTGGGATTTGGGCTTTATCTTAATATCTTTTGTACTTGTATTTTTAAATACTCCAAAAATACTCAACAAACACAGTAGTAACAAATAAATCAAAGCATTTAAATTTAATATGATGGAAATTTATCTTAGGGATTAGTGTGAAAATGTGTTTCAACAATATGATCATGAACAATATGACAGTCAATGTCCAAATGTTTAGTGCGTTCATGAAAAACGGGATTGGAGACAATATGAATGGCAGCTTGACTGTCACAATTAATGTAGAGTAATGGGTAACGGAAGAGAATTTTGAAAAGCATGAAATAAATAGGATATCCATTTTAGTTCACAATGGTAACATTACAATGTATTTATACTAATATTTACAATATCTAATTACTATTCTACCTTGATATGTATATATATATATTAATAGCAATAGATAAAGTTCATTAATTTTATTATAGTAAAAAATTAAGAAGACTAATAAGCAAACTAAGGGTACCAACTGTAAAAACGTAACAAATAAATTACTTATTTACAAAGTAACAAACAAATTACGATCACTGTTGTTTCTCTAATAGAAAATCAAAATATATGATATTTATTTATTTTTGAAAGAGCCAAATATTATATTTTCTTTCTTTGGGACCATCCATTGAGTGTACATTAATTCAATTTGTTTTGATTTAGTTATTTTGATGAAGTCTGGCCTACTGGTCATGTTAATATTAATGTTGGTTGTTTTTTTTATCTCTTTAATTTTTCTTTTCTTTTTTAATTATAATAAATGATTTTTATGGACAAGAATGAACTTTTATCAGATATGGAATATTTCCAACTAACTCCTGCTATATAAGAAGTAACAAGAAGTGAATCATTAAACAACACATAACTCCTGCTAGATAGAACCAGAAAAATGAGCAGACGAAATATTCTAGTGATAGCTTATCCAGCACAAGGACATGTTCTTCCTATGATGGAGCTATCTCAATGCTTAGTCAATCATGGTTTCAAAATCACATTTGTCAACACTGAATATAATCATGAGAGGGTCTTAAATTCTTTGATAGAGAAGGATTATATTGGGGAATATATTAATCTGGTTTCAGTTCCAGATGGATTGGAATCTATGGAAGATAGAAATAATCTTGGGAAATTAGCAGAATCACTTTCAACTTTGGGTCGAGGAAAGCTGGAGGAGCTTATTGGGAAGATGAATGAAACAGAAGAGGATAAAATTACTTGTGTAATTGCAGATGAGAATAATGGATGGGCTCTTGAAGTAGCAAAGGAGATGAATATAAGGTGTGCTGCTTTCTGGCCTGCAGCAGCTGCCTTGCTTGCCCTCTTGTTTGATGTGCAAAAGTTAATTGATGATGGAATCATTCACAACACCGGTATAATACCTCCTTCATCTATATTCTTTTTATACATATATACATTTTTGATTGAATCAATTCGGTTGGAGGTTTATCATAAACTTTTTAAGTGGCTGTTTTTCAATTAAGGTTTATTATTATTCGTTTTTGTTGGAAGTAAAGGGACTAGAATTGATATTCGGCAAAGACTTAATAGAGGTCCTTAGTTCACCCATCCTTATCTGTTGAGAAAAATTTTAACCTATCCGCATCTCATGTAGAAAATAAATGGGGATAATAATGTGGGTTCCATTTGCAACCTATGTCACAACTTTAAATTAAACACCTCTACAAAAATATACCTTAGTACTATAGTTCAGTCCGAGGAATTTTCACATGCACCTTAATGAGCAAGTGAATTTGCCCATTCACCGTTAGATATAAGCTTGTTAAATCTAAGCCTCAGGATGCTTTGAATCTCTACCTTACGATTCTAATAAGTCTATCTAGATCTAACGGTGAATAATCAAATTCTACATGCTCATTAAGGTGCATGTGATCAAGACTGAGTTCAGTCATTGGTTCTCTATCCAATATGAGATCCCTTTCATTTCTACCCATCCTGATTTTTGAGGGTTTCTCCTAACTTTTACTTTCCTCTCGGACACCATAGGAACGAGTTGTTACAATTGTGCACATTAAGAATTGAATTTAGGCAACAAGCTCGAATTCTTCTCCACATAAGTGAACCTCAATTGGCACATTAAAAATAGCATTTGAACTCTTATATTGCAATTTAACATTAACTAAAGTAGTTATTGACAAAACAATTTTGGTTCATATAATAATTAATTGTATTTCTCACCTTTTCATTGGCTTAAGGAACTCCATTAAAGCACCAAAAGATTCAATTGGCTCCAGCAATGCCTGCAATGAACTCTGAGCATTTTGTATGGGCATGTATTGGTGATGAGATCACTAACAGAATTGTATTTGATATTATGAAGAAGAACAACGAGGCAATAAAATTGGTAGACTGGATAATTTGCAACTCAGCATATGATCTTGAGCCGGGAGCATTCACATTTTCCCCAAAGATTCTACCAATAGGACCACTTCTAGCTAACACTCGGCATGGAAATTCAGCAGGATGCTTCTGGCAAGAAGACACAAATTGTTTGAAATGGTTGGATCAACAACAACCAAATTCAGTGATATATGTTGCATTTGGCAGCTTCACAATTTTTGACAAAACTCAATTTCAAGAATTAGCATTGGGGCTTGAACTCACTGGTAAGCCATTCCTATGGGTTGTAAGGCCTGGTACTACTAATGAGACAAATGTGTATCCTCAAGGATTTGAAGAGAGAGTAGCCAACCGAGGAAAAATTGTGGAATGGGCGCCTCAGCAGAAAGTCCTGAGCCACCCTTCTGTGGGTTGCTTTTTGAGCCATTGTGGTTGGAACTCTACCATGGAATGTGTAGCTAATGGTGTTCCATTCTTGTGTTGGCCATATTTTGCTGATCAGTTTCTTAATGAGACTTACATTTGTGATGTGTGGAAGGTGGGCTTGAATTTTAACCGTGATAAATTTGGGATCATTAGGCGAGATGAAATTAAAGATAAGGTGGAGAAGGTTTTGAGTGATGAAATGATTAGAAAAAGGGTTGAAGAACTTGAAGAGATAGCCATGATTAGTGTCGGAGAATATGGTCATTCCAGTAAGATTTTCAGTAAGTTTGTTGAATGGTTGAATGATTGAGTATTTGAGGTGTTTATTATTGTATCAATGTGATTGCAACACAACAAAATAATGTAATCCGTTGAGAAAATGCTGCCATTTAACAAAAGATTTGTTTGAATTTTCTTTATACATCTTTTTATCTTCCTTAACTATAATTTCTTGGTTCACCAAGAATATAAATTCTAGCATATGTATCAGTTCCATATTATTTATGCAACTTTAAAGTACTCAGCACCTTTTGAGATTTTGAGAAGAGTTAGGCTGGTCTGCGGATCTGTTTTGGGATCGCATTTATCAACATCTGCCTACGACGGAAATGTTGGGGGTTCCCCCCACCACTAGTCGCCTTGGCATGTCTTTAGAAGGGTCGGGGAAGAGACGGATATTCGCAATGGGGAATTATATAAATCAACGCCTCTTGGCCCCAGTTCTCATCTCTTATCTAAAGTTCTAACTTTACATATTCTAAGAATTGAAAACAAGACGTAACTTCAGTCATTAAAGACATTTTTCACTCAAGCAAACTCTAATATATATCATATAAGTGTTAGGAGTTGGATTGGAAGAGTATTGATGGATAATGAAATATGTAAGGAAGCTATGTTTATTGAAATATGTAAAAATGAGGTGTTGAATCGGTCCTTTGGTACCAGGCCAAACTGAGGTGCTGAATCCGTCCCTTGGTAATCTGGTAAGGTGTTTGGTTGGGGATCATTTGAAGAGTTGGGATCAGAAAATGTGTCGACCTGAGTTTGCACATAATCATGTTCGGGTTTCAATCTTTTCTAGATCGTCTATTCTTTTATTCCCAAAGGTCCTTTGGACTTAATGATTGTGTTGGACCGTCCTAGAGAGAATTTGGGAACAAATTCTTTTCGTCCCAGAGAGAATGATGTGATTAGAGATCAAGCAATTCAGTTTGTTGACAAATATGATTCGTTGGCAGTTTAGTAATTTTTATGAAGTTTCCAAGTTTCAGATTTTGGCGTTTTTGGGTTCTAATTTGATTGGAAACGGGTAAATGGTCAAAACAAACACATTGTTGTGTGTTCTACCTTCCTTTGACCAAATTCTGTCGTTTAGGTCTCAAAACATTTTGTAATTTTTTTATTTCTTTCATTTTCCTTTTAAAATTGGTTCTAGGGTACTATATAAACTATATATGTTTATGATTATTAAGCTGGTGTTCATATTCCATAGTAGTATTTCATATTTTTGAGAATTCTCTTAATTTTGAAAATTGATTAATGAATATTCTTGTACAAATCAACATTTGTTAACGTTTGTGATATTCTTAATGTGTCAAGAGGCATGCAAAATCGGTTTTGACAAAACAAAAAACTAAGAAAAATGTTCATTAGCTAAATTCCGGAACGAATGGTACAGATAAACATTAATCAAAACAGTGAGAATAAAAATGGACACACTTTGATAGCCAATAGTTACATGAATGACAAGGCTGATTTTGAGTTTTTGAAGGTCTAGAGGTGAAGTAGTAAATTTTAATTATTATCATTTATATTTTTAGATTTTTTTTTTTTTCTTTTTTGTATATTTTGTTTATAAATTTTCGGCCTCTCTCTCTTTTTTTTTTTTTTTTTTTTTTGTCAAAATGAAAGCAATGACACTTTAACTTTATGGAAGAAGACAACCTAAGGAAAGACAACAAAACTGATAATCCATAAATGATCCCCTCAGATGTCTAACGTAGAGAAGGAAATAATACAGAAAAAAGGAAAGGACTCAAGGTTACTTATATTAGAACACTAGTGAAGTTAACTGCCTATATATCTTAGCTAAAGTCTAAAGACATAACTAACTCATTTATGTTTTTCTTTTTACCGTTATTTATCATCATTATTATTAGGGTAATTAATTTATTAATCCTTATATTTTGACAAAACACACTGTTTAGTCCCTATATTTTCAAAAACACACGGTAAGGTTCCTAAACCTTTTTCTCAGTGAACTGTTTAGTCATTCCGTCTGTTTGTTAGATTTTTTACCGTTTATAGTTTCAGAAATGACTAAATTACCCTTTACTATTTACCTTCAAACTTCAGAAGAGGAAATCCAATTTAGAAGAAGAAGCTATTTGTATGGAGAACAAGAAAAAGAACAGACCCAATGCTTACGAATTTGAACGATTAAGAAGAAAATAAAGAAGAATAACACTCAAAGTTGATTTAAGATGCATTAGAGTTTAAAGGAAATGAAAATAAAGGAAAAGAAGAACGCAAATCCAAATTGACTAACAGAATCTTCATGAGAATCTAACGGCAGGGACTAAACAGTTCACCGAGAAAAATGTTAGGACTAAACCGTTCACCGAGAAAAACATTAATGATTTTACCGTGTGTTTTTTAAAATACAGAGACTAAACAGTGTGTTTTGTTAAGATATAGGGACTAATAAATTAATTACCCTTATTATTATTCTTAATTGTGTGATTTTTAAATAGTTCTTTTAAAAATACAAAATTCTTATAAAATTCACCCCATGCACACATATATTACTTCTAAGAGCATACGTGTAAAGGAATAAGGTGCAAAAATACCCTTAACGTTGATGGTAAGGAGCAATATTACCCCTAACGTCAAAAATAGAGCAATTAAGGACCTAATGTTTATAACTTGGACCAATTGACACCACTAACAGTTTTGTACACAGAGTTAACTTTCCATTTATCTTCCATCACGTGATTGAAAGTTTTAATTTTAAAAAATGTTATAAAAGTTCCTATAAAAGTTTAAAACAGTCCCTACTCTTATTATTCCTTCCATAATTACCTTCTTCTTCTCTCCACCAGTATAAACCCATAAACACAAAAACAAATCTCTTTTAAGAACCCAGAGATTCAATTTGATTAACAAAAATTAAAAAACCTAACCATATAAATAAATCTCATAAATCTAAAACAAATTCATCAAGGAGAGAAAAGGAATCTAATTTTGCAAACTCACATCATTCCCAGCTTCCGTCGATTTCTTATACTGTTCTAGTCTGATCTTCTTTCCAACCACAAAACCCACAAAATAAAGATTCAAACCCCACAAACCCAAAAGAAATTAAACCCAGAATTTTAATTAACTAGAGGAAATATAAGAAGTTCAACTTCAGAAATAAAAAATGGCATCAAGAAAAGAGAATCATCACCGATAATCTGCCAAACTAATATTGCAGAGAACTGATAATATTATTGAGCAAAAGATTCTTGCATTTTTGCATTTGTTGTTGTTGTTTTATTTCAATTTAAAGGTCATATGACAATTGATAATATATTTTGGTGAGGTTAAGTCAATCAATGAAATGGTTGGAAGATGAATAGAAAACGGAAAAGTTAACAGTGTGTTTAAATCTGTTACAGATGTACAAAATTGGTCCATGTTTTGAATCTTACGTCTTTAATTGTGCTATTTTTAACGTTGGGGTAATATTGCTTTTTACTGTCAACGTTATGGGTATTTTTGCACCTTATCCCACGTGTAAATGGAGTAATACATTCGATAAATCAATTAATGTCATATATATATGGGTTAAGGTGCAAAAATACCCCTAACGTTTTGGGTCAGGAGCAATTTTACCCATAACGTCTAAAATGGTGCAATTTTGCCCCTAACGTTGGAAGTCATGAGCAATTTTACCCCTAACGTTGATAAATTGGGTGATTTCAGACACTATTATAAAACACAGATATTTTTATTCATTATTCTGCACCAATTGCATAATAATTTGTTATAAAAAAAGAATTCATGTTTTTTATAATTTAATAATAGAATTTGAGATTAATATTTATAAATTCAGTGGATTTTTTGATTTTTTTGTCTAATCCGTACAAAAAGACAATATATTTTTTTTTATTATTTTTTTTTTCACATCCCAATGAATGTTTGTGATTTGTTACTGATAAAATGACACACGTATGAAGTGTAGATAACAAGATTCATGACCGAGAAGACAGTTTGATGAATTATTTCTCAAATTGACCCAATTTATGAACGTTAGGGGTAAAATTGCTCTTGACTTCCAACGTTAGGGGTAAAATTGCACCATTTTAGACGTTAGGGGTAAAATTGCTCATGACCCAAAACGTTAGGGGCATTTTTACACCTTAACCCTATATATATATATATATATATTTATTTATTTATTTATTTATTTATTTATTTATTTATTTATTTATTTATCGAATGTATTATTCCATTTACTCGAGTGTATTACTCTTTAGAGAGGGAATCAACATTTACTATACTATGTTCTCTAACTTTGGTATCAAGAACAACATTCTCTTAGCGCAACAGATTCTTTGCATCTAATTAAGATAAAGGAGCATCAACCGTCACTGCAAAATTATGAAGCTCATGATTAAGAAAAAGATCGACTAGCTGCTTAAAAGTTCAAAATTGATCAAAACATTTGATTTTTTCCGATTAGTTCTTCTAGGTGTTTTTTTTTTGTGAGTAGACCACCTGGGAAGTTTCTAGACCGGTGATTAGAACAATTTTTTTTTATTATTGATTTATTTTGTCTTTTTATAATTCATTTTTTAAAATTGTTGCAACTTCCATGGTTATCAATGGATTGTATTTATTATTATTAGATATTTTTATTTAATTGCGTTTTCTATTTGTTTGCAATATATGGTTGAAGATGTTGCAATTGCTTTATAGTTTTTTTTTTTTTTTGTGAATTATATTACTTATGGAAATTATTATTTAATTGTTTGGATTGTTTTAATGATATTGTTATTGAAATACTATTATTTAATTATTTTCAAAGATATATATTCCAAATATACATATTTTTCTATACTAAATCATCTTAAATTATTATTGCTTTTAAGTAGCATCATACATTATACAATAATTTATTTATTGACAAATAAGAAAATATAAATATAAATCTGATTAATCTTAATCTCCCAAGATCCGATCTGTTTAGTAGCTTTTTTTTTTTTACAAACATGCAATTAGTACATTCATATTAACCGCCATATAAGATTTCTAACCTCTCAGTTAATAATTTCTTTCATCTCAAAATCATCAAACTCTCAACAATTGATCCTCATAAAAAAAATCTAAGGCTATGTTTAAGCTACGATAACAAACGTGTGAAATTTAAAAATTAGAAGGTTAATAAATACAAGTTGAAAAAAATATCATATAGATCAGGAGGCTTTTTTCCCTTATAAAATCACCACAACAAACTGATAATTTTGCACAATTTATTTCTTGTTGCTCTCTAAGATTTTCAAAAATTAAGTAAAAAAAAATGGAAGTTGAAATTCTTTCAAAAGAATTCATAAAACCATCATCCCAATCTATTCTCCAAAGAAAACCCCACAAACTCTCTCTTCTTGATCAGCTTACACCCTCAACATATTCAACATTTGCAGTTTTCTACCCCAAAAATAATGAAAATTCTGATTCAAACCTTACCCTAAAAAACCTCAAGAAATCTCTATCCGAAACCCTAAATCTCTTCTACCCTTTGTCTGGCAGAACAATTGACAATTTCCACATTCATCATTTCAATGAAGGTGTTCTCTTCATTCAAGCTCAAACAAAAACTCGCATGCTTGATCTCATCAAACACCATGAAATCGAGCAGCTGAATGGTTTATTTTCACTCAAACCATTTAGGAAGGAAACGGATGAAAACGTACCTCTACTCGGAATCCAATTTACGTGATTCAGCTGCGGAGGAATATCGATAGGTATATCTGGATCACACAAGCAGGTCGATGCACCTACATGGAAGGCTTTTATGGACACATGGACTTGTATTTGCAGAGGGGATTTTAACCCTATTGTTCTCCCGAATCTCGAACAAGCATCGGAGTATTTCCCGCCGAGAGTTTCAGTTCCGGAAAATCATTTATCTTTAATGGAAAACCTGTGGTTTACGGAGGCTAATTATATAACAAGGAGGTTCGTGTTTAATGATAAAGCAATCGCGACATTACGGGAAAAAGCAAAGGGAAAGCTTAAAACGAGGCCGTCAAGAGTTGATAACCCGCGAAGCCCAAAACGGGTTATACTCATTTCGCAAGCCCAGCCCATATTAAAGCTCCATGGGCTAAGATTGGACGGGACCCGAATGAAGGAAGCGGGCGCAGTGAGTAAACCGCCCCTAATCCCTAAACGGAGCGACAAGACTCCCACTCAGAACCACGTTCGTTGCCATGAAAACCACGAAAGGGACATGGCCTAAAAAGGGGGAACCGCCCTCAGAACGTGGCCCACTAAGGAGTAACCGCCCTCGGCGGTTACCCAAAAAATACCTATAAAAGGCCTTACGAATAAGGAAGGAGGTACGTTCACACTTTTTTCCCACAGAACTATTGCTAAATTATAGACTCATCCTTACAAAAACTGACTTGATCGTCGGAGAGTTTTCCCAGAGATCCTGTCTCCGGTTTTGTTTTGCAGGTAACTCTGGCAAAGAACATCAAAGCGGATCCAGCAAGTTATCATTGGTGCGGTGAACGTGGACCTTTTTTACCAACATTTGGTTAAAGGTACATGAGGAACATGTCAGAACCATCACGAACGACCGGCGTTACCACTAGATCAACCAGTATGAACTCCAGGGGACCACGGACTGCGAATTCGCAACCTGCAAGTACACAGCCTGTGGTGCCTAGCTCATCGGGTCCTTCGGGACAATTGAGTCCGTTATTGGAGGTCCAAGTGCAAACTGAGATGGAAATGTCCAATAGTGATTTCGTACAGATGGCTGGACAAGTCTTGGCTTCGAACATGAGCCAGACGGCTGGAGATCGAATGATTAATTTACTAACGGCCCTCGCCGAACACAATACCGCCGTGGCGGCTGCTCCTCAAGAACCTGTGGTTATCTCAACACAATCACCGACTATCCCTGTCATATCGTCCCTCCCGCAGCCATCTCAGGCACCAAATCAAGTGGGCCAGAGTAGTCGCACAAACCCACACAGCCACCCGAGCAACTACTCGCACCCAGATCTCATTACGACGATACATCCGACCTGGCAGCCATCCCAACCGTTGCCAGGAGTGCAAGGCACTCTTCCGCCACAGCAAGTGGAACCTTTTCCTCCCAGACATTCGGAGTTGATGATTCCTGGGCGAGAGCACACATGGAACTTTGATCCTATAACGGGGCAGCGGTTAGTCCCCCAACGGGCACCCGTCTCAACACCGATGGGCGGATGGATGCCACCCAGAATTCACCAGCAGCGGATGGAAGAAGTCCGGCGAATACCCGATATTGACTTAGAAGATCAATTACGAAGCATGATGGAGCGAATGGGGTACTCGCCTAGGCCGAGGGCAGAGATCCAGAGCGATTCACCTTTTGCCCCTTCGTTACGGGAATTCATTCCAGATCATAGAATCAAAGCGCCTGCCATACCAAAATACTATGGGGATCCAAATTCTGACCCTGAGGCTCATGTCAGGAACTACAGAGAGTTAATGGATGTTGCAGGGGCAAGCGAAAGCATAATTTGCAGGTTATTCTCGACAACTTTGGGAGGTGCGGCATCTGATTGGTTTCGATCTTTACCGGCAGAATCTATTCACAATTGGCAACAATATAGTCGGGATTTCTGTGCGAAGTTCGTGGGCTGTAAAGCAGCAGATGTGACAGATAGGCAGCTGAAGGAGATCAAACAGAGGAACTATAATTCCCTAAGGAAATTTGTTGTCGCCTTTAACGATATCCTGGTGCGATTGCAGAACCAAGATATCGTGAGTATTCGCAACATCATGGCGGATGGAACCACAGATTAGAGCATGCGGGAGGAAATCATCCGTAACAAACCACGCACTGTAGCCGAGCTCATGAAGATAGCAAAGGAATTCATGGAAGTGGATGATGTCAACAGGGAACATAGGGCCCAAACTCGGCGAGAAAGAGATGCCGCTAGAACCACTTCGGACAGTCGGCGTCAGACCCAGTCCAAAAGTAATTTTGTTCGAAGAGGCGATCGTCCCTTTCAAGGTGGAGGATATCACACGCCACTAAACACGACTCGCCAGGAGGTGTTACTTTGGATCGAAAAGAGCCCCCTGAAGAAGGATGTGCGGTTCCCCGAGGTAAAAGTTCGAACCAGTTTGGGGCGACATCCTAACAAATATTGCAGGTTCCACAGGTTGAATGGCCATGACACAGATGATTGCTACGAACTGAAGAAGGAAATAGAAAAACTGATCGAGAGAGGCAAGCTGAGTCAATTTGTAAAAAAAGATACAGCTGATGAGAAAACAACGCTCCCGCATGAGGGAGAAACACGGCCAGAAAAGAAGCAGAAGAAAGGGGTGATAAACGTGATAGCAGGCGGAATCTACGAGCCTCCAACAAAAAGAACTCGCCGTGAACCGCGAAAGAGCAATACACATAGGGGGGATGCCCTCAATTACTCATTTGCGAGAATCACGGAGCCACATGCGGATGCCCTGGTGATCACGATGGCCGTTGAAGGATGGGACGTCAAACGGGTCCTTATCGACACAGGCAGTTCTTGCAATGTCATTACTCGAACAACATTCAACAAGTTGGGAATCAACGACGAGCGGGTGGAACACACCTTCATGGATGTAACTGGTTTTGGGGGTCAATCCTCCCAAACAAGGGGGCAGGTGGTGTTGGAGGCAGAAATGGGCGATAAGAATCTAAAATGGCGAGGTGATTTAGAATTCGCAATTGTTGATCTCCCACTGGCCTACAACATAATTCTGGGACGGCCATTCCTGTCGGAGACGGAGTCGCTCATCTCAATGATGCATTTAACGTTACATTTGCCAACACACCAAGGGCGAGTCATAGTTGAAGGTGATCAACTTGTATCTCAACAGGCCTATACATTATCACTTGAACCAAAACCGGAAGAGGAGGATAAAGTCGAAGAGAAGCTCCCGGCGGAAGCATTGGGAGAAACGGAACTATTCGCCATCTCGAACGACAAGAATGTGCGAATAGCGGCTGGACTCTCAGAGGAAACAAAGAAGGCCATTACCGAGGTATTAATCCAATGTGAGTCGGCATTTGCCGCCCCAAATGAAGTGTTAAAAGGAATAAGCCCAGACGTAGCAACCCATCGGTTGAATGTAGACAAAGGGGCAACTCCAGTGCGGAAAAAGAAGAGGGGACATGCTCCTGAGCGGCAAAAGGCGATTGAAAAAGCAGTGGCGGATTTGCTAAAGTCAGATGCAATTCGAGAAGTCACCTATCCGGAGTGGTTAGCCAATGTGGTGCTAGTCAAAAAGCCGAATGGAACGTACAGAATGTGCGTCGACTTCAAAGACTTGAACAAGGCATGTCCGAAAGATATGTATCCACTTCCTAACATTGATATATTGGTAGATGGAACTGCAGGATATGAAGCTTTATCATTCACCGACGTGAAATCCAGTTACCATCAGATACCCATGGAGAAGGCGGATGAAATCAAAACATCATTCATAACTCACCAGGCGACTTATTGCTTCAAGGTGATGCCCTTTGGATTGAAAAACGCGGGAGCAACATACCAGAGGATGATGAACAAGATATTTTCAGACAAATCCGGCGAGAACTTCTCGATCTATGTTGATGACATGATCATCAAAAGCAAGAAAATGCAAGACCACCCGCGGGATATCAAAGAAATCCTAGAAGTGTTGATCAATTATGGCCTCAAATTGAACCCAGAGAAATGCACATTCGGAGCAAGAGCGGGAAAGTTCCTAGGTTTCATTGTTAGCGGCAAAAGGGTTGAGGCGAATCCTGAGAAGGTTAAAGCAGTAATGGAGATGAAGACGCCAAGGAACATAAGGGAAGTACAGAGACTGAACGGGCGGTTGGTGGCATTAGGGCGATTCATATCATGCTCAGCTAGGCGATGTCTACCTTTCTACAACGCCATCAAAAAATCCAAGTCCTTTGAATGGACGCCGGATTGTCAATAAGCATTTGAGGGGATAAAGCGATTACTATGTTATCCGCCCTTAATGAGCAGGCCGGAAGACGGTTTGTATAAATGTTATGTGACATTAGGAGGGCAAGGTGCAACTGAATGCACACCCGATCGTGTTGAATAGATCGAACCAAGAGCGACGGTAAGCATATTGCTTATATATGTGTATGACTGTATTGTGCCTTGTGACTTGCTGAGTGTGAGATGTGGTTGAATCTGATGTGAATGATGTGGATAATGTTTGAGTGTTTGTGATACGTCATGATTGATAAGAAAGTGATATGATTGAGTATGTTGCAGTGTTATGAGTGAATACGGCATGTTGAGCCTTGTGCACATACTGGAACTGAATAATGGTTGGATTATAAATGAATATGAGCTTGCTTAGATGGATATGTGAAATGGTCCAAGTTGAGAGTGCTATCCGAATATTGTGAGCCGGAAGCACATGTGTTGAGATATATGAGTACGTGAGTTGAGTGTAACTCCTCCGTAGCACAGATGATTGTATTCCGAATTTAGTGAGCCGGAATACAGATTGGGCCCAAGGACCATTTTATATATATTGTTTAAGTACAGCAAGGCCTTTCTAAAATAAGTATTATTATAATAAGTGAAACAAATGAATAAATTCTAACTTGGTACTAATGATATATGTTGCTTTGTGCTCTTTACATTACTTTTGTATATACATATATGCGTAATATGTTTATTGAGTAGGCAGCTCACCCCTTGCCAACAGATTTTACAGGTTAGGTGGAGTTCTTCTTGCTTAAGGTCGCACCAGCAGTGTCAGTCCATTCTCATCTAGGCATTTTGGAGTCTTGTGATGTACTTTTGTTTTGTAAATCCTCTATGCAGGATAATGACTTAAACATGTATTGTAAATTGTAAATGCTTTCTCTTGTGTATAATATGTAAAGTTTATATGAGATTGAAGTTTATATGATTGAGAATTGAAAGCATGTCTATAACTGATATTGTGTGAGATATCATGTGATCCAAGTGAGGGGGTTACATTTAGTGGTATCAGAGCGGGTCTACTTTCCTAGGGATTAGGTTGTGTATGACTTGTTTTGGATTCCTAGGTTAAGACCACATAATTATATATTCTTATTCTAAAGCATATTGACATGGTCATGTTTCATGTAGGGTTATGGAGTCTGATGGTGAGAATGGACAATCCGGTAATGTGTCTAGTCATGGTTCAGTTGGTCATGTTCATGAGTCTGGGGGCTCAGAACATATAGGAGCTTCAGGACATGCAGGTTATCCGCAGGGTTATAACCAGTTTGAAGAAATGATGGGAATTTATTTGGCTCAAGGTCAGCCTCAGCCACGTGTTCAAGCTCGTCGAGATGCGCCAGTCTTTGATAAAAAATTTGAAAGGCTTAAAAAGATGGGCGCAACAGAGTTTGAGGATAGTACAGATCCTGATATAGCTGATAAATGGTGGGCCAAGATTGAAGATGTACTTGAGAACACAGACTGTCGACTAGATTCAATGGTCAAATATGTTTCTAATCTTTTCACTGATGAAGCTTTAGAATGGTGGAGATCTATAAAAAGGACAAGAATTAGAACTGAAATAACATGGGATATTTTCAAGAAGTTGTTCACTAATAAGTACATGCCAATGATATACAAAGATAGGAAACAAACAGAGTTTTTGACCCTTATGCAGGAGGATATGTCTATGGCTGAATACGAGCTTAAGTTTAACACTTTAGCCAAATATGCACCTGCAAATGTGGCTACAGAAGAAGCAAAATGTCGTAGGTTTGAACATGGTCTACACCCAGATGTTAGAATTGGGATTCATGCACATGAAAC
This sequence comes from Euphorbia lathyris, assembly GCF_963576675.1. Classification (NCBI taxonomy): domain Eukaryota; kingdom Viridiplantae; phylum Streptophyta; class Magnoliopsida; order Malpighiales; family Euphorbiaceae; genus Euphorbia; species Euphorbia lathyris. The sequence continues at coordinate 98,795,537 of NC_088910.1, forward strand.
TAGCTTTAGATTGTTAGTAGAATCTGCACTCAGAGCTGAGGAAATTGTGAAAGATAGAGAACAACTTTTTGTAACCAAAAGGGCTAGATTTGATACAGAGGGCCAGTCTAGCAGGCCAACAAAGAGAGGTGGATTCTCAGTTTCTTCTAGAGGCTATTCTCAACAATTTAGAGGTGGTAGTAGTAGTATCCATCGTGGTGGGACTAGATCACGGGGCGGATTTGGAGATGTTTTGAGTAGTGCTCCATCCGTTGGTAGTAACAGATTTTCAGGTGGTCGGTTTAATAGTGGGTATAGAAGAGGAGCGAGGACAACATCTTTTCCATCTTGTCAGACATGTGGACGGGTACACAGAGGTGAGTGTTGGGGACCTTCCCTGGTTTGTGGTAGATGTGGCCGATCTCACACAGGAGAGTGTTATGGTTCATTTAAGAAGGGTACATGTTTTGAGTGTGGAGAAACATGCCATTATCATAATGATTGTCCCTTACTAGTTGATAGAGAAGAGAGAGTTCAACCTCAGTCTAATATAGGAGGTGGTGCAGCTGGAGTGGATAGAGGCAGAGGCAGAGTTCGGGGAGGAGGTAGAGGGGGTAGACATGATGCTCCTATGGGTGGACAGACACAAAATTTACCACGAAATAGAGCCTTCAATATGACGAGGGGTGAAGCTCAAATAGCACCAGAGGTTATATCCGGTACAATTTCTATCCTTGATACCTTAGCTTTTGTTTTGATTGATCCTGGATCCACTCATTCATACATAACACCTGAGTTTATATTGAAAATAAATGGGACGGTAGAACCATTAGGATATGATGTGGGAGTTATCCTACCAGTTGGGAATAATGTTATTGTAAATCAGGTTCTGAGAGATTGTCCTATAAAAGTGAGGGGAAGTGAGTTCCCTATAGATTTAGTAGTTATGGGGTTTAGAGAATTCGATATTATTTTGGGGATGGATTGGCTATGTAAATATGAAGCTAAAGTTGATTGTTGTTCAAAGGAAGTTGTGTTACATTTTAATTCAGAATCAACTGTGTTATTTGTTGGGGAGAGAAAGGTTGTGCCGTCTTGTTTAATATCTTCAATTCAAGCAATCAGATGGATTAGAAATGGGTGTGAGGCATATTTAGCTCATGTTGTGGACACTAGAGAGGATGGAGGTAAATTGGAGAATATTCCGGTGGTGAGAGATTTTGCAGATGTATTCGTAGATGAACTACCAGGATTACCACCTCATAGGGAGATTGATTTTCCTATTGAGACCATGCCAGGAGTATCTCCTATATCAATTGCTCCATATAGAATGGCTCCAATGGAATTACAAGAATTGAAGAAACAAATAGAAGAACTACTTGAGAAGGGGTTTATACGACCTAGTACTTCACCGTGGGGAGCACCTGTATTATTTGTGAAGAAGAAAGATGGAAGTATGCGATTGTGTATTGATTACAGACAACTGAATAGAATGACAGTGAAAAACAAGTATCCATTGCCTCGGATTGATGATTTGCTAGATCAGCTTAGAGGAGCTCGTCATTTTTCAAAGATTGATCTAAGATCAGGCTATTGGCAGTTGAGAGTTGCAGAAGCTGACATACCTAAAACTGCTTTTCGTACAAGGTATGGTCATTTTGAGTTTCTTGTGATGCCTTTTGGCTTAACTAATGCTCCTGCAGCTTTCATGGCATTAATGAACAAGACTTTTCAGCCATATCTAGATAAGTTTGTTGTGGTGTTCATTGATGATATCCTAGTGTACTCAAGGACTGTGGGTGAGCATGAACAACATTTGAGAATTGTTTTGAAAATTTTACGAGATAATCAGATGTATGCAAAGCTGAGCAAATGTGAATTTTGGATGGATGAAGTTGTATTCCTTGGTCATGTGGTGTCAGGTGAAGGGGTTCAACCCGACCCTTCCAAAATTAAAGCTATTGATGAATGGGAACCGCCAAAGAACGTTACAGAGCTTAGGAGTTTTCTTGGGTTAGCTGGTTATTACAGGAGATTTGTAGAGGGTTTTTCTCTGATTGCAGGTCCATTAACTAAATTGCTGAGAAAAGGGAGTTGTATTCCAGTGGAATGATAAATGTCACCAAAGCTTTGAGGAACTAAAGAAGAGATTGACTTCTGCACCAGTGTTAGTGTTACCTTCTGAAGGTGGTGGCTTTGTTGTTTATACAGATGCCTCGGGACAAGGTTTGGGATGTGTTCTAATGCAAAATGGGAAAGTCATTGCATATGCTTCTAGGCAACTGAGACCTCATGAGATGAATTACCCCACACACGACTTAGAGTTGGCAGCAGCCATCCATGCATTGAAGGTATGGAGACATTACCTATATGGGGAGACATTTCAGATTCTCACTGATCATAAGAGTTTGAAGTACATCTTTACACAAAAGGAGCTGAACCTAAGACAAAGACGATGGATTGAGCTATTAAAAGATTATGATTGTACAATAGATTACCATCCAGGAAAAGCTAATGTGGTTGCAGATGCTTTGAGTAGAAAGAGTGTTGATATTGTGGCTAGTATGAAGAGTTATAGTTTAAATTCACTAGTGGAGATGCGAGCCATGGATGTGCAGTTAGAAGTAAATGAAGTAACAGGTTTGATGGCTACACTACGGGTAAAACCAGATTTGAAAGAAAGGATCCAAGAAGCACAATGGCATGATCCTTATTTACAGAAAATGCGAGATCGTGTACAACAAGGTAAAAGACCTGATATTTCTGTGGAAGATGATGGAACTATGATGATAGGTAGTCGATTATGTGTTCCAGATGTAGCAGATTTAAGATCAGAAATTCTACAGGAAGCACATAATTCTCCTTATGCTATGCACCCAGGAATGACAAAGATGTACAGAAATTTGAGACCTTTTTACTGGTGGCCTACAATGAAGAAAGATGTATCTGATTTTGTTTTCAAATGTTTGACATGTCAACAGGTTAAAGCCGAACATCAAGCTCCCATGGGAAAACTAAAACCTTTAACCATACCAGAGTGGAAATGGGAGAGGGTCACTATGGATTTTGTGATGGGATTACCAAGAACAAGGCGTAGACACGGTAGTATATGGGTGATAGTAGATAGACTTACGAAATCTGCTCACTTTCTACCGGTTCAACAGACAGACTCGATGGATAAATTGGCTAGACTTTATGTGGAACAAATAGTGAGGTTGCATGGAGTACCTATATCTATTGTTTCAGATCGTGATCCTAGATTCACATCGAGATTTTGGGGCAGTTTACAGCACTCCTTGGGAACAAAATTGCATTTCAGTACAGCTTTTCATCCACAGACAGATGGACAATCAGAAAGAACTATTCAGACCTTAGAGGATATGATGAGAGCTTGTGTTCTTAATTTCCAAGGTGAGTGGGATATACATTTACCTCTTATGGAGTTTGCTTATAATAATGGTTATCATTCGAGTATAGGCATGGCACCTTATGAGGCATTATATGGAAGACCATGTAGAAGCCCTATATGTTGGGATGTTGAAGGAATGAGGCAATTGGAAGGACCTGAGTTAGTCTAGGAAACTGTTGAGAAGATCAATGTCATAAAGAAGTATTTAAAAGCTGCACAGGAACGTCAGAAAGCCTATGTGGATCAGCACCGAAGGGAGATGGAATATAAAGTTGGAGATAAAGTGTTTTTAAAAATATCCCCGTGGAAAGGAATAGTTCGTTTTGGCAGAAGAGGGAAGTTGAATCCAAGATACATCGGGCCTTATGAGATCGTTGAGAGAGTTGGACCATTGGCTTATAGGTTAGCTCTACCACCAGAATTGTCTTTAATACATGATGTATTTCATGTGTCAGTATTAAGAAGATATAGATCAGACCCAAGTCATATGATTCCTGAACCTGAGATTGCAATAGTGAACACAGACTTGACTATTCGTGAGCAACCTTTGGAGATTTTGGGACGAGAAATGAAACGACTCAGAAACCGTGAAATTCCAATGGTTAAGGTGAGATGGAGTCATAATCAAACACTTGATGAGGCAACTTGGGAGGTAGAAGAAAATATGAGGACACAATATCCTTACCTATTTGAAGCTTCTGGTAAGTGAATTTCGGGGACGAAATTCTTTAAGGGGGGAAGAACTGTAACATCCCCAAAACCCTAACATATGAGTCTTCCCACATTCATATATGTTTTCATGATTGAATACATACATTTTAGATTCATCTCATTGTCAGTAGAAGTTTTGTATGCATAATGCGATTATCGTGCGATTAGTAGGCGATTAGTGTGTCGTTAAGATGTAACGATTGGTTAATTGAGTTAGGACTTAAATGAATGAATGAATGAATTTATATGTCCTAAATTGATTAACTTACACTTTAGGAGGGCTGAATTTGAGGTTTGTGAGCAAGCATGAGGTGTCACCCCAATATTAAGACACAATACACCTCTTCATTTTACAAATGATGTGCACAACTCATTCTTTATCTATTCCAGCCACAATTTCGACCAAAGCTTCAGCAAAACCTTCCTTGTTCATACCCTAAACCTCTCCAAAGAAAACTCTTCCAATTTCTTCCATTTTCGAGTCAAACAAGTCAAGTTAGGAAGCATACTAGGTGATAGACACGAGTTGAAGGTTAGTATGTTGTTTTAGCTTGTTTTCTATGAGTTTGAGATTCTGAAATACCTAGGTATGATCATAGGATTTGTTGTGGATGAGTTGTGATGGAGTTTTTTGAGTTTTGGTGTTGTTTCAAGTGGTTATAGGCTGTCCAAATGAAAGATATGTATCAAGTGCCCTAAACAGAAATCTAGGGTACTGCTTTCAGTCATTTTGGAGCATGTTTTGCATATTGATATTCTTCGAATTTGAAGATACATAAAGAATAACATATGTTGCTATATGTGTTATGAAACTCTCTGTAAAATATGGGACTTTAATTCCATATATAGATGAAGAAAACCTAGATGGAACATGACTGCCTCGAAATTGAATGTCATGTGAGGCAGCCATGTTGATGTAGCATTTTGAGGACCTTAGAATTATAATTTGAGAAAGGTTATTTATACAAAAGTGTTCCTAACTACTTGAAGTATATGTCTGTAAAAGTTTTTGGCAATCCATTGTGTTTAGTGTGAGATAGGTTGAGTGCATTATGGTAGATGCAAATCTGGATAGTCTGTTTCTTGGCTGGAAACAGGACAGAATAATTTTGCATGCCATATATTGTGTAGAAGTGATATTAAAGTGAATTTTGGATATGTTATACCCATATATGTCTAGTTTCAGTAGGTTCAAGAATCAGGGCATTTGGATTAATATAGAGAAGGTTATGGCAGAATGTGTGCAAGTAGGTCATGTGATGATCTAAGACAAAAGGATTAGATTGCATGAACTTTGTGGAGTTAGTGTCTTGTAAATCATATAGCATTCATTAGTTTATATTTTTATTAAGTTTATGTTAAGGATAATTGTATAAATGTTATGTGACATTAGGAGGGCAAGGTGCAACTGAACGCACACCCAATCGTGTTGAATAGATCGAACCAAGAGCGACGGTAAGCATATTGCTTATATATGTGTATGACTGTATTGTGCCTTGTGACTTGCTGAGTGTGAGATGTGGTTGAATCTGATGTGAATGATGTGGATAATGTTTGAGTGTTTGTGATACGTCATGATTGATAAGAAAGTGATATGATTGAGTATGTTGCAGTGTTATGAGTGAATACGGCATGTTGAGCCTTGTGCACATACTGGAACTGAATAATGGTTGGATTATAAATGAATATGAGCTTGCTTAGATGGATATGTGAAATGGTCCAAGTTGAGAGTGCTATCCGAATATTGTGAGCCGGAAGCACATGTGTTGAGATATATGAGTACGTGAGTTGAGTGTAACTCCTCCGTAGCACAGATGATTGTATTCCGAATTTAGTGAGCCGGAATACAGATTGGGCCCAAGGACCATTTTATATATATTGTTTAAGTACATCAAGGCCTTTCTAAAATAAGTATTATTATAATAAGTGAAACAAATGAATAAATTCTAACTTGGTACTAATGATATATGTTGCTTTGTGCTCTTTACATTACTTTTGTATATACATATATGCGTAATATGTTTATTGAGTAGGCAGCTCACCCCTTGCCAACAGATTTTACAGGTTAGGTGGAGTTCTTCTTGCTTAAGGTCGCACCAGCAGTGTCAGTCCATTCTCATCTAGGCATTTTGGAGTCTTGTGATGTACTTTTGTTTTATAAATCCTCTATGCAGGATAATGACTTAAACATGTATTGTAAATTGTAAATGCTTTCTCTTGTGTATAATATGTAAAGTTTATATGAGATTGAAGTTTATATGATTGAGAATTGAAAGCATGTCTATAACTGATATTGTGTGAGATATCATGTGATCCAAGTGAGGGGATTACAGGAGAAGATTTGTTTCTTTATGTATCTGTCACCAGCATGGCGATATGCACTGTGATGGTGCGAGAAGAAGAAGGGCAACAATATTCAGTGTACTACGTGAGCAAAGTCCTGAAGGATGCAGAACTCCGGTATTCGAAGTTGGACAAAATGGCCCTCGCAGTGATAACCACGACGGTTAGATTGAAACCATACTTTCAGGCGCATACTATCATTGTGAGAACTGGCATCCCAGTGCGAAAGGTACTGCAGAAACCTGACGCATCTGGCCGGTTGATGGAATGGTCAATTCGCCTGGGCGAATTCGATATCCGCTATGAAGGAAGACCAGCACTAAAGAGCCAAGTGCTCGCCGACTTCGTGAACGAATTCACCTGGGATGATGATGAATGTCTAAAGGCACAAAAAGAAGAGTGGAGCATGTACACAGATGGGGCCTTATCTGCAGACGGAGCTGGGCTAGGAATCGTCATCAAAGGTCCGGAGGTTATCCGCCTGTGCTACGCAGCAAAATTAACTTTTAAAACTACCAATAATGCCGCAGAGTATGAAGCAATGATATGCGGATTGAAGTTGCTCAATGAACTCACCCCAGAAAGAGTGGTAATCTACAGCGATTCCAAACTCATGATAAACCAGATCACAAAAAATTATCTGGTGAAACAGGAGGAGCTCGTAAAATACCATCAGGTAGTCGGCCGATTGACACAAGAGTTAACGCACAAAGGAGTCGTTTGGGAGATGGTGCATGTTCCACGAGGCCAAAATGCAAAAGCTGACGAATTGGCAAAGGCAGCGGCAAGTAGAGAACCATGGAGTCAAAAACATGCAGCTTGGAAATAAAATCGGCACCAGCATTCGAGGTTGATCAGATTATGATCATCGAGGAACTGGAAGACGATGAAGATTGACGGATGCCAATCCGTCAATATCTGGAGCAGGGAGATTTGCCGGTTGATAAGAGCTTAGCCAGAAAAATAATTGGGCAGTCGGCACGATACTCAATGCGGGATGGAACTTTGTACCGGAAATCGTACACATGTCCATGGTTGAAATGCGTTAGTCGCAATAAAGGGGACTATGTGCTGCGAGAACTACACGAAGGAATTTGTGGCGCGCACGAGACTTCAGCGGCATTGGCAAGAAAGGTCAAACTGCTGGGATACTACTGGCCCAAGGTGGTGGAAGATTCCCAGAAGATGATTGCGGAATGTCACAACTGTCAAATCCATGCGAATGAAAAGCATGTTCCCGGAGCTGAACAAATCACTATAATGACGGCGTGGCCATTCGCAACATGGGGAATTGATATAGTGGGCCCATTCCCAGAAACAACAAAGAAAAGGAAGTATTTGATAGTCGCAGTAGACCACTTCAGCAAATGGGTAGAAGCGGAGGCAGTAACCGCACAAACACCTGAGCGAATGATCGAGTTCTTACGAGAGAACATTATCATGCGATTTGGGATCCCGCAGAAGCTTATGACGATACATTTAGTAACTCTACGGGTACCACCAGTCATTTTCATTTCTGGATTTCGAAATAGAACATTCATGCTCCTGAAGATAAGAAATCAAACGTGAGCTGTCGTGTGCTCATACTCCGCTGCAAAATGGGGTCGGCTTATTCAATCTTATTAATGGCACCCAGTTCAACTGTGCCAAGTTCAAAACATACTGCGAAAGCATGGGAATCAAGGATCATTTTTCTTCTGTAAACCATCCCCAATCAAATGGTATGACAGAAGTTACCAACAGGGCCATGGTTCAAGGCATCAAGAAGCGGCTAGGTGATAAAAAGATAGGTTGGGCGGATGAGATACCCCATATGTTGTGGGCATACAGAACCTCTGTAAAGACAGCAACAGGCGAAACACCTTTCTCGCTAGTTTATGGAGCCGAAGCAGTCCTACCTGTTGAAATCAAGTCGCCCACAGATCGGACAATTTACTATTGCGACACACAAAATCCTATCAACATCAGAGATGCTTTGGATTCTGTGGAGGAACGAAAAGAGAAAGCTTACATGCGAATGGCAATGTACCGCAATAGAATCAAGAAATACCATGACAGAAGAATGCGAAAAGTAATAATCAACGAAAACGACTTGGTCTTGAAAAAAGCGGATAAAATACAATCCAGAGATGGCAAAGGCAAGCTGGGCGTCAACTGGATCGGACCATACAAAGTATCCAAGAAGCTGGGACCAGCCACTTTTGAAATAGAAGAAATGAGCGGAAAGAAGCTCCCGCGCACCTGGAATCTAGAGAATCTACGCCTATATAGAAAGGCCGAGTAGTTCGAGGAAATGACGAGTACTCTTTTTCCTTTTATGAGTTTTTCCCACTGGGTTTTCTGATAGAAGGTTTTAATGAGGCTTCGATCCCGCACAATTGGTGTACATATGTAATAAACTTTTTCTCGTCATCAATAAAAGTTATTACATTCACTCAGTATGTTACAACAAAACGCGGATTCCTTAGAAATAACACATAAATGTGTTGCTTCTTAAAGAAAGGCGGATGCATGATTACGCATCACTCGCAAAAAACCTTAGGGTTAAAATCAATAACACATAAATGTGTTGCCTCTTAAAGAAAGGCGGATGCATGATTACGCATCACTCAAAAAACCTTAGGGTTAAAATCAATAACACATAAATGTGTTGCCTCTTAAAGAAAGGCGGATGCATGATTACGCATCACTCGCAAAACCTTATGATCAAAACTTATGATTATTTTCGAAAGAAGAATTATAAGTTAAGGCATAAAATTAAGCGGATAAACGAGTACTCAAAATTGCAAAAAGGGTCTGGCCACCCTAGCTATGAAGAAACACAAATATGGAGCCGGCAGAAAGACAAAGGGCACATATAAAGGGCAAAAAAGTGACAATCACACACATATGAAAACCAACAACCGAAAGAAAATATATATATCAGAGCGGTTTGTTACATGGTTTTTACATACAAAAGTCCAAATATAAGTCAAGCTACGCTACAGCTTCCTCTCCTTCGCCCCTAATGCCCTCCTGGACTGCGGCAACTCCCTTATCTCCTCCGGTAGGAGGATCTACTTCAAGAGAATCCTCGACCCTTGAATCGGTAACCGCTTCAGTAACCTCTTCGGTGAGAGGTACCTCTTGCACAGGTTGAGAAACGGCTTGGGGTGCCTCTCCTTCCGCGGGCTGAATAGGGATCTCGCAGCTAATCGGAGGATCCTGAAGACTCTTCCAATCTAAGAAGAGTACCTCATCCATATCAGCATCCTCGGCTTCCAGCTTATCCCACTCCCCAGTTAAATCCTTTTCAGGGATGGGAACTTTGGGGCGGTTAAGTACTAGACCCTGATGCCCGTGTTCATAAGCTGCATGAATCCGTTCCCCATACCAGTAGATGCGGGCGCCATCTTCAGCCAAAATCTCCTCAACCCTCTTCTTTTGGGCCTCCTTGAAAGCAGCTAGGTCGTCGAGGGCTTTTTTCAGTTCATCGGACTTGGCCTGAAGGGATTTAAGGGCCTCCTCCTTCTCGCCCACGGCCTTCTGACAGGTGCCCTCTAGGACCTTCACCTTCCCTTGGACATCATCATAAAGCGACTTCTGAGTCGCCAATTCCGTATCAAGACTTTCCAACTCCTGGGCTCGCTCTGCATCCCTTCGTAGAATGCCCTCAGCGAAATTGATAATCTGCATATAAAATGTCTCACAAATAAAATGGGCGAATAGAAATATGCGGTTACAATGAACACAAGATATTTGAAAGCGAAAGGACAAAGCAATAATATACCTCTACAGAACGCTTCTCGATCCCTTCCACAGCAGTAGGGAGCGACACTTGCTCGCGCACACGGGAGGCAGAGGGAAGTCGCCCGAGGACATTGCATATGGAAGATACAATATCCTTGCAAGAGAAGTTCACGGCCAGGCCGAAAGTCCTAGTCCACCATCCGCTAATATCGGGGATTGGCTGCAAGAGCATAAAGAAAAATATCAAGGAGTGGCAGATAGCTCATGAGGAAAAAGTAGCAATACGAGAGGGAGTAGATCAAGATACCTCATGAATGGGGGTACTGCTCTTTCCTTTAGACGAGGCGGATATAGGTGCGCCGCCAACAGTAAGGGACACAGAAGTGTTCTTCTTTTTAGAACGAGAAGACTTTGTATCCGCACTTATCTTCGCTTCCTAGTTAAAGGAAGATCCTCGGAGGCAGAAGCAGGACCTTGTGAAGCGGAAGCCCTAACCGGGGAAGCCGCCCCAATAGAAGGAATCGTCCCTCCAGAAGGATCCGCCCCTACAACGGAAGCGGTTTCCGTCATCCGCTTCTTTCTTCTCGCCAGGGCTTTGGCCTCCCGATCTGCAGCGATTTGAGATAAAGGATCACCCCTGCAAAGGGTTAAAAGAAACCATCAACTTGGAAATAAAAAGTACCTTGCACAAAAACGCGATAAGGAATATAGACAACGCGATCCCCCTCGCGGTATGCAATCGCTACTCGGCTCCTTAGCATATGAAAGGCCTGATCATATGTCCATACAAAAGGTGGAGTGCTCTTCAGGAACTTGATAACGGCGGATTCTTCCTGGCTGGGATATCCGAAGTTCAAACTCTTTACGTTGGGTCGGCTCCAGCAATGAAGGAAGTTTAGGTTTTCCTCATTAAACTTGATAAAAAAGTAAGATCGATCCCACTCGCGGATCTTGTTCAGCTTCTCGTCAAAACCATAGTATCCGCTCTGGCGGATGAAAGTGAAATACCCCGCCGAGCTTTTGAAATGGTGGAGCTTGGAGAAGATCTTGAGCGAAAAGGGAACCTCCAAACAATCCGCCAAAAATTTATCCAGAGTCAAATCGGCCCAGCCGTTAGGATGCAATTGCCCGGGCGCGATTCCATAACCGCCTAAGACGGAAGCAATCTCATCCGCCAGCGGATAAGTGAAGCCGCAGATAATCTGGGCCACGAAAACAGTGAAGTACCCCTTTGGGTAATCGCCCGGCCCCCTATCCTCTCCAGGAATGATCGTCTCGAGACCTCGGAGCCAGGGATAATGCTCCCGCAAATCGTCGATTGTCTCTTGACAAACCAGACTTCCCGACCTGTCCTTCTTGGGTAACAAACGAGGGGTTGGGACAGGTGGCGGAATCAACTTTTTGGGGTCAAAACCTAAACCCTCGTCGGTTGTATTCGCCAGATGAAGGAAGTCGGCGGGATGAGAATTACACCCAGGAGAGCTGGTTGAAGCTTCCTCAACCATCTCTTCGACCTCGTTAGAGACCTCGCGGACATAATCGTCGTCAAACGGCGCGAAGTCGAGGTCTGACATGATCGATAAAAGGAAAACAGAAGCAAAAAGTCGAACAAGGAGCAAATGTGAAAAGAAAAACTTACATGAAAGATGACGGGATTAAGAGGTCAACGCCGGAAAAGAAGTAACGGAATTAAAAGGTCGACGCCGGAGAAAACGAAAGAGGGGAAATGCACAAATTCAAAAACTTTGAAATAATCGGACAAAGACGAAGCGTCCCCTATAAAAAGACCCTAAAAGGGCTCTTGCTAGACCAAGGGGGAGGCATGTGATAACCCGCGAAGCCCAAAACGGGTTATACTCATTTCGCAAGCCCAGCCCATATTAAAGCTCCATGGGCTAAGATTGGACGGGACCCGAATGAAGGAAGCGGGCGCAGTGAGTAAACCGCCCCTAATCCCTAAACGGAGCGACAAGACTCCCACTCAGAACCACGTTCGTTGCCATGAAAACCACGAAAGGGACATCGCCTAAAAAGGGGGAACCGCCCTCAGAACGTGGCCCACTGAGGAGTAACCGCCCTCGGCGGTTACCCAAAAAATACCTATAAAAGGCCTTAAGAATAAGGGATGAGGTACGTTCACACTTTTTTCCCACAGAACTATTGCTAAATTATAGACTCATCCTTACAAAAACTGACTTGATCGTCGGAGAGTTTTCCCGGAGATCCTGTCTTCGGTTTTGTTTTGCAGGTAACTCCGGCAAAGAACATCAAAGCGGATCCAGCAAGTTATCAAGGGTAGAAACGCTGTCGTGTTTCATATGGAAATGTTGTATGAAAGCATCAGTGAAACCATCAATTTTGATGGAGGCGGTGAATCTCCGGCCACTGACGAAGCCACCGATGTCTAATTCTTTGACTGGAAATGTGTTTTGGTGGGCAGTAGCTGTAGCTGATCCCGCCAATGAGGAGACGACGGAGTTGGATGAACTGGTGAAGTTATTAAGTGATGCTATTGCAATGTATAAGACGGGTTATACGGAGAGTTTACAAGGTAGTGATGGGTTTGAAACGATGTCGGATTATTGCAGTTGGCTAGAAGATTTGTATTTGAGTGAGAAACCGGATATATTTGTATTTACAACATGTTGCTATCTTGGTTTTAATCGGTTTAATTTTGGATGGGGGAAACCATTTTGGACTGGGATTTTAGGGAAAGTTGGACCTTCATTTCAGAATTTTACTATATTTATTGAAACTAACGATGGTGAAGGAATTGAGGCATGGATCACCTTAGACCAACAAAGGATGGCTTTATTGGAACTTGATCCTGAATTCTTATCATTTGCTTCTCCAAATCCCACCATTTCAAGCCTCTGATAAATATGGATTGGTCAATTTTCTAGTTTATTTTCTTCTATGGTTATTTAATTTTTATGGTGTGAGAGACATCTAGTGCAATATATGTTAATTTATAATGAGAAATATATTATTAGATTTTCTGCATGTACATATATATAATGTTAGTGGTGTTAAACATTTTGACATGTTCCAAGATGACCGAGACATACTTTTCCTTACATAGATGAATGTCAGACTTCGTGTTGTGGATTTCTAATCAGGAAAGCTTTCTCAATTAGTCAAAGTTTCTCCCTGTTATAAGAATATTATCAATAAATAAGTATATCAATCTTATCGTTGCATGAAAGAAAGGAAAGTAACAACATGAATATTAAATTTTATGGAAGAAAATACAGGAAAAAAAACAAAATCGATAGTTAATATCATACGGAATTAAGGCTTGAAAAACGTGCACCAACGGAAAGCTTTAAGTGTAAAACATAACTATCTGGACACGTGGACCAATAACGAAGCCGGATTCCAAAGATACTCAATAGTATATACGTTCGAGTCATCTATAAATAGGCATCTCTCAAAGACCACAAGGTGCCTTTTATGCTTACTTTGTTTTTAACAAAATAAATCTTACTTTGTTTTTTTCACCATTGCATGATGGAATGAAAAGTTCATCCAATGGTGAAAACACATAAAATAAGGCTTACTTTGAGTAAACATAGCCTTTACCATAAACTTTGTGGATAAGTTAATTTTATGTGGATTTGGTATTCCACATATCATCATTACAAACAACGGCAAGCAGTTTGATTGTAGAGCTTCTCGGGCGTATTGTGAAAATCTGCATATTAAGCTTCGGTTCACTTCTATAGCTCACCCACAAACTAATGGTGACAAAAATAAACAATAGAACAATTGTGCAAGGTTTAAAGAAAATTGATGCGGGGCATCTCTCCCTAGGATCGGGTCCGGACGAGGGAAGTCGAAGGAAGAACCAAGCACGAGCAACAAGCAAGTAAGGAGGACAAAACAGTGCAACACAACACACTAGCAGCTCAGACACGCTCCGCGTGGGTTAAAGTACCTCCGCGTGAAGGAAGGTGACCCGGAGAAGAGTTCATCAGCCAAACTACGCCCCGCGTAGATTTGGGTACGCTCCGCGTAAAATGGCTACTGATGCGGAGAAGAGCTCAACAGCCAATCTACGCTCCACGTAGAATTAGGCACGCTCCGTGTACCTCCACTTTAAGGAACTTGCTCCTTACTCCAGCTTCCTCCTTATTTACAATCATGTCACTCCCTAATTAAAACCCTACCACTCCTATATTTACACCCATGCCACCTCCTTATTATTGCCCCATGTTACCCTCTAACCTTACTCTTTAATTAATTATGTAAGTTAGCCTTTATTGTAATTTTGCTTAGGGTTTTAGATGATATAAATTCATCTCTTTCTATTGTAAACTTAACTTTTTATCAATCAAATATTAATCTTCTTCAAGAAGCTTGTTAGGTTTTCACCTTCAACAATGGGGATCTTTGATTTCCTACGGATTTAGTCCGTAAAACCCGGGATTCACTCCTTCTAGTTTAGCTAGAGAAGAAATATCTTTGTAAGTTTACGATTAAAACTTTCAGATAAAACCGATCTGTATCATTTGGTATCAGAGCCGATCGTTTTCCTTGAACGGAGACTTCTTTCGACAATGATTCAACCAAGTTATTCACAAGCCTTAAAGGAACGTCTTGAAGACGAGACAGATAGAGCTCCAATATGCCGAAATGTTGAGAAAGACAAAAGAGAACTTGGAGCAAGAAGAAATAGAAAGACTCCAAAGGGGAACCCGAAGTAGCCGGAGACGACAACGTCGAGCCCAACGGAAAAGAGATGGCGAAACCATTATCTCACCTTCTAAAGATTCATCCCAAATTTGTCCTCTATTGCACAAGGAAGAGGTAAATCCAAAGCTTTCAACTCTTGATGTGGAACTTATGGGTATGCTTATTATTGGTGAGGATTTGGTTGGTTGTGATCTTGAAGTAGAATTAATTTCTCATTGTGGATTTATTGTTAATGAAATTGTTGATGAGGATTTAAATGTATGTGTGGATGAGGAGGAAGGGATGCTTATACCTGAGAACATGGGGAATGTTGAATTTGTGTGTGGTAATTTTGAGGAAACCTATGTTGAGAAGGGTACTCCCTAAGTGTTTGATGAAATGCCCCTTAGGCATAGGCACATATGTATGCTTAAGGACATTGAGGATATTTGTTTTGAAGAGGGGGAGAAGGAGTTTGGGCTTATTAATCTCTTTAAGGAGAAAGATGAAATTAGTTTATGTGTGGAGATTGATGGCTATGGTGATGGGAGAGATGTTGGTGGTTCTACCATGTTGGGTTGTAGCATGTCTTTTGAATCGAGCGACTTGGCACGTGAATTAGTCGGTTCGAATTATGAAGAGGAGTGGGAGGAAACGAAAGGTCGTGGGAAAAGACGGATCGTTGATGAAGATGGGAATGAATTTGAATTCAACCATGAAGAAGAGCAGATTGATGAAGAGGAGGACCAATCCGAGAATGAGCTAGTAAGAAATGAGGAATGTGATTATTATGAAGGCGAATTCGAGGATGAGGTTGAAGAGAGAGAGCACGCTTCCGAAGATGAAATATGTGAAGATGGTGAACTTTGTCATAGTGCATATGAGTTTGATTATGATGAAGATGGTAGAGTTTACCATGGGGAGGATGAACATCGAAGCATTGAGTGGAACCAATATGGGGCCGCTTATGGGGAAGACGAAGATGGGGTCTACTATGATGAGAGTGGGCGTCGGTGTGTTGAGTGGGATCGACACGGGGCTCCTTATGAAGATAATGAAGGTAGATTCTATTGTGATGATGAGTTGGAGGATGTTGAACGGAACTACAATGAAGATATCTATGAGTTTGATGGAGGTAGGTTCCATCATGATGATGAGTTGGGAAATGTAGAGTGGAACCGAAGCGAAGAAGCTTATGATGATGAAGATCGGTCCCGAGACGACTATGGGTCGGGAAATATTGGGTGGAACCGAAATGAAGACACTTATGAGTATGATGAAGGTCGGTTCCGAGATGACTATGAGACGGGAAATGTAGAGTGGGACCGAAATGAAGATGCTTATGATGAGGAAGAAAATCGGTTCCAAGATGAGGATGAGTCGGGAAGTGTTGAGTATGAAGACACCTATGAAGTTGATGATGATGGCAATGAGCACAATGTGTATTTGGTAACTAGGGTGCCAATGCCTAGTGAAGAGGAGCATAGCCAACGTCATCGATTATTTAGAACTCGATGCTTAGTTCTTGGGAAGAAGTGTGAGATGGTGATCGACGGAGGAAGCCAAGTGAATATCATTAGTCGGTCCGCTATGAGTAAGTTTGGGTTGGTTCCCGAGCCACATCCTAGACCTTACCGCCTTGGTTGGGTCAACGAGGTGGAAAAACTTCAAGTTACTCATTGGTGTAAAGTTCCTTTCACTATTGGAGCTTATGGGGATGAAGCTATGTGTGATGTTGTGGAGATGGGTGCTTGTGATGTGCTACTTGGTAGGCCATGGAAATTTGATTGTGATGCCTCACATGCGAGAAGAAGCAACACCTACACCATACGCAAAGGCGGAATTCGATATGTCTTTAAACCTTTGAAGAGTTCTCCTAGTAAGAAAATGGAGGCCACTTTGGAAGATTGTCCAACTCGGGAGTTGAGTGTGAATGGGTGCATTGGTGGAACAGGTGATACATTAAATCATCTTAACTTGGGTTCCATGGATGAGTTAGCTAGCCACTCTCTTAATGAAGTCAAATCCAAATAGGAGAATGAAGTTGAGAGAGGGGAGAGCAAAGTGGGAAGTGAGGAAGTTGAGCCGATGTCCGAGGGTGACAAGTACATGTCTTCCAACGAGCCACCTAAAGGGCTTCTTAAAGGGCTTCCACCTTTGAGGAAGCTACCACGAGGCATAGCTTGGGATCCGGGAGATAGTGCACCTAGCTCTACATATGGTGAGTTGAGCTTTAGAGGGGAGGATGAAGGTTGCTCTATGAAGCCTATTGATAGCACCGAGATGCCTAGCGCATGCCACATGCAAAAGAATCGAGTCACTCATTGGGTGTGTATATTGAGGGAGAACCTTCCCGATGATGAGCCTGTGAGAGGTGATCTTGTTGTGAGGGATGTGAACTTTATGTTGAGGGAGAACATTTCCTATAACGGGCCCATGAGCGGTGACCTTGTTGTGGGCTTTGGTGATTGTTTATTGAAGGGGAATGGCTTCCCATGGAATATAGAGAAGATGGAAGGATGTCAAGACTTGGTAGATTCGGAACTCACTATGTTGTGCCTTATTGACATGTATGTGTGTGGGTATATGTGGTGCTTGTTGAGGAAGCATCAACCTTATGAGGAGTCAATAGGAAGTGATCTTGTGACGAAGAGAGTGGGATTTATGAAGTCTTTGATGAATGGGGATAGCCGCCCGAGAGATGTTGAGAAGGTAGAAGAAATTCAAGACTTGGGGATTGATGGCCAAGTTAGTAAAGTGGCAAGTCTTGAAGTTCCGGGATTGTTAACCCAAGGTGAGGGAGGAGCTACAATGTGTGTGCTTGGGTTCACTATGATATGGGTTGACAAATGTCACTGGGATATTCCGTTTGATGTGGGCCATGGGCAAGGAGAGATTGAGCATTGTAGTCGGGTTAGTGGAATGAGTGATAGCAAAGTCCGGGCATATTCAAGTCAAGATCATGTTTGGGTTGTGAAGAGTACTCAAGGGACCGCTCCAATTTGGGTTGATATATGGCACCGGGACATGTCATTTGAGTTTGGCTATGAGCGAGTGGAGATTGAGCCTAGCATCTGGGTTGATGGCGTGAGGTACATTGAGGTTCGGGCGTATTCGACTCAAGATCATGTTGGGGTTTTGAAGAATATTTGTGAGATTAATTCTAATTGGGTTGATACGTGTCGTCGGGACATTCAATTCGAGGTAGGCCAAGAGCGGAAGAAGATTGTGTTGATTCCTCAAGTTCGTGATGGGGAGATCAAGAGGATCCATGGGTGGTCCGTGCAACCAAATGAGAGGCGTTGGAAGATCATCCAAGCATTTATTGGGAAGTGGTTTGACAAGCTTCGCCAAGACATACCATTCGATGTTGGTAGAGCATCCGATATTGGTGGAGATGGGGAGATGAGTACCACGGAAGATGAAGTCCGGGGTGAGGCACTTGTGGAAATATGGGGAAAAGCTCGTGAGGAGAAGATGAGTCCGACAATACTTGGAGTGGACTCCTTGAATTCATCTTGAACAACACCTTGGTTCGATTTGAGGGCTTGGGTCCGTTCACAACGAACACGTCTCATCAATATGTGGCAAGCAACTTGGGGTCAAGTTCTTTTTAAGAGAGAGTGTATGATGCGGGGCATCTCTCCCTAGGATCGGGTCCGGATGAGGGAAGTCGGAGGAAGAACCAAGCATGAGCAACAAGCAAGTAAGGAAGCCAAAACAGTGCCACACAACACACCAGCAGCTCAGACACGCTCCGTGTGGGTTAAAGTACATCCGCGTGAAGGAAGGTGACCCGGAGAAGAGTTCATCAGCCAAACTACGCCCCGCGTAGATTTGGGTACGCTCCGCGTAAAATAGCTACTGATCCAAAGAAGAGCTCAACAGTCAATCTACGCTCCGCGTAAAATGGCTACTGATCCGGAGAAGAGCTCAACAGCCAATCTATGCTCCGCGTACCTCCACTTTAAGGAACTTGCTCCTTACTCCAGCTTCCTTCTTATTTACAATCCTGCCACTCCTTATTTACACCTTTGTCACTCCCTAATTAAAACCCTACCACTCTTATATTTACACCAATACCACCTCCTTATTATTGCCCCATTTTACCCCCTAACCTTACTCTTTAATTAATTATGTAAGTTAGGCTTTATTGTAATTTTGCTTAGGGTTTTAGATGATATAAATTCATCTCTTTCTATTGTAAACTTAACTTTTTATCAATCAAATATTAATCTTCTTCAAGAAGCTTGTTAAGGTTTTCACCTTCAATAATGGGGGATTTTTGATTTCCTACGGATTTAGTCCGTAAAACCCGGGATTCACTCCTTCTAGTTTAGCTAGAGAAGAAATATCTTTGTAAGTTTACGATTAAAACTTTCAGATAAAACCGATCTGTATCAAAAATGCTAGAAAATTTCAAAGGCCCATAGGTAGACCAGCTTCAACATGTTTTATGGGCTTACAGAATGGCCATGGGTAAACACAATTCGCTCTCACATATGGGGGCGAAGCTTGTGTTCCAGTGAGGTAGTCAGTCTGAAGGAAATTAAAGGCATCAAATTCAAGTATTTGTTTAGCTTGAATACAAGGCATCTATCATATTGATGGGTGATTGAGATGTGATGAAGAAAGTGAAGAGCAAATGTTCTAGTTCCTTTTGCTTCTGAACCTCCTCCCAAAGACCATTAATTTTATATGACACTGCCGGTTTTTCTTACTTATGTAAAGTCTAGAAGCACTCCAATTAGGGTTTATTGTGGTACACTGGTGCTCATGCCATTACTGGAATTTAGGGTTTAGTATTTGAATTATTGTTGCAATCTTGTTGTGAATTTTGATAATGTTATGTTTTTTTATGTAATTTTGTTATACATGTTGTTTAATTGTGTATAGTTTAGGCAAATAACAAAATATACTACTTCGCATTTTTCCCAAACTGTGATGCCTGAGCAAAAAATGTGAAGGTAAATATCACTTTAGTACATGAATTTGCTTCGCATTTTGCAAAAACTGTGAAGCAAACTCATTTGGCGGTGTAGTATTTCTATTCGCAGGTTTCACAGTTTGCAAAAATGCGAAGTAAAATTATCTTGAAAAAAATGTATAAAATAATAAAAAAAGCGGAGTGCCAAATTTGCAAGAAGAAAGATTTTATGTATATATGAGTCGATAATTAAAAACGGAGTGCAAGTTCGCAAATAAGAAAGAAACGAAGAGAGAAAGATGAAAGAATAAGAAATTTTTAAGCTGTTATATATATATGAAGGACATTTTGGAAAAAGTTACAAATAAATAGTCTAGATATGTAATGCGTTGGTTAATTGGTCTAAATATGTAAAAGCATCTCGAAGAGCCTTTTAATTTGGCTCTTAAGTTAAAATTTGAGGAGAAAATTTAAAAATCAGCTCCAACAGCCTCTTAAGTTAGCTCTTAAGTTAAAATTTGAGGAGAAAGAATGAAAAATCAGTTCCAATAACCTCTTAGGGCTCGTTTGGTTCGCGGAATAGAGGGGGAATAGAATAGCCTATTACTAAAGAATAGTTATTCCCACCTTTGGTTGATTTTTTTTATGGAATAGTTATTCCATGGAATCCCTATTCCTTGATTTCATGGAATAGCTATTCTTCAATTTAGGTTAGGAATAGCCTATTCCTAATATTATATTTTTGTAATTTACAAAATTATCCTCCATTAAATCCTCAATCTTCTCTCTAATCACTTTCCCAAATCTTATAAATTTTGGTCAATCCATAATTTATATCATATAAAACGTGAAAAATGGAAAAATGACAAAAACGTTAAATAATGTAAAAATATGAAACACGAAAAATGTGAAAATGTTACAAACACGAGAATATGCAAAAAATAAAAAACGCGAAAAACATAAAAACGTGAACAAATGCGAAAAACACGAAGACGCAAAAAAAAGCAAACACACGAAAACACAAAATAGGAATAGAGCGAAAAAGTGACAAAACACGAAATATTAAGAAACGTGAAAAATAAAAACACGAAAATGCGAAAAAATACGAAAAATGCTAAAACACAAAAACGTGACAATATGTGAAAAACATGAAAATGCGAAAAACGCAAACAAAACACAAAAACGTTAAAAATACAAAAATACAAAAAAATACAAAAAACATGGAAAACGTGAATAACACGAAAAAGTAACAAAATACGAAAAATACAAAAACGTGAAAAAAAACAAAAAGGGGAAAAACCGAAAAACTAAAACGTGAAAAATCGAAAAAATGCAAAATAAAACACAATAGCATGACAAAACGTGAAAAATACGAAAACGTGAACAAACGGAAAAAACAAGAAAACTTGGGAAACACGAAAAAACATAAAAAAAACGTTATAAACGCATTTTTCGTGTTTTTAACACTTTTTCATGTTTTTGTGTTTTTCGATTTTTTCACGTTTTTTTTTTGTTAACACGTTTATATGTTTTCGCGTTTTCACCTTTTTCCACTTTTATCTCATTTTTTCTTTTGTTTTTGTGTTTTTATGTTTTTTTTTTTGCGCTTTTACATTTTGTTTTTTTACCTCTCTTTTTTCGTGTTTTTACAATTCACTACAAGAAAAAGGGGTATTAATAAGCAAAATTTAATAAGGGTCCAAAATACACTTATAAAAAGTAAATTTTCAATATTTTTTTTTAATAAAAAAACAATGGATTAATGAGCCAAATCATGGCAAAATTGTAACAATGAATCAGAAACATAACTCGGTAATAAATTAAAAAAAGAAGGGCAAGTGGATAAACGAGAAGATTGTGCTAACACATGTGTCATCCCATTCGCTTGCCGCCGTATCCATTTGACTGAGTAAGAGTCATTTGATGTTAGGATCGATCGTATTTGAGTAATTCTATCCCCAAATTCAGAATCATCAATAGAACTAGATTTTATTGCATCAATCACTTGTTTAGCATCAGATTCGAAGACCACATTCCTTATTCCGTCAGCTTTTAGCCATTGCATAGCATGTAATAGAGCTTCAGCCTCACATTCTCGTGTTGTCGGACAACATAACAAACCCGCACATCTCCCCATTACAAACTATCCATTTGCATCTCGTACTACTGCTCCCATCCCTGCACGACCATCATCGTTAAAGCATGCGGCATCAACACAACACGAGAGAAATCCTTCTGATGGCGGATGCCAAGCCGTGCAACCAACAGATGAAATATTTCCTGCTACTGTATTTCCGATCCACTGTTCTCCCGTACGAGTCTGATTCCTCAAGGCATTTGCTTCTGACCAATCATTAAGTACTGTGCAAGCTTGAGCCACTATTTGATCTGATGTGCGAATCTCATATTGCCAAAGACGGGTATTTCTAGCCTGCCATAAACTCCAGAGGTGCATCAAAAATGTTTTTACAATTTGTTCCGGTGCTGCTCTAATTATATTATGAAACCATGTTGTCAGGTTCTCAGCCACTGCCGCCTCCGCATTAATTCGTTCCAGAAGTCCCGCCTTCTGCCACACTCTTATAGCTCCTGCACATTCAATAAAAAGATGCCATCCATCCTCCCAAGGTTCATTACATATCACACAATTACTACATACCTGTAACCCACGAAATTGAAGATTCACACGCGTTGGGAGACAATTGCGTGCTAATTGCCAACCAAAATGCCGGACCTTTTGTGGAATTTCAGCATACCATAATTTTTTCCAGGCTCCCTGAACATGAAATCTTTCACCTGCTTCCATCGTTGTAGCCAACCGGTAAGCACTTTTCACTGTGTAGCGTCCCGAAGAATGGAATTTCCATATTAACTGATCCTCACTACTCAACGTACCAACAGCCAGTTTATGAATTTCTGTAATATCTCTATGCTCGAAAATTTCCTCCAACAGCTCTTCATCCCAATCCCTGGAATTATGGATAAACAAATCACTAATTTTCAAATACTCCAAACCTTCCACCATAGGGGTTCGTATATAGCCATCATCCTCATTACGTAACCATCTCTCACTCCACACATTTATTGATTGACCGTTTCCAATTTTCCATCTAATTCCTTCTCTAATGATTAGTTGAGAACTCCAGATACTTCGCCATATAAAACTTGGTGAATGCCCCAATGAGGCCCCCATAAAATCCCCTCTTGGATAATATTTAGCTTTGAAAACTTTACTAACAAGCGAAGATGGATTGGTAAATAACCGCCATCCCTGTTTTCCCAACATAGCAAGATTAAAGGCTGTGAAATTTCGGAAACTCAGTCCTCCCATTAATTTTGGAGCACATAATCTGTCCCATGCCATCCAATTTAGTCCTCTCTCACCTAACTTTTTATCACCCTACCAAAACGAATTCAACATTCGTTGTAATTCCTCAGCCGTCGATATAGAGAGCAAGAATACACTCATGAAATAGATTGGGATGGCTTGCCCTGCTGCTCGAATAAGTGTAGCCTTACCAGCTTTTGATATTCCTTTCCCTCTCCAGCGTTGTAGCCGCTGCCATAATCTATCTCTGAAGTGTGCAAAGATTGCTCGTTTCGTTCTGCCCACCAACGATGGAAGACCCAGATACCTTCCCGTATTCAACGGACTAGTAATACCCAAAATGCTAGAAATTCCCATAGCCAGGTCATTTGCCACATTTCTACTAAACATGATTCCAGATTTTTGACAATTTATAGCTTGCCCCGAAGCTAATTCATATGATCTGAGTAATTTTTTTAACACTCTAGCTTCAGATATGGTAGCCTGGCAAAATAAGAATGCATCATTAGCAAAGAGCAAATGTGAAATCGCCGGCGCCCCTCGCTTAACTCGGCACCCATGCAATAACCCCCTATTCTCAGCTGCCACCAATAATGACGTCAACCCTTCAACACACAGCAGAAATAAATACGGTGATAGTGGATCACCTTGGCGGAGCCCTCTTTTTGGACAAACAGGACCAACCAACTGATCATTTATTCTAACCATATATTGCACAGAAGATACACAATGCATTATCAAATTCACCCATTTATCTGCAAACCCCAACTTTAGCATCAATGCTCTTAGATAATTCCAATCCACCCTGTCATATGCTTTACTCATATTAACCTTTAGTGTCACATTACCTACTTTTTTAGCAACGTTATTGTTAATGCTATGAATAAGTTCAAATGCAATCAAAATGTTGTCATGAATAGACCTCCCTTTAATAAAAGCAGATTGATTTTCAGAGATAATCCCAGGCAAAAGGATTTTCAATCTATTTGCTAAGACTTTGGAGAAAATTCTGAGTATAACATTACACAGTGCTATTGGACGAAGTTCAGTCATAATAACAGGATTCTCACACTTTGGAATGAGAGTAATGATAGTATTATTAAGCTCAGAGGGGAACATACCTTGATGAAACCATGTTGACCCAGCAGTGAAGATATCATCTCCAATTATGTCCCAAAATTTTTGATAAAATCCTGGATTAAATCCATCAGGTCCTGGAGCCTTATCAGGATGCATATCAAATAAAGCTCTCTTGAATTCCTGTTTTGTAAGTGGTCGTAGTAATTGCTCATTGTCTCGATCAGTGATGCGTGGCTGCATCAAATCCACCACTTCACTCCATTCACTTTTAATGAGCATAAATTCCATTACTATTTAATATTAAGCAAAACACTTTTTTAATGAATTTTTACCAAAAAAATCCCCTTATTAATTCATTCTAAATTAAAACCCATTTATTTTTATTTTAATATCTAATTAAAACCCCTTATAAATTGTAACAAAAAAACTAATCACTTATTAATTATAATAATAACAAATTAATCGGTTATTAATGTTTTTGCTTTTGATGTTCTAAATTTTCCCCCTTCAATTTTCATTTCCCTCCCTTACTTTTGGTTCCCTCCCTCTTTTCTTTTTGTTCCCCCCTAAATTAAGGGTCATTACCCGAACACGGTTCCTGCTACAATCTCATCTCTTGGCCGTTCTCCATGAAAGTCATTTCCCTCTCTTAGCGGCTCTCCAGCGGTCTCACCTCCTATCTCAGTTCGGTCTCACCTCTAAGGGTTCTTTCTTTATTCCCATTTTTGTATCTTTTTCCATGTCTCATTATGTTTTTTGAGCTTTGCGAGTCTGTTCTATTGATTGAATTGAAGGTTAAGAGAAGGAATTCAAAGAATGTT
Organism: Euphorbia lathyris; assembly: GCF_963576675.1. Taxonomy (NCBI): domain Eukaryota; kingdom Viridiplantae; phylum Streptophyta; class Magnoliopsida; order Malpighiales; family Euphorbiaceae; genus Euphorbia; species Euphorbia lathyris. The sequence goes on from NC_088910.1 coordinate 98,820,538, forward strand.
ACGTCGAAGCAAAAACGGATCCAGATGGAGTCTCCAAACCCTAATTGCAGTACCCAATTTGTAAAAACGTTAAACTTCCATCTCTTCATTTTCTTTCTTATTCTTCAGCTATTTTGCTTATTGATTCTGGAGACATTTGAACTTTTATGTTGATTAGATAAATACAGTTCCATTCAATCTTTGTTTGGTGTTGATTAGCTGAAGAATGAGGTTTCCCCTCTTAATTCGTGTCTATTGCTTGTCTTAGCTTCTTTAATTTTAGGGTTTTCTTTTTGTTTTCTCTTCCTAAGTTTGTTAGGAATCTATCTGTTTCCTGGCATTGTAAGAAAGCTAAAGGTAAATCTCTTTTAGCTCAGTTGGCTGTCTTTCCATTGCTGCAGATATGTATGCTATTTGGAATGCAAAGAACAAATTATGTTTTAATTGGATTAGAATCTTAGATCTCTAATTTCTATATTAAGTAGTCGCCAATTTTATTTGTGTAGAATCTTAGGTTTGTGTTTAACGGATATCATGATGGATATTTCTGTTGTTCTTACTTGTAATTCTAAAGTATTCCTCTATGATGATTGCTCATAGTATCAGCATCTTGAAATGATTGCTCATACTATGGTTGGTCATAGTATCAGCATCTCTTACGAAGCTGCGTTTGAAATTGTATTGATTCACCTTGTCTCAAACTCTTACATGTTGCAGAACTGGTAATATTTTGTCCAAGCCATGTTCATATAAAATTGTTTATTCATTTACATTTAAGTGATTTGTCAAAAACATTGTACATGTTACTGATGTTCATTTGCTAAAACATGTGTCATGAATTAGAACATCTTGTAAATATGGAGAACTTTGATATTTCTCTACTACAATTCCAGCTTTACTCTTTATTTGCCATTATGTTCATGTTGATTTGCTGGGGTTTTTTTACTGGGGTTAACCCAAATAAAATATCTTAACATATAGGATGTCTTTTTGGCTTTAATATAGATTTATCTGACAAGTTGATTGATATGATAATGTTTGTTTGAAAAATTATTCAAGTTTCAATAGTTTTCCCATCTAATCTACATCATGTTGATGCATGATTTCATTCACTTATAAGCTCCTATATCTGAGAACTGATTGAGATTCTTGAATTATACTGTGACGTCTATAAGGCAGTGAATTTATGATTGATATGTAGTGTTATGGTTCCAGGGGAAAGATTAGGTGTATGGCTTGCGCTCTTTCCAACTGTTTATTTGTCGGCTAAAACTGCAACAGCTTTGATTCTCATAGGAGGAGAAACCATGAAACTCTTCTTCCAAATTGTTTGTGGGCCTAACAACGGTTGAATGGTATCTGGTATTCACTTCTTTGTGCATTGTTTTGTCCCAGCTTCCGAACCTTAATTCAATTGCAGGACTTTCCTTCATTGGCGCCATAACTGCCATAACTTATTCCACTATGGTTTGGGTGCTCTCTGTTAGTCAACAAAGACCACCTTCGATCTCTTACGAACCCCTCTCTTCGCCATCCTTCAGTGCTTCAGTGTTTTCAGTAATGAATACACTTGGAATTGTAGCCTTTGCTTTCAGAGGCCATGATCTTGCCATGGAGATTCAGGTATGTGTGTCTCTAAGTTGCAAAATTAATTACATTTTGATGCCTTATTTTCTTAATTTGAATTTGCTTTTTCTTAGGCAACAATGCCATCAACCTTTAAGCACCCAGCTCATGTACCTATGTGGAAAGGAGCCAAAGTTGCTTATTTCTTCATTGCTATGTGCGTCTTCCCTATCGCCATCTGAGGCTTTTGGGCTTATGGAAATCTTGTAAGTTCATTGTCTTTATGTGATGGAATATTAGTTTCGTGCATGTTATGAACCTCTAGTCCACTCTAAACTCTCATCGAGGTCTGTGGTTTGCCCTGTTCCATACGTGGTGAATCTTTGACTAGTAATAAATTGATAATGGTTATTGTTATTGTGTTGTTCCAGATGCCTTCTGGGGGGATTCTGAATGCATTATACGTTTCCACAGCCATGATATTCCTCGAGGACTTCTTGCAATTACCTTTTGTTCTAGTTGTGTTGAACTGCTTAAGCAGCTTCCAGATATACTCAATGCCTGTATTTGACAATTTTGAAGCAGGGTACACTAGCAGAACCAACCGTCCATGTTAAATCTGGGTTCAATCAGGGTTTGGGGTTTTCTACGGATTCATATCGTTCTTCATAGGCGTTGCACTTCCATTTCTATCGAGTTTGGCAGGTCTATTGGGTGGACTTACACTGCCAGTGACATTTGCATACCCATGTTTCATGTGGGTTCTGATTAAGAAACCTTCAAAGTACAGCTTCAAGTGGTATTTCAACTGGATACTTGGGTGGTTACGAATTGCTTTTAGCTTGGCATTTTCTATTGGAGGAGTTTGGAGCATGGTCAACAGTGGACTCAGGTTAAAGTTCTTCAAGCCACCCAGTTAATGCCTTCATTATTACTCTTGTCTTCCACATATGTTGTACCTGTCACTTGTTTCTGTACGTTTCTTTTTGCTGAGTTGTTTACAGCTTTGGTAGTTGGTTTGCTCTTGGTGACTGAGATTTTAGCTATGTTGTCTTGCTTGGAATTATCATGTGCTTCAATACTACTTGGAATTTGTTATCCACTTTTGTAGAGTTCATTTTTGTTTGGTTTTTGTTTCCGCAATTAGGCATTTGAACTTATAACCTTTTACAGATTGATACTATTTACGTGTGTTTTGATCTATCATACAAATTTCTTTCTTTTGTCTGAGAACAGAAAGAGGGCGAGCCTTGGCGCAACGGTAAAACGTTGTTGCCGTGTGACCAGAGGTCACGGGTTCGAGTCTTAGGAGCGGCCTCTTGCCAATTTAATTGGCAAGGGAAGGCTTGCCCCCAATACACCCTTGTGGTGGGACCCCTCCCCGGACCCTCGCTCAGCGGGGACGCGTAATGCGACCGGGCCGCCCTTTTTTTTTTTTTTGTCTGAGAACAGATTGAGATTCTTGAGAAACTTTAGGTGTTATTTGGTATAATATAGAGCTCCATTATTTGAGGTATCTAAATATTTGAATACCATATTAATCATTTTAGTTCGTCTGCTTATTTGTTCTTTTGTATGATTGCAGAGTATCATGGTTTTACTCATTTTGACGGTATGGCTTCTAGAGTTTTATCCTTGGTTTAGAATCTTCCTGCTGGGTGTCCAGCCATGTTCTATTGTATCCATAGTCTTGTTGAAAAAGCTAAGATACTCTGCACTGATGTAGTACTTTTAGGCTTAAAAAGATGCATTGACCAAGAACCAACTCCAACTACTTATATACTTATATTCTACGGACATACTTGAGTTTGGGGCTATGGAAGAACCACCCTCAGTTCTAGATGTGTAAGTTTTTGATTTTAACGGTCTCTTTCACCAGGCCACCTCACTTGGGCATGCTGAGATCAAATTTTTTGCAGCATACATCCACAGAACTGGTAGGGGGAAGCTAATAATGAAAGTGGAAGAGCACCAACAAGTGCAGTGGATTTTGCAATGCCTGTGATTTTATTAGGTTTTGGATCCTCGGGTCAGCATGTCAGAGCTCAATGAGGCAGAGCAATGGAGATGGTGAATATACTGCACTTAATTGCGTGGATTTGGAAGACACAAATAGGCCATATAGACAATTTTTGGATATATTTTGTTAGGTAAATAGGAAATTGTATGTAGCTCTCTCGTATGAAATTAACTTTACAAATAAATTTTTAGATATGTATTGTAATTATTGAATGTTTGATCTTTCAATCTTTAATATATGGTAGTTTTTTATGGTTAATTTGTGTTAAGATGTTTTAATTGTGAAAAATGATAATTTAAGAGGTTTAATCATTATAATTATTCTTTATTACTAGTTTTTTTATTATAAATATGTTTTAATAAGAGATTTGTTTATTATTAATAATATATTTTAATAACGGTTTTTAATCATTATAATTAGTGTCATAAGGGGCTTTTTAATCCTCTAAATTAGTTTTTAATAAGTGTTTTTTGTGTTATTATAATTAGTTTTAACAAGTGAATATTTAATTATTATAAACATTTTTTAATAATGGTAGATTTCCATTATTGTAAGTTTAATAATAAGCGGACTCATTTCCGTTATTAAAAGCATTTAGCAAGGCAACGTTTAACAAGGGGTCCATAAGGGGTTTTTCCACTTATTAAAAGCTTTTACTAAGCGTATTTGGACTTTTAATAACGGTTTTTTCCATTACTAAAAGCCATTTTTTTTGTAGTGATTTTTCCGTTTTCATGTTCTTATTGTTTTTTCGTTTTTAATGTATTTTTCGTGTTTTTTTCGTCTTTCGTCTTTCGTGTTTCCCATTTTTCTATTTTTTATATATTTTTTAAATAATATATAAATATTTGAACAATTTATAGTAAAAAATTAAAATTTTAAAAGAAATAAGAAATTACATTTGAGGATAATATTGTTTTTTTAATAAAAAAATTATCTATTCCATTCTACCTTATTCCACCAACCAAACATAGGAATAGCAATTCCTAAGAATTTCTATTCCATTCTTTGCTATTCTATTCCTTTGGAATAACCATTCTATTTCATTCCATTCTATTCCGTGAACCAAACGGCACCTTAGTTGCTCCTCAAATCACTAAGAGTCTCTCTATCATCTCTATTAACAGAGAGCCTCTCTCCACCACTTAGTGCCTCGTAATTCATTTTTTATTGATAATTTATTATTGAGAGTCTCTCTCCTCAAACTATTGGTAAATATAAAAACAATCAATAATTTTAATAATAAATAAGGAGTGAATATAAGGAGTATTGTTGGGGATGATATGTCTTAGTCAACTCTTAAATCACCAATAGTCAATTATTTATATTATTTTTAGAATAATCTTTTGGAGATGTTCTTACATCGGTGTCTTCTATGCTTTTACTTTGTTTTTTCTACCATTGGATGAGCTTACTTTGTCAAAGCTCATCACCATCCAATGGTGGAAAAAACAAAATAAGACTTACTTTGTCAAAAACAAAGTAAGCATAGCTTAACTCACATCTTAGTGCCTCCTAACTTTATTTTTTATTAGTAATTTATTATTAAACAGTCTCTTTTCATTATTGATAAATATAATAATCATTAATAATTTTAATTATAAAATAATAAAATAATAAATAAAGAGTGAATATAAGAAATATTATTATTATATGAGATGATTGTGTTTGTCTTTTCTTTCCTTTTCCCACTAAAAAAAATTATTATATGAGATGATATATCTTAAGCCTTGTTTGATAAGTCACTTAATGATTTAAATTAAAATATTAAACATTTATTTAATTTAAATATTTTTTATAACAATTATTTTTTCACCACTTAAATTAATAAATTAAATTAAAAAATATATATTTTGATAAGTCAAAATATTTAACTTAATATTTTAAGTTAAACATTATCAACTAATATTTTTATAATAATTATATCATTCAATATTTTTAATATTTATTTATTCAGTTCTAATTTTCAATTTTATCAAATAGTATCTTAATCAATTATTTATATTATTTTTAAAGCGTCGCGTGTTTCTAATACAACTCTGGTTTGATGCAGATTCCTATTTTTTTTATTTTTTTTTTCCTTTTAATGAAATTCCAAATCTTACGCCTCACTTTTAACTTTTCTTCCTCTCTCTCTCTCCTTAGACCAAAAGCGAAGATAGCTCTCTGGTTTCAGCGACCAAGGGCTCTTTCAACTTCCTCAAGTAATTCCTCATCCTCTTTTATGTAATCTTCGATCTCTTTTTCACCTTCTTCACTCTCTTCTCTTTATCCGTTCATTCTTCGCTCTGCTCATGATCTCTAATGATGGTGCTAATTTACTTTTGGATTTTCAATTTTTGCGAGTTTTATTGATTGATGCGATTGTACTCTGCTACATATGATTATAGTTTTATGTGTTTGTGATTTTATTTACAGTGGATGATTGATTTTGTCATTTTCAAGGTTTTTCTGTGGGAATTTGTTGATTTCATATGGCCGTAAAGTGCAAATATTTTTAGGGTATTGGTTCAATTTACTTTAATTGTGTTCTTCTATTTGATTTTTCTTTGAATTTTCGTCAAAATTGAGTTAAAAATTTTGGGTGCTTGTGCGTGTCTGCTCGCGAATATGGGATCAAATGATAGTTTTATATACGTAACTTCAAATTTTTTTTTTCCTGTGCGTTTTGATCCATCCTATACTGGTTGCTAAATCAAAATGGTATTACCTTATTTTGATGTGCTTGTAACATACTGATTGTAGTGTGATATTCTGTTTATGTATGCTTTTGATCTTTTGTATATTTCTTTTTAATTTACTTTCAGATTCTGAAACAGTTTTGGCTGCTGTAGGTTGCAATCTGATGTGACTTAGGATAGTCATTTATAGCCAAGAGATATTCTATTATTCTTCGTATTGTCAATTGTTATTGGGTTAGATGCTACGATTGTGCTAAATTTCTGTTTTCTGTGGTTATTAATTTGTGTGAGGAAATGGAGTCTTATTCAACTAGTCCTTTTTAGAAACAGAAATCTGTATTTGTAGAAGTACTTGAAATGCCTGCTGAGATTATTTCAGTTTTAGTGAACTTGTATCAACTTATCATGTGATCTACGATTTGTTATTTAACTTATTTCATCTCTTAATTTTCCAAATTGAAAAGTGTATTATTAACAGATTGGTTAGGAGTTGTCTAGACTGCTTTTGAACCTAAAAATGCCTGATTTATTTTGCAGGGAAATAATTAGATTTTGTGTCGGCGGAATGCTTTAACACTCTAAATGATTGTTGGAGTAAATCTGCTTGTAAGTTGTTTGCTAGCTGAAAATGTCATATCATGAAGTATTGAAGGCTGTGTTTCCTTTGTTGGATGGCGTAGACCTTGCTTCTTCTATGGGGGTATGTAGACAGTGGAGAGATACTGCAAAAGATGATTACTTTTGGAAATGTTTGTGTTCCAAGAGATGGCCTTCAGTTTGCAAAAGGCCTAACCCTCCAACTGTAACCTACTACAAACTATATCAAACGTTTTATAAACGACAGCGCCATCAAACTCTGCCTCCCCCAAGACTTTCTTTTGATGATCTGGAATTTTTCATCGATATTTGGAATGAAGAAAAGTTGATCTTCTCAGAAGTGGTCGCAGGCCCTGTTTTGCTGACTGGAATCAAAGCCCCGCCCCCTGGAATTTGTGAAATTCTCAGATTTCACCTTGAGGGTCCTGATTATAAGATGACTCTGCCTGTTGAACCAAGTGTCAAAATTTCTTCAAGCCAAAATCTGAGTGTTTCAGTGCTTGTGGGCCGCAAAGACTCCCACAAGGTCGCACGCATAATCAATAGATCAACGTTCGATTATATCGATCGCTCATCCTATAGGGCTATGGCATTTGAATACCTTGATTTCTCACCTGCACACCCATTTGTTCCTGGTATCAGGGCATGGATTTCCTTGCTTTTCATGGAAGATGGAGATGAGGGTGTTATTGATGTCTTTGGGATTGAAATGGATTTCCGTGATGCTGCAAACTCTAGGGACGAGGTTTTATGGCTATTAGACATGCTTGATTGGAAGTGAGTTATGATCAAACTAAGAAGTGAGTCGATCTGCTGAGTGAGGTCGACACAATGGGATGCTTGAGGTGACTTCTTTATTGTTCTACCCCCTCCAAGGTGACTGTTTATGGAGAGAATTATTCAACATCATTCATGTTTAGAGCAATTCTGGTTCTGAGTTGTATAATTGTGTTACATGTTAGAAGGTTGTACATATTTGGTCATTTATTTATTGTCATCAATTCATATCATCATATGGGACGCCTTTATTGTTGAAGTTCTGTTTTGCTTATATTCACTGAAGTATCAAATGCAAATAATACATTTAACACAGCTGTTAATTAAGTTATGTTATTCTTTGTTACCTTTGCATAAGAAATAGTAATATTTTGTGCTCAATGCTTATAATCTGGTGCACTTTTGGATCCATATAACAGTTTATGGAGCAATTTTGAACCTAGGGACAGGATTTATAAAACAAGACATTTACTTGAACCTAAAGGAGGAGGTAAGGAGGCACAGGGTGTTTGCTCTGTTCCTTTCCTCTGTGGGATGTTGATTACACACAACAGATGAGCGGTTAGACATCTTTTTCTCTTTTGGAGGGGTTCCATTACAGGCTAAAACTGCATCGTTTAGTCTCCTTAGAGGTTAATAATTAAAAAATAAATAAACCTAAGCCCAACTTATAAATAAAGAAAACACAAAGCGTTTGGTTCAGTGTTTCATTCCCTTTGTTCTTGTTTGTTTAAAAAAAAAATTCATTCCCTTTACCCACTTTAGGTTAAGCCATTACCTCAAGCCATGTAGGGAATTGGATTCCCTTTACCCTATTCCCTTTCCTAAACATATCCAAACACATAGTGGAATTAATGCTTATTCATTTCCTTTCCTTTAGTTTCCTTTTCTTGATTCCTTTTCCCTTACCCCTTGTGAACCGAACGCCCCCTAAAAGATCCACAACTGTTCTCAAACCAATTCATAATTTTTTTTTAAGAATATGCAAATTGAACCAAAATCACAATACTTCGGTCAGGCTTCGGCCAAGATTAATATCGTAGCAGGCTTTGGTGGGTTTACCCATCTGATGTCTTCGGATCATAACAGGGTTTGTTTGGTAAAAGCCCAAATGACTTAGTATCATATCACTCGTGATGAAGGATGATCGCCTATCAATATATGCGCCTTGTGCCATAATTGGATGATCGCCCCATTTCTACCCCTAGTGAGTGTCGATCGACCTCTCTTCTCAAATCTGCACAAATCTCCCTTCCTGCGGAAATCGACCTCCTTCAAGCTGAATTCCAAGATTACCTTCGTACTTTAAATGAAGTGGATTGGGCTCACCTAGCTCCATTTAAACTCCGCAACATGCAGGCATATAGGACTCTCTGATGATCAATGTCACCTTAGCCTCAAAATCAGCAAGATAGTTCACCTTTGTATATCAAAATTGACGCTTTCTAGGTAGTCCTGATGATCCTGATCTGCTTTTTCTTTATCTCCTTTTTAATTTTCTATATTCTTTGTGTAAAACAAATAATTGTAATAAGCCTAATAATACCAATATTACTAATGATAATAAGTAGTAATGAGAAAATGATGATAATAATAATAATACTGATACATACATAGTATAATGAAACCATAATAATAATAACATTAAAAAAAAACACAACAATAGTAATAAATACTAACATAAAAACTAAAATATTATTAATAGTAAACAAATGTTTTTGGGTTTGACAGATTTTAAATGGAATTTTAGTAATTCAGAAAGTTTCTTCTTATTTATGAATCCATTCTTTCCATTTGTACAAGTAAGATTTTTTTGCTCATTTTTAGTTAATTAACAGAATTATTTTTTGATTCTCATTTAAATCGACATTTTAGTTACTAGCATGCTTGATATCTATTTTTCTTTTTCAATTTATTGTACATGATTTTTTATTTCTACATGTTTTTAGCATAATTTAGGGTGAAAGTTTTTATTCTTTAGCTAAATTAAAAGGTTGAAATTTTTTATACACAAGCTCTAGTCAAATTAACTCCAAAGAATAACCATGCCAACATTTAAAGCCTAGAAAATCTGGAATTAGTGAATTCTCTATGCCACATAACTAAAACAATAAAATAAATAATATACTTAAATTATAAGAAAAACCCAATTTTTTAAAGAATTAATAATAGATTTAATTGTATAATAATTTGAAAATAACTAAAATAAATATTTGAAAACTTAATAACTAATTTGTTATATTGGTTGACATAAAAATAACTTTAAAATATATAATATAATATAAAAAAATATAGTTTTATTCAATTAGCGGACTCAATTTAGCATATAATTAAGAAAAAATGGTGTCATAATATTTTATTTTCTAACAATATCCTTAAAATAGAAAAATATTTATAAAAAATCAGGATATTACAATGATAGCCATCAATATGGTTACTCTTGTGTAATTCTTTTAAAAAATTGGATTCATTAGATTTGTATAGATGAGTGAGAGAACAAAGGGATTATGGTAGAGAGAGAAAATGAAATGTTTAAGAGAGAGAAAAGAATATTAAATGGAAAAAATAAATTTAAAGAAGGAAATACAAAGAGCATCAACGTAATTCAACCATAGATTAAATAAGGCTTAATACAATAATTACACACTCCAACTAGACATGTTTTGCCTTTTATATGAACTTATCACACACTTCAACCTGTCTAGTTTATACCTTACACACACTTATTTTCTTAGTTGACATATTTTAAGAATGACATGGTTTCCACACCTTAACAGTAAGTGAAACCTATTCCCCCAGATTTAATCCACTTTTTCTTCTTCTCCACCAAAACCTCTCTAAAAAAGTCTCTATATTTTTCTCCATCAACCCATATAGTCAAATCCCTCGTTACTTCAATGATTCTTTAAAAATTAAACATGTAAACTTCATGCAGAGGCGGATCCAGCCCAGGACTAGGGGGCTCCGGCCCCGATTTCACCCTTAAGTAATATTGATTTCGTACTTGATAGCCCCCCTAATTTTAGTTTATATTGGCGTTTTTGTAGTATAATTTTAATATTTCAAGATGGATGAATTTGTTAAGTGGCATGTTTCTTCATAAAAGGACTTAAATTCAAATCCCTTGAACCTCATTTTTTAAAAGCTTTTATTTATCTATTTAATTTTTTTTTTCTAAATAACTTTGTTATTAGAAATCAATTAGGAACCACTCTTTATCCACCATGGATTATCTAGATAACTTCCTCGGTATATGGGTTCACTTTAATCCAAAGGCCCCTTTTCATAATTCGCAATCGCGTATCCGCAACCACAGATTTCTTCGATTTCACAGGATCCTTTGAGAAAGCCTAATTTGGAGGTGCATGGCAGGTCATTTGTGAAGGTCCTTGCTGGGAATCTGGATCCGACTCCTTGCTCGTCTGCTGTGATTTCTGATATTGACGATCTTCGGTCGGTTCGAATTTCTCAATCTGCCTATGATAGGCGTGCGGCCCTTTGCTCCTCATCTCTGATTGGCAAGTTAATCTTAAACAAAGGAGATGCCCCATGGAAGGTTCTTTCTCTTAAGGAAATTTTAACAAAGGTTTGGGGTTTGAAGGATTCTTGGCGACTGATATCTATTGAGAGAGGCTTTTTTCATGTGGTTTTGGGATCCCAGGAGATCAAGAATCAGTTGCTAGCGCAGGACATTATCAATACTAAGCCAGGTACTTTCCGTTTGCAACCCTGGGTTCCGGACTTTGACCCCTATACTGAGAAGTCTATAAATGCTCAGGTTTGGGTTAGATTATATTCTCTTCCGTGGGAGTATTGGGATCCTCAAATTCTTTCGGATATTTCAAAGGGTATTGGAGGGCTTATACGATTTGATAATACCACTCTTGAAGGTGAGTTTGGTCATTATACTAGAATGTTAATTGATGTGGATTTGATGAATGAGCTTCCTGTTAAAATGGGTATTGAGAGAAAAAGAAAACAAATTTGGATAGATGTGGTGTATGAGAGATTACCAAGCTTTTGTAAAGTTTGTTCAAACATTGGCCACATGGCTTATGACTGCAGGAAAAATAAAAAACCATTGGAAAAGGTTTTAGAGGCTCCGGTTATTGAAAGAAAACGTACAATGGTTGCACAAGAGAGGAAGTTTGTGAAAAAGCCTAACGCAATTCAGATCGATGTGCATGTTCACTATGCCACTTCACGGATTGTTTCTGAGCTTAGGCCTCCTGCTGATGTTGGTTGCGTGGTGGAGGTTGTTCTACCTGGTAGCCCGCAGCTTAGGAAGGAGGATGAATATAGTTGTAATGAAACTGATAGGCCGGATTCACCTGGAATGGACAATATTCTCACTAGATATGAGGGAGTTGATTCAGCATCTGAATCATCATCTCATACTAAATCCTTGGCTGATATGGCGGAGGAGGATGATAATAGCTGGAACACAGTTAGCACTAAGAAAGTAAGGCGGAGGGAAAAAATTATGACAACAACGGAGAATTTACTAGCTCGAAACAAACGAGCTAGTAAACCTCTGGTCCGTTTTAAATGATCTTTCTTTACTGGAATTGTAGGGGTATTCTTAATAGGGATACTCAGGGTTACTTGCATTGTTTGTGTTCTCTTCATAAACCAGATTTTCTTTGTTCAGTTGAGCCTATGGTGGAGTTCAGTTCTGTTAATGAGGCCTTCTAGAGAAGGCTTGGTTTGTCTTTAATTGCTATGAATAATAAGGAGCTTCCAACTATATGGGTTTTTGCAAAGACTAATTCTTCCATGCTTACCAGTATTTGTTTCAGACATGAACAGTTTGTTATTTTGAGTTTGTCTAATTTAAATACTTTTGTCTACTTTGTTTACGGGAGCGTTTGGGCAAATAGACGTGTCACTATGTTTGATGATATTTTGGCTCATCAAAATAGGTTGAATGGACATTGGGTGCTTCTTGGAGATTTTAATTCTGTCCTTGGATCTCACGAGAAATCGGGACGGGATCCTGCTTTGCGTCTTTGTAGGGAGTTTCGTGATTTTATTGATTCTGGTTCTTTTGTTGATGGTCCTACTCATGGGGCCTTCTTTACTTGGTCTAATGGCAGGTCTGGCTCTGCGCGGGTTGAATGTCGTCTGGATAGAGTTTTACTATCTGTTTTATTCTCGGACTTCTGGGAATCAGTTTGTAGTTTGGCTTTACCACGGTATCACTCTGACCATTGCCCTTTGATGTTTAGCTGCTCCAAGGGGAATCGTCCTATCTCTAGATTCAGATTTCAGTCTATGTGGATTCTGCATTCGGGGATTAGGGAGGTGATTGCTGATTTTTGGAATGGAATGCATCCTAGCTTACCTCCTATGCAAGCTTTATGCGATAAACTCAGGCGACTTCGGCCGGTGCTCCGTCACTGGAATAAAGTGGTTTTTGGTAACATTGATATGTGTCTCACTGATGCTGAGATGGATCTGGCCCGTGCACAGGCGGAAATCTCTGAGAATGGGTTTACTCCTGAACTACATCATGAGGAAATGAATGCTCATACACACTTGGATAATATTTTGCATAGAAATGAGGTTTTTTTGCGTGACAAAAGCAGAGTTAGATGGCTTAAGGAGGGAGATCGAAATACCAGCTTCTTCCATCGTATGGCATCTATTCGAGCTGTTGCCTCTAGGATTTCGGTGCTTCAAATTGAGGATGAGTTGGTCTTTAATCCGAATCAAATTGGGACACATATTGCTGAATTTTATTCAAGTCTTTTTAAAAATGATGAGGTCTTGTTGCAGAATTATGATCTAGTTTATAAGGTTGTTCCACATCTTGTCTCTGACTTGGATAATGATTTCCTTACTCGTTGCCCAGATATGAATGAAGTTCGTATGGCAGCCTTTGCAATGGATACCAGTAGTTCTCCTGGACCTGATGGGTTTTCTGGGGTCTTTTTTCAGTCTTTCTGGGATATTATTGGTGCTGATGTGTTTGCTGTTGTCAAAAGCTTCTTTATGAGTGGTATGATACATCCTGGCATGTGCTCCAGTATTATGGTCCTTATCCCGAAGGTGGAGGCTGCGATATCTCTTGATCAGTATAGGCCTATTGCAATGAACAACTTTAGTTATAAAATAATTGCAAAAATTTTGGCTGATAGACTCGCTTTTATTGTATCTCGCATTGTTTCTCAGAATCAATTTGGATTTATTCCTGGACGAAGTATTCACCAATGCATTTCTCTTGCTTCTGAAGGCACTAATATGCTTCGTAAAAATTGTTTTGGAGGGAACTTAGCCTTGAAGGTTGACATCAGAAAAGCTTTTGACACTTTAAATTGGAATTTTTTACTTGCCGTGATGGACGCTTTTGGTTTCTCTATTCAATTCAGAGACTGGATTCTGAATGTTTTATCTGCATCTCGGATTTCAATTTTGAATGATGGAGCCATTAGTGGATATTTCAGATGTTCAAGAGGGGTTCCACAAGGCGATTCGTTGTCTCCTATATTGTTTGGTTTACCGAGGACTTTCTTAGTCGTTGGTTGCTTCACCTCGTGGATACTGGGTGGCTTGATCCAATGCAATATACATCTGCAAAGGTGTTTCCGACTTATTTATTTTATGTTGATGACATTCTTCTCTTCTGCATGGCCTCTTCGGGTAATCTAGCTGTTATTAAGTGTGTATTTGAGCTGTATGGGTCTATCTCAGGTTAGTGTGTTAGTTGGAACAAATCTGAACTATTTCTGGGCTCTTTTGTTTCTTCTGGATGTGGAAATCGTCTTGCTAATATTATTGGTATTCGTCAATGGTCTGTTCCATTTCGCTATCTTGGAGTCCCTTTGTTTTTTGGTTTACCAAAGACACGACATCTGACTAGTTTGATGGACAGGGTGCTTGCTCACTTTGCTAAATGGAAAGGGCATTGTTTGTCTATTGTTGGGAGAGTGGCTCTAGTAAATTCTGTAATTACTGGTAGCTTCATTCACTCTTTTATCATTTATAAGTGGCCATCTGTGCTGCTTACACGTATGACTAGGCATATGAGGAATTTTATTTAGTCTAGGTCCATTAATTGCAAGAAGCTTGTCATTGTCCCTTGGAAAATTTGTTGTCAAAACTTCAAGGATGGAGGTCTTGGAATCAAGAATCTGCCTATTCTAAACAATGCGCTAAATGGAAAGATGGCTTGGGGTCTTCTTCAGGAAAAGTATCTCTGCTTTAACTTACTTAGAACTTGTTTTCTAAATAAAACGGGACAGTCACGACATTAAATCATGAATTCTTCTATTTGGGGCTCGATAAAATCCATTTATTCTGAAGTTGAGCATCACTGTTTTTGGTGGATTGGTCAGCACTCTGAACTTAATTTTTGGAATGGGGCTTGGATGTGTCCTTCGCTGGCTGCACAGGTTGGCGTATCTGCTAGTCAATAGCATCGTTGTTTTGATTTGGTGGAGGATTTTGGCAACCACCTCCGAGGGATTGGATTAAGATCAATACTGATGCGTCTGTCACGGGTGCTCCTGGCCCTGCGGGTTGAGGAGGTATTTATCGCCGCATACTGGCATATGCCTTGGTGCGTTTGCCTTTCCGATTGAAAGCTCCTTTGCTTATCTTGTTGAACTATCTGCTGCTGTTTACGCCATTGACATGGCTATCAGTAAAGGTTGGCAGAAAATTTAGCTTGAAAGCTACTCAATGTATGTCGTGCAGATGTTCAAATCTAAATCTTGTTCGGTTCCTTGGTTGCTTAGACAAAAATGGTTCAATTGTTTAAATCAGATCGATTCTGTGGCTTTTGTGGTTGATGCGTGTATACGGCTAGGTAGAGCTTACGAAATATATATTATGATAAGTGTGTTACGGCTATGGATGTGATCTTCCTAAATGCTCTATCTCTACTAGACGCTACTACTTAGGGGAAAGTGTACCCCGTCGTATCAAGTAATAATCCGGTTAAGACCGGGTATCGAATCCACGGGATTTATAACTACAAGTATTAAACGACTCGGTTTTATATGTTATCTAAGCGGTGAATACTTTGAGTGGATTCAGGGAACAACTACAAACTACTCCTAACTATGGGTGAGACAAATTTATATAACAAAAACTCTACGAAATGATACGGATGGTGATAAGTTATAAATATGATAAACAACGACTCCCAATTTATATATGGTTAATGATTTACTCTTGCAATGACGACTACGTGTAGTGTGACCGACCCGTGAAGTACTTAGACTACGTGGTTCCTAGTCAAAGCGTGTCTAATGCTTGGAATCATAAATTATGGCCCGTAAGTTACGTGGCTTGTCAATTCCTACGGTTTCCAGAGCGTCACTTCCGGTAAGGCAACACCTATATGAATCCCTAAAGATAGCCCGAATGGCGTCGGAAATCGCGTTCTCCTACACAATAATCAATTACGAGTATCAAAACAAGTAACAAACATCAACACATATATAGAAAAAGAGATTATGAATCATAAATTATAAATATGGAGAATGTAAATACGGAATACAACCAAGCCTAGTACATAGGAAGAGTACAAGCTAATTAGCAAGTGAAAATGGAAGAATCCACCCTCGAAACTAGCTAACCGGACTCAAGGCCGTCTCTTAGGACTTGGAGGTGGAACTTTAGAGCTTGGTGAACGGAGATGGAATGGAACTTTGACGGAATGCCGGAATCAATGAACAAGCTCTCAAGGTGATAGAGTTTTGCTATGTAAAATAAAATCTAAAACTAAGTAGCAAGAGCTTAATCTATAGCAAGAATTGTATATCAAAAGCTATCTAAATGAGTGCTAGTCACTCTTATTTATACACATCAAGCTAGGGGTAGAATTGTAAGTTTACAAGGTGCAAGTATGGAGGAACATGATTTTCTGCAGATTTCCCATGATACGCCTCGTGTATGGTGGAGTACGCCCCGCGTATTGACCCATTCCGTCAGAAATCTCCTGCATGTGGACCAAATTCAGATCTTGTTGTCTCAACCACGCCCCGCGTAGACTGGGGTACGCTCCGCGTGGTTGAGCTTCTGAGATTTAATGGCCTGAAATGAGTCTTTTACGCCTCGCGTGGCCTAGCGAACGCCTCGCGTATATGGGTTCCTGGATTTTTAGATTGAAGAACTTCCCATATACGCCTTGCGTGTAGCTTGGGACGCCCCGCGTGTAAGCAGTTGACTTGGAAGACCATACAGTCTGACATTTATGATTGAGCTTATCATTGCTCATACGCCCCGCGTGTAAGGTAGAACGCCCCGCGTGTTAGTGGGTAGATCCCACGTGGTGCCTGCGGATTGAGCAATCATTTCTGACTTGGTGTTCCACGCCCCGCGTGTGTCGGTGGATTTTTTCTCCTTACTCGTACCTGAAATACAATTCTCGAGAGCCGAGTTAGCTTGACGTTTTATTTTCTAATTTAATCAAAAATAAGGAAAATTAACCGAAAGTATGGAATTTATTTTTATTTCGTTATTTTATTAAAACATTCTATTTTTGCAATTAAACTTATTTATTTCTTCTCAAATTAAACCGTAAATTACGCTAAAAGATAGGGACGAAACGCTCCTATCAAACCTCCTCGGACTTTAAAGTTTTACTTGTCCTCAAGTAAAAGAAATCGAAAGACAAGGGATTGAGATTATTAAGAAACAAACCGTCGGTTGGTTTTACCAAGTGCGTGATCCCAAAGCTAAAGTTTTATGCAAAGTTTTCGGCAAGTACCTACGCAAACAAATGAGTGACCAAAACTTGTTTGAAACCTCCATGATCAAATTTAATAGGAAATATTAACGGGAGTCGATTATCTTTTGAGAACCCGATAGTACCTCACCAAGGGATTTCACTCTTACGCTCAAATTTTGGTGGGTCGGTGTTTTTGCACTCTCCTTTGCACTTACTCGAAGTCACTTTGAGTTTGCATTTTTATCCGGGTTTTTCCTCCTATGTATGGTCTAGGCAATATTAAAAATGAACCCGGAGGGGGTTGTAATGTGGGTGGCTTTTTAGTGGTTAATTTTTAGAAACTCGAGTTCAAACACCATTTTGATGATCGCACCGTGTTTTTATTTTGGCCTTGGCGAGTTCGTAAAATATAACTCGAAATTGCTCGGGTGGAGCTTGAGAATGCCTTTTGCTCTTTATTGTGTTTTCCTTTTTCTTTTTGTTTTGAGAGCGGCACAAAAACGATTTCGAAAGCTTATGGTGCTTACTTATCAAGGTCTTGGCTTATTTCGGGTAGTTTTGGTGCGATTTGATATTGTTGGTATTTAAATAAGAGGAAAAAGGGTTAAATGTTAAAAGGGTATTAACAAAAAAAAGTCGGTTAATAGGCTCGAGGGGGTTTCCTAGAGGTTAATGAAGACGAGAAAAATAATTTAAGAGAAGAATTAGCCTAAGTGGGTTCGTTTTATCATCTATTGCCATTTATACCAAAATAAGTGTACTTAACCCGGTATTAGGTGCAAACTCTATGAGTCGAGTGAAGTCAAAGCTCTCGAAAAATTGTGAAAGGAATAGAGTTCTCGTATGAACTCTTTTAGGCTCAAAATTACCTCACAAATTTTCGGTTTAATTGTGTACATTCAAGTTCTCGTCAAATTTTCAACTATCCCGTTTTTATTGCCTTTTTAAATTTCATTATAGAGATGACCTGTGGGTTAGGACTCAATGTTTTTGTTTATTACGAATCTAGGCTTTGCATAAATTCTATAACTTCAGAATCAAGACTAAAATTTCTTACTTAAACCGATCCTTTGTGTTAACGTCTTTACATTTAAGA
Organism: Euphorbia lathyris; assembly: GCF_963576675.1. Taxonomy (NCBI): domain Eukaryota; kingdom Viridiplantae; phylum Streptophyta; class Magnoliopsida; order Malpighiales; family Euphorbiaceae; genus Euphorbia; species Euphorbia lathyris. The sequence goes on from NC_088910.1 coordinate 98,838,933, forward strand.
ACAAATAACAGAACTTTTAATTAATTTCCGAGGGGGGTAGTGTGTCAGAAAATTTAAGAATCAATACATTAGTTTAATTATTTTGTTGTTTATTTAATTTTTTTTTTTGTTTTTGTTAGTGCAAAAAAAACGGCGAGTGCGGGGTTGCACGGCCCTCCGCCTTATTAAAATGACATCTATTCCAAGGACGTCACAAAAGAAAAGAAAAACAAAAACAAAAATAAAGATGGAATGTAAAAAGGACCCTTGAAGGTCAGGTCCTACGCGTGGCGTGCCCTGGGGGGCGCCCCGCGTAGGAGGTGCGTTTTAAGTTTATTTTGGCCAGAGACTCAGATACGCGGGGCACACTAAGAGGGGCGCCCCACGTTGCCATTCGTTTGAACTGATTAAAAAGATCAGAAACTTGGCTACACGGGACGCACTGGTGCGTACGCTTCGCGTGAATTGTCAAAACAAGGTCAGAGACTTGGCGGCGCGGGGCGTGACGGTGTGTACGCCCCGCGTAAACGCTTTGGATTAGCAAGGGATTTGTTTTTTTCGTTAATTTTTATTTAAAGGAAACAGAAAAAAGAGACAACGCATACGAAGAAAGAACAAACGGATATGATACATATAAACACAAGGTTTGAGGAATGCAAACCGAGGCTACGTTTAGAGTCGGATTAGCTCGACTTTCTCGTGATGTGTGCATGCCTACGGTGTTTGGAGGAATGTGGCTTCACCGTGTTGTGGAAGAGTGCCTCCGCAGTATATTTTCAGACGGTGGCCGTTCACCCGGTGGGTTGCGTTGTCGGAACCTTGGATGTCGACCGCTCCGGATGAGTGGGCGTTAATAACAGTATACGGTCCCAACCACTGACTTTTTAATTTTCCTGGAAACAGACGGAGGCGAGAATTATATAGGAGAACTTGGTCCCCCTTGTTGAACTCCCTGATTTGCACGTGCTTGTCGTTCCATTTCTTCGTACGTTCCTTGTAAATCTTGGCATTTTCGTACGAACCAAGACAAAGTTCATCAAGGGTATTGAGTTGGAGGAGACGGTGTTCCCCTGTGGCCTGCACATCAAAATTTAAAAATTTCAGAGCCCAATAGGCCTTATGTTCCAATTCCATCGGTAAATGACACGATTTCCCGAAAACTAAACGATAAGGAGACATCCCGATAGGCGTTTTAAACGCCGTGCAGTAGGCCCAAAGAGCGTCATCGAGCTTTAGGCTCCAGTCTTTCCTAGAGGAACTAACCATTTTTTCCAAGATACGTTTTAGTTCGCAGTTAGAAACCTTGACCTGCCCACTAGTTTGCGGATGGTAGGGCGTGGAGACTCGGTGTGCAACCCCGTATTTATGTAAGAGTTGGTCGAATTGGAGATTGAAAAAGTGGGAACCCCCGTCACTAATAATAGCTCGAGGGGTTCCAAACCGAGTAAAGATGTTTTTCTTTATAAATTTCCCTACCACCTTAGAGTCGTTTGAAGGTAAGGCAACGGCCTCCACCCATTTGGAGACATAGTCAACCGCCACAAGAATGTAGGCGTTGTTATGCGACTTAGGGAAAGGTCCCATGAAGTCTATCCCCCAAACATCAAAAAGTTCGCAAACTAGGACCCCTTGTTGGAGCATTTCATGTTTACGGGAGATGTTCCCGCTCCGTTGACAAGCGTCACATGTTTTGACGAAGTCTTGGGCATCCTTGGACAAGGTAGGCCAATAAAAGCCACAATGCAAAACCTTTGCCATAGTCCGACTTGGGCCGAAGTGGCCCCCCGGCTCTTGGGTGTGACACATATGCAACACATGATTTACCTCTTCTTCTGGTATGCACCTACGAATTATATTATCAGCACAAGATTTAAACAAGTAGGGTTCTTCCCAAAAATAGTTCTTAGCGTCGTGAAAGAACTTTTTACGTTGCTCGTAAGTAAGGTGCGGGGGAAGAATATTACCGGCCTTGTAGTTTGCCATATCGGCATACCAAGGTAAAGGTGTTACCGCATAAAGGGTTTCGTCGGGAAAGGTCTCCTTGATCTCCACAACTTCCGGAGATGTGGCTTGCTCGCTTTGTAACCAGGAAAGATGGTCGGCCACGACATTCTCCACTCCTTTTTTATCCCTGATTTCGATGTCGAATTCTTGTAGGAGTAGAATCCACCGTATCAACCGTGGTTTGGCGTCTTGCTTAGTCATTAGGTACTTGAGAGCTGCGTGGTCAGTGTATACGATAATTTTGGATAACACAATATATGATCTAAATTTATCGAAAGCAAAAACTACAGTAAGCATCTCTTTTTCCGTAATGGAATAGTTTTGTTGGGCTTCATTGAGCGTTTTTCTCGCATAAAAAATGGGGCGGAAAATTTTATCCACCCGCTGGCCCAAACAAGCACCTACAGCCAAATCACTTGCATCACACATAAGTTCAAAGGGGAGACTCCAATCGGGCTTCACCATGATGGGTGCATTAATTAGTTTTTCCTTTAGCGTGTTAAATGCAAGTAAACATTCGGAGGAAAAACTAAATTCCACATCCTTTAAGAGGAGTTGGGTCAAGGGGGTTGCTATTTTGGAGAAATCTTTAATGAATCGCCGATAGAACCCCGCATGACCCAAGAAACTCCGGATCCCCTTAACATTGATTGGAGGAGGCAATTTCTCAATTACCTCGATCTTGGCCGGATCGACCGTGATTCCCTCCCCAGACACTTTGTGTCCCAAAACGATACAATCTTGAACCATAAATTGACACTTTTCCCAACTAAGAGCTAGGTTAGTATCCTCGCAACGTTGAAGGACTTTATCAAGATTGCTCAAACAAATTTCAAAGGATGACCCAAAAATAGAAAAATCGTCCATGAAGACTTCCATGAAGTCCTCAATCATCTCGGAGAATATAGCCGTCGTGCACCGCTGAAAGGTGGCGGGGGCATTACAAAGCCCAAACGGCATCCGCCTATATGCAAATGTCCCATTAGGACAAGTAAATGTCGTCTTTTCTTGATCCGAAGGATCAACGGGGATTTGCATATAGCCGGATAGGCCATCGAGGGTACAAAAGAATTTATGTCCCGCCATTTTTTCCAACATTTGGTCAATGAACGGCAAGGGGAAATGATCTTTTCGGGTGGCTTCATTAAGTTTCCTAGAATCAATCCATACTCGCCACCCCGTTATTTTTCGTGTGGGAATTAATTCCCCTTGATCATTTTCCATCACCGTAGTGCCCCCCTTTTTGGGAACGCATTGGACCGGACTAACCCATGGACTATCGGAGATAGGAAAGATAATACCTGCATCGAGGAGTTTGATTACCTCGGCCTTTACTACCTCTTTCATGTTGGGGTTAAGTCATCGTTGCGGCTGCACGGAGGGTTTGACTTTGTCCTCCATAAAAATGCGGTGTGTGCAAATGGTGGGGCTAATCCCTTTAATGTCGTGAATGGTCCATCCAAATGCGCCTTTATGTTTTTGTAACACCGCAGTCAATTCTTCCTCCATTTCCTCTGTCAAAAGTGAAGATATAACAACGGGTAAGAAATTAGGAGGTTGCAAAAACACATATTTTAAATTAGGAGGCAAGGGTTTAAGTTCCAAAGTCGGAGGCTCTTCGAGAGATGACTTTGGTTTTGCTTTGCTATCCCGGTCCAAACCCTCAAACCGGCTCCTTGCCAACAGACATTGTTCTATCTCGGAGGAGTATCCAAACGGCTTGTTCAATGGCTCCTCATCCAAATGCTCATTACCATCTATTTCCGAAGAGGTTCCCGCAAAAGACCTATCACGAAAATCCTCAACAAAAAGATCAATAGAGTCTACGAAATTTAAAAAGTTGCAATCCTCCATGGTATGCGATGGTAATTTCATGGAGTTGTACACGTTAAACTCTACCTCTTCGTCTTGCAACCGTAGGATGAGCTTACCTTTGTGGACATCAATGAGAGTCCTACCCGCTGCAAGAAATGGTCGTCCCAGGAGGATCGGTACCGAATTGTCTTCCGCCATGTCGAGCACCACAAAATCGGCGGGGAAAATGAACTTGTCCACTTTCACTAAGACATCCTCCACAACTCCTTTTGGTCGGGCAATAGATCTATCGGCCAATTGAAGCATTATATTGGTAGGCTTTGGCTCTCCCAAGTCGAGCTTCCTAAAAACAGACAAAGGCATTAGATTGATACTAGCACCTAAATCACATAAAGCTCTACTAAACTCAACATTACCAATCGTGCATGGGATAGAAAAGCTTCCTAAATCCTTGAGTTTAGGTGGGAGTTTATTCGTTATAATCACGGAGCATTCCTCCGTAAGCGCTACCGTTTCGTTATGTTCTAACTTCCTCTTTTTGGCGAGGATTTCCTTAAGAAACTTCGCATAGGTGGGCATTTGTTCCAATGCTTCCGCAAGTGGGATGTTAATGTGAAGTTTCTTAAAGATTTTCAAAAACTTGCCATATTGATGGTCCAATTTTTCCTTTTTAAGTCGTTGCGGAAAAGGGAGCTTCGGTACGTAAGCCCCAATTGGATCACACACATTCTTATTCTTATCCGAGGAAGTCATGGGTTTTGGATCCGAACCGGGGTTGCTTACCACTTCCGGTTCGTCACTTACCTTTGGATCGGTTGGAGTCGCCTTTGGAACCGATGGTTCCAAATCCTTACCACTACGGAGAGTTATTGCTTGTGCCGTCTCCCGGTTCTTGGGTCTCGGGTTTTGTTTGGTGTTAGTCGGGAGAAACTCATGTTGTCTCTCTTGTTGTTGGCGACTTAATTGGGCCACTTGATGTCCCAAATCCCTGCAAAAAGCCTCATTGTCAGCAAGACGGGAAGATATCTCCTTGAGGAGATTAATTACCGTAGAGTCTTGCGCATTGCTAGGAGGTTGAGAACTTTGTCCTCCTTGGGCATTGGGGGATTGGCCCAAACCTTGCTCCCTGAACTCATTATGGAATCCGGATGGGGGCTTCAACACCTTTTGATTGTTGCCGTAAGACAAATTCGGGTGTTGGTGTTGAGGCCTCCATCCGTTGTTAGTATTATTATTACGATGGTGATAAGTATTCGAGTTATGAAAGGAGTTGTAATTAGAATTATACCTCGGTTGCCCCCTATATAACTTACGCTCTCGGCATCGTCGGCAAAAGGGCTTCCGGCTTGACAATCCTTACCATGGTGGTCACCACCGCAATGTGAGCACGTCAGGACCTGTGCTGTATTCTGGAGGCTCAATTGCGCCATTAAGGCGTCTAGCTTTTTATTCATCTCGATCATAGAGATCTTGGGAGCCTCGTCTTCTACGTAAAAAGTTTGATGTCGCGAGGGTCCGGCAAGCCGATCTTCTTGCCATTGGACACTTTTCCTAGCTAATTCGTGGATGAGCTCGTAAGCCTCGCTTGCCGATTTTTGAAACAAATCCCCACCTGCGGCGGAATCAACAGTTGCACGATTAATGGGAGTTAAACCATGGTAGAAGGTACTTACCAAATCATGCTTAGGGATGTCATGGTGGGGGCAGTTTCGGAGCAACTTTCGGAACCTAGCCCAAGCTGAATGGAGGGCCTCGCATTCAAGTTGCTTAAAGGACGTGATATCGTTCCTCAAATTAACCGTTTTAGAAGGCGGGAAGTAGTAAGAAAGGAACTCCTTCTCAAGCTCCTCCCATGATGTGATCGATCCCGCCTCCAACGAGTGCAACCACTCCAATGCTTGTCCTGTCAAAGAGAAAGGAAACAACTTTAGTTGGATGGCCTCAACCGGAACACCGTTTTGCCAAAAAGTTTCGGCACACATAAGAAATTTATCAAGGTGTTCGTTAGGGTTTTCATGGGGTTCCCCTCCGAATTGACCAAGTTGTTGGATTAGTTGGATCATGCTAGTCTTTATTTCATATGTGTCGGTCGGAATGGTGGGGGCAACGATTCCGTTGCGGTTTTGAGGGCGATGCGGAGCAAGAATCTCCATCATCGAGCGCATGTCATTGCCTCCACCATTGCGGTTGTTATTCACACGTTGCACCGGCGGCCTTTGGTTGACCTCGGGTTGGTTAGCTTCATTGTTGAGGTTTGCCATTTTCTCTCTCCGAATCCTACAAAGAGTACGTTCAATTTCAAGATCAATAGGAACGAGAGTATCACTCCGAGATCGGGTGTGCATAAAATAGATAAATGAAAAGAATTATAAACAAGAAAGAATATTGTTAGTAAAAAGTATATATGAACAATTTATACAAAGATAATGCCTAGACTAACAATAAAACGTTTTTGTCTAATATTGCAAGAAATTATAAATCCCCGGCAACGGCGCCAAAAACTTGATGTGTGTATACAGCTAGGTAGAGCTTACGAAATATATATTATGATAAGTGCATTACGACTATGGATGTGATCTTCCTAAATGCTCTATCTCTACTAGACGCTACTATTTAGGGGCAAGTGTATCCCGTCGTATCAAGTAATAATCCGGTTAAGACCGGGTATCGAATCCACGGGATTTATAACTACAAGTATTAAACAACTCGGTTTTATACGTTATCTAAGCGATGAATACTTTGAGTTGATTCAGGGAACAACTACAAACTACTCCTAACTACGGGTGAGACGAATTTATATAAAAAAAACTCTACGAAATGATACGGATGGTGATAAGTTATAAATATGATAAACAACGACTCCCAATTTATATACGGTTAATGATTTACTCTTGCAATGACGACTACGTGTAGTGTGACCGACCCGTGAAGTAATTAGACTACGTGGTTCCTAGTCAAGTCATGTCTAATGCTTGGGATCATAAATTATGGCCCGTAAGTTCCGTGGCTTGTCAATTCCTACGGTTTTCGGAGCGTCACTTCCGGTAAGGCAACACCTATATGAATCCCTAAAGATAGCCCGAATGGCGTCGGAAATCGCGTTCTCCTACACAATAATCAATTACGAGTATCAAAACAAGTAACAAACATCAACACATATATAGTAAAAGAGATTATGAATCATAAATTATAAATATGGAGAATGTAAATATGGAATACAACCAAGCCTAGTACATAGGAAGAGTACAAGCTAATTAGCAAGTGAAAAGGGAAGAATCCACCCTCGGAACTAGCTAACCGGACTCAAGGCCGTCTCTTAGGACTTGGAGGTGGAACTTTCGAGCTTGGTGAACGGAGATGGAACGGAACTTTGACGGAATGCCGGAATCAACGAACAAGCTCTCAAGGTGATAGAGTTTTGCTATGTAAAATAAAATCTAAAACTAAGTAGCAAGAGCTTAATCTATAGCAAGAATTGTATATCAAAAGCTATCTAAATGAGTGTTAGTCACTCTTACTTATACACATCAAGCTAGGGGTAGAATTGTAAGTTTACAAGGTGCAAGTATGGAGGAACATGATTTTCTGCAGATTTCCCATGATACGCCTCGCATATGGTGGAGTACGCCCCGCGTATTGACCCATTCCGTCAGAAATCTCCTGCATGTGGACCAAATTCAGATCTTGTTGTCTCAACCACGCCCCGCGTAGACTGGGGTACGCTCCGCGTGGTTGAGCTTCTAAGATTTAATGGCCTGAAATGAGTCTTTTACGCCTCGTGTGGCCTAGCGAACGCCTCGTGTATATGAGTTCCTGGATTTTTAGATTGAAGAACTTCCCATATACGCCCCGCGTGTAGCTTGGGACGCCCCGCGTGTAAGCAGTTGACTTGGAAGACCATTCAGTCTGACATTTATGATTGAGCTTATCATTGCTCATACGCCTCGCGTGTAAGGTAGAACGCCCCGCGTGTTAGTGGGTAGATCCCACGTGGTGCCTGCGGATTGAGCAATCATTTCTGACTTGGTGTTCCATGCTCCGCGTAGAGGGTGATGCGCCCCGCGTGTGTCGGTGGATTTTTGCTCCTTACTTATACCTGAAATACAATTCTCGAGAGCCGAGTTAGCTTGACGTTTTATTTTCTAATTTAATCAAAAATAAGAAAAATTAACCGAAAGTACGGAATTTATTTTTATTTCGTTATTTTATTAAAACATTCTATTTTTGCAATTAAACTTATTTATTTCTTCTCAAATTAAATCGTAAATCACGCTAAAAGATAGGGACGAAACGCCCCTATCAGTGGTGTCTCGTACATTTCGTGAAGGAAATCATGTTGCGGACTCACTTGCAAATTATGGGCGGACGACAACAACATCGACCTGGTGGGATGTTGTCCCGAATTTTTGTGGATCAGTCTTTTTTCATGATCATGTAGGATGTTGCGTTTATCGCTTTTCCTAATTCTTTGGCTTCATTTTATTCTTTATTCTTTTTGTATTATGACATTTATTTATTCTTTTAATAAATTTGGTTCAGGGCTTTTTTGGGTCTGTGGTGGGGGTGCCAACATAGCTGGGATGTTCGTCGCTTACCCTTCCTCACTAACCAATCTTTAATAAAAAAAAACTTTGTTATTAACTTTTGTGTACTATCTGCTACAAAACAAAACATCAGTATTTTTATAAGTTGAACGACATTTTTTATTGTTATTTTTTAAAACCAATACATTTTTTATTTTACATTATATTTTTTTAATTTAATGATATTTCTATTTTTATAAATATAACCACATTTTTATTTATTTATATCGATTTTATTATCACTTAATTTGTTTTTCTAATTATAAACAGAAATAACTTTTGAAATTGTGTATTCTTCATCGTTTGCGGTTTCTTTCTTCTATCTTCTTCTGTTCTCCCTCTTCAAAATCTCCATCTCTCCCGATGTATTTCTTCTGTCATCTTACAGCATTAGTTTCTCTCTTCCTCTAATCTGCCTATTTAACAACTCTTTTTTTTTTGTTGGTGGCCATTTGTACGTGGTTGGTTTTTGTTACTTTTCACTGTTTATTTTCTTTTTTCGGGTTACAATTTGTTTCTCTATTTTGTTGTTGTTTCCTCTCTCTTTTATGACATCTTATTTGGATTTCGTATGTGTTCCTTGTTGTTCATCATAAATAGAATTTTCCCATTTTTCTTCATATTCTTCCGTAACATTTTGAATGAATTTGAAAAATCAGTTATTTCACCCCTCTTTCATCGTCAGAGTTTTTGTATTTTAATGGAAAAAAGAGGATTGACTGCAAATTTACCTTCTTTTGATCAATTTTGCATTTAGTCACAGAGCCTACGAGGTGATTGCACTGTATAATTTTCCTATTTTATGGTGTGGAACTTGTACAAAATCTTTGGTTATCCTATAAGGTCCCTAATTTTATTATGGCAAATTTTGATCCTTTAAAATTACCTATATAAGCATTTTATTAATAATCTTTGCTTGTATATTTTTGTGATGAAGAGTAATTTTTCCCTTATGTTTTCCTTTCCTTGCTTGAAGCATGAAATAGAAGAATTAGATGGCTTATCCGTTTTGGAGGTGGCTATGGTACCATCATCTAGTCCTTTTGAATCAATTATAAGTTTTCACCTGTCTGATTATATCTTAATTTGAGGATGTACGTGTAGGTCCCTATGCACACGCACGAAGTTGGAGGCAAATAATTCTAAAGGGGATGAATAGAACTATTGAGTGCTTTTATAACTTTTCAACCTTTATAAAATATTTCACTCAAATCAATAGAACATAGAGGGAGATTTCAGTATCCGAAGCAACTTCAGCATGTGATGGATTTTCAGCACCTCTGTCTACTAAGATTGATTCTGCTCCTGAGAATTCCCAAACCTAGAGGATGGCTCTTTGACAGAGCCTCCAATGAACTTTAAGCTAATGATATGAATTATGCACAGTTCAGAATGGATAATACTTGACTCAGAGGATGGCTCATTAACAAAGCCTTTGAGAAATGGAACTTCAGTATCAGAAGCAACTTCGGTCTCTAAGGCTTTTCAGCACTTCTGTATACTGAGATTGTTTCTGCTTCTAATAATTTCCAGACTCAGAGGGTGACTCTTTAACAGAGCCTCTAAGGAATACTTAAGCCAAATATATATAGATTTATGCACAAGTCAAGTATGATAGGAGTTTTGATGTATGAGATAGATATTTAGAGTAGTTATATCAGAAGTACGTAAAACGTAACGAAAAAGAAAGATACTAAGCAGGGTTTATCCTGGTTCAGCCTCCAGCCAACGTACGTCCAGTCCTCAGAATACTGTCTTCTGATATTTTCCACTACTAAACTCTTTAATAGGTAGAGCTCAAACCTTTTACAATAGATACAGAGGTTCTGTAAAGTACCATTCTTTACACTCCACACTCAGCTATCTATCTCTCTAAGTGTTTACCTATGACTGAAGTAAACATAAGAGCTTCTGATATGTTACAATAGATAAATTTTGGTTCTAAGTTAGAACACAAATGAAGTTTTATATCTCTCTATTGAATTTTTACACAAGTATGAACAATGAATTGTGTATATTTCTTTTTGCTCTTTCTCACTTGAATGTTTGAATCTTTTTTTGGCATTGATTGATTCACTGGTGAAAATGAGCTTTGTGATTTCTTTTTATAGTGGAAGCTTGAGGTAGAGACGTTTGAATTTGAACTTATCTGTTGGAGGGAAAGCTTCAAATGGCTTCTGTCTTCCAAAGGCCAAGATACACAAATAAGGAAAGAGCTGTTGGTGGAATTAGTCTTCTGTCTGGTGTTGACCAACATGTCAATGTCGGCTTCTGATTTAATAGCATAACAGGCGTTGTTTGTTCTTTCCCAAATTGGTGATGTGAGAGAGATGTTTTGCTGATAGAGCTTCTGGCTTCTGTCTTCTTTGCTAATTTCATGATACACAAATAAGGAAAGACTTATTGGCGGAATCTGTCTTCTGTCTGGTGTTGACCAACATGTCAACATCAGCTTTTGATTCAACAGCGTAACAGGCGCTGTCTGTTCTTTCCCAAATTGGTGATGTGAGAGAGACCTTTGACTGACAGTTGCTTCTAGCTTCTGTCTTTTATCCAATTCCAGAAGTGCCTTTGATGTTAATGTTGATTCGCTTGAATCTTCATCTTCTGGCTTCTGGTTCCGGATGAATAGCTTTGCTATCGGGCCTTTTCCATTTACACTTAAGTTTATATATTCAACACTTTAGCAAACTCATTCGTATAAAATAAATCTTAATTTAATTCTTCAAATGAAACTTAGTGGAGATTTTGTTTCAACATGAGCTTCTGGGTTAATGGTGTTGGTCCCTGGAAATTAGTTCCAAGGGGGGGTTAGGAACTAATATAACTTTTTCGCGTTTTAATTAAGCTGACTGGAAGTTATTTTGAGAGTTTATTAACTCAGCTTTTTGGTCAGCTTGGTGAGAAATGTTTGAAGACAGCTTTAGTCAGATGTTGACTAAAGTTGTTTTCTTGTGAGTTGAGAATTGACACTCTTGGAGGTCAGCTTCTTAACTCAGCACCACTTATTTACTCAAGGTCAGTTTATGCAATTTATATGCTGAGTAAATATAGCAAACAACACATGCAATATACAAGAAAGTTCAGAGATTACTCAGTATCACTTATCCTGGTTCGGCCTCTCTGCCTACGTCCATTCCCCAGAGTCCTCCGGGCTTTTTGAATCCAATACTGAGCTCTTTAACGGTAGAGCACAAACCAATTACAAGGCAGTTGAATATGCAAGAGTACCTTCCTCTATTCGTCTACTCAACTCTTACTAAGTGCTACAACCAGCACCTAGATTTCTCTACCACTGAAATGCTTACAACCAAGCACTCAGCTTTACACTCTCAATATCCCTATTGATCACAGACTTGTTCCTTTTGAACTAAAGAACACTTTAGATGATTACAAATCAATCTAGCATTTACACAAAGAATAGAAAAGTTGGTGTAAGATCCTTTTTGTATTTGAGTGCTTTTGAAACTTTCTCTCTTGTATTTTTCTTTGGATTCTTGTGTGATTATCCAAGTTTTTCGATTGTCCTTTTATAGAAGGGAATCTGTAGATTTGATCCTTTTGAAATGTCCTAACCGTTAACATCAAAACGGCTCTTTTGGGGAACAATTTCTGGAAAGCTTCAGACTATACCTCCATTCCCTTTCTCTGTTTTCTTCAGGCGTCAGGTTTGTCTTCTAGCGTCTGGTTTGTCTATTTGTGCCAGTTGTCTGTTTCCAATAATCCAATCGTCCCATGACTCTTGGAATTAGTCTTTTAGGTGTCTTCGAGGTTCAAATTATTGGTGCAGAAGATTGGCAGACTTTGTCTTTTAGTGAACGAATCCTTCATGATGTCCTGACTGTTACTCAGCTCCGTTTGTTCTTTTCGAATGTTCAACGTTCATGCTGAGTTCCTTCAAGGTCAGCTCCGTTCTGTTTAACCGCTCCTGAAGAAGTCTTCAACTTTAGTCAGCTTCGTTTTGCTTCTGAATTTTAACTCCACTCAGCTTCTATTATGTCATGCTGAGTTCCGTTTCTACTCAGCTTCGTTTATGCTGACTTTTGACCTGTCTTTACTTTATATATTTTTGCACTCAAAATTTAACAAATATATTAGTACAATTAAATCAAAGCGTCTAAATTTAATTGCCTCTTAATCATGGATGATTTTGTCAAATCAAAATCTTGTGGAAAGGTGTTTCAACAAACTCCCCCATTTTGATGTTGGCAAAATACATAATTACGGAACTCAGTTATAAGTTGCCCCATGATTGATATTTTTGATATGACTCCCCCGTAAGGGTTGCATATATTTTGTTTTAACTTTATTCTAAGTCTTCCAATATCTAATTTAGACTTAAAACATTTGAGTGTACTGACTCAGTTTTGGAAGGATGTTGTCTCTTAGCTTATTTTTGGTGTTTATTGTTTTTGACCTTTTTGATTTGTTCTGTTCAAACTAGATTAGTCAGATCAGAAAGAAAACAACTATTTGTAATATTGAGTTTAAACAACAGAAACAAACAACCAAAAAGAAAAATCTACCCAAACAACATTTAAAGACAGGATAATTTCTGGACATGATTAAACAAGTTCTACTTCTTCTTTTTCTGAGCTGAGGGTTCAGCTAGGGCAATTCCTTTGCCTTTCTCTTTGCTTCCAGAGGTATTTCCTGCAGGGCAATTCCTTTGCCTTTCTCTTTGCTTCCAGAGGTATTTCCTGCAGGCTGAGTTCCTCCTCTACTTGTCTCCCCCGTTTTGCCATCATCGGGTTGGTAAAGGAAGGTCTTATTTCTGGCGGCAGAGGAGAGATAGTTAGAGTAGCGATGAAGCCTTTTTGTGCTTTCACCCAAACTGTCAATGACGGGAATGCTATCGTCCTGGACGTGCCTAGGAACCCGAAGGGAGCTGCTGATCATACTGAGGAGACATTCATGGGCTTTACTCAGGCAGAAGATTGAGCTGGTGACCTGACCATAAGATTGATGGAATAGTTTTAGCAGAGCAGAATCATAAAACATGCGCTGGGCATTGTTGATCCGCATGGCCTTCATGATAGCTTGTGAAAAGCTCATGAGTTCTGTGTTGGATACTGGATCAACATCCATCTGGGCTCTATCAATGTTCAGGAGTCTGACTGCCTCACTTAATTGCTCAATAGTACACTGAGAAGAAGAAGATACTAAGTCACGTGTACTTGTTAGCTCAGCATGAAGCTTGGTGAAGCATTGTTGAAGTTCGGTAGAGGTGACAAACTCAGTATCGCTGGGTGGACTGGATTTGGTTAGCTCAGCATACAGTTGGTGAAGCAATCTTGCAACTCAGCAGATGTGGCAGATTCAGTATGGGTAGTTGTTCTAGAGGGGGACAGTTCCGCTGCTAGCTTAACAAAACAGTTTTGAAGCTCAGTGGAAGTGACGTACCCTGGATTGGCTTCTGACAGTTGTTGAATTTTCCCTTCAAGAGAGTACAGATGGGTGGCCATTGTAAGTACTGATTCAGTCAGTTTTGCCATTTGCTCTTGGTTTGGTTGCTGAGTCTGGACTACGGTGATAATGTTAACCAGATCTTTTAGGCCTCGAAGTTCATTCAGAAGCTGAGTAATACCTGTCAAGTGAGAGGGCTCAGCTTGAGTGGAGTGGTGACCATCAGCTTGAGTAGGATGAAAATCTTGAAGCAAGGACTGAGCAGAAGCAATGACCCGTCGGCCAGACTCAGTAGCATTCAAGTATGCAAACTTAGCAGCATTGAACTCAGAGGCTGGTTCAGAATTTGATGGTGGTGGAGGAGTTGGTTCCTTGCCAGATTGAGTACCTTGATTGGTACCTGGACTTTGATGGATTTGATGAGCTGAGTTATCAACATTTTGTGTTCGAGGTGGAGTTGAGACATGAGTTGGTTTAATTGGAGCCGTTTGAATTGGATCTGCAGGGTTTTTGGCATGTTCCTCATCCTGAGTAACAGAGGCTTGCTTTTCCACTAGATCTTCTGGTGGAGACTCAGTTTCATTTGAGAAGTACTGGAACTGGATTGTGGAGAGGTCAGTTTCAGGCTCGTCAATGGGAAAGTCGTCCATGAGATCAATTTGCTTTTGCGCTTTCTTCTTTAATCTTCGTCGGGTCTGAGTTTTTGGTGGTGAATGGTCAGTTCAAAGACCTTCACTTGATTCAGTAGCAATTGTCTCCTCTTCTACAGGTTGCTCAACAGGGCTCTCAACAACGTTACTTTCTTTCTTTTGCTGCTCAGCATTATCATTAGGGTATTCTTCCTCTTCAGTATTAACTTGTTGGTGCTCAACGTGTTGCTCATCTTCTTGGTCAATTCCATGACCTTCAGGTTGAGTAGAGGCTAGTGGGACAGTTTCCACTATCTTTAAAGAGTTACCCTTTTTCTTTTTCTTTAAAGGGGTTTCTGGAGTTTCTTCGTTCTCATCCTCAGGCTCTTCTTGCCTCTTTCTTTTCTCATCATGCTCCTTAGCCTTGTCGGCTTTAGCTTTCTGTCTTGATGAAAGCCTTACTTTCTTTGGGACATCATGAATGTCTTTGAAGCAGGTTTCTACAATCTTCCTCTTCTTTTTCTTCTCAGGCTGAGCTGTTTCTGGTGACTCAGCATAAGCATCAACCTCTTCTGCAGGCTCAGCTTCAGGCTCAATTTCTTGTTGCTCATCTTCTTCATCTTCTTCAGCATCTCCAGCTCCTTCATATCCCTTCAAGGGTTGATTATACAACAGTCCATCCAGCAGAACTGCAGTAATTTCACTTCCCAAGCTACTTGTTTCACTTTTCGTCTCAATCTGCTTGTCTTCAAGAATCTTTGTAATTAGAGATCCCAAGCGGAGTTTCTTACCACTTCGTTGAAACGCACCAACTAGAAAGACATGAATATTGAATGGAGTGTAGGTCAACATGTGCCAGATGAAGCACTGTTCGAAATTCGATGCGGATGAAGCTGAGCTGAGTTTGGGGAAGATAAAGTTGGTCAGCATGAAGTGGACCATCTTTTGTTCTTTACCCATGCAGGTGCTGGGTATTTCCCCCTTATGATCTTTGGGTTTACAGAACCCCTTTAGCTCTTCAGATGTGGATTTTGGTATTTTTTCTTTTGTCGTTCTAAATTGAATTCCTTCGTCTGGTAATTCTAGCAGTGTGGCTAGATAAGCAGGGGTTATGACTATTTTCTGACCCTTCACAGTGGTCTCCAAGTAATCAGAGTCGTCTGCATCAACACGTAGATTCGAGTAGAATTCCCGTACTAACCTGGGGTAAGCTGTTCCTGAAAGGGAGAAGAGACCTTTCCATTTGTTCTTCTTGATCCATTCACAGAATGGTTTCTCAGATGAGACGAAACTTGGAGAAAACCATCGGCACTTTAAAACCTCCAGATTATTGACCTTTGAGTGTACCTTGATCATTGTCCTTTTGATTTCCGTTGAAGGACCAGCGTGGTCAGTGGATTTGTCTGTGGCTTGAGTTTTAGGGGATTTGTTTTTGCCGGAAGCCATTCTTGAAGGTTTTGAAGTTTTTAGAGAGAAGAAAGTTTGATTTTAGGAGATTACAGGTGTAAGGGATGAAGAGTGGGGATTCTTTCACTTTATACAAATCTGCGACGGCCCTTAATCATTAACTAGCCGTTTCTACCTAGGGAGGTTCAACCGACATAAATTCTATCAATTATGACATCTTCGGCGCATGGGATTTGCCATTAATATGCGTCTTCCCAAGGTGTCAGAGGTTACACGTGTAGGTTCTCTTTACGCTAGTGGGTTTTTACTAGGTTTTTCTAGAATTCGAAGCATCCACGATATTGATTGCCTAAGATAATTTCTCTATCACTAATTTACCCAACATACGTTACTCACTCAGCATGTGTATTTACTCAACATAGAGTGATTACTCAATATGTTTATCTACTCAGTATAGGATGTTTACTCAGCTTTTATGCCTACTCAGTATCATCACTCAATATATATGTCAATTCAGCATAGGGTGGCTTTTTCATTTTCAAGCTTAGTGAGGAGTAGATATTTTACTCAACATGGCATTTGCACAATTATTCAAAGTTCAACTCATGTGACAATTTATTCAATACAGATTTAGTTAGAGTGGATTTGACATACCAATTGCTTCCCTTAGTGTGTTGAATTATTCTCGTGCCAAGGGCTTTGTGAAGATATCTGCAAACTGATCGTTTGTAGGCACGTAGGTCAGCTTGATCTCATCTTTTAGTACATGGTCTCTGATGAAGTGATGCCTTATGCTAACATGCTTCATCCTACTGTGTTGGACTAGATTTTTAGATAGATCAATGGCACTTTTGTTGTCGCATTTGATCTCTATTGTCTTTGTTTTGACTCCGTAATCCTCAAGCTGTTGCTTTATCCATAGGACTTGTGCAACACAGCTTCCAGCAGCCACGTACTCAGCTTCAGTTGTAGACAGAGCTACGGATGATTGCTTCTTGCTGAACCAATATACTAGACAGCTTCCGAGGAAATGACATCCTCCCGAAGTACTTTTTCGTTCTAGCTTATCTCGTCCGTAGTCAGCATCAGTATATCCAATGAGTGTGAAATCATTTGAGGTTGGATACCATAGACCTGCATCAACTGAGCTCTGCAAGTATCTAAAAATTCTTTTTACAGTAGTTAGATGAGATTCCCTGGGGTCAGCTTGATATCTAGCACAATAGCATACTGAGTATTGAATATCTGGTCTACTAGCAGTGAGATAGAGTAATGAACCTATCATACCTCGATAGAGTTTACTATCAACTGACTTACTCTTTTCATCCTTGCATAGGACAGTATCAGTACCCATGAGAGTTGATATTGGTTTGCAATCTACCATGCTGAATTTCTTTAACATTTCTTTGGTGTATTTAGACTGACTTATAAAGATGCCATTCGTTCCTTGCTTGATTTGAAGTCCAAGGAAGAAGTTGAGTTCACCCATCATGGACATTTCGAACTAAGTTTGCATCTGTTGGCTAAATTCTTTGCACAAGGATTCGTCAGTAACACCAAAAATTATATCATCAACATATATATGTGCAAGTAGGGTATGTTTGCCCTTTTTCTTAATGAACAAGGTTGTGTCAGCTTTTCCCCTGACATAGTTCCTAGTCAGTAGGAAGTTGTTCAACCTCTCATACCAAGCTCTTGGAGCTTGCTTTAGGCCGTACAGGGCCTTTTTGAGTTTATAAACGTGATTTGGAAATTTTGGATCTTCAAATCCAGGAGGTTGATTAACATATACCTCTTCGTTTATAAAGCCATTAAGAAACGCACTTTTTACATCCATTTGGTATAGTTTAAAATTCATGTAACTAGCATAGGCACACAATATACGTATAGCTTCTAATCTAGCAACAGGAGCAAATGTTTCTCCATAGTCTATACCCTCTTGCTGACTATAGCCTTGGGCTACAAGTCGAGCTTTGTTTCTAATCACATTTCTATGCTCATCTAGCTTATTTCTAAAGACCCATTTAGTACCTATGGGCTTTTGATTCCTAGGTTTAGGTACTAAATCCCATACCTCATTTCTGGTGAATTGGTCAAGCTCTTCTTACATAGCATTGATCTAATATTCATCTTGCTCAGCATCAGCAAAGTTCTTTGGCTCATGTATTGATACGAATGCAACATTGCTGAGGTATTTTCTAAGTTGATCTCTGGTCATTAGTTTGTTGTTGGCGGCGTCAAGAATGGCTTGTTCCGTATGACCTCTTGGGATCTTTATTTCCTTGGGCAATGTTGAGTTGTTTGGAAGAGGTGTTTCTACAATCTCTACAGGAATAGATTGGTCAGCAAATGATATTTCAATTTCTTGCTTACCTTGGGTCAGCTCCTGTATGTTTGACACTGAGGCTTCTGGTTGATCAGCGGAAGCTGAGCCTGGTTCATCTTCTTCAGGCTGAGCTGACTTACCTGTAGGGTCAGTTTCATCGAACTCAACATGTACAGACTCTTCTACAATCTGGGTTCTTTTATTAAATACTCTATATGCTCTACTGTTTGTTGAGTACCCTAAAAAGATCGCCTCATCAGCTTTAGCATCAAATTTAGCAAGGTTGTCTTTTGTATTGAGTATAAAACATTTACACCCAAAGGCATGAAAGTATCCAATGTTGGGCTTTCGACCTTTCCAAAGTTCATATGGGGTTTTCTTAAGTATAGGTCTAACTAGAGCCCTATTCAGTATATAACATGTCGTGTGAACAGCTTCACCCCAGAAGTACTTTAGAAGCCTATTTTCACTCAGCATTGTCCTAGCTATTTCGACAATGGTTCTATTTTTCCTTTCAACAACCCCATTTTGTTGAGGTGTTCTAGGAGCAGAGAAGTTGTGGTCAATACCACAGGTTTCACAGAATTCATCAAACTGTTGGTTTTTGAATTCTCCACCATTGTCGCTTCTAATGTGAGCTACTTTTAGGTCTTTGTCATTTTCGAGCTTTTTAATTAGTGTGATAAACATCTCAAAAGTTTCATCCTTGCTGCTTAGCAAGATGATCCAAGTGTACCGAGAGAAATCATCTACAATAACCAAGGAAAATTTCTTACCTCCCAAGCTGAGTGGCTGGATAGGTCCGAAAAGATCCAAGTGTAGTAATTCCAAAGGTCTTTTGGTTGAGACAATATTTTTGCTATGAAATGACTTTTTGGTTTGTTTGCCTTGCTGACAAGCTTTACATAGTTGATCTTTTTCAAACTTTAATTTGGGTAATCCCTCAACTAATTGCTTTCTAGCTAATTTGGCAAGAAGGTCCATGCTGACATGCCCAAGTCTTCTATGCCATAACCAGGAGTTATCCTCTTTAGACACTAAGCATATGTTTTTAGAAAACTGTTTTTCTAAGTTCAACATATATACATTTTCTACACGAGGGGCTGTTAAAATCAATTCATTTGTATTTCCCTCGAGTATTTGACACTTAGTATCATCAAATACAACCTTTCTGCCACTCTTACAAAGCTGAGCTACACTCAGCAGATTGTATTTGAGACCTTTAACTAAGGAGACAGACTCAATAGTTGGGTTACCTCCGATAGTACCTGAGCCGACTATCTTACCCTTCTTGTTGTCTCCAAAGCTTACACTTCCACCTCGTTTAAGCTCTAGTGTGATGAACTGAGTTTCATCACCTGTCATATGCCTTGAGCATGCGCTGTCTATATACCATAGTTTTGACTTCTCCACGCATGTCAAGCTGACCTGCAGTTTAAACTATTCATTTTTAGGTACCCAATTTCTTTTGGGTCCTTTCTTGTTAGTATAAACAGGTGCAAAATCATACTTTAACTTGTGACGGCATACTTTTATGGTGTGGCCTGGCTTACCATAGAAATCACAAAAGGACACCCTTTGTGGGTTGAACTGAGTATAGTCAGCATTATTGTGTTGGGCATACCAACATACTTTTGTGGTATGCCCTTTTCTTCCGCAGAAGTCACATTGGACAGTCCACTTGTTATGCCAACACACATCCTTTATGTGTCCCCTCTTTCCACAGCACTCACATTGAGTAATTTGCTTATGCTGACTTGTATTTGCATACTCAGCATGGGTTTTATTTCTTTTTAAGCCCTTCTCTTGACTTTGTAACATTGTGATATCCTTTCTAAGTTTCTTCGACTCAGATTGAACCTCCGTGACAAACTTATGTAGGATTTGCATGTTGGTATGCAAGTCAGAGTTGTCCTGGAGAAGATATCGGAGGTCACTCAGCTTGACCTCTTTAATCTCATCACAGCGCCTGCTGAGTGCCTTAATCTTTTTGTTACACTTCTTAGTTAGTGTATATAAGTCACTCAGGGCATTTACCATTTCGTTTCTAAGTAAAAGTAAGGATGTTACCTCATTGTTGTGATTCTCCTGGTCAGTTTCATCAGAAAGATCAGCATGCTCAGATTGGGATTGGTCAGCTCCATCATCTGCCATAAAACATATGTTGGCTGTTTCATTTTGCTCAGCTTCAAATGATGTTGACTCATCACTGTCACTCCATGTGGCTACCATAGCCTTTTTGCTTCCCTTCTTCTCTTTCTTGAGGTTGGGACAGCTTGTGTAACCCCCTCACTTGGATCACATGATATCTCACACAATATCAGTTATAGACATGCTTTCAATTCTCCATCATATAAACTTCAATCTCATATAAACTTTACATATTATACATAAGAGAAAGCATTTACAATACACGTTTAAGTCATTATCCTACATACAAGACTCCAAAATGCCTAGATGAGAATGGACTGACACTGCCGGTGCGACCTTAAGCAAGAAGAACTCCTCCTAACCTGTAAAATCTGTTGGCAAGGGGTGAGCTGCCTACTCAATAATCATATTACGCATATATGTATACAAAAGTAATGTAAAGAGCACAAATCAAAATATATCATCAATACCAAATTAGAATTTATTCACCTGTTTCACTTATTATAGTAATACTTATTTTAGAAAGGCCTTGCTGTACTTAAACAATATATATAAAATGGTCCTTGGGCCCAATCTGTATTTCGGCTCACTAAATTCGGAATACAATCATCTGTATTCCGGTTTGATGACACTCAAAGCATGTGACAGATTTCGAGCTGTCCTTCTTGTACTTGTCACTTGACTCAGCTTTATACTTATCATTTCTTCTAAATGATCTTTTGCCGTTTCTATCATTTCTCCTAAATAGTTTTTTCATCTTTCTGGTGAACATGGCCAGTTCCTCATCATCAGTTGACTCCGCTTCAGTTGAGTCAGCTTTCATGACAAGGGATTTTTGTTTCTTATCTTCTGATTTTTCTTTCTCTTTGGCTTCAAAGTTTTTCATAGAGATTTCATGGGTCGGCAGGGATCCGATCAGCTCATCATATTTGTAGGTAGTCAAGTCTTGGGCTTCTTCTACGGCTGTTTTCTTTGCTTGCCAGCTCTTGGGCAGACTTCTCAGAATTTTCTTCACTTGTTCTTCTTCAGTGAAGTTCTTTCCAAGCCTTTTTAGCTCATTTATAATGTTTGTGAGCCTTGCGTTCATTTCTGAGATGTCTTCATTCTCCTTCATTTCAAATAGCTCGTAGAGTCTCATATGTTGATTGACTTTAGACTCCTTAACTTTGCTTGTGCCTTCATATGTCACTTCAAGCTTCTTCCAAATCTCCTGTGCTGACTCACAACCTGAAATCTTATTGTATTCTGCAGCATCTAACGCACAGTGAAGCATATTTATAGCCGAAGCATTATTTTTTAATTTTCTGAGGTCATCCTCTGTCCACTCAGCCTCACTTTTAACAATTTTCTCATTGTTAACAGTTTTGTATGGCACATGTGGACCTTGAACAATTGCAAGCCATGCACTCATGTTTGTGGCTTGTATAAAGTTCTTCATCCTATTCTTCCAGAAAGTATAGTTAGATCCAAAGAATAGGGGAGGTCTAGTGATTGATAATCCCTCAGGGAGTATCTGCGTTGTTTGGTTTCCAGGAAGGAAACGAGTGCTATTCTCACCCATTTTTAGGGATCAGCTCAAGATTGTTAAATCTTTGAGTAGTGAGCTTAAGCTCTGATACCACTTGTTGGTCCCTGGAAATTAGTTCCAAGGGGGGGGTTAGGAACTAATATAACTTTTTCGCGTTTTAATTAAGTTGACTGGAAGTTATTTTGAGAGTTTATTAACTCAGCTTTTTGGTCAGCTTGGTGAGAAATGTTTGAAGACAGCTTTAGTCAGATGTTGACTAAAGTTGTTTTCTTGTGAGTTGAGAATTGACACTCTTGGAGGTCAGCTTCTTAACTCAGCACCACTTATTTACTCAAGGTCAATTTATGCAATTTATATGCTGAGTAAATATAGCAAACAACACATGCAATATACAAGAAAGTTCAGAGATTACTCAGTATCACTTATCCTGGTTCGGCCTCTCTGCCTACGTCCAGTCCCCAGAGTCCTCCGGGCTTTTTGAATCCAATACTGAGCTCTTTAACGGTAGAGCACAAACCAATTACAAGGTAGTTGAATATGCAAGAGTACCTTCCTCTATTCGTCTACTCAACTCCTACTAAGTGCTACAACCAGCACCTAGATTTCTCTACCACTGAAATGCTTACAACCAAGCACTCAGCTTTACACTCTCAATATCCCTATTGATCACAGACTTGTTCCTTTTGAACTAAAGAACACTTTAGATGATTACAAATCAATCTAGCATTTACACAAAGAATAGAAAAGTTGGTGTAAGATCCTTTTTGTATTTGAGTGCTTTTGAAACTTTCTCTCTTGTATTTTTCTTTAGATTCTTGTGTGATTACCCAAGTTTTTCGATTGTCCTTTTATAGAAGGGAATCTGTAGATTTGATCGTTTTGAAATGTCCTAACCGTTAACATCAAAACGGCTCTTTTGGGGAACAATTTCTGGAAAGCTTCAGACTGTACCTCCATTCCCTTTCTCTGTTTTCTTCAGGCGTCAGGTTTGTCTTCTAGCGTCTGGTTTGTCTGTTTGTGCCAGTTGTCTGTTTCCAATAATCCAATCGTCCCATGACTCTTGGAATTAGTCTTTTAGGTGTCTTCGAGGTTCAAATTATTGGTGCAGAAGATTGGCAGACTTTGTCTTTTAGTGAACGAATCCTTCATGCTGTCCTGACTGTTACTCAGCTCCGTTTGTTCTTTTCGAATGTTCAACGTTCATGCTGAGTTCCTTCAAGGTCAGCTTCGTTCTGTTTAACCGCTCTTGAAGAAGTCTTCAACTTTAGTCAGCTTCGTTTTGCTTCTGAATTTTAACTCCACTCAGCTTCTATTCTGTCATGCTGAGTTTCGTTTCTACTCAGCTTCGTTTATGCTGACTTTTGACCTGTCTTTACTTTATATATTTTTGCACTCAAAATTTAACAAATATATTAGTACAATTAAATCAAAGCGTCTAAATTTAATTGCCTCTTAATCATGGATGATTTTGTCAAATCAAAATCTTGTGGAAAGGTGTTTCAACAAATGGCATCTGGTTCTTATCAAAGCTTCTGGATTACTAGCTTATGGGTCGCTAGCTTCTGGTTCTAGTTAAATCTTATGGTTCTGGTTGAAGATTTGTATGACCAACTTCTGGTTATGGTTGAAGCTTCTGTGTGACCAGCTTCTATGTGACCAGCTTCTGGTTCTGGTCGAAGCTTCTGTGTGACTAGCTTCTGGGTCGCTGACTTCTGGATCTGGTTAAAGCTTCTGGTTAATATCTTGCTACATATTTTTCAAATCTAGTTTCGCAATCGCAACTCTTTAGGTTACTTTTTACGCCGTCTTTTTTCATAAATTCTTTTCTACATGCTTGAGGGACATCTCCACATTTTCCACTAAAAAAATCTAGCTTGAACCTCCATTTCTCATTCTTTCCTCCGCAAGCTAAACATAAACATATATGTTAAATATACATAAATGTGTGTATGTGTGTGTATATATATATATATATATATATATATATATATATATATATATATATATATATATATATATATATATAATGAATTTGTTAATAATACAACAATGCAAACAATGAAAATGAGTGATTTTATTGTACTTACTAATAAATATGTTTATAACTTCTTATGTATATTAGAAGAGAAGAAGTGACATGTATTTATATAGTAGGTAAATCTAACATTAATTGTTTTTTGTTTTTCATATCTATAAGGAAGATTTTATTTCTTTTTTTTTTATAGGAGCTGGGATGATACAGTAGCAATGATCCTGGAATCCCAACTAGGTTGGCACTCCAAGGGCACGCACTGAAAACCCGATATTATTAAAAATAAAATAAAATAATGTAACACAGGGGGGAAATGGAAAAACAAAGTAATAAAAAAAATAACAAAAAAAGCAAAAAAACAAATAAATCAGCAAAATCTAAAGTGACCAACATTATAGATATCATCAAAAAGCAGTGAGAGGCATAAGTGCAGAGCCGAATGCCACCACGTAATGCCGAAGGAGGAGGAGACACCGAAGCGAGCTAAAGCATCAGCAACCCGATTATCTTCTCTGTATAAGGAAGATTTTATTTCTTATTATTACATTCAATTAAATAAGTTTAGATTTTTTTTTAGAAAATAAGATTAGATTAGATATTCATGGCATTTTTTGTTCCTTTTCAGAAATTCTACTCTCCTTTTTAATTTTATATTGTTCTTTATGTAAAACGAATAATTGTAATAATACCATTACTACTAATGATAATAAGTAGTAATGAGAAAATGATGATAATTAAACTCTCACATTTCTAAGACACAATGACAAACAAGTAAAGATAATATAAGAGAGGAGAAAGAAATGGTTGATTAACTATTACTAAGATATCTATAAATAACATGTAAAAATTCTAATAATAAAGTCTATTATAAGTTAATCATAAAAACAATATCTAAAATATTTACTTTATAATTAAACATGTCAAAATGTACTAAATTTATTTAATTTATCAATAAATTATTTGAAAATTCTAATGTGACATTAAAATTACGATAAAAATCTGAAAATCGTTCAAATTCTATGTTAAATTGAAGTAAAATTGATTTTATTTGAAAATGTTAAGAATCAATTTTTACCATTTCATATTTTATGAGGAAATATACACTTCATAAAAAATGATAGGAATAAATTTAGAGCTATCTTAAAAAATAAAAGAAAAAAAATCTAATTTAATTAATCGTGGACCACCCTAGGGAAAAAATAGTCATGGGTTTCAAAAGTTGTAAAAAAGGAACACTGCCACCATCAAAACTCAGAATTTCACAGTTTTTTTGTGGGTACCAATAAACAAGAAACTGGAAATGAATGAAGAAAACATATATGAAATGAAATTGTACGATTGGCTTTTCAAAGGTCGGTTTAGAAAGAAACCATTAACATATAAAATCAAATCAAACTTACGTAAGAGTGCGTTGCAGATGGAATATTAATTGATATGCCAAATCGACATTGGTTTGCCTAATGACAGACACT
This sequence comes from Euphorbia lathyris, assembly GCF_963576675.1. Lineage (NCBI taxonomy): Eukaryota > Viridiplantae > Streptophyta > Magnoliopsida > Malpighiales > Euphorbiaceae > Euphorbia > Euphorbia lathyris. Next base: position 98,864,265 of record NC_088910.1, read on the forward strand.
AGTAATTAATACTCCCTCCATCCCATGAATATAGACATAAATTCATCTTTTTAATATCCCATAAAATAGACAAATAACTAAATTTAACTTGTTAGTTTACTACTATACTCTTGACTATGAGGCCTACATATAATAAATAATTATTTTGATATTAGAAAATTTATATTTCCAAGATAATGGATTGGAATGCCATTAATTAACGACATTTTCCTCCCATGGATGCAAATAGGCGTATGAAAGTCTATTGGACAATTAATTTTTTTTTTTTTTTTTTTTAAATGTTTAGATTGGAATTAACAATGTGTTATTAATGTAAGAGTACTTGTAGTTTCAAAAAGAGAATGGAAAATTGGAGAAAATAGAACAAAATATGTTATTTCAATAAAATTAACTAACTTTTTTTGTTCTATGGACATACATTTTTATGCCCATATTCAAGTGATGGAGGGAGTATTAAACAATTTATTATTATTGATAAAAATAATGATTAAATTATTAACCCTGAATTTATAAATCTAATCGAGAAACTTTTTAGTAAATTAAAATCATCAAGAAATCATACTAAGTTGAAAGAAAATATAGGAGCTATGAAAACTAGAATGCCTTCCCTTTAACGCCCAAAGATTGCGATTTCAGAATTTGATACTAATAGATTTTTTTTTAATTTTTCCATGGAGTTGATTGTTCGAGGGTGATTGCAGGGGGCATTGGTCCTTTAATAATCATATACTAGTTCTGGCAGAGTGGAGGAACGAGCCGTCCCCGGAAGATGTTTAGCTAAATAAGGTAGCTTTCTAGATTCAAGTTTATGAGCTCCCTATAGGTTCAATGTCAAAGGTGGTAGGAAAGCAGATTGGTAATTTCATTGGAAAGTTCATAGTTGATATGAATAATAATGTGAGTATGAGGAGACAGTTCATGAGACTGAGAGTACTGGTAGATGTCAGAAAACCGTTGAAACGCTCCAAAAAGATCAGGAAGGGAAAGGAGAAGTAGGCCTACATCACGTTCAAGCCATTAAATAATATGAAAATAAATATATTTATTGCTTTATTAATTTTATGTAATTAGTTATCCTTAACGATACATTTTTTCATAATAACAACTTCAAAGTAAAAATAATATCTTGCTTCATATTTTTTGGACCTAGTTTGGCAATCGTAACTCTTTGGGTTACTTTTTGCGCCGTCTTTTTTCATAAATTATTTTTCGACATGCTTGAGGGACATATTCATATTTTCCACCAAAAAACTGTAGCTTCAACCTCCATTTCTCATTCTTTCCTCCACAAGCTAAACATAAACATATACGTTAAATATACATAAATGTATATATATATATATATATATATAATGAATTTGTTAAAAGAAAAGAGAAAGAAATACCTTGACATGCACACAATACAACAATAGAAACAATGAAAATGAGTGATTTAATTGTAGTTGGCTTCACCATTTGAACCGATAAATATGTTTATAACTTCTTGTGTATATTAGAAGAGAAGAAGTGACATGTATTTATAGAGTAGGTAATATCTAACATTAATTGCTTTTTATTTTTCATATCTATATAAGGAAGATTTGATTAGATTTTTTTCATAAATTTTTCTCTCATTTTTAATTTTATATTGTTCTTTGTGTAAAACAAATAATTGTAATAATGCTAATAATGCTAATAATACCATTACTACTAATGATAATAAGTAGTATAGAGAAAATGATGATAATTAAACTCTCACATTTCTAAGACAATGACAAACAAGTAAAGGTAATGTTTTGAAAAAGGTAAAAAGTTATAAATAAATTACAGTTTGGTTATTGGATTTGCATAATAAACATTAACATGTGATAAGTGAGGACAAATTGGGAAGACAAACCATAAGATTTTGTTTCACAAAATTCAACTACAAGGTTCAAAACAGATGATTGAAACAAATGGGGAAGAGAAAATTTCCATGGTGATCTCTAAAGAGAGAAAATTGTGTAGCTGTGGATCGAAAATTCAATTTTCAGTTTCCTGTGTAAATCGACTAAGAGAAGTTGCAATGCATATCATAGCAAAGCATAAAAAGCAGACATGGCAGTGAATTAAGCAATTTGCATCATACATTACAATTGGCCTTGACAGAGTTTTAGCGACTTGGGAAACCATAGAGAGCTTCGAATGTTAGATACAGGTCAAGTTTATTTTGTTACAGGACCAGTTGAGCCACGATAATCATATTAACAAGTAGACTACATATATCAGATCTAAAAACTAGCAAAAGCGATAAAGAGCATAAGAGATTAATATAATATGCACCATTGCATATTAGAAATCAATTTGGAAAACATTAATAAAGGACATGGATGTTTTATATTAACAAGTACATGACTTGAGAATTGTAATAATGTGGTTAATTAGGCTAATTGAGGCTCACTAAATCATGAGTTGCACTTGACAAAAATAAAATGCAGCAATTCTATCACAGCAGAGGCTTTACAAGCAAAAATTGAACAATTGAAAACTCAAATATCAGATTTTGGAGCAATGAATCAACCAAAGTTACATTGAAACATGACTTAGACTTTAAAGAACAGAAACCATGAATAAACACAGTGTTGAAACAAAGTATAGGACAATAAAAGTGTAGTTTTAAGTTTACAACAAGCTTTCCACTAACAAGTTAATAGAAAAACAAAGAATCCTCAACAAGCCTATAAACATGATAACAACAATGAAGAAATGAAATATTCATCAGTTTTCAAATTTGATAGGCATATAGAAGGCACAACAACATAAACATACATTTCCTCTTTCCTCCTTATTGTTCTATTCTCGGGAAGTATTATTGGACACTCCTAACATTGGAAAAATACCATTAGATGCCCCATTTGTTCCATGAATATAGCTTGCAGAGGCACAAATATTGTGAAGATACCTGACAATGTAAAAATCAAGTCATATGACTAAGTCTTGTAGGAGTCATAATAACAATAAGAAACAATGAAGGAAAAAGAAATCAATATTTATCATAAGCACCAGCAAAGAATAGATCACAAGAACCAGTACCAATGCAAAGGATTCATTGGCCAATTTTACATGAAATGCATCCGTACCAACAGTTGAGTAAACAACAACACAAGGTATCCCCAACTCATGAGCTGTTCTAATAACAAGAACATCAGTTTCTCCTATATTTTCAATTTAGATTTTCCCAGCTCAGCATGTAGCTCTGAGGGAACCCCCCATTTTGTAGATTCATGACTAACTTATTTAGCCTGACTGTCTTGGAAAGTTAACTTTACTTCCTACCATAAAACTACATTGAGAACTTCTAATTCCTCTACTTCTCCCTATGAATAAACCACGACATTCAATAAAACACCTGAGCATTCGGTCTTATTAACACTCAAGCATGTATATAAATAGTTCACAAACAACAAGAAGTAATTTTACTACAATTTCAACAAAAGAAACAAGCATTGAAGTTGTAAAACATGAAACCACTCTCAAGAATCAAAACCAGAACAACCCATATCATATAGAAAAACAAATTGAGAATAAAAGAATGGAACTAACTGAAGTAGTTGAGTTGACAACAGATTTGTACACATGCAATAGCCTCCATCTTGAAATCCAAAGAGCAAAAAATGAAGATCCAAAGGTTTGAGTGAGAGAGAGTGAGTTTATTTATTTGTATGTGAGGAAGGGGAAGGTGCAAAGGGGAGAAATTGGTTTTAAGATTTTAGAAGGGGAAGGAAAAGGGTCGATAGAAACGAGGAGTGTTAAGATTGAATGCTCTGCCTAATTCGGTTGCAAAGGCTGATTGAATGTTCAATTGAAATCGACCTATTTCTATTTTCCATTTATATCAAGTCTTCAGTTTTCACCAGCGAAATAGAGTCGCACCAAATTTTGTAGCCTCAAATTTAAAATGTAATGCTACTCGAAGAAATAAGATCAACACAAGACATGACTATCGAATTTTTTGGTAAAATTTGAAGCAATTTAAACAGCATAAAAAGAATACAACACCGGACATAAGGAAAATTGATGGAATACGATACAAAGAATGGGGCCTATAAGAAAATTGCATAGGTGTTTGATTCAGTGATTGAAAATAAAATATCAAAAGAAACTATTTCACATAACGTACAGAGATAATGATGAGAACGAGAAGCTAAATTAGGATCAGAAATCATAATAAAGAAGAAGGGTACCAAGAAAACTTTTAGCACAGTTAAATTTGGAAATTGGAATAAAGTTTCTTTGATATATGGGTTCAAACAAGAAAATGAAAGGACAATAGCTATTAGCTAGCAATGAAACTTCAGATATGATGAAAAAATTGACTAGTGATTCTTTTAATATACCCTGTTTTTAAGTGTGTGAAACACGAGTAGTACTTGATGCAACAAAAAGATAGTTATTGCTTCTATCTAGAATCTAAAATAATATGGAGGAGAAATATTTCGGATTAGATATATCAATGATGCAACTAAATGGAAAATTTACCTGATTAAAGAACGGCCAAGATTCCATATTCTGACCCCTGCGTTTGTCCACATTAATTGCTTAATAGCTTGCTCTGGATCTTAAAAGTTTGGGTCTCTGCTCAACTTCATGTTCATATATTATCAATTTATGCAGGAAAAAATGGTAAGAATAAATAAAAACAATAAATACTTCTACATGCTCTTATTTCTCCATTTCCCAACCTTTCAAGAAAACTGGACAATGCTGCAAGAAAAGAAAGTAAGAAAATGTGAGCCATTTCAAACTGTATGAAAATATCAGTGAAAAAGCAGAGTATATGAAAATATCCAATCATCCTAGTATATTAAATGCTAAAATAGCATGAAAATTGATTCTCAAAATAGCCGCAAAAACTACATCACACTTAAATGATTCTGTACAAGAACACGCATGCAACCTTCCTCCACAAAATAAGATAACAATACACCTTCCATCCTATATTCCATGACGGGGTATTGAGAGACTTGAAAACCTTATGGAAAAATCAAATTTTCCTTTTGATTCGTGATATATTTCAAAAATAATAGCTTAAAAAAACACAATGCCTTATCACTTAATCCAACATTAATTCTTAAAATTATCTTTCTTATTATATGGCAAGAATAAAAAAAAATGTAGTCCTAGAATTGTACTTCTTAAAAGATGGGAAGAATAATAAGGAAACTTAGAAGATAAGAGAACCAAATTAGGAAATCACCTTCAAGTTACAAAAAAATCATGGAGAATCTTGGAGTTCTCCATCAATGATCTCATACCACTAATATGTAGAACAATTAAGCAAAATCAGTAAGATGTACACAAAATGAGAACTGAATTAAAAGAAAACGAGTTTGATAAGAAAATTGGTAAAAAGAATAATGAGATACAGAGAGTGAAATTGTGTAATTTAGGTTGGTACATCATAAACTAAGAATGTATCTTTCAGGTAATAATAGCAGTTAGATAATAATGTGCCCTTATATAGTTTATAGTTACATGCATATACAGCTTTTAAGACCTCGTAATTCTCATAGCAAATATTAGACACTGAAAGTAGAAAGATTAAAAAGTCTATGCTTGCATTGATCTGCAAAATTGATTGTGAAGTACTATACTAAGTTTCCACTTTCCGTTTATCAAATTGGATTTGAATGGCTCCTTGGTAGGGTTAACTGCTTCAAGGTTGCAGATTGTCTATTAAGGCAAACACTAAAAACTGAAAAAAGATTAGAATTTAACCAATGTAGCATTTTAATATTTATAATCCCCAACAAACCTATGAGATTGGCTCAAGTTGTAGAACAAGATCAATGGAAATCTATTTCAGCCCATTTGAAAAGAAAAATCTAAAGAAGATAGAGAAAACCTGATCAATAAAGAAAAATTAAAAAAAAAGTGATGGGAACTAACAATTAACAAGAAATCTTATAAATTTTCAAAGTAGATGAAGCAGCATTACTAACCCTAAATCAGATAGTGCGGTTTTGTGGTCTAGGTTATGGTTTAGCCTTAGCTTTCATAGTAATTAATACTTCCTAGCACACTTAGGGATTTTGCCTAACCAAATATCGACCTAAGGGTTTTAGGAATAGAATTAATAGTTCTAAGCTAGAGTTATTATCTTCTTAAGGAAAGCTACCATCTTGAGTTAATCTTCATTACACACAACATACACATATTAGTCCATATAAGTCAACACGGGGATCCAAAGTCTTAGCCTTTCTCACTCATAGATAGACAAATCAAATATTAATTCCTTTACTTTCTAGTTTAATCATAGTTAAAGTTACAAAAGTAAAATCACCTAACTCAATCCTTAGATAATGTAGCGTTCTAGTACGGGTAGGGCATTGAAACCTAGTTTATGTGGGATCGATACTATTAGTAAGAACATTTACTACTTGATGCAATGGAGTCCACTTGCTCTTAATTGATATATACCCTTTACGCATGTCAGCCACCACCTCCTTATGGGGATATGTTTTGGATCTCGAGGTTGGTTAGGGGCATGCACATCAACAACCTCTGAACAAGTGTGGAGATCTCTAGTATTGAGGGTAGTTATACATACTTCTAGAGAAAGCTCATCTTTACCGCTCCAACAAATCCTTTGACAACCTTAGGGCCTTCTATTGTAACCAATAAGGTTAGTTGTATATATATGTATATCGTATTTTACACATATGTTTCTTTTTCATTTTTTTCATCATCATTTTTTTATTTTACATATGTTAGTGATCTTTTCCTCTTTCCATCTCAGTGAAAGAAGATGAGGAAGACAAGACAAGCTCCTACTCTAGTTGACATGGGCTATGAGGTGACTAGTAGGTCGGGTGGTCCTTTCATGGGTATGGTCGGTGTTCCCGAGGGTTGTACAATTGGGATGTTAACAAACTCATTTGAGCACTACGTCACTCTGACGATCCTTGCCAATATGCCATCACATGGTACTTTGTGGTAGATTTTATAGCTTGTTTTAAAGGGGGAAAACTAAATCAAAACACATAAATATGATTCTTACAGATCACACAATTAGAATAAGGTTAAATAGTTTAATCATTTGACACCGCAGAATGAAAGATGTTCCCTTTGTTTGATTGATCTTTCTTTGACTATAGATTGGGAGTTGAAAGGTGAACTCCTCCATGTTCACACTTATAGAACAAGAACCTGACACAACTTGCAATCACCGAAACAAAATCCATGTACCCGATTCAACTGAGTTCATCAAAATACTCTATAGGGGCGGCTTCGCTCTTGCTTCACTATTGTGTTCTTATTTCATCAATAGTATATGGAGGCTTGTGTGTTACTTTAACTTCCCTTTCCATATGTTATAATTAACAAGCATTTATATACTAAGTAAAAATTAATTAACTTATTAATTAAACAAAAATAAATCTCAAATCCTTATTAGGGATAGGCTGGGAGGCACATACTAGTTGGATTATAGGGGGGATATTTTTTTTTTGTTACAATGGAGGGGCCAACCCCCAAGAAACACCAAAAACAGACCGACCCTTAAAGACGAGTCATTGTGGGAAGCCCAAAACCACAAAAATAAAAATAAATAATGTCTTGGATATCTGTAGGAGGCGTATGATTAGAGGGGGGAATTGAGGAGGAATAAACATTGAAAAGAGCCCAAAAGGGAAAAAGAAAGAAAGAGCCCGAGAATGAAGCCCAATGAGAGCAAATAACATAAGGTCGAAACGAATTGGCCAACCAAAGGCGTTAAACAATATATTATACATATATAAATATATCTGGATTTATATCTCCAATTAAAATGAAATTTTTATTCAAACAATTTTTATTCAAACATATATAAATATATCTGGATTTAATTAACTTGGGGTCAGGCTTCAGTCCAATTGATTTCCTCCATTCACTTAGCCCACAGAACACTAATATAATTCTCTTAGATTCATGTAATCATTTACATGTATCCTAAGTCATTATGAGAAACCTTTTATTCCATCCATTCTCTTCTGACATCGATCCTGATAGGCCTATCTAGAAATGGTGGTTAGATCGAACATCTGGTTCATCTTACCAATCATATAAGGCTTTAGCTGGTCTTTATGATTACCCAACTCAGGCAGTAATCATTTGTAACTTTCATTAACCTAATAGTAACCTCTTAAGTAATCCTTTATTATACAATAACAAGTCCAGCACGAGGCATAGTTAAGTCACCCTCATATGTTTCTCAGACATTTTCTTGATCTCTAGTGAACTGATAAGTTAGAATCAACAATTACACATTACATCATTTGGGTGTGGCCACACGCTTCTCAGACCTACTAGTCAAGTGACCGGTGATATCTAATCTCTTTAAGAGATTCAGTAATCCCTCGATTCACTCAAGGTTTCTAAGCATGACATATAGTGCATCCAATTGAACCCATACTTGGCACCATGTTACAGGCCCGTTAGGCAATCATCAAAGTACATTGCAAGTCCTTTAGGCCCCATAGTGAACTTGGTCTAAGGATTCAACCTATAGTGCTACATGAGGACCATATATGACTATTTTAATCACATGGTTTTCTCATAGCGGATTAATACAGAGCTTACTGTTTTATGAACAATAATGCTCTTAATTTGACATCCAATGTCTGTAAACGGTGAAACACCATTACAATCAAGGAACATGCTAGTCTTAGTTAGCTATCATTCCCATAATAGTAACAAACTAGGGATATATTCAAATAAGTATTTTGTTGCCTCATGGCTTCACTTGACCAGGTCATCAACCTGCCAAACATGAGTGTTAAGCCCAAAATATACCTAAAATATCATTTATATTTACATCAGTTTTTCTATAAAATCGTGCTGTTTATATCTATTTAGAGTACTTTTACGTCCGAATGTGTTTCTTTCATACAAGGTACTTAAATATTTGGTAAAATCCAAATAGGAACGAAAAGAGGTCAAAAACGAAGGAAAAACCCTACAAAAGGAGTCAAAGACGACGAAAATCAAACGCACCGAAACAGAGAAAAACATCCCATATCTCGACCGAGAATCCTCCATTCTCGGTCGCGACACGCGTCGCCCAGATACTTCCCCCTTTCGTTCGAAGGCTGAAAAATTGTTTCTCCATTCTCGGCCGAGAATTTACATTCTCGGTAAGTTCAGAAATTCAGGCAGCACAATATACACTTGTTTGTTTTCAAAGAAACGCGTCCGTTCGATTGGATAAGAACGTCCCTTCGCAGCAGACACGTTCCTTAAACTCGACCCTTCAACATCTATAAATAAAGAGTTGATTTCAGAGTTAAATATATTATTGAAGAGAAGATTTAGTACAGAATTAATGCAGAAATTCTAAGTCAAACGATTCAGAGTTAGAAGTTCGATTTTGTAAAAAGAAATATGATGTACACACATTGTTTATCAAATAATTACAAACATAGTAGCATTTAGATTTAGATTAAGAACTATTTATATTAGTTTACATTTTGGTAGTAGAAGTACCCGTCTCTACCGAAGATTCAACGAGAAGATCAAGTAGCGGATTCGACCCACGAGCCTGATAAACTCTAGCGAGGTTTGAGGAAAGGATTGACAACTTGGAACTCTCATGTCGTTTGAATGCTTCCATGCTTTTTTATTCTCTGTAAACTTGTATCAAATTGATACTTCATCTAATAAAGTTCATGCAATTCAATAAATTTTTATGTAGCACTTATAGTAAATGATCCGAAGTGAGTTATGGTGTTTTCATTAAAACGTAGTTAAATTCAAAATCATTACAATGAAACTTTGTTGAACACTTAGGCAAATTAATTCTTGCACAAATAAGTATTAATTTGGTTAAGGTAGCAATCTAACCCGACCGTAGGAGGATTGTCTGCAGTTCAAGGCCTTTTAATTGAAGGAGTTTACGTTATTACATTTTTATAATTTATACAAAGTTTAAAGTTGTTTTCTTTGCTTAATGCAAATAAATACAATTATTCTCTTAATTCAAACACTAAACGTTTCTGTTTTGCAATTCATACTCAAAACAGAACTAATTTCTAACATTCTACATATTCTAGCCTAATTCTTATTCAATCAATCTCAAAACCAATTTCAAATAACGATTATCTATTTATATAAACCTTAAGTCGTATTTAATCTACATATAAATAAATTTTTGTTGAAAAACGTTCCCTGTGGGATCGATATATTTTTATTACTACAAGCGAAACCGTGCACTTGCGGAAATCGCTCAACAATGAGAAAATCATTAATCTTGGATACTTTGTTAATCAGTTTGCACAAATAATCTGGCTTAATAGATTATTGCCTTATAGTTAATAGTTACGTCAGATATAATATCTCGAGACTAGAGCATACTCCAACACGATAAAGTGGACCCAACCTACTATGTTGATTATGCTCCTCCCAAGACCACTCGTGTGAGTCCTTTTTGTCATTCGACTATCTCACTCCATGATTAGCCCTCTGTCTCTATTATTATTGTCTTGACCTAAAACTTTTCTTCCTATCTCGCAGAACACCACCACTCAAAGCTCTAACGTGATCCAGGTTATGAACTCAATGAAGCACTAGTGGTGCATTGACAACCATGATCTCACGGTGAGTACCTACTTATGCATGATATGATATTAATGTTATTAATGACATGAAAATTCATGAAATTTTTATTAACGCAAGTGTTGGTTCTCTTTTTTTTTGTTAGACTGTTTTAGGGGCATCTTAGTTGAGGGCTTTCGATTTGGAGGGTCAGCTATCACACCGGTGTCATGCGAATGATGAGGAGAACTCGGACAAATAGGAGATCTTTGAGGGTGATGAAGAGGAAGATGTTGCTTGATTACCTCCCCCTACATTTCTTACCCCTCGTGGCTTTTGATATGATGCACATACATTTATTTACTTTTTTTGTGCTTGGTGTCGTTTGGGACGAATATTGTGTGTTTCATGGGCCTTTTGGTGCCCCTCTAAATAGCTTTTTTGGATTTGGTTGTTGTGTTTTTTGTTCATATTTGGCTTTAGTTAGTGCATATTAAATGAAACATGTTTTCTACCTAGATTTTCCCAGGAAATTCGATCGCCTCATGTAGAGGTCAATCCCCTATAATGAAGTCTGATCGCCTCTGATGAAAGTTGATCGCCTATCAATATACACGACATGTGCCATAATTGAAGGATGATCGCCCCATCTCTACCCCCTAGTGAGTGACGATCGACCTTCCTTCTCAAATCTGCACAAATCTCCCTTCCAGCAAAAATGGACCTCCTACAGGCTGAATTTCGGGATTAACTTCGTACTTTAAATATGGTGGGTTGAGCCCACCTAGCCCGATTCAAACTCCGCAACTTGTAGGTATACATGACTCTCCGTATTAACCCCATCTTTTTGCAAGCGATTACTTCCTTCTAGGATCTTAATGGCAACGTCTTTAATTTCAATGGGCATCAGTCATGCCCCTTACTGGAGGAATTCAATGCTATTATAGCTAGGGTTGTAATTGAGACGAGCCGTTTATTAGCAGCTTGGTGATCGGCTCGATAAAAGCTTGGCTCGATTTATAAACGAGTTGCTCATGAGCACGATTTATTGGCTCGATTCATAAAAGAGTCGAGGTTGAGCAGGCCAAAGCTCGGCTCGAAAGCTTGTGAAGAGACTTTATTAGTGGCTCGATAAAAGCTCGATAAATGCTATTGAATAAGCTTGATTATAATATTTACATGTAGTTTTATATTAGTAATATTATTTGTATTTACATGTAAATATATAATGAAAAAAAATTATATATATGAAAATGAAAAAACGTTTGAAAATGAAATTAAAATAATGTTTTTCATACTAAATAAAAGTACCAGCCAAATAATTTAATAAATATGAGAAACGTATTGATGCATGTGGTGTCAAAAGATAAAAGTGTCAGTCTAAAGCAAGAGTTATATTTTTTATTATCAATTGAAAAGGAAAAAGAAGTGAGGCGGTGTGTTGTGAGTGGGATAATAGTTGCATTTTCACAATCCCACATCGGAAATAATAAAGGAAATAAATAGAATCTCTCTATATAAATAAACAAGGGAAGATAAAAGTCAAATTGAGCATGGTTGTTCCCACTGATTGAGATAAGAACCCTTGCGAATTTTTGAAGAGTCCTTCGAGGTTATAATGAGCTGGTCATGAGCTGGCTCTTGAACAAACTAAACGAGTTGGCTCATGAGTGGTATAAAGAACAAACGAGCTGCTATTCGAGTCGAGTTTCAACATAAATTTGAGCTCGAACTAAGTTCGAAGCTTGGTTCGTGCTTGTTAATAATTTGTCGAACCGAGTCCAAACAGGTCAAAGCTCGGTTTGTTTCTAATTCTAACCTTACTAATTCTAACCTTACCTACCGACACAATTAGTTTAGATATCAATGGGTTCAACCGGTAGACTCGGATTGGTTGAACCGGACGACGTGTAAATTATATATATATATAAAGATATTTGCATCATGTTAAAAAAAAAATTAATGTTCTGTTACTTATTAGATAAAATGTCACATTAAAAGGAATTGTTTTTCTCTAAAAAAATGGAAGTGTTTTGAGATTAACACGTGTTAAAGGGATATAAATATCATTACATGGAGAGTTGGCTAAAACGAATGATTTTTGTAATTGTGGCCAAACATAACAACTATCCAATGTTGAAAAAGTGGAAGGAAATAGAGAACATCCATTTATATAAATAAGTAACCTAAGTGGAGATTAAACCACCATCCAAGAATGTTAAAGTATAGGTCCATATTAAAATATATGGTGCAAAGGAAAAACTTGTCAAGTTGGAGAGTATAATTATCAATATTTTAAAAAATCGGACCGGAAGTCAAACCGGATTGATAACCGATTTAAGGGTCAATGGATTTAATCGGTTGACTGGAATTTGTTGAACCGGACGACGTGTAAATAATATATATATTACTCTAAAGGTATTTGCATCATGTTAAAAAAAAAATTAATATTCTATACATATTAGATAAAATGCCTCATTAAAATGAATTATTTTTTTTAGTGTTTTGAAATTGACACGTGTTAAAGGGGTATAAATATCATTATAGGAAGATTTGACTGAAAGGAAGTACTTTTGTAATTGTGAACAAACATAATCATCTATCCTACATTGAAAAAGTGGAAAGAAATTGAAATCATCCATTTATATAAATAAATAACCCAAATAGAGATTAAACCACCATCCAAACATGTTAATTACCCTCTTATTATTGGTGGGAATTATTATTTTGTTGCTGATATAATGAAATCATTCAATATTCTTTTAGTATCTTTTTTAATTAGAGTCCAAATTAGTAAAATCAATGTAAAATTTCTAATTTTTTTAATAGAAATCAGGGTGAAACCGGTTCACCAAGCTGATCCTGGTTCGTTGGTTTTCCTGATTTCAATTGGAAGTAAATTCATGAGAATTTTTTTTTTTTTGCTTCTCCACCTTATTTTTGTTTACATGTGAGCGGCTTAAAAAACACGATTTTAATAACATAATCTTGGCTAAAGAAGAAAAATAACCCAAACAAAAAGAGGAATGATCAAGAGAGAGCAAAAAATTTGATTTTATTATCTAATACTACTGAATGACATCAAATGTTTTTTTTATCTATGTGCGATTCATTCTTTAGTGAGTATCCATAAATTCATTGAGTAAAATCTTTTCACGACACGACACGTGATTTAACATCATTGATGGTGAGAATACAAATAAAAATCGGGTTAATTACAACTAGATACTCTATTATTACACGGATTTGCAGATGGGTACCTGTGGTATTTTTCTTTACAAACGCAATCCCTGTAGTTTGCAAAATTTTATATTTTTTACTTTGCAAAGTTTGGCCGATAATGAACTCAAAATGAAAATGTTCAAGAATTAAAGTTGTTTAGCATCATATTTACTATGGAACCATATTTTTAATTTTTCAAAATCATCATGTTTTGAGTTTTCTCTCTCTAAAAATTAACTTTCTCTCTCATAAAAAAACGACACATAAATGACTTCAAACTAAAAAAGTTAAAGAATTAAAGTTGCTTAAAATATCATTTAACTCTTGAAAATTTTCATTTTGATGCTATTATCGGCCAAATTCTGACAAAGTAAACCCAAATGCATAATTTTTCAAACAACGGGATTGCGTTTGCAAAAAAAAAAAACCACAACTATCCATCTGCAAATCGACAAAACCACAGGACATCTATATATAATTAACCCTAAAAAGTTAGAGGTTGTAAAATTATAAATTAGCCAACTTGAGGCGTTGATAGGTCCAAATTAAAGTATAGGGTCTAAAGGAAAAAACTTGTCAAATTGGAGGGTACAATTGATAATTGTCTTAAAAATCGGATCGGAAGTCGAACCAGATTGACAACTGATTTAGAGGTCAATGGGTTCAACCGGTTGACTCGAATTGGTTGAACCAAATACCATGTAAATAATATACTTATATTTATTAATTTATATATATATTTATTAATTGATACTTAAATCAGTGAAACGGGTGAGATCCAGCGTGACAATGGCTTAAGTTGTGACAATGAGTTTATTGTGTGACATAACAAAACTACGTAGTTTTGATGATAATTAAAAAGGGCAATGTGGTAAATTGGTAAATAAAATGAAAGAGAGGATAGAGAAAATTATTTTATTTCTTTTCTTTAAAATACATTTTTCTGACATCTCTAACATCGTTTTTCGAAAATTTTTATACTATTAGACTCGTCTAAATTAGACGGTCATTTTAAGATCCCCGAAGCTCAAGTAAAAAAAATTCCGGTGAACGGAATCCGGGTAGGCGTTTTTCGGCGAGAAACAAAGTGCCCAGAAAATTCTTAAAAAATTCCAGAACATGTAAAACATTATTCTAAGAAACTTTAATTCTTGGGTCGAAATAGGATGTCTTACGGTTTAGTCCCAATAAAACGTTTTCCTTAATTTTATCCATTTTACATGCTTCAACAATTTGTTGGGACTAAACCGTAAGAAATCCTTCTTCGACCCAAGAATTAAAGTTTCTTAGAATAATGTTTTACATTTTTTAGAATTTTTTGAGAATTTTCTGGGTACTTTGTTTTTCGCCAGAAAACGCCCACCCGGATTCCGTTCACCGGAATTTTTTTTACTTGAACTTCAGGGATCTTAAAATGACCGTATAATTTAGACGAGTCTAATAGTATAAAATTTTTCGAAAAACAAGATTAGAAATGTCGGGAAAATATATTTTAAAGAAAAGAAATAAAACATTTTTCTGTTGGAACAATACAAGTATTATGTTGGAACAAATGGTACACTGATTTAGAACAATGTAAGTAGGACAAAAAAACGTGCCCAGAATATTATCAAAAAAATTGAAAACATGTAAAACATCATTTTAAGAAACTTTAATTTTTGGCTCAAAGCGAAATTCCTTACAGTTTTGACCCAATAAATTGTTGAAGCATGTAAAATGGATAAAATTAAGGAACAAGTTTTATTGGGACTAAATCGTAAGAAATCACGCTTCGACCCAAGAATTAAAGTTTCTTAGATTTTCTTAGCTTTCCTGAATGATAAGCAAAAAAAAAAATTGGATCAAAGGAAAATGCCATTTTGGAGTTTTATCAGAATTCTTGATACGGGCCTTTTCCACATAAAAAGGGAATCTTAGAATAATGTTTTACATTTTTTGGAATTTTTTTAGAATTTTTTGGGCGCTTTTTTCTTGCCAGAAAACGCTCACTCGGATTCCGTTCACCGGAATTTTTTTTACTTGAGCTTCAGGGATCTTAAAATGACTTTCTAATTTAGACGAGTCTAATAGTATAAAATTTTTCAAAAAACGAGTTTAGAAATGTCAGAAAAATGTATTTTAAAGAAAAGAAATAAAAAAATTTTCTGTTGGAACAATATAAGTATTATGTTGGAACAAATGGTACATTGATTTGGAACAACGTAAGTAGTACAAAAAATATGTCTAGAAAATTATCAAAAAATTTCAAAATATGTAAAAAATTATTTTAAGAAACTTTAATTCTTGGCTCAAAGCGAGATTCCTTACAGTTTTTACCCAACAAATTGTTGAAGCATGTAAAATGGATAAAATTAAGAAAACAAATTTATTGGGACTAAACCGTAAGAAATCTCGCTTCGACCCAAGAATTAAAGTTTCTTAGAATAATGTTTTACATTTTCTGAAATTTTTTGAGAATTTTCTGGATATTGTTTTGCTTGCCGGAAAACGCCCACCTGGATTCCGTTCATCGGAATTTTTTTTACTTGAGCTTCACAACAACAACAACAATAAAGCCTTAGTCCCGAAATGATTCGGGGTCGGCTAACATGAACCATCATATAAAACCGTGAAAATCAAGTCGTGTCAGCGACACAGATTCGCTCCCTCCACTCCGTCCTATCCACTACCATATTTTCCTCAATTCCCAATAAACTCATATCACTCTCGATCACCCTCCTCCAAGTTTGCTTAGGTCTTCCTCTACCCCTCACCACTACATCCCTTTGCCACTCTTCGGTTCTCCTAACCGGCGCATCAAGCGCTCTACGTCTCACGGTATAAAATGAGCTTCATGGATCTTAAAATGACCGTTTAATTAAGACGAGTCCAACGGTATAAAATTTTTTGAAAAACGAGGTTGGAAAAGTTGGGAAAATGCATTTTAAAGAAAAAAAATAAAACAATTTTCTCTTTCCTTTTATTTACAAATTTGTCACCTCCTTTTGGTTAATTACAAAATTGGTCATTGTCACACAATAAGGCTTGTCGCACCATAAGCAATGTGTCACACCTGATCTCTCCTCTATATATATATAGGGAAGAGTTCTCAATGGGAGTCTCCATCCATGGAGACTAATATATTCTGATTAAATGACCTGTTATAACAGGTTACCAATAAGTTATCGGGTTACCTAAAGATATATTTCTCTCTCTATAATAAATGATTGTCCACATTTTTCAAAAATACTCTCTCCATAATAAATCCATAAAAATGATTGATATATAAAATTATATATGAAAATCAATATAAAAAAAAACTAAAATCGTAAAAAACATCATGGTGGATTTTTGTTTTTTTAAGTGAATGATCTACAACTTTATATGCAACTTACCAAGCATTTAATTGATTCACAATTCTGATATTTTTTTTTATTGGATTCTTGATATTAAGTCCACTAAGTATAAAAAAAAAAGTCCAGTAAGTATATCTTGAAGCTGATTTTTGATGCTCTGTTTTACCACTATAATGTTTCTGTAACGTCCGTATCTAAATTCTAATTTTTGATATATCTTGTAATATAATCTTTATAGTGTTAATTAATATGGTTCAATTTATTGGATTTAATTTAATATTTTTAGGTATAAATTTAAAAATTTGGGTTAAATCTTAAAAAAATATAAATGTCAAGGATCTTAATTAATATTTCGACATTAACATATTAACTCTTGAAACATCACATGCACATATATTGATATATTAATCCTCCACTAAACTTTAAATTGATATTTACGTTTATGATTAAAAAAATAAGAAAAAAAATAAATAAGAAATTAAATTACCTAGGTAATTGACACGTTTAGACTAGATGTCAATCTAGTAGATAATCAAAATTCCATTTGGCACATTTGAACTATACAACCTAGTTGTCACTCATTTTAAAAGCTTTTTATATTAGATTGGATGGAATAGAGAAGAGGAGATAAACCTTGATACATATAAGTGAAAAAAAAAAGAGAAGGGAGATAGAGAGACATAGAGGGAGATATATGGGGAATTGATGGGGGAGTGATATAATCCGACCGCTGTTAACGGAACAACGATAAATTTTCGATGATCAATGAAGACATTTCGGTAACGAAATTTTATACCTAAATTATTGTTAAAATATTATAGGTATGGTTTTGAGTAAGTTTGGTTTTGATATAGTACTCGTCAAATTTGAATAGATTTATTTAGCGTCTATCAATTACTAATAAAATATAAATTTTACACTAGTTGTCCTTTAGATTTATCGAAGTGAAATTTCATATTAAGACTTTTAGTCGTGTAACGAGTTTAAAAGTATAACCGGTCCAAAATAATCAAGTCGGTTTTGAATTAAAATACGTTGAAAATAGAAGGACTAATACCGATATTTGCTAAGTAGAATCGGTGTAGAGTCGAATATAAAATTTTATACAAGAATTTGAATTTAAAATTAGTCCAAGTAGAATTATGATCCGTAACGAGTCTAATTGAACCTTCGGTCGGAACTAACGATATCGGTTTAGTATTACACGTAACTATTCCGATGATAGATAAAAATAAGTCTCAGAAAAGTATTTGGTTTAAAAATAGTTTTAAAAATATTTCAGTGATTGTGAATACTTTTGGTTCTAATTGTTATTAAAAATATTTGAATACTCTCGATTTGGATTGGAAAATGAATTTGACTATTTTATACGAATTATTTTTGGATTGGATTGAGAAAGCTGTTGCGGTTATTGCGGTTATTATTGATGTGATTTGGATTGAAGTCCAAATATGATTTTTATGTGGTGATATTTTGAAAGAAAGATAAAATGGTTTTGTTTATCTAGGATTGCCCGGGGTAGGAGTTGTATTTATAAGACCATACCTAATGGCGGTATGGCCAGAGTGCACGGCTGGTAGTCCTAACTGTTAGGCAAAGAACGAGATATGAATGAGATATCTCAATTATTGATATTGTTGATGTTATGAGAAACTACATGGGTGAAATTCGAGGATGGACACACATAAATTTTGTATTCCGCTTTGACAATGTTTGATGATTTGAAATATAATGTTTTACGTTTGCTTGACTACGAGTTGGTTTACAAATTGGTTTGTTAAAGTAATTTATTTGATTATGAGTTGGTTTGATAAAATGATTACGATTCGGTTTGATAAAGCATTTATTTGTTTTTTATTCGGTTTGATAAAACGTTATTTAAATTGATTCGTTTTGATAAAATGATATATATAATTATATCGTAGTAAAGTGAAATATACAGTTAAATGATTAGCGTGTCGATCAGTGTATCAACTAATTAAGTGAACTATCTAAAATAGGTAGAACTACGTGGCTTTGATTCTCGATTTAAATATTCCAATGTATTCGGGATACGTAGGAAGCTTGATAGAATTATCAAGTCCAAGCCAAATAACTAAATAAAACTTTAGGTAGTCCAAATAAATTATTATCTATTAGAAAATAAGTTTGGCTTTTAGACTGGTAGAAGTTTGTCATCCTATTTTCCCTTCATACCCGATGTCGTTTAGGGTCGGGTTTGACAGTTTCGATAACTTCAGATGATAAGAGAGTTATTGAAGGCAGCAGGAGAATTGGGCGAAAACTAATTGATAGGCTTTACCAAACGTACTCATCAGAAAATTCTATTGTAAACAGTTTGATTATGATGGTGAGGAAAAAAAAGAACTATTATTATTAAGTAATGAGTTTACACAAAGTGAATGTTAATATCAAATTAAATCATGCCACTCCATATTCCTTGTTTATAAAAATTTTCCATTGTAAATTGTAATGAATCCCGACATATTTTTCAACTCATACTCCACCAATTTTAAACAGAAAAACAAATTAATTAATTTGGGTGAATTCTTCCAAAAAAAAATGTTAGTAAATAATATAGTTAGTACATAAAATATCTAAAAACTTTTTGTATAGTAAACTCTATAAAAATAATTAAGATATTCACAATATCAGTGGTCTCCATCTATTTACCTATATAAATAGAAATGATAAATGTTTAAATAAAACATGAACAAAAATTATAAATAACTAAAAAAAATAAAGATTATAATACATATAAAATTTATTTTCCTAAATACCTCTAAAGTTTACGGCTATGAGTAATTTTTTCTCTAACGTCTAAAATAATGCAACTTTGCCCCTAACCTTGGCAGTGAAGAGTAATTTCACCCCTAACATTGATAAAAAATTTAATTGAGCTTATAATCCTAAGGATTTAGATTGAGCTTACAATCCTAAAAATTTGTAAATTGAGCTTATATTTCTTACGTTAAGTTAGGGAATGTAAGCTCAATGACTACTTATCAATAAATGAAAGCTTAAAGAAATAAAAAAAACCTAGGGTTTATAAATTGAGCTTACAATTCTAAGGATTTACAAATTGAGCTTACAATCCTAAAGATTTATAAATTGAGCTTACAATCCTAAGGATTTAATAAATTGAGCTTACATTAAGTTACTTTACAACTTAGTTACATTACGTTAAGTTACGCTAAGTTGTATTATGTTAAGTTTGGTTAAGTTACATTATGTTACATTACATTGTGTTAAATTACGTTACGATAAGTTGCGCTAATTTACATTGCGTTACGTTATGTTACATTACACTAAGTTACGTTAAGTTACTTTACGCTTAGTTACGTTACGTTAAATTATGCTAAGTTGTATTACGTTAAGTTTGGTTAAGTTATGATAAGTTATATTATGTTACGTTACATTATGATAAGATGTGCTAAATGTTACATTACGTTAAGTTGTGTTAATTTATGTTACATTATATTACGTTATGTTATATTACACTAAGTTACATTAAGTTACTTTATGCTTAGTTACGTTACGTTAAGTTTGGTTAAGTTACACTAAGTTACATTAGGTTACGTTGCATTACGTTACGTTACGTTACGTTACGTTACGTTACGTTACGCTTTGTTACGTTACATTATGTTATGTTACTTGACCATACGTTATGTTACATTATGTTACGTGACGTTATGCTATGTTACATTACGTTACATTATGTTATGTCACCTCATGTTATTTCACATTATGTCACATCATGTCATATTTTTTTTGTACTTTAGGGATTCTAAGCTCAATAAGTGCTTATAAATAAATGAAAGTTTTTAAAAAAATCTAAGGATTTTGTAGTAGGATTGTAAGCTCAATGTGTAAATTTGTAGGTTTTATTTATTTCGTTACGTTAGGGATTGCAAGCTCAACGATTGTTTATAAATAAATGAAAGCTTATATTTATTGCGGTACGTTACGTTATGTAACATTACGTTTGTGTGAAGATATAAATCAATTGCAAGGAGGGAGTAGTATTTAATACGACATCTAAATGGATGACAATACACATTTATTATTGTGTAATATTTCAGTTCAGTGATGTTTCAGTTTAGTTATGTTTCAGTTCAGTTATGTTTCAGCTCAGTGGTGTTTCAATTCAGTAATGTTTCAGTTGAGTGAAGTTTCAGTTCAATAATATTTTAGTTGAGTGAAGTTTCAGTTCAGTAATGTTTCAGTTCAGTAATGTTTGAGTTCAGTAATATTTCAGTTCAGTGATGTTTCAATTTAGTAATCTTTGAGTTCAATAATATTTTAGTTCTGTGATATTTCAGTTCAATAATATTTCAGTTCAATAATATTTCAGTTCAGTGATGTTTCAGTTCGGTGATGTTTCAGTTCAGTCATGTTTCAGTTCAGTAATATTTTAGTTCAGTGATGTTTTAGTTTAGCTCAGTAATGTTTCAGTTGAGTGAAGTTTTAGTTTAGTAACATTTCAGTTTAGTGATGTTTCAGTTCAGTAATATTTCAGTTGAGTGATATTTCAGTTTAGTAATATTTTAGTTCAGTAATATTTCAATTTAATCATGTTTCAGTTTAGTAATATTTCAGTTCTGTAATCTTTGAGTTCAGTAATGTTTTAGTTCAGTGATGTTTCAGTTTAGTAATCTTTGAGTTCAGTAATGTTTTAGTTCAGTGATGTTTCAGATCAGTCATATTTCAGTTCAGTGATGTTTCAGTTTAGTAATATTTTAGTTCAGTGATGTTTTAGTTCAGTAATATTTCAGTTCAGTAATGTTTTAGTTCAGTAATGTTTCAGTTTAGTAATGTTTCAAATCGGTAATGTTTCAGTTTAGTGAGGTTTCAGTTTAGTATTATTTCAATTGAGTAAGGTTTCAGTTTAGTAATATTTTAGTTTAATGATGTTTCAGTTAAGTGATATTTCGGTTCAGTGATGTTTCGGTGATGTTTCGATTCAATGATATTCAATTTAGTTTTATTTCAGTTTAGTGATGTTCCAGTTCAATAATGTTTCGGTTTAATAATATTTCAGTTCAGTGATGTTTCAGTTCAGTAATGTTTCAGTTCAGTAATGTTTCAGTTGAGTGATATTTCAGTTTAGTAATGTTTCAGTTCAATAATGTTTCAGTTGAGTGATGTTTCAGTTCAATAATATTTTAGTTGAGTGATGTTTCAGTTTAGTAATGTTTTAATTCAGTAACAATTCAGTTCAGTAATGTTTGAGTTCAGTAATGTTTCAGCTCAGTGATGTTTCAGTTTAGTAATGTTTCAATTCAGTAATGTTTCCCTTGAGTAAGGTTTCAGTTTAGTAATATTTCAGTTCAGTGATATTTCAATTAAGTGATGTTTCAGTTCAGTAATATTTTAGTTCAGTAATATTTCGGTTCAGTGATGTTCCAGTTTAGTGATATTTCAGTTCAATGATGTTTTGATTCAGTGATATTCAGTTTAGTAATATTTCAGTTCAGTGATGTTTTAGTTCATTAATATTTCAGTTTATTAATATTTCAGTTCAGTGATGTTTCAGTTCAGTAACGTTCAGTTTAGTAATGTTTCAGTTCATTAATATTTCAGTTGAATGATATTTCAGTTTAGTAATGTTTCAGTTTAGTAAACTTTCACTTCAGTAATGTTTCAGTAGAGTGATTTTTTAGTTCAGTTATGTTTGAGTTCAGTAATATTTCAGTTCAGTAATATTTTAGTTAAGTAATGTTTCAGTTCAGTAATGTTTAAGTTTAGTAATCTTTTAGTTGAGTAATGTTTCAGTTCAGTGATGTTTCAGTTTAATAATATTTCAGTTTAGTGATGTTTTAGTTCATCAATGTTTCAGTTTAGTAATATTTCAGTTCAGTGATGTTTTAGTTCAGTAATATTTCAGTTCAGTAATGTTTCAGTTTAGTGATGTTTTAGTTCAGTAATATTTCAGTTTAGTAACATTTCAGGTTAGTAATGTTTCAGTTCAGTAATGTTTTAGTTGAGTGATGTTTGAGTTCAGTTATGTTTGAAGTCAGTAATATTTCAATTCAGCAATATTTGAGTTTAGTAATGTTTCAGTTCAGTAATGTTTCAGTTTAGTCATCTTTGAGTTCAGTAATATTTCAGTTCAGTGATGTTTCAGTTCAGTAATATTTCAGTCCAGTGATATTTTAGTTCAATGATGTTTCAATTCAGTAATATTTTAGTTCAGTAATATTTCAGTTCAGTGATGTTTTAGTTCAGTAATATTTCAGTCCAGTAATGTTTCAGTTCAGTGATGTTTTAGTTCAGTAATGTTTCAATTTAGTAATATTTCAATTCAGTAATGTTTCAATTCAGTGATGTTTCAGTTCAGTAATATTTCAGTTCAATGATATTTCAGTTCAGTGATATTTCAGTTTAGTGATGTTTCAATTCAGTAATATTTCAGTTCAGTGATGTTTTAGTTCAGTAATATTTTAGTTCAGTAATATTTCAGTTCAGTAATGTTTCAGTTTAGTAATGTTTCAATTCGGTACTGTTTCAGTTCAATAATGTTTCAGTTCAGTAATGTTTCAGTTGAGTAAGATTTCAGTTTAGTAATATTTTAGTTAAGTCATGTTTAAGTTTAGTGATGTTTTAATCCAGTGATATTTTGGTTCAGTGATGTTTTGGTTCAGTGATATTCAGTTTAGTAATGTTTCAGTTCAGTGATGTTTCAGTTCAGTAATGTTTCAGTTCAATGATGTTTCAGTTTAGTGATGTTTCAGTTCAGTAGTATTTAAGTTCAATAATGTTTTAGCTTAGTAAGATTCCAGTTCAGTAACGTTTCAGTTTTGTAATGTTTCTGTTTAGTAATGTTTCAATTCGATAATGTTTCAGTTTAGTGAGGTTTCAGTTAAGTAATGTTTTAGTTGAGTAATGTTTCAGTTTAGTAGTATTTCAGTTCAGTGATATTTCAGTTCAGTAATGTTTTAGTTCAGTAATATTTCAGTTCAGTAATATTTCAGTTGAGTGATGTTTCGGTTCAGTGATATTCAATTTAGTAATATTTCATTTTAGTGACATTTCAATTCAGTAATGTTTCAGTTTAGTAATATTTCAGTTCAGTGTTGTTTCAGTTCAGTTATGTTTCAGTTCAGTAATATTTCAGTTAAGTGATATTTTAGTTGAGTAATGTTTCAATTTAGTAATATTTCAGTTCAGTAATGTTTCATTTGAGTGATATTTCAGTTCAGTAACGTTCAGTTTAGTAATGTTTCAGTTTATTAATATTTCAGTTGAATGATGTTTCAGTTTAGTAAAGTTTCACTTCAGTAATATTTCAGTAGAGTGATTTTTTAGTTCAGTTATGTTTGAGTTCAGTAATATTTCAGTTCAGTAATATTTTAGTTAAGTAATGTTTCAGTTCAGTAATGTTTCAGTTTAGTAATCTTTTAGTTGAGTAATGTTTCAGTTTAATAATATTTCAGTTTAGTGATGTTTTAGTTCATCAATGTTTCAGTTTAGTAATATTTCAGTTCAGTTTTTTCTTTAGTTCAGTAATATTTCAGTTCAGTAATGTTTCAGTTTAGTGATGTTTCAGTTCTGTAATATTTCAGTTTAGTAACATTTCAGGTTAGTAATGTTTCAGTTCAGTAATGTTTCAGTTGAGTGATATTTGAGTTCAATTATGTTTGAAGTTAGTAATATTTCAGTTCAGCAATATTTGAGTTTAGTAATGTTTCAGTTCAGTAATTTTTCAGTTTAGTCATCTTTGAGTTCAGTAATGTTTCAGTTCAGCGATGTTTCAGTTCAGTAATATTTCAGTCCAGTGATATTTTAGTTCAGTGATGTTTCAATTCAGTAATATTTTAGTTCAGTAATATTTCAGTTCAATGATGTTTTAGTTCAGTAATATTTCAGTCCAGTAATGTTTCAGTTCAGTGATGTTTCAGTTCAGTAATGTTTCAATTTAGTAATATTTTAATTCAGTAATGTTTCAATTCAGTGATGTTTCAGTTCAGTAATATTTCAGTTCAATGATATTTCAGTTCAGTGATATTTCAGTTTAGTGATATTTCAATTCAGTAATATTTCAGTTCAGTGATGTTTTAGTTCAGTAATATTTTAGTTCAGTAATATTTCAGTTCAGTAATGTTTCAGTTTAGTAATGTTTCAATTCGGTACTATTTCAGTTCAATAATATTTCAGTTCAGTAATGTTTCAGTTGAGTAAGATTTCAGTTTAGTAATATTTTAGTTAAGTCTTGTTTAAGTTTAGTGATGTTTTAGTCCAGTGATGTTTTGGTTCAGTGATATTCAGTTTAGTAATATTTCAGTTTAGTGGTGTTTCAGTTCAGTAATGTTTCAGTTCAGTGATGTTTCAGTTCAGTAATGTTTCAGCTCAATGATATTTCAGTTTAGTGATGTTTCAGTTCAGTAGTATTTAAGTTCAATGATGTTTTAGCTTAGTAAGATTCCAGTTCAGTAATGTTTCAGTTCTGTAATGTTTCTGTTTAGTATTGTTTCAATTCGATAATGTTTCGGTTTAGTGAGGTTTCAGTTAAGTAATGTTTCAGTTGAGTAATGTTTCAGTTTAGTAGTATTTCAGTTCAGTGATATTTCAGTTCAGTAATGTTTTAATTCAATAATATTTCAGTTCAGTAATGTTTCAGTTGAGTGATGTTTCGGTTTAGTGATATTCAATTTAGTAATATTTCATTTTAGTGACATTTCAATTCAGTAATGTTTCAGTTTAGTAATATTTCAGTTCAGTGTTGTTTCAGTTCAGTAATGTTTCAGTTTAGTAATATTTCAGTTAAGTGATATTTTAGTTGAGTAATGTTTCAATTTAGTAATATTTCAGTTCAGTAATGTTTCAGTTGAGTGATATTTCAGTTCAGTAATGTTTCAGTTGAGTGATATTTGAGTTCAGTAATATTTGAGTTCAGTAATATTTCAATTTAGTGATGTTCCAGTTCAGTAATGTTTCAATTCAGTGACATTTTAGTTTAGTAATATTTCTGTTCAGTAATGTTTTTATT
Source organism: Euphorbia lathyris (assembly GCF_963576675.1). Taxonomy (NCBI): domain Eukaryota; kingdom Viridiplantae; phylum Streptophyta; class Magnoliopsida; order Malpighiales; family Euphorbiaceae; genus Euphorbia; species Euphorbia lathyris. The sequence goes on from NC_088910.1 coordinate 98,890,338, forward strand.
CAGTAATATTTCAGTTCAATGATGTTTCAGTTCAGTGATGTTTCAGTTGAGTGATGTTTCAATTCAAAATATTTCAGTTCAGTGATGTTTCAGTTCAGTAATATTTCAGTTCAATAATATTTCTGTTCAGTAATGTTTCTGTTCAGTGATGTTTGAGTTTCGTAAAGTTTTCTGTTCGGTGATATTTACGTTACGTTACATTATGTTTGTGTGAGGATATAAATCAATTGCATGAAGGGAGTAGTATTTAATACGAAATTTAAATGGATGACATTAGATATTTATTATTGTTATTAGTGTGGCATTAGAATATATGAATTATAGAGATTGTAAGTTTAATGATTGTTTATAAAGAAATGAATGCTAAAGAAATAAAAAAAAATTAAGGATTTACAAATTGATATTGGAATCCTAAGGATTTACAAATTGAGCTTACAATCCTAGAAATTTATAAATTGAGCTTACAATTCTAAAGTAATAAATAAGGGGACAACACCATTAATTAGAACATCATTAATGTTGTATTTGGTTATCATAAATAATGTTGTACATTCTCAATGTCAAGCTTTTCGTGTTCCCAATGAATAATCATTTATTAAGATTTAATGCATATAACATTGATTAGACGGATACAAAATTACTTAAAAGAAGACGTCTTCTTATGTAAAATAAAAACATCAGGGAAAAAAATTATTTCTTAGAAGTTAGTTATATCTTGAGGAAAGAGAAAACGTTTTTCAAAACACAATATTCCAAGTTACAACTGACATGTCATCAGGTAAAACCAATTTTAATATTAAATCACAACTTAAATCATGGGCCACTAGATCTTGATCCAATGGCTCTTAAACACTCACCATACATGGAGATAATTTAGTGCTCACCATTGAGAACAACCTCATATATATATATATATATATATATATAGTAAAACCTCTATTAATTAATAATGTTGGAACCATAAAATTTTATTAATTTATGGAGATATTAATTTATTGAGTATAAAATTAGTGATCTGGCCCAAGACGGGACCGGAAGAAATTATTATTTTAAAGAGGTTATTAATTTATCGAGTATTAATTTATGAAGGTTTAAGATATTTACATCTTGTTAAAAAAAATTAATGTTCTGTTACTTATTAGATAAAATGGCACATTAAAAGGAATTATTTTATTTCTCTCAAAAAAGGAAGTGTTTTGAGATTGACACATATTAAATGGATATAAATGTCATTATAAGGAGAGTTAACTGAAAAAAATTACTTTTGTAATTGTAGACAAATATAATCGTTTATCCCACATCGAAAAAGTGGAAAGAAACAAAGACCATCCATTTATATAAATAAGTAACCCAAATAGAGATTAAACCACCGTCCGAGCATGTTAATTACCCTTTTATTATTTATTTTTTTGAAATAAAACCCTTCTATTATTGGTGGGAATTATTGTTCTTGTATAAGGAAGTCATTCAATATTCTTTTAGTGTTTTTTTAATTACAGACTAAATTAGTAAATTAACAAAATCAAAGTGAATTTCTTTTAATAGAAATCAGAGTGAAACCGATCACCAGGACTAGGTTTCCCCAATTTCAATTGGAAATAAACTCATGAGAATTTTGTTTTTGCTTCTCTATCTTATTTTTGTTTATATGTGAGCGGCTTAAAAAACATGATTTCAATAACATAATCTTGACTAAAGAAGAAGAATACCCAGACAAAGAGAATGGAGAGAGCAAAAAAGTTAATTTTAGTATCTAATATTGAATTTGTATCGTCTCAGCTTCTATCAAAAAAATCTAATATTTCATGACATCAAATGTTTTTAGCTCTATGTGTCATTCATTCTTTAGTTAGTATCCATTAATTCATTGAGTAAAATCTATTCACGACGCGTGATTCAACATCATTGTTGGTGAGAGAATACAAATAAAAAATTAGAGGTGATAAAATTATAAATTAGCCAACTTGAGGCGTATCATAGGTCCAAATTAAAGTATAGAGTGCAAAAGAAAAAACTTATCAAGTCGGAGGGTATAATTATCAATGTCTTAAAAATCGGATCGGACGTCGAACCAGATTGATAAATGATTTATGAGTCAATGGATTCAACCGGTTGATTCGAATTGGTTAAACCGAATAACGTGTAAATAATATATATATATATATATACTCGTATTTATTAATTTATATATATTTATTAATTGATAATTAATTTAATGAAGCAGTAGTTTTATTTATATATATATATAACTATTAAGGTATTTGCATCATGTTAAACACATTAATATTCTGTTATTTATTTAGATAAAATGCCACATTAAAAGGAAATATTTTGAGATTGACATGTGTTAAAGGGATATAAATATCATTATAGGGAGAGTTGGCTAAAAGGAAGTACATTTATAATTGTGGTCAAACATAATATCTATCCCACACCGAAAAGGTGGAAGGAAATAAAGACCATCCATTTATATAAATAAGCAACTCAAGTGGAGATTAAACCACCATCCAAGAATGTCAAAGTATAGGTCAATATTAAAGTATATGGTGCAAAGTAAAAAACTTGCCAAGTATGAGGGTATAATTATCAATATTTTAAAACTGGACCGAAAATCGAACCGGATTGACAACTGATTTATGGGCAATGGATTCAACCGTTTAACTCGGATTGATTGAACCGAACGACGTGTAATATATATATATATATATATACTTATATTTATTAATCTATATATATTTATTAAATGATACTTAAATCAATGAAACATTAGTTTTATTTATTAATTTAAGGTATTTGGATCATGTTAAAAGAAAATAATGTTCTCTTACTTATTAGATAAAACGACACATTAAAATTAAGTATTTTTCCTCTAAAAAAGAAGTATTTTGAGATTGACACATGTTATTATAAGGAGAGTTGGCTAAAATGAAGTATTTTTGTAATTGTAGCCAAATATAACATCTATCCCACATCGAAAAAGTGGAAGGAATTAGAGACCACCCATTTATATAAAAAGCAACCCAAGGTTAAACTGTCATACAATACTATTGCCCTCTTATTATTGGTGGGTAGTTCTTGCTGCTGGTATACGAAAGTCATTTAATATTCTTTTAGTATTTTTTAATTAAAGTCTAAATTAATAAATTAACAAAATCAATCTGAATTTTTTAATAAAAATCAGGGAGAAACTTGTTCACTAGATTTATCCTGGTTCACTGGTTTTTTGTGATTTCAATAGGGTCAAAACTAGAGGTGGTAAAAATCAGGATATCTATATATAATTAACCCTAAAAAGTTAGAGGTGGTAAAATTATAAATTAGCCAACTTGAGACCTTGATAGATCCAATTTAAACTATAGGGTCCAAAAGAAAAAACTTGTCAAGTTGGAGGGTACAATTATCAATGTCTTAAAAATCGGATCGGAAGTCGAACCGGATTGACAACTGATTTAGAGGTTAATGGGTCCAACCGGTTGACTCGAATTGGTTGAATCGGACAACGTGTAAATAATATATACTTATATTTATTAATTTATATATATATTTATTAATTGAGACTTAAATCAGTGAAACAATAGTGTTATATATATAACTATTAAGGTATTTGCATCATGTTAAAAAAAAATTAATGTTCCGTTACCTATTAGATAAAATGTCACATTAAAAGGAATTATTTTTTTCTCTCAAAAAAGGAAGTGTTTTGAGATTGACACGTATTAAATTGATATAAATGTCATTATAAGGAGAGTTAACTGAAAGGACGTCGTTACTTTTGTAATTGTGGACAAACATAATCGTTTATCCCACATCGAAAAAGTGGAAAGAAACAGAGACCATCCATTTATATAAATAAGTAACCCAAATAGAGATTAAACCACCGTCCAAGCATGTTAATTACCCTTTTATTATTGAGGGGAATTATTGTTCTTACTGCCGGTATAAGAAAGTCATTCAATATTCTTTTAGTGTTTTTTAATTAGAGACTAAATTAGTAAACTAACAAAAGCAATATCAATTTTTTTTTTTTTTTTTTTAATAGAAATCAGAGTGAAACCGATCACCAGGTTGATCCTAGTTCGCTAGTTTTCTCCAATTTCAATTGGAAATAAACTCATGAGGATTTTGTTTTTGCTTCTCTTTCTTATTTTTGTTTATATGTGAGCGGCTTAAAAAACATGATTTTAATAACATATTCTTGACTAAAGAAGAAGAATACCCAAACAAAGAGAATGGAGAGAGAGCAAAAAAAGTTAATTTTAGTATCTAATATTGAATGACATCAAATGTTTTTAGGCCTATGTGTACTTTAGTTAGTATCCATTAATTCATTGAGTAAAATCTATTCACAACGCGTAATTTAACATCATTGATGGTGAGAGAATATAAATAAAAAATTAGAGGTGGTAAAATTATAAATTAGCCAACTTGAGGTGTATGATAGGTCCAAATTAAAGTATAAAATGCAAAGGAAAAAACTTATCAAGTCGGAGGGAATAATTATCAATGTCTTAAAAATCGGATCGGAAGTCGAACTGGATTGATAAATGATTTATGAGTCAATGGGTTCAACCAGTTGATTCGAATTGGTTGAACCGGATGACATGTAAATAATATATATATATATAGTTGTATTTATTAATTTATATATATTTATTAATTGATACTTAATTCAATGAAGCATTTGTTTTATTTATTGATTGATATATATATATATATATATATATATATATATATATATATATATATATATATAACTATAACTATTAAGGTATTTGCATCATGTTAAACACATTAATATTCTATTACTTATTTAGATAAAATGCTACATTAAAAGGAAATATTTTGAGATTGACACGTGGTAAAGGGATATAAATATCATTATAGGGAGAGTTGGCTAAAAGGAAGTACATTTGTAATTGTGGTCATATCTATCCCACATCGAAAAGGTGGAAGGAAATAAAGACCATCCATTTATATAAATAAGCAACTCAAGTGGAGATTAAACCATCATCCAAGAATGTCAAAGTATAGATCAATATTAAAGTATATGATGCAAAGGAAAAAACTTGCCAAATAGGAGGGTATAATTATCAATATTTTAAAACTGGATCGGAAGTCGAACCGGATTGACAACTGATTTATGGGCAATGGATTCAACCGTTTAACTCGGATTGATTGAACCGGACGATGTGTGAAATATATATATATATATATATATATATATATATATATATATATATATATATATTTATTAATCTATATATATTTATTAATTGATACTTAAATCAATGAAACATTAGTTTTATTTATTAATTTAAGGTATTTGGATCATGTTAAAAGAAAATAATGTTTTCTTACTTATTAGATAAAATGACACATTAAAATGAAATATTTTTCCTCTAAAAAAGAAGTATTTTGAGATTGACACGTGTTATTATAAGGAGAGTTGGCTAAAAGGAAGTATTTTTGTAATTATAGTCAAATATAACATCTATCCCACATCGAAAAAGTGGAAGGAATTAGAGATCATCCATTTATATAAAAAGCAACCTAAGATTAAACTGTCATACAATACTATTGCCCTCTTATTATTGGTGGGTAGTTCTTGCTGCTGGTATAAGAAAGTCATTTAATATTATTTTAGTATTTTTTTAATTAAAGTCTAAATTAATAAATTAACAAAATCAATCTGATTTTTTTTAATAAAATCAGGTTGAAACTTGTTCACCAGATTGATCCTGGTTCGCTAGTTTTCTGTGATTAAAATAGGGTCAAAACTATTGACCCTTAAGTAGTATAACCGGATCGGAAGCCTGACAGGTTTTCGATCGAACCAGTCAGTCCGGTCCAGTTTTCAATACCATAATAATTATATATTAAGCCATTAAATAATCTGAAAATAAATATACTTATTACTTTATTAATTTTATGTAATCATATATCCTTAAATGTAAACTATTTCATAATAACAACTTCAAAGAAAAAATAATAGCTTGTTTCATATTTTTTGGATCTAGTTTCGGAATCGTAAGGCTTTGGGTTACTTTTCACACCATCTTTTTTCATAAACTCTTTTCTACATGATTGAGGGACATCTTCACATTTTCCACCAATATATTCTAACTTCAAGCTCCATTTCTCATTCTTTCCTACACAAATTAAACGTAAACACATATGTTAAATATACATAAATGTAACTTCAAGGCACTTCATAAGTATTAATTACTTTTTCTTTTTGGTCGGAAAACCTCTAAAATTCTACCAATATATATAGAGTAATTAATTTATTAGTCCCAATATTTTTAAAAAACATACTGTTTAGTTCTCGTATTTTCAAAAAACACACAGTAAGATTCCTAACCTTTTTCTCGATGAACTGTTTAGTCTTTCCGTCTGTTTGTTAAATTTTTTACCGTTTAGAAAAACGGTAGGGACTAAACAGTTCATTAAGAAAAACGTTAAGGTCATCGAGAAAAATGTTAGGGACATTAATGTGTGTTTTTTAAAACACAGTGACTAAACATTGTGTTTTTGTCAAAATATGGACTAATAAATTAATTACCCATATATGCATGAGTTTTTTTATTAAACTTTTAATGAGTGAGTTAGTCTCATATTTTTAAAAACACACGGTAAGGTTCCTAACATTTTTCTCGATGAACTGTTTAGTCTTTCCGTCTATTTGTTAATTTTTTACCGTTTAGGAAAACTGTAGGGACTAAACAGTTCACCAAACAAAACGTTAAAGTCATCGAAAAAAATGTTAAGGACCTTACTGTGTGTTTTTTAAAACACATGAACTAAACAGTGTGTTTTTTAAAACACAGTGACAAAACAGTGTGTTTTTGTCAAAATATAAGGACTAATAAATTAATTACCCATATATGCATGAGTTTTTTTATTAAAGTTCTAATGAGTGAGTTAGTCCTCGTATTTTCAAAAATACACGGTAAGGTTCCTGACATTTTTCTCGATGAACTGTTTAGTCTTTCTGTCTATTTGTTAAATTTTTTACCGTTTAGGAAAACGGTATGGACTAAACAGTTCACCGAAAAAAATGTTAGGGACCTTACTGTGTGTTTTTTAAAACACATGTACTAAAAAGTGTGTTTTTTAAAACACAGTGACTAAACATTGTGTTTTTATCAAAATATAGGGACTAATAAATTAATTATCCATATATGCATGAGTTTTTTTTATTAAAATTATAATGAGTGATTTAATTATGTTTGATTAATTGCATATGATTACCTAGAAAAACTAAACATCTTTTGAACAAAAAAAATATATTAATTATGTCTTATCCTATGCCTTATGGCATAGGTTAGCCGGACCGTATATATATATATATATATAGTAAAACCTCTATAAATTAATAATGTTAGGACCATGGAATTTTATTAATTTATAGAGATATTAATTTATCGAGTATAAATTTACTGAAATAGCCCAAGTCGGGACCAGAAGAAATTATTATTTTAAAGAGATTATTAATTTATCGAGTATTAATTTATGAAGGTTTTACTGTAAAATGAATTTGTCAAAAGAAAAGAGAAAAAATACCTTGAAGTAGGTAAGGTGCACATATTACAACAATGCATAAAATGAAAATGAGTGATTTGATTGTAATTGGCTTCACCATTTGAATCTTTAACTTAATATGATATATATGTTTGGGATAAGTACAGCAAAAATGCTTGTGGTTTTACTGATTTGCAAATGCAAACCTGTGTTTTTTTTATAAACAGAAGTATGTGTTAAACGTCATTAGAAAACACATACCAAATTGACTAACGCTGTTAAAATTCAAAGAGAAAAGAGTTAATTTGGTCTTTATATTTATTTATTTCATAAATTAACCCCCCTAATTATCTAATTATCACAAATAAACGCCAAAATAAAAAATACCATCTTCACCATCTCTTTTTAATTTTTTATTTTCCTTCTTCTTTCTCTCTCTCTCTCTCCGCTCTGTTAATTTCTCCCTCTAAAATCAATCGATTGAAGCACATTGAAAAGGATATTGATTAGTAAATGGATATTGAAGAACATGGATCATACCAAGTAAGAACGGAAGAAAGACTGAATTTTGATTGCACCAGCCTCTTCTTCAATGGCAATAGTTCTCCCATTGATAACATTAGTGAGACGAATGACAGTAGTGGCAGCCTGTGCAGCTGCAACAGCAGCAGCAGCCACTGCCATTGCATGTTTGTTGTGCAGCTCATTTTCTGAATCTGATTGTTGTGATGATAATATTACAGTTTGTTCAGCTTGAGAATTCATATCTCTAGAAGGAGCAGTTGATGGTGTTGTTGTTGAAGATCTGCGAAAACTCCATCTCCTCTTCTCCTTATTCGGAGTTGTCGGTCGATTTGAAGTTGGAGTGACTGGATTAACCTCAATATCAACAACATTAGTTGAATTCTGATTGGTTTCAAATTGTGATTGTTCCTTTTCTTTGTCTTTGTCATTGTCTTTCTTTCCAGTCAAGAAACTTCTAAGCCATTTGCTTGTCTTCCCCATATCAATTTTGTCATAGAGAAAGAATATGTGAGGAAAGCAGCAAAAATAATGGAAGATGGTTTAGTGTAATCTGTAATTTACAGTTCCATTATTGTTGAGTCACAATCTTATACGGAATGAAAATAAAGAAGATGACAAGTAATGACTTGTGATTCTATTGTAATGAATTAAAGGAAATTAAAAGGGTCCTTATATTTATCCATTTACTAATCAATATCCTTTTCTTGTCTTATGTTTCTCTTAATTTAAAATTTTTAGAATGTCTATAGGTAGGTATTACATGATTCAGCTGCTTTAATCGATTGATTTTAGAGGGAGAAATTAACAGAGCAGAGAGAGAAGATAGATAAAGAAGAAGGAAAATAAAAAATTAAAAATAGATGCAGAAGATGGTATTTTTTATTTTTTATTTTTTATTTTGATTTTTTATTTTTGGGTTTATTTGTGATAATTAGATAATTAGGAGGGTTAATTTATGAAATAAATAAATATAATGACCAAATTAACTCTTTTCTTTTTGAATTTTAAAACCGTTAGTCAATTTGGTATGTGTTTGCTAACGGCGTTTAACACATACATCTGTTTGTAAAAAAAAACCACAGGTTTGCGTTTGCAAATCAGTAAAATCACAAGCATTTTCTTTGTACTTTCCCTATATGTTTTATAACTTAATGAGAGGAAGTGGCATGTATTTATAGAGTATAAAATATCTAAAATTAATTGTTTTTGATTTTTCATATCTATAAATGAGATTTTATTTCTTATTATATACGTTGAATTAAATAAGTTTAGATTTTTTTTACAAGACATAAGTTTAGATTAGATATTCATGATATTTTGTTTTTTTTTACTTTTTTAAGATTTGCATAATAAAGAAAAAGAAAAAATTAAATTAAAAATCAAATCAAATCAAAATGAACCAGCAAAAAAATCTGGTTTGGTTTGATTTTAAAAATTAATATAATTTTAAGTTTTAATTGAGAGAAATATAATATGGTTTGCTTTAATTTTTCCAAGAAACGTGATTTTTCAAAATTCAAGACCAACGGTTAGTCTCATGTGAAACCATTAAATATGTTAAAATTTAAGTTTATTTAATATGTTAAAAGTTAAGACTATTTAGTGGTATACAGTCTTTAGAAATACATTTAAATTAATTCTAAGGAAATTAAAAAGAGTTGTTGAAGCTTTAAAAGCTTTTTAGAAACACTAACTAATTATAAATATAGAATAGCATTTCCTTTGAAACTTCACTTTGGTATTATTAAAAATAACTATCAGTACTGTCTCGTCCCAATTTCTATCCCAAAAAAAAAAATAACTATCAGTTAAAGTCCTAAGGATATTTTCACTTCAATGATGGTTTTAATTGCTTTTCTATTTTGTACGACGGTTTATAACCGTCGCAAGAGTGTTGTAATTGTCATTGTTGCTACATTATCGATGATCTTAGGCGTCGGGGTAAGGTTTTTTTTAGGGACGTTTTTTTAAATGCGGTTCAAACCGCCTCTAGTACTGATTTCCAAGATAAATTTACAACAGAAACAGCGTTTGTAATCCTTCTGTAATTCGCTCAATAATTTTACTAACAAAACTTTTCCGTTTTTAATTTTTTTAAGGTCAGTTCTCATACATTATCGACGAAACTAAACTCTAGGCCAATAATTATTTACAAAAAAAAAGATTTTTTTTTTAGATTATAATGTCAATATATTGTCATTGGTAGCAAACAAATTACAACCATATATTATCATTCAAAAATTATACGTACAATCAACAACTAAAGGAAAGGATGATCCCTCCAACTAGTCATGTAGATAACCTGCAAAAACGCAATAAATAAATAAAATTACAACTTGTTTCTCGGTCCATGACTAAGACCAAAAAAAAAGCAACCTAATAAAGTATCCATGTGGAATCCTTATTCAGATACTAGAAGAATTTATTTTCTCTCATTTCAACTAGTAGGATAGTTTCTATGCTTTAATCTTTCATAATAAAATGACATTTTATTAAACTCAAAAACAACTATTCATTAATAAAGTAATAGGTTAGACAATTAAATATACTACAGAACTCAAATATTATTGAACTGAAACATGACAGAACTAAAACATCACTCAACTGAAACATTACTGAACTGAAACACCACTCAATTGAAACATTACTAAACTAAAACATTACTGAACTGAAAATTACTCAAACATTACAGAACTCAAATATTATTGAACTAAAACATGACTGAACTGAAACATCACTCAACTGACACATCACTCAACAGAAACATTACTGAACTGAACATTACTAAACTGAAACGTTAGTAAACTGAAACATCACTAAACTGAAACATTACTGAACTGAAATATCAATGAACTGAAATATTACTGAACTGAAACATCACTGAACTGAAATATTATAAAACTCAAACATTACTGAACTGAAACATCACTAAACTGAAATATTACTAAACCGAATATCACTGAACTGAAACATCACTGAACTGAAACATCACTGAACTGAAACATCACTAAACTGAAACATCACTGAACTAAAACATCACTGAACTAGAATATTACTAAACTGAAACCTTACTCAACTGAAACATTACTGAACTCAAATATCACTGAATTGAAACATTACTAAACTGAAAATTAGTGAACTCAAACATTACTGAACTACAACATCACTAAACTGAAATATTATTGAACTGAAACATCACTAAACTCAAACATAACTGAACTGAAAGATTACTGAACTAAAACATCACTGAACTAACAGATTACTAAACTAAAAGATTACTAAACTGAAACATTACTAAACTAAAATATCACTGAACTGAAACATTATTGAACTCAAACATTATTGAACTCAAGCATTACTAAACTGAAATATTACTGAACTGAAACATCACTCAACTCAAAGATTACTGAACTGGACATTACTAAACTGAAACATCACTGAACTGAAACATTACTGAACTAAAACATTACTAAACTGAAACATCAATGAACTGAAATATTACTAAACTAAAACATTACTGAACTAAAACATCACTAAACTGAAACATTACTAAACTGGATATCACTGAACCAAAACATCACTGAACTGAAACATCACTTAACTGAAACATCACTGAAATGAAATATTACTAAACTGAAATCTTACTCAACTGAAATATTACTGAACTGAAACATCACTAAATTGAAATATTACCGAATTGAAACATTTCTAAACTGAAACATTACTGAACTGAAACATCACTAAACCGAAACATTACTAAACTGAAACATTACTAAAATGAAACATTACTGAACTGAAACATCACTGAACTGAAATATTACTAAATAGAATATCACTGAACCGAAACATCACTAAACTGAAACATCACTGAATCGAAACATCAATGAACTGAAACATCACTGAACCGAAACATCACTGAATTGAAATATCACTTAACTGAAACATCACTAAACTGAAATATTACTAAACTGAAACCTTACTCAACTGAAACATTACTAAATTGAAACATTACTAAATTGAAATATTACTAAATTGAAATATTACTAAACTGAAATTTTACTAAGCTGAAATAGTATTGAACTAAAACATCACTGAACTGAAACATCACAAATAAAAACATCACTAAACTGAAACATTACTGAACTGAAACATCACTGAACTGAAATATTACTAAATTGAAACATCACTAAACTGAAATATCACTGAATTGAAACATTACTGAATTGAAGCATTACTAAACTATAACATCACTGAACTGAAATATCTCTGAACTGAAATATTACTGAACTAAAACATTACTAAACTGAAAGATTACTGAACTGAAACCTCACTCAACTGAAACATTACTGAACTGAACATCAATGAACTGAAAAATCACTGAACTAAAATATAAATGAACTCAAATATTACTGAACTGAAATGTTACTAAACTGAAACATTATTGCACTGAAACATCGCTCAATTGAAATATTACTGAACTCAAACATCACTCAACTGAAACATTACTGATCTGAAATATGACTAAACTGAAATATTACTAAACTAAAACATTACTCAACTGAAATATTACTGAACTGAAACATTACTGAACTGAAACATCACTGAACTGAAATATTAATAAACTGAAACATTACTGAACTGAAATATTACTAAACTGAATATCACTGAAATGAAACATCACTGAACCAAAACATCACTGAACCGAAACATCACTTAACTGAAACATCACTGAACTGAAATATTACTAAACGGAAACCTTACTCAACTGAAACGTTACTGAACTGAAACATCACTGAACTAAAATATTGTCGAATTGAAACATTACTAAACTGAAATATTATTGAATTCAAAATATCACTGAACTAAAATATTACTGAAATGAAATATCACTAAACTAATACATCACTAAACTATAACATCATTGAACTGAAATATTACTGAACTAAAACATAACTGAACTGAAACATTAATGAACTCAAATGTTACTAAACTAAAAAATTACTGAACTAAAACATCACTAAACTCAAACGTTACTGAACTCAAACATTACTAAACTGAAACATTACTGAACTTAGTCAGTACAAGCATGTTTAGATTTTTCTCAATTAAATCTTGGAAGGTTTGGAGTTAAATTGAGTCAAATAGATGCAACCCTTACGGGGGAGTAATTTCAGAAGAATGAAAGATAATTCAATCATGGGGAATTTCAAAACTGAGTTCCATAACTAAATATTTTGCCAACATCAAAATGGGGGAGTTTGTTGAAACACCTTTCCACATGATTTTGATTTGAAAAAATAATTTAAGTTAATCCATGATTAAGAGGCAATTAAATTTAAGTGCTTTGATTTAATTATACTAATGAGTTCGTTCAATGTTAAGTATAAAAATATTTATAAGAACAGGTATCAAAACATAGTCAGCATGATAACATAGCACGGGCTGAGTAAAGAATGACTCAGTACGAAAGAAGGAAAGTCTTCTTCAGGACCGAAGCTCACAAAACGAAGCTGACCGTAGAAGCTGAGTGAAAAGCAACTCAGCATAAAAGAAGAGAAGTCTTCTTCGGAACTATATCTTGCAGAACGAAGCTGACCGTGGAAGGTGAGTGAAAGGCAACTCAGTATCGGAATTGGCAACAATCAAAGACAACGGCTATCAGGGTCATGCTGAATGATCTTAAGGACAACACCAATAATCCGTTTGCTATAAGACAAGATCCGACAGTGATCTGCACCAATTCAGAAGCTTTGTAATTATGCATGGATACAGTTTCGAGACGCATGGGTCAACTGTCCGTTAGCTAAAAGACGAAACCTGTACAAGAAGACAAACCTGCGAGAAGAAGACAAGCCTGGCGCCTGCCAGATTCAGATGACAGGATTGGCTTGCAAATCTGAAGCTGACCAGAACATGTCGCAAGAAAAAGCCGTTTGAATCCAACGGAAAATTCCGGATTCAAATCATTATATCTTCAGATTTCAACTATAAAAGGACAAGTACACTTCTTGGATCCCAAGCCGAAATACAAGAGAAAAAGCATACACATACAAAGCATATCAAAACAAGAAAAAGATCTTACACCAAATTTCTATCTCTGTGTAAAAGCTAGTTTGATTTTGTAATCATTTAAAGTGTTCTTTGTCTGAAAAAGAACAAGTTTGTATCAATTGTAAAATTGAGAGAGTGGTGCTGAGTACTCGATTTTAAGTACTCAGTGGTAGAGAAAACTAGGTGTTTGGTTATAGCACTTAGTAGGAGTTGAGTAGACGAATAGAGGACGGTACTCTTGCATATTCAACTGCCTTGTAAACAGTTTGTGCTCTACCTTTAAAGAGCTCAGTATTGGATTGAAAAAGCCTGGAGGGATTCTGGGGACTGGACGTAGGCGGAGAGGCCGAACCAGGATAAGTCGTGCTGAGTAATTTCTAACTCTCTCTCTCAATATATATCTGTATGTGTTGCTTGCTATATTTACTCAGTATATAAATTGTTTAAGCTGACACTGAGTAAATCAGAGTGCTGAGTTGGAAGCTGACCACAAAAGTGTCATTTCCCAACTCGCAAGTAAAACAGTTCTAGTCAGTATTTGACTAAAGCTGTCTTACGCCTCACTCGGCCGTGCTGACCAAAACTGAGTTGTGAAACTCAAAAAATTATATTAAGTCATCAACGAAAGGGAATTCATCAACGAAATGAAATCCGAGTGCATGGGAGTACAGTTAGGCACCACGAGGTCGAGCACGGTCCTCAGGTTCGAGGAGTAGTCGTAGTCGAGGCCGTTCCTCATCCTCATCTGTGCATAACAACGAGATGCCGGGTATATTTTATTTTATTAATATATATGTTGAAGTTAAAGTAAATATATTTTTATTGATGAATTTCATATATTAATATTTTCAACCGGATTTGATGCGGATATCGCCGGTTACCACCATTTACATTGGGTTCACGGTCTCATCGTACCATTTATTACTGGATTCCATGATGTTGTAGCAGATGGTAACTGTGGATTTCGTGTTTTAGCCGATGCCATCACCTATAACCAGGAGGAGTGGAAGCTGATGAGAGTGCTTATAGAGAATGAGATGCGGACAAACCGTGATCTGTATGCGCCAGTGTACGGGAACAGATTTGATGTTGCCCTCACGCGTATTAAATGGGCAGGAGCGGAGTGTAGTGAGTCCCACTAGATGGTGAGTCCGGATGACTTATATGCTGCTGCATCTGTTTTGAATGCAGTAATATTCCTTTTTACTACATCACAGTTAGGATGTTGTACTATACTGCTGATGCGTTGGGACGATGGAAGACCACCAGAGCGAGAGATTGTGATTTGTCATTTGGAGAGTTATCATCACTACATACGTCTTTATTTACATCCTGCATTTCCAGTGCCTCCCATTGCCACCCAATGGCGTATATTTCATGATCCGAGTGTTCGTCACTTGGACAATCTATACACTGAAAGGAGAAAGGCTTGGACTAGATTATATTAGTTTTATATGTTGTAATTAATAATATTTATTCATTAACTTATATTATTGTTACTGATTTTAGTTAAAATTGTATGGTATTTTTAGGTTTTAAGTACAATTCTGTAGTTACGGATTTAACGGTCTATTTACAGGTTTAACGGCCTATTTACGGGTTTAAAAAGCTATTTTTTTTCCAATCCGACACGCGGGCGTGTGGATATCACGCCTCACCGCGTGGTCGGGCGTGATAGCCACACGCCTCACCGCGTGGTCGGACATGATAGCCAAACGCCCGACCTTGCGGTGAGGCGTTGGGCTATCACGTCCGACCATGCGGTGAGGCGTGTGGCTATCACGCCCGACCACACGGTGAGGCGTGATATCCACACGCCCGCATGTTGGATTGGCAAAAAAAATAGCTTTTTCCTTCCCAAAACCCATGAAAGGGCATTTTCGTCCTTTCACGGGGCTAGGGGTAGGAATTTGGGGCTGGGTTTAACAACACCTATCCAGCCTTAATTAATTGTATTACTAGTTAATCATATAACCTCAAATAATTATTTTAGGGTCCTAATTTGATATATTTACATACATAAATATAATAATGCATTTATTTACGATCGTTACATATATAAATATAATAATGCATTTTTTTACGGTCGTTACATATTGAGTCATCCTCAATTGAATTTGGCAAAACGCTCGACACAATTTCTTCTAAACTTTAGACTTGTGAGCAGTCATTGTTTTCACCTGGATAATCCAATATTTTATTGACATCCATTGGATTGCGGTAACCAAGCTGACCAATCATTCCCTCAGGTTCATGAATGTTTTCAGTGGTTGCTTCCTCTAAATTTGTGTGACATATTCATGAGAAGCCTAGTTTTGGTATGATTTGAAATAACACTCCATATAAATTTATATAGTAATTCATTAACTATGATACATTGAATATTTTTAACATAAATACAATGAATGATTCAAAAAAAACATAAATACAATGAACTTTCAAATTCAATTAACTTATATAATGCACATTTAATTTTATTTATTCATTGATTTTAGAAAAAAAAACTTTATTTAAATTAGTAATTTAAACTTTATTTAAAAAAATTAAAATCACTTTATAAATTTATAATTATCAATTTATCGATTAATTAATAACTCTTTAAATTAATAAAATTCCATAGTCCCAATATTATTAATTTATAGAGGTTTTACTGTATAGGCATTAACATCCATCAAAGACTTCCCTAGAACGTTTCCCAGTAAGGGAACCCCTCATGCGGCTAGAGCAAAGACTTCTCCGACACGTAAATTCTAAAAAAATAGTTTTAAAACCATAAAATTTAGTAGTTTAATTATAGACAATGGCGGATGTAGAAAGGACAGGGGATGGCCCGTGGTTCCGCCACTGTTAAAAGGTCATTTGTCTCCCTTTTTTCGAGCGTTTTGCTAACCCTCGAACTTGTATAGTGATATACATGTCACACAAATTTATTTAAAGTGACATATTAATCCTCTAAATTTGTATAAAATAATATATTTATCTCCAAAAATTTACAATAGTTATATTCTCAAAACAAAAATCTCTTCTCTTCTCTTTTTTCATCACTTGTATTTTTTCTTACTTATATTATCCTTTTCGAAAATTTCTGAATCCGCGCCACTGATTATAAATTTTGTCATTCTCAAAAATAAATGCACCATGAAAGTTAGAATACCTTTGAATATGAGATCCGCCACTGGTTATTGGTTTTGTGATTTTCAAAAACAAACGTGCCATGAAAGCTAGAATATACCTTGCTATGAGATTTATAGTTGAAAAAATTACACACCATGACAAATATACTGATGAATATAAACTAGGGACATTTAAACTGTTCCCGAAAGTTAATTACAAAAGTTTCCAAGTATAAAATTAATATGGAAATGTCAAATCATAAACACATTACAAACAATGATTAAGACTAGCGATGACATAACCTTAAAAAAAATAGCTATAACAACTCATATAAAACCGACTAATTTTACAGGTTAAAAATAAAATTCAAACTTCATTACCAATGTTTTTTTTTATCCCTTTAATTTTTATATTTTAATCATAAATCTTAATTTCGAATAAATTTTAGATTCTGATTTCGATTTTCATTTCAGGAAATAGTTTTTATTTTTGGTAACGGTAATGGAGGTCAATGTAGTGTCTAGGTACTCTGCTTTCCTAGTAAAAAGAAAAAGGGAAATCCAAATTTAAATACTGAAAAACTTCTCGGACAAGCTGGCAAGTGGCGAGACACACGGCAACGAGAAGGGGCATTTCAGTAACTTCAGTAGAAGTTGGCGAGCGGAACCTCTCCGTTATTCGTTAAGCAAGCAAAGAGATAGGATTGGATCGCAAAAGAATACAAATGTAAAACGGGGGTCAACCAACCAGAAGGGTATTTTCGTTATTTAGTCAAATTAAGTCTCTTCATTTTTTCCGCACATATAAAACCAAATCCACTTTGCCCCCTAAACATTCCCCAAAATTAGCTTTCCCCGCCATTTGCTTCCCCCATTTCTCTCCTTCTAGGGCTCCATTACTGCTCTGCAACTCTGACAACCCTAATTATTCTCTAATTACCCCTTAACGCTCACGCATTTTTACTCTTTTACTACTTCAGCTCTACTCTACTCTGCTATGCTCTCCATTCATCCTTTTACTCTGCCACTCTTTTGTCTCACCGGTTAATTAATCGATGAGCAATTCAATTGCTAACGACTGGAGCTCTGACTCCGGTCCTCGGGGCATAGGATTGTCCAACACTACCTACTCGGAGGTAGCTACGTGCTTGCCGTTGCCTTCGCTGCCTGTCTTGTGTGGAGCATCGGATCCACTCATCCGGTTATTCGATGAAGCTAATGGTAAAGCTAAGAGAGAAGTGCGGTCCTTGAATCGAAGTGATATTCTTGCTCAGTCTGGCAGAATTGCTGATCTGCTTCGAGAAACGAATGTTTCCTACTTGTAAGTGCTAGCTCTCATTTTTTTTTTTCCAACTGTGAAGTCTTTTATTAGCTTAAAGTGTTAGAATCGATTCGAAGTTCACGGAGATAGTCAAATTCAGAAGGGAAATGCGGAGTTGCATCTTGCTGAGAGTGAATTGTTTGAAAATGTGAACTGAAGTGTGTTTTGGTCGCTTCTATCTGTTAAAAATAACGTAGCATATCGTAATTTTGATGCAAGTTTCATTTTCAATGTCAATTTTTTAGCTAGTTAAATGATGGAAATATCCGGTCAATGTTTTGTCAACTGATTTTTCATTTAATCGTATAATTAATTTAAGTTCAGTTAGCCGTTCACTTCAGCAGTTCAATTAGTGAGAAAAAGCAAATTAGGTAGTTTCTTTTTGGGCCGTATCTCAATGACTCCTTCCGCTTAAATTAAAGTGTAATTCCATTTTAGTACTTCGAAGTCAAATTTTTATTACACAGTTACACTTCAACTGAAATTGGACTGGATCTATTATTCAGTACTTGATTTCCAGAAGGCTGTGAAATCGAGAAGCCTGTTCTGCAACTAACTGCCAGTAACATGATGCTTACATTGATAGAATAAGACAAAGATCGAAGAGTTGTTCCTTTATGCAAACGAACACTCCAAATCTGATCAAAATCAATTTATATTCTCTTGCAACCACAAGTTTTTGTCTTCCAATACGAACATAACATTTGTACCACAATCTTTTGCTTGTTTCCATATACGTTGAACGGTACGCATTGAGATGCCAAATGATGGTGCGGCAATCGTTGTTATATGTCTCGGCAATTTTCCATCAACACTTTGACGTTTTTCATTACTCAACGTCATTCTTGTTCTATTATGCATTGATGGCATGTCCATATTTTCATCACCTTCATTCATGTATGTTAAAAAAATAATTATAATCCCAATTCAATCATTGGTGGACTCCCTCCGCCCACCACTACCTTTTTCCCCTCAAATTGCCAATAACCATGCTTTATCCTCGATTTTAATTACTGTGCTCTTGAAAACCTGCTTTGAATGGTAGCTCCTGGTCAGACTTTTCATTTGGACTTTAAATCTTCTTCTCATTCTGTACCGACTGAAACAGCACTTTGTTTCTTGATAAGCTCAATTATAGATATTGTGATTAGTCCACCAAATTTATAGATTCCAAGGGATAACTCACTGGTCAAGCAGTGATTGCAGTAGATATGCAAAAAGAGATAAAAGGAAAGTTAACAGATTATATATATAACTGGGAAGAACAATTTGAAACTACAAAAGCTCCTAAATAATGGCTAAAAAATTTGTCCTATCTTATCATGTTTGCATTGAGTGGCAGCAGTTTGTTTATATCTGTTGTTATTTACAGGAACCTCAAAGACGAGACAAGGCCAACCCCATATGAACATGTGGAGCCTTTGGTACTTCATGATCGCGTTGTTCAATGCAATCCTGAAGCATTTGAGTATGTAGCTCCTGGTAAAAAAAGTACACACTGTTGCTCTTTCAATTTATTTTGCTTCTCACATAATCTGACTCTAAAATTTAGCTAATGCGTGATTCATTTTCAACATAAATGAACAAGGTGACATGATTAGAATTTATATATGTATAATAATATGTGTGTGTGTGTCGTACAAGAGGTAATTGAATGTTTCATCCTAAGATTTTGGTTGGCAGTGTGAAAAACATGTAGTTTGATTTCAGCTATGGTTGGGTTCTTGCATTTTGACCAGCAAAAGATAAAATGAGAATGTTTTCTTTTTACATCTTGAAGTTAAACCTCCATGTTTGTTGATTTTGTGCTTTTTATTGTTGGACAACTATAATACATTTTATGGTTGAGACTAAATAGAGTAATGGTTTGTGGTGAGCCAAGATATTTCCTTGGTTCATGTAGTTATGTATGTATTTATTATCTACATGTTAGAAAGGGGGATTTAGTCTTGGAGCACATGATTAGGGAGTGTGCATGGGCTAAAGTTCCAAGCTGTTGCTAACTTTAAAGGGAATTGTCATGGAACCAATTGAACTAAAAGCTCGAGCTCATAGAACCGTTTTAGCTAAAAGCTCAAGCTGATAGTTAAAGGTCCACTCCATATTAATAGCTGACACACCCCCACACGCGAATGCCCACTGGGCTTGAAGCGTGCACAAACACAGGTCCAAATTACCATGTCCTGCAAATAACTCAACAAATGGGGCTGCCAGGAATCGAACCATGGACCACTTGTACCATGTCATGGAACCAATTGAACTAAAAGCTCGAGCGAATAGTTAAAGGTCCACTTCATATTAATAGCTGACAGGAATTTTACGATTCTCATACGATTTTAAGTATAGATGTTTTTTGTTACAATTATTCTGTGGAGATGGATAAAAGTTGGAACAATTACACAAGGCCTAATGACAAGAAACATGCAATCCTTGTTATATATTACTCCCTCCGTTCCACAATAGATGTCTTTCTAGAGAATTTTTTTTATTCCACAATACATGACATTTTGCTTCAATCTATGCACATTAATTTACTTTTACCAAATATACCCCTATTTAAGTTGACTTTTTTCCTTGGGAATAGATAAAGTTACTAGTGGATGCCATTAATACAAGGGTAACAAAGTCTTTTACTTAAAATTAATTGCATTTCTTAATTAGTGTGCATTAACCTTAAAAGACATGTATTGTGGAACAATGGGAGTATATTTTATCAACACTTTATAATTTTGAAGATATCAGCTTGAATTTGTTTTCTTGATGATTTGAAAATATAATCCATATGATGCTACTAGCTAATGATCATACCTGTCAGAATTTTTAAAAAATGAGAAGCTTTTACAAAGCAACTAATTTCTAAATTATGAGAACAAAATTGAAAAAAAATGAAGGTAATTTTAATGCATAGACAAGCTGCAACTTTTTATTGTCAGGATAAAAATCAGGTGTCACTAGTATTGGGAAAGAGAAGATGTTTTCTCATTAGGCCACTACACCAATATAGAACAAGCAAATTGACAAATGGTATTGATATGCATCTAATATGTAATGTTCTATGCCTCTATCTATGAGTTCAATCTTATCAAACAATTATATAGTAAAGTTTATTGTCTCTTTGCATAAAAGATGGATCTCAACACCATGGAAGGTGAAGTACTCCTTTAGTTATTAGAGTTGGATTTTACAGTTCTATGATATCCTGCTAATTGGCCTAATTTATCTTGTATCGGGTTTGGCATCTGAGTTTTCTTGTTTCTCTTGGACCGGCTTGTAGTTAGTGATTCTTAAGTGTTGCTAAACATGTAGGTCGTAGTAAATTGTTTGTAGATGGATTATTCAAATAATAGAGATTTGATATTACTAATTGCTTAAAATATCTTCTTGTTGGAAATGTTGTTTAATCTTTTATTTTAATTGAATTATGGTAATACACCTGCTCTTATAGATTAAAATTGGAACTGAGGTCATCACACAGAAAGGTGTTCTCCTGGCTGATGTGTACTGATATTTTTGGTGGTGGTTATTACTGAAAAAATATACAAACAGAAATGTATGCACAGGGAGATGGGTCAAAATATTTTCTAATTTGCAAGTATAATTTAGATATGCTGGAATATCTTGGGATTTTCTGTACCAAGTACATGTACTTGTTTCTTGAAAAAAAATTTGTTGGGCAGTGGTGTTAAACATCTAGTGAGCTGTTCTTGTGGTTTATTGCATTTGTTTAAGTTTCTCAGGTAATAAGCAAATATCGGGAAATACTACAAGTGAAAGCAAGCCTAATTTGCCTAGTATACCCATTTTAAATCAAGGTCAAAAAGATTATGATGGAGCTCAAAATCACCAGTTCAACTCCATTCCTAATGTAAGTGGAATTAGGGATTTAACTATACATGATTTGTTTTCATCTATACTCTTGACATGAAGGAAAAACTGCAGGATATCACATCATCTTTGAGAAAACCAAAGGTCAAGAAGAAGGTCAGTGAAGAAATTCCACCAGTGGTCCAGCCAGATCCTGTTGAGCTTCAAGGTTGGCATTGTATTTATAGTTCCTCTCTCTATTTATCCTCTCCTTTCCTATATATATGGGTGTGTGGGCACGCTCAGTATGCTAACTCTTAGGTGTTGATATGTCAGAGGCCACTATCGAAAGCTTCTGTGATATGCTAGAGGACTTCTGTGGTCAATCTGAAGTTGTGAGTGATGAACGGGATGAAGCAGAGTGGTTATCAGTCCCTCTTGCTGATCTTAGGATGCTTGTAAATGAAATATTGTCCATACGTGCAAAAAAGCTTCTGCATATGGTTCCTGTAGATATTCTTGTTAGACTTTTACGTGTTCTGGATCATCAGATACATGGAGCAGAAGGTTTGTCTGTTGATGAATATGAACATGTGAGTTTCTTTTTCTTGTCTTTTAGTCTTGACTTGTTTATGCTATTTAATTAACAACTATGGGCCCGTTTGGTAAGATGTAATGAGCTTTGTAATGGAATGCCCATTACATTGAAGGGTCATTACTATGTTTGGGTGCATATTAAAATTTTGTTGTAATGGAATGAGAAATCCATAGATTAAATTTTGTTTAACAACTATTGTAATCTCCATTACATCAAAAAATGGCTTGAACTTTCATTACATCCAAAGCATGTAATATAGTTATTAGACTCGTACGAGTCGATACGATTCAGGAGGATTTCGAGTCGACTCTATGGTCTGACTCGAAACCTTCCTGAATCGGCCATGACTCGGCCGAATCGTTGGTGACTCGGCCGAGTCACCAGAGTCGGTCGAGTCATGGCCCTGCTTGCAAAAAAAAAAAAAATTAAATAGAAAATGGAAAACGTACAGGTACTGGATTTTGAAACATCCATTTAGTGGAATAATAAATGATATTAATGTTGTGCTGTATACGGTAATGCATTGAAACTTGAAAGATCCATTATGAAACAGCCTGTATCTTCTATGCCTAGTTATGAAATTTATTTGTGCTATACCTGTACGTTAAACATAAAAAAAATAAAAGGAATAAATGCAGAGATGTTTCAAATAATTATGACTCTTCATTTGAAGTTATGAAATTGAAAGATGACTCTTCAACTTTTATGAAAAGGTTATATATTTAAGTATTTAACTTGATATAATTTCTATTTGGATATTAAAATTTCATTTTTAGACTCATATTTAAAGTTAAATATAGTTAATATTTTATTTATTTTTATAATATTTTAAAATTGAATCGTATACGATTCACGAGTCTTGATTCACAAAATGAGATTTCGAGTCACGAGCAACTAATCCTAATTTCTATCTTTAAAGTTCTATCTAATCTCTCATTTGTCAAATCTCACTTCTCATCATTCTCAAAAACGCAAAAACTAGAAAAACTGAAAACGAAAAAAAATGTGAAAAATGAAAAATAAGAAAATGAAAAAATAGGAAAAAAACGGTGAAAATGGAAAACGAAAAAACAAGAAAAATGTAAAAAAAAAATACTATGAAAAACTATATACTAATTTCACGTAATTCATTTTTTTTGTTGATTTTAATTATGTAAATAAAATTTTGCGATTACATTTAGCTAAGCAAACATAAGTATTGTAATGGTACTTACATTTCATAATTTTTTTTATTTGTCAACCAAACATGGTAATGAAATCACTATTCCATTCCATTACATTACAACTTTGATTACATTACGGCTTTGATTACATTACATTGCATTATGACACACCAAACGGACCCTATGTGCTTATGTAATGTGTATCCATATTGTATGGTTTGTAGTTGGCCTTGATGTTTGTCATGCTTATATATCCATATTTAGTAGTTTATATTTTCTGATGTGGTTTTGTTTTATAAAACATCTCCAACATCCTTCTTTCCCCTTTTTCCCCCCTTCATGTCTGGCATTTCATTTGGAACTCTGATTGTGAAGCACTATAATATTGTTTTAATTCGGCATTATCAGTCTCTTACTTTGCATAACTGTAGTTTCATATATATCATGTGTCATTGTGATGTTCTCTTGTTTGAATTGGTGGTGTGTTTCATGTTGATTTCCGTGCATACTTTATGAAAATGTATTCAACTGAAAAAACACAAGTGAGATGTGGGATTAATTCTATGAAAGATGCAGCAAGCTTATGTTTTCATTTTGAAATTTTAGCTTTTTATGGACCTCAATCTTTGAAATCTATAGTGTTTTGAAATCAATCTTAAAATTAGTGAATTCTACAATTTGCACCATCAGATGGCTTTGATTAAATATTATATTACTGGGGTCTATGTGTAGTTGTTTTCCTCTAAAGTTTTGTGGATGGATAAAGAACTCTTATTAGGTTTTTGGGATTGAAGATCTCAAGTGATAATTTCCTTGCCTCAACAAAATTAATAAATAAATAGATGCAGTCGTATTTTATTGTATGCTCATTTTCTGGCTGTATGATGTAGTTATGAGTTTGTTCCCCATAAACTTGCAGCCAGAATCAGAGGCAGTCTCCATGGTGTTATGTGCCTTAGAATCCATTCATGCAGCTCTTGCTGTAATGGCTCATAATAACATGCCAAAACAACTATACAAAGAAGAGGTTTGTTCTATATTAGCTCTTCCTTGTAATTCATTTTCTATTGCACGAGTTATTACTACATATAATTTGTATGATTCTACCCCTTGATGATTGATCATGGCGGTTAAATGTCAGAACATTGAAAGAATTCTGGAGTTCTCTAAGCATCAGATAGTGGATGTTATGTCAGCTTATGATCCAGCATATCGTGCTTTGCACAAGCCAAGTGAAAATGGTGCACCAGAAGGTCAGATCAATTATTTGAGAAGCTGAAACTTCCTCTTTTACTTGTTCCATTGCTATTCATTTGCTTATGTGTGCTAAGAGTTATACCTAGGTTTTCGATCCTGCTTTTAGAACCTGGATTTAGTGCAAGATTATGCAAAATTTTATGGAAGTATTTAAAATTATAAATGAATACCAAATGGTTTCGTTTAAGCGTTATAATGCATTATTAAATAAAATATACTGATCATTGATATCAAAAGTAGTTTTCTTTGAACACTCGTCAAAATTAATACTCATATAAATATGGTCAATCTTAAATAATACTCCCTCCTGTCTCTAATAGATGCTGTTTAAGGTTTTTCACCAAAAGACTATTAAAATGACCAATTTACCCTCAATACTTCTCTCCTAAAACTCTACTTTCTATGCAAAAATTATCTCTCTTCTTAAATGTTATGCTTTAATTAGAATTATTTGCATCAAGCTCCTACCATAAATAAGGGAAAATTTGAGGAAAAATTGTCAAAAGTTCATTGATAATTTTAAATGTCATGAAAAAGAACAAATTGATAATCCTAAAACGACATTTATTAGAGACCGGAGGGAGTACTAGTTAAGTAATCAATTCACATTTATTAGAGACCGGAGGGAGTACTAGTTAAGTAATCAATTCAGTATTACAAAAACTTGAAATTGATGTCAAATTGGAAAACACATGATGACTTAACACCGAGAAGCAATATGGTAACTTGAAAACATCAAAATAGGTAAAACTGCTTTGTGTTACTCCTTACTTTAATTTGATTGAGTTTGCATGTGATATGAATTATTTGCATGTTTCTAACTTGGAAGTTTACTAGTGAACTTATATTTTAACAACCATCATCTATAACTATATAAGGGAAAGAAAATGATAATGATGTTTAAAAAATAGTGTTCTACTGAACTGTTAATGTATTTTTTTTTATGAACTTGTTTGTTTTCTTGCTTGCATATCTTTTCTTCAGGACATTAAGTATTACATCCTTTACATTTAATTATCAGGTGATGAAGATGATGACTTTGAGCCTGAGCATGGTTCAGCAAGCAAGAGAAGACGCAGTCAAAAGAGCACGAAACCAAAGAAATCGACATTAAACAAGTGTGTTTATCAATATGTGGTTCTTGAACGTTGAATGCTTTGGTATACTTGTGCTTGAAGTATCTCTTATTTTTTGCTTATTTTTTCCCCACTTTTCTGATAGGGCCTCAGGTGCTATGAATAAAATACTACAGAAACTGTGCTCTGTTCTTGGCTTGCTGATGGATTTGCTTTTGATAGAGAGGTTATCAGATAGTTGCATACTACAGTTGGTGAAAACAAGCTTCACAACATTTGTGGTGGATAATATTCAGCTGTTGCAATTGAAGGCTATCAGTCTAATTGGCGGGGTAAGTTCTGTTATAACATGTCTTCTTGAATACGTGTTGTCTTATTCTTCCATGGTCTGAATCGTAAGTATGTTGGTGGACAGATATTCTATTCGTACACTCAGCATCGTCCATACATTGTAGATGAAATAGTTCAGCTTCTGTGGAAATTACCAGTTTCAAAGCGAGTTTTAAAAGCGTACCATCTGCCTGATGAAGAACAGAGGCAAATTCAGATGATAACTGCTTTATTGATTCAGTTGGTTCACAGCAGTGCAAGTCTTCCTGCAGCATTAAGGGAAGCATCGAATGGTAATTCCATCCTAGAAATATCTTTGGATGCAAGTTATCCCACCAAATGCCATGAAGCTATGACAGAGACATGCTGCCTTTTCTGGACAAGAGTTCTTCAGCGCTTCACTTCTGTAAAGAATCAGGATGCTTCTGAACTGAAAGTAATAATGGAAAATCTTATTACAGATCTATTAACAACTCTGAATTTACCTGAATATCCTGCATCGGCTCCCATCTTGGAGGTAAGATACATGAGATTCTTGGCTTAAATATATCATGTAATTTCTTTATCTGATGTTGGATTCAAATTTGACTGCATTTCCATGCATTTTCGTTAGATCTTGTTGGGATGAAATCCAAGATACTGTTGGTTGCAGGTTCTTTGTGTCTTACTGCTCCAGAATGCTGGGCTGAAATCCAAGGATGTATCTGCTCGTTCCATGGCCATTGATCTTCTTGGTACAATTGCAATGAGGTTGAAACAGGATGCTGTCATTTGCAACGCAAACAAGTTTTGGATATTAATGGAACTAACTAGTAGTGATGATTGTGATCAGAGTTATCCAAAAGATGCATGTTGCGTTTGTTTAGATGGAAGTGTGGGAAAAACACTGTTTATGTGTCAAGGTTGTCAGAGATTGTTTCATCCTGATTGCATGGGTGTCAGAGAACATGAAGCTCCAAATCGTAGCTGGCAATGTCAGGTTTGTGTCTGCAAGAAGCAACTTCTGGTGTTGCAATCTTACTGCAAATCACAGTGTAAGGATGAGGGGAAGAAAAACAGTGCTCGATCTGGTAAAAACTCTAAAGTCTCTGATCCGATTACAAAAGTTGAAATTGTTCAACAGCTGCTCTTGAATTACCTCCAAGATTCTGTATCTGCTGATGATGTGAATCTTTTTGTCCGATGGTTTGTATTTTAAGCTCTACCCTTTGTTTATATGTTTCCTAGCTATTACACTGAGAACTCATTTTTGCAGGGTTTATCTGTGCTTATGGTACAAGGATGACCCAGAATCTCAACATAAGCTTGTTTACTACCTTACTAGACTTAAATCAAATATTATTGTGCGTGATTCTGGGACTACCTACTCAAAGTTGATGAGAGACTCAGCAAAGAAGATTACTTTAGCATTAGGACAAAATAGTTCTTTCTCTAGAGGGTTTGATAAGATTCTTCATATGCTACTGGTTGGTACTTTATTTCACTTCCTTCTTTTATGTGGTGTTTACAATTTTGATTCTGACACTAATTTTTTGGTTTAAATTCAGGCAAGTTTGAGGGAGAACTCTCCTGTGATTAGGGCCAAGGCTTTACGAGCAGTGAGTGGCTTGTTGCTTGTGTTAATCTATTGGAGTTTGACTGTGGGATGATTGGCAATTTTGTCTAGTTTTATAGTATGTTTCCTTTTCCCTTTTGTCTATGGGTTTAGGTGAGTATTATTGTGGAAGCTGATCCAGAGGTATTATGTGACAAACGTGTGCAATTGGCTGTTGAAGGAAGATTTTGTGATTCGGCAATATCCGTAAGAGAAGCAGCACTTGAACTTGTTGGAAGGCATATTGCTTCACATCCTGATGTTGGGCTGAAGGTTAGTCAAATTGGTGCTCACTCATTGTGGTATATTGTTGGTACTATTTAATCATCTCCTTCACCATCTCAAAAATTTGGTTCAATGCAGTATTTTGAGAAAGTAGCTGAGAGGATAAAGGATACAGGAGTCAGTGTTCGAAAACGAGCAATCAAAATTATCCGGGATATGTGCATCTCAAATGCTAATTTTACTGAAGTTACGGCTGCTTGCATTGAAATCATTTCTCGAATTAGTGATGATGAGTCAAGTATTCAGGCAAGTTAGAAAAAAAAAAAAAAATCGAGTGCATAAGTTGCTGCGCTTTAATATCTTTATTTATTTTCTCATTCTTTCTTGTGTTTGCTGTTTGTTTGTTTGTTTTTTTTTTTTTAATGCCTGTGTATGTTATGATGTAATCATATTATGTAATTGGCCTTAACAAAATGTTCTCTGACCCAGCCTTGTGGGTTAGTGAAATTATTCTTTGTTGGAGCTCACTTTAACAGTGATAAATTGCACTAAATTTCTTTTATAGGCTAGTCGATTAAATCATTACAATCTTATTGGTTTTACTCATGGTAAAAATGCTTGCATGAAAGTTCTTTGTTCCCCTGATAGTGTTTCCTGGCATTTATACTGGTTTTATATCCAGGATATTGTCTGCAAGACATTTTATGAGTTCTGGTTCGAGGAACCATCTGGTGTCCAGTCACAGTATCTTGGGAATGGTAGTTCTGTGCCCTTGGAGGTGGCTAAGAAGACTGAGCAAATTGTTGAGATGTTGAAGAGGATGTCTAGTCATCAGCCTCTTGTCACTGTCATTAAGCGCAACCTAGCCCTTGATTTTTTCCCACAATCAGCTAAAGCTGCTGGGATCAATCCTGTCTCGCTAGCTTCAGTTCGTAAGCGCTGTGAGTTAATGTGCAAGTGCTTACTAGAAAGGATTTTGCAGGTATGACTATTACTTGGTTATAGGAATGCTTATTTATTGGGTAGTGAGAAATTTATTGGGAAATTTATTCTCAGGTAGAGGAAATGAACAGCACAGAAGTTGAGGTCCGAACGTTACCTTATGTTTTGGCACTGCATGCATTTTGTGTTGTGGATGCTATGCTTTGTGCACCAGCTTCTGACCCTTCCCAGTTTATAGTCACTCTACAACCATATCTCAAAACTCAGGTTATTAGTTGTTATCTTTACCATTATATGTACTCCACTAGTATTACTGTTATAGGTTCATAATGCCACTTACAATGATTGCATATCTTGCCCTGTTGCAGTATTTGATTATCTGCAATCCAGTAGGCTGGTTTGGTATAATTATATCTCGATGTTCATTTTTTTCTAGGAAGAGACTGCAGTGTTGAGTTCAACTATATTTGTTCACTTGATATGCCTACATTTAGAGAATATGATATTTCTAATAGTTTTTATATTCCAAACATAGTTGTTAAATCGAGATTCGACTCGTGACTCGAAATCTCATTTTGCAAATCGGGACTCGTGAATAAAATCGAATCGTAAGATTCGGATCAAATTCAAAATGCTATAAAAAATAAAATATTAACCATATTTAACTTTAAATATTAGTCCAAAAATGCAACTTTAATATCTAAATAGAAATTATATCAAGTTATAAAAGAAAGTAGAGACAGACAGAACATAGAAAATAGAAAGAATAGAGAGTAGAAGAAGATAATAACAAATAAATAGAAAAGAAGAAGGAAGGTTTTGGAATTTGTAAAGTGAAAAGTCATCCGATTGAAACTATTTGTATTTCATAACTTTTGTATGGTTTTTTGTTTTTGTAAAGTGAATAGTCATCTTCTTCTGCCTGTACCTTTTTGAGTTGTTAAAAATTGATTTTTTTTTTAAATGGTGGCCTGAATCAACCGAATCGGGCGACTCGGTGAATCGGCCGAATCAATGGTGACTCGGCCGATTCATGAAGCTTCCGAGTCGTACCATAGATACGATTCGAATTCTTCATGAATCGAATGGAATCGTACAAGTCGACTCGCGACTCGTACGATTCTAACAACTATGATTCCAAAGTGAAATGAAGGTATTTCCCTTTTTTTTTCCTTATTTTAAGATGGCAGCTTTCATAATGAGTTTGTATTGTGCATGTGTAGTTGTCTATTATAGACCTAGGAGATGAATATAGCAACTGTCAAACTATTGAATACCCATCCATAAAGATTTGTAACTTGGGAAATTTTTGGAGGTAACAGTGCGAAAATTGCTAAGTGGTAAAAGTTCACAGCAATTCTATTGTAAAAGTTGAAGTTTATTATCCATTTGAATTTCTATTCATAGACTATATTTGGCATAAGTCGTTTACAACTTTGAATCGCTTGACACTAAGTGCCTGTGCAGAATGTAGAAATGCATTTGTGCTCGTGCTTTGTGGGCTTTAGCAGAGTGTGTTTAGAGGCCATGTTCTGACCAGTTCATTCTGTCAACCTGATGTTTTTCTTTTCTTTTTTTCTTTTTAATAATATTTGTAATGGTAGGATACTTTTAGAATATTCCACTCAAATTCCTATTACCAAGCACAAAAGAAAAAAAAGAGAAATTTGAATAACCAAGTCTATACCTGCTTATTTGCCTGAGGTCTTGAAGGTAATTCATGTTGATTGGGTTTTGTTTTTTCCAGGTTGACAACAGAGCAATTGCACAATTTCTGGAGAGTATAATCTTTATCATTGACTCCGTACTTCCCTTGATCCGAAAGTTGCCTCAAAGTGTAGCTGAAGAGCTTGGGCAAGATTTGAAACAAATGATTGTTCGGCATTCATTTCTAACAGTTGTCCATGCTTGCATCAAGTTAGTTTTTGTTATGTCTTTGTTTTGTTAATTTTGTATTTTATTTTCCAGTGATACGACCAGATCAAATTTCTTTAGCTTGTCCACTCTGTCCTTTTTTCTTCTTCCTAATTTTCTCTGGGTGAACCAAAGGAAATGAATTTGGAGTTAGCTTAATGGAGGAAATTTAATTATTTATATATGTTGGGGAATTGGAGGGCGAGCCTTGGCGCAACGGTAAATGTTGTTGTCGTATGACCAAGAGGTCACAGGTTCGAGTCTTAGGAGCGGCCTCTTGCCAAATAAATTGGCAGGGGAAGGCTTGCCCCCAGTACACCCTTGTGGTGGGACCCCTCCCCGGACCCTCGCTCAGCGGGGACGTGTAGTGCACCGGGCCGCCCTTATATATGTTGGGGAATTCCATGGCTTCTTTAGAGTAAGAGTGTGGTTTTGTCAGTTCGGTGAAAAATGAGATGTAACAGAAAAAAAAAAGGAAGGAATTAGCTAAATAAATGAAGCTGGATCAAATTGAATTAATAGGGGAATTTGAAACTGAATCATTTGGTTTTCAGTTTGGGTTCTTGGACCAAATACTTGTAAAACAAGGTGTCATACTCTTTCAAATATACAAGATGGATTTTTTTTTTAATAAAATTTCTTTGAAGTGTTTAAAATATAGGAAAATGATGAGAAAAAATGTAAACCAAATGCTTAACTATTATTGAAACAATTTTTTTAATTTAATTAAAATAAACTAGATAACAAAAGATATTAAAATTAGTTAATTACCTAAGCACACATGTCTGTGCATGTGTGTGTGTATATAATATGTATGCATATTTTGTTTGGTTCATTTTTTTTTCCTCTAAAAACTGAACTGAAAAAC
This sequence comes from Euphorbia lathyris, assembly GCF_963576675.1. Classification (NCBI taxonomy): domain Eukaryota; kingdom Viridiplantae; phylum Streptophyta; class Magnoliopsida; order Malpighiales; family Euphorbiaceae; genus Euphorbia; species Euphorbia lathyris. Next base: position 98,922,640 of record NC_088910.1, read on the forward strand.
ATAGCCATAAGGTCATATAACGCATCATCAATTTTATGAAATGTGTGATTCTTTTACTCTTTTATACCTTTTGGTGATATGGGGTTATTGGGATAGAGGTAGTACTTCCATAGTGAAAATGTATAAGAAGTTCTACTGTGGCTCCAGATAGTGATTCTATATATAATTTCTCCATGTGGTTATGTGTGAAGTTCTATGTGTTCTACTCATCTTAGAGACCATTCTTTTTAATGGCGGTGTTTACCAATAAACACATTACTTTTTAGGTCATGTAGCAAATATTGGGAAGAGATTATCATCATAAACAATTGCAAGTCTTTCTCAACATGATAAATTTATTTGTGGATGCTTCAATGCTTGTGATTTATGTCATTTTTAAAAGACAATTGTTATCTCTTGACTTTCACCTTATGCTGATATTCTTGTTTGTCATTATAGGTGTCTTTGCTCTTTGACTAGAGTAGCATTAAAGGGCGGTGGAGTGATCGAGTATCTTATTCAGATATTCTTCAAACGTCTGGAGGTGTTGGCAACTGATAACAAGCAGGTTGTTGCTACATTAAATTTTGTCTTTTCTGTTTCCTCAAAAGCTGTTTCCTTTAGTGTTTTGAAGTGATGGTGCAATATGTAGACATATCCCTGTGCTTTATCGATGTGGATTCTAGAAGATGACAAGTGAATTGTCTGGACAACTTGGCATTATATTGAATTATCACCGTAGTTATCAAAGGCGCTAGGTTCCAGGCATGTGGCTTGAGAAGCCAAAGGGAGGGATCTCTTCACGGGGGGCCCCACCTGAGCATGCCTTTGTGAGCCTAGCGCCTTGCTGGAGGCGCGCCTAGGTGTTCTGTCAGGATTAGGGATTTCTGACAGTAAGATTAGGGCAGAAAAGATCTTAGGAGAAGAAGAATAGAGAAAGAAGAGAGAAGGTTAGAGAGAGATTGAGATAAACAGAGAAAAGAGAGAATAGAGAGAGAATTTAGAAGAAAGAAATAAAGGTTTCATTAATCAATTGAATAATGAATTGGTACAGTACAATTCTCTTAAATAGGAAAAATGGGAAAAGGAAAGCATACTAGTCTTCCTAAATTCATGGCCCTAATAATTCTAACTTACCTTAAATCACCCTATCAATTCTAACCTACCTTAAATAAGAATAGGAAATATAGCAATTCGCTCTAAATAGACATAATTTGAATAATTGTGACATGTTCATAAGCCTCACTGTTTTTTTGGGGTTCTAAGTTAAAAGTGGTTGCCTTAGTCTCACACCTAGGTGCAATATCATATACTCATAAAATTAAATTAGAATAAAAAGAAAGAAGCAAAAGGGGAAAGAAACAGCAAATATCTCAAAGAATGGCAGAAAAAACTACAGCCATTTTGAATACCAACATATGATTTTGAAGGAGAGAACATCCATTGAATTATCAAAGAACACCAACCACCAGCAGTTCTTATGAGTGATGAAATGGACTATGGAAACTTCACTCTTGTTAAAAGGTAGTTATTAGACTATTAGTTGATTAACTTTAGGATTTGGTTGAACTTTAGCCTTTAGATTTAGAATTTATTATTATGAATATTGGATATGATTTAGTATTTGACAATTGATTGCATTTCAAAAACGTTAATTTAATTGTTGTTATTTGTGATTTTATATATTACTTTTCTTTAGTGCGATTTGCGTTGCTCAGACGCATGCCTGCACCTTGTGCCTAGGCTCCAAGACTCCTGGCGCCTTTAATAACTATCATTATGAGGATGTTTTTATTACATATTTATTTTTTGTTAAATGTTTTAATATCTTCTCTATTCCAATAAATTTTCTTGTTGCCAACTTTCCACTAGACACAAATATGATAGGCTACATGAATAACCGTCGTGCCTTTAGCATATTTACCTCATTTTGATAAAGTATTAAAAATATATGTTTGTTAATTAAGACTCACACAGGAATGCACTTCAAAGATACCGTCATTAGTAGACCTGGCAATTATCGTGTTCGAGTCGTGTCAATTTCGGGTTTGTGTTAAAAAGAGTAAACCCAAACCCAACCCAAAAACTTTCGTGTTACAATCATGTTAACCAGTTGGGTTAGTGTTGATTTCGTATCGTGTTTTCGGGTTACATGTAATTTTGTTATGAATATATATTAATGACAACTTTATGTCATTTTTAGATTAGTATGTTAACACTAACCATCCAAAAGTCCCCTAATATCATGTTATGGGATCATGTAATGTGTTTATAGCAATTTAGGAGGTTCGAATCATATTTGCAAGTAATAATTATAATTTTATTATCTGTGACATAAAAACGAATATAACAATAATTTTAAATATTCGTGTCATTTCGTGTCGTTTTCGGGTTAGCATATCAACCCTAACTCAACCCAAAAATGACACATTCCCTACTAAGGTAAACCCAAACACTAAAATTAAGTGTCGGTTTCGTATCGTGTAATTGGGTCGTGTGTACTTTCGCCACCTCTAGTCATTAGTTGTAAATCATCAACTGATATTGAATGTTGCTTCTGGATTCACTATATAGGGAAAATCTTGAGATTTCCATCATCTGCTTATTAACATTTAATTTAACATATGTTAATATTACAATTCCTTAGTGGTGTGATTAATGTATGCTTTAAAGGTTATATGGAACACAAATTTCATATAAATGTTTAATATTTGCTGCTTTCCATGTGGATGCAACTGAAACTGAATTAATTCAACTTCTGGAAGTTGAATTAAGGTGATTTTGTCCATCTTCCTCACATGAATTATTGGTTCTAGAGTTGAAGATTTAGAAGATTATGCTTGCTACAGTAGACTGATGAGCGCCTCTAATACGAATAGTTGAAGGTTATTGTGTGGACTTGGTTCGGCTTGCTTAGGAGCTGTTTGATAAATTTGAAAATTAGGTGCTGGAAAAATGACTGCTGAATTTTAAGTGTTAAATATTATAAATGCTAAAATTGTTGAATAATGGAGTTTGATAAACAATAAAAATAAAGTACAACATTTAAAGACATGAATGTTTTTAATATATTTGAAGAGTATAAATCATTTTTTATATAATAATATAAATATTGTTGTAGGGGTGAGAGGTAGGGGAAGACCTAAGCAAACTTGGAAGAGGGTGATCGGGAGTGATATGAGTTTATTGGGGATTGAGGAAAATATGTTAGTGGATAGGACAGAGTGGAGGGAGAGAATTTATGTCGCTGACACGACTTGATTTCATGGTTTTATATGATGGTTCATGTTAGCCGACCCCGAATCATTTCGGGACTAAGGCTTTGCTGTTGTTGTATTTAAATTTTTAAGTGGTGTTATCAGATTGGTTAAAACTAATACAATCTATTAATTTTAAGGTGCTTATTAAGGTTATCAAACACCCTTTTTTAAAGTGTATATAGTGTCCAATTGTACAAAATTTTTTGGGATCGTTCAATCAAGAAACAAGGCACTGTCCTGTTTTCTTGTCACTACAAATGAATCATATATTTATGAACTATCTTAAAGTCTAGGCTTAGACTTTTATTGATCATTTGTGTACCTGACATGAAATGCAATCATCTTCCTGAAGTTTATTTAAACAACATGAGATTGACCAAGATTGGAGTGTTGATTGACTTTTTTGGACTCAGACGAACTCACACGTAGCTATAATCTAGTTTAATTAGTTCAGTTATGTTGAATGAGTTGTTACTTGTTGAGCTCACAGCTGTGTTCTGGACAAGGATAGGAATAGATATGAATATCTGTTAAGTTCTTTTTCATTAACATTTGCTGCTAAGTGTAGTGGGCTTATTTGGTGCATGGCTATCTTTCCTTTCTGAAGTGAATAAACAATACATGCATACAGGCATGCATTAGTTAATAACCTTTTCCCATCCCTGCAAATTGCAGCTGGTGTGTCGCTCTCTGTTTTGTCAAGGACTGCTTATTCGTTATGGGAATTCTTTGGTGGTAACCTCCAGCGACAAAAATATTGCCTTTGTTAATAACCTCACGTTGTTTAAGAAGTACCTTCAATTGGAGGATTTTGGTATAAAAGTCCGGTCCTTGCAGGTAAGCTGTCATTTTCTTTGAAGGCTGTTTTGCTCTAGAGTGTAGGGTGTCCTTCACCTAGTTTCTTCATTGTTGTAGGCATTAGGTTTTGTTCTAATTGCTAGGCCTGAATATATGCTGGAGAAGGACATTCGGAAAATCATAGTGGCAACTTTATCTTCTGGTTCTGATGTTCGTCTTAAGGTAATAAGGGTACCTGTTGGCTGTTGCTCAGTGATTCCACTTTTTACTGTAAACTTATCGCTTTTCTTTTCAGATTCAATCATTGCAAAACATGTACGAATATCTTCTTGATGCTGAAAGCGAAATGGAAACAGATAAAGCTAGTGATAACATAAATCATCCTGTAGAAAGGGGTCGTGGTGTACCTGTTGCTGCTGGTGCAGGTGATACTAACATCTGTGGTGGTATAGTTCAGTTGTATTGGGATAATATTTTGGGAAGGTGCTTAGATTTCAATGAACAAGTTCGCCAGACTGCACTCAAGGTGAGATTCATTTTGTGTCTTTATTCCTGTCTTTGTAAAGCAATTAACCTCATAACAACTTGCATAGAAGGGGAAGAAAATATAGTGACGTGCTTGTTCTAAGACATATGTATAGTCAAAGCCATGAATATAAATTATAATAAAATAAATTTTGTAAAATATATAATCTTTGTTAGAAATCTTTAAGATTGACGTCCTGTCATCTGAAACAGATGGGTAGATTTCTTGGTCCAACTATTTAGTGGCTTGACAACATGAAGGTCTTAATCACATGCCGCAAATTGCTTAATATTCAAGACGTGTGCCTTGAGAAATATTTCCTTGTTATATTTGTATTGCAGATTGTGGAGATAGTGCTACGTCAAGGTCTGGTACATCCTATAACTTGCGTTCCATACCTAATAGCACTTGAAACAGATCCTTTAGAAGTGAACTCGAAGTTGGCTCATCATTTACTGATGAACATGAACGAGAAGTATATTTCTTGAAACTTGATTCATTTTTATATTCCTTGATGCTAGTATGAGCATGCCAATTTTACAAATAACTTCATTTCAGGTATCCTGCTTTTTTCGAAAGTCGGTTGGGTGATGGGCTGCAGTTATCATTTATTTTCATGAAATCTGTTTGTGGGGTCTCTGCTGAAAATCTAAACCAAAAAGCTCAATCTAGAGCTTCTGGAAATAAGGGAAAACCTGAAGGTGGATCTCTCACTCAAGCAAGGCTTGGAGTTTCCCGGATCTACAAGCTTATTCGTGGAAACCGTATTTCTAGAAACAAATTTATATCTTCGATTGTGCGAAAATTTGATAACCCAAGCTGGACTGATTCGGTGGTTGCGTTTTTGATGTGAGTTATCTCTTTAGTGCCAGCTCCAGACTTCACTATGTTAATTTGGTTCGATATTTATAAAAGTTGGTTGATTCATTTTATAGGTACTGCACAGAAGTACTTGCGATGCTACCATTTACTTTGCCTGATGAACCACTTTATTTGGTTTATTCTATAAATCGGATAATACAAGTTAGAGCAGGAGCACTTGAAGCAAATATGAAGGGCTTAATATTACACTTGTCACAAAGGAATTCCAGGAAGGTACCTCATCAAAATGGAGTGTTAGATCAAGAGCAAGCTCCACCGGTTGCCACCATGGATTTAAATGGGATAGTTCAGGAAGAGCCAGTTGCTCAATTTGATTTAAATGGAACAATTCAGGAAGAGCCTAATTTGGTCGCGAACTCTAATGTCTCTATAGAACCACAGATGGATAAAATGAGCTCTGCTGATCCTGTCATCCTCTCGAAAGAGGATATAGAGAAAATTCAGGTACATATTGAAGCTCTGATGCTCTTACACTAGATTGCAGAGTTTGCGGTTGGGCTAGTACAAATATTCCTTTAAACCTGTTCAAAGTGTTGTCTAGAGAATTCTTATGTGTTTGTTGCTTTTTCCATTTTTTTCTTTTTCTTTTAACTTAATTCTTAATGGCCATTTGGTATAAATAGGGCTGTAAACGAGCCGAGCCGAGCCGAGCTTTGGCCTGTTCAAGCTCGGTTCGCTATAAAATTAACGAGCTCGAGCCCGAGCCGAGCTTGCTATAAAATTAACGAGCCGAGCTTTGGCTTGCTCAACGAGCTTGAGCCGAGCTTCGATCTTGTTTCGAGCCCAAAATCCTCTTTTGGACTTGGTTCATTAAGAAAATTATCTAACCATGAATTGTTTGTGAGTAAATTGTTAATTATATTTGTGAAGTTTGCTCACAAATAACTTTTTAATTGTGTATATAAACAAGCTCACAAGCAAACTTCGTGAATAAATAAACAAGATGCTTACAAATGGTTCGTCGATTACTCATTTATTATGTTTGTGAAGGAACTAACACAAAAACTATATAGTTTTCTACAAAACTAAAATTTGTTCATAAATGTTCTAATTGAGCCTGCTCGCGAGCTTTCGAGCCGAGCTTTGGCCTGCTCAAGTTTGGCTCGTTTACGAACCAAGCCAGTAAATCGTGTTCACGAGCGGCTCGTTTACAAATCAAGCTGATTCGAGCCGAGATTTTATCGAGCCGATCACCGAGCCGCTCATGAGCGGCTCTGTTCATTTAAAGCCCTAGGTATAAAAGATAATTAGACCCATAAGAAGGGCATCTATTAATTGTCTATCTAGCTCACATCATTGTTGCTTCTGCAGGTTGACTGTCTTTCTGCAACTGCATTGCAGCTTCTTTTGAAGCTGAAGCGGCATGTAAAAGTTGTGTATAGTTTGAATGATGCCCGCTGCCAGGTATAAGCTGTACAGGATTTGTTACATTCCGTCACTATGTTTTGGATGTACATTTGCAACTAACTTGTTATGATCCTTAAAACCAGGCTTTTGCTCCAAATGAACCCCCCAAACCAGGAGAGGTTTTCTCAAAGCAGAATATTCCCTTTGACATCAGTGAAACATCCACTAGTATGTCATCCACATATCAAGATTTATTACAGAGATATCAGGTATAATGTAACTGCTATAATTCTTTTGTTTGGTATTTGGTTGATGAACTTGATGAATGTCCTGCGAACATAATTACTTGCCGGTTTGAACAGGATTTTAAGGTCGCTTTAAAGGAAGATGCTCTTGATTACACCAGTTACACTGCAAACATAAAGAGGAAACGACCTACTCCCAAAAAGATGAAACAGGTACCAGTACGTACAAATATGAATGCAGATGACGACGATGATGAGGAGCGGACAGGAGGGGCCCGCAGGGTAGGTGTTAGTGCCAGGAAAGGTAGCAACAGTAGAGTACGTGTACGTAGAAAAACAAATATGAGTTCAGATGATGATGATGACGACGATGATGATGACATCGATGATGATGACGACGACGATGATGACTTCATGGGAGGGGCTCGGAAGCTAGGTGGTAGTGTCAGGAGAGGTAGCACAACTAGAGTACTTAGGCAACGACAGTAGCTTTTGTAAATATAAAAATAGGTAGGCTAACGTGTACATTTCTTAGAGGAAAAGGAAATCTATAGGATAGAATGACAAAAGAAAAAAAAATTACGGAAACAGACAGCAAGAGGGAGTCTAGGATATATAGTGTGCCTGCAGGGTAATTTCTGGAGCTGTTTCCATTTTGTAATTGTTTAATATTTTTGTGACTGCATTCTTTTCTGTTAATGAAATTTACGATTTTTGCATTCTTAATCAACAGTGGGTTTTCTACAGTTCTGCCATTTTACATTTATTGAAAAAGACTTGATTTGGTGATCTCTCGTTTCTTGGAGTTGCCCATTTCTGTCATTGTCTCATGATCAAATTTTTTCTTTGCCCTTTTTTTTCCTGATGGGGAGAAAATTGGATACAATTGACATAGGAATTGCTTTTATTTCTTGTGGGAAATTTAAAAGTAAAGAAATTTACTCCCTGAACTGAATACGAGGTTTAATATTCAGGTTTTTCAGTCTTTCAATATAAAAAAAACAATAGAAGTCTTTAGTTTGACTTGTAATGACTCTTGCTCGTGAAACTCAAAATAACCGGAACTAAAATCAAAATTTTATGGTTACTAAAAGGCTTAATACGTCATTTGTCCCTTAAGCTTGTTCAAAAAGCTTGATTGACCCTCTGAACTTTCAAAGTATCATGATAGCCTCCTGAACTTGCATAAAATGTTCAGTTAGCTCCTTGAATTTGCATAAAATGTAATCAATTGATCACTCAGTCGCAAAAAATTAAATTAAATGTGGAAGATGTATTTCACGCATCTTAAAAAAAGTAAATCAACCAAAATCGAGATATGCGGGTCTAATATTAGAGAATACAAGTTTTATAGTTGCGCAAGTAATAAGCTTCTTTTTAATCTATTTTTGAATTATGTAATAACATTGTAAGACGCATGGAATACATCTTCCACATTTAACTTAATTTTTTGCGACCGAGTGATCAATTGATTACATTTTATGCAAGTTCAAGGAGCTAACTGAACATTTTATGTAAGTTCAGGAGGCTATCAGGATACTTTGAAAGTTCAGAGGGTCAATCAAACTTTTTGGAACTTCAGGGGGCAAATGATGTATTAAGCCTTACTAAAATAATGCTTTTATGTATCTAGTTTTTGATGTAATAAAGTCATGAAAATAGCAAATTTGTGTCAATAAACTGTCATTACGATCAGATACGGCAATTTGGTCTAGAAAAACGTCGTTTTCTCACCATATGTCTGATGCATCTCGTCACGTGGCAATTAATTATTTTTTTAGAAGAAAAGAGAAATGATCAATTTGAGGTATGAGATGTTGATATTGATAATCACGTCAGCTTTTCGTGACCTAATGGTTGGATCGCGACCATAATGATTTTAGCACAACTTAGGTTAAAAACTACTTTAATAACTACTCATATACAAAATCCCTATTTGCTGACGTGACGCGTTGGCCGGTCACAATTACCGGTTATACACTTTTGTGTACCAAATTCAAAGTTGTACATCAAAATGTGAAATAAGACAAATGTTATACACTACATATGTAATTTACTCGATTATTATATGCTTATGAATTTTTGTTATCTATGAATTTGTTCCTCATAAATTACACGAGTCAAGAAATTCCAAAAAATAAAACTCATTTACAAGAAAAGAAAAAAATGTTTTCCTTGACCAGGAAAGTACTTCTAGGTGCAGGAGACAATTGTGCAAAATACGATGCTGATCGATAAAAGAAGGCAGAAGGCAGAAATGACAATTCAGGTTGGCCGAGATATATAATACAAAAATAACAATCGCTGTAAACAGATCGTATCAGTCGAGTTACTTCTATAAATTCCTTACCGTGTCACAAATTACCACCCTAGCAAAAGCTATTTCTTGGGTCGTTCATTGAATCGATATTGTTCTACACTCTGTACAAGAATCCATTATTCCCAATGCAATTATTTTTCAATATATGATGTTTCACATTCAATCATCGGTCTCTAAACCGACACACTTGAATATTATACTTCAAATGTAATGACATTGTTCTTCGTCGTAAATTAGATTGCATACATTCATTCATTCTCGAGAAACAGATTTATTGAGAGAATCTTGAGAATTCATTCCAAGTTAAGAATTACTTCATCCCTCTGCATTATCCTATATCCTTGAAAACTAATGTAACATCAAACTCAAAATCACTATGTATAAAAAGAGACATTTCCTAAAACCAAAATTATTCATTTGAAATTACACAGAAAAAATAGAATGGTGTGTGGGATGGATTTCTTAACTTAAAAAGTCAAACAAGAGCTGCTATAGAGTAGTCTGATCCTTTAAAAGTTCGGATCAAGGTACAATTGTAAACAAAGGCTGCAAAAGGAACAAGGAAAAATCAGTTAGAAATATGAAAGGAGAATGTTTCAAATATTGGAGGGAGATAAAGATACGAGTATAATACCGTATCCACGCTAACTGGTTTCCCATTCTCTACCAGAATCTCGACTACGGTTCCCGATTGATCAGCCTAAGGAATCAGACAAGAATTGGAATTTACACAAATAAGTAATAATTCAACATATTGAAAAGCTTATGAAATGATACTGCAAAAACCAAATAAAAGAAAGAGGTGAAACATACTTCGATTTCATTCATTAGTTTCATGGCCTCAACAATGCAGATGACCTGACCTTTCTGCACTTTATCTCCGACCTATGAAAATAACCAAGTATGCAAAGGGTTAATAACTATTGATTCAGCTATAGCATAAAGTTTGGACCAAAATAAGTACAATTCAGAATCAGCGCAAGGCTCTTTGTAGAAGCATTGCTGTACAGTCTATGTAGCACCAGAAACTTCGATTTCCACGGTTCTGAAACATTTCAGAAACTCAGAAACTTATAAGAAACGTTTTGGGTCACATTTCTATACCATACTCATTTCTTAAACACCATAAAACATATCAGCACATTAACTGATCTCTTAATCAGTTCACCAAGCGCCAATATTATCATATTAAATCCCTAATTTTTCAAGATAGATTATTTTAAGCTTTCAAAATGAAAAACCTCCTTTTTCGCCTTATGTAACTTGCAAGTAATTTTTCTTGAATATATAAAAAAGTTGCAGATGCATGCTTATAATTTTAAAATTTATAAATATACCTCTGTAGTTTTCATATTTACATATTTCCCCACATTGTCGTTTCCTATATTTTTTCTATAGTATCATTTCCCAGTGTTCGCTTCCCTTTCCAGGCAGCATAAGTAAGCCAGTAACATGAACACATACCTTCACAAATGGAGGTTCACCAGGTGCTGCAGCAGAATAAAAGGTTCCAGCCATGGGGCACTTCAATGGTGGATGAGATGAACTGGTCTTTGCAGGGGAAGGTAAGGCTGGAGGAGCAGCAGCAGGAGAAGAACTAGGAGCAGGAGCTGCAGGAGCGGCCGGTTGTGGGGAGGAAGCTACGGCATGTTGGTATGCAGGAGTTTGCATATAGATAGGAGCTGCTGCTGGTTGCAAAGCCTCCTTTTTCCTTATTATGACCTCACAATCTAGCTGCTTGAGTTGGAGCTCACAAATATCTCTTGAATCCACAAGCCTGATCATGAATCTTACATCAACTCAAGCAAACAAAATGTAACTAGTTACATATGCAGGTGTGTCAAAGTCATAATTCATTTGCTTACTTGATAAGATCCGAGACTTGTGCCATGAATGAAGAAATTGCTGATTCATCAGGAATGTTGTTCACTACAGAGGTAGTTTTCTCTTCAATTGGTGCAACCTTGAAGCTAGTTTCTGGCACAGGTGCAGAATTTGAAGAGGTCTTCGCAATAACCTTGAATTTAAAACCAAAATTATTGATGAAAAACGAATGTTTAATTTTAGCATACAAAATTTTCCTAAATAAATAAATCTCACCTCATTCAACTGAGCCTGCAACTTCACAACAGAAGATTGCTTCTTATTAGTCCACTGCAAAAAGGAAACTATAAATCCTCCAACAATTAACACCTTCAACAGCACTTATTTGCTACTTGTTGAATGCTTCATGAAATAGTGATATCGCACAAATTAAAGTCCTCCATAAAGGGTCAATTCGACCCTTCAACTTGGTTCACAATATCAATTTGTCTCAATGAATTTGGAGTATCAATTCAGTCCAGAACAGAACATTTCTTATCAAATTAATCCAAAAGTAACACCTGAAACATATAATTTCATGATGATAGTGACACATAGGGCTTTGGACTGATTTCATAAAGATTCAAATTGATAACAAAGTTCATTTTGGAGCAAATTGACCCCTGAGCCAAGTTGAAGGGGAAAACTAACCTTTATCCTAAAACCCCTAAATAAAAACTGCCTGATATTCTAATTGAGCATATGAGATCAAAACTAAAAGAGAACAAAACTCGACTCGAAGTCCAAGTCAGTCAACTCAAGTCAATTCAGAAGTGAGCAATCAATCACAATGTTTTACATAACCTAAAGCTCATACAGATATCTAAACTAATCCTGTATTCAAGTTCGTTTCTTGATATCATATCCAGAACACAGATCAAACTTCTAAAAACTTGAAATATGATGTTTTAGTCCCGAATTCTCAAAGGTTATCAATGAATTACAAGTTGAATTACCTACAAGTATCAACAATTAAAAAAACAAACAAACAATAATGCCGAAATGCCAGAGCAAGAAAAAAGAAAAAGAAACCTGAAATCCATGGAGATTGGAAGCACGAGAAGGAAATGAAACAGTGTGGTTGGGATGTGGGTTTGAAGCATTGGATCCAACGCGAGCAACCAAAGCCGTCTTAGGGCAAGGAACAGAAATTGAGGCCATTCCTAATGATCTTTTTCTTGATTTGCGGCAAAACGAAATACAAAGATCCGATAGAAAAAATTAGTGAGGAATGAAAATGGAAAGGAAGAAGAGAGTTTGTATAAGAGAGGGAAGGGAAAGGGAGGGCGGAGATTTAAAGAAGAAAATGGGGACGATGAGATCAAAGCAGAGAGACACAGATAGATTTCTCAGAAGCCAAATGTAAAACAAGTGTGCTTTATTATGAACGGCTTCGATACTTACAATGAAGCACTATTCACATTATTTTTATTTATTTTTTATTTATTTGAGAATTTTCTTAACAACTGAAAGACTTTAAATTGCAAATTTTACTTTTTAAGCATAAGATATGGGTTCTTTTTAATAAATGAAAAAAGAAAATTTGTTTTATTTAGCTAAGCATGATTAAAATTTTCCAAATTAAGGGGTTCACCTACATTCAAGTCAAGCATGTTACATTTTGAGATTAAGTTTATAAAAACCAATATAAAAGAATTTAGAAAAAAAATAAAAAAAAAGGGATGGGGAAGTCTTGTTTCTGTCCAACTAGAAATTCAAGCTGTCTTAATGAATTCTTTGAGGGTCCTTTTCCCTAATGTTGTCATGATTTTGATTTAACCAAAAACAACATGAATGCTTTCCTAACACCAACTTTAGTGGTTGATTAGAAGGATCAATCTCCAAATGTTTAGTAGTGGTAAAATTGAGAGACTCCTTGTACCGGAAAGAGTTATTCAGGAAAAAGTTATTGGCTCCTTCGAACGTGTAGAAAAAGAGAGATAGAAGCACACATGAGTTTAATCTTTAGATGAAAAAAGTGTGACTGTCATTCACGTTTGCAGCGTATTTAACTCCAATGAATTTAAAGATTTTGGATTGATTCGTGAGTCGTTCTCTGATTCACGTGTCTCCAATGGAAAAAACAAATGCACCCATAAGTTTTCAATTCTAAAAAAAATATAAGATACAATATAAATCCTATATATACACAAACAAATACAATATAAATCCTATATATACACAAACGCTAACTTTTGTATAGAGTTTTATTTTATTTTGGAATAAGTATACAAACGGTAACTTTTGCAATATAAAATCCAAAATAAATGTTAAGTTATAAAAATAAATTGATAATTTTAAATGTTTTTTTATGTATTCGAAAAAAAAGGATAAGGTACAAATTTAGCATTCACAAACGAACAATGTAATTGTAAGTCTAACGTTTACTAGATGGTGCAATTCCAAGTCTGATTAACGAAAGATGAATTATTAGTGTTCTACCTCCCTAATAAGATTGGAAATTGCACATTTTCTGTTAATGAAAAAATCTAATCTTCCGTTAATGATGCTTAAAATTATGCCGTCTGATAAAAACTAGGCTTAAGATTGCACTATTTTATATATAAATGGTAAATGTATCTCCCTCAATAACCATATGACAATTTGTACATTATTCATAGGAATTAGTGTATTAAATGGGCCTTGTCCCATTGGTCAATCCATTAAGCCCGTTTGTAACCTTATGAGTTAGGGTTAAGGGTTTAACCTAGCTATAAATAGATAATTAGGGGGATAAACCTAACACGACATTCACAATACACAGAGACTGCGAATAACTACAAAATGGGGGAGTTGAAACACCTTTCCACATGATTTTGATTTGACAAAATTGTTTAAGTAAAATTAAATATATTCTAAACACACTAAGTTTAAATGCTTTGATTTATTACACTAATGTGTTTGTTCAATGTTGAGTTAAAATTGTATATAAGACATAAAGACTAAAAGGCTTAAAGCCCAATACGGAAGTCAAAGCCCAAGTCAAACAGATCAAGACCACTCGGCCCACGTGTGCAAAACGTTGTCGTTGTGTACAAAACGCAGCTCAACGGAAGAAGGATCGAGATGACCTTCGTTGAACAACTTCGGAACGAAGCTGCTGAGTTGTATCGACAAAAAGTACAAGACAGCAGCTGAGCAAGAACAACTTTCAGACAAAGTATTTCTACTTTGGGTAAAGTTCAGAAGACACAGAAAGCTATCTAGTTGACCTTACCATAAATGGAGAGACATTCTGCCGGACTGACTAAAAGCTGCTCAGCACTGACCGAAGACAGAAGATACTTGAATCTGATTGGCCAAGAGCACTGAGCAGGACTGAGTGACAACGACAGGAAGCCGTTTCCCTCCAACGGTTATTTTGAAATTCGAAATGACTGATGCCTCAGACGTCTCTATAAATAGGGCCTTTCAGTTGCTTCATTCAACTCAGAACTTTATCAAGCCATTACGCTGACCAAAATTCTACTCAAAGTTCTGTGAGAAAAAGCAAAGCAAATACTTACACCAAATTCTATATCTTTTGTGTAAAAGTCTAGATGATTATTCAATCATCTAAGGTGTCTTAGCAATTGTTGTTTAGGACAAATCTTTATCATTTCTAGAGATTAGAAAGGAGAGGCTGAGTACTCGGTTATAGTACTCAGCAAGAGATTATGAGTGAGTAGAGGTATAGAGGAAGGTACTCTTGTTATACTCAGCTTCTAAGTTGTAAAAGGTTTGATGCTCCACCATTAAAGAGCTCAGTAGAGAATTCGAAAGCTCGGAACGTGTTCCGGGGACAGGACGTAGGCTTAGAGGCCGAACCTGGATAAATCTGCTGAGTAACATCTTTCTAACCTTAAACTCCTTAATATATATATTGCTTGCTTAAACAAAACTGACCAAGTAAAGAGGTCACGCTGAGTTTTGTGTGTTGAGTATCTGAGTTCAGGAATAGACTCAAGTGCTATCTCCTGACTCAAAGAAAGAAGCTGACTTAGTCACCAGTTGACTAAGCTAGTGTCTTAATTTACTCAGCGCGCTGTGTAATCCTTTTTCAAAGAGAAAGAAGTCAGCCTTAATGTACTAAAATTTAAAATAGTTCCTATCCCCCCCCTTGGAACTAACTTGTTACGTTATAAGGGACCAACAAGTGGTATCAGAGCTTAAAAGCTCACTGTGAAAGGTTTAACTACCTTGAGCTGATCCCCACTATGGCTGAAAACAGCACTCGGTTTCTCCCAGGAAACCAGACAACTCAGATCTTACCTGAGGGGCTATCCATTACTCGGCCTCCCCTATTCTTAGGGTCTAACTACACCTTCTGGAAGAATAGGATGAAAAACTTTATTCAGGCAACAAATATGAGTGCATGGCTTTCAATAGTCCAAGGCCCATTTGTTCCTGTTGAAGTTGTGGCTGGCCAAACAGTTGTCAAAGCTGAGGCCAAATGGACAGAGGATGATCTCAAGAAGCTACAAAATCACGCTTCGGCTATAAACATGCTTCACTTTGCGCTTGATGCTGCAGAATATAACAAGATATCAGGTTGTGAGTCAGCGCAAAAGATCTGGAAGAAGCTGGAGGTCGCCTACGAAGGAACCAACAAAGTGAAGAAGTCCAAGGTGAACCAGCAGATGAGACTGTACGAGCTGTTCGAAATGAACGATGATGAAGGAATCTCTGACATGAATGCAAGGTTTACAAACATCATCAACGAGCTCAAGAGACTTGGAAAGATCTTCACTGAGGAAGAACAAGTCAAGAAGATTCTTAGGAGTCTTCCTAAAAACTGGCAAGCAAAGAAGACCGCTGTTGAGGAAGCTCAAGACTTAACCACCTATAAGTATGATGAACTCATCGGCTCACTGCTGACCCATGAGATCTCGATGGAGAATTTCGAGGTGAAGGAAAAGTCTGAAGACAAGAAGCAAAAGTCTCTTGTCATGAAAGCTGACTCCACTGATGGAAGCTCAACAGACGATGAAGAGATGGCTATGTTTACCAGAAAGATGAAAAGGCTGTTCAAAAAGAATGAAAGATATTCTAAGAAGCCTTATAAAAAGTTTGATAAGTACAAAGCTGACTCCAGCGACAGCAAGTACAAGAAGGATAGCTCAAAGCCCATTACTTGCTTTGAATGTCATCAAACTGGCCATATCAAGTCAAGTTGTCCCTCGCTGAGGAAAGAAAGAAAGAATGGCAAGAAGGCAATAGTGGCAACCTGGAGTGATAGTGATGATTCATCATCATCTGAAGCTGATGCCACTGAGTCAGCGAAGATTTGTTTCATGGCTGACGAACTTGCTGAGCCATGTGCTTCTGAGCATGCTGACCCCTCCATTGCATCTGATGATGAGGAACAGTCAACTGAGGTAATATCACTACCCTTGCTCAGAAATGAAATGGTTAATACCCTGAGTGATCTTTACACACTTGTCAAAAAGTGTAATAAAAAGGTTAGAGCACTCAGCAGGCGATGTGACGAGGTTGAGGAGGTCAAACTGAGTGACCTTCGATATCTTCTTCGGGTAAATTACATACGTGGTGTACAACCTTTACCACGTTTCACACTTTGGTGTACAACTTTTATTTTTGCACACAAAAGTGTACGAACTTACGTTGACTTCCCACTAAAGTGTATATCAGGTAAAAATGACCGGTCAACCCAGTCAAACTGCTACACAACCAATTTTTAACTCAATTTTTTAATAAAAAGTGGGACCCACCATCTCCTTCAACTTTATGTTTTCATCTTTAGTTTATCTCTCCTCCATTCTCTTTTTACAAGCATCACTTATCTCTCTAAATTCTTCCTTCTCTCTTTGAAATTTTCCATCTCTCTAACTCTCATCTCTCTCTAATTTTGTATTTCCTTCTCTAAATTCTTCCATCTCTCTCTCTAATTTTGTATTTCCCTCTCTAAATTCTTCTATCTCTCTCTAATTTTGTATTTCTCTCTCTAAATTCTTCCATCTCTCTCTAATTTTGTATTTCCCTCTCTAAATTCTTCCATCTCTCTAAATTCTCCATCTCTCTAACTCTCCTCCCCCTCCCTCTAATTCTGTATTTCTCACTAACTCAAGATCCATTTGTTGATTGGCAGGCCTTTATTTTACCTAATTCAGATTAAGGAATTATTTGGGCCACTTCCGATGTCGATCTGTACTGTAGTAATAGTTTTCGGAAGTAGTTTTCCGAGGTAGGTTTTATTTTACCCATAGAGTGATTTGCCTGCTTCTTTCTAGGCTATAGTTTACCTGTATTATGCAAATGTCCAACACTTAGGTGTTTATAAGATCATGTAGTCAAATTTTTTATCCATTTAATAAATAATAGAAAGTTTATTTCTGCTTCTCAATTTAGTGAACAAAGACCGATTAACAGTTAAGAAAAATAATGGATCTTATTTTATGATCTGTTAAACCATTCTTATAGAGTCTTAATAAAAGAAGGAATGGAAATTTGGAGTCTTATCTGATTTCATAAGAGTAATTACATGCATATATATACACATGATTGGCCAAGATTGATGACATGCCATCGCATCTTCCTGGAATTTCAGAAAGGCTGAATTACATAATTGAAGCTGTGCTGTTTTCTGGTATTGCCTGTGAGGATTGTTGCTGCTCAATGTGGAGAGAAGGGAGGAGCTGGTTGTCTCTTCGATGCTGTGTTGTTAAGTTTTACTATGCTTATTATTTTGATGATAAGTTTTATTATAGAGTTTGAATTTCATCACACGCCCTCAAAATTAACAAGTATGAATTCGAAAGGCCAGAATTAGAGAAAGAGATGAGAGAGAGAGGAGAGTTAGAGAGATAAAAGAGAGAATTTAGAGAGAGATTGAAGATTTAGAGAGAGAAGTGATGCTTATAAAAAGAAAATGGATGAGAGAGAAACTAAGGATGAAAACATGAGGTTGGGGAAGATGGTGGGTCTTACTTTTTTATTAAAAAATTAAGATAAAAATTGGTTATGTGGCACTTTGACTGGGTTGACCGGTCATTTTTACCTGCTATACACTTTAGTGGGAAGTCACCGTAAGTTCGTATACTTTTGTGTGCAAAAATAAAAGTTATACACCAAAGTGTGAAACGTGGTAAAGGTTGTACACCACGTATGTAATTTACCCTATCTTCTTCAGGACAACTCAGATTTGCATAGTAACATTGGAATTATGCAAAAGTTTATCTCTGAGGTCCAATCAGATTCTAAGAAACTGAGAAAGGACGTCACATCCATTCAGAACCAACTAAAGGTTCCAAACAAAAGAAATATCCCTCTAAATACTCAGTACCGAAGTACTGGTCAGCAGAGATGGAATCCTCAGCGGAATGTCCAGTGTGACTTCTATAGGAAGAAAGGACACACCACAAAGGTGTGCTGGCACGCTCAGCACTGGGGTGCTGACCAGTCAGTGAGAAATCCTAAACGGAAGGTCAGTTGTGACTTCTGTGGAAAGAATGGCCATATTGTCCAAGTATGCCGCCATAAAATAAAATATGATGCTTTACCTGTTGAACCTAACAAACAAGGACCCAAAAAGAATTGGGTACCTAAAAGTAACTAGCTACATTGCAGGTAAGCCTAAGATGTGCTGAGAAGTCAAAGATGTGGTATATTGACAGCGCATGCTCGAGGCATATGACTGGTGATGAAACTCAGTTCATCACATTCGAGCGTAAACGAGGAGGAAGCGTAAGTTTTGGAGACAGCAAAAAGGGTAAGATAGTAGGATCAGGAACCATTGGAGGTAATCCTACTATTGAGTCTGTCTCCCTAGTCAGCGGACTCAAATATAACTTACTCAGCGTAGCTCAGCTATGTGACAATGGGAGAAAAGTTATATTTGATGACACTGGATGTAAAATATACGAGGGTAAAACTAATGAGTTAATTTTAACTGCCCCTCGCATTGATAATGTCTTCATGCTGAACTTAGAGAAAAAGTTTTCAAAAACTGTATGCTTAGTATGAAAGGAAGAAAATTCCTGGCTATGGCACAGGAGACTTGGTCATGTAAGCATGGACCTCCTGGCCAAATTAGCAAGAAAGCAATTGGTTGAGGGACTGCCATAACTTAAATTTGAAAAAGATCAACTATGCCACGCTTGCCAAGCTGGAAAACAAACCAAACAATCTTTTCATAGTAAAAATATTGTCTCAACTAAGCGTCCGTTAGAGTTACTACACTTGGATCTCTTCGGTCCAGTCCAGCCGCTGAGTCTGGGTGGAAGAAGATTTTCCTTGGTCATTGTAGATGACTTTTCTCGGTACACTTGGATCATCTTGCTGAGTAGCAAGGATGAGACCTTTGAGACATTTTCAAATTTGGTTAGAAAACTTGAAAATGATAAAGACCTAAAGCTGGCTCACATCCGAAGTGATAATGGTGGAGAATTCAAGAACCAACAGTTTGTTGAATTCTGTGAAACCAACGGCATTGACCATAATTTTTCTGCTCCTAGAACGCCTCAACAAAATGGGGTTGTAGAAAGGAAGAACAGAATCTTGGTTGAAATAGCCAGGACAATGCTGAGTGAGCATAGGCTTCCAAAGTATTTTTGGGGAGAAGCTGTCAACACAGCGTGCTATATTCTTAATAGGGCTCTTGTTAGACCTATACTAAAGAAAACCCCTACGAACTTTGGAAAGGACGAAAGCCCAACATTGGATACTTTCGTGCCTTTGGCTGTAAATGTTTTATTTTAAACACCAAAGATAGCCTAGCTAAGTTTGACTCAAAAGCTAATGAAGCTATCTTTTTAGGCTACTCAACAAACAACAAAGCATACAGAGTTTTCAATAAACGAACTCAAGTTTTAGAAGAGTCAGTACATGCTGAGTTCGACGAAACTAACCCTGCAGGAAAATATCTGCCGCTGACCGAGGATGATCCACACTCAGTACCCGCTGATCAAGATACATCCGCTGAGTCATTCCCTTAAGGGCTGACCCAAGGTAAAAGTGAACCTCAAATTGTTTTCACTGACCAGTCTACACCTGCAGAGATTGTTGAAACACAGACAGCACAAGACATCAATCTACCAAAGGAGATAAGGATACTAAGAGGACACTCAGAGAGTGCTATTCTTGATGCCGCTGAGAATACCCTGATGACAAGAAACCAACTCAGGAGATACCTCAGCAACGTAGCCTTCGTCTCAGTTTAGGAACCAAAGAACTTCGCTGATGCTGAGGAAGATGAATTCTGGATGAGCGCAATGCAAGAGGAACTTGATCAATTCAGAAGAAACGATGTATGGGAGTTAGTGCCACGTCCAAGGAGTCAGAAGACCATTGGAACAAGATGGGTCTTCCGCAACAAGCTGGATGAACAAGGAAATGTAGTCAGGAACAAAGCAAGGCTTGTAGCTCAGGGCTACAGTCAGCAAGAAGGTATTGACTACGGTGAGACCTTTGCCCCAGTGGCAAGGCTAGAGGCTATTAGAATTTTATGCGCTTATGCAAGTTATATGAACTTTAAACTGTTTCAAATGGATGTTAAGAGTGCATTCCTTAATGGAGTTATAAATGAGGAAGTTTATGTTAATCAACCTCCAGGGTTTGAGGATCCTAAATTCCCAAACCACGTTTATAAACTCAAAAAGGCTCTGTATGGCCTCAAGCAAGCACCACGTGCTTGGTATGAGAGGCTGACCAGTTTCCTGCTGACTAGAAACTATGTCAGAGGCAAAGCTGATACAACCTTATTCATTAAGAGAAAGGGTAAAGATACCCTGCTGGCTCAGATATATGTTGATGATATTATTTTCGGTGCTACTAATGAGTCAATGTGCAAGGAATTTAGCAAGCAAATGCAGACTGAGTTTGAAATGTCAATGATAGGAGAACTCAACTTCTTCCTTGGACTTCAAATCAAACAAGCGAAAAATGGCATCTTCATCAGTCAAGCTAAATATGCCAAGGAGATACTGAAGAAATATGATCTTGAAAATTGCAAGCCAATATCTACTCATATGGGCACTGACACTGTCCTTTGTGCTGACGAGAATGGTAAGTCGGTAGATAGCAAATTGTATCGAGGTATGATAGGCTCTCTACTTTACTTAATAGCAAGTAGACCGGACATTCAGTTCTCAGTATGCTACTGTGCTAGATATCAATCTAACCCTAAGGAATCTCATTACATAGCTGTAAAAAGAATCCTTAGATATTTGCAAAGCTCAGTGAATGCAGGTTTATGGTATCCCAACACTCATGATTTTACACTCGTTGGATACACTGACGCTGACTATGGACGAGACAAGCTTGAACGAAAAAGCACCTCTGGAGGATGTCACTTCTTAGGAAGATGTCTTGTATCCTGGTTTAGCAAGAAGCAGGCGTCAGTAGCCTTATCTACCACTGAAGCTGAGTACATTGCTGCTGGACACTGTGTTGCTCAAGTCCTATGGATTAAGCAACAGCTTGAAGACTATGGTGTTCAAACAAAGACAATTGAGGTCAAATGTGACAACAAAAGTGCAATTGATCTATCAAAGAACCCAATTCAGCACAGCAGGATGAAGCATGTCAGCATCAGACATCACTTCATTAGAGACCATGTACTTAAGGGTGAGATAAAGCTGACCTATGTCCCAACGGATGAGCAGCTTGCGGATATCTTCATAAAGCCACTGGCTCGTGAGCAGTTCAGCATACTGAGAGAAGCCATTGGTATGTTTAATCCTCTTCAGTAAATTCCAGCTCTTAATATATATTCATGCTGAGTGAATTACCATGCTGAATGACTTATGCTATTTCTTGCTAAGTGGATAGATGTATGCTGAGTGTTTAATGCTAAATGAATGAATATCACATACTGAGCAAATATGCGCACTGAGTAGTTATCTCAAACTGAGCAACCAACTACTTAAACCATCTGTTTGTATAAAACTGACTACTCAGAATATAGAACGTTTAGAATTCTAAACGCTGAGTACAAGATCCGTTGCATTTAATGCTAAAGCACGCGAATAGCCACCTAGGATGATGTATGCATCGAATGTGTCATAAAAGCCAGGATCCTTATCGGTTGACAATCCCAAGGCAAAACTGACACATGGATTCGATAAGATCCACCTTTCACAGCTATAAATAATGGGCAAATCCCCATTTTTATCTCTTTACACTTACCGAATTCTCTGGCATAAGCACTTTCTCTCTAAAAACTCTCAAAACCTCCAAACCCCTCTCTGAAACTATGACTAAGATTTCCGTAAACATCTCCGGTGCCGGTCACCCTAAGACCAGTTCCGATGAACCTTCCAGGCATTCTACTCCGCCTGAAACGACTAAGGCCACTACACCGAGCAAAGGCAAAGCTGGCCAAGCCACCTCCTCTAAAGGAAAGCCGACCAAAGTCAGAACCTATACTAAGGTCTTCGAAGACGTTAGAGAGTGCAAGATAGACTTCTCAAGATGGTTCTCTGAGGCTTTCCTAGAAACCGAGCAACTATTCTGTGAATGGATATCGAAGAATGGCTGGACGGAGCTGTTCTCAATCAGAGATCCAACTTATCCTGACTTAGTAAGGGAATTCTACCATAATCTGTGGGTTGCTGACGATAACCAGGACTACCTAGTAACTGTGGTAAAAGAGAAAACAATTTTTGTCAACCCTACCTACCTACTTGCTGAAACTGAAGAATGAAGGAACAAAACTGAGGAGGACTGGTGATCATAAAGGAACTGGGTACTCTGCAACCTTTTGCAAGCCCGCTGGCCATTCTAGAGAAATCTCCAGTTCCTCAATGGGCCAGCACCAAAAGATGGCACACTACCTGCTGACCAATTATATCTTCCCAAAGATAAATTGCACCAGCTCAGCAACAAACTTCGAGCAATGCTTCATATGGCATATGCTGACCTACAAGCCCATCAACATGCCAGTATTCTTAATTGCCGGCTTCCAAAGGAGCACTGGAACTCTAAGGCTGGGCTCACTCATAACCAGAATCCTCATAGACCATCAGATTGACCTATTCGAGGAAACTAAGGCCCAAGGCTCTGAGATAACAGCTGCTGCGCTACGTGCCTTGAAGTTTGACCAACCGGTTAAGAAAGCCAAAGGTGGTGATCAGCCTGCTGAGGAGACTGTCCCAAAGAAGGGCAAAAGAACAAAGGCTCCAGCTGCCTGCAAAAAGGAAAGCTGTTGGGACTCCTTCAAAAGATGCTGAGTCTCCGGCCAAGAAGCTAAAGTCAGCTGCTCAAAAAGGTCAAGAGAAAACTAAGTCAGCTCAGAAGAGAAGCAGGCAAGATGAGCCTGATACAGAAGAAAGAATGGATGCTGATGAGCAACCTCTGAAGAAGAAGAAGTCTTCAGAGCTGACCCCTATTGATGCTATCCCCACTGACTTCATTAATCCTAGTGACTCTCACTTCACACAATGTCAGGGAACTGAAGCTGAGCATCAAGAAGACGATGTACAACTGGATGATCAGTTCATCACACAGGTTGAAGAAGAGCTAGAAGAAGACGAAGGGAATGATCAACAGGAGGAAGAAGAAAGTGATCAGGATAACACTGAGGAGGCAACCAGTGGAGAGGAAGCTGCTGACCCAACTAATACTGAGTTGGCTGCAGAAGAAGAACAAGAATAAACTGACCAGCTTAATGCTGATCAAGAAGAGACTTCTCCTCCTCACTCAGTAGAGTCTATCCCAGCTGCCACTACACCTCCTCGAAGAAGAAGACTAGTAAAGGCAAGTCAGACAACTGTCATTGACCTTCCTGTTCCGAAGCCGACCAAAGATCCTTCTACACTTAAGCTAAAGTTTTTCAGCAAACAAACTTCTGCGTCTCTACCAGCTTCTCTTGAAAAGCAAGCCTCTGTTTCTTCACTACAGGAACAAGCCGACTTGAATGCTTCTACCAACCCTACAAGCCAAACCGAGCAAGTTCTCGATAATGTTGCTGCTCCAAGCAATGTGCTGACTAAGGAAATTCCTGCCACTCTCAGCACTAAACCCAGTCAGCCTACTTCTGCACCAACCATCATTCCTGCCGATCAATCATCTCTCTAAGAGAACCAAGTGCAGATTGCAAACCCCCTTCCAGTCACTGACCATGTCGTCACTGAGAAAAATTCGACTCCTCCATCAACTGGTCACACTGAGGAAACTAGGCAACCTGATGAAGGATCACTCAGCTATCTGCATGCCACCGAGTCTGGTAGACAACTCATCAACTCAGTGCAGTCATTAATCCAAAATCTTCATCAAAATGCTGAACCTACTGCTGGGTCTACCAACAATGCGTCAACTCAGCTGTCCCAAGTCACTCAGCTTTTAAATGAAGTTAAAGGACTGAAGGATCTGCTAAGTGATATGATCTCAATTCAATCACAACAGCCCAAGCAGGACTCAATAACGAAGCTGGCTGAGCTCCAACTGACAACGGTTCAACATCTTAACACTCTTCAAGGACAATTCCAGACCTTGTCAGCTGCGAACACTCAATATGCAACTTCTGATGAAGTTAAGATGCTCTTTGCCCAGCTCCACACTGAGCAAACCAAGACCAACCATCAGCTGGCTTCCTACTCTTAATGCTCGGTGGAGGAAATTAGTGAAGCAGCTCGTTTGCTGAACTTGAATAAGCAAGAGATGGACACTGACCAAATGAAGCAGAATAAGATACTGGTCACTACCCAAAAAACTTTCACCCATGTGCGTTATTACAATATCCAGCGTCAATATTATGACTCAGCCCTGCTAAAGACATTTCATCAAGTTTTTGCTGCACTGTCAGATATAATTACTTGGGTGGGTAAGTCTCAAGCCTACATACTGAGCATGCTCAGCGTAGCTGAACTCGGTATACCTAAAGAGGTCTTGGATGAAGGCGTTGTTATCTTCGACGGCATCAATGAAAGTGCCGACAAGCTTAAGGAGCTGTTCGCCGTACTGACCAACGCGGCCTTAACCAACTCCTTCAGAATTCCTCCTCCTCCCGATGCTGACAAAACGGGGGAGAAAGAACAAGCTAGACTCAGCAGGAGGCTGCTAGAAGTAGTCAGTCTAAGCAAAAAAAGAAGAAATAGAAATAGGCTAACACAGTCTTGTTCTTTACTTTGTAGTTTCTATGTTTCTTTTTTCTTATCTTTTTGCTGTATATGCTGACTACTTTATTTCAATACTTGCATCTTTTATCCAAACTTGAAGTTATTTCATATGATGCTGAGTATTATGCTACTAGGTATCTTCAAATACATCAACTGTGTTTACTGCTTATAATACTTGTTGATTGTATGCTATGATGATAAAATGTTTGACATTATCTTGAATGTCTATTAAACACTGTCTCATAAGATCCATTGAACAATAAAATACTCAGCGCTCTCTAAATGTTAAATCTTCCGCTCAACACTGAGTAAAATAGAATATGTTCCATGAGCTGACCTATATCTGAAAACTGACCTTAGACTTACTCGATTAAACCTTAAAATGGTTAGAGTAAAACTAAGTCAGTAGCTCTACCCTGACGGGGGAGTCTGCTAAGTAATATTAGGTCAACTATCATGGGGGAGCTCAACACTGAGTTCTTTGCTGAATAGTTTTGCCAACATCAAAATGGGGGAGTTTGTTGAAACACCTTTCCACATGATTTTGATTTGACAAAATTGTTTAAGTAAAATTAAATATATTCTAAACACACTAAGTTTAAATGCTTTGATTTATTACACTAATGTGTTTGTTCAATGTTGAGTTAAAATTGTTTATAAGACATAAAGACTAAAAGGCTTAAAGCCCAATACGGAAGTCAAAGCCCAAGTCAAACAGATCAAGACCACTCGGCCCGCGTGTGCAAAACGCTGTCGTAGTGTACAAAACGCAGCTCAGCGGAAGAAGGATCGAGATGACCTTCGTTGAACAACTTTGGAACGAAGCTGCTGAGTTGTATCGAAAAGAGTACAAGACAGCAACTGAGCAAGAACAAATTCCAGACAAAGTATTTCTACTTTGGGTAAAGTTCAGAAGACACAGAAATCTGTCTAGTTGACCTTACCATAAATGGAGAGACATTCTGCCGGACTGACTAAAAGCTGCTCAGCACTGACCGAAGACATAAGATACTTGAATCTGATTGGCCAAGAGCACTGAGCAGGACTGAGTGACAACGACAGGAAGCCGTTTCCCTCCAACGGTTATTTCGAAATTCGAAATGACTGATGCCTTAGACGTCTCTATAAATAGGGCCTTTCAGTTGCTTCATTCAACTCAGAACTTTATCAAGCCATTACGCTGACCAAAATTCTACTCAAAGTTCTGTGAGAAAAAGCAAAGCAAATACTTACACCAAATTCTATATCTTTTGTGTAAAAGTCTAGAGTGATTATTCAATCATCTAAGGTGTCTTAGCAATTGTTGTTTAGGACAAATCTTTATCATTTCTAGAGATTAGAAAGGAGAGGCTGAGTACTCGGTTATAGTACTCAGCAAGAGATTAGGAGTGAGTAGAGGTATAGAGGAAGGTACTCTTGTTATACTCAGCTTCTAAGTTGTAAAAGGTTTGATGCTCTACCGTTAAAGAGCTCAGTAGAGAATTTGAAAGCTCGGAACGTGTTCCGGGGACAGGACGTAGGCTTAGAGGCCGAACCTAGATAAATCTGCTGAGTAACATCTTTCTAACCTTAAACTCCTTAATATATATATATATTGCTTGCTTAAACAAAACTGACCAAGTAAAGAGGTCACGCTGAGTTGTGTGTGTTGAGTATCTGAGTTCAGGAATAGACTCAAGTGCTATCTCCTGACTCAAAGAAAAAAGCTGACTTAGTCACCAGTTGACTAAGCTAGTGTCTTAATTTACTCAGCGCGTTGTGTAATCCTTTTTCAAAGAGAAAGAAGTCAGCCTTAACGTACTAAAATTTAAAATAGTTCCTATCCCCCCCTTGGAACTAACTTGTTACGTTATAAGGGACCAACACAAAAGACAATTCCACTCCTCTCTCCCTACTTAGTCATCGCCCCCTCCATCTCTGTGTGTGTTCTTAGTTCGTGAATCCATGGTGATTGCTCATTTGGTGTAGTCTTCATCTAGATCTGTGATAAGAAGCCACAATTCGTTTCTCGGCTACAAATCAATGGATCTACACTACAAGAGATAAGCCTATATATGTTGAATATTGATTGATAGATCAGGGTTTATTACCCATCCCTTAGAGGTTAAAATAAAAACCAATATTGGTAGCAAAGCCATTCGCTCCATGTTCCGTCTGTTAGGAACCATTTTGCATGATTAATGATTAGTTTGATTAGTTTGAATGAATATTTGTATGTACTCTTGTTACGATGAAACTTATTTATTACTACTGTCACCTTTAATATCATCACATGACATACTAATAATTAAAACCGTCAAATTGACGTGTGGGAAATTGGCATATTGAATTTGCGATGACAGTTCGTATAATAATTTCTGCCGTTATAGCTTGTTTTAGATGGCATAGGTCTTAATCAATCATGTCAAATGATTTATTTTCAGATGAAAGATTCATTTATTTTAATGTCTTTTTATTATTGTTTAGATGATATTTTTTAAAATTAAAATGTCACTTTTTGCCTTTTTCTTCGTATGAAGTTATGGTTTTTACCTAAAAAATGAAACATACTCAAATATGAACATGAAATTCTGTATATCAATGGTTTTTATTTTATTGGAGACCAATGCTCATAATTTATTTACATTTGTACACATACATTTCTGAATTAAAACTAAAAAAATAACCAATACATATCCAAATTCTGAAACAAATCGATCTTGATTTATCTTCATATCTTGGAGTCATTATTAGGCCTATAATCCCAAAGTCTTGATATCCACAAAACCTAAAGTAGATCGTCAATACACCAACATCATTACACAAACCCTAAACGCACTAAAGACCTTTCCCCTTTCACGACCTTTCACTTAGCCACCACTATCATATCACTATAAATAATAAGCATCACAATCGTTCAGTGTCCATACATTCAATCCAAAAAACTTACATTATACATGTTGGAGTTTAGTGTCCTAAAGACAATTGTTTTAGGATATTAATATTAATGAATAAATTGTTTATTTGATCATTTGTTTAATCAGATATATAACATTAAAATGTAACTATATATAAAGGCACAAATCTTTCTTAAAGAAAGTAATCCTAAGTTTATTTAAGTAGTTATAAAGTGTTCATACAAGCATGAAGTGAGACTATACTTTATAATAGACCAATAGACTTAAAGTAAACCCAAGTCAAGTAATATGTTATAGGGGTTGGCATATTACTGTTGAGACTTGCATGTAACAGTGTTTTCTATCGAGACAGGAAGCTGATCTCACAAGCTTTAGATATTTAGATATCTAGACAGTTACATGGATCTGGTGAAGGAGTTCATTAGGATTGGGACCCGACTTGAGATAACAGTATGGATTGATTTATCTAATTAGTGATTCTGGATTATGGAGTCTGATACTTTGATTCTGTGCGAGCACGATCCAACAGGTGAGAGCCTGGAGTGTGTGAGAGCAGGGTTGGGTATCACACAAAGTAATTGCAGAATAATTAATGTCAGATTGAGCATTCATCACTCCCGATAAGTGGGAGATATATCCAAATGGCCGCTTATGGTGAATTAACTGAAATCCTTGTAAGGTGATAGAGTTAAGAGTAGAAATGAACATTTCACTTAACTTATCTTTCAGAGTGAATTCAACTTGTACAAGTAAAACCAGACTCTTCGTTATATGTAACCTTGACACGTTCCATGGTTATAAGGAATTGACCAACAAGATATAGTTGATGAAGGATCGTATTATGCTGTACCTAATGTAGAAAGGTTAACGTCAGTTATCAACCTGACTTCTTAATTGCTCTGGGGGGAATATCATAGGTTCTGCTAGTAACAGCTCGCGACGGTATTCCGTTATATATATGTTGAAATAATCGTGATGAATTAATTTCAAAGGATATATACGGCTAGTGGCAATAAAGAACATAATGGGTCGCATATGGGACTTGGAACCAGAGGACGAAAAATGTAATTAGTGAGACACTATATATGGGCCGAAATTTGTAGATTAATTAGGGATAAATTAATTTGATTAATAATTATAATTTGATTATGGTTGTGAATTAAATTAAAGGATTATCTGATAATATCAATTATAGATTTTAATGAGATTGAAACTCTAATTAATTATCCCTAACAATAATTAAATTATTAATTTGATTAATAATATTATCTAGATATAATTAGTTATTATTTAGATAATAATAAAGTGTTTATTTAATTATCTAATTAGTAATCCTATTCCGAGTGAGATTCTAATTATTTAATTACCTAACACAACTGGGATTAGGGTTTTGAGAAGTCTATAAATAGACACCCTAACCCCAGAAATTCGACCAACACAATAAGAAAGGAGGAGGAATCGTTCCGTCTTCGTCTCGGCTAATTCACATTATTTCTTACTCTCTCTTTGATCTCATATCGATTTCCATTAGAGGCAGTCATTGCGATTGCTATATATTAAGGTTGATTACTGATTAGTTTTGTTTTTCTGTGTTGAACAAAAACGTTCGTTGCTGACAGATTGAATATAGAAGTTGTGGGCACTTTGTTTGCAACTGTAGATAGTTCTTCATAAAAGGTATTTCACTCTTTATATGAAATAACAATTAACAGATCTTGGAAAAGGGAAATAGATAAAATTTTATTATTCCGCTACGCCTAGGCTTGTCTATTTTCCTTCATTGGTATCAGAGCCTATGTTAATCTGTTATTTCATATATGTAAATAAAAGGGTTTTTCAATCAGATTGAATAGATTTATTGTTAGTTTAATTAATTAATTGGTTAGTTTAATTAATCTAAAGATAAATAAGTTTTGATTACTTGATAATTAAAATTGATTATGCATAGTCCCTGATTATTTCGGTTGATAATCGTTTAAACAAAAGATTAAAGGTTTTATAGTTAGATAATTAAAACGTTTTGTTTTATTAAATCTAAAAGATAAAACTGATTAAATATATATTCTAAAAATTGTTTTGAAACTGTTTTAAAACTGTTTTAAAACAATTATATGTATTAAAAAAAATAAAACGAGTAGTGTTTCGGTGTAGCCCCGACCCGCTACTGCGTCTGGTTGCTGCCATGCGGCAGCAACCAGCTGTAGCGTGACACTGCTGCTGCTGAGGCAGCGGCGCCGCCCGGCTTGCTGCTGCCCTACGGCAGCAGCTGTTACGATAGGGACGGGCCGATTAAATCAGCCCGGCCCGATCAATGGTACCATTTTAAAAGGATATTTTAAACATGCCCGTTTTAAATATATATATATATATATATATATATATATATATATATATATATATGTGTGTGTGTGTGTTTCAGAATATAATAACTTTGTTTTGATTATCAAAATCAATTTATTTAAAAGTTTGTTTTACCTAAATATTTGATATAAGTAATTCAAAGCGTTAAATGAGTTATATGAATTAATTAGGATATGCATGATACTGATTTTGTACATGTTATATTAATCTAATATGTACTTGCTACAATTTGATTAGATTAAATATAAAGGATACAAAATTGAGAAGATTAAAATTGGATGTAAATTAATTTAAGTTGTTAATTTGATTAACTCAAATATTACATAAATAGTTTTTGTAATTAACCAATTAAATTTAATTTAATTGAGTCTTTGCATGTTTGGCGTTATGGACATATTAGACCCTCTATAATAGTTATTCAGTCTTTTGGTATTTTAAAATAGGACCTGCGAGTCCTGCCTTCTCTTACTCTCTATTTGTATTTCTCTTCTCATCCAAATCCCTTCAAATAAATTGAAGTTTCTTAGAAATTGAATATTGTTGTAATTCAAGGCGCCAAGGAGAAGACGGATGACCCAAAGAGAAATATGTAATAGTTAGTATTTCCCTAGGGTGACCCTTTATTCCGTTTCTGGCTCAACAGAATAAATTTAGAAATATGTCCATAATTTTCAATGTTGAATGTATGAGTGTCTGATGTATGCTGAAGCAAATCAAGACTAGATTGGATTATAAGACTTAAAATAAAATCCCTCATTTGATAAAAGTTTCAATAAGCAAGTTATAAAATAGTTGCCTCCCTAATATTATAATTCAGCCGACAATACTGGGGGCCTTTGGGTTGTTGAGTCACTCAAGCTCGGGATCTTATGGTAACACCTGAATTATCGAAAATCTTTTTCACGAATATAAGGTTACGACTTAAACTATCCGAGAATAATTGGATGAGTCACTCATGTTGTTCAAAGCTAGTAAGCAATATGATTAGGATTAATAATCAAAGATATATTAGTTATTAATGTGGTTAGTAACCCAATAACCTAGGAGTCATATTGAGATATGATTGATTACACGAATCTACCTATCGAATGGGGCTAGCTTGTTCAGTCACTCAAGGTGAAACTTCGCTAGATAGGGTCCTAGCCCATTAAAGAATTTGAGTAATTCTTCGGATTAATATTGAGGGTTATTAATTTGGTAAAATAGTGGGAGCAATTTAAAAACATAAAAGTCCAACGTATTTAGATTGTAAATGAATTAAACAAATGAATAACATCCGTCACTTTTTCTCACTCTCAGGTTATAAACAAACCGTACTCTAAAACAATCATGTCGAAAACCGATCTAAGAAATATCCTTACCGATAACTAATTGAATGGTTCAAACTTCGCCGACTGGTTTCGTAACCTCAAAATTGTTTTGAAGTTCGAAAAGATTAGGTATGTATTGTATACGTCGATACCCGCTGTTCCGGCCGATGATGCACCCATTGAAGAGATTGATGCCTATCAGAAGCATCGATCCGATGATGAACACGTGGGGTGCATCATACTTGCATTAATGACACCAGATCTGCAAAGGCAACATGAGGAGATGGATGCCTATTCTATTGTCATGCACTTGAAAGAGCTGTTCGGGAAACAGACTCGTTGTGAACGTTTTGAAATATCAAAACTGTTGTTTCGCTGCAGGATGCAAGAGGGCACATCTGTTATGACACATTGCGTCAAGATGATTGGCTATATCACCAAACTTTCTAGTATTGGCTTTGCGATGGATTATGAACTAAGTGTTGACTTACTTCTTACGTCCCTCCCAGAAAGTTATTCCCAGTTCACCATGAACTACCAGATGAATGACTTACATACCTCTCTTGAAGAGCTCGCCAATATGCTCAAGATTGTTGAACCCATGTTAAGCCCAAAATATACCTAAATTATCATACATAAATACATTAAATTTACATTGAAATCATGCTAATTATATTCATTTGGAATACTTTTACGTCTTTATTTACTTCTTTGATGCAAGGTACTTAAATATTTGGTAAAATCCAAATAGGAGCAAAAACGGAGCTAGAATGGAGGAAAAACCTTAAAAACGTACCGAGAATGCATATCAGTCAGAAGAACGCTCGAGGAGGACGAAAAGCAGTTGAAAGACAGGGAATAATCTCTCTGTCGCGACTGAGATTTTGAGAATCTCAGTCGCGACTCACGGAGGCCGGCTCGGGGGAAAAACGAAGTTTCAAGCTCGCCCCTATACCCCCTATCGCGACTGAGATTTTCAGAATCTCAGTCGCGACAGTGAACCTCCCTGCACACTAAACACATGTTTAAAATGGAAAAACGTGTCTGTTCGTTCGGATAAAAGCGACCCTTCACCAGCAGACATGACCCGACATTTACAACCCTTCAACAACTATAAATAAGTGATCCATTTCAGAAATCAAGGTTGGTTAGGTTGGAAAAGTTAGAGAAATTAGAGAAGAAAGTTGTTATGTTGAGTTTCTGATTCAGAAAAGAATCAGAAAGTTAGATTTCATTTCTGTAAACAATCGTGTTGTACACGAATTGTATTTAGATTAGTTATAAACACAGTATTAGTTTAGTTTTCATTCTGATAGTGGACGAGACCAGTCTCTATTCCGAAGATCCAGCGAGAAGAATTGACGGCTGAAGCGCATGAGGTTTGACGAACCTACAGAGTTTGAGAGAAAGATTGACGACCCGGATCTCAAAGTTTTCGTTGCAATGCTATCCAAGTTTCTACTTCTCTGTTAACTTATGAAAATTCACATTTCATTAATGATATACTTATTTATTCAATACATTCTTACTGCTGTTATTTTGATATTGTTCTGACAAAATGATTTTCAAAATGATAAATTGGTGTTTTTATTAAAACGTTCTATTCCATCTTATTCATATAAGAACTTTGTTGAACACTTAACAAATTTAGTTTTTATGGATGACATGATCGCTGATCGCGGCTTATCAGAAATAAAACACTAGTTTGATTAAGGTAGGAATCATCTCAACATCAGGGGGATTTCTATGGTTCGAAGCCATTTAATTGAGTATATCGCTATATTTTTACATGTCCATAATCTCACAAAGTTAAAGTTGCTTTCTTTGCTTTATGAAAATAAGTTCTATTTTATTCCGATTACGGAAGTATCTGCTTTATAATCAAAATTCCAAAACGGAATTGTTCTCTAAATTCAATATAATCCTTCTATCTAATCCTAATTTACCAAAACCAATTCCATCAATTAAAACGTATTTCTTTTATTAAACCTAAACACGTGATTAAACCGAATTAAATAAAGTTTTAGTTAAAAAGTGTTCCCTGTGGGTTCGATATCTTTTATTACTACAAGCGTATACCGTGCACTTGAGGAAATCGCTCAACAAGTTTTTGGCGCCGTTGCCGGGGAACGCCAAAATTTTTGACAAAATTTTAAATTTTTCGTGTTTTATTTCGAATCCAGGTTTAAACATACTTATTTTAACTTTTATAATTTAATAATTTTTCATTTACTAATTTATTTATTTTTCAAATTCTGCTTTGTAGGTAGTTTCGGTTCGTGCAAGATTTCAGGTTCATGCACAGTTCTCGAAGTTCAGGCATTGTACCAGACCCTATAGACCCAGAAATTGAGAAAACCATTAGGAAGAACAAGAAAAATAAGAAAAACAAAAATAAGACCCCAGTAAAAACACATACCGAGCCAGAAAAAATGGCAGACCCACCAACACTTATGGATTACGCTAGGCCAGGTGTGGCCGGTGTAACCAATAGTATCGTTAGACCCAGAATCACCGCAAATCAATTTGAAATTAAGCCAGCTTTGCTTAATATGTTGCAAAATAATGTAACATTTTACGGGTTACCTAACGAAAATCCTAACACCCACTTAACAAATTTCCTAGAAATTTGTGACACTTTTAAAATTCCAGATGTGACTGCAGAAGCAATCAAACTTCGCCTCTTTCCTTTCACTTTGAAGGATAGAGCCAAAGAATGGTTAACTTCTATGCCAGCCGCAACTTTTGCCACTTGGGAACAATTAGCCCAAGCGTTTTTATCTAAATATTTTCCTTTAGCAAAAACCACAAGAGTCATAAAGGAGTTGACATCTTTTTCTCAAAACGATAATGAGACTCTTTATGAAACTTGGGAACGTTTTAAAGAACTTCAACGTTTATGCCCACACCACCAATTACCCGCTGAACTTTTAATGCAAACATTTTACAATGGACTAAATCCTACAACTAGGGGTTCATTAGATGCTATGTCGGGAGGGCTATTTATGAAGAAAACATCAGCCCAAGCGAGAGAACTTTTGGAGGAAATGGCAATCAACAGCAGTATGTGGCCTGCGGAACGTGGACATATGCCGGTGGCAAAACCATCATCCTCAACCACATCATCAGTTAAAGGTATAGTTGAACTTGATCCAGTCGCGATGCTACAAGCCCAATTTTCTGCTTTATCGCACAAAATTGACAAATTTATGGCACCACGCGATACCAATGGTAATCCAATCCAAACGGATGTGGATTACGAAAATATGAGTGAGATCGAACAGGTAAATTTTGTCCAAAGGCAAAATCAAACTAATAATCCTTATTCTAATACTTATAATTCTGGATGGAGGAATCATCCTAACTTTAAATGGAAAGATAACAATAACAATAATGCAAGTGCTAACCAAAATCGTACCACTAATTATCAAAATCAGTCAGGAGATACGATTAGCACTTTATCTTCTAAAATCGACAAGTTTATAGATGCTATAAGTGGAAAAATAAGTAATCACGACGATGGTTTTAAACGGATCGAAAATAAATTCGATCAGCTTATTAAAAACCACTCATCTAGCATCCATAATTTGGAGGTTCAAATTGGTCAACTTGCTAAATCAATTCCATCCCGAAAGGAGGGAAGTCTTCCCAGCCATACGGAAGAAAATCCGAAAGAGCAGGTGAAGGCTATCACTCTTCATTCAGGGAAAAATTATCAAGGGCCTGAAATGCCCAAAGATGCAACATTACCAGGAACTGATTTATCAAAATCCAAAGAAGATATCTTAAACATAAATAGTTCACCATTTGACACAAGTACCAAAACTTTTGTACCCAAACCACCTTTTCCGCACAAAGTTCGAAATAAGGACTATGATAAACAACTTTTAACGTTTTTGGATAAACTTAAAAATTTGCACATCAATTTGACATTCATGGATGCAATCACACAAATTCCTAACTATGGTAAGTTTTTAAAAGATTTGATTTCGAAGAAAATCAGTTGGGAAGGAATTTCATCCATTTCGTTAACTGAAGACTGTAGTTCAATAGTATCAAGTAATTTGCCCACTAAACTCAAAGATCCCGGATGTTTTACTATTCCGTGTAAGTTGGGAGATATTGAATTCCCAAGTTGTCTTTGTGATTTAGGAGCAAGTATAAACTTAATGCCATTGTCTATTTTTAACAAGTTAGGTTTAGAAGAAGATATCAAACGTACCAATATGGTTTTGCAATTAGCGGATCAAACCACTAAGAGGCCATATGGTATAATTGAAGATGTTTTAGTCAAAGTCGATAAATTTATTTTTCCTACCGATTTTGTTATCTTAGACTTTGCATATGATGTGAATTGCCCTTTAATTTTTGGTAGACCGTTTATGAACACGGGACGCGCTCTAGTTGATGTGTCGGAAGGGAAGGTAGTTTTAAGGATGGGAGAAGATAAGGTCGAGTTTAATATGAACAAAGCGATGAAATACCCTATGGAGGAATTCGCTTGTATGAAACTTGATTTAGTCGAGGAATGTGTCAATGATGTAATTCATAGTGAAGAAATAATTGAACCTATAATAGATGAGGAATTAGATGATAAGGACCCAGAGCCTTTGATTATAGAAGATGGACCAGTTCCGCCTTCAATTGTAACACCCCCTAAATTAGAACTTAAAGAGTTACCCAGTCATTTGAGGTACGCTTTCTTAGGCGAAGGCGATTCTCTACCTATAATTATTTCTAACAAATTAACAAGCGATCAAGAAGAAAAATTGAAAGAAGTTGTTAGAAATAGGATAGGAAGTATGGGATGACAAATTTCAGACCTAAAAGGAATTAATCCTAGTATAGTAATGCACAGAATTCACTTAGAAGAGGATAAGCCACCTAAAGCAGATAGGCAAAGACGCTTAAATCCGAACATGAAAGAAGTAGTAAAAAATGAGATTACTAAACTTTTAGACAATGGAATCATTTATCCGATCTCGGATAGTGAATGGGTTAGTCCAATCCATTGTGTACCTAAAAAGGGAGGCATAACTGTTGTAAGAAATGATGAAGGTGAACTGATACCTACACGAACCACCACCGGTTGGAGGGTTTGTATAGACTATAGGAATCTAAATAAAGCTACTAGGAAAGATCATTTTCCTCTACCTTTCATTGATCAAATGATCGAAAGGATAACCGGTCATGCATTTTACTGTTTCCTAGACGGTTACTCCGGATTCTTTCAAATTTACATTTACCCGGATGACCAAGATAAAACAACCTTCACATGTCCTTACGGAACATTTGCATATAGGAGAATGCCTTTTGGTCTATGTAATGCACCAGCAACATTTCAACGTTGTATGACAGCAATATTTAATGACTTCATTGAAGACATAATGGAAGTTTTCATGGATGATTTTTCAGTTTATGGAGATTCTTTCGATGCGTGTTTACAGAACTTAGATAAAGTATTGTCTAGATGTGAGGAAACGAATTTAGTATTAAATTGGGAAAAATGTCATTTCATGGTAGACGAAGGAATTGTTTTAGGTCATAAGATTTCTGAAAAAGGTTTAGAAGTGGACAGAGCAAAGACTTCAGTTATAGAAAAATTACCCCCACCAACCACTGTTAAGGGAGTAAGATCATTTTTAGGTCATGCAGGTTTTTATAGACGGTTTATAAAGAACTTTTCTGTAATCTCCAAACCACTTACTAATTTGCTTATGAAGGATTCAACTTTTGATTTTAATAAGGATTGTTTACAAGCTTTCAATACTTTGAAAACGGCTTTAGTCAGTACACCTATAATATCGAAACCCGATTGGAATCTACCTTTCGAAATTATGTGTGATGCGAGTGACTTAGCTGTAGGATGTGTATTAGGTCAAAGGAAGGATAAGAAACTTCATGTTATATATTATGCGAGTCACACTTTGTCCGGTGCACAGCTAAATTACACCACAACTGAAAAAGAAATGTTAGCAGTAGTTTTTGCATGTGATAAATTCCGATCTTATTTGTTAGGATCTAAAGTCATCATTTATACTGATCATGCAGCTTTAAGATATTTATTTGCTAGGAAAGATGTGAAACCACGTCTTATTAGATGGGTTTTACTATTGCAAGAATTTGACATTGAGATTAAAGACAAAAAGGAAGTTGAAAACCTGGTCGCTGATCATCTATCAAGACTTGAGGATGAAAACGGTCCCAGCGGTGAAACATCAGGCATTCGAGATGATTTCCCCGATGAACATCTCATGCAAGTACAAAATGTCATAGCTCCATGGTGTGCGGATATAGCCAATTACTTAGCCGCACATGTTGTGCCAGATGGATTGACTTCTCAGCAAAAGAAGAAATTCTTTTCAGAAGTTAAGAAATATTTTTGGGAAGATCCATTCTTGTTCAAAACATGCGGCGATGGAATACTTAGGAGATGTGTTAGTGAGTTTGAACATGACTCTATAATGTTAGAATGTCATGCTAGCGCTTACGGAGGTCATAATAGCGTAAGCAAAACAGCAGCTAGAATACTTGAATGCGGATTCTTTTGGCCTACTCTGTTTAAAGATGTCCGTTCATTTATTATCCGTTGTGATAAATGTCAAAGAACAGGGAATATAGGAAGGAAAGATGAGATGCCTCTTACGAACATATTGGAAGTTGAAATCTTCGACGTATGGGGAATTGATTTCATGGGTCCTTTTCCTCCTTCTTTTGGCAAAAATTACATATTAGTAGTCGTAGATTATGTTTCAAAGTGGGTTGAAGCAATTGCAACCCCGACAAATGATTCTAAAGTAGTTGTTAAGTTTTTAAATTCAATATTCTGTCGATTTGGAGTTCCTAGGGTTATGGTAAGCGACGGTGGTACTCATTTCGTAAATAGAGCTTTTGAGTTACTTATGAAAAAATACGGAGTACACCATCGTATCTCTACATCGTACCATCCTCAAACGAATGGTCAAGCAGAAATTTCAAATAGAGAACTCAAATGGATACTTGAGAAAACAGTTTCGTCTTCTAGAAGAGACTGGGCACATAAACTTGACGATGCATTATGGGCATACCGTACTGCATTTAAAACACCTATCGGGATGACACCTTATAGATTAGTCTATGGTAAAACTTGTCATTTGCCGGTTGAATTAGAACATAAAGCATATTGGGCTATAAAAACCCTTAATTATGATTTGCAAAGCGCAGGGAAAAAGCGTTTGTTTGACTTAAACGAGTTGGATGAATTACGCTATTTGTCCTACGAAAATGCGAGCATTTATAAGGAGAAAATTAAAAAGTGGCATGATGCCAAAATCAAAATTAAAAACTTTAATGTTGGAGATAAGGTCTTACTTTTTAATTCTAGATTAAAGTTATTTCCAGGTAAACTAAAATCTAGATGGGCTGGACCATTTTTTGTTGTTAAAATATTTGATTACGGAACATTGGAGCTAGAAAAGTCTAATGGCGACCGATTTAAGGTCAATGGTAATCGTTGCAAAATTTATTTCGACGGAGTTCCTATTCAAGCAATTGAATCCGTGGATAAATTTTATAAAAATTAATTTCTTTGATTTTCATGTTTTTAATTTATAGTTTTTTTTATTTATTATTTATTTTATATTTATAATTATTATTCTTCTTCTTTTTAATTTATTCTTTTCTTTTTAATTTATTTGTTTTTTTTAATTAATTTAATTTATTTACTTTAATTTTTTATTTTTATATATTTATCATTAAGTACAAATGAGTTTTGTTCACATTAAAATTTTAATTTAGTCATGTTATGAAATTTTCATTAAGTGTTAAGTGTTGTTGAGAAATTATACATGCAGAAATCTCAGTTGAGATTTTCTATGTTCCAGGATTTGGAAATCTCAGTTGAGATTCCGAAAATCTCAGTTGAGATTTTCCGTCTTTATACATTTGAAATAACTGTAAGGGATTATAGTCTTCTTTCTTTAAAATTTTCTGTCAGTTAAATCGAAGAGGTATCACTTTGACACTTTTTTTCTTTCTAACAGACACAACCTTTCACTTATAGGATTTATATATTCCTGTAGGATCAGACTTTTTCCATTTCACTTCATCTTTCTGAATTTCTTTCTCAAATTCTCAAATCCTACAGACTTCATTTTCTTTTCTCTCACAGACATGATTAAGTCTCTGAAAAATGTTCAAAAACACAATTCTTCTCAAAAAGGGAAAGTTGATATCTCCGATAGATATGGTGCATGGTTTCCCATTTATAACCATGACGAGGGGAAACGCTTTATGCAATTCAGATATGCTCAGTTCTTTGGCATGATGTATCTGGACGAGTTTCTGAACGAGGAACTCGGGATAAGCGAAGACATTGATCGCTATCTGACTAATTTGGGTTGGTCTAAATTTGTTTCTATGAAATTTCCTATAATTGGAAATTGGGTTCTGGAATTTTTCTCCACCGTTAGGTTCGTCAACAAGAGACGTGTTCGTCTCAGTTTTCGTTGTGAGGGGGAGGTATTCACTTTTGGATATCCAGAACTTCACAATTGGTTTGGATTTCCACCCCGAGACACAACTCAACACCATCCTGGAAGGGATATGACTTCTAGAGACATATGGAGGATGCTAACAGGCTTTTGGCAATTCAATCCACGTCTTGCCTTCAACAAATCCATTAATTCTAATTCCATGTTGTATCTGCATAAATTCCTCTGTCACAGCCTTTTTGGTCGAGTCAGTAGCAATATTGTGAAAGATACTGATCTTTATATGTTGGGCGACACTTTCCAAGGCAACTCAGTGAACTCCTCGAAGATTCTAATGGAGGGGTTAGTTGCTGCTTCCCGTTCGAAGAAACGGAAGATTGGGTTCGCCAACATCATATGTGGAATAATTTTAGGAGCCAAGGGAACCATTTCTGTTCCTTGGATTGATACAGAACCATTCCCGATTTTAGACTACGAGTTCTTGGAGAACGAGGGACTTGTCAAACGAGTTTTTCGTTCTGGTCCAACATTCCTTTCTGCACCAGAGAGGCAAGTCTTCGTTCAAGCGAAGATTAACAGAGCCAATGCACGTCGTCTGTCATCTACTTAGGGATATATTTTATGCGTTTCTGTCTGTTGTTTTTAATATATATATAATTGTTTGATTGTAATTTATGTTTTTATAATGTTTCTATTGTAAATATATATCATGGTATTGATTATAATAAATAAAAGTGCATTAATTCCTTAGTTTATTTTCTTTTATTTAAGGAACAACCTTTGGTTTTCCTTTAATTTAATGTTTCAGTTTTGTTTATTTCAGTTTCAGGTATTAATTTTAACATTAATGTCACTTAATTTTAAGAGGAATTGGTTTAGACGTGTTAAAATCATCACAAATAGTCCCAATTTTACCCAGATTTTTCAGAATCTCAGTTGAGATTTCGAATTCTCAGTTGAGACAGCGAAGGACGAATTTTTGAGCGAAATTTCGCCCTTTCCCCACTTGCTGTCGCGACTGAGATTTTGAAAATCTCAGTCGCGACTTGCGACCTGCAGGTGCGGGATTGGGCGAAATTTCACCATCTTTTCCTATTCCTACTCTATTTACTACTCTATTTACCTATCCTAATCAATACCTATACTTACACCTATTTATATCACCTATTTTTACACCAATCAATCATCTTTTCTCTTCCCAATAACAAGATTCACTCATCTTCCCCATAAATATTTACCCTATTCATCTTCTTCCCCAATTCACCACCATTATCTTTTACTCTTACCTTCATCCTTTCATATTTTCTTCATCTATTTCACCCAAATTTCATCTATTTCACACAAATTTCATCTATTTCACCCAAATTTCACAAACAAAAACAATATGCCTAGACAAAAGACCGTTGCAAACAAAGCCAAGGCCACCGAGATCAATCGATTACGAGTTCAATATGACGCACCGTTCGATATTACGTCGGAAGCCGAAGGACGCAAATATCGCAGATTCTCTAATGTCCTAATAGAGTTCGTCGACATGCCTTTTTTGACACCGACACGGTAAACACACTTTCCTTTACCGAGCGTATTGATGAATTTCTTACCGTTCTTGGTTGGAAACGATTTGCTAGTATGCGTTTTCCTAGTCTTAAATCGCATATTATTGAGTTTTTGGTTACTCTAACCTATGATAAGAAGAAAGGAGTTATCTCTTTTCGTAGTGATGGAGTTCGTTATGATGTTGGATATGCGGCCATGAACCGTTGGTTTGGTTTTCCTACTCGGAATTTTTATTCCAAGCGAAAGCCTTTTGATTCACACACGGTTTGGAATTCTTTAACCGGTTTAGATGTTTTTAGTCCAAAGAATACATCTAGTAAACTAATTAAGGATGATTGTGTATTCTTCTTTCACAAGTTTTTATCATTCTCCTTATTTGGTCGGGTTGAAAGTTCAAAAGTGCAAGTTCGTGATTTGGTTGTGTTTGATGCTATTTTTAAAGGTTTGACAATTGATAGTATTGAGATGATATTTACTAATTTAGTTCGAGCTTCTAAGTCCCGCAATAAGCAAGTGCCTATGGGTAATTTAATTACCGGCATTGTTTTGGGCGCTCGGGGTGAATTAGCGGATTATCAAAATATGTCTCATGTTGGTTTACCTTCATTGGATCTCACGGCACTTCAAAGGGCCAATTTATTGAAGAAGTTGGGACCCCCCGCTTTTATCTCTTATGCGGATCGCACAAGACGTGTTTTTGCTACCATGAGTAGTGAAGCCTCGGGTTCTCAAGGTTTAGGTGCCCAAGATGATGATGAGGAGGATGAAGAGGAATTTGATGAAGAGGAAGAGGAGGAAGAGAATGTTGATGTTAATACCACCGAGCAAGCGAATGTGGAACCGAATGTTGAAGAACAAGTTGGATGGCAACGTGTTTTGACACAAATGAACGAGCATAACCGTCACATGAATTTGCGGTTAGATGAAGTCGTTGCCAATAATGCCGAAATGAGTTCAAGGATCACTACGTTGCGTCGTGAGCACAAGTCTACTCGTCGCCGGATGCTCTCTTTCTTCCGACGCCAAGGAGTTGAGACTACGCCTTCTCCACCACCATCACCTTGATAGGTTTTATCGTTTCTCTCTTTAACTCATTTTCGTTATTATTATTATGTTTT
This sequence comes from Euphorbia lathyris, assembly GCF_963576675.1. NCBI lineage: Eukaryota > Viridiplantae > Streptophyta > Magnoliopsida > Malpighiales > Euphorbiaceae > Euphorbia > Euphorbia lathyris. The sequence continues at coordinate 98,965,628 of NC_088910.1, forward strand.
ATTCGGTTTGGTACAATATTTTTACTTATGTTTTGTGCAATTCTCTTTATTATTCATGTTTGAATATTAACGTACTATCTTTTTCATTTCTAATTCGTATGGATTATTTCGTACTATTTTTCGTGTTTTATCGCTTTTTGCACCAATGAGGACATGGTCCAGATTAAGTGTGGGAGGAGGTATTTCATATTCATTTTAATTTTAAGTACGAATGAATGCAACGAATGAGAATGAATGCTATTTATTTAAAGTATAAGTGCATATTGTTATTCAATTTTAGGCCAAATATTATATGCAACATTTTCAAACAAAAACAAATGCAACATTTTTATATTATGTGCAACACTTTTCACAAATAATAGCAATTTTTCATAAAGGAGATAAATTTTTTTTTTAAAGTAAATATTTCATATGTTTTAAACATTTTAACTTTCAAAATAATGTTAAACGTATTTTAAGGTTATCATTATTGGTAGAAATAATATTTCTATACGGGCTATATTTTTACAAATATTTTTTACAAGTCTCCGATACGATTTTATAAAAACGTCTCGAGTAAATGTATATAAGTAAAATTTCTTTAGTTTCAAATCTCTACTTTATATCATGAATTCATGATAAATATAAATTTTATTTTCAAATTTCAATTAGGTTTATAGGCATAAATCAAACTAACAACTTTAGCTTTTTAGCTCGATATTATTTTTCGTCTTACATTAAAAACCAATTGAAGTTTTTAAGGAAACTTTAGCCATAATACATGTTGAATTTCAAGTCAATATAGGATGAATGTGCTATTTTTCTTTCCCAATTTTATTTTTGTATTAATTAAATCAAATAGTCGTATTCTTAACTTTTGGCCACGATTGAGACCAACCTTATCACAATCGAGGTATGAAAGGGAAGAACATTAAGTACCGTTTACTTTTGGCCACGATTGCGACCACCCTTATCACGATCGAGGTATGAAAGGAACGTTAGAAATTAAAGCAAAATTAAACGTGTTTAAAGTTTTAAGTAACAATTGCGTCCACCCATGGCATGGTCGGTACCTCTTAAATGAACACGAAAGCGAATTAATGCGTATAAAGTTACGATCGAGACCACCCTTATCTTGGGCGTAACTAAGCAAATATATTAAACCTAAGTCCTTAAATCTATATTTGTAATAGGTTAGGTTTGGGAAAGGAAATTTTGTGCTTAGAAATACCTTGAGACGAAAGATTCGGAAACATGCGTGCTTACACCGTCCCGAATACTTCAATATAAAAATTGAAATACAAGACGAGTAATATATCTCTTTTCTATTAGCTAGTTTGATACTTTGCGTATAAATATACCATGAAGAGTTTATCTTTCGGTTTAACTAATTTAAAAAGGAATATATGGATATATGTTCTATTTATAAAGAGATTGGTTAAAGGATAAATTCAGTGAAATTTTGCTCGGGACTAGCAAAAGCTTAAGTGTGGGAGTTTGTTAAGCCCAAAATATACCTAAATTATCATACATAAATACATTAAATTTACATTGAAATCATGCTAATTATATTCATTTGGAATACTTTTACGTCTTTATTTACTTCTTTGATGCAAGGTACTTAAATATTTGGTAAAATCCAAATAGGAGCAAAAACGGAGCTAGAATGGAGGAAAAACCTTAAAAACGTACCGAGAATGCATATCAGTCAGAAGAACGCTCGAGGAGGACAAAAAGCAGTCGAAAGACAGGGAATAATCTCTCTGTCGCGACTGAGATTTTGAGAATCTCAGTCGCGACTCGTGGAGGTCGGCTCGGGGGAAAAACGAAGTTTCAAGCTCGCCCCTATACACCCTGTCGCGACTGAGATTTTCAGAATCTCAGTCGCGACAGCGAACCTCCCTGCACACTAAACACATGTTTAAAACGGAAAAACGCGTCTGTTCGTTCGGATAAAAGCGATCCTTCACCAGCAGACACGACCCGTCATTTACAACCCTTTAACAACTATAAATAAGTGATCCATTTCAGAAATCAAGGTTGGTTAGGTTGGAAAAGTTAGAGAAATTAGAGAAGAAAGTTGTTATGTTGAGTTTCTGATTCAGAAAAGAATCAGAAAGTTAGATTTCATTTCTGTAAACAATCGTGTTGTACACGAATTGTATTTAGATTAGTTATAAACACAGTATTAGTTTAGTTTTCATTCTGATAGTGGACGAGACCAGTCTCTATTTCGAAGAACCAGCAAGAAGAATTGACGGCTGAAGCGCATGAGGTTTGACGAACCTACGGAGTTTGAGGGAAAGATTGACGACCCGGATCTCAAAGTTTTCGTTGCAATGCTATCCAAGTTTCTACTTCTCTGTTAACTTGTGAAAATTCACATTTCATTAATGATATACTTATTTATTCAATACATTCTTACTGTTGTTATTTTGATATTGTTCTGACAAAATGATTTTCAAAATGATAAATTGGTGTTTTTATTAAAACGTTCTATTCCATCTTATTCATATAAGAACTTTGTTGAACACTTAACAAATTTAGTTTTTATGGATGACATGATCGCTGATCGCGGCTTATCAGAAATAAAACACTAGTTTGATTAAGGTAGGAATCATCTCAACACCAGGGGGATTTCTATGGTTCGAAGCCATTTAATTGAGTATATCGCTATATTGTTACATGTCCATAATCTCACAAAGTTAAAGTTGCTTTCTTTGCTTTATGAAAATAAGTTCTATTTATTCCGATTACGGAAGTATCTGCTTTATAATCAAAATTCCAAAACGGAATTGTTCTCTAAACTCAATATAATCCTTCTATCTAATCCTAATTTACCAAAACCAATTCCATCAATTAAAACGTATTTCTTTTATTAAACCTAAACACGTGATTAAACCGAATTAAATAAAGTTTTAGTTAAAAAGCGTTCCCTGTGGGTTCGATATCTTTTATTACTACAAGCGTATACCGTGCACTTGCGGAAATCGCTTAACAACCCAACTGATGCTCGTAAAGTATATAGCAGTTAATAGGATAAGTGTATCCTATCGCAACAAGTAATAAAGTGCTAAGCACGAGATCGAACCACAAGGACTATTCGTTATAACTAGCAAATCTACCTAGAATGATCTAATTGTTTAGAGGGTTGGATAAATGTTGTGTTTTTGAATAACTAACTAATTGAATTAAAAGCAATAAACATAACAAAATAAAGTGAACAATTGATAGGGTAGAAGGTGAATTCATGGATGACACAATCTATGCTGAGGAATCCTTTGATTAAATCCTATGTATGGGTTTAGGGAGTTCAGATTTGTATTTTACCAATGATTGAAGGTAATTGCCCTAAGTGAAAGACTAATATGATCAATATTGTCCTTCCTATTCACATGCATTCGGGTGATGGCTTGATTAGGCATATAACCTAGGTCATGCAAAGCATTAGGTTTATTGACAATTAAGGCTAAAGCCGTAGCCCAGCCACAAAGCCTCATTCCTAGTGGTCTCTAGCGAAGTCAGATTTACACAAGTTCGGTATAGACGATTCCGTGGTCAGGTTCTCATCTATCTATAATCCCATTTAATGTCAGGGTAACAGGTATTAGGCACATTATATACATAAACAGGCTAGTTGATCATTATCAATGTTCATTCTAGCATAAATCCTGTTCCTAACAATATCTAGGCATTAAGCATGCATAAACTGATCAATCAAAGGTCCTAGATCCCTAATCATACATATTCATACAATCAATTTCATCCCTATCCCAAATTGGATGGAGATCAGTTCATAGACAAACTAATCACAATAGGAGGAAATCAAGAATAACGGAAAACATCCACAATAAATTATAAAAGCAAAAGATAAAAGAGAGAGATAGAAATCTGAAACCCGCTTTGTCTGATTCGATTATAAAAATAGAAGATGAAGAGCTTCTCCCATCAATCGTTCTTGAAAGAAAAGACAAAACAGAAAATAAACCTAACCTAGAAAGCAGGAAATCTAATCTAAAACCTAAAAATCTACATAATGGAGGAGAGAAAGCCCTAGCGGCTCTCTGATTTATTCAATGGCTAATCCCCCCCCCCCCCCAAGGATTAGGTTTAGCTCCCTATTTATAGAGTTAGGGAGGAAACCCTGATGCCTCAAGGGTAACAATGGCATTTACAAAGTGTTCAAATGGGCTTTTAGGCCCAAATCCGCGCATTCCAGCAAGGGGGAAGGCGCTGGTGCGTCTTTCCCCGCCTCGTCTCGTCGAGACGATGAGTGTCTCGACGAGACATGTATTGTCTCGACGAGACAGGTCCTAAATGGGGCGATTTTGCTCCGACTTTTATCTGTTTAGGTCCCTGGGCTTTCGAAAAGTGCTCTAATGGTCCCTGATGAATCCCAAAAGTGCTCTGATGGTCCCTGAAGTATCCGGAAATGCTCCAATAGGCTTGGGTCTGGTTCGGAAATGCTCAAATAGGCCCAAAAACACCTGAAAACACAGAAAATGCCAAAAATAAGAGAAATTACTAATTCTAACTAAAAGATAACAAAACGATAATAAAACTGAAAGGAAATAAAGCAATAGGAAGCTAAAAGGGGCCTAAAAACCCTATACAAATGGGAGCTATCAACCTCCCCACACTTGAATCTTGCTTGTCCTCAAGCAAGACAGAATCTAAAGCAGAGAAAAATCAACAAATAGCTCCCTTACAAAAACAAGAATCTACTACACTTTATTATTCACAACAGTTCAGACTACTTATTTTGCAATTAAAAACATAATGAACCTCAGATGAGTCTCCAAAACTGATTAATTGGTTTTATCAATCAACACTTCATGAAAACGAAAGAAGATAACTAAAATTGATAGCTCACAAGTGGTCACTCTAACGCTCAAGTGTTTGGGTAAAATTTTTTTGTAAACGCTCTACATGTTATTGCACAAAGTGGTCACGTTGGGATTGCATCATCCATCCGGTCAAAATTAATGTATTAAAATTAAACAAAATCATAGGTCTTTAAGGGTTGTAACATTGGCTAAAGGTTGGGGTAGGAAAAAGGGAATTTATAGGCAAAAAGTTTAAATGACTCAAATAGTTAAATTTTTTGCAAAAAGGACACATTTTTCGCATTAGGGAGCTATAAACCACCTCCCCACACTTAAAATTTTGCTTATCCTCAAGCAATTCAGAATACAAAAGGGACACTATTTCCGCTATGTATATGAAGGTTGAAGCTCAAGGTTGTGTTTATGAGGCAATGAAGTATTCGGGAAGCAACTAAAAATATAAACACGTCTTTTATCCTTTCCTCTATTTTATTGTTTTTTTTTTTATTTGGTTTTTAACCATTTTTTTTCTTTGAATAGAGGGGAAAAAGAGTGAAATTCAATTGGGTAAAGGTTGCTTCTTCTATTAAAATTACAACCTTTTAATGATTGCTAGCGAGAATTTGAAGGATAAGTGTGTCTAAGGATTTATGAAAACTAAATTGAGTCAGTTAACTTGGGTGAGAAGGGATATTTAAGAAGGCTAAGGTTTGTAACATGGTTGATCAAAGAAAGGGGTAAAAGGCTTAAAGGGGCTTATCTAGTGGAATTGTTAAGGGATTTTGGCTAAATAAAGAATAGGCTAAATTCACAAAGGGCTATACCTAGGTTGCCTAATCATTTCAAGTTTAATAAAAACACAAAATTCAACCAGTATTGGATGCAATTCCTATGAGCACAAAGACAATAAATGTAATCCCACACCTAAGAGATCAATTGTTCCTAATCATGAGTCTAAAATATTGATCTTTCTGGCTCTAACTCACAATTTAAGGGTTATTGGTATCAATCCTAGCCTCAACTAACGTTCCGTTCCATGTCAATTTTAGGCAAATAATACTCTTTGGAGACTCAAACGTTATTCAAGATTTTTCGCATGCATAAATTTCATTTAGAATGTGCAAATTTTTAAGCGCATTGTCAACTGTATTGCGGGATAGCTAAATGTATCAAATTCAACTGCCTAAGATTCTGTTTATTCCTAGAATTAAAAAGCAAACAAAAACAAAAAGCATAAAATCCTAAAATTAAAACTAAAACATGAAACCTAATATAGAAAAACAAAAAGAAATTAAAAACATTCAAATGACAGAATCAAAAATCGTCATATCCTAGTATTTCCTCCTAACACTTACAACATGCATTTACTTCCATCATTACATAAAAGTAAAACATAAAGTGCAGAAAAGAAATAGGATAGAAAAAACTCCCTCAGGGGTGGCTTGTCAATCCAACCCCGAATTTCCGATGCTAAATTTTCAATCCAAGCTGCAGTCCTGAAAATCAAACCGGCGTCGGTGAGTATTCCGATTAGACGGTTCTGCCAATAGAAAAAAAAAAAAGAAAACAAACATAAGAATAAAGAAAGCAACAGAAAAGAAAAAGAAAAAAAAAACGTTTAATTTTTTTTTTTTTAAAAAAAAAATTTTGTGTACGTCTCGGCGAGATTAACAGTGTCTCGCCGAGACGAGACGGAATTTTTTTTTTTTCGGAAAAAATTTTTCGGGAAAATTTTTTTTTTTTTTTATGTGTCTCGTCGAGACAGCCAGGTGTCTCGACGAGACGACACGAAAAACCCAAAATAATTTTTTTTTTAAATTTTTATATACAAATCTAAACAATTGTTTCAACCTATTCAATTTACACAGATTATAAACGAAATAGTCCCTGGCAACACTTGATGGTGTTGTTGTCGGGTATTTCGAAATATAATCTAATTATAAATAAAATAGTTCCAAGCAAATTTAATCTAATTATAAACAAAATAGTCCCCGCCAACGACGCCAAAAACTTGATGCTCGTAAAGTATATAGCAGTTAATAGGACAAGTGTATCCTATTGCAACAAGTAATAAAGTGCTAAGCACGAGATCGAACCACAAGGACTATTCGTTATAACTAGCAAATCTACCTAGAATGATCTAATTGTTTAGAGGGTTGGATAAATGTTGTGTTTTTGAATAACTAACTAATTGAATTAAAAGCAATAAACATAACAAAATAAAGTGAACAATTGATAGGGTAGAAGGTGAATTCATGGATGACACAATCTATGCTGAGGAATCCTTTGATTAAATCCTATGTATGGGTTTAGGGAGTTCAGATTTGTATTTTACCAATGATTGAAGGTAATTGCCCTAAGTGAAAGACTAATATGATCAATATTGTCCTTCCTATTCACATGCATTCGGGTGATGGCTTGATTAGGCATATAACCTAGGTCATGCAAAGCATTAGGTTTATTGACAATTAAGGCTAAAGCCGTAGCCCAGCCACAAAGCCTCATTCCTAGTGGTCTCTAGCGAAGTCAGATTTACACAAGTTCGGTATAGACGATTCCGTGGTCAGGTTCTCATCTATCTATAATCCCATTTAATGTCAGGGTAACAGGTATTAGGCACATTATATACATAAACAGGCTAGTTGATCATTATCAATGTTCATTCTAGCATAAATCCTGTTCCTAACAATATCTAGGCATTAAGCATGCATAAACTGATCAATCAAAGGTCCTAGATCCCTAATCATACATATTCATACAATCAATTTCATCCCTATCCCAAATTGGATGGAGATCAGTTCATAGACAAACTAATCACAATAGGAGGAAATCAAGAATAACGGAAAACATCCACAATAAATTATAAAAGCAAAAGATAAAAGAGAGAGATAGAAATCTGAAACCCGCTTTGTCTGATTCGATTATAAAAATAGAAGATGAAGAGATTCTCCCATCAATCGTTCTTGAAAGAAAAGACAAAACAGAAAATAAACCTAACCTAGAAAGCAGGAAATCTAATCTAAAACCTAAAAATCTACATAATGGAGGAGAGAAAGCCCTAGCGGCTCTCTGATTTATTCAATGGCTAATCCCCCCCCCCCCAAGGATTAGGTTTAGCTCCCTATTTATAGAGTTAGGGAGGAAACCCTGATGCCTCAAGGGTAACAAGGGCATTTACAAAGTGTTCAAATGGGCTTTTAGGCCCAAATCCGAGCATTCCAGCAAGGGGGAAGGCGCTGGTGCGCCTTTCCCCGCCTCGTCTCGTCGAGACGATGAGTGTCTCGACGAGACGAGGGCATGTCTCGACGAGACATGTATTGTCTCGACGAGACAGGTCCTAAATGGGGCGATTTTGCTTCGGCTTTTATCTGTTTAGGTCTCTGGGCTTCCGAAAAGTGCTCTAATGGTCCCTGATGAATCCCAAAAGTGCTCTGATGGTCCCTAAAGAATCCGGAAATGCTCCAATAGGCTTGGGTCTGGTTCGGAAATGCTCAAATAGGCCCAAAAACACCTGAAAACACAGAAAATGCCAAAAATAAGAGAAATTACTAATTATAACTAAAAGATAACAAAACGATAATAAAACTGAAAGGAAATAAAGCAAAAAGAAGCTAAAAAGGGCCTAAAAACCCTATACAAATGGGAGCTATCACCAACTTGAAGAAAGATAAGGTGATACCTGCTCTTGTGATTAAGGGATCAAAGAAGAGGAAAGGAAATTTTCCCAATCCAAAATATCCCAAGAAGAACAAGGGAGGCAAGCCAGCCCAAGCCAAAGGAACGCAAGTCAAGAAGCCCAAAGGGGAATGCCACTTCTATGGTAAAGATGGGCATTGGAGGAGAAATTGCAAAGAGTACCTAGCTTCTCTCAAGAAGGGAAAGAACGGTGCTTCAACTTCTGGTATGTTCTATATTGAAATTAACTCAATTTCGCAGTCTGAATCTTGGGTATTGGATACCGGATGTGGATCTCATATTTGTATGAATATGCAGGAACTAAAGCAGACTAGGGAATTGAAGAAAGGAGACGTGAATCTGTGAGTTGGAAATGGTGCAAGGGTTGCCGCGCTCGCGATTGGGGATTATGATCTACATCTACCATCAGGGCTTGTAATAGAATTAAGGAACTGTTTGTATGTTCCAGAGATGTCTCGTAACATTATTTCTATTAGTTGTCTAGTTGATGATGGCTTTCATGTTTCAATTAAGAATAATAATTGCGAATTTTATAGAAACAACATTTTCTATTTTTCAGGAATATCATTAAATGGGATTTATATTTTGAATGATAAGATTTCTGCTTTCACAATTGATACCAAAATACTTAGACTATATAATTCAACTTACTTGTGGCATTGTCGTTTAGGCCATATAAACTAGAGATGCATGCTTAAGCTACATCAAGATGGGCTTATAGACGCGATTGATTGTGAATCAATGGGAACATGTGAGTCATGTTTAAAAGGAAAAATGACAAAGACACCCTTTAGCAATAAAGGTCAGCGTGTATCAGACACTCTAGGATTAATACATTCGGATGTATGTGGTCCTATGTTAGTCCAAGCAAGAGGAGGATTCAGATACTTCATTAGCTTCATAGATGACTATACTAAATATGGTTATATCTATTTGTTGAAGCACAAGTCAGAAGCTTTTGAGAAATTCAAATGCTTTAAGAATGAAGTTGAAAATCAAACTGGAAAGACTATTAAGATACTTCGATCTGATCGAGGTGGGGAATATCTTTCAGAAGAGTTTATGAATTATCTAAATGAATGTGGAATATGCTCACAACTGACGCCTCCTTATACACCACAGCACAATGGTGTGTCAAAGAGGAGGAATAAAACCTTACTAGATATGGTACGATCTATGATGAGCACCGCATCTCTTCCAATATCATTCTGGGGCTATGCCCTAGAAACTGCTCTATTTACCTTGAACCGAGTTCCAACTAAATCCGCAAGTTCTACACCATATGAACTATTTATTGGTATAAAACTCATCTTCTCCTTCATGAGAATATATGGATGTTCATCATATGTAAAACGCATTGTGTCAGATAAATTAGATCCCAAATCTGACAAATGTTTCTTCATTGGATACCCAAAAGAAACTGTGGGGTATTACTTTTATCATCCAAATGATCAGAAAGTAATAGTATCCAAACACGCAGTGTTTCTGGAGAAAGAGTTTCTGGAAGAGACACAGAATGGAAGCGTAATTGAACTTGATGAAGTTCAAGAGGAATCACATGCTGAAATCGCGGAAGAAGAAGTTGAACCCGAACCCATTTCACGAGATCAAACACAGGTGTCATATCCCACTCGTAGGTCTCAAAGAGTTTGTGAACTCCCAGTTAGATATGGTTTTCTAGTGGGAGATAATGAACTAGTTCCCGTGTTAGACGATGAACCCAAAACCTACGAAGAAGCTCTTACTAGTCCAGAATCTAAAGCATGGCTTGAAGCCATGAATTCTGAAATGGACTCCATATATACTAACCAAGTGTGGACTTTGGTTGATCCACCCGAAGGGATAAAACCCATTGGGTGCAGGTGGATCTTCAAGAAGAAGACGGACATAGATGGAAAGGTTAGTACCTAAAAAGCTAGGTTAGTAGCGAAAGGATATCGTCAAAAGCAAGGAGTTGACTATGACGAGACTTTCTCTCCAGTAGCCATATTCAAATCCATCAGAATATTGCTTGCAATTGCCACTCATTTTGATTATGAGATTTGGCAAATGGATGTGAAAACAGCTTTCCTAAATGGAAACCTGCTTGAGGATGTATACATGATGCAACCTGAAGGTTTCACGTCTAAGGATGCAACCAAGGTTTGCAAACTTCAAAAGTCCATTTATGGACTTAAGCAAGCATCTAGAAGCTGGAACAAGCGTTTTGATGAAACCATAAAACAATTTGGTTTCAAACAAAACTCTGAAGAGGCTTGTGTTTACAAGAAGACAAGTGGGAGCTCTGTCATTTTCTTAGTACTATATGTTGACGATATACTACTTATGGGAAACGATGTTGCAATGTTGCAAACAGTAAAGGTTTGGTTATCTGGTAATTTCTCCATAAAAGACTTGGGAGAAGGAGCTTATATCTTGGGGATTAAGATCTATCAGGATAGATCGAAAAGACTGCTTGGACTATCCCAGTCTACATATATTGACAAAGTCCTAAAGCGTTTTGACATGTATGAATCGAAAAGGGGTAACTTGCCAATGGTCCATGGTGTCAAGTTATCAAATGATCCATGTCCTAAAACGGACAATGATAAGAAACGCATGGCTGTATTTCCTTACTCCAGTGCGGTTGGTTCGATCATGTATTCCATGCTTTGCACGAGACCTGATGTAGCATTCATATTGAGTATGATGAGTTGATATCAAGGGAATCCAGGATTTGATCACTGGATTGCTGTCAAGAACATTCTTAAGTACCTTAGAAGGACTAAAGATATGTTCCTCATATATGGACACAGAGAATTGAAAATTGAAGGATATTCAGATGCCAGTCATCTGACTGATGAAAATGATTATAGATCCCAATCAGGATACCAGTTTATCCTGAATGGAGGTTCAGTTAGTTGGAAGAGTTCCAAGCAAGGAAGTGTTGCTTTCTCGTCGACTGAATCAGAGTACATCGCAGCTGCAGAAGCAGCGAAGGAGGCAGTTTGGATTAGGAAGTTCATAACAGAACTAGGAGTGGTGCCTGACATTGTGAATCCTATTACTCTGTATTGTGATAACAATAGAGCCATTGCACAAGCAAAGGAACCACAGTCTCATAATGCATCCAAACATTATCTCAAGCGATATCATCTCATTAGGGAGATTATAGCCAGGGGAGATGTGAGAATAGAAAAAGTGCCTACTGAGGACAACGTTGCAGATCCGTTGACCAAGCCATTACCACAAAGAGCTCATGATAAACATCTTAGTTCTTCTGGTATTAGTTTTAGGAACAATTGGCTTTAGTCCAAGTGGGAGAATGTTGGAGTTTAGTGTCCTAAAGACAATTGTTTTAGGATATTAATATTAATGAATAAATTGTTTATTTGATCATTTGTTTAATCAGATATATAGCATTAAAATGTAACTATATATAAAGGCACAAATCTTTCATAAAGAAAGTAATTCTAAGTTTATTTAAGTAGTTATAAAGTGTTCATACAAGCATGAAGTGAGACTATACTTTATAATAGACCAATAGACTTAAAGTAAACCCAAGTCAAGTAATATGTTATATGGGTTGGCATATTACTGTTGAGACTTGCATGTAACGGTGTTTTCTGTCGAGATAGAAAGCTGATCTCACAAGCTTTAGATATTTAGATATCTAGACAGTTACATGGATCCGGTAAAGGAGTTCATTAGGATTGAGACCCGACTTGAGATAATAGTATGGATTGATTTATCTAATGTGTCAACTGTTCATCTCATTGGTATTAGTAGGTATAACTAATCCTCGGACTCAAACATTCGTTAATTAGTGATTCTGGATTATGGAGTCTGATACTTTGATTATGTGCGAGCACGATCCAACAGGTGAGAGCCTGGGGTGTGTGAGAGCAGGGTTGGGTATCACACAAAGTAATTGTAGAATAGTTAATGTCAGATTGAGCATTCGTCACTCCCGATAAGTGGGAGATATATCCAAATGGCCGCTTGTGGTGAATTAACTGAAATCCTTGCAAGGTGATAGAGTTAAGAGTAGAAATGAACATTTCACTTAACTTATCTTTTAGAGTGAATTCAACCTGTACAAGTAAAACCAGACTCTTCGTTATATGTAACCTTGACATGTTCCATGGTTATAAGGAATTGACCGACAGGATATAGTTGATGAAGGATCGTATTATACTGTACCTAATGTAGAAAGGTTAACGTCAGTTATCAACCTGACTTCTTAATTGCTTTGGGGGGAATATCATAGGTTCTGCTAGTAACAGCTCGCGACGGTATTCCGTTATATATATGTTGAAATAATCGTGATGAATTAATTTCAAAGGATATATACGGCTAGTGGTAATAAAGAACCTAATGGGTCGCATATGGGACTTGGAACCAGAGGACGAAAAATGTAATTAGTGAGACACTATATATGGACCGAAATTTGTAGATTAATTAGGGATAAATTAATTTGATTAATAATTATAATTTGATTATGGTTGTGAATTAAATTAAAGGATTATCTGATAATATCAATTAGAGATTTTAATGAGATTGAAACTCTAATTAATTATCCCTAACAGTAATTAAATTATTAATTTGATTAATAATATTATCTAGATATAATTAGTTATTATTTAGATAATAATAAAGTGTTTATTTAATTATCTAATTAGTAATCCTATTCCGAGTGAGATTCTAATTATTTAATTACCTAACACAACTGGGATTAGGGTTTTGAGAAGTCTATAAATAGACACCCTAACCCCAGAAATTCGACCAACACAATAAGAAAGGAGGAGGAACCATTCTGTCTTCGTCTCGGCTAATTCACATTATTTCTTACTCTCTCTTTGATCTCGTATCGATTTCCGTTAGAGGTAGTCATTGCGATTGCTATATATTAAGGTTGATTACTGATTAGTTTTGTTTTTCTGTGTTGAACAAAAACGTTCGTTGCTCACGGATTGAATATAGAAGTTGTGGGCACTTCGTTTGCAACTGTAGATAGTTCTTCATAAAAGGTATTTCACTCTATCCCTCTTTATATGAAATAACAATTAACAGATCTTGGAAAATGGAAATAGATAAAATTTTATTATTCTGCTACGCCTAGGCTTGTCTATTTTCCTTCAATACAATAGATCCCCTTGCGCTTGTTCAACAACAAGTAATTGCTGACATGGAGAAATTGTACATGGAGAGCCCAGGGTGGCTTCTAGCCATCGATGGTATGTCAATCCATATTTTGTTCTTTAACTCTTCCTGGTTTCTTCTGTCTACTTGTAATGATTCTTATTATCTTGGATGATAACAGGTGCTGTGGATGATAACTTCTTCAAATGGGCGGTCAGAATAAAAGGCCCCCAATACGCCCCATATGAAAGGGGTGTATTTGAAATCAGAATCAGCTACCCTCCGGAGTTCCCAAACAGACCTCCAACAGTAATATTAACTTATCTCATTAAGATATATGAACCTACATGACATTGTATACACATACACTAATCAATCTCTCCTCTTATTCTCAGTTTCACTTCTGGAATAAGATTTATCATCTTAACGTGGCTCCTCAGGGGATGATTTATCTTCCCCGTCTCCTTACTCACCCTCCATTTCCCTCTACAATGGTATAGATATGCCACCATTTATCTAGATCATTTGATAAACACTTAATCATGTTTGTGATCTAATTATTCTATGCATTTTGTAGCTGTTGTGGCATATATATGATCTACTGCTACAGCCCCACATTGAGGCGCCATTTCCTGGGCAAGAAGCAGTTGCTGAGCAATACCTCAGCAACAGGGAAGATTGTGAGGGGCTCACTTGGAGATGGACTGAGGAGTATGTAATGTGGATATGAAGGGCTCCAAATGCGGTTCTCCTTTAAATTCCAAATTTCCTAAACTATCTTGACTAAGAGATAGTAAAGGAAATTTGGAATTTGAAGGAGAACCGAAAGGCAACACTTAACCCCCCCTCCCCCCTTTTGTGATATAACGTAGAGCTTGATATTCAGTTCTTATGTATATGTATATTCAAGTCATATCAAAAGACATCTTATCGTTTGCAAGGCATATCAGAACATGCAAGTAGCCTAAATTGACCCTTTTACAATGTTCCTCCCACTTGGATTGTACTCGTTGAACAATGAACTTAGTAGTGAGGTTTATGATGTTGTCACCACAAAGGACTCTCTTTGTGCTGAATGCATCATAAACCTATCACCATGTTGAATGCTTTTTTTTTACGTTAACAAGCCAAGTGAAAAGGAACATCATAAGAGTATGACCAATCTCAATGAACATTTTCATGCATGCACATAATCAGTTATAGCTTTCATGCATGGTTAAGGTATTCAACCAATGAACATTCATAGCAATGAACATACATAACCCTTTACAATATACTTAACACTTGGATTGTACTCGTTGAAAAGTGAGCACGGTGATGAAGTTTGCGATGCTCTAACCACAAGTTCATAACTTATGTTGATAGCATCGAAAACCCATCACCATTCTGGATGGTTTCAATCAGATAACAAACTAAGTGGAAGATATATTGTAAACCTATCTCAGCATCACCCACAACAACATCATACATGTAACTAATCATCTACATACCCAATGAACATTCATACACAAACTCAATCAGTTCTAGCTTCCTAAACAGAACATAAAACATAAACATGCTTCATACACATACACGTACTCAATCAGTTCTAGCAGTATAGCTCGTAGGTATAAGAGTATTCCCATATCACAATGAACATTCATAGCTTTAGACTATGCCTAATCAGCTACATGCCCAATGAACATTCATACACAAACTCAAACAGTTCTAGCTTCCTAAACAGAACATAAAACATAAACATGCTTCATACACATACACATACGCATACTCAATCAGTTCTAGCAGCATAGCTTGTAGGTATAAGAGTATTCACATATCACAATGAACATTCATAGCTTTAGACTATGCCTAATCAGCTACATGCCCAATGGACATTCATAGCAATGCACATACATAACCCTTTACAATATACTTGCCACTTAGACTGTACTCGTTGAAAAGTGAGCACGGTGATGAAGTTTGCGATGCTCTAACCACAAGTTCATAACTTATGCTGATAGCATCGAAAACCCATCACCATTCTGGATGGTTTCAATCAGATAACAAGCCAAGTGTAAGATATATAGTAAACCTATTTCAGCATCACCCACAACATCATACATGCAATCGTTTAGTTCAAACCCACATAACAATATATATACTCAATGAGTTCTAGTTTCCTAGACAAAACATCAAACATAAACATGCTTCATACACATAGACATACTCAATCAGTTCTAGCTTTCTAAACAGAACATCAAGCATAAACAAGCCAACATGCTTCATACACATACACATACTCAATCAGATAACAAGCCAAGTGGAAGATATATTATAAACCTACCTCAACAGCACCACCCACAACAACATCATACATATAACCAATCAGTTCAACCCAACATAACAATAATATATACTCAATAAGTTAAAGAAATCTTCCCATATGCTAAAGGCATGAACTGATTGACAATCTTTTCAGTCAGTCTTCCCATGTACTTAAGCATTCTTACTATCTCTGCAAATATTATGTTCAAATAAAAAGGAATCAGATGAGTTCATAACATCTTCAGCATCATGCACTGTATTGCCATAGGTTAAAAAAGATAAAGACCCAAAGCTTTTTAGCAGTGAATCTAACAATGAATACAATAAAATCAGTGTATCTAAGCGATAGATCTAACCCTTTCAATGATAGGTCTGAAAATCAATAGATCCTTATTCCAACTGTTGAAATCGACATACACAAAAGTAAATCGGATGAGAAAAAGATAGAGTAAGGAACAATGAAACTCTAATACATCCAGGAACGAAGAAAATATGGCTTACCAGTACCATGTTTCGAGCTCACTCCTAGTGATTGCATGTAGAAATCAACCATGGAGATAGAGTGGGATGAGAGAGATGAAGATTGTGTAACCTAAAATGGGGTTTGGGATGAGAGAAAATGTTTTATATGAGCTGAAATTTCAGTCAAACGATCGGGCCTAGATTTGATATATGGCCGTGTAAGTGAAACTTCATTTGCCGCTTTTTTGTTGTCTGCATACAATGACAGTCATTTATTACAAGTATCATCTGATGAGCAAGTGAAACTTAACGAAAACGCGCGTTTTCTTTGGATGACAAGATTGTGTCATCGGAAGGCCACATGTGAATCGAGCGCGTTTTTAATTACGCCGTCAGATGACATAATGTTGAAATACAGTCACAAAAAAATTCAGACGATACGAAAACAAATGTCTGTCATGTATCTTGTGTCATGTGAAAGGGAAAATGACATAGTGGATGCTACGGGTTGTCTTTAATCTTTTCCCTCTTTGGTTGCTTAGTCACAAGAAGATAGGAATAAAATCCTTATTGAGTTCGTGCATGCTAGCAGTGAGAATCTCCTCTGCTGTGAAACTGATTCAAAGAAAATAGCTTTTTTTCACTTAAATTTGATTCTAACTAGAAATATCTACAGAAAGAAGAGAGCTAGAAATATCATAAGAAGAGAGAGAAAGATGTCTAATTATTCACTTTCTATTTTACTAGGTAACCTTCAATCATTTACGATCCTTCATGACTATGACTTTGCAGAGTGGTAAAGCTCTTTCTTTTGCCCCTCACTCTGAAGTCATGTCTTGGTACTCCATTTACTTAGTTCTTTGCTTTTAGCATCTCTATTTCTTTCCTCTTTCAGTCAAATTGAATGCATTCTTTCATTACATGTGTATCAAGCTTCAAATTGCCACTTTTCACTTTAATGTTGGGGTGCATAACATACCTATTTTTGTCCAATGGCTTTAAATCATTGAATTGAGAAGGAGCTTAGCGTTCATTACCTCTTCAATAGAAGCTTTTTGTTCAATCATTACATCTTCAAGAGCAATTTAGCTTTTAGCTTCAATTACGCCCATAAACTTATCTTAAATGTGGTGGATACTTAGTAACCTCAACGACATTTTAATTCTACTCCATCCTTGCTCCTCCCCGCTCGACATCTTATTTGTCTACACTTCCTTATTAGGCTCATCTCTCAACAGTTAATAGTTGACAAAGTGAGGTAATAATTCTTATTCTTTAATAGCTTAGCTATCTCAAACCTTCTCTTTCTTTTACAGTAAAGCAAGCAAGCAAGTTATAAAGTAACAAATAAAGCAAGAGTTACGAAGTAACGAATAAAGGTCGAAGTAAGCTAGTCCAGTCAACAATGTAGAATAAAGCAAGCAAGCATGTCAGTCAACCTTCTTTCTTATCCTTACCTTTTTTACAGAGTTAGTAATATCTAACTATTAGGTTAGACCGCTAACTGTAATTGTGTGTACTATATCTTTATAGTTCTTTACTTAGTGTGAAGTAAGTTTTTACTTAGTGTTCAGTAAGCTTTCATCTATCGCTATTCTTTACCCAGTAATACCTACTTATTCTATATGGTTTACAAATCATCAGTAAGAGGTTAGTGATGGTAGGCAGGTTATGAAGCGTGAGTAAGCCAAATAATACTAGTCTAAGCCCTATAGTAGAGTGATGGTGTAAGACGTTACAGAGTTATGATAGAGTTTTGGTCTAAGACAAATGTTACAGGTTACGTTACAGACCTGGAGTTCTGGTCTAATACGTTTTTCCCATAAGACTTCTCTTGAGCCCGTTCCTTCCCTTGAGCTACAGACGTTATTCCTTCCCTCCGTTGAGGCCTTACGTTGCTTCCTTTCTCGTAAGACTAGACTTCACTCACATTTCTTCCTTATCGGATTGAGAGGTTACATAGCTAGGGTGATGGTTACGGAGCTATGGTGGAGTTCTTCCCTTTCCCGTAAGACTAGACTTACCAAATTGAGCCATTTCCTTCTAGCTTTCTTGGCCTCGGCTCAATCCCTCATCTATCTTTTATTACGTAATACTCACACTCTCTATATGATTTACGAAGGTAGACATTAGATTTGCTTATGGTCTAAGCCAAAAAGTCTAGTTCTAGTCTAAGCCTAATAGTACCGTAGGTTATGGAACTATAGTATAGTGATGGTTTTGGTTGTAAGAGAAGGACGTTAGAGAGCTAAAATACAGTAAAGTTTTGGTTATGGCTATAACAACTTCTTCTTTACCTCGTAAGACAAAATTAAGACTTTTCTTCCTTCCTTACCTTACCTTGAGAACTTTGTCATTTCTAGTTTACGGGTAACTTCTTTTTCGAAAGACAATAAGGCATCAGCTTTAAACAATAAACCATCAACTCATTCTTGCTTAATCTTCTTCTTAAGTAAACCCATCTTTTTAGGCACAACCTCCTTTCTTTTCTCATCTCATTTCTGTTCTATTAGGTTACACTTCTTCTCTTATGATATTTCTTTCTTTGTATTGGTATGAAAGATAAGATATTATATGTATACCGCTAGTAGGTTTAGCCCTTTCTTCATAGGCAGTGCTCAAGGAAGTTCTCAAAGGCGAGGTGAGCAAGTAGAGTAAAAGGATGAAGACGTTATATATTAAAAAGAAATATATCATATGTTATGGCCAAATACAAAGAATAGTAGTTACTATTGATAACCAATAATAAACTCACAAATAGCAAATGGTATTATTATTGACATGGTTACATATAGACGATAGATACTAGTAAAAGTCAGAGTAGAGATTCGAACTGTCAAAAGACCCAAAATGACCTTTAGACGTTCTTTTTATCAATCCTGTAAATTATAACTAGGTGAGGATTAAAATTGTGGACTAATTGCTCATCTTTTTCAAACAATCGTTGATTATTTTATTTTAAATTAAAAAATAATTGAATCTATTTACAAACTTTCAAATCGAACAGGCTTAGCCTGTCAATGTCTCGAGTCGATTCCAAGCTCAAGCTCAAGCTAAGCCCTATCGAGCCGAGATTTAACCAAACCAAGTTCGAATAATTTGCAAACCACCTTGACTCATCAATACCCAGAGTTGTACGCATTATAAGAATCTAGACAAAATCAAACTCTTAATGACACATACACATGCCTATAGAAGTGAAAAAATATCAGCCGGGCTTGGAAGCACATGTTATTTCAACATCAAAATTCAAGTGTTGGACAACTCATCAAACAACATTTTGACATCTTAAATTCTCTAAACTATGCAGGTTGGCCACAATATGGACAAACAAAGGGCCTCTTTCAATTCCATGTAACACCCAAATTGCATTCCTTATTGCTATTGAAATACAGGGAAAGTGAACAATAAACAATGATCGGTTTGAGAGCACCTCCCTTTTAAGGATTTAGAAAATTCAACAAAATGATTGTAAACCAAAAAAACGAACATTGTAGCCTAGTAGCGGTTCAAGTAGGTTCTGCGTCTGAACCAATTGTAATCAGGCAACCCCTGGATTGGACCCATTGCAGCAATTGCTATATCCTGCAGCACCAATCACTTTCAGTTTTCTTGTCAAATTCGGGTATTTATAATACAACCTTTAGTTGCATGTTTTTACCTTGTCGTGAATGAATCTATTTGCAACACGTTTAATAGTACTTGGATCAACAGCATCAATCCTCGCAAATAATTCAGCAAACGGGATTCTCCGACCATATGTAAGTAGCTGCAATAAGTATCGACATCAATCAAATGTTTGATTGAATATTTCTCATTATAATCAAGATGTCTATTGTTGCTACTATTAGATTAAATATTTCTCAATATCTCATAGTATGCTGCATCTGAAAACCAAAATCCTGAAAATTTCCCCACAAGATATTTCCATATGGAAGAAATTATATACCTGACGTCCAATGTCTTCAGCTACAGGACTTGTTCCATCTATGTGAAGGAGCAACGACGATTTCAACTGCAATTCAATTAGAAGTGAATTTTATTAGATATGGCAGGGAAGATATTTCATTAGCAATTGGAGCCAAGCCAGTTGCCTGTTATAAGTGCAACTCTATAAACATAGGAAAGGATCTCTGCCAATGAAACGCAAGCAGCACTAATTGGCAACTACGCCAGCGAGATGTTACTTCCTCCACTTAACAGTAACATTTGAAATTGAAATAGACGTCAATTATCAAGTTCCATGGGAGAGAGAAGGAATGGTGAATACCTGATTACGAGCACGAGTAACATCAGCCTCAGAAACCCGATAACATAACTTTGATGCCTCATACATAATTGCCCAGGCTAAATCATCCAAGTGGTCTGGCTGGAAGTAGAAACAATTTTCATAAAAACAATGAAATCATCCAAGGAGGGCCATATGATGACAAGTGCAGCAACTCATATTATCCTATATATTATAGTAACATTAGCTTCCAAAATGTGTCAGCATTCAGCAACTATTATTTCCATTTACTCTGTACTTCAATGTTTACAATTTGGTCAGACGAGAGTTCATCAGCAAACAAGAGAAGAGAGGGGTTGCCACGGCCTGTTTTGGGCCCTAAACCTAGTCTAGCAATTGGCAGGAGGTGCATTTGCATCCAAGATGGATTTATGGTGGTTCAATTGGAAGCTCCAAAAGAGAGAGAGAGAGAGAGCATATCTCTACTGTGTCTACAACAATTATCTTCTAAAATTCATCCAAGTAAAGCCTCTGCTAGTTGCATAATTCAAATGATTATGCTAACATGTTTAAGTTTTTTTAAAAGAGAATTTTTTCCAAATAAGATATCATAGAGACAGCCTTACTAATTTATTTATTTATTCCGTCCACACAATTAAAACAGCATGTATACAAAAATTAGCCTACCACCAGAATTTTTCCTTTCCCCAACAGTTTATAAATGTGAAAATTAGTTTACCAGCATAATTTGGTCTTTCACCTCGTTGCATCACTGGAAGCCTTGAACTTTTCATAGAACAGACTAAATATCATACAATTCATGTCATTTAAGCAAGGCTATTCTTCAAAATCAATGACGGTATCAAAACCAAGTAGTAGCCTCACCTTAGCGACAGCATAAACACCAAAAAGCCCAGTGTCCTTGTAGTTGGTGTTAAAGGCCATCATGCTTTCAGCTATTTCATTAATGCCAACCCTTTGTGCCAGCTCAGAACTGTTTCAATGATTGCACATCAAATCAATACATATGCTAACAACTAACAAATAGACAGCTCTTATAACTAAGTCTCTAGTGGATGTTCAGGAAAGGATAGGATTGTTGAGAATATCAGAAATTATGGGTTGTTATTTACTTCTTTATTTGGGTGGATCAGACTTGAGTCTTGCATCCACTCATCAAGGGTGGATGCAGGACTAAATATTGTCTGAGCGTGGTGGGGGATTGTAATAGTTATATAATTCTTCTAATAAAAAAATATAATAAATTGCATTAAAACCAAAATATAATGTCTATTATTAACATAATCTCAAAAAATATATTCCATCATATCTAACATATAAAAAACAAATCCATCGTTAGAAAATTGGAGAAGATTAGAAAGGAAGCCCAGAGTCCTGGGTTCAAACCCAGGCACCTCCACCCCAATTTCGTAGAAATAGGTAGTCCAAGTCATGAATATTATAAAGAAGTAAATTGATAATTTTATATCCTCTAATTTAAGTAATGCATAAATTTAAGGCTAATCACAGGCCCCCTGGACTTGGCCAAAAACCGATTGGCTTCCTGAAATTTAAGGGTGTCTAGTTAGCCCTCTAAACTTGCTTAAAATGCCCGTTTGGCCCCCTAAACTTGCTTGAATTGACATTAGCGCCCTGAACTTGCTTAAAGTGATACACATTTTAACTTGTCCAAACGGCTCCATGCTCTGTCACGTGGAATACAGGGGCTAATGAGACATTTTAAGAAAGTTCAGAGGGCTAACAAGACACCCTTAAAGTTCAGGGGGGCAATTGCTCTTTCTGGCCAAGTTCAGGAGGCCAAGAAAATAAATTGAGACATAAGCAGAGGAATCATATACACATAAATTAATTTAACCTAATAAAATGAATTCCAAATTTAGAACAAAGAAAATATCAATTTTGCAATGAAAAAACAAACATCAAATTTTTTTTTTTTAAGTGAGAGAGAGAGAGAGTTGTTGCATATAGTTATAATCTCATCTTCAACAAAATTCATGAGCAGGTAAAAGCTAAAATTAAAATTTAGTGTTGGAAATTCCTTATAACATCATGCTTTTTTTTTTTCCTTTAGAAATGGAGTTCCTTTAGCGTTTCCGCGTTCGTAACTATTTCCGTTTCCTAGCTATATTTTTTTAGAAATAACATTTTCTGGTGCCTGTTTCCGTTTCTGTGCAACGTAGGTAGCATACTTTAGGAAGAAACGTAGGGAACTTATATGGTGCTTACCCCATGTGCTTTCCACCTCCAGCACTTTTATTCCATGAGCCCAACATAGCCTGCATAACCATTAGAGCAATTGAATCTGGATCGGACCATGATGCTCCTTCAAAAGCAACAGCAAATTGTGCCAGAGGAATATCATCATCAATTATCCTAACCTGAAATTTCACCACAACAATTGAAAAGAGAAATTCAGCAAAAGAAAGAAAGAGATGCAAATACAAATTAAGGATAACAGTTCATATCTTCCCACCTCAGAGCCAGTAAAAAATGCTGGATCTTTAGCAACCAGCTGAGTAGCAGTGGTTGGCTCTGATGATAACTTAGTGAACAATTTTTTAACTTGCTCAACAACGTCCTCGTGCTTAACAGCTCCAGAAGCAACAATGATCTGAAATGAAGTTCCAGAGAGTATCCATCATACAAATTCGAATGCAGTAAAATAAACAAAAACATTCAGATGAAATATTAGCGTGCAGAAATTCTACTTGTCCACTATTTAAATAGAGAAACACTCATCAGTTCTATATTACCATCCTGGGTGCTGTGTAGTGCGTTTGAATATAGCTCTTCAGATGATCTCTGGTGATAGACTTGATATTATTAGCTGGTCCAAGAATCGTTCTTCCAAGAGGAGTGTATTGAAATGCAGTTGCATGCAAATGATCGAAGATAACTTCTTCGGTTTGCCCTTCAACCTACAAAAGTTCCGTGAGACAACTTCGATTTTCAGAACATATGGAGATTCTGAAAGGTAAAAGTTAATCAGGCATATTAAAATGATGAAACTATACAACTGAAAACATAAAGTTGCAACGTTAGATCAAACATCAAGAATAACAAAATATGATCTGAATGAAGCAACATATACCTACCTAAAGAAAGCAGAAGAACAATCTCAGTCCTTATAAAGAAAAGAACAGTATTCATCAAATATAAGAACAAAAATTTGTTATTACTGTCTAACAACCTAGCTGATGTATGGTACCTTGTAAACAATTGCTCAAAGAAATCAAAAGTATATCTTTCAAATCAATACCCTTAGACCTAAAGCAAAAGAATAATAAATTTTATCAATTGAAACCAAATAATCCTCATAGTAATCAGCAAAGACAACCCATTTATGATAATTACAGAAAAACCAAGCAGCACTAAAAAGAAGAAGCAGCCAATTACCTCTTCCATTTCCCTCAAAATCACATCCCTTTCACGATTAATACGGATGTCATCAAACTTGGAATTCTGCAATATATCAGCCAAAATATCCAATGCGTTATTTACATCCTTGTCCATAACTTTGGCATAATAGGTAGTCTGTTCCCTACTAGTGTAGGCATTCAAATGGCCACCCATGTTCTCGATCTCCTCTTCCAGGCTTCTCGCAGTCCTTCTTTCCGTCCCCTTGAAAATCATATGCTCCAAAAAATGTGCAGTTCCGTTAGTATCATCGGTCTCAAAACGGGAGCCAGCGTCGATCCAGACTCCAACAGTCGCGGTTTTCGAGGAAAGGGTGGATTCGGTGGCGATACGGAGGCCATTAGGAAGCGTGGTGACACGGGTTTCAGGGGCGGAGAGGATGTGGGTATGAGAAGCAATAGTGGGATGGGGCGACCCATATTTAAGGAACCTCGGGTCAGGATTCGCGAGCACTTGAAGCTTAGATTTGACAGATTCAGCCAGACGATCGTAGATCATGGCGTTTGGTGGAGGCGGGGCGGGAGAGGTAGAAGGCGAGGACGAGGCCAGAGCAGATGTCGAGGAAGCTCGAACGGCGGAAAGAGTTGAGACCGAAGGTCTATGCGACCGGCGGGCTAGAGCTAGGAGATGCTTCAACGCCATGGTTTTGGATGGAGGCTCCTCCGGGCCTGTGGACTAGGGTTTGATGAAAAGGGCAAGGCGGTGGCTTCAAAACAAAAGAAGAAATGGTCTAAATTAGTGATGAAATAGGATACCAACGAAGAAGGGGAGAGATGGGAGAGATGGGAGAGAGAGTCTTCAGCTTAGGTGTTTTTTTTTAAATAAAGAATATTATTAAATTAAATCACAACTTAAAAACATTGATGAGGACTCACTCACCCCAATCAGACTTAGAACTAACCGTATTTACTAATGAATAGACTGTGAGATTCGTTGATCACTTAATAAATGAGATCGAAACGGAGTTCAGATCTTGAAAAATAGAGCAACAGTCTTGAATGACATCAACCTTGGTTTGTATAGCTTGTACCACATTTAGACAATCAGATTGGATTAACACCTATGATAGATTTAGGGCCTCTTTTATTGCCATCAGATTGGATTAACAGTCTTCAACTTAGTTTAATTGTGATGTTCTATCACATCTGTGTCCCTAATTTTAATTATTATACCATAATATTATGTTATACTATATTTACTTATTGATTGGAGAGTTAATTGGGTATTATCGATATAGTTTGGAGGCTAATTTCATACTTTAAGGGAGCGTTTGGTTCAAACTTCGGAATCGGAATCAGAATCGGAATCGGAATGTGATGGAATTGGAATCGGAATGACTATTTATTTATTTCGTTTGGTTTAATCCGGAATCGGAATCAAATTCCCTTTGAAGCTGTTTGGTTCTCTAATAACCGGAATCGGAATCAATATAAAACTTAATATCAAAAATCTGATAAATTTATTAAATTATGTGAGTACATATTATTATTGTCAACCAAATAATAATAAGACATGATTCTACAAATTACTGGATTGATTTCTCGAATAATAACCACACAAAATCAAATTTATTATTTCATTTTATTGATCAAATCATTTTTATAACAATAATAATAATCCATTGCCATTACAAAAAAATGAAAATTCAACAAGTTCATACATCCAATAAAAAGATACTTAAAACAAAACGCAATTTTTAACGCTAACTAAAAAAATTCTAAATAAATCAAATCATCCTAGGCATGGATGGTCCAGGAGCAGGATAAAGAAGACCAATAATATATTGTCTTTTAAGCTATGGTGGAGCCTGGTAAAAAACTCTCAATTTGTTTTGTTCAGCTGTGAGAATATCCGCGGCTTATAATGCTTCAACAGGAGACAATCCTTCAATTTGAAGTAATTCATTCAACACCATATTACTTTTATTAGCCATTTCTTGCTCACGTTCATCTGCACGAGACCAAGCAGTGGCCATAGTACCAAGATGTGTGTTCATGTTTTCCATAAAACTATTAAAATTTGAAGAAACGGTTTGAAATGCAGCAACCATTTGAGGTTCTTGAGATTCTTTTGATTCCTTAGACTTAGGTTTCTTTCTTGCTCTTTTAAATCGAGAACTAGATTTAGGCTGATTAACTAATATATCATCATCTTCTTCATTTTCTTCATCACTAATGTGATTTGTCTCATTTTCCATCTCATTTTCCATATTATCTACAGCATCACCAAAGGTTTCAACATCTTTACCTGTTGCTCTATCTTTTCCGCTTAATTCTCCAATTTCATCAAAAAAATGAAACGATACATTCCAAAGACCTTTCGCTTCTTTATGATTCTGAAAAATAATAATAAAGTAAATGAGAAAGATAATAACAAAATAATTCATTGCATTAAAGGTTTATAAGCTGTAAATTTTACCTTGCACCATTCATCATAGACGCTCTTTTCACATTGGATCATCTTCCTTGTATCATCCCAGCCAAATCCAGATTTGTTCAACATTTCAGAAATAGCATTATATTTAGCCTTCAATGTTTTCCATCTAGAATCAATATGTGGATCGGCTCTTATACAACTCGTAGGAAGTTTTTTATTAATCAATTCTTCAACTCGAATCAAATATCCATTCTTCCATGTATTATCTTGTTTAAATCTAGGATCAGTAGCCACCTCTTGTAAGCATTCTATCAATGTTTGATCCTCTTCAATACTCCAAACTTTTTTGTTCTTACCTCTACCACGGGTAGCTTGACTACTTTCAACTGAATCCATCCTAACAATTAAAAAGACAAAATATATAGAACATAAAATTATTGTAATAAAAAAATAACATATTTAAAAAAAATATTGTTAAACCAATACAAGAGTTCAATGAAAGTTACAAAAACAAACATAAAAATAACAAGTTTTTATCTAGCAGATCGATTTCTCCAACTATTGAACATTTCTTGGGCAAGTGCATTTCTAAAATTGGTCCAATTGTCCGAAGTTTGAACCGTAGTGATAAATTCTGATTCATTGGAACCATTAACATTCTCATAATCTTCATCAATTTCTTCATAGAAGTCATCCTCAATAGAATCAGTAGGCATATATTTTCTTATGAGGTTATGCAATAAACAACATGCCATGACAATACGTCCTTGAGTCTTTATTGGATAATAAGAACAACTTCTAAGTATTGACCACCGACCCTTAAGTAATCCAAAACATCTTTCAATAACATTTCTAGCTTTGGAGTGTTTCATATTAAAATACTCCTCTGCAGTTTGAGGTTGTCTATCACCCCTCCACTCATTAAGGTGGTAGCGTTGTCCCCTATAAGGGGCAAGAAATCCCTCTCCATTAGTGTAGCCACCATCAACCAAGTAATAACAACCTTCACATTTATTAAATAAAATAAACAAATTATTTTTCTTAGAACAAAATGTAAGGTTTTATATTATAAAAAGTGTAATATTATTAATATTTTACCTTGAGGAATTCTTAAACCATTAGTTCTAGAAATGGCATCTCGAAGCACACGACCATCATGAGCTGAACCCTCCCAACCAGGCAATACATAAATGAATTGCATATCGGGTGAACAAACACCTAAGACATTCATTGCAATTGTGCCTTTTCTTGTCCGATATTTTGCTTTATCCTCAGTTGGTACTAACACATTAACAAAAGTACCACCTAATGCTCCTAGACAACGCTACAACAATAATAAAACAAATCAATAAATTTTTTTCTTAAGTTTTATATAGCTCAATTCGCATGGTAAAGCGTATTATTGAATTGTGTACCTTGAAAGGTTTCCACCTATTATCTGTGCAGTCATCTGCAACCGGTGTAGGCTTCTTAAGTAAAATGGTATGTAATTTTAGAACAGCTTTTAAACAACGGTTGAATTGTCTACTCACAGTTTCTCCACTTCTAAGAAAATAAGTTCCCATTGTCCTATTTTTCTTATGGTGAGATAATATATATAAAAACATTGCAACAATTTTGTCAATTGACATATTTCTAGTTCCTTTTAAACCCCCTACATCTCTAAGCATCCCACAAAGAACTTCGAATGTAAATCTATTCATGCGAAGTTCACTCTTACATTTACTATCACTCTCTCTAATTAGCATGCTTAAATTAGCAAATCTCAATCTATATTTATTTTTTTTGTTTTTCCTCAAGTTTTGTCCATTAAAAATAGTAGAACCCATCAAAAACCATATGACATGCATAATAAATATGATATTAACAACGATGACAATAAATTGTAGTTCTTGTAAATTTCGCTTCCTTCTCATCAATAATCCAAAACGATCCATTTATCTACATTAGCATATAAGATTGAATTAATTATCTATAGTAATCAAATTAATTGAATCATTAAAATAAAAAAAATAAAATAAGACTATATAGTTCTAATTTGCTAAATAAGACTCTCTGTCAACTAAGGAAATTAAGGATTCAACCTTCCAACTAACTAATAATGATTCACAAAATCACACCAAAAGAATAATTAATTTCCATTTTTAAACATTTATTTCAAATGGAAGATTAATGACATAATATTCATTTAGCTCCCTAAACTAAGGTTTTAAAGTCAATTAGGATCTTAAACTATTAAAATCATCAATTATGTCATTGAACTAAGCAAAAATCATTAATTAAGACTATTCTAAACAAAAATCTATCAATTTAGGCCTTACCGAAATTCATTGGATTGAACAGTTTCAGACCCTCTTCCCCAAACACATTTTGAACAAACATATAGATTATTATAGTATATATCAAATTGTCAGAGTTTCTAATTTTAGGATATGATAGAGACTCAATTGATGATTTTGATAATTTAGGGTCCTAATTGACTTTGAAGCTTTAATTTGAGGATCCAAATGAGTGTAATGCTGAATATTAATTGACTACTAACATTTTATTTGACTGACATGTGCAACTCTAGACTTTGATTTACTAGTTAGTTTCTGTATTGTAAAAACAAATGAAGAAGCCATATATATCCCCAATCAACATTCTGATGCATCTATCCATAACATTCATTAACATAAAAGAATATAAAATCATGCTTCCATTTCTTATGGATCAATCAATCATGCTAATTTAACATTATTTAATTTGTAGCATAGCATTTCTATCCAAATGGTCCCTAACATCACCTGCTCTAGTCACAATGCACAAGGGCGCAATAATTTCTTCGGAAATTTGATACTATATTAGTCATGTGTCATAAAAGATTTTCCAGAGCTTATATTTTACCATATTCCATGTCTTTAAGATCAATCTTATGTACAAAAACAGTAGTTTCATTTCATTAACCAATGATTATATGAGGAGTTTTATAGACATGAATACTAGGTAAATGGATTAAGATGTGTCTTTTGCTCTTTTACTTTTGAATTTAATTGGATCTTGTTGGCAGCTCTGTGAGATGGGGTAATGAAAAAGATGAAGCTAAAAGCCAGAAGAGAGTGGTATTGGTAGGCCAAATTAGCAACACAGGAAGAGAACCCAAAAACTCAAAAAATCAAAAACTCAAGAAATTGAAAATAACCAGGAACAGAGATATCAATAACTCAACAATGAAGAACCATAATGATTTTGAAATAAATATTAAATAAATCATTAAAAAAACTCAAATAGAATAAATCAATAACTCAGGTAGGATGATGATTTTGAAAGAAAAAAAATCAAACTGAAATTAAATACCTAGTTTTGATGGATGATGAACTCCAAGGTAGCTGCTGAAGTTTTTCCGTAATAATGGTTCAATTCCTTTTGGCAGCTGCTGAAATTTTTTTTATAATGGTTCCATTGCTTTTGACGTTCATGGATTTTGCGTTGATTTAATTTGATTCCAGAGGGGAATCAAAACCAATTAACGTGGTATAAGGAGGGAATGACTGATTCCCTTATTTATGGGAATCAGATTCCCATTCCACCACTAACTCCACATGACCAAACATTATCAAAGGGAATTTTTAATTCCCATTCCCATTCCCATGTATTAATTTACCCAACCAAACACCCCATAAGTGTAAATTAAAAGTTTAGAGTAAATTTTAGAGGGATCAAAAGGGATATTTTCCCTTTATTGGAAACATAAATATATACTTCCCATACCTGTATTTACGGATACCCACAGAAGAAAAATGAGACTTGCTTTGATTCCTCGTTCTTCTCCATATTTTCTATCTTTTTCATTCTAATATCAAAACTTACCTAGCTGTAGTGATCTTGAGATATCTGGAGTTTCCATGGTCCGATTGAGCCGATTTTTTTTTGTAGTAGGTTCTAGACATTCTAATACGCACTATGATCGGTGTGATTTTGATTTGAAATTTCCTATCAGGGATTCGAGCTAGACTGATTAGATGGACAGATTTTGAAGCTTAATGTGTTTATTTTTTCAATTATGGCTAAAGTAAGTAACTATCAACTACCCTTTTAAGTTTTTATGTATATATCACTCTAAATTTTTCAGAAATTGATTTTTTTTAAAATTTTTACCATGCATTTGATTAAATGGTGTTTTTATGAATTAGTTTTAATATGAATTTTCACTATGTTCAAAAATATATACATATATATCTTTGCATGCAAATTTCAAACTATAATATACATATATGTATACATGATTTGGGTTTTATTTTGATGAACTTAGTATATTTGATTAATAGTTGTGTAAGATTTGATATTTTAAAGAGTAGAATTTAAAGGGAAGTGTATTGAGAAACTTTATTGATAGTTGATTTATGAACAAAGGTATATATATACAGGGGCGAAGACAGCCCGGAGCTTGGGGGGCCGAAGCACCCCCAGCTCCGACGGAACCCTTGGGTAGGGTACTGTTCTGCCCTTGAGCCGCCCCCCCAAAATTAACAGCAAACCGTCGCCCTCCTGTATATTTCCATCTTCTTGGCGAAGAAGAAGATGGAAACTTGCTGCATTGTGCCCTGCCCAATTAATGGGTTGGGCGCAATTTTTTTTTTAAATTGGGCCCAGTCAAAACGGTGTCGTTTTGTCTGGGTCCCATTTAAGAAAAAAAAATCCGTAAAAACAAAAGGACTTGGTTTGGGAAATTTAATTCATTAATTTATCATTTGGTTTGGGCGGGCCTCCTCATCATCCTGATTTGTTTTCTTGGGCTTAAATTATTAAAATTGGACATAAAATCTTTTTCACTTATTCTTTCCCCAATTCTTTTCCAATCCAAACCTAAAGTCTCGGGTTAGTTACATGAATATCATAATTAACTACAAAATTACAATTAAATCAGATTAGTAAACTTAATTATAAATATGTCATTATTTTCCATATATAACAAATAAAATATGTTCTTATACCATAATTCAAAAATTCTAAACTTCAATTCATAAATTCTAAATCCTGAACAATATATACTAGATCCATAATTTATAAACTCTAATTCTTAAAATAAATTAAAAGTAATAATTTTATTAGTTTGATATAAATCAAAAACAAAACTTGATATAATTGTCGATATTTTTTCAAATGTGAATTTATAGATAAATTTCCCTAAAGTCTCATGCCTTGCCTCTCTTCTTACGGGTGTTTTGTTGTTGCCCCTTCTCCATTTATACATTTCTTCATCTACTCAACTCTTCTTTCTTGGTTGTTCTTATTTGTTTTTCATCAACTCTTCAAAAGGTAATGCTCTTTCTTTCAATTCCTCCTTAATTTCTTAATTATCAATTTTTATTAAGTTGGGATTATTTATATTGATTTTGATCTAATTTCTATTTTTTTTATGAATGAATTAGCCTTATTGTTTGGTAGTTTAATTTAATTTAGAGTTAATTGAAAATATTGATAGATGAATTTTGAGTTTTAATTGATGATTTGAATTTTGAATTGGATTTATAAATTGGGGGTTTTGTTGTATGGTATTTGCTTGAAGCATTTTGGTTATAAATTTAGGGGTTTTATTAATTGATGACTTGAATTGATTTGGGTTTATTAATTTAGGGGTTTTGCTTTTAGAAAGTTTTTATTTATTTTAACTTTATTATTCAACAATTATAAAAACAAGTTACCATTATTAATTAATTTAATGTACTCTTTATTTTAATAACACTTTTGAATTCATTTTTATTATGTCTTTTCCATTAAAAAAACAAACATATTTAATTTTCTATTAATTCAATTTTAGTATCTAAAAAAATGACGTTTTTTGCAGTTTTAACGCGTTGGAGGCTAAAATTTTTTTGATAAACTCTGACGGACTAGATTTTGAAAATTTATCCTCAATCGTACGGCTAAATTTAGCCCCCCCAAGTCTGAATTCCTGGCTCCGTCACTATATATATATATATACATTATTTCTGTTTTTTGGATTTGAGTATATTTGATATTTTGATGAATTTGAGTATATTTGGTTTGTATAAGAATTGATATTTTGAAGGATGGATTTGAAGAAAAGTACTTGGAAAACTCTATGATGTTGAACCCTGAGTTATATATATATATATATATATATATATATATATATATATATATATATAGGTGCGAGATATCCTCACTTCCTTTAAAAACAAAGTAATATTACTTTGTTTTTATAAACCAATAATAAAAAAACAAATCACATCCCATTGTTTTACGTTCTACCTGCTACTTTTTGTACCGGTGACTACCTATTTTTGCTTTTCTTCTCTCAATTTTCGATGTACGACTTTTGTTTTTTTCTTGCCTCTCTCTCGTCCATTTCTATTCCAAGAGGCTTCTCTTTCTTCTTCTCTCTATACATCCATCTTCAATCTCAACACACTTAAACCTCCATCTTTTACAACTAGATTTCATCCCCAATTTCAGTAGTTATCAAGTTTGGGCACTAGTTTGAAGGCTTGAAGGAAGAAGATGATTGGGATTATCTTTATTTTTCTCCTCTGCACATCCATCTTCTACTTCAACGCCTAACCCCCCCCCCATCTTTTACATTTAGATTTCATTGCCAATTTCATCAATTCTCAAGTTACCAGTTTTAAGGCTTGAAGGAAGAAGAGAAAAGAAGGGTTGAAAATCGAAATTTCAGCGTGAAAAGGCCCCTTCGATCAACCTGTACTCCAAAAAAAGATGAGAAATCTGAGCAATTGATTTTAATCCTATGGGATTCATTTACATTGAAATTGAATGTACAATTAGGCTTTAATTTGTTAGGAGAACAAACTTAATAGGTTCTATAGGGCTTCATTTAGATTGAAATTAAAATTGAAGGTTCAATAGGTTCAATAAGGGCTTCAAATAGGGATGCATCCTTAGCTGCTTTTCTAAAATAAATAAATAATTTTGGGGATGTCTTATTAGCATGAACTTGCTTAAAGTGATATATTGTCTCCTTGAACTTTCTTAAATTGTCCTATTAGCCGTTGACCTTGCTTAAAGTTACATATTGACTCCATGAACTTGCTTTAAGTGATATACGCTTCAACTTGTCCAAATTAGAGTTAATTGTATTAATTTTAGTAAGGTCGGGTGCTAATGCGACATATCCAAAGTTTAGGGGGCCAATCTGCTTTCAAAAGTTTGCTTAATTGGTGACCTAGTGATAGGGAAAATATGCCTCTAATGTGCCTCATAGATTTCATTATGGTGTTAAATTCCATCATATAGTTGATTATTGATATTCTTTTGAGTGTATGTTTTCAAATTCAGAGTTGTTTGATTAACTATAACCCTATGTTAGATGAAGACTGTGATACCATATTCTAAATGCCCATTTTTTTAGGTCATTCATTATAAAGTCACTATAAGATGGCAATCTTGTTAGTGAAAGTGAGTCAGTTGCAGCAGCTATCGGTTTTGGCCATAATAATCCTTTTGCAGAGAAGGGTCAAGGATTTAACAAGATTCTTTCAGAATCTACTTTAGAGATTTCAAAATGTGAAATTGATTTGGCATATTCTAGCTATGCTTGAATCACTTTTCGGTACTTGTGACATCAGTAGGAATCTTGCTAATAGACAGTAATCATGGTAAAGCATGTGGTAGAAAAGTATTATGCTGCTATAAATTATATAGTTGTTATTTGAGTGTTAAATATAAATGTTGGTTTTTATGAGCCTTGTGACATGACAGAGCATTAAGTTGAGAGATTTGGAGAAATTTTCCGAGATATATAAATATGATTTTAGAGTTGAATTAAAAAAGAGGTTATGACCATGTAGACCTATATAGGTGAAGCATGCACATAAACTGCATGAATTTTGACTATGAATGGAAGCCAAATAAGTTAGCCAAGTATTAGAAAAGAAATTAAAGACTTTTGTGCTATGTTATTCATTGGGGTTCAATGGATTATATATGATTCTTAAACTCAATTTAACATAAAACCTTATGCAATAATAGTTTGTTTAGCAATTGCCATTGGAAATTGTCCAATTTATCAGTGAAGATGTGAATTCAATAACCGATTAGATCATATAACCTTTAGATGTCTGTAAAGGATTCAGGCGATTGACATCATGTAGGCAATTGCATAATGTAGAACTTTGGTTTTTGTGACCTATGAGATAGCATTAATGTAAAACTGCCTTATGGTAGGCCTGTAGTGAAGTTGGAGCTGCTGGATCAATTGTTGTTCAAATTAGTCATCAGTTATCAGTTTCAACATCCTGCTCCAACTAGGCCTGGACATTGCTTACCTGTTGCTGTTGAAAAACATAAAGTTGATTCTTTACAAGGTACTTCTGTCTACTAATTGTATTTCTCTTCTACCTACCTTTTGATTACTCTAACAGCTATCAGTCTATGCCAGAACTGTTAATAAATTCTTATTGGCTTACATTTGGAGAGATTGAATCTGTTTCCATTTTATGATTAATTGTAGCCATAATATTTAGGTTATTTTTTAGTAATTGATACTGGAGAGGAGATTATGTTCATGAACATGAACAAAAAAAAGAAAAAATTGTCGGACTAGTTTGAAGTAGGAGATTTTAATTTGATAATACTATATTACTATTTTACTTGATGTGATCATTTTTAAAGCATACAAGATATGGAACCTGAAAGGAGGAAAGGAGTTATTCACGTGCAAAATGTAAAGTGCTTTCCATTTCCTTTTTCAACTTTCTAGTTTCAACATTAATATATACTCCATAATAATTTGTATTCTCAATTTCCCTACTATATTTTTGTAAAAGGCCTATTCTAGAAAAAGTGAATTGTTGTTAATGGATATAAATAATGTGTGTAGCTGCTGCAGCTTAAGTTTATTTATTAATTTGTTAGATCAGGTGGTTCGCGAGCACTGTGCTAAGATGTTAGGATGAAAGTAGTTGTAGATGCTGCTCAAGGACTTTCATTCCTTCATGATTTTGACCGTCAAATTATATACTGCTGCGATTTTAAGGCTTCTAATGTACTATTAGATTCGAAATTTCATGAAAAACTATTTGGTATATTTTCAAGCTACCCAATTATACATACGTATATGAAAATTCTCCATTTAATATATATGAATCAAAGCTATTTGCTATACTATAGAGCTCCATTCAATCCAAATTATTTTTTTAAATGACATTTGCATCGGCCATTTAAAAGGGCCGATGCAAATACGGCCTCATTTGCATCGGCCCTTTTAAACGATCGATGCAAATGCGACCTCATTTGCATCGGCCCTTTTAAAGGGCTGATGCAAATGCTTCTACCTTTTGCGTCGAGAGCTTTTGCATCGTCCAAAAACCGACGCAAATGGCCCTAAATGGCCAATGCAAATGGCTTTTTTTCCACTAGTGATGGATCACAACTTTATAGATAATGAAATTGAATTCAGATGAAGTGGTTTTAGATCCTCACTAGTTCTTAAAACAAAGTATATGTACTTTATTTTTTGAATAGATAATATAAGTACACATCATATTTCATTCTTATAAAATTACATATGTGTTTTACTTGCTACGTTCTATTCCAGCCACTTTTGTCTTTCTCTTCTATCTGGTCGTGATTTTATCGACGATTTATGTTTCTCTCTTAGTCTAGATATAACAAATGTGTTGAATTTATAATTTAGTTGAGTTCCCTTCAATCCAAAATTATATGTTTGAATCTTTTGTAAGTAGTATGATGAAAAGAAATGTTGATTCCGGGAGTACTCCTTCGAAGAAAATGAAGGGTAAAAAACACGACATTGAATCTTCTAAGGTATGTATGATATTTTTTATATATATATTTTTTATT
This sequence comes from Euphorbia lathyris, assembly GCF_963576675.1. Classification (NCBI taxonomy): domain Eukaryota; kingdom Viridiplantae; phylum Streptophyta; class Magnoliopsida; order Malpighiales; family Euphorbiaceae; genus Euphorbia; species Euphorbia lathyris. The sequence continues at coordinate 99,001,883 of NC_088910.1, forward strand.
ATTTTGTAAGATGATTGTATTTTTATAAAAAAAATGTAGTTATGGTTTAATTTTTTATTAATATGATAAAAGAAATAAATTCAAGACAATCATTAAAATAAATATTTATTAAAATTTTCAGGTATATTTCGAAAGTCGATGCTCTATCCGTAAGTTTGTGAAACTTGTATTGAGTTTCGATAAACAGAAGATTGATGCCGTGAAACAACTTGAACTAGATGGTCTTCTTAAAATTCCGAGTCAGAGCTTGAAAAATAAATTGATTGTAGATCTTGCGAATAGTTTTGATGCAGATAAATGTGAATTCCATGTTCATGGAGGGATATTAAAACTTGCTACTACATATATTGAAAGAATTTTAGGCATGCCTTCAAAAGGTCAAGATGTTAAAGAGTTCTTAGGTGACTATAACATTAATATCTCGAGTCGTCTAAATATTTCTGAGAAAATGATTAATGCCATAGAATTGTACGATGAGCTCAAAACTTTACTTGGTGGTGAGGAATTCCAAGCTAAGTTTTTTTGTATGCTCTTAGTACAATTATTGCCCCATCTTCAAGCACGCATATTCACCAAAAAAATCTTGCTCTTTTAAATGACGTGTCTAAAATTAGAATTATGAATTAGGCTGAGTACACATTACAGTGTCTTCAAGATGGACTTTCAAAGTTTAATGGAAGTGATTATAGTGATGGTAAACGGAGAATCAATGGTTGTATTCTTCTATTGCAGGTATTACATTAAATTTTTATTTAATATTGATTGCCTTGTTTGTGATTTAAAAAAAAATAATAGTTTTATTTTTTATAAAATTTATAGATTTTTTATCTGGAACATACATCTATTGGATATCCAATTTTATCAATGAGCAAACAAGAGATTCCAACAAATACAAATTTGGGATGCTAGTGTTGTTAATAAAGTTCACAACACGATTTTGAAGATGGGAAGTCTTCAGAGTGAAAAGGTATGCAATATATAATTATATCATTTCACTATTCGTGCATTTGGAATTTATAAATATTAAACCAACGGTTGAAATACTTGATTTTATTGCTATGTTTTGTAGGTTAAACTTTTATATGGAACTAGTACGGAGTCTTGTAAATGCAATGTGAGTTAACTTCTAAGAATGCTAGTTCTAACTTTAAAAGTCAATATAAATTATGAATATGATTTAATATCGATTTGTATTACATAGGATATTTGCATTGTGATCCAAGATCTTAAAAACGATATTCACGTGGCAACGGAAGATATAAAAGTTCAGTTGGAGAGTTATAACCTTGAAATTTTGAATGCCAGTATTGAAAAAGCACAAAATGTCACCGGTGTTAACAACTTGAAAACTGAAATTGTTGATTTAAGAAATGAAGTTAGAGATTTCAAAAGTAGTGTGCTACTGAAATTGGATCAAATAGCAATTACTACATCAGATTCCTCTTCTAGAGCCTTTCATAATCTATCTACTGAAGTATCAGATCTAAAAAAATTGTTGAAGGGAATATTGAAACAAAAACCTCATTTGCAAGATCCAAAAGAAATTTTTATTCCAGTTGAGGAACGCACTCTAATTTTTTTTAGTAAAGTGTTAGGAGCTGCTAAACAAACAAGAGTCCGTAAGAAGCGTAAATCAAAGAAACAATCACCTCAGCAACCATGTCAAAAGGTGCGTATATTTTTCTATTGTTTGTAAGCTTACACTTCAGAATAATTTTGTTAAATGAATATTATTTTAACTAGTGTTGGTCTGATAATATTCACATGTAGACTTGTTCTCCAATTTATATATCGAGCTCAGGATCTACTATGGATGGAGCACCTAAGCACATATTGAATGCAATAAATCCAAAATTGTCCAATCAAAACAATCTCATTTTTGTGAAAGTTGAATCAAGCAGTGGAAGTAAAAGAAAGAAAATGGAATGTTCCCCAGTTAGGGTAAGAAACTGTATTTGATGTTTTACTAATTAAAATATATGATTTTCATATACAAGTTTAGGAGTTTGACACATTTTAATTATATATATATAGTCTTAGTAATGAGGATCTGGAAATGTCTCCTGAAGAGCTAGACGATCCTATAAATAATATATGTGATTTGATATTTGAAAAACAACAAGTGATGAGGTAATGAATTAAAATTGAAATGTTAATTATCATTTTGAATTTTTTTTCCATTAGGCTTGTATATACATAATAAGTTCTATATATTATTTCAGATGTCCCAACCCTTGCGATTTTGGTGATGTACATGCCACTATGGAGGAATTATTAAGCTTGCGCCTGAAACAATGGATATGTTCAGGGGTAAGAAATGTATGCAGGTGTTTCATTTACATTAGTCAAATTGAATATATACCAATTTAATATATTTTATCATATAGGTAATAAATGTAATGGCAAAAACATTAACCCTTGAAGAAAGAAAAAAGAAAAGAGGTTGGAAGAGATGGTACATGCCTGCATATTTTTCGGTATGTATTAAATATAAGTTGGAACTATTATTTATTTATTTATTATACTCAATGTTCAACTTATTTGTTTAGCAACTAGTTTTACAAGAAGTACAACCTCCATTGGACACGTTTATTAAATGTATGATAGATACATGACACGATTAGGGGATGTTGAGCAAGTAAGTTATCTTAAATTTACTGTTTATTTTGAAAATGATAATGCATTGATTATTTTCGTAACATTTTACGGTTATTTTTTAATGTCTAATAGATTTTCATACCAATAAATGAGGCGAACATGCATTGGTATTTACTGGTGATAGACTTTAACGACAATAAAGCCATACTATATGACACTCTTCGAGAAATGAACCAATCAGTTAGAGAGTTAACAGTTAAAAAATTGGTAATGTTCTGATGACCTTATTTCATTAAAAAATTGTTAAATATACTTAATTTAGAGCATTTACTATCATACTAATTCAAATTAATTGTTAACCTTAATTGTTTATTTACAGTTAGTATTCATGGATAATCTTTTCTCACTGCCTCAATTTCAAGGAAATGAGATCAATTCATGTTCATTTATTAGTACATGTCCAATTAAGTCTAAATATACATTTCAACAACAAAATGGGTAAGTATAACTTTTGTATTCTTTGTTCTAAAATTTCATTTCTTAATCAATGTTATGAATTTTATATTTTTGTAGCTTCGACTGTGGGGTTTATGTGTTACAATACATGCGCCATTGTTTCTTGGAGATCCCTTTTGTGGTATATATTTTTTTTATTTTATCTTAAAATTCTAACGCAACATATTATTTATATACTGTCAATTATGATGTTTAGTGACATTAGTACTCTAAATTATTTATGTAGAAGGCAGATAAGGAATCTAATCAAATGCGGCGTGAGATTTTATATTGAATTATATCAAATTCTTCGAATATTCAACGCATTGGAGTTGTATATGCAGCTTTTAATTACAATTATATGAACGGGGTTACGAAAGGTCTATGTACAACATCAAAAGTTCAAAAGGAATTGAAGGATCTACAGCCAAAAGTTACCTAAAATTCTCGCATGTGAAGTTTCGGTATGCTTCTTGCAATCATTTGATTGTAATGTCAACTATTCAAATTGTCTTTGCCTAAATACTTTATAGCTTAGCCAAAATAACTATTATTTTTGGGTTGCTTCACAAAAACGTAGCCAATGAATTTGTCAACTTTCATATGAAGCCTTTTGAACTAAAGTAAAGATAAACATGAGAACATGGCTCATATTTAAACTTTCGAGATTTCATTTTGACTGAAATTTGAAACTTTAAAAAAAGTTTTTCCATAGCATTACATCTCAGCTACTAAGGTTATTGTCTATAGCATTACATTTTTTGTTTAATAGCGTGATTCAAGCGTTTTTTTGGCATAAACTAATGTTATTGGCTTTTTGTTTCAGCGGAGTACTGGTAGCTCACGTCATGCAAACACAATTCCCAAATCACGAATCAGTTTCTTGTATGTTACTAAGATATTATTTGTTGAAACACCTTTCCACATAATTTTGATTTGACAAAATTGTTAAGTATAATTAAAAACATATTCTAAACACACTAAGTTTAAATGCTTTGATTTATTCTACTAATGTGTTTGTTCAATGTTGAGTTAAATTGTTTATAAGACACAAGATTAAAAGGCCCAAGCCCAATACGGAAGTCAAAGCCCAAGTCAAACAGTTTAAGGCAACTCGGCCCACGTATGTCAAAACGCTGTCATTATGTACAAAACGCAGCTCAGCGGAAGAAGGATCTAGAAGACCTTCGTGGAACAACTTCGGGACGAAGCTGCTGAGTTGATTCGACAAACAGTACAAGACAGCAGCTGGCTAAGAACAACTTCCAGACAAAGTATTTCCACTTCGGGTAAAGTTCAGAAGGCACAGTATGCTGTCCAGTTGACCTTACCATAAATGGAGAGACATTCTGCCGAGCTGACCAAAAGCTGATCGAGGACAGAAGATACTCAAATCTGATTGGCTGAGAGCTCTGAGCAAGACAGGATGACAACGATAGGAAGCCGTTTCCCTCCAACGGTTATTTCGAAATTCGAAATGACCGATGCCTCAGACATCTCTATAAATAGTGCCATCAGTTGCTTCATTTCATACACAACTTGATCAAGCCATTACGCTGACCAAATCTCTACGCAAAGTTCTGCAAGAAAAAGCAAAGCAATCTTACACTAAATTTCATATCTTTTGTGTAAAAGTCTAGAGTGATTATTCAATCATCTAAGGTGTCTTAGCAATCATTGTTTAGGACAAACACTTATCATTTCTAGAGATTAGAAAGGAGAGGCTGAGTACTCGGTTATAGTACTCAGCGAGAGATTAGGATTGAGTAGAGGTATAGAGGAAGGTACTCTTGTTATACTTAGTTGCTAAGATTGTAAAAGGTTTGATGCTCTACCGTTAAAGAGCTCAGTAGAGAATTCGAAATCTCAGAACGTGTTCCGGGGACAGGACGTAGGCTTGGAGGCCGAACCTGGATAAATCTGCTGAGTAACATATTTCTAACCTTAAACTCCTTTATATATTTATTGCTTGCTTAAACAAAAACTGACCAAGTAAAGAGGTCAAGCTGAGTTGTGCGCATTGAATATCTGAGCTCAGGAATAGACTCTAAGTGCTATCTCCTGACTCAAGTAAAGAAACTGACCTAGTCACTAGTTGACTAAGCCAGTATCTTGCTATTCACTCAGCGCCGCTGTCCAAACCTTTTTCTCACGAAAAAAAAGTATGCCCTAGCTTAAAATTTTTAAATAGTTACTAACCCCCCCCCCCTTGGAACTATACTTGTAACGTTATAAGGGACCAACAAGTGGTATCAGAGCTTAAAAGCTCACTGTAAAAGGTTTAACCACCTTGAGCTGATCCCCCACTATGGGCGAAAACAGCACTCGGTTTCTCCCAGGAAACCAAACAACTCAGATCTTACCTGAGGGGCTGTCCATTACTCGGCCTCCCCTATTCTTCGGGTCTAACTATACCTTCTGGAAGAATAGGATGAAAAATTTCATTCAGGTTACAAATATGAGTGCCTGGCTATCCATAGTCCAAGGCCCATTTGTACCTGTCGAAGTTGTGGCTGGCCAAACAGTTGTTAAAGCTGAGGCCAAATGGACAGAGGATGATCTCAAGAAGCTACAAAATCATGCTTCGGCTATAAATATGTTTCACTGTGCGCTCGATGCTGCAGAATATAATAAAATCTCAGGTTATGAGTCGGCGCAAGAGATCTGGAAGAAGCTGGAGGTCACCTACGAAGGAACCAATAAAGTAAATGAGTCCAAGGTGAACCAGCAGATGAGACTGTACGAGTTGTTCGAAATGAACAATGATGAGGGAATATCTGACATGAATGCAAGGTTTACCAACATCATCAATGAGCTCAAGAGGCTTGGGAAGATCTTCACTGAGGAAGAACAAGTCAAAAAGATACTCAGGAGTCTTCCTAAAGACTGGAAAGCAAAGAAGACCGCTGTTGAGGAAGCTCAGGACTTAACCACCTACAAATATGATGAACTCATCGGATCACTGCTGACCCATGAGATATCGATGAAAAACTTCGAGGTGAAGGAAAAGTCTGAAGACAAGAAGCAGAAGTCTCTTGTCATGGAAGCTGACTCCACTGATGGGAGCTCAACAGATGATGAAGAGATGGCTATGTTCACAAGAAAGATGAAAATGCTATTTAGGAAGAATGACAAATATTCTAAGAAGCCTTACAGAAAGTTTGATAAGTATAAAGCTGAGTCCAGCGACAACAAATACAAGAAAGACAACTCAAAGCCCATTACATGCTTTGAATGTCATCAAACTGGCCATATCAAGTCAAGCTGCCCCACGCTGAGGAAAGATAAGAAGAACGGCAAAAAGGCAATGGTGGCAACATGGAGCGACAGTGATGAGTCTTCATCAACAGAAGCTGAGGCCATCGAGTCAGCAAAGATATGCTTTATAGCTGATGAACTTGCTGAGTCGTGCGTCTCTGAGCATGCTGACCCCTCTGTTGCATCTGACGATGAGGAGTAATCAAATGAGGTAATATCACTTTCCCAGCTCAGAAACGAAATGGGTAATGCCCTGAGTGACCTCTATACACTTGTCAAAAAGTGTAATAAGAAAATTAGAGCACTCAGCAGGCACTGTGATGAGGTTGAAGAGGTCAAGCTAAGTGACCTCAGATACCTTCTTCAGGACAACTCAACTTTGCATGATAACATGAAGATCATACATAAGTCTGTCTCTGAAGTCCAATCAGATTCAAAGAAACTGAGAAAGGACGTCACAAATATCCAGAACCAACTAAAGGTTCAAAACAAAAGGAATATTCCTCTGAATGCTCAGTACCGAAGTACTGGTCAACAGAGATGGAATCCCTAGCGGAATGTCCAGTGTGACTTCTGTGGGAAGAAAGGACACACCACTAAGGTGTGCTGGCACGCTCAGCACTGGGGTGCTGACCAGTCAGTGAAAAATCCTAAACGGAAGGTCACCTGTGACTTTTGTGGAAAGAATGGCCATACTGTCCAAGTATGCCGCCATAAAATAAAATATGATGCTTTACCTGTTGAACCTAACAAGCAAGGACCCAAAAAGAATTGGGTACCTAAAAGTAACTAGTTACAATGCAGGTAAGCCTGAGGTGTGCTGAGAAGTCAAAGATGTGGTATATTGACAGCGCATGCTCAAGGCACATGACTGGTGATGAAACTCAGTTCATCACGTTTGAGCGTAAATGAGGAGGAAGCGTAAGTTTTGGAGACAACAAAAAGGGTAAGATAGTAGGATCAGGAACCATCAGAGGTAATCCTACTATTGAGTCAGTCTCCCTAGTCAGCGGACTCAAATATAACTTACTCAGCGTAGCTCAGCTATGTGACAATGGGAGAAAAGTTATATTTGATGCTACTGGATGTAAAATATACGAGGGAAAAACAAACGAGTTAATTTTAACTGCCCCTCGGATTGATAATGTCTTTATGCTAGACTTAGAGAAAAAGTTTTCAAAAACTGTATGCTTAGTTTCAAAGGAAGAAAATTCCTGGCTATGGCACAGGAGACTTGGTCATGTAAGCATGGACCTCCTGGCCAAATTAGCAAGAAAGCAATTGGTTGAGGGACTGCCTGAACTTAGATTTGAAAAAGATCAATTATGCCACGCTTGCCAAGCTGGAAAACAAACTAAACAATCTTTTCATAGCAAAAACATTGTCTCAACTAAGCGACCGTTAGAATTACTACACTTGGATCTCTTCGGTCCAGTCCAGCCGTTGAGTCTGAGTGGAAGAAGATTTTCCTTGGTCATTGTAGATGACTTCTCTCGGTACACTTGGGTCATCTTGCTGAGTAGCAAGGATGAGACCTTTGAGACATTTTCAAATTTGGTTAAGAAACTTGAAAATGATAAAGACCTAAAATTGGCTCACATCCGAAGTGATAATGGTGGAGAATTCAAAAACCAACAGTTTGTTGAATTCTGTGAAGCCAGCGGCATTGACCATAACTTTTTTGCTCCTAGGACGCCTCAACAAAATGGGGTTGTTGAAAGGAAGAACAGAACCTTGGTTGAAATTGTCAGGACAATGCTGAGTGAGCATAGGCTTCCAAAGTATTTTTGGGGAGAGGCTGTTAACACAGCGTGCTATATTCTTAATAGGGCTCTTGTTAGACCTATACTAAAGAAAACCCCCTACGAACTTTGGAAAGGACGAAAGCCCAACATTGGATACTTTCGTGCCTTTGGCTGTAAATGTTTTATTTTAAACACTAAAGATAGCCTAGCTAAATTTGACTCAAAAGCTGATGAAGCTATCTTTTTAGGCTACTCAACAAACAGCAAAGCATACAGAGTTTTCAATAAACGAACTCAAGTTTTAGAAGAGTCAGTACATGTTGAGTTCGACGAAACTAACCCTGCAGGAAGATATTTTCCGCTGACCGAGGATGATCCACACTCAGCACCCGCTGATCAAGATACAGCCGCTGAGTCATTCCCTCAAGGGCTGACCAAAGGTAAAAGTGAACCAAATATTGTTTTCACTGACCAGTCTTCACCTACAGAGATTGTTGAAACACAGACAGCACAAGACATCAATCTACCCAAAGAGATAAGGATTCCAAGAGGGCACTCAAAGAGTGCAATCCTTGATGCCGCTGAGAATACCCTGATGACAAGAAACCAACTCAAGAGGTACCTCAGCAATGTAGCCTTCATCTCAGTTCAGGAACCTAAGAACTTCGCTGATGCTGAGGAAGATGAATTCTGGATGAGCGCAATGCAAGAGGAACTTGACCAATTCAGAAGAAACGATGTATGGGAGCAAGTGCCACATCCAAGGAGTCAGAAGACCATTGGAACAAGATGGGTCTTCCGCAACAAGCTGGATGAGCAAGGAAACGTAGTCAGGAACAAAGCAAGGCTTGTAGCTCAGGGCTACAGTCAGCAAGAAGGTATTGACTACAGTGAGACCTTTGCCCCAGTGGCAAGGCTAGAGGCTATTAGGATTTTATATGCATATGCATCTTACATGAACTTTAAACTGTTTCAAATGGATGTTAAGAGTGCATTTCTTAATGGAGTTATAAACGAGGAAGTTTATGTTAATCAACCTCCAGGGTTTGAGGATCCTAAATTCCCAAACCATGTTTATAAACTCAAAAAGGCTCTGTACGGCCTCAAGCAAGCACCACGTGCTTGGTATGAGAGGCTGACCAGTTTCCTGCTGACTAGAAACTATGTCAGGGGCAAAGCTGATACAACCTTATTCATTAAGAGAAAGGGTAAAGATACCCTGCTGGCTCAAATATATATTGATGATATTATTTTCGGTGCTACTAATGAGTCAATGTGCAAGGAATTTAGCAAGCAAATGCAGACTGAGTTTGAAATGTCTATGATGGGAGAACTCAACTTCTTCCTTGGACTTCAAATCAAACAAGGAAAGAACGACATCTTCATCAGTCAAGCTAAATATGCCAAGGAGATATTGAAGAAATATGATCTTGAAAATTGCAAGCCAATATCCACTCCTATGGACACTGACACTGTCCTCTGCGCTGACGAGAATGGTAAGTCAGTAGACAGCAAATTGTATCGAGGTATGATAGGCTCTCTACTTTACTTAACAGCCAGTAGACCGGACATTCAGTTCTCAGTATGCTACTGTGCTAGATATCAATCTAACCCTAAGGAATCTCATTACATAGCTGTAAAAAGAATCCTTAGATATTTGCAAAGCTCAGTGAACGCAGGTTTATGGTATCCCAACACTCATGGCTTTACACTCGTTGGATACACTGACGCTGACTATGGTCGAGACAAGCTAGAGCGGAAAAGCACCTCTAGAGGATGTCATTTCTTAGGAAGCTGTCTTGTATCCTGGTTCAGCAAGAAGCAAGCGTCAGTAGCCCTGTCTACCACTGAAGCTGAGTACATTGCTGCTGGTCACTGTGTTGCTCAAGTCCTATGGATTAAGCAACAGCTTGAAGACTATGGTGTTCAAACAAAGACAATTGAGGTCAAATGCGACAACAAAAGTGCAATTGATCTATCAAAGAACCCAATTCAACACAACAGGATGAAGCATATCAGCATAAGACATCACTTCATTAGAGACCATGTACTCAAGGGTGAGATAAAGCTGACCTATGTCCCAACGGATGAGCAGCTTGCGGATATCTTCACAAAGCCACTAGCTCGTGAACAGTTCAGCATACTGAGAGAAGCCATTGGTATGTTTAATCCTCTTCAGTAAATTCCTGTTCTAAAATGAAAATTTATGCTGAGTGAATTACTATGCTGAATGATTTATGCAAATGCATGCTGAGTGATTGTTATGCTGAGTACTTAATGCAAAATAAATATCAATACTGAGTTAATATGCACACCGAGTAGTAATCTCAAACTGAGAAATCATCCTTTCATATACTACTGACCACTCAGAATATAAAACGCTTAGTATTCTAAACGCTGAGTGTTAGATCCGTTGCATTAAATGCAAAAGCACGCGAATAGCCACCTAGGATGACGTATGCGCCGAATGTGTCATAAAAGCCAGGATCTTTATCGGTTGACAATCCCAAGGCAAAACTGACACATGGATTCGATGAGATCCACTCTTCACCGCTATAAATAATGGGTAAATCCCCATTTTTATTTTCTTTACTCTTACCGAATTCTTTAGCAAAGCATTCTCTCTCTAAAAAAACTCTCAAAGCTTCCCAATCTTTTTCTGAAACAATGACTAGAGTTTCTGTTAACATCTCCGGTGCCAGTCACCCTAAGACCAGCTCCGATGAACCCTCCAGGCAAACTACTGTGCCTGAAACTACCAAGGTCACTACGCCGAGCAAAGGCAAAGCTGACCAAGCTGCCTCATCCAAAGGAAAGCCGACCAAGGCCAGAACCTATACCAAGGTATTTGAAGATATTAGCGAATGGAAAGTAGACTTCTCACGATGGGTTTCTGAGGCCTTCATGACATCCGAGCAACCCTTCTGCGAATGGATATCGAAGAATGGATGGACTGAACTCTTCTCCATTAAAGATCACACCTATCCTGACCTAGTAAGGGAGTTCTATAACAATCTCCGAGTTGCTGATGATAACCAGGACTATCTGGCAACTGTGGTAAAGAAAAAGACCTTTTTCATAAACCCTACTTATCTCGCTAACTTGCTGAAGTTAAAGAATGAGGGAACAAAATTGAGGCGATCTGGAGATCATGACAGTACTGGGTACGATACCACCTTCTGTAAACCTTATGGCCACTCTGGAGAAGTCTCAAGTACCTCAATGGGTCAGCACTAAAAGATGGCTCACTACCTGCTGACCTACTTCATTTATCCCAAGATCAACTGCACCACCTCAGCAACGAATTTTGAGCAATGCTTCATATGGCATATGCTGATATACAAGCCGATCAATATGCCAGTATTCTTGATTGTCGGGTTCCTAAGGAGCACTGGAACTCTCAGGCTGGGATCGCTCATCACCAGAATCCTCTTAGATCATCAAATTGATCTATCTCAGGAAACTAAGGATAGAGGATCTGAGATTACTGCGGCTTCGCTGAGGGCTTTGAAGTTCAATCAGCCACTAAAGAAAAGGAAAAGCTGCTGCTGAACAACAAGCTGAGGAAACAGCTCCAAAGCAAAGCAAAAGGACAAAGGCTCCAGCTGCCCGCAAGAGGAAAGCTGTCGGGACTCCTTCAAAGAAGGCTGAGCCTCAGACCAAGAAGCCTAAGTCAGCTGCTGAACCAGGTCAGGAGAAACCTAAGTCAGCTGAGAAAAGGAGCAGGCAAGATGAGCCTGAAATTAAGGAAAGAACAGATGCTGATGAGCAGCCTCAAAAGAAGTAGAAGTCTTCTACACTGACTCCTATTGATGCTATCCCTACTGACGTCGTTGTGCCTGGTGATTCTCACTACACACAGTGTCTAGGAACTGTAGTTGAGCATCAAGAATATGATGTGCATCTGGACGATCAGTTCATTGCACAAGTTGAGGAAGAGTTAAATGGTGATAGTGAAGAAGATGAAGAACAATAAGAAGCAAGCGGTCAGGATGATGCTGAGGACACTGAGGAGACAGCTAGTAAGGTTGGAGCTGAGCCAATCAATACTGAGTTGGCTGCTGGAAATAAACAAGAACCTGACCAACCCAATGTTAATCAAGAATAAGAACAAGCTGACCAGCTTAATGCTGATCAAGAAGAAACTTCCCCATCTCACTCAGGAGAATCTATTCAAGCTGACACTCCTCCTCGCAGAAGAAGATTAGTCAAGGCAAGTCAGAAGTCTGTCATTGACCCTCCTGTCCCAAAACCAACTGTCCCTAACTTTGTTATTCAGAAGCCGACCCAAGACCTTTCTAAACTCAAACTGAAATTTTTCAGAAAACAACCATCTTCTACTCCATCGGCTTCCCTTGAAAAGCAAGCCTCTGTTTCTTCACCAAAGGAACACGCCGACTTGAATGCTTCCGCCAACTCAACAAGTCAAGTTGAGTCAATTCCTGTAAATGCTATCAATCCAAGCATTGTGCTGACTCAAAACATTCCTGCCCCTGTCAACACAGATAGCATTAGAATTACCTCTTCTCCAATCAACACATCTGCCGATCAATCAGCTCTACCAGAACCTCAAGTGCAGATTGAAAGCACACTTCCAGTCACTGACCACATTATTCCTCTGACTCCTCTTCCAACCGGTCATACTGAGGCAACAAGGCAAGTTAATGAAGGCCCTCTTAGCTACTTGCATGCCACCGAGTCTGGAAAAAGAATCATCGACTCGGTGCAAACACTAATCAAAGACCTTCATCAAACCACTCAACCTGCTGCTGGGTCTTCTACTGCTGCGACAACTCAGCTCTCCCATGTAACTCAGTTTCTTAATGAAGTTAAGGGATTCAAGGACTTGTTGAGTGTCATCGTTACCTTTCAAGCACAGCAAGCTAAGCAGGATTCCATCGCAAAGCTGGCTGAGATCCAGCTGACAATAGTTCAACATATCAACGCTCTTCAAGAACAAGTTCAGACTTTGTCAGCTGCGAACACGCGCTATGCAACTTCTGATGAAGTCAAAATGTTTTGTTGCTCAGCTTCACACTGAGCAAATCAAAACCAACGAGCAAATGGTCTCCTATTCTCAGTGCTCAGTAGAGCAAATTGGTGAGGCCGTTCGATTGCTGAACTTGAACAAGCAAGAGATGGACACTGACGCTATGAAGCAAAATGAAATGCTGTCTATCACTAGACAAACCTTCAACCACATACGTCACAGCAATATTCAGCGTCAATACTATGACACATCGTTACTGAAGACTTTTCATCAAGTCGTTGCTGGTCTGTCCGATGCACTTACCTGGATAGGTAAATCTCAAGCTTTCATAGTAAGCATGATCAGCGCTGCTGAACTCAATATACCCGCCGAGGTATCAGATGATGGAGTTGCAATTTTTGATGGTGTCAATGAAAGCGCCGATAGACTTAAGGCGCTGTCCACGGAACTGACCAGAGCCGTCTTAACCGACGCCTTTAGGATTCCTCCTCCCGATGCTGACAAAACGGGGGAGAAAGAACAAGCTAGAACACAGCATGAGCATAGTCAGTCCAAGCAAAAGAAAAAGAAATAGAAATTAGGCTAGCTCAGTTATGCTAAGTTTGTAGTCTATATGTTTATGCTTATCTTTTGTTGTACATGCTGACTATTTCTAGTAATATCAATACTTGCATCTTTTTATCCTAAAACTGAGTTATGAGTTATTTTATACGATGCTGAGTATTAAGTCATTATGTATCTTCAATTACATCAACCATGTTTAATGCTTATAAAACTTGTTGATCGTACCCAATGCTGATAACATGTTTGACATTGACTTGTATGTTTATATAACATTGTCTTATAAAACTCATTGAACAACAAATTACTCAGCGCCCTCTGAATGTTAAAACTTCCGCTTAAACACTGAGTAAAATAGAATATGTTCCATGAGCTGACCTATATCTACAAACTGACTTTAGACTTTGATAACATCGAGATATTAACCCGAGGACTAAAAGGGATATTCACCTCAAGAACGCCGCGTAGTGATCCCTAAAGGGGAGCTGGCAGGCGGATCTCCACGGATCTGCTCTGAGAGATCCACTGGCGGACCTATGAGGCGAATCTCTTCATTCACCTGATTCGCCACTATAACGGCTGGCCGCCGACTCGGCCATAAAGATCATTAATGAGTAATCAATTAGCTAACTGCCAGGTTAAAGATAACTCGTAACCGCCATTAATGGAGCATTAATGGAGACTTTCTAGTTACCTGAAGGTTACGACTTCACAGCTATATATATCCTGATTCCCTAGGCTATCAAGGTACACATTCTCACAACCTTTGTCAATTCAGTTTGTTTCCTTGATTCATCTTACTGACTTTGGCATCAGAGCTTCCCCCCGTCGAACCCAACGACGCCCCCACAGGGACGGAAGTTGATCAGAATTTCTCTACTTGTTATTAATTGGTGCGGTGAGCGTGGAATCCTTAATCAAACAAAGGGTTTTTCGTTCACACTAAAAAACTATGACAAACGGAGATCAAAATCCCTCCTCAGGGATTGAAACACCATTAGTTACACCGTCTAGTGCTGGCCGCACCGATTCAACTGCTCCTATAATGCACGTCGACAGTAGCATGCCCCCGGATGCTTTCATCAATATGTGTGCTCAAGATATTGGAGAGCGGTATGGATCCGAGGTAGGGAATCACCTCCGATCATTTATGACCCTTCCTTCGCATTGGAGCATGACGTCCACATCGGCCGTTTCATCTTGGCCTTTGTTAAACTTCGGCCTCAGACCGGGCGCCCAAAGTTCTTCACTCCTCCAAGCTCACAACACGGATTCCATGGTAACCACCACGGCACCGATTGGCGAGCGACCAATCAATCGGGAGTTATTCCCTGGTGGCGCAAAAGGAAGTCAAAGAAATAATACGACCCTTCCTGGCGGATCTAAGGGTCCGGGGTTAAATCTTGGTGGGTCCAATGTACCAAGGCGTCCACGGACGAATTTATCCCTTGGCGGATCTAAAGGGCGAACACACAAGAAGCATAGAAAGGAGAAAAGTAGGCGGTCAAGGTCACCCTTGCCCCGACGAGCGAGATCCTCCCGTCGTGGCAGATCGCCCCCGTCTACCGGTCGTAGACGGAGTAAAAGGCCAGAAAAGACACCCCATTCAAGTGGACCGCCACCACCACCTCCAGGAACTGTTGGACACACCCCATCGGGAAGCCAGGGGGGAGGTAACGGGCCGGCTCCCCCAGGTGGAGGGAATGGAGGAGGAGGTGGTGGTGGAGGAGGAAACGGAGGAGGAGGCGGATGCGGTAATAGAGGAGGGCGTTCGCCATCAGATCCATCGTCTGATTCAAGTTCTTCTTCTTCTTCTCCAAGCAGATCGCCACGAAGAGATCGTCCCAGGGCGGATCCGGAAAATTTTGATGATAGAGTTAGGTCCCTGGTGCTCCGTATGAATGAAAAAAATGCTAGGCATAACCCGTTCGCTAATAGGGATTCGCCTTTCACAACTTGGATTGAGGCGGAGGAAACAGATAGAGCTTTTAAAATTCCCAATCTTGCAATATACACAGGAAGTGACAATCCAGAAGCTCACGTTAGAAAATATCGAATACTGCTTAGGCTCAACCGTGCCACCGAGCCCGTGCTCTGCAAAATGTTTGTTACCACGCTGGGGGCCCAGCCTATTTGTGGTTTCAATCTTTGCCTCCAGGTTCGATAAACAGCTTTGATCAATTGAGCATGGAATTTTGCGCTAAATTCGCCGGCTGTATTCCTGCAGTGGTGAAATCTGGGAAGCTTTTTGAGTTAAAACAGAAGGCGAATGAATCCCTTCTGGAGTATGTGGACAATTTCAACCAGTTGTGCATACAAATCGTTGATGTGGATATCTCCGTAGCTGTGGAATGTTTCATAAGAAACACCACCTGTAAGAGTTTGCAGGAAGATCTCATTCGAAAGAAACCCACCAGCATGGCAGAGTTGATGGAGCGTTGTAAAGATTTTATAGAGGTGGATGACATTCGCCGAGGTTCACCATCATCGCCGAAAAGGGACAAGGGCGAATCTCGTCCCCGAGATAGAGACAGGGACAAGCGTCATGACTCTTCCTCTAGAAACAAGCGAAGAGATTCTAAGAACAAATCAACGTTTGTCACCTCTTTCACACCTCTCAATGCTTCTAAAAGTGAAGTCCTTATGTGGATCGAGAACAGTCAACACAAACGGAGCATTTCATACCCCGAACCGAAGGGAGGGGAGTACACCAATAATGGTAAAAATCCTAAAAACTATTGTAAATATCACAGGAAAAATGGCCATGACACTGACGCATGCTGGGAGTTAGCTCGAGAAATCGAGCGTCTCATAGAGAGGGGCAAATTGGATCGGTTCATCCAAACTGAAGGCAAGAAAGGAGATGGTGATAGATCCAAGGAGGACCCAAAGAAGAAAGGAAAGGGTACCATCAATGTCATAGCAGGTGGACTTGGATACCAGCCAATGCTAAAAAAGGCAAGGACTACCACCCTTAACAAGACGTCGTTAAATCGCCCCTTTTCCGATGTAGGTCCTGAAATATCTCCCCATGCGGATGCACTGGTCGTCACTATGATGGTGGAAGGCTGGGAGATGAAAAGAGTAATGATTGATACTGGGAGTTCATGCAATGTCATCACCAGAGGAGCTTTCGCCAAACTCATGATCGATCTTGTTCAAGTAGAGCCAACTGTGGTCGATATCTTGGGAGTGACGGGACATACTATCCAAACAAAAGGCCAAGTCACTCTGGATTGTGAGCTTACAGACGATGATCAGGTCTGGAAGGGTGATCTGGAATTTTCTGTCTTGGATGGTCAGTTAGCTTACAATATCATCCTCGGACGGCCCTTTATCTCCGAAGTTGCAGCCCTTATCTCCATACGCCACTTAACACTTTACATTCCCATGGCCAAGGGAGGTGTAATGATCAGAGGTAGCCAAAAGGTGGCCCAGGAGACATATTCGGCATCACTAATGATTCGCCCACAATCTAAGGAGGAAGATGAAGAGGAGCGCGTCACAATGGCCTTGGGCGAGACCGAAATGTACCTTATGGCGGATGAAAAGCAGGTACGAATGGCTAAAGGGCTCAAAGGCAAAATTAAAAATGCAATCACCAAGGTACTCTGTGAGGCGGAAGATGTCTTCGCATGGAAGGATGAAATTCTCCCCGGAATCAGTCCAGACGTGATCACTCACAAGCTCAACATTGATAAAGATGCAGTTCCCGTGGCTCAGAAGCGGAGAAACCATGGCCCGGAAAGGCAGAAGGTGATAGAAGAAGAGATCGCCAAGCTCTAGCGGGCGGACGCCATTGAGGAGGTGCTTTACACACAGTGGTTGGCAAATGTCGTTTTGGTGAAAAAAGCGGGCGGATCTTACCGCATGTGCATTGACTTTACGGATCTCAATAAAGCTTGCCCCAAAGACAACTATCCTTTGACATGTATTGACATGCTTGTAGACGGAACCGCCGGTCACGCCATGTACTCCTTTACTGATGTGAAGTCAAGTTATCATCAGATCCCCATGGAGCCCTCAGATAGAATCAAGACCTCGTTCGTAACACACTAAGCCACTTATTGTTTTAAAGTTATGCCCTTTGGGCTTAAGAACGCGGGCGCAACTTATCAGAGGATGATGAACAAGATATTCACAGATAGTAAAGGGGATAACTATTCTGTCTATGTAGATGACATGATCATCAAAAGTACGACCATAGAAAAACATGCGGATGATATAAAGGAGGTACTGGACGTACTCCGACGCCACAACATTAAGCTGAACCCAGAGAAATGCACTTTTGGTGCGACGTATGGAAAATTCTTAGGGTTCATGATCAGTGAAAAAGGAGTTAGCCCAAATCCTGACAAGGTTAAGGCTGTCCTAGAAATGCAAGCACCACGGAATATCAGAGAAGTACAACGCCTTAATGGGCGTATCATAGCCTTGGGCAGGTTTATCTCTTGTTCAGCTCACAGATGTCAGCCCTTTTACGAGGTCATTAAGAAGCAAAAGGCATTCGAGTGGAATGAGGATTGTGAAAGGGCCTTCGAAGGAATCAAGCGGTTCCTCATGGAGCCACCCATGATGAGTCGACCTTTGAAGGGAGAGGACCTCTACATGTATGTATCAGTTACGGATAAAGCCGTATGCACGGTCATGATACGAGAGGAGGATGGCCAGCAATTTCCGATTTATTATGTGAGCAAGATTCTGAAAGACGCTGAAACCAGATATTCTAAACTTGATAAAATGGCGCTGGCTGTTGTCACCACGACAATCCGCCTTAGGCCATATTTTCAGGCGCATACTATAGTGGTTCGAACAAATATACCAATGAGAAAGGTGTTGCAGAAACCAGACACTTCGGGAAGGTTGATGGAATGGGCAATTCGCCTGGGCGAATTCGATGTAAGATATGAAAGCAGGTCAGCTTTAAAGAGTCAGGTCCTGGCAGACTTTGTGAATGAATTCACTGATGAAGGGATAGATCATCCCAAGCCTCCAATAGAGGAATGGACAATGTACATCGACGGCGCTTCCTCGGCGGATGGAGCTGGTGTAGGCGTTGTGATCAAGGGTCCCCAGTACATAAAATTACGGTACGCAGCAAAATTAAATTTCCATGCAACTAATAATGTTGCTGAATATGAAGCTCTGATATTGGGATTACGCCTACTCAAAGAAATCACTCCTGAGCGGATTGTGATCTATAGTGATTCTAAGCTAATGGTCAACCAAGTAATCAAGAATTACGAGGTGAAAGACGAGGTTCTGGCCAAATACGTAGCAGAAGTCAAAAAATTGCTGGATCACCTTGAGACTAAGGAAACTAAATGGGAACTGATTCACGTACCAAGGGAGTCCAACACAGAGGCGGATCATTTGGCCAAAATGGCCTCTTGTGAGGAGAACTGGACAGATCCGGATTGTCCCTTCGAAGTTAAAATAGCTCCAGCCTTCGCCTCAGAGGAAGTATCCCTACTCACAACGGTAGAAGATGATTGGAGATCGGTCATCCGCCAATATTTGCTAAATGGAACCTTACCTGAGGACAAAGAAGAGGCAATGCGGATAGTTAGGAGAGCGGCTTATTTCTCCATGATCAATGACGGCCTTTACAGAAAATCCTTTAGCCATCCCTGGTTGAAGTGCATTTTTCCGGAAGAGGGACAACAAATCCTCAAAGAGCTACATGAGGGATCATGTGGGGCTCATGAAGCATCCACCGCCATCTTGAAAAAATCCAGGTTAGCGGGTTTCTACTGGCCCACGGCAGAATTGGATGCCCAAAAATTGGTAGAATCTTGTCACAGTTGCCAGATTCATGCGAATGAATCACATACTGCCAAACATATCCAGAGGCCCATTATAGAAGGACGACCATTCGCCCTCTGGGGAATAGACATTGTTGGCCCATTTCCTCCGACTCGCCGACAGAGGAGGTACGTGGTAGTGGCAGTGGACCATTTCACCAAGTGGGTAGAAGCCGAAGCTGTTTCCTCCATCACTGCAGAACGAATGGTGGAATTCGTCAAAGACAACATCGTGGGAAGATACGGTGTTCCACATACCATCATCACCGATAATGGAACATAGTTCAACTGTGGCGAATTCAAAGCTTTTTGTGAAGGGTTGGGCATCCTGAACAGATTTGCCTCTGTTTATTATCCCCAGTCCAACGAGATGACTGAAGTTACAAATCGGACGATCGTAAAGGGGATAAAGAAGAGATTAGGAGAGCATGATAAGAAGTGGGCGGACCAGTTGACAAGCGTTCTATGGGCTTATCGCACCGCCCCAAGGACGGCCACAGGGGAAACACCATTCGCCCTTTCTCATGGTGTCGAAGCCGTGATCCCAGTCGAAATACAGGTCCCCAGTGATAGAGTGGCCTTTTATTGTGAAGAGGACAACGGTAAACGGCTAAGGGAGTATCTAGATCAGATAGAAGATCGCAGGGACCAATCCTATGTGCACATGGCGGCATATAAACAGCGGATCGCAGCTTACCATGATAAAAACGCCAAGCTTGTGGATCTAAATGTGGGTGATCTTGTGCTCCGAAAGGCTGACAAAGTCCAGTCTCGAGAAGGCAAGGGCAAGTTAGGGCTCAACTGGACGGGTCCATATCAGATAGTGGACAAGATTGGATTCGCCACATTTAAAATCCAAGACATGGAGGGCAACACACTGCCACGCACATGGAACCTCCAAAATCTCCGCAAATATTTTGTCAGAAAATGAAGTATACACACGGTCTTGAGTACTCTTTTTCCTTTAATAAGCTTTTTCCCATGTGGTTTTTCTTATTAAAGGTTTTAACGAGGCTCGCCTATAAGACCTACTTGCTGTAATAAAGTATTTCTCCCATTAATAAACATAATTTGTTCTATTATCTATGTTCTTTTTAAAAGTTTATTGCAGAAATATCAATATTCCAGTCTTAAAAAGAAGGGGGGGCATCCAACGGTCTCCACATTTACAACGTATCGCTATCTCATAGCTACTTTCTTTTCGCCTTAAAGACATAAGAGAATCAATCTTATGGGCGGATCCGCCTCTAAGCGAATCCCAATCTCCAATAGAGTTAAAACGATCCTTGGACGCAAGGTCTTTACACTCTCTTATCCTTCCCAAAGAAGGATTCACAAGTCCTACGGGCGGATCACTTCACCTCAAAGATAGGTAGCAAATTGATCCCCTGGGCAGCTTTACTTCCTCTAGAAGGAATAGAACAGCTTCTAACCTTCACAAAGGTTCATACAATGGAGTATGGCTGGCCCCTACTCCAACACAAATCCTAGATGCCTATATATTTCCTTACGCAAACGTAAAGGTAAAGTAACATAGCTTCCATGAAGGATTAAAACAAATTGTACTTAAAGGCGTTTTTACAATATCACAAATAAAAACAAACTAAGTAACAATGGGAGCATCCTCCTTTGCGCTTTCCTTGCTCACGACGCTTGCTTGGGGATCTTCCTTCTCCATATTCACAGATACGCCAGCCGGAGATACCTCCTTATCCACAGAGGATGTGGGACCAAGGGGAAGAGTCTGGTCAAGAATCGGTTCTTCATCCGCCTTAGGGGGCACCTCCTCAAGCTCATCTAACGTAACATTAGTGGACGACTTGGTTTCTTCCATGGGCCCCTTCATCCATCTCCGAACATAATCACGGAGGTACTCCTTAGCATCTGACATTTTGTTGAATTTCGCCACATCCTCTGGTTCGGGGACGGCGAATTGCGGATCTGTGAAATTAGTCTCAGGATGCGCCAGTGAGAAGTACGCCATGAGCATTTCGCCGTAATAAAAGGCTTGCTCACCCGCCATATATTCAGCTTCAGCAAGGGCGTCCTCGTGGTTTTTGGCATCAGACACGATCTTTGCCTTTAGCCTCTCAATTTTCGCATCCCTAAGAACCAAGGCGGCTGTGGCGGAAGCAAGGTTAGCATTAGCGGAAGCAAGGTTCGCATTAACGGAAGCGATATTCGCATTGGCTTCCGCTACCTCTTTCTCTAACTTCTCGACGGTTGCCTTATCCGCCACATTTTGAAGGAGCTCTGTTTCCATGGTACGTATGCGAGTATACAACTGTCAAAAACAAACAATTCAATCAAAAGGCAAAAAGGAGCGAAGGACCACTATTTTCTGCAAAACAAAATCCTTGCTAAAGGAACTCACCATGAGAAGCTCCGTTTTCCCCTTTTGCGCATGAATGGAACCAGGAATCTGGTTCTGGTTCCTCTGCACTTCGCCCACCTGACCCAAGGCCTCATCCAAATCGTTTAGGATGGATTCATTCTCGAAAGCTCCTTAGGCTCCAAATTTGGCGGACCAGTATCCACCAATATCGGGCTTCGCCGTCTACACAAACGTTCAAGGGTCAGAACTCAAGCCCAGAACTTGATGAACAAATAAAAATAAAAGGTAACCTACCTGTGCAATCTCCCCAGCAGGCCTGGCGGACCTCATGGCATCCGCCATAAGCTTAGGGCCTCTAGTGGTGGTAAGCTTCCTCCTCTTTAGTGGCGGCTCAACCACTGTTTCTGCAGGACGTTTTCCAGTATCTGTTTGAGGATTCGCCGCTTGATCTTTCTTGCGTGCTTCAGCCTCCAGAAACTTCCTACGCTTCTCTGCAAGAGCGTGATTGGCCTTAGATAAACCCATGCCAAAGAAAACATTAAAGTAATCAAAGTTCACGAAGAAATGAAAGGTACCTTGGTCAAATTGCGTAATCTTTGAGTAAATGAATTGATCCCCTTCCCGGTGAATCAATGGAATATCACTCATCATGAAAGCTAAGGCATCCGCATATGTCCATGCATCCGCCTTGATCCGCTTCATGAGCTCCGCCACCTTCTCATCACTATCCGTTAAAATTCGCATATCGCCCGCCATATGTAATGGCCTGGGATTCCAAAACGAAGAAAAACCCAGTGGTTCGCCATCTTTTATCTTCACGTAGAAGAATCTCTCATCCCAGCAATGGACATTGGACATTTTGTCACTAAAGGGCGAATATACTCCGAATTTGGCGAACGTGAGATAGGATTCGGACTTCCGTTTTGATGGTTTGTGAAAAGCTCTAAAGATACGACCCGTATATACCACTCCTAAATTTGAGGCGAGGTAGCAGTCTAAAGCAATATCCAACCAGCAGTTGGGATGTAGCTGGCTGACTGTGATGTCAAAGTAGGAGAGGATGTCCGCCATCATCTTCGGAAGAGGAAGTCGGAACCCTCTCTCCACGTGACTGCAGTATACTGTAAGGAAACTGCTAGGCGGACAGGAAGGACGTTTATGAGATGCGGCAAGCTGAGTCTCATAGTTCTTGATCCAGGGAAAGCGATTCGCCAGATCCACTAGATCCGCGGCGCTCATACGAGGCGGAGTAGACTCTGCTCGGGGATTCTTTTTCCTAGGAGGAATTGAAGAAGAGGCCATTGTCCCCGGAAACCACCTAGATGCACCGTCCGGAGCGGCGCCAGAGACAGAAGTAAAAAGAATCGGGTTCCTAGTGGAACGAGTTTGATAGTGATTACGCGCCGAGTCACTAAACTCAGCTAAATCAGAGTTAATCGTGCCCTCGGAAGAAGAAGAGTTCTCCGATGATGAAGTGGTCCAACTAAAATCGACTTCTATTTTGGGAGAAGGGGTTGAATTAAAAAGTTCTGAAGTTGATCTAGAAGATGAAGACGAGCTTCTAAACATCCAGAGAAAAGTTAAACAAAAGAAAATGAACTTACATGAGAAATCGGAAGCTTGGTGCGAAACTCTGAAAAATTCCCCGAAAAAGCTTCGAGCAATAGAGAAAAAAACGAAGAAGTGAAGAAGAAAGGGAAAGCAAAAGAGGAAGAAGAAAGTTTTCTCCTTCCTGGGACAGTGCGTCCACTACACGTGTCATTCATCCATTGGCATTGAACAGTGTGCTCATTAATGCAGGTGTTTATGACGGCGCGCGGAAGCTCAAAAGCCCTAAAGGACTTTAAGGGCATTTTAGGGGGGCTTCTGATAACATCGAGATATTAACCCGAGGACTAAAAGGGATATTCACCTCAAGAACGCCGCGTAGTGATCCCCAAAGGGGAGCTGGCAGGCGGATCTCCACGGATCTGCTCTGAGAGATCCGCTGGCGGACCTATGAGGCGAATCTCTTCATTCACCTGATTCGCCACTATAACGGCTGGCCGCCGACTCGGCCATAAAGATCATTAATGAGTAATCAATTAGCTAACTGCCAGGTTAAAGATAACTCGTAACCGCCATTAATGGAGACTTTCTAGTTACCTGAAGGTTACGACTTCACAGCTATATATAGCCTGATTCCCTAGGCTATCAAGGTACACATTCTCACAACCTTTGTCAATTCAGTTTGTTTCCTTGATTCATCTTACTGACTTTGGCATCGGAGCTTCCCCCCGTCGAACCCAACGACGCCCCCACAGGGATGGAAGTTGATCAGAATTTCTCTACTTGTTATCAGACTTACTCGATTAAACCTTCAAATGTTTAGAGTAAAACTAAGTCAGTAGCTCAACCCTGACGGGGGAGTTTGCTAAGTTATAATTAGGTCAACTATCATGGGGGAGCTCAATACTGAGTTCTTCGCTGAATAGTTTTGCCAACATCAAAATAGGGGAGTTTGTTGAAACACCTTTCCACATAATTTTGATTTGACAAAATTGTTAAGTATAATTAAAAACATATTCTAAACACACTAAGTTTAAATGCTTTGATTTATTCTACTAATGTGTTTGTTCAATGTTGAGTTAAATTGTTTATAAGACACAAGATTAAAAGGCCCAAGCCCAATACGGAAGTCAAAGCCCAAGTCAAATAGTTTAAGGCAACTCGGCCCACGTATGTCAAAACGCTGTCATTATGTACAAAACACAGCTCAGCGGAAGAAGGATCTAGAAGACCTTCGTGGAACAACTTCGGGACGAAGCTGCTGAGTTGATTCGACAAACAGTACAAGACAGCAGCTGGCTAAGAACAACTTCCAGACAAAGTATTTCCACTTCCGGGTAAAGTTCAGAAGACACAGTATGCTGTCCAGTTGACCTTACCATAAATGGAGAGACATTCTGCCGAGCTGACCAAAAGCTGACCGAGGACAGAAGATACTCAAATCTGATTGGCCGAGAGCTCTGAGCAAGACAGGATGACAACGACAGGAAGCCGTTTCCCTCCAACGGTTATTTCGAAATTCGAAATGACCGATGCCTCAGACATCTTTATAAATAGTGCCATCAGTTTCTTCATTTCATACACAACTTGATCAAGCCATTACGCTGACCAAATCTCTACGCAAAGTTCTGCAAGAAAAAGCAAAGCAATCTTACACTAAATTTCATATCTTTTGTGTAAAAGTCTAGAGTGATTATTCAATCATCTAAGGTGTCTTAGCAATCATTGTTTAGGACAAACACTTATCATTTCTAGAGATTAGAAAGGAGAGGCTGAGTACTCGGTTATAGTACCCAGCGAGAGATTAGGATTGAGTAGAGGTATAGAGGAAGGTACTCTTGTTATACTCAGTTGCTAAGATTGTAAAAGGTTTGATGCTCTACCGTTAAAGAGCTCAGTAGAGAATTCGAAATCTCGGAACGTGTTTCGGGGACAGGACGTAGGCTTGGAGGCCGAACTTGGATAAATCTGCTGAGTAACATATTTCTAACCTTAAACTCCTTTATATATTTATTGCTTGCTTAAACAAAAACTGACCAAGTAAAGAGGTCAAGCTAAGTTGTGCGCATTGAATATCTGAGCTCAGGAATAGACTCTAAGTGCTATCTCCTGACTCAAGTAAAGAAACTGACCTAGTCACTAGTTGACTAAGCCAGTATCTTGCTATTCACTCAGCGCCGCTGTCCAAACCTTTTTCTCACGAAAAAGAAGTCTTCCCTAGCTTAAAATTTTTAAATAGTTCCTAACCCCCCCTTGGAACTATACTTGTAACGTTATAAGGGACCAACATTATTTTCTATGATATCACTTTTTGTTCTTGGAGCAGTTTGTACATTGTTACTTGAGTGATATTGTTTATTAACTCGTTTGTATAGTATATTCCTCAAGTTATGGCTAACATCTTCGAACTTTATTAGCAATATTCTTATTTCTCATACCCACAATTGTGATGATGGAGTGCTTGCATCAAGCTTCTGTTGCATTTTCCTACGCTTTTATATTATTACTGTTTGTTTATTAATTAATATCTATATGTCATGCAATAAACTAGTAGTATAAAGTATAAACCAAATTGATTCTCTTGATACAGCACAAAAAAGGTTGAGAAAATATTGGTTCACTATTAGTTGAATGTTGCTACTGATAGAGCTTGGTGGAGTGAGATCAATCTGAAAGAATCGGTCATAGCGAAAAAGCCACCCCTCCGGATATGTTCCATCAAATTTGGGGAATTCGACTTTTGTAAATCGAGTAGATAGTTGATATTGCGGTTGTGAGGTCTAATTTGGGTTTAAATTGAAAGTGGTGTGATTTCTGGTGTGAGAACCAAAAGAACTAGTGGCATTCGTCTCTCGTTAACAATGGTGACTTACGGTTTAGCTATATGATCATATAAACAATTGCTTGTGTTTCTTGTTTATGCTTTGTAAACATACCTTTCACCAAAGATTTTATATTTTCCTGAAACCATGTGTTATCTGCCATAGTTACATGATTGGATATGGCGAGAAGATGGTAAGGTCAGGTAAGTTTTGACTGCCCTAGTAGCAAATGATATATGAGAAAGATGAAAAGAAAATATATAAAAAAAAGAAGAAAGCTCTATTCAATTGCATAAAAAAAGACATTATACAAAATGAGGTGATTATATCGTTGTTATACCTCGAATCTCTCTCCTAACTGAATTGCAAAACGACAAAAACACATGTCAATGCAGTGATTGTCTTTCATAATTATTCAAAACACAAACTAAAATAGATAAAATGAAATTTTGGCTAAATCACCATTGTGTTCCAGATTTTAGTACCATATAGTGCATGTTGTTTCCATCTCAGAATTGTTCAACACCTGCAAAATAAAATCTATAATTTGAAAATAAAACTCCAGAATTTCAGATTAATTAATCTGAACCCATGCTAATTTAGATATTTCATTCAAGTTATTGACTTGTTGAGTAGTTTAGTCAATACTCATGAAGTTGCACCATATACAACAAGCATCTCAAAGAATGATTAAGAAGAACTAGGATGAGCAGCAAAAGTGTATGTTTCAAAAAATGAGCAAAAGTGTATGTTTCAAAAAATGAACTTGAATTTAGCACAACCGAACCGAGCCGAGTAGTCTCATTTGCATCAGCCCTTTTATAGGACCGACGCAAATGACTCTTTTTTCTGATTTTTTTAGATTGAATGGAGCTCATACATTTATTATATTACATTCCAGCTTATCCAATAATATTTTATAATACATACCATAACTGCAATCTGATAGTTCGATCTTCAAGGTACATCGTTTTTATAGAAAATCGATACCTATAGTAGCCTGAATTTTAGAAACAAAGACACAAATAAGCTTAGAAAATTACATATAATTGAGCAGAAAAAAACAGAATACTCCAATGAAATGTCACAGCAGGGGCGGATGAACAAGGTTATCTAAACTGTATAATTTTCACAAGGGGTTTTTCAATGCACAATAATTGAAACAATGAGTGCAGTTTTTGTGTGTTAAAAAAAGTTGTTTGCAGATAAATACTTCACAATATCTAATGCAATGCCTACAAAACAGGAAAGAGAAAAAAAGATGACAAAAACCTACCTTTTGGTCATAATCTTTTGAGGGATTACAAACCAAAACTTCTAACATGCATAAAACTAAAAAGACAAAGGCAAAATTGCCAAAAGTAGTAACTGTGTAGATGCGAGTTCTTCAAATGAACTCCTTATGCTCACCAAACTGCTATTTAAACAATGATCATATGTTTCTGACTCTCTGACTATAATGATTCCTAATTTGGAGAACTAAATGCTCATAATTTGGAACACCAGAAAAGTATGAGTCAACATAGGATTAAATGCATGACTAATCAACAAATACATATCTGCTTGAGTTATAGCAAAGGCTAAAATTTTAATGTCCAACATCTTCCACCACGTTAATTTTTTAGATGTGGAGCAATATGAAGTCAAACAATAACACCTCAGCAATTTGCCTCACATTGCACATGGATTATCAACTTATGAAAATAAGCAATAAAAAGGAAAACATTGAAGGGTGCAAATAGATTTGTTTTTACATTTCATAATGATTACCCCTTAATCTAACCTTGCAAGACAAGACATATCAGAAACATGCCACAAAAAATATTGCAGTTAAAAACAACTTTTCTCATAGAAGTGGGATCGAATAAGATGGAGAAATGAGTCAGCATCTTACCAAATCCGTAGGCTATCATCAATGGAAGAAAATAATCCTTGGATATACTTCTCTTATTTTCTATGTCGAATCTAGGACAAAAAAAGGACATCAGGAAAGAAACAAATTACCAAAAACATTTAAGAACCATATATTTACGAACAAGAGATTTCCAAAAAATCCTCCAATGCAAGATTTTAAAAGAAACCAAAATCACTCAGTAAAGATCTCTATTTCAATAAGTAAAACACACTGATCTCAACAGCACCATGAATTCAGCATATTTCATTAGTCATAATTATTCATCATTTCAGAAAAGAACGAATGAAAAAATGACATGAATGCAGATCATAATAAAAAGGAAAATGTCAACCATAATTTCAAGAGATTGACTAGAGAAGAACTGTGTTGTGCATGCCATTCTAACCATCAGAGTAACAACTCCTCCAACTTCCATTTGCTAGCTTTGCATAAAACAAAGGATAAAACAAATTAAATACAAAATAAAAACAAAATAAGATATCTCAAGAATAGTAACAGATGTAATTAATCAGAGAAGAAACTGAAACGTACAGCTCAAATTCTTTGAATAGTATACAATTAGCACTAGGAGGATGCACAAGCATTCTCTCAATGGTGGAACAGAACTCTCATGTGTGGTATTTTCACTGATAGCTGCAATCGTTGAACAACATCAATAACAATTAATTGTATGTTTTTGTACCATTTCAATTGGAAAGAAGGATATAATCTTGCAAGTGAGAGTTACAGATTGTATTATAGAGAAGACAGTAAACCTAGGTGGTAGAGTTATATTCACATTGGTGAAATTTGTCAATTTATGCTAAATTTAGAAAAAAAAAACAAGTTAGAAATCTAAACTAAACTCACCTGAAGGCATATGTCTCCATTCTCTGGGAATGCAATTGACAACTTTCTCAATTAACTTCTGCTCATCAGGCCTAGCAAAAGTTGAAATAATAAATTAAATTCAAACCTACACAATTTGATTGCGGAAATTTCGAAAAAATATAAACCCCTTAAAATGAAAATTCATATCAATTAAACCGATTACTAGTCTCAAAAATTCCAGCCATCAATTAAGGATACTTCGGTAAGAGCTTCCCCTATTTCTGCACCATCTCCAGACCTAATTTCTCTTTAATTTGATACGAATCCATGATATAAAAAATTGGCAAAACAGACAGCA
This sequence comes from Euphorbia lathyris, assembly GCF_963576675.1. Taxonomy (NCBI): domain Eukaryota; kingdom Viridiplantae; phylum Streptophyta; class Magnoliopsida; order Malpighiales; family Euphorbiaceae; genus Euphorbia; species Euphorbia lathyris. The sequence continues at coordinate 99,031,122 of NC_088910.1, forward strand.
TACCTCGTTTGAGTGAAAGGAAGACGATGAAAAAGGATAAAAGAGAATAAAGAAAGGAAGACGAGATCCTAGGGAGCGGAAGCTTGGCAGGAGCTCTCGAAGCTCATCGTGGACTTGGCCGCCACTGCTTATCGGGGTCAGAATCTCAAATCATTATACCAAATTAAATACTAATAATAATAATATAGGGAGAGAGAACAAACAACCATAAAACACATGAAATTAATACACATTCTAGACTCTACACCCAATTATAAGTAGTAGTAAAAGAGAGAGAACTGAAGAATGTAATTCAACAGTAAACAACCCAGTTTAAAATAGAAAATACACTAAACTATAATGAGAATCTGTGTTTCCTAAGATCATACATACTGAATGGGAAAAAATCTGTGTGGTCAATTATTTAAATGCATTTTCTGTTGATACCAGATCTAGAAATGAAATGTATTTAATACGTCTCGATCAGTTGAAATATAAATTCTAGAGGAACTAATAAAAAAAATATAAAATTTCATAAATGAATATCTCCTAATACACTTCAAGCTCTTTTGCTCGTGCCATTAACATCCAATTGTGATTCAACATCCTATTAAAAAAATATTATTTTAAAACCAATAAAAAAATAATAAATTGCTATTGATAAATGCTACTTACTAATCATCTCAAAATATTTTTAATTACTATAAATTACTAACCTTAAAATGAAAATCGGTACTCCCATAGGTTGACATTATATTTTGAGATGAAATAATCCTTGCATCCTATATATTAAAAGAAATACATAAGACACATATAACAAAATAATGAATCAATTACAAATTTAGCAAAAATATTAAATGAAACCTGAGTTGATTGTGTTATTAATACGTCTCCTTGGGTGTCTCCATCGGTTGAAACAATATCATTATGATCACTTTCATCATTACTTGCAACAGCAGTATGATCAACCCCCATCTGCATAGGACACGTTCGTCTGGTATGCCCTGGCGTTTTACAATTTCCGCACTTCCTTGTCGATGTACTTTTTGAAATATGATTAGAACGCATACCTTTAGTTATTACACATTTTGGGTCATGAATTTCTTCAAACTGTGAACTAGCCAAATGCAAATGATGTTCTTGTTCAAAACGTCTAACAGTATTTGCCACCACACTTTTAACTTCTTTGAAGCTTGTACTGGATTTGGAACCAAATTTGCACATTATCTTACAAGAAGAAGTCGAAGAACCATATCGAATCTTAGACAAGACATCATCAGAAATATCATTGGTAGTATCTTCATCTAACAAGTTTGTTTTAGCATTTTTAGTCCATCTTTGTAGGAAGCAAGAATCTGGAATGCATTTCATTTCCTCTAACTTAATAACACAAAGAGAATGTCGACAAGGGAATCCAGATGATTCAAAATGCTTACAAGAACACTTGATTGATTCATTACTGGAATTATATGTTACTATCTTTTTATGGCCTCCACTTCTCCATCTAGTAAGCCGATAAATATGTTCATTGTCAATATGTTCCACACACTCGTTCGCAAGATAAACAGATTCGTTATTCAACTCAACTTGAAACTTCTTAAAAGCATTTGGTGTGTATTTTTCAGTAGCTTGCTTTTCATATACTTTGAGAACATGTGCACATACAGGATTAGAATATAATGCCTTGTGATCAGCTTCAGTTTCATTGTAACGAATCTTATCCAATACCCTATCAAATTGTTTCACAAATTCTAACAAATTCAAATTCTTGTTCACATAATCATTCAAAAAAGAATGAAATCCTTCACATCTAGATGTGGTTCTAGTACCTCCAAAGAAAAAGCCCTTAAAATATGCATCAGCCCACAACTCATGATCATCATACATACGTGCAATCCAAGAATTATTTTGCAGCCCATACTTTGAAACCAAAGATGTTCACTTTTCTTCAAATTTAGAGACCTCCATAGGATTTAACATCACATCTCTAAAATCAGTCTTGAAATTAGAATTTTTTACCTGACTAGTTGCATTCCTTTGAATATGCCAGATGCACATTCTATGTTTGACATTAGTAAAAACCTCTCTAATAGCAGCACACATAGCCAAATCTCCATCAGTAACAACAGAAAGAAGTTTTTTCCCACTCATGCAATCTAGAAATGTACTTAACATCCAATTATAAGAAGATGTTTGCTCATCCTCTAATAATGCACATGCAAAAACAATTGACTGACAATGATTGTTAACATCTATAAGTGTAACTACTGGTGTGCAATAAATGTTTCATTTATAACATGCATCAAATGAAACCACATCACCAAAAATAGAGTAATCTAGTCTAGATATGGAATCTGACCAAAATAAGTTGCACAATTGTCCATTTTCCTTGTGTACTTATAAAAAAATCCAGGGTCCATTTCTTGTTTGGCAGCTAAAAAACCCAATGTTGTGAATGCATCACCATCTTGTATATACAGTCTCCTCTCAACATTCATATTGTTATACATATCTTTAGGGGTATATCCTAAATTTTGAAAACCACCACTCTGATGTGCCATAAAGTCAATAATTTTACCCGTCTTAACACCAACATCATGCATTGCTTTGGCTTGTGCCATGTCACCATCAACAATGCTTCTATGAGTTTTCAAAAAATGAACATGTTTAGGTGGAGCTAACTCATGGTTATGCATAGGAATAAAGCTTTTAACCACCCATTTATCGATTTTCTTATCCAACTTCACATGAAAAGAAGCAGGACACTCTTGACGAATCTCCCTGTGCTTCCTTCTTTTACTCGATTGTGGCTCATTAATGTCAATTGTTCTTTTTGTTCCTTCCTTTTCACATGCCCATTTTTTCATTCTTGGCAGACCATTTTTATTTAACTGTGAATCACGAACTCGAAAGCTAAATCCCATTTGTTTGTTGTATTGTCTAAAAAAAGATTGTGTTGCTTCTAATGAGTCATAATTCATTTTGGTAACTTCGTCAACGGTTTGGTTTGATACTATTGGCGAACTGATACTTTCAGTGCCAACAACTTTTTCTCGAGTAGAATGATAATCTTCGTTATGTTCTCCTCTATCATTCATATTGTAAATGAAATGTTTGATCAACAACCTAAAATAATCAACTAAGAAAATTTATCGCTAGACTTCTTTCTAAACAGGTAAAACAAAAATAACTATATATATACGAATACGGAAATACTTCATAATTAAAAGGCAACAGAACAAAGTTTTATTGATATCATACAACTAATCAAAAACAATTGATATGAACATTAATTTCCTGGAAATATAAACTTAGACAGAACATATGGTTTCGGCATTACTATTCTCATATTGGTCTTGCTTTTGTTGCTTATTGAAACTGGATTGAATGAGAGGGAGGGAATTTTATTGTATCATTTTTTCTTTCTTTCATGTTTTTTCAGCTTTATTCTCTTGATTGTATGATGTTAATTGCTTGAACTTTTTTTCCCAAGCTTCTGCATGTTCATGGGGTTCAAGTGGGTTTTTCTTCTATGCTAATTTATTTGATTTCTCTTGCTTTTTCTACTTGTAGGGTGATGGATTCTCCACTATTTTCTTTATAGTTCTCAAAATAAGAGCTTCTATCTCGTACGTCCTGTAAAGAAATGCAACTTATATTTTGGTATGCCATTTGTATGTTGCAGTGTTGTAGCTTAAAAGTTTTTTATCTGTGGCAATAATTGTAAGGGCTTCCTACATGAATATCATAATTAACTAGTATAAAATTACAACTTAATCAGATTATCAAACTTAATTTGGAATATGTCATTATATTCTATCTACATTAAATAAAGTATGTTTACACCCTAATTTAACAATTTTAAACTCCAATTCATAAATCCTAAACCTTAGATAATATATCCTAGACCCTAATTTATAAACTCTAATTTTTAAAACATATTAAATAGGGAAAAGTACAAAAATAAACCTTCTGGTTACACCTGTTTTCGATCGGCACCCTTGTGGTTTAAAAATTTACAAACTGATACCTTGAGGTTCATTTCGTTGGCAAACACATGCCAAATTGACTAACGGTGTTAAAAGAAGTCAAAAGTCAAAAGGAAAATAGTTAATTTGTCCTTATATTTATTTATTTTATAAATTAACCAATTATCACAAACAAACCCCAAAATAAAAAAGATAATCAATTACACCATCTTCTCCATCTCTCTTTAATTTTTATTTTTATTCGTCTCTCTCCCTTCTCTCTCCTCTTTGTTAATTTTTCTGTCTCTAAAATCATACATGTTAGCTGAAATTACAACCAGTAGAAAATCATCTTTGGATGAAACCTCACCTAAGCACCTAGTCAAGGCGAATATGAGGCAGTAGCACCTCCGCACCCTGGGAGACAATGGAGGTGACAGAAGGGAGAGAAAGATGAAAACAAAGAAATTAAAGACAGATGGAGAAAATTGTGTAATTGATTTTTATTTTTTTATTTTGGGGTTTGTTTGTGATAATTAGATAATAAGGGGGTTAATTTATAAAATAAATAAATATAAGGATAAATTAACTCTATTCCCTTTGCCTTTTTATTTTTTTAACATCGTTAGTAAATTTGGTCTGTGTTTGCTAACAAAATGAACCTCAAGATATCAGTTTGTAAATTTTTAAACCAAAGGTGCCGATCGAAAACAATTGTAACCACAAGGTTTATTTTTGTACCACAATGATTTGTTTTTCAAAAGTGTTTTTTCATGTAAATTTCCCTAATTATATATAATCTCTATTTTGTATGTGGCCTAATGTCACGACCCAACCTAGGCCATGACCGACGCATAAATTAAATTAACTTTAATCTATGCTAGCCTTAATTCTGAACTAATAGAAATTCCAAAATTTACTAACAGAATATCAAACTCGTCTCAATTACATCAATAAACCTTAAAAGAATCAAATGTGCAAGTCTAAACCTCAATAATCAAGATTCCCTAACGGATAAAATAAAGCTAAATTCTTAAGCAGTCTCCTTCAACAACAATCCAAGGGTTACCTCATGAACAGGGACCTTAATCTGAAAAAAAAAGATTCAACGTGGTATGAGATTTTCTTCTATATGAGCGAAAACCTCAGTGAGCAGTAGCTATAGCACAAAACAGAAAGGGAACAGGCACGCAAGCTAATACTCTTAAATTATGACAAATATAGTATTTCAAAATCAGTTAAACTAAAGGGTTAATACCAGATAATCAATTCAAATATTGGTAATCAATTGTCAAACACAATACTGGAGCCTTTCGAAATATCAAATAATAGAATAATCAGAAAATAAGGCAAAAGCTTTAAAACACATGGTATAGTGTAACAGAGTGGTGATACTACACACCACCAGGGCCAGATAAATGGTCAGCATGCTACCAATAACAGATACAGATAACAGATGATTGCCCTTACCGATCCTATGCATGATTCTAATGTTGATACAACTGACGACAAACTGACAACTGACAACACGACAACAAGGATAGATGCAATTCCCTAATGTTATGAAGACCGGTGAGAGGCCAGATAACATATACAGATATACTGAGCACTTGTACCAGTTTGAAAACATATAGTGTACATATATATAAATCAGAAAATCATCACTGATTGAACAAATTATCAGATTTCTAAAATAAGATAATAACTGCGGTAAATCACGTATCAGAAAATATAAATCATATCAAATCAAATTTTAATAACTTCATTGTAACTGATAATAAAACAAATCAATATAAAAGCCTGTTCCCAGAATATACGCTCTATAACACTAAGGATATTTAGTAAACATAAAGTTCAAGATATACGATTTTATAAAACAAAATATATATTCAAATGCAAATTTTTAATAAGCAGTTTCAAGTTTCAAGTATGATAATTCAACCAAATAGTGCCATTTACTATAATTACCACTCACCTTATGTTTAGACAAATGCTAAATCTAAGATGTCTCGACTGCTCACAACGCTCTATCACCCCGTAGGAAAATTGTTATCTCCTAATATTTTAAGTAGGAAAACAAAAGTTAATAAATTAATCTAAAGTTAGACCCAAAACTTAATTAATCCGGATTAACAAATGGTCTAAGAAAAATTTAAGGCATTAACAAAAGTATCAAATATAATAATTCAAAAATTCCAATTACTTGGAATACTCATTACAAAAAATCAAACAAGATGAACAACACCAAACTAATCTAAATACAACTTGAATTTTGTTTGTCTCCATCAAGTTGTAATAATAATAAAATCACAAATTAACCTTTTAAACTCAATGACAAACCCATTAACATATATGGGACAAAACAATGAAAACCCATAAAAAAGATATGAATTATAGATGGCTTTACCGATTCTGTACAACTCATTATTTTTTTTAATAATAAAAGAAGGACCTTCAATATTAAAAGCCTAGATGTATAAAAGAAAGGAGGAATATGATCACTTACTTGTATATAAAAAATCGAAAATATAAGTGGAAGAACACCTTTCTCAAAAGCTTTTGTTTTCAAACGTCTGTTGAAGAATGAGAGCGAGGTTGCGGCTGCTCCCTCTAAAACTGTTTTATATGTTTTAGGTTTTCTAAATTAGTTAAGTTATTTTAAAAAATAAAAATTTTAAAAAAAATAAAAATGGAATTTTTGTAATATTATTTATCAAAATAATTATATGTTTAAAAATACTTTAAAAAAATCAGGATATTACAGTCTTCCCCTCTAAAATAAAATTTGGTCCCCGAATTAAAATTATAAGGACACTAACCTGAAATATCAAACAGATGAGGGTATCTAATTCGCATCTCGGGTTCGGTCTCCCAAGTGGCTTCACTACTTGAGTGGTTTTGCCAAAGAACTTTAACTAAAGGAATTTCTTTGGATCGCAACTTTCGAACTTGGTTATCTAAGATGCAAATGGGTTGCTCTTCATAGGACAAATCATCTCTAACTTGTATAGTTTGAGGTTGCAAAACATGGGAAGCATCTGAAATATATTTCCTAAGCATCGATATATGGAATACCGGGTGAACCTTAGAGAAATCGGGCGGAAGAGCTAACCGATATGCAACTGCACCAATCCTTTCAAGAATCTCAAATGGACCTACATAACGCGGACTCAATTTTCCTTTCTTGCCAAACCGCATGATTCCTTATATCGGAGAGACCTTCAGAAACACATGATCGCCAATCTGAAATTCTACATTCTTGCGCCTTGGATCAACATAACTCTTTTGCCTACTTTGAGCTGTCAAGAGTCTCTCACGGATAGTACGAACTTTCTCTGAAGTTAACTGTATCAATTCAGGTCTAGTGAGTCTCCCTTCTCCAACCTCATCCCAATAAATTGGCGATCGACACTTACGACCATACAAAGCTTCATAAGGTGCCAGCTCAATGCTAGCTTGATAGCTATTATTATAGGCAAACTCCACCAAAGGTAAATGATGATCCCAATTTTGACCAAAATCAAAGATACAAGCTCGAAGCATATCCTCTAAAGTCTGAATAGTCCTCTCTGACTGACCATCGGTCTGAGGATGAAACGTTGTGCTAAACTAGAGTCTTGTACCTAGCGCTTCTTGAAATTTCTTCTAGAATCAAGAAGTAAAATGAGTACCACGATCTGACACAATAGAGACTGGAACTCTATGAAGTCTAACAATCTCATCAATGTATAACTGAGCAAGCTTAGAGAAATCATAAGTTACCTTCACATGAAGAAAATGAGCTGACTTAGTTAGACGATCGACTATCACCCAAATGGAATCATACCCTCCCCTAGAACGAGGCAATCCTACCATGAAGTCCATAGCAATATTCTCCCACTTCCACTAAGGAATAGGTAATGGTTGGAGCAACCCAGACGGTTCTTTGATGCTCTGCCTTGACTTGTTGACAAGTAAGGCATTTAGCAACAAAGTCTGCAACATCTCTCTTTATTCCACTCCACCAGTATAATCCCCTTAAATCTCTATACATCTTAGTGGAACCAGGATGAACTGTATAAGTTGAACAGTGTGCTTCCTCTAAAATTTTCCTTTTTAAATCATCAACATCAGGAACACACAGTCTAATCCCATAACTAAGAACTCCATCGTCACCGATCACGAAGTCTTGAACCTTACCCTGACAAACACCATCCCTAACTTTGCATAATTGAGGATCTTCTTATTGTGCTGCCTTGATTCTATCTAATAGAATATGTCTAACACGAAAATGAGCTACCATCGCTTCAAATGTTGCCTCAAATTCTACTCCTTGATCAATCAATTCATGAATATCACCAATCAAAGGTCTTCTCACTACAGAAAGATGAGCTAAGCTACCCGGAGATTTCCTACTTAAAGCATCTACTACAACATTTGCTTTCCCTAGATGGTACTGAATTGTGCAATCATAATCTTTGAGGAACTCCACCCATCTTCTCTGTCTCAAATTCAAATCACGCTGATCAAATGTGTATTTGAGACTTTTATAGTCAGTGAAAATGTCACATGTCTCCCCATATAAGTAATGTCTCCATATCTTCAGGGCAAAGATCACTGCTGCCATTTCCAAATCATGAGTTGGATAATTCTGTTCATGCTGCTTTAATTGGCAAGAAGCATATTCAATCACATGACCATGTTGCATCAATACACAACCTAGACCAACCCTTGAAGCATCACAAAACACTGTGTAGCCCCTTGATCCAGATGGAAGGGCTAACACTGGTGCTGAAGTCAAACGAACTTTCAATTCTTCAAAACTCTTCTCACACGCTTCTAACCACTGAAACTTCACATTCTTCTTGGTTAACTTAGTTAAAGGAGAAGTTATTCGAGAAAAGTCTTGCACAAAACATCGATAGTACCCCGCTAACCCAAGAAAGCTTCGAATCTCTGACACTGAACTAGGTCGTGGCTAATGGAGAACAACATCAACCTTCTTCTCGTCAACACTCACCCCATCTCTAGATACCACATGCCCTAAAAATGCGACACTATCCAACCAGAATTCACATTTTGAGAACTTGGCATACAACTGGTTCTCTCTTAGGGTCTGAAGAACAAGCCTCAAATGTTGCTCGTGTTCTTCTTTACTTTTAAAATACACCAGAATATCATTTATGAACACTATCACAAAACGATCAAGGAATGGCTTAAACACCCTATTCATTAGATCCATAAAAGCTGCAGGAGCATTAGTGAGACCAAAAGGCATCACCAGAAATTCATAGTGACCATACCTAGTCCTGAAAGCTGTCTTAGGTATGTCAACATTTTTAACCCTCAACTTATGGTAACCGGACCTCAGATCGATCTTAGAAAAGTACTTTGCACCCTGGAGCTGATCAAATAGATCATCAATTCGAGGAAGAGGGTATTTGTTACGTACTGTGACCTTGTTCAACTATCGATAATCAATTCACAATCTCATTGATCCATCCTTCTTCTTCACAAACAACACATGTGCACCCCAAGGAGAGACACTAGGGCAGATGAACCCTTTGTCAAGCAAGTCTTGTAGTTGTTCCTTCAACTCCTTTAGTTCAGCAGGAGCCATTCGGTAAGGAGGCATAGATATGGGTTTTGTTTCGGGTGCTAGGTCAACACAGAAATCGATTACTCTTTCAGGTGGCAAACCTACCAAATCTTTAGGAAAAACATCAGCAAACTCATTCACCACATCAACATTCTCCAACTCGACACCCTTTGCTTGAGTATCCTTAACATAAGCTAGAAACCCTTCATAGTTCTTATACAACAATCTTCTTGCAGCAATAGCAGAAATAAGACTATGAGGAGCCATGCTACGATCTCCTTGAAATTGAAATAAGACAGATGCAATTCCCTAATGTTATGAAGACCGGTGAGAGGCCAGATAACAGATACAGATATACTGAGCACTTGTACCAGTTTGAAAACATATAGTGTACATATATATAAATCAGAAAATCATCACTGATTGAACAAATTATCAGATTTCTAAAATAAGATAATAACTGCGGTAAATCGCGTATCAGAAAATATAAATCATATCAAATCAAATTTTAATAACTTCATTGTAACTGATAATAAAACAAATCAATATAAAAGCCTGTTTCCAGAATATACGCTCTATAACACTAAGGATATTTAGTAAACATAAAGTTCAAGATATACGATTTTATAAAACAAAATATATATTCAAATGCAAATTTTTGATAAATAGTTTCAAGTTTCAAGTCTGATAATTCAACCAAATAGTGTCATGTACTATAATTATCACTCACCTTATGTTTAGATAAATGCTAAATCTAAGATGTCTCGGCTGCTCACAACGCTCTATCAGCCGAAGAAAAATTGTTATCTCCTAATATTTTAAGTAGGAAAACAAAAGTTAATAAATTAGTCTAAAGTTAGACCCAAAACTTAATTAATCCCGATTAACAAATGGTCTAAGAAAAATTTAAGGCATTAACAAAAGTATCAAATATAATAATTCGAAAATTCCAATTACTTGGAATACTCGTTACAAAAAATCAAACAAGATGAACAACACCAAACTAATCTAAATACAACTTGAATTTTGTTTGTTTCCATCAAGTTGTAATAATAATAAAATCACAAATTAACCTTTTAAACTCAATGTCAAACCCATTAACATATATGGGACAAAACAATGAAAACTCATCAAAAAGATATGAATTAGAGATGGCTTTACCGATTCTGTACAGCTCATTTTTTTTTTATTTTTTTTAATAATAAAAGAAGGACCTTTAATATTAAAAGCCTAGATGTATAAAAGAAATGAGGAATATGATCACTTGTATATAAAAAAATCGAAAATATAAGTGGAAGAACACCTTTGCCAAAAGCTTTTGTTTTCAAACGTCTGTTGAAGAATGAGAGCGAGGTTGCGGCTGCTCCCTCTAAAACTGTTTTATATGTTTTAGGTTTCCTAAATTAGTTAAGTTATTTAATAAAAATAATAATTTAAAAATAATAAAAATGGCATTTTTGTAATATTATTTATCAAAATAATTATATGTTTAAAAATACTTTAAAAAAAATCAGGATATTACACCTAAAGTCTAGGAAGAGTATTTTGTTGGGATTCAATTTAAGCTTGGATTGAAAGGATTAAACCTGCTACTAACCTATATTCTTTTGTTTTGGATTGTAAATACTGGATAGTTCAGTAGGGATAGAGCTATCGAAATTACATGTAAAACACATGATAAAATTTTATTTATCTATTGACAAGAGAAAGCTTGTTTTTACTGTATTCTAAATAACAAGTTAACATAAATCATAATTTTAATAATATTTCATGAACTCATAGAACAGAATAGATCAAAGCATTCAGATTAGTCTTATTAAAAGGAAAAGGGATAGGGAATATAGATCTGACATCCATATGCACTAACATTCACTCAAAGTAACATTTGATGAAGAGATTAAAAAAACATATTTGAGCTCTAGAACGTACTAGTAAGCTGATTTCTTAGAATTAAATTTCCTTGGTCATAACATGTGAACTTGTTTTCTTCTTTTTGGACAATTTTCTTCTGTTCTAGACTAAGTATTGAGAAACGAGCTTGAATGCTTTCTTTTAATTTATTTAAGTATGTTAGTGAGTATTAAAAAGTCAAATGTGGTGATCCTCCCAATTGGTAAGTGATGATAAAATATGCGATATTACATTTGTATTTGCTTTCACTAATTTATCTTGTGGTCTTCATGGCTTTTATTGGTGTAAGTTAGGTATAATAATTGATTGATGTGTTGGTTCAAAATGGGTTTGGAAAGAGGGTCCGAACTGTTCAACCGAATGATTTTCAATGACTCCTCAATTTATGATTAATTTTTTCTTAGAATGGGGACTCAGTTGATTATTTTTGCTTAGTTTAAGGATCTGATTGATGATTTTGATAGTTTAAGGTGATAATCTATTAATATACTAAAAGAAGGAACTTACTTTGCTGATGTGTAATTTTCCTATTATTTTAGTAATTTTTTAATTTTTATATCAAATTTCACCAAAAACAATATCTTCCGTTTGAATTTGAATTTGGATTTTTGTAACTTCTTCTCATCCGCAAACCTCTCCCACGTTTCTCCCTCATTGAAATCCTGATCTACTTTGTAACCTACCATTCCATAAAGTGATTGAAACTCCCTTTAGAACAACATCTCTCTCTCACACACATCCTAAACTGATCCGCCAACTCGCAAAAACCACCTTCTTCAAATTCATCTTTTCAACTCATTCCATTGTCATCATAATCAAGATCGGGTATCTAATTTCATTCTCCATGTCCAGATCTCCAGTTTTGCTTCAGATTCTATCAAGTCTGACGGTAAGTCTTATGTTTTCATTTTTTTTTCTCTTTACAGTTGAAACCCCAAATCAAAAGCACTAAATTCATTTGATTACTGTTGTGTTTGTGCCCATCTTTATTAGACTAAAGATTGAAAACGCTTGGGTTGTTTAAGGTTGCTTCAGGTATTTGTTTTCTAGGTTCTTTCCATGGATTCAATAAGGTACTGTTCTAAGTTCTAACCTTTTTTAGTGGTCCAATTTCACAATTTTCTAAGTCTCTGTTACTTTATGTCAGTATTATGTGTTGAAACACCTTTCCACAAGATTTTGGTTTGACAAAAACATTTAAGTCTAATCAATGATTAAGAGACAATTAAATTTAAGTGCTTTGATTTAATTGTACTAATCCGTTTGTTCAATATTGAGTATAAATGCAAAGAGAAATAAAGATTAAGACATGACAAAGTCAGCATGAGAACACAACACAAGCTGAGTGAAGAGCAACTCAGCATAAGAGAAGATAAGTCATCTTCAGAACAACAGCTTCAGAATAAAGGTGATCAAAGAAGCTGAGTGAAACGAAGCTCAGCATAAAAGAAGTCTGCTTCAAGAAATAGATCCTACAGAATGAAGCTGACCATGGAAGCTGAGTGGAAAAAGAACTCAGAGAATTGGTGACAATCAAAGACAATGATTATTGAAGTGAAGCTGAGTGATCTTCAGGACAGCATGAATGATCCGTTAGCTAAAAGACAAATTTGACAACTGTCTGCACCAATAATAGAAGCCTTGAATTACGCAAAAGCCAAATTCCAAGATGCATGGGTCGACTGTTTGATGCTATAAGACAAACTGTCGCAAGAAGACAAAGTCTGTAGGAAGAAGACAAGCCTGACATTTGAAGAAATCAGAAAACATGATTGGCCTGCACATCTGAAGCTGACCAGAAGCTTGTCCCCCAAAAGAGCCGTTTTGGATTCAACGGACAAATCAAATTCAAATGATTTGATCCTCAGATTACAACTATAAAAGGGAAAAAGATATCACTTGGACATTTGCCAAATTACAGAACATACAAGAGAGAAAAATACAAGTTCAAAGCACTCAAAAACAAGAAAGAAATCTTACACCCACTTTCTATTCCTGTGTAAATGCTAGATTGATTGTTTTGTAATCATCTAAGGTGTTCTTTATCTGAAAAAGAGCAAGTTATATCAATTGTAAATTGAGAGTGTTGTGCTGAGTATTTGGTTGTAAATACTCAGTGGTAGAGAAATCTAGGTGCTGGGTTGTAGCACTTAGTAGGAGTTGAGTAGACGAATAGAGGAAGGTACTCTTGCATATTCAACAGCCTTGTAACCGGTTTGTGCTCTACCCTCAAAGAGCTCAGTATTGGATTCTAAAAGCCCGGAGGAGTCTGGGGACTGGACGTAGGCAGAGAGGCCGAACCAAGATAAGTCATACTGAGTAACTTCTAACTCTCTCAATATATACATATATGTGCATGTGTTGTTTGTCATATTTACTCAGCATATAAACTGTTCAAATCTGATACTGAGTAAATTAATGTGCTGAGTTGGAAGCTGACCACAAAAGTCTCAATTCCCAACTCACAAGTGAAACAGTCTTGGTCAACATCCGACCAAAGCTGTCTTACACTAAGATCGGCCAAGCTGACCAAAAGCTGAGTAAATAAGCTCGTTAAAATTACCAAGTCAACAAGATTAATTAACGAAAAAGTTACATTAGTTCTTAACCCCTCCTTGGAACTAATCACACGGGACCAACATTATGTCCTCAGATCATTGAAATCTGCCTTACATCAAATTCAATTTGGTAATGTTCATATAGATATCATGATTTGTGAACTGCTTCATATAATTTTGTAGAGCTTTACTATTTTGTCTCTCACAGTCCACTCTTATTGCACTTTTTCAATTTATTTGTTTACCATTATCCTTTATGGATTATTAATAATTTGGTAATTTGAATTTTGCAGAGCTTGAATATTAGTTGAACATTAGTTGAACATTAGTTGACTGTATAGTAAAGGTTTTGCTTTAGTATCTTAAAAATAAGGACATATTGATCAAGAAGATAATGTTCCAAGTGGCTACAATGTATGTATGTATCTCCGCTTCCTATAAAATTGTAGAGTTTCTATTTTCTGTAAATATGAGGGACAAGATTTTATGTTAGATATCAATAAATAAAAATCTTTATTTATTAATTTCTTAAATTTAGCAGCAAAGTTTTGTACACAAGTTGTTTTGGTATATATTTTCCCCTATATAAGTTATGATCACTGATCAAAACCCATGGAAAAGAAAAATGGAAGGGGTTTAAGCATTCAAAGTTAAGAAAAACTATCACTCTCGCTGTTATGAAGTCATAGCTGGGTCTGCTCTAGACATTGTAGATATAGTTGATACTTGATTGGTGATGCAAGAACAAGTGAAATGCCTATGCTCCATATCCCTCCCTCTCCGGTTACCTATTTACTTTCTCAGATCAACTTTCACCCCTGGATATCTATGTTGCATCTCTTCTCTTCTTTCTCATTTGTGCCTCTAACACCTACTTTGCGTGTCGGCGCCTTGTTGAAGCACCTTTCCACAAGATTTTGATTTGACAAAATCATCCATGATTAAGAGGCAATTAAATTTAAATGCTTTGATTTAATTATACTAATGTGTTTGTTCAATATTGAGTGCAAGAATATATATATAAAGTAAAGACAGGACAAAAGTCAGCACAAGCAAAGCTGAGCAAAACGAAAACTCAATGTAAGCGGAGTGGAGTAGAACTCAGAAGCAAAACGAAGCTGACTAAAGTTAAAGATTTCTTCAGAAGCGGTTAAACGGAACGGAGCTGACCAAGAAGGAACTCAGCTTAGAAGTTGAACATCCAAAGATAAAGCTGAGTGACAGTCAGGACAGCATGAAAGATCCGTTCACTAAAGGACAAAGTCTGCCAATCTTCTGCACCAATAATTGGAACCTCGAAGACACACAAAAGACTAATTCCAAGAGACATGGGTCATTGGATTATTGGTAAAAGACAACTGGCACAAAAAGACAAGCCAAACGCAAGAAGACAAACCTGACGCCTGAAGAAAACAGAGAAAGGGAATGGTGGAACAGTCTGAAGCTGACCAGAAATTGTTCCCCAAAAGAGCCGTTTTGGTGTTAACGGTAACAACAATTCAAAGGATCCAAATCTGCAATTTTCTTCTATAAAAGGACAATGAAGAACCTTGGATCATCACGAAAGCATCAAGAGAAAAATACAAAGAGAGAAAATCTTGAAAGCACTCAAATACAAAAAGATCTTACACCAATTTTTCTATTCTCTGTGTAAATGCTAGATTGATTATTGTGTAATCATCTAAAGTGTTCTTTAGTATAAAAAGAACAAGTTTCGTGATCAATAGGAATATTGAGAGAGTTAAGCTGAGTGCCTGGTTGTAAGCATTCAGTGGTAGAGAAATCTAGGTGCTGGGTTGTAGCACTTAGTAGGAGTTGAGTAGACGAATAGAGGAAGGTACTCTTGCATATTCAACTGCCTTGTAATTGGTTTGTGCTCTACCATTAAAGAGCTCAGTATTGGATTCAAAAAGCCCGGAGGACTCTGGGGACTGGACGTAGGCAGAGAGGCCGAACCAGGATAAGTGATACTGAGTAATCTCTGAACTCTCTCTTATATTGTATATGTTGTTTGCTATATTTACTCAGCATATAAATTGCCTAAGCTGACCTTGAGTAAATAAGTGGTGCTGAGTTAGAAGCTGACCTCCAAGAGTGTCAATTCTTAACTCACAAGAAAACAACTTTAGTCAACATCTGACTAAAGCTGTCTTGAAATATATCTCACCAAGCTGACCAAAAGCTGAGTTAATAAACTCTCAAAATAACTTCCAGTCAGCTTAATTAAAATGCGAAAAAGTTATATTAGTTCCTAACCCCCCCCCCTTGGAACTAATTACCAGGGACCAACAAGTGGTATCAGAGCCTAAGCTCACTACTCAAAGATTTGACAATCTTGAGTTGATCCCTAAAAATGGGTGAGAATAGCACTCGGTTCCTTCCAGGAAACCAAACAACACAGATACTCCCTGAGGGACTATCAATCACTAGACCTCCCCTATTCTTTGGGTCAAATTATACATTCTAGAAGAATATGATGAAAAACTTTATTCAAGCCACAAACATGAGTGCATGGCTTGCAATTGTTCAAGGTCCACATGTGCCATACAAAACTGTTAACGATGAGAAAATTGTTAAAAGTGAGACTGAGTGGACAGAGGATGACCTCAGAAAATTACAAAATAATGCTTCGGCTATAAACATGCTTCACTGTGCGTTAGATGCTGCAGAATACAATAAGATTTCAGGTTGCGAGTCAGCACAGGAGATTTGGAAGAAGCTTGAAGTAACCTATGAAGGCACAAGCAAAGTTAAGGAGTCTAAAGTCAATCAACATATGAGACTCTACGAGCTGTTTGAGATGAATGAGAATGAAGACATCTCAGAAATGAACGCAAGGTTCACAAATATTATAAACGAGCTAAAAAGGCTTGGAAAGAACTTCACTGAAGAGGAACAGGTGAAGAAAATTCTGAGAAGTCTGCCTAAGAGTTGGCAAGCAAAGAAAACAGCCGTAGAAGAAGCTCAAGACTTGACTACCTATAAATATGATGAGCTGATCGGATCTTTGCTGACCCATGAAATCTCTATGAAAAACTTTGAAGCTAAAGAGAAAGAAAAATCAAAAGATAAGAAACAAAAGTCACTTGTCATGAAAGCTGACTCGACTGAAGCTGAGTCAACTGATGATGAGGAAATAGCCATGTTCACCAGAAAGATGAAGAAGTTGTTCAGAAGGAATGATAGAAACGGCAAAAGGTCATTTAGAAGAAATGACAAGTATAAAGCCGAGTCAAGTGACAAGTACAAGAAGGACAGCTCGAAGTCTGCCACATGCTTTGAGTGTCATCAAACTGGGCACATCAAGTCAAGTTGTCCCAACCTCAAAAAGGAGAAGAAGGGAAGAAAAAAGGCTATGGTAGCCACATGCAGTGATAGTGATGTGTCAACATCATCCGAAGCTGAGCAAAATGAAACAGCCAACATATGTTTCATGGCAGATGATGGAGCTGACCAATCCCAATCTGAGCAAGCTGACCTCTCTAAAGATTCCGAGCAGGAGGAAAACAACAATGAGGTAACATCCTTACTTTTGGTTAGAAATGAAATGGTAAATGCCCTGAGTGACTTATATACACTAACTAACAAGTGTAACAAAAAGATTAAGGCACTCAGCAGGCGCTGTGATGAGATTGAAGAGGTCAAACTGAGTGACCTCCGATATCTTCTCCATGACAACTCTGACTTGCATACCAACATGCAAATCTTACATAAGTTTGTCACGGAGGTTCAATCTGAGTCAAAGAAACTTAGAAAGGATATCACAATGTTACATAGTCAAGGGAAGGGCTCAAATAGAAATAAACCCCATGTTGAGTACGCAAATACTAGTCAGCATAAGCAATTTACTCAATGTGAGTGTTGTGGAAAAAAGTGGACACACAAAGGATGTGTGTTGGCATAACAAGCGGATTGTCCAATGTGACTTCTGCGGAAGAAAAGGGCATACCAAAAAAGTATGTTGGCATGCCCAACACAATAATGCTGACCATACTCAGTTCAACCCACAAAGGGTACCTTTTTGTGATTTCTGTGGTAAGCCAGGCCACACCATAAAAGTATGCCGTCACAAGTTAAAATATGATTTTGCACCTGTTTATACTAACAAGAAAGGACTCAAAAGGAATTGGGTACCTAAAAATGAATAGTTTAAACTGCAGGTCAGCTTGACATGCATGGAGAAGTCAAAACCATGGTATATAGACAGCGCATGCTCAAGGCATATGACAGGTGATGAAACTCAGTTCATCACACTAGAGCTTAAACGAGGTGGAAGTGTAAGCTTTGGAGACAACAAGAAGGGTAAGATAGTCGGCTCAGGTACTATCGGAGGTAACCCAACTATTGAGTCTGTCTCCTTAGTTAAAGGTCTCAAATATAATCTGCTGAGTGTAGCTCAGCTTTGCAAGAGCGGCAGAAAGGTTGTATTTGATGATACTAAGTGTCAAATACTCGAGGGAAATACAAATGAATTGGTTCTAACTGCCCCTCGTGTAGAAAATGTATACATGTTAAACCTAGAAAAACAGTTTTCTAAAAACATATGCTTGGTGTCTAAAGAGAACAACTCCTGGCTATGGCATAAAAGACTTGGGCATGTCAGCATGGACCTTCTTGCCAAATTAGCTAGAAAGCAATTAGTTGAGGGATTACCCAAATTAAAGTTTGAAAAAGATCAACTGTGTAAAGCTTGTCAGCAAGGCAAACAAACTAAAAAGTCATTTCATAGCAAAAATATTGTCTCAACCAAAAGACCATTGGAATTACTACACTTGGATCTTTTCGGACCTATCCAGCCACTCAGCTTGGGAGGTAAGAAAATTTCCTTGGTTATTGTAGATGATTTCTCTCGGTACACTTGGATCATCTTGCTGAGCAGCAAGGATGAAACTTTTGAGATGTTTACCACACTGATTAAAAAGCTTGAAAATGACAAAGACCTAAGAGTAGCTCACATTAGAAGCGACAATGGTGGAGAATTCAAAAACCAACAGTTTGATGAATTCTATGAAACCAGTGGTATTGACCACAACTTCTCTGCTCCTAGAACACCTCAACAAAATGGGGTCGTTGAAAGGAAAAATAGAACTATTATCGAAATAGCTAGGACAATGCTGAGTGAAAATAGGCTTCCAAAGTACTTCTGGGGTGAAGCTGTTCACACGGCATGTTACATACTGAATAGGGCTCTAGTTAGACCTATACTTAAGAAAACCCCATATGAGCTTTGGAAAGGACGAAAGCCCAACATTGGATACTTTCGTGCCTTTGGGTGTAAATGCTTTATACTCAATACAAAAGAAACCTTGCTAAATTTGATGCTAAAGCTGACGAGGCGATCTTTTTAGGGTACTCAACAAACAGTAAAGCATATAGAGTGTTTAACAAAAGAACTCAGGTTGTAGAAGAGTCTGTGCATGTTGAGTTCGATGAAACTGACCCTACAGGTAAGCCAGCTCAGCCTAAAGAAGATGAACCAAGCTCAGCTTCCGCTGATCAACCAGAAGCCTCTGTGTCATCTATACAGGAGCTGACCCAAGGTAAGCAAGAAATTGAAATATCATTTGCTGACCAATCTATTCCTGTAGAGATTGTAGAAACACCTCTTCCAAACGACTCAACATTGCCCAAGGAAATAAAGATCCCAAGAGGACATACAAAACATGCCATTCTTGATGCTGCCAACAACAAGTTGATGACCAGAGATCAGCTTAGAAAATACCTTAGCAATGTTGCCTTCGTCTCAATGCTTGAGCCAAAGAATTTTGCTGATGCTGAGCAAGATGAATATTGGATAAATGCCATGCAAGAAGAACTTGATCAATTCACCAGAAATGAGGTATGGGATCTAGTACCTAGACCTAGGAATCAAAAGCCCATAGGAACCAAGTGGGTCTTTAGAAATAAACTAGATGAGCATGGAAATGTGATTAGAAACAAAGCTCGACTTGTAGCCCAATGCTATAGTCAGCAAGAAGGTATAGACTATGGAGAAACATTTGCACCTGTTGCTAGGCTAAAAGCTATACGTATATTGTGTGCCTATGCTAGTTTCATGAATTTTAAACTATACCAAATGGATGTGAAAAGTGCATTTCTTAATGGCCTCATAAACGAAGAGGTATATGTTAATCAACCTCCTGGGTTTGAAGACTCAAAGTTTCCAAACCACGTTTATAAACTCAAAAAGGCCTTATATGGCCTGAAACAAGCTCCAAGAGCTTGGTATGAGAGGTTGACCAATTTCCTGCTGACCAGGAACTATGTCAGAGGAAAAGCTGACACAACCTTGTTTATTAAGAAAAAGGGTAAACATACCCTACTTGCACAGGTGCTACTAACGAGTCCTTGTGCAAAGAATTTAGTCAACAGATGCAAACTGAGTTTGAAATGTCAATGATGGGTGAACTCAACTTCTTCCTTGGACTTCAAATCAAGCAAGGTAAGAATGGCATCTTTATAAGTCAGTCTAAGTACACCAAGGAAATGTTAAAGAAATTCAACATGGTAGATTGCAAACCAATATCAACCCCCATGGGTACTGATACTGTCCTATGCAAGGATGAGAAGAGTAAGTCAGTTGATAGTAAACTTTATCGAGGTATGATAGGTTCTTTACTCTATCTCACTGCTAGTAGACCCGATATTCAATACTCAGTATGC
Organism: Euphorbia lathyris; assembly: GCF_963576675.1. NCBI lineage: Eukaryota > Viridiplantae > Streptophyta > Magnoliopsida > Malpighiales > Euphorbiaceae > Euphorbia > Euphorbia lathyris. Next base: position 99,051,779 of record NC_088910.1, read on the forward strand.
TATTGTGCTAGATATCAAGCTAACCCCAGGGAATCTCATCTAACTGCTGTGAAAAGAATTTTTAGATACTTGCAAAGCTCAGTTGATGCAGGTCTATGGTATCCAACCTCAAATGACTTCACACTCATTGGATATACTGATGCTGACTATGGACGAGATAAGCTAGAACGGAAGAGTACTTCGGGAGGATGTCATTTCCTTGGAAGCTGTCTAGTATCTTGGTTCAGCAAGAAGCAATCATCCGTAGCTCTGTCTACAACTGAAGCTGAGTATGTGGCTGTTGGAAGCTTTGTTGCACAAGTCCTATGGATAAAGCAATAGCTTGAGGATTATGGAGTCAAAACAAAGACAATAGAGATCAAATGCGACAACAAAAGTGCCATTGATCTATCTAAGAATCCAGTCCAACACAGCAGGATGAAGCATGTTAACATAAGGCATCACTTCATCAGAGACCATGTACTAAAAGATGAGATCAAGCTGACCTATGTGCCAACAAATGATCAGCTTGCAGATATCTTCACTAAGCCATTAGCACGAGAACAATTCAATATACTGAGGGAAGCCATTGGTATGTCAAATCCACTCTAAATAATTCTGTATAATTGAATGACTGCTATACTGAGTGGAAATTTGAATGAATGTGCAAATGCCATGCTAAGTAAATTAACAATAAGTATCTACTCTCTATTAAGTTTAAAAATAGAAAAATAACCTCATGCTAAATAGACATAAACATTGAGTGGTTATACTGAGTAGATACAAATGTTGAGTAAATATCCTATGCTGAGTAGATAGACATATTGAGTCTTCATCTTATGCTGAGTAGAAGCACATACTGAGTGCTCAAACGTATGCTGAGTTATTTAGAGATAGACAAAACATGGGCACTCAACATCACGAATGCTTCGAATTCTAGAAAAATCAAAAAGAAACCCACTCGCGTAAAATGAACCTACACGTGTAACCTCTGGCACCTTGGAAAGACGTACATTAATGGCAAATCCCATGCACCGAAGATGTCATAAATGACAGAATCTTTGTCGGTTGAACGTCCCTAGGTAAAACGGCTAGTTAATGAATAAGGGCCGCCGTAAATCTATATAAAAAGTGGAAGAATCCCCACTCTTCACTCTTTATGCTTGTAATCTCCTGCAATCGAACTTCTCTCTCTCCTTAAAACCTCAAAACCTTCAACAATGGCTTCCGGCAAAGACAAAACCCCTAAAACTCAAACCTCAAACAAACCCACTCAGGCTGACCACGCGGGTCCTTCGATGCAAATAGAAAGGAAAATGATCAAAGTACACAAAAAGGTCAACAATCTGGAGGTTCTGAAATGCAGATGGTTCTCTCCAGGATTCGTCACCTCTGAGAAGCCCTTTTGTGACTGGATCGAGAAGAACAAGTGGACTGGTCTCTTCTCTCTCTCGGGAACAACCTACCCTAGGTTAGTACGGGAATTCTACTCAAATCTATATGTTGATGAAGATGACTCTGATTATTTGGAGACCACGGTTAAAGGTCAGAAAATAATTGTCACAGCTGCATATCTAGCCACCTTACTAGATTTACCAGACGAAGGAATTGAGTTTAGAACAACAAAGGAGAAAGTACCAAAAGACACGGCTGAGAAGCTCAAGGGGTTCTGTAAACCCAAGGATCATAAGGGTGAAATACCCAGCACCTGTATGGGTAAAGAACAAAAGATGGTCCACTACATGCTGACCAACTTTATCTTCCCCAAACTCAGCTCAGCTTCATCCGCCTCCAACTTCGAGTAGTGCTTCATCTGGCATATGCTGACCTACACTCCACTCAACCTTCATGTCTTCCTAGTTGGAGCTCTTCAACGAGGAGGTAAGAAACTCCGCTTGGGATCTCTAATCATAAAAATTCTCGAAGACAAGCAGATCGAGATGAAAAATGAAACAAGTAGCTTGGGGAGTGAAATCACTGCAGTTCTGCTGGATGGACTATTATACAATCAACCCTTGAAAGGATATGAAGGAGCTGGAGATGTTGAGGAAGATGAAGAAGCTGAGCAACCAGATGCTGTGCTTGAACATGAACCTGAAAAAGAAGTGGAGACTCATACTGAATCTCCTAAGATAGCTCAGCCTGAGCAGAAGAAGAAGAAGATGAAGGCTCTTGAAACCTGCTCTAAAGACATCCATGCTATCCCCAAAAAGGTGAGACTTGTGTCTCAGGAAAAAGCTAAAGCTGACAAGGCTAAAGAGCAAGCTGAGTTAGCAGAGAAGAGAAAAAGGCAAGAAGAGCCTCAGGATGAAGAGGAAACCCCTGAATCCCCTTTGATGAAAAGGAAGAAGGTTAACACCTTACAAATAGTTGAAACTGCATCACTCGATGAGGCTATCTCTACAGGTCATGGAACTAACCTAGACGAAGCAGCTGAGAAAGGAACTGAGCAACAAGCTGTAGATGAAACTCATGCTGAGGAAGAAGTTAATACTGAGCAGGAAGAACATACCAATGTTGAGAAATCTCAGGATGATGCTGAGCAGGGAAAAAGAGAAAGTAATGATGTTAAGGGTCATATTGAGCAACTTGTAGAAGAGGAGACAGTTGCTACTGAGTCTAGCGACGAAATTCAAGCTGACCCTTCATCCCCAAAAGCTCCGACACGACGAAGACTTAAGAATAAGGCGCAAAAGCAAATTGATCTTATGGACGACTTTCCTATTGATGAGCTTGAAACCGATCTCTCCACAATCCAGTTCCAGTACTTCTCGAATGAGACTGAGTCACCACCAGAAAATCCTGTAGAAAAATAAGCCTCTGTTACTCAGGATGAGGAACAAGCCAAAAACCTTGAAGATCCAATCCAAGCTGCTCCAGGTGGCACACCTCCTGTTTCAACTTCACCTCTCCAAGCTGAGCAGATTAACTTGTCAAATCAAACTCCACCTTCAACCCAACATATTGATGACTCAGCTCCAGAAATCCATCAAAGTCCAGTTACCAATCAAGGTACTCAATCTGGCAAAGAACCACCTCCTCCACCACCACCAAGCTCAATACCAGCCTCTGAGCCTAATGCTGATCAATTTGCATACTTGAATGCTACTGAGTCAGGACGCCGTGTCATTACTTCTGCTCAGTCCTTACTTCAAGATTTAACCACTCCTCAAGCTGATGCACACCAATCCACTCAAGCTGAGTCCTCTCAACTATCAGGTATTACTCAGCTTCTAAATGAACTCCGAGGCCTTAAGGATCTGGTCAGTGTTATTACTGCGGTTCAAACTCAACAACCAAATCAAGGCCATATAGCCAAACTGACTGAAATGATGCTGACAATGGCAACCCATATGAATTCGTTTGAAGGCAAAATTCATCAACTGTCAAAAGTCAATCCAGGGTATGCCACTTCCACTGAGCTTCAAAGCTATTTTGCTAAGCTATCAACAGAACTGACCACCTCTAGCACAACTGCTAATCCTGAGTTTGCTACCTCTGCTGAGTTGCAAGACTGCTTTACCAAGCTAAATGCTGAGCTGAACAAATCAAGTACACCCGGCAATGCTGAGTTTGCCACCTCTGCCGAACTTCAACAATGCTTCACCAAGCTTAATGCTGAGCTGACCAGTACACGTGATTTAGTATCCTCCTCTTCTCAGTGTACTATTGACCAACTAAGTGAAGCTGTCAGACTCCTCAACATAGACAGAGCACAGATGGATGTTGATCCAGTCTCCAACAGTGAACTCATGAGCTTCTCACAAGCTATAATGAAGGCAATGCGCATCAACAATGCCCAGCAGATGTTTTATGATTCTGCCTTGCTCAAAATGTACCATCAATCGTTTGGTCAGCTCACCGCCTCGCTCACCTGGCTCAGCAAATCCCATGAATGCCTCATTAGCATGATCAGCAGCTCCCTTCGGGTTCCTAGGCATGTCCAGGACGATAGTGTACCAGTAATTGATGGCTTGGGTGAAAGCACTAAGAAGCTTCAGCGCTACTCCTATTATCTCTCATCTGCAGCTCGAAATGAAACCTTCCTCTACAAACCCGATGATGGCAAAACGGGGGAGACAAGTCAAAAAGGAACTCAGCCTGCAGGTAATGCTTCAGGGAATAAAGAGAAAGGCAAAGGAATTGCTCAAGATGATCACTCGGCTCAGAAAAAGAAGAAGTACAACTAGATATAGTCTAGTGAATGTTGTTTGTTTAGAACTTGCATAGAAACATTTATATGTTCTGCCTTATTGGTTAGCTTTATCTTTTCTTAAAAAATCTATGGCAAGTACAATTTCCTCAAACTGGTCGATCAAATTGAACAAACAAATTAAGAAGTAAAGAATACTCAGTTATAATAACACCTAGGTAATAAACTGAGTAAAAACATACTTAAATGATCAGATCTTGAAAAATCCAACATTTAACTAAATCAGCATACACAAGTGTCTTAAAACTAATCAAACATTGGAAAGTTTAGAATTAAGTTAAGACAACATATGCACCCCTTACGGGGGAGTCATTTCAAAAATATCAATCATGGGGTAACTTATAACTGAGTTCCGTAATTACGTATTTTGCCAACATCAAAATGGGGGAGTTTGTTGAAACACCTTTCCACAAGATTTTGATTTGACAAAATCATCCATGATTAAGAGGTAATTAAATTTAAATGCTTTGATTTAATTGTACTAATGTGTTTGTTCAATATTGAGTGCAAGAATATATATATAAAGTAAAGACAGGACAAAAGTCAGCACAAGCAAAGCTGAGCAAAACGGAAACTCAATGTAAGCGGAGTGGAGTAGAACTCAGAAGCAAAACGAAGCTGACTAAAGTTAAAGATTTCTTCAGAAGCGGTTAAACGGAACGGAGCTGACCAATAAGGAACTCAGCTCAGAAGTTGAACATCCAAAGATAAAGCTGAGTGACAGTCAGGACAGCATGAAGGATCCGTTCACTAAAGGACAAAGTCTGCCAATCTTCTGCACCAATAATTGGAACCTCGAAGACACACAAAAGACTAATTCCAAGAGACATGGGTCATTGGATTATTGGTAAAAGACAACTGGCACAAAAAGACAAGCCAAACGCAAGAAGACAAACCTGACGCCTGAAGAAAACAGAGAAAAGGAATGGCGGAACAGTCTGAAGCTGACCAGAAATTGTTCTCCAAAAGAGCCGTTTTAGTGTTAACGGTAACAACAATTCAAAGGATCCAAATCTGCAATTTCCTTCTATAAAAGGACAATGAAGAACCTTGGATCATCACGAAAGCATCAAGAGAAAAATACAAAGAGAGAAAATCTTGAAAGCACTCAAATACAAAAAGATCTTACACCAATTTTTCTATTCTCTGTGTAAATGCTAGATTGATTATTGTGTAATCATCTAAAGTGTTCTTTAGTATAAAAAGAACAAGTTTCGTGATCAATAGGAATATTGAGAGTGTTAAGCTGAGCCTGGTTGTAAGCATTCAGTGGTAGAGAAATCTAGGTGCTGGGTTGTAGCACTTAGTAGGAGTTGAGTAGACGAATAGAGGAAGGTACTCTTGCATATTCAACTACCTTGTAATTGGTTTGTGCTCTACCGTTAAAGAGCTCAGTATTGGATTCAAAAAGCCCGGAGGACTCTGGGGACTGGACGTAGGCAGAGAGGCCGAACCAGGATAAGTGATACTGAGTAATCTCTGAACTCTCTCTTATATTGTATGTGTTGTTTGCTATATTTACTCAGCATATAAATTGCCTAAGCTGACCTTGAGTAAATAAGTGGTGCTGAGTTAGAAGCTGACCTCCAAGAGTGTCAATTCTTAACTCACAAGAAAACAACTTTAGTCAACATCTGACTAAAGCTGTCTTGAAATATATCTCACCAAGCTGACCAAAAGCTGAGTTAATAAACTCTCAAAATAACTTCCAGTCAGCTTAATTAAAACGCGAAAAAGTTATATTAGTTCATAACCCCCCCTTGGAACTAATTACCAGAGACCAACAAGCCTCTCATCATGGTACTAATTATTAGCTCAATGAAAAATTCATAGATTACAATCAATGGTTTAGGCAGGTATGAACAAATCCAGTTTGAATTTTCGGTATCTAATTTTCAAAACTCAATCTTAAGTTAATTCAAATTTTATTAAGTCTCAGAAAGAGCTCCACCAGTTTAGTATACAAACACTTGCAGTGTTATTCATTTTCTTTAGTCCTTTTGATGGTTTCTACTTATTCTTCTCTGTTTGTTTCAAAGGCGGATCCAGACTATGAAGATACGTGATTCCTTTAGCAATATCAACAACAACAACGCGATACCAAAGTTCCAACATATTTTTATGGTAGAGTTATGAATTTACCCTTGTAGGGAAAATAGGTTGACTTGAATTATCAGTTTGTACGAAGAGATAATGGGTTATATTAACTTGAATGGGGATTATCTCTTGAAGTGTTGTTTTCAAGGGACCTGGCATATGTATAAATATTTTTGGTGGGTGTTGATTCCTTGAGCAACTGTCTTTTTCAAGCTTCTTGAACTATTTGGGCATGAACTTGGTATTAGATAGCATTACATGTTTTGATTGAAACTTGCATTTGTAATTGGCTTAATCTCCGAATGAATAATGAGATAGGTTATACTTTACGGGTTTAGGGTTATATTTTGAATTTTTAGAATGTTGGGACCTACATATTATTTTATATTGATTCCATGAGCTAATGTCACTTTCACACTTCTTGAACTATTTGGATATGAACTTAATCAAACAAAAGATTTTCTATTTGATTTTGTATTCAGGTCATTTTTATTTTAAAGTCCTAATGTATGTTTTTTTATTGTTTTTCATATTCTTAATAAAATAGTTTTGCATTTTATTTATTTCTATTATGGGACTTAATTTTTACCACTAATTAATGATTTTATTTTCAGGTACATAGCTTGAATTGATTGATTTATTGATAGCTCTTATGTGTGTAGTTATTGGTTTCTCCATTTGATTTTTTATGCTTGAGTTTTTGCTTTTGAATTATGCAACTTAAGTTTATATCTATATCTTTAAAAAGATAAAATTATTAGTTATTTATCTTGCATTAAAGGTTTTCCTAATGATATTTTTTCTATGTTCTTTGGTTGATCGAGTTGCTTCTCTTTCATGGCTTGGATGTTCTTCCCATCTTAGTTCAAGCATGGGTTATAACTCCTCCGGTTCTATATATTCCCATCCTGACAACTTTGACATCGAGAAGAATTCTGTGAGTAGAGAATTTTCAATATAAAGTACCTACTTATGATGGTTCTAATGATCTATGTATTACTAGATGTATAAAACAATATCTTTAATACTGACATCTAATTTTATCAGGTTTAAAGAATTATTTTATTTTATGCTTTTTACATATTATTGAATCAATTTCTTTCCAGGCTTATTGCCTGATTTAACCTATAGATATTTTTTTTCATCTTGAATCTCAATCTTTGGTCATTGTCTTATAATTCTTAGATATAAATAGTTGTATGTGAGAGTAAGATGACAATTAAGCAAATGGCTTCCTCTGTTGCCCTTCATCACCTCACACACTGTTTTTTTTTCGGGTTTGCACTTGATAATCTGATTCAGTTTCTTTAATGTTTTTTTACAGAACATTGTATCCTTTTTTCTAATCCCTAAGAAAGCATGAGGGGTATTTAAGTGATTTTAGTGATTACAGTACTTTGTTCTTGATGATGAGGAAAATGAGGCAGAGGAATATGGGGAATTTGAGAATTGTAATTGAAGGTGATTTACTGATTTGTGCAGCTACTGCATATATTTTAGTTCTGCTAATTTTATGATTTTGAAATAAATGTATCATCCATCCTTCAAAAGTTCAAGCCTAAATTCAATTGAATCCTAACAATATCACATTCAATTCAACAAGTCTTAAAATCAAAACCCCTAAATATCACCAATTCAATTAGAGACCTTAACTATCACATTATCAATTCAATTTAATAAAAAACCCTAAAATTAAGAACATAAAATCAAAACCCCTAAAATCACAAACCTAAAATCAAAACCTTACCTCTATACCTAGCTTCCCCAACTTCCAGCGACGGTGACGGCGACGACGACGGCGACGAACAACATCAACGGCGGTCGGCAGTCAGCAGCTCCTTTCCTTTCCGAGACTGAGATGCGCGAATGTGTTAGAGTGCCGAAGAGGAGTAAGATATGAATTAATTGTTGTACATAAAAAAGGCTTAATATCTTACCAGCCCCCTCAAGTTATTCCAATACTGCAACTGGCCCCCGAACTTAGACTTGTGATGATTTACCCCCCAACTTGCTTATTTTAAACAAATAACCCATCAAATTGCTCAATTGGAATAAATAACTCCTCAAGTTGCTTATTTAGAACAAATAACTCCTAAACCCTAAAAAACATTCAACATAATATTACATCAGAAATAAAAGATTTCAAAATATCGGTTGCTACATCTAACTAATCTACTGATACATTAACTAAAGCGCAAAAAAAAAAACTCTTGAAATAACCTAATTAAGGGGTTATTTGTTTCAAATAATCAAGTTGAGGCGGTTAATTATCACAAATCTAAGTTTAGGGGGTCAGTTGCAGTATTTGGATAACTTGAGAGGGTTTAGAAGACATTAAGCCTAAAAAACACATGTTTAAATGTTGAAGTTAAATGAAGGGCAGGTAAGTCATTTCCATCAATTTTTGAAAACCTTAATACAACTAAAACGACGTCGTTTTAGTTGTAGACCTACAAAACTATGGGGTTTACGTAATATGTTTCAACTATACGTCAATCATCTATTGATAGACATAGTTTACATAAAGTAAGAATGAATTTAGGTAAATTTGTTATTTAACAAAAAAAAATTACTAGATTTTCCGAAAATCTAGTTTCACGTAAAATATTTGCCTTTTACGAAACGTATTTATTGTTATTTACTAAATTTTTAAATAAAATAAAAATTAATTAACAAATAAAATTATTTTTATTAATATTTTAATAAAAATTAATTACTTTACGTAAAAGTATACAAATGTTACAGAATTTTTTAAAGGTTTTATAAATTTTACATAAAGTAGTGCCAATTTACATAAATTGAGATTTAATATATCTAAATTTTTTATTTTACAAAAAAATCTCTAATTACAAAAAAATGAGGTTTACGTAATATGTTTCAATTTTACGTCAATCATGTACTAATAGATATAGTTTATGTAAAGTAAGACTACATTCAAGTAAAGTTGTTATTTTTTTGTTAAAATAATATTGAATTTCCCAAAAATCGAGTTTCACGTAAAATATTTATCTTTCAATTAGTGTTATTTGCTAAATTTATAAAGAAAATATCAATTAAATTAACAAATAAAATTATTTTTTATTAATATTTTAACGAAAATTAATTACTTTACGTAAAAGTGTATTAATGTTACGAAAATTTGTAACGGTTTTATATATTTTACCTAAAGTAGTGTCATTTTTTATAAAGTGAGACCTAATATACGCAAAGTTGTTATTTTACAAAGAAAAATCTCTATTTTCTCGAAATATATGAGGTGTTTGAGGTTTACGTAATATGTGTCAACTTTACGTTAATCTTGTACTAATAGACATGGCATACAACACTAAGATAAATTTACATTAAGTTGTTATTTTTCGTTAAAATATTACTAAGTTCCCAAAACTGAGTTTCACGTAAAATATTTGGCTTTTTCTAAAATCATTTCGTGTTGCTTACTAAATTTATAAATAAATATAAATTAATTAACAAATAAAATTATTTTTATTAATATTTTAACACAAATTAATTAGTTTATGTAAAATTGTACAAATGTTACGAAAATTTATAAATGTTTTATGAATTTTACGTAGTATCAATTTACTTGGAGTAGTTTGATCAATATAATTTTATTTTTTATTAATAATTTAACAAAAGAATTACTTTACGTAAAATTGTACAAATGTTACAAAAATTTGTAAAGGTTTTATGGATTTTACCTAAAGTAGTGTACATTTATGTAAAGTGGTTTGGTGGATAGAATTAGAATTATTTTTTATTAATAATTTAACAAAAAATAATTACTTTACATTTTGTACAAATGTTACGAAAATTTATAAAGGTTTTACGGATTTTACGTAAAGTAGTGTCAATTTACGTAAGGTGGTTTGGTGGATAGAATTAAAATTATTTTTTTATTAATAATTTAACAAAAAATTACTTTACGTAAAATTGTACAAATGTTATGGAGATTTGTTAAGATTTTATAGATTTTACGTCAAGTATTGCAATTTACTTAAAATAGTTTAGTGGATAGAATTAAAATTATTTTTATTAATATTTTACGGAAAAATTATTGCTTTACGTAAAATTTTACAAATGTTACGGAAATTTGTCAATGTTTTACGCATTTTACATAAATTAGTGTCAATTTACGTAAGGTGGTTTGGTGGATAGAATTAAAATTATTTTTTATTAATAATTTACCAAAAATAATTAATTTACGTAAAATTATACAAATATTACGGAAATTTGTAAAGGTTTTATAGATTTTTCGTAAAGTAGTGTCAATTTTCATAAAGTGGTTTGGTGGATAGAATTAAAATTATTTTTTTATTAATAATTTAACAAAAAATAATTAATTTACGTAAAATTATATAAATGTTACAGAAATTTATAAAGGTTTTATAGATTTTCCGTAACGTAGTGTCAATTTACATAAAGTGGTTTGATAGATAGAATTAAAATTATTTTTTATTAATAATTTACTAAAAATAATTAATTTACATAAAATTGTACAAATATTATGGAAATTTATAAAGGTTTTATAGATTTTCCGTAAAGCAGTGTAAATTTTCGTAAAGTGGTTTGGTGGATAGAATTAAAATTATTTTTTTATTAATAATTTAACAAAAAATTATTAATTTACATAAAATTATACAAATGTTACAGAAATTTGTAAAGGTTTTATAAATTTTTCGTAAAGTAGTGTCAATTTCCGTAAAGTGGTTTGGTGGATAGAATTGTATTCTACCTTGTGTAACTTTAATTTTTCTTTATTTAGTGATTACCTGTAATAACAGGTTGACACGTGTCGCAATACTATTCGTTATTGAAATAAAGTATGGTTGCTTTGTTTTAAAAAAGTAACCATAGCGGACACCTACATATATATATATATATATATATATATATATATATATGAAATTATAATATTTTTAGTATCAATCAAGAGTAATTCAGATATGTGGCTTTAATTAAAGTCCGTATTTAGTGAGAAATACGATATGTGTACACAATTGAAAGACCTATCGGGTATGACAAAGAAGTGTTGAGTAAGACCAAGCGGGTTACGCAAAATTATGAGATATCTCGATTCTATTATATTGTGAGGATTGATACATTCGGGGATTATATCTCAGATGGATACAATCTATAAAGTATTTAATAATATACGATTTATGAGGTATTTATTGATATATGGTTTATGAAGTATTTACTGATATACAGTTTATGAAATATTTATTGGGATACGGTTTGCGAAGTATTTATTAAGATACGATTTATTGATTTGCGGTTATTTTGAACACAAGTTTTGGTATTAAGTATTTTAATACAATTTTATAATGAATGATATTTGAGAAATAATGTTTATAACAAGCTTACGATATTTTAAATTGCATTTTTTGGTTAAGAGTATTATTTGCGTATTTTATTATGGTTTAATCCATAAAATGTTCATTTTTAAGAATATGAATTTTATATAATGCATTTTGGAAATTTATATATATATATATATATATATATATATATGAGAGATCAGGTGTGACATATTTCTTATAGTGTGACAAGCCTTATTGTGTGATAAGGACCAATTTTGTAATTAACCAAAAGGAGGTGGCAAATTTATAAATAAAAGGAATGAGAAAATTGTTTTATTTCTTTTCTTTAAAATACATTTTTTCGACATCTCTAACATCGTTTTTCGAAAATTTTTATACTATTAGACTCGTCTAAATTAGACGGTCATTTTAAGATCCCTGAAGCTTAAGTAAAAAAATTTCCGGTGAACGGAATCCGGGTGGACGTTTTCCGGCGAGAAAAAAGGTGCCCAGAAAATTCTCAAAAAATTTCAGAAAATGTAAAACATTATTCTGAGAAACTTTAATTCTTGACTCAAAATGCAATTCCTTACGGTTTAGTCCCCAATCAACGGAATCCGGCGGTTACATGGACGTTTTCCGATAAAAAAAACCCCGAAAATGCCCAGAAAATTCTCAAACAATTCCAGAAAATGTAAAACATTATTTGGAGAAACTTTAATTCTTGAGTCTAAGTAGGATTTCTTACGGTTTAGTCCCAATAAAACGTTTTCCTTAATTTTATCCATTTTACATAATTTATTGGGTCAAAACCGTAAGAAATCCCGCTTCGGCCCAAGAATTAAAGTTTCTTAGAATAATGTTATACATTTTCTGGAATTTTTTTGAGAATTTTCTGGGCACTTTCTTTCTCGCCAGAAAACGTCCACCCGGATTCCGTTCACCGGAATTGTTTTTACTTGAGCTTCAGGGATCTTAAAATGACCGTCTAATTTAGACGAGTCTCATAGTATAAAAATTTTCGGAAAACGAGGTTAGAAATATTGGAAAAATATATTTTAAAGAAAAAAATAAAACATTTTTCTGTTGGAACAATATAAGTATTATGTTGGAACAAATGGTACACTGATTTAGAACAAATGGTACACTGATTTAGAACAATGTAAGTAGGACAAAAAACGTGCCCAAAAAATTATCAAAAAATTCCAAAACATGTAAAACATCATTTTAAGAAACTTTAATTCTTGGCTCAAATTGAGATTCCTTATAGTTTTGACCCAATAAATTGTTGAAGCATGTAAAATGGATAAAATTAAGGAACAAGTTTTATTGGGATTAAACCGTAAGAAATACCATTTTGACCCAAGAATTAAAATTTCTTAGAATAATGTTTTACATTTTCTGGAATTTTTTGAGAATTTTCTGGGCACTTTTTTTTCTCGCCAGAAAACACCCACCCGAATTCCGTTCACCGAAATTGTTTTTATTTGAACTTTAGGGATCTTAAAATGACCGTCTAATTTAGACGAGTCTAATAGTATAAAATTTTCGAAAAATAAGGTTAGAAATGTCGGAAAAATGTATTTAAAAAAAAAGAAATAAAACAATTTTTTGTTGGAACAATATAAGTATTATGTTGGAACAAATGGTACACTGATTTGGAACAATGTAAGTAGGACAAAAAACGTACCCAGAAAATTATCAAAAAATTTCAAAACATTTAAAACATTATTTTAAGAAAGTTTAATTCTTAACTCAAAACGAGATTCCTTACAGTTTTGACCCAACAAATTGTTGAAGCATGTAAAATGGATAAAATTAAGGAAAACGTTTTATTGGGACTAAATCGTAAGAAATCTTGCTTTGACCCAAGAATTAAAGTTTCTTAGAATAATGTTTTACATTTTCTGGATTTTTTTGAGAATTTTCTGGGCACTTTTTTTCTCATCGGAAAACGTCCACCCGGATTCCATTCACCGAAATTTTTTTTACTTGAACTTCAGGGATCTTAAAATGACCGTCTAATTTAGACGAGTTTAATAGTATAAAAATTTTCAAAAAACGATGTTAGAGATATCGGGAAAATGTATTTTAAAGAAAAGAAATAAAACAATTTTCTATATCATCTCTTTCCTTTTATTTACAAATTTGTCACCTTGCCATTTTCAATTATCATCAAAACTACGTAGTTTTGTTATGTCACACAATAAGCTCCTTGTCACACCCTAACCCCTTGTCACACTGGATCTCACCCATATATATATATATATATATATATATATATATATATATATATATATATATATATATATAGTTATTTTGAATATAAGTATTTTATGTAGTTGATAATTCTTACTAAGATTTATGTCTCACGTTTTCAAATGTTTTAATATTTTAGGCGAGAAAGAGCACGGTATAAGAGAAGTTACTAGTTGATAGACAAGGTTAAAGTATCAAGTCATCGGTTTTGTCTTTAGTTAGGACATTTGCCTTTCATTTGAAGATTTGATTGTATTGGGTAATATTTTGAGAGTTGAATGTAGTAGAAATATGGATTTATTTTATAATATATCTAAGAGGAATTCTTGAAAAGTGTGCTATTTATGATATTTGGATAATTTGGAGACTATTAAGTGTTGATTATGATCTTTCTATTTCACGCCTGATGCCGATTGAGGTCGTTTCGAGTCGGGTGTGACATGTTCTTTTTGAGGGACTAAACCGCCCCATTTGAATGTAATCCACTAGATTCATCCTAAACGACAACGTCTGACTAGTGGGAATGTTTTTCTTTTTCTACTTCACAAAATTCTAAAATTAAAGGCACATGAGGAATATCTTAAACTTGAATTAAAAAATCGATAAGCAAGTGACATGAATAATCTTTTAAAGTCCATGTAATAGAATGAGAGAAGATTTAGACAAATTAAAATGTTTATTACTTTAAGCAAGTTTATAAATCGGTAGATTACTAAAAGCATATTTAGAGAGACGAATTAGCCTAAATATTAGAAAGAAAAACGGCATAAAATATCTAAACATTTAGTCAGCATGTCATGTTGGACAGTAAAGAATGCATCCAACGCTTACTGCTTTGAAGCATATTGTGCTGGAACCTATCACTCCGTATTAGCACCCAGAATCAGCATAAAATCTTTCATTTTTCATCATAATTGATACACTTTCAGATGGATTAAACCTTTATTTGGGGCTTATATTATAAATTAGGGAAAAGTACAAAAATAAACCTTGTGGTTACACTCATTTTCGAACAACACCTATGTGGTTTAAAAGTTTGCAAAGTGGTACCATGTATTTCATTCCGTTAGCAAACACAGACCAAATTGACTAACGGTGTTAAAAGTCAAATGGAAAAGAGCTCATTTGGTCCTTATATTTATTTATTTTTATAAATTAACCCTCTTATTATCTAATTATCACAAACAAACCCCAAGATAAAAAATAAACATCAAATATACCATCTTCTCTATATCTTTCTAAAAATAAATAAATATAAGGACCAAATGAACTCTTTTCCATTTGACTTTTAACGCCATTAGTCAATTTGGCCTGTGTTTGCTAACGGAATGAAGTACATGGTACCACTTTGCAAACTTTTAAACCACATAGGTGTTGTTCGAAAATGAGTGTAACCACAAGGTTTATTTTTGTACTTTTCCCTATAAATGATTATAAGGTTGGGTTGGGTTGAAATTTATTTTCAAGGAAGGGGCTGTTTTTAAACTATGGTTAAGAAATATAACCATTCCGGCGCCAAGTGCACCAGAATGGTAACTGTTAATGTACCACTGCGCAACTTGCGTAGTGACGAAGTAAGTTAGTAACCATTCCAGCGCACCTAGCGCCGGAATGGTTACTGTTTTAATGGGTAGTGGCTTCACACAACTACCCAAACAAATATATATTATTTTTTTGAATTATTAATATATTTTTTTTAATTTCTTATATTATAAAAATAAAATTACATATAAATTATAATAATGTGGATTAAATTTATACTTTATAAAATTTTGATTAAAATTTAAATTTAACCCTGCTTGGAAACGTTAGGATTAAATTTACACAATTTCATATGTTAATGTTAAATCTGCATTTCACTTGAAGTGTTAAGGCTAAATATTTAGTGCGTTACTGACAAAAAAAATATTTAGTACGTTAACAACACATTAAAATATCTTAGACAATTTCAAACGAAGTGCAGATTTAGCCATAATAATTTATAAAACATAAATTTAAGGGATAAGGTACCAAAATAAGCCTAAGGTTTTTGGGGAAGTGCCAATTTAGGCTCAATGTTCAAAATAGCACCAATATAGGCTTAACGTTTACAATATAATATCAATTTAGGCTTAACGTTTACAATATAGCATCCATTTAGGCCTCACATACAAAATAGTACCAATATAGGCTTAACGTTTACAAAATATGTACAATTTAAGCTAAACGTCACAATTAAATTAATCATATTATATTCTTTTCCTATTAATCTTAAATTCATATTATTTTATAAACGTTAAGTCTATATCGAGTAGTTTGGTACTTGCGGTGTGAATCTTGTGGATTCGATATCTTGATTCAAATCAGATTTATTACTCGATAACAACGAGATACACCAATCCCTAGTAAACCTCCTGACTGACTAAGTGTAACTCCAATTATGTTATTGTAATTTCTAACATATTCATGCTTAAAAATTTTGTTTGCATGTGGATATTAAATTGCATATCAAGCAAAAAAAAAAAAAAAGTATTTTCTTAAATTAAAATGGAAGGGTAATAGAAAATACTTCTGCCATTATGTTTTCTGTTATTTTATTCGTTAATTATAAAAAAAAAAATCACCTCTCGTGAATATATTAGTGAGTAGAGATCAATGTATTACTTGCAAGGTTATATTGAATATTTTAAAATTTTAAACGAGGAAATTGGACTCACACCAACTCCTAAGAAATTCAGAGTTAATAACCTTTGGATCAATGCCAACAATGTCTATTATTCTTTGCATCTAATTTTTTGGTTAGAATGGAGGAGATAACCTCAAGAAAATATCAAAAACAACCCGACCTTTAAAGACGGGTCATTTTGGGAAGCGCATATCCACAAAAATCAGAAAAAAGAATGGCCTGGATGTCTGCAGGAGGCGCATCACGCTCGTGAAGATCTAAACTCAAACTCTCTGTGTAGTTTGCCATCCAATCAGCTGTCATGTTCCCTTCCCGTAGGATATGAACGAGCCGCACCTCCCAATCTATGTCATATAGATCACGACACGCCATAATAAGCCAAGAAAAATGATAAGAGGTCATGATTTCATTTTAACGATAATCTGATAATATTGATATTCAAACTGATTTGAATCAATAGAGTTACTAAGACAAGTTAACTGAAGAAAACCAAATAGTAACTGTTGGCCCAAAATAAAATAAATTTTATTTTTATGTATATAGAAAGCTTATGTTTAATTTTAGGGTATAGTTTCTATTTCTTCTAGAAAAATAATAATGATGAATGGAAAATAAAATAAATATATATGCAAACGAACCTCCCGTTCGGCGAGCTGGAAGTCAGCACGGCGAATGAGAGATCAGTCCTCGCCCGGAGCCCGTTTCGGTCCACCCGACTTCTCCAAACTTACCCGAACACCACCACGAGCTAACCTACGAAGCCTAGCCCATCCCCACACCTAGGCCCAAGCCTTAGAATTCTCTCTAACCACAAGGTAGTGGGGTGATGTGGCATGGAAGTTAGTGGTAGTTGGTGGAAGTTGAGGAGGTTGGTGATGTGGCAAGTTAGTGGGCAAGGTTAGAGAGAAAAATAAGGGTTAGTTGATATTTAATTACCAAAATGCCATTCCAAAAAACTATAAATAGACCCTCCCACACTCAACAAAAACAGACTCACTCAACACAACAAAAACCCCTTTCTAAAGGTTCTTTCCAATACTCTCCTTTTAAGTTCTTAGTTTTTAAGTTCTTTGTTTTTGTTCTTCAAGTTCTTTGTTTTAATTCCTTCTTTTAGTTTCCTTTAGCTTTAATCCAAGTTCCAATAGCCTCTTTCCAAGTTTTTCAATTCAATTTAGCATTCTCAAGCCTTTAATTTGCTCAATCCTTAGCTAGAATTCTGTTTCCAAATTAATTTTCCAGATTCGTCCAAGTATTTTCAAAGCCCAATTTCGTCCATTTAAATTCATTTTTTGCTTTCGATCCCTTCAACAAAGTTGTTCCTGATGTCTTGAATTTCAATCTAGTATATTTATTTTCCCAATTCCGTGCTGAGAAACTATAGTTACAAGCCAATCTTTACAGCCCAAATTCTTTTAGCTAGTCTGTTCCCAGAATTTTCCAGATTCGTCCAGTTGTTTTCAAAACTCAATTTCGTCCATTTAGAGTCCGTTTTAGCATTTAATCCCTTATAGAAGTTTGTTCCTAACTTCCCGAAGTTAAATTTAGCCTATTTACTCATCCAATTCCGTGTTCTTAAGCACCCAAACGAGCCTACCGAAGTTAAAGGTTAAATCTGCCCCATTTGCGTACCACACGTTTTGACATTGCCAAGATCGTATACCATACGGGCCCAACCGACCGCAACGCTCCGAGAACTTCAAGTCGACATAAAAGTTCAACGTCCAACCGAGATAGCTATTGTGGCTCTGAGTTTGTCGTTGAATTTCAATTTTATTTTAATTGCATTTCAATTCCTTGTATTGATTTGTTTTTTCCCAATTCAGTTGATCGTCTATATGTTTAGTATAGAAAATTTTCAATTGTAATTCATTTTCATTTTCATGCTTGTTGAACATATGTATTCAAACCTTGATCAAATCAATAAAATACCAATTTTTTCACCAAATCTCGTGTCAATTTCACACCTTTAATTTCTTTATTTTACCCGTCTTCAATTTATACGCTTAGCTTAAATTAAAATAATTAATCTAGCAAAGTTTTTATAACGGCGCTAGAGACCCAAGAGGGACTTTTTCAATCCTTGCGTCCCTCGCCAATCGCTTCGATTAGAATTCATGTTTTCAGCGCACAATTTCACAAACTTAACCGTCTTTCATAATTGAGAAATAATTTCTCTGGCACGCCCGCACCCTAACCACACGTGATAAGGTTAAAATTAGCATATTTCGAAAATATCGCTAACAATTTTTGGCACGCCCAGTGGGACATTTTATTTTTTAGCTTAGCCAAAAATTTCAAGACCCATTTTTTTTTCATACCACGTATATATTTTTCACATTCAATTTTTTAAACCACTTGTTTTTCATGCTTTGCTTTTTATTCCATTAATAAGTATTCATTTATTTTCTTGTTCTTTCTTGTTCAAACTCGATTACTAACTTAATTTCATCATTTTCACCTATCAATACTCACGGAGGATGCCTCCTAGGAAAAACACCGGGAAAGATCCAACTCCATCGGACTCCGAAGAGAGTCAAAATCAGAACCGAGATCATAACAATGAGTCTGGAGTACCCGAAGGCTTTGTGGCCGAGACTGTGAGCAATAGTGGAGGTGCAAACCAACAACCACCTCAAGGACCACCCGTACTCGACATGACATCAATCATGGCAAGTATAGAGAAGCAAATCAACCAATTTCTATATGGGTTTGCACAAACCATGAAAGAGAGTCATGAGGCTATGTGTAATACGATGCAAGCTAGCAACGAGGCCATGTTTAAAGCTAACAATGGGGCGGTAAACAATTCCAACAAAATTCCAGCTCTCGAGGAGAGAATTGCCGATTTAACCGGAGAGATCGGCAAAATCCCGGAAAAATATGCCGAGTTGTTCTCACAAAAGTCAACATCTCAAGGACCGGCAGACCATGGAAAGGGAACACCAATCTCAGGTGCCGGTGAAAGGTACATCCCGCCACCAGTTCGAGAAGAGAATCTCAGGTTCAATGAGCGCGACGACCGGATCAGCCCATAACCCATTCAGGTCCCACCACCTCAACAACATTTTAGGTCTCATATTGGGCCTAGTAACCATGCCGAATATTATGAGGAAAGCTATACTCGTAATATGGGGGGCAATGGGAGAGGAACCAGCTTTCACCCACAACGGACGATGCACACGCGCGTGGAGCCCGCCAACAACTTAGGAGAAGCCCAACACATAAAAAACATCGTCCAAGAGATTTATGGGCCAGCCGTAAGGGAGGTGTACCGACTCGAGTTCCAAAAACCGTATCCACGGTAGTATGATCAACTATATCCTTTACCTCATAATTTTAGAGTCCCTGATTTTACTTTGTTTTCAGGAGAAGAAGGGCAATCCACTGTAGAGCATGTGGCACGCTTCACCTTTCAATGCAGTGGTTTGAGCATGGATATGAACTTCGACATGTTGCGCTTACGCTTATTCCCAGGATCACTAACAGGACCAGCGTTCTCTTGGTACACCACATTGCCTTCAGGGTCCATTCATGGTTGGGAACAAATGGAAAGGCTTTTCCATAACCAATTCTATCGAACGGAGCCCGAGGTTTGTGTTGCGGAGTTATCCCGAATGACGCATCGACATGGGGAACCAGTTGAAAATTTTATCAACCGATTCAAAAAGATGCGACATCAATGTCGAATCAATATCCCCGAGGTTGAATTCGTAAAGATTGCCCAACGTGGACTAGAATTCGAAAATCGAAAGAAATTTCAAGGAATCGATTTTCACGACTACTATGAATTGGTGCCAAGGTTTCAGAGTACGAGGAATTGATGAGGGAAGATCATCGACGCAAGAAAAACTATATGGGAAGCTATCAAGGGGATGTACAAACACATGAGGTAGCTATCGCCGACTTAACAAACACCGGATCTCGAACATGTCCCGTGTTGTTAAAAAATCCCAAAACACCAGAGGTAGTCAAAAGGATTCCAACCACCCAATATACTTTTGATGTCTCAAAGACGGAAGAGATTTTCGATTACTTGTTAAAAGAGCAGTTCATCACATTACCGTCTAGACATGTGATCCCATCCAAAGAGGAAATACGCGGACGAGATTACTGTAAGTATCACGACAACTGGAGCCATAATACTCAAGCTTGTTTTGGTTTTAGAAATGTCGTACAGGATAGGATTAACCGCGGGATACTCCAATTCCCGGAAAAGAAGGAAAGCATGCTGATCGATGATGACCCATTCCCAGTAGCCAACATGATCAATGCCACTTCGCTAGTGTGGGGGGGGGGGGGCAAAGGAAAGAAACATTGTGACCTAAGGACCCGGCAGGTATGGGTACCAAAAGCGATGCCATCTAAGTTGGAGGAGAGTTCGAGACAATCACAAAATATAAAGAAGAGAGATGTGCAACAACAACGACCGCGTTTCGTGACACCTTCGAGCACGTCGCCCATCGATCAATGGCAATTGAATAGCCATAAGAAGTTCCTAAGGCCTCTCTCAAAAAATGCGAAAAGAAGATTAAGGAGAAGAGAGGCAAAAAAGAGAAGCAGTCAAAAGGAATCACCCAACGTTAACTCTAATGATGCGAGAGGAGGAGGAAAAAACCAAGAGAAAAACCTCCAGATTCGGGTTGGAGATTTCATCATACAGATAGATTGTGCAGCTACCTCTTTAATCTTACCTTCAGATTTTAGAGGTGAAGACACCAAGAAGGAAGTCCCCGAACTCGAGCATAAGGAGCCAAAAGACACAATACTGAAAACATCGGGTGAAGATGGTATGAAGAGGGTTTACTTTGACAAGCCCACCCCAAGGATGACTCGCCATATCAAACCTTTATACGTCAAGGCTCATGTAGATGGCAAACCGATCTCTAGAGTGCTCATCGATAATGGATCAACCGTTAACATCATGCCGATGAAGATGGTCCTAGCCCTAGGAAAATCGGAGGAAGATATAATCTCATCAGAGGTGTCGGTTTCAGCCTTCACGGGAGAAATTGCGAAGACATATGGTGTCCTACCTTTGGAGCTCACTGTTGGCTCTCACACCCCCATGGCTGCTTTCTTCGTGGTAAATTCAACTGCGAGCTATCAGGCACTTTTGGGGAGAGATTGGATTCACTCCAACTCATGCATCCCCTCGTCATTGCACCAACTTCTTCTATTTTGGAAGGGAGACGATGTGGAAGTTATTCGGGCGAACGAGAAGCCGTTCGAAACCTACTCAGATGTGGTCGAAGCCAGACTTTACGAGGAATTTGTTGGCCCAATCCGAGTTGGGTCCAATTACAAAGAGCAATCATGTGGCGAAGAGAATAAGAATATCTTAAAGCCAACGGCAATCATGCCTCGTCGAAGGCCATTCCATAATGAACCAATAATTGAAGAAATTCCATGATTAAGACAACATCGGAAAAAGAAGCGGTAGCTTCAGCCGCTATATCAAAACTGAATGCACAATAACTAGCGGAGAAACTGTACCAAGAAAACGACATGAGGGTCTCAGAAGTCGAAACCCCTAAGGGAACAACAGAACTAAATCCTCAAGGAGAAGAAATCCGATTACAAGATCTGAAAAGGGCAAACCCAAAGTTAGAAGATGAAGGTTCCATGGCAGTCGATCCTCTAGATGAAGTAAATCTAGGAACGAAAGAGGAACCTCGGGTTACATTTGTCAGTAGCTTACTACGCCCAACATTAAAAGAAGCCATTATCAGTTTGCTTCATGAGTTTAAAGATTGTTTCGCTTGGAATTATGATGAAATGCCCGGATTAAGCAAAGACGTAGTGGAGCATAGATTGTCGATCAAACCAGAATTCAAACCCTTCAAGCAACCAACGAGGAGGATGAGCAAAGAGGTTGAAGGCAAGGTGAAGGAAGAGATAGAAAAACTTTTCAAGGCTAGATTCATCAGACCAGCAAAGTACGCGGTATGGCTATCTAACATCGTGCCTGTAGTGAAAAAGAACGGTAAATTACGCGTATGCGTAGATTTCCGCGATCTAAATCTAGCTATGCGAAAAGACATCTATGTGATGCCTATAGCCGATATGTTAGTAGATGCTGTGTCTAAAAATGAATTGATATCTCTTTGTGATTGCTATGCGGGATATAACCAAATCCCCATCGCCGAAGAAGACATTGCAAAAACGGCATTTCGATGCCCAGGGTCAATTGGCACGTTCGAATGGGTCGTCATGCCATTCGGTTTAAAAAATGCCGGCGCCACATACCAAAGAGCGATGAATGCCATTTTTCACGATTTACTAGGCACCTCCATGGAAGTATACGTAGACGGCATCGTTATTAAGTCCAAGCGAGAAGCAGAACATGTCGACCATTTGAGGAAAAGCTTCGAACGAATGCGAAAGTATAACTTGAAGCTCAACCCTCTAAAGTGCGCCTTCGGGGTCAAAGTAGGAAACTTCCTCGGATTCTTAGTCCATCAAAGAGGAATCGAGATCGACGATAATAAGGCAAAAGCAATCAAAGAAGCGCAACCTCCGAAGAATAAAAAAGAGTTGCAACGATTCTTGGGCCAAGTAAACTATTTGAGACGATTCATATCCAACTTGGCTGGAAAATCCAGAGCATTCTCAAATCTGTTGAGGCTCAAAGACGAAGAAAGCTTCAAATGGGACGATAAGCATCAAGCGGCGTTCGAAGAGATCAAAACTTACTTGAGTAATCCACCTGTTTTGATGCCACCAAGAGAGGGCACTCCACTCAAGCTCTATATATCAGCAACTGACGAGTCAATTGGGTATTTACTTGCCCAGGATAATCCAAACCGCCATGAACAAGCCATCTACTATCTGAGCTGAACGTTGCTATCAGCAGAGACGAGATACAGCCCAGTTGAGAAGACGTGCTTAGCCCTCTACTTCGCTTACACGAAGTTGAGACATTACTTGCTCAAAGCGAGAGTTTATGTGATCGCCAGCACAAATTTGGTCAAGTACATGCTAAACCAGCCTATCCTCTCAGGAAGAATAGGGAAATGGTCACTAGCATTGGCCGAGTTCACCTTGACGTATCTCCCACAATCCTCAGTAAAAGGGAAAGCAATTGCAGATTTTGTAGCCGATCACCCAACCAGTTTCCAATATCCCGAAGAGGCGGAACTTCCAATCTATCTGACACATAAAGAACCTTGGCAGTTGAAGTTCGATGGTTCAAGCACAGACAGTTCCAACTGAGCAGAAGTGATCATCACAGCCCCATCCGAGACTAAACGATATTAGCTGTAAACTTGGATTTCGAATGCATGAACAATCAAGCTGAGTATGAAGCTCTGATCATTGGTCTGGAAATCTTAATCGACCTAGGAGCAAAAGAGGTCAAGATTTTCGGTGATTCACAATTGGTCATCCGGCACCTAACAGGAGAATACAGATGCTCAAGTTTATCTTTGTTACCTTATTTCACATTTGCAATCCAACTTCTAGAAATGTTTGATGAGGCCAGTTTAGAGCATATTCCAAGAAATGACAATTGGGAAGCTGACGAGTTAGCCCAAATCGCTTCTGGAATCAAAATCTCCAAAGAGACAGCATACAAAGTCGTCATCATCAGAAGACATGGTCATCCTTCCGTGGCGGATAGAGGCATCCAGTTTGAGTCATTCGACATCGACATTAACTTAGCTCAGGATTGGAGGAAACCATTCATCGATTACCTCAACGATCCATCCAAAAAAGTAAAATATGCACTAAGCATTCAATCTCGAAATTACATATTGATGGCAGGTGATTTGTACCGGAAGAGCTACGACGGGATGTTGCTTAAATGCCTCGGCTTTCCGAAAGCAATGGAGGTCATGAAGCAAGTCCATGAAGGCACGTGCGGAGCTCACCAGTTCGGAAGGAGAATGCGGTGGTCATAAATCGTCATGGGTACTTCTGGCCAACGATCCTACGAGATTGCATCACATATGCGAAGGGTTGCAAGAAGTGTCAATTATATGGCCAAATCCAACGAGTTCCCTCAGAAGAATTACACTCAGTTGTGAAACCATGGCCTTTTAGAGGATGGGCTATTGATCTAATTGGAAAAATATTTCCAGCTTCGTCAAAAGGCCATTGTTTCATCATAGTTGCCACAGATTATTTTTCCAAGTGGGTAGAAGCAGCACCAATGAAGCAAGTCAGCCAAGCACAAGTAATCCAGTTCATCAAGGAGAATTTAATTCACAGATTCGGAATCCCAGAATCCATTACCACAGATCAAGGAACCATGTTCACAAGCGAAGATATGAACGAGTTCGTGGAAGAGTACGGGATTAAATTGATTCATTCAACTCCATTTTATGCACAAGCAAATGGTCAAGCTGAGGCGTCTAACAAGATTCTAATCCAAATCTTGGAGAAGATACTAGAAGACAATCCTAGAGAATGGCACAAAGTTCTCTCAGAAACACTTTGGGATATGCGAACGTCTAAGACACGGGCGACTGGAGTAAGTCCATTTTTCCTGACCTTTGGCCATGAAGCAGTAATACCATTAGAAGTCATCTTGCCGTCACTACGAGTGATGCGTCAAAACGACTTAGAACCGGATAATTATGTGCAAGCCATGACCATGGAACTAGAAGACTTGGATTACGAAAGGCAGAAGGCGCTCGATTGCATGATGATTCAGAAAAAGAAAGTGGAAGACGTATACAACAAGAAAGTAAAAAAGAAAAACTTTCAAGAAGGCGAGCTAGTATGGAAGCTAATTCTACCAATCGGGACAAAGGATCGTGAACTTGGGAAATGGTCGCCCAACTGGGAAGGACCGTTTCAAATCCACAAGGTGCTTTCCGGGAACGCATATTGGTTGAAGAGCTTGGGCGGAGAACCACATAGGAGGTACATTAACAGTAAATATTTAAAGAAATATTTTCAAAGTATGTGGGACGTAATTGACGTAGGAAATGATATTCAATAAATCATCTCAATTTTCAAAAATAAAAAGAAAAAAAATTACATATGCTTGTGTTTCCATTTTCTTTATATTTCTGCTTGTTTTCTACGCATTGGAGATTTTTTTTTCGCATACATTACATGTTTAGATAAATTAGTTAGTAATTAGTTCACTGAAGCAAACCAAATAGTAACTGTTGGCCCAAAATAAAATATTTTTTATTTTTATGTATATAGAAAGCTTATGTTTAATTTTAGGGTATAGTTTCTATTTCTTCTAGAAAAATAATAATGATGAATAGAAAATAAAATAAATATATATGCAAATGAACCTCTCGCTCGGCGAGCTGGAAGTCAGCACGGCGAACGAGAGATCGGTCTTCGCCCGGAGCCCGTTTCGGTCCACCCGACTTATCCAAACTTACCCGAACACCACCACGAGCTAACCTACGAAGCCTAGCCTATCCCCACACCTAGGCCCAAGCCTTAGAATTCTCTTTAACCACAAGGTAGTGGGGTGATGTGGCATGTAAGTTAGTGGTAGTTGGTGGAAGTTGAGGAAGTTGGTGATGTGGCAAGTTAGTGGGCAAGGTTAGAGAGAAAAATAAGGGTTAGTTGATATTTAATTACCAAAATTCTATTCCAAAAAACTATAAATAGACCCTCCCACACTCAACAAAAACAGACTCACTCAACACAACAAAAACCCCTTCCTAAAGGTTCTTTCCAATGCTCTCCTTTTAAGTTCTTAGTTCTTAAGTTCTTTGTTTTTGTTCTTCAAGTTCTTAGTTTTAATTCCTTCTTTTAGCTTTAATCCAAGTTCCAATAACCTCTTTCTAAGTTTTTCAATTCAATTTAGCATTCTCAAGCCTTTAATTTGCTCAATCCTTAGCTAGAATTCTATTTCCAAATTAATTTTCCAGATTCGTCCAAGTATTTTCAAAGCCCAATTTCGTCCATTTAAATTCATTTTTTGCTTTCGATCCCTTCAACAAAGTTGTTCCTGACGTCTTGAATTTCAATCTAGTATATTTATTTTCCCAATTCCGTGCACAGAAACTATAGTTACAAGCCAATCTTTACAGTCCAAATTCTTTTAGCTAGTCTGTTCCCAGAATTTTCCAGATTCGTCCATTTGTTTTCAAAACTCAATTTCGTCCATTTAGAGTCCGTTTTAGCATTCGATCCCTTATAGAAGTTTGTTCCTAACTTCCCGAAGTTAAATTTAGCCTATTTACTCATCCAATTCCGTGTTCTTAAGCACCCAAACGAGCCTACCGAAGTTAAAGGTTAAATCTGCCCCATTTGCCTACCACACGTTTTGACATTGCCAAGATCGTATACCATACGGGCCCAACCGACCGCAACGCTCCGAGAACTTCAAGTCGACATCAAAGTTCAACGTCCAGCCGAGATAGCTATTGTGGCTCTGAGTTTGTCGTTGAATTTCAATTTTATTTTAATTGCATTTCAATTCCTTGTATTGATTTGTTTTTTCCCAATTCAGTTGATCGTCTATATGTTTAGTATAGAAAATTTTCAATTGTAATTCATTTTCAATTTCATGCTTGTTGAACATATGTATTCAAACCTTGATCAAATCAATAAAATACCAATTTTTTCACCAAATCTCGTGTCAATTTCACACCTTTAATTTCTTTATTTTACCCGTCTTCAATTTATACGCTTAGCTTAAATCAAAATAATTAATCTAGCAAAGTTTTTATAACGGCGCTAGAGACCCAAGAGGGAATAAGTTTATGAAACATTAATTATCAATCCGAACAACAATTTCGAAAAGCCTGCTCTCTCTCGCTCTAGGGCTCCCATGGCGACGCCGTTCTCATCCCCTCTCCGGCCACCCCCTCCTGTCCCGCCAGATATCCAAAGCCAGCGCCCTTTTGTAATCCCTGATGCTCCACGCCGCTCTTGGAAAGAAATCGCAGAAGCAAAGAACCCTGGCGCATAACCTCGAACCCGCACAGACCTTCGAGCTGCTGGACTCCTAACGATCGAGATTCCTAACGACAATCCACTTTGCCCACGGATTTCCATCGATACCGAACTTAAGAAGAAATTAAGCAAACCTTGGGAGAAGGCTCTGGTGATCAAGCTGCTGGGCAGAAATTTAGGATATGTAGCGCTCCAAAAGAAAACTGCTGAATTGTGGAACCCGATTGCAGGGGTCAGCATGATGGACCTCGGGGAAGGATTCCATATTGTTCAATTTGACAACGACCTAGACCGCGATCATGTGATAAACGACGGACCCTGGCTAATTCAGGGACATTATCTTACAGTCAGAACCTGGTATGCGGATTTTAATCCAGCTGAAGCATGTGTAGAGAAGTCGCTCGTTTGGGTAAGATTTCCTCAACTTCCCCTTCTTTA
This sequence comes from Euphorbia lathyris, assembly GCF_963576675.1. NCBI lineage: Eukaryota > Viridiplantae > Streptophyta > Magnoliopsida > Malpighiales > Euphorbiaceae > Euphorbia > Euphorbia lathyris. The sequence continues at coordinate 99,079,602 of NC_088910.1, forward strand.
CTATGATGTTGATGTGTTACTTGGACTTGCCGAAGCAATCGGAAAACCTGTTAGAGTTTATGAGAATACTGCACAGAAAGCCAGGGGACAATTTGCTCGCGTCTGTGTTGAAGTAAACCTACAACAGCCACTTGTTGCACAATTTGAACTTGAAGGGGACATACAGAGAGTTGAATACGAAGGACTGCATATTGCCTGCACAAATTGTGGTAGATATGGGCACTTAAAAGCAGAGTGTGGCTGGCCGAGTGCGATTCCACCAAAGGAACAAGCTGTAACCAACGATATGGTCATTGAGAATGGGGACACCACTAGTGCAGATGGAAACAAGGATACAAAACAGGGAGCACAAGGGAACCAGGAAACAATTAAGCCATTTTCTGCGCCTGAGGAGTACGGACCTTGGATGATCATCCCTAGACGCAAATTCACGCCTAGGGGATGGGATTACAGAACAAACAACATGGGGACGGATAGAATGGAGAACCAACAAATCCCTAACCCGTTTGAGGCGCCAGAGAAAAAACAATACCCGACAGCAAACAGTTTTGAGGGCTTTGGCTATCAAAGCGAAACAGCCACCAGGACCAGAGTGCAAAAACCAAGGAAAGTAATTACTGGGAAAGTTCCAGGGAAGCCTACAGAAGCTGCTAATGTGAGTTCTGCCCAACTAGGATTCACGGACCCCAACCCTTTCGCCAATCTAGATACAGGAGATCAAGAGGTCATTATGGAGGAAGAGATTCCAACGGTTCAGGGTATGGAGGAAGAAAGCAGCGTTAATAGTAGGGGGAAGCGGATCAGAACTGAACCAGAGACACGGCTTGTCTTACATTCAATTGATATGAATCGACCTAGTCCAGAAAAAGGCAACCGAAGAGATGATAAGCTGAGCCGGCTTTTGCGTGACCGTGCTAAAAAGAAGGGAGGGGAAACAGGAGGCGAAAGCACTCAGAAACGCTCCTAGACTGTTTGAGGTTTGTTGACTAGCCTTTATATTTTGTTAATGAAGATTCTTTCTTGGAATTGTTTTGGTGCTGGCGGCACCGACTTTCAACGAGCTCTCCGCCATCTTGTGAAAACACACAGACCCTCTATTCTTTGTCTGCTAGAAACCAGAATCCCCAGCACCCTTGCGCAGGATAGAGGCAGACAAGTTCAACTCCCAAACCATACTACTGTGGATGCCGAAGGTTTCAGCGGTGGAATCTGGATCTTTTGGGACGAAAGCATTATGGAGATTGAGATCAAATGTCGAGACCCTCAATTCATACACTGTCTAGTCACTATGAAGCAAGGTAATTTCCAAAGCTCGCCTTTCCTTCTTACTGCAGTTTATGTGCGGCCTCAGATGAGATACAAAAGGCTTTTCTTCGATCAGTTGAGAGAGTTGAAAGATACCGTTAACCTCCCGTGGTTGATTTGTGGGGATTTTAACTGTATTAGTACACAGTCAGAGAAGCAGGGGGGCTCCGCCATGGCTATTGATAGAAGCGCTCCTTTTGTAAACTGGATTGCAGATTTAGGACTTGTTGATCTAGGTTTCATAGGACCTCGTTTCACTTGGTTCCGAGGAAGCACTCCTAGAATGCGCGTGGCATGTCGTTTGGACCGGGGTCTTTGCTCGATCGAGTGGAGACATAACTTCCCTGAGGCGACGGTCCGGCATCTTCAAAGAAATAAATCGGACTATGCTCCCATTCTTGTTGAATTATGTCAGAGCAACAGCAGAACTCTGAATACTTTCCGATTCATTAACGCTTGGCTTGAGGTACCGGGATTTAAAGATCTGGTAGCAAATTGGTGGAAACAGGAAGACAAATTGAGCGATCAGATTCAAAACCTCGCCGACTAGATCAGAAACTGGAACAGCCACTCCTTTGGGAATATTTTCAAAAGGAAGAACCGTGTGTATGCAAGAATCGCAGGGGTCCAAAGAGCTCTATCAGAACGCTGTACGCAGGGTCTGATCAGATTGGAACGGAAGCTTCTTGACGAACTTAACGACACTCTGAAGCAGGAGGAATGCTACTGGGCTCAGAAATCTAGAATTCAATGGTTGCGCGGTGGAGATAGGAACACCTCCTTTTTCCACACGACAACCATTATCCGAAGAAGGCGAAACAAAATTGAGGGGCTCCGTAACACCGAAGGAATTTGGATTTGGGATAGTGAAGATCTAAAGATGATGGCCGTAGGGTTCTTCAGCAGATTATATACTGAGGAAAGCACCGAGAGAGTCCGACTAAATTCCAGAAATGCCTTCCCGCCTATTTCTGAGCACGACCTGGCTGACCTTAGCAAGCCCTACGATATGGAGGAGGTCCATGCTGCTCTCCTTACCATGGCACCCTGGAAGGCTCCTGGGCCTGATGGAATCCAAGCTGGGTTTTATCAAAGACTTTGGAGCATTGTTGGGTTGGATACAAGCAAGAATATTCTGAAAGCACTAAATGAGGGGATTCTTGAGGAAGAAATAAACCACACAGCTATCACACTTATTCCAAAAGTAAACGCCCCAGAAGACTTCTCCCAATTCAGACCCATTAGCTTGTGTAATGTGACATACAAGCTTGTTACCAAGTGTATTGTTAACCGTTTGAAGCCCCTGCTTGCTAATCTGGTAAGCCCGATGCAAAGTAGCTTTGTGCCAGGCAGACAAATCTCGGACAACATCATCCTCATCCAGGAAATGGTGCACTCTCTAAAGCACAAGAAGGGTAGAAAGGGGGCCATGATGATCAAGCTTGACCTTGAGAAAGCCTATGACCGCCTAAGCTGGGCCTTTGTTGAAGACACGTTGAGGAAGCTGAACTTACCAGCAGGGATGGTGGAAATCATAATGCAATGTATTTCGACCGCTTACATGAATGTTCTGTGGAATGGAGCGAAGTGTGAAGATTTCAAACCCTCACGTGGAATCAGACAAGGCGACCCTATCTCACCCTACATCTTTGTGCTCTGCCTTGAACGCCTTAGCCATTTAATTCTGGATGCGGTGGCTGACAAAGCTTGGAAACCAGTAGCACTAACAAGGAATGGCCCCCAGCTTACACATTGCTTCTTCGCTGACGATATAATACTGATGGCAGAGGCATCAAGAGAGCAGGCCCAGGTAATTAAATCGGTTCTGAACTTCTTCTGTGATTGCTCCGGACAGCGGGTCAGTCTGAACAAGTCAAGCGTGTTCTTCTCCACTAACACACGAGAACGGGATCAGCTGGCTGTGGTTGAGGAACTAGGGATCGCAAGAACCAGTTCCATTGGGAAGTATCTCGGCGTGCCTGTCATTCACGAGAGAGTTACTACGCAGAATTTTAATTATGTAGTGGAGAGGGTGAAACAGAGATTGTCGGGATGGAGAGAGAAAACGCTTTCCCTCGCAGGTAGAATCACCCTGGTTAAATCAGTTCTAACCGCGTTACCGACGTACACTATGCAAACGAATCTCCTCCCTATGAAGACCTGCAATTCTTTAGATGCGATTAGTAGAAGGTTTCTATGGGGAAGCAAAGAGGGGAACAGAAAAATTAGCCTGGTCAATTGGGAACGCGTCTGTCAGCAGCGTGAGAATGGGGGCCTCGGCATTAGGCAAACGAGAAAATACAACCTAGCGCTGCTTACCAAACTGAATTAGAAAATGCTTACAGAACCGAACTTATTATGGGTTCGAGCAGTGAAAGACAAATACGCAAGCAAGAGAAAGGGCTTGGAAATGTTCAGGGGCAGGAGAGGCAGCAGTTGAGTTTGGAAGGGGCTTGTGGAAGGTGCTAAAATCATCCCGCACGGGATTGGACGGCTCCTACGGACAGGGAGGGATACACAGTTCTGGATGGACATTTGGATGGGAGATTTAGCTCTTATGGAAGTGGCAACTAGCCCGATTCCGGATGATGAACTTGCTTATAAGGTGAGCGACTACTGGCGGGAAACCGGGGGATGGAATTGGGCTCGACTAGAGGGTTACCTTCCAGCGTCCGTGCTAATGCAGTTGGCATCTTATGTTCTTTTTGAGGATTGCACCGAGGAAGACGGCTGGTTCTGGCGGAAGTCTAAATCCGGTAATTTTTCAGTTAAGTCCCTGTACAATCTGATACACACCGAGATCCCAAGCCGAGCTGATAATGATGATAATCTTGATTGGACGGTAACGTGGAACCTAGAGACTACTGAGAGGGTGCGATGCTTCTTATGGCTGGCCCAACGCAAGGCTATCCTAACTAACGCTAACTGCGTGCGAAGGAAGCTAACTACAGATGCCAAATGTCCGAGTTGCCCCGAGGAAGAAACGACACTTCACCTTCTACGGGACTGCCCAGAAGCAAGGAAGGTATGGAAATTATTTGTCCCTGATCAGTGGTTTCAGCAGTTCAGTTCAGGGAACCTTCATGAGTGGCTTTCCAGGAACATGACGCTAACGAACCGGTGGAAAGGGCTAGAATGGCGATCGGTGTTTGCTTTTGCATGCTGGAGGATTTGGTGCTGGAGGAACGAAGTCGTCTTTAAGTCAACCAACCTTGATCCTCGACGGAAACATGAGATTATTGCGAGTCAGGCGCAAGAATATGTGCAAAGCAAAGTGAATACCAGGTCGAGCAACCGCAGTAACGAAAGGAGGGAAATAGCTTGGAAACCGCCAAGTGGAGATTGGGTCAAAGTAAATTGTGATGGGACGAGCAAAGGGAACCCGGGTCCAGCAGCAGCGGGTGGCCTAATCAGAGACAAAAAAGGCGAATGGAAAGGAGGCTTTGGATGTAATCTCGGAATCTGCACGGCGGAGCTGGCAGAGCTCTGGGGGTTATATTACGGAATGGTCCTAGCTTGGACCAAAGGTTATAGGCAGGTTATTTTCGAACTGGATCCCCTTCTTGTTGTTCAGCTGATTAATAGCAGGGAGGCATAGCACCACAGGTACTACTGGTTAATTGAAAAATGCAAAGCCCTTCTGAGACAAAATTGGGATGTCAAAGTGGTCCATACCTTCCGAGAAGGTAATAAGGCCGCGGATTGGATGGCGAAATTCGCAGGAACTCTCCCCTTAGGTCATCACGAGTGTGATCGGCAGCCTGCAGGCCTCCGTGACGTTCTTCTGGAAGATCAGATCGGTTTGATTTCTACTGGTCCTGTTGCAGATATAGATTGAGACTTTTTTTTCTTCTCCTTTTTTTTCCTGTTTTGTGCTCCTGGGGTGATGCACCCTTCCTCTTCAACCAAAAAAAAAAAAAGACCCAAGAGGGACTTTTTCAATCCTTGCGTCCCTCGTCAATCGCTTCGATTAGAATTCATGTTTTCAGCGCACAATTTCACAAATTTAACCGTCTTTCATAATTGAGAAATAATTTCTCTGGCACGCCCGCACCCTAACCACACGTGACAAGGTTGAAATTAGCATATTTCGAAAATATCGCTAACAGTAACATTGTGCTGCCATCATTAGCCAAAAGTATGGAAGGGTTGCTCTTCGCTCTAATTTTGTTTCGCTTGCTCTTACTGGAAACTCTCTAGGTACTTGGGGAACGAAAAATGAAGATGGTCAATGGGGGACAATAGTGCAAGAGTGCAAAGGTGAAAAACAATTTACAATGTTCTAAGAGAAGCTTTCGATAATTATGACTGAAAAAGTGATTTTGATTTTCTTAGCCAAAACTATCTTAAACGGTCTTTTTATATGATAAGGACATCTTTATTTATCTCTATAATTGTGATCTTTATGCTATATCACCAAAATTTCAGTCAAAATTTCAGATACATTCCCATCCTCGTGATTACCTTATATTTGATATCACTTTCAATGATATAATATTTTTTTAAAGGAAAATATCATTAATCAAAGAACGAATACATCATTTGCAAAAAAAGGTACTCACAAACGAGGGATCTTGAGGTCAAACGACTATCATATAAACAGGTTGTCTGAGCAAAAGAGTGAGCAATCCAGTTAGCTTGTCAACCAACATGAGAAAAACTAATAGAGGACAACTGTGTAGCTAGGGACAACCAATTAGGGGTGAGTAAAATAACCGGTAACCGATTACCAAATCAATAACCGAACTGAAGTTTTAATTTGGTTCGCTTATTTTAACATTTTGGTTCGGTTCGATTTTAATTTTAGCTTAGTTTGGTAATCGGTTATCGGATCAGTTACTGAAAAAATATATCGATATAACCGATAATCGATAACCGATAACCGAACTTATTATATAAATTTAAAAAATATAATTTTATTTTTGCATATATAAATAACTTATAAAATATAAAATCCAACACCTAAAAAATATACATTTATCTTTATATATATAAATTTTGGTTCATTAGTTTTTAATTTTTTCAATTGTAACTTTTATACAAGAGCATTATTTGAAAACCATTTAAATAAAAATATACAAAAATTAAATATTATGAGTTTCGGTTATTCGATCGGTAACCGAATCGAAAAATTTCGGTTATCAATCTTCTTCGGTTCGGTTTGGTTATGAAAATAACACAAACTTCGGTTTGGTTAACTGAAAGTTCAGTTCGGTTAGTAACCGAACCGAACCGATGCTCACCCATACTGCCAATCTAGAATTATACCACCAAACTCTGTGAAATTCTTTAGAGGCCGAGTAAGAGCTCTACTACGAGCTACGAGTTTATCTCTATAATCAAATGTTGGAAGTTGCACTAATTTGCCCAGGTAGGGACTTTGCAAACACAAAGAGCTTCTGTCGTCTTAGGATCGATAAGACTAGGGAGGGAGGGTAAAGGAGAAACAACCATATCCCTGTAAAATCTCTTAGCACTGCTCCGCACTCGACTTGTTGCGAGTCGAGGAAGATTGTTGCATCTACATTTAGTTTTCCAGACCTAGCCAGAGGACATACCCAACAGATAGAACCTAAAAGGACCTGTGGAGAGCTTGAAGTAGTAGGTATCAAGTGTTGAGTCTTCTGGAATTGCAGTAGAAATCCAAGAGCTAAAGACACCACACTAGCAGGCATTGGGTCCAAATAACATCATTTCTATGTTTCCAAATGCTCTAGAGTATCATGTACGCCTTAGTGTAAGAGGGCAAACTTGTGTATTTCAAGCTATGTAAAATATAAGAGAGTAATTATATGTAATGATGGAGAGTGAGGATACAAGAGAGTAATTATATGTAATGAGGGAGAGTGGGGATATAACGTGGGAAAGAATAATCAGGGTCAGTTGCGAATGAGATATTATAACGTGTACTGCCCTGGACCTTGAGTTGACATAAGAAACACTATAAAACATAAGAAACACTATAAAGGAAGAAAGTAATCACTCATGACTTATTAGTAGGATTGGCCTAGGTTCTTTCCATATTTAGTAGTGGCCCTACTACTACTACTAACGGGGTATTAAAGATGTATCATGGTTATCCATATATCAATAAGATTATCCATGTATTATTCATATCATGTGTCTCTTAAGTGTTGCTTGTTACTATATCCGATTGTTGTGGATTGCATTTATTCTATTATGTGAATTCTTATCTTTTATTTAGCCCGATATATGGCAATGTCCTTAACCCATATATGTGTCTATTACGCGGATATTGTGAGTTATAAGCCTTGGTTAGGCTTACCTTGAGAGGGAAAAGCAAGCGTCACATGGTGCCAAAGAGTTGGTCCCATAACACTTAGCTGTGAGAGTACTATCATGGCAGTCAGGAAGGAACACAAACTAGGGGGTGAAGAGTCTAAAGGTAGGATTCAAACCCAAGTTTGCCGCTACTAGCCATGGAGCAATCTAGGAAAATATGAAGGGTATGCTCCCGGATTCACCACAAGACTCACAAACATTGTCTACTTGCATTCCTTTTACGAAAAATCTTTCCCGAAAAGGAAGATAATTAGTGAATAGCTTCCATAAAAAGGTTCACTCAGAGTGGAAGATTTAGAAGATAATTAGTGAATTAGCTTCCATAAAAAGGTTCACTCAGAGTGGAAGATTTAGAAGATAATTCGTGAATTAGCTTCCATAAAAAGATATTCACTCAGGGTGGAAGATTTAGCCACGAGAAATTTGTCCAAAACTCTACTTGATTCAAAAAGGAGAATTGGGGAAGAATTTGATCCCTTACCATCCGATAACAGGACCTTATTTAGTATAAATCTTTCCGATCAAAATGCCATCTTAAATAATCCTCTATTGACTGAGCCGCCCGGCTGAGACAGAATTGCAGCACTGTCCTCCAGTGAGAAAATGTGATGGATAAGATCTTGGTCCCAAGCAGTAGTGCCTTGCACCCATAAATCACGAACCAGCAGCAAATCGTTGTTCAGCAGCCGATCAATACTGACCTGAGGATTTGGTGGCTACCCCTGACCATATGCATATAGAGTTCCCATGACCGATTCTCCTACTAGAATTGCAAAATAATCTCTAATGGCAGTAAAGAAAGTGCTAGACAGCTAATAAATCGCTCTACCTATAAAAACTGATATAATAAGGTGAAATGCAGCTAAGCCTGCCCTCGTAGCCAGTTAGCTCAAATGTTGGAGATGCAGCGGAACAGGAACATTCTGATGATGAACAAATTGGAAGATGAAGATCAAGCATACTGAATAATTACAATTGTCTTTTTAGTTTTTGTTTAAAGGAAATTGAGAGACGAGATCTAAATTAGAAACAACAATAAAAAAATATGACTCAACAAGCTCTCCACACATAACCAAGCTAACACTTGGAGTTTTGTTCTATTCATGCTTTTATTAGATTTATATTTATCTTATGTAGAATTAAATTGTTAACTAAAAATTAAATTACCAATTCAATTTGTAATTTGTCATTATAATCATATAACTTCTACTTGTACACTAATTGCTATATGTATATTTTAGAGCAATATATTATAATTCAACACAGCCCATCGTAATTGGTGGTGGGTTACCATTTTGCTTACTCCTGATAAATTCTAATGCTAAAAAAACTAGAAGCTCAAGTAGTAAATAGATGTTTTAATGGGGAAAATTGTCAAGTAAACGCAATAATAAAAGAAAACATGTTCACCTCAAAACACTTGACAGTTGGAGCCAAAAATTTAATAACATGTAAACATCTCTCTAACAGGCCAACAGAAAGCTAAAGCTACCCAAATCGGTATTTTGCGTACAACCCAACTTTTCATGATCAAGGGGCAATCACAATACGCCCAGCTACTTGGTCAAGATCCCTTTGGCCGCTTGAAGTGATTCTCCTTCCACTGATGCAAGATAAAAGAAAATCACTCATAAAGAACATCAATCACATAAAAGAGGTTAGAAGAATTAAGAATTTAGATAGGCGGGTACTGATGCCAACAAATACAAGGGGCAGATAACTACTGTGACAGTAGACAGTGAACCTACAATTGGATAACAAGGTAAAACCAAGGTGGCAATATTGTGCTTACCCTTTTGGGTCAATGTCGACAATGCTCATGTTCTGCAATTGCTGAAGAATATGGCGAGCAATGGCTCCGCTGCTCTTGCCGAAATGGGGTGGACGGCTCCCATTCCTCTTGCTTCCACCGTAGATTCTGCGGAAAGCACCAACACCAAGGCCTCCCCTTAAGTAAATCTTTCTTGCCATTGAAGCTGAAACATAAGATGAAATGATATCCATGAATAAGCAAACATATGAAATGTGGACCGCAATTTTACATGTGCACACATAGAGAGCATTCAAAGGGATATAAATGAAGCACATGAGACTCACCAGCTCTAACAAAGTACCAGTCAGGATCATAAGGTGCAAGCTCCTTAAGAGTCCCGGTTTTCACAATATCAGTCCAAGGGGGCAACTCGATCTGAAACACAAATGGGTAACAAAAGAGAAGACAATGTTAACTAAAACTGTATACATAGAACTAATTACAAAGCATGTTATAACACCAGATGTTATGTCTGAACAAAACAAAACTGGACAACTTCAAGAATGATACTAGACAACATAACACAAATACCGGTCAACAGAACAAAAATATTTACTCCAGTTCTGAGAAATTCCAACACAAACCAACCTCAGCTACCTGGCTAGCAATCTAGCCTAAATCAACAAACGAAACATGCATGAAAATAGCAGGATGAAGAAAAATAACGTCTCGGGATTCAGAAAACTCAGAACAATCTCAGATTTCCAGGTCTCAAAACGCGTAGCCACTAAATGAGAAAAAAAAAAGTTCTAAGAGACTAGAACCCACTCAAAGATACAAGTTAGGATAAGAGCTCAAAACTGTCATATGAGATCCTAGACGTATCATAAATGTTAAAATGGCTTAAACAATTAAGTAATCAAACACTGAACAAGAAGATTCCCAGACCTAGCGTTATTATTCAAGCATAAAAGCAACATTCATTACCAATAATAGAGGACATCGAAAGTGGAACAGATCTAATTAATGAAATTCGAAAATCACTCAACAAAAAAGTTTAAATTTAACAAAACTGACTAACCAAAAACAAATTGGAAAATTGAACTGCGACATTAGAATACCTTGCCAGATCGTTTAAGGTGAGCAGCATAAGCCTTGACGAACTCATGAGGTGAGACGTCCTTGACAGTCTTAGCGGTGGCCATATTTTGCAGATAATCAAAGAGCCCTCCTTCAACTGAAACTGGAGGCAAAAAGACAGGCAGAGCTTGTCTAGGGTTTTCTTATATATAAAGATGATATTAGGGTTTTTGCGACCCCTTTCGGGCCGGCCCAGTTACTTCTTCACGGGTCAGATTCAAAACTGGCTCAATCTCATGTTGGGCCCACATTTCGAGCCTTTTCATTTTTTTTATTAAGAAAAAGAAAAACTAAAATGTTAAACACAACACCATACAAAATTTTAAAACTTTCAAGTGCCTATAATACAAAATTTTAACATTAAAATGTTAAACACAAGTCTGAATCAGGCAAAACGATGTCGAAGGGGTTTTCGTTTTGAGAATTCATAGCTTAGTGATTATGGCCTTTCTAAGCTTGTCAAGCAGTATTGGTTTTTAACAGGAAAAGAATCCAAAAAAATAAATAAGAAAAAAGGACAAGAATGACCATGAATTTTTCTATCTATTTGGTTCGGTGCCAAAAAGATAATGATATACCTCTGATTATCTTTGTGGCTGTTTGGTTCAAATGAGAGAATCAACTAGAATTGTGATTTTTTTAACAAGAATTTTTATACCTACATATTTATTAATACATTGCAACTATAGGAATTTAATTTAATTTCTTCAACCATTAAAATAAATAAAAAAACATTGAAATAGAAGAAACTAAAACAAAATGTATAAAAATTATATTTTAAAAAGAAAATAATTATTTAAAAATAATTAAAAATAAATATTAAAACCTGAAATAATATGATAAAAAAATTCTAAACTACTTTTTGGGGAAAAAAATAAAAAAATAATAAATAAGTATAAGGATTAAAAATAAAATTAATTTAGAGATAAAAGATAAAAACATTAAATTAGTATAAAAAACAAATGGAAATTGAAAAGTAAAATAAAGAGCAAGTAAAATTTTACGAGGTGAATATATGTGCATGGTATTAAAAGAGAAGAAAGAGAATAGAAAACGGGATTGGATAATGAGATTACAAGAGTTAGAGTAACCCCAAATATCAAAATGGGGTAAATGGAATGATGATAATAGTTAGGTTTAAAGCACTGTTTGGTCTTTGATTTATCCAAAATTTTATCATTTAGCCATGACTTATTATTTGATTACATTTGACCCATTGTCTATCCCAAATTGATGAAATTTCATCCAATTTGTATTAAAACTTAATCGAATCGTTATCTCATTGATAAATAACGATATTTTAATGCTTGAACTTAATAGATTTTTTTTATTCGAACTTAATAGATTTTATTTTAGGATTTGTTTTTTTAAATCTAATTAATTATTTCCATGGCAAAAAAAAACTTTAAGTCAAATCCTATGCGATTCAAAATTGAAATTGACTAGTGTAAATGACAGTTGGCTTCTTTGTGTCTGCTTGATAATCCAAGATTTGTTCATCGCTATAAGAGCATGTCTAGTGGTACTGTTTTGGACCATTTTGTAATTTTCAGGAAGTCTACAACAAGTAGAGGAGAAAGCTGGAGACTCCCCAAATCCAAGCAAGTCGCTCAATCGAGCGACTTGCTTGGAAAAAAAATGGTTCATTATATGTTAAGAGTAAAGTTAGGGAATTGTAATCCACTTGTAGGTGCTGTGAAGAAAAAATGAGAGAGTGGGTGCCAAATATGTAAAATGACGGGTGAAAATCGAAAAAGAAAAGAAAGTGGCCGACAATGGTGACAATGGCACAATATTTTATTTGAAAAGAGAATGATGAACCAATTTAATACTACTATATTATTTCATGGCATATTTTTTGCAGGTCTCATATATATAAAACAAACGGTAATATTTTGAATTTAGTTTTTTTTATATATATAATTAGATATCAACGGTGACCACAACGGTAATATTTTATTTATACTATAAAACATCTCATTTAATTCATAAAAATCACATTCAATCTAAAAACCATCTTCTACTCTTAAGATATTTTTGTGCAATGGATTCCAATGATGAATACAGTCAATATTACTCTTACGTTCCAAATTCTTAAAACGCAGCGAATCCAAATTCCCAAAACACGACCCCAAATACTTATAATTCTCAAAGTTCTCCAATCCGACCTATTCCACGTAATTTTCAATATGATTCTAATATGACATATGCTTCGAGTCCTCCCATTTACTATAATCACGACGGTTACTTCCCTCCTGCGAATGCAGCAGGTAATCGGCCAATGATGTCGGGATACTTTCCTCGTACCCCGTATCCTCAAGAACCATATATGGTTCCTAAAAATATGAGAAGAGACAGCTTTGGATCGTCCACCATGTCAGACGAATCTCCGAACACCGGTTCCGTTGCCGAGTCTGAAGTTCCAATAGTTCAGGAACCAAATGCAAACAATAAAAAATCAATGAAAATGAAGTGGACCAATGTACGTGATGTACATTTATGCCAGAGTTGGTTGATAATAACCATAGATCCAATTGTGGGCACAGATCAAGTGAAAAGAGATTATTGGAAGAAAATTGTAAGTTACTATAATCAATGGAAGAAGGAAGGTCCTAATGTGAATGATCAAATAGCTTCCTGTCATTGGTACAAAATTAGTAAGGATGTATCTAGTTTTCATGGAGCATACACTTCCATTAGGGATAGCCATCCAAGCGGTCGCGATGAAGCACAGGTAATTAGTAAGGTCAATGAGCTATTTACTCAGAGATGTAATAAAAAAATTTACTTATATGCATTGTTGGGAAATCCTCAAAGGACAACCTAAGTGGCATGAGTTTTCAGATAAAAACAAAGCACAAGGTTCTTCAAAAAGAACAAAAAATTCTGCTTCAGGTGCCTACACTTCTTCAGGCTCAGCTCAGGAGGCAACTGAGAGTGGAACACAGGAAGCGATCGAACAACGTCCAATTGGTTAGAAGGCGGCAAAAAAGCCGCTAAAGCTAAAAACACCGCCAATATACCTGATGGCTTAGATTGGGATGAGTTAAGAGTGGATAGAGAGAAACGACAATCATCTCTTGATATTATTGCTCGTGCAGTTCAGCAGCGGGCGTCTTCAAAAAATTCGTTTACAAGATTTCACAATCCTCGGTAAAGATACCTCGACTATGGATGATGACGCTCTAGCAGATCACCGTAAAATGTGCCACTATACTAGAACTAAGTATGAATTTTAATGCATGTTATGTTATATGTATTTATTTTTATTATGTTATGTATTTATTTTTATGCATGTTATGTTATTTTAATGTATTTTGAATTAATCTTATGTTATGTGTATTTACTTTAATCTATGCTACAATCCTATGTGTATTTATTTTAATCTATGTGTATTTATTTTAATCTATGTTATGTGTATTTATTTAATGAACTTTAATTTTAATTTTTTTTTAAATAAATAAGTACTTCATTAATAATACTGAAAGTACATTGAAAATATTAAAAATAACATTGAAAATACTGAAAATTACACTAAAAATACAAAAAAAAATTAACATTGCAAATACTGAAAATACATGGCTTGAAAATACTAAAAATAACATTGGAATTACCAATCCCTCCTATTGATAGGCTCATGGCTTGGCGACAAATTCATAAATTCATAATCGATATCGTCGTCTTCATCTTCATAATATTCCAGGTTTTCTGAATTAGCATAAACTCCAGCAGACTCCTCTGCAAGATATATATCTCTTTATATTCCTCTATTGTTTCTGAATAATCGTTTGGAAGATTTCGCCAAAGACCATCATTCCAATTTTGACCAATGAGGTAGTTGTTTTTCTGTGCACAAGCTTCTTCCAGTTGTCTGGATACGGAACGATGTTCATCCCATTGTTCACAAACAGAGAATGGATAAGCTTCATAAATCTCATGAAATGAATTAGATTTTGACAATTTTAGAAAGAATATGCCATGAATTTTCCTTTCCGTCGGACGCAATGCACGGTATTGCCTTATTTTCACACCCATCAAATTGGTGAACATATCTTTCCATGCATCAATAGGCATAAACCATTTTAGGAATGTCTCAACATTCGCAGGAATATTACCTCCGGTGAAAGCGTTATACCATTCTAGCATGCAAAATTCAAACGGAATGTAATGCATATAACATAGGAACCACAACATGTGAAGAGATCGGACTGGAAATTGGCCATCGACCGGAAGCTTAAAACAAAACATATATGGGAATAAAGGATGAAACATGCCTAGAGTAACAAAAGTATCTCCATGAAAACGAACAACATCATATTGATAAGATAACATGTGTTCAGTGCAAGCTGGTTGGTCGAGGGTTTCGACAATACTTTGTTCAGGCGGAAAATTAGGGAAATTTTCATTTGTATTAGCATTAGGGTGAGATGCAGCCATTTAGGAATTTTTCAGTTGAACCTTCTCTGAATGTAGAAGCATTGTTCTGAATGAGTCATAATTTATAGATGTAGGAAAAATTATTATTCCTTTCCAGGATTTCAATATTTGCATCATTATCCTTTGACTTCAAACTCTCCATAATTATTCGTATGACTTCAAACTCCCCATTATTGATAATTTGACTTCAAACTCCCCATAATTATTCGTATGACTTCAAACTCCCCATTATTGATAATTTGACTTCAAACTCCCCATTATTTATAGTTTAACTTCAAACTTTCCTATATATACATCTAAAATATGTAAACAAAAACTCATAATCTAAAATATCATCACTATCTCACCAAAATGTCTTCTGATAGTAGTGCAAAATACGAGCTAATGATACAAAGTGCGATTGTAATGATTCAAGAGGATGATGAACTTGATCTTTATTTACTTCAACAAGTACAACAACAAGTCGGCCACAATTCTGAACCTCGAAGGAGAAAATATGTAAGACGTGATCGGGAAGCTGCTGCAGAATGTCTGTATAATGACTACTTTGCTCCTAAACCTGTTTATTCAGCTGAAGTTTTTCGCAGACGGTTCCGGATGAGTCGAAAATTGTTCATACGTATAGTGGAAGACCTTGAAAATTACACAGTATATTTCCAACAAAGGGTCGATACGGCAAAAAGAAGTGGCTTGTCTCCACTCCAAAAATGTACAGCAGTTATGCGCATACTTGCGTATGGATCTCCGGCTGATGCATTTGATGAATACATAAAAATTAGTGAGTGCACAACATTAGAATGTGTGGAATTTTTTTGACGTGCTATTATCGAGGTGTATGGGCCTATGTATATGAGGAGGCCTAATGCTGCCGATATACAACGTTTAATTCAGATGCACGAGGAACACCATGGGTTCCCTGGGATGCTTGGCAGTATTGACTGCATGCATTGGGCATGGAAGAATTGTCCAGTTGCATGGAAGGGGCAATATACCCGAGGAGATTATGGATATCCAACAATCATGCTTGAAGCAGTCGCTTCAGTAGATCTTTGGATTTGGCACACATATTTCGGTGTTGCTGGGTCCAATAATGACCTTAATGTTTTGAGTAGATCTAATTTGTTCCAAGATAATTTAAAAGGAACAGCACCGACGGTTCAATTTACTGTTAACAACAAGACATATAATATGGGCTATTATCTAATTGATGGTATCTATCCCGAATGGACTGCTTATGTGAAAAGCTTTCCACATGCTAATGACCCTCAACGAATATGTTATGAACAAAGGCATGAGATCACACAGAAAGATGTTGAACAAGCAGTCGGGGCACTTCAAGCTCGATTTACAATAGTACGTGGACCAGCACATAATTGGCATAAAAAAAACTCCACGACATCATGGATGCTTGTGTAATATTACATAACATGATTGTTGAAAATGAGAGGCACACTTACTCAAGAAACTTTCCAACCGAGGAATTTTCTCAGCCCATAGTTCCTGATGACATTCAACATGGGCATGTTCCGGATTTTGCTGCTTATCTCGCAAGGGATTTACAAATCCGCGATAGAAACATGCACGGTCAACTAAAATTGGATCTAGTTGAGCACATCTGGAAACATTTCAGAATCACCGACCTTACTACTTGAACATCGAAAAATTTACTCTTTCAATCATGTATTCTTTTTAATTTAATGCATTTACCTTGTTCGTTTTTTTCTAATGTATATTTCCTTAATGTAATGCACTTTTGTTAATTACTGCAATCAATTAAAATTCGAAGAAAATTAATTATATTTATCTATCAATTTTTAAATCCAATTAAATAAATTATAAATATTTATTATATTGATATTAAATATTGATAGATTTTTATTTAATTAATATTAATTCATTAATGATTTTTATTATTATTATAAAATAGGTTAATTGATTAAAAGTAATAAAAATTAAATATTATATGACGTGTGGAACCCGTGATTGTGACTAACCACTAGAGAGAATTTTTTGTTGGAGTTGTTTTGTGGAGAGAGTTGTTAGAAATTGATGAGGTGTAGCGGTTGGAGGGTGTGCAACCTGTTGGGAATAACGCGGAAAAATTATTCCGTAAAAATAAAGACAAGCAAAATAATCAATAAAAATGACACTGATAATTTAACGTGGTTCAGCCTTGCAGGCTATTCCACGATCAAGTTCGAGAGTAAATTCTTCCACTATAAAATAGTAGGCGTACAAAAAGTGTGTTCTCTAAAAACTTTCTAGAGTTACAATGAGATAAGACCAAAATAGTAGCACTCAGGTATTTTCCGAAAATACCTCAAAATAATTATCTTACTATTTTGTCTCTCCCCGAAAATAATTAAACTACCCTCTCTCAAGGAATTAAATCACTCAAACTCTCCAAAAATAACTTACTCTCACTCTCAATTTTTGAGAACTCTCTCTTGCAAAAGAATTTGCTGTCACTCACTCAAATTCTCCCTCACTATCCAAATATATATATATATATATATATATATATATATATATATATATATATATATATATTATCACCCCTCTTTGACATTAATGCCAAAGAGGGGACATTGCTAGCAACTTGCTGGCAATAAATTCAAGAGTTATGGGTGGCGCCAAATTCGGTGCCACCCTAATAAATAATTTTTTACTTTTTTTTAATATTTACAAATTGCATAAAAGAGTTCCTAATTAATACAAATTATATAAATGATCCCTCATTTAATTGGGACTTCAAACTAACAATTCTCCCCCTCCTAATTACATGAGGGTATCGTAATTCCTACAACCATTCGACAGTATTCGAACTTCTCCCTTGGTAAGATCTTCGTTAACATATCTGATCCATTTTCATCTGTATGGATCTTCTCAAGCTGTAATAATTTCATCTCCAAGACATCCCTGATCCAATGATATCTGACATCAATATGTTTTGATCTGGAATGGAAAGAGGAATTCTTTCCAAGGTGAATAGCACTCTGACTGTCACAAAATAACTGATATTTTTCCTGACGGAAGCCAAGTTCGTTAAAGAATTTCTTCATCCATAACAACTCTTTACACGCTTCCATTCCTACAATGAATTCTGCTTCAGTTGTGGAAAGTGCAACACACTTCTGTAGTCTTGATTGCCATGACACAGCTCCCCCTGCAAATGTAATCAGGTAACCGGATGTAGACTTTCTTGTGTCAGCATCACCAGCCATATCTGCATCTGTGTAGCCAACTAGCACCGGTTCGGTATCTCTAAAACATAAACACATTTTTAAAGTACCACGAAGATACCTGAATATCCATTTAACAGCTTCCCAATGTTCCTTTCCTGGATTTGAAAGGAATCTACTCACGACACCAACTGCATGTGCAATATCCGGTCGTGTGCATACCATGGCGTACATTAAACTTCCGACTGCTGAAGCATATGGAACTCTGCTCATTTCTTCCTTCTCTTTCTCAGTAGAAGGATTCTGTTTGGAACTGAGTTTAAAATGATTAGCAAGAGGACAACTAACCATTTTAGCTTTATCCATCTTAAACCTTTGAAGTACTTTCTCAATGTACTTCTCCTGCGACAACCATATCTTATTGGCGCTTCTATCTCGAATGATTCTCATGCCAAGAATTTATTTTGCTGGCCCCAAGTCTTTCATAGCAAAAGACTTGTTCAACTGTTTCTTCAGATTGTTAATTCTGGATATGTTCCTGCCAACAATCAACATATCATCCACATAGAGCAATAAAATAATGAAATCATCATCAGAGAATTTTTGAACGAAGACGCAGTGATCCGAAGTAGTCTTCTTGTAGCCTTGCTCCCCCATAACTGACT
The DNA here is from genome assembly GCF_963576675.1 of Euphorbia lathyris. NCBI lineage: Eukaryota > Viridiplantae > Streptophyta > Magnoliopsida > Malpighiales > Euphorbiaceae > Euphorbia > Euphorbia lathyris. The sequence goes on from NC_088910.1 coordinate 99,098,387, forward strand.
CGAACTTCTTGTACCACTATCTTGGTGCCTGCTTTAAGCCGTAGAGACTCTTTTTTAGCTTGCAAACATAATCCTCTTTTCGTTTCTTCTTAAAACCCTCTGGCTGCTCCATGTATATTTCTTCTTCCAAATCGCCATGTAGGAAGGCAGTCTTCACATCCATTTGCTCAACCTCCAGGTTCTGACTTGCTGCTAACCCCAGCACAGTACGAATGGATGTCATCTTCACCACTGGTGAGAAAATCTCATCAAAATCGATGCCTTTTCTTTGACTGTATCCCTTCACAACCAATCTGGCTTTGAATCTTGGTTGTGAGCTAGCTTATTCGTTCTTGATTCTAAACACCCATCTGTTCTTCAAAGCCTTCTTGCCTTCAGGCAACTTCACCAGCTCAAAAGTTTTATTCTCATACAAGGATTTCATCTCATCTTGCATGGCCTGGAACCATTTTTGCTTGTGTTCATTATCCATGGCTTCTTCAAAGCTTTCTGGTTCTCCCCCGTCAGTCACTAGGACATAATCGGTCAGAGAATATCTGGTAGAACGTTGAATAGCTCTACCGAATCTTGTTCAAACTGGAGAACATTCTGTAACTGGTGGTTTATGGCGAACTTCTTCATCAGCATCGACTGGTTCATTCTGAATGGGATCGTCTTAAGCAACTATCTCCGGTTGATCAATTTGAATTTCTTCTCCAACCTGTCTTGGCACCGTTGTTGGAGGCACTAACTGAAGGCTTGGTGAGCTAGTTTCAGGTCCGGAAGCATCTTTTCCAGACTTCTCAATGTCTTCAATTGTCTGGTCTTCCATAAAGACCGCATCACGACTTCTGATTAACTTCTTCTGGACTGGATCAAAGAATTTATAGCCAAATTCATCTTGGCCATAATCAATAAATATACACTCTTTGGTTTTGACATCAAGCTTGGATCTTCCATCCCTGGGAATGTGGACGAAAGCTTTACAACCGAACACTCGCAAATGTTTGTATGAATAATCTTTTCCAGACCACACCTTTTCTGGAACATCGTAATCCAACGGGACACATGGTGAAAGATTCATAATATAAGCTGCTGTGACTAGAGCTTCACCCCAGAACTCCTTTGGCAACTTTGAATGTGAAAGCAAGCATCTGACTCTCTCCATTAAAGTTCTGTTCATCCTTTCAGCCAACCCGTTCAACTGCGGTGTTTTTGGAGGAGTTTGTTGATGTCGAATACCATGCTCCTTGCAGTACACATTAAATGGACCAGTGTACTCTCCACCATTGTCTGTCCGAATGCACTTCAGCTTCTTGCCAGTTTGTCTCTCAACCTGGGCTACAAAATGCTTGAAAACATATAAGACTTGATCTTTTGATTTTAGAGTGTATACCCATGTTTTTCTAGAGTGGTCATCTATGAAAGTCACAAAATAATGAGCACCACCAAGTGACTTTGGAAATGGACCACATAGATCTGAGTGTACCAGATCTAATATATTTTCCACTCTAGAAGGAGAGAAACTTTTGAAAGCAACTCTGTTTTGTTTTCTGACCAGACAGTTAGCACATTTATTTAAATTAACATGATCCAATCCAGTCGGAATATTTTTCTTGGCCAATTTTGTCATGCCTTTCTCGGGCATGTGTGCGAGGCGTCTATGCCACAATTCGATTGCGTTTTCATTCTCCGCTGCGTTGATCGCTTTCTGGGAGAGCTTTGTCTGTATAAGATACAACCTTGAGTACTTTTTGCCTCTTGCAACCACCATCAAACCTTTGGTGAGCTTCCATTGGCCATTGCGGAAGGTATTACAGAAGCCTTCTTCATCAAGCTTGTCTACGGAGATCATATTCAGTCGCATATCTGGAACATGCCTGACATCTTTCAATACTAGCTTCATGCCATTCTCAACTTCTAGGTGAACGTCACCTTTTCCCATAACTTTGGAGAAGTTGTCATTTCCCATCCTTACAACACCAAAATCTCCTGGTGTGTAAGATGAGAAAAATTCCCTTCGAGGCGTGGCATGAATAGTAGCACCACTGTCAATCACCCAACTAGTCTCCTGGGTTACAAGATTGATAATATCAGCATCGTAGACAATATTGAACTCGACAGCAACATTTGTTCGTTCGTCATCGGTACTGTCATCTCTCTTCTCTTCCTTGCCTTTGCTTTTCTCTTGCTTGAGCTTCCTGCAGAATCTTCTGATGTGGCCTTTTCTCTTACAGTGGTGACATTCAACATTGGCATACTTGTTGGATTTTCCCCTGCTATTGCCTCTATCTTTGGATCCTCTAGCTTCGCTCCTTCCTCTAGAATTTACGACCAGAACATCTGATTGTGATGTAGAGGCTCTTTGCATCATGCGCCGCATCTCTTCATTTAAATTCCACTTTTGACAAACTCCATGAAAATTTTGCCATCTGGTCCTGAGTTTGAAAGTGAAATTCTTAGAATCTCCCATGACTCTGGTAAGGAAGCCAACGTTAGTAAAGCAGTGAGCTCATTTTCAATTTTAAGCCCCATACTGGAAAGTTGATCCACGATCCCTTGGAACTCATTCAAGTGGTCTGTGAGAGAAGTACCGTCTCGATATTTTAGTTGAATCAATTTGGTCAAATAAAATAATTTGTTGTTGCCGGTCTTTGAGGCGTACAAATCTTCGAGCTTATTCCACAACGTTCGTGCATGAGTTTCGCCAGCAATGTGATTATACACATTATCGTCAACAAACTATCGGATAAAGCCGCAGACTTGCTCATGCTCGAAACCCCAGTCTCCATCCGACTTGCCGTCGGGCTCGTCTGTCCCGAACACCGGAAGATGCATCTTCGTCACATATAGGAGATCCTTCATTTTGCTTCTCCATATGTGGTAGTTTGAGCCATTTAGACTGACCATTTTTCTTGTCAATTTTTTCTCCATGTTGACTAGGCTCTGATACCAGTTGTTGGGAATAACGCGGAAAAATTATTCCGTAAAAATAAAGACGAGCAAAATAATCAATAAAAATGACACCGATAATTTAACGTGGTTCACCCTTGCAGGCTAGTCCACGATCAAGCTCGAGAGTAAATTCTTCCACTATAAAATAGTAGGCGTACAAAGATGGTGTTCTCCAGAAACTTTCTAGAGTTACAATAAGATAAGACCAAAATAGTAGCACTCAGGTGTTTCCCGAAAATACCACAAAATAATTATCTTACTATTTTGTCTTTCTCCGAAAATAATTAGACTACCCTCTCTGAAGGAATTAAATCACTCAAACTCCCCAAAAATAACTTACTCTCACTCTCAATTTTTGAGAACTCTCTCTTGCAAAAGAATTTGCTCTCACTCACTCAAACTCTCCCTCACTATCCAAAAATATATATATATATATATATATATATATATTATCATCCCTTTTGGCATTAAGGGGACATTGCCAGCAACTTGCTGGTAATGAATTCAAGAGTTATGGGTGGCGGTGCCACCCTAATAAATAATTTTTGACTTTTTTTTTATATTTACAAATTACATAAAGAGTTCCTAATTAATACAAATTATATAAATGATCCCTCATTTAATTGGAACTTCAAACTAACACAACCCTCCAACCACTAGAGTTGCTCTGATTTCTCCTTTGCACGATTGTTGGAAAATGGGAAACATTTTGGTGTCAGTGGGCTAATGTCTTCTAGCTCAAGGATGGAGCTCTTAACACCAAATGTTTCCATGCCTCAGCTTCAGCTAGACAAGCATCTAATCTGTCTGATGGGCTAGATAATTAAGTAATTATTTCACTGAGCTTTTTTCGCATGTGGAGGCTGTAATCGATCCTACTTTTCCCTTATTCATCCTACTATCTCCAATCTGGATTATGATTTTTTACTTTCTCATTTTGGCCAACTATTGGAAAGATATGTTCAAAGCTTGTGTGGGGTTGGCTTAGTACAGGTTCTTTTCCTGCAAAACTCAATGATACAATACAAATATTTCTCTTATTCCCAAATGTTACAATCTGATCACTTTGTGTGATCTCTGGCTGTTATCGATCCTACTTTTCCCTTATTCATCCTACTATCTCCTATCTGTTTATGCAGCTCAGTTTATCAAATTGTCTTAAGGTTCTGGAAAATCGTCTAAAGGTGGTTCTATCCCTGAGACTTAATACGAGGAAAACGAGGGGGAAGTGTGGAGAGGTGGTACTGAATTAGATATCAGCAAATCCTACTGCCGGATAAGTTGGGATATCCCTGAAGCTGATCGTTTGTAAGATCGCTTTCCAATCTAGATTGGTTTATTGGATGAAGATCTGTGTCAAATCTTTGAATTACTCCGTTTTGGTCAATGATCACAGTGTGGGTTTGATTCTTCCTTTTCGAGGTCTTTTGCTAGGGATGTCCATTATCCTTATGAGTATGTTTACGATGACTTAAATAAACTTGAAATTTCTTTTATTTAACTTAATTAGTTTTGATAAAAGATTAATATCTTTATATAGTTAAACATACTGTATCGAGAGACTTTCTTTTGCTTTAACCAAACTGAATTTACTATTATTTATAACATGCGGCTCTGTATTGAGAAGTTAATGATACTCTAGTGTGGAATTTCACCAAAGATGGAGTCTATTCTTCAAAATCGGGTTATAGGATTTTAGATAATGTTCTTCATGATCGGAATCCAATGGGTGTTTGAATTTGGTTTGGAATCTCAAGCTGCATCTTAAGGCTATTCTTTTTCTCTAGATGTTCTGCTCGCGTTGTCTCCCCTTCGCTCATAGTTGCTAGCTTGACATGTGTTGGTACCAATTGGGTGCATGCTCTGTGGTACTGATGTGGAATACAACTGGCACCTTTTCGTCGTTTGTTCATTTACGAATGGGATGTTGGGTTGCATCTGGTTTGAATGAACCTCATGGGGAGTTAGGGGATGCAGTGGACAGTTCCTTAGATTTTGTGAGAAAGACAGTGAGGATGGGGTTATGAGAGTTGTTATGGTTCTTTACCTAGTGTTGTCTGATAGCTTCAACTCTAGGCGTGTTTTCTGCTAGAAGTGAAAAGAGTGCAAAATTCAAAATTCCATTAGTCTTCGTTTGCTAATCATACGGTGAAGCAATGGAAGTTTCTGAGAGAACGTTGTGTTAAATGCAATGTAGATGGGGCGATTTTTTTAAATGAAAATATTTTGGGTTAGGAGTTGTGGTTCAAAGGGAGAATAGGCAGTTTCAGGCTCGTTTTAGTTTGACGTTGGGCGATATTCACGAGTGTAAGTGGTTGATGTGTTGGCTCTTGGTGGGAAGGGGTTTGAATGGACAATTTCTCTTAATTTGACAAAGGTAGAGTTTTCAGAATTGTAGAAATATTCTTGCTACACGGAATGTATAATAGAAGTTCTGGATTATGACAATGGTACTGACATTTTAACAAAGGTTCATAACTTGAAATGATTGAAGACTAGAGAGTAAAGAGAGAGAACACAGAAAGGTTCATAACCAGTAGGTTCTTTCCATTAACTTCACTGTAATTCTAATATCAATCCAAACTATTCAAAATTGCAACTAAATTGGTTGCCTTTTCATCTACATACATACACACATGTGAAAAGAATCATGATTTGGCATTCATTATTTAGTAAGCAACAGAATATGTTTCTGCATTCATTCATTCTTTCTTTCTTATCTTCAATTCTTTGTCTTGCTATTGGTAAGTGAAGGTGCTCATGCTCATATCATCCCAGGATTGACAGCACTTCATCTTCTTATGTTCTGGTATGTGAAACTTTGGTTCTTTAGGCACTGTCGGATGCTTCATTGACCTTCATCAAATACAATATAACACAATTTGTAATTCAATCTCAAAACCCTTAAAATCCATTCTCCACAACATCTACATACAGCACATAAACACAATGTTGAATGACACTTTATATATACAAATGTTGCCAAACAAAATTATGTTACAACATAAGCACCACAACCTTGAATAACACATTATATATATACATGTTAACAAACTGACAAGGTTATATTAGAAGGAAAAAAGTGCATATAGGTTAAATTTTTTTGATCTTAGTATATCACCCAACATGGAAGCAAAAGATCAGCAATGCTAAACATGAATTATAATTTTCTGCAGAGAAAGAACAAAATGATAAGTTGAAAAAGCAACAAAATTCTGTTGGTCTTCTATCTTTTGTTTAAGCCTCTCAAATATGGGTAATCTCAAGATGCATTATGTTTGAACGTAGATGAGATTGAGGGAAGCGTAGATTTGCCCCCAATTGCTGCTGCCAGATTTTTGAGCTTGAATGTACATAATGATGGGATTTAAGCTTCCATTTGATTGTTAAGCATCAAACAATGTAGATCTTAAGTAGAGGTTCATCTTCATTGCCAAGAAAATAAGGAAGAGTCAATGGCAGCCTATTTTATGAATTGCATACAGTTTAAGCTTTAAATTGATTTATTAGTGATTAACTAGTTGACCAAAGAGTTTCATCTTCATTGCCAAGAAAATAAGGAAGAGTCAATGGCAGCCTATTTTATGAATTGCATACAGTTTAAGCTTTAAATTGATTTATTAGTGATTAACTAGTTGACCAAAGAGTTTCATCTTCATTGCCAAGAAAATAAGGAAGAGTCAATGGCAGCCTATTTTATCAATTGCATACAGTTTAAGCTTTAAATTGATTTATTAGTGATTAACTAGTTGACCAAAGAGTTTCACTTCCAAAATTTTGCTCTCTCTAGTCATTTGTTGTTTTGGTTTTGGCATGTGGATGGGCAAAAAAAAAAGGAAAAAAGAAGAAGAAGGTAATACCTCCTGGGAATGAAGGGCCTGTCGAAATAAGGCATAGGCTGTGCTTTTGGAACGAGCTCCTTTCTCAATCGACGGACTTCTTCCTCTTCCGCCAACTATCAGAGGAAATAAAAATGTTAATTTGACAGTTCAATAGCATAAAATTCTGCATCTTATTTTAATCAGTGGATCAATTTACCATCTGCTGCCTCTCCCTTTCCATCTTGTATTGATCGATAAGGCTTAGCTTCTCAGCTACCTGATAGGGCACAAATTATCAACTCCATGTAATAAAATTTAATTTTGCAATGAGACCAAGATCAACAACACTGAAATAAATTTAACACATCAACCACAGAGTTCCCAACCAACCAGCAAACTGAGTTGGTCAGTCTAACAATGGGCATTACCCCGAAATAGAGGCACAAATGCAGCATCTTTCCATATACACTCATATTTCATCAAAGATTCAAAATACTACCAGCCGAACATAAATTGAGAATAGTATGTGATGAAATAGGAAAAGGAATACAATATTCATTTGAAGAACTCCTAGAATAGTTTTATCATTACCTGGTGATCAAACTCAGCACGCTCCACTGCTCGAACATCACTGTTGAGTACAAGGTCCATGGGCCTTGTGCTCTCTTTTACAGGAGGTTTAATTAGACACTGAAATTACGTGGAGAAAAAAGCTCAACTTAGTTAACCATGAACAAAAACATATGATAAGAAAAGGGTTAATCACATATTCCATCTCCAGTAATCAAGTAATGTTTTGAACTTCCATGAGATAAAGGAGCTCCTCATAACATGATTGACATAGCATTTTGAAAAAAGACAGTTTGAATACATTTTTCTCCATTTCCAGAAATACTAATGTATATATTTATTTCATTTGCTTTTAGCAGTTGACAAAACTTACCTCTGGTTCATCTGTTGTATAAGGAAGGCCCTGTGCAACAGGAATCCGCAGCTTCTCCTCCTCATTCATCATTTGCTGGAGTTTTTTCATGAATTCTTCCTCTTTCATTCGTCCCCTTTGCTAGAATGAGAACCAAACACCACAGTTTATATAATGAAATTCAATCAAAAACAAGGTACATACGTCATTATAAAACTCATTGTAGAATATTTACCTCCGTCCTCAGCTTAAATGGCTTTTGGCTTGTGACTTTCTGTTGCTTTTTCTTCCATTTGTTACCTCCCATTATTCCACATGATTCAGAGCTCTAAATACAAACAAAGTGATTAAAAATTCACATATGTAAGACATATACTCATTTCACAAAGAGGAGAAGCAGCAATCTTACATTTCTTCGGCTTCTTCTACCCCCATTAGAATTTCTGCTAGAAATGCTGTAGAATCCAAATAAGCATCACTAATCAATATCAAAGTACTAAACAAGCTATAATCAAGTCTAGGGTTGAATATTAATTCAGTATGAAGTATTAGGATGCTAAATTAAGCTATCGATCAAATCTAGGATTTAATTAAACTAATTCAGTAATTATCACTGACCTGCCTTGACTACCGTCCCATGATGAGGAAGCTGAAAACCTTGGATCCAATCCTAAATTTTCAGAAGTCAAAAACAAATCTGACTGAGATAATGACGAAGAATCATTCATTTCAAACGCCTTATGAGGCTGAAATTCAGTCATTGAAGATGAATTACTATGACTCTCAGGCTGGTGGAGTCCAGGCAGCGCCCACCGCATTGCCTTCTTCCTCTCGTCCTTAATCTTCTCATCTTCCTTCTTATCAGATTCCTCTTGATCTTTTATTGAAAACGCTCTTTCAAAAATCTTAACCATATGCATCACTTTACCACATTCAGCAGGTATACTGTTTCTTCCCGCTTCAAGTATCCTATCCCTCCTCCTCTTAACAGCAGAAATTCCAATTCCAATCGGCTCCTCATCCTCGTTCAAAATTTGCTTATCCGAACCATACACATCATCAATCTCTGCCTTCTGAGCCATAAATCCGTTCTCTATCTCCTCGTTTTCAGCATCACTCTCAGCTCTACAGTCACTGGCCTTCTCCCTATCCAATTCGTCTTTCTCTTCTCGTTTCTTGAAAAACTCCTCTTGCGAAGCTCTTAACGTCTCATAGGCCACACACAAACACTTCTTTGCGATGCCTCCAAATCTGTCCTTACACTTGCAGTCTACAGTCGAATCGGAACTCACATTATCCTTCTTAGAATTCTTCTTTGCCACCACGAACTTCCTTTCTCTAATCTTCTTTCTAGGGGAGTAGAGGACCACATTCTGATTAACAATTGGATTTTTTGACGCTGATTTTAGGGATTTTGAAGATCTGATCAGTGGCGAATTAGTGACTTTTGCACCGGAACTGGAGTAGGAAAAGTTAGGGTTTGAGTTCTCAGAGAGTCTAGAGACTTCTTGAGTCTTCGATTTATCTTTCATGGGAGTAACAGATTTCGAAGACTTGCTGATCGATTCCATTGAAATACCGCACGAATCTTCAGAAGAAGAAGAAATCAGTATTGATTGTTAGATGATAAAATGGGAGTTGAATTAAGATTGAGAAATTGGAGGAAGAATTAGGTTCGTGATGGATGTGAGAACAATGAATGAGAGAATAGATGAAGAAAAAGGAACGTTAAAGGGTTTTCTGGCCGCTCTTCGCAACGGCTAGTTTTGCGCTGCTGGTAGGGATTCTGCTTCCTGGAGCGTTGGATTATTATTCGATTTTTATTTGGCTATTGGCCGTTGGATTTGGCCATTGCGATACTTCTAATTACCAACCGTTATGATTTTTGATGACTTCCCTGCTTACGTGGAATTTCATTTTCTTTATTTATGAAACGAGGTCAAATTTCTTGATCTATTTTAATTAAAAAAAATACCTTATGGTATATCTGTTATTCCGCATCTTTATGATTTAAAAATTTACAAATAAGTATCTTGGGGTTCATTCTGTTAGCAAACACATACCAAATTGATTAATAGTGTTAAAAGTTAACTGAAAAATTAATTTTGTCCTTATATTTATTTATTTTATAAATTAACCCCTTTATTATTTAATTATCACAAACAAACCCTAAAATAAAAAATAAAAATCAATTACACCATCTTTTCCATCTCCCTTAAATTTTTTTTTTCCTTTCTCTCTTTTATAAGCAACAGGCTTTGCTTCCCACTCATTTGTAATCTCGTCATCTTTCTGCTCACCGTCTTCATCTTCCCTCTGGTAAAGAGTGTTCGAAAGAGTAGATAACCCTGTACTCAATGACATTAATCAATCCTTTCATTGTCCAAGTCGAAATCTTCTCATACTTCATTTTCTTCATTCTTCTTCCCCACAACATTAAAACTCAATTTCCCAGGGATCGATTGACTACTTTTGGCCTTTTCAGCCATCTCCGTGAGAGGAGGTCCAGAAAGGGCTCTAAGAACACAATAATGAAACACTGCTTCCTGAATCCTATCAAAGAATCTCATGCATTGAAACGAAGAAGCTAGCAATTTGATCAACAAAGTTTTGAGTAGCCATATAGCAACACCAATCACACAAGAAGCAACACCTCTCGTGATGTAATTTAGAACTTTTGCAGTGTCTTTGGTTCTCCTAACACCACGATTAAACAATAAACCCCAAGCTAAAAGAACTAAACTTAACCAAATAACAGTATGGACACTCGTTTTTAGTCCATATATAAATCTTATGTTCAAATGGTTTTAGAGAGAGAGAAATTAACAAAGATGGGAGAGAAGAGAGAAAAATAAGAAATTAAAGAGAGATGGAGAAGATGGTGTAATTGATTTTTATTTTTTATTTTGGGGTTTGTTTGTGATAATTAGATAATAAGGAGATTAATTTATAAAATAAATAAATATAAGCACAAAATTAACTCTTTTTCCTTGGAATTTGAACACCCTTAGTCAATTTGGCATGTGTTTGCTAACTGAATGAACCTCAATGTACCAATTTGTAAATTTTAAACTACAAGGATGCCGATCGAAAACAGATGTAACCACATTTTTATACTTTTCCCTTAAAAAATTAACTAGAAAACAAGTTTAATACTTAATTCATATATTGCTTCAAAAAAATACTTAATACATATATTTCTTAAAAAAAAGTTAAAAAAAAGACCATGTATATAATTATAATTAGAATACAAGACTTGAACAATGAAATTTGAATGGTTGAGAGTTGATCGTCTCCAAATTCGAGATTTGTTCGAACACTTGATTCCATCGCAATTAGAAGAACATCCATGCAATATTTGGATAGAAAAATTAGTAGTTTCAGACAAGAGATGAAAAATGAAGAACATGGTGGAAAGACTTAGGTGATGTTTGATAAAGTTAAAAATTAAGTGCTGAAAAAATAAGTACTGAATATTATAAGTATTGAAAGTATTGAATGATATAATTTTAATAAAAATATTAGTTGATAATGTTTAACTTAAAACATTAAGTTAAATATTTTAACTTATCAAAATAAGTGATTTTTAACTTAATTAACTAATTTAAGTGGTGGAGAAACAACCATTATCAAACGCATTTAAATTAAATAAGTGCTTAATATTTTAATTTAAATGATTATAAAGGTTATCAAACAAGGCCTTAGACAAGATATGAGAAGAGATTTTCAGCAATGCTTGAGACAACCAAATGGAGAAGAAGATGAAGTTCTCTCATCATGTCAAAAAGACCCACTAAATGAGAAAGAATATTTAGTAGGTTGGGAACATTGGGCAGATCATGGTTGTATGAACTGAACTGGAAAGGCCGGTCTAATCTGGTTCGACTAGAACCGGTCAGGAATATGGTTCAGTTAGAATTATCTTTTTATATAATTGAAAACCGGACAGAACCGCTCAAATCGATCGATTCAACCGTAAACCATTTGACTTGGTCCGATTGAGCGGTCTGAGTCGGTTCTCTTAGTCTTATATTTAATATTTAAAAAAAAACTACTTTTTTTTTTGAAAGAGAGACTCGAACTCCAAATCTCTTGAATGGAAGAGACTAACACTTACAACCATAATACATTTCTATAGGTGGCAAAATGACACACGACCCGATTACACGACACGAACACGATATAAATTTTTAGTGTTAATATTGAGCTTAATAGGTAATGAGTCATTTTTGGATTGACACGAAACTGACACGCTAATTTTTGGGTTGGGTTAGTGTTGATATGTGAACCCGAAAACGACACGAAATGACACGGATATTGAAAATTATTATTATATTCTCTCATGTTTTTTATGTCACTTTATTAATAAAGATAATAAAACTATAATTATTAATTGCAAATATTGATTGAATTTTCTAAATTGTTATAAACACATTACATGACCCTCTAATACGATATTATCGAACTTTTCGATAATTATTGTTAACATATTAATCTAAAAATGATATAGAATGTTTAAAAACAGTACCATATTTTCTTATATTTTTAAGAGTTATTGTTAATATATATGCATAACAAAATTACATGTAACCCGAAAACACGATACGAAATTGACACTAACCCGAACAGGTTAACACGACTTTGACACGAAAGTTTTTGGGTTGGGTTTGAGTTTACTCTTTTTGACACGAACCCGAAATGACACGACACGAACATGACTCGAACACGATAATTGCCAGGTCTATTTCTATTTATAATATCTTTCAGGGTAAATTACACCCATGACCACTGAACTTTATCCATTTTCACATTATGGCCACTGAACTTCATTTCTTTCCGGTATGGCCAATGAACTTCACACTTTTTAATATCGGTGGGCACTTAATGTCTCAAAACGACCATTGACGACTAAAAATAAAAAATCCAAAGCGTTAATGATATTCTAAGGAACTTTAATTCTTGAAGAGTTTCTTTTTGAGGTTATTTAGGTGTTGTTTGGTTAGGAAAGAGTTAGACAGAGAAAGCTCCAAAAAATGTGATATTCGAAAATAAAAAATGTGGTTTCATGGTAAATGTCGTTCTGAACAACTTTAATTATTGAATATTTTCATTTTGAGGTCGTTAATGATCGTTAACGGTCATTTTGAGAAGTTAGTTAAAATTGAGTGACCATCGGCGTTAAAAAGTATAAAGTTGAGTGGCCATACTAGGAAGAAATGAAGTTAAGTGGTCATAATGTGAAAATGGGTAAAGTTCAGTGGTCATGGGTGTAATAAAACTATAATTATTAATTGCAAATATTGATTGAATTTTCTAAATTGTTATAAACACATTACATGACCCTCTAATACGATATTATCGAACTTTTCGATAATTATTGTTAACATATTAATCTAAAAATGATATAGAATGTTTAAAAACAGTACCGTATTTTCTTATATTTTTAAGAGTTATTGTTAATATATATGCATAACAAAATTACATGTAACCCGAAAACACGATACGAAATTGACACTAACCCGAACAGGTTAACACGACTTTGACACGAAAGTTTTTGGGTTGGGTTTGAGTTTACTCTTTTTGACACGAACCCGAAATGACACGACACGAACATGACTCGAACACGATAATTGACAGGTCTATTTCTATTTATAATATCTTTCAGGGTAAATTACACCCATGACCACTGAACTTTATCCATTTTCACATTATGGCCACTGAACTTCATTTCTTTCCGGTATGGCCAATGAACTTCACACTTTTTAATATCGGTGGGCACTTAATGTCTCAAAACGACCATTGACGACTAAAAATAAAAAATCCAAAGCGTTAATGATATTCTAAGGAACTTTAATTCTTGAAGAGTTTCTTTTTGAGGTTATTTAGGTGTTGTTTGGTTAGAAAAGAGTTAGACAGAGAAAGCTCCAAAAAATGTGATTTTCAAAAATAAAAAACGTGGTTTCATGGTAAATGTCGTTCTGAACAACTTTAATTATTGAATATTTTCATTTTGAGGTCGTTAACGATCGTTAACGGTCATTTTGAGAAGTTAGTTAAAATTGAGTGACCATCGGCGTTAAAAAGTGTAAAGTTGAGTGGCCATACCGGGAAGAAATGAAGTTAAGTGGTCATAATGTGAAAATGGGTAAAGTTCAGTGGTCATGGGTGTAATTTACTCTATCTTTCAGTAATATAAACAAATATAATTTAGGGTAAATAATTATAAAGTCCTTGTATTTTTACGCAATACACTAGTTAGTCCCCATGTTTTTAGAAATGATTATATAGTCCTTCAGTTTTTATTTCCGTCAACTCTTTACGGGGTGTTTGTTAGAAGGGATATAGGAGGTGGGATAGGGATAAAAAAAACACGAGATAGGTTATCTCGTGTTTGTTTGCGAGATAGAAGAGTGAGACGGATGAGGGATAAGGTTCTTATCCCTCAACGGGGCGTTTGGGATTCTATTGGGATAGGGATTGGGATAAAGGTTGGAACAAGGATAAGGATAAATGACTGGAATAAGGATAAAAATATGATAATCGAGAATTATTATTCAATGTTTGGTAAGTGGGATAAGGATGAGGATAAAATAATGCATTTTACTATTTTAACCTTATTTAAACTACATAACATTAATTTGAAGGATAAGATGGACTTTTCCATCCTATTAGCTTATCCCACCTCCTTATACCACCCCCTCCTGGTATAGGATTTGAGGGATAAGAGGCTTATCCCTCATTCGTCTCACTCTTCTATCTCCCAAAGAAACACGAGATAACTTATCTCGTGTTTTTTTATCCCTATCTCACCTCCTATATCTCTTCTAACAAACACCCCACAAATCCTATACCCAGGAGGGGGTGGTATAAGGAAGTGAGGTAAGCTCCTCCGATTTTAATAGGATGGAAAAATCCATCTTATCCCTCAAATTAATGTTATGTAGTTTAAATAAGGTTAAAATAGTAAAATGTTTATCCTCATCTCCATCCCACATACCAAACATTGAATAATAATTCTCGACTATCATATTTTTATCCTTATCCCAACCATTTATCTTTATCTCTATCTCAACCTTTATCCTTATCCATATCTAATAGAATACCAAACGTCCCGTTAGTCTTTATATTTGAATGAATGGTGAAATTATACTAAATAAAATTGAAATACCAAAATTACCATTTACTATATGTTTTAATAATAAAATATCTATTTTACATATTTTATGTTATTTTCCTTCAACAATAATCTCTCCAATATTAGTTAAGTGTTTTATTAATTTTCATATAATTATAAATTTTAATTTAGTTTCATTAAAAAAAATAAATGATAAATATTGTAAAAATTATTAAAATTGGGGTAGAACAATATAAAATTATAAAAGTGAATTTTTTAAGAGAATAAGAAATATATATTTTTTATATAATTAATATATACAAGTACAAGAATTTCAGTGTACATATACTACATAAACTACATTAAAACTATTTTGATTAAATTTGAAAACTAGAAGATAAGTTATTTTATTTATATAATTAAGAGCAATTTTGTACTTTTATATATAAAAATAAATAAATGGACTAAAGAGTTGATTAATATAAAACCTAAGGATCTAATAATAATATGATAGACCTAATAATGAGTTAAGTAAAAATACAAAGACTTTATAATTATTTACCCTATAATTTATCATACAAAGTAAGGCTTAAAGCACTATTTGGCTCCTGGTTTATCCAAAATTCTGTCATTTGACCCCTGACCTATTATTTGGTCACATTTTGCCCCTGATCTATCCCAAATTGGTGAATTTTCACCAAATGTGGATTCAAACTTAACCGAATTATTTTCTCATTGATAAGTGACGATATTTTGACACTTGAATTTAATAGATTTTAGTTTAGGATTTGTTTTTGTTTTTTTCTTTTTTTAATCTAATCAGTTATTTCCACATAATGTGGAGAAAAAACTTTAAGAAATATCACGTTTCAAGTTTAAATGTCAAAATATCGTTACTTATCAATGAGATAACGATTCCGTTAAGTATCCATACAAATTGGGTGAAATTTCACCAAATGGAATAGTTCAATAGCTAAATGTGACTAAATAATATATCAGGAACTAAATGACACAATTTTAGATAGGTATGGGCCAAATAATGCTTCAAGTCTACAAAGTAATTATTTGCAACAGTTTTTTCTTTTATTCACTTGCTAATTTAATATAGATAACCTAGCTGAACTAATAATATATTATTTAGTATCAGTTTTTTTGCCTGATATTTCTATAAATTTTATTTTCTATGAACCTTAACTCTCTGAAATGAGAGATTTTCAATTGATTAATAAATGATTAAGTTTTTTACATAGATGAATTTATACCAAACTAGTTGTAAGGGTAAAATTACATCAAAACCCAAATACATAAAAGTCTAATCTAATACAAAGGAGATGGCCTAAATGTAAAATTTAAAATCTAGTTAAACCTATGTAGAAATTATAATTAAATAAGAAAATAAACTAAAATTACAAAAATAGGAAATTACAAAAAATAAATAAATAACAAAAGTAGGGATGACAATAAGTAGGGTATGCGCGGTAGTGTCAATCCCAACCTCAACCCCAAACTCTTACTCATTTATTTTTTAATTATCCGTACCCCTCTAACGAGTATACTTTTGCATTTCACACCCATCCCATTTAATTCACGGGTATCCACGAGTGTCCTTACCCATTAAGAATCAACACATAAAATAAAAAAATATTACAAATTTAACAAAGTATCAATTTAATAAATCATTCATTTAAAAATTGAACAAATTGAGCTTTAATCAATAAGAATAAAGTAGTTTAATGGTATCATTCAATGGTGGAAGAACAAAAGGTTGGGTTTGAATCCCACATCTTACATCTAAAAAACAATATCAATTTTTAATATATAAAAGATTTATTAAAAGTACCGAGTATTTTGAGAGTATTTCCATATCCGTCACAGGTAATGATTTTAATCTCATACCATTTTATACGAGATGCAAATAGTCCAATTAGAAACCCTCGCCGCCCCCCTTCTCTTTTCCTCCTCCTCCTCCTTCATTTTTTCTTTTTTCTTCCATCTTCCAACCCAAATCTTGCCTCATTTTTTGATTTAAAGCTTAATCAGTAACAAAAAAAAAAAAAAAAACTAGATCTTGAGGAGGAAGAAGGAAGATTGTCTTCCTTCTTCCTCCTCCCATCTATGGCTCTATTTCTACCTTTTTAGCTTTTATTGGTGTTTTATTTCTTTTTTCTCAGTTGAAGTTCATACTTTTCTTTGATTTTTTCCGCTTGATTTGCATCTGTGAGCTATATCTCTTCCATTTACACTTTTTCCGGGTTTAGAACGTCTTATCTTATACGTAGATTCATAGATCTACGGGGTTGCACCAATATAAAGGACTCAGATCCGAATAGCCGGAAGAAACTAGATGATGATGATTGGTTGGAAGCTGCTTTCAGGTGGATTTGGATTCGAGAGAAGTATGAGATTTGTTGTCTTGTTATTTTAGATGTACCTTTTATGGTATTTTTTGCTCTTTGTAGTCTTTATATTCCCTTTGTGGTATCTTTTGCTCTTTGTAGTCTTTCTATTCCCTTTGTGGATCATATATTAGGCTTTGGCCTATATATGGGTAAGGTTTTAATCCTTACTATTGTCATGTTGTACTCGTATCTGCTTATCTAATGGAATATATATGCATTATTATCAAAAAAAAAAAAAAAGCATAATGGCATAATAGTAATTTTGAAATAAATGAGGGGCCACTTTTCAATTCAAGGCTTTCTTATTCATTTCAAGGCTGGCTTTGAATATTCAAAGAATCAAAGAGAATTAGCTGCGTGGAATTTCGCCCAGCCAAAGTCCAGGTCGCGACCTGCAAGGGGATCGGCAGCTTGGGAACGGTGATCTCAATTCTAGAAAATACACAAAACTAATTTTGTTAAATAAACATTTATTTATTTAAACTTTATTTTTTCAAATGGACTCTTGAATTTATTTTTATTATATCTCTTTTTCTTAAAAAAAATCAAATTCTTTATTTTTAAGACTCAAATAACTTAATTTCTAAATTAAATTTTATAAAAATTATAAATAATTTATAGTTAAAAATAAAAAAAATGTAAAAATTTTAGCTAACATACCAAAATACAAAGTTTTAGTGTGCTCCAGACTAATTTTTTTTTACTATTATCTCTCTCGTTAAAAAAAAATCAAATTCTTACTTTTGAAACTCAATTAATTTTTAAATTAAATTTTATAAAAATTATAAATAATTTATAGCTAAAAACAATAAAAAAAATGTAAAAATGTTATAATTTTTTAGCCAGCATATCAAAATCACAAAGTTTTAGCATGCTGGAGGATAAAAAAAAATTGCACAGCTCTAACGTGCTGGACTTCGAAAAATTACTCCCAACGATAAAGCTAAAATTAGCTCCTCCCAGGTATAGATTTCTGGCTCCGCCACTATGTGGAAAGTCCTTCATTAGACATGCAGAAACCGAGTGATTCTAATAATTCCTCCTGGACATATTGTGCCATTTGTACTATTTTCCCAAGATTAAGAAACTTACAATAATCTCAAATTCTCCCGTTGCTTCAACTTGAACCTCTTTGATTCGATTTTTGGTTAACTTGATGCCATCATCAATTATATACGATATAAATACAACAACAAAAACAAAAAAAAAATATCATCTCAAATATGTTCTCTCTATAAATTATGAGATTAAATCATTGTTTGGCCCATGTGGTATCGATTTTTTTTATCATTTGGTCTCTGTAGTATTATTTGATAACATTTTCCATCATGTGTATTCATATAGGTGACATTTAATCCATTTTAAATAAAAAAAAATTAACCGATTTATTAAAATTTTAATCATATGATACAAATTTTGACATGTAAGCTATAAATCTAACAATTGTTTTACTTTTTTTTATATAGATTTAATATGTGGATAAATAAATAAAAATTAATTCTTTATTTATCTGCATATGGGGAAAAAAATTAAATCAATTACCGCATATCAAAATTTATATCATGTGTCAATTTTTTTTAATAAATTGATTAGTTTTTTTAAATGGATTAAATGTTACCTATATGAATACACAGCGGTTTTAGTGGTCAAACCGCTAAAGTTGGTCAAAACCGCTCTTTTTATTCCAAAACGCTTTTTACCAAATAGGCCATCATCTATAAAAAAAAAAAAAATATTTGAAGAGAAAATGTTACCCATAAGTCAAAACACACAATTTTAAATATGACAGAAGTTAAATACTCATGAATTTAATCGTAAATTATGTTACTGTGTATTGAGAAACCTTAAATTGAACAAAGTGTATGATGAATATATATATAAAAAAATTTGAGCCATCATTTGAAAAAAAAATAAAAAAGAAACTTTAGAAACAAGAGGAATGATTACATGAGACAGTGTGCTTGGGAGACACTCAAAATAATTCCCTGAGTCCTTAAGCAAACCGAAGCTTGATTTTGAAGTTTAAGTTGATTGATACCAGAATTTGTACTTTTTCTATATTATTATTTTAATTATTTCTCACCACCTTATTGCCCTCCAAATTCTTTCTTTTGGACTCATTATTGAGTGTTTTTGTCTAAAGTTCCAAATTTATTTAGTACAAGCCAATTTTACTAAATACAAGAATTCCAGCCAATCTTTTCTAAAATAAATTGGGAGTATTTTTGGTCAAATTAGTATATAGTGGCATGTGTTGCACTAGAAATTAACACATGTCGACACATGAATCATATGTTAATATATGGGCTTAATACATCATTTGTCCCGAACTTGTCCAAAAAGTTTGTTTGGCTCTTTGAATTTCAAAGTATCCCGATAGCCCCTTCAACTTATATAAAATGTTCAGTTAGCTCTCTAAATTTGCACAAAATGTAATCAATTGATCACTCGATTGAAAAAAAAAAAAAAGTAAGTTAAATGCAGAAGAAATATTGCACGAGCCTTAAAAAAATAAAACAACCGAAATCCTCGATTGGAAAAAAAAGTAAGTTAAATGCAGAAGAAATATTGCACGAGCCTTAAAAAAATAAAACAACCGAAATCGGGGAATACAGTTCTTAGATTAGAGAAGACAAGTTGTATAGTTGAACAAATAATAACTTTCTTTTTAATGTATTTTTTAATTATGTAATAACATTGTAAAATGCGTGTAATACATCTTCCACATTTAACTTACTTTTTTTTGCGACCGAGTGATCAATTGATTATATTTTACGTAAATTCAGTGAGCTAACTGAACATTTTATACAAGTTGAAGGGGCTATCGGAACACTTTGAAAGTTCAAGGGACCAATCAAACTTTTTAGACAAGTTCAGGACACAAATGATGTATTAAACCTAATACAATTTAAATCAAGGGTTAAGGTGCAAAAATACCCCCAACGTTTTGGGCCAGGAGCAATTTTACCCCTAACGTCTAAAATGGTGCAATTTTACCCCTAACTTTTGAAGCCGGGAGCAATTTTACCCCTAACGTTAATAAATTGGATCAATTTGAGAAATAATTCATCAAACTGTCTTTTCGGTTATGAATATTGTTATCTACACTTCATAAGTGTGTCATTTTATCAGTAACAAATCACAATCATTCATTGGGATGTGAAAATAAAAATAAAAAAATATACTGTCTTTTTGTACGGATTAGACAAAAAAAAAAAATCCACCGAATTTATAAATATTAATCTCAAATTCTATTATTAAATTATAAAAAACATGATATCCTTTTTTTAGAACGAATTATTATGTAATTGATGCAGAATAATGAACAAAAATATATGTGTTTTATAATAGTGTCTGCAATTGATCCAATTTATCAACATTAGGGGTAAAATTGCTCTTGGCTTCCAACGTTAGGGGTAAAATTGCACCATTTTAGACGTTAAGGGTAAAATTGCTCCTGACCCAAGACGTTTGAGGTATTTTTGCACCTTAACCCTTAAATCAATTTAATAAAAAAAAAGTCAAAGTTATGGACTAGATGTCAAATCTAAAACTTATCTTGCGAGAAACTCGCCATATGAATCAATTTGAAATGTTAAATTAACCTTTATTCTTCACAAAAGTTATGCGCTTTTTTACAACACAAAGAAAAAAAAAAAAAAAAACAGATGCTTTAAAATTTAGCAAAAATAAGGAATTTCATAAGTGTGTTGATCAATTTTTTTTAATGTAAAGCCTTTCTAGAAATCATCCTAGAAAATGAGAACGAGTAGGGCCTCATTGCAAAATTTGCTTTAACATATGGTATCTTCATTTATTAACTTTATTAAATATAACGTGTTGAATGGTTGATTTGTTTTTATAAGTTAAATGCGCAAAAAAAGTTAAAAAATATATTTCATTATAATGCTATTTTTAACCGTGAAGAGCTATTACATCGGTGTTTAACCATTGGAAAAAGATAGTATGATATAATAAAACTTATTAGTGAGCTTCCAAAGATGATGTGTCATATGACTTTCAAGGATGATGTGTCATATCTATTATTGAGTTGTTGTATGGTTTAACAATTGGAGATTTTCTAAAACAATATAACTATAAAAGTATTTTTTTATATATATAATTTACTGTGTAAAATAGTTTGCACGCAGCCCGGCCACAACTTCAAATCAACTAATGAAAACTAAAGAAGCTAGACCATGCCATGATTAGGAGGAATCAATGCTAACTTCATGTTGGATTGAAAGTGAACGTTATAGACGAGCCATAATCAAATTTGTCAAATGGTTGAGCACTTTACAAGTTACAACAATTGTCAACCTATCTTTCTACTCTATACGAGTTTCAGACAAGTTACTTATCCAATTTAAGTCAACTTAAACTGTGGAGTTTCACATTCTTTGCACATGATACTTAAAGTAAGTTTGGAAAATTAGTCACAATAGGTAAAAAGATTATCTTTATAAGATATTCGAAGTATCAAAAGGATTTTTCCCAGTCGATAAAAATGATGAAGGAAGAGTGATAGAATTCGAATCACGAGACATTGTCTTCTTAGAGAACAATTTCACTGAATTAGGCAAAGTTGTCCGTGATCAAACTTTATATGAGGAAATAAATTTGAATGGATCTCTCCATTCGCGTGGAAGAAATTTTGGGGAATAAGCAAATGTTATAGTACCTCAAAACGATTCAAATGATCTCTATCCTACCTTACCTAAGAATATGATTCATGAATCTAATGAGAGTATAGAACATGGTCTAAGTAGGAGAATTCCGAAATATGAGGAATAAATGAGACATTTTTTTATCAAGATTCGGAACCATGTCAAACTGAAAGATAAAATGTCAAATGACATTGATTGAATGTCAAAAACACAACTCTTTTAGTCATTCCACAAGATGATGCAAAGCTTAAGAAAATCAATGAGGCTCTCTCATGCATCGAAAAATACAAGTGGATTAAAACAATGGAAGATGAAATTGCCTCTATGAGATCAACCAAGTTTGGTAGCTGGTTGATATACCAAAAGTAGTTAGGAACAAGTGAGTTCTCAAAATAAAGCGAAAGGATTATGATAGTATCAAAATATATAAATCCCATATGGTCACTAAGCGTTATATACAACAGGAAGGGATATATTTTGAGAAAACTTTCTCACTTGTTGTGAGATTTACATTAATAAGGCTAATTGTAGATGTTGTGACAAGTTTAGACCTATAGCTACATCAAATGGATGTAAAGACTACCTTTTCTCAATGGATAATTGGACGAAGGAATTTACATGGAACAACTTATAATTTTCATTGAACAAGTCTACAACCAAAAGGTTTGCAATATAAGAAAATCAATTGATGACTTCAGATAGTCTTCAAGATAATGGTATATTTGATTTCACAATAAGATGATATCGAATGACTTCAAACTAATTGAAGGATAACATTGTGCCTATACAAAATGCTCTAGAAGTAGATTTGTCATATTGTCATTTTATATATTGATGATATCCTCATAGCTAGAAATGACATTAGATACGTAAACCAAATCAAAGTTTGTCTCAACTCGAGTTTTAAAATGAAATATATGGGTAAAGCAACATATATTTTTAGTTAAGATTGCAAAAGAGCATTCCAAGAAATCGTTGGCACTGCCTCAACAAATATACATCAACAAAATCCTTGAGCGATTCAATATGAAAAATTGCAAACCTGTAGATATCCCAATGGCTAAAGGTGTGACCCTTAGCATTGAAATATGTCCTAAAACACAATAAAGATTAGGCATAATATGAGAAATGTTTCGTATGTTAGTGTTGTAGGGAGTTTGATGTACACCATGTTGTGCACAAGACACAATATTTGTCATGTGGTTGGGATGGTGAGTAGATATCAGTTCAACCTTGGACAAGCACACTGTACTAATGGGAAAAGGATACTAAGACATCTTAAGGAAACTATGAATTACTCTCTGCGTTATCAAGGAAATGATCTCCAACTATTATAGGAAACACATACGCGGATTAGCCAGGAGACTTTGGTGAGAGAATCCACGCCAAGGTACATTCCTTGCTAGGAAATGGTGCCATATCATGGAATAGAAAGAAATAAACTTGTGTACCTTTATCCACAATGGAAGTAGAGCATGTATCATACTCGTATGTAGTTTAATAGGAAGTATTAGATTATTGAATCCCCTGAACGTTACTATCTCACATACTCTCGTATTAAACAATGATAATCAATCTTCTATTGCTTTTTCTAAAGATCAGAGCTTCGATATCAAGTCCAAGCACATAAAGATTAAGTACCGTTTTATTAGCGATTTGATTCCGTGTAAAGAAGTTAATATAAAGTACATAATCTACTCATGACATGGTAGTATACCCTTTATTAAAACTCTCATAAGAGATGTTTATGTAAAACATGTTAGATCACAGAGTTTGTGTTAGATTTAAACATACTTATTTTTCATGTATTTTTTTAAAGCACTAGTATTTGTTAATATTTGGTGTTATATTATTATGATGCGTCTCAGATAGTGAAGTAACTCACTCATACAAGAGTTTACTCTTATTTTGTCATATGATGACAAAGATAAGGATGATGATGTTTTTGAACAAATTGAGAGCTTGTTCAATAATAGAATCCATATTGCCTAAATTATAAAATAAGTTCATCTAAATGTGCAACATAAACATAAACATGCAAAAGCGTGCTTGTATATAAGAGATTATGTGTAATCTAAAACAAGTTAAGAATAACTTTGAGCCTTTTGTCCTTATAACCCAAAGTAGTCCTTAAAGGAAATGGACTAAGTTTTTTTTTTTAACATCTGAATCAATGCTTTTGTATGGTGTTGATGAGAGAGATGCAATTCTTTCAAAAGAAAGGAAGGAACACAATAACACACTATTTCATGCCATGTGCACTTAGCGATTCTAATATGGAAAATGTACAATCTCAAATATTTCCTAATGTAAGATTTGTTGAAACACCTTTTCACATGATTTTGATTTGACAAAATTATTTAAGTTAATCCATGATTAAGGGACAATTAAATTTAAGTGCTTTGATTTAATTGTACTAATATGTTTGTTCAATGTTGAGTATAAATATAAATAAAAATAGAAATAAAAAGTAAGACAGGACGAAGTCAGCATGAGATCACAGCACAAGCTGAGTAGAGTGGAACTCAGCATGAGAGAAGATAAGTCATCTTCAGAACAGAAGCTTAAAGATCAAGAAGCTGAGTGGAACGGAACTCAGTATCAAAAGTAGAAAAGTCTTCTTGAGAAATATGTCTTGCAGAACAAAGCTGACCATGGAAGCTGAGTAAAAGAGAACTCAGTATCTGAATTGGGAACAATCAAAGACAACGGCTATCAAAGTCAAGCTGAGTGATCTTCAGGACAGCATGAATGATCCATTTGCTAAAAGACAAGATCTGACAACTGTCTACACCAATCCAGAACCTTGGAATGACGCAAAAGCCAATTTCAAGATGCATGGGTCAACTGTTCTATTAGCAAAAAGACAAACTGACACAAGAAGACGAAATCTGCAAGAAGAAGACAAGTCTGACGCCTGCGGGATTCAGACGACAGGATTGGCCTGCAAAACTGAAGCTGACCAGAACTTGTCTCAAAAAGGAGTCGTTTGGATCAACGGACAAATCCAAAGTTCAAACCATTTCTGCTTCAGACCTCAACTATATAAGGAGATGATCATTCTTGGATCATACAGCCGATCATAACAAGAACAAAAAAGAGCATACATACAAAGTGTTGGAAATTAGGCTAAGGTATAGCAACGGAAATATAAAAATTTTAACCTATTTCCATTTAACCACAAGATCCGTTAACCGTTATTTCATATAAAGAAGGATAAGAAGAAATACCTTTTAGAAGTTCTATCTACCGTTGCAAACGAAGTGCCCACAATTTCAAAAAGAGATAGAAACTCTCTACCAATCTTCCCCTATCCGAAACAGACCTTCCATACCACCGAACGACAATCCCTTCGGTGGAAACGTGGACGAATATGTCTAGAAGCTCCTGTCCAAAAATCGCGACGATCCGATGGTTCAATCTCCGGGAATCCGCGAAATCGTGAACTGACCTGATGTAGGAGTAATAAAACGAATTTCTCCCTTTTATTTGTTTTTCTTCTTCGAGTTCCCAAACACGAAATAAAACACGGGAAGATTAATTTAGTATCAGCCGTTGAATAGCAACCAAAGTAGATTGCCTCTAACTAATCAACACAAGATCAAGGATAAAAGAAATAGATGAAAATTAATTGATCAAACGAAGCCGTAGAGAAATCTCGTCCTCGAACTAGGGGTGTCGAATTTTCTCTCTCTTGGACTAGGTGAATTTCGAAAATCACAAGTAGGGTATGGCTTGCTTGGATTTCAAAAATCTCAAGGGAATGGGTATTTATAATCTCTTGTATCTAATCCATAGTTAGATAGAATTAGGTTACTGAATAGGAATTCCATTCGGAATAGAATTCCTAATTATCATCTCACTATATATCTAATATATTAAGGATAATAATAATAACCTTATTGGATAATAATAGGAGTATATTAATCTAATTAAAACTCTTAACTTAATTATCTCTTAATTAATTTAATTCATATTCCTAATCTAATTAGGATTAACAAAATCAAATTAATTATTCATGTATATCACTACATGAATTTCGACCCCCTTATGTCCATGGGCCTTATTGGGCTCAATTGGGCTTCTATCAATTAATTAACATCTATCTCTCTTTTAGGTTCCAAGTCTTATGTGTGATCCATTAGGTTCTTATTGCTTCTAGTCGTATGCAACGTTATTAAATTAATTTTCAGAGAATTATATTTAATCTTTGCATAACGGAATGATGTACAGAGTATATGATTAGCAAGTCCGTAATCATTCCCCCAGAGCTATAAGAAGACAGGTTGATTCTGTCGTTAACCTTTCTGTATTAGTTACAGTATAATTCGATCATTTATCAACTAGATCCTTGAACTGAATCTTATGACTATGGGTGATGTCAAGTCACATATAGCGAGACGTTCGTTTTACTTGTACAGGCCGAGTCAACTCAAAAAGATAGGTTAAGTGAAATCTGTATTTCTTACTCTTAAGCTATCACCTTGCAAGGATTTAGAGTCGAGTCTTCCACAAGCGATCCATGGATGTATCTCCCATTTATCGCGAGTGATAAATGCTCAATCCAATATATATAACGACTCCGCAATTACTTCCTATGATACCCAACATCTACTGTTCACACCCCAGAGTCATCTCTGTTAAGGATCGTGTTACACCAGAGTCAAAGCATCACATTCCGTAATCCAGAATACCAATTAATATTCCTTTGAGTCTGAGGATTAGTTATACCTATTAATACCAATGAGATGAACATGTGACAAGGATGAATCTACCCATCCTGTTATCTCAAATCGGATCCCCAATCCTAATGAACAACGTTTCATCGGATCTATGTAACTGTCCAGATATCTGTATATATGAAGCTTGTGAGATCAGCTTTCTGCCGGACATAAGACATTGTTACATACAAGTCTCAACAGTGATATGTCAATCCCAAACATATCACTTGACTTGGGGTGGTTTTAAGTTTATCAGTTTACTATAAAGTTTTGTCTCACTTCATGCTTGTATGAACACTTTATAATCACTTTAAATAAACTTACGGATTTCCTTTTATTAGACTTTATTTAGTGCTTAAAAGGGATTGCCTTTATATAGTTATAAAACATATATCTCATTAAACAAATGATATAAAGAACAATTCATTTACATTAAGTTTGTATCCTAGAACAATTGTCTATAGGACACTAAACCCCAACATACTCCCACTTGGACTAAAGCCAATTGTTTCTATAACTTATCCTAGTAGAAGTTAAATGACGATCATGTATTCTCTGGGTTAAAGGCTTTGTCAACGGATCTGCAACGTTGTCCTCTGTAGGTACTCTTTCTATTCTCACATCTCCTCTAGCCACAATCTCTCTAATGATGTGGTATCGCTTAAGGTAATGCTTGGATGCATTATGAGACCGTGGTTCCTTTGCTTGCGCAATGGCTCCATTGTTATCATAGTACAGTGTAATGGGATTGACAATGTCAGACACCACACCTAGTTCTATAATGAACTTTCTAATCCAAACCGCTTCCTTTGCTGCTTCCGCAGCTGCGATATACTCTGAGTCAGTCATAGAGAAAGCTACGCTTCCCTACTTGGAACTCTTCCAACTAACCGCGCCCCCATTCAAGATAAACAGGTATCCTGATTGGGATTTATAATCATTCTCATCTGTGAGATGACTTGCGTCTAAAAATCCTTCTATTTTCAGATCACCTTCTCCGTACACTAGGAACATATCTTTAGTTCTTCTCAAGTACTTAAGAATGTTCTTGACGACAATCCAATGCTCGTCTCCCGGATTCCCTTGGTAACGACTCGTTACAGATAACGCGAACGCTACGTCAGGTCTAGTGCATATCATAGCATACATAATCGAACTGATTGCGCTGGCGTACGGGACTATAGCCATGCGTCGTTTATCATCATTGGTTTTAGGACATTGATGATTGTTTAACTTTACTCCATGTAACATGGGTAAGTTACCTCGTTTCGATTCAAGCATGCTAAACCGATTTAGCACCTTTTCAATGTATGTAGCCTGTGAAAGACCAAGCAGTCTTCTTGATCTATCTCTATAGATCTTTATACCAAGTATATAAGCTGCTTCACCAAGGTCTTTCATTGAGAAGTTACCAGATAACCATACTTTCACTGACTGTAAGAGAGCAACGTCATTTCCCATTAATAATATATCGTCCACATATAGTATGAGAAATGCTATAGAGCTCCCACTTGCTTTCTTGTAAATGCAAGCTTCTTCGCAATTTTGTTCAAAACCAAATTGTTTTATGGTTTCGTCAAAACGCTTATTCCAGCTTCTAGATGCTTGCTTGAGTCCATAAATGGATCTCTGAAGTTTGCAAACTTTATTTGCATCCTTCGATATGAAACCTTCAGGCTGCATCATATATACATCCTCAAGCAGGTTTTCGTTTAGGAAAGCTGTTTTCATATCCATTTGCCAAATCTCATAATCGTAGTGAGCGGCAATTGCAAGCATGATTCTGATTGATTTGGACATAGCCACAGGAGAGAAAGTTTCGTCATAATCAATTCCTTGCTTCTGACGATATCCTTTCGCTACTAACCTAGCTTTGTAGGTGCTAACCTTTCCATCCATGTCTGTCTTCTTTTTGAAGATCCACCTGCACCCAATGGGTATTATCCCTTTGGGTGGATTAACCAAAGTCAACACTTGGTTAGTATATATGGAATCCATTTCAGAATCCATGGCCTCAAGCCATGCTTTAGAATTTGGACTAGTAAGAGCCTCTTCGTAGTTTTCGGGTTCGTCGTCTAACACGGGAACCTCATTATCATCTCCCACTAGAAAACCATATCTAACTGGGAGTTCACGAACTCTTTGTGATCTACGAATAGGTGGCACTGGAGTCTCATCTAATGGGACTACTTCTGGTACCTCAACCGCCTCTGTTGTTTCAGTCGGTGTTTCTTCTTCTTGAACTTCGTCAAGTTCAATCATGCTTCCCTTTTGTGTTTCTTCGAGAAACTCTTTCTCTAAGAAGGTTGCATGTTTGGATACTATCACTTTCTGATCATCTGGATGATAGAAGTAATATCCCACAGTTTCCTTAGGGTATCCAATAAAGAAACATTTATCAGATTTCGAATCTAGTTTGTCGGACGCAATGTGTTTGACAAAAGCTGAACAACCCCATACTATCATAAATGAAAACACGGGTTTCCTACCAACGAACAATTCATATGGTGTGGAACTAGCGGATTTAGTTGGTACTCGATTTAGGGTGAAGAGGGCAGTTTCTAAGGCATAGCCCCAGAACGTCTTTGGAAGTAAGGCCATGCTCATCATGAATCGTACCATATCTAATAGGGTACGGTTTCTCCTCTCGGACACACCATTGTGTTGTGGTGTATAGGGAGGTGTCCATTGTGAGCATATCCCACATTCAGTTAGATAATTCAGAAAATCATCTGAAAGATATTTGCCACCTCGATCAGATCGAAGCGTCTTTATTTTCTTTCCTAATTGATTTTCTACTTCATTCTTGAAGCATTTGAATTTCTCAAAAGCTTCTAACTTGTGCTTCATCAAGTAGATGTAACCATATCGGGTATGGTCATCTATGAAGCTTATGAAGAATCTGAATCCTCCTCTTGCTTAGACTGACATAGGACCACATACATCTGAATGAATGAGTCCTAGAGTGTCTGATACACGCTCACCTTTATTGCTAAAGGGTGTCTTTGTCATTTTACCTTTTAAACATGATTCGCATGTTTCCAATGATTCGGGATCGATTGGATCTATAAGCCCATCTGAATGTAGCTTTAGCATGCGTCTCTTGTTTATATGGCCTAAACGACAATGCCACAAGTAAGTTGAATTATCTAGCTTATGTCTTTTGGTATCAATTGCAAAAGCAGGAATTTTGTTATCTAACACATAAATCCCATTTTGTGAAATTCCTGAAAAATAAAAGATCGAATCTTTATAAAAATTGCAACTCTTGTCTTTTATTGAAATATGAAAACCGTCGTCAACAAGACGGCTAATAGAAATAATGTTGCGAGACATTTAAGGAACGTATAAACAATTCCTTAATTCTATTACAAGCCCAGAGGGCAAATTTAAAACATAATCTCCAATTGCGAGGGCGGCAACTCTTGCTCCATTTCCTACTCGCAAGTTTATGCTTTCTTTCTTTAGTTCCCTAGTCTAATTTAGCTCCTGCATATTTGTACAAATATGAGATCCACATCCGGTATCTAATACCCAAGATTCAGACAGTGAAACTGTATTTATTTCAATATAAAACATACCGGATGTTGAAGCACCGCCATTTCCCTTCTTGAGGGAGGCTAGGTACTCCTTGCAGTTCCTCTTCCAATGCCCGTCTTTACCACAAAAGTGGCACTCTCCTTTGGGCTTCTTCACTTCCTTTCCCTTAGCTTTGTAGGGCACGACTTTCTTACCTTTCTTGGGATAATTAGGATTGGGATAGCTCCCTTTCCTTTGATCCCTCAATGACAAGAGCCGGTATGGCTTTGTCTTTCTTCATATTGGGCTCAACTGACTTGAGCATATTTGCAAGCTCTTCAAAAGAGGTTTGCAAGTCATTCATCTGATAGTTCATAATGAACTGTGAATAACTTTCTGGGAGGGATTGAAGAATTAAGTCTATACTTAATTCGTTATCCATCGCAAATCCAATACTAGAAAGTTTGGTAATGTAGCCAATCATCTTGACACAATGTGTCATGACAGATGTGCCCTCTTGCATCCTACTACCATATAGCAACTTGGATATCTTGTAGCGTTCGCACCTGGTTTGTTTCCCAAACAATTCCTTTAGGTGCATGATGATGGAATAGGCATCCATTTCCTCATGTTGCCTTTGTAATTCCGGTGTCATCGATGCAAGTATGATGCATCCGGCATGATCATCATCAGCCTTATGCTTCTGGTAAGCATCAATTTCCTCAATGGGAGCATCATCAGCAGGGAGAGGGGGTATCGATGTATCAAGTACATACCCTATTTTATCGAACTTCAAAACAATTTTGAGGTTACGAAACCAGTCGGTGAAGTTTGAACCATTCAATTTGTTATCGGTAAGAATGTTTTGTAGATTGGTTTTAGTCATGATTATAAGAGTGGGTTTAATTAAACCTGAGAGTGAGAAAGAGTAAACGTATGTCATTCATTTGCTTAAAGTATATCAATATAAAATTATAGGCCTTTTAGTTTATTTTAGATTGCTCCCACTATTTTGCCAAATTAA
The DNA here is from genome assembly GCF_963576675.1 of Euphorbia lathyris. Classification (NCBI taxonomy): domain Eukaryota; kingdom Viridiplantae; phylum Streptophyta; class Magnoliopsida; order Malpighiales; family Euphorbiaceae; genus Euphorbia; species Euphorbia lathyris. The sequence goes on from NC_088910.1 coordinate 99,129,508, forward strand.
TAGCCCTCCATATTAATTCGAAGAATTTCACAAATCCTTTAGTGAGCTAGGATCCTAACTCTTGAGATTTCGCCTTGAGTTTACTCAACAAGCTAGTCTCATTCATTAGGTAGATTCATGTAATCAATCACATTTTTAATGTGATTCCTAGGTTATTGGGTTACTAACCACATTAGTAACTAATATGCTATTCATATTAATCCCAACCGTCTTGCCCATTAGTTTATGACAACATGAGTTTACTCATCCAATTATCATAATCTAATTTAAGTATTACCCCATATTCATGAAAAATGATTTTCGATAATTCAGGTGTTACCGAAAGGACCCCGAGCTTGAGTTTACTCAACAACCCAAAGGCCCTCAGCACTGCCGGCTGAATTATAATATTAGGGAGGGGCAACCGATTTTAATAACTTGTTTATTTACTTAACTTTTTAATGAGGGATTTTATTTTAGGTCTCAAAATCTAACTTAGTCTTGATTTGCTTTAGCATACATCAGACACATACATTCACATACATTGGCGTTATGGACATATCATCTAAATTATTCCGTCGAGCCAGAGACGGAATAAAAGAGCAAACCTAAGGAAATACTAACTATTACATATTTCTCTTTAGGTCCTCCGTCTTCTCCATGGCGCCTTGAAATTACATATTAATTTCTATACTACTAAAGAAAACTTCAATCGAATTGAAGGGAATCAGATGAGAGGAGAAATTACAATAGATAGTAGAAAGGCATGACTCGCATGCCCTATTTCAAAAATACCAAAAGACTAAAGAGGGTCCAAATATGTCCATAACTCCAAACATGCATAGACTCAATTAAATAAATTTAATTGGTTGATTACATAACTATCTTATATAATATTTATGTTAATCACATTAACATATCAAATTAACTTTCATCCAATTTTACTTCTAATAGTTTCGTATCTTTTATATTAATCTTTAGATTAATATAACTATACAAAACTTTAATTATGCACGTCCCAATTATTTTGATTTTAATTCATTTAACATTTTGATTTACAAATTGGTAAAACAAACTTTTAAACGAATTTTTCATTCGATAATCAAAACAGAAAACTATCAATTTCTGAAACATATGTATTTAAAATATATAAAAACGATTTTAAACATATATATATCAGTTCTAAAACGGTTTTAAAACGTTTTTCAGAAAATAGGAAAAACTACTATAGATTTCCGTTTTATCTTTAGAATTAATAAAACTGATTTTATCAATCTAACTATAAAACTAATAGATTTTGTTATAATGATTATCAACCAAAATAATTAGGAACATACGCATAATCTGTTTTAATTAACAATTAATTAAAACTTATTTATATTTAGAATTAATTAATCAAAACAATTTCTTAATTAATCCTAACTATAAATATTTATTCAATCCTATTGAAAACTTCTAAATTTTCATATATGAAATAACAGATTTAACGATGGCTCTGATACCACTGTTGGAAATTAGGCTAAGGTATAGTAGCGGAAATATAAAATTTTTAACCTATTTTCATTTAACCACAAGATCCGTTAACTGTTATTTCATATAAAGAAGGATAAGAAGAAATACATTTTAGAAGTTCTATCTACCGTTGCAAACGAAGTGCCTACAACTTCAAAAAGAGATAGAAACTGTCTACCAATCTTCCCCTATCCGAAACAGACCTTCCAAACCTCCGAACGACAATCCCTTCGGTGGAAACGTGGACGAATATGTCTAGAAGCTCCTGTCCAAAAATCGCTGACGATCCGACGGTTCAATCTCCCGGAATCCGCGAAATAGTGAACTGACCTGATGTAGGAGTAGTAAAACGAATTTCTCCCTTTTGTTTGTTTTTCTTCTTCGAGTTCCCAAACACGAAATAAAACACGGGAAGATTAATTTAGTATCAACCGTTGAATAGCAACCAAAGTAGATTGCCTCTAACTAATCAACACAAGATCAAGGATAAAAGAAATAGATGAAAATTAATTGATCAAACGAAGCCGTAGAGAAATCTCGTCCTCGAACTAGGGGTGTCGAATTTTCTCTCTCTTGGACTAGGTGAATTTTGAAAATCACAAGCAGGGTATGGCTTGCTTGGATTTCGAAAATCTCAAGGGAAGGGGTATTTATAATCTCTTGTATCTAATCCCTAGTTAGTTAGAATTAGGTTACTGAATAGGAATTCCATTCGGAATAAAATTCCTAATTATTATCTCACTATATATCTAATATATTAAGGATAATAATAATAACCTTATTAGATAATAATAGGAGTATATTAATCTAATTAAAAATCCTAACTTAATTATCTCTTAATTAATTTAATTCATATTCCTAATCTAATTAAGATTAACAAAATCAAATTAATTATTCATGTATATCACTACATGAATTTCGACCCCCTTATGTCCATGGGCCTTATTGGGCTCAATTGGGCTTCTATCAATTAATTAACATCTATCTCTCTTTTAGGTTCCAAGTCTTATGTGTGATCCATTAGGTTCTTATTGCTTCTAGTCGTATGCAACGTTATTAAATTAATTTTCAGAGAATTATATTTAATCTTTGCATAACGGAATGATGTACAGAGTATGTGATTAGCAAGTCCGTAATCATTCCCCCAGAGCTATAAGAAGACAGGTTGATTCTGTCGTTAACCTTTCCGTATTAGTTACAGTATAATTCCATCCTTTATCAACTACATCCTTGAACTGAATCTTATAACTATGGGTGATGTCAAGTCACATATAGCGAGACGTTCGTTTTACTTGTACAGGTCGAGTCAACTCAAAAAGATAGGTTAAGTGAAATCTATATTTCTTACTCTTAAGCTATCACCTTGCAAGGATTTAGAGTCGAGTCTTCCACAAGCGATCCATGGATGTATCTCCCATTTATCGGGAGTGATAAATGCTCAATCCAATATATAACGACTCCGCAATTACTTCCTATGATACCCAACGTCTACTGTTCACATCCCAGAGTCATCTCTGTTAAGGATCGTGTTACACCAGAGTCAAAGCATCACATTCCGTAATCCAGAATACCAATTAATATTCCTTTGAGTCTGAGGATTAGTTATACCTATTAATACCAATGAGATGAACAGGTGACAAGGATGAATCTACCCATCCTGTTATCTCAAATCGGATCCCCAATCCTAATGAACAACGTTTCATCGGATCTATGTAACTGTCCAGATATCTGTATATATGAAGCTTGTGAGATTAGCTTTCTGTCAGACAAAAGACATTGTTACATACAAGTCTCAACAGTGATATGTCAATCCCAAACATATCACTTGACTTGGGGTGGTTTTAAGTTTATCAGTTTACTATAAAGTTTTGTCTCACTTCATGCTTGTATGAACACTTTATAATCACTTTAAATAAACTTACGGATTTCCTTTTATTACACTTTATTTAGGGCTTAAAAGGGATTGCCTTTATATAGTTATAAAACATATATCTCATTAAACAAATCATATAAAGAACAATTCATTTACATTAAGTTTGTATCCTAGAACAATTGTCTATAGGACATTAAACCCCAACACAAAGCACACAAAAGCCAAAAGAGATCTTACACCAAACTTCCATTCTTGTGTAAAAGCTAGATTGATTTTCTGTAATCATCTAAAGTGTTCTTCATTCGAAAAGAACAATTTGTATCAATTGTATAATTGAGAGTGTAGTGCTGAGTACTCGGTGTTGAGTGCTTAGTGGTAGAGAAATCTAGGTGTTTGGTTATAGCACTTAGTAGGAGTTGAGTAGACGAATAGAGGAAGGTACTCTTGCATATTCAACTGCTTTGTAAACTGTTTGTGCTCTACCTTTAAAGAGCTCAGTATTGGATTTAAAAAGCCCAGAGGGACTCTGGGGACTGGACGTAGGCGGAGAGGCCGAACCAGGATAAGTCGTACTGAGTAATCTCTAACTCTCTCTCAATATATATATATATATATATATATATTTATATATCTATATGTGTTGCTTGTCAAATTTACTCAGCATATAAATTGCTTAAACTGACACTGAGTAAATAGGAGTGCTGAGTTGGAAGCTGACCACAATAGTGTCAATTCCTAACTCATACGTAAAATAGTTCTAGTCAACATCTGACTAAAGCTGTCTTACACTATAATCGGCCGTGCTGACCAAATCTGAGTCAACAAACTCAAGAAAGTATATTAAGTCAGCTTAATTAAATCGAAAAAGTTATATTAGTTCCTAACCCCCCCCTTGGAACTAATCACACGGGACCAACAAGTGGTATCAGAGCTAAATAGCTCACTATTCAAAGATTTAACAATCTTGAGCTGATCCCGATAAATGGCTGAGAACAACACTCGTTTCCTTCTAGGGAACCAAACAACACAGATACTCCCAGAGGGATTATCAATTAGTCGGCCTCCCCTATTCTTTGGATCTAATTATACGTTCTGGAAGAATAGGATGAAGAACTTTATTCAAACCACAAACATTAGTGCATGGCTTGCAATAGTTGAAGGCCCATATGTGCCTTATAAAACTGTTGACAATGAGAAAGTTGTTAAGAGTGAAACTGAGTGGTCAGTAGATGACCTTAAAAAATTACAAAACAATGCTTCGGCTATCAATATGCTTCACTGTGCGTTAGATGCTACAGAATACAATAAGATTTCAGGTTGCGAGTCAGCACAGGAAATTTGGAAGAAGCTCGAAGTAACCTACGAAGGTACAAGCAAGGTCAAAGAGTCAAAGGTGAACCAACATATGAGACTATACGAGCTGTTCGAGATGAACGAAAATGAGGACATCTCTAGAATGAACGCTAGATTCACCAACATCATAAATGAGCTAAAGAGGCTCGGCAAGAACTTCACTGAAGAAGAGCAGGTGAAGAAAATCCTGAGAAGCTTACCAAAAAGTTGGCAAGCTAAGAAAACTGTCGTGGAAGAGGCTCAAGACTTGACCACATATAAATATGACGAGCTAATCGGATCTCTGCTGACTCATGAGATTCCTATGAAAAATTTTGAACCAAAAGAAAAGTCAGAAGACAAGAAACAAAAATCACTTGTCATGAAAGCTGACTCAATCGAAGCTGACTCATCGGACGATGAGGAAATGGCCATGTTCACAAGGAAGATGAAGAAATTGTTCAGAAAGAATGAAAAGAACAGCAAGAGGCCATTCAGAAGAGGGACAGATACAAAGCTGAGTCCACTAACAAATACAAAAAGGACAGCTCCAAATCTGTCACATGCTTTGAGTGCCATCAAACTGGGCACATTAAGTCAAGCTGCCCTAATCTAAAGAAAGACAAGAAGGAAAACAAAAAGGCAATGGTGGCCACATGGAGTGACAGCGACGACTCAACATCGTCAGAAGCTGAAGCCACTGAGTTCGCAAACATATGCTTCATGGCCGATGACGCTGCTGACCACACTCAATCTGAGCATGCTGACCTCTCTGAAGAATCTGAACAGGAGGAATACTCAAATGAGGTAACATCCTTACACTTGCTTAGAAAAGAAATGATTGACGCCCTGAGTGATTTATATACACTAACTAAAAAGTGTAATAAGAAAATAAAGGCACTCAGCAGGCGGTGTGATGAGATTGAAGAGGTCAAACTTAGTGACCTCCGATATCTTCTCCAAGACAACTCAACTTTGCATAACAACATGGAAATTATGCACAAGTTTGTCTCGGAGGTCCAATCAGATTCAAAGAAACTGAGAAAGGATGTCACAAACCTTCAGAACCAAATGAAAGGTTCAAACAAATCCCATGCTGAGTACTCAGGTACTGGTCAGCGTAGACAATTCACTCAGTGTGACTGTTGTGGAAAAAGGGGACACACAACAGATGTGTGTTGGCACAACAAGCGGATTGTCCAATGTGACTTCTGCGGAAAGAAAGGACATACCACTAAGGTATGTTGGCATGCTCAGCACAATGGTGCTGACCAAAAACAAAGTCACCCCAAGAGGGTAACATTCTGTGACTTCTGTGGTAAACAAGGCCACACTATAAAAGTATGTCGTCACAAATTAAAACATGACTTTGCACCTGTTTATGCTAACAAACGAGGACCCAAAAAGAATTGGGTACCTAAAGATGAATGATTCAAAATGCAAGTGAACCTGAGGTGCGTGGAGAAGTCAAAACTGTGGTACATTGACAGTGCATGCTCGAGGCATATGACTGATGATGAAACTCAGTTCATCACACTTGAGCTTAAACGAGGTGGAAACGTAAGCTTTGGAGACAATAAGAAGGGTAAGATAGTAGGATCAGGTACTATCGGAGGTAACCCCACCATTGAGTCAGTCTCCTTAGTTAAGGGTCTCAAATATAACCTATTGAGCGTAGCTCAGCTTTGTGATAGCGGTAGACATGTTATATTTGATGCTACTCGGTGTAGGATACTCGAGGGAAAAACAAATAACTTGATTTTAACTGCCCCTCGTGTTGACAATGTATATATGTTGAGTTTAGAAAAACAGTTTTCCAAAAACATATGCTTTGTGTCTAAAGAGGATAACTCCTGGCTATGGCATAGGAGACTTGGTCATGTAAGCATGGACCTCCGTGCCAAATTAGCTAGAAAGCAATTAGTTGAGGGATTGCCCAAATTGAAATTTGAAAAAGATCAATTATGTAATGTTTGTCAGCAAGGTAAACAAACAAAAAAGTCTTTTCAAAGTAAAAACATTATCTCAACCAAGAGACCATTGGAATTACTACATTTGGACCTTTTCGGACCTGTCCAGCCACTCAGCTTGGGCGGTAAGAAATTCTCCTTAGTCACTGTAGATGATTTCTCTCGGTATATTTGGATCATCTTGCTGAGTAGCAAGGATGAAACATTTGAGATGTTCACCACATTGATTAAAAAGCTTGAAAATGACAAAGACCTAAAAGTAGCTCATATTAGAAGTGACAATGGTGGAGAATTAAAAAACCAACAGTTTGACGAATTCTGTGAAACCAGTGGTATTGACCACAATTTCTCTGCTCTTAGAACGCCTCAACAAAATGGGGTGGTTGAAAGGAAGAACAGAACAATTGTCGAAATTGCTAGGACAATGCTGAGTGAAAATAGGCTTCCAAAGTATTTCTGGGGTGAGGCTGTCCACACAGCATGCTACATACTCAATAGGGCCTTAGTTAGACCTATTCTTAAGAAAACCCCATACGAACTTTGGAAAGGACGAAAGCCCAACATTGGCTACTTTCATGCTTTTGGGTGTAAATGTTTTATACTCAATACAAAAGATAACCTTGCAAAATTTGATGCTAAAGCTGACGAATCGATCTTTTTAGGGTACTCAACTAACAGTAAAGCATATAGAGTATATAATAAATGAACTCAAGTTGTTGAAGAGTCTGTCCATATAGAGTTCGATGAAACTGACCTTGCAGGAAAGATAACTCAGTTTGCTGAAGATGAACCAAGCTCAGCTTCCGCTGAACAAACAGGAGCTACTGAGTCATCAGTACAATGGCTGACCAAAGGTAAACACGAACCCGAAATTACCTTTGCTGACCAATCTATTCCTGCAGATATTGTAGAAACACCTATTCCAGACAACTCAACATTACCTAAAGAAATAAAAATCCCAAGAGGACATTCAGAGAAGTCCATTCTTGATGCCGCTGACAACAAGCTGATGACAAGAGATCAGCTTAGAAAGTATCTCGGCAATGTTGCATTCGTCTCAGTAAATGAGCCAAAGAACTTCGCCGATGCTGAGCACGATGAATACTGGATCAATGCTATGCAAGAGGAGCTTGATCAATTCACGAGAAATGAGGTATGGGACTTAGTACCAAAACCTAAGAATCAAAAGACCATAGGAACTAAGTGGGTCTTTAGAAATAAACTAGATGAGCAAGGCAATGTAGTCAGAAACAAAGCCCGACTTGTAGCCCAAGGCTATAGTCAGCAAGAGGGCATTGACTATGGTGAGACCTTTGCTTCTATTGCCAGATTAGAGGCTATACGTATATTGTGTGCATATGCTAGCTATATGAACTTCAAACTATATCAAATGGATGTTAAAAGTGCTTTTCTTAATGGCTTTATAAACGAAGAGGTATATGTTAGTCAGCCTCCAGGGTTTGAAGATCCAAAATTTCCAAACCACGTTTATAAACTCAAGAAGGCCATGTATGGCCTAAAGCAAGCACCACGTGCTTGGTATGAGAGGTTGACCAACTTCCTGCTAACCAGGAACTATGTCAGAGGCAAAGCTGACACAACCTTGTTCATTAAGAAAAAGGGTAAAAATACCTTACTAGCACAAATTTACGTAGATGATATAATCTTTGGTGCTACTGACGAATCTATGTGCAAAGAATTTAGTAAACAGATGCAAACTGAGTTCGAGATGTCTATGATGGGCGAACTTAACTTCTTCCTTGGACTACAAATCAAGCAAGGTAAGAATGGCATCTTTATTAGCCAGTCCAAGTACGCCAAGGAAATGCTCAAAAAGTTCGATATGGAAGATTGTAAACCCATATCAACCCCAATGGGTACTGACACTGTCCTATGTACGGATGAGAAAGGTAAGTCAGTAGATAGTAAGCTATATCGAGGTATGATTGGCTCTTTACTCTATCTTACTGCTAGTAGACCTGATATTCAGTACTCAGTATGCTATTGCGCTAGATATCAAGTTGACCCCAGGGAATCTCACCTTGTAGCTGTAAAACGAATTTTTAGATATTTGCAGAGCTCAGTTAATGCAGGTTTATGGTATCCCAATTCAAATAACTTCACACTCATTGGATACACTGATGCTGACTATGGACGAGATAAGCTAGAGCGTAAGAGTACTTCAGGAGGATGTCACTTCCTAGGAAGCTATCTAGTATCTTGGTTCAGCAAGAAGCAGTCATCAGTTTCCCTGTCTACAACTGAAACTGAGTACATTGCTGCTGAAAGCTGTGTGGCTCAAGTCCTATGGATTAAGCAACAGCTTGAGGATTACGGAGTCAAAACAGAAACAATTGAAGTCAAATGCGACAACAAAAGCGCTATTGACCTATCCAAAAATCCAATCCAACACAGCAGGATGAAGCATGTCAGCATAAGACATCACTTCATTAGAGATCATATACTCAAGGGTGAGATCAAGCTGACCTACATACCTACAGATGACCAGCTTACGGATATCTTCACTAAGCCTTTGGCTCGTAAGCAATTCAGCATATTAAGGGAAGCTATCGGTATGTCTAATCCTCTCCAATAATACTATGTGCTTAATTGAATGTTCAGTGATTACCATGCTGAGTAACTTGTGCTAAATTAGTAACTTCTACATGTTGAGCTTAATATGTGCTATAGAAAATCACCCTATGCTGAGTAAAGACATACATGCTGAGTGATTACCTTAAGATGAGTTACTAAAGTAGTATGAAAACCCTCTACGTAAAACCGTGCACTCAGTACCACAAACATTTAGTATTCTAACAAACTGAGTAAAGCCTACTTGCAACATTAAATGCTAGCACGCGAATTAAATAGCCACCTAGGATGACGTAAGAAATAATGAGAAAACACATGCGCCGAATGTGTCATAAATGCCAGGATCTTTGTCGATTGATCATCTCGAGGTAAAACGGCTAGTTCAACGTATAGGATCAATTCGAACCTCTATAAATAGTGGAGGATTTCCCACTTAACTCTCTTTACACTCGAACTCTTTGGCATTCAAATCTTTCGCTCTCCAAAATTCCAAAAACCTCTCAAAGAATCTCTAATCATGTCGGATTCACAAAATCTCTCCGGAGGTGATTACGACAAAAATCACTCTGATGAAAACCCTAAGTCTCCTCCTCAGCAGGAATTTAGCGAGACACCCACCAAAGGACAAGGTCAGCATGACCAAACTCCAAGCAAAAGCCCTCAAGCTGACCTCGCAATCTCTTCGAAAAAGAAGAATAAAAAGAAGGACAAGCAGCCCAAGGAAAAGTTTTTCCTCAAAGTCTACAAAAGTGTTAAGAACCATGAGGTGCTTCGCTGTCGGTGGTTTTCTCTGAGCTTCGTAACGGCTGAGCAACCGTTCTGTGAATGGATCTCGAAAAATGAATGGGCTGGACTCTTCTCCCTTCCTGGTAAAGCCTACCCTAGGTTAGTAAGGGAATTCTATTCCAACCTCTGTGTTGACGAAGAAGATGCTGACCATCTTGTAACCCATGTCAAAGGCCAAAAGATAACGATTACCCCATCTTATTTAGCAACCCTGCTAAACCTGCCAGCCAAAGGGAAAGAATTCAGAACCACAAAGGAGAAACTTGACCACGTCGTGACGTTCTCTAAACCGGAGGATCACAAAGGGGAAATAGCTAGTACATGCATGGGTCAGGATCAAAAGATGGCTCACTACCTCGTGACTAACTTTATCTTCCCAAAAATCAACTCAGCATCATCAGCTTCAAACTTCGAGCAGTGCTTCATCTGACACATGCTGACCTATCAACCACTCAACATGCCGGTGTTTCTCGTCGGTGCACTTCAACGAAGTACTGGAAAACTCAGGTTGGGATCCCTCATTACCAGAATCCTAGAAGATCATCAAATAGACTTGATTAATGAGACTGAGTCTTGCGGAACTGAAATCACCGCGGCTCTGCTGTTCGGGTTAGTATACGACCAACCCCTTAAGTCCAAAAAGGGAAAAGGGTCATTGAGGAAAATGAGGAAGCTGATGATGAACAGGATGTGCAACCCAAGGAAGGGAAGAACGCCATGGCTGAACCTGCTGACCAAACTAAGTGAGAAAAGAAGAGGAAAGCCATTCAAATCTGTTCCAAAGATGTTGATGATGTTCCCAAGAAAATCAGGATTGTATCAAAGGGGAAGAAAGTTGATGCTGAGCAAACTCAGGACACACCTAAGTCAGCAGAGAAACGAAAAAGGCAAGTTGAGCCTGAAGAAGACAGTGAGGAAACTCCAGAGCAACCACTGCAGAAAAAGAAAAAGAAATCTTCGGAGTTAAGTCCTATTGATGCTGCCCCCTTTGGTTTCGTGATCTCCGATGATTCGCATTTCGCCAAGAGTCAAGAAATTGATCTTGAGAAAATCCCTGCTGACCAAGATGAAGACGAGTTGGGTAATCTTGGAGGTCAGTTTAATGCTGAGGAAACAGCAAATGTTGAGCAACATGAGGCAGTTAATACTGAGCTGGTTGAAGAACAAGCTGAGCCCACAGCAAAGGAACATGCTGACCTTGGGGTAAATTCACCTTCTGAATCTCTTGATTCTATTCGAGCTGACCCTCTCCTCCAAAGACTAAGAAATTGAGAAGGCTTAAGAAAAAGGCTCAGAAGTCTCCGATTATTGACCTTCTGGACGATTCTCCTCTGCGAGATCCCATCATTGATCTCTCGGATATGCAGTTCCAATTTTTCTCAAATCCCACTGAGCCTTCTCCAAAGGAACTTCAGAAAAAGCAAGCCTCTGTTACTCATCCTGAGGAACAGGCCAAGTCTCCGGAAAATCCAATCCCTGTCGAGCAAGAGCTCGAAGTCCAAGCTGCTCAAAGTGAAAAGCATGCTAAGGAAAATCCTGCTCAAACTGAGTTGACTCCTCCTGCACCAACTCAAACCAACATCGAGCAGAACAATATCTCTGCTGATCCACCTCCTTCCACTCCAATATCGCAGAATGTTGATAAGTCAGTTCCTGCAGCTGACCTAAATAAAAGCCCAGCTGTTGACCATACTGACCCCTCTGGTTCCACTCCAATTCTGGCAACTGAGTCAATTCCTGAAACAACATATGCCTATCTTCATGCTACTGAGTCCGGACGTCGCATTATTAACTCCGCTTAAACTATTCTTCAGGCTTTGAATACTTCTCATGCCGATGCTGCTGGGTCTGCTAATGTTGAGTCACCACAAATCTCGTCTATCACTCAGCTCCTCAATGAGTTCAAGGGTCTTAAAGATCTGGTAAGTGTAATGGCAACGGTCCAAACACAGCAACCCAAGCAAGAATCCATCGTCAAGCTGGCCGAACTACAGTTAATGATGGTGAATCACATGGATTCCCTTCAAGGCCAAATTAATGCTCTTTCTGCAGTCAACACAGGCTATGCTACCTCTGCTGAGTTGAATCAACATTTCACCAAGTTGAACTCTGAGCTGACCGGCACTCGCGAGCTAATCTCCTCAACTTCTCAATGTTCGGCCGAACAAATTAGTGAAGCTGTCCGTCTACTCAACTTGAGTAAAGAGGAAATGGAAACTGATCAACTCAAGACAAACGAATTGTTGCAATATCTCGGGCCACCTATAAACATGTGCGCCACACAAACGCTCAACGTCAGTTTTATGATTCGGGTCTGCTTAAAATGTACCATTAAGCCTATGCCCAGCTGACTGACATAATCACATGGATTGGGAAATCCCAGGAGTATATACTTAGTATGTTCAGTGCCTCTATCCGAATTCCCCGCGATACCTTAGACGATGGTATACCCGTTTTTGATGGTCTAAGAGAAAGCACGAAAAGGCTTAAGGCTTATTCAGTCAGATTAACTCGTGCTGCTCTTAATGACACTTTCGTTCCTCCTCCGCCCGATGGTGGAAAAACGGGGGAGAAAGAATAAGCTGATAGAACTCAGCACGCAGGAGAAGCGTCTGGTAGTCAGCAGCAAAAGGGAAAAGGCAAAATCAACTCTGCCCATGTCCAAGTCAACATGAAGAAATAATTTGCTAGCTTTCATTCTTGACTTGTATATGTTTTGTGTATGTTGTCTTGCTGACTATCTATAGAATCATGCATCTTTTATTCCAAATCGATTGATTTTATGTGATGCTTACTTACATATTATGCTTAATGCTGAACTGTCTTAATTGAACAAACAAACAACAAAAAAAAGGAATAAACTCAGTACACATTAGACTTGATACATCTGCTCTGAAAAAGTTTTCCCATAACTCTGTTATCAAACCAACCATGTATCAAAATTGAGTCAAAACATATTCCACACATTGACCTCTTCTGAAAAGCTAACCTAGGCTCATCTGAATTAGATCTTGGAAGGTCTAGAATTGAACTAAGTCAGTATAAGCATGCCTTAATTTTACTCAATTGAATCTTGGAAGGTTTAGAGTTAAGTTAAGTCAATAGATGCAACCCTCACAGGGGAGTAATTTCAGAACAATAAAAAGAATTTCAATCATAGGGAATCCCAATGCTGAGTTCCATCAATTAAATATTTTGCCAACATCAAAATGGGGGAGTTTGTTGAAACACCTTTCCACATGATTTTGATTTGACAAAATTATTTAAGTTAATCCATGATTAAGGGACAATTAAATTTAAGTGCTTTGATTTAATTGTACTAATATGTTTATTCAATGTTGAGTATTAATATAAATAAAAATAGAAATAAAAAGTAAGACAGGACGAAGTCAGCATGAGATCACAGCACAAGCTGAGTAGAGTGGAACTCAGCATGAGAGAAGATAAGTCATCTTCAGAACAGAAGCTTAAAGATCAAGAAGCTGAGTGGAACGGAACTCAGTATCAAAAGTAGAAAAGTCTTCTTGAGAAATATGTCTTGCAGAACGAAGCTGACCATGGAAGCTGAGTAAAAGAGAACTCAGTATCTGAATTGGGAACAATCAAAGACAACGGCTATCAAAGTCAAGCTGAGTGATCTTCAGGACAGCATGAATGATCCGTTTGCTAAAAGACAAGATCCGACAACTGTCTGCACCAATCCAGAACCTTGGAATGACGCAAAAGCCAATTTCGAGATGCATGGGTCAACTGTTCTATTAGCAAAAAGACAAACTGGCACAAGAAGACGAAATCTGTAAGAAGAAGACAAGTCTGATGCCTGTGGGATTCAGACGACGGGATTGGCCTGCAAAACTGAAGCTGACCAGAACTTGTCTCAAAAAGGAGCCGTTTGGATCAACGGACAAATCCAAAGTTCAAACCATTTCTGCTTCAGACCTCAACTATATAAGGAGATGATCATTCTTGGATCATACAACTGATCATAACAAGAACAAAAAAGAGCATACATACAAAGCACACAAAAGCCAAAAGAAATCTTACACCAAACTTCCATTCTTGTGTAAAAGCTAGATTGATTTTCTGTAATCATCTAAAGTGTTCTTCATTCGAAAAGAATAATTTGTATCAATTGTATAATTGAGAGTGTAGTGCTGAGTACTCGGTGTTGAGTGCTTAGTGGTAGAGAAATCTAGGTGTTTGGTTATAGCACTTAGTAGGAGTTGAGTAGACGAATAGAGGAATGTACTCTTGCATATTCAACTGCCTTGTAAACGGTTTGTGCTCTACCTTTAAAGAGCTCAGTATTGGATTTAAAAAGCCCGGAGGGACTCTGGGGACTGGACGTAGGCGGAGAGGCCGAACCAGGATAAGTCGTACTGAGTAATCTCTAACTCTCTCTGAATATATATATATATATATATATATATATATATATATATATATGTGTGTGTGTGTGTGTGTGTGTGTGTGTTGCTTGTCAAATTTACTCAGCATATAAATTGCTTAAACTGACACTGAGTAAATAGGAGTGCTGAGTTGGAAGCTGACCACAATAGTGTCAATTCCTAACTCATACGTAAAATAGTTCTAGTCAACATCTGACTAAAGCTGTCTTACACTATAATCGGCCGTGCTGACCAAAGCTGAGTCAACAAACTCAAGAAAGTATATTAAGTCAGCTTAATTAAATCGAAAAAGTTATATTAGTTCCTAACCCCCCCCCCCCTTGGAACTAATCACACGGGACCAACAAGATTCACTTTGTCAAACTATGGTTTAACAAAAAAAAAAGTCATTCTCATGACCCTTAACTTATTCTGGAAGTATAATCTAATATGGTTATCTTGGAAGGATACTCTATAAGGGTCGTGACTTATTCGACCTATAAGGGATCAACCAGACAAGTGAGTTAGATTTTTATGTAAGGAACATAGTAAGAGGGAAAGATTTTCATGTGTTCACATCTTCGAATTTCTAGTTTGCACTACCCATGTAATTATACAAATGTGTAATTATAATAATATAAAACTGTAGACATCAAAGGGATTGCAATGAATGTGATATGGAATCTAGGATAAAGTATACAACTAGATTTGATACATATTCATTGAGAGGCTATATACTCCCAACATATGTATAACACTAGAGATCTCAACAGTATGTTGATTGCACGAACTATTTACAAACATGAATGAGATGAGATAAGTAATATGTTCCGTCACGTGCAAGTGGGAGATATTAGAAATATATTCGGGTCAAATATATTATTCGTATGTAACTAATATGGGTCAGGTTAAGTTGTGTGATAATTAGATTAAAACCTTATTTGTAGCTATAAATACATCATTTTGGAAAAATCCTTTTTTCCCTTGAAAGAATTATAACATATATTATAATGAGTTATTTCACCTTGTGGTTTGGTTTAGTTTTTCAAGTTAAAACACTTTTGAGTTACAAACTCCCTTAATGATAAACCATAATTCTTTAAATTTGGATGAATACCATCTTTTTGTCAAGTTACTAACCCAATTGAGTTAATTTGTTCCACCATTCATCAAATTGCAAGCTTATTCTCTATAAATTGTTAAACTAAGAGGTCAAATTTTATATAAGATATATCCTATTTTCTAATATGAATTCTTTAGAGTATCCTCAACACTTTTAGTCCATTCTTTAAAATAATAAAAATTGACTATTAGTTATTTAAAATATTAAAATATATATCATTTTCAATTTTTTTTATAAAGAAAACATAAAAAGATACAAGAGCTAGTCTAGAATTAGTTTGAGAAAACTAACACCAGCCAGATCATCCTGCCACATAGACAAAATACAAGAAGGAATAACATCTAGGACATTAAATCCCACATCACTAGGGTGAGCCATTAAAGCAAGGCACTCTGCCACGCGATTCTGCTCACGGTAAATATGATGAAACTGAATACTATCAAAACTCCGACTCAGCTTACGAATCTCAATAATAAGATTCTGAGAAGATCCTAGTACAAGACGACTGAATACAATTAATGAGTTCACAATTATCCGACTCCACTTCAAGACACGGAATACCCTTCGAATTAGCCACATGCAATCCGTAAAAGACCCCAAACCTCATCTTGAAATGAGTTACCATATCCCATATTACACAAAAAAAAAACCAATCCAGCAACCATTTTGATCCCGAATAATTCCTCCAGCAGAAATTTTCCCACTATCGCTCCTAGAACCATCCGTATTCAACTTACACCACCCGGTTTCGGAAAATCCCAGCCAACAAGCTTCTCCCACTTTCATCTACAATTGACCGTAGAGTCCGCCACTTCCCATTCGGACAGAAAATTTGTAGTAGTCCTTCGAATATACAACACACGATCCTCCGAAAATTCTTGTTTATTTCCAAATAGCTTCATGTTCCGTCATGTCCAGCAAAGCCAGCAACCAACTAAAAACAAAATTTTCCAATTAGGAATATTAGATAAACCATCAAATAAAACCCAACTAAACCAACTATCTAGATCATACAGAAAAAACACATTCTGTTCATTCGCATGTCTGTTGCCAAACTCGGGCCAAACTAGGACAATCCCGAAGGACATGAACAAGACTCTCCGTCAAGCTGTTACACTGAGAGCAGGCCGCTGAAACCGTTAGGTGCCGGCGCACTCTTTCTGAGTTAGTGAGAAGCTGACCATGAACACAAAGCCAAGCAAAACTGCAAAGATGTTGTGGAATCCGTAAGCTCCAAATATGCTTTCATTTCCGATTAATGGAAACGTTCTTCAAGTTACAGATAAGTGAGAAAACAGATTTACAGCTAAACCTCCCATTATTCGTAAGTCCATAACAACGTTTATCCCCATCACTAAAATCCAGATTTACTTTGATGCTGCAGATTTAGAGTAACCATTCAATACTAAGAAAACGTACCATTTCCAATTTCCCTCCTCATAAACATAGTCCGAAACTTTGTCCCGCAATTGCCTATTGGACGGAGTCTGAACAGCAACATCCACCAAATCCGTGTCATCCACCCATTTATCACTCCAGAAGTTTATTATTAAAATTATTGTACATTGTTATATTATTAACAGTGAGGGGATTTTCTGAGTGCCTCATTGGGGCACTCCCCAAGTTTCATATGGCGAAGTATCTAGAGTTCCCAGTTGATTGTCAAGGAGGGGGTTCGATGGAAAATAGGCAACGGTCAATCTGTAAACGTATGGAAAGAGAAGTGGCTGAAAGATGAAAGCAATGGCTTCATTCAGACCCCCGTGGTAGAAGGGTTAGAGCACCTTCAGGTTAGTGACATTTTTATTCAAAATTCTACTGATTGGGATATTGAATTATTGGGTGAAATCTTTGAGCAAAGGGATGTAAGAGAAATACAGAAATTAACCGTTTGTAATCGAAATACTGCGAATCGGCAGATTTGGCTACACCACCCATCAGGACGCTATACAGTTAAAACAGCTTACCGTTTAGCATCGTCAATGGAAGATGGCGAAAGATGGCACGTTCCGGGCTCATGGAGAGACTTGTGGTATGCGGAAGTTCCTATGAAAGTTCGTCACTTCGGCTGGCAATTAGCGAGGAATTGTCTACCTACACGAGTAAGGTTTAAAAACCGGGGTTTGCCGATAAGCAATCAGTGCGTCATGTGCAATGGAGAATGGGAGGATGGTTGGCATAGTATTTGAGTCCGATGCCAAACAGGTAATTGACGCAATCAACTCCGACTCCGAAGATATCTCAGAATTTAGTGACCTGATCTCTCAAATAAGATTGTTTCTTTCAACAAACGACAATTACTCAGTCAAGTGGATACGGAGGCAAGCTAACGAGCTGGGTCATAAAATGGCTCAATCATCTCGTTTTATCATTTGTCCCTCATTCTTTTATTTTTTACCGAGTTTTATTTCTCATTCTTTGTTAAACGATTGCCTTGAGGCTCATTAATATATTCATTCTTTGGTCCAAAAAAACAGTGAGAAAAGAATTTTTTTTAATAATAAATTATTGATAGAAAATGAAGAAAAGAGGGAAGAAAAACCAGTCAGTAACTATGTTGATTAAAAAGAAAAACAGGGTGATTATAAAAAAAAAAAAAAAAAAAAAAGAAAATAAGAAAAACAGGACGCGCACACCGGCCACAGCTTCAAATCAACCAGTGAAAACTAAAGAAGCTAGACCATGCCATGAGCAGGAGAATCAATCAATGCTTTACAGATAACCGCCCAATGGTTTTATTCCATTTCTAAGACGCGTATACAATAATATAATAATAATAATAATAACGACGGTCCATGGGCATTCCGGTAACTTTCCATTACCAAAACTGTATTTACGTTTCTATTCATTTCACCAGCCAACTTGAAAGATCCACGCCAACTATTACCCTTTTCGTAATTATTAAATATCAGAGGGGCAGATCTCTTATTCGCGCCGTGTATTTAAACCCATCCCCTCTTTCTCTCTTCGTCGGTACCAAACCTCTTAACAAACTAACTCATTTTTACTCTTTCTCTCTCAAATTTCTCTTGCAGAAACGCCCAAGGTACATTCTCTGATCCCAACTTGTTACGATTCCTCTAATTTAGTTCTGTAATTGCATTCTAGTTTCTTTTTTTACGTGAATTTTGCTTTTATATAATCCTAATTGTCGTTGATCTGATTCTCATCATTCTAGATCCGTACTCGTCTTATATGCATGTGTAATTTGCTTCATTTCTTTCAGTTTAGGGAGTCTGAGTTAGGAAAATGGTGAAGATTTGCTGTATTGGAGCTGGATATGTCGGCGGCCCAACAATGGCTGTCATTGCCCTTAAGTGCCCGTCAATTGAAGTGGTTGTTGTTGATATCTCTGTCCCTAGGATCACTGCCTGGAACAGTGACCAGCTTCCAATCTATGAACCTGGCCTTGATGGTGTGGTGAAGGAGTGTCGGGGGAGGAATTTGTTCTTTAGCACTGATGTGGAGAAGCATGTAGCGGAAGCTGATATAGTGTTTGTTTCCGTCAATACTCCTACCAAGACTCGTGGATTGGGAGCTGGGAAAGCTGCAGATCTGACGTATTGGGAGAGTGCGGCTCGTATGATTGCTGATGTATCGAAATCTGATAAAATCGTTGTTGAGAAATCAACTGTTCCAGTTAAAACTGCTGAGGCAATCGAGAAAATTTTGACTCACAACAGCAAAGGGATCAAATTCCAGATCCTATCAAACCCTGAGTTCCTTGCAGAGGGAACTGCAATTGAAGATCTGTTTAAGCCAGACAGGGTTTTAATTGGAGGAAGGGAAACACCAGAAGGTCAGGCTGCCATCAAAGCATTGAAGGATGTTTATGCTCAGTGGGTACCGGAAGATCGCATCTTGACCACTAACCTTTGGTCTGCTGAGCTGTCAAAGCTTGCTGCCAATGCCTTCTTGGCCCAGAGGATATCCTCTGTTAATGCTATGTCGGCTCTCTGTGAGGCTACAGGGGCTGATGTAACCCAGGTGGCGTTTGCTGTTGGCAAGGACAGTAGAATTGGTCAAAAGTTCTTGAATGCTAGTGTTGGATTTGGAGGATCCTGCTTCCAGAAGGACATTCTCAATCTGGTTTACATCTGTGAATGCAATGGCCTTCCGGAAGTGGCTGAGTATTGGAAACAAGTTATTAAGATCAACGATTATCAGAAAAACCGATTTGTAAACCGACTTGTTGCCTCTATGTTCAATACAGTTTCTAACAAGAAGATTGCCATTTTGGGGTTTGCTTTCAAGAAGGATACTGGTGATACAAGGGAGACACCAGCCATTGATGTGTGCAAGGGGCTTTTGGGGGATAAAGCCCGGTTGAGCATCTATGATCCTCAGGTAACAGAAGATCAAATTCAGAGGGATCTTACAATGAACAAATTCGATTGGGACCATCCTCTCCATCTCCAGCCGATGAGCCCTACAACAGTGAAGCAAGTGAGTGTAGTTTGGGATGCGTATGAAGCAATAAAAGATGCTCATGGTCTTTGCATTTTGACAGAGTGGGATGAGTTCAAGACACTTGATTACAAGAGGATATATGAAAACATGCAGAAACCAGCCTTCGTTTTTGATGGGAGAAATGTTGTGAATGCGGATCAATTGAGGGAAATTGGATTCATTGTGTACTCAATTGGTAAGCCACTTGATCAATGGCTCAAAGACATGCCTGCTGTAGCTTAAGGTAAAAAAGACTAATTGGTTTGGTTTTGCTCTTGTGGTGGGATCAACTGATTAAAAATTAGAGAATAGCAATTTCATTCTTTTGCTATATTTTTGTTTTTATATTATCTTTGGAAGTATTGTTATTGTTTATCATTTTCCTACATGGGACAGGGTGAAAGCCTCGGGCTTTATGTTTTACTTTTGCCTTAGAATACTTGATTCCATTTTATTATGTACTCTAATAATATTAGAATGGTGAATTCCTCAAATGCTATTTTTTGTGTTCAGATTCTGATATTTATTCATTGTCTACTTTGAATTTGATCCGAATTCGGTTTGATTCACGAGTCTCGATCTTTGTCTTTCAGATTATGATATCACTTCATTCATTGTCTACTTTACTGTTTATTTTCCGGAAGAATTTTTTGTTTGCTGTATAATCTATACTATATATATAATTACGGAAGCAGAGAGAAATGAGAAGAAGTGTTTTAGAAGTCTTTTTATGAGTTGTCAACGTAGTAAAAAATGAGATTAAAAATATTTAATTAATTAAAAATAACAAATTTATATTTATAATATATTAAATAATTACTAGCCTATTAATTAAAATAATAAAAGAAAGCAAGAGTTACGGGAAGATAAAAAAACACAAAGCAAAGGAAATCCAAAAGTCACAAATAAACTTCTATATAAAGCATGATATATAGTATTCCACTATTATATTCATTGGTCACGATAGATAGTATTATATTTCTGAAGGTAAATATTCGATTTTTTTCATATGTTGTAGTTATTTTGTTTTTAATTATGTTGTTGTTTTATTTTTATTAAACAATAGTTGTTATAGTTTCATCTTTCCGATTCATTTCTGTTGTTACCCAGGTTCTATACCTCTCGTTATCTTATCCATGTTTAATTTTTTATTTGTCTTTTTTTTTTCCAAACTGATAGCTTCAATTGAAGAAATCCGACAGAAATAGAAGATGCATGAACAACTAAAACTGGAAAACATAAAAGTGTCAAAAATTACAAGAAATTCTTATGTTTCTCAAGGTAATTATTCGATTTTTTTCATATGTTGTAGTTATTTTTGTTCTCAATTGTGTTGTTGTTTTCTTTTTATTAAACAATAGTTGTTATAGTTTCATTTTTCAGAGATGATTTTCCATTTCTGTCATTACCCAGGTTCCATACCTCTCGCTACCTTATCCATGTTTTCTTTTTTATTTGTCTTTCTTTTTCAAAATGACTAAAATAAAGATTTTGTAAATTTGTATTCTTTTTTAGTATATGTTGCTAGGTGTTATCGTTTCGATTGCTAACTCTTAACTAAAATTTAAATTTTCGGCTTTATATGAACTCAATTTTTGGCTTTCTCAATTGTGTTGTTGTTTTATTTTTATTAAACAATTGTTGTTATAGTTTCATCTTTCAGAGATGAAATTCCATTTCTGTCGTTATCCAGATTCCATACCTCTCGCTACCTTATCCATGTTTTCTTGTTTATTTATTTATTTTTCAAAATGACTAAAATAAAGATTTTGTATATTTGCATTCTTTTTTAGTATATGTTCCTAAGTGTTATCGTTTTGATTGTTAACTCTAACTAAAATTTAGATTTTCGGCTTTTTATGAACTCAATTTTTAGTTTTAATTGAAGTTAGATTAATTTTTCTAATTCGGAACATGTTGAAATCCACTCATTTTTTTAGTTTGAGTTTAGCTAATTGATATGGATTGTATTTTATATTTTTATGCATTTTGGTACAAATAGATATAAAGTTTCACACGATAGTTGTTCATTGAAGTTTGAGACATATTAAATAAAATATTAAAGAGATATTGAAATATTATACTTACAATGAAGTTTATTTCAATATAAATTATGTTATATTATTATTATTATCAAGAAGTTATTTTTTCCCAATTTTCTAGACAAGGAGATTGTAAGCGTCTAATACGCTTGATAAGATGTTTATTCTTGAAGAATGTGGATTATGCTATATACGAATTCAAAATCAAGGTAAATAAAAATAAATTTTGATGCTCAAAATCCTAAAAATGTACATTAATTATGGATATTGAGATAATTGCTTTTGCAACATTGGCTTATATAATTTTTAACTATTATATTATGGTTCGTACAAAATTGTTAGTATTTCAAGAGTTTTTAACAGATGAAAATGAAATATGATCATAGGACAAATTATTGAAAAATATTAATTAAGAAAATATTATTATTTGAATCTCTTCAAATTCTTAAATGTTGAGCATAATGATTCTAATTAATATAATTAATTTCACATATTAATTATAAAACGTTTTTTTTTATACTGAGTGGTTACAATTGCGATTTAATTCTATTTAACTAAAATTAATTTATGGACTTAATACTTCATTAAGAAAAAATAAAATGTTTAATTAATGGGCAAAAAATATTTTCACTCTCCTCTTTATACGCTTATGTCTCGACATTCTCTCTTATTTTCAAAAAAAAAAAAACCCGAGAGAAAGATGGTTCTCTCCTAATTATCTTTTTCGTCCCTTCATTTTTTTTTCAATTCTTTTGTTTGTTTTTCTTACTTACAAAATTCAAGAATATATAATTGTTAGAAAATATTAATGAAGTCAAATAAGTGATATCTGCGAGTATGACTAATATTCTATATAGTGAAAGAATGAAGAACAAATTGATCGAATGTCTTGATGAGATATTACGAGATGAAAATAGAAAAAATCATCATCTTAAACTGATTCAATTAGATATATTGGGTTATTGTAGAAGAATGAATAATTGAATTCGAATACTTGGTGATCATTTCCATCAACCAAAATAATTATCATCAAGATGAATTTGTGACTAATTCTTACGAAATTTATTTTTTTATATGTAACATATTGAATTGATAAAGTTTCTTCATATGCAATATTAGAAAAGTATTGATTGTAATAGTTTATAGAATAATATATTGATGTTGCTTCCATTTTAACATAGATTGTAATTCTTTTGTATCGTAGATATAATATTTAATTTTAATTATAGTTTAATTCAATTTTTGTTTAACCTATATTGTAATTCTTTTGTATCGTAAATATAATATTTAATTTTAATTATAGTTTAATTCAATTTTTGGTTTTTTTATTATATTCTAATATATTTCTTAATTAATCTGCTATTTTATTATTATTGTTTCACAGAATATTTGGAATATGAAAATGTATTAAAATTCCTAAAAAGTACAAATCATTGAATTTTGTAAAAATAAATAAATCATTCATCTTTAGTTGAAATTCTATAAAAAAAAGTAGTCAATTATTTTTAAAATTAATTTAATTTGAATTATCGTTAAAAAATATATATTAATTTCACATATACATAATATAAATTTTTTTCATAGCATGATATAAAATTATTTAAAAGTAAATATATCAATTTATTTATTTGTCTAAATTATATAAAAGTTTCATACCTCGTGCATCGCACGGGTTTTCGACTAGTATTGGTAGTTTATGGAACTCATTTATAATAAAATAAACTTTATGTTTGGTATAAACCATGATATTAATGTAATATATCAGGTTGGGTTGGTACAATGTGAAAGTAATATTTTTGGATTAGGAGGTTAATATTAATGGGAGAGGCTATGCTTATTTCGTATGTTTTTACCACTAGATAAATTTTACACTCCATCATCCAATGGTGAAAAAACAAAGTAAGACTTACTTTATGAAAATCAAAGTATAGAAGACACCATTATTAATAGTGACCATCCAACTAATTTGAATTTAAATTTATTTTAACAACTTTATAATCTTTGTCGTTTTTATTTTCGGTACCCATATAATTAAAAAATTGTTTTCCGATCGACATGCCAAGCAATATCGGAGGGCCAAGAGAGCGTTTTTATTTTCAGTTCTTGTAACTCTCGTCCAATTGTTTCGTTAGAAATCAAGTCATCAAACGCATTTATTTATTTACCATTTTATCCTTTTGAGAACAAGCTTCTCTGGCACGCCTGCATCTATATATAATATAAAACAATAACGATGGAGCTGAGATGTCACTTCCTCCTTTTTTACTGATAAAAAATATAATATATTAATTTTAATTATATTATTATATTTATCTATAAAAGTATTATTTTATCCGTACTATATCTAACAGTTCTACAAAATTTAAATTAATCCCTAAAATCTCTCTAATTCTCTGCATAGCTATCTATCTATCTATATATAATATAAAACAGTAACGATGGAGCTGATGTCTCACTTCCTCATTTTTTACTGATAAAAAATATAATATAATATATAATATATTATTTTTTATTATATTTATCTATAAAAATATTAATTTATCTGTACTATATCTAAGAGTTCTTAAAAATTTAAATTAATCCCTAAAATCTTTCTAATTCTCAGCATATCTATATATAATATAAAACAGTAACGATAGAGCTGAGGTGTCACTTCCTCATTTTTTACTGATAAAAAATATAATATAATATATAATATATTAATTTTAATTATATTATTATATTTATCTATAAAAAGATTATTTAAAGTAAATGTGAAAATAAAATAATAATATTTAATTAATGGTGCCTTCTATGCTTACTTTGTTTTTGACAAAGTAAGTTTTACTTTGTTTTTTCTACCATTGGATGAGCTTACCTTGTCAAAGTTCATCACTATCCAATGGTAGAAAAAACAAAGTAAGACTTACTTTGTAAAAAACAAAGTAAGTATAGCCTAACCCTTAATTTATATAGCACCTTTATATCATTAATTGTAATTATTAGATTATATTTTTGTTAATATTTATATGTTAAGATGAATCCGTGCATCGCACGGGCCAAAAACTAGTTATTTTTATAATTTTTAACTCCATTTGCGTATCAAGGTTGAAAATTGGGATATTTCGAAAATATCGCCAACAATAAGTGTTTAATATATTAATCTAACTTTTTTTTTGTTATCAAACATAGACATAGTGATTTGAAGAAGAGCTAAGAAGCTGTTGGAGTTGAATTTTTCCACAAGCTCCTCGAAATTTAACTTCTTTTTTTGAAAGAATAAAGATATGTATTAACTTAAATCAGAAAGTAAAACATCGATGAGGAAAGGCGGTGGACATGCCCATTTGCCCCAGTCAGACCTAGAACTAACAACTTTTGCTAAAGAATGAGCTTCCTGATTCGTTGATCGCTTTATAAATAAGACCGAAACAGAGTTCAGATCTGGAAGAATAGAACAATAATCTTGAATAACATCTCATAAGTAAGAAAGATTGAAATCTTTGGATTGAATTGTTTTTACCACGTTGAGGCAATCATATCAAACTTTTGTTCCAAACAACTTGGTTGCGATACTTCCAAATGTTCCAAAGTACGGCTGCTACAGATTCTGCAACTGACAAAAACGAAGTTAACAATCTAGCAAACTAACAAAAGACATCCAAGATGTGCTCCATACGATTATCAGGAAAAAAACAGACCCCATACCTGTTGCGCGAAGATACAGGAGATGAAGATGTGAGTTTCATCTTCCTTGACTGTATTAAAGATAGGATATAAGTTCGGTAAAGAGCTATGCCGTTTTTCCAGATTGGTAGACAGCGCGAAAATAGTCTCCATAAGTAGTTTTTTATTTTCGGTGCTACGTGTAATTTCTAAATCAGATTCCAGTTAACAGCATTCGAAGTTGTTGAAACCTCAGCGTCTTTTGCCACATCCATCCAGTATTCGCTCCCCACTAGATAGGACTTCGACAGAGTATGTTGCCAGAACCAAGTATCCACACGACCATGATTTCGTTCTAGGATTAACAGAACTAATCTTTGATCGCGTTCATTGAGTAACGAGGTAATATGATCGACGTCCCAATTTCCATTCTGTTTTTTTAAATGAACGACTAGCTCAGTGTGGCAGTTCAGAGGCTTTGGAGAAGAAATTAACGGATTTGACTTATCCGAGAGCCAGGGATCCTCCCAAATTCGGATTGAATCTCCAATTCCCACCTTCCGTCTCAAACCATCATGGAGTAAGGAACTACCTGCATTTATGCTTCTCAAAATGTATGAGGGATTATGACCCAAACCTACATAAAGAAAATTACCGTTACGAAAATAACGAGCCTTGAGAATTCTGGCTACTAGCCACTCAGGATCCTGAAGAATTCGCCAACTTTGCTTGGCTAAGAGAGCCAGATTGAATAGATGAATATTCCGGAATCCCATTCCACCTTCAGATTTAGGAACACATAAGTTCTCCCAATGCTTCCAATGAATCCCTAATGGATTAGCCCCTGAAGACTTCCACCAGAACCGGTTTAGCATTTTATTTACTTCATCACAGAAATCAATAGGCATAAGAAAGATACTCATCAAGTATGTAGGAATAGATTGTTGAAACACCTTTCCACATGATTTTGATTTGACAAAATTATTTAAGTAAATGATAAAAAATATTCTAACACATTAAATTTAAATGCTTTGATTTATTCACAGTAATGTGTTTGTTCAATGTTGAGTTTATTGATTTATAAGACATTAAGATAAAAAGTCTAGAGGCCCATAAGTGGAAGTCAAGCCCAAGTCAACAGATCAAGACCTCACGGCCCAAGAAGATAAAACGCAGTCGTATCAAGTAAAACGACGACTCAGCATGAAGAAGGATCGAGAAGCCTTCTAACAAAAGCTTCAAGAGGAAGCTATTGAGTTGAGCGACAATGCAGTCAGGTCAGTGGCAAAACAGAACCAACTTATAGATAAAGTATTTCTACTTTGGGTAAAGTTCAGAAGGCGCAGGAAGCTGTCTGGAAGACTTTGCCGTAAATATCGAAACATTCTGTTTATCTGACGAAAAGCTGCTGAGCACTGCCGTAGACAGAAGATGCAAGAATCTCATTGGCCAACGACACTGAGCACGTCTTGAGTGACAATGACAGGAAGCCATTTGCCTCCAACGGTTATTTCGATATTCGAAATTGCCGGTGCTTGAAGTGTCACTATATAAAGGCCTCTCAATTGCTTCATTCGATGCAGATCTTTAATTAGTCGAAACGCTGACCAAATTCATACTTGAAGTTCTGTGAGAAAAGCAAAGCAAAATCTTACACCAATTTCCAATCATTGTGTAAAAGTCTAGAGTGATTTCAATCATATAAAGTGTCTTAGCAATTGTTGTTTAGGACAAACACTTTATCATTTCTAGAAGAATAGAAAGGAGAGGCTGAGTACTCGGTTATAGTACTCAGCGGTAGTTATAGGAGTGAGTAGAGGTATAGAGGAAGGTACTCTTGTATACTCAGCTTCTATTGTAAAAGGTTTCGTGTTCTACCTTTAAAGAGCTCAGTAGAGAATTCAAAAAGCTCGGAACGCGTTCCGGGGACTGGATGTAGGCGGAGAGGCCGAACCAGTATATGTCTGCTGAGTAACATATTTCTAACCCTTAAACTCCTTTATATATTGCTTGCTATAAAACTGACTAAGTAACGAACTCACGCTGAGTTGAGTGCACTAAGAAGCTGAGTTCAGGAATAGACTCTAAGTGCTATCTCCTGACTCAAGGAAAGAAACAGACTTAGTCACAAGTTGACTAAGCTTGTGTCTTAAAACTACTTAGCGCCGCTGTGTAAACCTTTTCTTAAGAAAAAAAGTCAGCCTTAACGGAAAATTTTTAAATAGTTCCTATCCCCCCCCCTTGAAACTAACCTTGTCACGTTATAAGGGACCAACAAGTGGTATCAGAGCTTAAAAGCTCACTGAGCAAGATATAACTATCTTGAGCTGATCCCCACAATGGCTGAGAACAGCACTCGTTTCCTCCCAGGAAATCGGACAACTCAGATTTTACCTGAGGGAATGTCCATTACTCGGCCTCCTCTATTCTTCGGGTCTAACTATACCTTTTGGAAGAACAGAATGAAAAATTTCATTCAGGCAACAAATATGAGTGCATGGCTTTCTATAGTCCAAGGCCCATTTGTTCCTGTTGAAACTATTGACGGCCAAACAGTTGTTAAAGCTGAGACTAAGTGGACAGAAGATGATCTGAAGAAGCTACAAAATCATGCTTCAGCTATAAACATGCTTCACTGTGCGTTAGATGCTGCAGAGTACAACAAAATTTCAGGTTGTGAGTCAGCGCAGGAGATCTGGAAGAAACTGGAGGTCACCTACGAAGGAACCAACAAAGTTAAGGAGTCCAATGTGAACCAGCACATGAGGTTGTACGAGCTGTTTGAAATGAATGATGATGAAGGAATCTCTGAGATGAACTCAAGGTTCACAAACATTATCAACGAGCTCAAAAGACTTGGCAAGATCTTTACTGAGGAAGAGCAAGTCAATAAGATATTGAGGAGTCTTCCTAAAAGCTGGCAAGCCAAGAAAACTGATGTTGAGGAAGCTCAAGACTTAACCACCTACAAGTATGATGAACTCATTGGCTCGCTGCTGACCCATGAGATCTCAATGAAGAACTTTGAGGTGAAGGAGAAGTCTGAGGACAAGAAGCAAAAGTCTCTTGTCATGAAAGCTGACTCCATTGACGGGAGCTCAACAGACGATGAAGAGATGGCCATGTTCACTAGAAAAATGAAAAGGCTGTTCAGAAAGAATGACAATTATTCAAAGAAGCCTTACAATAAGTTTGATAAGTACAAAGCTGAGTCCAGCGACAACAAGTACAAGAAGGACAGCTCAAAGCCCATCACATGCTTTGAATGTCATCAAACTGGCCATATCAAATCAAGCTGTCCTACCTTAAGGAAGGAAAAGAAAAACATCAAGAAGGCAATGGTGGCAACCTGGAGTGATAGTGATGAGTCATCATCATCAGGAGACGATGCCACTGAGTCAGCAAAGATCTGCTTCATGGCAGATGAGCTTGCTGAGCCTTGTGTTTCTGAGCATGCTGACCCCTCCGTTGCATCTGACGATGAGGCACACTCAACTGAGGTAATATCACTACCCTTGCTTAGAAATGAAATGATTAATGCCCTGAGTGACCTCTACACACTTGTCAAAAAGTGTAACAAGAAGGTTAGAGCACTCAGCAGGCGATGTGACAAGATTGAAGAGGTCAAACTGAGTGATCTTCAATATCTTCTCCAAGACAACTCAACTTTGCATAGCAACGTAGAAATTATGCAAAAGTTTGTCTATGAGGTCCAATCAGATTATAAGAAACTGAAAAAGGACGTCACATCTATTCAGAACCAACTCAAGGTTCGGAATAAAAGAAATATTCCTCTGAACACTCAGTACTGAAGTACTAGTCAGCAGAGATAGAATCCTCAGCGAAATGTCCAGTGTGACTTCTGTGGGAAGAAAGGACACACCATAAAGGTGTGCTGGCATGCTCAGCACTAGGGTGCTGACCAGTCAGTGAGATATCCTAAATGGAAGGTCAGCTGTGACTTCTGTGGGAAAAATGGACACAATGTCCAAGTGTGTCGTCATAAGATTAAATATGATGCTTTACCTGCTGAGCCTAACAAACAAGGACCCAAAAAGACTTGGGTACCTAAAGATAACTAGCTATATTGCAGGTAAGCCTGAGGTGTGCTGAGAAGTCAAAGATGTGGTACATTGACATCGCATGCTCGAGGCATATGACTGGTGATGAAACTCAGTTCATCACATTTGTGCGTAAATGAGGTGGAAGTGTAAGTTTCGGAGACAACAAAAAGGGTAAGATAGTAGGGTCAGGAACCGTTGGTGGTAATCCTACTATTGAGTCAGTCTCCCTAGTCAGCGGACTCAAATATAACTTACTCAGCGTAGCTCAGTTATGTGATAATGGGAGAAAAGTTATATTTGATGACACTGGATGTAAAATATTCGAGGGAAAAACAAATGAGTTGCTTTTAACTGCCCCTCGTATTGATAATGTCTTTATACTGAATTTAGAAAAGAGATTTTCAAAAACTGTATGCTTAGTGTCAAAGGAAGAAAATTCCTGGCTATGGCACAGGAGACTTGGTCATGTAAGCATGGACCTCCTGGCCAAATTAGCAAGAAAGCAATTAGTTGAGGGACTGCCAAAACTTAAGTTTGAAAAAGATCAATTATGCCACGCTTGTGAAGCTGGAAAACAAACCAAACAATCTTTTCATAGTAAAAACATTGTCTCAACTAAGCGTCCATTAGAGTTGCTACACTTGGATCTCTTCGGTCCAGTCCAGCCGCTGAGCTTGGGTGGTAGAAGATTTTCCTTGGTCATTGTAGATGAATTTTCTCGGTACACTTGGATCATCTTGCTGAGTAGCAAGGATGAAACCTTTGAGACGTTTTCAACTTTAGTAAGAAAACTTGAAAATGAGAAAGACTTTAAGTTTGCTGACATCCGAAGTGATAATGGTGGAGAATTCAAAAACCAACAGTTTGTTGAATTCTGTGAAGCCAACGACATTGACCATAATTTCTCTGCTCCTAGAACGCCTCAACAGAATGGGGTTGTTGAAAGGAAAAACAGAAACTTGGTTGACATAGCCAGGACAATGCTGAGTGAGCATAGGCTTCCAAAGTACTTTTGGGGAGAAGCTGTCAACACAGCGTGCTACATACTTAATAGGGCTCTAGTTAGACCCATATTAAAGAAGACCCCCTAGGAACTTTGGAAAGGACGAAAGCCCAACATTGGATACTTTCGTGCCTTCGGCTGTAAATGTTTTATTATTCTAAATACTAAAGACAACCTAGCTAAGTTTGATTCAAAAGCTGATGAAGCTATCTTTTTAGGCTACTCAACAAACAGCAAATCATACAGAGTTTTCAATAAACGAACTCAGGTCTTAGAAGAGTCAGTACACGTTGAGTTCGATGAAACTAACCCTGCAGGAAAAGATAAGCAGATGACTGAGGATGATCCATACTCAGCACCCACTGACCAAGAAACAGACGTTGAGTCACTACCTCAAGGGCTGACCAAAGGTAAAAGTGAAACCCAAATTGTTTTCAGTGACCAATCTACACCTGCAAAGATTGTTGAAACACAACCAGCTCAAGACATCACTCTTCCAAAAGAGATCAGAATACTAAGAGGACACTCAGAAAGTGCCATTCTTGATGCTGCTGAAAACACCCTGATGATAAGAAATCAACTCAGGAGATACCTCAGCAACGTAGCATTCATCTCAGTTCAGGAACTAAAGAACTTTACTGAAGCTGAGTACGATGAGTTCTGGATGAATGCAATGCAAGAAGAACTTGATCAGTTCAGAAGAAATGAAGTATGGGACTTAGTGCCAAAACCAAGAAGCCAGAAGACCATAGGAACAAGATGGGTCTTCCGCAACAAGCTGGATGAACAAGGGAACGTGGTCAGGAACATAGCAAGACTTGTAGCTCAGGGCTACAGTCAGCAAGAAGGTATTGACTACGGTGAGACCTTCGCCCCAGTGACAAGGCTAGAGGCTATAAGAATTTTATGTGCGTATGCAAGTTATATGAACTTTAAATTATTTCAAATGGATGTTAAGAGTGCATTCCTTAATGGAGTTATAAACGAGGAAGTCTATGTTAATCAGCCTCCAGGGTTTGAGGATCCCAAGTTCCCAAACCACGTTTATAAACTCAAAAAGGCTCTGTATGGTCTCAAGCAAGCACCACGTGCTTGGTATGATAGGCTGACCAGTTTCCTACTGACTAGAAATTATGTCAGAGGTAAATCTGATACAACCTTATTCATTAAGAGGAAGGGTAAAGATACCCTACTGGCTCAGATATATGTTGATGACATTATTTTTGGTGCCACTAACGAGTCAATGTGCAAGGAATTTAGTAAGCAGATGCAGACTGAGTTTGAAATGTCAATGATGGGAGAACTCAAATTCTTCATTGGACTTCAAATCAAACAAGAGAAAAATGGCATCTTCATCGGTCAAACTAAGTATGCTAAGGAGATATTGAAGAAGTATGAACTTGAGAATTGCAAGTCAATATCTACCCCTATGGGCACTGACACTGTCCTCTGCACTGACGAAAATGGTAAGTCAGTAGACAGCAGATTGTACCAAGGTATGATTGGCTCTCTACTCTACTTAACTTCTAGTAGGCCGGACATTCAGTTCTCAGTATGTTATTGTGCTAGATATCAATCTAACCCTAAGGAATCTCATTACATAGCTGTAAAAAGAATCCTTAGATACTTGTAAGGCTCAGTGAATGCAGGTTTATGGTATCCCAATACTCATGATTTCACACTTATTGGATACACTGACGCTGACTACGGACGAGACAAACTTGAATGAAAGAGCACCTCAGGAGGATGTCACTTCCTTGGAAGCTGTCTTGTGTCCTGGTTCAGTAAGAAGCAGGCGTCAGTAGCCCTGTCAACCACTGAAGCTGAGTACATTGCTGTTGGAAGCTGTGTTGCTTAAGTCCTATGGATTAAGCAACAGCTAGAAGATTATGGCGTTCAGACTAAAACAATTGAAGTCAAATGTGACAACAAGAGTGCCATTGACCTATCAAATAACCCAATCCAACACAGCAGGATGAAGCATGTCAGCATAAGACATCACTTCATCAGAGATCATGTACTCAAGGGAGGGATCGAGCTGACCTATGTCCCAACGGATGAGCAGCTTGCTGATATCTTCACAAAGCCACTGGCTCGTGAGCAATTCAACATACTTAGAGAAGCCATTGGTATGTTTAATCCTCTTCAATAAATTCCAAGTATAATATGTGATATATGCATGCTGAGTTGACTACCATGCTGAGTGATTTATGCTAAATCAATGTCTATTACATACTGAGTAGATATACACGCTGAGTGATTATCTCAAGCTGAGTTACTAAGCACACAAATAATTCTTTTGCGTTGAACTAATTACTCAGAACCTTAAACGTTTGGAATCCTTAACACTGAGTAAAGATCCGTTGCAAAATTTAATGCAAAACACGCGAGTTAAATAGCCACCTAGGATGACGTAAGCGCAATAATTAGAAAATACATGCGCTGAATGTGTCATAAATGCCAGAATCCTTGTCGATTGAGTATCTTAAGGTCAAACGGCCACCTCAACGCTTCAGATCAACTCGACATTTCTATAAATAGTGGACGAATTCCCATTCTTACCTCTTTACGCTTAGAAATTTCTGGTATTCAAATACTCTCTTCTCTAAAAATTCCCAAACTTCTCAAACTTCTCTAAGAATCATGACAAAAGATTCTCTGAATGTCTCCGGTGCCGTTTACGTCGATAATCGCTCCGATGAAAACCCTCCATCTCCTGCTCAGCAGGAACATAGAGAGACTCCCACCAAGTCTCAAGAACCTGGTCAGCGTGACCATTCTAAGGTCACTACCCCAAGGAAGAAAACCCCGGCTGACCAAGCTGCCTCTTCAAGAGGGAAACAACAGAAGGACAAGGGTAAGAAACCCATAGAGAGAACCTACTCACTGGTATACGAGAGTGTTAGTGGGTATAAGGTTGATCACTCTCACTGGTTTTCGAAGGGATTTGTAGAGGCTGAGCAACCCTTCTGTGAGTGGATCTCAAAGAACGGCTGGACCGAGCTGTTCTCAGTCCGAGAAGCCACCTATCCTGAGTTAGTGAAGGAATTCTACGCTAACCTAAGAGCCGCTGATGATAACCGGGACTACATGGTCACCAAGGTTCAAGGGAAGGATATCTTCATCAACCCTGCTTACCTTGCCTCACTGCTCAAGCTGAAAAACGAAGGAGTTCAACTCAGAAAATCAGGTAACCAAGATAAAATTGAGTATCCCATTGAGTTCTGCAAACCCGCTGATCACGTAGGAGATATATCCAGCACTTCTATGGGTCAGAATCAGAAGATGGCCCACTACATACTGACCAACTTCCTTTTCCCCAAGATCAACTACACCAGCTCAGCAACGAACTTTGAACAATGCTTCATTTATCACATGCTGAACTACCAGCCGATCAATATGCCAGTCTTTATTATCGGTGGTTTTCAACGGAGCACTGGAACCCTTAGGTTAGGCTCCATTATTACCAGAATCCTCAAAGATCATAAGGTGAGTTTGGTTGAGGAAATCCACACCTGGGGAACAGAAATTACTGCAGCTGCACTGTTCGGCTTGGTCTACGACCAACCGATTATCCCCAAGAAAGGAAAAGGGGCCGCTGTTCAGGAAACCAAAGGGATGCAGACCCGAAAAGGAAAGAAGGAAACAAGAGCTCAAGCTGACAAGAAAGACAGAAAGAGGAAAGCTGTTCAAAGCCCCTCTAGAGACGCTGTTTCTCCACCGAAAAAGCTTAAGTTTGTGTCCAGAGGAACTAAGCCTCAAATTCAACAAGGTCAGGTTGGACCTAAGTCAACAAAAAACCTCAAAAGGCAAGCTGAGTCTGAGGTAGAAAAGAAAGAGGACACTAATGAGCAACCACTGAGAAAGAAGAAGAAAATCTCTTCTGAGTTAAGTCCCATCAATGCACCTCCCACTGACTTCGTCATTCCTCCTGACTCACACTTTGCACGAAGTCTTGGCGTTGACATTGAGCAACCACAGGGTGAACAGGATGAAGAAGAACTGGGTGGTCAGTTTGATAATGAGGAAACATTTGATGATAAGCAACATGAGCCATCAGATGTTGAACAACATGAAACAACCTACACTGAGCAGGTTGAAGAAGAAGAAGCTGAGCCAACAGCAAAGGAACACACTGATCAAGGGGCAACTTCACCCACTGACTCTATTGAGTCCATTCCTGCTGACCTCTCTCCTCAAAAGACTAAGAAATTAAGGAGACTTAAGAAGAAGGCACACAGATCCCCTGTCATTGACCTTATGAGTGACTCACCTCTGCGGGATCAGATCACTGACCTATCCGATATGCAATTTAAGTTCTTCTCAAATCCCATTGAGTCTCCACCAGAGCAACAGGAAAAGCAAGCCTCTGTTTCTAATCCTAAGGAACATGCCGACTCAACTGCTCTTCTGAACTAAGATGATCCCGAGCAAGTGCTCGAAGTTCCTGCTCCTCAACATGTTGAGCTAGCTAAGGAAATACCTGCTCAGGTCAATGCTGAAACACCTCAACCTCCTGAAACCAGTCAGCTTCAGCTTGACTCTGAGCAAGTCGATATTTCTGCCGATCATCCTCTTCCACAAACACAAGTGCAGAATATCATCCAGTCAGCTCCTGCTGGAAATATCCACTCACGACCAGCCGCTGGTCATGCTGGCACTTCTAATATTGAGCAGAACCAAACACCTCCACAATCCGGTTCTACTCACATTCCGGCAACTGAGCGAAATAATGATGGATCCTACTCTTATTTGAATGCCTCTGAGTCTGGTCGAAGAATCATTGACTCAGCTCAAGCTCTACTCCAGGACCTCCATCAAACAAATACTGATGCCGCTGGGTCAGTTCCTATTGAGCCAACTCAGCTTTCGTCTGTCACTCAGCTTCTCACAGAAATCAAAGGTCTTAAGGATCTTCTGAGTGTCATGACTTCACTTCAGTCTCAACAGCCCAGACAGGAATCAATAACAAAGTTGGCCGAACTCCAGCTGACCATGGTCAATCACATGAACTCTCTACAGGGTCAACTTCATCAACTGTCAGTTGCGAACACAATGTATGCAACTTCTGCTGAAGTTCATCAACTCTTCAACCAGCTTCACACTGAGCAAGCCAGAATAAATGAGCAACTCTCTTCCTCCTCCTAATGCTCCATTGAGCAAATTAGTGAGGTTGTCTGTCTACTCAACTTGAGTAAGGAAGAGATGGAAACTGACCAACTAAAGATGAATGAAATTCTGAAGTACTCTCGAGTCACTTTCAACCACGTGCGCCACTCAAATGCTCAACGTTAGTATTTTGACTCGGCCTTGCTAAAGATGTTTCATCAAGCCTTTGCCATGCTGACTGATAGTATAACCTGGGTTGGAAAGTCTCAAGCATACATCCTGAGTATGCTCAGTGCCTCGGATATCAGGATTCCACGTTTTGTCTTGGATGAGGGTGTTCCTGTTTTTGATGGCATCAATGAAAGCACGCGCAGGCTTAAGGCATTCTCTAACCGCTTAACTCGTGCTGCCATTGATGACACCTTCATTCCTCCTCCTGCCGATGGTGGCAAAATGGGGGAGAAAGAACAAGCTCAAAGAACTCAACAATCAGGAGAAGCATCAGGAAGTCAGCAGAAATCCAAGGGAAAGGGAAAAGCTAAAGAGCATGAAGCCCAACTCAACTACAAGAAAAAATAGCTTGGCTAGGATTGCTAGACTTAGATTTTAAAAACTTGTAGTCTTTCCCTTATGAATTTTGGTGTGCTGACCCTGAATACAAAACTATGCATGCATCTACCTTTTCAAAATTGACCAATCTTATGTGATGCTTACTTATGTTTTGTGATAAACTCAAATGCATCTTCATTAAATCAACTTTGTTAATTGTCTACATGGCAATATGATTGTATGCTGTGTTGATCTATAAGTTGACTTCTTTTATATGTCTTCTTAAAACCAATTGAACAAAGATATACTCAGCGCTCTCTGATATCTAAATCTTCCGCATAAACTGAGTTAAAAAGAATATGTTCCATGAGCTGACCTATTTCTGAAAACTGACTTTAGACTTACTTGATTAAACCTTGAAATGTTTAAAGTAAAACTAAATCAGTAGCTCAACCCTTACGGGGGAGTATCCTGAGTAATATAAGGCCAACTATCATGGGGGAGCTCAACACTGAGTTCTTCATTGAATATTTTTGCCAACATCAAAATGGGGGAGTTTGTTGAAACACCTTTCCACATGATTTTGATTTGACAAAATTATTTAAGTAAATGATAAAAAATATTCTAACACATTAAATTTAAATGCTTTGATTTATTCACACTAATGTGTTTGTTCAATGTTGAGTTTATTGATTTATAAGACATTAAGATAAAAAAAGTCTAGAGGCCCATAAGTGGAAGTCAAGCCCAAGTCAACAGATCAAGACCTCATGGCCCAAGAAGACTAAACGCAGTCGTATCAAGTAAAACGATGACTCACAATGAAAAAGGATCGAGAAGCCTTCTAATAAAAGCTTCAAGAGGAAGCTGCTGAGTTGAGCGACAATGCAGTCAGGTCACTGGCAGAACAGAACCAACTTATAGACAAAGTATTTCTACTTTGGGTAAAGTTCAGAAGGCGCAGGAAGCTGTCTGGAAGACTTTGCCGTAAATATCGAAACATTCTGTTTATCTGACGAAAAGCTCCTGAGCACTGCCGTAGACAGAAGATGCAAGAATCTCATTGGCCAACGACACTGAGCACGTCCTGAGTGACAACGACATGAAGCTGTTTGCCTCTAATGGTTATTTCGAAATTCGAAATTGCTGGTGCTTGAAGTGTCACTATATAAAGGCCTCTCAATTGCTTCATTCGATGTAGATCTTCAATTAGTTGAAACGCTGACCAAATTCATACTTGAAGTTCTGTGAGAAAAGCAAAGCAAAATCTTACACCAATTTCCAATCATTGTGTAAAAGTCTAGAGTGATTTCAATCATCTAAAGTGTCTTAGCAATTGTTGTTTAGGACAAACACTTTATCATTTCTAGAAGAATAGAAAGGAGAGGCTGAGTACTCGGTTATAGTACTCAGCGGTAGTTATAGGAGTGAGTAGAGGTATAGAGGAAGGTACTCTTGTATACTCAGCTTCTATTGTAAAAGGTTTCATGCTCTACCTTTAAAGAGCTCAGTAGAGAATTCAAAAAGCTCGAAACGCGTTCCGGGGACTGGACGTAGGCGGAGAGGCCGAACCAGGATATATCTACTGAGTAACATATTTCTAACCCTTAAACTCCTTTATATATTGCTTGCTATAAAACTGACTAAGTAACGAACTCACGCTGAGTTGAGTGCACTAAGAAGCTGAGTTCAGGAATAGACTCTAAGTGCTATCTCCTGACTCAAGGAAAGAAACAGACTTAGTCACAAGTTGACTAAGCTTGTGTCTTAAAACTACTTAGCGCCGCTGTGTAAACCTTTTCTTAAGAAAAGAAATCAGCCTTAACGGACAAAATTTTAAATAGTTCCTATCCCCCCTGGAACTAACCTTGTCATGTTATAAGGGACCAACATAGATTGCATGTAACACCCTGATCCAATACCATGTAGATATTGTCCGCTTTGGCCCAATTCCAACACATTGGGCCTCACAACTTTAAAACGTGTCTGCATGTATTGGATTATCATCTTACTAATAAGCCCCAGTCACTCCCTCTCCATTTTCGATGTGGGATTCGGTTCATTCCTGTCCCCATCGCCATCCCTTAGGGCCATTCCTTGCACAGGCCTTCTACCCCGGTGCCACCCACTCCGGACCAGGTTGTTACATGCCCACCAGCTTCTGACTAGTTTGTCCCTGAACCACACATCGTATATGGAGAGTCAACTCTGATACCAATTGTAACACCCTGATCCAATACCATGTAAATATTGTCCGATTTGGCCCAATTCCAACACATTGGGCCTTACAGCTTTAAAACACGTCTACATGTATTGGATTATCATCTTACTAATAAGCCCCAATCACTCCCTCTCCATTTCCGATGTGGTATTCGGTTCATTCCTGCCCCATCGCCATCCCTTAGGATCGCTCCTTGCTCAGGCCTTCTACCCCAGCGCCACCCACTCCGGGCCGGGTCGTTACATTGCAGGACCGCTTTGATAAGAATTTCCTTATCGGCCCGAGAAAGAAATTTCTCCTTCCAATTGTTCACCCGATTCCAGATTCTGTCTTTTAGAAAACCAAAAACTCGAGATTTACTTCTTCCGATATTGATTGGGGCTCCGAGGTAGTTATCCAGTACTGTCACTTTGTTGACACTCACTTCATTAACTACCTCAATTCTGGTTTGACTCGAAGTGTTAACGCTGAAGAACAAAGAGGATTTCTGAAAATTCATGCATTGCCCCGAAGCTTTCTCATAAGTCGACATACATTCTCTAATACAGGTAGCCTCTGCCTTGTTAGCCTGAAAAAATAAGAGGCTTTCGTCAGCGAAGAATAAATGTGAAATTGTAGGAGCATTTCTCCCTAATTTAAAACCATGTAATTTCCCTTCACGTTCCCTAACTGTCAGTAATGTTGTTAGCCCTTCAGCACAAATCAAAAATAGGAAGGGAGAAAGCAGATCACCTTGGCGTAAGCCTCGTTGAGGAATAATTGGCCCGAGCACCCTGTTATCTTGAATAATCTTGTAAGATACAGTTGTTACACATAATATGATCCAGTTGATCCGATTTGGTGGAAATCCCAACTTCTAGAGCATATTCCTTAGGAAATTCCATTCAATTTGATCATATGCCTTACTCATATCTAGTTTAAGTGATGTACAACCCATCTACCTTGTCTTAGATTTTTCATCTTGTGAACAAACTCATAAGCCACCACAATATTATCATTAGTAAGTCTTCTTGGAATAAATGCACTTTGACTGAGCAAAATAATATCAAGGAGAACTTGTTTGAAACGACTCGCCAACATCTTGGAGAGAATTTTGAACATGACATTGCATAAAGCTATGGGCCTTAAGTCAGACACAACTTCCACATTCTTCTTTTTTGGAATCAAGACAATGAAAGTGTCATGAGGAGGCAATTGCACTTCCCTTAGAATCGAAAGACATGTTCTGCTTACATCTGACCCCAAGATGTCCCAATAATGCTGGACGAAAGCGGGGTTGAGTCCGCCAGGTCCCAGACTTTTTTTAGGTTGCATAGAGAAACACGCCCTTTTGACATCTTCAACAGTAAAAGGTTTAGACAAAAGATCAGAATGAGCATTTGTAATTTTGGAACTGACCTGGGCTAGGATCTTAGAATCTTCTACTCCTGTACTAGTAAAGATATTCTCAAAATAGCTAGTGAGCTGCTTTTCCAAACCACTTCCCCATGTTACTCTACTCCCTGTGCCATCTAATAAAGATGAGAAACTATTCTTCTGTCTCCTTTCTATAGCATATGAATGAAAATATCTCGAATTTGAATCCCCCTCCTTAAGCCAAAACAACTTCGTACGATTCTTCTAGAAGTCCTCCTATTCTTTCAGAATTTTTATGTATGCAGATGAGGCTTGAAAGAATTGCTCGATTCCATATTTGTCTTTGCTGCTCCTGTACTTTTCCATCATAAGTCGCATAGAGCCGAGTGATTTTTTGAAATTATTTTCCATGTTTAAGCTCCATATTTATAACTCCGAAGAGCACCTTTCATTTTTTTCAGTCATCAGCCATTTGCCAAGAATTAGCCACCACCGCAGCACACTGATCTTCTCTGACCCACGTGTTTTCAAAGCGGAACCGGCGGACCTGAGGTTTGCGTATCCATGTTTGAATTTCTAACAACAGTGCTGAATGATTCGAAGCAACTGTTAATAAATTGTGAAGCTTCGAAGTTGCAAAAGTAGCTTTCCATACCCCAAGGCCCTATCCAGATGTTCTTCGATCTAATGATCAGTTCCGTGTCCGACTTCCCAGGTATATGGATACCTGATCATATCGATATTAAATAATTCGCTATCATCGACAGCAACTTTAAAACCATCAAGTAGCCAGTCTGGTTGTCTTCTACCTCCAAATTTTTCATTAACTGCAAGTATATCATTCAAATCACCAATACAGCACCATGCCGACCCATCTTGTTCCTTGAGGGATCAAAACAAGTCCCAAGATGCCCGATATCTGTTTCTTTCTAGAAAACCATAGAAACGAGTAACCCTGCAAGAACTGAAATTAGGAAAAGAAATCATAAAATTGATAAAATTTTGTGAAGACGAGATAATATCCACATTGATTGAATCCTTCCAGCATAAAACTAGGCCACCCCCGTGACCAGTCCCTTCAACAATATGACTTCCTGAGAATCCCAACTGACTACAAACATTCTTTACTTTCTCTTCTTTAATCATTGTCTCCATCAAGAAGAGAACCACAGGCTTGTGAATCCTAATTACGTCGAGAAGAACATTGACTGTGCGTGAGTTGCCCAACCCACGACAGTTTCAACTAAGGATACTCATTGATTCAGGCGGGCTTGAACACCAGTTCTTGCCCCTTGTTCGTTTTTTGAGGATTCAATGACGTCCATATCCATCCTTCTTTCTTCCATTCTTGGTCTCTTTGGATCGTGAGTAAAGCATGTTGCTTCCTCTGAAATCCTCATGCATAGTAGGGAAAGCTTGCCTTTGAGTTTGTACCGCCTGTACTAAAACTTTGCTCACCCCTTCTTCTACCTCTGATGATTCCCTCAACCATTCTCTCCCGACTTGGCTGACTCCACGTCGTGGTGCTGCCCTTAGGAAACTTCCAAACTGTTGCTCAGCAGGAGGATTAGGATCATCATATAAGAAAACATAGAATTTTTCTGAATGCCCTTTGACCCCACAGTAGAAACAAAATCTAGGAAGGTGCTCGTACCTGAAATTGATCCACAACCAATCTCCTCCAATTCTTTTCATCTTCTGGCCCCTCTTGATCGGTTTCTGGATATCCATGGTCACTTTTATACGTAAGAAGTTGCGCTTGAGGCCCGAGAAATTATGCGGGTCTGCTTCAACAAACTCCCTAATATAGTTCCCCAAAATTCTGCAAACAGTTTCCGTTTGAAAACCTACAGGGAGATCAGATATTTGAACCCATATTATCAAGTTAGATAAGTCCACTTGAAGCATATGTTCTGTTATCTCCAGTCTTTTAATAATCAGGGCGTTTTGATTAAACGTCCATGGGCCATCATTTAATACCCTGGATATGTCCATCTCATGGTAAAACTGAAACAAATACATGCCTTCCCTATCAGTTTAAGTAATTGTAACACCCTTAACTGGACGCCTCCTCAAAATTTAACTTAAGCAGCTAATAAATGAGTTTTTTTTTTTTCAGATACCCTTATATAATAAAAAAAATTAGAAAAAATGAGTGCGGTTATGCTATTTTACAAATAGGTACTTATGAAATTTTTTTAGAATCAATATGAGTGTTGCTATTTACCATCCCGAATTTACTTGTTACCGTCCCTATTTTGATAATTTTTCCCTTCTCATATATTTCCTTCAAAAACTGTTAATTTTTCTCTCTCCCGAGCAAAACTGAAATTCTAAAAATAATCGATGAGTTTGAACCCGAGAACTCAAAAAATGGACGATTTCGAGGACAATGTAAATTTTTTTAAAAAATTTTGTTTTTCTACTAAGCGATCGGGAAAACCACTTGGCTAATGGCCATGTGTTATTTCTGACCGCTTGAGCATATGAACATGCTGATTTGCAAAATTTTTTGATTATTTGATTATAAAACTCGTTTTAAGTGAAGTTTTAACAATTATTATGATTTTCATTTATGTTCAAGTGTCATTAGAAGATTTTGATGGTGACGGGAGCGATTACAGTAGATATTTCATTACTAACATGATTTTCAGACAAGTTCAGAAGCGATTGAATTGGCCAGAAAAGTTACAATTCAACATAGTTTTGAGCTGATTATTGTTTCGCATAAACACGGGGGAAAGCATAAGCTCTTGAGATGTTCTCCTGGTGAACGGTATAGAGGAGTTTTGAATAGTTTAGATGAGACTTGACGAAGGAAAACTAAGACAAAAGCGTTCAAGTGTAAATTCTAGATAAAAGTCGTACAATTGCAAGGTTATACCAGTTGGGGGACCATTGTTTTGAAAGGGATTAAGGGTATGCACAACCATTCATTGGTTGTTTATCTAGATGGATATCGATAGATGAGCGAACTTAGTGCCGTGCCCAAAAAAATTATGCGTAACATGAGTTCAGCTCAAACAAAGTCGTATGCTATTTTGACGGCACCTCAGGAAAAGCATCCAATAGACAACCCAATTAGAAAACATGTGTATAACTACAAAGGCCAGTTGAGGAAGATTAGTTTGGAGGGCAGAGACATGGTGAGTCAATTTTTCCATTTAGCTATCGAGAACAAGTATGCGCATTGGATGATTACCGAGCTGGATACTGGTGTGTTGACACATATGTTTATGGCACATCCAGAGTCGGTGGAATTATTCCAAACCTACCATTGGTATATTGGCATGGATTCAACATACAAAATGAATAAGTACAAGATGCCATTTTTTGAAATTGTTAGGATCACTCTATATAACAACAACTTCAAGATAGCTTATGCAATTATGAAAGATGAGACTAAGTCGAGCTATCGTTGGGCGATGGAGAGGCTGAGAAATTTGATTGGGTTTGATGTGAACCCGATGGCTATTATCACTGATTGTAAGTTGGGTTTGATGAGATTGATTAGAGAGATTTCCGCAGAAACACCTCACTTGCTATGTACCTGGCATATGAATAAAGATGTAGAAGATAAGGTGTACAGAATAATGGGAAAAGATAAGGATTATGCTTAGTTTTTCAAGAATGAAAAGTGGAAAAAGATTAACAATAGAGAAATATAAGAAAAATGTGATGCGAATGAGGGATACAATGAGACAGTATCCTCAGGTTGTCTTTTATATTGAGGGGACATGTTTAGCTCACAACGAGAAGTTCGTTGTTGCATGGACAAATGTCCTACACTTTGGCAACATAACTACCTATAGAGTGGAGAGTGAACATGTCAAATTAAAGCAATGGCTTAATTCCCCCACCGGAGTCCTTGATACAGTTTGGATGAAGGTTAACAAAGAAATTAAGTCTTAGTTAACTACGATCAGGTATATATGTATTATTATATATTTTGACTGTTATTATTTATTTTGCAATTTAATGGTATATATTTTGACTGTTATTATTTATTCTTATTAGGTATCATCTTGAGGAGTCAAGACATCGTAGATGAGTCTTTTACTCCGGATTTACATTCAACTACTTGACATGTAAAGTTTCCTACTATTGTATAAAGTTCTTAGTGAAGAGTACGAGCGGATGAAAGGTTTGAGTGTGGAAGTGTATGAACATTATGGTTGTATGTTGAGAACCACTCATCAGCTTCCTTGTGCATGCAAGATTAGAAAAGCAGTAGATTCGACTACTCCGATCAGTGTTGAATGTATCCACACATTTTGGAAGACACTTGTCATTGGTCATATTGACACTTCTAACAACGTTGGATATGATGATGGATCGGAGGCTTACCGGTACTTTCACTCTTTAGTTGAGGAGGTCGACAGAAGCAATAAAACATCTGTGTGCAACATATCTCTTTTTATTCACGATCAACTTCACACATATACAAGTAAATTAATATAGTTTAAATACATTTATGTTATAATTAAATTCAATTTTACCTCTTCCGGCATCAATCTATCAATACGAGCACGTAGTGATTTGACTTCTCGTGCGTAATGGGGCTCCACATGCGAGCTCGAGGCACATCCGACCCCCCTAACAGTCCCTCTCGCAAAAACTCCAAAGCACGGGAAGTACTCATATATCCATGCATGGAGAAAAATAAGACATCTCGTCATTTGCTGAGTATCTCCTTTACTAGCAATACTAAT
Source organism: Euphorbia lathyris (assembly GCF_963576675.1). Taxonomy (NCBI): domain Eukaryota; kingdom Viridiplantae; phylum Streptophyta; class Magnoliopsida; order Malpighiales; family Euphorbiaceae; genus Euphorbia; species Euphorbia lathyris. The sequence goes on from NC_088910.1 coordinate 99,174,213, forward strand.
AACTTGTGAAAGCCCCTTTATTGGAGCACTTCCCTATGAAGCGCCGTTGGGATCGGCCGGGGACACTCTGATGCCAAAGTCAGTAATATTTCTGAGAATAAACTGTAACCACAAAAGTAAGGAATCAGTAAGTGTACATTGAATACCTCTATGTGGGGGTATTTATATATGATTTTGTAGCCATCGAAGTGGTAAATGGACAGTCTTGCATTTAATGCCCTTTAATGTACTTTTTTTATGTCCAATTGTTAGGACTTTTAATGGGCCTTTTAATACAGTCGCCTCATAACCATTTTCTGAAAGACGACTTAGTGGTAATATGTGCGTATCTACCTTGAATGGCGGATATAAGCCCTTCATGTCATACCGGATTTTCGCGGCGTATCTATATAGCAAGATTCCCTTATTGAGAGTAGCTTCTGACATACACCATATCTTTGACTTTGGCGGATGTTGTTCCATGGCTGACCCTTTATGCCAATTGATCATTGTATTTACAGATTTCTTAGGATTTTGCCCTAAAGGTAATTTCCAAATGTTATCAAATACCTAAATGACGGTACAAGTATGTTACTGCGGCTAAGCTCCATAAGTATGAAGGCACGTCCTCTAACCCATCCTTCACCTCTAACAAGCATGAGGGTGTGACCCGGTCACCACTTTTGTTGATAAATAAGGTGGAACATAACATCATCTACATCCACCCGATTGCCTCAGTCTCGGCAATCCGATATGTGGAACACATCTCTACGACGGAACTGGAAAATACTCTGCCACCTCTATAATGCTGGCTCATCAGCTCCTCCCTAGTGACCCATAATAGCTCCATACATGTTGTTTGAAGCTCATATGACCCCTCGTCAGCAATCACCATCTGCCCCTCCACTGGAATACGTAGAATCTTCCACACGTTATGCAACATCATGGTCATCTCACCAAAGGGCATGTGAATAAATGAAGTGTCTAGCTACCAATGCTCCACAAAAGCAGATATGAGGGGCATATCGATGCGGGAGAACATCATCTCTGAGAGGTGTGCTAATTTAGATGCATCTATAATTTGCTGGACCGATCGGGCGGACTGCATGTACAATTTGACCAGTTTTTTTACAATCAGCCAATCTAATGTGGCACTTGAGGAGGCTTCTCATCTCCCCTATCCATATCCCAGCGGCAGCGTGTCCATAAAAGTTGGGAATCACGCTACCATCGATCGGACCGTCGGGCACCTGCTCCGTCACAAGCCACGCATCGTCCTCAATATCCCTAGAGTGTTTGCTGCTCTCTGAAATTTTATTACACATATAACATATTAACGATTACAACGTTATTATAATAACTAAGGTAAACTAATAACAAAATAAAACAAGAATATAAATTATCTACCAGTTGACGACTCTACAATAACAAAACTGGCGCCTCTCCCCTTCGTTACTCGATGAAAAATGATCGTATCGACTGCCTTATGACCCGAGTCATGCATATCAATCCCATCCACGTCCATGTGAATGCCGACATCATCCACATGCTCCTCACGAGCTGTGTGCTCCTCCTTAGCAGCTCTAATGTGATGTCTCGCCTGCTCAGTAGGCATCTGCTGCCTCTGTGTCTCTCTGTCCCTCCGAACAGAGGCAGTGACACCATGTCTGGTCGGCTCCCGATGTTCAGAACTCCCGTCTATCTCAAAACTCTGAAAAATGACAAACCAATCGACTTGTTTTTTACTCTAATTGAAATCCGTTCCTAAACCCTAAACATTTTTGTTATTATTTACTCTAATCTGATTATTATTTTGTCTAATTGAGTTACATTCTTATTTACTATCAATTTCACTACTTACGTCAAATAACTTCACACTAATATTCTATTTGTAGACACTAATTTACATCAATTAATGAAAAATAAATACAAATTTAATGTAAAAACTATAATCAGACGCTTCGGTAACTCGGTATAGGTGTTTTTTCAATTTCGGTTCCCTAAAGGGAGGCGGACAGAAGAAATTGAACCAATTTAAAATTTCGGCCCTCCCCGTAATGGGGGCGGCCAGAAAAAAGCCTGTCCAAAGAACATGCTTTTTTTCTAGCCGCCTACTCAAAGGGCAGGCAGAAATCCCGACCGGACAGGTGGTCCAGATTTCTGCCTACCCGTATGCCCTTTGGGCAGGCGGAATCTCGAACTGCCTGCCTTCTAGGCAGGCGAAATTCATGTTCCGGGAGACGGAACTTGTGTTTTCGAACTAAAATTTGCGAAAAAAACGTACCTTACTATGAATCAATCGTTTTCCTTTTCCGTGTCTTATTCCTTACATGATTTTCGTTCCGAAATGTGATTTTGAGAGAGATTAGAGAGTTGAGAGATTATGAATGAAATAATGAGAAGTTTTGATAAATATATTTGAAAAAGGGGCAGTAACAAGTAAAACGAGAACGATAAATAGGAATTCACATCAATATTTGTGGTTGTTGTGGTTAGCACTAAGGCTGTAATCGAGTCGAGCTTTGGCCTGTTCAAGCTCGGCTCGCTATAAAATTAACGAGTTCGAGCCCGAGCTGAGTTTGCTATAAAATTAACGAGCTGAGCCCGAGCCGAGCTTTGGCTTGCTCAAGGAGCTGGAACCGAGCTTCGAGCTTGTTTCGAGCCCTAAATCCTCTTTGACTTGGTTCATTAAGAAAATTATTTAACCATGAATTGTTTGTGAGTAAATCGTTAATTATATTTGTGAAGTTTGCTCGCAAATAATTTTTAATTGTGTACATAAACAAGCTCACAAGCAAAGTTCGTGAATAAATAAACAAAATGCTTACAAATAGTTCGTCTATTACTAATTTATTATGTTTGTGAACGAACTCATCTAATAACAAATGAAATAATATTAAGTTTAGATATTTGCGAACTAACACAAAATTATATAGTTTTCTACAAAACTAAAATTAGTTCATAAATGTTCTACTCGAGCCGCTCACGAGCTTTCGAGCTGAGCTTTGGTCTGTTCAAGGTCGGCTCGTTTACAAACCGAGCCAGTAAATCGTGTTCACGAGCGGTTCGTTTACAAATCGAACGTGTTCACGAGCTTTAGCACAATTGATGATTTTACCTTCACTTCACACTGTTAAATAGCTGATGTGACATTCTTACATTTTTGTTAAAAAATAAATAAATAAATAAATAGCTGACGTGACACTGTTACACTTTTGTAAAAAAAGAAAATATCTTTCTATCTTCTTTTTTTGGAATTTTCAAAATACGCGTATACAATAATAATAATGACGGTTCATGGGCATTCCTGTAACTTTCCATAACCAAAACTATATTTACGTTTCATTCATTCACCAGCCAACTTGAAAGATCCACGCCAACGATTACCCTTTTCGTAATTCTAAAATATCAGAGGGGCAGATCTCCTATTCGCGCCGTGTATTTAAACCCATCCCCTCTTTCTCTCTTCGTCGGTACCAAACCTCTTTACAAACTAACTCATTTTTACTCGCTCTCTCTTAATTCTTTCTTGCAGAATCGCCCCCAGGTACATTTTCTGATCCCAACTTCTTACGATTCCTCATATCATATTTAGTTCCGTAATTGCATTCTAGTTTCTTTCCTTTTTAGCTCAATTTTGCTTTTATATGATCCTAATTGTCGTTGATCTGATTCTCATCATTCTAGATCCGTATTCGTCTTATATGCATGTGTAATTTTCTTGATTTCTTTCAGTTTAGGGAGTCTGAGAAACGAAAATGGTGAAGATTTGCTGTATTGGAGCTGGATATGTCGGCGGCCCAACAATGGCTGTTATTGCCCTTAAGTGCCCGTCAATTGAAGTGGTTGTTGTTGATATCTCTGTCCCTAGGATCACTGCCTGGAACAGTGATCAGCTTCCAATCTATGAACCTGGCCTTGATGGTGTGGTGAAGGAGTGTCGGGGGAGGAATTTGTTCTTTAGCACTGATGTGGAGAAGCATGTAGCGGAAGCTGATATAGTGTTTGTTTCCGTCAATACTCCTACCAAGACTCGTGGATTGGGAGCTGGGAAAGCTGCAGATCTGACGTATTGGGAGAGTGCGGCTCGTATGATTGCTGATGTATCGAAATCTGATAAAATCGTTGTTGAGAAATCAACTGTTCCAGTTAAAACTGCTGAGGCAATCGAGAAAATTTTGACTCACAACAGCAAAGGGATCAAATTCCAGATCCTATCAAACCCTGAGTTCCTTGCAGAGGGGACTGCAATTGAAGATCTGTTTAAGCCAGACAGGGTTTTAATTGGAGGAAGGGAAACACCAGAAGGTCAGGCTGCCATCAAAGCATTGAAGGATGTTTATGCTCAGTGGGTACCGGAAGATCGCATTTTGACCACTAATCTTTGGTCCGCTGAGCTGTCAAAGCTTGCTGCCAATGCCTTCTTGGCCCAGAGGATATCCTCTGTTAATGCTATGTCGGCTCTCTGTGAGGCTACAGGGGCTGATGTGACCCAGGTGGCGTTTGCTGTTGGCAAGGACAGTAGAATTGGTCAAAAGTTCTTGAATGCTAGTGTTGGATTTGGAGGATCCTGCTTCCAAAAGGACATTCTCAATCTGGTTTACATCTGTGAATGCAACGGCCTTCCAGAAGTGGCTGAGTATTGGAAACAAGTAATTAAGATCAATGATTATCAGAAAAACCGATTCGTAAACCGACTTGTTGCCTCTATGTTCAATACAGTTTCTAACAAGAAGATCGCCATTTTGGGGTTTGCTTTCAAGAAGGATACTGGTGATACAAGGGAGACACCAGCCATTGATGTGTGCAAGGGGCTTTTGGGGGATAAAGCCCGGTTGAGCATCTATGATCCTCAGGTGACAGAAGATCAAATACAGAGGGATCTTACAATGAACAAATTCGATTGGGACCATCCTCTCCATCTCCAGCCGATGAGCCCTACAACAGTGAAGCAAGTGAGTGTAGTTTGGGATGCCTATGAAGCAATAAAAGATGCTCATGGTCTTTGCATTTTGACGGAGTGGGATGAGTTCAAGACACTTGATTACAAGAGGATATATGAAAACATGCAGAAACCAGCCTTCGTTTTTGATGGGAGAAATGTTGTGAATGCGGATCAATTGAGGGAAATTGGATTCATTGTGTACTCAATTGGTAAACCACTTGATCAATGGCTCAAAGACATGCCTGCTGTAGCTTAAGGTAAAAGACTAATTGGTTTGGTTTTGCTCTTGTGGTGGGATCAACTGATTAAAAATTAGAGAATAGCAATTTCATTCTTTTGCTATATTTTTTCTTATCTTTTGGAAGTATTGTTATTGTTTATCATTTTCCTACATGGGACAGGGTGAAAGCCTCAGGCTTTATGTTTTGCTTTTGCCTTGATCATTTACTGTATTTTGCTATTTGCTTTTAGAATACTTGATTCCATTTTATTATGTACTCTAATAATATTAGAATGGTGAATTCCTCAAATGCTGTTTTTTTGTCTTCAGATTCTGATATCACTTCATTAATTGTCTACTTTACTGTTTGTTTTCCGGAATTCGTTTCGAAACATGGTTGTTGGAATTGTACGAGTGGATACGATTCGATCTGATTCTGTCTTATTTCGAGTCGTATATATAGTACGACTTGAAATCATTAAAAAATCTGTGATTTGAGGAGCCACTAAGAGGCTGTTGGAGCTGATTTTTAATTCTTACTCCTCAAATTTTAACTTAAGTGTCAAACTAAGCATCTCTTGGAGATGCCATGAGTCTTTCTTTTGATGCCATGAGTCTTTCTTTCCTTCTGTACCTCAGTTTTCTTTCTTTTCGTTTCCTCTTCTATTTCTTTCGTTCTTTTCAACCGTTTTCTATTCTTTTCGTTCTCTTCGACTTTCTATCTCTGATTATGAGTCTTTTAATGATGATGAATTCTTTGGCAATTAGTTTTATTAGAATTGCATTAGATTTGAGTTTTAACTTAAGTGTTTAGTTGATAACTTGATATAGTTTATATTTAGATATAAAAATTGCATTTTTAGACTAATATTTAAAGTTAAAAATAGTTAATATTTTATTTTTTATAATATTTTGAATTTGATCCAAATTCGGTTCAATTCACGAGTCTCAAATTGAGGATTTCGAGTCATGAGTCGAATCTCAATTTAAGAACCATGAATGAATTTTTTGATTTGTGTACAATATCAGGCGACGTTTGTTTTGGGGTTCATAAAAGGGTGAGAGAAAGTTGAGGTATCATTCTTTTAATCAATTCAATAATTCCTTTTACATTTTTTTTTTTAGTTTTGGGTTTATCTAACTCTTATAAGTTATTATCTTATTCTTCAATCCCTTTAAACTTTTCTATTCCATTTTCTCTCGGGTGTTGTTAAACATAGCCTCAATTTTCCACCTCTAGCCTCGTGAAAGGACGAAAATACCCTTTGAGACGGGAAATGGATGATTTTTTCCACTCCCGGCACAGGGTGAGGCGTGAGGCTATCATGTCCGTACCTATGGTGAGGCGTGATAGCCTCACGCCTCACCATGTGGTGAGGCGTGATTACCTCATGCCCACGTGGTTTGGTTTGGAAAAAAATGTATAATTTTACTCGGATTAACCTTTTAGAAATAAAAATTACGGAATTTAACTCAGATTACCCAACAACATAAATATTAAAATAAATTAATAAACATAAAAAAGTACATATAATCTCAAAAATGTTAAAATATAATAAGTTCAAATAGATAAACTCAGGCAAACATAATTTAGTTCGCCCGACGTTACGCGTCCATAAACTCATCCATCTCCCTCCTAATGAGTGAAGCCTCCTCTTCAGATCGGTTGGTAGCCGCTCGCTGGGTGATACGCCACAACCAGCTAACCCACTGCAAATAAATAAATAAATATTAAAAAACAAACACATGTAAACTAATATTAAATAATAATAAACTTACAAATTCGCTGTTGGAGCGAGCATGCTGAACCGGTCCATCCTGTGGGGCATGAAGGAGATGAGGATGCGAATATACATCATCGCCATCCTCACCCTCATCATCACCACCAAATACAGGCTGTTGTAGTACCTGAGCTACCACCTGGAAATAGTCATCCACAACATCAGCATCACGATCTCGGTCGTCATAATCCGTCGCCGCCTCCGCTCCCCGAATCTCGGGCTGATCCAATACCGCCTCCACAATCGGACCCCTCCGCACCTACGAGTCGATATATCAATACCACGCTGGCTCGTATGTCGTGGTGTATCCTCCTCCTCGTCCATATCTAGACGACGAGCAGATGAAGGGACAGATTTCCCCGCGATAGTATGCCGCTCCGTCTACAAAATTATAATCAAATTAATCTAAACATTTAACATATAAATTATATTCAAATTAATCTAAACATTTAACATATAAATTATAATCAAATTAATGTAAACATTTAACATATAAATTATAATCAAACATTTAACAATTTAATTAGATGTAATTATAAATTAAAAAAAAAAAATCAAACACCACTAGGGCGTATGAACATCACGCCCGACCTGTGGTTCGTGCGTATGAACATCACGCTCGACCTACGGTGCGGGCATGAGGCTATCACGCCCGCACCACAGGTCGGACGTGATGTTCATACGCCGGAACCACAGGTCGGGCGTGATGTTCATACGCCCGACTGCAATTCCGGCGATTCAAAATAAAGCAGCGCAGATTCAAAATAATCGCTAAAATCATCAACCGAAAACCGTAAATCGTACCATTTTTGCTTTTCCTTTATCGCCCCTGCCACGATCCATGGTTTGGTTGAGAAATTAGTCCGGATTTGATCCAATTGCGTTTAGGGTGTTTAAGAGGTTTTGAGTTTTTTCAAAATTTGTCCAAAGGGTATTTCCGTCTATTCACGGGACTAGAGGTAGGAATTTGTGGCTATGTATAGTAATTCACTTTTCTCTCACTTACTAACTTGAACTTCCAAGGTCTTATAAAATTATACCTTACTCTCTATTTTACTTTTTTTTAATCTTTGGAGTAATTTCACTTTTGATACTTATATTTATATATTTTTAATGTTTTTCCTCAATAAATATTTTTGTTTAAATTTTATTTTTTATTTATTTTTGTTTCGATCCTTGTACTTATTTATTTATAGTTTTTCTATTCCTTGATTAATTTTACTTTTGATCCCTATACTTATTATTTTTATTTTTTTACCCTAAAAAATAATTTTGACCAATTTTTTTTCTTTTATCATAGTATTAAGTTTTAATATTTATTTTTAATTATTTTAAAATAATTATTTCTTTTTAAAATAGAATGTTTATGAATTTTCTTTGATTAATTTTATTTCAATTTTGTCTGTTTCATCATCTTTTGATTTTAGTGATTAAATTAATTGATTTTAATTTTGATATTTTGTTAATAGAAACACATGTATGTATAGAAATTGTTGTTAAAAATACAACTCTGGTTTGCTACCTCATTTGAATCAGACAACCATAAAGAGAATCATATGTATATTATACTTTCTGGAACTAAAACAAACAAATAAGGAAATTCGTATCATTCTATTCATTTCTTCTTGTTTCCATTTCTTGATTCCATTCCATTACCCCTACGCAAACCAAACACCCCCTTAATAGTCTATAGAATTCATTTAAAATAAAACAAATTTTAACTTAGCACGAGTAGTAATTTGTGTGACTGGGTTGGGCTAAATGGTTTTCCTAAACTTGAGTTCAACTGCACATGTCTTCAATCCTTAATTTATGTTACCAGTGGAATGAAAATAAGCACTTTAAACAAAGTAGAGTCTAGATGCAACCTTAGCTCATGGTTTTACGGATAAATGATCTGTGTCTTTCACATAAACTAGTTAGCGTGTAAATTCAGGTCCAATTCTTATTTCTCGAAAATAGATAACGAAGCTTAACTTCAGAAGAGATATACTATTTTTGGGATTATCTCATACTAAAAATAAAACTGACTCAAGATCTGAAAACAGAAACTGAAAATAGAAATAAATAAACACAAGGACCCTGTTTGGTAAAAAGTTTTTTTGGGTAAAATTGGATGTTTGAACCACTTTAGAAGTTTTGACTAGTCCAACCTTTAATAATGGTGTTTGCTGAAGATAGGTTTGAAAGAGTTTATTGGATCCAAAAACCTAATTTTGAAAAAACTGGTTTTAGGAGTCTTTTCAATTAGCTTATTGTTTCATCTTTTTTTAAAGACATTTTTAGCCATAATTACTACCATTTAATTCCAAATAAATGCACTATCATGTCCTTATTTGTCATTTTACACAAATAATTATTATAAATCAGCTAAGTTTTACCAAACAAGTTTACACCAATCAGCTACTCAAATCAGTTAGTCAAATCGGCTAACAAAAAAGGTAATAAACTAACAGCTATTTGCCAAACAGTGTAAAAAACTAACAAGGAAAACAAAAACTAAAAACAAAGTCAAAATGTAAAATAAAAATTAACATAAAACTTAAAACTAACACAAAACGTAAAACTAAGACAAAGCACGAGAAAATAAAATTTTATTGGGTTTGTCTACCCCCTCTTCATATTTAAATTTATAGTAAGTTTCAACATTGCATTTTAAAAATTTAAAGCACAAAATGTAAAAAGTAGGATGGAGAAGACAAACTCACTGATCGCCCATCGAGGACCTAAGCCACAGTAGGAGTGAGCAAAACCGAACCGAAAACCCAAAAACTGAAAAAACCAAACCAAATCAAATTGTACTTTGGTTTGGGTCGATTCTTATTTTTTCAGGAGTTTGGTTTTTTGATTCGATTCGGTTTGGTTCAAAACCGAAATAAAACAAACTGAATTACCCTTTATTTTTTTAAGATTTTTACTTTTAAACTTAATTAAACTAAAAAATATAACGGACCAGATCAGACACGCTATCTGTCTCTCACCCTCTCTTTAAACTAAAAGATTTAAATTTGTGTTAGTTTAATTTCCTGCACACAACACAACCTTCCACTGATTTGAACACAAATTAAATTTATAGAAAATTACGAAAACCTACCTTCTTTTGACATTGACTGCCAGAAACAAAAAGGAGTTCGAAATCAACTAACCTCCATAATGCGAAAAAAGTGATGATGAAATATATTTTTAAAATATAAAAAAGAAAGAGAAAAAATAGAAATACATAGAAGAATGAGAAATTATACTATGTGTCAGACATACCACATCAAAATCTGATGTGGTATGCCATGGCTAATGATAAAATGACACCTGTAAATAAATTTTACACACCCTAACTTTCCAGTTTATGAGAAAAATTAGCTAAAAACTCAGTCTCTCCCTAAAAGACTATTATCGGCGACTGACAACCAGCAATCGGAAACCTTACAGATGGTCAGGGACTAGGAGTCTTCGACTTCCACGTTACTATCTTCTTCTTCTCATTGTCGTCTGTGAAATTTAGATTTGGAGGAGGCTGAGATCTTGAAAGAATGGTCGAAAATCAAGTGCTAAAAAAATTGGAATTAGGATTGAGTTAAGGGAGACAAAATCGGAAAAGGAACTGCAAATCGAAAAGTAAGGACACATAATTGAAGAAAGGATGATAATGGTGGTAAAGTGGATAATAAAAGGGATTCTTTTGTAATTTTGTCGATTGGCACTGGAAAATCAAGTCCTTCATATCGGAGAAATCAAGAAGAAAAAGATTGTTCCTAATGGCCAGTGGAAGTGTACAAACAGAGCGGTCGTGGTGACCGGCGAAGGAGAATTGGTGGTAGATTTTTGAAAGGAGATAAGTGTTATCCACACTCTTTCGGAAGCAACATGTGCGTAAATTTGATGTTTTTTTTATAAGTTTTCCAAATCTAAAAAAACTAACAGGTGTCATTTTATCGTTGGCCAGACATACCAAGTCAGATTTTGATGTGGTATGTGTGACACATAGTATAATTTCTCTAGAACAATATATATTTTAAATCCTTATGGTGTTAGTCTAGGAAATGAAAAGTAAGGTACAATTTAATCAATGCTTAAATACCAAAAATCAATTAAAGAACCAATTGAAATACTTAAAGGTTTATTAGAAAAAAGCAATTCAAAATATAGCTTTTACATAATATAATATAATATTACACTTCAGATAAAATGATATAATATTACACTTGTTATTGTATATAGGTATTTTTTTAAATATTTGTAAGTGTATGAAAAAATTTCATACTAACCGGTCCTAACATGAACCAAATCAGACCAAACTGAAATATTTTGGTTCGGTCCTAAAAAAGTCTAGTAATTTGGTTCAGTTTGGTTCGATTTTTTAACCAAATCGGACCACGCTCACCCTTGGGCCACATGAGGTTATGGCAATGACACTAGTCCTCAGCCACGTACTCGAGACCGGAAATCCGTCGATTCACGGTTCAGACCAACTCATATGTGTTAAAGTTGATATTTTGCATCTCGAGCATCATCTCCTCCAACATATTGATTCTTTCCCATATTGTGAGCTCACACGCTACGTCCTTTTCTTCCTCTTCCTATTCTTCCTTGTCTTCCTCTGTTTCCTCTACCACTTGTTGTGGTTGTTGTGCCCGTGCTCTTTTTTAGGGTTGGCTACCTTCGCCTACTTCCATGGGTCGTGCTAAAATTCCCCTTGCTACCTGCAAAACAATTTTAAACGTGGACTTTTAAAGAAAGGCTTTTGTCATAACACTAGGTGACTGAGGGTTTTTTCATTAAATAGACCCTTGTAAAATAGTTTTTAAGAAAATTGGTTACTGGATAGCCTAAACCAATGTGTTTATGCTTCCTAGCAATCATCTCATTAAAGCTTTTGAAAATGGCACCTTCTGTATCATTTCTAAGGTTTTTAGACACCATAACAAAAAAAAAAATTAGTTTATTAACTTTATTACTTTCCTTTTTGCCTTGTAGATTGAATGCAATAAATTTATGGATTAAATTAAGAACCGGGTAAATCAAAGTCTCGGAACTTGAATTGTTAGCGTCGTCACGACGATTTGTGACCTCAAGCAATGATTTTTTACAGCTCATACATTATGGGCAAATTTTCCTAGCATCATCATCAATTTCTACCCTGTTATATTGGCTATCCAACTAGCCTTCATTTTGTTGAAAAATCGCCCCTTCATATGGAAGGAGTAAGTTTTAGCAGTTTTGATTTTCTTCTTTTTCAGGGTACTTAGAAATTCTAGGGCAAGCCTATCATAGGCATCAACCTTTTTCATGGCCAGCTCAAACCATCCCTAAAATTTCAAGATGTCTCGAACTGCCTTATTCAACTTTAGAGCTCATAAGTAGGCAAAATCAACCAAAAGTCCTTCCTTTTGTTCAACCAACTCAAAATGTGTATCAAATCTTGTTTTCAAGGTTGGGATACTGAAGGAAAATAGGCTAACGTATAGCAGCGGAAATATAAAAAATTTAACCTATTTCCATTAACCCCAAGATCCGTTAACCGTTATTTCATACAAAGAGGGATAAGAAGAAATACCTTTTAGATGTTCTATCTACCGTTGCAAACGAAGTGCCCACAACTCTTACTTCGAGTTCCCGAGCACAAAACAAAACAACAGAAGATCAAGTTAGAATCAACCGTTTATTAACAACCAAAGTAGATTGTCTCTAATTAATCAACACAAGATCAAGGATAAAGAGAAAGAGATGAAAATCAATTAAACGGAAGGAAGCGGTGGAAAATCTCGTCCTCGAGCTAGGGGTCGAAATTCTCTCTCTTAATGCTAGGGTAGAATTCGAAATTCTCCAGCTTAATTGCCTAGGGTTGAATTCGAAATTCACATAGGGGGGTATTTATAAACTCTTTTGTATCTAATCCTTAGTTAGATAGAATTAGGTTATTGAATAAGAATTTAATTCGGAATAGAATTCTTTGATTATTATCCATTAATAAAAGGATAATATCAATAACCTTATTGGATAATAATAGGAGTAATATAATCTAATTAAAACTCCTAACTTATTTATCCTTTAATTAATTTAATTCATAATCCTAATCTAATTATGATTTGATAAAATCAAATTAATTATTTATGTATTTAACATACATAAAATCGTCCCCCCCCCTTTAGCAATGGGCCTTATTAGGCTCAGTTGGGCTTCCGTCAATTAATTAGCATATGTCTCTCTTTTGGGTTCCAAGTCTTATGTGTGACCCATTAGGTTCTTATTGCTACTAGCCGTATGCAACTTATTAAATTAATTTTCAAAGAATTATATTTAATCTTTGCATAATGGAATGATGTACAAAGTATGTGATTAGCAAGTCCGTAATCATTCCCCTAGAGCTATAAGAAGACAGGTTGATTCTGTCGTTGACCTTTCCGTATTAGTTACGGTATAATTCGATCCTTTATCAACTACGTCCTTGAACTGAATCTTATGACTATGGGTAATGTCAAGTCACATATAGCGAGACGTTCGTTTTACTTATTTTGGTCGAGTCAACTCCAATTAGATAGGAAAAGAAATCTCATTTCAATCTTAAGCTATCACCTTACAAGGATTTAGAGTCAAGACTTCCACAAGCGATCCATGGACATATCTCCCATTTATCGGGAGTGATAAATGCTCAATCCAATGTATAACGATCCCGCAATCACTTCCTGTGATACCCAACCTCTGCTGTTCACACCCCAGAGTCATCTCTATTAAGGATCGTGTTATAACAGGATCAAAGCGTCACATTCAGTAATCCAGAATGACCAATTAACATTCCTTTGAGTCTGAGGATTATTTATACCTATTAATACCAATGAGATGAACAGATGACAAGGATGAATCTACCCATCCTGTTATCTCAAGTCGGGTCCCCAATCCTAATGAACTACTTTTCATCGGATCCATGTAACTGTCCAGATATTTATATATATGAAGCTTGTGAGATCAGCTTTCTGTCGGACAGAAGGCATTGTTACATGCAAGACTCAATAGTGATATGTCAATCCTAAACATATTACTTGACTTGGGGTGGTTTTAAGTTTATTAGTCTATTACAAAGTTTCGTCTCACTTCATGCTTGTATGAACACTTTATAATCACTTTAAACAAACTTACGAATTTCCTTTTATTAGACTTTATTTAGTTCTTAAAAGAGATTGCCTTTGTATAGTTATAAAACATATATCTCATTAAAACAAATGATATAAAGAACACTTCATTTACATTAAGTTTGTATCCTAGAACAATTGTCTATAGGACACTAAACCCCAACATACTCCCACTTGGACTAAAGCCAATTGTTTCTATAACTTATCCCAGTAGAAGTTAGATAACGATCATGTACTTTCTGGGTTAAGGGCTTTGTCAACGGATCTACAACGTTGTCCTCTGTAGGTACTCTTTCTATTCTCACATCTCCTCTTGCCACAATTTCTCTTATAATATGGTATCGCTTTAGGTAATACTTGGATGCATTATGAGACCGTGGTTCCTTTGCTTGCGCAATGGCTCCATTGTTATCACAGTACAGTGTAATGGGATTTACAATGTCAGGCACCACACCAAGTTCAGTAATGAACTTCCTAATCCAAACCGCTTCCTTTGCTGCTTCCGCAGCAGCGATATACTCTGACTCGGTCGTAGAGAAAGCTACGCTTCCTTGCTTGGAACTCTTCCAGCTGACCGCGCCCCCATTCAAGATAAACAGGTATCCTGATTGGGATTTAAAATCGTTCTCATCTGTGAGATGACTTGCATCTGAAAATCCTTCTATTTTCAGATCCCCTTCTCCGTACACTAGAAACATATCTTTAGTTCTTCTCAAGTACTTAAGAATGTTTTTGACGGCAATCCAGTGCTCGTCTCCCGGATTTCCTTGGTAACGACTCGTTATACTTAACGCGAACGCTACATCAGGTCTAGTGCATAGCATAGCATACATAATCGAACCGATTGCGCTGGCGTACGGGACTACAGCCATGCGCTTCTTATCATCATCGGTTTTAGGACATTGATGATTGTTTAACTTTACTCCATGTAGCATGGGTAAGTTACCTCGTTTCAATTCAAGCATGCTAAACCGCTTTAGCACCTTTTCGATGTATGTAGCCTGTGAAAGACCAAGCAGTCTTCGTGATCTATCTCTGTAGATCTTTATACCAAGTATATAAGCTGCTTCATCGAGGTCTTTCATTGAGAAGTTACTAGATAACCAAACTTTTACCGACTGTAGTAGAGCTACGTCATTTC
This sequence comes from Euphorbia lathyris, assembly GCF_963576675.1. Lineage (NCBI taxonomy): Eukaryota > Viridiplantae > Streptophyta > Magnoliopsida > Malpighiales > Euphorbiaceae > Euphorbia > Euphorbia lathyris. The sequence goes on from NC_088910.1 coordinate 99,189,403, forward strand.
CCATTAATAATATATCGTCCACATATAATATCAGAAATGCTACAGAGCTCCCACTTGCTTTCTTGTAAATGCAAGCTTCTTCGCAATTTTGTTCGAAACCAAATTGTTTTATGGTTTCGTCAAAACGCTTGTTCCAGCTTCTAGATGCTTGCTTGAGTCCATAAATGGATCTCTGAAGTTTGCAAACTTTGTTTGCATCCTTTGATATGAAACCTTCAGGTTGCATCATATATACATCCTCAAGCAGGTTTCCGTTTAGGAAAGCTGTTTTCACATCCATTTGCCAAATCTCGTAATCGTAGTGAGCGGCAATAGCAAGCATTATTCTGATTGATTTGGACATAGCCACAGGAGAGAAAGTTTCGTCATAATCAATTCATTGCTTCTGACGATATCCTTTCGCTACTAACCTAGCTTTGTAGGTGCTAACCTTTCCATCCATGTCAGTCTTCTTTTTAAAGATCCACCTGCACCCAATGGGTTTTATCCCTTCGGGTGGATCAACCAAAGTCCACACTTGGTTGGTGTACATGGAATCCATCTCAGAATCCATGGCTTCAAGCCATGCTTTAGAATCTGGACTGTTAAGAGCCTCTTCGTAGTTTTCGGGTTCGTCGTCTAATACGGGAACCTCATCATTATCTCCCACTAGAAAACCATATCTAATAGGGATTTCACAAACTCTTTGTGATCTACGAAGGGGTGGCACTTGAGTCTCATCTAATGGGACTGCATCGGGTTCCTCGACCGCTTCTGTTGTTTCAGTTGGTGTTTCTCGTTCATGAACTTCATCAAGTTCAATCATGCTTCCCTTTTCTGTGTCTTCGAGAAACTCTTTCTCTAAGAAGGGTGCGTGCTTGGATACTATTACTTTCTGATCATCTGGATGATAGAAGTAATATCCCACAGTTTCCTTAGGGTATCCAATGAAGAAACATTTATCAGATTTAGAATCTAGTTTGTCGGACGCAATGCTTTTGACATATGCTGAACAACCCCATACTCTCATGAATGAGAACATGGGTTTCCTACCAACGAACAATTCATATGGTGTGGAACTAGCGGATTTAGTTGGTACTCGATTTAGGGTGAAGAGGGTGGTTTCTAAGGCGTAGCCCCAGAATGTCTTTGGAAGTAATGCTATGCTCATCATGGATCATACCATATCTAGTAAGGTACGGTTTCTCCTCTCGGACACACCATTGTGTTGTGGTGTATAAGGAGGTGTCCATTGTGAGCATATCCCACATTCAGTTAGATAATTCAGAAAATCATCTGAAAGATATTCGCCACCTCGATCGGATCGAAGTGTCTTTATTTTCTTTCCTAATTGATTTTCTACTTCATTCTTGAAGCATTTGAATTTCTCAAAAGCTTCAGATTTGTGCTTCATCAAGTAGATATAACCATATCGGGTATGGTCGTCTATGAAGCTTATGAAGTATCTGAATCCTCCTCTTGCTTGGACTGACATAGGACCGCATACATCCGAATGAATGAGTCCTAGAGTGTCTGATACACGTTCACCTTTATTGCTAAAGGGTGTCTTTGTCATTTTACCTTTTAAACATGCTTCGCATGTTTCCAATGATTCAGGATCAATTGAATTTATAAGCCCATCTTGATGTAGCTTAAGCATGCGTCTTTTGTTTATATGGCCTAAACGACAACGCCACAAGTAAGTTGAATTATCTAGCTTATGTCTTTTGGTATCAATTGCGAAAACAGAAATTTTGTCATCTAACACATAAATCCCATTTTGTGATATTCCTGAAAAATAGAAAATCGAATCTCTATAAAAATCGCAATGTTTGTCTTTTATTGAAATATGAAAACCATCGTCAACAAGACGGCTAATAGAAATAATGTTGCGAGACATTTGAGGAACGTATAAACAGTTCATTAATTCTATTACAAGCCCAGAGGGCAAATTTAAAACATAATCTCCAATTGCGAGGGCGGTAACTCTTGCTCCATTTCCTACTCGCAAGTTTATGCTTCCTTTCTTTAATTCCTTAGTCCGATTTAGTTCCTGCATATTTGTACAAATATGAGATCCGCATCCGGTATCAAGTACCCAAGATTCAGACTGTGAAACTGTATTTATTTCAATATAAAACATACCAGATGTTGAAGCACTGCCTTTTCCCTTCTTGAGGGAGGCTAGGTACTCCTTGCAATTCCTTTTCCAATGCCCATCTTTACCACAGAAGTGGCACTCTCATTTGGGCTTCTTCACTTCCTTTCCCTTAGCTTTGGTGGGCATGGCTCCCTTGCCTTTCTTAGGATATTTAGGATTGGGAAAATTCCCCTTCCTTTTCTTTGATCCCTCTATGACAAGAGCTGATATTGCCTTGTCCTTTTTCATATTGGGCTCAACTGACTTAAGCATATTTGCAAGCTCTTCAAGAGAGGTTTGCAAGTCATTCATCTGATAGTTCATAATGAACTATGAATAACTCTCCGGGAGGGATTGAAGAATTAAGTCTATGCTTAATTCGTTATCCATCGCGAATCCAATACTAGAAACTTTCGTAATATAGCCAATCATCTTGACACAATGTGTCATGACGGATGTGCCCTCTTGCATCCTGCTACGATATAGTAATTTGGATATCTCATAGCGTTCGCACCTAGTCTGTTTCCCAAACAGTTCCTTAAGGTGCATGATGATGGAATAGGCATCCATTTCCTCATGTTGCCTTTGTAATTCCGGTGTAATCGATGCAAGTATGATGCATCCCGCATGACCATCATCAGCTTTGTGCTTCTGGTAAGCATCAATTTCTTCGATTGGAGCATCATCAGCAGGGATAGGGGGTATCGATGTATCAAGTACATACCCCATCTTATCGAACTTCGAAACAATTTTGAGGTTACGAAACCAGTCGGTGAAGTTTGAACCATTCAACTTGTTATCGGTAAGAATGTTTTGCAGATTGGTTTTAGTCATGATTTTAAGAGTGTTTAATTAAACCTGAGAGTGAGAAAGAGTAAACGTATGTTATTCATTTGCTTTAAAGTATATCAATCTAAAATTATAGGCCTTTTAGTTTATTTTAGATTGCTCCCACTATTTTGCCAAATTAATAGCCCTCTATATTAATTCGAAGAATTTCACAAATTCTTTAGTGAGCTAGGATCCTAACTCCTGAGATTTCGCCTTGAGTTTGCTCAACAAGCTAGTCTCATTCGTTAGGTAGATTCATGTAATCAATCACATCTTTAATGTGATTCCTAGGTTATTGGGTTACTAACCACATTAGTAACTAATATGCTATTCACATTAATCTCAACCATATTGCCCATTAGTTTATGACAACATGAGTTTGCTCATCCAATTATCATAACCTAATTTAAGTAGTACCTCATATTCATGAAAAGTGATTTTCGATAATTCAGGTGTTACCGTAAGACCCCGAGCTTGAGTTTGCTCAACAACCCAAAGGCCCCCAGTACTGTCGGCTGAATTATAATATTAGGGAGGGGCAACCGATTTTAATAACTTGCTTATTTACTTAACTTTTAATGAGGGATTTTATTTTAGGTCTCATAATCTAACTTAGTCTTGATTTGCTTTAGCATACATCAGACACATACATTGGCGTTATGGACATATTATCTAAATTATTCCGTCGAGCCAGAGACGGAATAAAAGGCCAAACCTAGGGAAATACTAACTATTACATATTTCTCTTTAGGTCCTCCGTCTTCTCCATGGCGCCTTGAAATTACATATTAATTTCTATACTACTAAAGAAAACTTCAATTAAATTGAAGGAAATTAGATGAGAGGAGAAATTACAATAGATAGTAGAAAGGCAGGACTCGCAAGCCCTATTTCAAAAATACCAAAAGACTAAAAGAGGGTCCAAATATGTCCATAACTCCAAACATGCATAGACTCAATTAAATAAATTTAATTGGTTGATTACATAAGTATTTTATGTAATATTTAGGTTAATCACATTAACTCATCAAATTAACTTTCATCCAATTTTACTTCTAACAGTTTCGTATCCTTTTATATTAAACTTTTAGATTAATATAACTATACAAAACTTTAATTATGCACGTCCCAATTATTTTGATTTTAATTCATTTAAAACTTTTTGATTTACAAATAGGTAAAACAAACTTTTAAATAAATTTTCATTTGATAATCAACACATAAAACTATTAATTTCTGAAACATATATATATAACTAATTTTAAACGATTTAAAATCAAGTGGGTCTCGGGCCGGGCCCGAGGTCGGGCTGCTGCCGTTTGGAAGCAGCCCTAGGTGTCTGATCCGCCGCTGCCTTGCGGCAGTGGCGGCCAGGCACCGCGCGCGGCAGTAACCGCGCGACAGCAGTCGGGTCGCGCCGTACGGCGCGACCCGAGCTGCTGTAATATATATATTTTTTATAATATATATATATATATATATATATATATATATATATATATATATATATATATATATATCAGTTTTAAAACGGTTTTAAAACGATTTTCAGAAAATAGGAAAAACTGTTATAGATTTTCCGTTTTATCTTTTAGAATAAATAAAACTGATTTACCAATCTAACCATAAAAATAATAGATTTTTGTTATAATGGTTATCAACCAAAATTATTAGTTAATGTGCATAAATTATTTTAATTAACAATTAATTAAAACTTATTTATCTTTTAGAACTAATTAATCAAAACAGTTTCTACCAAAAAAAAAAAATAATCAAAACAGTTTTGTTAATTAACCTAACTATAAATATTTATTCAACCTGATTGAAAAACTTCTAAATTTTCATATATGAAATAACGGATTTAACGCAGGCTCTGATACCACTGAAGGAAAATAGGCTAACGTATAGCAGCGGAAATATAAAAATTTTAACCTATTTTCATTAATCCCAAGATCCGTTAACCGTTATTTCATACAAAGAGGGATAAGAAGAAATACCTTTTAGATGTTCTATCTACCGTTGCAAATGAAGTGCCCACAACTCTTACTTCGAGTTCCCGAGCACAAAACAAAACAACAGAAGATCAAGTTAGAATCAATCGTTTATTAACAACCAAAGTAGATTGTCTCTAATTAATCAACACAAGATCAAGGATAAAGAGAAAGAGATGAAAATCAATTGAACGGAAGGAAGCGGTGGAAAATCTCGTCCTCGAGCTAGGGGTCGAAATTCTCTCTCTTAATGCTAGGGTAGAATTCGAAATTCTCCAGCTTAATTGCCTAGGGTTGAATTCGAAATTCACATAGGGGGGTATTTATAAACTCTCTTGTATCTAATCCTTAGTTAGATAGAATTAGGTTATTAAATAAGAATTTAATTCGGAATAAAATTCTTTGATTATTATCCATTAATAAAAGGATAATATCAATAACCTTATTGAATAATAATAGGAGTAATATAATCTAATTAAATCTCCTAACTTATTTATCCTTTAATTAATTTAATTCATAATCCTAATCTAATTATGATTTGATAAAATCAAATTAATTATTTATGTATTTAACATACATAAAATCGCCCCCCCCCCCCCTTTAGCAATGGGCCTTATTGGGCTCAGTTGGGCTTCCATCAATTAATTAGCATCTGTCTCTCTTTTGGGTTCCAAGTCTTATGTGTGACCCATTAGGTTCTTATTGCTACTAGCCGTATGCAACTTATTAAATTAATTTTCAAAGAATTATATTTAATCTTTGCATAACAGAATGATGTACAAAGTATGTGATTAGCAAGTCCGTAATCATTCCCCTAGAGCTATAAGAAGACATGTTGATTCTGTCGTTGACCTTTCCGTATTAGTTACGGTATAATTCTATCCTTTATCAACTACGTCCTTGAACTGAATCTTATGACTATGGGTAATGTCAAGTCACATATAGCGAGACGTTCGTTTTACTTGTTCTGGCCGAGTCAACTCCAATTAGATAGGTTAAGAGAAATCTCATTTCAATCTTAAGCTATCACCTTGCAAGGATTTAGAGTCAAGACTTCCACAAGCGATCCATGGACATATCTCCCATTTATCGGGAGTGATAAATGCTCAATCCAATGTATAACGATCCCGCAATCACTTCCTGTGATACCCAACCTCTACTGTTCACACCCCAGAGTCATCTCTGTTAAGGATCGTGGTACAACAGGATCAAAGCGTCACATTCAGTAATCCAGAATGACCAATTAACATTCCTTTGAGTCTGAGGGTTATTTATACCTATTAATACCAATGAGATGAAAAAGTGACAAGGATGAATCTACCCATCCTGTTATCTCAAGTCGGGTCCCCAATCCTAATGAACTACTTTTCATCGGATCCATGTAACTTTCCAGATATCTATATATATGAAGCTTGTGAGATCAGCTTTCTGTCGGACAGAAGACATTGTTACATGCAAGTCTCAATAGTGATATGTCAATCCTAAACATATTACTTGACTTGGGGTGGTTTTAAGTTTATTAGTTTATTACAAAGTTTCGTCTCACTTCATGCTTGTATGAACACTTTATAATCACTTTAAACAAACTTACAGATTTCCTTTTATTAGACTTTATTTAGTTCTTAAAAGGGATTGCCTTTATATAGTTATAAAACATATATCTCATTAAAACAAATGATATAAAGAACACTTCATTGACATTAAGTTTGTATCCTAGAACAATTGTCTATAGGACACTAAACCCCAACAGATACATGTTACCATAGATTCGGAATCACTTTCGTCCACATCAACATTCTTACCTTTACCTTTTGAAGAGCTTGCTTTCGTACACATTTGAAGCTTCAACAATTGAGTTTGAGTTTGAGGTTAAAAATTAAGATATGTTTTGACCTAGAACACTTTTGAAAGAACAAATTATAAAATAAAGTAGAGATTTATGCAAGAGATGTTAGGTTTATCAAGGATTTATAGTTTGGATGTAGGATTTGAAGAGTTTATGGAAGATTAGAAGTTGGGGATTTGAAGGGTTTGCAAGAAAATTAGGGATTTTGAGGAAATGGGAAGGTTTCTTCCCTCTTTTACCTGAAAAATAAAGGTAAAAAAGGACTCAAAGGCATAAAATTAAATGCAAAAACTAAAAATGTACAAATCTCAAACTAATACAACTTACAACTGTTTTGTTTATAGTTGAAAAGCTAGACTTTCTTACCCCATTGATTCCCTTTGTAGAATCTTTGGGTTATTCTCCATGTTTTTCGGAAGAGAACCTTGAGGTCTTTCTTGTCTCTCACGGTTCATTTGAGCTATCTGATTTCTCAAGTCCTTGCAGAACGCCTGCAAGTTAGACTGACATTTCTTTCAAAAGGGACAACACCTCGTCTTGTGAATTAGAGGGCTATGGAGGAGCTTGGCTTGCTTGTTGGTACATGGACATTCCTAATTCATGTTCCATATGCTTATTAACAAACCCACTTGGAGGCCTCAACACATTATTGTTGGAATTATTGTAGGACATATTTGGGAATTAAGGTCTCCTCCGATTATTATTATAAAAATTGGGGTTAGAGTTATACGTTTGGTGGCTGCCCACATAAGTTACATTCTCATTATTGTCTCTAGTGAAAGGATTTTCATATTGACAATCCTTACCGTGATGATCACCGCCATAATAGGTACAAGCTAGCACTTGCACGATTTGATTGAGGCTCATTTAGGCCATCAAGACGTCCATTTTCTTGTTTAGCTCAGTCATGGAGCAATTGGGAGCCTCATTCTCCAAGGCATAGACATGCTGTCTTGAAGGCCCAACAAGCTTATCGGCTTGCCACTACACACTTTTCCTTGCAAGGTCATTGATCATTTCATAAGCCACATTCACATACTTCCTAAACCAATCTCCACCTGTAGCAGAATCCATAATAGCATGATTAGGTGGAGTTAAACAGTGATAGAAGATACTTACCAAGGTATGTTTGGGAATGTCAATATGCAGACACATATGGAGCATCTTGCAGAACCGAGCCTATGAGGCATGGAGAGCTTCGTGTTTTGGTTGATGGAAGAAGGTAATCTCGTTCCTCAACATCATCGTCTTGGAAGGGGGGAAGTAGTAGGCCAAAAATTCCTGCTTCAATCCCACCCATGGTGATAGAACCGGGCTCCAATGACCTCACCCACTCTAATGCTTGCCCAGTCAATGAGAATGGGAATAGCTTCAAACAAACACCTTGGGGGAATCCATTCATCTTTGACATATCTGCACACATCATAAATCTATCAAGATGATCATTTGAGTTTTTATGAACCTTACCTCTAAACAAATTGGTTTGTTGGATTAGCTGGATCATGTCGAACTCAATTCATACGAGCTGGTTGGAATATTAGGAGCAACAATTCCAGCCAAGTTGTGATGTCGGTGGGGAGCTAAAATTTTGCTCATGGAGTAGTTGTCTATTCACCATTTTCGTTTCCATTGTCAGGGCCATTATTAGGGTCGTTAGCATTTTCCATCTCGTCTTAGGGTTGAACATTCCTATTGCATAACGTTCAATTTCAAGATTAATTGGAATACAAGATACACTTTTTGATCTAGTTTGCATATGCTAAGGAAAATTAAATAAAATTTCTAAAACATAGAATTTACAAGTAAATAATTACAGCTATAAACACATTCACAAAAATTTGCTTAAACTAACAAATGAAATTTTTGGTTTGATATTGCTAGAAAATAAATCCTCCGCAATGGCGTTAAAAACTTATTGCGCCTCGAGCTAACGCTCAAAGACTAACTAAGGGATATTGTGAGCGATCATGGAACCTGCTTACCCTACTCTTGGAGGATTTCGGCAAATAGGATTCTGTTTTTACATATCACCGTCACTTATCGTTTTTAAGGACGGCGCTTGGCGTGTCCTTTCTGATGTATGCATTCTTTTGACTATTTCTCTAACCTTTTTTTTTTATCATGTTTTAGGGTTAGATTAATTTTTTCGAAGTCGCCACCTGAGTTTTAATGTTCGGGAACATATCAAAAGTTTAAATGGCACAGGGGCTCACAACATGCGACCTCTTCAGAGTTAGGTTCGTGAAATAAACGGTTAAAGGGTGTGATTAATAAATACGTAGACTTGACTTCTGTTAGAATATCATTTATAATCTAATCCATTTTCAGTTTATAATCATTCATCACAAAAATGGCACAAATAACCCTATACAATCGACTTAGCCCTATAAAATAAATCTAAAAAACATGCAAAACAGATAAACATTAGCTGCAGGACATTGGGACCCATTTTTCAGATTTAACTATGATGCCGAACTTGATCAATTAAGACTCATTCAGATCCTATTGTCTAATCACACCAGCATGCATTTAAACCCGTGAACTGGATCTATCTATTCTAACATATTTAATATTTATTCCATAAATATCCCAAAACCCATAATTAATCACATTTTACGTGTTTGAGCGTTTATACGCCTAAATAAGTATAAATTTACTGAAGATTACAGTTTTGTCCCTAAACTTACTAAAAAAATATAAATTAGTCCCTGAACTAAATAGAAATCAAATGAAAACAATTAGCACAGTAAAAGGAAGGCTTTTAAACCCGAGAGTGTTACCTTTGGCGCTATAATCCGATTTGGTGTAGAGGTAGACTCACGAACATAGACAAACGGAACAGCAACCGAACCCCGAGAACAAATTCCCAAAGTGGTGGAATTGGACCCAAACAAAACTAAATTGATATTAATTGATTGAATTAATCCCTTTCCTTGCCTATTGGAAGGATTAAGATGTGAAATTGGGTGATTACCCGAAGAATCAGTGAAAGAGATGGTGGTTTTCACTCATTTTCACCGACTTTCACTCACTCTCAAGTGTTTCTCTCTCTAGAAACCTCTCTCTAAACTCTTAATTCTGATCTTAAATGATGATTTGGGATGATTCCTCACAATTTGGTATGATTTTGGATTGATTTGGATAAGTTTTGGGTGCTTTAGGATTGAAAAAGATGAAGGAGATGAAGTTTCTGTAACTTTCTCACTCTACTTTATCTCTCAATCTTTCTAACATTTTCCTGTAACTTTCTATAAAAAATGATCTCCCTCCTTCCAAATGACACTTTTCAGCCATTTAAACCTAAATCTGAGCAGTTTTGGATGGTTTTCAGGCAGTTTACAGCATTTTTTATTGAAAAACTATTGCTGTTTCCCAATGGTCCCGATTAGGTACGGGTGGTCCCCGATCGGTTACGGGAGTCCCTGATTGGGTACGAGTCAATTAGGGGCAGATTTGCCCCTAAACGAGCCTCAGATAATTTTGGTTTTCGAAAACAACCTTCCCGACCTCTTATTTATATGATTCATATATCGTTGGATTTGTCTCGATGATACAGAGATTTCATATTTTATAGTCGAAGGCTAAAAATGACTCTATCAAAAGATATGGCTTCGCAACCGTCCGGAGCTTCCGTTCGGAAAACTTTGAATGGTCATAACTTCTTCGTTTGACCTTCGAATTGAGCCCGGAAAAGTGCATTAGACTTGAAATGGGATATATATTTCTTTAAGCTCTAAAATTGAGAGAAATAATTTTGGATTTTGGTCTTTGATCCTGTTCAGTGCTACGTAGGGCCCACCTACAACATACCAATCACAGGTAACCTGAATTTCATCATTAGGATCGAAAAAAGTCCATGCTCACAGATACGTGTACCATGTTGTTATCAAGTAATAAATCTGGAAAGTCCAGGTAATGAATCCTCAAGATTTATACTGCAAGTACCAAACTACTTAATTCCTAATTTATCTTTAAGCGGTACAAAGTGGATTTGGTTGTTTTTCTAAACTAATTACTAATTCTAATTCCTAATTCTAAGCGTGATCCAGATTAAATTTAATTTCTATGAATGCAAATAGGGATGATACGAAAATAAGAATATTCAAACGATAATCAAAAATTGATTATGAACTAAAATATTATTATATTTAACCGTAATGAGATTAAATTGACTTTTTTTGTTTTGAAATAAATCGACTTATCCTATGATAGTTTATAGAACGTGATTCTTTAAACGAGCCGTTGCTAACTCTAATGGTTGAGAAACTCGAGTCCATTACTATGGTGTTGTCAATACCTACAATTTCCAATATAAAATACCGTTAAGACTCATAATATGAACTCGATAAAGATATTCAGGCTTATGAAAGATTTAATCAAATACCTAAACACAATTAATAATTAGAATATAAACAGTGGAATTAAATTCAGGTTAAATATGGTGAATTGTCACAAATTACAACCAATTCAAAATTCACAAAGATCTTACAAGCTGCACAAGAGTAGATGAAAAGAAGATCACATTTGAAACTTGTCGACTCAAGCAATCGTTGTTCTGAATCGAAAGTGGAACCTTGATCGCTTGTGTATCAATAGAAGGTGGAAGCATTTTGTAGATGAAGATGGAGAATAACAGAAGTTCAAACTACTCTCAAGAGGAATGAAAGGTTACAAATAACTACTGGATGCCTTGGAATGGAAATTCTGAGGTCTTTAGATAGGAATTTTAAAATCCTATCTAACCTCTACCAAATATTCTTCAACAGTTATAATATTTTTTTTATAGATTGTCAAATTAAAAAAAATGGAAGAATGGGTCAAAATGGACATTTTTGTCTGGCTAGATCGGCAAGCTAGCAATTTAAGTGGCTCGGGGAATTCCTGGCTCCCAGCTCAACGAGGTGGAGCCAGACGTGGCTTTCTTTGTCAAAAGTGCTTGACGACTTCAAATCTTTATATGGTCTCAGTCACACTTGTTCTTGATGCTGAATCCTCCAAATAATCTCACAAAATCCCATTAAATAATTTACCGAAATCAATTAATTAATTTATAAAAAAATCCTTTTAATTACTAAGCCAAAATTGATTAATTTTGATAAGTTAATTTCATGAAATTGGCATAATAAAAGCTCCAATTCAAATGTGACAATCTTTTTTTATTAAAAATAACATAAATTAAATAAATGCTACAAAAGTAAATAAAAACCAAAAATTGATAAAAACAAAGATTAAATTAAATTACATAAAACAACATGAAATAATCCTGAAAATCATACTAGAAGATATTGTAAACACATCCCTATCAATTTATGAGGATTTTTGGACATTGGTGTTATTGAAAGAAAAAACAGAGAAGGGCTTAAGTGGGTTAAAAAATATTAGGGTGTAAAAAAGACAAAAATGATGAAAAGTGGAAGAAAATTGAGGGGCCGAAAGGGTACAATTGGAAATTTTGGACAATTTGGGTGGATTTTGTTGTTCGTCCGCTCCACCTTTAAATATAAACATAGTTTTTTTTTTCTTCTAAAACTTTGTGTTTTTGTTATGGAAATCAATAATAAAAAAGCAATAAGGCGGAAGAAAATTTTGACCCCAACTCAGTTTCGTGCCTCCTTGTAGGTATAGAGAAAGATGAAATTCAAAATCCATCATTTCTGAAAATTAATCCCATAAAATCATCCCTAAATCAATTTCATATCATAAAATATGATTTTTTTTAAGATTAATTTCCTTAGGAGCTCATAGTTTTTCTCGCGGTAGTGTGCTTACATCGTGCTCTTTCTTTTCTTTTTATGACAAGTGGCCACTAGTAGATGACAATAGGTTCCCGGTACGTGCTTTTAATGATTTTTTCCAAGCTCCAGTTTGGTCGTTGGCCAGGTTAGTGATGAAAGGACTTCCTATGCCTAACGTTGGGAATAAGAGAAGTGTTTCTGCTACGTCTGCAAATGATAGGGTGATGGCTCCACAGCCTTACAACTTTGACTTCGCCAATTACTTGGTCAATGAATAACGTATCTGGCTTTGGAAAATATTAAAATGGAAAATAATTTCAAACTTTGAAAAACTTCCATATTTGAATATACCCTCCCCTCAATAGGGTGCACACCAAGTAATGTCCAAGTTGCTTTTAATGACCAAATCGAGCGTACTCAATACTTTTAGAAACATTGTGGAGGTATGAACAACTTTTATTTAGACATTTAAAGTCAATTCTAACTCTAGCTAAAAAGTCAACAGTCAATCAACCTTCGATCACATGAATTTGATCGGAACTTCCATAGGTCATAACATTCTCGAACCTCTAAATTAACTGTAATCAATTGTGTTGGAATGCTCTTAAGGAGTATTGTAAACATTTTGAAGACTCTGACACCAAATTTAGTTATGGTAAGAAAAGTCAACTTTTGACCCTTAATGGGATTGAACAAAACTTTCATATGTCATGACTTTCTCATTGTAAATCACGTGTATTTAATTATGTTGGAAAACCTTTGAAGATTATTACGAATCTCATGAAGATTCCGAGACCTAATATTTTCTGGTTAAAAAGTCGACTCTTGATTTGATACAATTTGACTTTTTCCATTGACTTTTTGACTTTCTTTCAAATACATTTCCAAATACTTCCATTGATGACCTTTTTTATTGGATATCATCACATGTTAGTGAATCCACTACATATAACATCTCACTATCTCTATCTCTATAGAGGGAGAAAGAAGGAGATCCACAAATCATTTGAAATAGGATTAAAAACATTAGTGTAAACATATAAACTCTTTTAAGGTTTGAGGGAATTGAATCAGAAACTACCATATCTTGCTGAGTTGTATTCATACTGTTTTTTTAGCTGTGAGCTAATTGACTTTGACCATCAACTTCAACTCTACATTTCTAAAATGAAATCAAATGAAATATTCTCTGATTTTCATGATATTGAATCTTTGCAAACATGACAGTGGAGAGCAATATCATTTTTTTTATCATTGGTTTTCCCTATTACAACAATTATTTTTGAAATATTTTATACCGCAATGGATATTGTTAAGATAAATTTGCATAAGTGAACTGGAGATTTCTTATAAATTGTCAAATGTGTTCTATAGAGAAAAATATTTTTTTTAATAATAAAAATGAAATCAATTTGCAACATCTTCGGAATATGAATTTTGAGGCCATGTTTATTTATCAGAAAATATTATGCAGGGATATATTTTCTTGATTTTTCGGTGTTCGCCAACGAAAAATACCATGTTAGTCAGCAAGAAAAAAAATATAAAATCAATGACGAACTCAATTTACCATTTTGAAAAGGGTAAAACACTTTCCTATCGCTTTTCTTCACTCCCAACTCCCTCAAAGTGAAAATGAGGGAAAACGTAAAAATGTGAAAAAAACCCCAAAAAAGATGAAAACATGAAAAAAACACGACAAACTATATAAACACGAAAAATGTGAAATCTCAAAACACATGAGAAATGTGAAAATGGTAAAACACACAATAGTAAAAATGGAAAAACGTGAAAAACGGAAAAAACAAAATAACACGAAATACGAAAAAAATATGAAACAACGGTGAAAACACTTGAAAAAAATGGGAAAACTGAGAAGATATGCAAAACATGGGTTCATGGAAAAATGGGTAATAACGTGACAATTTGAAAAACGTGAATATTCAAGAAGCTTATACGTTTGTTATTTCGTTTCGGGAGTTCTATAGAAAGCGAGCTATTTTATTGATAAAACATCGTTTATTCTAGTAGAAAGTTACAGAGAAAATATATTCCAATGGAAAAAATATCAAATTTAATATTATTGATAAAATTGTGATAATTACCTAAGTATTCTCAAAATATATTCCAACAGAAAAAAATATCAAATTTAATATTATTGGAATTATTGAGAATGGAAATGAGACTTTTATTGATAAATTTCTATTTTTATCAAAATAAAAAAAGCTACAGAAAATCTAGAAAATTATGATAATTATCTAGGTATTCTCAAAATATATGCGAAGACAAAGAATATCAAATTTAATATTCTTGAAATTATTGAGAGTGAAAATAGGACTTTTATGAATAAGATTCAATTTTTATTAAATGAAAAGCTAAAATACAGCTAATGAAAATCTAAAAAATTAAGATAATTATTTAAGTACCTTCAAAATATATTCCAAGATAAAAATTATTGATTTTGGTATTTTTGGAATTATTGAAAATAAAATTAATATTCTTATCAATAACTTTTTGTTTTTATCTAATAAAAAGCTAAATAAAGCTAATAAAACTGTAGAAAATTATGATAATTATCCAAATATCCTCAAAATATATTCCAATGTAAAGAATACTAATTTTAATATTTTTACCTTCAATTTTTTTTTTTAAATATGTTTGGAATTATAGATGAGACTTTTATCAATAAAATTCTATTTTTATTACACAAAAAAACTAAACAAAGCTAGAAAATCATAATAAATATTGAAATGTTTGAAAAATAAGTTCCAATGTAAGCAATTTTCATTTAACTAGTTTTTGGCCCGTGTGATGCACGGATTCATCTTAATATATAAATATTAATAAAAATACAATCTAATAATTATAATTAATGACATAAATGTGTTATATAAATTAAATATTATTATTTGATTTTCACATTTACTTTAAATAATATTTTTATAGATAAATATAATAATAAAATAAAAACTAATATATTATATATTATATTATATTTTTTATCAGTAAAAAAGGAGGAAGTGACACCTCAGTTCCATCGTTACTGTTTTATATTATATATAGATATGTAGAGAATTAGAGAGATTTTAGGGATTAATTTAAATTCTGTAGTACTCTTAGATATATGAGATAAAATAATCTTTTTATAGATAAATATACATAATAAAATTAAAATTAATATATTAAATTTTTTATCACTAAAAAAGGAGGAAGTGACACCTCAGTTCCATCGTTACTGTTTTATATTATATATAGATTATATTTTTTATCAGTAAAAAAGGAAGAAGTGACACCTCAGTTCCATCGTTACTGTTTTATATTATATATAGATATGTAGAGAATTAGAGAGATTTTAGGGATTAATTTAAATTCTGTAGTACTCTTAGATATATGGGATAAAATAATCTTTTTATAGATAAATATACATAATAAAATTAAAATTAATATATTAAATTTTTTATCACTAAAAAAGGAGGAAGTGACACCTAAGTTCCATCGTTACTGTTTTATATTATATATAGATTACACTTGGAACCCTGAGAATAAAGTAGGATTTTTATCTATAAAAGATTTGATTGTAATAATAAAATCCAAATAAATGGGCTAAAAAGCCAAGGAAAATACTAAATAAATACAAAATAATTGTTTCTTCAACTCAAAACTAATTTAAACCCCATTCTTCTTAAAAACTTGATTTTGCTTAATTTTCATATAAAAATATTTAGAAAATGGACAAAAAATTTGAAAACTACCCAAAAGAGAGTCGAAAGGGTGTTGTCCGACTATGTTCTTGAGGAATAGAGTTGTGGTCTGATCTGTTCCTCAAGAACACGACTCTATTTTTATGGAAAAAAAATTTAAAAAATCGCAAAAAATTGAAAATAAAAGATTTTGACCTCAAGCTAACTCCAAAAATTCACAAATAAATTAAACTAACTAAATATGAAATAAAATGTCATTGCGTTTCTCAAAAATTACCTTTGGAGCATATCTTCTGTGCGGTTTGATTTTAGTCCTCCAAAACCTTCTCGGCTCTGAAACCGAATCCAAACAAAGGTAAAAGACGTTGGGTTGTTGATTATTAATTAATCAAATCCCAAACCTTGAATAAAAACTCAGAAAAAGACTAAAATTAATGTGTTCTCGCTCTACTATCTATTTCTCTCTCTAGAAAAATGTTTCCTAAAAAAATCAAAAATATATTTTTTTTCTATTTAGAACTATTTTTTCTCAAAATTTTGGTCTTTTGAAACAGTGAAAATTGTTAACTATTTAGAGGAAAATAAATCGAGGTGGCTCTCCTAGAGCCGTGGTAACCTTACATCGTACGACTGTCGATTTTTTTTTCTGACATTTTCTGATTTTATTTAGACCACTTCGTTTATGTAGGGATGTGCATCTAAATGACAAATTTTCTTGAAATTAAATCATAAAAAAATGTTATGAAATGTTTGCTCTATATATATAAAAGCTTAACCTAAAAAATCATTTCTAAGAGTGAGGCATCAACAAATATTGATGTGTACAAAAACTAAATATCTATATAAGCTTAAACTAAAAATCTGATAACACTGGATAAATTTCCAATCAGATCACGTCCTTGTGAGGCGCCGTTGGGATCGGCCGGGGACACTCCGATGCCAAAGTCAGTAACAAATATGGAGAATAAACTGTATGGACAAAGCTTAGCGAAGAGTAAGAATATATATACCTCGATAGCCTAGACGTAGGCTATTTATAGTTTGATGGATTTGTAACTTCTAGGTAACTAGAGAGTCTCCATTAATGCTCATTTAATGGCGATTACAAGTTACTCTTAACCTGGCAGGTTAAGACTATTAATGATTCATTTAATGATCATTATGGCCGAGTTGACGGTTAGCCGTTACTTAGGTAAATGGAGAGATTCGCCATAGAGATCCGCCAGCGGATCTCTTAGAGCTAACCTAGGGGGATCCTCCGGGCGGCTTCCTATGCCACGTGGCATACTTGAGGCGATTATCTCTTTTGGTCCTTGCGATAATATCCCGATGTTATCAGAAGCCCCCTCAAAAGGCTTTTAAAGTCCTTCAGGGCTTTTGGACTTCTGCGCGCCGTTCTATGCTTCTGTGAGCATTTTGTTCGATGTTCTTTTATGGCCGGCACGTATAGTGACATCATAATTGTGACGGATGATTTGATTTCGTCTGTTCGTTAGATTTTGTCCCTTAGGTGGTATCTTTACTGGTGGCGAATCTATGAATGTGGAGGAGGACCCTCAAGTAGTGAGGGCGAAGAAGAAAGGGGATAACCCTATTTTTCCGCTTTTACTTAAAGATTGGAGTAGGTGGCCAGCCATACTCCATTATATGAACCTTTGTGAAGGTTTTGAAGCTGTTCTATTCCTTCTTGGAGGAAGTAAAGCTGCCCAGGGGTTCAATTTGTTACCTATCTTTGAGGTGAAATGATCCGCCCGCAGGACTTATAAATCCTTCTCTGGGAAGGATATGAGAGTGTAGAGACCTTGCGTCCAAGGATCGTTTTAACTCTATCGGTGACCATGATCCGCCTAGTGGCGGATCTATTGTGAATGTAGAGAACTCGGGATGTTCTCTTTGTAACATACTGAAATTGCAACAGTAAAGGATATAAAGTTGATCAACCATGTTTATTAATGGAAAAGACACCTTATTACAGCGAATAGGTCTTTTATAAATGAGCTTCATTTGATAACCGTTTAACAAGAAAACCCACATGGGAAAAAAAAGCTTGCTAAAGGAAAAAAGAGTACTCAAGACCGTGAGCGTGCTTCATTTTCTGACGAAGTATTTGCGGAGGTTTTGGAGATTCCACGTGCGTGGTAGCGTATTGCCCTCCGTATCTTGTATTTTGAATGTGGCTGGTCCAACCTTCTCCACTATCTGGTATGGACCTACCCAATTGATCCCTAACTTGCCTTTGCCTTCTCGAGATTGGATTTTATCAGCTTTACGAAGCACCAGATCCCCCATCTTCAAATCCACAAGCTTGACATTTTTGTCATGATAAGAGGCAATCCGCTGCTTATACGCTGCCATGCGTACATAGGATTGGTTTCTACGGTCTTCAACCCGATCTAGGCAGTCCCTTAACCGTTTATCATTGTCCTCTTCGCAATAAAAGGCCACTCGATCACTGGGGACTTGTATTTCAACTGGGATTACGGCCTCCATTCCATGAGAAAGGGCGAATGGTGTTTCTCCTGTAGCAGTTCTAGGAGTTGTACGATAGGCCCACAAAACACTCGTAAGCTGATCCGCCCATTTTGTCTCACAAGAAGCCATTTTGGCCAATTGATCCGCCTCTGTGTTGGATTCTCTTGGTATGTGAACCAATTCCCATCTGGCTTCTTTAGCTTCAAGGTTATCTAGCAATTTTTTGACTTCTGCTACATATTTGGCCAGGATCTCGTCTTTTACCTTGTAATTCTTGATGACCTGGTTGACCATTAGTTTTGAATCGCTGTAGATCACGATCTGCTCCGGGGTGATCTCTTGAAGTATACGTAGACCCAATATCAGGGCCTCGTACTCAGCAGCATTATTAGTGGCATGGAAATTTAATTTTGCTGCGTACCGCAATTTTATGTAATGGGGACCCTTGATCACAACTCCCACCCCTGCTCCCTCCGCTGATGAAGCCCCGTCGGTATACATCGACCATTCTTCTAACGGAGGTTTGGGATGAGATATCACCTCATCAGTGAATTCATTCACGAAGTCCGCCAGGACTTGACTTTTCAATGATGACCTGCTTTCATATCTTACATCAAATTCGCCTAGGCGGATCGCCCATTCCATCAACCTTCCCGAAGTGTCCGGCTTCTGCAATACTTTTCTCATTGGTATATTGGTACGAACTATTACTGTATGCGCCTGAAAATATGGCCTAAGGCGTATTGCCGTGGTTACAACAGCCAGTGCCATTTTATCTAGTCTTGAATATCTGGTTTCAGCATCTTTCAAAACCTTGCTCACGTAATAAATTGGGAAATGTTGGCCATCCTCCTCCCGTATCATGACCGTGCATACGGCTTTATCCGTGACCGATACATACATGTATAAATCTTCTCCCTTCAAAGGTCGACTCATCATAGGTGGTTCTGTGAGGAACCGCTTGATTCCTTCAAAGGCATTCTGACAATCTTCATTCCACTTGAATGCTTTTTGCTGTTTGATAACTTCGAAAAAAGGCTGACATCTACGGGCTGAGCAAGAAATAAACCTGCCCAAGGCTATGATACGCCCGTTAAGGCGTTGTACCTCCTTGATGTTCCGGGGCGCTTGCATCTCAAGAACTGCTTTGACTTTGTCAGGGTTTGGGCTAACTCCTTTTTCACTGATCATGAATCCTAAAATTTTTCCATATGTAGCTCCAAAAGTGCATTTCTCGGGATTTAACTTGATGTTGTGGTGTCGCAGTACGCCCAGTACTTCCTTTATATCTTCTGCATGCCTTTCTGCCGTCGTGCTTTTAATGATCATGTCATCTACGTAGACGGAATAATTACCACTTTTATTGTCCGCGAATATCTTGTTCATCATCCTCTGATAGGTAGTTCCCGCATTCTTGAGCCCGAAGGGCATAACTTTGAAACAATAAGTGGCCTGATGTGTTACGAACGAGGTCTTGATTCTATCCGAGGGCTCCATAGGGATTTGATGATAACTAGACTTTACATCAGTAAAGGAATACATTGCGTGACCGGCAGTTCCATCTACAAGCATGTCTATGCACGGTAGAGGATAATTATCTTTGGGGCAGGCTTTATTAAGATCTGTGAAATCGATGCACATACGATAAGACCCGCCAGCTTTCTTGACTAGTACGACGTTCGCCAACCACTGGGTATAAAGCACCTCCTCGATGGCATCCGCCTTTTGGAGCTTGGCGATTTCATCCTCAATCACTTTTTGCCTTTCCGGACCATGGTTTCTCCTCTTCTGAGCCACAGGAACCGCGTTTTTGTCAATGTTGAGTTTATGGGTGATCACGTCTGGGCTAATCCCGGGGAGTACTTCATCCTTCCACGCGAAAACATCTTCAGTTTCGCTAAGTACTTTGGTGATTGCGTCTCTGATCTCACCTTGTAGACTTTTAGCTATCCGCACCTGCTTCCCATCCGCCACAGGGTACATTTCGGTTTCCCCCAAAGCCATTGTGACGCATTCCTCCTCATCCTCCTCCTTAGATTGAGGGCGAATCATTAAGGATGCAGAATATGTCTCTTGGGCCACTTTTTGACAACCTTTGACCATCATGCATCCCTTGGCCGTGGGAATGTAGAGTGTTAAATGGCGAATGGAGATAAGAGCTGCAACTTCGGAGATAAAAGGTCGTCCAAGGATAATATTGTAAGCTAATTGTCCATCTAAGATCGAAAACTCCAAATCTTCTCTCCAAACTTGATCATCCCCAGTAAGCTCGCAGTCCAAAGTAACCTGACCTTTCGTCTGAATGGTATGACCAATTACTCCTAAAATATCGACCACAGTTGGTTCTACCCGGACAGGATCAATTTTGAGTTTGGCGAATGCTCCTCGTGTAATGATGTTACATGAACTTCCCGTATCAATCATTACTCGCCTTATTTCCCAACCTTCAACCCTCATGGTGACAACCAGTGCGTCTGCATGGGGTGCAATCTTCTGACCTGTATCTGAAAAATGGCGGTTTAATGACATTCTCTCAAGGGTGGTCATCCTTGCCTTCTTTGCCGTTGGCTGATAACCAGGTCCCCCAGCTATGACGTTAATTATGTTTTTTCTCTTCCTTTTCGTCGAGTCCTCCTTAAGTCTATCATCTTCTCTTCCTTCTATTTGGATAAATCGATCCAATTTACATTGTCCACCAAGTCGTTTGGTTTTTCGAGTCAACCCCCAGCGAGCATCCGCGTAGCCATTTTCCTTGTGACATTTATAATAATTCTCAGGAGTGGTCGTAACTGTGCGACCAGCACTTGGCGGTGTAATTATCAGTGACTTAATCTCAGAGGAGGAATTTCGTCTTTCCTCCGTCATGATGTTTCAGTGTGAACAAAAAATCCTTTATTTAACCAAGGATTCCACCTTCACCGCACCAATTGATAACACTGGATAAATTTCCAATCAGATCACGTCCCTGTGAGGCGCCGTTGGGATCGGCCGGGGACACTCCGATGCCAAAGTCAGTAACAAATATGGAGAATAAACTGTATGGACAAAGCTTAGCGAAGAGTAAGAATATATATACCTCGATAGCCTAGACGTAGGCTATTTATAGTTTGATGGATTTGTAACTTCTAGGTAACTAGAGAGTCTCCATTAATGCTCATTTAATGGCGATTACAAGTTACTCTTAACCTGGCGGGTTAAGACTATTAATGATTCATTTAATGATCATTATGGCCGAGTTGACGGTTAGCCGTTACTTAGGTAAATGAAGAGATTCGCCATAGAGATCCGCCAGCGGATCTCTTAGAGCTAACCCAGGGGGATCCTCCGGGCGGCTTCCTATGCCACGTGGCATACTTGAGGCGATTATCTCTTTTGGTCCTTGCGATAATATCCCGATGTTATCAAAATCATTTCTAAGAGTGACACATCCTAATGTGTCAACAAACTAAAAATCAACCAAAAAATCATTTTTAAGAGTGACACATCATCAAATGTTGATGTGTCAAAAAGCTAAACATCAATTTTACCAAAATATATAGGGTTAAGGTGCAAAAATACCCCTAACATTTTGGATCAGGAGCAATTTTACCCCTAACGTCTAAAATAGTGCAATTTTGCCCTTAACGTTGGAAGTCAAAAGCAATTTTACCCCTAACGTTAATAAATTGGGTCAATTTCAGACACTATTATAAAACACAGATATTTTTGTTCCTTATTCAGCACCAATTGCATAACAATTCGTTATGAAAAAAGGATTTCATGTTTTTTATAATTTAATAATAAAATTTGAGATTAATATTTATAAAGTTGGTGAATTTTTTGAATTTATTTTGTCTAATTCGTACAAAAAGACAGTATATATTTTTACTTTTTTATTTTTTCACATCCCAACGTATGTTTATGATTTGTTACTGATAAAATGACACACGTATGAAGTGTAGATGACAAAATTCATGACCAAGAAGACAGTTTGATGAATTATTTCTCAAATTCATCCAATTTATTAACGTTAGGGGTAAAATTGTTTTTGGCTTCTAACGTTAGGGGTAAAATTGCTCCTGGCTCAAAACGTTAGGGGTATTTTTGCACCTTAACCCAAATATATATAAAAAAGGTTAAATTGTGGTTACTAGAGAATTAAATCTCAATAATCAAATGAATGTTCATTGTTAATTTTGTAAAATGTTTTAGTAGTTATATTGATTTTAATTATCATTAACGTGAAATAATTCAATAAAATTAATTCTTCATTAAGTGAATTAATTGAAAAAAAATATTTAAAACAATTTAGAGTTATTTTTTTTACTCATTCATAACATATAGATGGTTCATCTAAAAAAATTATTCTCTTCCAAATTGTGCTCAGTTTCCAGAACTTCTGTTTCGATTCGTTTCGTTTCGTTTTGTGATAATAATTTGCCACACACGGTTAGAGTTCAACTCACATTTCTGCTGTATATTGGGAGACGGATGTCGACTGTGATAAAATCTATCTTAATGATACCGATATAATCAGGTCTCAGAATCTTCTTTTTCCGTTCATCCATTTCATCAGAAGGTTTATTATATTTAGTTTATTATATTTTATTATTATTTTTTTAATTTAATAAAATAAATATTCTGTTCTTTAGTGTTTTTTTTTAAAGTTCTTCAATGTTGTTCTGCAATTAACGATGAATTTAAAAATATGTTTTCTGGAAATTAGATTATATAAATTGTTATAAAAAATTCGCTCCCATATTTAAAATATTAAAATTTGATAACATCGAATAATTATATTATACTATGAAAAGAATACTATTATATTATTATTCAATTCCAGATTTATACTAAATATAAAATAAAAACATAATTTGCACAATTAAAAAAATTAGTAAAATTTTATTAATTAAAACTAAAATAAGTAATTTAAAAAATTAAAATAAACATTAAATATTATTATATGTATGGACTAATATTCTGATCTAATTAAACTATACAATTTAGCTAAAATATTTATTATTTTTAAAAAATGATAACAAAAATTTTTAATCAGTAAATCGCATGGGTTTCCACTAGTTAAATTAAAATCTGAAATCCGGTTCTTGAGTAGTCTTTTATGGTTCGGTTCAAGTTCATATTATTGGAAACTGGACCGGCGGTTCGTGGCCAGGAGTACTCGGATCACCGAATGCACCCTCGAAATTTCCTATAAAATTTCCCAACTTTACCCATATCGCGATCCTAAATCTCCACATTCATTTCTCTGAAATTCTTCACAATTCTGTCTCCGTTCTTTGATTTAACCTTTTGTTCTTTCTATTGTCTCTTTCCTCTATCGATTGATTATAAATTTATTTAACTCCGTACGCCGGATTCGATTCTAGGGTTAGGGTTTTGAATTTTTTAAATTATTCATCTCTTTCAGTAGGGTTTTCTTCGATCTTCGATTCTAAGCGTGTATTCTAGTCGTTTCCGTGTCGAATTATCTGAACTCGTAATTTTGGGAATTTGTTTTGAAATTTTGAAAATTCATTTTTGTCGATTTTTTCGTTTGTTCGGTTCGTCTACGCGAAGTAACTTCTAATTCTTGGTTTCGATTTTATTTAGATATTATAAAGAATTTGGGATCTAGATATTTTAGTATTGGCAATTGAATTTGTATAATCATCAAATTCCGTCGTTATATCGGTCCTGGGTGTCTTAGCAGTTTTCCAGCGAAGTTTAGTTAGGTAAGTTCAAGCTCAAATTTTCTGAATTATGCAGTGATGAATTGTATTGTAGGTTGTTTTTTCATCTTATGATGGTCTATTTGATCATATATCAACTTCTGCATTACTAAGTCTAAGACTTGTTTAAGTGGCTGACTGAATTGAAATGTTTTTTTTTTTTTTTAAGTTGGTAATTGAAATATATTAATGGAGCTAAAAGGGAGTGCTGGCATTGTGAAATGAGTTTTGTACAATGCTTGTGGAATGCATACTAGATATTAGATATTTAACTATTGTGGCATATGTTAGCTTTAGAAGCTGATTATATGTTGTACTGGCTGGAATTCTAGTGGCTGAACTGAGTGTTTACATTGTCCACTCTCTGTATGTATCAGTATGCATCTTTCTTAACATTAAAATTTTGTAGCTGTACGCTATTTTTCCATTTTATGTGAACCTCTTATTTATTCTGTAGCTTGCAAATTTGGTGTCTCTAACTATCTATGAATTGCAGGAAAAAATAGAAAAAATGACTCACAAACGACCTTTTGTTGATGATGCTTCTAACGAGGTTTCTTGTAAGCACCTTAGACACCCGAAACAAATTGACCATCTTGCACTACCAGTCCCAGTTGATGATCATTGTCAAAATCCTGTGGTTCCAGGTAATGAATGGTTGGCATAATCACTTATCATGTTGTTTTTGGATTATGAAATGTGGCACATTTGCATTTTCCTATAAATTTACCTCATTTTATCGGATATGCTTGAATTATATTGCTTGAAATGATTTGTTTCAGGTAATGAATGATTTGAAGTGGCATATTTCGGTCACTTTGTATTTTGAAGGCCTTTTGACTGCAGATGTGTTTTTTTTTTTAACATAACCATGAGTTTTTGACTTTCTAAGATCTCTTCCAGTTAAAAGAGACTTAAAGCCCACTTGAGGAAGTTGTCTTTCTAAATCATGATGCCATGAAGCACAAGTTTTTTCTCTTTTGACAGATTTTTCTTGACAACCTAAGTTTACATGATTGTAATTCACTTTATTAGGTAGAAAACTTGTACTGAACCATTATGTCCAATTTATTCACAACCTTTTAGTTTTGAATTTTTCCAATTTTGTTTGTGAAATTCTTTTCTTAGATCTTGCATGTGTTAGCAACTAAGGTAAAGCATTACAACACTTGTATATGTTCCATCATTACATCAGATATGATCCATATTATGTAATGCTGATAATTAATCTTGTGATTTATGTTATTTTTTTTCCCTTTTCTGTTTTGAAGATTATGAGTACAGTCTTGGTGAGTTGCAAGGTATTGATAGGTCTGCAAATGATCAGATAGTCTTGAACGAGTTCAAAAAATTTGAAACTGGTGCTTCTAGCAGTTTCCCCCCCTTTTTTTGGATCAGCAATGCAATTCATGAGGCAGATCATCTCTCATTTTTTCCTGAGTATTTTGATCATGTTCACCACCCGAGGGTTGTACACCAACCCGATGATGTGTTCTCATCTATTGACTATCCCTTCCAGAAACCAGTTTCTATTGGACCAGAGCATCAAGCTTTTGTTCCAGAGTGGGAGGGTCAGAATATGTCATCTAGTTCTCAAGTTGTTCTTGGACAATCATCTGGCCTCCATATCGCAGTTGATGCTGGTTATGAGGAGAGGCTGATGGGTACTTGTGTTATTCCATTCCCTGAATTAGGAACTTCTGCTACTCATTGCAGCGAACTTACCAAGACCAACTGTAGCTGCCTTGACCAGGGATCTATTGAATGTGTGAAACAACATGTCATGGAAGCTAGGGAGAAACTCAGGGAGAACCTTGGGGAGGAAACGTTTGCGGGGCTCGGTTTTAATGATATGGGAGAAGAGGTTGCAGGAAAATGGACTGAAGTGGAAGAGCAAATCTTCCATGATGTGGTCCTATCAAATCCTGTAACGTTAGGCAAGAACTTCTGGGAACATCTGTCAGTGGCATTCCCTTCACGAAAAAGTAGTGAGTTGGTCAGCTATTATTTCAATGTCTTCATGCTTCGGGTACGTTCTGTGCAGAATAGGTTTGACCCACTAAACATTGACAGTGATAATGATGAGTGGCAGAGAAGTGATTCTGGAATGGGAGAGGGAGATGTCGGTTATACAGTGGAATCTCCTAATGAACAAGATGCTCCTGCTTATTATCAGGACGACCTTGTAGAGGATTGCAATGAACAGACTGAGGATGAGGATGAAATTGGCGCTATAAAAGATAGTGCTGATTATGATGTTAGGAGAGCTGAAACTGATGAGGAGTATGAGGGAGATATCGATGATATTTCAATGGCGAATGGAGGTATCTCCAGGGTTGATTATAGCGGTGATAAACTTTTCAAAAACAGTGAGAATGATATCGATATTGAAGATGGTTCTTGCACATCATACGAGTATCAGCAAGACAATGCTGATTGTTGTGGTCCACTTGATATGGTGTCCGGTGGAAGACACTCTAATCAAGAGTGATACATTTCGGGTATCAGTCACACTTCTCGATAGCTGGAGAACTCGATGTTCAAGATATTTACGACTCCTTGCAGTTATTATGTATGCAAGGAATGCGAGCTGGCTGGAATGATGCCGTACACGGTGGAATATCATCATTATGATTTCCATAAATATGATCTTCCTATTTGCCACAGGCGGGTATTAAATCTCCATGCCTCTTGGACTCAGGCTGGATCGAAAAATAAGAAAGATTATCGAACCGATAGCTAATCAGTCTGAGCTTATTACCTTGCAGATTTTGAGTAAGTTGAGGCAATGTTTAAGGTAGTGAAAGACTCAGGTGGATTAACATGGGCGAGCCTAAGGAACTCTCATGGAAATTTGCCAAGCTTTTCGGGTTCAAATCTAGTATGTATTCTGTGTTTCTCTTATTGAGATGAGTCTCCAGTAAGTAGGATGATCTGTGTATAATTTACAGAGTTTATAACTCTACTGTGATAGGCCATTGACTGCAGTGGAGTATATATATAAAATCTTTCCACATTTCTGAGTCTTTTTCCTTTTCCCTTTCTCTCTTTCATTGTTTCCTCAATGTTTATGTCACATTGTACGAGTAAACAGTTTATTATCTTTGTTTTCATTGTTTTTTTTTTTTTGTATGTTGTAGCCAATTGTTGGGCTTGAGGCTCGTTAGATCGTTAGATACCCTTTAGGTGTAATCTCTCCCAATTGGAACCGGGATTGTGTTTCTGAACTAATTAAATTTTCCAAACACATTAACCCAGGATTTGGATCTTGTCCATGTTGTCCAGCCTGTTACTATAATGCATATAAACTTTTTTGCTTATTAAAATGATGAATGAAACTAGGCCATGTTTTGACATCAATTGAGATTTAAGGAATAATCAATTTCATGTTACTGCATGTTCTCTTCAATTTTTATTTTTCTCCTGTACCAATTGAAAACTGAATATTAATAGAAAGCCTAATACATAAATAACCCCTGAACTTGGAAGATTTGTGATATGCATAACAAATGAATTTTAAAAGGAGGGATTAAAATAACAAATGAATTTTAAAAGAAACAAATGAACTTGGAAGATATGCATAACAAATGAATTTTAAAAGGAGGGATTAAAATAACAAATGAATTTTACGAAGAGACAACAACAACAACAAAGCCTTAGTCCCGAAATGATTCGGGGTCGGCTAACATGAACCATCATATAAAACCGTGAAAATCAAGTCGTGTCAGCGACACAGATTCGCTCCCTCCACTCCGTCCTATCCACTACCATATTTTCCTCAATTCCCAATAAACTCATATCACTCTCGATCACCCTCCTCCAAGTTTGCTTAGGTCTTCCCTTACCCCTCACCACTACATCCCTTTGCCACTCTTCGGTTCTCCTAACCGGCGCATCAAGCGCTCTACGTCTCACATGGCCAAACCACCTTAGTCGGTTTTCTCTCATTTTATTCTCAATAGATGTGACCCCTACTTTTGTCCTAATTATTTCATTACGCATCCGGTCATTTCTCGTGTGACCACACATCCATCTCAACATACGCATCTCCGCCACCGACATCTTATGGATGTGGCAGTGTTTCACTGCCCAACACTCCGTACCATATAACAATGCTGGTCTAATTGCCGTCCGGTAGAATTTTCCCTTCAATCTATTAGGCATGCCGGGATCACAAAGGAAACCCGTAGCACTCTTCCACTTCGACCAACCAGCTTTAATCCTATGAGCAACATCTCCATCTACTTCTCCATCCGTTTGGATAATAGATCCTAAATACCGGAAGCAATCCGAGGCCTGAACAACTCTCCCATCTAGGGTGATTGTCCCTGCCTCCCTACTCCTACGGCCGCTAAACTTACACTCCAAATATTCTGTCTTACTTCGACTCAACTTAAAGCCTCTAGATTCTAGAGTTTGCCTCCATAGTTCCAACTTCATCTCCACTCCTTCTTTCGTCTCATCAACCAACACAATATCATCTGCAAACAACATGCACCATGGTATACCATCTTGAAGTGAACTTGTTAGTTCATCCATAACGATGGAAAAAAGAAATGGGCTTAGTGCGGAACCTTGATGCACTCCAATCGTAATAGGAAACTCTTCAGTCTTCCCAACACTAGTACGTACACTCGTGCATACTCCCTTATACATGTCCTTTATGATGTCAATATATTTCCGCGAAATGCCTTTCCTTATCAAGGCCCACCAAAGTACTTCCCTTGGTACCTTATCATATGCTTTCTCCAAGTCAATGAAAACCATATGCAAGTCTTTCTTCTTATTTCGATAGTGCTCCATTAATTGTCTCATTAGATGGATGGCTTCCATAGTTGATCTTCCCGGCATAAAGCCAAACTGGTTTTCCGAGATCTTCACCGTCCTCCTTAGCCTTTGTTCAATCACTCGCTCCCAAAGTTTCATAGTGTGACTCATTAATTTGATTCCCCGATAGTTGGCACAATCTTGGACATCGCCTTTGTTCTTATACAAAGGGATTAAGGTACTTTTCCTCCATTCTGATGGCATCTTATTGTTTCTCCAAATTTTGTTGAAGAACGTCGTCAACCATTCGATTCCTCTTTCTCCCAAACATCTCCAAATCTCAATAGGGATGCCATTAGGTCCTACTGCTTTCTTCAACTTCATCTTACTTAATGCCATTTTGACTTCACCCTTTTGAATTCTCCGCAGGCATTCATGATTTATCATATCGTGATGGATACTTATATCTCCAACATCTTGTTGGCGATCTCCATTAAATAAGTCATCAAAATAGGACCTCCATCGTTCCTTGATATCCTTATCTCCAACTAGGACTTTCTGGTCCACATCCTTCACACATTTAACTTTTCCGAGATCTCGCGTAATCATGTAGTTTGATTATAAAGAAAATCTATATGATTTAAAAGTTTGTAAATATGGGTTTTATACTTTGTACAATTTACAAATTCAAATTCAGCTATTCTATAAAAAATTATTATCATGGTTATTTATTCCAAAATGGAGCTATTTGGCATCATTAAAAAAAATAACTTTATAAATTATTCAAAATACAAAATTTTGTAAATTAACTAAATTATACCTATTGTTTCATTGGAAAATTAACTCATACATTCTTCAACTGTAAATTACACAAGATACATAACGTTTTTTTTTTTTAACTTTTAAATTAGAGAAATTGTTATGTAAAACAAACTTTATTTATATTCATTTTTTTTTTAAAAGAAGGTTAATAATAATGGGTTAAAGTGGTTGCACTTTGCAAGTGAAAGGTGAATGTGTCTCAAAGTAAATACGAATTAATATTTAACAAATTAAATCAAATTAATCCAAATATAACTCAATTGTGTCAAATTTAGATTATTTTCTCAATATTATTAATTTTATCTTAATATTATTAATCCTTTAATTCAAAAATAAATAATTAAATAATTAAATAAATACGTGTTAAAATGTCAAATAATTATATTTTGATTTGTTGAGGTGTGCTAGTTTTGGACTTCTTTGACCAAAATCTTTTACATTGTAAACCAATTTTAAGGATTGGGTGGGTGTTTGTTTCAGCTTTTCGGAAGAGCGTTTATCGTTTCACTACAAACCGCAGGAAATATAGCATCTGGTTATAACCGCAGCGTTTTGAAGTTTTTCACGAAAAACTCATATTTGGAGCTTTTCATAAACAGCTGTTTGTAGTTATTTGTTATTGACAAAATTATCATTTTTATTTCCATAAAATATGTTTTTTTTTTTAACATAATTTATATTTCTACAACATAATTACTAGAAGAACAAAGTTTTGTTGCGTTCAATTAAATTTTTTTTTATATAGATTTTTTTTTTATTAATTTGTGTAACAAATTTTTTATTTTGTAATAGGATAAGGTGCAAAAATACCTCTAAATTTATAGCTAGGAGAAATTTTACCCTTAACGTCTAAAATATTGGTGTAATTATACCCCTAACATTGGCAGCCAAGAGTAATTTTACCCCTAAATGGGTCAATTTGAAAAATAATTCATCAAACTGTCTTCTTAGTTATAAATATTATCATTTTAAATGGTGCAAATATTGTCATCTACACTTCATATGTGCGTCATTTTATCATTATTAGTAACAGATCACAAGCATATAATTTTTTTGTTGATTAATTTAAAACATGTTCATATTAGACATTTTAAATCCGAAAAGCAACAGTTCAATATAATTTTACCAAACACTAATAATTAAACAACTAATAACAAACAGCTAACAGAAACAACTAACAACGTACTGCAACTGCAAACCGTTTACAGCAGCCGTAATAACTATTAACTAACAGCTGAACCAAGCAGACCTTAAATGGAACATTTTATCCTTATTGAAATATATCAATTTTAAGCTTAATTTGATGATTTTAACGAGTGTAATTACTAAATGAATATTTTAATAAATTTCTAAATTTCTGAATACTAAATAGAACAATTAGGCGAAAAGTTTGAGGATTGTAAAAAAATTTCTTGAGTTCCTCATAAAAAAAACTTGAATTGATTTTTTTTTTTTTATCACTTTATTGATTGTAAAAGGATTTATTTGAGTACAAGAAATAAAGGAACAAAATAATTAAAAATTACAAACAAATCTTGACTAAAGGATAAGCCTATGCACTTTTGATAACAATACAAGAACTTAGAAAAAAAACCTGGAAATTTTGCAAAATAACTTGAGAAACTAGCTGACATTTTTTTTTTTTTTTTTTTTGATAAAAATGCTATATTTCATTCCACAGAATCACAAATTACAAATACAGCACGATAAAACTTCCCATCCATACAGGCTATAGCCAGTATAAGAACCACAAAGGGAAGAAAATAGACTACAAAGAGCAAGAAAACGACTACAAAGAGCAGTAAAAAGACTGCAAAGAGCAATAAAAAACCATAAAGTGTACAAATACAACAAAATAGAAATCATATACTTCTCGGAAGTCGAATCCCATCGAAAAACAGCTGTAATCCATTCTTCATCATCTAGCCTCTTCCGGACATTCGGATCTGAGTCCTTTCTTTTTTTGCAACCACGCAGATCTATAGATCTACGGATAAGATGAACCTTTTCCGCTCTTGCTAAGACCGAAAAAAGAATAAACGATAAAAGTATAGCTAACAGGTGTAGATCTGACGGAAAAGATTCGAGAAAGTATATAAACTTCAAACTAGGAAGAAAAGACAACACTGAAACTAAAAAAAACAAAGATTAAAACATAAATGTGAGGAGGAAGAAGGAAGACAAGCTTCCTTCTTCCTCCTCTGAGGGAACCTGAATAAAAGAAGAAAGCGAGATGGTGACGGTGGTGAAAACTGGAAAAGAAGTGCAAAGGAGAAAAAGAAAGCTTTAGAAAGTTAGATCAGGAGAAAGAGGAGGGAGACACTTTTTTACTTTTGAAACTCGCTGGCATTAACTTAAAAATTTATGAGAAATTTGAGTAACATACCTAAGAATCTTGAGAAAGAGAATAGAATCTTTAAACTAAATAAGAAGAGAGGATAACTATTAGAAGAGGATGAGAAGAGTATTGTGTTGTTGGAAGTCTATTGAAAATTGTTGGTGATATTCACATGTGTATTCTCGAATACACGTAGATCAATGAAATACTCATCCTTACCCTTAAAAGTAACCACTGGAGTCAAGTGGCCAATCAAATAGGATCTTAAAGGTCACGCACATTCTGACCCACGTCCTGAGATTACCGGAATTATAGGTGCAATTATTGTAACCGTTATTGACCTCCTTATTAAATAACTGTCACGTGATCCTCTATTCACATTTAGAGCACACAACCTAGATCTCCTGTAAATGTAAGGTATACAGTACTTAATATGTATTCAATTCATTGTACTTGCTCACCTAAGCTTACATACTCTTCAGTATCATTTCTCATCACTAGCATAAGCATCAGAGCGGAGTCGCCTTTTTTCGACCTCTCTTTGACCACTTTTCATCTTAACTCAGGCGCTCAGTGGACCTAACAAGCTCAGCTCGGGATTCCTCACATCAAATTGGTGCAATGAGCATGGATCAAACAGATTTGTGTCATGACCCATGACCTAGCTAAATAGTTTCATAATCCCAACCAGCCTCCGACATTCCTTCTTCATTAGCTCCGCCAACTAAGAATCAAGGCATAGTGGATGAAAATGACAACATGATAGAGCCTATCCATATTACTCCAACGCTTGATAATCAGTTAGAGGCTTGTCTGGGCTCCATGGATCTTGAACAATGAACATTCATGGATGGAATCATAAAGAAACTCATCAACAGGTTTAGTCCAAGAGTCGATGAACATCCTCAGGGCCAAATAGCAGAGTTAAAAGAGGCAAAAGAGGCCAATAAACAAGCATATACATATGATTCAATTGCCTGTTCTACCAGACATAACATTTTAAAGGGATTGGCATTGATCTGGTCTGCAGGTAGAGAATCCCCATAGGGAACATCTTCTTCAGCCTCCCTGAAAAGTCCAGCTTCAATATTCCCCTTCCTAGTTGTCGAAGGAAAATTTCTGGCCCCAACCTCATATTCTTCAGCCTTTTCCTCTGGAGTGCGCAATCGAGCTAGCATGATTTCACGAATAGACATGTTAGTAGACATACATGCACCCAAAATCGAAAAGAAAAAAGAAGTAGAAAAACTTATCACCTTCGTTTAGTCTTTGGTAGCCCTTAGTATCCTTATAGATGATCATCAATCCCTTTCCGGTTGAGAAGAGCAAAAGGTATGCTCGACTGAATAATGTACAACATCTCGAAGTAAGGCCATTCAAAATAGTATTCACTCAAAAGCTTTAGTCTAGCTTTTCTTCGGTTAGATTAGGCTCTGACTTCCAAGTGTTGGGATTACAAGGGTCTCCATTCAATGTGGTTTCTAAGGGAAAGCCTCTTGAATAAATGCTTCGAAGAAGGGATGGATTATCCTTCAGCCAAAACCATTTTGGCTTAAATTCATGTATGAAGGAAAATAGACAAGCCTAGGCACAACGGAAATATAAAATCTTATCTATTTTATCTATTTCCCTTTTTCCAAGATCTATTAATCGCTATTTCATATAAAGAGGGATTAAACAAAATACCTTTAGTTTGATGAACTATCTACTGTTTCTAACGAAGTGCCTACGTGGATGTCACGTCAATCACGAACACAGTCACGAACATAATCAAGAAACCAAAACTGAAAGTTAGTAATCAACCAAATAGCAACCAAGAGTAGATTGCCTCTAACGGTATCCACACGAACTAAGAAACGAATGGAACGAAAAAGTAATTTATCGAATGAGAAACATGAAGAACTTTTCTTCTCTAAGAATTGGAATTGTCGAAATATGCAACATAGGGGTCTATTTATAGTGTTTGATTATTCTAACTCATATTCCCATTAAGTTTAATTAATTAGACTTTCAATCCCATTGGTTTTTCTAATAAATAAACATTTATAAAAAAATAACTTACATCTAATAAGTATAATCAAAATTATTCTTTTAGAAATATTAAGTTACGATATTAATTTAGAAATATAATAATCAAAATTACACTTCTAAACAATATTATTCTTTTATTTAAGTTAGGATAATAATTTAGAGATATAATCAAATTATACTATCCAATAAATATTATCCTTTAATTGATTTAACCATAAATATAATCTAATTATAATTATCTACATAAATCACTTAATTCAACTTAATAATCCCCTATATATATATTTCGGCCTATACATGTCCTCTCTCTTAAAATTACCATTATGTCATCCGGTCTTAATTCTATGTGTGACTCATTAGGTTCTTACCGCAACTAGCCGTATATGTTTATTTAAATTACTTTCACCAAACCTATTTAAACTAAACATATAACGAAATGAGTGCACAGACTGTTTTTACCAGAATCGTCACATTCCCCTAGAGCGATAAGAAGTCAGGTTGATTCTGACGGTTACCTTTCCGTATTAGGTCTAGTATAATCCGATCCTTCATCAATTGTATCCTTTAGACAATTCTTATAATCATGGAATGTGTCAAGGTTACATATAACGAAGAGTCTGTTTTACTTGTCCAGCTTGAATTTACTCTGAAAGATAAGTTAAGTGAAATCTCAATTTCTACTCTTAACTCTATCACCTTACAAGGATTTCAGTTAATTCACCACAAGCGGCCTTTTGGATATATCTCCTATTTATCAGGCATGAAGAATGCTCAATCTAACATTAACTATCCTGCAATTACTTTATGTGATACCCAACCCTGCTCTCACACACCCTAGGGCCTCCCCTATAGCGG
Organism: Euphorbia lathyris; assembly: GCF_963576675.1. NCBI lineage: Eukaryota > Viridiplantae > Streptophyta > Magnoliopsida > Malpighiales > Euphorbiaceae > Euphorbia > Euphorbia lathyris. Next base: position 99,224,619 of record NC_088910.1, read on the forward strand.
ATCGTGCTTGCACAGAATCAAAGCATCACACTCCATAATCCAGAATCACTAATTAATGATTATTTGAGTCTGAGGATTACTTATACATACTAATACCAATGAGATGTATAGTTGACACTTAGATAAATCTATCCATAATGTTATCTTAAGTCGAGTCCCAATCCTAATGAACTTATTCACCAGATCCATGTAACTGTCTAGATATCTTCATATCTAAAGCTTATGAGATCAGCTCTCTGTCTCGACAGAAAACACTGTTACATGCAAGTCTCAACAGTAATATGCCAACCCTTTTAACACATTACTTGACTTGGGTTGATTTTGAGTTTATTGGTCTATTATAAAGTACAGTCTCACTTCATGCTTGTATGAACACTTTATAACTACTTAAATAAACTTGGGGATTACTTTTACTTACAAAAGATTAATGCCTTTTATATATAGTTTTAATTATACTATATCTTATTAAAACAGATGATTAAATAAACAATTTATTCATTAATATTTATATCATAAAACAATTATCTATAGGACATAAATCCCAACAACGTATACTCTTCATTTTCTCGGGCAATAACCCTCTCTGACGGCGCCTTATCAAACAATAGAGCATATCATTTGTTGTCTTTTTAATGGTCTTCCAGCCTAACCAAAGTAGAGCTCTAGTTAAATTAATATCTAAATCTTCACAAACTTTTGCAAAGCAAAAAAGCTGCAACCAGGCATTTGGAGACATTTGGCAAGGGCACATGCTAATCAAAATTAATCCTAAATAGACCAATCAAAATTACAAGGAAGTTTAATATTCCGTAGTTTGAGTTTCACAAAGAAGCAAATAGACCGCATAATACCCTGCCTATCAAAGATCGTCCCCTAGAAGCAGAGTTTATTTCTTGCAATCCAAATCTGATAAATTGTAACAGCAAAGGAAGTTCTACGAGAATAAGCAAGGAAAGACTTCCCTTGAGCTCTCCTACTTAACCAACTAATAATATGCCTCCACCCCATATTTACAATTGCCTTCATGCACCGATTAACAGTGGACCACCAAATATCTTTAGTGATAGGACACTGGAAGAAGAGACATTCAATATTCTCATTATTTTTGTTACACAACATACGTGTTGCAGTGCGAATAATACCCATTTTAGCTAAATGTTCCTTGACACCAATTCTTCTGTGCAAAGCAAGCTAAAGGATAGAGCTACAACGAGGGATCGAGCCCCTACCCTAAAACCAGTTTGTACCAAGAAACATCCTTTTTCTTTTCTCTAAGCAAATTCCATACGGATGCAATAGAGTAGTAACCAAATTTTGTATGAGGCCAAGTAACATTTTCATGAACATCATGAAGAATCGGGATACTGCCAACTTTAGCCAGTAGACCTATCTACTGGGTCATTTAGATTCCAAACCTCATTCCTGCATACATCAGTAACTTTACAGTTCTTAGGAATGTTTGCCATCAACCCAGGGATCAAACTAAAAATAGAATGTTTGCCCATTCCCCAGCTTATACCTGAACTTCTCCTTGTAAACTTCTCTTAATTGGATAGTTTCCTCCAACTCCAACTTGCATTAGCAGGTTTGGACACCCCCAGAAACTTAAATTCCTTAATTTATTATGTTTGATCCATTATACCTAAAGAGACTGCTGGTTAGACATAATATTCCAGATGGATTTACCCATATCACCCACATTCCAAGACTCCAAATCAATTATACCTAAGCCCCCTTCTTTTTTTTGGTTTACATACTTGTTTCCATGCAACCATATCACCTTTACCAAAATTGATGCCCTTATAAAGATAACAACGAAACCTTTGATCCACAACTTTAATGACAGTTTTCAATAATATGAACATCGATGCCCAATAAACATGCATACTGTGGAGAACAGAGACAATTAGTTGCAAACGCCTGACATAGAATAAGTGTTTCGCCCCCCATGATTCAATCCTCTTAGTGATTCAATCCACAAGACTGAAGCAGCCAGTTTTATTCAATTTAGTGGAAGGTACACCCAAATCATGTATAAGAAAAACTTCCTAAAATCCAGAAATATTCAAAATAGAGGCTCAATGATCCCTATAGACACTTTTACTTAGAAACACATTGATTTTATTACAATTAACTCGCAAGCCAGACACACATGCAAAATGGCGCAAACCATTCATCAATTCTTGAACTGGGTCAGGTTCCCCCTTGCAAAATAAAAGAGATCATCAATAAAGGAAAGATTGTTGAGCCTCATACTCTTGCACCTTTATGATACTTAAAAAATGGTGACAAATTAAAAATCAGCAATAAAGACAAATACTCCATGCACAGTATGAAGAGAATAGAAGACATGTGATCTCCTTTCCTTAGGCCCCTAGCTCCAGGAAAGAATCCCTCCAAGCTTCCATTGATAACTAAGGATAAAGAAGGACTCCTAATGCAAGTCATCACCCACTGAATAAATTGCATGGGAAAATTTAGGCCAATTAGAACTTTTTCTATAAAATCCCAATCAATTGAGTCATATGCCTTCATTAGATCAATCTTCATTGCACAATTCAAGCTTTTGTTATCCCTATGATAATTCCTGATGAGCTCATGAGCCAATAAAACATTATCTGCAATTCTATGGCCAAACACAAATGCTAACTGATGAGGGCTAATTAACTTGTTAATGACCATATTAAAGCGCAAGGTTACGATTTTAGTTATGATTTTATAAAGCACATAACAACAAGCAATGAGCCTGAAATCACCAAGCCCTTGAGGATTACTGATTTTAGGGATTACAACTAATGCAGTAGCATTAACCTGTTTCAATAATTTTCCACTGATGAAAAACTCCTTTATTGCTTGACAAATCTCAGGGCCTACAATAGACCAACTATGTCTGAAGAAGAAGCTATTATATCCATCAACACCAGGAGTTTTAGATGTATTAATGCTCCATAATACAGCTTTAACCTCGCTATTAGTGACAAGACTACACAATATAGTAACATCAATGTCCTGTAAAATAAATTCTCTTTGCCAACACACTCGAATCAATGTGGTCTCTAGTATCTCTAGTAGTACCAATAAGATCAATGTAAAACCGAACCATAACTTTAATTATTTCCTCCTGACTATTAATCACATAACCATTTGCTAAAGTTAGTTGGGAAATCTTATTAAAGGTCCTTCTAGCTTAAAATTGCTTATGGAAAAATGATGTATTACTGTCCCTAAGATGGATCCAGTTAATTCTGGATTTCTTCTTGTAAAAGCTCTCCTCCAATCCTAGTAAGTGAAACAGTTGTTGGCTCATAGATCTCTCATTCTCCTGTAAGAATTCAGTGGTAGGATCTGACTGTAGGTTAGTTTGCAGTTGTTCAACCATCTGCCTTTGTATCTTAACCTTGTTTGAGATATCACATAATTCCACCTTATTAAGGTTTTTGAGCTCATACTTAAGCAATTGCAACTTCTTCCAAACTTTGTACATACAACAACCATTCACATGTTTCTATCAGATAGTTTGCACAATGTCATTGTACAAAGGATGGGATACCCACATGTTAAAGAAACGAAACATAGATTTCCCTCTAACAATGTCTATCTTCAAATTAACGATAATATATAGGAGAATGATCAGAAACTCCACAAGGCAAGATTATAGCATACACTGCTGAAATTTATCCAGCCAATCCTCATTAACAAAGACCATATCCAATTTACTCCAAATTCTATCCCCACCCAATTGGTTATTAGTCCAAGTAGTCCAAGTATACGGGCCGACAATACAGTGCTGAAATTTATCCAGCCAATCTTCATTAACAAAGACCCTATCCAATTTACTCCAAATTCTATCCCCACCCAATTGGTTATTAGTCCAAGTATATGGGCCGCCAATACAGTTTAACTGAACGAGATTAGTTGCCTCAACCATTGTAGTAAAGTCTGAAAAAGGCAAGTTAAAAAGGGTACCTCCAATCTTATCCTCTTGGCAAAGCAGATCATTAAAATCTCTTTGAAAAATCCAGGGCCTAGAAATATGCAAACTCTCCAAAGTATTCCACAGTAATAGTCTTTCATCTCTATTATTCTTCCCATAAACAATTGACCACTCAAAAGTATACTATCCCAAAATGACTTCATAGTGAAGCAACTGATCAGTTTCAAATAACATCCGCACATTGACTACATTAGGGTTATACAAAACCCAAATCCTGCTAGTTGAAACACAAGAGTTACAAAACCAGTTCCAATTAGGTAACCTAAATCCAGCCCAAACCTTAGCTTTATTACCATCCCTAACCTGAGCTTCAAGAATACCCAACGCACGCACACAACCTATCTTTGGCAACAAGAAGATAAGCTTCATGTTGCTTAAGACGATCATTAAAACCTCTTACATTCCAATACTAAATCTTGAAAACGCACACGATGTTATGTTAAAAAAATTGTTTTATTTTTCAATATTTTCTTAAATCTCTGATTTTGTTTCTTTTATCTTTAGTTACGAAAACCTACTATAATTTTATTCTCTAAAAAAAAATTAATGTTATAATGTCATTAATGAAATTAAAAAAAAAAAAAATTAAAAAAACTGTTTTGCCCCAACAATCTTGTAACGTTTACCATTAAACCATTCTCAAGCCTCAATCTCGTAACATTTACCATCTACATGAATGCCCTTGAATAGTTTTCACACTATATAGTGAAAACCCTCAATCAAGTCTCTGAAATTTTCTTCTTTTTGATCTGTGTCTTCGTCGATTCCTCTGTTTCTTGAACTCCCTTATGCTTGTTCCCCTGGAATGTGGCATCAAAATCTTCCATTTTACTGGAAAGTTTGATCCTTTTTGCTTCTTCTTTTGATCTGAAATTCTTACTTGTTCCATTTTCATTGCTGAAAAATACATCCAATGGAGCAACAAGATCATGAAACCAAACATGTGTGTAAATTCTGCAATGAGAGTTTCTTGAGCGGAAGAATCTTGGGTGGTCACATGAGGAATCATTTAGGCAGAAATTCAGCTAAAGAAAAGGTTAAATTTGAAACCTGTGATATGGGTATTGAAGGCTATGGCCTAAGAGAAAACCCCAAGAAATCATGGAAATCTTCAGACTTCAATCACACTGATGATACTGTCACATTGCAAGAAAATGTGAAATGCAGCGTTTGTGGCAAACAATTTGGTTCACCAAGATCTCTTCATGGCCATATGAGGCATCATTCAATCGAAGAAAGGAACGGAGTTCGATGCAAAGAATGTGGTAAAGGTTTCCGGAGTTTAAGATCTCTCACTGGTCATATGAGACTGCATTCCGGGAAGCAAAAGATCGCCGGAGAATCAATGCCTAATCTGATTTCAATGACTTTACCAGATTCTGATACTGTGAGTCTTGTACGAAAGAAGAGATCAAATCGAATGAGGTACAAGGCAAAGGCTACTCCTAATTCTTCCTTTTCTAGCTTGAATGAATCTGTTTCTGTTTCTGTTTCTGTTTCTGATTTTGAAAATGAGCAAGAAGTGGAAGAAGTGGCTATGTGTTTGATGTTGCTCTCCAGGGGCTTGTATGAATTGGAGGACTTAAATGAGGGAAATGGGATAATTGAGGAAGAAGGAGATGAGGTTTCTTATGGTAATGAATCTGGGAGGAAGAAGCCAAGGAGGGAGGAGGAGGAGATTTTGGACTCTTGTGCTTCAGATTCTAACCATAAGATCTTAGAATGCAGTGACTGTAATGAAGAAATGAAGGTGATTGCTGAATCCGAAGTTCCAATTGAATCTGAGATAGAGAAGGGGATTGCTGAATCAGAAGAAAGCCATGATCTTTTTACAGAAGAAGTTGAATTTGATGAAGCTAATTGGGGAAATGTAGAAGATGATTTGAAGAAGAAGAAGAACGAATTCGAATGTAGAATCTGCAAAAAGAAGTTTGGCACATATCAAGCACTTGGTGGGCACCAAACAGTTCACAGAACAAAAAGCATAGTTTCAATGAAAATTGAGGGTAGTAATGAGACAATAATAAGCAAGGAAGATGCAATGGAAGAGGAAGTGACAAGTAGTGAGCAGTCAAATAAGAGAAAGGAGCATAAATGCCATATCTGCTATAAGAATTTTGAGACAGGGCAAGCTTTGGGAGGTCATAAGAGAGCTCATACTGCTAAAACTAAAGAAGAACAGCAGACTATAATTGCAGGATCAATTGGAGAAGATGGGTTATGGTTCAACCATGAATCACTTCTTAAGCGTAAGGATGCTGTTATTAGCTTCTGAAGTTTCTTTCTCATCTGGTGATTACAGCTTTATTTCTCTCAAATTTTATGTCTTTAATCTGTTAGTTTCATTGTTTGATTTTGGAATTTGGATGCTGGGTGTGAGGATCTATCTCAGTCCTCTATGAAGCAAGCAGATTAGGCTTTTTCTCATTCTTTTATTTGAACACACACACAAAAACATGTCAATAGTTTTGCTTTGAAGAATTTATAGTGATGATAGAATTTTTTGATTTGCAAAAAATAAGGTTGTTCTGATTGAAAAGAAGTTGATATCATAGTTTGTTAAATGTGATGTTAAATTGTGCAATTCCGTCAAAATTTTAGCTCTTATGTATAGAAGTTTAAATTCATTGTGAACTCTTATAGATTTGTTTGTCTTGACCTTAGTTAGTAGGAGTGAACAAAGTATGAAAATAACCGATAACTTAATTGAAAAATGAGTTTAGATGGTTGTTTATTTAGATTGATTCGGTTCGTTGAAATTAGGATAATTTGAATATCTATTAGGTTATCTAAAAAAAGTTGGTATAACTGAAAACTGAACAAAATTATATATGAAATATAATAGGATTAGACATAGATCAAAACACGTGGTTTTGCTATAGGACTAATAATATATACTTTATTATTATTATTAAAGGTGTATAACGGCTAGTTTACGAAAGAGAGAGTATAAGAGGAAAAAAACTTTGGTTGAATTATCAAATTTTATGGGTTACCTTTAAAGCTTTACTTATTTTGATGGATTAATAAATAAGTGATACAATAGATATTGGTGCCAGTGCGCTTGAGAGCATATAAAGTTCCAAGAGGAGATAGCCTAAGCGTGTTCTTAGTGTCACGGGGCCAGTCTAAGGTACCCATGTGGCGCTTACAATTCATCTAACTACTTCCTCAACTCTGCTAGTTCTAGAAGCACCATTTGATACAAAGCTTTTGCTGGGGCTTTTGTACCCGATAATCAGTCTAGCATGATTAACATCTCGTTCGAGGATTCGAGGGACGATGAAACTTCCTTCCGAGTCGTCACCTGCAGGAGCTACCAAATATGACGCCTCTCCCCTTTTTATTCCCTTTTTAAACTGTATTGCCGAGATGCACTTCTTCTCTCAGATTGTGCTCATTGTTATCGGTATAACGCACAGATCATGGTTCATGAAAAGAAGACAACTTGCTGACACAATGGGGATTGCAAAGCTTTGTTTCAGAAAATTCAATCCCAAAACTACATCAAAGTCATCCATCGGTGCGATTGTGAATCCTATCATGCCTATCCAAGGTCCTAACTTGCAAGGTACATGTTGTACCGTTCCAACAATAGATTGAGTTGGGGAATTCACAACCTTGATCTTTCCTGTCTCTTTCAATACATGTAGGCCTAATCGATAGGTTTCGGTATCTGCAATAAAATTATCGGTGGTTCCCGTGTCGATCAAAACTCTTGTGTTCTTGCCATTAATGACCATTTTCACATACATAAGTCCCTTCTCTATACTAGCTTCTGTTTCCTTTATTTGTATCTCCAAGGCTCCCAAGAACCGAAGAGATCCCATCACAGAAGGTTCAGATTTTTCTCACTCTCTTTCCCTTGTGACACTCTCTTCTTCTCGTATCGCATGTAATGCAACAAGAGATGACTGTTTGGGGCAATTCGACTTCTTGTGCGGTCCTCTACAAATGAAACATGCCAATGATTTAGGTGTATAAGACTGATTTCTTGGTGGGAAGTTTCTTGAAGGTTGAGTGTTGGGATATATAGTCCTTTATGGAGAATTTCTTCTTTCTGAGTTATTCCCTGGGAAGGGCCGATGCTCAGAGTTACTAAAATTCCATGTTCGCCTCTCATTTCCTAGTGAGGGGTAGTTTCGCTCACCTTCCCCACTCAGAGGTCTACTCCATTTGTTATCCCTGAAATCTGAATCTGCACATGAAGGAAACTTCCTCTTTATATTATTCTAGAAATCATATAGGCTTTCAGCTGCTGAAATCGTTGCGAAAAGATCTTTAGCTCCCCTTCGGGTCAGCTCGTGTCTCACCCACGGTTTTAGGCTCTTCATAAAGCTAAAGAACTTATCTTCCTCTTGCATCTCCGGAATTTCTAGGGTAATGGCCTGGAAACTTCGTACATATTCTCGGACAGTATCGAATTGTTGTAGCTTACTTAGTTTACATCTGGCTGTAAATTGAACATTTTCTGGAGAGAACTGGGCTTTAAGCTCTTATTTGGAGTCTTCCCAAGTGTTGACTGATCCCGAACCTATTTTACGTCTCCACAAGAGTTTGGCGTCCCCCTCTATGTACATCGGTACCACTTCTAGACGTTCCAAATCCAGGCTTGTCTTTGTAGCTGCAAAATAGCTTCCCAAATCGAACAAAAAGTTGTCCACTTCTTTTGTGTCTTGATTTCCTCCGAAAGATTTCAGGTCTCGAATTTTGAGCTTTGCGTACCCCTAGTGACTTCCCCCAGTTAGGGATAGAGATTCAACTTTCATCTACACTTCTTCCAAATCTTGTCTAATGGCATCAATCCATTCTCCTTCTTTCGCCCATATTTTATCCATCACATCGAATAACTTTTTCTAAGCAGCTTCTACATGGCCCACAGCCGTCGTAAGCTTATTTATCTCTTGTTCACTTGTAAAATGAGCATTCTCATTATTTATGTTTCTCCCTTCTCCTCGAGACACACCACCCCCGAAAGATTGACTAGTTTGGGAATTGTTTTTCGCTATTACTTCCTGAATAGCATTAACATTCGTCATCACGAATTCAAAAATTTCAGTTTGGGCTATCATTGCCCTAAAGACATTAGCCTTAGCCACAATGGCTTGAAATAATGCAACATTAGCCCCCGTGGCCATGAGTGTTATAGTTTTTGACACCTCGGCCCATGCCGGATTTGTTTTTTCATCTCCACTTTGAAGTTTCAGCATTGCCTCTTCAAGGCTATCAATACGCATGTCAATTTCTTTAGTACTGGCTGTTGAAACACCTTTCCACATGATTTTGATTTGACGAAATTATTTAAGTTAATCCATGATCAAGGGACAATTAAATTTAAGTGCTTTGATTTAATTGTACTAATATGTTGGTTCAATGTTGAGTATAAATATAAATACAAATAGAAATAAAAAGTAAGACAGGACGAAGTCAGCATAAGATCACAGCACAAGCTGAGTAAAGTGGAACTCAGCTAAAAGAAGATAAGTTATCTTCAGAACAGAAGCTTAAAGATCGAGCTAATCATCGAAGCTGAGTGGAACGAAACTCAGTATCAAAAGTAGAAAAGTCTTCTTGAGAACTGTCGTGCAGAACGAAGCTGACCATGGAAGCTGAGTTAAAGAGAACTCAATATCTGTATTAGCAACAATCGAAGACAACGGCTATCAAAGACAAGCTGAGTGATCTTCAGGACAACACGAATGATCCGTTTGCTAAAAGACAAGATCCGACAACTGTCTGCACCAATCCAGAACCTTGGAATTACACAAAAGCCAATTTCGAGATGCATGGGTCAACTGTTCGTTAGCTAAAAGATGAACTGGCACAAGAAGACGAAACCTGCAAGAAGAAGACAAGCCTGGCGACTGTGGAAATTCAGACGACAGGATTGGCCTGCAAATCTGAAGCTGACCAGGGCCTTATCTCAAAAAGGAGCCGTTTGGATCAACGGACAAATCTAAGATTCAAATCATTTCTGCTTCAGACCTCAACTATAAAAGGACATGATCATTCTTGGATCATTAGCTGCTTCACAACAAGAGAAATATATACAAACAAAGCACATTAAAACAAAAAGAGATCTTACACCAATTTTCTATACTTGTGTAAAAGCTAGATTGATTTTGTAATCATCTAAGGTGTTCTTCATCTGAAAAGAACAAACTTGTATCAATTGTAAATTGAAAGTGTTGTGCTGAATATTTGGTTTTAAATACTCAGTGGTAGAGAAATCTAAGTGTTCAGTTATAGCACTTAGTAGGCGTTGAGTAGACGAATAGAGGAAGGTACTCTTGCATATTCAACTGCCTTGTAAACGGTTTGTGCTCTACCTTTAAAGAGCTCAGTATTGGATTTAAAAAGCCCAGAGGGATTCTGGGGACTGGCCGTAGGCGGAGAGGCCGAACCAGGATAAGTCGTGCTGAGTAATCTCTAAACTTTCTCTCAATATATATATATATATCTGTATATGTTGCTTGTTATATTTACTCGGCATACAAATTGTTTAAACTAACACTGAGTAAATAAGAGTGCTGAGTTGGAAGCTGACCACGAAAGTGTCAATTCTCAACTCATATGTAAAATAGTTCTAGTCAACATCTAACTAGAGCTGTCTTACGCTACAATCGGCCGTGCTGACCAAAGCTGAGTCAATAAACTCAAGAAATTATATTAAGTCAGCATAATTAAATTTGAAAAAGTTATATTAGTTTCTAACCCCCCCTTGGAACTAATCACACAGGACCAACACTGGCTACATGGCCTTCTCCAATTTCCCTCTGGATTTTTAGTATTGCCTCTTCTAGGTCTTTAATCCGCCTACCATGTTTGACTGCTGCGATAATTTTTTTGAGATCGAGATCCTTGAACCGCCTCTCAAGGGCTTCCATGCGTTTAGAATTGGTGATTGACATGGTCTTTCCAAAGTATCGTAAACTAGGCTCTGATACCAAATGTCACGGTGCCAGTCAAAGGGATCCGTGTGGCGCTTACTTGTCTACCCCGAAGTAAGCCAACTAAGAGGATTAGATCACCTTATCTACAATTACCATGCATAGGGGTTAGACATAAGCTATATATATGGGAGATAGTAATATACATACTATATAATCATATAGGCAACCATTACATTCATACACAAGCATGGACAATATACAAGGCACACAAGAATGAAAAATACGCAGATGATGTTATTCATATATAAGTAGCAGTGTTACATCCAAGAGGTCCCATCCCATAGTAGTAGGAGGCGACTACTTGAGATTGTAGAATGCCGACATACCTAGTGACAAGTCCAATGTGATAGGTCACTCCCCCTACAGTGTTTCCTATACCAAGTCGAGGTCTACGGTCAATGACCAATACAATGTTTGAATGCTACACTAGAGTCACTCTTCCCTCATTACATAATATGATTACAAAGATAGTCCCCCCTTACACTAGAGTCACTTTTATAGGAAATAATGGTTTGCCATTATTTCTATTAATTTTCCCTTTATTCCTCATTCTAGAATAATTTGGGTTGTTATCACTTTCCATGCTAACATCCTCTCATCCCGTATTGGTTTTGCCTCCCTGCTCTCCCAAGCCAAGTGAGGAACCTGATTTTTGCTTGCTCTGTGCACCCGCGGAGCTAGCCTGATTGAGGACCCCAATATTTGGATTAGTGTTCTGCTGGTTCTCCTGAAAGAGAATCCCATCTGCTATTGAAACTTGTTTATGGAACCCCTTATTAGTCTGTGTTTGATGGCATGAAGCATGCCACCTTGACCCTCCTCCTACGCTGCTTCTGTCGTCACCTGGTTCCCTCAGTTCCCTGACTTTCAACCACTCCCCCCACTCCTTTGTCAGCTCAGTTCCCTGACTTTCAAAGAGTCTTCCATAGAACCTATCTGAATGACCCAACATTCCACAAAGATAACATAAAATGCCAAGTCTCTCATACTTGAATTTTATAAACGACCATTCATCCTTCGTTCGACGTATCTTCTTGTATCTCTTTAGGGGCTTATTGACATCAATTGAGACTTTGATTCTCATATATTGTCTGAAGATGCCCAGGTTATTATTCACATCATACTCCAAATACTGACCTAGGAACTCCCCCAATTGCCTTCCCACATTCTCTGACATAGCCCCCACTAGGAGCTCATAAATTTGCACCCAAATATTCATATAATCCAGAGAAACGGATTCAAGATTCGTACCTTTTGACCAGATGTTCATAATCAGCATGTAATTGTCGAACGACCAGGGACCTCCCGCTAACACCCTATCCCGATCAACCATATGAAAGAACTCGAAGCCATACAGGTTCGGGGCTAACTCATGGATCGAAATCCCTCTCCCTGGACGCCAGAGGTTCGCCAATTTGATTTTCATGGCAGGAAAATTAACCAGTTGTCTGTTACAAACCTCTCGACGAGACATAGTCCCTCGTCGCTCCTTCCCGCTTCACTCACGGTAAGCCCCAAATCCAACCCTTCGCCCTCCTCCTCACCAATCTGCAGGCTATTCATCCCATCTTCCATCTCCGATCTACCAAAAGCTTTGCGCAGCCTCGCAACAAGAGCACTCCGACACCTTCTACTTCAAAACCTCGGGCACCACTACTCGAGAACTCACTGAATCAGATTACGGGACAAAAACTCTTACGAAGCGAACGAACGAAGAGACGAGAAAACTCTCACACAGCGGCGGCGGAGAGACTTAGAGATAATGAGATTTTGCTATTTGTAGTCTTTCTGTTCCTTTTTGTAGCAGGGCAACATTGTTCATATTAACAAAATGTGTTTAATAAAAATCGAAATTGACATCTCTTTAACATCCTAAATTTGTTATATTGGTTGTTAAATTGGAAGGAAATAGCTACCATATAAAAGGTAACACCGTTTCCCTCATGAATTGAACTATTTCAATAAATTGGAGTAATTCAATTTATCCAAAGCGAACTGCAATTTTCACTTTTGATTTGGATAAAAAAAAAAATTATGATTAAAAATATGATATATAGTATGAATCTGAAAAAGATTAAAAAAAATGGTACTATGTTTTATTAAAGGGTTTTTCACAAAACTATTTTAGGTAATTGATGATATCCTCGTTCCTCTCTCTCTCTCTCTCTCTCATTCTCTGCATCTGCAATGTGACAGAACAGAACTAGTGATTACATAATTTTGTTTGGGTGCACAATTCAACATATATGAGCAAAGGTACAATTCGTTTCTTGTGATTCCTTTTCCTCGTGAGAAAATCGCTGTTTCATCTTCTCAATCAAATGCATCCTAACCCTAACCCTAGTTCTAATCCCCAACCATCAGACCCATACTACTCTTCTCATCCCTCTTACTATTCTCAAAACCCTAGTATTCCTCTCCCCTTCCCTAATGTATTTCCTGACCCTTCCGCTGCCCCCTCCACCACTGACCTCAGACCGCCTGGGGTTGACTCTTACCCCTCAGTGACAGCGGTTCCGCAAGTTACACAGCCTCTTGCCTTGTCTTATCAACAGGCCGATGCTTCTGGGTACTATTATGACCACAATTTGCAAGGTTGGGCTGCTAAGGAGGCTGTTCAGCAATATGGAACTGACTCCACTGGATATGTTGGCGCTGCTGTAAGTGGTTCGTTTTCTATTACTTCTTCGAGTTTTCGTTTTTCTCCCCTTTTTTTGTGCGGAAACAATATTATATTTACTGGATCACTAGAGATCTCTTCCAATTTCGGATGTTTAGATAAATGCACTTGATTATAAGTAACATTGAGGATTTTAATAGTAGCAGCCGTGATTATTGTGGTATAAGGTCAAAATTTGCCTCTGAACATTTGTTGTAACTGTAAATATACATTAACCTAATAAATGTTAAATTTTTGTTCTTAATGTTTCCACGTTGGAGCAATTTTCGACTAGATAATGGTATTTGGCCCAATTTTGTTCCATGTAACGGAACTCATCATAAAACAAGATTGCTGACTGCCCAGTGGCAGAGGCACGAGAATTCTGCGCACCCAAGCTGGGCTTGTTCTATCTCTGCCCCCTTACATCTTAATCTGCGAGGGTCTTGATTGCACCACCAATAGATGAATTGGATGAAGGGTTGTGCATTTTTTTTTTCAGCCCAGACCAAAACAGGGTTGTTTTCGCCTGGGTAGGCGCAAAAGAAATTAAGCCTAGCCCATATGGGCTGGGGTTTTTTTATCGCACTCAAAGCAGCATAGTTATTGAAGGCCTGCATCGAGCTCAAAAGGAGCTAGGCTCTTGTCAGGATTAGGATTTCTGACACTAAGATTAGGGCAGAAAAGATCTTAGGAGAAGAGAAGAATAGAGAAAGAAGAGAAGTTTGAGAGAGATCGAGATAAACAGAGAAAAGAGAGAGAATTTAGAAGAAAGAAAGAAAGAAATATTTCATTAATCAATTGCAAAATGAATTAGTACAGGCTCATTCTCTTAAATAGGGAAAAATGGAAAAAGAAAGTAAAGATGGCCTAACAAATTCATCTCTCTAATTCTAACCTACCTTAAATAGAAATAGGAATCACAACCTACCTTAAATCACCCTAATAATTCTAACCTACCTTAAATAAGAAAAGGAAATAAAACCTACCTTAAATCACTCTAATAATTCTAACCTACCTTAAATAAGAAAAGGAAATACAACCTACCTTAAATAAGAATAGGAATTACTGCAATTCACTAAATAGATAGAATGACAGCTAATGATGGTAAAGAGCTATTTTAATCCTTCTTCTTTTGCACATATGTGACAGCTCCAAGCATTTCACTTGAGAAGCGGCCAAAATGCAGACTCGCAACTGAGTGCTTCTTTTTGAGCCTAGGGCCTTGCCTAGGCGCAAATTTAGAAGCTACACACTGTTTTTTAGGGTTCCAAGTTAAAAAGATGATGTTTTGATCTTAGTCTTTTTCTATTACCCATATGATCTACAACTGAAATTAGATATAAATAATAAAGGAAAGAATATTAAGATGACAGGAATATCACAAAGAACAATAGAAAAATGCTACTCCGTTTCGAATAGATTAGAAATACCGGAAATGGAGACTTCATACTTGATGAAAAGTAGTTATTAGATTATTAGTTAATTAATGTAGAATTTGGTTGAACTTTAGTCTTTTGATGTGGAATTTTCATCATGAATTATGATAATGGAAGAGTTAGTAGTTAATTTGAAATTTATTTCATGCATTTTATGATTAAGATTATGGATAATTGGATATTATTTAGTATTTGACTATTTGTTGCATTTTAGAAATATTAATTGTTGTTACTTAGGCGCGCGACTGAGCCTTGTGCCTTTGTGCGCCTTCAATAACTAGGCCAAGCAGTCAAGGTCTGATTCCGCCAGTACCTGTGCCCAAAATTACTCCACGTTGGAAAAGTTAAGGACAAAATTTTATTATTTCTTAGTTAGGGGTATATTTGCACTTCCCAAAAACGTTAGAGGCAAATTTAGACCTTATCCGATTATTGTTGTAGAAAAAAATATTAGACCTTATGAAGAACCCACAATTAAAGCCTATTCATTTCCGAAATCTGAATAAAGATTGTTATTAATTAGCTTCATAGAAAGCTATTTTCTGCTTTTGCAATTCAATTTTGAGATTTTTCTGTCTTTAATTTCTAGTAATATTTTCTATCTTCAAAGTTGAATATATAAAAGCTATGAGGCAATGTTGTGGTGGCTGATTAACATTCTGATATAGTCAAATGGTATCATTATAATTTAAAACTCTTCTTTATCTCATGCCTTAACTAGTCTTCTATTGACTGTTCTTTAATAATGTTGAGTGATGAGTACATGTGAAGCATACTAAGTGCGCACTAGAATGTTGCTATCATGACCAGATTTTTTCTTTCTGGACATGTAATTACTCCATTCTCTTCAGGGGAAATGATGTTAGTGTATAGGACTGCTTCTAAGGTGCAAAGGTGTCTTTTTTTTTTTTTTGTCTTGTTGTATGCTTTGATTAAAATATTTTTTGTTTTCTGATAAAGCTAAATTGTCGCTCGCTGTTTTTGATGTGAAGAGTATTTGAGTGGTAATCTTTTATTTATGGACCTCAGTGTGTGTGTGTGTTCAGTCTGATTAGTTAGCCCTATGAAAACCTAGATGGTGTCAATTATAAATGACCGTCATTGAAGGGGCTAAAAAAAATCTCATAAGATTGAGACAGCTGGCAGATTCAACTAAATTATGTGTGGTGTGGGTGGTGATACAATCATACAAGTTTCATGTCAGGATTAGGATTTCTGATAGTAAGATTAGGATTTCTGACAATAAGATTAGGATAGAAAAGATCTTAGGAGAAGAGAAGAATAGAGAAAGAAGAGAGAAGATTAGAGAGAGGTCGAGATAAACAGAGAAAAGATAGAATAGAGAGAGAATTTAGAAGAAAGAAATAAAGATTTCATTAATCGATTGCATAATGAATTAGTACAGGCTCATTCTCTTAAATAGGAAAAAAAAGGAAAAGGAAAGTATAGCTAGCCTCCTACATTCATGGCCCTAATAATTCTAAACTTACCTTAAATCACCCTAATAATTCTAACCTACCTTAAATAAGAAAAGAAAATACAACCTACCTAAGGATGGTAAAGAGCTATTTTAATCCTTCTTCTTTTGCACATATGTGACATTTCATTGTCCGACGTTTTGTGTCGCGTATGCATGTGTTTATTGGTTGCGCATATATTTAAACTCAGGATTACATTGGTTGGGACAGTCACAGACCTTGAGTTTTTGGGATTGAGCTCCTAGCTTCTTTATGGTGGAACCTAAATTTTGTTACTTTTGTTTCTATTTGCACATTCTTTTGCAGTTTCTGTATTACATTAGCAAAAGAATATTAAGATCTCATTGTATATGCAGAATGTCTCAGTAGCTCATAATGGGATGGAACAGTTAGCTTTAGCACAACAAGCACCTACCGTGTGGCCTAACTATGCATATCAGACTCAGGGAAATGGAAACTCGAATAAGCGCCAAAAGAAAACGAAGGTTGTTCAATCTGCATACTGTGAAGTATGTAAGGTGGATTGTAACAGCAAGGATGTACTTGACAAGCATAAATTGGGAAAGAAACACAGGAAAAATCTGGAGAAATTGCAGGTAGCTGCTGCTGGGCCCAGTGTTTCTTCAGCGACAAACCCCTCAATTGGTCCCCAGTTAGACCCTAAAAAGGCAACACCTAGCAGCATACAAAGGGCTAAGAAGAAAGCAACAACACTAGAAAATTTGGAGACAAAGAGAAGAAAAATCGTTGCGGGCGGGGCTGCTCAGGAGGCAGTGAGAGTATGTGCGATTTGTAATGTGGTATGCAATAGTGAAGGAGTATACAAGTATCATCTTTCTGGACGGAAGCATGCTACGATGATGAAGAAACACATGGGTGGAGTAAGTCTGGTTGCTGCCACCTAAAATATAATTTAGGATTAAACCCATATTTGGGCCCTATGTTATCCAAAATTGTCATTTGGCCCCTGTGGTATTATTTGATAACATTTGCCTCCTCGAGTATTCCCATAAATGACATTTAACCCATTTTAGACTTAATATCTTAATAAATAAGGAAAAAATTAATTGCTTATTTATCCACATATTAAATCTATATGATTTTTTTTAAATCAATTGTCATGTGTATATTTCACTTATAAAAAATTGCGTCATGTAGTAAAATTTGACAAATAGGTTAGTTTTTCATCCAAAATGGGTTAAATGCCATCTATGTGAATGACAAAATTTTGAATACCATTTGGTTAAATATGGGTTTAATCCTATAATTTATCTCTATAAGATTTGACAAGCCAAGCACTTCTTCTGCAGTTGAGTGCAAATAGACACATTTATTATTGTTAAGCAAATAGATGCTTTAGAATCCTTAAGTTTTAATACATGGTGTCTTGAGTTGCATAACTTGCTCTCTTGTTTTACCATATTTTGCATAATAGTTTGTATATGCATAATTTTTATTATTCTGTAGGCATTTTTGTTTGTTTATTTAAAGAATGGCACTTGTGAGCCTTAAATCTGTCTCTTTTGTGTCTTTCTCCTTATTCTTTCCTTTTCGCCCGTGGATTTCTTCATTCTATAGGCTTTCTACATTTATGGTTTTTTCTTTTTCGCAGGGTCAAGTATGATTGCTGGAAAACTGGCCTTAAGGTTTTTGCAGCGGCCGTATACAATGGCTCTCCCATCCGAGCCGTGTACAATGGTTCTTCCTTCCGAGCCGTTTATTGTTGTACACATTTGAACTATAAATTTTAGGGAATCTTTTCATGTAGCAGTAGGTATTTAAATGAAAGGAACACTCAGGCTGGAACTTGGTGAATTTGATGATTACTAACACATTCAAGATAGATGGTTTGTTATTTGGTGTTATAATGTGGGGGTAAATTACATGTGTGATGTATAACATTGGCTTTGTATCACATTTTGGTTTATAATTTTCAATTTTGCACGATTAAAATGTCCTACTTTATGGGGTACAATTGAGAAAAATGATTGGTCAATGTATGTCAACATGCCACATTAAACATTAGCGTTTCTCATCTCATCTTAATTATTTGAAAAAAATGATACAGTACTCTTAGTTATTGAGTTCCCCTCCTAAAACCATTAAATACTCTCTCCTTTATCCTCTCTCTCTCCTCCATTAAAGTGCATCTCTGCAACCTTTTTTATTTTTTATTTTTTATTTTTTTTTTTTGAAATACACCTTTCCTTCGAGAAACCATTGATAGACCATCTCAGTTCTCATGGGAAATAAACTTTCAAGGGCAGCTGAAAGCATTTCTTAATCTTCTGTTTTTGCTATCGAACGGTTGTCCATTGCGGATTTTATCAATTATAATCCATCTAGTCCTTTCCCAAGTAGTATCTAATTGTTCACACACATCTTGAGTAATTAAATTACAATAGAATGGATAAATTACAGGAGAAAGAAAATGGTTAAGAGAAAAAAAAGGAAAACAATGGGTATAAAAGTAATTTAATTTTTTATGGTCTCGCTTCTGTTTTGTTAGGAGATGAAAAGTGCTGATGTGGCGGTGTTTACCCGTCATTATTCTCGGCTGTACACCATAGTGTGAGACCACATATAAAGTCATACACCATGTATGTAATTTATCCGTACAATGATTAAAGAAACCATCCAAATATTTTTTTTTTGTAAGCCAAAATCTCTCGTACTATATTTCTGCAATTTCAAGTGGAAAGATTTTGTTACTTTTATTAATCCTTTCTTTTTGGAATCCATTCTGCCTAAATCGTGAATAAACTGAAAATCATGTTATTGTTTTCGCACATTTCGTTTTACCAAGATCTTGCATCATTGATCCACAAGTCATTACTAAATACATTGACTTTACAAACTTCTATCTTTATTGATGAAGTACCTGAATCTTCAAATTGAGACACATGCCATTTGCAAGAGTTGTTAACCTAGCGAGAACAATTCAAACATGCTTAGGAGTGTATATGGTCAGTTAGCTAATTCATTAATGAACATGTGATGATATTAAGCATGTTGTGTTTATGATTGGTTGAAATATATTGAGTTTTATGGAGAGTTATTCATGGCAGATCCTTCAATGGATGCAATTTTCCTAGTATTCCTAAGAAGAGTTTTTTTATAGTGTGACGTGATGATATTAACCATGTTGTGCTTGGGATGGAGAGCTCCAAGGCTCCGAGTTCCGATGAGCTCCTTGCATGGTTTTATTAGAAGCATTGGGATAAGGTGAAGACAGAGTGTTGTTCTGTCTCGGGCACTAGGACGATTGCTGAAGTTAATGACACTTTGCTTGTCCATCTACAACCTTGGAATGTTGTTTGTCAGCTGAAGGAAGCAGGTGGACCAGGGGTTAGGAAAGTTGCGTACAACAATAAAACTCTTCTCATGAAAATTATCTAGAGAATGTGGAGAAATCCAGATGACTTATAGGTTCGACTTCTTATTGGCAAGTATAAGAAAGATGAGGTTTTTAGTGGTGGTAATTGTAGAGTTAAAAACTACTCTTTCCTTTGGAAAAGTATTAGTCTGTTATTCAAGGAGTTCTGTAATTGTGTGGCTTGAAAGTCGGTATGGGAAAGGTATTTATTTTTTTACTGATAAGTGGTTCAATGGCACTAAGCTTATTGATGTTTGTCCATCTCCCCCTCCAGATTACGTGCTCTTGACGTATTTCGGATATTGTTGATGTTGTGGAAACAATTAATAAATTGAAAGCTAAAGCATAAAATAATAAAGAAAATATTAGAATTTAACGAGATTCGGTCAACATTGTCTACATCCTCGGACACTACCGAATAATATTTCACTAAACAAATATTACAATAGAGAAAGGAAAAGAATAAACTAATATACACTTTCTTTTTCTCTTCTTCCATTATACCGTCTTTCAAACTTCACCCAAAAATCTAGCTTTCTAACGTGGGATTGAATAAACTAACATACACTTTCTTTTTCTCTTCTTCCCTTTAGGCTACTGATGTGGGATTTGCAAGTTTGATGGCTAAAGGTAAATAAACCTAAAAAAACTAAGGAAATGGGAGGCTCGAACCCAGAAATTTAATTTTCTATAAATTCAATGCTAATTTTATAAATTAAAACCCAAAATCCTTAAAATTAGATAATAATATTAACACTTTGATTTAAAAGATAATTTTGACTTTTTAATTAAGGAAGAAAAAACTTAAAATTGGATAATAACTTTTTTAGCCTTTTATATGATGAACTTTTTTGTTTTAGTGTTTACTATAAAATTAAAAATGTCCAACGTAAAAAGTAACAGACATTTAATTTTCTATAAGTTCAATGCTAATTTTTTAAATTAAAACCTCAAATCTCTAAAATTAGATAATAATATTAATGTTTTGATTTAATGGATAATTTTGACTTTTTAATTAAGGGAGAAAAAAATTCAGATTGGATAAAAACTTTATGAATTTAAGATGGAAAAAATAAAATTGGAGAGAAAATAAGAAAGTAGGGTTTGGATATGACTTTTTTCATTGGGTTAAACACCTAAAAGGTGCTATTTATAAAAATAATTCTCCATATAAGAAGGGTTAAGAAATATTTTTCATGAAGAGACTGTTTCTAACTCATAGTTAAAAATAATTCTACAAACAATTTTTTTATATATAAAAATATTAATATATTAAATAAATTAAAAATATTTATGTATATATATAGAAGAAATTACATATTAAATCAGTTTTGATTTTTATTTTACAGTTAGATAACTCATTTTTCTTTGTTTTTTTTATCATTTCTTATTTCTGTTAGGATTTTTTTATCAAAATGTCATATTTTATTTCTGCTGTTGTTTTTGGTTATTTTTTTGGTATTTTTTTTTATTTTATTTTTTAAAAAAAGAAAAGCAGATGTGACGGTTTGTATGAGATAATCAGCTTTTTTTTTTAGTTTGTGACATTTTTAGATTTTTTTTTTTTTTGTTTCTAAGATAACTGTAAATATATAAACTAAAAGTGAGTAATGTGTAACCAGTCCATATATATATATTTATAATAAGTATTCATTAAAATTTCCATTTTAAAGATTCCATATTAGTTTTTTATTTTTATAAATCAATATAAAATGTGATTAAATATATATGCAGTCACCATTTTTTTTACGTAATATACTATTTAACCACTTTATTTTGAGTCTCGGAACAGTAGCACATCTGCTGTCACGGGACTCTTCACGGACTTCAGTAGCGTCCCGTGGGAATAGACAGTCCTAAGATAGTCTGCTGCGGATGGGATAGGCGCGGGCCTGACCGTGGTGAATCCAAATTCGTTTTAATTTGGATTTGGCAGGATAAATTTTATGTTTTAAATTTTCTATGGGTATTTTGATAGAATTTCGGCCCAAATACCATTTAATTATTAAACGTGTTTTAATTAAAATTAGTCGATATTTTTTATATTTTAGTCTAACAATAATATAGTTGCTAACTATTTCGTTTTATGTAAATTGTTCTAATCTTTTTTTATCTTTATTTGATTTTTCTTGATTCAGTAAAAAAATCAATCTAATTTTAATTTATAAAAAAAATAGAATATAAAGACTAACAGCCTAGAACCTCTAAAATACAGGAACTGCCCCTGCCTGCGGATAATGTCAATTTCATAACCTTGTCGGTTACAGTAATTGGACAGAATTAGTTATTCAAAATATAAACAGATAATGTTATAAAAATATAACCTTGTCTGTTTCGTTCTAAATTGTCCTAAAAGTTTGATTTTTATTTGATTTTTCTTGGTTCAATCAAAAACTAATTTTAATTTAAAAAAATAGAATAAAAAGCAGTCTAGGACCTCTAAAATACTGGAGTTGCCCCTGCATGCGGATAATGTCAATTCATACCCTTATCCTTTAGGGTTTGAACGGGATGAATAATTCAAAAATAAACGGGTAGTATCAATTTTATGTTTTAAGTTTTTTACGGGTCTTTTGATAAAATTTTGGTCCAAATACTGTGTAATTATTAAACGTGTTTTAATTAAAATTAGTTAATATTTTTTGTATTTTAGTCTAACAGTAATATAATTGCTAACTATATCGTTCTATGCAAATTGTTCTAATTTTTTTTAACTTTATTTGATTTTTCTTGATTCAGTAAAAATCAATTCAACTTTAATTTATAAAAAATAGAATATAACCCTGCCTCTGGATAATGTCATTTTCATAATCTTGTCGTTTACAGTAATTGGACAGAATGAGTTACTCAAAATATAAACAGATAATGTTATAAAAATATAACCTTGTCTCATTCGTCCTCAGTAAATTATCCTAAAAGTTTGATCTTTATTTGATTTTTCTTAGTTCAGTGAAAAACTAATTTTAATTCATAAAAAAATAGAATATAAAAATAATGTAGAACCTCTAAAATACTGGAGTCGCCCTTGCATACGGATAATGTCAATTTCATACTTTTATCCTTTAGGGTTTGAATGGGATGAATAATTCAAAAATAAACGGGTAATATTAATTTCATACTCAAATAATAGCTAACTAAATTTAAGGTAATTCAAAATTTACTACTATACTATACTTTAACCTTATTAATGAAGGAAAAGTAAACTACATACTAAAGAGAATATTTAATGTTATTTTCCTTTTTGGTTTTTTTTTTTCGAAAATTTTGGTGTTACAATTCCGCATTTGTAAAAAGTTCTAACTAAAAGAAGAAAATACAAGAGGTAATAATTTAACTTTTTCATCTTTACTCTCTTTTATTCTTTCATTTATACCTTTTTTTATTATTTTTTTTATGTTTTTTATATTTTTATCATTTTATTTACATTTTTAGCTTTCACATTTTTTTATTTTTTTTATCATTGATGTTACGATGCAAAGTCGGGCATTTGTAAAAAGTTCTAACTGAAAGAAGAAAATACAAGATGTAATAATTTAATTTAATTTCATGTAATAATAGTTACTAAGTAATATAAAAGGGTAAGTTACATAAAAGTCAATATAGAATGCTTTATTACACATAACTCATACTAATTAACAAATTTTTACTTTTGTCAAATTATAAAAAGCTTAAACTACTTTTAACATAAACCGTCTAAACCTTTAAAGTAAGAGTAAATTATTATTTTAATATATAATAATTATTCAAAACATTAAATTAAGAAAAATTAATAATTACAAAATGAAAAATAACCATCATCTCTTCTGTTTCTTCAATCAAAGTAAGAAATGGAAAATCAAAATAAAAAAACAAAGTTGTTCTTCATTTTTAGCACGATAACAGCTGAATTGAAATTTTAGAACATCTTTTCTATTCAATTCACATGAATTTCAGAATCAAGTG
Organism: Euphorbia lathyris; assembly: GCF_963576675.1. Lineage (NCBI taxonomy): Eukaryota > Viridiplantae > Streptophyta > Magnoliopsida > Malpighiales > Euphorbiaceae > Euphorbia > Euphorbia lathyris. The sequence continues at coordinate 99,248,460 of NC_088910.1, forward strand.
TGTTATTTGAATTCTGGGTTTCTTCTACCAGTGCAATCTACATTCCATTTAACCATGGTTGTAGCATTCTTTATTTAGTAAAATGATTTTTCAATTTCCAATCATTTATTGGTGATGTAGAGTTTGGCAAACCTTTTTTATTCAACTCACATGAATTTCGGAATTAAATATGTTCTTAGAATTTCTGTGTCTCTTTTACATTATTGTCATGTAATAGTGATTTTGAAATCATCCCAACGACTGAACTATTAAAAACGTAAATATGATTCACAAATGATTAAAAGAGAATAGAACTAAATGATCAACTAAAAAATACAGTTGATTGAATCCATAAACAGCAAAGTGAAAAAGAAAATAAAAATTGGAGAGAAAAAAAAAAGAAAAAGAGACAATGGCGTGAATATAAGGTTTAATTATGAATTTGGTAATAAATAATAAATAATTAGATAAATAATCTAATGCTTGATAACTGTAATTTGACAAAACTAGAAATAATTGAATCAGAATTTGCTATTTTAAAATTAAAATACATTTTTATATGATAATAAATTAATAAAAAAGATAGTTAACTGTAAAATAACTTCTAAACATGAGTTTCTATGTAATTTCCTCAATATAAAAATAGAAACAAGGCTGCTACAAAAATAGAAACAGGGCTTTAGCAGCCAGGCCCAATTCCTAATTTGTGCTTCAAAGGCTTTTATCGGGGGAGCTTTCACATTTAAGGTAGCACTTCTTAAACTTGATGATAATCCTTCTTTGCCCCCTATCAATGTCCCCAATGATGTCCCCAATGTTGTGATCCCAAGAACTCTCACTTCTTAAACTCCCACTCTTAAACTTGATCTTCTTGCTCCTGCCCCTCATCTAGGTCATCTTCACCCGCCTGCCGATATACAAGCAACAAAAATGTAAGTAGTAAAGCAACAAAAGATTTCAGTTAAATTTTGGAATATTTCCATCTGATGCCTTCTTAAATTCTTAAATTCTATGCAGCCTACGATGAAGACTTCTGCCACTGCCAGTCAAACAAAGCCTTCATCATCTCAGCCGCCCAAGTTAGTAATTTTAATTAGACCTAAACTATACGCAGCCCCCTGAACTTGTCACTTTTAGTCATTTTGTCCCCTGAACTTACGGGACGACCCATTTGCCCCTTCAACTATTTAAAAGTGGTATTAGCAACCCCCTATTTTCATTGTAACGGAAACAATTATGACATTTTTCATTACAAGCACCAAGGTCATAATAAAAAGGGTTGTGCACTACTAAAATAAGCTGCAAATCAGGTTAGTATAGATAATACACAAGTTCTCTTGTAAAAATTGCATATATGGTTATGCACTACTAAAATAAGCTCCAAATGAGGTTATATATATGCAGACTAGTTCCAATACTTCCATGAACACTTGTACTAATGTTGGAATTTCATTTTGTTTCCATTATAATGAAAATAGAGGGTTGCTAATACCACTTTTAAAAAGTTGAGGGGGCAAATAGGTTGTCCCGTAAGTTCAGGGGGCAAAATGACCAAAATTGACAAGTTCAAGGGGCTGCATATGGTTTAGGCCTTTTAATTAACATTGGTTCATAAATTGGAATTAATGTTAAACTTTGAGGGTGCATTTGGTATTCGATTGGGATAAGGATAATTGATTCAGATAGGAATAAGAATAAGATAATTGGGAATTCGTATTCCATGTTTATTATGATGGATAGAGATAGATATAAAATATTCCATTTTACTATATGAGCCATACATTAAATAATACACACTTCAATCAGAACTAATAACTAATAATAAAGTCAGAGAGCAAGAATGACTGTGATCAACTTGCAGTTGCGACAGTGTGTGCTCTTAACCCAGTTGTATTGAGCTTGTTGAAGAAAAGCTAAAACATTCAACATAGAATTTGAACGCCACATTTGATAGTTCATGCTCATGTAGTGTATTTCTATTTGAATTAAGGATCAATTTTACCCTGAAATTGACTAATATGATCAATTTAATTTAAGATTATGTTCGATTATTAATTTGGCCCTTCAACTTGCATCTAGAGTCAAATCAACCAAAAATAACATGTGATTGGTAGTTTCACACATGTCATTTTGAACTAATTTAATTCCAAATACCAAGTTCAAGGGTTAAATTGATATCTACATTTAATTTTGGACTAAATTGATCTTACTAGCTAGTAATTTTAGGAGCAAAATGATCCTTAATTCATTTCTATTTCATTAGTTCTTACCAGAATCCCAGACAGATTTGGTATGGCAGATGCTAAAAAGATCTTGCTGAGTAAAATGTTTGTTTTCTCATCTTTCGCTTAGAACGATTGAATGCCATGATTTTGCATATAATGGATTCCTAAACTTCTGTTTGATGATTAAATTACCTCAAATTAATTTTTCTTGTTTAACCTGTACTCATTTTTTAATCAACTCAATTTGTTACTTACAAAAAAGAATTAAATTGTGTCCATTATGTTGGAAGGCAAAGTTGTTATTTTCAGATCTCATGTCAGTATAAGAACTACTATAGGGAGATATTTCGGTATTGGATTTCCATTATATCTGGACAAGTGAACAAACACACAGCTTAAGTAATAAATTCTAGTCCATCAGAGGTTAGTAGACAGGTATTTTAATCTTCCCTACAAAAAGAGAGACGTGATGTCTTCATAGATCAGGAGTCATGTGTGGACACTATAGAATCATTGGGTTTAAGTACTCTCCTATGAGAGTTGAGGTCTGATACATAAATTCTTATTAATATTTGAAGAATTACGAAGTTCAGTTTTGTTATATACAGCCTCTTGTTAATTTTATCTTAAAATGGTACAGGAAAAACCAACTATATTGCAGTACTGCCTAAGAATAATTTACAAAAGGCGTACAGTGAATGGCTTATGCCTCTTCTTATTCGATATAATGAGAAGCACCTTTATTGAACTAAAAGCCTTATCCCCCAACCCAGGATTACTAAGGAATATGAAATGCACTGGCATCTCAGGATAAGCTTTGGTTTTACGCTTTTTGGTTGCTTGCATAGTAAAAAGGACTTTCACTTCTGACTTAACTTATTAGTGGGGGTGGAGGGAGATGACAAGTCTTTTTGGCAGCTGTTAGGCAAGTGATACCATATGCAAGTGAGGACGATAGCTGCGGTAATTCTGATTCCAAGATCGGTTGGCTAAGTACTTTTAGAAGCTTGGCCTACCTGAATTGAATATGAGTGCTCAAAATCTATTAGTGGAATCCCAAAAAGGCAAAGTAGACCCATTCAACGCAGTCTAATTGTCAATCTATTTCCCGAACGATGGGAAGTTGTTCAACCTATTCCTAAGAAAAATGGAAAAGCTAAGGCTTAAGAAATTCAAACATCGTGTGAAAGGACATATACATCTTGGTAAAGTTGTATACTTCCATAACCACACAAACAGATCCCTTTCAGACCATATATGTTTCGATTTTTGAAATAGTGTGGCAGTTATAGACTAGTAAGAAATCAATGTCTCCTAACCTTCCTTATCATCTGCATTCCCTCATCCATCTCCTAAATCACAACTCAGTCATCTGATACCTATAGTTATTAAAGGCGCATGGCGCACTAAGGCGCATACCTATAGCTTCCGTGTCTGATTCTTTTCAAGGACTGCATCTCTTCATCCATAGCATTCATCCGTCTTTCATCCTCTAAACTTTATACAACTTTAAAATAAGAGGTAGGAATTTCTTCAACTGAAGATGCATAAGCCACTGTATCTTTATAGCGAGTAGGCTTTTTTCGATTTCTATGTGGCTTTCTCAATGCAATTTGCCTCTATTGCTGTGGAGATTCTTGTGTCGGAACCTCTCCTTCTTCATCTGATCCTTCTAATATAGGAGTATTAGATTCCAAAATTGTTGGATCAATCTTTCTACTTCCTTCAAACTCCACACGTTTGGAAGTATCCTCCACATGTTGTGGAGTACCATATGTCTGCTTATCAACTACCTTCTTCAATATGGTGGATTCATAAAAGGTAACATACCTGCTAAATATTATCTTCTTAGACTTAGAGCATTATAAACAATATCCTTTTACTCAAGAGGAAAAACCTACAAATACTGCTTCTTTTGCTATAGGATCAAACTTCTATTCCTTAACGTGATGATATGCAGTGGAACCAAACACATGTAAGGAATTATAATCTTTAGCTAGTTTTCCATGCCACACCTCTAAAGGTGCCTTCTCATGATAGCAAATGATGGTAATCAATTAATGAGATGGCTATCGTATGTTACAGCCTCAACCCAGAACTGTATACCCAAACCAGCATTGGACGACATACGTTCTGCCACCCCATTCTGATGTGGTGTATTTCTGACTGTGAAGTGTCGGACAATTCCTTCATCTTGGCATACTTTCAAAAAAGGATCACTTTTGTACTCTCCACCATTATCTGATAGAAGACGTTTGATCTTTCTTCCTGTCTGAGTTTCCATCATCCTTTTCTATATGAGGAAAACTCCCAACACTTCATCCTTCGACTTCATAGTGTACACCAACACTATTCTAGAGAAGTCATCAACAAAGGTAACATAATAAGATTTACCTCCCAGCAAAACTGTTTTGGAAGGTCCCTATACATCTGAGTGAATATAATCTAAAATACCATTTACATCATGGATTCCAGTGCCAAACTTCACTCTCGTCCGCTTCCTTTGATACAATGTTGACAAAGATCTAACTTGCAAGTGCAGACTCCATTCAATAATCCTTGACTCGCCAAAGCTTTCAATGACTTTTCACCTACATGGCCTAGGTGCATATGCCACAATTTTGGGTGCTTCTAGCTCTTTATCATCACTAGAAATCATCGTCGTTGCTCCAATAATTGTACTGCCATCATAATAGTACAATTATTACTCCTTTGAACTCTCTTTATTGCTATAAGTGCACTAGAGATGACCTTCATATAATCTTCTTTGATAACAATAGTGAAGCCCTTTTTGCTCAGAACTCCCACTTAATAAGATTCTTCACCAAGCTCGACATGTATTTGACATCTGTCAAAGTTCTAGTTGCTCCATCATGATTCCTCAACTAAATTGAACCAATTCCAGCTATCTTACAAGGGTTATCATTTGCTGTGTGAACAACTGCATCGTCTATTTATTTGAAAGTAAAGAACCACTCTTGATTAGGACATATATAGTGGCTATAACTCGTCCCGTGTCTAGAATACATGCTTGCAAACCTCTTGATGATGCCATGGTTGCTAATGAAAAGTCTGAGTTGTCATCATACTCAGCAACATTCGAATCTGCAACATCCTTTCCTTTACCAGATTTGTTCTTCAGCTTCGGACAATCTTTCTTCCAATGCCCTTTCTCTTAACAAAAGGCACATTCATCTTTTCCAACCCTAGATTTTGACCTCTCCTTTTTGCCTTTACTCTTTTTCTAGAAACGACCTCTCATGACTAGTGATTCTATTGCACCACTGCTACTTTCTTTCATACCTTTATTTCTCAATTCGTAGTTATACAATGCAACACAAACTTCACTAAGAGACAGTTCAGCCTTTTCATAAAGTAAAGTAGTTTCAAGAAATTAAAACTCCTTAGGAAGCGATCCCAACAACATCAACGCCAAATTTTCATCTCCAAAAGTCATGTCCAAGTTCATCAAATCAGCAACAAGCTTATTGAAACTTGTGATGTGATCATTCATCCGTGGTACCAAGAACATATGAGAACATGCAATCTTTTCTTCATATGAAGCTTATTCTGACTGCTCTTCCTTAAGAAATTTTCCTCCAATGCCTTCCATAATACACTTGCAAAACTGAATGTCTACTTCCGCTCTTTGGAAAGGCATGTTCGAATTGTACCACAAGCCAAATAGTTTATTTTTTTCCAATTCTTTTCATCAATATCTTCTGGTTTCTCTCCTTCAATGGAAACATATAGACCTTGTTAAAACAACGCATCCAGAATTCGTCTTGCCAAATTCCAAAATGACTCGTACCATCAAAGATCTCCATTATAATTATGTTATTTGACATGCCTATTCTTGACAAAATAGACGTCTTTGCTGATGTGGAAGCTTGTGATGTTTCATCAATCGTCATCTCGGCTCAAATTGAAAAATCACCAATAATAATTTGTCTTAAGTAACTTCACCAGAAAAATTCTCGGGTCAGTGGTGGAGTCACAAACAGCCTCACTTAAATACAACTTTCTTAGGCGATTATTGCATTTTTGACAGAATTTTCCTATGCACTTAAGACAATATATTATCTAAGATTTTTCAAAAAGAGTGTTATAAGAATACTCGCTTTCAATTTGCTAAATATTCAATAAAACCTATATAAAAGACTTTTCTGATATATCGACCGATCAGTCTAGCTATAACTACATAGAGCATACTAAGTTTTTAAACCAAAAGCAACCTAGAGGGAAAAAAATCTGATGTGCCGACCAACCAGTCCAACTGCAGTTGCATAGAGCATACTAAGTTCTTAAAACTAAGGCTATGATACCAATTATTGCGGAAACAACTAGCAAATTGAAAGCTAAAGCATAAAACAATAAAGAGACATGAATTTAACGAGGTTCAACCAATATTGCCTATGTCCTCATACACTACCGAATAATATTTCACTAAGCAAATATTACAATAGAGAAAGGAAGAGAGAATAACCAAGTCTTAGAATTAGAGGAGAGAAGTTGTAGGATGCTTTGAGCCTAAAGCATAAAGTTCATTATATAGTCTTCCAAACTTCACCCAAAAGTCTAGCTTTCCAATACGGGATTGAACAAATATACACTTTCTTTTTCTCTCTTTCCCTTTAGGCTACTAATGTGGGATTTGCCAAAGTGCCAAAAAGAGTCATTTTCTACAATTAACAATAATGGAGACTAGTCCCTGGCTGGTCCTTGAGCATCATTTTGCTTCATAATGGCTCTTGAGGCTTCAATGTGTCAAAATTAGTAGTGAGGAGGAAGATGAGAATTCTTGGTGTTAGGGTCATATTAATTCTGACATGTTTACTTGTAAATATACATATGTGGCTGTCTCAGGATTTAATGAGATTCCTTCGGATGGTTTATGGAAGAACGTTTGGACTCTCAACGTCCCTTATAGAATTCACATCTTCACCTAGATTGGTCTTTATAACCGTTTCTTGACCAATGTCGAGAGATTCTGCCAGCATATGTATGCTTCGTTTGAGTGTGGTAGATGCAGCGGTGGGGTTAAAAATCTTGCTCATGCTCCGTGGGATTGTGGTTTTAGTACCAATATTTGGAGCTGTTTATCCTCGGGTATTCTATCTCAGTTTTTCTCGTTGGATGCGGACAATCTCGCTTTTTTTGGCGCATAGCTTCTTGATTGGCATGGCGATTTTGGAGTCTCCTCCTAACCAAGTGTGGAAGTTATTACGTGATGATGTTGCGGTAGCTATCTTTCCTAGAATAGTTACTGGCTGGGTTTGTTTGTGTGGGTTTTGTTTTGTGTTTTTGCTTCCTTTTATTACCAAAAAAAATATTAACATGGTATTTCGGTTGATTAATCATTAGTAGAATTGTTCATGGGCTGGGCGGATTGGGCTCAAGCCAATCTTAGTTGGACTGGGAAATACTATCTTCTGTCCAGGCCCAACATAATCTGCAACTTTTAAAGTACGACCTCGGGTCAGACTGGGCTCGAGCCAAAAATACAAATCCCTGGCCCAACCTTGCCCGCCTACATTACTTTAAAAAAATCTATAAAAAAAATAAAATGGATAAATATGAGGTTTTTTTTTCTATTCTGCAAAACTATAACAGTTCTTATAAAATCATTTCTTTTTACAGGAAATAAAAAACGAAACCACCACAAGGAATAGAGAAAACGAAACTAAAAAAACCAACAGCAGATAACTCAGACTACTTTAAGTAGCAAGCCAGGTAGTCTTCTAATAGCATCTCTTATAAATTTACAAATACAAACCAATCAATAAATAAAATATAACTAATTTCATAATTTTATATATCTAATATCAGTGAAATATCCAATATTCATTCTTCCTATACCATATCCAATGTTAATGCTTACCACCCAACCAAAATATACCAAGAGTATTCATAGTATATCAAAAACCTATTTCAACTAGAAAAGCAAACATATTGAAGAAGTAAAGAGAGAAGTTAACTTGAAACAACAAAATTAATCAATTTATTGCGGAATGTTTAATCATAAGATAAATACCTAAAACAAAGCTCATAATCTTCATCTTCGTCCACATCGACCTATTATTACTAGAGCTTTCAAAATTATCCTTATTGGTTGTTTATTCATCTACATTTAAAAATTATTAAACAATATTACTACATGTAAATCTGGAAAAATGCAGTTTATATGAAGAAAAAAAAATGCCTTCAGCTTTAATCCAATGTCTAAGGCACATATTAGCTTGAGCAATATTAGATTTCAAAAAACTTCGAGCGCTAGTAATAATGTTGAAAGTAGATTTCAAAGAACTTCGAGCGCTAATAATAACTTTACCACTAATGCTGAAAATAGATTCATATGCAACAGTACTAACAAGAATGAATGAAAGATCACGGGCCATTTTTGCTAGTTCAGGGTACCGTATTGAGTTTTTGTTTCAAAAATCCAAAATATCTAAATCCATATTCAATTCTCAAGTTGGTTCGGCCAAATAAAGATCCACTTGCCACTTTTCAATAATAGTAAAAGTCTCGTATATAAAAAAACATAATAATCACAAAAAAGCTGTTCATAATGAACACTGATATTCCCAATAAAATTACTAGCTAAGTAATGTTAAATCGTGGATTTATACAGTTTTATAAAAAAATTGTATTTGAAAGTTTTAATATGCTTTGGATATTTTTGTGTTTACGAATTTTTAAAAATTTATTTCTGGAGCATAAAATTTATTAAACTAAAATTATTATTAAAATTTTGAGCCAGGTCTCGATTTTGAGATAAATTTCAGACCCAACCCATTATATATTCGGGCTTAAGGCGACTTGAATCGGGCCAAGTTTATTACGAAATATATACGTCCAAACCCAAATTTTAAAGAGTGAACCTAGAAGGGCTGAGCAGGCGAGTGAGCTTTTGAACATCTCTAATCATAAGAAACTTTTCAAAGAAATTTTTTTAGTCTGTAATTATTTACTTTCAAATTACTATATGTTTTTTTTGGGTGGATACTTTAAAATTAGTATATAACTATTTACATATTATATTAAAATATTCGAATTCAAATTCAGTTAAAAAATAATTAAACAAATAAATTCAAGTTTATAAAGATTTTTAACTTAAAAACTAGATACTGTACAAATATAAATATTTATATATAAATAATTAAAAATTCTACATATATAATAATCAGGTATGCGAACACAGTGATCCTGGTCTCCGGTGGTGTACTCTGGCTTACCGATGGCTCGTCCCTGCGCCGGGAAGGGTCCCTGCGGATACTCCGACGAGCAAGACAGTTAGTCGCTCAAGAAAATCTATTAAATGAACTGTGCAAGTGATGGAAAGATTTACCCGCCTCCAGCTTCCAATGTGAGCTGTGTATTTATAGAGGGTGCTTGGGCCCTGGGCCCTTCTGCCTTTTGGGCCTTTGATTCATATCCCGAATCAAGTAGCCCCCTCCACCGAAGAGCCAAATCGAGTATTTAATGCGAGAAGATAGGGTTGTGCATCCGTTTCCCCTAGGGATAAATGGTGTTCAGCCGTAAAGAGGGCTCCTCGGATAAATGTGGGGAAAATCTTTGGGATTACTGCATGCGTGTCTTATTTATAGCGCCGCATTGATTGCGCCTGTACTTTAATCACTCGTGCGCCGTAAGAATTTATTGCAAAATTAAAATTGTGCCGGCGCCTTGTTTCCTCCCCCAACTATAAATATTAGGAGGGATGAGACGAAATCTCTTTACTTCATTTTTCAAACTTGTTTGAGAGAAAAAACTCTGCTTACTTTCGTTTTCTGTGCTCTCTCCCTCCTGCGATCGTGTCAGCCTGTCCCTACTTGTTCGCGCGGTAAGCATCCGGCGGTTTATCCGATACCTGTTGCTCGTCGGGAGTTTTCTTGCGTCAGAGTTTGTCGTATCTTTTGCTGAGGTTAGTCGCACAATCCCTTAGCCTTGGTTTTTGCGTTTTTCTTTGCTTTATTTCGACTTCTGGGGAGGGGTATTATGTTAGAGGGTTCTTCACGGGGAGCCCTAAGCAGACTGCCGCCGGTTGCCCCTGGTGACTTCACGCTTCGAGAGTCTTCACGGACGCGAACGGTATCGCGAAAAAGGCGAGCTGAAAAGGATAGTGGAGATAGCGCAGCGGGTGGTGCGGCGAAGAAAAGGAAGAAACCCGTTGATCGCCCGCTGCCTACCGTCGATCGTCCAGCTGGAGGCGTTGCCGCCGGCGTTCTAGAGGTGGTGGTGGCCGTGCCGGAGGGTTTGATTACTGTAGAGCGGCCCCTTGTCGCGATTTACGAGGAAATGCATGAGAGAGTGTGGACGCGATCTCCAGGTACTTTCGGTATCGAGGGTAAACGTTTTGAGAGAGCCGAGCGTCCTAAGAGGCCGGAGTCCCTTTCGGTCGAAGATGCCTATAGTATAATCGTCGCAGCAGACCTGCCGGCGATATCTGCGGTGTACCGACTCGGAGAGCCCTATGAATTAGTAGCTTTGGGTGAAGAGACCAGAGCCCATCATGCGGGTAGCGCGAATGAGCTCATCATTTACGAAGAGCAATTAGAATCGGGGATACGGCTACCGCTCCTGCCCTTTTTTGTGGAGGTATTGAAGGAATATGATTTGTGTCCTGGGCAAATACATCCGAATGGCTGGAGAATGATGGTCGCCTTCTATTCGTTATGTCGTTCTGCCGGGTATCGGGCAACAGGTCTAGTCTTCCGTGAGTTTTTTAAACTGAGCAAAGGGCAGCGATCTCAACATGTCACTTTCTCCCACCAGAAATTCAGAGTGATGGGTGGGTTGAAGGATAAACTGTCTGAATACCGTCACCGCTTCTTTTTGGTGAGGAAGCTTGATGGGGATTTTCCCTTTCGGGTCTTGTGGAACGATGACCCCATGGATTCCAGTCGGTGGTTGAAGACCCGACCAAAGCTCCCATTCGAGGAGAAATTGGTGACGCATTTGAAAGGTCTTCCGACGGACAAAGATCATAATCAGGACGTAGATGAGCTAGTTCGTCATTTTCTTGCCGCTGGTTACTACATTTGGAATAAATGGCGGATGGCCGACATCAGAGGGTGGTCGGCTGCGGATTTTGAGAAATGGAAATGGGGCTATAACTTCAAAGCTGGGGAGTTGGCGGAATTGGAGGCAATCTCCGTAAATGTTGCTGTTGTAGGTGAGGGCCTGGGATCATATTCTGCCTTGTGAATTATGTCGTATAAAATGTGTTGCCCGTTATTCAGAAATCTGATGCTTTTCCCTTTTTGTGCGTGCAGGTCCAGGAGATCCCCGTGTCAGTATGGATTTTGACCCTAACGAATTCAGTGTCGGTCTGGAAACCGTTGACGAGGCATTCGCAGGAGCTTCGGGTTCATTGGTTTAATATTCCTCGCTCGAGGATGCGAACCAAGTGGTGCAAAGCATGGGAGGGGCTCTCGATGCGCGGGAAGATGCTGACGGGGTAGTTGATGTCCTGCAAGGAAAGCCTGTGGCTGATCCAGCTGCCCAAGAACCTGAGGGAAATATGGAGATGATCGCTCTTGACGAAGAGACAGTTGGTAGTCCGAACCGTGGGGTGCTTTCTCGGAAGACAAGGAGGGATACGGGGAAGGCCGTTGACGAATATGTGGCTGGGGAGAAGTCCTTTAGGGAAGGTGTTGTCGGGGCCAGCGAGGGTGTCAAGAAACCCTGTTCTGATGGCGGGACTGAGCTATCCGCTGATGTGCCGGATCGGGTAGGGGATCATCCGGAAATGGTCAAGAGGATGGAAATGAAAATTTCCAAGTTCAGGGATTATGTTATGAACTTGTCAGTGCACTCCAATATGATGACTTCCGATCTGGCTCGCGCGATGGCCCGTGTGGCCAGGGTTCCCGGTGAGCATCAGCGGATGGAGGGGGCTTCAAAAATGAACTTGGGTCTGGAGACCTTATCGGCCCTTGGTGTGGTGAGTTCTCCTATTCGCACTTTCAGCCTTGCTTTATTTCTTGCAAGCTTTTTGTCTTCTAACTTTTGTTCTCGTATGCAGTCTATCCAGAATGCAACCCGAGTTTTCGACATGTGCGTTAATGACAAAAAAGCTTTTCGTGATATGGAAGAGGGTTTGCGGAGATCTATCGGTGATCTCGAGGAAGCGAATAAGAACTTGGCGGCTGCGCGGGAGCTTCTGGATCGTCGCGAGGCTGAGATTACCGTTTTGTCAGAGAAGCTGAAAGTAGAGACGGCTGGTCGAGTGGAGCTTTCTCAGCGGTTGAAGCAAGATGTCGAGGAGATTTGTGCGTACCGGGTGTTGCTCAGGATGGCAGTTGGGTGGACTCGTCGAGTAGCGGAGATTTTGAAGGAGAGAACGGGACGGGCGGCAGAGCTGGCCGAGGAGAACGACTCTCTTAAGCGACAACTGGAAGCTGCTGATCTTCGCGCTCTCGCTGGTCAGCGCGAGGAGAAACTCGTAAAACTAGACCGCATGATGCTGATTACCGCAGCTCATTCCGCGGGTTACAACGTTCCCCCGGAGGTGATTTTTGCTCCGAACATCTATGATAAGGCTGCCCAGGCGAAGGCTGTTGAGTTTTGTAGTCGTTTTAAGAAGCAATAGGCAGTCTGTACTTTGTTGATCTTGCTTTTCCTAGATGTAATGATGATTCGTACAATCTGAATCTTTTTTGTGATATTGTATTGCTCCTAATTATGATCTGCCTGTTGATGTGATTGTGGTGCATTGTGATGTCTTTCATGTCTTTTCCTCGATGTTCTATAAATAGGAGTCGGATTTTTCGGTATGGACTTGCAACTTGTTTTTCACCCCTTCGCTTCCTTCTTTAGATAATTTCTTCAGGAGAATGTCGCTTCGGGACGTCGTCGATCCGGCCCGAGTGTTGGAGGTTCAGAAGGCAATATCGGCGATGCCGCATCCCTATGTTTATTGCCCCCCGTCTGAGGAGAATGATGCGGAGAGGAAGGTGAGGTACTCGTCCCCTGTCTGGATGAACCGGGACTGGGCGTCGCAAAGGAGAAAAGTGGAGAGTGAGAATTCCGTTTCTTATACCGGATCTATCACCGATTCCTGTGAGGTTGTTGTCAGCGCACTTTCTACCACAGAAAAGAAAATTTGGTCTCATGAGGGCATCGGGTATCTCCTCCCTGATGAGACCGTTGCTCCGGTGCTCAACCCGCATCCTTAGTGGATCAAGAGGCTTCTAGCCGATGAGATGGAAAGGGTGTTGAACTTGCCCCATGAGGTGGAGTACCGTCGGGTAGGGCGTCATGCTTCACCAACGCGTCCATATGGACCGACGTTCGTTGATCCCATCAAACCGCGAAGCGTGGTTTTCCTGGAATTTGTGAGGCAGGGTAGCCTGGGTCCCGTTCCTGCTAACCCTAACCATCGCGTGACCCATGTGGGCAAAGCCTGTTTGTATCATAGGCAAAACGGCCATAATACCGATGAGTGCGTGGACTGGAGAGCGATGCATCAAGATTTGATGGATGAGGAGGAAATCCCGGACCCTGATCGTCCTAAACCCATCTGAATGTTTGTGTTTATCCGGCTTGGTGTAGCCCTAGTAGCTCCTGTAATGGCTCTATGTAGTAGTGCTTTTGTTTGTGGTGTAAGATCGTCGTTGTCGTTGTAATTTGCCATTTTATTTCAATGTGTGTTGTGAGATGACCTGAAATTTGAGAGTTTTATTTTATGTTTATGCTTGGATTAGGCGTATTCCAACTCGTTTGTATTAGGCGTTTGATATGATCGAAAAGCCGTAAAGGCCAGCACTTAAATGCTTGGTTGGCGGAGAACACGATAGGGTTCTGCTCGCTCAAAATCGTTAACCAAATGATAGTTAGACGATGTAGGAGGCGTTCGATATGATCGAAGAGCCTTTACGTTGCGCATTTGAATGCTTAGTTGGCGGAGAACGCGATAGGGTTCTGTTCGCCCAAAATCGTTAACCAAATGATAGTTAGACGATGTAGGAGGCGTTCGATATGATCGAAGAGCCTGTACGTTGATCATTTGAATGCTCAGTTGGCGGAGAACGCGATAGGGTTCTGTTCGCCCAAAATCGTTAACCAAATGATAGTTAGACGATGTAGGAGGCGTTCGATATGATCGAAGAGCCTGAACGTTGAGCATTTGAATGCTCAGTTGGCGGAGAACGCGATAGGGTTCTGTTCACCCAAAATCGTTGACCAAATGATAGTTAGACGATATAGGAGGCGTTCGATATGATCGAAGAGCCTGAACGTTGAGCATTTGAATGCTCAGTTGGCGGAGAACGCGATAGGGTTCTGTTCGCCCAAAATCGTTAACCAAATGATAGTTAGACGATGTAGGAGGCGTTCGATATGATCGAAGAGCCTGAACGTTGAGCATTTGAATGCTCAGTCGGCGGAGAACGCGATAGGGTTCTGTTCGCCCAAAATCGTTAACCAAATGATAGTTAGACGATGTAGGAGGCGTTCGATATGATCGAAGAGCCTGAACGTTGAGCATTTGAATGCTCAGTTGGCGGAGAACGCGATAGGGTTCTGTTCGCCCAAAATCGTTAACCAAATGATAGTTAGACGATGCAACCAAAATATTGTGAAACATGATTTGCGTATATTATTGATAATATCTTTTTAAGGTTTGGACATTCCAGCTATTGTCGTAAACCACCCCGTCCAGAGAGGCAATTTTGTAAGCTCCGTTGTGGAGAACAGTGTCGATTTTGTACGGACCCTCCCATGATTGGCCGAGCTTTCCTTGAGCTAAAGGGGATTGCGCAGCTGCGGCGTCTCGGAGCACCAGGTCCCCGACCTGAAAAGTGCGGGGGCGAACTCTTCTATCGTGATAGCGCGCGATATTCTACTTATGAGTCGTGATGTGTAATAGAGCATTAAGGCGCTCTTCTTCGAGTCGGTCGCCAGCTTCCTTGAGCTCTGCACTGTTGTCGATTTCTTCAAAATTGGTCTGTCGGGGGGAGCGAAGAATGACTTCAGATGGTGCCATTGCTTCTGACCCGTAGGCGAGGAAAAAGGGGGTACGACCCGTTCCCGTATGCGGGGTGGTGCGGTATGACCATAAGATTGCCGCAATGTGATCGGGCCATGCCCTGCCTTGGTCGGTTAATCGTGCTTTGATCCCTCGAAGGAGCGTTCG
Organism: Euphorbia lathyris; assembly: GCF_963576675.1. Lineage (NCBI taxonomy): Eukaryota > Viridiplantae > Streptophyta > Magnoliopsida > Malpighiales > Euphorbiaceae > Euphorbia > Euphorbia lathyris. The sequence goes on from NC_088910.1 coordinate 99,263,805, forward strand.
GTTGCTTACTTCCGTGAGGCCGTTGCTCTGAGGGTGAGCTACCGATGTGTATCGGCCTTTGATACCCCAGTCCGCGCAGAAATCGCGAAACTGATTACAGTCGAACTGCTTCCCATTGTCAGTGATGAAGGAATGTGGGACCCCGAAACGGTAAATAATAGCTCGCTTGAGAAAACTGATGACGTTGTGAGCGGTTATCTTGGCAAGGGCTTCAGCTTCGATCCATTTGGTAAAATGATCGACTGCCACAACCACAAAACGCTTTTGTGCTAAAGCCATTGGGAAAGGGCCGAGCAGGTCAATACCCCATACTGCGAATGGCCATGGTGTGATGATACCTTTGAATGGGGCCACCGGGGCGTGATGGGTATTGGCGTGTAGTTGACATGCCTGACAACTGCGGACCAGGCACGTCGCGTCGGAATCCATGGTCTGCCAGTAGAACCCCTGGAGCCGGGCCTTCTTCGCAATTGTTCGGGCTCCCTGATGCGAGCTACATACGCCTTGGTGAATTTCCTTAAGACAGTGATCTCCCTCTTCCTCAGATATACAACGCAACCAGGGATGCGTGGCTGATTTGCGGTAAAGTAAGCCATCCTGTAACGCATAACGCCAAGAACGCCGGACAACTAGGGATGCCGCTGTCCGATCTGCTGGAAGCGTCCCATCCCTAAGGTACCCGATAATTGGGCTTCTCCATCCTCCCGTCGCGGCATCTGCCGAGTCGATTTGTAGTGAATTCTCGGTGCGAAAAGCTGGGGCGCTCGTAACCTCGATCAAGGTGAGCGGGTCGCTAGACTGTTCGCCTGCTGCAAGAGCAGCGATAGCGTCTGCCTCCTCATTCTCTTCTCGCGGGACTAACACCAGATCAAGGGTTATTCCTCTGTTTTTGAGATCATTGAGTAGGGACGTGGCGAGGGTCAGGTATTGACACATTGTCGGGTCCTTTGCTTGATAAGCTCCGCTGACATGGCTAACGACCAGCTTCGAGTCCGAGCATATTATCAACCGGCCAGTGACTATTGTTTTTGATAGCCGGAGGGCGGCGATCAAGGCCTCATATTCGGCCTGATTATTAGTGGTCGGGAAATTCAATCGGACGGCGTACCGTAAGCGGAGATTGTTGGGTCCTTGAATAGCTATACCGGCGCCTGCCCGTCCGGGAGCGCAAGACCCGTCGATGCTCATCGTCCAGACATCGTCCGTGCGAGCTGGCGTTGCCGTAAGTTTGGTGGTAGTACGGCCGGTAAATTCGACAATGAAATCGGATAAAGCCTGAGCCTTGATTGTCGTGTGGGGCTCAAAACGGACGTCAAACTGGGAGAGACGAACAGACCAGTTGGTGATACGCCCGGAAACCTCTGGCCTTTGGACGGCCTTTTTTAGCGGGTAGTTGGTCCTGACGATGATCGTGTGCGCTTGGAAGTATGGTCTCAGACGTTCTGAAGCTTGTGTGATGGCGAAAAGGGCTTTTTCCACCTCGGAGTACCGGATTTCGGCTCCTTTCAGCACTCTGCTCAGGAAATAAATCGGAAAAAGCTCTGTCCCCTCCTCCTGAGTTAAAACGACCCCTATTGTTTCATCCGTGATGGTGAAATACAAGTGAATGTCCCGTTCTGGCTTCAGCACCGAGAGTAGAGGGGGGAAGTTTTTATGGCGGTGAACGCGGCCTGGCAATCAGTCGACCACCTAAAGGGGTGCTCCTTCTTGATTGCTTTATAGAACGGGAGACATCGCTGAGCTGAGCAGGAGATGAAACGTCCCAGAGCGATGATTCTTCCATTGAGCCTTTGCACCCCTTGCAGGTCGCGTGGTGGCTCCATTGCTAAAATGGCTTCGACTTTCGCGGGGTTAGGCTCGATGCCTTTTTCCGACACTACGCAACCCAGAAATTTCCCACTGCGAATTCCGAAGAAACATTTTTCCGGGTTCAGCTTGAGGTTATAGGCTCTGAAGATTTTGAATACTTCTGCTAAATCTCGTGAATGGTCGCCCTCTTCGGTGCTTAGGACCACCATGTCGTCGATGTACACCTGTACCGTCTTACCGATGAGATGGGCGAACATCTTATCTATCAAATGCTGGTACGTGGCCCCTACATTCTTTAACCCGAAAGGCATGACGTTATAGCAATATGTCCCCTCATGCGTAATGAAAGAGGTCTTTTCGGCGTCGGCAGGGTCCAAAGGTATCTGCTGGAAACCGACGATGGCGTCAAACTGAGACAAGATCTTTCGACCAGCCGTCTGATCGATGAGTTGATCTATGTCAGGCAGCGGATAAGAATCCTTGGGGCAGGCTTTATTAACATTCGTGAAATCTACACACATACGTTACTTTCCGCTGGCTTTCTTTACAAGTACAACGTTAGAAAGCCAGTCCGGATAGTTGACCTCGCGGATAAATTTTACAGCTAGAAGTTTGTCAATTTCTGCTTTTACTGCCGCCTGCTTGTCTTTCGCCTGCACTCTCATCTTTTGTTTCACTGGTTCGACAGAAGGGTCGATATTCAGCTTGTGCATTGCTCTCTCAGGTGCGACCCCCGTGATGTCCCCGGTGCACCAGGCGAAAACATTTGAATGCTCCGTTAGGACAGCCTTGATTTCATCGGCCAGCGGGGAGGCGAGCTTCGTTCCCATTTTCACTATCATGCTATCCCCAAGGATACAGTCGTCGACTGGTTCAATGGGCACGGGATTGTAACCCCTCATGTCCATCAGTCCGTCCTCTAAGTAGAGCGCTGTTCGAGGTTGAGTTGCCTCCCACTGCAGCTTTTTGGCCAGCATACGGTGATCTTCCCACGCGGGGAGGGCAACGTCAAGCACAATTCGGAGATATCCACCGTGGCCCTCAGGGCGGCCAGGAGAGGCCTTCCGATAATGGCATTGTAAGCCAGGGGGATATCGACCACCACCCATTCCGCGGTATTCTCGACCTCTTCTACCCCTTCGGCCAAGATAGTTGGTAGTGTAATAACTCCCTTTACCGGCACTTCGATTTCTGAGAGGCCGACCAGGGGGAAAGTCCCGGCCCGAAGGGCGGTGCGAGTATTCTTCATTGCGCGGAGAGCCGCCCAGGCGAGCAGGTTCACTGAACTTCCGGTGTCAACAAGCACTCGGTGAGTTTTAAAACCTGCGATGCTAATGGTGACAACAAGGGCCTCCGAGTGGCTAGTTCGGAGTGGAGGCTGCACTGTTAACGTCTGTCCGATCGCCTTTCTCTTTCGGGAGCAGTCGGGCGGTGCGAAAAGTGCTGGTGCTCCTTCCCTTATGACGTGTATTTCTCCATGGTACCTTGGCCTCTTCGGCTCCTCTGCTCGCCCCGCCTACCTTTGCTTCGGGCTCTGCTCTCTTTGCCTGCTCGCCTTTGGTGGCGCCCCCTGCTCCGTGATTCGCTCGACCTCTTTCTGTAGTTGATAGCAGTTATCCGTGGAGTGTCCAGAGGATCTGTGATACTTGCAGTATTCCTTTTCTGCCCGGGTTTTGCCCTTGTCACCGACCGGAATCTGCTGTGTGAACCGACGAGGCTGATGCTGAGTGGCGTAATGCACCTCCTTGCCCCGGGATCGGTCCCCCCTTCGCTCCGGGTTGGTGCGCTCAGCACGGGCCGGATAGGGCATCGGAGCCTCCTTGCGGACTCGGACCTCCTCACGCGATTCCGGGGCCGCTCTGCTTCTATCTTGTTTGTGTGTGTCACCTTTGGCCTTATCCCTCTCTGTCTCCTCGTATCCGGCGGGTCGGTCACAGTCATCGTATCGGACAAACGTTTGTGCCATGGTCATCAGTTCTTCGAAAGATCTAGGCATCTTTCGGAAACACTTCTGCTTTAGAGGCTCGCACGTGGTCCCCTTTGCTAAGGCGTCATGGGCCACCTCCAGGTTGAGGCCTTTGACTTGCGAGGCCATGTGATGAAACCTTGATAGGAAATTGCGCAGAGGCTCGGTTGCTCGCTGCTTAAAATCGTTGAGGTCCGAACTGATTTTCTTGACCTTTGCCGCTGCGGCAAAGCGGGAGAGAAAAAGGTCCTTCAGGAGATCAAAAGAATCGATGGACTCCGGGGCAAGTCCCCGATACCATTCCTGCGCGCTGGATGAGAGAGTGGTGGGGAAGACCTTGCACATGATGTCTTCGTCCTTTGAGTATAAATTTATGGTGCTCATGAATGACGCCACATGATCGTTAGGATCCTCGGTCCCTGAGTATTGGGCCAGTCGAGGAGCTTTCCAGCCACGCGGGAACCTTTTCTCGATAATCCTTTGCACCAGTGGCGTTTTGCTGGATGTGATGCTCCCTCCCATTACACCCCCGAGTGCCCTTTTGTCGAGAAAATGTTGAATTTTCAGTTCCAGCAACTCCTCGCTTTCCGTGGCTGTAGCTCCCGCTCGCCGCTCCTCGCCTTCTATGGTGACTCCGGCTCCGGCTTCTCTTCCCGCGATGATTGCTGCTTCCGGGGCCTGCTCTGGGAGGGCCCCTTCCCTCTGTAACTCTGCCGCCTCCTTGAAGTATTGCCAAATTTTGGCATTCTCCTCCTGCAGGCTTCTCTGTAGGTCAATGATCTTCATCTGAGCCGCCGTGTGCACGGCCTGCGTAGTTTGAAAACCTTGGATTGCGCTGAGGAGTTGAGTGGCGTTAAAGGCTTCTTCCTCTTCTGGGCCTACCTCCTCCATCAAAGGGCCAAGGTTTCTGGGGGAGATCGGAAGGCTCTGGATCACGCCTCTGGCGTGTGTCATGGAGCTGGTCGCTCCAGCTTCGGGTACTACCGTTGGAGCCGAGTCATTAGGGGTTTGCATCTTGTTTGAAGATCCGGAGTCACTTGTAGTCCACGCTCACCACACCAAATAATCAGGTATGCGAACACAGTGATCCTGGTCTCCGGTGGTGTACTCTGGCTTACCGATGGCTCGTCCCTGCGCCGGGAAGGGTCCCTGCGGATACTCCGACGAGCAAGACAGTTAGTCGCTCAAGAAAATCTATTAAATGAACTGTGCAAGTGATGGAAAGATTTACCCGCCTCCAGCTTCCAATGTGAGCTGTGTATTTATAGAGGGTGCTTGGGCCCTGGGCCCTTCTGCCTTTTGGGCCTTCCTGGGCCTTTGATTCATATCCCAAATCATATAATATATTAATATACATAATTGGTTTTTTTTTTTTTAGTTTCTTTTAACCATCTGTTTTTTAAAATAATAGACCATAATCTAATCTAATCCATCAATTTCGGTTAAGTTATTTTTCGATTTTGAAAATCATTTTTTTCGGTTAATTTTATGCGACTCTACTATTAATCAACTGAAATCAAGAAAGAAAGGATTACAAATAAATAATAATCAGAACTGTGATTCATTTAGTTCCATTATTTTGGAAGAGGTAGAATTTACATTACATTGCATCTTTATTTGTAATTTACTTGTAATCTACCCCAACCATATTTATTTCTAGCAGGGAAGAAGAGCTGTTGTAACCCTGACTGAGCTTGTGGCTTTTCAAAACACTCTTCATGATGGCAAAATGACAGGTTCGATATTCCAAATATCCTTTGCATATTCATTAATTGTTCTATCGCTGCTGAACTTGTATGAACCTGCTGTATTCATTATTGACATCTTCGTCCATAGCTGCCACCATTTACAAATATGTCAGCAAAAAACATCCATACAACCGAAAACCGCAAAAGACTGTACCGATACATTTACAGGAGATAATGGTGCTAGAAGAACTATAAATTTCAAATAAACAGAATCCACATATGTGTAAACCAGCATCTTTTGCTGTGATTCAGTAGAAAAGGGAAATAATAATGTAATGTATCTTACCTTTTCGTCCCGATATGCCTCGTCGACTTTTTCTTGGCATTCTATGTAGCTGGGGAAGTCCTTGCCAACAAGGAAATAATCAGCCCGGCCAAAACCTTCGTTTCCTTCTAAGGATCCTATCAGTTCATCATAGCTGTTAGACCCAAAAACGCCACTCCTGACGTATTTCTTCACCTCTTCAAAACGTGGGTCCGGAACAAACTACACAAAGAGTAATCAACCATTGAGATGAAAAACATAACATGATAGCAATTTCTAAATCCTAGCCATAGCTCAACTTATAATCACAAACCCCACGATGAGTACTATATGTAGTATATACCTTTCCTTCAGCTCTTTCTTTTCTCAGTCCTGCAATCTCGTGAGCTTCGGCACCAAAGAGGAAAAAATTGTCTTCTCCAACCTCTTGTCTTATTTCAACATTGGCTCCATCCAATGTCCCAATTAGGACACATCCATTCATTGAGAACTTCATGTTGCTGGTTCCACTGGCTTCCATTCCAGCAGTACTACAAGAAAGGGGAGACAAATTTCAGCACCGTAAGAAGTTCTTCTACAGAACTTTGTTTTGTTACTTCAGGGGTTGATCTTTGAGTTTTTGGTGTTTGAAAGGCCACAGGCCAATATGACAGTTCTTCTAAAACTTAAGGAGCAACTTGAAATAGAGATTAAATGGAAATAAGACCTGTCTAGGCTTAAAATCCTAGTACTAAAACCTCGAATCAATGAAAAAAAATTCAGTGGGGGTAAGCTGACTTGCAACCATGAAGCAAATTTCACAGAGTTTGAAATCAGAGAGTATCCTGGTAGTCAAATTTGCATAGGATTATTGCAGCTTATGTCAACCATGCTTAAGACTAAACCAAAATCTACCCAACATAACTGAATATGAACATTGGTCACAAGTCTGGGCAGAGATTTGCGAAACTCTCAACTCTGAGGCAAAACAATGCAGCTTTGATCTAAAATATAACCAGGCCGGAGTTCTGTGTCTTCATAACATATCACGCCAGTAAAAGACATATCTGGCCAAGGTACAATAGAGATGAACGACTTTTTGAAGAAAGGAATTACCTGATATGCTGTGACAGCTCACTTGCAGGTATAAGCAATTCAGCAACGCTGACATTGTAATCAGGGACAAAAACAACCTAAAATTCAAACAGAAAGAGAAAATGCATAAACATTTCTGTTTCGCGATAGAATGAAACTTGATGCTATTACTTATTTACAGTTAAATGTTGTAAAAACTTCTAAAAATAATATATATAAATCCAAAATTCCATATGATATATCAACACAAGGATGGGATTGCTCAAGCCACTATATGCATGTTTCTGAATGTTTCACACTCCCGGCAGCAATAGAAAATTAATAAAATCCCTGAAAAAGTCAACACCCTAAAACTATTTCGATCTTTGCATACCAAGCAACCCTATGGAAACTCGGGTGATACCTTAGTTAGAATTGTTACATGAACCTTTCACCATTTTTCTTGGATTAGAGCCACCTTATTATAAGGTCCAAATAGTAAACCAGCAAAGAAAATGAAATTAAAACGAATATCCGAGTCTCATCATAAGTTTTACCTTAAGTAAATCCCCTATTTCAGGGTCATGATTAACTGTGGCCCCAACATCTGTGATAAATTTCACTATTCTCTTGGCTTGCAAATACGTAGCAAATGCTTTTCCCCCAAATATACAAACTCTAGGAACGTACTTCTTTTTCCTTTCTGCAGCAGTCATTTCTTTCATCTTCTTGTAGCGGTACACAATTCCCAAAATATTCATCAATTGTCGCTTGTATTCATGAATACGCTTCACCTGGACACAGTAATTGCCAAGTAATATAAATATATGTTACAGCTGGAAGAAAAATAACATATTTCTTGCAGAGTATTTGCCAATCGTATCCCTTGAACATCGCCAGTATTTTCCCATGAGAGACAATGTCCCTTTTCATTCTCCAACACATACCATAGCATTCTTCTATTCATTTTCACATTTCTGAACGCATATGAATTCAACAGAATTCACTATGATTTCATCTGAAATTTATTGCATTCACATCTTTTTCTTTAACTGCAACATGTGATTGTCACGCTACAGTCCACTCTCACAAGTTTAAGGATCTCAACTTCCAGAAATTACCTGGATATCAAACATTGCATCAGGGCTGACGGAATACCCTGTTTTTTCTTTGAGCAATGACACAACCTTCATTTTATTGCTTCTTTTGGCAGCTCTCCACTGGGTTTGGAGATCTTCATTATCTGCAAACTGCATAAATATTTACATAATTTCGATTAAAATACATAGCTGTGACATCATAATCAAGAAATTTATGAAAATTGTGATTGCATGGAAAGATAACGAATTTAGAAACAGGATCAGAATTTCCAATGAGGTTACACACATTTGGACAGAGAAAAATGTTTCAGATGTAATTATAGATTGTTTTATCTTCCCTCATAAGATTGAGAAGAAATATTGATGGCTCTAGATCATCCAAAAAATTTAAATGCTTCAACAAGTAATTTTTCAAAACATAAGCTGTAAGCAACCACACATAATGCAAACCTTAAGAACTAAAAGAAATTATAACAGAAAGCAACAAATAAATGTCTTCTTCAATGAGCATCAATATCTGTTTCAGCAACACATTCTAAAATCTGCACAACCTGCCTATTGAAATCATTTGAATCATAAATATATGGATCTATCAACCCTATAAAGTGTTTCTCTTGTACACATACAAACAAATATAAATTATGTAGAGTGCCAGCACAACATTAAACGTATGAATCCTTTCAAGAGAACAAATGAATGTCAGTTACAAGCCTAACCAACATTGATAACAAGACATGACCTACTTTTCTGCTCCCAACATTGCGGGACCACCTGTAAAATAATTGCATGAAGCTATTGACACAAGAAAATGGAAGGCAAAAAAAAAAAAGATGTTTCGAGTTAACAAATTTAAAGAAGTAATGGTGTGTAAGCCACCAATTGAGGGAATTTGAAAAATAAGAAAGTTTCATTTGGTGGATTACCTTCCTTAGTTCAGCTAACTGTTCAGTATTTAAGACCCAATCTTGAGAGCCAGTCCAGTCAGTAATAATTTTACTCAAATCAGGATTGCAGAAATGGATCCATCTTCTTGGTGTAACCCCATTAGTTTTATTTTGAAATTTCTCGGGCCACAACTGCCAAAATTAGAGCACATAAGGTTAAAATAGAAGCACTGGTATGCCAATTTGACAGGAATCTTGCCCAAGTCCAAATAACTTCATTTGAACAGGATTTGACTGTCAGAAAATAAACAGGAACCACCTTATAGAATGCATTAAACACGTCGTCCTTCACTATTTCGCTATGTATCTCAGCAACTCCATTTACTGCATGACCTCCTACAACACAGAGATTAGCCATTCGAACCATCTTTGGTGGTGGTTTTGCCGCCACCTTTTCCTTCTTCAAAGTACCTTTGGTTTCGAGTTTGTCTTTGCCATCATGATCATCTTTTTCAATAACCAGCTTGGTTTCTTTATTGGATTTTGCACTCGCTTTAGTTGTAGAAGCAACAGAGCTTTTCTTAGGTTTGACAATTACATCTGCAAAAGCAGCAGGCAGATCTACATTTTCCAGTATTCTCATTTCCTTCAATTTTTTCTCTAACAACTCAGGATCTAGTTTGCCATACTCCGAAACAATAGTGCCTACGAGCTGTATAATGTGGAAAAACAGAAATTAGGGCAGAATAAACATGCCACAGAAAGAGGATTTCATAAAACTCTTCCAAATTACCTCTTCATCAATCATTTCAATGATCTCAACATGTCGTGGAAGCAGTTTCTGCATAAGCTCCAAGCTCCATTTCTCAAGTGCTTCAGGTAGAACAGTATGGTTTGTGTATGCCGTAGTTCTGGTACATAGTTGAAAAATGTTAACAATATAGGTCATAAAACTTGAGACTCGATCTTGGGAAGGTGTCTTCATCAATCAAATAATATGATTGAATCAGTGTATAAGTAAGAAAATTTGAAGTGAAAAGGCAAAAAAGATACACATTCCTCTGCATTCTTTTTTACTAACAGATGTGGTGCCAATGGGATAGGCAACACAACGAATGCGAGGTAAATTCAAAGTAATACTAAGTTAAAAAGAGAGAGAGAACAAAGAAAAAACGAAGAGCCAACATAAGTAGTGAGTGCTTGATAAAGAACAAAGCAGCAAAACACGTTATGCATATATTTACTTCCTGTTTCATTTTTCTGTTTTGCTCAGATCACTTGAAAACACTGATAGAAATGAAAGCCTTAAACAATTCCAATGTTAGTAACTAAGACGAATTCCACTAGAAACTACCAGCTAGAAATGAAAGACACAGAAAAGAAAAAAAAAAAAAAGAATACAACAGATCCATCAGTTATTATGTGGTGTCATCTCAGCTATATTTCACATAGAAAGTGTTAGCTGGCTCATATAATTCATAGATAAATCCACTGTGGTCTAACAAAGCACAAGCAAAAAAAGACATTACTGAATTATGATTTCACTACATTGCAGTTGGAGAATTCAGATGATCCTCTCTTTAGCATTTTACCATGAAAAGGCTTCACAAAATGACATGGGCCTAAATCCTTATGCCTATACTCTTTGTGAGAGGAAAATAGCAGAGGATGATATGCAATAAAAGGAATAATTTATACTTTAAGGCGAAGACTTCATGACTGAGCTGAGCAATAGGATCAGTACCACAAACATACAATAGGTACTAAAAGACCTATCAGCAAAGATCTGAAACCCCATTCACATCCTAACGGCTTTCAGACATAACTAAAGAAGAAAATAAAAGATCATCAAGCGTGTATTCAAAAAATCATGTAAGAAGTACCTTTGAGTAATGTTCCAGGCCTGTTTCCAGCTCAAACCTTTCAAGTCTATCAATATTCTCATGAGCTCTGGGATGCAAAGCGTGGGGTGAGTGTCATTCATTTGCACTGCAACTTTCTCTGGAAATTCCTCCCAGTTTATGTTTGATCTAGATCTTCTCTCAAAGCGCGCAACAATGTCTTGGAGAGAAGCTGAACATAAGGTGTATTGTTGCTTCAATCGAAGGATCTTTCCCTCCATTGATTCATCCCCAGGGTAGAGAATATAGCAAATCTGACATAACAATAATAATAGTAAAAAGCTTTGCAATGATCAGCTATAAATTGATATTGTTCTTCAAATAAAAACTTAATAAAAGGTAGTAGTCTGTGGATTGCATTATCAAATATGTGCATATAAAGAAATCATAAGTATATTAAGGTAATATATTTTCTGAGAAGTATAAGCCACGGAGATAAGCCTGAGCTATTTAAACAATTAATAGAAAGAAATTTAGAGAAGAAAACATTTGCAGCAGTACAAACCAAAAAATTATACAGATATAATTTTTAAGAAGCATGCAGTATGTATGACAATATCATTGCTGATTAAAATAAAGCCCAATGTAAAGAAAACTGTCAAGATCTAGTGAGGTTATCTAAATATTCATCAACAAACCCACACCTTTTCTGCATTTGCCAGTGCCTCATATGCTTTAGTGTGATCCCCACTGTTGAAAGCGTATAAGTCCACATCTTCCGCTGGAGCTTTAGTTGACCAAAGTCGCAGGTTAACAGTGGTTTTAGTTTTATATCCTGGTATAGGAACATCGTATGCCACAGCTTTTATATCCTCTCCTCCAATCCATTGTTTCTTTCCATCTGAACCAGAAACAACCTTGCCGTAAAACTTAACAGGATATGCAACATCATTTCTCACTATTTCCCAGGGATTTCCCATCTACAAGGAGAAAAGTATGATTAGTTATGATTAATAACCAATCGGAAAGTGAAAACAAAAATTTCAGCCAAGTTTTAAGGCAACCTGCCATAATTATCTAAAGCAAATGATAATGAGCACAATGCAAGTGTACCTCAAGCCAATCTTCAGCAACCTCTTTTTGACCATCTTTAGTAATTTGCTGTTTAAATAAGCCATACTTGTATCTTAAACCATAGCCCCATGCTGGGAAGTTCAATGTTGCCATAGAGTCCAAAAAGCATGAGGCAAGTCGCCCAAGACCTCCATTTCCAAGTGCTGCATCAGGCTCCTATAATAATTTAACCAGCGAAATCAGATGATAAAATAGAGAAAGGGCTCTATACTAGTTTGCCAATAATTGTTAGTCTTGCACAAAGTAACAATAGAAGTTCTAAAGCAGAAAAAGTTCAAATTCAGTACAATAGAAACTTCACAATCCTAACTGTTTTAGAGTTCGAGTCTTAAAACAACATAGGATATCCTTTAGTATGCTATATACTTTCATTTTCCTATAGTACGAGTCTTTAGACAATGTATACGAGTCTTAAGACAATATAGTTTAGGTATTGAAGCATGCCATGTGAGCTTCCTCCTCGTCAACATAAAATCAGTTTGCAAAGTAGAACATGTTAAGCCGTGCAAAACTTATTACTCAATAATTCAGTAATACAAGTTATAGTGAAGGAATTTTATAAAAAAATCTCACTTGACGAGATATATTTTCCAAGTTGTGTCCAAGCTTGGTCAACGCCTCTGCATAAGCACCAGTCAGCTCTAAATTACCAATTGCATTTAACAGTGCTCTGCCCTAGCAAAACAGAATAATGACAAAACAATTATGCTGTGTAGACAATTGATTATCAGTTTTTGTAACCACAATATGGCATCATCACAAACCTGTAGAAATTCCATCGACAAGTAATATGCCTGCTTTACATTCAATTTCTCATAGTACTCGTATGTTGAATTCCAATTTATCATCAGAGTATCACGAACACTCTGTGCAGTCGCAAAGAATGCTTTGGGAAGCTCAAATTTATCAGGAGAGAAAGACGGTGTAAATTCTGCATGGTATTTGATAATCGAGGCTACAGATGAGGCATCAAGACTGGACAGATTCCAACTTGGTACTTCTACAACAAAATGTAAAGGTAACAATTAACTAAAGTATACATATTAAGTACATTGCAATACTCTGAAAACAAACGTTGCGGACATCATTTCAGACAGTTGAGGCCTATCAGGAATTCAGTGATTATTAGTTTCTATAATCTCGCACAACTTATAAGAAACACAGTTGAGAGTATCCATGTAGACTAATCAATTGAAGTTATTATGACAAAATACCCCCAACATTAAACAGGCACACCTCAAAACAGAATGGACTGGGAACTACATTTCCATCAAACAAATCAGAGATTACCGTTTCAGTATCAGAAAAGGATGAGGGGCCAACAACTTTTCATGGTTGATAAGAAAAGCTTGAATAGGTGGTGGGTCCCAATCCCTTTTCAATACTAAAGTTGTTAATATCAACCACTACCAGGAAAGTACCACTTCATGAAACAGTACAGTAAAATGGATATCTTCTCTCATTAAATGGAACTACAGAATGATCACCGCCATCTAAATAAGGCTTCAATCTTAAAAATTCAACAAAATAAAACGTAAAAAACCAAAACCAAAGATCTCTCATCCGCACTCTTCTATCCAATCCAATCTAGAATAATACATCAGCTAAAACTAATCAATTAAACAACAGAAAACAGCAGAGAAGAACATACATTCGAAAGAGAAATGCATCGACAAAAAACTTATGTAAAAAGGAGCAGACAAGACGTACCTTCGTTGGAGACCTGATCTTTGAGCTTCGGCTTTTGCTGGCTAGACACATTCTGAACAGAGAACGACCTCCTAACAGGGCTGGACCTCAAGGTCCGAATCAACAACAGATTCGATCTCCACTTACTGCTTCCGGAACCGAAATCCACAAATCTCGAACCAGAACGACAATGTGAAGTAGCAGAGAATTGTGGAGCGGAAGTCGACATTCCTGTTCTATCGGTGATCGGTGATCAGTGATTAGAGTGGGTGTATAATGTATATAGTGAAAGAATGGGCTAAATTTGGCGCAAACAAATCAATCATACGGAGTTAGAAAATTGTTAAAGAAAAAGTTGCAATCTTTTGTCTTAATTTACTGAACCGATTATAAATCTGTACAATAAAGTGAAGCCACGCACATGATTCCGATCGATTCACGTGCCTGGTTCCGCTCCGCCATAATTGAAAGCTCTGGGATTCTGATTCTGTGTGGCAGAAAGATAGTTGGGATTCTTACATGAGGTCACGACTGGAATTTGGAAAGTGTTTTTGGTGACGTGGCTGTTTGTAACCGGTGGAAAGATATGAATGCAATAAGTTAATGTGGATGCTGATCGTAGTATGATTTTAATTTGCAATTATACATGCATCGTCCAAATGGACCGATATGATTTGCAAATCAAAGAGGTGTTTTTTTTTTTGACGGTGTGGGTTAAATCATTTTTAATATTAAAATTATTTATTTATTTGAATTAAATAAATTATTAATTAACGGTTACTAATTAATCAACGAGTTTTTTGGGATGATATAAATTTTTATTTTCGTAATTTATCCGATTACTTATTTCTTAGTTAAAATTTGATGTATCTTGATATGGAAAAAGAAAATCGATGGGACAATACTTTGTTGTTTAAAGGGGTCTTTCTAATGCTTGAAATAAAATAGAAAGAAAATTAGTGTGAGAACGTTGATTAGTGATCCGTGATGTCTAAATTAGTAGAATTTTAGATTGAGTATCAAATAATTAGGAGTAATCGCAATTGATGTGTATATATACTTTGATTATGGTGTTATATCGTATTTATAGAATGTTCATGGGTAGATTTGTTAGTTTAATGTCCTCTTTAGACTGTTAGATAATGGACGTATTTTAGGTAGTTTACATCATGCCTGACTTGAGATTTTTGGTAGGTGATTCAGATGTTCTCATTGAAAGGGTTCACAATTTCCAAGAAGCGCTGGTGTCAATAGTGTACCCGATATTTATGGGACTATATGTACCCTATATAAAAGGAATACCCTCAGGGTACCCGTTACCCGTCATAATCTTTTATATATTAAAAAATATTATCATTTTTTAGATGTAAGATGGAGATTTGAACCCCAACCTTTTATTTTTCAACCATTGAGTCAGGGGGGAATCCAGCATGGGGGCAGTTGCCCCCACTGACATTTGTATTTTTTTTTAAATCCAGGTATTAATTTTGAAGTTTTAGTGTTTTGCCCCCTCAGGTTTAGGGTTTATTGGTTTTATAATTGAGGATGAAGAATGATTTTAAATTTAAGATTTTATTTTTATTTTTTTAACTATGTTTTAAAGCAAAACAACATCGTTTTATTTAATTAGAACTATGTCGTTTTATTTACAACAAAAATAAAAAGTAAATATTTAAATGTAAAACTAAATAGGTTCTAATCCCTGTCAAAAAAAAGGTTCTAAAACAAACCATCGGTCTCTCTTACTCTCTTTAGTCTATTTAGTTCTTCTTCCTCAATTCCTCTTTCTTCTTAAGTCTAAATTGAAATCTCTAATCCTAAGTAAGATTAAATCAAAATCGACAGCCAATCCCTCCGTAATTGGATCGTTGGTCCAGCACTACATCTAGATCCTCTCTGCTTTTGTATTTTTTTTGCTCCTACTTAAATTTTGATTTGATATTTCTGCTACTATTTTACTTGAACTTGAGCTTTGATTCCTGGTTTTCTATAATTATTATTTTCTGGATAAAAATTATTTTAGTCGCATTGTTGCCTTCATGGGGGAGAAATCCTGGATTCGCCCCTGCATTGAGTGATACCACTAAGCTATTTTGTTCTTATTAATTAAGGTTCAATTTGTTCAATTTTTAGATGGATGATTTATTAAATTTATACTTTGTTAAATTTGTAATATTTTTTATTTTATTTATTGATTCTTAAAGGGTAAGAGTACCCGCGGGTACTCATGAATTAAATGGGGCGGGTATGGGATGCAAAAACTATACCAGTTAGAGTAATGGTACGGGTACGGGTAATTAAAAAATAAACTGGTAAGAGTTTGGGATTGGCACTACCCACGAATACCCTACCCGTTGACATCCCTAGCAAAGTGTAAGTGTTCTTTCTCTCCAATTTTTTTTTTTATTGCATGAAAGTGTTTAAGCGAAAGAATTCTCGCAAGCCATCGACTTTGGAAGAAATTGCTCTGATCTCCTCCAACAATAATGAGAACATGCCTCTACGAAAAATGGAGCAAATGGAAAACAGTAAGGGAAAATGGTGGAGGTTGAGACAATAAACAGAACCCTAAAGCCTACGATCAAGGCTCAATCTTGAAGGCTTCTCAATTAGTAGAATTGTAAATCGAATTTCCCCCTGGAGATGCATCTTCCCAGTCATGGGCAACACATTAATGAAGGTCTCCAAAATGGGATGGAGATATTGTTGGGGTTTATGTTCAATTTCTAATGTATGACATAAAATTTCCTCTTCCAGATCTATTGTAACCATGTTGGAAGAGTTTCACTTGTCTCTGTGCAAATTGGCATCAAATGTTTGGTTGGAATTATTAGCACTGAACAAGTTTTGTTCCATTCTAAACCTTGTCTTGAATGACATCGTCGTTCTAAAGGCCTATTAGAAGAAAAGGAGAAGATTTTTACTACTAGAGTAAAGAGCCAATCCTTAGGACTTTGGAGGCCTCCTGCTCAGAAAATCAGATAGCATTAAGAGGTTTAAAGATAAATGGTTTTGGTTGGGATCAAAGATCGATTCCCTAGAGCATCCTTATCCTATAGGATTTTTTTATGCATATTGATGTGAGGGATTCTAAGCTGAACTTGATGGGTTTAGGGGTGTAAACGAACCTTGATAGTTCGTAAACTATTCGAGCTCGGCTCTGTAAAAGCTCGATCAAAGCTCGGCTCGAGTTCGGGATCGGCTTGATCACTAACGAACTGAGTTCGAACTTCCTCAGTTCGGCTCGAAAGCTCACAAGCAGTCTCAATTATTTTTAATTACTATATATATTTCATTATATATATATTTAATATATATTTCATTGGTTATTATTAGTTTTCATCACAATTCACAACTCAAATAAGATTTAACCCATAAAAAAACGACACAAAAAAGCTTAGACATTTGACTTTTTAACAAGACAATTAGGTTTTGATAAGAAACAAAATACATTACAAACTTTAATATATATTTCAACTTTTGAAATTTTTCTCCGAGTTTGTGTTTTCAGACCAAAAGTATCATCTACTATTCTGAAATATCGACAATAACATGAATGTTTTTCTTTATAAATATTTTAAACTCATATGGAGTATGTTATAAGGTTTTTTTGTTTTCCACGCTACTTATTCTATGCATATATGATGAATTTGGTTAAAACTCGTTAGAAGCTCGATAAAAGCTCTCGGTTCGAGAGGGCTCGGCTCGAGATATTAATGAGCCAATACTGAGCCTATCTAGGGTTCGGCTCGGCTTGGCTCGTTTATACCTTTAGTTGGGTCCACAATTTGCCTGAGATAAGATAGAAAAGTGGTGAAAGAAGGATCGGAAACCAATGATCCCCACTATGATGCCTAAATCAGTGTTGAGAATGATATTAATGTTCTGTTCTTTTTTTCTGAAATTAAGTAAATTGAACTGAATTCTATTGAAATTGAAATAATGATATAATTCTTTAAAAATAACAATAATTAAAATAAAAAGTTTATAAAAATAATAATAGTTAATAATAATAAATAATTATAATTATAATTGATAATAATAAATTACTGAATTGATTAAGCGATAAAAAAAGGTAAATTTACTCAATTTTATATGTTACACGTTAGGATTAAATTTTAAGGTTAAATTTATTATGTATGGAATAAAGGGTTTGTAAGGAAATGAAAAATTATAAAGTGACTAAAATGTCCCACTCAATTAATTATGTATATTAGTTACTTCCCATATAATTAAATCATGTTACTTACGATTGTTTTTAATTACATATCTAAATAATAATTATCTAATTTCATATATTATTTATTTAAAAATCTAATCAATTATAGTATAATTTAAATTAAATTATAAAATATATATTCTATTATTTTATTATATTTATATGTTAATAATATTAATAAAAATAATAATTATTTAATTTTTATATCTATTAAATTATAATAAATTCTTAATGAAGTTAACTTTTAATATAAATGAATTATGAAAAAAATACATTGGTATTGGTATGGGTTTGTTTGACAATCACAAATTGGTTTTTCTTTTTGTGGTAATGCACCCAAAAAAAACAATGGGATAAATAATGTGCTTGATTTGGTATTAGTTAATTTTAACAAGGGCAATAATGGAAAATGAAATTTGTAACCCTCCTAAACCCTCCAAATCGGTGGGTTTGAAAATTGAAACAAATATACACAAATCAAACTTTTCCAAACCTTTCCTAAACCCTTCAAAACCTTTACCCTTCTAAATTTATATCCTCCAAATAAAGAATTCCACAAACCCTCCCAAACTCTTCCCTTACTAACCCTCCCAAACCCCATCCAATCAAACCCTTAATGAACCAGATGGTTTATTTTGTATTTTTCCATTAAATATATGAAAAGAATTTGCTAATGTGTATTATGAAAACTGCTTTCTCCGACTACAAATGGAATATAAACAAAAAAAAATTTGCTGATCCAAACCCCTTTTCACCCAAAATTCCTCGCCGCATCGGACTCTAATGGCTTCTCACCACCCTTACAACCACCACCACCACCACCACCACCACCATTCTCAAAATCCCATCCCCGCCCCCTGCAACTGCCATTACAACGATTGCTGCTCTCAATCTTCTCCGCCTCCACAACACTTATCAATTGACCCTATTTTGCAAGCTCTTTCCCTTCTCCTTCAACGGCAGCAACCCAATCACCACGCTCACCTAAACAAACATCAGGCTCGCAAAAACCCTCACCATAACTTACAATTTCAGGCGCAGAAGCTGCATTCGGAACTGCTTGGTGAGGATGAACTAACCCACTCTCACTCTGTTATCTCTTCTCTTCTTCAACGGATCAGCTCTCTCGAAACCTCTCTTGCCCACTTTCATGCTTCTTCGTCTTCCAATAAGCATCGCTATCCTTCGTATTCACTTCGAGAAGCAGCTGCCCGCGTTATTCAAGCTCATTTCCGTGCCTTTCTTGTTCGGAGATCGCGAACCCTAAGTCAGCTTCAGGATCTTGCTTTTATCAAATCCAGCTTCAACTCTCTCAAATCTTCTATTTCGAATAGAAACCATTTTAATTATGGGTCCGTTTCGCAGAAAGCCATGGATTTGTTGCACAAGCTTGACTCAATTCAGGTATATCATCCGCGTACTTTTCTCTTATTTTTCAAAACAATAGCTTCTTATTAATCTGATTTTTGTCGTGTGGGTTTTGCTGTTAGGGCGGCGACCCTATGATCAGAGATGGTAAAAGGTCAATTAGCGGAAACATAGTGAGATTTTTGGAGTACATTGATGCAATTACAGTTAAAAGGCATGAACGTTCATGCAAACCTGTAAAAAATGTTAGATTTGTTAGGAATAGTAACACGTCTAGGGCTTTAAATTCCAATGGACATTTTAGTGTTCCTCAAAAGGAACTAGTGGAGAAATTAAGTGAAAGAGTTGAAAAGATTCGTGGGTTTTCAAGGGTGTTTGATAATGATGAGGAAGATGTAGAGCTTGAAGGTTTTCAGGAATTCATTGATGACGATGACAATGATGAAGAAGAGAAACCCGAATATCACAGGGTCCTCGTTGATGGAAAGCACAACAACTCCAAAATTAAAAATGGGGTTTTGGTGAAAAACACTGATGGTAAACCTAGAGTGAAGAAAACTGTAAGCTTTGCTGACAATGAGGACTTGTGTAGGATTTTCAGTGACCCCCCTGAACCAGTTTCAAATGGAGATGGCAGTGTATCTGATGGGAGCAATTCCATTGACGATCACGTAGAGCACATGGATTATAATGAAATCGAAGAACAACGAAAGGGAACGAGCGACAATGCTAAGAATGATGAAGTTTATCAGGAGCAGAAAGCTGCATCTTCACATACCAGTAATGGTGAGAGAAGTGGTGCAAGGAATTTAAGAGGTGGATATTCTGAAATGATTAGTATTCAGCAGAATGAAGATGGCAGATTAGTTTTTTCTCCTCCAGTTCCTGTGAAGATGGAATCAAGAGCTGATTTGATGCAGAAGAGGAAGACGGTGAAATTTGTTACATAGGAGAACAGATCAAATGCTTCATTTTTATTCTAATTAGGGGGTGGATGTATTTCCCATGGGTAACTTTTTGTTCTAGTTTCTGGTAGGTGATGAACTTGATTGTGGAGGCCTTGTTATGCATTTATGAGGATTTGTGATTGTGATTTTGCTACCTTATCTAAACAAATTTGACTTCAAGAAAATCATATTTGAGATTTCCTGGCTATGGTTTTATAATCCATGTCATGTCAGCCATTTATAGCAACTGTTTCAACAGCAGCTATGCCTTAAAATGGTGAAAACAAGATTGTGGCCATGAGAACTCTTCATTTCTCAACAAAGTACATCTTGTTCTTCATCAAATCTTGCTGCTACCTCTTATCTGAAGGATTAATTTTACAGCAAACGAAAAAAGATTCAAAAGTTTCATTGTCAACTAATGTGAACTTGAGTAGAGGCTTAGTGTAAAATGTATCAAACTCTGCCTTTGCTTCTTTCTGGTGTCCAAATTCCAAAGATATCTATATTGCTCAGCACAATCTTGTATGCTAGTCTTGCTGTTACATAACCATCAAAAAGTGAATTCACATTGCACTTTGCTGGCGGTCAGGGAAATTCTTAGCTGCACACTATGTTACACGGACACGGGAAACGTCTTTTCTATAAAACATAGGACACGGAAATGTGGGGGAAACGTGTAAATATTAAAAATATTGGGACATATTTATAAATATTAAAAATATATTTTTATATTTGAATTTTTGTAATATAACTAAATAAATGCATATGAAAAAATTTATAAAACTCTTACCTAACCATAATTATTAGATACATGAAATATAAATGATGTCAAAAAAAATATTAAGAGAAAAAAAGATAAAACAATGAAAGTTTTCCTCCTGAATACTAAAAATCTATTTTTTCAATGTTTATTTCTATTTTCACCAACAAGTAGGGATTTTAGCTCCGGTTCATCTAAAGTTTTCCTCATTGTCTTTTGGTTTACCTAAAATTTATTGCTGCACATAAAGAAACACATACTCCTTTGGATATTCCTGCTCCTTTTCTCTTCAAATAAGGATAGACCATAATTGCTCTGTTTACCTCTGTTTTTTCTGAATCCCAGACAGATATGGATATCCAACTTTTGAATATTACGGAAACGGTCTCAAAACGTATCCTAGAAGTTTCCGGGAGTTTCCGTATCCGAAACGTATCGGATACGTGATACGCAAGCATGTTGAACTATCCGTGCTTCATATTGCACATAAGAATTTGAGCAGATTGAAGTGTATTTTGCAAAAGAGATGTGGTTGATTAATACTCGATGCAGAAGTGTATTTTGCGAGAAAAATGTGTTTGATTAAGACTCGGTGCAGACGAGTAACGTTCTCTCAAAGCACCGCTGAACTTAGATTTAATTGTTGTTTGTTTTGGGATTGTTAATGTTGTTAAACATAATAATAATATGTTAAATTATTATTATATTTATTTGATTGTTTTTTGGAAGATATTTATTTGATTGTTAATGTGTTTAAATATAATAATATATTCAATTCTTATTATATTTATTTGATTGAAAATAATTTGGTTTGAATGTCTGCAAATTATTTGGTTTGAATGTCTGTAAATTATTTCTAACAGAATGTATCTCTTATTTATACTAAATTTCGAATGAACTTTATAATAAAATCAAGTCATTATAATAATAAGAAAAGAAAGTCATTCTTGCTTAAAAAAAGTCATTAGAGTTTTAAATTAAATATTTATTTAAAAAAATTGTGAAGAATTCTACAATCCAAATTATCAAAAGATTCAAATATGGGTTTGATGCTTACTTTTTTGAAGTTTTGATTAATTTTAAGTAGGTAATGGAAAAATATTTTAGAAATATGGATTTGTATTACTAGTCACGTTTTTTCCACGTCAAAGTTATTTGGGAAAAAGAACGATTAATCCACGATCTAAGAACGAAGTTTCACTAACTAAGAAAAGAGAGGGGGTGACGTCGAATTGTATGGAGAAGATGAAGATAATTATTATGTCTGACTATTCCTCTATTTATAGGTTAGGTTTCCTTATCTTTCCAGGATTAGACAATAATTAATTCATATTCAGATACTGATTCTAATTCTTGATTAGATTAGTATCCCTAGTTAATTAATTGGATAACTAGGATTTCTAATTATCTAATTTCTTAACTAGACAAATATCTGAATCCAATTTTAATCCAGTCGGAAATTCCTACATCTCCCACTCAAACGTATTAAATTCGCTTTACCTTTCTCTTTTCATATTTGTAAGGAGATCGTGCGACTAGCATACCGTTGAGAGTATTGTTGCTATATACTTGTTAGAGATATAGAGTACCTCGATAACTTAAGTAGTATACACCTGTTAAGGTTGTACAAAAAGCATTGGTAAAATGTATGCTTTTATCTCAAGTTTCATATCACATCCCTTGTATTCTTTTACTTTGATCTCTATAAAATTCTATTTTCACAATTATACATCTCAATATAATTGTCCTGACTATGAAACATAGAAACTTGAAATGAGTCTTTTTAACCATGTTTCTTTTATCATAATTTAAAGTTTACTTATCCAATCAATCTCATTCTGAGTTGAATTATCACCTAGCCCATCGGAGAATCCGACCAAAACAAACAAATTTAAATTATACTTCTAAAACAAGCAAAGGTTCTAAGGATACGAGTTTCGAAATCCTCAATGATTATTGATAGCACTCAAATAATATCATTGTACACGTGTGCTCATCTTAAGCTAACAGGAACGCGCAGATCAACGAGAGTCGTCAGATCAAACTAAATAGGATTAAAACCTCTCTTCAGACACATGGACCAATGAGAAAGATATTTGAATCCTCCTCGGATCAGAATGTATCAATCCCGCCTAGGATTAAGGAATCTCAAATCAGGTATAATGCAAACTATCTAAAATACGTTCATCACTTAGTTGTCTTCTGAGGATAATCGGAAAATTGTTGAATGATCCCTTAGGCTTCCTAGAAATAGAACGCAAATACATAATCAATGTACATACACACATCTATTACAATTTCTCTCAATTCCTTGGTACTCTGTTTTAAACTTTGCTAACTTAGGTATTAGAGTATGGTCATTTTGTCAACGGTCTCACGCAGAATATCTTTCTATCTTATCTCAAGCGACGAAAAAAACTCTTTAAGCAATGGAGTACTAGCTCACATATTCTCTCATATCACTTATGGAGCATATGCTCTTTTTATGTATAAGAAAGAAAAGGGGATAAGTGTAAAAATACTCTCAACATTAGTAGCTAAGAATAATTTTATTCCTAACATCGATTATACTCTACCTAATATGGAATCTCGTTATTATCACCACAACTTTTTGCATTATGTTATTATTCAGAACTAACAGATCAAAAACATGTATTCTTTTTTTTTAAATTAAAAAAAAGTGTAAAAGACTAAATAATGTTTTGAACTTTTTTTATTTTATTTCAATATGTTACTGATGATTGATAAAATGACACACATGTAAAAGACTAAATAATGTTTTGAACAAGATTTAGACTTCGTAATAATCATTAAAACAGGTCAATTTTCAAATGTTGTGAGTAAAATTATCCTAACTTACAAATCTTAATAATATAATTGTATCATTTATAACATTAAATATAAAATTACTCATAGCCTTTGTCTGTGAGGAAGTTAATCGAGGTAAATATGACTCATGGAATGTAAAATATCACATTAACTTTGTTTGAGAGTTTTGTTTAGAGTAAATGAAGATTGATGAAAGTTAAACTTTTATTTCCTTTAAAGTTTAAATTCTAACCTCCAAATTGGAGGTTAATGGAAATAATGAAAATTTCATTAAAAAATTTATCCCTGCTGAATAAACTCTAACTTTTCTTCTCTTTTGTATTTAAACTCTCAAACGAAGTTAAACTTTTAACTCTCAATTACATTCTATAAACTACCAAACAAGTTTAATTTTTAACTTTCATTTTCATCATCCCTTTTCCTTTCCATTACCTCATTTAACTTTCATCTCCATTAATATTAGACATGTTCATAGGTTGGGCTGAACCGAGCTCGACCCAGGCATAATCGGATTTTACATTAAACTATCGTGTCCAAGCCCAGCCCAGCCCGTATTATATATACACCGGACTAGACTAATGTAAGAAAATTGATTCCCAAGCCAAACTCATCCCGTATTATATTTACACCGGACTCGGACTGGCCAATGTAAGAAATTGATTCTCAAACTCAGTCCAGTCCATCCAACTAATATATATTTATATTAAAATAATTATTTAAAATTAATATTAAACTTTAAATGTAAAATAATAAAAACGAATTAACTAATCTAGAGCAGCTCCTGAGATCAGTGCAACGATATATCAACTTGCGCCAATCTGAAGAGCTGCTTCCTATAATTGAAGAGTTAAACATATATATAAAATTGGGTTGTGCCTAATTCATGAAACTAACTATTAACAAAAATAATTAATAAAAATAACTATTAACAAAGTAATAAAAATTAAATAAATGTAAAAAAAACATATATATAATATAAAAGATGGATCAGACCGGATTAGGCTCAGGCTTTTGACACAAATCTCAAGCCCAATCCATTTGATATGTGGGCTTAAACGGGTTCGGAACGGTTCTCAGTATATATATTCAAGTTCAACCCAATAAAGGCGGGTTTAGATGGACTAGGCGGGGGGTAAATTTCATCAATGGTGTACAACATTTACCCTATTTCACACTTTGGTGTACAACCTTCGATTTGTCTCACTAATATGTACGAATTTATAAGTGACCTCCCACTTTGGTATACAGCAGGTAAAAATGACCGGTCAACACGAAATCAACGCGCCACATCAGCCGTTTGACCGGTCAAAAAGTCAAAATTTGACCACCTAAAATAAAATTACTCATATATCCTCTCCTTTTTCCTTCCTCCTTCCTCCTTCCTCCTCCTTTCCCTTTCCCTTTCCCTTTCCCTTTCTAACTCCTCTCTTTCTATCTTATTTCTCTTCATTTAATCTCTTCATTCAATCACAATTACTAAGAATTACATTGAAATTAAGATACAAAAGAAAACAATTACTAAAATAGAAAAATACACCAACAATAACAATAATAATAGCATGCTCCATTTACGATCAATAATAAAAACCAGCCCAACCATGGAACACATTTACATCATATCAAGCTGAAACTTTAGACAATTTATTAATATCTTCCCTAAGAAAAAGCACTATCAACATGCATGACATCTAGCAATAAGCTTTCACCTTTATAAGCATTAAGGTTCAAGCAACATGTTGGAGCATATTTTGAAATTGAATAGATTGAATGGGCAGAATTGAATAGATTGAAATTGGAAAGTATTTATATGGTTTTAACTAGTATATAGTTTAGTGATTGTTTCAAGAAATGGATTAAACAAATTGCAGCATTTAGTTTTGTAGCCTCAATTGCTTTTTCAAAGTGATTTAGTGTCTCTTGCCTATGGGTTGTGCAATCTCCTATTTTACCTCTATTTAAATGTTTCATCGCAATAAAAATAAAAGTAATGCTAGAAAACAATAAAAATGGAGTGTATAATTTAATTTCTTTAATCCATTTCTCCAAACAATAACTAAGATTAAAATTAAATGATACATGAAGATCGGTAAAAGGTTATGCTTGTGTAAAACTATCATCTCAAGCTAAGAAATTTAAAAGCAATGAAAAACGATTGCAAACTAATTCAATTGAAAGTCTTGAACAGAGGAAGAACACGACATGCAGATGAGTAAAGGTAGAAAATATATTTTTGTTTTTCGGAGAAGTTGGGTATGTGCTAGTTTGATAATCCCCATTGGTACCTTACACTTAACCCAGAATTCATAATTGTATTTTTCTATTTTAGTAATTATTACTTTTTATCATAATTTCAATTCAATTTTTACTCATTGTGATTGAATGAGGAGATCAAATAAAGAGAAATAAGATGGAGAGAGAGGAGTTAGAGAGAGAAAGGGGAAGGGAAAGGGAAAGGGAAAGAGGGAAGGAGGAAGGAGAGGGTATATAAGTAATTTTATTTTAGGTGGTCAAATTTTGACTTTTTGACCGGTCAAACTGCTGATGTGGTGCGTTGACTTCGCGTTGACCGGTCATTTTTACCGGCTGTACACCAAAGTGGGAGGTCACCTATAAGTTCGTACATATTAGTGAGACAAATTGAAGGTTATACACCAAAGTGTGAAATGAGGCAAAGGTTGTACACCATTAATTAAATTTACCCACTAGGCGGGATAACAAACTCGTGAAAAGGTCAAATTAATATTAACCTCTAATCTCTCAAACAAAGACTTAATTATTAACATTAGATAATATTTTTACGCCTTATAAAGAATTGGTATATCCTAAAAATATCTACGGACGACCCTTATATTTTCTTTATTTTGTGGTGTATACTATACTCCCAATATGTTGTACAATTTCAGTCGGAGGTGGAAACAAAATATTGGATGGTTTAAAGTAAGAGGAAATTATATCAAAAATCAGATTTAATTTTACATTTATCAAAATCACTTTTATGTATTTTATCATTCTATGATTTTAAATCTTAAAATATCATAATATCATAACTTTATTTTTGTTTTTGTCAAATTTTCAGTTAATCATTTATAGGGAAAAAAATAGTTTTAAAAAAATCACCAGATAAAACATTTAAATAAATTTATTCAAGAGTTTGAAACTCGTGTAAATAATTTATCAATCCTGATTATTATGCAATTTACCCGTTAAGTAACAATCACAAAGAATACATAAATCTCATTTTACATGTACATATACTTAAAAGCATTTCTAAAATACTTTTTTAACGGGCTCTTAAGTTAAAAAATTTGAGCAGTTTTAATTAAAAACCAACTGTAAAAGACTTTTGGTCACTGGTATGGGGGATGAAAGAGAAAAAAAATTACAAATCTCATTTAGTCCATATTTATTTTAGAGATAGGTAAGGAGAGAAAGGAATGATAAGAGTCTTATCTCTCAAATCTTATACCAATAATATAATTTTAATATGATAGAAAAGTTCATTTTATTTCTGTTTTACTAGTTATATAATTTAAGTAAGGGTAATATAGTAAAATGTATTATTTTATCTATATTTATATCCAACATGTCAAATATTGAATAATATCTCACAGTTATCGTATTTTTATTCTCTATCTAAATCTTTTATCCTTATTCATATCACAATCTTTATCTATATCCCCATTAAATATCAAACGTCCCGTAAAGTTCAACCTTCTTCTCTATTATTGAGGAGCATCTTTCAACTTCTAATCTACTACTTATTTCATTTTTTTTTTATTAATAATCTAATAGTAAATACAACAATATATAATAATCTTAGTGATAAAAAAATGGTAAATGTAAAAGCTATGGTTACTTTGTTTTTGACAAAATAACATTTACTTTGTGTGTTTTCACTATTGGATTAATTTTATACTTCATCATCCAATGGTGAAAATACACCAAGTAATGGTACTTTGTTAAAAACAAAGTAACCATAGAAGGCACCAAAAAAATATAAAAAAAAAAACTATTGTTAAAGATGATATGTATTATTGGGTGACGAATGAGGGATATAGTCATGTGGTTTTTGAGTCAGATGCGAAATCTATGGTCGATGCTATTAATTCCAGAACTGGCGATATATCGGAATTTGGTTCGTTGGTGTCCTGTTGTCGCTCTCTTCTTCTCAACAACAATTATTCTGTTTGTTTTGTAAGGCGACAAGCGAATGAGGTGGCTCACTCTTTAGCAAAGTCCTCTCGTTCTTATTCTTGTCCCATGTTTTTTATGTTGGTCCGTCTTTTTTGCAATCTGTACTTAACTTTCTTTTCGAAAAAAAAAAGACGATATGTATTATAATATCTAAATAGTTAACAAATTATTTATTTACTATTATTTTTAGAAAATATAATAAAAACCGATTAGAGTTAGAGATATTCTAAGAAACCAAAAATTGTGTGGTTTAAATTTCTTTGTACGATCGAAAGAGTACGATGACAAGTTGTCTTTGGTATTAATTTAAGAGGCAAATAGGAGGAATTTAACAGAATTCATTAGTCAAGTCTGCATTAATGTATTACAAAAGGATGAAGTCAAATGAAAGTGTCATGAAGACTTTAAACTTGGGAGTATCCAAATTCCATTTGAAAACATTAAACATTTAATGCCTCTAAACATCCATCTTTTCTTGCTTCACTATAAATATTAATTACTCCACCAAAAAACCAAGCACAATATACATTTATAAATTAAAAACTACCTATGATAAATCGGGTGAAAATATATTCCAAACAACTTTAATTCTTAATTTTTTTAGTTGTTGAGATTTTGTTTTGTGAGGTTAATAGAAAAGCGTTTGTTTAGAGAAAAAAGAAAAACTAGAAAATAGTGATTTGGAAATTAAAGGCAAAGTAAAAAGGATATGTGTGTATTTTACGTTAAGAGATATAGATAAGGATAAAGTACAGAATAAGGATAAATATAAGATAGTTGAAATTTATTATTCCATATTTAGTATATTAGATAGAGATAAAAAATAATACATTTTACTATATTACCCTCACCGAGTCAAGGATTTCACATCCAAGTTGCACTATGTTTCCTTCACAAAAAAAAAAAAAAGGAAAGAAAAATACTCTTTCCTTCTTTGACTCCTTAAAGTAACTTTCAGGATTTAGAATGAAAATTATAAACCCAAATTCCACCCACAGTATGGGCACATAGTTAAATCAAAATAACAAAAATAAAATAATGAGTCCAGATCATATAATATATACAATCTGATTGCAATCAAATTCAGCAAGCCAATAAAGTTGCAGGCAACTCAAAAAAAAAATGTGTAATTAGCATTAGCAGCATCTCATTAAATATTTAACAATATCTCTACCCAACACTGAATCTTTTATTTGGACATTTGCTGGATAACACCTCATCCTATCCTATAAAGGATACTTGCCACTTCTGAATAAAGAATCAAACTTTCATGTTTTCATCAACATTCAACAGCAGACAACTTGTAGTGTGGAGATATTATTTTAGGAAAGAGAATCAAATATGTATCAAAAGGTGTATGCATTCCCAAATCTTGACAACTCTATTTATTAACGGAATTTCAATACATGTGGTGTACGCGCCTCAAACGCAAGTGGTATTTGCGTGCAGTCAGAGATAGTAGATACTATATTTGGATTTTATCTATAAGCTTGAACTTTTAGCTCAATTGATTCCTTAACAAAAGTAGCTTGTGAAAAACCAGATATACTCATTTGAACAGCAAGAACACAGACGGAGTCGAGGATTTAATTGAATGTGACTGCTCATTTAATGACAGCTTTCTGTGCTTTAACAGTTTTCAGGTTGCGGAACTAGTAATAACACAAGACATGACTCGAATTTAAAAAGAACACACAAGAATCCATGCCTATCAGAAATTCTCAACTCAACATATAAATCTCAGATTGTTGTTGCATAAAAGCAGAGTTCAATCAGACTCTTAACATTAATCACTGTATACCACAACTGTGTGATGAAGGCAAAGACCTGCACCAGAAGACGACCGATGATAAATATGCATGACGCCATTGTATCCAATTGAGCTGGTGAAAACCCTAATCTATAACAGCTCCAGAACGATTCGCCTGTATAGGTTTTTGACAGGAAAGCGAAGATAAGAACAGATACATATACTAACTTCAAAAGTAAAATGCCGAATGGGATATCAAGTAACAAAATTTACCTTGATGTCAACCCCGCTATGTTGCTGTAATTATAATATAACACAAACACATTTGTTCTGCTTTGATTGATTGGCTGCTTTCTTTTCTGGTACCAGAAACAAATGCCATTCAAATAAGAAACAATTTAATAATCATAACATATTTTAAAAGACAGTTAGTAGGAGAATCTATTCAAATAAACTTTGGACAATAAGAAAAGCCAATGAAATGTAGTTGGAACAGTTAGTGGTTCCCTCATGAAGTGGCCAATAATTGTATAAGTTAACATTTAATATTGTATTAGGAGGAGGCTTTTGGGACTCAAATTAATAAATAAATTCCATTTCTTGTCCTTAGCTCTGAACATATTGATTTATGAGGTCAAACAAATGCAGGCATTCATCAACAAAAACTATAAACAAACAGATTGAGTAAGAGAGAGAAAGGAAACGGGTTGCCGCTCTTAAAACCATAAAGATAATGCCTTTTTCTTTGTTTAAATAACAGGCATCCAGCTGTGAGAAATTAGATATTTGTTTAAAATCCTAGAATAGAAACAAACAAAACTTACCTTACAAGTCAAATACAGATTAAGAAAATTAGATTTCAAGTATATCTGAGGAAACAGCCAGTGAAGAAGGATATATATGGAACTCTTATCTGTAAAGCTTTCGGAAAATGAACTAGTACCTTTATCTACGGAAGAAGGTTGAACAACTACATGCATAGTTGTAACTCCACCAGGTATATCACACAGTGGGCTCCGACATTCCCCTACAGTTCGGTTGTTCTCAAGTATTTTTCCAGCGCTTATTAACTTGACATCTTTCACAGTTTTTGGACCATTATCCTTCTCTGTCAAAGATAAATTTTGTCGTTACTCGAACCAAATAGAAGAAACAAAAACTCACAAAGATAATTTTTGTCGTTACTCAAACCAAATAGAAGAAACAAAAAATTCACAAGGATAAATTTTGTCGTTACTCGAACCAAATAGAAGAAACAAAAACTATTTAAATTATTCTACACGAATTTCCAAATTATTTTACCGAAGAATAACCAGAAAACAAAATCTGAAAGTGGTGACCTCATAAGGAAATGAGATCAAAAAGTGTAATTCTGTTTTTAGTTGTTTTGCTTGTAACTCAACAACATTTTACTTTAGGTCTTATATATAAATGTAATTTCAAGTATTACCACGCAATCACCCGTACATATAGTCATGACATTGACGAATGCAGGTACACCTAAACAATAATTTATCATGCATGGATTACATTATAGTTCACATGGGCATTATCAGGATCTAAAGTTCTAAAGAAACCTAGATTTTGGTTTTCATATATTCTACATTAGTACTTTTTCCAGTCCGCAGTTGCTACGCTACAACAGATACCGAACCAAACCAAAACAGTTAGGGATCCTTGTTCTCTAGCTCTGATCGACTCCAATGTGAACAATGCACACATTGTTAAGGAACTCGAGTTTTCTGGCTGTCATCAATGGGATAAGCATGAATCAAGGAATTGGTTGAAGCTACTTAATTTTGATTAAATTAGAGTAACACACAGTGGCTTCATTTCAAAGCTTAAATTAGGAATGCATATTTGATTAACTGCAAATTGAAAGGTTGTGATGTATGTTAAAGGCCCCCTTTCTGAATTTTCAGCATCAAAAAGAAAGAATGCTCCAAGAAGTTCAGATAGAAGTATAACTCAAGTCATACTGTGTGCAGTCTTATAATACATGCTATAACCAGATTCCACAAAGAAATATGCAAAAGAAAATAAAATTCTAACAATACCTTTAGGCCATTGAGCCAGAATACTCTCTTTCAAGGTTGCTACACTTGCAGCAGCAGGGAAGGCTTTGGGACCAATATCCGACCCATCAAATAATCGAAACTTAATCTCTAACTGATCTTGTACCCCGGCCATCTTCAGTGAATCTCAATCTTCCAGTTTAAATTAATGGCAAACCCAGTTAAGTTTCTGGACAAAGATAGATTTCACCAAGATTCTGAAATGATGATTCTGCCAAATCAAAAATAAAGTCAGAGAAAGTGGCTCTTCCATTTATCATACATACATATCAAAATTGAGACACAAAGGTGTGAAAATGGAAACTGGAGCATT
The DNA here is from genome assembly GCF_963576675.1 of Euphorbia lathyris. Taxonomy (NCBI): domain Eukaryota; kingdom Viridiplantae; phylum Streptophyta; class Magnoliopsida; order Malpighiales; family Euphorbiaceae; genus Euphorbia; species Euphorbia lathyris. The sequence goes on from NC_088910.1 coordinate 99,295,752, forward strand.
ATCAAACAAGATCATAATGAGCCTATCCAAAAATAGGGCATATTCTGCAACAAATTATGCCAAATAAACACACAGACTGACACACATACCCAGAATCAAGGTAAAAACTTAAAAGCTCCGGCAAATCACCAAAAATCACAAGCCTTCCAAAAATCCTGAACTGGGCGAAGAAGGTCAACTCGAAATCAATTCGAACAGTTGTTCAATATCGAATAATCTGCACGGAGAATGATACGATGCACAATTGATGAGAAGAACTAGCAATCAAAATTAAAAAGAACAGAATCAATCAAATCACAAGTCGATCAGTTGAAATACATGAAAAACAATAATAAAATCTTGAATGGGTTACCTTAGTTGGATGTAAAATTGATCTGGGTGAATCGATGTTTAGCTGAAAAAGTATCTAAGAAGAAAGAAGAAGCGTGTATATGAATAGTGAAAGAAAAATGGAGAAGAAGAGATGAAATAATAAAAATCCCAAAAGGGAGGGGATTACGGAGATTTCAAAGTCATCTAAAATCTGTGGTCAATGCTTCCATTCTTGCCTGCCTTCTCCTAGCAATCGCCTAAGACCATGGAAGTCGACAGATTTCTCTCTTTTTAATACAAAAGACTGACCTTTTTACCATACACACCGATTTTTTTTCTTTTTTTTTTTAAGTTTTTCCTACACACCATTTTTTCCATTTCTGTTTTCTTCCCTTTTATACAAACCCAAATTCATTACCTTGAGGAAAATATCTAATTTTAGAAAATGCAGTAATAAATATTAATAACGCATTTCAATATTAATTAAGATTGGTTTGACTGGAAGCATGAATATTAGTACAATTTCAGTTTTTTTTATGGTTACATAATTTCAGTTTCGGTACTAATTAAAATTGATTTGACCCGAAACAATTAACTCTTTTAAGTTGGAAATTTTGAATTTGAATCTTAATGTATATAGTAGATGATAATTGGGATAAGGACCACCTAAAATATTACTAACACCTTGAACCGATGGAAAATATATATATGACAATTTTGGTACATGAGGCTGTAAGTAACGGTTAGGATCCTTTCAAATTGGTCATGTTGTTATCTCAACATCATCCCTTTTCTTTGACTGGAACTAAGGGAAAAAACCGCCTCACTTTTCTTCTCTTCCTAATCTATCAAATACGCAAATCTATTTTGTGGATCTACTTTGAGCAGAAAGAATTTAATGTATTGTTTATTGTTATTATTTCTTTTTTTTTTGTCTGTATCTTTATCCGTCTGAATTGTATACACGTTCTATTATTCTTTCTTTTATACCTTTTTCGGATTTTAGCAAGATCGGAAACGGTTTATCTTATTCGTGGATCAATAAATCTACGTGGTTGCAACAAAAAAATGATTCAGATCCGAATGTTCGGAATGACCTAAATGATGAAAATTGGATTGCAGATGTTTTCTATGGATTTTGATTTAGGGCCCGTTTGGTTCAGCTGTTAGCTAATAGCTGTTGCGGTTACTGTTAGCTGTTTGCAGTTGCAGTAAGTTGTTAGCTGTTGCTGTTAGCTGTTTAATTACTAGTGTTTGGTAAAATTATATTGAACTGTTGCTGTTCGGATTTAAAATGTCTAAAATGGACATGTTTTAAATTAATCAACGATGAAATTATAAAAGGAAAAATATGAAATTAAAAACATGGTACAGTTTTACTTATAACGTTGGCAGCTAAGAGAAATTTTACCTCTAACATTGGCAAATTGGATCGATTTCAGATATTATTAAAAAAACATAGATATTCTACACCAATTGCACATACCAATAGTTCTAAAAAAGAAATTTCATATTTTTTGTGATTTAATAATAATTGAAAATTAATATTTATAAATTCGTCGAAATAGTTGAAATTTTTTTGTTCAACTCATACAAAAGACAATATATTTTTTATTTTCTTAAAAAAAATTCACGTCTAATTATATGTTTGCGATCTGTTACTAACGATGATAAAATGGTGCACATGTGAAGTGTAGATGACAATATTCATGACCAAGAAGACAGTTTGATAAATTATTTCTCAAATTAACTCAACTTGTCAATGTTAGGGGTAAAATTGTGTTTGAATGCCAACATTAGGGGTATAATTGCACCATTTTAGACGTTAAGGGTAAAATTGCTCATTGCTACAAATGTTAGGGGTATTTTTGCACCTTATCCTATTATAAAATAAAAAAATGTGTTACACAAATTAATAAAATAATCTATATAAAAAAATAAAAAAATTATTGAACGCAACAAAACCTTGTTCTTCCAGTAATTATGTTGTAGAAATATAAATAATGTTAAACAATAAACATATTTTGTGGAAATAAGAAGGATAATTTTGTCAATAACAAATAACTACAAACAGCTGTTTATGAAAAGCTCTAAATATGAGCTTTTCGTGAAACGCTCCAAAACGCTACAGTTTCTAGAAAAAACGCTAAACGCTGCGGTTATATAAACCTAACCAAACACTATATTTCCTGCAGTTTGGAGTGAAACACTAAACGCTCCTCCGAAAAGCTGAAACAAACACCCTTTTAGTATTGTTTTGTGTTTTTTATGCCTTATATGGCTTTTTTTCTCTCATTGTGATCATAAAATCTTTATGCCTTTATGGACCTTGTATAGGCTTTAGTCTGTATGGGGATTTATTCTTACCGTTTTATTGTTGTACTTCTTTTTTTCATCAAATAAAAATATAAAGCATTTTTATTAATAAAAATATAAATTAATGGTTGTGTTTAATTTCATTTTTAGAATATATTAATTAGATTTCAACCATTAATTAAAATTAATTAATAGTTAATATGTATCTTCTTAAGAATATAATTAATACAGTATGTATTAAACATTGACCAACCGACAGAATTTCAATTTAAAAAATTCAAATCCATAATATATATGTCATCCTCTGATTTCAAGTTGGAAACTAAATTAATGGAAAAGGAAAGTCAGAAATTAAGGAATGATATTTGTTCTGTCAATAATAATATATATATTTTTTCTTTTACAAATATGCTTTAGTAATTTTACCGTTAGCAGTATTTTTACTTTTCTAATAAAAAATACTTTTCTTTTCCAATATTATTTATAAGAATGATACTGAAATGGGAATCTCTCAAAAAGGAAAATATGCTCTTACTACCAGAAATGGATTGACAACATTACAAGATGCATAATAAGAAACCAAATGCTTTTTGGTTCATCTTTCCTTAGTTTTGGTAAAACGTAAATATTTGGTTAGAAGCGAGAAACAACCGTTAATAACTGTTTCAAAGAGAAACAACCGTTGATAACTATGTTAGAAGCGAGAAACAACCGTTAATAACTATTTCGAAACGAATATAAATGGTGATTAATTTTGGATAAGTAGATAGTACAATGTATGAAGAATGGTATTTGGTGACAGAAAATGGGACCAATACATGGCATGAAAAGAAGTGATGTGAAATCAAATCAGTAGAGGACAATTTCACTTCTTTTTGTTTATATCCATTTTGGGTGACCTTATCTGCTTCATTTAATTGAGTAGGTACTTGTTTTTGTCAATTGCTAGAACCAACTATTATTTTATTTAATGCACCAGAAAGGAATCATATCCTAATCATTTTCTTAATCCATTTTCAAGATGATTAGAAATGAATGTGTTTGGCACTTTTGATATTTTAGATGCCTAAACTTGGACAAATTAGTGCATTTCTTGTCATCATCAACTTAGGAAATTCCAATCACAACAAAGATCTTACCAATTTCAGATAAGATATAGGAAAAGAGCATCATTAATGAAAATCTGGAGAAAGAATTTTCTGCACATTTTTAAATGTTCCTCATCAATTGTACATAACAAATACTGATATATAACCTAGCCATAAAGTTCCCCAATTCATTAGGGACCTGTAACAAAGCAATCTTTCATTTCCTACTACTCCTAAATTTCACCAAAAAAATATTAAGGAAAATAAAAAATAAAATTGAAGCTGCTAACAAAAATGAAACGACGATATAACCCAAAAAAAAATGTAATGAAGGTAGGAAATATTAAGGGAAGTCCTCACAAAAGATCCGTCCTAGCTTTCTTCTTCCTCTTCCCTGCACCAATAAGCATGTTGCGTCAGCAAACGCAAACTCAAACGCACTTCTGTGTATATCGCTTTATTTGAAACTATGTATGTGCCAAGAAATCATGATAGACTTCCAGCTGGAAGACCAACAACAGTATCCTTTTTTTTCCAACCAAAAAAATTCAAGACTGATTGCTATGTTACAGATTGTAAGAATGAATCTCATGCTCGATGCAGGCCATCTGGCGGTGAGGTGAATTCAGGCTGAAGCACAGCCCTTGACAAAATTCTGCTTGATTCCCATCCCAAATAATCTCAACAAAATTCTGAGCTATGAAATAATTGATGTGATGCTAAATCACCACTTGTATTCTCCCCATTTCAGTCTAGATTCTAGAGGCTGATCAACTACGATTCCAAGATATGGCAGTTCCTGATAAAATCATTCGAGTAATTGATATGCTTAGTCCAAAAAGGCCGAAGATGCTCAAAACCAATTTCCAGCCACGGTTTTGACTGGCCGTTATAGTGAATAACAGCAGCCCGTTTCAAATCCTCAATGTTGGTGTTGTTCTGATACCCCAAGCCAAGCATATGCCAAGTTGAGTCAATTGGGTGAATGTGGCCTTTAAACGCAATTAATGCGGGTGGCAGGGTACCCAGCTTCCACATTGTCAGGTTCGATTTCAAGTTCTGCAGAGAAAACCCAATCATCCACAAGCCATAATCAACAATAAATAACATCTGGATTTCAAATCAAAATAGAAAAAATTACTACACACTCATGTATCCACCCTGTAAGATATTAAAGCCCAGTAGAATCTTTCACTGATTCTGTCAAACACAGTAAGATGAAAAGGTCGGAAAATATTAACATTCCACAACTATTTGAAGCAAAAACATCACATAGTGATCGATATCTTGAAGAATTGATCACAACTTACAGAACAAACAATATAAATTCTTCATACGCATTAGATAGCCAAAGATCAAGTAGATAGACAGAAGACTTCACAGTGTTGGTATTTTTAAGATGCCCATAAATGGGAATAATAATGACAATTATAAGATTTATACCATGAAGAATTTATTTTGATAAGGGACGCCTCCAGTTAATGAGGACACACACCATTTTGTAATATTTAAAATATTTATTTTTTCTCTAATCCTCGTTGCATATCCACATGAAGAACAAAGAAAAAAAAAATTAGAAAAGCAATTAGGGGCAAGTATTTGTTAAACACCCTACCTCTTTTAGCCAAGAATGGTAAGTTTCTCTTATATTTGTCCTCCTCCACGCACGGAGATCAAATATATTCATCCCATAAGCCCATGCACATTCATCAGGGTCCAAATGTTTTTGAATTAGAGGATGAGAAAAGTTGAAGTAGTTCTTGAAATGCTTGGACATTACCCACTCATCTTCTCCTTTACAAGTTTCAACAGCTCCATTAACCTTTCCCTCAAGATCAATTTCCCAAAGTGGAGACAGATCCCGCTGAATGACAACATCATCATCCAGGAATACTACCTTGTCAAGGTTTGGAAAGAGCTGTTGGATATAATAAATCAGCACAAGCATATTTCAGAGAAGGTGAAAGAAATAGTTAATTCTGAGCTATTAAACGATGAAAGAAATGGAAAAAAAAAAAATGTAATACAACCATAGTTGCTCTCAATGCTGCAACGGACTACTAAACATAAATTCTCAGGAACATGTCATCTTTTAAAATAGTTAATTCTACAGAACATAAATAAACAAATTCATATTGCAATTTGAGGCTATTAAAGAAGTTTACTAAACTTAATTCTTCTGACTTGTTTGGGTGACAGGAAATAGTAACTCTCTGGCAATATCTTTGATTGCACCAAGTAATCCATATTAGGAAATATAAAACAGAAAATATAGAGGCACTTAAGAGGGTTTGACTAGTAAAACCTCTAATAGTTGTGTTGGTGAAGAGAGGTTTGAAAGAGCTTATTGGGTCCAAAAAACTGGTTTTAGGAGTTTTTCAATTAGCTTATTGCGCCATCTCTTTTGAAGGACATTGTTACCCCTAAATACTACCCTTTAACCCCAATAAAGGCTTTAACATGTCCTTATTTGTCATTTTACACAAACAGCTATTAGCAATCAGCTAAGTTTTACCAAAGAAGTTTATATAATCAGCTAGTCAAATCAGTTAACCAAAAACGTAATCAGCTAACAACTAATGTAATCTGCTAACAGCTAACAGCTATTTTCCAAACAAGGCCAGAATATTATAGGCCCTTAATTTTAAATCCAAAGGGGTGTAAATAATTACTGTATGTACAACTATTGTTACTAATTTCATTCTTTCTTGAAAAAGGCATTCGAAATTAGATTCTTAAAATAAGTATGCACTATGCATAGGGTTATAGATATATTAATAGATTGTCAATCCAAATTCAGTTTCGATGCAATTTGCATCAATCAAATCAAAAGTTGGAATTTCGAATTTTTGGAGTCATTGACCAAGAACCCAATTTTCCCCTGTTTTGGTCATTAGTTTACTGTTTTTTTTTTTTTTTTCCTCCTCTTCATGATAACCGTACATAACATTTAAACGAGGACTCATGTTAAAGTCAAGATATTTCATATTACATGACATTACCTCGGGTAAATATATACGAAGATGGTTGAGCAATGATATGTACTTCGGACTTCTAGACTGCAATTTAGAAGCAAACATCCTTGGAGTCGTAGTACTGAGATTGGCCCCTGCAATATGATTCCCATGGTAGTAATTCCGTATACCGTTATGATTTTCTACAGCTTCAATCACAGGAACATTTTCCCTTGTCAACCAGTCAAACTGGTGAACACCTTTCACTTCGACAATGGCAGGGAATACCGGATTTAGTGCAAACCATGAGTGCATACCCGCATATGTTTTCTTGTCAGTAATGACATGGAAAACTATTTTTTCGGGTCTTAGAGATGACTGGACAGCGGAATTGACAACAACAGATGCAGCTAAAATGTTATCGGTTGACAGAACAAAGTGATAATAAGAATTGTCAGAGAGTATGGGAAGTAACTCGGGAGATGGTAATTGTTTGCGCGCGTGAGCATTAGATGAATATTCATCTGTCAAACGTAGAGAGAGACAATGGATGCTTTTTGGAATGGAACTTGCAGCAAAGTGTTTGTTCATCAGCTCTGAAAATTTAGATTCTCTAATCTCCCTTTCAAATTTCTCCATCTGTGCACAAGAAAGAAAAGCACGAGTTGGAAACTTCCTCTAGATATTCATTAGCATTCCTTATCTCTTTTCTTTGAAGGAACAGAGGAAAATGCACTCTCTAGTGTCTACATTTATTCATACATGATATCAAAGAAAAAAAAATTGCTAAATATTTATTGCTACTAAAATGCAACTAATCATAGTTCTCCTGAAAAGAAAAGCAAGCAGAGAATGAATCATGTATTTAAATATATACCGAAATGATCTGTTTGTGTGTCACATAAAGTTATAAAATCTGGCACATATTTAGACAAAAGGCCCCTGATTGATGCATAGTGCAAAGGCATCCATCTGAAGCAATTTTGGTTCAATGACAAAACAAAATGCCATTGACCAGAAATGCTAAAAGGAACAATTAAGGCTTAGCCAAAAAGTTACAATCAAAATCTTCTACCAATACAAAGAAAATCCTGAATTAGGTTGACATGGGAGATAGATGCCTGAAAAATTCCAACGTGAAAATGGAAGCTCATCAAGTTCTTCTGCATCTATATGTGTGTATTTCTAATACTAAATCCAATGTATATCAATTTTAGTTTTTGGGCCCTATGAAGTAGAAGAACTCAGAAAACTAATAAAACAATTCAGTGGAATAGGCCCCTGTTTTTTCAAGTACAATATACATGGACAATGCAAGTATCAGAAACTGCCATGTCAAGAACAAATGCATAATACTAAAATTTGGGAATAATTAAGGTGGAGAAGAAAAGGTTTTCTAGTTCTACCACAAAATGGCAGAACAAAATAAATAAATTGTTCAATGGAATTGTGAGTGGCTGTATACAATTGAAGACCATTATCTACAAAAACGGCAAACCACGCACTGGCTCAGATTAACCGTTTCATATATCTTGCATAAACATAGCTTAGCAAACAGAAAGAGCAGTGATCTATCGTGGAGAAGGGCCACAAAGATTTCCAGTCATTAAGGCTCAACACCTCATTTTCTTGGCAGAAAGAGAACATCATAGAAATATAATCACTCCACATTACAGTTTCCACAGTATTAAGACAAAGATCAACAGTACGCAATCAACTGAAGAATGTTCAACCTCATCCAATCCATGCAGTTAATTAGAACTCAATGAAACCTCAAAACAATCTAACAGAACAGAAATTAGCAGAAATTTAGAGCAATTAGACTACCGCAGTTTTGGATCCCACTCCCTTCTCTTCAAAGAAATTAGACAGCAAAAGGGGAATACTAATTCAAATACATATTTATATTGCAATAATATGAAACGTACCATAGCCCTCAGCATGAAAGCAAATGTTTTCGCATCATAATGGTTGTTCTTCATTTCAGAAACAAGCTTATTAAAAGAACCCGGGAACTTCAGACCATCTGGGATTTCCTCATTGTTTACTTGATTGAGAATCTTATACAAATCTTTAACAAGTCTCTGTTAAATCATCAACACCGGGACAAGAACTTAGCTTATAATAACTGTGATGGCCTGAACAGTGAGCTGAAAGAACAATTGAACATGAAAGGAAAAAAGTATTTACCGCTGAATCATCGGATCTACCCAGAAGCCTTGGTCCCAGCCGCCTACCTAAACAATCTGCATCACAAGCATTCTGAGAATAAGCAAAGTATGTCCATATAAAACACAATACAGGCAATTTTAGGCCATGATCTAGGAAATACATCAGCAAAATAGTGTGTGAACTATGAAGTTCTGATTACAAAGATTGGAAACCAGGAATATAGAAATCATGAACAAGAAAAACTTCAGGAAGAGAACACCTACTTCAACAACTAAATGAATGAGACCGATTTACACAAATGCAGTTAAGAAAAGTGAAAATCCATGTAGAATTTATTAAAGACATTTATACATGAAAATTTCAACATAAAAAACAAAGGCCGAATTTATCACATAATTTCTTGTCTTAACCTGAATAGTAACCTAATCTCTTAGAATCCATATGTCAAGAAATATGAAATCTCACCTCAAATCATGTTTACAATAGCACCGTAAGTAAAAAGGAAAAATGGGTTGAGCATCCATGATGATAAATCAAATGAATGCATTTTGCATGAGCTAATTGTATCATACACAATTAATCCAAATTCTTACTAGATCAATGAATGATTCAATAACAAATAATACCATTAAGGTGAAAGATTTGAACAATTAAATAAATTGTTCATGTGCTACTAATCAATTCACATAGGTGTCAGCAAAAGATAGGAATTTCAGAATGAAGTACATCTTGTTTTCACTTACAATCCAATAGATGTAAGGGAGCCAAACAAATAATGAAACAAGTACGGCAGTACATGAGCATAACAAACACACACCAAACAGAACCAGGATCTACCCATCATATATGAATCACAAAAATATATATTATCCAAATGCGTGCAAAGAATACATATCTACACAGAAAAATTGAAAAACCAACAAATCAATATCACGCGGATAAGAAATCAAAAACCCAAATAAAATCAAGATCCATAAATTGATGCTTAAAGTAGCGATTAAATTAGATTAAAAACAGCTAGGTATGACATTTACAATGGATTAATGAAACGAGAAGAAGTGAGAAAAGATGTACCAAAAGAGGAGCACTTGTTGACACCTTCAAGGGTAACAAGAGCAGTAAGAATGAAGACAAAAGGCAAGAGGAAAGCGAGAATGAGAATGGTATGGAAAAGGGTTCGATAAGAGATATGGCGAGCTGCGACCTTGATCTTCATAAAGTCAATAAATCCATTGCTGCTGCTGCTCGATATTGTGATGCTTCTCATGCTAGGCGAGATGTGAAGCTGCATATTCCTATTCTATGCAGCCCCACCTTAGCAGCAGCACCACCTCTTCCGCAATAATGAAAAACCAGCTCTTTGATTTCCTTCAATCCCAACAATGCTCCACCCACCATCAGATCCGCACCTGTTTTTATCCAATTTCTCTATTCCTATCCGAGATCCACCGCTACTATTTCTTTTCTGGCTTTTGATTTTGATTTTGCTATTTCTTTCTCCCTGTTTTTCTGGTCTTCTCAAAGACCGCATTGGTGTTTATCAAACACCAATAAGGGGTTTCTTTACAAACACTCCCACAAAATCAAAGATTTAAAATTTCAATAATCTGAGAGTCAAATGAATCAATATGGGTTAATGGGTTTTTTTCCTTTTTTTCCTTTTCCTCTCTACCCTGGATCAAGAAGAGAAAAGGGGGAGAAATTGGGTTTTTGATTTTGTTTGAGTTTCTTTGAGCAAGTTTTTCTCTTTCTTCCCTTCCTTCTTTGATTGGTGCTTCCTTCACTCTAATTTAGTAATTTTACTTTCTTTGGAAATAGAAATAATTAAATTTAATTAAATAATTTAAAATAATAAAAATATTTAGTCAAAACCGTGTTTGGCATAGAGGGAGAGAGAAAACCAAGTTTTCTAGAGAGAGAAAGAAAGGAAAAAAAAAAAAAAAAGAGAAGGGTATATGTTTGACCATTGAGAGGATTAAGTGTGATCTTAAGGAGCTAAATTTGGATGTCTCCTATGTTTATGGGCAAACATTTGGTTTTTATTGGTGATTAATGAGGAAATAATTTCATTTTATTTTATTTCATTGGTTGTTAATTTTAGTTATACTTTCCTTCATTCTCCACATCGTTTCATAACTTTATATTTTGAAGAAAATTAATTCAAAGAAAAATATGTTTATATCTATAATTGAATTACTATATTTATTATTATTTGAGAAAATTGATTTATGGTAATGTCAGCATCTTATTTGATTATCTTTAAAATTTTATGAATATACTAGTAATATGTTCACAAATTGTTTTTAACCGTTAAGTAAGTTATTAATTTTATTTCTAACAACGAATCAACTTTTATTCCTTGTACATCTCTTATAAATTATGTTTAGATTGTGTTTGAGATTCTTTACTGCTTAAAAAGGTATAATACAGAGCATTTTTTTTTGTTGTTAAGTGAGTTATTAATTTTATCTCTAACAATTAATCAAGTTTTGTTCCATGTAGATCTCCTGTTAATTATGTCTAAATTGCGTCTGAGATTCTTCAGTACATCTAAAAGGAAAAATGTATTGTCATTAAGTGAGCTATTAATTTTATCTCTGACAATCAATCAGCTTTTGTTCTGCATAGATCTCTTATAGATTATATCTATATTGCCTTTGAGATTCTTCACTACATGAAAATGAAGAATAGAGCATGTGGATCTCTTATAGATTATGTCTAGATTGCCTTCGAGATTCTTCACTACATGAAAATGAAGAATGGAGCATGTGGAGTGGATGTAATCCTGAAAATTGACATTAGCAAAACTTATGGTAGAAGGGTAAAAAGTACACACGGTCACTAAAGAAGAGACTATTTGCACCGGTGATCACTAAAGTAGATACTTCGTCAATAAAGTCACTCGTTAATAAAGCCACTACGACAGAATCTGGCGACTTACTCCACTAAAATACTAGCATCAGCGACATGTCGTAAAAATAATTAGAGGATTAGCCACGTGTGGAAACCACATGTCATCCACATGGTTCGAGTGTCCAAAAAAAAAAGAAAGAAAGTAGCACTCTAACTAACACTTGACAACCATGTGAACATATGGTTGCCACATGACTACTGCTCCACTCATGTTTACGTGTTAATGAAGTGTCAATGTCGTTAGCATTCTACTACAACAAGTTGTTGGATTCGGTATAGGGGATGTATTGACGTAGATGTGCTACTTTAGTGAACATCGGCGTACTTACCATTTACTTTAATGACTGTTGTAGACACCGGAGTCGGATGACCTGTGATGAAAATCTACGATAAACGATAAAAAACGATTGATTCGCACGAAAAATAAAAATTCAAAAAAATCTCAGACAGTTCACTCGAACGAAAACACCAGGCTCGTACCGGTCAGGCTGGGTCAAGAAAAATCGCTGAATCTAGCCTCGGGTCTGAGTGATCGGACCCACCGGCTTAGTCACAGGCCCGTCTGAAAAACGGGCCGTGGGACATCGATCGCGGGCCCATGACTAGCTGGGCATGAGCCATGCCTAGTGTTGTGGCTTTGTGCCTATAAATATAGGCACGTAGCTCGAGACGATGGAGGACGGTCTGGACACTTCCCGAACTTCTATGGAAATTAAATTAGACATGTAACTCACTAAAATCGATACTCGAAAATAAAGAATCAAGTCGTTTTTTGATCGAATACCCGTAAAAAGGTATTATTCTGAGGAACTAGACCAAATTTAGTATTTTTTATTTAGTTTTTACACGTTTTTAATTTTAAACCATAAATTTCACTTTTGGAATCACGTTACACGAACTATGGCCTTATTTGGGTAGTTTGAGATCAAAGTGAAGTTTTTAGATTAGATCTAGTTTTCTATAATATTTTTGGAAGTTTGGAGGACTGTTTTAGTTATTTGCTAATTTCTGTCACAAATAAAAGTTTAGAGATAAAATTTCTGTTACTAAATCTGCTGAAAAATTAAAATACAGCGTTTTTTGGAATTTTTGGAAATTTACTTGGGTTAGAAATGTAATTTGGTTAACATTTGTATATATGTTAATATTTATTTATTTTATTAAGTATATAAATGTTCTATACATAATATATAGTTTTATTTCCTAATATATGTATATATAGTATATAGTTTTTATTTCTTAATATTATATATATAGTATATAGTTTTATTCTTTATTATATATGTAGAACATTTATTTTTTTATTATCTAATAGTGTATATAGTAGTATTTATTATTTATAGTATTTTAGATATATATACATATATATTATTGTTTTTTTAATGAAAAAATATCAATTAATCAATAAATGAAATATCCTTACAAACAGCACTCATTAACCAACTAAGTACTTGTAAACTAACAAACTCAGAAGCATTGGAAATAGATTGTCTTGCAATTATATGGGAAAGCACATTCGCATTCCGAGAAATAAACGACACTCTAATATTCCGTCTAACGTTTAACCTCTCTTTACACTCATTAATAATCATTCCAAGCTCAGAATAATCCACAAGAGAAGATTTAAAACCATCTGCAACCAATTTGGAGTTAGTTTCAATCCCAAGCGAAAAAATCCAATCTGAACATATATATTATTGTTAGTCTGTATTATACTTATACGTATTGGTTTTGTTTTTTGTTATGTATATAGTATATTTGTTAGTTTTTATTATTTATTATATATATATGGTGTATAAATATTTTATTGTTAATTATATTATTTGTATAGTGTATTTAGATAGTAATGTGTTAGATTATTATATGCGTATATATAGTGTTTGGGTGGGTGGGTTTTATTATAATAAGTTTTGATTTATATCTTAATAAAGATATATATAGTATTTTGTTAGTTTATTATAATATGTATATAAAATATAAGTTTTAGTTTATTTTATATGTGAAATATGTTTATGAAAAGTTTTAATTTATTTCAGTATAAAGTTTTAGTTTATTTTATATGTATATGGATTTTATTAATTTTGGTTTTAAGTATATATATATATATATATATAATTTTCGGTTTAGTTATAATATAAGTGTATTTGTTGTAATTAAAAGGTTTATGTATAGTTGTTTTCTAAAAAGGCATTTATTCTCTAGTTACTTTTATAAATAGTTATCTTTTAAATTATATATGTTTGCATCATAAATAATTTTTTGTCTTTTATATATTCTATCGGTCTAAATTGCGTCTAAGTAGATTTTCCACGAGTGAATATCAAGGAAAAGCTACTTTCTAGGGTGAACCTCAGAGAAAAAGCTACTTTCTTAGACTGGTAGCGTTTTGATCATCAGAACCTTAGGAAATTTTAAGGTCTATTTTATTTCCAACAGTCGTTCGATTTTAGAAGTTAGTATATGCACTCAATTTTATTCTATAGTTCGAGAATACTATAATTCTCTGGCACGCTGCATTTCTCAAGATACCTTCTACTGAGCTTTAAACCACTAACGATCTCTTTCAAAGGTAGAGAACAAACATATTGTAGAACAACCTAAGTTTGAATGAAGTACCTTACTTCACTCAACACTTACACTAATTCACTCTTTTCTACTTATGACCAAAGTAACAAAAGAGTACTGATTGATTGCAATCGAAATACTATAATTTCTTCAGATAGAAAGTGTATTGAACTAATCTCTCTTCTAACAATTACATAGATATGAACTTTGATTTGTGTTTAGCTTTTGCTCTTTGCAATATATCTCATATGTAGCTTTATACGCTTGAATTAGTCTATTTGACTTTGTTCTTTAGCTTTGCTTATATAGGTAGAGATTCAAACTAGCCGTTTGAATTTAGAAGATATTTGTTGAGAAGAAACGCCATATGTACTTCTCTGGGATTTCTGGTTCTTTTGTCGTATTTCCAAATGGGGGAAACTAGCCATTTGAGACTCAGAAGACTGTTGACCGTTGAGAAGCTTCATTCAATGATCTTCTCTGGTTTCTGACCTTGCAGGCTAGAGCGTTTCTGTTTTGGTGTATATAAAGAGAGATGGGTTGTTGTTGCAGAGATGACAGTCTTTTGCGTTTTACCAGAATGGACAAGCCTTGGGGAAGTCGATGTTGTTGTATATTTTGAGTTTGTTATAGACTTCTATCTTCTAGTTTTGGGCTTGCTTATGTATTGGGCCTTTAATTGATAATACTGGCTTTTTTATAACAGCCTAATATGCCTTAAACAATTTTCAACGCTTAAACAAAATTGTTAGTTTATAAAGACATATTTAATTGTGAATTTTAATATATTTGTGGGATCTAATTCCTTAATGTAATTTTTGTCATAATCAAAACTTTTATCAAAATTGGATTTCAACAGTTATCACTGGAATAAAAAGAGAATAAGCACAAAAGAACAAAAGCACAAGAACAAGAAAAAAATAGGTAGAAAATTTCTGCCAAGACTGCAAGAGTACACCCAGCCGAAGAAGAAGCCCTTCAAATAGACAGACAGTCAATCAAGTGGAAATGTTAAGATTAACTATCAAAACTAATCATATAATTAAATTTATTGAATGATCATTAAGGTATTTGTAGTTTAAAAGTTCAAAAGAATTCTAAATATTGAGAAATAATGCAGATTGGACCAAAAGAAGGCTGGTCCAAAAGGGTCATATTCAGTCTGGCATTCGCATCGCCTACAACATGCTGATGTGCTCACATTGGTGAATTTCTCCAGCCCTTCATTATGGTCCATAGGTGTTTCCACTAGTAAGGCTAGTCGTGGAGCCTTATGAGTGATTATTGGTTCTTTTTGCAAACAAGACACATTCTTAGAACCATATCCATTTTTCTTCAGAATCTCAACCATATTCTAAAATTCAAAACAGACCAGGTTAATTACAAAACAATTTGTTTCACGAAAAATATGAAATAAACATGAAACGTTTTTTTTAAATTTGTCCAATCAGTATGTAAGATTCTGTAATCAAGGTAATCGAGAGTCAATGTATCTTGTTGCCTCTTATAGGAAATATCGGTTTATGTCTTAAGATTGTTAGCAATATCAATCCCAAAATAAACATAAACATAATAAAATCACATAAGCATTTGTGTTAATAATCTGAAATTACAAAAGAATATAATTAGATAATATACTTCCAACCTTCTTGTAGAACAAAAATCAAACAAAAGGGTATGTTGAGGCCTGTTAGAGAATAGTATTCTTAAGATAGAATTTGCTCGATATTGGTAATAGTATCATATGATACAATATCAACATGAGTCAAACATTACTGTGTGCGGAGAAGTTAGCACCGTAATAAGAAGAGAATGGGCACAGAAGAAGAAGAAAAAGAAGAACACAAAAAAAAACTTGGGAGAAACTTTCTGACAAGATTGTAATTTGTACGCCGAACTAAAAAGGAAGCCTTTCAAAAAGGCAGCTGGTACAGGAAGTGAAAACATTCATATTAACTACCAAAATTAATCACACAGTTAAATTTATTGAATGGTCATCAAGATCTTTGCAGTTTCAGAATTCAAAAGAATTTTGACTGTTGAGAAATAATACAACCCATACCAAAAGAAGGATATGCCAATAGGGTCCAATTTGGTCCGGGATTCGCGCCGTCTACGATGTAGTGAGTTTCTCTAGTCTTTCGTTGTGGTTCATAAGTGTTGCCATTAGTAAGGCTAGGAATGGAGCCTCAGGAGTGACTATTGGTTCTTTCTGAACCAGACCTTTCTTAGAACCATATCCATCTTCGTTCAGAATTTCATCCAGATTCTATAATTCAAAACATACCAAGTTAGTTACAAAACAATTTATTTCATGAAAAATGTGAAAGAAAAATGAAACATTTTTTTATTTGCCTAATCAATCTATAAGATTCCTTACTCAAGGTAATCCAAAGTCAAGGTATCTTGTCCACCTCTTATAGAAAAGGTCAATTGCTATCTTAAGATGGTTAGAAATATTAATCTCAAAATAAACACAAACATAATAAATTTACTTAAGCATTTGTATCAATAATCTCAAATTATAAAAGAACATAATTAGATAATATACTTCCAATCTTCTTTTAGAATGAAAATCAAACGAAACGGGATAATGAGGCCTGTTAGATAATAGTATTCTTAAGACATAATTTGTCCATTGTTGATAATCGTCTCTCAAAATACAATAACAATATAAGTTGAACTCTACCATATATAGAGAAGTTATCACTAGAATGAGAAGAGAAGAAGAACAAAAGAATAGAAGTAGAAGAACACGAACAAAAATTTGGTAAAAAATTCCAGGACTATAATTTATATGCCCAAGTGAAGAGGAAGCCTTTCAAATAGGCACATGGTAAAGAGAGGGTCCAATTTGGCTCAGCATTCGCGTCTCTTACGACGTGCTAGTGTGCAGTTTCAAAATTCAAAATTTGTTGACTGTTGAGAAATAATGCGGACTAAACCAAAAGAATGCTAGCCTAAGGGAGTACGAGTGGCAACGGATCAGAGATTATTTAAAAACCGTGGGTATCCGAACCGACGAGGATAGAGAATAACCGAAAAAATTAGGGATGGGGATGGGGATGAGAATCACTATATCCACCATGTGGAGATCCCCGCACCGTCCCCGTATAAATCCCATAAATTCCCGAATAATTATATATTTTACATAATATATATTATATAGTCATTAGTCAATATAATAAATAATAATATTAAAAAAATAATTTTATGTGACTTTTAAAATAATAATATTTCTTAAGAAAAAAAATTAACGTTAAAATGTTTTTTTTTTTTAAAAGTAAATAGGACTAAAATAAAAAAAATAAGATATTCTATCCTATAAAAAAAGTTAAAGGTAAAATAACTATAACTTATAAATACAAGAAAAAAAATATCCTCGTAAAATAAAAAATTAAGAGATAAGGTAAAAAAATATCCCTAACGTTTATAGCCATGAGCAATTTTATCCATAACGTCTAAAATGATGCAATTTTACCCCTAATATTGGCAGCTAAGAGCAATTTTACCCCTAACGTTTATAAGTTTGGTCAATTTGAGAATTAATTCACTAAACTGTTTTATCAGTCATGAATCTTATCATCTACACTTCCTCTGGACATCATTTTTTTTTTATCATTAATTAGTAACAGATCACAAACATATGATTAGACATGTAAAAAAATTTAAAAAATATATTGTATTTTGTACGAGTTGGATAAAAAAATTCAAATATTTCACCGAATTTAAAAATATTAATCTCCAATTCTATTATTAAATCATAAAAAATATAAAATCATTTTTTAGAAACAATGGTTATGCAATTGGTGTAAAATAAGAAACAAAATATTTGTGTTTTATAATGATGTCTGAAATTGACCAAACTTGCCAACATTAAGGGTAAAATTGCTCTTAGCTGCCAACGTTAAGGGTAAAATTGCATCATTTTAAAGGTTAGAGATAACATTGCTCCTGGCTGTAAACGTTAGGGGTATTTTTGCCTATTATATCATAAATTGACAAATCTTTCACATGTCAACATAAACTATCAGTATCATTAATAAGAATTTGGTTCCGGTTTCTCAAAAAAAAAAAAAAAAACTATCCAAGCATTCAAGATTAAACCAGTGTCGATCCGTCTGGTAGTCAATATTCTATTGTGGGTTGTGCTTTAGAAAGTTCAATTACATCCTTTGGTTTGTTTACTTCTTTTTTTATATGTTCACCAGATTCAATTTTTAATATAATTGAAAAACTACGTATGGGATTAATTTATAATCATGTTGATATTTTTTAATGTAAATTATGTGGGCACAGGGATTCTCTGAAACCGTATGGGGAGGGATGGGGACAAAAAAATCCCCAAAACATTAAATGGGAGTCTCTGAAACCGTCCCCGTAAACGTTGGAGATAGATTGAAAAATGTATCTCCATCCTCGTCTCGCACCGTTACCACCCCTACAAGAGAGGGTCTAATTTGGTCTGACATTCGCATCGCCTATGGGGTAAATTTCATCAATGGTGTACAACATTTGTCTCATTTCACACTTTGGTGTACAACCTTCAATTTGTCTCACTAATATGTACGACCTTATAGGTGACCTCCCACTATGGTGTACAGCAGGTAAAAATGACCGGTCAACGCTCAGTCAATACGCCACCTCACTTTTGACCGGTCAAAAAGTGAAAAAAAGTTCATAAATTACTTATATACCCTTATTTAAGATTTCTTTTTTTTATTATTAATTTCCTTTCTCTTTCTTTAAGTTTCCTTTCTCTCTCTCCTCTCTTTCTTTCTTTCTCTCTCTAGGATTATAAAATTGCGAATTGCTCTCAGAAATTCTGCAATCGGAAGGAGTAAGATTGAAATTGAAACTAGTAGAGCCTCCTCTGATGTTGTTCTGTTCTCTCCTTGGCCACGCCAGCCAGTTCAATAGAGCCTCCTCCTGTCATCTTCTTCGTCTTTTTGTTCTAACAAAGTGTTGCGTTTGTAGTTGGAATACAAGATAAATAAAAGCACCAACTGCTGTGCTCTTATATGCTATTATTGTGGACACCAAATCTCTATTTTGCTTTTTCAACAACTAATTTCTCCAAATGTCTTGTTTAGGATTAGCACTTCATATTCAAACATTTTTCAACCTATACTTTCTTTTCAACTAAAAAATAAAACAAAAGAAAGAAACAAATAACTTTTTTTCTTCATATCCACTGTCATGATCATTCTAAATCGGACAGTGAAGATCCATTATTAATTATAATCCTTATTTTCAATTTTAATTTACTAAATCAGGATCATCCTCCCTTCTCTTTAGAATTGATTTTCCCAGTCCACAACCTTGCAAGTTTATTATCGCAGAGAGAGAGAAAGGGAGGAGAGAGAAAAAAAAAAGAGGAGAGAGAGAGAAAGGAAACTTAAAGAAAGAGAAAGTAAATTAATAATAAAAAAAAAGCTAAATAAGGGTATTTAAGTAATTTATAATTTTTTTTACTTTTTGACTGGTCAAAGCTGAGGTGGCGCATTGACTGAGCGTTGACCGGTCATTTTTACCTGCTGTACACCATAGTGGGAGGTCACCTATAAGGTCGTACATATTAGTGAGACAAATTGAAGGTTGTACACCAAGTGTGAAATAGGACAAAGGTTGTACACTATTGTTGAAATTTACCCATCGCCTATGACGTGCCATGCTTCGAAACCCATTGGGATTGTATTTGCACCCCCCTACACGTGAGAGAGACTTCTGGTTTGTTATTACTTAGCACCTTGTAAAATGGCTTTGTATAGAAATCATATGCTAACTCTAAAAAAAATAATGCGAGATAAGTACTTCTATTTCTCGACAAAACCATTCCAAGTTGCTTATTTTGAGTATAAATTTCTCATTTATTATCCATTTTGAACTTATAGTATAACGTTTGAAAGATCTCATGGAGTAGAATACAATGACATATTATTTGTTATTTAAAACTCTATCTATCCATTGTACTTTTAAGTCTTGAGTAGATAAATAATCACTATATAAATAGTCAATTTTCCAACAAAAGGAATTAATACTATAAAAAATAAATGATCGGGACTCAATTTATCTAAATGAAATATCAATGGGTTAATAGATAAAAAAAATAAAAGTTCAAGTAGGGTGTTCAAAATTGGCTGGGTTATTACAACCCACCAAATTTCAACTCATCCAACCCATGAAAAATAGTGTTAAGTGGGTTAGATGGGTTGAATGGGTTATAAATCTTATATTTGATGGTTTATCATAACCCATCTTAACAACCCGTCTAACCCACTCAACCCATATAATTCTCTATATTCTTACTTTGTTTTTTATTTATCTCATTTAAATTAAAAAAAATGTGGTTATTCATAATTTGATATTTTTTAAACTGAAAAATTGAAAATTGTAAAACCGGAGAATTGAGAAAACAATTAAAAAATCTAAAACGGAAAAACGCATACCTGAATTGGACATGAAACCCGAATCGATGGTGCATCGGGCGAGTCCACCAATTTTTTCGATTCATGTACTTCATTAAGAAATGTGTTTAAAATTTTAAATAGATAAAAAAACAATGTTTGCTTAATTAAAGAGAGTTTTGAAAAAAAAAACTATGAGACTCTTTATATTACTTCCAATTCCTAACTTTTTTTTATGTGTTTCCTTCTCTACTTGAGGCCTTTAACCGCTCAAGTCAATTTTAATTTGGTTATATATAACAAACTTAGTTATTAAAACTTTAACAAGTTTTTTATAGTTATGTTTGTAACGCACTATATATCATAGACATAATTAAAGTTTAGAAGGTTTGATGTAACATTTAAATAACAGTCAAACTAATTCCACTTCTAAACTAGCATATGTAATTGATAAGTGAGAAACATCGTTCTTGTGGTCATCTCGCTTTTGTCGAGCTTAGGTCATCTCGCTTTTGCCGAGTCATTCGTGTGCCGTCGCCGCCATTGGTAATCTCCCTATGCTTTTACCTAAAATTCCCTATTGTCTTGTGGTTGTTCTCTATTGCTTTTCCCCTGTGCGATTGTCTATTAGGCTACAGTCTTCGATTTCTTTGTTTTTTCTGGCTCTGCAACTGTTTGTCTAATTTTCATTATGGAGTCTATCGTCCTTCAAAGCTCAAGGGTAACGTTGGATGAAGAAGCGGAAGCTGGTCTAGTGGTTAGTGTGGAGGACGCGCCTATGAACAGTAGACCTCTAGTATGGAGCTTGCTGGGTTGTTTCCTCACTGATAAGAATGTTAAGGTACCGTTTATGAAGAATTGCTTAGCTGATCTTTGGAGACTGTCGAAAGGAATGTACATTGAGGTGATAGATCCCAATTTGTTTCGGTTTGACTTTTTCCATCCGGTAGAGAGGGATCGTGTCATCAAGGGTGGCCCGTGGACTTTCGATCAGAATCTCCTTCTCACCAAAATTCTAGAAAAAGACCAGATTCCTTCGGAGATTGTTCTCTCTCACACAGATTTGTGGGTTCAAGTCCATGATTTACCTTTGGGTTTTATTCAGAAAATGTCGCCTGTAGTATCAGTAAATTTATGGGGACCTTTGTTGAAGCTGACCCAAATAATTTCACTAGGGTGGGCATGTCCTTTATGCGGATTAGAGTGACAATTAACATCCTTCTTCCTCTCAAATGCAAGATGAAAATTGGGAAGGCAGGGGGTGATTTCTCTTGGGCCCTATTCAAATATGAAAGAATTCCTACATTTTGCTTATATTGTGGTAGACTTGGGCAAGCTGATAAGTTATGTACTGCCCTTTTGGATCACCCGGATCCGAGTAAGGTAGAGTTGGTGTATGGTTCGTGGCTAAGGGCTCCCTCCAGAAAGGTCTTTACCCCTCCTCAATCTAAATGGCTTCTCGCTATCCCACCTCTTTGTAATTCTTCTCTGCCGAATCGCAATGTGGGTATGGCTCAGCCTAGTGAGGGTTATGGTCAGAAGGGTGTTGGAGGCAAGGCGTTGGGCACTGGTGGTGATGAGATGGGCGGTGTGGCTGATGGGATAGTGATTTCTGAGGCAAAACATCAGAGACAGGAACATAATAGTATGGTCAGGAAGGGTCCCCCTAGTAATACTCAAATGAATTGGGATCAGGGAAGTATAGCGGGCAAGGAGAATACCCCAAGCACTACAAGTTTGACGGGAGTTGGTCCCCAGCCCCGTCCTGAGTTATGATTATCCTAAGTTGGAACTGTTGAGGGTTAGGGAATCCTCACACAGCTCGTATCTTATCATAACTGGTGTTAAAAACCCGCCCAGTTTTGGTATTCCTTATGGAGGTGAAGTGCAACCGTTTGAAAGAGGAGAAAGTTCAGAGGAAGCTTCAGTTTGATGGTCTCTTTTTTGTGGAGCCCTTCAATTGTGGGGGCGGATTAGCTCTACTTGAGAAACAGCCGGGTTCCATCAACCTCCTTGGTTTTCTCGTATTTTTATTGATGTTCGTGTTCAGTTACAAGATTTGACGGAGTATCGATTAACCGGTTTCTATGGTTTTCCTGAGCGTCTCAATAGACGAGCCTCATGGCAACTGTTAAAAAGCTTACGCGGAGTTTCTCCTCTCCCCTAAATCCTGCTTGGTGATTTTAATGATATTCGTTCTCAGACGTAGAAGAGTGGTGGAGTGTTACAACCTCAGGCTCTAACCAGGGGTTTTAATGATGCCATTGAGTTTTGTGAGTTAAGTGATGTTAAGATGCGTGGTCACCCATTCACGTGGGAAAGAAGCAGAGGGTCTTATCATTTTGTTGAAGATGTCACGTCTGTGTCTAAAGTTCTAGAATTTATATCTTGATATTAGTATATATTATAATTATTGTGTATATGATATTAATTTGGTGTTATAGAAAAAGTTTGGGGTTAATTTGATGATTTTATGTGTAAATTAAAAGTTAGGAGAATTTTTAAAAGATTATATAAAGATAAAGGATCAAACGTGATGTTTGCCAAATTTGAGATATATATCTCAAATTTAGGCGGTGATATACGGTTATCATCTTCTTTATTTTCTTTTTCTTTTTCTTTTTCTTTTATATTTAACATCAGTTTTCTCTGAACCGTTTCTCCACCGTTTCTTTGATTTACGGAGATTCGATCGTCCGAATCATTCGAAATTGGAACCATAGCATCCTTATACATAGTTCTAAGTCCTAACCGAAGAGTTTTTGAGTTTCGGCAATGTTTGGAGGGAAACGTCTTAGACAGGATTTAGAGGAGAATTGAACGGGTGTATTTTAGCCAAGGTAAGTAACTATCAACTATATTTTGAGTTTTATGTATATAGATATATATATAATCAAAGAAGTTTCAGAAATTGATATTTTAAGGTTATACAGGAATTTTGTAAAATTTGGGTTTTTCACGATTTTGCTTTCTATTGTGAAATTATGGTTCAAATGAAGCTATTGACTATGCTTCTATATGAGTTTCAGATTTTACTTGACTATGTTGATTTAAGGCTTGATTTGGTTGATTTATATATATACATATATGTTTTTGGTTTCAATATATATCTATATTGAACAAAATGAATTTGATGATTTCTTACGAATTGTTTTTGGATTGAGAAATCTGTTGCGGTTATTGTTGTTATTATTTTGGATTGAAGTCCAAATATGATTTTTATGATACAAAAGGGCTAATTGAAGCCAAATGATTTATGATTATGAAATAGTTTGGAATTTGATTGTGAAAGAAAATTTGAGCACGTTATGATTTTATGATTTTATATCCATCGAGAGTTATCCGGATCGGTGGTTTTATATTGGAAGACCATGTTCAGTGAGGGACATGGCCTGTGTACACAGTCTGAAGACCTATTGGGTATGGCAGTGAAGTGTTGGGTAAGACCATATGGGATAGGCAATGTTAAGAGACGTCTCGACTATATATGTGGTTATGGATTGATACTTGGGGGGAGAAACTCGAGGATGGATACAATGTTTTAAGTTCATTTGGATTATGTTTTCGGTTATGATTGATTTTGATATAAGGTTTTACGTTTGATTGATTACGATTACAAGTTGGTTTGATAAAACATTCATTTGATTATGAATTTGTTTGATGAAACGTTTATTTGTTTTGATTCGTTTTGACAAGATGCATTATATATATAAAGTTATATGAACTTAAGTTTTGCGTATATTTTACAAGGTTTTGATTAAATCTCTTTATAAATGTATATATGTAGCTATGTTAAGTAAAGTTGGTTTTTATAGCTGATAGTTTCTTACTGGGATTTTTGTCTCACGTTTTTAAATGTTTTAATGTTTTTAGGTGAGAAAGTACAAGATATAGAGAAGGTTACCGACCATTTAGGCGGAGTTTGGAAGTTGGCTGCTTATTGTTAGAATTATGGTTAGAACTTTGGTATTGCAATTGTAATATAATGATATTTGGTTAAATTGGAGACTCCTAAGTATTGATTATGATCTTTCTATTTCACGCCCGATGCCGATTGAGGTCGTTTAAGGTCGGGTGTGACAGAAGAGAAGTTGGATAGAGGGCTAGCGACATCAGCCTGGATTGACAAGTTTCCTATGGCCGAGATCTTTACGGAAGATGCTCCCTGTTCTGATCATATGGCTCTTATCCTTCGCCTAGCGGATTCGTGTCATGTTCGGTTCAGAGGATTCAAATTTGAGAATACCTGGCTGGCTGAGTTGGGGTACCATGATCAATTTGATTAGGCTTGGAACATTGAGCTATCGACGAACCTTCTATCCAAGTAGAACCACTGCGGCGAAATCCTCCAGCAATGGGGACATGCCTTACGAAGTGAGAAGGATAGTCAATTGAAAGCTTGTCATAGTCAGATTCGACAGTTAAAGCTCAAGAGGGATTCTCGATCACAAGGCTTGGTTTTGGCTGCTCATGAGCAGTTAGAAGCTAATCTTCAGCAACGTGAGACTTATTAGAGACAGCGGTCGAAGTAGTTGTGGCTAAAGGGAGGGGATTAGAACTCCAGGTATTTTCATGCAGCCGCCACAAAATAAACGTCAGAAAAATTGCATAATGAAGCTGCGGGATGAGGCGGGTCAGTGGAAGAATTAGGATTCTGGTCTGGAAGGGTTGATTCATAGTCATTTTACTGGGGTTTTCTCTTTTGAAGGAAGTGTTGTCGGGTCTATTCTGGAAAGCGTTAGTACAAAGATAACAGAAATGGTGAACGCCGACCTTTTGAAACCTTTTGTAGCAGAAGAGATTAGAGAAGCTTTATTTTCAATGCATCCGGACAAAAGCCCGGGTCCGGACGGCTTCAATCCAGGCTTCTATCAAAAACATTGGGCAAAAATTGGCACTCAGGTCTCGGTTGAATGTCTTTCATGGCTTAATTCAGGGGTTCTTCCGGAAAGCATTCATGATACAACTATTGTTCTTATTCCAAAGATCTCGAAGCCGGAAAGGGTGTCTGATTTCAGACCAATAGCTCTCTGTAATGTCTTATACAAAGTCTGTTCCAAGGTACTTGCTAACCGCCTAAAACAAGTGCTGCATCTCATTATTTCACCGTTCCAAAGTGCCTTTATCCTGGGGCGCCTAATTACTGACAATGTTATGTTAGCCTTTGAGGTAAATCACTATCTTAACCGTAAAACTCAAGGGAAATCTGGTCTGGTCTCTCTTAAGCTTGATATGGCTAAAGCCTATAACAGAGTAGAGTGGAATTTTCTGCGCCAGATGTTATCTAAGTTGGGTCAGTCTAATGATGTAGTGTGTCAGTAAAGATTCTTATCACATTATCAATGGGGATCATGTCATTGGTCCAATTCTCCCTCAAAGAGGGCTCAGGCATGGTGACCCAATTTCTTTGTACCTTTTCTTGATTTGTGCTGAGGCTCTCTCAACTAATCTGCTTAAATTGGAGGACTCTAGTCGTATATATGGGTGTAAAATTGCAAGATCTGCTCCATCTATTTCGCATCTTTTTTTTTTACCGATGACAACTACCTTTTCTTTCGGGCTTCAGCTCTTGAGTGTGCTGAAATAAAGTCATGTCTGATGTCATATGAACGAGCCTCTGGGCAAAAAGTTAATTTTGCCAAATCATCAGTGTTTTTCAGCCACAATTGCTCCATGTCCAACCGCTCCTACCTAAGTTCCATGATAGGTGTTTCTATATCTTCCTCTCTAGGGAATTGCCTCGGGTTATCGGCACTGATTGGGCACAATAAGGTGCATATATTCAGTTATATTGAGGAGCGGGTTTGTGCACATCTCAATAGTTGGAAGTCGAAGTATCTGTCTTGTGCGGGGAAAGAAATTCTTTTGAAATCGGTTGTTCAAGCCTTGCCTGCGTATACGATGGGGTTATTTCTACTGCCTTTATCGACTTGTTCGGATATTGAGAAAAGGATGAATGCGTTCTGGTGGGGTTCGGTGGAATGCATGGTAGGGGGCTCCGGTGGCAGTCCTAGGATAAGTTATGTGTTCCTAAGAAGTTGGGCAGAATGGGGTTCCGTAAGTTACATCAAGTTGACTTAGCCTTGTTAGGCAAACAGGCTTGGCATCTCATGTCAAACCCGTCTTCTCTGGATGCTCCTGTCCACAAGGCTATGTATTACCCTTCTTCATCCTTTTCCTCTGCACAGCTTCATCACAATCCAAGTTTCGTATGGCGCAGCATCCTAGCTGCCCAAAACTTGGTTACTGATGCGACTAGACAGGTGGTGGGTAATGGGGAGTCAATCAACATTTGGTCAGACCCTTGGTTACCCGACTCTGTAAATCCTCAGGTTGTTAGTCCGATCTCGCTTGATTTGGGAAGTAATTTGGTGAAATGTCTGCTGAAGAATGATGGTTTGAGTTGGGACTCAAGTGTGGTGGCTGCTGTGTTCAACAAACGTGATAAGAATCTTATAGAGAGCATCCCCATTAGTAGAAGAGAGGTGGAAGATGGATGGACTTGGGATGGTGATCCATCGGGCTGTTATTCAGTAAAGAATGGTTACAGACATTTACTGGGGACGACTCCTAATACAGCTCCGTTGGTGGCCTCGTTTCCCTGGTCATCTCTGTGGCTTTTGCGTGCCCCTCCGAAGGCTAAAAATCTCTTATGGCGTGCGATTGTTGGCTGTCTTCCCATCATGGTGTCTCTTCAGGTGCGTTTTGTCCCCGTTTCAAACATTTTCCCTTTATGTTCTCAAGCACCAGAATCGGTTTTCCACGCCTTGGTTAGCTGTGTTCATGCCCATCGTTTTTGGCATTTTTCTTCATTAGAGGATTGCAACTCTTTATACAATTATTTCACTGAGTTCTAGAGGCATATTTTTTGTCTTGGTAATTGTCGTATTGCAGAACAGCCTGCGGTTCTTTGCTTGGAAACCTGGCTCTCGAGAAATGATTGGGTTTGGAACCATTACTCTCCACCGGCTGCTGTTAGATTCAATAAGGTGACAACCTTCCTATCAAGCTGGCAGCAGGCCCAAGGCTCGTTATCTTCTTTTCATTCCTCGCATGCGGCCTCCGCTACTAAATGGCTTGCCCCTCCCTCGGGTAAGCTGAAGTTAAACTTTGACGCCTCTATCTTTCCGGTTACAAACTCCGCAGGTTATGGTATGGTTCTCAGAGATTTGTTGGGTAATTTTGTGGCAGCCCGGAATGGTCGGCTGAATGGTCCGATTGAGCCTCTTCTGGCTGAGGCGCTGGCCTGTAGAGAGGCGTTATTATAGTTAAAAAAACTGGACTGGTCGTGGTGTACTGCTGGAATCTGATGCTCTGCTGTTGGTTCATGCTATTATGGCCGATAAGGTCTACGATTCGATATTTGGCTTGATTATAGGCGATTGTAAGTCGTTAATGTCTGAGTTAGGGCTTAAAGTTTTAAGTCATGTAAGAAGGTCAGCGAACCACATTGCTCATGTTTTTGCAAGAGCGGTCGGTTCTGCGGCTGATTTCGGGGTTTCGATGTCATTCCCACCTTTGTTTGCAGTTTCTGCTTTGTCTGCTGATATGAAATAAATTTCTGGTTTTCCTTAAAAAAAATAAAAAATAAAAAATAATAGTCAAACTATGATGTTCAAATTTTCACCAATGTAAGAGTAAAATTGATATTGCTTAGAATCGTTAGAGATAAATATGTATTATTTCGTATATTAGAATCGAATCTACACTTTTCTGTAAACGTTGGGGTCAAATTTAATCTTTATCCCTATATTTTATTTTTTTTATTATTTGAGATTTGTGGTTCGATAAAAGTAAAAAAGAACAAAAATATATTTTAAAACCACATAATATCAATTTAATTTTTTTAGTATTTAACCTACACAATTTGAAATAAATAAAAATAGAAGAAAAATAGTAAAGAAAACAAAATAAGTTTTAACCCACTATAACTCATTCAACCCATATAACCCAACCCCCAATCCATCTAAAAAAATTAGGAAAATTTAAATATAAATTCACTTTTAAAAAACTATCTACAATTATACCAAGTAATGATTTTGAATTATATCAAACTAGTAAAACTAATACTTTTAATATGTTTTAAGGATTAAATAAATTAGAAGTCTAGAATATATTTTCTAGGATTTATGATTTATGAATTGAAGTCTAGAATATTTAAATTATAGTGTAAAATTATAATATATAGAAAATAATAACATATTAAAAATTAAGTTTAGTAATATGATTTAGTTGTAGTTTTGTACTTAATTATGATATTCATGTATTGACCCTTGATAAAAATCTAACTATAACTCATCCAACCCTAATTTGAATGAACACCCCCTAAAATCAAGTACCCATGAGGCTTTTTGCCATTGTAGCTTACAATGATAAACTTATTAATAAAAAAGAATACAATAAACTCAGTTGACTCTTAATAATGTTACAGGAAAAACTAATGAAATGTTATTGGATCAATCCATCTCATCTATGTGTAAAAAAGGGCGGCCCGGTCGCATTACGCGTCCCCGCTGAGCGAGGGTCCGGGGAGGGGTCCCACCACAAGGGTGTATTGGGGGCAAGCCTTCCCTTGCCAATTTAATTGGCAAGAGGCCGCTCCTAAGACTCGAACCCGTGACCTCAGGTCACACGGCAACAACGTTTTACCGTTGCGCCAAGGCTCGCCCTCCCATCTCATCTATGTGTAATCTTATTAAATTCAATCGGTGTTTGTTTTAATGGATAAAATCATAAATTTATCATATTAATTATTTGTAATGTGATAGGGGCGTTTCGTCCCTATCTTTTAGCGTGGTTTACGGTTTAATTTAGGACTAAATAAATAAGTTTAATTACAAAAATAAGGAGTTTTTAATAAAATAACGAAATAAAAATAAAATACGTACTTTCGATTAATTGTCTTTATTTTTTATTAAATTTAGAAACTAAAACGTCAAGCTAACTCGGCTCTCGAGAATTGTATTTCAGGTACGAGTAAGGAGCAAAATCTCACCGACATACGCGGGGCGTGTGATATCTAGTCAGAACTGATTGCTCAGTCCACAGGCACCATGTGGGACTTACCCACTGACACGCGAGGCGTATGAACCACCACGTGGGGCGTATAAGCAATAATAATCTCAATCATGAATGTCAGACTGCATGGTCTTCCAAGTCAACAGGTTCTACGCGGGGCGTCCCGCCTTACACGCGGGGCGTATATGGAAATTCTTCAATCTAAAGATCCAGGGACTTACATACGTGGGGCGTTCTCCAGGCTACGCGTGGCGTAAAAGGCATGATTCAAGCTATTAAAACTCAGGAGCTCAATCACGCGGGGCGTATCCCAATCTACGCGGGGTGTGGTTGAGACAACAAAATCTGAATTTGGTCCACATGCAAGAGATTATTAACGGAATGGGTCAATACGCGGGGCGTTCTCAACCCTACGCGTGGCGTATCATGGTGCAACTGCAGAAATAATGTATCTCCATGCTTGTATCTTGTAAATTCATAATTTTACCCCTAGCTTGATGTGTATAAATAAGAGTGATTACCACTCATTTAGACATTCAGATTTTACATAGCATAACTCTATCACCTTGAGAGCTTGTTCGTGTGTTCCGTTACTCCGTAAAAGTTCCGTTCCGTCCTCGTTCACCAAGCTCGAGAGTTCCACCTCCAAGACCTAAGAGACGACCTTGAGTCCGGTTAGCTAGTTCTGAGGGCTGATTCTTCCCTTTTCACTTGCTAATTAGCTTGTACTCTTCCTATGTACTAGGCTTGGTTGTATTCCGTATTTACGCTTTCCATATTTATAATATATGATTTACAATTTCTGTTTCTCTATACGTGTTGATGTTTGCTACTTGTTTTGATATTTGTAATTGATTATTATGTAGGGGAACGCGATTTCCGACGCCATTCGGGCTACCATTAGGGATTCACATAAGTGTTGCCTTACCGGAAGTGACGCACCAGAAACCGTAGGAATTGACAAGCCACGGAACTTACGGGCCCTAGTTTTAATCCTCAGCATTAGACACACCTTGACTAGGAACCACGTAGTCTAAGTACTTCACGGGTCAGTCGAACTACACGTAGTCGTTATTGCAAGAGTAAATCATCAATCATATATATATTCAGAGTCATTGTTTATCATACTTATACCTCATCGCCATCCATATCACTTCGTAGAGTTTTCGTTATATAAATCTGTCTCACCCGTAGTTAGGAGTAGCTTGTAGTTGTTTCCCAAATCAACCCAAAGTATTCACCGCTTAGATAACGTATAAAACCGAGTCGTTTAATACTTGTGATTATAAATCCCGTGGATTCGATACCCGGTCTTAACCGGATTATTACTTGATACGACGGGGTATACTTGCCCCTAAGTAGTAGCGTCTAGTAGAGATAGAGCATTTAGGAAGATCACATCCATAGTCGTAACATCCTTATCATACTATATATTTAGAGCTCTACCGGACACTCATCATAATGCCAAAAAACACAAATTTATTTTATTTTTTAGTTATCCCTTATAATAGATCATTGTCTCCGACTCATATATACCTACAAGTTAGACTTAGGATCATTGAACTATTAGCAATGTTTTGTTATGATTACAAAAATTCCAATTTATGTTAATTAATAAACTATTTTTTTTTTTGTTCAATAAAGTAATTTAATTAAATTTTTATTATTTTCAATATCAAAATACTAACTATGATAACTATAACAACTAAATTAACGACATGTTAAGATTTTTTATTTATTGTTAATATGAGCTCGTTTTTGTTTATCTGTTGTTTTTGCTGTTGGAAAAGCAGAGATTTCATACTTTAGTAAAAAACTGCTTTTAATATATCAAAAGACAAACAGTAGCTTCTAACCAAACACTCAAAACTTTCATTTTCTAGCTTCTCTCTAACTCCTCATTCACTTATACCTTTTTTCTCTTGTAAATCTCTCATTCTTGCAACTTTCCACCGCGGGTTGGTCAGAAGTCAGTCTTGTTTGGTAAGATGGAATTGGACAAAGAAAAGAGAGAGAGTGCTCGACCGGAACAACGGGCAACAAAGACCATAATTACATAGAAAACAGCTCCTCCCCTTATTCGTCTTTAAGGCTTTAAGGCTACTGCTGGGAACTATCTGGCTCCGTCTTTATTCTTGCGTCTGAACCTGCTCTCATATTATGTGCTATGATCCTTGCCTGTGCACGTGTCTGGTATGAATTGAGAGGACGGACGGGGAATGAACGAACTTGTCTCGTCTCAATTCATATAAAGTATAAAGGCAAATATAAAGAAAGAGGATTTAAGGCAGGGTCAAATACCACGCCAAACATTGAAAGTTGAGTTCTCGTGATGCCTGTTGCTTCAAGCTCGGAAAGCCCTCTTGAAGAGCTAACAGTTGAACGAAAAGCTCCGGATTGTAGGCCATTGTTATGGACATCAAATAGGTATGTTACGCCCACCCCAACATACATTATAAAGTAGCCATTTGAAGCATAAAAGTTTCGATTTGAAGCTGGAAATGAAAGATTGCATTTCATTTGACTGAGTAGAGCTAATGACGTAACTAGAGCATAACACGAAAAGAGGGATACGTATAGAGACCGAATCAGATGGATAGGAGCTTGATTGTAGGGGATGCTGTGTAAGAGAAATGGCCAGGATGCCAGTGCATTTCATATTCCCTAGTACTCCTTCCTGCTCGGGATCTAATACCTATCTTCGACTTAGAATCCAGAAATTCTAATTTTATGCCTTAATGCTCTTTTATTTTTGATTTTCGGACTCTCATTCTCATCACGGCAAGAATGACTAAGAGTGAGATCGACCTATGTATTCTATTTCTTTCTCTTCAATCCCGTAGGGGAACTTGGAGTGATCACTATCACTCTAAGTTTACCTATGGTAATAAGAGAGAAAGAAAGAGGTTCGTAGACCAGATTGGAGGCATCCTCACCCTCACCATCCTAGGGGTCGGATCCGTACTCTTTTTCTTCCTACACATTGTGGGTAGGAGTAGGATAGGCAGCGGGGAGGGTATACTGAGTAGTGGTTTGAGGATAAACTTGTGGAGCGGGAAGTGTCTGGAAAGAAAGGGCAGCAGAAAAAATGGTAATGGTTGGTTGTACTGGTGCAGGTGGTGGTGGAAGGGTTTGTTGGGTAGAAGTGTAGGGATGTGACTCAAATGGCAGCTCTCTCTATTTTGATTGATCGGTGCATCGGGATGCACGGGTTGACGCGGAAGGCCAGCGTTTAACCATAAACGATATATACCCTCGGTGACCCAAATTCCTCTTCACCAAGGTTTGTGGGAGCAGCACCGTAAGGCCGAGAGAGAGATGGAGGAAAGAGAAAAGAAATAGATGGGTAGCTTGATTCTTGACTCATTCCATACTGGGAAGAATTGCAGGAAATCGTTCGATAACACTTTTTCCTATTTATCA
This sequence comes from Euphorbia lathyris, assembly GCF_963576675.1. Classification (NCBI taxonomy): domain Eukaryota; kingdom Viridiplantae; phylum Streptophyta; class Magnoliopsida; order Malpighiales; family Euphorbiaceae; genus Euphorbia; species Euphorbia lathyris. The sequence goes on from NC_088910.1 coordinate 99,328,920, forward strand.
ATGATATCCGACGATCAAGAGAATTCCCGTGAAACTCTTTCATTTCATAGAAGTTCATTCTTATTCTTACAAAGAAAATAGCATTTCCTATTGCAATTTCTGGATTATTATATGATGATTTTTAAACTTTCCATATATATATAGAAATAGAATATAGAAATAGAAAGAGATAGACTAGAAACGACATCTCTTATCTTATGTCAATGACACCAAAAGGGATATTAAATGAATGGAATTGGGATATCGATGGAATATAATAAAATAGAGCCACTTTGAGGGCAGCAGCTTGGGAAGCTTCTGTCGTGCGTCTTCCTACTGAGTTCGAGTCCAGCACTCACCTCCTTTCTAAACCCTTTCTTTTCGCTTTCACCCTTTACTGTAACATCCCTCTTCTTTGCTTTTCTAGAGATGCTACTCATTAACTGGACTATTAGCCTAGACTGTAACCTCTTTCCCTACCTTTGAGCTCCCTTTTCTGTCTCTTTCCCTCTTTCCCGCGTAACCTCCTTGGAAATAAACTATTTCCCTCTTGCCCAGCCTTTCCTTTGGCGCCTTTCCTATTCAAAGATCAACCCTTTGTCTCTGTGTTTTCACATCGAGAATTCTTTGCAGATGAAGAGATGTCAAAGGGGCTTCTTACTTCCCAAACAGATCCTCCGACATCTATATATAAACGTTGGTTTATCAAGAATACGCAAGAAAAGCACTTCGAATTGTTGATTCATCGCCAGAGATGGCTTAGAACCAACAGTTCATTATCTAATGGATTTTTTTGCTCTAATACTCTATCCGAGAGTTATCAGTATTTATCAAATCTGTTCCTATCTAATGGAACGCTATTGGATCAAATGACAAAGGCATTGTTGAGAAAAAGATGGCTTTTCCCGGATGAAATGAAAATTGGATTCATGTAATAGCAGAACGGTTCTTCCTTTGATCTCCGCAGAAGTCCGGATTGATGCAACTTATCAATCCTTGTGGGAGCTCCCCTATGCGATGGCTTTAACACGCCCTCCCTCAACTAAGGAGAAATGCCCCCACTTTTAGTTGTTGTGTTTTTATCATTCATATAGGGGTAAGGAGTGGGGATGGGACATGCCTTACAGTGAGAAGGATATGAATGATAATTCCAAACAACTAACGAGGGAGTTGCTCTCCGCCCTAGCGTTTGCACAGGGGGAGGGTTCCGATCCCGCTTCTTTGATCTATAGGCTATGTGTCGAAAGGTTTTCTCACCTGGGGCAGTTCAGCCAATTTGATTATCATAGGGGATGGTCAAATACTTCAGCTGGCAGAAAAATGGCTTCAGACCCTGTGAATCTGCTCTCCACTCAGCATTAACAAGTGCTCTGTCTAGCTTATTGAGACTGAGAATCGAGCCTTCCTCCCTTCTGTTAGACCAAGAAAAGAATTGACCTCAAAATTGTAGGTGAGTTCGGGACCTAAAAGATTGAATAGAAAGAGACATAGACAAGTAAATCTCTTATGAATATCAATATCTACCAGAGGGGCAACAATGAAAGCGATAATAAATACAGAAGTTGCGGTCAATAAAGTAGGGATCATCAAAACACCAAACCATCCAATGTAAAGACTTAAGAGTCGTGCGAGATGAAAATCTCATGCACGGTTTTGATGAGATAAAGAAGTGAGGTCAATGATCAATATGTGTTCGTTTTCTCGCTCAGAGCGGGCGGATATGCACAAGTAGGAAGTTTCCTCAGCTTGAGAGTTGCACAGGCCCCAGTAGGAGCATATGCCTAAAAGTGCTCACTTAGATAGCGAGGCAAACAATGGAAGCAACTCGCTCTTAACGGAGCAGAATATGAAGCCTGCCTGTTTGGAATGGAATCTTTGCTCCACCTAGGGGCAAATGACATAGAAGTAGTGGGAGACTCCTTGTTAGTCATCCAGCAGTCAAAGGCGAAATGGGAAGTTCGAGAAGAAAGCCTGAAGCCGTATGCAGAATTGGTTGGACAAAACAGAGAAATGTTTGGGAGCTGTGCCTTCAGACATGTGGCCAGGCTGGTGTAGAGGTTACAGTTTAGGGGAACAAGGGAGGTACAAAGGTAAGGAAGGAAATGAAGAGCTGATGGTCTAAGAATAGAAGAAAAGGGGTTACGAAAGAAAGAAGAATAAGCAATTAATTGATTTAGCAAGAAGATGGGTGACTGTAAGAAGATGGGGTTACGGAAAGAAAAGAAGAATAAGAAATTCTGGTTTGACTGTAAGCAAAGAAGAATAAGAAATTCTTTAGCAAGAAGAGGGCAGAAAGAAGAATAAGCAAGAAGTAGCTGATAGAGGAGCATGCCTGCCTATGGAATCATATCAATTTCTAAAGATATTCTGGAAAGCCAAGACATGCACGCGGGTGGGAGGAACCAAACTGATTGATCTATTCTTTTTGATTCTAAACGTTGGAATCGTCCATTTTGATATTCGATATATAAATATATATAAATATAAATTTATATTTTATATATAAATTAAAAAAATTAAAAATTAATTCACATTAATTTCAATTTGAAAAGAAAAATAATAGGAAATTACTAAAAAAATTACTGCATAAAATACATACAATAAAAGATAAGAAGAAATGTGACCGCTTCCTGCATATTTTATGCTTTCTCCTACCAGCCTCATTCGACATCTAATTCCATAGGCTGGGTATACTAATTCTTTAGCTCCTACTCCTCCTTCTTTTACTTTGATTAGCCAATCGAGTACGGGCCTTCTAGCTGCTGTTGAACGAAGTAACTCGACGACTGGTAGAACCCATTCTTTAAGGCCTTTACCTAGCCCTTTTCGAAGAGCTAATAGCTCTTTCCGCAGCTAATCTTATTCTTGAAATTCAATCCCTAAGGATACGGACTCTATTGAGGAGGAAATCCCCTATATTAAAATGCATTTTCAGAGTATTATCACACGATACTGTCCATGGATTTTGAAATAGCCCCTCGCATATTGATGTAAAGTCAATAGCCAAACCCCTCGTCTTCGCATAGAATGGAATTGGGCCTGACACATAATTGACTCTTGAAGCAAGAACCTGTCAGCCATTCCTTCACTTTTGGTAATCAACCAAGAAACCTTGAAAGTAGGGATTCAAAGATCTGCCTCTACCTAGCCACCACTCAATTGAATGTGACTGGTAGCGCTCCCACATAACCTTATGTCGTTGCACTGTAGCCGACGTGGAATGTGAGAGACGAGAAAGAACCTTGTACTCTGAACCACCAATCCGATTGAAAACCTCACCATATTTCAGGTGAATGGCAAATAAGCCATTAGGGGATGATAGTAGTTCTAGAGACACCGCAATGAGAAAAATCCCTCTCACCACAGGATACAAGGAACTTCTTGGCAAACTCTATAGAACCATCATCAAATATAAGGGATTTAGACTCGCTGATAGTAAGCCCTAACTTCTCAAGAATGGATCTATAGACAGGTGCTACGTTAGGATCAGTGATGACAACATCATCACCAAGAATCCCATAGCTCTCAAACTTGACTCCTGGGTATACCTTATCGGCTGCTAACCAAACCGATAGCAAGAAGGAAAGCTACCATCACACCTAAACCAACGTCCTTAAGCATTGGGCCAGTAGCTGGAATTGCTATTTCAGCAAAGGGAACCTCATTCCCCATGTCCGACTCCACCGATGCGGAAACGGTGTGACTTTCAACAAAACTAACCCTACAACCCAGTCAATAGGCTAATACACTAGGAAGATCGAGCAGGCAAACTTCCCCTTCATCCCATGTGGAATGCCCCACTCAGATCGACCAGAGCCCAAACGACTCACTACACACCAACTTCGCATATTCCTGCTACTATTAAATCCCTTACTCGTACAAAAACTATGGCAGTTCTTTTAGCAGCTGGTGACAAGGCTAATAGAATAGTTGGACAAAGAGCCTATTCTTCTTCCTTACTTTCTTCTATCTACTCGAATCGACGAGGAAGAGAAAGTTATGACTTTGCTGTAGATTCAGTTTCAACCGATTCTGCCCCTATCACACTGGCTATATTCTATAGTGAATCTGGTACTCTACTGTAAGTAGGAGATTCTGTAACCATAAGCTTAGAAAGAAGAAGGAAGCTTGTCTTCATTCTTCCTCCTCCCATTTAGGTTTAGATCTACTTTTTCTTGTTAGCTTGAAATCCATATTCCTTATTGAACTTCTTTTTCCATCGGATCTGCACTTGTTAGCTATATTTCTTTGATTTATACTTTTTTTGGTCTTAGTAAGAGCGAAAAAGGTTCATCTTGTCTGTAGATCTATAGATCTACGTGGTTGCAAAAAAAAGAAATGACTCAGATCCGAACATTCGGAAGAGCCTAAATGATGAAGTATGGGTTACAATGTTTTCTCAACGGGAATCGACTTACGAGAATGATATGATTTCTACTTTTATTGTATTTTTACTTTTTGTTGTATTGCTCTTTGTAGTCTCTTTTCTTCCATTTATGGATCTTGTACTGGCTCTAGCCTGTATGGGTAGAAAATCTTATTTGTTGTATCTGTACGTTTTAATCTAATGGAATGAAATATGTCATTTTTATAAAAAAAAACTTTCATTTTCTATTTAAAAAGGAAACATGAGGTAAAAAAATGAGTAAACAAACACTCTCATAGTCTATTTAGACGCGAAATCAAAGGATCACTTCAAATTTTGACACTTTGTACTAACACATTGTTAATTTTGTTACTTGAACTATCTTAGTCAACATTTTAGTATTGAAATTACAGAAAATTTATCAAAATTTGAAATTATTACAATAAAATAAAAATGTAATGAGGGAGTATATGTGTATTTAGCCCTTACAATTCATGTGCCTCTTACCCTTTCCACATGACATTTTACAATACTTTTGTACAAATTCACTTTTTTTTTTGTTCCCCCTTGATTTAGTATAAAAAGTATATTTTGTCTCCAAATTTATTTATTTATTTTTGGTTTTATAAATTGTCAAATATGCATTTGATATAAATTAATCTAACTAATTTAAAAGTTTGAGTTGTGGTTTCAATTGGCCTATAATCCATCATCAAACTATGTTCAAGTTGCATAAAAGCGACTAAATTAATGAGGAATTACTAAAATTGTAATAATAATAATTGACCTTTTTATTTAAATTTGATGATGATATGATAATGATAGAAGAAATATTAAAATTGAAAGTGATAGACTAATTGTTTTGAGATAGTTTCATTTTTTTTGAAAATAATAGAAATGTGAAACTTGATTATAACATTTCACCAAGCAAATTGACTTCTTTTAATAATTGGAATTCCCAAACTTCTCAAATTCAACTTCAAATCTTTTTTTTTTTTTTTTTTACAAAATTGAACTTCAAAAGTACAATTTCAGAACTTTATAGATAATAACTATATCATCCAAAAAAAACTAAAATAAGAATTTCGCATTTTATATGAAAAACATAAGTAAAATTCACACAACATGCTCAGCTAGTTTATGTGTTTGTAGAGTGGCTTCTATTTTCAATAAAATGGTATTTCAAAAGATTAGGTGATTAGAAAAAAAAAATGTAATTGTATAGTAAAAGGAGTTGAATATTCAAGTCAATGAATAAAAAATTAGTAAGAAACCCAATTTTGTTTTTTAATTAAGAATTAGACAGAACCGTGCATCAATTGTCCGTAATTTGAGAAATTATTGACAAATTTTTTACGTTTAGCGACTTAATTTGTACATAAATATAACTTTCGATATTTTTTTTTCGGAATTAATTTTTTATAATTAATTATATATATATTAAATATAAAATATATAAAAAAAAATTGCTAAATCACAAATAAGTAGATGAAATTGGAAACAAAAGAAGTAAGAGAGAATCACAACCTATTTTTCTACCTTTCTAGGATTAAAAAAAGTACTGGTCTGGGCTAGGGCCAATAGGTTCAACAAGCCCTATCCCAGAGATTCAAGAATTCAATTAGTTTGCGAACGTCCCCAACGCCTCCCTCTTATTTAGGTAAGCTTGTCCCCCAATGAGTTATCAGCTTTGAACTCTTCCATCTACTCTTTTCGCTTCCGGTAGGTAGCAGCTTTGTAAGGTAGTTTTCTATACCCTGCAGTAGCCGATTTATATTACTTTGCTTCAACCGGGCTAGGAATGACTTACTTGTTCGATCTCCAGCCAGATTCCTCTATCAATCTCCTTGCCTGCAAAGTATCACAGAAGAATCGCGATTCCTAAATCGCAGAAGAAGATGGAATTTGAAAACAGAGAATCGCAGAAGAAGATGGAATTGGAAAACAGATAATAACGATTCCTAAATCGCAGAAGAAGAGATGGAATTGGGAAAAAACCCCTAAACTTTTACATATTGTCGTGTCCCGCCGTGTCCGATCTGTGTCCCTATCGTGTCCGATCCGTGTCCCCGCCGTGTCCGATATCGCCACCGTGCCCCCGTCGTGTCACCGTCGAGTCCCCGTGTCCGGTGAGTCCGCCACGACGACCCCGGAAAAGAGTCCGTGCTTCATAGATTTTTACTGGTGTCACATGTTAATTTTGTTAAATATAACCTTTTTTTTATATTGAGTTTAGTAATATGTCACAGTGAATAAGGAGTAACTTTTATTGATTTGACGTCGTATTGAATTCTATGCATTTTTATTATAAAAAAAAATCTCTAAGCATTTTTTTTTTGTAACAATAAATATTTTTGTATCACTGTATTTTTAAATGCGTGAAACTATACTGTTACAGTATTTTTATTATTTATCTGAAAAAAGAAATTGAATAAAAAAAAGTACAAACAGTATTTATTGTTTGGGAAGCAACAATGGTATTAAAAATAAGAAAAAAGAGAGGTACAAGGAATTTCTAACCGACACAAAATTTGTCTTGTTCATAGTTGTCCAACTCCGATCCGTTGGGTCGGGTTTAATAAAAAAATTAGACTTCAATCCCATCTATTTAGGGGGCGTTTGGTTCACAAGGGTTAAGGGGAAAGGAATCAAGAAAGAGAAACTAAAGGAAAGGAAAAGAATGAGCATTCATACCCCTATGTGTTTGGATATGTTTAGGAAAGGGAATGCAATTCCACCCTATTCCCTTTGTGGATGTTGGTTCAAATAGGGAATCAAAACTATTTTTTTTAATTTCATATATAATAAAAAAAAAATTCAACTCTTTTACTATAGTTTCCATAAAACGTGAAATAACTTCATATATAATCCCAAACAATCCAAAACGTCACTCACTTGCTACCCTTATTGATAATAATATAAAGTTCATAAAAGTTAAAATTAATAAAAAAAATACATAAATATTATATTTAAAAAGAAAATAATTAAAAATAAATATTAAAACTGAATAACATGATAAAAGAAAAAAATTTGGTCAAAATTATTTTTCAGGGTAAAAAGGTAAAAACAAAATAATTATAAGGATCAAAAGTGAAATTAATCTAGTGATAAAAAAAATATAAGGATTAAACAAAAATAAAAAAAGTAAAATTTAGTCAAAAAATATTTTTTGAGTAAAAAAATTAAAAATATATAACAAAAATGAAATTAATCCAAAGACAAAGAAATGTAAAAATAAAAAAATATAGAGACCAAAATAAAAATACTAACAATTTTTTTTGAAGTAAAATAATACTAACAATTATTATTGTGGTTTGATTCATTTACAAATTAGTTTCATAGTTTAAAAATTTAAAATTTTATAGTTTTACATTAAAGAATAAATGAATCATCAAATAATACTTATAGTTTTGTGAATTTGCGGGGGTGTTGTTATATTCAGTCCCAAATTCCCACCTCTAGCCCCGTGAAAATACGAAAATGCCTTTTTATAGGTTTTAGGGATGAAAAGCTATTTTTTTTTGCCTTTCCGTCACACGGGCGTGTGGCTACACCTCACCGCGTGGTCGGGCGTGATAGCCACACGCCCTGCCGTGTGGTCGGGCGTGTGTCTATCACGTCCGACCACACGGCAGGGCGTGTGGCTATCACGCCTGACCACACGGTAGGGCGTGTGGCTATCACGCCCGACCGCACGGTGAGGCGTGATGGCCACACGCCCGCATGACGGAAAGGCAAAAAAAAAGTCCGTTAAACACGTAAATACCTGTTACCAGCTCAAACTACACAATTGTACTTAAAACCTATAAATACCATACAAGTTTAACTAAAATCAGTAACAATAATATAAGTTCATGAATAAATATTATTAATTACAACACATAAACTAATATAATCTAGTCCAAGCCGCTCTCATTTCAACGTATATATTGTCCAAGTGACGAACACTCGGTTCACGAAATGTATGCCATTGGGTGGCAATGGGAGGCAATGAAAATCCATGTCTTAAATAAAGACGTATGTAGTGATGATAACTTCCTAAATGACAAATCACAATCTCTCGCTCTAGTGGTCTTCCATCTTCCGAACGCATCGGCAGCATAGTGCAACATCCTAACTGTGATGTAGTAAAAAAGAATATTACTCCATTCAATACAGATGCAGCAGCATATAAGTCATCCGGACTCACCATCCAGTGGGATCACCACACCCCGCTCCTGCCCATCTAATACGCGTGAGGGCAGCATCGAATCCGTTCCAGAACACTAGCGCATACAGATCACGGTGTGCCCGCATCTCATTCTCTATAAGCACTCTAATCAGCTTCCACTCCTCCTGATTATTTGTGATGGCATCGGCTAAAACACGAAATCCACAGTTACCATCTAATACAACATCATGGTATCCAGTAATAAATGGTACGATGAGCCCTTGAACCCGATGTAAATGGTGGTAACCGGCAATATCCGCATCAAATCCGGCTGAAAATATTAATATATGAAATTCGTGAGCGATAATATATTTACTTTAACATCAACATATATATTACTAAAATAAAATATACCCGGCATCTCGTTGTTATGCACAGATGAGGATGAGGATCGGCCTCGACTACGACTACTCCTCGAAGGAGAGGACCGTGCACGACCTCGTGGTCCCTGACTGTACTCCCATGCACTCGGATTCCACTTCGTTGATGAATTCCCATTTGGTCTACCCCTAACAGTGTCTTTGACCTCAGGTTCTTTGTAGCTACTTTGATCCGGGTTTATCTGATCATGAATGTACATCGATATGCTACGCACCATTGAACGGTCTAATTTTTCAACCTTTTCCACAAGAGAGTGAAAAAACTGGTGATCCTCAGGCCCATCAGCATATACGGGAGTAGTAACTGGTATGTCACTCAAACCTTCAAACGCAAGAGATCTCAAAAAAGGATGGATGCGGTCCACACGGACCGATGTGTCCTTGTCAATATAATTTTTAAGCTCACATGCACAATGAATGCCATGAGTCATGGGCAACACGCATCCGCATTCACTTACCACATCCATACTCAATCCGCGCATACGCCCTAGCTCATCATTCAGTACATACAAATAGTAATGTGAAACGTGTCAGTCAAGGTACTTGAAAGGATCTTTATTGTGAGCCACCGCAGATCTTCTTCTCGAGTCCTCAAGTGAATATCTGGTTATATACATTAAAGGATTCTATAACTAATGTATTACAATTTAAAAGATTATATTAAATAACAAAATAATTGTCTTACTTGATCGCATCGATCTGAGCTTCAATGTCCTTGTGCACCTTCGCCCACACTGCATCGAGTGCACCAGTAGATGAATTCAACCACTGTTTCAATTGTGCATGTGAACTCTCCACTCGACTGGTTGTGGTGTTTCCTAAGTGCAACACCTTGTTTGTCCATGCTCGACAGAACTTCTCTTTATGCACTAGCCATGTGGTCTCCACGTAGTCTATCACACGAGGCCATTTGGCAGAAGTATTTTTCATGCTTATCACTGCCTCCTCATATTCGGCTACTGTCGGGGCTTCAATTATACTTTTCCATTTGGAATTCTTAAAAATTTCACCAAAAACCTTCAATCCACACAACTTGCCTACTCTATCCTCCACATCTTGTGCACAACAAATGATGACTATGAGAAAATACCTCACGAACCGGTCTCATCAGTCCTAACTCCCGGTCCGTAGCAATGACTGTCGGATGCACATCAGGTTGGAGCAAAAGCTTCAATTTTTGTAACACCCACATATAACTTCCCTCAGTTTCATCCTTCATGATTGCATAGGCAATCAAGAAGTTTTTGTTTGAAGGCATCATTCCAATGATCTCAAAGAATGACATTTTATACTTGTTTGTTTTATATATTGAATCCATACCAACAAACAAGTAATAAGATCGGAACAGTGTGATCGATGTAGGATGTGCCAAAAATAGGTGAGTCACAACATTGCTACCCAGCGCCGCTTGCGTCCAATGTATGTATTCCTTATCTATAGCAAGCTGACAAAACTGACTGATTACATCTCGACCCTCAAAGCTCTCAGTCCTAATTTTTTCCCTATAGTTATAAACATGTCTTTGTGTCGGGCAATCCTCCAGATGTTTTTCTTTAATTGCAGCAAAAATAGCATAAGGCTTAGCTTGAGCTGCACTCATTTGATGAACAATTTTTTTGGAACCGGGGCTTCGTACGCTCATCTGTCTGTAGCCCTGATGATATACAGCCAACTGATGACTGTGCTGTCCTCTATCTCCAGCAATCCCATTCACCACCCAACCGCCTAATTCAGTGATTTCCAGAACCTTTATCTGGAATTTGCAACCACAATACTTTGTTTTTGTATTCCTCCATACTACTTCCTCCATATCCATATCCTTTTTCCTTCGAGTATTCTTAATACCATGGGCACATTCAACCAATATCCATCTTGACTTGCCCCTTGTCTTATGCGACGTTGTGGTTAACTCGAAGCCGATCTCAATTGCCGTCTATTTTGCCCAGTTAACAGCTTCATGATATGTTTGAAATATTTGTTTGGGAAAAAACTACGCACTGTAATCAATGTCGTTCCCGTCAAAATCTTCTAATGGAACCTCCTGCAAATGATAAATAACGAACATTAGATTCCAATACGCGACATTTCTATAATGTTTCAGTATCTAAACCCGAAAATTCGCCAAAAATAAGCTCGGGCGTGTGAAAATCACGCCCCACCATTTGGTGGAGCGTATGAACATCACGCCCCACCATGTGGTGGGGCGTATGGCTATTACGCCTCACCACATGGTGGGCCCCACCATGTGGTGAGGCATAATAGCCATACGCCCCACCACATGGTGAGGCGTGATGTTCACACGCCCGCGGTCTGAATTTGCAATTTTTTTGAAAAAAAATTAGAGAAATCATTGGAAGTTCAATCGGAAAAATACCTCGACTTCAGGGACAACGTCATTCTCATCTCTTGCCGGTGATAACAGATTGCTCGCCATAAAACGTGTTGTCTTTGATTTCAGAACTAAATGTGTGAAGGGAGAGTTTGAGAGAGTTTGAGAGGGTTGTGAATTTTCAATTTTTAGCTAAAGGGATGAAACGTCTTTTTTCAAGGCTGGAAGTGTGAAATTGGGGCTGGGTATAGTAATTCACATTTGCAAAGTCACTTTAAATAGAGTGATTTTCAAAATCAACTTTTTTAATTACTTTAAATTATTCAAATAAGTAATATATTTTTTTTAACAAAGTATCAAATTTATAAACTTTATAAAAATCTCTATTTACAAGTTTTTAATACACAACTCTATCTCAATGCTGTTTTCTCTTCCGATTCTAATAATTAAAAAATGATTTATTTAATAAATAAATAAATTTTTAATTTACACTTTAAAATTGTTTCTATATATAAATTCATTACAAACTAATAATCCAACGTACTCTCATTTCATTTTTCATTTTTCATTTTTCTCTCTTTCTTATTTTCTTTATGTTTACATCACAAATCCATAAATATCTAACCTTCATTTCCCTTCAGAACCTAAGGTTTGTGATTGCAAATTGGAGCACCTCTATAGTTTTGGTTGGAGAAATTCTAAGGGGATGACACCAGTCGAGAGTTCGCCTCTTAGACCCCCTTAGATCTGTCTTTGAGGTTGATTGACTGCGTAGTGTTGTAAGAGAGTTTGGTAATTAATTCTAGTGGCAATAAGTAAATGTCTAATCGAGTTAGTGTCATTTTTGTGTCCTACCAATTGTAGGGCTAGTGTTAAATACATCAATACTAATCCAGTCCAAAAACATTCATATCATAATCGTATCAACCTAATCATATTAATGTCAATTTTGTGTCGTGTTTTTGGATCATATAATCTTATTATATACATGATGTCATTGAATCTTGTAAGTCCACTTGTAAACCTGCAATAGGACAGAAACAAAGTCAAGAGGGAGGGGTGGAGTGCGACTAACCTGCTCCAATGCCTAAATCAGTTTTTAGGGAAGACTTAAGGACGAACACAATAATAAAAGCTATCATGTAAGCTTAATGAATGAAATGAAGTAGTACTTTGAGTTGTCTCTCACTCTATTTAAATTATGATCGAGCTGAAGAAGACAATTATAAGCTTAGAACGGGATATACTACGTCTCACATATTGATAGGTGAATGTGTGCTTGCATGTCGGGGCTCAATATCCCTCAAGCCCACTAGGTCCGTGATTTATGGGATCGAGCATGATTGTTGTAATAGGTAGATCCTTGACGGGGTATTTGGAGACTTCTCGAGCCAAAACCTTAGGGATCGTATTGAGCAGCTTCGATGTGATAACTCCACGTGTTCTCTTTCCCAAGCGATTGTCCGAATTTTATAAGTGCCACATGGATGAGTTCATATTTGCTTGATATTAGATGTCCCATCAGTCTAAATTATCGTTCTTTAGGATGAGAAAACATTGGTTTCGGAAAGCGTTGTACTTGTTGATTCCTGATAAGTTGAAAGAGGGGAATTGATCTTGATAATAAATTATCATTCTTTAGGATGAGAAAACATCGGTTTCGGAAAGCGTTGTACTTGTTGATTTTTGATAAGTTGAAAGAGGGGAATTGATCTTGATAATTTGGGGTGTTTTGGAGAAATGAGGGACTAATAAGGAGGTTATATGGACTCCTAGTAATTGATTTGTCAATCGTATGGTCTACTCTTAAACGCAGCTGTCTTAGAGCATTTTCTGTGTTTTGGGCGTCTTTTGAGTTGACAGCGGTTCCTCTCTACTCGCCATACGTGTGTAGTTCACGTTCTTTAAAGGGCTTTCTAGGAGAAGTTAATGCTTTTATGGTTGTTACTTGTTAGTAATAATGATGCTCGCGATTTCGCTTGCTTATTCAACATGATAAAATGAAGAAAGTATTTGGTGAGTTTCTTTCACCCTTTGGTGTCTGCTTTCTTGTTGCTTCTTGCTCTTCTTCTTCTTTATGGCAATTTTGATTTAAGCGCAAGTACTCTTGATATTTCCTTTCTTTTCTAGCTTTCCTTTTTCTGATTATGGCTCTTAAAAAACAAAATCCTAAGAAGCCTTAAGTCGCTACGAAGAAGATGGTGCACAAAGCGTATGGGAAGAAAGTTTATCTGCTGGATGAGGAGCATCCTTATTTGCTGATGATAGAGAAGTTGCAGTCTTTTCTTTCTGATTATCCTTATTTATGGAGGATGGATGTGTGTCTTCCTTCTTATTCTTTCCAGGTGAACACTGACCACCGTTGTATTTTAGGTAATATACCCAACACGTTGAGTTTGGGCTAGATTTCCTCTTATAAGCACAATTGTGGAGATTCTGAGGGAATTTTCAAAATTTCCTTATGAGAATTTCCCCTAATTCTTAGGTGTAACTTATGGCATTTGCGAAGATTGCCCAATATATGTGCATTGAGTTGAACGTGGCTATATTTTACCACCTCTAGAGGCCTAATCTGAAAGTATATGACTTTATCATCTAGAAGATGCATGAAGAGCGGACCGCTTTCTTGGCCAAGAAAAAATCAGCTTTAAACAAAAACACTTCTTAGATTGAACTCATTTACATCATTTTTCCATATGGTCTTAAATAGAAATACTTTCACACAAGCGGTAAATTTAAAAAGTAAAAAAATAAAATAAAATCAAAACGACAAATCTCATCTACAATTGAAAGAAGAAAGGAAATAGAAATGAATTGAAAAAAGGATAAAAGTGAGATTAACATTTTAAAAAAATCACAAGAATAAAAGAAAGAGAAGCAATAAATACATTGAGTAAAGCAACAAAGGGAATAAATAATCAATTAAAATTAATTAATAAAAAAACCTACAAAAGCTACCACTCCCCGATTGTGCGCGACGTGACGCTGCTTCACATTCGCTTTTGTCTCCTCTTCTTATTCTCGTGTTGCTGTAAAAGAAATGTGAAACAGCCGATTAGTAGATATAAGAGAGTAGTTTTGAATTTAAAAAGAATATTATTTATTGAATAACTATTCTTACGGTAAAGTTTTGAATTCTTATTCCATCTATCGTGGAATACGAATTCTATGAAATAGCTATTCCATGAAAAGTAAGGAACTAAATGGTGGAATGTGGGTTCTCGAGGATTAGTTATTCGTTACGATTCTATTCCATAACTAAACAACAAGCAGATATTATTTTATAATTTTTATGCCACAATATTAGGAAAAAGACATAATAATATATTTAAAAGAAAAAAAAATGAAGACATTATTATTTTCTAGTGTTTTTTTTTTCAAAAAGGTTTAGAAAATCTTTTTATTGCTGGATGTATTAGAGTATCTTTAATGAATGGAGGGTTTTTAACCCCCAACCATGTTACCTCACCAGAAAAAAAAAAAAACACTTTCAAATTATAAAACATTTTAACAAAAATTTATCTGTAGTGGTTAGACAATATCACATTATTTTAATAAGTTCCGCATGTTATAATTATTTTATTTACTTCAATTTAATATTTTATGTATTAATAGTATTTATGTTTATTGTGTTATTGAATAATATTAATGTTATTTTTTAAGAATATTAATATTATTTAATGATAATTATTAATTAAATAAAAATATTTATTAATTGAGAAAGTATCAATGAATAAAAGTAATAATATTAATTTTATTTAATAATTTTTAATTAAAGATTTTTTCTTTTTATTCCAACAGATTTGTTACTGTTGCAAGATTGATAATTTTTTTTTTTTATTGATTCTGGTTTAATTTGTTTTAATTCATTGTATAATTTCATTTTGATGAAACACTCTTGGAAAATGAAGACTTTCAAATTTGGACAATATCAAAGCCAACCTCTCTTTTGGTTAGAGAGTGTTTTTTCAATGGAAAAAAAATGCAAAATGGTTTTCAGAACGGACTAATAGAGATACTTTTAGAGTATTACATTGTAAGTTTCAAATTAAAGTGTTACAATTTTTTTTTAAAAAAGGTGGTATACAGGTAATTTTAGCTAAGAAAATGCGAAAACGGCTAAAACTTAGTGGTGATAGTTACCGAGCTAGTATTTTGTTGGTACGGTGTCGTGTTAATTATTGAGATAATGTTAAATGAGTCCATTTTAACCAGCTCTAAAAAAATTTGTACTATAATCATGTTAAACTAATCATATTAGTAAGTTGTGTTGTGTTTTCGGATCACATACAATTTTATTATATACCTATGTTAATAATGATATTAAAAAATTAGGGGGGCGTTTGGTTCAAACTTCGGAATCGGAATTGGAATCGGAATCAGAATCGGAATGTTACGGAATCAGAATCGGAATGACTATTTATTTATTTTGTTTGGTTTAATCTGGAATTGGAATTCGATCACTTTTAAGAATGTTTGGTTCAAATTCCGGAATTGGAATCAAAATCAAAATTGGACAAAATTAAAATTTTAATAGATAAATAAAATACAAAAACCATTACCCACAAACTAACCTACAAAATTAATTATAAAAATACTCATAAATTAAATTAAAATATAAATAAATATACTATATATTATTATATAGAAATTATTTGAAACCAATGTGTTTATTTTTTTTAATGATATATCAGGTAGTTAATTAATAATATATTACTAATATTAACTTACATTAAAACATTTCTTAAAAAAAACTTACATTAAAACATAGGCATTCAAAAAATAAAAATAAAATTAACCTGGAAGAACCCTGTAATAAAATTGATTATACTATTTTCTTTATAAAAGCAAATTGTTTAAAAAGTATGAGAAAAAAACCATCAACAAAAAAGATGGATAGACGTGGTGCAGTGTAAAGAAAAGTATAAAAACCAATAAATGGAAAAATAACTGCGAAAAGTATAAAAACCAACAAATGGGAAATAACTGCCAGGAATCAATTTCATAACCATGAGTAAGAGGGGGAATGACTATTCATGATTTATTGGAATCACATTCTCATTCCATAATTAAAATTAGTAAATCAAACATTAAGAATGAGATTATCTCATTCCCATTCTCATTCCATGGTACCTTCTAACACAACCTGATAACTTGCCGGATCCGATTTGATATTCTCTGCCAGAGTTACCTGCAAAACAGAACCGGAGACAGGATCTCCGGGAAAACTCTCCGACGATCAAGTCAGTTTTTGTAAGAAGGTTGGTAATTTGACAATAGTATTGCGGGAAAAATTGTGAGCGTACATTTTTCCCTCGTTCTTAAGGCCTTTTATAGGTGTTTTTTAGGTAACCGCCGAGGGCGGTTACTCCTTAGTGGGCCACGTTCTGAGGGCGGTTCCTCCTTTTTAGGCCATGTCCCTTTCGTGGCTTTCATGGCAACGAACGTGGTTCTGAGTGGGAGTCTTGATGCTCCGTTTAGGAATTCGGGGCGGTTACTCGCTTCACCCGTTTCCGCTTATTCGGGTCCCATTCGGGGCGGTTACTCGCTGCGCCCGCTTCCTTTATTCGGGTCCCATCCGATCTTAGACCATAGGTCTAAGTATGGGCTGGGCCTGCGAAATGAATATGACCCGGTTTAGCCTCGCGGGTCATCACATGCCTCCCCTTTAGTTTGATACAACAGCCCTTTAGGGTCTGTTCATAGGGGATGCTTCGTTTTTGCTTGTCTATTCAAAATTCAAAAACTTGTGAATTTTTCCTCTTTCGTTATTTCTTTTCCGGCGTCATCTTTTCCGGCGTTGACCTCTTATTTCCGTCATTTCTCTGTGTTGTCTTTCCCATGTAAGTTTTCCTCTTCATAATTTGTACCTCGTTCGGCTTTTTACTTCTGTTTATTTCTTTTCCTCAACATGTCGAACCCCGACCTTGACTTCGCACCGTTCGATGAGAGCTACGTCCGCGAGGTTTCTCATGAAGTTGATGAGATGGTTGATGAAGTTTCAACCAGTTCTCATGGGTCTGATTCCCACCCCACTGACTTCCTCCACCTGGCGAATACAACCGACGAGGGTCTAGGTTTTGACCCTAAGAAGTTGATTCTGCCACCTGTCCCAACCCCCCGTTTGTTACCAAAGAGGGACAGGTCGGGAAGCCTAGTTTGTCGCGAGACCATTGAGGATTTGCGGGTGCAATATCCTTGGCTCCAAGGTCTCGAGACCATCATTCCCGGGGAGGATAGAGGACCGGGCGATTACCCAAAGGGGTATTTCACCATTTTCGTCGCCCAGATTATCTGCGGCTTCACTTATCCGCTGGCGGATGAGATTGCTTCCATCCTCGGCGGTTACGGAATCGCACCTGGGCAGTTACATCCAAATGGATGGGCCGACTTGACCTTGGATAAATTTCTGGCGGATTGTTTGGAGGTTCCTTTCTCGCTTAAAATTTTCTCCAAGCTTCATCATTTCAAGAGTTCGGCGGGGTATTTCACTTTCATCCGCCAGAGCGGATACTATGGTTTTGATGAGAAACTGAACAAGATCCGCGAGTGGGATCGCTCTTACTTTTTTATCAAGTTTAATGAGGGAAATCCGAACTTCCTTCGCCATTGGGGCCGGCCCAATGTGAAGACTTTGAACTTCGGTTATCCCAGCGAGGAAGAATCCGCCGTCATCAAGTTCCTAAAGAGTACCCCTCTTTTTGTATAGACATATGATCAGGCCTTCCATATGCTAAGGAGCCGAGTAGCGATTGCCTACCGCGAGGGGGATCGCGTGGTCTATATCCCTTATCGCGTTTTTGTACAAGGTACTTTTTATTTCCAAGTTGATGATTTCTTTTAACCCTTTACAGGGGTGATCCTTTATCTCAAATCGCTGCAGATCGGGAGGCTAAAGCCCTAGCAAGAAGGAAGAAGCGGATGGCGGGAACCGCCTCCGTTGTAGGGGCGGATTCTTCTGGAGGAACGATTCCTTCCATTGAGGCGGCTTCTCCTGTAAGGGCCTCCATTTCACAAGGTCCCGCTTATGCCTCCGAGGATCTTCCTTTGACGAGGAAGCGGAAGATAAGTGCGGATACAGAGTCTTCTCGTCCTAAGAAGAAGAACACCTCCGTGTCCCTTACTGTTGGCGGTACACCCGTATCCGCCTCATCCAAAGGAAAGAGCAGTACCCCAATTCATGAGGTATCCTGATCTATTCCCTCTTTCTATATTGCTACTTTTTTCCTCATGAGCTATCTGCTGTTCTCTTGATATTTTTCTTTACGCCTTTGCAGCCAATTCCCGACATCAGCGGATGGTGGACTAGGACCTTTGGCATGGCCGTGAGTTTTTCTTGCAAGGACATTGTCTCTTCCATATGCAATGTCCTCGGGCGGCTTCCCTCTGCTTCCCGTGTGTGCGAACAAGTACCGCTCCCTACCGCTGTGGAGGGGATCGAGAAGCGTTCTGTAGAGGTATATTGTTGCTTGTCATTCTCTTTCAAGGATCTTGCGTCCATTGTAACCGCCTATTTCTATTCGCCCTTTTTTATTCGTGAGCCGTCTTATATGCAGATTATCAATTTCGCTGAGGGCATTCTTCGAAGGGATGCCGAGCGAGCCAAGGAGTTGGAAGGTCTTGGTACTGAATTGGCGACTCAGAAGTCGCTTTATGATGATGTCCAAGGGAAGGTGAAGGTCCTAGAAGGCGCCCTTCAGAAGGCTGTGAGCGAGAAGGAGGAGGCTCTTAAATCTCTTCAGGCTAAGTCCGATGAGCTGCGAAAGGCCCTCGATGATCTAGCTGATTCCAAGGAGACACAAAAGAAGAGGGCTGAGGAAATTCTGGCTGAAGACGGTGCCCGCATCTACTGGTATGGGGAGCGGATTCATGCCGCTTATGAGCATGGACATCAGGGTCTCGTACTTAACCGCCCCAAGGTTCCCATCCCTGAAAAGGATTTAACTGAGAAGTGGGACAAGCTGGAAGCCGAGGATGCTGATATGGATGAGGTACTCCTCTTAGATTGGAAGAGTTTTCAGGAATCTCCAATTATCGGCGAGATCCCTACCCAGAATGCGGAAGAAGGGGCACCGCAGGACATCTCTCAGCCTGAGCAAGAGGTACCGCCCTCTGAAGCAGTTATTGATTCGAGGGTTGAGGATTCGCTTGAAGTAGATCCGCCCACTGGAGGAGATGAGGGAGTCGCTGGAGGCGAGGAAAGCAATAGGGGTGAAGGAGAGGAAGCTGTAGCATAGTTTAATTTATATTTGGACTTTTTGTATGTAACAAACTGCCCGTATATATTAATTTTCTTTCACTTGCCGCTTTGCCTATACGTGCGATTATTGTCACTTTATTTTCATGTATGATCCTTGCCTTTTGCCGACTTCATACTTGTAATTCTTCATAGTAATTTTTGCTTTCGCTAGGGTGGCCAAACCCTTTTTGCAATTTTTGAGTACTCGTTTATTCGCTTAATTTTATGCCTTACTCTATTATTTTTCTTTCGAAAATAATATAATCATAAGGTTTTGCGAGTGATGCGTAATCATGCATCCGCCTTTCTTTAATAGGCAACACATTTATGTGTTTTTTGAGTTTAACCCTAAGGGTTTTGCGAGTGATGCGTAATCATGCATCCGCCTTTCTTTAATAGGCAACACATTTATGTGTTTTTTGAGTTTAACCCTAAGGGTTTTGCGAGTGATGCGTAACCATGCATCCGCCTTTCTTTAATAGGCAACACATTTATGTGTTTTTAAGAACAATCCGCATTCGGGCGTAACATATTGAATAAATGTAATAATTGAATACCTTTATTGATAAAGAGAAAATGTTTATTACATAGGTACACCAACTGTGTGGGATCAAAGCCTCATTAAAACCTTTTATCAGAAAACCCAATGGGAAAAACTCATAAAAGGAAAAAGAGTACTCGTCATTTCCTCGAACTACTCGGCCTTTTTATATAGGCGTAGATTCTCTAGATTCCAGGTGCACGGGAGCTTCTTTCCGCTCATTTCTTCTATTTCAAAAGTGGCTGGTCCCAGCTTCTTGGATACTTTGTATGGTCCGATCCAGTTGACGCCCAGCTTGCCTTTGCCATCTCTAGATTGTATTTTATCCGCTTTTTTCAAGACCAAGTCGTTCTCGTTGATTATTACTTTTCGCACTCTTCTGTCATGATATTTCTTGATTCTATTGCGGTATACTGCCATTCGCATGTAAGCTTTTTCTCTTCGTTCCTCCACAGAATCCAAAGCATCTCTAATGTTGATAGGATTTTGTGTGTCGCAATAATAAATTATCCGATCTGTGGGCGACTTGATTTCAATAGGTAGGACTGCTTCGGCTCCATAAACTAGCGAGAAAGGTGTTTCGCCTGTTGCTGCCTTTACAGAGGTTCTGTATGCCCACAACATATGGGGTATCTCATCCGCCCAACCTGTTTTTTTGTCTCCTAGCCGCTTCTTGATGCCTTGAATCATGGCCCTGTTGGTAACCTCCGTCATACCATTCGATTGGGGATGGGTTACGGAAGAAAAATGATTTTTGATCCCCATGCTTTCGCAGTATGCTTTGAACTTGGCACAGTTGAACTGGGTGCCATTGTCGGTTATAAGCTTTTGCGGGATTCCAAATCGCATGATAATGTTCTCTCGTAAGAACTCGATCATTCGCTCAGGTGTTTGTGCGGTTACTGCCTCCGCTTCTACCCATTTGCTGAAGTGGTCAACTGCGACTATCAAGTACTTCCTTTTCTTTGTCGTTTCTGGGAATGGACCCACTATATCGATTCTCCATGTTGCGAATGGCCACGCCTTCATTATAGCGATTTGTTCGGCTCCGGGAACATGCTTTTCATTCGCATGTATTTGACAATTGTGACATTCCGCAACCATCTTCTGGGAATCTTCCACCACCTTGGGCCAGTAGTATCCCATCAGTTTGACCTTTCTTGCCAACGCCGCCGAAGCTTCGTGCGCGCCATAAATTCCTTCATGTAATTCTCGCAGCACGTAGTCTCCTTCGTTGCGACTAATGCATTTCAACCATGGACATGTGTACGATTTCCGATACAAAGTTCCATCCCGAATTGAGTATCGAGCTGACTGCCCAATTAGCTTTCTGGCTAAGCTCTTATCAACCGGTAAATCTCCCTGCTCCAGATATTGGCGAATGGGCATCCGCCAATCTTCATCGTCTTCCAGTTCTTCGATGACCATAATCTGATCGACCTCGAATGCTGGTGCCGATTTTATTTCCAAATTGCATGCCTTTTGACTCCATGGTTCTCTACTTGCCGCTGCTTTTGCCAATTCGTCAGCCTTTGCATTTTGGCCTCGCGGAACATGCACCATCTCCCAAACGACTCCCTTGTGCGTTAACTCTTGTGTCAATCTGCCGACTACCTGATGGTATTTTACTAGCTCCTCCTGTTTCACCAGATAATTTTTTGTGATCTGGTTTATCATGAGTTTGGAATCGCTGTAGATTACCACTCTTTCTGGGGTGAGTTCATTGAGCAACTTCAATCCGCATATCGTTGCTTCATACTCTGCGGCATTATTGGTAGTTTTGAAAGTTAATTTTGCTGCATAGCACAGGCGAATAACCTCCGGGCCCTTGATGACGACTCCCAGCCCAACTCCATCTGTAGATAATGCCCCATCTGTGTACATGCTCCACTCTTCTTTTTGTGCCTTCGGACATTCATCGTCATCCCAGGTGAATTCGTTCACGAAATCGGCGAGTACTTGGCTTTTTAGCGCTGGTCTCCCTTCATAGCGAATATCGAATTCTCCCAGGCGAATTGACCATTCCATCAACCGGCCGGATGCGTCAGGTTTCTGTAATACCTTTCGCATTGGGATGCCAGTTCTCACAATGATAGTATGCGCCTGAAAGTATGGTTTCAATCTAGCCGCCGTGGTTATCACTGCGAGGGCCATTTTGTCCAACTTCGAATACCGGAGTTCTGCATCCTTCAGGACTTTGCTCACGTAGTACACTGGATATTGTTGCCCTTCTTCTTCTCGCACCATCACAGTGCATATCGCCATATTGGTGACGGATACTTAGAGAAATAAATCTTCTCCATCCTCCGGCCTACTCATTAAGGGCGGATAACACAGTAATCGCTTTATCCCCTCGAATGCTTCTTGACAATCCGGCGTCCATTCAAAGGACTTGGATTTTTTGATGGCATTGTAGAAAGGTAGACATCTCCTAGCTGAGCATGATATGAATCGCCCTAATGCCACCAACCGCCCATTTAGTCTCTGTACTTCTCTTATGCTCCTCGGCGTTTTCATCTCCATTACTGCTTTAACCTTCTCGGGATTCGCCTCAACTCCCTTGCCGCTAACAATGAAACCCAGGAACTTTCCCGCTCTTGCTCCGAATGTGCATTTCTCTGGGTTCAATTTGAGGCCATATTTGATTAGCACTTCCAGGATTTCTTTGATATCCTGCGGGTGGTCTTGCATTTTCTTGCTTTTGATGATCATATCATCAACGTAGATCGAGAAGTTCTCGCCGGATTTGTCTGAAAATATCTTGTTCATCATCCTCTGGTATGTTGCTCCCGCGTTTTTCAATCCAAAGGGCATCACCTTGAAGCAATAAGTCGCCTGGTGAGTTATGAACGATGTTTTGATTTCATCCGCCTTCTCCATGGGTATCTGATGGTAACTGGATTTCACGTCGGTGAATGATAAAGCTTCATATCCTGCAGTTCCATCTACCAATATATCAATGTTAGGAAGCGGATACATATCCTTCGGACATGCCTTGTTCAGATCTTTGAAGTCAACGCACATTCTGTACGTTCCATTTGGCTTTTTGACTAGCACCACATTGGCTAACCACTCCGGATAGGTGACTTCTCGAATTGCATCTGACTTTAGCAAATCCTCCACTGCTTTTTTAATCGCCTTTTGCCGCTCAGGAGCATGTCCTCTCTTTTTCTGTCGCACTGGGGTTGCACCTTTGTCTACATTCAAACGATGGGTTGCTACGTCTGGACTTATTCCTTTCAGTATTTCATTTGGGGCGGCAAATGCCGACTCACATTGGACCAGCACCTCGGCAATGGCTTTCTTCGTTTCTTCGGGGAGGCCCGTCGCTATTCGCACATTTTTGTCGCTTGAGATGGCGAATAGTTCCGTTTCTCCCAATGCTTCCGCTGACAACTTCTCCTCTACCCTATCTTCCTCGTCTGGCTTTGGTTCAAGTGACAATGTATAGGCCTGTTGAGATACAAGTTGATCACCTTC
Source organism: Euphorbia lathyris (assembly GCF_963576675.1). Taxonomy (NCBI): domain Eukaryota; kingdom Viridiplantae; phylum Streptophyta; class Magnoliopsida; order Malpighiales; family Euphorbiaceae; genus Euphorbia; species Euphorbia lathyris. The sequence continues at coordinate 99,352,444 of NC_088910.1, forward strand.
AACTATGACTCGCCCTTGGTGTGTTGGTAAATGTAATGTTAAATGCTTCATTGAGATGAGCGACTCCGTTTCTGACAGGAATGGGCGTCCCAGAATTATGTTGTAGGCCAATGGGAGATCAACAATTGCGAATTCTAAATCACCTCGCCATTTTAGCTTTTTATCGCCCATTTCTGCCTCCAACACCACCTGTCCACTTGTTTGAGAGGATTGACCCCCAAAACTTGTTACATCCATGAATGTATGTTCCACTCGCTCGTCATTAATTCCCAACTTGTTGAATGCAGTCCGAGTAATAACATTACAAGAACTGCCAGTATCAATAAAGACCCGCTTGACGTCCCATCCTTCTACAGCCATTGTAATCACCAAAGCATCCGCATGCGGCTCCGTGATTCGCGCGAATGAGTAATTGAGGGCATCCCCCCTATGAGTGTTGCTTTTTCGCTGTTCACGGCGAGCTCTTTTTGTTGGAGGCTCATAGATCCCGCCGGCTATATCACTCCTTTTTTCTGCTTCTTTTCGGGCCTTGCCTCTTCTTCATGTGGTAACGTTGCTTTCTCGTCACTAGTCTCCTTTCGTACAAATTGATTCAGCTTGCCCCTTTCGATCAGCCTTTCAATCTCCTTCTTCAATTCATAGCAATCGTTCGTGTCGTGGCCGTTCAATCTGTGGAACCTGCAATATTTGTTAGGATGTCGCCCCAAACTGGTTCGACCTTTTACCTCGGGGAACCGCACATCCTTCTTCAGGGGGCTCTTTTCGATCCAAAGTAACACCTCCTGGCGAGTCGTGTTTAATGGTGTCTGATATCCGCCACTTTGAAAGGGGCGATCGCCTCTTCGAACAAAATTACTTTTGGACTGGGTCTGGCGCCGATTGTCCGAAGTGGATCTAGCGGCATCTCTTTCTCGCCGGGTTTGAGCCCTATGTTCCCTGTTGACATCATCCACTTCCATGAATTCCTTTGCTATTTTCATGAGTTCGGCCATTGTGCGCGGCTTGTTGCGGATGATTTCCTCCCGCATACTCCAATCTGTGGTTCCATCTGCCATGATGTTGCGGATGCTCACGATATCCGGGTTTTGCAATCGCACTAGAATATCGTTGAATGCGACAACAAATTCCCTTAGGGAATTATAGTTCCTCTGTTTGATCTCCTTCAGCTGCCTATCCGTCACATCCGCTGCTTTACAGCCCACAAATTTCGCACAGAAATCCCGACTATATTGATGCCAATTGTGAATAGATTCTGCGGGTAAAGATCGAAACCAATCAGATGCGGCTTCGCCCAAAGTTGTCGAGAATAACCTGCAAATGATGCTTTCACTCGCTCCTGCAACATCCATTAGTTCTCTGTAGTTCCTGACATGAGCCTCAGGATCAGAATTTGGATCCCTATAGTATTTAGGTATCGCGGGCGCTTTGATTCTGTGATCTGGAATGAATTCCCGCAACGAAGGGGCAAAAGGTGAATCGCTCTGGACCTCTGCTCTCGGCCTAGGCGAGTACCCCATTCGCTCCATCATGCTTCGTAATTGATCTTCTAAGTCAATATCGGGTATTCGCCGGACTTCTTCCATCCGCTGCGGGTGAATTCTGGGTGGCATCCACCCGCCCATCGGTGTTGAGACGTGTGCCTGTTGGGGGACTAACCGCTGTCCCGTTATAGGATCAAAGTTCCATGTGTGCTCTCGCCCAGGAGTCATCAACTCCGAATGTCTGTGAGGAAAAGGTTCCACTTGCTGTAGCGGAAGAGTGCCTTGCACTCCTGGCAACGGTTGGGATGGCTGCCAGGTCGGATGTATCGTCGTAATGAGATCTGGGTGCGAGTAGTTGCTCGGGTGGCTGTGTGGGTTTGTGCGACTACTCTGGCCCACTTGATTTGGCGCCTGAGATGGCTGCGGGAGGGCCGATATGACAGGGATAGTCGGTGATTGTGTTGAGATAACCACAGATTCTTGAGGAGCAGCCGCCACGGCGGTATTGTGTTCGGCGAGGGCAGTTAGTAAATTAATCATTCGATCTCCAGCCGCCTGGCTCATGTTCGAAGCCAAGACTTGTCCTGCCATCCGCACGAAATCACTATTGGACATTTCCATCTCAGTTTGCACTTGGACTTCCAATAAGGGACTCAATTGTCCCGAAGGACCCGATGAGCTAGGCACCACAGGCTGTGTACTTGCAGGTTGCGAATTCGCAATCTGTGGTCCCCTGGAGTTCATACTGGTTGATCTAGTGGTAACGCCGGTCGTTCGTGATGGTTCTGACATGTTCTTCGCGTACCTTTAACCAAATGTTGGTAAAAAAGGTCCACGATCACCGCACCAATGATAACTTGCCGGATCCGATTTGATATTCTCTGCCAGAGTTACCTGCAAAACAGAACCGGAGACAGGATCTCTGGGAAAACTCTCCGACGATCAAGTCAGTTTTTGTAAGAAGGTTAGTAATTTGACAATAGTATTGCGGGGAAAATTGTGAGCGTACCTTTTTCCCTCGTTCTTAAGGCCTTTTATAGGTGTTTTTTACGTAACCGCCGAGGGCGGTTACTCCTTAGTGGGCCACGTTCTGAGGGCGGTTCCCCCTTTTTAGGCCATGTCCCTTTCGTGGCTTTCATGGCAACGAACGTGGTTCTGAGTGGGAGTCTTGATGCTTCGTTTAGGAATTCGGGGCGGTTACTCGCTTCACCCGTTTCCGCTTATTCGGGTCCCATTCGGGGCGGTTACTCGCTGCGCCCGCTTCCTTTATTCGGGTCCCATCCGATCTTAGACCATAGGTCTAAGTATGGGCTGGGCCTGCGAAATGAATATGACCCGATTTAGCCTCGCGGGTCATCACAACCAAACATTCCCTAGGAGGATATAGTAATACTTCTAAATAGTTAATGTCATTTATAACAGATAATCATGAGTCACGATCATTCAAAAATCCACTAACATCATATTACCTTCGTGTAATATGTTTACAATTAACATGTAATTTAGGCCTTGTTTGATAAACCACTTAATTGTTTAAATTAAAATATTAAGCACTTATTTAATTTAAGTGCGTTTGATAACAGTTGTTTTTCCACCACTTAAATTAGTTAATTAAGTTAAAAACCACTTATTTTGATAAGTCAAAATATTTAACTTATCATTTTAAGTTAAACATTATCAACTAATATTTTTTAAAAAATTAAATTATTCAATATTTTCAGTACTTATAATATTCAGCACTTAAAATTCAGTACTTATTTTTTCAGTACTTAATTTTCAGTTTTATCAAACAGCACCTTACTATCTCTATTAAATGACTATATGAAGTTCAAATCGTGTTTACAGATCATAATAATAATTTATTATATTTATTAATTGAATTGACATGTAAAAACTTAAGAAAATATAATAATAATTTTAAATATTCGTGTTATTTTCAAGTTAATAAGTTAACTAACTCCATTTAAAAATTTCATGCTTATCTAAAAATAATTTATTACCTAGTTAAATCTAAACACTATAATTACATATCGATTATTGTGTGTAATCGGTTGGGTGTAATTTTACCATCCCCAACTAAAATGGACTATAGAACTTGGATGTGGGCTTGATCTTGGTAAAGGCCCAATTCTTGTTGCAAGTGATGGCCCTAACCTTGTAACCTTAGTCAGCTAGCATCCATGGTGTTGCGCGCAAAGCTAGATTGCAGAAATCAATAGGAAGCGAACGGAGTGACTACAGAATTGTGGAACATCGGTTGAATCCCAGATAGGGAAACAAAATGGCAGGAAGACTGAGCAATGTGGCCTCACGGATCATGGGAGGAAACGGCGTCGTTGGCCGTTCCGTTGCCTCCTCTCTACGCCTCCGCTCCGGCATGGGCATGCCCGTCGGCAAACACATTGTCCCTGATAAACCTGTTAGTATCCATATATTCATAAACCCCTATGCCTGTCCTTGCTTTCAGTTTCAAATTTACGATTGCATTAGCCATGTAATTTGAAATCCCTAAAATGTATTTTTTTTTTCAGCTTCATGCTAACGAAGAATTGACTTGGGACAACGGAACTCCGTTTCCCGAACCTTGCATCGATCGCATTGCAGATACAGTTGGAAAGGTAATTGCGATTAACTTACAAAGATCAAATTCTTTTACTAATCTGATATAGCAGGAGTTGAGTTTAATTTTTTTTATTATTTTCTTTTTCTGCTTTCCACAGTACGAGGCGTTGGCTTGGCTCTGCGGAGGTTTGAGCTGTTTTGCCGGACTTGGACTGTTAGCTGTGTGGAATGACAAAGCATCTAAATATCCATTTGTAAGACAAATAACTCTTTTATTTAGTATGAATTAAATTGTTTTTCTTCTTCTTCTTTTTGCTGTGAAGAAAATCAACTGGCTTTGGTTGGGACCCAATTGGAGTTTGTTGCAATTTTGATCTCAATTGATGAAATGAGGTTTTACCAACATGGAAAATGAAAAAGATTTAAGTTTCCGGTTGCTGGTTGTTGATATATGATTATGTGTATTGTGGAAGATGGTTAGGTTCTGTATATGCTGTTCTTATTGAGTAGTTCCTTACGGTCTGTTCTAAAAAAATAATAATCTTGTGTTGGTGGTTAGTTCACTGAATGAGATGTATGCAACTCCTGATTTTGCTAAAGATTGATTGATTTCTTCTCAAGCAATTTGTTTCCAAATTTATTGGTTTTGGACTTTGTTTTCTGCACAAACTGGGAAAACTATCATTTTATTAAAAATAATGGGATGGAAGTAATGTTGTGAATGGTCAACTGATGTCCCTGTACACACCTGCCCTTTTACTTCTGTTTTCGTCATTGACATCGTGTAATGCCAATATGTTTCATCTTCAAAATATTGTTGACATGATTTGGCTATGTATTGATATTAATTTCTTGTACTGCAGCATAATATGCTGCATATTGCTCTAATGATATTGTAAGAACTGTGTGTCTTGTGGTCCTTCGTTATCCAAGGAGCTAATATACCATTTTACCATAGATTCTGATGCCTCTAAATGCTTGTTATAATAGATTCTGAAGCCTCTAACTGGTTGTCAGTTGTGTATCCAGCATCTGTGTTTACTGTTTATGAAAGTTACTGATTTTGATATTGTCATAGATTGCTATGGCTGACTTCAGAACTTGAAAGTTTGCTATATTGAGTAGATATTCAAACACCACACAGAAAACACATTAATTAAAAGTTTGCTATGAATGATATTAATATGAGATAAATTATATAATAATATTATATAATTTATTTTCTAACGTTTACTGGTTAATTTGTAATTTAACATATTAATTAAACCTTTAAATTTAAATTGTGTTCATAATTTGTTGGATGTTTTATTTCTGTTAGATTTTGTTTAATGAAAAAGTATTGATGGAATAATATGTCAAAATTTTCAATAATGTTTTGTTCTTTGTTACGGATGATTTATTTTATGTTTATTGTTAGGAAAATATTGTATTTAGTAAATTGAATACACTTAATATTAGTTTAGATTAGAAAGGATAACAAAATGGGACGGGTATCCTTAAAGGGAACCCATTATCCATTGGTCGGGTTTGGGAACAAATTTATCCCCATTTTTCTTAATGGGGAGGTGATGGGGATGGAATAGCTTGCTCCATCCTCAATCCACCCCATTAACAAGCCTACTCCCACTAACAGTTTCGTCGCAATTATGCTCCACTTTCCGTTAATAATAATCTAAGTGAGCAGCCTAAAATATCTTTCATGCTCCTTTGATGAAATTTGGACCACAATCTCTACGGAATTGTTAGTGAGAGGCCCGTTAATGTCGAAAATAATTGATCAGGTGCCTTGTACATAAACCAGTGAGAGTTCAGGGGCTTCGATGTGGTATAATAATTGATCAAGAGCCTCATGCATGAAATAATGAAAGTTTAGGGACTCAATGTGGTAAAATATCAAGGACCTTGTGCATAAAGCAAGTCAAAATTCTGGGGCTTCCTTTTGCGTTTTGCCTTGATTTTGTTCTCCGTCATATTTGTTGTGTTGTTACTTGACGTTACTATGCATGTTGTGGTCTTTTGTATGCAGAGAAGGGCAGTAGTGTATAGTTATATCTAGATTAAAATATCTCGGCAGTTACTTGTAATGTTCGATATCTAAGCAATGAAGAATCTTCAGATGGAGGAGGGTATTTTTCAACAATTAGTTTTAAGAGATCGAAGAATGATCTCTAATGAGCCCTTGCATTTAGTCTCCTTAGGTTCTAAGGGAAGAAAAACATGTCTTCGGAAATTTCTTTATAAAAATTAAATTTAAAAAGTGGAGTTTTGGGAGTATAACTAAGGCTGTGGATGCTAGCTGGGCGTGGTGGATTATTTTGAAGGTTAGGATGAGATGAAACCATATTATAGATATGGTTGGGTAATGGAAAGAATGTTCCTTTTGGTTTTACCTTGGATTGATCGGACCTTCTTGATTGATATATTTCCTGATGTAGATATTAAGGGATTAGGATACTCCTACATTTGCTAGAGTTTGTGACTGTTGCTGATCCAGTTGATGAAAGGTGCAACAGTCTTGGGAGGTTGTTAGGCAATTTTCAGGTTAATGAAGGTATGTCTGAAAGCTTTCTATGAACTTTGGAAAGGAGAAGTAAATTCTGTATTTCAAGAGTTCGGAATGCTTTGAGAGATAGAGCTGCTAAAGTTTCTTGCTGGAAGTTAGTGTGGGAAGTAAACATATTCATGACCATGTTTGAATATCTGGCACTGAAGAATAGACTGTCTACCAAAAAGAGACTGTTTGAGTGGGAAGTCATTGCTGATGAAAAGTGCATCTTTTGCAAGTTTGGAAATGTCTGCCATTTATTTTTTGAGTACAAATATGGAAGGAAGTGTTAAGAATGTGACAGATTAGTTGAAGGTTGCTTTCATAGAGAAGGAAGGTGGGTTTTTTTTTTTTTTTTTGAAAAAAGCTTCATTGAATAGAATCAGAAAGAATTGCATTCCTGAGAAACTCAGGTGGGGAATTAAAATGAGAAGAAACATTCCTATGACAAAGACCGGAACTAGCAAGCGAGTGAGCTAAGGTGGCTACAAGGAGAGTAGCTTTAGTGGCTGCTGTTTATTTGGTTATGGATAGAGAGAAAGAGCATTCTGTTCTTGAATTAGGATTCCCACTTCGTTGACAAGCATTTAATTAGTTATATAGCTTGCTTGAGATAGTTCAGTACTTTAGTATGAAGTGAGAAGCCTATGAATTTTTTTGAGTTTAATTGAATATCATTCACTGTAATGCACATCTCAGTTTTTATCTTCTATACGATTGAACATAGTAAGCTCATGATGAAACTTGCTTTGAATACTTCTTTGGTAAGATTTTACGAGGAAATTTGTGAGGATATGAGAATGGAAAGTTCTGTTGGAGTTGCAGTTCAAAGTTTTGTCATTTTTGCTTGATGTGTCAAAATTGCAATATTAAATGAGGGTCTCTCCCTCTCTCTGTTAGAGCTGTTTAGGTTAAAGTACTGGAGTTTCCTAGTACAACTAATGAGTATTTTATTTGTGGGGTAAATAATTTATTAGTCTCTAACTTTTACTCTAGTTAGTCCTCGTATTAGCAAAAATACATTATAAGGTCCCTAAATTTTGTTCCCGTCAACAGTTTAGTCCCTCTTGTTAAAAAATTAGACATCATCCAAGAATCTGTTAGTAAATTCTTGGATGGATTTTAACGGGAGGGACTAAACTGTTGACGGGAACAAAACTTAGCAACCTTGTAATGCATTGTTTGCTAATACGAGGACTGACTTACTCGTGCGTCTCACTCAGTTGATTAACTGTTGTACATTTGACTTTTATTACCAGACACCAAAAGTGTTTCCGTATGATAACCTGAGGGTGGAGCTTGGTGGAGAACCAGAATAGCGTCAGGGTTGCAAGGAATTGTGGAAAGGACTTCTGTTTGAGATTCCTCTTTTGTTGATCTATATGCTTTTGGAATCTGAATAAGCTAAACAAAATAATGTTGTTGGAACAAATAGCTTGATAGAACATGGTGTTGCTTTTTCTTCTTGGATTGTGAGAAAATGAAGTTAGCTGTGTACTAAAAAATGTGTTTGAAACACAAAACTGAGTCATCTGATAAACAATAGTTTATAGATTTTTGTTTATATTGTTTTCATCCCTGTAAAAGTTCATTGACACTAAGCCATAGAAGTTGTATTGGGAGTCCTTGAAATGCTCTATGATCACTAAACTTATATCTGATAGCTAATGATTCATTAGCCTATACTTAGGCTTACATTTCTATATGAGGAACAGGATATCTCTTACGCTAACACAGCAGCAAACACCTCCAGATCCATACAATTTGAACCAATCAAGGAGGAGGCTCCATGGTTATCAAATTCGGGCGTAATAGGAGTCGTGTTATGTTATTTATATATTTTAATAAGGGTAAATATGATGTAAATGTAATAAAAATAAGGGTAAAGAAAAAAAACTTGTGGGTTGTCCGATTTGCAAATGCGATAATTTGGTTTGAAAATTTATAAATATGGATTTGAGGTTTGTGAAATTTGCAGTTAAAACATTTCAGTCAACTTTTCGTTTAAAGGATACTTGTGATTTAAATGATTTATAAAGTCAGATTTCACATGTGATAATATGTAAACTCAGTATTATTATAAATCGCTTTGAGATAAATAGTCACAGGCTAATTTTTGTATTTTTCACTAAAAATAACCATTTAAATTATAGTTGAAACTTTAATTGTACATTTATTTTCAAAATAAAAAAAATTGGAATCTACTGATAAATTATAACTTTCTTAAAAAGGAAAGTTTTTTTGGGAATAAAAAAGCGGGTTTGATCATATGGACCTTAATGATCATGCAGTATTTGGTCATTAATCATTAGATCTAGGCTTATTAGAATCCTAAGGTGGAGATTTAAAGCATCATGCGGTTTCGATTTAATAAGCCTAGATCTAATGGTGAATGACCAAATTCATTTGGTCATTAAGGTCCATGTGAATATTGCTGATAAAAAAGAAAGTTATTAATTGGGGATTTTACTAAAACAGTTTACATATTTTTTTTTTGGGATGAGGTGCAAAAATACCTTTAACGTTTATAATATGGAGCAATTTTACTCATAATGTCTAAAATGATGCAATTTTACTTCTAACGTTGGCAGCCAAGAATAATTTTACCCCTAATGTTGTTAAGTTGGGTCAATTTGAGAAATAATTTATCAAACTGTTTTCTCGGTCATGAATCTTGTCATCTACCATTCACATGTGAATCATTTTATCACTCATTAGTAACATATCATAAACCTATGATTAGACGTGAATTTTTTTTAAAAAAATTTAAAAATATACTGCCTATTGTACGAGTTGTAAAAAAAATTCAAAATATTTCACCGAATTTATAAATATTAATCTCCCGATTCTATTATTAAATCACAAAAAAATATATCAAAAATACAATAAGATATTGTACTTTTTTAAATACTCAATGCCATTTTTATATTAGTATGTTAGCACTAACCATCGAAAAATCGGCTAATATCACGTTAAGAGGCCATGTAATGTGTTTATAACAATTTAGGAGGTTCGAATCATATTTGTAACTAATAATTATAATTTTATTATATTTATTAATAAAATGACATAAAAATACGAGAGAATACAATAATAATTTTAAATATTCGTATCATTTTCGGGTTAGGATGTCAATTGTAACCCAACCCAAAAATTTACATGTCAATCAAAAAATAACACATTACCTACTAAACTAAACTCAAACACTAAAATTATGTATCGTGTAATCGGATCGTGTGTATATTTGCCACCTCTATGGATTCAATTAATTTTTTTTTTTTTTGTACAATTACCCTCAATTTTATAATTTTATGTTGGATATTTCCACCTTTAAATATAACATAATTACAAGTCACTCCACTAATTTCGAGCAGTTTCGAGAAGAAGAACAAATTGAGATGGAGTTTTCAATTTGGTCCCCAGTCCACAGTCTCCTGTTGGCCAGGAGTGTTAAATCCACGTGGATCAAAGAACGTACTTCACTCGCCGTCGTCTCTCTCCAAATCTTAACAACATTCGAGAACACTCCACAGCCTTAGCTCTCTTTTTCAGTTCTCCTCCTCCTTCCTTCCTTCCTTCTTTTTATCTTTTATTTTATAAAATCGATTTCCCATCTATTCAATTTCCTCATTCCCACGCAAAGTTTTCACCTTTAACCTGTGAAACCAACCTTATTCACTTCTGCACCACCTGCTTCCATTATGGCAGCGACTACTCCGGCGTCCTTTGCTGGTGGTCTTACTCTCTGCCCATCTCCTCCACTTCAGAACAACAGGAACGCATTGTTTTCTACTCACTTCTTAAGTTTCCCTCTGAAACATTCTACTGTTAAGTCGCTTCAGTTCAGGAAGTCCGCCGCTGGTTATCACAGGATTTCAAGAAGTCGAAGGTCATTCCTTGTTAGATGTGTTGGCGATTCAACTTCTAGTGGAAGGGTAAGTGATAGTTCATAACTGGATTTTAGTATTTGATTGGTTTTTTGGTGTTTTGATTTGGGGATTGATGAAATTGTTCTATACTGGCTCATCATTTCTGTTTCTTAGTTAATAGTTAAGTTCAATTGTTTCTTTTTTTGGGTTGTGATGCTTGAAACAGATTACACAACAAGAATTCACGGAAATGGCATGGCAAGGGATCGTATCTTCTCCGGATGTGGCTAAAGATAATAAGCACCAGATAGTGGAGACTGAGCATTTGATGAAATCATTATTGGAGCAGAAGAATGGTCTTGCTCGTAGGATCTTTTTAAAAGTTGGGGTTGATAATACCCGTCTTTTAGAGGCTACTGATAAGTTCATCCAAAGGCAACCTAAGGTAATTTCTGATATAGCCTGCTTTTGTCTGTGTGATTAATCTAAGCTGTGTGTTTGTTTAACATTTCAGTGTATGAATTTAGTTGAGTGAAACTTTGCAATCATAGCAGCAAATGACTTGTTTACTTCGGGAAATTGGTGCACACATTGGTTGAATTTAACGCTTAGACTCTGAATATCAATACTTTCTTGTTAATACTCCTTTCATAGGTAGATTATGTTAATAAAAAAGAATTTGGAATAGCAGTTGACTTGTAGCTCTTTTTTTTTGCGCCATAGTTTGATGAGTCGTCATTGAAATCTCAAGCATAAATTCAGTAGTGAGAGCTCATTTCATCTTTAGTATCTGTCATCTGGTTAGCTGAAATGTGGAAGACATTCCAAAACATTTGGGGGTTAATAATTTTGCAAGTTTTGGACATTGCATATCCTGAAATTTGTTGCAGTCTACTTATTGTTTTGCTTTCCAACTGTACTAGGTTCTTGGGGAATCCGCTGGTTCAATGTTAGGACGTGATTTGGAGGCTTTGATCCAGCGAGCCAGGGAATATAAGAAAGAATACAATGATTCATTTGTTTCTGTCGAGCATTTGGTTCTAGGATATGCTCAAGACACACGATTTGGGAAGCAGTTGTTTAAGGATTTTCAGATATCTCTGCCAACTCTGAAATCTGCAGTAGAATCAATAAGGGGACGCCAATCAGTTATAGATCAAGGTGGAACCTTTTCTCTTTTAAGATTTTGTATATGCATGTTTGGTAAAAACTTAAAATTATCCTCGTGCAGTTGCACTGCTTGTTGCTATTAGTCAAAGTTTTTAATTATCAACCATCCACCATCCACCATTATGATACTGCAAACAAGGAAGCATTTACATGTTTTTTTTTTTACATTGCATTTGGTTTCACTCATTTGCGATTTTTATATACTAGTTGATTTCTGTCCCTTAGTTTTTTTACTTATTGATTTTGATGCTTCCAAGGTGTTGGAAGCCTTTTGTGAAAAACAAGTCTCACATTATTAGACCTTGCAGATCCTGAAGGGAAGTATGAAGCATTGGAGAAATATGGAAAAGATTTGACAGCAATGGCAAGAGCAGGAAAGCTTGACCCTGTTATTGGGAGGGATGATGAGATTCGTAGATGTATCCAGATTCTTTCTAGGAGAACAAAGAACAATCCTGTGCTGATTGGTGAACCAGGTGTTGGGAAAACTGCAATTTCTGAAGGGTAAGCACTGGTTTTGCATTTTTATAGAGGGCATTGTCATTAGGATTGAAAAACCGAGCTTTGCCAGGCTTTTGGCAAATAAAGGGACCTCCTGTTCTGACTTGCTGATGTCTTATTTTGTTAGTGTTTTGGCCATAGTCGGCATCTGTTTTATCTTTCTTTTCATCTTTCTAGTTTCAATGACATGCTTACACTGGCATAGACACTCATGGAGAGTACCATACAAGGAAAATGATGAGACAGAAATCCTAATCATGTGCCAAGTTCTGATTATGTGCTTAGCGTGATCTTTGTTTGAAGTTTTAGATTCACTAGGAATTTCCAAAGAGAATAGTTGAGTCCAAGCTACTTAGTATTCCTCTCTTGGTAGCTTACTTCTTCTCACTGTAACCATAACTTTGGACAGGCTTGCCCAGAGGATCGTGCAAGGGGATGTACCTCAAGCTCTGATGAACAGGAAGGTATGTTCTTTCTGAGTTTGCATGGGAGGGACCATCTAGTTTCTCTTTATCTCTTTGTGGAGGTTCTATGCATATGTTATTGTTTAAAGCTGTAGTGGCTGCTGTCTACTAAAGCTGGTGCTTATGTGGTCAACTTCTGTTTTTAGCTTATATCCCTTGACATGGGTGCACTTATTGCTGGGGCAAAATATCGAGGAGAATTTGAAGATAGACTGAAGGCTGTACTTAAGGAAGTTACTGACTCAGATGGTCATATTATCCTTTTCATTGATGAGATTCACACGGTTGTAGGGGCAGGTATTGTGCATATCAATTATGAAAAATTCTCACTTTTCAATTGAAATTCTTATGAGTTCTCTGTATTCAGTTTCTTAAGAAGAGGAGTATTTATTAATGGAAATTTTCAATACTTTCAGATGCATGTCAAAATAGATAGAAGGTAGCATGTTAGCTACATGACAATGTGGTCTTGTGAAAATAAAATTGGTTGTCATAATATGGATATGTATGATTGATCTCTTATGACGTTTTCAGGTGCCACAAATGGTGCAATGGATGCGGGCAATCTCTTGAAGCCTATGCTTGGGCGGGGAGAGTTACGTTGTATTGGTGCAACAACATTGGATGAATACCGAAAATATATTGAGAAGGATCCTGCCTTGGAGCGTCGTTTCCAACAAGTTTACGTTGATCAACCAACTGTAGAAGATACAGTTTCCATACTCCGGGGACTGCGAGAAAGATATGAGCTGCATCATGGTGTGAGTATTTCCGACAGTGCACTCGTGGAAGCAGCAATTCTTTCTGACCGTTACATAAGTGGAAGATTTTTACCTGACAAAGGTAAGCCTGATGCATATAGACATTCAAGTCATATTCTGAAAATAGCTCTTTTGTTCCAAGAAATTGTTTTACAGATAAATAAATGTAAATTGATATAATGCAAGAAATTGTTTTACAGATAAATAAATGTAAATTGATATAATGCAAGCTCGCCAGTAAGCGAATGATAAGACGACAAATGTTTTAGTGTCATCTTGATATTTTGCTAGTGCTGGACCGTCCTCTGCATCAAATCTTAATTCAAATTATGATACTAGTGAGCTTTGGATTGGAAGGAGATCAACTGCTATCACCTAGAGATATTAATCAATTTTCGTAAATTACATTCATTAGTCTGCATGGTGAATGAACTCCTTTTAAAGTTTATCAGGTTTAATATGAAAATATTAGTTTTCAGTTGTATATTGTGCATTAATAGCGTGAGACTGTGACGTAGGTAAGTTATCATTCTAAGAACCTCCTAAATTTAATGAATTGCTCATTGGATTTCAAATTGCAGCTATTGATCTAGTTGATGAAGCAGCTGCAAAGCTGAAGATGGAAATCACTTCAAAACCTACAGCCCTTGATGAAATTGACCGTTCCGTATTGAAACTGGAGATGGAGAAGCTCTCTCTTAAAAATGATACAGATAGAGCTTCAAAAGATAGGTTGAACCGTCTTGACGCTGAGTTATCTCTCTTAAAGACTAAACAAGCTGAACTGACAGAGCAATGGGAGCACGAGAAGACTGTCATGACACGCATTCAGTCAATTAAGGAAGAGGTATTACTATTGTTGTTGTTAACAATTAGTTATTGTTACTTCTTGTTTGTTCTTTTTTGGAATTTTGTTCTTCAAAATGAGCTTACTCGGTCTACAAGAAGTCACTGAAGTCGACAAAATGACAGGAAGCTGAGAGGAAATAGCTACTGGTGAAAATAGGCCTAAAAAATCTATAGTAGTGGAATGGATATGGAATAAAAAGCATACTGGATTTAACTTTCGTCTTTTTTAATGCAGATTGACAGGGTAAACCTTGAGATTCAGCAGGCTGAGCGGGAGTATGATCTTAATCGTGCTGCTGAATTGAAGTATGGTAGCCTGAACTCTTTGCAACGCCAACTTGAAGCTGCTGAAAAAGAGTTGGATGAGTATATGAAATCTGGAAAGTCCATGCTGAGGGAAGAAGTCACAGGAGATGATATCGCAGAAATTGTCAGTAAATGGACTGGTATCCCTCTTTCCAAACTCAAGCAATCAGAAAGAGAGAAGCTGCTACATCTGGAGGAAGAGTTGCATAAACGTGTGGTGGGCCAGGATCCTGCTGTAACAGCAGTTGCTGAGGCAATTCAGAGATCTCGTGCTGGTCTCTCGGATCCTCGACGTCCAATAGCTAGTTTCATGTTCATGGGTCCAACTGGTGTTGGAAAAACCGAATTGGCCAAAGCATTAGCTTCCTACATGTTCAACACCGAAGAAGCCCTTGTAAGGATCGACATGAGTGAATACATGGAAAAGCATGCAGTTTCAAGGTTGATTGGTGCACCACCCGGTTATGTAGGGTATGAGGAGGGGGGACAGTTGACAGAGATAGTTCGTAGGAGGCCATACGCAGTTATTCTTTTCGATGAGATAGAAAAGGCCCATGGTGATGTGTTTAACGTCTTCCTTCAGATCTTAGATGATGGACGAGTGACTGATTCACAAGGTCGCACTGTTAGTTTTACTAACACAGTCATTATTATGACTTCCAATGTGGGTTCGCAATATATCCTGGACACCGATGATGACATGCCAAAGGAGGTGGCTTATGATTCTATCAAGCGGAGGGTGATGGAAGCTGCAAGATCAATATTTAGACCGGAGTTCATGAACAGGGTTGATGAATACATAGTTTTCCAGCCTCTGGATCGCGCTCAAATAAACAGGATTGTCAGATTACAGGTAAAATTACTCGTCCTTTGAAGTTTATTTGAGTAAAACTACTATCAAAGCTTTCGGACTTCTAATGATCAACCGAATTTGCGAGGTTTTCTTAATTGTTTAGATACTAACCTTGTTGAGCTGTGTATGGCAGTTGGCACGTGTGCAACAAAGAGTTGCTGACCGGAAGATGAAGATACAGGTGACTGAAGCTGCCGTGGAGCTATTAGGAAATCTCGGGTATGATCCCAACTATGGAGCAAGACCAGTTAAGAGGGTGATTCAGCAACATGTTGAGAATGAACTTGCTAAAGGTATCTTAAGAGGAGAGTTTAAGGATGAGGATATCATTTTAGTAGACACAGAAGTTACAGCTTTTTCAAATGGGCAGCTTCCCCAGCAGAAGCTTGTCTTTAAGAGGCTTGAAGTTGATGCAGACACTAAAGCTGCAGAAAACCAAACTGTTTCCCAGACTTTCTAGATCTTTTTCTTTTCTTTTGATTTCTCGAAAATATACTCATATACAGTATGGAAATATCAGTGCTGATACAGAATGAACTTTGCATCTTGTATAATGCTTTAACTTGCAAAAAATGCAAAGCTCCAATTATATAAACATTCTCTGTTTAGGCATTTTTCCACTGAAATATGTTGGAGGTATCATTAATAAAGCCTTTCATTGAAGCAGGCTATTTACTTGATGCATATTGCCACGGACATTGTCGATCAAGTGGCACTAGTAATTTCTCCTAGATTATGATTAAACCAATGTTATAAATATTGAAAATAAGGATAATTCACAAGTTGAGAGGAAAGAATAAAAATCTACAAAAACAGTAGAGAAAGGAAGAAAACGAGGAGGGGTTCCCTTTCCTTCTTATGGGGAATACACCGATTCTTCCATAAAAAGGGGAAGAAAAATGGTTCCCATTTAATGGAAACCATTATTTTAATACTTTTTATTTAATATATGTTTTAAAAATAGGTTTAGTTATATTTTATTTTAGGTGTTTATTTATATATAGTATTATTTAATAGTTGGATATTTTAATTTTAGTGTTTATTTATATGTATAGTTATTTTATGTTTGGGTCTATTTATAAATAATGTATATTAATTTTAAATCATGTAAAATTTAAATATCGAAAATTAATAAATAGAATAGAATTACTAAAATTAGATAACACATAAATTATCATTAATTAAAATAATACACATAATTAAAATCTAATACAATCCATTGGATAATTAAAAATAACATTAATCTTTGGTATGCTACAATGTAACCCATTATCACACTCTTAATAATGCACAAGGTTTCAGAATTGTAATAATATCTCTGGCACATTACACAAGGTTCCAGAATTGTAATAATATCTCCGTCAGCTACAATGTAACCCATTATCACACTTTTAATAACGCACAAAGCTCCAGAATTGTAATAGCTACAGTGTAACCCATTATTACACTTTTAATAATGCACAAAGCTCCAGAATTGTAATAGCTACAGTGTAACCCACTATCACACTCTTAATAATGCACAAGGCTCCAGAATTATAATAAGAATCTTGGCATATGGTATTCCAGCATGCTGCCGATGAATACTGTAAAATTGTCAAGTCAACGGCAATTGAAAGCTTTAAGAAATTTTATCGTTATGTTGTGGAAGAGCTGTATCTTAGATCTCCTAATGCCAACGATATTGGAAGAATTGTCCTATAGCTTGGCATGAGCAATATAGTGGACGTTCTGGATCACCAACAATTATTCTGGAAGCAGTTGCTGATTATGATTTATGGATATGACATGCATACTTCGGTGGACGAATAATGACATAAACGTGTTGGAGTCCTCTCACCTGTTCTGATCTAGCTAATGGTATTGCTCCTCTAGTGCATTACACTATTCAACACAAAGAATACCATATGGGGGTATTATTTAACTGATGGAATTTATCCCAAATGGTCAACTTTGGTTTAAACAATTCGAGATCCACATATAGATACATTTTGCAAAGAAACAAGAATCTTGTCGAAAAGATGTGGAGCGTGCATTCGATGTATTGCATTCAAGGTTTGATATTATTCGTAACCTAGTGCGATTTTGGAAGAAAAATGTGCTTCAAGATGTGATGCGAACTTGCATTATCCTGCATAATATGGTAATTGAGGACGAACGTGATTCAGAGTCACCTATCGATGTATTGATAGACGAATCAACTTCAAACGTTCAAATGAGACCAAATTATAATACGCAGTTCAGTGAATTCCTCCAGCGTCATCGACAAATCAAAGATCAAAGATCAAAAAGCATATTTCGAACTTCGTAATGCACTAATAGAACATCTTTAGAAGGAACATTCTAATTCCCCTAATTAGGTAAAAATTGGCTTAACTTTGTGAACGATTATTTTTATGTTGGTTTATATTTTTATTTCCGTTAATGTGTACGCATTATTATATGTTTGTTTCTAATTCTATTTCGGTTTAATGTGTAAGTGTTTCTTAATATTAATAAATAAATAAAATTAGTAATTATTATATTCTCAGTATATTTCACATTTTAATATATAAGTTTCTTTTTATTTATATATAATATTTTTAGAATTATTTTTAGTCTAAATTGATAAGGTTAATAATAATGAAAATGTATGTAAAATGTAGTATGATATTAATAAATAGGGATTGAGGAAGAAGAAATTGAGAATTAGGGATAGGGAAGAGAATTATAGGGACAATGGTTGGAGATGCTCCGGGGAATCAAATAACATATAATTGATTAGTTTATGTTTGATTACAAATCAATTGCATTATATAATCTCGCCCTGTTCAGAAAAATTAAATTGAGCAATTAAAAACCAATAGCTATGGAAAAACAAAAATTTGAATCCACAAATGAAAGAGGTTTTATGCATTCCATGATATAAAATTCTTTCAATATTATCAACACAAGGACTTTAGTTATATCATCCATAAGCCATCATCATAAGGAAGAATCATAATTGTTTGACAATATACAAGGTTTATACAATTGGTTAGTTTGCTGTATTACTGTATGATTGGGCAAATAAATTGAGTGATCAGCTCTATTCACAAACTAAAACACTCTCAACTTTCATTTATGCTGTGGTTTTCACTCCTCTGATACAAGTGGCAGTAACATGGAAGAAGTCTGATAAACATCTATCGTCTAGGTCGAGTATAGTACCTTCTTCGTTTGACTGGAAACTTTCTTAGGTTCTGAAGCATCAATGCCCGTGTCTTGCCATCAGGTTTGAGACCCCTCCTCCTCATTTTCATGTACAGCTTCTTAGCAGATTCAACCTTACCATTTAAGCACATTCCATGAATCACAGCATTGTAAAGAGAAACATCTGGTTTTACTTGCTGCAAGTATAAAAAAAATAAATCCAAGTTTAACGTTTGGAAGGCATAATTCGTTACAGAATTCTAAGAGGAATAGATGATTGAGCACAATCAAAAAGTCTTTGTTTACATGAACTACATATTAATTTGATAAATGAGGTTCGAGAGCCCGATCATCCGGGTAGGACAGGCTTCGACTTGATTAGGGGTCCATTAGATAACCTTAGGAAGTACATTTGCTCCATCTTTCAGTTGATCATCAAAACTATCGGGAATTAAGATGGAATCGGTACTCTATAATGCAAGACTGGCAAATATGAACACATAAGAGGTGGAAAAATGAACAAAATTGTATATGTATCCTATCTAGAAAGGCATTTTGACATATCAATAGGCAAGTACTTTGTTAGCAGAAATTTCTGAACAAACGGTTTTCTTCAACCTATATTTCATAACTAAGAGAGGCTAATATCAAGTACATAGTTCAGAAAACGTGAATTGAGCTGATGAAAAGCAAAGTACATGAAATGAGGATGGTATAAGCAAAATTAATCCTAGCATGTTACTAGTTTGTAGCGAACCTTTGTTTATTTTGAAGAAATGTAATATAGAAATTGTAATTCCATAAAATGAACTTACCACTAGAATTTCCTCAACTTCATCCCAAAGAGAGGCCCAAATGCAACTTCTTATTATTGACAAATAGGTAAATGTGTCTGGAGCACACTGCTGCTCAGCCATGTGCTCGTATACTTGTAAAGCAACTTTCGGCTTTCTCGCAACCTCACAAGCACCAATAACAAGGTTGTAAGATGTGGTGGAAACCGTCAGTTCAGAGGCTTCCAACTGCCACAACAGTTGAACTGCTTTATCCCATAAACCAAGCTTCTGGCATGACATTAAAGCAGTATTGTACAAATGCTCATTGATTTGAGAACTTTGTTCTCTTCTTATGTTCTCAAACAGCTGAATAGCATCTGCATATTGATTTGCCCTGTATAACCCATTAAGCAATGCATTCCATGTGTATGTATCAGGCATATGCCCCAAGGATTTAGCTATTTCAAAGACCTTAAATGCCAATTTTACTTCTCCAGATTTTCCAAGTGAATTTATCAATGCATTGCAAGCAATCCGATTTGGCTTCAGGCCACGATTTAACATATGTTGGAAAATGTTTAGAGCGAGCTCCCATTTCCCCTCCTTCGTACATGCTCCAATTACAGCCTGTAATGTATCACCTCTTAATTTGATTCCGTTTTGATCCATCTCCCTGTAAGCATCAAGTGCTAGCTCATTCTGGCAACAACGCACGAAAATGCTAATTAACAGCGAATAAGTAACTTCTGTTCCATGATGATCTTTTTCTTTCATAACTCTCCATATTCTCTCCGTTTCAACCCAATTGTTGATTCTTCCACAAACTGATATCATTGTGTTGTAAACAATAACATCAAAATCATTATTTTCTCTTGAAAAGCCCCCTAATTTGACAAACATATCAAGGGAAGAATCACAACCTTGAATATCCGCAACTGCTTTTAGTACTAAGGTATATGTATGTCCCGTTGAGATCTTATTTCTCATCATGAACTGAAACACACTCATTGCGTGGTCGAGCAGTTTCTTTCGCAACAGGCAAGAGATTAGAGAGTTACAAGCATGGGCATTAGGTTGAATACCTGAGTACTCCATGGACCGAAACAGCTCTAGTGCACTTCTAACCTTGCTGGATCTGCTGAGCATCAAAATCCTCCTTGATAACTCCTCTTCATCCCTTTCATCTAAAAGATGTATTCTAGTTTCATTAATTGTGTCTTCATTCGTCGAAAGCACTGCAGGCTGGAGAGTACTTTCAGCTTCAGTACCTTTATCTGTATCTTGGTCTATCAAATTTCCCCAAGGAGGCATAAAATTATCAGAATAATCAATTTCATCATTTCCTTTTCTAATGCAATCACTCTCTTCACTTTCCTCAGACACCAACACAGATGTATTACCAGCAACAGAATTTGAAACAGCTACCAGATTTACCATCTCAGAGGAACTGTAGATAGAACTCAATTTGGGTATTTTCATATTTACACATCGAAGCCATGAATATCCTTTCACGGACACGGATGCCAAATTATGTTCGCAAATTCTCATAATACTTCTATTCATTTTCATAGACGAAATAGCACATAAACCGCAATTGTAACTTCTACGACAAGCTCTATCTCCACAAGTACTAGAGACATACAAGCTATCTTGGTAAGCGAACCCATTCGGTTTAAAATTACCTGAAATTGAATTCCCCAGTACTTCTCTCATAACTGGAACCAAAGTAGAGTTATGAACAAATGACATGACATATAGATTCAGATATTCCCTATAATTCACAGTCTTGAGATGGAAATTAACCAGAACTTGATTAAATAAACGTCTTTCTTCTTCATAAAACTAAACCACGCTTCGAAGAATTCAAAATAGAGGCTCAGACTCGAAAAACATTCTGTCCAGAGCAACTAAACCGTAGAGAACTATGAAAGGTTGTAAAGAAAATACTATAAGGGAGAGAGAATTTGAAATTGAGCCATTATACCTGTAGAAAAGATTGGAACTTTGGAGGAGGCAAGATGGAACATACAGTCGAACTTAGCGAAGAAGATTTTTTAAACTTTAAACGTCACAGGCAAAGCATATTATCTCTTGAACTGGCACGACGTCGTTTTGGTTTTGGGTTAACTGTTAAAACGACACGTTCGATTTTGGACTCTGTTTAACCTGAAGAAATTGAAGGGTTTTGTCGTTGGCGAGGAGTTCAAGCAAGAGTGAATTCAATTGCAATAGATTGTGAGAATTTGTTAATAATGGGCAAGTTCGTTCTCTTTTGTTTTCTCTATTTGATTTAGTTGTGGCTCTTAATTGATTCATTTGACATAAAAATGCGTTCCATGACAGAGGAAGGAGAAGGAAGAGAGGAAGTTGAATCAAATGGAGAGAAAGCGGAGGAGGTGAAGGAAGGAGTAGCTTCCATAGCATTGTTACCATGTGGCTCCATCTCTGGCCATTTCGTCCAACTTCCGCAGTCCATTTGCTATGGACTTCATGGCACTGGTACTTGATACTTGACTCTGTTTCTTTCTCTACTATTTTTTCTTCTCGCGTTAATTCTTGTGCCTGCTTTTGCTCTTGGGGATGAGAATTACTTGGCTTTCTTCTTTTGTTCTATTGAGGATTATGACTCGTCTGCTAGACGAATTCTATGATACTTAGGTTTTGAGAAGGTGATGTTATTTCTAGAGGGTTTTGCTGAGGGAGGGCATATTGTGTGTATTAGTTAGAAATTATGCTGTGGACTGTGTAGTTGCTCTAATTATAATATATTGATTTTAGGGAATCTAATCTCTCTTTTTTTTATCATGTTTTTAGTTTTGGTAATGATTTAGGGACCAGATAGTTCAATGGAAAAGAAATATTGAAGGCCCTACTAGAAGAACTACTTATAGGCATTTGTTTTAGCAAAGGAACAGACCTAAATATCTAACAGCCACTGACTAGAACTACTTATAGGCATTTGCAAGTGCCACTTGGTAAAGATAAACGCTGAAAGTGGTCAATGGCTGTTAGCTATTGATAGGTTTATTATCCATTTAAGCATTCAACTTCTCTCAGAACTTATGTGGCAATTCTCACTGATTATAGAATGTAGTTCGTGCTGTTTCTTTGGAAAAAGAGAGTTCCTAATGCTTTTCATTTGTGAATAGAGTTATCCTGTGAAAGGGAATGCAGTAGGGGTGAGGATTATCGCCTGATCAAGCTTACAATTATTGACTACACTGTATGGAGCTCTACCTTATCTTTTTCGGTTGCCACTTTCATGGTTTTCTTTCCACTTTTGTGTACATGGTTCGATTTTCTTTTTTTCTTGATGGGTTGCTTCTGTGAATATGCCGCAGAATGGGAAAGAACAAGACGTTATAGTTGAGTGCAGAGGCCATGATGCTGCTCGCTTCCAGAACATTGAACATGCTCATGGGTAAGCATTTCTAAATTTATCGCCAGTTCCCAAACTGTTCCCTTTGGTACTTCTTATGTTCAATAGCAGCTGTAGCAATTCCTTCCAGATATGTTCAATAATTAGTGTATATATTTTGTAACTGTTTTCCATGAATGGACTCTTGTTAACTAACTAAAAAAAGACAACTCAGAAAAGATGCAGTCTTCAGAACGAGTTTTGAAGGAGATGGAGCTAAACTTTCACTCTGAGAATGTTGGTACACTTGGTGGTTATGTGCGCGGCAAATTTATCCTGTGCCTCCTAGCAATTGTGATTGCAGGCTTTTATTTTGGCCTTCGAACTAGCAAAATTTCCCATCTTATGTTCTGTCTCGTGTCTTGTAGCTGGGAAGTGGATGTAGTAGCAATGGCAGAACAGAAGCAAGGGCAGAAAAAGATATCTGTTTCATTTGCATGTGAGACATTGAAATCTGATGAAGCTGCAGAAGAGCATATAAGGAAGTTCATGCCCAAATTATCCGGGCTAGATGCTGTTGGTAAGTGTCCATCCATCATTTTGTGAAGAAAAATCACGTGCATGAACATTTTTAGCTCTTTGCTATCTGGGCTTTCACTTCAAGTCTTCAACTAGTCATTCTCTTTGTCTCTGCATCCTAAAATAAAATACATTATTTTCAATGTTTAACTCGTCTTAGCACATTGATTTCCAAGATCATGCCAAAGTACGTGAATATCATTTTGTTGGCACACAGTTCCTGCATTTGTTGATTCGGTACTCTTCTCTCCATTAGATGTTGTGCTACGTTATGCTTGTTGTTTTACAATTTTATATAACGGATATTATTAAAAATGCAGTCAACATTGGGCAAATGAGGATTTCAGGATTGGACTTTGAAGCTGATGGCAAAGTGGCATGAAGCAGACCATATGACATGATGCAGCCATGTCCCATCCTATGAATTTTTTGTATATTAAGGCGCATGGCAGTCCTCTAGCTCTTTAAGTATAGAGTGCGACTTGTTGCTTCCCAACTGTATTTAATCTTTCTTCCGTGGATATGCATATTCCTTTTCAAAATTCAAATTTGGGGAAAAGCCAATATTCCTTTTCAAAATTCAAATTTGGGGAAAAGCCAATATTCCTTTTCAAAATTCAAATTTGGGGAAAAGCCAAATGGTTTTAGATATTTCACAAGCATAAAATGGATATTGAGTGGAATATCATCTGGGGGCTATTTTCATATGTTCGATGCAAGCAACAATAAATTGATCAAGCTATCTACCACAGCGTTGATAAACAAGAACAAACAGCAGGACAACTTTAAGAAAAATAATGAACTTATGATGCACTCTGTATCCCGGCAACTAATGTTCTGTTTAGATCATCAAACCTGTAAGTTGAATACAAATTCATAACAAGAAAACAAGTAATCAGCTAGAGCAACTGATTAACATACAACATAACAGATGAGTAAATAATTGCATACGCCAATCTGCTATGCGGATTATATATTTATATTTATATATGGAGGCATACATGACATGTACATGCTCACAGTAAAGAACAGATAGTTAAATCAGATGGTAAGAAATAGCTTCCAACCCTTCGCTATGACACATCCTAGGACTGGGGAGAAGTACATTCAGAAAATTCAGACAAGATTGTGCTGTGTTTATCTCAGCTTCAGCTCAGTTAACCCAAGAAAAGCTGATCATGAATTGTCCACAGATTTGTTGGTTCCACGAGAAGAAACAGATCTAGGTACGAGATTGGTGAGAACTGTCAACAAAAAAGGGTATATCATATCAGGAGCAAACTTTCCAGTATAAAAAACAAGGGAAAAACAATTTTTTTTGTCTTTGTACTCGTAAATTTAGCCTCTGAACTTTGGCTTTTGTTAAAAATGTTAAGTTAACTGAGTAAATTTTTGTGAAAGCCAAGCATGATGATTCTGTCCATAAAAGGTATATTTTGACAAAAATAAGAGTTCAGGACGCCAAATCAAAGTTCAGGAGCCAAAAGTTATACAGGGGGACAACACTATCATTTTACCAAAAAAGAAATTGAGGGGAAAATATGACTCTAGTCATATTTCATGCCTAATCACCAAAAAGTTTATAAACATGGCTCGGTTATCATAGTTCGCCGATTATTAAAACAGTAAAAAATATGTTTATGTCTAATTTCAGATCCATCTGGAGCACTACAACAACAACAACAAAGCCTTAGTCCCGAAATGATTCGGGGTCGGCTAACATGAACCGTCATACGAAACCGTGAAATCAAGTCGTGTCAGCGACATAAATTCTCTCCCTCCACTCCGTCCTATCAACTACCATATTTTCCTCAATCCCCAATAAACTCATATCATTCTCAATCACTCTTTTCCAAGTTTGCCTAGGTCTTCCCCTACCCCTACCCCTCACCATTGCATCCTTTTGCCACTCTTCAGTCCTCCTAACCGGCGCATCAAGCGCTCTTCGTCTTACATGGCCAAACCACCTTAGTCGGTTTTCCCTCATGTTATTCTCAATAGATAGACGTAACTCTTACTTTTGTCCTAATTATTTTATTACTCACACAATCCTTTCTCATATGACCACATCCATCTCAACATACGCATCTCCGCCACCGACATCTTATGAATGTGACCGTGTTTCACTGCCCAACACTCCGTACCATATAACAATGCAGGTCTAATTCCCGCGGTAGAATTTTCCCTTCAATCTATTAGGCATGCCGGGGTCACAAAGGAAACCCGTAGCACTCTTCCACTTCGACCAACCAGATTTAATCCTATGAGCTCTACATCCACTAAAAGTTCAAAATTCTAGGGTCACTACTCCATTCTTTGCGACAAAAGTCCAAGACATCTCTTTTCTCCAGGATCAGATGTCATTGTCCTAAACTCTTCTAGTTCAGTAACACAAATTTATCATTCTGTGATATTTCTTATGCTACAAGCAGCAGAGCCACTGAAAATTTACTAAAGATAAAAGAACCTGAATCCTATATGCTCAGACAATTAATACGGAAATAAAAGGTCAGAAAGCCTTAGAAGTACATGGTTTACCATTTCCAAATGTCCCTGAAAATTTTAGCTTAATTCAACAAAATACATGTCTGGTATAGGAGGGTACCTGGTTGGTAATGCCAATTCTCACTCTAACTCAGATGCCTCTTCTGAATCGGACAAAGGTAAGAGGGTGCAGATTCCAAGCACATGTCCATTGAGGCATACATAGTATTCAACACAATCCTCGTAGGAACCTAGCCTGCAGCTGGCACTCTGAGGTATCATTTTGGCTTGCAGCATGCTCCACAACTTTGCCTTACAATAAGGGCACACCTCTGTTGGGTGAAGCTTGGCTTTCCTTTTAATCAGCATCTTCCGGACCTTTGACATCGGGAATGACTTGAAAACTCCACGGAAAAATCCCACATCCCCTTCTTCCCCTTGGTCAAGATGTTCACAAGGGTCAGAAACATACAAAACATCAGTTCTGCATTGCGGCAAAAGAAAACTCTTTCCCGAAGTCCTAGAAAATCGAGTCCTGAAAACAAAATGACCAGGGATATGAATACTATTGAACAGGCCCCCCTTTGTACATCCTGAGCAGTAAATAAGCAACTTTCCAAGAGCTCTCCAATTCCCATCAACACTGTGACTTCCGCTGGATTGCAGATCAAGCATCATCTTCGGAGCCCTTGCTCGACAAAACTCCTTCCACAGCAATCGCTTAGCTAGATCATCAAACCATTTGCAAACACATGATAGAGTGGCGATCGATTTCGGATTCCAGTTCAGATGTTGAAACACTAAAAAGATTACATCTTGACTTAGATGCCCTTTTGTGCACTGACAGCTTGATGAGTGAATGCAACGGTATTGCTTAGTTAAAATCATAACCTCCCTGGCAGGAAAGAAAGAGAGGATGCTTATTGCAGAATATCAAAAGGATCAATTATAAATTATTATGCAGTTACGTCATTAGAAAAATATCTCAACCGAACAACATCCTGATCATAGTGAAATTACTAATGGTCTTTGTGATAATATAGGAAGAAAAGGTATTAAACAGTGTGAGGAACAGAATAGATGAACACAAGGTCCAGATCCTTGACAAAAATAAATCTGACTACAAACAGTCAAGAATAAGGTGCATACATCAGTTATCTTGCAAATCTAAAATCTATACAGATCCAATGACCAATACAGGTACATGATAGTCCAGGGACTGTATAATAACCTTTATAGTCACATTTACAAGCTAGCTGCGGAACAACCAATTCCATTCTTAGTAAAAAAGTTTCATTCTTATTTCTTAGTAAACATGAATTCCGAAAGGAACCCTTTGATGCCAGAAGCATTTATCTATTACGAATAGGTTTTGAGTTGGACTCAAACAAATATATTGGATTCTCATTTCATATATTATCCAAAATATTAGACTTAGTGCAATATGTAGCTTTAGATTCATACAGACGAAAACAGATGGCAACACCAAGCTAAGGATCAGGAATTGCTAAATACTGATTATCTCTGACCTAATCTATGGTCGATGTGCAATATCTTATTTGCTATCTGTAGGAGTTAAATTGACCACCATTCATCAGAAGTCCCTCAAACCTGAGTAAAAAGTAGACATAAGATACTTTCACCATTAAGCGACATTGAATATAATCACCATGCAAATTTTGACATGAAATTCAAGGCAGCCATCAAATATCTTCTATAGGTAATCAACAAATTAAACTTTACAAGTTAAATCTTTAATTAATTATTCTCAAGTGTACAGCCACACAGAACTAAAAAAAAAATTACAAGGCAACTTTAAAGGATCTTGCAAATATATGAATTGGAAGCTGCAAACATGAAGAGAAACTAGATACATAACAACAACCATCACTCGGAAACTAGACTATCGAATTGCTAAATATATATTTGGGAGTTTCAAAGGGCCGAGTGCAGATGTTATTCCACCTCCAACTAAACATCAGCTTATAAAATATCCCAATAATTTCACACATATTAGAACAGTTCAAAATTTACATAATTAGGAAAAATTATATTCCATGAGATGAGACTCCAGAAAGGAGTGTTGCTTTGTGGGTTCAATTCGCATAATCTGCAAAAGTAGGCAAAATGCCCAAAATTATCCCCCCCCAAAAAAAAAATCCATGTGACTCCTAAATTAATTATTCTTAAGTGCACAGCTACATAGAAATACCAAAATGTAGAAGGTAAAGTTAAAAGACCTTGCACATATATGAATTGGAAGCTGCAAAAATGAAGAAACATTAGAACACACACACACACACAAAAAAGCTTCACTTGAAATAAGCCTCTCAAACTGCCAAATAAATATATAAGAGTTTCACAGAACAGCAGTGCAGATGTTACTCCACCTCCAATAAAACATCAGCTTATAAAATATAGTCATAAGTTTCACATACATTACAACTTTCTAGATTTATTAATCTAGAAAAAATCAAAATTCCATGCAACTCATGATTAATTATTCTTAAATGCACAGTTACACTGAAATACGAAAATATACAAGGCAAAGCTAAAATACAACAACAACAACAACAACAACAAAGCCTTAGTCCCGAAATGATTCGGGGTCGGCTAACATGAACCATCATATAAAACCGTGAAATCAAGTCGTGTCAGCAACACAAATTCGCTCCCTCCACTCCGTCCTATCCACTACCATATTTTCCTCAATTCCCAGTAAACTCATATCACTCTCGATTACCCTCCTCCAAGTTTGCTTAGGTCTTCCCCTACCCCTCACCACTACATCCCTTTGCCACTCTTCGGTCCTCCTAACCGGCGCATCAAGCGCTCTACGTCTCACATGGCTAAAATATGAACTAAAAAATTGATTGGCCCCCATGAAATTACAGTGTCTTGTTAGCCCCCTGAAATTGCTTAAAGTGACCACTTTGCACCCCCCTCTCTAAACTTGCTTATAGTGATCTATTGGCCCCCTGAACTGGCTTAAAGTGATATACATGTTAATTTGACACGTGGACTTAGGGAGGTTAATAATGTCACTTTAAGTAAGTTCAGGGGCTAATGAGATACTGTGTAAGTTCAGGGGGGCAGTCGTTTATTGGGATAAGTTCAGGGGACTCCTGATGTATTAAGCCTAAGAACGACAACCTGTACTTGCAAACAAACATATCTTATATGCTAAATATATCTTTGGGAGTTTCATAGAGCAGAAATGAAGATATTACTCCACCTCCCATAAAAGATCAGCTCATAGTTATTAGAGGCGCGCCTTGGCTAAGGCTCCAGCCTTAGCGCCTCTAGATGACAGAGGCAGGCACTGTCAGCCAGGAATGCACCTTACAGTGCCTTGGTGCGCCTCGGCTTCATTAGGGCTGTTTAGGGTTTTTGGGGGGTTTTTTAAATTCTTTAATTATCAGCCATAGATTAAAAATAAGATGAATGACTGAGATTAGTTTAGAAAATAAAAGAAAAGGGCAGAAAAAAAGTATCGATACTTTTCATCGAGCTCAGTAGATTATGCCTTAGTAGTTAACTAGAACTTAACTCATGCATTTTATGGTTTTATTGTTGGTATTTGACTATTTGTGATTATTTGTGACTAGTATTATGAATTTATGATTTTCTTTTGTGCACCTTGTGTCGCTCGGGGGCGCGCCTTAAGTTGCGCCTTGCGCCAAGGCTCCATGACCCCCCTTGTGCCTTAGTGTGCCTTGCGCCTTTAATAACT
The DNA here is from genome assembly GCF_963576675.1 of Euphorbia lathyris. Lineage (NCBI taxonomy): Eukaryota > Viridiplantae > Streptophyta > Magnoliopsida > Malpighiales > Euphorbiaceae > Euphorbia > Euphorbia lathyris. The sequence goes on from NC_088910.1 coordinate 99,381,903, forward strand.
ATGGATCAGCTTATAAACTATTCCTTCATACAAATTGGATTTTTTTATGTATTCCCTACCCGAAAAATTATACATTTTAGAGAGCTAAAATCAATTTAGAAGATATCCCTAGCATCTAGGTAAAAATACACAAGCCACTACACTTAAAGCATTAAGTGCTGCTCAAAATCAAAGAGGCAAGACTATAATGGCACATTTTAGCGAAAAACTATAGAATTCTTTTTTCTTCCCCGTTTCTCTGTTTTCTACCAAGAAAATGTGCTTCAATAATCAAGATAGCAACGGCACAAATGGCACCTTAGTAACCACACAAATTCTAAAGTTTCCTCTTTGTTCAAGCATCAAGAGCATCCCAATCACTCAATTAATCGGTTTGATTAGTCACTGCGCTCCAATTTCATCACAAACTTAGATCCACAATAAACCCTTAAAAAAACTTCAAAGGCAAAATGACAAAACCGTCACATATCTAATCTAAGAGAATCACTTAATCCAAAGCAAACACACCTCAAACATTAGCTAGATTGTGCAAAATCAGTATTGAAAATGAAGAACCCAAAAAAACCTAGCCCACATTAGAACCCATCACTAGGGAATAAAAACAAGAAGCAGCTAACACAAGACTGGATCGAAAGTCCTCTAGAAATCAAGACTCATTTCTCACCTCAGGCGAAGAATTATCCTCCCCTCGTGACCTCAAAATCCCCGAAAGAATCTGCGCATAAAATCAGAAACAAATTACGATTTCATGAAGCAGAGGGCAAGAACTAACCAATAGAAAATCATTTGAGTCAAAGTTGAATACATGCATGCGCCAAACCGCAGTGAATTCGATTGGCAAGAAGGGTATTTCCGTCCAGGAGAAAAAAAGATACAAACTTGAGATACACACAGAGGAAACGCAGATACAGGAGAGTCAAGAAAGAGAGGAGAAGCCTTTAGCTTCCCTATAGAAGATGAAATTTTATTAAAATATTGCTTCAACTTGCATAGTTACAACCTCACTCTCTCTTCAATGAATGACAAATCAAATTTCTCCACGTCACTACATTAACAGAAGGCAAGTGAAGTGTCATTTTGTTTGGATATCAATGGTGCCACGTATTCGCGACGTGTCGGCTTTCGACTCGATGTAAGATGACAGCCTTGTGTTTTTAGCGGTGCATGAAAGTTTACTGTTGTTATTTTAAATTTTTTTTGTCGGGACGCTGATGAGGAAATGCTAAAGCAGTTTGCCGTCGTAACCGTACACAAAAAAGATTCTAAAACCCTAATGTTTTCCACGTGTCAGCCTGATTTTTTCTTAATTTTTGTGATTTCTATTTTGTTATCCTATTTGGCTTTCTCTGATTGGCTGTGCTCTTATTTTCATGCTTTTATTTACACAGTGATTTGCTAAAATACTTTTTAAGTCCTCCAAAATATCGTTGATTAAAAAGTTGAAAAAGAAAGAAAGTAAATACGTCACCTAAACAAAATTTTAGCTAAGCGTATATTACATAATATGCTTTTCTTGACTTCATATGGAATACATATTTTGACTTAATTTAATTATGTTCTCATTAATTAATATAGAATACATACTTGACTTAATTTAATTATCTAGTCATTAATTAATATGGAAGTCAGGGGCGGAATCAAGGGGGGTTAAGCCCCGGCAGACGGTCGGAGAATTGAGAATTTTTTTTTTTAGTAATAATGTCTACTAATATTTTGGAGAGAATTATATTGACTTTATGTAGTAATTTGGGAAAAGTACAAAAATAAACCTTGTGGTTACACTCATTTTCGAACAACACCCATGTGGTTTAAAAGTTTACAAAGTGGTACCATGTACTTCATTCCGTTAGTAAACACATATCAAATTAACTAACAATGTTAAAAGTCAAAGGAAAAAAAGTTAATTTGGTCCTTATATTTATTTATTTTTATAAATTGACCCCTTATTATCTAATTATCACAAACAAACCCTAAAATAAAAATAAAAATCAAATATACCATTTTCTATATCTCTTTCTATTTTAATTTTTTTTCTTATTTCTCTCTCCTCTTTGTTAATTTCTCTCTCTAAAATCAATTGAATTTCCATGTTTTCAATTTAATGACACTTATACACTCTCTTCTTCTCTCTAGCTAACCATTTTGAAGTTGAATGGCCAATTAAGATAAACCAAGTTTCCCAGCGAGCTTATTATCAGAGAAATTAAGATAAACCAAGTTCTGGCAAATAGAGAAAGAACGATTGAGAAAAACAGAATCAGAGATACGATTAACAGAAAGGTCAAGCTGAAGCAAAGAAGGACCAAAGTGAAGAGCACCACCAGGAATAAAATTACGAGAGAGATTAACAAAGGACAAATTATAACAATCGGTAAAAAAAGACTTTACCGGAAGAGGATCAGAAAAGTTATTAGATGAGAGATCAAGAGTTTCCAGACTACAACCGGAAGCAGAAAGATCACCGGCGGAGAAAGAATTACCTTGTAAAATAAGATGCTTGAGAGATGAAAGAGCAGCAAGGCGAGGAAGATGAAGAACACCAGTAAGTCCAGAGTTGGTAAGATTGAGAGAAGTAACAAAGTTATCAATAGAACAAGAAACACCATACCATGAACAAGGATTGACAGAAGTCGCAGTCCAGTTTGACAACAAGTTGTTCGGATCGGATTCAATAGATAAATTCTTGAAAGCTAAAAGCCCCAATACTTGATCGTTTGTAGCATTTAATGGCATGATTAACAGCAGAAACAATAAAAACCCAAACCTAAACATTCTTCTGCATTCATTCTTCGTATTTCTGGGGGAAATTGACCATTCAACTTCAAAATGGTTAGGCTAGAGAGAAGAAGAGAGAGAGTATAAGTGTCATTAAATTGAAAACATGGAAATTCAATTGATTCTAGAGAGAGAAATTAACAAAGAGGAGAGAGAAATAAGAAAAAAAAATTAAAAATTAAAAAGAGATGGAGAAGATGGTATATTTGATTTTTATTTTTTTTTTAGGGTTTGTTTGTGATAATTAGATAGTAAGGGGTCAATTGATAAAAATAAAAAAATATAAGGACCAAATTAACTCTTTTTCCTTTGACTTTTAACACCGTTAATCAATTTGGTATGCGTTTGCTAACGGAATGAAGTACATGGTACCACTTTGCAAACTTTTAAACCACATGAGTGTTGTTCGAAAATGAGTGTAACCACAAGGTTTATTTTTGTACTTTTCCCTAGTAATTTTTCAATGTTTAAAGGTAGATGAGATGGTTAAGGATGCTTACTTTTATTTGAGAGGTCCTATGTTCCACACCCTTCAATCTCATTTTTTTAAGTTTTATTTTTCAATAATTATAAAAACATGTTAACATTATTAATTAATTTAAATGGAGTCTTTATTTTTATTTTGATAACACTTTTGAATTTATTTTTAATATGTCTTTACCATTAAAAAAACGTAAACATGTTTAATTTTCTATTAGTTCAATGCTAGTTTCTAAAAAAAAATGATAACATTTTTACAGTTTTAATGCGTTGGAGGCTAAAAAATTTTTGCGCAGCTCTAACGGGCTGGACTTTAAAAATTTACCGTCAATCGCACAGTTAATTTCGATTTTTTTGACGTTTTGAATTTTTTTATTGATATATTTGAACCCCGACTCATCCAGGGTCCTGGTTCCGCCATTGATGGAAGTAATATTTCTACGTATACAATGAACAACACATAAGGAGTGTGAGAAGACTAGTGTACAAGTAGCAAAACTAAATGCTACAAAATAACAAAAAATGATTAAAAATTAATATTTTAAAAATCGGATTAAAAGTCGAACCATAATTATGTTAGAGTCAATAAGTTCAACCGGTTGATTTAAATTGGTTGAATGAATGACATCATAAATACTATATATATATAATACACTAATTACTATCTCATAATTAGTCTTTACTATACTTACTATCTTATAACTAGCTACTATCTCATAACTAGTTTTTACCCTACGCTATTATCTTATAACTAGTTTTTACTCTTATAACTATTATCTTATAACTAGTTTTTACTCTTCAACTCTCCAAAAAAACACATAATGACTTAAGTGTCAAAATGAGTTTGTCAGACCCCGATACATCTCTGACCTTTAGTTCTTTACTCTTCAATCCCCTTCCAAAAAACATAATGATTTAAGTATCGGAATGGGTGTTGGAGATTTTGGTAAAATGGCTCTTTAGCCTTTGTTTGTCTTTTGTGACTTTAAGTATCCCATATGGGAAACTTTTGAGATAGTTGAATAGTTTATATTGGGTTGGGCTTGAGGAGTTATTAAATTGTGTTTAGTGGGTTATACAAAATAAACCACACGCGCGCGCTCGCTCGTTCGTTCGCGCGATATTTTAAACCTTTTTGACTATTTCTTAACAAGTTAAAATCCTATCTCGACTATCCCTGATTTTACTCAACCCATTACATTTTTCTCTCCTAAAACGTTGTCCACTACAACGTTCGTTTTACACAAAATAAAACACGAACTCTACAGAGTTCAGAGATACAGAAAACTTTCCGATTACAATTTTCATCTTCATTACGCTTTCTTCTCTGGGCAATTAATTATTTTGCTGTTCCAAAGCTTCGCCCTAGAGTGCACTAGTGCGTCGCTCGCTGTGTAAACCTTGGTTGACGATCGGACTTCTAGATTGCACCAGAGTCTGCCGTAATCGTTTTCAACGCAGTGGTTCTGTCCACGACACAGCTTTTTCATTCCGATAAGTTATTTCGATTCCCTCTTTTGTACTTACAATTTGAAAACGATTATTTCTGTCCGTCATCATGTCTGCTCTAATCTCAAAAAATATTCCCGATCTCTCAAAATTAGAGCCCTTAGACGGTCTGAACTACAAAAGATGGTCTCGGAAAATGCTTATATTTTTTGAACAATTAGACCTTGATTATGTCGTCCTGTCTAATCCCCCTGTCGACCCAAACGGTCCTGCTATGTCGCTTATCGTTCAACAATACGATAATCAGTCTGCTAAATATGAAAAAGATAACAAAACTGTCAGAGGACATCTCCTTAATCATATGTCGAACCCACTGTTCGATATATTTGTCAACAAAAGGTTAGCCAAAGAAATTTGGGTCTCTTTAAAAGATAAATATGGGTCTGATGATGCTGGAAAAAGAAAATATGTTGTTGGCAGGTGGTTACATTATCAGATGGTTGATCAGAAACCAATCATTGATCAGATTCACGAATATGAGAACCTTGTTGCTGAAGTTCTCAGTGAGGGGATGAATATGTGCGATATGCTTCAAGCCAATGTTCTGCTGGAGAAGTTCCATCCTTCTTGTAGTGACTTCAGAAACCACCTGAAGCACAAAAAGAAAGATTTCAGCCTGCAGGAGCTTGTTAGTCATATGCGAACTGAAGAAGCAAACAGAATGAAAGATAAGCAACTTTCCTCTATTTCTGTTTCTATTAATGCTAATGTGGTTGAATCTTCTGTGATTCCAAAAGACAGATCAAAAGGGCATGCAAACAAGTCCCAAAAAGGCTTCAAACAGAATAAGTCTTTCAAGCATGGAAAGGTCCAAAAGCGAAAGGTTGAATGCTTTGTGTGTGGAAAACCCGGGCACAGAGCATTTCAATGTTTCCAAAGGAAGAACCAACAGAATTCAAATCAAAATGCTCACACAAAGCCTACCGGACAATCCAATTTGGTGGAGAACGATGAAATCATTGCTGCTGTGGTGGTAGAGTCGAACTTGGTGGAAAACAAAACTGACTGGGTGCTGGATACTGGATCTATCAGACACTTATGTTCAAACAGGGAGCTGTTTCATCATTTTGAGGATGCTGCTGATGGAGAGTGCGTCTACATGGGTAACACCGCAACTGCTGGTGTTGTTGGTAAAGGAACAGTCTTACTCAAATTAACTTTTGGAAAAAGTTTATCATTGAATAATGTTCTGTATGTGCCTTCACTTCGTAGGAATCTTATTTCTGGTAGTTTATTAAATAAGGTTGGTTTAAAAATTACTTTTGAGGCTGATAAGGTGATTCTTACTAAAAATGGGACCTTTGTAGGGAAAGGGTATCTAAGTGATGGGCTTTTTATCATGAACACTGTTGATGTTAACTCTGTTGGAATTAATGCAAGTTCTTCTGGTTCTGCTTATTTATGTGAGTCTTTGGACGTTTGGCATGGTAGATTAGGACATGTGAATTATGCTTCTATTAAAAGGTTGAAAAATATGCATGTTATTGATATCGTGAATTCTGAGCATGAAAGAAAATGTTCTATTTGTGTAGAAGCTAAATTTGCCAAAAAGCCTTTTCCATCTGTTACTAAGAGAAGTACTGAATTGCTTGAATTAATTCATTTTGATCTAGCTGACTTTAAGAATTCCATAAGTAGGGGTGGTAAAAGATGGTATATGACCTTTGTTGATGACTTTTCGAGATACACCAAAGTATATCTTTTAAGATCAAAAGATGAGACTGAAAGTATGTTTCTAAAATATAAAATGGAAGTAGAAAATCAGCTAGATAGAAAAATAAAAAGGCTTAGATCTGATAGAGGTGGAGAATACGGAACTAATTTCCTTAAAACTTTTTATGAGGAAAATGGCATTATACATGAAACTAGTGCGCCATATACACCACAACAAAACGGTATAGCGGAAAGGAAAAATAGAACGCTTAAGGAAATGATGAATGCCATGTTAATTAGTTCTGGTATGCCTGATAATATGTGGGGGGAAGCTGTTTTGTCTGCATGCTACATTTTAAATAGAGTTCCTCATAAAAAATTAGACAAAACTCCCTATGAGCTTTGGAAGGGGTATTCACCTAATTTAAATTTCTTGAGGGTTTGGGGTTGTCTTGCCAAAGTTGCTTTTCCATCTTTTAGAAAACCCAACATAGGGCCAAAAACCTTTGATTGTGTTTTTATTGGATATGCTTCTAATAGTGCTGCCTTTAGATTCATGGCACTAAATGACTATAGCATATGTGAATCTAGAGATGCAGAATTCTTCGAAAATGATTTTCCTTTAAAGAAAAATATTGTGAGTGATGATGTTGGTCCCTCTAATACTGTATCTGCTAGTGATTCTCTTGCTTCTAGTTCTTTGAAAAAACATGATGAATGTGAACATGAACCTAGAAGAAGTAAAAGAAGGAAAATAGCTAATAGTTTTGGACCCGACTTTGTTTCCTCCTTTCTGCTAGAAAATTCAGATAGAATAGATGATGTTTTTATGTCTGTCTATCTAATAGAAGAAGATCCTAAGACATATAAGGAGGCCATGACCTCTGTAGATGCTAATTTTTGGAAAGAGGCAATAAAAAATGAATTAGACTCTATTATGGTCAATCACACTTGGGATCTAGTCTCCTTGCCTAAAGGGTCCAAAACTATAAAACTTAAATGGATCTTCAAAAGGAAAAGAAGACCTGATGGATCCATTGAAAAGTTCAAAGCTAGATTAGTTGCTGTAGGCTATAGTCAAAAGAAAGGAATTGACTATTTTGATACTTATTCTCCTGTTACTAAAATTTCTACTATTAGAATCTTAATTGCAATTGCAGCAATACATAATTTAGTGGTACATCAGATGGATGTAAAAACAGCTTTTCTAAATGGTGATTTAGAAGAAGAAATCTATGTTCAACAGCCTGAGGGAAATGTTGTACCCGGTCAGGAAGATAAGGTATGCAAACTGAGGAAGTCATTGTATGGCCTGAAACAGGCACCCAAACAATGGTATGAAAATTTTAACTCCACTTTACTTTCTGATGGGTACGTAGTTAATGGATCAGATACATGCGTTTATTCTAAATCATTTGGATCAAATTATGTGATTGTATGTCTTTATGTGGATGATATGCTTATCTTAGGCACTAATTTAGAAGCAGTGAATAACACCAAAGCCTTCTTATCATCAAAATTTGACATGAAAGACATGGGAAAAGCTGATGTAATTCTTGGTGTCAAAATTACAAAAACTGAAAATGGTTTTTCTTTAGGACAATCACATTATGTTGAGAAGTTATTGAAAAAGTTTGATAGCTTTAATGTAGTGCCAGCTAGAACACCCTATGATCCTAGCATATGTCTTACTAAAAATAAAGGAAATAGTGTTTCACAAGAAGAATATGCTAAGATTATTCGGAGTGTTATGTTCTTAATGACTCATACTAGACCTGACATTGCATATGCTGTAAATAGATTGAGTAGATATACTCACAATCCAAATGATGAACATTGGAATGCACTTCGCCGTTTACTTAAATACTTGAGAGGTACCATGAACTTTAATTTGCATTTTAATAAATTTCCTGCTGTTTTAGAGGGATATAGTGATGCAAACTGGTCATCCAAAAATGATTTGGTGTGTTCCACTAATGGTTATGTTTTCGTTTTGGGTGGTGGTGCCGTCTCTTGGAGATCATGCAAACAAACCTGTACTGCACGCTCAACCATGGAATCAGAATTTATAGCACTAGAACTAGCTAGTCAAGAAGCAGAATGGTTGAGAAGTTTATTGGCAGATGTCCCATTGTGGGGGAGATCTAATGCACCTATCTCACTTCATTGTGATTCACAGGCAGCCATGGGTACTGCAAAAAACAGTGTCTACAACGGAAAGAAAAGACACATTCGCATTAGACATAGTGCATTAAGACAACTCTTGAAACATGGGGTAATTGCCTTAGATTTTGTGAGATCAGAGAAGAATCTAGCTGATCCGTTCACCAAAGGGTTACCTAGAAGAATGGTTCTAGAAACGTCGAGGGGAATGGGCCTAAAGCCCACTGATTAAAGAAAATATGGTGGATACCATACGTGGTCAAACGAAACCATACTATCTTTTTATACACTATATTTTACCCATTCCTATGACTTGTGATAGTGTGTGTATAATCCATAGCCCGTGGTGTGGTGGTTCATTTATATGAACTTGATGGATGCTCCTTTTGAGGTTGAGTTATGAGAAACTCTTAATGGTCTCTTATAGAGATCACCTACATGTGTGTGAAGGTGGGCCGCCTTCTATGAAAGACATTGGACTGTCTTTCTAGAGCACTCATGAGATCCAAGGTGTGTGCATGGCCATTAAAAGCGCTAGTGTTTTTATCGCGGAACAACAAAATTTCGTTTAAAGGTTTTCTTTACGTGTTGTGAGGGTCTCAGTTAGAGTTGTAGAAGTTCAAGAGCAATTCACTTCTAAAACTATAACATGTTGCCTCACATCACTATGTATCAATTCAATCGAAAGATATTGATGCTTAAGTTTTTAAAATCTGTAACTTATTGCCCAGAAAAGATTTATTATTGTTTTTAAAATTGTTTTGCTATAAAGCCATTTGTGGGGGATTGTTGGAGATTTTGGTAAAATGGCTCTTTAGCTTTTGTTTGTCTTTTGTGACTTTAAGTATCGCACATGGGAAACTTTTGAGATAGTTGAAGAGTTTATATTGGGTTGGGCTTGAGGAGTTATTAAATTGTGTTTAGTGGGTTTTACAAAATAAACCACACGGGCGCGCTCGCTTGTTCGCGCGACGCCCGCCCGTCCCGACTGGACTGGACCCGATTTTTATTTGGCCATTAAATATCTTAAACCTTTTTTACTATTTCTTAACAAGTTAAAATCCTATCTCCACTATCCCTGATTTTACTCAACCCATTACGTTTTTCTCTCCTAAAACGTTGTCCACTACAACGTTCGTTTTACACAAAATAAAACACGAACTCTACAGAGTTCAGAGATACAGAAAACTTTCCGATTACAATTTTCATCTTCATTACGCTTTCTTCTCTGGGCAATTAATTATTTTGCTGTTCCAAAGTTTCGCCCTAGAGTGCACTAGTGCGTCGCTCGCTGTGTAAACCTTGGTTGACGATCGGACTTATAGATTGCACCAGAGTCTGCCGTAATCGTTTTCAACGCAGTGGTTTTGTCCACGACACAACTTTTTCATTCCGATAAGTTATTTCGATTTCCTCTTTTGTACTTACAATGGGTTCATCGAGCTTGTCCATTATAACTTAAGTGTTAGATGGGTTTGTCACACTCCGATCCATCTGAACTTATCCCAGAATAGGTTCATCAAACTTGTTCATTTTTGACCTTTAGTTCTTTACTCTTCTACCCTTTCCAAAAACTAGAATGACTTAAATATCGTAATGGATTCATCAAACTTGTCCATTTTTAACTTTTAGTTCTGTTTTACTGATTGAGTCCGGATATATATTACCATGCATATATATATTTACAGTTACCATGTATTTATGTAAATAGGTTTTCATATTGAGTTTTGAAATCAATTGAAATTCTTAAATATTTAATTTCTGTTTATTCTAAAGAAGGAAATATTGATATTTGTGAAATTATAAGATAGTCTTTATTGATTTGAAGCTTTTATTTGATAGAACAAGAGGAACAAACAACAAAGTCATTGTTGATGTTTCATACTCAAGTAAATGTGAGAGACTAGCAACTTGGAATTGCAACTTTACAGGCAGCAGCAACCCTTCTCGCACCTGGTGAATTAACATACTTCTTTAGGTTTGGATTCTTTAGGTAACCACAAAGGCAAGGCTTCTGCTGCCTCAGCTTGCTGCAACAAAAGCTTGACGGTGGCGCCGACGAGTTCAGAGCCGGTAGGCATGGCTGCAGCTCACTTGGACTGCAGTTCACCGCATTTGACACGAGGACCTGGTCTGTTAATACTAATAGTATCAGATTCAGGACCACCCATAAAGATAAAGCGGATGGTTTCTTCATCTTGGATCGGTGAGGGGCGATTGAAACGGAGAAGGAGAAGCTTCATTTATACACAAAATGTTACAGCAGGTGGCACTCGGGAAGGACATGTGTCATCTTTCAGACACCTTTGGCTTTGGTGCCACAAAAATCAAACCGACGGACTTCGTAATTCGTAACACTAGGAATTTCTTCACCATCTCTGATGTAAGTTTGATTGTCTCTACTCATCCACTGTTCCAATCCAATTATTCGCCAGTAATTTAATATGGATAGTAATAATTTAAAAGTTAATTGTAACAATTCATCCATTTCAGTGGTAGAAGAATTGAGTAATGAGTAGTTTTAAGAGACATCCATCTGTATTAAATTCTAGAGAGAATAATTGAAATTTACGAGTAAGATGAAATCTAATATAATAGAGGTAATTATATATATGGCTGCGGATTTGTAGATAAGTAGTTGTGATATTGTTTTTTTTGCAAACACAATCCTATTGTTTGCAAAAGTTTTCATTTGGGTGTTGTTTTTTTTTTATCACGAAGAAAATTAATGTTTAGAGAGAAAACTCAAAAAATGATGATTTTGAAAAATAAAAAATATAGTTTCATAGTAAATATGATACTAAACAACGTTAATTCTTGAAAATGTTCATTTTAAAGTCGTTATCGATCAAATTTGACAAAGTGAAAAATTGAGCCTATCTATATCATTTCCTTTCCTTTTCTATATCTTAATTAGGTCCTTTCGTCCTAGCTATATTCGCATGCTGCCCATTTGCGCCATTCTCCTCCTATTTCATTCGAATCCATTATCCCACGATCTTTACAGATTGCCCTCCTCCTTTAGTGGTAGGGCTTAACGACCGGTTCCATTATGTTACCGAATTATCCATGTCTTTATGTATGCATCATGAGTCATCATGCGTTTGGATTTTGTGCACAAGTCCTTCAAAATTTTAGCATACCTTGGAATTTGCTTGATTGCATCAAGCGGTGGAATGTCTACCTCTACCTTTCAAAAGGTTTCTGATGAGAATCAGATCCATATCAAGAACGAGATTCTATTATCGAATTTTAGTCCTTCATTCGATAATCCTATGAAGCGTGCGAAGTTCAAAATGAAATCATTTAATCCCTTTCGAGTTACACGAATATCAAATTGAAAACGGATCAATTAGAGTTAATTCATTTTGAATTTGGATTTTGAGGGAATTGAATTTGGATTTTAAGGAGATCTAATTAAGTTGGATAATAAGTTTTGGATGGTGGGAGATTATTTGCAATTTAAAGAATTGCACAATTTTTCTTTGGTATGAGACTATATGAAGAATTATGAGGATGGCTTTTACTTTGACTTTTTAGGTAATAATTTTGACTTGCTTAGTTACTTTTTTGCCCTTATATTTTATTAAGTTTATTTTAGTTATGTAAAGGCAAAGTATGTCCAACATGATTTAGTTTTAGTCTTTAAATATTTCAAATTTTCTAAGTTTGTAACAAGTTTGATATTAAAAAAAAATTACTCTTAAGAGTTTGTGAGTGGTTTCTCTTGTGTTCTTTGGAGCACTACTTTGAATAGTTCGGGATTAAATCCTTAATTGTTGGAGACTGGGATTGGGTCTTTACAACCTAGTTTTGTAAGGGTTCTTTTCTGTCCGACCCTGATTTGTTAGCTTTCCTAGGGATCAAATCTAGTTGTCGGGTTTTCGAGGCATTGTTCCTCATGGGTTCGCATAAGTTTTTAAGACCTCTTTCTCATATTAATTCTTTTTTTTTTAATTTTGTCAACCTTGAAAGAAAATGGGCTAATTTAGATGGAATTAATGGAATGAGATTAGAGTTTGCCTTATGATCTTCCTTAGGTACAGTGGGTGGATCCTCTTGTTCCTCTTATCTTTTTAGATGTGGACTTGATTGAACTTCCTTCCCACTTCGTAATGTAATTGCACAAGCATTTTCCTTTCTGTTGAAATTTAAAAATACTTTCAATAAGGCTTTTCACAATGTCTTCCAAAAGCATATCGAAGTTAGAGGTTGAACGTTTAGATGGTCTTTTCACTTGAGGTTTTCTATTATAGGATTGGTTTTGAAACCTCGGCTATCCTTCTTGATCTCCATAACTAAAATTTGGATGATCCTGTTGAAACACCTTTCCACAAGATTTTGATTTGATAAAATCATCCATGATTAAGAGACAATTAAATTTAAGTGCTTTGATTTAATTGTACTAATCTGCTTGTTCAATATTGAGTATAAACTTAAATACAAAAAGAAATAAAGAATAAGACAGGACGAAGTCAGTATGAGATCAAAGAACAAGCTGAGTAGAATCAAACTCAGTATCAAAGAATAGAAGTCTGAAGTTCAACAAAGTAAAGTAGAATGGAACTCAGCATTAAAAGCCCTCTCAGAAGTTATCTTGCAAAACAGAACTCAGCATAGAAGTTGACAACAAACAAAGATAACGAATAAAGTAGAAGCTGAGTAAATCTTCAGGACAGTATGAGAGATCCGTTCACTAGAAGACATGTTTTGCAAACCTTCTGCACCAATAATTGAATCCTCGAAATTACGCAAAAGACACATTCCGAGATGCATGGGTCAACAGATTATAGCTAAAATACAACTGCCATAAAAAGACGACGTCTGTAGGAAGAAGACAAGTCTGACGCCTGAAGAAATCAGAGGATAGGATTGGCCTGCAAAACCTGAAGCTGACCAGAAGCTGTCTCCTAAAAGAGCCGTTTTGGAATTAACGACTAAATCATTTCAAATGATCCTCCTCCAGGTCTTCATCTATATAAAGACAATTAAACTTCTTGGATCATTGCCGATGTATAGAAAGAAAAATACAAGAGAGAAAATACAAGTTCAAAGCACTCAAAAACAAGAAAGAGATCTTACACCCATCTTCTATTCCTGTGTAAATGCTAGATTGATTGTTTGTAATCATCTAAAGTGTTCTTCATTTGAAAAAGAACAACTTGTATCAATTGTGATATTGAGACTGTTGTGCTGAGTGTTCGGTTGTAAAGATTCAGTGGTAGAGAAATCTAAGTACTGGGTTGTGGTGCTTAGTAGGAGTTGAGTAGAAGAATAGAGGACGGTACTCTTGCATATTCAACTGCCTTGTAAACGGTTTGTGCTCTACCTTTAAAGAGCTCAGTATTGGATTCCAAAAGCCCGGAGGACTCTGGGGACTGGACGTAGGCAGAGAGGCCGAACCAGGATAAGTCGTACTGAGTAATTTCTAACTCTCTCAATATATATATATATATATATATATATATATATGTGTGTGTGCATGTGTTGTCTGTTCAATTTACTCATCATATAAATCATTTAAACTGATACTGAGTAAATCAGAGTGCTGAGTTGGAAGCTGACCATAGAAAGTGTCAATTCCCAACTCACGAGTAAAACAGCCTTAGTCAACATCTGACCAAAGCTGTCTTACATTAAGATCGGCCGTGCTAACCACAAGCTGAGTTAACAAACTCATCAAAATTATCAAGTCAGTATAATTAAATTAGTGAAAAAATTATATTAGTTCCTAACCCCCCCTTGGAACTAATCACACGGGACCAACAAGTGGTATCAGAGCCTAAGCTCACCACTCTAAGATATAACTATCTTGAGCGGATCCCCATAAATGGCTGAGAACAGCACTCGTTTCCTTCCAGGAAACCAAACAACACAGATACTCCCTGAGGGATTATCTATTAGTCGGCCTCCCCTATTCTTTGGATCTAATTATACTTTCTGGAAGAATAGGATGAAAAACTTTATTCAAGCCACAAACATGAGTGCATGGCTTGCAATAGTTCAAGGCCCATACGTGCCATATAAAACTATTAACAATGAGAAAGTTATTAAGAGTGAAACTGAGTGGTCAGAAGATGATCTTAGAAAACTTCAAAATAATGCTTCGGCTATCAATATGCTTCACTGTGCTTTAGATGCTGCAGAATACAATAAAATATCAGGTTGTGAGTCAGCACAGGAGATATGGAAAAAGCTCGAGGTGACCTATGAAGGTACAAGCAAGGTCAAAGAGTCAAAGGTGAATCAACACATGGGATTATATGAGCTGTTTGAGATGAATGACAACGAGAACATCTCCAGCATGGACGCTAGATTCACTAATATCATAAATGAACTAAAAAGACTCGGCAAGAACTTCACCGAAGAAGAACAGGTGAAGAAAATCTTGAGAAGCTTACCTAAGAGCTGACAAGCTAAGAAAACTGCAGTAGAAGAAGCTCAGGACCTGACTACATACAAGTATGACGAGCTAATCGGATCTCTGCTGACTCATGAGATCTCAATGCAAAACTTTGAAGCTAAAGAGAAAGAAAAGTCAGAAGATAAGAAACAAAAGTCACTTGTCATGAAAGCTGACTCGACCGAAGGTGACTCATCAGATGATGAGGAAATGGCCATGTTTACACGAAAAATGAAGAAGCTGTTTAGGAAGAATGAAAAGAATAGCAGAAGGCCATTCATAAGAAATGACAGATACAAAGCTGAGTCCAGTGACAAATACAAGAAGGATGGCTCCAAATCTGTCACCTGTTTTGAGTGCCACCAAACTGGGCACATCAAGTCAAGCTGCCCAAACCTCAAGAAAGAGAAGAAGGGAAGCAAAAAGGCTATGGTAGCAACATGGAGCGACAGTGATGAGTCAACCTCATCTGAAGCTGATGCAACTGAAACAGCCAATATATGTTTCATGGCTGATGATGCTGACCATTCTCAATCTGAGCAAGCTGACCTCTCCGATGAAACTGACCAGGAGGAACACAACAATGAGGTAACATCTTTACTCTTGCTTAGAAATGAAATGGTAAATGCCCTGAGTGATTTATACACACTAACCAAGAAATGTAACAAGAAAATAAAATCACTCAGTAGGCGATGTGACGAGATTGAAGAGGTTAAGCCGAGTGACCTCCGATATCTCCTCCAAGACAATTCAGATTTACATAGCAACATGAAAATAATGCCTAAGTTTGTCACGGAGGTCCAATCTGAATCGAAGAAACTAAGAAATGACGTTACAACCTTACAGAGTCAAGTAAAAGGCTCAAATAGAAATAAACCCCATGCTGAGTATGCAAGTACTAATCAGAATAAACAGTTCACTCAGTGTGACTGTTGCGGGAAAAGGGGACACACGAAAGATGTGTGTTGGTTCAACAAGCGGATTGTCCAATGTGACTTCTGCGGAAGAAAAGGACATACCACTAAGGTATGTTGGCATGCTCAGCATAACAATGCTGACCACACTCAGTATCACCCTCAAAGGGTAATTTATTGTGACTTATGTGGTAAAAATGGCCACACTATAAAAGTATGCCGTCACAAACTAAAATATGACTTTGCACCTGTTTATACTAACAAGAAATGACCCAAAAATAATTGGGTACCTAAAGATGAATAGTTTAAAATCCAGGCCAGCTTGACATGCGTAGAGAAGTCAAAACTCAAAACTCTGGTATATAGACAGCGCATGCTCAAGGCACATGACATGTGATGAAACACAATTCATCACACTAAAGCTTAAACGAGGTGGTAGTGTAAGCTTTGGGGACAATAAGAAGGGTAAGATAGTCGGCTCAGGTACTATCAGAGGTAACCCAACTATTGAGTCAGTCTCCTTAGTTAAAGGTCTCAAATACAATCTGCTGAGTGTAGCTCAGCTTTGCACAAGCGGCAGAAAGGTTGTATTTGATGATACTAAGTGTCAAATACTCGAGGGAAATACAAATGAATTGATTTTAACTGCCCCTCATGTAGACAATGTATACATGCTGAGTTTAGAAAAACAGTTTTCCAAAAACATATGCTTAGTGTCTAAAGAGGATAACTCCTGGCTATGGCATAGAAGACTTGGTCATGTAAGCATGGATCTTCTTGCCAAATTAGCTAGAAAGCAACTAGTTGAGGGATTGCCCAAACTTAAATTTGAAAAAGATCAATTGTGTAAAGCTTGTCAGCAAGGCAAACAAACTAAGAAGTCATTTCAAAGTAAAAATATTGTCTCAACCAAGAGACCATTGGAATTACTACACTTGGATCTTTTCGGACCTATCCAGCCACTCAGCTTGGGAGGTAAGAAATTTTCCTTGGTCATTGTAGACGATTTCTCTCGGTACACTTGGATCATCTTGCTGAGTAGCAAGGATGAAACATTTGAGATGTTTACCACATTAATTAAAAAGCTTGAAATTGACAAAGACCTAAAAGTAGCTCATATTAGAAGCGACAATGGTGGAGAATTCAAAAACCAACAGTTTGATGAATTCTGTGAAACCAGTGGTATTGACCATAATTTCTCTGCTCCTAGAACACCTCAACAGAATGGGGTTGTTGAAAGGAAGAACAGAACAATTGTCGAAATTGCTAGAACCATGCTGAGTGAAAATAGGCTTCCAAAGTATTTCTGGGGTGAAGCTGTCCACACAGCATGCTATATTCTCAACAGGGCTTTAGTTAGACCTATTCTTAAGAAAACCCCATATGAACTCTGGAAAGGATGAAAGCCCAACATTAGCTATTTTCGTGCCTTTGGGTGTAAATGTTATATACTCAACACGAAAGACAATCTTGCTAAATTTGACGCTAAAGCTGACGAAACGATCTTTTTGGGATACTCAACAAACAGTAAAGCATATAGAGTATATAATAAACGAACTCAAATAGTAGAAGAGTCTGTACATATTGAGTTCGATGAAGCTGACCCTGCAGGAAAGTCAACCCAGCTCGAAGAAGATGAACTGAACTCAGCTTCCGCTGACCAAAATGATGCTCCTGAGTCATCAATACAAGGGCTGACCAAAGGTAAACAAGAAGTTGAAATTATCTTTGCTGACCAATCTACTCCTGCAGAAATTGTAGAAACACCTGTTCCAAATAACTCAGCATTGCCCAAAGAAATAAGAATTCCAAGAGGACATTCAGAAAAATCCATTCTTGATGTTGCTGAAAACAAGGTAATGACAAGAGATCAGCTTCGGAAGTATCTAAGCAATGTGGCTTTTGTATCAGTATATGAACCAAAGAACTTTGCTGATGCTGAGCACGATGAATATTGGATCAATGCTATGCAAGAAGAGCTCGATCAATTCACAAGAAATGAGGTATGGGATTTAGTACCTAAGCCTAGAAATCAAAAGTCCATAGGAACCAAGTGGGTCTTTAGAAACAAACTAGATGAGCATGGAAATGTAGTCAGAAATAAGGCTTGACTTGTAGCTCAAGGCTATAGTCAGCAAGAGGGTATTGACTATGGTGAAACTTTTGCACCAGTTGCTAGGCTAGAAGCTATACATATATTATGTGCCTATGCCAGTTTTATGAACTTTAAATTATATCAAATGGATGTTAAAAGTGCATTTCTTAATGGCCTTATAAACGAAGAGGTATATGTTAACCAACCTCCTGGGTTTGAAGATCCAAAATTTCCAAACCACGTTTATAAACTCAAGAAGGCCCTGTATGGCCTGAAGCAAGCTCCAAGAGCTTGGTATGAGAGGTTGACCAACTTCCTGCTGACCAGGAACTATGTCAGAGGAAAAGCTGACACAACCTTGTTCATTAAGAAAAAGGGTAAACATACCCTACTTGCACAAATCTATGTAGATGATATAATATTTGGTGCTACTGATGAATCTTTGTGTAAAGAATTTAGCAAACAGATGCAAACTGAGTTCGAGATGTCCATGATGGGTGAACTCAACTTCTTCCTTGGACTTCAAATTAAGCAAGGTAAGAATGACATCTTCATAAGCCAGTCTAAGTACACCAAAGAGATGTTAAAGAAGTTCGATATGGAAGATTGCAAACCCATATCAACCCCTATGGGTACTGATACTGTCCTATGCAAAGATGAGAAAAGTAAGTCAATAGATAGTAAACTTTATCGAGGTATGATAGGCTCCTTACTTTATCTCACGGCTAGTAGACCTGATATACAGTACTCAGTATGTTATTGTGCAAGATATCAAGCTGACCCCAGGGAATCTCACTTAATTGCTGTAAAAAGAATTTTTAGATATTTGTAGAGCTCAGTTGATGCAGGTTTATGGTATCCAACCTCAAATGACTTCACACTCATTGGATATACTGATGCTGACTATGGACGGGATAAGCTAGAACATAAAAGTACTTCAGGAGGACGTCATTTCCTTGGAAGCTGCCTAGTATCTTGGTTCAACAAGAAGCAGTCATCAGTTGCCTTGTCTATAACTGAAGCTGAGTACGTAGTTGCTGGAAGCTGTGTTGCCCAAGTTCTATGGATTAAGCAACAGCTTGAGGATTATGGAGTAAAAACAGAAACAATAGAGATCAAATGTGACAACAAGAGTACCATTGATCTATCCAAGAATCCAATCCAACACAGCAGGATGAAGCATGTCAGCATAAGGCATCACTTCATCAGAGATCACGTACTAAAGGGAGAGATCAAGCTGACCTACGTACCAATAGATGAACAGCTTGCAGATATCTTCACCAAACCCTTGGCTCGTGAACAATTCAACATACTAAGGGAAGCTATCAGTATGTCTAATCCTCTTCAATAACTCTATGTGAAAAATTGAATGTTGAGTGATTACCATGCTGAATGAACTCCATATTAGTAACCACTACATGCTGAGCTTAAAATGTAGAAAATCACCCTATGCTGAGTAGATATACATGCTGAGTGATTATCTTATGCTATGTTACTAAGAGTTAAGACATTCATCTATGTAGAACTAGGTACTCAATATCCCAAATGCTCCGCATTCTAGCAAAACTGAGTTAAAAGGCCATTTGCACCATTAAATGCTAACACGTGTAATAAATAGCACCTAGGATAACTTAAGCAATAATGGCGAAAACCCATGCGCCGAACGTGTCATAAGTGACAGAATCTCTGTCGATTGAATACCCCAAGGAAAAACGGCTAGTCCAACGAATAGGATCGATTTAAAATCTCTATAAACAGTGGAAGGTTTCCCACTTAATCATCTTTACGCTTGAATCCTTTGGCATTCCAATCTTTCTCTCTCTCTGAATTTCAAAATCCATCGAAAAACTCTGAGAAGAAAATGTCGAACCCTCAGAATGTCTCCGGTGGTGATTCCGGCAAACATCACACCGATGAAAATCCAAAATCTCCTCCTTTGCTTGACCAAACCCCGAACAAAAACCCTCAAGCTGACCCAGCAAGCTCTTCAAAGAAGCCCAAGAAAAGGACTATGGTCAAGGTCCACAAGAAAGTCAACAATCTGGAAGTTCTGAAATGTAGATGGTTCTCTCCCAGCTTCATCACCGCTGAAAAACCCTTCTGTGAGTGGATTGAGAAGAATGAATGGGTAGGACTCTTCTCTCTCCCTGGGAAAACCTATCCTAGGTTAGTTAGGGAATTTTATTCCAATCTTCATGTTGACGAAGAAGATGCTGACTACTTGGAAACTTCCATCAAGGGCCACAAGATTACAATCACCCCATCTTACCTAGCAACCTTACTCAACCTGCCAGAAGAAGGGAAAGAGTTTAGGACAACCAAAGAAACGCTTGACCATGTCAAGGGATTCTGCAAACCAAAGAATCATAAAGGAGAGATACCCAGCACCTGTATGGGGCAAAATCAGAAGATGGCTCGTTACATATTGACCAACTTCATCTTCCCAAAGCTCAACTCAGTATCGTCAGCCTCCAACTTCGAGCAGTGCTTCATATGGCACATGCTGACCTACAACCCACTCAATATGCTGGTGTTTCTAGTCGGTGCATTTCAACGAGGAGGTAAGAAACTCAGACTGGGCTCCCTAATCACTAAAATCCTCAAAGATCAAAAAATAGAAACAATCAATGAAACTCAGAGTTTGGGAAATGAAATTACAGCGGCTCTGCTGTTTGGGTTAATATTTAACCAACCTTTGAAGGGGATTGAAGATGTTGAGGAAGATGAAGAAGAAAATGATGCTGAACAGGAAGTGGAACCAAAGAAAGGAAAGAAAGTTGTTGCTGAGTCTGCTGAGCCAGCAAAGACAAAGAAGAAGAGAAAAGCACTTGAAACGTGCTCAAAGGATATTGATGTTGTCCCAAGGAAGGTACAAGCTGTATCTAAGGGGAAGAAATTTGATACTGACCAAACACCTAGGTCAGCAAAGAAACGAAAAGGGCAAGTTGAGCCCGAAGAGGAGAGTGAAGAAACTCCAAAACAACCTCTGCAGAAGAAAAGAAGAAGCTCTGCATTGAAAATTGTTGAAGCTGACCCCCTCGATTGGGTTGTCCCTCCAAAGTCACACTTCGTCAAAAGTCTCGGGATTGACCTTGATCAAACCCCTATTGAGCAAGAAGAGGAAGAACAGATAAATGATGACGCTCAGCCTGATATTGAGGAAGAAGAGCATGCTGAGCAAACACAGACTGAGGATAATGCTGAGCAAGAGGAGAATCCAAATATGGCACTTCAAACAGTGGATGTTGAGCTCCCCGAACATGACATTGCAGAAGATGAGATCAATGCTGAGCTTAGAGACAATTCCTCTTCCGACTCAAGTGAGGATATTCAAGCTGACCCTTCACCCCCTCAAGCCAAGACATTCAAAAGGCTAAAGAAGAAAGCCTACAAAGCACCTTTTATTGATCTGTTAGGTGATTCTCCACTTCGGGACCCAATTTATGATCTGTCTGACAACCAGTTCAGATACTTTTCTAACAATACTGAGTCTCCTCCTAAGGAATCTGCGGAAAATCAAGCCTCTGTTACTCATACTGAGGAACAAGCTAAGACTCTGGAAAATCCAAATTCTGCCGAGCAAGAGCTCGAAGTCCATGATGCTCAAGATGGGGAGCAAACTATGGAACAACCTGCTCAACTTCCACATCATGTTGAGCAGGTCAACATCTCTGTAAGTCCTTCACCACAAAGTCAGAATACACAAGATGTTGAGCACTCAGCTCCTCGTACTGAGCTACCACAAGGCCCAACCATTGACCAACCAAACCAATCTGATAAGCAACCAACTCCACCACCATCAAGTTCAACTTCAATTCCTGCCTCTGAGTCCAATCCTGCTGGCACATTGGCTTATCTGAGTGCTACTGAGTCTGGGCGCAGAATCATTGCCTCTGCTCAGTCTATTCTTCAGGATTTGAATCCTATTCACATAGATCCTGTTGGGTCTACAAATCTTGAGTCTTCCTAAATTTCATCCATCACTCCACTTCTGAACGAAATTCGGAGCCTCAAAGATCTCATCAGTGTTATGACCACGGTCCAAACACAGCAACCCAAGCAAGACCAAATTGCAAAGATAACTGAACTATTGCTCATGATGGTCAACCACATGGATGCACTTGAAGGCAAAGTCCAAAGTCTCTCTGACGTAAATCCAGGGTATGCTACTTCTACTGAGCTCAAAGACTACTTTGCTAAGCTGACCACGGATCTGGCCAACATTGGATCTACGGGTCATCCTGAGTATGCCACTTCTACTGAGTTGAACCAACACTTCTCAAAGTTGACCTCTGATCTGAACTGCACACGTGAATTGATTTCCTCCACTTCTCAGTGTACTATTGATCAACTGAGTGAAGCTGTGCGTCTACTCAATGTCAATAAGGAAAAGATGGATGTTGACCCCGTCAATACTGATGCACTTCTGAGCTTTTCGCAAGCCATACATGATCAACGCAAATTCTATGACTCAGCTGTACTCAAAATGTACCACCAATCCTATGCCCAGCTCACTGAGTCCGTCTCCTGGATCAGCAAATCTCATGAGTTTCTCATCAGCATACTGAGTAGCTCCCTACGGGTTCCTAGATCTATTCAAGATGATGGTGTTCCCGTTATAGATGGCTTAAGAGAGAGTACAAAGAGGTTAAAGCGTTATTCCAACGCCTTGTCTGCGGCTGCTAGGAATGATACCTTCATTCCTCCTCCTCCCGATAATGGCAAAACGGGGGAGAACAGACAAGATGGAACTCAGCACGCAGGTGGTGCATCAGGCAGTAAAGACAAAGGAAAAGACAAGTGTCAAGCTGGGGAGCAAGCTCAAGCTACCTTAAAGAAGAAAAAGTAGCTTCAGGACTTAGCATGTACTTTGTGTTAAATATTTTGTGTGCATGCCTGATATTTTGTGTGTTAATCTATGTTAAGAACTACTCTTTCTGAATTATCTAAATACCATGCCTAATGTTATATGCTAAAAGCTGATCAATCAAAATTGAACAAACAAGTAAAAGTAAAACATACTCAGTATACGTTAAACACTAAAACAATCTGTGCATCAAACTGAGTATTTAACCATTTCTGAAAACTGACCTAGACTCATCTAAATTAGATCTTGGAAGGTCTAGAATTGAACTAAGTCAGTGTAAGCAATGTCTTAAGTTTATTCGATTAAATCTTGGAAGGTTTAGAATTAAGTTAGGACAATAGATGCAACCCTTACGGGGGAGAAATTTCAGAAATATGAAAAATAAATCAATCATGGGGAATTTCAAAACTGAGTTCCATAATTATGTATTTTGCCAACATCAAAATGGGGGAGTTTGTTGAAACACCTTTCCACAAGATTTTGATTTGACAAAATCATCCATGATTAAGAGATAATTAAATTTAAGTGCTTTGATTTAATTGTACTAATCTGTTTGTTCAATGTTGAGTATAAACTTAAATACAAAAAGAAATAAAGAATAAGACAGGACGAAGTCAGCATGAGATCAAAGAACAAGCTGAGTAGAATCAAACTCAGTATCAAAGAATAGAAGTCTGAAGTTCAACAAAGTAAAGTAGAATGGAACTCAGCATTAAAAGCCCTCTCAGAAGTTATCTTGCAAAACAGAACTCAGCATAGAAGTTGACAACAAACAAAGACAACGAATAAAGTAGAAGCTGAGTAAATCTTCAGGACAGTATGAGAGATCCGTTCACTAGAAGACATGTTTTGCAAACCTTCTGCACCAATAATTGAATCCTCGGAATTACGCAAAAGACACATTCCGAGATATGGATCAACAGATTATAGCTAAAAGACAACTGCCACAAAAAGATGACGTCTGCATGAAGAAGACAAGTCTGACGCCTGAAGAAATCAGAGGATAGGATTGGCCTGCAAAACCTGAAGCTGACCAGAAGCTGTCTCCTAAAAGAGCCATTTTGGAATTAACGGCTAAATCATTTCAAATGATCCTCCTCCAGGTCTTCATCTATATAAAGACAATTAAACTTCTTGGATCATTGCCGATGTATAGAAAGAAAAATACAAGAGAGAAAATACAAGTTCAAAGCACTCAAAAACAAGAAAGAGATCTTACACCCATCTTCTATTCCTGTGTAAATGCTAGATTGATTGTTTGTAATCATCTAAAGTGTTCTTCATTTGAAAAAGAACAACTTGTATCAATTGTGATATTGAGAGTGTTGTGCTGAGTGTTCGGTTGTAAACATTCAGTGGTAGAGAAATCTAAGTATTGGGTTGTGGTGCTTAGTATGAGTTGAGTAGAAGAATAGAGGACAGTACTCTTGCATATTCAACTGCCTTGTAAACGGTTTGTGCTCTACCTTTAAAGAGCTCAATATTGGATTCCAAAAGCCCGGAGGACTCTGGGGACTGGACGTAGGCAGAGAGGCTGAACCAGGATAAGTCGTACTGAGTAATTTCTAACTCTCTCAATATATATATATATATATATATATATATATGTGTGTGTGTGTGCATGTGTTGTCTGTTCAATTTACTCATCATATAAATCATTTAAACTGATACTGAGTAAATCAGAGTGCTGAGTTGGAAGCTGACCACAGAAAGTGTCAATTCTCAACTCACGAGTAAAACAGCCTTAGTCAACATCTGACCAAAGCTGTCTTACATTAAGATCGGCCGTGCTAACCACAAGCTGAGTTAACAAACTCATCAAACTCATTAGGGAAGATTATGAGGGGCTCGCTTGGAGATGGACTGAGGAGTATGCAATGTGGATATGAGGGGCTCCAAATGTGGTTCTCCTTTAAATTCCAAATTTCCTTTACTATCTGTTGGCCCAAAATAAATAAATTATATTAATTTATATATATAATGCTTGTTTGTCAATTTTAGGATATAGTTTTCATTGTATCTAGAAAATAATAATGATAAAATAAAAATAATAAATACATTCGTAAATTCATCCCAAATACGCGAGGCGTACATCTTCATACGCGGGGCGTACTCCACACATCCAAAGGCGTTTCAGGATCAGGAGCACGTTTACGCGGGGCGTGCATTTCCATACGCAGGGCGTATACCGCGCATCCGAAGACGTTCCACTTCAGAGACTCGTTTACGCGGGACGTACCCTTCCATACGCCACGCGTAAACGTCATCGATAGAACGCGCAAGCTTTAGAAGCCCTGATACGCAGGGCGTAACCGACATTACGCGGGGCGTATCCTCTCTTCCTGCAGCAGTTGGAAGCAGTCAACAACAGTTAGTGGGAGTTGAAGAAGTTAAGTTAGTTGGTGATGTGGCAAGTTAGTGGGAGAGAATTTCAAGGGGTAGTTGGTGAATAATTACCAAAATGCCTCTGAATAATTACCAAAATGCCACTTCAAAATACTATAAATAGACCCCCTCCCCTTTATAAAAAAATACTCAATCCAACACAACAAAACCCCTTCCTAAGGTCCCTTCCAATGCTCTCTAGTTCTTAGTTCTAGTTCTTAGTTCTTAAGTCCCTTTGTTCTTAGTTCTTCAAGTTCTTTCTTTCGTTCTTCATTTTTTCTTAGCTTCGATTCCTCTTTTAGCTCTTCTTTAGCTCCAATTAAAGTTCCAATAGTCTCTTTCCAAGTTTTTCTAATTCAATTTAGTATTCCAAGTCTTTAATTTGCTCAATTCCTAGCTAGAGCTCTGTTTTCAAATCGATTTTCCAGATTCGTCCAATTACTTTCAAAGCCCGATTGCGTCTATTTAAATTCATTTTTTGCTTTCAATCCCTTCGACAAAGTTGTTCCTGACGTCTTGAAGTTCAATCTAGTATATTTATTTGCCCAATTCCGTGCCCAAAAACTCTATTTACAAGCCGATCTGTCCAGCCCAAATCCTTTTAGACATTCTGTTTCCAGAATTTTCCAGATTCGTCCAGTTATTTTCAACTCCCAATTTCGTCTACTTAGCATCTGTTTTAGCCTTCGATCCCTTATAGAAGTTTGTTCCTGACCTCCTGAAGTTAAATTTAGCCTATTTACTCATCCAATTCCGTGTTCTTAAGCATCCAAACGAGCCTCCCGAAGTTGAGAGTTAAATCTGCCCCATTTGCCTACCAACGTTTTGCCATTGCCAAGATCACATACCGTACGGGCCCGACCGGTTGCAGCTCTCCAAGGACCTCGCACCGACACCAAAATTCAACATCAATCTGAGATAGCTATTGTGGCTCCGAGTTTGTTGTTGAATTCCAATTTATTTTAATTGCATTTCAATTCCTTGTATTTGATTTGTTCTTCCAGTTCAATTGAATTAGCTATATGTTTAGTATAGAAGTTCTTCAATTGTAATTCATTTTCAATTTCATGCTTACCTCAAACACATGTATTCAAACCTTGATTTACATCAATAAAATACCGATTTTTCACCAAATCTCGTGTTAATTTCGCACCTTCAATTTCTTTACTTTTCCCGTCTTCAATCTATACGTTTAGCTTAAATAAAAACAATTTATCTCGCAAAGTTTCTATAACGGCGCGAGAGACCCAAGAGGGACTTTTTAAATCCTTGCGTCCCTCGCCAATCGTTTCGTTTAGAATTCAAGTTTTGGCGTGCAAATTTCATAAACTTAACCATTTTAATTGAGAGGTAATCTTCTCTGGCACGCCCGCACCCTAACCACACGTGACAAGGTTGAAAATTAGCATATTCGCAAAATATCGCTAACACTATCTTTACTATGAGATAGTAAAGGAGATTTCGGATTTGAAGGAGAATCAAAAGGCAGCACTCACCCCCCCCCCTTTGTAATATAACTTAGAGCTTGCTATTCAGTTCGTATGTATATGTATATTCAAGTCATATCAAAAGACATCTTATCGTTTTCAAGGCATATCAAAACATGCAAGTAGCCTAAATTGACCTTTTTACAATGTTCCTCCCACTTGGATTGTACTCGTTGAACAATGAACTTGGTAATGAGGTTTATGATGATGTCACCATAAGGGACTCTCTTTGTGCTGAATGCATCATAAACCTATCACCATGCTGAATGCTTTTTTTTACGTTAACAAGCCAAGTGACAAGGAACATCATAAGAGTATGGCCAATCTCAATAAACATTTTCATGCATGTACATAATCAGTTCTAGCTTTCATCCATGGTTAAGGTATTCAATCAATGAACATTCATAGCAATGCACATACATAACCCTTTACAATATACTTGCCACTTGGATTGTGCTCGTTGAAAAGTGAGCACGGTGATGAAGTTTGCGATGCTCTAACCACAAGTTCATAACTTATGTTGATAGCATCGAAAACCCATCACCATTCTGAATGGTTTCATTCAGATAACAAGCTAAGTGGAAGATATATCATAAACCTATCTCAACATCACCCACAACAACATCATACATGTAACTAATCATCTACATGCCCAATGAACATTCATACACAAACTCAATCAGTTCTCTCTTTCTAAACAGAATATAAAACATAAACATGCTTCATACACATACACATACACATATTCAATCAATTCTAGCAGTATAGCTCGTAGGTATAAGAGTATTCCCATATCACAATGAACATTTATAGCTTTAGACTATGCCTAATCAGCTACATGCCCAATGAACATTCATAGCAATGCACATATATAACCCTTTACAATATACTTGCCACTTGGATTATACTCGCTGAAAAGTGAGCACGGTGATGAAGTTTGCGATGCTCTAACCACAAGTTCATAACTTATGCTGATAGCATCGAAAACCCATCACCATTCTGAATGGTTTCAATCAGATAACAAGCTAAGTGGAAGATATATTGTAAACCTATCTTAATAGCATAACTCATGTTCAAATAAAAAGGAATCAGATGAATTCATAACATTTTCAGCTTTAGACTATGCCTAATCAGCTACATGCCCAATGAACATTCATATACATACTCAATCAGTCTAGCTTCCTAAACAGAACATCAAACATAAACATGCTTCATAAACATATACATACTCAATCAGTTCTAGCATTATAACTCATAGGTATAAGAGTATTGCCAATCACAATGAACATTCAAAGCTTAAGAGTATGTCTAATCAGCCACATGCTCAATGATCATTTATACACAAACTCAATGAGTTCTAGCTTCCTAAACAGTTCTATCTAACCAATCAGTTCATACCAATAATTTTATAGCAATATAACTCACATTCATACCAATCACTTCATGCATGGTTAAGGTATTCAACCAATCAGTTAATAGCAATGCACATACATAACCCTTTACAATATACTTTCCACTTGGATTGTACTCGTTGAAAAGTGAGCACGGTGATGAAGTTTGCGATGCTATAACCACAAGTTCATAACTTATGCTGATAGCATCGAAAACCCATCACCATTCTGGATGGTTTCAATCAGATAACAAGCCAAGTGGAAGATACATAGTAAACCTATTTCAGCATCACCCACAACATCATACATGTAATCGTTCAGTTCAAACCCACATAACAATATATATACTCAATGAGTTATAGTTTCCTAAACAGAACATCAAACATAAACATACTTCATACACATACACATACTCAATCAGTTCAGTGTGGCCAAGCACAATGAACATTCATGCACATACTCAATCAGTTCTAGCTTCCTAAACAGAACATCAAGCATAAACAAGCCAACATGATTTATACACATACACATACTCAATCAGATAACAAGCCAAGTGGAAGATATATTGTAAACCTATCTCAGCAGCACCACCCACAACAACATCATACATGCAATCAATCAGTTCAAACCAACATAACAATAATATATTCTCAATAAGTTAAAGAAATCTTCCCATATGCTAAGGGCATGAACTGATTGACAATCTCTTCAGCCAGCCTTCCCATGTACTTAAGCATTCTTACTATCCCTGCAAATATTATTTTCAAACAAAAAGGAATCAGATGAGTTCATAACATCTTCAGCATCAGGCACTGTATTGCCCTAGGTTAAAAAAGATAAAGACCCAAGCTTTTCATCAGTGAATCTAACAATGAATATAATAAAATCAGTGTATCTAAACGAGAGATCTAACCCTTTTAATGATAGATCTGAAAATCAATAGATCCTTATTCCATCTGCTGAAATCGATATACACAAAAGTAAATCGGATGAGAAAAAGATAGAGTAAGGAACAATGACACTCTAATACATCTAGGAACGAAGAAAATATGGCTTTCCAGTACCGTGTTTCGAGCTCACTCCTAGTGATTGCATGTAGAAAGCAACTATGGAGATAGAGAGGGATGAGAGGGATGAAGATTGCGTAACCTAAAATGGGGTTTGGAATGAGAGAGGGGGATTTATATATGAGCTGAAATTTCAGTCAAACGATCGAGCGCCTAAATTTGGTATATGGCCGCGTAAGTGAAATTTCATTTGCCATTTTTTTTTGTTTTCCGCATACAATAGCAGTCATTTATTACAGGTGTCATCTGATGAGCAAGTGAAATTTAACGAAAACATGCGTTTTCTTTGGATGACATGATCATGTCATCGGAAGGCCACATGTGAATCGAGCGCGTTTTTAATTACATTTTCAGATGACATAATGTTAAAATACTATCACGAAAAAAATTCAGACGACACGAAAATAAATGTATGTCATATATCTTGTGTCATGTGAAAGGGAAAATGACATAGTGTTGTAAGGATCTTAACTTATAAGACCATAAAAAGAAGGGAATAAGTGAATTAATCCGGATTTTAGTTCAAAAGGTACCTCCAAATTTGGGAACTCAATATAAAATGATTGGCGATTTAAATTTGGTGCTACAAAGTCTCTTAATGTTCTATTTCCATCCATCATCTCTTCCTCACTTTGAAAAACAAAAGTTTCTCCTATTTCTTCAAAACTTTCTAAAGAGGATAACAAACACTCATTTGTCTTGTTTCTTTTCTTAACCATTGTGCTTCCTTCTTTATTTCAGAAATGAATATATGTTCACTTCCATGTGAAGTGCGGGTCATAAAAAATGTCGGAATCAAAGGAAAATGAATTAAGAAATTAAATTTTTCCCTACCACCGACGCCAAATTTTGGCGAGTTTGTCGAAGCTCGAAAAAATAAATTATAGTTTCCAAACCCTCTATTGGACTATAATTAAGATTTGTAGTTATAGTGAGATCAGGTCGTGCCCTAAGAGAATAATTAACCTCTTCAAATTGACAAATAAAAAAAAATGGGTTTGATTGTGAGAGACGGTTAAATAAAAATAAATAAGGAAAGAAAGATGGAATTAAATAATGATAAAATCTGATTCTATAGGTTGGGTCCATTTGGTGTTTGTTGATCCTTAGTTTAAACGATAAACAAATTAAAATTAAAATCTTATATCAAAGAGTTTAAGGATTGCCTAAATCACAGGTAAATTTCATAAATGGTGTACAACATTTGCCCAATTTCACATTTTGGTGTACAACCTTCAATTTGTCTCACTAATGTATACGAACTTATAAGTGACCTCTCACTTTGGTATATGGCCGGTTAAAATGACCGGTCAACGTCAGTCAACGCGCCACATCATCTTTTTTTCATCTCTCCCATTTAAAAATGTGGGATCCTAAAATTAAAATGTCTAAAATACATTTTCCCCATCTTTCCCTTCCATCTCCCATCTCTCCATCTTTCCCTCTGCAAATCATTTCTCTCTCTCTCTCTCTTTCCCCTTTCTCTCTCTAACTCCGCTCTCCCTCTTTCCTTTTCATTTGTAATCAAACTTTCTTTCTCTCTCTTCAACTTATTTATTTCTTTCTCCCTTCAAATTTATTTCTCTCTCTTAAAAAAACCGTGATGAAATCACAACTCTTCTTCAGCGAAACCCATGAGTAACCTTTCCTTTTCGAAACCCAGGAGCAATTTCTACTAATTTCTAATTTTCAAAATCTAATTTCAGATTCGACTAATTTCCAGATTTAAAATATAGATTGGTCGTTGTTCTGGGGTAGATTTGAGAATAAAAGAGTATATGTTATTGGTCCTTGTATATTTGATAGGAAAATCCATACTAGCTTTGATTTGTCTATTCTTGTTTCAAAAGAATGTCTAGACTTCCTAGATTTGTATATTTTTTTTGGATATTTGAAGGTCAAACAAATCTAGACGCTTTATAGTTTAACATTTTGTTTCTAGATTGGCTTAAAGCACTTTTTGGCCCCTGACCTATCCAAAATTTGTGCATTTGGCCTCTGACCTATTATTTGGTCATATTTGGCCCCTAACCTATCAAATTAGATAAAATCCAACCCATATTGAATGAAAAATTAACTCTGTTGGAAAATTAACGGGAGTAGTCAATACAAAAATGACACATGAGACATAAATAAAAATAATTTTCACTCTATTGGAACACTAGAAAAAGTTTTTAGGATTTTTTACTGTGCAAAATAGTTACTGTTGTCATCTCAAGTTGAAAATTAATTTTATTTATGTGTCATGTGTCGTTTTTGTATTGGTGACTGCTGTTAATTTTCCAACGAAATTAATTTTCCATTCAATATGGGTTGACTTTTATCTAATTTGATAGGTCAAGGGCCAAATATGACCAAATAATAGGTCAGGGACCAAATGCACAAATTTTGGATAGGTCAGGGGCCAAAAAGTGCTTTAAGCCTTTCTAGATTCTACTTGTGTATTTTCTTTTCCATCAGGCTAATAACCAATAAAATAAAATTCTTGTCAAATTTCAATTGCAGCGAATTCTTTTGTATGCAAGTAGCTTCAACGTTGGATTCAATGGTGGACAATACTAGAGAAGCCCAAGTTAAACATGTTAATTATTAGCAAAATGTCACCAAATGGACTTGGAAATTACGCAAACACCTCTCCTTTAATGAAGATGACCTCCAATTAAAAATGAGAAACTTTTTGCATAATAGAGCTGAATTACAAATAAAAAGAAAAGAGAGGAACATGGAAGTTAGAGAGAGAAATGAAAAGATAGAGAGAGAAAAGATTTGCAGGGAAAGAGAAAGGAAACATGGATAGATGAAAGGGAAAGATGGAGAAAGGATATTTTAGACATTTCAATTTTAGGGGTCCCACATTTTTAAGTGGGAAAGATGATGTGGCGCATTGACTGGCGTTGACTGGTCATTTTAACCAACCATACACCAAAGTGGGAGGTCACCTATAAGTTTGTACATATTAGTGAGACAAATTGAAGGTTGTACACCAAAGTATGAAATGAGACAAAAATTGTACACCATGGATGAAATTTACCCCCTAAATCACTTTTTCAATTTTTCCTAATTTATTGATTTAAATGAAGCATCTAAATCAACCTAGTTATTAAGAAAAGAGGATGAAACATATCAAATTTCTCAATAACCGAATTAGGATTAAGAAAAATTACCAAATCAATTCCTATTAAGAGGAACGTGGACAAACAATGACAATTCACTTAATTTTCTTCCAAATCAATCTCAAGCAAAAAATCAATTACTCAAGATTGATTTTTGCTACTTGTTGTAATTCATTCAAGACAATTACAGATCAAGAACAATTACTAATCAATAGAATTGAACACGATTCAATAGTCATAACAAAAAAATGAAGAAGAAAATCAAAACTTGAGTTAATAATTTGAAAGATTTAATCTATGAAACCTCACCACTTTAAAACAAATGAATTCATTCTTGAATCAGAAAATGAAATTTAGCTACTTATAATTGAAAATAACCTAGCTCCTCTCTAAGAATGTTAAGTTTTTATTTATAGGAAAAATCCATGAGAAAAGGACTAAAATATCCCTAGGAGATAAGGAAAGAAATAACATTTAATCTCTAATTAATGAATAAATTAGAGATAATAGGAAATATTCAAATCCTAACTAAAATGAAATACAACTAAATAAGATAATATTCTAAAATCAAATATGATTTTTTATTATTATTATTAAAAGGTAGAGGACAAGGAAAGGAGGCCCGAGCATCCCAACAAGGTTGGCACCTCTCAGACAACCACTCCCTAACCCAAATTCATCGAGCTAATTAAATTAAGTATTGACATCAAATTCACCGAGCCAATTCTCGCAACCCATGGACTATTATTTTTCTCATTCTTGTTTCAATAATTTATTTTCAGGATCCAATTTTGAAATTGCTTTACAAATTTTTTTAACTTTTTGTAAAGTATTGACTCATTGTCATGTCGTTTTATAGATCGATAATAACTCATTCTCCAGTTGTTGGAGCTTGACATCATTTGTTCTTACAAATACTCCGGCAAGAGTGTCTCATGCTTCTTTGGGGGGTTTTGGCATCCTTTATGCGGTGTAACAAATCGTCCTCCACTGAAATTGATAAAACATGCATTGCTTTACCATACTTGACCTTCCACTTTGTAAGGTCATTTTGTTTCGTCGGAGGCGTTGTTTTATTACCTCCAGCAATCTTTCATAAATCTTGGTCGAGCAGATAAAATTGCATACATGTACTCCAAGTACTATAATTATTGTTATTGAGTTTTTTCAAAGTTCTTATCGAGGTAGCCATGTCAGCCATGATGACTTGATTATTTCTTTAATCAACGAAGTATGTTTGGTCCCAGGCCAATAATTTTTATAGTGTCGGACTGCGTGCTAACAAATATCCCAAACCACCACGATCTCGAATCGCGAACTTCTGAAGCACTCAATTCCTAGTCCCTGACCACCCGTTCTGATACCACTTGTTGAATATAAAAGACTTAAATGAGCAACCTTTATTTTTTAAAATTGGAACTAAAATTTTAACAAGACATTTTTTATGTTGTTACACTCTTGAAGCTACAATTAAAGCTTTTCAAAAAGCAATTGAAAATTCCTCGGCTGCTAATTGCTAATTGCAATGTCTAAATAAGCTCTTGCTAATTGCAAAACATTGATGAATACCGTCATTGGAGATCTTCGAAAGAGAATAATTGCAAAACATTGATGAATACCGTCATTGAAGATCTTCGAAAGAGAATAAAGAAGGACGAACATAAAAGAGAGATAAATAATAATAATAAGAATTCTAACTTTTGAAAAGTAAAAAAAAAAAAGGAATTTTTTTTGGACAATTGTCCATTGCCACGTCAACAAATCATATAAGATTATTTACTCTGAAAAAAACGGAACAAATCATATAGATTCTTTATTTTGAAAACAACTACAAGAATCTATATGCGAAAATGTAAAATCAGTTTTTTTTTTTTTTTTAATTAATCATTTTAAATTTTGAAGCTAATTGCCACCTTTGCCAACTAGGTAGGTGCATGTATCCTTTATGACAAGAATTAGGTAAAAAAATATTTTGTTATTCAATAGAAGTATAATTAATGAATTACAATAGAGGCAACGCAAACAATAATTCATTGACCTTAAGAAACTAATATTGTTGAAATTTATGGGTTTGTCCGTTTGAAATGAATAACGTTGCTACTTCTCTCTCTAAGAGAATAAAGCCAATTACCATAAATTAAAATTAAGTAGATAATTAACCTTCTTTTACATTCAAAAAATATATAAATCTAACCAATTAAGATTAGTTTGTCTAAAAATAATATCTAACCGTTAAATTAAACTCCAAATCAAAATTCATTTAAAAAATTAACAAAATGATAAAGGCAACATAGATATTTGATATTACAGAATGTAAAATTCAAATTTTTTTATATCAGAAAATGAAATTTAATGGTAGCTCTATAAATGAGGAGCAATGCTAATGCCACCCCATTGTGAGTGAATGGTGGGGTGGGACAAAACATGCTCCCCAAAAATAGACTATATTTCCAACCCATTTCATTTAAAGCTGCAAAGTTTAACCTGTCTGTCACCCATTTCCCTACACAAAAACATGGCCAAACTTTCTAAACCACACCACACCAATCCAAACCTACCACTGATAGTGTGTTGTGCATTATGAAAAGTCATACAAGTAGATACTACATAATTCGATCAGATCAGCCCTTAAACATCACAAGAAAACCGAATCCAATAAGTTTGAGAAGGATCAGCTTTCTTTTTCTGTTCCAAAAGCATCATGTTTTATTTACAAGATCCAATCAAATAGGACACAAAATCTATAAAGGGAAAGCACGCAAACATTTGTGAAAAGTCAAGATCAATACTCACAGCAATTTTTTTGTTGAAATTTACATCCGATCCGAGCTATCTATGTCAAGTAAACCAATCTACTTTCTCTTTTTGCATCTCCATAAGCTTCCCTTCTCACAAGCTTTAGGTTTATTTTCCTAACATTTTTTTGAGAAAAAAAGAACCAATTGACTGTTAATAAAATGAAACATTCACTTCAAACATTAGAAAAATTCTATTTACTGTTCATCTATTTGCTTTATTTCCAACTCAAGCATCAGGAGACAGTATTTCCAGATGGTTTCCCATCTTGAAGGGAGATCACTGTTTCAAAAGCACCAACCAAGGCCTTAACTTTACTTTTCCTCGTCTCAGCAAGTTTACTTGCTGTCTCTTCAATGACATTATTGAACAGGCCCTGGGCGTCTTTCTTTCCTTGTGCATCTTGATGTCTCAAAACAACCTTTTCTGAACTCGGCTTATCATTCGCATGATCATCAGCTCCTCTCCTCTTGAAGCTTCTTCTTCCATCAGATTTGAAACTTTGGTTCTCCCCAATTGCTCTTCCTTGTCTGAATTTGAGCCTTCTTGGAGTGTTATGCTCAGGCTGAATGTCAATCACCCTTCCCTGTCTGAACCGTAGTTTAAAAGGTTCGCTGTTCTTATCCTCTAAATGCAGCAACCCAGCTTTTCTATGCCACCTTTTCTGGTCCCCTTCCAGTGCATGTGCCTCTTCAACAGACTCGGTTTCATCATATTCAGAGACAATCTCATCTTCAGTATCAGCCACAGTATACTCTGATTCCTCTTCATCTTCTTCATTATGAGATGAAGACATTGATGATTCAGGGAGGGACGGAGACTTGGTTGATAATAGTGGAGGCAAAGATAATTCAGCAGAAAGATTTTCATTGTGATCGGACTCCAAAACTTTGTTTCCAGTTTCCATCTTGATGACGTACAGAGTTTTTTCTTCGGCTGCATCGTTGTTTGGTCCTTCAAGTTCCTCAGTGAATTGGTCGGGATCAGGCAGCTTAATCTTTGGATGCTCATTATTGCCCTTCTCAATCTTGCTCTGGTTCTGCAGAGGAGACAGAACGTCTGAGCCCTTGTGATTCCTCGTATTGAGGCTTGGAACTCTACCCAGAGACTTGCTGGACATGGAAGCTCTTGGCGATGCCATTCCTCTTGCAATCCCGCTGCTGGAAGTTTTAGGGGACAACAAAGCTTTTGAGGACAACTGTACTTTGAGAGTTGGCTTGAGGGATAAGGATACTTTTGGATTTGCCTGCCCTTTTACAATGCCACTGCTGGAAGGTTTAGGGGACAGTGAAGCCCTTGGGGACATATTTACTCTCTTTACAGCTATTTTGGAGGACACAATCTTTTTTCCGGTTGTACTGTCACTGTTTCTTCTACCACTTGAAACTCTTGAAGAATCAGGCAATGACAATCTCAACTTTGATGAACTAGAATGTTTTGCAGACAGGTTCTCTTTTATAACCTTAGTTGAAACTTGTTTCAGAGAGACCTTTAGCCTTCCAGATGGTGATGATATATCCTGCTTTACTGTTTTCGGGGATAAGTGAGTTGTTGAATCAAGTGAAGTTCTGAGCTTTACAGCTGCGGCCGATGCCTTCTTCCTCTCCAGAGCATCAGCCTTCCTCCTCTCAAACGCTCCTGATATTGAACTCTGGCTGTCAACTGACTTTGACAATGATTTCCTTGCAATCTGCTTTTGCTCGGGGACAGCCGATGCCTTCTTCCTCTCCAGGGCATCAGCCTTCCTCCTTTCGAACTCTCCTGATATTGAACTTTGGCTGTCAACTGACTTTGTTAAAACTTTCCTTGCTCCTGTCTGCTTCCTCTCAGGGGCCAAAGAAGAACTCCTCTCAAACCGATTTTCACTTGATACTGACCTTTGGTTGTTAATTGATTCTGTTAACACTTCCCTTCCTGCTGTCTTCTTCTTGGCCAGAACTTCTCTCAAGACTGGATTTTGCCTGTCAACTGACTTCGAAAGCAACATCCTTGATGACATATTTTTTGCAGTTGTACCTGAACCTGAACTTGTTACAGAAGTTCTTCCATTGAGTGATATTGGAGGCACCTCCCCCTTTTTAACCTCCGAAGTTTTTGGTGGCACTTTGGGATTTGAATTTGGCTTATGCTTAACCGTTAGCACCACATTTTCCTCTGGCTCAAAATTGGAGGAATTTTCTTCATCAGGCGGCTTTTTAGCTTTCCTTCTTAGAAAGGGAGGCCTTGCTTTCTCTTCAGATCCGTGTTTCCTCCCATATTTACAGAAATCATGACAGGAACCAGTAGAAGCTCGGAGGTAGTTAGGAAGAACTTTTTCTCCAATACTTGAAGAACTAGGCCTTCCTGTGGAGCATCTTCTTGAATTGCCTGCATCTGTATCAGTTGTTCTTGGGGTCTCGGGTAGACTTATGTTCGGCTCAGCCATTTATTAGGTGAAAGGTGAAAATAATGGACTAAAAGACCCTGAAAACAAGCAAAACAAATTGCATAACAATTAATGTCAACTCCAATAAATCACCAGAACTGATGAAAATATTTACAAGAAAAATAAGCCAAACAGTCCTCATATACCAGCAGCAAGTTAGAACAACTCCAAACTGAAGCCTATCTAGCACTTAAACAGAAATTAAATAGAAAATGATATACTACTTGAGATCAGTATATATCCATTTACACCATTAAAAACTAGTCATGCTTTTATCACAATTCTGCAGAGACAGGAAACCAAATGCAATCGTGATAATTTTACAAATTTCAGGAGAACATAACAAATGCTAAATCTGTTCTAATTTGGAATGAGAGAATAATACTATGGTCTATCAAATAGAAAGATGTATTGATTTTGCACAAATACCTTCAAATCAACACCATTGTGAAAAAATAAAATAAAGTAGCTGAGATGAACAACTGATTTGAATCATTTGATAGCATGAGTACTTATTGGATTGCGTTAATTGGAAACCAAATTCAGATTTTGTACATGGATTCTCTCATCCTTAATTATAACTAATAAAGTGCAACCGCTATCAGATATGGAAACAGAAGATATAGTTAAACAAGCTGATTTCACAAACACAAGAAATGGATTAGCATTAACAGCAAATACAATTCCCAATAAACCCACATATGAATAAAGCGTAAATCCCCGACAGAACAATACTAATTTCTTAATCCACCACCAAGATCTCATGTTCCTAAGAATCCAAGCCAACAAATGGGAGATAAAACAAAATCCAAATATCTCAATTGCACTAACAGAAGAAAAAACCATGGTGGAGTAATTTTCAATCTAAACAAAAACAACATTACACAGAAAAAAGAAAAAAGAGAAATAAGAGCTAACACCAACCATAAACAGACAGTTCGCTTATAATCCACCATCAAAATCCAAATATGAAGAAAACCTAAATATAGAAAGCAAACCCCGCATTACATTCTATCAGAAAAGGGCGTATTTCATGGAGAGAAAAAGGGGATATATATGTTTACCTTTGATATGCAAAAACTTGAAGTATGCTGTACAAAATAACGAAGAAAAGATGGCAACTGAAATCTATGAAATGAGTTTTTGATCACTGAATCATAGAAATTGAAAGAGTTTGGGTTATGGTAGAGAGATCGTGCAAGCAAGTGCGTTACAGTTTTGGGGCGTTTGGTGCGGTATCATCTGCTGAATGCGCGTTGGGTTTTCAGATTCTTTATATATATACTTATTTACACAGAAAGAAATGCTCCTACTTTTTTCATGCTTTTTCTTCATATGTCATTTTCTTTGTGTTATTATATCAATATATTAAATTAAATTAAATAACATTTACGGCACAATAATTATTAAATTTATTAAAACTCAACCCTAAACGCCTTTTCTTTAAAAAGAAATAATTATTATTTCCTTTATTTACACATAGTAAATTCATTGAAAGTTTTAATTATGCAATTTCAAAATTTAATTAAATAAATTTAAAACGTTTTTAGACTGAAATTAATATTAGTTCAAAATTTAATAGTGAAAATTATAAAAGATGCTTTCTAGATTACTGACAAAAGAAAAATTTAAATCCTTTCTTTGGAAAGTATGAAGTTTGGGTTTTCTAACAATAATATTTTGCTTATTTGCTAAGGAATCATGAATTTAGTATCGGATTCGGATCTTTTAGATGTGATGAGATTTTATTGCCTAATTCAAAATAATTCAATTTTCAAATTTAAATAATTTGTAATTTTTTTTTATCTTGAATTTAAAAGTATGATATTTGCCTAAAGTAGTTTATATATATATAAAAGTTAGGTCGGTGGTTAGCAGATTATGGATTGATGATGACTGTTGAAATAGCTTTTCAATTTGTTAGTAGATTGTGTCATTCATGTTTTAATTTTTTTAATGTTACATATTATTTAATTGAAATATAAGGTTCCTTTAATGGGGGAAAGACTTGATCAACCCTTGAAGAATGAAATTGCTTGGTGTTGGTGGGTCATTGGCCAATTCACAAGTTACTAGAATATATAAATTTAAATTCCTACAAACTAAGATTGATCTTCATATATGATAAAGTAAGTGTGGTGTTGGGATCTATATGGATAAAGTATATATTAAATTAAATCAATCATCATTAGGAGAATTTAGTAAAGTTGAGCTAATAATGAGTTAAATGCTTAAGAAATTTAGATTATTGGAACCTATATTTAATAGAATTTTGATGGTTAGAGTATGAGTTTTTAAATCTTTCGATATGATTTCGTCAAAAAAAAAAAAACTTTCGATATGATTTGATCGATTTCAGAATAAGTGATGAAAAGTGGCGTAAGGAAGTGATATACTTATATTATTTTCAAATAACCACTATTATCTCGTAATTTCCAATAAAAATGTCTCATTAATCAACTTTTACTCTTTTATGTTTCTAATACATTATCCGCTAGACCCACTAAAAATTCACTAGAAAATATATTGTTAAGTTTATTCAGCAACATGAAAAAGTTAGTTATTACTACTTGTGATAGATGTATTTCTCAATTTTGTATGTTTAAACATATCTAATGTGTAGATGATATTCCATTAGGATGTTGGTTTTTGTTTTCAGATGAAGGTAAAATCTAATTATTGTGTTATTGTTAATTGGTATTGACAAATGTCCTTGTAGTTAGAATTGGACTTCAAATTCTTGTATTTTTGGATCGTTTTGTATATTTTCTTTGATTGTTCTTGAAAAATCTTTGAATGTGCATGTTTCTGGAATTAAAATTTCGATCATTTTATAGTTGATAAACCTTTCCTTCAATCTAGGTTCTTTTGTGATGAATTAGTATAATAATTTGTTCCATTGGTTATAAATTGTTTTGTACTATTTCTGCTTGATAAATGCGTTTTGAGTGGAATATTTTTGTTTGGCGTAGGTTTATGATGATTTTGAAATTTGAGTTTTTACCTATAATTAAGTAAATTCCCCAATAATAATGGGTATGTTTTTATTCGCGGACAATGTCATATTAGAATAGAATTTAGGTTTAAACCTTTATATTTAGAATAGGAGAATATAAAGTGCTAAAAATTAAATGTAAAGATTTAAATATATAGATAGGAGAAGAAAGAACAAAGAAACAAAAATTCATTCTCAGAGATAAAAAAAAACAGATAGAAATTTTTTTAGAAAGAGAATGAGGAGAGGATTTTTTAGATAATTTATATATAGGATAAATTATAATTATAAGAGTGGTTAATTGTGAGCTCCAAAAATTAAGAAAAGTCAAGATATATGTAGAAAATGATAGCTGTAAAATGAACTGGAAATTTCCTAAGATAGATTAAAAAGTTGTTACTATAGGATTTGGATTAAAATTCTCAAAGCTTGACAACTGTAATTACAATTATTGATAATAATAATAATATAATAATAATAATAATAGATTACACCTTATTTCCTATCTCTAATTTAATTTATTTAGGATTCTAATATTGCAATTGATGAGAGTGAGATGGTTTTGTATAGTCAGTAGCGTTCACATGGACCCTGAATTTGGTCATTCACCGTTTGATCCAGACTTATTAAATTTACATTTTAGGATGCTTTGAATCTCCATCGTAGGATTTTAATGAGCCTGAATCAAACGGTGATTCAGGATCCATGTGAACGCTGCTATTTTGTATGTTATGATTATTATATATCATTTCATGAATATTTTTCACATTTTTGAAATTAAATAATTAATATAAATGAAAACAGGAGAATGAAAGTTGGGCAATAGTGCTATGATTTGGAGCATCCAAAATAAGATTTCATGATGATTGGTATCCAATGTGCTCAACAATATCATATCAATAAACTAAAAAGAAAAATAAAAAATTCAAATGGATCCCAATAATCAACCTAATTGCATAATTACCATCATCATAACTCAACTCCACATATTAATTAATATATTATTTAGTTAAATAATTTAATTATTCCATAAATTTTGGAAATAATATATTTATTTCCTCTAAATTAGTTTTCATAAAATAATATACTTATTTTAAAAGTAACACAATTAATTTTTTAAGTTATACAACATTACAAATGGAAATTCCAACAAATTATAATATATATCACTTTAATTAATGAATCATTTAATTTAATTAATGGATCAATAAATCACGTTAAATGATTTCAAGAAATCAATGAAATATTTCAAAATTCAGAAGACCCATCATATTATTTGGTCAAATACAGGTGGTCTTCATGTTATCTATATATATTGATATAGTATAAAATAAAGGCCTAGATACATGGACCAATCACAAGAACGGATTCCAAAGATATACTCCTTCTAATCTCTAAGTTACATCGTGATTTACGATAAAAGGGAAACAGGTACAAAAGCACACAAAGTGTAAGTCAATCAGTTGTCAACACGTGGAAAGCTACTCAATAGTATCTGTGTTTCAGTTATCTATAGATAGTCATTCCTAAAAGAACACAAGGTATGTAATCACATTCATTTGAACTCTGCTTTCAAGTCTACTTACTCTCTTTAATAACATATTGACTTAAGCATCAGAGAAGGAACGCCGGGTTAGGTTTTGTTTTGTTTGTTTTTTATTTTTCTTATTCCTACCAAAAAAAAGAGAAGGGACGCCGTACTCCGGCTCCTCTCTGACAATTTGTTCATTCTGTTCAGGTGACTCCAGTTCAGTCTAACCATCATATTCTATAAATTAACAAACATATATATATATATATATATATATATATATATATATATATATATATATATATATATATATATAAATCAGTAGTCTCTTGATCTTGAGTCAAAAAGTTGATTGGTTTTTTGAATTTACAATTTACAATATA
This sequence comes from Euphorbia lathyris, assembly GCF_963576675.1. Lineage (NCBI taxonomy): Eukaryota > Viridiplantae > Streptophyta > Magnoliopsida > Malpighiales > Euphorbiaceae > Euphorbia > Euphorbia lathyris. Next base: position 99,424,335 of record NC_088910.1, read on the forward strand.
TCTCGTTAGCTCCATGAGCTTGCTTAAAATGATCTATTGACTTTAATTTGTTTAACTGGCAAACCCTCTTGATCTTGAGTCAAAAAGTTGATTGGTCTTTTGAATTTACAATTTACAAAATATCTCGTTAGCTCCATGAGCTTGCTTAAAATAACCTATTGACTTTAATTTGTTTAACTGGCATATTAACCCTGTGACTTGATTATAGTAATCAATAGGGCCTTTGAACTTGATTATAATAATATACATTTCAATTTATCTAAAATCAATTTTGTTCTACCATATGGACTTAAAAATTAATTATATCACTTAAAAAAAGTTTAGGAGGCTAGTACGAGATCAATCAACCTTTTTTTATCCAAGTTCAGGCTACTAATGTATTAATGTATTAGGCATATAGCTATAATCGAGCCGAATCGAGCCGAGCTTTGGCCTACTCAAGCTCGACTTGTCATATTGTTAATGAGCTTGATCCGAGCTTTGAGCTCGGTCTAGCTCAAATTTATATTTGAGCTCAGCATGTTTAGAAGCTTGTTTGTTCACGAGATGCTCACTAGCCGACTCGTTTATCTTGTTCACGAGCTTAGCTTGCGAGCTGCTCATTTATTTTGTTCACGAGTTTTACTCTCGACCAGTTCGTTAAGCATGTTCATTCGTTTATTTTGTTCGCGACTGAAATGATATCAAATAAAATAATAGCATGTTTAGCAAATGAAATAAATACAATTTTACATGCATAAATATTAAACATCTCATTTTAATCCTTTAAAACAATGAATAAAATTAGATCTATCTATTATTAAACATTAAATATTAAACATCTCCTTCGATATTATTCATGAGCTTATTCATGAGTTTCTATCGAGCTTGTTTATGACTTGTTCACGAGTCTGTAACTGAGCCTGCTCGTGAGCTTTCGAGCCGAGTTTTGTCGTGCTCAAGCTCGAATCATTTACGAATCGAGCTTTTAAATTGTGTTTATAAACGACTCGTTTATAAATCAAACTGAATCGAGCCGAGCTTTAATCGAGCCGACGCCGAACCACTCGATCGACTCATTTACGATCCTAATTAGGCATGATATTTTTCCTCACACTACAAGAAAGAAGAATTTGATAATGTTATTGATATGGTTGGAATTTGAGAAAGTTAAAAGGGTGGGGAATTGGTTTTCCAAAAAAGTGATATTATGTATTTTTAGAATGATTTGTTAGATGAGAAAAGTGGAAAGAAGAAGAAGAAGGTTCTATATAAGCAAGGGCATGCCCTAAAAGTATAATAATATGTCAAAGTTAAAAGATAATAGAAGAAAATTCAAGAAAATGACAATTCATTAATCACTTTGGATTCTCTCTTAAACACTCTCCATGCTATATTAGATCTACCACCTTCTTTTGTGTTTTGTTTATCTATATATCAAATTTAATTACCCTTTAACATGGGCACGTGGTGCGGTTTGCGTGGGTGGCTCCATGGAGAGGCTGCACCGCCTTGGATTATATTATATCGGGATTTAATAGTAATCATATATTATATAAAAAACAAGAATAAACATAAATTGTTTTTTTTATTAGTCAATGTGTTTTAACATTTTTTTTTTTTTTTTTTTTGGTAAGAAGTCAATGTGTTTTAACATTAATAGTAGAACAATGAGTTTCAAAATTTATTTTACAACTGTTTTCTTAATAATAATAGGGATAATTTCAAATTTAGCAATATTGTTATTAAGGAAACAAATGTTGTATCTAGGTATAAAATAGTATAATTTTGAACCTAAGATTCACCAAACGATACTACTTCAACATCATTAATGGAGGATGAAATTTTTTCAATAACAGAAAAGCCTTATTGGGTGGTCAGAATGTTAATAGCTAGAATATAAAAGTGGATTACTAAACCCAGCCATGAATTCCCACCCCTAGCCCCGTAAAAAGACCAAACTATCCTTTACCCAAAATTTGAAAAAACACAAAACCTCTCAAATACCCTACACACTCTTTGATCAAATCCGGACTAATTTGTGAACCAAAACATGGAGTGTAACAACAACCGTAAAGGGAAAGCGAAAATAATAAGATTTACCGTTTTTGTTTTTTTGATTTAAGTTAAAAATTGAATCTGTGGGTGATTTTTTAAAACGCTGGAATCGCAGTCGGGCGTATGAACATCGTGCCTGACCTACGGTTCCGGCGTATGAATATCACGCCCAACCTGTGGTTCGGGTGTGAGGCTATCACGCCCGCACCATAGGTCGGGCGTGATATTCATATGCCCTCACCATAGGTCGGGCGTGATGTTCATACGCCCGACCTATGGTGCGGGCGTGATGTTCATACGCCCGAGGGGTTTTTGAAATGTTTTTTAAAAAAAAAAAATTATATTTACGTTTTAATTAAATTGTTAAATGTTTACATTAAATTGGGGTTTAATTTATATATGAAATTTTGAAATTAATTCGATTATAATTTATATGTTAAATTTTTAGATTAATTTAGTGTAATTTTGTAGACGGAGCGGCCTACTATCGGGGGGAAATTCGTCCCGTCACCTGCTCATCGTCTAGATATGGACTAGCGGACTAATTTTTTTACGGGTTTAATTCAACAACGGACTATTTTTTTTACGTAACATGTATTTACGGATTTAATTCAATAGCGGACTAGTTATTTTTTTTGCTCTCCCGACACGCGGGCGTGTGACTATCACGCCTCACCGTGTGGTCGGGCGTGATAGCCCCACGCCTCACCGTGTGGTCGGGCGTGATCGCTACACGCCCGACCACACGGTGAGGCGTGGGGCTATCACGCCCGACCACACGGTGAGGCGTGATAGTCACACGCCCGCGTGTCGGGAGAGCAAAAAAATAGCTTTTCCCCTCCCAAAACCCATGAAAGGGCATTTTCGTCCTTTCACGGGGCTAGGGGTGGGAAAATGGGACTGGGTTTAACAACACCCATATAAAATTGCACATGAAATAAAAACGCATCTGTCATTAATGAGGTTTGAAATTGAATTGTTTTTTATATAAGGATTAAATTATTTTTCACCTGATAACCATATAGATAAATTTGTATACAATCTAACAATAATATAGGAATTAATTATTTGGTTCTCTACAAATTATCAAAAAGTTTGATATTCAATCAGTTCTTCTTGTTAAGGGCGGAATTAATTATATTTCATATATATTAAATTTAAATTTGTAAACAATAGAGTATGGGAGCTACCTAGAGCCTCTAAAATACTAGAGCCATTTGTAAAACTCAAGCATTTCGTAATTTTTTTTTTATCATGGCTATTTAACTTAAAGGGGTGATTTGGAGAAACTAAAAGGTCGACTATGCAAATTACCTCATATGAAAAGTCTGATTTGCAAATTAACTAAAGCATATGTATTTTTTAACCGAAAATTTGACTCAAATCCTTCAACTGCAAATTGCACAAACCACAAATCCACGTTTGCAAGTTTTTAAACCGCATGACTAGGTTTGCAAATTGGGCAAACCACCAGATTTCTTTTTACTTTACCCATGTTGTTAAGAGAGAAATTGTGATATAAATTTAAAGGCCCTTTATTGTATTATTATTATTGAGAGGCAAAGATTGAAAAAAAGGACAGTGCACGTGATTCCATGTTTAGTACTTCCTTCATTCTTTTTTGGGTAAATTCCAAAAAAAACCTCTGTGGTTTGATGTTGTTCCAAAAAAACTCTTGTGGTTTGTTATTACAAAAAAAAGGACTGTGGTTTGCGCCGTTACCCGAAAAACGGAAATGGGCTTAACACCGTTAATTTGCTGACGTGGCACAAGGGTAAAACGGGAAAATCAAATTTTTTTTTTATTTTTTTTATTTTTTTCTCTCTTCTCTCTCCTCCCTCTTCTTCTTCCTTCTCCTTCATCATCTCTTCTCTCCTCCTCATTATTCCTTCTCTCCTCCTCCTCCTTCTTCTTCCTTCTTCTTTTTTCTTCTTCTTCCTCTCTCTCTCTTCTTCTTTTTTTCTTCATCTTTTTTTTTTAATTTCCAGAATTTCTGGAAATATTCCAGAATTTCTGGAAATATTCCAGAATTTCTGGAAAATTAAAGGGAGACAGCGTTTGCCTTGAGGAAGTTACCTTTGGCCAAGGCCAAAAGGTACTTGGAAGATGTTATGGCTCACAAGCAAGCCATACCCTTCCGACGTTTTTGTGGTGGTGTTGGACGTACTACTCAAGCAAAAATCAGACACTCTAATGGACAAGGATGATGGCCTGCGAAATCGGCCAAGTTTATTCTCGATTTGCTCAAGAACGCCGAGAGTAATGCTGAGGTATGTCCTCTTGAGTTAGGCAATCTAAATATTTCAGGACATTTTCTTATTCTCATATATGTGAATGATTATACAGGTGAAAGGATTGGATGTGGACAACCTCTTCATTACTCACATCCAAGTGAATCAAGCACAAAAGTAGAGGCGTCGTACCTATAGGGCTCACGGAAGAATTAATCGTAAGTTCTGATTTAATCTCTTCAAGTTTTAGTTTGCAAATTTACTAGCTGTCTCATTGATATGTTACTTCTATCTTGTTCAGCTTACATGTCCAACCCTTGTCACATTGAGTTGATTTTGTCTGAGAAGGAAGAATCAGTTCAGAAAGAGGTAATTTCACTTGCAACCGCCTTTAAAACATGGTTATTACCGCGGCTTTTGATAACCCGCTTGACGCCACCCGTTTGATATGATTCTCAATTTGTATATAATCTCGTTTAATATATAACCCCCTTGACACCACCCGTTTGATATGATACTCAATTCGTATATAATCTCGTTTAATATATAGATCATGGCAATCTGTTCTGACACCCTACTTGTGTATATTTTTCAGCCCGAGACCCAGTTGGCGACCAGCAAATCTAAGAAGTCTCAGGCCATGAGAACATGTGCTTCTGCTTGAGTACTGGGAACAAGGTCAGGGTCTGGGATGGGCTCGGCCGGTGGCGGCGGCAATGGTGGTTCAGGAGATTGAGGATTGGATTTGGTGGCAAAGACTAATTCTGGATATGAATTGTACAAAAATGATTTCCAGAAATCTGGAAATTTTCCAGAAATCTGGGAAATTTCCAGATTTCCGGAAATCTGTCCACATTTCCAGAAATCTGGAAATTTTCCAAATTTCTGAAAAATTCTAGATTTCTTCGAGTGGTGGATTTTTTAAAAAAAAAGAATAGAAAAAAAGAAGAAGGAGGAAGAAGAAAAAGGAAGAAGAAGAAGGGAGAAGGAAGAAGAAGAAGGAGGAGAGAAGGAAGAAGGAAGAAGGAGGAGGAGAGAAGGAAGAAGAAGAAGGGAGAAGGAAGAAGAAGAAGGAGGAGAGAGAAGAGGGAAAAAAATAAAAAAAATAAAAAAAAATTCGAATTTCCTGTTTTACCCCTGTGCCACGTCAGCAAATTAACGGTGTTAAGCCCATTTCCGTTTTTCGGGTAACGACACAAACCACAGTCCTTTTTTTTTGTAATAACAAACCACAAGGGTTTTTTTGGAACAACATCAAACCACATGGGTTTTTTTTGGAATTTACCCTTCTTTTTTATATGTCGTTTAAGGTTGTTCACCAATACCAATACAACATTAATTACACTATTAAAATGACTTTACCCTAAATACCTCTCTCCTGAATTTCTAATTTCTATGTAAAAATTCTCTATTTTCTTAAATTTTATGGATTAATTGGGATTATTTGCATTAATATTAAACTTCTCTCTTGTCATAAATAAAGGCAAAATAGAGAAAATATTTCTAAAAGTGCATTGATAATACAAAACGACATATAAACAAGAACAAAATAAAAAAAACTAAAACATCATATAATAAAAACGGAGGGAGTATCATATTTCCCATGGAACCACATGTTTTATTTTTCAAAATCATTATTTTTTAGTTTTCTCTCTCTAAACTTAATTTTCTCTCTCCTAATCAAACAACGCATAAATGATATCAAAACTAAAAAGTTGAAAAATTAAAGCTGTTTATAATATGATCAATTCTTGAAATTTTCTATTTTGATCCATTAAATTGGTAATTTCAATCTAAAAGTCATTGATTCCTAAATGAAAAAGAATCTCAGTCCTCTGTTTTTAACCAAAAAAAAAAACCCACAGGCACCTAACGAAACCACAAAGTTCTTTTTTTTTTATAAAACTAACCTTTATTTATAAATATAATTTTTAACAAGTAAGAACTCAATAATTATTATAATTGAAATATATTTTAGATTGGATGCCGCCCTAAAATAAAATTTGACTATTAACTTAATTAGATCGCAAAAAAAATGATATATATTATTATGTAACTTATTATTTTTTTTAATTATAAGGAAAGAAAAGAAGAAACAAAGCGAATTAAAGAATAATTAATCGAGGGAAACAAAACCCAATTAGATCATTCTATGCTCGAGAATTGTCATTTGAAAGATCCATAAGGACAATAGTTCTTGGAGAATAAAAAGTTTTCTTTTCAATCATAAGATCATGCATCTATTATACTCTCCATAAACATGGATACACTTGGTGAGAGTATCTTTATATGCAAACTCTCGAATGGAGTTGAGAAGATTTTTGGGAGGGTGAGTAATAGGGTAGGAGCCCAAAATGAGAGTGATAGCTTCCCAACACTCGCTTTCCACAAGTAAAAATTGAATGCCAAACTGTCTAGTAAGGAGGATACTTGTTAAAATTTCCCAAACATAAACTATAAAAGAATCATTAACTGTTAATCTTTGAAGGAAACCTGAAAGGACTCTATTGCTGAAATAATTCAAGCTTAGATTCCTCATTAACAAAACACTTATTTATACTATATTTAGCTAAGCAGAAAAACCGAAAACTATACAAACTTTAATTAGCACCGAATCCTACACAAACTCTAATTAGAGCAAACCATGTAGTACAGGGTAATTAGGAAAATATAATTAGTTCCTAGCCCAATACGACATCCTTATCATCCACCCTTAAGCTGTACTGGACCACACTAAAAGCTTGTCATGAAGCAATTGAAACCTCCCGTGATGCAACGATTTGGTAAAAACATTCGTCGTTTGATCAACAACAGAAATATATCGCATCAAAGAGTGTCTCGGGAAACGTACTCTGGAGTGCTAGATAAAGTTTATAGCAGATTGGCTGGGTGGAAACGAAAATGTTTATCATTCGCAGCGAGAGTTACTCTCATTAAATCAGTTCTAGCTGCAATCCCAACGTACGCTATGCAAACTGCACGACTACCAAGCTCTGTAATTGAGGAACTGAAAAAGTGCATAAGAGGTTTTTTTGTGGGGAGATTCCGAGGATGGAAGGAAAATGCATCATATAGGATGGGGGAAGGTGGTGCAACCCAAAACTTATGTCTTAAACAAGACTGGGGATAAAGGCGCTTCGTTCTAAATCCCGGGGTAAACAAGCGAACTGGACTTTCACTTAGGAAAAAGAGGGAGATCTAGCTCTTGTTCATATGCCTCAGCTGCTATTGAGAGGAATAGAATCCGCTGCTTGAGTGAATGAAGTAGGAGCCGTTAATGAATTTCCTGAAGCAAGAGATGACTCCTCAATTTTCAATTCTGGTAAGGCATTACTGACATCTTGGAATGGACCCCAGGAAAGAGAAAGGCAGGTTATTCGGAAACGAGATCAATAATTGGACCCGGAATCAAGGCAAGGAAAAGCTTAGCTTAAGAGATTTGAACCGAACAACCTGTAAATTTGACTTTTGATGCTCCTTGTATGAGTTTTATTGTTATAATACATTGAGAGGAACCGCCCCCTCGGCACTCAGGCAGTAACTCGCCCATTCTTTCTCTTAATGCGAGAAGTATACTTGTGCTTTTGAACGAACTTTATCCCTAACGAAATAGAAAACAATTTCTAAGTGCTTACTGTTGTTAGGGAACAGAAGATTAGCAGTTAAATAAACTGCACACAAATTATCACATCATAAGATAGGATGAGAAGTTATTGGGAATCCAATCTCATGGAGTAACATTTGTATCTAACTCAGCTCAGACATGGCATATGAGATCGAACGATATTTTGCCTCTATAGACGAATGAGAAACTATATGTTGCTTACGCGAGGATCAGGATATAAGGCATGTACCTAGAAAAACAACATGAACAAAAAGCCTTACAATACTTGGTTTGAAAAAGAATAGCCTTACAATACTTGGTTTGATAAAGAAAAATCCTCATAGAACTCCATTAAACTTCGACACCCAAAAAATAATGTACCCATCCAAAATTCTGAATGGAAAATTGAGACTCCAAAAATCGAATAAGTTTTGTAACCATACTCGGGACATTATCGGTGACCGGTAAATCATCAACATAACAGAACAATCTAATAGTGCCACGGTGATAATAATATAGAGAGTTGTCTATTTTTGATCCCTTGAAACCAAATATAAGTAGTTTGGAGGTTAACTTCTCGTGCCACATATGTGGTGACTGTTTGAGACTATACAGAGATTGAATGATCAGCAAGTTAGAGAGAGACAAAGGTTGGCTTTGGCTCCTCTAGGCTCAATTTCTTGAAAACAGAGGCATTAGGTTAACACTTGTCGTAAGATCATATAAGGCTTTATCAAAATGGCGGAGCACCTTTCAATTAGTTTAACCGTTTCATGGTCCTCTAGCTTCCTCTTTTTAAATAGAATATACTTTAAAAACTTTTCATATATTGACATATTCTCCAACGCCTCGATGAATGGAATGTTAATTTGAAGTTTTTTAAAGCTGTCAAGAAATTTCATGTATTGCTTATCGAGCTTATCTTTGTGCAATCATTGAGGAAACGAGATTTTAACCAGTGTTGGTTACATATTATAATTAGCAAAAGGAGGAGGTGGGTTAGATTTTTGTGGAACAGAAGTTGGAACACTTACCTTTGTCTTTTAAGAAGTGGATTTTGTTGGAATTGGGCCCACAGCTCGTCGAGCTACTTCCTTAGTTTCATTATTACTTACATTTTTTCCACTTTTAATAGAGATGTAGTTAAATTTCTCCTTCGGGTTAGGCTCCATACTGGTGGGAAGACTTCCAAGAGGAGGCTCATGCAGAAGCTTGGTAAGTTGACTCAGTTGAGTCTCCAAACCTTATCAAAGATTCTCCATATTGGCCAAACATCCTTCCATGCTAGATACAATCTTTATTAGCTTGTCTTCCACTTTATTCTTCAGTTTTTGTCCTTGTGGTGGATGATTTTATGGTTGATGTGGTTGGGGTTGATATTGTGGTGGTGATTGGTGTTATGGTTGACATTCGAGAGGGCTAGAATGAGTGGAGTTTTGAACATTGCTCCAAGAGAAGTTAGGGTGATTTCTCTAAACTGGATTATATGTGTTCGAGTATGGATTATTTTGTTTCATAATGTAATTAGCAACCATATTGGCTTGCTCGGTTGCAATTGGGCATTTGGCTCCATTATGGCTTATGGGGCACATATCACAAATGAATGGTTTAGGTACGACATTGGGTTGAATCATGGCCATAAATGAATCTAAATTTTGACTCAACATGTCAATTTATGGATTTGGTGTAGTCTCTATGACAAACATACTCTTTCTTGCCATAGGCTTTCGGTCTGCCAATTTGCACTCCGCTCAGCCAACTCCTTCACAAGCTCATAAGTAGCAGCTTCATCTTTTCGAAATAAGTTTCCACCTGTAGCAGAATCAATAGTAGCACAATTAGATGATAATAAACCTCCATAAAAGAAATCTATTTGCTGCCACTTGGTGGGGGCATTTTCTCAACAACTTCCAAAATCTTTCCCATGTTGTATGAAGAGTTTCACGGTCATATTGCTTAAAATAACTTATTTCATTACGGAGATGAGCGGTTTTAGATGGTGGAAAGTATTTAGCAAGAAATTCTTTTATAATGATATCCCAACTAGTGATAGTGTCAGAATCTAAAGAACATAATCAATCAACTACATCATCCTTGAGAGAGAAAAAAGGAAGAGCTTTAAGCGTGTTACTTCAGTCGGCACACCATTTTGCTTGAAAGTACCACAATGAAGCAAGAATTTGTTGAGGTGAGCATTGAGATCCTCATGAGATTCCCCACTGGATTTCCCTGAATTTTGAAGCATCTGGATCATTGCAGGTTTGATCTCAAAATTGTTAGTGTCCACCGTTGGATCGATAATGGTTGAAGTGATCATCGAATGCAATGGTTTGAGTAGATCAAGAATAGATGGAAGATCAGTCATCTTTACTTTTTCTTCTTTTACCAAATTTTTGCTCGTGTCGAATTCTGCAAAGAGTTCGTTTAATTTCTAAATCAATATGCAAAGGAGAGAAGCTTCTAGTTGTTCGGGGCATAAACAAGAAAAATAAAATAAAAACAAAAATAAAACTTAAATTAGCTAGAGTTCTTTGGAATAAGTATCAAATAAAATTAGTCTTCAATAACCGCGCCAAAAACTTGATATAATAAAAGCATATAATAATATAAAGAGCAAGTGAACCCTATCGTATCAAGTAATAAAGTTCATAAAGAAGAATATCGATCCAATAAGGACTAGTATTCAATTCTCAATTCGTACTAAAACTGTATGTTATCTAAGGTATCAATTAAGCGATTTTGGCTTTTCTAACTAATAAAGAAAATAAGTTGAATAAGAAAATAGCAAAGCATTAAACACTTAATTTGTTTAATGCTTTGCTATTTTCTTATTCAAGTTATTTCCTTTATTAGTTAGAAAAACAAAAATCCCTAATTGTATTTGAAAGCATTAGACTTTATGAAAATCAAGGTTAAGTCGTAACCTAGGCCACGAAGCCGCACTCTCCAGTTAGGGAATATGATTAACTAATATGCTAAGTTAAATTCTTTACTTGATTAGGTTTCACAATTTAACTTTTCTATTCAATTACTTGGTTAGGTTTCTCAAATAAAGGTAAGCAATAGTTTTAGTTAATTCTTTTGTTAACTCCTACAACACAACATAAATACTTATTTAACAATCTATACTTGTTAAGCATGGTTCACTGTCATCCTATTCTATGATGGTTTAGCTCATGTTTGAGCTAAAATGTTAAGGCATAATAAGAGTGGAGGTATACGAACTTATGCTCAACAAGTCCTTTACTAATTCAAAGCTTAGTATGGAAAAAGATATAGATGAAAAAGAATTTAATTAATCAACTACATTCAGAACAAATAGGTGAAGTTTCAACGATTTAAGCTTGCTAACTAAAATAGAACTAAAACAAAACGAAATTGTAAACTAAACTGAAACTTAAAAGCTCAAACGAATGAAAACCTAACGTAAAACTATAATAGTATGAAAAGTATATCAAATTACAAAGTAGAAGTTCCTATTTATAGGAATCCAAGATCCTTATTTCATTAGGAATCCTAAAACATCTCACTAGTCATCGGTGAGTCTTCCTCTCTTGCCATAGATGAGTTAGAGTTGGATAAGAAAGGTGTTGGAGTGTTTTTAGGCAGAGTCTCGCAATCCTTCTAATTATGGATTTGATTGCAGCTCTGATGTAGCTCGTTGAGCAACTGCTTAAGTTCGAGTTCTGCATATTTGACTTTGTATTCATTGTTTGACTCTACATCAACAACTCGTCGAGAAGATTTACCTAGCTCATTGAGTTACTTCCTTGAGCTCGCCGAGCAACCATGAGTAGAATACTCCAATTTCTTCGTTTAAAATCCTGAAATTACTCAAAACTCTAATGAAGACAAGAATAAGGCAGAAAACACAAAACTATGGAGAAATATGTAAAAATGACTAAAAAATAATACAAAAATATCACATAAAACTCTATATAAAATGGTGATAACAATCAACATTCTCCTCATCAGAAGATCCATCAACAATCAGCGTTAGAGAAGAAAGAGTGGAAACGTTCATCAACTAGGTTTTTTTTTCAAAGTCGATCTTTCAAGAAGCAACACAACATTATGCAATTCATTGTTTCTAAACATATCGATTATGATTATTTTAGATGATACAGTCTTGAAGGAATAACGTCAATGCCTGAACAAGGAGTGGTCCTAAAGGACAACGATAGAGACACAAATGTTTTACTGAATCTCATTTCAGGAATTGAGAGAGTGACTGAACTATATTAGTAAGATGTTTTTTCAACATATGTAGACACGTCTTAAAGATGTGAGGCTCAAAGAATGATACTTTTGCTAAAGTAGACAATATCGGCAAAGCATTGGCCCATATCATTACCATTGGTATCAAAACCGACTTTCCAAGTATGTTGTGTAGATTCAAAGTCTAATGATTCAGTGTGACGTTGAGATGGAAGGTCTGAGTAATGAGTGGCCCAAATGATGACGTTGGCATATAAAATGGCCTATGATTATATCTCAAAGATTAGGTCATGTTAGTTAGAAGAAAAAGATAGCTTCTTTATGTTTATAGTTATGGGTTGGGTTTGACATATGCTGATATGCATGTTGCCTCGTGCGAGAATGAATGAATTCCAATTAGAAGTTGGTGGGTCAGGAGATATGGACTCTCTAACCAAAATATATATTATTTTAGTGTTCCATTTGAATTTCTTGATTTTCTCTAATTTAACAAGTAACTCATTTCATCCCCAACGACTAACTTTAATTAATGAACTTGTCAACTGTTTATGCTTCTCTTCCTATGACTTTTTCTGTTACTTGGACCCATGATACTGTTATTATTGACATTTTTTTATACCTAATTTTCAACTGTCGTTTTAATTAATGTTTATTTTGAACAACTCATATCTTTACTAGATTAAAGTTTTCTCATCAAAACATTTGAACTATAGGTTAACTTTGAGTAATTTTCACCTGGTCAATGACCAAATGAATTCAATCAATTACCATTGGATTTAAACTTATTAAAATCATGTAGTGGAGATTGAGATCATTGTAAGGCGTAGATTCACACCTGCTAGATCTAATGGTGATTGATTAAATTCACATGGTCAGTCACTGATCAGGTGAAAACCACCATAATTACTTAATCCTATAATTCTATAAATAGAGACATGATATCCAACGACTCGGTGTTTAATATAAGAACTCCAGTTTAGGAGTCTACAAATATACAAGTTCAATCAGTTCATTAAAATCAATTATCTGTAAAGCAATTGAGATAATGTTAAAATTTTAAATGTGAAAAATGAAATATAAATGTGCATAAAATGAAATTGATTAATTGACATTATTTTGTTGCTGGAAGATTGTGGATACCCATCTTTTGGGCAAGGAGAGAAAGATAGAAAGAAACCATAGGCCTCACGAAAGAGAGACCCCATTTATAAGTACATCTACTTTTGTTCTTTGCTTTGTCTGCAAGTTAAAGCTATTCAAAAAATAATAATCTGTTTCAGACAAACTCTTCTTATCAGTAAAGGATTCAACTTTGTGCTCTAGTTTTTCACTTCATGGATCCCACAAAGCTTAAACTTTACCTATTCAAATATGGAAAACGCAGTACAATTATGTTATCATCCATCAATCTCTTGATATACAGTTGTGTGTGTCTGTGTTTATACTTTTCTAGCTATACAAATTTCTGTCTTGCTGCTTTTTTCCGCCCCGACACCGTCTTCTTTACAGCTCCAATTGAGACTAAAAATTTATCAAGGGATGACAAAGTCTTCATGTCATCTGGGGGGAAGTAGCTGGCTGCTTTTCCCATAAGTGATGCAAACAATATCGAAAGGGATGGGCGAGTGACGTATCGGTCACCCAATAGTTCATCCAGGAAAGCAAATGCTGCTAAGAAATCAGACCTGTTGGCATTAATTGGAGCAGAAAAATGTGCTGGTATGATTCTCTTGAATCTCCAGTCCCGCGCAATTCTGTCAATCCAATCCCTCACCTGAAGTTCAATAAGAAAAAGATTGGAATGATTTAAACATCTTCATCATTTCACTCCGCACCAATTCAACATACATCTTCAAGTTTGGAGAATCATTGTGTACCTTTTCAGGAACTTTGTTGAAGACCAGAGTCTTTACAATAGGGGAAACAATCAACTTTTGTGACATTGTAGCAAAACTAGCATTAGGTTCCAATAGATTCGATGGACCGAGGAATAAGATCTGGAGAACCATTCTTTCCCAGCCTGAAACAAATGATAAATTTTCAACTTTCAGCATGATAAAACAATGTAAACTCCTAAATTGCATCAACATTTTATCCTCAGTTCAATATACTAATTGGGACTAAAGGACTGACCTTTTTGACGGCTCATCGGGTTGTCGACAACCGGATCCTCAGGGACTTCTTTCCCTTTACTCAGAATTTTTACAGCCAAGCCATTCTTTGCTGAGGCTAACAAGGATTCTTTGCTAATACATTGAGGTGGTTTTCTTGGGACAAAGATAACAGCATCTGTTATCAGTAGACTTCTGGAACGCTTATGATAGAAAGCCACCTCTACATATGGTCCGATTCCTGAAATAATCCGGATTATTTTTCGTATGATTGTACCTCTAAATCAAGATTTAGTTATAATATAAGTAATTACATTACCAACTTCGGGCGAGCTTAACACTTTTTGTTCTATCTCATCAGCCCATGGGGCTGACAGATCCTCGTCTTTTAAGGTTTTGGCACGAAAAATCCCAAAAAATTCAAGCGGCAAATTCAGTGGCCAACTCCATTGCCTTGGAGCCACCCATATTTGAGCTTGTGGAAACTTCCTCGAAAACGGGCCAACAAAGATTTTGTGCTCATAAGCAAATGTAGGCAGAACAATGTATTCTACAGGAGCTCCCAATTCCTTCACAAGCTGGCAAGAAAGATATAATATGAAGGAGCAAATACAAAATGATCTTTTCTATGTACAACCCGTGTATATAACGTATGCTGCCAGTGCCATAGAAGATACGACATAAATAGTGACTGTTATGTTATGCATTGGAATTAGTAAAATTTGTGAAGAAGATAGAACCTGAATACACTCCTTGGTAGGAGCAATGGGAGCATGAACCCATAGTCCTCCGGATTTGAGTTTGATGACTGTCATTCGAATGTTCGTTGAGACACTGCTGAAGCCTAATGCTTGTTCTTGCTCGAATAGCCATATACAACCTTTAACAGCCTGCAAAAGAGATTAACATAAGTAAAAGGGGAAGACTCATCTAATGAATACAAAAAGAAGAATAACCAACCATTTTCATTAGAATTAAAAACAGACAAACATTTCTTTTGTAGTAATTTTTCTAGTCACTTATATATCAGACATTTTCTTCAATCCATGAAATATTCATCTTTCTATTGTTAGTGAATTGCATCCAAGTTAATTTACTGTCTAACGTCACGTTTGATCAAGTTGAAATCAATGAACACATCTTTCCAATGACAAGGATTGAGAAATTTTAAAATCCAAATTGAATCACCTAATATCATATGTTTTCAGTTCAGTAACAGAACTAGATGATCCAGAAAATTTCATTCTTAGATATTTCAGTATTCAATTATGAAAGCAACAGGGCAATTCATTCAGCAAAATCATATGCCAAATCAAACAGCGTTTTGCCTCTGCCCCCTCCCTCTCGTTCCCTGTAATGACCCGGTCCTAAGCAAGGAATAGCCTTAAATGATGGCAAAGGGGACAGGGTTGATCTGAATCTCACATCAGAAAAGTGACTGAGCTATATTAGTAAGGTGGGTGTCCAAACGTAGATATGTCTTAAAGTCGTGCGACCAAGGAATGTAACTTGGGATAGAGCGGACAATGTCTACATAATTTTGGATCAGTCTGTTACATTCTCCACCTGCCAAACTGCCTCTCGTCGCTGATTATAATCTTACTGACTACAAAGTTGTGCTCAACCTACCAACTAAAACCTACTAATATAGCATAAATATGAAGGGTTTGAATCACAGAAAAAACACTAGCTAGAATGTTAGGTCAATGTATTAACATAACACCAACATTTAAACAACATAAATCTAAACCCATGTGCATAAGATCAAAACTAATCATACAAGCTTTTAAAGAATAGCGACAAAGAGTACAAAGCTGGAAACTTTGGTACAAGTACAAGAAAAAAAAAATCAACCCTACATATAAAAGGACAAACCCTCACAACAAGTACAAGCAGAATTGAATAAAATTATTTGCTTTTTCAAGCCAATTTGAAGAAAAAGAAACTGACCTCAGTCCTTATAGTGCTTCTGTTGAGGAAAGGACCAAGAGGAAAAGGAAACCCTGTGAAGTTAAGATAGAACCTGCTACCATTACTAGAGCTCTTACTGCTAGTAGTGCTAGAAATATTACTTGCTGCTGCCACTACCAAACTTATGTTATCTCTTCTTTTATTTCTGGGTTTCAATGGTAATGAAACGCCCAAAAAACTACAATTTGATTCTTTTAAGGAGATTGGGTTCTGCAATATTCTGGATTTTGGAGAAGAAATGGCGATGGCTGCTGCCATTTTTAGCTACTGTTTATGTTTTTACAGTAAAGTCTGGAAGTTTAAGGTGAGTGGGCTGGGGATAATGTTAAACAGAGCCAACTTTCTAGGCTGTATTTGTGACACGTGGATGCCTGTCTTTGTTGGATTTTCCAACTTGGATTTTTTTGTGGCAATTTATTGTGGTTTGTAAATGGTGAGGACATAATGCAATTGAAAGGAAAATAATATTATTGAGAGGGTGAAAGCTCTTCATTTGAACTTCACCCACCACCCATATTCTTGTCAGGATGAGATACAAATTTACTGGTAACTTCTCCAGATACATATTTGCTATAAAAATCATAAAAGAATTTGTTTTCTACGTTTTTAATCCAGAGCAATCAAGATAGCAGTAAATAGAGTAATTTTGGACTCTCTTTCCTAAATCTAAAGGCGGAGACAACACGAGAATGTCTAACGCGCTCAGGTTGCCAAAAACCACCCCTTAAAGTTTATACACGTTAGAAACATTGAGGATAAAATCTTACCATTTCGTTTATTTACAATTCTCGAAAAGGTATATTTACTCTTCCCCAACAAACATAGATGCAAATTGAGATCTTGTGCCTTTTTACTAAAAAGAATTTATAACATCAGGATTCTTAATCACATACTGCCAAAAAGAAATGCTGCATCCGGTCCACCCCAATTCATATAACATAAGAAAGAGCCCCATATCATGAACAATATAGGTCTTTTATTCTTGTATTACCGATCAAAACAAACACTTTAATTACATGCTTCTTTCCGATGCAAGATCCTACTGCACAACACCCTCAAACATCACAAAATATATCAAACACCAAACTGAACAATACAGGTAAACAACATCTAGCATTAATAGTTTTGAACATTGACACCTTAATATTCGGGTAGGAAATTATGTACAAGTAGTCAAGTACAGATAGGTGGTCTACACTACATACAAAGAAGAGCTTGATCCTTTGATAAAAGCCATCACACTGATATTTCGTATTATTCCAAATTCCAGTGGAAGAGTAAGTTTCCACATGCTGGCCCTGCTTTGCCACACCAAAAAATCCAGACACTACAGCTTTGGACCCAGCAAAATCCAGAAGCACTCACTCAAGGTGCTTCTACACATGAAAGCTATAAGAGAAACCAAAGAATTGAGGCTGTGAAGTCCTCAACTTACAATTTGTGGCATCTAGATAAGAAAAGCCAATTCTAGCTGCAATTTTCTATTTACAATGTTTACCAACTGATAGTATCAAGTGACAATTTCCCTAACAAGCCAATCCAGACTAGGATAAGCAAAGTACAGTAATAGAAATGAAGGCAGAGCAAATAGAACAGTGATAAGAACGTACAGAGCCAAAATGGCTGCACTAGCAGGTATAGCATATATGACGATCAGAAGGAATATAATGACCAAAGGAAACTTTGCTGTCAGACGAACAAAGAAAACCAGTGACTTCTGAAGAGAAGAATGTATGCTTCCCATATTTAGGAAATAATCGTCGTTGTCTGTTCTAAATGGCTCTTGCTGATGTACCCTCCTGATGTTACTGCGACTCAACTGATGTCCCGGGATAGAATTGTTGTCTGATGACCAGGGAGGTTGATTATCTTCGCAGAATGTATTCTGACATTTATGTTCGTCGTCATTCTTGCTCTCAACCATCCAGAGTAGAAAGTAGTTCTTGCGAGGAAATTTCAAATTCCCTCTATAGACAAGGCGGAAGGATAAGAAATTGCACCATGGACAGGAAATAAAGAGGGGCAGTTGAACAGGTAATGTGGGGAATTTCACAACAGCCCATTGAAGTCCAAGGATGCAATTTTTGCAGAGGGTATGGCCACACCATAAAACATACGGCACATTTTCCACAATATTGAAGGATTCCCAGCATATGGGGCACTCAAGACCTTCTTCCCTGCTAACAACAGAAGATGCCTCATCATCTGAACAATCTAACGCAGATTGAGTTAGCTTTGGGGTGTTGTTCAAACCAACATTTCCCGCTACACATTTGGATGCAAAATTCCACATCTTGATAGCAAAACAAGTGGCTTACCAGAGCAACATCTATGACTATAGATACTTAACCTGTGAACGGGATCAAAAAAAACATCAACTCATACCTAGGTAAAAATTAGCACCATTAACAATTTTACCATGCGGTGCTCCTGCAAGAAAATAAAAAGTAAGAATCAAAATCTCATAACTTAACAGCAATGTGATTATGATATTTGCACATAACTTGGCAATAAAACGATTACAATATTAAAGCATTATATAACAAACTATTTATGCATTTAATTCTACAAATTGCAGACAACTCATTAAATTTATAAAACAATAGTTGAATTAACCGATTAGTAACAATACAATCTAAAAAAGAAAAAATAACCGATTAGTAACAATAAGAATGAGAAAGCTTATATGCACAAAACTTGACCTCATGATGCCAATATATCAAAGCTCATAACCCAAAAAAGAACTCGAGACATAAGGCATTTTCAAATCCACAACGAGAAGGAACAATTAAGAGACTACTTGATTACTGTTCTTTGAAAGTTTGCTTTTGAAATGCATAAACTCATTTGCACAATATATCATTAGACTAGCAAATTACAAGACAAAAATTGTACAGAAAACTAACCTACGTAATGAAGCATTCACAGAACCATAGACTAAATGTTAAGAGAGCATACAAACACAATCCAGTAAGCACCAAGAATCATGAATGCATCTAGCCAGTAATTGGAAGAATACAAAAAAAAAAAAAAAATGAAAATCTAACCATACCAACAAGATTGCAGCTATAATTAAAACTGGAATAATGATTTCTTATACACAACCCTGGCACGTATGCGCAGTAAATAAAGAACAAGGACCCAATTTCAGTTACGAACTTATTGACTGCAGAATCACTACTAATCAAATACGGAAGATGGAATAAATTTTATTTTATTTAAAACGATCTCCAAAATCGTAGCTACAGCTAATCCGATGGTCAGTTAAGATCCTAACAATCATTAACCTTAACAACAATGGAAGAAAACAAAACGGAGAGAAGTCCAGTTATAATCATTTTGAGTAGTATCCAATTAAAAACAAATCCAAAACCAAATCAGTTTATATATTCCCTTCCTTCTAGCATTTCAAAAGCTTATGACATGGTAATTAAACTCAAGAGACATTCCTTCCCATAGTTAACAAGTGAAAATCCCTAGTTTCGAACAGAAGAAAAAGGAAATCTCATAACTAAGATCCACAAGTACACACTAGAAAAAACCAGATATAAATAAATCTGAGCATGATTAAAATGAAATTGAAAGGCAAGCAAAAGCTAAGAAGTTAACATCAATGAAATATACTTACCAATCGTAGTTGAAAAGTGGAGAACGAAGAGAGTGATGGGAACGATCTCTCCGAGTCTGTTGGGATGAAATCTAAGAATGGAAAGGAAGAGTTGGGTGGGGTTGTGGAGCGCTGTGTAACAGGTTGAACGAACTTTGCCATAGCCCCATTCCAAGTTCTGTGTGGTCCACGTGGCTTTATTCTGTTGGGCAAGTAGTAATTAGGTGAATGCAATTTATGTTTTAAGAACAATAAACGGCGTCGTTGCCGTGTATTTTAGTATGTTTTTTTTTTTTTTTGATGAAGTATTTTAGTATGTTTTACTAATACGGCATGTTCCACTTGCTTCCAGTTCAAAATTAATTTAGTCCGTAAAAATAGATTAGTTTTCTAAATTTTATCAGTGTAATCAGCTTTCTAAACGTATTTATTTCGTATTATTAGTTCATTAAATTTGTCCATAAAAATATATTAGTTTCATGCACTTTATAAATATCTCACTAACTTCTTAAAATTGTTTATTCCGTAACAACTAAATATAAAAACCATAATACTAACTTTCGATCCGTATCCATTCGATCTCTCAAATCTGCAACATTAACTCTTATAATAGATTAAAATGTAGAAAAAGGCAAACAATTACCTCTCAAATAGATGAAGATGTATTTTTAGAATTTAAGTTTAATAAGTTTTGTATTTAATTGTTACGGAATAAGCAAGTTTAGGGAACTGGTGAGACATTTGTAAAAGGGTTAAGGTGCAAAAATACCTCTAACGTTTTGGGCCAGGAGCAATTTTACCCTTAACGTTTAAAATGGTGTAATTTTACCCCTAAAGTTGGAAGTCAAGAGCAATTTTACCCCTAACGTTGATAAATTGGGTAATTTCAGACACTATTATAAAACACAGATATTTTTGTTCATTATTCTGCACCAATTGTATAATAATTCGTTCTAAAAAAAAGGATTTCATGTTTTTTATAATTCAATTATAGAATTTGAGATTAATATTTATAAATTCGGTGGATTTTTTGAATTTTTTTTTGTCTAATCCGTACAAAAAGACAGTATATTTTTTTATTTTTTTTCACATCCCAACGAATGTTTGTGATTTGTTACTGATAAAATGACACACGTATGAAGTGTAGATAACAAGATTTACATCCCAATTTATGAACGTTAGGGGTAAAATTGCTCTTGCTTCCAACGTTAGGGGTAAAATTGCATCATTTTAGACGTTAGGGGTAAAATTTCTCCTGGTCCAAAACGTTAGGGGTATTTTTGCACCTTAACCCTTTGTAAAATTTAGAAAGCTAATCTATTTTTATGGACAAATTTAACCATTATTTGGGAGGGGGTTAATGGGAGTAATGAAAAGTTAAATATTAAGTTAACCTTATTTGAGAGTTGTTTTTTGAGAGTAAATAAAGGTTAATGGAGTTAAAAGTTTACTTCCTCTAACCTCCAAATTCTAACCTTCAAATTGGAGGTTAATGGGAGTAACGTAAAGTTTTTTAAATTTTTTTTGTCTCTACAAAGTAAATTTAACTTTACTTCCTCTCCAAATTTAAACTTAAACATTTAATCACATTTACATTCTATAAACGCTCCCAAACAATGTTAATTTTTAACTTTCATTTTCATCACTTCTTTTTCCTTTCCATTATATCCTTTAACTCTTATCTCCATTAACTTCTAAACTCTTAAATAGAGGCTTAGAAAGCCGGTGATATTAAATAAACAAGTTAAAAAAACTGGTAAGACACTTATAAAATTCAGAAAACCAATCTATTTTTATTTTTTTATGGTAAGAGCCAGTGATGTAATAGGCCAAATTAATAAGTTTCCAACTACTTCATTCATTGCGTAGTTTAGAAAGGCAAAATTAATGCATCTTTAATTATTGCTAATAGTTAACTACTAGTAGTACTTTTTTTATTGTTTCTTTTCATTGATTGATTGCTTGTGGCTTATATACTTTAGTTAAAACTCCTAATTCCTTTTTTAATATGCGGAATATTCTTAAATTATATATTTTTTATTATTATTTTAAAAAGGTCATATAGTTATTGTTAGACAATATATAATCCATTTTTATAATTAGGATGATCAGTTCGGTTGGATAATCAAACGGAAAAAAATTACAACAAAAGAATTGACTAAATCAAATTGTTCGGACTGGTAATATGATTTTAGCTTACCATACTTTTATCCTGAACGAAAGCGTTAGAAAGAGATGAAAAAGGGTTAAGGTGCAAAAATACCCCTAACGTTTTGGGTCAGGAGCAATTTTACCCCTAACCAAATGGTGCAATTTTACCCCTAACGTTTGTAACCAAGAGCAATTTTATCCCTAACGTTAATAATTTGGGTCAATTTCAGACATTATTATAGAACACATATATTTTTGTTCTTTATTTTGCACAAATTGCGTATCAATTCATTCTAAAAAAAGGATTTCATGTTTTTTGTAATTTAATAATAGAATTGGAGATTAATATTTATAAATTCGGTGATTTTTTTGAATTTTTTTGTCTAATTCGTACAAAAGACATTATATTTTTTTATATTTTTTATATTTTTTTCACATCCCAACATATGTTTGTGATTTGTTACTGATAAAATGACACGCGTATGAAGTGTAGATGATAATATTCAAGGATGAGACGACAGTTTGATGAATTATTTATCAAATTGACCCAATTTATCAATGTTAGGAGTAAAATTGCTCTTGGGTACAAACGTTAGGGGTAAAATTGCACCATTTTAGACGTTAGGGGTAAAATCGCTCCTGACCCAAAACGTTAGGGGTATTTTTGCACCTTAACCCGATGAAAAAAAGGGAAAGTTAGAGAGAGGGGGAAAGAGAGAAATGTTGATTTAGAGAAAGAGAAGGGAGATGCTTAGAAAAAATGGAGGAGAGAGAAAATAATAATGAAGATATAAGATTGAAGAAGAGGGGCGAGTCTCATTTTTCTTGAATGATGGGTTAAAACATCCAACCAAAATCCCTTAAGCGACTTGAGATAATGAGAATAAATGGCACGTGCATCCCGCACGAGTTTACCACATCCAAAAACCAGAGACTTTTTTGAAATATAAGCCAATCTAAACTGCAACCACAGGTCCAACATGTTAGATTTGAATTTTGTTACAAGTCTAATAAATGATCTATTAGAGATGTTCTTAATATATCAGAATTATCTTCAATTTGGTTTTAGAAACCATTGTTCCACTTTACTTACAAATATTTCATTAGTGGCTCAACTTTCTTAAAGTTGTATGATTAAGTCTCAAAACAAGATAAAATTTGAACAAATTGAAATGGATATCATTTTAAGTAAGTTTAATAAGCTAAGATATTACTATAGATAAATTTAGGTAGTCAATAAATCATTTTAACCAAATTCAAATCACCGATAAATAATTTTAAACAAATGCAGAAAACTAATGAAATACTTTACAAATTTGAAGGACAATAATTTTTTTTTTGTTTTTACCAAATGTCTTCAGGTGTATTAAGCCTACTAAAAGGCTCAATGTTCACAGTTCAGGATAGCAGTCAATTTCTTTCAGAAAGAACCAGGAGAATTTTAATGTTTTTTTTTTTTTAATGAAAATAATGTATTTAAACTACGATTATGGTGACGTCAATTTTTTATTATTAGTTTAACTATATTTTAATTTTACACATTAAATAAAATTTTACATATACAATGTTGCTATTAAAAAAATTGGTAAGACTTTATTTTAATATGTATATAATTTCAGCCGAAAAAATAAGCCACATCTATACATGTTGTGAATATACAATTATATTTATTTTTTTGAATCAAAATTGCTTTGTCATTAAACTCAAGAATTCATTACATCAGATACAGTCAGGGGTCTCACAAACTGAGGGGCTGAATCCCAAAAATGTGGGCTAGGCCAGTTAAAAGAATCTTTTGCGAGTCTATCCGCAACAGCATTTGCTTGGCGTTGAACATATGCAACAGTGGGGTTGTGGCATAGCTCCGCGACAGCACGTGTCCACGACATTCTTCGCGTCCAGTTCAATAGTGGCGATTTGCATATCCTGCCCATGTGCCCAGCTGAGTGCTTCGTATAGACCAACTGCTTCTGCAATCTGCGGTGTCCATCGACCCTGCAGAACCATTGTCCAACAGCTACGTACTCGCCCCAGGCTATCATGACAAACTGCCCCCAGGCCTATTCGACATCCTTGCTCGTCAATTGCAGCATCGATATTGAGTTTCATACCACCCGCAGCAGGTAATTGCCACTTTGCCGTTGGTCTTCTGCACGACGTCGGTGAATTTTCGCTGCTCCCGGGGAAGGGCTGCTGAAAATCGGCCAGGAACTGTTTCGCCACATGGATCGCGCGATTAGAAGGCAGCAGCTTCCCGTTCCAGAGGAGGTTATTTCTCTGTGTCCATATTTCCTAGAGTATCATGCAGAAGATCTCCTGGTCTTTGCTTCGCTGGAAGCCGTGAAGCTGTGCCTCGCACCATTCCTCAAAATCATCCAGGTGTAAATCAGTTAATTGCAGACCCGCCTCCCTCCAACAATCCTCAGCATACCTGCAATCAACAAAAATATGTGATCGATGTTCTCCAGTCTCTCCACACACAACACATTCATTTGGGACAGGAATGCCGCGTAATGCCAATTTCTCTCGAGACGGTATAAGGTCTGCACAAAGCTTGCACATAAATACTTTCACTCGTGGGGGCAGGTTTAGCTTCCATATCAGAGCCCACCTTTTACACGTCACAGCCCTGTTTTCTCCGAGCCAAGTGTCAGACGCTATACGATATCTCGATTTTACTTTGTAAATCCCTGTCTTATCAAAGCTCCATATAACAGCGTCCTCTGCCTCTGTATACCCAGCAGGTATCGTAAGGATATCCGTCACGTCTGCCGAATTAAAAATCCCCATCAGCAAGCCAAAGTTCCACCTCCCCTGACCCTCCTCCAGAAGATCAGTCACTCTATAATCCTCAATACCCGTTGGAATTATCGACGCTGCCATGAACTGTGGTCTGTTCGGAATCCAAGGCTCAGTCCATATGTTAATGGTGCTACCATCACAGATTCTCCATCGACACCCCTTAGCAAGGATAGATTTTGCTTCTAAGATACTCCTCCATACTAGGCTCAGGTTATTTCCCATCTGAGCCATCCAGAAAGTCCCTTCTCGGAAATATTTTGCTTTGATAACTCTACAGGCCAGAGCATTTGGGTTAGAAATCAAATTCCAGGCTTGTTTCCCAAGTAGTGCCAAATTAAACGATTCAAGGTGTCGGAAGCCCAGGCCTCCCTCTTCCTTTCTTAAACACAGATTCTGCCAGGCTGCCCAACGAATGTGTTTACCCGTATGACTATTACCCTACCAAAATGAGTTCATCATTCGCTGGAGCTCCTCACAGAGCGAAATCGGCAGTCGAAATATACTCATACAGTAAGTTGGGATAGCTTGTGCTACGGCTTTTAGCAGAACTTCCTTACCGGCTTGTGAGAGGAATTTGCTGTGCCAATTGAAGAGTTTCTGCCAGAGCCTGTCCCGGAGATAGCTGAACTGTCACGTCCGTGTCTAAAATTTCTAATTTTTATTTTCGAAATAGATAGTGTTAATTAATTATAAAATTTAAGTATATTATTGAGTTCAATTTAAGGTTTTTTTAGGTGTAAATAAAAAAGTTTTGGATAATTTTTATAAAAATTATAAACTCAAAGGATCTTAATTAATATCTATTTTCAATTAATTGTCCTAATAGTTTGATCCGATTAAAAAAATAAAATCACCTATATTACATTATTAAAATTAAAAAAAAGAAGAAGATTATACTTAAGTTATTAATATTTAATATTTTATATATTTAATAAAAAGGAATGGATGGTTAGTACCCAAATTATAATAATAACATAATATAATAATAAAACATGTTGTATACATGTCAACATTTTAACTAATTCAAAATCCACATGTCAATGGTTTAACTATACAAAGTATATATGTCATTATTCTAACCAAAAACAAATATATGTGTCAATTTTATGGATTAAAAGAAAAACCATGTGTCAAATAAGTGAATATATCATTATGACATGTAGGCATATAAATATAAAAGAAAAGTTTGTATAGAAGGGGGATATGAATCTTAAGGAGGGGATATTATATAGATATATAGATTTTTATAAGAAAAAGGAGATGAAACTTTATACATAAATATATATAAGTGAATAAAAAGAGAGGGGGATTTCATGATAATTCACTTCAAAAGATATAAGGTTAGCCTTTGTGTTTCTCTACAAAAGATATAGAATTTCCGCAGACAACGGATCACACCGACGAATTTTCGGTGACCGACGATGATATTTCGGTAACTGTATTTTATATCTAAATTATTTTGTATTACGTTTTTGCAATGTGTGATGATTTGATTTGTTACAGATTTTGATAAAAAGGTTTATTTGATTACGAGTTGGTTTGATAACATGATTACAGATTGGTTTGAATAAAATGTATATTTTGTTACGATTCGGTTTGATAAAATGTTTATTTATTTTGATTCGGTTTGATAAAATGTTATTTGAATTGATTCGTTTGTAAAAAACATTGATATTTATTTCGTGATTTGAATTGACAACATGACTTTAAGTTTAAAGTGTTATACCATTGAAGCCATATAATATTCGTATATGAAAATAAATTCGAGATATTAAATATTGGTTTAGGCCCAATAACCGTAATATGAATAATAAAATTATATAGTAAGAAAATGAAATATACAATTAAATCATTAACGTGTTAATCAACGTATCAATAAGTTAAAACGTCTTAATAAGTTAAGAGAACTACCTAAAATAGGTAGAACTACGTGGCTTTGATTCCCGATTTAAATATTAAAAGATGTTCGGGATATGTAGGAAGCTCGATAGAATTATCGAGTCTAAGCCAAACAATTAATAAAACTTTAGGTAGTCCGAATGAATTTTTATCTATTAGAAAATGGATTCGTGTCTCGGACTGATAGATGTTTGTTATCATGTTTTTTGTTCATACCCGACGTCGTTTTGGGTCGGGTGTGGCATGAACACTGATCTCTTTTTCCTTCCAATGAGGGATGGGAGCCCCAGATATCTTCCTGTGTTTAGTGAAGCAGTAACCCCGAGATTAGCCTTAAGAGCCAGCTGATTCTGTATGGGTATATTGGGGCTAATAAAGACACCTGATTTCTGATAATTCACAGACTGGCCTGACGCCGTACTATATTTCCCCAGGATTCCCATCATACTCAACACATCATTCATGTCCGCTCGGATGAAGAAGAAGCTATCGTCTGCAAATAACATGTGAGAGATCCGTGGCCCATGCACGCTGGCTCTCCACCCCTGAAGCTTCCCTAGCCCTTCTGCTTCCTTCATCATAGCTGACAGGCCCTCTGCACATAGGATGAAGAGGTAGGGAGATAGGGGGTCCCCTTGCCTCAATCCTCTCTTGGGGTAAATCGGCCCTACCTCCTCTCCGTTAAGGAGAAAATGGTAATTAACTGATTGGACACACTACATAATCCACTTCACAAAAACTGGATGAAACCCCATTCTCTCCATGATAGCTTGCAGGTAAGGCCATCGAATGCTATCGTATGTCTTACTAATGTCTAGTTTGAGAGCAATCCCCCCTTGCTTTCCTCGAGTCTTCCGCTTCATGGTGTGAAGGAGCTCAAAGGCAACAATAACATTATCAGAAATCGATCTACCCGGCACAAAGGCCGATTGTTCCTCAGAGATTATGGTGGGGAGAAACTGCTTCAACCTGTTTGCCAAAACCTTGGCCAGAATCTTATAAATGACATTACATAATGAGATGGGCCTTAGATCCTTCATTGCACTGGGATTCTCCACTTTAGGGATGAGGACAACAGTAGTATCAAATATATGTTGCGGGAAGTTACCTGTGAGTAGCCAGTTGTTGCATGACGTGAACACCGCCTCACCCACAGTACTCCAGAATTTCTGATAATATGCCGGGTTCAAACCGTCGGGTCCTGGAGACTTGTCAGGATGCATAGAGAAAGCAGCCGCAGTAAATTTCGTCAATGTAAAAGGCGCTGTTAAGCTCGCATTCATCCTATCACTGACCCTCTCTGTCACTGCTTCTAGCTCAAGGTCATCCGACGCTACACTGGTACTATCGCTGAACAATTGCTGAAAATACTACATTACTACCTCGCGCATATCATCCTGTGATTCGGCCCAGCTGTTATCATCCCGTTGTAGTTTTTGGACCTTATTTCTCCTTTTCCTGCCCGTCGCTTGCTTATGGAAGAAAGCACTATTCCGGTCTCCCCCTTGTAACCAATACCCCTTAGCTCTCTGCTTCCAGTAATCTTCCTCCTGTTGTAACAGGGTGTTAAACTCAGCTCTCTTTTCTGTCGCCAAACCAGACCCATTCAGTTCCAGATTTCTCATGATATCGACCAGTTCCTGGTTACATCTTTTAATGCCAGCAGAAAACCGTCGAGCAAAATTCCCTCCCCATCGCTGCATTACCTGTGCGCTGTCCGCAAGCCTCGCGCAAAGTGGGAGCTCAGCTGTTTCTCCCCAGCGCCTTTTAACGCACTCTAAGAACTCTCGCTCCCTGAACCATCCATTTTCAGTTCGGAAGCGACGATTGACTCTAGAACGAGAGGGAGTGGTCGTTCGCAATTCAATGGGATGATGATCAGAGACACTCGTAAAGAGGCACAGCAGCGAAGCTTCTGGGAACAAACTCTCCCAAGACGGGTTAATTAAGCAGCGGTCAAGCCTTTCCTCTATAAAATTATCAGTTCCGCGCCCCCACTCCCACGTAAATCTATATCCCATTAGCGGTAAGTCCACAAGCTCACAGTGGTTTACCGCCTCCCTGAACCCACGGAAGAGCCACTCCGGATGAGGGGCTCCCCCCTTCTTGTCAGAAACAAACAAGAGATCATTACAATCTCCGATCACACACTAGGGAAGCATAGATGCTGTTTTAACTCCTTTAGCAAACTCCACGACAAACTCCTATTATTTCTATCCGGTTGTCCATAGAACCCCGTACACCGCCAGGTTGCTATTAGATTTTCAGTAACAGAGAAGTCAATGTGTGACTGAGAGAAAGACAAAACAGAAATGCTAACTTTATTCATCCAAAGGAGGGCAAGGCCACCACTATGGCCAATACAATCCACTACAAAACAAGAATCAAAGCATAGACTTCATTTAATCGAGTCCATTTTATTTGCTTGAACAAGAGTTTCCATTAAAAAAATAAATGCAGGCCTACGCGTGTTGACAAGTTTCTTCAACACATTTACTGCTCGAAGGTTGCCAAGCCCTCGACAGTTCCAGGAGATGCCAATCATGGCCCTCGGCGGGGCTTTTCTCCTAGCCCGGCCGTTACATTGTTGTCGGTTGGTGGTGTGCCATCTGACGATTTTTGTGAATCAGACGTAATGCCATCTGAAACTGATGCTGTTTTATTCTGCTGGTTCTCTAGTTGCTTGCCCAGCCTCTTACGTTTCCTTTCATCGGTTATCTCCAAATCATCTCCTTCCATGTCAACCTCTTCCATTTGTCTGTTAGTATCAATCAGGGTAGGTGGGCACGGCACAGCTCTGTTATTTCTGATGCGCATAAATGAATTCCTGGTTCTGTCACTCACCCCTTCTCCTCCTGTTTGCCCTGACTTGGGTACCTCATTCTGGTCCCCTGGTTTTTTCTTCCCTGAAAGTTCAGCAGCAACAGATTTGATATCCACATCCTTCGGATGTTTCAACCATCTCTCTGCACCCCCATCTGTTGATTGCCGCAGCGGTGCCTTCAGCCAGCTGCCCCACTCTCTCTTTGCCATGCTTTTCTCCTCTGCAGGGATCTTTGTGCAGAAATTTTCTTTGTGATCCAGACATCCGCATAAAAAGCAGAAGAAAGAAATTCTTTCATACTTGAACTGGACAATGCTGCTGTTTCCCCCACTAGCTTTGATCCTCTTCCATCTCTTAAGTGGAACACGGACATCAATCCTCACTCTAACCCGCATATATTCCTTCCAGATACCTGAGTTGTTGTCGGCGTCATAGTCCACAAACTCCCCTATGAAGCCCCCAAGTGCCTTGCCAACATTCTCCGACATAAAGCCTGCTAGAATCTCGTATATTCGCACCCATAGGTAAGCATGATACAGTGGGATTTGGGATGTTACGTCACCCTGCCCTAGCCGCTGGACCACTAACATTTTATTCTCAAAAAACCACGGGCCCGTGTCATAGACTCGACGGATATCATCCTCGGAGAAGAACTGAAATAGGTACCTTTGGTCGGGTAACTCCTTGATACAGATGCCGTTATCAGGATGCCACAGAATGGCCATTCGTTTCTTCATCATCGTAAGGTTGATTAGTGATGCTGCTAGGAATCTGCCCACCATGCTCAAATGCACCAGATGTGCGCCTGGATCCCCTACTGTTTGTTCGAACTCCAGGGCTTCTTCTTCGTCATCGTGTAGGGCTAAATCCGATAACATATGATCAAGGGATGTCATTTTCGATGGCTGCTGCTCTCGACGGGAGGAGAGAAAAGGCGGCTAGGGCTCTCGACGGGAGGAGATATTATACAATTATATTTATTAAATATATAAAACTCCAATTTTTTTTCAAAAGAATGATGTGTATTAAATTAAATCAAACGAAAAAACATCGATAAGGAAGGGTGGTAGATATGTCCACTCACTCCAATCAGATCTAGTACTAACAGCTTTTACTAAAGAATGAGTTGCCAGATTTACTGACCGTTTGACAAAAGAGATCGAAACAGAATTTAGATCTTGTAAAATATTGCAACAATCTTGAATGACATCAGATAAATAAGAAATGTTGAATTCTTGTGTTTGGATAGTTTGGACCACATTAAGGCAATCAGACTGAACTGTGACTTGGAAAAATTGAAGAAATTTAATCCACCTAAGTGTTTCCCGTATTGCTAATGCTTCGGACAAGGTTGGAATATAATTTGAAAACTTCAAATTGAATAGCATAATCAAAGTCACTTTTTTTTGTTAACTGAGTAATTTAATCATTTCAAATTATTGTTATCACAATTTTGTAACTTGTCTTCTTGATCAAAACGGCAGAGTCACCTGAGAACACAAAAACCGTCAGAAAATAGATCAGAGATCGGCGAACTCTCTAATGATAAAGTCAGTTGATCGATTAAAAGAATATCAAAGACCAGAAATAAAGTATTTTTAGTGATTGGAATGAATTACCTCAATTGTGGAACAACTCTACTATTTATATATAACAAAAGTGGTATCTCGGACACGTGGCAACTTATGATAGGTCAGTGGACCCTATCTTTACGTGTCACTGTGTTTATGAGAATGATGAGCGTATATTTGGAGTCCAGTGTCCTGATTGGTCCACGTGTCTTCCAAAATACCCTTTTAAGGAATTGCGGAAGACAACATGAATATGACCGAGTGATTATTTCAGTGCATACCTGCATCACACATAAAATCCCTTCGTTCCTCCTTATGTCGGCCGAAGTCTAAATGAGCTTCATAAATCATAGTGGGCCCACTTATCATAAGTCCAAATGATTTAATACTATAACATTTATAAAATAACAAATGGTTGTTTATTGGGTTAAGTTGCAAAAATACCCCTAACGTTTTGGGTCAGGAGCAATTTTACCCCTAACGTCTAAAATGGTGCAATTTTACCCCTAACGTTTGTAGCCAATAGCAATTTTACCCCTAACGTTGATAAATTGGGTCAATTTCAGAAATAATTCATGAAACTGTTTTCTCAGTCATGAATCTTATCATCTACACTTCAATTGTGCATCATTTTATCAGTAACAAATCATAAACATATGTTAGGATGTAAAAAAAAATAAAAAAAATATACTGTCTTTTGTACGAATTAGATAAAAAAAATTCAAAAAATTCACCGAATTTATAAATATTAATCTCCAATTTTATTGTTAAATTACAAAAAAAATATAAAATCCTTTTTTTAGAATGAATTGATATGCAATTGGTGCAAAATAATGAACAAAAATATATTTGTTTTATAATAGTGTCTGAAATTGACCCAAATTACCAACGTTAGGGGTAAAATTGCTCTTGACTATAAACGTTAGGGGCAAAATTGCACCATTTTAGACGTTAGGGGTAAAATTGCTCATAACCTAAAACGTTAGGGGTATTTTTGCACCTTAACCCTTGTTTATTTCACTATAAAATATTTATTTAATTTTGTCGGTCCAATTAATTAATCAATGAGTTATATAATGTACACACCCTTCTTTTTATTTATTTTTTTGAACCAAAATCCTTATTTTTTTTTTATAGATCATATTTGCTGTTTATTTTACTATAATAGAAACAAATTTAGAAGTACGAACAAGTTTGTTTATGATGAAATTAATTAACGTGAATATGAATACTTAAATTTAAAGCAAAGCTACCCATTTGTTGTATGAAGAAGAACAGAGCTTATGTCGGATCTTCGACATATATCTCTTTGTTTGCAATGTTTTTTTTTATAAATTCATAACGAAAGTTTTTGCGAATCGGTAGAAGTTACTGCTCTTTGATATTATCTTTGAAAGCCAATATGTTTTTGTACTGGGTCGTTCTCTTGTTGACAGTGTTCAGATTGCTTTCGAGTCTTTGTATTATATTAAAAGAAAGAATCGGGATAATAAGACAGATGTGGCTTTGAAAATAGATATCAGTAAAGCTTATGATAGGATCGACCATGACTTTTTGGAAGTTGTGATGTTGCGTCTGGTCTTCAATTCTAAATGGGTTAATTGGATCATGTCCTCTGTCAGGAGAGTCTCTTAATTACTATGTGGTCCTGAATGGAGATTTTGTAGGGCCTATCACTCCTGAAAGAGGTCTTAGACAAGGAGATCCACTCTCCCCTATATATGTTTATCCTATGTGCAAAAGTGTTATCTAAGTTGATCGTCGGAGTAGAGGTGGATGACGTTCTGCATGGTTGTTGCATTTCGTGGTGCCCCTAACGTGTCCTATCTTTTTTTCGCTGATGACAATTTTCTTTATTTACGGCCACGACTGAGGAAATTAATAAATTTGTTAAGATCCTCGCAACAAATGGCTTGGCTTCTGGGAAAACAATGAATTTGGCTAAGTCTAACATCTTTTTCAGTTCGAATGTGAATGAGGAGGTTCGAAATAACATTCACTCTATTTTGGGTGTTGCTTCACCTTTTGATATCGATATCTAGGTCTATCATCACTTATTGGTAAATCTAAATGTGCGGTCTTCAATTTTCTCAAAACGATTCAATATGTGTTTTAGTAGTTTTTGTTTTCGTTTTCTCTCGACAATAGGGAAATATTTTCTACTCAAATCAGTGGCTCAGGCTTTGTCCACTTTCTGTATGAGCACTTTTCTTCTTTCCAAAAATCTTTGTGCGATGATCTACAGAATATGATGATTTTTTTTGGTGGGGGTACGAAGGGAGATGGAAAGAGGAATATCCATTGATTTTGTAACACCCCCATTAAATTTCCTTTTATTCTATTAACATTTAACAATCATAAATAATTAAAACGTCACTAAAATAAAAAACCATCACAAACATACCGATTTATTATTTCTCCATTCTTTACATATCAAAACCTAACAATGAGTCTATACTTCAACTATATACTGTAACATAGTTTAACATACTGGTTATTCTGACATTTGTACCGCTGGTCAATTAATACATTTAACCTGAAAAGAAAACTGATGGAAAGTGGGGTGAGCTTGGGGCTCAGTAAGATAGCTAATTATATACGCATCACAACCACACGCGCATACAATTCAGTCTATATGAGTTTAATAATAAATAGGTGACCAAGCATCAAAACAAGACATTTACTATTTATTTATTTATTTATTGACATTTGTTTAAGGGTCCCACTTGCCAAGTAGAAGTATACTCAATTGTTTACCGGTCGATTCAAACTATCACAATCTCAATCGCAATCTCATCATACTATATATCAACAGCACAGAATACCATTCCCCGTCAGGTATCCCCGCACCACCCCAGTGCGTAGCAAAAACAGCACAGAGTATCTCCTGCATCCCGAGATACTCCGACACTAGCCTTATGGACAAGTGCCTAGCAAATCATATATCAACTCAACCATATATACCATCAATACGTACACGAATGAACCATTGAATATAACTTTGTCAAGACAAGCTATTAATTATTCTCAATTTCTTTCTTTACCAAACATATCCAATATTCGTTTTCCTCTATAATAGTTATTTCATAATATTTAATATCACACTAATATGTATGATACTAGCCACATCACACCAGTCACATAGTTTCAGTTATCACCAATATTATCACCGATTATAAAAGGCACGGACGTCATCAATCGTTACATACAAACTTAGCACATCAATCAACGAACCACACCAACTATCCATTTAACAATCAAATACAAAGAACATATAAAATAAATATAACTGGGTATATAATTAACCACTTACCTTTACTCCGAGAAGAACGATAAATTATTAAGCGACGATGATCCATCTTCAAACCATAAATGTGCAGTATCTAAATTTTTCTTTTCCTTCAGAATATCAAATTGGGGTTTTGCGGCCTCCCCTTTTTTCCCCCAAAAAAGCAAATAAGCTTTCATTATATATAGGGTGTTGTTATATCCAGCCTCAAATTCCCACCCCTAGCCCCGTGAAAGGGCAAAAATGCCCTTTCATGGGTTAAGGGTGGGAAAATGCTATTTTTTTTACTCTCCTGACACGCGGGCGTGTAGCCATCACGCCTCACCATGTGGTCGGGCGTGTAGCTATCACGCCCGACCACATGGTGAGGCGTGGGGCTATCACGCTCGACCACACGGTGAGGCGTGATAGCCACACGCCCGACCTCACGGTGGGGCGTGATAACCACACGCCCGCGTGTTGGGAGGGCAAAAAAAATTAGTCCGTTATTGAATTAAACCCGTAAAAAAATTAGTCCGCTATTGAATTAAACCCGTAAATACCTTAATTAACAAAATAAAAATTT
This sequence comes from Euphorbia lathyris, assembly GCF_963576675.1. Classification (NCBI taxonomy): domain Eukaryota; kingdom Viridiplantae; phylum Streptophyta; class Magnoliopsida; order Malpighiales; family Euphorbiaceae; genus Euphorbia; species Euphorbia lathyris. The sequence goes on from NC_088910.1 coordinate 99,459,215, forward strand.
AACAAAATAAAGATTTAGTTAAACTAAATTAAACAAACGAAAAATTACAAAAATTTAATTAAAATTAACTAAAAATCTACAAAATTACACTAAATTAATCTAAAAATTCAACATATAAATTATAATCAAATTAATATCAAAATTTCACATATAAATTAAACCCCAAATTAATCTAAACATTTAACAATTTAATTAAAATGTAAATATAATTTTTTTTTTAAAAAAAATTCAAAAACCCCTCGGACATATGAACATCACGCCCGAACTTACGGTTCCGGCGTATGAATATCACGCTCGACCTGTGGTGCGGGCGTGATAGCCTCATGCCCGCACCATAGGTCGGGCATGATATTCATATGCCGGAACCGTAGGTCGGGCGTGATGTTCATACGCCCTACTGCGATTCCGGCGTTTTTTAAAAATCGCCCACAGATTCCATTTTTAAGCTTAAATCAAAAAACAAAAACGGTAAATCTTATCATTTTCGCTTTCCCTTTACGGTTATTGTTACGCTCCATGTTTTGGTTCACAAATTAGTCCGAATTTGATCAAAGAGTGTGTAGGGTGTTTGAGAGGTTTTGTGTTTTTTCAAATTTTGGGTAAAGGGTAGTTCAGTCTTTTTATTGGGTTAGGGGTGGGAATTCATGGCTGGGTACTGTAATTCACTTATATATATTAGGAATAGAGTTGTACCCTAATTAAACTTAAAGATAAATGAATCAGATTTTTTTTTTCTAATAATGATAAATATATATATTTTGTTATGCACTATAAACTTATTTAAGTAAAATAGTACAAAAACGTAAATCCCCCCTGAATATTAATTATTTACCATTATTTAATATATAAGAATATTATTTTCAAATATAATTATATAATATTAATATTTTGTTTTATTAAAATGATAAACCTTAATTAATTAATTTAGAATCTCAATTTCAAAAATTTAAAGGCATGAATATAATATTGATCTTTTTTTTTCCGGGCGTTACAGATTTGATTGCACGAAGTTGTGTACTAATAAAGACAAAAGGGGGTTGGGGGGTTTGAGATATTCAGATTTTAATTTTTAGTTATTTGGTAAATCGGGATGGAAGTTTATTAGTAATCAACACATCTTGGCGAGTCGTTTATTCAAAGCTAAATAATACCCTAAAGAGTCTTTTCTTTCTTCCAAATTAGACAATAACCCTAGTATGGTTTGGAGGAGTGTGTGAAGTTCTATTAAGATCTTGAATCAAGGTTTATCTTGAAAAATTGGGAGGGGAGATAATGTGTATATTTGGAAGAAAATGTGACTTGCTAATGGTGATAATAGAATGGTTACATCATGTAGTTCTAAGGCGAATTGTAATGATACTATAAGTTCCTTTTTTATCCCTAGTATGAGACCATAGGATCGGGACAAAGTCAAGAGCTAGTTCAATCATTTAGAGGCGAATATCATTTGCAATATGGTGGTACTTTTCTTCGATAAGGGTGATTATGTCTTTTGGCACTTCTAAAGGACGAGTTGCAATCATCAAAACTTGGGTGTCAGATTATTGAGTCTACCCATAGCATGGTACAAAGCCGAAAAGGATACTTAAATCTATGAAGCTTAGTCCTTCTCCATAAACTAAAGCTTTTCCTTTGTAGATTTGTTACTAAGATGCTGCCTACTCGAATTTGCCTATTTGGGATGTATGTTAGTGTTCCAATTGGGTTCCTTCTTTATATGAACGATGTTGAACACGACTGGAATCTCTTTTTGAGATGTTCGTACGCGAAACAATGCTTGGCAACGCTTTAGTTACTAGCTCTTAGAGAGGAACGAGAGCATATCGAAGATTGGTTTATTGATCTGAGTGAAGCAACAAATCCGGAATCTATATGTGTTTCGGTAGTGGTTCTCCGGTCGATCTAGACACATAGGGATTCTCAACTTTGGTCGAAGTCGTGCCAGAATCCCAACGAAGGCGTAAGAAGTTCAATACAGTTTTTACATGATTGACGACAAAGGCGGAGGACCAATATTGAATCTGGGATGACTGTGGATCAGAACAGTGAGCAAACGCAAAATTTCTAGAGAAAACCAGTAGAAAGGAAGGTGACATGCAATGTAGATGCAACTATTTTTCAAACCTGCCTTTTGTTTTGGTATGAGTGTTATTTTACATAATCATGAGGGCTGTTTCTAGCTTGTTATAACTCTGTCTCAGATGGCTTAATATTGCCCAAGTTGGATGAAGTGTTGATGTTAAGAGACATTATTATTTGGACATCTTCCTTAGGCTACAACAATATCGATTTTGAATTTGACACTAAAGAAGTGGTGAATAGTTAGTGCTCGAGCCACAACGATCTTATGGAGTATGGTGGAGTAGTTCAAAACATCAAGAAACTTCTTCAGAATCGCCCGACTTTTTCAGCGACATTTGTTCTCTGTTTAGCGAATGGAGTTGCTCACGAGTTAGCTCGTCATTCTTATTCCAATGCTAATACTTTTATTGCCTTTTGTGTTGATAGTTTCTTAGGGAATGCTTTATGTAAGGATGTGAGTGTTTAATTTTAATAAAGTGTTATTTTCTCTCGAAAAAAACACCTTATACCAACTTATCATTACATTTATTTTCATCAAATAGGATGTTACGTAAAAGTGTTTAGATATAGAGATGAAAATGGGTAAGAATTTTATGGGTACCCAGTACTATTCTATTTAATGGGATTACTCAAACCATATATAAAAAAAAAGTTTAACAAGGAAATGAGATTGAAAATAAAAATAACTGTGACGAGTATGAACAAGAGTGTAATTATCTCACGGGTACCTGCCTCTCATTACTCGCCATATATATAAAGATTTATGTGTTTTTTCCTTTTAAAAGTTGATGAATACACCTATAATGGAGGAAACAATGAAAATTATCAATTGAGCTATTTATTTAAAATGTCATTCACTTTTTTTCTAATATTCTTTTTTTCATTTTCCTAATTTATATTTATTGTACAATTAAACCTCGATAAATGAATATTCGATAAAGTAATAACCTCGATTATATAATAAATTCTTCCGGTCCCGACTTGGGCCAATGGACTAAAGTAATAACCTTGCTAAATGCATTAAGTAATAAAAAATATTTAAATCCTTAAGGGCCAATGAAAATATAAAGTAATAATTATTAAATTACATACAACATATATATATACCAAGAGTTTACAAAAAAAAAAAAAAAACAAGACCTATAATTGTGCCTATAATTATTTGATTGATTTGTAATTACGCTAATGTGATAATTACAAATCAATGAAATAATATATTTCCTAAACAAGATAATTACATATTTAATGAATATTTATCTATAAATGAATAATTTATTCATTTATCGATAAATAAATAATCTCGCTTAATGAATATTTTTTTCCGGTCCCAAGGATATGCATTTATAGAGGTTTTATTGTATTTCTAAAAGTAATTATTTTCTACATGTTCTATCAGACATCTCTAATAATTTCCTATTAGTTTCTAATAAAGCAAAGGTATATTTCATGCCCTCCCTTCCTCTTCCTTAAAATATTTAATTTAAGTGGTGCAGCTAGGGGTGCAAACGAGCCTTGGTAGTTCGCAAACTATTCGAGCTCGGCTCGGTGAAAGCTCGATCAAAGCTCGGTTCGATAGGGTTCGACTCGAGTTCGGAATCGGCTCGAGCACTAACGAGCTGAGTCCGAGCTTCCTCAGGTTCGGCTCGAAAGCTCGCGAGCAGGCTCGATTATTTTTAATTATATATATATATATATCATTGGCTATTATTAGTTTTCATCATAATTCACAACTCAAATAAGATTTAACCCATAAAAAAAATGACACAAAAAAAGTTTAGACATTTGAGACTTTTCCTAAACAATTAGGTTTTGATAAGTAATAAAATACATTACAAACTTTAATATATATGTCATTGTTTGAAAATTTTCTTCGAACTTGTGTTTTCCGATCACAAGTATCATATACTGTTCTGGAATATTGACAATAACATGATTGTTTTTTTTATAAATATTTTAAACTCATATGGAGTATGTTATAAGGCTTTTCTATTTTTTACGCAACTTATTTTAGGGATGTATGATCAATTTGGTTAAAGCTTGTTAGAAGCTCGATAAAAGCTCGGCTCGGTCAGATTCGGTTAGATGCGGTCAAAGCTCGATTCGGTCAAAGCTCGATTCGAGAGGGCTCGGCTCGAGATATTAACGAGCTAGTACCGAGCCTACCTAGGGTTCGACTCGGTTCGGCTCGGTTACACCTCTAGGTGCAGCAGAGTACAATATTTTAAAAGCCAAAACAAATCTACTAGTAACCGTGTGAATTGATTATATATCCAATTCAATTTTTTTAAATTTTGAGGCAATATTGTTTTTTTTTATATAATTTTTCTAATTTTTCGGTTCCAAACTTATCAAATATTTTATACATAGATTTTCTGTCAATTAAAGTTTTTCTGCATATCTGATTATTTGAGAATTTAAAAAAAAAAATCCTAAAGGGATACCGCTATCTACAACAAGCATATGGTAATCATCGTGCCATTGAGTGACTTATTATCTATTTCACTTACTTATTTAATTATAACAAATAATGTACTCCATCTTCAAAATTCAGTTTTAAAAAATTATCTACAATTATATTAAGTAATAATTTAATTACATTAAATTAAATAAATTATTATTTATAATATATTTTAAGAATTATAGTTTATAAATTAGGGGTCTCAGATATATTTTTTAGAATTTAAAATTTATAAATTATGGTTTAAACTTTACGAATTAGGATATAAAAGTATACTTTATTTCTTTATATATAAAAAAAGTGACATTGAAAATTAATTTTTACAATATAATTTAGTTGTAACTAATTATAATTGGGAAATTTACAAAGAAATTCAAATTTAAAAAATTATCTACAATTTTATCAATCACTAATTTGAAGCATATCATGTCTAAAAATACTATGGCAGTTAATGAAATGTACCTTTTGCCGCCCTTTCACAGATTAATTTATTTGAAAATTAGGTTGACATTTCTAAAATAAAAATTGATATTTTTGATATATTAAGAATTAAATTATCAATATAGATAAAATAATAATATTATTTTCATTTATGATATTCATGTAAACAAGCCATTATAATTTTAACGATGAAATTCGGTATTTGAGAGGAGGAAGATAAAGCTCGGCCTCTCAAAATGCAAGGTCACAGATTGGGCCCAATTCAAGATAAGCCCACTTCATAAGATGTTAAAGGCCCAATATCAACATCTTCAAGTAGTCAATTAACTAGTTTAGGGGTCCAACACTTTTGGACTAGGAGCCTCACAACTCTAGCTTTCAATTCAATAGGTCATAACTAATCTCAATTATTATAGTTATTAAAAAAAATCTCAATTATTATATGCAAAATTAATGGTTAAAATTTAGTAAATTTTTATTTTAAAATAATTTTTTTTATTTATCAAATAATTAAATGTTAAGTATTGATTTTTATTTAAATGATTGCCGATTTTGTGATGATTTAGTGGACACTTTTTTTATAGTGGTATCTTTTTTTTTTCTCCTAATTTAACCTATTTAAGAGAATTCAATATGTTTTTCAATCCTACCACAATGATAGGATTAGTAACTTAATCTTTTATCGCATAATTTGATTGAGGATGGACCACTAAGGAGAACCGGTTTATTATATTTACTATTTAGGCTTTTGCGATAGTTTCTAAACTTTTCATGGTTGAAATTAGTTCTAATATAGAGTGAATCTAAAGAGAAAATAATAGAGTTTAGGTACATGCTAAATTGTGTTATCTCTGTGAAGAGAGTTATTTCCCTCTATATAGGAGTGGAGATTTCAAAACCAACTAGAAAAAAACTGTTTTATCTTTATAAAAAAAAGACTTCAAGAAAGTCGAGATTCTGTACCATATGATGCTACTGACGTGCATTAAAGGCCCGTTTGGTTAGATGTAATGGGTTTTGTAATGGAATGCCCATTACATTGAAGGGTCATTACCATGTTTGATTGCATTTTAAAATTTTGTTGTAATGGAACGAGAAATCCATAGATTAAATTTTGTTTAACAACTATTGTAATCCCCATTACATAAAAAAATGAATTGAATTCTCATTACATCCAACAAGTAATCCTAATTTTTATCTTTAAAGTTCCATCTAACCTCTCATTTGTCAAATCTCACTTCTCATCATTCTCAAAAACGCAAAAACTAGAAAACCTAAAAACAAAAAAAAGCAAAAAAAAAAAAAAAAACAAACATGAAAAATGAGAAAATGGAAAAATAGAAAAAAACGGTGAAAATGGAAAACGAAAAAACGAGAAAAATGTTAAAAAATACTATGAAAACACGGAAAATTATATACTAATTTCACGATTTTCATGTTTTTTTTTATTTTAATTATGTAAATAAAATTTTGCGATTACATTTAACTAAGCAAACATAAGTATTGTAATGGTAATTACATTTCATCATTTTTTTTTACCAAACATGGTAATGGAATCACCATTCCATTCCATTACATTGCAAGTTTGATTAAATTACAAGTTTGATTACATTACATCATACCAAACGCACCCTAAAAGATTTATGAATAAAATAGAATGTGATATCCCCATGCACGAAGGAAGAACTTTCTGGAAGTCCAGACTTCACATCTGAGTGAAGCTAGAGGAGGATCGGTCTAAATCCGAATGTTCAAATCTTCATATATATTATCGGTAATATAAAACTAAAGAATAAGTTTGTTTTATGGTGCCTTCTATGGTTACTTTGTTTTTGACAAAGTACCATTACTTGGTATGTTTTCACCATTGGATGATGGATTAGAAAATTAATCCAATGGTGAAAACATACAAAGTAAGACTTACTTTGTTAAAAACAAAGTAAGCATAGCCTTTACCTTGTTTTATTAGTATAAAGAAAAAATAAAAAGATGAGTATAATTTTTATTGTTGATTAACTATTTAAGTGAAAATATATATCTTTAAAATTTGAATTTTTTTTACCCTATAATAACAAACTTTTTTTTTTTTTTTTTTGGTAATCGGAGGAGGGTGAAAATCCAAACAAAACAAAGAAAAGAAACTAATTAGCGACCTATCCTATGTGAGTGTCGGCCAAGCTGATCCCCACAAAGAATAGCCTGGAGGCCTACAGGAGGCACATCACACTCGTGATGACCCAAAGGAAATGACCCTGCGAAGTTCGCCATCCAGTCAGCAGCCTGATTACCTTCATGAAACGTATGAATCAGACTCAGCTCCCAATCTCGACTCCTGTACTCCTGACATCTCGTCAACAACCATGCTGGTGCCTTCCATTCTCCCCATGTATCATTGCCAAGACAGTCTGTGAATCAAGCTCCATTTGGACCCTTCTGTAACCTCTTTCCCAAACCATTTTAAGCTCAAAATAAAGACCCCAGAGCTCGGCTAATACTGTCGTACAAACACCGAGATTAACTATATGAATCCACATCTTCAGTGTCCCTGCTCATCCATGATCCCCAGCAGATGCTTGGTCTGGATTCCCTAAACTGGCACCATCAGTATTTACCTTAATCCAAGACGGGTTCGGAGGATACCGTCGAATCCAAATATCCCTACTTTTAGCACATGCTGTATTAACTAGCAAAAGTCGTGCATTTATGACTTTCTTTGTTCGAGCCATGACAAATATCGCCTTATCTTGTACCCACTTCGCATCTCCAAACACCATTTGACAGCACCATTTCCAAATCCACCACAAGCACATTGAGAACAGACATGACTAGGGGATACCATCATACACAGTCGTATACGTTAAGTTTTCCCAAAACCAATTTTTGCAATCCATATTGAAAAACCGGGTACGATGAATAATTGGAATGAATTTGAGCTATATTTATGCCGTTTTTGGACAGTCGCGTAAAACATGTATTTGACTCTCTGCTTCTTCACATTCAAAACATTCCAAACTATCGGTAAGGTGACAAACCATAAAAATATTTTTAAAAATTCAGGAACAATAAAATTTATTATATACTTTTCGACATATAATATTGTAGGCAATCTAAATTGTAAGGATAGATTTTTTAATGATAATTATTGTGGGTGAGGAAGAGACAAATATATGTACTAATAAAATTGAACATAGCATGTGTTAATTACATTCATGCATTTCAAATATTCTTCAATCTTCTATATATTCGAATAGTACCTACTTAATGTGCACGTGCCCAATAAATTTATAATTGCACACTCATCAATATATATCTAAATCTAATATATTATTTGCAATATTTTCAAAATAGTAAATCAATTTAAAGTTACATTTATGAAATGAAAATATATTTAATATGAGAAAATACAAATATGTTTAATGAAATTTCATGAAAAATTTCAAACACATATTAATTAATTTATTATGTTGAATTGAAATTAAACTGGAAATTTGAATTAATTTGAGTTGAAATTTCATTTCTTTGTTTGTAATGTTTCCATTTACACTCAATATTGCGCTGCTTGCAAGGGTGGAGATTAATGCAGAATCCAGAATCGTTAGTTGCAAGAATCATGAAGGCACGTTATTACCCAAATTCAGATTTTATTCACGCTCCCTTGGGTCATAACCCGTCCTATACTTGGAGAAGCATTTTACCCAGTCGAGAGTTATTGCAGCTCGGCCTTGGAGATGGAGCGTTAACGAACATTTGGGAGGATCCCTGGCTTCCAGATGCTGTAAACCCATATGTCAGCAGCGTGCAAGCCAACGGAATAACAGTCGAACTAGTAAGGGAATTATTGGATAATGAAGGTCGATGGGACAGACAACAGGTTCAGAATGTGTTCAATGCAAGAGACAGTAAGCTGATCTTATCTATTCCACAGGGCAGACCGGGGATTAACGATTCTTGGCTATGGCAGTTCAATTCAAATGGGAAATATTCTGTACCAAGTAGTTACTTGAGGGCTGTACAAACTGCAGGAGATGATAACTTGTTGACAGATGAAGACAATTGGAAAAAGTTGTGGAGGCTAGATGTGGCTCCAAAGGTAAAAAACTTTCTTTGGCGTGTTCGTTCTCACTGTTTGCCGACTCTAACTAACCTCACAAGTAGACACTGTTCGTTAACGGATAGATGTCCGATCTGTGAGGAGACGGGAGAAGATGAAAGCCACATTTTCTTATCTTGCTTTTTCACGAAACAAGTATAGGAAAAGCTCTTCTCGGATAATAGAATGGATGGTGTATACGACTTCTTCAGTTGGTTTACACAGCAGTTGGAAGCTAATTCTCTGGAGTTAGAACTCATAGTTGTGGTTTTGTGGAGTCTATGGAGGAACCGTAACCGTACGGTATGGGAAAAAAAGTTCAGCATAGCGGAATCTGTGCTATCAGCAGCTCGAACAGAGTTACAGAACTGGAGGGCAGGGAAAAGAGCAGATCGGCCTAAACAAACAATACGAATTGGAAGATGGGAGATGGAAGAAACCACAGCAAGGCACACTAGTTTGTAACGTGGACGCAGGGATGAACGCAGGAGGAAATTTCAGCTCCGCAGGGATGTTAATTCGAGACCACACGGGCAATTGTTTATTTGCTCGGAAACTTGGTTTTGCGGACGTCATCAACCCGACGATTGCAGAGGCTGTTGCTGTGAAGGAGGCGCTAAGCTGGATCAAATCTCTGAATTTATCCAATGTTGAAGTTCAATCAGATTGCTACGAAGTTGTCCAAGCTATTCAACATCAATACTTTAACCTCTCATATCTTTCGGATGATGTAAGGGACTGTTGTTTAATTTTACGAGATGTTTCGATCTCTTTTATTAGAAGATCAGCGAACCTAGCAGCTCACTCTTTAGCGAAGGCTGTTAGTTCTAATTCTGATTTGGGTGAGTGGGCATATCCACCACCTATGATTACCGATGTTATTCTTTCCGAGTTATATTAATTCATTCATTCTTTAAAAAAAAAAAAAAAAAAAAAAAAACAAGAAAGATAGCATCAGTGAGTCATTAACTGAATGATTAATAAGAATCCAAAAGGGGAGATAAGGTTGTTTTAATTTGCACCTAATTATAATATGTACATCTTTTCTATATTACTTTATTATTATAAAAAGAGAGATACACTTCTATATATATATATATATATATAAAAGATACACTAAATCAAGTGGGTCATCAATAATTTATATTTTTTATTTTATTTTTTGTTTTTTTGGAGGGTTTTTTTATTTGAAAATAAAGTATTGTAGTGATGTGTAATTCTTGGTGCTACTAATTAGTTAATATGTTCTTCTACAATTAGATCCGGTCAACAAAAAACCGATTACCACGTGGAGATTAGATTTGATGGTTCATAGGAAGCAAGATACAACAATTTTTATATATATACACAATAGTTTATCCTATCGGTTCGGGCCACCTAACTTTAAGTGGAACATTTCTCAATTAAAGTTTTCAGCATACGCTATGATTCGAATTTAAGATCCAGTTCAAACGACCTAAAACTCTGAATCACTCAAACCTAAATAAAACATTTAATTATAATATATGTTTTTTTAATAAGTTGTAAAAATATTGACAATCATGAATAATTTTATACATAACGTTTTAAATAATGCAATTTTACCTCAAAACAACAAAGACAATCAAATATACTTCAAAACAGCCAATACATATCGAACTCCGTTTAAATTCGAGCAGCCATTTTCGTGTCATTACTAAGCTTCTGAGCTCCAATTTCTCATTCCTCAAACAATTCCCAAGTCCTTCCTTTTATTTACTCATTTATAATTACTAAAAAAACCCATCATTTCTAAGATTTAGAACCTCTATTCTTACTCAACAATTCTACCAGTCCATTTCACTTCGGTAAACACCATTTTTACCCCTCAAATCAATTATAAACCGGTCCTTTTGAGTTTAATACGGCTAATTGCATGTTCGGTTGATTAATAACATCATTCCCATTTCGGATTCCTAATTTCATTAAGCTATAAAGTTAATGCCCCATCTCCATTTTCACAATTAATCTTTAGTCAAATCACGAGCTCAACACCTCGCACATTACGTACTCTTCGGTCTCAGCTTACAATCCCACCATGACAGACAACTTCAACATTGACTGCTCAACATCAAAATGACAACACGAGTTTGTTTAAATTTGCTTATAATTCATGTTTATATTTTATCAAATTCAATTCTGTAAAGTTCATATTTATTTATAAGCTTTGAGATAGAACTTTTATCCACTTGCTTCATATTTAATTCCATTTCTTTTCAATTGGAACAAAAAAAGTATACATATAAAGAAAAATTTAAAAACTAATTTGTGTGTCATTTTGAATTCCTTATCCAACAAATGATTTATTTTGGTTAAGCTTATGTTTAATGCAATTAGGAATCAAAAAGAAGTTATTTTCTCAATTTTTTTCATTTCTCATCCAATCGTCGTCGTGATCCTTAATAAATCAAGTTATTAGGCTCCTATTTCATTCATTTTCATGAACATATTTTGAGAATCCAATTCTCTAACATGCACACACATATCTCATATGAGCCAAGGTTGAAAATTAGCATTTATTCACAAAATATCGTTAACAGTTCTAAAAAAAAGATTTCACATTTTTTTTATTTAATAATAGAATTGTAGATTATTTTTAAATTTGGAGAAATATTTGGAACTTTTTTCTAACTCGTTTAAAATACAATATAATTTTTATGATTTTGTTTTCGCGTCTACTTATATGTTTGTGATATATGGGTAATAAAAAGCGCGTATATGAAGTGTAAATTACAAGATTCAAAACTGAGAAGACAATTTGATTAATTATTTTTCAAATTGTCTCAACTTGCCAATTTATGGGTAAATTTGCTCTTTGCTGTCAAGTTATGGGTAAAATTGCAGTGATCTTAAGGAGAGCTATCGTGCTTAGGGAAAGAACGAGAGAGATGCCGAGAAGAGGGAGGAAGCCATGGGAGGTGGAGCAGGTTTTCTAAACAGAAGGAAGAATGGAGGAGGAGTTGAACGGCTGTGAAATGGGTAAAGAGTAACCCATTGTTTATTATTCTGAACTTACCCCTACGAATTACATATTACCCCACTCCTGTTTTATCAATCGTTAAATTTGACCCCAACACTGTTAAGACCCAAACAGAAATTGAACTGCAAATAGCTTTTAAAACCAAACAGAAATTGAATTGGCAAGCACCCACCAATAGAATTCATAATCAAACAACTAAAGTTAAAACCATTGTATTCCTTTTATCCCTTGAAACCAGAAACTCTATGGAAATGGTATTGAACTGGCAGTATCATATATAAAGGCTACCATCTTCTTCAACTTCTTCCATGACTGGAGCGGCTCCAACCATGGCAGAAACTTGGCGGAGCCAGAATGAAAAGCCCCTCCCTGACCAGAGGGTCGGTCGACCCTCCCCGACCTCTCTGGCTCTGCCCCTGTTGATTATGATATCACTTGACTTGAAAATATCCTTGATGGCTGTAGTTTTCATTACTGATCAGTATTTCTATGTTTCTAGTTAATAAAAAATCATGAAAGAAAAAAAAGATATTTAAGTCTCATATACTGGGTCAAAATTAATGGAAAGAAAATGGAAAAAGTCGAAACAAAGATATTAATCTTCAAGACAACGAGTCCTTACCGAGAAGCCGACACCAACACAAAAAGGAGCACCACAGCAGACCGATAGATCAGAGCAGATCTGCAGCCATCAAAGAGGGGAGAAGGTTCAGATTCACCCCCAAAAAACTCAGAAATAAATCAAAGAACGGAGAAGAGAATTTTACCGAAAAAGAAGCAAACGGACGAAGAAAGTGAGAAGCAGCAACTGCGAAGGTCAAATCATTTTCTTAATCCGTGGAATCTGTCCCCTTTCTTAAGGAGAGCTGTTGTGCTTAGGGAAAGAACGAGAGAGATGTCGAGAAGAGGGAGGAAGCCATGGGAGGTGGAGCAGGTCTTCTGAACGAAAGAAAGAATGGAGGAGGAGATGAATAGTTGCGAAATGGGTAGAGAGTAACCCATTGTTTGTTATTCCGAACTTACCCCTACGAATTACAGATAACCCCCTCCTGCTTTATCAATCATGAAATTTGACCCCAACTTTCTTTAATCCCTTCAATCATGCTCTTCCATATATCAATTTAGCTCCAGTTGTTTAAATATGGTTTGATTAAACCTCTGTGCATTACCATTACCTACTTTAGATCATTGAAACTTCAATTTAACCTCCAAAACATTTTATTATTCTCTGTGCTTTGTGAAATGGGGGTCCCATACGATTGATGTTTTCCATCCAAGGGTTAAAAATAACCCAACCTATTATTATTTTTTTATACCCAACCTATTTTTTAAGCCAAATGAATCATCATAAATTAGAAACTGGAAACATCTCTGCAAATTAATTGCCACACTATGGCAGGAGCATCAGTAATTAAACTAAAGGCACTATCAAACTGCTAGCCCATTTTGCTAGGCGGTGAGCAACGTTGTTTCCCTCTCGCCTAATGAAATTAAAAGTGCATAACTCGAACTCCTGAGAGAGATGAAAAACATCCTGGTAGAGGAATAGTAGAGTTGACTGTGGAAATTCCCCTCCGTGTAGAGCATCAACGACGCCCTTGGCATCCGATTCTACAACAATACATGCCAATCCCCTATCCCAAGTAAGTTTTAAGGTCTCCCATATCCCTAGCAATTCTGCACCCTCGACTGATAAGCACGGTGCAAGTGGAATACCTGCTGACATCAATACCTGCCCTTGAGTGCCCCGACCAATAATCTCGACACTCACGGGAAGACCATTATCTACCCATGCGGAATCATAATTGAGTTTTGTGGTGCCTTCGGGAGGAGGATGCCAGACCTTTTGAGTATCCAGAGATATACTACTAGGGATCGGTAACTCAGGTTCACGTGATTGGGTCCATTCGAGCATGAACGTTCTTGCCTTGGCGAGCACAGTGTCAGGTGGCATAGTCTTTCCTTCGTGTAGTAGGAGGTTACATCTGTACCAAATCCACCACATAAGTGTAGCTCTCATATTCCCATCTTCGGTGTTTAACGCCGTTAGGCAATTCGCGAGCCACGACTTGTAATCCAACACCTTCACCCGATCCCATCGAAGAGCTAGCCCCGCCAACTTCCAAATTTCTGATGCTGTTGTACACTGAATTATCGCGTGCTGCTGAGTTTCGGTGTTTGATGCGCATAATCCGCATACAGGATCCTCATGTATTCTTTTTTGCCTCAGAGACGTCTTACACGGCAACAGGTTGTTCACAAACTTCTAACAAAAGTGTTTTAGCTTTGGCGGGTTGTTCAACTGCCACAGCTGTTTCCAAATTTTGGCCGCTCTGGATGAAGATGAGGCAGGGCATATGATTTCCCATCGTCGCTGTTCAAGGAGGTAATAGTAAGATTTTATCGAGAAGCGTCCATGATAAGTGGGTCCCCAGTAGCTGTCATCGGAGTTGCGGCGGTGGCTGATTCTAACCTTCAAAATCTCCTGCAAATCTGTCACCATAAACAGAGAGTTAAGTAAATCAAGGTCCCAATTCGTACCTTCATGGTTTAACAGTACCCAACCTAATTTTTTGAAATACTAAAGATTGCAATATTTTTTTTTATAAATTAAAATTGCATCCTTGATATGTTTAATCTAAATAGAATTAGAAAGTATTTATTTATTTTTAGAAAATTTAATTTTGGTAAATAAATTCAAATTAATTTATGCAAAGCACTACAGAAAAGTAAAAAGAAACATTTCATATAAAAATAAGAAAATTTCTTTTGTCAGTTTATATATTAATAAAAAATTAAAAATGCAAACATAAGTCTTCTCCTTCTCGTGGGAGCTAAGGTTTTCTCCTTCTCGTGGGAGCTAGGGTTTTCTCCTTCTCATAGGAGTTTGGGTTTGTGGCTTGGTTTTTTTGAGTTTTGATTTCTCTCTCTCAAATTTGTCTTCTCTCTCTCAGATCTATCTTTTCTATTTCAGATCTGTCTTCTCTCTCTCATATTTGTCTTCTCTCTCTCAAATCTATACTCTTTCTCTCAGATCTATCTCTCTTTTAGATCTACCTTCTCTCTTTCAGATCTGTCTTCTCTCTCTTAGATTTATCTTCTCTCTTTTAGATCTATTTTCTTTCTTTCAGATCTATCTTCTCTCTCTTAAATCTGTTTCATTCTTTCCGATCTGTCTTCTCTTTTTCAGATCAATCTTCTCTCTTTCAGATTTGTCTTTTGAGGATCAGACCCGCTGGGGGAAATGACTTGCCTTAGTTGGAACTGTCAGGGTCTCGGCAACCCCCGGGTAGTTCAGGTTCTAGGCGAGTTACTAAAGACTCACAGGCCGCAGGTGGTGTTCTTGATGGAAACTTTGGTGGATAGTGGGCGTATGGAGAGGTTAAGACATCAGTTTGGTTTTGATGGTTGTTTTGCTGTTAGAGCTAGGGGGCATAGTGGGGGTCTTGCTATGTTATGGAGAGGTGTTTTGGGTTATAGGATCAAAAGCTATTCTGATCACCATATTGAACTTAATATCCAAGATAGGAGGATGGGGTCTTGGCGTTTGTTGGGTTTTTATGGTTTTGCTGATAGAGATAAACAAACTGAGTCTTGGTCACTTCTCGAGTCTATTTCGTATGGTTCAATTCTGCTTAGTGTGGTTATCGACGATTTCAATTGTATTATGCATGGGGATAAGAAAGTTGGTGGTCCTGACTACCCACCCTACATGATTAATAGATTCGTTAATGTTATTCACTGTAACGATCTTCATGAGCTTGTTATAAGGGGGAGTAGGTTCACCTGGGAAAGAGGCAGGGGTTCGGCTAATTGGGTTAGTGAAAAGCTGGATAGGGCATTGAGTTCGGGAAGCTGGATGGCAGGGTTTATTAATTATAGGTTGATAAATCTAACTGCATCCTATTCTGATCATTCTCCACTTCTTCTCGAATTCTGTCATGTTGTTCCTAGAAGGAAATTTTATCGGTTTAGGTTCGAGGTTGCACTGTTTAAAAAGGTCGGGTTTGATGATGCTGTCAAATCGTATTGGAAAAATAACTATGGTGGCCCAATCTCGAGAAGGATTAGGGCATGTGTCGCTATTGCTGAAAGATGGGGGGCGGATTACAAGTTTCAAATTCAGCAGAAGATTAGCAGGTACAAAAAAGTATTAGAGTAGCTCCGAGATAGGACAGACCGGATTTCCATCAAACGTTTCCAAGATAGTAAGAATAAGTTGAATGATGTTCTGGATCAGGAGGCAGTGTATTGGAGGCAACGAGTAAAAGCTTTCTGGCTCAAGAAGGGTGATTGTAATACATGTTTCTTTCATGCCTGTGCCGCCTCTCGTAGGCAGGTTAATTTCATTCATTCACTGATTGATTGCCATGGCGGTGTTCAGACTGAAGAGCAGGATAAAGGTGAGGTGGCTTTGAAGTATTTTACCGAGTTATTTTCTTCTTCTCCTCTTCCTAATTTTGACGCAATTGAGGCGGTCCCTATTGTGGTATCTCCCGGGATGAATAGAGTACTTACAGAGTCTTTCTCTTTTGAGGAGTTTACCCATGCTTTATTTCAGATGCAGGCCGATAAAGCACCGGGGCCGGATGGGCTTAACTCGGGATTTTTTCAACATTTTTGGCCTACCATTGTTATGGATAATTTTGCTGCTTGTTGTGGGTGGCTAGCTCGTCATGAACTCCCTAAAAAGCTTAATGAGACTATTATTACACTGATTCCTAAATGTGATAGTCCCGAGCGTATGACCTATCTTAGACCAATTTCGCTTTGTAATGTTCTTTACAAGCTAATTGCTAAGGTGTTAGCCAATCGATTGAAGTGTTTCTTGCCTGAGATCATTTCTGAGAGTTAGTCGGCATTTGTCCTAGGTCAGTCACTTATTGATAGTGTCCAGATTGCTTTTGAATCCTTCCGCTATATGAAAAGGAACCGTAGAAATGGAAAGGGGGAAGTTGCTTTAAAGATTGATATTAGTAAGGCTTATGATAGGGTTGATTGGGGTTTCTGGAAAGCCGTACTAATTCGGATGGAATTTGACCCGGTTTGGATTTCCTGGATGATGATGTGTGTTTCTACTGTGTCTTATGAAATTGTTGTTAATTCTGAGGTGGTGGGTTCGATTATCCCCGAGAGAGGTCTTAGGCAGGGAGATACACTTTCTCCCTATCTTTTTATAATTTGTGCTGAGGTATTATTTAGACTTATTTCACAGGTAGAATCTGACGGGGCTATCACTGGGTGTCAAGTTTGCCCTTCTGCGCCTACCATTTCTCATTTGTTCTTTGCAGATGATAGTATGTTGTTCTTTAAAGCCTCTGAAGCCGAGTGTAAGATATTGTGTACAATATTCTTTAGTCTTATGAGCTTATGTTAGGCCAAGCGGTTAACTGTTAGAAGTCATGTATCTTCTTCAGTGCTAATATTCCCACTGATTATCAGGAGATGGTGAAGGGAATTCTGGGGATACATCTTCCTTTCGACATGAGGAGGTACTTGGGGCTACATTCTTTAGTTGGGAGATCTAAGAAAGCTATCTTCGGCTTTTTAAAAGAAAGATTGTTAAAAAGATTTAAGAGTTGGTGATGAGGGCATCTTGTCCCTGGACGCGGGGCGTGAGAGAGGACACACGGGGCGTGAATCCGGAGCCAAGAGAAAGGAGGAAACCACGTGGGAAAAGGGGTCTCTTAGGCATTCCACGCGGGGCGTGTTGTCCAGCACGCGGGGCGTGGATCGAACCTTCAAAGAGAACCAGTTCCAGGAGCTCATGTACGCGGGGCGTGCCTCCTAATACGCGGGGTGTGCCTCCTCATACGTGGGTCGTGTCTCCTCAGGCGCAGGGCGTGCAAAACCACTTTCGGAGCATTCAAACTCAGAGACGCTTTCACGCGGGGCGTAGTACGTGACACGCGGGGCGTGTTTCAGCTGAAAAATACTTCCTCCCCAAGTTCTCCATACTTGGGACCACTCCCTATTTACAACTCTACCACTCCTTATTTACAAGCATGCCGCCCCTTTACCATTAACCCTACTTTACCCTTTATATTTGTATCTTAATTAGTAGATAGTTTACCCTTTTTGTAATTTGGCAATTAGGTTTTTGAGATGCTATAAATTCATCTCTTTCTCTTTGTAATAGAAAACTTTTATGAAATACAATTTATCATCTTCTTCCTTGTGAAGTTTGTTAAGGTTTTATCCTTCAACACTGGGGATTTCACTATTCCTATGGATTTAGTCCATGAATTAGGATCCACTCCTTCTAGTTTAGCTAGATAAGTTGTTAGCCTTTGTGAGTTTACGGTTTAAAACTTTCAGTGGATTCCGCGCTACATCATTTGGTATCAGAGCCGAGTCGTTTTCCTTGACCGGAGACTTCTTCTCGGAAATGGTTCAACCACGTATCACCACCGAAGCCATTGGAACCCATGAGCAAAGGCTTGAAGCACTAGAATCAAGCATGAAGACAATCAATGACAAGATGAATGAGCTTGAAGAAAACAAGAAGCGGAACGAAGAGAAAGGCGTCTTGATACGGAGAGGCTTATTCTCGAGTTTCGAAATAGCCGCATCCAACCCGCCGGAGAACCTCACCGGAGACAAAAGGAACGTCTTAGAGCCGAGCTGAGGAAGACGGAGCTCCTATGTGACAAAATGCTAAGAAGGCTAAGGGAGGACTTGGAGCATGGAGAGATGAGGAGGCTCCAAAGGGCAACCACTACTTTACCTCCTAAAGACCCATCACTAATCTTTTCTCCATCACATGTGGTAAAGGTAACTCCTAAGCTTCCAATCTCTAATATTGAAGTTTTGGATATTCCTATTGCTATGGAAGATGTTGGTGATGTTGTTTGTGAGGATGAAATGGGTTTAAATTCTTCCTGTGAAATTGTTGATAATGATATTGTGGAGGAAGATTTAAATTCATTTATGGATGAGGAGGAAGGGATGGTTGTATGTGAAAACATGGGGGAGGTTGACTTTGTGTGTGCTAAGAATGAGGAGACCCATATTGCAAGGGATGCTTCCCATGTATTTGATGAAATACCCCTTGAGCATAACCTTGTTTGTATGGTTGAGGAAAGTGGGGGTATTATTCTTGAGGAGGGGAAGAATGGCTTGGGACTTGTTGATCTCTTTGAGGCAAATGAGGAAGTCACACTATGTGTAGAGATTGATGACTATGGTGATGGGAGAGATGTTGGTGGTTCAACCATATTGGGTGGTAGTATGTCTTTTGAGTCAAGCGGCTTAGCACGTGGGATAGTCGGCTTGAGCTATAGAGAGAAGCACGTGGGAACGATAGGTCGTGGGAAGAGACGGAATGAGGATGGAGAGGGAAGTGAAATATTGTATGGTCAAGGAGAAGATGATCTAGGAGAGGAGATTAATGGAGAAGGAAACTTCGAAATTGAGCTACTTAATGATGATGAACTTGACTACTATGAGCGAGAGTTCCGAAAGGGAATGGAGGAAAGTGGAGACGTGGGACCAAGGTCCGAAGATGGGGAGTATGTGTCTCTCAACGGACAACCACGGGGCATTCTACCTTTGGGGAAGATACCACGTGACATTGTATGGGATCCGGGAGGTCGTATGCTATGTCTTCCTCATAGTTGCTTGAGCTTAAAGGAAACGGGTGAAGGATATGTTGTGACGCCTCTAGGAAGAAAGGAGATTCCTAGCACACGCACATTAGGAATGAACCGAGCCCCTCACTTGGTAAATTCGGAACTTGTTATTTTGTTCTTGATTGAGATGCATGTGTTGGGATATATGTTATGTTTGTTGGGGGACATCAACCCTATGAGGAGTCAATGAGGAGTGATGTGATGGTGAAGAGAGTAAGCTTCAAAGAATATTTGGTGAATGGGAATGGCCATCCGGATGAGGTAGAGAGAATGGAAGAGATTCAAGAATGGCGGGATAGTGGCCAAGTTAGTGATGAGGCGACTCGAGAAGCCGCGAGATTGTTGACCCAACACAAAGAAGGAGCCGATACAAGTGTTCTTGGGATCACCGCGAAGTGGGTTGACAAGTGTCGTCAGGACATCCCATTTGATGTCGGCTATGAGCGGAATAAAGTTGTGATTAATGTCCATGTTTGTGAAGTGGACAAAGAGGAGATCCGGGGTTGGTCGGTTAGACATGTCGTGGGAGTGTGGAGGAGCTTCCAAGACATTGGGACGGATTGGTTTGATCAACTTCGTCGAGATATTCCGTTCGATGTCGGTCGGATATTGAGGCGAGTCTTATGGGGGATGAGCACTGAAGGCAAGACACGAATTGAGGTGTGGGAAGAGTGCATAACGAGAGGAAGAAGCCGACAATATATGGAGTGGCTAACCCCTACTGAGCACAAGTCTTGTTCTATAGTTGAGTTGGGGTCCAACTCTTTTGAAGAAGAGGAGAATGATGAGGGCATCTTTTCCCTAGACGCGGGGCGTGAGAGAGGACATGCGAGGCGTGAATCCGTAGCCAAGAGAAAGGAGGAAACCACGTGGGAAAAGGGGTCTTTTAGGCATTCCACGCGGGGCGTGTTGTCCAGCACGCGGGGCATGGATCGAACCTTCAAAGAGAACCAGTTCCAGGAGCTCATGTACGCGGGGCGTGCCTCCTAATACGCGGGGCGTGCCTCCTCATACGAGGGGCGTGTCTCCTCAGGCGCAGGGCGTGCAAGACCACTTTCGGAGCATTCAAACTCAGAGACGCTTTCACGCGGGGCGTAGTACGTGACACGCGGGGCGTGTTTCAGCTGAAGAATACTTCCTCCCCAAGTTCTCCATACTTGGGACCACTCCCTTTTTACAACTCTACCACTCCTTATTTACAAGCATGCCACCCCTTTACCATTAACCCTACTTTACCCTTTATATTTGTACCTTAATTAGTAGATAGTTTACCCTTTTTGTAATTTGGCAATTAGGTTTTTGAGATGCTATAAATTCATCTCTTTCTCTTTGTAATAGAAAACTTTTATGAAATACAATTTATCATCTTCTTCCTTGTGAAGTTTGTCAAGGTTTTATCCTTCAACAATGGGGATTTCACTATTCCTATGGATTTAGTCCATGAATTAGGATCCACTCCTTCTAGTTTAGCTAGATAAGTTGTTAGCCTTTGTGAGTTTACGGTTTAAAACTCTCAGTGGATTCCGCGCTACATCAGTTGGTCTTACCATTTTCTCTCTAATGCTGGTAAAGAGGTGTTATTAAAATATGTAGCTCAATCTTTTCCTATGTTTTGTATGAGTACTTTTATGCTGCCCAAGTCTTTATGTGATGAGCTATAGAAAATGATGAACTCTTTTTGGTGGGGAACGAAGGAGAATGGAGCTAGGAGAATTCATTGGTGTAGTTGGGACAGAATATGTGTTGGGAAGGATAAGGGTGGGTTGGGTTTCAGAAATCTCTATGATTTTAATCTTGCTCTATTGGGAAAATAGGGATGGAAGCTGCTTGAGAATCCTATGTCATTTGTGAGCCGTTTATTCAAAGCTAAATATTATCATCACACGTCATTTTTATCTTCTCAATTGGGTAATAACCCAAGTTTAGTTTGGAGAAGTATTTGGTGTTCCTTACAGGTTATTAGAGATGGGGTGAGGTGGAGAATTGGTTGGGGTGATCAAATCTCTATATGGAGAGATCCTTGGCTCATTAATAAAGAAAAGAGAATGGTTGAATCAGCTTGTATAGAAGAGAACTGACATGCAGTAGTGTCAGATCTCTTTATTCCTGGTACCCGTCTTTGGGATAGGGGAAGGTTGAGCAATGGTTCGATCCAGGGGAAAGGGAGTGTATTCTTAACACGGTGGTGTCGTTCAATAATAGAGATGATTCGATCCTGTGACATTTTAGCTCAAATGGTTCTTATTCTATAAAATCCGGGTATTGGAGGCTAGCTTCTCTCCATTCAAGGGCTGTACAACACTTGGGATGGCAGAAGATTTGGAGGTTAGATATCCCGCCTAAAGTTCATATGTTTTTGTGGCGTTTTTGTGCTAGAGTCTTGCCTTCACGTCTTCGCCTTTCTCATGGACGAATACCGGTCCCCATTGATTGTGTGGTTTGTAAGAGCGATGTTGAGCATGGATGGCATTTATTTGCGGGTTGGGAGTTTGCAAGAGCATATTGGCAGAAGGCGGGGCTCATTGGGGCCAAGGGTCGAGTGTGATTGGGTGGAGGATTGGGCTTTGGAGTTGTTAAGGTCATCATCTGCGGATTTGGTGGCTATGTTGCTTTGCTTTGGGCTATTTGGGAAAATAGGAATGTGATTTTTTGGAATAACCAAGGTGAAAGTATGGATGAGGTGGTTAGGCGGGCTAGTGTGATGTTGACGGAGTGGAAGGCATCCAATTCTGGCATTGGTAGGCCGGGGAGGTCTCCTGGTAGTGCAGTTGAGGGGACATGGCAGAGGCCGCCGATCGGTTTTGTAAAATGCAACGTGGATGCGTCTTTGTTCGCGAACGAGGAGCGGTATGGAGCAGGGGCGGTAATTAGAGATCATTCAGGTAAGTTTTTGGCTTGCTTTAGTAGTGTTAGGTCGGGTGTTATTTCTGTCCCTCTTGCTGAAGCTATTGCAATTAAAAAAGCTATAGATTGGTGTAATTCTATGCACTTCAATAATGTGATTTTTGAGAGTGATGCGAAGATTATTACTGATAAATTACTTAGTGTTGCTCCTGATCATTCAGATGTGGGTGGGGTTGTTGAAGACATTAGATATATTTTATTCAAGCGTCCAGATTATACTGTGATCTTTGTTTCAAGATTAGCGAACGGAGTGACTCACGCTATGGCTAGGCATGCTCGGTCCAATGCTAGGTTTTTTAGTGATTTTTCTATCCCAATTTTCTTGGTTTCTATCATTTGTAATGATCCTCGTTTGAGTGCTTAAATATCATTTTGTTTGGTTTAAAAAAAAATTAATATTTAATATTGTATAATTGTTTCTAAAAATTAATATTATATAATTGTTCTAAAAAATTAGTATATATATATATATATTATTAAAATAATAAATTATTTTAACTGCAACATTATATATTTGTTAGTTTTTCTTTATTTTTGTTGCATTAGATCACTTAAATGTCAATACAATAATTATAATTTTGTTGCTTTCTCGGTTTTACTTTATTTTTTTTTTTGTAACAATTTAAACAAATTGTTGGATTAACTTACTTAAAAGCAACATGCCAAGCAACAATTAATATTTTTGTTGCATAATTTTTTATCATTTTGCTAACTTGAAGGTTAATGCAACAAAAATGCAACATTATTGAAATACAACAAAATAAACTCATTTAATGCATCAATTTTCAACCAACAAATTCAAATTTGGTTGCAGTATGAGTTTTATGGTGTAGTGAGCAATATGTGAAATAGTCCTGTCAGAACGACATGAAAGAGGGACATCATACATCCGGACCCAAAAACTACAATAAGAGAAGTCTAGCTCAGATAGTACTTCCACCCCTTCAAGTGAACAGATTATCACTAAATTCCGATCATAGTGCCATGGTGATTCATTCAAAATCCGCTCTTTATCATGTAACGATTGGAAGTCAATCATAAAAACATTGTCCTTACAATCACTAAATCGAAAGCCTTTATTAGTCTTCCAAATATTGTTGAATGCGTTTGCCATAGCCTTTAAGTTCATAGATTTGGGAGAGATCAGCTTTCCAGCCAATCTCAAGTTGTGTGTTTCGCCCGTGGGAGGATTAGCCGGAACAACCAGTACTGTCTCTTCTACCTCCGTCAGTGTTAACTTACTCAACATACCTCTTATGTCGCCCCCATATTCCCACAAGCTTTCGAACAATAATGCTGATCAAAAGCAATCACGCATGTCACCAGAGGATTGGAAATCGGCCAGAAAACCTGACAAACCCTAAAACCCTAGAGTCGCAGGCGAGAGCTGCATAAAGGGCCGAAAATAAGGGAGTATCCTCATTTATAAAAGTTCTAAAAAATAGTTTTCAATCATAAAACGAGGATATAATTTAATTATTTTTATTGGAATTCGAACTATCAATGTAAACATGTATAGTTTTTCCATCTTTGGTGGTGTTTGGTTACCTATTTTTCACCACTGGTTTACCTTTTTGACTTTAAAATACAAAGTTTGAGGTATTTGGTTACACATTTTCTGTTTGTCTTTTACATCTGAAAAGTAGTTTTTTACACAAGCAGAAAATCTCTGCTTTTTTGAAAAAACAACATTTTTCAAACAACATTTAAAAAAAAAAAATCTTATTTCTATTATTATATGTGTGTTTAACAATTCTCTGGATCATATTTTTAATTTTATCCGCATATCAACAAAACCAAAATCATGTCCATCTTCTAACTTATTATCTTAATTTGCCTGTGAAGTTATAGTTAAATTTTATTTTTTTCCTCATAATTTGGCTGTGAACTTATTATAAATGTTAAGTTCAAACAACAATAATAATAGATGTGTGGTATTAGGAATTTAGGACCCACCCTAATATTATTAGGAGAGAGACAAATAATTAAAAAGACACCAATCATGATACGACTTTATTATAAAATAAAATTCAATTAATTGAATAAGACAAGTGATTTTTTTCGCATGTAGAGATCTTTGAATCCATTAAATAATAGTCATAATTTTCTTAATTTTAATCATTCCGTACAATCCCATAAAAGAAGTATAACCCCAACTATTTTTATTAGGGTTTCCCGTTAGGTTTTTAATATATAAATATAATAAAAAAAGCACTTTATTAAACAAAAAATATCAAAATAAAGCTATAGTTTTGAAAAGTATCAATTTAGATTTCACGTATAAAATAACACCATTAAGAGCTTAATATTTAAAAAATGGTACCAATTTATGTATCGATAACGAAACGTGACATATCATTCATATTATTCCGTTAAGTTCTGATTTCTCTTTCCATATACATTTGACAAAACTTAACGGAGTAATATCAATAATGTATCACGTTCCGATATCGATGCCTAAATTGGTACCATTTTTTAAACGTTAGGTTTATATTGGTACTATTTTGTACGTAGACCTTAAATAGATACTTTTCCAAAAACCATAAACATATTTTGGTACTTTATCCAAAAAAAATTATTTTTTTTGTTAAAGACCGAACCCTCTGGTTTGTAAAATTTGTACTTTTTTATTGACTTTACCAAATTTGACAGATAATGATCTCAAAGTGAAAAATTTCAAGAATTAAATTATATTTTAAGCAATTTTAATTTTTTAACTTGGTTTTAAAGCTATTTTATGTGTTATTTTTTTATGAGAGAGAAAATTGATGCCTAGCGAGAAAAAACTCTAAAAATGATGATTTTAAAAAATTAAAAAGGCATAATTTTCCTCTAGGCCCCTTAACTTATCTAAATTGGTCATTTTACCCCTCCAACTCATCAAATGTCCTATTTACCCCCTTAACTCCATAAAAATAATATTTTTCACCCCCTTAACTTATCCAAATTGGTCATTTTACCCCTTCCCAACTCATCGAATATCCCATTTACCCTCTTAACTCGATAAAAGTGGTATTTCTCACCCCTTATGATCCTATTTACCCCTTAATTCTGTAAGTGATATTTCTTATCCTTTGGTAGTGCAAAATTAATAGTACTTATTTAAATGAGTTTGAAAATATATATTTTTTATATCAACTTTTTTATTTTGTTTTAATTTGATAATTATATTAATCCTTTATGTGTTATTACAATAATATTGTATTACAATAATTAGATAATCAAAATTTAACCATCAAAAAATTAAAAAGAGAAGGAATGAATAAAAGTTACAAATAACAAGAAGATTAATATAAACAAGTTAAAAACATTATATGTAAGGATAAGCTATCAAAATAGGCCTATGGTTTTTAGGGAAGTATCAATTTAGATTCTACGTACAAAATAGCACCAATATAGTTTTAACATTTAAAAAATGATATCAATTTAGGCATCGGTAAAATTATAAGGGGTGAGAAATACCACTTTTGTAGAGTTAAGGGGGGTAAATAGGGCTTTCTATGAGTTGGGGGTAAATGGACAAGTTGAGGGGGTGATAAATATCACTTTTATGAAGTTAATGAAGTAAATAGGACATTCGATGAGTTGATGAGGTAAAATGACCAGTTGAGACAAATTAAGGGGGCTAGAGGAGTAAGTCAATAAAAAAATGAAAATTTTGCAAACCACGTAGATTCGGTTTGTAATAAAAAACCACAGATATCGATCAATAAAAACGTGAAATCAGAGGGCATTTAATCCAAGAAAGAAAGGAAGCATCTTGCACTAATCATTCTTTAAAAAGCTAGGAAGAAAAAAAGAACTAAACTGATTACATTGAATGAGCATTTCAGACAACAGTATCAACTGCATCGTTTGCTAATCTTAGAACATATGCCATTGGATAATTTTGATGATTTTCAAGAACCCGGACATCCTCAGTGGCATCTCCAAACTCCATCAAGTCTTGATTCTTTGAAGACAACCTACCTACTATACTCTTAGGATGCGGCTTAGCAGTTCCTTTCCGGTGCATATACTATTAGCTTTTTTTTTTTTTTTTATCATGTTTTAGGCTAATTCGATATATGAGAGTCGTTACCCGGAATTAATGTCCGATGGAAACATAAAATTAGATGACATACGAGCTAATATTATGTCAGCTCTTCAAAGACAGGTTCGTAAATTAAACATTACAAGGGTTTGATTAATAAATTTGTACAATTAACTTCTTGTTAAGATACCAAATATTTCTAATCCATTTTCAATTTATAATCATTCATCACACAGATTGTACCGATACATAAATTCGGAACTATATATTACACTTCAATTTAATATCAAATCGTATACATTTGATCTAGCTCTAAACAAATCTATTAAACCTGTAAAATAAATAAACGTTAGTCGCAGGTCGTTAGGAACCGTTTTACGGATTTAATCTACGACATCGGACTTGATCAAATAGGACTTCATCAGAGTAATTTTTTAAAGTCTTTATATTAGGCTCTGAAATTTTGACACTTCATTCTATATAAATAAAACTCGAAAGGCCACAATGGGCAGACACGACTATTCACGAACGAACACGACCGTTCACCATGGACACATCTATTCATGAACGAATACGACTATTCATGAATGGAGGCGTTTGTTGTATTTAAATTAATTAAAATATAAGTTTATTTAATTTTGTCCAACAATCCCCACATGAATAAAATTGGAAATGAGACGATTACGACGTGGTGATAACTTTCTACGGTCGATATCTGCATATGATATGTAGCCAATGTGCCTTGAACCTTTCCTTGTGAAAGTACAGTAAATTACTGACTGATTAGTAGACATGATGTCCTTGAACTATTTTGTCATTTGTGTAAACGATGATATACTTCACACAGATACCAACATAACACAGAATTGGTTCTCATGGTTATGTTTCTTATGGTCATAAACATCGCTTAGTTCTACAAGAGTTTTAGAGAACTAGGCCCCACTAGTCTCATTTGAAGCGATCTCACTTCACTCTTACACATGTGATTTATTTGCTCAGTAATTCTGACACACAATGTATCATGAAAAACATATTGCTTAACATTTTCCTGTTTTTATGTCACTGTTATATCTAGGAATGGACTAAGGTATAACCAGTGGCGGAGCCAGAGGGGGCGGGGAGGGTCGGCTGACCCTCCGGCCCCGCCGGAAACCCCCTAGTAGGGGGGTTTCAACCTTGGCTCCGCCAGGAGCCGCCATGGTTGGAGCCCCTCCAGCCATAGCGGCTGTCGTTTTGTGCTGTGTAGGTAAAAAAAACAAAAGATGGAAAGGGCAAAATTGCCCCCGCCCTTTCCATATTCTGATTTGTTATTTTTAATTCATCCCCTGCCCTCTTTTCTTTCGTTTAGATCAAATTTTATGGTAAATTTCCCAAATTGGTCCAAACTTTTCTTAAAATTTCAATTCCCCAATCATTTTCAATTCTCACTCAATTTCTAATTTCTAATTTAAGGTATAATTTAGATATTGATATTTACTTTAATTTCAATTATGATTTATTTACTATGTTGAGGATTATTAATATGTTGTTTGCTTAGAGATTTTTTAGTAATTATAATTAATTTAGGGATTTCTAATTTAAGATTTCTTGAGATTTATAAAATAGCATGGGGCGATCTAAACCGACCCGTAGCATCTAGCCCAACCCATAGCATTTTAAAAAAAAATTGTCTACGGTCTAGCCCCTCCGACCTATAGGTCCTGGCTCCGGCACTGGGTATAACCCCCACAATGACCACACAAAGTTCATGCAATTAGGTTGTCCTTTTGAACCTAAATCTTAGGATATCTAGTGAACAAGGTAAGGTTTTCCTTCACATGACGCCTTAAATTTAATAGGCTTGAGTTTCATTCCTTTCGATGTCTTTTCAATTTGATATTGGTTTAAACTTTAGGTTAAATCAATAAGGATGATATTCGTTGAGATCAATTGACTAATGGTGTTACTATACGGAAGCTTTTCTACTCGAGTTCATCATTCAGAAGCTTTTTATACCATACATTCACCAATTGATATGATATTTTTGTTTTACTTCCATCATTGTGACGTACACGTTTTAACGCCATTTGGTTTTCAATACCTTTCCCAAATTAAATTTGCTAGCCAACCAATGTTCATCTACCAGCGTCTAGCCCGACTGGATAATATCATTGCTCAGATGTTTCAATTTGTCACATTTCACATTTCTAATGAAAATCAATCCTTACACGTGAGAGTGCCAAAATATAGAATTTTCGCATATCATTATTATCTTTGAAGAAAACTTATTTTCTTTTATGACCAAGTCATAAAAGTCACATCAATGAATTTTTATAGACTTTCGTTGTGACTTACACGTTACTACTGGTATAAGTGGGGCTAAAGCCTCTAAAGTGGCTGTGTTTCTAAAACTGGATTTGTCTCCAATTAACCCATATACCTACACATGTCAGAAGATAATTAAAAAAATAAACTAACACTTTGTTTGCTGAAATTACAAACAAATCAATTTAGAATAAAAAAATTATAACATGAACGAGAAGCAACAGTCTGTGTTGTTTTGAAAGAGACAAGTGTAAAAAAACTTTTTCCTGGATAATTTTTTCTTTTTAATATTAACAGCGCCAAATAAAATGAAATATGCATCTTACAATCAATTCAAATGACTCATATTCACTTTTAAGATGCATTGAGAATAAAGATGTCCTAAGAGCAATTATACTGGGTGTTACAAGGGACCAACCAGTATAAAGCAAGTGTTTTAGATATTCTATATTTAGGTAAGTTACAAAATTTTGTAACAAAGGTATACAATTAATACTGCCAAACAGAAAGAGAGGTTGCACTACAAGTTTGTGCTATAGACGGTACGTGTATCCAAAAGGCGCGTCAGATTCTTCTCATGCTAGAAGGCAACAGACTGCAATGTCTGTCAATTAAACAAAAATTAATAAAATATTGTATAGAGAACATTGTTGTGTAGTGGTATGTTTTTGTTGAGTTTATTTTATGATGATGTGGCACCATTTTGCAACTTTGTGAGTTGCAATCAGTAAACTGACACACAAATTCTTTTCCTTTGCTGGAACTCTTTTGGAGATCGCAAAATAATAAAATCTGCCTTGATAATCACACAATAATAAAATCTTTCTTTACAATGGTAGATGTGATTAAACCATAAAATAAAATAAATATAGAAAAATATATGAATAATAAATACAAATAAAAAGAACATAGAGTTTATACAAATCCGAGGTATGTATTACAAGTATCTTTAAGATAGATTTCGTCGCTATTGATTATAGGCTTCAATGATACAACAGATTATGAAAGGAACTCTTACCGTATATAGATTTGTCATTATCGGAGCAGGAAAACAACAACATACACATTTCAAAGAGAGTAATTTTTTTTCAACAGTTTTTCTAGTAGGCTCTGAATTTTGACACTCCATTCTATATAAATAGAACTCGAAATGATATAAACATGAATATTCACGAATAAACGCGACTATTCATAAATAGAGATATTTGTTAGTATTTAAATTAATTATATAATTTTATTCAATTTTATCAACACAATCTTTCTTTTTTCCCTAATAAAAAACTGAAACTCGAAATACAAGAAAAACCATTTAATAAAAAGATTGCGCTCGAAAATTGAAGAGGAAAAGAAGCGTTTCTTCAGTAATATTAATTCTTTTTTTAAGAATTCAGTAATATTAATTTTTTTTTTATAATAATGTCTACGAGGGTGTTTGTTTCAGCTTTTCGGATGAGCGTTTAGCGTTTCACTCCAAACCGCAGAAAATATAGCGTTTGGTTAGGTTTATATAACCGCAGCGTTTAGCATTTTCTTTGGAAACTGCAGCGTTTTGGAGCTTTTTATAAACAACTGTTTGTAGTTAGTTGTTAGTGACAGAATTATCCTTCTTATTTCCATAAAATATATTTATTCTTTAACATTATTTATATTTCTACAACATAATTACCGGAAGAACAAGGTTTTATTGCGTTCATTAAATTTTTTATTTTTTATATAGATTATTTTAATTAATTTGTGTAACACATTTTTTATTTTATAATAGGATAAGTTGCAAGAATACCCCAACATTTATAGTCAGGAGCAATTTTACCTTTAACGTCTAAAATGGTTAGGGGTGAGCATCGGTTCGGTTACTAACCGAACCGAAATTTGCTCTATTTTTATAACCGAACCGAATAAGTTTGGTAACCGAATTTGATTTAACCGAAAATTTTCGGTTCGGTTCGGTTACCAACCGAATAACCGAAAACTCAAAATATTTAATTTTTTGTACATTTTTATTTAATTAGTTTTCAAATAATATCTTTGTACAAAAGTTACAATTGAATAAATTAAAGGCTACTGCACCAAAATATATATATACAAAGATAAAAGTGTATTTTTTTAGGGTTGGACTTTTTATTTATATATATAAAAAGATAAAATTATATTTATATATTAAGTTCGGTTCGGTTATCGGTTATACCGATATTTTTTTTCAATAACCGAACCGATAACCGAATACCAAATTAAACTAAAATTAAAACCGAACCGAACCAAAATGTTAAAATAACCGAACCAAACTAACATTTCGGTTCGGTTATCGGTTACCGGTTATTTTGCTCACCCCTAAAAATGGTGCAATTATACCCATAATTTTAGCAGCCAAAAGCAATTTTACTCATAACATTGACAAGTTTGGTAAATTTGAGAAATAATTTATCAAACTGTCTTCTTGGTCATGAATATTGTCATCTACACTTCACATTTGCATCATTTTATCATCGTTAGTAACAGATCACAAATATATGATTAGACATGAATTTTTTTTAAGAAAATAAAAAAATATATTATCATTTGTACGAGTTGGACAAAAAATTCTAATATTTCATCGAATTTATAAATATTAATTTCTAATTTTATTATTAAATCACACAGAAATAAGAAATCTTTTTTTAGAACTACTGGTATGTGCAATTGGTGTATAATAAGAAATAAAATATCTATGTTTTCTAATAATATCTGAAATCGACCCAACTTGCTAATGTTAGGGGTAAAATTGCTCTTAGCTGCCAGCGTTATGAGTAAAATTGCACAATTTTAGATATTAAGAGTAAAATTATTCCTAGTTGTAAACATTATGAGCATTTTTTCACATTTTTCCTTTTATAATTTAATCGTTGATTAATTTAAAACATGTCCATTTTAGACATTTTAAATCCGAACAATAACAGTTCAATATAATTTTACCAAACACTAGTAATTAAACAGCTAATAACAAATAACTAACATCAACAGCTAACAGCTTACTGCAACTGCAACTACAAACAGCTAACAGCAACCGCAACAGTTATTAGCTAATAGCTAAACCAAACAGGCCCTACATCTTTATTAAATATGGAAAGAACAAGTACAACAACAAGGAACACAAAAGGTAAAAAACATTACAAAATCCACAATGGGACGAAAACGACTACAAAGAGCATAAAAAGCCATAAAAGGTATAAAACACACGGAAAAACAATAAAACATATACTTCATTGAAATCCTAATCCGCGGAAAAACAACTGCAATCGAATCTTTATCATTTAGGCCCTTCCGAACATTCGGATATGAGTCTTTTTTTGTTGCAACCACACAGATATATTGATCTACGTATAAAATAAATCGTTTCCGCTCTTGCTAAATCCGAAAAAGGTATAAATAGCAGAATGATAGAGAGTAGATACAATTCAAACGGATAAAGAGATCTAATAAAATATATAAACACAGATTAAAAAAGAAAGAAAAAATAGTAAATCTAACCCGACAAGAGGATGAAGAAGGAACTTCTTTCTTCCTCCTCAAAGTAGATCCACAGAAAAGAGGAAAACTTGAAGATTTGGAGTGCCGGCAGTTTTTACAGAGAAGGTTTTTTTTTTTCCAGAGCAAAGAAGAACTGCAGTAATGGTAAAATTAAAATTCAATATATAGTAATATATTAATTCTTAAAACTATGTTTAAGTGGGCGTATTTTTGGACTAATCCTGGAAAGAGAAAGACAAAGTTCTTTGAAAAATAATAAACCTTGTTTGTCTTCAAGTCATTTGATGTTTCATTGTCAAGTGTGAGATATTCACATCGCATAAAATACGGTCTGTACCTTATTTCCTTAGAAATATTATGTTTTAAACTTTATAAAAGTCAAAGGGATCGATCCGCTAGATTGGTGTTCACACCTGCCTATAAAATAATAAGTGGGTTATTAAACCCAGCCCCATTTTCACACTTCCAGCCCTGAAAAAAGACCTAACCGCTCTTTGAATAAAAACTGAAAATTTGAATCCCTCCTAAACTCTCTCAAACTCATTTTCATCCGAATCAAAGACAAAACGTTTGATGGAAGACAATCCGTTATCACCGAGAGTAGACGGGAGTGATGCTACGTCCGAAGTCGAGGTATGTTTCCGATTTAACTTCCTTGCATTTCTGTAATTTGAATTGGAAAAAAAAATCTGGTTCGGCACTCGGGCGTGTGAGCATCACGCCCCACCACATGGTCGGGCGTATGAGTATCACGTCCCACCATGTGGTGGGGCGTGATAGCCACACGCCTCACCATGAGGTGGGACGTGATGTTCATACGCCCCACCATGAGGTGGGGCGTGATACTCATACGCCCCACCATGTGGTGGGGCGTGATGCTCACACGCCCGAACATATTTGTGGCTGTTTTTCGGGTTTAGACACCGAAACGCTATAGAAATGTCACGTTCTGATACAAAATGTTCGTTATTAATCATTTACATGAGGTTTCGTGGGAAGAATTTGACGGAAACGGCATAGATTACAGCTCGCAGTTTTTTCCCAAACAAACATTTCAAACATATCATGAAGCTGTTAACTGGGCAAAACAGACGGCAATTGGGATCGGGTTTGAGTTAACAACAGCGTCGCATAAGACGGGGCGCAAGTCAAAGTCGATATTGGTTAAATGTGCTCGTGGTGTTAAGAATTATAAAAGGAAAAAGGATGTGGATATGGATGTTATACTACGGAAGAATACAAAAACAAAGTACTGTGGTTGCAAATTCCAGATAAAGGTTATGGAAATCGGCGAATTGGGCGGTTGGGTGGTGAATGGGATTCCTGGAGATAGAGGACAGCACTGTCATCAGTTGGCTGTATATCGTCAGGGCTACAGACAGATGAGCGGACTAAGCCCGGCTTCCAAAAAACTTGTTCGTGAAATGAGTTCAGCTCAAGCTAAGCATTGTGCTATTTTTTGCTGCAATCAAAGAAAAACATCTGGAGGATTGCCCGACACAAAGACATATCTATAACTACAGGGAGAAAATCAGGACTGAGAGCTTTGAGGGTCGGGATGTAATCGGTCAGTTTTATCGGCTTGCTATAGATAAGGACTATATACATTGGACGCAAGCGGTGCCGGGCAGCAATGTCGTGACTCACTTATTTATGGCACATCCAACATCGATCACACTGTTCCGATCTTATTACTTGTTTGTTGGTATGGATTCAACATATAAAACAAACAAGTATAAGATGCCATTCTTTGAAATCATTGGTATGACGCCTTCTAACAAAAACTTCTTGATCGCCTATGCAATCATGAAGGATGAAACCGAGGGTAGTTACATGTGGGTGTTACAAAAATTGAAGCTTTTGCTCCAACCTGATGTGCATCCGACAGTCATTGCTACAGACCGGGAGTTAGGACTGATGCGGCCGGTTCGTGAGGTATTTCCTCATTCTCATCATTTATTGTGCACATGGCATATTAATAAAGATGTGGAGGATAGAGTTGGAAAGTTGAGTGGAATGAAGAAGTTTGGTGAAATTTTTAAAAATTCCAAATGGAAACGTATAATTGAAGCCCCGACAGAAGCTGAATATGAGGCGGCAGTGGTAGCCATGAAGAATACTATTGGCAACTGGCCTGGTGTGATTCAGTACGTGGAGACCACGTGGCTAGTGCATAAAGAGAAGTTTTGTCGAGCATGGACGAACAAGGTGTTGCACTTAGGAAACACCACAACCTGTCGAGTGGAGAGTTCACATGCACAGTTGAAACAGTGGTTGAATTCATCTACTGGTGCACTTGATACAGTGTGGGAGAAGGTGCACAAGGACATTGAGGCTCAGATCGAGGCGATCAAGTAAGACATTTATTCTGTTATTTGCTTTAATCTTTTAAAATTTAATACATTAGTTTTGTAATCCGTCATTGTATATAATCAGATACTCACTCGAGGACTCGAGAAGAAGATCTGTGGTGAATCACTGTGGAGAACCTTTCACGTATCTCGACTTACACGTTTCACATTACTGCTTGGCTGTACTAAATGATGAGCTCAAGCGTATGCACGCATTGAGTATAGATGTGGTAACTGAATGCGGATGCGTGTTGCCCATGACTCATGGCATTCCGTGTGCATGTGAGCTGAAAACATATATTGACACAAATGAATCGGTCCGTGTTGACCGCATCCATCCTTTTTGGAGATCTCTTGCATTTGAAAGGTTGAGTGACATACCAGTTACTGCTCCAGTATATGCTGACGGGTCTGAGGATCACCGATTTTTTCAATCTCTTGTGGAAAAGGTTGAAAAATTAGATCCTTCAATGGTGCGTAGCATATCGATGTACATTCATGATCAGATAAACCCGGAACAAAGTGGCTTTAAAGAACCTGAGGTCAAAGACACTGTTAGGGGTAGACCAAAGGGAAATTCATCAACAAAACGAAATCCGAGTGCATGGGAGTACAATCAGTCACCACGAGGTCGAGCACGGTCCTCGGGTTCGAGGAGTAGTCGTAGTCGAGGCCGTTCTTCATCCTCATCTGTGCATAACAGCCAGATGCCGGGTATATTTTATTTCATTTATATATATGTTGAAGTTAAAGTAAATATATTTTTATTGATAAATTTCATATATTAATATTTTCAGTCGGATTTGATACGGATATCGCCAGTTACCACCATTTACATCGGGTTCAAGGTCTCATCGTACCATTTATTACTGGATTCCATGATGTTGTAGCAGATGGTAACTGTGGATTTCGTGTTTTAGCCGATGCCATCATTTTTAACCAAGAGGAGTGGAAGCTGATGAGAGTGCTCATAGAGAATGAGATGCGGGCAAACCGTGATCTGTATGTGCCAGTGTACGGGAACGGATTTGATGCTGCCCTCACACGTATTAAATGGGCAGGAGCGGGTTGTGGTGAGTCCCACTGGATGGTGAGTCCGGATGACTTATTTGCTGCTGCATCTGTATTGAACGCAGTAATTTTCCTCTTTACTACAGAACAATTAGGATGTTGCACTATACTGCCGATGCGTTCGGACGATGGAAGACCACCTGAGCGAGAGATTGTGATTTGTCATTTGGGGAGTTATCGTCACTACATACGTCTTTATTTACATCCTTCGTTTCCAGTGCCTCCCATTGCCGCCCAATGGCGATTATTTTCTCATCAGAGTGTTCGTCAATTGGAGAATTTATACGCTGAAAGGAGAGAGGCTTGGACTAGATTATATTAGTTTTATATGTTATGATTAATAATATTTATTAATTAACTTATATTATTTTTTGGTTTTAAGTACAATTCTATAGTTACGGATTTAACCGCATATTTACGGGTTTAACGGACTATTTACGGGATAAAAAAGCTATTTTTTTTGCGGATTCGACACGCAGGCGTGTGGCCATCCCGCCGCACCTCGCGGTCGGACGTGATAGCCCCACGCCTCACCGCGTGGTCGGCCGTGACAGCCAGATGCCCGACCTTACGGTCAGGCGTGTGGCTGTCACGGCCGACCACGCAGTGAGGCGTGGGGCTATCACGTCCGACCGCGAGGTGCGGCGTGATGGCCACATGCCCGCGTGTCGAATCCACAAAAAAAAATAGCTTTTCCCCTCCCAAAACCCATGAAAGGGCATTTTCGTCCTTTCACGGGGCTAGGGGTGGGAAAATGGGGCTAGGTTTAACAACACCCAATAATAATAGAAAATAAAATATTATGTGGCCTCTACTTTTGTTATTTTCATATATTAAAGAGATAAGAATTGAGAATGTGCAATTTAAATTTAACCCTAATATTCATAGAAAATATCAATTTTAATTATAGATTATCGAAGGGTTAGTTACATAATAGTCAGATTTGGTTAACTATTTACAACAAACCACTAGTGTGAAAAGAATTTCTTTAAATGTCAAGTTTTTACAAAAAAAAAAAAAGGTTATATCACTAAACTCTATAACTGCTGAGTTTTTTTTAATTGGAAATAATTTAAAAATAACTGAAATGTGACAAAAACAGAAATAAAAAATTACAGAATGATAAAAATCTAAGAAAACACAGAAAATGATAAATGTAGAAAAAAGAGTTATCAAAATGTAAAATAATTTTTAAAAGTGTTTTTATATGTAATTTCCTCTATCGAAAATTTGAAGACTGTTATTTTTTTTTTGGTAAAAAAGGAAGGCACATGCGCCCAGACAAGAAAGAAAAGACAGGAAAAAAGAAACTAAGAAAACGAATTAACCACTCTACTTAGCACGGAGCCTCTACTGCCTTCAGTAAGGATCCCCTAGAGGCCTGCAGGAGGCGCACCAAACTCATGGTGACCTAAGGAATAAGAACCTACGAAGTTCGCCAGCCAGTCTGCCGCCCTATTGCCCTCTCTGTAACTATGAATAAAGGAAATCTCCCAGTCCTTGTCTCGATAAGCAAAGCATCTTTCCATTAACCAAGCGAAGGGGTGGTGTGTCTCGACCTCACCAGTCATGAATCGAGTGACCACTTGGGAGTCTAACTCGAAAATAACTCTTCTGTAGCCCCGTTCCCAAGCTATATGCAGCCCAAAATAAATGCCCCAGAGTTCCGCAGCCACTGCCGTGCAATACCCAATATTCGCTCCAAATCCTCCACACCAGCGTCCCTGATCATCCAGAATTAGACCTCCCGCAGAGGCAGGACCAGGGTTACCTTTGCACGCACCATCCGTGTTAACTTTTACCCAACCCACACTTGGTGGCTTCCACGAAACCCAAATAGTTCTCGAGGCTCCACGATTAATAGAATACGGGTCCGAGTTTGCATCAATAAACTCCTGACAGAAGCGCCTTATGAAACTGAGGGCGTTCTGAGGAAATTCTGTGGCGTTAAACACAAACTCATTGTCACATTTAACTTTTAAAATATCAATTATATATTATATATTTAATGTTTTACTAATATAGTTATAAAAAAACCTAATAAAATAGTAACAACTAAATCTGTCACATATAAGTTAATATTTTTTTTATCAAATCATCTCCTATATTTACTGTATTACTAATATTAGTTATAAATAACCAACAAAAAAAAATATATGAAATTGTTTTAATTTATCGACAATCTTGTTGTAAGATAAAATTAAGGGTTAAGATGCAAAAATACCCCTAACGTTTTGGGTCAGGAGCAATTTTACCCTTAACGTCTAAAATGGTGCAATTTTACCCTTAACGTTGGAAGCCAAGAGCAATTTTACCCCTAACGTTTATAAATTGGGTCGATTTCAGACACTATTATAAAACACAGATATTTTTGTTCATTATTTTGCGCCAATTGCATAATAATTCGTTCTAAAAAAAGGAGTTCATTTTTTTTATAATTTAATAATAGAATTTGAGATTAATATTTATAAATTTGGCGGATTTTTTATTTTTTTTTGTCTAATCCGTATAAAAAGACAGTATATTTTTTATTTTTTTCACATCCCAACGAATGTTTGTGATTTGTTACTAATAAAATGACATACGTATTAGGTGTAGATAACGAGATTTATGACCGAGAAGACAGTTTGATGAATTATTTCTCAAATTGATCCAATTTATTAACGTTAGGAGTAAAATTGCTCTTGACTTCCAACGTTAGGGGTAAAATTGCACAATTTTAGACGTTAGGGGTAAAATTGCTCCTGGCCCAAAACGTTAGGAGTATTTTTGTACCTTAACCCTAAAATTAAATAACAGTCAAACTAGTCATTTCAAATTTTCGATAATGTATAGCTAAAATTTGATATTCCTTATAAATATTCAGATTAAATTTAAATCATTTAATATATTACTACAAAATCTGTACTTCATCGGGCTAAATTTTATCCTTTTAAACTAAAGATATTGTAATTTCATATTTTGAATAATCGTTATAATATTGGACCTATAAATAAGTATTGAGATAGTTGAGAACATTAAATTTGGTTTAAAATGTGTTCTCATTCTATTTATATTTAAAATTATACATTTAGCATGTTAAATGAAATGTTTATCTGTTGATAAGAATATAATAAAACTGTGAAGATATCCTTTAAATAGTGAAAAAATGTAATGTATGACAACCGTGAAAATAAGTTAATTGAACTATCAGTTTAAGGTGGTTTAGTCCAACTATTACTGTTATTCTTAGAAGTTTGTTATTGCAATTAGTTGTTTGTTGTTACTGTTACTGTTAGTTGATCAAATACGCGTTCTTTCGTTGCTTTCTCGGGCTGTAAAAACAAATTTTCCAACTAAAAAGAGTGTTTGGTACTATTAAAAAAAATAGTGTTTGGTAAATGCAAAACTATCTTTCTTAGAAAATGAGAAAACTGATTTCTGGAAAAGCTACCATTCGTAGCTTTTGGTAGAAGTGGTTGTCACAACTCATCAAGAAAGCTGATATATATATATATATATATATATATATATATATATATATATATATATATATATATATATTTATTTATTTATTTATTTCTCGACTTTTAGAACTTTTATCATGTTTTTACCAAATACTTATCAGTTTTTTTTCATAACACTTTTCCACAGTATTTTCCTTCCACAATAGGTTCTGTTAGTCACAGCAATGCCAAATTGGCCTGAATTATTAGTGTTCAGTAAAATTGTGATTAAGAGTCTGTTTGTTTCACCTGCTCCTGTTTGCTCTTTGCTGCTACCGTTAGCTGTTTGTTGTTACGGACAGGTAGCAGATATTAGTTGATTTTTCTGCAAAAAGCAGTTGTTTCTAATTTTCAACAAATAGGAACTAAATGTTATTGTTACTATGTAAAATGTCTAATATGAACATGTCTTAAATTAATCAACAAATAAGTTATAAAAAAAATGTTATACACAAAACAATAAAAATAATCTAAATAACTTGTTGGTGATATTTTTGAAATATATGTTAATTTTCAGCTTTGGCGCATGTATGAAAAAAATGTAAGCGAAATTTGTTTTCAAGAGTAATAAATACTTTTAACAATTAATGAAATAACTGAAATAAATGTAATGAATGCGCCTAAATCTGAATTCTAAATTCAAGGATTAAACGAATGATGCAAAGATTGAAAAAAAATCATTCTAGGTCTCCCGATTTTGATTGACAGGTCAACCAGTTAACTATTTACTAAAAATAAATAAAACCAAACACAAATACACTTTTTTTTTTTTGAACAAATACACTTTTTAATTATCTTTATTTTATCGATTTTATAATATGATAATATCTGAAAATTACCTCTAGAGGAAAACCATGAAAATCCATAAGTTAAAGGATCAATTGGCATAAAGGCACAACCGTAGAACAACATTTGCCAACGATCAAGGTATGACGTATGTAGGAGGCTGCTCTCACATGGGGAAACCATACCACATAGATATGCCATACGGATCCGATGTAGCACCAAAGGCTTACATCCGTCATTCAGGGAAGATACACCCATATTACCACCAACCTGTCTTTCCAGGAAACGGTTGTAATCAAGTGGCATTAATTAGTTCATTGAAAGCTTTAACAACCGAACCTGAAGAATGTGTAATTAATACATTCAGTGATATTGAATACAAAGCTGTTCGAATCACCATCTTGATGGTTACAAAATCTCATATAAATATCCCCACATTGAGGAATTCAAGGTACACTTACTGATTTCTTACTTTTGTGCTTATAGTTTATTCTCAGACAATTACTGACTTAAGTATCGGAGTGTCCCCGACCGAACCAAATGGCGCCTCATAGAAAAGAGCTCCGGTCGAGGAATTTTTCATAAGTTATTATAATATTTCTGCTTTTGTTTTGTTTATAGAGATGATAAATAAATAGAAAATTACAACTCCAGTGCCAGAGCCAACTTGGTGTTTCGGGAGCTGGAACCCCCGGACACTGGCGCAACCCCGAGTACTACTAATACTCCGCTTCGCCACTACTGATAGAGAAGGAGAATAAAAGATGCCCAACCCTGGGTACATTTTTTAAAAAATTTATACCAAATTCAAAATGGTGTAGATTTAGAGTGGGACCTAATTTACAAAAAAAAAAAAAAAAGATTGAGGAATCCATGCCCTAACCCTTTATAGTAAAGTGGCTTAATCCCATTTTGCAATTGGAAATTAAATTTAGGAGAGTGAGGTTTTTTTTTTTTTTTTTTTTTTTTTGCAACCAGTAGATGATTGAGAGTAATTTTTTTACATCCCATTATTCTTTTTAATTTTTAAATGTTTTAAGTTTATGGTGATTGTTTGATGAGGAGGGAGAAAATGAATGTTTAGAGAGAAAGCTCCGACAATAATGATTTTGAAAAATAAAAAAATGGTTTTATAGTAAATGTGATACTAACCAACTTTAATTCTCAGAATTTTCAATTTTGAGATCATTAACAGTTACTTTTATAGTGTTGGACTAAAATATTATCGTTTTTAACAAAACGAAAACCTCAAGCCTCCATTGGAAAAAATTTACATATACATCAATGTGTTTTTTCCTTATGTGGGGGTAAAATTAGTCCTCCTAATATGAAATCTTGGCTTCGTCACTACACAACTCAAAAAATGTAATTTGAAAGGATCAAATTGATCCGCATGATATAAGTTGCAAAATTGAAATAACTTGTTCATAACAATAATTGAAATAATTGTATATGTAATTAAATAAAGGAACAAACTTGTCGTTGAGGCCTTGAAGTGGATGTTCATGTCGCTGGAAGGAGTGAGCACTAATTATACATCCTCCAAAACACACAAATTCCCTCGTTGCGCCCTACACAGTCCAGTGTATACAATCCTTCAAACTGAATTTTACTTTTAATGAATACAATATGCGATTTACAAACAAATGTCTTAAAAAAAATCACATCCGACTTGTGAGATCGTACCAGGTCACAAAAAAATAGGAACTGTCCTGACACTACCTTGCCCTTGGCGGTTCCAACTCAGAATCTTCATTTGGATGGACAGACCCTCCCATTCAAGCCTGCCTTCACTCCGTTTTTGGATCGGACTCCATAGGACTAAAACCTGCTAGTATAGTGGAAATGCCAGTATCATCAGACCCACTGAATATTTTTGCAACTTTAGCGCTCTCCTCCACAACATCAGCCCCTCTTACGTTCCTCCGGAATAACTAATCCTCACTCAACCACAACTTCATCCAAAGGTGTTTCCTTAAGACCCAAGTCCAATGTAGCTCTGAAGTTAACATAAAGGAAGGATAATTTTGCGGCCCTGCAGCTATTGCCTTAATGTCCACACTCCATGGCAATCCGATGTCCAGTTCTTCACGCAGCCACGTCTCCCCTCCCAATGTAGTAACCCGACGATTTTGGTGCTCGAATGAAGGCATCCCATTTTCTTATTACTGCATTGCTTGGCTTTTCGAAGAATCTATCACAGTGTCGATAGATATGACCAATTAACCCACATATAAAACAAAAGGTCGGAAGTTTCTCATACTGGAACTTACACATTGATTCATTTTATAATTTTTATAATTCTTATTTCATTTTATTTTTTCTATTTTTATAGTTTTTGTTTCATTTTATTTTTCAACTATATATTAAAATATAACTTATACTATTTATTTACATAAAATAAAAATTACCTCTCAACAGGACTAAATAAAAATTTATTAAATAGAGTAAAACCTTATTTTTTTCGATAATAATATTATAAAAATGAGAATAGTGTTAAAAAAATAAATATTTTTTTGTGGAACTAAGAACGATAATTTTATTAACACCAAATAAATATAAACATTTGTTAATAAAAAAAACTCTAAAAAGTAGTTTTTTCATGAAACTACAAAACATTATTGTTTCTATCAATAAATCTAAAATAAACTATTGTATAAACCTAATCGAATACTATATTTTTTACCGTTTAGAGTGAAACGCTAAACGATGTTCCGAAGTTAAAACAAACTTCTCATAACTTTTTATTTCAAATGGTTGATTGATAATTAATGACTCAGTATGTATAAATGTACAATCAATGATTCAACATGTGAATTAAAAAAATAAATATGGGTAGTGACTTTAAAATGTCTTTTTCCAATTATAATTATATGAAGGTACAATTTTGTAAGTCCAATTCGAAATATAATGACATAATTTTAGCAGACTCCAGCACGTAATTCTTTCTTACACTAAAATAAATAAATAAAAAAGAATAATTAAAAATTAAAATGATTTCTTTTTTTAGTTACAAATCATTTCCTTTTTCGAAACCATGATAAAAGCATCGATTAAATATTTCATTTTTGTTATAAAAAAATATATACATATTTTTAAATTAATAATTCCGTAAAAAGATAATGAACAGAATAAAAAGAACAGAAATAATGCTATTTATAAGAGAAATTTTATAGTACCCCCGGGAGTAATACTCCTGGCCAATCAAAATCGTTTTTATTTATAATTTGAAATTACAATAGAGAGATGAAGAAGCTATCGGTTGAATTGGATAGCTCTTAGAAGTGATATTTTTCAAGAGTCATTCCCCTTAATGTGCTAAATAGCGTCATATAAATTAACAAAATTAATACTTTCATGTCATAATAAAGTAAGTTCATCCAATGATTGTAAAAACAAAGTAAGGCTTGCTTTGTCAAAAACAAAGTAAACATGGTCTAACTCATGTTTTTATAAAATGAAAATCAAAATACTTTAATAAATATAATAAAAATAATTTAATTAGATTTTATATAATAATAATAATAGTAAAAATAAAGCGAACCCCTTAAGATTCTTAGACTGTTAGATTCTAGATGTTTTTTTTATTAAGTTAACATTCACTTAGTTTTTGATATAATAAACAATAAAAATAATTTTTTTAGATATTATATAATAAAAAAATTAGGCATCCCTTTAAATTTGGGGCCTTGTGCATGAAACTTTTTGTACTCCATTCTTCTGCATCTCTACCCTTATAAGTAGGGGTTATGTACCAGTAGTTAGTTAGAATATCAATCTCATGCTAGTTAACTAAGAAAGATTAACTTGGGTTTTGAGTTTGTGAGAATGAGTACCACGCTAGTCCAAGAACCCATTAGACGTGAGATGTCCAAGAGAAGAGGTTGCCCTGAAGGGTTCTCGATAAGGCCATACAGAGTAGCCAAACCACAATTTTATGAGTTGATGAGTCCTTAGTCATTATTCTTTTCTTTTTTTGAAATGCACTCTTCTTTCTAAGAGGCAAGCGAGCATATCAATCTAACTTGAGTTCCATTTTCTTCTTCGTTTTCTTCCATTTATGAGGTTTCTTTTAGTTCTTAGTAAAAATGAGTGTTAAACATTTCTTAAAAAATTGCAGGGAGGAATTCGTTGACTTTCTTGCAAACCGATAGTTTCTTTCTTTGAAAAGTCACTCCTTTATGAATTTATGTAACCAAGACTACAACCTTTGGAGAATAGATTTTGAAGGAGTTTCAGAACTTGAGATTTGGGTTAGCTCTATATAGTGACAAATTTTACTATTAACATAAAATTCCAGCATGTTAATAAGAAAAATGAACAATTGCTAGTGAGCTTTCATTTTTTAAAATATAGCGTTTCGGGAGAATATAGTCATTTAGTCAGTTCATGACAATTTTACACATGACAATCCTTGTAAAGAAAGAAGCATGTGGCTTTGGGAATGAAATGAATGTCATGGAGAAAGGTGAAACTTTGAAATTTCCAAAAAAGGGGGCACTTTTATTCTATCTCTAATCCAGTCTTACAACTTTAGCCCTTGTTTGGAAGGAGGTTAATGAGAGTAAATGGGAGTAATGGAAGGTTAAGTATTAAGTTAACCTTGTTTGGGAGTTATTTTTTGAGAGTAAATGGAGGTTAATGGGGGTTAAATCTTTACTTCATCTAACCTCCAAATTGGGGGTTAATGGGAGTAACGTAAACTTTTTTAAAATTTCTTGTCTCTGCAGTGTAAATTTAACCTTCATTCCCCTCCATATTTAAACTCCCAAACAAGGTTAAACATTTAACCTCATTTAC
Source organism: Euphorbia lathyris (assembly GCF_963576675.1). NCBI lineage: Eukaryota > Viridiplantae > Streptophyta > Magnoliopsida > Malpighiales > Euphorbiaceae > Euphorbia > Euphorbia lathyris. Next base: position 99,504,153 of record NC_088910.1, read on the forward strand.
ATCATGTAAACTCCCAAACAAGGTTAAATTTTAACTTTCCATTCCATCACTTCCCTTCCCTTTCCATTACCTCCTTTAACTCTCACCTCCATTAACCTCCAAACTCCCAAACAAAGGCTTAGCTTTCTTCCATGGAACTTATTACTAAAGAAAAGGATAAAAGAACGTTTTTTTTAATTAAAAATGAACTTATAAAAGATAGATCTTGATAATGTTGTATCTAAAGTGTCCTTAGAATCTTTTTGTAGATTACATGCAAGAAAGAACATACAGTTAGGGGGGTCAACATCCGGTGAACCCGTTTTAATGCCTAATTAAGCAAGAGTTTAGAAGGGTTGAAAACAATTCAATAATACACAATAATGATGTTAGCCTACCTGTCTATATGTAGTGCTTTAATGAATCCTTCTTCTTCTAGGAAATATTCTTCTATTAGGAAACATTATTTTAATGACGAACAATTTCTCTTTAATGGCTTTTAATGGCAGGCGGTTTCTGGAAGCTGCTAGATCCGAAGGCTCTTAATGCTCCATGTGTCGTCATTTATTTCATACAATACCACCCCCCTTTCTGAAAAACCGAGCTCTTTAGGGTTTGGTGTGCCTTAGTAGAAAGAAGTGTCTAATGTCACGTTTAATTGTTTCAATTTCCTTATTTTCTAATGATACTTTTATGACATGATACTTTATTCCTCTTTGCATATTGTAAAAAATAACCCTTTTAAATTGTGAGATGGGAGTATTTTCAATTTGTTTAAGGAAGTGTCTTCTTTTGAATTTTTTCGACTTAAGGTCTTTGATCAAAATCTTTTTAGCATGCATAGGATTGACCTTTAAAATGGTCGATTAAGGAATTCTGAAAGATAACTAAAAAATGAAGTAGTATGTGTCTATAAGTATTCAATTTTATTAATAACTCTTTTGATTGCCTAAAGGCAAGAAGTTACATGACCATTGCCGAATGACATGTTTTGATTGCAGAAAGGCAAGAAGTTACATGAACTTTGCCCAATGGTATGTTTTGATTGCCGAAAGGAAAAAAGTTACATGAACTTTTACAAATGACATGTTTTGATTGTCGAAAGGCAAGAAGTTACATGACCTTTGCCGAATGGAAGGAAGTTCCCTAGTCCTTTGATTGTATTTTTGATGTTTTTTCGCAACCGTTTTCCTTTACTCATTCTAGATTACCCTTTAAATTCTGAAGTGGAGTTCATTATTATCAAAATTGAATGATCATTTCTGCAATTTATGTTGGCTTATCTACAAGTTTTTTTCAAAGGAGTGAGACCTTGAAATTTATTCGACTTAAGACCTTTCCTCAAAATCCTTGTAGTGTATATAGGATTGACCTTTATTATAGTTGATTAAAGAATTTCGAAAGATAACTCATTAGAACATCGAACATATGATAAATACACTTTATTTATAATTTATGATTTTTCAAAAGAAAGACGTTATATCACATTTACTGAAAGGCAAGAAGTTAAAGATTCTTTCTTTATAATATGTTTGTTCGAATCCACGCTCGTACCAATGATAACGTTGTATCTGAAGCATCCTCAAAATTCGTCTTTAGATCACCTACAGGAAATAACAAACAATCAGAGGGGGATCGACGTCCGGCGAACCCGCTCTGATGCCTAAGTAATCAAGGGTTTAGAAAGGGTGAAGACAATTGAATACTACACAATAGTGATGCTAACGTACCTCTAGGGTTTTGCCATATTTGTCTGTTTATAGTGCTTCAATGAATCCTTCTTCTTCTAGGAAACGTTCTTCTATTAGGAAAGCTCCTTCTTTTAATAAGGACATTTTCTCTTTAGTGGTGAGTGTTTTCTTTTTAATGGCCTTTAATTGCACGCAAGGGTCTTAATGTCTTTTAATGGTAGGCAGTTTCTGGAAGCTACTGGGTCTGAAGGCTCTTAATGCTCCATGTATTGTCATTTATTTCCTACGACGTCGGCTATTTAAAAGCATCTTCGTTCCGATAAATAGTCGGAGAAACATTTGAAACCTACCATTTATTTTGGCTTAGTTCCCAAGAAGAAAAGAGAGGCAATGATAATTGTTTTGGTGAATCCTAATTTACTCAACAAAGAATCCACTTTTTTGTGCTTTTTTTATGCCTGAAAGTTGGACTTGAGTGTTATGTTTCCTTAATGAGTCACTTGTGAAAATCGAATTAAGGAATTATAAGCACTTAATGCTTATGCTCAAAAGCATACGTCTACTACTCGACCTTCAATAACTACAGTTAGCAACCTGGAAGAAATCTCATCAGTGCCATTTGCTCTCGTTAATCATGCATTTGGCTGACATCTGTTATAATATGGTATTTAACTCCCCGATGTAATTCCAAACACTAACAACAAAAGATCCACCCTAAGGTTTAGTTTTCCTTTATAGAGGAGCAACTGAAGTATACGTAGCAGAAACATATTTTTAGTTCCGTGAGAGAGTGTATCCATCACATGGCATAGTTCCTTTGAGAATTTAGATCTTTCTTTGGTATTTTCCCCAATATTCTCTCATACCTTCTTGAATAAGAACCAGCCATTTTGAATATTGATTTGGTAGTTTCCAATATTTCTCCAGCTCTTTATCTTTAGCTTACTTCATTTTGAACAAGATATCTTAGTTCGTATCATAGATCCGATTATGGTGAAAAGGCCTTTTCACCATTTGATAGCAATTGAAAAGCAATATTAAAAAAATAGTATGTACTCAGCTCCCTTGAACAACTTCTAAAGCAGAAGATTGATGGCTGAATTAGAATAAATAATCTTCCGATTGCTACAAAATAAACTGGATGTTTTATATTAAAGCGGCCTTCACTTCACTTGCGGGGTCGTGTGAATCTAATGCTCACAATGGGAACCAGTCTACAAAGGTCTATACCAACAAAGTCCTTGGAAATTTTCAAGGGGGGGACAAAGATCTCCATTCATTTCATTCATTCAGTGCCTCGACGAGGCACGACCCACAACAAACAAAGAGGGAAATCAGGAGAAAAGTCTTACCCTTCTCTAGATATATTAGATTGGATAACTAATTACCTTAACGGATAGCAAGTAAGGAAGATAAGAAGGAGGTCTCCAGTGACGAATTTGCATCTATTTTTTCTATTATAACCACATCGACGAATGATCAATTTACTTCAGCACTGTGGTTTGAAAACCTATTCCACAACCCTTAAGAAAAAAGGCTCGTCAAATATTTTCGTATTTTTGTTGGAGGTATTGCGATAATTTAGCGAAAACAGTTAATTAAACGGAGAACATAAATAATATTTACCAAAAAAAAAGCATAAATAGTATTGCTAGAAAGATTAGAAAGAAATATAAATGTATTATTAAACTCACAACAATGAATTCAAATTAATTGAATTGCATAAGTCTTACAATTGCATTACTAATTAAAGCTAAAATCTACTTTTAGAAATCTAGAACAGTGTAACTACAACGTGTGAATGAACCTACTATTCAGACATTGCACTATTACAATTTCAACTATTTGATTATGGAATAGACATCCCATCTGATACATTCAATCATGTGGACTTTAACTTTTGTATTCATATAATATACTGACCCATTTTTTTTATTTCTCTAATAAGACACAAAGTTTTCGTCCATCACCATGCGATTTTGAATTTTTTTTAATTATTTATTTATGTTATCTTACATCATAAAGGTCAAATGCAATTAATATTTTTTTTGTTTCCTTGTTCTTTTATTTATATTAATTTTTTTTATAATTTAAAGTAACACATCATTTTATCACTCCTCCTTGATGTAGTCTATAAACATAAAGTTTGGCTCATAGAAACTCAAACTTATTTTCTAGTAGTGTCTTCATAAAGATATCTGCATACTGATTTTCATTGCGATAGTGAATTAGATTAATTTTGCATTCATTTCCAGCTTTATGAACAAAATAAAACTTAATCTTGATGTGCTTCATTTTTTGATGTTGGACTGGATTTTTTGCAATAACAATCGCATCGCAAAATACCTTTGTCGGCTGGTTCTGCACTTCACCCATATCGACTTAAAATTCTTCTTAGCCATATCTCTTGATTGAGAGTTGAACATGATGTAATATATTCAGCTTCTACAGTTGGCTGTGTAACTATTTCTTGCTTCTATGAGATCCATGTAAATACTCCGCTACCGATACTGAAATTTTAATCGGATGTACTTTTCATGTCATCTTCTGAACCTACCCAATCACTATCTGAAAAACCAATTAATTGATAAAATTTCATTGTTTTGTACCAGATTCCAAAATCAATAGTACATTTGATGCATCTTAGCACTCATTTTGTTGTTCTCAAATGAAGTTGACTCGGACTTTGCATAAAACATGATCATAGGCTTGTAGCAAACATGATATCTGGTTTGGTAGATGTAAGATACAACAAGTTACCGATCAAACTTTTGTGTTGCCTTTGATCTGCTGGAGGTGAATCATCTTCCTTAGTCAATTTTTCATTATTGACTAGAGGTGTGTAGTTGATGCCTTAGAATTCTCCATCTTGAATTTTTTGATAAGATTTCTTGCATACTTCTTCTGATAGAGAAAAATTCATTCAACTCTTTGAATAATTTCCTCACCAAGGAAATAATTCATCAAGCCCAAATCTGTCATCTAAATTTTTTTTTTCATCTGATCTTTGAATCCGGAGATTTAAGGATAGATTGTTACCCGTCATAATCAAATCATCAACGTAAAGTGAAACAATAATGATATTTGAATTTTTTTTATCAGCCTTTATGTAAAGAGTATACTCACTCAGAGTTTTCTTGAAGCCTTATTCGCTGAAGTAGGCAATCAATTCTGTTGTACCAGGCTCTTTGGGCTTGTTTGAGACCGTACAAGGCCTTTCTGAGACTTAGTACCTTGTTTTATTCTTTCTCAACAATAAAACCTAGTGGTTGCTCTACCTATATTTCTTCTTTGATAAACTCATTCAGAAAGGCTGATTTCACATCTAGTCGATAAACTTTTCACATCTTTTATGCTGCCAATGCAAGAATTGTACGAACTGTATCTTGCCTTGAGATAGAAGCAAATGTTTCATTATAGTCGACTCCAAATTTTTGTGAGTACCTATTTCCCCCAAAATTACGTTGGACTAATTAAAGAGGGATAAATGTTGGTAAGAGCCCAAAGGGGAAAAAGAGAGAAAGAGCCAGAGAATGAAGACCAATGAGAGCAAGTAACATAATTTCGGAACGAATTGGCTAAAGCAGGAAAGGTTTAAAGTTCAAGGATATGGGTGGTAAACAACCCATGAGTTGTCATGTAGAGGGGCCTAAATCCACGGAAATAGAGAACATGGCAGTCAAGGCAATGAGTACTGGTAGTAGGCAGTTAGAGATCTTATTAGAAGACAAGTGGATCTACTAAGGAAACGGTTACATAACTTACTACACAAAAGAGCTTACTGAGAACGTGGACAGTTGGCAAGCAAGTTGTGGGGAATGGCAGTTATTGGCTCAAGCGTGGAAGGTATTTAAAGGCAGAAATCGAAAAGAAAGAGATCCAACTCAAACCAATCAACAAAATCAAATCAAAATCAAACTCAATCCTAATAGAATTCAAACAATTCTCCAATTATGGACTTTAGCTATTCTACAGCCTTAGTTTTATTCAATTTGATCAACTTTCAACTTGTAAGTTCTAGCTATAGTCTCCAGTGATGACAACACTCAATCTCATTCAATTCAATGCAAGCAATTCTACTTTATTTCTTCTTTTCAGCATTATTTCAGTGTAGTCATAATCAGTCTTCTAGATTTCGCTACGAACTCTATGTTTTTTTATGTCCTTTAAGTCTTTTACACTTTCGTTTTGATTAGAAGTTAGATCCAATTTACATATTTTGTGATTTTTTTAACAAATCTACTGGCACTCTCGCACATCAACCACCAAAGGCGTTAAACAATTTGGCACGCTCGGTAGGACCCCGCTGAAATGTCGCCAAAAACAGTTGCAACACAAGTAAGACAACCAAATCCCGGAAAAAACCCTACTCCAACAAAAGGAGACAAATGCGGAACACAGAGAAACCTCATACGAGAAAAGACCTCCTATGAGAAGAGACCTCCAACAAGAGGAGACAATTTGCTTTTGAACATAAATAATATTATGGGAAATATGTAATAATCAGTTATTTCAATAATATTATATAATATTATAGAGAACAATAATGTGTAATAATCAATTACACCAAACAATAATAATAATAATAATAATAATAATAATAATAATAATAATAATAATAATGATGATGATGTTAGGTGTAATTGCTTACTACACATGTTCTCTATAGTTTTATTGAAATAATTGATTATTACATGCTTAACTATTACTGGAGAATTATCAATTTATCAATTTTTTACTAAAATGTATTATCAATTTTTCATTTTTCAAAATTTGAATAAATTGTATTAACTAATAACTTGTTTAAAGTAAAGATTGTTAAATTATAATATTTGAAAATTTATCAATTTATTAATTCAATTCAAAACTCCTAAATATCAATTATCATAACAATTTCTTAAAAAAAAATCAATTCTTCCAAAAAAAAAATCAATTAATAAATCAATTTAAAACCAATATATATCAATTCAATTCAAAGCACTAAATAATAATCAAAACTCCTAATATATCATATCAATTCAAATTAAAAAAAACTCATAATCATAAATCAAAACCTCTAAAATATCAATTGTCAATTAAAAAAACTCCAACTAAAATTAAGAAGTATCTAATCCTAATTCTATTGATTCATTGAGACTAACTATTATTTTCTATGAATGAAAATGAAGATGATACAATAATAAGAAACTTTAAACAATAATCAAATTTAATTATGAAAATACTTATTAATACGTAAACGGATTAAATATTGGACCAACTTATCCTATGAATGTTCTTAGCACGTGATTCCCTTACCGGGTCATGGCTAACTCAAATGGCTCGGACCTAGGGTTTGTTAATTGTAGTGTTGTCAATACTTACAATTTTTGGTCTGAAATACCGTTAAGACTCATTATATGAACTCAAAAATATAATTGGACTTATGAAAAAATTATCCAATAAACCCAACACAAATAATAAACAGAATCATAAATATAGGAATGAAATTGAATAAAGTTCAGACTAAAGACGCAATTGTATCATTGTATACAACCAGTTCAAAAACTCAGAAAGATCTTACAAATTAACAAGAACAAAGGTAAAGGAGATTCACCTTTGAATCTTTAACAACTTAATCAATCGCCATCTTGAACTAGATCGTTTCAAAATGAAGGAGAAAAGAAACTCTTCCTTCGCTGGAAGGAAGAGTTTCTTTAAAGGAATGACATATTTTTTTATGTTCTTTCTTTATTTTTATAATTGGACTCTGCACGAAACGAAATGATTCTATTTTGGGTGGCAGTCCAAAACGATATCTTTTTGAGTGGGGCCACGTTAAAGTAAATATAAATCATAAAAAAGATGGGGGCTTCTTCCTCGTCCGCCATGATTGGAAGGGCTCCTAGCTATGACAGGCACAGGTGGAGCCAAGACATAATAACCCCCTCCATGGGGTTTTTTAGCAGGTCGGAGGGTCAACCATCTCTCCGTGACCCCTCCCTAGCTCTGCCCTTGCGCATAAGGGTGGATAAAATTGCAACAATTGATTCTTTATTCTAGTTATTTTTTTAGAAACACGTGAGCTTCAAATTTGTTTACAATTTTTTGGTGATTATGGTTTTGAAAGAACAATTACGTGCATGATATTGAATGGTTTGATTCTCATTTTCTTTTAGATAAAACTCGTTCTTTCTTACAGGACTAGTTACAAGCTAAGAGAAGTTCTATTATGGACCGGGACATGTACTACTCCCTACACTCACATGACGCCACATCAGTAGTTGGGATGGTATGGCATCATTTGAATGGACGAGACCAGTACTAGTCCTGGTTCAAAAAGTTTCTAAGCTAATGGTCTGCATATGAGGAACTCGTTATGTGCTTTAAATCTGAGTAATTTGACCATTGATCCTTACAATGTCTAGTATCCTCACCTGAGTGGCATTATAAAAATTAGGGATACGGTACTAAAATAGCTCTAAGATTTTTGAAAAAGTATCAATATGGGCTCCACTTACAAAATAACATCAATATAAGCTTAACGTTTAAAAATGATACCAATTTAGCATTGATAACGAAATGTGACATGTCATTCATATTATTTCATTAAGTTCTAATTTTCCTTTCCGCGTACAATTGACAGAACTTAACAGAGTAATATGAATCATGTGTCATGTTCCGTTATCAACGCCTAAATTGGTACTATTTTGAAACGTTAAGTATATATTGGTACTATTTTGTACGTGAAGCATAACTTGATACTTCTCTGAATTTCATAGGCCTATTTTGATAACATATCCCTACAAATTAATTGTGATACAACCATACGGGATAATGATAAAGCCGATAAGGTCAAGTTAATTGCTTGAGATTCTACGTATAGCAAGCTAGTCACGGTTGATATCCCTATTACCTATTATCTCTTTGTTGAAGCCGCGAAGCTACAAGCTATTTATGAGAGAGTTGGTATCGCTAAAGATTGTTTCTTTTAGGAAGTTTAAATTGAGTCTAATGCAAAACTTCCAGCGGATGCTCTCAAGCAAAACTTCTAACAGTTATATAAACCTAACCAAACGCTATATTTCCTGCGGTTTGGAGTGAAACGCTAAATGTTCCTCCAAAAAGTTGAAACAAACACCCTCTTAACACTGCTTGAAAATAGCCAATCTCTGACGGAAAATTCCGTCAGAATTGTTCTATTTCCGTCACAAAATAGGTTAACTGACGGATTTTCTTACGGAATAGGAACGTGGGAGATTTGGCCGATGCAAATTTCTCTCATGTTTCTCCTTACGGATTTTACTGACGGATCGGTGACGGATAATCGTCAACATGTAAGTATTTCTTTAATTATATATATACACTAAAATTCAAACAGATGATTATCAATATAAATTCAAAACCACAAAAATAATTATAAAATTGATGTAATTAATTAGATAACATTAGTAATCTAAAAGTATTATTAGATCCTATAAGAAACATGTTAACGTACCATTACAATTGCCAAAATAAAATTGATGGCGCAAACTTGGCCTAATTAATTACATAATAGTACCTAAAACGTTCTTAGATCCTAGACCAAATCATGTCTAAAAATGCACTACGTACACCAAAAAATATTTGATGCCCCTTTCAAAACTGAAAATCGTGACCCGTATACATAAACAGTGCCCAAACCTGTAAAAAATTGGATTCAATTGTTAGATCAATGAGATCGTGTAAACATGGTGTAAAAGATCAAGAACAGGGCAGAATTCACCCTATAACAAATAAATAGCATCCCAACTCTATGATGTTTATGTGAATGCATTTCATTTTAAGTTCTCAGAATTCATGCAAAGCATTTTTACTTGTGTAAGTTCTAGGTTAATTGATTTTTAATTAAAAGTAGAAGTAAACTACTTGAATAGTCATAAGAATTCTAATCAATAAATATTTTAGGATATATAATCAATTGAAGGGCTACACTACATTTGGTAAGTATTTTGTAGTTGGTATTTAGCATGCCTGTAATTGCTACATATGCAGAAAAATTCCCATAATAGTTCAATTGCATCCGAACAAATAAACTAGTTGTGGTGTATTAGGGTAAGCCTTCCCCTGCCAATATTTTTTGGCAAGCAGCCGCTCTTAAGACTTAAACTCGTGACCTCTTGGTCACATGACAACAACGTTTACCGTTGCGCCAAGGCTCGTCCTCTTTCATCAGGTTCTTATATTTATATAAAAAATATAGTTCTACGTTTTTTCAGCAATCAAACAGATCACCACATTAATTCCTAATACAAACAGTCACATATCAAAACTCATAACCCCTTATCCAACACCAATGAGCAAAAAATAGCAAAGAAACCAGAATCAGCAAAACTAAAAACTGCATATAGAACATTTATAAATGGCTCAAGGCTAAATATGTTCGTTCAGTGAGCCATCTCTCTAGTGAATTAGACATGAGAATAGAAAATTTGAAACTATTTTAGATTACTTCTCTTAGTAATCAAAAGGAACGGACTACATACCAATGCAAAGAAAACCGCGGATAGAACTGATTTCACTAGAAAGAGTCCTTGCAACTGGTCTTGGTAAGGAGTCCTAAAACAAGACAATAGAAACATTGAACAGATCAAATTAAACACCAACCTTCTGTCACCTAAAACAAAAACCAGGAGAATGTGAAATTGAACTTATAGGAACCATATCCACGTTGTTTGAACTGTTTTGCACAATCCAACATGCCCTTTAGCAATACATGAACACAACATGTAAGTTTCTTAAACTAGCAGCACATAGAGGAGTCAACCAGATTACAAAGACTCAAACTTGCATAAAAACCATGGATATCATTTGCAAAAAGTTATAAAATTCTATTACTTAAACCACGTCCAAAGTCCAGTTCCAGGACATTTTTTTTTGCTAATTTCATATTAACCCAAGCAACTAATTTCATATTAACATGTTCATATCTGGAAAAAAATTCTTCAAATTGCAACGTGGCATAATCTAGCAATTAAAAACCAAAAGTTGTTGTGAAATTGTTACTTAATCTGTGAGTAAATTACATAAATAGTACCTAGATTACATAAATAGTACCTGAATTTTACCCTAATTCACATTTTGGTACCTAGATTACATTTTGTTTCGTAAATATACCTGAACTAACGATGACCGGACAATTTAGTACATTTTACCGGTCAATGCGGGTTTGATGAGTAAATTACACTAATGGTACCTAAACTTTATCCTAATTCATACTTTGGTACCTAAATTTTATTTTGTTCAAAAAATACACTTCAAGTAAAGATGAATCGATAATTTAATATATTTGACCAGTCAACGTGAGTTTAACCATTTTAAATTAAAAATTTAGACTCATAATACACTCAATTAACATATACAATACTACACTTTAGCTCTCTCTCTCTCTCTCTCTCTCTCTATATATATATATATATATATATATATATATATATATATATATATATATTAAAGGGTAGTAGGTCCTAATTTTTAATGGTCACCTTCACTTGAATTATGTTTTTAGGACAAAAAATCCAGGTACCAAAGTGTGCATTAGGAAAAGTTTAGGTACTATTGATGTAATTTACTCAAACAAACTTGCATTCACCGGTCATTTACCGATAAAATTTACTAAATTGTCCGGTCATCGTTACTTCAGATATATTTTTGGGACAAAGTGTAAAATAGGTAAAGTTCAGATACTATTGGTGTAATTTACCCCTTAATCTATATAAATTATAGGAGTTCAAGACGAAATATGACTAATACAATAAATTGAGAACTGAGAAGAAAAGAAATACTAACCAGTTTCTCTTGTTTATGGAGTCATCAACGGTCATTTTGAAAAAAGAGGCATCTATGCTTTCAACAAAAAGATTGCGTCATTTTAAATCGAGAGCTCTGATATGGAAAAGAAACCCCAAGAAAATATTTAAAATAAAATTAAAGAAACCCCAAGAAGTGAAAAAATTGAAGAGAATAGATGTAAATGCCATAGAGTCATTTACCTTTTACGCCACCATGAAAATGATGTAGATTAAAGTCGACTGAGAGTTTTAATCTTAAACTCACAAAGATTTCAATCTTCTCAAGCTAAACTTGAAGGTTGGATTAACCCAAAACAAGGATGAACCTTGAGCTCCAATGGAGGCTTTGATATTGATTTCATAAAAGTTAGCTAACATTACAAAATAAGGAGTTTATATACTCCATCCAAATAGGAGGAAAAAGGACCCCAAAGTCCTCAAGTAAGGTTACATTCTAGCATCATGGATAGGGCCAAAATAGGGAGGGAAGTGATAAGGGTAGCTTAGTGAATAAAGAGTAGTGGCAAAATAGTAAATTCATATGGGTAGAGATGGTCCCCAATAATTAACAACTTGGTGGAGAAGTCTTCCTTCCCCGAGCACGCCATGCGCCTCCTACATCACGCTCCGCGTACTGGAGCCTCTAGACTTGGGGAGCTCTCGAAGGTGGTCTTCACGTGTGGCATTCCTGGGAGTACGCCCCGCGTGCTTGACCTCCTAGACTTGGAACTCCGGCCGGTGGGTTTCACGTGTGGCGTCCATGGGAGCACGCCCCGCGTACTTGGTCTCCTGGATAGAGTTTCTCTCTGAAGTGGGTTCCACGCTCTGCGTACTGGGATGCATGTCCCGCATCTCCTGATGGCTGCCTTTGCCCTTCCTGTCCTTGGTCGGCTCTCCCCGGGTCACGTCCCTTGGTTCCGGAATCATACTAGACGAAAGGATGCCCTCATCATTCTCCCCTTCTTTGAAAGAGTTGGACCCCGCCTCGGGTGCCTTGGTTGGCAAAGACCCATCTGGTTTCCACAAGCTTAGATCTTGCACATTAAAAGAAGAAGACATCTTCCCAAGCCAATTAGGGAGGATTAGTTGGTAAGCGTTGGCGCTAATTTTCTTGGCGATTTGGTACGGGCCATACTTCCTCGGTCTCAACTTGATACTCGTAGCATGCACGAGCCGCTCCTTTCCCAAGTAACACCATCACCTCATCCCCCACCTCAAACTGAACATCCCTCCGATGCTCGTCTGCCTTGGTCTTGATTTTGTTATTTTTCGCCTCAATGCTATGCCAGACTTCTTGGTGCATTTGATGGTATTCACTTGCCAAATTATGGGCTGCTACACTCTTCTTCTCTACCTTTGGAACCTCTTCCAAATTAAGTGAATGGTTGGGTGCCTTAGTGTACACAACCTCGAAAGGTGCTTTTCCGGTAGTAGAACTCACGGCGGAGTTGTAGGCAAACTCGGCTTGTGCAATCACATAATCCCACATCTTGGGTTTGTCCCGACACTTGCTCTTCAATAGGTTTTCCAAAATTCAGTTTACTGCTTCGGTTTGCCCATCCATTTTTGGGTGAGCCGTGGTGCTAAACTTCAAAGTGGTGCCAAGGATACCCCAAAGAGTCCGCCAGAAATGGCTAACGAACTTCGTCTCCCGATCCGACACTATGCTCTTTAGAGCCCCATGCAGTCTCACCACCTCACGGAAGAAGAGCTTAGCAATGGCGGTTGCATCGTGGGTCTTACGGCACGGGATGAAATGGGCCATCTTAGAAAATTTGTCCACCACCACAAAGATAGAATCCATTCCACGTTGGGTCCTTGGTAGTCCCAACATGAAGTCCATTGAAAGGTCTTCCCAAATGGTGTCCGGAACCGGGAGGTGCATACGTAAACCGGCATTAGTGGCGTGTCCCTTGGATGTTTGGCAAACCTCAAATCGCTCCACGATGTAGGCCATATCTCGTCTCAATTTTGGCCAATAATAACGGGAGCTAACCACTTCAAAGGTCTTGTCCCTCCCAAAATGACCTCCTAACACTCCTCCATGTAGTTCCCGGATCACTCTTTCTCGTATGGAAGTACCCGGAAGACACAACTGACTCCCCCTCCTGAGAAAACCGTCAACCAACTGGTACTCACTCCCTCTAGTGCCACTTCTACACTTCTCCCACTCACTTCCAAAGTCCAGATCATCATAGTACTCTCCCTTGATGTGCTCAAATTCCACTAACTCCAAGGCTACTGTTTTGAGGAGTGCTACCTTACGGCTCAAGGCATCCGCCACTTTGTTTTGTTGACCCGCTTTGTGGAGAAGCTTATAGGGGAACTTATCCATAAAAGCGGACCATCTAGCGTGCATGGAACTCTGGAGTTGCTTTTGGCTTCCCAAGTACTTGAGAGCTTGATGGTCGGTGTACAATATGAACTCCTTCCCAATAAGATAGTGCTCCCACGTCTTGAGAGCCCGCACTACCACATAAAATTCCTTATCGTAGGTGGCCCACTTTTGCCGTGAATCACACAACTTCTCATTGAAATACGCAATGGGTCGCCTCTCTTGCATCAATACTCCCCCAACTCCTACTCCACTCGCATCACACTCAACCTCAAAGAGCTTATCAAAATCTGGAAACGCTAAAACCAGAGCGGTGCTTAGCTTCTCCTTTATCAATGCAAAACTACTCTCTTGCTCATCTTTCCACTTGAAGCCTCTACCCTTCTTCAAACACTCGGTCATTGGTGCCACGATAGCGCTGAAATTCCGGATGAACCGCCGGTAGAAAGTTGCTAACCCATGGAAGCTTCTAATGTCCCTAACGATCTTCGGAGTCGGCCACTCCCGAATAGCTCTAACTTTCTCTTCATCAACCCAGATTCCATTTCCACTCACCACATACCCGAGAAACACCAAACTCTCCATCACAAAGTCACACTTCTTAGTGTTGGCAAAGAGTTGATTCTCCCGGAGCAATACTAAGACGGACCTCAAGTGCTCTACATGCTCTTCCAAGGTCTTGCTATGGATGAGAATATCATCGAAGTAGAGCACTACAAACTTCCCAATCACCGGATGCAAGACTTGGTTCATCAACCTCATAAAAGTAATCGGTGCATTGGTCATCCCAAACGGCATTACTAGCCACTCATACAACCCATCACGCGTCTTAAACGCCGTCTTTCACTCATCTCTCGCCTTAATCTGAATTTGGTGGTATCCACTTCTGAAGTCAATCTTCGAAAAGACCTTAGATCCACTAATGCGCCTCCCGGCATCGGTACCGTAAGGCTCACTAAGGAATAAGTGTACCCCGTCGTTATCAAGTAATAATCTGGACAAGTCCAGGCATCGAATCTACAGGATTTATTCCTACAAGTATCGAGCTACTTGGTCTCAGGTGTTATCTAGGCTATGAGGGGTTTTGATTAAGTTAATCTACTCCTAATTGAATTATTCTACTCCTAGCTAAGTTATTCTACGTCTAATTAAGTTATTCTACTCCTAATTAAGTTAAACTACTCCTAGGTGATCTTTCACTAATGCAATTACCTAAAGGAACATGGTATGTGATTAACTTATATGTAAGGAACTTAATTATTAGCATTTTAACAAGACTTTTTTTATAAATGTGTTAATAACATATTAAATCTCTTAGAGATAATTGATGTTTGGAATGTTTGATATGACAATTAACTAAACAAAGTAACCATTACTTGGTGTGTTTTCACCATTGGATGATGGATTAGAAAATTCATCCAATGGTGAAAACACACAAAGTAACGCTTACTTTGTTAAAAACAAAGTAAGTATAGTCTTTACCATTAACTAATAGTCAAATTAACATTTCAAATTTTTTTGTAACATATGATTAAAATTAATATTGTTTGAAAAAAAAATAGTATTAAATTTACATCATTTTATATACTAAGAGAGTGGAATTCCTTTTAATAATAATTTACTTTCAACTTCTCTATTTAAAGCACATATTCAATTATTCAGGCTATGTAAAAATATTACACAATTTTACTTTCAATTTTTAGTTTTCACACGTTTATATTTAATTTCAACCATATTATTCTGTTTTGAAATAATTGAAGTAATTAATAATGAAGCCTTAACCCATCAATTAGATATAATTATTTGCATAGATCTATTACAATAAAAAAAGTATTTAAATTTATTTAAAAGAAAATGTTTAATTTAACAGAATATGTTTTTGTTAAATATATAAGGGAAAAAATATTCTGACAGAATTTTGTCAGTATTTCCGTCAACTCTGGGATAGAATAAAATTCCGTCTACATTCCATCAGTCCATCAGACGGAAAAGTAGTCTGTCAGACAAAACCGTCACAGTTTTGGTAGGAACTCTCCCGCCAAAAATCTATGACGGAAACTTTAGTTTCGTCAAAATATTCCGTCTATGTCTGACGGAATTCCGATAGTATTTTCTTACGGAATAATTTCCGTCAGACCTTTCCATTAGAATTCATTTTCTTTTTGTACGAAGAGTGATTTAAATATAAATGACTTTAAACTTAAAAAGTTGAAAAATTAAAGTTGTTTAAAGTATCATCAATTCTTGAAATTTTTATTTTTAGATTAGCTATGGTTATTTTGAGGCGTTAATTAAGTTTTGTGACTATGATATTTAATATAGAAAGTAGAAAGTTAAGTAACTTTTATATTATATTTTATAATTTAATAACCATGCATGAGTATAATGATTACTATTGATGTAATTTACCTCATGTTTCAAGAACTTTATATTAATATACACTCCATTTTCTTTAATAAAATAAAAAATCATATATAAAGACTAAAAAATTAATCAGAGGAGAAAAGAAAAGTAATGAGATGGAAAAAGATTAACACTATTTTCTTTCAGTGTAAATTATAAATATCATTATTGAGATAATTCAGAAATTTAGTTACAATCAAGGTTCTTTTACCTTTTCTTATAAATATATTTAGCATGAGTCGAATATAAAATTTCTTTTCACAAACTCAGATTACATTGTGAACCAAATTACAACTCATGCATGATCTATTTTTTATTTAGAAAAAAGAAAATTAATCTGACTAATAGAAAAAACTGTTATTATTAATAATTTTTTTTAATATTTTTTATAAGAAGATGAGTTTGAACTCACAACCTTCCATTTTTAATGTTTATAGCAAAAAAACAATTTTATCTTTAACGTTTAAAATTATATAATTTTACTTCTAATATTGGCAGATATGAACAATTTTACCCCTATTAAGTTAAGTCAATTTGAGAAATAAAACGGTCTTTTCGGTCATAAATCTTATCATCTACACTTCACATATTAGTTATTTTATCAATTATTAGTAACATATCATACATATATGATTAGAAGTAAACAAAAATTTTAAAAAATAAAAAATATATTGTCTTTTATACGAATTGGATAAAAATATTTCACCGAATTTATAAATATTAATCTCCAATTTCATTATTAAATTATAAAAAATATAATTTTTTTTAAACAAACTGATATATACAATTAATTCAGAATAAAAAAATAAATATATATATTTTATAATATTATCTGAAATGCACTGCCCAAAGATAATATCTAGTTGGTTAAAAGAAAAGAAATCTGGAACATACACGTGCACCACCTTTAATAATTTAAAGAAAAAGTATATAAAAAATGCAATGGAAGGAAATGAAATGTTGTTAAAGGAATGTCGCACACCACCCAGATCCAATGGCCCACAAACTCATAACGGTTGCAGATAACTCTTTAATATTATAATATAATATATAGTTTTTGAGAATAATATATTAATTTCTGTCTACTAAATAATTGCAATTCTCTTTCATCAAAAAAAAAAAAAAAATTGCAATTCGCATTCAAAACAAAACAAAATAATATAATTGGCATTTTGGATTAGAATAGAAGAGAAGAGACCATTTATTACAACGAAATATTATCAATCGACATATAAATATATATATAACGCACCAAAACTAAACAGTTTTGATGATCTCTTTCTTATTCTTCATTCATTTTTACCATTTTTTTTGTTTAGTACTCATTAATTATTTTTGGTTTTATCTTATTATTATTGGACACACATATTAATTTAATTTAAAGAAATAACATAAAATTATTCTGAATTACTATATCATCTTTTTTTTTTCTTGATTTTATAGATTTTTCTTAATGAATTACTATTCATCGCTTCCAAATTACTTATCGCCGTTCTCTAAAGACCATTTTATCCTTTTCATTTATTTTTACCAAAACTTCTCATTCTCTTATTCTCTCAAACTCTCAACACTCTAATCTCTCCCAAAATCACATTTCGGAACGAGAATCATGTCGGAAATGCACGACAAAGGAAAAGGTCAGATTAATTGCAAGGTATGTTTTTTTTTTTCAAATTTCGTACCTAAAACACGAGTTTTGTCTCCCGATTGGGAGACGAAACTTAAAATCTTCATACCTAGAAGGCAGGTGGTTCGATTCCGTCCGCCCTTTAGGCAGGCGGAAAGAAAAAACGCATGCCCTTTGAGCAGGCGGATGAACTTTTTGCATGCCCTTTGGGCGGGCGGAAAGAAAAACGCCCGCCCTTTGGGCATGCGTTTTTTTTTCTGACCGCCCTTATTGAAAAAACGCGTATACCGAGTTACTAAAGCGTCTGATTGTTGTTCGAGACATAAAATACATATTTACTACATGAACTTGCTTATCACATGAAGTGGCCTAAATTCTCCACCTACTCTCCCACGTAGAACTTAAGGGATTAATCGTATATACCACTTTAAATAAGTTCGGAGAGCTGATAAGATATATCTAGAATCTATGAGATCAATAGTACAAAGAATAATCATATGTATTGGTTAGTGAGTATTGTGATTAATGTCTTTTTATCTCTTTCTAATTAGGAGAAACAAGAATTCTCAAACTCTAAAACTTTAACCATTCCTTTCTTTCCTTACTATGGAATAATTTCATTTCCATCTCCAATCCCAATCCCAAACCGAATTCGGATTTGTATTCATTAATTCCTTTGATGACATAATTAAATTTTTTGTATACATAGAAATTAATGATCTTAAATTAAATAATTCCTATATATTGTGACAGATAGATAGATGAAAGAGATGGATGAAGAAAATTTATCCAGAAATGGAAGTGATGATAGACACTCTCTGCCCTCCACATGCTTACTTATATGGCAACTAAATTCCAAAAATCCCTCTATAATAATTGATTTACATTTTCTCCCTTTGAACATCTTTTGTATATCTCAGAAATCACATGCTCTCTTTTTTTTTACTGCTATTTCTAGTTAAAAACCTAGAGGCTTTTGTTTGAGAATAATTGAATTTCAGAATTTCATTTTATTGCTTACAAAGTTATAAATGATTGAAAAACTAACTTACAATCATCCTTGATTTTGATATAAATGAACTGTTTTTTTAAGTAAAGGTTGGGTTACACGCTAAGATCGGAATGCAAAGAGCTCAACTAGGTTGACACTTCCACAAAACCAATCAAAAACCTAGATCCGGATTTTATTAAAATGAGAAAAAAATACATGAGAAAAATTAAGAGAAACGAAATTGTTCTAAATCATACATAGAAATAAATCTATTACAAAAAGCTGGTGCAGAATTCCACCAAACAATATGATCTGTTGTGATTCCAAATTTAGCCCGTTCTATTTCCTTCGCGAAAAATATGAGTAACATTTAGATCCATAGAAGAACAATGCCAAAGATCAGCAATCCAATCCTGTTGCACCGCCCATGGAACAACCAGAGAGCGCTTCATAAGCAAATTTACCACATAAATAGAATCGCATTCCACCCATAGTTTGTGCAATCTTTTTTCCCAAGCCATTCTGAATAGCAAAAATAACGACTTTCAATTCGGAAATATGCGCAGAGCGGGTATCCACTCGAAACGCAAAACAACCCCGAGCAAATCTTCGAATAGTGCGAAACACTCCCCTGCATCCTCCATTCTAGTATTAACGTTTGCAGAACCATCTGTGTTAACTTTGAGCCATCCCGGTGGAGAACGAACCTAAGTAACACTAACTATATTAGGAGCTCGATGGGGTCTAAGGAGAATACGTAACTGCCTAAAAACACGAAGCTCATCAATACTGTTTTTCAAATGTAAATGAACTTAGTTAAAATATGAAATGATTTGATTAAAAATGTTTGGATAAGAAGGTGTGCAATTGGATCCATTTGCTCTAATATGTGTGGCCATAATGGCTGTCATATCTTCTTATGAAAATGGACGTAGATTTCCTCAATTTGTTTATTTTCTCCTATCAATCACTTTGATTTTCAATACCTTATTAAGATAATCTTGTTCCCCCTTCTAATTAAGGCGTCCACTTTTGCAGATGTATTTAGTGAGAATCGAATTCGAACTCGAAACAATTAAATCAAAAAATTATTTGACTAAAATATCTGATGCGGCTGCATTTAAGCTCTAAAATATTAAGATCTTTGGGAAATTTGTAAAGAGAAGTGGCATTTGTCTAGACAAACAATATTTGGATTTTAGTAAGTCTGGGCCTACGTTAGCAAATTATTGGGAGCCGCATTTATGTGTATATTTCTATGAATAAAGTACTCAATTTATTAAGCTACTGATTAATTAATTAATAACTAATTAGTGGATGGGTGTTGTTTTGTAAGAATGTTTAAAGTAATAGAGCCTAGAGATGAGAATATCACGCAGGTGGGTACCTAATCAAGGAACTGATTACTAATACTATAATTAACACACAAAATAACAAAATCAATGTGTATTATTAAGACTGTTTAGTGATGTAACCCCATATTGTAATATTAGCATAATTCCATTCTTACTCCTTAATACATCATGAGTCCCTTTAATTTAAATTTGATTGATATGCTCAACTTTCAAACCTAATAACCCTATCATCTTGTATAAAATATTCAATTAACTCTATGAATTTACGTAAAATGTAATCAATTAATCACTCAGCTGTAAAAAAATAAGTTAAATGCGAAAAATATATTTCACGCGTCTTAAAATAAGTAAAACGATAAAAGTCAGGGTATGCGGTTTTAATATTAGAGAATTTTTTTTTTTTTTTTACAGTTGAGCAAGTAAGAACTTCATTTTTAATCTAGTTTGTGAATTGTGTAATAATATTCTAAGGCACGTGCAATACATATTCCATATCCAACTTAATTTTTTTTTTTTTTGCAATCGAGTGATTAATTGATTACATTTTGCGTAAGATTAAGGGACTAACTAAACATTTTATATAAATTGAAAGAGTTATCAAGACACTTTAAAAATTTAAGGGACCAATCAGATTTTTTAAACAAATTAGAAGGCAAATGATGTATTAAGCCTACTTTTAAATACATTCTATCATGTAATTGTTTTGCTATGGATACCATTTTTAATTTGTGAGAGCAAATTAATATTTTAATATAAAATATCTGTTATTAACAAATTAAAATTTAAGAAAATGATACCTACATTTAGTAATTTATTTATACAATTCTCTATCTCTTCTTCTTGTTAAATAAACAAGCTTATTAAAATTATCAGTAATAGCATAGATACTTTAATGTGACTTAAACATTAGTTATTACATTGTAATTGAATATGCAGGGGATGAAAAAGCTCGAAGTCTGGTTTAGTTTACCAGTTCATATTTTATTATTATTATTATTTCTTGATGTTAGTTGCAGTGGTGAATACAAGATTGTTTGGTTAGGAGGCTGAATTTATACGTATGTAAAAATAAATTTACTAAATCGAATTTGTTCAATTTATATATATATATGTGTTATAATCTGGGTGGTCAAGAACAAATTTTTAAATACTAATATAAAACTTCCACTATGCCATTTTTCCTTTCACATGACACAAGATACATGACAGACATTTGTTTTCGTGTCGTCTGAATATTGTTCGTGACAGTATTTTAACTCTATCTCATTTGAAGGCGAAATAAAAAAATACGCTCGATTCTCAGATGACGTTACGATTACAGAATCCTGTCATGCAAAGAAAACGCGTGTTTTTGTTAAATTTCACTTACTCATCAGATGACACCTGGAATAAATTATGTATACGGAAAATAAAAAAAAGCGGCAAACGAAATTTCACTTACGCGGCCATATACCAAATTTAGGCGCTGGATGGTTTGACTGAAATTTCAGCTCGTATATAAACCATGTATCTTACCCAAAACCCCATTTTCTAGGTTACGCAATCTTGATCCCCTCTCATCTCTCTCTATCTCCATGGTTGATTCATGCAATCAGTGACCTAGAAACACGGTACTGGTAAGTATCTATTGATTTTCATTGTTCCTTACTCTCTCTTTTCCTCATCTGATTTACTTTTGTGTATGTCGATTTCAGCAGCTGGAATAAGGATCTATTGATTTTCAGACCTATCGTTGAAAGGGTTAGATCTCTCGCTTAGATACACTGATTTTATTGTATTCATTGTTAGATTCACCGCTGAAAAGCTTGGATCTTTATCTTTTTTAACCTAGGGCAATACAGTGCCGGTTGCTGAAGATGTTCTGATTTCTTTTTATTTGAACATAATATTTGCAGGGATAGTAAGAATGCTACATGCGAAGGCTGACTGAAGAGATTGTCAATCAGTTCTTGCATTTAGCATATGAGAAGATTTCTTTAACTTATTGAGTATATATTGTTGTTATGTTGGTTTGAACTGATTGGTTGCATGTATGATGTTGTTGTGGGTGGTGCTGTTGAGATAGGTTTGCAATATATCTTCCACTTGGCTTGTTATCTGAACGAGTATGTGTATGTATATGAAGCATGTTGGCTTGTTCATGCTTGATGTTCTGCTTAGGAAGCTAGAAGTGATTGAGTATGTTTGATGTACTGTTTAGGAACATAGAACTCATTGATTTAGGAAACTAGCCTGATTTTGAGTATATATATATATTGTTATGTGGGTTTGAACTGAACGATTACATACATGTATGATGTTGTGGGTGATGATGAAATGATTGGTATGAATTGATTGGTTAGATATAACTGTTTAGGAAGCTAGGACTCATAGAGTTTATGTATGAATGATCATTACGCATGTGGCTGATTAGGCATACTCTAAAGCTTTGAATGTTCATTGTGATTGGCAATACTCTTACACCTATGAGTTATACTACTAGAAATGATTGATATGTGTATGTCTATGAAATATGGCTTGTTTGATGTTCTGTTTAGGAAGCTAGACTGATTGAGTATGTGTACGAATGTTCATTTGGGCATGTAGCTGATTAGTTACATGTATGATGTTGTTGTGATTGGCCATACTCTTATGCTATGAATGTTCATTGAGTGAAATAATGTTCATGCCTACAATATATGGTTTGTGAAGCATAGTCATATGGTCAACCTAAATCTCCATTACTATGTATCATGTCACTTGGCTTGTTATATTTATGGAAAAGTATTTAACATGGTAATGAAGTTGTATGATTCTAACAACACAAGTTTATGACTAAGCTTCTGGTGATAGTATCATACACTTCATCACCATGTTAACTTCATCATGAACTGTACAATCCAAGTGGCAGGTACATAGTGGTGGCTTTAGGCAGGTACATAGTGATTTTAACAACACAAGTTTATGACTAAGCTTTTCAAAAGCATGTTAGGCATACTCTTAAAGCTGAAAATGTTATGAATAAGTAAGGAATAGACATGCATGAATAAGTTGTCTACTTGATATTCTGTTTAGGAAGGTAGTTGATTAGGCATACTCTTAAAGCTGAAAATGATGAACTTGCCTGATTCCTTTCTATTTTAACATGAGTTATGCTGATGAGATAAGTTTATAATATATCTTCCATTTCTCTTGTTATCTGATTGAAACCATTCAGAATGGTGATGGGTTTTCGATGCTATCAGCATAAGTTATGAACTTGTGGCTAGAGCATCGCAGACTTCATAATGTTGGCATGTAGCATGTTATGTTCCATTTAGGAAGTAGAACTGATTCAAGAATAGACATATGTTTCATATCAATTTAGAATGTTATGTGTTACTTGAATATACATATGTTAGGAAGTAGAACTGATTCAGGAATAGACATATGTATTAAGCATATTGGCATGTAGCATGTTATGTGTCAGTTGAATATACATATGTTTCATATCAATTTAGCAATAGACATAAACGAATAAGTTAACTACTTGTTATAGCATGTTATGCGTCACTTGAATATACATATATATGTCTACTTGAATAAGTTGTCTACTTTGTATTGCCTATCAAAAAAAAAGGATAGCGTGCAAGGGGGGCATTATGATGTGACGTGCGAATAGCATACAAGGGGGGTGTGATGCGTGAATAGCAACAAAAGGAGATTTGGATGCTAAAGAAACACTGGAGATGGATGGATGGAGTGGAATACTGGAGGGGCATAGAGCCAACATTGAAGATCAGATTGATTATCAAGTAGATTTGTAATCATTAATCATTCTGTTCTTCAAGAATGGCTTTATGCCCATCCAGTAGTACACACCATCCAGCTCAGTGTTTCTTTGGCATCCAAATCTCCTTTCTATTCGCATATCACGGCCCCCTTGCATGCTTATGATGTGCAGATGGTAACCAAGGATATCTGGATGATGGAGAACCATTAGAGTTAAATGGCGTCGAATACTGGAGGGGCATGGAGCCAACATTGAAGATCAGATTGATTATCAAGTACATTTGTAATCAGTAATCATTCTGTTCTTCAAGATTGGCTCTATGCCCATCTAGTAGTCCACACCATCCAACTCAATGGTTGTCCAACATCTAAATCTCCTTGCTATTCGCACATCACGCCCCCCCTTGTACGATATTCGTACGTCACATCATAATGCCCTCCTTGCTTGCTATTTGCACATCATATATCCCATACATGCTCTTCAGTCCATCTTCTGGCAGTTGCTACATAACCTGCCCTGTTGTTGATGTATCGTTCAGCAATTCGCTCTCGGCCAGAAAATGGCCCCTCAATGAAGGGCTCTACCAGCAGTCCATAAATATTCCACAGCAGCTATAAAATGCATAGATAAATTAAATTAGACCCCAAACATGAGTAGATAAACTAGAACCCAAACATGAATAGATAAATTAGACCCCAAATGCATAGATTTATAGCATCATCTTACCGTGGAAATACTATGGGAAGGGCGATCAAGTAGCTTGGGCATAGATACATGCCCCCAAGGGACCGATATTAGGATGATAAATTTTGGTCCTGAATATTACCTGCGAACAATAGTAATGTCATGAGTGTATTTGCATATATATGAACTGATTTCTGTGTGTTAATAAATTCATGCATGTTCTTACAACTAGAGGTGTGGAGGGGAAATCGACAGGGAAGTCCATGTGGACTATGAATACACCTCCTTCATAAGGGGTGTTTGGAGGGCCCTTTATCACGGCAGTCCATTGTCGACGGTCAGGACCTGCATATATATTGACAAGCCACCTGGGTGCCTCAGACCGGAATCGAGAAATCTGCGACTCAACACAACGACAGAGGTTCCTTATACGTCTATCCATGCTTGATATAACTAGAGTAAGTATAGTGTTGGGTTGTGGACTCTTGAGAATTGTTAAACGCTTCATATTTATAATGTGGGTGGGTAAGTGAAGGGTCTCAGAATGGAGAAAGGGTAAAACGAGATTAATTAGGTCTATCTGTATACGGTATGTAATTAATGAGCATCAATTGGTTTTGCAGATATCAAGACTTTGGAGATTCTAGGCAATGATGACTTAGATATGAATGCAGATCAAGTTGGATTTGTCTTCCAATCAACACCACCACGCCTCTTGAAAGATTGACGTATTGACAAATTTGAAGATGTACATTGCTTATTGTTTTTACCTTATTACGTTCAGAAATCTGTCTAGTTCAAATGTAAACAGATTATGAGCATTAGTCTCCAATAAATTTAAAATCATTGATATACAAAAATTCTTGTTCATTTGATTATTGTTCATTACCAGATTCATTCGAAGATGAAGGCAAAGAGTGATATTTACGGTTAAAAAAATATCATCTAAACAACAATAAAAAGACATTAAAATAAAAGAATCTGTCATCTAAAATAAATCTATTGACATGATTGATTAAGACCTATGTCATCTGATACAAGTTACTACGACAGAAATTATTATAAAAACTATCACCGCGAATACCAATATGCCAATTTCCCATATAGCTACTTGACATTTTTAATTATTAGTATGTCATGTGATGACATTAAAGGTGACGTTAATAAATAAAAATATGCATCGTAACAATATTCATATGACAGTATGCAACTAGGCTGATGTCATGTATAGTATCTTCAAATGACAGAACCTAACCGTCGTCTAAAGGTGCAACAGACGACAGCGAGCCCTGTGACAGATTTATATCTCGCGGGACGACGGTCGTCTGTAGGGAGTTTTGGCGTAGTGCTCTCAATATTAAGCTACATTGTGTGTAAGATTCTTAACATGTAATTTTTTTGTGTCTAATAGATAAAACCGGTTTTAGGGAGGGCCTAATAGACCAAAAAAATTTAAAAATTTAGATTTAAGAAGGGCCTAGCAGGCCAAAAAATTTAGAATTTTGGATTTAATGTGCCTAACAGATAAAAAAAAATAGAATTTTGGATTTAAAGAGGACCTAACAGGAAAAAAAATTAGAATTTTAGATTTAGGGAGAGCCTTGTTGAAACACCTTTCCACAAGATTTTGATTTGACAAAATCATTTAAGTTTAATCCATGATGAAGAGACAATTAAATTTAAGTGCTTTGATTTAATTGTACTAATCCATTTGTTCAATATTGAGTATAAATGCAAAAGGAAATAAAAATCAAGACAGGTCAAAAGTCAGCATGAGAACACAACACAAGCTGAGTGAAGAGCGACTCAGCATAAGTGAAGATAAGTCATCTTCAAAACAACAGCTCAAGAAAGAAGCTGATCAAAGAAGCTGAGTGGAACGGAACTCAGCATAAAGGAAGTTTGCTTCAGAACTAGGTCTTGCGAAACGAAGTTGACCACGGAAGCTGAGTGAAAAAGAACTCAGTATGAGAATTGGTGACAATCAAAGACAATGACTATCGAAGTGAAGCTGAGTGATCTTCAGGACAGCATGAATGACCCGTTAAGCTAAAAGACAAATTCGACAACTGTCTGCACCAATAATAGAAGCCTTGGAATTACGCAAAAGCCAAATTCCGAGGTGTAGGGTCAACTGTTCTTTGCTATAAGACAAACTGCAGCAAGAGGACAAAGTCTGTAGGAAGAAGACAAGCCTGACATCTGAAAAAATCAGAAAACATGATTGGCCTGCACATCTGAAGCTGACCAGAAGCTTGTCCCCCAAAAGAGCCGTTTTGGATTCAACGGAAAAATCAAATTCAAATCATTTGATCCTCAAAGCTCAACTATAAAAGGACAAGCAATCCTCTTGGATCATCGCCGAATTACAGAATATACAAGAGAGAAAAATACAAGTTCAAAGCACTCAAAAACAAGAAAGAAATCTTACACCAACTTTCTATTCCTGTGTAAATGCTAGATTGATTGTTTTGTAATCATCTAAAGTGTTCTTTATCCCAAAAAGAGCAAGTTGTATCAATTGTGAATTGAGAGTGTTAAGCTGAGTGTTTGGTTGTAAATACTCAGTGGTAGAGAAATTTAGGTGCTGGGTTGTAGCACTTAGTAGGAGTTGAGTAGACGAATAGAGGAAGGTACTCTTGCATATTCAACTGCCTTGTAACCGGTTTGTGCTCTACCTTAAAGAGCTCCGTATTGGATTCTAAAAGCCCGGACGAGTCTGGGGACTGGACGTAGGCAGAGAGGCCGAACCAGGATAAGTGATACTGAGTAATTTCTAACTCTCTTAAATATATATATATATATATATATATATATATATATATATATATATATATATATATGTGTGTGTGTGTGTGTGCATGTGTTGCTTTTTATATTTACTCAGCATATAAACTGTTTAAAACTGACACTGAGTAAATTAGAGTGCTGAGTTGGAAGCTGACCACAAAAGTGTCAATTCCCAACTCTCAAGTGAAACAGTCATAGTCATCATCTGACTAAAGCTGTCTTACATTAAGATCGGCCAAGCTGACCAAAGCTGAGTTAATAAACTCACCAAAATTGTCAAGTCAGCAAGATTAATTAAGCAAAAAGTTACATTAGTTCCTAACCCCCCCCCCTTGGAACTAATCACACAGGACCAACAAGTGGTATCAGAGCCTAAGCTCACTACTCAAAGATATAACTATCTTGAGCTGATCCCGATAAATGGCTGAGAACAGCACTCGTTTCCTTCCCGGGAACCAAACAACACAGATACTCCCTGAGGGATTATCAATTAGTCAGCCTCCCCTATTCTTTGGATCCAATTATACATTCTGGAAGAATAGGATGAAGAACTTTATTCAAGCCACAAACATGAGTGCATGGCTTGCAATAGTTCAAGGCCTATACGTGCCATATAAAACTGTTAACAATGAGAAAGTTGTTAAGAGTGAAACTGAGTGGTCAGAAGATGACCTTAGAAAACTTCAAAACAATGCTTCGGCTATCAATATGCTTCACTGTGCTTTAGATGCTGTAGAATACAATAAGATTTCAGGTTGTGAGTCAGCACAGGAAATTTGGAAAAAGCTTGAAGTGACCTACGAAGGCACAAGCAAGGTCAAGGAATCAAAAGTAAATCAACATATGAGATTATACGAGCTGTTCGAGATGAATGATAATGAGGACATCTCGGGAATGAATGATAGATTTACCAACATTATAAATAAGCTGAAAAGACTTGGAAAGAACTTCACTAAAGAAGAATAGGTGAAGAAGATCTTAAGAAGTCTTCCCAAAAGCTGGCAGGCCAAAAAGACTGCAGTGGAGGAAGCTCAGGACCTGACTACGTATAAGTACGATGAGCTGATCGGATCGTTGTTGACTCATGAGATATCAATGAAAAACTTTGAAGAAAAAGAGAAGTCAGAAGACAAGAAACAAAAATCACTTGTCATGAAAGCTGACTCCACCGAAGCTGACTCATCAGATGATGAGGAAATGGCAATGTTCACCAGGAAAATGAAGAAGTTGTTCAGGAAGAATGATAGGAACATCAAAAGGTCATTCAAAAGAAATGACAAATACAAAGCTGAGTCCAACGACAACAAATATAAGAAGGACAGCTCAAAGCCTGTCACATGTTTTGAGTGCCACCAAACTGGGCACATCAAGTCAAGCTGTCCCATGCTAAAGAAAGACAAGAAGGGCAGCAGAAAGGCTATGGTAGCCACATGGAGTGATAGTGATGAGTCAACCTCATCAGAAGATGATGCAAATGAAACAACAAATATATGCTTTATGGCCGATGATGCTGACCGCCCTTATTCTGAGCAAGCTGACCTCTCTGATGAAACTGACCAGGAGGAAAACAATAATGAGGTAACACCCTTACTTTTGCTTAGAAATGAGATGATAAACGCCCTTAGTGATTTATATGCGCTAACTAAAAAGTGCAATAAGAAAGTAAAGGCACTCAGCAGGCGGTGTGATGAGATTGAAGAGATCAAGCTAAGTGACCTCTGATATCTTCTCCAAGACAACTCAACTTTGCATAGTAACATAGAACTTATGCATAAGTTTGTCTCGGAGGTCCAATCAGATTCAAAGAATCTGAAAAAGGATGTCACTACCCTACAGAGCCAAATAAGAGGCTCAAATAAAAATAAATCCCATGCTGAGTACTCAAGTACTAGTCAGCATAAACATTTTACACAGTGTAACTATTGCGGGAAAAAGGGGCACACAAGAGCAGTGTGTTGGTACAATAAGCGGATTGTCCAATGTGACTTTTGCGGAAAGAAAGGACATACCACTAAGGTATGTTGGCATGCTCAGCACAATAATGTTGACCACACTCAGCATCACCCTCAAAGGGAAATTCACTGTGACTTCTGTGGCAAAAGTGGCCACACTATAAAGTATGTCGTCACAAATTAAAGTATGACTTTGCACCTGTTTATGCTAACAAACGAGGACCCAAAAAGAATTGGGTACCTAAAGATGAATAGTCTAAATGCAGGTGAGCCTGAGATGCGTGGAGAAATCAAAACTGTGGTATATAGACATCGCATGCTCGAGGCACATGACTAGTGATGAAACTCAGTTCATCACACTAGAGCTTAAACGAGGTGGAAGTGTAAGCTTTGGAGACAATAAGAAGGGTAAGATAGTCGGCTCAGGTACTATCGGAGGTAACCCAACTATTGAGTCAGTCTCCTTAGTTAAAGGTCTCAAATACAATCTGCTAAGTATAGCTCAGCTTTGCAAGAGCAGCAGAAAAGTTGTATTTGATGATACTCAGTGTCAAATAATCGAGGGAAAAACAAACGAATTGATTTTAACTGCCCCTCGTATAGACAATGTATACATGCTGAGTTTAGAAAAACAGTTTTCTAAAAATATATGCTTAGTGTCTAAAGAGGATAACTCCTGGCTATGGCATAGAAGACTTGGTCATGTAAGCATGGACCTTCTTGCCAAATTAGCTAGAAAGCAACTAGTTGAGGGATTGCCCAAACTTAAATTTGAAAAAGATCAATTGTGTAATGCTTGTCAGCAAGGTAAACAAACTAAGAAGTCATTTCAAAGTAAAAATATTGTCTCAACCATTTGAGACCATTGGAATTACTACACTTGGATCTTTTTGGACCTGTCCAGCCACTCAGCTTGGGAGGTAAGAAATTTTTTTTAGTCATTATAGACGATTTCTCTCGGTACACTTGGATCATCTTGCTGAGTATCAAGGATGAAACATTTGAGACGTTCACAACATTGATTAAGAAACTTGAAAATGACAGAGACCTAAAAGTAGCTCACATTAGAAGTGACAATGGTGGAGAATTCAAAAACCAATAGTTTGATGAATTCTGTGAAGCTAGTGGTATTGACCACAATTTCTCTGCTCCTAGAACACCTCAACAGAATGGGGTTGTTGAAAGGAAGAACAGAACAATTGTCAAAATAGCTAGGACAATGCTGAGTGAAAATAGGCTTCCAAAGTATTTCTAGGGTGAAGCTGTCCACACAGCATGCTACATTCTCAATAGGGCTTTAGTTAGACCTATTCTTAAGAAAACCCCATATGAACTTTGGAAAGGACGAAAGCCCAACATTGGCTACTTTCGTGTCTTTGGGTGTAAATGTTTTATACTCAACACAAAAGATAATCTTGCAAAATTTGATACCAAAGCTGACGAAGCGATCTTTTTAGGGTACTCAACTAACAGCAAAGCATATAGGGTATATAATAAACGAACTCAGGTTGTAGAAGAGTCTGTTCATATTGAGTTCGATGAAGCTGACCCTGCAGGAAAGTCAACTCAGCTCAATGAAGATGAACCAAGCTCAGCTTCCGCTGATCAAAATGGAGCCTCTGAGTCTTCAATACAAGGGCTGACCAAAGGTAAGCAAAAAATTGAAATAACCTTTGCTGACCAATCTATTCCTGCAGAGATTGTAGAAACACCTGTTCCAAACAACTCAACATTGCCCAAAGAAATAAAAATTCCAAGAAGACATTCGGAGAAGCCCATTCTTGATGCTGCTGACAACAAGTTGATGACAAGAGATCAGCTTAGGAAGTATCTCAGCAATGTTGCCTTCTTCTCAATGCATGAGCCAAAGAATTTTGCTGATGCTGAGCACGACGAATATTGGATCAACGCTATGCAATAAGAGCTTGACCAATTCACAAGAAATGAGGTATAGGATTTGGTACCTAAACCTAGGAATCAAAAGACCATAGGAACTAAGTGGGTCTTTAGAAATAAATTAGATGAGCAAGGCAACGTAGTTAGAAATAAAGCCCGACTAGTAGCCCAAGGTTATAGTCAGCAAGAGGGCATTGGCTATGGTGAAACCTTTGCACCCGTTGCTAGATTAGAAGCTATACGTATACTGTGTGCCTATGCAAGTTTTATGACCTTTAAATTATATCAAATGGATGTTAAGAGTGCATTTCTTAATGGCTTTATAAACGAAGAGGTATATGTTAGTCAGCCTCCAGGGTTTGAAGATCCAAAATTTCCAAACCACGTTTATAAACTCAAAAAGGCCCTATATGGGCTAAAGCAAGCTCCAAGAGCTTGGTATGAAAGGTTGACCAACTTCTTGCTGACCAGGAATTATGTCAGAGGCAAAGCTGACACAACCTTGTTCATTAAGAAAAAGGGTAAAAATACCCTACTTGCACAAATTTACGTGGATGACATAATTTTTGGTGCTACTGACGATTCTATATGCAAAGAGTTTAGCAAACAGATGTAAACTGAATTCGAAATGTCTATGATGGGCGAACTCAACTTCTTCCTTGGACTTCAAATCAAGCAAGGTAAGAATGGCATCTTCATAAGTCAGTCTAAGTACGCCAAAGATATGTTAAAGAAGTTTGATATGGAAGAATGTAAACCCATATCAACCCCAATGGGTACTGACACAGTCCTTTGTGCTGACGAGAAAGGTAAGTCAGTAGACAGCAAGTTATATCGAGGTATGATAGGCTCTCTACTTTATCTTACTTCCAGTAGACCTGATATTCAGTACTCAGTATGTTATTGCACAAGATATCAAACTGACCCTGGGGAATCTCACTTAATAGTTGTAAAAAGAATTTTCAGATATTTGCAGAGCTTAGTTAATGCAGGTTTATGGTATCCAAATACAAGTGACTTCACACTGATTGGATATACTAATGCTGACTATGGACGAGATAAGCTAAAACGAAAAAAGCACTTCAGAAGGATGTCAATTCCTAGGAAGCTGTCTGGTTTCGTGGTTTAGTAAAAAGCAGTCATCAGTGGCATTGTCTACAACTGAAGCTGAGTACATTGCTGTTAGAAGCTGTGTGGCCCAAGTCCTATGGATTAAGCAACAACTTGAGGATTATGGTGTCAAAACAGAAACAATAAAGGTCAAATGTGACAATAAGAGTGCCATTGACCTATCTAAGAATCCAATCCAACACAGCAGGATGAATCATATCAGCATAAGACATCACTTCATCAGAGATCATGTACTGAAGGGTGAGATCAAGCTGGCCTACATATCAACAAATGAACAGCTTGCGGATATCTTTACGAAGCCACTGGCTCGTGAGCAATTTAACAAATTAAGGGAAGCTATCGGTATGTCTAATCCTCTTCAATAATTCTATGTGCTTAATTGAATGTTGAGTGATTACCATGCTGAGTGGGTTGTGATAAATTAGTAACTGTTGCATGCTGAGTTAAAAATGATATAAAATCTGTTGGAAAAATAGGCTAACTTATAGCAGCAGAAATATAAAATTTTAACCTATTTCCATAAACCATAAGATTCGTTAACCGTTATTTCATATAAAGAGGGATAAGAAGAAATACCTTTTAGATGTTCTATCTACCGTTGCAAACGAAGTGCCCACAACTCTTACTTCGAGTTCCCGAGCACAGAACAAAATAAATATAAGATCAAGTTAGAATCAACCGTTGAATAGCAACCAAAATAGATTGCCTCTAATTAATCAACACAAGATCAAGGATAAAGAAATAAAGATGAAAATCATTGAACGGAAGGAAGCCGTGGAAAATCTCATCCTCGAACTGGGGGTCGAAATTCTCTCTCTTGCTCTAGGGTGAAATTCGAAATTCTCTAGGGGGTTTAGCTTGTCGATTTCGAAAATCCTATAAGGGGGTTTATTTATAATCTCTTGTATCTAATCCCTAGTTAGATAGAATTAGGTTATTGAAATAAGAATTCAATTCGGAATAGAATTCATAATCATTATCCATTAATATATCTAATATATAAAGGATAATAATAGGAGTACTATAATCTAATTAAAACTCCTAACTTATTTATCCTTTAATTAATTTAATTCATAATCCTAATCTAATTAGGATTGATAAAATTAAAATAATTATTTATGTATTTACCAAACATAAAATCGCCCCCTCGAGTGAATGGGCCTTATTGGGCTCAGTTGGGCTTCCATCAATTAATTAACATCTGTCTCTCTTTTGGGTTCCAAGTCTTATGTGTGACCCATTAGGTTCTTATTGCTTCTAGCCGTATGCAACTATTAAAATTAATTTTCAAAGAATTATATTTAATCTTTGCATAACGGAATGATGTACAGAGTATGTGATTAGCAAGTCCGTAATCATTCCCCTAGAGCTATAAGAAGACAGGTTGATTCTGTCGTTGACCTTTCAGTATTAGTTACGGTATAATTCGATCCTTTATCAACTACATCCTTGAACTGAATCTTATGACTATGGATAATGTCAAGTCACATATAGAGAGATGTTCGTTTTACTTGTACAGGCTGAGTAAACTCAAATTAGATAGGTTAAGTGAAATCTGTATTTCAAGTCTTAAGCTATCACCTTGCAAGGATTTAGAGTCGAGTCTTCCACAAGCGATCCATGGACATATCTCCCATTTATCGGGAGTGATAAATGCTCAGTCCAATATATAACGATCCCGCAATCACTTCCTGTGATACCCAACGTCTGTTGTTCACACCCCAGAGTCATCTCTGTTAAGGATCGTGTTACACTAGAGTCAAAGTGTCACATTCCGTAATCCAGAATACCAATTAACATTCCTTTGAGTCTGAGGATTATTTACACCTATTAATACCAATGAGATGAATAGGTGACAAGGATGAATCTACCCATCCTGTTATCTCAAGTCGGGTCCCCAATCCTAATGAACTACTTTTCATCGGATCCATGTAACTGTCCAGATATCTGTATATATGAAGCTTGTGAGATCAGCTTTCTATCGGACAGAAGACATTGTTGCATGCAAGTCTCAACAGTGATATATCAATCCTAAACATATCACTTGACTTGGGGTGGTTTTAAGTTTATTAGTTTATTATAAAGTTTTGTCTCACTTCATGCTTGTATGAACACTTTATAATCACTTTAAAATAAACTTACGGATTTCCTTTTATTAGACTTTATTCAGTGCTTAAAAGGGATTGCCTTTATATAGTTATAAAACATATATCTCATTAAAACAAATGATATAAAGAACACTTCATTTACATCAAGTTTGTATCCTAGAACAATTGTCTATAGGACACTAAACCCCAACATAATCCCACTTGGACTAAAGCCAATTGTTTCTATAACTTATCCCAGTAGAAGTTAGATGACGATCATGTACTTTCTGGGTTAAGGGCTTTGTCAACGGATCTGCAACGTTGTCCTCTGTAGGTACTCTTTCTATTCTCACATCTCCTCTTGCCACAATTTCTCTTATTATGTGGTATCGCTTAAGGTAATGCTTGGACGCATTATGAGACCGTGGTTCCTTTGCTTGCGCAATGGCTCCATTGTTATCACAATAAAGTGTAATGGGATTTACAATGTCAGGCACCACACCAAGTTCTGTAATGAACTTTCTAATCCAAACCGCTTCCTTTGCTGCTTCCGCAGCTGCGATATACTCTGACTAGGTCGTAGAGAAAGCTACGCTTCCCTGCTTGGAACTCTTCCAACTGACCGCGCCCCCATTCAAGATAAACAGGTATCCTGATTGGGATTTAAAATCGTTCTCATCTGTGAGATGACTTGCATCTGAAAATCCTTCTATTTTCAGATCCCCTTCTCCGTACACTAAGAACATATCTTTAGTTCTTCTCAAGTACTTAAGAATGTTCTTGATGGCAATCCAGTGCTCGTCTTCCAGATTTTCTTGGTAACGACTCGTTACAAATAACGCGAACGCTACGTCAGGTCTAGTGCATAGCATAGCATACATAATCGAACCGATTGCGCTGGCGTACGAGACTACAGCCATGTGCTTCTTATCATCATCGGTTTTAGGACATTGATGATTGTTTAACTTTACTCCATGTAGCATGGGTAAGTTACCTCGTTTCGATTCAAGCATGCTAAACCGCTTTAGCACATTTTCGATGTATGTAGCCTGTGAAAGACCAAGCAGTCTTCTTGATCTATCTCTGTAGATCTTTATACCAAGTATATAAGCTGCTTCACCAAGGTCTTTCATTGAGAAGTTACCAGATAACCATACTTTTACCGACTGTAGCAGAGCTATGTCATTTCCCATTAGTAATATATCGTCCACATATAATATTAGAAATGCTACAGAGCTCCCACTTGTTTTCTTGTAAATGCAAGCTTTTTCGCAATTTTGTTCGAAACCAAATTGTTTTATGGTTTCGTCAAAACGCTTGTTCCAGCTTCTAGATACTTGCTTGAGTCTATAAATGGATCTCTGAAGTTTGCAAACCTTGTTTGCATCCTTTGATATGAAACCTTCAGGTTGCATCATATATACATCCTCAAGCAGGTTTCCGTTTAGGAAAGCTGTTTTCACATCCATTTGCCAAATCTTGTAATCGTAGTGAGCGGCAATAGCAAGCATTATTCTGATTGATTTGGACATAGCCACAGGAGAGAAAGTTTCGTCATAATCCATTCCTTGCTTCTGACGATATCCTTTCGCTACTAACCTAGCTTTGTAGGTGCTAATCTTTCCATCCATGTCTGTCTTCTTTTTGAAGATCCATCTGCACCCAATGGGTTTTATCCCTTCGGGTGGATCAACCAAAGTCCACACTTGGTTGGTGTACATGGAATCCATTTCAGAATCCATGGCCTCAAGCCATGCTTTAGAATCTGGACTAGTAAGAGCCTCTTCGTAGTTTTTGGGTTCGTCGTCTAACACGGGAACCTCGTCATCATCTCCCACTAGAAAACCATATCTAACTAGGAGTTCACGAACTCTTTGTGATCTAAGAATAGGTGGCACTGTAGTCTCATCTAATGGGACTGTTTCGGGTTCCTCAATCGCTTCTGTTGTTTCAGTTGGTGTTTCTTGTTCATGAACATCATCAAGTTCAATCATGCTTCCCTTTTCTGTGTCTTCGAGAAACTCTTTCTCTAAGAAGGTTGCGTACTTGGATACTATCACTTTCTGATCATCTGGATGATAGAAGTAATATCCCATAGTTTCCTTAGGGTATCCAATGAAGAAACATTTATCAGATTTAGAATCTAGTTTGTCAGACGCAATGCGTTTGACAAATGCTGAACAACCCCATACTCTCATGAATGAGAATACGGGTTTCCTACCAACGAACAATTCATATGGTGTGGAACTAGCGGATTTAGTTGGTACTCGATTTAGGGTGAAGAGGGCGGTTTCCAAGGCATAGCCCCAGAATAACTTTGGAAGTAATGCTATTCTCATCATGGATTGTACCATATCTAGTAGGGTACGGTGCCTCCTCTCGGATACACCATTGTGTTGTGGTGTATAGGGAGGTGTCCATTGTGAGCAAATCCCACATTCAGTTAGATAAATCAGAAAATCATCTGAAAGATATTCGCCACCTCGATCGGATCGAAGTGTCTTTATTTTCTTTTCTAGTTGATTTTCCACTTCATTCTTGAAGCATTTGAATTTCTCAAAAGCTTCGGATTTGTGCTTCATCAAGTAGATATAACCATATCAACTATGGTCGTCTATGAAGCTAATGAAGTATCTGAATCCTCCTCTTTCTTGGACTGACATAGGACCGCATACATCTGAATGAATGAGTCCTAGAGTGTCTGATACACGTTCACCTTTATAGCTAAAGGGTGTCTTTGTCATTTTGCCTTTTAAACATGCTTCGCACGTTTCCAATGATTCAGGATCAATTGAATTTATAAGCCCATCTTGATGTAGCTTAAGCATGCGTCTTTTGTTTATATGGCCTAAACGACAATGCCACAAGTAAGTTGAATTATCTAGCTTATGTCTTTTGGTATCAATTGCGAAAACAGAATTTTGTCATCTAACACATAAATCCCATTTTGTGATATTCCTGAAAAATAGAAAATCGAATCTCTATAAAAATCACAATGTTTGTCTTTGAAATATGAAAACCGTCGTCAACAAGACGGCTAATAGAAATAATGTTACGAGACATTTGCGGAACGTACAAACAGTTCCTTAATTCTATTATAAGCCCAGAGGGCAGATTTAAAACATAATCTCTAATTGCGAGGGCGGCAACTCTTGCTCCATTTCCTACTCACAAGTTTATGCTTCCTTTCTTCAATTCCTTAGTCTGATTTAGTTCATGCATATTTGTACAAATATGAGATCCGCATCCGGTATCAAGTACCCAAGATTCAGACTGTGAAATTGTATTTATTTCAATATAAAACATACCAGATGTTGAAGTCCCGGCTTCTCCCTTCTTGAGGGTAGCTAGGTACAAAGAACAATTTCTCTTCCAATGCCCTACGTCGACACAATAGTGGCACCTTACTTTGGGCTTCTTCAATTCCTTTCCCTTTGTTTCGGTGAGCATAGCCTCCTTGCCTTTATCAGGATGGTTTAGATCGGGAGAGATCCCTTTCCTTTTCTTTGATCCTTCAATAGCAAGGGCTGGTATCTCCTCGTTTTCTTTTATATTAGGCTCGACTGTCTCGAGCATATTTGCAAGCTCTTCAAGAGAGGTTTGCAAGCCACTCATTTGGTAGTTCATGATGAACTGTGAGTAACTCTCGGGGAGGGACTGAAGAAGTAAGTTCTCAATTAGTTCACGGTCCATCACATCTCCAATACTAGAAAACTTGGTGATAAGGCTGATCATCTTGGCACAATGTGCCATTACAGATGTGCCCACCTGCATCTTGCATCTATATAACTGCTTTGTTATTTATAAGCGTTCGCACCGAGTTTCATTCACAAATAACTCTATCAGGTGCTTGACCATGGAATAGGCATCCATATCTACATGCAGTTGCCTTTTTACTTCCGGTGTCAAGGATGCAAGTATGATGTCTCCAGCTTGATCGTCATCAGCCTTATGCTTCAAGTAAGCATAAAATTCTTGGTAGGGAGCATCATCCGTTGGGTAAGGGGGTATCGGCGTATCAAGTACATACCCTTTCCTCTCGAACTTTAAAACAATTTTGAGGTTGCGATACCATTCGGTGAAATTTGAACCGTTCAATTTGTTATCGGTAAGTATGTTTTGCAGATTGGTGTTAGTCATGATTTTAAGAGTGATTATATAAACCTGAGAGTGAGAAAGAGTAAACGTATGTTATTCATTTGCTTTAAAGTATATCAATCTAAAATTATAGGCCTTTTGTTTATTTTAGATTGCTCCCACTATTTTGCCAAATTAATAGCCCTCCATATTAATTCGAAGAATTTCACAAATCCTTTAGTGAGCTAGGATCCTAACTCCTGAGATTTCGCCTTGAGTTTACCCAACAAGCTAGTCTCATTCGTTAGGTAGATTCATGTAATCAATCACATCTTAAATGTGATTCCTAGGTTATTGGGTTACTAACCACATTAGTAACTAATATGCTATTCATATTAATCCCAACCGTATTGCCCATTAGTTTATGAAAACATGAGTTTACCCATCCAATTATCATAATCTAATTTATGTATTACCCCATATTCATGAAAAGTGATTTTCGATAATTCAGGTGTTACCGTAAGACCCTGAGCTTGAGTTTACCCAACAACCCAAAAGCCCTCAGTATTGCCGGCTGAATTATAATATTAAGGAGGGACAACCGATTTTAATAACTTGCTTATTTACTTAACTTTTTAATGCGGGATTTTATTTTAGGTCTCATAATCTAACTTAGTCTTGATTTGCTTTAGCATACATCAGACACATACATTGACGTTATGGACATATCATCTAAATTATTCCGTCGAGCCAGAGATGGAATAAAAGGGCAAACCTAAGGAAATACTAACTATTACATATTCTCTTTAGGTCCTCCATCTTCTCCATGGCGTCTTGAAATTACATATTAATTTTTATACTGCTAAAGAAAACTTCAATTGAATTGAAGGGAATTAGATGAGAGGAGAAATTACAATAGATAGTAGAAAGGCAGGACGTGCAGGCCCTATTTCAAAAATACCAAAAGACTAAAAGAGGGTCCAAATATGTCCATAACTCCAAACATGCATAGACTCAATTAAATAAATTTAATTGGTTGATTACATAACTATTTTATGTAATATTTGTGTTAATCACATTAACTTATCAAATTAACTTTCATCCAATTTTACTTCTAATAGTTTCGTATCTTCTATATTAATCTTTAGATTAATACAACTATACAAAACTTTAATTATGCACGTCCCAATTATTTTGATTTTAATTCATTTAATACTTTTGATTTACAAATAGGTAAAACAAACTTTTAAATAAATTTTCATTCAATAACCAAAATAGAAAACTATCAATTTCTGAAACATATATATTTAATTATATATAAAACTGATTTTAAACAATTTAAAATTTAAGTGGGTCTCGGACCGGGCCCGAGGTTGGGCTGTTGTCGATTGGCAGCAGCCCTAGGACGGTTGAACCGTCGCTGCCTTGCGGCAGCGGCGGCCAGGCGCCGCACGCGGCTGCTACCGCGAGGCAGCAGCCGCGCGATAGTGGCCGGTCACGCCGCGAGGCGCGACTCGAGCTGCTGTCGCATTTATTTTTTTTATTTTAAATATATATATATATATATATATATATATATATCAGTTCTAAAACGGTTTTAAAACGATTTTCAGAAAACAGGAAACCTACTATAGATTTCCGTTTTATCTTTAGAATTAATAAAATTGATTTTATCAATCTAACTATAAAACCAATAGATTTTGTTATAATGATTATCAACCAAAATAATTAGGAACATACGCATAATCTATTTTAATTAACAAGTAATTAAAATTTATTTATCTTTAGGATTAATTAATCAAAAACTATTTGTTAATTAACCTAACAATAAATATTTATTCAATCCTATTGAAAAACTTCTAAATTTTCATATATGAAATAACGGATTTGACGATGGCTCTGATACCAATGTTGGAAAAATAGGCTAACGTATAACAGCGGAAATATAAAATTTTAACCTATTTCCATAAACCATAAGATCCGTTAACCGTTATTTCATATAAAGAGGGATAAGAAGAAATACCTTTTAGATGTTCTATCTACCGTTGCAAACGAAGTGCCCACAAATCTTACTTCGAGTTCCCGAGCACAGAACAAAACAAATATAAGATCAAGTTAGAATCAACCGTTGAATAGCAACCAAAATAGATTGCCTCTAATTAATCAACACAAGATCAAGGATAAAGAAAGAAAGATGAAAATCAATTGAACGGAAGGAATCCGTGGAAAATCTCGTCCTCGAACTGGGGGTCGAAATTCTCTCTCTTGCTCTAGGGTGGAATTCGAAATTCTCTAGGGGGTTTAGCTTGTCGATTTCGAAAATCCTATAAGGGGGTTTATTTATAATCTCTTGTATCTAATCCCTAGTTAGATAGAATTAGGTTATTGAAATAAGAATTCAATTCGGAATAGAATTCATAATCATTATCCATTAATATATCTAATATATAAAGGATAATAATAATAACCTTATTGGATAATAATAGGAGTACTGTAATCTAATTAAAACTCCTAACTTATTTATCCTTTAATTAATTTAATTCATAATCCTAATCTAATTAGGATTGATAAAATTAAAATAATTATTTATGTATTTACCATACATAAAATCACCCCCTCTAGTGAATGGGCCTTATTGGGCTCAGTTGGGCTTCCATCAATTAATTAACATCTGTCTCTCTTTTGGGTTCCAAGTCTTATGTGTGACCCATTAGGTTCTTATTGCTTCTAGCCGTATGCAACTATTAAAATTAATTTTCAAAGAATTATATTTAATCTTTGCATAACGGAATGATGTACAGAGTATGTGATTAGCAAGTCCGTAATCATTCCCCTAGAGCTATAAGAAGACAGGTTGATTCTGTCGTTGACCTTTCAGTATTACTTACGGTACAATTCGATCCTTTATCAACTACATCCTTGAACTGAATCTTATGACTATGGATAATGTCAAGTCACATATAGCGAGACGTTCGTTTTACTTGTACAGGCCGAGTCAACTCAAATTAGATAGGTTAAGTGAAATCTGTATTTCAAGTCTTAAGCTATCACCTTGCAAGGATTTAGAGTCGAGTCTTCCACAAGCGATCCATGGACATATCTCCCATTTATCGGGAGTGATAAATGCTCAATCCAATATATAACGATCCCGCAATCACTTCCTGTGATACCCAACGTCTGCTGTTCACACCCTAGAGTCATCTCTGTTAAGGATCGTGTTACACTAGAGTCAAAGCGTCACATTCCGTAATCCAGAATACCAATTAACATTCCTTTGAGTCTGAGGATTATTTACACCTATTAATACCAATGAGATGAACAGGTGACAAGGATGAATCTACCCATCCTGTTATCTCAAGTCGGGTCCCCAATCCTAATGAACTACTTTTCATCGGATCCATGTAACTGTCCAGATATCTGTATATATGAAGCTTGTGAGATCAGCTTTCTGTCGGACAGAAGACATTGTTGCATGCAAGTCTCAACAGTGATATATCAATCCTAAACATATCACTTGACTTGGGGTGGTTTTAAGTTTATTAGTTTATTATAAAGTTTTGTCTCACTTCATGCTTGTATGAACACTTTATAATCACTTTAAAACAAACTTACGGATTTCCTTTTATTAGACTTTATTCAGTGCTTAAAAGGGATTGCCTTTATATAGTTATAAAACATATATCTCATTAAAACAAATAATATAAAGAACACTTCATTTACATCAAGTTTGTATCCTAGAACAATTGTCTATAGGACACTAAACCCCAACATCACCATATGCTGAGTAGACATACATGCTGAGTGATTATCTTAAGCTGAGTTACTAAGTCCACAAACAACTATCCTACGTAAAACTGACTACTCAGAATCTCAAACGTTTGATATCCTTAATGCTGAGTAAAACCCATTTAAAACATTAAATGGTAACACATATATTAAATAGCCATCTAGGATAACGTAAGCAATAATGAGAAAACCCATGCGCCGAACGTGTCATAAATGCCAGAATTTCTATCGGTTGACAATCTCGAGGTTAAACGGCTAGTTCAACGAATAGGATCAATTAGCACCTCTATAAATAGTGGAAGTATCCCCACTTATCACTCTTTACACTCGAAATCCTTGGCATTCAAATCCTTCTCTCTGAATCCCAAAATCCTCTCAAAGAATTCATAATCATGGCGAAATCCCAAAA
This sequence comes from Euphorbia lathyris, assembly GCF_963576675.1. Lineage (NCBI taxonomy): Eukaryota > Viridiplantae > Streptophyta > Magnoliopsida > Malpighiales > Euphorbiaceae > Euphorbia > Euphorbia lathyris. The sequence continues at coordinate 99,546,903 of NC_088910.1, forward strand.
TCTTTCCGGTGGCGGTAACAACAACGACCACACCGACGAAAACCCTAAGTCTCCTCCTCAACAAGGTCAGCATGACCTAACTCCAAACAAAAACCCCAAAACTAACCTCGCAACCTCTTCAAAGAAGAAGAAGAAGAAGGACAAGCAGCCGAATGAGAAATTCTTCGTTAAAGTGTACCCAAGTGTCAAGAATCATAAGGTTCTTAGATGTAGATGGTTCTCTCCGAGCTTCATAACGGATGAGCAACCATTCTGTGAATGGATTGCGAAAAACGAATGGGCTGGACTCTTTTCGCTTGCTGGTAGAACCTATCCTAGGTTAGTACGTGAATTCTACTCCAACCTCTGTGTTGATGGAAGTGATGCTGACCATCTAGTAACCTACGTTAAGGGTAAGAAGCTAACGATTACCCCATCCTATCTCGCAACCCTACTCAATCTGCCAAACACCGGAACAGAATTCAGAACTACTAAGGAAAAGCTTGACCACACTGTCTCGTTCGGTAAACCAGCAAAGCACAAAGGAGAAATACCCAGTACATACATGGGTCAAAACCAAAAGATGGCTCACTATCTCCTCACTAACTTCATCTTCCCTAAAATCAACTCAGCATCATCAGCTTCAAATTTTGAGCAGTGCTTCATTTGGCACATGCTAACCTACAGCCCTCTCAACATGCCCATATTTCTGGTAGGAGAACTTCAACGGAGTACTATCAAGCTCAGGTTGGGTTCCCTTATAACCAGAATCCTCGAAGATCATCAAATCGACTTGATTAATGAAACGGAAACCGTGGGAACTGAAATCACAGCTGCCTTGCTATTTGGGTTAGTATATGACCAACCTATCAAGCCCAAGAAGGGAAAAGGGGTCATCGAGGAAGCTTAGGAGGAAGAACAAACAGGGAATATTGAGCAAGTTGAAAGTCCAGCTGTACAAAAAGAGACAGTTGATGCTAAGCTCCCAGAGCAAGAAATGGTCATGGAAGGACTCAATACTGATCTCGGAGCCGAATCATCTCTTGATTCCATTCCTGCTGACCCGTCTCCTCCAAAGACCAAAAAGTTGAAAAGGCTTAAGAAGAAGGCCTACAGATCTCCAATTATTGACCTCTTGGATGATTCGCCTCTGAGGGATGAAATCACTGACCTTACGGACACTCAATTTAAGTTCTTCTCATCGCATCCTGAGCCCTCTACACAGGAAAAACAAGCATCTGTTACTCATATTGAGCACATGCCAAGACTCCAGATAATCCAAACCAAGCCGAGCAAGAGCTCGAGGTCCTAGCTGCTCAAGGAAACAAGCAAGCTAAGGAAAATCCTGCTCAACTTGAGGTGCCTCTTCCTGCACCAACTCAAGTCCATGTTGAGCAGGTCAATATCTCTGTGGATCCACCTCCTTCCTATCATATTTCCCAGAATATTGAGCAGTCTGTTTCTGCTGCTAATCAAAGTCCAGTTGCTACCCATACTGGCACTTCTACTCAAGGACATCACCAAACACCTCCTCAATCAGGTGCTACTCGAATTCCGGCCACTGAGTTAAATCCTGAGGCACAATTTGCCTATCTTCATGCAATTGAGTCCGGACGTCGCATCATTGACTCGGCTCAACATCTTCTCCAGGATTTAAACACTTCTCATGCCGATGCTGCTGGGTCCGCAAATGCTGAATCACAAGAGTTTTCGTCTGTCACTCAGCTTCTCAATGAGATCAAGAATCTCAAAGATTTAGTAAGTGTCATGACCTTAGTCCAAACCCAGCAACCCAAGCAAGAATCCTTTGTCAAGCTGACCGAGCTAATATTGATGATGGTGAATCATATGAATTCACTTTAGGGACAAATCAATGCTTTACCTACAGTCAACATGGGCTATGCTACCTCTGCTGAGTTAGGTCATTATTTTACCAAGTTGTCTTCTGAGCTGACTGGTACTCGTGACCTTCTCTCCTCATCTTCCCAATGTTCGATGGATGAAATTAGCGAAGCTGTCCGTCTTCTGAATCTGAGTAAAGAGGAAATGGAAACTGACGTGGTAAAAACCAATACTATCCTCCAAACTACTCAGAGCTTATTCAGACATGTGCGTCACACAAACGCTCAGCGTGATATCTACGACAAGGCTGTACTTCGAATGTACCATCAATCTTATGCCCAACTGACTGACACAATATCTTGGCTAACCAAGTCACAGGAATACATGCTCAGCATGATCAGTGCATCTATTCACGTCCCTGGTACAGTTCTGGATGATGGAGTTCTAGTACTTGATGGGTTATTTGAAAGCACGAAACATCTCAAGGCATATTCAGTCAAGCTAACTCGTGCTGCTCTCAATGATACCTTCATCCCTCCTCCGCCTGATGGTGGCAAAACGGGGGAGAAAGCACAAGCTGATGGAACTCAGCCAAAGGCAGGAGAAACTTCAGGCAGTAGGAAGAAAGACAAAGGCAAAGGGGTATCTCAGGCTTAGCTCAGGCTTAGTTATAAGAAATTAACTTATGTATTTTTTGACCATTTATATTAAGCATCTTTTTCATTCACATTGTTTTCCCTAAGTGATGCTTATTTTATACTATATATGCTGATCTGCCTAAAAATTGAACAAACAAATAACTTCAAATTAAAAATACTCAGTACACATTAACTCTGATACCAAAACTATTCATGTATCAAACTGAGTAAACATTGAACTCTTCTGAAAATTGACCTAGGTTCATCTGAATTAGATCTTAGAAAATCTAGGATTGAACTAAGTCAGTATAAACATGTCTTCTCTAATTACTCAATTAAATCTTAGAAGGTTTAGAGTTAAGTTAAGACAATATATGCAACCCTTACGGGGGAGTAATTTCAGAAGAATAAAATATAATTCAATCATGGGGAATTTCAATACTGAGTTCCATAAATTAAATATTTTTCCAACATCAAAATGGGGGAGTTTGTTGAAACACCTTTCCACAAGATTTTGATTTGACAAAATCATTTAAGTTTAATCCATGATTAAGAGACAATTAAATTTAAGTGCTTTGATTTAATTGTACTAATCCGTTTGTTCAATATTGAGTATAAATGCAAAAGGAAATAAAAATCAAGACAGGTCAAAAGTCAGCATGAGAACACAACACAAGCTGCGTGAAGAGCGACTCAGCATAAGTGAAGATAAGTCATCTTCAAAACAACAGCTCAAGAAAGAAGCTGATCAAAGAAGCTGAGCGGAACGGAACTCAGCATAAAGGAAGTTTGCTTCAGAACTAGGTCTTGCAAAACAAAGCTGACCACGGAAGCTGAGTGAAAAAGAACTCAGTATGAGAATTGGTGACAATCAAAGACAATGACTATCGAAGTGAAGCTGAGTGATCTTCAGGACATCATGAATGGCCCGTTAAGCTAAAAGACAAATTCGACAGCTGTCTACACCAATAATAGAAGCCTTGGAATTATGCAAAAGCCAAATTCCGAGGTGTATGGGTCAACTGTTCTTTGCTATAAGACAAACTTCCGCAAGAGGAGAAAGTCTGTAGGAAGAAGACAAGCCTGACATCTGAAGAAATCAAAAAACATGATTGGCCTGCACATCTGAAGCTGACCAGAAGCTTGTCCCCCAAAAGAGCCGTTTTGGATTCAACAGACAAATCAAATTCAAATCATTTGATCCTCAAAGCTCAACTATAAAAGGACAAGCAATCCTCTTGGATCATCGCCGAATTACAGAATATACAAGAGAGAAAAATACAAGTTCAAAGCACTCAAAAACAAGAAAGAAATCTTACACCAACTTTCTATTCTTGTGTAAATGCTAGATTGATTGTTTTGTAATCATCTAAAGTGTTCTTTATCCCAAAAAGAGCAAGTTGTATCAATTGTGAATTGAGAGTGTTAAACTGAGTGTTTGGTTGTAAATACTCAGTGGTAGAGAAATCTAGGTGTTGGGTTGTAGCACTTAGTAGGAGTTGAGTAGACGAATAGAGGAAGGTACTCTTGCATATTCAACTGCCTTGTAACCGGTTTGTGCTCTACCTTAAAGAGCCCAGTATTGGATTCTAAAAGCCCAGACGAGTCTGGGGACTAGACGTAGGCAGAGAGGCCGAACCAGGATAAGTGATACTGAGTAATTTCCAACTCTCTTAAATATATGTGCATGTGTTGCTTGTTATATTTACTCAGCATATAAACTGTTTAAAACTGACACTGAGTAAATTAGAGTGCTGAGTTGGAAGCTGACCACAAAAGTGTCAATTCCCAACTCTCAAGTGAAACAATCTTAGTCAGCATCTGACTAAAGCTGTCTTACATTAAGATCGGCCAAGCTGACCAAAGCTGAGTTAATAAACTCACCAAAATTGTCAAGTCAGCAAGATTAATTAAGCAAAAAGTTACATTAGTTCCTAACCCCCCCCTTGGAACTAATCACACGGGAACAACAAGACTAACAAGACTTGAGCCAATTTTTAGAGTGTTAATTCAGCACCCGATCTAAATTTTTTAGAAACAGTGGACCGAAACTACTTATGATCATGGTGGTTCGAGTAGCCAGAGAGGCCCGGGCCCCCTTGGCCCCCTCTCTATATCCGCCCCTAGTTAGTTGTTTACTTATGTTAAGAGCTGAAATAAGTTTAGGGGCTTTTTGGACATTTTATTTATTCATGTTAGATGACTCAACCTTATATACTTAAGTATACATACCATTATAACGGTACTTTTCTTTTCAATCAATGAGATTCATCTTTCTTTTCTTCTCTCAAAGTTACAATATGGTATCAAAATATTGGTTGAGCTCCATCCAAGTGTGTTTGTTCTTCTCTAGCAATTAGAGATTATGGGAAGAAAGAGCTATGCACCAGCTCTACAAATACAAGATGAGGGAGAAGAAGTCCACCGAGTCTGTTGAATCTACAAAAAAATTCAAAATCACAAACGATGACTACAAATCTAGAAAATCGCAATTCCATTTATTCTCACTTTCATCACGACAATCCAGGCTTAGGGCTTGTGAGTTTAGTTCGTACAAGGAAGAATTTCATATCATGGAAGTGCTCTATGTTACTCACATTGAGTGAAAAATCCAAGACGATTTTTATCCTTAAAGATGAAACACTAGCCGATAAAACTTTGTAGAATATGCTTAGTGGAAAGAGAAGGATGCTTTGGTTTGGATTATCAATTCTCTGAGTCACGAATTAGCAAATATTTTTCTATTTGCAAAAGCTTCCAGAAATCTATGGAACGAAATAGATGAAAGGTATGAAGAATATAATGCACCTCTAGTTTTCATTTGTGTCGCAAGCTTTGTGGAATTACTCAAGGAAATATGTCGTTGTTGAATATTTTTTAAAAAATAAACGAATGTGGGATGAATATGCTTCTCTAAAATCAGTTATATCATGTACATGTGGTGAGGCTAATAACCTAATTCAAGAACAAATTGAAGAGGAGCTTCTTATGCAATTTCTATTAGGATTGAATCTAGATTTCAATCACATTTGAGAGCAAATTCTTCTTATGGATCCTCTAACATTTTTTACTAAGGCGTATGTGATGTTTTTACGAATTAAGAAGAAAATAGATGTCAGTATAAAAATTCAACAAGATTTTGCTAACATTACATCGACATCAATTAAAACTTAGAATAATCGTTTTAGTTCTGACAAACAGAAGAGTTCTAAGCCAATGCAAAACAAGGATGATAAGTTTTGTTCATATTGACGCAATGGACATGCGAAGATTGAATGTTTTTGACTGAGAGGTTATCTTGATTGGTATAAAGGCAAAATAGTTCAAGGATCTAGATCTGTTTCAGATGCTCATGTTAATCAATCTACTCCACTTGAGGAAACAAATTCAAATGCAGAAATGGAAAATCAATCTCCAAACACTCAATATATGCAAATGCTAGTTCATAAAGGAGTTCAACGAGTTATGAGAGGCAAAGGAAAGAATTCAGTTGATGTTTCTCTACCTTCTACATCTGCAATAAATTTTACTACATTTACTAAAGTTTCTTGCGCATGTAGTCTCACTCTCATTTTACTCCTAAATCATGGATAATCAATATTGGTGCTACTTCACATATGAGCTAAAAAACTTGCAGGTATGCAAAACATTGTTAAACTTACTACTGGTAGAAAAATGTTTTTTGCCTACTAATTATATACATATTGTGCATTATACCGGTGATGTATAATTCAAAACAGGACTGGTCTTGAATCATGTACTTTATATGACAGCTTTTCAGTACAATTTATTATCATTAAGTTAGCTTCTTCACGATACAAAGATTGTGATGAAGATTTAAGACGAGTGTTGTGTTTTACCGAACCAAAGTTCTAGAGCAATCTTGGGTATATGTAGTTTCACAAGGGGCTATAGTGTTGTGATGAATCAAGTGCGAAAGATGAAGAAAAACTCAAAGCCTTAACACATACATGTAGTCCTTCAGTTTTTATCAATGTTGTAGCTAATGATGTTGATTGTGGCATAAACGATTAGGACATATGTCTAATGTCAAAAAAGGCATAATGTAGACATCTTTTTCAAGTTGAATAAAATTTCTGACTCTACTACTTGGCTTCAAGCCAAACAAGCTAGAAAACCTTTTCTCTTAGGATTATGCAATCTAAGTGAACCTTTAAACTTTTACATGTAGATTGTTGGGGGGACATATCATAAACCTTCATTCACAAGGGATATATACATGCTCATTGTTATAGATGATTACAACAAAGTCATATGGACTATACTCTTTAAACATAAACATCAAGTCCCTAACTTACTAGATTGTTTCTTTAAAATAGTAAAGGTTTAATTCCAATGCGTTGTTGCTAAAGTTAAAACATATAATGGCTTAGAGTTTGTAGGTAACCTTACCCAAACTATTTTACAAATCATGGTATAGTTCATCATAAGACTTGTATTTATACACCCCAATAAAGTGGTGTAGTTAAAAGGAGAAATAGGTTATTGGTATTTGTTGCTAGAGCCTTGTTTAAACAAGCCATTTTTCTAAACAAGTTTTCGGGGGAGCCTTGTTATATGCTACAACCTTATTAAATGTCTAACCAAAAAAAGTCTTAGAATGGAAGTGCCCTTTTCAAATTCCGTGTGTCTTTAGAGATGTAAAGTTTATAGAAACATATTTTCCTTTTGATAAATCTTCTGTTACATTTACAGAAATCCCATCTTCTACTTTACCTATTGTTATGCCTTTTGGTGAATCCTCATAAATTTTCCGTGCTTCATTATCTTATGATCATGTTCTTAATAAACAGAAGACAAATGAAACACAACCTTCATTGTCATCCTATGATGAATATGTGAATTCATAATAAATACAATTTCATCATTCAGTTGCACAACAGATCCTGAGAAAATCCACCAGGTCTAGTAAGCCTACTAATTGGATAATGTAGACATCTTTTTCAAGTTGAATAAAATTTTTGACTCTACTACTTGGCTTCAAGCCAAACAAGCTAGAAAACCTTTTCTCTTAGGATTATGCAATCTAAGTGAACCTTTAAACTTTTACATGTAGATTGTTGGGGGGACATATCATAAACCTTCATTCACAAGGGATATATACATGCTCATTGTTATAGATGATTACAACAAAGTCATATGGACTATACTCTTTAAACATAAACATCAAGTCCCTAACTTACTAGATTGTTTCTTTAAAATAGTAAAGGTTTAATTCCAACGCGTTGTTGCTAAAGTTAAAACATATAATGGCTTAGAGTTTGTAGGTAACCTTACCCAAACTATTTTACAAAAATCATGGTATAGTTCATCATAAAACTTGTATTTATACACCCCAATAAAGTGGTGTAGTTAAAAGGAGAAATAGGTTATTGGTATTTGTTGCTAGAGCCTTGTTTAAACAAGCCATTTTTCTAAACAACTTTTCGGGGGAGCCTTGTTATATGCTACAACATTATTAAATGTCTAACCAAAAAAAGTCTTAGAATGGAAGTGCCCTTTTCAAATTCCGTGTGTCTTTAGAGATGTAAAGTTTATAGAAACATATTTTCCTTTTGATAAATCTTCTGTTACATTTACAGAAATCCCATCTTCTACTTTACCTATTGTTATGCCTTTTGGTGAATCCTCATAAATTTTCCGTGCTTCATTATCTTATGATCATGTTCTTAATAAATAGAAGACAAATGAAACACAACCTTCATTGTCATCCTATGATGAATATGTGAATTCATAATAAATACAATTTCATCCTTCAGTTGCACAACAGATCCTGAGAAAATCCACCAGGTCTAGTAAGCCTACTAATTGGATAATGTAGACATCTTTTTCAAGTTGAATAAAATTTCCGACTCTACTACTTGGCTTCAAGCCAAACAAGCTAGAAAACCTTTTCTCTTAGGATTATGCAATCTAAGTGAACCTTTAAACTTTTACATGTAGATTGTTTGGGGGACATATCATAAACCTTCATTCACAAGGGATAGATACATGCTTATTGTTATAGATGATTACAACAAAGTCATATGGACTATACTCTTTAAACATAAACATCAAGTCCCTAACTTACTAGATTGTTTCTTTAAAATAGTAAAGGTTCAATTCCAACGCGTTGTTGCTAAAGTTAAAACATATAATGGCTTAGAGTTTGTAGGTAACCCTACCCAAACTATTTTACAAATCATGGTATAGTTCATCATAAGACTTGTATTTATACACCCCAATAAAGTGGTGTAGTTAAAAGGAGACATAGGTTATTGGTATTTGTTGCTAGAGCCTTGTTTAAACAAGCCATTTTTCTAAACAAGTTTTCGAGGGAGCCTTGTTATATGCTACAACCTTATTAAATGTCTAACCAAAAAAAGTCTTAGAATGGAAGTGCCCTTTTCAAATTCTGTGTGTGTTTAGAGATGTAAAGTTTATAGAAACATATTTTCCTTTTGATAAATCTTCTGTTACATTTACAGAAAGTCCATCTTCTACTTTACCTATTGTTATGCCTTTTGGTGAATCCTCATAAATTTTCCGTGCTTCATTATCTTATGATCATGTTCTTAATAAACAGAAGACAAATGAAACACAACCTTCATTGTCATCCTATGATGAATATTTGAATTCATAATAAATACAATTTCATCCTTCAGTTGCACAACAGATCCTGAGAAAATCCACCAGGTCTAGTAAGCCTACTAATTGGATGACAAACTTTGGCCTCAATCAAGTTTCTTCTAATAACATAGATAATACTAATGCTATAGCACTAATATTTTTCATTATACTCCACTTTACACGTCATTTTTAGCTAAAATTTTAGATTTCAGAACCTCAACACTATCTAGAGGCCAAGGGTTATCCTTATTAAGAAGATGTTATGAAGCAAGAGATTGAAGCTTTTGAACAAAACCAAACTTGAGAACTAGTTTCTCTCCTTAATGGAAAGAAACGTATAACTTCAAGAGGGTGTTTGGAGTAAAATATAAACATGATGGGACAATGTCAAGGGCTACAATCAAGTACTAAGGATTAATTATCATGACAGTTTCTCGCTTGTTACTAAAGTTGTCACAGTAAGAGCTTTTCTAGCAATTGCACCATCCAAGCAATGGTCCATCCTCCAAATTGACATAAATAACGCTTACTTACATGGAACAAATGATGAAGAATTGTTCATGTGGCCTCTAGAAGGCCATAGTAAGGCAAAACTGGGAAAGTTAGCAAGTTATCTAAATCCTTGTATGGTTTGAAGCAGGCACGGCTAGGGATGGCAACAGGTAGTATACCCGCGGGTACCCGGCACTACCCGACCCTAATGAGACTACCCGTACCCTGTATAAAAGGGTATGAGACGGGTATGAGATTAAAACCATTACCCGTTAGGGTAATGGGACGGGTATGGGAATACCCCCTAGGGTACCCGGTACCCGTTACCCATCATAAAATTTATATATATTAATAAATATAATTGTTTTTTAGATGTAAGACGTGAGATTTGAACTCTAATATTTTGTTTTTTAACCATTGAGTGATACCACTAAACTATTTTATTCTTATTAATTAAGGTTCCATTTGTTCAATTTTTAGATAGATGATTTATTAAATTTATACTATGTTAAATTTGTAATATTTTTGTTTTATTTATTGATTCTTAATGGGTAAGGGTACCCGCGGGTACCCGCGAATTAAATGGGAAGGGTATGAGATACAAAAAGTATACCCGTTAGGATAATGAGACGGGTACGGGTAATTAAAAAATAAAAGGGTAAGGATTTGAGATTGACATTACCCGCGGGTACCCTACCCGTTGCCATCCCTAGACATGACGAGAGTGGAATAAAGCCTTCACTAAATAGTTATTGCTAATAGGCTTCAAGAGATTCATTTTTCTTTTCTTTTCTCAAAGTTACGAGAACTTATTGTTTATTGTTGATGTTAATTGTTTACTCTTTTTCACTGACAGATCCAGTGGGTACTACAATGAGGGTTTGAACATTCACTAATGGCTGAAAAACTTCATAAAATATGTGTACGAAACTTTAACTTTTTCGTGAAAACCGTCTGAAAAATATCAATAGAATATTCATAGATCACCAAAAATACACTAACCACATCTATCACTAAATCATGGATTAAGTTAACTAATGATACAAAGTGAACCATTTAAGTCTCAATACGAGGAACCTCCCAACCTCACATGTGTGAACCATGTATGCTACTTAAACCATTTAATGAAGAACACGCAGATCTTTTGCATCACATATGAAAGGGGCTATAAAATACTCTCCATCGGGTATTAACCATTAATCTCTGTACTTATCTCTTTATTTTCTCTAATTTACACTACATTCCAAAGGGTCTTCTTTTGAAGACCACCATTAGTTTTTTCAAAACAAAATCAAAGTTAGAGAAGAATGAAACGGTCAGTAAATGGGGTGTGGTCCAATATAAAGTGCTAACTGTAACAGGAAAGAGTGCCCCTACCATATGCGGCATCAGACACATCAGCCCCACCCCCACCCCCACCCCCACCATATTCCGTATTCCATTCCCTCTTCTTCTTCATCATCTCTTCATTTCCTACGTCTCTTCTCTTATAATCCCCCCCTCACCCCCTTTCATCTTCTTCATTAATTACCTATCCCACTTCTTCAATTTCCCCCCTCTCTTTCTCTCCCATGGTTCCGCTCTTCCAATCATGCCTTCACTGCCCAATTTCCACTTCTCCTTCCCAAGGTGGATTGGACTTCTTCTCTGCTACACCAACACTTCTCCTACTCACAATGACACCTCCGGCGACACCACTAACTCCCCTGCCCTCACTGATGAAAACACTCTCCCCGTCTCCAACAGCTCCATAGAATGTTACGCCTGCACTCAGGTTGGGGTTCCCGTCTTTCATTCAACCAGCTGCGATCAAGCTAACCAGCCTGAATGGGTGGCGTCAGCCGGTTCATCTCTTGTCCCGATTCAATACCGCACCGGTACAAAAAAATACTCATCGACTCGCTCGCAGCCGCGGGTCCCCTCCGGATTCTTCGGTTCCGTTCTCGATCCTCGCAGCAAGCGCGTCCGGACGTGGAATCGCGCGTTTCTTCTCGCGCGTGGGATGGCCTTAGCGGTTGATCCGCTGTTCTTCTACTCTTTATCGATTGGTAGAGGTGGGGCACCGTGCCTGTATATGGACGGCGGATTAGCTGCGGTTGTAACCGTGCTTCGCACGTGTGTGGACGTGGTGCATTTGTGTCATCTGTGGCTGCAGTTCAGGCTGGCGTACGTGTCGAGGGAGTCACTGGTGGTTGGGTGCGGGAAACTGGTGTGGGACGCTCGGAGTATTGCCAAACACTACTTCCGATCTCTGAAAGGCTTCTGGTTCGATGTTTTTGTGATTCTGCCAGTCCCTCAGGTGCGTTTTTTTGCTTTTGGGATTAACTCCACCTCATTCACTTTCTACCTTTCTGAGTTTCATATATATCCCCCAATCTTTTTATGCCACGTCATCCTACTAGAATTTCAATCATTCGCACGTCCAAGTTTTACAGTGATACGAGGTGAAATAAACTCAACCAATGAAAACTTATATATTATTTCATAAAAGAAATATGTGTGGGTGGAATTGGACCACTGTGTATTTTCCACATGGGCTCTTATTTTTTTTATTTATAAGTATTTATTTAGAAAAAAAAGTAAACAACGTTTTTTTTTCGTGTAGAGAGCAAATTCTGCTAAAATTTTATTATTGAAGCAAAATTGAACTTTTTTAAAAAGGAAATTTGACCTATTTTTTCAAATAATTTAAAGGTGAAATTAATCTTTATCCCGAAAAGAAACACTTAAAAATTTACATTTCCCCTACAAATTAAATAAATTGAAATTGATATGCTTATATTTATTCTTTTAAAAAAATATTAAATTGGATCATAAAAAAATTAATTTTCATTTTCCGTTGAAAATCTCACGTAAGCATGTCAGTAGCTATTAAAAAAGAATCATTTTATAGTTGGAATACCCTCTTTTCTTGGTGATGTATACATTTAAAAGATTTAGAATAACAAAAAACAAAGAATAAAATCTATCCTTTCTTGTGTAAAAAATTGGCAGCGCTTAAAGTAATTAATATATGTATAGTTTATATCCATTAAGCTTATTTAATTATATCTACTTGATTTTCATTTGTTTTATTTTATCCTTATATAAAAATATATAAACAAAAGAGAAAATAAATTAAAATTAAAATAGTTTCAAAAAAAAAAAATTAAAATTAAAATTTTATGTTAATCAATTAATAGCACCAAATCTTTCAGTGATTTTTTGTACTGTTCCAAATAAATTATTTAACGGAAAATGAATATTAGAAGCAAAATTGATTTTTCGAGCAAAGGAGTACGGTTAATAAAAGGTCAATGGTAAGGACTGAATTGATATTTTAGACATATATGGATAGCTAAATTACATATTGTAATCAAGTTGTGCTTTCTAATCACATTCAATTGAATTTTGTATTGTATAGTACAACAAAAATATCTTCATCTTTTAGGTCCAAAATTATTAGTAAGGTTTAAGATGGAGTTACTGTGCATGATTTAACATACCAAAACGTATAAGCATATATGATTAGCATATGATCTGATGTGTCACTTGACAAATTTTACGTATATATATTTGAAGGGGTGATAAGCCCTATCAGACAAAAATGAAAAACTATAGCCTAGTCAATCTAGGTAAACAAACACAGCAAAACTCTGAAATATTATATTTGTACATTTTATTTTTTAGGTTTAATACATCATTTGCTCCCTGAACTTGTCCAAAATGGTTGATTGGCCCCCTGAACTTTCAAAGTGTCTCGATAGCCCATGAACTTGCATAAAATGTAATCAATTAATCACTCGGTTGTAAAAAAGTAAGTTAAATGCGGAAGATATATTGCATGCATCTTAAAAAAGTAAAACGATTAAGATCGGGGTATGCGGTTATAATATTAGAGAAGAAAATGTTTTATAGTTGAATTAGTAAGAAATTCCTTTTTAACATGTTTTAATCTATTTTGTGAAATATGTAATAACATTCTAAGGCACGTGTAACATATCTTCCGCATTTGACTTACTTTTTTACAACCGAATGATTAATTGATTACATTTTACGCAAGTTCAGGGGGTTAACTGAACATTTTATGCAAGTTTAGGGGGCTATCGAGACACTTTAAAAGTTCAGGGGGCCAATCAACTATTTTGGACAAGTTCAGGAAGCAAATGATATATTAAACCTATTTTTTAATTTAATTATCTTTTTTATATCCATTTCATTTTTATTAGTTAGATGTGTTGCATCTTGTAACAATATAAAATTTTGTATATATATTATTGGGGAATCGGGAAGGATGATCTAAGAAAGTTTAGTAAGGTTAAGGTTTATATACGGTTAGATGAGACGTTTTGTTACTTGCAAGTGGGCAAGGAGTGTTGTCCGTATTTCATATTGCGGTTCCCCAACTCCACAGGTAAGGTTTTTTTGCCTAAAATGAAAAGCTCATCATCTTGTTTTCTTGAGCTTTTATTTCATCATGATTTCAATGATTTCACTGGGGCATAAATATAAGTGATGCTGACTAATAATTTAATGTATTATATTATATATATACATAATATAAATATTATGTAATTTAATTACTTATATATTTTTTAGTTAAATTTTAAAATATAAATTGGCCAATGTGTTGGGAGAGCTTTATCTATTTGAAAAAATTTCCCAACTCAAATTCAAATGTAACTGGATGATTAAAAATAAATAAATTTTATGCAGTTCAATTCCTTCAATAAAAATATTAGTTCTTTTTTTTATTTTACATAAAAGCTTAACAAAATTTCTTTCGGCCCATCTTTTTTGTTTCCTTTTTATTCTACGTGACCCTGATAGAACAATTTTAATCTAAAGTTTAGAATAGTGTCATGTTCACATTTATATTAAATTTATGTAAAAGAAACTAATAATTCATGAAATATACCAGTTCAAAAATTTAATTTCTAATATATATGAAAATATTTATTACGTATATGACTAATATGGACTGTTAAGTTTTGCACGAATATTTAAATTTTTCTTCCAAAAATATCATGTTGCTGTAAGATGAGTTCTCTTATAAAAGGAAAATCCAATTTTGAGAATTGATGGGATATTGTGGGTTAGGCTATCCTTTGATGGGCTCCTGTTAAGTAACAAAGGCTGCACTGAAGTGGGCTGAAAAAGTTAGTTAACGAACCAATTTGATTTGGAAGTTACAGACTTTTTGCATTATCACCAATAGTAAAGTTTTTCAATCTAATTAATAACAAAATGTTAAGGCTGAATATGATATTACTACTTGGATTTTTTGAATTTTTGAAGGATATAATATAGTTTTGAAGTATGAACTTAGCATAGTAATGTTGTCCAGCTTCATTTGGTTCCTAAAAGAATAGTTGATTTAACTAGAATCATATTATAATATGATCAACGGAATTTTCTCACTGCTGTCTTGTTTATAGTTTCTGATCAATTTCATAATTTCAGGTAGTATTCTGGTTAATTCTACCGAAATTGATAAAAGAGGAGCAGATAAAGCTGATAATGACAATACTCCTATTGATGTTCCTGTTCCAATTCCTCCCCAAAGTGTACCACTGCATATATTTAATGAGAAAAATGCAAAAAGTCACAGGTTATATCTTCGGCACCATTTGGTGGGGTTTCGGCCTTAATCTTATTGCCTACATCATTGCTTCTCATGTATGTCCTTCATCTTAACCCCTTGTCACATTTAAATTTCTTAAAAACGTTTTCAGAATCTGATCTGTTGACAATCACAGGTTGCCGGAGGATGCTGGTATGTTCTTGGAATACAACGGGTGGCATCATGCTTAAGACTGCAGTGTGAACGAAAACCAAATTGTGACCTTTCTTTGGCTTGCTCTGAAGAAGTCTGCTATAAGCTTTTCTCCCCTGGAAGCGAATTAGGAAAATCTTGTGGTGGTAATTTAACTGAAGCTGCCAGACATCTGCCCATGTGCTTAGATATGTCAGGACCTTTCAGATATGGAATTTATAAGACTGCTCTTCCTGTCATTTCTAGCAATTCTTTGGCTGTCAAGATCCTTTATCCCATTTTCTGGGGTTTAATGACACTCAGGTAAAATATCCTGAATCCAATTCTTTTGCATTTTATCAGGAACCTTCTCTTCTCTACTTTTCCTGATTCTTAGTTTTCTTTTGAACTTGAATATGCAGCACCTTTGGGAATGATCTCGAACCGACAAGTAATTGGCTAGAAGTTATATTCAGTATATGTATAGTGCTTAGTGGTTTGATGCTCTTCACTCTATTGATAGGAAACATTCAAGTGAGTTGCTGTTCACTCTTTTGATCAACTTATTACTGTTTTGGGTTCAAATGATGAGAATCAATGAATGCAATTATAGGTGTTTCTCCATTCCGTGATGGCTAAGAAGAGGAAAATGCAGCTGAGATGTCGCGATATGGAATGGTGGATGAGACGGAGGCAGTTACCTTCTCGCTTGAGGCAAAGAGTTCGCCATTTCGAACGCCATAAATGGGTAGCCTTGGGAGGAGAAGATGAGACGGACTTAATTCAGGACTTACCTGAAGGACTCCGCAGAGATATCAGACGCTACCTTTGCCTAGACCTCATCAAGAAGGTAAACTCATTTCAGCCCCTTCTTCCAAATTGGTTAGTGAGTTATAAAGCTATATGTGAACATGCTATCTTTTGAGGTCTGAGTTAGAACTAAGTTTTTCAATATGATACCAGAATCACCCATCCAATCTTAGGCCATCATATATATACATGTTCATTTTTGCAAACTTCACAGCTAAATTTCTGAACTCTCAATGCCTTATAAAATGGAGAAATGAAATCTCACCCACCCTTGTTATTCTATGTTCTCCACAGGTTCCTTGGTTTCAAAACTTGAATGATCTTATTCTTGACAACATATGCG
Organism: Euphorbia lathyris; assembly: GCF_963576675.1. Lineage (NCBI taxonomy): Eukaryota > Viridiplantae > Streptophyta > Magnoliopsida > Malpighiales > Euphorbiaceae > Euphorbia > Euphorbia lathyris. Next base: position 99,563,371 of record NC_088910.1, read on the forward strand.
ATCGAGTCAGACCACTCGTCTTCTCCGAGGATGAAAAGGTGAACCTTTACTATGCTTTCATAATTACTCGATGCTTCTAACATATATAATCCCTATTTTTTCCCTCAAATGAACATTTTTTCATTGTCTATATAATTAATGCATCAGATAATTAGAGAAGGAGATCCTGTGCAAAGGATGGTGTTCATAGTTCGAGGGAAGATAAAAAGAAGCCAGAGTCTTAGCAAAGGAGTGATAGCAACAAGTGTGCTTGAACCAGGAGGATTTTTGGGTGATGAGCTACTCTCATGGTGCCTTCGCCGTCCATTTATAGACCGGCTACCAGCTTCATCTGCTACATTTGTTTGCTTGGAACCTACAGAAGCATTTGGCCTCGATTCAAACAATCTTCGTTACATCACTGATCATTTTCGCTACAAATTCGCCAACGAACGACTCAAGAGGACAGCAAGATATTACTCGTCCAATTGGCGAACATGGGCAGCAGTAAATATACAATTCGCTTGGCGCAGATACAGGGTGAGGACTAGACGTCCCGTGAATCCTGTTACAACAGAAAATGGAGGCACAGACCGCCGACTCCTTCAGTATGCTGCTATGTTCATGTCAATCAGGCCACATGACCATCTTGAATAAACACAAGTTTAGCCATTTCTGTCATAATCTTCATTGTTTAATAAAATTATTTTGTTTTGGAGCACATTTTGTTTTATGATATATCATATATATGAGCATTTAAATTCATTTTTCTGAATTTACTTCTATAATGTCATTATATATAGCTGTCTATAAAAAGGAAAGGAATATAACCATAGACTTGCCTATTATAGAAACTTATGCTTGGTGGAGTAAGGAGAGAGAGTCCTAAAATTATGCCTTGTTTAACTCAAAATTGGAGGTACAAAAGCACCTTCCAATTATAGCATACAATATCCAAATTGTATTACCATATCTAATTTTGAGTTTGTACGAGAAGGAAAATGGAGTTTGTCGTCACCTCCTGGCCCCCCTGACCATACTTCTTCACATTCAATACAAAAGCAATTTCTAGGACTTTGTATTCTATATATCTGGGTCCTAGAAATCGCGCATCGAATTGAATGATTATCTTCAGATTCAAGGAAGGTATGCAGATGTTTATGAGCAGATATAAGCAATAATTTTCCATTGTTTTGAAGCCTGATGAAAAAATCCATTCTATCAGCAATGGGTTTGAACGTTGCAAAGCATAGGAGCTCATCTTTGCAACCTTCATTGATAAATTATCTCACAAAAAGTATTTTTCTTCGAAATTTGGTATCGAAGCATCGTAGACGAATGCTGGTTGCCGGATATGATCTTGATATGTCGTATATAACCGATAGACTGTTAGCTATGTCATTCCCTGCAGAACGTATGCGTGCTATGTATCGAAATCCTCTGTGGCAGGTCAAATCTGTGCTGGACATGAGACATTTCGGGCACTACAAGGTACTTCTTTCAAATTCCTTATTTTTTCTAATCTTTTTGATGAGAAATAATTAATGGTTGATATTGTAATATGTACTTCGTGCAGGTGTATAATTTGTGTATCGAGGAATCGTATGATCCCATACATTTCCATGGTCGAGTAGAGACATATCCTTTTGATGACAATCATGTACCACATCTGGACATGGTGAAGCAATTTTGTGAAAGTGTTCATTCTTGGCTATCACAGGACTCTAGAAATATTGCAGTGGTGCACTGCATGGTATATTTCATTAACTAAGTCTGTCTAATTTTGATATTTAACATTACAGTACCTAATTAATAGGGTGTTTGTGGTTGAAATTTGCAGGCAGGTAAAGGCCGAACAGGACTCATGGTCTGTGCCTACCTCGTCTACTGTGGCATGACAGCAGAGGAGGCTCTTCAGTTGTATGCAAATAAAAGGACTACCAACAATGAAGGAGTATGTCACATTTTCATTCTTGGAATTCGGTTCATTCCTGCTCCTATCGTTACTGCTCAGCCCTTCTAACTGGGGGCACCCCTCAAGACGGGATTGTTACATTAAACTCACCTTATAATGGTTGTTATGATGATGTGCAGGTGTCAATACCAAGCCAACGGCGATACGTGGGATATTGGGGAAACATACTTTCATTTCCAAATGGAGCTGGAAACGGACCTCCTAGAGTAATATTACCTGAATGTAGTGGAAGAGAGCTCAGACGAATTCGTCTCTATGACATGGTTAACATTGAATCTATCTTCTTTGTAGTCTCAGAGTTGCAACAGGTACATGATAAAGATTGACACGATTATCATTTTTGTGTTATACGAAACATATATATAACACAACACCGACGATGATATTGACAGGTAGAGGGGCAGATATACCGTCCACAGGTGGAGTTATTTAGAGGTTGTTGCAGACAAATTAAAAAAGGATATCATAGAAACAATAGTCCACGGTATTTTGTATCCTTCATTGAAGAAGGAATAGAGTCTCAAACAGAAGAGGCAGAGCCTCGTGTAGTTGTACAAATGGACACAGAACGTCCTATAAATGATCAAAAGAGTTGCCTTGAGTACTATTTCAACAAACCTATAACAGTGAGCAATTGCAATGACATAATATAATAATTTGCTTCTTCCATTTCCATTTCCATAAATATGATTGATTGAAATGATTAAAATTGAACAGGTTAAAGGAGATGTGCAGGTGATATTCTACATGAAAATGATAGGAAGTCGACTGTTCTATGTGTGCTTTAACACAGCATTCATAAAGAATAGCTTGCTGCAGTGTTCAGTGAGGGATTTGGATAAAGTAGGGAAGAAGGGGAAGTCAATATGTGGATCAGCCTTCTGTATGGAGATGCTTTTTGGACCAGCAAATTCAAACACTTCATTTAATTCTTCTGATACCAATGAGAGGGATTTCAGTGACGATTGCTTTATAAATGAAGATGAAGATGAAGATCAACACTAGACAGATACTATTATTAGTAGTATATATTATGTATTTTTTAGATATATAATGCAGATCCAACAATAGGCTCTGCATATTTTGTTACTCTTCCATCCATCTCTATTTCAAGATTTGGTTGCCCACATTTTTAACCCATAAATATACATCATATTTCTTGTTTCTTCCTTTCCACTTTCCAATTACTTTTCTTTCAGACCATCATCCATTCTTGCCTTTTAACTTTTTCAATCACCAATTAGACTGCAATAGCTAGAATTCAAATTCAAATTAGCATAATTGTTAGACCCGGATCAACCCGGTTCAACCGGAACCTGTTATGCTTACAAGCTTGAAGTGGTTTGGTTTTTTCATCTTTAACCGCTCGAACCGGCCAAGTTATTTAGTCCAGATTGAGCGGTTTGATCCGGTTAGATTTTACTCATCTTTACTTTAAAAAATGTAAATTTTAAAGTAAAGGTATGATTCTAAACTTAGATTATTTAGGTGTAAATAATAATAGTTACCACTGTACCACTACTATTTCACTTATGAATATTATTAACCATTTAAAAATATATAATGATTTTATAAATTAAATATCATAAAAAATTATTATATCTTCTCAATATTAATAAAGTTTAATTAATATTTAAATTTTAAATATTGTAGGAATAAATGGAGTAAACGAGCTTGGCCCATTTACCGATACATTTATGGTCCGCGCCTAACCTAATCAATTAGGGTTAGGGCTAGACCTTTATTAGTCTAACTATAAATAGATAGCTATGGAGACTAAACCTAAGACGCTAATTAATCATTCACAAAGAATTAAAGTACTGCACAAGACAATCCCTCTCTCGCTACACTCAGAAGCCGCCGCCCCCGGGTAAATTTATATACGTGGTGTACAACCTTTACCTGTTATCACACTTTGGTGTACAACCTTTAATTGTTCACACCAAAGTGTACAAACTTCAGGTGACCTCCCACTAAAGTGTACACCCAGTTATTATGACCGGTCAACGCAGGTCAACGTTGCCACGTCATCATTTTACCCTTTCAGCTTATTAAAACGTGCCCCACTAAAAGCAAAAAGACTTTTATACCACTTTCTTATTTCCCTCCAAATTAACCTTGGGAACTATTTGCTCTTCTCCCAAAAAACGATCAGACTCCATTTTCTCTCTCTCTCTCATCTCATCATCTTCCTTCATCTTATATTTGTCTTCTCGATTGCGATTTGAAAACCCTAGAATAAAGCGACAGAAAAACTCAGAAACTGAAAAGCTTTCGGCGATTCATCGTTACCTGTGGGACACTCGAATCCAATATCGTGCATGTAAGTGAACTCGTCGATAATGGCGTCTACATCTTAAGGTTTCTCATGTTGAAAATAATAGTTATCTTGGGTTTACGCGTCTTTTTTTTATTTTTCCAAATTTAAACTTTATCTTCTTTATATACGAACAGTACGGGCAAAAGGTAGAGTTAAATAACCATGTCTGCTTTGTTGGGTTTTGCGATGCGCATGTCCATAGATTATGACTCGACGTAGGAAAAACTCTTCTTTTACGGGGACCAGCAGACATAAAGGAACAACAATGTCTGCAATAGACAAACCATGTGAGTATTATACTGTAAACTTTTTGTAGTTACTATATAAGTGGTAGGGTATTTGGGGTAATTGTTTAATAATGGCATGCTTCTGTTTGGAAAGTGAATTCATTTATACGTTTTGTTTGTTAGGTAAAAGTTGTAAAGGATGTCATGTACTTTGTTATTGAATTGTGAATTTATTATTCTAGGAAATCATTTACTTTGTTAACTGTATGTGCATTTATTTATTTTAATGCAGATGGATATTTCTATATCATTCTATATTACAAGGGCCATATGAATAGGCATGGATATGTTGGAGGAGATGTATATATATGGCCTGATGCACATTGGGATGCACTGTCTCTTCTTGTCATAGTAGCTAAGGTGGTTAGTTTAGACTGTATTGGCCACTTCCAATATTACTGGATGCAATATGATGAAGAAATTACTACAAGCTTGAAACATCTAGGATCAGATGATGATGTATATCGTATGGCACTAGCTGGTGTACAATGTGGTGAGATACATATATTTGTAAAGCCATTGACTAGAGAGGACATAGTCATAGAAGAAGCTTATATGCCAAGGGGAGTTGTGCTAGAAGAGATAGATGAAGGAAAAGACTGTACTGATGTTAGGAAGAAGGGTAAAGGAAAAAAGAAAGTGGTAAGGGGTTTACTATGCCTTGGTTATAAGGGAGAAGCTAGTGCAAGTGATAATGTGGGATGTAGTGAAGCTGTTGGGATTGAGGGAATAGTAGAAGATGATCATGTTGGGATTGAGAACATGAGTGGAGCTGAAGATGTTGGTATTGATATGAGAGAATATGGTAGAGGCTGAAGCTGTGGGGATTGAAAATATGGAAGGGGCTGAAGCTATAGGGAATGAGAATATGGGAGAAGCTAAAGCTGTGGGGATTCAGAATATGGGAGAAGCTGAAGCTGTGGGGATTAAGAATAGAGCTGAAGCTGAAGATGGTGGGATTGCGAATATGGGAGAAGGTGAAGCTATGGGGATTGAGAATATGGGATAAGGTGCTCATGTTGGGTTTGAGAATACGGTGGAAGATGATCATGTTGGGTTGGATAATATGGGGGTAGATGATCGAGTTGATTATGGGTATAGTGGAGATGGTGAGCTTGATATTGGTGTTGATCCTACTATTGGTGTTGATCCTACTGTTGGGTTTGAGTATATGGGGGCAGATGATCGTGTTGATGCTGGGTATAATGGAGATGGTGAAGCAGATGATGGTATGGAAGATAATGTTGGTAATAGGGAAGAAGCACTAGCACAAGAAGCAAGTACTTCACACGCACCAGCCCCCGATGCAGAGCCAGAGTTTGTTGATCCAGACTACGTACTTAAAGATGTAGGAATAATAAAACTTGAATAAAAAAAATAGAGTTAGGCAAATCTGGGTCTGTATTAACAGTCTCCTTAAGACATATTTCATCCCTATTGACAATCGTCTTCTAGGATACAACATATTACACAAACGAACTCTTACTGTATGTAAATTTGCTACAATCGGAGTAGGAAAACAGAGCAGAAAGTTCCAGAGAGTGTTTTTATTTTTTCCAATCCTTGAATTTGACATTTGCATTCTGTATAAATAAAACTCGAAATGATATGTCTGTTCACAAATAAATATGACTTTTCACGGATAAACACATCTGTTCACGAACTGATATGACTATTCACGAACGAACACGACTATTAATGAAATGAGGTGTTTGTTGGTATTTAAATTAATTTCATAATTTTATTCATTTTATCCAATATATTTATTAAAATAAAAAACTAATTTCTAATCTTTAAAATAAAAGTTTTAATGAATATTTATAATAAAAAATATATACATAAAAACATATTAATTTGTTTAATATAATAATGTTATAATTAAACTATTTTTAATGATTATTTTTAACTGAAGTTAAAAACAACTTATGGTAGGTAATGATTTTCTAATTATATTTACATGTGTAATTATTTACACAAAGAATTCCTATTTGGGGATAACCGTTTTTTTTAATCAAATAACGAATGAATGAATTTAATGTGCCATCGATTGGCAAGAGTGTAACATAATCGGAGTAACACAACTTGGTAAAGAATTAAAGAATAAAGAACAAAAATTAAAATGAGCTGACTTCATAATTGTATGAACTGCCCCATTAGCTTGTCGCCGAATCCATTTGACTGAGTAAATTAGAATTTCCTTTCATCTCAAGATTAAATCACCAAACTCGGATGCATCACTAGTGGTGGCTCGAATTGCATCGACCACAAGTTTGGCGTCGGTTTCGAATACAACTTCCCGAACATTCTGATTGTTCATCCATAACATTGCCCTTAATAGCGCCTTTACCTCTGCTTCCTTCACCAACAAACAGTATGACAGCTTCTATGATCTACCACGTACGAACTTGATAAGGATTGAAACAGATAATTTAATGAAATGAAGTTTACTATGATAATATATCTTTAATAAAGTGTCATTTACTTATTAGGCGTTGTTTGATAACACCATTTATCATTTAAATTAGAATATTAAACACTTATTTAATTTAAGTGTGTTTGACAATAATTATTTTTCTATTATTTAAATTAGTAAATTAAATTAAGATTACTTATTTTGATAAATCAAAATATTCAACATTTAATTTTAATATTTATTAAATAGTTACATCATTAATACTTTCAACACTTATAATATTTATAATTTAAAATTCAGTACTTATTTTTACGGCATTTAAGTTTCGGTCAAAGAGCAACTAATCTATGGTTAATTTCCGAGTTAGTAATTGATAACAAGACGTCTGAATACATATAATAACGTGGTTTAGTTCATCTAAATTTCTTCCCAACACAGTTTATTAAAGCTGTGAACAAACCTCCTCTTTTCATATTCCCACCACCATACTCCTCCCCTAAACCCTTCCTTTTCGATCGTTTCCCGATCCTATATTCAAAATCAACTTCTTTTTCTTCTTATCTAATCAACCATGGCGACCTCTAGTAAGCCTCGAAGGTCTCTCCAAGAAATCGAGGACATAATTCTGCGCAAAATATTTCTAGTTTCCCTCACCGAACCACCGATCACCGCTTCTCCACTTGCTTACTTGGAGATGACTGCAGCTGAGATCCTTAGTGAAGGTAAAGACTTGAGACTCACCCGGGACTTGGCAGAGCGAGTCTTGATTGATCGATTATCGGGTGAATTTCCCGGGGCTGAGCCTCCGTTCCAGTACCTCCTTGGTTGCTACCGCCGGGCCACGGAAGAGGAGAAGAAAATTGCTAATATGAAGGATAAGAATGTCAAAATGGAGTTGGAGTCCTCCATCAGGCAAGTTAAGAGATTGTTCGTTTCCTATTGTAGAATTCATTTAGGGAATCCAGATATGTTTCCTTCTAACTCTGATCCGAAAAAGTCTAATGTCTCGCCGCTTTTGCCCCTAATATTTGCCTCTGTTGATGAGTATAACAACTCTGGAACCCAGCCCCCTCCTCCCCGGTTTTTGGACGAATTCTTTCTGGACGGAGATTTTGATAGCTTGGACCCCATATTGAAGGGGCTTTATGAGGATTTGAGAGGGAATGTTATAAAGGTCTCTGCATTGGGGAATTTCCAGCACCCGTTAAGAGCGTTGAATTATTTGCTTACTTCTCCTGTTGGGGTTAAGTCTCTTGTAAATCATCCATGGTGGATTCCTAAAGGAGCTTATTTGAATGGACGAGTTATAGAGATGACGAGTATTCTGGGACCTTTCTTTCATGTCAGTGCATTGCCTGATCATACCATTTTTAAGAGTGAGCCGGATGTTGGGTAAGTAGAGTATTCCCTTTTCTAATTTCTTTTTCTATGCTTCTGTTCATGCTTTCACGAAGTTAGTTTATTTACACTGCTTGTTACATTTGGGTCTTGAGAAATTGAGTAAAGGGATCTAATTTGGATGTTATGGATATCTTAAAATGGAAGGAAATTGAAAGGTATACTTACTGAATGTCGTATTTAGCTTGCTAGAATTGAGGCCGCTTTCGGTTTCAATCTTTAACAGGATAAAGTTATCTTCATTGTCGACATTATGACTTTCCTTTTGGAAGTTTTGCTTAGTCTTTTGAGTATGATATAGGCTGCATTTGCCAGAAGGTCCCAGTCTCATGGCCTGTCTTAGCTATTACTACTTGCAAGCAATGTAAAATTGGTTACTATTGTACTCATAGTTATGGAAGGTGCAGTGCAGTACTGCGCCTGAGCGACACATGGCGCATTAAAAGAATAAATATATAGAACTACCATAAATGATAATGTTTAAAATATAAGAAATTGTAATTAAGATCAGAATGCAAAAAATAAGAAATCATGTCAACGTTCTTAATAGTAAATTCTAACATGCAATAAACCCTATATTCTAAAGTTAAAGTATTCAACTAAATAGTAAATACTATGTTGACTAATAGCCAGCTATGGTTATTCAGTTTGTAAGTCGGTCTCCTTTCCCTATGTTTTTATTTGTTTTTGGACACTATATGTGTCTAATCCAATGGTGGAGATTGAACATGTGGGTCAATAATATAGAACCCTAAAAAAGAATTTGTGACACTAAAGGCGTGCCACTGATAACCATGTCCAGGCGCACAAAGGCGCACCATGGCGTCGCCAGAGCAACATCGTCAGCCTTAGGGAGTGCTAACGCGCACCACCTTGAGCCTTGTGCCATGGCGTCACCATTAATAACTATGTTTGTACAAATGAGAGAAAATTAGGGCTGAGAGAGAGAGAGAGATGAGCCACTACTTTTTCTATTACCCTGTCATACGGGGTAGGTGAAGCATAGTGTTCCTTTTTCATTTTCAACTGACTGCTTGTACTTGGGGTCTTATCCTAAGGTTGAAGTCCCACAATACATTTTGGGTGCTTTGGTTAGAAAAAGAAGTTATGAGCTCTTACCTTTGGATCCATTTTATAGTTTTTTCTTACCCTTCACAACTTGAATCCAGCAAAATTTAGTCATTGATATTACTTTGAAATTCTAGTTTTAGTTTTTTTTGCTACTGTTAAATGGGATGTTGAATGTCTTGTAACGTTTCTCACTGAGGCTTAATATCCATAAAACACCAGGCAGCAGTGCTTCTCTGACTTGTCAACACGTCGACAAGCTGATTTATTATCTTCCTTCACCACAATCAAGACTCTCATGACTAGTTTATATGATGACCTACACAAAGCTCTCCTCAAGATCCTTAAAAACAGTGACACTCGTGAGAATGTTCTTCAGTATCTTGCTGAGGTGATCAACAGAAATTCTTCAAGAGCCCATATTCAGGTAGTTTGCCTCCTTATTTTGCAATTCTTTGTGCTGTACTTGGGTATAGTGATTGTGATCTAGTATCTTTTTCCCCCCAAAGGCAAAAGCTTACCTATTTTTTTCTTACTGGCATATGTGTGAAGATTGTCTACTTAATAGAGTCAGTTATATTATGTAGTTATATATGTTTCCAACTTTAATTTGGTATCCTACATCCGTCACAGGTTGATCCTATATCTTGTGCAAGTTCAGGCATGTTTGTCAATCTAAGTGCGGTCATGCTTCGATTGTGTGAGCCTTTTTTTGATGGTAATTTCACCAAAAGGGATAAAATTGATCCGAAATATGTCTTCTACTGTAACCGGTTGGATCTAAGGTGATGTGTTGCTTGATACATTTAAATTGTTGAAAATTACTACAGATTTTCTTGCTAATCTGATTGTTACTTTTCCTTTGATTTTCAATAAACTGCAGGGGACTGACAGCTCTACATGCATCTTCAGAAGAAGTTACTGAGTGGATTAATAGAGAAAACAATGGGAAAACAGAATTCTTTGCTCAATCTACTGATGGTGAAAGTCGTTGGCTTCAATCCCAAGAAGCCACTAGTTCTGGTAGTGGCACTGACAAACCTTTATCAAAGGTCAATTACACATTCATTTGTGAATGTTTCTTTATGACCGCAAGGGTTCTCAATTTGGGTCTTTTGAAAGCATTTTCAGACTTTAAGCATCTGATTCAGGTAGCATATACATCTTCTATACCTGGGCAGTTGTACTATGTATTTGACTTTGCGATTCTTCTTTGTTTTATATCATTTGATCTGCATCTATAAGTGTGTGCTTTTGTGTGTAAGCATAAATAGACTAATATTACTGTTACAACAGGACATATCAAGATGTGAAGACACACTCTCCACGATGAAAGCAATGCAAGAGCAAGCACCATCTCCACAACTGCAGTTGGATATTGCTCGTCTTGAGAAAGAGTTGGAGTTGTATTCACAGGAAAAGCTTTGCTATGAAGCTCAGATATTAAGGGTACATGACCTCTCTTTCTCTCTCTATCTCTCACTCTCTCTCCCCTACCCACCACCTGTCTTTGCATCCAAATATTCATTCATATATCCTGAGAAATAGCATCTTTTAGTTCCCCTGTTTGTTTTGGTGTACCTCTCATGTAGAGAGGTAGAACTGACAGCTAAAGGTTTTAATAATTTAATTATGGAAGAAGATTGTATTTTTCTGATCCACTAAAAATACAGGTTTTCAATGTCTGTATAACTATTCTCATCAATGTTGCAAAGAACTGTCAGTTATTGTAACTGCTGGGCTTCTTACTTCCTTTGGAAATCATTAAGTACTGCCTAGCAGCTATTACTCTCCCCAGGATGTTTGTCATGCTTATCCTTTTCATCTTCTCTTACTGCCTTCTTGTATCCTATCCTAATTGATGTTTCCATTCAAAGTTATTATTAAGATTATGTGGTGATCTCTAATATAATATCTGTTATTTTTAAAAACAGGATGAACAACTTCTTCAGGATGCACTTACTTTTTACCGGTTGATGGTGGTTTGGTTGGTTGGTCTAGTTGGTGGATTTAGAATGCCTCTACCAGCAGCATGCCCAATGGAATTTGCGTCCTTGCCTGAACATTTTGTGGAAGATGCCATGGAATTGCTTATATTTGCTTCTCGGATTCCAAAGGCTTTAGATGGGGTGTTATTGGTAAGATTTATGTTAAAATGCTTTATCCCAGAAGGAAGCTTGTCACATTGTTCACTAATCATCTGACACTCTCATGGTCATATTTATATAGGAGTATATATGAAGGTCAAATGACCATTATATTCTAATTATTATTTTTTTCTATTGCTGGCTTGGTAGGATGATTTTATGAACTTCATTATCATGTTCATGGCCAGTCCGGCATATATCAGAAACCCTTATCTAAGATCAAAGATGGTTGAAGTGTTGAATTGCTGGATGCCTCGTAGAAGGTGATTTATTATCTTCTAATTTAAATGTATTGTTGTTTAAAATTTGATTTGATTTTGAAAACTTGGAAGATAAGAATACTCACAGCATATGATTGTTGCATCTGCAGTGGCTCTTCTGCTACATCTACTCTATTTGAAGGGCACCAATTGTCCCTTGAACATCTTGTGAGGAATCTCTTGCAGGTCTATGTTGACATCGAGTTCACAGGCTCTCACACCCAGGTAATTTCAGTAGTACTCAAATTTGTGAGAGATGATTGTTACAAACTTAACTTTGGTATTTGTTAATCATCATGTTGCCTGATATGAAATCATATAGAGTTCTTCTTTTTCTTGATTATTACTTGTTGACAAATAATTCATATTGAAAATGCTTACTTCTAACTTTAACATAAATTTTATTTATTTATTTTTATTATTATTTGTAAGAGTGTGGTCTTGCTCTTTGGATTATATCATTCAGTTTGTTCTGTTTTATGTAGTTTTATGACAAGTTCAATATCCGACATAATATAGCTGAACTTCTTGAGTACCTGTGGCAAGTCCCTAGTCATCGAAATGCATGGAGACAGGTATAATAACAAGAGCTAATAATTATCTGTGTCTGCTAACTAAATCTTGTACTGTTTCTCTTGCACACTCTCACTAATTTATGTCATTCAGATTGCTAGAGAAGAGGAAAAGGGCGTCTATTTGAATTTCTTGAACTTCTTGATCAATGATAGCATATATCTTCTTGATGAGAGTCTAAACAAAATTCTTGAACTTAAAGAATTGGAAGCTGAGATGTCGAACACTGCAGAATGGGAGAGAAGACCAGCCCAAGAGAGGCAGGAGAGAACCCGGCTATTCCACTCTCAAGAGAATGTCAGTATATTTACTCCTTACATTTATATTTCAGTATGTAGAGATCTTTTAGAAGATATTGAACTTGTTAAATGTTTTTGGTTGTTCTAGATCATTCGGATTGATATGAAGTTGGCAAATGAAGATGTTAGCATGTTAGCATTCACATCTGAGCAAATTACAGCACCTTTCTTACTTCCTGAAATGGTAAATTACTGTTATCAATCAACAGGTGCGCGAATGGATGTCATTTTTTTGTTCTGTTGGATGTGATTTTTCCTCTTTTACAGGTAGAAAGAGTGGCTAGCATGCTCAATTACTTTTTATTACAGTTAGTGGGTCCCCAAAGAAAATCTCTAACCCTTAAAGATCCTGAGAAATATGAATTCCGTCCGAAACAGTTGCTTAAACAGGTTAGCATCATGTTTGAATACTTGAATGTGAAACAAAAACATTATATATAATTACACCCTGATGTCCTTATGCTTTATTTTTCCTGATTTACTTGAAGATTGTCCATATATATGTTCATCTGGCAAAGGGTGATACAGAACAAATATTTCCATCTGCCATCTCAAAGGATGGCCGATCATACAATGAGCAGGTAACTATGATAAAGTTTTGATGAACTCGTTATGTCCAATGCAATGTTGATTGAACTCGATCTGACTATTTGTCTACTCCAGTTATTTGGTGCTGCAGCTGGAGTCCTCAGGAGAATCGGGGAAGATGGGAGGGTTATACAGGAATTCCTCGAACTTGGTTCGAAAGCCAAAGTAGCAGCTTCCGAGGCCATGGATGCTGAAGAAACCCTTGGAGAGATACCAGATGAATTTCTTGACCCAATCCAAGTATGTTCTGTTCAACTGTCTTTGTTCTTCAGCTTGGCGTGAGACGCTTGTTCATATGTAACTTAACAGTTGATTACTATTTTGCAGTATACTCTGATGAAGGACCCTGTGATCTTACCATCTTCAAGGATCACAATAGACAGGCCTGTCATTCAAAGACATCTTCTTAGCGATGGCGTATGTGTTCCGCTGGACTTGTTTCATTCATATATTCATCCAATTTTCATATAATAAAAAACTTAATTGAGTTGAATGTGAAATGCAGACTGATCCATTCAACCGGTCCCATCTGACATCGGAAATGCTGATTCCAGATGTGGAATTAAAGGCAAGAATAGAGGAATTTGTTAGGTCCAAAAAATTGAAAAGGCATGGAGATGAGTTCAACATGCAAAGTTCTAAAGCAACAATACAAACAACAGCTGGAGCTGGAGAAATGTTAATTGATTAGGGCATTCATTTAATATTATCTTATATTTCAGGTAAAAGGATGTTAGTTGTAACTAATCTTATTATTGCCAATGCATTCATATTTATTATCCGTGGAGCAAAATCACCTGTAATTTTGTACGCTAGAGTTAATAAATTCATTTTTTTTATACATTCAGAATGAATTTATTTATGTAAGTTGAGGGTTATTTCTCTATATTATTAAATTCTACTTTATTTATGTTCCTCTCTCTATATTGGTAGATGTTTTGCAGATTGAACGGATTTTTTTTCACAGCATTGAATATATATAAACATTTCATTGGATGAAATGTAAAGAAAAGTAAAGAGAGATTACAAAGAAATAAATCAGTAAATCCATGCTAAAACCTGAGATTGGACAATAGTCATTAAATCACCCTCTCATGAGGGTAAATTACACCCATGGCTACCGAATTTTACCTTAACAGTGTGATAACTGAGTCTCAAAATAAAAAATTCTTTCGAACCACTTTTTTCTAACAATAAAACAACGAATTATCGTGTTTAATTTATTCCAAATAATGTATTTCATAAGAACTAAATAGAATTGAATTCCTCTAAAATTCATCAAAATAAATTGTTCCCAAACAAGGGGTATAGGACCAACCTCATGTGAGAGAATGGACATAAGCTCATCTCATTGTCATAGTTTTTTCTCTTCTCTCAGCTATTTTACTCTTCATGTTCAATTACTTTTTATGCTTTAGAGCTGTGAGAGTATTCGTCAAATGGATCTGCACTTAAACGTCATAGAGTCGACTCCAATCGGCAGTAACTACTGTGATATTCTGAACCTGCAATTCAAGAATGTTAATGTTTGAAATAGAATGTTAATGTTCATGGTCTGTCAAAGCTTTGGCATTGGCCTGTCTGCCTTTCGCTTTGCATGTTCATGGGCGATGCTTATTGCACTGTTGCTATGACGCAGTGAGAACTCGGCAAGTAGGATTTGGCGTTCCTCTGTTGTTAAATCACCATGACTGCCCTGCATACATTAGTACAGCATATATGATTTTATGAATCTGAAGATCGATTTTAAACACAACATTAAACTTCAAAAAGATTTATTTTCATCTCTAAAAAGAAAAAATTACCACAAAGGTCATAAGAAAGTGCGAGCTGAAGTAACAGAATTTTGACCATTAGGTAATAAAACTAGCTGGCAGAAAAGGTTCTATTACTTAAAGATTTTGCACATTTCATTCATAGATGGAACAATAACCAATACCAAACATGAAATGACTGGGACTACTTCCACAATAAGTTGATTTCTTTCCTCTTTCAACCATAAGCAATAGAATATCATTGTTACCAGGCGAGAAATTCTGTCACAAACAGCATGGTGCATGATGATGCCCGCTGCAACTGATACATTGAAAGAGTCAACCATCCCTTTCATTGGGATACTGCAGTGCATATCCGACAATGCCAGTGCTTCATCACTTATCCCCCTAAAATCAAGTACTCAACAAGTCTAGTTAAAAAAACTAAAATCATGAAACTTTAAAAATAAAGTCATAAACTAGCTTAAATTTTGTCAAACAGTGTAAAATAAAAAAAAATATTCACCTATTTTCATTTCCAACCACTATTGCAGTTGGGCAAGACCAGTCCATGTCATAAATGGATACCTGAGCATGGCACATAAGAGTATGAGAAGTGAATTCAATTGTCAAAAACACTGAAATTTTAAGTGCCCATAATTTTTTTGCTAACTTTCAGGTTTCAGCAACTTGGTCTCTTAAGGATGGATTTCATACACCAGGAAACTAAAAAACATTTTCACAAGAAAAACTTTGAAACTTAGCAGATCAATAAAATAGATACTTACTGCATCAATTCCAACATGTGTTGTGGCAATTCGATAGCCACGTGATTTTAGAGCTTTAAAGCAATCTTGGGCAGAGTCCCATAGTTCGATGTCTAACCACTTTTCTGATCCCATACTAACATGGCGATTGTCTTTGTACCTACAACAATTAGTAACAAGTTGGTCAATGAAGCTGTGTTTATGTATTTCATCACCATGAACAAGCCTATTAAAGAAATATAACATCATGCCCATGCATTGCAGCAGTTCATCAAACATAACATCACCAGCTCTTGCCATGTCAATTGGCATGGGAAATTCCATCAGGCTTAATGAGATATTCTCAAAGCCTATAAGGATTCAAATATGAAATGCTATAGGGATTACTTAGTATCCTAAACAAGCAAATAACATGCAAACTCATGTAACATTGAGAGCTTCTTCCTGTTTCCAGTTTTCTTTCATCATAAAGCAATTCAATCAAATGCTTAACTACCAAGCTTAAAACGCAAATTTCCTATTAATCAAATATCTTAACCTATCAATGCCATAACAGAAAGCATCTGTAACGAGATAACAGTGCTGTTTAAACTATACACAATACAGAAAGCCGTCAACCATCCAAACTTTTGCTAATAGAAATAATTAATTACGAAAAGAAATTATCAAACCATTTCACTTCAAATCGCGATGCACCTTTTCGAGCTATCACATGAAATGACATGAACTGACTGGAACCCGAGGGCGTCAGCAGACCGAAACGTGGCTGAAACATTCCCAAAGTCATTCAATCCTTCAACCACCAGGCAAACTGAATAGCTCCTGTTGTCCACCGCATTTCTAAATCTCTGCTTCCTCTCCTCCATTATATGCGGGTCTATGGCCTCCAACACTTCACTACTGGTCAAAAATACATCATCCCCACTCTTGAACTTATCCAAGTACGGAAACCACCGGTTTGACTGTTCCATGTCTTCAACTCCGTCATGGATTAACGGTGAGCTCCTCCTCTGCATTTTCATAAGCCTGGAAACATCATCGCGGTTGTTTAACAAGTGCTTTACTGTTTGGTTTATCTCAGAGTTATCTTCCGACTTATCTATTACATCTTCTGCAAATTCTACTGAGACTGCTCCGTCTATTGAAGTATAATGCCTTGAGAGAATTCTGTTGGAACTATCGAGCGGAGCTGATAAGGAATGGGAGAGGAGAGGAAAATTAAGGAAGGAGGAAGGGAGAGGGCGGAGAGAGAAAGGAAAAACGGGGTGGGAATTGAGGAAATGCAGATTTGAACTATGGAGGGAAGGAAGAGATGAACGGATTCGAGTTAGGGTTTTGCAGGATCTCATTTTCCTATATTTGGCGCCAATGGTAAGAAGATTGGGGTTTATTTATGCTGGGTCGTAGGGGTGCACATGGTCGGTTAACCAGTCCATTAACAAAAACCATTAACCAGTCCATTTAATTCGGTTAACCATATTTCGGTTAATATAAACTTCGGTCGGTTAACCTATATTTCGGTCGGTTAACTATTAGTGACTTTTCGTAGCAAATATCACTTTACATCTATAATTATTCACTTTAAAATAAATATATAATTATTTAAATATTAAATAAAAATATGTAACTTCAAATTTAATTAACAAAATTACCAAAACAAATAAGTTTTAAGTTATTTTGATATTTTTAACTTAAAAATTAAATACAAATATGTATATTTATAGATTGATAATTAATTTTCTACATATATTTATACTAGTTTTATGTGTATTAATACATAATCGGTTTATTTTTCGGTTTCGGTTAACCATCGGTTTTTAAAATAAAAATCGTAAACTAGTCCATCGGTTACGGTTAACCTATTTTTCGGTTTGGTTTCGGTTTCGGAAATCGGTTTTTCGGTTTTCCGGTTAGTTTTGTGCAGCCCTAGTGGGTCGTTGAAAGATGATGTGTGCTTCAAACGGCGCCGTTTACTGGAATGCTCTTTGTTCATTTGCTGTTCAACTAGGTCTTTGAAGTCTTAAAAGAGTAAAAGTCAACCAGAAATTACATTATACTTAATCGAGCCGAACCGAGCTTTGGCCTACTCAAACTCGGCTTGCTATAAAATTAACGAGCTTGAATCCGAGCTGAGCTTTGACTTGCTCAAGCGCGGCTCAGGTTATTAGAAAATAAACGAGCTCGAGCCGAGTTTTGGGCTTGTTTCGAACCCAAAATCCTTTTTGAACTTGGTCCATTAAGAAAATTATCTAACAATGAATTGTTTGTGAGTAAATCGTTAATTATATTTATGAAGTTTGTTCACAAATAACTCTCTAATTGTATACATGAACAAGCTCACAAGCAAAGCTCGTAAATAAATAATCAAGATGCTAACAAATAGTTCGTCCATTATTCATTTATGAAATACAGTAAAACCTCTATAAATTAATAATGTTGGAACCATGAAATTTTATTAATTTATAGAATTATTAATTAATCGAAATTAATAATTATTAATTTATAAAGTGATTTTAAATTTTTTAAAAGTAAATTTTAAATTACTAATTTAAATAAAACTTTTGTCTAAAAGCAATGAACAAATAAAATTAAATATGCTTTACATAAGTTAATTGAACTTGGAAGTTCATTGTATTTATGTTAAGAATATTCAATGTATCATAGTTAATGAATTACGATATAAATTTATATGGAGTGTCAAAGAAAATGAATCAATTATAGCATCATTTACTCTTTATAATTTTTTGCTACAATTTGACAAGGATACACTGGAACTTTTGAATGCACTGAGAATAGTTAAAGATGAAATTCAACTAGATTTAAATTTCAAGAAAAAACAAAATACTATAGATTCATATTTTCCCAAATTATCCTAAGTATGTATATCTATATATATTTCACATATTTATTTAAGAAATTATTAATTTATAGAGGTAATAATACAATGTATTTATAAAGGGTTGTTCCGGAAAATTATTATCTTATTAATTTATTAAAATTGATATTTTTTGAATTGACTAAAGACGGGACCATAAAAACTTTTTATTTTAAAAAGTTTATTAATTTATCGAGTATTAATTTAGGGAGGTTTTCCTGTATACTACGGAGTGCAGGTACTGTTTCCAATTTATGGACATACTTTATCAGGTAGATTGAGAAGATTTGGTGTAAAGTTTTCCAGTGGTTAGGTACCCCAACTACCACGAATCAAAGCAAATTCAATTTCAACCAAATTTATATAAAGAAGGTAGCTTTGGCTTCCATTAATCTGCAGAAATATTATAGGTAGAAAAATGTCAGGTTTCAGCAACCACAAACATGGTCATATTGCTGTTGTACCAAGTGCTGGAATGGGTCATCTCATACCCTTCCTTAGACTTGCTTCTTTACTTTCATCTCATAATCTCAAAGTAACTATCATTACCCCAAATCCAACTGTCTCTCTTTCTGAATCACAGACCTTACTTCACTTCTTCACTTCCTTCCCTCAAATCACTCAGATGCCCTTTCATCTCCTTCCTTCACACCCCACTCCAACTAATTCAAAAGATCCTTTCTTTTACCATATGGAAAGAATTCATCAGTCCTCTCATCTTCTTCTTTCTCTTCTTCCTTCTCTCTCTCCTCCTCTCTCTGCTCTTATCACAGATGTGACCTTAACCTCTTCTCTTCTTCCCATCACTCAATCTCTTAACCTTCCTAATTATATCCTCTTCACTTCATCAGCTCAAATGTTAACACTTTGTCTGCATTACCATTCTATTATGGACTCCATAGCTTCTACTGATGATGAATCTCTCCAGATTTCAATTCCCAGATCATTGATTCCCCCTCAACTTTTGGGGAAAACTGAAGATTTCTTTAAGACCTCCTTTGCGGAGAATGGAAAGCAAATGACTTTATCAACTGGGATTCTGGTTAATACGTTTCAAAGTATTGAGCTTTCAACACTCAACAAGCTAAATACTGGAGGAGTGATAGCGAAATTGCCACCAGTTATAGCAATTGGGCCTTTAGTACCATTGATTGATGAGAAGAAGAGCCAGGAATTAACATGGCTTGGGAGGCAACCGGCGGGATCGGTGGTGTATGTAAGCTTTGGGAGTAGAACTGCTATGTCAAGAGAGCAACTGAGAGAATTGGGGGAAGGATTGGTAAGAAGCGGGAGTAGATTTCTGTGGGTTGTGAAGGATAAGAAGGTTGATACAGAAGATGAACAAGGGTTGGATGAGATAATTGGAAGTGGGTTAATGGAGAAAATGAAGGAGAATGGAATGGTTTTGAAGAATTGGGCAAATCAAGAAGAGATATTAGGACATGAATCAATAGGTTGTTTTATGAGCCATTGTGGGTGGAATTCAGTGACGGAAGCTATATGGAATGGAGTAAGAGTGCTGGCATGGCCTCAACATGGAGATCAGAAGATGAATGCTGATATTGTGGACAAAATTGGACTTGGAATTTGGCCTAAGAAGTGGGGTTGGGGCGGAGAAATGGTTGTTAATGGGACTGAGATTGCAGAAAGTATCAAAGAAATAATGGGGAATGAGGTATTGAGAGTTGGGGCATTGCATATCCAAGAAGAGGCTAAGAGAGCAGTTGAATTGGGTGGCAGTTCGGACAAGGAGCTGAGAGACCTTATTCAGACTTGGAAACAAGCTCATGTAGATGTAGTAGTTGTGTGATTGTTAACTTATGTTATCTTATTTTAATAACAGTTGGTTCAAATAGAGTAGTAAGTTATTTAGTTTTGTGAGAAATCCATATGATAAGTTTGGTTACATGAACAAGGAAGAAGCCTTTAGATGGCATGTTTATCTTTGAGGATGTTATAGGAAGACAACTGATTCTTCACTGAAAATATATAATCCAGTTGATATGTTGATTAAAGTGTTGTCCATTGAAAAAGGTTCAAACGATTTGAATGCGTAAAAGTTATTTGGATTTTGAGGAATTAGGAGAATCAAGTCCGAAGGTGGATAATTGATAATGTTGGCTTCAATATCTCATGTCATGTAATGAATGATGTGAGTATACTGATTGTTTGCTATGTTCTTGAGAATTTCTATCATGCGGAACATATGAAAAACAAGCCCAATTTCGGTTGAATTGGGTTCGACAAATCAGGCCAAGCAGAGAAGGATTAATGCAGGGGCGTAGACCACCGAACCATCTTCACCCCGGATAGTTTCGATTCTCTGTCTCAATTTTTTTTTTTTTTTTTTTTATCGGGGTGTTGAATTAGCCCTCACAAGATGGCCTATTTAGTGTTAGGTTTGTCCAAAATCCTAAATTTTAATATTTTAAGCCTATTAGATAGGCCTTAAATCCAAATTTCTAATTTTTTTTGGCATGTTAGACCTCTTTAAATCCAAATTTCTATTTTTTTTTTTTGCATGTTAGGCCTTCATTAAATATATATTATTAATTTTCTTAGTCTGATAGGCCATCTCAAATAAAAAAATTTAATTTTTTTTACCTATTCGGCTCTCTATAAATCCAATTTTTTTTACATGTTAGGAATCTTAAACAACGTCTAGCTTAATTTTGAGAAAATATATATTAATATTTAAAAATTAGTTCTTAACCACACAAATTATAACACGCATATATACACAAAAAATTGAGCAAGTTCGATTTAGCTTTTTTTTTTTTTTTGCGAATGCACGCGTAAAATCAGCCTCCCAACCGAGTAATCCTGTATTCGTCACTGCCTGAATCTCCATGTGAATGGAAACAGATATAATCACATGAGAGCTAACTTCACGCTAATTTTAGCCTTGTGGTTGGAGGTAAATCCAGACAAAAAAAATTCAGCCTCGAGTACCCTAAAATTTTGTCTTTTTTGTGTGTCGTTTTAGTCTCAAAGCATACATCTTATACCAATTCATAAAGTATAATTTAATATAAAAATTAAGTTTTTTTTAAGTCTCAAAAGTGTAAATTGATTTAGTAAAAAATAATACACAATAGTTAAGAAGATATAGAAAGTGATTAATATAAATAACTTTAGAAAAAAATTCAAATAAATAAATAAAAGTTTTTTAAATAATGGGGTTCAAGGGGTTTGAATTTTAGAGGCTGAAAATATTTTCCATTCACACAAGGGCTAACTTCACATGAATAGAAACAGATATAATCAATGTGAATGGAAACAGATATAATCACATGAGAACATAATTACATTAGAAAATCTCCATATGGAAACATACATAATCATATGAGAGCCAACTTCACGGGTCGCATCCGTTTCGAGCAAAATTCTTTCCAAGAATCAGTTCGGGTTTACTCACGTACGTCGTATTGCCGATTGTATCATTGGGGCTTCTGAATGAGTGAACATGCTGCAGAAAAAATGTTACGGGGTCAAATGGCAATCAAAATTGATATTAGTAAAGCCTTTGACACATTAGAATGTGATTTTATTTTGGAAGTACTTCGTTGCTTTGGGTTTAGTCAAAAATTTCGAGAATGGATTTTTCTTATATTCGCCACAACTCGGCTATCTAGTGCTATAAATGGTAGGGATCATGGTTATTTTGCATGCTCTCGGGGTGTTCGGCAGGGGGATCCCTTATCCCCGCTGCTGTTCTGTCTTGCCGAAGATTACTTCAGTCGTCTCCTTCAATCCCGTGTGGCTTCTAATGCTATTGTTCCCTGTACCTATCATAGCACAGTTATTTTCCCAACACATTTCCTCTATGCTGATGATGTTTTAATTTTCATGAAAGCTCTCAATCGCAATATCCATGAATTGAACTCTATTCTGGATCATTATGCGCTAGTCTCTGGACAAACCGTTAATAAGCAGAAATCTGAATTTTTGGTTAGTTCACACTGTTCGGTTCGTCGTGCTACCGATCTACAATTCTTATTGGGTATGCGGTTAGGGTGCTTACCTTTCTCTTATCTGGGGTTACCACTTTTTACGGGTGCACCAAAGCGGAAATGGCTTCAACAAACAGCGGACAAAATTTATAATAAATTGGCAACTTGGAAAGGGAACTCTTTGTCCATGGCTTGCAGACTTGTGCTGATCAAAAGTGTCATTAGCAGCTCCCTTCTGCATTCCTTCTCGGTGTATCGCTGGCCATCTTCTCTTCTTGGCAAATTACGACGAGGTATGAAAAATTTTCTCTGGACTGGTGACGTCAACAAATGAAAATTGATTTCAGTGAAGTGGGCAACTTGTTGTTTACCGGCACAAGAAGGAGCTTTAGGAATCTGAAACCTAAAGTTCATGAATTCAGCAATGTTAGCTCGGCTCAACTGGAATATGATATGTGGCACAGATTTAATATGAGTTCTGCTCCAAAAGCGGGTTCTCTTTTCAAATGGCATGCCGAAGCATACTCCCATCACTTCTTCAATTTGGTCTTCGCTTAAATTCAGCTACCATGATATCAGGCATCAAGTGTTTTGGGTGCTTAGAAGGGACTCCGATCGTAATTTCTGGGTAGACGAATGGATTCGTCCTCGGTGGCCGAACAACTGAATTTTCCATACCAATTTCAACGAAGATTATCAGATCGTGTTAGCAACTATAGGACTCAAAATGATTGGAACCAGCTACCTGTTACAGATGATATTGCTGATTTGATAGGTAAATTCACGTTTCAAATGATTTAGACAACTTGTGCTGTTGGATGGCTTTTCGCAACGGTAAACTCTCTATCAAAAGTGCCTATAACACGTTTCGGTCCCAAAGTTCCCCAGTACATTGGCATACATTCATCTGGGGGGATTTTGTGTCGCCATCGCATTCTTTAACGTGTTGGAAAGCTTTACATGGCAAATTAGCTACAAAGGATATGTTATGTCTTCGTGGTTTTGTATTAGCGTCTCGTTGTTGCCTGTGTGGCATTGCCTAAGAGACACATGATCATCTTCTTGTGACCTGTAGTTTTCCCAAACTCTTTGGCACTCGGTCACGGATGCTTTTTTGACATACCTAGGTACGCCCCGGACGATTACTGAACTGATTCACAAGGCGTCTAATGATGCTCGTAAAATATATGGCATTTAACAGGATAAGTGTATCATATCGCAACAAGTAATAATGTGCTAAGGACGAGATCGAACAAAATGACTATTCGTTACAAATTGATAAATCTAATTAAGTTGAACTAGTTTTTTTGAGAGTTGAATAAAATTGGGTTTTGAGTAATTAACTAATATGAATTAAAAGCAATAAAGTGAACAATTAACAGGGTAGAATGTGAATTAATGGAAGACACAATCTAGGATGAGGGATCCTTTGATTAAATCTTATGTATGGTTTCAGGGGGTTCGGGTTTATATTCTTGCTATCTATTTGACGGTAATCACCCTAACAAGAAATATGAACGTGATCAAGATCCATATAACCTATTTACATGCATTTGGTTAATAGCTTGGTTAGGCAATATAACCTAGGACATGTAAAGCATTATGCTTTCTGGTAATTAAGACTAAAGTCGTAGCCCAACCACGAAGCCGCACTCCTAGTGTCCTAGCGAGGCCAAGTCATGCAATTTCAGATTAGACAATCTCCTGTCGGTCTCATATCTATCTATAATCCTATCTCTATCAGGTTTAATGCATTAAGCATATATATTTCAGACTAGATAATCTCCATCCGTTTCATATCTAGCAATAATCCTCTTCCTGTCAATTTTAAGGCATTAAGCATGCATAATTTGATCAATCAATAGCAACCACATAAACCCTAGGTCCCTAATCATACAAAATCATGCAATCAATTTCATCCCCATCCCAGATTGGATGGGGATTAGTTCATAGATAAACTAATAATACCAATAGGGCATATAGGAATAATGGAAAACATCTTCAATTAATTATAAAGGTAAAAGATAAAAGGGGAAGAGAGAAATCTAAAACCTGTTTTGTCGATTCCGATTATAAAATAGAAGATCTAGTGCCCGTCAATTGTTCTTCAAAAAGAAAAGAATTGAAAGCTAATCTAGAAAGCTGGGAAAAATAATTCTGAAATAAAAATAATGCTAAGCTACACACTAAAAAGCCAGAAAAAATGTATCTGATCTACATTGTGAAAAGAAAAAAGAATTGCTGAAAAGTAAAATCTATTCTATAAAGCTGAAAACTAAAAGTGTCGATCCCCCTCGGGATAGCCGCTACAGAAGAGATATGTAACACCCTAGACGTATAATTTTTTTTTAAACTAAGTCTATATGAAATGAAATGCACAAAGTGAGATGTTACAGATATCTCCGTATTTATAGAGTTAGGAAGAAAATCCTAATGTCACAAGGACAAAATAGATAATTACACAATGTTTTTGTGGGTCTCGGGGCCAAATCCGCGGATATCGGCAAAGTGGAAGGCGCTGGGAGCGCCTTCCCCGCCTCGTCTCGTCGAGATATGAGGTGTCTCGGTGAGACAAGGCCCTGTCTCGGCGAGATAGGTGCTGTCTCGTCGAGACAGGTCTTCAAAAGGGGCGGAGACTTTCGGTTTTTGCCCTTTTTGGTCCCTGATGAGTCCAGAAGTTGCTCCAAAGGTCCCTGATGAGTCCACAAATGCTCCAATGGTCATTGGTCTGGTCCAAAAATGCTCGAATGGTCCCCAAAGATCCCTGAAAACACTAATCATGTCATGAGAAGTGGAAAATACTAAAAATAACTAAAAACTGTCAAATTAATACCAAAAGTAATCATAAACTAAATTAAAAACAATCTAAATTACTCCTAAAAATACTATAAATTAGGGAAATATCATCTAACCTTCATTTTGGCTCACAGGTAAGTCTGTTGTCGAAAAGTGCGATTGTTAATACCATATGGGTCATTTGGAAGGTCCGTAATGACCGCATATTTAATTCAAGCTCGCTTGATATTTCCAATACTTTACGACTGATATGGAAGGGGGTCAAGGAAACTGAATTGCTCAACACTAGTTCAATCTCTTCAGGCTGAGATGAACGAATTCTGCAAAACTTTGGTATTCAGAGTCGTTTTACTTGAGTGCCAGCCTACCAGTTAGTCTCTTGGTATTCAGAGTCGTTGAGGCCAGGCAATGGTTTCCACTCTGGATAGAGTCTGACTCCTTGGTTACAGTGAACCTTTTGAAGGAAAAATGCAAAGAAGTTCCATGGAGGTTCATGCTTGATTGGTTGCATTGTTTGGATATTCTTAACATCAGAACTCTATTCATCTCTCATGTTTTTAGGGAGGGGAATGCAGTTGCAGATTGCCTCTCCCGCACAGGTGCGACTGCTCAATGGATCAGTGGTGGGATGGGTATCCCCTTTTTTGTTCTCAGTTCCCGTTTTATGATGCTAATAGAACTGTTTATAGAAGATTTAACTAGTCTTCTAGTCTGGGACATGTTGTCATTTTCTATTCATTTATTGTTTTTTTTTTGTTTTTTTTTCAATCTTTGTATTCTTTTCCTTTTATATTAATATATTTGGTTGCTTGGAGTTGATTTACTTTGTCTTATGCCAACCTAGTTGGAATAAGTCGAGTTTCCCCCAGCTTCCTCCTTTTACTTAAAAAAAACTTCACGTGAATTTCCATGTGAATCGAAACGGATAAAATCACATGAGAGCTAATTTCACATGAATCTCCATGTGAATGGAAACATATATAATCATATGAGAGCTAACTTCACATGAATGGAAACAGATATAATAATGTGAGAGCTAACTTCACGTGAATGGAAATAAATATAATCAATGAGAATGAATGTAAACGGATATAAAGATACAATCACATGAGAGCTAACTACACGTGAATAGAAACAGATATAATCACATGAGAACATAATTACATGAGAAAATCTCCATATGGAAACATACATAATCACATGAGAGCTAACTTCACGTGAATTTCCATGTGAATGGAAACAAATATAATCATATGAGAGCTAACTTCACATGAATCTCCATGTGAATGGAAACAAATATAATCATGTGAGAGCTAACTTCATGTGAATTGAAACGGATATAATCATGTGAGAGCCAACTTCACGTGAATGGAAACAGATATAATCATATGAGAGCTAACTTCATGTGAGGAGGAGAGACAGACGATGGTGGCGTGAGAGGAGGAACGAACGATGGTGGTGTGAGAGGAGGAGAGACCGATGACGACGACTGTTCTTCTATTTTAGTTTTTGAATGATGATGTGTGAGAGAGAATAGACAGAATAGAGTTTTTATTTTTATTTTGAACATAAGTATATTAGTATAAGTATTTTATATTTATTTTATTTTTATTTTTTAAGAACTGTATTTATTTAAAGTACATACAATATATTAATAATTATAATATATGTTATATAATATATTAATTTTTTTAAATATATATTTATTAAACGGTTCGGTTAACCGTTAGCCGCGGTTTTTGAACACTCTAACTTGAAACCGAAACCGATATCCGTCTATTTTTTAAACCATTAAGAAAACCACCAGTTTTTGTTCGGATTATCGGTTTTCGAGTTGTCCGGTTTTTTTTACCCACCCTATTCTAATCCGGTCTTTCATAAATGTACCAACATCTTGATATCAAATTGTCACATTGTTTATTACCATGAGTTTTTTATTTATCACTCATTATCTCTACCAAACTTCAACTCGCGGACTTATTCACTAAACTGTTATCCGCCCCCTCATCTTGATATTTTTCTGTTCAAAGTGGGACTTGTTTCTTCCCCATTATGCTTACATTAGAGTTACACACATTAGATAACAACACTATAATAACTTATTTTTTTTGGTTAACCTATAATAACTTATTATTGTAAATCTATCTAGGATCTAGATTTTTATTATTATAAATAATTGATTTCCAAGCTTACATTGTCAACTAAGAAGCCAAATATGGCACGCATCTGATCTGACCCTGATTTTCAACCATTAATTGTTGTTGACTCTGCTCTTTATTTATAAAAAGAAGGTAGCTTTCCATTTTACCATTAATCTGCAGAAAATAAAAGATTATAGCTTCAAAAATGTCAGGTTCCAGCAACCATAAACTCGCTCATATCGCTCTTTTACCGAGTGCTGGAATGGGTCATCTCACACCTTTCCTTAGACTTGCTTCTTTACTTTCATCTCATAATCTCAAAGTAACTATCATTACCCCAAATCCAACTGTTTCTCTTTCTGAATCACAGACCTTACTTCACTTCTTCACTTCCTTCCCTCAAATCACTCAAATGCCACTTCATCTTCTTCCTTCTCACAACAATCAAACTACTTCATCACAAGATCCTTTTTATAACCACATGGAGAGAATTCATAACTCTTCTCACCTTCTTCTTTCTCTTCTTCCTTCCCTCTCTCCTCCTCTCTCTGCTCTTATTACAGACATGAGCTTAACCTCTTCTTTTCTTCCCATCACTCAATCTCTTAACCTTCCTAACTACATCCTCTTCAGTTCATCTGCTCAAATGCTAACCCTTTTTCTGCTTTACCATTCTATAATGGATTCCATAACTTCAACTGATGATGAATCTCTCCAGATTCCATTTCCCAGATCATGTATTCCCCCTCCACTTTTGGAGAGAACTGAAAATTACCTTAAGACTTACATTGTAGAGAATGGAAAGCAAATGGCTGCATCAACTGGGATTCTGGTTAATACATTTCAAAGTATTGAGCTTTCATCGCTCAACAAGCTAAATAGTGGAGGAGTAACAGCAAAATTGCCACCAGTCATAGCAATTGGGCCTTTAGCACCATTGATTGATGAGAAGCAGAATCAGGAATTGACATGGCTTGGGAGTCAACCGGCTGGATCGGTGGTGTATGTAAACTTTGGAAGTAGGGCTGCTATGTCAAGAGAGCAACTCAGAGAATTGGGGGAAGGATTGGTTAGAAGTGGGAGTAGATTTTTCTGGGTTGTGAAGGATAAGAAGGTTGATAGAGAAGATGAACAAGGGTTGGATGAGATAATAGGAAGTGAGTTAATGGAGAAAATGAAGGAGAATGGAATGGTGGTGAAGAATTGGGTAAATCAAGAAGAGATATTAGGACATGAATCAATAGGTTGTTTTATTAGCCACTGCGGGTGGAATTCATTGACAGAGGCTATATGGAATGGAGTAAGAGTGCTGGCATGGCCTCAACGTGGAGATCAGAAGATGAATGCTCATATTGTGGATAAAATTGGACTTGGAATTTGGCCTAAGAAGTGGGGTTGGGGCGGAGAAATGGTTGTTAATGGGTCTGAAATTGCAGAAAAGATCAAAGAAATAATGGGGAATGAGGTATTGAGAGTTGAGGCATTGCGTATCAGAGAAGAGGCTAAGAGAGCAGTTGAATTGGGTGGCAGTTCGGACAAGGAGCTGAGAGACCTTATTGAGACTTGGAAACAAGCTCATGTAGATGTAGTTGTGTGATTGTTCATTTATCTTATGTTATTTTAATAACAGTTCAACCAAATAGATAAAGTTATTTTGTTTTGTGAGGAATCATATGAAGTGGCTAACTGATCAATAGTTGCAGAACAAATTACTGATAAGGGGCACCGGTGTTTCCCTTGCCTTCAGCTTCCTTGACCAGTTTCGGGCTGCCCAGTTGTCTCCTCAACAGCACAGCAGGCCGATTACTTCTCCTGCTCTTCACCGATGATCACCCCCTCCCCAGGTTAAAATTAATGTAGATGCTGCTATGTTTGTGGATATTGGTGCTATTGGGTGCGGTTTTTTGATTCGAGACCACTTGGACGAACTACAGGGACAGTTTCTCGTCCCTCATCCCGGGTCGCATGGAAGTCCATGTGGCGAAAGCACTTTGTGTCAAAGAAGCTCTCTCTTGCTCGAAAGTCTCGGCTATTAACCACGCTATTCTCGAGACAAATTCTATTTTGCTAAAGCATTCCATAATGGCGAGAAAGACATATCGAAGCTTAGTTCAATTATTTCTGATTGTAAGCAGTTGGTTAATTTGCATCTTTTCCATATTAGTCGACAAGTTAACTGTATTGTCTATACTTTATGTCACGGGCACAATTCCTTCGTCAATTGTCGTCCGTGCGGCACTAGCAAATTTCTCCCCCGAGTTGCTAGTTCAGCCTCTCCCACGATTCACCTTAGCAAGCTTTTGTTGCCTTAGCGAAATTAAAGTCACAAGTATAAGAATGCACAAGAGTGTGAGGAAATAAACAATTATGTATTGCACACAAAGAATGCTTTACAAGGATGTTTGAGAGCTTGGAGTTTCTAAAGTGATTTACAAATGACCCATCACCCCTATTTATAGGCCTCCAAGTCTCTTAAGAATGTTCTAGAAGATTACAAGGCTTTTCTATCTAGAAAGTTCTAGGGAGAACTAAATTAGACAAGTGTGGACCATTCTAGATTCTGCTGGGCGCTGCTTGGACAATGTTGGGCGTTTCTGGAACCTTCTGGGCATTGCTTGGGCAGTCTGGCAGCTTCTTGGGCCGTAGGCACAAACCGAGGTTAAATCTGCGGGCAGCTACGGGCAGAGATAATCCTCTCACCCAATTCTCGAAATTAGAAGACTTCTCCTGTGCCTTCTAGAATCTTCTAGGCTCCTCTAGATATATAATTGATGTGTGCAAAGTTTGGTGGCCATTGGATAAGCCTAACTCCCCAAAGTAAAAAGTTGTGGTGTATGGGGCTTCGTAGTGTCTGCCGGCAAACAGTCCCGACTTGGTATAAGACACACTATAGGGGGGGTGTGTCTCTGCGTGTGTCAGGGATCGGCAGCGCGCCTGGCTGCCACGGGCCCGTTGGCTATCCAAATTGGCCCGGAGTGGGGGAAACTAAGTGGTCCATTACATCCTCCCCCACTCCATCAAGCAACGACCCCGTTGCTTCTCGGTTGTACCGCTCCACCGCGTCCCGGTTGTCCCACAAAGTTATGTCTCGTTTCCAACTTGCCTCATTATCGGGAAGACCCTTCCACTTCACGAAGTACTCCGTATATCCCAGATGGACCCCACGTGCCTTGACCCTTCGGTGAGTAAGAATTTCTTCAACTTCACGATCATGTTGAGTCGTGATTGCCGTGGGCTGCCTCTGGGACTCGTTCCTGCTAGGGTCCTCCTTGTCCTCGTAGTAGGGCTTCAGGTAGCTTACGTGGAACACCGGATGAATCTCTTAGTGTGTCGGCAATTGCACTCGGTAAGCCATCTTGCCCACACGTTTCTCAATCGGAAATGGGCCTTCATACCGCCGCACTAAGCCCTTATGTAGCTTAGCAATTCTTCGGCTTTGGTGGGGAAGGAGCTTGACCAGCACCATGTCTCATTCCCCGAACTCCCTGTGACGCCTCTTCTTGTCGGCCCACTTCTTAGCTTTCTTGGCCGCCTTGGCTAAGGATGCCTTAGCCAACTCTGCCTTCTTGTGCCACCCCTTGGCAAATCTGAAAGCGGCGGGATTCGGACTCTTGTAGCCAACTGCGAGGTCTTGGGGTGTTGTTGGCTGTTGCCCATTGGCAATCTCAAAAGGACTTGCCCCCAATGACTCGCTTTTCTGCAAGTTATAAGAGAATTGGGCAATATCAAGCAACTTTGCCCAATCCTTCTGGTTAGCACCCACATAATGCCGCAAATATATTTTCAACAAGTGATTCACCCGCTCAGTTTGTTCGTCGGTTTGCGGGTGAAAGCTTTTCGAGAAATTCAGTTCTGACCCTAACAGCTTGAATAACTCCATCCAAAAACGTCCCGTGAACCTGGTGTCCCTGTCGCTCACGATGGTTTTTGGAATGCCCCAATATTTGACCACGTACCTGAAAAATAGCCTTGCGGCGTCTTCGGCATTAAACTTCGTCGGTACTGGTATGAACACCCCGTATTTACTGAATATGTCCACGACCACCATTATGTTGCTGCAGCCGTCGGACTTTGGTAGGCAAGTGATGAAATCCATCGAAATGCTTTCCCATGGCTTCTCGGGGATCGGTAGGGGCTGTAAAAGACCAGCGGGCTTGTCCTGCTCGATCTTGTCTTGCTGGAAAACAAGGCAAGTCTTCACATATAGTTCCACGCCATCCCGCATTTGGGGCCAATAGTAGGTGCGTTCAATGAGCGCTAGTGTCCGATGAACCCCTGGATGTCCCGCCCATCTTGAATCATGGCACTCCTTCATAATGGCTCTCCTTAGCCCTTGCCATTTTGGCACATATACCCGGTTTCCCTTCGTAATGAGCAATCCGTCATCAAGCCAAAATCGGTGAGTATTTCCCTCCATCGCCAGCTTCTTCAAACTTTCTGCTTGCGGATCATGCTCCAGCCCTTCAATGATCTGTGCCGCCAAAGGAAAATCTGTCGTGGTGATTGCTGCCAACTCTCCTTTGCGACTTAGGGCGTCCGCTACAAGGTTTACTTTACCGGGCTTGTGCTCCATTATGAAATCAAACTCCACCAAAAATGCTTGCCATCTAATCTGCTTCGGCGTGAGTTTCTTTTGGTTGAGGAAGTAGCTAATGGCCACATTATCCGTCTTGACCACGAACTTCGTCCCCAACAAGTAGTGTCGCCATAGGCGCAAACAGTGCACTACCGCCGTCATCTCCTTCTCCTGGACGGTATAGCGGCGCTCAGTCTCGTTGAGCTTTCGGCTCTCATAAGCAACTGGATGTCCCTCTTGCATCAGTACACCCCAATCGCAAAATCCGAGGCATCAGTGTGTACTTCATATGCCTTAGTGTGATCGGGGAGTGCCAAGACTGGTTCTTCCGTCATTGCCTTCTTGAGCTTCTCAAAGGCTTCTTGGCACTTCTCGCTCCAGCTCCACGGTTGGCTCTTCTTCAATAAATCGGTGAGTGGGGCTGCCATTGCGGAATAACCCTTCACAAATCTTCTATAGTAATTGGCAAGGCCTAGGAAGGATCGTAGCTCGGTGACCTTCTTAGGCAGCTCCCAATCAACAATTGCTTGAATTTTCGCTTTGTCCATGCGAATTTTTCCCCCGCCAACAATGTGCCCCAGAAATGGAATTTCCTTTTGAGCAAAGGCACATTTCTCTTTCTTCACATACAATTCGTGCTTCCGTAGCTCTTGGAAAACTTGTCGTAGGTGGTGTACATGATCTTTTAGAGTATCGCTATACACCACAATGTCGTCAAGATACACTACGACAAACTTGTCTAAGAACGGACGTAGCACTTGATTCATCAACGTGCAAAATGTGGCAGGTGCATTCGTTAGTCCGAAAGGCATAACCAAGAATTCATAAGAGCCATACCTCATCACACATGCCGTCTTGGGTATGTCTTCTAGAGCAACCCTTACTTGGTAATAGCCTGATCGCAAGTCGAGCTTCGTGAACCACTGTGCTCCTCCGAGCTGGTCAAACAGATCGGCAATAAGAGGGATTGGATATTTATTCTTTACCGTAATTTTGTTGAGCGCCCTGTAGTCGATGCACAGCCGCAACGACCCGTCGTGCTTTTTTTGGAACAGAACTGGTGCGCCATAAGGTGACTTTGACGGTTGGACCTGCCCCGCATCCAACATTTCTTTGAGCTGCCTCCGCAATTCTGCAAGCTCCGGAGGTGCCATCCTATAAGGCACTGCCGCTGGTGGCGACGACCCTGGCAGCAGCTCGATTCTGTGATCGACTTCCCTCTTCGGCGGAAGTCTCTTAGGCAATTCTGGTGGCATGACGTCCTCGAACTCCTCAAGGACGGTGGCAATCTCCTTGGGCATCTCCTGTGTGACGTCTCCACTTCCCTCTTCCTTGATTGCCACAAGGAATGTTGGCTTGTCGCGCTTTACCCCTTCGATAACTGCATGAACGATAGCTGCTTGGCTTTCCCCAAATTTTCGCGTGCAAGCGGCACCATGCACGCGTTTCCTTCCTCTAGGATGCACATCGCATCCGCAAAAGGAATCAGCATTGCTTTCACTCGATCAAAGAACTTAATGCCAAGCACTACCAGATAGTCATCCATAGGCACAATTGAAAAATCCACAAGGCCTGTCCACGTACCTAGCTGAATTTGGACTCCCTTGGCTACACCGTGGATCGACTTTGCCTCTGAATTTACTGCCTTCAGCCATCCTCGCTCTTTGGTGTACTTCACACCCAACCTCTCGGCTTCTTTGACTTCGAGGAAGTTGTTCGTTGCACCGGTGTCCACTAGTGCCTTGGTCACTCGGCCTCCGATCTTAGCTTCCACGAACAGTCACCCCTTGCGTTCCGTCTTGGGTGCTTCCACCTTAGCCTTGATTGCGTTCATGATTTGAAGGGATCCCATACGAACTTCCCGTTCCTTCTCCATCTGCTCGCGCTCCTCTATCATGGCAGACAGCTTCGACTTCTTTGAGCAGTCCCTCGCCTTGTGTGGCCCTTCGCAGAAGAAACACTTGATTGGCCTGTTGTCCCGTCTCTCGTCCCTCGGCTTGAATGGCCTATGAGCGTACTTGCTCTCATCTTTAGGCTTTGCGGCAGGGGTCTTGGACGAGCCTTCTCCTGCACTCTTACCCTTGAAATTCTTGTCGTGGCTCGCCTTGCTCTTGTCCGATCGGTTGTATTCAACCAACGAATCGGCAATCGAAATTGCGGTGGGAATATATGTGGCATTTCTTCGTTGAATCTCCAGCCTTCCCCAAGGTTGCAATCCCTCCAAAAACAAATAGTAGGCCTCGTCTTGGGGGTAATTCGGCAACTCCAACAGAATTTCGGAAAATTCTTTAATGTAGTCCCGAATGCTACCCCTTTGCTTGAGATGCCTCAACTTGGCCCTTTCTCTAATTCTCCAGCTTCAGGATAGAATTGTACCTTGAGAGCTTTCTTGAACTCCTCCCACGTGCTGATCGAGCAAGTCCCTCTCCGCATCTCTTGTTCTTTCATGCGCCACCAAACCATCGCGGAGTCTTGTAAATACAACGGCACCGCATCAAGCATTTTACCATCTTCTACGAACCCAAGTGCCTTAAAGTACTTCTCCAAACTCCACAAGAAGTTATCTATCTCCTTTGAATTCCTGGCGCCACCATATGCCTTAGGTTTAGGAACATCTAGTCGCTGCGGGCTAGAGATTGCCGAAGTTGACGCTCCGCTCACAAGCGCCCTCCTGCATAGCGTCAACTCTTCCCTCATTGTGACCATCTCGGCAAGCGCTTTCTCTAGCTCCTGCCGAAGAGAAACAACCTAGGCTTCCAGTGTGCTGTCTCGCTCTTCCCCATCAGCGGCGACCTGTTTTACGAGCGTCATCACCTCTTCCCGAAGCTCATCTCTCTCGAGCTCACTCAGGCGCTTCTCGACGTCCTCGTATTTTTCCTGGCCATCGACAATAGCAAACTCTACCTTTGCTAGTCTGCCGTTGATATCAACGATGACATCCCTCAACCTGGATCGGCCCCTCTTACTCTTCCGCGGATGTTCCTCCTGCACCCCGGTCACTTCAGTTTCCTCACTTCTTCCCGACATAGTGCAATTCGTCAGTAAACCCTCGTAATCTGTAGGTAAACTTATGGCTTAACTTGTGGCTCAAAACCTGGCTCTGATACCACTTGTCACGGGGTCAGAGTTTTCACGCAGAGGCAACTCTCGTGCGGCACCTCAAGTTGGGCCAAAGTCCTTGAGGTCAGCCTGTCGTCTCCGTGCTTGACTGGTTTTCGCCCTCCCATGGGCTCATCAGGGGAGCGGGATCAGCTCCCGAACCAGTTTAGTGCCTAGATGTACACCCTTCCGAAGATAGGATACAATCTATATAGCATGTACTCTTCCTTAATACTAATCCCGCACCCGACATTTCAAGTTCAACCAGCAAGCATCCGCTCTGTCTGCGCGTCACGAACTTCGGTCGTGACATGCTCCCCCACTCAATTCGTGCAACGTCCTCGTGCACGACTTTTTGTACGCCAGGATCAGTGTGCAGATTCCCTGCCTGCTCGTGTTTCGCGCTTCTCTTAGCGAAAACACCCACTTCCGACACCCCCTCGAGTTGGGCAAGGACTCTGAGGCTTAAGGTGCGAGCGGCTCCCGCATTCGCTCAGTCCTGTTCTCCTTAAGTGGTGTGCTCGAAACGGAATGAGCACGAGTAGGCAGGAAACCGCAGCGAAAAATTCGCCAAGCACTCTAGGGAAGCCACGGTGCCGGGTCCTAAGGAGAACAGGACTGAGCGAACGCGGGAGCCGCTCGCACCTTAAGCCTCAGAGTCCTTGCCCAACTCGAGGGGGTGTCGGAAGTGGGTGTTTTCGCCAAGAGAAGCGCGAAACACGAGCAGGCAGGGAATCTGCACACTGATCCTGGCGTACAAAAAGTCATGCACGAGGACGTTGCACGAATTGAGTGGGGGAGCATGTCACCACCGAAGTTCGTGATCCGCAGACAGAGCGGATGCTTGCTGGTTGAACTTGAAATGTCGGGTGTGGGATTAGCATGAAGGAAGAGTACGTGCTATATAGATTGCATCCTATCTTGGAAGGGTGTACATCTAGGCACTAAACTGGTTTGGGAGCTGATCCCGCTCCCCTGATGAGCCCATGGGAGGGCGAACGCGGGAGCCGCTCGCACCTTAAGCCTCAGAGTCATTGCCCAACTCGAGGGGGTGTCAGAAGTGGGTGTTTTTGCCAAGAGAAGCGCGAAACACGAGCAGGCAGGGAATCTGCACACTGATCCTGGCGTACAAAAATTCGTGCACGAGGATGTTGCACGAATTGAGTGGGGGAGCATGTCACGACCGAAGTTCGTGATGCGCAGACAGAGCGGATGCTTGCTGGTTGAACTTGAAATGTCGGGTGCGGGATTAGCATTAAGGACGAGTACGTGCTATATAGATTACATCCTATCTTCGGAAGGGTGTACATCTAGGCACTAAACTAGTTTGGGAGCTGATCCTGCTCCCCTGATGAGCCCATGGGAGGGCGAAAACCAGTCAAGCACGGAGACGACAGGCTGACCTCAAGGACTTTGGCCCAACTTGAGGTGCCGCATGGGAGTTGCCTCTGCGTGAAAAATCTGACCCCGTGACAAATGGTATCAGAGCCAGGTTGTGTGCTAGCTGTGAAGTTTGCCAAGCACTCCGTTGGTCGCGGTGGTGAGTCTAGGTTGGGGACCGCAAGTGGTGTGCTCGAAACGGAATGAGCACGAGTAGGCAGGAAACCGCAGCGAAAAATTCGCCAAGCACTCTAGGGAAGCCACGGTGCCGGGTCCTAAGGAGAACAGGACTGAGCGAACGCGGGAGCCGCTCGCACCTTAAGCCTCAGAGTCCTTGCCCAACTCGAGGGGGTGTCGGAAGTGGGTGTTTTCGCCAAGAGAAGTGCGAAACACGAGCAGGCAGGGAATCTGCACACTGATCCTGGTGTAGAAAAAGTCGTGCACGAGGACGTTGCACGAATTGAGTGGGGGAGCATATCACGACCGAAGTTCGTGATGCGCAGACAGAGCGGATGCTTGCTGGTTGAACTTGAAATGTCGGGTGCAGGATTAGCATTAAGGAAGAGTACGTGCTATATAGATTGCATCCTATCTTCGGAAGGGTGTACATCTAGGCACTAAACTGGTTCGGGAGCTGGTCTCGCTCCCCTGATGAGCCCATGGGAGGGCAAAAACCAGTCAAGCACGGAGACGACAGGCTGACCTCAAGGACTTTGGCCCAACTTGAGGTGCCGCACGGGAGTTGCCTCTGCGTGAAAAGTCTGACCCCGTGACATTTAGCTAAGGGAGATCGATTTGTTGCTAATCCTTCATTTTGACAGTAAGGGCTTGATTGGATAGGGGTTTAGAGGGGGTTAATATGGGAAGGGTTGGTAAGGGTTGATAGAAACCCTTGTTTAGGAGAGGAAAATGGTTAGTTAGTAAAAAAAAATTAGAAGGGTAGGGTAATGGAGGGGTTTTGAAGGTTTTTTTTAAGAAATTCTATCCAATTTTCAACTCTCCAATTCAGTTGGTTTTGAAGGGTTAGAAATTACCCTTCCTTCCCATTCTTTACCTTTCCCTACCCTTCTTTTATTTACCTTTCTCTACTCTTCATCCAATCAAACCCTGAAAACCTTCCTCCATTGTTTCATGTGCATCAAGATGTAATTTCCAAACACTTAATAATATTCTTAAAATAAAAAAAAATTATTTGCACTTAATTATAAAAGCCTTTTGATTATGTTATATATTAAAAGTATCTTTTTGTACCATTAAAAAAAAGTATCTTTTTATATATTAGAATATTTTAAATCCTAGTGTTTGATAATTGTACAAATCTTTCTTGATAGTAATCCATTCTCTATAAGATGTCTGCTGGGTTCGATTAGAGACACTCCGATATTAAAGTCAGTATGAGATTTGATAAGAAAATGGATAATAACAGTTTTGTGGAAGTTAACTAACATACCTCAAACACTCTAAAACTAGAGTATTTATACATTAATGGTGCTTTAATTGAACGGTTATATAATTACTTCTCTTAATGATCATTAATTGCCATTTAAGTAGATTCATTCCTTTTTAAGGAAAATATAAAGACATTCTTTGATTTTCTCTGAAACCGTCAAGAGAGATACGATGACAGATACACATTAATGGAGATGAGTTGGCGGATCCTTCTCATCCAACTCATTTCGTTGTATCTCGCCTATGTGGCGTATCTTAATATGGTCCCAGTGGCATGGCATAACAATATAGGCTCCTTCTCTTCCCATATTATCATATATTTGCTCCAGTGATAAATCCGGAAGTTATCAGAAGCCCTATAAAGGACCAAACAGCCCTTTAATGACCCTCTAGCAGGCGTAGTTTTCCACACCTATCATGTGTGTACACGTCATTGCATTTTCTCTTTTTTCGAAGCATCACACTTCCTTTCTTTTAAAAGGTCATGTCAATACCCATATAAATCTTCTCCTGCTTCCTCTTTCATTATATCTTTCTTTCCTCAGCATTTTCTGACAATTTCCAACAGAGTTCATGTCCTTCTTTTCGTAGGCATTCACCCATCAATTATTTTTCAAGATTTTCTCATGTAAGTGTTTCTATTTTCTTTTCAAAGATTTCTCTTTATTTTCTTCGTATTTATACTTTTGGGTTTTAGCATGAGTCAATAAGATATCAGCGAATTGCTCGATGAAAACTCTGAGGATACTCATTTTGAGCAGCAACCTCTTCCTGTTTGTATGACTACTAATCAAACCCTTAATTTAGCCTCTAAGGAATGTGAGGAGACTAGCTCTTCTTCTTCAAGGAAAATGGGATTAAAACCCTTAGGATGATGTTAAGCCCAAAATATACCTAAAATATCATATATAAATACGTTAAATTTACATTGAATTCGTGTTAATTATATTCATTTGGAATACTTTTACGTCTTTATTTACTTCTTTGATGCAAGGTACTTAATTATTTGGTTAAATCTAAATAGGAGCTAAAACGGAGTTAAAATGGAGGAAAAACCTAAAAAACGTACCGAGAATGCATATCAGTTAGAAGAACGCTCAAGGAGGACGAGAAGTAGTCGAGAGATAGGGAGATAACTCTCTGTCGCGACTGAGATTTTCATAATCTCAGTCGCGACTTACGAAAGCCAAATTCCGGAAAAATGCAATTTTCAACTCGCCCCTGCACCCCCTGTCGCGACTGAGATTTTCAGAATCTCATATGAGATTTTTGGAATCTCATATGAGACAGCGAAGAATTCTGCACAATTTTCACATGTTTAAATCCAAAAAACGCGTCTGTTCGTTTGGATAAAAGCGACCCTTCACCAACGGACACGACCCATCATTTACAACCCTTCAACAACTATAAATAAGTGATCCATTTCAGAAATTGAGATGTTGGAAAATAGTTAGAGAAATTAGAGAGTTGTTATGTTGAAGAAACTCTGACTCAGAAATGAGTCAGAAAGTTAGATTTCATTTCTGTGTAAACAAACTTGCTGTACACAAGTTGTTATTAGATTAGTTATAAACACAGTATTAGTTTAGTTTCAAAGGTAGATCAGAGACAAGTTTTCATTCTGGTAGTGGACTGACCAGTCTCTATTCCGAAGATTCAGCGAGAAGGATTAACGGCTGAAGCGTATGAGGTTTGACGCACCTGCGGAGTTTGAGGGAAAGATTGACAACCCGGATCTCAAAGGTTTCGCTGCAATGCTCTCCAAGTTTCTACTTCTCTGTTAACTTGTGAAGATTCACATTTCATTAATGATATATTTATTTTATTCAATACATTCTTTCTGTTGTTATTTTGATATTGTTCTGACAAAATGATTTTCAAAATGATAAATTGGTGTTTTTATTAAAACGTTCTATTCCATCTTATTCATATAAGAACTTTGTTGAACACTTGACAGATGTAGTTTTTATGGACGATATGATCGCTGATCGCGGCTTATCAGACATAAAATACTAGTTTGATTAAGGTAGCAATCTGCTCCGATCCAGAGAGATTTCTACGGTTCAAAGCTAGTTAATTGAATAAATCACTATATTGTTACATGTCCATAATCTTTACAAAGTTAAAGTTGTTTTCTTTGCTTTATGAAAATAAGTTTTATACCTTCTATTTATTCCAATTACGGAAGTATCTGTCTTGTAATCAAAATCTCAAGACGGAACTGTTCTCTAAACTCGATATAATATTTCTATCTAATCCTAATTTACCCAAACCAATACAATCAATTAAACGATTTTCTTTTGTTAAACCTAAAGACGTGAATAAAACTGAATTAAATAAAGTTTTAGTTAAAAAGCGTTCCCTGTGGGTTCGATATCTTTTATTACTACAAGCGTATACCGTGCACTTGCGGAAATCGCTCAACAAGTTTTTGGCGCCGTCGCCGGGGAACGCCAAAATTTTTGATAAAGTTTTAAATTTTTCGTGTTTTATTTCGAATCTAGGTTTAAACATACTTATTTTAACTTTTATAATTTTATAATTTTCATTTACTAATTTATTTATTTTTTCTTTTCAAATTTTGTTTTGTAGGTAGTTTCGGTTCGTGCAAGATTTCAGGTTCATGCGCAGTTCTCGAAGTTCAGGCATTGTACCAGACCCTATAGACCTAGAAATTGAGAAAACCATTAGGAAGAACAAGAAAAACAAGAAAAACAAAAATAAGACTCCAGTAAAAACATATACCGAGCCAGAAAAAATGGCAGACCCACCAACACTTATGGATTACGCTAGGCCAGGTGTGGCCGGTGTGACCAATAGTATCGTTAGACCCAGAATCACTGCAAACCAATTTGAAATTAAGCCAGCTTTGCTTAATATGTTGCAAAATAATGTAACATTTTACGGGTTACCTAACGAAAATCCTAACACCCATTTAACAAATTTCCTTGAAATTTGTGACACTTTTAAAATCCCAGATGTGACTGCAGAAGCAATCAAACTTCGCCTCTTTCCTTTCACTTTAAAGGATAGAGCCAAAGAATGGTTAACTTCTATGCCAGCCGCAACTTTTGCCACTTGGGAACAATTAGCCCAAGCATTTTTATCGAAATATTTTCCTTTAGCAAAAACCGCAAGAGTCATAAAAGAGTTGACATCTTTTTCTCAAAATGATAATGAGACTCTTTATGAAACTTGGGAACGTTTTAAAGAACTTCAACGTTTATGCCCACACCACCAATTACCCGCTGAACTTTTAATGCAAACATTCTACAATGGACTAAATCCTACAACTAGGGGTTCATTAGATGCTATGTCGGGAGGGCTATTTATGAAGAAAACATCAGCCCAAGCGAGAGAACTTTTGGAGGAAATGGCAATCAACAGCAGTATGTGGCCCGCAGAACGTGGACATATGCCGGTGGCAAAACCATCATCCTCAACCACACCATCAGTTAAAGGTATAGTTGAACTTGATCCAATCGCGATGCTACAAGCCCAATTTTCTGCTTTATCGCACAAAATTGACAAATTTATGGCACCACGCGATACCAATGGTAATCCAATCCAAACGGATGTGGATTACGAAAATATGAGTGAGATCGAACAGGTAAATTTTGTCCAAGGGCAAAACCAAACTAATAATCCTTATTCTAATACTTATAATTCTGGATGGAGGAATCATCCTAACTTTAACTGGAAAGATAACAGTAACAATAATGCAAGTGCTAATCAAAATCGTACTACTAATTATCAAAATCAGTCAAGAGATACGATTAGCACTTTATCTTCTAAAATCGACAAGTTTATAGATGCTATCAGTGGAAAAATAAGTAATCACGACGATGGTTTTAAACAGATCAAAAATAAATTCGATCAGCTTATTAAAAACCACTCATCTAGCATCCATAATTTGGAGGTTCAAATTGGTCAACTTGCTAAATCAATTCCATCTCGAAAAGAGGGAAGTCTTCCCAGCCATACGGAAGAAAATCCGAAAGAGCAGGCGAAGGCTATCACTCTTCATTCAGGGAAAAATTATCAAGGGCCTAAAATGCCCAAAGATGCAACATTACCAGGAACTGATTTATCAAAATCCAAAGAAGATATCTTAAACACAAATAGTTCACCATTTGACACAAGTACCAAAACTTTTGTACCCAAACCACCTTTTCCGCACAAAGTTCGAAATAAGGACTATGATAAACAACTTTTAACGTTTTTGGATAAACTTAAAAATTTGCATATCAATTTAACATTCATGGATGCAATCACACAAATTCCTAACTATGGTAAGTTTTTAAAAGATTTGATTTCGAAGAAAATCAGTTGGGAAGGAATTTCATCCATTTCGTTAACTGAAGACTGTAGTTCAATAGTATCAAGTAATTTGCCCACTAAACTCAAAGATCCCGGATGTTTTACTATTCCATGTAAGTTAGGAGATATTGAATTCCCAAGTTGTCTTTGTGATTTAGGAGCAAGTATAAACTTAATGCCATTGTCTATTTTTAACAAGTTAGGTTTAGAAGAAGATATCAAACGTACCAATATGGTTTTGCAATTAGCGGACCAAACCACTAAGAGGCCATATGGTATAATTGAAGATGTTTTGGTCAAAGTCGATAAATTTATTTTTCCTACCGATTTTATTATATTAGACTTTGCATATGATGTAAATTGCCCTTTAATTTTTGGTAGACCGTTTATGAACACGGGACGCGCTCTAGTAGATGTGTCGGAAGGGAAGGTAGTTTTAAGGATAGGAGAAGATAAGATCGAGTTTAATATGAACAAAGCGATGAAATACCCTATGGTGGAATTCGCTTGTATGAAACTTGATTTAGTCGAGGAATGTGTCAATGATGTTATTCAGAGTGAAGAAATAATTGAACCTATAATAGGTGAGGAATTAGA
The DNA here is from genome assembly GCF_963576675.1 of Euphorbia lathyris. Classification (NCBI taxonomy): domain Eukaryota; kingdom Viridiplantae; phylum Streptophyta; class Magnoliopsida; order Malpighiales; family Euphorbiaceae; genus Euphorbia; species Euphorbia lathyris. Next base: position 99,606,385 of record NC_088910.1, read on the forward strand.
AGATAAGGACCCAGAGCCTTTGATTCGAGAAGATGGACCAGTTCCGCCTTCAATTGTAACACCCCCTAAATTAGAACTTAAAGAGTTACCCAGTCATTTGAGGTACGCTTTCTTGGGAGAAGGCGATTCTCTACCTATAATTATTTCTAACAAATTAACAAACGATCAAGAAGAAAAATTGAAAGAAGTTGTTAGAAATAGGATAGGAAGTATGGGATGGCAAATTTCAGACTTAAAAGGAATTAATCCTAGTATCGTAATTGTTAGACGAGGTGCCGCGGCCTAATCTCCCGGGCGGACTGGGGGGTGGACACCTCATGGCGACGTAAGCGGTGATTGGTGCCGAAAGCAACCAATCGTGGAATCAAGCTGCTCGGCAGGACCGGAGCTCGGAGATATGGAAGAGTCGCCACCCACGAATGGGAAAATGAACACCGATCCCTTGCGGGAGACCAGTGTGGGTTCGGGAAACTTAGGTACGAGCCGAGAAGGCTAGCTCCTTTCCGGAGAAAGGCTACTAGGCACCCCGACATCGCCCGGTTATGAACCATCGGCCTCCTACTCAGCATGTTAGGCGATAACGGACTAATCGTATACTTCTTTAAGTTTAAAATTCATTTGAAACCTTTTCTTTCTCTTTTTGGAAACCGTTTTGAGCATATATTATTGAAAAGCCACATTAGTAAAGAATCACCCATTTATATTATACATACACAGAGAAGGGGGAAGAAAGAAGTGATTTATTTACAACCTTATTTAAATGTCATGCTGTGTGTTTATTCTATGCTAACTTATTTCCCCCCAAAACGAGTTTATTTACGTGGTTCGCACCTTAATCGCCGTTGGAACGATTTAGGTGCATTTTAAAACCCCGATTGGTGAAGTTTACTCGAATCGCCGTTGGAACGACTCAAGTGTTTGAAAACGTTTGAGATAAAAACCTTTAGTAAGAAAATGTGGTTAAACATACAAGTCCATTTTATTTTGTACAAATTCTTTTGAGAAAATGGTTCAAAATATTCGATTATTCACAATGAAAATGATTTTAAATAATTATATACACTAAATATCTAAAATGGTTTGAAAATATATATTACATAACTATACATATATATATTAAGGATTAAAAGCTTAAAAGTTAAGAAAAATGGACTGAAATGACATTTTTTACGTTTTGGCAGATTTACCGATGAAAAATCCGTCGGTAAACAGCAATTAGTGACAGAAACGGAAAATTACAGCAGCACTCCAATTGTTTCCAGATTTATTCAAAAGCTTTAAATTAAGTCTAATTCAATCGTTTTGGACTTCCGAACTACCAAAAATGGATCATAGTCAATAACGGAAATTCCTAAAACAACGTTTTTATTTTAAAACATTATTCGGAAATTCTTTTAAATTAAAACTTATAATTACAACGTTTCTAACACCCGAACTACCTTTTTATCGGATCACGGTTCGTATTGGGATATCAACACGAGGTTTTTTATTTTAAAGCAAAACCGAATTTTATTCAACACGAGACGGGAATTAAATAAATACGAAAAATTAAATAAAACGTGATAAATAAATAAATGACAAAATAAATAAAATTATAGCATAAAAATAAATAAAGGAAAAGAAATAAATTAAATAAAATAAAACGAGTCTAGTCCTCGGATAATACCTCAAGTTCGGTATCTGACAGTCGAAGCCGATTGATTCCACGAGTCGTGATTTTCCGGTTTTTTAGTAAAAATTTAACTTTGGGAAATTCAGAATTTTTGAGAAAAAAATATTTTTCTCAAAAAAATCACTTTCTCTCTCTAAAAATGTTTAGAGTGAGAAAGGCTCCAAAATTCTCCTCCCCCAAAATGCATGGGGATCTGTGCCTTTTATAGGCAAACGGGTCCCCGGACCAATGGGCGACGCCCGAGTAAAATCGGGCGTCGTCCAAAGGGTTGGGCGGCCGCCCAACAGCGTTGGGCGAGCGCCCAACGCGAGGTTGGGCGCACGCGCCCAACTGTCGTTGGGCGTCCGCCCGACGCGGTTGGGCGCTCGCCCAACGGCCGTTGGGGCGCGTCTCGCACCGTCGGGCGTGCATGCCCCCGCGGCCGTCGAGCTCGCGTTCCGCGCCATCGGGCTCGCGTTCTACGCCGTCGGGCTCGCGTTCTACGCCGTCGGGCGTCCACGCGTTGTGACCGCCGAGCGTCGAGCGCGCGCTTTGCATCGTCGAGCGGGTGTCCGACTGTCGTCGAACACGCGTCGGCCGCCGCTAAGCACTCGCACTACGCACATCACAGCAGCGACCCACTGTAACTATTTATTTTATTTTTTCGAAACTTCCGGAATCAATCGCTTTAACCGTCTTGTTTTCAGGTTTTCGTCACAGGTCCTCCGACTCGGTGTCTACAGTTGCCTCTACTTTTCTATTTTGACAGTGATGTGTGTGTTTTGAAAACGTTTTTTGCTAACATAACACATGCAATGTAAAACATATAAAAGTAAAAGACACGTAAAGAGTAGGAGGGAGCATACCTGACCTTCGCGCTGCGCGTTCCGGTGTCGTTCTCCAATTCTTTCCATCCTCGCCTCTGAATCGGCCGTCGGTGGATGTTTTTCTCTCGGAATCTAGCGTACGTTGACTATGGGTAAGAATGACTCAAACGCAACCTCGGCCGTGGACCGTAGGTAAGATGGCTAAAAAGCTACCTCGGTCGTGAACCGTAGGTAAGATGGCTAAAAAGCTACCTCGGTCGTGAACCGTAGGTAAGATGGCTAAAAAGTTACCTCGGTCGTGAACCGTAGGTAAGATGGCTAAAAAGCTACCTCGGTCGTGAACCGTAGGTAAGATGGCTAAAAAGCTACCTCGGTCGTGAACCGTAGGTAAGATGACTAAAAAGCTACCTCGGTCGTGAACCGTAGGTAAGATGGCTAAAAAGCTACTTTGGTCGTGAACCGTAGGTAAGGTGGCTCAAGGGCAAAAAGGTTCTTTCTAACGATTCTGAATTCTTTTAAAACACCATTGTCTGTATTTTCTCACTGGAGCTATCATCTCGGGGGTTTAATGGGGACACGTTTTAGTCTGAAATGATCTAGACTAATGATTGTTTTTCTGTTGACTGTCGTCTGTATTTTGACTGGTGTCACTGTTCTGTAAAAATTGACTGTTGTCTGGAGTTCATATCTTGACAATATTGGCTGCTGTCTGGGAGAAATGCAGGCTGAAACGGACTGCGAATCGGAGGTCTGTGCGCCTAGTAATTAATTATTAACTTTTTACCTTTATGTCAAATCGTACCTTTTTCACTATTCACGGGAATGTCATTCCCTCTTACTATATAAGGTGGTGGGGTTTCATTTCAACCCCACACCTTCTCTCCCTTCTTTCTCTCTCTAGACTTTGATTTTGGGATTATTCTCGGGATGGATTTAGATGAATGGGATGGCACTAGAGGCATGGACGAGGTTTACGTAAACCTAGATAGAGTGGATCCCTTCCACGACCCTACAACGCATCTGAGCCGGACACGCTGCAGCGAGGTAAGTAATTTCTCACTTTTATTTGATTCAAACTCTAGGCTTTAGCATTCCTATCCGAACATGATTTGCATGCTAACCTTTAGATTGCCTTAGAGGACTTTAGCTAGAAAACATGAATCTCTTCACTTACAAGTAACACTTGTTTATTTCTGTGTGAGAATGCGCGCTATATGCATGTGAATAGTGACACTACGAATTTATGCATGCTAACAGTAAAATAACGTGAATAGTAAAAACGTGAATAGTAAAAACGTGAATAGTGACAACTCAACTAATGCACGTGAATAGTGAGAACTTAACTAATGCATGTGAATAGTAAACTTAACTAATGCACGTGAATAGTAAAAACGTGAATAGTGCACGTGAATAGTAGAAACGTGAATAGTGAAAACTTAACTAATGCACGTGAATAGTGCACGTGAATAGTAAAAAAACGTGAATAGTGAAAACTTAACTAATGCACATGAATAGTAAACTTAATCTATGCTCCTTGTCAATGCGGACGAGAGTGGATTAAAGAATTAACTAAACCTTACATGAGCGACCCTAAGGGAGAGACTTTTACAGACAGTTGGCCCTAATTGACCAGATGTCTCTAGGTTAGATAATGAAAGAATGCCTAGTCTTAACACGTCCTCATTGATTGCATGCTTTAGGAACTGTATTTAAATTTTCTTGTCTTGTTCTTTCTAGTTTATTGAGATTTCTGGGACCACCGCCGAGATTCACTCGTGGTATGCTAGGCTGGGCGCCGCGGCGAGAGCCCGCGTGCGCGAGTTGGGCTTCGAGCCTTTTATTGCAGCGTTGCCCCGCACCAACGGGGTATGCGACCGCTTTGGCTTATGCGCCTTATGTGAGCGGTGGGTTGACTCGACCCACACTTTCCACCTTTCTTTCGGGGAGATGACCATCTCGCCCATAGATTTTTCACTGTTGACAGGATTACGAGGGAACAGCACTCCCGTTCCCTTTCATTTTGATATGATACGACCACGGGTCGACCTCGCTAGGCTCGCTGCTTTGATTGGACCGGGAGTTCGCCCATGCGCCACATCTACTCCGGCGAAGTTTATTTCCACCGCGAGCCTTTTGAGTCGGTGAGATTTTTACGAGACTGACGATACCGACTTGGCGGTTCGTAGTTTCTTGGTATATACTCTGAGTGAGACAATTTTCCACACGAAGGGCGGGAAGGTACACGCGGGTCTCATTCAGGCACTCAGCGATCTGGATGCGACGGCTTCCTATGATTGGGCGGGGGCAGGCTTAGCCTTTCTCTACAAGTTTTTGGATCTGACTTGCCGGAAGTGCAAGGATTTCGGTGGTTACACCTTCGCTTTGCTGGTACGCGACGCCTTTTTGACTTGCCCGTCTTATCTTCTTTGCGTCTTTCATACTCCTAATCCTTGTTTTTACCGCAGGTGTGGGCGTATGAGAGGCGTATTCTTCCCAGCCGGTCTCGATCTCGACCGAGAGTACCGAGGCCGCCTTTCATCACCCGGTGGAGAGATTTCGATTTGTGCCGCACTCCAGGAATAGTGCCGCAGTTTCTTTGTCAACCATACTACTGCCATGCATGTCTTTTCGATCATGTTGTACTTGAGCTCGTACTCCAGGAATTTCTTACTCAAATAATACACCGCATGCTTGATGCGGTTTCTTGCGAAACCTCACTAAGGGATAAGTGTACCCCGTCGTTATCAAGTAACAAATTTCCGGTTTAAGTCCAGGTTATCGTCCACAGGATTTATTTCTGCAAGTATTGATGCGGTTTCTTGCAAAACCTCACTAAGGGATAAGTGTACCCGTCGTTATCAAGTAATAAATTTCCGGTTTAAGTCCAGGTTATCGTCCACGGGATTTATTTCTGCAAGTATCAAGCTACTCGATCTCGAATGTTATCTAGGCTTAAGGGGTTTGAGTTGGTTTTGTTTAATTAATCTACTCCTAGGTTGAATTGCATTAATCTACTATCTAGGCGAGCAGCCTTTCCTGCTCGGCGAGCAGACTTGCGGGAATTGGTCAAAAAGACCAATTCCGCCCCACGAAGCCACGTTCGGCCCCACATCTTCCTACACTAATAAGGACACGAAATTAGGTCAAAACGAGACCCGAGACGCGGCTATAAATAGGAATTTCCAATTGTAAATTAGAGATCTTTTGTTTTTGTAATTTTCTTATCTTCCACCTCGAGAAATCCTCTCCACCTCCTCCAAAAACCTTCAAACCTCCATTGAAGACGCCTCCGAAGCTCCATTCACCGAGGATTGCTCGAGCTCCATCCTTAAGTCCTAGGAAGACGCCTGCATTGGTTGACAGGTTCCCTAAAAGGGATTTTTCTTCTTTTATAACTTGTTTATCCTATGATACATGCTATGAATCTTAGGCTTATTGTAACTCCGTGATAATGTTCTCCATCTTTGATTAATATAATAGTTTTGTTTCTTCAATTGTTTTAATACTTTGAATCTTTGTCTTACGCTTTGTTTGATTGGTTTAACTCATTCGATAATCCCAAAATCAAGTTGGCACATATTGCGAGCTGAATCTGACCTAGTCAGTGCCTATAGGATTGACGACCCTATAGAAGATTAAGCCCAAATTACTGAGCCTTAGAGCTAGTTTCGGCCTTACAAGGGAATCACGAACTAGGAACTTCAGGAGGATAGGTCGGGTTAATCGCCTCGAACACAAGTGAATTAGGTTTTAATTCAATTGTTTAAACAATCTATTTCCATTATCATCGTATCCCTCCATGATCCTTTAGATAATTGCATTGATAAAAGATCACTTAGGAGTAGTTTAATTTAATTAGGGGTAGAGTAATTTAGTTAGGGTTAGAATAACTTAGCTAGAATTAGATAACTTAGTCAGAGTCAGATAATCTAGCACCGTCGCTGGGCAGCAGTGCCCAGCGGCGGGCTGGGCGCAGTGCCCAGCGGCCAGCGGCAGGCTGGCGCAGTGCCCAGCGGCGGGCTAGGCGCCAGCGCCCAGCGGCGGGCTGGGCGCTGGCCCTGCTCGGCGAGCTGGGCCTCCTGGGGCCAAATTTTTTTTTAAAACCTGAAAACTTAAAAAAAATAAAAAATAAAAAATAAAAAAATAAAATAAAATAAAATAAAACTAAACAAAAAAAATATTTATTTATTTAATGATTTATTTTTTATTATTATTATTATTTTTTTATTATTATTATTATTTTGTTTTTTTTTTTTAAACGAACACTTTAAAAAAAACGTAAAAGAAAACTAAAAAGACTAAACTAAAAGATCAATGTATAATCTAAACAAACCTGAAAAGTTTTATTAAAACTTGGGTTGCCTCCCAAGAAGCGCTACGTTATAGTCGGCGAGCTCGACATAGAATTCCCGCCTAGGTGTATGCTTCTACTCGCGTTAGGAATTCAAATTCCTGAATAAATAATCCGTACCTACAAAACGGATTAAGAGCCTCTAATAAGTTTAATGAAAGTAGGAGGCCGAATTTAAACATATTATGAAAAAGTTTGGTTTGCTCCCTTTTGGATTCTCTTGGCAGGTCGAAGAGAATGAAAACTTCTGAGCATGAAACAAACCTAAACTTTTCTAATTTTTGAGGAAAAGGTAATTGAGATACACAAGTTTTGATTTGATCTTTTATCTCTACCACATGATTTAGAATTTCAGATTTTGAACCGGGGTTGCTTACCGCTTCCGGTTCTTCACTTACCTCGAGTGATGCATGTGATAGTGGACTTGGTTCTACCTTTTTGTCATTCCTCAAGGAGATGGCTTGAACTGATTCCCTTTGTGGGATTTCTATGTTTTCCTTTATGCATGGGAGAGCATCTCGGGGTTGCTTTTGCATCTCTTGGTTTATTTGAGCCAATTGGTTGCTCAAGTCCTTGCAAACCTTCTCGTTGATTGTAAGTCGGGCTGATATTCCTTTCAAAAGGGACAGCACTTCATCTCGTGAGCTAGAGGGTTGTGGAGGAACTTGGCTTGCTTGTTCGTAAGGGAACATTCCCAATTCGTTTTCCCTGTGCTCATTAACAAACCTATTTGGAGGCCTCAACATGTTAGGGTTCCCGTAGGACAGATTTGAGTGTTGAGGTCTCCTCCAATTATTATCATAAAAGCTATAATAATTGGGGTTAGAATTGTACCTTTGGTGATTACCCACAAAACTTACACTTTCATTGGTGTTGAGGCTCAGTTTCTCCATCAAGATATCCATTTTCTTATTTAACTCGGCCATGGAGGGATTGGGAGCCTCATTCTCCAGGGCATGAATGTATCGTCTTGATGGGATAGTAAACTTTTGAGCTTGCCAATCGACTCTTTCTTGCCAATTCATTGATCAGAGAACGCTGAGAAAAAGTGAAGTTCTAGCACAAAAGTTGATAAGTAACAGTATACAGATATGAACAAGTATAGAAACGTATAAAGAAATCATATATCAACAAGCATAAACGATATAAACAAAGATATTCACAATGAATGCCTAAACTAACAAATCAACCTTTGGTTCGATATTGCAGAAGAAATAAATCCCCGGCAACGGCGCCAAAAACTTGATGCGGTTTCTTGCGAAACCTCACTAAGGGATAAGTGTACCCCGTCGTTATCAAGTAATAAATTTCCGGTTTAAGTCCAGGTTATCGTCCACAGGATTTATTTCTGCAAGTATCAAGCTACTCGATCTCGAATGTTATCTAGGTTTAAGGGGTTTGAGTTGGTTTTGTTTAATTAATCTACTCCTAGGTTGAATTGCACTAATCCTAACTAGATTATCTGACTCTGACTAAGTTATCTAATTCTAGCTAAGTTATTCTAACCCTAACTAAATTACTCTACCCCTAATTAAATTAAACTACTCCTAAGTGATCTTTTGTCAATGCAATTATCTAAATGATCATGGAGGGATACGATGATAATGGAAATAGATTGTTTAAACAATTGAATTAAAACCTAAGTCACTTGTGTTCGAGGCGATTAACCCGACCTATCCTCCTGAAGTTCCTAGTTTGTGATTCCCTTGTAAGGCCGAAACTAGCTCTAAGGCTCAGTAATTTGGGCTTAATCTTCTATAGGGTTGTCAATCCTATAGGCACTGACTAGGTCAGATTCAGCTCGCAATATGTGCCAACTTGATTTTGGGATTATCGAATGAGTTAAACCAATCAAACAAAGCGTAAGACAAAGATTCAAAGTATTAAAACAATTGAAGAAACAAAACTATTATATTAATCAAAGATGGAGAACATTATCACGGAGTTACAATAAGCCTAAGATTCATAGCATGTATCATAGGATAAACAAGTTATAAAAGAAGAAAAATCCCTTTCAGGGAACCTGTCAACCAATGCAGGCGTCTTCCTAGGACTTAAGGATGGAGCTCGAGCAATCCTCGGTGAATGGAGCTTCGGAGGCCTCTTCAATGGAGGTTTGAAGGTTTTTGGAGGAGGTGGAGAGGATTTCTCGAGGTGGAAGATAAGAAAATTACAAAAACAAAAGATCTCTAATTTACAATTGGAAATTCCTATTTATAGCCGCGTCTCGGGTCTCGTTTTAACCTAATTTCGTGTCCTTGTTGGTGTAGGAAGATGTGGGGCCGAACGTGGCTTCGTGGGGGCGGAATTGGTCTTTTTGACCAATTCCCGCAAGTCTGCTCGCCGAGCAGGAAAGGCTGCTCGCCGAGCAGGATTGCGACGAGCAGCCCCTGCTCGCCGAGCAGGCGCCTGGCGGCCTGCTCGCCGAGCAGGCTCCTGCTCGCCGAGCAGGCTCCTGCTCGGCGAGCAGGCCTCCAGGGGCCTGCTCGGCGAGCAGGCACAGTGCCTGGGCAGTGCCTGGGCGGTGCCTGGGCAGTGCCTGGGGCAGTGGCTGGGCAGTGCCTGGGCTGCTCGCCGAGCAGCGCCCGGGCTGCGCGCCGATGCTCAATTCGCCCGAAGCATGCTCGATCCGTGCCGGGTGACTTCTATACCCTTTTTCGTCCGAACTTACACCTGCACACGCATAAAAACTCCAGAAAACATTAGTCCAAAAGCCAAATTGATCCGTCAATCGCTTATTTTGAGCAAACGCTTCGTTTGGTGCGACTTTTGACGGACCAATTAGCTTCAAAAGATAACGGAATTCTAATATGCATGCTATTTCGGCCATGTTTGCCTAAATTGATCACAAAACGAGCCTAAACGACGAAAAGTAAATAGAACGTTTCCAATTTCTAACTAACTCACACAAAAGCATTTAAATGCGAGAATTGCTCGCTTATTAACCAAATAACTCTAAAAACCGTCCTAAAACCGTACCCAAAGATAGGGGTTTTTGACCCCTATAAAGTATCAAGCTACTCGATCTCGAATGTTATCTAGGCTTAAGGGGTTTGAGTTGGTTTTGTTTAATTAATCTACTCCTAGGTTGAATTGCACTAATCCTAACTAGATTATCTGACTCTGACTAAGTTATCTAATTCTAGCTAAGTTATTCTAACCCTAACTAAATTACTCTACCCCTAATTAAATTAAACTACTCCTAAGTGATCTTTTGTCAATGCAATTATCTAAAGGATCATGGAGGGATACGATGATAATGGAAATAGATTGTTTAAACAATTGAATTAAAACCTAAGTCACTTGTGTTCGAGGCGATTAACCCGACCTATCCTCCTGAAGTTCCTAGTTCGTGATTCCCTTGTAAGGCCGAAACTAGCTCTAAGGCTCAGTAATTTGGGCTTAATCTTCTATAGGGTCGTCAATCCTATAGGCACTGACTAGGTCAGATTCAGCTCGCAATATGTGCCAACTTGATTTTGGGATTATCGAATGAGTTAAACCAATCAAAAAAAGCGTAAGACAAAGATTCAAAGCATTAAAACAATTGAAGAAACAAAACTATTATATTAATCAAAGATGGAGAACATTGTCACGGAGTTACAATAAGCCTAAGATTCATAGCATGTATCATAGGATAAACAAGTTATAAAAGAAGAAAAATCCCTTTCAGGGAACCTGTCAACCAATGCAGGCGTCTTCCTAGGACTTAAGGATGGAGCTCGAGCAATCCTCGGTGAATGGAGTTTCGGAGGCGTCTTCAATGGAGGTTTGAAGGTTTTTGGAGGAGGTGGAGAGGATTTCTCGAGGTGGAAGATAAGAAAATTACAAAAACAAAAGATATCTAATTTACAATTGGAAATTCCTATTTATAGCCGCGTCTCGGGTCTCATTTTGACCTAATTTCGTGTCCTTGTTGGTGTAGGAAGATGTGGGGCCGAACGTGGCTTCGTGGGGGCGGAATTGGTCTTTTTGACCAATTCCCGCAGGTCTGCTCGCCGCGCAGGATTGCGACGAGCAGCCCCTGCTCGCCGAGCAGGCCTCTGGCGGCCTGCTCGGCGAGCAGAAATGGCCCGGGGGGCCCTGCTCACCGAGCGTTTTTGCCCGAAGCGCGCTCGATCCGAGCCGGATGACTTCCAAACCCTTTTTCGTCCGAACTTACACCTGCACACGCATAAAAACTCCAGAAAACATTAGTCCAAAAGCCAAATTGATCCGTCAATCGCTTATTTTGAGCAAACGCTTCGTTTGGTGCGACTTTTGACGGACCAATTAGCTTCAAAAGATAACGGAATTCTAATATGCATGTTATTTCGGCCGTATTTGCCTAAATTGATCACAAAACGAGCCTAGACAACGAAAAGTAAATAGAATGTTTCCAATTTCTAACTAACTCACACAAAAGCATTTAAATGCGAGAATTACTCGCTTATTAGCCAAATAAACCTAAAAACCGTCCTAAAACCGTACCCAAAGATAGGGGTTTTTGACCCCTATCAAACCTCCTCGCACTTAAAACTTTACTTGTCCCCAAGTAAACTAAAAAAAACTAAACCCGCCATCACAAGCAAGCTAGAAAACTTCCCAGTTTGACTAGGTGCTTGACACAATTTCGAGCATCTGTAATTACATGCATTCGGAAATACAAAGTAGAGACACGATATCCAAAAGCCGCATTTCAATTACAATAGGTCATAGTTTTAAGTAAAGGGACACATGTTCAATTAAACGAGCTTGAGGGGATCGCTAAGTAAAACACCTCACCATAGGTAGTTCACTCATTCACACAATTTTTGGTGGCTAAGGTGTTTACTCTCGGCTTATATTCTTGCTTAGGACTACGTTGATTTTGCACGTTCATCCGAGTTCCTCTACTATGCTATATGACTCCGATGATATCAAAAACAGCCTCTAATTGGGGTTGTAATGTGGTTAGAGGGTTAAAGGTACAACAAGGGTTAAAACGTTCCAGCGTTATAAAAACAGAGTTTAAATGGCTTTAGCAAATATAAAGTGACTGAGCTTTTTATTCATCCCTTATTTTGGATTTCTTTTTGAGATGTTTTTATTTTCAGGAACTGGGGAATGAAGTTCTTCCCTTTTGTTCGTCTCTTTTCTTTTCTTTTCTCCCCTTTTTTTTCTTTTGGGATAGTGATGCTCATTCACTCCTTAGCCTTTTGGCTTGCTACTATAATGCCATAAACAACGATAAAACGCTAGAAGAAAATAAAGGCTCAGTTCGAGCTTTGCAAAAACAAAGGTTAAGTAGCGAACCAAATTGTGGTTCGCAAAAACGGGTTAGAACGAAAGAAGAATCTATAAACTACAAAAATGTCGGCTCAAAGGGGATTCCTAGAGTGGATGAAAAAGAAAAACAAGGTAAAGAAAAGGGTTAATTCTAATGAGGCTGATTCATCGTTTATCCTCTCAAATCATTGCATGTAGGTTCAACACAGTATTAGGTGCAAAATCTGTAATCTTCCACAAGTCAAAGCATTCACACAAAAATGTCAAGAAAAAGAGCTTTTTGATGTTCGCTCTTAGGCTCAAATTCAACTCACAATTCTTTGGGTTTCAATTTTGTGTTTACTAGTTTTCCCCAAACTCAAGTTTAATATCACATGCCTTCAATTCTTAAGTTATCTACCTAAGTAATGATTTTAGCATTTCTTCAAAAGTAGGGTCTAAATGCAAACTGTAGCTCATGCTTTTACAGATACAAGAGTTGTGTCCTACGCCTAAACTAGTTGTCATGTAATTTTAGATTCGGTTTTCAGCCCTCAAAGACAAATAACGAAGTTTAGATTCGAAGGAGGTTCACGGTTTTAGGTCCTAAACATGCAAAAACATAAGTAAAGCAGAAATAAAACACCAAAACGCAAACCTAAACTAGACACGACGCAACAAAAATTTAAAAATTTGTACAATTTTTGTAAGTTTGTCTACCCCTCCTCCTCACACTTAAAATATGCAATAAGTTCCAACATTGCATCATAGATCATGAAATACGAGTGTAAAAAGTTAGGGTGGAGAAGACAACTTACTGGTCGGCCGGGGGGTAAGGCCAAGGCATGTTGTAGCGCTCGCAGTAATCAGCCGCTACGTATTCAAGACCAGAAAGCCTTCGGTCCATATTCTGCTCAAAGTTGGTGAACCGTTGGTCCATCTGTTGAACAGTGTTAAAGGTCCGAAGGTTAAGATCCCGCATTTCTGCCATCATGGTGTTGATGGCTTGGAACTGGGCCTCCGTCCCCGGCGCTTGGTGTTCCCTTTGGTCTCCTGCCGTTGCAGGTTCTTCTTCCTCAGGTTCTTCATCCCTTCTCTGTTGTGGAACTCGTGCTCTCTTTCTTCCTCCTCCGCTGGAGCTTGCTCCTCCAGTTGGGTTCCTGTTTAAAACTTCTTGAAAAGTAGATTTCCCCAAAAACTTGGAGTTTAGCAGAGTAGGATAAATAGCAATCTCGGGATTATCTAAGTTCTTGAATTGGCTCTTAAGTAGGTTGGTAACTAGATGCCCAAGACCTAGGGAACCACGTTTTCTACTTGTTTGGCTTGAGAAGCCTTCAAAAATGGCCTTGACAGTGTCCACGGGTTTGTGGTTGGCCACACACCATAATATGAGCAATTCCGTCTTTGAGACTTTATTGCTCTCGTTTTTACCCAACAAGTTATGGGCCACAAACTTGTGGACGAGATTGAGAAGTGGGTCTAGGAGAGCGCCTGGGCTAGCAGTCTGGGAGTTAAAGCTTGATATGCCTGTGAGTTGCTCCCAAGCTATATCTTTTGTTAGAGGCAATTCAAAGTCTGAGATTGCCTCTGGGTGATTATAAACCCCCATTAAGGCTGCTAGTGTGGTAGCATCAATGCGGTAAGGTTTACCGTTTAGCCTAAAGGAATGCTTCCCACCGCCCAAGGGTAGCTCCTTTTTCCAAGTTGTCAAGAATTCTATGGTAAAATTGTGATAAACCGGAGTCTGGGTTGTGGCTAGTCTATACCAGCCGTGGAATTTGAGGATTTCATTGAAATCCTTCTTTAAACCTAGACTCGATAAATAGGTTTGATCGACAATTATATGTGTAGCAAGGTCTTGCTTGGAAAACCTATCATACAAAAGACCCACACGCTCATCAATAAGGCCAAAGGGTGGATCATACTTAGCTTGGAGGCTCTCGTCGAACTCGACCTCCGATTCGGCTTCGTTCTCGACGACGATCTTAGCTTTTCCTTTCCGACCCATATTTCCTGAGGAATAGACCAAAAATGGGAGAGTTAGAAGATATTTACAAGCTTCAACATAAACCCCCCCATTAAATCATTCATAGGCATAATCATAGCTTTAGGCACTTAGGGACTAAATCATAAGCATTTGGTCCCTAAGTGTTTTACCCGAAATTCACAAAATTTATGCAAAATTAGAGATACCCAATGACTAAAACACAAAAAGAATGTAATTCCCAACCTTTTTGACAAGTTTCTAACTATAAATTGAATAGTTGAACTTTGAGCTAAAATGGGGATTTTGCCCAAATTGAGCAATTTCTCCAAATATTCACAAATTGGGAATAGAAATCACACCCAAACTATAGATTAATCATTATGTTAACATAAATTGCAAGGAAATCAAGAATTTAGAAGCAAACAAGACATTAATTGGAGAAAAGGAAAAAAACAAAACTTAGGTTTTTCTCAAATCTCAAAAATTATCACCCTAAGCTAAAATCTAAGCCTATACACATGTTAGAAATCAAAAATAGGTAAAGATTCATACCTTATATCTTGAATTCGGGTTAGAATGAAGGATTTGGGAGGTTAGGTTTTGAAGAAGCAAAAGAGAAGGAGAAGGGAAGAATGAAAAGAAAAAAATTGTGATAAAAAGAAAAGAAAGAAGAGAGAAGGGAAGAAGGTGGGGAAGGGGATGATGAGTCATCCCCCCCTTTTTTTTTCCTTCTTTCATTTATTTTTGGCTCGGGATTTTTAAAATCTCGAACAGCCCTTGTCGGCTGAGCCGGTTGGCTCGGCCGACCAACCCGGTGAGTTGGGCAGTGCCCAACTCGCCTAGGCTGGGCGAAATTCTCTCTCTTTTTTTTTATAGAGTGCGGGGGAACAAAGTTTGACAGTAAAAACAAACGGGATCAAAATTTAATTAACCAAAAATAATAAGAGCAAAAGATAAAAACGAGAAAAGAAAATGCAGAATCAAATTGTTCAAACTTTGGATTAAAACCGAGGGGAACCCGATTTCTCCCCCTTACTCAATTCTTTCTCAGGATCTTTGGATTCTTCTCTGTTGTGCTCGGGAGAGAACCCTGTGGCCTTTCCTGCCCGTCCCTATTAATCTGAGCCACCTGATTGCTCAAGTCCTTGCAGAAGGCTTCATTGTTGGCAAGCCTAGCTGAGATCTCCTTCAGAAGAGTGATCACTTCGTCAGATTCCTTAGGGTGTTGCATTGGCCCTTGATTTTGGTATGGGGGCATGCCAAGCTCTTGCTCTCTATGCTCTTGAACAAATCCGTTAGGAGGTCGGAGCACATTCTGATTTGAATTCCCGTAAGAGAGGTTCGGGTGCTGAGGCCTCCTGTAGTTGCCATTGTTGTTGTAGGAGTTGTAGTTGTTGGGGTTACCGTTGTTGTAATTCTGATTGTATCTTGGTTGCCCCCCAACATAATTTACCATCTCCACCCCATCTCCAGCGAAAGGGCTACCTGCTTGACAATCCTTACCATTGTGGTCACCGCCACAGTGCACACAGGTGGGAGGTCGGCTAAGCGTAGCCAACAGTACATCCATCTTCCTACTCAAATCTGCAACAACTGGATTTTGCTCCTGTTCTTCCACAGCAAATACCCGCTACCTAGTGGGGCTGGCGAGCTTCTGTTCTTGCCACTGCACACTCTTTCTGGCCAGCTCATTGATCATGTCATATGCCTCTGCTGCTGTCTTTCTAAACAAATCTCCACCCGCTGTGGAGTCAACAATGGCTCTGTTGGTGGGTGTCAGTCCGTGATAGAAGACGCTCACTAATTGATGCTTGGGTATGTCATGATGAGGGCACATGCGTAGCATTTTCCTGAATCGAGTCCAAGATGTGTGGAGCGCTTC
The DNA here is from genome assembly GCF_963576675.1 of Euphorbia lathyris. Lineage (NCBI taxonomy): Eukaryota > Viridiplantae > Streptophyta > Magnoliopsida > Malpighiales > Euphorbiaceae > Euphorbia > Euphorbia lathyris. Next base: position 99,622,309 of record NC_088910.1, read on the forward strand.
ATGTTCAGGTTGGTGGAAGGATGTGATCTCACCCCTGAGCATTGCTGTTTTTGAGGGAGGGAAGTAGTAGGACAAGAATTCCTTCTCCAACCCTGCCCATGTTGTGATTGAACCAGGCTCCAGTGTTCTCAGCCATTCCAAAGCTTGCATCTTGGGGGACCCCGTTGGTCCTTGCAGTGTCTGCGCACATTAGGAAGCGATCCAGATGATCATTCGGGCTTTCATGTGCTTCTCCTCCAAACAATCCAGTCTGTTGGATCAAGTGAATTATACCAGACTTGATTTCGTATGTGTTTGCCGGAATATTTGGAGCAGCAATGCCTGACAGATGCTGATGTCGGTGGGGTGCCAGGATCTCACTCATCAGACGACTGTCGCTCTCTGGTCCGGTGTTCTCATTGTTCCGTTTATTATCAGTCATCTTGACGGGCTCAATAGGCTCGATGATCTCGTCTTGCTTCAGCTTTCCGATCTGTTTGCTCCTGTGAAGAGTACGTTCAAGTTCAGGGTTAAGAGGGACAACAGGTATTTTTGCTGATCTCGTAGGCATACGCTGAGAAAAGATAAATACAGAAATAAATGAAAGCTGAAAGAAAATCATACAAATCATACAGTTTTGTACAAGTATAAGAATGGTACAGATAAACATATACAGACACGTATAGGTGAAGTTGATAGCTACATATTCGTACAAACGAATATACACAAGCGTAAGTATAAATAAGGATGGCTATCATAAATGAGTATATATAAATGAGTGTATACAAACAAATATAATCGGTATAGGTATGTAGTACAAAGAATCATGATTATAAACAAGTATATATGATATTAACAAGGAAAGTATTCACAAAGAATGCCTAAACTAACAAGTTGACCTTTGGTTCGATATTGCAGAAGAAATAAATCCCCGGCAACGGTGCCAAAAACTTGATGCGGTTTCTTGCGAAACCTCACTAAGGGATAAGTGTACCCCGTCGTTATCAAGTAATAAATTTCCGGTTTAAGTCCAGGTTATCGTCCACAGGATTTATTTCTGCAAGTATCAAGCTACTCGATCTCGAATGTTATCTAGGCTTAAGGGGTTTGACTTGGTTTTGTTTAATTAATCTACTCCTAGGTTGAATTGCACTAATCCTAACTAGATTATCTGACTCTGACTAAGTTATCTAATTCTAGCTAAGTTATTCTAACCCTAACTAAATTACTCTACCCCTAATTAAATTAAACTACTCCTAAGTGATCTTTTGTCAATGCAATTATCTAAAGGATCATGGAGGGATACGATGATAATGGAAATAGATTGTTTAAACAATTGAATTAAAACCTAAGTCACTTGTGTTCGAGGCGATTAACCCGACCTATCCTCCTGAAGTTCCTAGTTCGTGATTCCCTTGTAAGGCCGAAACTAGCTCTAAGGCTCAGTAATTTGGGCTTAATCTTCTATAGGGTCGTCAATCCTATAGGCACTGACTAGGTCAGATTTAGCTCGCAATATGTGCCAACTTGATTTTGGGATTATCGAATGAGTTAAACCAATCAAACAAAGCGTAAGACAAAGATTCAAAGCATTAAAACAATTGAAGAAACAAAACTATTATATTAATCAAAGATGGAGAACATTGTCACGGAGTTACAATAAGCCTAAGATTCATAGCATGTATCATAGGATAAACAAGTTATAAAAGAAGAAAATCCCTTTCAGGGAACCTGTCAACCAATGCAGGCGTCTTCCTAGGACTTAAGGATGGAGCTCGAGCAATCCTCGGTGAATGGAGCTTCGGAGGCATCTTCAATGGAGGTTTGAAGGTTTTTGGAGGAGGTAGAGAGGATTTCTCGAGGTGGAAGATAAGAAAATTACAAAAACAAAAGATATCTAATTTACAATTGGAAATTCCTATTTATAGCCGCGTCTCGGGTCTCGTTTTGACCTAATTTCGTGTCCTTATTGGTGTAGGAAGATGTGGGGCCGAACGTGGCTTCGTGGGGGCGGAATTGGTCTTTTTGACCAATTCCCGCAGGTCTGCTCGCCGAGCAGGATTGCGACGAGCAGCCCCTGCTCGCCGAGCAGGCGCCTGGTGGCCTGCTCGCCGAGCAGGCGCCTGGTGGCCTGCTCGCCGAGCAGGCGCCTGGCGCCCTACTCGGCGAGCAGGCTCCTGCTCGGCGAGCAGAAATGGCCCGGGGGGCCCTGCTCGCCGAGCGTTTTCGCCCGAAGCGCGCTCGATCCGTGCCAGATGACTTCCAAACCCTTTTTCGTCCGAACTTACACCTGCACACGCATAAAAACTCCAGAAAACATTAGTGCAAAAGCCAAATTGATCCGTCAATCGCTTATTTTGAGCAAACGCTTCGTTTGGTGCGACTTTTGACGGACCAATTAGCTTCAAAAGATAACGGAATTCTAATATGCATGTTATTTCGGCCATATTTGCCTAAATTGATCACAAAACGAGCCTAGACAATGAAAAGTAAATAGAATGTTTCCAATTTCTAACTAACTCACACAAAAGCATTTAAATGCGAGAATTACTCTCTTATTAGCCAAATAAACCTAAAAACCGTTCTAAAACCGTACCCAAAGATAGGGGTTTTTGACCCCTATCAGTGCTCCACACCGGTGTCTCCCTCTTGAGCCAACATTGCCCCAATAGATCGCTCCTCAATTGCTACATAGAGGAGAAGCGGCTTTCCCAGTTTAGGCGGTGTCAGCACTGGCGGATTAGACAAATAGTTCCGGACGCTCTCCAGAGCTTGCTGACACTTATCATTCCAAGTAGCGGGTTGGTCTTTCCTTAGCAACTTAAAGATTGGCTTGCAGATTGCGGTGAGTCTCGCTATGAACCGACTGATATACTGAACCTGCCCCAGAAACCCTCTCACTTCCTTCTCATTTCTCGACACCGGCATCTCCTGTATAGCCTTCACTTTATCAGGATCCACCTCGATTCCCTTATTTCCGATTACATAGCCTAAGATTTTCCCCGAAGAAACGCCGAAAAAGCACTTCTTCGGGTTTCACCTTAGCTTGAATTCTGCAATTCGGGCCAAAAACTTCTCGAGCGCGGCAAAATGCCCTTCTCTTGTCTCTGATTTGACCATCATATCGTCCACGTAGACTTTTACCTCCTTGTGTATCATATCATGGAACAGTGCTGTGGCCATTCGCTGATAAGTTGCCCCGGCATTTTTCAAACCAAACGGCATTACTCTGTAACAGTATGTCCCCCACTCGGTTGTGAACGAGGTTTTTGCTTTGTGCTTTTCGGCCATCTGAACTTGCATGTAGCCCATGAAACCATCCACATTCGTTTGTAAGACGCTTGACGCTGCATTGTTGATCAATACGTCGATATGAGGCAATGCGAACTCATCCTTGGGGCATGCCTTGTTAAGATCTCTGTAATCAACGCACATCCTTACTTTGCCGTCCTTTTTTGCGATTGGCACCACATTTGCGACCCAAGGGGGATAGTCGATCACTTCGATGAATCCTGCTTCTAACTGCTTCTTCACCTCCTCTCTGATCTTATCTGCCCATTCTGGTCTCATACGTCGGAGCTTCTGCTTTACGGGCTTTGCTTCGGGGTAAGTTGGAATGCGGTGAGTTACGATAGATTGATCAATTCCAGGCATGTCTTCGTATGTCCATGCGAATACAATTTCGTATTTTTTAATTATTCTCTCGAATTCTTTTCTCTCTTCAATAGTTAATTCTTGAGCAATTTGTATAAGTTTAGGATTTTCATCCGTACCAAGATTGAAAGTTGACATTTCTATTGCATTGATTTCAAATGTAGGCATGTTATATGAATGAGAATGCATGGAATGATCATGATCGACATCAAGCAAGTAAGCAAAATCATAATTCATTTCATTGATAGCATGGGTGATTACATCATCTGATTCGAACAAAGCAGTAATACAATTTTCATCATCAAGGTCCTCGGGTTTCTTATGAGCTTTGGAGGTACTAGGCTCATTCACTGCTCCTGCAGTTGCTTCAATAGTGATGACTTGCTCCTCGGCATTTAAGTCCAGCGTCATAATCTCCTCGACAAAGCAGCTCGCCTTTCCTTTGCCCCAGTTGGCAACATTATTGAAGATTTCGAACCCCGACAGAATCTTCCCTTCTGTGCTAGTCCATGCCTCGGGGGTCCCTGAATACGCCTTTCCATGCCCCTCGTCCACGAAGTACATCCTTAGGCCCACTTTTCCTTCACCACTCACGTTGGACGGACCTCCCTGCTCATATCCCAAACCCCTCCGGGTTTTCTGACTCTTAAAGTCCGGAAATTCTGGCAACCCCTGATGGTGTGCTCCTAAGCCCATTCCTGGGATGAAACCTCCCTTCATCATCTTCACCACATCGGTGGTCATGCTTGACTCGTAAATCCCGAAAACTTGGAACCCGGAGAAAAGTTGAGGCTCAATCCCCAATGCTGCCACCGAGCTCAATTTCTCAGCTCTGATTGTCACTATCTCCTCCCCGAAGGGGAATTTAATCATTTGGTGGAGCGTGGAGGGCACACCTCCCAACTTATGGAACCAAGGGCGTCCCAACAGTACAGCAAAGGTTACCGGGATATCCAGCACCGTGAACTCAGTTTCTTCTTCATGCGGCCCCACTTTCAACTTGGCCTTGAAGACTCCTTCAATGTGCCTACGGCTATCATCATAAGCCCTTATCACAGTTTCCGAGGCCGTTAGGTCCCCTCTTTCTACTCCCAACTTCGACAAGAGTTTCAAAGGACAAACATTAATGGCCGATCCATCATCGACCATCACGCAACTAGTCTTCTTTCCGTTAATTTCCGCTCGGATATACAAAGGCTTATTGTGAGCCTTCCCTTCTTCTGGGAGATCCTCGTCAGTAAATGTGATCTCAGTCTTCTTTCGGGCCATAATCACCCCTACTAGCGCTGCCGGCTCAGTATCGGTGGAAATGACCAGATTCTGCAATTCTTTCATCAAGGTGTGCCCTAGTTCTTAGGCATTGGTTCATGTATATTGTATTATGCTTTTTGATTATTCTTGCATAGATACACTATTTGTGTTACATTAATAAAGGCATTAATCTAGTTCATTTATATCTTGTGCTATAATATGAATAGAGAATCCATTGATTGATAATCGTAAAACCATATCCCAAGTCTATTCTATCATGGGAATGATTAGGACCACAGACTTGTATATTCGACGACTGTATGGTAGTAATTGATACTAGCCATAGCACTTGATAAGTTAGTTGTGAATATGGGTACATGTTGTATACATGTGACTGGATCGATCCGCCCAAGAAAACTACATGGTGGTTGTGTCATTAGTTTTCTTAAGTAGGTCTCTAACTATCTTCAGACCAGATTTCATTATAATATCAATATGGGATCCGGTTCACTTTGACATACGCCTAACAGGTCTGTAACAGGATGCTAAATACGGGTATGATTGGGTGAACAGGTGAACACGTTGGTATTGATATTGAAGTGATGGAATTACCACTCATGTAATAGTGAGATGATATCATAGGCCACTTGATAAGTGAGATTGATAAGTGTGTGGCCACACCCTGATAAGTAGTTTACTTATCTGTTTCATCAATCTACTTAAGATCAAGAAATATCATAAACATCAGAGAGGATGACAGCCGCCATTCCTCTAGTTTATAATATCGATATCAAATGGTAAAAGACGTTAAGAGATAACTACAGGGTCTCTGCATCTTTAGACTGCTGAAACTCTGTCTTAGTTAGGGGCAGTAATGGTTTGCTAGAACCCACTTACTGTCTGTGAGCCATATGACCACTGCTAGCTAAGGACAGTCCCATAGGATCGTGCACATTGAACATCTGAGTTAGAACTTATAGAACGGTACACTGGAGGGATGAGATTAATTAATTGGTTGACAGTAAAATGTGAAGGTAATTAATTGGTGGTTAATTAACTGATTAGTTGATACTTTGTATCAATGTAATTGATTAATGGATTTAGGCGTTGAGTATTTAATTGGTTAATTAGTTTACGGGATGTAATTAATTAATTTGTAAATTAATGAAATTGCATTCGTGAATAATTAATCAAACTAATACGTCAATTTATTAATTAGTGTTATTTATTTAATTGGGGTAATTAAATTTAATCTAATTGTAACTAATTGCATAGAATAAATACTATTGGTATTTATTTAAGTGATTATGTTAGGATTAGATTAGTTTTGTAATTAACCAATTAACCCTAAACCAATTAGGTTTAGGAATAACTACACTATATATAATAAAAGCCTAAAACCTAATTAACTAACCTAACATAGACATTCGGCCAAATCTAATTGCTTTGGAAAAGCAATATTAAATCCGCAGCCACTACATTGAAAAAGTGGGATTTTAATTGGCTATTTACACAATCTCTCCTGTTGTTCTTCCGTTCTTCGGCTAGCACCGGTTCCGGCTCGATAGCTGTTCGTGCACCTGACTACGGAGATCTTACTACTTTGTGGATTCTTCAGCCGTCTCTAGAAGAGACAATCCGGGTAAGTTTTTTTACTCTTAAACGGATCCAAAAGGTTTTATTCAATCAATGGCTAACGGACAAAGATCAAGCTATAAGGGATTAGAAATAAATTTTAAACCGCAATTCCGCTGCGCTACAGTTGATTAATTGGCTATAATCCCTAACAGTTCTCACGATGGTACTTAGAATGGCATAGAACTTCCCAGACTGTAGACTTAGCTTGTGTCTTCTTCAACTGCTCCAGAACTTGGTCATCGGGCTTAGGAGCCGACCCTTCTCCAATCTCAGTTTCTATCATAGGTGCCTTTCCCTCGGCCACACGACCTGATCTCGTCATTACCGCGATTTCCGGCTCATCATCCGATTCGTCCCAAATGTTAATAGGAATCCTCTGATTGGCATCTTCCTCGTCCGAAGAACTCTCCCAAATGTCCACGACCATTAAATCCATGACGTGAGGAACATTCGGATTCAAGTAAAAGGGATCCGCCGATCCATACAAAGCCCAACCTATCAACTCATCATAGTCACGGAGGGACACTCTGCTCATCCTTCTTGCGGCCAACGGAATAGCACCTCGTTGTATGCACATAAGCTGCACCTTATCGCTCATTGTTTCATGACACTGCTCATAACGGTGCCTCCACCTTCTAGCATAATCCACAAACGGTTCCTCGGGGAATTGCCTAATCCTATCCAGATCGTCCAGGGATCCCGTCCATGGAACATACATCTCATATCTCGCCACAAAAGCACTTCTAAGCGGTACCCAATGACCCATTTCCTCCTCTGATAGGCCTTGATGCCATAACAAGGCTTCTCCCATTAAGGTTTCCGGAAAATGTTCATGTAATTCACACTGCGGGAATCCGGCGTCATACATATGATTGCGGAATAACCTTGCATGCTCAACAGGATCCTGGTATCCACCATACCTAGGCATCGCTAACACCGCATCAGGTGTTTGGTAAGACGGGGAATCCGGGGTTTGCTCTGCCAGCATCCATACTGTATACTCCTTGATAAATCTTTTCGTCATTGCCGCCCAATCGGTCTTAACATACATTGGCAACGACATGTACCACATTAACGGCTCACCCATCAACGAATTACAAAACAAGCTAGTGATCTCTTCTTCTTTAAAACCCAAGGGCGCCATGGCTGATAAGTAGAAGTGAAGGTGCTCCATAGGGTCCTTGTTGCCATTATATTTGCTAACCCTCGGTAGCGGACGTTCGATGGGTCCGATCTGCATTGCAAAGCGCTCTGCGGCCCTGTCCTCGGCTCTTTGGTACTTTTCTAAGAATAAATCTGATAATTGATCCCAATCATGCTTGCAAGAGTCGGGTAATGAGTGGAACCATTCCAAAGGCTCGCCTGTCAGCGAATGGTGAAACCACTGAGTAATCTCATCCACCCCGAAGGATTCGACAAACATATCGCGCATATATTCACGCAAGTGCACCTCGGGGTTTTCTCCACCACTAAACAGACCCAATTCTGGCACAATAGTCCGAGATGACCCTTCCCCGGTCTCTTCGGCACTATCTTCATCATACGGTGCTCCACCATCCAACCCTTCATCCATTAGTTCATTCTCCTGTTCCTCGCCAAGGAAGGACACATATAGACCATTTCCCATATTGTTCTTTTCGTCGGAGTCCAACAACTCCTCTACATTCTCCTCGAAGGATTCCATCACTACACGTTCTGTCAGACCCATTCCGATCATGCTTACCCTATGATTAGGCAATGGATTACGCCTAGTGGAAGGGTTCGCTGACGAAGGATCAGCTATCTTTTTCTCCTCGATTAAATCTTGGATTTCGTGTTTCAGTCTCTCGCAGTTCTCAATAGTGTTCCCATAAATACTGTGGAACTCGCAGTATCCCCTAGCTTGTATCTGCGGAGCGGGCGGTTCCTTGTTATAATGAGTTAGGGGTTTCAACAACCCCTTTTTCTGCAACCGTTCAAAAACTTTTGCGTAGGTCAGATCAAATTGGGCGAACTGCCTTTTCCCGATAGCGTTGAGTTCAATCACCTTTACCGCGGCAGGTTCTACATTAGAACTTGGCCCTCCGGCACTATACCCCGACTTCGTCCGTTTAGCATAGGCTCTTTTCGGCTCTCCATCCCCTTCAACTGTCAAAGCATAGCCATACATCTGATTAAAATCAGTGAAAGGCATACACCGCAGCTCATTCCTAATATACGGCAAAGTATTACCGATTACCGCTCGGATCTGGTCCTGCTCCGACGGCTTCTGTTCCATAATTGTCGCCTTAGCTCTCCACCTACTCACAAAGTCGGACAAAGACTCCCCAGCCTGCTGCTTGGTGCTCTCTAGCTCCCTCAAAGTGACCTCAAATGTAGTGTTGAAGCTATATTGGGTGATGAATGACTTCACCAACTCCTTCCAATCCCTCTTTGTCACCAGCGGCAACGCATGAAACCACACGAGGGCACCCCCCTCCAGATAAGCACTGAACAGCCCCAAGATCTGTTCCTCAGTCAGAATTGTGTGCTCCATTGCTGCCACATATTGGTTCACATGGGCGGTAGGATCCCCAATTCCATCAAACTTCTTCATGTCAGGAAGCCGAAACTTCAAAGGCAAAGCCGTTGCCGACGAATAGTTTTTCAGATTATAAAAGTCTTGACCTCTAGAGCTTACCCCACGTAGATCGTGCACTTCCTGAGTGATGTGCTGCTTCCATTCCTCTTTCCTTTGCTTTCTCTTCCCCAAACTGCTTGTTACGCAATCCTGATAGTTATCTCCAAAACGGGGACCCGTGCTCACAATGTTCTCAGCTGGTTTACTGCTACTCTTGTTACTCTTAATTGCAAGCTCGTCCAGCTGGACTAAAATCGCGGTTAACTGATTGTTGAGGTTGTTTACCACTCTTTCTAACCGTGATATTCTCTCATCTGGCGTAGACATACTGACCGAATACTGAGCTGATTCGGACAACGATGATTCGGACGTCACAACTGCTGATTTGGAACTGACGATCCGTAACTGATCCAACTGCCCGACTAGCCGATTACTCTTGCGGAACCACAACCGCTTAATGATGAAGTCTGCGTGAACGATATCCATTAGTATGTATGCATGATTTTATATGCATGATTCGTGGTGTGTGCGTTTATTTATTTACAGATATATAAGATAAGAAGCACAAACGTTAGTCTAATTACACGTATCACAACATCTCTCTTCCACCCTTATTCCTCCACACACTCGACGGTCCAAGTCTCTTTCCTAGGATTTTGGTTTGGGGCTCACATTGCGGTCCAAGGGACGCGTGATGCCGTCGATTATTGCGGAAAAATAAATCATTCACCATACAACACAGTTCGTTTTTGACGCATCAGCGTTCAGTGACTAAGAAATCGACCAAGTTGGATTGTCCTTTCGGAATAACTCGTCTTTTGTCCTTTCGCGAGACGCATTAATTCGGGTTTTGACTCCCTTTGAGCGCATCTCAGTTTTTAGACGTGGTACGAGTTATTCTTCTAGTCCAATCGTTCGTTATTGTCAATGACTCGTTCCCTTTTGTTCGCACGGGTTCGTGTCTCAATTTTTGGATTACAACGGGATCTTTTGGATCTATCGAGAGACGTAACCACGTGTTTATTTAGTGATGGAATCACTTTTGGATTTTATTTTAGGGAACGGACTCATCGCGTAACGCGTTTGTTCTTAGCGTCGAGGATCCGTTTGCTCATTTTAGCTACGTGAAAAGACTGCGAGTCTTATTTTGAGCGTACGGTAACCTTTCGGCTAGCAACAGTTCATTGTTCTTCCCAATCCTACGGGATATATCATCTTAGTGTGGTTATAGAAAACCAACCTTTCGTTAAATCGCGTGTTTGTTCGAAGCGAGGATATCACCGTTTTCTTTCCTTTAGGCGCGAATTTAAGCAAACACGTATATCGGGCCATATTTCTTGCAGTTTTGGTAACGGTCGAAATGATCGAGTCGTTAGTCAAAACCCGCAGTCTCGTCCATATGGCGCAATTATATGGTTTGGCTTAATTCGGCTTCGAGATTTTAAACGGGGTATACTCTCGTTCGAGGTACGTATTCAACGACATTGGTTTATTTTCTTTAACTACCCTCGGGATTGATATATATCGTAGTCTCGGAATGATTTTGGTCGATTAGTTCATTTTTCTTTTCTTTTATTAGTCACTTCCTGCGGACACGTCCATTTCTCTTAAAAACGACACGGGGCATAACGTAAAAGCTCGTCTTTTATTCGGAAGGGACGGGCTACTTGTGCGAAACTTTTCACGTTACGACAGGGTCGTTCGAAACAGAAATGTTCTTCGTTTTCGTTTCGTCATGATCTCGTTTTATCCCAATTTATCTAAAGAATGTGAATAACGGCTACTGTTAATATAGTCTTTTGTATCGAAATGTAACTATCCTTAACACCAAACCGATTCATACTAATACGTGCTTACATCATAACGCATTTCCTGAACACGTGCCTTCGTCGGGACACCGAAAGGGACAAGGCGGGTCGCACATGTTCATTCATACGAGATAACTAAGTCGTCTTTAGTTCAAATCGTTTCGATGTTTTAGGGTAATTAGTATGTCGATTCATGAGTATATATTAACACATCGTCTCATTTTCTTTACATACTTTAGGATTAGACACGTATCATGGCGGTTTGAAAACACGAACTGATTCATTTATCACATCAAAAATAGTAACGGGTGATCCTATGGAAACTTCTAAGGCTACTATATGCTGACACGGCTGACCGCGGGACCTCACAGGACCGCATAAATTCGCCCCTAACGAATGGATGGGGACCCTTTGGCGCCTTACTGTAAGGGGGAACTTACACTAGCCTCTTTCGAGCGACGAATGGACTCTCGCTAAAGGTTTCGCGGAAATTACCCAAAGGGTTTGCAATAATGCACATGAATGCATACGAAAAGAAGTAAAACGATCCGTCCCCGTTAAGGGCTTAATACACGCCTTCCGGAATCAAATTTCTCGCTTCCCCAGCAGAGTCGCCACTTGTTAGACGAGGTGCCGCGGCCTAATCTCCCGGGCGGACCGGGGGGTGGACACCTCATGGCGACGTAAGCGGTGATTGGCGCCGAAAGCAACCAATTGTGGAATCAAGCTGCTCGGCAGGACCGGAGCTCGGAGATATGGAAGAGTCGCCACCCACGAATGGGAAAATGAACACCGATCCCTTGCGGGAGACCGGTGTGGGTTCGGGAAACTTAGGTACGAGCCGAGAAGGCTAGCTCCTTTCCGGAGAAAGGCTACTAGGCACCCCGACATCGCCCGGTTATGAACCACCGGCCTCCTACTCAGCATGTTAGGCGATAACGGACTAATCGTATACTTCTTTAAGTTTAAAATTCATTTGAAACCTTTTCTTTCTCTTTTTGGAAACCGTTTTGAGCATATATTATTGAAAAGCCACATTAGTAAAGAATCACCCATTTATATTATACATACACAGAGAAGGGGGAAGAAAGAAGTGATTTATTTACAACCTTATTTAAATGTCATGCTGTGTGTTTATTCTATGCTAACTTATTTCCCCCCAAAACGAGTTTATTTACGTGGTTCGCACCTTAATCGCCGTTGGAACGATTTAGGTGCGTTTTGAAACCCCGATTGGTGAAGTTTACTCGAATCGCCGTTGGAACGACTCAAGTGTTTGAAAACGTTTGAGATAAAAACCTTTAGTAAGAAAACGTGGTTAAACATACAAGTCCATTTTATTTTGTACAAATTCTTTTGAGAAAATGGTTCAAAATATTCGATTATTCACAATGAAAATGATTTTAATTACAAGGTTCACTTAATCCGCCTTTGGAACGGATTAAGGTTTTAAAACGTGGTGTTTTGAAAATGATTTGAAATATTAACAAAACAACTATATTTATTTACATTAGGAACCTCTAAAAATTCATTAGTTTAAATAATTAAATTGAAAACTCTCTTTTTGTGATTTATTTTCTCCTTTTATTTAATGGACTCTTTACCTATTATAATTACAATAATAAACCCATTTAAACCAAGATTCACTCCCAAATAAAGCCCATTTGAAACATGGACCCATAAATAGTCCAAAAGAATAAAGAAAATAATTTAAGCATATATATATACATTCAAATCAAAAAGAGAATATGAAAATAAAAGTTAATAAAAAGAAACTATATAATACATATATGAAAATACTAGATATAATACATTTATACTTTAAAGAGGTGGAAATAGTAAATAAATCTCATTAGATAAGAAAATAACATTTATCCAAAATAGTTTCATATAATAAACAATAACATAACCCAAATATCCCAAAACTATATATATACATAACTAATATAGTTTTAAATACCAAAAATAACATATATCCATATACTAATACTTACTAATTAGTTCCCAAAATGCCCAAATAAATAACTTTTTAAAATAGAATCTAATATAACTCAAATGAATAAAAAAATGAGAATATATATATACATATACCTATGCTTAAAAATTGAATAAAAAATGATATACAAACATCCTAAATAATTATATACACTAAATATCTAAAATGGTTTGAAAATATATATTACATAACTATACATATATATATTAAGGATTAAAAGATTAAAAGTTAAGAAAAATGAACTGAAATGGCATTTTTTACGTTTTGGCAGATTTACCGACGAAAAATCCGTCGGTAAACAGCAATTAGTGACAGAAACGGAAAATTACAGCAGCACTCCAATTGTTTCCAGATTTATTCAAAAGCTTTAAATTAAGTCTAATTCAATCGTTTTGGATTTTCGAACTACCAAAAATGGATCATAGTCAATAACGGAAATTCCTAAAACAACGTTTTTATTTTAAAACATTATTCGGAAATTCTTTTAAATTAAAACTTATAATTACAACGTTTCTAACACCCGAACTACCTTTTTATCGGATCACGGTTCGTATTGGGATATCAACACGAGGTTTTTTATTTTAAAGCAAACCCGAATTTTATTCAACACGAGACGGGAATTAAATAAATATGAAAAATTAAATAAAACGTGATAAATAAATAAATGACGAAATAAATAAAATTATAACATAAAAATAAATAAAGGAAAAGAAATAAATTAAATAAAATAAAACGAGTCTAGTCCTCAGATAATATCTCAAGTTCGGTATCTGACAGTCGAAGCCGATTGATTCCACGAGTCGTGATTTTCCGGTTTTTTGTGTTTTTTAGTAAAAATTTAACTTTGGAAAATTCGGAATTTTTGAGAAAAAAAATATTTTTCTAAAAAAAAATCACTTTCTCTCTCTAAAAATGTTTAGAGTGAGAAAGGCTCCAAAATTCTCCTCCCCCAAAATGCATGGGGATCCGTGCCTTTTATAGGCAAACGGGTCCCCGGACCAATGGGCGACGCCCGAGTAAAATCGGGCGTCGCCCAAAGGGTTGGGCGGCCGCCCAAAGCATGTTGGGCGGTCGCCCAACCTTGCGTTGGGCTACCGCCCAACATTGTTGGGCGGCCGCCCAACCTCGCGTTGGGCTACCGCCCAACATTGTTGGGCGGCCGCCCAATAATTGTTGGGCGAGCGCCCAACGATTGTTGGGCGGTCGCCCAACGCGAGGTTGGGCGCGCGCGTCCAACTGTCGTTGGGCGTCCGCCCAACGGCCCCTGGGGCGCGTCTCGCACCGTCGGGCGTGCATGCTCCCGCGGCTGTTGAGCTCGCATTCCGCGCCGTCGGGCGCTCACGCGTCGTGACCGTCGGGCTCGCGTTCTGCGCCGTCGGGCGTCCACGTGTTGTGACCGCCGAGCGTCGAGCGCGCGCTTTGCGTCGTCGAGCGGGTGTCCGACTGTCATCGAACACGCGTCGGCCGCCGCTAAGCACTCGCACTACGCACATCACATCAGCGACCCACTGTAACTATTTATTTTATTTTTTCGAAACTTCCGGAATCAATCGCTTTAACCGTGTTGTTTTCAAGTTTTCGTCACAGGTCCTCCGACTCGGTGTCTACAGTAATGCATAGAATTCACTTAGAAGAGGATAAGCCACCTAAAGCGGATAGACAAAGACGCTTAAATCCGAACATGAAAGAAGTAGTAAAAAATGAGATTACTAAACTTTTAGACAATGGAATCATTTATCCGATCTCGGATAGTGAATGGGTTAGTCCAATCCATTGTGTACCTAAAAAGGGAGGCATAACTGTTGTAAGAAATGATGAAGGTGAACTGATACCTACACGAACCACCACCGGTTGGAGGGTTTGTATAGACTATAGGAACCTAAACAAAGCAACTAGGAAAGATCATTTTCCTCTACCTTTCATTGATCAAATGATCGAAAGGATAGCTGGTCATGCATTTTATTGTTTCCTAGACGGTTATTCCGGATTCTTTCAAATTTACATTTACCCGGATGACCAAGACAAAACAACCTTCACATGTCCTTACGGAACATTTGCATATAGGAGAATGCCTTTTGGTCTATGTAATGCACCAGCAACATTTCAACGATGTATGACAGCAATATTTAATGACTTCATTGAAGATATAATGGAAGTTTTCATGGATGATTTTTCAGTTTATGGAGATTCTTTCGATGCATGTTTACAGAACTTAGATAAAGTATTGTCTAGATGTGAGGAAACGAATTTAGTATTAAATTGGGAAAAATGTCATTTCATGGTAGACGAAGGAATTGTTTTAGGTCATAAGATATCTGAAAAAGGTTTAGAAGTGGACAGAGCAAAGACTTCAGTTATAGAAAAATTACCCCCACCAACCACTGTTAAGGGAGTAAGATCATTTTTAGGTCATGCAGGTTTTTACAGAAGGTTTATAAAGAACTTTTCTGTAATCTCCAAACCACTTACTAATTTGCTTATGAAAGATTCAACTTTTGATTTTAATAAAGATTGTTTACAAGCTTTCAATACTTTGAAAACGGCTTTAGTCAGTACACCTATAATATCGAAACCCGATTGGAATCTACCTTTCGAAATTATGTGCGATGCGAGTGACTTAGCTGTAGGATGTGTATTAGGTCAAAGGAAGGATAAGAAACTTCATGTTATATATTATGCAAGTCACACATTGTCCGGTGCACAGTTAAATTACACCACAACTGAAAAAGAAATGTTAGCAGTAGTTTTTGCATGTGATAAGTTCCAATCTTGTTTGTTAGGATCTAAAGTCATCATTTATACAGATCATGTAGCTTTACGATATTTATTTGCTAAGAAAGATGCAAAACCGCGTCTTATTAGATGGGTTTTACTATTGCAAGAATTTGACATTGAGATTAAAGACAAAAAGGGAGTTGAAAACCTGGTCGCCGATCATCTATCAAGACTTGAGGATGAAAACGGTCCCATCGGTGAAACATCAGGCATTCGAGATGATTTCCCCGATGAACATCTCATGCAAGTACAAAGTGTCATAGCTCCATGGTATGCGGATATAGCCAATTACTTAGCTGCATATGTTGTGCCAGATGGATTGACTTCTCAGCAAAAGAAGAAATTCTTTTCCGAAGCTAAGAAATATTTTTGGGAAGATCCATTCTTGTTCAAAACATGCGGCGATGGAATACTTATGAGATGTGTTAGTGAGTTTGAATATGACTCTATAATGTTGGAATGTCATGCTAGCGCTTACGGAGGTCATAATAGCATAAGCAAAATAGCAGCTAGAATACTTGAATGCGGATTCTTTTGGCCTACTCTGTTTAAAGATGTCCGTTCATTTATTATCCGCTGTGATAAATGTCAAAGAACAGGGAATATAGGAAGGAAAGATGAGATGCCTCTTACGAACATACTGGAAGTTGAAATCTTCGATGTATGGGGGATTGATTTCATGGGTCCTTTTCCTACTTCTTTTGGCAAAAATTATATATTAGTAGCCGTAGATTATGTTTCAAAGTGGGTTGAAGCAATTGCAACCCCGACAAATGATTCTAAAGTAGTTGTTAAGTTTTTAAATTCAATATTCTGTCGATTTGGAGTTCCTAGAGTTATGGTAAGCGACGGTGGTACTCATTTCGTAAATAGAGTTTTTGAGTCACTTATGAAAAAATACGGAGTACACCACCGTATCTCTACACCGTACCATCCTCAAACGAATGGACAAGCGGAAATTTCAAATAGAGAACTCAATTGGATACTTGAGAAAACAGTTTCGTCTTCTAGAAGAGACTGGGCACATAAACTTAACGCTGCATTATGGGCATACCGTACTGCATTTAAAACACCTATCAGAATGACACCTTATAGATTAGTCTATGGTAAAGCTTGTCATTTGCCAGTTGAATTAGAACATAAAGCATATTGGGCTATAAGAACCCTTAATTATGATTTGCGAAGCGCAGGGAAAAAGCGTTTGTTCGACTTAAACGAGTTGGATGAATTACGCTATTTGTCCTACGAAAATGCAAGAATTTATAAGGAAAAAGTTAAAAAGTGGCATGATGCCAAAATCAAAATTAAAAACTTTAATGTTGGGGATAAAGTCTTACTTTTTAATTCGAGATTAAAGTTATTTCCAAGTAAGCTAAAATCTAGATGGGCTGGACCATTTTTGGTTGTTAAAACATTTGATTACGGAACTTTGGAGCTAGAAAAGTCTAATGGCGAACGATTTAAGGTCAATGGTAATCGTTGCAAGATTTATTTCGATGGAGCTCCAATTCAAGCAATTGAATCCGTGGAAAAATTCTATGAAAATTAATTTATTTAGTTTTCATGTTTTTAATTTATAGTTTTTCTTATTTTATGTTCATCATTCTTATTCTTTTTCTTTTTAATTTATTTATTTTTATTTTTAATTTTATTTACTTTAATTTTTATTTTTTTTTATATTTATGATAACATCGGGATATTATTGCAAGGACCAAAAGAGATAATCGCCTCAAGTATGCCACGTGGCATAGGAAGCCGCCCGGAGGATCCCCCTGGGTTAGCTCTAAGAGATCCGCTGGCGGATCTCTATGGCGAATCTCTCCATTTACCTAAGTAACGGCTAATTGTCAACTCGGCCATAATGATCATTAAATGAATCATTAATAGTCTTAACCCGCCAGGTTAAGAGTAACTTGTAATCGCCATTAAATGAGCATTAATGGAGACTCTCTAGTTACCTAGAAGTTACAAATCCATCAAACTATAAATAGCCTACGTCTAGGCTATCGAGGTAGATATATTCTTACTCTTCGCTAAGCTTTGTCCATACAGTTTATTCTCCATATTTGTTACTGACTTTGGCATCAGAGTGTCCCCGGCCGATCCCAACGGCGCCTCACAGGGACGTGATCTGATTGGAAATTTATCCAGTGTTATCAATTGGTGCGGTGATCGTGGAATCCTTGGTTAAATAAAGGATTTTTTGTTCACACTGAAACATCATGACGGAGGAAAGACGAAATTCCTCCTCTGAGATTAAATCACTGATAATTACACCGCCAAGTGCTGGTCGCACAGATACGACCACTCCTGAGAATTGTTATAAATGTCACAAGGAAAATGGCTACGCGGATGCTCGCTGGGGGTTGACTCGAAAAACCAAACGACTTGGTGGACAAGGTAAATTGGATCGATTTATCCAAATAGAAGGAAGAGAAGATGATAGACTCAAGGAGGACTCGACGAAAAGGAAGAGAAAAAACATAATTAACGTCATAGCTGGCGGACCTGGTTATCAGCCAATGGCAAAGAAGGCAAGGATGACCACCCTTGAGAGAATGTCATTAAACCGCCCTTTTTCAGATACAGGTCAGAAGATTGCACCCCATGCGGACGCACTGGTTGTCACCATGAGGGTTGAAGGTTGGGAAATAAGGCGAGTAATGATTGATACGGGAAGTTCATGTAACATCATTACACGAGGAGCATTCGCCAAACTCAAAATTGATCCTGTCCGGGTAGAACCAACTGTGGTCGATATTTTAGGAGTAACTGGTCATACCATTCAGACGAAAGGTCAGGTTACTTTGGACTACGAGCTTACTGGGGATGATCAAGTTTGGAGAGAAGATTTGGAGTTTTCGATCTTAGATGGACAATTAGCTTACAATATTATCCTTGGACGACCTTTTATCTCCGAAGTTGCAGCTCTTATCTCCATTCGCCATTTAACACTCTACATTCCCACGGCCAAGGGATGCATGATGGTCAAAGGTTGTCAAAAAGTGGCCCAAGAGACATATTCTGCATCCTTAATGATTCGCCCTCAATCTAAGGAGGAGGATGAGGAGGAACGCGTCACAATGGCTTTGGGGGAAACCGAAATGTACCCTATGGCGGATGGGAAGCAGGTGCGGATAGCTAAAAGTCTACAAGGTGAGATCAGAGACGCAATCACCAAAGTACTTGGCGAAACTGAAGATGTTTTCGCGTGGAAGGATGAAGTACTCCCCGGGATTAGCCCAGACGTTATCACCCATAAACTCAACATTAACAAAAACGCGGTTCCTGTGGTTCAGAAGAGGAGAAACCATGGTCCGGAAAGGCAAAAAGTGATTAAGGATGAAATCGCCAAGCTCCAAAAGGCGGATGCCATCGAGGAGGTGCTTTATACCCAGTGGTTGGCGAACGTCGTACTAGTCAAGAAAGCTGGCGGGTCTTATCGTATGTGCATCGATTTCACAGATCTTAATAAAGCCTGCCCCAAAGATAATTATCCTCTACCGTGCATAGACATGCTTGTAGATGGAACTGCCGGTCACGCAATGTATTCCTTTACTGATGTAAAGTCTAGTTATCATCAAATCCCTATGGAGCCCTCGGATAGAATCAAGACCTCGTTCGTAACACATCAGGCCACTTATTGTTTCAAAGTTATGCCCTTCGGGCTCAAGAATGCGGGAGCTACCTATCAGAGGATGATGAACAAGATATTCGCGGACAATAAAAGTGGTAATTATTCCGTCTACGTAGATGACATGATCATTAAAAGCACGACGGCAGAAAGGCATGCAGAAGATATAAAGGAAGTACTGGGCATACTGCGACACCACAACATCAAGTTAAATCCTGAGAAATGCACTTTTGGAGCTACATATGGAAAATTTTTAGGATTCATGATCAGTGAAAAAGGAGTTAGCCCAAACCCTGACAAAGTCAAAGCAGTTCTTGAGATGCAAGCGCCCCGGAACATCAAGGAGGTACAATGCCTTAACGGGCGTATCATAGCCTTGGGCAGGTTTATTTCTTGCTCAGTCCGTAGATGTCAGCCTTTTTTCGAAGTTATCAAACAGCAAAAAGCATTCGAGTGGAATGAAGATTGTCAGAATGCCTTTGAAGGAATCAAGCGGTTCCTCACAGAACCACCTATGATGAGTCGACTTTTGAAGGGAGAAGATTTATACATGTATGTATCAGTCACGGATAAATCCGTATGCACGGTCATGATACGGGAGGAGGATGGCCAACAGTTCCCAATTTATTACGTGAGCAAGGTTTTGAAAGATGCTGAAACCAGATATTCAAGACTAGATAAAATGGCACTGGCTGTTGTAACCACGGCAATACGCCTTAGGCCATATTTTTAGGCGCATACAGTAATAGTTCGTACCAATATACCAATGAGAAAAGTATTGCAGAAGCCGGACACTTCGGGAAGGTTGATGGAATGGGCGATCCGCCTAGGCGAATTTGATGTAAGATATGAAAGCAGGTCATCATTGAAAAGTCAAGTCCTGGCGGACTTCGTGAATGAATTCACTGATGAGGGGATATCTCATCCCAAACCTCCGTTAGAAGAATGGTCGATGTATACCGACGGGGCTTCATCGGCGGAGGGAGCAGGGGTGGGAGTTGTGATCAAGGGTCCCCATTACATAAAATTGCGGTACGCAGCAAAATTAAATTTCCATGCCACTAATAATGCTGCTGAGTACGAGGCCCTGATATTGGGTCTACGTATACTTCAAGAGATCACCCCGGAGCGGATCGTGATCTACAGCGATTCAAAACTAATGGTCAACCAAGTCATCAAGA
Source organism: Euphorbia lathyris (assembly GCF_963576675.1). NCBI lineage: Eukaryota > Viridiplantae > Streptophyta > Magnoliopsida > Malpighiales > Euphorbiaceae > Euphorbia > Euphorbia lathyris. The sequence goes on from NC_088910.1 coordinate 99,642,824, forward strand.
ATTACGAGGTAAAAGACGAGATCCTGGCCAAATATGTAGCAGAAGTCAAAAAATTGCTAGATAACCTTGAAGCTAAAGAAGCCAGATGGGAATTGGTTCACATACCAAGAGAATCCAACACAGAGGCGGATCAATTGGCCAAAATGGCTTCTTGTGAGACAAACTGGGCGGATCCGGACTGTCCCTTTGAGGTAAAAATGGCCCCGGCATTTGTATCTGCAGAAGTAACCCTACTCACAACAGTGGAAGATGATTGGAGGACGGTTATCCGCCAATACTTGCTAAATGGAACATTACCTGAAGATAAAGAAGAGTCGTGAAGGATAATCAGAAGGGCAGCTTATTTCTCCTTGATCAACGATGGTCTTTATAGAAAATCCTTTAGCCATCCTTGGCTGAAGTGCATTCTACCTGAGGAGGGACAGCAAATCCTTAAGGAGCTACACGAGGGATCTTGTGGATCACACGAGGCATCCGCCACGATTTTGAAAAAATCTAGGTTAGCAGGGTTCTACTGGCCCACGGCCGAGTTAGACGCCCAGAGTTTGGTAGAATCTTGTCACAGTTGCCAGATTCATGCAAATGAGTCACACACCACCAAGCACATCCAAAAACCAATCATTGAAGGCCGTCCGTTCGCCCTCTGGGGAATAGACATTGTTGGCCCATTTCCTCCAACTCGCCGACAAAAGAGGTATGTAATAGTGGCGGTGGACCATTTCACCAAATGGGTGGAAGCCGAGGCTGTTTCCTCCATTACAGCGGAGCGGATAGTGGAGTTTGTTAGGGACAACATCGTGGGAAGATACGGCATTCCACATACTATTATCACCGACAACGGGACACAATTTAACTGTGGCAAATTCAAGGCTTTTTGTGAGGGATTGGGCATCCTGAACAGATTCGCTTCCGTTTATTATCCTCAGTCCAATGGAATGACCGAAGTAACCAACCGAACGATTGTAAAAGGGATAAAAAATAGACTAGGAGAACACGACAAAAAATGGGCGGATCAGCTTACGAGTGTTTTGTGGGCCTATCGTACAACTCCTAGAACTGCTACAGGAGAAACGCCATTCGCCCTTTCTCATGGAGTGGAGGCCGTAATCCCAGTTGAAATACAAGTCCCCAGTGATCGAATGGCCTTTTATTGTGAAGAGGACAATGATAAACGGTTAAGGGACCGCCTAGATCGGGTTGAAGACCGTAGAAACCAATCCTATGTACGCATGGCAGCGTATAAGCAGCGGATTGCCTCTTATCATGACAAAAATGTCAAGCTTGTGGATTTGAAGATGGGGGATCTGGTGCTTCGTAAAGCTGATAAAATCCAATCTCGAGAAGGCAAAGGCAAGTTAGGGATCAATTGGGTAGGTCCATACCAGATAGTGGAGAAGGTTGGACCAGCCACATTCAAAATACAAGATACGGAGGGCAATACGCTACCACGCACGTGGAATCTCCAAAACCTCCGCAAATACTTTGTCAGAAAATGAAGCACGCTCACGGTCTTGAGTACTCTTTTTTCCTTTAGCAAGCTTTTTTTCCCATGTGGGTTTTCTTGTTAAACGGTTATCAAATGAAGCTCCTTTATAAAAGACCTATTCGCTGTAATAAGGTGTCTTTTCCATTAATAAACATGGTTGATCAACTTTATATCCTTTACTGTTGCAATTTCAGTATGTTACAAAGAGAACATCCCGAGTTCTCTACATTCACAATAGATCCGCCACTAGGCGGATCATGGTCACCGATAGAGTTAAAATGATCCTTGGACGCAAGGTCTCTACACTCTCATATCCTTCCCAGAGAAGGATTTATAAGTCCTGCGGGCAGATCATTTCACCTCAAAGATAGGTAACAAATTGAACCCCTGGGCAGCTTTACTTCCTCCAAGAAGGAATAGAACAGCTTCAAAACCTTCACAAAGGTTCATATAATGGAGTATGGCTGGCCACCTACTCCAATCTTTAAGTAAAAGCAGAAAAATAGGGTTATCCCCTTTCTTCTTCGCCCTCACTACTTGAGGGTCCTCCTCCACATTCATAGATTCGCCACCAGTAAAGATACCACCTAAGGGACAAAATCTAATGAACAGACGAAATCAAATCATCCGTCACAATTATGATGTCACTATACGTGCCGGCCATAAAAGAACATCGAACAAAATGCTCATAGAAGCATAGAACGGCGCGCAGAAGTCCAAAAGCCCTGAAGGACTTTAAAAGCCTTTTGAGGGGGCTTCTGATAACATCGGGATATTATCGCAAGGACCAAAAGAGATAATCGCCTCAAGTATGCCACGTGGCATAGGAAGCCGCCCGGAGGATCCCCCTGGGTTAGCTCTAAGAGATCCGCTGGCGGATCTCTATGGCGAATCTCTCCATTTACCTAAGTAACGGCTAACCGTCAACTCGGCCATAATGATCATTAAATGAATCATTAATAGTCTTAACCCGCCAGGTTAAGAGTAACTTGTAATCGCCATTAAATGAGCATTAATGGAGACTCTCTAGTTACCTAGAAGTTACAAATCCATCAAACTATAAATAGCCTACGTCTAGGCTATTGAGGTAGATATATTCTTACTCTTCGCTAAGCTTTGTCCATACAGTTTATTCTCCATATTTGTTACTGACTTTAGCATCGGAGTGTCCCCGGCCGATCCCAACGGTGCCTCACAGGGACGTGATCTGATTGGAAATTTATCCAGTGTTATCAATTTATTTTTGTGTACAAATGAGTTTTGTTAACATTAAATTTTAATTTAGTCATGTTTTGAAAATGATTTCATTAAGTGTTAAGTGTTATTGAGAAATTAAATATGCAGAAATCTCAGTTGAGATTTTCCATGTTTCAGTATTTGGAAATCTCAGTTGAGATTCCGAAAATCTCAGTTGAGATTTTCTGTCTTTTTGCTATTGAAATGACAGTCTTCTTTCTTTAAAATTTCTGTCAGTTGTATCAAAGAGGTATCACTTTGGCACCTTTTTCTTTTTAACAGACACAACCTTTCACTTATAGGTCTTATATATTCCTGTAGGATCAGACTTCTTCCATTTTATTTCATCTTTCTGAATTTCTTTCTCAAAATTCTCAAATCCTACAGACTTCATTTTCTTCTCTCTCACAGACATGACTAAGTCTTTGAAAAATGTTCAAAATCACACTTCTGCTCAAAGCGGGAAAGTTGATATCTCCGATCGATATGGTGCATGGTTTCCAATTTATAACCATGACGAGGGGAAACGCTTTCTGCAATTTAGATATGCTCAATTCTTTGGCATGATGTATCTGGATGAGTTTCTGAACGAGGAACTCGGGATAAGCGAAGACATTGATCGATATCTTACTAATTTGGGTTGGACCAAATTTGTTTCTATGAAATTTCCTATTATTGGAAATTGGGTTCTGGAATTTTTCTCCACTGTTCGATTCGTCAATAAGAGACGTGTTCGTCTTAGTTTTTATTGTGAGGGGCAGGTATTCACTTTTGGATATCCAGAACTACATAATTGGTTTGGATTTCCACCCCGAGACACAACTCAACACCATCCTGGAAGGGATATGACTTCTAGAGATATATGGAGGATGTTAACAGGATTTTGGCGATTCAATCCACGTCTTGCCTTCAACAAATCCATTAATTCTAATTCCATGCTGTATCTGCATAAATTCCTCTGTCACATCCTTTTTGGTCAAGTCAGTAGCAATGTTGTGAAAGATACTGATCTCTATGTGTTGGGCGACATTTTCCAAGGCAACTCAGTGAACTCCTCGAAGATTCTAATGGAGGGGTTAGTTGCTGCTTCCCGTTCGAAGAACCGGAAGATTGGGTTCACCAACATCATTTGTGGAATCATTTTAGTTGCCAAGGGAACCATTTCTGTTCCTTGGACTGATACAGAACCATTCCCTATTCTAGACTACGAGTTCTTGGAGAACGAGGGGCTTGTCAAACGAGTTTTTCGTTCTAGTCCAACATTCCTTTCTGCACCAGAGAGGCAAGTCTTCATTCAAACGAAGATTAATAGGGCCAATGCTCTGTCAACTACTTAGGGATATAATATGAGTTTCTGTTTTGTTTTATTGTACATATGAGTGTTTATATTTTTGTGTTTATATGAGTAAGATGTTTTTTATGTAATATATAATATGGTATTGTTTATATTTTAGATTATAATAAATAAAGTGCATTAATTCTTTAGTTTATTTCTTTTATTTAAGGAACAACCTTTGGTTTTCCTTTAATTTAATATTTCAGTTTTGTTTATCTCAGTTTCAGGGATTAATATTCACATTAATGTCACTTAATTATAAGAGGAATTGGTTTAGAATTGTTAAAATCATAAAAAACAGTCACAATTTTACCCAGAATTTCCAAAATCTCAGTTGAGACAGCAAGAGGACAACTTTCAGCAAAATTTCGACCCCCCTACGTGCTTGCTGTCGCGACTGAGATTTTGAAAATCTCAGTCGCGACTTGCGACTTCCAGTCACGGGATTTGGGCGAAATTTTGGTTCTTTTCCTATTTCTACTCTAAATACTTACCTTTTCATCTATCCTAATCAATACATATTACTTACACCTATTTAAATCACCTCCTTTTACACCAATCAATCATCTTTTCTCTTCCCAATACCAAGATTCACTCATCTTCCCCATAAATCTTTACCCTATTCATCTTCTTCTTCCCTAATTCACCACCATTATCTTTTACTCTTCCTTTTATCCTTTCATATTTTCTTCATCCCATTCACCAACTTTCACTACAAATTATGCCTAGACAAAAGACCGTTGCTAACAAAGCTAAGGCCACCGAAGTCAATAGATTACGGGTTCAATATGGAGCACCGTTCGATATTACGACGGAAGCCGAAGGACGCAAATATCGTCGATTTTCTAATAGCTAAATAGAGTTCGTCGACATGCTTTTTCTTGACACCGACACGGTAAACACACTTTCTTTTACCGAGTGTATTGATGAATTTCTTTCCGTTCTTGGTTGGAAACGATTTTCTAGTATGCGTTTTCCTAGTCTTAAATCGCATATTATTGAGTTTTTGGTTACTCTAACCTATGACAAGAAGAAAGGAGTTATCTCTTTTCGGAATGATGGAGTTCGTTATGATGTTGGGTATGCGGCCATGAACCGTTGGTTTGGCTTTCCTACTCGGAATTTCTATTCCAAACCAAAGCCTTTTAATTCAAACACAGTTTGGCAATCTTTAACCGATTTAGATGTTTTTAATCCAAAGAATACATCTAGTAAGCTACTTAAGGATGATTGTATCTTCTTTTTTCACAAGTTTTTATCATTTTCCTTATTTGGTCGGGTTGAAAGTTCCAAAGTGCAAGTTCGTGATTTGGTTGTGTTAGATGCTATTTTTAAGGGTTTGACCATTGATAGTATTGAGATGATATTTACTAATTTAGTTCGAGCTTCCAAGTCCCGCAATAAGCAAGTGCCTATGGGTAATTTAATTACCGGCATTGTTTTGGGTGCTCGGGGTGAATTAGTAGATTATCAAAATATGCCTCATGTTGGTTTACCTTTCTTGGATCTCACGGCACTTCAAAGGGCCAATTTATTGAAGAAAATGGGACCGCCCGCCTTTATATCTTATGCGGATCGCACAAGACGTGTTTTTGCTACATTGGGTGGTGAAGCTTCAAGTTCACAAGGTTTGGGTGCCCAAGATGATGAAGAGGAAGATGAAGAGGAATTTGAAGAAGAAGAAGAGGAGGAGGAGGAGCATGTTGATGTTAATGCCAACGGGCAAGCAAATGTGGAACCGAATGAAGAAGAACAAGTTGGATGGCAACGTGTTTTGCGACAAATGAATGAGCATAACCGTCACATGAATTTACGGTTAGATGAAGTCGTTGCCAACAATGCCGAAATGAGTTCGAGGATAAACATGGTGGATGCCAATATCACCACTTTGAGACGTGAGCACAAATCTACTCGTCGCCGGTTGCTATCTTTCTTCCGACGCCAATGAGTTGAGACTACGCCTTCTCCACCGAGTTCATCTTGATAGGTTTTATCCTTTCCATCTTTAACTCATTTTCGTTATTATTATTATGTCTTGTTCAACTTTGGTACAATATTTTTAATTATGTTTGGTACAATTCTCTTTATTATTATGTTTGAATGTTATCGTACTATATTTTTCATTTCTAATTCGTATGGTTTATTCTGTACTATTTTTCGTGTTTTATCGCTTTTTGCACCAATGAGGACATGGTCCAAATTAAGTGTGGGAGGAGATATTTCATATTCATTTTAATTTTAAGTACGAATAAATGCCACGAATGAGAATGAATGCTATTTATTTAAAGTATAAATGCATGTTGTTATTCATTTTAAGTCAATATAATATGCAACATTTTGCAAAATCAATTGCAACATTTTTATAATAAGTGCAACATTTTTCAAAAATAATGGCAATTTTTCATAAACGTAAATTTTTTAACTATATTTTTCATATGTTTCAAACACTCTAACTTTCAAAATAATGTTAAGCATATTTTAAGGTTATCATTATTGATAGAAATACTATTTCTATACGGGCTATATTTTTACAAATATTTTTACAAATCTCCGATACGATTTTATAAAAAATGTCTCGAGTAAATGTATATAAGTAAAATTTCTTTAGTTTCAAATCTCTACCTTATATCATGAATTCATGATAAATATAAATCTTATTTTCAATTTTCAATTAGGTTTATAGGCATAAATCAAACTAACAACTTTAGCTTTTTAGCTCGATATTATTTTTTGTCTTACATTAAAAGTCAATTGAAGTTTTTAAGGAAACTTTAGCCATAATACATGTTGAATTTCAAGTCAATATAGGTTGAATGTGCTATTTTTCTTTTTCCAATTTATAATTTTAAATTTTATAACTCATGTTAATTAAATCAAGTAGTCGTATTCTTAACTTTTGGCCACGATTGAGACCAACCTTATCACAATCGAGGTATGAAAGGGAAGAACATTAAGTACCGTTTACTTTTGGCCACGATTGCGACCACCCTTATCACGGTCGAGGTATGAAAGGAACGTCAGAAATTAAAGCAAAATTAAACGTGTTTAAAGTTTTAAGTAACGATTGCGTCCACCCATGGCATGGTCGGTACCTCTTAAACGAACACAAAAGCAAATTAATTCAAATTAAGTCACGGACGAGACCACCCTTATCACGGGCGTGACTAAGCAAATATATTAAACCTAAGTCCTTAATAAATCTACATTTGTAATAGTTTAGGTTTGGGAAAGGAAATTTTGTGCTTAGAAATGCCTTGAGACGAAAGATTCAAAAACATGCGTGCTTACACCGTCCCGAATACTTCAATATAAAAATTGAAATACAAGACGAGTAATATATCTCTTTTATACTAGCTAGTTTGATGCTTTGCATATAAATTTACCATGAAGAGTTTATCTTTTCGGTTTAACTAATTTAAAAAGGAATATATGGGTATATGTTCTATTTATAAAGAGATTGATTAAAGAATAAATTCAGTGAAATTTTGCTCGGGACTAGCAAAAGCTTAAGTGTGGGAGTTTGTTAAGCCCAAAATATACCTAAAATATCATATATAAATACGTTAAATTTACATTGAATTCGTGCTAATTATATTCATTTGGAATACTTTTACGTCTTTATTTACTTCTTTGATGCAAGGTACTTAATTATTTGGTTAAATCCAAATAGGAGCTAAAACGGAGCTAAAACGGAGCTAAAATGGAGGAAAACCCTAAAAAACGTATCGAGAATGCATATCAGTCAGAAGAACGCTCAAGGAGGACGAGAAGCAGTCGAGAGATAGGGAGATAACTCTCTGTCGCGACTGAGATTTTCATAATCTCAGTCGCGACTTACGAAAGCCAAATTCTGGAAAAATGCAATTTTCAACTCGCCCCTGCACCCCCTATCGCGACTGAGATTTTCAGAATCTCATATGAGATTTTCGGAATCTCATATGAGACAGCGAAGAATTTTGCACAATTTTCACATGTTTAAATCCAAAAAACGCGTCTGTTCGTTTGGATAAAAGCGACCCTTCACCAACGGACACGACCCATCATTTACAACCTTTCAACAACTATAAATAAGTGATCCATTTCAGAAATTGAGATGTTGGGAAATAGTTAGAGAAATTAGAGAGTTGTTATGTTGAAGAAACTCTGACTCAGAAATGAGTCAGAAAGTTAGATTTCATTTCTGTGTAAACAAACTTGCTGTACACAAGTTGTTATTAGATTAGTTATAAACACAGTATTAGTTTAGTTTCAAAGGTAGATCAGAGACAAGTTTTCATTCTGGTAGTGGACTGACCAGTCTCTATTCTGAAGATTCAGCGAGAAGGATTAACGGCTGAAGCGTATGAGGTTTGACGCACCTGCGGAGTTTGAGGGAAAGATTGACAACCCGGATCTCAAAGGTTTCGCTGCAATGCTCTCCAAGTTTCTACTTCTCTGTTAACTTGTGAAGATTCACATTTCATTAATGATATATTTATTTTATTCAATACATTCTTTCTGTTGTTATTTTGATATTATTCTGACAAAATGATTTTCAAAATGATAAATTGGTGTTTTTATTAAAACGTTCTATTCCATCTTATTCATATAAGAACTTTGTTGAACACTTGACAGATTTAGTTTTTATGGACGATATGATCGCTGATCGCAGCTTATCAGACATAAAATACTAGTTTGATTAAGGTAGCAATCTGCTCCGATCCAGAGAGATTTCTACGGTTCAAAGCCAGTTAATTGAATAAATCGCTATATTGTTACATGTCCATAATCTTTACAAAGTTAAAGTTGTTTTCTTTGCTTTATGAAAATAAGTTTTATACCTTCTATTTATTCCAATTACGGAAGTATCTGTCTTGTAATCAAAATCTCAAGACGGAACTGTTCTCTAAACTCGATATAATATTTCTATCTAATCCTAATTTACCCAAACCAATACAATCAATTAAACGATTTTCTTTTGTTAAACCTAAAGACGTGAATAAAACTGAATTAAATAAAGTTTTAGTTAAAAAGCGTTCCCTGTGGGTTCGATATCTTTTATTACTACAAGCGTATACCGTGCACTTGCGGAAATCGCTCAACAGATGACATCTATGTTAGTGACCCATGGGGCTATAGATGTTTTGAAATGTATATATCCTTGGCTGAAAGATCTTTAGTGCGTGGTTCCTAGACCCTAACATTGTCCATCGTAGCCGCCTAGCGGATGTTTCATCGCCTACCTCAGCCATATTCATAGGGGATTTCAATATCTGGTTCCTAAGGTGATAAGAGACATTCCACACTCCTTTGAATTCATGTGGGCCAGCTTCATCCTAACAGATGGATGGACATCCTCTGTGTTTTTATCAGACGAGTAACCTGAAGATTTTTTTTGGCCCTAGAGTCTTCCATGCATTACATTCGATAACCCAACAGAAGGCTGAAGATCATGTCACTTTTCAGAGGAAGCCAGGATATAGCCCCTTTAACTAAAAGGAATCCAATATCCACGACTGGGTGAGAGAATTATTTTTTATAAAAGAGATGGATGGCGTATCTTTAGGTTTCCCTAGGTTCTAGAATTGAAATCCTAAATTCAGTCGGCCTATATCTTATGCTTATAATCCTGTGGAGGTGAAGGCCGTGAAAGTGCTTCATTCAATAAAGGAGCAGTTTTGGACATATGGAGAGGCTTTGAAGTTTCTTAACACCGACGTGCCTTTGGTGGAGATGCACGAGGAGACTATGAACTATTTCACTTATAGCTTTTTTTTATAGAAGGTAACTACTTGGTCTTTTTTGTTTGATTTCTAATGGGATCTTTTTTATCCGTTGGCAGGGATGCACATATATAATGCGACTTCTATCTATGCAGAGCAGAGAAAGACATTAAAGGCGAAGAAGGCCCAAGTGAAACAAAAGGGTAAACGTACTATGACTTTGGCGGAAGGGGCGACTCTCGCTAAAAGATCCAGATCTGGTACCTTGTCTATAAGTAGCCATATGTCTGGCGGATCTTCTCTTTCCATGAGGAGTTCTAATCCTCTTGGGGAATCTAATGCCCATTTAAATCCCCAACATCCTTCGATCCTTTCCCCCATGCTGATCATGTGCTTACCTGCCTTTTTATTCGTATTTTGATATGTGTATTTTCTAAATATTTTTCGTTTTACAGAGGGTGAAGCGTGCTTTCGGCGAATATTGGCGTTTGACGCATAGTAAAGATAAGCAAATGCATGTTTAGTGTATCAAATTATTTTCTCTCAAAATAAAGCAAATTCATTTTTTAGTGCAAATACATATTGAAAACTTAGGGAAGAATTGAGAATTGATTTATGTATATCGATTGATTAAGAATTACAACAGCAAAGATGCCTTTTTATACAAGAGAGAAAAGGGAATTAGTTGTTAACAGCTGGCAATGCGCTGTTAATAGCTGGCCCTAATAGAATCATGGTCAATGACCATAATACCCTTTAACTATCTTATGGATTACAAATGCTAACTTTAACACCCCCTCCTCAAGTTGAAAGTATGTGAATTCTTTCAACTTGAAGTTACATCAGTTCCCATTGTTAGCATGTGTATATATGCATTTCATGCAATGCTGCTACCATCTGCTGTCCAGTCAGGGGTTTAGTGAGTAAATCTGCTAGCTGATTGTGTGTATTGATATATGGAGTAAAAATGAACCCAGATTTCATATGTTGCCTAACTATATGGCAATAAATTTCCACATGTTTCATTTGCTCATGAAAAAACTGGATTTGCAGCTATGTGTATTGCTACTTTATTGTCACAATAAAGAGAAATATGCAATTGAGGTTGGTAATGGAATTCTGATAACAAATATGATAACCATTTCAAATCACACGAAGTTGTCGACATGGCTTTTTACTCTGTCTCTGCTGAACTTTTGCTCACAGTTCCTTGTTTCTTAGATTTCCATGAAACCAATCATTTCCCAATAAAAACACAATAGCCTGTCATAAATTTCCTGCTAATCTTACACCTTCCCCAATCTGAGTCACAGTATGCTGTCATTACTGATAAATCCATTTCTCTACTATAGAACAACCCTGCATGAGCAGTCCCATTTAGATACTTTACAACATGCATTGCAGCATCCATTTAAATTTCAGTTCGACTAGTCATATATTAACTAAGCTGTTGAGTAGCATATGCTATGTCTGGTCTAGTGAAGCCTAGGTACAACAGCCTTCCAACAAGTCTTCTAAACTTCTCTGGCCCCTTATAGACTGTAGATTCATCATCAATCTTCACCCCATTTTGAAATGGACTCAGTGGCGGAGCCAGGACCTATTGGTCGGGGGGGGGGGGGGGGGGGGGCTAGGCCGTGAACAATTTTTTTTAAATGCTACGGGTTGGGCTAGATGCTACAGGTCGGGTTAGACCAGCCTATGTTATTTTTATAAATCCCAAGAAATCCTAAATTAATTATAGGGATAAGATACCAAAATAGACCTATGATTTTTAGGCTCCACGTACAAAATAGCACCAATATATGCTTAACGTTTAAAAAATGGTACCAATTTAGGCCTCCATAACGAAACGGGACACGTCATTGATATTGCTCCGCTAAACTCTGATTTGATGCCTATATTTGTACGTGGAGCCTAAATTGATACTTCAACAAATTAGAATTCCCTAAATTAAACCCTAAATTAGAAATCCCTCAATTAGATTTCCTAGATTAAATCCTAAATTACAAATCCTTAATTTAGAAGTCATAAATTAAACACTCTAAATTAGAATCTCTAAGTAAACAACATATTAATAATCCCTAATTTAACAATTCCAAATTTAGAAACCATAAACCTGAAAATAAAATAAAGAATGAAAATAAAAAACTTACATGAAAGTTGGATGTTAAATTTAGTGAAAAGATAAAACAATTGGGGCAATTGAAATTTAAAAAAAGAAGTGGTGATTTGGGAAATTTTTCCCAAATAATTTGCCCCCACCTCATCTTTTTGCACAGCTCGAAAAGAAAAAAGATAGTTGTGCTTCTCTTTTGTTTTTGCTGAAGATGGTGAGGGAATTTTTGCCCTTTCCATCTTCTATTTTTTTTAACCTAGAATACCAAAACGACGTCGTTTTGGCATTCTAGGTTAAAAAAAAGAAGAAGATGGAAATGGCAAAAATGCCCTCACCATCTTCAGCAAACAAAACGCAAAGAAGAAGACAGTTCTTCTTCTTCGGCCGCCATGGCTGGAGGGGCTCCGGCCATGGCGGCTCCCTGGCGGAGCCAGGGCTAAAACCCCCTCCCAGGGGGTTTCCGGAGGGGCCGGAGGGTCAGGAGACCCTCCCCTACCCCCTGGCTCCGCCCCTGAATGGACTGGATACACTGTGTGCATTATTCAAACTAGTGTCTTGAATTAAATCTCTAATGTACTTTGTTTGAGATATGAGCAATCCATTTTCTGATCTTGCAAGCTCAATACCTAGAAAATACTTAGCTTCTCCCATATCTTTTATAGTGAAAGACATGTGCAAGGCTTGCTTAACTTCATTGATCAACTCCATAGATGTACCTGTAATTAGTACATCATCTACATACACAATTAAGGCCAGAAAATGATTATCTGCTATTTATTTTGTAAACAAGCAATAATCATGAATAGATTTTACAAAACCAAGTTGTATGAGCCTTGCTGTGAAGGTTTTATTCCACTGTCTCCCAGCCTGCTTCAGGCCATATAATGATTTTTCTAATTTGCAGACTAATCCTTTACTAGTATACCCCTCAGGTGCTTCCATGTATAACCCCTCTTCTATTTCACCATGTAAATAAGCATTGTTAATGTCTATTTGGTGTATTGGCCAACTATTTGAAGTTGCAATAGCTAGAAATACTCTAACTGTTGTAACTTTTGTGATAGGAGAGTAACTTGTTGGTCCCGTGTGATTAGTTCCAAGGGGGGGGGGGGATTAGGAACTAATATAACTTTTTCGTTTTAATTACGCTGACTTAATTGAATTCTTTGAGTTTCACAACTCAGCTTTGGTCAGTGCGGTCGAGTGAGGCGTAAGACGGCTTTAGTCAGGTACTGACTAAAACTGTTTTACTTGTGAGTTGGGAAATAACACTTTTGTGGTCAGCTTCCAACTCAGCACTCTGATTTACTCAGTGTCAGTTCAAACAATTTATATACTGAGTAAATATAGCAAGCAATACATACAGATATATATTGAAAGAGAGTTAGAGATTACTCAGCACGACTTATCCTGGTTCGGCCTCTCCGCCTACGTCTAGTCCCCAGAATCCCTCCGGGCTTTTTAAATCCAATACTGAGCTCTTTAAAGGTAGAGCACAAACCGTTTACAAGGCAGTGGAATATGCAAGAGTACCGTCCTCTATTCGTCTACTCAACTCCTACTAAGTGCTATAACCGAACACCTAGATTTCTCTACTACTGAGTACCTAAAACCGAGTACTCAGCACACTCTCTCAATTTTATAATTGATATAGAATTTGTTCTTTTTCAGACAAAGAATACTTTAGATGATTACAAAAATCACTCTAGCTTTTACACAGAAATAGAAGTTTGGTGTAAGATCTTTCTCTTGTTTTGAAGTGCTTTGTATTTGTATTTTTCTCTTTGTAATTCGGCAGTCGGCAAAGGATCCAAGAAGTATACTTGTCCTTTTATAGTTGTATTCTGAAGACTTGTTCATTTGAATTCTGGATTTGTCCATTGAATCCAAACGGCTTCTTTTTGCGACAAGGCTCTGGTCAGCTTCAGATTTGCAGGCCAATCCTGTCGTCTGAATTCCGCAGGCGTCAGGTTTGTCTTCTTCTCGCAGGTTTCGTCTTCTTGTGCCAGTTTGTCTGTTAGCAAAAGAACAGTTGACCCATGCATCTCGAAATTGGCTTTTGTGTAATTCCAAGGTTTCTATTATTAGTGCAGACAGTTGTCGGATCTTGTCTTTTAGCAAACGGATCATTCACGCTGTCCTGAAGATCACTCAGCTTGACTTTGATAGCCGTTGTCTTCGATTGTTGCTAATTCAGATACTGAGTTCTCTTTTACTCAGCTTCCATGGTCAGCTTCGTTCTGCAAGACATAGTTCTCAAGAAGACTCCTCTACTTTTGATACTGAGTTGTGTTCCACTCAGCTTTGTTGATTAGCTTGATCTTCAAGCTTTTGTTCTGAAGATGACTTTTCTTCTATCACGCTGAGTTACACTCCACTCAGCTTGTGCTGTTTTCTCATGCTGTCTTTGTCCTGTCTTACTTTTTATTTCCATTTCCATTTATATTTATACTCAACATTGAACAAACATATTAGTACAATTAAATCAAAGCACTTAAATTTAATTGTCCCATAATCATGGATTAACTTAAATAATTTTGTCAAATCAAAATCATGTGGAAAGGTGTTTCAACAAACTCCCCCATTTTGATGTTGGAAAAATATTTAATTGATTGAACTCAGTATGAGATTCCCCATGATTGAAATTCTTTTTATGCTTCTGAAATTACTCCCCCGTAAGGGTTGCATCTATTGATTTAACTTAACTCTAAACATTCTAAAATTTAATTGAGTAAGATTAAGATATGCTTATACAGACTTAGTTCAATTCTAGACCTTTCAAGATCTAATTCAGATGAGCCTAGGTCAGTTTTCAGAAGAGGTTAGTGTATGAAACACATTGTTACTCAGTTTTGATACATGGTCAGTTTGGTATCAGAGTTATGGGAAAACATTATCAGAGCAGATGTATCAAGTCTAATATGTGTTGAGTATATTCCTTTTTCTTTTGTTTGTTTATTCAGTTTAAGACAGATCAACATTATACGTAAGTAAGCATCGCATAAGATTAGTCAATTTGAGTAAGAGATGTATAAGTTTATAGATAGTCAGCAAGACAAAATACACTAGATAAAAAAAATACAAGTCAAGAATAAAAACTAGCCAAACTATTTCTTCCTATTGACTTGGGCAGGATTAACTTTGCCTTTTCCCTTTTGTTGCTGCTGACTACCAGATGCTCCTCCTGTTTCCCTTGAGTGGTGCTGAGTTCTATCAGCTTGTTCTTTCTCCCTCGTTTTGCCAGCATCGGGCGGAGGAGGAACGAAGGTGTCGTTGAGAGCAGCACAAGTTAACCTCATGGAATATGCCTTAAGCCTTTTCGTGCTTTCATTTAGACCATAAAAAACAGGAACACCATCGTCCAAGACAGAACCGGGAATTCGGATGGAGGCACTGAGCATACTTAAAATATATTCTTGGGATTTGCCTACCCAGGTGATAGTGTCAGTCAGCATGGCATAAGCTTGATGATACATCTTAAGCAAAGCCGAATCATAGAACTGATGTTGAGCATTCGTGTGGCGCACATGTTTGAAGGTGGCTCGGGAGTATTGCAAAAGTTCGTTCGTCTTGAGTTGGTCAGTTTCCATTTCTTCCTTACTCAAGTTGAGTAGGCGGACTGCCTCACTTATTTGCTCAATGGAACACTGGGACGAAGAGGAGATTAACTCATGAGCTTTGGTCTACTCAGCATTTAGCTGGGTAAAGAGTTGATGAACCTCAGCGGAGGTTGCATACATTGAGTTCACAGCTAACAAGTTGTTGAGTTGACCCTGGAGAGAGTTCATATGGTTTACCATTGTCAGCTGGAGTTCAGCCAGCTTTACGATAGATTCCTGCTTGGGTTGTTGAGATTGGAGAGATGTCATGACACTCAGAAGATCCTTGAGACCTTTGATTTCAGTCAAGAGCTGAGTGACAAAGGAAAGTTGAGTTGGCTCAACATGAACAGACCCAGTGGCTTCGACATTGGATTGATGAATATCCTGAAGTAAGGCTTGAACTGAGTCGATGATTCGGCGTCCAGACTCAGTAGCATGCAAGTATGCGTAGGGTTCATCATTTTGTGGCCCAGATGCCGGAATATGAGTAGCACCGGATGGAGGAAGTGTTTGGTGCTATTCAGAAGTAGATGTGCCAGCGAGGTCATCGGCTGGACTTTTATTCAGATTACCATAAAAAAACTGACTGGTTAGCGTTCTCCGTTGAAGGATTTGGAAGAGGATGATCGGTAGAGTTATTGACTGGCTCAGTGTCAGCTGGAATTGGAGTTGAAGATTGAGGGATTTCAAAGCTGGCGTGAGCAGACTTTTCCTGCGCTGACTCAGTGGTTTGACCAGCAGGAACTTCAAGCACTTGCTTGGTAAAGATTGGATTTTCTGGAGTCTTTGGATCGGCTTGTTCCTCAGCTTGAGAAACAGAGGCTTGCTTTTTTTGGAGTTTCCTTGAAGAAGGCTCAGTGACATTGGAGAAGAATTTGAATTGCATTGTAGTAAGGTCAGAGATGGGATCCCGTAGAGGAGAATGCTGTTCCCTCTGTGTCAAGCTGACTTCCTAGATTACCCAACTCTTCTTCTTGGTCAGCAGGTGGTTTTTCGAGATCAATTCCTTGGCTTCTCACAAAGTGTGAGTCTTCAGAGATCACCGAGGTAAGAGGGGGTGCATCTATAGGGTTCAACCCAGATGAAATCTTTTTCTTCTTTCGCAGAGGCTGCTCGGGAGTGTCTTCTTTCTCTTCTTCCTCGGGCTCAACTTGCCTCTTTTGTTTTTTTACTGACTTAGGTTCCTCCTGACCTTGCTCAGCTTCAGCTTTCTTTCCTCTCAACACAAACCGAATCTTTTTCGGGGCAGCATCAGTGTCTTTGGAAGAGGTTTGAATCGCTTTTCTCTTTCTGTCAGTGCGAGCTTGCTTTACTTTCTTCCCTTCTCTGGTCAGCATGCCCTCTGTTTCTTTAACCACGGCCCCCTTACATTTCTTGGGTACGATTGGTTGGTCGAAGGCCAAATCGAACAATATTCCAGCTGTAATCTCCGTTCCCCAGATGTTGATTTCCTCTACTAAGCTCACTTGGTAGTCCTTTAGGATTTTGGTAATTAGTGAGCCTAACCTGAGGGTACCAGTACTCCGTTGGAAGGCACCGATGAGAAAGACCGGCATGTTGATTGGTTTGTAGGTCAGCATATGCCAGATGAAGCATTGCTCAAAATTTGACACTGAGGATGTGGAGTTGACCTTGGGGAAAAGAAAGTTCGTCAGGATGTAGTGGGCCATCTTTTGATTCTGACCCATGGAAGTGCTAGCTATTTCCCCTATATGACCGGCAGGTTTGCAAAACTCAGTGGGATATTCGATTTTAGTATGGTCGTTGGTGGTTCTGAGTTTGGCTCCGCTATTGGTCAGCTTGAGCAATTTGGCGAGATAGGGAGGATTGACAAAAATCTCTTTCCCTTGGACCTTTGTGACCATGTAGTCCCTGTCATCATCAGCGGCTCGCAAATTTCCATAGAATTCCTTTACCAGTTCTGGGTAGGTAGCTTCTCGAATGGAAAATAGCTCGGTCCAGCCATTTTTAGAGATCCATTCGCAGAACGGTTTCTCAGCATCTATAAATCCCTTAGAAAACCATCGAGAATGATCAACCTTGTATCCTCTGACACTGTTGTAGACTAGAGAGTAGGTACGTTCCATTGGTTTCTTCCCCTTATCCTTTTTCTGTTTCTTTTTCGATGAAGTTGCAAGGTCAGCGTGGGGGCTCTTTCTCGGAGTTTGGTCATGCTGACCATGTTCTTGAGACTTGGTGGGAGTCTCGCTATATTCCTACTGAGCAGGAGATGGAGGGTGTCCATCAGAGCGATTGTCGTCGTAACCGGCACCAGAGATATTTTGTGAATCGTTTGACATGATTCTTAAAAAGGTTTTGAGAGGTTTTGGAATTTTAGATGGAGAGAGATTGATTGCCAGAAATTTCAAGTGTAAAGAGGTAGAAGTGGGAATTCATCCACTATTTATAGGGGTGTCGAATTGATCTGAATCGTTGAGGTGGCGGTTTTGACCTCGAGATAATCAACCGACAATGATTCTGGCATTTATGACACAATCGGCGCATGTGTCTTCTAATTATTATGATTACGTCATCCTAGGTAGCTATTTAATACGCGTGCCAGCATTAATTGTGCAACGGATCTTTTACTCGGTGTTAAGAATTTTAAACGTTTAAAATTTTGAGTAGTCAGTTTTATGTAGGAGAATTATTCGTGTGCTTAGTAACTTAGCTTAAGATAATCACTCAGTATGTAAGTCTACTCAGTATGAGGTGATTTTATATTATGTTCGACTCAGCATGCAAAAGTTACTAATTTGGCACAAATCACTCAGCATGGTAATCACTCAACATTCAATTTAAACATAGAATTTTATTGAAGAGGATTAGACATACCGATTGCTTCCCTTAGTATGTTGAATTGCTCACGAGCCAAAGGCTTAGTGAAGATATCCGCAAGTTGTTCATCTGTTCGTACGTAGGTCAGCTTAATCTCACCCTTGAGTACATGATCTCTGATGAAGTGATGCCTTATGCTAACATGCTTCATCCTGCTGTGTTGAATTGCATTTTTTAGATAGGTCAATGGCACTCTTGTTGTCACATTTGACTTCAATTGTTTCTGTTTTAACTCCGTAATCCTCAAGTTATTGCTTAATCCACAGGACTTGGGCCACAAAGCTTCCAGGAGCAATGTACTCAGCTTCAATAGTAGACAGGGCCACTGACGATTGCTTCTTACTGAACCAAGATACTAGACAGCTTCCTAGGAAGTGACATCCTCCTGAAGTGCTTTTACGTTCTAGCTTATCTCGTCCATAGTCAGCGTCAATGGATCCAATGAGTGTGAAGTCATTTGTATTTGGATACCATAAACCTTCATTAACTGAGCTCTGCAAATATCTAAAAATTCTTTTTACAGCTATAAGATGAGATTCTCTAGGGTCAGCTTGATATCTTGCGCAATAACATACTGAGTACTGAATGTCAGGTCTACTAGCTGTAAGATAAAGTAGAGAGCCTATCATACCTCGATATAGCTTGCTATCTACTGACTTACCTTTCTCGTCAGCGCAAAGGACAGTGTCAGTACCCATTGGGGTTGATATGGGCTTACATTCTTCCATATCAAATTTCTTTAACATTTCTTTGGCGTACTTGGACTGACTAATAAAGATGCCGTTCTTCCCTTGCTTGATTTTTAAACCAAGGAAGAAGTTGAGTTCGCCCATCATAGACATCTCGAACTCAGTTTGCATCTGTTTACTAAATTCTTTGCACATAGATTCGTCAGTAGCACCAAAGATTATATCATCTACGTAAATTTGTGTCAGCAGAGTATTTTTACCCTTTTTCTTAATGAACAAGGTTGTGTCAGCTTTGCCTCTGACATAATTCCTGGTCAGCAGGAAGTTGGTCAACCTCTCATACCAAGCTCTTGGAGCTTGTTTCAGCCCATGTAGGGCCTTCTTGAGTTTATAGATGTGGTTTGGAAGTTTTGGATCTTCAAACCCTGGAGGCTGACTAACATAGACCTCTTCGTTTATAAATCCATTAAGAAAAGCACTTTTGACATCCATTTGATATAGTTTAAAGTTCATATAGCTGGCATATGCACACAATATTCGTATAGCTTCTAACCTAGCAACGGGAGCAAAGGTCTCACCGTAGTCAATGCCTTCTTGCTGACGATAGCCTTGGGCTACGAGTCGGGCTTTGTTTCTGACCACATTGCCTTGCTCATCTAGTTTATTTCTAAAGACCCACTTAGTTCCTATGGTCTTTTGATTCCTAGGTTTTGGTACTAAATCCCATACCTCATTTCTTTTGAATTGATCAAGCTCCTCTTACATAGCATTGATCCAATGTTCGTCATGCTCAGCTTCTGAGAAGTTCTTTGGCTCCTGAACTGAGACGAATGCAACATTTCCAAGATACTTTCTAAGTTGATCTCTTGTCATCAGCTTGTTGCCAGCGGCATCAAGAATGGACTTCTCCGAATGTCCTCTTGGAATTTTGATTTCTTTGGGTAATGTTGAGTTGTCTGGAATAGGTGTTTCTACAATATCTGTAGGAATAGATTGATCAGCAAAGGTAATTTCGGGTTCGTGTTTACCTGTGGTCAGCCCTTGTACTGATGACTCAGCGGCTCCTGTTTGGTCAGCGGAAGATGAGCTCGGTTCATCTTCGGCGGACTGAGTTGTCTTTCCTGCAGGGTCAGTTTCATCGAACTCGATATGGACAGACTCTTCTACAACTTGAGTTCGTTTATTATACACCCTATATGCTTTACTGTTAGTTGAGTACCCTAAAAAGATCGCTTCGTCAGCTTTAGCATCAAATTTTGCAAGGTTATCTTTTGTATTGAGTATAAAACATTTACACCTAAAGGCACGAAAGTAGCCAATGTTGGGCTTTCGTCCTTTCCAAAGTTCATATGGGGTTTTCTTAAGAATAGGTCTAACTAACGCCCTATTGAGTATATAGCATGCTGTGTGGACAGCTTCACCCCAGAAATACTTTGGAAGCCTATTTTCGCTCAGCATTGTCCTAGCAATTTCAACTATTGTTCTGTTCTTCCTTTCAACAACCCCATTTTGTTGAGGTTTCCTAGGAGCAGAAAAGTTATGGTCAATGCCACTGACTTCACAGAATTCATCAAACTGTTGGTTTTTGAATTCTCCGCCATTGTCACTTCTAATATGAGCTACTCTTAGGTCTTTGTCATTTTCAAGCTTTTTAATCAATGTTGTGCACATCTCAAATGTTTCATCCTTGCTACTCAGCAAGATGATCCAAGTATACCGAGAGAAATCATCTACAATGACTAAGGACAATTTCTTACCGCCCAAGCTGAGTGGCTAGACAGGTCCGAAAAGGTCCAAATGTAGTAGTTCCAATGGTCTCTTGGTTGAGACAATGTTTTTACTTTGAAAAGACTTTTTCGTTTGTTTACCTTGCTGACAAGCATTACATAATTGATCTTTTTCAAATTTCAATTTGGACAATCCCTCAACTAGTTGCTTTCTAGCTAATTTGGCAAGGAGGTCCATGCTTACATGACCAAGTCTCCTATGCCATAGCCAGGAGTTATCCTCTTTAGATACTAAGCATATATTTTTGGAAAACTGTTTTTCTAAACTCAACATATATACATTGTCAAAACGAGGGGCAGTTAAAATCAAATTATTTATTTTTCCCTCGAGTATCCGACACTGAGTAGCATCAAATGTAACCTGTCTACCGCTATCACAAAGCTGAGCTACGCTCAATAGGTTATATTTGAGACCCTTAACTAAGGAGACTGACTCAATGGTGGGGTTACCTCCGATAGTACCTGATCCTACTATCTTACCCTTCTTATTATCTCCAAAGCTTACGTTTCCACCTCGTTTAAGCTCTAGTGTGATGAACTGAGTTTCATCACCAGTCATGTGCCTCGAGCATGCGCTGTCAATATACCAAAGCTTTAACTTCTCCACGCACCTCAGGCTCACCTGCATTTTGAATCATTCATCTTTAGGTACCCAATTCTTTTTGGGTCCTCGTTTGTTAGCATAGACAGGTGCAAAGTCATGTTTTAATATGTGACGGCATACTTTTATGATGTGGCCTTGTTTACCACAGAAGTCACAATGGGTTACCCTTTTAGGGTGAATTTGTTTTTGGTCAGCACCATTGTGCTGAGCATGCCAACATACCTTAGTGGTATGCCCTTTCTTTCCGCAGAAGTCACATTGGACAATCCGCTTATTATACCAACACACATCTGTTGTGTGTCCCCTATTCCCACAACAGTCACACTGAGTGAACTGTCTACGCTGACCAGTACCTGAGTACTCAGCATGGGATTTGTTTGAACCTTTTATTTGGTTCTGTAGGTTTGTGACGTCCTTTCTCAGTTTCTTTGAATCTGATTGGACTTTCGAGAC
Source organism: Euphorbia lathyris (assembly GCF_963576675.1). Classification (NCBI taxonomy): domain Eukaryota; kingdom Viridiplantae; phylum Streptophyta; class Magnoliopsida; order Malpighiales; family Euphorbiaceae; genus Euphorbia; species Euphorbia lathyris. Next base: position 99,664,676 of record NC_088910.1, read on the forward strand.
AAACTTGTGCATAATTTCCATATTGCTATGCAACGTTGAGTTGTCTTGGAGAAGATATCGAAGGTCACTAAGTTTGACCTCTTCAATCTCGTCACAGCGCCTGCTGAGTGCCTTTATTTTCTTATTACATTTTTTAGTCAGTGTATATAAATCACTCAGAGCGTTAACCATTTCATTTCTAAGCAAGTGTAAGGATGTTACCTCATTTGAGTATTCCTCCTGTTCAGATTCTTCAGAGAGGTCAGCAGCAGCATCGGCCATGAAGCATATGTTTGCTGACTCGTTTGCATCAGCTTCAGATGATGTTGACTCATCGCTGTCACTCCATGTGGCCACCATTGCCTTTTTGCTTCCCTTCTTTTCTTTCTTCAGATTAGGGCAGTTTGACTTAATATGCCCAGTTTGATGGCACTCAAAGCACGTGACAGGCTTGGAGCTGTCCTTTTTGTATTTGTCACTGGACTCAGTTTTGTATCTATCGCCTCTTCTGAATGGCCTCTTGCTGTTCTTTTCATTTTTTCTGAACAGCTTCTTCATTTTCCTCGTGAACATGGCCATTTCCTCATCATCCGATGAGTCAACTTCGGTTGAGTCAGCTTTCATGACAAGTGATTTTTGTTTTATGTCTTCTAACTTTTCTTTTGCTTCAAAGTTTTTCATAGAGATCTCATGAGTCAGCAGAGATCTGATCAGCTCGTCGTATTTATATGTTGTCAAGTCTTGAGCTTCCTCCACGGCCGTTTTCTTATCTTGCCAGCTCTTTGGTAAGCTTCTCAAGATTTTCTTCACCTGCTCTTCTTCAGTGAAGTTCTTGCCGAGTCTCTTTAGCTCATTTATGATGTTGGTGAATCTAGCGTTCATTCCAGAGATGTCCTCATTGTTGTTCATCTCGAACAGCTTATATAATCTCATATGTTGGTTCACCTTTGATTCCTTGTCTTTGCTTGTACCTTCATAGGTTACCTCAAGCTTTTTCCAAATCTCCTGTGCTGACTAGCAACCTGAAATCTTATTGTATTCTGCAGCATCTAGCGCACAGTGAAGCATATTGATAGCCGAAGCATTGTTTTGTAATTTTTTAAGGTCATCTTCTGACCACTCAGTTTCACTCTTAACGACTTTCTCATCATTAACAGTTTTATAAGGCACATATGGGCCTTGAACTATTGCAAGCCATGCACTCATGTTTGTGGCTTGAATAAAGTTCTTCATCTTATTCTTCCAGAATGTATAATTAGATCCAAAGAATAGGGGAGGCCGACTAATTGATAATCCCTCGGGGAGTATCTGTGTTGTTTGGTTCCCTGGAAGGAAACGAGTGCTGTTCTCAGCCATTTATTGGGATCAGCTCAAGATAGTTATATCTTTGAGTAGTGATCTATTATGCTCTGATACCACTTGTTGGTCCCGTGTGATTAGTTCCAAGGGGGGGGGGGGGGGGTTAGGAACTAATATAACTTTTTTGTTTTAATTACGCTGACTTAATTGAATTCTTTGAGTTTCACAACTCAGCTTTGGTCAGCGCGGCCGAGTGAGGCGTAAGACGGCTTTAGTCAGGTACTGACTAAAACTGTTTTACTTGTGAGTTGGGAAATAACACTTTTATGGTCAGCTTCCAACTCAGCACTCTGATTTACTCAGTGTCAGTTCAAACAATTTATATACTGAGTAAATATAGCAAGAAATACATACAAATATATATTGAAAGAGAGTTAGAGATTACTCAGCACGACTTATCCTGGTTCGGCCTCTCCGCCTACGTCCAGTCCCCAGATAACTGTCATGATAGTCCACTCCATACCTTTGATTGTAACCTCTAGCTACAAGTCTAGCTTTTTATCTAGATACCTTGCCTTTTGAATCATATTTCACTTTGAAAATCCATCTAGATGTGATAGTAGTTTTACCTTTTTGCAGTGATACTAGTTTCCATGTCTCGTTCTTCTCTAGTGCCTTTATTTCTTCTTTCATGGCTTGTTCCCATTTTGGGTTGCATTGTGCTTCTTTGTAAGTTTTAGGTTCCTGCTCTTTGTGTATCTCTGTAAGATATGAGACATGATTCTTGCTAAACAGAATAGAACTTTGACCATCATGTGATACATGATTGACTACAAAGTCTTTCATCCATGCTAGTTTGCTGTGTATTCTTGTAGGTCTTTCAACTGGCACAGAAGATGGAAAATCACTATAATCATTACTCTCTGCATTTTCTAACTCTCGTTGCACCAATTGCTCATTTGATACTGGTTGTATCTCACTGATATCTTGTATGATTGGTTGATCTTCAATCATTGGACTTAAATCTTCTGAACTTACATCAACATAGAGATTTCCTGCATTTGTTAGTTTTCCATTGCAATCCTGCAGAAAAGCACTGTCAGTAGCATATGGGAAACTTGTTTCATCAAATTTTACATCTCTTGATGTAAGAATTTGATTGGTATTAATGTTATACATCTTCCACCCCTTCTGACCAGGTGATATACCTAGATACACACAAGGAAAAGATCTGTCATCGAATTTTCCCTTCTTTGGACTAACATTGAGGACATACCCTTTACAGCCAAAGATTTTGAGGTCTTCATAGGCATGTTCTTTTCCATACAGTACATAATAAGGTGTTTTCCAACCTAACACCTTTGTGGGAGATAAATTTAGTAGAGTTGTGGCATGTAAAATGGCTTTCCCCCAGAACTTGATTGATAAGTTCCCTTCTTTCAATATTGCTCGAGCAATGCTTGTCAAACTCCTATGCCTTCTTTCCACCACCCCATTTTGTTGAGGTGTGTATACACAACTCCTTTAACGCATTATACCTTGATTATGTAGTATAGCTTGAGTAGCTTGTCCCTTATGAAAACTTAGGGAAGAATTGAGAATTGATTTATGTATATGGATTGATTAAGAATTACAACAGCAAAGATGCCTTTTTATACAAGAGAGAAAAGGGAATGAGCTGTTAACAGTTGGCTCTAACAGAATCATGGTCAATGACCATAATACCCCTTAACTATCTTATGAATTATAAATTCTAACTTTAGCGCATATGAATCTAAATATATTTTTTTAAGAAATATAAATCTGAATATTAATATTGAACCATTAAAACCTTGAAATCCAAAAACTCTCGACTCAAAAGTAAAATTCTATAAATAACTTCCTTCTTAGTAGATGGAATAGGTTGGATTAATCAAACTTTTGGACCAAGCTTTTTATAATATTATTGTACTTCTAACTCTTTTTTTCTAATATATATTTTTTCATCAGTTTTTTTCCTCTTTGAAAATCAAAGAACCCTAATTTATCTCTTTCATTTCCATATCAAAATTGCTCTAGTTTGTGTTAAAAATATGTTTGTATTATATACACTCTTAATTAATTAACTAAGATCATTTGTATTTTTAGATTATTTGGCTCTCTATAGAGATGGATCATCCATGAATTTATAATAAGCAATTTATTTTGTAGAGTCACATGAAAACTTGGGAGGGATGTGAGTCTTGCTAGATTTTTTAGATAAGCAATTTATTTCGTAATGAATGAAAACACCAATTTTCTCCATTGAGACACCAAAAATTTTTTACCCCTATTTTTGTACTAAAAAAAAAGCACATAATTACTATTTTTGGGGGATTACAAATTCTTTTATCCATCTATCAATTGTGTTATAATTTTGGTTCATGTAGGACCCTTATGCACTATATTCCTCAGTTTGGTACAATAAATCTGCATATATAGTCATTTTATAAGAATTCTTGGCCTTCAAGCTTACATTGTCCACTAAGAAGCAAAATATGGCACGCATGTGACATTTTATGCTAGCTCTCATATTTGACTCTGCTCTTTACTTGGCCGCCTGTATGTTTATTATACACATATAAATAGAAGCAAGCTAGCTTTCCATTTTACCATTAATCTGCAGAAAATAAAATAGTATAGCTTCATAAATGTCAGGTTCCAGCAACCACAACCTCCCTCATATCGCTCTTTTACCCAGTGCTGGAATGGGTCATCTCTCACCTTTCCTTAGACTTGCTTCTTTACTTTCATCCCATAATCTCAAAGTAACTATCATTACCCCAAATCCAACTGTTTCTCTTTCTGAATCACAGACCTTACTTCACTTCTTCACTTCCTTCCCTCAAATCACTCAAATTCCACTTCATCTCCTTCCTTCTCACAACAATCAAACTACCTCATCACAAGATCCTTTCTATAACCACATGGAGAGAATTCATCACTCTTCTCACCTTCTTCTTTCTCTTCTTCCTTCTCTCTCTCCCTCTCTCTCTGCTCTTATTACTGACATGAGCTTAACCTCTTCTTTTCTTCCCATCACTCAATCTCTTAACCTTCCTAATTATATCCTCTTCACTTCATCTGCTCAAATGTTAACACTTTTTGTGAAGTATCATTCAATAATGGATTCCATAATTAATTCAACTCATGATGATTCTCTCCAGATTCCATTTCCCAGATCATGGATTCCCCCTCCTCTTTTGGAGAGCACTCAAAATTCACTGAAGACTTATATTGCAGAGAATGGAAAGAAAATGGCTGCATCAACTGGGATTCTGGTTAATACATTTCAAAGTATTGAGCTTTCATCCCTCAACAACCTAAATGGTGGAGGAGTGATAACAACGTTGCCACCAGTTATAGCAATTGGGCCTTTAGCACCATTGATTGATGAGAAGCAGAACCAGGAATTGACATGGCTTGGGAGTCAACCGGCCGGATCAGTGGTGTATGTAAGCTTTGGGAGTAGGACTGCTATGTCAAGAGAGCAACTCAGAGAATTGGGGGAAGGATTAGTAAGGAGCGGGAGTAAATTTATGTGGGTTGTGAAGGATAAGAAGGTTGATACAGAGGATGAAGAAAGCTTGGATAAGATAATAGGAGGTGAGTTAATGGAGAAAATGAAGGAGAATGGAATGGTTTTGAAGAATTGGGTAAATCAAGAAGAGGTATTAAGACATGAATCAATAGGTTGTTTTATGAGCCATTGCGGATGGAATTCAGTGACAGAAGCTATGTGGAATGGAGTAAGAGTGCTGGCATGGCCTCAACATGGAGATCAGAAGATGAATGCTGATATTGTGGACAAAATTGGACTTGGAATTTGGCCTAAAAACTGGGGTTGGGGAGGAGAAATGGTTGTTAATGGGAGTGAGATTGCAGAAAGTATCAAAGAAATAATGGGGAATGAGTTATTGAGAGTTGGGGCATTGCGTATCAGAGAAGAGGCTAAGAGAGCTGCTGAATTGGGTGGCAGTTCGGACAAGGAGCTGAGAGGCCTTATTGAGACTTGGAAACAAGCTCATGTAGATGTAGTTGTGTGATTGTTAATTTATGTTATCTTATTTCAATAACAGCTGATCCAAAATAGAGTAAGTTATTTAGTTTTGTGAGAAATCCATATGATAAGTTTGGTTATAGATGGCACGTTTATCTTTCAGGATGTTATAGAAGACAAGTGATTTTCATTGAGAAGATTGACATTGCAAATAAATCCAGCTGATATCATATATTGGTTCAGGGCGGAATGGAAACAGATTCTGACGGATTATGAAAATGGTTAACGTTGGCATGAATCTCTCTTGTGATGTATGTTTTTGGGAATTTGGGTTGAATTGAATTGGTTCTAAGAAGAAATGGTTTCAATAAATAAGGCCAAACAGAGGGCAAATTATGGATGTTTGGTTCAGCCAATCTAATAGGGTCACGCGGAGGGTCCAACTGCTCCCCCACTTCAGGGAGACAAAAGAAAATTGGAATTATATACATGTATAGTTTAGGGCTAATTCCTAATCCAGTGCATTTGAAGGGTTCTATTAAGGGCTATTTACATAATAATATTATTATTTTATCAATAGTGGTGATTTAATTTTTAATATGTTAAAAGTATAAATTTTTATTTTATAAATGTCAAAGTAACTAATTAAAATGATGTGGGAAAGTGAAAATAATACAAGAAAATTTCTTTAACTGCCATAGCTGTTATAGTATTTTCATATTTGATATAATTTCAATTACTTATTGATAAAATTGTAGATAAGTTTTGAAATTTGAATTTTGATGTAAATTTCCCTTCTATTAATATATTTGATCCACTTTGCTTCCATATCACCAAATTAGACACTTTCATCCGCTTTGGACAAGAATACTTTTATTTCAATTCATACTCTCAACGTCTTCTTCGTCATCCCAAACCGACGAAAAGACGGTGGTTTATAGAGAGAAGAGATTATGTTTCATTCAACCTTTGAAGAATTGGTGACTACGGAAGAGGATTAGGATGGAAAGCTCAAAAAATGAGGAAAAAAATCTAACAATTCAACTACTGCGATGTTATTTGTGACGAATTCGTCACAAATGCGACAAGAGTTGTCGCACTTGTGACAAAATGCGACAACTGTTATCGCATTTGTGACGAGATGCTATAAATTTCGTTACAAATGCGACAACAATGGAGGAAAATAAAGGAAATTGAAACAATACCGTTACAGATGAAGAAAGAGGCAAGACCAATAAGAAAAGCAGGCGTATAAGGTAAAAACATATAATTTCTACGGGAAATTGAACATAATACTTCAATAATCTCAAAAATCGCTAACGATTGGTATCCGAAATTGAATAAGATGAACCGAAGAAGAAGTTGAAAGGAAGAAGAAGAAGAAGAAGAAGAAGAAGAAGAAGAAGGAGCAGATTGAGCGATCGAATAGAACTAAGGATAATTTTGTTCTAAATGAATGAAAGTGTCTAATTTGATGAGATGGAAGCAAAGTAGGTCTATACTCCTTTAATTGAGTTAGTTTTGTAATTTTTCCTGTAATTTATGTGATGATTCCACTTCATTGGGAATTTGTAAATTTGGAGAAATTTTAATATGATTCCTATTTAATGGATCTCAATTAAAACGTAATAGTTATATAATTTTATTATTTAAAACAATTATTTATACTATATATAATAGAGGAAGCAGAGAGAAATGAAGAGAAGTGTTCTAAAGGTATTTTTGATGAGTTAGTAAAAAATAAAAATTAAAAAGATTTAATTAATTAAAAATAACAGATTTATATTTATAATACATTAAACAATTACTAGCCCATTAATTAAAATAATAAAAGAAATGAAGAGTTACAGGAAGATGAAAAATACAAAACAAAAGAAATCCAAAAGTCTCAAATAAACTTCTATATAAAGCATGATAGATAGTATTCCACTATTATATTCATTGCCCATGATAGATAGTATTATATTTCTGAAGGTAATTATTCGATTTTTTTCACATGTTGTAGTTATTTTGTTCTCAATTGTTTTGTTGTTTTATTTTTTTTTAAACAATAGTTGTTATAATTTCATCTTTCAGATCCATTTCTGCTGGTTCTATACCTCTCGCTACCTTATCCATGTTTTCTTTTTTATTTGTCTTTTTTTTTCAAATTGATATCTCCAATCAGTGGCGGATCCAGGATTTGAGGGAAGGGGGGTCAAAACTCTATGTAAAATTTTTTTAGACTAATGTTTGTAGCCAAGAGAAAAAATACCCCTAACATTTTGGGTCAAGAGCAATTTTACTCTAACGTCTAAAATGGTGCAATTTTACCCATAATGTTTGTAGCTAAGAGCAATTTTACCTCTAACGTTGATAAATTGGATTAATTTCAGACACTATTATAACATACAGTTACTTTTTTTTTGCATCAATTGCATATCAATCTGTTTTAAAAAAATGGGATATAATGTTTTTTATAATTTAATAATAAAATTGGAGATTAATATTTATAAATTCGGTGAATTTTTTTGAATTTTTTTTGTCTAATTCGTACAAAAGACAGTATATTTTTAATATTTTTTTTCATATCCCAACATATGTTTGTGATTTGTTACTGATAAAATAACGCATTTATGAAGTGTAGATGATAAGATTCATGACCGAGAAGACAGTTTGATGAATTATTTCTCAAATTGACCAAATTTATCAACGTTAGGGATAAAACTACTTTTGGCTTCCAACATTAAGGATACAATTGCACCATTTTAGACGTTAGGGGTAAAATTATTCTTAACCCAAAATGTTAGGGGTATTTTTGCACTTTAACTATTCTTTCTGGACTAAAATAAATTTTTTTTTTAAGGGATGAAGGGGGGCAAATGCCCCCTTTGACTCCCTCCCCCCTAAATCCGCCTCCAATTGAAGAAATCCGATAGAAATAGAAGATGCATGGACAACTAAAATCGGGAAACACAAAAGTGTCAAAAATTACAATAAATTCTTATGTTTCTTAAGGTAATTATTCGATTTTTTCATATATTGTAGTTATTTTTGTTCTCAATTGTGTTGTTGTTTTATTTTTATTAAACAATAGTTATTATAGTTTCATCTTTCAGAGATGAAATTCCATTTCTGTCGTTACCCAGATTCCATACCTCTCGCTATCTTATCCATGTTTTCTTTTTTATTTGTTTTCTTTTTCAAAATGACTAAAATAAAGATTTTGTATATTTGCATTTTTTTTAGTATATGTTGCTAGGTGTTATCGTTTTGATTGTTAACTCTAACTAAAATTTAGATTTTCGGCTTTATATGAACTCAATTTTTAGCTTTAATTGAAGTTAGATTAATTTTTCTAATTCGGAACCTGTTGAAATCCACTCATTTTTTTTAGTTTGAGTTTATATAACTGATATGGATTGTATTTTTTTTTTTATGCATTTTGGTACAAATAGATATAAAGTTTCACACAATAGTTGTTTATCGAAGTTTTCGACAGATTGAATAAAATATTAAAGAGGTATTGAAATATTAAAATTACAATGAAGTTTATTTCAATTATAAATTATATTTTTTTATTATTATTATTATGAAGTTATTTTTTTCCAGTTCTTTAGACAAAGAGATTGTAAGCGTCTAATACACTTGATAAGATGTTTTCTTGAAGAATTTGGATTATGCTAGATACGAATTCAAAATGAAGGTAAATAAAAATAAATTTTGATGCTCAAAATATTAAAAATGTACATTAATCATGAGATATTGAGATAATTGCTTTTGCAACATTGACTTATATAGTTTTAGCTATTATATTGTGGTTTGTACAAAATTGTCAGTATTTGAAGAGGTTTTAACAAATGAAAATAAAATATTATCATAGGACAAATTGTTGGAAAACATTGATTAAAAAATATTATTATTTGAATCTCTTTAAATTCTCAAATGTTGAGCATTTGATTCTAATTAATAGAATTAATTTCACATATTAATTATAAAACGTTTTGTTTTTTGTACTGAGTGGTTACAATTGCGATTTAATTCTATTTAACTAAAATTAATTTATGGGCAAAAAAAATTTTCACTCCCCTCTGTATATGCTTATATCTTGACATTCTCTCTTATTTTCGAAAAAAAAAACGAGAGGAAGATGGTTCTCTACTAATTATCTTTTTTGTCCCTTCATTTTTGTCTTCTATTCTTTTTTTTGTTTTTCTTGCTTAAGAAATTCAAGAATTTATAATTATTAGAAAATATTAATAAAGTCAAATAAGTGATATCTGCGAGCGTGACAAATATTCTATACAGTGAAAAAATGAAGAACAAATTAATTGAATGTCTTGATGAAATATTACGAGATGAAAATAAAAGAAATCATCGTCTTAAGCCGATTCAATTGGATATATTGGGTTATTGTAGCAGAGTGAATAATTGAATTCGAATACTTGGTGATCATGAAATTACATCAAGCAAAATGATTATCATCAAGATGAATTTGTGACTAATTCTTTTGAATTTTATTTTTTATATGTAACATATTAAATTGATAAAGTTACTTCATGGGCAACATTAGAAAAGTATTGATTGCAATAGTTTATAACATAATATATTGATGTTGTCACGTCCATGTCTAAATTTCTAAAATTTATATTTGAATATTAGTATATATTATAATTATCGGGTGTGTGAGGTTAATTTGGTGCTATAGGAAAAGTTTGGAGTTAATTTGATGGTTTTAGGTATAAATTAAAAGTTTAGGGTAATTTTAAAAAGATTATATAAAGATGGAAGGCCAATCCGAATATTTTCCAGTTTTGGATATATATCCAAACTTTGAAGAGGTGAGTGGGATGATCATCACCTTCTTTTCTTTTTGTGTTTTTCTTTTATTTCCTGTTTCTCTCTTTCATCGTTCTTCGATCGTTTCTCCACCGTTTCTTTGATTTACGGAGATTCGACCGTCCGAATCACTCGAAATTGAAAACATTGTGTCCTTATGCATAGATCTAAGTCCTAACCGAAGAGTTTTTGAGTTTCGGTAGTGTTTGGAGGGGAAACGTCTTAGACAGAATTTAGATGAGAATCAATCGGATATATTTTCTTCAATTAGTAGCCAAGGTAAGTAACTATCAACTATATTTTGAGTTTTATGTATATATATATATATATATATAATCAAAGAATTTTCAGAAATTGATATTTCAGGGTTTATACGGGTATTTTGTAAAATTGGAGTTTTCCACGATTTTGCTTTTTATTGTGAAATTATGGTTCAAATGAAACTATTGACCATGCTTCTATGTGAATTTTAGATTTTACTTGTTTATGTTGATTTAAGACTTAATTTGATTGATTAACTGTGGAATTTTTATTGATTAAGGATTGATATTTTGAAAAACTGTGGTTATTTTTATATTTGAAGACCATGTTCAGTGAGGGACATTGCCTGTGTACACAGTCTGAAGACCTATTGGGTATGGCAGCGAAGCGTTGGGTAAGACCATATAGGATAGACAATGTTAAGAGACGTCTCGACTATATATGTGGTTATGGATTGATACTTAAGGGGAGAAACTCGATGATGGATACAATGTTTTAAGTTCGTTTGGATTATGTTTTCGGTTATGATTGATTTTGATATAAGGTTTTTACATTTGATTGATTACGAGTTGGTTTGATCAAACACTTATTTGATTACAAGTTGGTTTGATAAAACATTTATTTGATTATGAATTGGTTTGATGAAAAGTTTATTTGTTTTGATTCGTTTTGATAAGATGCATTATATATATAAAGTTATATGAACATTATATTTTGAGTATATTTTATAAGGTTTTGATTAAATCCTTTTATAAATGTATATATGTAGTTATGTTAAGTAAAGTTGGTTTTTATAGCTGATAGTTTCTTACTGAGATTTTTGTCTTACGTTTTTAAATGTTTTAATGTTTTTAGGTGAGAAAGTACAGGATATAGAGAAGGTTACCGACCGATTAGGTGAGGTTTGGAATTTTGGCTGCTTATTGTTAGAATTATGGTTAGAACTTTGGTATTTCAATTGCAGTATAATATGATATTATGATATTGGGATAAATTGGAGACTCCTAAGTGTTGATTATGATCTTTCTATTTCACGCCCGATGCTGATTGAGGTCATCTAGGATCGGATGTGACAGATGTTGCTTCCATTTTAACATAGATTGTAATTCTTTTCTATCATAGATATAATATTTATATTTAATTGTAGTTTAGTTCAATTTTTGTTTAACATAAATTATAATTCTTTTGTATTATAAATATAATATTTAATTTTAATTGTAATTTAATTTAATTTTTGGGTTTTCATTATATTCTAATATATTTCTTAATTAATCTCATATTTCATTATTATTGTTTCACAGAATTCCAGTTATAAAAAAAGAAAATGTATTAAAATTACTACAAATTACAAATAATTGAATTTTGTAAAAATAAATAAATCATTCACCTTTAATTAAAATTCTATAAAAAAACTAATCAATTATTTTGAAAATTAATTTAATTTAATTTGAATTATCAATAAAAAATATACATTAATTTCAAATACACATTATATAAAAAAATTCATAGCATGATATAAAATTACTTAAAAGTAAATATGTTAATTTATTTATTTATCTAAATTATATAAAAATTTCATAATTCGTGCATCGCACGAGTTTTCGGCTAGTTTTCAAATAAAGTTATATATATTTTATTTTTCATTATTGGAGTTATTTTTTATTACTGAAGTTCCTTGCATTGGATCCATCCTAAACTTCTTAAATAATTGGTTTTAGTGATGCAATCTTTATTATATAAAAACCAAGGAAATTTATGTGATGCACGAGATATATTTTTTATGTAATATTTAAATAAAATAGTTGATTAATTGAAATTTTTTACTTTTCAATATTCATATTTCAATTTTATTTATATATATATATAGTTTTTTTTTACTGACAATTCAAAGCAAATTAATAATTTAATTTTGAAAATAAAGATTGATTGGATTTTTTTTTAAATTAATTAAGGGTCAATGATTTTTTTTATGAAATCAGTCAATGATTTATTCTTTTTAAAAGTCAATGGTTTGTATTTGTTTCATAATTTTAATATAGACTAGTATTGTGCTTGCGCGTTGCACGAATGGATAAATTTTTTGTACATAAATTTAAAATTTTATATCATTTACATATATGGTGATATTAATATTTTGTTTTAAAATAATTTAAATTTATAAATTATAAAAAAATTAACAAACATACCTTTATAATTGCTTGCTAATAGTGTTTGGAAGTCATAATCTATTGTCCATATTGACATGTTTGCAAGGATCATTCTTTTCCGTTCTTGTATAACATTTTTTCTATAATCTTGCAATTTCAAATTATTTATTACACTTTGTGGCAATATTTTTTAAATCAAATTGTAGCTCTCCTCAAAATTCTTTTTATCTTGCTTTCTAAAATCTTTGATAAATCCATGAATTTGAAATAAGCATATCATTCTTTTTAAATTTTATTTGATTCATATAATAGTTTGGATATTTAAATATTGTGTCACTTATTACAACGAAAAATTAAAAGAAAATTTCAGTTATATTGGTTTTAATACTATTTATTAAAGTTAAATTAATGAAATTTGATTTGACTCTTACAAAAAAAAATTTATCGTTATATAATTTATTTTTGTTGGGATATTTTGTAAATTATTTTATTATTACTAAATATAAATATAATTTTTTCAGTTATATTGGTTTTAATGTTATTTATTAAAGTTAAATGAAAGAAATTGGTAAAAAAAACATCATTAGGCCTCTGACCTTTCATTTTTTTAGTTCATTAAATCTTTGATCTTTTATTTGGATACATTAAGCTCCTAATCATTTATTTTTGGTCTCATTAAGCCATTGATGACCAAAAAAAGTAATTTCGAACATAAAATTCGGTTAACAGGATGTTATTCATTGCACTTACATTCAAAATTTGTATTCTTTCACTGTGTGAAAGCAGTTTTGGATGTGTAATGTGGCTGTAGGAAAACTATAAAAAAATATATTTTTTAATAATTACAAATACAGATGAAGTTAATAACATATTTTTAACAGAATTAGTTGTTCATAACTTACTAATTTGGTCATAAATGGCTTAATGAGACCAAAAATAAATAATCAGGGCTTAATGTATCTAAATAAAAGATCAATAGCTTAATTAACCAAAAAATGAAAGATCAGGGACCTAATGATTGCTTTTTGCCAATGAAATTTGAATGGATTCTTATATAATTAAATATTAGATTTGATTGATTTAGTTTTCAGTAACTGTAATTCTGAATTCATTAAGTTGCACATGTCTCATAAATTAATCAATTAAAACCAATAATTTTATAAAAGTAATTTCATGAACCATGAATACTGCTAGGGTTAATAATAATAATAAGAATAATAGAGTAAAGTAAAACAATGTCAATTTATTTAATTGGAAATTTGAACCACTGGATCGCCGGAAGATTCATTAACTATTTAAGCTGGTGGTTACAAATTAGAACCACTCGCAGGAAATCAAAACCTATCATTAAGGGAAAGGCATAATAATGTCGCAGTGTTTAATTGGAAATTAGAATACTGGTTTTAGACCTTAATTCAATTATCTTATTGGGGGTTAATTACATACGTGGTGTACAACCTTTACCAATTTTCACACTTTGGTGTACAACATTTAATTTTGCACACTAAAGTGTATAATATTCTGGTGACCTCACATTAAAGTGTACAGTCAGCAATTTGACCACTTCAAAAGTCAAAAATTTACACACCTAATATGAAAGTACTAAAATACCCTTATCCCCTTCCTTGCAACTCCTCTCTCTCTCGTTCTTTCCTTTTCTCTCTAAATCCTCTCTCTAGAGATGCACTTGTTTCATTCCAGCGATCTGGACCTCTACCCTTTCATCTAACACAAAAGCCTTCCGATCTGGCCGTCTCCGCTTCTTCCAGTGAACGATCCTTTCTTTTTCCCTTTTCCTTTCCCGTTTATCTGACCATAACCCTATAAATCTGATAATGGATATTTTCAGAGAAGAAGGCCGTTATCTTAGTGCTCTCGCATATGTCGTCATCTCCAGCCTCGACATCCTGGGTGCTCTTGATCGCTTAAAATCCTCAACTAAAATCTTTAATTACCTTATCAATTTACAAGTCTAATTATTTTGAAAGAAGAATTTGACTTTTGAATTGCTTTCAAAATTCAATCACCTTCGAGGAAAAATTCTTTCTTTAGCATTTGGGTTGCTAGTTTATCCATTATTTACATTTCACAACATAAAAAAAAAATTCTATCCAATGTACAATTAGTTCATTAGGGATTTGATAATTTGAAACTTTCATCTTTCAGCATTTGTAATTTGTTTTTATTTGTATTTATTACCTTTTTTCCATCCATTTTCTGATTTGGTTTGAGTTTCTAGAGGGAGAGGACGTAGAGAGAAAAAGGAAAAGAGTAAGAGAGAGGAGTTGCAAGGAAGAGGATGATGATATTTTAGTAATTTTATATTAGGTGTATAAATTTTTAACTTTTGGAGTGGTCAAATTGCTAACGTGGTAAAGTTGACTTGCGTTGACCGGTCATAAATACCGGCTATACAATTTAGTGTGAGGTTACCAGAAAGTTGTATACTTTAGTGTGCAAAATTGAAGATTGTACACCAAAGTGTGAAAATTGGTAAAGATTGTACACCACGTATGTAATTAACCCATCTTATTGGAATAATTCAATAATTCAATTATTCTAAAAAAATTCTTCCAATAAATTATTTGAACTTTTCACAAATTACACATAATTTGGTGTTCATTATGTCCAATTTCATGAAAATACAAATATAATTTGGTGGTAGCTGGTGGAGAAGAAGGGTTGTTGACGAAGGAGAAGGAAAGAGAGTTAGGAAAGGAGTAGGCGGCAAGAGTTGGGGAAAACTAGTTAGAAGAAGGAAGGGAACTGACTATATTAATTTTAGGGTTTTAATACTTTTATTTATTGGTGAAGACATACCACATCATACTATTGACATGGTATGTTTGGCATACCATAAAATTTCTCCCAAAGTGAGAGGTCACCTATAAAATTGTAAATATTAATGACATAAAATTAAGGTTGTACACCACAATATGAAACGAGATAAATGTTGTACCACATTGATGAAATTATCTCAAAGATCAATAGATCTGAAGAGATGATGCACATAAGTTCTTTGATACCACAATAAGTCTGAAGAATGAACAAATTGACAGAATCAATATTGGTGAAAAAGATGAAAATACAAAATTGATGAATTGAAAAGTTAATCCTAAACCTAGAAAAATCTAACTATTTATACAACAATTACAGAAAGGCTAAACTACCCTTCACATATTTCCTAAATTACTTTTAATATTCTATTAAGATATCACCAAATGGAGTAGCAAAGGTGCGATTTTCGACCAATCCCAACCACCATCATCTTTCCACATATTAGCCAGACTGCAAAGAGAGATTCAACTGTAGAATCTCAAGATAGACCGCAAAGAGAGTCCACTGTATTAGAGGAATTGGACCATACAACTTTTCATTCCAAAAGCTAATGAAACGACCTTAAGCACTCGACCTACCCCTTTGTTCAAGACCTTGGAACCCTCCACCATACTCTTCCAAGTACAAGACTGTGTTGAAGCATATCTGAATATATAACACTTTCACGAGGGGAAAAATAAATATTGAAGAGAATATGAAGAAACTAAAGAAAGCTAACATCCTTTTTAGCCCATTATGTAACACTTTCCGTATGAGATAAATATAGTTTTTCGAGAAAAGTACAAAAATAAACCTTGTGGTTACACCTGTTTTCGAACAATACCCATGTGGTTTAAAAGTTTGCAAAATAGTACCATGTACTTCATTCCGTTAGCAAACACATACCAAATTGACTAACGGTGTTAAAAGTTAAAGGAAAAAAAGTTAATTTGATCCTTATATTTATTTAGTTTATAAATTTACCCCCATTATTATCTAATTATCACAAATAAACCCCAAAATAAAAATTAAAAATTAAATACACCATCTTTTTCATTTTTTTAATTTCTTATTTTTGTTCTTGTTTCTCTCTCTTCTCTCTCTCCTCTTTGTTAATTTCTCCCTCTAAAATCAATTGAATTTCAAGATTTTTTCTTTAATTTCAAGGTGTTTACTTCGAATCCTAACGGTGACCATTCCGGTTTGAATTCAGATTTTCTATCAAAACCCGCCGGTGCCCGTATTTCCCAAATGAACGGCCGTCCACTCTTCTCTAATCCGATTGCCAATTCCATCATCTGTGAAGGATTAATGTTATTCTGCGAACCAAATGATATATACACAACCGAACATTTTCTTTGTAAATCAAGCCATTTTAAGCATTCCGCCGTTGAAATTCCCGGTTTCTTCCCTACTCGTCGGAAACTTTTTCCAGGAAGAAGAGGCCCAATTGCCCATATAGGGATATTGGTATATTTCCTCAAACAATCCAATCCCAACGGTTCAATTTCCTCAACTGTATTACATAACCATCCAAAAGACTCCAAGGAAGATGAAAACAGTGACTCCATTAATTGATATCCTGGATCAGTTCCATCTGTTTCTCTGAAAATCTGATCCAACTGAGTTACAAGAAAACGACAGCGTTTGGAAAATCCAGGCACGTTAAACTCACCCGAAATACTATTTAGAACGGCTGTCCTGTTTAGTAATGATATCATTTAGAGCTTGAAGAAATGCGGTTTTAAGGGTAGCTGATGCTAAAATAAGTTTCCCGATTTCTTCTTCAGATGAGATGTTATCGGAATTTTCAATTTCCGGTGGAAGGCTGTTGTCTGTGCTGCAGAAAGGAAGTTCGACGAATCAGAATTTGGTAGATGATGATGAAGAAGAAGAAGTTGAGATTGTGGAATGGAGGTCATTGATATTTAGTGGAGTATTTGCGATTGTGATTGTGAAATGGTGTTTTTGAATGAGTTTTGTTGCTAAGTCGAGGAAAGGAATCAGATGGCCTTGTTCCATAAATGGTAACATTACGATGTAATTATTAGAATTCCCATCTCCAAAATCAATTGGAATTAGAGAATTTTCATCTCTAACAAAATACAATCAAATCAAAGCAAATATCTTGGAATTCAATTAATTTTAGAAAAAGAAATTAACAAAGGAGAGAAGAGAGAGAAAGAAGAACAAAAATCAAAAATCAAAAAGATTGAGAAAATTGTATATTTGATTTTTAATTTTTATTTTTATTTTAGGGTTTATTTGTAATAATTAGATAATAATAGAGGGTTAATTTATAAAATAAATAAATATAAGGATCAAATTAACTCTTTTTCCTTTGACTTTTAACACCGTTAGTCAATTTGGTATGCGTTTGCTAACGGAATGAAGTACATGATACCATTTTACAAACTTTTAAACCACATAGGTGTTGTTTGAAAACAGGTATAACCACAAGGTTTATTTTTATACTTTTCCCTAGTTTTTTTCTTTTCTTTTAAGCCCTCAATTTTTAACACTTAATTTAAGAGTTCATAAAAAAAGAGATTAACCAATTTATAAGCCGAGAAATGCATATTTGTATACTGTATGTTTTTTGGATAACAAATTCTTGTATCCATCATCTCGATTGGGTACAATAAATCTGTATATATATAAAATTTAGGAAAAGTTATAAAAAAAAACGTTGCGGTTACATTTGTTTTCGATCGCAGTCTTGTGTTTAAAAATATACTTTGAGATTCATTCCGTTAGCAAACACATACAAATTGATTAACGGTGTTAAATTTCAAAGGAAAAAGCGTTAATTTGGTCCTTATATTTATTTATTTTATAAATTAACCCTTTTAATTTTCTAATTATCACAAACAAACCCCAAAACAAAAAATAAAAATCAATTACACTATCTTCTCCATTTTTTTTTATTATTTTTCCTTCTCTCTCTTCCCTCTCTTCCCAATAATTTTAAAAAAATGGGCGTTTTTCACAACCACAACAAAGCGAAGAAAAGATCCCACTCTTTCTAGCTGGGGATTTTCTCAATATTCGAAATCGAAGGAAGCAAGTGTCATGCCCGGCAGCAGAATCACACAAGAAAATGCATAAATGTAATGTTTGTTAACGGAATGAATCTCACGGTACCATTTTGTAAATTTTTAAACTACGCTAGAAAACAATGTAACCACAAAGTTTATTTTTGTATTTTTTTTAAAAATTTAATTAGAAAAACTTTAATTTATCTTATATTGTCCACTAAGAAGCCAAATATGGCACCCATCTGAACCTGATTTTCAACCCTTAAAAAGAAGCTAGCTTTCCATTTTACCATTAATATGAGATAATGAGTTTGGTGCAACCACCACCAATCCAGCAAATTCAATTTCAAACACTTTATATAAAGAGGCTAGCTTGCCTTCCATTTTACCATTAATCTGCAGAAAATAAAATAGTATAGCTTCAAAAATGTCAGGTTCCAGCAACCATAAACTCGCTCATATCGCTCTTTTACCGAGTGCTGGAATGGGTCATCTCACACCTTTCCTTAGACTTGCTTCTTTACTTTCATCTCATAATCTCAAAGTAACTATCATTACCCCAAATCCAACTGTTTCTCTTTCTGAATCACAGACCTTACTTCACTTCTTCACTTCCTTCCCTCAAATCACTCAAATGCCACTTCATCTTCTTCCTTCTCACAACAATCAAACTACTTCATCACAAGATCCTTTTTATAACCACATGGAGAGAATTCATAACTCTTCTCACCTTCTTCTTTCTCTTCTTCCTTCCCTCTCTCCTCCTCTCTCTGCTCTTATTACAGACATGAGCTTAACCTCTTCTTTTCTTCCCATCACTCAATCTCTTAACCTTCCTAATTACATCCTCTTCAGTTCATCTGCTCAAATGTTAACCCTTTTTGTGAAGTATCATTCAATAATGGATTCCATAATTAATTCAACTCATGATGATTCTCTCCAGATTCCATTTCCCAGATCATGTATTCCTCCTCCACTTTTGGAGAGCACTGAAAATTCCCTCAAGACTTACATTGCAGAGAATGGAAAGCAAATGGCTGGATCAACTGGGATTCTGGTTAATACATTTCAAAGTATTGAGCTTTCATCACTCAACGAGCTAAATACTGGAGTAATAGCAAAATTGCCACCAGTTATAACAATTGGCCCTTTAGGACCATTGATTGATGAGAAGAAGAACCCGGAATTGACATGGCTTGGGAGTCAACCGGCCGGATCAGTGGTGTATGTAAGCTTTGGGAGTAGGACTGCTATGTCAAGAGAGCAAATCCGAGAATTGGGGGAAGGATTGGTAAGAAGCGGGAGTAGATTTCTGTGGGTTGTGAAGGATAAGAAGGTTGATACAGAAGATGAACAAGGGTTATAGATGAGATAATTGGAAAAAATGAAGGAGAATGGAATGGTTTTGAAGAATTGGGTAAATCAATTAGAGATATTAGGACATGAATCAATAGGTTGTTTTATGAGCCACTGCGGGTGGAATTCAGTGACAGAAGCGCTATGGAATGGTGTGAGAGTGCTGGCATGGCCTCAACATGGAGATCAGAAGATGAATGCTGATCTTGTGGACAAAATTGGACTTGGAATTTGGCCTAAGAGCTGGGGTTGGGGCGGAGAGATGGTTGTTAGTGGGAGTGAGATTGCAGAAAGCATCAAAGAATTAATGGGGAATGAGATATTGAGAGTTGGAGCATTGCGTATAGGAGAAGAGGCTAAGAGAGCTGTTGAATTGGGTGGCAGTTCGGACAAGGAGCTGAGAGACCTTATTCAGACTTGGAAACAAGCTCATGTAGATGTAGTTGTGTGATTCTTCATTTATGTTATCTTATTTCAATAACAGCTGATCCAAAAT
Source organism: Euphorbia lathyris (assembly GCF_963576675.1). Lineage (NCBI taxonomy): Eukaryota > Viridiplantae > Streptophyta > Magnoliopsida > Malpighiales > Euphorbiaceae > Euphorbia > Euphorbia lathyris. Next base: position 99,684,905 of record NC_088910.1, read on the forward strand.
ATAGTAAGTTATTTAGTTTTGTAGAAATCCATATGATAAGTTTGGTTACTTGAAGAAGCTTAGAGATGGCACGTTTATCTGTCAGGATGTTATAGAACACATGTGATTTTCATTGAGAGGATGGACATTGCAAATAAATCCAGTTGATAATGTAAAATTAAAACGTATCATTCATTTTAAGTTTTTAGTTGAATTGATTCTTTGAATTGTACCAGAGCCTCTTAGATCAAGTGGTCGAGGATTTCAATCCTAACAACATCATTAATTGGTGGATAAATTTCCGGATTAAATGCACCATTGGTCACTGAAATTACATGGTTATCTTAAAATAGTCACTCAACTTCAATTTGTCTCAATAAAATCACTCAACTTCAATTTGTCTCAATAAAATCACTCAACTTTGAGTTTTATCTCAATTAAGTCACTATAACGATTTTAATTATTAAAAAGCATCGGAATGATGACATAAGTGATACGTCAATATGAGACAACTCATATTTCTAACCGAAATGAGACATGATATCCACATATGTGCCACATGGCAATCAAGTTTCGGTCATTTTTATGGGAAAAAAACTAAAATTTAGTTTTTTTTTCATAAAAATACCCGACATGTGGATGTCACATTTTGTTCCGGTCAGAAATTTGAGTTAACTCATGTTGACGTGTCATCTATGTCATTATTTCGATGTGTTTTAACCATTAAAATCGACGGAGTGACCTAATTAAGACAAAACTCAAAGTTGAATGATTTTATTGAGACAAATTGAAACTGAGTGGCCATTTTAAGACAACTATGTAAGTTCAGTGACCAATGATGCATTTAACCCATAAATTTCCCTACAAACTTCTTCACAAGACCTGATAACAAAACAAAGTTTTGGATGCTTGCCTTGTTTGGATGATGGTATTTGATGGTAGGTGAGGGTAAGTGTAATTAGCTAACATTGTTTGTTTTGATGTGTAATTAAAGAGTATAGTAAGTGGAGGTAGGTAGGGTGAATTTTGGCTAATTTCTTATACCCCAAATTGGAGAGGAATCATGATTATGATATTTTCTTTCCAAAATTACCTTTTGTCTTCTATTTTATTTATACAAACGAAAGGATATAAGAGTAATTTTATATATAATTACATTATTAAACCATCACTTACCTTACATTCCATACACCTCACTTACTGCATCTTACATTACTTTACTTAACTTACACTCTATCCAAACAAGGTCTAAACCGGAGGGTGGCACTCCTTAAGACATTGGCCCTTGAGTTAGATTGTTTTGAGCATATAAAGGGAGACTACAAGGAGGATTCGGACTTTGGAGCCGTTTGGGAGAGATGCAAGAATCAATCTGAGGATGGAGAGTATCAATTGTTTGATGGCTATCAGCTGTGTTTACCATGCACCGATCTTCATGGAGGAACTTTGGGGGACACTTTAGGAGAGACAAAACTTATGAAGCCATGAGCTCCCGCTGCTTTTGGCCAATGCTAAAGAGGGATGTAGCCTACCTTGTAGAGCGTTGTAGTAAGTGTCAATCTTCCAAGGGACACGCTACTAATGAGTGGCTACTCATGCCATTACCGATACCGGAATACGTATGGGAGGATCTATCGATGGATTTTTTTATTGGGGTTGCCAAAAACACAACGGGCATGGATTCAATATTTGTGGTAGTTGATCGATTCTCCAAGATTGCACATTTCATTCCATGCCGGAAGACGAATGATGCCGCATATATTGCTAAGTTATTCTTCCGAGAAGTAGTAAGGCTGCACATCGTCCCAAAGAGAATTGTTTTAGATAGAGATACGAAATTCATAAGCCATTTTTGGCGTATACTTTATAGGCTCTATTCGGTATTACTTTGAAGTTTAGTACAACCGCACACCCACAAACTGATGGGAAAATGCAGGTAGTCAACCGTCCTTAGGTAACCTCTTGAGAAGCAAGTGTATGAACAAGCCGATAATGTGGGACTTGGTGTTAGCTCAAGCGGAGTTTTCTTACAATGGGGCTGTAAATTTAACTACAGGGAGAACACCTTTCAAAGTTGTGTACACGAAGATCCCAAACCATACTCTCAATATTAGGGACGTTCTGAAAGGTGATAATAAGAATGTAGCAGCCCACTACATTGCTAATGACTATCAATAAATGGACCTAGAGGTGAAAAGAGCATAGAAAAACGGAATAACAAGTTGAAAGCTAAAGTTGATGAGCGTCGAAGGGACCTTCAATTCAAAGTCGGTGATGTGATAGCGCTCCAAGTAGCAATAAGCCCCAAAAATATGGCCCCTACAAGGTAAATAAGAAGGTTGATAAGTGCATAATTCAACAATAAATAACCCCGCTTTTGTGCTTTATTATTATCGTGTTTTGTTATTTTTGCGGGTTTTATTGTTTGTTTTTGGTATTTCCATCTCTACAGGCCAATGATGACTAAATGGAGACAAATTGGGCTTAATTTGGGCCGAGCTGATGTCGGGTCGTGATCCGGAGCTGATTGAGCAGATATTGGTCTGAGCCAGAGTTAGTCTTGCACAAGACTAAGGCAGTTACGGGCTGACAGTTTCCTGGTTCAAATAGGATTGCTTTCCTGATCCGGATTGGACGATTTGAGAACAAGATTTTCAGCTTAAGTACGAATTTGTAGGAGACAAATGAGGAGGCAATTAATTTAAAATTTGAAGAAGGATTCTAGAGCTAATTTGAAGGGATTTTAATTCCTTATTTTGAGGAGCCGTAATAGACATAAGAACGACAGATTTTCCATACCGAAGATATCAGTTTTCACATCAGTTTTTTACATTTATTTTTCCAGCAGAAAAACACATACATTCCATGGCTATTGATAGCTAATTTCTTAATTTCGGTTAAGGGTTAATTCAAGGGATTTTTCTCCGTTATCGTGAGATCGTTGTATTTCACTTTTCTCAATTTATTAAACCGTTTATTTGTTCATCGTGTTTAGAGAATTATTCTCAATTGATTGTTTGTTCTATGAATGATAACTGCAGGTTGTTTGTCGAATCGAATAATCATATGGCTGATTTGGTTTATTAGAGTTTCACCTAAGATAGCCAAACAAAGTAGCTATTGACTATTTAAATCAAGCTAGCTTCGTATTTGGAAGAACGGACTCGAGTCGGACAAACCTGAGTTCGTCTTCCACGTGACATTAATACGAATCTAGTTGGGTTTATCTGAGCCAAATGAACAGATAAGTTAGTCCAAAATCGCCGACGCTGAGAGACGATTAACTAAGATCAGGTTCTTCTAATTCTTAAGCTGTCAATAAATTAAATCTTAGGCGCTGAGATAGGATTGTTTATTGATTAGGAACAAGTTATTTGCCGTGCTTAACTAGTTCACTATTAAGGAAGAACACGCCAAACTGACCCGGTGAATACATGAGAATACAATTTTATCTGTCAATGATCGTTAACGTAAGAATTATCCTGTGATTCCCCTTGACCGAATTCATCAAAATATTATTCACAAACCTTCTTTAATTTCTGTTTTGTTCTTCTTATTATTTTTGACTTGTTACATTTAAATTTAATAAACTTCACAATTCCAAACCCCCCATTTAATTATTTTGTTAGGTCATTAGAAGTTTTAAATCAATATTATTCCTTTGGGTTCGACCTCTACTTGCTCTATTACAAATTATTCGTTTAGGGAAAGTTGGGATTATTTTTGGTGGAATCGGCACCCATCAAATTTTGGCGCCGTTGCCGGGGAATAATCTAATTTGATTTGATTTCTTTTATGACCAGGTCCAACAATTCAGAACAACTTCTTTTTGAATCAGAAATTGAATTACTGGCTCGGAGATTTCGCAAGGAAGTAAGGTTACAGAAATTACAAAGCGCTAAAACTTCGAGTTCTAGTGACGAAGAAGAAATATCCAGTGAAGAAAGTGAACAATCAGAAGAGGAAACAATGGCAGACAGAACTCTAAGACAACTTCAGGCGCAAGAGGTTAATAATCAGCCCCTATGCATCACATATCCCAACTTGGATGTGTCATTTGAGCTGAAATTCGGGTTGATTCATTTGTTGCCCAAGTTTCACGGCATGGAGAGTGAAAGTCCTCATAAGCATCTTAAGCAATTCCATGTGGTGTGCTCCAGCATGAGACCACAAGGAGTAACGGAAGAACAAGTGAAGTTGAGAGCATTCCCATTCTCACTAGAAGATGCAGCCAAGGATTGGCTTTTAAATTTGCCATCAGGAACAATCACTACATGGAACCAGATGGTACAATCGTTCCTGGAAAAATATTTTCCAGCCTCCCGAGCGGCATTAATTCGGAGAGAAATCAGTGGAATCAAGCAAAAAGATGTGGAATCACTTCATGAGTATTGGGAGAGGTTCAAGAAGCTATGTGAAAATTGCCCTCAACACGGGATAGCTGAAAATTCCCTAATCCAGTATTTCTATGAAGGGATGCTTTGCATGGAAAGAAAAATGGTGGATGCGGCGAGTGGGGGATGTTTCCTCGACAAAACACCAACCGCGGCTAAGGAATTGATCAGAGTAATTGCAGCAACTTCTCAACAGTTTGGGAAAGTTCAGGAAGGTCCCAAGAAGGCGTATGAGGCAAGCAGTTCTAACATTGAAGAGAAATTGAATAAACTGACTAGTCTTGTGCATAAATTAGCTCTCGGAAAGGCGGCTCAGGTGAAGAAGTGTGGGATTTGTACTGCCACTGAACATGCCACTGATGAATGCCCTGTTCTGTATGAAGAAAATTCGGAACAAGCCAATGCACTTAATGGATACCAAGGGCAAAATCAAAGAACGTACGATCCGTACTCTAATACGTACAACCCAGGGTGGCGTGATAATCCAAACCTCAACTACGGACCAAGACAGCAAAATTATCAATCACGGCCTCACCAATCCACCCAAAACTCAGGTATGCCTTTAACTGATGTTGTCCATAATCTCGCAACTAACGTGCAGGAACTCCAGAAACAGATGACTCAAATAGCTACAGCTCTGAGTGAAATTCAATCTCAAGGTAAGATGCCCTCTCAACCGGTGGACAATCCAAAAGCAAACGTGAGCGCAATCACCCTTCGTAACGGAAGAGAAATCAAGCAGCCCGTTTTAAGCAAGCCTGCCAGCAAGAAAAATGTAGTCGAGGAAGATAAGATTCTTGAAGAAGAAGTGCAAAAGCAAGATAAACTCCATCCTTTAGTTACTCCAGCACCTTACCCGAATCGATTCGACAAATCGAAGAAGGAAAAGGAAGAGAAGGACATCTTTGAGGTATTTCGCAAGGTCGAGGTAAATATTCCATTAATTGATATTGTTAAACAAGTTCCTCGATATGCTAAGTTCCTTAAAGATTTGTGCATTAATAAAACTAAGAGAGTTGGGTATGAAAAGATCACCATGGGTGCCAATGTGTCGGCTGTACTTCAAAGAAAAATGCCACAAAAAAGTAAGGATAGAGGTATGTTTGCTGTTCCATGTCAGATTGGGAATACTAGTATTAAACGGGCAATGTGTGACTTAGGAGCATCTATAAATGTCATGCCTAAGTCTGTTTATTCCTCTTTAAATGTTGGTACTCTTGAAGAAACTGGAGTCGTTATTCAACTGGCTAACAAATCTATTGTTTACCCCGAGGGGGTGTTGGAAGATGTTTTGGTGCAGGTTGATGGATTAATTTTTCCAGCTGACTTCTTTGTTATTGACATAGAAGATCATGATCGTTCCTCGGAGGCATTCGAAATCTTGTTAGGAAGACCATTCCTAACGACCGCCCGGACCAAGATAGATGTTCACAAAGGAACACTGACTATGGAATTCGATGGTAAAACAGTTCAATTTAATGTTTATAATGCCATGGAATTTCCTAACGAAGTGCATTCCGTTTGTGGTATAGATGTTATCAAACGAATAACAGAACATGCTTTTAAGTCATATAGGGAAGATGAATTACAGGTGGTTGTTGAAGGAAGCACTGAAATCGAAAGTGTCAGGAAGCTGCAAGTACAGGAGCTTGAAGAGCTACAGAATGAAGCTAATGAGAGCTCAATGATTTACAAATTGAAGACCAAGAAGTTCCATGACGATAAAATGATAGTTCAGAAACAATTTCAAATAGGATAGAAAATGCTCCTATTCCATTCACGTTTGAAATTATTTCCAGGGAAATTAAAATCATGTTGGGTCGGACCTTTCTTGGTATCTAATATCTTTCCTTATGGTGCAGTGGAAATTCAGCTTTTGGAGAACGGGAAAGTGCAGAAAGTAAATTGCCATCGTCTCACGCCATTTTATGAGAATATGCCGATTGAAAGTGATGAAGTTATAGAGCTACAAATTCCTGGAGACTAGCCTTAGAGCTCAAGAGCGTCTAGCCAAAAACGTTAACTAGCGGCGCTACTGGGAGGCAGCCCAGAGTTAGTCTTACTCAAGACTAACACGTATCCTTTGTTCTTGTTTCTTTTGTTATTTTTATTTTTTTTTTAATTTTTTTTTTACTAACTAACTTAACTAACATCATCTTCTCCAAAGGGTTGGAAGTTCTGAGTTTTGATTTACAGGTTTGAAGGAAAAGAAAAAAATGGAGGAAAGGCCCAAGAGTGTGAGTTGTGGAGTTAATAAAAGCCCAAGAATATTTAAAAGAAAAAATTAGAAATGAGGGGTAAGAAGTGAAAAAAAAAATTTAGAAATAAGGGTTTTGAACCCACTTACGCCATCCATTTTCATCTCCCACTACCACCATCTTCTTTCATCTCCTCCACTACCAACATCACTGCCTCCACTCTCCATTTCTTTAATTTTCCAATTTAATATCCTACAAAGTCTATCTACACCAATCCTTTGATTTAATTTTTCCAATTTAATTTTCCAATCCTTTGATTTCTTTCATCCTCCACTACCAAATATCACCGCCACTTTCCTTTTGTCTCTCCCATTACCACAGCACCGCCACTTTCCTTTTCTTCCTTTATTAATTCGATCCGTCTACGACACTCACACCACCGCCATTCCACTTCCTTCAATTTTCACTTCACTTTCCTTTCCTTTGATTTATTTAGTCGGAATTTCCATTTCCCTTTAATTTATTTTATTTTATTATTTTTTTTCTTTTATTTCGTTTTCTCTTCTCCCCTTCACAAATTCGAACAACACTCACTCCACTTTCTCAATCGGCAACGTACGATGTCCCTACAACTTCGATAGATACATCACTTGAGTCACCACACGAGGCGGGTAGTCACCACACGAGGCGGGTAGCCACCCCGCTGATATAATGGTTCATACAGTGCCACTGCTAACAGCACCACCGCCAACAGGACTATCGGGGTCCCTTCCCCTAAGAAAGGGCAGTAAGCTTCTTAATCACTCGTTTATATTTTATCTTTTCATTATATTGGTTGTTGAGGTTGCTGCCCTTGCCTCTAATTTATTAAATTCCGCACCGAGGACGGTGCGAGGAGAAAAGAGGGGGAGGGATGATGTATTAGAAGTGCTTTCATGTGAATATGGTTGTTGCATTTTGATAGATGTTTTGCTATCCATTCTGTTGGTATTTTTATACATGTTTAACACACTCTTTAGGCTAGAAATCTGTGAAACTATTGGCATAATTTTAGAATAGTGTGAGGTAGTCATCTCAAGAAAAAAAAATGTGTTTGAACTAGTGTGAGGTGGCTGCCCTTTGTTTTGTTTCATTGAGATTTTACCATTGCTAGCTCATTATCTTCCAAATGCTTGACAAAGTTACTTGTTGTTGTAGTACTGAGTCCCCTAAGTGTTATCGAGTCTTGCGAGTACCTTTCTGAACAGTCGGAGTCAAGTAAATGCTTTGCCTACACGCTGACAAACTAAATTGTTTCCAACATTGCATGAAAACTCGTTTTAATAAGTTGACTTAGAAGCAGCAGCACCACTTTACACCCCATTTCTAGTAAGCATTTGAGCCTAATGGAAAGAGCAAACACATTACGCATTTGCTCTATTTTCTTTTCTGAGTGCGTCTGCATAGCATGTTAGTTCTAGAACTTGTCATGACATACGTTTCAAGACCCGATTGATGAATTCAAACTGTTAAAATGATAAGGGCATTAGGCTTCTTTTGTTGTTAACCTTTCCACACTTTTGAACCCTGAAAAAGAAAAAAAATTTACCAAAATTTAACCAGCCTTTAGACTGCCAATTTGAGCATTTTTCCCCATTTTTGACACCTTGTTTATTCCTTTGGCCAAGGATACATTTTAAGCAATTAGAGTCCAGTTGAAGTTTGCACAAAATGTTTGCTCGTTTGATTTTGTGTTTTGTGTCATATTTTGAACCACAAGCTCTTTAAAGAAGAGACAACAAACTGTTGTGCTCTGTAATTACTTATTGTGGTTATGAAAAAAAAAGAGAAAATAGAGAAAATAGAGGCAGAAAAAAAAGAAAAGAAAAAGCCTCAAAGAAAAGCAAAAAAAAAAGAAAAAGAAAAAGAAAAAAAACAGAGAAAAAGAAAAGAAGAAAAGAATAATTAGGTTACAGACATTTGCCTGTCCTAGTTCGTTTACTGTTTTAGTTTCTTTTGTTTATGTTCTCATTAGTTTTCATGATTATCTCGGATTGTTTTCTAGATATTCATGTGAGATTATGAGTTTGTCGTCTTATGTATTAACCTCGTACTTGTAAATATGCAGTTTTACTTTCGTTTTGGCCTAGTTTGGAGTAGTTTGTACTATTTTACTACTCTCAGATCCCCTAAAGTTTCCTTCCCCTCTCTCTTATCCAACCCATGAGCCTAACCTACGTTACACCCCTGTTAAGTCTCTTTGATTTTCTGTTTGAATTCATACTATGTGGTGGAGGTTCGATTGATTGGCAAGCCTATGGTAACTACATTCTATGATTGTGACTTGAGTGAATCCTCTAAAATGAATTATAAGCCTAAACACAAGAGTGCATAGAGTGATCACGTGAGGGTGTTGTTGCTTCTAGTTTCTTGTTTTACGCATTACGTGCAGTGTTGTTGAGATGTTTTTGGGAGTTAGAAGTATTCTAAAATTCCAAAGATTCTTGACTTGGATGATTGGTAGTCAATGTCTTTATAACGCTTAGGGGAATTAGGAACGAATGACAAGACAAACCTAAGAGTATGCGGAGTTAATGCCATGATCTGGTATGCTTGAGGGCAAGCATTGGGCAAGTGTGAGGTGTTTGATAAGTGCATAATTCAACAATAAATAACCCCACTTTTGTGCTTTATTATTATCGTGTTTTGTTATTTTTGCGGGTTTTATTGTTTGTTTTTGGTATTTCCATCTCTACAGGCCAATGATGACTAAATGGAGACAAATTGGGCTTAATTTGGGCCGAGCTGATGTCGGGTCGTGATCCGGAGCTGATTGAGCAGATATTGGTCTGAGCCAGAGTTAGTCTTGCACAAGACTAAGGCAGTTACGGGCTGACAGTTTCCTGGTTCAAATAGGATTGCTTTCCTGATCCGGATTGGACGATTTGAGAACAAGATTTTCAGCTTAAGTACGAATTTGTAGGAGACAAATGAGGAGGCAATTAATTTAAAATTTGAAGAAGGATTCTAGAGCTAATTTGAAGGGATTTTAATTCCTTATTTTGAGGAGCCGTAATAGACATAAGAACGACAGATTTTCCATACCGAAGATATCAGTTTTCACATCAGTTTTTTACATTTATTTTTCCAGCAGAAAAACACATACATTCCATGGCTATTGATAGCTAATTTCTTAATTTCGGTTAAGGGTTAATTCAAGGGATTTTTCTTCGTTATCGTGAGATCGTTGTATTTCACTTTTCTCAATTTATTAAACCGTTTATTTGTTCATCGTGTTTAGAGAATTATTCTCAATTGATTGTTTGTTCTATGAATGATAACTGCAGGTTGTTTGTCGAATCGAATAATCATATGGCTGATTTAGTTTATTAGAGTTTCACCTAAGATAGCCAAACAAAGTAGCTATTGACTATTTAAATCAAGCTAGCTTCGTATTTGGAAGAACGAACTCGAGTCGGACAAAGCTGAGTTCGTCTTCCACGTGACATTAATACGAATCTAGTTGGGTTTATCTGAGCCAAATGAACAGATAAGTTAGTCCAAAATCGCCGACGCTGAGAGACGATTAACTAAGATCAGGTTCTTCTAATTCTTAAGTTGTCAATAAATTAAATCTTAGGCGCTGAGATAGGATTGTTTATTGATTAGGAACAAGTTATTTGTCGTGCTTAACTAGTTCACTATTAAGGAAGAACACGCCAAACTGACCCGATGAATACATGAGAATAAAATTTTATCTGTCAATGATCGTTAACGTAAGAATTATCCTGTGATTCCCCTTGACCGAATTCATCAAAATATTATTCACAAACCTTCTTTAATTTCTGTTTTGTTCTTCTTATGATTTTTGACTTGTTACATTTAAATTTAATAAACTTCACAATTCCAAACCCCCCATTTAATTATTTTGTTAGGTCATTAGAAGTTTTAAATCAATATTATTCCTTTGGGTTCGACCTCTACTTGCTCTATTACAAATTATTCGTTTAGGGAAAGTTGGGATTATTTTTGGTGGAATCGGCACCCATCAAAGGTCAATACAAATGTCTATCATATACCCTCCCGAATTGGCTCAGTAAGATGTTGACTTCATTCAACGTGCATGATTTAAGCCTATGGAAGCCGGATGGGTCTCTTGAGTTTACCAAAGGCAAATCAAAGTCCAACCCTTTGAAGAATGAGAGAATGATGTGGAAATCTCTAGTGGTAGAGAAAGGCAAGCTGCATGAGTGTCTCACACGATGTGTGCAACTAGCCATGCGAAGTTTGAGGTAAGAGATGTATGAAGATGTGGGAAGAAAGAACCCACACGGCGTGTCACGGAGGCACGCGGGGTGTGGGCTTGTGGCTGAAGCTCTTGGAATTTTGAATGAAAATCACATAATATGTGGCCTTCATTCACACGTTGTGTGGCCTGTAGAGTGGAGAGAGGAAAATCATCGTGGAACGAGAAGGAGCTTCCGGAGATTACAGCCACACAACGTGTCAATTATCTCACACGTCGTGTGAGTTAACTTACCCACCAATGAGACCAAAGCTGACATATTCATGTTTCACCATATTATTGTTTTGCCACCCAAATATTTATGTTTTGCTATTAAGGTTTATTTACCACTATAACACTTCGCCACTTCACCCACCTTACTCATATTACTCTCTTTATAAATTGTAACCATAGTTATGGTATTATAGTGTTTTGTTTTTAAATTAGAGGAGGTATTTAATAATTTAAACCCCAACTTTTGTAGAGTTGTTCATCTTTTTCAATCATAATCAAAAATTTCTTTGAAGAACAACGTTTTACACCTTTCTACATGTGATTCACTCTTAGTTAAGCTAGAGAAGAACCTCTTTATTAGTTTACAATCAAAACTAACTCATTCGTTATTAATCTGTATCATATGTAACATCAAAATATCATATAATTGTTCAAACAAATTTAACTAAAAGTAGTAAAAAGAATATTCTATTCGAGATCAACTCTACTTTTCCTCTCCTAAGTACAAAAATGGTCTTTGGCAACGGGTCTTTTTGGCCTTTAGGGTCGGCTTTAAAACCGTTGCCAATAATAGTAATGTCATTGCCTGCTATCAGTTGTAAAACCAATGCCAAAGGTCTTACTTTTGGCAACATTTTATAATTAAAACCGTTGCCAAACACAACCAATGGCATCAGTTTTTGAATGAAAATCTAATGCCAAGGGAAAGATCGTTGGCAACGTTTTGTTAAAACCGTTGCCAATGATCAATGGCATCAGTTTTTAATGAAAAACGGATGCCAAAGTAAGATCTTTGGCAACGATTAGAAAAAAAATCAATGCCAAAGATCTTACCTTTGACATCAGTTTTTTTATTAAAAATTGATGATGAAGACCAAAAGCTTGCCCGAACTACATTATTATTATTATTATTATTTGATTGAAGGGAGCTATATTGTAATCAGTGTAGTATCATACTTGGAGAATGGAAAAAGTTTAATAAAGTGTATTAAGAAAGACTACAATTTTTTTGCAATATTAAACATTTCTACGTGTGATTGTTTGAGTCAGCTTTTGTGTGCATATGAGACCAATAAAAGTTTAAAGGTATTTAAACAATAAAATTTTAGTACATAAGAGCATCTCTAGTGGTCTTAGAAAAGGACTAACTTGCAAATAATATAACAATGAAATGTGTATTCAACCATTAGAATGAACCAAAAGTTTTGTATCCAATTTTGGAGGGTGTCCAAATTCGGATACTAACCTCTTATTGATTTAGTGGGCCCATTTCTTTATAAGTAAAAAAATATCATTTCTTTCTTTCTTTTTTTACCTGCAATTTTATTTTCTAAGTTTTTAATATATAATATATTGATTTTTTTTTGTTTAATGTGTTTTAATATATTGAATTTTTTTGAAAATTTTTAATTCACCCATTTCTTTTTAGCATTTTCAAATGCAATACACGCTTTAACATAATAATATTATTTTTTTATAAAAGTTATTTTTTAATTCAATAAAATGGAATAATTACCATAAAAAAGTATTAATGAATAACTTAATATAATAAATATTAATAATAAAAAAATTAGATTATAGTAAAAAAATAAAATATAATGATTTATGGGACCCATTTAAATAAGATGAAAGTATCTAACTATTAGAGATGATTTGTTAGGAGAGTGTTTTAATATGGAAAATGTTTTGTAATAGTGTAAATTGATGAGGTGTCAATGGTTGGAGTATCCAACCATTAGAGTTGCTCTAACCAATATACATATTATTTTATTGATCTATTTGTTATTTTTTTTAAGGACATTAATATAAATAATATTAAAATATGTATGTTTTTCTATCCTAAATATTTTATATTATTATTTTTACATAGTATAATTCATATATTAATGGTATTTATATAATACTTTATTTAATAAAAAATAAATAAATATAAAAAATACAAATCCGATTAATCACCGATTAATTAGTAAGGGCCCTCTCCGCCCGACTAGCGCCTAGCGTCTTTTAAAACCCCTTAGGTAAGTGATCCAAAATGGACAATTTCCAATTATGTTCATAGCATGTTGTGGATATCTAATTGCATGTGACCAGGATTACAAACATGTCATTTGATCTTCATGTAAGAATATAAAGACTGTAGGAAAAGAATTAGGGTAATAGAAAAACAAATCGCAAAATTGAACAGGAAACGAACTGTGTCGTGGCGGAGGCCACTGCCTTGAAAGCGATTTCGACAGACCGAGGTGCAATCTGAAATTCTGGTTGCTCCCCAAGGTTAACACATAGACCTTCGAACTTGTGCACTCAAAGTCGAAAGTTTGATTGAAAAAGATTAAAAGAAAACTGTATCTTCAGAGCTGAAAACTTCTTGTATTTATAAGCTTAAGAAATAAGAACGTTAAAACGTGTATATGAACGTTAGAACGTGGAGGTAGAACAGGAGAAAAATAAGGTTATTTTTTTTACTAAATAAACTGTTGAAGAAAACTTCAAAGGAGTGAAACTGATAAAAATAAAAATAAAATTCGGGCCTAGTCGGGACGGGCGGGCGTCGCCCGAACGAACGAGCGAGCGCGCGCGTGTGGTATATTTGCTAAAACCCACTTAACACAATTTAAAGGCTTATAAAGCCCAACTCTATATATACCCACTCAAATGTTTGTAAGTTTCCCATGTGGGATAGGAAAAGTGCTCTTAAGAGCAAAGTCCCTAAAGACAAATATACCCCCACAATTCAAAGCTATTTTCTTCAATACCAAAGTCATTTTTTCTAACAATCCCCCACAATGGCTTTATAAAAAACATTTTTAAAATAGTACAAAGAAGATAATTTTTCTGGGCAAATAAAGGGAATAGGATAAGGTTATGGAAAACTTAAGTATCAATGTCTTTCGATTGAATTGATACGTAGTGAGATGAGGCAACAGAGTGACGTTTTAGAAGTGAATTGGTCTTCAACTTCTAAAACTTCATCCGAGATCCCCCACAACACGTAAATAACCTTAAAAACTTTTGTTGTTCCGCGATAAAAGATTACAATGCTTTTGAAGGCCATGCGTACACCTTGGGTCTCATGAGTGCTCTAGAAAGACTGCACAAGTCTTTCATAGAAGGCGGCCCACCTCCACACTCAAGTAGCTGATCTTAAAATGAGATCGTTAAGAGTTTCTCATAAATCAACCTCCAAAACACATCCATCAAGTCCATGATCATGAACCACCACTTAACGGACTATGGATTACACACGCACTATTATTTGCCATAGGAATGGGAGAAGTATAGTGCATACCAAGGACAATATGGCTTCATTTGACCACGAGTGGTGTCCACCATATTTCCTTTACTCAATGGGCTTTAGACCCATTCCCATCGACGACTCAAGTACAACTCTTCTAGGTAACCCTTTGGTAAAAGAATCTACTAGATTCTTTTCCGACCTCACATAGTCTAAGGAAATTACCCCATTCTTCAAGAGTTGTTTCAAAATTCCATATCTAACATGAATAGGTCTTCTCTTTCCATTGTAGACACTATTCTTTGCAGTACCGATAGATGCCTGTGAATCACAATGCATTAAAATAAGTGCAGAAGAATTCCCCCATAACAGAACATCTGCTACTAGAGCCCTCAACCATTCTGCTTCTTGACAAGCCAGTTCAAGAGCTATAAATTCAGATTCCATGGTTGATCGAGCAATACAGGTTTGCTTGGATGATTTCCAAGACACTGCACCACCACCTAGAACAAAAACATAGCCACTGGTGGAACTCACCTTATCATTGTTAGATAACCAAATTTGCATCAGTATATCCTTCTAAAACAGCAGGAAATTTAGTAAAGTGCAAACAATAATTCATGGTACCTCTTAAGTATTTCAGTAAGCGATAAAGTGCACCCTAGTGTTCATTATTTGGACAGTGAGTATATCTACTCAATCTACTAACATCATAGGCTATGTCAGGTCTAGTATGGTTCATTAGGAACATTACACTACCTATGATCTTATCATATTCCTCTTGGGAGACACTATATTACTTGTTAAATTTACACTAGGATCATAAGGAGTTCTAGCTGGAACTACATCAAAACTGTTAAACTTTTTCAACAGTTTTTCAACATAATGTGACTGTCCTAATGAGAACCTATTTTCTGTCTTAGTAATTTTGATGCCAAGAATTACATCTGCTTCTCCCATGTCTTTCATTGCAAAGTGAGAAGATAGAAAAGATTTTGTGTCATTAACCATATCTAAGCTTGTCCCTAAGATAAGCATATCATCTACATATCGGCATAGAATCATATAATTCGAATCACAAGACATAGAATAGACACATGTATCCGATCCATTAACCACACACCCATTGGAAAGTAAAACACTATTAAATTTTTCATACCATTGCTTGGGTGCTTGTTTCAACTCATAAAGTGACTTTCTCAATTTGCACACTTTGTCCTCGTGTCCAGGTATGACGTGTCCTTGTGGTTGGTGTACATAGATCTCCTCTTCTAAATCTCCATTTAGATTCACATATGTTGTAGTCGTTCAGATTCATAAATGGAGATTTAGAAGAGGAGATCTATGTTTGGCTTTCTAAAGGATGGAAATGCAACTTTAGCAAGACAACCCCAAACTCTCAAAAAAATCAAATTGGGTGCAAACCCCTTCCAAAGTTCATAAGGAGTCTTGTCTAATTTTTTGTGAGGAACTCTATTAAGAATATAACATGCAGATAAGATAGCTTCCCCCCACATATTATCAGATAACCTAGAACTAATTAACATGACATGCATCATCTCTTTAAGAGTTCTATTTTTCCTTTCAGCTATACCATTTTGTTGAGGTGTATACAGTGCACTAGTCTCATGTACAATGCCATTTTTCTCACAAAAGGACTTAAGGAAAAAGGTTCCATACTCTCCTCCCCTATCGGGCCTAAGCCTTTTTATTGTCCTATCTAATTGATTTTCTACCTCTGATTTAAATTTAATAAACATTTGCTCAGCCTCATCTTTTGATTTCAATAAATACATTTTGGTATATCTAGAAAAGTCATCAACAAAAGTAATGTAATACCTTTTACCATCTTTACTAACAGAATTTTTAAAATCAGCCAAATCAGAGTGAATTAAACCAAGCAGTTCTATACTTGTACTCTCAACATGTAAGAAATGTTTCTTTGCAAATTTTGCTTCCACGCATATAGAGCATTTGGAATTAATTTCAGAATTAGTAACATTAATAACATGCATATTTGCCAACTTTTTAATAAAGCAAAATTTACGTGTCCTAATCTACCATGCCACATATCAATGGATTCACTCAAGTAAACAGAAGCAGAGGTACTTGCATTAATTCCAATAGAATTCATATGGACAGTGTTCAAAATAAAAAAGGCCATCAGGTAGGTACCCTTTTCCCACAAAAGTCTCATCCCTAGTGAGAATAACCTTATCAGCCTCAAAAATAATTTTCAAACCAGCTTTATTTAGCAAGCTACCAGAAATAAGATTCCTACAAAGAGCAGGCACATACAGCACATGATTTAAAAATAAGATTTTTCCAGAAGTTAACTTAATTAAAACTGTTTCTTTACCCACAACACCAGCAGTAGTGGTGTTTCCGATGTAGACGCATTCCCCATCAGCAGCGTCCTCAAAGTGATGAAACATGTCCTTGTTTGAGCATAAGTGCCTTGTAGCTCTAGTGTCTAGTACCCAGTACATTTTGTTTTCCACCAGATTAGATTCAACCACAACAGCAGCAATAATTTCTTCATTTTCCACCAGATTAGATTGTGGAGCAGCTCTATTATTTGGATTCTGATTGGTGTTCCGTTGGTTCTTTCTTTGGTAGCACTGAAATGCCTTGTGGCCAGGTTTACCACACACAAAGAATTCCACCACCTTCCTATAGACACCGAGTCGGAGGACCTGTGACGAAAACCTGTAACAAGACAGTTGAAGTGGTTGGTTCCGGGAGTTTTAAAGCAAAAAATATATAATAAAAAACAAGAGGTCAGTAAGAGTTGCGGTCGTCGAGGGGACGGCTCGCGAGTGCTCAGCGACGTGGTGTGAGCGCCTAGCGGCAGTCGACGCGCGTCCGATGACAGTTGGACGAGCGCCCGACAGCGTGGGGTGCACGCCCGACGGCCACTGGGCGCGCACGCCCGACAGCCGTTGGGCGAGCGCCCAACGACGTGGGGCGAACGCCCAACTGATGTTGGGCGGACGCCCAACGATGTTGGGCGTTCGCCCAACATAAGTTGGGCGTTCGCCCAACTAGTTTTGGGCGTCTCCCAAAATTTTTTGGGATCCGTGCCTATAAAAGGCACGGATCCCCATGCATTGAAGGGGGGAAATTTGGGAGAGCTTTCTCACTCTAGACATTTTTAGAGAGAGAAAGTGAATTTTTTTGAGAAAAATATTTTTTTTCTCAAAAAGTCCGAATTTTCTAAAAGTTAAATTTTTACTAAAAAAACCGAAAAACACCGGAAAATCACGATTCTCGGAATCAACCGACTTCGACTGTCAGATACTGATCTTGAGGTATTATCCGAGGACTAGACTCGTTTTATTTTATTTAATTTATTTCCTTTATTTATTTATTTTTATGTTATAATTTTATTTATTTAGTTATTTATTTATTTATCACGTTTTATTTAATTTTTCGTATTTATTTAATTTTCGTCTCGTATTAAGTAAACGTTCGGTTTTGTTTTAAAATAAAAACCTCGTTTTAATATCCCCAATACGAACCATGATCCGATTCAAAGGTAGTTCGGGATTTAAAAACGTTGTAATTATAAGTTTTTGAAAATATTTCCAAATAACGTTTTGAAATAAAACTTCGTTTTAGGAATCTCCGTTATAGACTATGATCCAATTTTGGTAGTTCGGAGATCCAAAACGATAGAATGGATCTAATCTAAAGCTTTTGAATAAATCTGGAAACTGTTGGACTAATTCTGTAATTTTCCGTTTTCTGTCACTAAAGGCTGTTTACCGACGGATTTTCCGTCGGTAAAGCTGCTGGAATGTAAAAAATGCTGTTTTGGTCCTTCTTTCTCAACTTTTAGACTTTTGGTCCTTGCATATATATGTGTATAATTATGTAATGTATTTACGAAAATTACTTTGGATTATATAACTATTAATTACATATTATCTATCTATCTACTTTATATTTTAAACTTAATTTACATCAATTTAGTTTTGTAAAGTGACATATTTGTACATATATATGGTTTTTTGGTTTATTTGAGTTATATTAGCCATTATTTAGGGTGGGGTTTATTTTCTATATATTTATTATGTAAAACTATTTTGGAATGAATTTAACTTTCTTATTCATGGATTTTATTCTCTATTTTTACATTGTTTCTTAAATCGAAATCAAAGTGTATTTTAATTAGTATTATCTCTATTTTCACTTATATATATGTACCATTATTTTGTTTCTTACCATATATTTAACTTACATATACTATTACTTTTTTTACCATTCTTGTATATATGTATAAATATGTATTTTTATTTTCCTTTTGGGTTTTCTATATGTATATATTCCAAATGAGTTTTACTTGGTGAATTTTGGTTTAATTGGTTCATTAGTGTAATTATGTTCAAGTGGAGGATAATTGAGTGAAAAAGGGGAAAATAAAAGACAAAAAGAGAATTTAATTTGTTTGTTTAAATTAAAGTTTTTCTAAATATTCCTAAAGTGTAAATAACGTTTTCTTGACGTTTTTTTAAACCATTTCCAAAATATCACGTGTTGAAACCTTAATCCATTCCAACGACGGATTAGGCGAATCTTGTAATTAAAATCGTTTTCATTGTAAATAATAGACTTTTGAATCGTTTTCCTAACTAAATGGTTTATACAAAATAAATGGACTTGTATGCCTAATCACGTTTTTGGAGTTAAAGTTTTTATTCCACATTTTCAAACACTCGAGTCGTTCCAACGGCGATTCAAGTCGATGTCATATAAATTAATGGGGTTTTAAAACGTACCTAAATCGTTCCAACGGCGATTAAGGTACGAATCATGTAAATAAACTCGTTTTGGGGAATGAGATTAGCTTAGAGTTAGTGTATAATATAAAGCATAAATCACGTTGTAAACAAATCAATTCTTTCTTCTCCCCCTTCTCTCTCCTATGTATTTTAATTCATGTAAATGGGTGATTCTTTATTAAAGTGGCTTTTAATGACATGTTCAAAACGGTTTTCAAAGCGAGAAAGAAAAAGGTTTCAAACGAATTTTAAACTTAAAGAAATATGCGATTAGTCCGTTATCGCAACACGCTGAGTAGGAAGCCGGTGGTTCATAACCGGGCGATGTCGGGGTGCCTAGTAGCCTTTCTCCGGAAAGGAGCTAGCCTTCTCGGCTCGTACCTAAGTTTTCCGAACCCTCACCGGTCTCCCGCAAGGGATCGGTGTTCATTTTCCCATTCGTGGGTGGCGACTCTTCCATACTCCGAGCTCCGGTCCTGCCGAGCAGCTTGATTCCATGATTGGTTGAGTTTCGGCGCCAATCACCGCTTACGTCGCCATGAGGTGTCCACCCCCCGGTCCGCCCGGGCGAGGCCGTTCGGCACCTTGTCTAACAAGTGGCGACTCTGCTGGGGAAGCGAGAAATTTGATTCCGAAAGGCGTGTATTAAGCCCTTAACGGGGACGGATCGTATTATTTCTTTTCGTATGCATTCATAAGCATTATTGCAAACCTTTTGGGTAATTTCCGCGAAACCTCTAGCGAGAGTCCATTCATCGCTCGAAAGAGGCTAGTGTAAGTTCCCCCTTACAGTAAGGCACCAAAGGGTCCCCATCCATTCGTTAGGGGCGAATTTGTGCGGTCCTGTGAGGTCCCGCGATCAGCCGTGTCAGCATATAGTAGCCTTAGAAGTTGCCATAAGATTACCCGTTACTATTTTTGATGTGATAAATGAATCAGTTCGTGTTTTCAAATTGCCATGATACGTGTCTAATCCTAAAATGTGTAAAGGAAATGAAACGATACGTTAATATATACTCTTAAACCGATATACAAACTACTCCAAAACATCGAAACGATTCAAACTAAAGACGACTTAGTCATCTCGTACGAATGAACTTGTGCGACCCGCCTGGTCCCTTTCCGTGTCCCGAAGAAGGCACATGTTCAGGAAATGCGTTATGACGTAAGCACGTATTAGTATGGATCGGTTTGGTATTAAGGATAGTTATATCTCGATTCAAAAGACTATATTAACGGTAGCCGTTATTCACATTCTTTAAATAGGTTGGGATAAAACGAGATTATGACAAAATGAAAACAAAGAATATTTCTGTTTCGAACGACCCCATTGTAACATAAAGAGTTTCATAAACGTGGCCCGACCCTTCTAAATGGAAAATGAACTCTTACGTTACGCCTTGCGTTGTTCTAAGGAGAAATGGACGTAACCGCAAAAGTGACTAAGAAAATAAAAATAAAAATGAAATGACCAAAATCATTCTGTATCTACGATATATACCCATCCTGAGGGTAGTTAAAGAAAATGAACCAATGCCGTTAAATACGTGCCTCGAGCCGGTATGTACGCCATTTAAAATCATAAAGCCGAATTAAGATAAACTGCATAATTGCGCCATATGGACGAGACTGTGGGTTTGACTAATGGCTCGATCATTTCGACCGTTACCAAAACTACAAGAAATATGGCCCGATCTGCATGTTTGCTCGACTCGTGCCTAAATGAAAAAAGGACGGTAATATCCCTGCTTCGAATAAGCACGCGATTCAACGAAACGTTGATTTTCTATAACCACGCTAGGATAGTATATCCCGTAACTTAGAAGAAATAAAAAGTTGTTAATAGCCAAAAGATTATCGTGCGCTCAAATAAGACTCGTCGTCTTTTCATGTAGTAAAAACAAGCAAACAGATTCTTAACGCTAAAAACAAACACGTTACGCGATGAGTCCGTTCCTTAAAAGTGCTTTCATCACTAAATAAACACGTGGTTACGTCTCTCGATAAATCCAAAAAGATCCCATTGTAATCCAAAAATCGAGACACGAACCCACGAGTCATTGTCAATAATGAACGATTGAACTGAAAGATAATTCGTACCACGTCTAAAATCCGAGATGCATTCAAAGGGAGTCAAAACCCGAACTAATACGTCTCGCGAAATAACAAGAGACGAGTTATTCGAAAGGACAATCCATTTGGGTCGATATCTTAGTCACTGAACGTTGATATGTCAAAACGAACTGTATTGTCTAATGGATGATTTACTTTTTCCGCAATAATCGACGGCATCACGCGCCCCCTGGACCACAATGTGAGCCCCAAACCAAAATCCTAGGAAAGAGACTTGGACCATCGAGTGTGTGGAGGAATAAGGGTGGAAGAGAGATGTTGTGATACGTGTAATTAAACTGACGTTTGTTCTTCTTATCTTATATATCCGTAAATAATAAACGCACACACCACGAATCATGCATATAAAATCATGCATACATACTAACGGACGCCGTTCACGCAGACTTCATCATTAAGCGGTTGTGGTTCCGCGAGAATAATCGGCTAGTCAGGCAGTTTGATCAGTTACGAATCGTCAGTTCCGAATCAGCAATTGTGACGTCCGAATCATCATTGTCCGAATCAGCTCAATCTTCGGTCAGTATGTCTATGCCAGATGAGAGAATATCAGGGTTAGAAAGAGTGGTAAACAACCTCAACGATCAGTTAACCGCAATTTTAGTCTAGCTGGACGAGCTTGCAATTAAGAGTAACAAGAGTGGCAGTAAACCAGCTAAGAGCATTGTGAGCACGGGTCCCCGTTTTGGAAATAACTATCAGGATTGCGTAACAAGTAGTTTGGGAAAGAGAAAACAAAGGGAAGAGGAATGGAAGCAGCACATCACTCAGGAAGTGCATGATCTATGCGGGGTAGGCTCTGGGAGTCAGGATTTTTATAACTTGAAGAACTACTTATCGACGACTGCTTTGCCTTTGAAATTCCAGCTCCCGAACATGAAGAAGTTCGATGGAACTGGGGATCCTACCGCCCATGTGAACCAATATGTGGCAGCAATGGAACACATAATTCTGACGGAGGAACAAATCCTAGGGTTGTTCAGCGCCTATCTGGAAGGAGTTGCCCTCATATGGTTTCATGCATTGCCACTAGGAACGAAGAGAGATTGGAAAGAACTAGCGAAGGTATTCATCACCCAATATAGCTTCAACACTATGTTTGAGGTTACTTTGAGGGAGCTAGAGAGCACCAAGCAGTAGGCTGGGGAGTCTTTGTCCAACTTTGTGAGTAGGTGGAGAGCTAAGGCAGTAGTTATGAAACAAAAGCCGTCGGAGCAGGATCAGATCCGGGTGGTAATCAGCAACACTTTGCCGTATGTTAAGAATGAGTTGCGGTGCATGCCTTTCACCGATTTTAATCAGATGTATGGCTACGCTTTGACAGTTGAGGGGGATGGAGAGCCGAAAAGAGCTTGCACTAAATGGACAAAGTCGGGGTATAGTGCCGGAGGGCCAAGTACTAATATAGAACCTACCGCAGTGAAAGTGCTGGAACTTAACGCTGTCGGGAAAAGGCAGTTCGCCCAATTTGATCTGACCTATGCAAAAGTTTTTGAACGATTGCAGAAAAAGGAGTTGCTGAAAGCCCTTACTCCCAAGAACAAGACAGGACCCACACCACGGATGATAACCAGGGGGTATTGCGAGTTCCATAGTAACTACGGGCACACTATTGAAAATTGTGAGAGGCTAAAGCATGAGATCCAGGATCTGATTGATAAAAAGAAAATAGTCGACCCATCGTCAGCAAACCCTCCCCTTAGGTGCAATCCATCGCCTAGTCATAGGGTGAGCGCAATTGGATCTGGGTTGGAAGAGAGCTTTGTGGTGGAGTCATTCTGCGAATTTAAGGAGGAGCTGTTGGACTCCAATGAGAAAAGGAATGTGGGAAATGGTTTATACGTGTCTGTTTTGGAGGAAGAGCCAACGAAAGAAGTGATGGACGATAGAACTAAAACTGAGGAAACCGAGGAAGTATCATCTCAGAGGATCATGCTTGTGTTGAAATTGTTTAGTGGGGTAGAAGACCCTAAAGCTCATTTGTATAGATACGTGTGTGCTATGTTTGGGGAGCCATACAAAGTGGAAGAAGTCGCTCCATGGTTCTATCTTTCGCTGGTAGGCGAACCTTCGAAGTGGTTTCAATCGCTACCTGACTCGACTAAGCATCATTGGTCACTGATGTCAAGCCTGTTTTTGATGAAGTATCGAAGAGACAAAACACAGGCAGGGGAACATAGCACGATGCAAATTGGGCCTATCAAACGCCCGTTTCCGACTGTCAGCAAGTATAATGAAGGGAAGGACCCCATGGAGCACCTACATTTTTATCTGTCGGCTATGGGTCCTCTAGGTTTCAAAGAGGAGGAGATTACAAGCTTGTTTTGCAACTCATTGGCAGGAGAGTCACTAGTGTGGTACATGTCTCTTGCAATGCACGTTAAAGCAGATTGGGCAAAAATGACTAAGAGATTCATCAAGAAATACGCCGCATGGGAATGTCCAGAGGAAATGCCTGCATTACCCGAAGAGGAGACACCTGAGGCAGTAACAGCCATGTCTAAGTATAAGGGAGATGAGAACCCCATTGATCACATAAACCGTCTCCGTGCCCACATGTTTGACGCGGGACTCTACCGAAGTGAGTTAGTCCAGCATTTTCCAAAGACACTCATAGGAGGAGCTTTGATGTGGCACCGAATGCTCTCGGTAAAGACAAAAGGGGACTGGGGATCCCTCATGGAGGCCTTTGTGCAGAGGTATGAGATGTACATTCCGTGGATAGGGTCGTTGGAAGATTTAGAAAAGATCAAGCAATTCCCCGAAGAAGCATTTGTGGACTATGCTAGAAGATGGAGGTTCAAGTATGCCTCATGTCGGATCACCTTGAGCGATCAGGAGCAACTCAGGTGCATCCAGAAGGGTGCTATTCCACTCGTGGCTAGAAGAATGAACAGAGTGTTCCTCAAGGACTATGAAGAACTGATAGGCTGGGCTCGGTATGGATCGTTGGACCCTTCCTACGTAAATCCGAATGTCCCTCACATAATGGATCTGATGGTCTTGGACATTTGGGGAAGTTCTTCCGATGAGGAAGGTATCAATCAGAGGGTTCCAATCAACATCTGGGATGAGTCTGATGATGAGTCGGAAATGGCTGTTAGCATCGAAGGAAAGATTCTATCGGGCTTTGAGATCTTCAATGACGTCACCAGCTGGGGCAAAGGAGAGGCAAGCTGCTTCATCGAGGATCATGATGTTAGACCTGAATGCCGAGGAGCAGGTCATCACCATTGAGGCAACTGTGGGAGCGGTGGACGAGCCCAACACCTCCAAGGCTTATGAGAAACCCGAGAACCCCGATGATGAAAATTGTATTACTGCTTTATTTGAATCCGATGATGTACTCGCCAACACTATCAATGAAATGAATTCTGATTTTTCTTACTTGCTTGATGTTGATTCTGATCATTCCATGCTTTCTCATTCATATAACATGCCTACATTTGAAATCAATACAATAAAAATGTCAACTTTCAATCTTGGCACGGATGAAAATCCTAAACTTATACAAATTGCTTAAGAATTAACTATTGAAGAGAGGAAAAAATTTGAGAGAATAATTAAAAAATACGAAATAGTGTTTGCTTGGACATACGAAGACATGCCAGGAATCGATCAATCAATCGTAACCCACCGTATCCCAACATACCCCAAGGCTAAGCCCGTGAAACAGAAACTCTGACGCATGAGGCCGGAATGGGCAGATAAGATCAGAGAGGAAGTGAAGAAATAGTTAGAAGCAGGGTTCATCGAAGTAATCGACTATCCCCCTTGGGTTGCAAATGTAGTGCCAATCGCGAAGAAGGACGGTAAAGTGAGAATGTGTGTCGATTATAGAGATCTCAACAAGGCTTGCCCCAAAGATGAATTCGCATTGCCTCACATCGACGTATTAATCGACAGTGCTGCATCGAGCGTCTTGCACACGAATGTTGACGGCTTCATGGGCTACATGCAGGTCCAAATGGTAGAAAAGCACAAGGCAAAGACCTCGTTCACAACTGAGTGGGGAACGTACTGCTGTAGGGTAATGCCGTTTGGTTTGAAAAATGCCGGGGCAACTCACCAGTGAATGGCTATGGCACTGTTCCATGACATGATACATAAAGAGGTGGAAGTCTACGTGGATGATATGATGGTCAAATCAGAGACAGGAGAGGGGCATTTCACGGCACTTGAGAAGTTTTTTTTGGCCCGAATCGCAGAATTCAAGCTAAGGTTGAACCCGAA
This sequence comes from Euphorbia lathyris, assembly GCF_963576675.1. Taxonomy (NCBI): domain Eukaryota; kingdom Viridiplantae; phylum Streptophyta; class Magnoliopsida; order Malpighiales; family Euphorbiaceae; genus Euphorbia; species Euphorbia lathyris. The sequence continues at coordinate 99,710,359 of NC_088910.1, forward strand.
GAAGTGCTTCTTTAGTGTTTCATCGAGGAAAATCCTAGGCTATGTGAGCCATAATAAGGGGATTGAGATGGATCCCATAATGTAAGGGCCGTACAGGAAATGCCGCCACCGAAGAATGAGAAAGAAGTGAGGGGATTTCTGGGGCAGGTTCAGTATATCAGTCAGTTCATAGCACGACTCACCATGCTCTGCGAGCCAACCTTTAAACTACTATGGAAAGATCAACCGATGGTTTGGAACGACAAATGTCAGCAAGCGTTGGAGAGCATCCGAACTTATTTGATTAACCCATCGGTTTTGAGACCACCTAAACTTGGAAGACCGCTTCTCCTATATGTGGCGATTGAGGAACGATCCATTGGAGCAATGTTGGCCCAATAAGGGAACACCGGGGTGGAACACGCAGTGTATTATCTGAGTAAGAAGTTCCAAGAATACGAGCTTAAGTATAATATGATCGAAAAGACGTGTGTGGCAGTAGTATGGCTAACGAAGAAGCTGCGGCACTATTTTCAGTCTTATAAGGTGATGGTTGTTGCCTTTATCCGAATTCAACATCGAATGTGTAACGAAGGAGGTTATCAAGGGAAGGGCCGTAGCAGAATTTCTGGCCAATCAACCCCTAAGTGCGGAAGAAGAAGAGATAAACTATGATTTCCCCAACGAACATCTGAATGCAATAAAAGTTATACCGTGGAAAGTGTTCTTTGATGGGGTGGTTACCTCGAATGGAGTTGGGGTAGGAGTTCTACTTATCTCACCGAAAGGGGAAAGGATCCCAATGGCAAAGAAGTTATCGTTCCCTCTCACTAATAATATGGCCGAGTATGAAGCATGCATCTACGGGTTAGAATCGTTAGCAGTGCTCGGAGCATTGTATGTTGAAATCTAGAGCGACTCCAAGCTGATTATCGAACAAGCATAGGGAAATTGGGAAGTAATGGAGAAAAGGTTGCGCCCGTACCTAGACCAGCTAGAAGGGTTGGCACAGAGATTCAACGAGTGTCGCTTTTATCACATCCCTCGAGCGCAGAACTAGGCAGCGGATGCTTTGGCCACTTTGGTATCAGTATGGGATAACCCTCGGAACCTAGCCTCGAAGCCTTTGGTATTGATGAGGTCTCACAAACCATGCTACGAAGATGTAATGCTGTTGGGGTCAGATGAAAAGCCTTGGTATTTCGATATCGTAAACTTCATGAAAAGTGGAACGTACCCGGCAGAATCAGAACCTAGGGATCAGGCTGTGATTAGAAGGCTAGCTCAGCAGTTCGTCATCCACAACGACTTGCTTTACAAAAGGCACACCGATGGTTTACAATTGAAGTGCTTGGATGCGGGAGAAGCCCGTGAGGCAATGGAGTCAGTACACTCGGGAATTTGTGGAGCCCATATGGGAGGAGCAGTATTGGCAAAGAAAATCATAGGACAAGGCTTCTATTGGCTCACCATGGAAAGAGATTGTCATGAGTATGCGAAGAAATGCCATGATTGTCAAATCCACGGAGATTATAATCACTTACCAGCTATGGAATTGCACGTGTTAGCACCCATTTGGCCGTTTGCGGCTTGGGGCATTGATATCATCGGGGAGGTGAGGCCTAATGCGTCAAACGGACACAAATTCATTGCAGTCGCCATTGATTACTTCACCAAGTGGGTAGAGGTAGAATCATTTAGCAAGTTGGGGTCTAAAGAGATGAGGAAGTTCATTGAAAAGCACTTGATCACCAGGTTCGGAGTGCCTCATCATATGATCACGGATAATGGGGTCCAGTTTCAAGGATAAGTGAAAAGTCTATTCTAAGAATACGGTATTGAGCATCATAAGTCTTCTCCATATCACCCGCAAGCTAACGGGGCAGTAGAAGCGGCAAATAAGAACCTTAAGAGGATCCTTGTAAAGACAGTGGAGTCGCATCGGAATTGGCACGAGCAGCTTCCACTTTCTTTGTGGGCCTATCGCACCACCATTAGAACATCTACCGGGGCAACGCCGTTCTCCTTAGTGTATGGTGCGGAAGCCGTTCTCCCAATTGAGATTGAAAAGCGATCGTTGAGAATCGCAGTAGAAGTAGAGATTCCTGAGACGGAATGGGTGAAGAAGCGATGTGAGCAGTTGGCATTGGTGGACGGGAAGAGGATGGATGCTCTTTACCATGTGCAGTTATATCAGAGAAGGATGGCCCGAGCCTTCAACAAAAAAGTCAAGGTCAGCCCTATCAAAGAAGGGGATATGGTGCTGAAACAGATCCGAATGACGCGCACCGACCCTAGGGGCAAGTTTAGGCCAAACTGGGAAGGACCGTTTCTCGTGAAGAAGATCCTAAGCAAAGGGGCGGTGAAACTAACCACGATGGATGGATTGAGTTCTCCGAACCTACCAATCTGGATAGGCCTAAGAAATACTTTTCGTAAAAAAAAAAGAAATAAAAATTCCCGATAGGTTGAAAACCCGCAAAGGGCGATCTATGCAACAATAAGGGACATCCCAATGGGTGAAAACCCGAAAGGGTGCTCATTTGAAAATTCCGGGATAATAAAAGGAGAGTTGAAAAATTGCTGGGATCTGAAAACCGAAAAAAGGCGGGACCTGGTAATAGTAGTTGTATCTTAAGCAATTATAAAAATAATGTATAAGCGGCTAAGTATTTCTGTTGTTTGTAAATAAATAAAGGCATGAATATATTTGAAGAGAATGATTGGAATTATTATGATCGACTGAATGCATGGTATTGTAAGTCATGAGTTATACATTTCTTTTCCCCACCACCAAATAAAAAGCCTACCCAAATATCTTTTTCACATATACCCGCCATACATCACGGTAGTACTAATAAAGTTGTAAACCGAAATAATGACGGGACTGTCAATGAGAAGGAATCCCAAAGTCCCAAAAGCCCTCAAACGAATCAAAGCCTCCGAAGTAAGGTTCCCGCTCCTCGGCAACTCGGCGGCTCTCCACCGCAATCCGCAAACTCCCATCAGCAGCTCGTCGGGCTTCTATATCCACACGACTCCTCTCCTCGGCTGCTCGGCCTCACTCCTCCCAGTTGGAGCGCTCATCCTCCCTATCCCGACAATGACGTCCGATCTGAGCGTCAGCATCCAGTAGCCACTCCCCTTGCCCAACCGCCACGTTCTCCTGTAATCTTCGGTCAATAGAATGGAGGTCTCCCTGTAAAGAAAATAGGAGGGAAGCAATGTATAAAAAAAATAAAAAAGAGAAAAAGAGAGAAAAATATTCATTCATAATCATGTGCATACATATCACTACACTAGGTCATACCATAAAAATATTCACCAGGTGATGGGCGTGACTCAAGTCAAGCCGCATGCAGAAATACTCGGATAGCTCCAAGAAATCCTTGTGAGTTTAGGCAGGCTCCGATAGGTAAATTAAAATTCGATCAATGGGCACAGGCCCCGCTATGGACTGTGGTCTACGTCATTATCAATGGGCACAGGCCCCGCTACGGACTGCGATCTACGGTATCATCAATGGGCACAGGTCCTGCTACGGACTGCAGTCTACGGCATCATCAATGGGCACAGGCCCCGCTACGGACTTCGGTCTACGGCATCATCGACTCCGGTCAAACGCAGACGATCCTGGTAAAAAGAAGCGACTGTGGTCACAAACTCTCGGACGAGTGATAAAGCCCAAATATCAAAGCGACTGCGGTCACAAACTCTCGGACGAGTGATAAAGCCCAAATATCAAAGCGACTGTGATCACAAACTCTCGGACGAGTGATAAAGCCCAAATTTCAAAGCGACTGCGGTCAAAAACTCTCGAACGAGTGATAAAGCCCAAATATCAAAGCGACTGCGGTCAAAAACTCTCGGACGAGTGATAAAGCCCAGCTATCGTCAACAAAGGACGCCTGCAATCGATGTAGAGATTAGGGTCGAACGGTTGATTTGGAGATGTGCAAACGAAAGGACGCCTGCGATCGATGTATAGATTAGGGTCGAATGTTCGATTTGGAGATCTACAATACAAGAAAACGCATGCGATCGATGTAGAGATTAGGGTAGAACGATGGATTTTGAGATATGCAAAACGAGAGGACGCCCGCGATCGATGTATAGATTATGGTTGAACGGTTGATTTAGAGATATGCAAAACGAGAGGACGCCCGCAATCGATGTATAGATTAGGGTCGAACAGTTGATTTGGAGATATACAAACGAAAGGACGCCTGCGATCGATGTATAGATTAGGGTCGAATGTTCGATTTGGAGATTTACAATACAAGAAAACGCCTGCGATCGATATAGAGATTAAGGTCGAGCGATTGATTTCGAGATATGCAAACGAAAGAATTTTACCTGCGGTTGATTTAGAAACTAGGGTAGCTGGAAAGAGCAATCTTACCTGCGGTTGATTTGGAGACTAGGGTAGCTAGAAAGAGCAACTTTACCTGCGGTTGATTTAGAGACTAGGGTAGCTGGAAAGAGCAATTTTACCTGCGGTTGATTTAGAAACTAGGGTAGCTGGAAAGAGCAATTTTACCTGCGGTTGATTTGGAGACTAGGGTAGCTAGAAAGAGCAACTTTACCTGCGGTCGATTTAGACTAGGGTCGCTAGAGAGAGCAATGTTACCTGCGGTCGATTTAGACTAGGGTCGCTAAAGAGAGCAATTTTACCTGCGGTTGATTTGGAAACTAGGGTAGCTAGAAAGAGCAACTTTGCCTGCGGTCGATTTAGACTAGGGTCGCTAGATAGATCTATACACCTGCGGTCGATTTAGAGACTAGGGTCGTCGGAAGGAGCGTTCGTCTGCAGTCGATTCAGAGGCAAGGACGGGACAGCCAAGGCGAAGATCGAAGATAAGGCCGGAGCATGCGGCATGGAGATCAAGTATTCTTCCTCCTACTCTATATGTGTCTTTTACTTTAATATATTTACATTGCATGTGTTGCGTTAGCAAAAAACGTTTTCAAAACACACACATCACTGTAAAAATAGAAAAGTAAGGGCAACTGTAGACACCGAGTCGGAGGACCTGTGATGAAAACCTGTAACAAGACGGTTGAAGCGGTTGGTTTCGGGAGTTTTAAAGCAAAAAAAAATATAATAAAAAACAAGAGGTCAGTAAGAGTTGCGGTCGTCGAGTGGACGGCTCGCGAGTGCTCAGCGACGTGGTGCAAGCGCCTAGCGGCAGTCGGCGCGCGTCCGACGACAGTTGGATGCGCGTCCGACAGCGCGGGGTGCACGCCCGACGGCCGCTGGGCGCGCACGCCCGACAGCCGTTGGACGAGCGCCCAACGACGTGGGGCGAACGCCCAACATCGTTGGACGGACGCCCAACGGTCGTTGGGCGAACGTCCAACTATGTTGGGCGAACGCCCAACGTAAATTGGGCGCGCGCCCAACATCAGTTGGGCGTGCGCCCAACATATGTTGGGCGTTCGCCCAACATAAGTTGGGCGTTCACCCAACTAGTTTTGGGCGTCCGCCCAACATTTTGGGCGTAGCCCGACGCCCGTCGGGCTACGCCCAAAATTTTTTGGGATCCGTGCCTATAAAAAGGCACGGATCCCCATGCATTGAAGGGGGGAAATTTGGGACAGCTTTCTCACTCTAGACATTTTTAGAGAGAGAAAGTGAATTTTTTTGAGAAAAATATTTTCTCAAAAAGTCCGAATTTTCTAAAAGTTAAATTTTTACTAAAAACACCGGAAAATCACGATTCGCGGAATCAACCGACTTCGACTGTCAGATACCGATCTTGAGGTATTATCCGAGGACTAGACTCGTTTTATTTTATTTAATTTATTTCCTTTATTTATTTATTTTTATGTTATAATTTTATTTATTTAGTTATTTATTTATCACGTTTTATTTAATTTTTCGTATTTATTTAATTTTCGTCTCGTATTAAGTAAACGTTCGGTTTTGTTTTAAAATAAAAACCTCGTTTTAATATCTCCAATACGAACCATGATCCGATTCAAAGGTAGTTCGGGATTTAAAAACGTTGTAATTATAAGTTTTTGAAAATATTTCCAAATAACGTTTTGAAATAAAACTTCGTTTTAGGAATCTCCGTTATAGACTATGATCCAATTTTGGTAGTTCGGAGATCCAAAACGATAGAATGGATCTAATCTAAAGCTTTTGAATAAATCTGGAAACTGTTGGACTAATTCTGTAATTTTCCGTTTTCTGTCACTAAAGGTTGTTTACCGACGGATTTTCCGTCGGTAAAGCTGCTGGAATGTAAAAAATGCTGTTTTGGTCCTTCTTTCTCAACTTTTAGACTTTTGGTCCTTGCATATATATGTGTATAATTATGTAATGTATTTACGAAAATTACTTTGGGTTATATAACTATTAATTACATATTATTTATCTATCTACTTTATATTTTAAACTTAATTTACATCAATTTAGTTTTGTAAAGTGACATATTTGTACATGTATATGGTTTTTTGGTTTATTTGAGTTATATTAGCCATTATTTAGGGTGGGGTTTATTTTCTATATATTTATTATGTAAAACTATTTTGGGATGAATTTAACTTTCTTATTCATGGATTTTATTCTCTATTTTTACATTGTTTCTTAAATCGAAATCAAAGTGTATTTTAATTAGTATTATCTCTATTTTCACTTATATATATGTACCATTATTTTGTTTCTTACCATATATTTAACTTACATATACTATTACTATTTTTACCATTCTTGTATATATGTATAAATATGTATTTTTATTTTCCTTTTAGATTTTCTATATGTATATATTCCAAATGAGTTTTACTTGGTGAATTTTGGTTTAATTGGTTCATTAGTGTAATTATGTTCAAGTGGAGGATAATTGAGTGAAAAAGGGGAAAATAAAAGACAAAAAGAGAATTTAATTTGTTTGTTTAAATTAAAGTTTTTCTAAATATTCCTAAAGTGTAAATAACGTTTTCTTGACGTTTTTTTAAACCATTTCCAAAATATCACGTGTTGAAACCTTAATCCATTCAAACGACGGATTAGGCGAATCTTGTAATTAAAATCGTTTTCATTGTAAATAATAGACTTTTGAATCGTTTTCCTAACTAAATGGTTTATACAAAATAAATGGACTTGTATGCCTAATCACGTTTTTGGAGTTAAAGTTTTTATTCCACATTTTCAAACACTCGAGTCGTTCCAACGGCGATTCAAGTCGATGTCATATAAATTAATGGGGTTTTAAAACGTACCTAAATCGTTCCAACGGCGATTAAGGTACGAATCATGTAAATAAACTCGTTTTGGGGAATGAGATTAGCTTAGAGTTAGTGTATAATATAAAGCATAAATCACGTTGTAAACAAATCAATTCTTTCTTCTCCCCCTTCTCTCTCCTATGTATTTTAATTCATGTAAATGGGTGATTCTTTATTAAAGTGGCTTTTAATGACATGTTCAAAACGGTTTTCAAAGCGAGAAAGAAAAAGGTTTCAAACGAATTTTAAACTTAAAGAAATATGCGATTAGTCCGTTATCGCAACACGCTGAGTAGGAAGCCGGTGGTTCATAACCGGGCGATGTCGGGGTGCCTAGTAGCCTTTCTCCGGAAAGGAGCTAGCCTTCTCGGCTCGTACCTAAGTTTCCCGAACCCTCACCGGTCTCCCGCAAGGGATCGGTGTTCATTTTCCCATTCGTGGGTGGCGACTCTTCCATACTCCGAGCTCCGGTCCTGCCGAGCAGCTTGATTCCACGATTGGTTGCTTTCGGCGCCAATCACCGCTTACATCGCCATGAGGTGTCCACCCCCCGGTCCGCCCGGGCGAGGCCGTTCGGCACCTTGTCTAACACTTCCTCTTCTTAATTCTTCCATTCTTCTTGAAAGTCTTGTTCTGGTTTGAGCCTTTCTGGAATTTGCTGGATTGTCCTATAGTCCTGTCTTTTGGCACCACAGCAGATTCAACAATATTAGCATTAATTGAACAGATTTTGAGGAAAGTTGCTTATCTTTCATTCTATTTGCTTCTTCAGTTCTCATGTGGCTGACAAGCTCCTGGAGATTGAAGTCTTTTTTCTTGTGCTTCAGGTGGTTTCTGAAATCACTCCGGGAAGGCGAAAATTTTTTTAAAAGGACACTGGCTTGCAGCAGGTCAGACATAGTCATGCCTTCACCCAGAACTTCAGCAACAAGATTCTCATATTCATGAATCTGGTCAATGATGGGTTTTTCATCAACCATATGATAATTGAGCCATCTTCCAACCATATACTTACGTTTACCAGCATCATTAGACCCGTATTTTTCTTTCAGGGTATCCCATATTTCTTTGGCAGATTTTTTTTTACAAAAATATCGAACAGTGGGTTCAACATATGATTTAGCAAATGACCCATAACTGTTTTGTTGTCTTTTTCGTATCTTGCAGATTGGGTGTCATACTGCTAAACAATCAGAGACATGGCAGGACCATTTGGGTCAGAGGGTGGATGCTGGACAACAATATAGTCCAGTTCGAGTTGTTCAAAGAATATCAGAATTTTCCGTGACCATCTTTTGTAATTAAGACCGTTTAGAGGCTCAAGTTTGGAGAGGTCGGAAAGGGATTTCACAATTAGAGCAGACATGATTGCGAAATAGAAACTCGCTTTCAAATTGTAGGAAAAGAATTAGGGTAACAGAAAAACAAATCGCAAAATTGAACAGGAAACGAACTGTGTCGTGGCGGAGGCCACTGCCTTGAAAGCGATTTCGGCAGACCGATGTGCAATCTGAAATTCCGGTCGCTCCCCAAGGTTAACACAGAGACCTTCGAACTTGTGCACTCAAAGTCGAAGATGATGGAACAGCAAGAGTATTTTAATTGCCCAGAAAGTTTGATTGAAAAGATTAAAAGAAAACTGTGTCTTCAGAGCTAAAAACTTCTTGTATTTATAAGCTTAAGAAATAAGAACTAGGAGAATCAAAAGTTGTGAAAAGGCATACAAACCAGCCTTTTATAAGCCGCAACACCAGCACCACCAATCAATAAGCAATAAATGTGACAACTGGCACGCACGTGCCGCCTATATAGTTACTCAACATCAATTCTGTAAGAGACAAAATTGCACCCGAATGAGCTCAGAGGTCTCTTCCATGAAAATTTCAAAAACATTGCGCTTCACGCGCCAAGAAGCCTGGCATGGTGGCCCCTACCTAGATCGACCAAGTGAAGGGTCCGAACCCTCCAAGGCACACGAGCACAAAAACACCTGCGAGCTTCATATGGAATGGTTCGCCACTCTACCTCGTTCCGGGGGGGACTACTTTATAAGATATCTGGACCAAGTCCAAACCCACTTAAAAGCCAATGGGCTTGCCCCATCCAACTCAAGCAAATACCGACCCAATAGGCCACAATCAAGTCTATATAAACCTCAATGTTCACTCAAGGAGGATATGTTTTATGTCTCTCTCTAACATATACTTTGCACCTCGATTAATCCCATACTAACTTGATCGTCATAGTCTTCCCAGGGACCATCCCAACACAGAGACGTTGAACACCTCGGAAGCACCTCGGAAGTATTTCCGGATTCAGAGGTACCTCGCAAAGACTCATTAGTTATTCTTCGGCCCACTACCTTATTACTATCGATTATTATAAATTATACAAAGTAATTTGGTAATGTCTTAATTATTATATCAATAAATTATGTTTTTTTATTAATAGGAATTATTTAGGTACACAATTAATCTAAAAGAACACGAAATCGCACATTTCTTTTTCGAATATAACTTAAAAAATGCACACCAAATAATTGTTCAAATGCATTATGAAAGGGTACACATTATAATTTGTAATAGTATATAATAAAGTTCTTAGTAATTAATTAACAAATACTGGTATCTTACCTTATTATTATACACTCACTATAAATATAGACACAAATCCATATGAAGATTGAATGTCCCAAAATACGGGTTACCAATAACCACAATCAAACACGCAGAATACCAATAACAACACCACAAGGATCTATCTCACAAACAATCAACCAAAGCACAACTCAAGTTCCAAATCAAAACAGTAAATATAACCTCAAGAATGGAAATTTAAACCACAATTAACAACACAATGGCCCTGTTTGGGAATTAGCTGTTATCTGTTAGCTGATTACATTAACTGATTTGACTAGCTGTTTGTGTAGACATGTTTGGTAAAAATTAGCTGATTGATAATAGCGGTTTGTGCAAAAAGACGAATAAGGGCATTTCTTTTTTTAATACATAAAAATATACATAAAATAATTATGGTTAAAGAAGTCCATTAATTTTAATATTGCGAAATGCTAATTGAAAAAGCTCATAAAAGGAGCTTTTTCTAAATTAGTGTTTTCATCCCAAAACTCTCTCCACCAAACACTCCAATCAGCGGTTTCAATGGTCAAACCGCTAAAGTTGGTCAAAACCGCTCTTTTTATCCCAAAACGCTCTTTACCAAACATGGCCAATATTTATACGTGGAAAACCTCTTCGGTGTGAAGAGTAAAAAACACGGGACTTTTGAGGAGTTCACCATTCTTCTCTTATTATGATAAAATTGAGGACAAAACAAACCCAACAAAGTCTTACAAAGGTTTATAACCCACCAACAACAATCATGAACAATAAGAGATCACAAGAAGAAAACAAATATCACACAAGAGAATAATCTGTCTACAATCTGCCCCAGACCCGAACAGACCTTCCAGACTTCCGAACGACAGTCGCAACGGTGAGAACAATGAACAATATGTCAAGAAACTTCTGCCCAAAAATCGTGACGATCCGACGGTTCAATCTCCGGGAATCAATAAAAAAAATTGAACTGACCTAAGGAGAGAAAGGCCAAAACCGAAAATTTTCGTTTGTGTCTTTTTTTCTTCATTTCACTTATCTCAATAATGACAACTTATTCACTTAAACACATCTTAACCTAAGCTTCTCAAAGAAACCAAAATTAATAATAAATAGACTTTAAATATGGGTTGAACCCATAACAATGAATAGCAATCATTTTTTTTATACGAGTATTATATTTCCTTTAATATTTTCCAGTTCGTCATTTTTTTTTTAAATATTATCAATACACTTTTTAGCAAAACTTTAGAAGTATTAAGGGGTTTTATTTTTATTATTATCTAGGTGTGAGGAAAATGAGATTTTTCAATTCATCATTTACCCCTAACGTTAGGTGTGAAGACACATATTTCTTTTTTTTTTTTAAAGAAATATGTGTCTTCACACCTAACGTTAGGGGTAAAATACCCCTAACGTTTTGGGTTAGGAGTAAAATTGCTCCTGACCCAAATACTTTAATCATTAAATTCTTTATTAATTGATGATATATTAAAAAATGTTAATACAGTAAAGTATTTAAATTTTTTTTTTTTTTTTTTTTTTTGAAACTAGTATATCCATATCTATATTCCTGGAGGCGACAGGACAGACGGAGTGTCATTGTTTCTTGTTATCATGCATTATCAACAAAATCCAACTGTATCTCCACTTTTACTATTTTATTCATTATTTAATATATACAATCCGGCATAATTATTATCTTAATTATATAAAAGGCCTATACATTTATACATTTATGGTACTGTAATTTTATTTGGAGGGAGTAATGGCAGAAAAATGGGAAGCCAAATTGAGAGAAGAAGTGAAAGGAATAACAGCAGATAAAGTATGGCCTTTGTTTCACGACTTTTGCAATATACACAAAGTTTTTCCTCTTGTTCACAAGTGCCGGAGATTGGAGGGTGAGGAAGGAAAGCCTGGCCTTATCCGGTACTGTGCCTTTGAACCAACCGCCGCCGGTGAGATATTCTGGGCGAAAGAGAAACTGGTGATGGTGGATTCTGTTGAACGGTGTCTGAGGTATGAGATTATTGACAATAACCTTGGAATAAATGGATATGTCGGAACGATGAAAGTTGTGGGGAATGGAGAAAAAGGGTGCTGGTTTGAGTGGTCAGTGGTTGCTGATCCAATGGAAGGGAGGACATTTCAGGTTTTTCAATCGGAGTGGAATTCTTATGTCCATTCGATAGTTCTTACTCTTCAAATTCTATTCTCCCCGCTCTCTGCCTGATTTTTATAAATTTTTACAATGCACGTGTGACAAGTCAACGACAACATCTGGTCGGTCTCAGATCAGATCGGATCATTAAATAATATTATTTTATTTGGTTAAATTATGATTTATGGTGTTTATGTGTTTGTTGTTTGATTCTTGTAATTCATGATCTATTACTATTATGTCATTGAATTTATATGTACCTAGATATGTGTTCCTTGTGTTTCTTGTAATGGTTGATTTCTTGTTAAATCATTGTTGCTAACTTTTAAGAATTATTTTTACCTACAATAACTTTAAAAATAAATTTTTAAGTATCAATTTAATATTTATGTCAAATTAATCTAATTATATCACATTCAATAAATAATTTATTACTCTATCCATTTCAAAATATTATCACATTTTAACTAATCACAAATATTAAGAGAATGGTTGATTTACATTAAATCCATAGAAGATATGTTAAAATACATTTTATCTCTTTTTTATTAATAATCCCCATTTCTTATGTCGCTCATTTAATTGAATCACTTTTAAAATGAGAAAAAATATAATTAATATTAAACTCATTAATGAAAGTAAGATAATAAAATCATTACACTGGAAATTAAAAGTGACAAATAATATGAATTAAGAAAAAAATTTCAAATGTGATAATTATTTTGAAATGGAGGGAGTATTGTTTGACACAAGTCAAAATCAAATGTTGACCTATGTTATTTTGGATTAATTTGCCTAAAAATATTAAATTAAAATACTAAATTCATTCCATAGTTAATTCAGGAGCAAATTGATCTAGCACCAAATTTGAACAACTAAATTTACTATATGATCTTAATGATGATTTAGCAAGCACTATTAAGTTCCAATCAGAATTATATCAAGTGAGGATATTTATTGTCTAAATAAAAACACAAGGGCAACTAAAAATATAAATATTCATTGCTAATATTGTTAAACTGATTTACCAAGCTTTTTATATATATATTCAGAAATTGAGGAAGAAGTGAATAACTAAATAATTTCATTTTGCTTAGAGTTCGAGACATGAACGGAATGAAGAGGCTTAGTAAACAAATTTGCTAATTGATTTGCACAAGCTATATAAAGAGTAAAAATAAATTCATGCTTAAAAACAATTCGAACTATATGACAATCAATGTCAACATACTTTGTCTTCTCATAGAAAATAAAATTTGATGTAATATAAATTGCTGAATGTTGTCTGTTTCTTGAATTTCTAAGAAATAATTGTTCATCCAAAAAGATGCAAAACCCTGTATCTTACCAGTGATTTTGCATCTGCCACAATCTGGATCATAATAAGCAGTTAGATTATAAAGATCTGCCACAATCTGGATCACAATAGGCCGTTAGATTATAAAGATCATTACCAAATTGATAAGATAAACAAGATGGTGAGTGCCTTTAAGGCATCCAACTGCTCCAAGACATGACATCATCTGCAACCGTGTAAGTTAGCATAAACTGGCTAAAGTCCTAAGTAAGAAAAGCTATATCAAGACGAGTAAAAACACAAAATACAGTAAGCGCCACCACCCACTAATCTCCTGTATCTTTCTGCATCCTCATAAGGTTTCTGAGGATTTATTTTGGAGTTTAACCCATCCAATGTGATTAGAATTCCTTATTTAGGTCATTCTAAATGTACCGACAATGTGAGATTATTTTTTCAATTGTTGTTGATAAGTAGTTGATACTTGTAATTAATATAGTATATGCATATGGCTGCTTAGGGTGCTATTTGTCAATGTAATTAATACAAAGTGTGAAGGCTGCTGTAGGGTAGAAATGAGGCTACTTGTGGGGTAAAGATAGTTGACTGTCTGTGAGCTAGTGTGTATATAAATGTATATCATGTGATATAGAAAAATAGAGAAATAAGAGCACAGAAGATTACATGGTATCAGAGCCTTAGGTTCTCTGTATTTTTGGGTTTGTGTTATCTGGCTAGTATTTCCCAGGCTTGTGTGTTCTGGGTAGAATTTCCAGGGTTATCAGTGAAGGGCTTGTGTCCCTTGTGTATGTTTCCAGACTTCAGTTTATCTCACCACCCATCACAACCGTCCTTTCCGCCTCCGACCGGCCTGTCTCCGAAGTCCGACCAGCTACCGACCTGCGCGTGAGTCCCACGCGCCTCCGCCAGAAACTCCCTCTGCCTCCACACGCCGGCGCGTGACGGCGCGTGCCGTCTCCTTCTCACCTCCGTTTTAGCTTTCCGGCGTCGGAATCTAATTTCCGGCCACCTCTGTGCTCGCCACCGTCAGGCAAGTTCCTCCTCAGTTTCTGTATCTCTGGTACTCCTTTTAGGTGTAGTTTCTTTTTCGGTTCTGTTGTTTTATTTTTAAAAGTAGGGTTTTCCTCTTAATTTAAGTGTACCTTTAATTTCAAGTGTTTTAAATTTATACTTAAAAAAAAAAAAGAAATAGAAAAAAAAAAGAAAACAGAAAAAAAAAGAAAAGAAAAAAAATATATATATATATATATTTCATCTAGTTTCATGGTGGAAGGCATTGAAAAGAAAATTGTGACTGAATTTACGTTAGGGTCCTCCAAAATTACGGATAGAAAATTAATAGGGAGTCAAAACTATACTCAGTGGCAACGCATTATCCGTCGATTTGTCAACAGTGTTGATTTAGAAGACCATTTAACTGGTAATCCTCCGCCTAAAACAAGTGCTGATGCTCGTAAGAAATGGTTAATGGAGGATTACAAACTGTTTAATCAAATTCAAAACACTCTCGATCCCACTGTAGATGATGTTGTGACTCACTGTGAGACTGTGAAAGAGTTATGGGAATATCTGGAGTTTCTGTATGCTAACAAAAAGGATATGTCTCATCTTCATATGTTACTGTTAAAGATTTATCGTGCAGAACAAAAAAATCGGTCTCTTCTGCAATATTACACTGAAGTGAAACAGGCATACGAAGAAGAGAACAGTATGTTTCCTATTGTGTCTGATGTGAAGCAAATGCAAGCACAAAAGGAGCGCGTTGTTGTTCAGTGTTTTTTGGCAGGTTTAGGTCCTGAGTATGATGTGGCCCGTACACAGCTGTTGACTAGTGGGACACTCCCGTCTTTCGCGGAAGTCTACTCTCTAGAGATGTAAACGGGGCGGGGCGGGGCGGGGATTTGGTTTTCCATCCCCGTCCCCGCCTAAATGGGGATTCCCCGTCCCCGTCCCCGCCAGCTAAACGGGGACAAAAACTGTCCCCGTCCCCGCCCGCACGGGGAAACCGCGGGTACGGGGAATCCCCGTTTACCCATTTAGTACAAAATTATCAATTATAGTAAATTCTAAATCAACTTTATAATTTCATAATTCCATTAAAAAAAATTCTAAATCACCTTCATAATTTATAGATGCTATTATATAGATTAATATAAAAATACACCCACTGAATTATATATGTAATAAAATATAAATATATAAATAGACCCAGAATTGTGCTGATTTAGTGTTCTTTGTTTGTTATAGAGAATACAAACCATATATCATATCAGCTAAATTTGAGTTCTTATAAATTTGATGACAATATAAAAATGGTTTTATACTGCTTTATCTGCTTCTCATTATGTAATATATATAATATATAGTGTCCTTTTCATTTGAAATCTAAAATGTAATTAGCTATACCTGAAGCAGATTGTCTTTTGTCTGCTTTGAGAAAAATGATAATTTGATGACATTCTCATTCTATTATATATGTACGTACTTACTTCAATTTTTGTACAAAAAAATTCTCACAATAATTGATATTTTCTGTCATTTATCAATTTTCATACGAGTATGGGTACGGGGATCCCCGCGGGGCGGGGATACCATTTCCCGTCCCTGCCCCGTCCCCGCCTACGGGGACCATATTGGTCCCCATCCCCGTCCCCGCCAAAAAACGGGGCGGGGCCCCGACGGGTACGAGTATTCCCCGCCCCAGTTGCATCCCTACTACTCTCGTTTACTTAATGTATGTAAGGATGGCGTAATGGTTTCTGGTACGTTGTCTTCTGACACAGTAGCCTTGGTAAGCAATGCTAATCCAGGTCGGAGAGGTGGAGATAATACTCTTCCTAGTGGCCACCGTAGCTCCCCTCGCACTTGTTATCACTGTGGGGGAGAAGGGCATGTTAAGAAACATTGTTGGAAACTACATGGTAAACCATCCCAACACTCGGGAAAGCACCCTCCCCGAAGATCTGCAAATATGGCAACTCAAGCTGGCATCATTCCAACCCCGCCCTCTGTCACCATCTCTACCGAGAGTATGCTCGGTTCCAACAACTTTCTGCGGCTTATGATGCAGAACAACCATCAACCTCAACCTCCGCTTTGGCTGATACAGGTAATCATGTGGCATGTCTCTCCACCTCCTCTCGTAGTTGGGTGATTGACTCTGGTGCTACAGACCATATGACTGGCAACACAGGTATTCTTTCTTCTTTTCAACATCTGACCAATTTTCCATCTGTTATGTTAGCCAATGGCTCAACTGCTTCTGTAATTGGACAAGGGACAGCTCACCCAACATCTAATATTCCTTTATCCTCTGTTTTATGTTTACCCAATTTTCCTCTTAACTTATTATCTGTCAGCCAACTTACTAAAACTTTTAACTGCTCTGTTGTTTTTTATCCTACCCATTGTATTTTTCAGGATCTTGGGACGAAGAAAATTATTGGTAGAGGGAACCTGGTAAATGGATTGTACGTACTTGATTCAACTTATCAGCAAGTGTCAAAATCCATTATTTGCACAAGCGCGTCTCTTTTGCGACTTCACTGTCAATTTGGCCATCCGTCTTTTCGAGTTTTACTAAAGTTATGTCCTAGTCTTCCGCGTGATTCGACTCTGGAATGTGAACTTGTCAATTTGCTAAGCATCACAGAGTTTCGTATCCACCACGAATCAATAAACGTGTCGAGTCTTCCTTTTATTTTGGTGCACACTGATGTATGAGGTCCGTGTCCTGTTGTGTCCAAACTTGGTTTTCGATATTTTGTAACCTTTGTTGATGATTATTCTCGAGTTACTTGGCTTTATCCTATGAAAAATCGTTCAGAGTTATTTACTATCTTTTGTACCTTTCATGCTGAGATTCGCACACAATTTAACAAATCTATTTGTATTTTGCGAAGTGACAATGCTAAAGAATATGTATCTTGTACTTTCCAATCGTATCTTTCCCAGCATGGTATTATTCACCAGACTTCCTGCATCGTCACCCCTCAGCAAAACGGTGTTGCCGAACGTAAGAATCGTCACTTATTAGAAGTTGCTCGAGCACTGTTGTTTCATATGCAGGTTCCTAAGACTTTTTGGACAGATGCAGTCTCCTCTGTCTGTTTTCTCATCAACCGTATGCCATCTTCAGTCCTTAACGGTCAAATTCCATACTCCCTTCTGTTTCCATCGTCTTCTTTATTTCCTCTTGCACCACGTGTTTTTGGATGTACTTGTTTTGTTCAAGACATGCGACCACAAGTCTCCAAACTTGATCCCAAATCCATCAAGTGTATCTTTGTGGGTTATTCTCGGACTCAAAAAGGGTATCGTTGCTATTCTCCTTCTTTGGGTCGTTATTTGGTGTCCGCTGATGTTACCTTTTTTGAAAACACTCCTTTTTATGGTCTTGAATCAACTCCTTCTGTTAATCCGACAAGTCCGTCTGACGATAATTATCTTGTTTATACTGTAAGTGAGCAGGTGGTTTCTGTTCCTCCTCGACCAGTTGTCCATCACGTTTATTCTCGGCGTGTACATCCTCCAAGTGCTGCACCTTCTAGTGCTCCACTTGCCAGTGTTCCCCCTCCAGTTTCGTCTCCAGATCCTCCCCCACCTTCAGATCCTAGCATTGACCTTCCTATCGCCCTCCGAAAAGGTACCCACCAATGCACTTACCCGATCTCTTCATTTGTATGTTATGATGCATTATCACCTTCTTCGAAGTCTTTTGTAGCTTCCTTAGATTCCGTTGTTGTTCCTTCCTCCCTCTCTGAAGCACTAAATCATCCTGGTTGGCTCCAAGCAATGAAAGAGGAAATGCATGCTCTTGAACAAAATCATACTTGGGATCTAGTGTCTCTTCCATCTCAGAAGCGTGCTATTGGTTGCAAATGGGTGTTCACTGTCAAGTTCAATCCAGATGGTTCTGTTGCTCGGTTGAAAGCTCGTTTAGTTGCAAAAGGTTATGCTCAGACTTATGGCATCGATTATTTAGAGACATTTTCCCCTGTTGCCAAACTCTCCTCTGTTCGATTGTTCATTTCTTTGGCTGCTACTTACAACTGGCAGCTTCATCAACTTGATGTCAAGAATGCCTTTTTGAATGGTGACCTACGCGAGGAAGTTTACATGGAGCAACCTCATGGTTTTGTTGCTCAGGGGGAGTATGGGAAAGTTTGCCGGTTACGCAGGTCCTTGTATGGATTGAAGCAATCTCCTCGTGCTTGGTTTGGACGATTCAGTGCTGCTGTCATTGAATTTGGTCTTCGTCGAAGTGCATATGATCATTCTGTGTTCTACTCATCATCTAGTTCCGGATGCATTTTACTAGTAGTATATGTTGATGACATTGTAATTACTGGAAATGATGAAACTGGCATTATAAAACTGAAAGAATTCCTCGGTACCTGTTTTCAGACAAAGGACCTAGGACAATTGAAATATTTTTGGGGATTGAAGTTTGTCGAAGCCGTAAAGGGATTTACCTCACTCAGAGGAAATACTGTCTAGATGTGTTAAGTGACGCTGGTTTGATTGAGGCAAAGACTTGTGATGCACCTATGATACCAAATGGGAAGTTGAAGACCGATGATGGAGATTTACTTCCGGATCCTGAAAGATATAGACGAATCGTTGGAAAATTGAACTATCTTACAATCACTCGTCCTGATATTTCCTTTGCGGTAAGTGTTGTAAGCCAGTTCATGTCATCTCCAAGAACTTCACACTGGGATGCTGTTAGTCATATTCTGAAATATCTAAAGGGGACTCCGGGGCGTGGTATACTATATCAAAATCATGGTCATCACACTGTGGAAGGTTTTACAGATGTGGATTACGCAGGAGATCTTACAGATAGGCGTTCTACTACGGGTTATTGTGTATTTATCGGAGGCAACCTAGTATCTTGGAAAAGTAAAAAGCAGAGTGTTGTATCCAGATCCAGTGCAGAATCTGAGTACAGGGCTATGGCACAGACTACGTGTGAACTTGTATGGCTACGCAACCTCCTTGGTGAGATTGGATTTGCTCAGATGAAACCCATGAAGTTATGGTGTGATAATGAAGCAGCTATCTATATCGCCAACAATCCTGTATTCAATGAAAGAACAAAGCACATAGAAGTTGACTGCCACTTTACTCGAGAAAAGCTAGAAGATGGCACAATCACAACTCCACACATCAGAACAGGGGAACAATTGGCAAACGTGTTTACAAAAGCATTACCAGGAAATCGGGTTAACTATATATGTACCAAGCTGGGCATGATTAACATCTATGCTCCAGCTTGAGGGGGAGTGTAATTAATATAGTATATGCATATGGCTGCTTAGGGTGCTATTTGTCAATGTAATTTGTCAATGTAATTAATACAAAGTGTGAAGGCTGTTGTAAGGTAAAAATGAGGCTACTTGTGGGGTAAAGATAGTTGACTGTCTGTGAGCTAGTGTGTATATAAATGTATATCATGTGATATAGAAAAATAGAGAAATAAGAGCACAGAAGATTACAATACTAATTGTTTTTTCTGCTTATGTTTTAAATTTTACCAAACATTTTCTATCTCCAGTTTAGTTTAATATTGAAAGGCAAAAAAACAATTCCAAAGAATGAAAACAAACAGCCATTTAAGAGTTTTAGAAATACAACAGCAAAAAAGAATTCTAAGGAATCTTGTAATCTTGATCTTAATTCAGAAATAACAGTTTTTCACCCCTGGACATAGAGCTAATACATTTCTTTCTTTTTTGTTATTAGAAAACAAAACACTAAAATAACAACTTTTCTGATTATTAGATATGTCTCTGTGTGTGTGTGTGGAGATATCAAAGTTTTGTTGTAATTCCCTCAAGCTTCAATGAGGTTTGCAGAAGTTAAGCAGGAAGAGCTCTCTTTGAAATGAAATCAAACGACATTCCATTCTGTTGGAGCCGATCTTGAAGATCTGTAGACCCAAAAACAATCCCGGGTGGGAACACTCCTCCCTTTGGTAGATTGTTCCGTTGGCTCAGAAGGATAAGACCACATTGAACTAAGATTATGGGAGTTGTCAAATAGCCTATCTCGGGTCCCATTACTCTCGTTACTACTTCCATGTCCGGTTTCATCTTCGACTGGGAAGCTTGACTTGCGTCGCTAAAACCACGTCCAACGAACCACATTTTGAACGAAGCACTCGCTACCTCATCCTCAGAAGGACCCTCCTTCCTGAACAGTCCAAGGCTGAAAAAAGATGGAAACTTTAAGAGGAGCCACCTCCCAATAGCATTTCTACTGAGTAGACCCAAGAACATGCCAAATGTGATTACGCCAAAGATACCGTATAGCTTTTTAAGGCCTAATTTCACCCCGAAATGGGCAGGTTTTACATTTGACCAGAAAACCTCTCTTTTTCTGATCTGCTCAGCACTCTCGTTAACCCCAGGCAGACCATGGGGGTTTTCTGCCAGAGTTGCAAGAGTTCTTCGGACAACAATAGAATCAGCTGAAGGTAGTTTCACAGCCCAAACACCAATCTCCTTTTGGCGTTCGAGTAGGGGTCCTTTCGGAGGATAGGAACCAGGAATCTGCAAACATGTATACAAATGTAACATCATTAATGTATATTTCATAGTCCATATAGAATAATAAAATAAGAGAATCATCATTGATCTATAATGTGGAAGAGCTAAAACAAGAATATCCAAGTACCACAATTGTACAACACCAGAAATCTTTTAGAAAGCAACACTGATTTCTCCAATACACAATTAGGGAAAAAGAAAACTGAAAACAGCTATCAATAAAATAAAATAAAAGTCGTGCCACCTTTTCTCTTAACGGACTTCGGAATAATTCCATTCTTGGTTCTTCTAGGAGGGTGGATTGCCTAGAGTAGAAAACCCCTCAAATGCAAGAGTAGACATATGGACAATTCCAACATTAGACTAGGTGGCTCTAATAGCTTGTTCACAACTTGAACCTAACTTCATCCGGAAACCTACAAGACTTGAGGTATTTGACTCAGTATCTAGCAAATCTTTCTTCATATGGAAGAGCAACAAATCATGACTACAACGAACTCATATCAATGAACCATATAGGACCTCCACTTTGAATGTCAATCCCAGTATAATGACTCAAAACAGTTCAACTCACAATTATATGTAGAACACAATATTGGCTCAAAACTATCACTCAACTAAAATGCATCTATCCAAATTTAAACTGATAAGATCTTTCTATGTTTCATCAGATAACTTATTTCTCCATACAGCAGCAGCAACTACACAAATTGGAAATATAGCAAAGGAACCAACTACAAACGCAATGATCATATAACGGATTGAGTTAGATAGTACTGCGATAAACTCATTATTCCTGAATAAAGATCAAACATTTGTTCAAAGGAAAAGTAATCCATTTAGTGAACCCAAAGTGGATTAGGATAAAGGCTCAGTTGAATTGATTTGCTTGTTTAAAAGGTAAAATTACAGTGTCTTAGTTCAGACTGCAGCCTAGTGCCTACAATATACTAATATGATTAGCAGTATATCTATAATAGTAATCAGTAGGAGACGCATTTCCAACAATTAATACCATTCAACCATACATCAAAATAGAATAACTCCTTACCGCTGGCTTTGGCCTTTTAGGTCTTGAACGCCTGAGTTCCTGCAACTTGCCCACATTGGCCACTCCCAGAACTGCAGATTCGTATGTCCCAAAGTTCCCAGCCATTTTTTTCTCAGACTCTAAGCTCAAATAAGCCTCGATTTGATTAGGTGCAGAGGGAGACATCCATTGCCTGGAATTGAACAACCAACCCATTTCAGCAGGAACTGAATCAAACCCGCATGCCGAAATGACTAAGGAACCAGTCTCCATGGCTTTCTCGTGGTAATTCGCCTCCATTCTCTCCATGAACTCAGGCTCCCCACATATATCCAAGTAATCACACCTAACGAAATTGAAGAAATCCACATCAATCAATAGCATATTAGCATCCCAAAAACAAAAAGTTAAGGACTTCACACTTACCCAGTTTCCACACAGGCAGCAACAACGGGTTCGCCAAGGCGACGAAAGGGACCGACGCAGCTAAGTATGAGCTTGGTTTGAGTGCAGAGGTGGCGGATGGAAGCAGGATCGGAGTTATCAGCAGTGAGGATAGGAATTGAAGGCGGTGGATTAGGATGGGCAGCCCAATTGAGAGCTTGAGTGAGTTTGCTAGGGGTGCGACCAGCTAAAGCAAGGGTTTTGAGGGGAGAAGAAGGGGTATTGAGGAATTTGAGAGCTTCTCTGACAACGTATTTGCCAGTGAAGCCTGAGGCTCCTAAGATTATGCAATCAAAGGGAGGAGATGGAGATTGAGCACCATGTTCCATTTTGGAATGAAAGTGAAGAAGCAAAAAATGGCGAAGGTTGTGATGCAAGTTTAAGGGGATTTAGAAATGCGTGAGGGATTGGAGTTTGGGAAATGTGAGATTATTTTACTAGACAAGAGAAGAGAAGAGAAGAAGAAAGGGGTTTAAGGTTGTAGAATTTGTCAAGTTAGCTGGGTCATGGACCCTGTGTGAGTTTGGGCACAACATATTCTCTTTCTTTTTGTTCCTATTTCAAAAGTGCTTTTCTTTATAACTAGGAAGATACCATGAAAATTACCTAACCCAAAAAAAAACTCAACGATAAATAAAATATATGATTATCGTTGTATCAAATACCTCGTCGTACAACAATAATCAAATGATTCATATTCAACCCTAAAGTTCACATACTATATAATGTCATTTATATATCTCTCTCTGCACGCTTCCATTAACCAAACTGCATATTCACCATCTCTTTGACTCTTTTTGTCCACATTAAAAAATGACGAATTTAAAAGAGCGAGAATCTATAGACTAAATTTCTTGCCTCGTAATCACAGAGATACTTCTTCATGTTATTCGCTTATTTCCTTTCCGATATCGTCCTCAATCCTCGTTGACCAAGAGAGGTAATATTTTCACCCAAAAAAATATTTGTTTGATTGTAAGTTGAAATTAGAAATTCTTTTTTGTAATTTCATTAATTGTATCGTAAATATATTTTTGGAGAAATTTAGGCGGTTGATCAGTTGGGGGCAACAAAAAACCAATTAGATGATGATTCTGTCCGTAAATCCCAATAACATATGGAACTGAGGTTTTATTTATATTGCTATCTACTTTGTTACCTATAGAAGTGTATGAAAACAACGAACTCTAATAAAATTGTTCAAAAATTGAAGAATACCCTCGCTTTGCTTTGGGGTAAAGTGTATCTTATCTATTATACTTATCAATTGAATCTTATTCTATACATAAATTTTGTATATAGTCTTTCAAACTATATGTTCTCACATAGAAAGAATATAATAAGTAGTTTTTTTTAATAATTGTTAATTTTTATTAGAAAATCAAATTTTAAAATACACAACAAAAAAAAGTTTCTAAATAATCTTTAGAGGAAACAAAAAGTTTATTGATTCAATCGTACAAAAGTGCAGTTTTGTATACAAAAGAGAAATAGTTAAAGTAAAAAGTGCGCAAATGATATTTCGCATAGGATAAGTAGAATTCGAATAGGTGGATAGAGTTGGATGAAGACAAATGTTTTCGTCTCCTATATCTTATATGAAAATAAAAAATATATATATAATTTTGAAGTAAAATTTAATGATATTTGTTGAACAATTAAAAGGAGAATAAACTAACCCAAAAAATGTTAAATTGAATTGTTTAATGTTACTTTGACGATGATGAGGCAGAGCTGAAAGAAATAAGTTTGTTACAATATTAAAAAATTGAGTTATATTGTAAAAAAAAAAATTCGGGTTTGGTGTGATTTTCAGAGGTGCCAGCGTAGCTGGGATGTCTGTTTTTTTGCACTTTCTCGTTAACCAGCCTTCAATAAAAAAAAAAGTTATATTGTAAAAGAAGTTATCCTAACATACTTTACTCAAAGTGTCTTTTTTTGATCGGAGGATCAATGCTCGAGTTATCAGAGGATGGTTGGTTTCGTATAGTTGGTGTGATTGAATATGAGGATATCGGTGATGTTAAATGAGTTGAAGGTGCTGATTTCGGAGTTAACAAAGTATCTTTAAATATATAGATAATTTTAACTTTTATTATTAGATGGATCTTGAACTATATTACTAATTTGAACTTGAAAGATTTTTTCAATTCCATAAATTTTGGTCATAGTAGGAGGGATTTCATGCCTATCTTTGAATCCTCATCCCCGCCGGTTCGGATGCCGCGTTTTTCGGATAATCCTTTTCCCATTGTCACCCCTACTTTGATGCATATTTGTTTTTATATCAATATCAAGGTTGTTTATTTATCCGGATATATAGGTCATATTTGATAAATACACACGGTTAATTGATTACCTTTTTTATTTAGTTGATTTGATTAACTGTTTGTGTAAACTTGTTTAATAAAACTCAGCCGATTGTTAATAGCTTTTTATGTAAAATGACAAATAAAGACATTGATATTTTATAGCTATTATTTTATTTTTTAATAATTTATATTCTTAATTACCTTCTAAAAGAATATCATATACACTTGTTATAACTTAGCTTTTTATAATATATAAAAACTAGTCGAAAACCCGTGCGATGCACGTGGTATGAAACTTTTATATAATTTAGATAAATAAATAAATTGACATATATACTTTTAAGTAATTTTATATCATGCTATGAAAAATTTTTATATTATGTATATTTGAAATTAATATATATTTTTTATTGATAATTCAAATTAAATTAATTTTGAAAATAATTGATTAATTTTTTTATGGAATTTTAATTAAAGGTGAATGATTTATTTATTCTTATAAAATTCAATGATTTGTACTATTTAGGAATTTTAATACATTTTCATATTTTGAAATTTTGTGAAACAATAATAATAAAATAGGAGATTAATTATGGTGAAGCTCTTAGCCTAGTGGTTGAGAGCTTACCTATGGCTAGGGAGGTCATGGGTTCGAATCACATTAGGGTGGGGTGAGATTTTTCTTTCTTTAATTCTTTAATGTAAGCGCATTGTGCGCAATTTAAAAAAACAGATTAATTAAGAAATATATTAGAATATAATGAAAAACTAAAAATTGAATTAAACTATAATTAAAATTAGATATTATATTTACAACAAAAATGAAGGGTCAAAAAATATAATTATAAGAGAACCATCTTCGTGAAAATATTTTTTGCCCATTAATTAAACATTTTATTTTTTCTTAATAAAGTATTAAGTCCATAAATTAATTTTAGTTAAATAGAATTAAATAGCAATTGTAACCATGAAGAGATGTGGGGGATCACAACATGTTCTTCTCCTCTGGCGTTTCTTTCTTCGCTCCTTTTGGACGACGTGGTGGGGGTTAGCTTCCCTAGGCTAATCCCAGGTTAGGTTTTTGTTTTGTTTTTTCTTTCATGTTCCTACAAAAAAAAAACAATTGTAACCACTCAGTACAAAAAAAAAACGTTTTATAATTAATATGTGAAATTAATTATATTAATTAGAATCATTATGCTCAACATTTGACAATTTGAAGAGATTCAAATAATAATATTTTTTTAATTAATATTTTTCAACAACTTGTCCTATGATCATGTTTCAATTTCATCTGTTAAAAACTCTTGAAATACTAACAATTTTGTACGAACCATAATATAATAGTTAAAAACTATATAAGCCAATGTTACAAAAGCAATTATCTCAATATCTCATAATTAATGTACACTTTTAGGATTTTGAGCATCAAAATTTGTTTTTATTTACCTTTATTTTGAATTCGTATCTAGCATAATCCACACTCTTCAAGAATAAACATCTTATCAAGTGTATTAGACGCTTACAACACAATTGAGAAAGCTAAAAATTGAGTTCATATAAAGCCGAAAAATCTAAATTTTAGTAAGAGTTAACAATCGAAACGATAACATCTAGCAACATATACTAAAAAAGAATATAAATATACAAAATCTTTATTTTAGTCATTTTGAAAAAAAAAGACAAATAAAAAAGAAAACATGGATAAGGTAGCGAGAGGTACCTGGATAACGACAGAAATGGAACTCTGAAAGATGAAACTATAACAACCATTGTTTAATAAAAATAAAACAACAACACAATTAAAAAAGCTAAATATTGAGTTCATATAAAGCCTAAAATCTAAATTTTAGGTAGAATTAACAATCGAAACGATAACACCTAGCAACATATACTAAAAAAGAATACAAATATACAAAATCTTTATTTTAGTCCTTTTGAAAAAAAAGACACATAAAAAAGAAAACATGGATAAGATAGCGAGAGGTATGGAACCTGGGTAACGACAGAAATGGAATTTCATTTCCGAAAGATGAAACTATAACAACCATTGTTTAATAAAAATAAAACAACAACACAATTGATAACAAAAATAACTACAACATATGAAAAAAATCGAATAATTACCTTGAGAAACGTAAGAATTTCTTATAATTTTTGACATTTTTGTGTTTTCCGATTTTAGTTGTCCATGCATCTTCTATTTCTATCGGATTTCTTCAATTGGAGATATCAGTTTGAAAAAAAAAAGATAAATAAAAAAGAAAACATGAATAAGATAGCGAGAGGTATAGAACCTGGGTAACAATATAAATGAATCTGAAAGATGAAACTATAACAACTATTTTTTAATAAAAATAAAACAACAACATAATTGAGAACAAAATAACTACAACATATGAAAAAAATCGAATAATTACTTTCAGAAATATAATACTATCTATCATGATCAATGAATATAATGGTTGAATACTATCTATCATGTTTTATATAGAAGTTTATTTGTGACTTTTGGATTTTCTTTGCTTTGTGTTTTTTCATCTTTCCGTAACTCTTGCTTTCTTTTATTATTTTAATTAATAGACTAGTAATTGTTTAATATATTATAAATATAAATCTGTTATTTTTAATTAATTAAATCTTTTTAATCTGATTTTTTACTACGTTGACAACTCATCAAAAATACCTCTAAAATACTTCTCCTCGTTTCTCTCTACTTCCGCTATTATATAGATTATAGATATATTTAAATAATAAATTATTTTTATATTTTTACTAGTAAAAGTGGAATCTTGATCTTCATTTATGATCTTCAAATTGGATCAAGAACTTTAATATATTTTATAATATATATTAATTAATTTATAATTTAACATTTTACTAAAATAAAAATTTAATATTGTATATTCTTCTCAAAGTTTATAATAATATTTATTAGTTCAGTTATTAATTTTAATCTATATAATTTTGAATAGAAGTATAATTTTTAAATAAATTTAGATTTAGGCTTAAAGCATTATGTGGCCCCTGACCTATCTAAAATTGTGTCATTTGGCCCCTGACTTATTATTTGGTCACATTTGACCCCTGATCTATCCCAAATTGGTGAACTTTCACCCAATTTGGATTCAAACTTAACCGAATCATGATCTCATTGATAAGTAACAATATTTTGACACTTAAACTTGAAACATGATATTTTTCAAAGTTTTTTTTCCACATTATATGGAAATAATTAATTAGATTAAAAAAACTAAAAAACAAAAAATAAATCCTAAACTAAAATCTATTAAGTTTAAGTATCAAAATATCGTTACTTATCAATAAGATCATGATTCGGTTAAGTTTGAATCCAAATTGGATGAAAGTTCACCAATTTAGGATAGATCAGGGGCCAAATATGACCAAATAATAGGTCAGTGGCCAAATGACACAATTTTGGATAAGTCAAGGGCCAAATAATGCTTTAAGCCTTTAGATTTATTAACTGATCGTTTCCACTAAAAATGTAGTTAAATGAATATATTTACCATTTTATTAGTTTTTTTGTAAAAGAACAAAATAACATCTGTTTAAGTAAAAGGTGGTAATCAGAGATAAAAATGTCCATCAATAAACTAATTGAAAAGACTCCTAAAACTAGCTTTTTAAAAATTAGAAATTTGAACCCAAAAAACTAATCGAAACATATTTTCATCAAACACCACTAGAGGTTTGACTAGTCTAAACCTCTAATTTTATCCCAAACCTTTCTTTGCCAAACACGAGTGCCAACTCGCCAGCTCCATAAGTTAATGTTTACTGCAACTGCAAGCTATAAGCTGAACCTTTGAATTCACTGTTATAATCATCAAATCAAACTACATGGATTTATCATTTCTCTTCAACCCGGAAACGTAATAACTTTTGAATTTAGGGAATGTTCAAACTTCCAAAACATGTATTCTGATTATATTACACACTAAGCTAGAATTAAAAACGCCTAGAAGAAGAAGAAAAAAATCAGTTTGATGTCAAATAAGGATCAATATCACTTATTTTGTGATGAAAAGAACAAGCTCACCCTGGAAGCTCAACATTGAAAGATACCGAATCATATATTACAATGTCTATCACACTGCCTGAAATATTTTGACAGGCAGACAGCCATCAGAAAGCCTCCAGTTCCCGTTTGCACTCATAAGCAGACTTTGCTATCTACTTATTGTAATGGAAAAGAAGGATGATTAATCAGACATCTCTGCCTTGGCGGACGCCTAGTCCTCTTTCCCCATCCGGTTAGTCTGGTTTCCTCCAATCCCAGTTCTCCACATTTCGGTTGTTGCTGAGGTTGGGGCTGGGACGGACTAATTGTTGTTATAGGCGGAGAGGGCGTAGAAGCTGATAACCGCTTTCTGCCCCCCCTTCCTTTGCCCCGGAGAGAGTTTTTCTGCGACAAACTCGACTGCCAATTGCCACCGGTTGCTCTTATAAGCCCTTCTATGGTCTGAAGATCCTCAGTCACGTCAATCCTTGACAGAGAGACAATACCAGGAAGTACATCTCTTTGAAAGTCCTTCCGCTGCCTTCCTCGCCTTGCCTGAGCTCGCCTACCCCGTCTTGGCAATGCAACTTCTTCTTTTGCATACTCTATAACAACCTCAGCCTCATAATGATACTCTTCTAACTTCGTTTCGGTTAAATTTAAGGTCATATACTCAAAATAATCAATTCCATTTGGTATGGAATCATCGCTATCTCTACTACCCTTACCAGCTGAAACTGATTGGACATCGTTCCGGAGATCAACCTCATGAGAAGAAATTATCTCTGCAAACCACTGAAGGGAATCACATAATGAAGCTTCGACATCGGGATGTGTTGCATCATCTTGACTGTGGATAACAGATGATGAGATAGCAATTAGGGCGTCAGCAGCAACCCTCATAAAACCTTCTCCAGACTCGTCTTTTAACGCATCAAATGGTTCTTTAAGTTTGGTTTCTATAAATTCATCTGGAGAAGTATCCATATCTGTCTCAAGAACGGGGGCCTCCAAATTTATATCAAGTGCAATCTTCGTCTTAGGTGTTGAAGAAAAGTGGTTCAGTTCAGCCTCTTCTTCAATCATGCTCACATTCAAATCGATGCAATCCCTTAACTTAGCTTTACAAACACGTGATACTTCTTCAGTAGCCAGACTCTTCAGGTGTTGTACCTCTCCCTCATCAGATGGTATAGGATCATCATTAAGATCGGTAAGAAGTAACCCACGTTTAACAGAGTTCACACCATTAACTTCAACTTCTGATACACTGGACTTCGACGTCGAGCTTGCAGAAGACAAGTCCTTGGGCATTTGCTTTTCAAAAATAGGAACCTCAAGAATCTTCCTATTGCTCAAACCGTCAACTTCTTCTGCTCTCCTGTCCTCAGCATCACAGGTATGGGAATTTTTCAACAACGAGGAATCCTGAATCAAGTTTTGAGAGGCACTGTTCGTCATTTCAGCTTTGGTGGAATACTGCAGGGAATTGTTTTGCAAGAAATCCAAATTTGCGTGATGACAACCGTCTCTTTCTTTGGAATGCTTTCCATTGCAAAGTGAACTATTTCTTAGCCAAGACAACCCTCCTTTCAGATTCTCCTCCTTTTTTAGATCATCAACAAAAACTCGTTTTGAATCAGAAATTGCTTCGTTCTGGCTGCTTTTTGGAAACACAGCATTTGCTTCATCCACAGATTTTAAATTCTTCAACCAGCCAGAGCTCCTTAAGTTAATTGCAGGACTATGTTGAGGAGCTTGTCCTGAAGCAGAGTTGCTGTCACTGACTCCATTCGGGCAGCCAAAGCTTAATACCGATCCATGAAAACCCTGTGATTCCTTTGAATCCAACTGAGAAACAGTGTAAAGGCTATTTTGATGGCATAATTCTGCCAACCTATCCCATGCACTTTCACTGTGATGCATTCCTGATCCATTATCTGATTTAGGAAAAGTACTGATACTAGAGCTCCCCTGGACTGATGTTAGATTCTGTCTCCAGCTTGCTGGATGTGTTTTCCAAGATGAAATGGAAGGTGACTCTGAATTGTCAACATTAGATTTGGGAATGATTGGCTGCAGCGTACATGTTCCTTTAGCTATAAAAGATGCATCATGATTCGTTTCACAGATTTCTAAACCAAAAATGGTCTTCCTTGTTGATTGCTCTCTCCTATTTTGATCAGGTTTGTCGGCCTTCTGGGATCCAATTTGCGATGATTCGCATATTGCGGGCAAATATTCACAATGCAAACCTCCATCCTGAGAACTTCTATTTTCTGCGGTTTGGCCTGAAAAAGGAAGTAAAAGTCAAACTAACTGTACTGCTAGAAGATAAACGAAAGACAGACAGTGAATCTAGAGAACAATAAAGCAAAGAAAATATTGGCTATGTCCTCACCAGGGTTAAATGTATAAGGCGGCCAACCTCCCTTCCCATTCCCGTTTTCCAAACGCAGATTACTAACGCCAACACCATCCTTTTCTTTAGAGGGGCTCTGAGAAGTTTCTTTAGCCAAAATGCCTGAACATGAACTTGCAGAAAGATCTCTCCTTTGCATATTCTCTGTAGAGCATGTAATGTTACCTAGAATATCAACAGAAGCTGTACCAGATGCTTCCTCAAACAGGACAGGTTCATTCAGATCAGCGAATCCCGTGTTTCTCTTTAAATTCACACATGAACTCAAAGCATCTCCATTGCAAATAGAGTATGCACCACTTTGCAAGGAGATATTGCTGTTTTTCTCACAATTCCTATTAGGAGGGCAACTTTCCACTCCTGATCCTCCAGATGCCCCTTGGCCTTCCTCTTCGTCAATTACGCATTCATCAGCTGGAAGTTCCAGGTCAAACAATCTTCTCTGAAGCTTCTTGCATTTCGATTCAACAAAGTCATACTCATTAGACCTCGACCCTTTGTGGATATTACCACATCCAGATTCCATTGTCTTCAACTTCATGGAACTTAACTGTGATTGGATGCTATCGGCACCTAATGCGGATGATGGAATATGATTAGTAAGGGCCACTGGCGGTAAACTAGAATCATGCCACCTGTTTTTGTCTTCTGAAGATGGAATGGCGAAAAATCTTGATTGTGATGTCCCATTGGTTTTAAGGTAATTGTGTGGTTCCTTGCTTCTAACTTCATTCATCATGTCCGCTTGTATTTTGTACAGTCGATGCAGTTCATGGAGCTGCACAACCGAGTTACACAAAATAAATATAACATCATGCTCACTTCATTAGGCCAAAGCGTGCTCAAAAAGGCCGTTTCATGACTATACTATCTTGGTCAACAAAGTATTATGATCGAGCTTTGAATTGATACAGTTAAAATTCAAATGAATCACCATACCTGTTGCCTAAATATCATTTCATGCTTCAGTATGGTTTGCCTCAGCTGTTCCTTTTCGTATCCTACATATCCATCTATTGTCGGCTGTGCAGAAAACATACCATAGTACTGCACGAAAGTTTTATCTTCATGATGGGAAGGCCAGCTACCATTGCCAATACCGTTGTTTAAGTCTCTCATTGGATAATATCCTGGTAGATACATCTTGTGCTGCACCTTAGTACCCATTCCTGCAAATAACTCAAGAAATATCAAAATAAATTAAACTGAAGATGTATCAGTTGAACATATACAGCAGATGAGTTCAAGCAAACGGCAAGTTATCAATAAAGAACAATCCATTATTACCAAAACAATTGCTTCAACCTCTGCTTTTGCCAATCACTATCAATGCTTACATAAACTAACGAATGATTGAAACCCTCAACCTGTATGACATCCAATGATCCTGAAGAGATCAAAGTTGAGCTAATTGCATACAAGGAAGAACTCACTACATTTGTTCAATGGTTCGTCAAACTATCAACTGAATTACGAATAAATATGAAGAAAGACGGACCATGGAGTCATTCGAAAGGAAAAAGGGTGAAGTTATTGACAGTGACAATTTTGATTAAAACACGAAGTGACAGTGAACGACAGCTAAACAGTAGAAGCTCAGTAGAACTTCATGAATAATTTCTTCAAACAAACAAACTAGACTCAGGTGAATTGGATAAGCACTCGGAAGTTGTGTGCGAGAAATAGTGTTCAAGGGCCTTACACAATGCTACCAAAAATGACATTGTTGAGAAACCCAAACAGCAATCAAAGCCAGAATAGAGATAAATCACATAACTGATAACAATCTTTATCATTCATATGCCAACAGAGAGATAGAGTAAGTGGAAGTGAAACCTAAAAGGAAATTGTTCCCAAAACAAAGAAGAAAAAGGAGCTCAAATGAATGAAAAGCCCTAATTCGTAACATGAAACTTCAATGAAAATAACAGCATTTCTAATCATAATGAGGGTAAATTCTGCATGATCAAATTCAGCATAAGGATCATCAAAAACAGATTCAAATAAACAGAAAAGGGAAAAGCAAATCAAAACATCTAATTCACATAAACTCGTCACTGGAAACAAATTATCAATGAAACCCCAGAACTCATCAACACTAACTTCGATCGGCCATAGAAAAAAATAAAATTACAGAAAAACAAAATTACCTCATAGCATCCTCCACGAAACCATATAAAACCCCAGGGTTAGCTCCAAAAGAATTCGGAGTGGAAGAAGCAAAAAGAAAATTCAGAAAGAAGCCAAGAACCAAAACCCCATGGTGATTGGTGGTTAAAACCTTGGACTGAAATTTCAGAAAATAGAATCATGAGCAGAAACAGAAACTCAGATCTGCTGGCCCAGAAAAGTATCTAACTGAAATATCTGAATTCAATAGAGAAAGATAGATCCCCCCCCCCCCCCCACAATTCCCAAATAAGAGAGATCTTTCTTCTTTCTTTCTTTCTTTCTGTAACAGAAAAGTCTCTTCTTCTCAAAGAAAAAATGACTTCAAAATTGTCAACTTCCGGTCTCCCATTATTCTAATAACCTTCCTTTACTTCACCTATACCTTAGCTTGCCTCAATAATTTAATTTAATTAAATTAAATTTAGTATAGGGATGTGAAAGAAAGATATGGGGGACAAATGTTAATTTTGAGAAATTCTAGATTCTCTACCTTCCATGCTTTTTGGGCACACAATATTATAAGTACCTACATAGAAAATATACAGACACCTGCGTTTACTCTAACAACAACTCAACAGTTTCCAAAAGTAGCTGACCCCTCTTCAATGGGGATCTTCCCTAATCTGTCTCCCCCACTCTCTTTCACGCGCGTTTCGCTCACACACCCTTAAACTTCCCTGCATGTTCGAACACTTGCCTTGTATGAGCGTGGGTGTGTGTAGATATTTGTGTTTGATAAGTTGAGTTGAGATTATAGAACGGACGGTTGGATTATTGCTTTTGTTTGTTTCCTTTTGTTTGATTATTCTTAATCCTTCTTGTTCTAACAACTAACAATTATTTAATCATTTTATATTATGCGTAAATGGAGATGCATTTTGAGTATTTTAAACCAATAATTATAGTTAGGAGTTGTGGATAAGTCTTAAATCAACTTGTTTCTGATATTTCATTTCGATTTATATATTCTTTTATCAAGAAATATCAAACAATTCTAGCAAATATTCATATTAAATTATATAAAAAAATCTCGTGACTTTATTAAAGTTATTGAAGTAGTTAATTTATAGAAAAATAAAATTATTTGTTTAATTTATATAAAATTACTGATGTGGTTAATCGAGGAAGTTGGAAGACTGTCAGCCTATCTCATGGTGTTTCGACTCTTTCCCAGATCTTCTTTGCGGATGACATCGTCCTAATGGCTGAAGCCTCAGTGGAGCAAGCCTATCTGATTCGGGAGATTTTTTTGTGATTTCTCAGATTGCTCAGGACAAAAGGTGAGTATTTTTAAATCTCATGTCTTGTTTTCTACTAATGTTTCTAATATTACTCGTCAAATAATGTGTGACATTATGGCCATTGCTCAAACTACTGACATTGGTCGCTATCTAGGCATGCATGTGGTTCATCAGCAGACTTCCAAGGAAACTTATGGATATGTCCTGGATTGAGTCCATGCTAAACTCGCGAGATGGAAAGCCAAGTGCCTTAATTTTGCATGAGGGTTGACCCGTGCCAAGTTTATTATGTCGGCTATTTTGAATTATGTTGTGCAAACTGCCCTACTCCCTCGCAGTATACGTAATCAATTAGATAAGTTCAATCGAGGCTTCCTCTAGGGATCCCATGGTCGGGACAGAAAAATTCACCTAGTTAAATGGGCTATATCTTGTAAGATGAAAAATGAGGGAGGTCTCGAGATCAGATGGATGGAGCATTTTAACCTAGCTATGCTCGCTCAGCTAAGTTGGACTCTACTGACTAATTCTAACTCTCTTTGGGTGCATGTGATGAGATCGAAATATGGGGATAGCTGTACTAGAATGGATATTTTCAGGTGTCAATCGGCTCATTCGAGTACCTAACGTGGGATTGTGGAAGGATCGATTGTACAGTGATAGGCCACTGACTGGCGATGGTTCCCTGTCGTTAGCAGATGAGGTTGTAAAAGGGAGAACTCGTCTGATTGACTGTCCTAGGTTTATTACACTAGTACAGAAATGGCCTATGGCCACGGTCGTTTATCATCATTAGCCACGGTTGTACGACCGTGGCCAAAGGAGGCGTGGCAAATGCTTGACATCTTTAGCCACGGTTGTTCGACCGTGGCCAAAGAGGCATTAGAGTCAGTTTTTAAGTATAACAGACTCTAATGTCTTATGTTTTGGCCACAGTTGTTGCGAAAAACCGTGGCTAAAAGGGTCTTTAGCCACGGTCTTTCGTAACAACCGACTCTAATACTCTAACCATTAGAGTCGGTTGTAGAAAAACTGTGGCTAATGATAAGAGCATTGAAGTCGGTTGTTGTAACAACCAACTCCAATGCTCTAATCATTAGAGTTGGTTGTTCTGCAACCATGACTAATGTTGCTCTATTTTTTTGTATTACTGTAATTAACGGTAAACAAAATTTGTTATCCTCAATCGTTTACTGTAATCAAAACTGATCCTGATATATTACTGAAATTAAATGCAAAATCAATAAAAATATACACAAATATTATAACAATAAAATCTGTCGTAATGCATCAAACTATAAACAACAATATAAAACTTGCAATATAATACATCAAACTATAAGCAACAAATTGCTAAAGCAGACATTTTGCTAATTAAACAACTTTTTACTTATGAAATAAGAAAAAGGACAGATTCAATGATAAACAAAGTATTATCATGTCAGTAAGAGTACATACTATGTCGAATAACAATTTGGCTCTATCTTTGCAGCTAACTGTAACTACTGAGTAACCCTTTTCTTTACACCTTTCAACTATTATCTCTGGCTTTAAACATGGAGAATGATAATCTCCATCTGTAAATTGTTTGCAGAATAATAGCAATCATCATGCATTTCCTTGACTTCCTCTGTAAATTCTTTGCAGTTTGAAGAGCATCTCTACCATTCTGAACATGATCTACTGCATTTGTCACCTGTACTTATCATTTTTAAGAATCATCCATCTGAAATTCAATGTTTCATTTACAAACAGGAAACGCACAAACAAACCTGACTTTCAATGTTATCTAAAATTTCTCCTTGGGCCTCAACAAGAACAACCATATCAAGGTATATCTGTTTAAGTATATCACACATCAACACAATTTTTGTTTTCTAATTCATGTTTAATTCCATTTTCCTGATGAAAGTCAATGAGCTTCTTCTCTATTTCCTTTACAGCATCATGCCTCTTTTGGATTTATTCCACAGTATTTAGCACCTGCAACAACCAATGCCTTAATCGAAAAATTCAATGTTGAATTGGTACAGATAAGAGATTAGAATTCCATTCATACCTGAACTCTACCCATCCTCTTGAATTGCCTTTTGAAATATTTGCTCGCTGTTTCCAGTTTATATCGAGTTGTCAATTGTCTAACAGGAACCAAATTTAATTAATTATGGCTACATTTTTATCCAAAATAGCATAATTTTTAGTTTCAAAACTTATGCCTTGCCCACTTCATCAATATCCTTCTCCATTCGGTTCTTTATAGCTATATTTATTTTTATAGAAAGGAAAGATATAAGTGGAACATGTATAACTTGAGATGTAGACCATAATTTTACCTTTCACGACATATGCTTTATCACAGACTTGGATTCCTCATTAGCATCCTGTCCAAATTAATTATATTTGAAGTGATGAAGCATCATGATCTAACAGCTAGAATCACTGTGTTTCTCTAAACAAGCCATCTTTTAATATAGCAAAATCTATGCTAATTGGAAGATGTGAACATACCTTGGAGGTTCTTAAGACCTTATCGACCTATTTCTCCACCTCTTGTATCTAAAGGAAGTACAAGTGTAAGAAGGCAATCACAGACAACCACCATAAATTAGGCTCTCAACCCTTATTTTCCTAGCTAGCTCGGACATCAATTACATGAAATACAAAATTATACATGCTTATTGAAAGCTTCCATTCCCACATCGGTGCTGCTCCTTGGAGTCTCCATCCCCATTTCAATATCATCACTCATTTTACCATTGCTTAACTGTCAAATTATTCCATAACTTATCACTTTTTAGTTCATTTTATTTGTATCCTTCAAGAAATTGCAGGAAAACATACTGATTAAGATCGTTTACCTTTATACTTGAGCTGTTTGCAAATCATGGAACTTAGCCATAGCCCCTCAACGTAGCAGGAAATAGAACAAGGAGAATATAGACCTCCTTCTCGAAATTAATTATAGACAGAAATGGACGAGTTATTCATTGAAGAATGTGATTGAATTGATGTATATAGTAGCTTACATAGATGCATCGTCGAATTGTAAATGGATAACTCATATTGTTGAAAAGCTCATCAGTTGTCATTTTGCTAAACTAAGACAGCACATAAATTAAGGTTTGATATGGAATTCTTAGAAGGGGAGGGAAAACTTTTCCAGCTTCTACAATCTTCAATGCAACTACAACTGTTATCTCCAGCTTTCTGCTTGATTTTGAACTGCCTAGTTGTTGTATTGCCTGCCTTTTTACATACAAACCAAGCTAGTTTCCTATTTTGTTCAGAAGTAGTGTTCTTGAATTTTGAGAAGATAAGGCCACAAGGATAGAACTTGGATGACCTAAACCCGAGAAGACACTACCGGATTCCAAGCTTTCTTTTTGCTAAAAAAAAGACATATAGAAGATAGGTAGATGAGGTTTCAGTTCATCACAGATTAGCAGAAACAGTGTTTTGTATATTTTGTTATAGAGCTTGACACTGATGCCTCTTGTAAAGTAAGATCCTCAATATTGGATTTCTTTTCTTTTAACTCTATAATCATATTCTATAGTTTCATTTTCAGTCACATGGTTCCTTTTTTACCAATTAAGCTTTTGATTAACTTAGTTTGCTAATGATCTGTTGAACAGAGCTCGCAGAAAACTATCTGCCATTGTGTCATGGGAGAACAGCAAGAAAGCAGCCATAGAGGCTGAGTTGAAGCAAATTGAGGTAACAAGTTAAACCTTATATTTCAAAAGGATAAAGGGCGGCCCGGTCGCATTACGCGTCCCCGCTGAGCGAGGGTCCGGGGAGGGGTCCCACCACAAGGGTGTATTGGGGGCAAGCCTTCCCTTGCCAATTTAATTGGCAAGAGGCCACTCCTAAGACTCGAACCCGTGACCTCTGGTCACACGGCAACAACGTTTTTACCGTTGCGCCAAAAGCTAAAAATTTCCCCTAACTTGGGATTTAACATTCACGGACAAAACAATGAATTTTAATCTTAGCGTTTAATAGTGTAATTTCAAGCCTCCTCTCGTTAAGGCTAAATGAGTTTTTTCATTAACAACAAATTGCAATTTCAAACCTTACTGTGTGAAAAGAAAGTTTGAGGTTAAGAGGGAGTGAAAACATAAAATTACATATGAAAAACAACAGCCTGCAGTAATTCTTTATCTTCCTAAAAAAAATTGTATTTCTTAATGAATTTCTATCGTTTCACCCTCAAATATTTGGTTTTGACACTGCTACTAATTGACATTAATTATGTATGTTTAGGAAAAACTGGAGAAGAAAAAGGCAGAGTATGCAGAGAAAATGAAAAACAAAAGTGGCACTAATTCACAAGGCAGCAGAAGAGCAAAGAGCAGTGATTGAAGCTAAACGCGGGAAAGATATTCTCAAGGCGGAAGAGATTGTTGCCAAGTACCGAGCAACTGGAACTGCTCCAAAGAAGCTCCTTGGATGTTTTTAGGCTAGATTCCTATCCTCAGGTTTGGTTGAACATTATTGGTGTATTTATGGTGGTTCTATTGGTTTATTTGATTATTAGTGTTTGTCTTTTTATAGGGGAAGTTGGTGAAATGTTTCAATTATTGTGTTACATGTCTGTGTGTTTGTGCTTTGTGAATATACTATTTAAAATATTGTTTGAAAGTTCAATTTGTAAGAAGCAAATACATTGAGACAGCAGCTAAATTTATGGATGAACACGTGATTTCTCTGGCTTATCTTTAGAAGTGGCAATTCGGCTTATCTTATCATAATCATGTTAAGTTATCTATATGTGTCGATATGATATAAAACCGAAAATAAAACCATATAGCCAAATACAAGTATGATATTACCACCCACTACACCAACGAATAAAAGACATGAATATTTAGAAAAACACATATATGACATTTGAAATATACAGTAAAGGTAAAAAGCACATACAACAACAAGTTCATATGTTTGGCATTAAAAAATATAATGAAACAAGATTATCCATTAAAATTATAATCAAGATTTAATCAATTTTTAATGCAAAAATCATGTTTCCATATTTACCCATTCTGTCCTCAGCAGATTCATCCATCCATCACCACTCTGCTTGTCGCTCTTAGGAAAGTTTCCCGAACCTGCGCAAGAAATAAGAAATTAGAACAATAAAATACCAGATCCAAATCAAATAGACAATTTATGAATATAAAATATAAAAAATGTTCCACTTCATGGAGCATGTATCACACGGCTGACGAAGGGGCTAAATTTTGATCAAAATAAACAGTACATGGACTGAATCTTACCATATTTGAAGTTCAGAGGCTTAATATCAAAATTTGAACAGGTACAGGGAAACAAGTATCCTTTTGCTGAATTGATAATAAAAGTAAAGTGGTGACACAATGTGAAAACTGAAAATAGACAGTAAACTACCGATCGACAAAGCAAATAGGTATAGGCAATAAAAAACATAATTGATTGTGTAATAATGAACTCGTTACATTAAAGCTCATGAGTGAGCAAGTTTATTGTGTAATAATTGATGGTGTTCTGTCATCCTTCATAACACCATCTGAGATCATACCTTAAGCAAGTTGCAAATACAAGAACTCCTCATGTTTCTCAAAAACTATCTTAGGAAGGAATGTGAACTTTTTCATCTCAAACTTAGTGTTCTCTGAACTATTATCAGAGCTCAAACCATTACTTTGACCATTGGATTCAACTACAGAACTCCTTACTTGAAAATAAACTTCCATCCCTTCCAAAATCCCAGTCTTTTTATAACTCCTAACTCATAACTCAAGTTTGATTCTTGTAATTAATTAGTCAGCACTCAGGTTCTGAAGTAAATCAACAATGTAACCTCTCTGCTCGGGTTAATATAAGAAAATGAACTGACCTTCGGGTTTTGGCAGAAAGGATCAATCCTCTCTTCTCTTAGACGTTTGAACATGTTGAGGTCCCAATGAATCCTAAACTGAAGCACAAAGAACACAACAATTACCATGAGAGGGAGTTTATCAATTTTAAAAAAGTAAACTTACAGATGCAATTTATCAACAATCTATAAGCTAGAACCTGAATTCCTTATAATCTTAGATTCCGAGATTCGTTGGTGCTGACAGCTCACTCACGGGAAAACCTGTCGAGATTGAATGGATAAGTTTTCAAGGCAAGGAAATAAAACGACACCAATATATCACTTTACAAAATAATTTCAATGCTGGAAGAGAGCCTTAAGTAAATAAAAGTAACCACCTTCACCAACAAAACCAGACTGGAAGTTTCAATGCATGAAGTGGTTCTACCTTCAATCTCAAACATATTCAAAATAATCACAACAGAAGCATTCAAATCAGTTAAAATCTCATCAATCGGCATAACTATAAGTCAGAGCAATGAATCTTAACCAACATGAGCAGTAATTATATGAAATTACTCAACTTGAACTTCAATTTTTGTCTTAAGCTTACAGATAACCCTTAACCAAAGATCATAAATCACATATTGAGGAAGTTATTCAGATGCTCAATAATAACGCTCAATCTTAATGTTGTATTGTAAGAAACAGACAAAACAGACTCACAAGTAAATGTAAGCCAATTACTTCTATTAGCTGCTATATAACGATGTTCCTTCCCAAGTTCATAGTTTCCAGCTTTCAGAAACTGGCGACATACATGTGGATGTGGTGTTGCACATTAAGCAAACCTAAGTTAATGGCTTCTCTAAACCCATATGATAAAGGAAACCAGAAGAGCGAACACGAACACGGACGGAACCAGAAGTCGGAACACGAACACCGAAAAACTCATAATAAACGAAACCCATAAGAAAGAACACAGAAAAAGAAATCATAAATGAAACCCAGAAGATAGAACACTAACCCATAAAAGAAATCATTCACCTAGGGTCTGCTTGGATGGGGGTTAGAGGAGGTTCATTAAAGGGAGGGGAGGGAGGGGAGGGGAGGGGAGGGAAGGAAAGGAAAGGAAGGGGATGGGAGATTATTTATATAACCTTCAAGACTGAAATTGAGGTTATTTTAAGGTTTTTGAACCTCTATTTAACCCTCATTTAAACTTAAACTCCTAGTCAAGCAAGATTAGACAAGGTTAGAAAAATAACCTCCACTTAAACTCCTTCCCAAACAAGGTTAGGAAAATAACCTCCCTTTAATGAACCTCCTCTAACCCCCATCCAAGCAGACCCTTACCTCTTTTCTGTTGTTTCTGCCACAATCGAAAGAATGGTGGTTGTCGACGCAAATGAGAGAAAGAAGGAGAAAGATGCTAATACCTAGGTTGCGCAAAGGAGAGAAAGAGAAAGGGGAGAACCATACGTACGATTCATAAATGGATCTTTCGAGTCGGTTATTTAATTAACCGACTCTAAAGAGTAATTGGCATCGGTTTTCAATGAACCAACACCATTAACTCCAATAATTGGGGTCGATTCTATCTGAACCGATGCCAATTACTGGCTCATTAGCCTCGGTTTATATTTAAACCGACGCTAATTATTAGGTCATTAGCCTCGGTTTAAGAAGAACCGACACCAATGATCGTTCAAACCGTGCGCCATTTTTAAAAATTACATTTAGAGTCGGGTTTTTCAAAAAACTGACTCCAATGCTCTAACTATTTGAGTCGGTTTTTTAAATAACCGACTCTGATTACCTGTAGCCACGGTTTTGCAAATAACCGTAGCTAAAAAGGCATGGCCGTAGGCCATTTCTATACTAGTGTTACTCAGCTTTGTGCCTAATTTTAGCAGGCTCATACATACAACCGAGGTACTAACGCGGTGGTTCATCGCTGCATTTGGGTGAGGTGGCAGGTGCCTAAGACAGGTTGGGTTAAGGTTAATACTGATGGTTCCTGTAAGGGGAACCCGAGGCTTGCTTCCATGGAGTCTAATCTAAGATGAGAAAGGAGAATGGCTTGGAGATTTTTGTGTTGATATCGGGTTTTGTACGGTTACGCTGGCAGAAATTTGGGGACTATACTATGGTTTATGCTTATTTTAGGATAAGGGATTCCAGAAGGTTAAAGTCGAGTTGGACTCGAGGACTATGCTGCAGCTATTGGCCGGTGTGACGGATCTCCACCACCCATACGACTAGATTTTTGTTCGCTGCCAAGAGCGGCAGGACAGGGATTGGTCGATTGAGTTTCTGCATAATTAAAAAGAAGAAAATTGTGATACTGATTGGTTGGCGAACTTCGCAGGTTATTGTTCGATGGGTCATCATGAGTTTGATTCGCCTTCTGCAGGCCTCTAGGAGATCTTGTCGTCTAATGATAGAGGATCAATGCTTCGTAAAGTGATTCATTCTTACTTCATGTTTCTTTTTTTCTTGTTTCTTGGCTTTCAGCCTTCCATGTCAATAAAAAAAAATGATTTCTATCAAGATTTATAGTGCAATATACATCTTGTTTATTGAAAATGTTAGAATTTTGATTGAGTAACGAATTAAACTTTAAAATTTGCTAAGTAAATATCAACTCTTTACTATTCGGGTAACTTTTATTTTTCACTTAGATAAGATTTTATTATGAGAAGCATATATATAATGTTTTGAATATAATAAAATGATATATAAATGAAAAGAAAAATTTCTATAAAAAGAAAAAAAAAAATTATGTGGAATTTAAATGACACATAGTTATAAAGAGCCAAATATTAGTAGTATGATTTTATTTAATGCCCAATTTAGATATCTATGATGAAGATATTATTTTGCAATTTGCAAAAGATGAATATTATTATACTATATCTGATCTGAATACCAAGAAAATGCTTTTTCTTTATCTTTGTTTATCTTTTATGGGTTTTAAGACAGACACGAGCATAAAGTCTATTTTGGACCCACAGAAAAACAATCCCCTTCGTTTTATTTCATGTTATTGATTGCAATGAGATGGGACATATTATTCTCTTAACTGCACTTCAAAAGCCTGATTATTAGCAATCTTTATGATTAATTAATAAATTGAAAAGTTTCGTCCTTTCAAAACAAAAAAAATAAATTGAAAATTTTGTAATAAAAAACCTAAATTGAAAAATTACTTTTTAGCTCTCATTTTTTGGTTTAATATATAAATTCACCATTAAACTTGATGGACATTTGGCAAGATTTGTTGACACGCAACTGATGAAACTTGGTCGTTGTATTTTTTTTAAGATGTGTGCAATATATTTTCTTTATTTAACTTACTTTTTTACAATTGAGTAATTAGTTGATTACATTTTACGCAAGTTCAAATGGCTAACCGAACATTTTATGTAAGTTGAGAAAACTATTAGGACACTTTAAAAGTTCAGGGATCAATCAAGCTTATTAAACAAATTCAGACCCCAAATAATGTATTAGCCTAAAAAAATAAAAAAAAAGGATAAATTAAAAATGAAATACTCAAATTTCTCCAAACTCCTTTTTCTCTATCTTTCTACTTCAGAATATATATGAATCAATTTTGGATCTTAACTGATTTTCACTATAAGAAAAAGGAAGTTAATTAGAGATTTCTCTTCTTCTTCTCTAACCTAAGTCTAATCAAAACATCATCACCACTATTGGCACGAATTTTCTAACCCCTATAAAGTGTTCATGTTAACCTTAAGCTACATGTTTGATTGGGTAAATTTCAATTTTCATACATCAAAGTCAAAGCTTAACAAAACAAAAATCAAATTCAGAATATGTCAACTAAGGTTATCTGATCCGCCTTCTTTTGATCATAAAAATCATTTGGTCTTGTCCCCTAAAATCCAAAAGAACTACAATTACTGCATATCAAGTACGCGACAATTCAATTATCTCTTGTATG
Organism: Euphorbia lathyris; assembly: GCF_963576675.1. Classification (NCBI taxonomy): domain Eukaryota; kingdom Viridiplantae; phylum Streptophyta; class Magnoliopsida; order Malpighiales; family Euphorbiaceae; genus Euphorbia; species Euphorbia lathyris. The sequence continues at coordinate 99,754,684 of NC_088910.1, forward strand.
ATAAGATCGATCAGACTTGTCATGAGTCAAACTAATTAAAGTCAATCAGTTTTAGTTCGGGTAAAGTAGAAATTTTATTAAAATCACACAGTGGAACACATTGAGGGTTACATTCTAGCCTCCTCATAAGTACCATTCAACTTCGAAGAGTTAATGGGGTGATCATTTTGCAGATTTTATAAAATTTTGAGTTTTTGAGAGATGAGAGACTTTATCTCATTAGAAACTTGAATTTTATAGAGATATAAAAAGAAAAATCTAAGTTGAGAGCTTTGATCATCCAAAAATCATATCTCAGTCGCCAAAATATCTTCCAACACTTCAAAAACTTGTTAAGCTTCTTTAACTCATAAGTTGGTGTACATTGTGTTGAAATTCTAAAAAATCTCTTATTTTGTTTGGTTTCGTTTCAAGAGCTTTGGCTACGGGTTAGAATGTGAGAAAACACTAAGCTGGACTCTACGAACGCTCTAGATACATGCAACAAAGTTAACAAATTGAGGGGCCTTGATTCTTGTGTTTTGTTTATGTTTTGAGTTTTATTTTGATTGCTCTTTTCTCCAGTTGGTTGTTGTTTCTAGGCAACAAGGTCGATCGAATTTTTCAGGGTTCCAAACAAAGTTGACCAGCCTTGTTCTTAAGGAAAAATTGGTTTCTCTTATAGAAGGTCGATCTACCTTGTACGCAGAGGATCTAGTTATATCTCACAAAAATGACTGTTATCTTTAAAATAAGTACCTAAAACAAAATCTACCTGCCTTGTTTTGTGAACTATCAGGTAAATCTGTATTGTTTTAGTGATCTTAAAGTTAGATCTGCTATACCTATGAAAATTTCCGCTAAACTGATGGAAATTTTCCTATAAAAAAGTTGTTTGCGTTTAGCTCACGTATAAAAAAAAGTGATTTTTTGTCCTATTTGTGTAAAAAAGTGTTCTTTGTTTTATTTTCATATGAAAAGTGTTCTCTTGTTTTATTTTCCTTTAGGATAATTTTGTATAAAAATTCTGGTTTCTTCCTTCAAAGATGAAACTGAAGGAATGAAAAGTTGAGGCTTTAGAGTCGGATCAAATGAAAAATAGTGTCAACTAACTTACATCAATGGCTCGAATAATATCCTCAATAGCATTTTTTGCAATATGAAACGATGATAATATTATGAAGATAATGCTATAAAGGCTATAATCTTTAGCAAAAGTAACCCCATTAAGAATTGTCATCAACTCATAATGCTCCACCAACCAACACACTCTAGTAGGACAAGCACCACTCACCACGACGACCCCTCAATCATTCATTCCTATAAAACTTATTGCATCTATACTACCTCTTATCGAGAAAGACGCATCACAGTTAAGCTTAATAACTCCCTAGGGAAAAGGCTGACAGGCATCTAAAGAGGCAATACCAAGAGGACTAGCCAGTCGCATTTTACCACCAGTAGACAAAGAGTTAACAACACCTTGATAGAAAGCATAATAAATTAGAAGATCCTCCATGTGATAATACCGATTAGTCTTATACCATGTCATCCAAAGGAAGGTGCAAAAGCTTTAAAAATCATATATGAGAAGAGTTTTAATAGTTGACCTAAAGTAGAATGAAGTTGACTTTGCCTTGAAGAGGGTAACCTCTGCCTCATTGATCCTAAGATTTTCGACTACTTTCATCTTTTTTTGGCCGGAGGGAGGTTCTCCGCATCCTCGGTACCTAAGGGTATGATCTTTCCCTTATGTTGGACAATGGGTAATATTCACATTGCAAAGTTAGCATGCAACATGGCAAATCACAGTTCCCTATAAAAAGGGGGAAAAGTAAAAAAAAAATCGAACCATACAAACAACATGGTTACTTGGTGGAGATTTGAAGAATGTTATGTATTAGGACGTCCAGTCTCTTTGTCCCAGGTGATCAAAGTCTTTTTACATAGGTAGACATATAGAACTTTGGTACAAGTCCAAAGCTACGGTGTAAGACTAAGGAGTTCATTTATGAATGTATCCTCCTCTAGGTTCGTTTCTCAAAGTGCATTTTTTCTTTTTGGTGTTGAGATTCCAAAGATAAGGGAAATTCAAAGGAGTTACTGAATCTATCTTCATGAAGAACCAAAACTCCTTCAATGTTTTACGAATGATGACTTGTCGTTAAGGAACATATGAAGACAACCGGGGATTCAGTAGAAGGTGAAGTGATCCTCTGAAACCCAAACCTTATGTGCATACAACTTACAGAGATGCAAGGGTTTAGAGATCTACTTATGCTTTCCACATCCAGTAGAAACATATCAATTATGTCCAAACATCCATATGGATTTGGCCTGAACAGAAATGGTACACCTCCAAAATGGAGGCTATGAGAATCTGTTATATATTTGGTCAAGACAGATAGTGAAGTAATCGATGGGGGAAGGTGCACTTTACCCTTAGAATGAGCAATCAAAATATCCATCGTCCTCAACCAAGGATAAACGATACACTTGTATATGATTTTTTAAAAATAAACTTTGACATCTTATCATGGATCCTATAAGTGGGATCTTTAATTACTCGGTTTTTCCTAGGGATTTTGGACATGTCGACGTCTATTTACTTTATCGAAATATATTTTTCATGTCTGAAGCAAAAGCCTCTCCATTTGAAGGATCTCGAAGATAATAATGAGTTTTGGACGAGTCTATGGTCACAACTGGGGGAACAGTGGCCTTAAGGAGGTAGTTTCCTATTTGACTATTGAGTCATATCGTGCCTATTAAACCGATAAGAAGAATAAGAACAAGAAGAGGAAGAAAAACTGAATTGTGAAGTGAGTTCTAAAACATACCAGAGAAAGAAGAAAATCAGTTGCCTACAAAGACGAAAAATTCCAAACTTGAAATATCAGAGAGGTGAAAGGGATTGTGAAGAAGGTAGAAAACATGAAAGGGGAAAGTGAATAAACCAATTCCAATTTATAGAAGGAGACTCATTGAAAACGCTAAAAAAGAGAGACTCATGGCATGTTCTCACATTAGATACATACACTTGTCGAGTATCCATCCACCCAAGGGGCATTCTTTTCAGATCGTAGGCTGGGTAGTTAAGCATGGGAATCAAAGCGTCATCATAGCTTTAAAAGGTGTCCTCACCCTTTTGGGGGAGGAGGGGTCTGATAACAAGCTAATGTTATCTGAACTTCAGCGTAAGGTTTTGGCCAGATGTTCTAGAATCGTCTGATAGGGGTTCAAATAAATATCGATGTAGGAATGCCTATGTATCATTAGACTATTTGTCAAGGATGTGGACAACAACCAATGTACGACCATCTAAATGTCTCATAGCCACATGTCTGGGATTTGAATGATTGATCATAAATGAAAGTCATTAGATATGCATCAAGAGAATTCCGTGTGAATATAACCAAAAAAAGGTGATACATGTGGAGGCATTAAGAAAATGGCATCCTACAACCTTAATAAAGACTATGAGGAAACTATAATTAGATGATTAAAAGAATCTTTCGTATATGCTCTAAATTCTAATCTCCATTGCTTTTTCTTCTCTTATGAGAGTGTATACAGCGGATAGCGGACACATACGCTATTTTGTAAGAAGGTATTTAGATGGTAAGAAATTTTGTAGGTTGAAAGTGTTATTTAGCCTCTGATCTATCCAAAATCTTATCATTTGGCCCCCTGACCTATTATTCAGTCATATTTGACCCATGAACTATTCCAATTCGTGAAATTTCACCCAATTTGGGTGGAGACTTAACAAAACCGTTATTCCCCTGATATGTGGTGATATTTTGACATATAGATTTGACATATCGTTGTCCTAAAGTTCATTTGCCACATAAATTTTCTTATGTGAAAATAATTAATTAGATTACAAAAGAAAATAAAAACAAATCCCAAAACTAAAATTTATCAAGTTTAAGTGTTAAAATATCATCATGTGTTAATAGAATAATAATTATGTTAAATCTCCATTCAAATTGCACTAATTAGGATAGGTCAGATATCAAATCACAAAATTTTGAATAGTCCGAAAGCCAAATAATAGTTTAAGTCAAATTTTGGATATCCGAAATCAGAAATTCACACAAACTTATATACATAATAAATTGAAAAACTAAAATCTAACTAATGCATTTGAGCAGACGAGTCTATTTGTAGTTAGCTTTTTCCATTTCTCAATTTTCTTCTTCTTTCTAAGCCTTCTTATCTACTAAAAAAAAATTAATGCATTCCGTGATTCCTAAAATTGAAATGTGACAACTTATTTATTTTATATCATCAACGTTTTTAGTCGTTGGTTGCTAAAGTAAGGTTATCTTTTGTGTTAAATCATGATCCAAACTCAAAATTTATGTCTAAGTAAGAATTTAACCCCTAATTTCCTTCTTTTGGTACTTCAATCATGGAAGCAATTACCTTTTTTTATAAAGGCAAATTTGAGTTTATGCTAAAGTGAACAACCTTTGAAAGTAGGAATAAAATTAATTTTATTGATTTAGGACCTGTTTGATAACAATAAAAATCACTTAAATTAATAGATTAAGCATTTTTTTAGTTTAAGTGTGTTTGATAATGAGTTTTTTATTAACCATTTAAATTATTCAATTAAGTTATATATCATTTATTCTCTTAAGTCAAAATATTTAACTTAAAATTTTAAGTTAAACATTATCAACTAATATTTTAATATTCAGTACTTATTTTTAATATTTATCAAATATGTGTATCATTTAATAATTTTAACATTTATAATATTCAACACTTAAAATTCAGTATTTATTTTTTGAGTATTTAATTTTCATTTTTATCTTATCTATTTAAAAAATAAATATTGAACCGACTTACATGTTTTGTTGCTAGAGGATGATGAGTATGCATTTTGTTTTGACCAAATATAAAAGTAATACTTTTTACAAATGGGATAAATGATTGATGTATACTTTTTTGGTTACTGAAATGGATTATTGTTTTTCTAAAAAGAATATTTCTAAAAGAAAAAACAATATGATCACACAGATGTAATTTTGAATAAAGATTCCATTTTACTCTTCAATTTGGTTTGCTGGATAATTTATTCTAAAATGAAATATTAATTTATTTATCAAATTATTCTGATACATGTCATGGTTTACAGGCATGTGTCAACTTTATATATTGACATGTATCACTTTAATTAATTTAATAAAATGTTGTCTAAAGTCAAATATCAAACTAAATAGAAGCAAAAATAGAAAACAAGGAGCAAAACCTTATGTTAAAAAAAAGCAACGATTTTCACATGTATTTTAATGAGCAAGTGAATTTGTCTATTTATCATTAGATATAGGTTTATTAATTTAAGTTTCAGGATGTTTTGAATTTCTACCTTAAAATTCTAATAAACTTAGATTTAACCGTGAATGAGCAAATTCTACTTGTTTATTAAAATGCATACAATCAAGACTGTTAAAAAAATAGCAATATGAGTAGAATGATATAAAGATGTCTGGAAAAGGAGAATAAAGAGAAATAAAAAAGACAGGAAAAGTGAATGAATACAACAATAATTAATTCCAATTCATTTGCAATCTCATACAGGTAAAAGAGTGTGATAGAAATGGGTCCTATGTTCATTATTCAACTCTTAATATGTTTAATTGGTTGGTCCATGCAATCATATTTTCTAATTATTTGCTGGAAATTAATAGGTGATGAATATATATGCATGGTTATTATTATTATTTATTTAGTAGATTACTATATCCAGCCCCAATTTCATACTTCCAGCCTCGAAAAAAGACGTAACCGCCCTTTAACCAAAAATTGAAAATTTCAAACCCTCCCAAACTCTCTCAAACTCTCCCAAATACATTTTGATCCGAAATCAAAGACAACACGTTTGATGGAGAGCAATCCGGTATCACCGGGAAGAGACGAGAGTGACGCTGTCCCTGAAATCGATGTATTTTTCTGATTAAACTTCCATTGAATTCTGTAAATTTTTTTAAAAAAAAATTGCTGGTTCGGCTCTCGGGCGTGTGAGCATCACGCCTCACCATGTGGTGGGGCGTTTGAATATTACGCCCCACCATGTGGTGAGGCGTGATGCTCATACGCCCCACCTCATGGTGGGCGTGATGCTCATATGCCCCACCACATGGTGGGACGTGATGCTCACACGCCCGAGCATATTTGTTGCTGTTGTTTCGGGTTTAGACACCGAAACGCTGTAGAAATGTCGCGTGTTGGAATGTAATGTTCGTTATTTATCATTTGCAGGAGGTTTCGTTTGAAGATTTTGACGGAAACGTCATTGATTATAGTTCACAGTTTTTTCCCAAACAAACGTTTCAAACATATCATGAAGCTGTTAACTGGGCAAAACAGACGACAATTGAGATCGGCTTCGAGTTAACCACAGCGTCGCACAAGACAGGGGGCAAGTCAAAATGGATATTGGTTAAATGTGCTCGTGGTATTAAGAATTATAGAAGGAAAAGGGATATGGATACGGATGATATACTACGGAGGGATACAAAAACAAAGTACTGTGGTTGCAAATTCCAGATAAAGGTTCTGGAAATCGCTGAATTAGGCGGTTGGGTGGTGAATGGGATTGCTGGAGATAGAGGACAACACTGTCATCAGTTGGCTGTATATCGTCAGGGCTACAGACAGATGAGCGGACTAAGCCCGGGTTCCAAAAAACTTGTTCGTGAAATGAGTTCAGCTCAAGCTAAGCCTTGTGCTATTTTTGCTGCAATCAAAGAAAAACATCCGGAGGATTGCCCAACACAAAGACATCTATAACTACAGGGAGAAAATCAGGACTGAGAGCTTTGAGGGTCGGGATGTAATTGGTCAGTTTTATCGGCTTGCTATAGATAAGGAATACATACATTGGACGCAAGCGGTGCCGGGCAGCAATGTTGTGACTCACTTATTTATGGCACATCCTACATCAATCACACTGTTCCGATCTTATTACTTGTTTGTTGGTATGGATTCAACATATAAAACAAACAAGTATAAGATGTCATTCTTTGAGATCATTGGAATGACGCCTTCAAACAAAAACTTCTTGATCGCCTATGCAATCATGAAGGATGAAACTGAGGGAAGTTATATGTGGGTGTCACAAAAATTGAAGCTTTTGCTCCAACCTGATGTGCATCTGACAGCCATTGCTACGGACCGGGAGTTAGGACTGATGAGACTGGTTCGTGAGGTATTTCCTCATAGTCATCATTTATTGTGCACATGGCATATTAATAAAGATGTGGAGGATAAAGTAGGCAAGTTGTGTGGAATGAAGAGTTTTGGTGAAATTTTTAAGAATTCCAAATAGAAACGTATAATTAAAGCCCCGACAGTAGCCGAATATGAGGCGGCCGTGGTAGCCATGAAGAATACTACTACCAACTGGCCTCGTGTGATAGAGTACGTGGAGACCACATGGCTAGTGCATAAAGAGAAGTTTTATCGAGCATGGACGAACAAGGTGTTGCACTTAGGAAACACCACAACCTGTCGAGTGGAGAGTTCATATGCACAGTTGAAACAGTGGTTGAATTCATCTACTGGTGCACTCGATACAGTGTGGGCGAATGTGCACAAGGACATTGAGGCTCAGATCGAGGCGATCAAGTAAGACATTTATTCTGTTATTTAATTTAATCTTTTAAATTGTAATACATTAGTTTTGTAATCCTTTACTGTATATAATCAGATACTCACTCGAGGACTCGAGAAGAAGAACTGCGGTGGCTCACTATCAACAACCTTTCAAGTATCTCAACTTACACGTTTCACATTACTGCTTGCGTGTACTGAATGATGAGCTCAAGCGTATGCACGGATTGAGTATAGATGTGGTAAGTGAATGCGGATGCGTGTTGCCCATGACTCATGGCATTCTGTGTGCATGTGAGCTTAAAACGTATATTGACACGGACACATCGGTCCGTGCTGACCGCATCCATCCTTTTTGGAGATCTCTTGCGTTTGAAGGTTTGAGTGACATACCAGTTACTGCTCCCGTATATGTTGACGGGTCTGAGGATCACCGGTTTTTTCACTCTCTTGTGGAAAAGGTTGAAAAATTAGATCCTTCAATGGTGCGTAGCATATCGATGATGATTCATGATCAGATAAACCCGGAACAAAGTGGCTTCAAAGAACCTGAGGTCAAAGACACTGTTAGGGGTAGACCAAAGGGGAATTCATCAACGAAACGAAATCCGAGTGCATGGGAGTATAGTCAGGCACCACGAGATCGAGCACGGTCCTCAGGTTCGAGGAGTAGTCGTAGTCGAGGCCGATCCTCATCCTCATCTGTGCATAACAACGAGATGCCAGATATATTTTATTTTAGTAATATATATGTTGAAGTTAAAGTAAATATATATTTTTTTGATGAATTTCATATATTAATATGTTCAGCCGGATTTGATGCGGATATCGCCAGTTACCACCATTTACATCGGGTTCAAGGTCTCATCGTACCATTTATTACTGGATACCATGATGTTGTAGCAGATGGTAACTGTGGATTTCGTGTTTTAGCCGATGCCATCACCTATAACCAGGAGTGGAAGCTGATGAGAGTGCTGTTAGAGAATGAGATGCAGGCAAACCATGATCTGTATGCGCCAGTGTTCGGGAACGGATTCGATGCTTCCCTCACGCGTATTAAATGGGCAGGAGCGGGGTGTAGTGAGTCCCACTGGATGGTGAGTCCGGATGACTTATTTGCTGATGCATCTGTTTTGAATGCAGTAATATTCCTTTTTACTATATCACAGTTAGGATGTTGCACTATACTGCCGATGCGTTCGAACGATGGAAGACCATCAGAGCGAGAGATTGTGATTTGTCATTTGGGGAGTTATCATCACTACATACGTCTTTATTTAAGTCCTGCATTTCCAGTGCCTCCCATCGCCACCCAATGGTGTATATTTCGTGATCCGAGTGTTCGTCACTTGGACAATCTATACACTGAAAGGAGAGCGGCTTGGACTAGATTATATTAGTTTTATGTATTGTAATTAATAATATTTATTCATGAACTTATATCATTGTTACTGATTTTAGTTAAAATTGTATGGTATTTTTAGGTTTTAAGTACAATTCTGTAGTTACGGGTTTAACGACCTATTTACGGGTTTAATAAGCTATTTTTTTTACCATTCCGTCACGCGGGCGTGTGGCTATCACGCCTCACCACGTGGTCGGACGTGATAGCCACACGCCTCACCGTGTGGTCGGGCGTGATAGCCACACGCCCGCGTGACGGAATAGCAAAAAAAATAGCTTTTTTCATCCCCATAACCCATGAAAGGGCATTTTCATCATTTCACAGGGCTAGAGATGAGAATTTGGGACTGGGTTTAACATCACCCTTTATTTATTTGGTTATTTGACAATTAACCAAAATTGGACGAGTAAAGTAAATTTTCAATAGATTCGATGCAGCAGAGAGATTTATTATACTTTAACTATATATAAAAACAAAAACAAAAACAGAAAAAAAGAAAAACTAACTTATTTATGTGAGTTTCACATGATATCATCATATATTTTAAAGTCAGAATCAATTTGGAATTTATACAAGTATTAAATAATGATCTACCCAACTCTCATATATGTGGTCAAATTTTAAAGACAATTTAATATTGCTATATGGAACCTCTCTTTATATATAAATAAAAGGGAAATTTATAAAATTGGTTAAATATAGAGTCAGATTTATATTTTTAGACTCATTTAGATATACGCTATCAAATTAGACTTTTCTACTGTATTTTTTTCTTCTAAAAATACTCTTATTCGTATAAATTCATCACCTTCTCATTGCGAAATCAAATCCAATAACTGAATCTCAACTCCCTCGCTGCTTAACATATCAACAATTGCGCCCATAAATCCCTCAAATTAAAAAAAAAAATCTTTCGTTCTCCTCAGGATATTTCAACTCCTAAATCTTTTCATTGTTTCCACTCTTCGATTCTTAATCTCCAAAGTCTTCTAATGTCCTCATAAATATAATAGACAATAATATTTGCATTTGAGACAATATATTTACATTTGAGACAAAACAAAACAGTTTCGCATTTCATCTTAAGGCTTCACATTTATGTAATTGCAAAGCAAGGCTATTTGCATTTACCTATAATTGTGAACCCTTACCTAAAATCTGATTCTCAAAATCATAAAATTAAGGAACAAAATCCTAAAATGCATTTCGCAAAATCATAATATTGAGAAGAAAAATCATAAAATACGAAATAAAATCATAAATTGAGAAGCAAAATCATAAAATTATCACAAATTAACCCAGAACCAAATACTTCGGCTTCTAAACCAATAAATCACACAAATACAACTCAAATGAGTTCGAAAATCACCATTATACCCATTAACATTAACCAAAACCAAACATAACACATTCAATCCATGCTAAATCCCCACAAAATCATACGACAATGAGAAGATCATGGATTTGCGCGAATAAAGGTATTTTTGAAAAAATATATTGGACTAGTCTAGTTTGGTAGTATAGGTCTAAATGAGTCTAAAAATGTAAATGGAAGTCTTCATTGAGACCGTTTTATAAATTTCCCTAAATAAAATTTATATTGATGTTTATATTGTGATCTTCATACTTTAATCTGTTTTGCTTTTAAATCCACAGTTCCAAAACAAAATCTAAAAAAGCCAATTTATAACAAGCTGAATGATACTATTATAATGGTCAAACTTGTTACATATGGAGTCACTACGACTGAAAGAAATTTTTTATCATGGGCAAAAGACCGTTATATTTACATGTTATTAGTAACACTCTTGATTAGAAATCTGATACAAGTAAGCACATTTTGTATTGGGTTTTTATGAACGCATGTTACAACTATTTGTCATTTATAAAGGTTATAATGCAAATCATAATTAAATATCACACGAGTTTCACAAGGTTATAATACAATTTCACATGAATTTTAGCACTGTGAATTTGACTAAAGAAGATGAAATTGGTTGAAGTTTAGTTGAATCTGATTGAAATAATTAAGCAACATTAGCAAAATATTTTTATCAACTTTCATATGAGTTTCAAAAGGTTACATTCAATTTCACTAGTTTGACCATCTTTGTAATTGAGTGAAACTAGATGAAATTGAAAGAAACTCATTTGAATCCGATTGAAACAACTAAGTAACATAGTTCCAAAAAGTTATAGTGATTTCACATGAATTTCACTTGTTTCACCACTTATGAATTGAGTGAAACTCAATAAAATTAGTTGAAACTTATTTAAAAGTAATTGAACAATGCGGCCATAATAATACCAACGTGAATGTTTTATCAAGTTTCACATTAATTCCAATAGGTTTTAAATGAATTTCACTCAATTTCACCTCTAATCATATTCAGTGAAACAAGATGAAATCAACTGAAATTTATTTGAATTTGATTGAAACTATCAAACAACATCAACATTAATGTTTTATCAAGTTTCACATGAGTTTCAAAAAATTATAATGCAATTGAACACAAATATTCTTCTAAAACTGGGTGAAACTGAGTGGAAGTTGTAACGGCCCGGTCTAGAGTGGATGGCTGATAGCTCCCATTTATATAGTGTTTTTAGGATTAATTTAGATTGTTTTAATTATCTTCTAGTTAAGTTTTTGTATTAATTTGATAGTTTTTAGTTTTTAGTTTTCGGTGTTTTCAAGGTTTTTCAGGACTATTTGAGCATTTCCGAACCAGACCCAAGCCTTTTGGAGAATTTCTGGATTATTCAGGGACTATCAGAGCACTTTTGGGATTCGTTAGGGACCATTAGAGCATATTTCGGAAGCCTAGGGACCAAAATGATAAAAACTGGAGCCACAATTCCCCAAATGGGATCTGTCTCGGCGAGACAAAGACTGTCTCATCGAGACAGACCCTCGTCTCGCCGAGACATGCCCTGTCTCGACAAGACGAGGCGGGGAAGGCGCACCAGCGCCTTCCCCTTTACTGGAATGCGCGGATTTGGGCTTGGAGGCCCACTAAAACACTTTGTAAATGTCCTTTTTTACCCTTGAGGCATTAGAGTTTCCTCCCTAAGTCTATAAATAGAGAGCTAATCCTAATCTTTGGGGAGGGGGGATTAGTCATTCAATAAATCAGAGAGCCGTTATGGCTTTCTCTCTTCCTCCTTTCTTTTTTTCACAATGTAGTTTTAGCTTTTAGTTTAGTTTTATTTTACTGCTTTCTAGATTAGGTTTATTTCTGTTTTGTCTTTTCTTATTGAAGAACGATTGATGGGAGAAGCTCCTCATCTTCTATTTTTGTAATCGGAATCGACAAGCGGGTTTTGGTTTTCTATCTCTCCCTTTTATCTTTTACTTTTATATTTAATTGAAACCTTTTCCATTATTCCTATTGTCCTATTGCTATGATTGGTTTGTCTATGAACTGATCTCTATCCAATTTGGGATGGGGATGAAATTGATTGTATGAATATGTATGATTAGGGATCCAAAGCCTTTGATTGATCAGTTTATGCATGCTTCATGCCTTGAAATTGTCAGGAATAGGATTATTGCTAGAATAAGACTCGGTGACGATCAACTAGCCTGCTTTATGTATATATTGTGCCTAATGCCTATAAACCTGACAAAGATAGGATTATAGATAGATAAGAACCTGACCATGGAATTATCTATGCTGAATCTGTGTAAATCAGACCTCGCTAGAGACCACTAGGAGTGCGGCTTCTTGGCTGGGCTACGGCTTTAGCCTTAGTTGCCAAAGAACCTAATGCTTTGCATGACCTAGGGTATATGCCTAATCAAGTCGTCACCCGAATGCATGTGAATAGGTTAGATAATTCTTGATCACATTTGTCTTTCTTATTAGGGCAATTACCGTCAATCACTGGTAGAACATAAATCTGAACTCCCTAAACTCATACATAGGATTTAATCAAAGGTTTCCTCAACCTAGATTATGTCATCCATTAATTCACCTTCTACCCTGTCAATTGTTCACTCTATTTTGTTATCTTTATTGCTTTCAATTCATTTAATTAGTTATTAAAAACTCAAACCTTTATTCAACCCTCTAAACAATTAGATCACTCTAGGCAGATTTACTAATTATAACAAATAGTCTTTGTGGTTCGATCTCGTGCTTAGCACAATATTACTTGTTGTGATAGGATACACTTGTCCTATTAAATGCTATATATTTTACGAGCATCAAGTTTTTGGCGCCATTGCCGGGGACTATTTCGTTTATAATTAGATTAAATTTACCCGGAACTATTTCGTTTATAATTAGATTAAATCTATAAATACCCGACAACAACACCATCAAGTTTTTGGCGCCGTTGTCGGGGACTATTTCGATTATAATTTGTGTAAATTGAATAGGTTGAAATAATTGTTTAGATTTGTATATAAAATTAAAAAAATATATATATTGGGTTTTTCGCCTCGTCTCGTCGAGACACGAAAAAAAAATTACAGTGTTGTTTGTCTCGACGAGACGCACACAAAAAAAATTCCGTTAAAAAAAAATTTCTTGCCCCGTCTCGTCGAGACACTGTTCATCTCGACGAGACGGGCCAAAAAAAATTAAAAATTAAACTTTTTTTCCTTTTCTTCTTTTCTTTTGCTTTCTCTATTCTTATGTTTGTTTTTTTTTCTATTGGCAGAACCTTCTAATCAGAATACTCACCGACACCGGATTGATTTTCAGGACTGCCGCTTGGAATTGAACAATTTAGCATCGGACATTCGGGGTTGGATTGACCGCCACCCCTGAGGGAGTTTCTCTCTCCTATTTCCTTTCTGCACTTTACGTTTACTTTTATAAATTTTTGGACGTAAATGCATGTATAAGTGTGGGGAGGAGGTAATAGGATAGATGATTTTGGATTTCTGCCATTTGCATGTTTTTCCTTGTTTTATTTCATTTATTTATTTTTATTTCTTTTATTTTCTATGTTATTTTACATGATTGTATGTTTTTGCTTTAGTTTTATCTTAGGATTTCATGCTTTCTGTTTTTGTTTGTTTTTTATTTTGATTCTAGGAATAAAAAGAATCCTAGGCAGTTGAATTTGATACATTTAGCTATCCCGACAATACAGTTGACAATGCGCTTAAAAATTTGCACATTCTAAATGAAATTGATGAATGCGACAAATTATGAACAACGTTTGAGTCTCCAAAGAGTATTGTTTGCCTAAAATTGACATGGAACGGAACGTTAGTTGAGGCTAGGATTGATACAAAGAACCCCTGAATTGTGAGTTAGAGCCATAAAGATCAATATTTTAGACTCATATTTAGGAACAATTGATCTCTTAGGTGTGTGATTACATTTATTGTCATTGTGCTCATAGGAATTGCATCCAATACTGGTTGAATTTTGTGTTTCTATTAAACTTGAAATGATTAGGAAACCTAGGTATAACTCTTTGTGAATTTAGCCTATTTCTTTGTTTAGCCAAAATCCCTTAACAAATTCACTAGATAAGCCCCTTTGAGCCTATATTTATCCCTTTCTTTGATCAACCCTGTTACAAACCTTAGCCTTCTTAAATATCCTTTCTCACCCTAGTTAATTGACTCAATTTAGTTTTGATAAATCCTTAGACACATTTATCCTTCAAATTCCCGCTAGCAATCATTAAAAGGTTGTAATTTTAATAGAAGAAGCAACCTTTACCCATTTGAATTTCACTCTTTTTCCCCTATATTAAAAAAAAAGGTTAAAAACCAAATAAAAAAAAGAATAAATTATAGAGGAAATGATACAAGACGTGTTTATATTTTTAGTTGCTTCCCGCATACTTCATTGAATCACAAAAACAACATTGAGCTTAAACCTTCCATATGCATATCGGAAAACGTGTCCCTTTTTGGATTCTGAATTGCTTGAGGACAAGCAAGATTTAAGTGTGGGGGAGGTAGTTGATAGCTCCCTAATATAGTGTCCTTTTTGCAAAAATCTTAACTATTTGAGTCATTAACCTTTTGCCTATAAATTCCATTTTTCCTTCCCCAACCTTTAGCCCACGTTACAACCCTTTAAAGACCTATGATCTTGTTTAATTTTAATGCATTAATTTTGACCGGATGGATGATGCAATCCCAACGTGACCACTTTATACAATAAAATGTAGAGCGTTTATAAATAAAAAATTTACACCCAAACACTTGAGCGTTAGAGTGACCACTTGTGAGCTATCAATTTTAGTCATTTTCTTTCGTTTTCATGAAGTGTTGATCGATAAAACCAATTAATCAGTTTTGGAGACTCGTCTGAGGTTCATTATGTTTTTAATTGCAAAATAAGTAGTCTGAACTGTTGTGGACAATAAAGTGTAGTAGATTCTTGTTTTTGTAAGGGAGCTATTTGTTGATTTTTCTCTGTTTTGAATTCTGTCTTGCTTGAGGACAAGCAAGATTCAAGTGTGGGGATGTTGATAGCTCTTATTTATATAGTGTTTTTAGGATTAATTTAGATTGTTTTAATTAGCTTCTAGTTAAGTTTTTGTATTAATTTGATAGTTTTTAGTTAAATTTAGTATTTTCCATTATTTATGGTATTTTCGGTGTTTTCAAGGTTTTTCAGGACTATTTGAGCATTTCCGAACCAGACCCAAGCCTTTTGGAGAATTTTCGGATTATTTAGGGACTGTCGGAGCAATTTTGGGATTCATCAGGGACCATTAGAGCATATTTCGAAAGCCTAGGGACCAAAATGATAAAAACCGGAGCCACAATTCCCCAAATATGATATGTCTTGGCGAGACAAAGACTGTCTCGTCGAGACAGACCCTCGTCTCATCGAGACATGCCCTGTCTTGACGAGACGACTTTGCTGGAATGGGCGGATTTGGGCTTGGAGGCCCACTAAAACACTTTGTAAATGTCCTTTTTTACCCTTGAGGCATTAGGGTATCTTTGGGAGGAGGGGGGGCGATTAGTCATTCAATAAATCAGAGAGCCGCTAGGGCTTTCTCTCTTCGTCCTTTCTTTTTTTCACAATGTAGTTTTAGCTTTTAGTTTAGTTTTATTTTCCTGCTTTCTAGATTAGGTTTATTTCTGTTTTGTCTTTTCTTGTTGAAGAACAATTGATGGGAGAAGCTCCTCATCTTCTATTTTTGTAATCGGAATCGACAAGCGGGTTTTGGTTTTCTATCTCTCCCTCTTATCTTTTACTTTTATATTTAATTGAAGCTTTTTCCATTATTTCTATTGTCCTATTGCTATGATTGGTTTGTCTATGAACTGATCTCCATCCAATTTGGGATGGGGATGAAATTGATTGTATGAATATGTATGATTAGGAATCCAGAGCCTTTGATTGATCAGTTTATGCATGCTTAATGCCTTGAAATTGTCAGGAATAGGATTATTGCTAGAATGAAACTCGATGACGATCAACTAGCCTGCTTTATGTATATATTATGCCTAATGCCTATAAACCTGACAAAGATAGGATTATAGATAGATAAGAACCTGACCATGGAATTATCTATGCTGAATCTGTGTAAATCTGACCTCACTAGAGACCACTAGGAGTGCGGCTTCTTGGCTGGGCTACGACTTTAGCCTTAGTTGCCAAAGAACCTAATGCTTTGCATGACCTAGGGTATATGCCTAATCAAGTCGTCACCCGAATGCATGTGAATAGGTTAGATAAATCTTGATCACATTTGTCTTTCTTACTAGGGTAATTACCGTCAATCACTGGTAAAACATAAATCTGAACTTCCTAAACTCATACATAGGATTTAATCAAAGGTTTCCTCAGCCTAGATTGTGTCATCCATTAATTTACCTTCTACCCTGTCAATTGTATACTCTATTTTGTTATCTTTATTTCTTTCAATTCATTTAATTAGTTATTAAAAACCCAAACCTTTATTCAACCCTCTAAACAATTAGATCACTCTAGGTAGATTTACTAATTATAACAAATAGTCTTTGTGGTTCGATCTCGTGCTTAACACAATATTACTTGTTGCGATAGGATACACTTGTCCTATCAAATGCTATATATTTTACGAGCATCGGCGCTGGGGTAGAATGCCTGAATAAGGAGCGGCCCTAAGGGATGATGATAGGGGCAGGAATGAACTGAATCCCACATCGGAAATCGAAAGAGAGTGACTGAGGCTTATTAGCAAGGTTATCAAACCCGGACTGGTCTCAGGTTTCCCGGTCTGAAGGTGGCTATTTTATTACACTTTATAAAACCACTAAAAACCAGTGACTCTGCCGGTTGAACCAACCACCCGAAAACCCGATCACGGTTTTTACGGTCCAAAGGGTTCAATGTTTGAACTGTAATATTTTTAAAGAAAATATAATTTACCTTTCAAATTAACATTAGCTAATCCAATTAAGAAAAAGTTAACATTAGTGGTTTTATAAAGTGTAATAAAATTAACTTTCAAATTAATATTAACGCTAGTACTGGAATATTTGTTAATGGATTGATATCCATGCTTTCATTTGATTATTTAACAAGTCTCTTTTGATGATTGATTTTTGTTTGTTCACAGACAACAAACCATTAAATTAAATCATGCTTGATGGATATGTAGTAAAAAAAATGCAAGTGGTAATATCGCATGTTTTTAGGGAAGGAAACAGGGTTGCAGACTGTCTTGCTTCAATGGGTCGGAGAAGCACTTCAGAATATTTGTGTGATTCGGCTCCTGATGTTTGCTTGCCTTTACTTTTTGAGAATTCAAGTGACCGAGTTGTTTTTCGGTTCACTTAGTTACTTTTCATTTTCTATGCTTTGTATGATTTTTCTTTTTTCTTTTTAATAATAATATGTCGCGGGCTTGCGGTTTGCAGGGGGTGCCAACCTGGTTGGGATGTCCTGCCCCGCTCTACCCTCCTCCCCATCTTCAATTAAAAAATATGTAATAAAAACATATTAATAATATATGTACTAGAATCAAATTATATTATTTAGTTTCATAATTTGGTTATATAATTTATATATATCAGAATTATAAAATTTATAATCAATCAAGTTACGTTAAGTTTTTGTTACGATCAGAATATGCAATTTATAATTGGTCATGATAATCAAGTTATATATTAGAATATATTTTTTATAGTAATGCTAATATTTCTTTAAGTAATAAAATTTCAAGTACAACATGCAATCAATAAGAAATAAAACCTTACATATATATAGGCTAAGCCTAATACCCACTAGGGCAAGAAAGTGACTACTAAAAGCAAAAATAGCCATTAAATATACATTAAACATAAACAATAGTTGAAACATATATTGATCGTAACTCCAAATTCGTCGCAAAGCAACTGTAGTCCAATCTTCAACATTTGAATCATTCTCAACCTTTCGGGATCTAAGTCCTTTCTTTTGCAACCACGTAGATCCAGTGATCTATGTATAAGATCTACTGTTTCTGCCCTTGCTAAAATAGAAAATGTTACAAAAACAAAGATTTTAGCCAACAGACGCAGTTCAAATGGATCTAGAGATCCGATAAAATATATAGGATCCAACTAAAAAACCGACATAAATAAAAGGAAAAAACAACTAGGAAAATGAAAACGGAAAAACAAAAACAGTGGGAGCTTCCTTCTTCCTCCTCAACTAGACAACAACAAAGAGGAAGAGAAACAAGAGGAGGGTCCGCGATTTGGGGAGAGGGGAGAAGAAAAATGAGGTGTAATTCAGAAACTAGTTATATATTAGAATATAAAATTCAAATTAACACATTTATTATGTTTGAAGGTTAAATAAAACTAAAATTATTATTTATTAGGATTATTTGAATCTCGGTTCAACCTCGGTTCAATTTCTGTTGAACCTTAAACCCTTCACCCTTTACCTCTTTCGGTTTTTTGATCGGTTCGATTTTGATCATCATGCTTATTAGTAAGATGAGAATCTAATACATGCAGACACGTTTTAAAATCGTAAGGTCCAAAGTGTTGGATTTGAGCCAAAACGGACAATATCTACATGGTATTGAGCCAGGATGTTACAGAAGTAGTTGCAACTCATGTAAACTTGATTGAAACTATTTTGAAGCATGGACCTTAATGGTTATAATAGTATCTATGAATCAATGAACAATATGGGAGAATGACGAATGGTAAATTAATAATGCCATGTGTAAAATTAAAAATGGTATATAACGAAGTACATTCTTAAACGTCACATTAGATATTTTCCCTTTTTTATTTGTAAATGAAAAACAAAAATAAAAACAAAAAATAAAAAACAAGAACACCACTACTTTAATAACAATAACAATTAATTATTTTTTCCAATGAGTTAAAATAACAAATTACTCTTTATTTTTTTTGTATTTTTTTTTCAAAATGGAGATGCAATGTATCGATCCCCATACCTCTCGCATGCTAAGCGAGCGCTCTACCATCTGAGCTACATCCCCTTCACTATTTGACTCATTGGAAATTCTCATATGTTACATATAAATTTCATCCAGTTTCACCTCTTATGATATTCAGTGAAACAAGATGAAATCAGCTGGAACTTATTTGAATTTGATTGAAACACTAATGTTTTATCAAGTTTCACATGAGTTTCAAAAGGTTATAATGCAATTTCACACAAATATTCTTCTAAAACTGGGTGAAACTGAGTGAAAGTAGTTGTAACTCATGTAAACTTGATATATTACAAATTTTAATATATATTTCATTGTTTGAAATTTTTCTCCGAGTTTGTATTTTCCGGCAACAAGTACCCTATACTATTCTGGAATCTCGATAATAACATGATTGTTTTTATTTATAAATATTTTAAATCTATATAGAGTATTGATAACTTGTGAAAAAATCCTTGATCGGAGCACTTCCCTGTGAGGCATCGTTGGGATCGGTCGGGGACACTCCGATGCTAAAGTCAATAATATTTCTAAGAATAAACTGTAAGCACAAAAGTAGAGAATCAGTAAGTGTACCTCAATAGCTTGGGATGCAAGCTATTTATACTCATGTAGTTGTAACTCCTGGTAACTAGAAAGTCTCCATTAATGCCTCATTAATGGTGGCTACTGATCTTATTCAAATATGACCGTTAGCTCATTAATGGGTTATTAGTTGCCTTTGTTGGGAATCGACTTTGCCGTTCCTTGGGCGTATCAAGGTTTGACGGCAGATCTCCCAAGGCGTTTGACCATCTATGGCGTGTTGAGGAATCTGTAGATCCGCCACCTCTAAGTCTTGCCTCATACGCCATTGCTTTGGCGATCCTCCTTATCCGCGGTCGTTTGGTTAATTATCCTTTTTCCCCATGTATGATATTTGGATGTTATGGAGATGTAGATGAACAGTCATGTCATTACTCATCTTTAATTGCTATCAATTCTCCATTAATCGCAACATTTATCCTTGAAACCCTCAGAGTTTGAGTATTCGAACAGTCAAGTCTTTATTCCCCTTTAATGGCTATTAATTGCCATTTAATTGTATTTA
The DNA here is from genome assembly GCF_963576675.1 of Euphorbia lathyris. NCBI lineage: Eukaryota > Viridiplantae > Streptophyta > Magnoliopsida > Malpighiales > Euphorbiaceae > Euphorbia > Euphorbia lathyris. The sequence continues at coordinate 99,775,161 of NC_088910.1, forward strand.
TTTCCATTCATGGATGGTAATAAAGGCGTCTTTTGGTATTCTTAGATCCGTCAAGGTGTATGTATGCTCTCCTTGAGAACAATGGCGGGTCTCCATTACTCGCTCTCATCGGGCGTATCTTGTTATGGCATGTCTCGTCATGGTCCACGTGGCGTGGCATAATGCTAGAGACTCCTTCCTTTTCCTCTTTATTTGCATATTCACCCCTGCATTAATCCTGCATAAATATCATTAATTCCACATTAATCATGCATAAATATCTCTTTTAGAAGGAATAATGGTTTGCCATTATTTCTATTAATTTTCCCTTATTCCTTATTCAAGAATAATTTGGGGTTGTTATCAAGTATGTTTTAAGGCTTTTTTGTTTTCTACGCTAATTATTCTATGCATATATGATGAATTTGGTTAAAGCTCTTTAGAAGCTCAATAAAAGCTCGGCTCGGTCAAAGCACGGCTCAATCAAAGCTCGCCAAAACTCGAATCGAAAGGGTCAGCTTGAGATATTAACGAGCCAATACCGAGCATACCTAGGGTTATAATTGTTTTTATGGAGTTTTATATAAAATTTATATAGTTTTAGCAACCTTTCTTAAATCGGTAAATGAACAACATGGGAGAATGACGAATAGTAAAGTAATAATGGCATGTACAAAATTAAAAACAGTATACAACCCTCTTTTTTTATTTGTAAGTGCAAAATAAAAACAAAAAAACAAGAACACCACAAAAATGGGGATGCAGGATATCAATCCCCATACCTTTCGCATGCTAAGCGAGCGCTCTACCATCTCAGCTACATCCCCTTCACTATTTGACTCATTGGAAATTTCAATAGGTTTCACATAAATTTCACCTCTAATGATATTCTGTGAAACAGGATGGAATCAACTTAAACTTATTTGAATTTGATTGAAACTATCAAGCGGAATCAACACTAATGTTTTATCAGGTTTACATGAGTTTCAATTTTTTTTTAAATGGAGATGCAGGGTATCGATCCCCGTACCTCTCACATGCTAAATGAGCGTTGTAAACAAGCCTTCGTAGTCCGCAAACTATTCGAGCTCGGCTCGATGAAAACTCGATCAAAGCTCTGATCGATAGGGCTCGACTCGAGTTCGGGACCGGCTCGAGCACTAACCAGCTGAGTCCGAGCTACCTCAGATTCAACTCGAAAGCTCACAAGGAGGTTCGCTTATTTTTAATTACTATATATATTCCATTATATATATATATATATATATATATATTATTAATTTTCATCACAATTCACAACTCAAACAAGATTTGACCAATAAAACAAATGACAAAAAAAAAAGCTTAGACATTTGAATCTTTAGCTCAACAATTAAATTTTGATAAGAACAAAATAGTTTACAAACTTTAATATAGATTTCATTGTTTGAAATTTTTCTCTGAGTTTGTGTTTTCCGGCAACAAGTACCTTCTACTATTTTGGAATCTCAACAATAACATGATTATTTTTCTTTATAAATATTTTAAATCCATATAGAGTATGTTTTAAGGCTTTTTTGTTTTCTACGCTAATTATTCTATGCATGTATGATGGATTTGGTTAAAGCTCGATAAAAGCTCGGCTCGGTCAAAGCTCGGTCAGATTCGGTCCAAGCACGTCTCGGTCAAAGCTCGTCACAACTCGACTCGAAAAGGCTCGACTCGAGAAATTAATAAGCCAATACTGAGTCTACCTAAGGTTCGGCTCAGCTCGGCTAATTTACACCCATACTACACCCCCTTCACTATTTGACCCATTTGAAATTCCAATAGATTTCAAATAAATTTCACTCAATTTCACCTCTAATGATATTCAGTGAAACAAGATGAAATCAACTGAAACTTATTTGAATTTGATTGAAAATATCAAGTAGCATCAACACTAATGTTTTGTCAAGTTTCGCATGAGTTTCAAAAGATTATAATGCAATTTCACACAAATATTCTTCTAATACTGGGTGAAACCGAGTGAAAGTAGTTGCAACTCATGTAAACTTGATTGAAACTGTTTTGAAGCATCAACCCTAATAGTTATAATTGTTTTTATGGAGTTTTATATGAAATTTACTTAGTTTGAGCCAACTTTCTTAAATCTGTAAATGAACAACATGGGAGAATGACGAATAGTAAAGTAATAATGGCATGTACAAAATTAAAAACGGTATATGAAAACAAAACAAAAAATAAGAGCACATAAAATGGAGATGCAAGGTATCGATCCCCGTACCTCTCGCATGCTAAGCGAGCACTCTACCATTTGAACTACATCCCCTTCACTATTTAACTCATTGGAAATTCTCATAAGTTTCATATAAATTTCACCCACTTTCACCTCTAATGATATTCAGTGAAACAAGATAAAATCAGCTGGAACTTATTTGAATTTGATTGAAACTACCAAGCAACATTAACACTAATGTTGTATCAAGTTCCACATGAGTTTCAAAAGGTTATAATGCAATTTAACACAAATCTATTACTATATTCTAAAGCTCCAGACAAACTATCTGACGTGTCATCTTTTAAGAATATATACGGCTGATGTGTAAAATTCTTAGAATATTTTAACTCTTCTATTTTCTCCTCTAACTCTTCTACTTTCTCATTGGTTTTTGCACAACAATGGGGATAACTGTTTCAAAAAAAAAAAAAACTACCCACGTTCTCAATCTAGCGGTACTTCTTTCACTTTTCTCTTTCTCGATCTATTCTGGAAAAAATTTCATTTAAAACTGAAGGAATTGAAAATTTAGAATACCGAAAACCGTTTCATTTTTCTTCATCTGTGTTGAAGTTTAGAAAATCCATGAAAGAGAACAGTGATGTTACAGTTGTTTGAAAGTGCCTTTCATGCCCGAATTTATAAATGCATGTAAGGTTTGCTTTCTCTTTCAATTTTCATCTGGCCTTTACTTGCTATCTTTTTTTTTCAGTGATTTCATCTTCCTCTGTTTTTATTTCTCAACATTTGATCAATTTCTCTTACAGGAAGGATACGTTGCAAATTTAAGATGTTATGCACGTAATATGAACAAAAGTTTTCGCTGATGCATCTCTGCTATGTATTACTCAATAATGGTATGAATTCTCATTTTCGACAGTCAGATTCTGATTTTGTTTAGTTAGGATTCTGACTGCTTTTTTCATTGTTGTCTTGGAAAATTCGAAATTGCAAAATCTGATATCTTTATTTTATAGTTAGTTAATTTTTCTATCTTTGAGTTTAAATGGATTTCTCAGTAGTTTAATGTCTTCAATTTTCTCTGAACTCTAATTTTCATTTCACAGGTCCTCATAGATCCTTGATTTCTCCTTTTGGAAGCCTGAACTCATCTAGAATTCTTTTTAACATAAGTTCTGGCTATCAGTAACAATCCCTACTATTATCAACCTTGCTTCTTCTATCCTCCTTATGGGTGAGTTAGAATTGAGAAGATTATTTTTTATTTGGATAATTTGTCCATTTATTTCTCCTTTAAATCCAGGAATTGAACGTGGCAATTGAAACAATCATTTTCAATCAGGAGGTATAATTACTTTCTTACTTCTTCTGTTCTATGGAAATTTCTTCTTCAATTCAGCCATAGGTTGAAGGGGTTATCTAATTGATTACTAAGAAAGCCCCATATGAATGATCTTTTCACTTCCTGGGATCTTTCTGGATTTAGTAAGGCACTTCTTACCCTTTTTGGTATCCCAATTTCACAATTCTCTAATTATCTATTAATTACTATTGCATTTCATGTCTTCAGGTCACTGAATTCTATATGGTGTCGGTAAGCCAATCTTTTCCCCCTTTTAATTATTCCATTTTCACGTTTCTTTATTTATATTACTTTATGTGCATGTTATGCTTACACAGACAAAGTGCATGATGTCTTTAAGGAATTACAGATTGACATCGTGATGCAAATTCAAAATAAAGAAGAAAGACATTGATGTACATGTCAAGTAATTGTGGTAGGTTCTATTTTGAGAGGCATTGGTGTCAAGTAATTGTGGTAGATGTTAGATGCTGATTAAATCCTTCTGTTGGTGTTTGATTTAATATGATCCCTGTATTTTAGGTGTTTGCTTGATTTTAGCTTTCTTTTGGTGTTTGCTTGAATATGATCCCTCTTGCACTATCTGTGGCCCAAGTTTTAGAATTTTGGGCTTTGATCTTCTAATTGGTCGTATGTGTTAAGTCGGCAAACTTGAATCTGTCTTTTTTTCATTGAAACCGTGTTTTGTGCAGTCAACTATTTAAGCAAAGATTCTAATTTTGTTTTATGAGGGTGGAAAAGTTTGCAGTGCTTGAGATTTCAATCAGAGATTCATAAGCGTTATTCTACATTTGTGGAGACACTTGTGGAGGAATGCTCTTATGTATCTTATGGTGTCATCTACTTAACTGATTCTTTATCTTGATAATCTATTATCATTACCAACAAATTAATTTTGGCACTGTTGTAATCTCTTTTTGTTTTGCTTTAATTTTCATCATCAATTACTGCTGATTTCCTATTTCCTTCTTCGTCTTGCTCTTTATCACAGTGCGGATTATTGAGAGTTCCAAACTGAGATCTTCGTGCAATTGTGATATTTCGTACAACGAATTGATATGGTAAGAGTTGCCAAATTTCAAATTTCAATTTCTTAGTCTCTCTTCTAATTTCTTTATGAGTCATTGTCGAATAGATATGATCCTTCATGTGATATGAATTATGTTTAAGTATTTTGGATATTATATTTTCTTATTTATGATTTGGGTATAGAGCTTAAACAATTGATATTCTATGTAGCCCTTATTTTCTTGGAATTACTTTGATAATATTGGAAGTAGTTGAACCCTTGGTTATCCAAAACACTAAACCTCATTTTTGGTATTTAAAATACATTGTAGTCTCATTCTTTTTTTTTACTGATTTTGTGTTTTCTTAACTCAGTGCTTCTCGAAAATTGATGTCATACATTTCTTTATGTAAATGTTTGTTGTTCTGTTTTTTTAGTAATCCAGTTTCAATCTTTTGGTTGATTTTTATTTATTTTTGTTGTTTACTAGATCTACCGGCTTCGTTCGGTCTTCAATGTCGATTTTGTAGATTGGTTCAAGTGGATTGTTGTAAGTGATTTGAAGTTGGTGTGCTCATGGAAACATGAATAATAATGGGGTAAAGAGTTTATCTATATTTATGTTTTATGATTTGCATCTTTGTTTTATTAGGTGGTAAAATCAATAGATATTAAGGACAATAATCATGATTTTCTGTATGTTAAATTATAATCTTAGTATCCGGTGTAATTGGATTGGTGCTTTGATTTGTAATTTATTTGTAAAGGAGTAATATTGATCAAGGATCTTGCTTTTTACTTATCTAACTTATCTAAATAACAATAAAGAGTTTGATGTCATTTATGTTTTTTTTTATGCTTTAACTAATATGGCAGGAAAAATGTACATTAATTTGCTAATTTATGGATGTATGTTTGGTAAAATAATTTTCATTATTACAATAGTGTTTTGACCATCCTTTATCAAGTTACTTTCCTTGGAGTTTGTTGATTTGATAAGTTAATAGGATCCTTAATTGTGCATTTATTTGATTTATTTATCAAATCCTATAATTCAAACTACAAGAGATTAATTTTTACAACATATGCTATTGCAGTGATATTTTAAAGTTTTTTTTATAAATATATACATTTCACATTTTATGGATTTAAAACATTTACAAATATTTAATATTAATCAAAGAAAAGAGTTTATGTATGAATATATTAATTATGATTAGACCAATTTTTTTTTCCAAACATGATTCTTTTAGCTTCCAAGTATAATATCTAATTGAAAAATATTTGATGAACTTGAAATAACAATTATTAGTTGTAGTAATAGTGACAATTCATTGTTAAATTTATTTTGAATTTGTACATTTCAAATTATTTTTTACGTAATGATTTGTACTTTTATTCCTATATATACAACTATCGATAAATTGAAGCAGTTTCAGTTTATCAATAAATGAAAGCAGTTTCGTACATTTTTTTGTTGGTTTTTGTAATTATATTAACAACACAGAAAATATTAGTTAAATACCGGTCACACCATTTTTTCTAATTTTTTGTAGGGCTAAAATTGATGTGATTTGGAAACATTAGATTAAAATTTACACCGTTTCATAGGTTAAAGTTAAATTTGAACTTCTCTTAAAATATTATGGTTTTTATCCCTAATTTATATAACTATATGCAGAATTAAAAGTTCTGTTTGAAAAATACTCCATATAATTCTTTGCCAATTTAATTTATGATTTATATTAATAACTATCAAGAACTGATGGGGTCATTATATGTGAGGTCTCTCTAATGGGACATGCATGGTTACATAAACTAAAAAATTAATAATAAAAAATCCGCGCATTGCACGGGTCTAAAACTAGTATTCTTCTAAAACTGGGTGAAACTGAGTGAAAGTAATTGCAACTCATGTAAACTTGATTGAAACTGTTTTGAAGCATTAACCTTAATAGTTATAATTGTTTTTATGGAGTTTTATGAAATTTACCTAGTTTCAACCAACTTTCTCAAATCGGTAAATGAACAACATGGGAGAATAATGAAAAGTAAAGTAATAATGGCATGTACAAAATTAAAAACGGTATACAACCCTTTTTTTATTTGTAAGTGAAAAATAAAAACAAAAAAAACAAGAACACCACAAAATGGAGATGCGGGGTATCGATCCCCGTACCTCTCGCATGCTAAGCGAGCACTCTACCATCTCAGCTACATCCCCTTCACTATTTGACTCATTAGAATTTTCAATAGGTTTCACATATATTTCACTCAATTTCACCTCTAATGATATTCAGTGAAACAAGATGGAATCAACTTAAACTTATTTGAATTTTATTTTATGCATGTATGATGAATTTGGTTAAAGCTCGTTAGAAGCTCGATAAAAGCTCGGCTCGGTCAGATTCGGTCAAAGCACGTCTCGGTCAAAGCTCCTCAAAACTCGAATCGAAAAGGCTCGGCTCGAGATATTAATGAGCCGATACTGAGTCTACATAGGGTTCGGCTCAGCTGCGCTAATTTACACCCCTACTACACCCCCTTCGCTATTTGACTCATTTGAAATTCCAATAGATTTCACATAAATTTTACCTTTAATGATATTCAGTGAAACAAGATGAAATCAACTGAAACTTATTTGAATTTGATTGAAACTATCAAATAACATCAACACTAATGTTTTGTTAAGTTTGGCATGAGTTTCAAAAGATTATAATGCAATTTCACACAAATATTCGTGAAACCGAGTGAAGTAGTTGTAACTCATGTAAACTTGATTGAAACTGTTTTGAAGCATTAACCCTAATAGTTATAATTGTTTTTATGGAGTTTTGTATGAAATTTAGCTAGTTTCAGCCAACTTTCTTAAATCGGTAAATTAACACTATGGGAGAATGACAAATAGTAAAGTAATAATGTCATGTACAAAATTAAAAACGATATACAACTATTTTTTAGTTGTAAGTGAAAAATTAAAAAAAAAAAACAAGAACACCACAAAATGGAGATGTAGAATATCGATCCCTATACCTCTTGCATGCTAAGCGAGCGCTCTACCATCTGAGCTACATCCCCCTCACTACTTAACTTGTTGGAAATTTCAATAGGTTTCACATATATTTCACTCAATTTCACCTGTAATGATATTCAGTGAAACAAGATGGAACAACTTAAACTTATTTGAATTTTATTTTATGCATGTATGATGAATTTGGTTAAAGCTCGTTAGAAGCTCGATAAAAGCTCGGCTCGGTCAAATTCGATCAAAGCACGTCTCTCGGTCAAAGATCGTCAAAACTCGAATCGAAAAGGCTCGGCTCGAGATATTAAGGAGCCGATACTGAGGCTACCTAAGGTTCGGCTCAGCTGGGCTAATTTACACCCCTACTACACCCCCTTCACTATTTGACTCATTTGAAATTCCAATAGATTTCACATAAATTTCACTCAATTTCACCTCTAATGATATTCAGTGAAACAAGATGAAATCAACTGAAACTTATTTGAATTTGATTGAAACTATCCAGTAGCAACAACACTAATGTTTTATCAAGTTTGGCTTGAGTTTCAAAAGATTATAATGCAATTTCACACAAATATTCTTCTAAAACTAGGTGAAACCAAGTGAAAGTAGTTGCAACTCATGTAAACTTGATTGAAACTGTTTTGAAGCCTTAACCCTAATAGTGATAATTGTTTTTAAGGAGTTTTGTATGAAATTTACCTAGTTTCAGCCAACTTTCTTAAATCGGTAAATGAACAACATGAGAGAATGATGAATAGTAAAGTAATAATGGCATGTACAAAATTAAAAATGCTATACAACCATTTTTTTATTTGTAAGTGAAAAAAAAACAAAAAAAAAAACCAAGAACACCATCAAAATGAAGATACGGGCACTATGCCATTTTCCCTTTCACATGACATAAGATACATGACAGACATTTGTTTTCGTTTCGTTTGAATTTTTTCATGACAGTATTTTAACATTATGTCATCTGAAGGCGTAATTAAAAACACGCTCGATTCTCAGATGACATTACGATTACAGTCTTCTGTCATCTCAAAAAAACGCGATTTTAATGGAAAAGTCACTTCACCATCAGACGACACTCCATATAAATGACTGTCATTGTTAACTAAAAACCAAAAAAGCGACAACCAAATATTAGAAAGCGGGGGAGAAAAAAGTTCCTAAAATTTTAACGCACCCAATCTTTTAGACGGGATATAAAAATGAAAACCTAATTTCTCATTTTGTCTGTCCATTTCTCTTTAATCCATCTCACTTAACTCCCTCCATCTCCATCTCCGAAATCTGGAATCCTATCTATCTCCCCAGCATCTCTAGATGTCTTATTCTCCGGCCATTCTCAAATCTATCTGGTAAGTATTGTTGGGCTTTATCTTTTTTTATATTACTAATTCCTCTTTTCTCTTTCTTTCTATCACTCTCTCAAATCTTGTTGAGAACTGTTGTTACTGCAACTCTATAGACAGGTGCCATGAGGAATCGCCGGGGCCATCAGATATAGATCAGAGTCGCCTAACCTCATTGAAGACATCATGTTGCTGTTGATTCTCCATTTTAAGTATGTTCCCCCAATTTTCGATTGATTTAGGGTTTTTTTTGTTCACTTTGTAAAACTGAGCTTTCTTATCACCTCTTTCATGGATATTGGAAGAAGGCTGTCAATATATGCAAGCTATGGTATTCCTAAGGGCTTTGAGATTTGGGTGATGAGGGAATATGGAGTGAAGGAGTCTTGGAGTAAACTTGTTTCTGTGAGACCAAACCTTCTCTCATGTAATTTTAAAGGTATGACAACATTACCTTTCTCAAAGAATGGAGATGAATTTCTAATGGGAATGCAGGGAAGAAACCTTGTCTAGTACCATTTGGAGGTCATGTTTTTCATCGGAGTCTTGTTCCTCTCAATGCTTCCCTACAACATAATACCAAGAAAGCAAGTTCCAACAAAGCTAGTAGTAGCAAGGGAAAGAAAAAGAGGTACTTTTGATTTCTTACAATGTGCATATGCATATATAATTCCATAGTTGATTTTGATTGGTTTCTGTTTCTTAGAGATGATTTCTTGTCGAAGGGCTTCAAGTTGAAACTATGACTTGATTAGCTATGGCTTCAAAGGTAATAGTCTTTCCTGTTTTTAGGCATTGGATTGGTTTTGACATAATCAATGGTAGTGAGTCATATTTAGCTATTTATTCATACTTTGTTCTCTGTTACTTTTAGGCCTGAATCTGGTTGGAGAATCTATTTTGGATACATGATCATAGAATACATTTGAAGTGTAAGTAAAGTAGGGATAGGCTTCACCCAATATTTTGGTTCGTGGAAATCTATTTTCATTCTGTGTAGATATTATCTAGAAGACCGTTTTTACTTCTTTTGGGATGTTTGAAAAGATTATATAGTAGTTCCAAGTTGGGAATTCTTTTACTATTCTAATCCAGGATTTTTACATATTGTTTCACATGATGATAGTGTGTTTTTTATTGGTTTTTTTAATCACTATAACTTTCTATTTAGAAGTTGTTTTGATTTATTTCACCAAAAATCAGAGGCAGGAGATAGAGACTAAGGATCCCTTTATTTGTTTGGTTGATTATGGATTTTCACTTGTAATTTAAATGGACCTTAGTAGAAACCATATCTCACTTGTAATTTTCCCTTTATTGAAGGTAATTTCAGTTCACTTGAAACTATTTTACAAAATTAAAAACGGTATACAACCCTTTTTTATTTGTAAGTGAAAAATAAAAACAAAAAAACAAGAACACCACAAAATGGAGATGCGGGGTATCGATCCCCGTAACTTAAACTTATTTGAATTATTTTATGCATGTATGATGAATTTGGTTAAAGCTTGTAAGAAGCTCGATAAAAGCTTGGCTCGGTCAGATTCGGTCAGATACTGAGTTTACATAGGGTTCGGCTCAGATGGGCTAATCTACACCCCCTTCACTATTTCACTCATTTGAAATTCCAATAGATTTCACATAAATTTTACCTCTAATGATATTCAGTGAAACAAGATGAAATCAACTGAAACTTATTTGAATTTGATTGAAACTATCAAATAGCATCAACACTAATGTTTTGTTAAGTTTGGCATGAGTTTCAAAAGATTATAATGCAATTTCACACAAATATTCTTCTAACGCTCGGTGAAACCGAGTGAAGTAGTTGCAACTCATGTAAACTTGATTGAAACTGTTTTGAAGCATTAACCTTAATATTTATAATTGTTTTTATGGAGTTTTGTATGAAATTTAGCTAGTTTCAGCCAACTTTCTTAAATCGGTAAATGAACAATATGGGAGAATGACGAATAGTAAAGTAATAATGTCATGTACAAAATTAAAAACGATATACAACTCTTTTTTTTATTTGTTATTGAAAAAAAAAACAAAAAAAAACAAGAACATTACAAAAATTGGAGATGCGGGGTATCGATCCCCATACCTCTCGCATGCTAAGCGAGCGCTCTACCATCTGAGCTACATCCCCTTCACTATTTGACTCCTTGGAAATTCTCATAGGTTTCACATGTATTTCACCCACTTTCACCTCTAATGATATTCGGTGAAACAAGATGAAATCAGCTGGAACTTATTTGAATTTGATTAAAACTATCAAGCAACATCAACACTAATGTTTTATCAAGTTTCACATGAGTTTCAAAATGTTATAATGCAATTTCACACAAATATTCTTCTAAAACTGGGTGAAACTAATTGCAACTCATGTAAACTTGATTGAAACTGTTTTGAAGCATTAACCCTAATAGTTATAATTGTTTTTATGGAGTTTGTATGAAATTTACCTAGTTTCAGTCAACTTTCTTAAATCGTTAAATGAACGACATGGGAGAATGATGAATAGTAAAGTTATAATGACATGTACAAAATTAAAAAGCGGTATACAACCCGCTTTTTATTTGTAAGTGAAAAATAAAAACAAAAAAACAAGAACACCACAAAATGGAGATGCGGGGTATCGATCCTCGTACCTCTCGCATGCTAAGCGAGCGCTCTACCATCTGAGCTACATCCCCCTCACTACTTTATTTATTGGAAATTTCAATAGGTTTCACATAAATTTCACCTCTAATGATATTCAGTGAAACAAGATGGAATCAACTTAAACTTATTTGAATTTTATTTTATGCATGTATGATGAATTTGGTTAAAGCTCGTTAGAAGCTCGATAAAAGCTCGGCTCGGTCAGATTCGGTCAAAGCACGTCTCGGTCAAAGCTCCTCAAAACTCGAATCGAAAAGGCTCGGCTCGAGATATTAACGAGCCGATACTGAGTTTACATAGGGTTCGGCTCAGATGGGCCCCCTTCACTATTTGAATCATTTGAAATTCCAATAGATTTCACATAAATTTTACCTCTAATGATATTCAGTGAAACAAGATGAAATCAACTGAAACTTATTTGAATTTGATTGAAACTATCAAATAGCATCAACACTAATGTTTTGTTAAGTTTGGCATGAGTTTCAAAAGATTATAATGCAATTTCACACAAATATTCTTCTAACGCTCGGTGAAACCAAGTGAAGTAGTTGCAACTCATGTAAACTTGCAGGGTATCGATCCCCGTACCTCTCGCATGCTAAGCGAGCGCTCTACCATCTGAGCTACATCCCCCTCACTACATGACTTATTGGAAATTTCAATAGGTTTCACATATATTTCACTCAATTTCACCTGTAGGAAACAAGATGGAACAACTTAAACTTATTTGAATTTTATTTTATGCATGTATGATGAATTTGGTTAAAGCTCGTTAGAAGCTTGATAAAAGCTCGGTTCGGTCAGATTCGATCAAAGCACGTCTATCGGTCAAAGATCGTCAAAACTCGAATCGAAAAGGCTCAGCTCGAGATATTAACGAGCCGATACTGAGGCGACCTAAGGTTCGGCTCATCCGGGCTAATTTACACCCCTACCACACCCCCCTTCACTATTGGACTCATTTGAAATTCCAATAGATTTCACATAAATTTCACTCAATTTCACCTTTATTGATATTCAGTGAAACAAGATGAAATCAACTGAAACTTATTTGAATTTGATTGAAACTATCAAGTAGCAACAACACTAATATTTTATCAAGTTTGGCTTGAGTTTCAAAAGATTATAATGCAATTTCACATAAATATTCTTTTAAAACTAGGTGAAACCAAGTGAAAGTAGTTGCAACTCATGTAAACTTGATTGAAACTGTTTTGAAGCCTTAACCCTAATAGTTATAATTGTTTTTATGGAGTTTTGTATGAAATTTACCTAGTTTCAGCCAACTTTCTTAAATCGGTAAATGAACGACATGGGAGAATGATGAATAGTAAAGTTATAATGACATGTACAAAATTAAAAAGCGGTATACAACCCGCTTTTTATTTGTAAGTGAAAAATAAAAACAAAAAAACAAGAACACCACAAAATGGAGATGCGGGGAATCGATCCCCGTACCTCTCGCATGCTAAGCGAGCGCTCTACCATCTGAGCTACATCCCCCTCACTACTTGACTTATTGGAAATTTCAATAGGTTTCACATATATTTCACTCAATTTCACCTGTAGACTTATTTGAATTTTATTTTATGCATGTATGATGAATTTGGTTAAAGCTCGTTAGAAGCTCGATAAAAGCTCAGTTCGGTCAGATTCGATCAAAGCACGTCTCTCGGTCAAAGATCGTCAAAACTCGAATCGAAAAGGCTCGGCTCGAGATATTAACGAGCCGATACTGAGGCGACCTAAGGTTCGGCTCATCCGGGCTAATTTACACCCCTACTACACCCCCTTCACTATTTGACTCATTTGAAATTCCAATAGATTTCACATAAATTTCACTCAATTTCACCTCTATTGATATTCAGTGAAACAAGATGAAATCAACGGAAACTTATTTGAATTTGATTGAAACTATCAAGTAGCAACAACACTAATATTTTATCAAGTTTGGCTTGAGTTTCAAAAGATTATAATGCAATTTCACATAAATATTCTTTTAAAACTAGGTGAAACCAAGTGAAAGTAGTTGCAACTCATGTAAACTTGATTGAAACTGTTTTGAAGCCTTAACCCTAATAGTTATAATTGTTTTTATGGAGTTTTGTATGAAATTTACCTAGTTTCAGCCAACTTTCTTAAATCGGTAAATGAACAACATGAGAGAATGATGAATAGTAAAGTAATAATGGCATGTACAAAATTAAAAACGGTATACAACCCTTTTTTTATTTGTAAGTGAAAAAAAAAACAAAAAAAAAACTCAGAACACCATCAAAAAGAAGATACGGGGTATCGATCCTCATACCTCTCGTATGCTAAGCAAGTGCTCTACCATCAGAGCTACATCCCCTTCACTATTAACTCATTGGAAATTCTCATAGGTTTCATATAAATTTCACCCACTTTCACCTCTAATGATATTCAGTGAAACAAGATGAAATCAGTTGGAACTTATTTGAATTTGATTAAAACTATCAAGCAACGTTAACACTAATGTTTTATCAAGTTCCACATGAGTTTCAAAAGGTTATAATACAATTTCACACAAATATTCTTCTAAAACTGGGTGAAACTGAGTGAAAGTAGCTGCAACTCATGTAAACTTGATTGAAACTGTTTTGAAGCATTAACCCTAATAGTTATAATTGTTTTTATGGAGTCTGTATGAAATTTACCTAGTTTCAACCAACTTTCTTATATTGGTAAATGAACAACATGGGAGAATGATGAATAGTAAAGTAATAATGGCATGTACAAAATTAAAAACGGTATACAACCCTTTTTTATTTGTAAGTGAAAAATAAAAACAAAAAAACAAGAACACCACAAAATGGAGATGCGGGGTATCGATCCCCGTACCTCTCGCATGCTAAGCGAGCGCTCTACCATCTGAGCTACATCCCCTTCACTATTTGTCTCATTAGAATTTTCAATAGGTTTCACATATATTTCACTCAATTTCACCTCTAATGATATTCGGTGAAACAAGATGGAATCAACTTAAACTTATTTGAATTTTATTTTATGCATGTATGATGAATTTGGTTAAAGCTTGTAAGAAGCTCGATAAAAGCTTGGCTCGGTCAGATTCGGTCAGATACTGAGTTTACATAGGGTTCGGCTCAGATGGGCTAATTTACACCCCTACTACACCCCCTTCACTATTTCACTCATTTGAAATTCCAATAGATTTCACATAAATTTTACCTCTAATGATATTCAGTGAAACAAGATGAAATCAACTGAAACTTATTTGAATTTGATTGAAACTATCAAATAGCATCAACACTAATGTTTTGTTAAGTTTGGCATGAGTTTCAAAAGATTATAATGCAATTTCACACAAATATTCTTCTAACGCTCGGTGAAACCGAGTGAAGTAGTTGCAACTCATGTAAACTTGATTGAAACTGTTTTGAAGCATTAACCTTAATATTTATAATTGTTTTTATGGAGTTTTGTATGAAATTTAGCTAGTTTCAGCCAACTTTCTTAAATCGGTAAATGAACAATATGGGAGAATGACGAATAGTAAAGTAATAATGTCATGTACAAAATTAAAAACGATATACAACTCTTTTTTTTATTTGTTAAAAACAAAAAAAAAACAAGAACACTACAAAAATTGGAGATGCGGGGTATCGATCCCCATACCTCTCGCATGCTAAGCGAGCGCTCTACCATCTGAGCTACATCCCCTTCACTATTTGACTCCTTGGAAATTCTCATAGGTTTCACATGTATTTCATCCACTTTCACCTCTAATGATATTCGGTGAAACAAGATGAAATCAGCTGGAACTTATTTGAATTTGATTAAAACTATCAAGCAACATCAACACTAATGTTTTATCAAGTTTCACATGAGTTTCAAAATGTTATAATGCAATTTCACACAAATATTCTTCTAAAACTGGGTGAAACTAATTGCAACTCATGTAAACTTGATTGAAACTGTTTTGAAGCATTAACCCTAATAGTTATAATTGTTTTTATGGAGTTTGTATGAAATTTACCTAGTTTCAGTCAACTTTCTTAAATCGTTAAATGAACGACATGGGAGAATGATGAATAGTAAAGTTATAATGACATGTACAAAATTAAAAAGCGGTATACAACCCGCTTTTTATTTGTAAGTGAAAAATAAAAACAAAAAAACAAGAACACCACAAAATGGAGATGCGAGGTATCGATCCCCGTACCTCTCGCATGCTAAGCGAGCGCTCTACCATCTGAGCTACATCCCCCTCATTACTTTATTTATTGGAAATTTCAATATGTTTCACATATATTTCACTCAATTTCACCTGAAATGATATTCAGTGAAACAAGATGGAACAACTTAAACTTAGTTGAATTTGATTGAAACTATCAAGCGGCATCAACACTAATGTTTATCAAGTTTCACATGAGTTTCAAAAGGTTATAATGCAAGTTCACACAAATATTCTTCCAAAACTAGGTGAAAGTGAGTGAAAGTACTTGCAGCTCATGTAGACTTGATTGAAACTGTTTTGAAGCATTAACCCTAATAGTTATGATTGTTTTTATGGATTTTTGTATGAAATTTACCTAGTTTCAGCCAACGTTCTTAAATCGGTAAATAAAATAGAGATGCAGGGTATTAATCCCCGTACTTCTCGCATGCTAAGCCAACGCTCTACCATCTGAGCTACATCCCTTTCACTATTTAACTCATTGGTAATTTCAATAGGTTTTACATAAATTTCTCTCGATTTCTCCTCTAATGATATTCAGTGAAACAAGATGGAATCAACTTAAACTTATTTGAATTTTATTGAAACTATCAAGCGGCATCAACACTAATGTTTTATTGAAACTATCAAGTAGTATAAAACTAAAGGTGAAACTGAGTGAAAGTAGTTGCAATATATATAAACTTGATTGAAATGGTTTTGAAGTATTAACCTTAATGGCTATAATAGTTTTTATGAAGTTTTGTATGAAATTTACCTAGTTTCACCCAATTTTCTTAAATAGGTAAATGAACAACACGAGAGAATGGCGAATGGTAAAGTAATAATGACATGTACAAATTTTAAAACGCTATATAATAAAATACATTTTTAAACGTCTAGTTATTTCCCTTTTTTTATTTGTAAGTGAAAAAACGAATAAAATAAAAACAAAAACAAAAGAACAAGAACAAGAACACCACTACTTTAATAACATGTGAAAAGAGATATTATATATTACAATTACAGTTATAATTAATTATTTTTTCAATGAGTTAAAATAATAAATTATCTTTTTTTTATGATTTTTTTTTCCAAAATGGAGATGAGTGGTATCATTCCTCATGAGCGTCTTCCATCTGAGCTACATCCCTTCATTATTTAATTAATTATTCATAAAGAATCAATTTGGATCTAAATTCACAATAATAATCTTTATCTTTCTTATTTAATTGGCATCTAAACTTAATAACTACTTTGGAATTGCAATTTCCTACCAAAATAATCTAAGAAATCTTCATACATTTTCTTAAGTACATTTAATTACAATTACTCATATTAATAGTACCATCCACAGCTTTCACTTTTCCCCATATTTTTTAATTAGATTAATCAGTTGGAAGCCATATTTTTTAATTAGATTAATCAGTTGGAAGTTAATCAGATAACCTTAAAGTGCCCTTTTTGTTACATACACTAATACACTCAAGTTTACTAAATAGAAACATCACCATACTTTTTTTGGGCCCATGAGGCCAAGAACCTCTTCCCAAAGCCCATGACTACAAACACCATGAAGCCCAATTACATCTGGGCTAGAAGCTGCAAGAGTCCAATAACCAGCATTGATTTCTTCTCTTAATTGGTCTTTTTCCCATCCACAATACCCATCAAAGAAGCTAAAATCCCCAATCCCAACTACTTTTCTCTTCACCATTTCAGCTGCACATCCACAAGTTTCTTTAGTCCCATAATACAACCCTCTCATTACTTTTTCAAAAACTCCACTTTTTTCAACCCTTTCCTTATCATACTCTCCTTTTGGGCTCACCATAAACAGCCCTTCATCCAACGGCCCACCAAAGAACAATGGCCTATCTACAAACATCCCTGATTCATCCACCACCGTTGATCTCATCTCCTTGATGGACATTAAAGATGGTCTGTTGAGGATTATCCCTATTGGGCCTGCTGGCCCAACAGATAGAAGAAGGATCACCGTCCGTTCGAAAATGTGGACACCGTCGAGCTTTTCTGTTGCTATTAGTAGACAACCTTTTTCGGGTTCATGGATCGCGTGGGCCCATTTATCTCCAACTCGGACTTGTAGATCATCCGGTTCTGTTATAGTATCAGGATCTACTGCTGATGATGCCTCATTAGGCATAAATGCTTGTGCATTTGCGACGAGTCTTGCCCTATATGACCGCCAATCATCTTCAAGGTAAGGGTGGCTTTCATCACCGGCAGGTGACGATGACAAATGGCAGCCTGAATTTATCAAACAACATTTAAAGCAAAATTAATTGGTAGCATAAAAATTCTATAGACAAGACAACCTAATGCATATATCATTATAATTAATTGATTAAATAAGTTATAAATTTTTTCATAATATAACGACAATTAATCAAATTTCATTTGATCAGTCACTGAATAGGTAAATTTTATCGGATACAGAAAGAAATAAAAACTTACAGAAAGTGGTGGATGGAAGGTGAATTCTTTTGGTATGGAGGTGATTAAAACTTCTTCTGGGGTAGGAGAATGGTCCAGTTGCAGGTTTAATGGAGGAATTTGAAGAGAGAAAGCAAGTGTCCATGATGGTCTTTTTCTTACAAGTTTTGTGGTTAGAGTAGGAAATAAATAATGGAGATTGGAAGAAATATATGAAGAATGCAAGGATTAATATGCACCACAAAACCATGTCCTCACATCCCATCCAAATTGGAAGTATAATTGAAAAGTAAATGGATATCAATTCCACATGTCACTGTACTTTAGAAAGCTAATTTGGATAATTTTGTTGCATTACTGTCAACTTTTTTTTTATGTGATGTGTCATGCTTATGGCCAGTTATTTGGATGGAACTACTCTATGGATGCTATTATGTGGCATGTTCTCATTGGATAGTTGCACAAAGAATTGGGTAGGTTTTGGATATATTGGATAAACATTGTCATGGTCATTGTTTTTTTAACGCTATTTTCCACCTGTTCAGCAAGGTTAATTGACATTGTTGCGATATTAACTCAACTTGCTTTTAAAATAGGCTTAAAAGACATCCAACCCCCTAAACTTGTAATTTTTTTTCACCTGGTCCCATCAACTTAAGGGACAACCTCTTAACCCCCTTAACTCTCCAAAAACATTACATACAACTCCTTAAACTTACAACTTTTTTTCACCTGGCCCCCTCAACTTAGGGGACAACCTCTCAACCCCTTCAACTCTCTAAAAACATCACATATAGCCCATTAACGCCTGCGTCGCTCTGACATGGAATAAGTTGGGATTGCACTCATTAGAAAGCGCGTGAAGGTGGCTTTAGAAACTTAAACGGTAAAAAAATCTTCTTTCTTCTTAAATCCCTAACGTTCTTCTCCTCAGAAATCATTCCTTCATCTTTTCCGATTCACCTCTTTTCTGTCTCCGATCGGTCTCTGGTTCAAGTTCAACAGTAAGTATTCATCTCCTCCATCTCCTCCATCTCCTTTATTCCTCCTCTACCTTCTTTTTTTTATTCTTCTCATTCGCCTCTTTCTTCTTCTGAGATAATTTTTTTTTTGTCAATTAGGTTAGGGCTTGTGTTGTTCTTGAAACCGATTTCATGGTGGGTACTCATGAATCATGTTTTTGTGGTGAATATGTTGTACTTAAGGTTTCGTGGAAACCTGCAAATCAAGGAAGAAGACTCTACGGATGCCCAAATTATGGGGTAATTTATATGGAAAAATTTAAGAAAAAAAATGACATGTGGCATTGGTGTGGTCAACAAGCGCGTTTTCTACACAAATCAATATTTTGACCGGATATAGGGATGTAAGAGGCTGTATGGATGTTTTTGGAGAGTTAAGAGGGTTGAGAGGTTGTCCCCTAAGTTGAGGGGGCCAGGTGAAAAAAATTTACAAGTTTAAGAAGTTGTATGTGATGTTTTTGGAGAGTTAAGGGGGTTGAGAGGTTGTACCCTAAGTTGAGGGGGCCAGGTGAAAAAAAGTTACAAGTTTAGGGGGCTGGGTACCTATTAACCCTTTAAAATATCTAGTTAGCTTGTAAAATTTAATCCATTAATCATCCAATTTTAAAAAAGTAAATTAAATACAGAAAATATATTGCATGTGTTAAAAAAAACGACCAAGTTCAGAATATGCGGCAATTCTAATATAAAAGAATACACGTTTTATAGCTGAGCAAATAATAACTTTCTTTTTAATTTATTATGTGAATTATGTAATAACACTTTAAGACGCGTATAATACATCTTTTGCATTCAATTTACATTTTTTTTTCAACCAAGTGATTAATTGATTATATTTTACACAAGTTTAGAAAGCTAACTGAACATTTTATGCAAGTTGAGAGGGCTATCTGGACAATTTAAAAGTTCAAGGGCCAATCAAATTTTTTGGATAAGTTCAGGAGTAAATGATGTATTAAGTTTTTTTTAGGCCGAATACATTACCTGGTCCTGAACTTGTCCATAAAAATATATTGGCTCCCTAAACTTTGTAAGTGTCTCACCAGCTCCTTGAACTTAATTATTTCGTATCGCCAACTCCCTAAATTTATCCATAAAAGTATATTAGCTCCCCTAAACGTTATAAGTGTCTCACCAACTCCCTAAACTTGCTTATTCCGTAACAACTAAATACAAAAACCATATAAACCTAAATTCTAAAAATACATCTTCATAGGCAATTCTTCTCTTCTCATACCTTTCAACAACCAATTATAAGAGTTAATGTTGCAGGTTTGAGAGATCGAATGGATGAGGATTAAGAGTTAGTATTATGATTTTTGTATTTAGTTGTTACGGAATAAGCAAGTTCATGAAATTGGTGAAACATTTACAAAGTGCACGGAGCTAATCTACTTTTATGGACAAGTTTAGGGAGTTGGTGATATGAAATAAACAAGTTTAGGAAGTTGATGAGATACTAACAAAGTTCAGAGAGCAAATCTATTTTTATGGACAAGTTCAGAGAGTTAGTGGTGTATTAGTTTTTTTTTTAATTTTTAGTAATTTAAGAATTATATAATAAAATATAAAATTTCCAACGATGAGAAGAAGTCTTTTTGGCATTTAAGTGAGCTAGTATTTTATCATTAGCTATGTAATGACAAAACGCATTTAAATGAAGATAAAATGGTTTTAATTTGGATCATCCAATTAAAAGAGAAGGATAACAAGAATCTGAAAAACATGATCAAACTGTGGAAGTTTCCTGAATAATTGATTTGCTTTTATAATATGATAATAATAATAATAATTAAGTTATCAAAGAATTTTCAACTTTTTCTTTACAATAATTTAACTTTCTTTTATCCATAGTATTGTATTGCTCCCACTTTCAATCAATACATGGTGCCATGCCTAAGACCTTAATTCTATTTCCATTTGTGGAATAGATATTGGACTTTGGCATATAATTTAATATAATAGAAGAATGCATAATACCTCACTTTGCTTGATCGGCTCCAAAATATAAAGGCATCAATAAAACATAAGCATCATAATAGAAAAAATTAATTAAAGTCATATCACATTCTATGAAGATAGATATTGAGGCCTAGTAAAGGATATTGCCTCTTTCAATAGTGATTTCCTTAATAGAATTAGTTTTCCTCATAGTTTGATTAGAAGTTCTCACTCATATATAAAAGGTAGGAACTTCATTCACAATATTACAACATACTATAATCTCACAGACTCTTGTTTTGTTGGTTTCTCTCATATTTCTTTTAAACCATAACTGGTTTGAGTGTCAGAGTATCTATCCCCAAGGTTTGACCAAATTGCATGTTTGCAGGATTAGAAGAGTTATTTTGTTTATCCAGAAGGACAGTCATCCATCATCTACATCTTCAAGAAGAAATTTAATTCATATATTCAGTTCCTTCAGAACTGTTTGAGTTACGAACACAAATTTGGATCTCACTAATAAGTTCGAACTCTAGACAAAGTAATTTTCTCACAACGGTATCATCGATGCAGTGATCACGGAGCTGATAATTTCAACATGGATACTTCAAGCATCCACATAAGAGCAGTTAACATGAACACAAGTGCAGCTACTATGGTGCCCTCAGTGCCATCCGCGACAAACATGACTTGTGCCATTCTTACCATACCCCATAACTGAGAGTGTTGGCATCTCATTCATTCCCGTAGGACATACTAGTGACTTATCCTCCTTTGGGGATATAGGTAGTACTCCTCCCCATGTAGAACTAGAAGACCGAGTTATCTAAATGATGACCAATACCATGATGCCTAAGCATGCTAGTGAATTGACTAGGTCTCCTTTCAAGAATGACCTCAATGCTGATTAAGGGAGCTTGGAATTATTAGATTGTTCGTCGGGCCATGACCACATCTCCCACAGTCAACACTCCCTACCAGACTCCTCTTAGTAACACAGATTCTACCCGAATCAAAGCCTCGTCCTCTCAATTAGTCAATGATCTCTTCGTAGCATTTACTTATATTAGTAAACTGGGAAACCCTTTTATATTTCCATATATGAATGAGAATGCATCATTTAATGAAGGAACATGGATCATATCTTAACCTAGTATGACCATAGAGGTGACGATGCCTTCATTTTCCTTGCACCATATGCATGTTGCGTTTAGGCCTACTATGCCATGGGGATCAGAATACGCATAACCTTATTCTTATCCCTATTTATAGTACTATCCCCTCATAGAGACATACATCAGGTCTAACACCACCTCATCCTCCTTTGAGCACACCACATCCAGCTCATATCGAGACTATAAATGACTTCATGAAAAAGCTTAAGAGTGCGCTAAACCAATATGGCATCCCCACACATTGAACTTTGATAGATAGAGCAAGCTCGCTTTTTGTCAATCATATCTTGGAGTAGTCTGTCGATAAGAAGTTCAGTAACCTATTTTGCCTGAGTATAAGGAAGATACAGACCCTACCATCCATATGAGGATAAAGTGAAATCAGTGGTGAATCCAGGATTTGAGGGAGGAGGGGGCAAAACTCTATGTAATTTTTTTTTAGACAAAATAACATTAATTGAAAAAAATATACTTTAGGAAATTTTTAGACAAAACCCATTTTAGATGGACCAAATTGACGTTGAGGAAATGTATGCCCAAGTGGTCGACAAGGACCTCTAGATATGTACTCTCTTCGAACACGATCCCTAAGGTTAACATCAAATTCTTCAATCTGTTTTCTTAGTCCAGGATCACTAATTATCCATTAACATACATAAATGAATTAAACCAATTCAAATCAATTCAATTCAATAATATCGAATCAATTCAATCAATAATGCTAAATCAATTCAATTCAATCAATAATACCAAATCAATTCAATTCAATTCAATAATACCAAATCAATTCAACCAATTCAATCCATTAACCTAAAATTAAGAATAACCTAAAATTAAAAACAAACTAAAACTATCAATTAATATTCATTAACCTAACATTGAGAATATCCTAAAATTAAGAACAAACTAACTATCAATCAATATCCATTAACCTAAAATTAGTTTAACCTAGAATTTAAATTAAAGGACAAAAGAAAAGTTAAACTAACCTGTTGATTGATGACAGCAGGGGCGGATTGGAGATGGTGGCCGGCCGGCCGGAGATGAGAGGTGTCATTGCGTCGTCGCTACTAGAGGAGGAGAGGATGGGCGTCGCCGTTTGCTGCTGGAGGAGGAGAGAGGAGAAGCGGCGTCTTCTATTCTGTCGAAGAGCGAAGTCGAACGCGAGAAGATATGCTGCTGCGCTGCGTCTGCTTCTTTTCTAATTTTTAAAAACCCTTAAACCAAAACGACGTCGTTTTGGTTGGAACCAAAACGATGTCGTTTTGGGGGGAAAAATATTTTTTTTCCCGGATGAAGGGGGGAAAATGCCCCCTTTGACCCCCCCCTAAATCCGCCCCTGAGTGAAATATACAATTAAATCATCAACGTGTCAATCAGAGTCTTAATGAGTTAAGAAAAATATAGATATACTAATGTAGGTAGAACTACATGGCTTTGATTCCCGATTAAAAGATGATTCAGGATACATAGGAAGCTTGATAGAATTATTAAGTCCAAGCCAAATAAATAAATAAATTTTAGACAGTCTGAATAAGCATTTCTTATGGTCTTAGTGGGTCGATCCGTAGATAATAGGTTCGCTTTTTAGACTTATCAACGTTCGTCATCTTCTCTTCTCTTCATACCCAATGTCATTTAGGTGTGACATATCCTGTATGTCGTCATTGCATCTTATGCTATACTTTGAATCATAATATGACATACCAAGTATGTCGCCACATGCTCCAAGAGTCTTTCACGTATGAGTTGTTATTTTGAGGAAGTCCAAAATACATCATCATATTATCGGTCTTACCCCATGTACCCAGATGGCAAATAGTACCTAACTACGCCATTACGATGTTCATTTGTCAGTCATTATGACACCTAGAGCTACACCTAGCTCAAAAGAGTCACAAGTCATTCACATAATGCGTAAATATATTTGTCTATTCGTTGTTCATCGCTCATATCTCATCAAGTGTCACTCATATTCGTTGTTTGTCCCTTATTAGTTGGCTTATTCTCACATGTGTCTGTTGTGTTAAACATCATCTGTCATCATACATCCCATCTATCATGCATAATAGAGTCATAGGCATCACACTGATGTGTATTACCAGTTTCAGGTGCTTCTAGTGCCTCAATCTGGTCTCGTACTACAAAATATCGGCTAGTAAAACAGACAGTCACGATATAATAATTCAAAAAGGGTTTGTGTTACGGTAGTTCAGACGAAAGCACTGACTCAAACCAAAATTGAGAAATTGTGCAATGTGAAGCTCTAGTTATATCGACCTCCGAGCAAAAGATGGATGTTGATGCGCTTTGTGAAAAGGGTGTAGAGACTTTCCCTATGGGGTTTCAGATGTCGAAGCTGCCCACATACAATGGCACGGGAGAGCCAGTCTCTTATTTGAAACTATACACGAGGATGATGATGAGTGTTCGACCAACAAAGTCTCAACTTGTCAACCTATTTTCCACAACTCTAGAGGATGAAGCTTTAGCATGTATAACAACTCGTTTGAGGAAGTGCATATTGGCTTCCTTATTGTCAAATGCTTTTGTCCAGCACTATAAGTACCATACCTATATGAAGGTTGAGTTGAGTGACCAACAAATGGTAAAACAAGAGCATAACGAACCCTATGATGAATACTTCAAAAGATGGATGGAGAAGATGATGCTTCTCAAGAACAAGCCTGACATTCATGAAGTTGATGTATGGGGCTCTTCCTGTGTTTGGTGATGCAATAAAGTCTCAAAAGCTCGCGACTTTTAAGGAGGCCTACATCATGGTCATGAAGGTAGAGAGCTATAATAACTCGAGAGAAACTTGAGAAGAAGATGGAAGAATTATCTGCAGACCTCGAGGACTTCTTGCATCAGGAGATTGAAAAAGAAGCCTCTCCGCTTGTGGAGGAGGATTTCAATATAAATGTATCTTCTATTTTCCGCTTTGACAATATCTGTTTTTTCAAGTTTAATGCAATGAACTCCCAATTTGCTTACTTGTGTGATATCCCTAATAATGGTCTTATGCATGTATTAGAGTCTTCTAAGAGTATTTTCAGCATCCATAACTCATCTTTAATTGATATTAATCTCGATACATAGGAAATTCCTAAAAATATTTATATATCGAGTGATTTAACCTCTAAAGAAAGAGTCGAGACAATAAAAATGTTAAAGAAACATGTGGGGCTTTCACTTGGTCATACGAAGACATGCCATGGGTAGACAAAGAAATTCGAGAGCATCACTAGTACAGAAATGCTTACTTGTGTCGCACTTTTTCATGTTGTTAAAGTGCGACACAACAGGGGTGCGACACAAGAACTTTGCATCGCTCTTGAGAGCGACACAAGCTACTCATCTGTTGTGTCGCACTTGTCAAGCGCGATACAATAGAGCGATAACTCTTGTGACGCGCTTTTAGAGTGCGCGACACAACATATGATAATTCTTGTGACGCGCTCCAAGGGTGCGCGACACAAACTTCCTGATTAATCTGGTACACTTTGTATCGCTCCTTCCTCACGCGCGACGCAAAATATTGATATTATTTTAAAAAATATATATTTTTTTTTTGGATTGAATGGAGCTCTAATATTAAACTATAATCACATCTGGAAACCACAAAGAGAAGCCATCCTCCGAGCTTTGAGATTTACATATGTTTCATGAGCTTTTTTATGGAGAGCAATAATTTCAAAGGAATCTTGACATTTTTTCCCTTCTGTAATAGCATAACGAAGGTACTCTTCATCAGTAAGACTGCAAAGTAAAAAAACCTAACATTAGCTGCAAAGATTAATTAAAGCATATTAGGGTTTTGATTAGTCAAGACTTACGGTTGCATTACAACTGCATCTCCTTGCTCAAGTAATCTAGCAAACTGACCCACATATATGTAAGGTGCCACAACTTCAGTACTTCCATCAATCTCATCAGCAGTTGGAAACATTGAAACTGTAAGCTCAAAAGATGTCCGCTTCTCCTTCAGGTAGTTACTAGCTACTTGTAATTCAATGGAATAAGAAACATGACCTGATTAAATTTTGTACGAGAATTTGAGTGAAAAATCATAACATATCATGGCAGCTGGCAGTTTAATTAAATTATTCTCCAGTTAAGCAAACAAAATACACCTAATGATGGTCTAGTTCCATAGTTGTGAAAGGCGCAAGGCGCAAGGGGGTCTTGGAGCCTAGGCGCAAGCCGCAAGGCTTAGGAGCGCACCCGAGCGACACAAGGGGCACCAAAACAAAATAACATATTAAATTATAAATAACAACACTTAACATTTCTAAAATGACACAAATAGTATTAGTCAAATAACAACAATTTTAATCATAAAATGCATGAGATAATTCTAATTAAGTACTAATAGAATTATAATTCATAATAAAATTTAAATCTAAACCAAAGACCAAAGTTCAACGTCAACTGAACGCTAAGTTACTAACTAATAGTCTAATAATAACTACTTTCAAAGTCACCATCATCAATATCATCTCCTCCATCATCATATTCTTCTTCAAGGTTCTCACTCTCATCATCATCATAATCTTCTGCTTCTTTCTTTTTTTAATTTAATCTGAGCCCTTAATCCTAAAGATTTCCTGTGGCTGTGATTAGAAGCTGAAAAACCCTCAAAACCCCCTAAAATAGTGCCTAGGCGCGCGTTGCGTCAAGGCGCAAAGCTACCCAAGCGTGTGCCTGGCTGACATCGCCCGCCTCACACTTATAGAGGCACTAACCTCTGCGCTTGTGTCCGATACTGTAGATTACATCTTTGGGATATCTGTAAGGCCCTTCCATTTAGTGAAAGCAAACTCCGGATTGATCAGTTAAGCTTTCAGTAGTAATCACTTTCGAGAACACAGCGACATAATTGATCATGTTTCAAATTGACTACTTTCGCTTACAGCAGATAAAATTGGAAGTTTTACAGCTAGGCAGATAATATACTACTGATATATTTGGAATGCAGCATGTTAAACTTGACTAACATGATTCAACAATCCCTTTATCATGCAAAACCTAGGCAATCAAACATATTTGAACCAAGAAAATATAAAGATCCTTACTTTGAAGCAATAGCGAACATTTAACTCATTAGAATTGAAACTCTTCTTTCAACACATGTTTTAATCCTGCGTCCTTCATCTCTGTAATATGTATTGGCTAATTCAGCAAATATGGTGGTCAGCCTGCAAAATTGTTGCTCAAAATTAATACAAGGATTAACAGAGAAACTGTTTGAAACAGCTGATCAGAAATGACATACTTGTTGATGGACTGTTTAAACTGTGTAGAATCACTAGCATTGAAGATAACAAAGTATTTGGAATCCAGTTCAGCACGCTTGCGAAGGGCAATCACTCTATCTTCACTAATGTCATCTGCAATTGATGAAGCAACATCATCATTCCTCTTTAGAAACTTGCCAAGCAATCATGGAGAAAGTAATTGGTGAAGCAATCATGGAGCAAGCTATGCAATCCACCACTCTCCTTCCTCTAGTAAAAGGTAAGGTCAGATGAGCAACCAAATAAACACAATTACAGAACAGAGGAAAACTACATGTACAAATTAACAAGTAAAAATTGTGAAACCTGGACATGGCTCCAAAGCAAAAATTACTAAAAAATAGCAAGATACCCATAGTGTACCTTCAACTGACTCATACACTAGAATATGCAAAATAAATCTCACTAGTAAGAGAAAGAGGATATACCAGATTCAAAGCAAAGAACTCGAACGAACTCAAGCAAACTGAGGAACTCAAGCCAACTTGAACTCGAACGAACTCAAGCAGACGGAGGAACTCAAGCAAACTTAAACTCGAACGAAATGGGTCTAGGGTTCTTCGTGAAATTAAATGGGTTTAATCGCAGAAGGAAGAAATGGTTTAGGTTTTAATCGCAGAAGCAAGAAGAAAGAACAGAAGATTAGGGAAATCGGTTCTTTGCGCAAACAGAGAGAAGCGACAATAAGATCGTTTTTTTTATCTAAGTTTTTAGGGTTCTTGCACAAATAGAGATAAGAAAGAAAAGAATAAGAGCGGAAAACAATCTAATTTTTCAATATATATTTAAAAAATTTAATATTCATAATAATTAGTGAATGGTTGATAAGAAATAAAATTTGTTCAGATGGTTAAGACATTTGATTTGATAGTGTTTCATTAGTCAGAGGTTCAATTGTCTATATTTACATATCAAATATATAATTTTTAGTTGATTTTATTTTTAATTAATTTATATAGGATAGTTTTTTAAGTTTATATGTATGTACATGCTATTTAATTTTCATCCTTTTTTTTAATAATAGTAGTTTGTATTAATTGTCTCGCACTTTTAAAAAGGAACGACACAAAAATAACACACTACTTGTGTCGTTTTTATAAAAGCGTGTCACAAAGATAACACACTTCTTGTGTCGTTTTGGTAAATGCGCGTCACAAGTTGGCTTTTGTGTCGCACTGTAATACAGGCGATACAAGAAGTATCTCGTTTGTGACGCACGCTCTTCAAGCATGACACAAGTGATGACATATAATATTTAGTTGTGTCGCGTTTACAGAACGCGCGACACTAGTTACTCTGTTGTGTCAGTTTCTCTTCAAACGCGACACAAGTGAGCATTTCTGTACTAGTGACATTCCAATAAGAATTTCATCAATTCTACCAGGATGTTTTATTTTATTTTTTATGTGTGTACACATGTCTTTCGTCTGTTGTTAATAAATGATAACATATGCACATGTGGAGTGTAGGTAACAAAATTTATAACTGCGTATAATATAATTGCAGTTAGAGATAAAATTGGTCCAACTTGCAAACACTAGGAGTATCATTGCACAAAGGTCCAACGTGAGGGGTAAACTTGCTTTTGGGTGTTAATATTGAGGACATTTTTATACTTTATCCTAAAAAATATGATTTCATAGTAAATGCGGTTCTAACAACATTAATTCTTGAACTTTAATTCCCAATTTCTTCATTATTATTGAGGAGTCTCTATTTTCTCTTTATTTTATTTTTTATTAATAATTTATTATTGAGGGACACATCTACTCTTATTTAGGTAAATATAACAATACATAATAATTTTAATAAAATAAATAAATAAATAGTAAGTATAATGAGTATTGTTGGACATATAGGTGTGCATCGGCTCAAAACCGAACCAAAAAAACGAATACCGGAATTATCAAAATAATTGATACCGACACCAAAAAAAATACTACATAAAATCAAAATATAGCCGAACCAAAATATTTAGTCTGGTTCAGTTTTAAACCGAACAAACCGAATTTAGTTAAAAGTTAAAAAACAACAAATAAAAATCACTATAATTCCTCATTAAATTTATCTCAACAACAATAAAATAAAAAAACAAACTTGTACAATTATATATATATAATATTATAGAATATGTGTAATTCGGTGCGGTTCGAATTTTTTACATTTCTTGTCGAACCGAACAGAATACCGAAATGGACCTAAGATTAAAACCGATACAAAACTAAAGTGTAAAAAAACGAAATCCAAAAACGAAATTCAATCGGTTCTATTCGATATGCGGTTTAAACTCAACCATTGCACACTCCCTAGTTGGACATAATGATGTTTTAAATGGTCGAGAACTAATTCTTTATATTATTTTTTGAAAACTTGTTTTCCAAATTCAGCATAAAAACATTTTCAACACGAGGGGCAGTTAAAATCAATTCATTTGTTTTACCTTCGAGTATTTTACATCCAGAGGCATCGAATATAACTTTTCTACCGCTGTCACACAGCTGAGCTATGCTGAATAGGTTATATTCAAGTCCTCTGACTAGGGAGACTGACTCAATAGTAGGATTGCCACCAATGGTTCCTGAACCTACTATCTTACCCTTTTTGTTGTCTCCAAAACTTACGCTTCCTCCATGTTTATGCACGAGCGTGATAAACTGAGTTTCATCACCAGTCATATGACTCGAGCATGCGCTGTCAATGTACCATAACTTTGACTTCTTAGCACACCTCAGGCCAACCTGCAATACACTAGTTAGTTTTAGGTACCCAAAGATTTTTGGGTCCTCGTTTGTTAGGCTCAGCAGGTGATACATTATATTTTACTCGGTGGCGACACACCTTTGTAGTGTGGCCATTCTTACCACAAAAGTCACAGTTGATCTTTTGTTGGTGAATCCATTTCCGCTGACCAGCACCTGAGTGCTGAGCATGGCGACACACTTTTGTTGTGTGTCATTTCTTCCCACAAAAGTCACATTGGACATTTTGCTGGGGATTCCATCTCCACTGACCAGTATCTGAGTACTGAGCGTTTTGATGGATATTTCTTTTATTCAGAACACCGAGTTGGTTCTGAATAGATGTGATGTCCTTTTTTAGTTTCTTTGAATCTGATTGGACCTCAGTGACAAACCTATGCATGATCTTTAGATTTTCATCCTGCCTGGTATTGTCCTGGAGAAGATGTCGAAGGTCACTGAGCTTGACCTCCTCTATCTCATCACATCGCCTGCTGAGTGCTTTTACTTTCTTGTTACATTTTTTAACAAGTGTGTAGAGACCACTCAGGGCATTTATCATTTCATTTCTGAGCAAAGGTAGAGACATTACCTCAGTGGAGTGTTCCTCATTGTCTGATGCACATGAGGGTTCAGCTTGCTCAGAAGGATAGGGCTCAGCAAACTCATCAGCCATGAAGCAGATGTTTGTTGAGTCAGTGGCACCAGCTTCTGATGATGATGATTCATCATTGTCACTCCAGGTAGCCACCATTTCCTTTCTGCTGTTCTTCTTGTCCTTCTTCAAGGTAGGACAACTTGATTTGATATAGCCAGTTTGATGACATTCAAAGCAGGTGATGGGCTTTGAGCTTTCTTTCGTGTATCTGTTGTCGCTTGACTCAGCTTTATATTTGTCATTCTTTTTGAATGGCTTCTTGCTGTATTTTTCATTCTTGCGAAACAGCCTCTTCATCTTTCTGGTGAACATGGCCATTTCTTCATCATCCGATGAGTCCCCATCGATAGAGTCAGCTTTCATGACAAGAGACTTTTGCTTCTTGTCTTCAGACTTTTCCTTCACCTCAAAGTTCTTCATTGAAATCTCGTGGGTCAGCAGAGATCCAATGAGCTCATCATACTTGTATATGGTCAAGTCCCGAGCTTTCTCAATGGCAGTTTTCTTTGCTTGCCAGCTTTTGGGAAGACTCCTCAGTATCTTCTTGACTTGCTCTTCCTCAGTGAAGTTCTTGCCAAGTCTCTTGAGCTCGTTGATTATGTTGGTGAATCTTGAGTTCATCTCCAAGATGCCTTCACCATCATTCATTTCGAACAGCTCGTATAACCGCATGTGTTGGTTCACCTTGGATTCCTTGACCTTGCTGGTTCCTTCATAGGTGGCCTATAGCTTCTTCCAGATTTCTTGTGCTGACTCACAATCTGAAATCTTATTGTACTCTACAGCATCTAGAGCACAGTGAAGCATGTTTATAGCCGAAGCATAATTTTGCAATTTCTTGAGGTAATCCTCTAACCACTTAGCCTCTTCCTTAACGACTTTTACACCGTCAACAGTTTCATAGGGAACAAATGGGCCTTGGACTATAGATAGCCATGCACTCATATTTGTTGCCTGAATGAAATTTTTCATCATATTCTTCCAAAAGGTATAGTTAGACCCAAAGAACAGTGGAGGCCTAGTGATAGATAATCACTCAGGGAATATCTGAGTTGTCTGATTTTCAGGGAGGAAATGAGTGCTATTTTCAACCAATATGGGGATCAGCTCAATATAGCTTTATTTTGTGAACTGAGCTTGTTAAGCTCTGATACCACTTGTTGGTCCCGTGTAACGTGACAAAGTTAGTTCCAGGGGGGTAGGAACTATTTAAAATTTTCACGTTAAGGATGACTTATATTTTTAACAAAGACTTTTACCAAGTCTTTCCGCATAGTGATGTTGAGTAAGATCAGAGGCAAGCTTAGTCAACTGCTGACTAAAACTGCTTCTGTCGTGAGTCAGGAGATAGCACGTAAGTCTATTCCTAAACTCAGCTCCCAAATCACTCAACTCCGCGTATGTTCTTTTTAGCGTTTTACTAGGAAATACACAACAAGCAATATATAAAGGAGTAAATGTTTAGAAAGATATTACTCAGCAGACTTATCCTGGTTCAGCCTCCTTGCCTACGTCCAGTCCCCAGAATCCTTCCAAGCTTTTTGAATCCACTACTGAGCTCTTTCAGGTAGAGCACAAACCTTTTACAATAATTACTGAGTATACAAGAGTACCTTTCTCTATTCTTCTACTCAATACTATATCTACTGCCGAGTGCTATAACCGAGCAACTCAGCTTCTCCTTTCTAATCTCTAGAAATGGTAAAGTGTTTGTTCTAATAGATTAAAGAACACATTAGATGAATAAATCACTATAGACTTTTACACAAAAATAAAAGTTGGTGTAAGAACTGCTTTGCTTTTCAAGACAGAATTTCGAGTTGCTATTTAGTCAGCGTTTTGACTTGGTGAAGATCTGCATCGAATGAAGCATTTGAGAGACCTATTTATAGTGACAGCTGAGACTCCAGTCATTTCGAATTTCGAAATAACCGTTGGAGGAAAACAGCTTCCTGTCGCTTTCGCTCGGTCAGTGCTCAGCGTCTTCGACCAATAAGAACGTCGCATCTTATGTCTTCGTCAGGGATCAATTGCTTTTGCCCAGGCTCGTCAGAATGTCTCCACATTTAAGGAAAAGTCTTCCAGACAGCTTTCTGCTTTGTCTGAATATTTCCTTAAGTGGAAATACTTTGTCTCGAAGTTGTTCAGGTCAGATGCTGACCTGACTTCCTTGTCTGCTTGACTCAGCAGCTTCGGCATGAAGCAATTAAAAAATTTCTTCTCGATTCTTCCTTCCGCTGGGTTGAGCTTTGTCCAGCTGGGCCACAAGGCTTGTGAATGTTGACTGGGCTTTGACATTCTCTTGTGGGCTTTTGGGCCTTGATCTTTTAATGTCTTTAATTCTTATAAATCAATTAACTCAACATTGAACAAACACGTTAGTATTAATAAATCAAAGCATTTAAATTTAATGTGTTGGAATATTTTATCATGTGAATTAAATATACTTTAAATAACTTTGTCAAATCAAAATCATGTAGGAAGGTGTTTCAACACACTCATGTTTTGTGCTTGGATGAAGTTCTGCATTTTATTTTTCCAGAATTATAGTTCGGTCCAAAGAACATAGGAGGTCTGGTGATTGACAATCCTTCTAGGAGGATTTGAGTTGTCTCATTTCCCGGAAGGAAACATGTTCTATTGGCTGCCATTTAGGGATCTGGCTCAAGATAGTTTTATCTTAATAAACAGAGCTTACGCTCTGATCCCACTTGTTGGTCCCTTGTGAGATAGAGTGTAGTTCCAAAGGGTGTGTGTGTGTGGGGGGGGGGGGGGGGGGGGGGGGTGAATGGAACTATTGGGTAAATTTTAGCCCCTTATAAATTTCTCATAAATTTAATTCAATAGCATAAGACAAAGGCATATTTTGAATCAGAGGTAGACTTCATTTGCTGCATTAAACAGAAATGAAGCTTGGTTCTGCTTCTGAACTTTCTTACACAGAAGGCTACTCAACTGGGAGAGCTTTTGCTGACTTAAGTTTATGTGATCTATTGCGTACAACAGTCAAAAGCACGACTAAGATATTTTTAATACAAGCAAGCAATATATCAGAAGTAAAGTAAAGAGTTAAGAAAATAGTTACACAGTGATTTATACTGGTTCAGCCTTCTGCCTACATCCAGTCCCAAGAATACCTTCTTCTGAGTTTTAATCAACTAGTGAACTCTTTCAACGGGTAGAGCACAAACCTTTACAATAGATACAGAGGTTCTGTAAAGTACCATCCTTTACACTCCACACCCAACTATCTACTACCTCTCCAGATATTCACTTATAACTGAAGTGAACAGAAGAGTTTCTGATCTTTTTATCTACTGATAAAATTGTTCTAACTTGGAACACAATGAAAAGCTATAAGCTATTACACGAATGAAAACAGTGAATGTGTATAAGCTTTTTGCTTTGCCTTTTGGAACTTCAAAGATGATTCTCTCTTGATTTCAGCGTTGATGATCAAGTCCAAATAAAGTAAGTGATGGGGCTTTTATAGTGACACTTGAGGAGATTATTTCGAATTTCAAAATAACCATTGGAGGGAAACGCTCCTTCTATTGCTTTCATCCTCTGACTTCAGTACACAACCTATCGTTGAACTTCTCTTTTCGTTGTCTTCAGGAGACAATGTGCTTTTGAGTGCTGCTAGAAGTAGTCTGACTGTTTGCATAAATAAGGTAAAGATTCCAAGTTGACCATGAGATAAGCAGTCTGCTTCTTGTACTTCTTTCCAAATATATAGGTGCAATGTCAGTTGTCTAGAGTCAATGTTGATCTTGCCTGATATGGTTTGATCTTCATCTTTTGGAACAAGTCACACTTCTTGGCATGAGCTTAGCTTCTGGAATGAGTCTTGGGCCTTTAGTCCACTCTAGACCTGGCAATTATCGTGTTTCGTGTCAAAATCGTGTTATCTCATATTTATGTTCCATATGGTTTTATATGTTATAAATGCCCCATCCCTAAAAATAAGATATTCTAGATCGTGAAGTCCATCCAGCCGAAGGGAAAATTCAGAAATCTCCAAGTAAAGGCCCAAACACCATTCAGAAGAAAGAAACAAAGGTGGTAGGCTATCTCCTCGTAGACGTCGGTTAAACCACGGGAATCGCAGTGAGAAAAATAAACCAAAATAGATGACGATGATAAGCCCATCAGTTAAAAAAAGAGATGTATAAAATCATTAGGGAGGTGGTTTAGGAAAACAAGGATTTGATACATACACCAGACCTTCGGCCCTAACAGACACATGCACACCTTTATCTAGAGAAATTCAACGTCAATTGATGCCTATGGGGTTTCGTATCCCTAGTTTCAGTCAATATAGGGGGCAATGGAGATACAACGAGTCACGTCAAAAATTTCAGAAGGATCATGGGAGTAACAATGGTTATGGATACAGTTCTCTGTCACCTCTTTCCTACAACTCTTAAGAATTTGGCAGTCTTCTAGTATGAGCAACTCCTCCCAGGATCTATCCACAACTTTAACCAGATGGCAGAATCCTCCGTAGATCACTTTGTGACTTCCATACCGGAAGGAAAAACCATACAGGACCGGAATAGAATGGCCTCTTGAAACACAATTTCCACACTGAATTTTGATTATGACAAAAATATTATAAGAAAATTAATATTCCATAATTAGTTTTAATATTGAAATTAAATGTTGAATTAATTGGACTAATTGTTTGTTAAGTATGTTTGATTAAATGAAAGATAGAAAGGGAAATAAATTAAGGCTTTAGAGTGGGTGGCAATTTCTGACACGAAAATACGATTACAGAGTCAACCCGACTGACACGACACGAAAATCATCGTGTTGGCCGATAACTGGATTCTGCTGTATTATTTTGATCATTTGCAATATCTCTTTAGCCTCTCTTAGTTTTTCTTCTAACTCGGTCATCTCTATCGCATATACAGCCGTGATGTCATCCATCTCTTTATGGAATGCTCCCAAGTTTTGATAGAATCGACTGGTGACTTCATCCACCAATCGTTGGTATTGTGGCTGTAGCTGTTCCTGACGTCCAGACTCAAGGTTGGATTCTTCTCTGTTTTCTCCATGGATTTTCGACTGGATACGATTTCTTTCCACAATCGTTGTTTTTTTTCTGAATTTTACGTGTTTGTTCGAAGTTCAATGTTTATTGTACCAATGTTATTGTTGCATCTGAAGTTCTTGCCGGACCCTCTAATGAGATACTTGTAAGATAGAATGAAAGGCCAAAGATGGATCAGAGTCCGATAAACCCGCTCTGATTCGAAGGCACACAACGCACCACGTGTCTTAATTTATTTTATAAGATATCATATATTAAAAAGATACCTTATTTATATACTCTAGTCACGTTTCTTTTTGAAAAATTGATTCATGCGTACTTTCATACGTATCTCGTGAGCCAGCTCATTATTCAAACTTTTATGCATACTTTCATAGATATCACGTGAGCCAGCTCATTATTCAGACTTTCATGCATACTTTCATAGGTATCACGTGAGCCAACTCATTATTCAAACTTTCATAGGTATCTCGTGAGCCATCTCATTATTCCGGTCGGACGTTACAAAGTGAACGGGCAATTAATTAACATAAAAGCAGTTTGAATAATTGAGTAGAAAAGAAAAATGAAAAAGTAAATAAATTAACATCATGAAACCAAAAATTGCAGAGTTGTGGAAAAACCACTTCCTTCCTAGACTAAGACGTGGCGGAGACGTGAGAGCCTGAAACGTCAACCGTTTCCTCCCTGTCACCTAACTCCGAATTTTGTCATCTAAGCTTCAGTTACATCCACCAAACCCCTATACCTCGTTTTCTCCTCCTCCTCCCTTTTCCCCATTTTTTCACCTCTCTATCGACTTTTATTTTGGTCTTCTGTAACCTCTCTTTCACACTCATCAATGGAGGCGAAACTATTGACACCTTCCTCCCATGCTTTACTGTCTAATCTTTCATCAAATTACCGGAGGAAAACTTGCTATGTTTTTCCTAACACCCGGAAAAGTTCTGCATTTGTGCCCCTCTTTTCTAGCTTGTCAAGGAGAAGCATTGTATCTTTACCATTACAAGCATCTTCCTCTTTTGTTGGGTATTGGATGACATTTCCTCTGCTTTAATTTTTATCTTTCACGCTTGAATTTGATGGGCATCTTGTATTTTCTTTTCCTTGTTTTGAAATCCCTGTTTTACTCTTTTTAGCGAGTTTATCTTATTTTTCATATTTTTTAAGTACTGAAGGTCTGCTGTGGTGTAAATCCTTATTTGTGTTGAATTTATTGCCGAATGACACGGAATTAACTTAATTTAGTGGGAATCGTGTGTGATGAACTTCAAATGTGGTATATTGTAAATTTATTTTGTTTATGCGAGTTGACGACTGGACCACCCTATTGATTATGGAATCAAAATTTACTAAATATGTAGCTAGCAATGTAATTCTGACATATCTGATTGATTACTCAAAATTTAATAATTTGGTATCAGTTCGTCCTTAATATTTGAGTCAAAACTTTTCTTTTGATTGGATCCTCAATCTTTTATGGCTCTATTAATTCTTCTCAGAGTTTAGATTTTTCCATTTGTTTTTATAATTTTGAAGTTTGTACTGTGTTTATTTTGAAATATACTTACTTGCAGTTATCTGGATGGAAAATGATTTTGACATGTTGATATATAGTGGTCAATAATCTCCTAGTTCATGAGTGTAAGTTTTGAAAGCAAGCTTTCTTTCTATGTAGAATGGAAAAGAGGAAAAGGGTGGATGTGAGTGAAAATCTGACCCTTGAAAATATAAGAAGCTCCTTAATTCTACAAGAGGATAGCATAATATATGGCCTTTTAGAGAGATCCCAATACTGTTATAATGCTGATACCTATGATCCTGATGCTTTTCCATTGGATGGCTTCCACGGTTCTTTGGTTGAGTACATGCTCAGAGAAACTGAAAGACTCCATGCCACAGTATGTTTTGTTTAAGCTTCTGAATTTCTTACAAGAAGAATGTGTATTGATTATGCTGATTGTCTTATATTACATCTACACATTAGATTGGCAGATATCAAAGCCCTGATGAGCACCCTTTCTTCCCCGATGGCTTGCCAGAGACAGTTTTGCCACCTCTGCAGTACCCTAAGGTAATGAAATAGATACGGTTTGAATGTTGGGGTGGAGTATTTGAAGGTTGCCGTTGTCGTCAATCATTCGCCAATTATTTAATTTACACCAATTATTTTCAGCATATTGAAGTCAGTTACCTGTATATCTATAGTATAATATGAACTCCAATCAGTACAATTTTATGATTGTGATTAGATAAACATATCTGTGCTAATTTTCTTGTAGTGCAACACATACTAGTTCAATTTATGGTGATAAAATGACTGTTCATTCCATTCATAAATATAGTGCATACAGCCTGCAAAAGGCCCATGCTTTTTGCGTGTGCTTGCATGTTCAGACTCCTGCTTTCTCTCTATATCTCTTATTTTTACTGTCTTTGCTTTTCCCATGTATAACAGGTATTACATCCCATTGCCGAGTCAATTAATATTAATAAGAAAGTATGGGACATGTACTTTCGAGATCTGTTACCTAGATTGGTCAAGGATGGAGACGATGGCAATTGTGGATCCACTGCGGTTTGTGACACGACCTGCCTGCAGGTAATCATTTTTAACTTATTTGTTACTTTGTGATATATAGGTTAATTTGAAGTACTATAACTGAAATATTTCACGTTGTTACATGTTTGGTGCAAATTATTGTATCATTTTAGTATCTTTGAGATTTCAAACTTTTCCAATTCAAGGCTTGACAATATCTCTCTTAATCTATCTCCTTCCATCCCTCCCTCCTTCCCATATGCTTATTGGTTATTTATGCTTTGCAGATTTTGTATTAAAAAAAAAGATCATAATTCTAGCATGCTTCTGAGAAGGAATAAAAACTTACATGTCTGTATGTATCTAGGCATGCATTTGTCTATGGATATCTACATGTATCAGTGTTTACATTATATATTAGAGCTTCTCAAATAGTTTAAGAGTTAAGGCTCTTGAACCAAAATCATTGCTGTTTTTTTATATGGGCCTCAAATGTCATAAACTTGTACTTGTATGATAGCTGTATCATTGTAGTTCAGTCTCTTCCTCCTAGTCAAGGTGGATGATGGAGGGCTGCTCTTTAGTTGCTTGGTATGGCTCCTGAATTCAGATTTTAGTTTCTTATAGTAGCCAACTCCTCTTGGCCGTGGTGAAGAGGAGGTTCCTCTTCTGTCAAGACATGACCTTGCAAATACTGCCTGCTAACAAATTATACCCTTGCTGGAAGTTTCTTACTTATTACCTCTCATTGTGATGTTTCTAGTTTTCCTAAGATACGTCTTCTAGAATTGCTTTGTCTGAGCAGACATATTTGGATGATATTTATGAAGACCTTTAGCCATGTCATTTTCTTAATAATGTTTCAGTGCAATGCAGAAGGCACCTTTTTCTGATGGCGCTTTATCCAACTGCAAATTGGCACATGGATATTAAGATGGTGGTAGCAGTTTGTGTAGTAACTGAGAGTTGAGTAGCTCATAACTGTTAATAAGTAAACTTTAGTGTTAAGACTTAAATTGCCTGTCTAATGAAAGAGCTGATGTTGTGAGGTTGTTGAATTTGATTTTCTGACAATCCTGGCATTACCATCTATTTGCACTGCTTTGTGCCGGCATCATATTTTTCTTGTTACAACTGGTCAATTGTTTTTGCCCCAACCTAGAGAAGAAGAAAGGAGGACTTAGGAACAGAAATAAGTTGGGCTTTGGATGTTCTTGTTTTGCTTTTGGTTGAAAGAAAACTGCACAGAAGTGCATGTTTGCATAGCTTTTTTTCCCCATGAGACCAATGGAACATAATTTTACTGTCAGGCTGGTATTTTCGTGTTAGAAATGCTCACATAGTGCGATCTCTAAAAAGAGACCCAGACAGAAAGTGATATTCCAAGATTGCCTGAGCTAAGTGAAATCATCTGAGGCCAATTGTACAGTATTTGTTAGAAAGATATGTCAAAACGTGGGAGGAAGAGAGCCTACTTTATCACGATAGTACTGTGGTTAGCTCATTTGGTTAGGAAGTATTGCATTATGTGGTTGCACCAAGCTTTTTATAGATGAAATATATACTAAATTCAAACGTGCTTTTGGGCCATCTCTGTGCCTATTGTGATTTCTGAGATTTGAAAATTTGCATAGGAGAAAAGCAGCAATGTATGTGAATTGCAAGTTTAGAAATTCTCCGGATTCTGAGTTGTCTATGAAGGTTTTTTTTTTTTTTTTTCTTTTTCAGTTTTGGATTTACATGCTTTGGTATTGGAAAGAATAAAATACAAAGACCAAAAGGTGACAAAAAGAGAGACTTGCCTGGATTACTAGTTAGAGAGAACATCTTGGGTTGGGAACACTATATAGATTGCCCTTTTCTCTTTGGTTATGTTTGAGCTGCCTTTTGTGCCTAATTGACCAAGTAAGGCGTGCGCCTTGTATGTGCAACATGAATATGCTTCCCCCAAGTGCCGTGGACCTTGTAATGATTAAAACCATTTCCCCCTCTCTCTCTCGAGTAGCACCTTGCTATTTATGATAAAGCAACAGCCTTTAGTTGATGCACTGCACGTTGCAAGTCGTTGATGAATTCTTATGTATTCTTGTGATTGCAGGTTCTTTCTAGAAGAATACACTATGGAAAATATGTAGCAGAGGCCAAATTTCGAGCCTCTCCGGATGTATATGAAGAAGCAATTAAAGCACAGGTTTATCCTTCTCCTGCTGGACCTTTAAAACATTTCGAAATCGTAACTTCTGTTTGCTAACCTTGATGGAAGTTGTGAAAATTGCAGGACAGTGATAAGCTAATGGAATTGCTGACATACAGCAAAGTAGAAGAGGCAATCATGAAGAGAGTGGAGGTAAAAACCTTAACTTTTGGGCAACATATTACTGTAATTCGTGACGGACATGAAGATGAACCAGCATACAAAATAGATCCAAGCTTGGTTGCCAAGCTGTATGGAGACTGGATCATGCCGTTGACAAAAGAAGTTCAAGTAGAGTACCTATTGAGAAGGTTGGATTAATCTTAACAATGGAACTTCATAATCATGTAGAGGATGTGTCGTTAAATAACTACAAGTCGATGGTATTTTTGTGCTTGTAAATTTGAGCTGTGATTGAGATGATGGATACGTAATGTCGTTGTGTAAAGACATTACAAAGCAAGTAATCTATAAATATGGGGAATTTTCAGAACTTGAATATGTATTTGCAGGACTAGTTTGCCTCAAAATAAACTTAGTTCAGAATTTGACCTCTTTTAGTCAAATTAGTTCAAAAATTGCATATCTATTAATGTATGATTAGTGGGGTTTTTCTGATTTTGGTACCTGTCCTTAAAGATATAAAAAACAAAGATGAAATAAGGTTGTTAAGTAAAGAAAGCAACTTAGAAGATCAAGACTTAAAAACAACCAAAATATCAGAAAAATAACTTGAAATTGGTGTGCTGTTGATAATGTTAGTGTGTCCTTTCCTAGAGAGCTTAAGCCAATGAAACATATGAATTTTGACAAAGCCCATTTAAAGTCTCCAGGTTTCTTATTCAAACTTGAATTTAATTGGTCCATACTGATAATAATATACTCCCTCCGTTTTTTATTATATGACGTTTTGGACTTTTGAATTTGTTCATTTTTATATGTCGTTTTGTATTACCAATGCACTTTTTACAATACTTTCTCTAATTTGCCCATATTTATTGTAAGAGAGAGATATAATTATTAATACAAATTATCTTAATTAAGTCATAAAAATTAATAAGAGAGAGAAATTTTGCATAGAAAGTAGAGATCCAGGAGAAAAGTATTAAGGGTACATTAGTCATTTTAATAGTCTCATTAATATTGCATTGGTCTTGATGAAAAACCTTAAACGACATATAAAAAAGAATGGAGGGAGTACTTGTTTTGGCCCCAACAGTTATATAAGGGCATATTTAATCACACTGATTTTTTTTTTTTTTTTTTTAAATCCAAGTTTCATTTGAAAATTAATTTTATTAAATTTGAGAAAAAAGCATTTATTTATTATCAACTTCATAGAATTGACGATTGGAAATGGAAATTAGATAATGAGTTCTTATTTTAAAGCAAATACGAAAAAAAAAAATATATGGAAAAAAATTCTAAAAAATTTCATAGATTTTTTTTAGAATTTTTTAAAACAAACATAACCTTAAAATAATTTGATTTGAATTGATGCTTTTTGAGGTCAATATTTTTTTGTTATAAAAAGGTCAATTTATTTTTTAATTGATTTATCTCAACCTAATTACTTTTTTTTAAAAGAAAAATGCATTAAGTAACCTCAAAAATGATAAAATAACTTCTTAACATCATAAAGAAACTCAGATAATTCATGAAAAAATATGGGATAAGGATGAAAACGAGATTCTCTAGCTAAAGTATGGGCAACCACGTTAATTTGTCACCGAGTTTATTGAGAGAGAGAGTCAAATAAGAGACCGACGCTGAAGAATAATATCATCAAACTCAAACTCAGAACAATCATCTTGATTAGAATGAAAAGCATCAACACCATTTTAGGAAATGTTTCAAAGATAATTAAGGAATAGCCTGAAACGAACACACCCAAGAAATAACTTTCAAGAGAGTGAAAGCTTCATTCATGCATATGTGGATGCTCATCGGACACTCTTTAGGCGGATGCTCTCCTAATTAAAGCTTTCTGTGTACGCTAGGATTCGAACTCGAGATCTAGTTTAAGCGATGTGAGACCCTTAACCACTCAAATCAATCTTAATTGGTTACTAATATATTTTTTAGTAGTCATTTGTTATGTATTAGTTTTAAAAAGGAATAAATTCAATTAATTCAAATGATATGTTTTAAGGTGTTGAGTCCGGTGGTAATCAGCAAATATTAAAAGCTGGATGTTTTAGGTTCGAATCTTGTGGAGGTATGAGGTAAAAAATAGATTTGGACTTTAGTCCTTCTTACCTTTAAAAATAAAATAAAAAATTATCTTCATGTATTTTTACCTCATGTATTATCTTCATGTATTTTAAGTCAGACACAAAGTTATCTTTATGTATTTTTATTTTTTCATTTTAATTTCTTTAATCGTTTTTTTTGAATGAAAGAATGAATTGAATAGATTTAATCAATAGCCAAAAGGCTTATAAAAGATGTGTTGAAACACCTTTCCATATGATTTTGATTTGACAAAATTATTTAAGTTAATCCATTAAATTTAAGTGCTTTGATTTAATTGTACTAATATGTTTGTTCAATATTGAGTATAACTATAAATACAAATAGAAATAAAAAGTAAGACAGGACGAAGTCAGCATAAGATCACAGCACAAGCTGAGTAGAGTGGAACTCAGTATGACAAAAGATAAGTCATTTTTAGAACAGAAGCTTAAAGATCAAGAAGATGAGTGGAACGGAACTCAGTATCAAAAGTAGAAAAGTCTTCTTGAGAACTATGTCTTGCAGAACGAAGCTGACCATGGAAGCTGAGTAAAAGAAAACTCAGTATCTGAATTGGCAACAATCAAAGACAACGGCTATTGAAGTCAAGCTGAGTGATCTTCAGGACAGCATGAATGATCCGTTGCTAAAAGACAAGATCCGACAACTGTCTGCACCAATCCAGAACCTTGGAATTACGCAAAAGCCAATTTCGAGATGTAGGGGTCAACTGTTCGATTAGCAAAAAGACAAGCTGACACAAGAAGACGAAATCTGTAAGAAGAAGACAAGCCTGACGCCTGCGGAATTCAGACGACAGGATTGGCCTGCAAAACTGAAGCTGACCAGAACTTGTCTCAAAAAGGAGCCGTTTGGATCAACGGACAAATCCAAAGTTCAAACCATTTCTGCTTCAGACCTCAACTATAAAAAGGACATGATCATTCTTGGATCATCAGCCGATTACAACAAGAACAAAAAGAGTATACATACAAAGCACACAAAAGCCAAAAGAGATCTTACACCAAACTTCTATTCTTGTGTAAAAGCTAGATTGATTTTCTGTAATCATCTAAAGTGTTCTTCATTCGAAAAGAACAATTTGTATCAATTGTAAAATTGAGAGTGTTGTGCTGAGTACTCGGTGTTGAGTGCTTAATGGTAGAGAAATCTAGGTGTTTGGTTATAGCACTTAGTAGGAGTTGAGTAGACGAATAGAGGAAGGTACTCTTGCATATTCAACTGCCTTGTAAACGGTTTGTGCTCTACCTTTAAAGAGCTCAGTATTGGATTTAAAAAGCCCGGAGGGACTCTGGGGACTGGACATAGGCGGAGAGGCCGAACCAGGATAAGTCGTACTGAGTAATCTCTAACTCTCTCTCAATATATATATATATATATATATATGTGTTGCTTGTCATATTTACTCAGCATATAAATTGTTTAAACTGACACTGAGTAAATAAGAGTGCTGAGTTGGAAGCTGACCACAATAGTGTCAATTCCCAACTCATACGTAAAATAGTTCTAGTCAACATCTGACTAAAGCTGTCTTACACCATAATCGGCCGTGCTGACCAAAGCTGAGTTAACAAACTCAAGAAAACATATTAAGTCAGCTTAATTAAATTCGAAAAAGTTATATTAGTTCCTAACCCCCCATTGGAACTAATCACATACGACCAACAAGTGGTATCAGAGCTATAAAGCTCACTATTCAAAGATTTAACAATCTTGAGCTGATCCCGAT
This sequence comes from Euphorbia lathyris, assembly GCF_963576675.1. NCBI lineage: Eukaryota > Viridiplantae > Streptophyta > Magnoliopsida > Malpighiales > Euphorbiaceae > Euphorbia > Euphorbia lathyris. The sequence continues at coordinate 99,820,058 of NC_088910.1, forward strand.
AAATGGCTGAGAACATCACTCGTTTCCTTCCCGGGAACCAAACAACACAGATACTCCCAGAGGGATTATCAATTAGTCGGCCTCCCCTATTCTTTGGATCTAATTATACGTTCTGGAAGAATAGGATGAAGAACTTCATTCAAGCCACAAACATGAGTGCATGGCTTGTAATAGTTCAAGGCCCATATGTGCTATATAAAACTGTTGACAATGAGAAAATTGTTAAGAGTGAAACTGAGTGGCCAGAAGATGACCTTAAAAAATTACAAAACAATGCTTCGGCTATCAATATGCTTCACTGTGCATTAGATGCTGCAGAATACAATAAGATTTCAGGTTGCGAGTCAGCACAAGAGATTTGGAAGAAGCTCGAAGTAACCTACGAAGGTATAAGCAAGGTCAAGGAGTCAAAGGTGAACCAACATATGAGATTATACGAGCTGTTCGAGATGAACGATAATGAGGACATCTCTGGAATGAACACTAGATTCACCAACATCATAAATGAGCTAAAGAGGCTCGGCAAGAACTTCACTAAAGAAGAGTGATGAGGACATCTTGTCCCTGGACGCGGGGCGTGAGAGAGGACACGCGGAGCGTGAATCCGGAGCCGAGAGAGAGGAAGAAACCACGCGAGAAGGGGGTCACTTGGCCAGTCCACGCGGGACGTGCTGTCTAGTACGCGGGGCGTGGATCAAGCCTTCGGAGAGAACCAGTTCTAGGAGCTCATGTACGCGGGGCGTGTCTCCTCAGGCGCGGGACGTGCAAGACCACGTTCGGAGCATTCAAACTCAGAGACGCTTTCACGCGGGGCGTAGTACGTGACACGCGGGGCGTGTTTCAGCTGAAGAATACTTCCTCCCCAAGTTCTCCATACTTGGGACCACTCCCTATTTACAACTCTACCACTCCTTATTTACAAGCATGCCACCCCTTTACCATTAACCCTACTTTACCCTTTTATATTTGTATTGTAATTAGTAGATAGTTTACCCTTTTTGTAATTTGGCAATTAGGTTTTTGAGATGCTATAAATTCATCTCTTTCTTTTTGTAATAGGTGAACTTTTATGAAATACAATTTATCATCTTCTTCCTTGTGAAGTTTGTTAAGGTTTTATCCTTCAACAATGGGGATTTCACTATTCCTATGGATTTAGTCCATGAATTGGGATCCACTCCTTCTAGTTTAGCTAGATAAGTTGTTAGCCTTTGTGAGTTTACGGTTTAAAACTCTCAGTGGATTCCACGCTGCATCAAAGAGCAGGTGAAGAAAATCCTGAGAAGCTTACCCAAGAGCTGACAAGCTAAGAAAACTGCCGTGGAGGAAGCTCAAGACCTGACCACATATAAATACGACGAGATGATCGGATCTCTGCTGACTCATGAGATCTCTATGAAAATTTTTGAAGCAAAAGAAAAGTCAGAAGACAAGAAACAAAAATCACTTGTCATGAAAGCTGACTCAACTGAAGCTGACTCATCAGATGATGAGGAAATGGCCATGTTCACAAGGAAGATGAAGAAGCTGTTCAGAAAGAATGAAAAGAACAGCAAGAGGCCATTCAGAAGAAGCGACAGGTACAAAGCTGAGTCCAGTGACAAATACAAAAAGGACAACTCCAAATCTGTCACATGCTTTGAGTGCCATCAAACTGGGCACATTAAGTCAAGCTGTCCTAATCTAAAGAAAGACAAAAAGGGAAGCAAAAAGGTAATGGTGGCCACATGGAGTGACAGCGATGACTCAACATCCTCAGAAGCTGAAGTCACTGAGTCGGAAAACATATGCTTCATGGCCGATGACGCTGCTGACCACACTCAATCTGAGCATGCTGACCTCTCTGAAGAATCTGAACAGGACGAATACTCAAATGAGGTAACATCCTTACACTTGCTTAGAAAAGAAATGATTAACGCCCTGAGTGATTTATATACACTAACTAAAAAGTGTAACAAGAAAATAAAGGCACTCAGTAGGCAGTGTGACGAGATTGAAGAGGTCAAACTTAGTGACCTCCGATATCTTCTCCAAGACAACTCAACTTTGCATAACAACATGGAAATTATGCACAAGTTTGTCTCGGAGGTCCAATCAGATTCAAAGAAACTGAAAAAGGATGTCACAAACCTTCAGAACCAAATAAAAGGTTCAAACAAATCCCATGCTGAGTACTCAGGTACTGGTCAGCATAGACAGTTCACTCAGTGTGACTGTTGTGGGAAAAGGGGACACACAACAGATGTGTGCTGGTACAACAAGCGAATTGTCCAATGTGACTTCTGCGGAAAGAAAGGACATACCACTAAGGTATGTTGGCATGCTCAGCACAATGGTGCTGACCAAAAACAAAGTCACCCCAAGAGGGTAACATTCTGTGACTTCTATGGTAAAGCTGGCCACACAATAAAAGTATGCCGTCATAAGTTAAAACATGACTTTGCACCTGTTTATGCTAACCCACGAGGACCCAAAAAGAATTGGGTACCTAAAGATGAATGATCTAAAATGCAGGTGAGCCTGAGATGCGTGGAAAAATCGAAACTATGGTATATTGACAGCGCATGCTCGAGGCACATGACTGGTGATGAAACTCAGTTCATCACACTTGAGCTTAAACGAGGTGGAAACGTAAGCTTTGGAGACAATAAGAAGGGTAAGATAGTAGGATCAAGTACTATCGGAGGTAACCCCACCATTGAGTCAGTCTCCTTAGTTAAGGGTCTCAAATATAACCTATTGAGCGTAGCTCAGCTTTGTGATAGCGGTAGACAGGTTATATTTGATGCTACCCAGTGTCGGATACTCGAGGGAAAAACAAATAACTTGATTTTAACTGCCCCTCGTGTTGACAATGTATATATGTTGAGTTTAGAAAAACAGTTTTCCTAAAATATATGCTTAGTGTCTAAAGAGGATAACTCCTGGCTATGGCATAGGAGACTTGGTCATGTAAGCATGGACCTCCTAGCCAAATTAGCTAGAAAGCAACTAGTTGAGGGATTGCCCAAGTTGAAATTTGAAAAAGATCAATTATGTAATGCTTGTCAGCAAGGTAAACAAACGAAAAAGTCTTTTCAAAGTAAAAACATTGTCTCAACCAAGAGACCATTGGAATTACTACATTTGGACCTTTTCGGACCTGTCCAGCCACTCAGCTTGGGCGGTAAAAAATTCTCCTTAGTCATTGTAGACGATTTCTCTCGGTATACTTGGATCATCTTGCTGAGTAGCAAGGATGAAACATTTGAGATGTTGACTACATTGATTAAAAAGCTTGAAAATGAAAAAGACCTAAAAGTAGCTCATATTAGAAGCGACAATGGTGGAGAATTAAAAAACCAACAGTTTGACGAATTTTGCGAAGTTGGTGGTATTGACCATAATTTCTCTGCTCCTAGAACTCCTCAACGAAATGGGGTTGTTGAAAGGAAGAACAGAACAATTGTCGAAATTGCTAGGACAATGCTGAGCGAAAATAGGCTTCCAAAGTATTTCTGGGGTGAAGCTGTCCACACAGCATGCTACATACTCAATAGGGCTTTAGTTAGACCTATACTCAAGAAAACCCCTTATGAACTTTGGAAAGGACGAAAGCCCAACATTGGTTACTTTCGTGCTTTTGGGTGTAAATGTTTTATACTCAATACAAAAGATAACCTTGCAAAATTTGATGCTAAAGCTGATGAAGCGATCTTTTTAGGGTACTCAACTAACAGTAAAGCATATAGAGTATATAATAAACGAACTCAAGTTGTTGAAGAGTCTTGAAGGAAAATAGGCTAACGTATAGCAGCGGAAATATAAAATTTTTAACCTATTTCCATTAACCCCAAGATCCGTTAATCGTTATTTCATATAAAGAGGGATAAAAAAAAATACCTTTCAAAAGTTCTATCTACCGTTGCAAACGAAGTTCCCACAACTCTTACTTCGAGTTTCCGAGCACAAAACAAAACAATGGAAGATCAAGTTAGAATCAACTGTTAATAACAACCAAAGTAGATTGTCTCTAATTAATCAACACAAGATCAAGGATAAAGAGAAAGAGATGAAAATCAATTGAACGGTAGGAAGCGGTAGAAAATCTCGTCCTCGAGCAAGGGGGTCGAAATTCTCTCTCTTAATTTGCCTTAGGGTATTTCGAAAATAGCATGTAGGGGAGTATTTATAATCTCTTGTATCTAATCCCTAGTTAGATAGAATTAGGTTACTGAATAAGAATTTAATTCGGAATAGAATTCTTAATTATTATCTATTAATATATCTAAATATAAAAGATAATAATAATAACCTTATTGGATAATAATGGGAGTAATATAATCTAATTAAAACTCCTAACTTATTTATCCTTTAATTAATTTAATTTATAATCCCAATCTAATTAGAATTGATAAAATCAAATTAATTATTTATGTATCTAATATACATAAAATCGCCCCCCCTTAGTAATTGGGCCTTATTGGGCTCAGTTGGGCTTCCATCAATTAATTAACATCTGTCTCTCTTTTGGGTTCCAAGACTTATGTGTGACCCATTAGGTTCTTATCGCTTCTAGCCGTATGCAACTATTAAATTAATTTTCAAAGAATTATATTTAATCTTTGCATAACGGAATGATGTACAAAGTATGTGATTAGCAAGTCCGTAATCATTCCCCCAGAGCTATAAGAAGACAGGTTGATTCTGTCGTTGACCTTTCCATATTAGTTACAGTATAATTCGATCCTTTATCAACTACATCCTTGAACTGAATCTTATGACTATGGATAATGTCAAGTCACATATAGCGAGACGTTCGTTTTACTTGTACAGGCCGAGTCAACTCCAATTAGATAGGTTAAGAGAAATCTGCATTTCTATCTTAAGCTATCACCTTGCAAGGATTTAGAGTCAAGTCTTCCACAAGCGATCCATGGACATATCTCCCATTTATCGGGGGTGATAAATGCTCAATCCAATGTATAACTATCCTGCAATTACTTTATGTGATACCCAACGTCTGTTGTTCACACCCCAGAGTCATCTCTGTTAAGGATCGTGTTACAACAGGATCAAAGCGTCACATTCCGTAACCCAGAATTACTAATTAACATTCCTTTGAGTCTGAGGATTACTTATACCTATTAATACCAATGAGATGAACAGGTGACAAGGATGAATCTACCCATCCTGTTATCTCAAGTCGGGTCCCCAATCCTAATGAACTTCTTTTCATTGGATCCATGTAACTATCCAGATATCTGTATATATGAAGCTTGTGAGATCAGCTTTCTGTCGGGACAGAAGACATTGTTACATGCAAGTCTCAACAGTGATATGTCCATCCTGAACATATTACTTGACTTGGGGTGGTTTTAAGTTTATTAGTTCATTATAAAGTTTCGTCTCACTTCATGCTTGTATGAACACTTTATAATCACTTTAAACAAACTTACGGATTTCCTTTTATTTAGACTTTATTTAGTTCTTAAAAAGGGATTGCCTTTATATAGTTATGAAAACATATCTCATTAAAACAAACGATATAAAGAACACTTCATTTACATTAAGTTTGTATCCTAGAACAATTGTCTATAGGACACTAAACCCCAACACACTCCCACTTGGACTAAAGCCAATTGTTTCTATAACTTATCCCAGTAGAAGTTAGATGACGATCATGTACTTTCTAGGTTAAGGGCTTTGTCAACGGATCTGCAACGTTTTTCCTCAGTAGGTACTCTTTCTATTCTCACATCTCCTCTTGCCACAATTTCTCTTATAATGTGGTATCGCTTCAGGTAATGCTTGGATGCATTATGAGACCGTGGTTCCTTTGCTTGCGCAATGGCTCCATGTTATCATAGTACAGTGTAATGGGATTTACAATGTCAGACACCACACCAAGTTCAGTAATGAACTTCCTAATCCAAACCGCTTCCTTTGCTGCTTCCGCGGCAGCGATATACTCTGACTCGGTCGTAGAGAAAGCTACGCTTCCTTGCTTAGAACTCTTCCAGCTGACCGCGCCCCCATTCAAGATAAACAGGTATCCTGATTTGGGATTTAAAATCATTCTCATCTGTGAGATGACTTGCATCTGAAAATCCTTCTATTTTCAGATCCCCTTCTCCGTACACTAGGAACATGTCTTTAGTTCTTCTCAAGTACTTAAGAATGTTTTTGACGGCAATCCAGTGCTCGTCTCTCGGATTTCCTTGGTAACGACTCGTTATACTTAACACGAACGCTACATCAGGTCTAGTGCATAGCATAGCATACATAATCGAACCGATTGCGCTGGCGTACGGGACTACAGCCATGCGCTTCTTATCATCATCGGTTTTAGGACATTGATGATTGTTTAACTTTACTCCATGTATCATGGGTAAGTTACCCAGTTTCGATTCAAGCATGCTAAACCGCTTTAGCACCTTTTCGATGTATGTAGCCTGTGAAAGACCAAGCAGTCTTCTTGATCTATCTCTGTAGATCTTTATACCAAGTATATAAGCTGCTTCACCAAGCTCTTTCATTGAGAAGTTACCAGATAACCATACTTTTACCGATTGTAGTATAGCTACGTCATTTCCCATTAATAATATATCGTCCACATATAATATCAGAAATGCAACTGAGCTCCCACTTGCTTTCTTGTAAATGCAAGCTTCTTCGCAATTTTGTTCGAAACCAAATTGTTTTATGGTTTCGTCAAAACGCTTGTTCCAGCTTCTTGATGCTTGCTTGAGTCCATAAATGGATCTCTGAAGTTTGCAAACCTTGTTTGCATCCTTTGATATGAAACCTTCAGGTTGCATCATAAATACATCCTCAAGCAGGTTTCCGTTTAGGAAAGCTGTTTTCACATCCATTTGCCAAATCTCGTAATCGTAGTGAGCGGCAATAGCAAGCATTATTCTGATTGATTTGGACATAGCCACAGGAGAGAAAGTTTCGTCATAATCAATTCCTTATTTCTGACGATATCCTTTCGCTACTAACCTAGCTTTGTAGGTGCTAACCTTCCCATCCATGTCAGTCTTCTTTTTGAAGATCCACCTGCACCCAATGAGTTTTATCCCTTCGGGTGGATCAACCAAAGTCCACACTTGGTTGGTGTACATGGAATCCATCTCAGAATCCATGGCTTCGAGCCATGCTTTAGAATCTGGACTGTTAAGAGCCTCTTCGTAGTTTTTGGGTTCGTCGTCTAACACGGGAACCTCATCATCATCTCCCACTAGAAAACCATATCTAATAGGGAGTTCACGAACTCTTTGTGATCTACGAAGGGGTGGCACTTGAGTCTCATCTAATGGGACTACATCGGGTTCCTCAACCGCTTCTGTTGTTTCAGTCGGTGTTTCTTGTTCTTGAACTTCATCAAGTTCAATCATGCTTCCCTTTTCTGTTTCTTCGAGAAACTCTTTCTCTAAGAAGGTTGCGTGCTTGGATACTATTACTTTCTGATCATCTGGATGATAGAAGTAATACCCACAGTTTAGGGTATCCAATGAAGAAACACTTATCAGATTTAGAATCCTGTTTGTCTGACGCTATGCGTTTGAAAAATGCTGAACAACCCCATACTCTCATGAATGAGAACACGGGTTTCCTACCAACGAACAATTCATATGGTGTGGAACTAGCGGATTTAGTTGGTACTCGATTTAGTGTGAAGAGGGCGGTTTCTAAGGCATAGCCTCAGAATGTCTTTGGAAGTAATGTTATGCTCATCATGGATCGTACCATATCTAGTAGGGTACGGTTCCTCCTCTCGGATACACCATTATGTTGTGGTGTATAGGGAGGTGTCCATTGTGAGCATATCCCACATTCAGTTAGATAATTCAGAAAATCATCTGAAAGATATTTGCCACCTCGATCGGATCGAAGCGTCTTTATTTTCTTTCCTAATTGATTTTCTACTTCATTCTTGAAGCATTTGAATTTCTCAAACGCTTAGGACTTGTGCTTCATCAAGTAGATATAACTATATCGGGTATGGTCGTCTATGAAGCTTATGAAGTATCTGAATCCTCCTCTTGCTTGGACTGACATAGGACCGCATACATCTGAATGAATAAGTCCTAGAGTGTCTGATACACACTCACCTTTATTACTAAAGGGTGTCTTTGTCATTTTACCTTTTAAACATGCTTCGCATGTTTCCAATGGTTCAGGATCAATTGAATTTATAAGACCATCTTGATGTAGCTTAAGCATGCGTCTTTTGTTTATATGGCCTAAACGACAATGCCACAAGTAAGTTGAATTATCTAGCTTATGTCTTTTGGTATCAATTGGGAAAACAGAAATTTTGTCATCTAACACATAAATCCCATTTTGTGATATTCCTGAAAAATAGAAAATCCCATCTCTATAGAAATCGCAATGTTTGTCTTTTATTGAAATATGAAAACCGTCGTCAACAAGACGGCTAATAGAAATAATGTTACGAGACATTTCTGGAACATACAAACAGTTCCCTAATTCTATTACAAGCCCAGAGGGAAAATTTAAAGCATAATCTCCAATGGCGATGGCGGCAACTCTTGCTCCATTTCCTACTCACAAGTTTATGCTTCCTTTCTTCAATTCCCTAGTCCGATTTAGTTCCTGCATATTTGTACAAATATGAGATCCACATCCGGTATCAAGTACCCAAGATTCAGACTGTGAAACTGTATTTATTTCAATATAAAACATACCAGATGTTGAAGCACCGCCTTTTCCCTTCTTGAGGGAGGCTAGGTACTCCTTGCAGTTCCTTCTCCAATGCCCGTCTTTACCACAGCAGTGGCACTCTCCTTTGGGCTTCTTCACTTCCTTTCCTTTAGCTTTAGTGGGCATGGCCCTCTTGCCTTTCTTGGGATATTTAGGATTGGGAAAATTCCCCTTCCTCTTCTTTGATCCCTCTATGACAAGAGCCGGTATTGCCTTGTCTTTCTTCATATTGGGCTCAACTGACTTGAGCATATTTGCAAGCTCTTCAAGAGAGGTTTGCAAGTCATTCATCTGGTAGTTCATGATGAACTGTGGATAAATCTCTGGGAGGGATTGAAGAATTAAGTCTATGCTTAGTTCGTTATCCATCGCGAATCCAATACTAGAAAGTTTGGTAATAAAGCCAATCATCTTGACACAATGTGTCATCACAGATGTGACCTCTTGCATCCTGCAATGATATAACAACTTGGATATCTCGTAGCGTTCGCACCTAGTCTGTTTCCCAAACAGCTCCTTAAGGTGCGAGATGATGGAATAAGCATCCATTTCCTCATATTGCCTTTGCAATTCCGGTGTCATCGATGCCAGTATGATGCATCCCGCATGATCGTCATCAGCTTTGTGCTTCTGGTAAGCATCAATTTCTTCGATGGGAGCATCATCAGCAGGGATAGGGGGTATCGATGTATCAAGTACATACCCTATCTTATCGAACTTCAAAACAATTTTGAGGTTACGAAACCAGTCGGTGAAGTTTGAACCGTTCAACTTGTTATCGGTAAGTATATTTTGCAGATTGGTTTTAGTCATGATTTTAAGAGTGTTTAATTAAACCTGAGAGTGAGAAAGAGTAAACGTATGTTATTCATTTGCTTTAAAGTATATCAATCTAAAATTATAGGCCTTTTAGTTTATTTTAGATTGCTCCCACTATTTTGCCAAATTAATAGCCCTCCATATTAATTCGAAGAATTTCACAAATCCTTTAGTGAGCTAGGATCCTAACTCCTGAGATTTCGCCTTGAGTTTGCTCAACAAGCTAGTCTCATTCGTTAGGTAGATTCATGTAATCAATCACATCTTTAATGTGATTCCTAGGTTATTGGGTTACTAACCACATTAGTAACTAATATGCTATTCATATTAATCCCAACCATATTGCCCATTAGTTTATGACAACATGAGTTTGCTCATCCAATTATCATAATCTAATTTAAGTATTACCCCATATTCATGAAAAATGATTTTCGATAATTCAGGTGTTACCATAAGACCCCGAGCTTGAGTTTGCTCAACAACCCAAAGGCCCCCAGTACTGTCGGCTGAAGTATAATATTAGGGAGGGGCAACCGATTTTAATAACTTGCTTATTTACTTAACTTTTAATGAGGGATTTTATTTTAAGTCTCATAATCTAACTTAGTCTTGATTTGCTTTAGCATACATCAGACACATACATTGGCGTTATGGACATATCTGTTGGTCCCGTGTGATTAGTTCCAAGGGGGGGGGGTTAGGAACTAATATAACTTTTTTCGCTAATTAATCTTGCTGACTTAGTTATTTTAGTAATTTGAGCAGCTCAGCTTTGGTCAGCTTGGGTGAGCTTAGCGTAAGACAGCTTTAGTCAGATGCTGACTAAGACTGTTTTACTTGAGAGATGGGAATTGACTCTCTTGTAGTCAGTTTCCAACTCAGCACTTCGATTTACTCCGTGTTTGTTTCTAACAGTTTATATGCTGAGCAAATGCAACAAACAACACAAGCACGGGTATATATATATTTGAGAGAGTTAGAAATTACTCAGTATCACTTATCCTGGTTCGGCCTCTCTGCCTACGTCCAGTCCCCAGAATCCTCCGGGCTTTTAGAATCCAATACTAAGCTCTTTAAAGGTAAAGCACAAACCGATTACAGGCAGTTGAATATGCAAGAGTACCGTCCTCTATTCTTCTACTCAACTCCTACTAAGCACCACAGCCTGATGCTTAGATTTCTCTACCACTGAATGTTTACAACCAAACACTCAGCACAACACTCTCAATATTTCAATTGATACAATTTGTTCTCTTTCAGAGGGAGAACACTTTAGATAATTACAGAGAATCAAACTAGCATTTACACAGGAATAGAAAGTGAGTGTAAGATCTTTTTCTTGTTTTGAAGTGCTTTGAACTTGTATTTTCCTCTCTTGTATTTTTCCTTTTGTGCTTTTTCAATCGGCAATGATCCAAGGATTTTGATTGTCCTTATATAGGAGAAAATCTGTGTTGGATCATTTTGAAATGATTTAGCCGTTGATGTTAAAACGGCTCTTTTAGGGAACAACTTCTGGTCAGCTTCAGACTGTTCCGGCCATTCCTTTCCTCTATTTTCCTTGAGGTGTCAGACTTTGTCTTCTTGCGTCAGACTTGTCTCTTTGTGCCAGTTGTCTTTTACCAATAATCCATTGACCCATACATCTCGGAATGTGTCCTTTGCGTTATTCCAAGGAATCAATTATTGGCGCAGAGGGATGGCAATCATTGTCTTCTAGTGAACGACTCTTTTATGCTGTCCTGAAGATTCACCCAGCTTCTACTGCGTTATTCATTGTCTTTGGCATCTTTAATGCCGAGTTCACTTTTAGTTGGCTCAACTTTGTAAGACAATTGTTTCGACGGCTTCTCATGCTGAGTTCTATCTCACTTAGCTCTGTTGGACTATAAACCTCAATCTTTTGATGCTGAGTTCGATTCCACTCAGCTTGATCATGAGACTTCTATACTGAGTTTTATTCCACTTAGCTTGTTCTGTCATCTCATGCTGACTTTGTCCTGTTTTACTTTTATATCTATTTATATTTATATTTATACTCAACATTGAACAAACGGATTAGTACAATTAAAATAAAGCACTTAAATTTGATTGTCTCTTAATCATGGATGATTTTATCAAATCAAAATCTTGTGGAAAGGTGTTTCAACAATATCATCTAAATTATTCCGTCAAGCCAGAGACGGAATAAAAAGGCCAAACCTAGGGAAATACTAACTATTACATATTTCTCTTTAGGTCCTCCGTCTTCTCCATGGCGCCTTGAAATTACAGATTAATTTCTATACTACTAAAGAAAACTTCAATTAAATTGAAGGGAATTAGATGAGAGGAGAAATTACAATAGATAGTAGAAAGGCAGGACTCGCATGCCCTATTTCAAAAATACCAAAAGACTAAAAGAGGGTCCAAATATGTCCATAACTCCAAACATGCATAGACTCAATTAAATAAATTTAATTGGTTGATTATATAAGTATTTTATGTAATATTTTGGTTAATCACATTAACTCATCAAATTAACTTTCATCCAATTTTACTTCTAACAGTTTCGTATCTTCTATATTAACCTTTTAGATTAATACAACTATACAAAACTTTAATTATGCACGTCCCAATTATTTTGATTTTAATTCATTTAATACTTTTGATTTACAAATAGGTAAAACAAACTTTTAGATAAATTTTCATTCGATAATCAAAACAGAAAACTATTAATTTCTGAAACATATATATATTTGAAACTAATTTTAAACGATTTAAAATTAAGTGGGTCTCGGGCCGGGCCCGAGGTTGGGCTGCTGCCGTTTGGCAGCAGCCCTAGGCGTCTGATCCACCGCTGCCTTGCGGCCGCGCGGCAACAACCGCGCGACAGCAGTCGGGTCGCACCGTGAGGCGCGACCCGAGCTGCTGTCATTTTTAAAAAATATATATATATAATTATAAATATATATATATATATATATCAATTTTAAAACGGTTTTAAAACGATTTTCAGAAAATAGGAAAAAACTATTATAGATTTTCCGTTTTATCTTTAGAATAAATAAAACTGATTTTATCAATCTAACCATAAAACTAACCGATTTTGTTATAATGATTATCAACCAAAATTATTAGGAACATATGCATAATCTATTGTAATTAACAATTAATTAAAACTTATTTATCTTTAGAACTAATTAATCAAAACAGTTTTGTTAATTAACCTAACTATAAATATTTATTCAACCTGATTGAAAAACTTCTAAATTTTCATATATGAAATAACGGATTTAACGCAGGCTCTGATACCACTGAAGGAAAATAGGCTAACGTATAGCAGCGAAAATATAAAAATTTTAACCTATTTCCATTAACCCCAAGATCAAAATCAAATTTTAACATATTTCCATTAACCCCAAGATCGTTATTTCATATAAAGAGGGATAAAAGAAATACCTTTCAGAAGTTCTATCTACCGTTGCAAACGAAGTGCCCACAACTCTTACTTCGAGTTCCCGAGCACAAAACAAAACAATGGAAGATCAAGTTAGAATCAACCGTTAATAACAACCAAAGTAGATTGTCTCTAATTAATCAACACAAGATCAAGGATCAAGAGAAAGAGATGAAAATCAATTGAACGGTAGGAAGCGGTAGAAAATCTCGTCCTCGAGCAAGGGGGTCGAAATTCTCTCTCTTAATTTTCCTTAGGGTATTTCGAAAATAGCATGTAGGGGAGTATTTATAATCTCTTGTATCTAATCCCTAGTTAGATAGAATTAGGTTACTGAATAAGAATTTAATTCGGAATAAAATTCTTAATTATTATCTATTAATATATCTAAATATAAAAGATAATAATAATAACCTTATTAGATAATAATGGGAGTAATATAATCTAATTAAAACTCCTAACTTATTTATCCTTTAATTAATTTAATTCATAATCCCAATCTAATTAGAATTGATAAAATCAAATTAATTATTTATGTATCTAATATACATAAAATCGCCCCCCTTAGTAATTGGGCCTTATTGGGCTCAGTTGGGCTTCCATCAATTAATTAACATCTGTCTCTCTTTTGGGTTCCAAGTCTTATGTGTGACCCATTAGGTTCTTAGCCGTATGCAACTATTAAATTAATTTTCAAAGAATTATATTTAATCTTTGCATAACGGAATGATGTACAAAGTATGTGATTAGCAAGTCCGTAATCATTCCCCTAGAGCTATAAGAAGACAGGTTGATTCTGTCGTTGACCTTTCCGTATTAGTTACAGTATAATTCGAACCTTTATCAACTACATCCTTGAACTGAATCTTATGACTATGGATAATGTCAAGTCACATATAGGGAGACGTTCGTTTTACTTGTACAGGCCGAGTCAACTCCAATTAGATAGGTTAAGAGAAATCTGCATTTCTATCTTAAGTTATCACCTTGCAAGGATTTAGAGTCAAGTCTTCCACAAGCGATCCATGGACATATCTCCCATTTATCAGGAGTGATAAATGCTCAATCCAATGTATAACTATCCTGCAATTACTTCATGTGATACCCAACGTCTGCTGTTCACACCCCAGAGTCATCTCTGTTAAGGATCGTGTTACAACAGGATCAAAGCGTCACATTCCGTAACCCAGAATTACTAATTAACATTCCTTTGAGTCTGAGGATTACTTATACCTATTAATACCAATGAGATGAACAGGTGACAAGGATGAATCTACCCATCCTGCTATCTCAAGTCGGGTCCCCAATCCTAATGAACTTCTTTTCATTGGATCCATGTAATTGTCCAGATATCTGTATATATGAAGCTTGTGAGATCAGCTTTCTGTCGGGACAGAAGACATTGTTACATGCAAGTCTCAACAGTGATATGTCAATCCTGAACATATTACTTGACTTGGGGTGGTTTCAAGTTTATTAGTTTATTATAAAGTTTCGTCTCACTTCATGCTTGTATGAACACTTTATAATCACTTTAAACAAACTTACGGATTTCCTTTTATTTAGACTTTATTTAGTTCTTAAAAAGGGATTGCCTTTATATAGTTATGAAAACATATCTCATTAAAACAAAAGATATAAAGAACACTTTATTTACATTAAGTTTGTATCCTAAAACAATTGTCTATAGGACACTAAACCCCAACAAGTCTGTCCATATAGAGTTCGATGAAACTGACCCTGCAGGAAAGACAACTCAGTCCGCCGAAGATGAACCAAGCTCAGCTTCCGCTGACCAAACAGGAGCTACTGAGTCATCAGTATAAGGACTGACCAAAGGTAAACACGAAGCCGAAATTATCTTTGCTGACCAATCTATTCCTGCAGATATTGTAGAAACACCTATTCCAGACAACTCAACATTACCTAAAGAAATAAAAATTCCAAGAGCACATTCGGAGAAGTCCATTCTTGATGCCGCTGACAACAAGCTGATGACAAGAGATCAGCTTAGAAAGTATCTCAGAAATGTTGCATTCGTCTCAGTAAATGAGCCAAAGAACTTCGCCGATGCTGAGCATGATGAATATTGGATCAATGCTATGCAAGAAGAGCTTAATCAATTCACAAGAAATGAGGTATGGGATTTAGTACCAAAACCTAGGAATCAAAAGACCATAGGAACTAAGTGGGTCTTTAGAAATAAACTAGGTGAGCAAGGCAACGTAGTCAGAAACAAAGCCCGACTTGTAGCCCAAGGCTATAGTCAGCAAGAGGGCATTGACTATGGTGAGACCTTTGCTCCTATTACTAGGTTAGAGGCTATACGTATATTGTGTGCATATGCTAGCTATATGAATTTTAAACTATATCGAATGGATGTTAAAAGTGCTTTTCTTAATGGCTTTATAAACGAAGAGGTATATGTTAGTCAGCCTCCAGGGTTTGAAGATCCAAAATTTCCAAACCACGTTTATAAACTCAAGGAGGCCCTGTATGGCCTAAAGCAAGCACCATGTGCTTAGTATGAGAGGTTGACCAACTTCCTGCTGACCAGGAATTATGTCAGAGGCAAAGCTGACACAACCTTGTTCATTAAGAAAAAGGGTAAAAATATATTGCTAGCACAAATTTACGTAGATGATATAATCTTTGGTGCTACTGACGAAGCTATGTGCAAAGAATTTAGTAAACAGATGCAAACTGAGTTCGAGATGTCTATGATGGGCGAACTCAACTTCTTCCTTGGACTACAAATCAAGCAAGGTAAGAATGGCATCTTTATTAGTCAGTCCAAGTATGCCAAGGAAATGCTCAAAAAGTTCGATATGGAAGATTGTAAACCCATATCAACCCCAATGGGTACTGACACTGTCTGATAACATTGAGATATTATCCCGAGGACCAAGAGGGATATTCACCTAAAGAACGCCGCGTATTGATCCTCCAAAGAGATCCGACTGGCGGATCATCAGATCACCAAAGTCCCATCAAAAGAGACCCGCCAGAGAACCTATGAGGCGGATCTCCTTGAACACTCATTCGCCATTAGAACGGCTGGGCCGACCTGGCCATAAAGACCATTAATGAGCTATCAATTAGCTAACTGATGGCTTAAAGGTAACTTGTAACCGCCATTAATGGAACATTAATGGAGACTTTCTAGTTACTGTCAGTTACAACTTTCCAGCTATATATAGCCTACGTCTCAGGCTATCAAGGTACACATTCACTTACCCTTTGTCAATTCAGTTTGCTCTCTTGTTCTCCCTTACTGACTTTGGCATCGGAGCTTCCCCCCGTCAAACCCAACGACGCCCCCACAGGGACGGAAGTTAATCAGAATTTCTCTGCGTGTCATCAATTGGTGCGGTGAACGTGGAGCCCTTAAACAAACAAAGGGTTTCCATTCACGTTACAAGGAATATGACAAATGGAGAGCAGAACCCCTCCTTAGGGGTTGAAACACCACTAATAACACCATCGAGTCAACCAATAACTAGTGCTGGGCGCACTGATCTAAATGCTCCCACAACACAAGCTGAAAGTAGTATGCCCCCGGATGCATTCATCAACATGTGTGCAGAAGCAATAGGGGAAAAGTTTGGCCCTGAAACAGGTGATCGCATGCGGTCATTTATGACCATTCCTCCGTTTTGGAGCTTGGCGCCTACATCTACGATATCTTCTTGGCCCCAGATGACTCTAGGGCCAAACGCCCACAATTCTTCATTTCTCCAAGCCCACAATACGGAGTCCTTGGTAACTTCCACGGCGGCGTTTGGAGAACGACCGATCAATCGGGAATTATTCCCTGCTGGCGCAGGAGGAAGTCAAAGGAACGATCAAACTCTTCCTGGCGGATCTGCAAACCAAAGGCTAAATTTAGGCAGATCAGATATCCCAAGGTGACCACGGTCGAATCTCTCCTTGGGTGGATCAGAAGGGCGAAAACACAAAAAGCGTAGAAAAGAGAAAAGTAGGCGGTCCGAATCACCTTCACCCCGAAGACCGAGATCCTCTCGCAAAGGCAGATCACCCCCATTTACTGGACGTAGACAGAGAAAAAGGCCAGTAGAGACACCACATTCAAGTGGGCCACCACCACCACCACCACCACACCAAGGGAATGATGGGTATATTCCTTCAAGAGGCTCTGGAGGGGGTAGTGGTCAAGCTCCCCCGGGCGGTCAGGGTGGAGGAGGTGGAGGTGGAGGAGGAGGTGGAGGTGGAAACGGAGGCGGACGCGGACGATCACCCTCGGATCCATCTTCGGGATCCAGCTCTTCATCTTCTCCAAGCAGATCTCCACGGAGGGGTCACCCAAGAGCGGGTCCGGAGAATTTTGACGACAGAGTTCGAGCTGCGGTGCTCCGCATGAATGAGGAGAATGCCAGGCATAACCCATTCGCCAATAGAGACTCGCCCTTCACGGCTTGGATCGAGGCAGAGGAAACGGATAGGCATTTTAAAATACCTAATCTCCCTATATACACTAGCGCTGACAACCCAGAGGCCCATGTCAGAAAATACCGAATACTGCTTTACCTCAACCGTGCAACTGAACCAGTGTTATGCAAAATGTTTGTCACCACGTTAGGAGGTCCCGCTTATGGATGGTTCCAATCACTACCTCCTGGTTCGATAGACAGTTGGGACCAACTAAGCAGAGAATTTTGTGCTAAATTCGCCGGCTGTATCCCCCCAGTGGTCAAGTCAAGGAAGCTTTTTGAATTAAAGCAGAAGGCGAACGAATCCCTTTGAGAGTATGTAAACTCTTTCAACAAATTGTGTATACAAATTGTTGATGTAGATATCTCCATAGCAGTGGAATCTCTGGTAAAAAACACCACTTGTAAGAGTTTACAGGAGGATCTAATTCGAAAGAAGCCCAACAGCATGGCAGAGTTAATGGAGCGCTGCAAAGACTTTATGGAGGTAGATGACATTCGCCGTGAATCATCATCTCCGCCCAGGAGGGACAAAGGCGAATCTCGCCATCGGGATAGAGAAAGGGACAAGCACCAGGATTCCTCCTCTAGAAGCCGACGAAGGGGTTCTAAGAACAAATCAGCATTTGTTACCTCCTTCACACCTCTCAATACTTCTAAAAGTGAAGTGCTTATGTGGATCGAGAACAGTCAACACAAACGGAGCATTTCATACCCCGAACCAAAAGGGGGGAGTACACCAATACTGGTAAAAATCCTAAAAATTATTATCAATATCACAGGAAAAATGGTCACGACACAGATGCATGCTGGGAGTTAGCTCGGGAAATAGAGCGTCTCATTGAGAGGGGCAACTTGGATCGGTTCATCCAAAATGATGCCAAGAAGGATGGTGATAGATCCAGAGATGACCCAAAGAAGAAAGGAAAGGGAACCATCAATGTCATAGCAGGCGGACCTGGGTACCCACCAGTACTGAAAAAGGCAAAGACCACTGCTCTTGACAGGACATCGTTGAATCGCCCCTTTGCAGACGTAGCTCCAGAGATCTCTCCTCATGCGGATGCTTTGGTCATTACTATGATGGTGGAAGGCTGGGAGATGAAAAGAGTGATGATCGATACTGGGAGCTCGTGCAATGTCATCACAAGAGGAGCTTTCGCCAAACTCATGGTTGATCCAATCCAAGTAGAACCAACCGTAGTGGATATCCTGGGAGTGACAGGACATACCATCCAGACAAAAGGCCAGGTAACGTTGGATTGTGAGTTAGCAGATGAGGATCAGGTCTGGAAAGGCAATCTGGAATTTTCTATCTTGGATGGTCAGTTGACCTACAATATTATCCTCGGACGGCCCTTTATCTCCGAAGCAGCTGCCCTTATCTCCATACGCCACTTAACTCTTTACATCCCCACGGCCAAGGGAGGTGTAATGATCAGAGGGAGCCAAAAGGTGGCTCAGGAGACGTATTCCGCATCACTAATGATTCGCCCCCAATCTAAGGATGAAGATGAAGAAGAACTCATCACAATGGCCTTAGGCGAGACAGAAATGTACCTCATGGCGGATGAAAAGCAGGTGCGAATGGCTAAAGGGCTCAAAGGTGAAGTTAAAGAAGCAATCACCAAGGTTCTCCATGAAGTGGAGGACGTCTTTGCATGGAAAGATGAGATCCTCCCAGGGATCAGTCCAGACGTGATCACTCACAAACTTAACATCGACAAAGATGCAGTTCCCATAGCTCAGAAACGGAGAAACCATGGCCTTGAAAGGCAGAAGGTGATAGAGGAAGAGATCGCTAAACTCCAACGGGCGGACGCCATTGAAGAGGTACTTTATACACAATGGTTGGCGAACGTCGTTCTGGTGAAGAAAGCAGGCGGATCC
This sequence comes from Euphorbia lathyris, assembly GCF_963576675.1. NCBI lineage: Eukaryota > Viridiplantae > Streptophyta > Magnoliopsida > Malpighiales > Euphorbiaceae > Euphorbia > Euphorbia lathyris. Next base: position 99,839,366 of record NC_088910.1, read on the forward strand.
TACCGCATGTGTATTGACTTTACGGATCTCAACAAGGCTTGTCCCAAAGACAACTATCCTTTGCCATGTATTGACATACTCGTAGATGGAACCGCCGGACATGCTATGTACTCCTTTACGGACGTAAAGTCAAGTTATCATCAAATCCCCATGGAGCCTTCAAATAGAATCAAGACCTCGTTCGTAACTCACCAAGCCACTTATTGCTTCAAAGTCATGCCCTTTGGGCTTAAGAACGCAGGTGCCACCTATCAGCGGATGATGAACAAAATATTCGCGGAAAGCAAAGGTGATAACTACTCTGTCTATGTGGATGATATGATCATCAAAAGCACCACTGTAGAAAAACATGTAGATGATGTAAGGGAGGTACTGGCCGTACTCCGACGCCACAATATTAAGCTGAACCCGGAAAAATGTACCTTCGGTGCGACATATGGAAAGTTCTTGGGATTCATGATTAGCAAGAAAGGAGTGAGCCCAAATCCTGACAAGGTTAAAGCCGTTCTGGAAATGCAAGCACCGCGGAACATCAGGGAAGTGCAACGCCTTAACGGGCGGATCGTGGCCTTGGGTAGGTTTATCTCCTGTTCAGCTCGTAGGTGTCAGCCCTTTTATGAGGTCATCAAGAAGCAAAAGGCATTCGAATGGAATGAGGATTGTGAAAAGGCTTTCGAAGGAATCAAACGGTTTCTCTCAGAACCGCCCATGATGAGCCGACCCCTAAAAGGTGAGAATCTCTACATGTATGTCTCGGTTACAGATAAAGCTGTGTGCACAGTCATGATAAGAGAAGAGGATGGCCAGCAGTATCCAATCTATTACGTGAGCAAAGTATTGAAGGATGCTGAAACCAGGTATTCTAAGCTTGATAAAATGGCTCTGGCCATTGTCACCACGGCAATCCGCCTTAGGCCATACTTCCAGGCCCACACTGTCATAGTTCGCACGAATATACCCATGAGAAAAGTATTGCAAAAACCGGACACTTCAGGGAGATTGATGGAATGGGCAATTCGCCTTGGGGAGTTTGATGTGCGATATGAGAGCAGGTCCGCCTTGAAGAGTCAGGTCTTGGCAGACTTTGTGAATGAATTCACCGAAGAAGGGGTGAATCTCCCTAAATCTCCTGTGGAGGAGTGGACGATGTACACGGATGGAGCTTCCTCCGCAGATGGAGCTGGTATAGGTATCGTGATCAAGGGCCCCCAATACATGAAACCACGGTACGCAGCAAAGTTGGATTTCCATGCAACCAACAATGCCGCCGAATATGAGGCTCTAATATTGGGGTTGCGCTTGCTAAAAGAAATCACTCCCGAGCGGATCGTGATCTATAGTGACTCCAAGTTGATGGTCAATCAAGTGATCAAAAATTACGAGGTAAAGGACGATGTTTTGGCCAAGTACGTGGCCGAGGTCAAAAAATTGCTGGATCACCTCGAAGCTAAAGAAACTAAGTGGGAATTGATCCATGTGCCCCGGGGATCAAACACCGAAGCAGACCACCTAGCAAAAATGGCTTCCAACGAAGAGAACTGGACAGATCCGCAATGTCCATTCGAGGTTAAAGCTGCTCCAGCCTTCGCCTCCGAAGAAGTATCCCTACTCACAACGGTAGAGGATTATTGGCGGACAGCCATTCGCCAGTATTTATCAGATGGAGCTCTACCCATCGATAAAGAGGAGGCTCGGCGGATCGTCAAGAAAGCGGCCTATTTCTCCATGATCAACGATTGCCTCTACAGAAAGTCTTTTAGCCATCCTTGGTTAAAATGTATTCTGCCAGAAGAGGGACAACAGGTCCTCAAGGAGCTGCACGAGGGATCATGTGGGGCACATGAGGCATCCGCCTCCCTCTTGAAGAAATCCAGGTTAGCAGGATTTTATTGGCCCACTGCCGAGCTTGATGCACAAAAATTGGTGGAATCTTGCCATAGTTGTCAGATTCATGCAAATGAATCACACACTGCCAAACATCTCCAGACGCCCATCATCGAAGGATGACCCTTTGCCCTCTGGGGAATTGACATCGTGGGACCATTTCCTCCTACTCGTAGACAAAGGAAGTACGTGGTAGTGGCAGTAGATCACTTCACCAAGTGGGTAGAAGCCGAAGCTGTCTCCTCCATCACTGCGGAACAAATGGTGGAATTTGTCAAAGACAATATCGTGGGAAGGTATGGCATACCCCACACAATCATCACCGATAATGGAACGCAGTTCAACTGCGGCGAGTTCAAAACTTTCTGTGAGAAATTGGGCATTTTGAACAGATTCGCCTCCGTTTATTATCCTCAATCCAATGGTATGACTGAAGTTACGAATCGGACGATCGTAAAAGGAATAAAGAAGAGATTGGGGGAGCATGATAAGAAGTGGGCGGATCAGTTGACAAGCGTCTTATGGGCGTATCGCACTACTCCTAGAACGGAAACATGAGAAACACCATTCGCCATTTCTCATGGTGTAGAAGTTGTAATCCCAGTTGATATACTGGTCCCAAGTGATAGAGTTGCATTCTATTGCGAGGAGGACAATAGCCACAGACTAAAAGAGAGTCTTGATCAAGTGGAAGATCGAAGAGACAAGGCCTATGTACGTATGGCGGCATACAAGCAGCGGATCGCCGCTTACCATGACAAAAATGCCAAACTTGTAGACCTGAATGTGGGAGACCTCGTGCTCTGCAAAGCCGATAAAATCCAGTCTCGAGAAGGGAAGGGCAAGCTAGGGCTCACCTGGACGGGTCCATATAAAATAGTGGACAAGATTGGGTCCGCCACATTTAAGATTCAAGATATGGAGGGGAACACATTGCCATGCACGTGGAACCTCCAAAATCTCCGCAAATATTTTGTCAGAAAATAAAGTGTACATACGGTCTTGAGTACTCTTTTTCCTTTAATAAGCTTTTTTCCCATGTGGTTTTTCTTATTAAAGGTTTTAACGAGGCTCACATGTAAGACCTGCTTGCTGTAATAAAACATTTCTCCTATCAATAAACATCAATTGTTCTATTATCTATGTTCTTGTTAAAGTTTTTATTGCAGCAATATAAATATTCCAGTCTTAAAAAGAAGGGGGGCATCCAATGCTTCCAACGCTCTCCTCATTAAAAAAGTACTGCTATCTCATAGCTACTTTTTCTCCTCAAAGATAGGAGAAAAAATCTCATGGGCGGATCCATCTCTAGAGGATCCCCATTCGAGATAGAGTTAAAACGATCCTTGGACGCAAGGTCTTTACACTCTCTTACTCCCTTCCCAAAGAAGGGTCCACAAAGTCCTCTAGGCGAATCACTTCACCTCAAAGATAGGTCGCAAGATGATCCCTGAAGGCAGCTTTACTTCCTCTAAGGGAATAAAACAGCTTCAAACCTTCACAAAGGTTCGCACAATGGAGTATGGCTGGTCACCTACTCCAAAATAAATCCTAGACGCTTATATATTTACTTACGCAAACGTAAAGGTAAAATAAATAGCTACCATAAGGATTAAACAAATTGTACTTGAAAAGTTTTACAAACAAAATACAACATCAAGTAACCACAGGAGCATCCTCCTTAACATTCTTCTCGCCAGAAGCACCTACTTGAGGAGCACCTGCTTGAGAAGCTTCCTTCTCAACGGCCTCGGATACGCCCGCCAAGGAGACCTCCTTTTCCACGGAAGGTGTTTCCCCAGGAAGAAGGGTGCCATCGGTTATCAGCTCCTCACCAGATTTCGGAGGCACTTCCTCGAGATCCACTAGCTGGACGTTGGTGGCAGGTTTACTTTCTTCAACAGGTCCCTTCATCCATTCCCGAACACGATCCCGGATGTAGTCCTTGACATTTGGAGTTTTGCGATATTTAACAACTACATTCGGATCGGGAACAGCGAATTCCGGATCCGTAAAGTCGATCTCAGGATATTCCAATTGGAAGTACGCCATAAGCCATTCACCATAGAAAAAGGCTTGCTCTCCAGCCATAAATTCGGCATCCGCTAAAGCTTCTTCATGCTCCTTAGCATCCGCTTCAATCTTTTCCTTCAACTGTCGGATCTCAGCATCCTTACGGGCGGATTCAGCATCTTTAAGAGCAAGAGCCGATTCGGCATTCGCCTTCACAACCGCAGCTTCTTTTTCCAACCTTTCTATGGTGGCCTTATCCGCCACCCCTTGAAGAAGCTCGGCCTCTGCAACTCGTAAGCAAGTATATGCCTACGAAAACAAACAAAAGCTTAGTTGATGTTTGTCCCCAAAAGACATTGCCTAAACATCAAACATATGTTTAAGGAAGCACTTACGGACAGAAGCTCCTTTTTCCCAAGCTGGATGTTGGCAGCTCCTGAGATTAGAGTTTGACTCTCTCGAACTCTGCCTAATAGCCCCAGAGCTTCATCCAGATCGTTGATTACCGACTCATTCTCCAGGGATCCCTCATCTCCATATTTAGCGGCCCAATAACCGCCCAAATCAGGTCTCGTCATCTACACCATAATCTCCAGGTCAGAACCTAAAATTAAAATGTAGAAAGGAAAAACAAGTAGAGCAATTTACATGTTCTTTGTCCGTCAAAGGTATGGCGGATCTCAAGGCGTCGGCCATCAACTTTTGCCCGGTAGGAGCGGTGTATCTCTTCTTCTTCTGCGGCGGATCGATAGCTGGATCCGCAACACGTTTTTCTGCATCTTTTGAGGCTCCATCGCATGTGCCTTCCTACGAGCCTCCTCCTCCTTCATCTTCTTACGCATCTCTACAAGAGCGTGATTGGCCTTAGATACACCCCTGTCCAAGAAGAACAATCAAATAATCAAGGTTTAAAGAAAATTAAGTTACCTTGATCAAATTGAGCAATCTTGGAGTAGGTGAACTTGTCTCCATCTCGGCGGATCAAGGGAATATCGTTCATCATAAAGTCTAAAGCATCGGTGTATGTCCAAGCATTCGCCTTAACTTTCTTCATGAGATCTGCCACAGCCTCATCGCTATCCGTCATTATTCGCATGTCACCCGCCATGTGTAGAGGTCTGGCATTCCAATATGATGGAAAGCCTAACGGCTCATTCTCCTTGATCTTCACATAAAAGAACCTCTCGTCCCAGGAGTGGACATTCGACATCTTGCCACTAAATGGCGAATAAACTCCAAATTTGGCAAAGGTAATAAACGACTCCGACTTTCGTTTTGAAGGTTTATGAAAGGTTCGGAAGACGCATGGTGAACACACTACACCTAGATTTGAAGCTAAGTAGCAATCCAGAGCCAAATCTAACCAGCCATTGGGGTGCAACTGACAGGCGGTGATATCAAAATAAGCAAGTATATCCGCCATCATCTTTAGGAGAGGTAGACGAAATCCCCTCTCTACATGACTACTATACACGGATAGATATCCGCGTGGCGGACAGGCTGGTCGTTGATGGGCATCTGCCAGTTGGGTTTCATAATTTTTAATCCACGAAAAGCGATCCGCCAGGATCGCTAAATCCACAGAGCTCATACGAGATGAAGTGGACTCTGCTCGGGGTTCTTTTTCCTAGGTTGGGCAAAAGAAAAGGCCATTGTCCCCAAAAAACGCCTAGAATCTATGGCCGGAGCAATACCGGTGGCCGAAGTAGAAAGAATTTGACTCCTAGTGGAACGGGTTCGATAGTGATTACACGCCGAGTTACGCAACTCAGCTAAATCGGAGCTAACTGTGTCCTCGGAGGAAGATGAATTTTCCGATGATGAAGTGGTCCACCTAAAACTAACTACAATTTCAGGAGGAGGGGTCAAATTAAAAAGCTCAGAGGTTGATCTAGAGGATGACGAAGAACTCCTAAACATTCAGAAAAAATAGAATGAGAAAAGATGAACTTACATGTAAGCGAAAGCTTTGAAGGAACTCTGAAACTCCCAGAAAAAGCTTCGAGCAACGAAAAGGCAAATGAAAACGAAATGGGGAAGAGAGAGAAAGAGAAGGAAGAAGAAGGCGTCTTCTCTTTCCTTAGATAGCACGCCCGTTACACGTGTCACTCTGCGATTGGCATCGAACAGAGTGCTCATTAGTGAAGGTAATCATGACGGTGCGCGGAAGCTCAAAAGCCCTAAAGGACTTTAAGGGAACTTTGGGGGGGCTTCTAATAACATTGAGATATTATCCCGAGGACCAAGAGGGATATTCACCTAAAGAACGCCGCGTATTGATCCTCCAAAAAGATCCGACTGGCGGATCATCAGATCACCAAGGTCCCATCAAAAGAGACCCGCCAGAGAACCTATGAGGCGGATCTCCTTGAACACTCATTCGCCATTAGAACGGCTGGGCCGACCTGGCCATAAAGACCATTAATGATCTATCAATTAGCTAACCGCTGGCTTAAAAGTAACTTGTAACCGCCATTAATGGAACATTAATGGAGACTTTCTAGTTACTGTCAGTTACAACTTTCCAGCTATATATAGCCTATGTCTCAGGCTATCAAGGTACACATTCACTTACCCTTTGTCAATTCAGTTTGCTCTCTTGTTCTCCCTTACTGACTTTGGCATCAGAGCTTCCCCCCGTTGAACCCAACGACGCCCCCACAGGGACGGAAGTTAATCAGAATTTCTCCGCGTGTCATCACTGTCCTATGCACGGATGAAAAAGGTAAGTCAGTAGATATTAAGCTATATCGAGGTATGATTGGATCTTTACTCTATCTTACTGCTAGTAGACCTGATATTCAGTACTCAGTATGCTATTGCGCTAGATATCAAGCTGACCCCAGGGAATCTCACCTTATAGCTGTAAAACGAATTTTTAGATATTTGCAGAGCTCAGTTAATGCAGGTTTATGGTATCCAAATTCAAATGACTTCACACTCATTGGATACACTGATGCTGACTATGGACGAGATCAGCTAGAGCATAAGAGTACTTCGGGAGGATGCCACTTCCTTGGAAGCTGTCTAGTATCTTGGTTCAGTAAGAAACAGTCATCAGTTGCCCTGTCTACAACTGAAGCTGAGTACATTGCTGCTGGAAGCTGTATGGCTCAAGTCCTATGGATTAAGCAACAACTTGAGGATTACGGAGTCAAAACAGAAATAATTGAAGTCAAATGCGATAACAAAAGCGCTATTGACCTATCCAAAAATCCAATCCAACATAGCAGGATGAAGCATGTCAGCATAAGTCATCACTTCATTAGAGACCATGTACTCAAGGGTGAGATCAAGCTGACCTATGTACCTACAGATGACCAGCTTGCGGATATCTTCACTAAGCCTTTGGCTCGTGAGCAATTCAGCATATTAAGGGAAGCTATCGGTATGTCTAATCCTCTTCAATAATACTATGTGCTTAATTGAATGTTGAGTGATTACCATGCTGAGTAACTTGTGCTAAATTAGTAACTTCTACATGCTGAGCTTAATATGTGTTATAGAAAATCACCCTATGCTGAGTAAGACATGCATGCTGAGTGATTATCTTAAGATGAGTTACTAAAATGGTATGAAAACCCTCTACGAAAAACTGTGCACTCAGTACCACAAAACATTCAGTATTCTAACAAACTGAGTAAAATTCACTTGCCCAATTAATGCTAGCACACATGCCATAAATAGCCACCTAGGGTGACGTAATCGTAATAATGAAGAAAACGAACGCGCCGAACATGTCATAAATGCCAGGATCTTTATCGATTGATCATTTCGAGGTAAAACGGCTAGTTCAAACGTTTAGGATCATTCGAACGTCTATAAATAGTGGAAGAATTCCCACTTATCACTCTTTACACTCAAAATCCTTGGCAAATAGATTTTCATCTCTCTCACTCTCCAAATCCCAAAACCTCTCAAAGAATCTCTAATCATGTCGGATTCACAAAATCTCTCCGGTGGTGATTACGACAGAAATCACTCCGATGAAAACCCTAAGTCTCCTCCTCAGCAAGAGTTTAGCGAGACACCCACCAAAGGACAAGGTCAGCATGACCAAACTCCGAGCAAGAGCCCTCAAGCTGACCTCGCAACCTCTTCGAAAAAGAAGAAGAAACAGAAGGACAAGCAGCCCAAGGAAAAGGTATTCCTTAAAGTCTATAAAAGTGTTAAGAACCATGAGGTACTTCACTGTAGGTGGTTCTCTCCGAGCTTCGTAACGGCTGAGCAACCGTTCTGTGAGTGGATCTCGAAAAACGAATGGGCTGAACTCTTCTCCCTTCCTAGTAAAACCTACCCTAGGTTAGTGAGGGAATTCTACTCCAACCTCTGTGTTGACGAAGAAGATGCTAACCATCTGGTAACCTATGTCAAAAGCCAGAAAATAACAATTACCCCATCTTATCTAGCAACCCTGCTAAACCTGCCAGCCAAAGGGAAAGAATTCAGGACTACCAAAGAGAAACTTGACCACACAGTGACGTTTTGTAAGCCGGTGGACCACAAAGGGGAAATAGCGAGTACATGCATGGGTCAGAATCAAAAGATGGCTCACTACCTCCTAACTAACTTTATCTTCCCAAAAATCAACTCAGCATCATCAGCTTCAAACTTCGAGCAGTGCTTCATCTGACACATGTTGACCTATCAACCATTCAACATGCCAATGTTTCTTGTCGGTGCACTTCAACGAAGTACTGGGAAACTCAGGATGGGGTCCCTCATTACAAGAATCCTTGAAGATCACCAAATAGACGTGATTAATGAAACTGAAACTTGGGGAACTGAAATCACAGCGGCTCTGCTGTTTGGGTTAGTATACAACCAACCCCTTAAGTCCAAAAAGGGAAAAGGGGTCATTGAGGAAAATGAGGAAGAAGCTGATGATGTACATGATGTGCAACCCAAGGACGGGAAGAACGTTGTGGCTGAACCTGCTGACCAAGCTAAGCAAGAGAAGAAGAGGAAAGCAATACAAACCTGTCCCAAAGATGTTGATGTTGTTCCAAAGAAAATCCGGGTTGTATCAAAGGGGAAGAAAGTTGATGTTGGACAAACTCAGGACACACCTAAGTCAGCAGAGAAAAGAAAAAGGCAAGTTGAGACTGAAGAAGAGAGTGAGGAAACTCCAGAGCAACCACTGCAGAAAAAGCAAAAGAAAAGGAAATCTTCGGAGTTAAGTCCTATTGATGCTGCCCCTCTTGGTTTTGTGATCACCGATGATTCGCATTTCGCCAAAAGTCAAGAAATTGATCTTGAGAAAATCCTTGCTGACCAAGATGAAGAAGAGTTGGGTAATCTTGGAGGTCAGTTTGATGCTGAGGAGACAGCAAATGTTGAGCAATATGAGGTAGTTAATACTAGACCTCGGCATGGGCCGGGCTAGGCCGGGCCTGTCGGGCTTTTGATAAAATCTGATAAGCCCAAGCCCAGCCCAAACCCACACTAATTAGAGTCGGGCTCGGGCTCGGGATCGGGCCTAAAAAAGGAATCCCAAGCCCGCCCGCCTAAGCCCATATCTATATTTAAAAAAATTAAGAACACTGATACTGATTTTTACATGACTAATTAAAAACATAAAATATTTACACGTACACAGACAAACAAAAAAAGAAATAATACCAAACTAAATTTTTAATGATTCAAAAATTACAAAGGTATATCAGATTGATTGTAACACCAAATGATTTTCAGAAAAATAAATCAATTGATGAATTTCTGTAATTATTTATTAAATAAAGAGAAGAGCGTAGAATGGATAAGAACATTTAAAACAAAACAAAATTGAGTTCTCCCTTTCATAACCATATACAACAACAACATCTAGACTACATAGCAGACTACAAGTACATAAGTGTATACAGTATTGTGTTTTCCCCCATTCAACAGAATTAAGTTTCATAAATATATGATGTGGGTAAATAAATATTAAAGAGGGAGGCATATTTAGGGTTAGGAGACTCCCTGTATTAGAGAAGAGAGTGTACATATATATATATATATATATATGAGGTGGGTAAATAAATATTAAATTTATAAATATATATAGAGAACGGGTCGGGCCGGGTCAGGCCCGACGGGTATCAATTGTTGGTCCCTTATAACGTGACAAGGTTAGTTCCAAGGGGGGGGATAGGAACTATTTAAAATTTTGTCCGTTAAGACTGACTTCTTTTCTTAAGAAAAGGTTTACACAGCGGCGCTAAGTAATTCTAAGACACAAGCTTAGTCAACTTGTGACTAAGTCTGTTTCTTTCCTTGAGTCAGGAGATAGCACTTAGAGTCTATTCCTGAACTCAGCTTCTTAGTGCACTCAACTCAGCGTGAGTTCGTTACTTAGTCAGTTTTATAGCAAGCAATATATAAAGGAGTTTAAGGGTTAGAGATATATTACTCAGCAGACATATCCTGGTTCGGCCTCTCCGCCTACGTCCAGTCCCCGGAACGCGTTCCGAGCTTTTTTGAATTCTCTACTGAGCTCTTTAAAGGTAGAGCACGAAACCTTTTACAATAGAAGCTGAGTATACAAGAGTACCTTCCTCTATACCTCTACTCACTCCTATAACTACCGCTGAGTACTATAACCGAGTACTCAGCCTCTCCTTTCTATTCTTCTAGAAATGATAAAGTGTTTGTCCTAAACAACAATTGCTAAGACACTTTAGATGATTGAAATCACTCTAGACTTTTACACAATAATTGGAAATTGATGTAAGATTTTTGCTTTGCTTTTGTCACAGAACTTCGAGTATGAATTTGGTCAGCGTTTCGACTAATTGAAGATCTGCATCGATTGAAGCAAATGAGAGGCCTTTATATAGTGACACTTCAAGCACCGGTAATTTCGAATTTCGAAATAACCGTTGGAGGCAAACGGCTCCTTGTCGTTGTCACTCTAGACGTGCTCAGTGTCGTTGGCCAATGAGATTCTTGCATCTTCTGTCCACGGCAGCTCTCGGCAGCTTTTCGTTCGATAAACAGAATGTTTCGACATATTTGGCAAAGTCTTCCAGACAGCTTCCTGCGCCTTCTGAACTTTACCCAAAGTAGAAATACTTTCTCTAGAAGTTGGTTCTTGTCTGCCGCTCACTTATACTTCTTGTCGTTCCACACAGCAGCTTCATCTCTAAGCAATTGAGAGAAGGCTTCTCGATCCTTCTTCAAGCTGAGCTTGTGCTTTGTACAAAACGACCGCGTTTTGAAATCTTGGGCCGTGTGGTCTTGATCAGTTGACTTGGGCTTGATTTCCACTTGTGGGCTGATAGGGGTCAAAAACCCATATCTTTGGGTACGATTTTAGGACGGTTTTTAGAGTTATTCGGTTAATAAGCGAGCAATTCTCGCATTTAAATGCTTTTGTGTGAGTTAGTTAGGAATTTAAAACATTCTATTTACTTTTCGCCGTTTAGGCTCGTTTTGTAATCAATTTAGGCAAATACGGCCGAAATAGCATGCGTATTAGAATTCCGTTATCTTTTGAAGCTAATTGGTCCGTCAAAAGTCGCACCAAACGAAGCGTTTGCTCAAAATAAAGCGATTGACGGATCAATTTGGCTTTTTGGACTAATGTTTTCCGGAGTTTTTATGCGTATGCAGGTGTGAAGTCGGACGAAAAAGGTCGCGGAACTCATCGAGCTTGGATCGAGCACGCTTCGGGCGAAAACGCTCGGCGAGCAGGGCCCCACGGGCCATTTCTGCTCGCCGAGCAGGCCGCCAGACGCCTGCTCGGCAAGCAGGAGCCTGCTCGCCGAGCAGGGCGCTAGGCGCCTGCTCGACGAGCAGGGGGCTGCTCGGCGCGAGCAGCCTTCCCTGCTCGGCGAGCAGCCCTGCAGGAATTGGTCAAAAAGACCAATGCCGCCCCCACGAAGCCACGTTCGGCCCCACGTCTTCCTACACCAACAAGGACACGAAAATAGGTCAAAACGAGGCCTGAGACGCGTCTATAAATAGGAATTTTCAATTGTAAATTAGGAATCTTTCGTTTTTGTAAATTATTTTAGCTTTCCCCTTGTAATTCCTCTCCATCTTCTCCATCTTCCTCAACCTCCATTGAAGCTCCTTCAAAGCTTTCCACCGAGGAATTACCAAGGTTCGTCCTTAAGATTAAGTCACCGGATGCAGAGTAAACAGGTTCCCTAAAAGGGATTTTTGTATCTCCTTTTATCTTTCCTTGTTTGTACTCTTTGATACAGTTGCCGAACTTGACTTATTGTATCTTGTGACAATTATCTTCGCCTTTAATAATAATTTAGCTCTTGTTTTGTTCTATGATTATTTGTCTAATCTCTATCTTACGCTTTATTCAATTGGTTTAACTCATTCAAAAGCCCCAAAATCTAGTAGGCACATATTGCGAGCTGAATCTGACCTAGTCAGAGCCTAGGAGATTGACGACCTCTTAGATGATTAAGCGCCAATTTACTGAGCCTTAGACCTAGTTTCGGCCTTAGGGAATCACGCGCTAGGAACCTCAGGAGGGTAAGTAGGGTTAATCGCCTTGAATACAAGTGACTCAGATTAGGTTTTTATTCAATAGACTTGATAATCTATCTTTATTATTATCGTTCATACCATGTTCCTTCGAATAGTTTCATTAATGAAAGATCAATTAGGGGTAGAGTAACTTAGTTAGGCGTAGAATAATTTAGATAATTTAGTTAGAATTAGATAACTTAGCTAGGATTAGTATAATTCAACCTAGGAGTAGATTAATTAAACAAATCAAACTCAAAACCCCTTAAGCCTAGATAACATCCGAGACCAAGTAGCTTGATACTTGCAGAAATAAATCCTGTGGACGATAACCTGGACTTAAACCAGAAATTTATTACTTGATAACGACGGGGTACACTTATCCCTTAGTGAGGTTTCGCGGAAACCGCATCAAGTTTTTGGCGCCGTTGCCGGGGATTTATTTCTTCTGCAATATCGAACCAAAGGTCGACTTGTTAGTTTAGGCATTCTTTGTGAATATCCTTTGTTAATATCATATATACTTGTTTATAATCATGATTCTTTTTATTACGTATCTATACCGTTTATACTTGTTTATATACACATATTTATATATACTCATTTATGATAACCATCCTTGTTGATACTCACGCTTGTTTATATTCGTTTGTACGAACATATAGTTATTAATTTCATCTATACATGTCTGTATGTGTTTTTATACTGTTACTTAAATTCGATCGTTCTTCCAGCGACTATGGACAACAGAGCGTCGAACCCGTCCATGAACGATCTTAACACAAAAATGGACTGCCTTGTGGCTTCATACAACCAAAATAACCAGCCAAGGATACCATTCTACGAGAGATGCGGCCAGAATCACCCCGGTAGGGTATGCCACATCAACTATTACGTACCTAGAGGTGAGAATGTAAGTTATTTGGGTAATCATCAGAGGTATAATTCTGAACCTTCAACTTACAACTACTACGATCAGGAGCATACACGATATCCACCAGCGCCCTACATGGCACCCATGGATACCCTTCCATGTCCTCATTCTAACTCTGATTTTTATGGCAGGCAAACAGAGTACTCAGAAGGAATAATGACTCTCCTAAAAGAGATATCCGTCCGACTGGCAGCCAACGAGGAGGCATGCAGGACCCTGAGCAACCAGCTCGCCATAATCAGACAAGAAGAAAGGGAATGTCACGAGGCATTCCTCTTGCAAGAAGAGGCGGTTCAAGCCATTGCCCTAAGGAGCGGCAAGGAAGTGGACACACTCGTGGCACCTCCATCGCAAATGTCTCCACCTCAGGTAAGTAGGGAACCGGAAGTGGTAAGCAACCCCGGTCCCGCATCTGAAACCTCAGCTTCTGAAATAGCTGTAGAAAAAGTGGTTAGGCCTTATGCACCAAAACTGCCATTCCCTCAGAAGCATAAAAATGCCAACCTAGATAAGAAATTTGCCCGGTTCTCGGAAATCCTTAGTAGATTAGAAATAAACATTCCATTAATGGAAGCACTAGAGGAGATGCCGAACTATGCAAAATTTCTTAAAGACATGTTAAGAAGAAGTTTGGGGAAAATGAGATAGTGGCTTTAACAGAACAATGCTCGGCCATAATCACCCATAAATTACCCCCCAAGCTTAAAGATCAAGGGAGCTTTACCATCCCGTGTAGGATAGGCAACATGCACATAGATAGGGCATTATGCGATTTAGGAGCAAGTATTAATCTTATGCCTCTATCAATTTTCAGGAAATTGGGGCTCGAAGAACCTAAACCAACAAACATGACACTGCAGCTAGCGGATAGGTCAATTGCATGGCCTAGAGGCATAGTTGAAGATGTGTTGGTAAAGGTGGATAAACTGATCTTCCCGGTCGATTTTGTGGTCCTCGACATGGAAGAAGATGACTCCGTCCCCATTCTTCTTGGGAGACCGTTTCTTGCAACCGGTAGGACACTAATAGACGTCCATGGAGGTAAATTGGTCCTAAGGGTGCAGGGCGAAGAGGTAACATTTAACGTTTATGAGTCCATGAAATTTCCTCAAGAACGCTCCAAAAGTTGTAACTTTGTGGATGCACTAATAGATGAATGTGTTGAGGAAGTTGACCTTGATATAAGAAATGCCTCTTTAGAACTCGGTCTAGGTGGTGAGGAATGTGAAAACTCGAGTGAGCCATTTGAGGATCTCCCACCTGAAAAATGTTATTGGGTTAAGGGTAGAAAAGAGGACCTTGATCGTGAGATCAAACCTAAGCCTAAGACCTCGTTAGAGGAACCTCCAAAATTGGAGCTTAAGCCCTTACCCAATAATCTGAAATATGTTTTTCTTCAACCTCCCACAGATTTACCCGTTATTATTTCTTCTTTGTTGATAGTTGAACAGGAAGAAAAATTGGTGGAGGTGCTGATGGAACATAAAGGAGCCTTTGGATGGTCGATCCACGACATCAAAGGCATCGACCCCAAAATCTGCACGCATAGAATTTTCCTTGAGGAAGAGATCAAGCCATTTGCCCAACCTCAACGACGGCTCAACCCTAACATGAAAGAGGTGGTAAAAGTCGAGGTTATAAAACTCCTCGACGCAGGTATCATCTTTCCGATTTCTGATAGCCAATGGGTAAGCCCGGTTCAATGTGTGCCTAAAAAAGGGGGAACAACGGTAATGGAAAATGAAAAAGGGGAATTAATCCCAATTAGAAAGGTTACGGGTTGGCGTGTATGCATAGATTATAGGAAATTAAACGAGGCCACCCGTAAAGACCACTTTCCCTTACCATTTATTGATCAAATGTTGGAACGATTAGCAGGGCACGAATTTTTCTGTACTTTAGATGGGCTATCCGGCTATATGCAAATTCCTGTGGACCCTTTGGATCAAGAGAAAACCACATTCACTTGCCCCTATGGGACTTTCGCATATAGGCGGATGCCTTTCGGATTGTGTAATGCCCCTGCCACATTCCAACGTTGTATGATGGCTATGTTTTCTGACATGGTCGAGGAGTTCCTAGAAATTTTCATGGATGATTTTAATGTTGTAGGACCTACTTTCGACCAATGTCTTGAAAACTTGGACCGAGTCTTAGAACGTTGTGAAGACAAGAACTTGGCACTTAATTGGGAAAAGTGCCAGTTCATGGTCCAGAATTGTATAGTGTTAGGACACAAGGTGTCGGGAAAAGGGATCGAGGTCGATCCGGTAAAAATTGAGGTAATTGAGAAACTGCCACCTCCTACCAATGTAAAATTGGTTAGGAGCTTTTTAGGACATGCGGGGTTTTATAGACGTTTTATAAAAGACTTTTCAAAAATCACTAAACCCCTCACTCAATTATTACTAAAAGATGCTGATTTTAATTTCAATGAAGAATGTATGTCTGCATTCAAATTACTGAAAAAGAAATTAATCGAAGCACCTATTATGGTAAGCCCGGATTGGTCCCTTCCCTTTGAGTTAATGTGCGATGCCAGTGATCTGGCCGTAGGAGCCTGTCTTGGGCAGAGGGTGGATAAACTTTTTCACCCAATCTTCTATGCTAGCAAAACCTTGAACGATGCACAGCAAAATTATTCAATAACTGAAAAGGAATTGCTAGCCGTAGTCTTTGCCTTTGACAAATTTAGGTCCTATTTGGTACTATCTAAGGTAATTGTTTTTACTGACCATGCAGCCTTGAGATATCTGATGAGCAAGCAGGATGCAAAACCTAGGCTGATCTGTTGGATCTTACTACTCCAAGAGTTTGACATCGAGATCAGAGACAAAAAAGGAGTGGAAAACGTAATAGCAGACCACCTATCCCGGTTAGAGTCAGATCAACAAACCTTAGAGCACGAGGTAATCAAGGAGGTATTTTCGGACGAAACATTGTATTCGGTACGATCTCTCCCCTGGTTTGCAGACATCGCGAACTACAAAGTCGGTAACATTCTTCCCCCTGATTTAGATGCAAGCAAAAAACGTAAGTTCATGTTTGAAAACAAGCAATATTTTTGGGAAGAACCATATTTATTTCGATTCTGCACTGATGGCATAATTAGGAGATGTATACCTGAAGAGGAGGTAGATTCAGTGATTAATATGTGTCATTCTAGGGAACCAGGTGGCCACTTCGGGCCATATAGGACAGTGGCAAAAATCCTCCAAAGTGGGTTTTGGTGGCCACAAATGCATAAAGATGTTAATAGCTATATTAAATATTGTGATGCATGTCAAAGAGTGGGGAATATCTCTAGGAGAAATGAGATGCTTCAACAAGGTATACTCGTGTGTGAGCTATTTGATGTTTGGGGCATAGATTTCATGGGACCCTTCCCCATGTCACACAACAACCAATACATTCTTGTGGCGGTTGATTATGTTTCCAAATGGGTAGAAGCAGAAGCTCTACCCACAAATGATGCTCGAGTAGTGATGAGATTTCTGAGAAAGAATATTTTCACCAGATTCGGGACCCCCCGGACCATCATCAGTGATGGGGGATCCCATTTTTGCAATAGGCAATTTGACATGTTGCTCCAAAAGTATGGCGTAGCTCATAGGGTCGCAACACCCTACCACCCTCAGACGAGTGGCCAGGTAGAAGTGTCAAATAGAGAGTTGAAACGTATTCTTGAAAAAACAGTAGGGAATGCTAGAAAAGACTGGAGCCTTAAGCTGGATGATGCTCTTTGGGCATATCGGACAGATTTCAAGACTCCAATAGGAATGTCCCCTTATCGTTTAGTTTTCGGAAAATCTTGTCACTTACTGGTTGAACTAGAGCATAAGGCTTATTGGGCGCTAAAATATTTGAATTTTGACCCAAAACTTTCAGGTGAACTACGGCTAACTCAGCTGCACAAACTGGAGGAACTCCGGTACAACTCTTACGAAAATGCCAAGCTATACAAAGAACGAACCAAAAGGGTGCATGATAGGAAAGTACAAAAGAAAACCTTTGAAATAGGTGATCAAGTACTACTATACAACTCCCGACTGAGATTCTTCCCGGCCAAACTCAAAAGTAGATGGCACGGACCATTCTCGGTCATCAACGCACACCCCTCCGGAATGGTTGAAATCAAAGGGAGGGATGGAGCCACCCAAAAGGTAAATGGGCACCGCCTAAAGCTTTATCTTGGCAAGAACGATTCGGACGTACAAGTTCTGCGCCTACAGACAAGCACAGAATGGGCGGCCGATCAGTAAGTTGTCTTCTCCACCCTAACTCTTTACACTCGTACTTCATGATTTGTGATGCAATGTTGGAACTTATTGCATGTTTTAGTGTGAGGAGGAGGGGTAGACAAACTTACAAAAATTGTATAAATTTTAAATTTTTGTTGCGTCGTGTCTAGTTTAGTTTAGCGTTTTTAGGTTTTGTTTATGTTTTTGCATGTTTAGGACCTAAAACCGTGAACCTCCTTCGAATCTAAACTTCGTTGTTTGTCTTTGAGGGCTGAGAACCGAATCTAAAATTGCATGAAAACTAGTTTAGGCGTAGGACACAACTCTTGTATCTGTAAAAGCATGAGCTATAGTTTGCATTTAGACCCTACTTTTGAAGAAATGCTAAAATCATTACTTAGGTAGATAACTTAAGAATTGAAGGCATGTGATATTAAACTTGAGTTTGGGGAAAACTAGTAAACACAAAATCGAAACCCAAAGAATTGTGAGCTGAATTTGAGCCTAAGAGCGAACATCAAAAAGCTTTTTTTCTTGACATTTTTGTGTGAATGCTTTGGCTTGTGGAAGATCACAGATTTTGCACCTAATACTGTGTTGAACCTACATGCAATGATTTGAGATGATAAACGATGAATCAGCCTCATAAGAATTAACCCTTTTCTTTACCTTATTTTTTTTCTTTTTCATCCACTCTAGGAAGCCCCTTTGAGCCGACATTTTTGTAGTTGTAGGTCTTTCGTTCTAACCCGTTTTTGCGAACCACAACTTGGTTCGCTACTTAGCCTTTGTTTTTGCAAGCTCGAATTGAGCCTTGTTTTCTTCTAGCGCTTTATCTTTATTTATGGCGTTACAGTAGCAAGCCAAAAGGCTAAGAAGTGAATGAGCATCACTATCCCAAAAAGGAAAAAACAAAGGGAAAACAAAAAAAAGAAAAGAAAAGAAAAGAGACGAACAAAAAGGGAAAACAAAACTTCATTCCCCAGTTCCTAAAAATCAAAAACGTCTCAAGAAAACATCCCAAAAGAAAAAAAAATAATAAGGGATGAATAAAAAGCTCAGTCACTTCATATTTGCTAAAGCCATTTTAACTCTGTTTGTGTAAGCGCTAGAACATATAGCCTTTGTTGTACCTTTAACCCCCTAACCACATTACAACCCCAATTAGAGGCTGTTTTTTTTATATCATCAGAGTCATATAGCATAGTAGAGGAACTCGAATGAACGTGCAAAATCAACGTAACCCTAAGCAAGAACATAAGCCGAGAGTAAACACCTTAGCCACCGAAAATTGTGTGAATGAGTGAACTACCTATGGTGAGGTGTCTTACTTAGCGATCCCCTTAAACTCGTTTAATTGAACATGTGTCCATTTGCTTAAAACTATGACCCATGATAATTGAAATGCAGCTTTTGGATATCGTGTCTCCACTTTGTATCTCCGAATGCATGTAATTACAGATGCTCGAAATTGTGTCAAGCACCTAGTCAAACTGGGAAGTTTTCTAGCTTGCTTGTGATGGCGGGTTTAGTTTCCTAGTTTACTTGGGGACAAGTAAAGTTTTAAGTGCGAGGAGGTTTGATAGGGGTCAAAAACCCCTATCTTTGGGTATGGTTTTAGGACGGTTTTTAGAGTTATTCGGTTAATAAGCGAGCAATTCTCGCATTTAAATGCTTTTGTGTGAGTTAGTTAGGAATTGAAAACATTCTATTTACTTTTCGCCGTTTAGGCTCGTTTTGTAATCAATTTAGGCAAATACGGCCGAAATAGCATGCGTATTAGAATTCCGTTATCTTTTGAAGCTAATTGGTCCGTCAAAAGTCGCACCAAACGAAGCGTTTGCTCAAAATAAGCGATTGACGGATCAATTTGGCTTTTTGGACTAATGTTTTCCGGAGTTTTTTTGCGTATGCAGGTGTGAAGTCGGACGAAAAAGGTCGCGGAACTCATCGAGCTTGGATCGAGCACGCTTCGGGCGAAAACGCTCGGCGAGCAGGGCCCTGGTGGCCTGCTCGCCGAACAGGCTATGCCTGCTCGGCGAGCAGGCCGCCAGAGGCCTGCTCGGCGAGCAGGGGGCTGCTCGGCGCGAGCAGCCCTGCTCGGCGAGCAGCCCTGCGGGAATTGGTCAAAAAGACCAATTCCGCCCCCACGAAGCCACGTTCGGCCCCACGTCTTCCTACACCAACAAGGACACGAAAATAGGTCAAAACGAGGCCCGAGACGCGTCTATAAATAGGAATTTTCAATTGTAAATTAGGAATCTTTCGTTTTTGTAAATTATTTTAGCTTTCCCCTTGTAATTCCTCTCCATCTTCTCCATCTTCCTCAACCTCCATTGAAGCTCCTTCAAAGCTTTCCACCGAGGAATTACCAAGGTCCGTCCTTAAGATTAAGTCGCCGGCTGCAGAGTAAACAGGTTCCCTGAAAGGGATTTTTGTATCTCCTTTTATCTTTCCTTGTTTGTACTCTTTGATACAGTTGCCGAACTTGACTTATTGTATCTTGTGACAATTATCTTCGCCTTTAATAATAATTTAGCTCTTGTTTTGTTCTATGATTATTTGTCTAATCTCTGTCTTACGCTTTATTCAATTGGTTTAACTCATTCAAAAGCCCCAAAATCTAGTAGGCACATATTGCGAGCTGAATCTGACCTAGTCGGAGCCTAGGAGATTGACGACCTCTTAGTTGATTAAGCGCCAATTTACTGAGCCTTAGACCTAGTTTCGGCCTTAGGGAATCACGCGATAGGAACCTCAGGAGGGTAAGTAGGGTTAATCGCCTTGAATACAAGTGACTCAGATTAGGTTTTTATTCAATAGACTTGATAATCTATCTTTATTATTATCGTTCATACCATGTTCCTTCGAATAGTTTCATTAATGAAAGATCAATTAGGGGTAGAGTAACTTAGTTAGGCGTAGAATAACTTAGATAATTTAGTTAGAATTAGATAACTTAGCTAGGATTAGTATAATTCAACCTAGGAGTAGATTAATTAAACAAAACAAACTCAAAACCCCCTAAGCCTAGATAACATCCGAGACCAAGTAGCTTGATACTTGCAGAAATAAATCCTGTGGACGATAACCTGGACTTAAACCAGAAATTTATTACTTGATAACAACGGGGTACACTTATCCCTTAGTGAGGTTTCGCGGAAACCGCATCATGGGCCTTTAGGCTTTCTTTATCATAATGTCTTATAAACAATAAACTCAACATTGAACAAACACATTAGTATGAATAAATCAAAGCATTTAAATTTAATGTGTTAGAATATTTTTTATCAATTACTTAAATAATTTTGTCAAATCAAAATCATGTGGAAAGGTGTTTCAACAAACTCCCCCATTTTGATGTTGGCAAAAATATTCAGTGAAGAACTCAGTGTTGAGCTCCCCCATGATAGTTGACCTTATATTACTCAGGATACTCCCCCGTAAGGGTTGAGCTGCTGACTTAGTTTTACTTTAAACATTTCAAGGTTTAATCAAGTAAGTCTAAGGTCAGTTTTCAGAATTAGGTCAACTTATGGAACATATTCTTTTTAACTCAGTTTTTGCGGAAGATTTAGATATCAGAGAGCGCTGAGTATATCTTTGTTCAATGTGTTTTAATAAGACATATAAAAGAGGTCAACTTATAGATCAACACAGCATACAATCATAAAGCAATGTAGACAAATAGCACAGTTGATTTAATGAAGATGCGTTAACTATTCAGCACAAAACATAAGTAAGCATCACATAAGATTGGTCAATTTGAAAAAAGATAGATGCATGCATAGTTTTGTATTCAGGGTCAGCACAACAAAAATACATAAGGGAAGGACTACAAGTTTTTAAAATCTAAGTCTAGCAATCCTAGCCAAGCTATTTTTTCTTGTAGTTGAGTTGGGCTTCATGCTCTTTAACTTTTCCCTTTCCCTTGAATTTCTGCTGACTTCCTGAAGCTTCCTCTGATTGTTGAGTTCTTTGAGCTTGAGCTTGTTCTTTCTCCCCCGTTTTGCCACCATCGGCAGGAGGAGGAATGAAGGTGTGGTTAAGGGTAGCATGAGTTAAGCGTTTAGAGAATGCCTTAAGCCTGCACGTGCTTTCATTAATGCCATCAAAAACAGGAACACCCTCATCCAAGACAGAACGTGGAATCCTGATAGCTGCGGCACTGAGCATACTCAGAATATATGCTTGAGACTTTCCAACCCAGTGTATACTGTCAGTAAGTATGGCAAAGGCTTGATGAAACATCTTCAGCAAGGATGTGTCAAAATACTAACGTTGAGTATTTGAGTGGCGCACGTGGTTGAAAGTAACTCGAGAGTACTTCAGGATTTCGTTCGTCTTGAGCTGGTCAGTTTCCATCTCTTCCTTGCTTAAGTTTAGCAGACGTACAGCCTCACTAATTTGCTCAATGGAGCATTGGGAGGAGGAAGAGAGTTTGTGATTGGTTTTCTCTTGCTCAGTGTGAAGCTGGTTGAAGAGTTGATGAACTTCGGCAGAAGTTGCATACATTGAGTTCGCAGCTGATAGTGAATGAAATTGACCCTGAAGAGAGTTCAAGTGATTGACCATTGTCAGCTGGAGTTCGGCCAGCTTCGTTATTGATTCTTGCCTGGGCTGTTGAGACTGAAATGAAGTCATGACGCTCAGAAGATCCTTATGACCTTTGATCTCTATAAGAAGCTGAGTGACATACGAAAGCTGAGTTGGCTCAACAGGAACTGACCCAGCGGCATCGATATTTGTTTGATGGAGGTCCTGGAGCAAAGCTTGAGCTGAGTCAATAATTCTTCGACCAGACTCAGAGGCATTCAGATATGAGAAGGATCCATCATTATTTGGCTCAGCTGCCGGAATATGAGTAGAACCGGATTGTGGAGGTGTTTGGTTCTGCTCAATATTAGAAGTGTCAGCATGATCAGCGGCTGGCCTTGAGTTGAGATTTCCAGTAGAAGCTGACTGGATTAGATTCTGCACTTGTATTTGTGGAAGAGGATGATCGGCAGAATGTGTTACTTGCTCAGAGTCAGGCTGAAGCTGACTGGATTTGGGAAGCTGAGGAAGTTCAGTATTGACCTGAGCAGGTATTTCCTTAGATTGCTTAACATGTTGAGGAGCAGGAACTTCGAGCACTTGCTCAGGATCATCTTGGTTTAGAGAAGCAGTTAAATCGGCATGTTCCTTAGGCTGAGAAACAGAGGCTTGCTTTTCCTGTTGCTCTAGTGGAGACTCAATAGGATTAGAGAAGAACCTAAACTGCACATCTGATAGGTCAGTGATCTCATCCCTCAGAGGTGAGTCACTCATTAGATCAATGACGGGGGATCGATGTGCCTTCTTCTTAAGTCTTCTTAGTCTCTTTGTCTTTGGAGGAGAGGGGTCAGTAGGAATGGACTCAATAGAGTCAGTAGGCGAAGTTTCCCTTTGAACAGTGTGTTCCTTAGCTGTTGGCTCAGCTTCTTCGTCAACCTCCTCAGTGTAGGTTATGACATGTTGGTCAACATCTGATGGCTCATGTTGCTCATCATCCACTGTTTCCTCATTATCGAACTGACCACCCAGTTCTTCTTCATCTTGTTCATCTTGTGGTTGCTCAACATCAACGCCAAGACTTCGTGCATAGTGTGAGTCAGCAGGAATAACGAAGTCAGTGGGAGGTGCATTGATGGGACTTAACTCAGAAGAGATTTTCTTTTTCTTCCTCAGTGGTTGCTCATCAGCGTCCTCTTTCTCTTCTACCTCAGGCTCAGCTTGCCTCTTGAGGTTTTCTGCTGACCTAGGTCCATCCTGACCTTGTTGAATTTGAGGCTTAGTTCCTCTAGACACAAATTTAAGCTTTTTCGGTGGAGAAACAACTTCTCTAGAGGGGCTTTGAACAACTTTCCTCTTTCTTTCCTTCTTTCCTTTACGGGTCTGCATCCCCTCAGTTTCCTAGACAGCGACTGCTTTCCCTTTCTTGGGCACAATTGGTTGACCGTAGAATAGACCAAACAGTGCAGTTGCAGTGATCTCTGTGCCCCAAGTGTGGATTTCCTCAACCAAGCTCACCCTGTGATCCTTGAGGATTCTGGTGATAATGGAGCCTAGTCTAAGGGTTCCAGTGAAGGAAATTAAGGCTAAGGTATAGCAGCGGAAATATAAAAATTTTAGCCTACTTCCTTTTAACCATATGATCCGTTAATCGTTATTTCATATAAAGAGGGATAAGAAGGAATACCTTTCGATGAACAATCTACCGTTGTTAAAGAAGCACCCACAAATCTTCTCCGAGATTCCAACCACAAAGTATAACACGGTGAGGTTAAGATGGAATCAACCCTTATGAGATGCAACCAAATTAGATTGCCTCTAATTAACCAACACAATATCAAAGAGAAAAAGAGATGGATGAGATTAATCAATTAACGGAAGCCGTATGAATTCTTGTCCACGAACTAGGGGATGCGAATTCACTCTCTCACACTTAATGTAGGTTTCGAAAATCACATTAAGGGGAGGGGATTAGCTTGGTCGAAATTCTCATAGGGAGGGGGTATATATAGTCGCTTGTATCTAAACCCTAGTTAGATAGGAATAGGTTACTTAATAGGAATTCCATTCGGAATAGGATTTCTAATTATTATCTTA
Source organism: Euphorbia lathyris (assembly GCF_963576675.1). Taxonomy (NCBI): domain Eukaryota; kingdom Viridiplantae; phylum Streptophyta; class Magnoliopsida; order Malpighiales; family Euphorbiaceae; genus Euphorbia; species Euphorbia lathyris. The sequence goes on from NC_088910.1 coordinate 99,863,540, forward strand.
TAATATATCAAATACATTTAGGATAATAATAAATAACCTAATTGGATAATAATAGGAGTATATTAATCTAATTAAAACTCCTAAGTTAATTATCTCTTAATTAATTTAATTCACAAACCTAATCAAATTAGGATTAATGGAATTAAAATAATTCCTTATTTACTATATATAAATTTCGGCCCCCTCTATATAAATGGGCCTTACTGGGCTCAATTGGGCTTCCATCTATTAATCATATCCATCTCTCTTTTGGTTCCAAGTCTTATGTGTGATCCATTAGGTTCTTACTACTTCTGGCCGTATGCAACTATTAAATTAATTTCTTCAAGAATTATATTTAATCCTTGCATAACGGAATGATGTACTGAGTATGTTATAGGCAAGTCTGTAATCATTCCCCCAGAGTCCGTTAAGAAGACAGGTTGATTCTGTCGTTAACCCTTCCGTATTAGTTACAGTATAATTCGATCCTTTATCAACTATATCCTTGAACTGAATCTTATGACTATGGGTGATGTCAAGTCACATATAGCGAGACGTTCGTTTTACTTGTATAGGCCGAGTCAACTCAAATAGATAGGTTAAGTGAAATCTGTATTTCTACTCTTAAGCTATCACCTTGCAAGGATTTAGAGTCGAGTCTTCCACAAGCGATCCTTGGATATATCTCCCATTAATCGGGAGTGATAAATGTTCAATCCAATGTATAACTACCCTGACATTACTTCCTGTGACACCCAACCTTTGCAGTTCACACCCCAGAGTCATCTCTGTTAAGGATCGTGGGACCACAGGATCAAAGTCTCACATTCAGTAATTCAGGATGACCAATTAACATTCCTTTGAGTCTGAGGATTACTTATACCTATTAATACCAATGAGATGAACATGTGACAAGGATGAATCTACCCATCCTGTTATCTCAAATTGGATCCCCAATCCTAATGAACGACGTTTCATCGGATCTATGTAACTGTCCAGATATCTATATATATGAAGCTTGTGAGATCAGCTTTCTGTCGGACAGAAGACATTGTCACATACAAGTCTCAACAGTGATATATCAATCCTAAACATATCACTTGACTTGGGGTGGTTTTAAGTTTATTAGTTTATTATAAAGTTTTGTCTCACTTCATGCTTGTATGAACACTTTATAATCACTTTAAACAAACTTACGGATTTCCTTTTATTAGACTTTATATAGTTATAAAACATATATCTCATTAAAACAAATGATATAAAGAACAATTCATTTACATTAAGTTTGTATCCTGCAACAATTGACTATAGGACACCAAAACCCCAACATACTCCCACTTGGACTAAAGCCAATTGTTTCTAAAACTTATCCCAGTAGAAGTTAAATGATGATCATGTACTTTCTGGGTTAAAGGCTTTGTCAACGGATCTGCAACGTTGTCCTCTGTAGGCACTCTTTCTATTCTCACATCTCCTCTAGCCACAATCTCTCTTATGATGTGGTATCGCTTTAGGTAGTGCTTGGATGCATTATGAGACCGTGGTTCCTTTGCTTGCGCAATGGCTCCATTGTTATCACAGTACAGAGTAATGGGATTGACAATGTCAGGCACCACTCCTAGTTCTGTAATGAACTTTCTAATCCAAACTGCTTCCTTTGCTGCTTCCGCAGCAGCGATGTACTCTGACTCGGTCGTAGAGAAAGCTACGCTTCCCTGCTTGGAACTTTTCCAACTGACCGCACCCCCATTCAAGATAAACAGGTATCCTGATTGGGATTTAAAATCATTCTCATCTGTAAGATGACTAGCGTCTGAAAATCCTTCAATTTTCAGATCTCCTTCTCCGTACACTAGGAACATATCTTTAGTCCTTCTCAAGTACTTAAGAATATTCTTGACGGAAATCCAATGCTCGTCTCCCGGATTCCCTTGGTAACGACTCGTTACAGATAACACGAACGCTACGTCAGGTCTAGTGCATAGCATAGCATACATAATCGAACCGATCGCGCTGGCATACGGGACTACAGCCATGCGTCGTTTGTCATCATCAGTTTTAGGACATTGATGATTGTTTAACTTTACTCCATGTACCATGGGTAAGTTACCTCGTTTCGATTCAAGCATGCTAAACCGATTTAGCACATTTTCAATGTATGTAGCCTGTGAAAGACCAAGCAGTCTACGCGATCTATTCCTGTAGATCTTTATACCAAGTATATAGGCTGCTTCACCAAGGTCTTTCATTGAGAAGTTACCGGATAACCATACTTTCACCGATTGTAATAGAGCAATGTCATTTCCCATTAACAGTATATCGTCCACATATAGTATGAGAAATGCTATAGAGCTCCCACTTGCTTTCTTGTAAATGCAAGCTTCTTCGCAATTTTGTTCGAAACCAAATTGTTTTATGGTTTCGTCAAAACGCTTGTTCCAGCTTCTAGATGTTTGCTTGAGTCCATAAATGGATCTCTAAAGTTTGCAAACTTTATTTGCATCCTTTGATATGAAACCTTCAGGCTGCATCATGTATACATCCTCAAGCAGATTTCCATTTAGGAAAGCTGTTTTCACATCCATTTGCCAAATCTCATAATCAAAATGAGCGGCAATTGCAAGCATGATTCTGATTGATTTGGACATAGCAACAGGAGAGAAGGTTTCGTCATAATCAACACCTTGTTTCTGACGATATCCTTTCGCTACCAACCTAGCCTTGTAGGTGCTAACCTTTCCATCCATGTCAGTCTTCTTTTTGAAGATCCACCTGCACCCAATGGGAATTATCCCTTTGGGTGGATCAACCAAAGTCCACACTTGGTTAGTATACATGGAATCCATTTCAGAATCCATGGCCTCAAGCCATGCTTTAGAATCTGGACTAGTAAGAGCCTCTTCATAGTTTTCGGGTTCGTCGTCTAATACGGGAACCTCGTTATCATCTCCCACTAGAAAACCATATCTAACTGGGAGTTCACGAACTCTTCGTGATCTAGGAATAGGTGCCACTGGAGTCTCATCTAATGGGACTTCTTCGGGTACCTCAACCGCCTCTATTGTTTCAGTCGGTGTTTCTTCCTCTTGAACTTCATCGAGTTCAATCATGCTTCCCTTTTGTGTTTCTTCGAGAAACTCTTTCTCTAAGAAGGTTGCGTGCTTGGATACTATTACTTTCTGATCATCTGGATGATAGAAGTAATATCCTATGGTTTCCCTAGGATATCCAATGAAGAAACATTTATCAGATTTAGAATCTAGTTTGTCGGACGCAATGCGTTTAACATACGCTGAACAACCCCATACTCGCATAAACGAGAACACGGGTTTCCTACCAACGAACAATTCATATGGTGTGGAACTAGCGGATTTAGTTGGTACTCAGTTTAGGGTGAAGAGGGCAGTTTCTAAGGCATAGCCCTAGAACGTCTTTGGAAGTAAGGCCATGCTCATCATGGATCGTACCATATCTAATAGGGTACGGTTTCTCCTCTCGGATACACCATTGTGTTGTGGTGTATAGGGAGGTGTCCATTGTGAGCATATCCCATATTCAGTTAGATAATTCAGAAAATCATCAGAAAGATATTCGCCACCTCGATCAGATCGAAGCGTCTTTATTTTCTTTCCTAATTGAATTTCCACTTCATTCTTGAAGCATTTGAACTTGTCAAAGGCTTCTGATTTGTGCCTCATCAAGTAGATATAGCCATATCGAGTATGGTCATCTATGAAGCTAATGAAGTATCTGAATCCTCCTCTTGCTTGGACTGACATAGGACCATATACATCTGAATGAATGAGTCCTAGAGTGTCTGATACACGCTCACCTTTATTGCTAAAGGGTGTCTTTGTCATTTTACCTTTTAAACATGATTCACATGTTTCCAATGATTCGGAATCGATTGGATCTATAAGCCCATCTGAATGTAGCTTTAGCATGCGTCTCTTGTTTATATGGCCTAAACGACAATGCCACAAGTAAGTTGAATTATCTATCTTATGTCTTTTGGTATCAATTGCAAAAACAGGAGTTTTATCATCTAACACATAAATCCCATTTTGTGATATTCCTGAGAAATAAAAGATCGAATCTTTATAAAAATTGCAACTATTGTTCTTTATTGAAATATGAAAACCGTCGTCAACAAGACGGCTAATAGAAATAATGTTACGAGACATCTCAGGAACGTATAAACAATTCCTTAATTCTATTTCAAGCCCAGAGGGCAAAGGTAAAGCATAATCTCCAATTGCGAGAGCGGCAACTCTTGCTCCATTTCCAACTCGCAAGTTTATGCTTCCTTTTTTTAGTTCCTTAGTCTGATTTAGTTCCTGCATATTTGTACAAATATGAGATCCACATCCGGTATCAAGTACCCAAGATTCAGACAGTGAAACTGTATTTATTTCAATATAAAACATACCAGATGTAGAAGCACCGCTTTTTCCCTTCTTGAGGGTGGCTAGATACTCCTTGCAGTTTCTCTTCCAATGCCCGTCTTTACCACAGAAGTGGCATTCTCCTTTGGGCTTCTTCACTTCCTTTCCCTTGGACACAGCTTTCTTACCTTTGAGTCCCCTGACTAGGGAGACTGACTCAATAGTAGGATTACCACCAACGGTTCCTGATCCTACTATCTTACCCTTTTTGTTGTCTCCGAAACTTACGCTTCCACCTCGTTTACGCACAAATGTGATGAATTGAGTTTCATCACCAGTCATATGCCTCGAGCATGCGCTGTCAATGTACCACATCTTTGACTTCTCAGCACACCTCACGCTTACCTGCAATATAGCTAGTTATTTTTAGGTACCCAAGTCTTTTTGGGTCCTTGTTTGTTAGGCTCAGCAGGTAAAGCATCATACTTAATCTTATGACGACACACTTGGACAGTGTGTCCATTTTTCCCACAGAAGTCACAACTGACCTTCCGTTTAGGATATCTCACTGACTGGTCAGCACCCCAGTGTTGAGCATGCCAGCACACCTTTATGGTGTGTCCTTTCTTCCCACAGAAGTCACACTGGACATTCCGCTGAGGATTCCATCTCTGCTGACTAGTACTTCGGTACTGAGTGTTCAGAGGAATATTTCTTTTATTCAGAACCTTAAGTTGGTTCTGAATATATGTGACATCCTTTTTCAGTTTCTTAGAATCTGATTGGACCTCAGAGACAAACTTTTGCATAATTTCTATGCTACTATGCAAAGTTGAGTTGTCTTGGAGAAGATATCGAAGGTCACTCAGTTTGACCTCTTCAATCTCGTCACATCGCCTGCTGAGTGCTCTAACCTTCTTGTTACACTTTTTGACAAGTGTGTAGAGGTCGCTCAGGGCATTAATCATTTCATTTCTAAGCAGGGGTAGTGATATTACCTCAGTTGAGTGTACCTCATCGTCAGATGCAATGGAGGGGTCAGCATGCTAAAAAACACAAGGCTCAGCAAGCTCATCTGCCATGAAGCAGATCTTTGCTGACTCAGTGGCATCAGCTTCTGATGATGATGACTCATCACTATCACTCCAGGTTGCCACCATTGCCTTCTTGCCGTTCTTCCTTTCCTTCCTCAAGATAGGACAGCTTGATTTAATATGGCCAGTTTGATGACATTCAAAGCATGTATTGGGCTTTGAGTTGTCCTTCTTGTACTTGCTGTCGCTTGACTCAGCTTTGTACTTATCAAACTTCTTGTAAGGCTTCTTGGAATATTTATCATTCTTTCTGAACAGCCTTTTCATCTTTCTAGTGAACATTGCCATTTCTTCATCGTCTGTTGAGCTCCCATCAGTGGAGTCAGCTTTCATGACAAGAGACTTTTACTTCTTGTCTTCAGACTTCTCCTTCACTTCGAAGTTCTTCATTGAGATCTCATGGGTCAGCAGCGAGCCAATGAGTTCATCATACTTGTAGGTGGTTAAGTCTTAAGCTTCCTCAACAACAGTTTTCTTGGCTTGCCAGCTTTTAGGAAGACTCCTCAGTATCTTCTTGACTTGCTCTTCCTCAGTAAAGATTTTGCCAAGTCTCTTGAGCTCGTTGATTATGTTTGTGAATCTTGAGTTCATGTCAGAGATTCCTTCATCATCATTCATTTCAAAGAGCTCGTACAACCTCATGTGCTGGTTCACCTTGGACTCATTAACTTTGTTGGTTCCTTCGTAGGTGACCTCCAGCTTCTTCCAGATCTCCTGCCCTGACTCACAACCTGAAATTTTGTTGTGCTCTACAGCATCTAACGCACAGTGAAGCATGTTTATAGCCGAAGCATGATTTTGTAGCTTCTTGAGATCATCTTCTGTCCATTTAGTCTCAGCTTTAACAACCATTTGGCCGTCAATAGTTTCAACAGGAACAAATGGGCCTTGGACTATAGAAAGCCATGCACTCATATTTGTTGCTTGAATGAAATTTTTCATTCTGTTCTTCCAAAAGGTATAGTTAGACCCGAAGAACAAAGGAGGCCGAGTAATGGACAATCCCTCAGGTAGAATCTGAGTTGTCTGATTTCCTGGGAGGAAACGAGTGCTGTTCTCAGCCATTGTGGGGATCAGCTCAAGATAGTTATATCTTGCTCAGTGAGCTTTTAAGCTCTGATACCACTTGTTGGTCCCTTATAACGTGACAAGGTTAGTTCCAAGGGGGGGATAAGAACTATTTAAAGTTTTGTCCGTTAAGACTGACTTCTTTTCTTAAGAAAAGGTTTACACATCACTGCTAAGTAATTCTAAGACACAAGCTTAGTCAACTTGTGACTAAGTCTGTTTCTTTCCTTGAGTCAGGAGATAGCACTTAGAGTCTATTCCTGAACTCAGCTTCTTAGTGCACTCAACTCAGCGTGAGTTCGTTACTTAGTCAGTTTTATAGCAAGCAATATATAAAGGAGTTTAAGGGTTAGAGATATGTTACTCAGCAGACATATCCTGGTTCGGCCTCTCCGCCTAAGTCCAGTCCCCGGAACGCGTTCCGAGCTTTTTTGAATTCTCTACTGAGCTCTTTAAAGGTAGAGCACGAAACCTTTTACAATAGAAGCTGAGTATACAAGAGTACCTTCCTCTATACCTCTACTCACTCCTATAACTACCGCTGAGTACTATAACTGAGTACTCAGCCTCTCCTTTCTATTCTTCTAGAAATGATAAAGTGTTTGTCCTAAACAACAATTGCTAAGACACTTTAGATGATTGAAATCACTCTAGACTTTTACACAATAATTGGAAATTGGTGTAAGATTTTTGCTTTGCTTTTCTCACAGAACTTCGAGTATGAATTTGGTCAGCGTTTCGACTAATTGAAGATCTGCATCGATTGAAGCAAATGAGAGGCCTTTATATAGTGACACTTCAAGCACCGGTAATTTCGAATTTCGAAATAACCGTTGGAGGCAAACGGCTCCCTGTCGTTGTCACTCTAGACGTGCTCAGTGTCGTTGGCCAATGAGATTCTTGCATCTTCTGTCCACGGCAGCTCTCGGCAGCTTTTCGTCCGATAAACAGAATGTTTCGACATATTTGGCAAAGTCTTCCAGACAGCTTCCTGCGCCTTCTGAACTTTACCCAAAGTAGAAATACTTTGTCTAGAAGTTGGTTCTTGTCTGCCGCTGACTTGTACTTCTTGTCGTTCCACACAGCAGCTTCATCTCTAAGCAATTGAGAGAAGGCTTCTCGATCCTTCTTCAAGCTGAGCTTGTGCTTTGTACAAAACGACCGCGTTTTGAAATCTTGGGCCGTGTGGTCTTGATCAGTTGACTTGGGCTTGATTTCCACTTGTGGGCCTTTAGGCTTTCTTTATCATAATTTCTTATAAACAATAAACTCAACATTGAACAAACACATTAGTATGAATAAATCAAAGCATTTAAATTTAATGTGTTAGAATATTTTTTATCAATTACTTAAATAATTTTGTCAAATCAAAATCATGTGGAAAGGGGTTTCAACATCTATATACCCAAGCCCACCCATTTTCTAGACGGGTTTATTCGGGCTTGGGCCGGGCCGGGCCTGACACCAATTTTATGTGTCCAGGCCCGGCTAAATGGGCCTAGGCTCGGGCCGGGCGGGCGGGCGGGCTCATCGGCCCATGGCGAGGTCTAGTTAATACTGAGCTGGTTGAAGAACAAGCTGAGCCCACAGCAAAGGAACATGCTGACCTAGGGGTAAATTCACCTTCTGAATCTCTTGATTCTATTCGAGCTGACCCCTCGCCTCCAAAGGCTAAGAAGTTGAGAAGACTTAAGAAAAAGGCTCAGAAGTCGCCAGTTATTGATCTTTTGGGTGATTCTCCTCTGCGAGATCCTATCATTGATCTCTCCGACATGCAGTTCCAATTCTTCTCCAATCCTACTGAGCCTTCTCCAAAGGAACTTGAGAAAAAGCAAGCCTCTGTTACTCATCCTGAGGAACAAGCCAAGACTCCAGAAAATCCAATTCCTGCCGAGCAAGAGCTCGAAGTCCAAGCTGCTCAAAGTGAAAAGCATGCAAAGGAAAATCCTGCTTAACCTAAGTTGACTCCTCCTGCACCAACTCAAACCAACATTGAGCAGGCCAATATTTCTGCTGATCCACCTCCTTCCACTCTAATATCGCCGAATGTTGAGAAGTCAGTTCCTGCAGCTGACCTAAATAAAAGCCCAGCTGTTGACCATGCTGGCCCCTCTGGTTCCACTCGAATTCCGGCAACTGAGCCAATTCCTGAAGCAACATATGCCTATCTTCATGCTACTGAGTCCGAGCGTCGCATTATTGACTCCGCTCAAACTATTCTTCAGGATTTGAACACTTCTCATACCGATGCTGCTGGGTTTGCAAATGTTGAGTCACCGTAAATCTCGTCTATCACTCAGCTCCTCAATGAGATAAAGGGTCTCAAAGATCTAGTAAGTGTTATGACAACAGTCCAAACACAGCAACCCAACCAAGACTCCATCGTCAAACTGGCCGAACTGCAGTTAATGATGGTGAATCACATGGATTCCCTTCAAGGCCAAATTAATTCTCTTTCTGCAGTCAACACGGGCTATGCTACCTCTGCTGAGTTGAATCAACACTTTACCAAGTTGAACTCTGAGCTGACCGGCACTCGCGAGCTAATCTCCTCAACTTCTCAATGTTCGGTCGAACAAATTAGCGAAGCTGTCTGTCTACTCAACTTGAGTAAGGAGGAAATGGAAACTGACCAACTCAAAACGAAAGAACTGTTGCAATACTCTCGAGCCACCTACAAACATGTGAGCCACACTAATGCTCAACATCAGTTTTATGATTCGACTTTGCTTAAAATGTATCATCAAGCTTATGCTATGCTGACTGACACTATCACATGGGTAGGAAAATCTCAAGAATATATATTGAGTATGTTCAGTGCCTCCATCCGCATTCCCCGTGATACCTTGGACGACGGTATTCCAGTTTTTGATGGTCTAAGGGAAAGCACGAAAAGGCTCAAGGCGTATTCAGTCAGATTAACTCGTGCTGCTCTCAACGACACTTTCGTTCCTCCTCCGCCCGATGGTGGCAAAATGGGGGAGAAAGAACATGCTGATAGAACTCAGCACACATGAGAAGCATCTTGTAGTCAGCAGCAGCAAAAAGGAAAAGGCAAAATCAATACGGCCCATGTCCAAGTCAATAGGAAGAAATAGTTTGGCTAGTTTGCTAGCTTTCATTCTTGACTTATATCTGTTTTGTGTATTTTGTCTTGCTGACTATCTATAAAATCATGCATCTTTTATTCCAAATTGATTGATTTTATGTGTTCCTTACTTACGTATTGTGCTTCATGCTGATCTGTCTTAATTGAACAAACAAACACAAGAAAAAGGAATATACTCAGTATACATTAGACTTGATACATTTGCTCTGAAAAAGGTTTCACATAACTCCGATATCAAACTAACCATGTATCAAAACTGAGTCAAAACATATTTCTCATGTTGACCTCTTCTGAAAGCTGACCTAGGCTCATCTGAATTAGATCTTGGAAGGTCTAGAACTAAACTAAGTCAGCATAAGCATGCCTTAATTTTACTCAATTAAATCTTAGAAGGGTTAGAGTTAAGTCAAGTCAATAGATGCAACTCTTACGGGGGAGTAATTTCAGAAGCTTAAAAAGAATTTCAATCATGGGGAATCTCAATACTGAGTTCCATCAATTAAATATTTTGCCAACATCAAAATGGGGGAGTTTGTTGAAATACCTTTCCACATGATTTTGATTTGACAAAATTATTTAAGTTAATCCATGATTAAGGGACAATTAAATTTAAGTGCTTTGATTTAATTGTACTAATATGTTTGTTCAATGTTGAGTATAAATATAAATACAAATAGAAATAAAAAGTAAGATAGGACGAAGTCAGCATAAGATCACAGCACAAGCTGAGTAGAGTGGAACTCAACATGACAGAAGATAAGTCATCTTTAGAACAGAAGCTTAAAGATCAAGAAGATGAGTGGAACGAAACTCAGTATCAAAAGTAGAAAAGTCTTCTTGAGAACTATGTCTTGCAGAACGAAGCTGACCATGGAAGCTGAGTAAAAGAAAACTCAGTATCTGAATTGGCAACAATCAAAGACAACGGCCATTGAAGTCAAGCTGAGTGATCTTTAGGACATCATGAATGATCCGTTGCTAAAAGATAAGATCCGACAACTGTCTGCACCAATCCAGAACCTTGGAATTACGCAAAAGCCAATTTCGAGATGTATGGGTCAACTGTTCGATTAGCAAAAAGACAAACTGGCACAAGAAGACGAAATCTGTAAGAAGAAGATAAGCCTGACGCTTGCGGAATTCAGACGACAGGATTGGCCTGCAAAACTGAAGCTGACCAGAACTTGTCTCAAAAAGGAGCCATTTAGATCAACGGACAAATCCAAAGTTCAAACCATTTCTGCTTCAGACCTCAACTATAAAAAGGACATGATCATTCTTGGATCATCAGCCGATTACAACAAGAACAAAACGAGTATACATACAAAGCACACAAAAGCCAAAAGAGATCTTACACCAAACTTCTATTCTTGTGTAAAAGCTAGATTAATTTTCTATAATCATCTAAAGTGTTCTTCATTCGAAAAGAACAATTTGTATCAATTGTAAAATTGAGAGTGTTGTGTTGAGTACTCGGTGTTGAGTGCTTAGTGGTAGAGAAATCTAGGTGTTTGGTTATAGCACTTAGTAGGAGTTGAGTAGACGAATAGAGGAAGGTACTCTTGCATATTCAACTTCCTTGTAAACGGTTTGTGCTCTATCTTTAAAGAGCTCAGTATTGGATTTAAAAAGCCCGGAGGGACTCTGGGGACTGGACGTAGGCGGAGAGGCCGAACCAGGATAAGTCGTACTGAGTAATCTCTAACTCTCTCTCAATATATATATATATATATATATATATATATATATATATATATCTGTATGTGTTGCTTGTCATATTTACTCAGCATATAAATTGTTTAAACTGACACTGAGTAAATAAGAGTGCTGAGTTGGAAGCTGACCACAATAGTGTCAATTCCCAACTCATACGTAAAATAGTTCTAGTCAACATCTGACTAAAGCTGTCTTACACCATAATCGGCCGTGCTGACCAAAGCTGAGTTAACAAACTCAAGAAAACATATTAAGTCAGCTTAATTAAATTCGAAAAAGTTATATTAGTTCCTAACCCCCCCTTGGAACTAATCACACGGGACCAACAAGATGGGGGAATAATATCGGTTACAATCAGGGAGTTAGAGAGGAGGCCTAATTTAGCAGCCTCATCGGCAACCTTATTAGTTTCTCTTGGGGTGAACAGGAAATTACAGCTCGGGATGGTACTAGCCAGCTCATGACAGCCGCTAATACAACTCCTATGATTGAGATATCCTCTTCGACGCCCTCATTGTCTGCCCTTTGTAACGCATTAATAACAATCTGTGAATCCCCTTCGATACTTACGATTTCATCACTGCGTGCTTTGATCCAGTTGAGAGCTTCCCGGTATGACATAGCTTCGGCCAGGACAGGGTTAAAGGTCCCTTCAACAGCAGTAAACCTGGTAGCAATAAAAGTACCCGTAACATCTCTGATTACAGCGCCTAATCCGATACGGTTTCTGTCGACATTTACTGTGGCGTCAAAGTTGATTTAATCCCCAATTCTGGACGTGACTAGTGACTATATCGGTGAGCTCGAGGAGTGCTAGTTGTATGGACTTGTTGTTGCGCCTGTTTCCAATCGCAGAGGAATGAGTCCGCCCTTAGCGCAATGTTGGATGCCGAGAACTGCAGGTTTTCCCAAATCAGCTTGTTTCTACCAAACCAGCAGAACCACATCCTCACGGCCCATTGACCTGTGGTCTCGGGAGGCTGCTCACGAAGAATTCTTTGCCATTCGCTGAAGAAGTTCATGTCCGTCAATAACTAATCGGAGGGTTCCATAGCGGAAAGGCGTCTGATACTCACAGTAGCCGCACAACCAAGGAATAGATGACTGATAGATTCCGTAGCATTATTACATAGTGAACAAGTAGGATTGATACTAACCTTCCGAAGCTGAAGATTATCAGTTGTTGGGAGGATATTCCAGGCTGCACGTCAAAGGAAGTTTTTAACTTTTGGGGGACAAGGTAGTAGCCATAGCTTACTCCATGGAGTGTTACATATCTCCTCTGGGGGCCTTGGGTAGCTTTCCGCCAAGGCATAGTAAGCCGATTTTACACTGTAATTCCTTTTCTTCTCCCACCGCCAACAAACTCTATCTTCAATATCATGCATCGGGAGCGGTATGCTTTGGATACGCAGCCGATCCTCCTGAGAGAAAACTTCAGAGATGATATTCCAATTCCACTGTCCATTCTGTATTAATTTATCAACCGTCCACGTCAAATCCGCGTCTGCTATAGGGCTCGGGCCTCCAATGTCGGAATCGAACCATTTATCCCGCCATATCAGTGTTCGACTGCCATTACCAATCCGATTTCGGGTGCCTGTGATGAGTAGCTCGCGGCTTTTGAATATGCTGGACCAGATGTAACTCGGGTTGTAGCCAATATTCGCTTCGCGGAAGTTTGTGTTGGGGAAGTATCTGGCTTTGAAGATCTGAGACACTAGAGAATTAGGGCGGGTGATGAATTTCCATGCTTGTTTCCCCCAAAAAAGCTGTGTTAAACTCATGAAAGTGTATGAAATTCATACCACCCCACACTTTTCTTGAACACAGAGCTTTCCAGGCTTTCCATTTTCTTTAATCGTTTGATATATATACATTCAAAACTAAGAAAAACATGAAAAACGAAAATCATTATTAAAAAAACAAATAAATAAATTTTAAAACACATGATTAAACCTCTGAATTTTTAAGATTTTAAGGATTATGCTCATGATTTTCAATTTTTACACACATTGACTCATTTATTGGCGGTTTTGCTTACGAAGTCATTAGTGGGGGATCAATTGTATGTGAAAATCAAAGTTAAGGGCTTAATTTGGAAAAATAAATGACAAGTGATTCAATTCTTAAAACCCTGGAAGTTTTAAGTGGTGGAAAAAGCGACCAATAACAGAAACAATAATAGTGCAGACTAAGTTAAAAAACAATTCAGAATTAACCTTCCTTGTTAGTCCTTTCTTGATTTGAATGAATATTTGAGGAAACTAACAAATAGAGCAATAATCAAACCACAGTAATGCAATGATAAACCTAAAGGGAAGCCACAACAACAAGCACAACACACGATATTTTTACGTGGAAACCCCTCTTAATAAGAGAATTAAAACCACTGGACCGTAATGCGTGCAAATCTTTCATTATATAAAACATAATTTGCAATACAAGATTTCATATCCTTAGACAATACTTGGAAATATCATTCAAGAAGTATGGAAAAGCAAACAAGAAACAAAGAAGATGAAATACCACAAAGACACAAATCTTCCATAATCTTCATCGTGAACGAAACTACCATTTAGAACTCAAAACTCGATCTCCACTTTTCAAAATAAGAAATCAGATGTGAGGAAGCTTCTATTACAAAATTATGACGATCCAACAGTTCAAAATCCAGCAAAGTTCGAAATGGAGCAATTGGGCAAAGTGGAGAAAAAATCAGATTCTCTCATTCTCTATTTCTATTGTGGCTGTATTCTTCCTCTATGGATTTTAGGTGCAACAGACCACATGGAAAATGATATAGATTCCTTCACCAATTGCCTAATTGTGAGTCATGCCTTAAGGAAGGCTTACTAGGTAGTTTAAGAAAGGTTCAATTACCTCAAAGTGAGTCATGCCTTAAGGAAAAAGTACATAAAAAACCATTTGAAAGGGGTACTAGAGCTGGACATCCTCTCTAGTTAATTCATTCAGATATTTGTGGTCCAATGAGCATGAGGGCTAGGAATGGGGCATGTTATTTTATCACTTTCATAGATGACTATATCAGGTATGTTCACATCTATTTGATGTCCCACAAGTATGAAGTTTTAAGCTATTTTAGAAAGTTTATGAACCTTGTTGAAAATCAATTAGATAGAAAGATTAAAGTTTTAAAAACTGACCATGGTCAGAAATATTATTCAGATAAAATCAAAGCTTTATGTGATGAAAAAGGGATTGTACATCTGTTGTCAATTTTGTTCACTCCATAACAAAATAGCATTGGTGAGATGACAAATAGAACCATTCTTGACTTGTTGGGTCAATGATGGCTGAATCAAACTTACACATTTCTTATTAGGGATATGTCTTGCTAACATACACTTATGTCCTAAACTGAGTGCCCTCTAAGACTGTCACCTCCACTCCCTACGAGTTACGGATAGGTCGAAAACGATTTTAGTATGATTAGACTGTAGGATTGCACCATTTTTTTCCACGACACCTCGAGTAAGTTTGAAAAACTAGGCTCAAGAGGCAAAAAGTGTATCTTTATAAGATATACAGGAGTATCAAAGGGGATAGTCATAGTGGGCGAAAACAATGAAGGACGGGTGATATAATTTGAATCACAAGATGTTGTCTTCTTAGAGAATAATTTCCCTAAGTTAGGGAAAGTTGACCAAATCTCACTTTATAAGAGGAATTAGATTTGAATGGATCTCTCCATTGAAGTTGGAGAAATATTGAGGAGCAATAATATGATCTAGCACCTTAAAACGTATAAATGATCTAAATACTATCTTAAGTGGGAGTGTGATTCCTGACTCATATGAGAATATGGAACTTGATCCGAGTGGGAGCATTAAAAACTATGAAAAATATATGCAACATGTTTATCAAAATTCAAAACCTCTTTATACTAAAAGATAGAAAGTTGAACATCAACGATTCAATATTGAAGACACTACTCTTTTAGTTACCCATAAGATGACATAGAGCCTAGTAACATAAAAAAGCTCTCTAATGCCCAAAAAAGACAAATGGATTAAGACAATAAAAGAAGAAATGACTTCCATATGATCAAACCATGTTTGGAAACTGGGTGATATACCAAAAGGATACAAACCTATTAGAAGCAAGTGGGTTCTCAAAGTTAAGTGAAAGGATGATGGAAGTACCAAATACAAAGCTTTTTATAGTCGATAAGGGCTATATACAACACAAAGGATAAAATTTAAGGAAACATTCTCACATGTTGTAATGGTTACGCCAATAAGATTGATTCTAGATATTGTAGCAAGTTTAGATCTAGAGCTATATCAAATGGGTGCAAAGTCTTTTTTTCTCAATGGAGAATTGGATGAAGAAATCTACATGGAACAACTTATAGGTTTCATCGAACAAGGTTGCGCATAAAAGTTTTGAAAATTGATTAAATTAATTTATGGCCTTAAATAGTCTTCTAGACAATGGCATATTCAATTTTATAATGAGACGATGAAGAATGACTTCGAGCTAATTGAAAAAGACCATTGTGTCTATACAACATGCTCTGGAAGAAAATCCGTCATCTTATCATTATACATTGATGGTATCCTGATAGTTGGAAATGATATTGAATATGTGAACCAGATCAAATCTTGGCTCAGCTCAAGTTTTGAAATGGGAGATATGGGAGAAGAAACATATATTCTTACAATTAAGATTTTGAGAGATCATTCAAAGAATATGTCAACAAAGTCCTCAATCGATTCCATACGAAAATTTGGAAACCCATTGACAGCCTAATGTCAAGTATATAATCCTTAGCACTGACATGTGTCCTAAAACACAACAAGAGATCAAACATATAAAGAGTGTTCCCTATGCTGGTATTGTAAGCAGTCTGATATACCCCATGTCGCATATAAGACCTGATATTTGTCACATTGTTGGGATGGTTAGTGGATACTAGTCCAATCATGGACAAGCACATTGGAAAGATATGAAAAGGATACTAAAATATCTTAACACTATTGTAGATACTCGCTATGTTATCAAGGAAAAGATCTCCGGCTAAAAGAATACATGAATAGCTATTGGTAGGAGACTTAGATGTGAGGAAATCTACATGAGGCTATGTTTTCTAGGTAAATTTCATCAATGGTGTACAAACTTTGTCTATTTCATACTTTGATGTATAACCTTCAATTTGTTTCACTAATATGTACGACCTTATGGGTGACTACACACTATAGTGTACATCAGGTAAAAATGACCGCTCAACACTTAGTCAATTCGCCACGTCAGCAATCTGACTATTCTTTTTTCTTTTCTTCCTCCTGTTATTTCCTTTCCTTCTTCGTTTTTCTGTTTCTTTCTTTTATTTCCTTCCTCTTCTATTCTTTTTCGTTTCTTTTATTTATTTCTTCTCACTGATGATTCTATTTCGGTTAAGATCTGTCGAAATTGATTACCGGGGAGCAATGGTAAAAGGCAGAATGAGAGACGTCAAGGAATTGCATTATTTGGAACATGCGTAACATTATTTAGAACATATGTAACATTATTTAGAATATTTTACTTAACTTTTTAAAACACATGCTATAAAATATAGAACATATATACACTCGAGCATAGTTCTATTATGCATATTTCTAAAATGAATGACTGATGTTCTACAACTAATGTCCAATGTTCTTAAAACTAATATCTTATGTTCTAAAACTATTGTCATGTGTTCTTAAAACATATTTCTAAACAGTCAGTAGAGTTCATGCATAAAAAATTTAGAACACATTCTATAAAATTTAGAATATATGTAACATTATTTAGAATATTTTACTTAATTTTTTAGAACACGTGCTATAAAATATAGAACACATAACATATACTCCAGTATAATTCTGTTAGACATTTGTTCTAAAACTAATGTTTTGTGTTCTACAACTAATCCCTTATGTTCTAAAACTAATTTATTATATTCATAAGACACATTTCTAAAAAAATCAATACAATTCATCAACATATATAAAAATGGAAGATGGTTGTATTTATAATAATACCATTATATGTATTTACAATAATGTCATTAATGAGCGTTCTTATATAAAAGCTATTCTCATATAATGGAGGTGTTCTCACCTGAGCTCTCTCTTATATAAACTCGATATCTAGTTTAAACGACTTGAAGCCTTTTAACTACTCAAATCAACCTTAATTAGTAAATATAAAATTTTATTTGTAATTTTACTAATAACTATCAATATTAATGTGAATATTTTACCCGACGTCAATAATAAAATCCAAATACAAGTTAAAATAAAAATATCAGAGAGAAAAATAAAAATAAATAAATATGTATAAGTATATTTTTAATATTTAAAATAGTAATATTTTTAATATAAAATTAGAATTCAATAAAATAGGATTAAAGTTCGAATGCCATAATCTTTTAAAAGCTATTTTGAATTATATCCCAAAATGAAAATGAAAATGAAAAGGAATGGCAAAACAAAGGAAGGAACAGCCCATAAAAGGAAAAAATATGAGAAAAATCAGAAATTAGAATCCAAAAAGAAAGAAAGACAGTTGTCTGACCCTATCCTTTGTCCGAAATCACAAAACAAACCATGATCAAATTTTTTTCAACCCCTACCTATATTATTTTCAAATTAATACTTTTCCAGATCTATCTACAAACAAAAGCTAGCTGTATTATAATATTGGCAAGACGCAACCCCCTTAAATTTTGTAAAAGTATTCTATTGGGACCGTGCACTTTTGTTATTTTCAATCGAGTCCTAACTTTTACTTTTTTTCTTTTAATAAATCCATTTATATTTCAAAACATAAAATACTATAACATGGCCGCAATTGAAAAACAACAACATCATAATGTTACATAGTTCAAAGCATCCAATTAAATTGAAAACAAAAATTCTTAGGATTTAATTCAAAAAATAAAAACAATAAGAATCAAACTAATAAAGCTAAAAACATAAGGCCTAATTGTGTATTTGGCAACATCAGGTACATCTTTAAAACCCTAACTTTGGGAGTGGATAGACCTATCCTTACCTAAACTTTTATTTCTCAAAAAAAGGTACATCTTTAAAAAAAATGTATATAAAACTAGACGGTTTCGTTGTCCTAGAAAATGTTAATTTTTTTATTATAAAAATATGAGTGTTTGATTGAATACTAAGAAATGGGAATATAAATACCTTAAGATAATATTATTGTTCAATTGGATTCATTTTCCGCAATTTTTTTTTGTTTTCAATTCCAAACACGAAATAAAAAATATTTAGTAAGAATTGAAAATAGATGTTTTTAATCTAAATAAAAAATATCTACTATATATCGTCAACGCAAACATTAAACAACAATAACTTAATAAATAATATATATAAAAAACTTAATCAAATGATGTTTTAACATAAGAACGGGAATCACATTCCGAAGTTAATGAATTTTTTTTTTCCATTCTTTCCATCATCACAACTTTGGTTCTCATTTTCTTATAAGAATATGTCAATTCAAATTAAAATAATATGAAAAAATAAAAAGGATAATAATGTATATTTTATACAAAATTTTCAATAAAATTATGTTTATAAAAATTATTATCAGATTTAATTAATATAGAAATAAATAAATGCAAAGAATAAACCAAACAGAGTTATTAAATGATGATTCTCATTGTAATAGAGGATTCCTTCTACAAAAAAATTTAAATCAGTTTCCTGAATTTAACTACGTCAAAAGAAAATATTTTATATATTATAAAATTAGAAGGTTTCTATTTTTGTACATTCTTAATATTAATATAATAAATAAATAAATAAATAAAATACTCTCTCCATTCCAAAATATAAATTATTCTAGGTTGTTTCACACAAATTAAGAAATACAATTAATTAAGTTGAGTTAAATTAATAAATTTACATTGATCTAACTCTTATATTATTTAAAATTTAATGACTACCATTAATTGATTGAGATTTTAATATGATAAATTAAAGGGCAATTAATTTTCCTACCAAAAAAAAGGGCAATTAATTTAGTAGTCCCTATATTTTGATAAAATATATTATTTAATCCCTGTATTTTTAAAAACACACGGCAAAGTTCTTAACGTTTTTCTCGGTGAACTGTTTAGTCCCCACCGTTAGACTCTAATGAAGATTTTATTAGTCAATTTGAATTTTTGTTCTTCTTTTTCTTTATTTTTCTTTCCTTTAAACTCTAATGCATCTGAAATCAACTTTGAGTATTCTGTTTCTTAATTGTTCAAATTCGTAAGCATTGGGTCTGTTCTTTTTCTTATTCGCCATACAAATAGTTTCTTCTTTTAAATTGGATTTCCTCTTCTGAAGTTTGAAGGTAAATAGTAAAGAGTAATTTAGTCATTTTTGAAGTCATAAATTGTAAAAAATCTAACAAACAGACGGAAAGACTAAATAGTTCACTGAGAAAAAGGTTAGGGACCTTACCATGTATTTTTGAAAATACAGAGATTAAACAGTGTGTTTTGTCAAAATATAGGAATTAATAAATTAATTACCCTAAATTAAAAGTGGAGAGATTTAATGAGTAAAAGCAAAAAATTAGGGGGCCCATAATGTTTTTTTCCTAGATAAAATTGAAACCAAATCAACCCAATAAAACGCCAAAAGTATAACGGCTTTAAGTTTGCTAGCAAAAGAGTTCCTTTTCAGTCCAGGTGAAACAGAGAGAAGCAATGGCTACGAGAGTTTGCGGTTTAATCTCAGGTAGGCTATTAGCGGTAGCCGCGGTGGTGCTTGTGATGCTTATGGTGCCGGAAGTTTCTGCGACTAAATGGACTGTAGGTGGCAACAAGTTCTGGAATACTAATGTCAACTACACTATTTGGGCTGAGGGAAAACAGTTCTACAATGGCGACTGGCTCTGTACGTCTCTTTCTTTTTCCCTTTCTCTTGCATGTTTCCAGCTTCAGATCTGTACTTAGGTCTATCTTTCTTCATTATCTAATACTACGTATACCGATTGGTAGGGTTTGCTATTTCAGTTTAGCTCATTTTAAATCCGTCTTGTAGCTAATTCGATTAGATCTGCGAGTGCCTTTGATTGGAAGAGAGTGATATTTGAGTTTTTTTAGATTTTAATTTGTCTATGTTCGTTTGATGAAGCTGCTATATGGATTTTTTTAGAAGATTGTACTGATTGAAGTTAGTTTGTTTGAATTTTGTCTGTAAAATGTTAGATTAGTCTTTGGTTTGTGATGTGACTTCCATTGACGAAAACAGAGTATGGATGCTGGGAAAGTGAAAATTTGGACACATTTAATTCTTAGAACAGAATTACAGATAAGATTAATTGCTACTAGTAGTCTTAGTGGAGAGAAAAATTGTACTAGTTTTTATGAAGGAAAGTGGAGTTGTATGTTTTTTTTTAAATTTTGAACTCTACATGGTTAGTTGATGATCAAAGAAAAAGTTATTATTTGTTCAAGACAAAACTGTAATTTTGCTCATGTTTATTCATTTGTGCTAATTACTTATGTTGCCTATAGAGATCTGCAATGTTGCTTACTTGCTTTTTAATTCCATAGTAAAGGCCTACTTTGAATTGATAGTTTCTTTACTCTTTAAGTCATTTATCATTTCCCTTTGGTGATTCTGCTAGCGGAATATCTTTTGGCTAAGGTTTTACTTTACTTCAACTCAGTGAGTAGTCAATTTTCCAAATTTTTCACTTTAATATTATGTGTTCTCTCTTTCATGAATTATTTATTTTGATCAATGGCTGGTGAATTATCAATAGATTTGCTTTCTAGCTCAGTGAATAACAACACAAGAACTAATGCCACCATTATGCAACTTTTGTGATGCTAAGTACCGGAATATTGTTAAAGTCTTCTTTTGCTAGGCTGATGAAACATAAAGTTAAAAGTTGTAGGAATCAAAGTGCTGTGCAATACCCTCCTCTAAAATCATGTAGGAGACATGATATTATTTTATCAGTGGACCTCACATGTGAGTATGGGCCGTATGGCCACTCCATTAGGTGTATCTGTATCACATAATTTAGGCAAGAAATACAGTACCTCACTGGCTTTGAGCCTTTGACTACTATATTTAAAGCCTCTTCATAATACATTTTAGCCGTATTAACCAACTGACGACTAAAGTTAATTAAGTGAATATGGATTTTCTAAGCACTTCTGTTGGGTCACAAAAAAATTGTATTGAAACATCGTTAAAACGTCAAACATAAATGGAATTAAACTTCTGCATGCTTTGCTCATGGCTGGTGCAGTGGAAAGATATTTTATGACTGCTAAGGTTAGGATTTGGATTTTGGAAAGTCTATTATACATTGCTTTTTCGCTCGCTGATTTGACAGTGCATATTCGTTCTCATCATTCTAATAACTACTAATACCCTGAGCTCATGTTGATAATGATAACATGAAACATGTTAATAACTATTAAAAGCTTTAGGAGATATAACTGAATATGTTAACGACAATACATTTTCTTTCAATTGTGTTGTTACCTTGTTTTGTTGTTCTAATGTTTCAGTTGTTTGACAATTTAGCTTCATCATATAGGATCTTGAAGTGAATTCCAGTTTGGCATCAATACTTGTAATAGTGCAAAATAACATGAAATTTAGTACTCGAATTCTGGAACTATAGAGCTCAATCGAGTTGTTTTGCAGATTTTGTGTATGACAGGAACCAGAATAATGTCCTAGAGGTGAACAAGACGGATTATGAGTCATGCAATGCCGATCACCCTCTTCACAATTGGACTAGGGGAGCTGGAAGGGATGTGGTTCCACTGAACGAGACTCGAAATTACTATATCATCAGTGGTAAAGGGTTTTGTTATGGCGGCATGAAGTTAGCAGTTCATGTCCGAAACCCACCTCCACCTCCCACATCTTCCCCAGTAAAGGACAAGAGTGGATCTCCATCTCCATATTCCAGTCTCAGAAGCCAGTATGTTCTACCAGCTGTTCTAATCATTGGTGCTGTATGGGATGCATTTGTTCATTTGTGGTAATAACATTTGATTCATCAAAATTTTCAAGCTTTCGTGCAAGGATCAACATTTGGTCACTTCCCTTAACGAATTGTAAAGGGAGATTGAGTTGTCTTACATATTTCTTTTTTCCTTTTTCTTGGGGGTGTTGTTTTATTTATTGTAGTTGACCTGAAATTAGATGAGTCTTGGTTAAGCTAGTGGATGGTGTCAATTTGAAGTTTTAGAAAGTAATGTGTATTCTGTCAAAATTGAACTCAAAAAAGGATCTCTTGGATTTATTTATTACAAAATTCAATGGCGTAAATTGTGGTAATTGGCTTTTGATTTTATTGGGTTGTGTTATAAATCCACTGGGGTCCTCTTATCATGTGGTTGGTCAACAGTCACCAGATTTTACGCAAGAATGTCCACTAATTCCGCAGGTGAGAAGGATTTTATGCCAATTATAATATGTCATTTAGTAGGAATTGTTTGAAGAGTCCAGCAGTTTTTGGTTGGAAGCACATGCACATGTGCAATTATAACCAAATTCTGCATTTTCTTTGTTTTGCTTTGCTGTATATATTTCCATAAATGAGAGGTTTCTCTCCCTATATAATTTGATTAGGCATCTTTTATTGGGGCTAATTACAAATCTAGCCCAACTAAAAGGGTCCATTTACATATCTAACCCACTTTGCTTCAATATCACCAAATTAGACACTTTCATCCACTTTGGACAAGAATACCCTTATTTCAATTCATCTTCTTTCTCAGATTCTGAACGTCTTTCTCGTCATCCCAAACGGGCGAAAAGACGGTGGTTTATAGAGAGAAGAGATTTTGTTTCGTTCAACCTTTGAAGAACTAGTGTCTGCGGAAGAGGATTAGGAAGGAAATCTTAAAAAATAAGAAAGAAAAAAAAATCTAACAATTGAATTGCTGTGATGTCGCATTTGTGACGAATTCGTCGTAAATGCGACAAGATTTGTCGCATTTGCGACGAAATGCGACAGCAAGTTGTCGCATTTGCGACGAAATGCGACAACTGTTGTCGCATTGCGACGAAGTGCGACAGCAATTGTTGCATTTGTGAAATGGTGTCGCATTTGTGACGAAATGCGATAAATTCGTCATAAATACGACAACAATGGAGGAAATTGACGGAAAATGGTGGAAAATAGAGGAAATTGAAACAATACCATTACAGATGAAGAAAGAGACAAAACTAGCAAGAAAAACATGTATATAAGCTAAAAACATATAATTTCTACGGGAAATTGAACATAATACTTCAATAATCACTAACGATTGGTATCAGAAATTGAAGAACATGAACCGAAGAAAAAGAAGAAGAACCAATCGAAGAAGAAAGAAGAAGAAGAAGAAGAATCGAACGAAGAAGAAGATTCGATCGAAGAAGAAAGAAGAAGAAGAATCGATCGAAGAAGAAGAATGGATCGAATAGAAATATGGGTATTCTTGTCCAAAGTGGATGAAAGTGTCTAATTTGGTGATATTGAAGCAAAGTAAGTTAGATATGTAAATGGATCCTTTTAATTGGGCTAGATTTGTAATTAGCCCTCTTTTATTGTCCTGCAAACCAATTCTGTTCTATTATTGCTGAATTATATTCATTAGGTGTATCAAATGAGGTATAAAATGTTAGCAATAAAACTATAATCATTAGGGCGTGCTTTCTGAACATCTTATTTATGATTTTGTTTGATAATTGATTTGTGACTCATTAACTGGTCCTGAGGGGTGTGTTGCGGACGTGGAAGATTTGAATTAATTGCACATTGGAAATAAAGTGAATGATTGAGTTATATTAGTAAAAAGTGTTTATTGTAGATGTGATTTAAAGTCACAAGGCTCATACCGACGAAAGCAGACAATAGCTGTTGCAATTGGTTTTTGAGCTGACTTTGTATGTATAATGTGTTGGTTGGGACTTGGGGAGATGAGACAGAAGTTTGTGGGTTTATAACGATCCAGCTTTGAGGGAGTGGTGGTAGAGTGGAAAGCTTGAGTAATGAGCAATCCTGATTATACTAGTAAAGAGTGTTTCAATCAACGTTGTTAAACTCGGATCGAACCGGTCGGACTAAGAACCGGCTAAATTTTGGGTCATGATGAGTTTGTTAATTTTCAACAACCCAATAACAACCAAGGTCAAGCTGAGATTCGACGGTTCAATCGGGATTCGGATTGACCCATTTCTTTTCTTTTAAATAATTAAAAAGAAAACAAAAAAGTAAAAAAAAAGAAGCAAAAAAAAAAAAAAAACCATTACTTCATATCTTAATTCTCATTACTTTCCTAATTCATTGCTTTTTTTTCTATCTACCTGAATAATAAAAGGTTCAACTTTGAAATACCAATAGTTTGAAATACTAATAATTTGATGCAGAAATTATTGTAATAAGATTGAAACATGTTTGAAAAAAATAATTCCAATTTACAAGTAATGTATAGTTGGTTTATAATTTTAAATTAACTAACTATATATTTATTTATTTATTTATTTATTACATCGTTTCGATTCAATTAATTCGAGTCATTTGGTTGAAGTAAGTGACCCATGTCCTAATTATAAATCTGGTTTGATGTTGGTTCCAATTCTGACAATATTACTTATTACAAATGCATTTTAAAACTGTGAGATAAGAAATGTGATTTAAATTAAAACGGTATCTACCTAGTATTAGGTTAGAGAAAATTATTACAAGTATCACATTAACAATGATGGTCTTATGAATCTTACCGTATGCCAAAAGCTTTAACAATGATAGCATTATGAATCTTAGGCTAGGTCAAAAGTTTCTCTGTGCTACTCTGGCTTCATTTCGGAGAAGAATTTGTTCAACAACATGTTTCAATAGACTGATATTATAATGTTAAAAATATTTGGATTTCATCATTCTTAATCATGCAAAACAAAACCACAATATTGCATAAATATAATTGTTAGGATATTGGAATAAGATGATTTTCACAAATAACAATAATAAAAAAAATGTATTTTGATCAATGATGAGAGTAATCAATTTCTTCGGGGATCACTAAGAATTGTGTTTCTCCATCTTGATCCTTTAGACTATCTTCAAGGGCACTTTATTTTTAGAGTGTCATTGGAAAGTCCAGTTCCAGTGGAACTAGATGACTTTGCAGCAAAGATGATGTAAGGTTTGTGATACTTTAAAAAGAATACCACGTCAGAAGAAATAATAATAATAATATTATCTTTTCATTTAAATATATTTACATGTGTTTTTTTAAACATATATTATTCCTGTATTATTTGATTTTTAATTACACTATTATTTAAATTTGTGTGTATATTTTTAATATTTGATAAATTTTAATTTTATTTAGTTTTTTTCTTTTTCTATCAAAATCTATAATGATACTTATATTATTATTATAGGTTGTATATTTAAATATTAAATTGCAATTATGAAAATTTTGTATCTAGTCGTATTAAGTACAAAATATGATAAAAATTAATTAATGGATATATAGTTTGATTAATAATATAAAGAATATAAACATGATAACATCCGGATTTATTCCTTTTAAGAGGATGAATAATGATAATTAAATATGAATAATGATAAACTGTTATTCCTTCTATATGAATAATATATGATTAATATATGATTAATACGTGGTTAATGATTAATATATGGTTAATGATAATTAATGAGGGATTGATGAAAACTCATAAAAACAGTTACTGCTTTGCTTCACTTCAAACATTTTTACACATTTAAATAGAAAAATTGCATACTCATAGTACAGATCAAGATCAAACATACTTGTAGCAAATTTCAACTCTGCTCAAGAATTGCAATTAACAAATTTGTATGTATATATTTGATTCTACATGTAGTTGCATTTATAATTATTAGCACTGCACTTTCTCTCATATTCGCAATTACAACCAAGTACTTTAGTAGCTTACCTTTTTCTTTGGAATCGACAGGACAGAACATAAGCAAGGTTGAACAATAACGATAGACAGAGATTGAGGATTGAGGAACAAAAAGAAACCCATCAAGAAACTTCAATGGCGATAGGCGAACATAGAATGGAGAACGGTGAAAGGCGAACGGAAAACGACGAACGACGAACGAAAGTTTAGCGAACAGTAAACGAAAGTTTAGCGAACAGTAATCGAAAGTCTAACAATCGGCAAACGAAAGTTCGGCAAATGAACGATTTGGAGACTGCGAGATTGGAGATACGAAATTAAAAATGTGTTATAGATTAGAGATTTTAAAATATCTGCAACCTTTGGATTACTATAAGTTTGGCCAATTAATTTTTAGGTTTTTTTTAGCTGAGCCATGAGATAATTTATAAAACTACTACTATAAAAGTATTGTTGAAAGCATGTTTTCTTTTATAGTGTAACAAGCATAGTTGGGAGAATTTTGTGAAATTATTAACAAAAAAGAAATGTAATAAAATAAAGGTGAATTTTACCCCTATTTTTTTCTTTTAAAAGTACATATTTAATAATACAAATTTACAAACACATTTGCTTATAAAGTATGAAATAATAGAATTTACCCTGTAAGATAAAATTGGTCTTTACTTAATAGAAAAATTGAACAGGTTGATTTGATAGTTTTTAATTGACATATAGGACATTTTGAACAAGTTTATATAGTTTCTATTATTTGAAAGATCATGAAGTCGATTCTGAGTGGAACATGTTTCTCGTAGTTGTATCAAAAACAGTTTCAAACACTGTGTATTATTGTTTTATCACGATTTATAATATTGAAGATGCATATTCAAGCTTTTCTAATGTATTTTTGGATTGTAATTTTTTAATTGCTTACGTTGAGATATACTATTTTTTTTTCTAAATAAAACAATTATCTTTCTTTTAAAAAAACAATGTTACTAAAAAAATCATTTTTTCCTTCTAAGAATAGCACTGTTATCCAAGGTTATAAAACATTAGATACTAGTCGAGCAGACATGGTCCTCGAGGATTAATCAGAAATTAGTAGGAGATTAATCGGCTTTGTATTTTTTATTTGTTAATTTATATAAATTCAATTAAAATATGTATTATACTATCTAAAAATAATAATATAAAATTATTTAATATAGAAAAAGTAATATATATCTTTAAAAATTAGCAACATCAACATTTCAACCAAAATATCATTCAAACAATAAAAAATGAATTCATAATAAAAAATAATTTTGTTCATTGTTGCTTATGCGGTACCTAGACAGCACCTAAACGGTCTAGACAACAGTGAGGCGGCTTAGGCAGCTAAAAATTGTTTAGGAACCACAAAAAACGCTTAGAGAAACTAATCAGAGAAAATTTGGACGATTCTCGATTTCGAACGTCTAGTCGGTCAGACGCCTTCATTTTGAATAGTGCTATCTATCATTAAAAAAAAAATGATAATAACAAGAAATGTCAAAGTATCGAAACATAGAGTTTCTTCTTGAACTTAAAAAAAAAAAAAACTTATTTATCCTAAAATGAGATATCTCTCTTGAAGTCCTACAATATGGGATGCCAGACACAAGAGATGAGATAAGAATCATAAAATGTGTTGAAGTTTAAACAGAAGAGCACCTCAAATGGCTTCCATTTGCCATTACCTCTCATCCCCTTGTCTCTCCAATTCACCTTCTTATATCCCTTCCACTTCCTTTTCCCAATTTCCTTTTGCTCACTCACTTTCCACTTCTCGGACCTTCAAAACCCTCTCCTCATCTTCCTCCTCACCAACAACTGTTGAAGATGACCCAAAAACACCGGAGCCCATCTCCATAGACAATCTTCACCGTTTCTTTGACGTCAATGTGGGCAAATGGCACGGTTCTTTCTACGTAAGGACTCAGGATTATCTCCACCGATTGAAATTTTCTTTTTCTTTTTCTTTTTCGATTGTAAATTTTCAATTTTCTGCAGCAATTTGATGCTCATGGGAAATTGATGCAAAAAATCAACACAAAGCTTTCTGCTAGCTCTTATGGAGAAGATGAACTCATGAGTCTCATTCAAACGTACGTATTGATTCATTCTCTTGTCGAATTGTTTTCACTGTATCTATTTTCTGTGAAGAGAACTGTAATTGAATGGACGGTGTTTTGCACCAATTCAACTTTAATTTTGTGTCTTATGAAGTGTGCTTTAAATGTTCTAGTTGGTTGGATTGAAATAATCACTGTTTTACACAATTTAGGTTTTGATAATTTGCAAGGGAAATGAGGTCTTACTTTGTTGTGGTTTTTAGGCTATATATCAAACAACCAGCATCAAGCACTTCAATCTCTGGATATGATGAAGAGCCAGAATGGGCGGAGTACAAAATAAAGGAAACCAACATGTTCACTGTGGACAAATATCAACAGGTGACTTCACATGACACTTAAAAGTATCATTCTGGAAATAGCTTGTAGCCTTGTTTTTGTATTTTTCTATTGAATATCCATAATTATTAGTTTGCAGATTGGCTTTTTCCCCAATGAAAGGGCTTATGCTCTAAGGTACCAGACAGCTGGCATGTTAGAAACTGTTTTAAGGCAAGGAGTGTTGGGGGAAGATGACACTGGAGAAGAATCACCGAGGCGAGTGCTTCTTTCCTCTTAAGGCATGCCAAGCTGTGGATTCTAGGGATCATAGAGTTTTACTAGTATTGAGCTGAACTAAAAGCATTTATCAATATGACTAGCTTCAGCAGCATGTAAGACTAGGGATTCTGCTGCAGTGTAACTTGATTTTTGGTGGTTTTCGAATGTAGATTACTGAAGCAGAATGATAAATCTCCATTATCATGGATATTCAAATGAATTTTTGAGTTAAACATTTGTTTGGTTAGGACTAATCTGCTGCTGCTACTGAAGCCTAGCTTCACCTTTGTTCAACCTATCACCGTAAAATAGTAGGCAAATTATCTCCCATCCGCTGCCATTAGATTTTTTTGCTCATGTAGGCGAAAACTTAAAGGAACAGGAATCCATTTTTCTAAATGATCTTTTCCCATCTGTCTGCCATATCCTGCTTTACATATTTCAGTGCAGCACCAAATAAAATAGTTTTCTTAACTTGGCCCTTCTCTTCTGAATTACATTTTCAATAGACTTGAATTTTCTCTTATTTTTTGTTCCGGTAAAAATTCAAACGTTATAGCTAGTAAACTCTATTTCACCACGTGCTAACTTGTTTGCCACTTTTGTTCTTTCTTCTATTGTGTAGAAATCTTAAACTTCCTTCTCGACTGCCCTCTATTGTATGTGAGAATTGCCTTTATTCACAAGAGAATAATAGGCGAGCCAGAGCTTTTCACATTATGGATCCTAAAGGCGTCTTAGAAATGCTTCTCATCTTCCTTGAGGATAGAGGTGATGGGATTGTTTCTCATCCTTCACTTGACAATGGCAAGGTAAGTCTAAGCATAGTCTTATATTGTTAAATGATGGCGAGGAATTCTATTTTCACTTTCACTAGATTAACAGTATTAAGTTTCTAATATATGGTTATATGATAATGAGCTTTCATTTATCTGATTGCAGGATAGCGAAAAGAGGATCCAACCATTTCTTGGTCGGTGGAAAGGTCATTCTATAACAAAACGCAGTGGTGTTTATGGATCGACAATGTCTGAAGCTGATACAGAATTTCTGCTTGAAATGGATGACAACGGCCAGCTGATTCAGGTAACTGGTTGCTCTAATTGCCTTCTTGGGGAAGGCAGATGAAAAGGGGAGGGATTGGAACTGGGAACTTTGACAGGACATGTTAATAATAATGTAATTGGTGCCACAAGACTTGGTGTTCCTATTGAATAGGTAGAGGAAAGAAGAAATTGATGTGTTCCCTTTTTTTTTTTCAACAAATGTGTTCCATCTTGGTTCTGGTGTATGTCACGCCCCTCTAAAATTGAAGAGAGAAAATATAGCTAAAAGCTAGAATTTAGCCCCCATACTCGGTTCAATTTGTCATTTTTAGCCCCTATATTATAATTTTGGCACATTTGTCCCATGTACTTCAATTTTTCTTAAAATTTTACCATTGATCATTAGCAGTTAGTCACACACAAGGTGTTAATGTGGTCAAACTAAATTCTCCTAATTTGTGTAACAGTGTATTTTGGCACTGTAAATCAAGAACTAGATTTTGAAATTAAATCAGAGGGCCAAATTGACAAATTGTTCCAACAAATGAAGTACAAAGGGCTATAGTGCCAAATTGTGCCGAGTACAAGGGCCAATATTGTTGCTTTTTCCGAAGAAAACGAATATGATTGCATTATGTCTAGGTTTGATTATAATTTTTTACTGTCTTCTCATTCTTTTTCCTTAACGCCCTCGTATCCAAAATTTCCCCTCTTGTGCTAGTGTTGGTGAAAAATATTCTATGCATACGAGCATAAAAAATGGATCATATAATTAACTTTTTGTTAATTGACATGCTTCTTATATGATTGCTGATGAGTTCATTCAGAGTTGAAATGTAAGACTGAATCAGTTTCTTATGAACAAAAATTGTCAGGATATTACATCCAAATCTGGTGTTCCTGATGCTACGACAAATGTGCACTGGACGGGTAGAATTGCAGACAACTTGGTTAGATTTGAAGGAGGATATCAAATGACATTGTTGCCTGGAGGGATGTACATGGGATGTCCAGCTGACATTGCAAAGAGTATTACAGAATCAAAGTCTTTTCATTTGGAGTTTTGTTGGCACGAGGCTCCTGGCAAGAGACAAAGGCTTGTTAGAACTTATGATGTAGAAGGTTTGGCTGTTTCATCTACTTATATTTCTGAGATTAAATTGTGAGTTTTACTCTTTCTGCTTGCTTTTTGTGTGGAATGGTTGTCATTTCATTGTACACTAATACACTATCCATTAAATGAGAAAGGGAAACAGTAAGTAAATCTAATGGTCCAATTGTGAATTAAGGTGAGCTGCATTCATTCTTTCTCTCCCTGTGAGCTCCTGGGATTTCCATGGTTTTACAAAATGCTATTACAGTAATGTCATTTTTACGGATTGATTCTGCTGTACAAAATTAGATTGGTTGTCTATTGCATTGAAAATATCGTGTCTTCTCGTGTCTAAGAGAAGCCGACTAATCATAAATACCCTTTGCTTTGAGAATATTGGTCGAGATACTATCATTCTCTCAACATCTCCCTCATTTTGTTTATTATAAATACAAAACAGTTTTATGGAAGGTAATCTGTTGTCCCTAAATTCCTAGCCCCTTCCCTGTCCCTTTTCAACAACGCAGCTTGCCCAGATTGGCATCGAAAATTGCTTGGACAAGGCCGAGATTGTCGGTGAAAGGATTGGAGAAGAAAGTTATAATTGAACATTTGGATTAAATGGGATACAAATGTCATTCTTTGTATGAAAGATATTTTCGGAGATGGAAGAATTGGACATTCCTATAAAATTCTCTAAAATTGTCCTTCTTGAGAGATTGAGTGTAATTTGTGCCAATTTCGAAGTTGTTTTATGTTATTTTGGGATTAAAAGCATTTACGGTCATAAATCACTATTATCGAATTCAACTATTTATTCCACGTATTGACCACATTATGACATGGCAAAATCTAACTGAAACAGGCATCTATGTGGCTTCCATGTGGTTAAAAAACCCTTAAAATGCAATGAAACATGAATTAAATAAATAAAATCAGATTTTAAGGTTTTTTACACATGGCAACCAGATGATGGACATTCTCTTCAAATTGGATTATGACGTGTCAGTGAGCGTGGACTCTGTTTCGTCAGCATTTCAGTGGAGCAAGTTGTTGGATCTGATATTTTTTATAACATTTAATGATTGATCACAACTACAATTCTAGTAACTACTGGTGTGGCATTTGATTCAAATTGATAATTTAATTCTACAGATCAGAATAATATATTTATAAAAAACATTAATTTATTAGATATTATATGAACCACGACAGAATCTAATATTACTTAATTGCCCCGCCACAGGCCTTTTATCTCCTCCACCACCAATTTAAGCATACATTAAAGGGCACATGATGAACAACACCACCACAATCCTCGTATATCAACAACAAAATAAAAAGATATCCAACCACTTGTGTAATCTCCTTTTTTCCTTTTTTTTTTTCAATAAATTAAGCTCTTTTTTGTGGAAATAAATTAAGCTCTAATAACATAATTAATTCCTTAAAAAAATAATTTTTTTGTTTGTTTAATTTCTGTCAAAATTCATTTTATTATTTGTAAATTAATCTTTTTAATTTGTATTAGATATAGACTTTATCCAGTTTTCATAAGATATATATGAAAAATAAATTTCTTGAAATTGATAATGATAATGATCAATTAAACTGCAGCAAATGGGAGTTAAAACATAATTATAAGAAAGAAACCTTAGCATTATAGAAACACTATATATGTTAAAAATGATAACATATTTATTTATCAAATTGAGGATACAAAAATTTGGGTGGTGGAATATATGCTTTGAGAAACCAAAATATTAGGATAAAAATGAAGAGCAGAGCAGCACATATAAATGATAAGCTAACTAATTAATGGTATATGATTAAGCAGCAGGAGCATAATCATAACCCGAATCATCATCGTCTCCATCATCACCTTCTATGCATGGTGCAGTTGCAGGTGCACAGCAATAGCATGAATCATCATCTGCATACTGCTTATTATTATTGAAGTAGATAGAGGCGATTGATTTGGAAATGACAGGCATTGTAAGAGAAAAATTGAGATGGTTTATATCCAAAGAAATGTGATATTTTAGGAGATGTGTTTGTGATTGAAATTGGAAGAGAGATGAGTTGATTAAATAGAGGAAGAAGAATATGGTGGACTGAGGTTGACACAAGTCAACCACATGGAGAGTGTGAGTTTGTAGCTTTGGGTTGTGCCCAACTTATGCATCCGACTTGGAAAGTTGCTTTATATTTGGATTCTTAATGCCACTTCAGCATCCACATCATATCAACTTGTTTTCTTTGCCTTTTATTTGGTGGATTGCTATTCACCGCTCCTTTTTACTTATCACCGCTCTCCATGTAACGTTTGTTACGTACCAAAGAAAGAAGAAGATTAATTGAAGGACAGCTAAGTAATTAGCTATTAGTTTCTTAGCTATTAAGTTTCATTAGTGTCTTAGCTACTAAGTCTTAGTTACTTAAGTGTTAAGTTTTGCTAGCTGTCTTTTCTTCTTCCTTAAGTATCTTTTGCCACTATTATAAATACATCTATTGTCATTGTAAGGGATCATCAAAAATATTAATGAACTAGATTCTTTTCTTTTCTTTTCTCACTCTCTATTCTCTGTTTCTTTCTCTTTCCTACCTCTGAACTTCTTCATCTTAATTCTTTTCTGTAAAGTGTAAATCGTAACAGTGGTATCAGAGATCTCGATTCTCCGGAAAATTCTGATTGGGTATGATAAATACTGCACCGTTAACTCGTGTAACTAAGAAGAATCAACAAGCCATGGAAACTCTCGAAGATCAGATCAAGGCTCTCGCGGCTCAGTTTTATGATCGATCGGAGTCTACTGCAGAACGATTGGACAAGATAAGCGATCAACAAACTGAGCAACGGAAGAGGATTGAAACTCTAATTGCAGAGCAGAATCAATTACGAAGAGATCAATTGGATTCCAACAAATCCATTGATGAAAGGTTCCACAACGTGTTATCTACCTTCACCAAGCTCATCCAGATTAATTCCGGTATCCAGATTAATTCCGATCAGCCTACGACTTCAACCCTCAATACTAACACTGGAAAAGGAATTCTCGGCAGCGGTCCTAATTCATCCCCTGCATCCTTCGTAGAAGTTTCTCCTCCTGAGAGAACTCCCTATTTCCACAAGTTACTTCTGAAATGCGATCTTCCTATGTTTGAAGGCGTTGATGTAGATCTTTGGGTGAGTAAGTGTAATAAATATTTTCAGATATTTGAAGTTGTAGAAGAAAAGAAGGTGATGCTGGTTGGATTGTACCTGCAAGGACGAGCAGAGCGATGGTTCCGAAATTGGATTTCCTCTAATCCTCAAACTTCTTGGAATGAATTTGTCCAAGAGGTTGAAAAGAGATTCCAAGAAACAGAGGTGGAAGATGTAGTGCAACAATTATCACAACTAAAACAGGAAACTACAATCCTTGCTTATCAGGAACAATTCGAGGCAATCAAGCTCAAAATGGAAAAGGTTCACCCTAATCATACTGAATCTTTTTATATTTCTAGTTTCATCACTGGATTAAAACCAGAAATTAGGTCTGCTGTTAGACCTTTTGAACCCACTACACTCTATGTTGCTATTAAGCAAGCCAAATACCAAGAAACTCACATTAAAACCATGATCGAAGCTGTCAAGCCCAAACCTACTTTTCGATCCCCAAACACACCTAAACCCTGGCCTTAAACTACCACCAATCAACCTTACTCTACTCAAAATACAGGAAATATTGTTAAACCAATGGAACAGAAACCCAGCCTAAACACTAATCCTGTAAAACGCATACCAGGAGCCTATTGGAAATGTGGTGATAAGTATCATCCTGGTCATCAATGCACTACTAAGAAACTGAATTTGATTAGTGGAAGTGAGGAAGTGGAGATTGAGGAGACAATGGAAGGGAAAACATTGGAAGAGCCAACTGAAATAATGGAAGTAACAAGTGAAGAACAACCAATCACTATATCCATAAATGCCTTAGATGGAGGATTGACTAATGGAACTTTGAAACTCAAAGGCACCATGATGAAGAAACCTATATTGATTCTAATTGATAGTGGAAGCACTCATAGCTTCATTGATTTTAAGCTGACCCAAGATTTAAAACTTCCTCTTGTCAAGGTTAAGCCAGCAGCAGTGACTGTGGCTGATGGAAGACAGTTGACAGTCAGTTCCAAGTGTCAAGAGTGTAGTTGGACTATGAATCATAACAAGTTTGCTTTTAACCTTAGGGTTTTGGAGTTGGGAGATTATGATCTCATACTGGGATCTGATTGGATGAGGAAGCACACTCCTGTAACGTTTGATTTTGACAAGAATAGATTGTTGGTTCATCAAGGTAAGAAGGAAGTGGAGTTGAAAGGGATGGGGGATGAGATGTCCGTAAAATTGATGTCTCTCAAGTCTATGAATAAACTGATCACCAAAGGATGGAAAGGTATCTCTTCAACCTTATTCCTTATTTCTGTTTCTGAACCACAACCGGAAGTATCCAAACCAAAACTAGAACCCTTACCTAAATCACCACCCAACTACTTTTCCCTTCTCACGCGCTATAGTCACTTATTCCAAATGCCCACATCTCTGTTGGTCCCGTGTGATTAGTTCCAAGGGGGGGGGGGGGGTTAGGAATTAATATAACTTTTTCGTTAATTATTTATGTAGACTTAACAGTTTTGGTAAGTTTGTCAACTCAGCTTTGGTTAGCTTGGCCGAATTTAGTGTAAGACAGCTTTAGTCAGATATTGACTAGAACTGTTTTACTTGTAAGTTGAGAATTGACACTTACAGAGGTCAGCTTTTAACTTAGCACTCTAATTTACTCAGAGTCAGCTTAATCAGTTTAGATGTTGAGTAAATTTACCATACAACACATACAGATATATATATATATATATATATATATATATAGAGTTAGAGATTACTCAGTATCACTTATCCTGGTTCGGCCTCTCTGCCTACGTCCAGTCTCCAGAGTCCTCCGGGCTTTTAGAATCCAATACTGAGCTCTTTAAAGGTAGAGCACAAACCGATTACAGGCAGTTGAATATGCAAGAGTATCGTCCTCTATTCTTCTACTCAACTCCTACTAAGCACCACAACCCGGTACTTAGATTTCTCTACCACTGAATGTTTACAACCAAACACTCAGCACAACACTCTCAATATCTCAATTGATACAATTTGTTCTTTTTCAGAAGAAGAACACCTTAGATGATTACAGACAATCAATCTAGCATTTACACAGGAATAGAAAATGAGTGTAAGATCTTTTTCTTATTTTGAGGTGCTTTGAACTTGTATTTTTCTCTCTTGTGTTTTGGCAATGATCCAAGGAGTTTGATTGTCTTTATATAGATGAAGACCTGGAGAAGGATCATTTGAAATGTTTTAGCCGTTAATTCCAAAACGGCTCTTTTGGGAGACAGATTCTGGTCAGCTTCAGTTTTTGCAGGCCAATCCTATCCTCTGAATTCTTCAGTCGTCAGGCTTGTCTTGTTCTTGCAGACGTTGTCTTTTTGTGGCAGTTGTCTTTTAGCAATAATCCATTGACCCATACATCTCGAAAAGTGTCTATTGCGTATTTCCAAGAATTCAATTGCTGGTGCAGAAGTTTTGCAAAGCTTGTCTTCTAGTGAACAGATCTCTCATGCTGTCCTGAGAATTTACTTGTCCTCTACTTTATTAGTTGTCTTCGTTTGTTGTCAACTCTTATGTTGAGTTCTCTTTTAGTCAGTTTTGTTTTGCACGACGACTAGTGAGAGGGCTTCTGATGCTGAGTTCTATTCCACTTAGCTTTGTTGAATTTCAGGCTTCTATTCTTTGATACTGAGTTCGATTCTACTCAGTTTATTCTTTGCTCTCATGCTGACTTTGTACTGTCTTACTTTTTTATATCTTTTTGTATTTAAGTTTATTCTCAACAATGAACAAACATATTAGTACAATTAAATCAAAGCACTTAAATTTAATTGTCCCTTAATCATGGATGATTTTGTCAAATCAAAATCTTATGGAATCGGTGTTTCAACAAACTCCCCCATTTTGATGTTGGCAAAATACATAATTATGGAACTCAGTTTTGAAATTCCCCATGATTGATTTATTTTTCACATTTCTGAAATTACTCCCCCGTAAGGGTTGCATCTAATGTCCTAACTTAATTCTAAATCTTCCAAGATTTAACTTAAGACATTGCTTTCACTGACTTAGTTTAATTCTAGACCTTTCAAGATCTAATCTAGGTCAGTTTTTCAGAAATAGTTAAATACTCAGTTTGATACATAGATTGTTTTGGTGTTTAACGTATACTAAGTATGTTTACTTTTACTTGTTTGTTCAATTCTGATTTATCAGCACATAATTTTAGGCATGGTATTTGGATAAACTGGTACTTCCCATAGCTTAACTCGTTAAGCATACAAAACATCAAAGTGCACAAGAAAAACAAGAACCACAAAAAACATTAAGCACAAAATTACATGCTTAGTCCTGAAGTATGATTAAACTACTTTTTCTTCCTTGAGGTAGGCTCCCCAGCTTGAAGTTTAGCTTTTCCCTTGTCTTTGCTTCCCGATGCACCACCTGCGTGCTGAGTTCGCTGAGTTCCATCTTGGTTGTTCTCCCCCATTTTGCCAAGATCGGGTGGAGGAGGAATGAAGGTATCATTTCTAGCAGCAGTAGATAGGGCCTTTGAATAACGCGTTAACCTCTTTGTACTCTCTCTTAGGCCATCGATAACAGGAACACCATCATCTTGAATGGTTCTAGGAACTCGTAGGGAGCTACTCAGTATGCTAATGAGATACTCATGAGACTTGCTGATCCAGGAGACGGACTCAGTGAGATGGGCATAGGATTGGTGGTACATTTTGAGTACAGCTGAGTCAAAGAATTTCCGTTGATCATGGATGTCTTGCACAAAGTTTAGAAATGCATCAGTATTGACAGGGTCAATATCCATCTGGTCCTTATTGACATTGAGAAGGCGCACAGATTCACTCAGTTGATCAATGGTACACTGAGAAGTGGAGGAAATTAATTCACGTGTGCAGTTCAGATCAGAAGTCAACGTTGAGAAGTGTTGGTTCAGCTCAGTAGAAGTGGCATACTCAGGATGACCCTTAGATCCAATGTTGGCCAGGTCCATGGTTAGCTTACCAAAGTAGTCTTTAAGCTCCGTAGAAGTAGCATACCCTGGATTTACATCAGAGTGACTCTGAACTTTGCCTTCAAGTGCATTCATGTGGTTGACCATCATGAGCAATAGTTCAATGATCTTTGCAATTTGGTCTTGCTTGGGTTGCTGCGTCTGGACCGTGCTCATAACACTGATGAGATCTTTGAGGCTCCGAATTTCATGCAAAAGTGGAGTGAGGGATGTAATTTGGGAGGACTCAAGATTTGCAGATCCAGTAGCATCCATAGGCATAGGATTCAAGTCCCGAAGTAGAGACTGAGCAGAAGAAATGATTCTGCGCCCGGACACAGTAGCAATTAGATAGGCCAATGTGCCAGTAGGATTGGACTCAGAAGCATGAATTGAAGTTGAACTTGATGGTGGTGGAGTTGGCTGCTTGTCAGATTGGTTTGGTTGGTCAATAGTTGGGCCTTGTGGTAGCTCAATACGAGGAGCTGAGTGTTCAACATCTTGGGTATTTGGAGTTGGTGGTGAAGGACTTACAGAGATATTGGCCTGCTCAACATGATGTGGGAGTTGAGAAGGTTGTTCCATAGATTACTCCCCAGCTTTATCATCTTGGACTTCGAGCTCTTGCTCGTCAGGATTTGGATTTTCCAGAGTCTTGGCTTGTTCCTCAATACGAGTAACAGAGGCTTGATTTTCAACAGGTTCCATAGGAGGAGACACATTGTCGGTAGAAAAATATCTGAACTGGATGTCAGACAGATCAGAAATTGGGTCCCGAAGTGGGGAGTCTCCTAACAGATCAATGACGGGTGCTCTGTAGGCTTTCTTCTTTAGCCTTTTGAATGTCTTAACTTGAGGGGGTGAAGGGTCAGCTTGAATATCCTCACTTGAGTCAGAAGAGGAGTTGTTTCTAAGCTCAGTATTGACCTCATTTTCTGCAATGTTATGTTCGGTGAGGTCAATATCCACTGTTTGAAGTGCCATACTTGGATTCTCCTCTTGCTCAGTATTGTCTTCATTCTGTGTTTGCTCAGTATTTTCTTCTTCCTCAATATTAGGCTGAGCGTCGTCATGTATCTGTTCTTCCTCTTGTTGAAACACCTTTCCACAAGATTTTGATTTGACAAAATCATCCATGATTAAGAGGCAATTAAATTTAAATGCTTTGATTTAATTGTACTAATGTGTTTGTTCAATATTGAGTGCAAAAATATATATAAAGTTAAACAGGACAAAAAAGTCAGCATAAGCCAAGCTGAGTGGAATGGAACTCAGCATAAAAAATAGAAGCTGAGTGGAGTGGAACTTAGTCTCAGAAGTCTTCTTCAAAGTAGCCAAAACGAAGGTGACCAAATTAGAAGAATCTTTCAGAATTGAATAAACAGAACGGAGCTGACTAAGAAGGAACTCAACATGGAAGTTGAACATTCGAAGATAACGAATGAAGTTGAGTGACAGTCAGGGCAGCATGAAGGATCCATTTACTAAAGGACAAAGTCTGCAAATCTTCTGCACCAATAATTGAAGCCTAGAGAATACAAAGAAGACTAATTCCAAGAATCATGGGTCAAATGGATTATTAGTAAAAGACAACTGGCACAAAAAGACAAGTCTGATGTAAGAAGACAAAACCTGACGCCTGAAGAAAACAGAGGAAGGGAATGGCGGAACAGTCTGAAGCTGACCAGAAGATGTTCCCTAAAAGAGCCGTTTTGGACATGATAACATCGAGATATTATCATGAGGACCAAAAGAGATATTCGCCTTTAAGTATGCCACGTAGCAAAGGAAGTCGGCTGGCGAATCTCCCTGGATTAGCTCTAGGAGATCCGCTGGCGGATATCTAAGGCGAATCTCTCCATTCGCCTTGGTAACGGCTGGCCTCCGGCTTGGCCATAAAGGATCATTAATTGTCTTACCCGCCAGGTTAAGAGTAATTTGTAACCGCCATTAAATGAGCATTAATGGAGACTTTCTAGTTACCTAGAGGTTACGAACTTCTCAACTATATATAGCCTACCATTCTAGGCTATCAAGGTACTCACACTTTCTTACCTTCTCTAAAGCTTTGTCAATACAGTTTATTCTCCATATTCTCTACTGACTTTAGCATCGGAGTTTCCCCCGTCGAACCCAACGACGCCCCCCACAGGGACGAGCTCCGATCAGAAGTTTCTCCCTTGTTATCAATTGGTGCGGTGAACGTGGAATCCTTGATCAAATAAATGGTTTTTCGTTCACACTGAAACATCATGACCGATGGAGGACAAAATCCCTCCTCTGGGATTGAATCACCAATAATTACACCATCCAGTGCTGGTCGCACTAACACGACTGCTCCTATAACAAATATCGATGGAAATATGCCCACTGCTTCTTTCATCGATATATGTGCTCAGGATATCGAAGCACGGTATGAGCTTGAAATTGGGAACCGCCTCCGGGCGTTCATGACTCTTCCTCCTCGTTGGAGTACGGTATCTACGTCAGCTGTCTCATCTTTACCTCCATTAAACTTTGGTCTGGGACCAGGTGCCCATAGCTCTTCATTCCTTCAAGCTCACAACATTGATTCCATGATAACTACTATGGCATCGGGTGGCGGGCGACCGGTTATCAGGGAGTTATTTCCTGGTGAGGGAAGTCGAAGGAATGATACGGTCCCTCCTGGCGGATCAGAGGTTCCAAGGTTTAATCTTGATGGACCAAATGTACCTAGGCGCCCGCGGACAAATTCGTCTTTTGGCGGATTTAAGGAGCCCATTCGTAAAAAGCATAAAAAGGATAAAAATAAGCGAGCAAGATCCCCACGCCGTGGCAGATCACCTCCATCTACTAGTCGTAGAAGAAGCAAAAGGCCAGAAAAAACATCTCATGTAGGTGGACCACCGCCACATCCATCTTCAGGAACTGTTGGACACACCTCGTCTGGAGGTCAACAAGGAGGAAATGGTCCAACTCCCCCAGGCAGAGGAAGTGGTGGAGGAGATGGTGGAGGGAGAGGAGGGGGCGGACGTGGTAATGTAGGAAGACATTCGCCATCAGATCCATCGTCTGAGTCAAGTTCTTCCTCTTCTTCTTCTCCAAGAAGATCGCCACGAAGGGGTCGCCCCAGGGCGGATCCGGAGAATTTTGATGATAGAGTGAGGGCCCTAGTACTCCGAATGAACGAAGAAAATGCTAAGCACAATCCATTCGCCAATAGGGATTCGCCTTTTGCAGCTTGGATCGAGGCAGAGGAAACCGACAGAGCTTTCAAGATTCCTAATCTTGCAATATACACAGGCAAAGACAATCCGGAGGCTCATGTTCGAAAGTACCGAATCTTGGCCAGACTCAATCGAGCCACCGAGCCCGTGCTCGGCAAAATGTTTGTCACCACGCTGGGAGGTCCAGCTTATTTGTGGTTTCAATCTCTACCTCCAGGATCAATAAACAGCTTCGATCAATTAAGCAGGGAATTTTGTGCTAAATTTGCTGGTTGTATTCCTGCACTGGTGAAATCTGGAAAGCTTTTTGAATTAAAGCAGAAGGCGAATGAACCCCTCCGAGACTATGTGGACACTTTCAACCAATTGTGCATACAAATCGTTGATGTAGATATCTCCGTAGCTGTGGAGTGTTTTGTGAGAAACACTACTTGTAAAAGTTTGCAAGAGGATCTCATTCGTAAAAAGCCCACCAGCATGGCAGAGTTAATGGAGCGTTGCAAAGACTTTATAGAGGTAGATGACATCCGCCGAGGTTCGCCATCATCGCCAAAAAAGGACAGAGGCGAATCTCGTCCTCGGGACCGGGATAAGGACAAACGTCAGGATTCTTCCTCTCGAAACAAACGAAGGGATTCTCGGAACAAATCGACATTTGTCACCTCCTTCACACCTCTCAATGCTTCTAAAAGTGAAGTTCTTATGTGGATTGAGAACAGCTAGCACAAGCGGAGCATTTCATACCCCGAGCCAAAAGGGGGGGAGTACACCAATAAAGGTAAAAATCCCAAAAATTATTGTAAGTATCACAGGAAAAATGGCCAGGATACAGATGCTTGCTGGGAGTTAGCTCGAGAAATTGAACGACTCATTGAAAGAGGTAAATTGGATCGGTTCATCCAAGTGGAAGGAAAAGAAGATGATAGATCCAAGGAGGACCCAAAGAAGAAAGGAAAGGGTCAATGTCATAGCAGGCGGACCTGGTTATCAGCCAGCATTGAAAAAGGCGAAGACGACCGCCCTTGATAGGACATCATTAAACCGCCCTTTCTCAGACGCAGGTCCTGAGATTCCACCCCATGCGGATGCACTGGTTGTCACCATGATGGTTGAAGGTTGGGAAATGAAGAGGGTAATGATTGATATGGGAAGTTCATATAATGTCATTACCCGAGGAGCATTCGCCAAACTCAGGATTGATCCCGTCCAGGTGGAGCCGACGGTGGTCGACATTTTGGGAGTGACAGGTCATACCATTCAGACGAAAGGCCAAGTTACTTTGGATTGTGAGCTTACTGACAGTGATCAAGTTTGGAGAGGAGATTTGGAGTTCTCGGTCTTGGATGGACAATTAGCTTACAATATTATCCTCGGACGACCTTTTATTTCCGAAGTCGCAGCTCTTATCTCTATTCGCCATTTGACACTTTACATTCCCACGGTCAAGGGAGGTGTGATGGTCAAAGGTTGTCAAAAAGTGGCCCAAGAAACATATTCGGCATCCTTAATGATTCGCCCTCAATCTAAGGAAGAAGACGAAGAGGAGCGTGTCACAATGGCCTTAGGCGAAACCGAAATGTACTTTATGGCAGAGGAGCAATATGTGCGGATAGCTAAGGGGCTACAAGGCAAGATCAGAGATGCAATCACCAAAGTAC
The DNA here is from genome assembly GCF_963576675.1 of Euphorbia lathyris. Taxonomy (NCBI): domain Eukaryota; kingdom Viridiplantae; phylum Streptophyta; class Magnoliopsida; order Malpighiales; family Euphorbiaceae; genus Euphorbia; species Euphorbia lathyris. The sequence goes on from NC_088910.1 coordinate 99,906,647, forward strand.
TTTGTGAAGCTGAAGATGTCTTCGCATGGAAGGATGAAGTTCTCCCCGGAATTAGCCCGGACGTGATCACCCATAAACTCAACATCGATAAAGATGCAGTTCCTGTGGCTCAGAAGCGGATAAACCATGGTCCGGAAAGGCAAAAGGTGATAGAGGAAGAAATCACCAGGCTCCAAAAGGCGGATGCCATTGAGGAGGTACTTTACACCCAGTGGTTGGCGAACGTCGTGCTAGTCAAGAAAGCTGGCGGATCTTACCGCTTACGCATTGACTTTATAGATCTCAATAAAGCTTGCCCCAAGGATAACTATCCTTTGCCATGCATAGACATGCTTGTAGATGGAACTGCCGGTCACGCAATGTATTCCTTTACCGACGTAAAGTCAAGCTATCATCAAATCCTCATGGAGCCCTCAGATAGAATCAAGACCTCGTTCATGACGCATCAAGCTACTTATTGTTTTAAAGTCATGCCCTTCGGGCTTAAGAACGCAGGTGCTACCTATCAGAGGATGATGAACAAGATATTCGTGGAAAATAAGAGCGGTAATTATTCTGTCTATGTAGATGATATGATCATTAAAAGCACAACTGTAGAAAGGCATGCAGAGGATATAAAGGAGGTATTGGGCGTACTTCGGCACCACAACATCAAGTTGAATCCAGAGAAATGCACTTTCGGGGCAACATATGGGAAGTTTTTAGGATTCATGATCAGCGAAAAAGGAGTTAGCCCAAATCCTGACAAGGTCAAAGTAGTCTTAGAAATGCAAGCGCCCCAGAATATCAGAGAAGTACAACGCCTCAACGGGCGTATCATAGCCTTGGGCAGGTTTATCTCTTGCTCAGCTCGTAGATGTCAGCCTTTTTTCAAAGTCATCAAGAAACAAAAAGCATTCGAGTGGAATGAGGATTGTCAAAATGCCTTCGAAGGAATCAAGCAGTTCCTCACAGAGCCACCCATGATGAGCCGACCTTTGAAAGGGGAGGATCTATACATGTACGTATCGGTCACGGATAAAGCCGTATGCACGGTCATGATACGAGAAGAAGATGGCCAACAATTCCCAATTTATTACGTGAGCAAAGTTTTGAAAGACGCTGAAACCAGATATTCAAAGCTGGATAAAATGGCACTGGCTGTTGTAACCATAGCAATTCGCCTTAGGCCATATTTTCAGGCGCATACTGTAATAGTTCGAACCAATATACCAATGAGAAAGGTATTGCAGAAGCCGGACACTTCAGGAAGGTTGATGGAATGGGCGATTCGCCTGGGCGAATTTGATGTAAGATATGAAAGCAGATCATCTTTGAAAAGTCAGGTCCTGGCGGACTTCGTGAATGAATTCACTGAAGAGGGGATATCTCATCCCAAGCCTCCGTTAGAAGAATGGTCGATGTACACTGATGGAGCTTCCTCGGCGGATGGAGCAGGTGTGGGATTTGTGATCAAAGGTCCCCACTACATAAGATTGCGATACGCAGCAAAATTAAATTTCCATGCCACTAATAACGCTGCTGAGTACGAAGCTCTGATACTGGGATTACATCTACTTCAAGAAATCACCCCAGAGCGGATCGTGATATATAGCGATTCAAAACTAATGGTCAACCAAGTAATCAAGAATTACGAGGTGAAAGACGAAGTTCTGGCCAAATATGTAGCAGAAGTCAAAAAGTTGCTGGATCACCTTGAAGTTAAAGAAACTAAGTGGGAATTGATTCACATACCAAGGGAATCCAATACAGAGGCTGATCAATTGGCCAAAATGGCTTCTTGTGAGGAAAAGTGGGCGGACCCGGATTGTCCCTTTGAAGTAAAAATGGCTCTAGCACTTGCCTCTGAAGAAGTGTCCCTACTCACAACAGTGGAGGATGATTGGAGGTCAGTCATCCGCCAATATCTGCTAAATGGAACATTACCCGAAGACAAGGAAGAGGCACGGAGGATAGTTAGAAGATCAGCCTATTTCTCCTTGATCAATGATGGTCTTTACAGAAAATCCTTTAGTCATCCTTGGCTGAAATGCATTCTACCAGAAGAAGGGCAGCAGATCCTCAAGGAGCTACACGAGGGATCTTGTGGGTCGCATGAAGCATCCGCCACGATCTTGAAGAAATCCAGGTTAGCAGGTTTCTACTGGCCCACAACTGAATTGGATGCCCAGAGTTTGGTAGAATCTTGTCACAATTGTCAGATTCACGCAAATGAGTCACATACTATCAAACATATCCAAAAGCCAATCATTGAGGGACGTCCATTCGCCCTCTGGGGAATAGACATCGTTGGCCCATTTCCCCCAACTCGCCGGCAAAAGAGGTACGTAATAGTGGCAGTAGACCATTTCACCAAATGGGTAGAAGCCGAGGCTGTTTCCTCTATTACAGCAGAACAGATGGTGGAGTTTGTCAAGGACAACATCGTGGGAAGATATGGCATTCCACATACCATCATCACTGACAACGGAACACAGTTTAACTGTGGCAAATTCAAGGCTTTCTGTGAGGGGTTGGGCATCCTGAACAGATTCGCCTCCGTTTATTATCCTCAGTCCAATGGAATGACCGAAGTTACCAATCGGACGATTGTTAAGGGGATAAAGAAGAGGTTGGGAGAGCATGACAAGAGGTGGGCGGATCAGCTTACAAGTGTTTTATGGGCTTATCGTACCACCCCAAGAACAGCTACTGGGGAAACACCATTCGCCCTTTCTCATGGAGTGGAGGCCGTGATCCCAGTTGAAATACAAGTCCCCAGTGATCGGGTGGCCTTTTATTGTGAAGAGGACAACAACAAATGACTAAGGGAACGTTTGGATCAGGTTGAGGATCGCAGGAACCAATCTTATGTACGCATGGCAGCATACAAACAGCGGATCACGGCTTACCATGATAAAAATGCCAAGCTTGTAGATCTAAAGATAGGAGATCTTGTGCTTCGCAAAACTGACAAAGCCCAATCTCGAGAAGGCAAGGGCAAGTTGGGGCTCAACTGGACAGGTCCATACCAGATAGTAGACAAGGTTGGACCGACCACATTCAAAATACAAGATATGGAGGGCAATACACTGCCACGCACGTGGAATCTCCAAAACCTCCGCAAATACTTTGGTAAAAAATGAAGTATGTCCATGGTCTTGAGTACTCTTTTTCCTTTAACAAGCTTTTTCCCATGTGGTTTCTCTTGTTAAAGGTTTTAACGAGGCTCATTTATAAAGACCTATTCGCTGTAATAAGGTGTTTCTCCCATTAATAAACATTGTTGGTTTTATTATCTATGTTCTTTTTATAGTTTACTGCTGCAATATCAATATTCCAGTCTTAAAAAGAAGGGGGGCATCCAACGCTCTCCACATTCACAGTAGATCCGCCACTTGGCGGATCCTGATCACCGATAGAGTTAAAACGATCCTTGGACGCAAGGTCTTTACACTCTCTTATCCCTCCCAGAGAAGGATTCACAAGTCCTGCGGGCGGATCATTTCACCTCAAAGATAGGTAGCAAATTGAACCCCTGGGCAGCTTTACTTCCTCCAAGAAGGAATAGAACAGCTTCAAACCTTCGCAAAGGTTCATACCATGGAGTATGGCTGGCCACCTACTCCAAACATAAATCCTAAACATGCTTATATTTAAAGTACTTCTTTGCGCAAATGTAAGAGTAAAATAAATAGATAGCAGCGTAAAGGATTAACCAAATTGTACTTAGAAGGTTTTTACAAAAAGATCTCTAGCAAAAGCTAAATAATAATAGGGGCATCCTCTTTTGTGCTTCCTTCGCCTATGATGCTTGCTTGAGGATCCTTCTTCTCCACAGTCACAGATCCGCCATCAAGAGATACCTCCTTATCCTTCGAAGAAGCAGGACCCGATGGAAGGACAGAATCAAGAATTGGTTCTGTACCTGCTTTGGGCGGCATCTCTTCGGAATCATCCGCCACAACTATGGTGGAAGGTTTGGTTTCCTGCATGGGTCCCTTTATCCATCTCCGTACATAATTGCGGAGGTATTCCCTGACATCTGGCATTTTATTGAACCTCGCCACGTCTTCTGGTTCGGGGACGGCGAATTGGGGATCTGTGAAGTCAACTTCAGGATGGGCCACGGAGAAGTACGCCATAAGCATCTCGCCATAATAAAACGCCTGTACACCCGCCGTGTATTCAGCTTCTCCGAGAGCATCCTCATGGCTTTTGGCACTAGAAGCCATCGTTGCCTTTAATCTTTTAATCTCCTCATCCCGAAGAACTAAAGCAGCTGTGGCGGAAGCTAGATCCGCGTTTGCAGATGCAATGATGGAATTGGCATTCGCTATCTCTTTTTCTAACTTTTCAATAGTTGCCCTGTCCGCCACGTTCTGAAGAAGCCCATTTTCCAAAGTACGCAGACGGGCATACATCTATAAAAGACAAAACGATTTAGTCCAAGGGCGAAAAAGAAGTGAAGGAATTACCATTATCTACATTCTTTTTGAACTCACCGAAAGAAGCTCCGATTTCCCCTTGTGGACGTGAATTGGTCCGGGGATTTGGTTATAGTTCCTTTGTACCTCTCCCACCTGACCCAAGGCCTCATCCAGATCATTCAGAAGGGATTCATTCTTAAAAGAACCTTGGGCCCCCAATTTGGCAGACCAGTACCCTCCAATATCGGGCTTCGCCATCTGCACAAACAGAAAAGAGCCATACACCGCTTTAGGATCGGATGACCAAAAAAAAGAAATCAAGAGATGGATTACCTGAACAATCTTCTTAGCAGGTTTGGCGGATCGTATCACGTCCGCCATAATCTTGGTACTACCAATAGTGTTGGGCCGCCTCTTCTTCAGTGGCGGATCGACAGCTGTCTCTGCAGGACGTTTGCCCGTATCGGCTTGAGGATTAGCCGCTTGACTTTTCTTGCGCTCTTCATCTTCTAAAAGCTTCCTGCACGTCTCTGCAAGAGCGTGATTGGCCTTAGATACACCCCTGCCAAAGAAGACATCAAAATAATCAAGACTCCTGAAGTAACAGAAAGGTACCTTGATCAAACTGAGTAATTTTTGAATAAATAAATTGATCCTCTTCTCGGCGAATCAATGGAATGTCACTCATCATGAAGGCTAAGGCATCCGCATAAGTCCATGCATCCGCCTTGATCTGCTTCATGAGATTCGCCACCTCTTCATCACTGCTCGTTAAGATTCGCATGTCACCCGCCATATGTAGCGGACGAGAATTCCAAACTGAAGGGAAACCTAACGGTTCATCATCCTTTATCTTCACAAAGAAGAAACTCTCATCCCAGCTATGAACGTTGGACATTTTGTCGTAAAAGGGAGAGTAGACACCAAATTTGGCAAATGTAAGATAGGATTCCGACTTCCTCTTGGAAGGTTTATGAAAGGCTCTAAAAATGCGGCCCGTATAGACAACGCCTAAATTTGAAGCGAGATAGCGATCTAGGGCCATGTCAAGCCAGCCATTAGGGTGTAGCTGACTAACGGCAATGTCAAAATATGAGAGGATATCCGCCATCATATTGGGAAGAGGAAGGCGAAACCCTCTCTCCACATGACTACAGAACACAGTAAGGAAGCCGTTAGGCGGATTGGAGGGACGTTGATGAGAAGCAGCGAGTTGGGTCTCGTAATTTTTGATCCACGGAAAGCGATCCGCCAGATTCGCCAGATCCACGGCACTCATACGAGATGGAGTGGACTCCGCTCGAGGATTCTTTTTCCTAACAGGGAAAGAAGAAGTGGCCATAGAACCCAGAAGCTAGTTACGAGCACCGGCCGGAACGGCACCGGAAACAGAAGAAAAGAAAGAGGGATTTCTGGTGGAAGGAGTCTGGTAATGGTTACGCGCCGAGTTATTGAACTCAGCTAAACCGGAATTAATCGCACCTATAGAAGATTGGGAGTTTTCCGATGATGAAGTGGTCCAACTAAAATCTACTTCAATCTTAGGAGGAGATGTCGAGTTAAAAAGTTCAGAAGTCGACCCAGAAGATGAGGATGAACTTCTAAACATTCAAGATAAAAGGAAAATGCACTTACATGGAAATGTAGAAGCTTGAGTAGGATCTCTGAAAAATTTCTGGGAAAAAAGCTTCGAGGACAGAAAGAGATGAAGAAATGAGGAAGAAAGAGAAATTAAAAGAAGAAAAAGGTTTTTGAACTTTCCTAGGACAGTGTGCCACCACACGTGTCGGCCATCAAAAGGCGTTGAACAGAGTGCACATTAATGAGGGAACGTATGACGGCGCGTAGAAGTTCGAAAGCCCTAAAGGACTTTTAAGGCATTTTAGGGGGGGGCTTCTGATAACATCGAGATATTATCATGAGGACCAAAAGAGATATTCGCCTTTAAGTATGCCACGTAGCAAAGGAAGTCGGCTGGCGAATCTCCCTGGATTAGCTCTAGGAGATCCGCTGGCGGATATCTAAGGCAAATCTCTCCATTCACCTTGGTAACGGCTGGCCGCCGGCTTGGCCATAAAGGATCATTAATTGTCTTACCCGCCAGGTTAAGAGTAACTTGTAACCGCCATTAAATGAGCATTAATGGAGACTTTCTAGTTACCTAGAGGTTACGAACTTCTCAACTATATATAGCCTACCATTCTAGGCTATCAAGGTACTCACACTTTCTTACCTTCTCTAAAGCTTTGTCAATACAGTTTATTCTCCATATTCTCTACTGACTTTAGCATCGGAGTTTCCCCCGTCGAACCCAACGACGCCCCCCACAGGGACGAGCTCCGATCAGAAGTTTCTCCCTTGTTATTAGGACACAACAGCTAAACCAATTCAAAAAGATCCAGGATGAGATTTCCATCTATAAAAGGACAATCAAGAACCTTGGATCATTTGCCAAAAGTATCAAAAGAAAAATACAAGAGAGAAAATCTTCAAAGCACTCAAATACAAAAGATCTTACACCAATGTTTTTATTCTCTGTGTAAATGCTAGATTGATTGATTTTGTAATCATCTAAGGTGTTCTTTACTTGAAAAAGAACAAGTGTGTAATCAATAGGAATATTGAGAGTGTCGAGCTGAGTACTTGGTTGTAAGTATTCAGTGGTAGAAAAATCAAAGTGCTGAGTTGTGGTACTTAGTAGGAGCTGAGTAGACGAATAGAGGACGTACTCTTGCATACTCACTGCCTTGTAAAGGGTTTGTGCTCTACCTTGAAAAAGCTCAGTATTGGATTGAAAATCCTAGGAGGAACTGGGGACTGGATGTAGGTGTTGAAACACCTTTCCACAAGATTTTGATTTGACAAAATCATCCATGATTAAGAGGAAATTAAATTTAAATGCTTTGATTTAATTGTACTAATATGTTTGTGAATCTTGAGTGCAAAAATATATAAAGTAAAAGACAGGACAAAAGACAGCACAAGAGAAGCTGAGAACTCAGCATGATAGTATGGAAGCTGAGTGGAGTTAAAGTTCAGAAACAAAGCGAAGCTGACCTTGGAGGAACTCAGCATGAACCATGAACAAACGAAGCTGAGTATTCAGCAGGACAGCATGAAGGATTCGTTCTACTAAAAGACAAAGTCTGCCAATCATCTGCACCAATAATTGGTACCTCGAAGATACCTAAGAAGACTAATTCCGAGAGTCATGGGATGTTGGATTATTGGAAATAGACAACTGTCACAAACAAACAAAACAGACGCAGAAAGACAACCTGACGCCTGAAGTAAAACAGAAGCAGGGAATGGTGTGCAGTCTGAAGATTTCCAGAAAATGTTCCCCAAAAGAGCCGTTTTGGTGGCAACGGTCAAGACATTTTAAACGATCAAATCCACGGGATTTAGCCTATATAAGGACAATCGAAGAACCAAAACGATGTCAAAAAAAAAGCATCAAAAGAAAAATACAAGAGAGAAAGTTTCAAAAGCACTCAAAAACAAGAAGAATCTTACACAGACATTTCTATTCTATGTGTAAATGCTAGATTGAGTTGTAATAATCTAAAGTGTTCTTTAGTTCAAAAAGGAACAAGTCTGTCATCAATAGTGATATTGAGAGAGTAAAGCTGAGTGCTAGGTTGTTAGCATTTCAGTAGTAGAGAAATCTAGGTGCTGGGCTGTAGCACTTAGTAGGAGTTGAGTAGACGAATAGAGGAGGGTACTCTTGCATATTCAACTGCCTTGTAATTGGTTTGTGCTCTACCATTAAAGAGCTCAGTATTGGATTCAAAAAGTCCAAAGGACTCTGGGGACTGGACGTAGGCAGAGAGGCCGAACCAGAATAAGTGATACTGAGTAATCTCTGAACTCTCTCTTATATTGCATGTGTTGTTTGCTAAATTTACTCAGCATATAAATTGTCTAAGCTGACTTTGAGTAAATAAGTGGTGCTGAGTTAGAAGCTGACCTTTAAGAGTGTCAATTCTCAACTCACGTAAAAACAGCCTTAGTCAACTCCTGACTAAAGCTGTCTTCAAATATATCTCACCAAGCTGACCAAAATCAGAGTTAATAAACTCCCAATATAACTTCTGGTCAGCTCAGTCAAAAAAAAACTTATATTAGTTCCTAACCCCCCCCCCTTGGAACTAATTATCAGGGACCAACAAGTGGTATCAGAGCCTAAAAGCTCACTACTCAGAGATTTAACAATCTTGAGCTGATCCCTAAAAATGGGTGAGAATAGCACTCGTTTCCTTCCTGGAAACCAAACAACACATATACTCCCTGAGGGATTATCAATCACCAGACCACCCCTATTCTTTGGATCAAATTACACATTCTGGAAGAATAGGATGAAGAACTTTATTCAAGCCACAAACATGAGTGCATGGCTTGCAATTGTTCAAGGTCCACATGTGCCATACAAAACTATTAACAATGAGAAAATTGTTAAGAGTGAGGCTGAGTGGACAGAGGATGACCTCAGAAAACTACAAAATAATGCTTCGGCTATAAATATGCTTCACTGTGCATTAGATGCTGCAGAATACAATAAGATTTCAGGTTGTGAGTCAGCACAGGAGATTTGGAAGAAGCTTGAAGTAACCTATGAAGGCACAAGCAAAGTTAAGGAGTCTAAAGTCAATCAACACATGAGACTTTACGAGTTGTTTGAAATGAAGGAAAAATGAAGACATCTCAGAAATGAACGCAAGGTTCAAAAACATTATAAATGAGCTAAAAAGGCTTGGAAAGAACTTCACTGAAGAAGAACAAGTAAAGAAGATTCTGAGAAGTCTGCCCAAAAGCTGGCAAGCAAAGAAGACAGCCGTAGAGGAAGCTCAAGACTTGACTACCTACAAATATGATGAGCTGATAGGATCCTTGCTGACCCATGAAATCTCTATGAAAAACTTTGAAGCCAAAGAGAAGGAAAAATCTGAGGATAAAAAACAAAAATCTCTTATCATGAAAGCAGACTCAACTGAAGCAGAGTCAACCGATGATGAGGAATTGGCCATGTTCACCAGAAAGATGAAAAAGCTGTTCAGAAGGAATGATAGAAATGGCAAAAGATCATTTAGAAGAAATGATAAGTACAAAGCTGAGTCAAGCGACAAGTACAAAAAGGACAGCTCGAAATCTGTCACATGTTTTGAGTGTCATCAAACCGGGCACATCAAGTCAAGCTGTCCCAATCTCAAGAAAGAGAAGAAGGGAAGTGTTAAGCCCAAAATATACCTAAAATATCATTAACATTTACATCATTTTTATTACAAATTCGTGTTATTTATATCTGTTTAGATTACTTTTACTCTCGAATATCTTTCTTTCTTGCAAGGTACCTAAATATTTGGTAAAATCCAAATAGGAACGAAAAAGGATCTAAAACAGAAGAAAAACCCTACCAAAGGAGTCAAAGACGACGTAAATCGAAAGCACCAAGTCGAGGACACGAACGAAAGCAAAGAAACGGAAAACTCACCAAGCCGCGACCGTGAATCCACCACCCGCGACCGCGACACACGTGGTTTAGCCATTTCTCCCCTTCGTCCAACGTTCAACTTAATGCTACGTCATTCACGGCCGAGGATTCCTATCCTCGGTAAGTGCAGAAAATTTACACATGTTGAAATCCAAGAAACGCGTTCGTTCAAGTGGATAAAGACGTCATTTCACAACGGACACGACTCTTAACCAACGGATACATCACTTCAAACACAACCCTTCAACATCTATAAATAAAGAGTTGATGTTGAGAAAAAAGGCAATGAAATGTTATAATATAGATATAGAATCAGAGCGTAGAACTTATGTCTAAGTTCTAAGTAAAACATTTCGAGAGTTAGAAATTAGATTCTGTACAAAACAAGATGAGGTACACATATTGTTTATAGTTTAATTACAACTCAGTAGCGTTTAGACATTGTTCCAGTTTTAGTTTGCATCATGGTAGTGGCCGATCGAATCCCTATTACGAAGTTACAGCGAGAAGATTGAGTAGAGTGTTCGCCCCTGAGCCTGACAACCTCTTAAGAAACCCAAGGAAAGGAACCGATCAAGCCGTTCACTTGCACGCCCTCGAAGAACTCGATGCTCCTTGTTCTCTGTAAACTTGTATCAATTTATATTTCATCTAATAAAGTCCGTTCTATTCGACAAATCGTTATGCAGCACTTATGGTAACCAATCCAATATAAGTGAGGCTGGTGTTTTCATTAATACGCAGTTGAATTCAAAATCATTACAAGGAAACTTTGTTGAACACTTAGGCAAATTATCATCTCGAAAGAGTTTTAATTTGAGTAAGGGCAACTATCCCGAAAGGGTTTTGTCGCGTTCAAAGCCAATTAATTAGAGGTTCCGTCATTTATTTCATCATCATAATTGATACAAAGTTTAAGTTGTTTTCTTTGCTTAATGCAAATGAATAAATTCATTCGTTTTTCTAAAAAGTTCTAAATGTTCCTGTTTTGTAAAATTCACCCTTAAAATCAGAAGATCTTTCTAACAATCGATATATTCTAAATATAAAATCTTATTCCAGCATTTTCAAGTATTCAAAGTCCACAAACTCAATTAAACAATTTTCTAAATTCAATTAGACAAATTTCACTTTTCATTTACATTCAATAGTAAATCTAACAAGTTCGAAATTAACAGATTCAAAAATAAGTTTTTCGTTAAAAAACGTATCCCTGTGGGATCGATATTTTTATTACTACAAGCGAAACCGTGCACTTGCGGAAATCGCTCAACAAGTTTTTGGCGCCGTTGCCGGGGATACGCCAAAATTTTTGACAAAATTTTTATTTTTCGTATTTTATTTTCGAATCTAGGTTTACACATTATTTTTATATAATTTTTATATTTTATTTATTTTCAGTTATATAACATATTTGTTTTCAATTTTGTTTTGAAGGTAGTTTGGCTCGTGTAACAATTTCAAGTTCATGCGCAGTTCGCGAAGTTCAGGCACACCACCAGACCCTCTTGATCCAGAAATTGAAAGAACACTTAAGAAAAACAACAAAAACAAAGACAAAACACCTTTAAAAACCAAAGTAGTCCAGCCAGAAAATATGGCCGATCCACCGACACTTATGGATTATGCTAGGCCAGGAATGGCCGGTGTAACTAATAGTGTAGTTAGACCCCGTATAAACGCAAATCAATTTGAAATTAAGCCTGCTTTGCTTAATATGTTGCAAAACAACGTAACGTTTTATGGACTACCTAACGAAAACCCTAATGCACATTTGACAAATTTCTTAGAAATTTGTGATACTTTTAAAATTACTGATGTAACAGCCGAAGCAATCAAACTTCGCCTCTTTCCTTTCACTTTAAAGGATAAGGCAAAAATTTGGTTAACTTCTATGCCTGCTGCAACATTTGAAACTTGGGACCAATTAGCCCAAGCGTTTTTATCAAAATATTTTCCTTTAGCAAAAACCGCAAGAGTCATCAAAGAGTTGACATCTTTTACCCAAAATAATAATGAAACTCTTTATGAAGCTTGGGAACGTTTTAAAGAACTTCAACGTTTATGCCCACACCACCAACTGCCAGATGCACTTTTAATGCAGACATTCTATAATGGATTAAATCCTACGGCTAGAGGTTCATTAGATGCTATGTCTGGAGGTTTATTTATGAAGAAGACGTCCGCCCAAGCAAGAGAACTTTTGGAGGAAATGGCAATCAACAGCAGTATGTGGCCCGCAGAGCGTGGACATATACCAGCGGCGAAACCATCATCCTCAGGTACATCATCGGTTAACGGTATAATGAATCTTGATCCAGTAGTAATGTTACAAGCCCAATTTTCTGCCTTATCGCACAAAATTGATAAATTTATGGCACCATGCGATCCTAATGATCCAATCCAGAGAGACATTGATTACGAAGGTATGAATGAGTTAGAACAGGTAAACTTTGTCCAAGGACAAAACCAAACTACTAATCCTTATTCTAATACTTATAATCCTGGATGGAGAAATCATCCTAACTTTAATTGGAAAGATGGTAATAATAATAATAATGCAAATGCTAATCAATATCGTATAAATAATTATCAAAATCAAACAAGAGATACGATTAGCACTTTATCTTCAAAAATCGACAAATTTATAGATGCTATGAATGGAAAGGTAAGTAATCAAGACGATGGTTTTAAACGGATCGAAAGTAAATTCGATCAGCTTATCAAAAACCAATCATCTAGCATCCATAATTTGGAGGTTCAAATTGGACAACTTGCTAAATCAATTCCATCCCGCAAAGAGGGAAGTCTTCCCAGCCAAACGGAAGAAAATCCGAAAGAGCATGTTAAGGCTATCACTCTTCGTTCAGGGAAAAACTACTTAGGTCCGGAAATGCCCGGAAATTCAACTTTACCTGGAAATGATTTACCAAAATCCAAAGAAGATACTTTAAAACAAAAAGATACAAAAATTGACTCTAATCCGAAACCTTTTGTACCAAAACCACCTTTTCCACACAGGGTCCGAAATAAGGACCATGATAAACAACTTTTATCATTTTTAGACAAACTTAAAAATTTGCATATAAATTTAACATTCATGGATGCAATTACGCAAATTCCTAACTATGGAAAATTCTTGAAAGATTTAATTTCAAAAAAGATTAGTTGGGAAGGAATTTCATCCATTTCTCTTTCTGAAGATTGTAGTTCTATAGTATCAAGCAAATTACCTACTAAACTCAAAGATCCCGGATGCTTTACCATTCCGTGTACATTGGGAAATATGGAATTCTCAAGTTGTCTTTGCGATTTAGGAGCTAGTATAAACTTGATGCCATTGTCTATTTTTGAAAAATTAGGTTTAGAAGAAGACATCAAGCGTACCAATATGGTTTTGCAATTAGCGGATCAATCCACTAAAATACCATATGGTATAATTGAGGACGTCTTAGTGAAAGTTGACAAATTTATTTTTCCTACTGATTTTGTCATCTTAGATTTTGCTTATGATGCTAATTGTCCGCTAATCTTTGGTAGACCGTTCATGAACACGGGACGTGCTCTAGTTGATGTGTCGGAAGGAAAAGTAGTTTTAAGAATAGGTGACGATAAGATCGAGTTCGATATGAATCAAGCGATGAAATATCCTCTGGAGGATTTCGCTTGTATGAAGCTTGATTTAGTTGAAGAATGTGTTAATGACATTGTTCAAAGAGAAGAAATAATAGAACCTATAATGGGTGAAGAATTAGAAGATAAGGACCCAGAGCCTTTGATTCGAGAAGATGGACCAGTTCCTCCTTCAGTAATAGTTCCACCTAAATTAGAACTTAAAGAATTACCAAACCATCTGAGATACACTTTCCTAGGCGGAAGTGATACTCTACCTATAATCATCTCTAACAAATTAACAGAAAATCAAGAAGAAAAATTGAAAGAAGTTGTTAGAAATAGAATAGGAAGTATGGGATGGCAAATTTCAGATTTAAAAGGAATTAATCCTAGTATTGTAATGCATAGGATTCACTTAGAAGAAGATAAGCCACCTAAAGCGGATAGACAAAGACGTTTAAATCCGAATATGAAAGAAGTAGTCAAAAATGAGATTACTAAACTTTTAGACAATGGAATCATTTATCCTATTTCGGATAGTGAATGGGTTAGTCCAATCCATTGTGTACCCAAAAAGGGAGGCATAACTGTAGTAAGGAATGATGAAGGTGAATTAATACCTACGCGAACCACCACCGGTTGGAGGGTTTGTATAGATTATAGGAACCTAAATAAGGCAACTAGGAAAGATCATTTTCCTTTACCTTTCATCGATCAAATGATCGAAAGGATAGCCGATCATGCATTTTATTGTTTTCTTGATGGCTATTCCGGATTCTTTCAAATATATATTTACCCGGATGACCAAGATAAAACAACCTTCACATGTCCTTATGGAACATTTGCATATAGAAGAATGCCTTTTGGTCTATGTAATGCACCAGCAACTTTTCAACGTTGTATGACTGCAATTTTTAATGATTTCATCGAAGATATCATGGAAGTATTTATGGATGATTTTTCAGTTTATGGAGATTCTTTTGATGCATGTTTAAAAAACTTAGATAAAGTTCTTTCTAGATGCGAAGAAACGAATTTAGTATTAAATTGAGAAAAATGTCATTTCATGGTTGACGAAGGAATTGTTTTAGGTCATAAAATATCTGAAAAAGGATTAGAAGTGGATAGAGCAAAAACTTCAGTAATAGAAAAATTACCCCCACCAACAACTGTCAAGGGAGTAAGATCATTTCTAGGACATGCAGGTTTTTACAGACTATTTATAAAAAACTTTTCTGTGATTTCCAAACCACTTACTAATTTGCTTATGAAGGATTCAACCTTCGATTTTAATGAAGATTGTATTAAAGCTTTCGAAACATTGAAAACAGCTTTAGTCAGTGCACCCATAATTGCTAAACCCGATTGGGATTTGCCTTTTGAAATCATGTGTGATGCAAGTGACCTAGCTGTAGGATGTGTTTTAGGTCAAAGAAAGGATAAAAGATTACATGTTATTTATTATGCAAGTCACACATTGTCCGGTGCACAGTTAAATTACACAACAACAGAAAAAGAGATGTTAGCCGTAGTATTTGCATGTGATAAGTTTAGGTCATACTTGTTAGGATCTAAAGTTATTATCTATACAGATCACGCAGCTTTACGTTATCTGTTTGCTAAGAAAGATGCAAAACCGCGTCTGATTAGATGGGTTTTGTTGTTACAAGAATTTGATATAGAAATTAAAGACAAAAAGGGAGTAGAAAACCTTGTCGCCGATCATCTATCAAGACTAGAAGATGAAAATGGTCCTATAGGTGAAACTATCGGTATACGAGATGATTTCCCCGATGAAAATCTCTATCAGGTAGAAAGTATCATGTCACCATGGTATGCAGATTTTGCTAATTATCTTGCAACCGATATCGTTCCGGAAGGATTATCTTCCCAACAAAGGAAGAAATTTTTCTTCGATATTAAACAATATTTTTGGGAAGATCCCTTTCTATTCAAATCATGTGGTGACGGGATAATTAGGAGATGCGTCGGAGAAAATGAAAATGAATCTATAATAACGGAATGTCATTCCAGCTCATATGGAGGACATAATGGAGTTAATAAAACGGTAGCTAAAATATTGGAATGTGGTTTCTTTTGGCCTACGATGTTTAAGGACGTTGGTTCATTTATTACTCGTTGTGATAAATGCCAAAGAACGGGAAATTTAGGAAGGAAAGATGAGATGCCCCTTAAAAACATGTTGGAAGTTGAAATCTTCGACATGTGGGGAATTGATTTCATGGGACCTTTTCCGCCTTCCAACGGTAAAACTTACATATTAGTAGCCGTTGATTATGTTTCGAAGTGGGTTGAAGCAATTGCAACCCCTACGAATGATTCTAAAGTAGTTGTTAATTTTCTTGACGATATATTTTGTAGATTTGGTTGTCCTAGATTCGTTGTCAGTGATGGCGGTACCCATTTCATAAATCGGAATTTTGATATGCTTATGAAAAAATATGGAGTACGCCACCGCGTGTCAACGCCGTACCGTCCTCAGTCGAATGGTCAGGCGGAGATCTCAAATAGAGAACTCAAATGGATTCTAGAGAAAACTGTTTCGTCATCAAGAAAAGATTGGTCACAAAAACTCAATAATGCGCTATGGGCATACCGTACTGCATTTAAATCACCAATAGGAATGACTCCATATCGTTTAGTGTATGGAAAAGCATGTCATTTACCAGTAGAATTAGAACATAAAGCCTATTGGGCTATTAGAAAACTTAATTTTGATTTACAACAAGCAGGAAAGAAACGTTTGCTCAATTTAAATGAGTTAGATGAGTTACGACATCTATCGTATGAGAATGCGAGGATTTATAAAGAAAGAGTGAAAAAATGGCACGATGCCAAGATCAAAGTCAAGCACTTTAATGTTGGAGATAAGGTGTTGTTATTTAATTCACGGCTTCGTATATTTCCAGGAAAACTTAAGTCCAGATGGACCGGACCGTATTTAGTCGTCAAAACATTCGACTATGGTTCTTTGGAACTTGAGGAAACCAACGGTAATCGTTTTAAAGTTAACGGTAATCGATGTAAAATTTATTACGAAAATATTTCCGAAATAGGAACTAATTTCGTAACAAGATTTCCTGACATATAAATCATTTCATTTTTCTAATAGTTAGTTTTTATTATTTTTATTTTTATTTTTATTTTGTTTTAAATTATATCATTTTATATTAGAATTTTAGATATATAAAAATATATTCAAGTCATGATTTTAATTAATTTTTAGGAATTTAATGAGAATTAGAAGAAATTTAGTGATTCTCAGTTGATAATTTGAAATTCTCAGTTGAGAATTCAAATATATAGAATTCTTGAGAAGGTAGGAAATTTTCTGGACTTATAGAGAATTT
The DNA here is from genome assembly GCF_963576675.1 of Euphorbia lathyris. Taxonomy (NCBI): domain Eukaryota; kingdom Viridiplantae; phylum Streptophyta; class Magnoliopsida; order Malpighiales; family Euphorbiaceae; genus Euphorbia; species Euphorbia lathyris. The sequence continues at coordinate 99,923,533 of NC_088910.1, forward strand.
AAAATTCTCAGTTGAGGATTTGGGGTATGACTAGTGGCTAGGAAAATTTCTGGACTTATAGAGGATTTGGGATTCTCAGTTGAGAATTCTAACTTCAATAGGTTTCAAATTGACAGGAAAATTTCTGAACTTACCGAGGATGAGGATTCTCGGTAGAGGATCAGAAATTAGGGGTTTTGACAACTGATTTCCGCAAGGAAATCAGCGTGTCGTGACCGCGGGTCAGCATCCTCGGTCGCGACTCGGGGAATTTGTGCAGTAATTGACCCTTGTTCTTTAACTTTTCAGCAGACACAACTTTTCGGAAACGAATAGTTGCGTTTCTTCATTTTTAAAAAGGTCTGTTTCATGCCTTTTCACCTTAAAACAACACCTCTTTTCATCCTAGGATTTTATAAATAGGTTCTAGAGGTTCAGTTTTCTGTCACTTTCTTTTCATCTCAATCAGAACAATTCTCTGATTTTCTTACCATTCACCAACCCAGAAATTAAGTTCAGAACCTTTCTTCCTTACTCATTCCAAACACCATGACTTCCACAAACACTCATCCTAAGAAAGTTGTTGCTTCACGCACTAAAAATATAGATATATCAGAGCGTTATGGATGTAACTTTCCTATCTTCAATCATGATGAGGGAAGGCGCTTCTTGAGGCTTCGATACACATTCTTTTTCGGAATGTTATACATGGATGACTTTCTTAACGATCAGTTGGGAATCAAAGAAGATATGAGTCGCTACATGGAACGCTTAGGATGGACCAGATTTGTTGATATGAAGTTTCCTATAATTGGAGACTGGATATTAGAGTTCTTCTGTACGGTTCGTTTTGTTAACAAGCGTCAGGTGCGTCTTAGTTTTCGTCGGGATGGCAAAACTTTCACTTTTGGATATCCTGAATTGCATGCTTGGTTTGGTTTTCCCTTGAAGGATAATACCAAACGTCATCATGGAAGAGATATGACGTCCACTGATGTTTGGCGAATGCTCACCGGCATTTGGCCTTTCAACCCTAAACTTGCCTATAATAAGTCTTTTTATTCCAACTCTATGCTATATTTGCATAAGTTTCTGAGTCACAGCCTGTTCGGTCGCACGTTCAGTAGTGTCGTCCAAGAATCTGATCTTTATGTACTTGGAGATATATTTCAAGGCAACGTGGTTGATTCTTCAAAAATTCTGATGGAGGGTCTTGTTGCCGCATCTAGATCCAAGGCTAAGAAGGTTGGGTTCGGGAATATTATATGTGGAATAATACTAGGGACCAAGGGAAGTATTTCTGTTCCTTGGAGTGATGCTGAATCTTTCCCGATGCTAGACTATGAATTTTTAGAATACGAAGGTCTAGTGAAACGAGTTTTTCGATCAGGACCAAATTTTCTTTCTGCACCAGAACGTCAAGCCTTCGTGCAGATGAAAATAGACCGCTATAGGGCTAAGAAAATCCCGATTGAAAGGGACGAATTTTTAGCATAGCTTTTGTTTATTTTGTTTGTAAATATGTTGTACATATTTCTATTTCAATAAAACTTTCTCTTTTGCATTATATCTTGTTTTTTATTATATGGTTACACTAACATTAAAACTCATTATTCTACACTTATGAATCTATTAAATAAAACTTTAAAGCATTCATTACTAATTAAATGTTAATAACTAAGTTTCAATTCCTTAAATAAAGATTCATTTAACTTACATTAATAAATGAACATAAATGCTTCAATTAATTTGAGTTCCAAACTTTTCCTATTATTAATTTAACATTCGTTAATTAAAGCATTTTCATTTATTTTTCCCATTAATAAGGATAAACCTTTGGTTTTCCTTATCATTTAATGTTTTACATTTATGTTTTTAAGTACAGATAACATTTTCAAGGAGTTCAGGATAGGATTTATCAAGAAATTACACAAATAAGAGTTACTATGCAGAATTTGGGTGACCATAGGGTGATCCGCGGCCGAGAATTATTGACTTCTCGGTAACTTCAGCAATTTCCTTCAAAATTCAGAGAACAATTCGCTGCCAGACGTGATCCGCGGCCGAGAATGGTGCGATCCTCGGTAACTTCAGCAAAAATCCTTCCAAAATACAAAGAAAAATTGGCCGAAACACGCGATTCGCGGCCGCGGATGCGCATCCTCGGTCGCGACACGCGTGATTCTGCAACACCTAGTCCGGATTTTTGGCCTATTTTTCCACCTTTTCCTATTCAACCTCTACCTATTCCTCTTCCTATTCCTACTCTACCTATTAATCTTCCTATTCAACCCTATATATACCTATTACTTACACAAACCTTACATCACCTCAAATTTTAACCAATCCCCTACTCTTACCTCTTCCTAATACCTTACTTTTACTCTTCCCAATTTCATCATTACCCTTTTCAATCACCTAACCCTTTCAACTTCAAGTCTCCATACAACACTTCTACTTCTTCTTCAACCTCAAGCTTTTATCTCTTTTCATCTTTTTCTCTAAACCCTAAACACCATAACCATGCCTAGAGCAAAGCGTGTTGGACACAAGCCGGCTGTCACTGAGGCTAATCGCATAAGGATTAGTTGCGGGGCTTATTTCGACATTCATTCTGAGGAAGAAGTTGGACGTTTCAAGCACTTTTCAAACGCTAATCGTAAGTTCGTGGACATGCAGTTTCTTGACTTTGATTCGGTAAGGAAGTTGAACTTCACTACACAAAAAGGAAGTTGAACTTCACTACACAAATTACTGCTTTTATTGAGACTTTGGGATGGGAAACTTTTGCTTCTATGCGTTTTCCCCAAATTCAAGAGTATGTGGTTGAGTTTTTGGTTACTTTGAAGATGAACAAAAAGAGGACAGAAATTTCTTTTCGGAATAATGGTACTACCTATACCATAGATTATGAGGCTATGGGAAATATGTTTGGTTTCCCTACTAGTGATTTTTATGATAAGCCTCGGGATTTTGACAATAACTCTTTTTGGCAAACTCTCTCCGACCAAACTTCTTTTGACTCTAAAAACACTTCGAGCAAGTTGATTAAGGACAATTGTGTGTTCTTCTTTCACAAGTATTTGAGTTTTTCACTTTTTGGTCGTGTTGAGAGTTCAAAAATTCAAGTCCGGGATTTGTTTGTTTGGGATTGTTTGTTCAAGGGTTTAAGGGTTGATAGCATTGGAATGATATTTGACAATTTGTATCGTGCTTCGAGGGCTCACACCACTCAGGTCCCTCTCAGTAATTTAATCACCGCTATTGTTTTGGGAGCACGGGATGAATTAGCAACTTATGATATGTCCACCTACCATGGATATGTTCCGGTTTTGGACATTGCGGCTCTTGAGCGAGCTCATTTATTGGTTTCTGCGGCTCCTCCCGTTTTTATTTCTTATGCTACCCGTATTGCTCATCTTCGTGGCAGTATGGGTGGAGGTGCTTCTAGTTCCCAAAATGTAGGTACCGAAGAAGGAGGTGCGGAGGAAGGAGCGGAAGATGCACCACAAGCCCAAGCAACACAAGATAATGATCCGGTGGATTTAAGGAGAATTTTGAACCAAATCAATGCCAATAATAGACAAATGAATTTGAGAATTGATGATTTGGTGGAGAACAACATGGTGATGAATGACAACCTCAATACTTTGAGGCGTGCGCAAAGATCGACTCGGCATCGGATGCTTTCGTTTTTCCGCCGCCGAAATGTGGAAACTTCACCAACACCTCCGGATTCCCCGCCGAATGCTTAGGTTTTATCTTTTATTTTTATCTTATCTTGTTTTAATTTCAGTTTCGTACATTTTTATTTTCTTATGTTTCGTACAATTTCAATTTTAATTTAATTTTATGATGCATGTTTTCTTTGCTATATCTTTCATTTCTTTCCGTTTGTTTTATCTTTAATGTTTTATCTCCATTTTGCACCAATGAGGACATGGTCCAATTTAAGTGTGGGAGAAGATATATACATATATCATTTTTGTGCAAACGAATGAATGACCGAATATATGCAAATGAATGAATGAATCTATGCAACAAATGAAAAAAAACTTAACATTTTTTATGAAATATCATTTTTACATTTATAAATTAATCATAAGTTAAAATTTTTATGATTATTTTTAGGTTATCATTATCGATAGAAATAAATATTTCTATACGGGTAATATTTTTCAAAATATTTTTCACAAATCTTCGACACTATCTTAAGTAAAAAATTGTCTCGAGTGAATGTATTTAAGTAATAAATTCTTTATTTTCAATCTCTATTTTATAATCATGAAATTCATAATACAATAAATCTTATTTTAAATTTTCAATTAGGTTTATAGGCATTAAATTGAACTAACAATTTTTAGCTCGGTTTTGATTTTGTCTTACATTAACACCAATTGAAGTTTTTAAGGAAACTATAGCCATAATACATATTGAATTTTAAGTCAATATAGGATGAATGTGCTAATTTTCTTTTTCCCAATTTACAATTTATAATCAATAAATCGTATTCTTAACTTTTGGCCACGATTGAGACCAACCTTATCACAGTCGAGGTATGAAAGGGAAGAAATAAAAAAGTAAAGCGTACTTTTGGCCACGGTTGCGACCACCCTTATCACAATCGAGGTATGAAAGGAACGTTTAAATAAGAAAAAATTAAGCGTGTTTAAAGTTTAAAGTAACGATTGCGTCCACCCATGGCATGGTCGGTACCTCTTAAGCGAACACAAATAAAATGCATATAAAGTTACGATCGAGACCACCCTTATCACGGGCGTAACTAAGCAAATAAATTAAACTTAATAAATCATATATAATAATTCAAGTTTGGGAAAGGAAATTTGGTGCTTTGAAATGCCTTGAGATGAAAAACTCAATAACATGCGTGCTTACATCGTCCCGAATACTTCAATTTAAACATTGAAATACAAGACGAATGATATATCGTATTTATACTAAGTAAGTTTGATATTTTGCGTATAAATTTGCCATGCGAAGTTAGTCTTTTCGGCTTAACTAATTTAAAAGGTAAACACAAAGATATATGTTTTATTTTCATAAAGAGATTAGTTAAGGAATAAATTCAGTGAAATTTTGCTCGGGACTAGCAAAAGATTAAGTGTGGAGATTTGTTAAGCCCAAAATATACCTAAAATATCATTAACATTTACATCATTTTTATTACAATTTCGTGTTATTTATATCTGTTTAGATTACTTTTACTCTCGAATATCTTTCTTTCTTGTAAGGTACCTAAATATTTGGTAAAATCCAAATAGGAACGAAAAAGGATCTAAAACAGAAGAAAAACCCTACCAAAGGAGTCAAAGACGACGTAAATCGAAAGCACCAAGTCGAGGACACGAACGAAAGCAAAGAAACGGAAAACTCACCAAGCCGCGACCGTGAATCCACCACCCGCGACCGCGACACGCGTGGTTTAGCCATTTCTCCCCTTCGTCCAACGTTCAACTTAATGCTACGTCATTCACGGCCGAGGATTCCTATCCTCGGTAAGTGCAGAAAATTTACACATGTTGAAATCCAAGAAACGCGTTCGTTCAAGTGGATAAAGACGTCCTTTCACAACGGACACGACTCTTAACCAACGGATACATCACTTCAAACACAACCCTTCAACATCTATAAATAAAGAGTTGATGTTGAGAAAAAAGGCAATGAAATGTTATAATATAGATATAGAATCAGAGCGTAGAACTTATGTCTAAGTTCTAAGTAAAACATTTCGAGAGTTAGAAATTAGATTCTGTACAAAACAAGATGAGGTACACATATTGTTTATAGTTTAATTACAACTCAGTAGCGTTTAGACATTGTTCCAGTTTTAGTTTGCATCATGGTAGTGGCCGACCGAATCCCTATTACGAAGTTACAGCGAGAAGATTGAGTAGAGTGTTCGCCCCTGAGCCTGACAACCTCTTAGGAAACCCAAGGAAAGGAACCGATCAAGCCGTTCACTTGCACGCCCTCGAAGAACTCGATGCTCCTTGTTCTCTGTAAACTTGTATCAATTTATATTTCATCTAATAAAGTCCGTTCTATTCGACAAATCGTTATGCAGCACTTATGGTAACCAATCCAATATAAGTGAGGCTGGTGTTTTCATTAATACGCAGTTGAATTCAAAATCATTACAAGGAAACTTTGTTGAACACTTAGGCAAATTATCATCTCAAAAGAGTTTTAATTTGAGTAAGGGCAACTATCCCGAAAGGGTTTTGTCGCGTTCAAAGCCAATTAATTAGAGGTTCCGTCATTTATTTCATCATCATAATTGATACAAAGTTTAAGTTGTTTTCTTTGCTTAATGCAAATGAATAAATTCATTCGTTTTTCTAAAAATTTCTAAATGTTCCTGTTTTGTAAAATTCACCCTTAAAATCAGAAGATCTTTCTAACAATCGATATATTCTAAATATAAAATCTTATTCCAGCATTTTCAAGTATTCAAAGTCCACAAACTCAATTAAACAATTTCCTAAATTCAATTAGACAAATTTCACTTTTCATTTACATTCAATAGTAAATCTAACAAGTTCGAAATTAACAGATTCAAAAATAAGTTTTTCGTTAAAAAACGCATCCCTATGGGATCGATATTTTTATTACTACAAGTGAAACCGTGCACTTGCGGAAATCGCTCAATAGGAAGCAAAAAGGCTATGGTAGCCACATGGAGTGACAGTGATGAGTCAACATCATCTGAAGCTGAGCAGAATGAAACAGCCAACATATGTTTTATGGCAGATGATGGAGCTGACCAATCTCAGACTGAGCATGCTGACCTTTCTGATGAAACTGGCCAAGAAAATCACAACAATGAGGTACCATCCTTACTTTTGCTTAGAAATGAAATGGTGAATGCCCTGAGTGACTTATATACACTAACTAAGAAGTGTAACAAAAAGATTAAGGCACTAAGCAGGCGCTGTGATGAGATTGAAGAGGTCAAGCTGAGTGATCTCCGATATCTTCTCCAGGACAACTCTGACTTACATACCAATATGCAAATCTTACATAAGTTTGTCACGGAGGTCCAATCTGAGTCAAAGAAACTTAGAAAGGATATCACACAATTACAAAGTCAAGGAAAAGGCTTAAATAGAAATAGAGCTCATGCTGAGTATGCAAATACTAGTCAGCATAAGCAAGTCACTCAATGTGAATGTTGTGGGAAACGGGAACACACAACGGATGTGTGTTGGCATAACAAGCGGACTGTCCAATGTGACTTCTGCGGAAGAAAAGGGCATACCACAAAAATATGTTGGCATTCCCAACACAATAATGCTGACTATACTCAGTTCAACCCACAAAGGGTACCTTTTTGTGACTTCTGTGGTAAACCAGGCCACACCATAAAAGTATGCCGTCATAAATTGAAACATGATTTTGCACCTGTCTACACTAACAAGAAAGGACCCAAAAGAAATTGGGTACCTAAAAAATGAATAGTTTGAACTGCAGGTCAGCTTGACATGCGTGGAGAAGACAAAACTATGGTATATAGACAGCGCATGCTCAAGGCATATGACAGGTGATGAAACTCAGTTCATCACACTAGAGCTTAAACGAGGTGGAAGTGTAAGCTTTGGAGACAACAAGAAGGGTAAGATAGTCGGCTCAGGTACTATTGGAGGTAACCCAACCATTGAGTATGTCTCCTTAGTTAAAGGTCTAAAATACAACCTGTTGAGTGTAGCTCAGCTTTGCAAAAGCGGTAGAAGGGTTGTATTTGATGATACTAAGTGTCAAATACTCGAGGGAAATACAAATGAATTGATTTTAACTGCCCCTCGTGTAGAAAATGTATATATGTTAAACTTGGAAAAACAGTTTTCTAAAAATATATGCTTGGTATCGAAAGAGGACAACTCCTGGCTATGGCATAGAAGACTTGGGCATGTCAGCATGGATCTTCTTGCCAAATTAGCTAGAAAGCAATTAGTTGAGGGATTACCCAAATTAAAGTTTGAAAAAGATCAGCTATGTAAAGCCTGTCAGCAAGGAAAACAAACTAAAAAGTCATTTCATAGTAAAAATGTCGTTTCAACCAAAAGGCCATTGGAATTACTACACTTAGATCTTTTCGGACCTATCCAGCCACTCAGCTTGGGAGGTAAGAAATTTTCTTTGGTTATTGTAGATGATTTCTCTCGGTATACTTGGATCATCTTGCTTAGTAGCAAGGATGAGACCTTTGAGATGTTCACCACATTGATCAGAAAACTTGAAAATGACAAAGACCTAAAAGTAGCTCATATTAGAAGCGACAATGGTGGAGAATTCAAAAACCAACAGTTTGATGAATTCTGTGAAACCTGTGGTATTGACCACAACTTCTCTGCTCCAAGAACACCTCAGAAAAATGGGGTTGTTGAGAGGAAAAATAGAACCATTGTTGAAATAGCTAGGACGATGCTGAGTGAAAATAGGCTTCCAAAGTACTTCTGGGGTGAAGCTGTTCACACAGCATGTTATATACTGAATAGGGCTCTAGTCAGACCTATACTTAAGAAAACCCCATATGAACTTTGGAAAGGACGAAAGCCCAACATTGGATACTTTCGTGCCTTTGGTTGTAAGTGTTTTATACTCAATACAAAAGACAACCTTGCTAAATTTGATGCTAAAGCTGATGAGGCGATCTTTTTAGGGTACTCAATAAACAGTAAAGCATATAGAGTATTTAATAAAAGGACTCAAATTGTAGAAGAGTCTGTACATGTTGAGTTCGATGAAACTAACCCTACAGGTAAGTCAGCTCAGCCTGAAGAAGAAGAACTAGGCTCAGCTTCCGCTGATCAACCAGAAGCCACAATGCCTAACATACAGGAGCTGACTCAAGGTAAGCAAGAAATTGAAATATCATTTACTGACCCATCTATTCATGTAGAGATTGTAGAAACACCTCTTCCAAACGACTCAGCACTGCCAAATGAAATAAAGATCCCAAGAGGCCATACAGAACAAGCCATTCTTGATGCCGCTAACAACAAACTGATGACCAGGGATCAACTTAGAAAATACCTCAGCAATGTTGCATTCGTATCAATACATAAGCCAAAGAATTTTGCTGATGCCGAGCAAGATGAGTATTGGATCAATGCTATGCAAGAAGAGTTTGATCAATTCACCAGAAATGAGGTATGGGATTTAGTACCTAAGCCTAGGAATCAAAAGCCTATAGGAACTAAGTGGGTTTTTAGAAATAAGCTAGATGAACATGGAAATGTGATTAGAAACAAAGCTCGACTTGTAGCCCAAGGATATAGTCAGCAAGAGGGTATAGACTACGGAAAAACATTTGCTCCTGTTGCTAGATTAGAGGCTATACGTATACTATGTGCCTATGCCAGTTACATGAATTTTAAATTATACCAAATGGATGTAAAAAGTGCATTTCTTAATAGCTTTATAAATGAAGAGGTATACGTTAATCAACCTCCTGGATTTGAAGACTCAAAATTTCCAAATCACGTTTATAAACTCAAAAAGGCTCTATACGGCCTAAAGCAAGCTCCAAGAGCTTGGTATGAGAGGTTGACCAACTTCCTGCTGACCATGAACTATGTCAGGGGAAAAGCTGACACAACCTTGTTCATTAAGAAAAAGGGTAAACATACCCTACTTGCACAGATATATGTTGATGATATAATCTTTGGTGCTACTGACGAATCTTTGTGCAAGGAATTTAGTCAACAGATGCAAACTGAGTTCGAAATGTCCATGATGGGAGAACTCAACTTCTTCCTTGGACTCCAAATCAAGCAAGGTAAAAATGGCATATTTATAAGTCAGTCTAAATACACCAAGGAAATGTTAAAAAAGTTCAGCATGGAAGAATGCAAACCAATATCAACCCCCATGGGTACTGATACTGTCCTATGCAAGGATGAAAAGAGTAAGTCAGTTGATAGTAAACTCTATCGAGGTATGATAGGATCATTACTCTATCTCACTGCTAGTAGACCATATATTCAATACTCAGTATGCTATTGTGCTAGATATCAATCTGACCCCAGGGAATCTCATCTAACTGCTGTAAAAAGAATTTTTAGATACTTGCAAAGCTCAGTTGATGCAGGTCTATGGTATCCAACCTCAAATGACTTCACACTCAATGGATATACTGATGCTGACTACGGACGAGATAAGCTAGAACGGAAAAGCACTTCAGGAGGATGTCACTTCCTTGGAAGCTGTTTAGTATCCTGGTTTAGCAAGAAGCAATCATCCGTAGCTCTATCTACAACTGAAGCTGAGTATGTAGCTGCTGGAAGCTGTGTTGCACAAGTCCTATGGATAAAGCAACAGCTCGAGGATTATGGAGTCAAAACAAAGATAATAGAGATCAAATGCGACAACAAGAGTGCCATTGATCTATCCAAAAATCCAGTCCAACACAGCAGGATGAAGCATGTTAGCATAAGACATCACTTCATCAGAGATCATGTACTAAAGAATGAGATCAAGCTGACCTATGTACCAACAAACGATCAGCTTGCAGATATCTTCACAAAACCCTTGGCACGAGAGCAATTCAACACACTAAGGGAAGCAATTGGTATGTCAAATCCACTGTAACTAAATTTTACATTGAATATTTATGAGTGGAGCTTTGAATGATTGTACGTATTTCATGTTGAGAAAAATCTTTATTATCCACTAAGCTTAGGTTGACATAGCCATCCTGTGTACACATGGTAAGCAATTACACTAAGTTAAGCATAATGGTTAAATAGACATCCCATGCTGAGTAGATAAGCGAATTACTTCATGCTGAGTAAAGACTCAAGCTGAGTGCGTAACCTATGCTGAGTCAATAGGAAATAGAAAGATCGCCTTAACAAACGATAGGTACTCAATATCATTGACGTTTCGAATTTCGGCAATAAACCATTCTTATAAAGTAAACCTACACGTGTAAAATCTGACACATTGGGAAGACGCACATTAATGGCAAAAACCCATGCGCCAAAGATATCATAAGTAACAGAGTATCTGATGATTGAACGTCCCTAGGAGAAAAACGACAAGGTAATAATTTAGGATCCTCAGAGATTTATATAAAATAGTTGAACCCTCACTCGTCCTTTCTCATTCTTGCAATCCCTAAAACTCAAACCTCTTCCTTTCCAAAAATCTCAAAATCGCTAAAAATGTCTCCAAGTAAAAAGAAAACCCTTGAAGCGCAAAACACGTATACTGACCATGCTGGTCCTTCAACAGAAAAAGAGAGGATAATGATCAAGGTACACTCGAAGGTCAACAATATGGAAGTGTTAAAATGCCGGTGGTTCTCTTCGAGCTTCGTGTCGAGTGAAATGCCATTCTGTGAATGGATTGCTAAAAACAACTGGACATGTCTCTTTTCCCTTCCAGGAACAGCCTACCCAAGATTAGTTCGAGAGTTCTACTCAAATTTACGAGTTGATGCAGACGACTCAGATTACTTGGAGACAAATGTGAAAGGTCAGAAAATCGTTATTACCCCTGCTTATCTAGCCACACTGTTAGAGATACCGAACAAAGGAATCCAATTTCGAACAACAAAGGAAAAGATACCTAAAGCCACGTCTGAAAAGTTAAAAGGGTTCTGCAAACCCAAAGATCATAAAAGAGAAATACCCAGTACTTGTATGGGTAAGGATCAGAAGATGGTTCATTTTATGCTGACTAACTTTGTCTTTCCTAAACTCAGCTCTGCTTCCTCCGCGTCCAACTTCGAACAGTGCTTTATATGGCACATGTTGACTTCCACTCCATTTAATCTCCCTGTATTTCTAGTTGGAGCCCTACAACGAGGCGGTAGGAAACTACATTTGGGTTCACTCATTACAAAGATTATACAGGACAAGCAAATAGAAACTGTGGGTGAGGTAAGTTCGTTGGGAAATGAAATCACTGCTGTCCTCCTGAATGGACTATTGTACAATCAACCCTTGAAAGGGTATGAAGGAACTAGAGATGCAGAGGAGGATGAGGAAGAAGAGCATGCAGAAATGGAACCTGAAGCAGAGCCTGCTCAAGAAGTTGAGGCTCATACTGAGTCACCCAAGTCAGTTCAGCCTGAAAAAGGGAAGAAGAGGAAGGCTTCAGAAGTTAGCTCCAAGGATATCCACTCTGTTCCAAAGAAAATAAGGCTTTCATCAAGGCAGAAAGCCAAAGCTGACAAAGTTGATGAGCACGGTGAGAAAAGGAAAAGGCCAGAAGTGCCTGAAGATGAGGACGAAGAGACTCCGGAAACACCACTAAAGAAAAGAAAAAGAGATCACTCCTTGAGGATAGTGGAAGCCGTACCACTAACTGAAGGTCATGGGATTGACCTAGGAAAGAAAGATGTGGAACAAGCTGAGCAACAAAAAGGTAATACTGAGGAGGAAGTATGCCCTCGTGATGATACTGAGCAAACAAGGGAAAAAGGCAATATTGAGCAACCAGTAGGGGAAGGAACTGTTGCTGCTGAGTCAAGTGAAGGTCTTCAACTTGACCATTCTCTGCCAAAAACTGAGACCCGGCGGAGATTAAAGAAGAAAGCGCAAAAACATCTTGATCTAATGACCGATTTTCCCCTTGACGAGCCAGAAACAGATCTGTCTACAATACAGTTCAAGTATTTCTCTACTGCCACTGAATCTCCACCGAAAGATCTAGCGGAAAAGCAAGCCACTGTTACTCAACATGAGGAACATGCCAAGAACCCTACAAATCCAAGTCAAGCTGCACCAATTGAGCCAACTCATATCTCAACTCCACCTCCATCACAGAATGTTGACAACTCAGCTCAACAACTTCATAAAAGTCCAAGTACTCAGTCTGGAAAAGAACCAACACCTCCACCATCAGAGAATCCTACACCAGCCTCTGAATCCAATACTGCAAAGTTCATATACCTGAATGCAACTGAATCTGGCCGTAGGGTCATTGATTCAGCTCAGTATTTACTTAAAGACTTTCATTCTACTCAAGCTGAAGGTAGCCAGCCCACTCAAGAGCCCTCTCACCTAACCAGTATCACTCAACTTCTATAAGAACTCCGAAGCCTGAAAGACTTGGTCAGTATTATTACTGCAGTACAAACCCAGCAACCAACCCAAGAGCAGATGGCCAAACTGACTGATGTAGTGCTCATCATGGCCGCTCATCTGAACACTCTTGAAGGAAAAATTCAACAATTATCTGAAGTCAATCCAGGGTACGTCACTTCCTCTGAGCTTCAAAACCATTTTGTTAAGCTAGCAGAGGAACTGTCCCCCTCCAAAGCAACTGCCCACACTGGATCTGCAACATCTGCTGAGTTGCATGATTGCTTCACCAAGCTATATGCTGAGCTAACTAAATCCAGTCCACCAAGCAATACCGAATCTGTCACCACCTTCGAGCTCCAACAATGTTTTACTAAGATTCAAGCAGAGCTGACAAGTACCCGTGACCTTGTATCCTCTTCCTCTCAATGCACGATTGATCAACTGAGTGAGGCAGTAAGACTCTTGAACATTGATAGGGCACAGATGGACGTTGATCCAGTATCCAACACAGAGCTAATGGGCTTCTCGCAAGCCATCATGAAATCCATACGGATCAACAATGCACAACGAATGTTCTATGACTCTGCGTTGTAAAAGCTGTTCCATCAATCCTACAGTCAGGTCACTAGCTCCATTTCTTGTCTGAGTAAGGCACATGAATGTCTCCTGAGCATGATAAGCAGTTCTCTTAGAATCCCCAGACATGTTCAGGACGATAGCATTCCTGTAATTGATTGTTTGGGAGAAAGCACCAAAAGGCTTCAACGCTATTCCAATTACCTCTCCTCTGCCGCCAGGAATAAAACCTTCCTTTATCAACCCGATGATGGCAAAACGGGGGAGACTAGTACAAAAGGAACTCAGAGAGGAACTCAGCCTCTGACCTTAGGTGGAACTGCGTCTGCGTCTGGAAGCAAAGGCTAAGGCATTGCTCATGTTGACCCATCAGCTCTAAGGAAGAAGAAGTGAAGTAAATCTAGCCAGTCTGTGTCTAGAGCTTGTGTCTAGAATTTTGGGAATTTTGGCACCATATCATATCCTGTTTTGTTTTCATTATCCACTGTTTAGGATAATGTGCTTTTGTTCTGTTACGGTTGTTGTATGTGTTGTTAACAGTTATCTAATATCAGTTTGTCCCTTTCCTGGTCCATCCAGTCAAAGAAACAACATCTTTCAACAATTAAGCCAATATAATCAAAAGCAACAAATCTAACCATAGAAGGCCTAAGATAAAATGAATGCAACCCTTACGGGGGAGTCAATTCAGAAATTTCAATCATGGGGCAACTTAAAACTGAGTTACGTAATTATGTATTTTGCCAACATCAAAATGGGGGAGTTTGTTGAAACACCTTTCCACAAGATTTTGATTTGACAAAATCATCCATGATTAAGAGGAAATTAAATTTAAATGCTTTGATTTAATTGTACTAATATGTTTGTGAATCTTGAGTGCAAAAATATATAAAGTAAAAGACAGGACAAAAGACAGCACAAGAGAAGCTGAGAACTCAGCATGACAGTATGGAAGCTGAGTGGAGTTAAAGTTCAGAAACAAAGCGAAGATGACCTTGGAGGAACTCAGCATGAACCATGAACAAACGAAGCTGAGTATTCAGCAGGACAGCATGAAGGATTCGTTCTACTAAAAGACAAAGTCTGCCAATCATCTGCACCAATAATTGGTACCTCGAAGATAACTAAGAAGACTAATTCCGAGAGTCATGGGACGTTGGATTATTGGAAATAGACAACTGTCACAAACAAACAAAACAGACGCAAAAAGACAACCTGACGCCTGAAGTAAAACAGAAGCAGGGAATGGTGTGCAGTCTGAAGATTTCCAGAAAATGTTCCCCAAAAGAGCCGTTTTGGTGGCAACGGTCAAGACATTTTAAACGATCAAATCCACAGGATTTAGCCTATATAAGGACAATCGAAGAACCAAAACGATGTCAAAAAAAAAGCATCAAAAGAAAAATACAAGAGAGAAAGTTTCAAAAGCACTCAAAAACAAGAAGAATCTTACACAGACATTTCTATTCTATGTGTAAATGCTAGATTGAGTTGTAATAATCTAAAGTGTTCTTTAGTTCAAAAAGGAACAAGTCTGTGATCAATAGTGATATTGAGAGAGTAAAGCTGAGTGCTAGGTTGTTAGCATTTCAGTAGTAGAGAAATCTAGGTGTTGGGCTGTAGCACTTAGTAGGAGTTGAGTAGACGAATAGAGAAGGGTACTCTTGCATATTCAACTGCCTTGTAATTGGTTTGTGCTCTACCGTTAAAGAGCTCAGTATTGGATTCAAAAAGCCCAGAGGACTCTAGGGACTAGACGTAGGCAGAGAGGCCGAACCAGAATAAGTGATACTGAGTAATCTCTGAACTCTCTCTTATATTGCATGTGTTGTTTGCTAAATTTACTCAGCATATAAATTGTCTAAGCTGACTTTGAGTAAATAAGTGGTGCTGAGTTAGAAGCTGACCTTTAAGAGTGTCAATTCTCAACTCACGTAAAAACAACCTTAGTCAACTCCTGACTAAAGCTGTCTTCAAATATATCTCACCAAGCTGACCAAAGTCAGAGTTAATAAACTCCCAATATAACTTCTGGTCAGCTCAGTCAAAAAAAAAAAACTTATATTAGTTCCTAACCCCCCCCCCCCCCCTTGGAACTAATTATCAGGGACCAACAGTAGGCAGAGAGGCCGAACCAGGATAAGTCGTGCTGAGTAACTTCTAAACTCTTTCTCTCAATATATATATATATGCATGTGTTGC
The DNA here is from genome assembly GCF_963576675.1 of Euphorbia lathyris. Classification (NCBI taxonomy): domain Eukaryota; kingdom Viridiplantae; phylum Streptophyta; class Magnoliopsida; order Malpighiales; family Euphorbiaceae; genus Euphorbia; species Euphorbia lathyris. Next base: position 99,939,345 of record NC_088910.1, read on the forward strand.
TTGTGAAATTTACTCAGCTTATAAATTGTTAAAACTGAAACTGAGTAAATCTGAGTGCTAAGTTGAAAGCTGACCTCTCAAGTGTCAATTCCCAACTCTCAAGTCAAGCAGTCTTAGTCAGCATAGGACTAAAACTGTCTGACTAATTAATCGGCCGTGCTGACCAACACGCTGAGTTATCAAACTCTTAAAATAACATTAAGTCAGCATAATTAAAAGCTAAAAAGTTACATTAGTTCCTAACCCCCCCTTTGGAACTAATCACTAGGGACCAATAAGTGGTATCAGAGCCTAAGCTCACTACTCAAAGATCTAACAATCTTGAGCTGATCCCTAAAAATGGGTGAGAATAGCACTCATTTCCTTCCAGGAAACCAAACAACATAGATACTCCCTGAGGGATTATCAATCACTAGACCTCCCCTATTCTTTGGGTCAAATTATACATTCTGGAAGAATAGGATGAAGAACTTTATACAAGCCACAAACATGAGTGCATGGCTTGCAATTGTTCAAGGTCCACATGTGCCATACAAAACTGTTAACAATGAGAAAATTGTTAAAAGTGAAGCTGAGTGGACAGAGGATGACCTCAGAAAATTACAAAATAATGCTTCAGCTATCAATATGCTTCACTGTGCTCTAGATGCTGCAGAATACAATAAGATTTCAGGTTGTGAGTCAGCACAGGAGATCTGGAAGAAGCTAGAAGTAACTTATAAAGGCACCAGCAAGGTCAAGGAATCCAAAGTGAACCAACACATGCGATTGTATGAGCTGTTCGAGATGACTGACAATGAGGACATCTCAGCAATGAATGCCAGGTTCACCAACATAATAAATGAGCTTAAAAGACTCGGTAAGAATTTCACTGAAGAAGAACAAGTGAAGAAGATCTTACGAAGTCTTCCCAAAAGCTGGCAAGCTAAGAAGACAGCTGTAGAGGAAGCTCATGACCTGACCGCATACAAATATGATGAGCTGATCGGTTCCTTGCTGACCCATGAAATTTCCATGAAAAAATTTGAAGCTAAAGAAAAATCTGAGGACAAGAAACAGAAATCACTAGTGATGAAAGCTGACTCCACAGAAGCTGAGTCAACTGATGATGAGGAAATGGCTATGTTTACTAGAAAAATGAAAAAGCTATTCAGAAGAAGTGAAAGAAATAGTAAGCGGCCATACAAGAGAGGAGACAGATATAAAGCTGAGTCCAGTGACACCAGACATAAAAAGGACAGCTACAAGCCTGTCACATGTTATGAATGCCATCAAACTGGGCATATTAAGTCAAGCTGTCCTAATCTGAAGAAAGATAAGAATGGAAGCAAAAAGGCAATGGTGGCCACGTGGAGTGACAGTGATGTGTCGACATCATCTGAAGCTGAGCAAAATGAAACAGCCAACATATGTTTCATGGCAGATGATGGAGCTGACCAATCTCAATCTGAGCAAGCTGACCTCTCTGGAGATTCTGAGCAGGAGGAAAACAACAATGAGGTAACATCCTTACTTTTTCTTATGGTAAATGCCTTGAGTGACTTATATGCACTAACTAAGAAGTGTAACAAAAAGATTAAGGCACTCAGCAGGCGCTGTGACGAGATTGAGGAGGTCAAGCTGAGTGACCTCCGATATCTCCTCCAGGACAACTCAGATTTACATACCAACATGCAAATCTTACATAAGTTTGTCACAGAGGTTCAAACTGAGTCAAAGAAACTTAGAAAGGATGTTACAACCTTACAGAGCAAAATAAAAGGCTCAAATGGAAATAAACCTCATGCTGAGTACACAAGTACTAGTCAGCATAAGCAATTCACTCAATGTGAATGTTGTGGAAAAAGGGGGCATACAAAAGAAGTATGTTGGCATAACAAGCGAGTTGTCCAATGTGACTTCTGCAGAAGAAAAGGACATTCCACAAAGATATGCTGGCATGCTCAGCACAACAATGCTGATCGCACTCAGTATAACCCTCAAAGGGTAAAATTTTGTGACTTCTGTGGTAAGCCAGGCCACACCATAAAAGTATGTCGTCACAAATTAAAGTATGATTTTGCACCTGTTTACACTAACAAGAAAGGACCCAAAAAGAATTGGGTACCTAAAAACGAATAGTTTAAAATGCAGGTCAGCTTGACATGCGTGGAGAAATCAAAACTTTGGTATATAGATAGCGCATGCTCAAGACACATGACAGGTGATGAAACTGAGTTCATCACACTAGAGCTTAAACGAGGAGGTAGTGTAAGCTTTGGAGACAACAAGAAGGGCAAGATAGTTGGCTCAGGAACTATCGGAGGTAACCCTAAAATTGAGTCAGTCTCCTTAGTTAAAGGTCTCAAATATAATCTTCTAAGTGTAGCTCAGCTTTGCAAGAGTGGAAGGAAGGTTATATTTGATGATACTAAGTGTTAAATACTCGAGGGAAAAACAAATGATTTGATTTTAACAGCCCCTCGTGTAGAAAATGTTTACATATTGAGTTTGGAAAAACAATTTTCAAAAAGTATATGCTTGGTGTCTAAAGAGGACAACTCCTGGCTATGGCATAGGAGACTTGGGCATGTCAGCATGGACCTCCTTGCCAAACTAGCTAGAAAGCAATTAGTTGAGGGATTACCCAAATTAAAGTATGAAAAAGATCAACTTTGTAATGCTTGTCAGCAAGGTAAACAAACCAAAAAATCTTTTCATAGCAAAAAGGTTGTCTCAACCAAAAGACCATTGGAATTACTACACTTGGATCTTTTCGGACCTATCCAGCCACTCAGCATGGGAGGTAAGAAATTTTCCTTAGTTATTGTAGACGATTTCTCTAGGTATACTTGGGTCATCTTGCTGAGTAGCAAAGATGAAACATTTGAGATGTTTACCACATTAGTCAAAAAGCTTGAAAATGACAAAGACCTAAGAGTAGCTCACATTAGAAGTGATAATGGTGGAGAATTCAAAAACCAATTGTTTGATGAATTCTGTGAAACTAATGGTATTGACCACAATTTCTCTGCCCCTAGAACTCCTCAACAGAATGGAGTTGTTGAAAGGAAGAATAGGACAATAGTAGAAATTGCTAGGACAATGCTGAGTGAAAATAGGCTTCCAAAGTATTTTTGGGGAGAAGCTATCAATACAGCATGTTACATATTGAATAGGGCTTTGGTAAGACTTATATTAAAGAAAACTCCTTATGAACTTTGGAAAGGACGGAAGCCCAATATTGGATACTTTCGTGCCTTTGGGTGTAAATGTTCTATACTCAACACTAAGGATAATTTGGCAAAGTTTGAAGCCAAAGCTGACGAAGCAATCTTTTTAGGGTACTCAACAAACATCAAAGCATATAGAATTTATAATAAAAGAACCCAAGTTGTAGAAGAGTCAGTCCATGTAGATTTCGATGAAACTGACCCTACAGGTAAGACAACTCAACCCATTGAGGACGAGCTGAACTCAGCTCATACTGACCAAAGTGGAGGTGCTGAGCCATCAGCACAAGAGCTGACCAAAGGTAAAATCGAAACTGAAATTACCTTTGCTGACCAATCTGTCCCTGCAGTTCCAAACAACTCAACATTACCCAAGGAGATAAAAATTCCAAGAGGACATTCAGAAAAGTCCATCCTTGATGATGCCAACAACAAAGTAATGACTAGAGACCAGCTTAGGAAATTCCTTAGCAACGTTGCTTTCGTATCAGTTCATGAACCAAAGAACTTTGCTGATGCTGAGCATGATGAGTATTGGATCAATGCTATGCAAGAAGAGCTTGACCAATTCATGAGAAATGAGGTATGGGATTTAGTACCTAAACCTAGGAATCAAAAATCCATAGGAACTAAGTGGGTTTTTAGAAACAAACTAGATGAGCATGGAAACGTAATCAGGAACAAAGCTCGACTTGTAGCCCAAGGCTATAGTCAGTAAGAGGGCATTGATTATGGTGAAACCTTTGCACCAGTTGCTAGGTTAGAAGCTATACGTATATTGTGTGCATATGCTAGTTTCATGAACTTTAAATTATATCAAATGGATGTTAAAAGTGCATTTCTTAATGGTTTTAGAAACGAAGAGGTATATGTTAATCAACCTCCCGGTTTTGAAGATCCAAAATTTCCAAACCACGTTTATAAACTCAAGAAGGCCTTATATGGCCTGAAGCAAGCTCCAAGAGCTTGGTATGAAAGGTTGACCAACTTCCTGCTGACCAGGAATTATGTCAGAGGAAAAGCTGACACAACCTTGTTCATTAAGAAAAAGGGTAAACATACCCTACTTGCACAAATCTATGTAGATGATATAATATTTGGTGCTACTGACGAATCCTTGTGTCAAGAGTTTAGCAAACAGATGCAGACTGAGTTCGAAATGTCTATGATGGGAGAACTCAGCTTCTTCCTTGGACTTCAAATCAAGCAAGGTAAGAACGACATCTTCATTAGTCAGTCCAAGTACACCAAGGAGATGTTAAAGAAATTTGATATGGAAGACTGTAAGCCCATATCAACCCCTATGGGTACTGATACTGTCCTATGCAAAGATGAGAAAAGTAAGTTAATAGATAGTAAACTGTATCGAGGTATGATAGGCTCCTTACTTTATCTCACTGCTAGTAGACCTGATATACAGTACTCAGTATGTTATTGTGCAAGATATCAAGCTGACCCAAGGGAATCTCACTTAATTGCTGTAAAAAGAATTTTTAGATATTTGCAGAGCTCAGTTGATGCAGGTTTGTGGTATCCAGCCTCAAATGACTTCACACTCATAGGATACACTGATGCTGACTATGGACGGGATAAGCTAGAACGTAAGAGTACTTCAGGAGGATGCCATTTCCTTCGAAGCTATCTAGTATCTTAGTTCAGCAAGAAGCAGTCATCAGTTGCTCTGTCTACAACTGAAGCTGAGTACGTTGCTGCTGGAAGCTGTGTGGCTCAAGTCCTATGGATAAAGCAACAGCTTGAGGATTATGGAGTTAAAACAAAGACAATAGAGATCAGATGTGACAACAAAAGTGCCATTGATCTATCTAAGAATCCAGTCCAACACAGCAGGATGAAGCATGTTAGCATAAGGCATCACTTCATCAGAGATTGTTGAAACACCTTTCCATAAGATTTTGATTTGACAAAATCATCCATGTTTAAGAGGCAATTAAATTTAGATGCTTTGATTTAATTGTACTAATATTTTTGTTGAATCTTGAGTGCAAAAATATATAAGGTAAAAGACAGGACAAAAGTCAGCACAAATAAAGCTAAGTAGCAAAGAACTCAGCATGACAGAATAGAAGCTGAGTGGAGTTAAAGGTCAGAAACAAAACGAAGCTGACTAAAGCTGAAGACCTCGTCAGGAGCGTTTAAACAAAACGGAGCTGACCTTGGAGGAACTCAGCATGAACCATGAACAAACGGAGCTGAGTATTCATCAGGACAGCATGAAGGATCCGTTCCACTAAAAGACAAAGTCTGCCAATCATCTGCACCAATAGTTGGAACCTCGAAGATACCTAAGAAGACTGATTCCGAGAGTCATGGGACGTTGGATTATTGGAAACAAACAACTGTCACAAACAAACAAACCAGACGCTAAAAGACAACCTGACGCCTGAAGTAAAATAGAAGCAGAGAATGGTGTGCAGTCTAAAGATTTCCAGAAAATGTTCCCCAAAAGAGCCGTTTTGGTTGCAACGGTCAAGACATTTTAAACAATCAAGTCCACAGTTTTTTCGTATATAAAAGGACAATCGAAGAACCAAAACATACAGAAAAAAGAAGCATCAAAAGAAAAATACAAGAGAGAAAGTTTCAAAAGCACTCAAATACAAAAAGAATCTTACACCCACGTTTCTATTCTATGTGTAAATGCTAGATTGAGTTGTAATCATCTAAAGTGTTCTTTAGTTCAAAAAGGAACAAGTCTGTGATCAATAGCAATATTGAGAGAGTAAAGCTGAGTGCTAAGTTGTAAGCATTTCAGTAGTAAAAAAATCTAGGTGCTGGGTTGTAGCACTTAGTAGGAGTTGAGTAGACGAATAGAGGAAGGTACTCTTGCATATTCAACTGCCTTGTAATTGGTTTGTGCTCTACCGTTAAAGAGCTCAGTATTGGATTCAAAAAGCCCGGAGGACTCTGGGGACTGGACGTAGGCAGAGAGGCCGAACCAGGATAAGTGATACTGAGTAAATCTCTGAACTCTCTTATATTGTATGTGTTGTTTGCTAAATTTACTCAGCATATAAATTGCCTAAGCTGACCTTGAGTAAATAAGTGGTGCTGAGTTAGAAGCTGACCTCCAAGAGTGTCAATTCTCAACTCACAAGAAGACAATTTTAGTCAACATCTGATTAAAGCTGTCTTCGAACATATCTCACCAAGCTGACCAAAAGCAGAGTTAATAAACTCTCAAAATTACTTCTAGTCAGCTTAATTAAATCGCGAAAAAGTTATATTAGTTCCTAACCCCCCCTTGGAACTAATTATCAGGGACCAACAGAGATCACGTATTAAAAGGTGAGATCAAGCTGACCTATGTGCCAACAAATGAACAGCTTGCAGATATCTTCACCAAGCCCTTGGCTCGTGAGCAATTTAACATACTAAGGGAAGCTATCGGTATATCTAACCCTCTTCAATAATTCTAAGTATTTGAATAAATGTTGAATGATTGTCATGCTGACTGAATCAATCTAGTAACTACTGCACATTGAGCTTAATAGTCTATGCTGAGTAGATACAAATGTTGAGTAAATATTCTGTGCTGAGTAGATAGACATATTGAGTAATCACCCTATACTGAGTAGATGTACATGCTGTGTGATTAACGTATGTTGAGTTACTAAGAGATAGGAAATCCATACACGTAGAATTAAATACTCAGTATCATAAACGACTCATATTCTGGCAAACTGAGTAAATGCCCGCTTGCACCGATAAACAATGACACGTGTAACATATCATACCTAGAAAAACGCAAGTAATAATGAATACCCATGCGCCGAACCTGTCATAAATGGCAGAATCTTTGTCGATTAAAGTCCCAAGATGAAAATGGCTAGTTCATTAGTGACTCAAAACTCTATAAGTAGCGGAAGGATCCCCACTCATTACTCTTTACGCTTACGATCTTCTGTAATCGAACCCTTCTCTCTCTCCCTAAACCTCAAAACCTTCATCTGTAACAATGGCTTCCGGCAAAAACGAAATCCCTAACATCACCACTCAGCTTGGCAAAATCTCTGGCAAACCTACTCAAGCTGACCCCACTAGTTCTTCGAAGCAAATAGAAAGGAATATGATCAAGGTCCATAAAAAGGTCAACAACTTGGAAGTTCTGAAGTGCAGATGGTTCTCTCCAGGATTCGTCACTTCTGAGAAACCGTTCTGTGACTGGATCGAGAAGAACAAATGGACTGGTCTCTTCTCACTTGTCGGAAAAACATACCCTAGACTGGTCAGAGAGTTCTATTCCAACATGTTTGTTGATGAAGAAGATGCTGACTACTTGGAGACCACGGTCAAAGGTCAGAAAATCACCATAACCCCTGCCTATCTATCTACTTTGCTAAATTTACTAGACGAAGGGATAGAATTTAGAACAACAAAGGAAAAAGTCCGAAAAGAGAAGCTTGACCAGATAAAGGGGTTCTGTAAACCCAAAGATCACAAGGGAGAAATACCCAGCACGTGTATGGGGCAAGACCAGAAGATGGCACACTACATACTGACCAACTTCATATTCCCCAAACTCAACTCAGCTTCATCCGCTTCCAACTTTGAGCAGTGCTTCATATGGCACATGCTGACCTACACTCCTCTCAACCTTCCAGTCTTTCTAGTTGGAGCTCTTCAATGCAGTGTGAAGAAGCTCAGGCTGGGTTCTCTGATCACTAAGATCCTCGAAGATAAGCAAATCGAGACCACAAATGAAACTGATACCTTGGGAAATAAGATCACAGCAGCTCTGCTGGTTGGATTATTATACAATCAACCTTTGAAAGGATATGAAGAAGTTGAAGATGCTGAGGAAAATGATGAAGCTGAGCAAGAAATTGAGCCTGAGAAAGAAGTGGAGGCTCCTGCTGAGTCACCTAAGGAAAAGAAGAAGAAGAAGAGAAAGGCCATTGAAACATGCTCCAAAGACATCAATGTTGGTCCCTTGTTTAGTTGCAAGTATAGTTCCAAGGGGGGGGGGGTTAGGAACTATTTAAACTTTTTACAGTTTAGGCAGACTTCTTTTTCTAAAGAAAAAGATTTGAACAGCGGCGCTGAGTAAACAATAAGATATTGGCTTAGTAAACAGGTGACTAGGTCAGTTTCTTAGCTTGAGTCAGGAAATAGCACTTAGAGTCTATTCCTGAGCTCAGACGTTCAACGCGCACAACTCAACTTGACCTCTTTACTTGGTCAGTTTTGATTATTTAAAGCAAGCAATATAAATAAGGAGTTAAGGTAAGAAATACTTCACTTAGCAGATTTATCCAGGTTCGGCTTCTTCTAAGCCTACGTCCTATCCCCGGAACACATTCTGAGATTTCAAATACTCTACTGAGCTCTTTAAAGGTAGAGCCTCAAACCTTTTACAATATCAGCAATTGAGTATGACAAGAGTACCTTCCTCTATACTTCTACTCAATCCTAATCTCTCCGCTGAGTACTTAAAACCGAGTACTCAGCCTCTCCTTTCTATCTCTAGAAATGATAAGTGTTTTGTCCTAATACAAAGATGTGCTAAGACACTTTAGACGATTTACAATCACTCTAGATTTTTACACAGATATGAAAATGTAGTGTAAGAATTTTTGCTTTTGCTTCTTGCTTGCAGAACTTGTAGAGATTTGGTCAGCGTAATGGCTTGATCAAGTTCTGTGTTTTGTGAAGCTTGTGATGGCACTATTTATAGAGACGTCTGGTCATTCGGTCATTTCGAATTTCGAAATAATCGTTGGAGGGAAACGGCTATATGTCGTTGTCATCCTGACTTGCTCAGAGCTCTCGGCCAATCACAATCGTGTATCTTCTGTCCTCGGTCAGCTCAGCAAATGGTCTCTCCTTTTATGGTAAGGTCAACTGGACAGCATACTGTGTCGCCTAAACTTTGCCAAAAGAGGAAACACTTTGTCTGGAAGTTTTCCTTCGTCAGCTGCTGTCTTGTACGTTTGTCGAGACTACTCAGCAGCTTCATCTTGAAGTTGTTCCCGAAGGTCTTCTAGATCCTTCCGTTTGCTGAGTTGCGTTTTGTTCAAAACGGCAACGTTTCACTCAGCAGCTTCATCTTGAAGTTGTTCCCGAAGGTCTTCTAGATCCTTCCGTTTGCTGAGTTGCGTTTTGTTCAAAACGGCAACATCTTGACATACGCGGGCCGAGTGTACTGAGTTGTTTGACTTGGGCCTTGGCTTCCGTATTGGGCTTGAGCCTTTTTATCCTTATATCTTATAACAGTTTTAACTCAGCATTGAACAAACACATTAGTAGAATAAATCAAAGCATTTAAACTTAGTGTGTTTAGAATATGTATTTTAAGTTATACTTAAACAATTTTGTCAAATCAAAATTATATAGAAAGGTGTTTCAACAAACTCCCCCATTTTGATGTTGGCAAAACTATTCAGCAAGGAACTCAGTATGAGCTCCCCCATGATAGTTGACCTAGTATAATTTAGCAAACTCCCCCGTAAGGGTTGAGCTACTGACTTAGTTTTACTTAAGACATTTAAGGATTTAAATGAGTAAGTCTAAGGTCAGTTTTCAGATATAGGTCAGCTATTTCAACATATTCTATTTACTCAGTATAAAGTGGAAGGTTTAGTCATATAGAGTGTGCTGAGTAATTTGTTGTTCAATGAGTTCTTATCAGAATATTTCATAAGTATATGGGTTCATGTCAAACATGTTATCAGCATATAATTTAGTTAATATTTCAAGTTTTAAACATAGCTGATTTAATTGAAGATACATAAGGACTCAGTACATAAAAGCATATATCATAACTCAAGATTTGAATAAGAGAAGTAAGTATGATATATTGATAGAAGTCAGCAGTTACACAGCAAAAGAAATAAGCATAGCACATATTACAAAAGTTAAGACCTAGCCTATCTATTTCTTTTTCTTGCCCTATGACTGACTTCTCTCGTACTGACGTTGCTCATGCTGAGCTCTAGCAGCTTGCGCTTTCTCCCCCGTTTTGTCAACTTCAGGGAGCTTAAACGCATCGGTTAAGACAGCGCGAGTCAGTTCTTGTGAAAGCTCTTTTAGTTTGTCAGCACTTTCATTGACGCCATCAAAAATGGCAACTCCATCAGCTGATACTTCTACTGGTATATGAAGATCAGCAGCACTGAGCATATTTACACTGAAAGTTTGAGCTTTGGCTTGCCAGATGAGAGCTTCAGAGAGGCTAGCAAAGACTTGGTGGAAAGTTTTCAAGAGAGCTGAGTCATAATGATGACGCTGGATATTATTATGACGGATGTGGTTGAAAGATTGCTGTGGGAGAGACAGCAACTCATTCTGCTTTAAAGCGTCAGTATCCATCTCTTGCTTGTTGAGGTTAAGTAGCCTGATGGCCTCACCGATTTGCTCGACTGAGCACTGACTATAGGACACCATTTGCTCATTTGTCTTAAGTTGCTCAGTATGAAGCTGAGCAAAAAGCATCTTGAGTTCCGAGGAAGTGGCGTAGTCAGTTTTCACAGCAGACAACTTCTGAACTTGTAGATGGAGTGAGTTCAGGTGTTGAATTGTCGACAGCTGTATCTCTGCCAACTTGGCAAGTGAATCCTGCTTAGCTTGCTGGGCTTGGAGTGACAAGACTACATTCAGCAGATCTTTGAGTCCCTTGACTTCGTTGAGAAGTAGAGTGACCTGGGAGAGCTGAGTTGTCTCAGGAATTGAAGATCCAGCAGCAGGCGAAGCGGAGTGTTGAAGATCGTGGATGAGTGCTTGCACTGAGTCAATGAGCTTTTTGCCGGACTCAGTGGCATCCCGATGTACATCAGTATGACCAGAAGAAGGTGGAGTGAAGGGAGTACCCTGGTCAGTGACTGGATGACTTGGCTCAATCTGCACTTGAGTTGGAGGTAAGGTTGATTGATCAGCAGAGAGGTTGGTGATGGAAGTCATAACCCGAACACTGTCAGTGCTGACGGCAGAAGGATGAGGAGTCAGCACCATGCTTGAGGAAACAGCATGGACAGTGCTTGGTTCAACCTGACTTGTTGAAGTGGTGGAAGTGGTATGCTCGGCATGTTCCTGTTGAGAAGAAACAGAGGCTTGTTTTTCCAACGGCGTTGTAGTAGAGGAAGTTGAGGGCCGTTTGAAAAATTTTAATTGGACGGTAGAAGGATCCTTTGTTGTCTTGGAGAGGACAAGTTCAGGAATAGTCGGTGATTGCTCATGAAGTTCACTGACCGACACCTCACTGGCCTTAACCAGCTTCCTCCTTCTACGTGGTGGAGTGGAAGTAGGAGCAGCTTCGTCTGAGTGAGTGGAAGTAGTTTCCTTTTCCTCAGTATTGGTCTGGTCAGCTTGATCAACTTGCTCAACTTGCTCAACTCCAGCAGCTAACTCGGTGTCAGTTTGCACAGCTCCACACTCTAACCCAGTGTTAGCATTTTCAACCTCGATTTCGCTGTCATACTCTTCAGACTCCTCAGCGTCATCCTGACCGCTGGCTTCAGCTTCTTCTTCAGCAGTGCATTCTCCATCAAGTTCTTCCTCAACTTGGGAGATGAAGTGGTCATCTAACTGGACCTCAGTTTCCTCAACATCAGTACCCTGGCATTGAGTGAAATGAGAATCACTAGGTACAATAAAGTCGGTTGGTATAACGTCCAGAGGTGCCAGTGTTGAAGTCTTTTGCTTCTTCTGAGGAAGCTCAACAGCTTTCTCAGTTCCAGGCTCACCTTGCCTGGTTCTCTTCTCAGCTGACTTACCAGTTGACCTTTGCCTCTTCACTAGAGACTCAACGTTTTTAGAAGGAGTCTCAGCAGATTTCCTCTTGCGAGAAACTGGGGCCTTAGTTCTTCGCCCTTTCTTTGGCTCAGAAGTTTCCTCAGCTTGGCCAACATCAGCAGCAGCAGCAGCAGCAGCTTTACCTTTCTTCAAAGGCTGTCCAAACTTTAGTGCCCTCAGCGAGGCAGCTGTGATCTTGGTTCCTCTGAAAGATTCCTCACCTTCGAGGTCAATCTTGTGATCAAGAAGAATTCGAGTTATGAGTGACCCAAGTCTCATCGTACCCGTGCTACGTAGGAACCCAGCAACTAAGAAGACCGGCATGTTGATGGGGGTGTACGTCAGCATGTGCCATATGAAGCACTGTTCAAAGTTGGTTGCTGATGTAGTGCAGTTGATCTTTGGGTAAATGAAATAGCTCAGCATGTAGTGAGACATCTTCTGGTGCTGTCCCATTGAAGATGCTGAGATCTCTCCTGAGTGACCCTCAGGTTTGCAGAAGGTATGGACGTAGTTGGTTTTGTCCTGATCTTCTGACTTCCTCAGCCTTACTCCCTCAGTTTTGAGCTGGAGGAGATTTCCTATGTACAGAGGGTTGATGAAGATGGTTTTCCCTTTTACTTCAGTGCTTAGGTAGTCGGCGGAGTCACTGGCAACCTTGAGGTTGTGGTAAAATTCTCTTACTAGGTCAGGATAGGTCTCATCCCTGACCGAGAACAGCCCAGTCCATTCGTTCTTTGCTATCCATTCGGCAAATGGCTGTTCGTTCTGTACAAAGTGCTCCGAAACCCATCTGGAGGGTTCTACCTTCCATTCAGATATATTGTCGAAGACCTTGGAGTAGGTCCTGATCTTAACAGCTTTCTCTTTGCCAGAAGTTTGGCCAGTTTTACCCTTGCTCGGTGTAGAAGGGTTTTGTGATGGTTCATCGGAGCTGGACTTTTGGTGGCCGGCACCGGAGATTTTGAAAGATAACTTAGTCATTCTTCGGAGATGGAGGAATTAGAGGAATTTGAAAGAAAAGAAGTTCTAAGTGATTTCTTTGCCTTAAGAATTGATTAAGCGTAAAGAGTAAAAGATGGGGAAATACCCATAATTTATAGACGAAATGAACGGTGTGGATCTTAATCGAATCCATGTGTCAGATTTGCCTTGGGATCATATACCGACAATGATCCTGGCATTTATGACACATTACGGCGAATACGTCATCCTAGGCTATACGCGTGCTTTGCATTTATGCAAATGGATTAATCACTCAGTATTTAGAATGTCAAGCGTTTGATATTCTGAGTGGTCAGTGCATTATTTAAGGATGATTTGAAGTTCAAGTTCTAAACTAATTTACTCAGTGTGCAAGTTTACTCAGTATTGTATATTCAGTCAGTTTCAATGAGATACTCAGCAAACAAAGAAAAATCATTCAGCATGTAATTCACTCAACATTCGTATTCATTTAGCACAGGAATTTACTGAAGAGGATTAAACATACCAATTGCTTCTCTCAGTATGCTGAACTGCTCACGGGCCAGTGGCTTCATGAAGATATCAGCAAGCTGTTCGTCCGTTGGGACAAAAGTCAGCTTGATCTCACCCTTGAGTACATGGTCTCTAATGAAGTGATGTCTGATGCTGACATGCTTCATTCTGCTGTGTTGAATTGGGTTCTTGGACAGATCAATTGCACTTTTGTTGTCACATTTGACCTCAATTGTCTTCGTTTGAACACCATAATCTTCAAGTTGTTGCTTGATCCATAGGACTTGAGCAACACAATGACCAGCAGCAATGTACTCAGCTTCAGTGGTGGACAAGGCTACTGACGCCTGCTTTTTGCTGAACCAGGATACAAGACAGCTTCCTAAGAAGTGGCATCCTCCAGAGGTGCTTTTACGTTCCAGCTTATCTCGTCCATAGTCAGCGTCAGTGTATCCGATAAGTGTAAAATCATGAGTATTTGGATACCACAAACCTGCGTTCACTGAGTTTTGCAAATATCTAAGGATTCTTTTTACAGTAATGTAATGAGATTCCTTAGGGTTAGATTGATATCTAGCACAGTAGCATACTGAAAACTGAATGTCCGGTCTACTGGCTGTTAAGTAAAGTAGAGAGCCTATCATACCTCGATATAACTTGCTGTCTACTGACTTACCATTCTCATCAGCGCAGAGGACAGTGTCAGTGCCCATATGAGTGGATATTGGCTTGCAATTTTCCAAGTCATATTTCTTTAAGATCTCCTTGGCATATTTGGCTTGACTGATAAAGATGCCATTCTTTCCTTGTTTAATTTGAAGACCGAGGAAGAAGTTGAGTTCTCCCATCATAGACATTTCAAACTCAGTCTGCATTTGTTTGCTAAACTCCTTGCACATTGATTCGTTAGTTGCACCAAATATTATATCATCAACATAAATTTGGGCCAGCAGGGTATCTTTACCCTTTTTCTTAATGAATAAGGTTGTATCAGCTTTGCCCCTGACGTAATTTCTAGTCAGCAGGAAACTGGTCAGCCTCTCGTACCAAGCACGTGGTGCTTGCTTGAGGCCGTACAGAGCCTTTTTGAGTTTGTAAACATGGTTTGGGAACTTAGGGTCCTTAAAACCTGGAGGTTGATTTACATAAACCTCCTCGTTTATAACTCCATTAAGAAATGCACTTTTGACATCCATTTGGAATAATTTAAAATTCATGTAAGATGCATATGCACATAATATTCTAATTGCCTCTAGCCTTGCCACTGGGGCAAAGGTCTCACCGTAGTCTATACCTTCTTGCTGACTGTAGCCCTGAGCTACAAGCCTTGCTTTGTTCCTGACTACGTTTCCTTGTTCGTCCATCTTGTTCCTGAAGACCCATCTTGTTCCGATGGTCTTTTGACTCTTTGGATGAGGCACTAGCTCCCATACATCATTTCTTCGAAATTGATCGAGCTCCTCTTGCATTGCGTTCATCCAGAATTCATCGTACTCAGCTTCAGCGAAATTCTTCGGTTATTGTACTGAGACGAAAGCAACATTGCTGAGGTACTTCCTGAGTTGATTCCTCATCATCAGGGTATTCCCAGCAGAATCAAGGATTGCACTTTCGGAGTGCCCTCTTGGAATCCTTATTTCTTTGGGTAGATTTATGTCTTGTGCTGTTCCTGTTTCAACAATCTCTGCAGAAGTAGATGGGTCAGTAAAAGTAATCTTAGGTTCACTCTTACTCTTGGTCAGCCTTTTCGTGAATGACTCAGTAGCTGGTTCTGGGTCAGCGATGGTTACTGAGTTTGGATCATCTTCGGTCAGCGGCTGGTAT
The DNA here is from genome assembly GCF_963576675.1 of Euphorbia lathyris. NCBI lineage: Eukaryota > Viridiplantae > Streptophyta > Magnoliopsida > Malpighiales > Euphorbiaceae > Euphorbia > Euphorbia lathyris. The sequence continues at coordinate 99,954,608 of NC_088910.1, forward strand.
ATACCTGCAGGGTCAGTTTCATCGAACTCTACATGTATTGACTCTTCTAACACTTGAGTTCGCTTATTAAAAACTCTGTATGCTTTGCTGTTTGTTGAGTAGCCCAAAAAGATAGCCTCATCAGCTTTTGAATCAAACTTTGCTAAGCTATCTTTGGTATTTAAAATAAAACATCTACAGCCAAAGGCACGAAAGTATCCAATATTGGGCTTTCGTCCTTTCCAAAGTTCATAGGGGGTTTTCTTTAATATAGGTCTAACTAGAGCCCTATTAAGAATATAGCATGCTGTGTTAACAGCCTCTCCCCAAAAATACTTTGGAAGCCTATGCTCATCCAGCATTGTCCTGGCTATTTCAACCAGAGTTCTGTTCTTCCTTTCCACAACCCCATTTTGCTGAGGTGTTCTAGGAGCAGAAAAATTGTGGTCAATGCAGCTGGCTTCACAGAATTCAACAAACTTTTGGTTTTTGAATTCTCCACCGTTATCACTACGGATATGAGCTAATTTTAGGTCTTTTTCATTTTCAATTTTTCTAACCAAATTTGAAAATGTCTCAAAGGTCTCATCCTTGCTGGTCAGCAAGATGACCCACGTATACCGAGAGAAGTCATCTACAATGACCAAGGAAAATCTTCTTCCACCCAGACTCAGCGGCTGGACTGGACCAAAGAGATCCAAGTGTAGCAACTCTAACGGACGTTTAGTTGAGACAATGTTTTTACTGTGAAAAGATTGTTTGGTTTGTTTTCCAGCTTGACAAGCGTGGCATAATTGATCTTTTTGAAATTTAAGTTCGGGCAGTCCCTCAACCAATTTCTTTCTTGCTAGTTTGGCCAGGAGGTCCATGCTTACATGACCAAGTCTCCTGTGCCATAGCCAGGAATTTTCTTCCTTTGTTACTAAGCACACAGTTTTTGAAAACTTTTTCTCTAAGTCTAGCATAAAGACATTATCTATCCGAGGGGCAATTAAAATTAACTCATTTGTTTTACCCTCGTATATTTTACATCCAGTAGCATCAAATATAACTTTTCTCCCATTCTCACATAGCTGAGCTACGCTGAGTAAGTTATATTTGAGTCCGCTGACTAGGGAGACAGATTCAATAGTAGGATTACCTCCGATGGTTCCTGAGCCTACTATCTTACCCTTCTTGTTGTCTCCAAAACTTACGCTCCCTCATCGTTTACGTTCAAACGTGATGAACTGAGTTTCATCACCCGTCATATGCCTTGAGCATGCGCTGTCAATATACCACATCTTTGACTTCTCGGCACATCTCAGGCTTACCTGCATTGTAACTAGTTACTTTTAGGTACCCAATTCTTTTTGGGTCCTGACTTGTTAGGTGCAACAGGTATAGCATCATATTTTATTTTATGGCGACATACATGGACAGTATGGCCATTCTTTCCACAGAAGTCACAACTGACCTTCTGTTTAGGATTTTTTACTGACTTGTCAGCACCCCAGTGCTGAGCGTGCCAGCACACTTTAGTAGTGTGTCCTAACTTCCCACAAAAGTCACACTGGACTTTTCGCTGGGGATTCCATCTCTGCTGAGTACCGTGGTACTGAGTTCTCAGAGGAATGTTATTTTTCTTAGGAACCTTTAATTGGTTCTGGATGGTTGTGACGTCCTTTCTCAGTTTCTTTGAAACTGACTGGACTTTAGATACATACTCATGCATGATCTTCATGCAGAGTCGAATTGTCCTAAAGAAGGTATCTGAGGTCACTCAGTTTGACCTCTTCCACTTCGTCACAGCGCCTGCTGAGTGCTCTAACCTTTTTTATTACACTTCTTAACAAGTGTATAGAGATCACTCAGGGCATTAACCATATCGTTTCTGAACTGGGGAAGAGAAATTACCTCATTTGATTGCTCTTCATCATCTGATGTGATGGATGGGTCAGCATGCTCAGAGACGCATGGCTCAGCAAGTTCGTCAGCCATAAAGCATATCTTCGCTGACTCGGTGGCCTCAGTTTCTGTTGATGAAGATTCATCACTGTCACTCCAAGTAGCCACCATTGCCTTCTTCCCACTCTTCTTGTCTTTCCTCAGCGTGGGGCAGTTTGACTTAATATGGCCAGCTTGATGGCACTCAAAGCATGTAATGGGCTTTGAGCTGTCCTTTCTGTATTTGCTGTCGCTTGAGTCAGCCTTATATTATCAAACTTTTTGTAAGGCTTTTCAGAATATTTATCGTTCTTCCTGAACAGCCTCTTCATCTTTCTTATGAACATGGCCATCTCCTCATCATCAGTTGAACTCCCGTCAGTGGAGTCAGCCTTCATGACAAGTGACTTCTGCTTTTTGTCATCAGATTTTTCCTTCACCTCAAAGTTTTTCATGGATATCTCATGGGTCAGCAATGAACCGATGAGTTCGTCATATTTGTAGGTGGTTAAATCCTGAGCTTCCTCAACTGCTGTCTTCTTTGCTTGCCAGTCTTTTGGAAGACTCCTGAGTATCTTTTTGACTTGTTCTTCCTCAGTGAAGATTTTCCCAAGTCTTTTGAGCTCATTAATGATGTTGGTGAACCTTGCGTTCATGTATGAAATGCCCTCATCATTGTTCATCTCGAACAGCTCGTACAGTCTCATCTGCTGATTCACCTTGGATTCTTTTACTTTGTTTGTTCCCTTGTAGGTGACTTCCAGCTTCTTCCAGATCTCTTGTGCCGACTCACATCCTGAGATTTTGTTATATTCTGCAGCATCGAGCGTATAGTGAAGCATATTGATAGCCGAAGCATGGTTTTGAAGCTTCTTAAGATCATCCTTTGTCCATTTGGCCTCAACTTTTATAACTGTTTGGCCAGCCACAACCTTAACAGGTACAAACGGCCCTTGGACTATAGATAGCCAGGCACTCATGTTTGTAGCCTGAATGAAGTTTTTCATCCTATTCTTCCAAAAGGTATAGTTTGACCCGAAGAATAGGGGAGGCCTAGTAATGGACAGCCCCTCAGGCAGTATTTGAGTTGTTTGGTTTCCAGGGAGAAACCGAGTGCTGTTTTCGCCCATGGTAGGGATCAGCTCAAGGTTGTTAGACCTTTTACAGTGAGCTTTTGAGGCTCTGATACCACTTGTTGGTCCCTTGTTTAGTTGCAAGAATAGTTCCAAGAGGGGGGTTAGGAACTATTTAAACTTTTTACAGTTTAGGCAGACTTCTTTTTATAAAGAAAAAGATTTGAACAGCGGCACTGAGTAAACAATAAGATACTGGCTTAGTCAACAGGTGACTAGGTCAGTTTCTTAGCTTGAGTCAGGAAATAGCACTTAGAGTCTATTCCTGAGCTCAGACGTTCAACGCGCACAACTCAACTTGACCTCTTTACTTGGTCAGTTTTGATTATTTAAAGCAAGCAATATAAATAAGGAGTTAAGGTAAGAAATACTTCACTCAGCAGATTTATCCAGGTTCGGCTTCTTCTAAGCCTACGTCCTGTCCCCGGAACACGTTCCGAGATTTCAAATACTCTACTGAGCTCTTTAAAGGTAGAGCCTCAAACCTTTTACAATATCAGCAATTGAGTATGACAAGAGTACCTTCCTCTATACTTCTACTCAATCCTAATCTCTCCGCTGAGTACTTAAAACCGAGTACTCAGCCTCTCCTTTCTATCTCTAGAAATGATAAGTGTTTTGTCCTAATACAAAGATGTGCTAAGACACTTTAGACGATTTACAATCACTCTAGACTTTTACACAGATATGAAAATGTAGTGTAAGAATTTTTGCTTTTGCTTCTTGCTTGCAGAACTTGTAGAGATTTGGTCAGCGTAATGGCTTGATCAAGTTCTGTGTTTTGTGAAGCTTGTGATGGCACTATTTATAGAGACGTCTGGTCATTCGGTCATTTCGAATTTCGAAATAACCGTTGGAGGGAAACGTCTATATGTCGTTGTCATCCTGACTTGCTCAGAGCTCTCGGCCAATCACAATCGTGTATCTTCTGTCCTCGGTCAGCTCAGCAAATGGTCTCTCCTTTTATGGTAAGGTCAACTGGACAGCATACTGTGTCGCCTGAACTTTGCCAAAAGAGGAAACACTTTGTCTGGAAGTTTTCCTTCGTCAGCTGCTGTCTTGTACGTTTGTCGAGACTACTCAGCAGCTTCATCTTGAAGTTGTTCCCGAAGGTCTTCTAGATCCTTCCGTTTGCTGAGTTGCGTTTTGTTCAAAACGGCAATGTTTCACTCAGCAGCTTCATCTTGAAGTTGTTCCCGAAGGTCTTCTAGATCCTTCCGTTTGCTGAGTTGCGTTTTGTTCAAAACGGCAATGTCTTGACATACGCGGGCCGAGTGTACTGAGTTGTTTGACTTGGGCCTTGGCTTCCGTATTGGGCTTGAGCCTTTTTATCCTTATATCTTATAACAGTTTTAACTCAGCATTGAACAAACACATTAGTAGAATAAATCAAAGCATTTAAACTTAGTGTGTTTAGAATATGTATTTTAAGTTATACTTAAACAATTTTGTCAAATCAAAATTATGTGGAAAGGTGTTTCAACAATCAATGATGTCCCAAAGAAAGTGAGACTAGTGTCTCAAGAAAAAGTTAAAGCTGACAAGGCTAAGGAGAAAGCTGAGTCGGCAGAGAAGAGAAAGAGGCCAGAAGAGCCTGAGGATGAAGAAGAGGGAACTCTGGAATTCCCTTTGATGAAAAGGAAGAAGGTTAATACCTTAAAGACGGTTGAAGCTGATCCCCTAGATTGGGTTGTATCTTCCAAAGGTCATGGAACTGACCTAGAAAAGGAAGCTGCGAAAGAAACTGAGCAACAAGCTGAGAAAGTAAATGTTGAAAAAGAAAGGGAAGCTGAGAAAGAAACTCATGTTGAGGAAGACGTCCATACTGAGCAGGAAGAACCTACTGATGTTGAGCAACCTCAGGGTGATGTTAAGCAAAGAGTTGAGGAAGAAGAAAATGTTGATGTTGAGGATCATGCTGAGCAACATGAGCATCCAACTATGGTAGAAGAGACAGTTGATACTGATGAGGAGAACATTCATGCTGACCCATCTCCTGCTAAAGAAACAAAGTTCAAGCGGCTCAAGAAGAAAGCCCATAAAACTCAAGTTATTGATCTCCTTGCAGACTCTCCTCCTCAAGATATTGATGCTGAAATGTCCAAAATTCAGTTCAAGTATTTCTGTCATGATGCTGAGCCTGAGTCTCCTCCAACGGATCTTGTGCAAAACCAAGCCTCTGTTACTTATATTGAGGAACAAGCCAAGACTCCGGAGAATCCAAAAACTGCTCAAGATGGAACAAATCCTGCTTCAACTTCACCCACTCAGGATGAGCAGGTCAACATAATTAACCAAACTCCACCTCCAACTCAGCATGTTGACAACTCAGCTCCTGAAGCTAATCTGCATCAAAGTCCAGTCACCAATCAAGGTGATCAATCCAGCAAACAGCCAACTCATCCTCCATCAAGCTCAATTCCAGCCTCTGAGACAAATGCTGCCAAATTCCAATACTTGAATGCTACTGAGTCAGGACGATGAATCATTGCCTCTGCTCAGTCCTTGCTTCAAGATTTGAACCCTTCTCAAGCTGATGCTACTAGATCTTCTCATGCTGAGTCCTCCCAACTGTCTGGTATCACTCAGCTTCTTAATGAACTTAGAGGACTCAAGGATCTGGTAAGCATTATAACAACTGTTCAAACTCAGCAGCCAAGCCAAGACCAAATAGCAAAGCTGACTGAATTGGTACTCACAATGGTGAACCATTTGAACTCGCTTGAAGGCAAAATCCAACAACCGACAGAAGTTAATTCAGGGTATGCAACCTCTACTGAGCTTCAAGGCCATTTTGCTAAGTTAACTGCAGAACTGTCCAAATCCAGCGCAACTGGCAATCCTGAGTATGCTACCTCTGCTGAGTTACAAGACTGCTTTGCCAAGCTAACTGCCGAACTGACCAGTACGCGTGAGTTAGTCTCCTCCTCCTCCCAGTGCACAATTGACCAACTAAGTGAAGCAGTAAGTTTACTCAACATCAACAAAGCCCAAATGGATGTTGATCCAGTCTCCAACAGTCAACTCTTGAGCTTTTCCCAAGCGATTATGAAGGCAATGCGCATCAACAATGCTCAGTGCATGTTTTATGATTCTGCCTTGCTAAAGATGTACCACCAATCTTTTGGTCAGCTTACCAGCTCGCTCACCTGGCTTAGCAAATCACATGAATGCCTACTTAGCATGATCAGCAGCTCCTGTTGGTCCCTAGTAATTAGTTCCAAGGGGGGGTTAGGAACTAATATAACTTTTTTGCGTTTTGATTATGCTGACCTGAAGTTATTTTAGGAGTTAGTCAGCTCAGCTTTTGGTCAGCACGGCTGATTGTATAATAAGGCAGTTTTAGTACGATGCTGACTAAGACTGCTTTACTTGTGAGTTGGGAATTGACACTGTTGTGGTCAGCTTCCAGCTCAGCACTCAGATTTACTCAGTTTCAGTTTTAACAATTTATAAGCTGAGTAAATATAACTAACAATACATGCACATACATATATATATATTGAGAGAGAGTTCAGAAGTTACTCAGCACGACTTATCCTGGTTCGGCCTCTCTGCCTACGTCCAGTCCCCAGTTCCTCCTGGGATTTTCAATCCAATACTGAGCTCTTTCAAGGTAGAGCACAAAACCCTTTACAAGGCAGTGAGTATGCAAGAGTACGTCCTCTATTCGTCTACTCAACTCCTACTAAGCACTACAACCCAGTACTTAGATTTTTCTACCACTGAATGCGTACAACCAAGCACTCAGTACATACCTCTCAATATTACTATTGATTACACACTTGTTCTTTTTCAGGTAAAGAACACTTTAGATGATTACAGACAATCAATCTAGCATTTACACAAAGAATAGAAAAGTTGGTGTAAGATCTTTCTTGTTTTTGAGTGCTTTGAATATCTTTCTCTCTTGGATTTTTCTTTTTGTTGCTTCTGTAGTTGTATATTATCCAAGAACCACCATTGTCCTTTTATAGATGAATTTCTGGTGATTGAAATCATTTGAGGTGATTTAGCCGTTAAGTCCAAAACGACTCTTTTAGCAGACATCTTCTGGTCAGCTTCAGTCTGTTCCGCCATTTCCTTTCTCTGTTTGCTTCAGGCGTCAGATCTTTGTCTTCTTGCATCAGACTTGTCTTTTGTGTCAGTTGTCTTTTACCAATAATCCATAGACCCATGATTCTTGGAATTAGACTTCTATATTTTCGAGGTTTCAATTATTGGTGCAGAGGATCGGCAGATTTTGTCTTCTTGTCAACGAATCCTTCATTCTTATTCTGACTGTAACTCAGCTTCGTTCGTTTCTGTCGAATGTACAAGTTTCATGCTGAGGTATTTCTTAGTCAGCTCCGTTCTGTATGTTTTCTCAAGAAGGAGTCTTCTGCTTTGGTCAGCTTTGTTCGGGTGATTTAGAAGGAAGCTTATGATGCATGTTCTACTCTACTCAGCTTCTTTGTTCTCCCATGCTGAGTTCCATTTCACTTAGCTTTAGCTTTATGCTGACTTTTAACCTGTCTTACCTTATATATATATATATATTTGCACTCAATATTGAACAAACTCATTAGTACAATTAAATCAAAGCATTTAAATTTAATTGCCTCTTAATCATGGATGATTTTGTCAAATCAAAATCTTGTGGAAAGGTGTTTCAACAAACTCCCCCATTTTGATGTTGGCAAAATACATAGTTATGGAACTCAGTTATAAGTTACCCCATGATTGATATTTTTGACATGACTCCCCCGTAAGATTTGCACATCTTGTCTTAATTCTGAATCGTTTACTCTTAAGATATTTTACTTTGTGGGAATGTAAGTCAGTTTTCAAAAATATGTTACTCAGTCTATTTCCTAATATATACTGAGTATGCCTTACTTCTTGTTTGTTCAATTTTAGTTTAATCAACTTATATTGAGAAGAATAGGACTTAGTATAGATAAAAAAGGATAAGCACATTTCTGAAAATTGCTATGCTAAGTTCTACACATCTAGTGGACTTTATCTACTTCTTCTTCTTTTGATCAGCTTTAGCTATTCCTTTGCCTTTATCTTTGCTCATTGAGGCATAATCTGCAGGCTGAGTTCTACTTGTCTCCCCCGTTTTGCCATCATCAGGTTTATACACAAATGTGTCAGTGCGAGCATGAGCGGAAAGATGAGTTGCGTAGCGCTGGAGTCTCGAAGTACTTTCACGCAGACCGTCAATGATAGGAACACTGTCACACTGGACACGTGGAGGAACCCGAAGGGAACTGCTGATCATGCTGAGCAGACATTCATGAGATTTGCTCAGCCAGGTGAGGGAACTTGTAAGTTGACCAAAGGATTGGTGATACATTTTAAGCAAGGCAGAGTCGTAGAATATGCGCTGGGCATTATTGATTCTCATCTCCTTCATGATGGCCTTTGAAAAACTTAAAAGTTCGCTGTTGGAGACTGGGTCAACTTCCATTGGTGTTTTGTGAAGGTTGAGCAGACGAACAGCTTCACTCAGTTGATCGATGGTACATTGTGAGGAGGAAGATACTAAGTCACGTGTGTGGGTCAGCTCAGCATGAAGCTTGGTAAAGCAATCTTGAAGCTCAGCATTGGTGACTAACTCAGCATTGGTAGATGAACTGGACTTGGCTAATTCATGAGTGAGCTTGGTGAAGAGCCCTTGGAGGTCAGTAGAAGTAGCATGTCCTGAATTTATTTCAGATAAGTGTTGAACTTTACCTTCAAGGGAGTTCAAATAATTGACCATTATAAGAACCAATTCAGACAGCTTTGTGATGTGATCTTGTCGTGGTTGCTGAGTTTGAATGGAGGTCATTATGCTGATCAGGTCCTTCAGCCCTTTTATTTCATTCAGAAGCTGAGTGACTATGGGCAGTTGGGAAGATTCAGGATTGGAATTTGCAGTTTCAGCTTGAGTAGGGTTCAACTCTTGAAGCAGAGATTGAGCAGAGGCAATGATTCGTCTGCCTGACTCAGTAGCGTTCAAGTAGTCAAACTTGGTCGTGTTTGGGTCGGTGGATGGAATTTGCCCTGGTGGTGGAGGAGTTTGATGTTGGCCAGCTTGATTATCTTGATTGGGGACCGGACTCTGCGGCAAAGTGCTGGTAGGAACAGTGTTATCAACATGTAGAGATGGAGGTGGAGGCATGTTGATCTGTGGATCCTGAGCGGGTGAAATGGAGGCAGTTTCTGTTTCTCCTTCTTGAACAGTTGGATTTGGATTTTCAAAGGACTTGGCTTATTCCTCATCCTGAGTAACAGAGGCTTGTTTTTCCTTTTGAGTGGACTCAGGAGCATTTGCAAAATAGGAGAATTGTAACTCAGACAGACCGAAGAGTTGTTCATGCGGGGTTGAGTCTGCAAGAAGATCAATGATCTGAGCTTTATGAGCTTTCTTTTTGAGTCGTTTGAGTTTCTGTTGCTTCGGAGGAGAGGGGTCATCATCATTTCCCAGATCAGTGTCAGCTGTCTCCTCATGAGGCTCAGCATGATCCTCGACTTCCACATGTTCAGTTTCTTGCTCTATTCCTTCCTGAGGCTGCTCCATATCAGCATTTTCTTCATACTCAGCATGAGTCTCTTGCTCAGTATGAGTCTCTTGCTCAGCAGCGGCTTCCTTGTCTTTTTTATGATCTTGGGTTGATACAACCCAATCTACGGGATCAGCTTCAACTGTTCTTATGGACTCAATTCTCTTCCTCTTCTTCAAAGGAGATTCAGGAGTTCTTCTTCTTCTTCTTCATGCCTTTTCTTCATCTCTGCTGACTCAGCTCCTTCTTTTGCTTTGTCAGTTTTGACCTTTTCTTTAGACATCAATCTTACCTTCCTTGGGACATCATGGATGTCTTTGGCACAGGTTTCACTGGCCTTTCTCTTCTTTATCTTCTTCTCTTTAGGTTGCTCAGCAGGAACTTCCACTTCTGTTTCAGGCTCATTTTCAGGCTCAACGTTTAACTCAGCATCATCATTAGCAGCTTCTTCATATCCTTTCAGTGGTTGATTGTATGTTAATCCAATCAACAGAGCTGCTGTGATTTCAGTCCCTAAGGAGTCAGTTTCGCCTATTGTTTCAACCTGTTTGTCTTCGATGATCTTGGTGACCAAGGAGCCCAGCCTGAGTTTCTTTGCGCTGCGTTGAAAGGCCCCCACTAAAAAGACGGGCATGTTGAGTGGAGTATAGGTCAACATGTGCCATATGAAGCACTGTTCGAAGTTGGAGGCAGATGAGGCTGAGGTGAGCTTAGGGAGGATGAAGTTGGTCAGTATATAGTGAGCCATCTTTTGATCTTGCCCCATACATGTGCTTGGTATCTCCCCTTTGTGATCCTTGGGCTTGCAGAATCCTTTGATTTTGTCAAGGGTTTCTTTGGGGACTTTCTCCTTTGTTGTTCTGAACTATATGCCCTCGTTTGGCAGGTTTAGCAATGTAGCGAGGTAGGCAGGGGTTATGGTGATTTTCTGGCCTTTTATTGTGGTCTCCAGGTAGTCAGCATCATCCTCATCGACGCACAAGTTGGAGTAAAATTCTCTGACCAGTCTGGGATATACCTTTCCGGCGAGAGAGGAGGCCGGTCCATTTGTTTTGCTTAATCCATTCGCAGAAGGGTTTCTCAGAGGCGATGAAACTTTGAGAAAACCATCTGCACTTCAATACTTCCAGATTTCCAACCCTTTTGTGCACTTTGATCATATTCCTTTCGATTTGCTTTGAAGACCCAGCTATGTCAGCTTGAGTGGGTTTGCCAGATGTTTGGCCAGTCTGAGTGGTGAGGTTAGGGATTTCGTTCTTGCCGGAAGCCATTGTTATCGAGAGGGGTTTTTAAGATTTAGGGAGAAGGGGAAGATTTCGATTTCTGGCGATTTGTAAGCGTAAAAACAATGAATGGGGACTCTTTTCGCCATTTATAGACACATCAGTCATTAATGTACTGGCCGTTCTTATCTTGGGACTCTAATCGACAAGGATTCTGTCATTTATGACAGGTTCAGCGCATGGGTTTTCATCATTACTCGCATTTTCCTAGGTATGATTTGTTACACGTGTTATGGTGTATTGGTGCAAGTGGATATTTGCCCGGTTTGCCATAATTCGAACCGTTTGTTATTCTGAGTATTCAATTCTATGATGATGGATTTCCTATCTCTAAGTGATTCAGTATTCACAACATATGTATATTCACTCAGCATAGGATGATTCCTCAATATATCTATCTACTCAGCACAGAATCTTTTCTAGGCATTTGTATTAACTCAGCATAGACTATTAGGCTCAATATCTAGTAGTTGGTCAGCATGACAATTACTCAACATTTATTCAACTACTTTAGATTATTGAAGAGGATTAGACATACCAATGGCTTCCCTTAGTGTATTGAATTGTTCACGAGCCAAAGGTTTAGTGAAGATATCTGCAAGCTGTTCATTTGTTGGCACATAGGTCAGCTTGATCTCATCCTTTAGTACGTGATCTCTGATGACTTATGCTGACATGCTTCATCCTGCTGTGTTGGATAGGATTCTTTGATAGATCAATGGCACTCTTATTGTCACATTTGATCTCTATTGTCTTCGTTGTTACTCCATAATCCTCGAGCTGTTGCTTTATCCATAGGACTTGAGCAACACAGCTTCCAGCAGCAACGTACTCAGCTTCAGTTGTAGACAGGGCAACTGATGCTTGCTTCTTGCTAAACCATGATACTAGACAACTTCCAAGAAAATGACATCCTCCTGATGTACTTTTGCGTTCTAGCTTGTCTCGTCCATAGTCAGCATCAGTGTATCCAATGAGTGTGAAGTCATTTGAGGCTGGATACCATAAACCTGCATCAACTGAGCTCTGCAAATATCTAAAAATTCTTTTTACAGCAATTAGATGAGATTCCCTGGGGTCAGCTTGATATCTAGCACAATAACATACTGAGTATTGAATATCAGGTCTACTAGCAGTGAGGTAGAGTAAGGAACCAATCATACCTCTATAGAGTTTGCTATCAACTGACTTACTATTTTCATCCTTGCATAGGACAGTATCAGTACCCATGGGGGTTGATATTTGTTTGCATTCTTCCATGCTGAACTTCTTTAACATTTCCTTAGCGTATTTAGACTGACTAATAAATATGTCATTCTTACCTTGCTTTATTTGAAGTCCAAGGAAGAAGCTGAGTTCACCCATCATAGACATTTCGAACTCAGTTTGCATCTGTTTGCTAAACTCTTGGCATAAAGATTCGTCAGTAGCACCAAATATTATATCATCCACATATATTTGTGCAAGTAAGGTATGTTTCCCCTTTTTCTTAATAAACAAGGTTGTGTCAGCTTTTCCTCTGACATAATTCCTGGTTAGTAGGAAGTTGGTCAACCTTTCATACCAAGCTCTTAGAGCTTGCTTCAGGCCATACAAGGCCTTTTTAAGTTTATAAACGTGGTTTGGAAATTTTGGATCTTCAAAACCGGGAGGTTGATTAACATAAACCTCTTCGTTTATAAAACCATTAAGGAATGCGCTTTTGACATCCATTTGATATAATTTAAAGTTCATGAAACTAGCATATGCACATAATATGCGTATTGCTTCCAACCTAGCAACAGGTGCAAACGTTTCACCATAGTCTATCCCTTCTTGCTGACTATAGCCTTGAGCTACTAGTCGAGCTTTGTTCCTAATTACATTTCCATGTTCATCTAGTTTGTTTCTAAAAACCCACTTAGTTCCTATGGATTTTTGATTCCTAGGTTTCGGTACTAAATCCCATACCTCATTTCTTGTGAATTGATCAAGCTCTTCCTGCATAGCGTTGATCCAATACTCATCATGCTCAGCATCAGCAAAATTCTTTGGTTCATGAATTGATACGAAGGCAACGTTGCAAAGAAATTTTCTAAGCTGATCTCTAGTCATTACTTTGTTATTTGCATCGTCAAGGATGGACTTCTCTGAATGTCCTCTTGGAATTTTTATCTCCTTGGGTAGTGTTGAGTTGTTTGGAACAGGTGTTTCTACAATCTCTGCAGGGACAGATTGGTCAGCAAAGGTAATTTCAGTTTCAATTTTACCTTGGCTCAATCCTTGAACTGATGGCTCAGTATGCACATTTTGATCAGCAGACACTGAGTTGGGTTCTTCCTCTGTATGTTGAGTTATTCTTCCTGCAGGGTCAGTTTCATCGAAATCTACATGGACTGACTCTTCCACAACTTGGGTTCTTTTATTATAAATTCTATATGCTTTACTGTTTGTTGAGTATCCTAGAAAGATCGCTTCGTCAGCTTTGGCATCAAATTTTGCCAGATTATCTTTGGTGTTGAGTATGAAACACTTACACCCAAAGGCACGAAAGTATCCAATATTGGGCTTTCGTCCTTTCCAAAGTTCATAAGGGGTTTTCTTTAGTATAGGTCTTACTAATGCTCTATTTAATATATAGCAGGCTGTATTGACTGCTTCTCCCCAAAAGTACTTTGGAAGCCTGTTTTCACTCAGCATTGTTCTAGCAATTTCTACTATTGTCCTATTCTTCCTTTCAACCACTCTATTCTGTTGAGGAGTTCTAGGTGCAGAGAAATTGTGGTCAATGCCATTGGTTTCACAGAATTCATCAAACAATTGGTTTTTGAATTCTCCACCATTGTCACTTCTAATGTGAGCTACTCTTAGGTCTTTTTCATTTTCAACCTTTTTGACTAATGTGGTAAATACTTCAAATGTCTCATCCTTGCTACTTAGCAGGATAACCCAAGTGTACCTAGAGAAATCATCTACAATAACTAAGGAAAATTTCTTACCTCCCAAGCTAAGTGGCTGGATAGGTCCGAAAAGATCCAAATGTAGTAATTCCAATGGTCTTTTGGTTGAGACAACCTTTTTGCTATGGAATGATTTTTTGATTTGTTTGCCTTGCTGACAAGCATTGCAGAGTTGATCTTTCTCATACTTTAATTTTGGTAATCCCTCAACTAATTGCTTTCTAGCTATTTTGGCAAGAAGGTCCATGCTGACATGCCCAAGTCTCCTATGCCATAGCCAGGAGTTATCCTCTTTTGATACTAAGCATATACTCTTTGAAAATTCCTTTTCCAAGTTTAACATGTAAACATTTTCTACACGAGGGGCTGTTAAAATCAAATCATTTGTTTTTCCCTCGAGTATTTGGCACTTAGTATCATCAAATATAACCTTCCTTCCACTCTTGCAAAGCTGAGCTACGCTTAGAAGATTATACTTGAGACCTTTAACTAAGGAGACTGACTCAATTTTAGGGTTACCTCCGACAGTTCCTGAGCCGACTATCTTGCCCTTTTTGTTGTCTCCAAAGCTTACACTACCTCCTCGTTTAGGCTCTAGTGTGATGAACTGAGTTTCATCACCTGTCATGTGCCTTGAGCATGCGCTGTCTACATACCAAAGTTTTGATTTCTCCATGCATGTCAAGCTTACCTGCATTTTAGACTATTCATTTTTAGGTACCCAATCCTTTTTGGGTCCTTTCATGTTAGTGTAAACAGGTGCAAAATCATATTTTAACTTGTGACGACACACATTTGTGGTGTGACCATTTTTTCCACAAAAGCCACACATGGTTACCTTTTGAGGGTGATATTGAGTGTGGTCAGCATTGTTATGCTGAGCATGCCAGCATATTTTAGTTGTGTGACCTTTCTTACCACAGAGGTCGCATTTGACAGTTTTATTATGCCAGCACACAGCTTTTGTGTGTCCTCTCTTCCCACAACAGCTACACTGAGTAAACTGTTTATGCTGACCAGTACCAGAGTACTCAGCATGGGATTTATTCTTAGTTGACCTGTTTATTTGGTTTTGTAGGATTGTCACATCCTTTCTAAGTTTCCTAGACTCAGTTTGAACCTCCACGACAGACTTATGTAAGATTTGCATATTTGTATGTAAGTCTGAGTTGTCCTGGAGGAGATATCGGAGATCACTTAGTTTGACCTCCTCAATCTCGTCACAGCGCCTGCTGAGTGCCTTACTTCTTTTGTTACACTTTTTAATTAGTGTATATAAGTCACTCAGAGCATTTATCATTTCATTTCTAAGCAGGAATAGGGATGTTACCTCATTGTTGTTTTCTTCCTGCTCAGAATCTTCAGATAGGTTGATTTGCTCAGACTGAGATCGGTCAGCTCCATCGTCTGCCATGAAACATATGTTGGCTGTTTCGTTTTGCTCAGCTTCGGTTGATGTTGACTCATCGCTGTCACTCCAAGTGGCCATCATTGCCTTTTTGCTTCCATTCTTGTCTTTCTTCAGACTGGGACAGCTTGACTTAATATGCCCAGTTTGATGGCATTCATAACATGTAACAGGCTTGGAGCTGTCCTTTTTGTATCTGGTGTCACTAGACTCAGCTTTGTATCTGTCTCCTCTCTTGTATGGCCGCTTACCATTTCTTTCATTTCTTCTGAATAACTTTTTCATTTTTCTAGTAAACATGGCCATTTCCTCATCATCAGTTGATTCTCCTTCAGTGGAGTCAGCTTTCATCACTAGTGATTTTTGTTTCTTATCCTCAGATTTTTCTTTATCTTCAAAGCTTTTCATTGAAATTTCATGAGTCAGCAAGGATCCGATTAGCTCATCATATTTATATGTGGTCAGGTCCTGAGCTTCTTCTACGGCTGTTTTCTTTGCTTGCCAGCTTTTGGGAAGACTTCGTAAGATCTTCTTCACTTGCTCTTCTTCAGTGAAGATCTTGCCGAGTCTTTTAAGCTCATTTATTATGTTAGTGAACCTGGCATTCATTGCTGAGATGTCCTCATTGTCGGTCATTTCAAACAGCTCATACAGTCGCATGTGTTGGTTTACTTTTGACTCCTTGACCTTGTTGGTGCCTTCATAAGTTATTTCAAGCTTTTTCCAGATCTCCTGTGCTGACTCACAACCTGAAATCTTATTGTATTCTGCAGCATCTAAAGCACAGTGAAGCATATTTATAGCCGAAGCATTATTTTGTAATTTTCTGAGGTCTTCCTCTGTCCACTCAGTTTCACTCTTGATAACTTTCTCGTTATCAACAGTTTTATAAGGTATATGTGGACCTTGAACTATTGCAAGCCATGCACTCATATTTGTAGCTTGAATAAAGTTCTTCATCCTATTCTTCCAGAATGTATAATTAGATCCAAAGAATAGGGGAGGTCGAGTGATTGATAACCCCTCAGGGAGTATCTGTGTTGTTTGATTTCCTGGAAGGAAACGAGTGCTATTTTCAGCCATTTAGGGATCAGCTCAAGATTGTTAGATCTTTGAATAGTGAGCTTTTGGCTCTGATACCACTTGTTGGTCCCTAGTAATTAGTTCCAATGGGGGGTTAGGAACTAATATAACTTTTTTGCGTTTTGATTATGCTGACCTGAAGTTATTTTAGGAGTTAGTCAGCTCAGCTTTTGGTCAGCACGGCTGATTGTATAATAAGGCAGTTTTAGTACGATGCTGATTAAGACTGCTTTACTTGTGAGTTGGGAATTGACACTGTTGTGGTCAGCTTCCAGCTCAGCACTCAGATTTACTCAGTTTCAGTTTTAACAATTTATAAGCTGAGTAAATATAACTAACAATACATGCACATACATATATATATATTGAGAGAGAGTTCAGAAGTTACTCAGCATGACTTATCCTGGTTCGGCCTCTCTGCCTACGTCCAGTCCCCAGTTCCTCCTGGGATTTTCAATCCAATACTGAGCTCTTTCAAGGTAGAGCACAAAACCCTTTACAAGGCAGTGAGTATGCAAGAGTACGTCCTCTATTCGTCTACTCAACTCCTACTAAGCACTACAACCCAGTACTTAGATTTTTCTACCACTGAATGCGTACAACCAAGCACTCAGTACATACCTCTCAATATTACTATTGATTACACACTTGTTCTTTTTCAGGTAAAGAACACTTTAGATGATTACAGACAATCAATCTAGCATTTACACAAAGAATAGAAAAGTTGGTGTAAGATCTTTCTTGTTTTTGAGTGCTTTGAATATCTTTCTCTCTTGGATTTTTCTTTTTGTTGCTTCTGTAGTTGTATATTATCCAAGAACCACCATTGTCCTTTTATAGATGAATTTCTGGTGATTGAAATCATTTGAGGTGATTTAGCCGTTAAGTCCAAAACGACTCTTTTAGCAGACATCTTCTGGTCAGCTTCAGTCTTTTCCGCCATTTCCTTTCTCTGTTTGCTTCAGGCGTCAGATCTTTGTCTTCTTGCATCAGACTTGTCTTTTGTGTCAGTTGTCTTTTACCAATAATCCATAGACCCATGATTCTTGGAATTAGACTTCTATATTTTCGAGGTTTCAATTATTGGTTCAGAGGATCGGCAGATTTTGTCTTCTTATCAATGAATCCTTCATTCTTATTCTGACTGTAACTCAGCTTCGTTCGTTTCTGTCGAATGTACAAGTTTCATGCTGAGGTATTTCTTAGTCAGCTCCGTTCTGTATGTTTTCTCAAGAAGGAGTCTTCTGCTTTGGTCAGCTTTGTTCGGGTGATTTAGAAGGAAGCTTATGATGCATGTTCTACTCTACTCAGCTTCTTTGTTCTCCCATGCTGAGTTCCATTTCACTCAGCTTTGGCTTTATGCTGACTTTTAACCTGTCTTACTTTATATATATATATATATTTGCACTCAATATTGAACAAACTCATTAGTACA
Source organism: Euphorbia lathyris (assembly GCF_963576675.1). Classification (NCBI taxonomy): domain Eukaryota; kingdom Viridiplantae; phylum Streptophyta; class Magnoliopsida; order Malpighiales; family Euphorbiaceae; genus Euphorbia; species Euphorbia lathyris. The sequence continues at coordinate 99,972,327 of NC_088910.1, forward strand.
ATTAAATCAAAGCATTTAAATTTAATTGCCTCTTAATCATGGATGATTTTGTCAAATCAAAATCTTGTGGAAAGGTGTTTCAACAGCTCCCTCCGGGTTCCTCGCCATGTCCAAGATGACAGTGTTGCCATAATTGATGGCTTGCGAGAAAGTACTAAGTGGCTCCAGCGTTACTCAAATCACCTCTCCACTCATGCTCGCAACAATACCTTCCTTTATAAACCCGATGATGGCAAAACGGGGGAGACAAGCCAAGAAGGAACTCAGCTTGTAGGTGATGCCTCAGGAAGTAAAGATAAGGGCAAAGGAGTAGCTCGAGATGTTTATAACTAGATATAGTCTAGTTAATGTTTAGAACTTAGCATAGAATCCTTCCTTCCTCATATGCTCATATGTTTTTTGTTTCTTCTGCTTAATCTATGTCAAGTACTATTTCCTTAATCTGGTCGATAAAATTGAACAAACAAATTAAGAAGTAAAACATACTCAGTACACAGGTAATAAACTGAGTAATAACATACTTCTAATATTTTTGAAAACTGACTTAAATCCAATTAGCTCAGATCTTGAAGAATCTAATATTAAACTAAGTCAGTATACACAAATGTCTTAAGGTTAATTAAATTAAATCTTGGAAGGTTTAGAATTAAGTTAAGACAATATGTGCAACCCTTACGAGGGAGTTATTTCAAAAATAAATCAATCATGGGGTAACTTATAACTGAGTTCCATAATTATGTATTTTTCCAACATCAAAATGGGGGAGTTTGTTGAAACACCTTTCCACAAGATTTTGATTTGACAAAATCATCCATAATTAAGAGGCAATTAAATTTAAATGCTTTGATTTAATTGTACTAATGTGTTTGTTCAATATTGAGTGCAAAAATATATATAAAGTTAAACAGGACAAAAGTCAGCATAAGCCAAGCTGAGTGGAATGGAACTCAGCATAAAAAATAGAAGCTGAGTGGAGTGGAACTCAGTCTCAGAAGTCTTCTTCAAAGTAGCCAGAACGAAGCTGACCAAATTAGAAGAATCTTTCAGAATTGAATAAACAGAATGGAGCTGACCAAGAAGGAACTCAGCATGGAAGTTGAACATTCGAAGATAACGAATGAAGCTGAGTGACAGTCAGGACAGCATGAAGGATCCATTTACTAAAGGACAAAGTCTGCAAATCTTCTGCACCAATAATTGAAGCCTCGAGAATACAAAGAAGACTAATTCCAAGAATCATGGGTCAAATGGATTATTGGTAAAAGACAACTGGCACAAAAAGACAAGTCTGATGCAAGAAGACAAAACCTGACGCTTGAAGAAAACAGAGGAAGGGAATGGCGGAACAATCTGAAGCTGACCAGAAGATGTTCCCTAAAAAAGCCGTTTTGAACACAACAGCTAAACCAATTCAAAAAGATCCAGGATGAGATTTCCATCTATAAAAGGACAATCAAGAACCTTGGATCATTTGCCAAAAGTATCAAAAGAAAAATACAAGAGAGAAAATCTTCAAAGCACTCAAATACAAAAAGATCTTACACCAATGTTTTTATTCTCTGTGTAAATGCTAGATTGATTGATTTTGTAATCATCTAAGGTGTTCTTTACTTGAAAAATAACAAGTGTGTAATCAATAGGAATATTGAGAGTGTTGAGCTGAGTACTTGGTTGTAAGTATTCAGTGGTAGAAAAATCTAAGTGCTGAGTTGTGGTACTTAGTAGGAGCTGAGTAGACGAATAGAGCACGTACTCTTGCATACTCACTGCCTTGTAAAGGGTTTGTGCTCTACCTTGAAAGAGCTCAGTATTGGATTGAAAATCCCAGGAGGAACTGGGGACTGGACGTAGGCAGAGAGGCCGAACCAGGATAAGTCGTGCTGAGTAACTTCTAAACTCTTTCTCTCAATATATATATATATGCATGTGTTGCTTGTGAAATTTACTCAGCTTATAAATTGTTAAAACTGAAACTGAGTAAATCTGAGTGCTAAGTTGGAAGCTGACCTCTCAAGTGTCAATTCCCAACTCTCAAGTCAAGCAGTCTTAGTCAGCATAGGACTAAAACTGTCTGACTAATTAATCGGCCGTGCTGACCAACACGCTGAGTTATCAAACTCTTAAAATAACATTAAGTCAGCATAATTAAAAGCTAAAAAGTTACATTAGTTCCTAACCCTCCCCTTTGGAACTAATCACTAGGGACCAACACCTCTTCTCCCTCTATAGGGGTTTGCTCAAGATCAATCCCGCGACTTTGGACGAAGTGTGACTTGGGAGGGACAACCCAGTCGAGGGGGCCAGCTTCAACAATTTGCAATGCAGAGCTTATTCTTTTCCTCTGCAGAGGTTGTTCAGTAGTCTCTTCACTTTCTTCTTCGGGCTCATCTTGCCCTTTTCGTTTTCTTGCTGACCGAGGTGTTTGGTCAGCATCAACTTTCTTCCCTTTAGAGACAGCTCGTGTCTTCCTTGGGACAGCAGCAATATCCTTTGAGCACGTTTCAAGTGCTTTTCTCTTCTTCGTTGTCTTTGTTGGCACAACGGACTCATCAACAACTTTCTTGCCTTTCTTTGGTACTACTTCCTATTCAGCATCATTTTCTTCTTCATCTTCCTCCACATCTTCAGTCCCCTTCAGAGGCTGATTGAATTTTAACCCTAACAGCAGAGTCGCTGTAATTTCATTTCCCAAACTCTGAGTTTCATTGATTGTTTCTATTTTCTGGTCTTCGAGAATTTTAGTGATGAGGGAGCCTAGTCTGAGTTTCTTAGCTCCTTGTTGAAATGCTCCGACTAGAAATACCGGCATGTTGCGTGGGTTGTAGGTTAGCATGTGCCATATGAAGCACTGCTCGAAATTGGAGGCCGACGATATTGAGCTGAGTTTTGGGAAGATGAAGTTGGTCAACAAGTAATGAGCCATCTTCTGATTTTGCCCCATACAAGTGCTGGGTATCTCTCCTTTGTGATTTTCTGGTTTGCAGAATCCTTTGACATGGTCAAGCGCTTCTTTGGTTGTTCTAAACTCTTTTCCTTCTTCTGGCAGGTTGAGTAAGGTTGCTAGGTAAGATGGGGTGATTGTAATCTTATGACCCTTGACGGAAGTTTCCAAGTAGTCAGCATCGTCCTCGTCAACACGAAGATTGGAATAGAATTCCCTAACTAACCTAGGATAGGTTTTCCCAGGGAGAGAGAAGAGTCCTACCCATTGATTTTTCTCAATCCACTCACAAAAGGATTTTTCAGCGGTGATGAAGTTGGAAGAGAACCATTTGCATTTCAGAACTTCCAGATTGTTGACTTTCTTGTGGACCTTGACCATGTTTCTTTTCTTGGGCTTCTTTGAAGAGCTTGCTGGGTTAGCTTGAGGGTTTTTGTTTGGAATTTGGTTAGGCTGAGGAGATTTTGAATTTTCATCGGTGTGATGTTTGCCGGAATCACCACCGGAGATATTCTGAGGATTTGACATTTTTATTCTCAGAGATTTTCGAGGGTTTTTGAAATTCAGAGAGAGAAAGATTTGGAATGCCAAAGGATTCAAGCTTAAAGATGATTAAGTAGGAAATCTTCCACCTTTTATAGTGATTTTGAATCGATCCTATTCGTCAGACTAGCCATTTTTCTCTTGGGTCATTCAATCGACAGAGATTCTGTCACTTATGACACGTTCGGCGCATGGGCTTTGCCTTTATTGCTTACGTTATCCCAGATGCCCTTTTTATTACACGTGTTTGCATTAAATGGTGCAGGTGGGTTTTACTAAGTTTTACTAGAATATGGAACGTTTGTGATGCTAAGTACTTAGTTCTGCATAGATGAGTTTCTATTTAGCATAGGATAATCACTTAGCATGTATATCTATTGAGCATAGAGTGATTTTCTACATTTTAAACTTAGTATTCATTCATTGTGAATTCACTTAGTATGGAAATCACTCACCATTCAATTTATTCACATAGAATTATTGAAGGGGGTTAGACATACCGATAGCTTCCCTTAGTATGTTGAATTGTTCACGGGCCAATGGCTTGGTGAAGATATCTGCAAGCTGTTCATCTGTTGGCACATAGGTCAGTTTGATCTCACCCTTTAGTACGTGATCTCTAATGAAGTGATGCCTTATGCTGACATGCTTCATCCTGCTGTGTTGAATTGGATTCTTAGATAGATCAATGACACTCTTGTTGTCACATTTGATCTCTATTGTTTCGGTTTTCACTCCATAATCTTCAAGTTGTTGCTTTATCCATAGGACTTGAGCAACACAGCTTCCAGCAGCTACGTACTCAGCTTCAGTTGTAGACAGGGCTACGAATGATTGCTTCTTGCTGAACCAAGATACTAGACAGCTTCCAAGGAAATGACATCCTCCCGAAGTACTCTTACGTTCTAGCTTATCTCGTCCGTAGTCAGCATCAGTATATCCAATGATTGTGAAGTCATTTGAGGTTGGATACCATAAACCTGCATCAACTGAGCTTTGCAAATATCTAAAAATTCTTTTTACAACAATTAGGTGAGATTCCCTGGGGTCAGCTTGATATCTTGCACAATAACATACTGAGTACTGTATATTAGGTCTACTAGCTGTGAGATAAAGTAAGGAGCCTATCATACCTCGATAAAGTTTACTATCTATTGACTTACTTTTCTCATCTTTGCATAGGACAGTATCAGTACCCATTGGGGTCGATATGGGCTTGCAATCTTCCATATCAAATTTCTTTAACATCTCTTTGGTGTACTTGGACTGACTTATAAAGATGCCATTCTTACCTTGCTTAATCTGAAGTCCAAGGAAGAAGTTGAGCTCACCCATCATGGACATTTCGAACTCAGTTTGCATCTGTTTGCTAAATTCTTTACACAAAGATTCATCAGTAGCACCAAATATTATATCATCTACATAGATTTGTGCAAGTAGGGTATGTTTACCCTTTTTCTTAATGAACAAGGTTGTGTCAGCTTTTCCTCTGACATAGTTCCTGGTCAGCAGGAAGTTGGTCAATCTCTCATACCAAGCTCTTGGAGCTTGCTTCAGGCCATACAGGGCCTTCTTGAGTTTATAAACGTGGTTTGGAAACTTTGGATCTTCAAACCCAGGAGGTTTATTAACATATACCTCCTCATTTATAAAGCCATTAAGAAATGCACTTTTAACATCCATTTGGTATAATTTAAAGTTCATAAAACTAGCATACGCACACAATATACGTATAGCTTCTAGCCTAGCAACTGGTGCAAAAGTTTCACCATAGTCAATACCCTCTTATTGACTATAGCCTTGAGCAACAAGTCGAGCCTTGTTTCTGACTACATTTCCATGCTCATCTAGATTGTTTCTAAAGACCCACTTAGTTCCTATGGACTTTTGCTTTCTGGGCTTAGGTACTAAATCCCATACCTCATTTCTTGTGAATTGGTCTAGCTCTTCTTGCATAGCGTTGATCCAATATTCATCGTGCTCAGCATCAGCAAAGTTCTTTGGTTCATGTACTGATACAAAAGCCACATTGCCTAGATATTTCCGAAGCTGATCTCTTGTCATCAGCTTGTTGTCAGCAGCATCAAGAATAGATTTTTCTGAGTGTCCTCTTGGAATTCTTATTTCCTTAGGTAGTATTGAGTTGTTTGGAACATGTGTTTCTACAATCTCTGCAGGAGTAGATTGGTCAGCAAATGTAATTTCAATTTCTTGCTTACCTTTGGTCAGTCCTTGTATTGATGACTCAGAGGCTCCTGGATGATCAGCGGAAGCTGAGCTTGGTTCATCTTCTTCGAGCTGAGCTAACTTTCCTGTAGGGTCAGCTTCATCGAACTCAATATGTACAGACTCTTCTACAACCTGAGTTCTTTTATTATATACTCTATATGCTTTACTGTTTGTTGAGTACCCTAAAAAAATCGCTTCGTCAGCTTTAGCATCAAATTTTCCAAGATTATCCTTTGTATTGAGTATAAAACACTTACACCCAAAGGCACGAAAGTAGCCAATGTTGGGCTTTCGTCCTTTCCAAAGTTCATATGGGGTTTTCTTAAGTATAGGTCTAACTAGAGCCCTATTAAGTATGTAGCATGCTATGTGGACAGCTTCACCCCAGAAGTACTTTGGAAGCCTATTTTCACTCAGCATGGTTCTAGCAATTTCGACAATAGTTCTGTTCTTCCTTTCAACAACCCCATTCTTTTGAGGTGTTCTAGGAGCAGAGAAATTGTGGTCAATACCACTGGTTTCACAGAATTCGTCAAACTGTTGGTTTTTGAACTCTCCACCATTGTCACTTCTAATATGAGCTACTTTTTAGGTCTTTGTCAACTTCAAGCTTTTTAATCAATGTGGTAAACATCTCAAATGTTTCATCCTTGCTGCTCAGCAAGATGATCCAAGTGTACCGAGAGAAATCGTCTACAATGACCAAAGAAAATCTCTTACCTCCCAAGCTGAGTGGCTGGATAGGTCCGAAAATATCCAAGTGTAGTAATTCCAATGGTCTCTTGGTTGAGACAATGTTTTACTTTGAAATGACTTTTTGGTTTGTTTGCCCTGCTGACAAGCTTTACACAATTGATCTTTTTCGAATTTTAATTTGGGTAAACCCTCAACTAATTGCTTTCTAGCTAATTTGGCAAGAAGGTCCATGCTGACATGCCCAAGTCTTCTATGCTATAGCCAGGAGTTATCCTCTTTAGACACTAAGCATATGTTTTCAGAAAACTGTTTTTCTAAATTTAGCATGTATACATTGTCTACACGAGGGGCAGTTAAAATCAATTCATTTGTATTTTCCTCGAGTATTTGACACTTAGTATCATCAAATACAACCTTTCGGCCGCTCTTGCAAAGTTGAGCTACACTCAGCAGATTGTATTTGAGACCTTCAACTAGGGAGACTAACTCAATAGTTGGATTACTCCCGATGGTACCTGAGCCGACTATCTTGCCTTTCTTATTGTCTCCAAAACTTACACTTCCACCTCGTTTAAGCTCTAGTGTGATGAATTGTGTTTCATCACCTGTTATGTGTCTTGAGCATGCGCTGTCTATGTACCAAAGTTTTGACTTCTCCATGCATGTCAAGCTAACCTGCATTTTAAACTATTCATCTTTAGGTACCCAATTCTTTTTGGGTCCTTTCTTGTTAGTATAAACAGGTGCAAGGTCATATTTTAGTTTGTGACGATAGACTTTTATAGTGTGGCCATTTTTACCACAGAAGTCACAATAAGTTGCCCTTTGGGGGTGATGATGAGTGTAGTCAGCATTGTTATGCTGAGCATGCCAACATACCTTAGTGGTATGCATTTTTCTTACGCAGAAGTCACATTGGACAATCCGCTTGTTGAACCAACACACTTCTTTCGTGTGTCCCCTTTTTCTGCAACAGTCACACTGAGTGAACTGTTTATGCTGATTAGTACTTGCGTACTCAGTATGGGGTTTATTTCTGTTTGAGCCTTTTACTTGGCTTTGTAAGGTTGTAACGTCCTTTCTTAGTTTCTTTGACTCAGATTGGACCTCCGTGACAAACTTATGCATTATTTGCATGTTGGTATGTAAGTTTGAGTTGTCTTGGAGGAGATATCGAAGGTCACTCAGCTTGACCTCTTCAATCTCGTCACATCGCCTGCTGAGTGATTTTATTTTCTTATTGCATTTCTTAGTTAGCTTGTATAAATCACTCAGGGAATTTACCATCTCATTTCTAAACAAGAGTAAGGGTGTTACCTCATTGTTGTGTACCTCCTAGTCAGTTTCATCAGAGAGGTCCGCTTGCTCAGATTAAGAATGGTCAGCTCCATCATCTGCCATGAAACATATATTGGCAGTTTCATTTTGCTCAGCTTCAGATGAGGTTGACTCATCACTGTCGCTCCATGTTGCTACCATTGCTTTCTTGTTTCCCTTCTTATCCTTTTTGAGATTCGGACAGCTTGACTTGATATGTCCAGTTTGGTGGCACTCAAAGCATGTGACGGACTTGGAGCTATATGTTGGTCCCTTATAACATTACAAGTATAGTTCCAAGGGGGGGTTAGGAACTATTTAAAAATTTTAAGTTAGGGCAGACTTCTTTTTCGTGAGAAAAAGAATTTAACAGCGGCGCTGAGTGAATAGCAAGATACTGGCTTAGTCAACTGGTGACTAGGTCAGTTTCTTTACTTGAGTCAGGAGATAGCACTTAGAGTCTATTTCTGAGCTCAGATATTCAATGCGCACAACTCAGCTTGACCTCTTTACTTGGTCAGTTTTTGTTTAAGCAAGCAATAAATATATAAAGGAGTTTAAGGTTAGAAATATATTACTCAGCAGATTTATCCAGGTTCGGCCTCCAAGCCTACGTCCTGTCCCCGGAACACGTTCCGAGATTTCGAATTCTCTACTGAGCTCTTTAACGGTAGAGCATCAAACCTTTTACAATCTTAGCAACTGAGTATAACAAGAGTACCTTCCTCTATACCTCTACTCAATCCTAATCTCTCGCTGAGTACTATAACCGAGTACTCAGCCTCTCCTTTCTAATCTCTAGAAATGATAAGCGTTTGTCCTAAACAATGATTGCTAAGACACCTTAGATGATTGAATAATCACTCTAGACTTTTACACAAAAGATATGAAATTTAGTGTAAGATTGCTTTGCTTTTTCTTGCAAAACTTTGCGTAGAGATTTGGTCAGCGTAATGGCTTGATCAATTTCTGTGTTAAATAAAGCAACTGAAGGGCTCTATTTATAGAGACGTCTGAGGCATCGGTCATTTCGAATTTCGAAATAACCGTTGGAGGGAAACGGCTTCCTGTCGTTGTCATCCTGTCTTGCTCAGAGCTCTCGGCCAATCAGAATTGAGTATCTTCTGTCCTCGGTCAGCTTTTGGTCAGCTCGGCAGAATGTCTCTCCATTTATGGTAAGGTCAACTAGACAGCATTCTGTGTCTTCTAAACTTTACCCAAAGTGGAAATTCTTTGTCTGGAAGTTGTTCTTAGCCAGCTGTTGTCTTGTACTCTTTGTCGAATCAACTCAGCAGCTTCATCCCGAAGTTGTTCCACGAAGGTCTTCTAGATCCTTCTTCCGCTGAGCTGCATTTGATGCATAACGACAGCGTTTTGACATACGCGGGCCGAGTTGCCTTAAACTGTTTGACTTGGGCTTTGACTTCCGTATTGGGCTTTGGGCCTTTTAATTTTGTGTCTTATAAACAATTTAACTCAACATTGAACAAACACATTAGTAGAATAAATCAAAGCATTTAAACTTAGTGTGTTTAGAATATATTTTTTAATACACTTTAAACAATTTTGTCAAATCAAAATTATGTGGAAAGGTGTTTCAACAAACTCCCCCATTTTGATGTTGGCAAAACTATTCAGCGAAGAACTCAGTATTGAGCTCCCCCATGATAGTTGACCTAATATTGCTTAGCAAACTCCCCCGTCAGGGTTGAGCTACTGACTTAGTTTTACTCTAAACATTTGAAGGTTTAATCGAGTAAGTCTAAGGTCAGTTTTCAGATATAGGTCAGCTCATGGAACATATTCTATTTTACTCAGTGTTTAAGCGGAAGTTATAGCATTCAGAGGGCGCTGAGTAATTTGTTGTTCAATGAGTTTTATAAGACAATGTTTTATAAACATACAAGTCAATGTCAAACATATTATCAGCATTGGTTACAATCAATAAGTTTTATAAGCATTAAACATAGTTGATGTAATTGAAGATACATAATAACTTAATACTCAGCATCGTATAAAATAATTCATAACTCAGGTTTGGGATAAACAGATGCAAGTATTGATATTAATAGAAGTAGTCAGCGTATACAGCAAAAGAAAAGCATAAACATAGAGACTACAAACTTAGCATAACTGAGCTAGCCTAATTTCTATTTCTTTTTCTTTTGCTTGGACTGACTATGCTCATGCTGTGTTCTAGCTTGTTCTTTCTCCCCCGTTTTGTCAGCATCGGGAGGAGGAATCATAAAGGCATCAGTTAAGACGACTCTGGTCAGTTCGGTGGACAACGCCTTAAGTCTATCGGCGCTTTCATTGACACCGTCAAAAATAGCAACTCCATCATCTGAGACCTCTGCGGGTATATTAAGTTCAGCAGTGCTGATCATACTGACTATGAAAGCTTGAGATTTACCTATCCAGGTAAGTGCTTCGGACAGACCAGCAACGACTTGATGAAATGTCTTCAGTAAGGATGTGTCGTAGTATTGACACTGAATATTGCTGTGACGTACATGATTGAAGGTTTGTCTGGTGACAGACAATATCTCATTTTGCTTCATGGTGTCAGTATCCATCTCTTGTTTGTTCAAGTTCAACAATTGAACAGCATCTCCAATTTGCTCCACTGAGCATTGAGAATAGGAGACCATTTGCTCGTTGGTCTTGATTTGCTCGGTGTGAAGCTGAGCAAAGAGCATTTTGACTTCATCAGAAGTGGCATATCGCGTGTTCGCAGCTGACAAGGTCTGAACTTGACCTTGAAGAGTGTTGAGGTGTTGAACAATTGTCAGCTGGAGCTCAGCCAGCTTTGTGATGGAATCCTGCTTAGGTTGTTGTGCTTGAATGGAGACTATGACACTCAGCAAATCCTTGAATCCCTTAACTTCATTGAGAAGCTGAGTTACTTGGGAGAGCTGAGTTGTCTCAACAGTAGAAGACCCAGCAGCAGGTGGAGTGGTTTGATGAAGGTCTTTAATTAATGTTTGCACCGAGTCGATGATTCTTTTGCCAGACTCGGTGGCATGCAAGTAGCTGAGAGAGCCTTCATGAACTTGTCCAGTTTCCTCAGTATGACCGGTTGGAAGAGGAGTCAGAGGAATAACATGGTCAGTGACTGGAAGTGTGTTTCCAATCTGCACTTGAGTCTCGGGTAGAAGGGATTGATCGGCAGAAGTGTTGATTGGAGAAGAAGTAATCTGAATGCTGTCAGTGCTGACTGGAGTAGGAATGTCCTGAGTCAGCATAATGCTTGTAGTAACAGCATTGACGGGAATTGGCTCCACTTGGCTTGTAGAGTTAGCGGAAGCATTCAAGTCGGCGTGTTCCTTTGGTGAAGAAATAGAGGCTTGCTTTTCAAGAGAAGCCGATGGAGTAGAAGATGGTTGTTTTCTGAAAAATTTCAGCTTGAGTGCAGAAGGATCCTTGGTCGGCTTCTGGATAACAAAGTCAGGGACAGTTGGTGGTTGAACAGGAAGGTCAATGACTGTCTTCTGACTTGCCTTAACTAATCTTCTTCTGCGAGGAGGAGTGTCAGCTTGACTAGACTAACCTGAGTGAGAAGGAGAAGTTTCTTCTTGATCAGCATTAAGCTGGTCAGCTTGTTCTTGGTCTTGATCAACATTGGGTTGGTAAGGTTCTTGTTCTTCTCCAGTAGCCAACTCAGTATTGGTTGGCTCAGCTTCAACCTCACTAGTTGTCTCCTCAGCGTCCTCAGCGTCATCTTGACCGCTTGCTTCTTCTTGTTCATCATCTTCTTCACTATCGCCATCTAACTCTTCCTCAACTTGTGCAATGAACTGATCGTCCAGATGTACATCATCTTCTTGATGCACAACTTCGGTTCCTAGACACTGTGTGTAGTGAGAATCACCAGGAACAATGACGTCAGTAGGGATAGCATCAATCGGGGTCAGTTCTGAAGACTTATTCTTCTTCAGGGGATGCTCTTCTGTTTCAGGCTCATCTTGCCTGCTCCTCTTTTCAGCTGACTTAGGTCTTTCCTGACCTGGTTCAGCAGCTGACTTAGGCTTCTTGGCCTGAGGCTTAGCCTTCTTTGAAGGAGTCCCAACAGCTTTCCTCTTGCGGGCAGCTGGAGCCTTTGTCCTTTTGCTTTGCTTTGGAGCTGTTTCCTCAGCTTGTTGTTTAGCGGCAGCTTTTCCTTTCTTTATAGGCTGATTGAACTTCAAAGCCCTCAGCGAAGCCGCGGTTATCTCAGATCCTCTATCCTTAGTTTCCTCAGATAAATCAATTTGATGATCTAAGAGGATTCTGGTGATGAGCGATCCCAGCCTGAGAGTTCCAGTGCTCCTTTGGAAGCCAACAATCAAGAATACTGGCATGTTGATCGGCTTGTATGTCAGCATATGCCATACGAAGCATTGCTCAAAATTTGTTGCTGAGGTGGTGCAGTTGATCTTGGGGTAAATGAAGTAGGTCAGTAGATAGTGAGCCATCTTTTGGTGCTGACCCATTGAGGTGCTTGAGACTTCTCCAGAATGGCCAGAGGGTTTACAGAAGGTGGTATCGTACCCAGTTCCTTCATGATCCCCAGACCGCCTCAGTTTTTCTCCCTCATTCTTTAACTTCAGCAAGTTAGCAAGATATGTAGGGTTTATGAAAATGGTCTTTTCCTTTACCACAGTTACCAGATAGTCCTGGTTATCATCAGCAACTCGGAGATTGTGGTAGAACTCCCTTACTAGGTCAGGGTAGGTGTGATCTCTAATGGAGAACAGCTCGGTCTAGCCATTCTTCGAAATCCATTCGCAGAAGGGTTGCTCGGATGTCACGAAGGCTTCAGAAAACCATCGTGAGAAGTCAATTTTCCATTCCCTGACGTCTTCGAATACCTTGGTATAGGTTCTTGCCTTGGTTGGCTTACCCTTAGAGGAGGTAGCTTGGCCAGCTTTGCCTTTGCTCGGCGTAGTGACCTTGGTGGTTTCAGGCAAAGTAGTTTGCCTGGAGGGTTCATCGGAGCTGGTCTTAAGGTGACCGGCACCGGAGATGTTGACGGAAACTCTAGTCATTGTTTCAGAAAAAGATTGGGAGGCTTTGAGAGTCTTAGAGAGAGAATGCTTTGCCAGAAAATTCGGTAAGTGTAAAGAAAATAAAAAATGGGGATTTACCCATTATTTATAGCGGTGAAGAGTGGATCTTATCGAATCCATGTGTCAATTTTGCCTTGGGATTGTCAACCGATAAAGATCCTGGCTTTTATGACACATTCGGCGCATATGTCATCCTAGGTGGCTATTCGCGTGCTTTTGCATTTGATGCAACGGATCTAACACTTAGCGTTTAGAATACTAAGCGTTTTATATTCTGAGTGGTCAGTAGTATATAAAAGGATGATTTCTCAGTTTGAGATTTCTACTCGGTGTGCATATTTACTTAGTATTGATATGTATTTTGCGTTAAGTACTCAGCATAACAATCACTCAGCATGCATTTTCATTAATCATTCAGCATAGTAATTCACTCAGCATAAATGTACATTTAGAACAGGAATTTACTGAAGAGGATTAAACATACCAATGGCTTCTCTCAGTATACTGAACTGTTCACGAGCCAGTGGCTTTGTGAAGATATCCGCAAGCTGCTCATCCGTTGGGACATAGGTCAACTTTATCTCACCCTTGAGTACATGGTCTCTAATGAAGTGATGTCTTATGCTGACATGCTTTATTCTGCTGTGTTGAATTGGGTTCTTTGATAGATCAATTGCACTTTTGTTGTCGCATTTGACCTCAATTGTCTTTGTTTGAACACCATAGTCTTCAAGCTGTTGCTTAATCCATAGGACTTGAGCAACACAGTGACCAGCAGTAATGTACTCAGCTTCAGTGGTAGACAAGGCTACTGACGCCTGCTTCTTGCTGAACCAGGATACAAGACAGCTTCCTAAGAAATGACATCCTCCAGAGGTGCTTTTCCGTTCTAGCTTGTCTCGACCATAGTCAGCGTCAGTGTATCCAACGAGTGTAAAGCCATGAGTGTTGGGATACCATAAACCTGCGTTCACTGAGCTTTGCAAATATCTAAGGATTCTTTTTACAGCTATGTAATGAGATTCCTTAGGGTTAGATTGATATCTAGCACAGTAGCATACTGAGAACTGAATGTCCGGTCTACTTGCTGTTAAGTAAAGTAGAGAGCCTATCATACCTCGATACAATTTGATGTCTACCGACTTACCATTCTCGTCAGCGCAGAGGACAGTGTCAGTGCCCATAGGAGTGGATGTTGGCTTGCAATTTTCAAGATCATATTTCTTCAATATCTCCTTGGCATATTTAGCTTGACTGATGAAGATGCCATTGTTGCCTTGTTTGATTTGAAGTCCAAGGAAGAAGTTGAGTTCTCCCATCATTGACATTTCAAACTCAGTCTGCATTTGCTTGCTAAATTCCTTACACATTGACTCATTAGTAGCACCGAAAATAATATCATCAATGTATATTTGAGCCAGCAGGGTATCTTTACCCTTTCTCTTAATGAATAAGGTTGTATCAGCTTTGCCCCTAACATAGTTTCTAGTCAGCAGGAAACTGGTCAGCCTCTCATACCAAGCACGTGGTGCTTGCTTGAGGCCGTACAGAGCCTTTTTGAGTTTATAAACGTGGTTTGGGAATTTAGGATCCTCAAACCCTGGAGGTTGATTAACATAAACTTCCTCGTTTATAACTCCATTAAGGAATGCACTCTTAACATCCATTTGAAACAGTTTAAAGTTCATGTAAGATGCATATGCACATAAAATCCTAATAGCCTCTAGCCTTGCCACTGGGGCAAAGGTCTCACCGTAGTCAATACCTTCTTGCTGACTGTAGCCCTGAGCTACAAGCTTTGCTTTGTTCCTGACTACATTGCCTTGCTCATCCAGCTTGTTGCGGAAGACCCATCTTGTTCCAATGGTCTTCTGACTCCTTGGATGTGGCACTAGCTCCCATACATCGTTTCTTCTGAATTGGTCAAGTTCCTCTTGCATTGCGCTCATCCAGAATTCATCTTCCTCAGCATCAGCGAATTTTTTAGGTTCCTGAACTGAGAAGAAGGCTACATTGCTGAGGTACCTCCTGAGTTGGTTTGTGTCATCAGGGTATTCTCAGCGACATCAAGGATTGCACTCTCTGAGTGCCCTCTTGGAATCCTTATCTCCTTGGGTAGATTGATGTTTTGTGCTGTCTGTGTTTCAACAATCTCTACAGGTGAAGACTGGTCAGTGAAAACAATATTTGGTTCACTTTTACCTTTGGTCAGCCCTTGAGGGAATGACTCAGCGGCTGTATTTTGATCAGCGGGTGCTGAGTGTGGATCATCCTCGGTCAGCGGCAGATATCTTCCTGCAGGGCTAGTTTCGTCGAACTCAACATGTACTGACTCTTCTAAAACTTGAGTTCGTTTATTGAAAACTCTGTATGCTTTGCTGTTTGTTGAGTAGCCTAAAAAGATAGCTTCATCAGCTTTTGAGTCAAACTTAGCTAGGCTATCTTTGGTGTTTAAAATAAAACATTTACAGCCAAAGGCACGAAAGTATCCAATGT
Source organism: Euphorbia lathyris (assembly GCF_963576675.1). NCBI lineage: Eukaryota > Viridiplantae > Streptophyta > Magnoliopsida > Malpighiales > Euphorbiaceae > Euphorbia > Euphorbia lathyris. The sequence goes on from NC_088910.1 coordinate 99,987,597, forward strand.
TGGGCTTTCGTCCTTTCCAAAGCTCGTAGGGGGTTTTCTTTAGTATAGGTCTAACAAGAGCCCTATTAAGAATATAGCACGCTGTGTTAACAGCTTCTCCCCAAAAGTACTTTGGAAGCCTATGCTCACTCAGCATTGTCCTGGCTATTTCAACCAAGGTTTTGTTCTTCCTTTCAACAACCCCATTTTGTTGAGGCGTCCTAGGAGCAGAAAAATTATGGTCAATGCCGCTGGCTTCACAGAATTCAACAAACTGTTGGTTTTTGAATTCTCCACCATTATCACTTCGGATGTGAGCCAATTTTAGGTCTTTGTCATTTTCAAGTTTTCTAAACAAATTTGAAAATGTCTCAAAGGTCTCCTCCTTGCTGCTCAGAAAGATGACCCAAGTGTACCGAGAGAAGTCATCTACAATGACCAAGAAAAATCTTCTTCCACCCAGACTCAGTGGCTGGACTGGACCGAAGAGATCCAAGTGTAGTAACTCTAACGGACACTTAGTTGAGACAACATTTTTGCTATGAAAAGATTGTTTGGTTTGTTTTCCAGCTTCGCAAGTGTGGCATAATTGATCTTTTTCAAATCTAAGTTCATGCAGTCCCTCAACCAATTGCTTTCTTGCTAATTTGGCTAGGAGGTCCATGCTTACATGACCAAGTCTCCTGTGCCATAGCCAGGAATTTTCTTCCTTTGAAACTAAGCATACAGTTTTTGAAAACTTTTTCTCTAAGTCTAGCATGAAGACATTATCAATTCGAGGGGCAGTTAAAATTAACTCATTTGTTTTTCCCTCGTATATTTTACATCCAGAAGCATCAAATATAACTTTTCTCCCATTGTCACATAGCTGAGCTACGCTGAGTAAGTTATATTTGAGTCCGCTGACTAGGGAGACTGACTCAATAGTAGGATTACCTCCGATGGTTCCTAACCCTACTATCTTACCCTTTTTGTTGTCTCCAAAAATTACGCTTCCTCCTCGTTTACGCTCAAACGTGATGAACTGAGTTTCATCACCAGTCATGTGCCTCAAGCATGCGCTGTTAATATACCACATCTTTGACTTCTCAGCACACCTCAGGCTTACCTGCATTGTAACTAGTTACTTTTAGGTACCCAATTCTTTTTGGGTCCTTGCTTGTTAGGTTCAACAGGTAAAGCATCATATTTTATTTTATGGCGGCATACTTGGATGGTATGGCCATTCTTTCCACAGAAGTCACATCTGACTTTCCGTTTAGGATTTTTCACTGACTGGTCAGCACCCCAGTGCTGAGCGTGCCAGCACACCTTTGTGGTGTGTCCTTTCTTCCCACAGAAGTCACACTGGAAATTCCGCTGGGGATTCCATCTCTACTGACCAGTACTTCGGTACTGAGCATTCAGAGGAATATTCCTTTTGTTTTGAACCTTTAGTTGGTTCTGGATATTTGTGACGTCCTTTCTCAGTTTCTTTGAATCTGATTAGACTTCAGAGACATACTTATGTATGATCTCCATGTTATCATACAAAGTTGAGTTGTCCTGAAGAAGGAATCTGAGGTCACTTAGCTTGACCTCTTCAACCTCATCACAGCACCTGCTGAGTGCTCTAATTTTCTTATTACACTTTTTGACAAGTGTATAGAGGTCACTCAGGGCATTACCCATTTCGTTTCTGAGCTGGGAGAGTGATATTACCTCATTTGATTGCTCCTCATCGTCAGATGCAATGGAGGGGTCAGCATGCTCAGAGACGCACATCTCAGCAAGTTCGTCAGCCATGAAGCATATCTTTGCTGACTCGGTGGCCTCAGCTTCTGTTGATGAAGACTCATCACTGTCGCTCCATGTTGCCACCATTGCCTTTTTGCCGTTCTTCTTATCTTTCCTCAGCGTGGGGCAGCTTGACTTGATATGGCCAGTTTGATGACATTCAAAGCATGTAATGGGCTTTGAGTTGTCTTTCTTGTATTTGCTATTGCTGGACTCAGCTTTATACTTATCAAACTTTCTGTAGGGCTTCTTAGAATATTTGTCATTCTTTCTGAACAGCCTTTTCATCTTCCTTGTGAACATAGCCATCTCTTCATCATCTGTTGAGCTCCCATCAGTGGAGCCAGCTTTCATGACAAGAGACTTCTGCTTCTTGTCTTCAGACTTTTCCTTCACCTCGAAGTTTTTCATTGATATCTCATGGGTCAGCAGCGATCCGATGAGTTCGTCATATTTGTAGGTGGTTAAGTCCCGAGCTTCCTCAACAACGGTCTTCTTTGCTTGCCAGTCTTTAGGAAGACTCCTGAGTATCTTTTTGACTTGTTCTTCCTCAGTGAAGATCTTCCCAAGTCTCTTGAGCTCATTGATGATGTTGGTAAACCTTGCATTCATGTCAGATATGCCCTCATCATTGTTCATTTCGAACAGCTCGTATAGTCTCATCTGCTGGTTCACCTTGGACTCCTTTACTTTATTGGTTCCTTCGTAGGTGACCTCCAGCTTCTTCCAGATCTCTTGCGCCGACTCACAACCTGAGATTTTATTATATTCTGCAGCATCGAGCACACAGTGAAGCATGTTTATAGCCGAAGCATGATTTTGTAGCTTCTTGAGATCATCCTCTATCCATTTGGCCTCAGCTTTAACAACTGTTTGGCCAGCCACAACTTCGACAGGTATAAATGGACCTTGGACTATGGATAGCTAGGCACTCATATTTGTAGCCTGAATGAAATTTTTCATCCTATTCTTCCAGAAGGTATAGTTAGACCCGAAGAATAGGGGAGGCCGAGTAATGGACAACCCCTCAGGTAAGATCTGAGTTGTTTGGTTTCCTGGGAGAAACCGAGTGCTGTTTTCGCCCATAGTGGGGATCAGCTCAAGGTGGTTAAACCTTTTACAGTGAGCTTTCAAGCTCTGATACCACTTGTTGGTCCCTTATAACGTTACAAGTATAGTTCCAAGGGGGGGGTTAGGAACTATTTAAAAATTTTAAGTTAGGGCAGACTTCTTTTTCGTGAGAAAAAGGATTTAACAGTAGCGCTGAGTGAATAACAAGATACTGGCTTAGTCAACTGGTGACTAGGTCAGTTTCTTTACTTGAGTCAGGAGATAGCACTTAGAGTCCATTCCTGAGCTCAGATATTCAATGCGCACAACTCATCTTGACCTCTTTACTTGGTCAGTTTTTGTTTAAGCAAGCAATAAATATATAAAGGAGTTTAAGGTTAGAAATATGTTACTCAGCAGATTTATCCAGGTTCGGCCTCCAAGCCTACGTCTTGTCCCCGGAACACGTTCCGAGATTTGGAATTCTCTACTGAGCTCTTTAATGGTAGAGCATCAAACCTTTTACAATCTTAGCAACTGAGTATAACAAGAGTACCTTCCTCTATACCTCTACTCAATCCTAATCTCTCGCTGAGTACTATAACCGAGTACTCAGCCTCTCCTTTCTAATCTTTAGAAATGATAAGTGTTTGTCCTAAACAATGATTGCTAAGACACCTTAGATGATTGAATAATCACTCTAGACTTTTACACAAAAGATATGAAATTTAGTGTAAGATTGCTTTGCTTTTTCTTGCAGAAATTTGCGTAGAGATTTGGTCAGCGTAATGGCTTGATCAAGTTCTGTGTTTAATGAAGCAATTGAAGGGCTCTATTTATAGAGACGTCTGAGGCATCAGTCATTTCAAATTTCGAAATAACCGTTGGAGGGAAACGGCTTCCTGTCGTTGTCATCCTGTCTTGCTCAGAGCTCTCGGCCAATCAGATTTGAGTATCTTCTGTCCTCGGTCAGCTTTTGGTCAGCTCGACAGAATGTCTCTCCATTTATGGTAAGGTCAACTAGACAGCATTCTGTGTCTTCTGAACTTTACCCAAAGTGGAAATTCTTTGTCTGGAAGTTGTTCTTAGCCAGCTGCTGTCTTGTACTCTTTGTCGAATCAACTCAGCAGCTTCGTCCCGAAGTTTTTCCACGAAGGTCTTCTAGATCCTTCTTCCGCTGAGCTGCGTTTTATGCATAACGACAGCGTTTTGACATACGCGGGCCGAGTTGCCTTAAACTGTTTGACTTGGGCTTTGACTTCCGTATTGGGCTTTGGGCCTTTTAATCTTGTGTCTTATAAACAATTTAACTCAACCTTGAACAAACACATTAGTAGAATAAATCAAAGCATTTAAACTTAGTGTGTTTAGAATATATTTTTTAATACACTTAAACAATTTTGTCAAATCAAAATTATGTGGAAAGGTGTTTCAACACTATCCTTCTTGTATTTGTCACTCGACTCAGCTTTGTATCTGTCACCTCTTTTGTATGGCCGTTTGCTATTTCTATCATTTCTTCTGAACAGCTTCTTCATCTTTCTAGTAAACATAGCCATTTCCTCATCATCAGTTGAGTCAGCTTCGGTCGAGTCAGCTTTCATGACCAGTGACTTTTGTTTCTTGTCTTCTGACCTTTCCTTCTCTTTAGCTTCAAAGTTTTGCATTGAGATTTCATGAGTCAGCAGAGATCCGATTAGCTCATCATACTTGTACGTAGTCAGGTCCTGAGCTTCTTCTACTGCAGTTTTCTTTGCTTGCCAGCTCTTTGGTAAGCTTCTCAAGATTTTCTTTACTTGTTCTTCTTCAGTGAAGTTCTTGCCGAGTCTTTTTAGCTCATTTATAATATTGGTGAATCTAGCATTCATGCTGGAGATGTCTTCGTTGTCGTTCATTTCGAACAGCTCATACAATCTCATGTGTTGATTCACCTTTGACTCTTTGACTTTGCTTGTGCCTTCATAGGTCACCTCGAGCTTCTTCCAAACCTCCTGTGCTGACTCACAACCTGAAATTTTATTGTATTCTGCAGCATCTAGAGCACAGTGAAGCATATTTATAGCCGAAGCATTATTTTGAAGTTTTCTAAGGTCATCTTTTGACCACTCAGTTTCACTTTTAACAACTTTCTCATTGTTAACCGTTTTATATGGCACGAATGGCCCTTGAACAATTGCAAGCCATGCACTCATGTTCGTGGCTTGGATAAAGTTCTTCATCCTATTCTTCCAAAATGTATAGTTTGATCCAAAGAATAGGGGAGGCCGACTGATTGATAATCCCTCAGGGAGTATCTGTGTTGTTTGGTTCCCTGGAAGGAAACGAGTGCTGTTCTCAGCCATATATGGGGATCCACTCAAGATAGTTATATCTTAGAGTAGTGAGCTTAGGCTCTGATGCCACTTGTTGGTCTCGTGTGATTAGTTCCAAGGGGGGGGGGGTTAGGAACTAATATAACTTTTCGTTAATTATTTATGCTGACTTAACAGTTTTGGTAAGTTTGTCAACTCAGCTTTGGTTAGCTTGGCCGAATTTAGTGTAAGACAGCTTTAGTCAGATATTGACTAGAACTGTTTTACTTGTAAGTTGAGAATTGACACTTACAGAGGTCAGCTTTCAACTTAGCACTCTAATTTACTCAGAGTCAGCTTAATCAGTTTAGATGCTGAGTAAATTTACCATACAACACACACACACACACATATATATATATATATATAGTTAGAGATTACTCAGTATCACTTATCCTGGTTTAGCCTCTCTGCCTACGTCTAGTCCCCAGAGTCCTCCGGGCTTTTAGAATCCAATACTGAGCTCTTTAAAGGTAGAGCACAAACCGATTACATGCAGTTGAATATGCAAGAGTACCGTCCTCTATTCTTCTACTCAACTCCTACTAAGCACCACAACCCGGTACTTAGATTTCTCTACCACTGAATGTTTACAACCAAACACTCAGCACAACACTCTCAATATCTCAATTGATACAATTTGTTCTTTTTCAGAAGAAGAACACCTTAGATGATTACAGACAATTAATCTAGCATTTACACAGGAATAGAAAATGAGTGTAAGATCCTTTTCTTGTTTTGAGGTGCTTTGAACTTGTATTTTTCTCTCTTGTGTTTTGGCAATGATCCAAGGAGTTTGATTGTCTTTATATAGATGAAGACCTGGATAAGGATCATTTGAAATGTTTTAGCCGTTAATTCCAAAACGGCTCTTTTGGGAGACAGATTCTGGTCAGCTTCAGTTTTTGCAGGCCAATCCTATCCTCTGAATTCTTCAGGCGTCAGGCTTGTCTTGTTCTTGTAGACGTTGTCTTTTTGTGGCAGTTGTCTTTTAGCAATAATCCATTGACCTATACATCTCGGAAAGTGTCTATTGAGTATTTCCGAGAATTCAATTATTGGTGCAGAAGTTTTGCAAAGCTTGTCTTCTAGTGAACGGATCTCTCATGATGTCCTGAGAATTTACTTGTCCTCTACTTTATTAGTTGTCTTCGTTTGTTGTCAACTCTTATGCTGAGTTCTCTTTTAGTCAATTTTGTTTTGCACGACGACTAGTGAGAGGGCTTCTGATGCTGAGTTCTATTCCACTTAGCTTTGTTGAATTTCAGGCTTCTATTCTTTGATACTGAGTTCGATTCTACTCAGTTTATTCTTTGCTCTCATGCTGACTTTGTCCTGTCTTACTTTTTATATCTTTTTGTATTTAAGTTTATTCTCAACATTGAACAAACAGATTAGTACAATTAAATCAAAGCACTTAAATTTAATTGTCCCTTAATCATGGATGATTTTATCAAATCAAAATCTTGTGGAATCGGTGTTTCAACAATCTCTTCCACCACAACGAATCCATGACCATCAAATTCCTTTAAAACCATCCATTGAACCCATAAATTTCAGACCCTATCGCTATTCTTATCACCAAAAGAATGAAATTGAAAAGATGGTTGATGAAATGCTTATAAGTGGGGTAATACAACCAAGTCAAAGTCCTTATGCATCACCAGTTCTCCTTGTAAAGAAGAAGGACGGCATATGGCGTTTCTGTATTGATTACAGAGAACTTAACAAAGCAACAGTTAAGGATAAGTTTCCTATTCCCGTAATACAAGAACTTATTGACGAACTTTGGGGTGCAACGGTGTTTACCAAGCTGGATCTTAGATCTGGTTATCATCAAATTCGAATGAAGTTAACAGATGTTCCAAAGACTGCTTTTCGCACTCATCCTGGCCATTATGAGTTCTTAGTCATGCCTTTTGGCTTGACTAATGCTCCTGCAACATTTCAATCTCTTATGAACACAATTTTCAAGCAGTATTTGAGGCAGTTTGTACTTGTATTTTTTGACGATATCCTCATCTACAGCTCTTCCGAGGCTGATCACTTGAAACATTTGGAAATAGTCTTTCACCTTTTAGAGGAGCATTAATTATTTGCTAAGGGGTCTAAATGTGACATAGCAGTTTCATCAATTACTTATTTAGGGCATATCCTATCGGCGGACGGGGTTGCAACCGATCCTTCAAAGATTGAATCGATGGTAAAATGGCCCATTCCTACTACTCTAAAGGGTCTGAGGGGTTTCCTCGGTTTAACAGGATATTATCACCGTTTTATTAAGGGTTATGGTGAAAGTGTTGCATTAATTAATTTTGTGTTGCATTAGTTTGAATATAAGTGTTGCATTTTACTATAAAATGTTGTATTAGTTAACAAAAGCAACATATTGTTAATATTAAACGTGTTGCTTTCACGCTGAAAAAATGTTGCCATTGTTATTTTGTGATATAATGTTGCCTTTCCTGTAAATTATGGCAACACATTTCTTGATGTTGCTGTACAGAACATAATGTTGCCTTTGAGAGCAAAGGCAATGGTGAATATACCAACACTTTAAATATGTCTGAATGTGTTGCCTTATCTAATTTTTTGACCTATTGTTACATTTTTAGGATATATTGCAACTTATTTATGATGTTGCAATAGCCCATCTATGGTGTAGTGAATCAGCAAACCTTTGACCGAATTACTGAAGAAGGATCAGTTTTGTTGGAATTCTGCTGCTACTGAAGCTTTTCAAACACTTAAGAGAATGATGACCGAGGCTCTGATTCTTTCTTTACCCGATTTCACGCAGCCATTTGTGTTGGAATGTGATGCCAGTGGTACCGTAATTGGGGCAGTACTCATGCAAGCCGGTAAACCCATTTGTTTTCTTTCAAAAACCTTTAGTCCCCGTAACCAAACCTTATCTGCTTATGAAAGAGAATTATTCGCCATACTCCATGCTTGCACTACTTGGAGGCATTACCTCGAAAATTCACCCTTCATAATTCATACGGACCATGAGAGCATCAAGCATTTGCTGGAGCAAAAGCTTCACACCTATTTGCAGCATAAGGGAATATCTAAATTACTTGGCTTAGAGTATTCAATTCATTATAAAAAGGGGTCTGAGAACAAAGTGGCAGATGCCTTGTCTAAACAAATGGAGGATGCTGGTTCCTTACTTGCTATTTCTAATATGGTACCTACTTGGTTAGAGGAAGTTAAAACTTCCTATGAAGGGGATGTCAATGCTACTAATTTGCTTCAGCAGTTAACCATTCAGCCAACCAGTCATCTAAAATATACCTTAACCAATGACATTCTTCGTATGAATCAACGAATTTACATTGGTTCTCACACTGACCTACGACAGAAGGTAGTAAAGTCTTGTCACAACTCATATATTGGAGGGCATTCAGGGGTTAAAGGCACTCTCTCTCGACTGCAACAAACTTTTTATTGGCCAAAAATGAAAACTGACGTTATTCAGTGGGTTTCTACTTGTGACACATGTCTTAGATGCAAGGCTGATCGCTCTGCTTATCCTGGTCTCATCCAACCTTTGCCAATTCTAGAGGGAGCATGGAAAGATATCGCTATGGATTTTATTGAGAAGCTGCCTAAATCCAGAGGATTTGATACTATATTGGTTATTGTAGACAGATTTACCAAGTCTAGTCATTTCATTCCTCTTTCTCATCCTTTTGATTCAGCTAAGGCAGCCAAAGCCTTCCTTGATCATGTCTTTAAATTACATGGCATGCCCTGAACCATCACTTCGGACCGAGATAAGGTGTTCACTGGTTCATTTTGGAAGGAGTTAATGAAGTTATTGGGCATTACATTGCAATTTAGTAGTGCCTATCATCCGCAAACGGATGGGCAGACAGAGCGACTCAACCAATGTTTGGAGAATTATCTCCGTAGTATGTGTTTTCTTACTCCGAAGAAATGGGCTGATTGGTTAAGCTTAGCGGAATACTGGTATAATACTAGCTTCCATAGTGCAATTAAGATGAGCCCTTATCAGGCATTATATGGCGAAGCACCGTCACTTCCAGTAGTTCCTTCAATTACAACGTCTGTGGCAGCGGTGGAAACATTCCTTAGTGATCGTGAGCAAATGAATTCTTACTTGAAAGCTTGTTTAGCTTCGTCTCAGAATCGTATGAAGTAGATGGCGGACAAGCATCGATCTGATAGAGCATTTACAGTGGGTGATATGGTTTTCCTTAAACTCTAACCATATAGACAGACTACTGTGGCAGTCAGAACTTCACTCAAATTGGTAGCCAAATACTATGGCCCTTTTCTGGTATTGGAACGAGTAGGGAAATTTGCTTATAAGCTCCAGCTACCTCCTGCTTGCAAAATTCACCCTGTATTTCATGTGTCCTTGCTTAAAAAGCAGTTGCAGCCTTCTACTCTAGTCCTTACTACACTTCCTCCAATTATTGATGCTGAGTGGGTGATTCTTCCTAAGAAGGTCCTGAATACACGCTATGCCAACATTGGCAGTCACACTAAGTTTCAACTTCTCATTCAGTGGGAGGGATATTCAGCAGTTGATGCCACTTGGGAGGATGTTGACACTATTCGCCAACAGTTTCCTATTTTTTACCATTCTTGGGGACAAGAAGGTTCTTATGGGGGAGGTATTGTTACGTACCAAAGAAAGAAGAAGATTAATTGAAGGACATCTAAGTAATTAGCTATTAGTTTCTTAGCTATTAAGTTTCATTAGTGTCTTAGCTACTAAGTCTTAGTTACTTAAGTGTTAAGTTTTGCTAGCTGTCTTTTCTTCTTCCTTAAGTATCTTTTGCCACTACTATAAATACAGCTATTGTCATTGTAAGGGATCATCAAAAATAATAATGAACTATATTCTTTTCTTTTCTCACTCTCTATTCTCTGTTTCTTTCTCTTTCCTACCTCTGAACTTCTTCATCTTAATTCTTTTCTATAAAGTGTAAATCGTAACAACGTTTTTGCCCTTTTCATTTTTTTCAACCAAAACTTCTCATTCTCTCCAAAAATCACAAACCTCTACACAAGAATCATGGAGGAAAATTATGGCAAATTTACTGGAAAGTTACGTTTTTTTTTTAAAATTTTCATCGAAAACATGAGTTCCGTCTCCGAATTTGGAGACGGAAATCGCCATCCGCCTACTAGACGGATGAATCTCCTACCTGCCCTTTGGCCAGGTGGGAGATTCTCTCGCCTGCCTTTTGAGCATGCGTGATTTTCTCCCCCGAAACCAAATACGAGTATAATTTTTTTTTTCTAAATCGTCCATTTTCGAAGTTCTCGGGTCCACTTCTTACCTCGTCTTCGAAATCGTCCATTTTCAGAGTTATCGAGTCCATTTTTTTTAGAATTTTGATTTTGCTCGGGAGAGAAAAAGATTTTTCAGTTTTTGATCAAAATAAAATGAGAAGGGCAAAATTGTCAAATAAAATGTGATGATAAATAAAATGGAGGCGGTAACAACACTATTTATTTAATTAGTTGGAGTCAACACCTTTAAAACTTGCAACTTGATATTAGAGCATTTTCGAGGATAACTTTTATTATACGTCTAACACATCATGTTAAGAAAACGTTGTATTAATATTGATTATTAGTTCTATAATGATCAATAATGTTTTTATAAGGAGTACAATGGTATTGAGTTCGCCTCTCCGGGTGGTTTAATTCGAATCATTATTCGGCTTTATTTTAGGGGGTTTTGACTATAATTTGGGTATCTTCTCTATGGTTTTTACTGAGAGATATGAAGTCATGGGTTCAAGTTCTCATGGAAGCTAGGATTTCATAAAGTGATCATTGAGTTGGATTCTTAGGTGGTTGTTAGACTTGTTTTGGATCTTGAGCGGTCATCGCATCTGTATCGTTCGATTGTTGAAGAGTGTAAATACTTATTAAAGTAGTAGTATGATATCAAATTGCATCATGCCTTCCGATGGGTAATTGGACAGCTGATGGGATGATGAACTTCATAGAACTTTTTGATTGGGTCATTACGAGTGTGGCGTTTTATGTTTACTCCATTTTATATAGTGTTTTGAGTAATTATTTTAGATTGTTTTCGAGTCATTTATGATTATTTTTCTTGAGTTTTAAGTGTATTTTCCCTCATTCTTGTCTTGATTAGAGTTTTAAGTAATTTTAGGTATTTTTGGACTTAAAATGAAGTTATTTGGAGAAATATGTAAGATGTTGCTCGATGAGCTAAAGGAAGCTACTCGACGAACGACGATCCAGAGTCAATGGTGAATTGAGATGTAAAGTCAAACGTGTAGAAATTCTATCTTAAGTGATTGCTCGATGAGCTAGCTAAAGACTGCTCGGTGAGCTAAGTGAAGACTGCTCGACGAGCTGCCTGTGATTTTAGAACAAGAAGAAACAGCTCAAGTCGGCCTAAATAGTCTCCAAACCTTCCTTATTCAACTATAACTCATTGATGGAAAAAGCGGACGGATCCTAAAAGTTGATTTTTATTATGTTTTCCATCATTATTTTATTCTAGTTTAGTGAGGGACAGATCAATCTATAATTCAAACCTTGCAAAACTAAGATAGTTGTGTTATTCATCGAATTCTATGTTCTTTAGTTTTTATTAATTGAATTTCTTGTTTCCTTCATTTTCTTCTCCTTTCATCCAAAAGATTTCAATTATTAAATATTGTGTAAGCATGAGTACTTCTACTTCCATTTTCATCATGCTTTCATGTCTTAGTTCATTCATGAACTAATGAGTAAGATAGAAGTGAACTTAGCTTAACAAGTATGGATTTTTAGTGAGCAATTAGATGATGTTTTGGAAATTAGCAAGTAATTAATTAAACTTTTCTTCATATTTATTCAAAAAACCTAAATAAGTAATCAAATAATTTAGTTGAATGGTGAAACTTAACCAAGTAAACAATTCAATCGAACTTGTTTAGTTATTCCTATTTCCCATTTTCCATTCATAATCAACAAATCAATTGTTTTAAGTCTTGCTTTTTAATAACTATTTATTTTCTTAGTTTATAAATCAAACCCCACTTTATTGATAATATAGGGTTTTAGTCAGATTTGATACTTAAATATTAGTCTCTACGGATCAATTTTTTTTTTTTAAGAATTTATAACTTGATTGCGATTGAGTATACTTGCTCTTTAAATTGTTATATGTTTTATGCCTATCATGCCATATGCAGGCATCTATGATCTCATTTTTGCTGATATGAGTGGTCTTAGCACCCCCATGCAGGGACGGATCTACAGTGGGAGCAATGGGGGCACTTGCCCCCACTGAGATCTGAGAAGAAATGAAATACCAGCTAATGTGATTTTGAATCTGGAAATTTGCCCCCTCAAAACTGCCATTGATGTTGGCTGAAGGTTCTGTTTTGTCGAAAGGTAGGAGAAGAGGACTCAAATGTCCTATTTGTTTTGTCTTTCAATTAGATAAAACGACGTCGTTCCATACCTAATTGAAAGACAAAAAAAAAGGACATTTGAGTCCTCCTCTCCGTGATTCTGTATCTCCCCAAAATCCCCAATTCCATCGATCTCCTCACCCTAATCTGTAGATATCTCCTCCTCTTTTTGTTCCATCGCTACTCTTCTCTTTCTCGTCCAGCGTCTGGCCCTCGTCCCCTCTCCTACTCCGTTCGTTCTGTCGCTGTTCTTCTCCTTCCCGTCCATCATCTGGCAATCGTTCCCTCTCCTCCTCCGTTCGTTCTGTCTCTGCCTCCTTCAAGAATCAAACTGAAGAAGAAGGTTTAATTGAATTTGCTGCTATTATCTTCAATTGTGTTAGTTTTGCTGCTATTCAAGAATTTTGCTGCTATTATCTTCAATTGTGTTAATTGAATTTTGCTGTTAATTTTATCTTCGATTTTGCTGCTATTCAAGAATCCACAAAAGTTCAGTTTTGCTGTTAATTAAATTCAATTTTGCTGTTAATTATCTTCAATTTTTAGTTTTGCAATCAAAGTTCAGTGGAATGCTTTTGGTTTTGCAATGAACAGAAGATTTATCTTAGGTGATTTGAGTTTTATTCAGGTGTTAATTATCCATATTTGAGTTTTATTCTTATTATGTAATTCTGGCAACAATATATTTGAAATGTTAATTTGTTAGGGAGCTTAAAATTATTCAGCAAAACTGAGAATACATTCAATTCACTCTTATACATAACATACAAACTTTCAATTCACTCTCTTATACATAGGATACAAAGTCTCTCTCCTCTCTGTTGAAAATCAACAGTTAATATAATTATGTTCTTTAATTAGTTTTTCAAGTTTAAAGATATAGTAAAATTGTAGATACAAAGGTATAAATGACCATTGAATTTTTAAGAAATATATAACACATTTATGGCCAATTATAGCACTATAAATATTACGAATATTATATGATATTTAACTTTATTTTGTGTCAATTTTAACTCTCTTTTTTATATTGTGTACTTAAATTCAAAAACGTATATACTTTATGTAATCTATTTTGGTATATTGTAATTGGAATTGTGTATTTATGTTGTTATTGATTTTTTTTTTCATTGCATATATATTTTGCCTCCACTATCTAAAAATCATGATCTGTCTCTGCCCCCATGCACTATTTGTTTCTATGTTTTCTTTCTTTACTTTTCTATTTTATTTTCCTTAAATTTTGTAATAAAAAAAAGCGTTTGCGTAAGATATTTTAAAAAAAAATTATGGTACGAATTGTTTTAGATTTTTTTAATCACAATATAAATTTAAATAAATTCTAAATTTTGCCTTGTAAAATTGAAGTTTAAAATTAGGCTTAATAGACACCCAACCTCCTAAACTTGTAACTTTTTTTCACATGGTCCCCTCAACTTAGGGGACAACCTCTCAATCCCCCCAACTCTGCAAAAACATCACATACAGCCCCTTACATCCCTATGTTCGGTCAAAATATTGACCTGTGTAGAAAACGCGTTTGACTGTTGATCACACCAATGCCACGTGTCAAAATATTGACCCGTGTAGAAAACACGTTTGACTGTCGAGCACAAATGGGCTTGCTCGCTGAGCAGGAGTCTTAATGGAAAAATTTAATAAAAAAATAACACGTGGCATTGGTGTCAAGCGCCTTTTCTACACGGGTCAATAATTTGATTGAACATAGGGGTGTAAGGGGTTGTATGTGATGGTTTTGGAGAGTTGAGGGGGTTGAGAGGTTGTCCCCTAAGTTGAGGGGGCCAGGTGAAAAAAGTTACAAGTTTAGGGGATTGGATGTCTATTAAGCCTTAAAATTATAATGCATTTTCGCGTTTTCAATGAGATATCTTATATCATCAACAACTATCCTTTTCAGTTGGAAAAATTTCTCGAAATTGAATGAATGCTTCTTTCAGTTTTTCAGCGTTGGTTTTAGATTTTCATTCTAAACAATTCTTTTGCTTATATGGTTGACTTGAGAGCCACTATTTTTGCAATTGAACTTGCTTGAGAGAAAAATTGGCATCAGTTTTGGGTTGAGTCAGACTGAATGTACGTTGTTAATCTGCTTAGACATCGTTCCATGGGTGTTCCTTGGAGTATTCGTCAAGAACGGTTGCATTGTCTCAGCATTTTCTCTAGGATGAACATTCTTTTTTCACACATCTTTAGGGAAGGAAATAGGGTTGTTGAAGTGATCAATTGGTGGCCTTCAGCTCCTGCTTTTTCCCACAGGTTTATCAACGATGACATTTGTAGTATTTCTCACTTGCGCTTGACTTTCCTAAACTTTTCTCCTCCTCCTTCTTTTTGTTTGTTCTCCTTCCTCTTCTCTTGTTCAAACACTCATTTTTCGTTTATTAATATATTGCGGGTTTGTCAGTTCTTGGGCCACGGGTGCTCACCCCGCCCAAGTTCTTTCTCGTCCCAATTTCTATTAAAAAACGAGATAATATTGTTTGGTTAAATTTTATAAAATCACACTTGTTATTTTTTTATGGAAACAATAAATGTTTAAAACTTTTCACAATTTGTTTTTGTATTTATTTGATTTTGATAAAAATACTCTATTATATTTTCATAAAAATACATTGCTTTTGTTATTAGGATTCTATTCCGCAGTTGTTGTCTTTTTTATTCCTTTTTAAATAATTCAAATGATATTGATACTAATAAAAATTATGAGAATACCCAAGATGAAATTATTGAACGATCCAGTTTTATTTAATCCACAGAAACCAAAAACACAAAGTAAAAACAACTTACAATTTCTTGTATATATAGAGAATGTGAAGTTGTTATTTATAAATATTTTTTATTTTTTAAATTATCTTATTTTTACTAACATTCATATAATATGTTTTTTTTATAATTATTATTATATATTAATTTAAAACATAAACTTATTAGTTTTTTTTATATATATATTTTAACAACACTAGATTTATCAAACATTACTTATCAAATAGCTAAAATCTAACACTATATCAACACTACTTGTCAAAGGGCTAACAACAACTACAATCTAACAACACAACTTTATAAATAAAGAAAATAATCATCCCAAAAGTACATCAAATGGAAATGATTGACTCACATGTATACTATATAACTTCCCAATTAAGCAATATAGAATATTTAACATCATGCCATCATGTCCAAATCATTTGGGGCAAGGAGCAAATATCACACGACCTAACATTGAATACAATGACTCCAGTACTATATAACAAAGTTCTAACCCACATAACAAAGCTCTCTAAAGGAAGAAAATTGTATCACAAATATAAGGAATCATATCACTTCCCAATTCAGCAATATGCTCCACAATCATCGTTAGCAAAGGCAAAATAAAAATATTCGGGCGTTTGGTTTGGGGGTTTCAGGAAAGGGTAAGGGAAAGGGGAGGCTTCATTCCTTTTGTTGGTGTTTGTTTTGCTAATTCAATGATTCCCTTTGCCCTTTTTTAGTTTTGGGTTTACCCCTAACTCCTCTAACCCATTCCCCACTCCCCCAAGGTTTTCTATTCATTTTCCCCTCTCTTTCTAACTTAGGGGGCGTTTGGTTCACAAGGGGTAAGGGAAAAAGAATCAAGAAAGTGAAATTAAAGGAAATAAAAGGAATAACCATTAATTCCCCTATGTGTTTGGATATGTTTAGGAAAGGGAATAGGGTAAATGGAATTCAATTCCCTAAAGGGCATGGGTAATGACTTAACATAAAGTGGATAAAGGGGATAAAGGGTAATGACTTAACATAAAGTGGATAAAGGGGATGAGAGGCATTTTGAGAGAATATTTGAGATGTTTATATCCAAAGAAATCTGATATTTGAGTAGATGTTTTTGTGAATGAAATTGGAAGAAAGATGAGTTGATTAAATAGATGAAGAAGAACATGGTGGACACAAGTCAGGCACATGGAGAGTGTGATTTTATAGCTTTGGGTTGTGGACAACTTATGTATCTGACGTGGAAAGTTGATTTATATTAAGATTCTTAATGCCACTTCAGCAGACACATAGGAATAAATTTGTATTGAAAACAAATGCTTATTTACTTTACCTTTTTTCACTTTGTCTTCTTCCATTTGGCATCTGAAATGCCATGCCCTAGTAATATCTCCTGCTGCTGATCTTTCTTACAGGGTTTTAGCTTAAAGGTTCTTCTTTTCTTTTTGGGTTTTTCGTCTTGCTTATCTTCCAGATTAGTAATTCTAAGTATAATTCCAGACTTTGTTTTCTCTTCATCTTTTATGTCTAACATTTTATTTCAGATTTAGTGCTATTTTTAATAAATTTGGTTCTATCCAACTGTTTCAGCCATCCTAATCAGATTTCGCATGGTTGTCCCAGAAATGCTAAGATCAATGTACTGTAGTCCACTATTACCTAATTAACTTTATTTATAGTAAATGAACATTGACCATGTTGTTATTACTCTTATTTTTCATAGGGAAGTTGATTTCTAGGTACCATATACCTATATGAGCTGGAGATCCTTGTTGTTGTGCGGAATTAACGAAAGATAAATTAACAAGTAATCGAAAAACACAGATTTACGTGGTTCACCAATGTTTTGTTGGCTAGTCCACGGGCAGGAGGAGAATAGTATTATTAGGAAGCGAAAAACAGATTACAAATTAGGTTTACATAATGTAATATTTAAAATACTCAATCTAATTAACCTAATCCGACTTGGAACCCACGACCTAATCCGACTAGGAACTCATGAACCCACGATGTCCCCACGATTCCGAATCCAAGTAGAAACCAAAACACAATACTACTCCGAATAGGAAACAAGATATACTGTCGGGCCGGGAGCGACTCCACCTCCCTTACCCAGGCCCGGTTGCTTCCTGTCATAGTGTGTTATAGTTCAAGGCATTACGACACTTGTATTTATGGGAATTCGTTAATGAATTTCTTGATTTGATGATAATTTTGTTAACAGGAACTAAATAAAATAGAACCTACTGTTTTACAGCTTTTTGACAGAAATTAAAAAAGTAGTCAAAATTGCCGACACAAATATATATATACGAGTTCCGTCGGAAGTCACTGACTAAAAGCAGTCAGAAATTTTGAACAAAAACACAGATTGAAATTTGTCGATGAAATCTTATATGGTTAAAAAATTATCGCAGCAGCTTATCTAGGAGGCTATGTCTAACGAGAACCGACGGAATTTAAGCAATCACTGACCAAAGTTTTCGTGTGATAAATTTTTTCTTGTAGCGCCAGATGTTTAGACGCTTTCCTCAACTGCTCATAATCTGATGACTTTTAATTTTCACATGTGTTCTCCAATTAATTAACTCAAGTAATTAACTCAAATTAATTGACTAATTTGTGATTAATTACAACCAATTAATTAATATTAGTCAGTTTAGTTAATTAGGTTAGAAATTATTTTTACTTGAAGAGTCGGTCATAATTAAATATAAATTGTCTTTAGGTCTGGGTTTCTCATCAAAGACCAAGTCTCAAGCTCACTTCTCTTCGAATAAAGGAACTCCCAGGCACATCAACGGCAGATTACCAATTCAAACACCCACCATTTCTGCCAAATTCAAAGTCCTTCGACACCTAATTTTAGAACTAAAAATCACTTCAGACTTCGCAGAATTAACCTATTGTCTAGAGACTACTAACATTCATTTAATATTGTTATATGTATAATTACTACATACATTTAAGACATACTTGTTAGTTTTTATATATATATATATATTTTAACAACTCATATTAGATTTATCAAACACTACTTATTAATAATCTAATAGCTAACAACAACTACAATCTAACAACTCAACTTTATAGATTGAATACAATGACTCCGCTACCATGTAAACAAAATTCTAACTCACCTAAAAAAGCAATTCAAAGAGAGAGAATTGTCTCCAGGGGAATAGGAGATGAGTGTACAAGGAGCTCTACCGCTCAGAGCCCCAAGTTTAAGGAGGCCCAATTTTTTTATTATACAAATGTAAATAAATAAATTATTATTATTATTATGTGAAAAATTAAGTGAATGTTAATTTATCTAAAAAATTAACGCTCTAAGAATCTTAAAGGGCCCACTTTTTTTATTATTATTACACAATAACTAATTTAATTATTTTTATTATATTTATGGTGTGTTCTATGCTTACTTTATTTTTGACAAAGTAAGTTTTACTTTGTTTTTTCTACCATTGGATGAGCTTACTTTGTCAAAGTTTATCACCATCTAATGGTGAAAAAACAAAGTAAAGCTTACTTTTTTTTATTATTATTTTTTTAAAAAAATTTGCGCAATACGCTTACATTAAAAACAAAGTAAGCATAGTTTAACCCTATATTTATTATGTTAAAAATCAAGTTAAAAATATTTTGGTGTTTCATTTTGTAGAAACATTATTATTATATGAAAGCATTAAATTTTTTAATGAATAGAGCCTATTTTTTTTTTTTTTTCATTTAGCACAAGGCTCCAAAAATATTTAAGACGGCCCTGATTGTCTCACAAATATAAGGAGTCATATAAATTCCCAATTAAATAGTATGACTCCACAATCCAGTTTTCAAATAAATTTCTTGAAAGGATGATGATCAATTTAATGGTAGCAAATGGGAGTTAAATTAAAACATAATTATAAGAAACATTAGATAATTAGTAACTAGCATTAAAAACATATACATATATGTTAAAAATGATAACAGATTATATGCAATATAGAGGAACCATGTATGATCCATGTATGGAATATAGAGGAACCAAAATATTTGAACAACAATTAAGCTAACTGATGATATATATATATATATATATGGATGATTAAGCTTAAGCAGCAGGAGCATAATCGTAATCAGCATCATCATCGTCTCCATCATCATCACCTTCGATGCATGGTGCAGGTGCAGGTGTACAGAAATAGTATGAACCATCATCATATGCATATTGCTTATTACTAATGAAGCAGAAAGAGGCAGTCAATTTCGAAATGAGAGACATTTTTAGAGAAAATTTGAGATGTTTATATCCTAAGATATCTGATATTTCAGTAGATTTTTTTCTGATTGAAATTGGAAGAAAGATGAGTTGATTAAATAGATGAAGAAGAACATGGTGGACTGAGGTTGACACAAGTCAACCACATGGAGAGTGTGAATTTTATAGCTTTGGGTTGTGGACAACTTATGTATCTGACATGGAAAGTTGCTTTATATTAAGATTCTTAATGCCACTTCAGCAGACACATCATATTATCTTGGTTAGAATAAATTTTAACCTTGTGCTTTTGGAATGTCCTTTGAGAGTAAAAATAAGGAATGGCCAGCGTTGTTTACAGGTTACATAGGAATAAATTTGTATTGAAAACAAATGCTTCTTTACTTTGCCTTTTTCCTCTCTGTCTTGTTCCATTTGGGATCTGAATGTCTGCCCTAGTAATATCTCCTGCTGCTGATCTTTCTTACAGGGTTTTAGATTTAAAAGCTTCTTCTTTTCTTTTTGGTCTTGTTTATCTTCCAGATTAGTAATTCTAAGTATAATTCATTCCAAACTTTGTTTTCTCTTCATATTTTAATGCTATTGTTACTTGTATTTTTCACAGGGAATTTGATTTCTAGGTACCATATGGGCTGGAGATCCTTGTATTTATGGGAATCATGTCAATGGAGCAAAAAGGAACTAAATAATATAGAACCTATTGTCTTACAGAATTTGGGAGCAAAAACACTGACTGATATTTGTGTCAGTGAAAGCTTGTCGGTAAAAACTTATCACAGCAGTTTACTTAGAAGGCTATCCCCTACGCATATGAATCTATCGGAATTCCATTAGTGATAACGAGCACCAACGGAATTTAAGCAATCACAAACAGAAGTTTTCATAGTGAAACTGATTTTTTTGTAGGGCAAAACGCATCATTTGGCCCTTAACCTATTCAAAATTTGTGTGTTTAGCCTCTGATCTATTATTTGGTCACATTTGGCTCCTCACCTATCCGAATTAGTAAAGTCAAACCCAAAATGGATGGAAAGTTAACTCAAATTGATTCTGTTACCATATAAACAATCTATTGTGTCATAAGTAAGAATTTTAAAATATCATTGAGTTAAAAGGATATTTTACATCCCAAACTATTCTCTTCTTCTTCCATTCCGCAACCACCATTTCAGCCGTCTTCTGCGTTTGCGATTTCTTCTTTCCCGACGTCTTCTCTTTTGGGATTCCTTCGATTCCCCGATGTTTCTCTTCTACCGTTCATTCGTTCCCATCGTCTCCTTAATGAGCATCATGTTAATCTGCATTTGATGAACAAGGAGTACGGCATTCGTTCCCATCATGTCCTTAATGAGCATCATGTTAATCTGCATCGATGAACAACCAGTACGGCAGTGTCGGCATCGGTTTTCTTCAGAGGTCGCATAACCCATCAAAATTGAAGCTAAGATGAAAATGAGGTCGCATAACCCATCAAAATTGACCCTTTTATGGACTGGGTTATAAAGAGGTTGAGCCATTTAACCTATATAATAAAAGGGTTGAATAGGTTTTTGGCAGGATCAACCCAATAACCCATTAGTTTCTTATTCATCTTAAAACAACCACAAATACTTATTCTTTAATATTAGTAAATTTGAATTATTGAATGAAATTTGAATTATTCATCCACTGAATCAGAATTATTCTCTTTCATATTATTCTTTTCATACTTATTCTTTAATATTAGTAGATTTTTCAATTCATTATATATAGTTTCCTTTGAAATAATATATTTATTTATTTATAAAATGTGAGGATGTGAGGCTGTGATGACAACCCAATAAATAATTTCGTCAAAACATTCATTTATTTAATAATTAATAAATATATATTTTTATTTCTCATACAAAACGTCTAAAACAAAAAATAATATTCTCTAATTCCATGAAATATTAAATTATATATTCTCAATTCTTACCAAAAAAAATTATATATTCTCAAAAGAAAACTTATAAAATTAAGGGTTAATTTAAAAAAACACATGGTTTCATGTTTTCATAGATCAGAAATTCTAAAATTCCATAAGTTTCTAGAATTTAAAATTCCAAAATCCTAGAATTTTCTGGAATTTCAGAGCTCTGAAATTTTTGAAATTTCAGATTTCTAAAATTTCAAAAATTCTGGAATTTCAGAATCGGGAAAATCTAGAATTTCAAAAATTCTGAAATTCCAGAATATGAAAATTTTGAAATTCTAGAATTTCCAAAATTCCGAAATTCCAGATATTCTGAAATTTCAGAAATTTTGGAATTTTGAAAAATAATAGAATTCCAGAATCTGGAAATTCTAGAATTTCGAAAATTCTGAATTTCAGAATATGAAAATTCTGGAATTTCAGAAATTCTAAAATTCTAGAATTTCCAAAATTCTAAAATTCTAGAATCTGGAAATTCTGGAATTTCAAACATTCAGAAATTCCAGATATTTTGAAATTTCAGAAATTTTGGAATTTTGAAAAATTCTAGAATTCCAGAATCTGAAGAATTCTAGAATTTCAAAAATTCTGGAATTTCAAAAATTCAAAAATTTTGAAAATTCTGAAATTCCAAAATCTGAAATTTCAGAATTTGGAATATCAAAAATTATGAAATTTCAAAAATTCAGAAATTCCGTAAATTCTGGAATTTCAAAAATTCTAAAATTTTGAAAATTATGGAATTTCAAATTTTTTTGATGATTTGGATGATTACTACATTGTTGTTTGATTTTATAGAACATTACATTATTTGGACTAATAGTTTTTTTACGTGTATGTTAATTGAAATTCAAATGAACAAATTTTTAATTAGATTTAGTTAAATGGGTTAAATGGGTCAACCCATGTAATCCATTTAATAAATGGGTTGGCTCATTTTGACCTCTATACAAATAGGTTATTACAACCCATTTATTAAATGGGTTGGGTTGGGTCAACCCATTTATTAAATAGGTTGGGTCTATAAATTGGTCAACCCATCATTTAACCCATTTAACCCATCCATTGGAGACCTATTTTGGGTTGGACTTGACTTGAAAGCTAGGGTTTCATAAGGTGATCATTGAGTTGGATTTTTAGGTGGTTGTGAGGCTTATCTTGGACCTTGAGCAGTCATTGCATCGTTCTCATCGGATTGTTGAGGGATGTAAGAACTTTTTAAAGCAGAAGTAGGATGACAGAGTGCATCATGCCTTCCGAGGGGTAATTAGGTAGTTGATTGGATGATGAACTTCATAGTAACTCTTTTCTTTGGTGTGTTGTGCCGCCTACACACATCTATAATCTCATTTTTGTTGTAACCAGTGGTCTTATAGCACCCCCACACACTATTCATTTGTAGGTTTTTCTTTCTTTTGCTTTTCTGTCATTACAAAAAAAAAAAAAAACAGCAGTTGCTTAAGATATTTCTAATAACACTATGGTATGAATTGTTTTAGATTTTTTCAGTCAGAATAAAAATGTAAATAAATTCTGAATTTTAAAATTATAATGTATTTTCGTGTTTTTAATGAGATATCTTATATCATCAGTAACTATCTTTTTCAGTGGGAAAAATCTTTGGAAATTGAGTTGGTTGTTTCTTCTAGCTTTTCAATCTTTGGTTTTAGATTTCCACTCCAAACAGAAGATAATATAGTGTTTAGTTAAATTTTATAAAAAGACAATTGTTAGTTCTTGTTATAAACAATAAATTTTTAAAACTTGTCACAAAAAAAAATTCAATCATTCTATTTGTACATATATTTTTTTTTTCAAAATTTGGTATATTAGAGATAGTCTAGAATCTAGTTTCATAAGATATATATAAAAATAAATTTCTTGAAATGATAACGATCAATTCAACTGTAGCAAATGGGAGTTAAAACATAATTATAAGAAACCTTAGCATTATATATGTTAAAAATGATTACAGATTTAGTTATCAAATGAAAATACAAATGAGAACTAATATATGCTTTGAGGAACCACAATATTTGGACAAAAATGAAGAGCAGCAGATAAACATAATAAGCTAACTAATGATATATGATTAAGCAGCAGGAGCATAATCATAATCGGCATCATCATCGTCTCCATCGTCACCCTCCGTGCATGGTGCAGCTGCAGGTGCACAGAAATAGCATGAATCATCATCATCTGCATATTGCTTATTATTATTCATGTAGAAAAAGGCAATTGATTTAGAAATGAGAGCCATTGTAAGAGAAAAATTGGGATGTTTATATCCAAAGAAATCTGATATTCCAGGAGATGTTTTTGTGATTGAAATTGGAAGAAAGATGAGTTGATTAAATAGATGAAGAAGCATATGGTGGACTTAGGTTGACACAAGTCAGCCACATGGAGTGTGTGAATTTTATAGCGTTGGGTTGTGCCCAACTTATGTATCTGACATGGAAAGTTGCTTTATATTAAGATTCTTAATGCCACTTCAGCATACACATCACACATCAACTTATTGCCTTTGTCTTTAATTAGTTGGAGCAAACACCTTTAAAACATGCAAGTTTGATACTAGAGCATCACGGAGGATAAATTTTAGGGATAAAGTACTAAAATAGGTCTAAGATTTTTGAGGAAATACCAATTTAAGTTCAACGTTTAAAATAACATTAATATAGGTTTAATATTTACAACATAATATCAATTTAGGTTTAACGTTTACCATATAGCATCAATTTAGACCTCACGTATAAAATAGCACCAATATAAACTTAAAGCTTGCAAAATAATACGAATTTAAGCTTAACGTTTACAAAATATATACAATTTAAGCTAAACGTCACAATTAAATTAACCATATTATATTCTTTCTCTATTAACTTTATATGTTATCTTTTTATTTAATTCTATTTTCTTATTTATTATAATACAGTTAATTAGTATTCTTGCCCATTAAAACCTTATATTTGTTTTTCATCAACTATTTCATGACTACTAAATTCCATTGCTCATGTAATATATGCAAATTAAAAGTAATTGAATATCCACAATATTTCGAAATATAAAGTTAATAGGAAAACAATATAATATGATTAATTTAATTATGACGTTTAGCTTAAATTGTATATATTTTGTAAACGTTAAGCTTAAATTCGTATTATTTTGTAAACGTTAAGCCTATATTGGTGCTATTTTGTACCTGAGGCCTAAATTGATGTTATATTGTAAACGTTAAGCCTAAATTGATATTATGTTGTAAACGTTAAACCTATATTGGTGCTATTTTGAACGTTGAGCCTAAATTGGTACTTCCCTAAAAACGTTAGGCCTATTTTGATACTTTATCCCTAAATTTTATTATACGTCTAACGCATGACGTTAATGTTATATTAGTATTGATTATTAGTTCTATAATGATCAACAATGTTTTTTTAGGGGATAATGGTATTGACGGAAGAGGTATTAACATGAATTAATGAAGCAATAATTTGTATATTATTTGGTTTTAATATAGTTAATCTATAGAAAAGGGTTATTTAATAACAATCTTTTTTCGGAGAACCTAGTTTTGGACCCTGTTAAGGAATTAACTGTCAGCTAATTACATTAGCTGTTAGCTGATTACATTAGCTGATTTGATTAGCTGATTTGATTAGTTGTTTGTGTAGATCTGTTTGGTAAAAATTAGCTGATTGATAATAGCGGTTTGTGCAAAAAGACGAATAAGGGCATTAATTTTGGCGCAGGAGAAGAGGGAGTGTATCTATTAGGGTTAAAGAAGTCCATTAATTTTAATATTGCAAAACGCTAATTGAAAAGGCTCATTTTAAGAGTTTTTTCTAAATTAGCGTTTTCATCCCAAAACTCTCTCCCAAACCTCTCTCCACCAAACACTCCAATTAGCGGTTTCAGTGGTCAAACCTCTAAAGTTGGTCAAAACCGCTCTTTTTATTCCAAAACGCTCTTTACCAAACAGGGCCTTGGACTCCAAGCAAAGATCTTAAATGACAAGCAAAGATGAATTTGGAGGGTATTTGATGGGTTGATACTTGATCCTAATAAATATATCGTGTGTGATTAAAAAGGGGCTAATTGGACTAATTAAATGTATAAAATGAGGACTAAAAGGCTTTTTATGCAGATCTTAAATGAAAAGACGAAACAGCTGTCATGCAACCTGTTTTGCAGGAGAAAAGTTGAAAGAGATTGGTCGGACTGATGGGTAAAAGCGAGAAGCGCTGAGGACAGCAGAACAGGGAGGCGGTAGCAGGGATGGACCAAGCAACATGATGAAAAATTCAGGACTTTAAGTGTTCAAGCGTCCAAAGTCAACACCAATTTATGAAGAACAATTTTACTTTTTCTGAACAATCTACTTTTGTAATAATTTTTTTCTATTTTGTGTCTTTCCTCCTTATTTATAGCGGTCAAGTAGGAGGAGGAAAGGTGGTGCCTTTTTGGATAATTTTGGAGAGCCAAAGCTTCGTCTTTTGAAGTAGAACTCTAATATTTTAACCTAACTCCATTGATGAGGAGTTATTGTGGCTGTTCACTCTGTACAATGAGCCAGTAGTCGATTGAATGAGCTAAGCCAGCCAAGTTCTGGAGCTGTAAGTTTTCTTAGCTTTTTTATGAATGAATGTGGTTTATACATTGGGTGTTTAATGATGCTTTTCATGTATGTTTCATTAACTGCTATCTAAGTGTTTATGAATGATAGGAGACTTCTTTCATACTCACGTATCTATCATTGAACATGTAAAATCAGAAATAGAAATATAATGGTCTTATATCAAGGGTTTTCTGAAAATGAAAAGCTACTTAGTGTTTAATGCAAGAAAGAACCACTTTTGGGGACGCTTGAATGTGTAGTAAATCTTAGAATCTCAAGAACACATTGAGTGAACCTAAAGCAGAGACCTTGACCACATCATATTACATTCATGAATAAATAGGCAAAAGTTATACTGCAAGCTCCCTGTTCATGCTAGGCTTAGCTTGTTCCACCTTCTCATCGTGATAAATCATTGTTTTCTGAACGAACTTTCTGAAGATTTGTTACTTCTAGGTTATTCTAATCAAATCATATGAAACTCATTTCCAACTAAAAGAAAGAAGTTATTGTTACTTCGAACACCCTGTTCTATAAGGTTTTTCTGTTAAAATTATTCATCAATCCCTGAGGAGAACGATACTCTACTTACCTAGATATTACTTGTACCTAGTGCACTTGCTAGAGTCTACTTTTAGGACAATATCAAGTCTACGAAGTTTACGATTTTAATAATCAAACCCTTTAAAATGTTTAATTCACGAACCTGACTTTGAAGATATGGGATATTGTGAGCCCTTATGTCATCTAATTTTTTTGTTCCTGGACATTAATCCCGGATGACGACTCTGACATATCGAATTAGTCTAAAAACATAATAAGCAGGCTGATAATGCATGCACCAAAAGGGGCACACCAAGTGTCGTCCTGAAAAATGTTAAGTGATAGTGTATTGTAAAAAAAGGACATTTCTAAGTAAAGGTTCGGGCGCTCACAGTTGGATCTTCTCTAAGGTGTGGGACTAGGGATGTAAATAGGGCGGGGACGAGGCGGGGATGGAAAATGGTATCCTCACCCCGCAGGGATCCCCGAACTCGCACCGTATTATGTCCCGCGGTGATTTCCGACGGATTACCCGTTTAATCCCCGATAACATATTATTAATCATAGAAAATAAAAAATACGCATATAAAAACTTGAACCTGTGATTACATCCCTAAGGCTAATACATTATTTACCATTTTTTTAATAATAAATTCTACGAAAGAGAATGTAAAACTACGTAGTTTTATATGAAATATTAGTTCTGTAGGTTTCAAAAAGGCTACACAGTTATACAGTTGTGTGTTAACAGAAATTTCAAATGAGTTTGAAACTGCATCTTCGATTTTAATTATTCATTCATAATTAATGAGCTATTTGCAAGCAAACTTCATAACAGAATTAATGAGTTGTTCATGAGCTTTAACGAACAGCTCATGATCAGGGCAAATTATTAGAAGCACCCGGTTTTCCATGTCGAATGAAGGACCTTCCATATATATTTAATATAAGAACTCCATGATCAGATAATATTTTCAGAATCAACTGAGCTCGAACAAATGTTAAGCTCGAACCAAGCTTGCCCCTTTTCCATCGAGCGGAGAGCTGTTCGCGAGCAAATTTCATGAACAAAATTAAGAAGCTATTCAATAAATAAACGGGATGCTCGCGATCAGATAATTGTTTCTTAACGAACCAATCTCATACATGATATTAAACTCGAATCGAGCTCGTCCATTTTCTATCAAACCAAGAGCTCTTCACAAGCAAAGTTCATGAACAAAATTAACGAATTGTTCTTGAACAAAGCTCATGTCTAGCCGATAGTTGTTCGCGAGCAAAGTTCATGAACAGAATTAACGATCTATTAATGAGCAAAACTCGTGAACAAATAAACGAGCAGCTCACGTTTTTCTCAATGAACCGAGTTTGGACAAGAACTTAAGCTGGAACCGAACTCGTCCATTTTCTACCGAGCTGAGCATAATTAAATAATAATATAATTACTTACCATGCCCCTTCAGAAGTTTGTACATTTTCCAAATATTTGACTGCACTGGAAATAAACTTCTCAATCTCTTTCTTTCTATGGCCAGGATATAGTTTCTTGAACAATATTAAAGCATGAATTGCAGAAGATGTGCACTCCACATATTCATGTTCTATCACTATATCCGAAAAATATTCTGTTGGGTTCACCGTTTAGTTGGGAAACAGAGATGGGAACTCCAATCCTCCTTTTCTGATTTTTAGATTGTGCTATATCAATTTAAAAAAAAAAAATGGAAGAGGCCTCGATGTTATGTTGGCATTCTGGAATAATCACAATTATATTGTCCGACATCAGTCATTCTCCATCGCTGGTGTGATGTTAAATAATTGCACAACTTTCCTATCGCGTTGGTAGAAATACTAGATTAATCTAGGCATCTGTTCTTCGACTGAGCCTACAATGGTCAAATGGTGTCCTCCTCTTTATGGGTGATTGAAGCTCCATGTAGATAGTACTGTTAACACTGATGCACCTAGTTTTGATTTCCGTCTGTGCGATTCTGCCGGCTCATTCTATGGGGCTAAAATTGACATTCTTTCCTTTCCTAAGGAGCACGATATTGGCTCAAGCAATGGGTTTACGTGAGGCATTAAGTTGGCTGAAAGGTGAACATTATGACAAAGTTTCCATAGTCCCTGCTATATATTGGTCTGTTAGTTCTAATTATATGTTTAGTTTGCTCGTATATGATTGTAAATTCCTTTTACGGGATATAGGAAACTGTTTTGTCAGTTGTATTAAACCGTCTACGAACCAAGTCACCCACGCACTAGCAAAAGCTTCTGGTTCTATATTTGATTGTGGTGTGCGAAATGTCCCTCCACCTTGCATTTTTTTTTCTCTATTATTGAATCATATATAAGTGTCTATTCATTTAAAAAAACTAAGAAGAAGAAAGATAAGAAAGCTAGAAAAAAAGTTTTTAGTTTTGGGATTTGTTGTGTTATTATCTTTCAAGTGAAGAGTGAAGCTTTTTATAGTTATTACCGGAACAAATCTGTAAGAAGCAGGATCTTTACCTACTCCAATCTTGCTGAGATTTTTATGGCATGTTCTCCACTTTTTGGGAAACTATCAGAACGTGGTTTGGAGTTAGTTAAGGCTACTGAACAAATCAATTTCTGAATGTTGAAATAATAAACTTATAATTAATAGTCTTTAATTTAATTCAGTGTATTGTCCAAGAGTCATTTCTGTATCTGTGTCTGTATTTATGGAGAGTTAATGTTGTTTACTAAGAGTCATGTATGTAATCTATAAATACCTATCAATACAAGTAGTAAGGCAAGAGAATAAAAAGAGAATTTCTTCCATCAATTATACTCTTCCTCTGTACCTTGGAAAGTTTATTTATTTGATCCAACAAATTGGTATTAGAGCCAGACAAAAATTCTCCTGAAAATTGAGAATCATGATTAGTTCATGGGAGATCAAGTCGCAGATTTGGAAAGCTATGTGTTGCTGCATCAATGACATCAAAGAACAAGTAAATTCTTTGACCTTTGAAGAGATCAGGAGATTGTTGGAGAAGGATTTGGGATGGGAGAAATGTGCTTTGGATGCATGGAAGAGATTTGTCATGCGATGTCTGGTGGAATCTTTAGAAAATGATGATGATGATGAGTGTTCTGAGAATTTAGGAGACATTAAGGTACAAGGACATGTATTTGATGATGAGGAGAAAATGGAAGATTCTCCTGTGATGGGTCTTTTGCAAGAAACTGATCCAGACAGTAAGAAGAAAGAAGTTCCAAGTAAGAGCAGCATTACCACAACCATATTGAAGAGAGATTCTTATATTAAAGCCAATTATGAGGAAGTTACAATGAAGCGTCTTTGTCGAATTTTAGAGGAAGATTTTGGACTTGATAAATTTGCACTTGATCCATATAAGAAATATATAGGCAATCTGTTAGGTGAGGTATTTCTATGGACTGATGAGAATTCAGAGTCTTCAGACAGAGACAGTGATGAGGATGATGAAGATGAAGTAAAACCAGAGAATAAAGTTAATGCAAATCAAAAGGTGAAGAATTCTGAAGTATCTAATAAGAGGGAGAGGCTTGAAAAAGAAGTCAACGCATCAGGCACGAAGCAAAGCAAGCCTGTGGAAAAAGCATCAAAGGATAACAATAGTGCAGAAGGCACTCGGAATGCCTCTGATGATAGCGATTCCCAATCATCTGCTGAAAAACATGAAGTTTCAACACCAGCGTACGATAAAGATGTTGAGCATCTAAAATCTATAATCAAATCATGTGGGATGAGTGTACCTCTAGTAATTTACAAGAAAATCAAGCATGTGCCTGAGAACAAATGTGAGGTCGAACTAATGATGGAACTGAAGGAGATATTTTCCATAGAAGAATTGTCATCAAAAGCATCTGAAAAAGAAGTCAAGGAAGTTGAAAAGAGAAAGGAAAGAGTGAAAGAACTCAGAGTCATTGACATGAGTAATATTGTGTCAACTTCACGTAGAAGGTGCACTGCGATAAAACCCAAAACACCAGTTGACAATCATAATAGTGATGTTGATGGTACTAACAAGAATGATGAGGAAGACGATGATGATGAGGAAGAAGAAGAAAACGATGGAGATGATAATGTGGATGATGGAAGACTCAGTGATGAGGTCAATAACAATCAAGTTCGAAGAAAACGATGGAGATAATAATAGGGATGATGGAAGCTCGGAATGAAGAGGTCAATAATGATGAAGTTCGAAAATATAGAAGATCAAGAAATGTTCTTGGTGTTACTAAGGGATAAAAAATTATAAGTTTAAGGGGGTGTGTTGAAATAATAAACTTATAATTGATAGTCTTTAATTTGATTAAATGTATTGTCCAAGAGTCATTTCTGTATCTGTATCTGTATTTATAGAGAGTTAATGTTGTTTACTAAGAGTCATGTCTGTAATCTATAAATACCTGTCAATATAAGTAGTAAGGCAAGAGAATAAAAAGAAAATTTCTTCCATCAATTATACTCTTCCTCAACGTTTATTTATTTGATCCAACACCGAATAGACACGTTTTTCTTGCTCCTATATACAGTTGTTAGTAAAATGTTGGAAGCAAGGTCTTCCACTAGTCCAATATTGCTGAGATTTTTATGACACGTTATCCACTTCTTGGGAACCGGGATTCTACTCAAAATGTGGTTTGGAGGTGGTTAAGGCTAAAATTACAAACAAACACATTTTTCGCTACCTTGTGCACAACTTTTAGTAAAGTGTTTGTTTCTCCTTCAATACTGCTCTGTTTTGACTCCATAAGTAGTCTCCGAACTTTTAATGAATTAAGGAACTAGAATTCCAATATAGTTCATCTGATTCCAACTAAAAGAAATCCGAAAATTCAAGTTTCTAAAAGAAACGTGATGCTGAAAATAGGCTTCTAATTGACTTGTTCTACCTTTATTCACCCAAAAACTCTATTTATTATTAGCCCTTATATTTTAATGATTTTAGGGACCAATAAATCACAATATTATTAATCTTATTAATGAAATTAAATATAATATAATATATGTTTTAAAATTAGGCCCCAACAGTTTATCTATGGAAACAACAAATGTTTAAAAAAATTCACGGAACTTATTTCTGCATTTATTTGATTTTGATAAAATTACTCTATCATATTTTCTATTTTGGAGTTGTTTTTTATTCGTTATTAGAGAATTCAAATGATATTGATACTAATAAAAATCACGAGAATACGAAGGCAACTTAGATGACAGCATTAAGTGATCCAATTGCTTTTTAATCTGTAGAGAGAGAAAAAAAACAAGT
The DNA here is from genome assembly GCF_963576675.1 of Euphorbia lathyris. NCBI lineage: Eukaryota > Viridiplantae > Streptophyta > Magnoliopsida > Malpighiales > Euphorbiaceae > Euphorbia > Euphorbia lathyris. Next base: position 100,019,610 of record NC_088910.1, read on the forward strand.
TAGAATTTTTTTATATAACTATGTGAATTTAAAAAAATAATAATATATACATGTCTATTTATAAAGTTGTTAGGGAAAATTACACAGAAATTCATCTTTTAAAAATTATTTACAACTATGTTAAATCATAATTTTGAATTACGTCAAACTAATAAAATCAAAAATTTTAATCTGTTTTAAGAACTCGAGTTTATAAATTAGGGATCTAGAATATATTGTCTAGGGTTTAGGATTTATGAATTGGAATTTAGAATTTTTAAATTGGGGTGTAAAATCATAATCTATAGAAAATAATGACATATTAAAAATTAAATTCGGTGATATGACTTAATTGTAATTTTTTACTTAATTATGATATTCATGTATTTGACCCAAGTTGTTATTTATAAATATTTTTATTTTTAAAAATTAATTTCATTATCTATATCACTTTTTACTAACATTTTTTAGATTTTTTTATATTTTAACAATAACAATCATATATTTATCAAAACTTATCAACAACAACAATAACAACAACAACATCAAAGCCTTAGTCCCGAAATGATTCGGGGTCGGCTAACATGAACCATCATATAAAACCGTGAAATCAAGTCGTGTCAGCGATACAAATTCGCTCCCTCGACTCCGTCCTATCCACTACCATATTTTCCTTAATTCCCAGTAAACTCATATCACTCTCGATCACCCTCCTCCAAGTTTGCTTAGGTCTTCCCCTACCCCTCACCACTACATCCCTTTGCCACTCTTCGGTCCTCCTAACCGGCATATCACGCGCTCTACGTCTCACATGGCCAAACCACCTTAGTCGGTTTTCTCTCATTTTATTCTCAATAGATGTAACCCCTACTTTTGTCCTAATTATTTCATTACTCACCCGATCCTTTCTCGTATGACCACACATCCATCTCAGCATATGCATCTCCGCCACCGACATCTTATGGATGTGACAGTGTTTCACTGCCCAACACTCCATACCATATAACAATGTTGGTCTGATTGTCGTGCGGTAGAATTTTCTCTTCAATATATTAGGCATGTCGGGGTCACAAAGGAAACCCGTAGCACTCTTCCACTTCGACCAACTAGATTTAATCCTATGAGCAACATCTCCATCTACTTCTCCATCCGTTTGGATAATAGATCCTAAATACCAGAAGCAATTCGAGGCCTGAACAACTCTCCCATCGAGGGTGATTGTCCCTGCCTCTCTACTCCTATGGCCGCTAAACTTACACTCCAAATATTCTGTCTTACTTCGGCTCAACTTAAAGCCTCTAGATTCCAGAGTTTGTCTCCATAGTTCTAACTTCCTCTCTACCTATGAAGCACGAACACTTCCCCGGTGTCGCTGTGGCCGAGTCGGACTCGCCGGACTCGGGGACACGGCCGGACACGGCCGAAAAGTTGGACACGGCGGCGGACACGGGGGGACACGGATGGGGACTCGGCTGCATAAAACATTAGGGTTTTTTTAAAAAAAATTAGAAAATCTAAGGACCAATTAAATATTTTACAAACAAAACCCTAAATTAGACTCACTCACCTGTATCGCAATGCAAATCGCGATTCACAACATCAAAAATTATCTCTTCCACTTCTTGCGATTCTTCTTCCTGCGATTCTTCCACTTCCTGTGATTCTTCTTCCTGATTCTTCTATATAGTTCCTGTGCTATTCTTCCACTTCTTGTGTTCTTCTCGTGTTCTTCAACATCACGGTTCTTCTTCTCTGATTTTCCTTTTTCTTTAAACCTAAAACAGAACAGAAACATTCCCTTCCCTGATTTTCATAGTTCCGATTGTTCTCGTGTTCTTCTCGTGTCTTCTCTGATTTTCCTTTTTCTTTAAACCTAAAACAGAAACCATTCCCTTCCCTTCCCTTCTAATTTCATACTTCTCATTCATGGCTTCTTCTTCTTCAACCAACAATACCAATTCTGCCAGTGTTTCTTCTTCTGCTACAATAGGAGAAAACACTTCAAAATCTAATGAATCTCCATTATGGAATCATGTTAGAGTGATTGATAGACTTCTTGACAAAAGAGGAGGAAATGTGAAATTTGAATGTAAATATTGTGTGAAGCAGTTTACTGGTTCTTTATCCCGAATCAAAGCTCATTTATTGAAGATCAAAGGACAAGGGATTCAAACTTGTAATGTAATCAACAAAGACAGTTATCTTCAAGTGCAAAAAGAAGTGGAAGAAGAAGCAGCATCAAAGGCCCAACTAAAACCGCATCCCTTCTCACTTCCTACTTCTCAAAGTAGTGGTTCATATACGAGCAGCATGGGTGGTACTGCTGGAACAGGCTCCTTTAGGGTGGACGGACTGAAACCATTTGATCAACGGAAAAGGAAGGCATCGATTACCAATCCTTTGGAGAAGTTAGCAAATAACGAACGAGTTGATCAACTACACAGTGAAATTGCAAGAATGTTTTATTCTGTCGGGCTGCCTTTTCATCTTGCGAGGAACCCATACTTTGTGAGTTCGTATACAATGGCTGCAAATCAAAGTATAATTGGATATTTGCCACCAGGATACAATATGCTGAGGACTACATTGTTGCAAAAAGAAAGAGCGGCTATTGAAAGGAAGTTGGTGCCAACTAAAAGCAAATGGGTGGAGAATGGTTTGAGCTTAGTTAGTGATGGATGGACGGATCCTCAAAGAAGGCCAATTATCAACTTCATGGCTACGTCACAGAGTGGACCTATGTTTTTGAAAGCTGTGAATTGCGAAGGTGAGTATAAAGACAAATATTTCATTACTAATTTGATGAAAGAGCAAATTAGGGCTGTAGGTGAATCAAATGTTGTTCAAGTGATAACAGATAATGCACCGGTATGTAGAGCTGCAGGGTTGTTAGTGGAAAATGAATTTCCACATATTTATTGGACACCTTGTGTAGTCCACACTCTTAATTTGGCATTGAAAGAAATTTGTGCACCAAAGGAGTCTAGTGTTGAAACTTATACTGAATGCAATTGGATTGCTGAAGTTGCTAATGATGCATTTGGAATGAAGAATTTCATTGCTAATCATAGCTTGAGTAATGCTATTTACAATGAATCTTCCAATTTAAAGATGTTGTCAATTGCTCCTACACGTTTTGCTTCTGTAGTTGTGATGCTTAGAAGAATGCTGTCTATCAAACGAGGGCTTACACTTGTAGTTATTAGTGATAAATGGGATAGTTTTAAGGATGAAGATAAGGAGAAAGCTGCTCTTTTCAAGTCAAGGGTAGTTGATGATGTTTGGTAGGACAAAATTAGATACATTGTTGATTTCACTGAGCCTATTTATGAAATGTTAAGGATTGCAGACACAGACAAGCCATGTCTTCACTTGATCTATGATATGTGGGACACAATGATTGAAAAGATAAAGATTGTTATCTTTAGACATGAGCACAAAGACATTTCTGCTGATGATTCTACATTTTACAATGTGATTCATGAAATTTTAGTGTCTCATTGGAACAAAAGCAACACCCACTTCATTGCTTGGCATACTCCTTGAATCCTAGGTAATTTTTTAGTCTCTTCCTTCGACATAAATAATTTATTTATAGTTCATCCATTTAGAAATTTAATTTAATTGTTAACATTGTAGGTACTATACTGATGATTGGCTCAAAATTGGTGTTGGACGTGTAGCTCCTCATAATGATGTGGAGATTTCTAGCGAAAGAAACAAGTGTTTTAGACGCTATTTTCCAAATGGGGATGATCGTAGAAACGTCTTAATTGAATATGCTAAGTTTTCATCTATGCGTGAAGAGTTTGAAGATTTTGATTCCATTAATAATAGGGGTGAAATGGATCCATCTTATTGGTGGCTCTCCTATGGAGCCGGTACTCCTATGCTTAAATCTATAGCAATGAAGCTTCTTGGTCAATCGGCATCCTCTTCTTGTTGTGAAAAAAATTGGAGTACCTACTCTTTTATCAATTCAATGAGAAGAAACAAAATCACTCCTAAACATGCGGAGGATCTAGTGTTTGTCCACACTAACTTGCGTCTTCTTTCTAGGAAGACACCACAATATGAGAATGGAGAGACAAGAATGTGGGATATTGGTGGAGATGCCTTTGAGTCACCGGATAGTGTGGGAATCCTTGAGATTGCCGATCTATCTCTTGATGAACCGGAATTGGAGGCGATGGTGTTTGTCGATGAAGAAGATGATGAAAATGAAATGTTGGAAGATTAAGTACTTTGGTTTGATTTGATTTGTAGTTGTTATTATTTTTGTGATGAATTAATGACTTATCTTATTATTATGGATGTTTTTTATGGATTAGAGAATGATTTATTTGTGATTTAGCAAGTTTTTTTATATATTTTTATATCTTTTTTTTTGGTAGAAAAGGAAAGCAAAGCAAAGCAAAACAAGCAACTACACCGGGATTAGCCTAGGAAAGCTAACCCCAATCCTATCCTCTAAAAGAAGAGGAGAAAGAGCGATAGGGGGAACGATAAGGGTAGAAACACCTAACACCCCCTCATGGCCTGCCACCGCCAAGTGATCTGCAACACGGTTCTGCTCCCGAAAAATGTGGCTGAACTCAAGGATATCAAATGAGGGGCTAAGCCTCTTAATAGCTTTAATAAGGTTGCGGCTATGAAGACCCATGGCATGACTATCCAAAATCATATTTATGGCCTCCAAGTTATCTGACTCCACAAAAAGCCTCTTAACACCCAGCCTAATCACCAGCTGGATCCCAGAGAGAATGCCCCAGAGCTCCGCAGAGAAGGAAGAACCCAAACCCAAATTCTGGGTAAATCCAGAAAGCCAGGCGCCTCCCGCATCCCTAAGAACACCTCCGGCAGCAATCTTACCATTACTGAGGCAGGAACCATCAGTATTCAGCTTCACAACCCCCTCTCTCGGCCTGCTCCAGCTCACGAGGTGGACATCACTACTCGAGGAAGATCTGGGAAGGGACTCACCTTTGAAACTATCAATAATAGAGGAGAGTTTCTTCAAGAAGAACTCAGCTAAGTTAGGCAAAAGCACAGCTTTATTATCAAAAATCTCCTCGTTCTTCCATTTCCACAGTTGATGACAAATAATGGCAAAGAAAATGTCCCCATGCTCCATATAAGACAATAACTTTCCCCTAATACCATCTGAGAACCAGTCGTTCACAGAATGGGACATGAAGGAAGAAAAAGTATGATGACGGAGAATTTTCTTCCAAACCTCTTCACTCTTAGGGCAATCCCTAAGAGCGTGGCACAACGATTCAACATGGCCTCTACATCTACCGCAAGCTCCAGAGGTCGCCAAATGCCTTCTGTATCTATATGAGTTAGTAAGTAATCTGTCTTTAACGTCCAGCCACAGGAAGCTCCTCATGCGGTAGGGGATTTTAAGGGACCAAATGGTCTTCCAAATATCCGAGGGATTATCAGTCCTGTTAAGGGAAAAAGCTTCAAAGGCAGATTTGCAAGAATAGACTCCATTGTTAGTCAGCGCCCAGCAATGCTTATCCATGTCTTCCTCTTGATTACTCACCTTCACTCCTCTAAAGGTTTATCCCTAATCCAGGTATCAAACCAAAAGCTTATGGACTTACCATTACCCACATCCAGACCAACCCCCGAGCAAAACTCAGCAAAAACGGCGCTAAGCCCTTTCCAGAGGAAGGAACAATTGATAACTCTCTCTTTCGGGCCCCCAAAGATCTTATCTTTTCGATACTTACCACAAAGAAGGAAAACCCAGAGAGAGGAGGGGCATTGCCACATACGCCAAAGGAGTTTCATTAATAAAACTTTATTATTATCCTTAGCTCTCCTAATGCCCAAACCCCCTGAATCTTTGGGCTGACAAACCTCACTCCAAGGCACCAGGTGGATCTTTCTTCCCTCCGCAGCTTCCCCCCATAGGAACCTTCGGTTAATCTTATCAAGATCATTAAGCACAGGATTCGGAAGCTGACAAGCCTGCATGATGTGGTTGGGAGCAGCGGAATTCACAGATTGAATTAAAGTCAGAGGCCAGCGAGGGAGAGAGTCTTGGCTTTCCACGTGGCACACCTCGTATTGGCTTTGTCCAAATTATCTTTAAAAGAAACTTTAGACACTCTCTCACTATGGAGAGGAATCCCCAGATACTTCCCAAGAGAATTAGTAAGAGGAATACCAGACAAATCACTTAATCTTTTACAAATTCTCGGATTCATATTCTTAGAGCACATCATCCTAGATTTCTGGATATTAAGTCTCTGACCAGAGGCCGAACAAAAACAATCCAGAATATCCATAATGACACTCAACTGCTCCTCATTACCTTCAAGAAAGATAAGGACATTGTCCGCAAATAATAAGTGGGTCACCTGGGGACAGAAACTGTTGATGGCCACCGGGTGGAAACTCTCAATATTAATGGCATCTTGAATAAGGTGGGACAGCCTCTCCATAGCAATAACGAAAAGGAAGGGACTCATAGGATCACCCTGACGGATGCCCCGACCCGGAGAGAACTCCTCCGATATATCCCCATTCACCATAACCTGAAACACAGGAGAAGTAATACAAACCTTAATAAGATTTCTCCAACTGTCCGGGATCCTAGCTCTCTCCAGACTCTCCATCAGTAAGTTCCAGTTGATGCGATCATAGGCCTTCTCCAAATCCAGCTTAAGAGCCACAATGCCTTTCTTCCCTTTCCTAATCTTCATAGTGTGCACCATTTCTTGGGCAATCACCACAGTATCCATCATTTGTCTACCGGGTACAAAACTACCCTGATTCTGACAAATGATCTCCGAAAGAATGCCACGGATTCTATTAGCCACAATTTTTGTAATCGTCTTGTAAAGAACATTACAAAGACTGATGGGTCTCATATGCAAAAAGGAAGAAGGCTTATCAATTTTAGGAATAAGGACCAGGAGAGTTCTATTAACCAGCTCAATATCCTTAGACCCATTGAACACACCTATGATAAACTCATAGATACCCTCCTTCACAACACCCCAGTGCTTGTGGTAGAAGCCAGCTGGAAGACCATCAATACCAGGCGCTTTAGACGCCCCAATGCTGAAGATGGCATGGTCAATCTCTTTTCGGGAAATAGGAAGAAAGGCACTCTGACTGATATCCTCACTGGTCAAAGGAAAGGTAGCAATAGAGTGAGCCCTCTCCAGCTGAACAGGATCCTCTTTGAAAAGCTCCTTATAGAACTCCAGAGCCAAATTCTGAATCACCTCATCTTCATACACCCACTCCCCATCAGAATCTTTGATAGCCTCAATTCTATTCCTCTGCCGCCTGATCATAGTAGACAGATGGAAGTACCTGGTATTATGATCCCCATCCCTAATCCAGGATTTCCTAGACTTCTGGAACCAGAGAAGCTCCTCCTGCCCAAGCACAGCTTCCAGCTCCTTCTGAAGGGTTCTAAGGAGGCCATCTAAACTGTGATCAAACCTCACATCCAACCTACACTGAACGCCCTCCATCCTTTTTAACAACTTATTCTTTCTTCTAATAATGTGCCCAAAGACATTCTTATTCCAACCAAGCACCTTCTTCCCGAACCCTTCAGAAGCTTGCAGGACATTCGAATGAGGTTTCCAATTATCTTGGACGAACTCCTTAAACTTAGGATGGGACTCCCACGCCAGCTGGTACCGGAATGGTCTCTTCCCCCTAGGCCAGTTGCCTCTCAAAAGTCTAAACAAAATAGGGCAATGGTCCGAATGACGGAACGGAAGATTTAAAACAGAACACTCAGGGAAAGAAGTCAGGGCAGCTAGGGCTGCACAAAACTAACCGAAAAACCGGTTTCCGAAACCAAAACCAAACCGAAAAATAGGTTAACCGTAACCGATGGACTAGTTTACGGTTTTTTATTTAAAAACCGATGGTTAACCGAAACCGAAAAATAAACCGATTGTGTATTAATACATATAAAACTAGTATAAATATATGTAGAAATTTAATTATCAATCTATAAATAGACATATTTATATTTTATTTTGAAGTGAAAAATATCAAAATAACATAAAACTTATTTATTTTGGCAATTTTGTTAATTAAGTTTGAAGTTACATATATTTATTTAATATTTAAATAATTATATATTATTTTAAAGTGAACAATTATAGATGTAAAGTGATTTTTGCTACGAAAAGTCACTAATGGTTAACGGACCGAAATATAGGTTAACCGACCGAAATTTATATTAACCGAAATATGGTTAACCGAATTAAATGGACTGGTTAATGGTTTTTGTTAATGGACTGGTTAACCGACCATGTGCACCCCTAAGGGCAGCCACATTAGCATAGACCTTGTCCAAACGAACAAAGGTACTATTGCGTTTCCAAGTGAATCTATGACCCGAAGCCCCCAAGTCGGAAAGCCCACATAAATCCATATTATTTTTATGGTGAAGACAGCGATTAACATAATGATTGGAACCTCCTCTCTGGTCACTCATAAGGCCGATATCATTAAGGTCTCCCGCAATAAACCAGGGCTCAGAGATGCTGCCACTCATCGAAAAGAGGATCTCCCACAGCCGTTTGCGATTAACTAAGATCGGATCAGCATACACAAGGGTAGTCAAGAAGGGAGTAATACCAGAAATGCTCACTTTACAGTGAATGAACTGCTTATCGATACTAATAACATCAAAATGAATCCGATCTGGCCTCCAGAAAAGCCAGATCCCACCAGCTCGGCCAGTAGCCTCCGATCTAACACACCTCCAGTTCTTAAACTTATTAACCACCTCATCTGCTTTCTCTCCACTAATCTTAGTTTCTAGTAAAGCAAAACATGAGGGGTTAAACTGTTTAATTAGGTCATTAATATGGATACGGGTAGCCTTGCTAGCCGCACCCCTAACATTCCAGCACAACAAGTCCATAGAAAGGAGGAGACTGACCGCACCAACCTACCTAAGCCAGGTATTTACTAGGGGCTCCTGAAAGACTCACTGAGGTACCCGCAGGTCCCATCTTCTCTGAAAAAGCCAAGGAATTCTGGATGCTTTTTTGTTTGCCCTTTGGCTTTTTCAAGCCAGGTTTAATAACCCCCATTGGATTCCCAATTCCAGGTCCACCAGTAAGAATAGAAGAACTACCCTCATTAGTTTCCTTCATCTTTCGAGCCGCCTGAACCAGGGGGCCCCCTGAGCTTCATTCTTGGAAGCAAAGAGGGGATTAACAGAATCAACCACTAGCTCAGAAGACACAACAGACTCCAGACCCGGCAAACTGTGTTCCATAAGCTCATCTCCCTGGACAGGCTCATGAATGTCTTCAATAGATAGGGCACCAAACCTAGAGCCAGACCTAAAAGCTAAGCTGGTACCAGCCTCCTCCCTAGCCTTGGGGATAGGCTTCTCCTTCACACTAGGGGCAGCCATAGGCTTAGAAGGAGCGGAAATCCCCTTCTTGATAATATCAGGAGGAAGATTCTGCATAATAGGAGGCTGAGTTCTACGACGAGTAGTCCGTTTAGCTACCATCCAAGGACCGAAGTTTCCTTCATTCCCTTGGTTACCTACAGAAATACTCCCACTCTCCATAACAGTCTCCTTCAAAACACTCTCCCTTTTGGGGCAACCTTCCTGAGAATGACCATAAATGCCACAATCATAACAAATGTTATGTAAGCCTTCATATTCGATAAAGAACACCTTGTTCTAAACACAGAACTTAGATAAGAAGGGTTTCGCAAGATCCACATCCACACAAACCCTAGCAAACTTGCCCCTAATGGCACCAATAGTAGTCTTATCCACATGGTGGACCTTCCCAACCATGCCTCCTATTTTGCTTAGGAATTTCTCACTGTAATACTCAATGGGAAGGCCCGGAAACCTAACCCAAGTCAAAATCCTGTTAACAGTAGAATCATGGGGATTAAAATTAGGAACCCAAGGCCGTAAAGCCAGAACGTGGTTGGAAATAATATATGGGCCCCCCTTAATCACAGTATTGTAATCCTCAACTCTAGTAAACTTGATGACATAGAAGTCATTTTCAAGGTCAGTAATACTGACTTTCCCTTTCCTAGCCCACTGGGCTTGAATCCTTTGGGCAAAATAATTAAAGCTGATCCTCTTCCCCAACACCTTAACTATCAAAGACACCTTCCATTTCTCTCTGAGTTCCCTCTTCTCTTCCGAAGACAATCTAATAACCGGACAAAGAGGATTATCCTGGACACCATCCTCCTCGTCCGAATCAGAGAAAAGATCCGCAGAATCCCCTACCATCTCCACTTCCTCAAAGTAGAGCTCCTCCTCAACCACTCCCATAACAGTGTCTTTCCAAGACCCTTTACCTATCCCGTTATTGCCAACTGCAGTCCTGGGGGAGGCCATAATGCCCAGCCTCAAAAAGGCTCTGACTCGAGGCAACATGCCCCCCAAATGCAGCCTCAGCCTGCCCAGCACTGACCGGAATAGGACAATCAATGCCAGGCACAATGCCGGAAAAACCAGGCCAACGCCTAGCCCCAGTATCGGCAGGCCCCCTGCGGTGCCCGGCGCCATCGGCAGGGAGGACAGGCGCCGCACAGTCCGCAGGCGGCAACTTGCCCACCCATCCATCCGGGATCGTGGGGAGCAAGGGGCGGGCAACCGCGTCACCCGATCCCATGCGCCCACCCCCCAAACATCCTGCAACCACTGCCCCAGGCATAGGGCACCGCTCGTCCAACCTCCCTGCCGATGAATCCCCCTCCAGCGGCGCCGCCTGCGTCCCAACCGAATCCGCAAGCAAGGCAACCGATCCAGGCGCCACGCCCCTGTCCCTATGATCCCAGGCCCCTCCAGCCCCCCAATCCCCTAAACCGGTGCCGCATCCTGTCGGATCTAACCCATCGGACCCTTGCCAAGCCCCCCGACCCCGCTCCCAGGAGCGGTCCCTCACCCGATCGCCATGCCCTCTCTTCTCCCTTGCATCCCCTGCCGAAGCCACAACGCCGCCAGCCGACACTCCATCCTGCACCAGATCCGACGCTCGCCCTACCCCAGCCGCCCGATCCGCCTCACCAAGATCGGAATTGCCGCCATCACCGCCCCCCTCCAAGGTCCGCCTAACCCTAGGTCTCTCTCTCTCTCTGTCTTTCGCCATCAGATCTGCGAGAGAGAAGACATATCTGAGAGAGATAAGATAGATCTCAAAATATATTTTTATATCTAATATATATAATTAATTATATAAAATTTGTTGTGTCCGCACCCGTGTCCGTGCTTCATAGCTCTCTACTCTTTCTTTCGTCTCATCAACCAACGCAGTATCATCTGCAAACAACATGCACCATGGTATACCATCTTGAAGTGAACTTGTTAGTTCATCCATAACGATGGCAAAAAGAAATGGGCTTAGTGCGGAACCTTGATGCACTCCAATCGTAATAGGGAACTCTTCAATCTTCCCAACACTAGTACGTACACTCGTGCATGTTCCCTCATACATGTCCTTTATGATGTCAATATATTTCCGAGAAATGCCTTTCCTTATCAAGGCCCACCAAAGTACTTCCCTTGGTACCTTATCATATGCTTTCTCCAAGTCAATGAAAACCATATGCAAGTCTTTCTTCTTATTTCGATAGTGCTCCATTAATTGTCTCATTAGATGGATGGCTTCCATAGTTGATCTTCCCGGCATAAAGCCAAACTGGTTTTCCGAGATCTTCACCGTCCTGCTTAGCCTTTGTTCGATCACTCGCTCCCAAAGTTTCATAGTGTGACTCATTAATTTGATTCATCTATAGTTGGCACAATCTTGGACATCGCCTTTGTTCTTATACAAAGGGATTAAGATACTTTTCCTCTATTCTGATGGCATCTTATTGTTTCTCCAAATTTTGTTGAAGAACGTCGTCAACCATTCGATTCCTCTTTCTCCCAAACATCTCCAAATCTCAATAGGGATGCCATCAGGTCCTACTGCTTTCTTCAGCCTCATTTTATTTAATGCCATTTTGACTTCACCCTTTTGAATTCTCCGCAGGCATTCATGATTTATCATATCGTGAGGGATACTTATATCTCCAACATCATGTCTGCGATCTCTATTAAATAAGTCATCAAAATAGGACCTTCATCGTTCCTTGATATCCTTATCTCCAACTAGGACTTTCTGGTCCACATCCTTCACACATTTAACTTTTCCGAGATCTCGCGTCTTCCTATCTCTCATCCGAGCAATTCTATATATGTCTCTTTCCCCTTATTTCGTATCCAATCTTGTATACAGATCCCGATTCACCTTTGCTCTAGCATCTCGTATGACCTTCTTTACTTCCCTTTTAGCCTCTTTGTATTTTTCGTAGTTCTCATCACTCCTACATTTCTCCAATATTTTATTGGATTCTCGCTTACTCTTTACTGCTTGTTGTACTTCTTCTGTCCACCAAGATGTGTCCTTACTCGGTGGCATGCTACCTTTAGATTCCCCTAGAACTTCCTTCGCTACTTCCCTTATACTATGCTCCATCTTAGTCCATATCGAATCTATATCTAAATCCATATTACAAGTCCAAATATCTTTTTTGGTCATCTCATCCACAAATTTTGTTGATTCTCCCCTTGCAATTTCCACCACTTAATCTTAGTCTCCACTTGTGGTGTTCGTTTTCTTATACATTTCCTACTTCGGAAATCAAGCACCACTACTCTATGTTGGGTTGTCGTACTCTCACCAGGGATTACCTTACAGTCAATATAACTCGTTCTCCAAGCACTCCTTACTAAGAAGAAGTCAATTTGGCTTGCATTACCGACACTCCTATAAGTCACTAAGTGGGATGTTCTCTTCATAAACCATGTGTTCATGATACTCAAGTCATAGGCTGATGCGAATTCCAAAATATCATTTCTTGCTTCATTCTTATCTTCAAAACCATACCCTCCATGAACACTCTCAAATCCATCTCGCCTAGAACCCACGTGTCCATTGAGATCACCCCCCAGTACCATCTTTTCATCCCTAGGAACCTGTTGCACCACTTCCTCTAAGTCTTCCTAAAAAGCTTGTTTTATAGAGACATCTAATCCTATTTGTGGCGCATATGCACTGATGACGTTCACAACCTCATCCCATATCACTAGCTTAACACTCATAATTCTATCGCTCTCCCTAGACACCACTACTACATCATCAATATACTCCCAATCAATAAGAATACCTATTCCATTTCTACCCTTCTCCTTTCCTGAGTACCAAAGCTTATAACCCCAATGAGCTATCTCTCTAGCCTTGGCTCCAACCCACTTGGTTTCTTGTAGACACATTATATTTATTCTCCTCTTCATAACATCTACAATTTCGACTAATCTTCCTGTCAAAGAACCTATGTTCCCCTACCCCTACCATTACCGTGGACTAGCTTATTTACCCGCAACCCTTGCATATTTGACACCACCCTCGGGTCTTGGGGTGGCACGCCGCTTCGGGGCGACGACCTAGCAACCCTTGCACATTTATCACTACACCCGGGTCTAGGAAGTGCAGCGTGTCGCTGAATAGGGAACGCCCCCACGATATTTATATTATGGTTCATGTCATAAGATGTGGCTAAGTTTTACGATGGCTACCACAAACCTACCGCAACCCTCCTCCTTTGTTCGGGCTTGGGACCGGCTGTAAATGCCATCAAGTGACCCTCACAGGCGGAGTTATATATAACTCACTTAAAAAAAATCTAATAGCTGCCAACAATCTAACAACTCAACTTTGTAAACAAATATATAACTCACTTAAAAAAAATACTTCAAATGGAGAAGATTAACTTACATATAAAAAATGAACCATATAACTTCTAATTAAGCAATGTAAGATATCTAAAACACCCAGTCATGTCCAGATCATTTGGGTTGAGAAACAAATAATAATAGACAACCACGTATTGAATATAATTAATCCGATACCATGTAAACAAAGTTCTAACAATACAAAAAAAAATAGTTTTTTAGAGACGGTTTTTTCCTACTCTAGCGACGGTTTTAACTGCATCTATAAAAATTAGGGACGGTTTTTCAAGCCATCAGATAACCGCCCATATTTCAGCCATTGCAAATATACGACTGTTTTTTGTGGGTGTCAGGGTAAGTATGTTTAGCGACAAATACTATTAAGCGAAAAATATTCCGTCACTAAATATACAAAAAAAATAACGAATTTAAACTTTTTAAATATGATTTTTTTTTTCTATTGTTCATGCGGTTGATCCGGACATCTTCAGCGAGAGACCAAGGGCGATGGGTTGCAACGGAAGAGGGATGATGGGGCAGAATCCGTGTGGAGCCAGATGCCACACGGCGTGCCACCAATGGAACCGAAAGAGGATGAAGGGAGCAGTCATCCTACGCACGACGTGTCACTCGACAAACACTTTATTTACTTCAAAGTTTATGGCGACATCTACTAGAAATTGATTTTACATCGGTCAGTGAATCCTGAAATTTTACCTCTTTCGCTCCAGGAATTTCATAGAATTTTCCTTTGCAAACTTGACTAGTTCCTCTAATTGTTGCCTTGATGCTGCATCACCAGTGGGATTATTTGGAGAGTAAAAGAATATTATATCTGTTCTGGATGTTCTAATTGTACAATTCATCTGTACAGTCCATAATAATCATTAACCAAACAACATAAGATATCATACAACATAAGATATCATAGTTGTAGTGCTCAAATTAGAAACCCCAAAAATAATTAAAAAATCACAACAACCCTAAGACAATCTAATGTCTAAGATTCCAATTTAGAGTGAAATAACAACGTCACTGTGAATTAATCGAGTAGGGTTCTTATAGACTAAGAACCGAATTAAATCCAATTGAATGGGATCGGACCAAACATATGAAATTCGAAAAGAGAAAGGGTAGAAACTTACAATCAAGGTGCCATGACCAAAGGTAGAGAGAACCTCTTAGGAGCGGAAGAAGTTCTAAAGCCTCCATGAAGAGCATTTCGAAGACCATATCGCATCAACATCGTTGCTAGTTTAGCATTTTTTCTTCACTCTCCGAGGCAGAGAGCTATCAGAGATGAGAGAAAGGTGAGATAGAGAGACGCCTGTTAGGGTTGATAAATGAGAAGGGTGAAGACCGTGAAGGGTTGAGAGAAGATGATCGAAGAGAATTCGTGACAACAATCTGGAATGGGTTAATCTGTGTCAAAGTTCATTCTATTTGTAAACGTATACATATTTTTTGAATTTGTATTAGATATAGAATCCAGTTTTCAAATAAATTTGTTAAAATGATGATGATGAATTTAATTGTAGCAAATGGGAGTTAAATTAAAACATTAGATAATTAGTAGCAAGCATTAACAACACTATTATATATATGTTTAGGCAATGATAAGAGATCTAGTTATCAAACGAGGATACAAAAACTTGGGTGGTCGAAACTAGATAAAAATAATAAGCTAACTGATGATATATATAAGCATGATTAAGCTTAAGCAGCAGGAGCATAATCATAATCCGAATCATCATCGTCGTCTCCATCATCACCCTCCATCCATGTTGCAGTTGCACAGCAATAGTATGAACCATCATCTGCATATTGCTTGTTAATATTGAAGTTGAAAGAGGCAATTGATTTCGAAATGAAAGACATTTTGAGAGAAAAATTGAGATGTTTATATCCAAAGAAATCTGATATTTGAGTAGATGTTTTTGTGAATGAAATTGGAAGAAAGATGAGTTGATTAAATAGATGAAGAAGCATATGGTGGACTTAGGTTGACACAAGTCAGCCACATGGAGAGTGAATTTTACAGATTTAGGTTGTGCCAAACTTATGTATCTGACATGGAAAGTTGCCTTATATTAGGTCTCTTAATGCCACTTCAGCAGACACATCATATCAACTTAGATATCTTTGCCTTTAATTTAATTAGTTGGAGTCAACACCTGTAAAATATGCAAGTTGATATTAGAGCATCTTCCCACCACATTTAATGCTTAAAGCCTGAGAGAGGATCCGCGGCACTAGCTCCACCCTTTAATAGCTTTCTTAATATCAGTTTATATTGTTATTTTAATATTTTAAAGTTTAAAATGTTTGTTTTAATATGAAAAATCATGGATTCAAAAATTTAGCCCTTATTAGTAGGTGATCTGTAAATTTCACTGTAAACCCCCATTGAGGTCTGTGGTTTGCCCTGACCTTGAGAGTGGACAGACCTACCCTTACCTAAACTTTTAACGACCAAAAATGGATTCAAACTCCATTAATTTCATTTTATTTATTCAAGCTTTTATTTATTTAAACTTTATTTTCCAAAAAAAATCATATAATTATATATTATTTTATTATTTTCCACGAATCACTTTAGGTTGAGATATTCTTTCGAGAATCCTCTTTTTTTAAGCAAGTTCGGACGTCATGATGTCCTGTAGAACAAGTCATAGAGTCATGTCTATCCCCATACCTATTTACTTCCCTTGCATCTTTAAGCTCCATTCTTGTTACCTACATTTGAGTTGCATGTTCCGCTCTTAAAATATCCATAGATTCTTGGATGGAGCCAATATTGTATATCAAATATTTTGTGAGACCATCTATGCATCGATGTTGCTCAAGGTCCAATGATCCCAAACAATCATCAATTCTCTGATCTAAGGCTGACGGAATATGCAATGGCTTCGACGAATTGTTGCTAGCATCTACCATGCGACAATTAGGTGCAGCCGAAGTGCTTGGAATGTCGGTAGTTTGCTGGAGAACTCGCTGAACCACAAAGTTATGTAGATGAGCCATTTGCACGAAGATCATCCACGCTCACCACACCAATTGATTCTTCATTTATGAATAGCACTTCAAATCAGTCTTGAGATGACCTGAATCCAATAACAAATAGTCAAAGAGGGCTGAAATCTGTTGTCTCCTCTCTGATGCTTAAGTCAGTAATTACTCTGGATAAAGTATAAACTTGAAAGCAATTAATAAGTGAGAGAATGAATAGTAAAAAGTATTTTGAGCTATGCTGCCAATGCTATTTATAGATAATTACATACCTAAAATGGTTCACACTTTCCACGTGTAAGCACCTGATTGGATTCGGTAATGCACATTTCCTTGTGTAGGCCACTGATTAGCTTTGGACCCCTATGTCATTCCATAATATACGGTGTATTCTAGGAAAACGGAATACCTTTAAGGTCTGAACCATTCATTGGTTCATGTGTCCATTTAGTTAAGCTGATTAATTTTGAGTTGAAGCTCTTATAATGTTGCACGTGCCATATCCTTTTAGCTTGCTTTAGTATGGGCCTTTGATGTGGGCTGGTTTCATTGGCTTGACTGGGCCTTCGGTTGCCCCTAATTATTTTCTCTTTCCGTAGGTTTAGGTGTTGTTTGAATTGATAAAGGGCCTCATCAAAGAAAGATCTGCAAAATACCTTATAGATAGCACTTCACATTTATTAATTTTCTAGCCATTATTGATAGTAGGGGGGCACTGATATTGTGGATAACTCCATATTCAACCTATTGAACTCAAGCATGTGATTCTGGAGGTTGGGATCTTAGTTCATTGGTTGATGCTAAACCTCATAAAAAAAATCATATACCTTAAGAGGTAGAGTTGACGTCTCTTCCCCTTTTTCTTTTACTGTTTGCCTCTTATTTATATGTTTCACCAATTTATTTATAAATATAATAAGTATTTGACAAAAATCTATGGTGAGATGGATAAAAAAAAGAGAGTAAATGATCCAATTGCTTCATTAATTGTTATTGGTGCAGGTGCGAGTGGCATATAAGGGCAAAGCAGAAAAGTTAAACGTCGTTGCCAATTTTACCATTTTGGGAGATCAAGCTTTTTTGTACTTCACTCTCGAAAATATTGGTAATTGAAACTTCTTGTTTTTGTTTATTTAGCCTTGGAGTTGTAAAACAATATACCTTGAAACTCTCATGTCATGTGTATTCTTATATTTTGCTACCGCATATGTGAAATTATTATTATTTGATTTTTGCAGACATAGGATGTAAGTGTGTGCTTAATAATTTAGCACTTCTCTAATCATGTTGGGTGGTGAACTGCGTGCTTATATCAATTTATCACTACAAAATTTGAATTCTATATAAGTTTATCTGTTAAGATCATCTAATATTTTTTAACTTTATCTGTCTCCTCTCGATCTCAACAGAAAATATCTCTCCATGGTAGGAATTACTTTATTTTCAATAAATTGCAGATTATGTGCTATCAGAATTTCATGCATCTCTACTGGGCCATTTCTTTTAGCCTCAGTTTATGTCAGTATGAATTACATATAATGGCCCTAATTAGGATATTAGAGTGTGTGGCACAATAGAGGCACTTGGCATTAAGATCAGCACTCAATTAACTTGTGTATTTTATGTTGCATGGAGCAAATGGATGGAAGAAAACCTGCAAAGAATGGGCATAACAAGTCAGGAGATTCAAGGTTTAGGTGTTTAGACTTCTTATATAGTTAAATATTAGCTTTGTAATGAGAAAACTTTGGTTAGGATTGTGATCTTCACATATGTACAAGTTTGTTGTTATATATAAAGGTTGTTTGCACATTATTTGCAATCTACTTTGGTTATATATACATGTTCATAGGAAGAGGTAAAAACCAAAAACACAATGGCAAAATTCTTATAAGAAAATGTAATCTTACTTTCTATCTAACGACACACAACTAGTAACCAATTGTCATACTAATTACGTTCCAACGACAGAATTTAGTACAAATTATGTTATGTGAATTACATTACAACGACAGTCAGGAAAATAAAAACGGTCATAACATTAACATAATAACTTCATTTTAACTTGATATTTTGACAGATTATTTAAACATGGTGTCATGAGAATATAAATATGATGAGAGTTATTGTTAGATGATATGTCATATAATTCGTGGTCAGATGGCATGTTAGTCGTTGTCATGTGGCGTTGTTTCAGATGACAGAATTGATCTGTCTTGTGAAGCATCAACAGACGGTAGCGAGTCCCGTAACAGTTTTATTTTCACCGAGATGACAGCTTTTAACCATCATCTGAAGAGGTTATTAGCGTAGTGTACATAAACAGTGTGTAATATAATTAATGAACTACACATGTAATTGGAATTACAAATTCTTAGGGAGTTGAGAATTGATAGAAGATTTCCTAAGGGGCCTCGTATTATTCACGTGGTTTGGCAGCGTCCTCCGGTTGGTTGGATTAAGGTTAATACAGATGTTTCCGTTTTGTATAGCTTGGGTGTTGCGGGTTGTGGTGGTATTTACCGATCCTCAAATGGTACGTTCCTTGGTGCTTTTGCTTTCTCCTTTGATGTTTCTTTTGCTTTTTTGACCGAGTTGAAGGCTGGCAGCCTGGCATATATGCAATTCATACGGCTTTTGATAAGGGTTGGCGTCGCCTTTGATTAGAGAGTGATTCAACTTATGTGGTACAGTTGTTGCGTAGTAGGTCGTCTCTCGTTCCTTGGGTGGTTCGGCGGAGTTGGATTGAGTGTTTATCAAAATTAGATTCAATGTAATTTGTCATTTCTCACATTTATCGTGAAAGAAATGCGGTTGCGGATTCTCTTGCCTCTTTTGGTCGTATGGTGGATAGTTTACATTGGTGGGATATTATGCCTAATTTTTATTGCTCGGTTTTTTTGCATGATATGGAGATGTGTTGTTCTTATCGCTTCTCTTGATTTGGTTTTGTTTTGAACTTTTGCATTTGGTTATTTGTAACTTTTCTCTTTTTCTTTAATAATATTGGTTCGGGTTTGGTGTGATTTTCAGAGGTGCCAATATAATTGGGATATCTGTTTTTTTTGCACTTTTTCGTTAACCGGACTTTAATAAAAAAACTACACATGTAACAATAAATTCAAATAAGAGGAAATTTGGTAAAAATCAATTTATTTATATAGATTAACTCAAAATAATGATATCTATTATGAAATAAAAAAAAAATCTTTAAAAAAAATCTATTGTAAAACGGTAAGACTATATACTACTACTTGTTAGAAAAGAAATGTTTTTACTTATGTAATGAAATATGAGTATTGTTTTTAGAAATTGAAAAGCAAAGTGGATAGGGATGAAAAGTATAATTAGGGTTGGGAAGTCTTCAACATCATTAATTAATTAAATAGATAGATAGAAAGTTGGATAAGTGGAGTCCACTCTCATCTCTAGCTAATGAGTTGTTTTGGTTGGAACCACGTTTTAATTTTGCTATTACTATATCACCACTTGCTCATGCCAATTAATTTTGCTTCACATCAATTCAATCCTTTCATGATATTCAACTTATAAATTTGTCCTTTGCTTTAATCCAATCTGTAAACTTTAACTCTAAAATTAAAAAAGCTATAGTTTTACCATTATTGTGTGGACTACCAAATCTTTTATATATATGAGCATTAAAAGATTAGTTTTTCTTTTGCTTCAAAAAAAGATTAGTTTTTTTTTTTCAATTTCTAATACCAACTTCTATAAATATTTTAATGGTAGTATTGGTTCAAATTAATAATCTCGATTTGGAGTAACCATTCCGGTGATAATGATAGTATCTGATAAGTAATTATCAACTACGTAATTAATTAATTTATAGGTAGATTAATTTTTATAAATTTTGAATTATAATTTGAACTTCTATAAATATTTTAATGGTAGTATTGGTTCAAAATCCACTAATTGAATTTATTGTAGTAGCAACATTTCAATTAAATTTTATTTGAAGTTCAAACTAAATTCATTAATAGCAACAGATTAGTTAATAATAACAATTACCCCAATATTTAAATTCAATTAATTCAAATATATTCAACTAATCTATAATTTTAATTTTTATAGACAACAAATAATATTGTCACAAATTAAAGAAATTAAATTAAAACTAAAATTGTAAATTAACAATTAAACAACAAAATGGCGTGTAGCATGTGTATGTTTATAAATTAATTAAAATATTAACTAAACTTTTCTTTACCACAAAAAAAAATTAATTAATTAAGATATTAAATGTACTAAAAGGGAAAACAATTTAACTCTAAAAAAACTTTTAAGACATGATACATAGTCAAATTTAGGTATCAAAATATCAGCAGGTGTTGGAGCATCTCCAATGGAGCCGAACCGCTTATAAACAGTTTAATGGTCGGTTCGATAAAAGCTCAGCTCGATTCATAAACAGGTCGCTCATGAACACGATTTAGAAGCTCCATTCATATATAAATGAGTCGAGCTTGAGCACGACAAAACTCGGTTCGAAAGCTCGTGAGCAGGTTCGGTTATAGGCTCGTGAACAAATTCATGAACAAACTCAATAAAAGCTTGTGAATAAGCTCATGAATAATATCGAATATTATTTATATTTAATGATTATAATTTGATATATGGCCCATTCCAAAATCATTTTATTTGATATTATAGTAAAATATAAATTAGTTAGCATGATAGGGAATGGATTTAGGGCTCATTTCTCCTCTTGTCGCTCTTTTCATTTTCACCTCCCGCTCTTTACACTATTTTTTATTTAATGATCAAAGTGAGATGTTTAATGTTTATACATGTAAAAATGTGTTTCTTTCATTTGCTAAACATGTTATTATTTTATTTGATATTATTTCATTCACGTACAAAAATAAACAAACTTGTTAATGAACGTGTTTAACGAGCTGCTCGCGAGCAAAACTCGTGAACAAAATAAATGAGTATCTCGCAAGCTAAACTTGTGAACGAGATAAAAAAGTCGGCTCGTGAGCAGCTCATGAACAAACAAGCTTCTAAACGAGTAGAGCTCAAACACAAATTTGAGCTCGAACCAAGCTTTAGTTAACATTATAATGAGCTGAGCTTAAGCATGCTAAAGCTCGTCTCGGATCGATTACATCCCTAAATGAGGTGCTTAAAATTGTGTTTGATGAGGTGGAGGATGCTTGAAAGAGTAACTTGCATTAGAGTAACAAGTGTTGCTTATTTTTTGTTGGCAATGTTGCCACTTTTTGGCACCCTTACTTTTTTTAATATAAAAAAAATGATTTAATTGCTTACTATTGGTGCAATTTTATGACAATATTTATCATTAAAATAAGGCCATAGTGACAATTTTTAGAGTTGCTTGATACTGGGGCATTTTTTCTAAAGTTGGCAAAAGTGATGTTGATGAGAGAGAAAACAAAATATTATATTTTTAGATGATGTGTTAAGTTTTGGCAACTTTTAGAGTTGCTTGCATTAGAGATGATTTTAGGACATAAGAGTTCTGTTGTAGGTGCCGCGGCCTCGCCCGGAAGACCCGGGGGGTGGACAACGTTGACAACAGATGCTGTGATTGGCGCCGAAAGCAACCAATCGCGGAATCAAGCTGCTCAGCAGGGTCGGAGCTCGGAGTATGGAAGAGTCGCTACCCACGAATGGGAAATGAACACCGATCCCTTGCGGGAGACCGGTGAGGGTTCGGAAAATTTGGGTACGAGCCGAGAAGGCTAGCTCCTTTCCGAAGAAATGCTACTAGGCACCCCGACATCGCCCGGTTCTGAACCACCGGCCTCCTACTTAGCATGTTAGGCGCTAACGGACTAATTGCATATTTCTTTAAGTTTAAAATTCATTTGAAACCTTTTCTTTCTCATTTTGAAAACCGTTTTGAGCATATTATGGAAAGCCATTTTAGTAAAGAATCACTCATTTACATGAATTAGAATATGTAGAAGAAAGAGGGAGATAGAAGGAAGAATTGATTTATTTACAACGTGAGTTATGCTTTAAGATATACAATAAATCTAAACTAATCTCACTCCCCGAAAGAAGGTTTATTTACATGGTTCGT
This sequence comes from Euphorbia lathyris, assembly GCF_963576675.1. Classification (NCBI taxonomy): domain Eukaryota; kingdom Viridiplantae; phylum Streptophyta; class Magnoliopsida; order Malpighiales; family Euphorbiaceae; genus Euphorbia; species Euphorbia lathyris. The sequence continues at coordinate 100,042,430 of NC_088910.1, forward strand.
ACCTTAATCGTCGTTGGAACGATTTAGATACGTTTCAAAACCCCATTAATTTACATGTTTTTCACTCGAATCGCCGTTGGAACGGTTCGAGTGTTTGAAAAACGTGAAATAAGAAGTTTTAACCAAAAACGTGATTAAGCATACAAGTCCATTTATTTTTGTACAAAACCGTTTAGATAGAAAAACGATTCAAAACTCTATTATTTACAAGAAAAACGATTTTAATTACAAGGTTCGCTTAATCCGTCGTTGGAACGGATTAAGGTTTTAAAACGTGATATTTTAGAAAATCGTTTGAAAATGATAACGAACTAAAACTTTTTATTTACATTAGGAACCTCTAAAAACCCTTAGTTTAAATAACCAAATTAAAATCTCTTTTTGTGATTTATTTTCCCCTTTTTCACTCAATTAATCCACATTTGAGCACAATTACAATGATGATCAATTTAAATCCTCAAATTCACCCAATAGAATCCATTTGAAATATATACATATAGATGTCAAAAGAAGGATAAATATACATATGCATATACATTTTGGTTAAAAATAATAGTTATATCTATAGATTAAAAATAAGGAAATAAAGGAATAACATAGTTGATAAGTAAAAATAATAATGAAAACAATGCTTTAATTAAAAACAAGTAAAAACAATGAACAAGGTTCATAAAGAATAAGAAAATAACTTTTAAATCCCAAAATAACTATATAGAAAATATATACATATACATATAATTTTACAAGACCCAATTGATATAAATGATACCCAAATGTAAAATAAATAGATACTTAATAAGTTATTATTAGTTATATAACCCCAAAATGATTTTAATAAATTAGTTACATAATTATACTTATATATATACAAGAACAAAGGCCAAAAAGTTAAAAAAAAAAAGTTCAAAAATGGGCTTTTTAAAGTTCCAGCAGCTTTACCGACGGAAAATCCGTCGCTAAACAGCTTTTAGTGACAGAAAAAGCTTTAAATCTACCCTACTCAATCATTTTGGTCCCCAAACTACCCAAATCGGGTCATGGTCTATAGCGGAGCCTCCCAAGATGATGTTTTATTTCAAAATGTTAATTTTAAAAAGCTTTTTAAATTCTATATTTACAACGTTTTAGTCCTGAACTACCCTTAAACCGGGTCACGGTTCGTATTGGGACTCAAAATGAGGTTTTTTATTTCAAAACAAAACCAAACGTTTATTTAATACGAGTTGAAAATTAAATAAATACGAAAGAATAAATAAAAGTGAAATAAATAACTAGAATTATAAATAAAATAAATAAATAAACAAAACTATAAATAAAATAAATAAACGAAATAATAATTTAAACGAGTCTAGTCCTCAGATAATACCTCAAGATCGGTATTGATAGTCGAAGTCGGTTGATTCCACGAGTTGTGATTTTTAGTATTTTTTATGTTTTTGTAAAATATTTAACTTTTTGGAAATTTTCAATTTTTAGGAAAAAAAATGTTTTTCCCCAAAAATTTACTTTCTCTCTCTAAAATAATTTTTTTAAGAAAGAGAACCTCCCCAAAATTCCTCCCTCAATATGCATTGGGATCCGTGCCATTTATAGGCACGGATCTCGAGGTTGGGCGACGTCCAACGCTGGTTGGGCGGATGCCCAACTACTGATTGGGCGACGCCCAACGCAGGTTGGGCGACGCCCAACGATGGTTGGTCGCGCGCCCAACTTGCATTGGGCAGACGCCCAACGCTGTCGGGCGTGCGCTCGACACTCGTTGGGCGCACGTCCAACGTCCGTTGGGCGACCCCCAACGTTCGTTAGGTGCCGCCCAACGAATTGGGCGTTCGCCCAACGTTCGTTAGGCGTTCGCCCAATGGGAGTTGGGTGGTCGTCCAACGAGCGTCGGGCGAGCGTCAAACGCATGATGGGCGATCGTTTGACGCGTCGAGCGCCGTGTCTGGCGTTCGCTGGACGCTCACCTGCCAGGGGGCGCCGTTAGCTACCTGCTAACCGACCTCCGAGACCTTCTCGTGATTTTTATTTTTAAACTAATGGAATCAACCGCTTTAGCCGTTTATTGTGGGTTTTCGTTACAGGTCCTCCGAATCGGTGTCTACATCTGTCAATTCTCCATCCAAATTGTATGAGATTTTACTAACTAAGACAGTTTAGGGGGCAAATATGACCAAATAATAAGACAAAGGTCAAATGATAAAATTTTGGATTGATTAGAGATCAAATAATGCTTTAAACCTAATTTTTTTAAAATAAAAGTTTGTGTCAACCACTTTTTCCTTTCTATGAGACTCTTAATCCACTCTCTAAAAATAATATAAACAATTGAAGCTTAGTGATTTAAGGTGTGACTAATACATATAATCTTCAATAATACTCCACATATTCATTTCTTATTTATTATTTTATCATTAAAATTATTAATTATTGTTATATTTATCAATAATGCAAAGAGAGAGACTCATCAATAAATAATTATTAATAAAAAAATGAAATAAGGATAACATTAAAAGTGGAGAGTGACAATTTATTAATAGAGATGATTGAGAGACTCTTAGGCTATGTTCTTTATATCACTGATAAAACCCGAACTGAACTGAATGTTACTGAATTTAATTGAATGCTATTGAACTTAACTGAATGCTACTGAACTTAATTGAACTTAATAATAATGATAATATTAGACATTAATAAGCTCGGAATGGGAATGCATGATGACTGGAAAGTTTCTCATCTGTTACGAGTCCAGCAGCATACGGTTGGGAATGTTACTGCTAGTAGAGGTTGGTCGGCTCCGGTTGCTGGTACATTGAAGTGTAATGTAAATGCTGCTATATTCACTGATACTAGAGAAGTTAGTGCGGGGGTAATGCAGGGGGTTTCATTTCCTGTTTCAGTAATGTACAGCAGGACATTTCATTAGTGTTGCTGCCTGGGGCAACTGCACTGTGGCTGGCAATGACATGGTGTGTTTCGTAGTCTTTGCATAATATAATTTTTGAATCTGATGCGAGAGGAGTGACAAAGAGGATTCGTGTGGCGCAACACGATCGATCAGAATTGGGAGGTATGATTGCAGATATTCGTGCATTATTAATTGACCGTCAAGATTTTTCAGTGGATTTTGTCCCTAGATTAGCGAACGGTGCGGCTTATATTCCAATGCTAATTTTTTCAGTGATTCTAGTATTCCTTCTTTTTTATTTTCTGCTATATGTAATGACTCGATTAAAGTTTAAATAAAGTTCGTTTTCCTTCAAAAAAAAAGAAGAAGCTCGGCTCGATAAAAGCCTATAAAATTAAATAAAAATGAGTCTAATTTAAACTAAAAATACAAATTACATACAAACACAAATTTCTATATGAATACAAATTTCCATTCAAATACAAATTTAATAGTGCGGAATGGTATAGCGCAACAGATTTGGCAATCACGTCTAGCGCAGAATGAAGTGTGAGTGGAGAATAAAGATGACGATGATGATGAAGTTAACAAAGATGATTAAAAATAATTAAAATGTAGTTGGGACAATTAATATTTTAGAACATTGTAATGTAAACATATTGATATAATATTTATTTACTTCTCGTAAAATTTGCAAACAAGTTGTACCAAATAATTATAATTATAATAAATAATGATATATATATATATATATAATGAAGCTCTTAGTCTGTTGGTTGAGAGCTTACTTATGATCGTTGAGGTCATGGGTTCGAATCACATCAGGGTGGGGTGGGTTAGGGATTTTCCTTTGTCTTTAATGTAATTTTCCTTTGTTTAATTCAAGTGTATTGCGCACAAATTTTAAAAAAAATATATAAATAATTATAATTATAATAAATAATGATAAATTACTGAATGCGGAAACTGAACTGAACTGAATTGATTGATATTAAAATTAAATCATAAAAAGCAGAGTCTTAATGATTTAAAGAGCCACAACAAAATTGTTAGAGATGCTCTAAAATCATTAGAGGGGTAATGGAGGTTAAGGACTATTGATATATGTCTTGCCCCTCTGCGCCGGGTACAAATTAATATTTGATTTGAATGGTGGGGTGAGCAGGATCGAACCGAAAACCGAAAAAACCAGATCAAACCGAATCGAATTATATTTCAATTTGATTTGGTCCTAATTTTGAAGGTAGTTTAGTTTTCGGTTCGGTTCGGTTCGGTCCAAAACTGAATAAAACCGAACCGAAATAAATATATACTACTTTTAGTTTTAGGGTTAAATTAATTAACTAATACATATACAAGAGAAAAATCAATTAAAACAATTATTTTCGGTTAATTATTATTGATTAAGTTCAGAATAAAAAATTACTGCTTTTGACTCATGTTAATTATTGATTAAGTTCATAATAATTTGGAGACCAGACACTACACCATATATAGTCTATTACAACACAAAATGCATGTGTTGTCTCCGAAATGTTGGTAGAGATGTGATTAAATTTCGTCTATTCTAACATTTACTAAAAAGTGTTGGAGTAGATATATTAAATTTTTCCACTCTTATTTATTGCAACACCATTTTTAAAGTGTTGGTGTCGCTAATAATAAAAAAAAAATCCTAAACTTTTGGCTTGAAAATTTTGAGTTTGGAGGGAAACTTCCCTCCATTTCAAAAAGTAAAAATAAAATAAAAACATTTCTAAAAAAAAGTTAAATAAAAATTAAAGGTATGATTAAACGATTTTGGGTAATTTCACATATGTTCTCTCTCCACATATCTGCCCTATTTCTCAAATCGATTTACTACTCTCTCATCGGCCCTTTTATCTAGCAACCTTATCGATCTCATTCCGACCAGTCAGTCGGTGCTGAGAGGCGGTTCCGGTCACTGGTACTTCAATCATCGACATGCTCTCACTCAATTCCTGCTCTCCTTCGATTCGTCAATGTTAGGTATCCATTTTTATGTCCTATTTGGTTACCTTCTTTAGCATCTAATTTGTAAATAAATAAGTTGTATTGAAATTGTGATGTATGGATTTAGGTATTTGGGGGCCGATGGTTCGATCTTAGGATGATTAATAATTACTATTCGTTTATTTATGTGGCTCTAGACTTCCTAGGGGTTTTGTTTGGGGTTCTTAGCCCCCACTGCATAACAAAGCAGAAATTAGCTGGAAGCATGTATAAGCAATGAAAATAAGATAATTAATAATTAAATATAGATCGATCATAACTCCAAAGTCAAAAAGAGAGGTTGTGGGTTACAATTCTTCATTCCATATCATATTTGGTAGAGCTAAGGTTTGATTAAGAGTTATCATAATCTTTAAAATGTGGATTTTTAGGTGGAAGGGCCATCTGGGTTTTCAGTAGGTTCTATTGCTGAACAATTTACTCAAGGGATTAATGGAACTGCCCTCACCGCCATAGTCAAAGGTCTCCTTCATTTGCATGGCTTCACATACTTTATAATTACTTCAGAATTTTTGAGTGATTCTCAGCATCTGTTACTTCAATTCAATCCATTTTCTTTAATCCTTTATTGGATGTAAATTCAGGAGCATCAAGTGGAATTGGAGTGGACACAGCAAGAGTTCTTGCAATGAGAGGTGTGTATGTGGTTAATCTAGAAAATCTAGCATAAAGGATTATCCCTGTGTGAAATTTTGCATAAAGTTGCATGGTTAATCTAGCATATTCACTTAGAAGACTTTTTCAAGAGTTTATAGGATTTTGATTGCAATGATTTTTTTGCTTTGTAATTGAAAATGAAATTTGCACCAAATTAGATTGCATATTGTTAATGATGTGTTCAAGTGAAGCCAAAGCATTTGTTTAGCAAATTATGATTAGCGATTTGGTCCTTTTAAATTTCCATCATGTATGAAGAAGCCAAAGCATCTGTTCAATTACTCTAAAGTATGCTTTATATGCCTCAATTTTCTCTTCTTCTCTTGTCCACGAAACCTGTTCATAAAGAGTTTCAAATTGAAGAGATGTAAATGTTTGTGATCATTTTATAAAATTGTGGTCCAAGAATAAAGTCTATTTAATCATCTATTCCAATAAAGAGAATTCACTTTATTTAGTGATTTGGTTTGATGTTGCATGTGTTTTGGCTTGGAACTAATGTTGTTGATATTATGCAGATGAATAAGGTTTCCTAGAGTTTAATTTGTGCTGTTGTGGATCCAAGTTGCTATTTTATGAAACATAAGATGAGCAAGTTTAAATTGCAGGTGAGTGATGCGCCTTCGGTGAAGAAGACTCACTAAGGGATAAGTGTACCCCGTCGTTATCAAGTAATAAATCTGGAAAGTCCAGGTATCGAATCCACAGGACTTATTTACCACAAGTATCGAATTACTTGGTCTCAGGTGTTATCTAGGCTTTGTGGGTTTTGAATTTGTTTGTTTAAGTTAATCTACTCCTAGGTTGAATTACGCTACTCCTAGCTAAGTTATACTAGTTCTAACTAAGTTATTCTACGCCTAATTAAGTTAAACTACTCCTAACTAAGTTAAACTACTCCTAATTGATCTTTCACTAATGCAATTACCCGAAGGAACATGGTATGAACGATAATAATGAAGTTAGGTTATTAGGTCTATTAATTAAAAACTTAATCTAAGTCACTTGTATTCAAGGCGATTAACCCTACTTACCCTCCTGAAGTTCCTAGTGCGTGATTCCCTTGTAAGGCCGAAACTAGGTCTAAGGCTCAGCAATTTGGGCTTAATCAACTAAGAGGTCGTCAATCTCCTAGGCTCTGACTAGGTCAGATTCAGCTCATAATATGTGCCTACTCGATTTTGGGGCTTTTGAATGAGTTAAACCAATTGAATAAAGCGTAAGACAAAGATTAAATCAATAAGCATAGAACAAAATAAGAGCTAAAGTATTATTAAAGATGAAGGATAATGTCACATGATACAATTAACCTAGGATTCATAGACTGTATCAAAGAGTACAGACAAAGTAAAGTAAAAGGAGATACGAAAATCCCTTTCAAGGAACCTGTCTACTCTGCAATCGGCTTCCTAGGTCTTAAGGACGGACCTTGAATATTCCTCGAGAACAGCTTTGAAGGAGCTTCAATGGAGGTCGAAGAAGATGGAGGAGATGGAGAGGAAATTCAAGGGGAAAGCTAAAGTAATTTACAAATAATGAAAGATGCCTAATTTACATTGGAAAAATCCTATTTATAGGCGTGGCTCGGGCCCTTTTGATGACCTATTTCGTGTACTTATGCAGGTAGGAAGTCGTGGGGTCCATCGTGGCGTCGTGGGGGCGGAATTGGTCTTTTTGACCAATTCCCGCAGGTCTGCTCGCCGAGCAGGGCGAGCTGCTCGGCGAGCAGGCACTGCTCGCCGCGAGCAGGCACTGCCTGCTCGGCGAGCTGGCCTACGAAGGCCAGTTCATCGAGCAGTCTAGCCCGATGCGCCCCCGCGCGGTTGCCGAATGCCAATAAAGTGTCTTTTCGCCCGAACTTTTTCCTGCGCATGCACAAAAACTCCAGACAACATTAGTCCAAAGGCTAAATTGACCCGCCAATCGCTTATTTGAGCAAACGCTTCGTTTGGTGCGACTTTTGACGGATCAATTAGCTTAAAAAGATAACGGAATTATAATATGTATGCCATTTTGGCCGTATTTGCCTAAATTGATCATAAAACGAGCCTAAACAACAAAAAGTAAATACAACCTTTCCAATTTCTAACTAACTCACACAAAAGCATTTAAATGCGAGAATTGCTCGCTTATTAACTAAATAACACTAAAACCCGTCCTAAAACCGTACCCAAAGATAGGGGTTTTTGACCCCTATCAAACCTCCTCGCACTTAAAACTTTACTTGTCCCCAAGTAAACTAAAAACTAAACCCGTAATCACAAGCAAGCTAGAAAACCTCCCGGTTTGACTAGGTGTTTGACATAATTTCGAGCATCTGTAATCACATGCATTCGGAAATACAAAGTAGAGACACGATATCCAAAAGCCGCATTTCAATTATCATAGGTCATATGTTTTAAGAAAAAGGACACATGTTCAATTAAACGAGCTTGAGGGGATCGCTAAGTAAAAACACCTCACCATAGGTAGCTCACTCATTTCACACAATTTTCGGTGGCTAAAGTGTTTACTCTCGGCTTATGTTCTTGCTTAGGATTACGTTGATTTTGCACGTTCATCCGAGTTCCTCTACTATGCTATATGACTCCGATGATATCAAAAACAGCCTCGAATTGGGGTTGTAATGTGGTTAGAGGGTTAAAGGTACAACAAGGGTTAATAGTTCTAGCGCTAGAAAAACAAAGTTCAAATGGCTTTAGCAAATATGAAGTGACTGAGCTTTTTATTCATTCATTACTCTCTTTTTAGGATGTTTTCTTGAGACGTTTTGATTTTAAGAACTGGGGAATGAAGTTCTTCCCTTTTTGTTCGTCTCTCTTCTTTTCTTTTCTTTTTCTGTTTTTCTCTTTTCCCTTTTTTTTTCTTTTTTTTTGGGATAGTGATGCTCATTCACTTCTTAGCCTTTTGGCTTGCTACTATGATGCCATAAACAAAGATAAAGCGCTAGAATTGACAAAGGCTCGATGTGAGCTTTGCAAAAACTTTGGGTTAAGTAGCAAACCAAGTGATGGTTTGCAAAAAAAAATTGGGTTAGAATGAAAGAAAAATCTATAACTACAAAAATATAAGCTCAAAGGGGCTTCCTAGAGTGGATGAAAAAGAGAAAATAAGGTAAAGAAAAGGGTTAATTCTAATGAGGCTGATTTTATCATTTATCATCTCAAATCATTGCATGTAGGTTCAACACAGTATTAGGTGCAAAATCTGTAATCTTTCCACAAGTCAAAGCATTCACACAAAAATGTCAAGAAAAAGAGCTTTTTGATGTTCGCTCTTGGGCTCAAATTCAACTCACAATTCTTTGGGTTTTAATTTTGTGTTTACTAGTTCTCTCCAAACTCAAGTTTAACATCACATGCCTTCAATTCTTAAGTTATCTACCTAAGTAATGATTTTAGCATTTCTTCAAAAGTAGGGTCTAAATGCAAACTATAGCTCATGCTTTTACAGATACAAGGATTGTGTCCTACACCTAAACTAGTTGTCCTGCAATCTTAGATTCGGTTCTCAGCCCTCAAGGACAAATAACGAAGTTTAGATTCGAAGGAGGTTCACGGTTTTAGGTCCTAAACATGCAAAACATAAATAAAACCCGAAAAACGCAAAACTAAACTAAACACGACGCAACAAAAATTTAAAAATTATACAATTTTTGTAAGTTTGTCTATCCCTCCTCCTCACACTAAAAATATGCAATAAGTTCCAACTTACTGATCGGCCGGGGGAGGTGGCCACTGCATGTTGTAGCGCTCACAGTAGTCAGCTGCTACGTATTCAAGGCCCGTGAGCCTTTGGTCCATGTTCTGTTCGAAGGTAGTGAACCGTTGGTCCATTTGTTGAACAGTATTGAAGGTCCGAAGGTTAAGGTCTCTCATTTCTGCCATCATGGTGTTAATGGCGTGGAATTGGGCCTCCGTCCCCGGCCCTTGGTGTTCCGTTTGGTCATCTGCTGCTGCAGCTTCTTCTTCCTCAGGTTCGTCGTGCTCTCCCTCTCTTAGTTGTGGTAGGTTTCTTACCCATTTTCTTGCTCTCCCACTTGAGCTTGCTCCTCCAGATGAGTTCCTGTTCAAAACTGAATGGAAAGTAGATTTTCCCAAAAATGCGGAGTTAAGCAAGGTGGGGTGGAAACCATCTTCCTGAATGTCCAAATCTTTGAATTGGTTATCAAGGAAGTTGGTAACCAAATTTCCAAGGCCAATGGACCCGCGTTTTCTACTTGTTTGGCTTGAAAAGCCTTCAAAGATGGCTTTGATACTATCAACGGGTTTATGGTTGGCCACACACCACAGTATGAGCAATTCTGTCTTTGAGATCTTATTGCTCTCAGTTTTGCCTAACAAGTTGTGAGCCACAAACTTGTGTACAAGGTTTAGCACTGGGTCTAAGAGGTGGATTGGGCTAGCAGTGCGGGAGTCAAATTCTGATAAGCCTGTTAATTGTTCCCAAGCTTTATCTTTTGTCATGGGTTCCTCAAAACCCGAGACTGCCTCTGGATGGTTATAGACTCCCATCAAGACTGCTAACGTAGTGTCACTGAGACGATAGGGTACACCGTTCAGTCTGAAAGAATGCTTACCACACCCCACAGGCAACTCCTTTTTCAAAGTGGTCAGAAATTCTACAGTGAAATTGTAATACACTAGGGTCCTTTTTGTGGCTAGTCTATGCCAACCGTGGAATTTTAGGATTTCATTGAAATCCTTTTCCAGACCTATAGATGCTAGATATTTCTGGTCAACAATGATTAGAGTGGCAAGTTCTTGCCTAGAAAACCAACGATACAATAGCCCCTCTCTTTCATCGACTAGCCCAAAAGGTGGGTTATACTTAGCTTGCAGAGCGTCGCTGAATTCGATGTCAGAGTCGGCTTCATTGTCAACTGTGATCTTGGCCTTGCCTTTCCTTCCCATAGTGCCTTAGTTGTTGAATTCGGGTTAGTATGGAGGATTTGGGGTTTAGGTTTTGTGAAAAGAAAAAAAAAGAAAAGAAAGAAGGAAAGAAAGAAAGAAGAAAGAAGTGAAAAAAGAAAGAAAGAAAGAAAGAAGAAGGTAAGGAAGGGGATGATGAGTCATCCCCTATCCTTATCTTCTTCTTTTTTTTTTATTATTTTTTTTTTTAGTTCGGGATTAAAATCCCGCACAGCCTGTGTCGGCCGAGCAGCTTGGCGAGCAGGGCGTCAGTGTCCTGCTCGCCCGAGCTGGGGCGTTTTTTTTTTATCTAGAGAGAGTATGGGGGGGCAAAGCTTGATGATATAATAAAAATATGAATTAAAAACTAACAATCAAAATTAACCAAAACATAAAGAAGGAGAGAAAAAAAAATTGCAGAAACAATTGTTCAAGCTCTGAATTTAAACCGAGGAGAACTCGATTTCCCCCCCTTACTCAATCCTTTCTCAGGATCTTTGGATTCTTCTCCGTTGTGCTTGGGAGAGAACCCTGTGGCCTTTCCTGCCTGTCCCTATTGATCTGGGCTACCTGATTGCTCAGATCCTTGCAGAAAGCTTCATTGTTGGCAAGCATAGCTGAGATCTCCTTTAAGAGAGTAACCACCTCGTCAGATTCCTTAGGAGGTTGCATTGGCCCTTGGTTCTGCTGTTGATATGGGGGCATGCGAAGCCCCTGCTCTCTATGTTCCTGAACAAAACCGCTGGGAGGTCGAAGCACATTCTGATTTGAATTCCCGTAAGATAGGTTCGGGTGCTGAGGCCTCCTATAGTTGTTGTTGTTGTTGTTGTTGTTGTAGGAGTTGTGGTTGTTGGGGTTGTAGTTGTTATAGTTCTGGTTATACCTCGGCTTCCCCCCAATATAATTGACCATCTCCACCCCATCTCCAGCGAAAGGGCTCCCTGCCTGACAGTCCTTTCCATGGTGGTCGCTGCCACAGTGCACGCAGGTGGGAGGTTGGCTGAATTTAGCCAACAGGACGTCCATCTTCCTACTTATATCCGCAACACTTGGATTTTGTTCTTGTTCTTCCACAGCAAACACCCGCTGCCTTGTGGGGCCAGCGAGTTTCTCCTCTTGCCACTGCACGCTCTTCCTAGCCAGCTCGTTAATCATGTCATACGCTTCTGTTGCTGTCTTCCTAAACAAATCTCCACCCGCGGCGGAGTCTACAATAGCTCTGTTGGTGGGTGTCAGTCCGTGATAGAAGACGCTCACCAATTGATGCTTGGGTATGTCATGATGAGGGCACATGCGCAGCATTTTTCTGAATCGGGTCCAAGATGTGTGGAGCGCTTCGTGCTCGGGTTGGTGGAAGGATGTGATCTCACCCCTGAGCATTGCTGTCTTCGAGGGAGGAAAGTAGTAGGACAAGAATTCCTTCTCCAATCCTGCCCAAGTCGTGATTGATCCGGGCTCTAGTGTTCTCAGCCATTCCAAAGCTTGCCCAGTCAGAGAAAACGGGAACAACTTCAGCCTAGCAGCATCTTGAGGAACCCCATTTGTTCTTGCAGTGTCTGCGCACATTAGGAAGCGATCCAGATGATCATTCGGGCTCTCATGTGCTTCTCCTCCAAACAATCCGGTCTGTTGGATCAAGTGAATTATACCGGACTTGATTTCGTATGTATTAGCCGAAATATTCGGAGCGGCAATGCCGGACAAATGCTGGTGCCGGTGTGGTGCCAGGATCTCACTCATCAAACGAGTGTCATTTTCTGGCCCGGTGTTCTCAGTGTTCCGTTCATTGTTCCGTTCATTGTCAGTCATTTTGATTGGCTCGATGATCTCATCTTGCTTCAGCTTTCCGATCTGTTTGCTCCTGCGAAGAGTACGTTCAAGTTCAGGGTTAAGAGGGACACACGGTATTTTCGCTGATCTTGTAGGCATATGCTGAGAAGAAATAAATACAAGAAATAAATGAAAGCGGAAAGAAAATTATACACATCATACAAGGTTGCACAGTTTTATACAAGTATTCTTATTATTGACAGATATAGATTGATGTACATGGTACAACTTAGTAGAGATAAACAAGTATGTATAAGTATGACTCAGAATATGAACAAATATAAATATAAGAATGAACAAGTATAAAAGGTATAAACAAGCACAGACAAAAAGGTACAGATGAATTTAATAAGTATAGATACACGTTTGTATAAACAAGTATAAATAAGAATAGATATGAACAACTACTCATGTTATCGAGAGAACAAGTATAGAAAGGTCATATGTACTTTTAGGTATAAACGAACAAACAAGTATTTGTATACGTAAGTATGAATATAAACAAGTATATAACAAGTATGATATGAACAAGTATAAGTATTATAAACAAGTATAGATGATATTAACAAAGGTATTCACAAAGGAATGCCTAAACTAGCAAATCAACCTTTGGTTCGATATTGCAGAAGAAATAAATCCCCGGCAACGGCGCCAAAAACTTGATGCGCCTTCGGTGAAGAAGACTCACTAAGGGATAAGTGTACCCCGTCGTTATCAAGTAATAAATCTGGAAAGTCCAGGTATCGAATTCACAGGACTTATTTACCACAAGTATCGAATTACTTGGTCTCAGGTGTTATCTAGGCTTTGTGGGTTTTGAATTTGTTTGTTTAAGTTAATCTACTCCTAGGTTGAATTACGCTACTCCTAGCTAAGTTATACTAGTTCTAACTAAGTTATTCTACGCCTAATTAAGTTAAACTACTCCTAACTAAGTTAAACTACTCCTAATTGATCTTTCACTAATGCAATTACCCGAAGGAACATGGTATGAACGATAATAATGAAGTTAGGTTATTAGGTCTATTGATTAAAAACCTAATCTAAGTCACTTGTATTCAAGGCGATTAACCCTACTTACCCTCCTGAAGTTCCTAGTGCGTGATTCCCTTGTAAGGCCGAAACTAGGTCTAAGGCTCAGCAATTTGGGCTTAATCAACTAAGAGGTCGTCAATCTCCTAGGCTCTGACTAGGTCAGATTCAGCTCACAATATGTGCCTACTCGATTTTGGGGCTTTTGAATGAGTTAAACCAATTGAATAAAGCGTAAGACAAAGATTAAATCAATAAGCATAGAACAAAATAAGAGCTAAAGTATTATTAAAGATGAAGGATAATGTCACAGGATACAATTAGCCTAGGATTCATAGACTGTATCAAAGAGTACAGACAAAGTAAAGTAAAAGGAGATACGAAAATCCCTTTCAAGGAACCTGTCTACTCTGCAATTGGCTTCCTAGGTCTTAAGGATGGACCTTGAATATTCCTTGAGAACAGCTTTGAAGGAGCTTCAATGGAGGTCGAAGAAGATGGAGGAGATGGAGAGGAAATTCAAGGGGAAAGCTAAAGTAATTTACAAATAATGAAAGATGCCTAATTTACATTGGAAAAATCCTATTTATAGGCGTGGCTCGGGCCCTTTTGATGACCTATTTCGTGTACTTATGCAGGTAGGAAGTCGTGGGGTCCATCGTGGCGTCGTGGGGGCGGAATTGGTCTTTTTGACCAATTCCCGCAGGTCTGCTCGCCGAGCAGGGCGAGCTGCTCGGCGAGCAGGCACTGCTCGCCGCGAGCAGGCACTGCCTGCTCGGCGAGCTGGCCTACGAAGGCCAGTTCATCGAGCAGTCTAGCCCGATGCGCCCCCGCGCGGTTGCCGAATGCCAATAAAGTGTCTTTTCGCCCGAACTTTTTCCTGCGCATGCACAAAAACTCCAGACAACATTAGTCCAAAGGCTAAATTGACCCGCCAATCGCTTATTTGAGCAAACGCTTCGTTTGGTGCGACTTTTGACGGATCAATTAGCTTAAAAAGATAACGGAATTATAATATGTATGCCATTTTGGCCGTATTTGCCTAAATTGATCATAAAACGAGCCTAAACAACAAAAAGTAAATACAACCTTTCCAATTTCTAACTAACTCACACAAAAGCATTTAAATGCGAGAATTGCTCGCTTATTAACTAAATAACACTAAAACCCGTCCTAAAACCGTACCCAAAGATAGGGGTTTTTGACCCCTATCAAACCTCCTCGCACTTAAAACTTTACTTGTCCCCAAGTAAACTAAAAACTAAACCCGTAATCACAAGCAAGCTAGAAAACCTCCCGGTTTGACTAGGTGTTTGACATAATTTCGAGCATCTGTAATCACATGCATTCGGAAATACAAAGTAGAGACACGATATCCAAAAGCCGCATTTCAATTATCATAGGTCATATGTTTTAAGAAAAAGGACACATGTTCAATTAAACGAGCTTGAGGGGATCGCTAAGTAAAAACACCTCACCATAGGTAGCTCACTCATTTCACACAATTTTCGGTGGCTAAAGTGTTTACTCTCGGCTTATGTTCTTGCTTAGGATTACGTTGATTTTGCACGTTCATCCGAGTTCCTCTACTATGCTATATGACTCCGATGATATCAAAAACAGCCTCGAATTGGGGTTGTAATGTGGTTAGAGGGTTAAAGGTACAACAAGGGTTAATAGTTCTAGCGCTAGAAAAACAAAGTTCAAATGGCTTTAGCAAATATGAAGTGACTGAGCTTTTTATTCATTCATTACTCTCTTTTAGGATGTTTTCTTGAGACGTTTTGATTTTAAGAACTGGGGAATGAAGTTCTTCCCTTTTTGTTCGTCTCTCTTCTTTTCTTTTCTTTTTCTGTTTTTCTCTTTTCCCTTTTTTTTTCTTTTTTTTTGGGATAGTGATGCTCATTCACTTCTTAGCCTTTTGGCTTGCTACTATGATGCCATAAACAAAGATAAAGCGCTAGAATTGACAAAGGCTCGATGTGAGCTTTGCAAAAACTTTGGGTTAAGTAGCAAACCAAGTGATGGTTTGCAAAAAAAATTGGGTTAGAATGAAAGAAAAATCTATAACTACAAAAATATAGGCTCAAAGGGGCTTCCTAGAGTGGATGAAAAAGAGAAAATAAGGTAAAGAAAAGGGTTAATTCTAATGAGGCTGATTTTATCATTTATCATCTCAAATCATTGCATGTAGGTTCAACACAGTATTAGGTGCAAAATCTGTAATCTTTCCACAAGTCAAAGCATTCACACAAAAATGTCAAGAAAAAGAGCTTTTTGATGTTCGCTCTTGGGCTCAAATTCAACTCACAATTCTTTGGGTTTTAATTTTGTGTTTACTAGTTCTCTCCAAACTCAAGTTTAACATCACATGCCTTCAATTCTTAAGTTATCTACCTAAGTAATGATTTTAGCATTTCTTCAAAAGTAGGGTCTAAATGCAAACTATAGCTCATGCTTTTACAGATACAAGGATTGTGTCCTACACCTAAACTAGTTGTCCTGCAATCTTAGATTCGGTTCTCAGCCCTCAAGGACAAATAACGAAGTTTAGATTCGAAGGAGGTTCACGGTTTTAGGTCCTAAACATGCAAAACATAAATAAAACCCGAAAAACGCAAAACTAAACTAAACACGACGCAACAAAAATTTAAAAATTATACAATTTTTGTAAGTTTGTCTACCCCTCCTCCTCACACTAAAAATATGCAATAAGTTCCAACTTACTGATCGGCCGGGGGAGGTGGCCACTGCATGTTGTAGCGCTCACAGTAGTCAGCTGCTACGTATTCAAGGCCCGTGAGCTTTTGGTCCATGTTCTGTTCGAAGGTAGTGAACCGTTGGTCCATTTGTTGAACAGTATTGAAGGTCCGAAGGTTAAGGTCTCTCATTTCTGCCATCATGGTGTTAATGGCGTGGAATTGGGCCTCCGTCCCCGGCCCTTGGTGTTCCGTTTGGTCATCTGCTGCTGCAGCTTCTTCTTCCTCAGGTTCGTCGTGCTCTCCCTCTCTTAGTTGTGGTAGGTTTCTTACCCATTTTCTTGCTCTCCCACTTGAGCTTGCTCCTCCAGATGAGTTCCTGTTCAAAACTGAATGGAAAGTAGATTTTCCCAAAAATGCGGAGTTAAGCAAGGTGGGGTGGAAACCATCTTCCTGAATGTCCAAATCTTTGAATTGGTTATCAAGGAAGTTGGTAACCAAATTTCCAAGGCCAATGGACCCGCGTTTTCTACTTGTTTGGCTTGAAAAGCCTTCAAAGATGGCTTTGATACTATCAACGGGTTTATGGTTGGCCACACACCACAGTATGAGCAATTCTGTCTTTGAGATCTTATTGCTCTCAGTTTTGCCTAACAAGTTGTGAGCCACAAACTTGTGTACAAGGTTTAGCACTGGGTCTAAGAGGTGGATTGGGCTAGCAGTGCGGGAGTCAAATTCTGATAAGCCTGTTAATTGTTCCCAAGCTTTATCTTTTGTCATGGGTTCCTCAAAACCCGAGACTGCCTCTGGATGGTTATAGACTCCCATCAAGACTGCTAACGTAGTGTCACTGAGACGATAGGGTACACCGTTCAGTCTGAAAGAATGCTTACCACACCCCACAGGCAACTCCTTTTTCAAAGTGGTCAGAAATTCTACAGTGAAATTGTAATACACTAGGGTCCTTTTTGTGGCTAGTCTATGCCAACCGTGGAATTTTAGGATTTCATTGAAATCCTTTTCCAGACCTATAGATGCTAGATATTTCTGGTCAACAATGATTAGAGTGGCAAGTTCTTGCCTAGAAAACCAACGATACAATAGCCCCTCTCTTTCATCGACTAGCCCAAAAGGTGGGTTATACTTAGCTTGCAGAGCGTCGCTGAATTCGATGTCAGAGTCGGCTTCATTGTCAACTGTGATCTTGGCCTTGCCTTTCCTTCCCATAGTGCCTTAGTTGTTGAATTCGGGTTAGTATGGAGGATTTGGGGTTTAGGTTTTGTGAAAAGAAAAAAAAAGAAAAGAAAGAAGGAAAGAAAGAAAGAAGAAAGAAGTGAAAAAAGAAAGAAAGAAAGAAAGAAGAAGGTAAGGAAGGGGATGATGAGTCATCCCCTATCCTTATCTTCTTCTTTTTTTTTTATTATTTTTTTTTTTAGTTCGGGATTAAAATCCCGCACAGCCTGTGTCGGCCGAGCAGCTTGGCGAGCAGGGCGTCAGTGTCCTGCTCGCCCGAGCTGGGGCGTTTTTTTTTTATCTAGAGAGAGTATGGGGGGGCAAAGCTTGATGATATAATAAAAATATGAATTAAAAACTAACAATCAAAATTAACCAAAACATAAAGAAGGAGAGAAAAAAAAATTGCAGAAACAATTGTTCAAGCTCTGAATTTAAACCGAGGAGAACTCGATTTCCCCCCCTTACTCAATCCTTTCTCAGGATCTTTGGATTCTTCTCCGTTGTGCTTGGGAGAGAACCCTGTGGCCTTTCCTGCCTGTCCCTATTGATCTGGGCTACCTGATTGCTCAGATCCTTGCAGAAAGCTTCATTGTTGGCAAGCATAGCTGAGATCTCCTTTAAGAGAGTAACCACCTCGTCAGATTCCTTAGGAGGTTGCATTGGCCCTTGGTTCTGCTGTTGATATGGGGGCATGCGAAGCCCCTGCTCTCTATGTTCCTGAACAAAACCGCTGGGAGGTCGAAGCACATTCTGATTTGAATTCCCGTAAGATAGGTTCGGGTGCTGAGGCCTCCTATAGTTGTTGTTGTTGTTGTTGTTGTTGTAGGAGTTGTGGTTGTTGGGGTTGTAGTTGTTATAGTTCTGGTTATACCTCGGCTTCCCCCCAATATAATTGACCATCTCCACCCCATCTCCAGCGAAAGGGCTCCCTGCCTGACAGTCCTTTCCATGGTGGTCGCTGCCACAGTGCACGCAGGTGGGAGGTTGGCTGAATTTAGCCAACAGGACGTCCATCTTCCTACTTATATCCGCAACACTTGGATTTTGTTCTTGTTCTTCCACAGCAAACACCCGCTGCCTTGTGGGGCCAGCGAGTTTCTCCTCTTGCCACTGCACGCTCTTCCTAGCCAGCTCGTTAATCATGTCATACGCTTCTGTTGCTGTCTTCCTAAACAAATCTCCACCCGCGGCGGAGTCTACAATAGCTCTGTTGGTGGGTGTCAGTCCGTGATAGAAGACGCTCACCAATTGATGCTTGGGTATGTCATGATGAGGGCACATGCGCAGCATTTTTCTGAATCGGGTCCAAGATGTGTGGAGCGCTTCGTGCTCGGGTTGGTGGAAGGATGTGATCTCACCCCTGAGCATTGCTGTCTTCGAGGGAGGAAAGTAGTAGGACAAGAATTCCTTCTCCAATCCTGCCCAAGTCGTGATTGATCCGGGCTCTAGTGTTCTCAGCCATTCCAAAGCTTGCCCAGTCAGAGAAAACGGGAACAACTTCAGCCTAGCAGCATCTTGAGGAACCCCATTTGTTCTTGCAGTGTCTGCGCACATTAGGAAGCGATCCAGATGATCATTCGGGCTCTCATGTGCTTCTCCTCCAAACAATCCGGTCTGTTGGATCAAGTGAATTATACCGGACTTGATTTCGTATGTATTAGCCGAAATATTCGGAGCGGCAATGCCGGACAAATGCTGGTGCCGGTGTGGTGCCAGGATCTCACTCATCAAACGAGTGTCATTTTCTGGCCCGGTGTTCTCAGTGTTCCGTTCATTGTTCCGTTCATTGTCAGTCATTTTGATTGGCTCGATGATCTCATCTTGCTTCAGCTTTCCGATCTGTTTGCTCCTGCGAAGAGTACGTTCAAGTTCAGGGTTAAGAGGGACACACGGTATTTTCGCTGATCTTGTAGGCATATGCTGAGAAGAAATAAATACAAGAAATAAATGAAAGCGGAAAGAAAATTATACACATCATACAAGGTTGCACAGTTTTATACAAGTATTCTTATTATTGACAGATATAGATTGATGTACATGGTACAACTTAGTAGAGATAAACAAGTATGTATAAGTATGACTCAGAATATGAACAAATATAAATATAAGAATGAACAAGTATAAAAGGTATAAACAAGCACAGACAAAAAGGTACAGATGAATTTAATAAGTATAGATACACGTTTGTATAAACAAGTATAAATAAGAATAGATATGAACAACTACTCATGTTATCGAGAGAACAAGTATAGAAAGGTCATATGTACTTTTAGGTATAAACGAACAAACAAGTATTTGTATACGTAAGTATGAATATAAACAAGTATATAACAAGTATGATATGAACAAGTATAAGTATTATAAACAAGTATAGATGATATTAACAAAGGTATTCACAAAGGAATGCCTAAACTAGCAAATCAACCTTTGGTTCGATATTGCAGAAGAAATAAATCCCCGGCAACGGCGCCAAAAACTTGATGCGCCTTCGGTGAAGAAGACTCACTAAGGGATAAGTGTACCCCGTCGTTATCAAGTAATAAATCTGGAAAGTCCAGGTATCGAATTCACAGGACTTATTTACCACAAGTATCGAATTACTTGGTCTCAGGTGTTATCTAGGCTTTGTGGGTTTTGAATTTGTTTGTTTAAGTTAATCTACTCCTAGGTTGAATTACGCTACTCCTAGCTAAGTTATACTAGTTCTAACTAAGTTATTCTACGCCTAATTAAGTTAAACTACTCCTAACTAAGTTAAACTACTCCTAATTGATCTTTCACTAATGCAATTACCCGAAGGAACATGGTATGAACGATAATAATGAAGTTAGGTTATTAGGTCTATTGATTAAAAACCTAATCTAAGTCACTTGTATTCAAGGCGATTAACCCTACTTACCCTCCTGAAGTTCCTAGTGCGTGATTCCCTTGTAAGGCCGAAACTAGGTCTAAGGCTCAGCAATTTGGGCTTAATCAACTAAGAGGTCGTCAATCTCCTAGGCTCTGACTAGGTCAGATTCAGCTCACAATATGTGCCTACTCGATTTTGGGGCTTTTGAATGAGTTAAACCAATTGAATAAAGCGTAAGACAAAGATTAAATCAATAAGCATAGAACAAAATAAGAGCTAAAGTATTATTAAAGATGAAGGATAATGTCACAGGATACAATTAGCCTAGGATTCATAGACTGTATCAAAGAGTACAGACAAAGTAAAGTAAAAGGAGATACGAAAATCCCTTTCAAGGAACCTGTCTACTCTGCAATTGGCTTCCTAGGTCTTAAGGATGGACCTTGAATATTCCTCGAGAACAGCTTTGAAGGAGCTTCAATGGAGGTCGAAGAAGATGGAGGAGATGGAGAGGAAATTCAAGGGGAAAGCTAAAGTAATTTACAAATAATGAAAGATGCCTAATTTACATTGGAAAAATCCTATTTATAGGCGTGGCTCGGGCCCTTTTGATGACCTATTTCGTGTACTTATGCAGGTAGGAAGTCGTGGGGTCCATCGTGGCGTCGTGGGGGCGGAATTGGTCTTTTTGACCAATTCCCGCAGGTCTGCTCGCCGAGCAGGGCGAGCTGCTCGTCGAGCAGGCACTGCTCGCCGCGAGCAGGCACTGCCTGCTCGGCGAGCTGGCCTACGAAGGCCAGTTCATCGAGCAGTCTAGCCCGATGCGCCCCCGCGCGGTTGCCGAATGCCAATAAAGTGTCTTTTCGCCCGAACTTTTTCCTGCGCATGCACAAAAACTCCAGACAACATTAGTCCAAAGGCTAAATTGACCCGCCAATCGCTTATTTGAGCAAACGCTTCGTTTGGTGCGACTTTTGACGGATCAATTAGCTTAAAAAGATAACGGAATTATAATATGTATGCCATTTTGGCCGTATTTGCCTAAATTGATCATAAAACGAGCCTAAACAACAAAAAGTAAATACAACCTTTCCAATTTCTAACTAACTCACACAAAAGCATTTAAATGCGAGAATTGCTCGCTTATTAACTAAATAACACTAAAACCCGTCCTAAAACCGTACCCAAAGATAGGGGTTTTTGACCCCTATCAAACCTCCTCGCACTTAAAACTTTACTTGTCCCCAAGTAAACTAAAAACTAAACCCGTAATCACAAGCAAGCTAGAAAACCTCCCGGTTTGACTAGGTGTTTGACATAATTTCGAGCATTTGTAATCACATGCATTCGGAAATACAAAGTAGAGACACGATATCCAAAAGCCGCATTTCAATTATCATAGGTCATATGTTTTAAGAAAAAGGACACATGTTCAATTAAACGAGCTTGAGGGGATCGCTAAGTAAAAACACCTCACCATAGGTAGCTCACTCATTTCACACAATTTTCGGTGGCTAAAGTGTTTACTCTCGGCTTATGTTCTTGCTTAGGATTACGTTGATTTTGCACGTTCATCCGAGTTCCTCTACTATGCTATATGACTCCGATGATATCAAAAACAGCCTCGAATTGGGGTTGTAATGTGGTTAGAGGGTTAAAGGTACAACAAGGGTTAATAGTTCTAGCGCTAGAAAAACAAAGTTCAAATGGCTTTAGCAAATATGAAGTGACTGAGCTTTTTATTCATTCATTACTCTCTTTTTAGGATGTTTTCTTGAGACGTTTTGATTTTAAGAACTGGGGAATGAAGTTCTTCCCTTTTTGTTCGTCTCTCTTCTTTTCTTTTCTTTTTCTGTTTTTCTCTTTTCCCTTTTTTTCTTTTTTTCTTTTTTTTGGGGATAGTGATGCTCATTCACTTCTTAGCCTTTTGGCTTGCTACTATGATGCCATAAACAAAGATAAAGCGCTAGAATTGACAAAGGCTCGATGTGAGCTTTGTAAAAACTTTGGGTTAAGTAGCAAACCAAGTGATGGTTTGCAAAAAAATTGGGTTAGAATGAAAGAAAAAATCTATAACTATAAAAATATAGGCTCAAAGGGGCTTCCTAGAGTGGATGAAAAAGAGAAAATAAGGTAAAGAAAATGGTTAATTCTAATGAGGCTGATTTCATCATTTATCATCTCAAATCATTGCATGTAGGTTCAACACAGTATTAGGTGCAAAATCTGTAATCTTTCCACAAGTCAAAGCATTCACACAAAAATGTCAAGAAAAAGAGCTTTTTGATGTTCGCTCTTGGGCTCAAATTCAACTCACAATTCTTTGGGTTTCAATTTTGTGTTTACTAGTTCTCCCCAAACTCAAGTTTAACATCACATGCCTTCAATTCTTAAGTTATCTACCTAAGTAATGATTTTAGCATTTCTTCAAAAGTAGGGTCTAAATGCAAACTATAGCTCATGCTTTTACAGATACAAGGATTGTGTCCTACACCTAAACTAGTTGTCCTGCAATCTTAGATTCGGTTCTCAGCCCTCAAGGACAAATAACGAAGTTTAGATTCGAAGGAGGTTCACGGTTTTAGGTCCTAAACATGCAAAACATAAATAAAACCCGAAAAACGCAAAACTAAACTAGACACGACGCAACAAAAATTTAAAAATTATACAATTTTTGTAAGTTTGTCTACCCCTCCTCCTCACACTAAAAATATGCAATAAGTTCCAACTTACTGATCGGCCGGGGGAGGTGGGCACTGCATGTTGTAGCGCTCACAGTAGTCAGCCGCTACGTATTCAAGGCCCGTGAGCCTTTGGTCCATGTTCTGTTCGAAGGTAGTGAACTGTTGGTCCATTTTTTTAACATTATTGAAGGTCCGAAGGTTAAGGTCTCTCATTTCTGCCATCATGGTGTTAATGGCGTGGAATTGGGCCTCCGTCCCCGGCCCTTGGTGTTCCGTTTGGTCATCTGCTGCTGCAGCTTCTTCTTCCTCAGGTTCGTCGTGCTCTCCCTCTCTTAGTTGTGGTAGGTTTCTTACCCATTTTCTTGCTCTCCCACTTGAGCTTGCTCCTCCAGATGAGTTCCTGTTCAAAACTGAATGGAAAGTAGATTTTCCCAAAAATCCGGAGTTAAGCAAGGTGGGGTGGAAACCATCTTCCTGAATGTCCAAATCTTTGAATTGGTTATCAAGGAAGTTGGTAACCAAATGTCCAAGGCTAATGGACCCGCGTTTTCTACTTGTTTGGCTTGAAAAGCCTTCAAAGATGGCTTTGATACTATCAACGGGTTTATGGTTGGCCACACACCACAGTATGAGCAATTCTGTCTTTGAGATCTTATTGCTCTCAGTTTTGCCTAACAAGTTGTGAGCCACAAACTTGTGTACAAGGTTTAGCACTGGGTCTAAGAGGTGGATTGGGCTAGCAGTGCGGGAGTCAAATTCTGATAAGCCTGTTAATTGTTCCCAAGCTTTATCTTTTGTCATGGGTTCCTCAAAACCCGAGACTGCCTCTGGATGGTTATAGACTCCCATCAAGACTGCTAACGTAGTGTCACTGAGACGATAGGGTACACCGTTCAGTATGAAAGAATGCTTACCACACCCCACAGGCAACTCCTTTTTCAAAGTGGTCAGAAATTCTACAGTGAAATTGTAATACACTAGGGTCCTTTTTGTGGCTAGTCTATGCCAACCGTGGAATTTTAGGATTTCATTGAAATCCTTTTCCAGACCTATAGATGCTAGATATTTCTGGTCAACAATGATTAGAGTGGCAAGTTCTTGCCTAGAAAACCAACGATACAATAGCCCCTCTCTCTCATCGACTAGCCCAAAAGGTGGGTTATACTTAGCTTGCAGAGCGTCGCTGAATTCGATGTCAGAGTCGGCTTCATTGTCAACTGTGATCTTGGCCTTGCCTTTCCTTCCCATAGTGCCTTAGTTGTTGAATTCGGGTTAGTATGGAGGATTTGGGGTTTAGGTTTTGTGAAAAAAAAAGAAAAGAAAGAAGGAAAGAAAGAAAGAAGAAAGAAGTGAAAAAAGAAAGAAAGAAAGAAAGAAGAAGGTAAGGAAGGGGATGATGAGTCATCCCCTATCCTTATCTTCTTTTTTTTTTTATTATTTTTTTTTTTAGTTCGGGATTAAAATCCCGCACAGCCTGTGTCGGCCGAGCAGCTTGGCGAGCAGGGCGTCAGTGTCCTGCTCGCCCGAGCTGGGGCGTTTTTTTTTTTATCTCCAGAGAGTATGGGGGGGCAAAGCTTGATGATATAATAAAAATATGAATTAAAAACTAACAATCAAAATTAACCAAAACATAAAGAAGGAGAGAAAAAAAATTGCAGAAACAATTGTTCAAGCTCTGAATTTAAACCGAGGAGAACTCGATTTCCCCCCTTACTCAATCCTTTCTCAGGATCTTTGGATTCTTCTCCGTTGTGCTTGGGAGAGAACCTTGTGGCCTTTCCTGCCTGTTGTTAGACAAGGTGCCGCGGCCTAATCTCCCGGACGGACCGGGGGGTAGACACCTCATGGCGACGTAAGCGGTGATTGGCGCCGAAAGCAACCAATCGTGGAATCAAGCTGCTCGGCAGGACCGGAGCTCGGAGTATGGAAGAGTCGCCACCCACGAATGGGAAAATGAATACCGATCCCTTGCGGGAGACCGGTGAGGGTTCGGAAAACTTAGGTACGAGCCGAGAAGGCTAGCTCCTTTCCGGAGAAAGGCTACTAGGCACCCCGACATCGCCCGGTTATGAACCACCGGCCTCCTACTCAGCGTGTTAGGCGATAACGGTCTAATCGCATATTTCTTTAAGTTTAAAATTCATTTGAAACCTTTTCTTTCTCGTTTTGAAAACCGTTTTGAGCATATATTATTGAAAGCCATTTTGGTAAAGAATCACCCATTTACATCAATTCAAAATACATAGGAGAGAGAGGGGGGAGAAGAAAGAATTGATTTGTTTACAATGTGATTTATGCTTCGTATTACACACTAACTCTAAACTAAACTCACTTCCCAAAAATGAGTTTATTTACATGGTTCGTACCTTAATCGTCGTTGGAACGACTTAGGTACGTTTTAAAACCCCGTTTAATGACGTTCACTCGAATCGCCGTTGGAACGACTCGAGCGTTTGAAAATGTTGAGATAAAAGTTTTAACAAGAAAACGTGATTAAGCATACAAGTCAATTTATTTTGTTCGAAAACCATTTAGTTAGGAAAACAATTCAAAAACTCTATTATTTACAATGAAAACGATTTTAATTACAAGGTTCGCTTAATCCGTCGTTGGAACGAATTAAGGTTTTAAAACGTGATGTTTTGAGAAATGGTTTGAAAATGTCAAGAAAACGTTATTTACACCTTAGGAATATCTAGAAAACTTTAAGTTTAAATAAGCAAATTAAACTCTCTTTTTGTGATTT
Organism: Euphorbia lathyris; assembly: GCF_963576675.1. Classification (NCBI taxonomy): domain Eukaryota; kingdom Viridiplantae; phylum Streptophyta; class Magnoliopsida; order Malpighiales; family Euphorbiaceae; genus Euphorbia; species Euphorbia lathyris. The sequence goes on from NC_088910.1 coordinate 100,068,014, forward strand.
TACTTTCCCCTTTTCACTCAATTAACCTTTAACATTATCATAATCACAACAATAAACCAACTAAACCAAAATTTACCCAACCAAATGCATTTAAAAGAATATACATATAAGTAGGAAAATAGAGTGAATATATATAGATATACATGTGTACAAAAATAAGTAATAATACCCATTAAAATACAATAGAGAAAATAATATACATTAATAAGTAAAAGTGGTGATGAAAATACTAATAAGTATAATGAATTTTTATTTTAATCAAAAGCACAAAAAAATGAATAAGATTTATGAATAAGAAATTAGTATTTAATCCCTCCCAAAATGATGTATGATAAGTATGTATAGAAAATAATCACAAATACTCCCAAAATGCCCAAATATGTCTAGTTTAAATGAATAAAAAGGAAAAATCTATATATATATACATATACTTTTATTAAATCAAATTAATGAAAAATAATATATAAACACATTAAATAGCTGTATGTACAAAGCATTTAAAAATAGCTTGAAAGTAGGTGTTACATAAATATACATATATATAAAGGACCAAAGGTCTAAAAGTTGAGAAAGAGGGACCAAAACAGCATTTTTTACATTTCAGCAGCTTTACCGACGGAAACTCCGTCGGTAAACAGCCTTTAGTGACAGAAAACGGAAAATTACAGAACTGTTCCAACTGTTTCCAGATTTATTCAAAAGCTTTAAATTAGATCTATTCTATCGTTTTGGACCTCCGAACTTCCGAGAGCGGATCCTAGTCTATAACGGAGGTTCCTAAACGATGTTTTTTTATTTAAAACGTTATTTAGAAAAAATTTGAAAACTTATAATTGCAACGTCTTTATTAATCCCGAACTACCTTTGAATCGGATCAAGGTTCGTATTGGGATATTAAAACGAGGTTTTTTTTATTTTAAAACAAAACCGAACGTTTATCTAATACGAGACGAAAATTAAATAAACGCGAAAAAATAAATAAAACGTGATAAATAACTAAATAAATAAAATTATAACATAAAAATAAATAAATAAAAGAAATAAATTAAATAAAATAAAACGAGTCTAATCCTCGGATAATACCTCAAGATCGGTATCTGACAGTCGAAGTCGGTCGATTCCACGAGTTGTGATTTTCCGGTTTTTTGTGTTTTTCGTCTTTTTTAGTAAAAATTTTAACTTTTGGGAAATTCGCACTTTTTGAGAAAAAAAATATTTTTCTCAAAAAATTTCACTTTCTCTCTCTAAAAATGTCTAGAGTGAGAAAGCTATCCAAGAAAATCCTCCTCCTCTTTTAAAATGCATTGGGATCCGTGCCTTAAATAGGCAACGGATCCCGGAAGCTTTGGGCGACGCCCAAATAAAATTGGGCGTCGCCCAAAGCTGGTTGGGCGAATGCCCAACTTTCGTTGGGCGGACGCCCAACATTAGTTGGGCGTACGCCCAACTTCAGTTGGGCGCATGCCCAACCAGCGTTGGGCGCGCGCGCCCAACTGACGTTGGGCGTCCGCCCAACGTCGCTGGGCGCTCACCCAGCGGCTGCCGGGCGCGCTCGCCCAGCGGCTATCGGGCGTGCACCACGCGCTGTCGGGCGCGCGCGCCCCACAGTCGTCGAGCGGGCGCTCCGCGCTGCCGGGCGTGCGCGCCCAACGGACGTCGAGCGTGCGCCCCGCGCTGCCGGGCGTACGTCCAACTGTCGTCGGACACGCGGCGGCTGCCGCTAGGCGCTCGCACCACGTCGCTGAGCACTCGCGAGCCGTCCACTTGACGACCGCGACTCACATTAACTTTTCTTTTCTTATTATATATTTTTGTTTTAAAACTTCCGGAATCAACCGCTTCGACCGTCTTGTGTACTGGTTTTCGTCACAGGTCCTCCGACTCGGTGTCTACAGTTGCCCCTACTTTCCTATTTTGACAGTGATGTGTGTGTTTTGAAAACGCTTTTTGCTAACGCAACACATGCAATGTAAAACATATAAAAGTAAGAGACACGTAAAGAGTAGGAGGAAGAATACCTGACTTTTGCGCTGCGCGTTCCGACGTCGTTCTCGATTCTTTCCGTCCTTGCCTTTGAATCGGCTGCCGGCGGATGTTCTTCTTACGGACCCTAGCCTAAGTTGACTGCGGGTAAAAATGGCTCAAAAGCAACCTTGGTGCACGACCGCGAGTAAAATGGCTCAAAAGCGACCCCGGCCTACGACCGGGGGGGGGGGGGGGGGGGAATGGCTCAAAAGCAACCCTGGTCTACGACCGTGGGTAAAATGGCTCAAAAGCAACCCCGGTCTATGACCGGGGGTAAAATGGCTCAAAAGCAACCCTGGTCCACGACCGCGGGTAAAAATGGCTCAAAAGCAACCCTGGTCCACGACCGCGGGTAAAATGGCTCAAAAGCGACCCCGGTTCACGACCAGGGTAAAATGGCTCAAAAGCGACCCCGGTCTACGACCATGGTAAAAATGGTTCAAAAGCGACCCTAGTCTACGACTGTGGGTAAAATGGCTCAAAAGCGACCCCGGTCTACGACCGTGGGTAAAATGGCTCAAAAGCGACCCTAGTCTACGACTGTGGGTAAAATGGCTCAAAAGCGACCCTGGTCTACGACCGTGGGTAAAATGGCTCAAAAGCGACCCTAGTCTACGACTGTGGGTAAAATGGCTCAAAAGCAACCCTGGTCCACGACCGCGGGTAAAACGGCTCAAAAGCAAAGATTCTTTCTAACAATTCTGAATTCTTTTAAAACACCGTTGTCTGTATTTTCTCACTGGAGCTAGTGTCTTGGAGGTTTGAATGGTTTGATAGGAACGTCTTTTTAGTCCAGAATGATTCAAACTAACAATTATTTTTCTGTTGACTCTCGTCTGTATTTTGACTGGTGCCGCTGTTCTGTAAAAATTGGCTGTCATCTGGAGTTCTATCTCAACATTATTGGTCACTGACTGGCAGAAGCACATGCTGAAATAGACTGCAAATCGGAGGTCTGTACACCTAGTAAATAATTATTTACTTTTTACCTTTATGTCACATCGTACCTTTTTCACTATTTACGGGAATGTCATTCCCTTTCCTTATATAAGGTGGTGGGGTTTCATTCCAACCCCACACATTCTCTCTCTTCTCTCTCTCTCTCTAACTTCTGATTTGGATTATTCTCGGGATGGATTTGGATCAACATGATGGCACGAAGGGCATGGAGGAGGGTTTCGTGAACCTTACTACAGTGGACCCTTTTCAGGACCCCACATCTCATCTGAGCCGGACCCGCTGTAACCAGGTAAGTACTTTCTTACTTCCTCGTTTTTTGACTAAATTTCTAGGCTTTAGTATCCCTACTTTGAACATGATTTGCATGCTAACCCCTAGGTTGCCTTAGAAGACCTTAGTTAGAAAACATGAATTTCTTTGCTTGCAAGTAACACTTTATTTGTCTTTTTGGAAGAATGCGAATTATATGCATGTGAATAGTAAACATACGAGCAATGCATGCCAACAGTAAAAACGTGAATAGCACGTGAATAGTGAAAACGTGAATAGTGTACGTGAATAGTAAAAACGTGAAGAGTGCACGTGGATAGCGCACATGAATAGTGCACGTGAATAGTAAAAACTTGACTAATGCGCGTGAATAGTAAAACTCGAATAATGCACGTGAATAGTAAAAACTTGACTAATGCACGTGAATAGTAAAAACTTGAATAATTCTCTTTGCCAATGCGGACGAGAGTAGATCAAAGAATAATGAATTAATCAAATCCTATGCAAACAACCCTAAGGCAGAGATTTCACAAAATGACGGTCCAAATTGACAAGATGTCTCTAGGTTAGATTTGACCGAAAGAATAGCTAGATTAACGTGCTTTCATCAGATGCAAGCCTAAGAACAACATTTAAACTTACCTGTTCCGTTCTTTCCAGTTCATCGACATTTCCGGGACTACGGCAGATATTCATGGGTGGTATTCCATGCTAGGCGCCGCGGCGAGAGCCCGTGTGCGAGAGTTGGGCTTTGAGCACTTTATTTTAGCGCTGCCCCGCGCCAACAGTGTGTGCGACCGTTTCGGCCTACGGGCCTTATGCGAGAGATGGGTTGACTCGACCCACACCTTCCATCTCTCGTTCAGGGAGATGACGATCTCGCCTCGCGACTTCTCTTTACTGACCGGGCTGCGGGGGAGTGGTACTCCGGTTCCCTTCTCTTTTGATACGATGCGTCCACGGGTTGACCGTGCTAGGTTGGCTACTTTGATCGGGCCGGGAGTTTACACGGATGTCAAATCCACCCCGGCGAAGTTCATCACTACCTCGAGGCTTTTGAGTCGTAGGGACTTTTGTGGGACTGACGACACTGATCTGGCTGTCCGCAGCTTTCTAGTATATGCTTTAGGCGAGACGATCTTCCGCACCAAGAGCGGGACGATACATGCGGGTCTTATTCAGGCCTTCAGTGATTTGGACGCGGTGGCGTCTTACGATTGGGCAGGAGCGGGTCTAGCTTACTTGTACAAGTTTTTGGATCTGACTTGCCGGAAGCGGAAGGACTTCGGCGGTTACACTTTTGCTCTTCTGGTACGTGGTTCATCCTTAACTTGCCCCTTTTATCTTCTTCGCGCCTTTTGTTCATAACCTTTGTTTTTACAAGCAGGTTTGGGCCTACGAGAGGCGGATTCTTCCCAACGAGCGCCGGCGCAGGCCACGGGTAGTGAAGCCCCCACTTATGGCTCGGTAGAGCGAGTTCGGTCTAGGTACCGGGGAGAGGCAGACGGTGGCGCAGCTCCTAGATTGGATTGATTCACGGACCTTAGGGCAGGTAAATATCTTCTAATCGCGCTAGATTTTTTTTTTATCAGACCTGACTTTTTCTTTGTGCTTTCAGATTAGATTTAGGTGGGACGACCTTGACTTCGGTCCCGATTACGCGTACGTCACCCTGATCCAGGAGCAGCAGAGCGTGTTTATCGTCCCTTGCGTGCGAGCATGGTACTTGGGCGACCGGGGCATCACCGGGGTTAGTGCCTCGCATTGGACACCAGGCGAGATCCCCGTCTCCATGTTTGCGGTGCGGACTATGCCCTTATCGGTCATTCGTCGAGATTTGACTCGCCGCTTTGCTGGTAGAGATGTATGGGTTCATGCCGGGGGCCGTGTTCTCTATTTGTCGACATTATTGAGCGCGAGGGATGCCCCAGCGGTGGCGATGGAGGTAGACCCCGTGGCGGACGTGTTTTCGGGGGAGGCTGTCGCTGCAGTCTTCGGTCGGGAGGCGGTTTCGGTGAGTGGTTCGGCCTATTTATTTTTATTTACGAGATAGTTAGTGGTATTTATTGTGCCTTTGCTTACAGGAGGGTTCCTGGAGGAGTGCCCACGCGTCAGACTTCTTCGATGGTGCCCGAGCTCAGACGTCTGCGAGCGAGCCGCCCTATTATGTTGGCGAGTGTTCCGGCGCCGCCCGACCGGAGAGGTCCCCTTTGGTCGTACCCATCCCTGACTTTGGGAGGGATTTCGCAACAGTTTGCTATGACCAGTCCGGAGTGGCTTATGCCGGTGTCGAGATGGCCCCTCCTGCCTTTACGTCGAGGATACCGTTTGATCCCTCAGACGCTCTCCAGACTTTGAGGGAGACGTGCACCGATTCTGTGGGGCTATCTGGTTTCTTTAGAGATCGACTCAGCTTGCGTTGCGCCAGCCACCTGGTATGTATCTTTATTTTATTTTAGTGTAGTGGAATGTATGCACATGTGTATGTATGACTTCTATTCTAGTCTGTATTTCTTTTTTATATCTGTTTTTTCTTCTTTTTTTTTTTTTTTTACAGAGCGATCTCCATGCACATGAGCTGAGACAGAGCGAAGCGCTGCGGGAGGCCGATGCCAGGGTTGGCCAGGTGTATCGAGAGAGGAATGACCACTGGTCCGGGGTGATGCGGGCGGAGACCGCGGGACGCCTTGCTATTGAGGAGAGGGTGCGGGAGGAGATCGCGGGGCGCCTTGCTGCCGAGGAGAGACTTCGAGTCACCGAGGAGACCCTATCTGCGGAGCGGGCGTCACATCTGAGGGACTTTGAGGCCCACTGGGATTTCCCTCCTTATTAGGCTTATCATGTATAGCTTCGTAGCTTTTATTAGAATTACCCCGATGTATAGCTTGTGTATAGGGAGTGGGGTAGATAGTACGTAGGCTTTTTATTGTGAAAAGAAAGGTAAGAAATGTATAACTCATGATTCGTATTACCATGCATTTAGTAGATTATAACGATTCCAATCATTCTCTTCAAATATATTCATGCCTTTATTTATTTACAAACAACAGAAATATTTAGCCTCTTATACATTATTTTTATAATTCCTTAAGATATAACTACCGTTACCAGGACCTGCCTTTTTTCGGTTTTCAGATCCCAGCGATTTTTCGTCTCTCCTTTTACTATCCCGGAATTTTCAAATGAGTGCCCTTTCGGGTTTTCACCCATTGGGATGTCCCTTGTTGTTGCATAGGCCGCCCTTTGCGGGTTTTTGACCTATCGAGAATTTTTCTTTCTTTTTTTTTTTTTACGAAAAGTATTTCTTAAGCCTATCCAGATTGGTAGGTTCGGAGAACTCCATGCCGTCCATAGTAGTTAACTTCACCGCTCATTTGCTTAGTATCTTCTTCACGAAGAACGGCCCTTCCCAGTTTGGCCTAAACTTGCCCCTCGGGTCGGTGTGCGTCACACGGATCTGTTTTAGCACCATATCCCCTTCTTTGATAGGGCTGGCCTTGACCTTTTTGTTGAAGGCTCGGGCCATCCTTCGCTGATATAACTGCACATGGTAAAGTGCCTCCATCCTTTTCTCGTCCACCAATGCTAACTGTTCATACCGCTTCTTCACCCATTCCGTCTCGGGAATCTCTGCTTCTACTGTGATTCTCAACGATCGCTTTTCAACCTCAATCGGGAGAACGGCTTCTGCACCGTATACCAAGGAGAACGGCGTTGCCCCAGTTGACGTTCTAACTGTCATGCGATAAGCCCATAAAGCGAGCGGAAGCTGTTCGTGCCAGTTCCGATGCGATTCTACTGTCTTTACGAGTATCCTTTTAAGGTTCTTATTAGTTGCCTCTACTGCGCCATTAGCTTGCGGACGATACGGAGAAGACCTATGATGCTCAATACCGTACTCTTGGAATAGACTTTTCACTTCTCCTTGAAATTGGACCCCATTATCCGTGATCATATGATGAGGCACTCCGAACCTGGTGATCAAGTGCTTTTCAATGAACTTCCTCATCTGTTTAGACCCCAACTTGCTAAATGATTCTGCCTCCACCCACTTGGTGAAATAATCAATAGCGACTGCAATGAATTTGTGCCCGTTCGAAGCATTAGGCCTCACCTCTCCGATAATATCAATGCCCCAAGCCGCAAACGGCCAAATGGGTGCTAACACGTGCAGTTCCATAGCTGGTAAATGATTATAATCTCCGTGGATTTGACAATCATGGCATTTCTTCGCATATTCGTTACAATCTCTTTCCATGGTGAGCCAATAGAAGCCTTGCCTTATGATTTTCTTTGCCAATACCGCCCCTCCCATATGGGCTCCACAAATTCCTGAGTGTACTGACTCCATTGCCTCACGGGCTTCTCCCGCATCCAAGCACCTCAGTTGTAAACCATCGGTGTGCCTTTTGTAAAGCAAGTCGTTGTGGATGATGAACTGCTGTGCTAACCTTCTAATCACAGCCTGATCCCTAAGTTCTAATTCTGTCGGGTATGTTCCACTCTTCATGAAGTTTACGATATCGAAATACCAAGGTTTTTTATCTGCCCCCAACAGCATTACATCTTCGTAGCATGGTTTGTGAGACCTCTTCAATACCAAAGGCTTCAAGGCAAGGTTCCGAGGGTTATCCCATACTGATACCAAAGTGGCCAAAGCATCCGCTGCCTGGTTCTGCGCTCGAGGAATGTGATAAAAACGACATTCATTGAATCTTTGTGCCAACCCTTCTAGCTGGTCTAAGTATGGACGTAACCTTTCTTCCCTTACTTCCCAGTTTCCTTGTGCATGTTCGATAATCAGTTTTGAGTCGCCCCAGATTTCAACATATGATGCTCCCAGTGCTGCTAATGACTCCAACCCGTAGATGCACGCTTCATATTCGGCCATGTTATTGGTGAGAGGGGAGGATAGCTCCTTTGCCATTGGGATCCTTTCTCCTTCTGGTGAGATAAGTAGCACCCCTACTCCGGCTCCATTCGAATTAACTGCTCCATCGAAGAACATTTTCCATGGTATAACTTCTATTGCGTTCAAGTGCTCATCGGGGAAATCATAGTTTATCTCTTCCTCTTCTGCGTTCAGAGGTTAGTTGGCCAGAAATTCTGCTACGGCCCTCCCCTTGATAACCTTCTTCGTTACATATTCGATATCAAATTCGGACAAAAGCAACAACCATCGAGCTAGCTTCCCTGTTAGAGACGGAGTTCGGTACAGATACTTCACAGGATCCATCCGGGAAATAATGATCACTTTGTAAGATTGAAAATAATGCCGTAGTTTCTTTGTTAGCCATACTACTGCCACGCACGTTTTTTCGATCATGTTGTACTTAAGCTCGTATTCCAGGAACTTCTTACTCAGATAATACATCGCGTGCTCCACACCGGTGTCCCCTTCTTGGGCCAGCATTGCCCCGATAGATCGCTCCTCGATCGCTACATAGAGGAGAAGCGGTTTTCCCAGTTTAGGCGGTCTCAGAACTGGTGGATTAGACAAGTAGTTCCGGACGTTCTCTAAGGCTTGTTGACACTTATCATTCCAAATCGTGGGTTGATCTTTCCGTAGCAACTTAAAGATTGGCTCGTAGATTGCGGTGAGTCTTGCTATGAACCGACTGATATACTGAACCTGCCCCAGAAACCCTCTCACTTCTTTCTCATTCTTTGGCGCTGGCATTTCTCGTATGGCCTTCACTTTGTCGGGATCTACCTCAATTCCCTTGTTTCCGATTACATAGCCTAAGATTTTCCCCGATGAAACGCCGAAGAAGCACTTCTTCGGGTTTAACCTTAGTTTGAATTCTGCAATTTGGGCCAAAAACTTCTCGAGTGCAGCGAAATGCCCCTCTCTTGTCTCCGACTTGACCATCATGTCGTCCACATAAACCTCTACCTCTTTGTGTGTCATATCATGGAATAGCGCCGTAGCCATTCGCTGGTAAGTTGCCCCGGCATTTTTCAAACCAAACGGCATCACCCTATAGCAGTATGTTCCCCACTCAGTTGTGAACGAGGTTTTCGCTTTGTGTTTCTCAGCCATCTGAACTTGCATGTAGCCCATGAAACCGTCCACATTCGTGTGTAAGACGCTTGATGTTGCACTGTCGATCAACACGTCAATATGAGGCAATGCGAATTCATCTTTGGGGCACGCCTTGTTAGGGGTGTCAAAATGGGTCATGACACGATAACACGACTCGCGTAACTCGCAAATTAAACAGGTTAGGGTTGAGGCTAAATGGGTCAAAGGGTTAAACGGGTCGACCTGCAAAACTCGGTTCGTAAACGGGTCGGGTCGCGGGTTGACTCGCGAACTCGTTACAACCCGTATAATTTTAGACGAGTTAACGTGTCGGGTCAACCTGTTTCACGAACCCGCCAAACTCGACCCATATAACCCGTGTAACCCGTTTAGCTATTGTAAATAACAAATTTTATAGAGGGTATGATAGTAATTTAGGACCATATATATACCTAACAAATAATTAGGTTTTTCCATTCCCTAACCTAACAACATCCAGCAGCCACCACACCACCACAACGATTTCTTTCTCTTCTCTCCCATTTCCGCCAACAAACAACTCCTTTCTGCCGCCGACTTTGCGCCACTGCCGTTCTGTTCCGCGCCGATTCCACGTCACTGCCGTTCTGTTCCGCACCGCCGCCGGCAACTCCTTTCCACGCCGCTGCCGTTCTGTTCCGCACCGCCGCCGGAAACTCCTTTCCACGCCGCTGTTCTGTTCCGCGCCGCTGCCTTCCGTTCGGTGAAAAAGGTAATCTCGGAAATTATTAGCATGTTTGATTTTGATATACTGATTTTTTTTTTTAAACAGATCATTAGCATGTCTCTGATATATTGATTTATTGGTTGCTTTGCTTGTACATGGGAGACTTTGCTATTTTTATTATTATTCAAGCATGTTTGATTTTTGTTTTTTCTTATTCATTGTTTTTTTTTTTGCTGTTTCCTTTTGATACAAATTATTATTTATTTATTTTAAACTTTTTAAGTTTATTAGCATGTCTTATACTGATTTTTTGGTTTAATAGCATGTCTTATACTGATTTTTTTGGTTCTTTTTTGTATATTGGAGTGGAGACTTTGCTGTTTTTTTTTATTATTTCAAGCATGCATCTGATTATAATTTATATCTGATTATTGTTTTTTTTATTCATTGTTTTTTTACTTTTTTTTGTTTTGAAACAGACCATTATTTGTTTATTTACTTTTTAAGTTTATTTTCTTGATTCATTGTTTTTTAATGTTTTTTATACAGATTATTAGCATGTCTGATTATTGTTTTTTTTTACTGTGCAGATGACTAGTACCACAGAAGTAGGTTCGATTAAAATTGGGAATGAAGCAATTATTCAAACTATCGACAGTGATGATGATGTCAATAATATGGAGGTAGATGATGAAGGAGAAGGAGAGACTACAAATGTAAGTGGTAAGAAGAGCAAGGGAAAGAGGAGTAGGCCTAGAAAGTGTTATTCTATGGTGTGGCATTACTTTGAACGTATTACATTGAAGGACAAGACAAAAATTGCAAAATGCAAAGCTTGTGGGAAATCATACAAGGCCGATAGCGCTTTTGGGACAGGTAACTTGTCACGACATATAAAGAAGTGTCCTAGAAAAGATACTAGAGATATTGGTCAAACCATGATAGCTTTGACTGATGGAACAATTGTGCAAACAAAGTTTGACATTAATGATTTTAGAGAGTTGGTTGCTATTGCTGTTATCAAACATGATTTGCCTTTTCATTTTGTTACATGGAATGGGATTAAGGATTTGTTTAGGTATTTTAAACCTGATTTGAATTTAGTTTCGAGGAATACTTGTAAGGCTGATTGCATGAAGATATATAGTAGAGAAAAAAATAAGGTCAAGTCTTTGTTGGAGTCGACCACTAGTAGGATATGCCTTACTTCTGATTGTTGGACTTCAATTACAACTGATGGTTATATTTGTTTGACTGGACATTTTATTGATAGAGATTGGACTATTCAAAAGAGGATTTTGAACTTTTGCTATTTGCCTCCTCCACATACGGGTGTAGCTTTGTGTGAAAAAATTCATAATTTCTTGTGTGGTTGGAAAATTGATGGTAGAGTTTTTTCACTCACTTTAGATAATGCAAGTGCTAATGATACATGTGTAGAATTGTTGAAAAATTTGTTGAATAGCAAGGGTAGTCTTTTGAATCATGGAGAGTTTTTTCACATGAGATGTTCAGCTCACATTTTAAATTTGATAGTGCAAGATGGTCTGAAAGAAATTGATGATTCGGTTGGAAAGATTAGAGAAAGTATAAAGTATGTTAAGGGATCTCAAGCTAGAAAAGTCAAGTTCTTAGAGTGTGTCAGTCTTTGCACTCTAGATTCGAAAAAAGGTCTTAGGCAAGATGTTCCTACTAGATGGAATTCGACTTTTATGATGCTTGACAGTGCTTTATATTACCAGAATGCTTTTGTTCATCTTAGACTGAGTGATTCTAATTTCAAGCATTGTCCATCAGAAGATGAATGGGTTAAAGTAGAAAAGATGTGTAAATTTCTTAGAGTTTTTAACGATATTACTTGTCTTTTCTCGGGTTCTAAATATGTGACTGCAAATCTGTACTTCCCATTGGTGTTTACTGCTCATTTGACTTTGAAGGAAAACATGAATAGTGATGATTTGTATATGAGTTCCATGGCAACAAAACTGATGGTGAAGTTTAAAAAGTATTGGAGTGCATATAGTAGAATTTTGGCAATTGCTGTGATTTTGGATCCTAGGTACAAGCTAGGTTTTGTTGAGTATTGTTATAGGAAGCTTTATGGTGATGATGGGTTGACCGAAGCAAAACAAGTTAGGATTGATTTGTATGGCTTGTTTTCTGAGTATGAAAATTCTACAAATCAGCAAAATCTTTGTGGGTCAAGTGGTAACAATAATGCAAGCAATCACAATTCAATGATGGATCAACAACAAACTTCTTCATCTGTTGCTTTAGATTGGGGCAAGGTATATTACTCTAAACTATTATTTATTTTACTTATTTTTTTTCATTTGACAAAAAACATTGATAAACACACTTTTGATGGGATTTTTAATATATTTGTAATATTTTGTAGGAATTTGATTCTTTAGATACTATGGAATTTACACCTCAAAAGTCTCAGTTGGATTTGTATCTTGATGAGCCAAGAATGGATAGAAAGATCAATTTAGACATATTAGCTTATTGGAAAGCAAATCAATTTAGATGTCCTCAAATTGCAGCCATGGCCCAGGATGTGCTAGCTATTCCAATTACAACAGTGGCTTCGGAGAGTGCATTTAGCAACAGTGGAAGAGTTCTTGACCAATACAGAAGTGCATTAAAATCTGATGTTGTGGAAGCATTGCTATGTACTAAAGATTGGATTTCTTGTGAAATTGATGGTAAACTCTTTTCACAAAATTTGATTATTTTTTGGTTTAAATACTTGAATTAATATTTTGATGATTTGGTTTTATATTTTTTTAGGTGTGGATGAAAACTACAAGGAGGTTGATGAACTTGAAAAGGAGTTGATGGAATTGCACTTGGAATCCCATGAATCAAAGCCTAATCAGCAAGACGCCAATTCCGCCGCTGTCAATTGAATGTTATGATTTTATTTGTTCTTACTGTTGTTTCATGTTTTGTGGATTTTGCGTTTTTTTCTTATGTTGAACTATTTGGATTTTTTTATGTTTTGTTATGTTGGAACTTAAACTTAATGTTGTTTAATGGGTTTGTTGACTATGTTGAACTTGAACTTAATGTTGTTGTTGAATGGGTTTGTTGACTTTTTATTGAAAGTTTAAAGTGTTAACGGGTCAGATAACTCGTTTAGGATGTTCTGACTCGTTAAGTATAAACGGGTTGTGTCAAAAATTGACCTGTTTATTAATTAATTTAGTTAAACGGGTTATCTAGGTTGACCCGTGTCAACCCGTGTTTTAACCGAGTCGTGTCGTGTCAACCCGTTAAGTTAAACGAGTCGTGTCTGGGTTTCAATAAACGGGTCACCTGAGTAGGTTGACACGACCCGTTTACGACCCATTAACCCATTTTGACACCCCTACGCCATGTTAAGATCTCTATAATTGACGCACATTCTCACTTTGCCGTCCTTCTTTGCGATGGGCAATACATTCGCGACCCAAGGGGGATAGTCGATTACTTCGATGAACCCTGCTTCTAACTGCTTCTTCACTTCTTCTCTGATCTTATCTGCCCATTCCGGTCTCATGCGTCGGAGTTTCTGCTTCACGGGCTTCGCGTCGGGGTATGTTGGAATACGGTGAGTTACGATTGATTGATCGATTCCTGGCATGTCTTCGTACATCCAAGCAAACACTATTTCGTATTTTTTAATTATTCTCTCAAATTCTTTCCTCTCTTCAATAGTTAATTCTTGAGCAATTTGTATAAGTTTAGGATTTTCATCCGTGCCAAGATTGAAAGTTGACATTTCTATTGTATTGATTTCAAATGTAGGCATGTTATATGAATGAGAATGCATGGAATGATCATGATCAACATCAAGCAAGTAAGCAAAATCAGAATTCATTTCATTGATAGTGTTGGCGAGTACATCATCGGATACAAATAAAGCAGTAATACAATTTTCATCATCAGGGTTCTCGGGTTTCTCATAAGCTTTGGAGGTACCAGGTTCATCCACCGCTCCCACAGTGGCCTTAATAGTGATGACTTGCTCCTCGGCATTCAAATCTAACATCATGATCTCGTCGACGAAGCAGCTCGCCTTTCCTTTGCCCCAGTCGGCAACATCATTGAAGATCTCAAAACCCGGCAGAATCTTTCCTTCGGCGCTAACAGCCACTTCCGACTCATCATCAGACTCATCCCAGATGTTGATCGGAACCCTCTGATTGATACCTTCCTCGTCGGAGGAACTTCCCCAAATGTCCACGACCATCAGATCCATTATGTGAGGGACATTCGGATTTATGTAATAAGGGTCCGACGATCCATACCGAGCCCAGCCTATCAGTTCTTCATAGTCCTTGAGGAACACTCCATTCATTCTTCTAGCCACGAGTGGAATAGCACCCTTCCGGATGCACATGAGTTGCTCCTGATCACTCAAGGTGACCCGACACGAGGCATACTTGAACCTCCATCTTCTAGCATAATCCACGAATGCTTCCTCGGGAAATTGCTTGATCCTTTCTAAATCTTCCAACGACCCTGTCCACGGAATGTACATCTCATACCTTTGCACAAAGGCCTCCATGAGGGATCCCCAGTCCCCTTTTGTCTTTGCCGAGAGCATTCGGTGCCACATCAAAGCTTCTCCTATGAGTGTCTTTGGAAAATGCTGGACTAACTCACTTCGGTAGAGTCCTGCATCAAACATGTAGGCATGGAAACGGTTTATGTGATCAATGGGGTTCTCATCTCCCTTATACTTAGACATGGCTGTTACTGCTTCAGGTGTCTCCTCTTCGGGTAATGCAGGCATTTCCTCTGGACATTCCTGTGCGGCGTATTTCTTGATGAATCTCTTAGTCATTTTTGCCCCATCTGCTTTAACGTGCATTGGAAGATACATATACCACACTAGTGACTCTCCTGCCAATGAGTTGCAAAACAAGCTCGTGATCTCCTCCTCTTTGAAACCTAGAGGACCCATAGTCGACAGATAAAAATGCAAGTGCTCCATGGGGTCCTTCCCTTCATTATACTTGCTGACAGTCGGAAACGGACGTTTGATAGGCCCAATTTGCATCGCGCTATATTCCCCTGCCTATGTTTTGTCTCTTCGATACTTCATCAAAAACAAGCTTGACATCAGTGGCCAATCATGCTTAGTCGAGTCAGGTAGCGATTGAAACCACTTCAAAGGTTCGCCCACCAGCGAAAGATAGAATCCCGGAGCAACTTCTTCCACTTTGTATGGCTCCCCAAACATAGCACACACGTATCCATACAAATGAGCTTCGGGGTCTTCTACCCCACTAAACAATTTCAATACAGGCATGATCCTCTGAGATGATACTTCCTCGATTTCCTCAGTTTTAGTTCTATCGTCTATCACTTCTTCCGTTGGCTCTTCCTCCAAAACGGACACGTATAAACCATTTCCCACATTCCTTTTCTCATCGGAGTCCAACAACTCCTCTTCACTTGCCCCGAAGGATTCCATCACTAAACTCTCTTCGAGCCCAGCCTCGATCATGCTCACCCTATGATTAGGCAATGGATTACGCCTAGTGGAGGGGTTCACCGATGAAGGATCAGCCATCTTCTTCTCCTCAATCAAATCCTGAATCTCGTGTTTCAGTCTCTCGCAGTTCTCAATAGTGTGCCCATAATTACTGTGGAACTCGCAGTATCCCCTAGCTTGTACCTGCGGACTAGCCGGAGCTTTGTTATAAGGAGTAAGAGCTTTCAACAACCCCTTTTTCTGCAATCGTTTAAAAACTTTTGCGTAGGTCTGATCGAATTTGGCGAACTGCCTCTTTTCGATAGCATTAAGATCAAGCACTTTCACTGCTGCAGATTCTGCACTCGCACTTGGCCCTCCGGCACTATATCCAGACTTCTTCCATTTGGTATAAGCTTTCTTTGGTTCTCCATCCCCCTCAACTGTCAAGGCGCAGCTATATATCTGACTGAAATCGGTGAAAGGCATATACCGCAACTCATTCTTGATATACGGCAATGTGTTGCCGATTACCATTCGGATCTGATCCTGCTCGAGCGGTTTCTGTTTCATAATTGCGGCCTTGGCCCTCCATCTCCTCACAAAATCGGAGAAAGATTCCCCAGTCTGTTGCTTAGTGCTCTCTAACTCTTTCAAAGTAACCTCAAGCATGGTGTTGAAGCTATACTGAGCGATGAATGACTTCGCTAACTCCTTCCAATCTCTCTTCGTCACCATTGGCAGCGCATGAAACCATGTGAGGGTAGCCCCCTCTAGATAAGTGTTAAACAGCCCCAGGACTTGATCCTCAGTCAGGATAGTGTGCTTCATCATAACAACATACTGATTCATGTGGGCAGTGGGATCTCCAGTTCCATCGAACTTTTTCATGTCAGGGAGCCAGAATTTCAAAGGCAAAGCCGTTGCTGATAAACAATTCTTCAAGTTATAAAAGTCTTGACTCCCGGAACTTCCCCCATGCAAATCCTGTACTTCCTGAGTGATGTGCTGCTTCCACTCCTCTTCTTTAGCCTTCTCTTTCTCAAGCTGTTTCTGGATATAATCCTGATAGTCATCCTCATTCCCGAAGCGGGGACCGGTGTTCACTTCATTCTCAGCGCGTTTGCTACCACTCTTGTTATCCTTCGATGTTAACTCAGCGAGCTGGGCCAAAATTACGGCCAACTGATCATTAATGTTGTTCACAAAGTTTTCCAATTCGGCCACCTTTTCATCGGTCGCAGACATACTGGCTGAAGACTGAGTATACTCGGACGAAGATGATTCCGAAGCCACAACTGCCGATTCAGAACTGTCAATCTGTAGCTGATCAAACTGCCTGACTAACCGGTTACTCTCGCGAAACCACAACCGCTTAATGATGAAGTCTGCGCGAACGGTATCCATTAGTATGTATGCATGATTTTATGTGCATGATTCGTGGTGTGTGCGTTTATTTATTTACGGATATATAAGATAAGAAGAACAAACGTTAGTCTAATTTACACGTATCACAGCATCTCTCTTCCACCCTTATTCCTCCTCGCACTCGATGGTCTAAGTCTCTTTCCTAAGATTTTGGTTTGGGTCTCACATTGCGGTCCAGGGGACGCGTGATGCCGGCGATTATTGCGGAAAAGTAAATCATCCATCAGACAATACAGTTCGTTTCGACGTATCAGCGTTCGGTGACTAAGATATCGACCAAGTTGGATTATTCTTTCGGAATAACTCGTCTTTTGTCATTTTGCGAGACGCATTAGTTCGGGTTTTGACTCCCTTTGAGCGCATCTCGGTTTTTAGACGTGGTACGAGTTATTCTTTCAGTCCAACCGTTCGTTATTGACAATGACTCGTTCCCTTTTATTCGCGTGGATTCGTGTCTCGATTTTTGGATTACGATGGGATCTTTTGGATCTATCGAGAGACGTAACCACGTGTTTATTTAGTGATGAAATCACTTTTCATTTTAGGGAACAGACTCATCGCATAACGGGTTTGTTTTTAGCGTCAAGAATCCGTTTGCTCGTTTTGGCTATATGAAAAGACGACGAGTCTTATTTGAGCGCACGGTAATATTTTGGCTATTAACAACTCTTTATTTCTTCCAATCTATGGGATATATCACCCTAGCGTGGTTATAGAAAATCAACATTTCATTGAATCGCATACTTATTCGAAGCAGGGATATCACCGTTCTTTTTCATTTAGGCACGAGTCAAGCAAACACGTAGATCGGGCCATACTTCTTGTAGTTTTTGTAACGGTCGAAATGATCGAGTCATTAGTCAAAGCCACAGTCTCGTCCATATGGCGCAATTATGCAGTTTAGCTTAATTCGGCTTCGTGATTTTAAACGGCGTATATACCAGTTCGGGGCACATATTTAACGTTATTGGTTTGTTTTCTTTAACTACTCTCGGGATTGACATATATCGTAGATACAGAATGATTTTGGCCGTTTTCTTAGTCACTTTTGCGGACACGTCCATTTCTCTTAAGAACGACACAAGGCATAACATAAGAGCTCGTCTTTTATTCGGAAGGGACGGGCCACATTTGCGAAACTCTTTACGTTACAACGGGGTCATTCGAAACAGAAATGTTCTTCGTTTTCGTTTCGTCATAATCTCATTTTATCCCAACCTATTTAAAGAATGTGAATAACGGCTACTGTTAATATAGTCTTTTGAATCGAGATATAACTATCCTTGATACCAAACCGATTCATACCAATACGTGCTTACGTCATAACACATTTCCTGAACATGTGCTTTCTTCGGGACACGGAAAGGGACCAGGCGGGTCGCACAAGTTCATTCATACAAGATGACTAAGTCATCTTTAGTTCGAATTGTTTCGATGTTTTGGGGTAGTTTGTATATCGGTTTAAGAGTATATATTAACGTATCGTTTCATTTTCTTTACACATTTTAGGATTAGACACGTATCATGGCAATTTGAAAACACGAACTGATTCATTCATCACATCAAAAATGGTAACGGGTAATCCTATGGAAACTTCTAAGGCTACTATATGCTGACACGGCTGATCGCGGGACCTCACAGGACCGCACAAATTCGCCCCTAACGAATGGATGGGGACCCTTTGGCGCCTTACTGTAAGGGGGAACTTACACTAGCCTCTTTCGAGCGACGAATGGACTCTCCTAGAGGTTTCGCGGAAATTACCCAAAAGGTTTGCAATAATGCTTATGAATGCATACGAAAAGAAATAATACGATTCGTCCCTATTAAGGGCTTAATACACGCCTTCCGGAATCAAATTTCTCGCTTCCCCAGCAGAGTCGCCACTTGTTAGACAAGGTGCCGCGGCCAAATCTCCCGGGCGGACCGGGGGGTGGACACCTCATGGCGACGTAAGCGGTGATTGGCGCCGAAAGCAACCAATCGTGGAATCAAACTGCTCGGCAGGACCGGAGCTCGGAGTATGGAAGCGTCGCCACCCACGAATGGGAAAATGAACACCGATCCCTTGCGGGAGACCGGTGAGGGTTCGGCAAACTTAGGTATGAGCCGAGAAGGCTAGCTCCATTCCAGAGAAAGGCTACTAGGCACCCCGACATCGCCCGGTTATGAACCACCGGTCTCCTACTCAGCGTGTTAGGCGATAACGGTCTAATCGCATATTTCTTTAAGTTTAAAATTCATTTGAAACCTTTTCTTTCTCGTTTTGAAAACCGTTTTGAGCATATATTATTGAAAGCCATTTTGGTAAAGAATCACCCATTTACATCAGTTCAAAATACATAGGAGAGAGAGGAGGGAGAAGAAAGAATTGATTTGTTTACAATGTGATTTATGCTTCGTATTACACACTAACTCTAAACTAAACTCACTTCCCAAAAATGAGTTTATTTACATGGTTCGTACCTTAATCGCCGTTGGAACGATTTAGGTACGTTTCAAAACCCCGTTTAATGACGTTCACTCGAATCGCCGTTGGAACGACTCGAGCGTTTGAAAATGTTGAGATAAAAGTTTTAACAAGAAAACGTGATTAAGCATACAAGTCAATTTATTTTGTTCGAAAACCATTTAGTTAGGAAAACAATTCAAAAACTCTATTATTTACAATGAAAACGATTTTAATTACAAGGTTCGCTTAATCCGTCGTTGGAACGAATTAAGGTTTTAAAACGTAATGTTTTGAGAAATGGTTTGAAAATGTCAAGAAAACGTTATTTACACCTTAGGAATATCTAGAAAACTTTAAGTTTAAATAAGCAAATTAAACTCTCTTTTTGTGATTTTACTTTCCCCTTTTCACTCAATTAACCTTTAACATTATCATAATCACAACAATAAACCAACTAAACCAAAATTTACCCAACCAAATGCATTTAAAAGAATATACATATAAGTAGGAAAATAGAGTGAATATATATAGATATACATGTGTACAAAAATAAGTAATAATACCCATTAAAATACAATAGAGAAAATAATATACATTAATAAGTAAAAGTGGTGATGAAAATACTAATAAGTATAATGAATTTTTATTTTAATCAAAAGCACAAAAAAATGAATAAGATTTATGAATAAGAAATTAGTATTTAATCCCTCCCAAAATGATGTATGATAAGTATGTATAGAAAATAATCACAAATACTCCCAAAATGCCCAAATATGTCTAGTTTAAATGAATAAAAAGGAAAAATCTATATATATACATATACTTTTATTAAATCAAATTAATGAAAAATAATATATAAACACATTAAATAGCTGTATGTACAAAGCATTTAAAAATAGCTTGAAAGTAGGTGTTACATAAATATACATATATATATAAAGGACCAAAGGTCTAAAAGTTGAGAAAGAGGGACCAAAACAGCATTTTTTACATTTCAGCAGCTTTACCGACGGAAACTCCGTCGGTAAACAGCCTTTAGTGACAGAAAATGGAAAATTACAGAACTGTTCCAACTGTTTCCAGATTTATTCAAAAGCTTTAAATTAGATCTATTCTATCGTTTTGGGCCTCCGAACTTCCGAGAGCGGATCCTAGTCTATAACGGAGGTTCCTAAACGATGTTTTTTTATTTAAAACGTTATTTAGAAAAATTTTGAAAACTTATAATTGCAACGTCTTTATTAATCCCGAACTACCTTTGAATCGGATCACGGTTCGTATTGGGATATTAAAACGAGGTTTTTTTTATTTTAAAACAAAACCGAACGTTTATCTAATACGAGACGAAAATTAAATAAACGCGAAAAAATAAATAAAACGTGATAAATAAATAAATAAATAAATAAATAAAATTATAACATGAAAATAAATAAATAAAGGAAATAAATTAAATAAAATAAAACGAGTCTAGTCCTCGGATAATACCTCAAGATCGGTATCTTACAGTCGAAGTCGGTCGATTCCACGAGTTGTGATTTTCCGGTTTTTTGTGTTTTTCGTCTTTTTTAGTAAAAAATTTAACTTTTGGGAAATTCGGACTTTTTGAGAAAAAAAAAATATTTTTCTCAAAAAATTTCACTTTCTCTCTCTAAAAATGTCTAGAGTGAGAAAGCTATCCAAGAAAATCCTCCTCCTCTTTTAAAATGCATTGGGATCCGTGCCTTAAATAGGCAACGGATCCCGGAAGCTTTGGGCGTCGCCCAAAGCCGGTTGGGCGAACGCCCAACCTAGTTGGGCGAACGCCCAACTTTCGTTGGGCGGACGCCCAACATTAGTTGGGCGAACGCCCAACATGGTTGGGCGAACGCCCAACTATCGTTGGGCATACGCCCAATTTAATAGGGCGCGCGCCCAACCAGCGTTGGGCGCATGCACCCAACTGACGTTGGGCGTTCGCCCAACGATCGTGGGGCGTCCGCCCAACGTCGTTGGGCGCTCGCCCAGCGGCCATCGGGCGGGCGCCACGTGCTATCGGGCGCGCGCGCCCCACGGTCGTCGAGCGGGCGCTCCGCGCTGCCAGGCGTGCGTGCCCAACGGACGTCGAGCGTGCGCCCCGCGCTGCCGGACATGCGTCCAACTATCGTCGGACATGCGTCGGCTGCCGCTAGGCGCTCGCACCACGTCGCTGAGCACTCGCGAGCCGTCCATTTGACGACCGCGACTCACATTAACTTTTCTTTTCTTATTATATATTTTTGTTTTAAAACTTCCGGAATCAACCGCTTTGACAGTCTTGTTTACAGGTTTTCATCACAGGTCCTCCGACTCGGTGTCTACACCTGTCCCTATTGATCTGGGCTACCTGATTGCTCAGATCCTTGCAGAAAGCTTCATTGTTGGCAAGCATAGCTGAGATCTCCTTTAAGAGAGTAACCACCTCATCAGATTCCTTAGGAGGTTGCATTGGCCCTTGGTTCTGCTGTTGATATGGGGGCATGCCAAGCCCCTGCTCTCTATGTTCCTGAACAAAACCGCTGGGAGGTCGAAGCACATTCTGATTTGAATTCCCGTAAGATAGGTTCGGGTGCTGAGGCCTCCTATAGTTGTTGTTGTTGTTGTAGGAGTTGTGGTTGTTGGGGTTGTAGTTGTTATTGTTCTGGTTATACCTCGGCTGCCCCCCAACATAATTGACCATCTCCACCCCATCTCCAGCGAAAGGGCTCCCTGCCTGACAGTCCTTTCCATGGTGGTCGCCGCCACAGTGCACGCAGGTGGGAGGTTGGCTGAATTTAGCCAACAGGACGTCCATCTTCCTACTTATATCCGCAACACTTGGATTTTGTTCTTGTTCTTCCACAGCAAACACACGCTGCCTTGTGGGGCCAGCGAGTTTCTCCTCTTGCCACTGCACGCTCTTCCTAGCCAGCTCGTTAATCATGTCATACGCTTCTGTTGCTGTCTTCCTAAACAAATCTCCACCCGCGGTGGAGTCTACAATAGCTCTATTGGTGGGTGTCAGTCCGTGATAGAAGACGCTCACCAATTGATGCTTGGGTATGTCATGATGAGGGCACATGCGCAGCATTTTTCTGAATCGGGTCCAAGATGTGTGGAGCGCTTCGTGCTCGGGTTGGTTGAAGGATGTGATCTCACCCCTGAGCATTGCTGTCTTCGAGGGAGGAAAGTAGTAGGACAAGAATTCCTTCTCTAATCCTGCCCAAGTCGTGATTGATCCGGGCTCCAGTGTTCTCAGCCATTCCAAAGCTTGCCCAGTCAGAGAAAACGGGAACAACTTCAGCCTAGCAGCATCTTGAGGAACCCCATTTGTTCTTGCAGTGTCTGCGCACATTAAGAAGCGATCCAGATGATCATTCGGGCTCTCATGTGCTTCTCCTCCAAACAATCCGGTCTGTTGGATCAAGTGAATTATACCGAACTTGATTTCGTATGTATTAGCCGGAATATTCGGAGCGGCAATGCCGGACAAATGCTGGTGCCGGTGTGGTGCCAGGATCTCACTCATCAGACGAGTGTCATTTTCTGGCCCGGTGTTCTCAGTGTTCCGTTCATTGTTCCGTTCATTGTCAGTCATTTTGATTGGCTCGATGATCTCATCTTGCTTCAGCTTTCCGATCTGTTTGCTCCTGCGAAGAGTACGTTCAAGTTCAGGGTTAAGAGGGACACACGGTATTTTCGCTGATCTTGTAGGCATATGCTGAGAAGAAATAAATACAAGAAATAAATGAAAGCGGAAAGAAAATTATACACATCATACAAGGTTGCACAGTTTTATACAAGTATTCTTATTATTGACAGATATAGATTGATGTACATGGTACAACTTAGTAGAGATAAACAAGTATGTATAAGTATGACTCAGAATATGAACAAATATAAATATAAGAATGAACAAGTATAAAAGGTATAAACAAGCACAGACAAAAAGGTACAGATGAATTTAATAAGTATAGATACACGTTTGTATAAACAAGTATAAATAAGAATAGATATGAACAACTACTCATGTTATCGAGAGAACAAGTATAGAAAGGTCATATGTACTTTTAGGTATAAACGAACAAACAAGTATTTGTATACGTAAGTATGAATATAAACAAGTATATAACAAGTATGATATGAACAAGTATAAGTATTATAAACAAGTATAGATGATATTAACAAAGGTATTCACAAAGGAATGCCTAAACTAGCAAATCAACCTTTGGTTCGATATTGCAGAAGAAATAAATCCCCGGCAACGGCGCCAAAAACTTGATGCGCCTTCGGTGAAGAAGACTCACTAAGGGATAAGTGTACCCCGTCGTTATCAAGTAATAAATCTGGAAAGTCCAAGTATCGAATCCACAGGACTTATTTACCACAAGTATCGAATTACTTGGTCTCAGGTGTTATCTAGGCTTTGTGGGTTTTGAATTTGTTTGTTTAAGTTAATCTACTCCTAGGTTGAATTACGCTACTCCTAGCTAAGTTATACTAGTTCTAACTAAGTTATTCTACGCCTAATTAAGTTAAACTACTCCTAACTAAGTTAAACTACTCCTAATTGATCTTTCACTAATGCAATTACCCGAAGGAACATGGTATGAACGATAATAATGAAGTTAGGTTATTAGGTCTATTGATTAAAAACCTAATCTAAGTCACTTGTATTCAAGGCGATTAACCCTACTTACCCTCCTGAAGTTCCTAGTGCGTGATTCCCTTGTAAGGCCGAAACTAGGTCTAAGGCTCAGCAATTTGGGCTTAATCAACTAAGAGGTCGTCAATCTCCTAGGCTCTGACTAGGTCAGATTCAGCTCACAATATGTGCCTACTCGATTTTGGGGCTTTTGAATGAGTTAAACCAATTGAATAAAGCGTAAGACAAAGATTAAATCAATAAGCATAGAACAAAATAAGAGCTAAAGTATTATTAAAGATGAAGGATAATGTCACATGATACAATTAGCCTAGGATTCATAGACTGTATCAAAGAGTACAGACAAAGTAAAGTAAAAGGAGATACGAAAATCCCTTTCAAGGAACCTGTCTACTCTGTAATCGGCTTCCTAGGTCTTAAGGACGGACCTTGAATATTCCTCGAGAACAGCTTTGAAGGAGCTTCAATGGAGGTCGAAGAAGATGGAGGAGATGGAGAGGAAATTCAAGGGGAAAGCTAAAGTAATTTACAAATAATGAAAGATGCCTAATTTACATTGGAAAAATCCTATTTATAGGCGTGGCTCGGGCCCTTTTGATGACCTATTTCGTGTCCTTATGCAGGTAGGAAGTCGTGGGGTCCATCGTGGCATCGTGGGGACGGAATTGGTCTTTTTGACCAATTCCCGCAGGTCTGCTCGCCGAGCAGGGCGAGCTGCTCGACGAGCAGGCACTGCTCGCCGCGAGCAGGCCTCTGAGGGCCTGCTCAGCGAGCTGGCCTACGAAGGCCAGTTCGTCGAGCAGTCTAGCCCGATGCGCCCCCGCGCGGTTGCCGAATGCCAATAAAGTGTCTTTTCGCCTGAACTTTTTCCTGCGCATGCACAAAAACTCCAGACAACATTAGTCCAAAGGCTAAATTGACCCGCCAATCGCTTATTTGAGCAAACGCTTCGTTTGGTGCGACTTTTGACGGATCAATTAGCTTCAAAAGATAACGGAATTATAATATGCATGCCATTTTGGCCGTATTTGCCTAAATTGATCATAAAACGAGCCTAAACAACGAAAAGTAAATACAACCTTTCCAATTTCTAACTAACTCACACAAAAGCATTTAAATGCGAGAATTGCTCTCTTATTAACTAAATAACACTAAAACCCGTCCTAAAACCGTACCCAAAGATAGGGGTTTTTGACTCCTATCAAACCTCCTCGCACTTAAAACTTTACTTGTCCCCAAGTAAACTAAAAACTAAACCCGCAATCACAAGCAAGCTAGAAAACCTCCCGGTTTGACTAGGTGTTTGACATAATTTCGAGCATCTGTAATCACATGCATTCAGAAATACAAAGTAGAGACACGATATCCAAAAGCCGCATTTCAATTATCATAGGTCATATGTTTTAAGAAAAAGGACACATGTTCAATTAAACGAGCTTGAGGGGATCGCTAAGTAAAAACACCTCACCATAGGTAGTTCACTCATTTCACACAATTTTCGGTGGCTAAAGTGTTTACTCTCGGCTTATGTTCTTGCTTAGGATTACGTTGATTTTGCATGTTCATCCGAGTTCCTCTACTATGCTATATGACTCCGATGATATCAAAAACAGCCTCGAATTGGGGTTGTAATGTGGTTAGAGGGTTAAAGGTACAACAAGGGTTAATAGTTCTAGCGCTAGAAAAACAAAGTTCAAATGGCTTTAGCAAATATGAAGTGACTGAGCTTTTTATTCATTCATTACTCTCTTTTTAGGATGTTTTCTTGAGACGTTTTGATTTTAAGAACTGGGGAATGAAGTTCTTCCCTTTTTGTTCGTCTCTCTTCTTTTCTTTTCTTTTTCTGTTTTTCTCTTTTCCCTCTTTTTTTCTTTTTTTTTGGGGGGGGGGGGATAGTGATGCTCATTCACTTCTTAGCCTTTTGGCTTGCTACTATGATGCCATAAACAAAGATAAAGCGCTAGAATTGACAAAGACTCGATGTGAGCTTTGCAAAAACTTTGGGTTAAGTAGCAAACCAAGTGATGGTTTGCAAAAAAAATTGGGTTAGAATGAAAGAAAAATCTATAACTACAAAAATATAGGCTCAAAGGGGCTTCCTAGAGTGGATGAAAAAGAGAAAATAAGGTAAAGAAAAGGGTTAATTCTAATGAGGCTGATTTTATCATTTATCATCTCAAATCATTGTATGTAGGTTCAGCACAGTATTAGGTGCAAAATCTGTAATCTTTCCACAAGTCAAAGCATTCACACAAAAATGTCAAGAAAAAGAGCTTTTTGATGTTCGCTCTTGGGCTCAAATTCAACTCACAATTCTTTGGGTTTCAATTTTGTGTTTACTAGTTCTCCCCAAACTCAAGTTTAACATCACATGCCTTCAATTCTTAAGTTATCTACCTAAGTAATGATTTTAGCATTTCTTCAAAAGTAGGGTCGAAATGCAAACTTTAGCTCATGCTTTTACAGATACAAGGATTGTGTCCTACACCTAAACTAGTTATCCTGCAATCTTAGATTCGGTTCTCAGCCCTCAAGGACAAATAACGAAGTTTAGATTCGAAGGAGGTTCACGGTTTTAGGTCCTAAACATGCAAAACATAAATAAAACCCGAAAAACGCAAAACTAAACTAGACACGACGCAACAAAAATTTAAAAATTATACAATTTTTGTAAGTTTGTCTACCCCTCCTCCTCACACTAAAAATATGCAATAAGTTCCAACTTACTGATCGGTCGGGGGAGGTGGCCACTGCATGTTGTAGCGCTCACAGTAGTCAGCCGCTACGTATTCAAGGCCCGTGAGCCTTTGGTCCATGTTCTGTTCGAAGGTAGTGAACCGTTGGTCCATTTTTTGAACAGTATTGAAGGTCCGAAGGTTAAGGTCTCTCATTTCTGCCATCATGGTGTTAATGGCGTGGAATTGGGCCTTCGTCCCCGGCCCTTGGTGTTCCGTTTGGTCATCTGCTGCTGCAGCTTCTTCTTCCTCAGGTTCGTCGTGCTCTCCCTCTCTTAGTTGTGGTAGGTTTCTTACCCATTTTCTTGCTCTCCCACTTGAGCTTGCTCCTCCAGATGAGTTCCTATTCAAAACTGAATGGAAAGTAGATTTTCCCAAAAATGCGGAGTTAAGCAAGGTGGGGTGGAAACCATCTTCCTGAATGTCCAAATCTTTGAATTGGTTATCAAGGAAGTTGGTAACCAAATGTCCAAGGCCAATGGACCCGCGTTTTCTACTTGTTTGACTTGAAAAGCCTTCAAAGATGGCTTTGATACTATCAACGGGTTTATGGTTGGCCACACACCACAGTATGAGCAATTCTGTCTTTGATATCTTATTGCTCTCAGTTTTGCCTAACAAGTTGTGAGCCACAAACTTGTGTACAAGGTTTAGCACTGGGTCTAAGAGGTGGATTGGGCTAGCAGTGCGGGAGTCAAATTCTGATAAGCCTGTTAATTGTTCCCAAGCTTTATCTTTTGTCATGGGTTCCTCAAAACCCGAGACTGCCTCTGGATGGTTATAGACTCCCATCAAGGCTGCTAACGTAGTGTCACTGAGACGATAGGGTACACCGTTCAGTCTGAAAGAATGCTTACCACACCCCACAGGCAACTCCTTTTTCAAGGTGGTCAGAAATTCTACAGTGAAATTGTAATACACTAGGGTCCTTTTTGTGGCTAGTCTATGCCAACCGTGGAATTTTAGGATTTCATTGAAATCCTTTTCCAGACCTATAGATGCTAGATATTTCTGGTCAACAATGATTAGAGTGGCAAGTTCTTTCCTAGAAAACCAACGATACAATAGCCCCTCTCTCTCATCGACTAACCCAAAAAGTGGGTTATACTTAGCTTGCAGAGCGTTGCTGAATTCGATGTCAGAGTCGGCTTCATTGTCAACTGTGATCTTGGCCTTGCCTTTCCTTCCCATAGTGCCTTAGTTGTTGAATTCGGGTTAGTATGGAGGATTTGGGGTTTAGGTTTTGTGAAAAGAAAAAAAAAAGAAAAGAAAGTAGGAAAGAAAGAAAGAAGAAAAAAGTGAAAAAAGAAAGAAAGAAAGAAAGAAGAAGGTAAGGAAGGGGATGATGAGTCATCCCCTATCCTTATCTTCTTATTTTTTTATTTTTTTTTATTATTTTTTTTTTAGTTCGGGATTAAAATCCCGCACAGCCTGTGTCGGCCGAGCAGCTTGGCAAGCAGGGCGTCAGTGTCCTGCTCGCCCGAGCTGGGGCGTTTTTTTTTTTTATCTAGAGAGAGTATGGGGGGGCAAAGCTTGATGATATAATAAAAATATGAATTAAAAACTAACAATCAAAATTAACCAAAACATAAAGAAGGAGAGAAAAAAAAATTGCAGAAACAATTGTTCAAGCTCTGAATTTAAACCGAGGAGAACTCGATTTCCCCTCCTTACTCAATCCTTTCTCAGGATCTTTGGATTCTTCTCCGTTGTGCTTGGGAGAGAACCCTGTGGCCTTTCCTGCCTGTCCCTATTGATCTGGGCTACCTGATTGCTCAGATCCTTGCAGAAAGCTTCATTGTTGGCAAGCATAGCTGAGATCTCCTTTAAGAGAGTAACCACCTCGTCAGATTCCTTAGGAGGTTGCATTGGCCCTTGGTTCTGCTGTTGATATGGGGGCATACCAAGCCCCTGCTCTCTATGTTCCTGAACAAAATCGCTGGGAGGTTGAAGCACATTCTGATTTGAATTCCCGTAAGATAGGTTCGGGTGCTGAGGCCTCCTATAGTTGTTGTTGTTGTTGTAGGAGTTTTGGTTGTTGGGGTTGTAGTTGTTATAGTTCTGGTTATACCTCGGCTGCCCCCCAACATAATTGACCATCTCCACCCCATCTCCAGCGAAAGGGCTCCCTGCCTGACAGTCCTTTCCATGGTGGTCGCCGCCACAGTGCACGCAGGTGGGAGGTTGGCTGAATTTAGCCAACAGGACGTCCATCTTCCTACTTATATCCGCAACACTTGGATTTTGTTCTTGTTCTTCCACAGCAAACACCCGCTGCCTTGTGGGGCCAGCGAGTTTCTCCTCTTGCCACTGCACGCTCTTCTTAGCCAGCTCGTTAATCATGTCATACGCTTCTGTTGCTGTCTTCCTAAACAAATCTCCACCCGCGATGGAGTCTACAATAGCTCTGTTGGTGGGTGTCAGTCCGTGATAGAAGACGCTCACCAATTGATGCTTGGGTATGTCATGATGAGGGCACATGCGCAGCATTTTTCTGAATCGGGTCCAAGATGTGTGGAGCGCTTCGTGCTCGGGTTGGTGGAAGGATGTGATCTCACCCCTGAGCATTGCTGTCTTCGAGGGAGGAAAGTAGTAGGACAAGAATTCCTTCTCCAATCCTGCCCAAGTCGTGATTGATCCGGGCTCCAGTGTTCTCAGCCATTCCAAAGCTTGCCCAGTCAGAGAAAATGGGAACAACTTCAGCCTAGCAGCATCTTGAGGAACCCCATTTGTTCTTGCAGTGTCTGCGCACATTAGGAAGCGATCCAGATGATCATTCGGGCTCTCATGTGCTTCTCCTCCAAACAATCCGGTCTGTTGGATCAAGTGAATTATACCGGACTTGATTTCCTATGTATTAGCCGGAATATTCGGAGCGGCAATGCCGGACAAATGCTGGTGCCGGTGTGGTGCCAGGATCTCACTCATCAGACGAGTGTCATTTTCTGGCCCGGTGTTCTCAGTGTTCCGTTCATTGTTCCGTTCATTGTCAGTCATTTTGATTGGCTCGATGATCTCATCTTGCTTCAGCTTTCCGATCTGTTTGCTCCTGCGAAGAGTACGTTCAAGTTCAGGGTTAAGAGGGACACACGGTATTTTCGCTGATCTTGTAGGCATATGCTGAGAAGAAATAAATACAAGAAATAAATGAAAGCGGAAAGAAAATTATACACATCATACAAGGTTGCACAGTTTTATACAAGTATTCTTATTATTGACAGATATAGATTGATGTACATGGTACAACTTAGTAGAGATAAACAAGTATGTATAAGTATGACTCAGAATATGAACAAATATAAATATAAGAATGAACAAGTATAAAAGGTATAAACAAGCACAGACAAAAAGGTACAGATGAATTTAACAAGTATAGATACACGTTTGTATAAACAAGTATAAATAAGAATAGATATGAACAACTACTCATGTTATCGAGAGAACAAGTATAGAAAGGTCATATGTACTTTTAGGTATAAACGAACAAACAAGTATTTGTATACGTAAGTATGAATATAAACAAGTATATAACAAGTATGATATGAACAAGTATAAGTATTATAAACAAGTATAGATGATATTAACAAAGGTATTCACAAAGGAATGCCTAAACTAACAAATCAACCTTTGGTTCGATATTGCAGAAGAAATAAATCCCCGGCAACGGCGCCAAAAACTTGATGCGCCTTCGGTGAAGAAGACTCACTAAGGGATAAGTGTACCCCGTCGTTATCAAGTAATAAATCTGGAAAGTCCAGGTATCGAATCCACAGGACTTATTTACCACAAGTATCGAATTACTTGGTCTCAGGTGTTATCTAGGCTTCGTGGGTTTTGAATTTGTTTGTTTAAGTTAATCTACTCCTAGGTTGAATTACGCTACTCCTAGCTAAGTTATACTAGTTCTAACTAAGTTATTCTACGCCTAATTAAGTTAAACTACTCCTAACTAAGTTAAACTACTCCTAATTGATCTTTCACTAATGCAATTACCCGAAGGAACATGGTATGAACGATAATAATGAAGTTAGGTTATTAGGTCTATTGATTAAAAACCTAATCTAAGTCACTTGTATTCAAGGCGATTAACCCTACTTACCCTCCTGAAGTTCCTAGTGCATGATTCCCTTGTAAGGCCGAAACTAGGTCTAAGGCTCAGCAATTTGGGCTTAATCAACTAAGAGGTCGTCAATCTCCTAGGCTCTGACTAGGTCAGATTCAGCTCACAATATGTGCCTACTCGATTTTGGGGCTTTTGAATGAGTTAAACCAATTGAATAAAGCGTAAGAAAAAGATTAAATCAATAAGCATAGAACAAAATAAGAGCTAAAGTATTATTAAAGATGAAGGATAATGTCACAGGATACAATTAGCCTAGGATTCATAGACTGTATCAAAGAGTACAGACAAAGTAAAGTAAAAGGAGATACGAAAATCCCTTTCAAGGAACCTGTCTACTCTGCAATTGGCTTCCTAGGTCTTAAGGACGGACCTTGAATATTCCTCGAGAACAGCTTTGAAGGAGCTTCAATGGAGGTCGAAGAAGATGGAGGAGATGGAGAGGAAATTCAAGGGGAAAGCTAAAGTAATTTACAAATAATAAAAGATGCCTAATTTACATTGGAAAAATCCTATTTATAGGCGTGGCTCGGGCCCTTTTGATGACCTATTTCGTGTCCTTATGCAGGTAGGAAGTCATGGGGTCCATCGTGGCGTCGTGGGGGCGGAATTGGTCTTTTTGACCAATTCCCGCAGGTCTGCTCGCCGCGAGCTGGCCTACGAAGGCCAGTTCGTCGAGCAGTCTAGCCCGATGCGCCCCCGCGCGGTTGCCGAATGCCAATAAAGTGTCTTTTCGCCCGAACTTTTTCCTGCGCATGCACAAAAACTCCAGACAACATTAGTCCAAAGGCTAAATTGACCCGCCAATCGCTTATTTGAGCAAATGCTTCGTTTGGTGCGACTTTTGACGAATCAATTAGCTTCAAAAGATAACGGAATTATAATATGCATGCCATTTTGGCCGTATTTGCCTAAATTGATCATAAAACAAGCCTAAACAACGAAAAGTAAATACAACCTTTCCAATTTCTAACTAACTCACACAAAAGCATTTAAATGCGAGAATTGCTCGCTTATTAACTAAATAACACTAAAACCCGTCCTAAAACCGTACCCAAAGATAGGGTTTTTTACCCCTATCAGTGAGTAAGGTTTATAATTTAATGGTTTTGGTTCAAGGAATTCAACCTGGTTAATTTTGTTATAATTAAAGAATCAGAATTTTCAAAATTGGATGTGAACTATTATCTTATTCAGTCTTCACTCAACTCGTTGAATTCATTTGTTTCCAATCCATTCTCGAGACCTAAATTGATACTTTTTTAAACGTTAAGCCTATATTGGTGCTATTTTGGACGTGCAGCCTAAGTTGGTACTTCCCCCAAAAACTATAGACTTATTTTGGTACCTTATCCCAAATATAATAATGACTGAGAATGGTGAAAACTAAAGAATCATGCCAAGTAGCATGTGCTTTGTAATTCGTAAATAATAAGGTTATATTTAAGAACACATAGTTCTATTGCCTATTAAGAAAAATTTTAAATTTGGCAGCATAAATACTTGTTGCTTCCAGAGGATCTCCAACCACTATTGCACCCCAAAATTGAACCTTAATTCAAAGATTTTCTAACCAGGGAAGCCAAAATCGAAGAATTGTGTCAATGGGTTTGCCTCTAATCTGTTTTTTAGGAGCATATATCTTTATTTTGTTTTCCTCAATTACCATGTTATCAACTTGTCCTTTGTTGAAAGCTTGTCTGTTCAATAGAAGGTTCGTCATTTACTGCTGGAGATTAGTAACTGTTACAAATAATGGCAACCCTGGGCTTGGACAATATGCACCTTTAATGAGAGAGGTGATGCTCTGTTCTGCACAGTCTTAAATGCTTTGTTTAAGGTGTATCCACTTTCTATAATTCCACTTCTTAACTCTTAATATTAAAATCAAATCAAGCCAATAGCAAATGATGCACTTGATGGGTTTAAGAATGAAGATAAACAAAAGGAAGGCTGCCCCTGTACATATGGTGCGTGGATTTGTTCCACCTCGACATTTCATTGGTTTGGAGAAGAGAACGTATGGCTACAATTGAAATGTAAGTATGCCTGATATTATTGAATTAATGTAATATTGGAATTTAATACAAACATGTTTGCTTTTAGTTCAAAATTTATGTTTACGCCCAATTTGGATGATTCAATTTCCTTTTGATTTGAATATATTACTCTATTTTTTACACACAAGTTGGTTATGAAAGGGTAGTAGTAAATATTGGGATTCTTTTAAGTGGATTCTTGACCTAAAATTGGTGAGGGACGCAATCTATTTGCATTTTCATTATGAAGTTAATGATTTCATATGAATTTGGTTGATGATTGAATTTAAGAAATTATCAGTAGTTCATTCCTAAAAGGTTTCGCAGCAAAGTAGATATCCAAGTGAATATGATAGGGTTTGATTGCAACTTGAGTGGATGGTTTGCTTTATTGCTTTCTCTAGATCAGTAGGAAAATCAAGTCTAATATCAGTTTTAATTTCAGGTACATAACGTCCGTGTGAGAGACAAGGTTGAACACTTAGTGATGAGCATTGAGGTTATCCAAGGTCCATTTCTGAAATGTCAACTACCATCAGATGAACCAAAAAAAATGATATAGATGATGAAAAGGTTGGAAGAAATTAATCCCAATATCAAGATTGATATGAAGGATAACTGTAGCGTAATTTCAATTGAAAATGACAATGTCACACTCTTGCAAGGAGATGAAACGATAGTCTATATTATAATTGTATTATACTTTTTTAGTTTTTTTATATGACAATTTAAATTCCATTTTTTTTTATATTTACCTGTTGTGAGAGTATTTGAAATTAAGGGTATCGTTATGCTATTATTTAAATTAAAAATTGATTTAATTTTTTTATTTGTTGCATCTATTAAAGAATGTGATGTATATATTAAAGTGTTACATTAAAAAAATGTTACATATAAAAGAAAAAGTGTTGCATAAGCATACAAAAGAGTTTCTTTGGAAAAATGCATTGCTTAATAAAGTGTTGCGTAAATGTATTAAAGTGTTGCTCACGTTTTTTCAGACAACATTGTTACCTGATTTATGGTAATGGCAACACTTTCATTAGAGTTGCTTTAGAGTAAGAAAAGTGTTGGCATTGACTCGAATGGTAATAATTTTATTGACGTTGTCACATATTTGAAAAAGTGTTGCTACAGACATCTATGGCGACGCCCAAAAACCCAACACTTTTCTATGGGTAAAAGTGTTGCCTTTTTGTCTATTCCAATACTTTTATGGTCGTACCCAACACTTATTGCATGTTGCAGTAGACCATGTATGGTGTAGTGAGACCATGTTAACATGATTCAAATTTGGGTGTTTTTTCCAATTAACCAGAATAAGAATTTGTTGTTTTGACTCTTACAATAGCTCACATTACTCTCAACCTGAATTTAGCAGAATAATTATTATAATAATACATCTAAGAATGAATATTATAATGATATTACAATAGCTCACATTATAATACCTTATGTTTTTTATTAATTATTATACTACTGTTGTAGCCTGAACTAAACAATAATTTTGTAAGACAGGAGACCAATCGTTGAACTTCTGAAGGAAGGCGGTCCTTCCAATCAAGATGATGACCGTCGGCGTTCCTTGAGGATCGAACCTCCTGGATGAAGGTTGAACGTCCCTGGATGAAGGTTGAACGTCTCTGGATGAAGGTTGAACGTCTTCTTTAAGGATCAAGCCTGTTACAGTGTGGGAAGTGATCTTCCCACAAACGCTCCGATGCTTAAGTCAGATATCTTAAAATATAATATTCTTTTTTCTCTCTAAAAGCCAACCATTTCTCCTTCGAACTTAAACCTATTTATAGGAATAAGGGAGGAAGTTACTTGTGAGCTATCGGTAAGATACCGTACTGAACGTGGGTACGGTTATTTAGGTGGATAATGGGTTACGTGTGTTATGGTTATATCAATTGCTCCCCACTGTTATTTTTGGATTATTTTCAAAAATAAGAGTGAGAAAGAGATTTTCTTAAACACCTGAAAAATGATTTTAAAAGTTGGTTGCATGAATTCTTTTGTCAGGATTATCAATTTCGCATTGGAAGTAAAATGGAATAAGTTTTTTAGAACAATGTATAAAAAAAATCGAGTTCCTTCCCGTTGAATTAAAAAAAATCGGGTTCCTCCCATTTTCGTATTTTCACACGATAAAGCTTGGCCCGTTTATTCTGATAAGGATAATTTTTCTAATTTCTATCTCCACTAATTAAAATAATGATAGGTTCAGAATCCTATCCTATGAGATAAATTAGAATTATAACAAATATTAGAATCCTTTTCCCTTTAGGATTTCATGGGATAATCTAGAATATTAGTAGGAATCGAAATCCTATTCTGTTTAGGATTTTATGAGATAAAATAGAATTATAATAAATATTAGAATCCTATTTCGTTTAGGATTCCATGAGGCAACTCTGGTATTTAAGGATGTCTGTATAGGATTTATTTTTTACCTCCACGGCACAGCTTTTCTGCACCGGTCGGCTCCTTCAAGTACATCCAGGGCCGATCCTGAGATTTTAGAGGCCCGGGACGAATTACCAAATGGGACCCTAATAAATAAGTGGAAATATAAAAAAAAAAGTAGAAAAGTAAATTGTATAAAAGAATGACACTTTTCTTGTTACATTTAACAAAATATCTAATAAAAACAGTTTATATTGCTGTAAGTACCCAATTTTCTTATACAAAATGATGTCTATGAGCATTTCTAGAAGTACATTTCTTAAATTTAATAAATTATGAAATAGTTCTAATAGATTTTATGCTCATAACATTAAAATGAAAAACCAAATTTGAAAATCATATCATTTAACGAGGTTTAGCGCCTAAGTTCTTGAAATTGGAAGATTTTGATACGTTTTTCCCAAATTGCTTTTGAAGACCGAGTAAATCAGAATCTGATAGAGTTTCTCAAAGACAACAAAAAAGGCTATTAGTAATTGGAAGTTTCATAGTGAGGTGATTAGAAAACAAAATTGATTATATAGTTGATGAATTAAGAAGATGAACCGAGGATGTAGGATAATATTACTGTTTAATATTCTTTGGGATTGGAGTGTGATTAAAAAAGGGAGAAAGAAATTATAAAATTTTGTTGGGATTGATAGGTGGGAAAGATAATTATAGAAATATTTTGAGATAAATTAGGGAATTGATGCCCAAACCAAAGTTTTTATTAGGAAATTTGGAAAGAATCCGCGATAAATTATGGAATTTAGAAAGACTATTTAATAACTAATGCCAACGTTTTTATTTAGAAAGAATCTAATGCCAACGTTTTTAACCAACTATAATTTTTTTTTTAATTTAATCAAGTATAATTTAATAGGTACTAATACATTACTATAATTGGGGCCCTTCTCATCCTTGGGCCCTGGGCAGACGCCCCTCCTGCCCATGCTCAGGGACGGGCCTGAGTACATCGATATTTACAAGCTTTTTCAAGCCCTCCGACCCGCGTCGGCCCTCTTCCTCACGTGCACCGATTTTGCCAAGCTTCTTCAAGCATACCGATTTTCTCTTCTTCGTACCTAATCTTGGTGTATTTGTGGAATTTTTTCATCCTGCTCTTGCCTTCGATTTCTTGGTTCGGGAAAAGCTCCATTTTCAGGTTATCCTTACCCTTGATTCTGAAATTTTGTATTTGTAGGTTATAACTAGGTAGACTCTCTCCTGTTTGCACCCTTGAACATGAAAACTAGACTAAGGAATGGATGGACCTCAGTTATGCCCTCAAAACCTAAGACGGTGCTGAATATAGGTTAACTATAGCGGTTTTCTGATCTAAATGGAATTTAGGAAAGCTGAACCTAAGAGCATACCATATTTACTTGTTGCTGACTATCTCTATTAGCCTTTCGCCTTGGATCCCTTTAGTTGCTTTCATTTAATTATGTGGAAAGTATTTTTACATGATTGCAATACTTTATTGGTTAACACTTTCCATGCAAAATTTGTCTTCATTCTGTAGATAATTTGATCTTGACATGTTAGTTTCCTGCTATATTCCAATGTATTTGTCCAACGTTGGAGCTGAGAAGAGTTAGAAACTAAAGGGACTTTTGAATAAAATAGTTCTCCAGTTTCAATTTTCGTAAGTGAATGAATATATAAAATAATCAAAAAGTTTTTAAGGTTTTAAATTGGTCCTTATAAATATTGTACCTTTGGAAGTTATAAGTTTTGGCTTCTTTAATCATTTGTGCTTTCTCTAATTAAAGTTTAGGCTAGAAGTTCTCTTTATTTGGTTATTGAAGACAGAGAGAAGTGAAGGATATATTCTTCTCTATTTTCTTCTTGCTTAAGGATAGATTACAACATATTTATATAGAAATATAAACAATATATTACATATATTAATACTGCCAGCAGTATAGCCTATACTACAACCTAACGTATGTTAATAGTGACAGCCATATATTATTGTCAGAAGTATAACCTATGTTAATAATGCCATCCATATATCACTGCTAGTAGTATAGCCTATTATGTTGAGTCCCAATACACCTACATAGCTTATATAGAACTTTACATATTATAACGCTCTCCCTCAAGCTGGAGTATAGATACTGATCATGCCCAGCAATTGTTCCGCGAGGAACTCGTGTCTGATGAGGTAAAAGTGTGGATATGAGTTGCATTTGATGGCTTAAATAAAACCTTACACTAATGAACTTTGGCCATTCGTGGTGTGCAGTGCACAAAAGAACTACTATATTATGGTTAGGTTTTTGAAATTGATATTTGTGTTGTGTTATTGGTTCGATTTTTCCCTCGGAATGTCGAAAAAACCCGTTTGTCTGATGCTAGTCGCCTTTGTTTTTAATCGTTTTTTAGCTTTTTCTTTCGCAGTTGACTTGTTTCATTATCATGGTTCGTACCAAGCAAACATCAAAACACATATCCGAAGCATTGGGGCCTCATTCCTTGGACGTTTTAGCTTTGTGTGTTCCTACTCGCCTATCAAAAGATGATGTTCATACTTTCTAGAAAAAATTCTCGTTTCCGTCTGGTTGGGAGGGCCGCCTCCCTCCAGACCCGAAGACCTCCTTTGCCTTTGTTCCTTTAGAATCAGTCGCCATACATGAAGCTCTACTGGAGATGGGAGTTCGTTTTCCTTTACCTTCTTTTTTCATGGAGTTTTTGAAAAGCAACAAATTGTCTCCGTCTCAACTTCATCCTCAAGGATGGAGATTGCTTGTAGCATTTTATGCTCTTTGTAATAAAAAAAGGAGTAGTTCCAGCCGTCAACCTTTTTCATCTTTTTTACATTCTTAGACCTCTCAAAGACAAATCCGGGCGATTTTCTCTTCAGAGGACTGATATGTGCAATGATGGATTATTTATTGACGATCTTCCTCCTATCGAGCGATATGAAGATAGATGGATCCTCGTGTTTCCTCCTAAAATGGCATGGAATATTCCTCTTCCATGGAGTTGGTGTTGGATTAGGAGAGGTGTCTCACGGCCATCACATCCCAAGCTTTTAGAGAGATATTCTTTCGAGATTCCTGTTCTTCAATATGCGAAAAGTCTTCTCAGCCACGCTTTAAATGCTTTTCGCCGTATCACGACTGGTTGGGGAATTACATCTTTGATACATGTGAAAAATGGCAAGACTTTGAGTTTTAATTCTTCATCGGAAGAGACAAATATGGCTCCTAAATTTATAAATATGGCATCTGCATCCGACTCCATAGATGATCCATCCTTGGTCGAGAAATTTAGCGTTTCTTCAATGTCTGAAATGTCGAAAATTTCTACACACACCATATCTGAGCTTGGTGAATGAATTAAGTTGATATAGCAAATTATATTTCTAAAAATAAAGTAGCCTTGTTAACTTTAATGCTTCTCTTATTTTTTTACAGGTATGACTTCCACGCCTGGAAAATTTGCTCTCATCGCTTTGAAGACGGGCAACCAGAAACGTAGCAGAGAAAATGTTCACGATT
This sequence comes from Euphorbia lathyris, assembly GCF_963576675.1. Taxonomy (NCBI): domain Eukaryota; kingdom Viridiplantae; phylum Streptophyta; class Magnoliopsida; order Malpighiales; family Euphorbiaceae; genus Euphorbia; species Euphorbia lathyris. The sequence continues at coordinate 100,106,861 of NC_088910.1, forward strand.
CGGTAAATTTTAGAGATGATACCTTAACCTCTAAAAAGGTTAAACCTGTTGATGCATCTACCGATACAGATCCTTGTAAGGAAGCTAAAGCCGACTCATCAAAGATGGGAGATCCCCAAGTTGCTTTTGAGAGTGGAGTTGAGAAAGATATTCCCAATTTACACGCAAACACCTTCCATGCTGACAAGGGTGGCTCAGATTTTTCACACCCTAAAACCCCACGCATTTCAAGGAGGACACTTCGATCAGAGTCCTTAAACGACATTCGTCCATCTTTTCCCTTGTTAGACAGACCTAAATCATTCAGGAAGCTATATAGGGATGAACCTACCATGTCTCGTTCTTTAAACGGCGATGATTTTAGAGTGTATCCTGGGTTGCTTGATACAGATTCTGTTTTTCTTCCTGGGGTAGCTTCAAGATTAATGTATTCTTCCATTCTTCCTCGAGATGAAGAAACATATTTTAAAGATATCCAACAAAACATGGACTTAGCCGAGCGCCGGATCGTTGAGGTGATAGGCTTATATATATATTGTTTTCTTTTATATATAATCGGGAATTTAGAAGTAACCAAAAATGTCTCTTTACCTCTTCTTATTGTTACAGGGAGCTCAACGTGCTTCTCTTGCCTTTGGGTTCGCAAGATCATGGAAGAAAAAACTCGACGATTGTCTTGCTCGCAATGAGAAAATTGATCAGACTATCAAAGATCTTCAAGAGCGGAATCAAAAGCTAGAGAATTATCATACACATCAAGAGAAAATGGAGCAAACCATTAGAGATCTTCGAGATTATAACAAAAAGCTGCAGTCTGAGTGTGACCATTTCAAAGAGGATGCTTCTAAATATTCAGCCATGGTTGATGATAATAAGAAGTTGGGAGAGAAGACTTGTAAGCTTCTTAACGATGTTACTTTACTCCAGAGCGAGTTAAACGTTGAGCGTGAGATGGTTCAAAAGCTGAAATGAGAACTTAAATCGGTGCACACTACCAACGTTCAATCATACAGAGAATCTTTTGATTGTTACCAAAGGAAATATGTTGTAGGGGTCTCTTTTAGCAAGACAGGTTTCTATCTAGCTCGCCAAATTCTTGAGGAAGAACATGGTCGAATGTATCCTGAGTTAGTGTTCTCAAAAACTGCGTCAGTTTCTGACTCCCATCCATGGCAAAGTTTCGACCCCGACGAAGAGGATGTCACCGCCTCTTTTAATAAAGTTCTCTATGATGATTTGGAGAATCTTAGCGGGCCTTGGACATTTCACGGGAAGAATAGGATTACAGAAGATGAAAAAATAGATGTTTTGCAAAACTTGGATGAAGATCATGGAGTTGATGAGGATCTTGATGATGATGATGATGCCTCTGCCACCCCTGCTTCTTAGAGATACATTTTCATTTTATTGGAAAACTTTATCATTTCCTTTTGTTTTGGAAACCTTTTTTAGTTATATTTATTTAATCTTTCCTGCTCCCCAATCACGTGAAATTCAATCCGAATTAAATGTGATTTTGATGAACTTATTGATACTGCTTGCATTATGGCAAAAAACATGTCTTCCCCCATAGAAGTTGTATTTTGTCCACGCCATATGTCTTAACAGTTTTAATGGAACACAACTGCGTACATCATGGTAAAATCATGAGCTTTTTCTATACCATGTGTCTTAACAGCTTTAATGGAACACAACTGCATGCATCATGGTAAAAGCATGAGCTTTTTCTATACCATGTGTCTTAACAGCTTTAATGGAACACAACTGCGTGCATCATGGTAAAAGCATGCGCTTTTTCTATACCATGTGTCTTAACAGCTTTAATGGAACACAACTGCGTGCATCATGGTAAAGTGCCATGGTAAAGAGCGTATCTTCCCTCGTAGAAGATGGGCTTTTATTTTACCAGCTTTTATTTTACCATTTTCCTTAACACATTTGGAAAATATGTTAAAGCTTATTAGCATAGAATGATAATCTTTAAAGATTTATTAGCTTTTCTTCAGCGTTATATAATAAATTAAAAGCATGAATAAAATAAGCTGATAAACAAATGATAAAGATAAACACACAATATTTACGTGGAAACCCCAATGTGGGGAAAAACCACGGGACCGTAATTACGGCCTGAGTATCTTTATTCATAATAAGTGTTAATACAATTGCTCTAGAGATAGAGCTTTAAGTGATTTGCATTCCACGTCTTATGAATCTTTTTTCCTTCTATCGTTTCGAGTAAGCAAGTTCCAGGTCCAACTATCCTTCTTACCCGATACGGTCCTTCCCAATTTGGACGAAGCTTCCCTTCTTCCAAATGTGCATTGGTTATGACTGTCTTTCTCAGAACCAGATCTCCTTCTACTAACACTCTTTCCTTCACCCTTGAGTTGTAGTAACGAGAGACTCTTTGTTGGTATGCTTCTAACCGTATGCACGTTTGATCTCTATGCTCATCTAACAAATCCAAGTTATCCTGTAGTGCATCCGAATTTGATTCCTCGTCAAAATCAACCATTCTTGGAGAAATTGCTCCAATCTCAACAGGGATCAAAGCTTCCATTCCATAAGCTAGACTGAATGGAGTTTCTCCAGTTGGGACTCTTTTGGTTGTTCTATAGGCCCAGAGGATTGATGGAAGTTCATCCGCCCATGCTCCTTTTGCCTTATCCAGGCGCATTTTTAAACCTTCTAGGATTGTTCAATTGCTTCTTTCTACTTGCCCATTGGCTTGTGGGTATGCTACTGAAGCAAAGCTGAGTTGGATATGAAGCCTTTCACAAAAACCTTTAAATGAATCACAATCAAACTGCTTCCCTCTATCTGTAATTATCACCCTTGGTAGCCCAAATCTGCATATGATATTTTTCCATACCACGTTTTCTATCTTCTTCGCAGTAATAGTAGCTAAGGGTTCTGCTTCTATCCATTTTGTGAAATAATCTGTTGCTACTATCAGGAATTTCCTTCCTCTGGTTGCTTGGGGAAAAGGTCTTAATAAATCTAATCCCCATTTTGCAAATGGAGTTGGTTTGATTGAGGTTCTCAAAAGTGAGACTGGAGCACTTTGAATGGTTGCAAATCTTTGGCATTTATCACACGCTTTAACCTTCTTTAAAGCGTCATCCCTCAAGGTAGGCCAGAAGAATCCACTACGCAACACTTTACTTGCTAAAGCTCTTGCTCCCAAATGTTGCCCACATATCCCCTCATGTATTTCAGCTAGAGCGTAATCTGCCTTTTGTGGACCCAAACATTTCAAAAGTGGCATCGAGAAACCCTTCTTATATAGGACATCATTTATCAAAGTGAAACGTGCTGCTCTTATCTTCAAGTTCTTTATTTCCGTAGCTTCAACGGGAAGCTCCCCCGTCTTCAAGAATTTGACAAATGGTGTTCTCCAATCTTGTATTTCTTCAATACATGCTACAATTTTTTCCTCTATGCTCGGCCTTTTAAGTTCCTCCAAATGCACCGTTCTTCCTTTTGTTTCCATTGATGATGCAAGCTTTGATAAAGCGTCTGCGTGGCTATTAGAAGACCTATTGATTTGTAGCAATTGGAAATCTTCAAACTCTCGAGATAAAGATCTGACCTTTCATAGATATTTAATCATGATAAGTTCCTTCGCCTCATACTCTCCATTGAATTGTTGAACCACCAACTGTGAGTCGCTGTAAGCTGTTATCTTTTGAACTTGTAATTCTTTGGCAAGTTTCATTCCTCCTATAAGGGCTTCGTATTCTGCAATATTATTTGAACTTGGAAAAGCAAAACGCAATGAATATTCAATTATTTCTTGCTCGGGAGATATCAATACTATCCCGGCTCCACTCCCTGTTGAACTTGATGCTCCATCAACGAATAATTTCCATGTGCGCCCATGCTCTCTTGCCACTATTAGTGCATTCCACAATGAAATCGGCTAAGACTTGTCCCTTGATCGCTTGTCTAGGCTCAAAGTTGATGTCGTATTCTCCTAACTCAATCGCCCATTTCGTAAGACGTCCAGAACATTCAGGTTTCTACAATATTTGCCTTAGAGGTTGATCAGTTAATACCACTATGGAGTGAGCCTGAAAATAAGGTCTTAACTTCCTGGAGGCCATCACTAGTGCAAGTGCAACTCTTTCTGCAAAAGGGTATCAAGGTTCTGCTCCTTGAAGTACTTTACTGACGTAGTAGATTAGCTTGTCAATTTTTCCTTCTCTTTTCAACAGGACTGCACTTAAGGCCACATTGCTTACTCCTAAATATACAAACAATATCTCACCTGGTTCTGGCCTAGTCAAAAGTGGTATTTTCTTCAAGTAATCCTTTAATTCTCCGAAAGCTTTTTCACATTCCGTTGTCCACTGGAAATTTTTCCCTACCCTCAAGGTTTTGAAGAAAGGTAGGTTTTGTTCCGCAGATTTAGACAGAAATCTATTCAACGATCCTAATCTTCCTGTTAAACGTTGAACTTCCTTAATGGAGGTAGGAGGCTTCATCTCTGAGATGGCTTGGATTTTTTCTGGATTTGCCTCAATACCCCTTTTAGTTATCATATACCCCAAAAAATTTCCTGATTGTACTCTGAAAGTACATTTGCTAGGATTTAACTTTATATTGTGGGTTCTCAATACATCGAACACCTTGTCGAGCTTCTCTGCATGCATTTCTCCTTTCTTGCTTTTAATGATCATATCGTCCACATAGGCTTCCATGGTGTTACCCAATAAAGGCTTGAAAACTTTATTTATCATCCTTTGGTATGTTGCTCCTGCATTTTTAAGTCCAAAAGGCATAACCCTGTAGCAGTATGTGCCCTTCTCAGTGATAAATGCAGTTTTTTCTTCATCAGATAGATTCATCTTGATTTGATGGTATCCCATGTATGCATCCACGAAGCTCAATAACTCGTATCCAGAGGTTTCATCCACCATTTTGTCAATTGGAGGCAAAGGATATGAATCCTTTGGACAAGCCTTGTTTAAATCGGTGAAATCTATGCATATTCTCCACTTTCCGTTAGGTTTCTTCACCATCACAACATTTGCAAGCCAATCCGGGTAGTAAACTTCTCGAATAAAGTTTGCCTCTAGTAACTTATCAACTTCTTCTTCTAAAGCCTTTTGCCTCTCCGGAGCGATTCTCCTTTTCTTTTGCTTGATGGGCTTGATGTTTGGATCAACATTCAAGTGGTGTGAAGCTACATCCAAACTTATGCCAGGCATATCTGCAGGAACCCAAGCAAACACGTCCACATTTCTCTTAAGGCATGCGATTACTTCACCCTTCACTTCTTCTGCCATTTTACTCCCAACATATGTTATTTTTTCCGGATCATCTTCATTCAACCGTATTGCTTCAACTTCTTCAACTGGCTTCGGTTTTGGCTTGTTATCAGATTCTTCTGAAATTGCCATTGTTTCTGCACTTACACCATGTTTTCCTTTAATGGAAGAAACGTAGCAATTGCGATCTTTCTTTTGATCTCCTCTCACTTGCCCTATGTCGTTTGGTGTAGGAAACTTCATCAATAAGTATCCTGGCGATATCATGGCTCCCATGCCAATAATTAATGGTCTTCCTAGTATCACATTGTAGGCTAGAGATATAGATTTTACTACCATAAAATTCACCATCCTTGTAACATTACAAGGCTCCTCGCCCAACGTGATCGGTAATTGGATAGACCCTGCCACCTGGACAGCTTCCCCTGAGAAGCTAAAAAGTGGAGCCGACACCTTTTTCAATCTATCCAAAGACAAGTTCATCTTCTTAAAACAATTCCAATAGAGGAGGTTGACCGAACTCCCACTGTCAATGAGAATTTTTTCTACTGGGAACTTCATTATGGTAGCGGAAATCACTAAAGCATCATCATGGGGTATAACCATATTTCCTTGATCCGCAGGGGTAAAAATTATGGACTCTTCTTCTTGGACTTTCATCACATTATTGACTTCATAAGCTTGTCTAGCATAAGCTTTCCTTGATGAAGAGGATTCACCAGCCAAAGTTTCCCCTCCAGAGATAACATTTATTGCTGGATACGCCGGCTTGTTATCAAGAGCTATGGCTTTATCTTTTTTGTCTTCCTTTCCTTTGGCATATGTTCGACCATCCTTTTCTCTGTTTTCCATGTATCTTTCTTCCTTTAAGTTTCGTGGTTTTTCCCCTCTCCACATTTCTGTATAGAAAAAAATTTCAAGCTTACCTTGTCGTACCAATGATTCTATTTCATTCATCAATTGTCTACATCGATCAGTTGAGTGACCATGAGTTTTGTGGAATCGACAATAAGCATCCGTAAATTTGCCCATAGTTCTGTCAGTTTTGGGAGGGAATGTAAGGAGTCCAGATCTTTCAATGGCTGCCAGGATATTGGAACGTGGTTGGAGTAAAGGTGTGAAATTCTCATATCTCAACTTTGGAGCATGTCTTGCTTCATTTCTTCTTCCATTTCCCTTTTTTACATCATCAACCTCGTCCCTCTCCTTCCTTTTTTTATCTTGATTTCCTCTCGCCCCTATATTCCTCATCACATCTTCGGAAAGAATGAATTTATTAGCCCTGCTGAACAAATCGCCCAAGGTTGAAGGTTGATCATAGGAAAGAGATTTTTGGAGATCTCGCGATCTTGTTCCCTGAAGTACTCCCGCAACTGCCATTCCAACTTGGAGATCATGAATCTCGAGAGTTGTAGCGCGAAACCTTTCTACATAATCTTTCAAGTTTTCTCTTTCATCTTGCTTTATTATAAGGAGATATGTTGCATCCTTCTTCCTTTTGGTGTTAATGATGAATGCTTTTATGAATTCTTTTCTCAACTGATCAAAGTTGGAGATGGAGCTTTCCTTTAAGCTATTGAACTAAGTACGAGCATGATCTGATAAAGTGAGAGAGAAAGCTCAACACATTATAGCATCTTCCCATCCATGTAATAGCATTACTGCCTCATAATTCTGCATATGATCATAGGGATCACCTTTTCCGGAGTAAGTGATGAGTTGTGGCATCTTGAACTTTCGTGGGATGGAGCAGGTCAAGAGAGGGGGTTGTGAAGCTGAATACTGATGGTTCCAGGTCCCTTGCCAGAGCCTCTCAGTGTTGTGATGTCCATCTCGTGGGATGGAGCAGGTCAAGAGAGGGGGTTGTGAAGCTGAATACTGATGGTTCCTGCCTCAGTAACGGTAAGATTGCGGCTGGAGGTGTGCTTAGAGATGTAGGGGGCGTCTGGCTTTCTGGGTTCTCCCAGAATTTAGGGTTGGGTTCTTCCTTTTCTGCGGAGCTCTGGGCTATTCTTACTGGAATCAATCTTGCTAAAAGGCTGGGTGTTAAGAGGCTCTCTGTGGAGTCTGATAATTTGGAAGCAATCAAAATGATTTCTGAGAATCATTCTATGGGTCTTAACAGTCGCAACCTCATCAAAGCTATTATAAGGCTTTGCTCCTCCTTTGAGTTCGTAGAGTTCAGACACATTTTTAGAGAGCAGAATCGTGTTGCTGATCGCTTGGCGGCGGCGGGCCATGAAGGGACGTTAGGCGTTACTACCCTTCCTGTTTCCCCTAGTTTCATCTCTCATCTTCTCTTAGAAGATAGGATTGGGGTTAGCTTCCCTAGGCTAATTCCTGGGTAGTTTGTTGTTATTCGTTTTTCTTTTCCTTTTCTACCAAAAAAAAAAACAAAAAAAAGTTTGTGCTAATTATATTTTTTGTATCCTTAATTTTAGATGTCAACAGCAAAATAGTAATTTAAAATCAATTATTTATGTTAACAAAATAAGGTGTTGGTTTTTAGAAAATTTAATAAAATCAGTGAGATAAAGTAAAAAGAGAAAATTGCTTAATACTCTGTTCGGTCCAAACATGGACCGAACCGGATTGGACCAAAAAAAATTGGTTCGGTTCAAACCAAATCGAATTATAATTTGATTCGGTTTGGTTTTAAAAATAAAAGTAATTTGATTCGGTTCGGTTCGGTTTTTGAACCGAATCGGACGATGTTCACCAGTGAAGTTTAAATCTTGAGTTTGACAATAAACATTACTACATTTTAATTGGACGAATGGCCACTTAAACAGGACCAATGAGATTTTGTTTTAAAATTGAGAGGATGAATTGTTTATTAGGGACAAGTTTAGGGGCTTCTGGATGAATTGGACAAAGGGCTTCTGGATGGCAGTTGCCAAGTTGCGTAAATTGTGAATTGGCGCGGAAGTGGTTGGGAATTAAAGAGTGCCGGTCGCCCAAGGGTAACACAGTCAATTCGGATCATTTTCATTTTATGCCCTTTTTGGCCCATTTTGCCATTTGTCAATTTCACTTTCTAATTTTTTTTCTATATATATTTTCGTTTTTCAATCTCTAATCTTAATATTCCCATTATTTTAACATTTTAAATTTTACTTGTGCTTTAATAATACTTTTCTCCATTGCGTGATGCTTATCTCCTTTCTAAAATATTTTTAAATGAATTTATTTATCATTTACAATATTAAGAATTTTTTTAATAATTTATATAAACCCCTTTCTATATGTATATGTATATGCAATTTGGATTACGCCTTTTTACGAGTATTTATAAAATATTTTAGTAGAAAATACTGTAACTTAAAATATTTTAATTACTTTATCAATTTATGTACCAACATCCTAAAAGATAGTAAGTAAAATGGAAAATTAATTATATGATATACTTATTTTATTTTAAATTGTGTTAATTTAGAGAAGAATTGTATGATATAAAATTCATCATTAAAACTAAAGACCTCTAAAGTGCCTTCTATGGTTACTTAGAAGGTTACTTTGTTTTTGACAAAGTACCATTATTTGGTGTGTTTTTACCATTAGATGATGGGTATAAAATTAATCCAATGGTAAAACCACACAAAGTAAGACTTACTTTGTAAAAAAACAAAGTAAGCATAGCCTTTACCAGATCTCTAGTTGGAATTTTAACATTTAGGTGAAAAAGAATCACCTAAATAATTAACAATATCGTAAAGTTTTTTCAAGAAAATTGTAGTAGATATTTAGGTACTGTTTGTTGGGGGTAAATATTGTGCTCTGAAAAATTTTATGCAGAGAAAATATTATGCAAGAAAATAAAATATTTTTCTATTTTTGGCAACAACATTGGAAAATATTTTCCAACCACTAAATATAGATTTTCTGTATTTTTTTTATTTTCAATTGTATATATAAAACAAAAAAAAAAGATTCACATATATTAAGCACAAATGAAGCACCAAAGGAATAGAACATCAAAGAATGGAATAGAAATGTGGAAAACACGAAAACGTTAAAACACGTGAAAAGATGTGGAAAACACGAAAACCTGAAGAAAAAAAATATGGAAAACAGAAAAACGCGTAAAAAAACAAAAAAAATGTGAAAATTTGTTAAAAACACAAAAATCACGAAAAGTAAAAAAAATATTAAAAACATGAAAACGTGGAAAAAAATGAAAAAACATTAAAATGTGAAAAAAAAATAATGTTAAAAATACGAAAAACGTTTTTTCACATTTTCGGTATTTTTTGTACTTTTTCTCGTGTTATTAACGTTATTATGTTTTTTTTTTGCATTTTTTCGTGTTTTCACGTTTAGTTTTTCGGTTTTTTCCTTTTTCACGTTTTCTTTTTTTCGCGTTTTATATTTTTCGCATTTTGTTACTTTTTCGTGTTATTCATGTTTTTTTCGTATTTTTCACCTTTTCGTTTTTTTTATGTTTTCGTGTTGTGTTTGTATTTTTCGTCTTTTCATGTTTATCACGTTTGTCACGTTTTTGTGTTTTAGCATTTTTTACGTTTTCGTATTTTTTGTATTTTTTCACTTTTCGTGTTTTTTGTATTTTTCACGTTTTTGTATATTTCGTGTTTTGTTACTTTTTCGCGTTGTTCATATTTTTCAAGTGTTTTTTTTTTGCGTTTTTGTGTTTTTCGCGTTTGTTTACCTTTTCATGTTTTTTGCGGGTTTTTTCATATTCTCGTGTTTTATAACGTTTTCACGTTATTCATATTTTTTCGTGTTTCATATTTTTCGTACTTTTACATTTTTTAACGTTTTCCCCATTTTTCTCTAAACGCGTATGTTTTGGGAAAAATATTTTACCCTTTTGAAAATTGTAAAACATTTTCCCTTATTTCTTCCTTCCTTTTCCATTGATTTACCACTTATTTTCCTTTGACTTATTTTATTGCCCAAACAAACACTAGAAAATTGAAAAAATATTTTTCTGCATAATATTTTTCTCCAAACAAACATGACCTTAATCACATATTTTATTACTAATAACTATTTAGCTTTTTTTAAGAAACTATTTAACTTATTAAAAACCTATGTTTATTTACTGATTAAGGTTAACTTGAATGGTTAAGGGCTTCAAGTCGTTTAAGTTAGATCTCGAATTTGAGTCCTAGTATATGCAAAAAAAAAAAAAAAAAATTTACTTGTTAGAAGATCCACTAAAGGGTCTCAATCCGAGAATTTGGATAAACTATAAAAAAAAACATATGTTTATTTTCTAAAAAAAACCTATATAACATTAACATATAGTAAAATCTACCAAATTTTTGTTATTTTCCAGTGGATTCACCGAGTTTCTAATCTGAATTTCTGGAATTCCGTTGTGCATTCGACCTTCAATCGCTTTTCAATTGCAGATTTCTAACAGTAATCATCATTTATTGGTTGATGGAGTCTCGGCTTTCACCACACTTGCTGGTTGGGAGAGTCTGCCAAATCTACCGCTTTAAATTCGAGAGCAGATTTTTACAATTAAGTAAGGCCTAGATGATACAAATGTTTGTGTTTGGATGGTTTCCTTTTTAGGTCATTTCAATGTAAATGACTTTTATGATACTTTAAGTCGCCAGCAGCTTGTTGTCCCTATTTCAATTTTATTTGTGTGATCAAGCTTTACCTCCAACTCGTTCATTAATTGTTTGGCGCACCTTACACAATGTGATTCCCACGCACGGTAAATTACAGCAACGAGGTATGCCTTTTGTCTCTCAGTGTTATTTCTGTCTCAAACATAGAGAATCAATATATCATATTTTCTTACATTGTCTTTTTGTTGTTACTTTATGGCAAGTCATTTCAAATCTTTTGGCAAAAGGATTAAATGCACAGGCAGTATTCGGGATTTAATTACTAATGTTATGAATCACAAGTTTAGCAAACAAGTTAGCTTGCTCTGGGTTGTTGCAATCCTCAATGTTATCTGGTTGGTTTGGAAGTATAGAAATTTGGCTTTTTTCGAAGATATCAACCCCAATTTCTTCAACTTGATGCGCCAACTTCGTGCCTTCCTTCAAGAGGTTGATAAAAAAAACCATTCGGCTTCAACTTTGAATAACATGACAAAATTTCATGTTTTGCGCCAGCAGCATATTAGAAGTCGTTTATCCCGTACGCCTCGGATAATTGGAATGACTTGGTAGCCTCCAATTTATGGATGGCTTAAAGTCAATACTGATGGTTCAGCTAATGGAGCTCCGGGACAGGCAGTTCGGGTGGTATTTTTCGCACAGCTCGAAGATTTCCTGAGGGTTGCTTTGGGTTCGTCTTACGCCTATGTCGCGGAACTTCGTGCAACAATTTATGCTATTTCTGTAGCTTGGCGACGAGGATGGCATTGCCCCTAGCTTGAGTGTGATTCCATTTATGTGGTAAATCTTCTTAAGCATGGTTCTAATCTGGTTCCATGAGAGCTTATACATGAACATGATTGCTTGTAGTGTTTAGTTTACATTTCGAGTATGCGCTTCCTTATGATTTATATCTTCCGAAAGGAGAATAGAGCAGTTGACGCCTTGGCTCGATTTGGTCAAACTGGTGAGGGAATAAGTTGGTGGAATTCGGCACCAACATTTTGCAATACTTTCATTTCTTATGATTTTAACCTTGTTAAGCAATTTCGCTTTGTGTAATTTATTTCGAATACTTTATTACGTTTTGGTTTTCTCTTTTTAATGTATTGGGCCTAGCTTGTTGTGGTGTGTCGAGGGTGCCAACCTAGTTGGGACGCTCGTCCTCCTCTCTTTTACCAACTTCCCGCTTTTATTCAAAAAAACATTTAAATATAATTATATCCTTAATTATAAGTTTAACATAAAAATAATAATAATAACTTGTCAAAAAAAACATAAAAATAATAAATAAAATTTATCAAATATTATTTTACTAACAACAATGCATAACTACCAACTAAAAATCAATCAAAGGATAATTTTTATGGTAATAAAAATCAATAATTTTTGGAAGTTAATTTAGTAGGATTTGGAATGTGATTTATTATTTATATGAATTTTAATTTATTACATAGATAAATAAAACTGATATTTTTCATTGAAAGAAAGGGAAAAAAAAGGTGGGCTTGTCCATTTCTACTCCGTGGACTTTGTGCTCTGAATATCAAGACAGCACGAAACTGCCTAAAAACCATATACACCAAAGAGAGAGAAAGCACCTCTCTCATCCTCATGTCATTTCTAAACAATCTCTCATGCTTTCTAATTCGCTACTGAGTTCATCATCTTCCATTTCCAAGGCTTCAATTACAGAGGGAAACAAAGAAAGCAACCGTTTTTATAGATAAAGTTTAGATTTTTAAGTTTTTCTCTCCAATGGCTGAGAAACAAAACTCCATTTCTACTGCTACTAAAGCTACTCCGCCGATAACAGCACCATCACGACCCACAATAACTCTTCCCCCTAGGTCTTCTGTGGATTTCCTTTACACTGGCGGATTTAGCCCTGGCCCCATGACTCTTCTCTCCTCTTTTTTCCCTGATAATTACCCAGACTCTGATTCCCGTTCTTTCTCCCAGCTACTTGCTGGTGCTATGGCTTCTCCAGTTGCCAGACCTGCTTTCTTCACTGATGCTTCTTTACCTAATAATAATAATTCTTCTTCTTTTTCGAAGCAGGATGGCTCAGGTAGTAATACTAATTTGGGGTTTAAGCAGAGTAGGCCTATGAATTTGGTTGTGGCTCATTCTCCCATGTTTACTGTCCCTCCTGGGTTAAGCCCTTCTGGTTTGTTGAACTCGCCTGGCTTCTTTTCTCCTCCTCAGGTAATTGTTTAATTGGATCTGAAATTGTGCGGTTTTGTTCCTGATTTCCTGTTTGCTGTCTTAGTTTAGTGTTTTGTGATTTTGAACAATTGAGAGGTGTTAGGTGGTGTTTGTTTTGATTTTTTTATTTCTGCAAATGGTTATGAGAACGTTTTGGGTTCATGATATTTGTTTTTTATGCTAATTTGAAGGAGTTTGCCTTGTAATTTGATTGTTCTTTTGGTTGATGATACTGTTGGCTTCTTCTTGTTTATGTTATTTGAGAAAGGCTTGACATTTACTGGTCTAAATATGATTCTCTCATGTTATTGCTCTTGGTTTTTCAATGATATTATCTTCAATTTGAAAGAAAATCAATGTCTGAAGTATATTGGAAGGAATGAGATTTTGGCACTTGTAAGCTTTTTGGTTGGACTTTCTGGTGATTAAATATTTTCCTTTTATGTTTTCGTTATTCCTTGCCAGGGCATCATCAACTTAACTAGTTTAATCATGAGTTGCAAGTAGTTTGTCCGTACACAACAGTACTTGTTCAAGTCCTGAGAACTGCTTTGCACATTGAGGATTTTATATCCATGTTTCTCAGATGAAAAAAATTGATGTGCTTATGAGATTTCAGAAAGTTGACTTTTTAGTAATCAAAGAAGGTTGAGAGGAAATTATACTTTTGATTTATGTTAAGACATTCTTTCCTGTTTGAACCATATAATGCTTATGCATAGGGTCATTAAGTGTGTCCCTTGTACAACATAGAGTATTTGGAAGTAATTGAACTGTGGAACATACCTTATAAAGAGATTAGCTTTCAGCCTAATTAAGCAGTCGAAAACATACTTTATTGCTCAGTTTGTTTAAATGTGGTGGTTTGATATCTTCCTTTATGCAGAGTCCCTTTGGAATGTCCCACCAACAAGCCTTGGCACAGGTTACCGCTCAAGCTGCACTAGCTGCCCAATCTCAGATGCACATGCAGGCTCATTACCAACCTGTCACATTAACAGATTCCAGTGAATTAATGAAGGACAGTTCATCCTTTCCTCCTGTTGAAGCTTCACAGCAGCAGACACAGATTGCCGCTCAAGCTGCACAGCAGACAAAGGTTACCGCTCAAGCTGCACAGCAGACACAGGTTACTGCTCAAGCTGCACGACCTGCCCAATCTCGGATGCACTTGCAGGTTCATTATCAACCTGTCACGTTAACAGCTTCCAGTGAATTAATGAAGGACAGTTCATCCTTTCCTCCTGTTGAAGCTTCACAGCAGCAGCAGACACTGCCCTCCACGTCTGCACCTCAAAGTTCCATGGTGGAACCATCAGAACCCTCACACTCTGATAGGAAACAGCAACCTCTTGCTGTTGACAAGCCCAGTGATGATGGCTACAACTGGCGCAAATATGGGCAGAAGCCGATTAAGGGTAGTGAGTACCCACGAAGTTATTATAAGTGCACGCATCTGAATTGTCCGGTCAAAAAGCAGGTTGAGCGCTCTAGTGACGGCCAGATAACTGAGATTATCTATAAAGGACATCACAACCATGAGCTGCCTCAACCCAATAAGCGTGCAAAAGATAACAATGACCAAAATGGAATTATGAATTCTCAGGCTAGGCCCGAACCTAGTTCTCAAAATGAAGGTGGTAATATCAACAAGTTGAGCGAAACAATATCTTCTCATTCATTGTCCGGGAGGGATCAGGAGTCCACTCAAGTGGATCCCACAGAGCCACCAGCTGGATCAAGTGACAGTGAGGAAGCAGGTGATGGAGCGACGAGAGCAGAAAGGAGTGTGGATGAACCTAACCCGAAAAGAAGGCAAGTTAGAAATTTATTTACAGTATGTAATCACTCCCAGATCTTTTTTCTGCCTAATTTTCTGACTTTTTTTTTTTAATGGATGGCAGGCAAATTGATGTTGGAACATCTGAGGTTGCTGTACCTCACAGGACAGTAACAGATGCAAAAATCATTGTTCAAACAAGAAGTGAAGTTGATCTTTTAGATGATGGCTACAGGTGGCGCAAGTATGGCCAGAAGGTGGTCAAAGGGAATCCTCATCCAAGGTGATTACTGCTTTAGTATTCTTTAGCTGTAGTTTTTTGTATCTCCAATGTCTAGTGAATCCCAGGGAACTTTGCAAAAGTAATAATTTCATTGAGAATGTAATCACACCAAATCCACCTTATTATATGGTTTTGGAATGACCTCAAAGTTACTAAGGCCTTGAAAACCAGTTATTTATAACTACTTCACTAGTTCAAAGATTGATCAGCAATAGAGCATTTTACTTTAAAAAACCCTTCAGAAGTACTCTTAGCGTGTGCAGAAAAATTATGCCCAGAGCCCACAAGATTTTTGAAGAAATAGCAATATGCTTGGGGTTCATAGCCCCCTGAACTTACTTAAATTGATATGAGTCACCCCCCAAGTCCTACTTGCAGAGAAAAGTGATGATTTGGACAAGTTGAAGCACATATTACTTTAAGCAAGTTCAAGTAGCCAATAGACCACATTTACGTTGACCTATGTCTCATAGTATACTGTGTGAATCCTTTCAAAGTCCTCTTTTTGCCTAGAATTTCATGTTCATGTTTCAGAAATACAGATGGTTGCACACTGTTCATTCTTCTTGTCCTTTGTATCTGTCACAAGACCCTGTCTTGCAGCGGATTCTTCTTTTTCCTTTTTTTTTCTAGTTACATATTCTGCCTTATATCAGACCTCATCTGCTGTTAAACCAGCTTGTCTTCTGTTTTTGGTAATTAATCCGATTGGTTAGACACACTTTACGTAGATCATCTCCCCATTAATGTTTGTTGCGTACACTAGGACTCAACTTGAGATCTCTGCTTAAGAGATTTTGAGGCCCTTAACCACTCGAGCCAACCAACCAGGGCTGTTGTCTGATTTCAGTGTCACATATTCTCAGCCCTTTTTCACTCTCATAAAACTAATTACCTTTGTCTTTGCCCTTCTCATAAAGTATTTGATATTAGTTTATCTTTTGTGTGCAAGAACAAGTTGCTTTGTACTTGATCTCCTCCTTGATAGCATCATTACCATCCTTGAGTTTGGAATACTAGGAAAATGCAATTTGGTCGTATGGTTTGATTCTCATATGCAATTATTGGTAATTTCTGGTCATTGTAGTTGTTAATGGCAACGCCATGGCACAAGTGTTGTGTGCCCGCGAATAGGATCTCATCACAGGTCTGTTCACCGGAAAATTCCCTTGATTTCCCTTGTTGCTCTTGTTCTTCGTGCAACTTATTTTGAAAACTCTGTAGCCATTTGTAAGAGATCGCTAAAACTCCCTGTATTAATTTTTTATCTGTAAAATTCTGCCCCTTTATTCATAAGAAAAACCCTCTTTTATAGAAGAGTACAAGGTTTATGCGTAAAGGACTTGTACAAGAATTAGGAATAAAAATAAAGACTAGAATCCTACTAGAAATAGAAGACTTACAAAGCAGGAATAAAAATAAAGACTAAGAATCCTACTAGAAATAGAAGAATGACAAAACAGGAAATAGGAATAAAAATAAAGACTTAAGAATCCTACTGAAAATAGAAGACTGAAAAAAAATAGGAAAAGAGGAAAAAATAAAGACTAGCGATGTTGCTTTGGCGTGGACAGGGTTATCATAGGTGTGCTGTGGCACGCCTTTTGTGTCTCATGTTATTTTTTTAGGGTTTTTAGATTATTTACCCACATGTTCAATCTGCACCGTTGGATTAGACACATCTAGTGTCCAAAAATAAACAAAAACAAAAGGAAAGCAGACAGACTTTCAAAATTGAGAGAGAGAGATGCATAATGGGAAACAAAGAGAGAAGAAGCACACAACAAGAGTAAATACCAGAAAATAAAAAGAAGCAAACAAGGGCAGAACTTGAAGTTGGAGACTTTTGATAAGAAGTAGCTACTAGTCAACTAAGGATTTACTATTTAGTTGAACGCTAACTTTAGAATATAGGGTTTATTGCATGTTAGAATTTATGATAAAGTATATTGACATGATTTAATATTTGTTGCATTTTGATTTTAAAGTTTACAATTTCTTATATCTTAAATATTACCATCCAATTGGGTTAGGCTATGCTTACTTTGTTTTTGACAAAGTAAGCCTTACTTTGTTTTTACCACCATTGGATGGACTTACTTTGTTAAAGTCTACCATCATCAAATGGTGAAAAAAACAAAGTAAACTTTACTTTGTTAAAAACAAATTCTATATGATTTTATTCTTTTAGTGCGACACATAGGTGCCGTGCGCCTTTAATAACCATGTTGGTCATTTCAGAAGAAAAGGCCAAGAATTTCATGCCATCTACATATGTGGCCGCTAATTTTCTTCCTATGGGGTTTTAGGCATTATCAATATATATCCCACAATACTGATAGGGTGGACCAGCAGAAGATTGACATTTTTAACTTTCGTGATTTATCTTTGGAACTTGACGAGTAGGATGTTGACATGTCATATTTTTAGTTATACATGTTTATCATATGTGGAATGATGTTTAGTCAGAACAAGCTCTATGAGGGTAAATTACACTGATGGCGTCCTTACTAAAATGATGGCCACTTAACTTCAAAACAGGCCATAAAAGTTACTCAACTTTACTCTTCACGAACATAAAAGTTCTTTAACCATTCATTTATTCGTTTGGTTTTTTAAGTTTATATTCTGACCCATGTAAAACTAAGCCAAGATTTGCAACTGCAATGATCTCAGCTAGCACCCATTTGTATTACTTCCAATGACGGTTCTGTTCAAAGCCAAGGCATTCTTTTCCAAAATAACTATTTGCTGTGTCTTTCTTGTATATTCTTCTCCTGAATTTCATAACTGCTTTCACAAAATTTCTGAAGCAGTGCTTCTGTGAACAGGAGTTATTACAAGTGTACTAGTACAGGATGCAATGTTCGTAAACATGTCGAGCGAGCTGCAGCAGACCCCAAAGCCGTGATTACTACATACGAGGGGAAACATAATCACGATGTTCCAGCAGCTAGACACAGCAGCCATAACGCAGCCAACAGCAATGCACTGCAATTGAAACCCCAAAAGCTCGTGGCAAATAAGCATTCTATGATTGAAGGTATGGACTTGGGAAACAGTGATCAAAGACCAGTACTTCTGAGACTGAAAGAAGAGGAAATTGCAGTATAAATGCTCTAGCCGAGAGCGACAATTATGATTTGGTCAATTGACATGGAGAAGGAAAGTTAATTCAAATTTGTGAGAGTTTGGCGGTAAATGGTTCTACTTTTGCCCTTCACTTTTTGGATAAAGATTAGTGTTTACCATTTGATAGAGAATGCTGTATTTATTTCACTTTTTTGTAACTAAATTTCACAAATTGACATTGTATATGATCATTCACATTATAGTGAAAGATATGCCAATAACAAATGTTTGTATGCAGTTCAAGTGCCATTTTTAGGATGCTGTCTCTCTCCTAGTTATGTTCATGCTGAATTTTTCAATTTGCAAAATGAAGATCCTGTTGTTTGTTGAGTGGTGAAATACACAACTTTTAATTCTTTTCTTCTGTAATTATCTTGGCTTCGAAATTAATGAAGGGATATATAACAACTCGGTTCAAAGGGGATAGCGTCAGGTAGAAGCCTGTTCAAGGCCAAAAACATATCGGGACTAAGGTTTTGTTGTTGTTGTTGTAGACTATTATAGGATGAATCAAACAAGAAGTTTATCTTAGATGTCAATGCTATCAACATTACTAGTAGCTCTGTAGAGTGTTTAGGCATGGTTTGGCAGTTGTTTTTATTCTTTTAATAAAGTAATGAGGTGACTATGATTTCTAAGATTTCATTGTTTTGTAGTTACTTTGTCAAAATTGTCATCTTCTGTAACAGGAGTTATGAACTGTTTAAAGAAAGCAAAAAGTAAAGAAGAAAATCCATAGTGTGTCTGTCTGGTCTGGTCTGGTTCAAATAAAGAGGTTGGACAAATCACAAGATCCAAGGTCCGACATACTTCAAAAGGATGTCCAAACTCATGCTAACCAAATCTCCTTCCCAACAGTCTTTCTCTTGAAACTTTAAAGCTTTTTTCCATTCCTTCAAACTATGCATAAAATGAAACTTGTTCATCAATTTTTCAAATCAAATAATTGTTTCTTTTTTAGTTTAATAATTAGAGTTGGAGCTTTAATAATTTTTACTGAACGAGTGGGACTACTATTCTACCTGTTTTTTACTTTCTAAAATAAAACAAGTATGAAAGGATTTACTTAATATCTTTTTCTTGGTGATGAGAGAAAATAAACAAAAACTACAAAGCAA
Organism: Euphorbia lathyris; assembly: GCF_963576675.1. Lineage (NCBI taxonomy): Eukaryota > Viridiplantae > Streptophyta > Magnoliopsida > Malpighiales > Euphorbiaceae > Euphorbia > Euphorbia lathyris. Next base: position 100,126,240 of record NC_088910.1, read on the forward strand.
TCAATATGTTAAAGCGACACTTAGGTCTCAAAGAGGATATATTGAATGTATACAAAAGGCACGTCACATTCGTGATTTCTCAAAAAGAGAGAACATGCATAATCCGCTAACCATTCAGCTACTCCTCTCACGATGCGAGTTAACAAAAAAGACATTCTAATTTCTATTTCGAAGCTTACGACATTGAGAATTATTAATCAAGAGAAAACATGAATAGTGGGGGCATTATAAACCATGAAGCCTAAAACGATTTGAGAATCCAACTCAACAATAACACGCATGTAACCTTTCTCCCATGTACGAGACAACTCAAAATAAAGACCCTAAAGCTCTGCTACAAAGGCCGAACAAATCCCAACATTCACAACAAAATCCCAAATCCAATTTCCAATGGTATTTAATAGAGATAGTTATTAAACTTCATGGGTTAATTTATAAATGACCAGTAAGTTAGCTATGACACATGGATTAATTTGTAATTATACAAACAAATAGGAATATAGCATTAGAAGTTTGTTAGTATATAAAATAATGTAATTTGTCTTTACGGGTTAAGAATTCTAATGTAAATTCAATCTTTAATCAACATGATTTCATCTTCTTCGATCATAATTTCTTCATTCTCTATTTCTATTAGTATTCCAAATCAGTAGGCAAACCTTGTATCAATTTTACAAGTGTCATCCGTATTAAGTTTCACCCATCCATGATTTGGAGGATGCCAACTTACACAAGATAGCTCAATTCTCTTCTTAAACACATCCACATTGTCCCTAGTAAAGACATACTCGTTCTGCCACCTTCAGAGCCACCAAAGCGAAATAAAAAGATAACACGCCAATCAACACCCTTATAATTACAATTAATGCTCAAAATTATATCCAACCAGTTTGCCAAATAGAAGAGTAAAACATGAGCCTATTACAACTCGAGACAAGTCAATCTCACAACTTTTTCGCACAAACACGGTCTTGTAACAAATGGAGCTCCGATTTTGGCAACCCACAGACAACAAAGTCTAAAGACAAATCCAAATAGCATCAAACACGATTCGAATTATAGAGAATACTATTGCAAGCCAATAACTAATAGAAAACATGCATCATCTCAAGAACTGGGAGCTTCCAAATACGATCCAAAATCCTCCCATTATTATGGGTAACAGAGGAGTGAATAAACGAGTAGGCAGATACTAAAGTATACTGAACAGTCCTCGAAACATGCAAGTGCCAACAATTCCTTTGCACCTCCAAACAAAAATAATTACGGTATTTATTATCATGATTATAGCATAACATTAATATTTTTACAACCATTACGGTTGTAAAAGGATTATGTCAATATAATTTTATTCTTTAGTGTCATTATAGTTGTAAAATAGTATTGGTATTTTTATGGTTGTAATACGAAATATATTTATCGAGTTCGAAAGAATAAAAAAAAAAAAAAAAAAAAAAACAACCTCAATTTGATCAACCTCAACATGAATAATTGAGAAAACCTCAATTTTTAAAAGATTAATATGGTATAATGTATCTGTTATTGGCAAGTCCAACAACTATATAATAATAGGACCCCCAAACGGAAAACAATAACAGAACTTCCCTAACGGTTACATTTCACCTTTCTTCTCTCTCTCTCTTCCCCCCTTCTTTTTCTCTGCTTTTTTCAAAAACAAAAAACGAAGACTCGAAAAAGAGAGATAGCCATACCTTAGACTCACTCACATTACTGTTATCTCTCTTCCTCCTTTCCTCAAAAACATGAACCTAATTGGACCCATCTCTTCTTCCTTTTATCTCGCTCTCTTTTTCCACCGGACATTCTGCCCTTTTCTCGCACCATTCTTCATTTGTTTTCCCAACAAAAACATCTCTTCTCTTCTTTCTTTGTCTTTTCTCTTCATTCCGATTCAACCCCAATTTGATGTGATGAGATAGTGCTAAACCAGAATTACACCCATTTTCCCTATCTGGGTTCCGCCCTAGATGCGGGTCAATGGGTTGCGTTCACTCCAAACGGGCTGATCCCTCCCCTGTTTTAGACTATTCCTCTGTATGTCCACCGCCGCTATTGCCTTATAGTGACCGGGGTTCGGCGGTTTCATCGAGACATCCATCTGGGCCTTTGAATTCTATCCAGAAATGGAGAAAAGATTCTAGAGATGGCAGTAGAAGGCGAAAGGAGATTGTTGATGTTGATAAGAATGTTGCGGAAGAGCTAAATGAGGATCGAAATTGCAATGTTGTTCAAAACAAGAAGTTGAAGAGAAGGCCCTCTGGAGGATTCAGTGGACCGCTTAGCTTCAAATTGGGATTCTCCCACCGTAATGTTGGGGCTGAGCAGATTGCTGCTGGCTGGCCTAGTTGGCTCAGTTCTGCTGCTGCTGAAGCTATTCAGGGTTGGGTGCCTCTAAAGGCTGATGCTTTTCAGAAATTAGAAAAGGTATCAACACTTCATCATATAATAATTGTTATCATTGGATTTCAGCTCAATGCAGCTAGTTTTTTAGGCAATGGAATTTCCTACTTCAATACTTTTTGGGAAAAGTTTCTGTCATTGCATTGATTTCCAATTTATAATTTTAATGTCTACGTGATAAAGTTAAGGGAAAGGATAAAAATAGAACTGAAAATTTGAGTTATTACAAATGTTATCTAATGTTGTTGGGTTCTTATGGGTGCTAATCTTCCTTTATGTATCAGTTTTCAACCTTTAGAAGGTACAAATTGTGAGAGTATGAAATTAGATATTAAAGCTTGCAATTCAACAAAGGCATGCAAAATTAAGCCGAGATGATGGTGCAAAACCAGAGTTGCATCTTTTCCTATACGAATAGAGATTAGATAACATTACTGGTTGTATAATTTGAAAATGTTAAAATGATTCACGTGTCTTCTTGACACAGCCAACAAAGGAATTTGTGATTGAGTTGTAAATTTAATTCAATTTAGATTTTGAGAAACTTCAATTATCCTCAAATTTGCATGGGAACATCATCGGTATATGATAGTTAAAAACTTGGGAAGATTTAGCACGTGCTTTGATTATGTCTTTAACTTTTCCATGCTTTTCATTTCATTATTTGCTTGTGCTACAATACTTGCTTCAATGCTCATGCTTTGGTATTTAGTAACTCACAATTTCCAACAACTCTTATTTGCAATATGTAGATTGGACAAGGCACATACAGCAGTGTGTTCCGAGCACGCGAAGTTGCAACTGGGAGAATGGTTGCACTGAAAAAGGTCCGGTTCGACAATTTTCAGCCAGAGAGCATTAGGTTTATGGCACGTGAAATACTGATTCTTCGCAGGCTCGACCATCCAAACATCATAAAGTTGGAGGGAATAATTACTTCTCGATTATCAGGCAGTGTATACCTTGTATTTGAGTATATGGAGCATGATCTTGCTGGACTATCGTCTTCTCCAGAGATCAAGTTCAGTGAGTCACAGGTTTGTTAGTGACATCAAAATCCTTATCTATTTCGTCTCATTTTTCAAAAGAAAAAGAAAATCAGTGACTTGTTTTTTGCTCGTACCTGGTAAGAGGTTTTTAAGCTTTGGTTGTCTTTGTGGTTAGATTAAGTGTTACATAAAGCAACTACTATGCGGAATCGAGCATTGCCATACACGAGGTGTCATGCATCGAGATATAAAGGTATCCAACATTTTGGTTAACAATGATGGAATTCTAAAAATTGGAGATTTTGGGCTTGCGAATGTTCTTAGTGAAAAGAACAAACATCAACTAACAAGTCGTGTAGTGACTTTATGGTACCGCCCGCCAGAACTTTTGATGGGTTCAACAAGTTATGGAGTATCAGTGGATCTGTGGAGTGTTGGCTGTGTATTTGCAGAACTTCTCCTCGGGAAGCCTCTCTTCAAGGGGAGAACTGAGGTAATCAAGACATTATATTTCAGTATCTTCTAATAAGTATATATCATTCTAGTACAACACTTCTTGAGAAAAATTAAAATTTATTGATTTTAATTGACTCAAAACAGTTCCAACGAGATATCGAATTTTCAGTAGATAATTGAAGTCAGTGTTCTTGTGTACTTGGCAGTTGAAATTAATAAGTTTTTCCCTTGAATCAGGTTGAACAATTACATAAAATCTTCAAGCTTTGTGGTTCTCCTTCCGATGAATACTGGAAACAAGCTAAGCTTTCTAATGCTACCGTGTTTAAACCGCAACATCTTTATGAAAGTTCACTTCAGCAGAGGTTTAAGGATTACCCAACAGCAGCTGACCTGATAGAAACTTTTCTTTCAATAGAACCAGAAAAACGCGGGACTGCCACATCTGCTCTTCTGGCTCAGGTCACACCAACTGAAACTTTGATCCACCAGTAATTATCTATTTCAAGCTAAAGATAAAAGAATTCTATCGAATTTTAGAATCTGCGGTTTATGAGATTATGTTGTTTGTTTTTTCTACTGAAGCTCTCAAAATGTTTCCTCTTATTTACCTTATTTTATTTTATTTTATTTCTTGTCTGTAGTACTTCAACACGGCACCATATGCATGTGAACCATCAAACTTGCCAAAGTATCCACCTAACAAAGAATTGGATGCTAAATATCGAGAAGACGTACGAAGGTAAAAACATTTAATTCGTTGCAATGAGTTTACCAGAGTAGAAAAATGTTAGCTCATCTAACCATCACTGAATGATTGTTGTCCCTCCAGGAAAATGGCTGGTGGTAGGATGAGAGATATTGGGGCACCAAGAAAACCGAGAAGAGTTAATAAAACATTGCAAGACCAGAACAATTTCAATAAATTTATACCAACGAAGGTCTCTTTCTCTCTCTCTCTCTCTCTCTCTCTCTTGCTAGACTCGAGAAAGATACCTTATTCCCAATACTTGGATGCTTTGTTTATTCAGGAAGTGAAAGAGAATACTCAGTTTGTTCCTAAGAAGATGAATGACAGTAATAGCCAGGTGATGAATGGGGAAAGAGGAGGTATGAACATAGAAAAAAGATCTTCATGCGACACAATCTTGGAAATTTCCGAAGCAACAAAAAGGGACTCAGTTTTCACAGGGCCAGCACCAATCACGGCGTCAAGTGGCTTTGAATGGGCAAAAAGGCGGCAAGAGGATGCTACCTCCACATTATCTTGTGACCAATCTATCTCAATGAGTCAAATTAGTGAATTAGATTCATCAAAGTTTAACTTTGCAAACAGTCCGTTTAACTTTCCAAAAGATGAAAAACAAGATTATAATGAGGGTATGCCCAAACATCGCTTGCCGAAGCAGCGGAATCGCAATGGACGTGATACATTAGGTTCTTTTGATTCCTCTAATATATACTATTTTTATGACTCGAAGGCTATTGACGAAGCCAATGGTCTAGGAAGAAATCTGGTGAGGGTGCACTATGGCCAAATGTCTCATTTTATGAATGATTATAACTAGTTCTTTTGAATTAATTATTCCTAGTGTTTTTTAGCCCAAGTGTTCTTTTCCACTGTTAAAAAAAATTATGTTACTAAGTCAAACTTACTGCTTAACTTTGTTAGGGCGACTGTGAAGAACGAGAGAAGGTTGAATTTTCTGGACCATTGCTGACTCAGGCATACAAAATGGATGAGATTTTGCAAAGGAATGAAAATCAGATTCGCCAAGCAACTCGTAGATCAAGGTTGGGTGCAGGTAAAAGTAACTTGAATTCTACAGGTTGTTAATTCGATGCATGAAGAAGTTCTTCTTGATCTGCTTAAATGATTAAAGCATGTAGGAAAAACGTACAAAAAGTTGTCCTGTTTGATACAGAAGGAAATATAACTGGAATGACATGAATCACTTGTGCCAAAATTCAACAAAGGAGAAAATAAACTATATTCAATTATATTGCACATCATAGGGAATAATCAGACATGAAAATGCTTTATATATATATATATATATATAGTTTAAGAGAATCAAGAAGTGTAAAAGGTTCAGTTTTTGTTCTGCAGAAGTATGATGATGAATGTGAAGTGAAAATGGAAAACCTTACGGCCAAAAGAAGACAGGCAAATGCAGAGCTGCTAGCTATTTTGGGATCTAGTTGCTTGTTGGCTCTGTGCTTTGAAATCCTCAAGAGTACAAATTCTATTATGATCTCGGTCTACTGAGCTGCCCTTGCCTGTAAGAAATTTTGATCTTGGAATTAATTGTATACGAGTTCACACATGGGTTGTATTTGAATCATAATCATCTGAAATTTTGTACTGGGTAATCAACTGATCCGATTACAAAGTACTGCCAAATTTCAAGGCGAAGGGGGGCTTAAACCAAACAAGAAAAGGAAATGGTGGAAATTGTGGATGGCTTCCTTTTTTTGAGGGGAGAGAAACAGAATATTTAGGTGGGAGGATTGTAAATCCTAGTAGTTATATTCAATTCAAATTAAAACATGTTTTGAAGGATAGACAATATATAATAGCATATACTAATGAATATGAAGTATTTTCTAATTTAGTATTTTACTATCCATTTGTAGAAAATGCAGCAGAACTTCATCAGTAACTGTTTTTGTCATCATCAATGATGGCTGAGATTGGACTCTAATGCCTAATGACTTGTACGACCAGCTATTTGATATCAAATAAATAATTTTATTTAAGAGTAATGACTCTAATTTTTTTATTAAAAATTAAATAAAATCATTTTACTCTCTATTGTGACGATTAAATTTGTTATCATACTCTCAATGTATAATGAGATGCTCCTTTTCTGTCGGGCACTTTGAAGTTTATGTAGTCTCCCAAAACGGTAAAAAAATAGGAACACAAAGGGCTTAGGAGATGAGCTTTTTTTGCTTTGCGTCGAATTCTGTCTTTTTTTTGTCCAGTTAAGATTAGATGGATGTTTTACGAGTTGGGTAACTCCAGGGTCAGAGAGGGAAAAGCTCAGGGCCATAGAGCGGTTATGAGAAGACTTGTGTATTGCTTCACATGTGAGACTCTAACAATGATTGCGGAATTTGAATCCAGGTGAAGGTATCACAAGAACCACTTTTTTACCGTTGAACCCACCCTGAGGCTCTAATAAAATTTAATGCTTCTTCTAACAAATGCACAAATCAGAACGGGAAGAGATAAGTGAAGAGAGGCGGTCACAATTAAATGAATCCAATTAAAAAGAATATATATCAGCAGAACAGAAGCTTTAAAAAGACGTTTAAAAATCCTGATCATATAATTATAAAGAGAGGGTCATCTCTCTCAGGAGAATGCAAGTCTGCATAACAGACTTGACTTGAATTCAGCTTAGATTAGATTACTGATGATTGTGTGTCTTGTCTGGCAAAGATCTGATCAATCAGTCCGAGGCTCCCATAATTCGCTATGTATCTGAGGTTTATTACCTTATCTTTTCTCTTGATCAAGAAAAGGGAGTATTGATTTTAACGAATATCACATATAGCGAATTGTAATAAGTTCGAGCGAATTGTAATAAGCCTCCGAACGGAGCGACCAGAAACTTTATTTTCATGTATCTGAGGTTTATTAAACTTTATTTTCATGTATCTGAGTTTATTACCTTATCTTGTGTTTTAATGTCAATTTCCTTGGCTTTTTACTTGATTTGTTATCCTTTAGATCCCTTTTCTCTTGGTTAGAATCTTGTTATCCTTAATATATTAGTTTTAAAGTTGAAATTAGTTATCAAACAGAGCCTTAATCTACAAATTTTAGTGTAAATATGAATAGGGCAGCTCGGTGCACTACGCGTCCCCGCTGAGCGAGGGTCCGGGGAGGGGTTCCACCACAAGGGTGTACTGGGGCAAGCATGCCTTCCCCTGCCAATTTATTTGGCAAGAGACCGCTTCTAAAACTCGAACCCGTGATCTCTTGGTCACACGACAACAATGTTTACCGTTGCACCAAGGCTCGCCCTCCAGTGTAAATATGAATACAGATAAAAAAAAGAATAGATAGATATATATTATCATCGCACATTTTTGTGAGTATTGCAATTTGTCTTCTCAGTTCATCTATCATTTGAATATACATAAATGAATAACAGATCAGTTCTGATAGTTGGACATAAAGAAATCTTACATTCCAAACCCCCTCGACCATTTCGATTCGCATCTATGGAAAGCTTCATACTCTCTACATGTACATGTGTAAATGGCAGAGGACAATGCTGAAGCTGAAGTTGCAATCTTGTGAAGCTCCTGTATATTTCCGCTATTGCTGTTAACTATCTTCAGTCATCAGTGTCGGTATCTGCCCATGGTCGACGAAATCGATCTTGCTTAATCTAAGACAGCATAACACTTGCTCTGGAAGTTCTTCTTGTTTTTGTGCCTGCTATCAAATGTTAAGTTAGTCTAAGAAAGGTTAAGCTTGCTTCAAGCTCCTGACATGATATTAACGAGCGAGAGAGCTTAACGCCCTTACAACTATGAAAATATCTTCTTAATGTCTGAATTAACGAATTTATCATGCGCACATTTCTTCTCAACAAGATCAAAAGACCAAGTATTTAATTGCTATTGAGATTGATGCATCACCTGGATTGTCAAACCAAGATCAAGTATTCCACTTTTAAGACGATCTCGAAATGATTCAAGTCCTTTCCTTGATATGAAACTGAACCGATGGATATCCAGATCAATCTCGAAATAGTTAGGACCCTGAATGAGAGAGAGATTGTCACAAAACCTCAAACTGATAACCTTTTCCTATAAACAGCATTTCATGTAATGTGCAATTTTCCATATCAAGTCACAAGTCTAGTCATGTGTATGTGGATGAAGGCAGATTGATTTCAGCATAAAAAAAGTTAATCATTTGCAGAAAAAAAAAAAATTACCTTGTAAAATTCATGCTGCGGACGAGAAAGGACTGGTTTTTCGTTATAAGCATTTACGAGCTTCTTTTCAGTAGAACTTAAACTGAGATCCTCAGGATTAACCAAACCAGCCATGATCTTCAGCCTTTCTCTAAACGGCACACTCGACTCTTTCGCAAAGCCTTTAACTTTTTCCATCTCATCCTCAACCAGTTTCTATTGATTGCAAATAAATTAGTATGCAGAAGAAAAATGACAAACTTAGCAAACGAAAACATCCATGAATTAAAAGAAAATGCTACTTCATCTTTCGAATGGGTTTCAGTTTTCAAGTTTCTTTCAAATCAAATATAACACAGAGTAGACAGCAAACCACTCGGAAACCTTGATATTAGTACAATGAATTACCTTGATATTATCCTGACATTGTGAAGATATCTCTTTCTCAAAATTTTCAGAAACCTTGAAGTATAGTACAAGACTCATCCCTTCGCCATCAGTATCACCAAGAAACATCGCGGCAGGATAAGTAGGCAACTACCATGAGGCACACAAAAGGATTAGTACAATCAATAAACGTCGGTAGAAACATTAACCAACTGAGACAGAGCATATTAGATATATATATAAACATATACCTGGATATTTACAATTAGAAGAGGAGGGACTTTTCCTTCGGCTTTTATATTAGGAAGCTCAAGATGTTGTGCAATGTGATTAATTTTTCTTGGGCAGATAAACAGATCAACACCAATTGGATTATATGGAACGCAATTTGGAGCTGGGCATTTCCGCTTATCTCTGCATTGTAGATCATTATACAATTATATGTGCTTTCTTTTCGCCTAATCAAAGCACAAACAATAGAACTACATGTTGCAATTGGCTTAGGTCAACGATGATCATTAAGAATCAAGAACATACTTGAAATAAGTCTCGGCTCGAAGTTTAAAGTTTGATGGAGGAATCTCAGACCAACAACCTGCACTCAACTTCTCTGTCGAGCAACGGGGAACAACATATCCTGCTTTTGGATGATACAAGAATCTTTTTGATGCACCTGTATACATATTCAGTAAGTATCACAACCTGTTCTTAAAAAACCATATGATCATATCAAAGAAATCAAGACATGAACTTCAAATAATTTGACATTTATGTTCATAATCAAGAATCTACCTTAATTTCAAATGCATACTTATTACTGGATCCAAAGATCAGTTATAAGTTTAATACTCACACTGTTCAACGATTTCATCTCCGTCGCATGATCTCCTCTTGAAAGAAAGCCTCAAAACTGCTAATTTCTTTTTTTGGGTTGATGCACTTTGATGCTTGTCATTGAAACTGACTGATGAAACTAATCTAGGCAACCCGGCTTTTAAGGCATTCTCCTGTGAATCACGTTTATCGTCTTTAGAACATTTAAAGCTTCCAATATTATCAAACAATTTCTTCCTTAGGTTTTCCTCAGCCTTCCCGAAGCGTGAAAGATCACAGCCCTGAGTACCAACAACTGGGAACCCTTTTGATTCTTTGCATTCATCTTTGCTAGTCTTATGTCCATCTATTTTCACATAGCTTTCATGATATTCTTCGTATGTACCGCTTCCATCAACAAAGCATGAAGAACTTTCATACTGAACCACTTGTCCATTTGAAATATTTCCTATCGCCGAACCCACAGATGAAAAGCGGTCTGCAGATTGATAACTGAACCAGTCAGAACTCACACTGAGATGAGTAAACAACCTCTTGTAACATAAAGGGGAAAAAAAGTAGAAACATAACTGCTCAATCTACACATTAAATTTCAAGTGATGAAGCAGATTGGTATGTTATGAGTCTATGTAGTCAAAGAGAATTTCGACATTATACCTCCAACCACGCTGCTGAATTCATCGTCGGATTCAGATTCCAGAATACTAACTGAATCAAACCAAGCTTCCTCTTGGCAAACTCCTGCATAACAAACATAAAATTCACTATAGATTTACAAACAAGACAGAGAAATTAGTGACGATATCGCAATTGAATGACACACACCATCTGTATCTACTTGACTGAATTGCCATTGCATCTGGGTTAGCTGGTATGTTGAGTTCAAGGGCCCTGATCTTCTGCTAGTAGAAGTTTTACCCTTGTCGAAATCCATATGAGCAAGTTGACTCAAAGCAAAATCTGCCACATTCCCAGCATCAGTGTTCCCTTTCTTGTTTCGATCAAGAGAAGTAGATATCTGCACACGACGTTTGCCAAATCGACGAAGACGTTTCTTGTGTGTTTTAGCTTTATTCGGCGGAGTAGACATACAAATACCCATAATTGCTACTTGATTTCAAAATCCTGTTGTCAACATAAATGCATCATTTTTCTAAGCAGCAAACTGATGTTGCATCAGTAAGAAGAAGTAAAACATACAGTCATTTCATCAAATACACACAAACAACAAATTGTAAAGCTGTGCTCATCAAGTAGCCATTAGACAGAGGAAGGTAGATCCTCAAATCACAGCAAAATGAAGTATCTGTTTGCAATTACAAAGATGAGCAGCAGGAGAAGAGCAAAATTATTGCAAAAAAAGTCCATATCCAAAAAAGTAAAACAAGACCTAAAACAAATTTTGTCAATTATCAACAGAAAACATGAAAATGTTGACATCTCATAATCTGAAAAAGGTATTGCATAACTACAAAAATCAAGGGAATGCCAGGCAACAAGGTGAATCCCAGAACAAACTACAAAAAATCAATGAAACACATGGAAATCTGGGAATTGAAAAGGACAAGAGGGGTAGATAATCAAACACAAATGCATAATTTGTTTCCTTGGAGATCACAAAAAAAAAAAAAAAAAGTTGAACATTTTAAACACAACCCAGATAATCTTTCCTCATCACAATGTGAATGGAAACCACAAAGAAATCAAAGTAATAATGGAGAAAGATAAAAATCAACCAACCTGGAAAGAAATTGAATGATAATAGCTCTCAAGGATCTTCCTCTCTGTGAATAAAAACACCGGAAAGAGAGGTGGATGCCGGAACGCCGGTCAATGGGACAGTGGGTCCGGCGATGTCGGATCCGGTTACAATGGCGAAGAAAAAGAATTCACTTTTCCTTGTCAATCAACTTAAATTTGGAGCTTTTTAAAAGTTTTTATGTATGAATGAATCCCTTTTCTTTAATTAATAAGTTTTTACTTATAAGATAAGATAGAAATAAAATAATAATAATAATAATTGCAGCTGCAGATGCAGAGGCTTTTTCTGGAACTGCGTGTACAACGTTTTTGACTCCTCCAGTGTAGCTTTCTTACTGTCCAAAATTCGCCATGGGAGAAAATTTTTAAAAGCTTTTTCATTTGTATTTTCTGTTACTGCAGTTTGCGTGTCTCACTTTATTAATTTATTTATTTAAAAACATTTTTTACGAGTTTAATGGAATTTTCTTTTGTTTTTCTATTTCAACTTCTACCGTTCACGTCTTGTACGAAAATGACTTTTAATTTTTGTTATATTTTTTTTTACAAATTAAAATATTATTTCAATACTTAACTTAACCTTGTTGCACTGTGATTGAAATAAATAACAAAGGAAGGAATTTCTATAACAAAATATAGAAACAAGAATCTAAGTATTGATTAAGGGATTCTTTTGCTAAAAAAAAGTGTTGATTAAGGGATTCTATTACTAAAAACTATCAAAATTCCAACTGAAAAACAAAATAATATTAAAATCAAAAAATTGACAAATTTTTCTTGTTCTTGTAATATTTTTCTAAGCAAACTGAGAAAACTTTTCGTTAATATGAAAGAGATGTAATATCCGAGAGAATACAAGTAGAAACAAAGCAACACTAGCTAAATACGGGCTACTTTGCTGCTCTAAAAATATTTAACATAAACTTTCGAGGCAAACTACGATAATCCGAGATGACAAGTCCAAATTCCAAGAATTTTGGCATAGAAGATAGCACATACCACCACGCTAGCATTTCAATTATAAGTTATCAAAAAAATTGGATTATGGTTTTTGGAGAAATACCAATTTAGGTTTCACGTGTAAAATAGCATCAATACAGGTTTAGCGTTTAAAAATGATACCAATTTATGCCTTGATAATGGAACGTGACACGTCATTTATATTATTCTATTGAGTTCTGATTTCTCTCTCCATGTACAATTGATAGAACTTAATGCAGTAATATAAATGACATGTCACATTCCGTTATCGAATCTTAAATTGGTACGTTTTTTAAACGTTAAGCCTATTTGGCGATATTTATACATGTAGCCTAAATTGATATTTTTCAAAAAAACTACGGGTTTGGGTTTATTTTAGCACCTTATCCCTACATTAATTGATGTAGTTGCTTCCTTTAAATAACTGTTTGAATCCCACATTTATACAACATAATGCTTTGAGAAACAACTATATCAAAAATTGTAAGCAAAGTCTAACTCGACTCAAAAGGTACGCTAATATCAGTGGGAGCCCAATAGGGATGGCAACGGGTATTGTACCCGCGGGTACCCGATACTACCCGACCCTAATGGGACTACCCGTACCCTCTATAAAAGGGTATGGGAAGGGTACGGGATCAAAATAATTACCCGTTAGGGTAATGGGACGGGTATGGGAATATCCCCCTGGGTACCCAGTACCCGTTACCCGTCATAATTGTTTTATATATTAAAAAAATTATTGTTTTTTAGATGTAATATTTGAGATTTTAAACCCCAACCTTTTGTTTTTCAACCATTGAGTGATACCACTAAGCTACTTATTCTTATTGATTAAGGTTCAATTTGTTCAATTTTTAGATAAATGTTTTATTAAATTTATACTTTGTTAAATTTGTAATATTTTCTATTTTATTTATTGATTTTTAACGGGTAAGGGTATCCGTGGGTATCCGCGAATTAAATGGGAAGAGTATGGGATGCAAAAATATACCCGTTAGGATAATGGGACGGGTACGGATAATTAAAAAATAAACGGGTAAGGGTTTGGGATTGGCACTACCCGCGGTTACCCTATCCATTGCCATCCCTAGAGCCTAATATTGAACCATGGTTCTGATACTATATAAACAAATTTCTAACTCACTCCAAAATGTACCTCAATATGTGAAGATTGTCTTACATATTTAATGAGTCATATAATTTTTTTATTTAGCAACGTGAAATTTTTTAACAAAAATAATTCCGTTAATTCTTTTTTTTGTGAATAGACTTCTAATTTATAAATTCTAATATTTAAAATATATTAAAAATATTAAATTTACTAATTTGATATAATCTAAAATTACGATTGATATGATTGATATAGTTGTAAATAGTTTTTAAATGATAATTATATATATATATATAATTTTCCCTAAGCTTTTCCTTTCTTAAAAAAAACGTGGAATTAAATGTATAAATATGTTGCATTAATTAACAAGTAACGTTTATGAGCAATACTTAATAAGAAATCAGATAAAGACAAAAAATAAAGTAGCGTACATCACATGCAGACACAGGCACAGCTGAATCCAGTTGCCTTTGCCTCACTGTTTCATCCTTCACATCATATCCATCACTTTCTACTTATTTTCATTTTTAAGTACATATTTTAAAAAGAGTCGCGTTCGTCTAATGAGTGGTTAATTAAATGAATTGAATTAGTTATCGTTAAATCTAATTTATTAAATTTAAATTTTACGAATAATTTTCACTTTCATTTTAAATGGCTTAATACATCATTTGTCCCCTAAACTTGTCCAAAATGGTTGATTGACCTTTGAACTTTCAAAATGTCTTGATAGCCCCTTAAACTTGCATAAAATGTTCAGTTAGCCCCCTGAACTTGCGTAAAACATAATTAATTGATCATTCGGTTGTAAAAAAAAAAGTAAGTTAAATACGGAAAATGTATTGCACGCGTCTTTAAAAAAGTAAAAAAATCAAGATCGGGGTATTGCGGTTGTAATATTAGAGAATACAAGGTTTATAGTTGAGCAAATAATAATTTCATTTTTACTCTATTCTTGAATTATGTAATAACATTCTAAGACACATGGAATATATCTTCCATATTTATCTTATTTTTTTTGCAACCGAGTGATCAATTGATTACGCTTTATGCAAGTTCAGGGGGCTAACTGAACATTTTATGCAAGTTCAGGAAGCTATCGAAACACTTTGAAAGTTCAGATGGTCAATCAACCATTTTAGAAAAGTTCAGAGGGCAAATGATATATTAAGCCTTTTAAAATTTTGATGAACTTCAATCTCACAGTGAGTAAACAACTGATAAAGTGAATATGACTATTTGTAAATAATTTTTATAATACAAATAATTAATAATGGATAGAGTTGTATTCTTTTATAAACTTTTTCAATTATTTTGAATGATATTTTAGGAACAATTTTATTTCTAACATTTAAAATAGTGCAATTTTACCTCTAACAATGTAACAAAGAGCAAATTTACCTTTAATATTGATAAGTTTGGTCAATTTGAGAAATAATTTATTAAACTGTCTTCAATTATGAATTAAGTCATCTACACTCCACATTTATATTTTTTTTATTACTAATTAGTAACATATCACAAATATAAATAGATGTGATTTTTTTTAACACAACAAGTTAAAAAATTATATTGTATGTTGTACGACTTGGAAAAAAATATAAATACTTCGTCAAATTTAAAAATATTGATTTCAAATTCTTTTATTAAATTACATAAAATGTGAATTTAATAATTTTTTTCTAACCAGTTGGTATACTGTTGCATAATAAAGAATAAAATATATGTCTTTTATAATAATTTCTAAAATTGATTTAATTGATCAATATTATATGTCACATTTGATATAAAATTGCTTATAACTATCAACGCTAAACGTATTTTTACACTTTATCCAAAATAAATAAATAAACAAAGATATAACTATTTTAAATAATGGATAGATGATAAATATCAGATAACTATTAGGTGATGGAGACATCCAAAACGGGTTAAAGTGCAAAAATACCCTTAACGTTTTGGGTCATGAGCAATTTTACCTCTAACGTCCAAAATGGTGCAATTTTACCCCTAACGTTTGTAGCCAAGAGCAATTTTACACCTAACGTTGATAAATTGGATCAATTTCAGAAATAATTCATCAAACTGTTTTCTCGGTCATGAATCTTATCATATACACTTCACATGTGCGTCATTTTATCAGTAACAAATCATAAACATATGTTGGGATGTGAAAAAAAATATACTGTCTTTTGTACGAATTAGACAAAAAAAATCAAAAAATTCACCAAATTTATAAATATTAATCTTCAATTCTATTATTAAATTACAAAAAATATGAAATCTTTTTTTTAGAATGAATTGATATGCAATTGGTGCAAAATAATGAACAAAAATATCTGTATTTTATAATAGTGTCTGAAATTGACTAAATTTATCAACGTTAGGGGTAAAATTGCTCTTGGCTACAAACGTTAGGGGCAAAATTGCACCATTTAGACGTTAGGGGTAAAATTGCTCCTGACCTAAAACGTTAGGGGTATTTTTGCACCTTAACCCCATCCAAAACCGATGGAATTTGTTTGATTTTGTGATGGAAAGTGCTATGTTCTTTCTACATTAATTATTTATTATGTCGAGACCGGTTTAGTTTTTTTATGTTGACTTCTTTTATAATTGATCTGAATTGTGTCTTTCAGTTGTCTCCAATAACCTGAGATGATAATAAACAGTTAGAAAAGAGTTGAAGTTTGGTAAACCTCCTCCGACACCAAGTCAGAATGGTACTGATGAGTGTGAAATTAACTTAAAAGCAATGATTAGGAGACAGTTTGTAATGAGAATAATGTGTACCTGATGCCCTTACTCCAAGACTATTTAGAGGTAGTTAATGACTTACATAAAGATTGTGTACCTTACACGTGATAGTTTTCTATTGGATTTTGACTCTAAGCTTCATAAAGCTCTGCATTTGGTGGGAGCTAGGAGCGTGCCTTTGGGATCCGGACTACTATTGGACCACGTGTTCACTTAGATAGTTCCTAAAGAAGACTATTCGCAATTGAGTATTTGCATCTTCGTCAGTTATGGGCTTATTGAATTAGGTCGAACTGTTAGCTTCGGGCTACAGATATTTACTTTGAGCGCTAGGCCCATTTGATTAATACTATATCCGATGTCCCCTCCCCATCCAAAAAAAAAATCGCTAAAAAGTTCTTTAGGGCTTCCTTCTCCCAATAAGGACATCGTTTAAATGACACATTAAATACATCTGACATTAATGACGTTACATTAATGCCACACGCAAAAGACATTGTCCAATGTCCTTCCGTTGCTATAAGTTCCAGTTGACAGACTTTTCACACTTTCCTCCGCTTCCTACTTTGAAATGTCATTGCTAAACATGTAAGTTGTTTTCCTTATTCTCTTAGTTTTTGTTCTTTTCCCTTTTTGTTTTAAATGGCTCCTAAAGCTCCAAAGGAAGGTTTGAAGAAAATTCGTAAATCTACCACAGTTAATTCCTTTTCTCCCTCCTCCACTAGGAAAAACAAAAAATTGAAAAAGAAGCCAAGCCTCGAAAGGTGAATCCTAGAATTCCCTCTCTACCCTCTGTTTTGACTATTGAGCGTCTTCGATTTATTGAAGAACAACATGCTTTGCTCCCCAAAATGACGATCTCTCTTCCTTAAGAGGACGAAAGGGCCAATCTTCCCCCCTGAAATGAAACTAAGAATTTTTACCCAGTACTTAGAGTGGGAGATGAGATTTTTACTATCCGAAGGCGTGGTGGACGTTCTGGATGGGTTTTCTCTATGCCCCTGCAAAATATCTCTCAACGCCTGGCTCGAACTTCTTAGTTTTAACCAACTTTGTGATGATTTGGTTGTAAATCTGATTGAACCCTCATTTCAGCATTATTGGCGTCCTACCAAGAAAGGAGATGAAGGTATGGTTTACTAGACAGGATCTTCTCGCCCAAAGTCTTTCCTAAAAAATAAAGTACAGAGTGTGAAAGACTTCAAACCGAAATGGTTCTAAGTAGAACCGAATGGTGTTGACCCGAACTATCCTTACGTTTGGGGTTACCAATTTGCCATAAGATGGAACGAAACTTCCACACTCAAGTCTTCTTAGAAGCCTGCCCGAACTTTAGATCCCGAAGAAGAAATTGCTGTTGAAACACAATTTCCATTAGCTTTATTATGACAAAAATAATTATAAAGAGACCCCCAAAATATTTAATTTCAGAATTGAATTAAGTTGTTTTTATACTAATATGTTTGTTAAGTGTTGATTTAAATTAAAGCATAAATTCAAAGATAACTTAAAAGCATTAAAGGCCCAAAGCTTAAGTCTGGCCCAGAACCCAGAAGCCAAATTCGGAACCAAAAGCCCATTGACAGACAAGTCAACTCAAGAGTTCCAAAAGAAGCAAAACGATATTACACAGAAGACCCTATCATATAAATGTCTCTCTCCATCACCCATTTAAGGCAAGATTCAGACTAGAAGTCTACAATGCCAGAAGTCAGAAGATGATTATTGGCGTGTTGTTCAACAATTGACAGAAGACTAACTTTGACAATGGTAACTTTCTCTTATGGATAAAAGGGCATAGTGGTCAGAAGCACATCAGAAGACAGAAGACGGAATAGACTTTTCGTTGATGGTCCTCTCCAAAGTGCTCCACTATAAAAGCCAAGCCAATAGCTCATTTTCACACAAGAATCTTCACGCGAAAAAGAGAAAAAAAATCTTCAAATGAAAAACTAGAGCAAAATTATAATACACATTCATTTTCATATTTGTGTAAATCTAATAGAGAGACAATACTTCAACTATTTTCTATATCAGAACCAATTTTCTATTATAAATCAGAAGCTCTGATATTTGATTCGGTTATAAGCGAATAACTAGTTAGATAGATAGCTGAGTGTGAGTGTAAAGGAAGTTACTTTACAGAAGCTTTGTTTATTGTAAAAAGGTTTGTGCTCTACCTGTTAAAGAGTGCTTTAGTGGATAAAAACTCATAATAAGGTATTCTGAGGTCTGGACATAGGTGAGAGGCCGAACCAGTATAAATCTACTGAGTAACGTATTTCTTAATTGTCTTTATTACTTTTGATTATATTTGTTGCTCTAACTCATTTATGTCATACATAAACTCTGAGCACGGTGCGCTAATTAAATTAATAATCTTGAGAATAGTCAAAAGCTCTACTAAATGAGATGTGCTATGAGCACATTCATCAGAAGCGAAATTAAGCTCACTAGACTGATTAACTCAATAAACTGAACTTGCCTCTGTGCTAGCTATTGAACGTTAAATAATTTTTTTTTATAAAATGTTAAAATTAACCAATAGTTCCATTCACTCCCCCACCCCCTTTGAAACTAATCTAACCTCATAAGGGACCAACAGATGGTATCCGAGCTTAAGCTCTATGTCTGAGATAAAACTATCTTGAGCTCAAGATCCCTTAATGGCTACAAATAACACACATTTCCTCCCTTAATTTACCATTTTTGTTAACCAATCAGTTATTACCATTTTGTTTCATTGTGTTAGTATTATGGGTTTTACGATGTTTCAAGAAAGTGATGTTTATTGTCACACCATCCAAGAGTATGAAATGGATTGAATTTCATTGGCACATTTTGTATGAAGTCTAACATTTGTATGTTTGGATTTCAATACTACAACCATGTACAATGTTTGAACAACCTAAAGAAATCACCTAATGATAGGTTTTAAAAGTCTCATATACTATCAATTTGTACTATAACATCTACAAGGTCAAGGTCATTTCGCACATAGACTTGGTTTTGCTTCATTATGATCAATTCCTTGCTAAACTATGAAAAAATGAATAAATAAATACACAACGACAATCCTTCATAATAAATGATAAAAAAACACTATGCCACGAATTTAGATGAGAATTACCTCTTCACTAGAGATGTTGTGATTTGGTATCCCACACCCTCCTCGGTCGCCACACCCTCCTCGACCTCTCGGCCTTCTAGGAATTCACTTATATTTGCCTCTAAATCTCATTCCATTCTAACAACTCTTTCCTTAAAGACCTTATTGCTTGTTTCATGTGTGCTCTTGGTTTGCCTGTAAAGCCATACACAATTCTGCACAATCTTTAAATTCATGTTCCATTTCTATATAATTTTTTTTATTCATTTGTCATGTGCGGATACTCCATAGAACATAGTCATTGTGTGTCTCCATTGTACGTCCTTTCTCTATCGATTTTTAATATATATTTCATCAATTCTTCTTACATCTTTGTAGCTCATTGCTTTGAATATATGGGCACAAGGATATCCATAGAACTCGAATTTCTTGCAATTGCATTTAAAATGTTGCCCATCTTCTCGAATTTCTAATTCCCTATGGTATTAACAATCTACACGTCTGCCAAAAAAATTTCATCTTCTCCATCCCATTATTGTTATTGTCCTTCCCTTGTCACCATTTCAAAATAGTACAACGTCTTGGATATCTCCACGTGCACTTTCTTAAACATACTATTTGTGAATGGTTCTTATAACTGTTTCTCGAAATCAAAATCAGTTTTTTATGTTATGACTTTGTGTTTGCTTTCAAATTTAGCCTTCAACTCTTTCTAGATATTGCATATCATAGAAATATCATACTGCTCGACAAATTGCTTAAGTGTACACATTGAATTTACATATCCATGAAAATATGCATGCCTACCTTCTTTTCTCTAAGTAGACACCATTCCAGACTAGAAAATATGATTGAGGAAATAGAGGAGCCCATCTTTCCCTCTCATTGTACAACTTCGACAACGGCTTATTGCATTATAGAAGATGGATTTGCAAAAACCCTTCCCACTTTGTTTCAATGTCTTCTCTAGAACTATCACCTTAATATCACCTTAAACTCACTTGTGGCTTTCTAATACTCAGGAATGTACTTAAACTTACCACGCAATTTGGTCATGATATGCCACAAGCAAATTTGGTGAATTATATTAGGAAATAAAACTTTAATAGCTCCTTTTATGCTCTCACACATTGATCCCTGAGGATCGCACGAGGTTCTCGTCCCATTGCCCAAATCCAAGTCGAAAACGCCCACTTGAAAGAATCAACATTTTCATTTGATATTAGAGCATAACCTAATATCATTGATTGCCCATATGATTCACACGTACAAATGTCGCATATGGTATTTTATATCTATTAATAAGATAAGTTGTGTCAAGGCTCACCACATTATTGAGTTCTTTAAACGTTGCCTTTGAGTGTGGATGAATCCACAGAACATCCTTCAATCTTCCTTCGTCATTTATATTGATCAAACAAAAAAAATCTCAAATTTTCTTTTACACATCATATAACATTTGCTTATGTCATCCGCATTATCCATACTAAGCCTTCGCCTTTGGCTACAGTCAATGAAATTCATGCAATCTCTTGGTAAGCAACCAAAATTTTCTAGTCCACCACTCTGAACTTGCATCATTCTAATGATTTTGGATATCCCTGCTATATCGTTGGCTCACAATTGTTGCTTCGAGTGGATAGTTAAGTTTCTTTCACTAGGCATCATTTTTCTCAATTCTGTATGCAATCTGTGGTTGTGATCGTCAATTCGAATTTTAACTATCCAACGACCATTTTCAAATGCAACACCGATCTTAGCTTTGCAACCTACCTTTTTTTTTACTTTTTATGAGCTCCTCGTTTCCTCCCTCTGTCACATCTTAATGTCCTATACTTATCTTCGCCTCCTTTGTGTCTTTCTTGGACGACGATGACATTATAACATAAAAACCTTGTGTTGTCTGTACGCATAAATCGAACTCTATAAAGTCACATATATGGCGTTCCTATTTGTGAAATATGTTCCACGTCTACATTATTATCATCTGATCTACCTGCTTCTTTATCAATACTATTGTGCTCAACTAGAACGCTAAATGCTTCATCGTACATTAAAACTGTTGTTATCGCCGTCTGCTTCATTAGGCATGCTTGTGTTATCATCGTCGCTATCGTCATATGATGATCCAAACATCTATTGAATTAATTGGTTTTTATACCGACCACCTATGTCTTTTGTGAATAGAGTATGCTTATGTTAAATTTGTTTTCGAAGGAATAATATGCAATTCCATACGTGGTGAAGCTCTTAGCCTAGTGGTTGAGAGCTTACCTATATCTTGGGAGGTCATGGGTTCGAATCACATCTGGGTTTGGTGGGGATTTTTTTTTCTTCTTTAATGTAAGCGTATTACGCAAATTTTTTTTTAAAAAAAATATGCAATTCCATTGATGTGTATTTAAATGGTTTTTTTTTTTTTTTTTTTTTAAAATCGCCATCAACCTAATTTGATGAGGGACTCTAGTTTTGGATTTCATTTGAATTGGTTAGATTATACTAGTACTACTATTTTATAATTAATTTATGATTCCTATATATTCTCTTTTTAATAAGAGTGATGTATACATAGGCTTATAACCTCGTAATACCAATAGTAAAATGGAAATAAAATGTTCAATCATTGAAGATTGGATTCATACTCACTTTCCCAATGTTATTTGACTATACTAGTATTTGGATTTACAGGTCAAGTGAATCTGTTCACATGGAAGTGCACAATCACGCACGTGCGACCCTTTAAGCACAAACGAACACGTATCTAATTATTGTGTCAGAGGTCAGTGGTGCACAGTTAACCCTCAGTACTAATTAAAAAATTTAAATTGATTGTATATTTTAATTAATTTCCTATTATTAAAGTATAATTTAATTTTAAATTTCTAATTTTTAATCTTTGATTACCATGAGTGTCACTACTTTAGTCATGTTGTAAGTTTTCCAACATCTAAAAAGTTCAGTGTGTTTCAATATACTTTTAAGTTGAATCTTAAATTAAAATTGGATAAGTGAGAATAAAAAATCAGCTCCGACATTCTTTTAGTAGCTCCTCAAATCACTAAGAACATTTTCATCTTCTCTATTAATAAAGGATCTCTCTCCATCTTTTAGTGTCTCCTTAATTTATTTTTTATTACTAATTTATTAATGGAAGTCTCTTTCCTCCCACTATTGGTAAATATAACAACAATTAATAATTTTAATAATAAAATAATAAATAATGAATGAATATAAGGAGTATTGTTGGAGATGTTGTGTCTTATTCACTTTTTTTTTATAGAAATTGGGACGAGACAGACCTTGAGCGGGGAGAGCATCCATGGCCCAAGAACTATCAAATCCGCAATATATTAATAAAAGAAAAGGTGAGTGTTTGAACAGGAGAAGAGGAAGGAGAACAAACAAAAAGAATGGGGAAAGTGAAAAGTTTAGGAAAGGTCAAGAAAAACGCAAATGAAAAGAATTACAGATGTCATCATTGATAAACCTGTGACAAAAAGTAGGAGCTGAAGGCCACCAATTGATCACTGAAGAAGAGACTCCAAATTTTGCCAAAGCATCAGCAACGCGATTTCCTTCCCTAAAGATGTGTCTAAAAATAATGTTCATCCTAGAACAAATACTGAGACAGTGCAACCATTCTTGTCGAATACTCCAAGGAACATCCATGGAACGAAGTCGAAGCAGATTAACTACGTACATGGAGTCTGACTCAACCCAGAGTTGATGCCAATTTTTCTCCCAAGCAAGTTCAATTGCGAATATAGCGACTCTCAACTCAGCCATGTAAGCAAAAGAAGGAGGGGTAGAAAAAGCAAAGCAACCTTTGGGAAAGCCTCGATAATTACGAAAGATACCACCCGCTCCCGCCTCGCCAGGAGTACCAAAAGCAGAGCCGTCCACATTGACTTTAACTCAACCCGGGGGAGGTTTAAGCCAATGAACTGGAATAATGTTGAGAGCCGGAGGCGGCCTTGGAGAAGCCAGAAGATGGGATAAGATATCGGCATCTCTCCTCGAAGAGCAAAAACCTTTAGAAGAGGTCAAAGACTCTCGAATCATTCGAAATAGGGTGATCTTCGAATGTTGAATAGAAGGAGAAACCTCCTTAAAGGTTGCTTCATTCCTGCAGTACCAGCTTAACCAGATACAAGAGACAGCGGCAACACGCCAGATTTTAAATTAATAAGACTCAATTATTTATATTATTTTTAGAGAGCACACTAAGAATCTCTTGCATATGCTCTAAATGTTTCATAATATTCGGTTAATATACTACGTGCATAAAAGCAACATAATGGTTGCAACAAAATACGTTTTTTAATAGGGTGCATCTAATCATAAAACACACTTATAAAAAATACATTATTATATTTATTTTTTACTTCAAAATTTTATATGATTTCATACAACTTTATTAATCTACTCAATTAATATACAAATAATAATTTTTAACACAATAAATAATTAATTCAGTACGTATTAATAATTTATTAAAATTACATAATATTTATTATTATTCCCCTAAAATTTATTAATTGAATAAAATATAAAAAAATAAAAAATATTTGAGTTTTAATAATCAGAAAAACACACTTCAAATAATTATTACCAATTGAAAATAATACATTATAGATTGTATAATCGAAACACGAGATTACACACGATAAAATAACAGAACATTATACAATGATAATTCATTGTGATTTGGCGAAATGGTGCAGATTTCGTGCAATTTAAAGGAAGATAGGAAGATCAAAAGTCTTGGAATCATTAATGGAGGAGCCAACTTTTTGTGTAACCAAGGAGCAGGGGGGAGCGGCTGTTCGCGTTGGGGGAAGTGGAAAGGTTAGGGGTATTATGAGAAAGTCACACAAAATCAGGCTAGATATGTAGTAGGTTGAGTAAATGGATTAAATATGTAAATAGGCCTCCCATTTGACCTAGTTTTGTAATTTTCCCTTAACAATATAATTATTTTTAAAATTTAAGGATTAATAAAATGTTTATAAAAAAACCAGTTCTACTTGGTGGCTCTTTTTGTCTTTTTGGCATCCCTGTCCAAAACGACGACGTCTCCATTGTAATATAGGTTAGTTTTCCTGCTTTCTCATTTTCTTCTCTCTTGCTGCCGCGCTCTTCCCTCTCTGGCTCTGTCTTCCGATTTTCATCTCTGTCAGTTTCTGGCCATCTCCTCTGTGCGCTGCAATTGATCGTCCTCTTCCATTTTTTCGTGCCGCGCGCGTCCTTTCTTTAATTCTTCCATATTTGCAATGGAAGTCCCTCATCGAGTCATCTCCTTCGTTGAAGCCATGTAGCTGAAGTAAAAGGCAGTTTTGTCTTTCCTCTCTCCACCACTACTCCGGGCTTTGAGTCAATCTTATATTTTCATTAAGTTTAAGGTAAGTAAGAAGCCAAATCCAAAATCCCTGATTTTAATATTCTGTAAAGATTATGTAAATTAGTGAATTAATGAGATTTTGAAGTTTCAACTCTATTACTGTGTTGCTTGAACTGAAGATAAATTGACAATATTGAACAATATTGTTGCTCCAAAATGTTTTTCTTTGTTTTGCTTGATTCTGATATCAAAATTTAGAGCAAATGTGTGAAGATGAGAAGCTATGGATTACTAGAACCTTCTCCCGCAGAAATGCTTCCTCGTTTGTATAATTTTCGTTTGCCATAGAATTATTCATTTGAGCCTTTTGGCTCTTTTACCATATTAGTTTTTGTATGTTGCTACTAGTTCCCCTATTTTGAAATGATTTCAATATAAAATAATTCTTGCTAAGCATTGTTTGTAATCAAATTCTTACAAGAAATGATTTCAATTAGAATTCTCTCATGATTTACAATTCCTTCAAATCACCTTATTTTTTGAAGAAAATCATTGAATTTTTTGTTTATTTTTTCCAACCAATTCATTTAACGGGAAATAGAATTGTATTCTTCCAAAATCCATCCAATTAAATGTTTCCTAACAAGAGGTTAAAAAAAAAAAAAAGGCGGCCCGGTCGCATTACGCGTCCCCGCTGAGCGAGGGTCCGGGGAGGGGTCCCACCACAAGGGTGTATTCCTAACAAGAGGTTAAAGAGTTTTTATTTCATAGTTGATATTGAGCATTAGCTACTCATTGTTGACATGAATTGTTTGATCATATTATCAGTTACTATCATTATTAGTTAATTGCTTGATAATTCGGTCATTTTGGTTTAGTTAAGTTCCTAAATATAAGAAAAATTGGTCTGTTAGTATTCCATTCAATTCAGTTAGTGAACCAAACTGATCAATGCTCAGCCCTTTGTTGGAAAATTCCTCAAAGCAGAATCAAAACCTTCGTCATACCCATTTCTCATGGATAAAACACTAACTAATCTGTGATGAATAGTGTAATTTGCTATAGGACTTCATTAGGAAATTCATGAAGAACTTGGTGCGACATTTAAGTGTAAGACAATCATTTCAAATCGTCTTGGATTCAAAAGTTGATTTTGGTAAATTGTTTTTGGTTGTTTATTGTGGTGGGGTGAATTTGTACTGCAGGGGCTTGGAGGTGTTAGAGGCTATGCAACATCATCGTTTAGTAGGTCAAAGCTGCTGCTTGAAGGGGTTAAGGATGTTATTGCTGTTGCTTCGGGGAAAGGCGGCGTTGGGAAGTCCACCACAGCCGGTATTCATTAAATCTTCTGTTCACCTTTGGATACTTTTATTTATTTATTTGAGACAGTAGTTTCAGTCATTGTCTCTTTTCACGATGAAACGTGTTTCTTGAGTTTGTTTAAGAAGCCTGGTCTTGGGCTTCTATTATATTTTGATTGAGAGTTGGTTTAAAAAGGAGTTGAAACTTAACTTGTACTATTGTCATACTAAATGAATATACTGATAGGTCACATGTCTTTGTGTGAAACACCTTGAACCATCTGCCAATGTTATTTCATTTGTTCGATGCAATTGATTTGTCTCATATAGATGCATTGGTTAAATTTTCAGTTAATTTGGCAGTTGCACTTGCTAAGAAGTGCCAACTGAAGGTGGGCTTGCTCGATGCTGATGTTTATGGACCTTCCGTTCCAACAATGATGAAGATTGACAGAAAGCCAGATGTCAACAAAGGTAATTATGTGATTCTTCTAGATGCTTTGGAAGGTATTTTGTGAAATAAGGGAGTTTCTGGAAAATATTCATGACTTCAGCGTCACAGATGTAGTTGTAAGATAGTGGTAATTTGGCTGGTTGCAGTTAGATTATCCCAGAGAAAGTTCAAACTTGAGTATTTTACTTATCGACATTTACTTGCATTTATTCTGGTATACGGGCCTTCCATAATGTCTCCACCTACATAATGGCATGCAAAACTAGATCCAACTTGAGTATTAGTGAATTTCTTTGCAAGAATACTGTCTCTGTCACCCTCATTTGTGAAATTAACATTCCATATGCAAGGACTACAAGTCATGATTGTACCTTCTTCACTAACAGATGAGACAGAAATAATAGTTTCTCTTTTTCTCTTGTAGATGCAAAGATGATACCAATAGAGAATTATGGTGTTAGGTGCATGTCTATTGGATTTCTTGTGGAGAAGGATTCCCCTATTGTTTGGAGAGGTCCCATGGTACGAAACTCTATTACAAAACTTTTGCATAAGCATCTGTATAAGGATATATTTCTACATAAGCAGGTGATTTAGTTAATGTTACTGTACCTGGATGTAAAATCTTATATAAAATTTTCTTTTCATATGGTGAAGAAGTGATAGAGGGCGAGCCTTGGCGCAACGGTAAAACGTTGTTGTCGTGTGACCGAAGGTCACGGGTTCGAGTCTTAGGAGCGGCCTCTCGCCAAAAAAATTGGCAAGGGAAGGCTTGCCCCCAGTACACCCTTGTGGTGGGACACCTCCCCGGACCCTCGCTTAGCGGGGACGCGTAATGCACCGGGCCGCCCTTTTATGGTGAAGAAGTGATATATTAATTGATTGCTAAGGTAATTAGGTGGCGGTATGTTTTCAGCTTTAACATTTACTCTGCTGTATTTAAGAATTTTGTACTTGTGATCTCTAATGCTTTTTATTCTTGAGGTATTAGTAACTAGACAGTGGGCTTTCATCTTCTACAACTATTTGCTTTACTTCAGAAGTTTATTTGACCTTTTTGTTTTGAAGGTGATGAGTGCGCTTAACAAAATGTTGAGGGGAGTTGATTGGGGGAACCTTGACATACTAGTGGTTGATATGCCCCCTGGCACTGGTGATGCTCAGTTAACTATGAGTCAAAATCTGCAATTATCAGGTCTGGCAATTGTCCCATAAGAAACCATTTTGCCAATTTAATTATTAGGGGACATGCTATACTGGGGACTCCTTTAATCTAAATTGATAAGCTTCTGTCAGTTGATACTCTATTTGTATCCTGAACTCATTTTCTGTTTTTGACATCTAGGTTGATTATTTTTTGGATATAGCAACCTTCTTGTTCCAGTTCCAGTGGAAACAGGAAATAAAGTTCCATTATGTTTGGCAGCATCTAAAATGATTTTGGAAGACTAGCCTGTAGGCCTTCTTCTGGGGATTTGAATGGGTCATCAATCATCATCACTGAAACTCCTATTAAATGTTAATATTATAATGATCACAACCCATATGAAATGCTACATCCTTAGGGCATATGCACCAAAAACGGAAGAAGAAAAAGAAAAACTTCTTTCTTGTTTTATTTCCGAAGCTTTCTTTTGTAGTTATAAACTAATCATCTTTGATTTGCTTGCAGGTGCTGTTATTGTCTCAACTCCACAAGATGTTGCATTAATAGATGCTCGGAGAGGAGTTAAGATGTTCTCTAAAGTCCAAGTTCCTGTATGGCAATTTCATTTCTAAAATCTGAAATTTGTACATTTTTAAAGTAATTTCTGAGACTACTCTGTAATTTGACTTAGATCAGGGATATTATGCTCCCTTGCTTGTAGAATTTTGACTTTTAATATAACACTTGTTTATGCTATCTATTTATAGCTGCTGTGGACTATGAATATGATTTATTAGCTTTGCTGGTTCAGTTATTATATAGATAATTAGTCAGATCTTTGGAGCACTAGGCTAATTGATTGATATACATGTTTAGATATGTTAACATGTATAGTTGCATCGAGTATCTCGTCATATTTTTGACTTTCATTTCTATTGAGTGCAAGAATTTCGTTCCTCATTCTAGGTAGAGAAATGTGAAATTATTTATTTTAACTTTTTTTTTTGTGTTCTTTTTATTGATAAAACGAAAGCTTGTTTCTATTACGATTTTGTTGATGAATTGTTTTATTGCCTTTGCAGATTTTGGGGTTTATAGAGAACATGAGCTGTTTCAAATGTCCGCATTGTGGTGAACCTTCATTCATTTTCGGGGAAGGAGGAACCCGAAAGACAGCAGCTTCAATGGGCTATAATTTTATTGGCGAGGTAAGCTATATCTTCCTAGCAACTTCATGTGAGTTTGATTTATTCTCAGGTTAGTACAATTTGCAATTTTTTCTACCAAAGTTCTTGTCAGAAAATATGGAGTCTTGTGTTTTATCCGTTCCAAATTCAAGCTGATGCCTTAACTATTATTGAAAGCAATGCAATTGATGTTAATCACCATCATACATTAATGTGCTTCTGATTACAGATACCATTAGAAGTGGAAATAAGGAAGAGCTGTGATGAAGGTGTCCCCATCACAATATCATCACCTGATTCTGTAGTCTCAAAAGCATATGGCGATGCGGCAGAAAATGTGGTGAAGAAACTCAAGGAATTGGCAACAGAACAGACTCTGCAACCAGAAATTAATCTCTGATGTTCTGCCGGGTAAACCATAGTCTTAACCATGGTGTGGTGTGGTGGTTGCATAATCAATATATACTTGGTCTTGTTTTAGGGACCAAAATGATGCCTATGAATGTTGATCTAGTTCATATCCATCTCACTGTACAAGGAAAAAATTAATTGCAATCTAGTTCAAAGTTATTGACCATTTATTGTAATTAATTACTTATATGTACCCTTCGAGGTGGCAACATATTTGCTATTTTCTTGGCACATTTCTTTCTGACTGGGAACTATCAGTCTGACAATGACCAAAAAAATAAAATCTGGGTGTATTTATTGTCAGCTACAATACAATATAAGAAACTTATTGTGATTTTTATGCAAATAATAGGTCAAATTTAAAATTAGGGAATATGCATTTGCAATTTCACTAATCATCTTATAAAAAAGATGAGCAATTTTGTGTTATTCACCTGGAAGTATTGTTTGAGTGCGAATTGATTGTCTATAGTTGGAACCGAATTTCCTTAATTATCTCATTTCCTGGAACTTTTTTAGTTTTTAAATTTTTGAGTTATCATTTTTTTTTTGTTGAATTATAAATTATAATACTAATTTTAGTTCAAGTTATGTTAAGTTTTTATTTTTCAGCAGTAGTCTACAAGTTAAATTAGTGTAGTGTTTATTTGTGCTGGGTGGGTTTATATATTGTTTATTTGTATTAGGGGGCGGGCTTACCTGGTGTCATTAATCTAAACTTTTTTAATTTTAGATTTTTAGGCTTGGTCCATTACTAAAAACTGCTAAATAAGGAGTAATTCGGTTTTTGGTTTTTTCGGTTTCTACACAAACCAAACCGAAAGTAAAAATTACTAGGAAATTAGAATCGAACCAAATCAAATTATATTTTGATTCGGTTTTTGATTCGGTTTTGCTCGTCCCGAATATTAGAGGACAGAGGTCTAATGTTTTGCTCAGAATCTACATTTACAATTAGAGGATTGTTAATGTTTTACTAAAGTTACTATTAGATACACGAGTATGATATTCTATTATTTTGTAAGATATTAAATTTTAAATATATTTAAGAAATTAAAAAATATACATTTAATAATACATAGAAAAATTAAGTTTAAGTCTGTAAATATAATAATGCAAAACAACAATAAAAGAATTCATTGATCCTAAAAAAATAAACGTGTAACAACAAGAACAATAAAAGATAAAAGTTGTTGCATCTGGTTTAAGAGTTCAATCGATTGGTTCTTTAGAGGTTGACATGCAGTGGGATGAACCTCCTGAGTACACCCTGATGTCAAAGTTAGTATGATTGTAAGGAAAGTACTGTAGAATGAATGTAATCTGTCCTAAAGAGAGAGAAGTACCTTTGTCTACAGGGGTCCCACAGGGTGAGGTTACTTTATTGCTGTTGGGTAAGGTGGTGACTATAAGTCGATGTGAGGCTCTCGGGTCTATAAAGGAATAAACCCTTTTGAGAGTCTAAGTCCCATTTGGACTTAGGCCTTTTTAATTTGTTAGATCCGTAACATATGTTCTCCTCAATGGTGTATTCCGAATCATTACATTTGAGACAAATCTAATGTTTGTAGTCTGATAGTAGGCGTGCTTGATATCTGCTGGTATAGGAGGGAGTTAATAGCCATTGCTTTTTAACTTGCTAACGGTGAATGATCATATCAGACAAATATTTAGTGTGAAACCCTTTCATCTTCTTATAAGACCTGGGTGGATCATTTTTTAGAGAACTTACTCTTTCATTGTCGGCAGTTTTTGAAGTAAGGTTAGTCTTCTTCTCTTTGCTTTCTTTACTAGTTCTGTTCGTACTTCTCTTTCTTGTACCCGAGGGTGTGTATGTGAAGGTTTTTGAATTACAATTGCTTCAAAAATGTCTAGATCAACTTTAAATTTGGGTATTCCATGGTCTAGAAGCACATGTAGTCCTGATAGAGGATATGAGGACACAAGTGGTTTTAATAGGGATTCCGAGGAACTCGCAGTCGTTAGTAGCTACTGTCACACCCATTTTCCTAGTATAGGTTGTTATACCAGGGAGTTCTTTGGTAATTCTACGTTTAAAGAGGCCAAGGTGACGCTTGGCCAGTTGTATAAGAAGATCGCAAGAAATGTGTGGTCCACTAGCGTCTCGGGTTTCACTCCTAACAACCATTTCGACAACCAAGAGCAACCTTCTAATAATGACAACGTATGTCATGTGGAGGAGGTGGCAATCAGGCTCACTCTTGAGGATGTGGCCTTGATTTCCATAGCTTATCGATTTGGGAAAGATGTGAGCACATGATACTTTCGGGAACGAGTCTTGATCGAGTCACTCGAAAAAGAAGTGCATCGTATCATGAGCGGGACACACGATTAATGATGCTTGGTAAAATATGACATGGAACAACTGAATTGTACAGATTCGCCCCTCGATCTACTAGACCAAAAAAATCGGTATAGTAGATAGAGCGCTCTAGACCTTTAAGAGATAGGTTCAGGACATTCACTTACTCATTTCTAATGTTAAATTAAATTAAACTTTTATACTTGATTTACTTTGAATGGTACTGTGGTTGATCAATTAAGGTGAATGCATTTATACAATGGAAATAGGAAATAAGTAAAAACAATTACATATTTACAATAAAGATAAATACCTAAATCTGATATACAACATATGAACAATCCCAGTATGAGGCACCTTTATAGCGTGATTTTCAAGCTTAAATGAACTTGATTTTCGGCGATTCTTGTCCTCCAAGCCTTCAAGCAAAGCTTCTTGAACTTGAACAAGAATGAAACAATGATTTTAGTGATTTCAACACATCTTCACTGATTTGAAGATCACATCTTAGCAAATCAAACCCTGTGAGTGTGTTGGTGAACTCAAATGTTGGATTGGTGGGATTAATTCTTAAAACCCAAGCTTTTTCCTTTCTTTTTCTCAAGAAAAAAGCTTAGATCTAGCCCCTAAAGATTTCATTTCTCTCTCTAAAACTCTACAAATGTGATTTCCCAAAGAAGTCTCCTTGATACAGACCCACCATACAGATTGGGGGAGATTTAACATTACTACATTTGAGGCATGGAAAATCTCTAATTTTCTAGGACTAAGGGCCGATCGACCTTTTAAGGTAATGATGTTGCACTTTTTGTGCATTGAATGGTCAAACGTTTGGGACATTTTGGTTAAAGGTCAATCAACATTGATAATGGGCGATCGACACTGATGAAAGTCGATCGACCTTAGTCTTTAAAAGGTTCTTTATTTCTCGAAACTTTGACTTATCGCTTGGAGACGATATTTTTTGCTGAATAAGTTGTATCTCTAGGTAAAAAATTTATACATCATCGAGGTTGAAAAAAATCTGTGCTCATAGGCTTCCCCTCACTTCACCAAGTTTGTGACGTCTTGGCCTCTTACCCCTAGACTGTCAGAATTGATTAAGCATTGAATATCGTGGTGAGTTTTAGAAGACTTAGCTGATTGACCTAGAGGTTGCTTTTATTGTCGATGTGACACTCTCATACTTTCTATTTGATAATCCATTTCTTGTCACACATTTAGAGGTTTGTCTTCCGTGCGATCCTACTAGTGAGCTAACATTTATAGTCATTTTCCGAATCGGAAGAAATGAATATATGAAATTTCATCTCCATATGTGCGGGATCATTGCCCACCCTACCTTCCTTATCATCAACCATTGACGTGATTGTTGGTCCCGTGTGATTAGTTCCAAGGGGGGGTTAGGAACTAATATAACTTTTTCGTTTAATTGATATGCTGACTTAGTTATTTTGCGAGTTTGTCAACTCAGCTTTTGGTCAGCTTGGCCAGATATGCTATAAGACAGCTTTGGCCGAATATTGACTAAGGCCGTTTTATTTGTAAGTTAGATATTGACACTCTTGGAGGTCAGCTTCTAACTCAGCACTTGAAATTACTCAGAGTCAACTTTAAACAATTTTATATGCTGAGTAAACTTCAAACACAACACATGCACATATATATATATTGAGAGAGAGTTTAGAGATTACTCAGTATCACTTATCCTGGTTCGGCATCTCCGCCTACGTCCAGTCCCCAGAGTCCTTCCGGGCTTTTAGAATCCAATACTGAGCTCTTTAAAGGTAGAGCACAAACCAATTACAAGGCAGTTGAATATGCAAGAGTACCTTCCTCTATTCGTCTACTCAACTCCTACTAAGTGCTACAACCCAGCACCTAGATTTCTCTACCACTGAATGTTTACAATCAAACACTCAGCACAACACTCTCAATGTTACAATTGATAAACACTTGTTCCTTTTCAAATAAAGAACACTTTAGAAGATTACAAGTAATCACTCTAGCATTTACACAAGGAATAGAAGATGGGTGTAAGATCTCTTTTTGTATCTAAGTGCTTTTGTATCTTTTCTCTCTTGTATTACTCTTTTTGTGATTCGGCCATGATCCAAGAAGTTTGATTGTCCTTATATAGGGAAAATCTGTGATGGATCATTTTGAAATGATTTAGCCGTTGATGTTAAAACGGCTCTTTTAGGGGACAGATTCTGGTCATCTTCAGACTATTCCGGCCATTCCCTTCCTCTGCATTCCTTCAGACGTTAGGCTTGTCTTCTTGCGTCTGGCTTGTCTTTTTGTGTCAGTTGTCTTTTACCAATAATCCATTGACCCATACATCTCGGAATGTGTCTTCTGCGTATTTCCAATGATTCAATTATTGGTACAGAGGGGCGGTAATCATTGTCTTTTAGCAAACGACTTTTTCATGCTGTCCTGAAGAATCACTCAGCTTCTACTGCGTAAATCATTGTCATTGGCAATTTCCAAGCTGAGTATATTTTTAGTCAGCTTCACTTCGTGAGACAGTTGTTGTGGGCGTTTATGTCTTTGTCTTTTGATGCTAAGTTTGATTCCACTCAGCTTGATACTTTAGGCTTCTATGCTGACCTCTTCCTGTCTTACTTTTTATATTTATCTTTATTTATATTTATACTCAACATTGAACAAACGGATTAGTACAATTAAAATAAAGCACTTAAATTTAATTGTCTCTTAATCATGGATGATTTTGTCAAATCAAAATCTTGTGGAAAGGTGTTTCAACAAACTCCCCCATTTTGATGTTGGCAAAATGCATAATTATGGAACTCAGTTTTGAGATTCCCCATGATTGATTTATTTTTCATATTTCTGAGATTTCTCCCCCGTAAGGGTTGCATCTGTTAATTTACCTCTTAAACCTTCCAAGATTTATTTGAGACAAACTAAGGATGTGTGTACTGACTAGATTCAGTTCTAATTTATTTTGAGTCTAGGTCAGCTTTCAGAAATGCTTGATTACTCAGTTTGATTTACTCGTTATTATGTATACTGAGTATTTGTTTGTTCAATTTGCTTATGTTAATGTGCATTGACAAGCATGGCATTTGAGCAGAATGAAAAAACACAGTTCATTGGAACTCAGAATAAAACATACGAATGCAAAATACTTGTGCCCACACAAAATAGAATCAAAAAAAAGTTTCACTAGTTTCTCTTCTTAGTCTCTCTTCTTAAGCCTTGCCTTTTCCTTTCTCACCATTGCCTTTCTCTTTGCTCCCTGATGTTCCTGTCCCTTGTTGAGTTCCATGATGAGTTCTCTCCCCCGTTTTGCCAGCATCGGGTTTATAGACAAAGGTGTCATTTCTCGCAGCAGAGGATAGAACATTCGAATAGCGCTGTAATCTTTTTGTGCTCTCACTCAAGCCATCTATCACAGGAACACAATCATCTCGAACGTTTTGAGGAACTGGGATGGACCCAGTGATCAGATTGATGATACACTCATGGGACTTACTAAGCCAAGTAAGGGAGCTGGTAATCTGAGCAAAGGATTGATGATACATCTTCAGTAGAGCATAGTCATAGAAGATGCGTTGAGCATTGTCGTAGTGAATGGCCTGCAGAATACCCTTTGACAGATTATCATTGATGGGGTCAACATCCATCTGAGCTTTGTTGACACTGAGAAGACTCACGGCTTCACTCAGTTGATCAATTGTACATTGAGAAGTGGAGGAAACGAGCTCACGTGTACAAGTGAGATCAGCAGTCAGCTTGGCAAAGCATCCCTGCAACTCAGCAGATGTGGCATACTCAGGAGCAACCGTTGTCCCAAGGTTGGGCAGTTCTGTTCTCAGTTTGGCAAAGTGGTGATCTAACTCAGCCGAAGTTGCATATCCTGGAGTAGGTGCAGAGAGATTGTTGATTTTACCTTCAAGGGAGTTCATGTGATTTATCATCAGAAGAAATAGCTCAGTCAGTTTGGCAATGTGATCTTGCTTAGGTTGCTGCGATTGGACGGTGATCATAACACTGATAAGATCCTTGAGTCCCTTAATTTCAGTAAGAAGTTGAGTGATGGCAGAGATATTTGTTGACTCAGGATGAGCAGACCTAGCAGCATCAGGAGTGGTGAACTCCTGGAGAATAGATTGAGCCATTTCTATGATTCGACGGCCAGACTGAGTTGCACTAAGATATGTATGTTGCTCAGTGGAAGTTGGCTCAGACGCAGGAATGGAGGTGGAGCTGGATGGTGGTGGAGTTGGGTGCTTACTAGCTTGAGTAATTGGTTCTTGATGAGGTGCGATACCAGGATGTTGAGGTTGAACAGGTGGATCCATAGCTTTCTCCCGGTGTTGAGTGGCTGGATCTTCGAGCTCTTGCTCGTCAAGATTTGGATTCTGTGGCGTCTTGGCATGTTCCTCAATGTGAGTAACAGAGGCTTGATTTTGCTCTGGTTCCTTAGGAGGAGACTCAACATGGTGGGAAAAATACTCGAACTGGATATTGGATGGATCCATAGTTTGCTCCAAAGATGGAGAATCTGCCAAGAGATCAATGAGAGGAGTTTTAACAGCTTTCTTTTTCAGTCTTTTTAGGGACTTAGTTTTTGGAGGTGACGGGTCAGTTTGAACATTTATATCCTCAACCTCAGCTTCAACATTCAGATCCTCTCTTTGATTATCTTCTTCTTGTTCAACATGTGCCTCCTGATGTTGTTCAACATTATCCGGCTCAGCATGATCTTTTTCTTCAGTATTAGGCTGAGTATCAACCTGTCTTTGTTCTTCCCCTTTATCAGCTTGCTCAACTGGGGTTTTCTCAAGATCAATCCCAATGTTCTGAGTGCAGTGAGATTTGGGTGTCACAACCCAATCAATAGGATCAGCTTCAACAACTTTCAACCCAGAATTTCTACTTTTCTTCTTTAGAGGTTGTTCTGGGGATTCTTCATTTTCTTCTTCGGGCTCAGCTTGCTCTTTCCTTTTCTCTGCTGACTTAGGTGTAACCTGAGGTAGCTCAGCATCAACATTCTTTCCTCTGGTCATAGCCCTCTTCTTTCTGGGCACAGTTTCAATATCCTTTGCACAAGTGGCAAGTGTCTTTCTCTTCTTCTTTGCCTTAGGGGACTCGGCTGGAACTTCCTTTGGTTCAACTTCTGGCTCAGCATCATCTACTGCTAGCTCAGTTTCGATTTCTTGTTCAACATCGTTTTCTTCCTCATCTTCCTCAGCATCTTCAACTCCCTTTAAAGGTTGGTTGAATAACAACCCAAATAACAGAGCCGCTGTTATTTCTGATCCCAAACCCTTAGTCTCAGAGATTGTCTCGATCTTGTGATCTTCGAGTATTTTGGAGATTAGAGTACCTAGTCGAAGTTTCTTACCTCCACGTTGGAGTGCACCAATAAAAAAACACAGGCATATTGAGTGGGAAATAGGTTAGCATGTGCCATATAAAGCACTGCTCGAAATTGGAGGCAGACGAAACTGAGTTGAGTTTAGGGAAGATGAAGTTTGTCAAGATGTAGTGCGCCATCTTCTGGTTTTGCCCCATACTAGTGCTGGGTATTTCTCCTTTGTGATTTTTGGGTTTGCAAAATCCATTCATCTGGTCAAGCTTTTCCGTTGATACCTTTTCTTTTGTTGTTCTAAACTCGGTACCTTTGTTAGGCAAGTTGAGTAAGGTTGCCAAGTAGGATGGAGTGATTACAATCTTATGACCCTTAACGTGCGTCTCCAGATAGTCAGCATCGTCCTTATCAACATGGAGACCGGAGTAGAATTCCCTAACCAACCGAGGATAGGTGGTTCCGGGGAGAGAGAAGAGACCTGTCCACTCGTTCTTCTCAATCCATTCACAGAATGGCTTTTCGGCGGTAACGAAGCTGGGAGAGAACCAACGACATTTTAGGACTTCCAGGTTTTTGACTTTCGTGTGAACCTTTACCATGGTTCTAGCCTTGGGTTTCTTTTGTTTTGAGGAGCTTGCTGGGCCAGCTTGACGGCGTTTGCTCGGAGTTAGGTTAGATTGAGGAATAGATTTGGGGCTTTCATCGGTGATCAATTTGCCGGAATTTTCACCGGAGATATTCTGAGTGTTGGACATTTTCAGAGATTTTTGAGGAAGTTTTGAGAGAGAGAGAGATTCTGAATACCAAAGGATTTCTGAATTCCAAAGGATTTACACGTGAGGAGATTTGAGGAGTAATTCTTCCATTTTATATATATCTAAAACGGTTCTATTTATTGAACTAACCGTTTTTCCTTGGGGCGTTCAACCGACAGAGATTCTGTCATTTATGACATTTTCGATGCATGGGTTGTCTCATAATTGTTTGCCTCTCCCAGGTGCTTTTTATTACACGTGTTGGCATTTAATGGTGCAAGTGGGTTTTAGCGTAGTTTTCCTAGAAAATGAACCGTTTGTGATACTGAGAACTTAGTTCTATCAAGGTGAATTTCCTATCTTAATATATGATAGTTGCTCAGTATTTGTACCTACTCAGGATAATCACACAACATGTATGTCAACTCAGTATGGGGTCATTTTTCTTTATTTCAAGCTCAGTAAGTAGTAGTTATTTAATTTACTCAGCATGGCATTTGTACAGCGTTCAAATTTTCACTCAGCATGGCAATCATACAACATTTACTAGAGAATTATTGAAGGGGATTAGACATACCGATATCTTCCCTTAGTATGTTGAATTGTTCACGTGCCAAGGGCTTGGTGAAGATATCTGTAAGTTGTTCATTTGTTGGCACATAGGTCAGCTTGATCTCATCTTTTAGTACGTGATCTCTGATGAAGTGATGCCTTATGCTGACATGCTTCATCCTGCTATGTTGGATTGGATTTTTGGACAGATCAATGGAACTTTTGTTGTCACATTTGATCTCTATTGTTTCAGTCTTCACTCCATAATCCTCAAGCTGTTGCTTTATCCATAGAACTTGAGCAACACAACTTCCAGCAGCCACGTACTCAGCTTCAGTTGTAGACAGGGCTACAGATGATTACTTCTTGCTGAACCAAGATACTAGACAGCTTCCAAGGAAATGACATCCTCCCGAAGTGCTCTTACGTTCTAGCTTATCTCGTCCATAGTCAGCATCAGTATATCCAATGAGTGTGAAGTCATTTGAAGTTGGATACCATAGACCTGCATCAATTGAGCTCTGCAAATATCTAAAAATTCTTTTTACAGCCGTTAGATGAGATTCTCTGGGGTCAGCTTGATATCTCGCACAATAGCATACTGAGTATTGTATATCTGGTCTACTTGCTGTGAGATAAAGTAGGGAACCTATCATACCTCGATAGAGTTTACTATCTATTGACTTACTTTCTCATCTTTGCATAGGACAGTATCAGTACCCATAGGGGTTGATATGGGTTTGCAGTCCATCATATTGAATTTCTTTAACATTTATTTGGTGTACTTGGACTGACTTATGAAGATGCCATTCTTACCTTGCTTTATTTGGAGTCCAAGGAAGAAGTTGAGTTCCCCCAACGTGGACATCTCGAACTCAGTTTGCATCTGTTTGCTAAATTCTTTGCACAAAGATTCGTCAGTAGCACCAAATATTATATCATCTACATATATTTGTGCAAGTAGTGTATGTTTTCCCTTTTTCTTAATGAACAAGGTTGTGTCAGCTTTTCCCCTGACATAGTTCCTGGTTAGCAGAAAGTTGGTCAACCTCTCATACCAAGCTCTTGGAGCTTGTTTTAGGCCGTACAGGGCCTTTTTAAGTTTATAAACGTGGTTTGGAAATTTTGGATCTTCAAACCCAGGAGGTTGATTAACATATACCTCTTCGTTTATGAAACCATTAAGAAATGCACTTTTGACATCCATTTGGTATAACTTAAAGTTCATGAAACTGGCATAGGCACATAATATACGTATTGCTTCTAACCTAGCAACAGGTGCAAATGTTTCCCCATAATCAATGCCCTCTTGCTGACTGTAGCCTTGGGCTACAAGTCGAGCTTTGTTTCTTATTACATTTCCATGCTCATCTAGTTTGTTTCTACAAACCCACTTAGTTCCTATAGGATTTTGATCCCTAGGTTTAGGCACTAGATCCCATACCTCATTTCTGGTGAATTGATCAAGTTCTTCTTGCATGGCATTGATCCAATATTCATCATGCTCAGCATAAGCAAAGTTCTTTGGTTCATGTATTGAGACGAAAGCAACATTGCTGAGGTATTTCCTGAGCTGATCTTTGGTCATCAGCTTGTTGTTAGCAGCATCAAGAATGGACTTTTCTAAATGTCCTCTTGGGATTTTTACTTCCTTGGGCAATGTTGAGTCGTTTGGAAGAGGTGTTTCTATAATCTCTACAGGAATGGACTGGTCAGCAAATGTAATTTCAACTTCTTGCTTACCTTTGGTTAGCCCTTATATTGATGATTCAGAGGCTCCATTTTGATCAGTGGAAGCTGAGCTTGGTTCATCTTCAATGAGCTGAGTTGACTTTCCTACAGGGTCAGCTTTATCGAACTCAATATGGACAGACTCTTCTACAACCTGAGTTCGTTTATTATAGACTCTATATGCTTTGCTGTTAGTTGAGTACCCTAAGAAGATCGCTTCGTCAGCTTTAGCATCAAATTTTGCAAGATTGTCCTTTGTATTGAGTATAAAGCATTTACACCCAAAAGCACGAAAGTACCCAATGTTGGGCTTTCGTCCTTTCCAAAGTTCATATGGGGTTTTCTTAAGTATAGGTCTTACTAGAGCCCTATTCAGTATATAGCATGCTGTGTGGACAGCTTCTCCCCAGAAGTACTTTGGAAGCCTATTTTTGCTCAGCATGGTTCTAGCAATTTCGACAATAGTTCTATTCTTCCTTTCAACAACCCCATTCCGTTGAGGTGTTCTAAGAGCAGAGAAATTGTGGTCAATACCACTGGTTTCACAGAATTCATCAAACTGTTGGTTTTTGAATTCTCCACCGTTGTCACTTCTAATATGAGCTACTTTTAGGTCTTTGTCAATTTCAAGTTTCTTAATAAGTGTAGTAAACATCTCAAAAGTTTCATCCTTGCTACTCAGCAAGATGATCCAAGTGTACCGAGAGAAATCATCTACAATGACCAAGGAAAATTTCTTACCTCCCAAGCTGAGTGGCTGGATAGGTCCGAAAAGATCCAAGTGTAGTAATTCTAATGGTCTCTTGGTTGAGACAATATTTTTACTTTGAAATGACTTTTTGGTTTGTTTCCCTTGCTGACAAGCTTTACATAATTGATCTTTCTCAAATTTTAATTTGGGTAATCCTTCAACTAATTGCTTTCTGGCTAATTTGGCAAGAAGGTCCATGCTGACATACCCAAGTCTTCTATGTCATAGCCATGAGTTATCCTCTTTAGACACTAAGCATATGTTTTTAGAAAACTGTTTTTCTAAATTTAGCATGTATACATTATCTACACGAGGGGCAGATAAAATCAATTAATTTGTGTTCCCCTCGAGTATTTGACACTTAGTGTCGTCGAATACAACCTTTCTGCCGCTCTTGCAAAGCTGAGCTACACTCAGTAGGTTGTATTTGAGACATTTGACTAAAGAGACAGACTCAATAGTTGGGTTACCTCCGATAGTACCTGAGCCGACTATCTTACCTTTCTTATTGTCTCCGAAGCTTACACTTCCACCTCGTTTAAGCTCTAGTGTGATGAGTTGTGTTTCATCACCCGTCATGTGTCTTGAGCATGCGCTGTCTATGTACCAAAGTTTTGACTTCTCCACGCATGTCAAGCTAACCTGCATTTTAAACTATTCATCTTTAGGTACCCAATTCTTTTTGGGTCCTTTCTTGTTAGTATAAACAGGTGCAAAATCATATTTTAGTTTGTGACGACATACTTTTATAGTGTGGCCATTTTTACCACAGAAGTCACAATAAACTACCCTTTGAGGGTGATGCTGAGTGTGGTCAGCATTGTTATGTTGAGCATGCCAACATACCTTAGTGGTATGTCCTTTTCTTCCGCAGAAGTCACATTGGATAATCCGCTTGTTGAACCAACACACATCTTTTGTGTGTCCTCTTTTCCCGCAACATTCACACTGGGTGAATTGTTTATGCTGACTAGTACTTGAGTACTCAGCATGGGATTTATGTTTATTTGAGCCTTTTACTTGACTCTGTAGGGTTGTAACGTCCTTTCTAAGTTTCTTTGACTCATATTGAACCTCCGTGACAAACTTATGCATTATTTGCATGTTGGTATGTAAATCTGAGTTATCCTGGAGAAGATATCAGAGGTCACTCAGCTTGACCTCTTCAATCTCGTCACACCGCCTGCTGAGTGATTTGATTTTCTTGTTGCACTTTTTAGTTAGTGTATATAAGTCACTCAAGGCATTTACCATTTCATTTCTAAGCAAAAGTAGGGATGTTACCTCATTGTTGTGTTCCTCCTGGTCAGTTTTATCAGAAAGGTCATCTTGCTCAGATTGAGATTTGTCAGCTCCATCATTTGCCATGAAACATATATTGGCAGTTTCATTTTGCTCAGCCTCTGATGAGGTTGACTCATCACCATCACTCCATGTTGCCACCATTGCCTTTTTGCTTCCTTTCTTTTCTTTCTTTAAATTAGGACAGCTTGACTTGATATGCCCAGTATGGTGACACTCGAAGCAAGTGACAGACTTGGAGCTATCTTTCTTATATCTATTGTCACTTGACTCAGCTTTATACCTGTCACCTCTTTTGTATGGCCTTTTGCTGTTCCTGTCATTTCTTCTGAACAACTTCTTCATCTTTCTAGTGAACATGGCTATTTCCTCATCATCAGTTGACTCAGCTTCTGTGGAGTCAGCTTTCATCACTAGAGATTTCTGTTTCTTATCTTCAGATTTTTCTTTTGCCTCAAAATTTTTCATAGAGATCTCGTGGGTCAGCAGGGATCCGATTAGCTCATCATATTTGTAAGTAGTCAAGTCCTGAGCTTCTTCTACAGCTGTTTTCTTTGCTTGCCAACTCTTAGGTAGACTTCTCAGGATTTTCTTCACCTGTTCCTCTTCAGTGAAGTTCTTTCCAAGTCTTTTGAGCTCATTTATGATGTTGGTGAATCTTGAGTTCATTTCTGAGATGTCTTCGTTTTCGGTCATCTCGAACAGCTCGTAGAGTCTCATATGCTGATTGACTTTGGACTCCTTAACCTTACTGGTGCCTTCATAGGTTACTTCAAGCTTTTTCCAAATCTCCTATGCTGACTCACAACCTGAAATCTTATTGTATTCTGCAGCATCTAAAGCACAGTGAAGCATATTTATAGCCGAAGCATTATTTTGTAATTTTCCGAGGTCATCCTCTGTCCACTCAGCTTCGCTCTTAACAATTTTCTCATTGTTAACAGTTTTATAGGGCACATGTGGACCTTGAACAATTGCAAGCCATGCACTCATGTTTGTGGCTTGAATAAAGTTTTTCATCCTATTCTTCCAGAATGTATAATTAGATCCAAAGAATAGGGGATGTCTAGTGATTAACAATCCCTCAGGGAGTATCTGTGTAGTTTGGTTCCCTGGAAGGAAACGAGTGCTGTTCTCAGCCATTTATGGGGATCCGCTCAAGATAGTTATATCTTTGAGTAGTGAGCTTAGGCTCTGATACCACTTGCTGGTCCCGTGTGATTAGTTCCAAGGGGGGGTTAGGAACTAATATAACTTTTTCGTTTAATTGATATGCTGACTTAGTTATTTTGCGAGTTTGTCAACTCAGCTTTTGGTCAGCTTGGCCAGATATGCTATAAGACAGCTTTGGCTGAATATTGACTAAGGCCGTTTTATTTATAAGTTAGATATTGACACTCTTGGAGGTCAGCTTCTAACTCATCACTTGAAATTACTCAGAGTCAACTTTAAACAATTTTATATGCTGAGTAAACTTCAAACACAACACATGCACATATATATATTGAGAGAGAG
This sequence comes from Euphorbia lathyris, assembly GCF_963576675.1. NCBI lineage: Eukaryota > Viridiplantae > Streptophyta > Magnoliopsida > Malpighiales > Euphorbiaceae > Euphorbia > Euphorbia lathyris. The sequence goes on from NC_088910.1 coordinate 100,170,103, forward strand.
TTTAGAGATTACTCAGTATCACTTATCCTGGTTCGGCCTCTCCGCCTACGTCCAGTCCCCAGAGTCCTCCGGGCTTTTAGAATCCAATACTGAGCTCTTTAAAGGTAGAGCACAAACCAATTACAAGGCAGTTGAATATGCAAGAGTACCTTCTTCTATTCGTCTACTCAACTCCTACTAAGTGCTACAACCCAGCACCTAGATTTCTCTACCACTGAATGTTTACAATCAAACACTCAGCACAACACTCTCAATGTTACAATTAATAAAAACTTGTTTCTTTTCAAATAAAGAACACTTTAGAAGATTACAAGTAATCACTCTAGCATTTACACAAGGAATAGAAGATGAGTGTAAGATCTCTTTTTGTATCTAAGTGCTTTTGTATCTTTTCTCTCTTGTATTTTTCTTTTTGTGATTCGGCCATGATCCAAGAAGTTTGATTGTCCTTATATAGGGAAAATCTGTGATGGATCATTTTGAAATGATTTAGCCGTTGATGTTAAAACGGCTCTTTTAGGGGACAGATTCTGGTCAGCTTCAGACTGTTCCGGCCATTCCCTTCCTCTGCATTCCTTCAGACGTCAGGCTTGTCTTCTTGCGTCTGGCTTGTCTTTTTGTGTCAGTTGTCTTTTACCAATAATCCATTGACCCATACATCTCGGAATGTGTCTTCTGCGTATTTCCAAGGATTCAATTATTGATACAGAGGGGCGGTAATCATTGTCTTTTAGCAAACGACTTTTTCATGCTTTCCTGAAGAATCACTCAGCTTCTACTGCTTAAATCATTGTCATTGGCAATTTCCAAGCTGAGTATATTTTTAGTCAGCTTCACTTCGTGAGACAGTTGTTGTGGGCGTTTATGTCTTTGTCTTTTGATGCTAAGTTTGATTCCACTCAGCTTCATACTTTAGGCTTCTATGCTGACCACTTCCTGTCTTACTTTTTATATTTATCTTTATTTATATTAATACTCAACATTGAACAAACGGATTAGTACAATTAAAATAAAGCACTTAAATTTAATTATCTCTTAATCATGGATGATTTTGTCAAATCAAAATCTTGTGGAAAGGTGTTTCAACAGTGATATCTTCACAAACCTCCATCTTCTGGCTGAAGGATTTACCGTTTGTCACATGTGCGGGGTGCCATCCTCTGTGTTATCCTACTAACGAGGTGACTCTCATAGTCATCTGTTTGGTGGAACTAGTAAATTCTCATTTTTTGATTTTGGTATGTGTGGAGTTGCCGTTCATCATTAGTCTCTTTCTTCTCACACGCGCGAGAGGCCCGTCTTTTATGTTATCCTACTGGCAAGCTAACTCTCATAGTCATCACCGCCGACCCTGCCTTTCTTATCAGCAACCATCGATGTGCTATCTTCATAGACCTGCATCTTTTGGCTAAAGAATTTATTGTTTGTCACAAGTGTAGAATGGCCATCCTCTATGTTATCCTGCTGACAAGTTGACTCTCATTATCATTCATCGAATTAGAAAAAGTAAATTTCCGTTTTCTGATTCTGGTACATGTAGAGTTACCATCCACCATACATCCTTTCACATATATGGGGTCACCATCATCCGTATCATCCTACCTATTGGCATGCTATTTGGTAAACTATCGCCAAGGCTGGAGAAAAAAATTGATATCTTCACATGTGCGGGGATATCATCAACCATGAAGCATAAAAGATATGTTGCTCTTATAGTCGCCCATCTCAATAGCTCATTCCTTATCACATGTGAGGAATGTCCATCCTCCATGCTATCCTGCTGATGTGCTACTTGGTAGACTACTGTCAAACTGGAAGAAACTCACCCTTTCCGACTCTTGCATTCGCTCTCATTCTGGAAGACCGTCATGTATCATTGGATCTATCTTTATTTCTTGATTGCATCATTTTGGAACAAAAACTTTTGCCCCTTCAATTGAGAATGAATGCAAAGAGATTGCCCCTTCTTTATGGTGTGATGACTTGTAGTGATTTTCTTAAATTGCGTTGATTCTTCAATCGAATAATTTTGGACACAAAATTTTTGCCCATTCGATTGAATAATTAATGCAAACTGTCTCGTATTTCGGCTAAGAGGCCGAATATAGCCAATGGAACTAAGGTAAGGGTTTTTCCATTCCGTTCATACCATCATTTGTTACTTGGCTTTCTAACTGAATGTTGATGCCTCATTCACAAGACCTAGAGGACCAGTCGTAACCCTTTACATAGTGCATGCTTGAGTTCACCTTTGAGGGTCTTAATACTAGATTATGTGAACACTATTTAGGGGTGATATTATATTGAGAGATCCTCATTTGATAACCTCCCTTTTACGACTTGTGACTCCTCTTGCTTCTGAGGAGAGGTACATGAGGTATTTTATAGAGAAGAACTATACTAGATTGATCTAGAATATTCTTCGGGTAATCTTCTCGTAACAATTCTTTCTTGAGAGTTTCCTCTTTTCCTTGCCTTCTTTATTAATCACATTTCTTTTCTCAAGTCTTCCAATAGGCTAAGGTGCTTTCAGAGTAATTATCCAAACAAGCCATCGAGGCTGTGAAGTCTACTATGCTAAATAAGCGGAATTGGCAGCTGGAGAAAAAGGTGGCGGATCTCCAAGGCAAGCTTTAGGAGGTTGAGAAACTTCAAAAGAAGTTGAAAAAGGAAGAGACTGTCAATTTCAAGCTCCAGCTAGACCTAGAGGATCTAAGGGAGGAGCTAGCTACTAAGAAGGCCCATGTTGTAGAATATAAGGATTATTTCATTGCGCAGGTCGTGTGCTATTAAGATAGATTTATCTAAGCACTATATCTCTCTCTACCTTGGTAAATCTACTTCCATATAAGTGATAACATTCAAGAATTCATGAGGGAAATTTGGAGCAGAAGCTGCTTCTAGGAGTGCTCCGAAGGGCTTGAAGCAACAATCACCTCTTGAGCATTCATATTACACCCGACCCTAAATGACATCGGGTATGAAAGGAAGACTTGATAACGAATGCCTATAAATCCCAAAATGTGAATCTACTTTCTATGAAATCAACCCATAGCATTTTAATTATAAAAGTTATCAACTTAACCCCCTTAATTCAATCAGATGATCTAAAATGATTTATTATATTTTTAAACTCATTTTCTAATAGACCATACAACCCGTATCACAAACATTACGATCAATAATTAATTACATTTTCATTTATCTATTTTCTCTAACACGTTCTAAAAATCAAATTTCAATCAATAAGAATATCAAATATACATTTCTATCACTAAATTCACACTCTAGACGAACAATGGTTTTTAAATTTCTATATTAGCTAACCCGATACTCTAATAAATTCTTAACCAATATTTAAAGTTGGCTGTCTAATTTAATCTCCCTAATTGGCTTGGACTTGATAATATATAATCAAACTTCCTACGTATCCCAGTATTTTTAATTTAGGGAATCAAAGCCACGTAGTTCTATCCTTTTTAGGTTGTTCTCTTAACTTAGGTAGTTCTCATTCTCGTTCTCTGAACTTATTGTGGCATTGATTGACTCGTTAATAATTTAATTGTATATTTCACTTTTGTAATTTATATAATTTGATTAACCTCAATAATACCAATAATATCCAATTTATTAACACACCAAAAGATATCTAATCATTTATATCAATATATAAAGATCGGGAATTTTGGACACAAACGTTACAATCCTCTCCACCTAAAAAAAATTTTGCCCTCAAAATTCGTAATTTCTTATAGTCAATCTTTACTTAAAGAGTTTTAAAAGAAAATCCCATGAAATTTCAAAACCCTAAAATATGAATAGTCATGTCATACATGCCAAACATTTATCAAAATCTTTCAAATATTGTTCCAATAAAGAATTTCTTTAAAAAAGAAAAAAAAACACATGATATTGTAATCAGTTTAACGTATGTATCCATCAGAAAGTACATCCCCTTTATCATATTTCTAATCATATATATACTCGAGATGTCTCATCATATTTCCTAGTCCCGCATGGTCTTACCCAACACTTATTTGCCATACCCGACAAGTTTTTCAATTGTGTACACATGCCATGTCTCTCATTGAACACAGTCTTCAAACATCGAAACCACCCATCCGGACTACTCCCGATGGATACTAAATATTTTCTATTAAAATACCAACTAAATCAAAATTCACCAAATATCCAACCAATATTCGATTTATATAAACTTTTCCATCAAAATTGCAATTGAATCAAAATTCCATAAAAATCATCAAATTCAAACATATTCAAAACATAATGATCAAAACACGTTACTACAACCAAAGTTCAAATCAAATTTTAATATTATATCCATCGTCGAGTATCACCTCATATTCGAGACATCTCTTTAACATTGCCTAATCCCATATTGGTCTTACCCCACACTTCGTTGCCAATACCCGATTAGGTCATTAGACTGTGTACACAAGCCATATTTCTCACTAAATATGGTCTTTAAATAACAAACCCACCTATCCAGTCTACTTCTGATGGATATCAAAAATACATTCTTTCCAAAATACTTTCTTTCCCATAGATCGGTCTCATAAATATTCATCAAATTCCAACATCAATTCTGATGTTTCCTCTTATCAACATACCAAAATTTCATAACTAAAAATAAATTAAACCAAAAATTCAACATAAGCTCATCAAAACCAAAAACTGCTATTAAACATCCAAAATACTCATAAATATACTTATTTTCTTTAATTTAATCTTAAACTTGCAAATGATAACCAATTTATGAAAAAATTGAATTTAACTAAGTTGGAAAGAATTAAAGTTGTTCAAAATATTATACCGATAATATTAAAAAAAAATTAAATCCAAATATTCTTAACAGGCTATTTTTATTTTTATTACTAGAATACAGACTGTTAATCAGAATAATCAAATCGAACCGAAGATCCCATTGAATTTGGAATACTGAAATTCTATCAAACCCAACTGTCCAGATTCTTTCTATTTTCTTTCATAATTACCATTTTTTTCTTTTCATATGAACTCTCATAAAACCTTTTTAAAAAACAATTAAATTAGCCTCAATAATCAATTTGCATTATAACTGAAAAATAACAAAATATCTCCCTAATCTTATCTTCATTAAAAATTCCAAAAATTATAATTTATATCTTAAAAGCATGAAATTAACCCATGAACCTTTTATGAATACCCGAATGATTTATCAAACCCCGAAAACCTTTGGTAAAAAATTTCAAAAATAGTTGATATCTTTCATATTTCCTCACACAAATTATTTACGTTATAATTAAAATTGTTCTCTATAACCTCTATTTTATGACTAAATATCTAATATAATCCTCGAAAATTTCCACTCAAATTATTTCTGAACTATCTTCATCAATGATCCGTATTTCTCAATTGCTATATACCTCAAGTTAGGTCCGAAGAATTTAACCTAGAGCTCTGATACCAAATTATCACACCCGACCCTAAACGACATCGGGTATGAAAAGAAGACAAGATAACGAACGCTTATAAATCCCAAAATATGAATCTACTTTCTATAAAATCAACCCATAACATTTTAATTATAAAAGTTATCAATTTAACCCCTTAATTCAATCAGATGATCTAAAATGATTTATTATATTTTTAAACTCATTTTCTAATAGACCATACAACCCGTGTCACAAACATTATGATAAATAATTAATTACATTTTCATTTATCTATTTTCTCTAACAAATTCTAAAAATCAAATTTCAATCAATAAGAATATCAAATATACATTTCTATCACTAAATCCACACTCTACACGAACAATCGTTTTTAAATTTCTATATTAGCTAACCTGATACTCTAATAAATTCTTAACCAATATTTAAAATTGACTATCTAATTTAATCTCTCTAACTAGCTTGGCCTTGATAATATATAATCAAGCTTCCTACGTGTCCCAGTATTTTCAATTTAGGGAATCAAAGCCACGTAGTTCTATCTTTTTAAGGTAGTTCTCTTAACTTAGGTAGTTCTCATTCTTGTTCTCTGAACTTATTGTGGCGTTGATTGACTCATTAATAATTTAATTGTATATTTCACTTTTGTAATTTATATAATTTGATTAACCTCAATAATACCAATAATATCCAATTTATTAACACACTAAAAGATATCTAATAATTTATTTCAATATATAAAGATCGAGAATTTTGGACACGAACGTTACAATTCAAATACCGCTCCTCTTGAGCATTCGTCTGCCGCTCCTCCTACCCAAGACTCCGGTATCGATGAGGCAGACAAGCCTTCGACTTAGGATTTTTTTTTTTCTATATGTCTTGTTTAACATATAAATAAAAAATTTTATTCTGAATATCTGGATGTTCTACACCCCCTAAAGTTCACTCTAGAACTTTAACTATATTCTTTTATAACTTTTCACATTTACTCGATAGTATAACTTTCTAAAACTTGAGAAATGATCTCCAAGCTTCTTTTATAATTTGAACTTTTTTTTTTTTTTTTTGTAAGATATGAATTCTCAATGTGAAATTTTAAGGCCTTTAATTAGAGATTCAGAGGTTTAAGAGTAAATAAATTCAGTCGAATCTGAGCATATAAGGTAAGGCCAATTTCTCTCGGTATATGTTAGGGTTCAATTTTTGTCTTTACAAACTGTGCTTATGCATATGGATGGTAACGGATAGGGTACCCGCGGATGGCAACGGATAGGGTACCCGCGGGAAATGCCAATTCTAAACCCTTACCCTTTTATTTTTTAATTATCCGTATTCGTCTCATTACCCTAATGGGTATACCATACCCGTCCCATTTAATTTGTGGGCAGGGACAGATCTACAATGGGGGCAATGGGGCACTGAGATCTAGAAATATTTTGATCCCCCAAGGTATGATTAGTTTAGGTTTTAGTTTTTTTTCTCCAATTTTACTTGGTTTAGCAGACATGCACAATGGAGAATGACCCACATATTGATAAAAACTTATATGTTTATAAGTTACATTTATGAAATTTAATTAGGGTAAATTATACTCATCGCCACTCAATTTTGCTTTTTTTTAACGGAATGACTACTGAACTTTACAAATTAACGTAAAAATACTCAACTTTATATTTTTTTAATATTCGTGGGCCTCAACGTTTCAAAATGACCGTTGACAGTCTTAAAAATAATAATTCTAAGAGTTAAATAATATTCTAAGAAACTTTAATTCTTAAAAAATTTCGTTTTAAGATTATTTAGATTTGTTTGGTTAGGAGAGAGAATGAACTTTTGAAAAGAAAAAGCTATAAAAAAATGATTATTTTTTGAAAATAAAAAATGTGGTTTTATGGTAAATGTGGTTCAGAACAACTTTAATTCTTAAATATTTTTATTTTGAAGTCATTAATTATCATTTTAAAAAGTTTGTTAAAATTTAGTGGTCTTGGTATATTTTATTTTATGATGCATACTATGAAGTTGACACCGAAATACTTTTGCATACTATTAAATCGTTATATTATCTCGTGGTCCATTCTAGAAATAGAAAGTTAGGCATTGATGATTTATGTCACATTTTATGTGACGATCTGAAAAATCACTAATTAAGTAGATATTCAAATATGCACAATTTTTCTCGGGATTTGAAAATTATTATCTTCTAATAAATTATAGTTTGCCCCCACTAACAAAAAATCCTGGATTCGTCCCTGTTTGTGGATATCCGCGGGTACTCTTACCCGTTAAGAATCAATAAATAAAACAAAAATATTACAAATTTAATAAATCATCTATCTAAAAATTGAATTGAACCTTAATTAATAAGAATAAAATAGCTTAATGGTATCACTCAATGGTTAAAAAACAAAAGATTGGAGTTCAAATCTCACGTCTTACCTCTAAAAAATAATTATATTTATTAATATATAAAAAATTTATGACGGGTAACGGGTACCCTAAGGGGTATTCCCATACCCGTCCCATTACCCTAACAGGTAATGGTTTTGATCTCATATCCGTCCCATATCCTTTTATATAGGGTACGAGTAGTCCCATTAGGGTCGGGTAGTGCTGGGTACCCGCGGGTATACTACCCGTTGCCATCCCTACTTATGCAAGGGATCTAGGCTCAGACATGATATATGGGTTCGGTCTTACACAGGAATTTTCACATGCACCTTAATGAGCAAGTGAATTTGCTCATTCACTGTTAGATATGTGCTTATTAAATCTAACCCTTAGAATACTTTGAATCTCCATCTTAGGATTCTATTAAACCTAGATCTGACGGTGAATGAGCAAATTCTACATGCTCATTAAGGTGCATGTGATCAAGACTGCGGTCTTACAAGCTATTCATTTAAAAATCTTTTGTGGTTCCGAAGAATTCTATCTATAAACTCAAAATTATGTAAAAGGCAGAACATATCTTATGTTCGTGCAATGAGTTAAACATGTCTTTAATATTCAATCTTTTTTTTAATAAGCTTCATGCAGCTCGTACCTTTACCGAATCTTAAATCCAATGAATTTCTCAGACTCACAATAGTAGATATTTGGTGACAACTCAAACTCTTGTTTTTATTGAATTGTTATAGAGTGTTATAAGTCACATTCTTTTTATTGGATTACGTTATCTGCACGTGTTAAAAATATCAAATTAGGAAAGAACTCCTTAAATTAATCTTATATTAAGAAAAGTAGAAACTTTTGGAAATGCGATCGAGACATCTGACTAGAAGGATTCAGATTGCTTTCCGAGATTCACTTACCGTAATTAGTGATTGAATTATTATTTTATGGCAATATTCCTTTTCGGTTTTGATAGATTGAATTACTGATTTTTATTTCAAAATATGTTCATTTATTTTTAATCATATTAAATTATTGTTTTTGTAAATTAGTTAATTATTAATATTTAATTTAATTAGTCATGAATATTTAGTTTAGTTTTTACATTTCGAAATTAAATTTTTATTATTTCTCTATAATTACGTCACACAGATGAAATAAATTATTTTCAAACACATAAAAAAATAATATTTTATTAACCGACTTTTATATTCGGTACCGAACTTTTCCCTTCCTCTAGTTTTCCTCTTCTTTCATTTAGTTTCTTGTTTTTTTTGAAAAAATAAAAATTTTCCATCAATTCATATAGAATAAATCTTCTCTTCCTTCATTCAGCTGCCTTTTCTCCATATTCCCAATTTACCCCTAGTATCTCCTCAGTAAATAATAATTCTAAGAGTTAAATGATATTCTAAGAAACTTAGATTTGTTTGGTTAGGAGAGGGAATGAACTTTTGAAAAAAAAAACTATAAAAAAATGATTATTTTTTGAAAATAAAAAATATGGTTTTATGGTAAATGTGGTTCAGGACAACTTTAATTCTTAAATATTTTTATTTTGAAGTCATTAATTATCATTTTAAGAAGTTTGTTAAAATTTAATAGTCTTGGTATATTTTATTTTATGATGCATACTATGAAGTGCGCAATATAAAAGGAATCAAGAGTCTTTTAATTTGTTTCATTGTTGATGTTGTTGACACCGAAATACTTTTTCATACTATTAAATCGTTATATTATCTCGTGGTCCATTCTAGAAATAGAAAGTTAGGCATTGGTGATCTATGTCACATTTTATGTGACGATCCGAAAAATCACTAATTAAGTAGATATTCAAATATGCACCATTTTTCTCGGGATTTGAAAATTATGATCTTATAATAAATTATAGTTTGCCCCCACTAACAAAAAATCCTGGATTCGTTCCTGTTTGTGGGTATCCGCGGGTACCCTTACCCGTTAAGAATCAATATATAAAACAAAAATATTACAAATTTAATAAATCATCTATCTAAAAATTGAATAAATTGAACCTTAATTAATAAGAATAAAATAGCTTAATGGTATCACTCAATGGTTAAAAAACAAAAGATTGAAGTTCAAATCTCACGTCTTACCTCTAAAAAATAATTATATTTATTAATATATAAAAAATTTATGACGGGTAACGGGTACCTTAGGGGGTATTCCCATACCCGTCCCATTACCCTAACATGTAATGGTTTTGATCCCATACCCGTCCCATACCATTTTATACAGGGTACGAGTAGTCCCATTAGGACCGGGTAGTGCTGGGTACCCGCGGGTATACTACCCGTTGCCATCCCTACTTATGCAAGAGATCTAGACATGATATATAGGTTCGGTCTTACAAGTTGTTCATTTAAAAATCTTTTGTGGTTCCGAAGAATTCTATCTATAAACTCAAAATTATGTAAAAGGCAGACATTCTGAATAACACATATCTTATGTTCGTGTAATGAGTTAAACATGTCTTTAATATTCAACCTTTTTTTTATTAAGCTTCATGCAGCTCGTACCTTTACCGAATCTTAAATCCAATGAATTTTCTAGACTCACAATAGTAGATATTTGGTGACAACTCAAACTTTTGTTTTTGTTGAATTGTTATAGAGTGTTATAAGTCACATTCTTTTTATTGGATTACGTTATCTGCGCGTGTTAAAAATATCAAATTAGGAAAGAACTCTTTAAATTAATCTTATAAAAAAGTAGAAACTTTTGGAAATGCGATCGAGACATCTGACTAGAAGGATTCAGATTGCTTTCCGAGATTCACTTACCGTAATTAGTAGAAGGATTCAGATTGCTTTCCGAGATTCACTTACCGTAATTAGTTATTGTTATTGTAAAATATTGGGGTGTTTAAAGACATAAATGTCCTTAAAAACAAGGGCTAGTGTTGTTTGTTTATAAGATGGTTGTAACCGAAAAGGAATACATTTACATACTAGTTTGGAGAATAAAAGCAAGTATCATGTTTCTCTATTTCCTCAACTACAAAACAAAACCACTAACCTATGCCACGCCTGCCTGACTCACCAAACTCATCCATCATCTCACATTTTTATTCCCTTTTTCATTTCTTTCTCATAAGTAGCAATAAAGTAAGATAAAAGGGACACGTGTCAAAATTTGAATGGGGGACAGGGAAGGGGGCAGGAAATTCGGAACAGAAGATTTTTTTCCGAATTACTGATTTTATTTCAAAATATAATCATTTACTTTTAATCATATTAAATTATTATTTTTTAAAATTAGTCAATTATTAATATTTAATTTAATTAATTATGAGTATTTAATTTAGTTTTTACATTTCGAAATTAAATTTTTATAATTTCTTTATAACCACATCACACAGATGAAATAATTTGTTTTCAAACGAATAAAAATATAATATTTTACTAACCGACTTTTTATATTCGGTACCGAACTTTTCCCTTCCTCTAGTTTTCCTCTTCTTTCACTTAGTTTCTTGTTTTTTAAAAAAATAAAAATTTTCCATCAATTCATATACAGTAAATCTTCTATTCCTTCCTTCATTCAGCTACCTTTCTCCATATTCCCAATTTACCCCTACCATCTCCTCAGAAAACAGTCCTTGTAGCGACTGGCGTCAAGGGTAACCGCCGTCATTTTGTCTCAAAAGACCACGAAGAAAAATAGGAAAAGGAAAAAAAGACAAATAAAAATGGTTGTCCTTTGAGAATCTGCAACTGACGGAGAGAGTTTTGTTTTTCCTCTCAAAAAACTAGATGGGTTTTAAACAATACTCCAATTAGAATCAAAAAATTTATAGCCTATCTAGAATTTTTCTTTGTGTGAATCTCTTCTTTATCTTCTCTTCTAGCTCGGTTCTTTCTCTTTGGGTCCCCTGATTATCCCTTTTTCCGGTAAGTCTTTATTTTTCTTGGGACGCGTGGCTGGATTAATGAATATGAACTTTCATTCTAAATGCGTGACCTTTTTGTTCTTGTTTTTGTTTCTGAGATCTGTGGAAGCTTGGGTTCTCGGGCAAATTCTGGAATTTCGATTTGGTTTTGTAGAATTGAGTTCATATATGTTTTCTTATCTAAGCTTAATCGGATTCGATTTGGTTAAATTGATGGTCTTTTGCTTTCTTTTAATTTACTTGCGATGTCTCTAGTCTCCCTAATAGAGTTTCCCTCTTCGTGGGTTCTTTTACTTTTACATGAAGTGGCTGATTCTAAGAGTGATATTAACTAGGGCTGAGATTATGTAATTTAGAATTATAGTATTGGATAAGCATGTAGCTGTACTGATGAATTTTAGGTTTTGATATTTCGGAAGTGTATCAAAATTAACTCTCTGGCTTAAATGTGTAAATCTGGATATTTAATGGAGGATATGAAGAATTCTATAGTGGTAAAGTTTTCTGTGAACTTGTAAGTTTTTAACCTTGCTTTATATTGTATACAGGCTACAGCAAAACTAGGTGCTTTTATTATGAGATTGTGTTATGCGGTGTCTCTCATGATTGTGTCATGTGATATTTCTTCCAAGTTGTGAAATCTCTCAAGACAAAGGGTTATGCATGCCAAATATCCGTTTGTGAAAGCTAAAAAGAAACCTTTCCTTTGTAGTAATGTGATCATTACCTGGGCCAACATAGCAACTAAAATTTTCCATATACAGTTCCACAGTCTTACTAGGGCAATGTATGTTAGTGTTGATTGATGTGTAAATATTGTTGCTCGGGAATTTCTACAAGCCATTTGGTTGATATGTATAGATGAAGGATTTCTTACTTTCAGGTCGAAACTCATACATGAAAGTTATGGTTTCAGAATCTTATTGGAGATGGATTCTCTTAAATTGTCTTGCTATTCCATTCATTTCTGCTAATGTGCCAACTACATAATATTTGTGCAGGAGTCATCGTTTAAATGTTTACATAATTGATTTCTATTATCTTAAATTTGTTTGCTCATATTTGTATCATAGAAAATGGATGGCTCAACTCACCGGGGCAGCAGTACTGCTGATGTGATTTTACCAAATTACAAACTTGGAAAAACTCTTGGAATTGGTTCCTTTGGCAAGGTGAAAATTGCAGAGCATGCATTGACTGGGCATAAAGTTGCCATCAAGATACTTAACCGTCGCAAGATAAAAAACATGGAGATGGAAGAAAAAGGTACCTGTTGTGCATGAATTTTCATTCTTTCTTGATTTTGCTCCTCATCTATATGCGTACTAGTGATCAGAATAATTGCTACTATAAATGAATGTATCTGATTCTTTTGTTTCCTCTTTACTTATATTGAGGAATGCTTCTGATTTTTTTATATGGAAATAATAAAATTTAGGGAAAAGTACAAAAATAAACCCCTTGTTACGATCGTTTTCAATCATAAACTATGTGGTTTAAAAATTTGCAAACAGGTACCCGTGTTACCTTCCATTAGCAAACACAGTCCAAACTGTTTGGACTAACGGTGTTAAAAAAAGTCAAAATCAAAAGAAAAAGAGTTATTTTTGTCTTTATGTTAGATCTTTTCTCTGGTATTTCATTAGATTTTTTTTTTAGTTTCTCCTATATGTAGGTTGATTTCTATCCACATTTCTATTAACTTTTCATGGTTGTTTATCAGTATCTGATTTCTTTTTCCATACTGTTTGCTTTTGCAGTGAGAAGAGAAATAAAAATATTGAGATTGTTTATGCATCCTCATATTATTAGACTTTACGAGGTTATAGAGACACAAACTGATATATATGTTGTGATGGAGTACGTAAAATCTGGAGAGCTATTTGATTATATAGTGGAGAAGGGTAGGCTGCAGGAGGATGAGGCGCGTAATTTCTTTCAGCAGGTGGGAATAGGCATTAGTATGACTTAGTTTTTGCATGGTTTATCTTCGTTTGCCAATTAGTTTGATTGGTTGGCCAAATTTCTTTCGATGCAGATAATTTCTGGTGTGGAATATTGCCACAGAAATATGGTTGTGCACAGAGATCTTAAGCCAGAGAATCTGTTATTGGATTCTAAATGCAACGTGAAGATAGCAGATTTTGGTTTGAGCAATATAATGCGAGATGGTCATTTTCTAAAGACAAGTTGTGGGAGCCCAAATTATGCTGCTCCTGAGGTGCAGAGTTCTGCCATTACTTTAAGATGAATTTTTGAACTTTAAAATGGGAACAAAGCTTCCTAAATCCACTTTTTTTTTTTTTTTAATTAAAAAAAATAAAAAAAATTAAACTGTACAATGATCTGAATTTGAAGGTTGTGCTATTCTTTCTGCAGGTTATATCTGGGAAATTGTACGCTGGGCCTGAAGTGGATGTTTGGAGCTGCGGTGTTATTCTGTATGCTCTTCTTTGTGGTACCCTTCCATTTGATGATGAAAACATCCCAAACCTCTTTAAGAAAATCAAGGTATTGGTTCTTTCTTTTAGTCTATATGAATATTCAGCTTATCTGCATGCTTTTCATCTCAATAGTTGATCTAATTGGTACTTTGTAGTAGTTATAGAATTATTAATTTTGTTGAGTTATTGTGCTTTTATTTTCTTTACGAGAAGCCCATTTTGTTTAGTTGCCCAATTAGATTACTTGTTTTTCTGACTTCAGTTCTGCTTTATTTATACATCTAGTTGGCTCCGAACATAATATTACCTTAAGATATGAAAATGTTATTTCTGAATTGCACAGTAATTTTCTTTTTCTTAAGAATCATGAATTATAAAATCAAGTGAATGCGGACGATATTACTGTAAACAATTGGAGTTCCTTATCTGTTTTTGCAAGGAAAAGCAAAAGCAGATTCAAGTTATTAGTATTATGCCCCTATAGAGTTTATGAAAGGTATGAGATAAAATTTGAGTCATTTGACCAAGATGTAAGCCTGCCATCATTGGTCATATACTATCTTCTCTTGGCTGCCCTTTTTTGACTGACCAGATGAAGTTGCAGGAACAATATATCATTTTTTTTTGTAACTTTTTATCCCACGGAGAATCTGCAAGTTTTTTTTCCTGCTAAATGCTAACTAATTAATTGGTGAAGATTTTCTGCACAACTTTTGGAGTTCATTTGCATTATATCTTTACTAATATGTAGTATTTGTGGTTCTGCTTTACTTTTTCCTATCCTTTATATGTTCTGCTGTTTTTTCAATCAAAATTAGCTACCCTCAATCATATTATTACTTGAACAAATATTTAACTTCTGTGAATTCCCACATTATTTTTGTCCTTTAGGGCGGAATATATACACTTCCCAGCCATTTATCTCCCGGGGCAAGAGATCTGATCCCAAGGATGCTTGTGGTTGATCCAATGAAGCGGATGACCATCCCTGAAATCCGTCAGCACCCATGGTTCCAAGCCCGCCTTCCACGTTACTTGGCCGTCCCTCCACCAGATACAATGCAACAAGCTAAAAAGGTTTGGTGGCGTTTTTACATGGCTTGGCTGAAATCTTTTTGAGGATAACAATGACTGTTTCAATTATATGACATTATAAGCAACTTACTGACCCATTACCGTCCCTTTTGCAGATCGATGAAGAGATTCTTCAGGAAGTGATCAATATGGGGTTTGATAGGAACCAACTTGTTGAATCTCTTCGCAACAGAATACAAAATGATGTTTGTGCTTTTCGGAACTCTTTCTAATTGTTCTTTCAAACAGTTTTTTAACCTACAATAACTAAATATTGTCTTACCAATTACAATGGATCCCAGGCTACTGTTGCATACTATTTATTGTTGGACAATCGGTTTCGTGTTTCCAATGGCTATCTTGGAGCTGAGTTTCAAGAAACAATGGTCAGTTTATTTCTTTTCCTAATTTTTGCTACCGTGAAAAATCTTGTTAATGTTGTCTTTTTTTGTTAGCAGAAAGTATTTAGAATCAATTGTGGATTTTGAAAATGCGACACAGCTTCTAAATCTGTGATTGTAATTGCCTAGGCCCAGTTGGCCTGGAAACTTACCCCAAAACTCCTTGTCTCAAACATGATGGCTACGTGGGATGTGTGCAAGCCGTAGAGGCTAGAGACGTGTTATTGAAACTGTTCAAACAATAGTAGCTTAATCATGCAAATAGAATGATTTTCTCTCTCTTTAGTATGAAGCTGCTGATTCTAAATATGTCTTATATCATATAAGACAGTTATATCTGAAATACAGACTATTTTTGCGTGATATATATTTCTTCGTGGCTATTACTATATATTTTGATTCTTGGCTCTATCTTTTTCTTTTCTTCCTCTCTTTTGCTCCAGGATTGTGGTTTCAACCGAATGCATCCAAATGAACCTACTTCTCCAGCTTTTGCACACCGCCTTCCAGGATACATGGACTATCAGGGAATGAGTTTAAAGTCACAGTTCCCAGTTGATAGGAAATGGGCTCTTGGACTTCAGGTTAAGATTCCATTCATTTAGCAATAGGAAAGGTTGCTGAGTCAAAATGCTTCATAATCACCATTACAGAAAAACATATATTGATTGCTTAGTTTTCTTAAGATGTTGAGTTTTCAATTTAAGTGATGCTTGGCTAAGCTCTTATCCAAACGAACTGTTTTTCTTTTGGAGCGTGTTGGTTCTGAATTGAAAGCTATATATTTTGATTACTTGTGTAAAACTACTTATGTTTGCCTAGAATTATAATTGATAATTTTTCTCATTACTTTGACAGTCACGAGCCCACCCTCGTGAAATAATGACTGAGGTTCTCAAAGCTCTACAAGAACTGAATGTATGTTGGAAGAAAATTGGTCATTACAATATGAAATGCAGGTGGATTCCTGGAATTCCCGGTCATCATGAAGGCATGGTTAATGACCCTGTGCACAATAATCATTTTTTTGGGGATGATTCGACCATTATCGAGAATGATGGAGTCACTAAGGCACCAAACGTGGTGAAGTTTGAAGTCCAGGTAAAGATATTATGTTCGACTTTGTGAAAGATAAATTTACAGTCTGCTGTTAAAATTAAAAAGCTGTAAATGATGCTCAGTTGAGATAAGAAGTTTTTTCGAGCAATTCTGCTGATTTTATGATACCGTAAACATAAACTTGCTGTGTGGTGTTGACAGCTTTACAAAACTCGCGATGAGAAATACCTGCTCGACTTACAAAGGGTACAGGGACCGCAGTTTCTTTTCTTGGATCTTTGTGCAGCATTTCTGGCACAACTGCGAGTCCTTTAGCATGCGAAGGGGGGCAGGGGAGGGGCTTGCAAGAAGAATTCAGTTCACGGATCTCTTGTTATGCCTGTGAATAAGGAAGCACAGTGTACATAATTCTCATCTTTCTGAAGACTCTTATCTTAGGGTGTTACTGCTCTTTTTAATGTCTCCCTAAATTTTACATGGGTAATTATTGTATGGAAGCCAACTTCTAACACTGACGTTGGCTGAATCAGTTGTAGTCTGTTTTTGTTAGTATTAACATTCCTCTTTTTGACTAGGTTTTCTCCCTCGATCTCATCAATGTTTTGGAGGAATTCTTATAATCTCTATTCAAGTGTTAACCTCTTTTTCTAATTGCTCTTGTTTTTCCAGCAAATTTTTAACAGGCCTGTAATTAAGAGTTAATAACCTAATTTAACACTTCTGTTAGCTGACCTTGAGTCAGGTGCAAACAAAGCTTATCAGACGCTAGAGAGCACAATTAAGTAGAATATCTAAGATGTTGCAGGAGCTTAAGCTTCCAAATATGTTTCACCATAAGTCTTTTAGGCTCTGTTTTTTTTAACTGAACTGAATTCTACTGAAATAATAATATAACTCTTTAAAAATGATAAGTTACTGAATTACTGAACTGATCGATATTAAGTAATAAAACTATGAAACTTTATTCCATTCTAATAAAAATATGCTCTTTCTCCTTATTGCTTGCGTTTTTGCTGGTGCTGTGATTGGTTTATTATCTCCACTATATGACTGAGGGCTGAGGCTCTGTTTTTTTTAACTGAACTGAATTCTATTAAAATAATAATATAATTCTTTAAAAATGATAAGTTACTGAATTACTATATTAAGTAATAAAAATATGAAACTTTATTCCATTCTAATAAAAATATGCTCTTTCTCCTTATTGCTTGCGTCTTTGTTGCTTGCGTTTTTGCTGGTGCTGTGATTGGTTTATTATCTCCACTATATGACTGAGGGCTAAGATAATTAAGTGTTTATTCTTAATTGAAATTGTTGAATTTATAAAACTATGAAATTGAGGAAGGTATTGATAACTTTGTAACCAAGAGATCAAGGAGTTTTACCGATACATGTAGTGTTCCTAATGTCATTTAACTCTAATTCTAATTTGAATCTAATTTAGATGATATTGTTAGCTATTGATGATTAAGTAAAATGTATAACAATTTGGTAATATACATTGAGAAGAAAGTATTTATGAGAATTGATAATTATGGATCGTTCTTAAAGGATGTTATCTCGTAGAATTTAATTGTTCTCTCATAATTCAATGATTTTGCTTATTTGCTGATGATGTATGCTTTTTTTTTTGTTGCAAAAAGAGGTGTGAGATCATCGCTTTTAGGAAAATCAAGAACTTTTAAGTTGAAATCGTCAATTTGACCATTGATAACATCAAAATGGTGGAATTAGATCCACGATCATAAACTCATGATATTCCATTTGAATCGAAAGCAGAAGCGTACTTAAATTCATAGTGCATGGATTGAACAGAATCAGAATCGTCTTAGGTTGATTGGTCTTTTAGGACAAGAAGCAACTAACACATTTACAGTTCGATAGAGGAACCTGTATATTTAGAATGCTTATATCCTAGCGACCATAACCATCTATTTATAGATAAAATCTATTTGGTGCAATTACTAACTTGCCAATCATAGAATTAGTTACTGTAACTAAGTATCTACACATAATTATGTCCATACCTATTATATATGCTTTAGGTCCATACACACTGATATACTCATAATTTACTATATTATATATGTAAATCTCACATTGTGGATTTTAATCTAAGAATCTTCTAATTGGGCAGGACATGTAAATCCATATAAATTATGAAACATTTATAATGTCAAAATATACTATCACATTTGTTATA
Organism: Euphorbia lathyris; assembly: GCF_963576675.1. NCBI lineage: Eukaryota > Viridiplantae > Streptophyta > Magnoliopsida > Malpighiales > Euphorbiaceae > Euphorbia > Euphorbia lathyris. Next base: position 100,189,047 of record NC_088910.1, read on the forward strand.
GGTATATATCAACCATTCCGGTTGTTAATTATGCCAACACAGAATCATGGCAAAATCAATCACCTTTAGCGTAACCTTATCAACAACGATCACATATATTAGCATAACCAAATAACATGAATTAAGTATGAATATGTAATGTGGTCTCAACATGCTTATTTTCAACTAGTCCACATTAGTGAGATCCGGATAATAACACTTTCAGAATGGAATGAGCTTAAACTTTAGTAACTGCATTCTGTATCGAATATATAAATGTGTTTAAATGTAAAGAGCATCAACAATACAAGCTCCCACTGAACTCGGATATTCTTAAGCAATACAACACCCAAATGAGCAATATGCTCATGAAAGACCATGAGCGATATCATTAAACAAAATAAGCATCCAATGTGAACTTATTATTGTATGTGAGCTTTATTCTCTGTAAATAACATATGTCTATTGGTTGTTTTTCAAAAGACACTAAGGTTTAATCATGTTTCATATACAAGTCACTAAGGTTTTCTGGGCAGATGCCATATCCACTGCCTGCCATCTGATTAATCGTATGCCTTCCACTATTCTTAATGGTCGGATTCTGTATTCCATGGATGTACTTGCTTTGTTTAATATATGCATCCTCAAATATTTAAACTTGATCCCAAATCCCTTAAATGTGTCTTCTTGGGCTACTCTCAATTCCAGAAGGGATATCATTGCTACTCTCCATCATTAGGGCGTTAGCTTGTGTCTGCCGATGTCACATTCTCTGAAATACACCATTCTTTCATCTATTTCCACCATACCAATAACACTAATGATGATTTTCTGATATAAACTGTGAGTGAACATGAAGTCTCTCCTCCCTATCGGCATGTTAGTCATTAAGTTTATTCTCAGCGTGTATAGCCTACGGTTGCAGCACTAGCTCTAGAACCAGCTCTAATCTCGACACCAATATTTTTTCTTCTGTTCAAGATTCAGCATCTTCTTCTGATTCTAGCCTTGACCTACCTGTTTCTATTTGAAAAGGTAAGTACTTGCACTCATCCTATTTCTTCCTTACTATTTTATGATTCTTTATCAGTCTCCTCAAAGTCTTTTGTAGCCTATTTAGACTCTATTGATCTGTTGCTGAAGCATTGACTCATTCGGGTTGGATAGAAGCAGTGAAAGAAGAAATAAAGGCTTTGGAAGCTAACCATAATTGGGATCTTGTTCTCTACTGAGCTAGAAAAAAGCTATTGGTTCCAGATGGGTATTTGCTGTTAAGGTAAACCCAAATGGTGCAGTGGCTCATCTAAAAGCTCGATCAGTTGCTAAAGGCTATGCTCGGACATATGGCATTGATTACTTTGATACTTTCTCTCTTGTTGCCAAGTTGACTTCTGTTCGACTGTTAATTTCTTTGGCTGCTAATTATAATTGGCCGCTTCATCAACTTGATGTTGAAAATGCTTTCTTAAATGGAGATTTACGTGACGAGGTTTATATGGAGCAACCACTTGGGTTTGTTGTCTGGGAAGGTATGCAAATTGAAGAAGTCACTATATGGGCTGAAGCAATCCCCTCGTGCTTGGTTTGGAAAATTCAGTGCTGCAGTAATTGAATTTGGTCTTCGTAGAAGTGCATATGATCCTTCTATTTTCTTTACATCATCAGGTTCTAGATGTATTCTTTTAGTGGTGTATGTCGATGCCATGGTGATCACTGGCAATGATACACTAGGAATTACAAAGTTGAAACATTTCCTTAGTACTTATTTTCAAACAAAGGACCTAGGACAGTTGAATTCCTTCTTGGGAAAATAAGTTTTCCACAGTAGTAAAGGAATTTGTCTCACTCAGAGAAAGTATTGTCTAGATGTGTTAGAAGATGCATGACTGGTTGAATCAAAGACCTGTGACACTCCTATAATACCAAATGTGAAGTTAAAAGACGATGAAGGTGAGTTGCTTGAGAAACTTGAGAAATACAGAATGGTGGTTGGGAAGTTGAATTATCTAACAATCACTCGCGCTGGTATTGCTTTTGCGGTGAGTGTTGTAAGTCAGTTTACGTCTTCACCTAGAACATCCCATTGGGATGTTGTTGTTCATATTCTGAAATACTTGAAGGGAGCTCCTAGACGAGGTCTGTTGTATCAAAATCATGGTCACCATATTGTAGAAGGGTTCACAGATGCAGACTATGTTGGGGATATTTTAGATCGACACTCTACGACTGGTTATTATATGTTCGTTGGAGAAAATCTTATTTCTTGGAGAATCAAGAAACAGAGTGTAGTGTCTCGATCCACTGCTGAAGCTTAATATCGAGCTATGGCACGAACTACATGTGAGCTTGTATGGTTACGCCATCTTCTCAATGAACTTGGGTTTGTACAAACAAAACCAATGAACTTATGATGTGATAATGAAACAACTATCTATATTGCAAACAATTATGTGTTTAATGAGAGGACCAAACATATAGAAGTTGATTGTCATTTTACGCGAGAAAAGTTAGAAGACAGTACAATCACAACTCCACATGTCCGGACAGGAAGCCAACTTACAGATGTGTTTACCAAAGCTTTACCAGGAACTCAGATCAATTATATTTGTACCAAGATGGACATGATCAATCTATGCTCTATTTTGAGGAGAGTGTTACACTATGTACAACTGTTCCTATTTTGTATATAAATATGTTGTAATCTATCCTTAAGGATTAAAAGATAATAAACAAAAAATAATATTTCCTTCATTTCTCCGTGTTTAATATTTCATTCACTTCTCTATGTTTACACATTTCTCTATGTTTACATGTTTGAAAGGTGGTAAGGATGTGTTTGTTGAATGAACAATAGAGTAGTAATCTAGAGCATGAATAAGTAAAGTTCAGATACTCAATTCCTCCAGGGTTCAACAAGTCTTTAAGATTTTCTTAGAGTCAGAGGATGAGGAGGCATGATCACTCATATATGTGGCTATATAGGTGGCAAGGATATGTTTCTTGAATGCACAACAAAGTAGTGATATAGAGCATTAGTAAGTAAGTTCAAATACACAATTCCTCCAAACTTAACAAGTCTTTAAGATTTTTTTAGAGGTAAAGGATGAGGAGATATGATCACTCATATATGTGGATTGAGGGTAAACAATGGAGATATGTTCAACATATATAGGAAAATGTTCAAGTTTTCTTCACACTTGACTTCTCATATAGAGGTTCCAAGGTCTTCAATGGACAATCCATCCTCTTCTTGTGGACCCCTTAAGGATAGAAAGCCGCCTCATATTGCTCACAAAGTTTGGTTTTTTAGAAAATTTCAAGGTTTTAGTACAAATTGACTCATCACTAGAGTCATATCCATATGTATCATATTTGATTGATTTTACATGAAGCTTGGTCTTGTGTTTCCTTGCATCTAGGATACTTGTAATGCTCTTATGGTTGATACATAACTTTGGAGAAAATAATACTTCATTATCAAGCTTAATTCCGAAGTGTTTGAACTAAAAAGTCAACAGCATATCATAAGGCAGTCTAAAGGCCTTTCTAACATAAGTAAAGAAGTGAAACATAATATATGGTAGTTTACTCTCCTAAGATACGCATGTGCCATATACCACTCTGGATATCTGTTTAGGCTAAAACATTCAACCTTTTCATGATCTCCTTTTCTGCAAGAACTACAAAACTTGTCATATTTCCTTCTATGAATCACATAAAATTCTTCTTATTAAATGATTGAGAAGATGACTTTGAATTTGATGTAGATTTGGAAGGCTTAAAGGACGACAGACTCTTAACCACTGTTGTAGCATAAACATTAGCATTATTGACGAAATCAATGTGAACATATGAAGAAATATCACAATGTTTCTCAATTCAAAGCATCATAAAGTATGCTTTGTTGATAGTAGGTAGTGGATCCATAAGGAGGATCTAATTACGCACATGATCGATAGAGAGGAATTGCATTAGATTAGATGTTCTTCTTCATAGAAATCCTTTGCAAATTCCTTGATTCTCCACAAGTGCAAGCTACTATAGGCTTCAAAGCTTCGTACTCATCCACTGAGCTATTATTGTCACTTGCTACACTTGATTAAAAGGCTCCAACGTAGTTTCGTTTGTTCATTCTATGTTTGGAAAATGATGAATTGGAGCTAAAGATTTAAACTTACACTCTGATACCATGAAGAACAGATTTGAAATAATCTTTTATTGTGAACATTATTCATCAAAGAAAAAAATGATGAATTACAACTGATATTTATAGACCTATTAACCCTTGTACACATGGCTTATACTATCTTCTTATTCTATTTAACATAAAGCAATTTAGTACTTAACATTAGCCGTGACCAATGGCTCCCTTAAACCTTTAAATTCTAAATTAAAAACGCATGAAATGAGAGTTATTGAAATTAAACTTCAAGTCATTATGGAATTAATTTGGAGAATGTACCAAAACAATACAGTTGATATTAATATAGCAAAAAGATGAAAACTTTTCATTTTAAATTACATCTGTTAAAGAAAATGCTTCAAAGCTCAGTATATTTTGTATTCTATGTTGATATCAGTTGTTTCATAACTCAAGAACATGAATGAAAGATCACAACTTAAGAATATGAAATTGAGGTCATCTAATTAATTAAAATGAATATGAGTTGACATAGCAAATTGGTGGAAGATCAAGAGAGCTCCAAAGGGACAATTCACCATCAATGGAGCTTTGCTGGTCTTCTTCTTCTTCCTGTTTCCTTAGCTCCATCACTTCAATTTTCTCTTCTACTACTTTCCTCTCCTCTTTACTCATTATAGCATTTCTAATATGAGTCAACTGAGCATTATTACATCTTTCTCTCCCCTTCATATTTTCAGCTGATTCCTGCAACTTCAGCCTTAAACACTCCGGAATCCCATTAAATGCATAAAGAGAAGCTGAGAATTTCCTCTCATATTTCATCCTCTTCATTGCTGCTCTAAGCATTGAAGGCTCATCTCCATAGTTCAATTCTGTCTCAACCACTGGCTCTTCAATCTCTTCTGCAATATCAAATGGAGAGTAATAGCAAGACATTCCCACATCGTCTACAAATTGGAAATCTATATTACTCTCCTCTAGCTCTCCTTCTCCTTCAGCCTCCAAATCAATTTCTATTTTCTCTTGTTTCTCACTTAAACATGACTCAAAGCTGTTTGCCATATCATCAATGGCAGTTAAACTAGTACTACTGTTAATGTAATTATCATTCAAACAGGCATAATCCACTTGATCATTGAGGAAATCAGAGAATTGGGTATCCGAAAAGTCTGTTGCTTCTTCTCTGTATTCCTCAATTTGATGCTTTTGTTGCTGCTGCTGCTGTTGCTGTTTAACAGGCAAAGAAGCAGAAGAACAAGAAGAAGAAGAGTTGTTGTTGTTGTGGTTGTTGTTATTGTTGTTTCGTGCTTTAAGTCTTTGGAGAAGAAGGTTTGTAATCTTTGTAGGAAGAGCAGGAGTTGTAGAAGAGGAAGAAGATGAAGAAGAAGGCCAGAAATTAGTTCTTGTATTAGCTCCTCGGAGAATGCAAGCAGCTTCATCATAAGCTCTAGCTGCTTCTTCTGCAGTATCAAAAGTACCTAACCATACTCTTATTTTCTGTATTGTGTCCTTAATTTCAGCCACCCATCTGCCTGAGGGCCTTTGCCGGACGCCGACGAATCGCTTCCGAGCTCGCCAAGCTCCGCCGAGGACAGCTACCTCTGCTGCTTCTTTGACCATTTCATCCCAACCTAGAGTGAGTTCTTCTGTGGAGGTGTTGTTGTCACTAGTCTTTCTTTTCCTGCCCATGTTTTAGTTTAGTTTAGTTTAGTTTTTGAGGTGTTAAGGTTGTTATTTCAGTTATGTTTTGATAGCATTTATAATGGAGATGATGTCTCAATTGAGCTGAAAGAAAGAGTCTTATTGTTTGTTGTTATCTAATTGTTGTTTTATAAGTTTCAGCTTATTTGATGCACCAAATGGAAATATTCTCTAGCTTCTGATTTTAGTTGACTTGGCCAAAGTTTCAATTTTTGTTTTTATATGTATTCTATACTTGAATAGGTCACTCTAGCTTGTACTAATTAAAAGATGATTTAAAAAAAAAAAATGAAAAGAGGTGAAATCTAGGAGACAAAGTATAGAAATAACACTGTCATGAAAGGGACTGATTGTGATTTGGCTATTGTAGAAATAAATGCAATTATTGAACATAGACAAAAGATCCCTTTTTGAAAACAATCATAACCCCAACTTAACCTTATAAAAGTGCAACTTAGTTTTGCCTTTTATAATTTTTTAAGGGTTAAAATACATATATGCCTCCTAAACTCTATATTGCTACTCGTGTTATATTACTGTTATCATCCCTAAACTAATACTTTCAACTTGGTAGAGACTATACTTGCTTTATTCAGTGTCCTTGGAGGAGGAGGTAAGAGCAATTTCTTCTGAGGTTGAAGGATTGCGAGAATTCTTTTGCATGCCAAAAAAAAAAAAACCTCGAAGAGAAAGACACTTACACTTTGCTGAAGAGAGAAAGGAAGTTTAGAATAACGAGAAAAGATGTGAAAATCTAGAAAGTAAAAGCCATCACCAAAAGCCTGCTTATATGGACATTTTTTTGGAAAAGCAGGTGAGAAGTGGCAATCAATGAAAAGACTATTGGGGTCGGCGCTTCTAGGAGATTGCGAGTCGCTTCGTCTATTTTCACCTAGGTTAAATCGCTCGAGAACACGTGTCAAGCGCCCAGTGGAATCAAACAACGATTATAATGATGTTTACTAGGGTAGATTGCACGTCTGCTGTGGGAAATAACGTCATAAGATGCGACAATCCTGTTTATGTGCCCTAGTTTATAGACATTGTTTCTGGTAAAATGTATGTGTCACATTAATAAAAATATTAATCTAGTTCATTTATATATTGTGCTATAATATGATAAGAAAATCCATTGGTTGACAATCGTAAAACCATATCCCAAGTCTATTCTATCATGAGAATGATTAGAACCACAGACTTGTATATTCAATGACTGTATGATAGTAATTAATACTAGCATAACACTTGTTAAGTCAATTTTGAATACGGATACATGTGACTAGATCGATCCGTCCGAGAAAACTACGTGGTGGTTGTATCATAAATTTTCTTAAGTAGGTCTCTTACTGTCTTCAGACCAGATTTCATTATAATATCAATGTGAAATCTGGTTCACTTTGATATACACCTAACAGGTCTGTAACAAGATGTCAAATACGAGTATGATTGGATGAACATATGAACTCATTGGCATTGATAGTGAAGTGATGGAATTACCACTCACATAACAGTGAGATGATATCACAAGCCACTTGATAAGTGGGATTGCTAAGTGTGTGGCCACACACTGATGAGTAGTTTACTTATCTGATTCATTAATCTACTTAAGATCAATAAATATCATAAACAACAGAGAGGATGACAGCCGTCATGCCTCTAGTTTATCAAATGGTAAAATAAGTTAAAAGATAACTACAAGGTCTCTGCATCTTTAGACTGTTGAAACTCTGTATTAGTTGGAGGCAATAATGGTTTGCTAGAACCAATTTACTGCCTATGGGCTGTGAGCCACTGCTAGCTAAGGACAGTCCCATAGGATCGTGCACATTGAACATCTGAGTTACAACTTATAGAACGGTACATTTGAGAGATGAAATAAATTAATTGATTGACAGTAAAATATCAAGGTAATCAATTAGTGGTTGATTAATTGATACTTTGTATCAAGGTAATTAATTAATGGTTTTGAGAGTTGAGTATTTGATTAATTAATTAGTTTGCAGGATGTAATTAATTAATTTATAAATTAATAAAATTGCATTCGGTGAATAATTAAATTATACCAATACGTTAATTTATTAGTTAGGGTTGTTTATTTAAATCGGGTAATTAAATTTAATCTAATTATAACTAATTGTATAAAATAAATACTATTGGTATTTATTTAAGTGATTACGTTAGGATTTGATTAATTTTGTCCTTATTGTGTGACAATGACCAATTTTGTAATTAACCAGGGGAAGGTGGCAAATTTGTAAATAAAAGGAAAGAGAAAATTGTTTTATTTCTTTTCTTTAAAATGCATTTTCTCGACTTTTCCAACCTCGTTTTTCAAAAAATTTTATACCGTTGGACTCGTCTTAATTAGACGGTCATTTTAAGATCTCAGAAGCTCAGCTAAAAAAAATTCCGGTGAACGGAATCCGGCGATTTGTTTTTCTGTGAGAAAACAAATGCCCAGAAAATTTTCAACAAATTTCAGAAAATGTAAAACATCATTCTAAGAAACTTTAATTCTTGACTCAAAGTGATATTCCTTACGGTTTAGTCCCAAATCAACGGAATCCGGCGATTAGGTGGGCGTTTTCCGGTGAGAAAACAGAAAGTACCCAGAAAATTCTCAAAAAATTCCAAAAAATTTAAAACATTATTTTGAGAAACTTTAATTCTTGGGTCGAAGCAGGATTTCTTACGGTTTAGTCCCAATAAAACAATTTCCTTAATTTTATCCATTTTACATGTTTCAACAATTTATTGGGTCAAAACCGTAAGAAATATCTCATTTTAAGTCAAGAATTAAAGTTTCTTAAAATGATGTTTTACATATTTTAGAATTTTTTGATAATTTTCTGGGTACGTTTTGGTCTTACTTTTCAGCACTATGTGTTGCAATATTTTGTTGGAACAATATAACAATTCTGTTGGAACAATATAAGTATTCTGTTGGAACAATATAACTATTCTGTTGAAACAATTGGTACACTGATTTGAAACAATTGGTACATAGATTTATTCTGTTGGAAGAATATAAGAATTAGAATTATTTTCTAAATAATATAACTAATATAAATTTGAAGATAAATACTAAGAAACAAAAATGAAATTGAAGACATAGATAATAAAATTGATTTGGAGCAATTGGTAAATTGATTTATTATGTTGGAACAATATAAGTATTATGCTGGAATAATAGAACTATTTTGTTGGAAAAATTGGTACGCTGATTTATTCTGTTGGAACAATATAAGTATTTTGTTGAAACAAATGGTACATTGATTTGGAACAATTTCGTACACTGTCGGAACAATGTAAGTAGGACAAAAAAACGTGTCCAAAAAATTATCAAAAAAATTGCAAAACATGTAAAACATCATTTTAAGAAACTTTAATTCTTGGTTCAAAACGAGATTCCTTACGGTTTTGACCCAACAAATTGTTGAAGCATGTAAAATGGATAAAATTAAGGAACAAGTTTTATTGGGACTAAACCGTAAGAAATCTCGATTCGACCCAAGAATTAAAGTTTCTCAGAATAATGTTTTACATTTTCTGGAATGTTTTGAGAATTTTATGGGCACTTTATTTTTCACCAGAAAACGCCCACCCGAATTCCGTTCACCGGAATTTTTTTTACTTGAGTTTCAAGGATCTTAAAATGACCGTCTAATTTAGACGAGTCTAATAGTACAAAAAATTTCGAAAAACGAGGTTAGAAATATCGGAAAAATGTATTTTAAAGAAAAGAAATAAAACAATTTTCTTAATCATCTCTTTCATTTTATTTACAAATTTGCTACCTTGCCCTTTTCAATTATCATCAAAACTACGTAGTTTTGTTATGTCACACAATAAGCTCCTTGCCACACCTAGACTCATTGTCGCACTGGATCTCACCCCTATATATATATATATATATATATATATATAAATTAAACTCACCAACCCTACTACTAATTTCAGCCATCCCCCCTTCTCTAGCATAGAGAATTTCGGCCAACATATAGTAAACACATCTCACCGTTTTTGTTTCGATTCCGTTTTTCGGCTAGCACTGATTCTAGTTTGATAGTTGTTCGTGCATCTGACTATGGAGATCATACTACTTTGTGGATTCTTCAGCCGTCTCTAGAAAAGACAGTCCATGGATGTGTATATCCTTAAACGGATCTAAACGATTTTATTCAATCAATGGTTAGCGGACAAAGATCAAACTATAAGTGATAAGAAAAAAATTTTAAACCGTAATTCTGATGCGCTACAATTGATTAACTGTCAATATCCCTAACAGATCCACCCACTCCAAAAGGCAACAGATCTTGTGAGATGCAACAACCCTTTCATCGTTTCAAGCAGAACATTAGAAGGGCCAAATATCTATTGAATGCCGAACCATTCCTCAAATGACATGGTCCTATAAAGCCTCTGACGACCAAAGCCTTAAAAGAACTTCAAGAATCAAAGAAGGGGGAGGGGAGACATCTGATATCATACAAAATAATATTGGTATAAACATGTCCTCATCTTAGGCTAACTGTGATGTATAGAGTAATAAAAGCCGTCAGATTGAACTAAATAGAGATATCATCCTTCCTCATACACATGGACCAATGAGATAACATCTGAATTCAGCTCGGATGAGAACTGGCCAATTCCATCTAGAATTAAGGAATTCCAAATCAGGTATAACACAAATTACCTAAAATATGTCCAATTTTCTTCTGAGGAATCTAAGGAGAGACTCATCTGAAATTTTTATCCCTGGACATTCTATAAGTACGACCTAATACCATAATCAATGAACATATACATATCTATTCCAATCACTCCCAATTGATTGATATCTTGTCCAAAATTCTGCTAATTTAGACATTAGAATGAGGTTATCGGTCAATGATCTCGCATTCATCATATATTTTTTTTTATCTCAAACACCGAAAAGATCCTTTCACACATCGGTGAGACGCACAAATTCTCTTGTAGCACTACTAGGTAAAAATGTCACTAGTTTCTGCCATGGAGCAATATGAGAAAACATTTTATAATAAAAATAAAATAGGGTTTTTCTAATAATTTGATGAGTAAAATTTACCATTATCCTTTTTCTTTTTCTTAATCATCACTAATAACAATATATTCGTCCAACCTTAAGAACAAATTATACAAACTTGTGAGAATGCAATTTGGTGATGGGAGGAATAATTAAACATGAGATAGTGTGCATAAATTAAAGGAAGATATTAATATTTTATGAAAGATAAAAAAAAAAAAAAATCATCTAGGAAAAATATATTAATAGATGAGTAAAGAAGTCGTTTTCAAGCCTAATAAGGTCAAGAAGATTGCATTGGGTAAATAGCCATACCAAACACCTAGCTTTTGTAGTTCATCTTCCAAGTTAAGAATAACGATTTTACCAAAGCCCCACCACTTGACACTGACATTTATTTATTTAATTACTTAGAATAATCTCAATTTCTTCTTAAGTTAAAATAACTTTGATGGGTCTTATGTACTTGGATAATGACATTGTTGCCCCTTTTCAATTATAATATAAGCAATATACCTAGCTTATAAAAAAGCTAAAAATGTATTTCTTAAGCTATCTTAGAGTTTCATATTCCTTTTTATCACTGATCATGAACAATTAATTCACATGAGTAATAGAGGTCAATATTTTATCTTGAAGTTATTAGGATTATATAAAAATTTCAATATTACCCCTTGTAAAAAATTTAATATCAATTTTGTCTCTAAGGTAAAAATTATAACAATTTTATTTGTTGTAAAATGAAAAAAAAAACTAAAATTTCTACTATTAAAATCAACTCAATTATCCTTTAGGTGGATTCTCTTTGAATTAAATTCTTTTACGTGCACCAGGACTCAAATTTGAGATCTTTAATTTGACCTACTTGAGACCCTTAACCACTAAAACCTAATTAGTCCCTTATTACACTTTTTGGAAACAATAATGATAACATAAGTGAATATTTGATCCAGTTTTGAGCAGACCCAAATACGTTCCTCATACTTACCGGACGTCTCAAAACGCGCTTCTAGAATCTTTACCCTACAAGGTCCGTTAAAGGATTTCTTCCTTAAAAGGTAATCCTTAGATACACAAATAATGTCTCACTAATCATGAAGCTGACTTTTTTGGTTCCTTATCACACACAGAGTCAATTTCTTTTAATTAGATTAGGAGTCCTCGCTTGTATATAAAGGGTCCAACTCCCTTTACAAAAGCTACACATATTTTTCTTCAGAGCTTCTATCTCTAAGTTCTCTGTTTATTTTTCCTCTAAGACTAAAACTGACTTGCGTCGGAGTGTCCCTCATCGGGGATCCGACCAAGCCTTTCTCTTGTTTCGGGAACATATCAATGCATAGAAGCCTCAAGGATTGTCCTTGATAAATAACTCCCAGATCCTATTTCAACATCCGACAGATCCATAACTTCGCAAAATCTTACACTCTATTATCATCGGTGCGGTGAGCATGGACCTGAGAACTTTCTTACCCAAGTTTGAAAGGTCTCTCTTTTGAAACAGACATGAATTCTCCAAGGACAAATAGCAAATCCCCTACTACATCTAGGGCATTTAAGAAACATAAAAATAGTCCAGAGCAAGAGTAAAATCTACCTCTCAAGAAAAAAAACATTGGAAAGGTAAAATATTTGCTTCAGATGACATTGATCCACCTATTATTCCCTCCTTTAATGTTGGGCGAGATTTTTTTACCGATGATTTGCCAGTCACGACACATATAGAGGGATACACTGTGAAGATGGTGTTGATAGATACTGGAAGCTCTATCAAGTGGTACGATAATTGAAAATAGATATTATCAGGATCATCGCAATTTAGGTACCAGGGTGGGATTGAGTCACGCAACATCCCCATTAGTGGTTCTATTGTACTAAACTGCATAATTGGAGACGAAAATTGCAAACGGGAAGCAACTTGCAAGTTTGTAATCGCAGATGTAGAATTCACTTACAACATTGTCATGGGAAGACCTTTCCTCTTTGAGACAAAGTCCCTCAGACTGATCAAGGATCAAACCCTGCACATCCCAACAGAGGAAAGAGTGGTGATATGTAGAAGTGCGCATCAAAGACTTCCAGAAGCTTTAGTTTTCCTGTCATGATAGAAGTAAAATGAGCAAGTTTATGAGGCTGAACATTCATGGAAAAGAGCTCCAGAGTTATAGTTTTCAACCAGAAATGGAAGAAACAAGCAGAAATTACAGTTTAAGAATGATTCCTCCTGAACAGCTACGAAGAAGAATAGAACAACATAAATAACAACATAAACGAGTCAACCTGGCAAGATATGGATATACGTGCGGGTCGAGCAAGCTAAAGGAGAGAGCAAAAACATGGATAACAAGGCATGTTCCATCTTGTGCCAAGTGGGGGTGATAGTTTAGTTGTCCTTTGTAGTTTGTGTTTAGTACTATTTTACCCTTGTATTTAGGGTTTGTTTTGTGTCCTGTAAATACGGAAGTAGTAGTAAGAAAGGGGGTGCCTCGTTTTGAGCCACCTTTCCTTTTTATTCTCTGTTTTTACTTTTATTGTCGGAAGAATATTTTTAGGAGGAACAAGCTGTTCACTCATGGAAATGAGTGAGTAATTACCTTGCAGGCCTAGCCAGCCATAAAACGGTGATTGTAAGTAACCATTTTGATTAATGAAGTTTCTATCCATGAATGATTGTCCATAGTATGCATAATGAGTAGATTAGGATCCCATTTACATGCTAGTTACCGAAGATGGCACGAAGGTGCTCCGACGTGACTGAACTAACTATGTGGCTTATATTGTAGTGGACGGAGATGAAAACAACCATATATTGAGGTTTCATTTATGAATCTTAATGCTTGCTTGTATTTTAACACAAGGAGACTTGGTTAATAATGCTTGCTTAGAATCTTTGGAAATGGGAGACCGGACCTTAGTGAATATTGAGAAAGAAACTCAAATCAGGAATATGGATTTACTTCATTGAGAAGGAATAGTTTAGTTACAGTTGTTTGTAAGCGTAACGCTAGGTTTGTGCTTGTTTAATCTGTGATTTATCTTCCTTTTTTCATCATTCTTCTTTTGCATATTCATGTTTAGTTATTCTAAAAATCAAACCAACCAAATATTCAATTGTAACATTAAAGGTAACTCATTTAACCAACTTGTTTCAATCCCTGTGGAATACGACACTTGGTCTTACCAAATACTCCATCCGACCTAGTACACTTGCTAGCGTCCATATTTAACACACCATGTCACTAGAAGATCATCCGATAAAAGAAGATGACGAACCCCGCATCACCGAGCTTGAAGTAGAGATTGAAACCTTCACTTCAAAAGAGGGTCGAACGCTCCAGATCGCTAAAAACCTAAAAATACACATAAAGAAAGAATCATGGAGTCATGAAAAGGGAACAAGATGTATTTTTGATAGTAATCAGATGATACAGAGGGGATAGATCCGACCACGATCACTTATAAACTCAATATCAATCCCAAAACCCAACATGTCCAATAAAAGAAAAGGAAAGCGCCGGATAGACAAAAAAGTGGTCCATAAAGAAATAGACAAGCTATTGAAGGTTGGCTTCATCCTTGAAGTATTTTATCCGAAGTGGTTGGCTAATGTGGTCTTGGTGAAGAAACCCAATGGGTCTTATCAAATGTGTGTCGACTTCATCAACCTAAACAAAGCTTTTCCCAAAGATCAATATCCTTTGCAAAACATAGATGAGCTCATGGCTTCCATTATGGCACATAAGGTGAATTCTTACTTTGATTATATATATGGATACCATTAGATTGGAGAAGGAGGATGTAGAAAAGACCTCATTCACCACTCACAATGTCACTTATTTCTATAAGTGAATGTACGAACTGAAAATGTTGGACGACCTACCACATGATTATGAATACCATTTTCGAGGGGCAGATTGATGAGAACATCAAGGTATATTTTGATAATATGATTGTGAAGAGAAAGGATAAAGATAATCACGTCGAAGACATTTAGAAAGTCTTCAACATTTAAAGCAACATCAACTCAAGCTCAACCCGAAAAAAATGTACATTCAATGTAGACTTGTGGAAGTTCTTTGGGTTTATGATACCCTAAAAAGGAATTGAGGCAAATCTTGAGAAGGTTAAAGCGTTACATATGACAATGCCCACATGCCTTAAAGAGGTCTAAAAACTGATGGTATAATAAACTCATTGGGCATGTTTGTCCCTTGCTCTTTGAAAATATGCCTACTACAAGGCCATCAAGAAGAGAAAAGAATTCAAATGGTCCAAAGAATGCCAAAAAGCATTCAAAGAAATTAAAAATTCCTAGCATTGTCGCCTCTAATTAGTTGCTCAACGAAAAAGGGGAAACTTTGTACCTCTATCTATCAGCGGCTAATGTAACATCTCAATCTTGTGCATTCATTGAGACACATGCATTACCCGATATTAATTAGCGAATTTAGAAATAATTTTACATCTTACATGTCATTCACCCCATGATAGAGTCAAATAGAGTGTAAAATCGGGATAACGTGTAAATGTAGAAAATAAAGGTAAATGTGTCTTTAAAGCACATAAACTAGATGAGAGCTAATGAAACGATATGCTTAGGAATGTTAAAGGAGGTAAATGGCCAACAACACCCAATATACTACACCAACAATGTGCTAAAGGGTGTGGAACGCTGGCACTCGAAGCTAGCTTTAACTGCCCTTACAACCTCGATCTAGTGTGACCATATTTTTAGGTTGTACCATAAAGGTGAGAACCACTTATCCTCTATCGAAGGTATTTATTAGGCTTGAGACATTCGGCAGACTCGTAGAATAGGCTGTCAAGTTGGGATAATTTGACATCAGGTATGAACCTCAAATGGCAATCAGAAGTTAGGTTTTGGCTGATTCTATAGTTTTGCAGGAAAAGTTACCAAAATCCCAATGCAACCGAAAGTATAGGAGATGTTTGTAGAAGGAGCATCCTTCTCGGAATGAGCAAGCATTGGAGTTTGGATATGGGGCTTGGTAGGGATACAAATATCTTGTTCAGTCAAACTAAACTTTTCCAATACCAACAACACTTTGAATACGAAGCCTTGATCCGGGGAATGCATATCCTTGAGGAGATAACATTGTAAATGATGAAAATCTTCAGTGGTTCTCAACTTGTTGTGAATCAGATCAACAAGAACCATATAACCAAGGAAGTAACTATGGTTAAATATTTATAGGTGGTAAAAAAAAAGTCACTCCATTGGTTGGGTGAGAAAGGCACAAGATGGGAAGTTGTGAACATCGATAAAAAAAAGTAGAATGTAGAGGCGGAAAAACTAGTTAAAGCAGCTGCAAGCATCGACTATTGGAAACATCTCACTGGCACACTATATATCCCTATTGGTTGGATCTAGACCTCGAGTGGTTGGATTGGTTGATTGCCTCCTCTATTGTCCGAAGCTAAGTCTGAACGTGTTCCATTTTTTGCTACATGTTCGCCTCGTAGTTCCTTCACAGTCTCCTAGACCATTTCCACACTATAGATGAGTTTTTTTGTAATACCATCAATGAACCTTCTTCTTTATATGTCCAGGGAGCTTAAACGTTCGTCTAGACGCTTATCTAGCTTGGAAGGGCATTTGTCACCCATTTACATCTAGCAGGGTTGTTGACTCGCATGGAGATTTAAGGTTAAAATTTAAGGTGAAAGAAAATCTGGTGGGAATTACATAGATCTTATTGCGAGCCATAACTATTGCGTTAGTCTATGCTCACTGCATTAATTTGATATGTGTAAAATTTTAGGAGAACTTCTAGGTGTGTGGAGATGAAACTTGGAATAAGAAAGAGAAAGGATCAAAGGAGAAGCAGGAATGGGCATTATGACTCTGATGAGAAAGTTAATAGAGGTTTATGAAAATGAGGAAAGTAGAATTTAAGAATGGTGAGAATGAGATACCTTGGCTTCGCCATATTCTCTCTTATATATGAGGTTTGAGGGTCATTTTTGGGAAAGTGTGAACTTCTTTGCACTAGTTGAAATTTTAGACACGTCTAAGTGCAAGATTAGAGGCATATTGTCAAGTGGGACCACATGGAATTGGCATGTGCTAGACATGTCGAGTAAAGCGAAATGATCACTTTTGATTTGAGGCATGCTTGTTCCATTGGTTAATGTGACACATTTGCTTCCTTCTTTATCAATACTTTTGATTACGATTTGCTATTACTCCACGTAGCATATTCAATTATTTATCTATTATCGAATATTTTTTTTCCATTGTGCATAGGAATATGAATTTCCCATCTAAACGAGGATGAGAGAAGTAGTCTCATCCTCACACCGATCTATTTACAATCCTAATTTAATACATTGAAATAAAAAAAAAACAAATAATCCTTCCATACAAAATGAAATGATCATAAATCTCAAGATGATTTTGTGAATATAAAATAGAAAAAAATATAAAAATAAATCTTGTGGTTTGATCGATTTGGTAGTTTCATGGTTTAAAAGTTTGCAAACATGTGTCTGAGGTTTGTGAAGTTTGCAGTTAAGAGATTTGTGGGTCAATTTTTTGGTCAAACAATACTTGTGGTTTAGATAATTTACAAAATCAAACCTTATATATGAGATAATTTATAAAGTTAATTCTTTTAATTACTCCAAATCGCTCAATTTTAGAGTAAGTAGTCACAATAACAATTTTTTATTGAATGTATGAGTTTGTAAATCACACAAAACCCAGACTCATGTTTATCAAATTATTTTTACAAATCGACTAAACTACATAATTTGAGAAAGTTTGAATAATTAATGGGTTGTCCCTTAAATTATGCATGCAAAATAACCAAATTTAACATCTTTAGAGGGTTCTGTATGATTTATAACACGAACTCACATTTATAAATTTTTAAATCATGAAACTATCTTTACAATCGAAGAAACTACATAAATTATTTTTTACAATTTTTACTATAAACTTTCAAATCACAAAACTATCCTCACAATCAAACAAACTACATAATTTACTTTTATAATTTTTAGGCTTAATATATCATTTGTCCCTTGAAACTTGTTTAAAAAGCTGAATTAGCCCCCTACACTTACATAAAATGTTCAATTAGCCCCCTAAGCTTGCATAAAATGTAACCAATTAATTGATCACTCGGTCGCAACAAAGTAGATTAAATGCGGAATATGTATTCCACGCATCTTAGAATGTTATTACATAATTAAAAAACAAATTAAAAATAAAGTTATTACTTGCTCAACTATACAAGTTGTTTTCTCTAATATTAGAACTGCATACCCCAATTTTGGTCGTTTTACTTTTTTTTAAAACTCGTACGATACATTTTTCGCATTTAATTTAACTTACTTTTATTTTTGCGACCAAGTGATCAATTGATTACATTTTACGCAAGTTCAGAGGGCTAAATGAATATTTTATGTAAATTTAGGAGATTATCGAAACACTTTAAAAGTTCAGGAGGTCAATCAACCTTTTTGTATAAATTCAATGGACAAATGATATATTAACCTAATTTTTACTATAAAACATGAAGTAAAATAAGATGAAGTGGCGACTGTACGGGGCATAATTAACAAGAAGGAAGGCGCTAAATGAAATGATATATGGAGACAAATGAGTCCTTAGTATTTTTTTTTTATACCCTTGAAATTAACGGAAAATCCAATCGACAATAATAGGAGCTTTTATTTTTATTTAGAACGAAAATGACCCCATAATTAATTAATTAATTAATTAAAGCTAATTACTCAATCACCCATCATTAGGATTTAGGAACCACTTGATCAATGATTAACCAATTTCTGGACACATGGCATACGATTTTATTATTATTATTTTAAAAGAAAAATAGATTAGATTAGCTATTTGAGTAGACAATAGTGGAATTATCTAAATTTGCATTCAAAGAAATTGTCAATACTCATCCTTGTTCCTCCACGTGGGGTCACAAAGGCTAATCAATGGTCTCATTCTCACCAAACTATTTACAATAATCTAATCAAAATTAACCCTCGTCTACTTTTGCTAAAGACTAAGACTATGTCCTTTATCGTTGAAAAAAAACTGAACTGACTGAATGTTATTGAATACTGAACTGAATTACTGAATTGAACTGAATGCTACTGAACTTAACTAAATGCTACCGAACTTAACCGAATTTAACAATAATGATGATATTAGACTTTAAAATAATTTTAATGATAATATTAGACATTAATAAACTTATAATAATAATAATAATGGTTCTAATAAATTTAATAATATCAATAATAAATAAATATATTATTAAAGATAAAACTAAATTAAATATCAAATAAAAGCCCGGATTGATAAAATCTTGGCTCGATAAAAGCTTATAAAATTAAATAAAAATGAGTCTAATTTAAATTAAAAATACAAATTATATACAAACACAAATTTACATATAATTTAAAGCCTATGAAACAAATCTTCATATGAATACAAACTCTTAACTTTTTATTTTAATTAAGGGTTAAAGTGCAAAAATAATGTTTTGGGTCAGAAGTAATTTTACCTCTAACGTCTAAAATGGTGCAATTTTATCCATAACATTGATAAATTCGGTAAATTTGAGAAATAATTCATAATATGGATGCAATTCCTAATTTTAAATATGGATGCGGGAAAATTACAAAACTGGGTCAAGTGGGAGGCCCATTTACATATTTAACCCATTTACTCAACCTACTACATATCTAGACTGATTTTGTGTGACTTTCCCATAATACCCCTAACCTTCCCACTTCCCACACATCGCGAACGGCCGCTCGCTCCCCCTATCTCCTTGGTTACGCGAAAAGTTACTCCTGCATTAATGATTTGAAGACTTTTGATCTTCCTTTCTTCTTTTAAATTGCACGAAATCTGCACCATTTCGTCAAAATCACAATGAATTTCTCTTTTTCCCCTCTTCATCTCTTGATTCTGCAACTTCCTAACCCTAGAAAACGAAGCCATGGTTTTTCATCTTCCTGTTCGTTGCTTGGTTTCTTTCTTCTTGTTACCATCAAAGAAATGGTTTTTCTACGTTATTTCCTTCGTTCTTCCTATGTTATCATATTGTTATTGTCGCTTTTGGGGGTGAAAGGGGCGAAAAATGTAAGTATCTGTTGTTTTTTCTGCGTTTTTTCATGAATACACTTCGTGAATTGATGGTTTCGCGAAGCTTTGCAAAGAGAAAGAGCCTGGAAAGTGACGATCTACTTCGTGAATCGATGATTTCGCGAAGATCTGCGAAGAGAGAGTTTGAAACGTATGGATCTACCTCACGAATCGATTAGTTCGCGAAGTCTGCGAATAGATCCTCACGTTTCAGACCTCGCAGACTTCGCGAAAGCATTGATATGCGACGTAGATAGTCACGTTTCAGACCTCGCAGACTTCGCGAAAAAATCGATTAGCGAAGTAAAATCACCTCTTTCCCTGCATATTTACATTCGCATGCTTCGCTAATCTTCATTTCGCGAAGCCAAAATTGTCTTTTTCCCTGCCTAACACGATTAAACGTCTATTATCTTTGTCTATATTAAAAAAAAAAAACTAATAGTTAAAGGTCCACTTCATATTAATACGTGACATTAGGAAGAGGAGGGGTAACTCCAATCCAGGGTTAACGAATGTTTCAAAACCACAAAGGGACTTATAAGAGGACTCTATATCGCCCGACTTATGAACACTCCAACAATGACAGTGAAAATCGAATCCAAATAAAAATACCATAAGAGTCATTTTCTTACTGTTGAGCCAAGAAAAGTTTCAAGACCACAAAAAGACTTATAAGTGGACTCCGTATTACCCGACTTATGAGAACTCTAACAATAACGGTGGAAATCGAATCCAAATGAAAATACCACAAGAATCGTTTTCTTACTGTTGAACCCCTCCTTTATAGGAAGAAGTTCCATTGTAATTGAATTGCCCTATATGAATACTCAAAGATAATAACTTAGTCGTTTTGAGTGTTCTTTTTTAAATCCTTAATTAGAAAATATGTAGTTAAATGTGACAACAGGTAGGTACTTGTGAGTTAATGTCAATCCCAAACTCAATCTCAAATTTTTATTCGTAGGGAGGGATGGTTTTAAATTGATTGCTCTAACCATCCTAGTGATTAAAATTGCTAAAAATTTGTTTAATGTGAGAACAAAACAACACTTTGAGTTATTTTTTTGAAAATTAGAGTGCATTTAACCTGGTAAATATGTCTTCATATTCTGTTTTAGGCCTTTAAATTGGGCTTGCTCTAAACCAAAATTTCGTTAAATAGCTACAAGCACATACTAGAGAGAATCTAAAATGGATACTGCACAAGCAAATATTTCAGAACTTGCACTTTACCAAACCAACAAATGGCCATACAAGATTGCAAAATACCTGTTAATTCATTCATTATTTTTCGTACAACAATCAGCTATCATTCTGTCTTATTTATCAGTTATAACACACAATAATTATTAGGAAACAAACATAAATATTCCATGATACAAACATCTCATGTAGAAGAGAACATAATATGCACTTGAACACAAGCAAAACTTTCTCTTTGTTCAACACTTGGGATCAGCTGATATTCACAAGACTACTTCATGTCATGTACATGGTCACCAGAAGAAGAAATCCACAACCATTTTCAAACTCAAGAGTGAAGAAGGGGTGTGCGCTTGTTAATGTTTCGGACATAGTGAACTGGCATCAAAGCTGGGTCGCGATAAGCCGTTATTACCTTCTCATAGAATTCACCCATATTTGCTTCCTTCTCATCTCCTTTATCTTTCTTTACCAAGCACTGCACAAAACATAATATTCACTTGTCTACACATACATTCTGATAAGGACTGCTTAATTTTGGCATAAAGCAAGCCAATATTAACAGTTGAACAGCCCAGAGAATAACATTACTTCAGCAAAAGCTTGGAAATATGTAATTACCTCTGTAGGATAAGCGTTAAATATAGGAAGGAACTTCTTTCGACAATACTCGTTGAAAAGAAGCGTAAGCAACGGAAGAGGAACAAGTAAACTAGAAGCGACAGGAAGTTTCTTAACTCCAAATGTTCCGATTGCAATAATATGCATGAAAATCAAGGAAAAGATTGTTGAACTATGCACGATTGGCCAAAACTTTCCACCAGTTTCATACTTGGGTGCATATACATTCAATAGCTGTAAAACAAAAACAAGTTTGACAAGATATTGTAAGTTAAAATCTTTATTAAATTCAATTATCACACCTCTAGCACATCAAGTTGTATAAAACTACTACAAATCCAATTATCAATCTCTAGCACATTGTTCCAAACAAAAGTTTTGAATTACAATTCAATTTCAGTGACAAAATTATGTAAGTTAAAACCTTTAGTAAATGCCCCTATTCTTAAATGACATCTCATCTACTGATGTTGATGCAGAATCTTGCAGAAAATTGGACCTTTTTAATACTATACAGAGTTACATGTTTCTAATATAGGATAGAAATGAAATGAAGAAAATAACCAAAGGCATTCATTCATTTACCTGATTGCGGAAGATAATGTATCCCAGGCAGAAGTAAATCAGGACAAAAGGCAGAATTAGTGGAGCAAGGAAAAAGTATGTGACACCAAGAAGTCCAAAGAAGAGAACAGAGGGTATTTCCCTGTAGTATGGAATAAATGGAACCTCAAATTCATCATCATCGTCGCCCTTGGAACGTAGTCTTTTCACAAAAGAACAAACCAGAGGAATCAATTGAAAGAGTTCTGATGAAAGTCTTGTCCATCCAGATGTCACAACGTATGAAATGAAGAACGAGGCCTATAAAAAGATTAAAGAACCCATTATATTTATATATCAGAATATCACATTTTTATTAGCATAATTCTATTCAGTAACTGTTCCATGAACAATTTTTGTAGTCCAAGCTCAATATATATATACGCCCCCACACACACACACTTTAACCATTACAATTAAATTATCTTTTAACTTGTATAATTCTACAATTTATGTGCATAGTATATCAAGAATTATATAAAAATAAAAGTGAACATATCAAACAGACAAAACTATATGCATAATGTCATGGAACCGTTTTAGCTAAAAGCTCAAGCTAATAGTTAAAGGTCCACTCCATATTAATATCTGACACACCTCCACACACCTCCACACGCGAATGCCCACTGGGCTTGAAGCGTGCACAACACAGGCCAAAATTACCATGTCCTGTAAATAACTCAACAAATGGGGCTGCCAGGAATCAACCCTTGGACCACTTGGTCACACTGGCTCTGATACCATGTCATGGAACCGTTTTAACCAACAGCTCAAGCTGATAGTTAAAGGTCCACTCCATATTAATATCTGACACATAAAAAGCACAAAAAATTTACATGGAAGTGATTAAAAAAATCTACATAGGATAAATCATAATTCATGCAAGTTTAATAAATCTAAATTGTTAACTAACCAAAAATCAAAATTGATAAATTATAGAATTAAAGTCTAAAATTATCACCGCGACAACAAATTACGTAAGTGTGTGTGTAAGTATATCATTTAACAGAAAACGTAGGATTTCTTTAAATAGAAAGCTGAAAATTGAAAACGTAAAAAGTATAACCCAAACCAAACAAATGTTTTTTATTAACCTAATTTTCAGTTTTTCATTTTTAGTACTGCTACACAGCACAATACAGCATACTGAGTAAACATTTTAAATGTGATGAAGGAGATGAGTTCTTACTTGTGCTGGAACAGCTTTAGCTAAGACCTTGGGAATATTTTTGGGCTCAAGAAATACGTTGACTGCATAGAAAACTGATCCTGATAGCACATTTGCCAAAAAAATGTTCCATATGGTAAAGAATAACATCTTGGCACAAGCGCTTTTTTCTATTTGACTAAAGGAAACAAACCCTTGCATGGAGGAAAAGAATATCATTATAGGTGGTATGAAGAATAGGAATAACTGAAGAATGAGACTCGGCAGATATCCTGTAATCAGCTCACTTACGAATGTTCTGCAATTCATTGATGGTTCATGTTAGAATCGTCTCTCATAGATATAATCATTGTGAAATGATAGAATTCACTTATTTAGTTTCAAGCTCTGGGAGAATCTAAATGCAACGTAAATGACATCTTGAATTCTTGGAACTGATAGTTTTAGCAGTTCATAATGTCCTCTCGCATCTTAAGTTTCATATATCTCACATAAAGCAACAAATCCATATGTTTTACTCAAGTATATTCTACTAAATACTAATAGAAGTTGAAGGTGAGGACAAAGGCATATTATAAAATCAGAAAGTATAAATCTATATGACTGACAAAGTAGAAAATATATTTTGAATCAAGAATGCACTAATTTAAGAAATGAAATAAAGTGTCTTTTGCTTGAGATGATAGCAAGTTATATTCAGTGCTTTTGATTTTTTTTCCACCCATACCAGCAAACCTTGGCACCACGTATCTGCACACAAATCATCATGAATCCACAAATGATGATTATCTCATGGATCTCTTGTATCAGAAAGCTTTCTTTTCATAAAAATGCATTACACTTCGTACATTACGCTGATACATTTGTCCGATATAAAATTGTTTATGTTTCTTAATTTCACAAATAAAGGCACTATTATTTGTGTTCCATAGGCCAATCACCACACAACTTCTAGATTATACATTAATGAAAAAGGATCTTAGCTAAGATGGATCTTTAGTAATTGATGGAACTCTTAACAATCATTCTTCTTGTAGTCAAAATTATACATGGTCATCATTTCTACTTTTCAACTGTAATGAAGCCTCAATCTCAAATTAGATACCATGCTAAAAGTATTATTTTCCTCTCCATGCTTTTTGGACCTATCCCTCAAATTTATTCTTCATGGTCATCAATTAAAAGGTTCCATTCTGTGAACAAAAAGAGGAATTTCAGGTTTCTGCTCAACAGAAAAAATCAGGAGTTGGCTCAGAAGAACATTTGACATGGTTATTGCTCAATGTATCTTTAGATATGAAAACAAAATTTCAGTGATGGTCACTCATTTAAATTGTAACAGGTGGCAAACAACAACAACAAGATTAACATTTAAGTTGACTATATAACCTCAAACCACAGCAGCAGAAACCCTGTCATGTTTTAACTTTTGGAAAAGAAAAAGCAGTAAGCAATGGAGTGCTTGATTTCACTTACAGACCAAGTACGCTTTTCAGAAAAGGTAACCAGATCTCCAACTGATGCAGGTTAGCAAGACCTTGCACTATTACAACCGGCACAAAGAACAGAAATGTAACAGCAATACACGAAACAATTGCAACCAGCTGATAGATCCATCTTCTTAAGAATGATGCAGAAAAGAAAGACCAGTGTACATCCTGAGGCTCAGGAGCTCGCTCAGTGACCCACTCTGTGGGATTCACCCCCTGTTGGATGTGTAGAGCTACTGCAGCACCAAAACGTGACTTAAATGACACAAAAGCAGCTGGGACTTCCTGAGAAATTTGGAAGGAAATAATGTAACAATAGGCTGCACTATTTTTCATCTTCAAGTTAACATCAATAGTAATTTAAGAAAATGATATTCATCATAATCGGAATTTGAATAAGAGAAGTTACAAACTTCGAGACACAGAATACAAGCAGGTAAGAGCTGACAAAAATAAGAACATTGATCTTACTGTCGTGTCAGTTTATATGCGGTTTGATGAAGTTATTTTCAGAAATACGCTTTTCATTGACATGATTCTACTATTCTTATAGATTCATCTTAAGTGTTCAAAATTAGTTACTTGGATAAGATATACAAAATATATTTTTGTGTTTTTCCAAAAATATGCTGACCACTTCTGTGACCCACAACAAATATCTAAAAGCTTCAAATTTATACATTCTTAATGCATGAGTTACCATTGCAGTCATACTATCTAAAATTTCTAAATGTTACAGTTATGTTAGCAAGAATTGTGTTGGGATATGACCTTTTCAAAAGTCAAAAGTTGGAAGTAAAAACATCTGAAGTTACATCCTTTTGTAAAATCAATTAAAAGAGTAAAGAAAATTTAACCATACTAGATCAAGGAAATCACTTCTGCAATACTTTTACTCATGTTTCAAACAGATATCACAAACCTCTCCTGCCGATGAATATTGCTCCATTTTCACATTATCTTCCAAGTATTCCAACTGCTTTTCATAGTGCTCTGCAAGACTAACTTGACGTCCAAACAGTCCCAAAAAGCCATCACGTTTGAACTTTTTGTGAGAGTATTTTCCTGATTTATGTCGTACAAGCTTCCTATACAATTTGTCTGTGTCCTCCTGCAACAGGAAATACATAGTTGTCACCAAAATCAGGAAAAACAATGTACAATGAATGCCATTTTATGTCTAAAAACTCCAACATAACTAGCATGATAATTCTTTCAAATTACAGAAAGAACGAAACATGCAAATGCTCTTCTTATGAGAAGACCTCTCCCCCCCTTGTTTCAGGAACACACAGAGACACACGAAAAGCAGCCAATAAATATGTCAAATTTGTAGCATAATATCCTACAGATATTTTATGTTGATAAGACACAATTAGGAAATAGCCATTTCTTCTCCCTGTACTTGCCTAAATTTCTAAAATAAACCTTGTAAATTTTGGATAATTTATCCCTAACTGACAAACCTTCAGGCATATCTCTGTTTTTCCGTCAATTAGTTTGACGGTTCATGTTAGCCGACCCCGAATCATTTCGGCACTAAGGCTTTGTTGCTGTTGTTGTTTAGTTCTATCAAGCTAAGAGAATTAGATCTAACGTGGATAATAAGGCGCCAATTGACCTAAAGTGTGAGATATGCCTGACAGATTTCAAATGAGGGGCTAGAATATCCGAAATTTATAAGTACATGGACTAACTAAGGCTAAGTCAAAGTACATGGGCTTATTGAAGAAATTTAGGCAAGTACAGGAGCCAAAAAAATGGGTTTTCCTGACAAAGTCAATCATGAGATAAACAACTCAATAAGAGTTGAGTTAATTTTATAGGAATGTCATTTGATGCATTAATATAACGTCAAACTTTGGTCCAATAACTTGGATCAACTAAGATGTTTTTCCCTCATAGATTTCTGACAATTAAGTTGCAGAAGAGATGATTATATGGGAGAAGACAACAGAAGAAATCATCCCAGTTAAACATGGAATTTAATTAATTTTCCCAAATAATGTCTTCCAACAAAATAGTAATCATTAGTACTTACAATCAAAGCTCGGATTTTGCTCGTGTGAGGAATCACTGAATGTGAAAGATACGTAGACGGATGAAACTCAGTGAAAAAGCTCTCAACAATTTGACTAAAGCTTCTTCCAGGTGAAGAAGGAATACCACGAACTAGTATGGTAAATTGATGTGGCTGAGGCTTAGATGAATAAAAGCAGCCAATTCTCTTTGATGAAATATAGCCATACTCCTGCACACATGGTCATAATTCAGAATTTCCTGATGTGTTTAGTTTCACCATCCGGAAAGGTATCACTATTAGCTGAAGAAATTACATTATCAATTACTTACACAATAAAGAAGATAGCAGACAACTCCTGTAAAAATATATGCAGCAGTAAAGTGAATCCATAACCTTGAGAAAGGCCAAAACTAGTAATCAGGGTTTCCACATAATTATATTATCTGAATGATTGCATAAAATGCAATAAAAACATGTTACAGGGAGAATCTAGCAACGGATTCTAAGAAAATGACACAAACAAATTTTCTCTATAAAATGGAATAGGCAACTGAACAGCCATAATGTAGTCAGCACATGGAAAGGGAAAAAATGAGCCCTACATAGATGAAGACAACAAAGAAAGATTCCAAATCAAGCTTAGGATAGGTAGATCGGTAAATTGGTAAAAAGGCAGGGAAAAGATGCAAGCAGGTCTTCAATTTGAATCTTACCAACAAAACATATTTATATGAAATCCAAGTGAATATATGATCACGAACAACACTGAAACAAGTTAAGTTTGAACCATCTTATCAAACACCGTCAGCAATGACCATAATTGGCTGTGTCTAGGATATCAGGTATCTATTAGACTTCCACCGAACAAGGGAAGGCATTTACTGGCTTAAGAAAGCTTTATCTTAAAATGAAAAATGTCAATTGGATTAGAATGATTTGCAGCGAACTTTTTAGATAACTCAAACTGTGTAAGAGGTTGCTACATTCTGATGACAATGAAGTGAAATGATTCCACAAGTTCTAGTTTCCGTTTCTACTCACCCTCATAAGCTTTAGTTTCTAACTTTAGAGTATGTTATTAACATGAACGGAAAGAGAGACGGAATCAGGAAGAGCTCAAAGAGACATGAAGAAACCTCTTGAACAAATTAATAGACACCTGAAAGAAATTCAACTAGTGCTTCCATAATTTGGAACTTCAAAACAAGCAAAATTTATTTGTCCTAGTTCTGTTCAATATGTAAAATGAATAAAATAGATGAAAATTGAATTCACCCAAGAAATCCAATCAACCATCGCCATATCCAGCGAATCCAAAGTTTAAATTGCATGAGGATACCTTAAAGACACCATTTTTTACTCAAAATTCAGAAAGAAAACCAATTTATCATATATCAATTTCAGCTGATACTGACCCTGTAACTCAACTAAATATTCATTCACAAATTTTCCACAATGCAGAGTAGGGAGCTGATATTGTTATGTAACCAACAATCATGCAGACTAGTGAGTTAACACATCCTCTCAAGTCCAGTCCAATTCATTTGGAGCGTATTGGGTCTGATACGCTGTACATAAAGGTCCAACTCACACCAAAAGTTAAAAGGAGTATTGCCTCATCAAATATTTAAGGAGATATATATAGCTTCATGGTATATTTAAGAATATCACTCATAAGAAGTTAACAGAAACCCTATGATATACTCAATTGTCTATAGAACTCTACACACAAATCTTTCTATAATTTACATGGCATAACCTTGTTGATGAATGACGCTTCTTTTAATCTCCGCAGCAAATACTTACCAGTATGAACCGTTAGTAACATTGGATATGCTGAAAGACTCCAAAGACTTGTTTGTTATATCAGAAAGGTCGTCGAGACTTAGCTGACTCCCAAAAAAATTAACTGGAAGAAGAACAAAGATCCCGATAATCCCACCAAACGCAAACACTTTCACGCTGCATTCAAAATCAAAATCAACAACAGGGGAACATTAACAACCAATTAAGATAATACAAAAATTAGAAGGATATTGAAATTACCTAAAAACGAATGCGCGCACCAAGACAAGAGCATCCAAGCCGGAGATTGACAAGAGTTCGTCGTCAGAGAGTTCCCAAGCGGTTTTCGCCCAATCAGTAGAAGGCAATAGCCTTTCCAAATTGAAATCATCTGCTTCCTGCTCTGATTTCTTCTTTTCAATTAAACGGGGAGCGTAGACAAACACATTTCCAGGCTGTTTCCTCAGTATAGAGTAGAGAGTGAAAAATAAGAAGCTGAGCCCAAGATTGATCCCAACTGATGTTAACAAAGCCGAAAGTATCATATCTATGAAAGAAGCTCCACCATAGATGGCTCACAACCAAGCTCAATTTGTTCTCGGATAAAAGAAGAGAAAGGAAAAGTTTGCTGGTTGCTTGCTTTCTACTGAAAAGAAGAAACTTGAAAAAAAGATGAGAGGCAACCATGTTCGCTTATCAACTTAACGGAATTATTCAGCCACGTGCATACTTAGCAGCCACGTGGACACTTCTAGCCGTAATTAACGAGTTCTTACACGATCTGGGTCCTCATGTGGATTAACTCCGATTAAACTCTTCAATGGTGTTAATTTTAAAAATTATTTTTTATTTAAATATAGTTAAAAATTATTTTTTTTGGAAGGAGCCGTCTTTAAATCTTAGTTAAAAAATACTAGTTGATTACGATACTTTATCCACTATAATGGACAAAAAAAAATATTTTGTTTTATTTCATTATAACGGTGCAGACGTTGTAATGGAGTAAAAAGTAGTAAACAGTGGCATCACATACCACTGTCAACTCTCATTTCTTTAAAAAGAAAGAAGATAATAATATATAAAAATAAAATTATAATATATATTTTTTTAGTTTTTATTTTATATTAAAAATTATTTTTATATTATATATATGTTGTGAATTTTATATTTTTAGAGTATAGTATATAATTCATATTACTTGTTTTATTCAGTTTTCAGTTTTCGAATATGTAAGGTTATGAAATTAACATTATCCGTTTATTTTTTGAATTATTCATCCGTTCAAATTCTAAAATATAATGGTATCAAATTATCCGTATAAAGGGGCAACTTCAATATTTTAGAAGTTCTAGATCGCTTTAATTTTTTTATAAATTAAAATTAATTTTTGACCGAACCAAGAAAAATCAAATAAAATCAAACTTTTAGGATAATTTACAGAGAAGACAAAGCAGTTAGCCACTATATTATTGTTAGAGTAAAATACAAAAAAGATTGAGGTTTAACCTTTTTGTAAAATACAGTTAGCAGCTCTTGTAGTTTAGAGGCTCTAGGTCGTTAGTTTTTTTATTCTTTTTTTAGTTTTTTTTAACACCGTTAATCAATTTGGTCTGTGTTTGCTAACGGAATGAACCTCAAGATACCTTTTTGCTACCAGCATTATTGGTGAAATTGCACCATTTTAGACGTTAAGAGTAAGATTATTCTTAATTGTAAACGTTAAGAACATTTTTTCACATTTTTCCTTTTATAATTTTATCGTTGATTAATTTAAAACATGTCCATTTTAGATATTTTAAATCCGAACAACAACAGTTCAATATAATTTTACCAAACACTAGTAATTAAAACAGCTAATAACAAACAGCTAACAGCTTACTGTAACTGCAAACAACTAACAGCGACTGCAACAGCTATTAGTTAACAGCTGAACCAAACAGACCCTAAATAACCGTAACATTTCAAGCGAAGTGCAGATTTAGCCCTAATGTATAAAATTGTGCAAATTTAGCACTAACATTTCCAAGGAAGATCAATTTTAACCATACACTACCGAAATTTTGAACAAAATTTGTTTGACTATTATTTAGTCACGTCAGACCTTCTAAACCAGTTTGTCAATAAATTGAATCAGTTTCATACATTTTTTTCATAACTATATTAATAATATAGTAAAATATTTTAGACCGTTTCAAAAAACTAAACCTGTTACATATAAATTAATCACAATTTCTTTGAAAATGTCTAAAATATTTTACTCTGTTATTAATATATTAAATTTTTTTTTTGTTAGTAATGCATTAAATATTTAACCATAACGTTTCAAGCGAAATACGGATTTAACCATAACGTATGAAATTGTGCAAATTTAATTCTAACGTTTCCAAACAAAATTAAATTTAAATTTTAATTAAACTTTTATAAAATAAAAATTCAATAACATCATTATAATATATAATTTTATTTTTATAAAATGATAAATTAATTTTTTTTTCTTTATAATTGTTTTATAATTTTTTTTAATATTTATTGGGGCAGTGGCGTGAAGCCACTGCCCCATTTGTGGACAGGAATCCATTCATGTCCACTAGATGAGTTAACAAAATTCAAAAAATACAATATTTAACCATAGTTAAAAAAAAACAGCCCCTTTGATGAAAATAGATTTCAATTATAACCAACCATGTAATAATTTCTACTTTTGGCCCCAAACAGAGGTTTAATCCGATTAACTCCGTAGACATTTTAACCTAAAGTATTTTGACTTACTTGATCATTTCATTGGTAAGGTTTACAGGACATCTCATATGTTCAGATCAATCTCAACCTTAATGATGAAATAAATTTATTACGGTTT